>NC_136255.1:15030000-25030000 GCF_053564925.1 Oryzias latipes
TTGTTTATGCTCATAATTACCTTTCAAAGTCTGTTTTTTGATAACTACTTAAATAATCATTATGTATTATTTATGTTTTGAATAATTTTATGTTTTGATTACATATTTGGTTAAAAAAATTGATAGATACATTGTATTTAGAGGTAAAAAAAAGTTGTAAAATGAGTGTTTTCTGTTTAAATAGAAGATCTCCCATACACATCCACATTATTTTAAAAAGCAAAACAATACATGTATATGTGAATAACTTCTTTTGACAATATTTGAATATGTCCTCTTCCAAGTTGAAAAACACGTGGAAACCTTTTAAATGTAAACATTGGAGGGAAATAATGTCGAAACCTTAATACAGGGTTCTCAACAATTAAATCATAAACAATGTTTTCATATATTTTTAATAACATAATAATTGACTGAACTTATTTTGTTTGTCTGCTGTTTTGTTTTAAAAAGAAGCAGTTATTAATGGTCTTCTTATATTTTCATGTCTTAAGCTTGTTAAGAGTTGATATAAGCAGTGTGTTTAATGTCATTATATCAAAACAAGTTTTATTTAAAGATCAAAATGCATCTCACATTCTGTTTCTGTGCGTGCGTAAGTGCGCGCCTTTGATAGCGACATCACTGATGGGATTGGCTCTCTCTGATCATGGGGTGGAGAGTCTATAAGCAAAAGAGAAATGTGGGAAGAGAGTGAGACACAGAGGAAAATAGTTTTCCTCCAGCCGCGGACGCCAGCGCGCACAAAACCACCTTCACTCACGGAGAACCACGCCCCGGGGGCGCAGGAGGCTGGAAGCTTCCCCTGTTGCTTAAACTCCAGCTGTGGAAGGAGGAATGGACTCCGAAGAGGAGTCTTAGGACATTTGTAGCCAAGATGAAGTTCGGAAAGAGCATCTGCGTACTCAATGTTGGGGGAACCCGGTACGCCTTCACTCGTGAGGTGATCAAGGATTTCCCTCTCCGGCGCGTCAGCCGCTTGCATGCATGCGCAACCGAGAAAGAGGTCTTAGAACTGTGTGATGACTATGACCGAGACCGGAATGAGTTTTTCTTCGACCGCCACGCACAGGCTTTTGTCTTCATCATGTTGTACGTTCGCTCCGGCAAACTCCGATTTGTTCCTGGAGTGTGTGAGCTGTCCTTCTACTCAGAAATGCTTTACTGGGGGTTGGAGAGCGTGCACCTGGACTCCTGCTGTCAGAAACGCCTGGATGACAGGATGTCTGACATAGGACTGGACACTCTTTCGGAAGGGGACATAGTGTTGTCAGGGGACGAGCCTGAGACCCCAGACGAGTCCGTACAACGCATTGCGCTCACCGGACGCGCCAAGTGGCTCGAGAAGATGCGCAAAACAGTTGAGGAGCCCAACTCCTCTATTGCAGCGCAGCTTTTAGCTTCAGTTTCTGTGATTTTCGTGATCATTTCCATGATAATGCTGTGTGCCAGCACGCTACCGGATTGGGATACAGCCAAGAGGAATACAGTAGAGGAACACAGGTAATACTGAGCTGTGCTGAGTTGGCATCGAACTGTGTTGTAAGGATCACCCCCCGGAAAATAACGGCTTCAGATGAAATGTGCGCAATACGCAATAATATATGGCAGCAAATTTTGTGCGTAGAATAACTCAAACAGGCCAGCACTTGGAAAGATGTGACCCCCCCCCCCCCCCAAATAAAAATAACCATGGTATTCCACGAATAGATAAATTAGATAAAAGATAAATTGACATCAAATATAAAAAATAACATATATTAAATTAATTATTTAATTAAAAAATGTTTGGGATACTTATATACAGAATTAACCCAATTTAAAAAACACACATCACACATAATTGTGTTCAAAGTGAACTGATTCGCTTTTGAGCTGGTTTAATGGGTTTCTGGTAATTCTAGCAACCCTTTTTAGGTCAGACTCCCCAAGAAGCCAATCAATAACCAATCGATACTATCTATTAACAATTAGGTGTGAATAATTATTTTCTCTACCTTTCCTTTCCCCAAATGTTTTCTCAATTTCATCTGATTTTTAAATGAGTTTGGCAGTTTGAGTGGCAAACAAAAAAAACATACTTGTATGTGCATAAGAGTACAATGTAATGAGGCTTGTCCACAAGTTAAAGCTTAAAAACAAACTTAAAAATTCCACTGTCGTAAATTAGCAAAGCCAAGTTTTAAGCTTTTACTTGTTTTGCGGCTTGAAGAGATAGGAAAACAATAGCTTTTCTTTTTCTGGATTGTTTCTTTTAACAGCCTTCTCTCAAAGAAGAAGTGCAGAGGAGACCATTTTCTATATAAGGTTGGATTATCTACACTTGGGCTGCACATAGTTTTGAGCTTTGGAGCATTTCCAGTGGTTAGGTAATCAGCTGAAAGTGCAGATTTTACTTGGGGCCAAAGGGATTCAGCTTCATGCCAGTAGATGATACAAATTTCTCAGCTGCTTCATCATTTGGTTTTCTTTAATTGCCTTCCCGTGGGCACTTTTCTATGTGTTTTGCTTCAGTGCTTTAATAAATAGTTTTAAAAATCCAGAAAAACAAACAAAAAAAAAACACTTTTCTCCTCAGTAATATGAAATTACTGAGTAATAAATAAGTGAGGAAATGCATTTTTACTTATCTCCATTTGAATGCACATATTTGATCCCTGTGCAATCTTAATGTATCCTGATATGTTTGTGTTATTTTATTTCAGTTTTTTTTTCCATAATTCAAATGTCAATGCTGTTCCTCACATCTACTGATTGTCTTGCCACATAGATCATCCATATCTCTCTGTGGCTTCCGTGTCATTTCCTGTTTATTGTTGAGCTGTTTTTCTCCTCTTCTCTCTGTAGGATAGTGGAGGCAGTGTGCATTGGCTGGTTCACTGCAGAGTGCATTCTGCGCTTTCTGTTGGCCAGAGACAAGTGGGACTTCATCCGCCATCCACTGAACATCATTGATGTGATTGCCATTACCCCCTACTATGTCACCATAGCAATGGCCCGTGCAGGGATGCCGGGTGCTGGGCTCGGGGTCGCTGGAGTGATACTTCGCGTGTTGAGGATGATGCGAGTGTTCTGGCTCATGAAGTTGGCCAGACATTTCCTGGGTCTGCAGACTCTGGGGCTGACGCTCAGGCGATGCTACAGGGAGATGGTCATGCTGCTGGTGTTTGTATGTGTTGCCATGGCAATATATAGCGCTCTGGCACAGTTGCTAGAGCATGGCTTGGACTTGGGAGCCCAGAACCAGGATTATGCCAGCATTCCAGCCGCCGCCTGGTGGGTCATCATCTCCATGACAACAGTCGGATACGGAGATGTTTACCCTATAACAATTGGCGGAAGGGTCCTTGGGGGAATGTGCGTCGTCAGTGGTATTGTACTCCTGGCACTGCCCATCACATTCATCTACCACAGTTTTGTCCAGTGCTACCACGAACTCAGACTGCGTTCTGCCAGATATGCAAGAAGCCTTTCTACAGAGATGCTACAATGATCGAGCGTTTGTGCAGCAAGCTTCCGCTTCCATCAGAAAACTGACAAGCTGTTGCAAAAACATCACAAACTTCCCTGCTTTCCCCTTTTCCCCATGTGTACTTCCTGTCAGTATATTGACATCCAATAATTGTTTGCGTGAAGTGCTGCTATCTCTCTAGGGAACTCATGTGAACATAACACTCATAATTATTTATTATAGACACACAGGAGCAATCCGTCCAGTTTAGACAGTGTCTGTTGTTTACACTGTATTCCCATGGTTACAATTCCATCCACTGTAAGGTGTGCACTCATGTTTGCCTGGCTTTCAGCCTTTACTTTGTTCCAAGAGCTACATTAGGATTGTGCAAGTTACACAAGATTGAAATGTGACCTAGATGCATCCTGTTAAATATGTGAAATAAAAAGCTGGAAGAAACAAGTGTGAGCAAAGTGGACATGGAGAGGTGGTTCACACAGAGGACTTAAAGTGTTAGAGAAGCTCAAGCCAAGAATAATGAAACTTGAGCTCAGGTCAGGAGGGACTACAAAGTGGCAGACGGTAAAATGAAGACTGATATAACAGGGCAGATGGAGAGCGAAAAGGAGGATAAAGGATTTTGGAGAGAAAAAAAATGACAGAATGTCATGAAAGACTGATGAATAGCTGCCTCAATATTTGTGAGTGAATATAAGGCATTTTGTGTTTCTGTGTCTCCAAGGCAACTTCATCCTTCAACATGCCAAACATAATGGTGGTTGATTTGTGCGTACACAAATAGGCTACATCCACGCATACCTCCTGGCTGGAACACAACATTTTCACCCCTGGATTACTTGAAATATCACAAGATGTTATATATAAAAATAAAGCAACAGAGGCTGTCGCAGACTATGCTTCTGACATTCCTTATTCACACATGTTTGCTGCATCCATCCTTTGCCAAGATTATACGACTAGTTCAAGAGACACATGATCCAAATAAACAAATCAACACCTCACCCACACAACAGTCTTTCTCTACTTTCACTCTTCCCATCCTGTTGTTGCCATCAACCTCTCAATTTTACACACAAACATATCAAGATCATGCTCTTCTCCGATGAAGGAAATTAAATTGATCTTTTTATCCTCCGTTTGTTCTTAGATTTGTATTTTATGTGTGCTTGTAGCAGAAACTTAGCCGCTCTGTAAAGCTTAGCATGTACTGTGGACATCTCGATATCCCTGGTTTTGTCCTTCACATGCTTTACAAGCATTCTAGTTGTCATAAAATATGAAATCAAATCAATATTTAAGGAGACACTTAATGATTCATAAATCATGTAGCACTGTATATAGCCCGGTACATTTGGCCAGGTCTGATTAAAACCATCAATCAAAACGTTTTTATTATTAATACGATCATTTGTGTCTAAGCTTTTCTCCTTTTTTTTTTAAATAAAAAATGACCAAATGTTAAGCTCAGAGTGTCTAAATGAATACAACAAATCTATTTATTGTACAATTGTATTTTTGAAAATCTGAAGTGTAAATAAAAACAGAACTGAATGAACTCAGATGGGGAGAAAAAATAAGTGGCAGATGTTGAAAGTGATAAATGTTGTCATTATGAAGCAAGAAACAGCATACATTTTGACAATTATCTGGGTACTAATTAGTTTATTTGGCAACAGACTAGACTTCGTTTGAGTTCAAAAACCTTTAGAAACATTTTTTATTTGGATACAAATGCAAATACAAGTTTGGAACAGCTTTAAATATGATTTTATTTACATTACATTACATAGTCAACAGAGTTTTAGAAGATTTCATGGTGTTCACAAGGGTTATATCTAACTATAATCCCAGATGCCCTTGTGCTCCTTGAGCTCTCAGGCAGAGCTTTGGTAAAAGGAGGCACAGGTCTGTAATAAAAATCACTGCATGGGCTCAGAAACATTCCTGGAACTCATGGCCTGTGAGCACAGATCCCTGAGCAATCCAAAAATGCAGGCTAAGGGTCTGTCATATAAAGGAGAAGCTGTCATCTCTTAAGCAAAATTCATTTAAAATGGACTGTGGCAATGGGGGGGAAACTGTCTCGTGGCCAGAAAAAGAAAACTGAATTTTTAATTGCTTCTATGAAACCAAGTATAAGCCTCTGATTTCAGAAAAGGAACCATCTGGCTCATTATCAGCTCTCAGTTCAAAAGTCTCTATCTCTGATGGCACAGAGGGGCAGACGTGTTACATGGAAAGAACACCTGACACATTTAGAATAGAAAACATCTTTGGTTGATAACATGTGTACTTAAATAGTATAAATCTGCATGTATCGAGACATCCTTTTGTTGTCTTTGCAGAATCCTGACTTCATCTTATGAGAGTCCAGCATACGACTTTTCACCATGAAAAACTATGTGGCAAGTTTTAAAACAACAAAAAGACAGAACTGTTAAACAACTCAAATTTTTTGTCAGATGAGGAAGAGAAGAGACATTGCTCTCCTTCTCATTTTAAAACGTTTAAAAGAAATATCTCAATTGTCTGACCCATTCTTTGCCCCGATGTAAATAAAATGTTTTTCTTGATTAAAAAAGTATTCAGTTGTCTGTTTTCATCAACTTTTCTTCAAAGTATTAAAAAAAGATCAGACTTGGGTTGTAAAACATTATATAAAAAACATATTGAATTTATGATGTTTTTAAAGTTTAATATATATATAATAATATATATTTAAATAACTCATAAAATATCCAAATCCTTCACCTTTTCGGACAACATTTACTACTGAGTGAACACAAGACTTTATTAATAGAAGATGGGTTGATGGAGTGGTTTTTATGTGTCAGAGTTGAATAATCTGTACATCTGTCAGCTGTAGAAGACGCTGTGACGAACACTTGAGCCAGCTGGCAACAGCATGAAGTTCCTTAATCAGAGTCACGGGGAAAAGAGCACAGCAAACCAGAAATAAAAGTAAATTCAATCAAGAATCCTGCTTTAAGGGGTAAAGAACATTCAAACTCTTTCACTTTTTCCCCCTTGGTTTTAACTTATAGAAATATCATGTATCTGAAAAAATAATTGTTGGAATGTATGCCTCTAAAGCCACTGTAGTGCTAATTATCCAAATCTGTTACATTCTTTGTAATGCTGTTATGTAGATTTGGAAAGATTAATTGGACAAAAATTCCAAATACTGAAAACTCAAACACTGTTTTTTTAAATCCTATTAAAATCATCCACTTGGGAGCCGGTTTAGCTCGTGCTGGTTTGCTGCGCCTTCCGTCCGTGAAACCAGGGTTCGACTCTGGGCTGCTCCCTGTTCCCTTCTCTACTTCTGTGCCAGTCCCAAGCCCAGTTGCTTTGAGAGCGTTGCGTCAGGAAGGGCATCCGGCTTAAAACATTGCCATGTTTACCGTGCAACTCGTTCGCTGTGGCGACCCCTGATGGGAAAAGCCAAAAGGGAGACAACGTTAAAATCATCCACTTATGTCTACTGCTATAAAAGAGCATCTAGATCAGGGGTCGGGAACCTTTTTTGCCAAGAGAGCCATAAACGCCACATATTTTTAAATGTAATTTCGAAAGAGCCATACAATAATGTAGTGTCCCTTTACCACAGTGAGGCACGGAGACTTAACCTTTTTTAAGGTTCTTTATTCTGGTTACTGCAGACCGCAACGAACGCCGTACAATTAATTCAGCAACTCCTGATTCTCTCCCGCCGAGACAAGAGCGCTTCTCCCTACTTTATATTCACCTGCTCCCGCTCCAGCCCTCACATTTCCCTTATTCGGCCCATAGCTGAACCCCATTGGTCCAAATTACCTAACAACAGGCTGAGCGACAGAACAAAGGGCCAATCAGATCTCTGCTTGATACGTTTAATGAACTCCAGAACTTTTAATGCGACCCAACAGCCACCCAGTCCAAGTCAGTCCACGATCATATGTTTAAAACTAAATATACAAGTGAATGTGTGCATTTGATGTAATTTCAACATTTTTAAAGTACAATAAGTCTGTGGATTCTTTTTAATAACATTGTTATGCTGTTGCTGATAAATGATGAGTATTTCTCGTGTTTTGCTGATGGTCTAGTCTGGTTGATTGATAGGTGGTGAGTTTCTGCTTCACGCAGGCGTTGAGACTCTAAACGTGATCTTAGGTTGGTCTGACTATTCTTTAGATATGACAAAGACTGATCACATGCAGACGGGGAGCCAAACATACACTCACACGCTGCAGTGAGTGACGGGCAGCGGGTTTTACGCTTTTACAATCCCAGCGCGATTCACCTGCTGCCGGTCCCCACAACCCCTCACCCCCACCCTCTGCTTTCTTCCTCACACATCCCGTCCCCGCAACTGCGCGCTCTTTCTCAGAGACGGGAGCGCGCAGTTTTAGGCACGGCAATTCACAGGTTTCCGGGTGGTACAAACTCTGTGAAATAATAGATCATAGTTAAGTGATAGAGCTGGCGCAGATTTTGTTCTCCAAGCACCCCTACTACTGCGCGCCTCTGGCATCGCATCGCGCCCGAGAAGGACTGGTCTAATGAAAAAAAAGTATAATTAAAGATTTCTCTGCGAGCCACATGTGACCATCAAAAGAGCCATATATGGCTCGCGAGCCATAGGTTCCCGACCCCTGATCTAGATCTTAAGAGAAACAGAAAAGTGGGGATACTCAAGTATTTTGCCTTGACGGTCAGTTCTTTGGGGCTTTATTATTGACATTTTCAAAACACAGATTTACAAACCAAACCAGCATTCATTGAACGTTCAAAATAAAAATCTAAACTCCCTTTTGGAGCATACTAAAGAGGAAATGTATTGTCAATATATTTTCAACACCTTTTAAAATTAACCATGATACTATGGTGGCTGCATTTTTGTATATCTGAGGTGATTTATTAAAACTTATGAACAATAAGATCCTGTTTTAATTTCACGGTCTCTTTCAAAACCTTTACCTGGCAACAAATTTTTTGTCACTGGTGTACACCAAGTAGACCAAACTTTGACAGATTTCAACAAAGCTTTGTTTTTGTTTTTTCCATCTCACAGTAGCCACACTGCTTGTTTTTCACAGAAGAATGCCAAACCATGGTTCCATCTGATTACAGAACAGATGCTCACTGTCTTCCGTCCATCTGATATTAACTTGCATCCAGAAAATTTGCCATGATTTCCTTACAAAGTTAACATGACTTCCAATGAAGAAGTGCTTAGAATTGAATTACTACAGAGTGTTGCTTTATATGTAAAGGAGATATAACACTATGTGAACAAACTGTGGCTGAATTAGGGTTAGACGCATTTGGATATAAATTAATAAATGTCTTGAACACAAAACCTAATTTCATACTTAACAACTTTATTACACTTTTAGTTTGATGTACATTGTAAGTATGGTTCTTTGAGTGTGGACAGTAGGTGTATAATGGATAGTATTTTTTTAAATATTTTTAAACATTATTTTCCTCACCAAATATACCCTATTTGTCCCTTTATGCATACAATTATGTATATTCCTTCTTTGTTTATTAATACATGTTTTGATTAATATACATACAGTACAGACGAAAAGTTCAGATTCATCTTCTGATTCAAAGAGTTTTCTTTATTTTCATGACTATGAAAATTGTAGATTCTGAAGGCATGAATGAACACATGTGGAATTATATACATAACAAAAAGTGTGAAACAACTGAAAATATTTCATATTGTAGGTTCTTCAAAGTTGCCATCTTTTGGTTTGATTACTGTTTTGCACACTCCTGGCATTGGTAAATGGTGTATACTTATATAGCGCTTTTCTACCTACAAGGCCCAAAGAGCTTTACAGTCACAGACCCAGTCACAAACACATTCACACACTGGTGGCTGCTCCTCTGCCGAACACTGGCGCCAACCTCCCACCAATCTCTTGGGGCCTCATTTATAAACGTTGCGTACGCACAAAAGAAGGCGTACGCCACTCTCTACGCAATAGTTGAGATTTATAAAAAGCAAACTTGACGGGAAAATGTGCGGTCCTCCACGCAAGCTCTGACCCAGGCGTACGCACAAAAACGGGTGAAATGAGAAATGGCGACACCGTCGGCAGATGGAAGAAACACGTGAAAGTGACAGTGTGTGCCAAATCGTTCCGGCATGTGCTGTGCTACACAATGTGGCACAGCTTAAAAACGTGCCTCTACCCCCTGGCGCTGATTGCTGTGTTGGCCCCGACCCTGAACCCCATCCCCACGCATTTGAGCCATTTGCTGCTGCTGTGCGCCAGCGTTTAGAAGTGATGCGTCGCTTATAAAGGAAAAGAGGTGTGGAAAATATTATTTATTTAAGAATTCCCTCATCGTGCAGTTTATTTCAGTCAGGGCGATCTTGATTTCGCCCAACTCCTTGGCCACCTCTCTGATTGAACTACTGACTTCCCTCTGCATTTCAAGGACTGCATCGGTGAGGACGCGTCCACTGCTGGAGGGTTGAGAGCCGCGTGCCGTGGAGACGCTGGGGCCAGACGGCTGCTCAGCTGCAGCATCGTAACCACTGGCCCCGCTGGAACACCCAGCAACTAAAATAAAATTTTTCTATATTAATAATCTGTAATTGTGTAGCCTGCATACATGTGACTTGACTGCATTCATTTGAATTATTTCTCTTACCTGTGTCACCCTGACCCTGGCGCGTCGGCGTCCCCTCCGTCTCAGTCAGGTGACTGAGGCGGAGGAGGACGCCGATAAGGGGAACTTAATAGGGATTCCCCAATAATAGTTTCTCATCAAGAGGGGTCAGCTCCGGTACCCCCCCCCCCCCCCCCCCCCCCCGTGGCGGACACACTCTGCCGATGCAGCGCTAGACGTTTCTTTGCCTCGACTTTGATGTCCGATCATTTCTTTCATTTCTTTTTTATTTCGGCCACGGTCTGAGGTTGTGAGGCTACAGCATTTACGGCGTCTGCCACCGTTTGCCACTCACGTGCCTTTTTGGCATTAGTAATGCCCACACTGTGCCCTCCAAACAACGTTTTCTCCTCTTTTCCACCTCGCCAACGATAACTTCTACTTCACATTGAATGAAGTTACGTTTTTTTGATTTCCCCTCTGTGTTTGCCATGATTTAGCAAGCCATGAATATTAATTTGTGGGCGTTTCACGGACTATTTATGGGCAACTATGGGCGTGTCATGTAGCCGCAAAAGCTGCGCTGCATTTAGAATCGGTTGTGATTTATAAAGGGAAAGATGCGTAGGATGTGCGTGCGCACGGTTTTATAAATCCGAATATTTCTGTGCGTACGCACGTCCTATGTTTCATCCGTACGCCACTTCTGACGCAAATCCTACGCAAAGTTTTATAAATGAGGCCCCTATGACGCCCATAGTTGCCCATAAATAGTCATAGGGGCCTCATTTATAAAACTTTGCGTAGGATTTGCGTCAGAAGTGGCGTACGGATGAAACATAGGACGTGCGTACGCACAGAAATATTCGGATTTATAAAACCGTGCGCACGCACATCCTACGCATCTTTCCCTTTATAAATCACAACCGATTCTAAATGCAGCGCAGCTTTTGCGGCTACATGACACGCCCATAGTTGCCCATAAATAGTCCGTGAAACGCCCACAAATTAATATTCATGGCTTGCTAAATCATGGCAAACACAGAGGGGAAATCAAAAAAACGTAACTTCACTCAATGTGAAGTAGAAGTTATCGTTGGCGAGGTGGAAAAGAGGAGAAAAGTGTTGTTTGGGGCACAGTGTGGGCATTACTAATGCCGAAAAGGCACGTGAGCGGCAAACGGTGGCAGACGCCGAAAATGCTGTAGCCTCACAACCTCGGACGTGGCCGAAATAAAAAAGAAATGAAAGAAATGATCGGACATCAAAGTCGAGGCAAAGAAACGTCTAGCGCTGCATCGGCAGAGTGTGTCCGCCACGTGGGGGGGGGGGGGGGGGCGGAGCTGACCCCTCTTGATGAGAAACTGGCCGCTATTATTGGGGAATCCCTATTAAGTTCCCCTTATCGGCGTCCTCCTCCGCCTCAGTCACCTGACTGAGACGGAGGGGACGCCGACGCGCCAGGGTCAGGGTGACACAGGTAAGAAAATAATTCAAATGAATGCAGTCAAGTCACATGTATGCAGGCTACACAATTACAGATTATTAATATAGAAAAATTTTATTTTAGTTGCTGGGTGTTCCAGCGGGGCCAGTGGTTACGATGCTGCAGCTGAGCAGCCGTCTGGCCCCAGCGTCTCCACGGCACGCGGCTCTCAACCCTCCAGCAGTGGACGCGTCCTCACCGATGCAGTCCTTGAAATGCAGAGGGAAGTCAGTAGTTCAATCAGAGAGGTGGCCAAGGAGTTGGGCGAAATCAAGATCGCCCTGACTGAAATAAACTGCACGATGAGGGAATTCTTAAATAAATAATATTTTCCACACCTCTTTTCCTTTATAAGCGACGCATCACTTCTAACGCTGGCGCACAGCAGCAGCAAATGGCTCAAATGCGTGGGGATGGGGTTCAGGGTCGGGGCCAACACAGCAATCAGCGCCAGGGGGTAGAGGCACGTTTTTAAGCTGTGCCACATTGTGTAGCACAGCACATGCCAGCACGATTTGGCACACACTGTCACTTTCACGTGTTTCTTCCATCTGCCGACGGTGTCGCCATTTCTCATTTCACCCGTTTTTGTGCGTACGCCTGGGTCAGAGCTTGCGTGGAGGACCGCACATTTTCCCGTCAAGTTTGCTTTTTATAAATCTCAACTATTGCGTAGAGAGTGGCGTACGCCTTCTTTTGTGCGTACGCAACGTTTATAAATGAGGCCCCTGGACTTTAAGAAATGAAGGTCAGTCAGTTGGAAAAATTGGGAAAACTTTGAAAGGTTCCCCAAGTGCAGTCACAAAAACCATCAAGCGCTACAAAGAAACTGTCTCACATGCTGACCGCCCCAGGAAAGGAAGACCAAGAGTCACCTCTGCTGCAGAGGATAAGTTTATCCGAGTCACCAGCCTCAGAAATGCCGGGTTAACAGCAGCTCAGATTAGACAGCACGTCAATGGCACATAGAGTTCTAGCAGCAGACACATCTCCACAACAACTGTTAAAAGGAGACTGTGTGAATCAGGCCTTCATGGTAAAGTATCTGCTAGGAAACCACAGCATGCTATTCCATCTGGTTTGCGTTTCGTTGGACCATCATTTACTTTTCAACAGGACAATGACCCCAAACACACCTCCAGGCTGTGTAAGGGCTATTTGACTAAGAAGGAGAGTGATGGGGTGCTGCGCCAGATGACCTGACCTCCACAGTCACCGGACCTGAACCCATTGAGATGGTTTGGGGTGAGCTGGACCGCAGAGTGAAGGCAAAAGGGTCAACAAGTTCTAAGCATCTCTGGAAACTCCTTCAAGACTGTTGGAAGACCATTTCAGGTGACTATCTCTTGAAGCTCATCAAGAGAATGCCAAGAGTGTGCAAAGCAGTAATCAAAGCAAAAGATGGCTACTTTGAAGAACCTAGAATATGACATATTTTCAGTTGTTTTACACTTTTTTGTTATGTATATAATTCCACATGTGATCATTCACAGTTTTGATGCCTTCAGTGTGATTCTACAATTTTCATAGTCATGAAAATAAAGAAAACTCTTTGAATGAGAAGGTGTGTCCAAAATTTGGTCTGTACTGTAAAGCACCTTGAGCTGTCTGTCTGACATGAAAGGTGCTTTATAAATAAAATTAATTTGAATTTGTAACTACCCTAAGCAAAAAGTAGTACACTTGAATTTTATTTTATAAGAATAGGCCTTCAGCATGAGCACAGCAATTTTACAATAGATCATGTCCGCAGAAGTACACCTGAATACTTCTTTAGACAAATTTGGAACATCTTAAGTTTCAAATATATAGATAGTATATAAAAATTAAACTTCAAGTATACTGTCTCACTTCTAGTATAGACAAAGTATACTTTTTGTACACTTGACTTGACTACTTTTTGCTTAGGGTATGAAGTCTATTGTTTTTGTTTATGAAAAATGGATTTATATATTCACAAAATTTATTGGAATAGGTGTATTAAGTTTAAATAAATTAAGATTAAATTAATTAATTATTTTGTAATGTTTTGATTTTATGCAAATAAACATTTATGTACACTGTAACTCCCATGTCCACTTGTCCAGACTTCTGTATACCCAATTGGTCTTTGATTTAACTTTTACTAACAATACTTTATTTGAAAGGAAGAAGAAAAAAAATAATCCTACTCATTGAATGTGTTTTAACAGTCTATGCTCGTACATCGTCTTCCTCAGCACTCAGCTGGCATTTTAAGCAGGCAGTGTGAAGGCAACTATCTCTGCGTCACTTTCCTTCGACGTCGCAGCCCTCATGACGGTCCTTACCGGTTGATCTGTTGTGGTCGCAGCACCTTCCTCTGTCCTTCAACTGGAAAATGTACTACAAATTCAGCGGATTTACTCAAAAACTGACGGGCTCTGCTCCCACGGTTGCCTACAATCCTCAGGTAAGACAAGGGCGCCGTTGATGGTGAAAAAAATAAGTCTGCAACAGCTGGGATGACCTTGCTAGCATTAGCAGTTTTGTTAACGTACTGCGAACTGCTCTCTCTTGGGTGAGTTGGAAAAAATGGTAAGAAACGGTTACAAATAAAGATTTACATCCTCAAATATGTGTGAATGGGTATTAACCGTTGTTTAAGTTTAGTCTGTTGAAAAAGGTTGTTTAGAGTAACCGTGTAGTGACGCTGAAGCTTTGCTAGCTGATACACAACACACGGGACACTTTGTGAAGATTATTATATTTATGTTGTAGATTATTAAGAAATTTAATAATCTAAGGTAATAATTTAAGTTTTAACATTTTTTATTTTTAGACAGACTGCTTAACATCGATTTTTTTGTTAATTGACCCTCAATCATGTACTCAATCCCTAAGAACCCAAAAGGTTCTTCTACTACATTAAAATTGTAAAGACAAAAATGGAAGTAAACAGCCATAAACTTAATCTTTAACAGTCAGTTATTTGATCTTTCAACTAAAACCAAAGTAAAATTGGCACACTGGCAAAATCAAGATAAAATATGTTTTCCATCTTATGTAATAAAGTCCCCCTTTTCGCTTTTTACATCAGCCTAAAAAGGCATGACCAAAAATGAATTAGGTGTTAGTCAAAGTCCTGGAAGTTGCCAGCAAGTTTAGCAACATTACGATCTTTTATATGTGTTTTTGCATTAGCAACTTTTGATACAAGATATATTCTTGTTAATCTTCTTATTGTTCTATAGCACCTGTAACTGATATTTAAAAATAATGAAATGAAAAACTAGGACTGTAGGCAACAGGTTTCACTCACAGTTACCATTGTACATTTCAATGACGTTATGACTTGGAGTAAAATCATAACATAGAAACAACTCTAAAAATATTTATTTGTGTTTTGTTTCTGACTTGTGTTTGCTGCTAATATAAATCCTAGTCCACAGTTAATCAATGATACTGGCAAAATAAAATGTAAAGCAAGGCATCACCAATAATTTCCAGAATCGATTTTATCCGATTAACCAGAGCCTGAATCGATTCGATTCACAGTTCTTTTGATCCACCCAATTTGATTCAATTCTATTCGATTTTGAATTTACATGGTTTACACATTTAATCATATTTGTATAGAAAAATACATTATTAATTTATATGTTTTAAAGTTATTCATATTCAGTCAGCAATGTATGTTTAGGTCGACTGAGCGTTAGCATTAGCCGTCCTATGGGAGATGATTCCATTATACCACAACATCAAGCTTGCGGACTTCTGCCGTCATTCGCTAAGAAGTCACCGGAAAAGCAAAGGCATAAAAGATTGACTTGTATGTTTATGGATCAATAATTGAATTATTAAACTTGGATCCATTCCGGTTGATTGATTTTTTTTTTTTTTTTTTTTTTTTTGATTTTTTTTTACCCAGCCCTAATAAAAAGTATTAACATCCTAAGTTGTTTTTTTTTGTATCTCTAAACTGACAACCTTCAAAAATGATCAAAAATACCACCCCTCGAAAAAAAAAAGCATTTAAAATAAAGGTTAAAAGCCCTATGATTTGTGAAAATGTTACAGCCATATAATTACTGTTTGAAATATTAATTTTAAGGAAAAGATGTCTCTATCCAAAACAACAAACACCTCTTACTTCCTGTTACTCTGTTAATTAATTGTCACTGGACGAAGACTGATTTTCTTTTTTCATTGTGTACATCATCCGCAAAAACACACCTGTCATCACTCAGAATAATTTTAGTAACAGACATTTCACACTATCAAGAGTATTGAACCTAAAAGTCCTGTGTTTACCTGACAGGATTTCTTTTTCATGTTTACAGTAAGCGTTAAGAACATTTGTAAAGTTTGGATACGTTTTGAGCTTTTTGGTGGAATTCTGATTTGATAGGTGAAAGATTAAGCTGCTTCCCCCTTTTATTACTTTTTACAGCCAATTTTTAGAAAGTAACACACATGTGTTAGCTTCTGCAATGCTTGAGCTTTGCTGAATTAGAAGTAAAACAGATTTTCTTTTGTAAATCAGTTATTCTTAGAACCAATGCAGGATTTTAAAGTAATAAATACAATAAACTACCCCATGTGTACACTAGGATTAAACATTCTACTACTTGTAATTAAGCAGCAACAGGTGGTAAACATAATAAATCCTGAGTTATTGTTATAACAGCTTACTGGTGTTACCCACCTGAGTAAATGTCCCATGTTCTTTTACAGCCTGACTTCTTGTAAACCAAGTATTTTCAGCATCGTTCCCTGCACACACACGCCAATGTTTCTAGAGCTCCAACCACAGGCTGTTAATCTTTATTGCCTCACAGACAGCTGCTGCTGTAACTAATTTAAAACATATATTTGAAAGAATTTTTCCATTTCTTTTACAACAGTAAAGCAAAGAAGCAAAACATCAAATTCTTAGGAAAATGTTCCAGTGGGGAAAAGGCAGGACTCTAAATTAACCTTGGAAGTAAAGGTTACTGTTACTTCTGTAAATTTAAAGATGCTGACTCACAAACAATGTCTTTACAAGTGAACAAAATGGGGGCAGCATTGAAATAGTACGACCTACTTTAAATCCAAATAAATACCTGTAGTAAACTAGAGAATAAGCTGCTACTTTAGGTCAGTTCATACTTTTTATATTTGATTATCATTTACCTTTTGCAACTAAAGCTTTTGAAATTCAATTAAGGTGAAATGCATTGAATAATTTGTTTTCGATAACTTTATGTTTTTGAACTTATTGATTTGGAGGCTGTGTTTATTCCAAAACATTCTGAGTGTCTTCTTTCACTTTCAGACTACTGGTTAATGACATGAGGTTGTTGTAGGTCAGTAGTCTTAGCAGCTGACTGACAATTAGTTTAGACTTCAACTCAGACTGTGTAGACACCTAATCCCACATTGACCCCAGTTGGAAGGAAAGTTGCAAGTCTTTGTTTTTTCTAGAATTTTGCTAGTGTTAATGGTGCATTTGATCCGATTGGTTACTTTAGTGGTATAATTATAATGTCTTAATTATTTAGTGGGGAATCAAAGGAGTATAGGTGTTCAAAGTTTGAGATGAGCTATGCTTGAATGGTCTATGATCCAGATTTCATTATTGGCCAAAAATAAGAGCTTCTGCTCTGGATACATAAAAGCCAGTGTTGCCTGTCCTGTTAAAATCTGTTTTTTGTTTTTTCTTAGTGCCTCTGCGCTCTGCTTGTCAGATTTAATTTTCCCACTCTCACACCATCTGCCTCCACATGCTCTGAAGAGGTAGTAGGTGTCCCAGTAACTTTCCAGAACATGTTTTCAGTTGAGACGGTACAAGCACATCAGTCATAGAGCAAGCACTCACGCAGCTGAATATTCACTTTGTCTCATTCAGAGTTAAAGATCAGTAAAAACCAGTCTTGTTGGGGGGATGTGTATCACCTCTCTGTCCCTTATTCTGACTTTTCATGTTTATTCTTTTACTTTTTCTCGCAGATTTAGAGATAAAATGATACTTTTCTTGTTGAATAAATGATATGTTAATGTTGAAAATGACAATCTTAGACAGTGGACTTCTGTTCGTACTTATACTTTTGGACCGCAGTGTTGCTTTAGGCCATTTAAAATACAGAGACTATAACATCTAATTTGTATTACATGATCTGCTTTAAGATGGTTTAAGTTATTCATATCTGACAGAATCCAATTTGTTTATAGAAGTGTTGAGTCTTCCTCGCACAACAAAGAGGTGTACCACAGGGCTCTGTGCTTGGTTCTATCCCATTTCGTCGTTACATGATTCCATTAGACAGGATGGCATACTTTAGCATTGTTATGCTGACAATACTCATCCATCAAACTTGGACGTTTCTGTATGTTTAAACCACTTCCAGATTGACTTAAAGGTTTAAAGCTTTGTTGATTTCCAATTTATTTGAACCAAGTTCAGACCAAATATGTGTTCTTTGACCAGAGCACTTTAGACTCACTTGGTTAAAATACTCATACTAGCGGTAGATGGTTTCAATTTTTTTGTCCAGTCTTTAACAGTCATTTTTATTGATGACCAATTTTTAACTCTACATTAGAATGAACTGGCCATTTTCCTTACCTTCTTTCCTCTACACATCTTTAGTCTTCTTTCTTGTAGATGTGTTTTTTTTAAAGTTACTCCTATGTGTCTTGTCTCGTGTCAGATGTTCCACTGTTTTTGTGTCTGTCTTTTTGAGTTTTCATCCCTTTCTTCCTTAAATGGAGTTTTCCTCCCATTTTTTTGTTTAGTTTATGTCAAAACTCTTCAATTAAATCTTCTAGTCACTGAAATAGTTTTATAATAAAATACATTTTAGACAAGTTTGTATTTTTGGTATGAATAGTTTAGAACAATCTTGAATTATTTTGAATAAATAGAATTTTAGCAATATGTCTTGTGTTTTTCTTCGATTTGTGTTTTTTGTTATTGTGTGTTTATGTTTAGCACCTTAAGGAAAGCCCTGAATTGAATGAAATTAAACCTCACAAGCCTTTAGCCTTCATTCACTAATGCTTCCTGGACAATGCAACAAATAAAAGGGCAGACTATTGAACAGCCTATGGAGCAGAACTATAGCTTGAAAGAGGGAATCCATAAAGCATTTGTGTAATAACCAGTTGTTATGCACACGGAAGGAGTTTGCAAAATGACTATTGAACAGTTGATGCAACTTTAAAAGAAAAAACTTGAATTGGTTTAATAACATCAATGTTTTCATATGGAGATAGTCTTCATTCAACAGCATGAAGAACACTCTGTTTTTCTCATATAGTAATGTTTTCCAACCATTTAATTTGAGAGTCCTAAAAGAAAAGAAGTTTAATTTTGTTTCACTGCGTAAAAAAACTCAAGTTTAGTTCATGGTGGTGCTATCAAGACACTTTCAACTGTCTTATTTTTCTTAGTGAATCTTTTTTATTAATTCTTTACATTTAAAATTGACTTCTACATATTCCCTTTCTGTATTTTTGGAGGTCTCCAGTTTTCTTTTATACAGATATGAACAGACTGGCTGTGGAAGTACCACAGATTATTGAGATGATAACAATTTAAGGAGTCGTCAGTAGAGAAAATACTTTTTTTTTTCTTACTTTTAATTTAAATTTAGCTTAATTTATGCTCTTTTTGAATGATCTGTTTTTTGTTTTTTAGGGGCTGAAGCCATCTATCCCTGCTGAGTCCCCCACAATGATCTTCGCCACCCCCACCAAGGTGGTGTCAGAAGCGGGGGCTGTAGCAGAGTACATGGGAACAAACAAGGTTCCTGATCTCCAGAGGTTTTTCCAGGTAAAGAGTTCAACAAAATGTGCAAAATGTTGTATTTAATCACTATTTTAAGTCATGCATATTCTTGAGAGGTTTTAATTATTTAAATTAGATTGAAATATGTTGCTCATTTACTTTAAGTGTGTATTTTTTAATTTTTTTTTTAGTCACAATTATCCATTATTTAAAACTGTAACACTTTAGCATAAACTGCTGAACCAAATATACTCGCTAAAACTTCTGTTGTTTCTTTTTTTCTTCTATACTGCTAGAAAAACAACTAAGCTTCAAAAAGCGTTCGCTAACCGAGTCAATTATTTAACTTTTATTTGTTTACTGATCAGTTTTATTGTCTGCCCTTTTTGTTTCCCCCCACTTTTCCCTCTTCTTCTCACCAACTGTGTATTGTTCCCTCCCTTCTTAGACATCAGACGGCGTCCCCGTTCATTTAAAGCGCGGGTATCCCGACAAGCTTCTGTACCGCACCACCATGGCTCTGACTGTAGGAGGCGTCGTCTACTGCCTGGTGGCTCTCTACTACGCAGCCCAGCCAAAGAGGGGGTGATCAACAAACACCAAGGATTTTCTTTAAGCACCTGTGACTTTCTGCTGCTCGCCATTCAACCTCTTTGGACTCTATAAGATGAGAATTTATCACTTTATACCTTCTCTTTCACACCAGAGGGGTTGGGCCCACTTGACCAAGGTTCAAAATGTAGTGAAGTGAAGAGAAATAAGTTGATGAAACTTGTTTAACAAGTAAACGATTTAAGACATTCAGATCATCATTTCTTTATTTACTATAATTCAATCAGAATTTTTTTGGAAGGTTTTCCTGTTATTCCTGTATATTCTGGCCCCATAATGTTTATAACTACACACACACAGAACAAAACAAATGATTGCAGTAAAAATGTCTGCTTTGTTTGGAAAAGATGTATAACTTAATAAATTTTAAATGGTATGCACTTTGTTTGGTGTCCCTTTTATCACATCTTAGCTGTAGCATCATTGGAGCAAAGGTGTGATCAGTCCTCTACAGGTGCAGAGCATATATGGATATTGTCTATATGAGACCGAATCTCATTAAAAACAGGGATGGAGATAACTCGTCTGGAACATGGATGCTGCTCACTTGAGCGTGCTCTGTCTCATGCGTGGGCTTCAGTGTGATATCAGATGCTTCTCACTGTCACATGTCACAATGTGGTAAAGAGACAGTTGGTGCCTTTTTTTTTATCCTTTTCTTTCACTCCTGATTCTTCTGTTGTAATTCTTTCAAACTGTGTAAGTGAAACAATATCAACATTTTAAGTAAAATGTAGATTTTTTTGTTTAAAAAAGAATATTTTGCGATGGTTAAATATTGTAAATGCTTGAAAATGCATCTGAAAAAATTGTTTACTTACAGAATTTACACCATCTGCTCCCTCACACACTGCTTTTTGCAAATGGCACCACTGCAGATTCAGATCATATGCTTTTCTCTATAATACTTCTTTTGGTTATTAATGATAAACCGAAGCAGTTCCAATTATTTGTTGAAATATTTGAGACATTTTAGTTTTCAAAAAAAAGGGTGAATTTGTTCCATGTGGTTGCTTTTGGGCATTTTGACCCTACCTTTATTAATGTATAAGGTGTGTGTATTCATTTTCATAAGAGTTTCTTTTTTGTTTTTTTTTAATGTGTGTCTTGTTTACTCTGAAAACCCCCTAAAGTGTGACAACATTAAATATATATGGGACCCTAACATCAACTCTCCAAAATGATGCTGACTGTTAAATTCAAATCAGTTTATTTTTAATATTTTTTTTTAATCTAACAATTTTTAATGTAGAAAAAATACAAACACAACTGATCAAAAGTGAAAACTTTAATCGACTTTTAGCTGCTTCACAGATTTCTGTGCAATTTCTTTGCACTGCAATAATTCCTGCAATCATTTGTGAGCTTGGTTGTGCCTCAGATTAGAAAAAGGTTTAATATTTGCAGCCTTATGAGTCTTTAAATCTTTAATGATTTACTTTGGTATGGATGGGCGATATATCGGTGCCAGTATTGTTATCAGCCATTTTTTTTTTTTTAATCGACCGATATTCTTCTGTTTTAAGAAACACTTTAATTTTGAAATTTATACTTGTTCCTAATAGATTGGGAAGCTTATGTTTACAGTCGTAGTCAGTAACTGACTGTTTTCCGTCAAATGTTATTCTTTATAGGAATAGATGTTGTTCCTAACAGATCCCAGGCAATGGGGAGCTTATGGTTTACAGCTATGTCCAATATTCAATAAGTAAGACTTGTTCCTATGAGATTCATTTGCTTTGTTACAAAGGTCAAGTACAATGTCATTGTCCAGTAAAAGAAAAATTGGGCATTTCTAATAAAGCAACAAAAAGGCTATCAAAAAAGGAGGTATGAAAAATGTAATACGAGCTGAAAGCCATTTGCAAATGTTCTGAGCAGAAAAGCAGCTCTGAATGCGAATCATACCAAAAACAAACAAATTATGTCCTTGCTCTCTCTTTGTGCAGCTGGAGCCTGGATAAATGAGTGTGATGTGATGACTCTACATGCATGCAGGGCACGGTTTGTCCCAGACTGGTATTTTTTTCATTGGTCCACGTTGGGTTTTTTAGGACAGTTTTTTTTTTGTGGCCCTGGACATGAAAAACACAAAATAATAATAAATTGTTCCCTCATGTTAATGATAAAAATTTCATGGCTACAAACTAGCATTTTATTAGCATTTTGTCGGCATGTAATAGCATGTTATTATATTTCTTGCGCCACAAATTAGTATTTTGTGGTCACTAATCAGTATTTTTTGCATACAAATAAGTATTTTTTGGGCATATTAGTATTTTGGGTGCACAAAATAGTATTTTCTTTTCATACTAATTTGTGGCCATGAAATACTTATTTTTGTGAACAATATGCTAATTTGTGGCCACAAAATAGTAATAAAAAGCTTATTTGATGCCATCAAATACAAAATTGTGGCAACAAATAGTAATTTGTTCCCACAAATTTCCATGGCTCTTTAGGTTTTGGTCAGCAATCAGAAATTTATTGTTCACCAAATATTTTTTTCTTCTTTTTTTTTCTCAGCCCCACGTCTTTGAGAGGTGTCCTAGAAATAGATTTAACAAACTCCCAGCTGTTCACATCAGTGGGCTGACACCAGAGCGGTTATTCTGTAATAAACTTGCACATTTGTGTGTGGTTACAGACAAGAGAGATGGTGCTTGTTTTCTGTCATTTTAAAATAATGAAAGTCATGTAATAAAGTAAGATACCCCAAAGAAAATGCTGTAAACACCTCAAACGATATAATATAGATGTTTTTTTTCTGTCTGGGAAACTACTCTCTGAATTTTATGTTTTTTTTTTTTCATTTTGAAAGTGTTTTGTCAGTGCACATCTTTGGAGAAAGGTCACCTTGCATGAGTAGTTTTGAAGAAGAATACATTCTCCCATCGGCAGTAACAAAAACGTGTAAAATTCTTTTAGTGTTATACAGATTGTTCATGGGGTGACCTTGCCTTGATGACTATATATGGACCACTCCAGGCCTTTTGAATGTCTCTCCTGGAAAGTGGAATACTTCTTGTTAAAATTTCTTAGTATACTTTTAATTCCCTTCAAGACTCATAAGGTCCAATGATCTTAATTCAGAATCATTTATTGTCATATGCACAGCTTTTACACTGACATACGAGATTGTTCCAGTACAACCCAAACAAGATCAGACATACAACAAATACACACATACAGTTCAAGTTGACTGAGGCAGCAGCAATGAATACGCACCTTTTTCTTAGGATGGGTGTAGATGGGTTACGAATGGTGGGGGGTGGCATTGGTGACAAAAAAAGTCGTATCTCAACACTGTGATACAATGTGTAGATACAAGAAAAAAACTGCACCGTTTAAACACAGAAGCACATATTTAGACGAGCGACACAGTACTCAAGGTTCAGTGGGTGGGAGGGTGGAAACCTTTGACTGTTTTTGGGATCTCGTTGTGATATTTAGACTCACTTTACCAAAATTGACAATATTTTACCTCTGAGTGACAATTCGGCTATTTTGACTCTGAGATAACCATAGGGAGGTACTAATCCATGACTCCTAAGGAAGTCATTGTCTTAAATGTATGTGGTTTAAAAATGTCTTTTTTAGGCTTGGTTTATTTCATATGAATCTCATCCATCCATCTTCCTAACCTGCTGAATCTCTTTCAGGTTCTCAGGGTTGGACCTAACACAGCTACTGTTAGGTACAGGCAGGATACACCCCAAGCAAATCATCAGTCTGTTGCAGGGGCGCACAGTCACATGCACACCTCGGGACAATTTAGAGTCACCAGTTAGTCTATGAAGCATGTTTTTAACTGAGGGAGGAAGCCAAAATGCCCCAGAAAACCCACAAATTCATGGGGAGAACAGGAAAACTCGCACAGAAAGCACCCACCTGGGATTTGAACAAGAGTATTCTTGCTGTGAGGTCAGAGTGGTAACCACTACACCTCTGTGCCACTCTCATATGAATCTCAGAATTGGTTAAATTAATTTAAGTATGAAAGAAATATGTAATATATATATATATATATATATATATATATATATATATATATATATATATATATATATATATATATATATATATATATATATATATATATATACACACACACACACATATATATATACATATATACATATATATATATATACGTATATATATATATATATATATATACGTGTATATATATATATATAGTTTTGTTGATGAATTTCATATTTGTTCACAGCTGTTGCATGGACATTTAGACAAAAACCTTATCTCTGACTAATATTCAATCAAGGCCCCATTGTGAACATTAACATTTTTGGAACCAAGAACCTCTTCGTTGTTGGCAGAAGCAGCTGCCATGTCTGCTTCTGGGGTAATTTCATTTTTTTCATTTTGTTACCAAGTTGCAATTATTCTAGAAAAAAAAGTCCTCTCCTCTAGCCCTCTATCCATCAGTTTAATCACTGACCTTCTGAAAGCCACCTTCTCCAGGTCATTCTGTAGTCAACGACACTCAAGTCTGGTCTTAGAAAACACCCTGCTTTTTCATGTCCAGGTGTTTATAGCCAATCGTGATCTTTAATCACTTGATATAGAACGGTACATGTCTGCTTCTGGTGAGAAATGCCCAAAATATGTACCAGAGGACACCCTAACTATAGGGCGGAGACTTTACTCCAAGATATTTGTGATAACTTATTTTTTTTACCCTATCTTTAAAGACTTGTTACCTAGAACGATACATATTTTTCCTATACCTCTTCTTAGATTAGAGAAAATATTCCGAACGTGAATGGCGTCTCCTCTAATCTTTTCTAGTCATCACTCGGTCAGAGGAACACAGCCCCCAGGAGACAATGGGGGAAAATGACAAGCATGAACCAAAAATATATTGTTTTTACTATTGCACTTTAATAAATACAATAAATTCATTCTTTTTTTTTTTTTTTAAAGAATGAAAAATTATTTACACAAAGCCAAAAGGTTTAATCTCTTGGTTACCCTGAATTTAATCTTGGATAAGCACTCACTGTGTGCTCACATGAGATGTTCAAGAGTCATCTAATATCAAACCCCATGCTTGGGTTTTTATGGAAGACTCCTTCAGAAGCCCCTCATTCATTTTCTGTCTCCCCTTTGCGTCATCATAGCCCACTCGAAAATCCCCCAGGAACAATGGATCCTTTTGTTGTGGCTCTTGGAGCAGACAGAAGAGATGTGAGACCTTGACAGCGACGTGTTTACGACACAGCACTTCGACTGTCAACTGAGCATTCTGCCGAGGGACTTGAACTCAGGAAAGAGAGGGGAGTTTAAAAAAAAAAAAAGTCAAACTCAGGAAACAAGTGGGATGTGAGGAGGATGAGGATAAATGTGAGAAGAGAGCTGTTAAATGGAGGATGGGTGTCACGTAGCAGAGGAAAATTGAAAATAAATCCCTGTTTAACTGGATGGAAAGGAAAAGCTGTTTGCATCTTGGAATCATCTTTCCTGTCTATATGTTTCTGATTTAAAAAGATCAAACAATTTTCTCATAGCAGATTTTACATTTCTTGTATTCGTGTATTGTTTTGGTACGCTACAAATATCTAGAACTGTTTGAACTTTGAGAAAACAGCATCTCTAACTAAACTGCGTTATTTTTCAAATGCAGTTTATGACAACAGAATCACTTCAATTTTCGGTTAAAAATTATATCAAGTTAATCTTTTTTTATTTCTCCCTGATTTTATTTACCCTGCTAATCTAAAAATGAGATGTTTATTTAAAGTAGACAAGCAAGAAGGAAACATTACAAACTACAGGATACATGATTCTTTTTTAAAAGTATCCATCCATCCGTTTTCTTAACCTACTTCATCCCTTTTTGGGTCATGGGGCTGCCAAAGCCTCACCTGGCTACCATTGGGCAAAGGCGTGTACAGGGTGTACCCCTTGTGGGCGGACGTGGTGAAGCGGTAGGGCGTTCGACCAATGATCGTAAGATATCAGGTTCGATTCCCGCCTTGCACGCCCATGGGTCGAACTGTCCTTGCGCAAGACACTGAACCCCACCTTTCCTCTGGTGGGAGGTTGGCGCCAGTGTTCAGCAGCGGAGCCGCCATCAGTGTTTGAATGTGTGTGTGCATGGGTGAATGGGACTGTGATTGTATAGCGCTTTGGGCCTTCAAAATAGGGGAGAAAGCGCTATTTAAGTATATGCCATTTACCCTTGACAGGTCACCAGCCTGTCACAAGGTCACACACCCATACACATTTGCACACCTAGTGACAATTTAGAGTCATCAATTAACCTACGAAGAATGTCTTTGGACTGTGGGAGGAGAAAACCCTGCATGCAAGGGGAGAACATGCAAACTCCATACAGAACAGTAAAAACACAAGTTATCAATGCACTAATGGAGATAATGACTTTATTAATCAATATTGCTTTATAACGATTACAACTCTACTAATGGGATTGAGAATTAAAAAAAAAATTGCATTAACTTTTTCGTTAATTCACCCAAAAAGAGATAAAAAACTACAATCAACAATCTCTCTGTATGCGTTTCTATTTATGGATGAGGCAAATGTAACAGAAAAGAAAATGTATAAAATAATATTGCATATACACAGACTCTTTGCAAAAAAATCAGGATTTCATTAAAAAGTGTATTCATTTTATAATTCCATTCAAAAATTTAAAGCTTGTTTGTACAATAACTGTTAAGTAAATTGTGATTAATTTTTTTATGCACTAAAGGCTGACAGCAGTGGGATTGAGGTTTTCTTTATTGCAAACTTGTATGCATTTATAAAATATGAATTAATTATCTTAAATGGTAAACCAGGGATACAGTGACGTCCATGCAGTACATTAATATAATCGAATGAGAAACTCTGTCTGTGGTTTGTATTCAGTTCACATCTTTTGTAAAGGATGTAGTTTTCATATTTGCCTAAATAAAAAGCAAAAGTTTTGGCCACTCTTTTGGCGTTCTTCCACACACATTTTGTGTTTGTTAGACTTTAATCTGTTTCTTCAACTCTATTTTTCTCCTTCTTTTTTAATATTTCATTTCTAACTTCAATTTGCCTTGTTTTTGTGTTTTTTGGGATTGTTCTTGAAAACGAAGGACAGTTGGCTTGGCTTTTCATTTCAAAAACATTTCAAAGGCTTCCAGCTCTGTGAGGCTGTCTTAAAACAAATGCTATAATGTTCAGTGCCACAGAGCTGCAGAAGCTATTACCATTCACCAACAGCTGCCTTAATGCTGCTGTTTCATACCCATTGACTGGAAAAATGCTACTTTCATTGCACATTTAATATTTATGTCAGTACTCCTTGTACTCTTTTGTACTGTACTTGTATAGTAACCATGCAAGGGGTTGTTATTTTCACATAAATCCAGGATTTTTGTTCACAGTTTTGCATAATTTTCCTCATTTCAAACATTCTCAATAAGCCATGACCTTGGCTGTTGCTCCAAGAATAAAATATTGACATCCAAGGTTCTTTTTCTTTCAAAGCACCAAAAAAAAAAGCTTTCATTTAAAATACACTTATCTTTGAGGCGGATGCTTTGACATTTTCATGAAGTCTCGGCACAGTTTCACAAAGCCAGGTCTTATTTTTGCAGAAATGTGCTTTTATTTTTCTGAATTTTTGCATGAATTTGATTTCCATTTCCTCTCTGCTTAAAAAAAGAGATATTTAAATTTTGCAGCCAATGGGCCACATAAGCATTTATCCAGTGCTGCGTGTTTTATCTTTAAACGAAGAAAAGAAATTCAATACACTGCTTAAATCTTTTCAGAAGAAGTCTCTTTCATTACTTTGACCTTCTATCCCAGATCGCTCAGGGAGTCTGCTGCTTGTTGCAGGGTTAGTGCTTTTAATCAGAGCTTTTTAGCTGGGATCAGCTTTGCTTGGCAGCTGCAGATATGGGCAAGTAAAAGCCGAATCTCAGGCTGTGAGCGCAAAGCATTCAAGAAAAACACCCAAATTATCTATGAAAAGAAAAAAAAAAGCAGCTTATTTTATTTGGACTTTCATCAACACTGAGAGCCCAAACATTGATTTTCTACACAATATTCAATTCTTTGTCTTGCAGAAATGTACAAAGAGCCAACACATGCACAAAACAGCTGCCTTTCAGAGAAGACGGAGGAGAGCGGATGGGTAGGGAGTGACAAATCACCCTTTCTTACAATGCCCCACCACAATAGCCCTGCCTGAGAAAAAATAATGAATAAATAAAGTTCTTGTGAGATTGAACGAGAGCGGCTCATGAGGCAAAAGCGATGGTGAGTGTTTTTTTGAGTGGCCTTGTTCTTGTCCAAGTGTAATTCAACGCGAGAACAAAGCAATCCCGACCATTCTTCTCCCTGAAAAGAAAATTGATCACATATGAAGGGGAAAAACAAACAGAAAAAACAAAGCATTGGAGATGAAAAGGAGACACTAAGACATCTCATCTGACTCATCTGTGCTTCTCCTAAAATGCACAATGGAGCTGCATAGCTGCCGGCTGTCACATCAGAGCATCAGAGTGAAATTCTGCCCAGGTCAGCTTAATCACACACTTTGCTCCACAGGATTAACAATGACATACCACAGCAGAGGTGGAAAATCGAGGGAAAAAAAATCGACAAGACACATGGAGTTAACAGCACGAGGTCAGAATTCATTTTATCAGACGAGGTGAGAGTCTCGAGCTCTACAAAATGTGTTGATTAGGGTTGTAAGCATATGTAGGCTTCTTGAAGGGCTTTCCATCTTTTTCTGCTACCTTCCTTTAGGCTGTTTTTAGCTCAGTCCTGGCATCCTAAGCAAGGTTTTAATCACAGGGCTGATGCCCCCCAGCATCATCCAGCGCCATTAAACTCAGCAACACAAACTTCAAATGGATGTGTTGACACTCGTTCTTCCGAAAACAATTGTTAAAGTAATAGAACCCCCCCATTTCCATCTGCAGTGCAGAAGATTTAGACTTCATTGTGGCTAAAATGCTGTGAGGGAGGCATAAAAACGGAGAAAATGAATGTCCCCAGAATGAAAGTGAATCAATATGGTTGCCGGAGGAGGTGGAAAAGGTGGAATGAGAAAGAAAGTCAGGGCAGAGGGGCGTTAAAATGGGCTGTTAAAGATTAATAGCTTTTTAAAAAGGAGAATTCATCAGACTTTAGATGTTGAACATCTTTTGTGAGCAAATGGTTAAGATTGTGGAGCCAAAAAAACAATTAAATTCTGTTTTTGTCAATAAATGATCATCCAAACCTAATAACTTTGCAGTTGTTTTTGTTAGATTCTCTAGCTTAGACAGCTCTTTTGTATCGGTGGTGATTCAACAGCGCCATCTTCAGGTCAGTCCACAAGAGATCAACCAAATAAGCTCGAGTTGAGGCTCTAACGTTCACATAAAAACAGATTCAGTGAATAAGTGTAAATGTTTTATTTTTGTCAAAACATTTGAAGCTTTTTCCCCTCGTGCTTAGAAAACTGTGTCATTACAAAAACCTCCAACAGGCTTCAAACAGCAGCCAAATAAATAATCCTTAAAAGTTCAAGCCCTCGCTGGACACTCCAACTGGAAACATTTGTCCTCTCATCACTTGCACTTGTACGTGAGCTGCTTGCGATGGTAGTGGATCCAAGTGGGAGCGGCCACGAGTCCGGTTAGGTACCCGATCGTAGCTCCCAGGCTGCAGGAAACGGGCCAAACCTAGAGGACAAAAAGAGGGTTGTTTCTTTGTGCCAAGGATGTCGACCACATCACTCTCAAAATATAGAAGGGGGGAATTCTAGACCCTGCAGGCGTGCTCCAACTCAAGCATCTCCTATTAAAAAATACAACAGTGTCATTTAAGTCAACCCCCACCCACAATTAATGTGCTTCTTCAAGGAAATAGAAGAAGGAAATACGAAAGTTGGTGTCTTTTAAAAAACAAAATAGAGAGGGAAAATAGGTTTGAGAACATTTTTACATTACATTACATGTCACAATAACGGTAGAACTGCTACCAGCTTTATAGAGAAAAGAACATCCCATCAAGCTCCAATCAGATCCTTAAATTATTTCAGCATTTAAATTTTGTTTTCACATAAATATTACATTCTATTGTAAGTAAACGATAAAACGATTTGCTTCAAAGTCAATTTAAATATATATTTTTAGAATTTCCACATAAACCTTCATGACACTAAGAAGTCAGTATTCAACTTTAATGTGCATCATTCACAGCATATTTTTTGTTTTAAAACAGAAATAATGAAAATAATAAATAAAATAAAAATAATTAAAAAAAACATTTAGTTTAATCTAATTGTCTGGCAGTTTTTTAAAAGATTCATAAAAGTAAATTTTTAAAACCTCACATTTAGTCGTTTTAATCTTGTAAAATTTTGATTAAAATGTTCAGTAACATACACAAATAAGTCCCCTAGATCCCTTCTTCCCACCCAAGGACTTTAACTTAAATATAGGTGGTTGTAAACACATTATGATGGTGATCAAATTAGCCAATTGAAGCCAGATAATAAAAAAATTCTAAAGCAGATTTGCCTTATTATTAACAGATAAGGGGCACAAATTTGGGCTATACAAATAAAATTGAATTGAACTGAATTGAAATATAAAATATTTTGATTTGTTTTCTAAATATCCGATCATTTATAAATTTGTTTTTCGAATTAACGGTTCAAAATCTTGCTACTGATTCCTTAAAAAAAACTTTAACCCCATTTGTTCAAAAAAAAAGTTGCTGTTTAAATATATATGTATTTTTTCAACTTGATCAACATCCAATTATATTTCACATATCCTGACAGATCTTTCTTTGAAATGTAGATAAACTAGTAACCTTCATTTGTTTTTATATAATAAGATTTAAATGAATGGATACATCCAAAATAAACTTCACAAACAGACTAGAGTGCAAATGCACTTGCACCTTTAAAAGTTACCTCAAATCTATCCAAAAAGTAATGATCTAACATAACTTTTAAAATGTTTTTATTACTACCAAATCTCCATCACCTACATTTAACTTTAAAAACTAAACTTTTTCAAAAATATAAAGTTTGTTAAAGACGACAACACTGACAGCATTCACAGGTAGGATTTGTATGGATCTTTTAAATTGATTGCATGGTCATGATAACCTCATTTTAATGAAAGAGGTGCCTCTTGATCTATGTGGAGTATATCTTGGCTAACAACACAACTAACACACTGCACTTTGTCACCATATCCTCCTCATTAGACTCTTTCAGGTTTGCGTTGCTTGATTTTTGCCCAAAAAAACCCTTTTTTTGGGTTGCTTTGGATTATTTTTCTCCTGGATGTAAATAAGAAGTAATTGTGCATCTAAGACTTCATAACTACTTCTCATGCAAGAAAATTCGAGAAATACTCATTTTATTAAAAGCTGCTGACCTGCCAGGGCCTGTCCCAGTCCAGAGGTATTGGGAAAGCTCCCACCCAGGCCCCTATTAGTGTACAAGCCACTGTAATCTGCAGACAGGTGTCCCATACAGACATGGCTCTAAAAAAGACAGAACAAAACCCTTTTTGCGTTAGAATGAAGGAAAAAAATGTGGAAAAAAAAAAAGAGAAAAAGCTTACCCATGACGACTAAACACTCTTATCCAGGCCTGGACGTTTGGACCAAGAACACAGAGACACCTCATTGTGGTCAGTGAGGTGAGCAGCACAGCAAGAGAAAATGTTTCTAAAGCAGATCTGAAAAAAGAAAAAGAAAAATTTCACTATATTAGGTACAGTTTTGCAAAAAAAAAAAAAAAAAAATCTGATTTGGTCAAACAGAGGAGAATGCACTAAAGTTGTCTGCATGCAGAAAACATCTGCCCTTTTTTACAGATACATTTTAAAAACAATTTCAAAGATTTTTTTCTAATAGACTTACTCAATCAACGGGGCTCCATAAAGGACAATCACAGTGTGGAAGAACAGACATGACAAGAAAAAGTACAGACAGGCACGAAACAGCCTGGAAAGCTGTGGAAAGAAACAGGATTATCATTATTACCAAAAAGTTACAACGTAGACATTTGAGAAAAATCCACTTAAAAAATGAACAATTTTTATATGTAAAAGCTCAGAAAAATTATTTTTTTATATGAGTTTGTTGTAGCAGAAAAATGTTAATAAGCAACAATTGCATATAGACTGTCATATGAATTTAAAATGTTTAACGTGAAAATAAAGCACTGTAGCAAATGTTTATAAACTCAATTAAAAATGTGTTCAAATCAGAAATACACATTTCTAATTATTACTGAAACGTCCATTTGCAAATTTGTTTTTTAAAAACGAGACAAAACGTTTACGAGTAAATAATAGGAATTAATTGTTTTGAAAAACCTAGTTTTCTATTATTTTAAATTGTGTAATAATTATTTCTGATACTTCTCTCATATACGTATGACTATTTGGCAAAAACCTTAAACAAATCAAGCACATTTCTTTGGGTTTGGACAAAATAAAGACATTTCCGAGGGAAGACATTCTGACCTTATATCCAAGTGTATTTTTTTTAGTGGACGGTGTGACGCCGAGGAGCCAGAAGACGACGACACTGACAGCATTCACAGCACCGGATGTGCAGTACAGCCACAACAGGTGAGTGCCGTACACCGAGAAGCTTAGAACAAAAACTGCAGGTAGCACCGTAGCCATGAACATCGAAGCGGCGATCAGAGCGTGGGTCGACACCATGGCTCTGATTTCGTGGTCCCACATGATGAAGACTTTCACTTTTCACAACAAGACAATAGAATAATGTAGATAATTTCAGTAGAGGTGTCTTAGAATTTTGGTAGGCGAAAGGACACGCAAATCCATGTATGACTACGCTTCCGTAAATATGAAAAAAAAAAAGCAATTTCCGTTTGCGTTTCACAATAAAACAGAAGATTCTCTTTTGATTGTTAATTTCTACCAATTTCTTTGTTTTGACATACATTACCCAACATATTTAAATCATATTCAACACTTTATAATAAAATACTATTTTCTAAAGTGAAATTTATATTTTCGAGTGCTGATTCCGTGGCGAAAATATTGTTACTCTCATTTTACTTTTATTCTGGATTTTAGAAATGCGCTTCTAGTCGGAGTGAACGAATCACATAACGTTTTACTGACAGGATTACCCAATGAGATTTGTTTGTACAAGTTGACGAAGACAACCGGAAGTTACATGAGCAGAGCTAGCTTGAACGCTTGTACACATTTTATATCAAGACAGGCCAAGTAAACGCAGCTGAGATGGTTTGTGAAAAATGTAAATATCGCACTTTCGCCTTGTTTCTTACATAATTTTACACTTATGACTTAGTTAATATAGTTAGTTAGTGACATTTTTGTTGTTTTGTTGAGTGGCTAATATTTTGTTATGCTAGCATTTGTTTTGGTTTTCCTTGCTCGTAGTTAGCTTTGTTAATTATTAATAATTCTTTGTTAATGTGGGATTTCCTAATATTTTAGGCGAAAAGAAGCTCGGAAAGGTCATCACTCCTGACACTTGGAAGGATGGAGCACGAAATACGACTGGTAACGTAGTCTCTATCCAAAAACATCCAAAAATGTTTACACGTTTAATAATTTAGACAATCGTGGAACGACAGGTAAAATAAATATGTTGCCCCCAAAAAATCTGTCTTGTAAATGAACGTCATTAAGGAATCGAAACGATGGAAGGAGAAGCTACTGCTAAAATATTTATTAGAACAGTACTCATTTACATATCTGTTTTCCCCGTCGGTCGGTCGGTCGGTCGGTCGGTCTGTCTGTCTGTCGGTCTGTCTGTCGGCTCATTTTCGGCCTACATCATAAAATTGTCTATTTATTTAAAAGTATTTATGCCCTACGTTCCTTTTCAAGAAAATGGTCTGTGACCCTGTCGTACCAACTAGGTGTCTCAACTGACTTGACCAATGTCCTCTCAATGGCCAGCAGAGCTAGGCTGCTTAAACAGCCTTAGCCCATTGTGTTTCGGGTGTAGGACTTAAGTCACTTTAAACAGGAGAAGCTCCTTTCTACACCTGCAGATGTAACTCCAATTGTTGCCACTAATGAGAACAGTTTGTAAAGCTGAGGCATTGGACTGTCCAACTCCATGTCTTTAAGGAACACCAAGTAATCATACAGCTTTCCCCTGTTACCCTGCAAGTCCTGATCTGAAAACAGGACTTGAAGTTCTGACCTCAGTCTTCCTGAATCAAAGGGAAGAATTAACTATCTAAAAAAAAATATTAAACTCTGTAAAACTGAAACAATCAATGTGGTGTATAATTGTGTGAAATGTATGATGAAAATCAAGCAATTTAGCCCAGCAATTATCAAAGAAATAGGTTGCAGCAGTTTTTAGTTCGACTGAACTTGAGAAATGTGAATAAGCGAAAAGCTTCAGTCAGAAGGCGGTCTTTTAACAGACCCTTCAATCATCACGGAGAAGCTCGGAGTTTGGGCTGGCCCACTCCCCACTCACCCCCAGAGACGCTGAGCATCCGTTGGCGGGACATAATCACAGCGTTTATCCAATGACCATCTAGTTTCGAAGCGCAGAAAAAAAATGTTCAAAGCAGCCCGATTGAAGTCAATGGACGCTGGGCTTCTTTAGAGAAATGCACTGTGATGCTGCGGGAATGTATGAGAAGGAAATCGAGTCAGGCGACTTGCTATATGTAACTGATTCTTAACGAACTCGTCTTTGAGATGAACGTTTTCTTACACATTTTTAGTCAATAAAATGTTAATAAAATAAAATACAATACAATACAATAGTACATATTTGACCATTTATTTTGTGACATTATAAGGGAAGCAGAGCTTCCCTTGCAGTCTTAAAGAAATCGCCACTGGTATGTATGTATGTACATACATGTGTATATATAATCTCACAATGTTGTTTTATTTTTCTTAGAGAGTGGAGGCCGTAAACTAAATGAAAACAAGATGTTGACATCTAAGAAGGCCAGGTGAGTATTGCACTGTGAAAAAACTTTTACTCATAAATCAAATGGCAGTGTAGTAGTTTCTAGCTTTCTGTAAGCACTAGTGGTTTATTTTGCTGTTAAGGTTCTTTGATGTTGCTAATTCTCAATGTTTAACTGTGGTTTTTCTCAGGTTCGACCCTTACAGTAAGACGGGCTTTGCCATCTGCAGAATCTGCAAGAGCTCTGTTCATCAGCCTGGATCGCACTACTGCCAGGGCTGTGCTTACAAGAAAGGTATAGTTGTGCACTTAAACTCTATTTTTATTTTCTTCAATACAAATTGAAGGTAACATGTCAAAAATTAACACTACAATGTATTGTAGAACCAAAAATCATATTAAAGCAGAACAGTATTAAGTAGGTTTTTCATTTTTATGTTCAGTCATAATATTGATATAAATTTGTCTGTAATTTTGTAAATCTTTACTATAACCAACATTGTGCTGGCATATGTTTGTGCTTCCATAACAGATGCCCATTTATATAAATGTACACATGTTGGCAAGTCCTTTATTATCTTCTCACTACACACTTTAATTTATAAAATATCCTTTGATGTAAATGTAATTTTTTTAGGGTTCCTGGTGACTGATACAAAGAATTTAAAGGTATAGGAATAGGTTAACTTAACTGTTTGTTTATGTCTGTAAAGTATTTGAACTGAGTGATGAAATTCAAACCTCAAAAGCCATATTTTTACAAACCTCGACCCCAGCCCCAAGCACTCGGCTTGCAGAAGTGGATACAAGGTTTTACATTGATTGCAGAATTGCATGTTGTGCCCCAAATATTGCAGGTTTTGATGAAGTGGTCAAAAATAGCCCCTGAGCTAAAAATTATGCCTGAATATATGCACAACCCAAACTGCTGTGAAACAACAACTAAATGGGCAAAAATAAAATATTTATTTATTGAGATGTTTGTCAAACTTTGCTATTCAAGTGAAACCCAAAGGCTCAAACTTACCGGGTGGTGATATTTTTAATGATTTTTTTTTTTGCTTGCACAATAAATATAACAGTAAATTAAATCTTTAAATTTTTATAAACTTCCCCCATAGACAGCATTGCTTTGTTTTAGTGATTCGTCCATCAACCCTTCTTCTCCAGATTATCTAGAGACGTGATGTTGGGGAAGCAGTCTCATTAGGGATGCCCAGACCTCCCTCACCACACAGACTTCCTCCACCTTTGCTTGGGGAACCCCAATCCCCTCCTAGGCCAGACTAGAACTTTAGTCTCGTCAGCGTGTCCTGAGTGTTTTCCCAGTAGGACAGATCTAGAATACCCCCCTATGAAGCCATCCAGGAAGTATACAGAGGTGATCACAGTGCCGCCTTAGCTGTGGTGGATCAGCGGGTCTACTCCGACCAAGCTTCTCACCCCATCTCTATTGAAGCACCCAGTCAAACCTTTGAAGGAAACTAATTTCAGCCCCTTGGATCCAGAATCAGATCCTTTCTGAAAGACCCAGAGCTCATGAACATAAGTGAGGGTAGGAACATAGACCGACCAGTTAATCAAAAGCTTTGCCTTTTGGTTTAGCTCCTTCACTACAACAGATCAATACAGCAACAACATCACTGCAGCCGCTACACCTATCTACCTGTCAGTCCCATCTTCCATCTTTACCTCAATTATGAACAAGAGCCCAAAATACTTCTCCATGAGAGGACGGAGCCGTCCATCTATCTGGAGAGGACAAACCACCTGGCCCCAGTCAAGAACCATGGTCTCCAACGTGGAGCCTCAAATACTTATTTCAGCCGCGTCATACTTGACTCCAACCAGCCCAGTGCACGTTGAAGGTCCTGGTTTGTTGAAACCAACAGAACATCATCTGCAAAAAGCAGAGATGCAATCCTGAGGTGCAATCCTCAATTTCTTTAAGGAGAGCTGACAGTGATTGTGATCTTTGTGGCCTCCACTAACTTCTGTCAGACCCTCTCAGAGTTTGGGCCTATCAGTTTGTCCGGCCTACAACAAATCCAAGTCCTAACCAGATGGTGATTGGTTAAAATCTCCGTCCTTCTCTTCAATGTCCAAGCCACATGGCCAATCAAGATGCAGAACACAGTTTGCTGTGTTTAAAAAAAAAAAAAGCACGCAAAATTACACTGAAAGAAATCTGCAAGACAAAGAGTGAACTGTGAAATAGCGAGGAAACACTGCAGTGTGAAATTTAAACTCATTAAATCCTGCATCGTGGATGCATACTTTGACTTTTTGTTAAAGTAGCCAGTATAGGACCCTCAGTGCAAAAGAAAATGGAAGAAGCACAGTAAATATTCATACTTAAAATGTAAAGAGTACTTTAGACAGTACAAATGAAAGATTCTGCTCCTGATGCTTCTGTTTTTTTCTCTCTGCAGGAATCTGTGCAATGTGTGGAAAGAAAGTCTTGGACACCAAGAACTACAAGCAGACATCTGTGTGACTGAGAACCAACCGGAGAACATCTGTACATTTGAGACCGTCAAGGACAGATTTGGAGATGACTATTCCTGTTAAAGATGCTTCGATATTACAACACAAAACATTATCTCCAAATAAACCATTAAGCTTAAAGTCATAACTTTTTTATATTTTAAAATTCAGTTTCTGAGATTTGATTTTTTTGTTTGCATTTTAGAGCATTGATTTATGTTGTAGATTCTGTGTTGAGTCAATTAAAGCTTCCATTGTGAGGAGATTAAATGAGTCGACTTGCCTCATTGCCTATGGGCACAATCAAGTACAATTTTAGCCGCTTACGCACAATACATCCACGTTTACGCTGATATAATCATATTTAGAATCCGCCTGCTGCATCGTTGGCTTTGACCCCCCCCCCCCCCCCCCTCCCCCTGCTCCACCACCCAATCCCAAATCTGCTGTCAGTGATGAAGGTTACAGTTCAGCAGTTGTTTGACGACAGTTTCCCCTGTGATATTTAAAGGGCTTGCTTTGCCTCGGGCTTTCTATCACGTGTGCACACCCTCGCCTTTTTTGCTTCTGGATTTTTACTGTTGCGCCACAGTTAAACTAAGCCTCCGCTCAGGTCAGTTAACAGTGTAACTGTTGTTATGTAACGACATATTATTGTAACTGTGATCTTGACTAACAAACATTGATTGAAGAGTCCAGGAGGAACTTTGGTGTGAGGTAAATGTTTGCTTGTGTGATGTGTTTAAAGACATGCACACAAATCCATACCCAACAAAATATTTTTTCATACAAAATCATGGCAACACACTGATCAAAACAAACATTCAAGTGTTTCTTCTATCAGTCCGTTTATCAGAACAGATTCAGCAGAATAGATGCAATAAAATGCAACACTGTGAATTTATTTCTTTTTTTAGATTTACTAGGAGTTTAGTCCTTTTATATAAAAAAGTACATCTGTTTCTGTTCCAGTACTGTTTGTTTGAAAGTATGACCACATTAAAAAAAAATGTTCTGACTTGGTTATAAAACTTGCATTCACAGGATTGTGACGAGTTTTGTTGTGGCTGACCAGCGTTTTTATTTATCTTTATAACAGTTTAATACAAGTCAAAGCGCTGCTATTTGCTGCTGCTCTGAATTCACAAATGCAACAAAATCAAATTTATATGTTCAGTTTTTATTATTAATTTTTTCACTTTTGAGATCAAAAACTCTTTTATCCCTTTTTTCCATCTTGTTTTGCAGGAGCACACCAATGGCATGGTCCTGCATGTCAATACTCCAAAAGTCAAGGATGTTTTGTGACTGTACTAGTTTTCCTTTTTTGTAAGCCACTCACCAGCAGCATGGTTATATGGCAGATCAATAACCATGACTGATTAGAAAGGTTTGTCTTCCCCATTCTAGTGGAAATGAAAATCAACTTCATATTTTAGTAGAACGACATTATTATTAGTATTATTTTCAGTAAACAAAGTATTTATAGACCTTGTAACCCTGAGACCATCAGATTCTGCAGTAAAAAGATCAGAGACGCAGTTTTTTCTGTTTCTGTTGTTTTTATTTAGGACTCTTCAGGAAATCACCATCATAGATCTGAAATCTACATTCATTTGCTTTATTTGTTGGACTACAGATATAAATTCAGTTGTACCATAAAATGTCATAGAATACAAAGGTTTAAAAAATGTATATAAATGGCACACACATCAGTGAAACCTTGAAACCAGTGGATTCTCAACCCGATAACACAGAATGGAACAGTTTGGAAAAGCACCAATGAAATTTCCATCTGAAAGGATTTTCACATTATATTATTGCACTCAGCTTTTACTATATTTTATAATAAAACTGTTTTTTTTTAAACTAATATATCTACAATAAAAGGCACCATGATTCTTTGTGTTCACTGAGATCTCCACTGCTGCAGGACTGTAATCTTTCAAGCGTCGCTCTTTTGGATCTTGTTCCTTAAGAGTTGGAATTCTTGCAGCAAATTTCTGAACACTGTGCTGTTGTTTTTTAAAAAGCCACGCTTAATATCTTTCCGAACAATTCTGCAAGCAGGGATTAGTGTTGGAATAGTGCTTGTGGTTTGTTAGGTGCGCATCGCGAGAGTCAGGAACTCCTCCCGGGTTTTGGGGTCCTCCAGGTAAATTCCCAGCATGGTGCTGGTCACCGTGCGGCTGTTCATCTTCTGGACGCCACGCATCACCATGCACATGTGCCTGCAGACCCAAACACAAGTGTCAGACTTGGAGCCGCAGCATTTCACATGCTTCAAGGAAGCTTGTAATGCAATTGGAAAGGGGAACGCCACAGATTGTTCCACATCAAGTTCTATTTATCAGTTGTTACATGTTGAGATAGAAGAAGTGGGGCTCAGAAGATTGAAACAGACAGACGTTCTTTTTTTTTTTTTTTTTTTAGTGCTTACAAAACAAATCAGCATACTGCAGTGTTATATGAGTTTTTCCATGTTATCGTTGACTTACGCTGCTTCTATTACCACAGCTACGCCCTTTGGCTGCAGAGCCTCACAAATCGCCATGGCAATCTGCTTGGTCAGACGCTCTTGAACTGAACAAAGGAAAAATAATTGGACTTGTGGAATTTCGATATGCGGATATTTATCAGAGTTCATCTCCAGTTTTACTGTCGCTCCACGTGTTTTGGATTTGCCTACCTTGAAGCCTCCGACTGAAGATCTCTGCAATCCTGCAGAAGACCAGAACGCAAACAGAGCACACAGGGGTGTCTTTTACATCAATTGTAATAATGATTAATCTTTCGTCAAACACAGACTGGCATCAGTCCCTGACCTGTGACCTCTGATGTGACTCTCTGACTGTATATACTCAAAATCTGTGAATCATTCACTCTGGACATTTCACTGAATATGTTGTGTACGATTCAAATTGCAAAAGTTCACCTAAAAAAATCCCTTGATGTCTCATTTTTGCAGCTATTCTGGGTTCCTTTGATCGGATATTCCCAGGAAAAACGAGAAGGAGACAGACAAAGCTGCCGTGAAAATAAGGCCTATTCCCACAGATCTGACGGGGATTTTCTCATGGTTCGAGTGCGGATGGGCTTTAGATTTGTTTCTGTGAGTGTGCTTGATGAAGGGACTAGATGATGGTCAGTGGGCTCAGACTGTAAGCCTCCAGGTCAAAGCACTAAGACAACAGAAGAACGCAGCCACCCATCACTAACGCCTGAAATATACAGCCACAATGCCAGCAGGAGGGCTCATGCGTGATGAGTTACCTTGCTAGTTTGCTCAGTCCCACCACTTTTTTGTTGGGAATATATCCAATGTGAACCTGCAAGAAAAAAAAAAGAAGTACTTCAGCATTTTACTTTCTTAGACTATACATATTACAGTGCAACTGTACAGTACCTTTCCAAAAAAAGGCACCAGGTGATGTTCACACAGAGAAAACACATCAATGTCCTTCACAATCACCATCTCCTCGTGATCTTCATCAAATATGGCATTGTTTAGGATGTCTGTTGAGTATAAAAACACACATTTCATATCTTTATGAGTTCCTAAAGCAATGTTTTGTTAAAACATTTGACCTATTTTAAACCCTATGTTACATCCCATTGTGTGGAAATTGATTCAGATAAGTTTCTGAAAGAAAAACATAGTAAATTAAACAAAACTTTGACTTATGAAGATATAGAGTTTCATAAATTTAAGCTTTCCTGAAAAAGTTGCTGATTGTATTCAGTTTTATTGACAAACCTTCAAGTAAAACTTCTAAAAAATGTCATTTTAAAGAAAGAAGCTCTACAAAGATGCTTTTTTTGTGCGTAAGTTTCGACCAAAAGCTTTGGAAACGAACGCTGCTGCTGGATGTTGAACTCACCGTCAATGGTCTCATGGTAGCCCTTGGTGAAGAACTGGATAGCTTTGGCGGCGCGCAGCGGCGTGCGCAGCAGCCCCTCCCGGTCCGTGTCTTCCCCGAGGTGCCGAAGGATGCTGGTGTAGGCGGCCTCCAGCAGAGGCAAGCGGGACTCGTCTTCGGACTCTTTGCGGGACGTCTCGTGCTTGCGGTGCGCGACGACGGCGGACTTCTTGGTGTCTATGATGAGGTCGCTGAAGCCGTTGTTGAGGTGGAAGTCCTCCACGGAGTCGCTGACTTTTCCATTGCAGTGGGAGTTCATGTTGCCGCAGAGAGAGACGGAAGTGAAGGACAGACAGGAGGTATTTTACGGCTGCGCTTGCTCGGTGCGGCTGCTTGGATGACTGCGCCACGGACGCACAGCTTTTATAGCGTGCCGGAGGAGCGCATCAGCTTCTCATTCGTCCGGACGCTGCGTGCGTCAACACACCTTTGAGAGTGGACGCGGTCATCACAGACCCCCCCGCGCACACACACACACTTCCCCTAAACATGAGGTTGAATTTGTAACACATTTTCCGCATCTGGCATCACTTGACACTAAATGCACGGACGTATCTCCAATGAATTGGTTCCGATTGTGTTACACTAGTTTTCTACAAACGCTTCCTTAAATACTCACGAGTCTTATGATAATTTTTTTTCTTTTTGAGAAACCATAGGCTTATTATGGCTTTTAATCTAGGGAAATCAAATTGCATAAGAGGTTTTAACCTTTAGTAGCATGCAAATGAGGATTTTTATTCATTTATTTTTCGTTGACTTGGGAATGAATTGGTTATCAAAGAGCATTAAAGTTCAACATTAAAAAATTTTCAAACTCACATTTATATATTTATCCAAAGCATTACACACATGAGTATTTACTGAACAGGCTGGATGCTCAAAGCTGAGTGAAAAAATAGTTTTTCAATTTGGCTTAATTCCGATTTTTTTCTTCAGTTTTTATCATTTGTTGCTCCTCTTTAAGACCCACCCCAACATGTTCTCAACATGTTCTTGTTGCATTTTTCTCAAAATGTATGATATAGATATCTGGCTCTAAAGTGTACTGCTGGATAGCTCTAATATCGTTTGCCATTTTTGTTGTACCTTTAATGTTAGATTGAGGTGTGAGGGACTGAAAGCTTGCGGGCGAGCATTTAAACAAAGGCATGTCAAGAAGAAGAGGCAAGCCTACGCTGTGCTTACAGTCTTGCCGACAACTCAGAAGTGAATTTCTGATGAACTACTGCCTCTCTGCAGAAACTGTGTCCTAGAAAATGACACAAGTTTTCGATTTTGGTTAAAAACTGCATAATCATAGTTAAAAGAAAACTGTGAACACTTTGAAAAAAGCTCAAAAGATGATCAGTGGGACTTTAATGCATCTTTCAATTGAAATTGTGATGAATAATTTAGTCTTGCTACTAGAAAAAAGCATTTTGCAATGTAAAAGATTGCAATTCACAAGCTGACCTTTTTGATTTGATCTTAAATTTATTGCAAGTCTTTAACATTAATGTTGAAATTACAATTTAAAAGGGACCCATGACCAAATTCCAGGTGAATTGTCAGTTGAGATTAACTTTATGTGTTGTTAACTGCACTATAGGAAACATTATGCCAAATAAACAAGTAGAAAAAAGGTTTTTATTAAAAAATTTAGTAAATCACAGTGTGTTTTGATTTGCATGGCTAAAACGGTTTGATTTTTTAGCTGAAAAATAAATTCCTAAAAAAAAAACAAAGCAAAATCCAGCCTTATATAAACATGTCATGAATTACACAGAACACAGAACTCAGAAGAGAGAGGAATGCTCGTAGGTAGAACTCAGGAGTCTGGGGCTCAGTCAAAAGCACACTTGATATTGTAATCCAAATGATAATCTCCAGAAGGGTCTCTGGGAAACAGTTCCAAAAATTGCTGAACACAGACAGTTTAAGCTTTGTATGTTTACATTCTATCGAAACATAAATGTCTATAAATGTCTACTGTTTGTCTCACTGCTTTAAACCCAAAATTCTGCATCTTTTTTCTCACAGGATCAGATTTTATGTTTTATTTTGTTGCAACCTTACATCACCTGAATAGATTTCTTCCAGCTTTTCAGAATAACTGGAAATCCCTGGGTAATGTCACCCCACCAACCAACTGACTTACTCATTAACCACATAGTTGGTCAGAAAGCTGTTTAATGGGAACTCCATGCTCCATCTTTTAGAAGCCTATGTTCTTCCTGCTGGCTAAACGGATCTGTCTCAATTGTCAATTGAATTTCCCCAATGTGGGATCAATAAATAATATCTCTCTGTCTCAACATTTTGTCAGACAAAATCTGAAAATAGGGTCCACTCTTCACAGTACAGAAGGAATCAGGGCCCAGGTGGCACAGAAGATCATTTCCTGTGACCGCACTTGATTTGTTGCAGATCAAATAGCTTGGAGATGCGATGGTGACAGCATCAGGCTTCAAAACAAACAACTCCAGCACCATTGTTTACTGGAATTCTCCACATGTAGGATTCTGAAGGCCTGTGCTCACGACTTATATAAGCAAGCGGCTGCTACCTCTCACAAACTCTAGATGATCCGCAAAATGAATTTCCAAAATGTCGATATGTGAAGAGTTACAGTAAATGTAGATATCACAATTAAATGATTTATTTAAGGAAGTCCATAAAATCCCAAATCATTTTTAACAGGCCTTTATGATCAATTTACAGAAATATTAGATTAATTTAAGGCAAAATATCTTTAGGAAACTCCAATAACACATTTTAAAGATCCCCAAAAGATTTGAGTTCATCCTTGCACTGCTGGAAAGCTGGTTCCACTTCCCAAATCTATGATGAATATTATGAATATGAACTTTCTAAGCCACTAAAAGACATGAATTGACTAATTTAAAAAAAAGAATTACTGGATAAAAAAAGTGTTTTCTTTTCCTAATTGTGCTGTTATGCAACACCTGTAGTGTATCATCTAATTTCTGCAGGCTGACCACCTCGATCTTTATTGTTTGACAGTGCCGTCTTTTTCAAGCTCCTACTTTGATACCACCAAACAATGCTTCACCTCCTAAGTTTGGTCCACAAAAGTTCTTGCTATCTGTGTTAACAAGTTTTAGTGAGAAACTGTGCAGTTTTTGTCATGTCATCAACTTCGTCACAATGCTCAAAATTTAATAAATACTCCTGAATATACAGTTTGTGACAAGACAAACCAGGTTTGAGATAGTTTCATCCGTCCATCCGAACATCTTCAGAACCGTCTGAATCTCTATTGTGGTCACAGGGTTGCTGGAGCCCATCCAACTTAGACCATCTTAGAATCTTTGATCTGACTCCCAGTCAGCTTTAGGATCGATTTTACAATACTTGTGTTAGTTTATGAATGTCGTAATGGAATTGTACTTTTTTTTTTTTTTTTAATCAGAACTGCTTTGAAATTATGACCCTCCCAGATCCTCATGTCCTCAAGTGTAGGTCTGCTGATGGTCCCCAAGGAATAAAAACCCACGGTGTCCACAGATTCCAGCACAGCTGGCCTTGCCTGTGGAAATGTCTGAGGGTATGACAGCTTCATTCACTGTGGAGGTTAAGAAAATACTCAAAAGTCATCTTTTTAGCTTAGCTTTTAAGTAGATTTTAAATTTTCTCATGCTGTCATTTATTTTTATTGACTTTTTTTTCTTTGTGTCTGTGTGTTGTTGTTTTTTTATTATGATTTATATTGTTTTATTTATTTTATGTAAAGGACTTTAAGGGTGTTCTGTAGTTGAATTTGAAATCCAAGCCCCTGGTGGGGTACACCCTGAACAGGTCATCAGTCTGTGGCAGGGGCCACACACTTTCTGCCACTTACAACAACTTTGTGATACAAATTGACCTATAAAGTGTGTTTTTGGACTGTGGGAGGAACTCAGTGCCTGCAGAAAACCCACACATGCACAGAAACTCCACACAGAAAGGACCCAAAGGGATTCAAACTACAGCCCTTTCACTTTGAGGTGAGAGCACTAACCACTGTGTCACCATGCATCTCATTTTGAGATCATTCTGAAAGCTAATCATTTCCGTTGCACAACTAGTTTACTCTAAGTCAGGTTTAAGCAGTCAAACTCAAACCGTTTGCTCCACGGTTAGCTGTTCTGTTGTGTGGTTAAGCTCTCTCTTGCAAAGTTTTGAATATTTCAAAGTGGACTTATCAGAAATCTACGTTTATTTTCAGATATTTTCCTCTTTTTCCACTTTCCCATAGCTATCTTATTAATTGATTGTCGTTTGCGACGCCAAATGAGTCTGTGCACGTCACAAATATGTACCCGCTCAGGCTCAATCAAAAGCCAATTTGCCTTGTTTCTGCAGCCACTAGATATTGCAGTGTGAAAATCAAGCTAACAATCCCTGTTGTGTAAAACTTATCTAACGTAGTACTTTCCCTAAATAAACTCTGTCACTGATTTGGTTTGTTTTCTTAGTAGCAGACATTTTTAAAGCACTCTGGATGGAATATTTTTACATTTTTGAGAGTTGAGGTAAATCTAAATGCACATGAACACATTTCTGTTGCTTTCTTTTAATTTTTTTCACTTTTGCTTCTGCAGATTTCATGTAAAATGATAAGTGATGCATATCATTTTTTAATTTGAATATTACATGTAATATGTCAGCAGCGGCTTAACCACAAAAAGTAGAGGCTTATTTCATAACTTATTTTTATCCGTATTAAAATATAGATAGATAGATAGATAGATAGATAGATAGATAGATAGATAGATAGATAGATAGATAGATAGATAGATAGATAGATAGATAGATAGATAGATAGATAGATAGATAGATAGATAGATAGATAGATAGATAGATAGATAGATAGATAGATAGATAGATAGATAGATAGATAGATACATGTCTATCCATATATATCCTTATACATATATATATATATATATATATATATATATATATATATGCGCATTTTTTTAATATATATATATGTGTGTGTGTGTTTGTGTAGAATGTGGTATGAATTATAAGAGTAATTCTCTTCAGAAAAGTACACAGAAAGATATTTTTAAAGCATATCTTGAGTGTAAATAACGCTGCATTCACAAAATGCGGTCATTAACGAGAATTCAGTCATCACATGTTCTTTAACATCTATGCAGTCAACAATGGAACAAGAAAGTTTGTCATATTTTTCCTAGAGAAACCAATTAGTTTCGAGCGCCTGTGTCCGATGAGATTGGGTAGGCTGTCCTTCATTAGTGTGTAAGGATCCAGGATGAAACAAAGGCTGTTGGCCCACACTTTTCACATTTGTACGAGAAATTATTTCTAGCTCGTGTCACATAATACCACTTGAAGATTCTTGGAAAACTGATGAACTGGTCAGTCAAACTAGTTGGAATATAACTGGATTGACGTCTTCTGAGCTTCAAAACCAGTTAATGAATGCAAATGTTTAATTTGTCCTTTTCCAGACTTTTTTCAGCACATTTTTGCAAACCCTTAGGGATCAAAGCACAGCTTTATGTAGAAAAATGCGAATCATGGGGTTCTCAGGTAAACGTGCTGCTTGTGTACACATGAATGAACGAAATTAATTTCACCAATCGCTTGAAAAAAAGTTGAATTTGGGTTTAACTATACATCAATATTAGAAGTCAATGATGCACCTTGTGCAAACATTTTGACTTTATGTGTCTGTTTAGGCACTTTTTTTCCAGTTTCACCATCTCTGCTGTATTCTGGTAATATACAGAAACACTCAATTTGCATGAATGTGCATAAATGTGCATTCAACTCTGATTTGTGGTTAAAAAAAATACAATCAACTCCTTTTGTGTGTGCGTGTGTTTGAGTTAGGTTAAGTACTATGCACATGCACTCAGAATTAAATGTAGCAAACTTTTTTGGCCAGTTTCAGACTTAGTCGGGTCTGAGAGCTGCAACATTATAAAGAAAAAGTGCATTATGAGCTGGTTAATATAACTATTTATTCACATGTATCACATGTATAGTTATGAAGTACTCAAAAAGAGCAATGTCTTAATTCTTAAATGTCAGAATTAACACAAAAATAATTAAGTTACGAAGATTTCTTCACATCTGGATTGTTGCAGTAGAACTTTCTCTGGCCGTAAAGAAATTTACTGTTTCCAGGCTGTCAAAAAACTGTGCTGGGTGTCTTTTAATCCACACCAGCCCACATCACTCCAGCTTTTGGACCTCTCGCCTGGCTTTGAGTTCATTAGAATCCATTTTAAATCCTTAGTTTTCACTTGTAGGGCTCTACATGGTGAAGCTCCACGTGATATTTCTGAGCTTTTTAAATTCCATTAACCATCTTGTCCTCCTCCAAACCTCTAGATGGCGGTGTTTCAACCGAAAAAACGTATGTTCTTCTAAAGTCGTAAAACTATCTTCCTCCGTCAACGTTTCCATGGGTCGAGTTTGGGGAAGCCAGACTTTGGCTGCAGTTGGACTGGTTGTGATGGCTAAATCGAAGATGGACGCTAAGGCGGTGACGGGTAGGCACAGCTGTGTTGTGACTGGGAAGGAGTGGGGAGATGACGGGGGATGTGAAAGTGAGGATAGTATGGAGATGAGCTTTGGGATTGAACAACAGGAAGGGAAAAGAGAGGAAATAGTTTTGATGGAGCTGATCCTAAAAAACAAAGACGAGTGATGTCAACTGACAGTGATGAAGAAGGAAGGGATGGCTATAAAGTCATTTTGAGATTTTCTGAAGGACAAGGGTTAAGTACTTTGAGCCCGATAAAACTGACGACTATCTTGAAGAATCAAGTGGGGGACATTAAAGTTGCTAAAGTCCTGAGAGATGGGAACCTGTTGATTGTTTGTAGAAGTGAGGAGCAGAGGGACAGGGCCTGTAAAATGAGAGAAGTGGGGAAACATAAAATTGTTAGTATGAGCAAGGTAGGATTGGGAGGTCAGGGGCGGAGGGGAGTGATTTGGGGCATACCTGTGGAAATGTCTATTACGGAATTTAAAGCTAACCTACGAGGGGCAGAAATAAGAGAAGCAAGGAGATTAAGTGTTTTTCGGGATGGTGTGAGGAGGGAATCTGAGGGAATATTGTTGGAATTTATGGGAAGGAGCCTTCCGGACAGAGTGTCCCTGGGATACATGTCTTATACTGTGAGGGAATATGTTCCTAAACCCATTAGATGTTTTCACTGCCAGAGATTTGGACACACTGCTGCTGTATGTAAAGGCAAGCAGAGGTGTCCTAGGTGTGGAGAAGATCATGGCTATGAGTCCTGTGGGAACAAGATGAAACCAAAGTGTTGTAACTGTGGGGGGGACCATAGTGCTGCATATGCAGGTTGTGAGGTTATGAGGAGAGAAGTCCATATTCAAAAAACCAGAGTACTACATAGAATCTCATATGCAGATGCAGTTAAAATGGTTGGTAAAAGTTCTGATAGACAGGCAGGAGTCATACACGAAGTGCCAAACAGTATACAGGACAGGAATGTTGAGGGGAGAGTTTTGATAGATTTGAAGAAACTGGTCACGTTTGTAGCTGGAGTTATAAATGCAACGATGGAAACTAAATCAAAAACAGAAAGAATACAAATCATTGTAAAAGCAGCAGCGAACCATTTGGACATCAATGAGTTGACATGGGAAGAGGTTCGGAATAACCTTAGTGCCCAGTCTAGTCAGGAGGTGGGATGTGTGGGATAGTAAATGGTTCTTATACTTCAATGGAATGCAAGGAGCTTATTGGCAAATGGACAGGAATTGAAAAAGTGTATAGATGACCTGGATCAAAAACCAGATATTATATGTATTCAAGAGACGTGGTTAAGGCCAAATTTAGATTTTAGAATTTCCCAATATACGGGAATCCGGTGTGATAGAGCAGAGGGAGGTGGGGGTGGTTGTGCCACATTTATAAAAAATAATTTCAATTACAGGGTGATTAAGATAGGGACACAAGAAGAATTTATTGGCATTGAAATTTATATTGGTCTGGGGAGAATAAACGTTGTTAATTACTATAATCCATGCAAAAAGTTAGATCTCAGTCTTCTTAAATCAATTATTCATCTAGACAATGGGCATGTCATTGTTTGTGGGGATTTTAATGCACATAGCACATTATGGGGGGGGAAGGTGACAGATGTTAATGGTGAGGTATTGGAGGATTTGATGGATGAATTACACTTGGTGTGTCTCAATGATGGGAGAGGAACAAGAACTGATGTTCGAACAGGGAATATGTCAGCACTAGATCTTACTTTTGTTTCAAACGTTTTGGCAGGGGGTAGTGAGTGGAATGTACACAACAGCACAATGGGGAGTGACCATTATCCTGTGTTCTCTAGGGTTGGTGGTGATAGAGAACCACCAAGTAATGGAAAGGAAGGAAGATGGCTTTTTCATAAAGCAAAATGGGGTGAATTTACTTTTATGTGTGAGGAGGAATGTTCAAACATTAGTATGGAGAGTACGGCTGAAGAAATGGAAAAGAAAATTCGAAATTTAATAATTTCAGCGGCGCAAAAAACAATTCCGAGAAGTAAAGCAACTATGACGAGGAAAAATGTTCCATGGTGGACTGAAGACTGCAAGATAGCAGTTAAGAATAGGAATAAGGGTTTGAAACTCTTAAAACGGACACACACGTATGAAAATCTGTTGAATTATAAGAGACTTTGTTCACAGGCAAGAAGGATTATTAAAAAGGAGAAAAGGGAGTACTGGAGGGCTTTTTGTGATAAAATTGGTCGTACAACTCCAGTTAATACGGTTTGGGGAATGATTAGAAAAATGAAGGGTATAAGGAGGGAGTTACAATATCCAGTATTGAAAATAGGTGATGACCTGGCGATATCGGATACGGATAAAGCAGAAATGTTGGCTAAAACTTTTGTGAGAAGTCAAAGTAATGAGAATTTGTCAGGGTATAGGAAAGGGAGGAGAGATGAAATTAGGGAACGGCACTACAAGGACTTTGATGATAACACTTATTTGACAACCATGGATGCTCCGTTTACCTGCTTTGAATTGGATTTAGCACTACATAAATCTAAAATTACATCACCCGGTAGGGGATGGTATAAGTTATGTTATGTTAAAACATTTAGGTAGGAAAATGAAATTGAAATTATTGGACATGTATAATAGGGTCTGGAGTGAAGGTAAATTGCCGACCAATTGGAAAGAGGCGGTGGTTATTCCCATATTAAAACCTGGGAAAGATCCGAGCAGCCCAGAAAATTACAGGCCTATAGCACTCACATCACATGTTGGTAAAGTGATGGAAAGAATGATAAATGAGAGATTGCAGTATTACCTGGAAAGTAAAAATTTGCTGTCCCCATATCAGAATGGCTTTAGGAAAGGTCGAGGGACAATGGATCCTGTAATCTGTCTAGAAGCAGACGTTAGGAAAGCCCAAGTAAATAAAGAATATTTGGTGGCGGTATTCTTTGATATTGAAAAGGCTTATGATATGGTCTGGAAAGAGGGTTTATTGATAAAATTAGGTACGTTAGGACTTAATGGAAGAATCTATAATTGGATTAAGGGGTTTTTGTTTGATAGATATGTTCAAGTTAGGATAGGAAAGTCCTTTTCTAATAGGTACGTAGTGGATAATGGAACCCCACAAGGTAGTGTGATTAGCCCTGTGTTGTTTTCAATTATGATTAATGATATATTTAATTCAATTGGATGTGAATTTGGGAAAGCACTATTTGCAGATGATGGAGCCTTGTGGAAGAGGGGAAGAAATATTCATTATGTGGAGAGAAAAATACAAGACGCGATTACGGAGGTGGAAAACTGGTCTTATGACTGGGGATTCAAATTTTCAGTAACTAAAACAAAATGCATGGTTTTTACTAGGAAACGTGGAACTGTTTTGAACTTAAGGTTATATGGAGAAGCAATTGAGCAAGTACATAGTTTTAGGTACCTGGGTGTTATATTGGATACAAAATTGAAATGGAGAGAGAACATTGATAGTATAGTAGGGAGATGTAAGAAAGTCATAAATATAATGAGATGCTTGAAAGGTACTGGGTGGGGAGCTAGTGCACAGGCTTTAAAACAAATATATATTACAATGATTAGGTCAGTCACAGAGTATGGAATTATTGTTTACAATACAGCTTGCAAAACATTATTACATAAAATAGAAGTCATCCAAAATCAGGCTTTGAAAATATGCACTGGGGCTATGAGGTCAACTCCTGCTGTGTCATTACAAGTTGAAATGGGGGAGCTACCATTGAAACTAAGAATTAAACAGCTGATGCTTAACTATTGGGTGAAAATACAGGGTTGTGTAGATGTAGAGAACATGGTTAGGAGGGCTATTGATCCTTGTTGGGAAAGTGATAATGGGACAAATGAAAGTGCTGCTTGGAAATTAGCTAGGTTAGCGAGAAAAGCAAATATTCATGGCAAAACCCTAGTTAAGACGTTTTTGTACCCGACCACTCCTTTCTGGATTTTTCCAACTGCGCAAGTGGATTTGTATCTCCATAGAACAATGGAGGATAGAAAAGGGAAGGGAAACTGGGATGAGTTAACAGCAGACAGATTAGACACAGCCCACGCTTCATTTATACCCATATATACAGATGGATCTAAAGACCCAGAAACAATGCGAACTGGTTTTTCTTTCTGTATCCCTACATTGGAGTTAAGAGAGAGGAACATAGAGTGACATACAGAAGTGGAGGTAGGAGTACTCAGGTGGACTACATCCTATGTAGACGAGGTCATTTGAGAGAGGTTAATGACTGCAAAGTGGTGGTAGGAGAGAGTGTAGCCAGACAGCACCGCATGGTGGTGTGTAAGATGACTCTGGAGGTCAGGAAGAAGAAGAGAGGGAAAACAGAAAAGAAGACCAAGTGGTGGAAGCTACAGAATGAAGAAACTTGTGAGGAATTTAGGCAGAAGTTGAGGCAGGTCCTGGGTGGTCAGGATGAGCTTCCAGAGGACTGGGAAACTACAGCAGAGATTATCAGGGAAACAGGTAGGAAGGTGCTAGGTGTGTCATCTGGAAAGAGGAAAGACGGTAAAGAGACTTGGTGGTGGAATGAGGAAGTACAGGAATGCGTCCAGAGGAAGAGGTTGGCTAAAAGGAAGTGGGATGTAGAAAGGACTGAGGAAGGTAGACAGGAGTACAAGGAAGCGCAGCGTAAAGTGAAGAGAGAGGTGGCAAAGGCCAAACAGAAAGCTTACGATGAGCTATATGACAGGTTAGACACAAAGGAAGGAGAGAAGGACTTGTACAGGCTAGCCAGACAGAGAGACAGAGATGGGAAGGACGTGCAACAGATAAGGGTGATTAAGGACAGAGATGGAAAGGTGCTAACAACCCAAGAGAGTGTACAGAAAAGATGGAAGGAGTATTTTGAGGAGCTGATGAACGAGGAAAATGACAGGGAAAGAAGGGAGGAAGATGTGGTTGTTGTGGAGCAGGAAGTAGCAGAGATTGGAAAGGATGAGGTTAGGAAGGCTCTGAAAAGGATGAAGAGCGGAAAGGCCGTTGGTCCTGATGACGTACCTGTGGAGGTATGGAAGTGCCTAGGAGAGACAGCAGTGGAATTTCTAACAAGGTTGTTCAATAGGATTTTAGAGAGTGAGAAGATGCCTGAGGAATGGAGGAGAAGCGTTCTAGTCCCAATCTTTAAGAACAAGGGTGACACGCAGAACTGCAGCAACTATAGAGGAATAAAGTTGATGAGCCACACAATGAAGCTGTGGGAAAGAGTAGTGGAAGCCAGGCTTAGGAAGAAGGTGGAGATTTGTGAGCAGCAGTATGGTTTCATGCCCCGTAAGAGCACCACTGATGCCATTTTTGCTTTGAGAATGTTGATGGAAAAGTACAGAGAAGGTCAGAAGGAGCTGCATTGTGTGTTCGTAGATTTAGAGAAGGCGTATGACAGGGTGCCGAGGGAGGAGCTGTGGTACTGTATGAGGTCGTCTGGAGTGGCAGAAAAGTATGTCAGAGTAGTTCAGGACATGTATGAGAGAAGTATGACGGTGGTGAGATGTGCTGTAGGTCAGACAGAGGAGTTCAAGGTGGAGGTGGGACTACACCAAGGATCAGCTTTGAGTCCTTTTTTGTTTGCTATGCTGATGGACAGGCTGACAGACGAGGTAAGACAGGAATCTCCCTGGACAATGATGTTTGCGGATGACATTGTAATTTGCAGTGAGAGTAGAGAGCAGGTGGAGGAACAGCTAGAGAGGTGGAGGTTTGCTCTGGAAAGAAGAGGTATGAAGGTCAGTCGTAGTAAGACAGAATACATGTGTCTGAACGAGAGGGATCAAGGTAGAAGCGTTAGGTTACAGGGGACTGAGGTGAAGAAGGTGCAGGAGTTTAAGTACTTGGGGTCAACAGTTCAGTGTGATGGGGATTGTGGAAAAGAGGTGAAGAGGCGAGTGCAGGCAGGTTGGAGTGGTTGGAGGAAAGTGTCAGGAGTGTTGTGTGACAGAAGAGTGCCAGCAAGACTCAAAGGAAAGGTGTACAAGACAGTGGTGAGACCAGCTCTGCTCTATGGGTTAGAGACGGTAGCAGTGAGACAGAGACAAGAGGCTGAGATGGAGGTAGCGGAGATGAAGATGTTGAGGTTCTCCTTAGGAGTGACCAGGTTAGACAGGATAAGGAACGAGTACATCAGAGGGACGGCTCATGTTGCCTGTGTCAGCGACAAAGTCAGAGAAGCCAGACTGAGATGGTTTGGACATGTTCAGAGGAGGGATAGTGGATATATTGGTAGAAGGATGTTGGAGATGGAGCTGCCTGGCAGGAGGGCAAGAGGACGGCCAAAGAGGAGATACATGGATGTCTTAACAGAGGACATGAAGTTGGCTAATGTTAGGGTAGAAGATGTCCATGATAGAGTGAGGTGGAAAAGGATGATTCGCTGTGGCGACCCCTGATGGGAAAAGCCGAAAGAGAAAGAAGATCCCTACATTGGACAAATCTGTTGGAGTTAAGACGTCAAAGGATCTTTCAGTTTTTACAGTTGAAATGTTGGCAATATCATATAGTTTACACTGGCTAGAACAGAACAGAATTGGGGATGGTATAATTTGTTCAGATTCATTGTCAGCTTTGATGTCTCTGAAGTCATACAATTCTGAGAGCAGATCAGATATTTTATATGAAATTTATGAGAGTTTGATCAGGTTGGCAAACTTGAAAATAAACATCAGATTCATGTGGGTACCAGCACATAGGGGGGTGGAGGGAAATGAAATGGCTGACTTCTATTTAGTATTCAGGACAGAGTAGGGAGAGGTATGAATGTCAGAGTAAACACCAGAGATAGCTGCATAATATCACGGTTGAGGATGGGACACACTGGTTTAAATAATACATTGCATTTGATAGGGAAACATCCAACTGGTTTGTGTGAGTGCGGGAGAGGGGAAGAGTCGGTGGAGCATGTGCTATGTCAGTGTGAACTGTATAGGGAGGAAAGACGACAACTGGAAAGTAGGGTACGGATGATAGAGGGTGAGCAAATGACTTTAAAGAAGCTTTTGGGAGGGGAGGAGAATTTCAATGGTGCGATTATAGGTTTTTTGAAAAGAACTAGGTTATTGAGGAGAATTTAGTTTATTATTATTTTTTTTTTTTTTAAGTTACATTTGGTTAGGTAATCCCCACTCTGACCCACACTCCAACACAGTAGGTGGCGGTAATGCACCTTCACGTTAGTGCCTCCCGCCAATAAAATCACAAGAAGAAGAACGTTTCCATGGGAACGAAACAGCGTAAACGTCATTTCCTGTTTGGCTCCGGTGTCTGGCGGGAGATTGCAGCATGGCGGTGCAGCCGAAACAAAACTTCTCCATGGACAGCGTGGCCGAGCACGGCTTCTTGAGCTTCATTTTCTCCATGCCGGAGAAGCCAGACACCACGTTCCGGATATTTGACCGGAACGAATACTACACGGTTCACGGGAAAGACGCCATATTTGCTGCCAAGGAGGTTTTCAAAACTAATGGAGTCATCAAATATTTAGGCGCAGGTAACAACAGCACGCGGAAGATCACAATTTGTAGTCTCTGTCTATAGTTTCAGAAACTAATAGGTGGTTATCTATAGATAAATGTAGCCGAAATGTTTATAATAAAGATTTATTGAAACGTGTATCCCTGGGGTGGTACTGAAGTACTTAAAATCATAATATTACTTTAATATTCATTAATGAACACATATTTTTTGAACACACGTTTGTGTATTTCATAAGTGGAATTCATATTTTCATTGTATATTTTTTACTATTAGAATCATTCATTAATCATCAAAACGTTTTTTTTCTTCAGTGTTGTTGTTTTTAACTCTAGAGCTATAGGGTGCAGAGCTAAAAAATAATACACATTAGATGGTGGATTGCAAAGGAAAACAGTTCAGAGTGTAGCTCTGATGCTGATGATGATCTTTGCATTTTGGTCAACAGGCAGTCGAAAGCTGGAGAGTGTGATCCTCAGCAAGCTGAATTTTGAGGCCTTTGTGAAAGACTTGTTGCTGGTGAGGCAGTACAGAGTGGAAGTGTACAGAAACCACAGCAAAAGCAGCAAAGAGCACGACTGGAGAATTGAGTACAAGGTACTGAACATGATGTGCAGCAACCAAACAAATTCCCATGAAGTCTTCAGTCCTGATGCCGGATGTTTGTCTTTGCTCTAAACAGCCGGTTCAGAAAAACCTTCTTCTCTTATGGTGATCTCTCCTTTCAGGCCTCGCCTGGAAACCTGACTCAGTTTGAGGATATTCTCTTTGGAGGTGCGACAGGAGCAGAGGGCTGTGCGGGAGTTGTTGCTGTTCGGTTTGCGACAGCAGCTGACGGGCAGCGCGTGGTTGGAGTCGGCTATGTAGACGCAGCTCAGAGAAAGATGGGAGTTTGTGAGTTTCCAGACAACGAGATCTTCTCCAACCTTGAGTCCCTGCTCGTCCAGATAAGCCCCAAAGAGTGTCTCTTAGCTCAGGGTGACAGCAGCACTGATGGGAACAAACTGCGGGAGGTATATCGCTGGATGGTTATTGACAAAGCCATACAGAAAAGGAAAGAACTTCTGAGGTCAGTGTAGAAACGCCTTGTTTTTCTTTGTGCAGGTGGTGCAGCGCGGTGGGATGCTGGTGTCTGACAGAAAGAGAGCTGACTTCAGCAGCAAAGACATCACCCAGGATCTCAACAGGCTGCTGAGGGTGAAGAAAGGAGAAGCAATGGCGAGCAGCACACTTTCTGAACTGGACAAGCAGGTGATCACAAGACAAACATTGACCTTTTCTTCTTGACTGGAGAAAGTCAGGTGGAGTGCAATCTTCCAATCCACTCGGCTCCATTCCCAGGTGGCCATGTCGTGCTTGGCTGCAGTGGTGCGATTCCTCGACCTGCTTTCAGACGAGTCTAACTTCAACTCCTTTAGCCTCGCCTCACTGGACCTGGGTCAGTATATGAGGCTGGACAATGCTGCTGTCGGAGCTCTTAACCTCTTCCAGGTCAGTCTGAAAATGCGGTTTTACTCCCAAAAAAGGTCAACTACTCCTTTGAAATTGCAGGGTTTCAACTATCACAATTAAGTGAAGGGAAAGCTAATCGAACTCTGCTTGAACATTTTGAATGATTTTATTCCTTTCCTTCAGGGCTCACCTGATGACATCAGCGGCGCTCATTCATTGGCCGGTTTGTTGAACAAGTGTCGGACTCCACAGGGACAGCGGCTGGTCAACCAGTGGATCAAACAGCCACTCATGGACAAAACCAAAATAGAGGAGAGGTAACGGCAGATGTATTACACGTAGATCTTGATTTATGCAACATTTGGTCAAAGATCGTGATGTTTTATCGTCTTTCTTGGCAACGAAAAGTAAATTCAGGCAATTTTAGGACCTTCGGGAGTAAAAAAAAAAAAGTCCTTCAGAGTGACAGTTTTTGTGTGATTCCAGGTTGGATCTTGTTGAGAGTTTTGTGTGCGACTCTGAGCTGAGGCAAACCTGTCAGGGGGATCTGCTGCACCGCTTTCCTGACCTTCACCGCCTGGCCAAGAAGTTTCACCGCCACTCCGCCACACTGCAGGACTGCTACCGCGTCTACCAGGCTGTGAGCCAGATCCCTGGCCTCATCGCAGCTTTTGAGAAGTATTCGGGTATTTCCTGAACCGAAATCTCTAAAACACACAATCTTAGAGCGGTTAAAGGGTGTTGAGGCTTTTCAATGTGTGTGTTGGCTGCAGGAAGCTACCAGGTTCTCCTGCAGGCGGTCTTCACCTCCCCGCTCACAGACCTGCAGACTGACTTCACCAAGTACCAGGAGATGGTTGAAACCACTCTGGACATGAACCAGGTCTGGTTTACCAGTTCTTTCTAATGTGCAAGAGCATTTTGTAACTTTACATTTTTTGTTTGTTTACATTGTTGATTTGTGCAGATTGATCACCACGAGTTCCTCGTGAAGGCATCGTTCGATCCCGTGCTGACTGAGCTTAGAGAAAAGATGGACGATCTGGAGGAGAGCATGCAGGCGGTTCTGAACAGTGCCGCCAGAGAACTGGGTGATTCCACAAACACTACTTTTGTTCCTAGACTCCCATCAAACAGATGGGATGCAGAACAGATCAGGTTCTTGTGTGGTTCCATAGAAAACACTTCAAACCAAAGCCTCATTCAGAGCAGCTTGACCTATTTAGATATGTTTACAGCCATGAAGCACCAAAGTGCAAGTAAAGAGAAAAACCACAGGAAACAACTGTAGTGCATTGATCTCTTGACAATTTTACAGTGGTTGACTAATTATGATTATTTTATAAAACAGAATTTCCAACATTCTTTGCTATAATCTCTAGCAGTGGTTCTCAAACTGGGGGTACATGATAGTACATGATGGTACTTCAACTCCCATCTTCTCCACATTTTGTGGCTTTATCTGCACCCCCATTGAAAGGACTCATAGAAATGAGCTCAGTATCGAAGACAGGAAAGCTAAAAATAAGTAGAAATACAATTACAATTTTATTGATAAAGGTTTATTTAAAAATATATATAAATTTAGCTCTGCACCAAAGTATATTTAATTTTTGTAATTGTATTTCTGCTGTTTCAGTGTGAAACAAATGGTTTCTAGAGTTTGAAAAATTGCTCATTAATTTATTGGAGGAGTTTGGTGGAATTTCTTCTTTTGTTTATTATAGTAAAAAGGTTGAAGGACTACTGATCATTAGGGATAGAACAATGTTTTTTATTTTATGTGCTTCTTTAAAAATTGTTTAAGGATTTTTGAAAAAAAAAAAACAAGATTGTCTCTCTTGTGTCGCAGCAAAAACCAATAAAACAAACACAGAAAATGTTTTAAATCTGCGTGTCTTAGTGCTCAGTGGCACCAGATTACGCTCAGTTCACCCGTACAGCAACTTTAACCCACTGAAGGGCAAATGTTTGACTTCAAGATTGAAGCGCATTTGAAAACAAGGTAATTGGAGCCACGTGCAGCAAGGCAGTGTCCATTCACTCTAGAAACTACATCTATTGTTGTTGTTCACCTGTCGGCATATCCGTGTTTTGGCTTTCACTGGTTTACTCGTGTGGATTGGCAGAGATTTTTATGCTGGATGCCCTTCTTGACACAACCCTGTATTTTATCCGGGCTGGGGACGGGCACAGGGGGACCCAGACTTGGGCCCCCTTGTGGCTACATACTTAGGCGGTAGCACTAAGGGTCTTGGCCAAGGACTCACACTGGATTAAGTTCATCGTGCCCCCTGGGAGACGAACCATGCGCCAGTCCTACACGAAGGCTGCTTGGCCAGCCGCTAAACTGGTGTTAAAATATCCATCACCAATGTAGTAGGTGTAAACTTTTGAGTATCTCTTGATTTCCCTTCCTTAAACTGTTCATTAATAGCGGTGTGACATCGATTCAGATTCGTTTTAAAAGTAATTAGGCTTGTTAACCCCGTGAACCACCAGCATCCAGCAGGAGCCTGAGAAGCTGGCGCCAAATCGGCTCAACATGAAAACAAACGTTCATGTGACCTCTGGCTCCGTCCAGGACTTACACGAGCATTGGGGACGCCATCTCTGTGCCGAATGGCAATGACAGTGGAATTATCAAGAAAAAATAACCTCCTCCTCCTCCATTATTCATCTTTCCTTGACAGCCATTATGCAGAGTTCAAACCACTGTTTACACCTTTAACCGGAAGCCTGGTGCATTCTGGTTCCTCCCAACATTAGGATGCCAGGAATGAGGGAAAAACAACAGCCCAGATGTTAGAAACTAAAGAGAAGACAGGAAAGTTTGGATTGTGTCGTTTTTTTTTGAAGCGACTGCATGAACTGTTCTGCTCCTTTACTGTGCGGTGTTACTATAAACCCGCGGCGAACGGATTTCACATTTCAACCGTCATGTGCTGCAAGTGTGCGCACTGAGAAGCCGTAAGTGTCGCTCTGCTCCCACTGACTCTAAGGTTAAAAGCTGTGGCAGGTTTTTCCCGTGGCGATAACATCCACTGGTGATTTTTATCGCAAATAACCCGAAACCCACAGAGGGAGTTTCATGTGGACTCTCTCTGGCGCCCTCTGGGTTCCCTTAGATAAAACCCTGAAGCAAATTAGCCAATTAAAGTGTGTGAATACCTCGAAACAGACATGAATGATCTGCTCACGTGTCTGTCATTTGACTATTAAAGGACTAGGAATAATCCACTGGAGGTAAACCACTTATTGGAATAAAGGAGCGCAGAATTTTCTTCTGTGTTAAACAGCAATCCTTATAAAAAAAAACCGTTCATGGAGAATTAGATGAACCCTCTTTATATTTTCTGTATGTTTCTTTCTGCAGACACAGTCCAAAACCTTTTTCCATCTGATAATGGAAAAAACAACCTGTCGGATCTAAAAAAAAATAGAAATAAATCTAGGTCTTTACCTGATCTTTATGTTGGAAGAGAGAGAATTTTCTCTTTTTTTGTGTAATTCAGAGCATTTGTTTCTTGCACTGTTCTGCAGCAGGTTTTAGTATTTGCTTGCAGAGATCAGACTTTGGTCAGATCATCCCACCTTTCTATTAACAAATCGAATTTTGTTGCAGTTTGTCCTGAAATCCACCTTTCTATTAACAAATCGAATTTTGTTGCAGTTTGTCCTGAAATAACTGCGACTGAATTGACTTTTTTGTCGTAGGAGCTGGAAGTCAGACATTTTCTATGGATGTTGACGTCCCGTTTTCTGTAGGCGACAACAGCGCACATCCATCTACTGTATTTGAGTCTATTTATTTAAGTCTATATGCGCTAATATTTTTGCAAGTACGTTTTTTTAATAATTAAAAAGTTTACAATAGTGGTTTCTCTTAACTTAGTAGGTGGTTATATCTTTCTACACCACACTGTGTGGTCAATTTTCTAGTGGTCTATTACACTTGTGTTTTTTACCATGAACTCTAGTCACTTGTTGCTTGACCCCTGAACAAACTGCTGAACCGTCTCTGTGTTTTAGGCCTGGAGGCGGGTAAGACGGTGAAGCTGGAATCCAACGCCATGCTGGGTTTCTACCTGAGAGTCACGTGTAAGGAGGAGAAAGGTCTGCGGAACAACAAGAAGTTCACCACCCTGGACGTCCAGAAGAACGGAGTGCGCTTCACCAACAGGTGCCTCGCCCAACGCCGTACCAGCCGACCCCCCCCCCCCCCTGCTCCTGGTCTCAGCTGACTGATTGAACTCGCTAACGTCCTCCTTCACGTGTCCACAGCAAACTGAGCTCTCTGAATGAGGAGTACACCAGAAACAAGGAGGAGTATGAGGAGGCCCAGAACGCCATCGTCAAAGAGATCATCAATATTGCCTCGGGTGCGGATCCCCATCACATGTTGCTCGCGGCGACCCATCAGCATGGCATTGATTTGACCAACACTAGAATCAATGTTGCCTTGTCTTTGAGAAAATACTAAATTCTAACTTCTTAAATGTCCTTTTTTGTACTTTTGATTAATTGATTTCATTCAGATTTTCTCCAAAGGTCAGTAAACTGTAAGAGTCTTTGAACTTGTAAAGAGGAGTTAGTGTTGGTGGGGTTAAGGTCTGCAGCTCAGCGTTTTATCGAATGAAAATCTTTTTGCTGCCTGCACATGCTCCAGTCTCCTGCCTGTGATTTATTCCCGCTCCTCATTAAAGGGTTTGAACTTTCTTCAAACAGGTTACGTGGACCCTCTCCAGACGCTGAGCGACGTGATAGCGCAGCTGGACGCGGTGGTGAGCTTGGCCTTGGCGTCCGTTTCGGCGCCCGTGCCGTACGTCCGTCCCCGTATCCTGGATGAAGGCTGCCGGCGCTTGGAGCTGGTGCAGGCCCGCCACCCCTGCATGGAGACGGACGCCGACACTGCCTTCATACCCAACGACGTCTCCTTCGTTCAGGGAGAAAGGAGTTTCTACATCATCACAGGTGGGTGGGGGGTGTCAAAGGGACGTTGATCTGAGGCGGGTTGGGTTTAAAGCTGAGCTCTCTCCTGGTTTCAGGACCCAACATGGGGGGGAAGTCGACGTATATCCGGCAGGTGGGTGTGATTGCCCTGATGGCTCAAATTGGCTGCTTCGTCCCATGTGAGAAGGCGGAGCTCAGCGTGACTGACAGCATTCTGGCGCGAGTGGGAGCTGGCGACAGTCAGGTGAAAGGAGTGTCCACCTTCATGTCGGAGATGTTGGAGACCGCTGCCATTTTACGGTAAGATCAAGACACACAAGGCACAGGTGATGCTCCGAGCCAAGCTCCGCCTCATTTTCCATGCCCATGACCCTGCAGCTCGGCCACCGAGAACTCGCTCATCATCATCGACGAACTGGGCAGGGGCACGTCGACGTACGACGGTTTTGGGCTGGCCTGGGCCATCAGTGAGCACATCGCATCCAAAATTAGCTGTTTCTGTCTCTTTGCAACTCACTTTCATGAGCTGACGGCGCTGGCATCGCAGCAGCCCAGCGTGCACAACCTGCACGTCACGGCCTTGACGACCCACAACACACTCACCATGCTGTACAGGGTCAAAGCAGGTCAGTCTTCCACTAGTATCCTATAAGTCTAACCCAGGGGTCTGCAACCTAAGAGCCACATGTGGCTCTTTTACCCTCCGTTGTGGCTCTCTGGTTAAAGAAAAATAAAGTTTTTAATTAAAAAAAAGGAACTGTAAAGTAAAAAGTTCATAAGTAGCAAAAAAAAAAGTAATTTAGTAGTTTATTCAACTCATTCCGAAACAGTTGAAGGGCAGTACGTATCACTCCACGTGGTCCTGACTACAGTACCCATAATGCTCCAACTAGCCATGAAGTGATGTGGCCTTATTGTTTACTAAAACACTGGTAGATTTTAAAGTGCCTCTTACCACAGAAAATAACTGTGATGTCAGTAAGCACAGCCAGAATTCATGTTTAAGGTGCACCAGACTATAAAATAGATTTTCTATTTCTTTAACAAATTAAGGGATTTTAAGTTTGTTTTATGGATCCAAAAAGTGGTGGGGGTCACTGATTATTTCTGTTAGTTGTATCTGTTTCAGACTGAGATGCACCACAAATGGTGTGATGTCAACAGTAATTTACTATCTACTACTACATTTGCTGCATTAAGAGATTCCTATATGGGACTGAGTGCCTTTTATTTTGAAAGGAAGTCTAGTGAACCCTTGTCAATAGTTGTAAACTATTTCATTTTTTTAATGGAGATTATTTTAATTATTAAGTTTAATTTAAGCCAAACTTAAACCACATTTTATTTATTATTAACATAAAAGGAACAATACCATAAATACAAATCAGTATTTTTATGTCCTAAAGGATGAAATAAGACTTAGTGGCTCCTACTGTGTTGTGGTCAGTGAGAAAAAAACAACTCATTAAAAAATAAAAAAAATGCTCTGGTTTGGCTCTCGTTGACGAGCTTGGTCGACTTTGTCTTCAGGTGTGTGTGACCAGAGTTTTGGGATTCACGTTGCGGAGTTGGCCTGCTTCCCTCCAGCCGTGCTCGCGGTGGCGAGGGAAAAGGCTGAGGAGCTGGAGGAGTTCCAGGAGCCCATGGGGAATCAACAGGAGGAGGATGAGCCCCAGACAAAGAGGAGGAGGACGGACAAACAAGTAAAGCTCACACCAGCACATCTGAGTTCATTCAAAAACTTTCTGTTTAAAATCAGTCATTTAAATACCTATCTCCTGTTAGGTGGGAGAAAGTCTGATCCAGGAGTTTCTACAGAAGGTGAAGTCCCTTCCTGTCGACACCATGGCGGAGGAGGAGGTTAAGGTGGAGCTGAGGAGACTGAAGCAGGAGCTCATCTCCAAAAACAACACCTACATCAGTGACATCCTGGCTCGCTGTGTTCCTGTAAAAACTGCCTGATTTTCACTGTAGAGAGCCACACTACAACACTTCCTCTGTATAGTTTCCTAATAAAGGTTTTCTCTTTAGTGTGTTGTGTGGGCTCATTTACTGGCCGTCATCCTTAGTTCCACTTGGAACGGGTTTAAAGCTCATGGTTTTTGGTTGAAGGCGTCCCATAAATTAGAACTTTGTTTCAAATGCAGATCTGGACTTGCGTCAAATGATCCACGTGTTCAGCTGATGCAGGTTTCCCAGAACCTCATGATATATATCTTACGTGTGGAACAGGCATGTCTGAAGGCCCCTCACTCACTACATGTTGTGTGTTGGTCACATTTGATAAAGTGACACCACGAGATTTACTGCATGTAATTGACATTTTCCCCTTATAGAACGCTGATGACTTGCTGTACAGCACACAATCTCCATCAGTATATTGCACTGAATCCACGGCCTCACAGTAATTATGAACTGCATTTGCTATCCTTTTTTACATTGGGTCTTTGATTTATAGCAGATCCGATCAGGTATCATTCGTGGACGGTGAGCAACATCTGAAGCTGTGATCTTAAAATAATTTCCAGGAGCTCCTGTCTTTGTCCAAAAGAACTTCTTGACTCCTTGTTGAAAGTCCAAGACTCAAAAGTAAATAAAAAAATAAGGCAAAGCCTTCATTTTTGCGAAAAGGTTTAGTTATTAGGATTGATTGGAAATAAAATAATATCAAGTGTGAAGAATGAATTTCCTCACATTTCTACTCGTAAACAGTTAATGTCGCTTTTAGGGACCTTTAATTATTGCAGACAATGGATTCCAAACTACTCTCACATGTCGGCCCCCCTTTATTCTTTGTTATCTGGCCCTTCTGATGTCAAAGGCTCTGCCTCTGTGACTCTCACTCCCCAGCACCTGCAGTGCATCGAGCAGCTGAAATCTGCTCTTTCCTCTGTGCTCTCTTTAAAACTGCCTGACTACTCTGAACCTTTTCATTTATTTTGTGACATTAAGGACGGCCACATGACTGCTGTGCTTAGTCAGAAACATGGAGTGGCTTTTCGCCCTTTGTGTTATTATTCCAAAAAACTCGATAATGTTACTCTCGGTCTTCCTCCTTGTGTTCAATCTGTTGTTGCTGCTGCAGAAGCAGTCTTGGCCAGCGCTGAGATTGTTCTGTATCACCCCCTCACGCTGCATGTTCCACACGCAGTTTCTGCATTGTTGAATCAGAATCGCATTGCATTTCTGTCCCCAGCACGACATCTGCACTGTATGACGGTCCTGTTGTCACAACCGCACATCACTGTGCGCAGATGCACAATTTTGAACCCCGCCACTCTTCTGCCCACTTCTGAAGATGGTGAAGCACATGACTGTTTAGATTGTTCCCTAAAGATTTTTTTGCCTAGGATTGATTTAAAAGATAAGCCCATTCCAAACTCATTGTGGCTGTTTACTGATGGTTCGTCTTTAAAAGACGACTTTGGGGTGACACACACGGCTTATGCTGTCACTACTCTGTCTGATGTCTTGCTGACGGACACACTACCATCCTCTCACTCTGCTCAGGCTCCTGAGTTGAAAGCCATGATTGCAGCTTTACATTACGCCTCGGGTTTTCCTGTCACAATTTATACTGACATTCCTTTAACATCCTCCCTTTTTCATCTTTGTGTGTTCTGGTGTATGCGTTCTGGCAAATGTCTGCAAGAGATCTGACACTTTAGGTGCTCTGACCTTCGAGCATCTAGCCTGCAACAGTCTGTGGGTGTGTTTTTCACACCATGATCCATCGAATGAGGTTCTGAATATGCAAATGCAAGGTATATATGCCAGGCCTTTTGCTGAACCCCTTTGTTCAGACTTTGAATACACTTAGTTCATCTGTCTGTAACCCTGCGTACAAATCTGTGGTCTTTGTGCGGAGTAAATCTACAAAAGATAAGTAACTGTCTCTGAGTCGTTATTCATCATTTCTGTGTGCAAGAAACTGACGGGGTTACGAACTAATACAAATACAGTCCTTTCTAGAAAATCCAGTTTCTTCACATTTGGTGAAGAAACTTCACTATCTTCACCAAATGTGAAGAAACTGGATTTTCTAGAAAGGACTGTATTAAATTTTAGTTCGTAACCCCGTCAGTTTCTTACACACAGAAATAATGAATAACGACTCAGAGACAGTTACTTATCTTTTGTGGAGGTTTTACTTCGCACAAACACGAAGGGGACAGACATATGAACATGGTACATTCAAAGTCCGAACCAAATGTGAGGAAACTGGATTTTCTAGAAAGGACTGTATTAAATAAAATATTAGGTTGGTTCGTTCCCTTTTCAGTTTCCAGCACATCAAGACTTAGAGTTGCTTTGTAAAACTGTTTAATTTAGAGGGAAAATAAAGAAAACGCTCAATCTTGGTGTAAGTTACTTTACTTTTTTGATATACTGATGTTTGGTCTGCAATACATCTTAAGTGAAGTTTTTATTCATTTTTGTAATCTGTATCATTTCATTTAAACCTTTAAAATGATTCCTTCAAAGTTTTATCATCAAACGTTCTTATGTTTTAGTTTACCTGCTTTTATTTTGAAATTCCCCACAAAAATCACAATTTTACTTAGTTTTAGTGTAGGATAAAATAGGTTTTAAAAATGCTCCAATCCAGGTTGCCTTGGTTATTCTACCTCCAAGATAAAGCTCAGTTTTCCACTTACAGGACAACAGAAAAGCTTATTGCTGAGGACTAACTTTCTGTCAAAAAAAGTTAAAATCTGAAACAAATCTGAGGAAAACATGTTTAACTGACTGTATGGGTGCTATAAAAAAAAGGATGTTACAAAAAATCATTTCGGTTATTGGATGTTTTTATAATTTTTGTTTTCTTTCTAGAAAAAGAAAAAGAAAGCATTTCGATTTTCATTTACACACTTTATGATCATTTTTTAGTTTGATCTGAACTGGATTATTTCCTTCTTAGTTGAATGTGTAAAAGCTGCTGCCATGTCAAAATAAGAGCACGCTCAGGTGGTCCAACTTTCTTTGATCTTCTTCTTGCAGCCCACAGTGGGAACCGGCATGTCTGGTGATTCCTGCCACATAATTTCACCCGTGTTGTTCCGTTTCCTCACGTCAAGCTCATGTTTTTAATGTGATATCAGAACAATCTACAAAAGAAAATAGTGTATTCTTTTTTTATTTACGCCAAATAGCTCCAATGTGTGGCTTTGTGTTGCAGCTTATGTGAATAATACTGATTATCTTTTTTAAAAGCTTCCAAAATCAAACTGAACTGGACAAAACTACGATTCAAAGTCAATGAATGAACCTTTGGGTTTCTAAATGAGGTCACAGCTAGAATCTGTTTCTGAGAGTTTGTGCGGACTCACCGGAACAACCAGAGGGAGGGAATTTTACACTTTGGGGAACTCACTTGTGATATTTGGAGCATGAAGTTTTCTTTATTTGCATTTAAGTCTGCTGACTTTTGTTTCATGTATTTCCTCACATTTCTAGAGTTCAGATTTCTCAGTCCTTCCCTTAACTCCATGATCCGTCTTTTTGATCACCAAATCCTTGAAGGGCAGGAGAACCAAACAGAAACCGTTTCTGTCAAAGTCCATGTAATCGGGTTATCCAACCAATTAAATCTTCTAGGAATAAAAATGAAAGAGGCAGATTTTGATAGAAATAAAAAAAACGGTAATTGAAAGACAGACATGTTAGAGCTAATAAAGATTTATTTTCTTAGAAATGGCCAGTCTTTTCTGTTTTTTTTTCTTTCTAAGAAAGTATACCCCTTTTTGAATTCCAACTAGCATCTACATAATGGTTATTGAATACTTCACAATATATTAAGTCTAGATGTTATGGTACATGCATTCGATTCAGGCTGCATGAGGAGCCACAGTCACCACAATACACAGGAGGGAGGGGGGGGGCGCTGCAGGGCGACTCTTCAGTTCCAGTTCAGAAGGAGCTCGGACGCCTCCTGTTGAAACCCTCTCGGCAAAGCACAGACTGCATCGGCTTAGAAACACGCACACACAAACACACGCGCAACCTGCACTGTACACCACATTTACATACACGTCTTTATACAAGCATGGAGTCGCTCCACCCGTCATTTAAACCAACACACCGGAGAGGGTTTAGTGTTTAAACCAGATTCTCTTTCACAGAAAGAATTTCACCACTGGGCTGATCAGAGTTTCTGCGCTTTTTGACGAGGTGGGAGGAGGACGCTAACCAAATAATAATAATAATAATAATAATTATATCATAAAAATAAAAGACATTCAAATACAGATCGCTTTTTGCTTGAAAATACAAAACTACGTGAGAAAGCATTGAAATAAAATCCAATGATCGGAACATATATATATATTTATATTTAAAAGTAAAAAAAAAAGACAAAAAAAAGCCCAAGTGCTCCGTCAAACACACATTTTTTTTAGTCCACACACAGCAACATCCACCCTTTCATTGCAGTGTTGCAACTTCCTGGACAGTCAATAAGGATTGGATGCTGCAAGGAAGCAGGAAGTCTTTGCGGCATCACTTCTGGAGAAGGTAAAGAGGAAGGGCCGAGCGCCGACATTTACGCTCAAAACGCCAGCTGCTGATGTCAGCAGCTCACTGGCTCCACCCTCCTCCTCTACCCTCTTCTTAGTTCAGTAAGAAATCTCTCATGGCCGTTCTTGTGTGTCTTCCCTCAGCTTCTCCCTCCATCGCATCAAGTCCGACTACCGATGGGGGTGGGGGGAAGAAAAGAAAAAAAAGCTGCTTCCTTTGCAGCATCTTAAAACTCCACCCCATCCGAGAGCGCCGCAGTCAGAGTCTCTCTGGGTCCTTACGGCTGCAGATGGATGTGTGTGTGGCTGTGTGTTTGTCTGCTTATGTGAGGGTGTTTGCTTGACCACACGGCTTCAGTTATGCTGCAGCGTGTTGGACTCGATAGGCGGCGCCGAGTCGTACAGAGTGTCCGTGTCGTGTGTGGGCTCTCCAGCAAGCGTGCAAGGGTTGGACAGCGTTCCTGCTCCGCAGTCACAGAAAAACCTGCAGCAAGGACACCAAAAATGGAGCAAATTAGTAAAGCTAAATGCAAACACGAAGTATTTTAACTCCTGCACACAGAAGAAAGGGAGGTGTTTGCTTTTTTCTTTTTTCTTTAGAAAAAGTCAAGCCAAACTGAACAAAGAGAGTAAAACCTCCCGCAGGTCTTACCGATCATGCCGTATAAACTCCACATCATGTCCTTGGTGACATTTTTTGATGCAGTTGACACAGATGGCATTCCTATCTGTTGTATTACAGGTGTGACATCTGGAAAAACAAACAAGAAAAATGTTCTCACAAAGACAGAAAAAGAATTCGAACTTACTGACTTTAAAGTTGTTGTAAATATTACATCACCATATTTTGTAAAAATTAATATTAAATTGTGTTTTTTTTTGCATCGTGTGGGCGGGGGTACATTCTTTTAAAAATAAATAGCATTAACCACTAGAGGGCACTGTGTCAGTACTGACAGAATTTGTAGATGAAGAAGTATGGCTCTGTTTTACACAGGACTTGGTGGAATAGTTCAAAAGCCACACAGAGGATGAAAATTCAACAGATTTAGTGTTTTTAGTGAAATAAAAAGTGTAGTTGACTTGTTAGCATGTCCTTTATGCTATGGTTATCTTAATATTTGTTCATATGTTAATACGGCAATTTACTACATTCCTCCGATGTTTTATTAAGCTAAACACAGTTCTCGCAGTGAAATGTGAAAATATTGTCATCTATCCTAAAATTAAGATGTTCCTTTTGCATTGAAATGTCCTTCTTTGTTCCCTTATTTTGTTAAATCAATTTCTTCCCAAAAAGTGACTTGTATGGGATTGATTTCTACTTTATTGTGCTTTTTTTGGCTGCTGCGACTTACACCTTGGAGTGACTTAAAGTCTGAAACACACTGTACACACACTCAAACCGAACCCTAACCAAGCACACATCACAAGCATCCCGTCAGCATGCCTCACCGTTACACGTTCGGTGCCCATATGTTGCATTCGATTTTTAATAAATGATACAGAAATGTTAAACCCTAATGGTTTAAAACAAACTTTTGTTCAGTATTTGTTTATTTTATTTTTGTTTATTTAAATTTTCTTTCCAGGTTTCTTCAGTCAATGTAAAGTCTGAGCTTACAGTGTTTTTTTTATATTTAAATGTCTACTTTTTGGAACATCTGCAACTGCCTTTACAGACATTAAATCCTGTTTTCTATCAACAAACATTTCCCTTTCTTCCCACATTAGAAAGCTGTTTAGTTTGAAGACATAATAAAACACAAGCTGGAGCTTATGTGTTCAAATTTGACCCAAAAGCACAAAGCCTTCCCTGCATAAACTGTGGCTAAAGCGGCTTCCAGATTCATCAAAGATCTCTGCACTCGCCACCTGCTTCTGTGGTCTGGCCTTGTTTTAGTTTAATTAATAACAGGAAATGACACAAGTGGGTGGTCACGTGACTCGGTAATTACAAATAGGAGGCAGATAATTTTAGAAATGGAAGGACATGTTCCCCAACGTCGCAGATATTTTAAATTCCCTCCTAGCCTTTGAACGTCTGTGTTGGTGATTAATTGTTTAGTATTGGTAACTTTTTTTTTACAGCTTACACTTTTCCTCTACAATAGATAGATATCTGAACTGTCTTCTTGTGGCCTAACGTGGCATTCTTTTAAACTCTAGTAAGATACTGCTGTCAAACGGACCAAAACCAAGCCGGGTTCACCTGTAGAAGTCGTGCATGGGGTAACTGGTGTAGCTGGAGATCTTGTACAGACACTGTCCTCTGCTCACTGCCTTCTCTATAGCATCCTGATTATTCAGAATCTTGTTATCTAAAAGCAGAAAAAAGGAAGCTTGTAACCCAGTGTTATTGTAACGGCCAGATTCTTTCGAGCAACGACTAACCTTTCATAGTGACGTTGACTCCTGAGGCCAGAAAAAGCCCCCCAAAGCGGTTGTTGAAGATCTGGTTGCCCTCCAGTGTTGCCGTGGCGTGGTTAGTGATCTCAATACCTGGTTAGGGGTAAAAAGAAGGTTCTAATGAGGTCAAAGAAGGTCAACAAATGTTATTTGGGTTGAAAGGTTTGTGAAACGAACCTGCCGCAAAGCCGTCAAAAATGCGATTCTTGCGAAGGATTGGATGGCTGTTAGTGCTGATCAGGACTCCGGCCTGAGCGTTCCTGAAGATGTCGTTCTCTTCAAGAAGCCCTGAGAGGAAAAAAGGAAGCCGGTGAGCTTCACATGTGCGGACGTGACGGCACAGCAGGAATAACAGCATCCACACGGATAAACAGCTACCTCTGCCTCCGTTAAAAATGCAGATGCCCCCGTCTCTACCGTCGTGAATCTTATTTCTCCTCAAGGTGGGGTTGCTGTCTGTCTTGATCCACACCCCAGCCATAGCATTATCAAAGATTTCATTGTCCTCAATGAAGCCCAAACCTGGAGGAAATGACAACAGGGTTAAGTAAAGACACACTGGTGCAGATGCTGCAGTAGAAGATGTGAATACATACCAGAGTTGTACACCAGAATCCCTCCATTCTGTCCTCCCCAGATTTTGTTGCGCCGGATCTTGGGATTGCTTCCGGTCCTGTGAGGATTCAACATAACCGTCAGCTAAACTGGAAGCAAAACGAGGCTGATTGCTCCGTGTTGCAGTTTTAATTTGATTTAGCTCAATTCTTCCATTTTTGAATGTTGAGTAAAATAAAAACAAGTCTTAGAAAGATACCTTATTTGTACACCGGAGTACATGTGATTGTAGATGTCATTGTCTTCCAAAACACCGTGGCCGTTGTCATAGAAATAAACGCCAACCTGAAGACATTTCAGTACAGAATAAACTATCATTAGATCCACATTTAATTTACTGTGATTCCAAAAAATGTACATCTTTGATAAGTGTAGCTGTCGTTTCACACATTTTAAAAGAGTAAATTTTAATCATGAAAGCCAACAGTTACTGAAATAGAAGTCGTGTAAATGAAGCTTTCATAAAAAATAAAAAATAAACTTTCATCTTTAGATTATTGCAGGTTAATCTGAAGCCACAGATTGGATTAAATTCAAATTTGAATCAGAAAATACATTTTGCATAAATCGCATTAAAACTGATGGCAAAACCAACATGAAACATTTAAATACTTGTGCAAAAGCTTCAAAATGCAGAGATTTACAATTAAAATCCAGACACTGCAACCCATTCCTCAGAAAACACAAAGCGTTCACTGAAGCATTGTACCTGTTTGCCACTGTGGATGCGGTTCTTGCGGAGAACAGGGGTGCTGCCTGTGGTCACCCAGACACCAGCCAGAGTGTTGCTGTACACCTCATTCTCCTCAATGACCCCCTGACCTTTCTCATGCTGAAGAAAAAAAATGAAGAAGATGAAGATGCTGTTTGACCAAAAATAATGTCCAGTCGTTACAGATATTTTGTGCTTTTACCACATAGATGCCCCCGTGCTGGCCGTCGTGGATCTTGTTGTGCCGAACAATGGGGCAGCTGTTGGTTCGGATCTGGATTCCAGCCAGGGCGTTGCCATAGATGTCATTACTTTCTATCAAACCTCGCCCATCTCCAAATATGTACACTCCTCCTTGATTACCGTTGAAAATCGCATTGGCCCTAAATTTGAAGAAAAAGAGAAACAAGTTTAAGCCCCTTAGGAAGACCTTTTAGAATTAAAAGCAAAATTTATTTTTTGTGCTCTGATGATAAAATAATTAAAATACATTTCTTCACAAAATGTGTTCAAAGGCATTGCATTGTGGTTTACATTCACAAATCTAATGAGCAGACTGGTTTTTTCGCAGAGACTTCAGGGAAATTTCTAGTGCACTGGATTTAGAAATAGATTTAGATAACTCTACAAAATGGTGACTGCACTGTAAAACAAAACAAATAAAAAAAACTCATAACTAGATTTAGAGCCAATTAACCTTTTCGACATGAGAACTTGTCTTCCTTACATGAGTTATGTCAAAGACACAGAGATCTTAATTTTTTGCATCATAATTATGGACAAAGATAAGTTAAAGATAAGCATAAATGACCTGTAGTGCTTTAAAAAAAAATCTAAGTATTTTTCATCCACTTCATACACAAAACTAAGAGCAAAAGGAGAAGAACTGAAAATGTTCTTAGAAGGAAAACAACATCATAGAGTTAGAAAAGCTCCAATACCCCTGACCTTTATAGAAAGGTGATGCACCTCTGCAAGTCTACTACATACCTATAACAATCTACATATTAATATAGATTAAATGGTAACAGAATAAGCGGAACAAAGGTTATTAAAAAGTGATTATGGTAAATAAGACTTCTTACCGTATCGTTGGGTCACTGTTGGATGTGATCCACACACCTGCAAAGTTGTTGGCATAAATTTTGTTCTCTATAAACTGGCCCCGCCCCTTCTCGTGGACATAGATCCCCCCCGTTTGGCCGTGGTGAATCTCGCACCGCACCACTGTGGGGTTAGCGTACGCCTTCACCTCAAAGCCTGCTATGCGATTCCGATGAATGTTACAGTTCTCAAAGTAACCCTGGGAAAAGAAAAAAAAAAGAGAAATGTAATGAATAACCATTTGCCCTGTGAAATAAAAACAAAGGGCATTGCTGGGTGAACTTACCATGCCGTGATCAAATGTGAACACTCCAACATCTCGGCCGTGGTGAATGTGGTTTCGTCTAATGATAGGGTTTCCGTGGTTTTTCACCCAAATTCCTGCTAGTGCATTGTTGCTAATTTCATTGTCTTCATAAATGCCCTGAAATGGAAAAAATAAACATATGATTTAGAAACTTTTTAGTTGTCTGTCTGCACATTTATAGGAAACAAATAGGGAAGAAGTCCTTTTTACCTGTGCGTGGTCTGTAATGTACAGTCCTACATTCTCACAGTCACTGATGTTACAGTGTTTAATGGTCGGACAGGCCCCCTGTCCACTCACACACACCGCCGACCCCACTGGGCAGAAAAACACAAGAGTCAGACTTCAGTAAAAGCAGCCGGGCCACAAATGAACAAGATTCAATAAATAACAAAAATAACAACAACAAAAAAGCTTATTAAGTTTTCAAAAAGCCAATATCATACCAACTCTGTTTCTAATGTTCAATGCAGATTTTTAGTATTTTTTTTTAAATAATAGCTTTATATTTCTATAAAAGATATATAAAAAATCTTCAAATACTGAAATAACATTACTATAGACAAACTTGTAAAGCAAAGGCTATCTTACAAATTATCTTTAATTCTATTATAAATTTTTTAATATTATTTATACAGCCCGTCATCAAACTGGAAATCCTTAACAAGTTATGTTATCAAATCCCAAAGCAACAGAGCATTAATACACAAAAAGCCCACATATGGAATCCTTTTTCAAGGGTTCTCAACACTCCAGTCTAACAGCAGAACACTAAATTCAACATTCTTATCAGATATCAATAACAAACTAACGACAAACATCCCATCACAAGAAGATTTAGGAAAAATCGGTAATATAAGCTAACCTTTGGAAATTTTAAAGACCCAACAAAGAACACTGTTTGTCATGTATAAATGTGCTGAAACCAGGTGGAAGAGTGGGCGGTTACCTGTACAAGTGGAGCGGATGATGCAGTGGTCGATGTTTGGGCTGCAGTTGACGGTGATCTCCAGACAGTGATGGGCGTTGTGGTGCTGCGCTGATTTATCGTCAGGATTAAACTATTCAGAGAAGAACAGCTGAGGTCACACAGGGGCTGTTATCCAAGTGACACATTCAAGTCATGCTTCCAAGCTTGTAGCAATATAAAAAAAAGGCAATAATGAAGTTGTGAGTATAATTAAAAAGTCAGAAGATAAGCTGGACATATAGTCACCTTTATGGTCATGTAACCCACGTATGCATCCTCTGAGCCCTCCATGAAGACAAACGTCGAGTCACGCGTGTTCTCGATCACCACCTTATCTGCTACTTTACCAGGAGCTAAAACAGAAGTGTGACAATCCTCACAAGAACGCCTTGGCGTGCAGACGAACACACAAGCGGGCCTTCTTCTCCTCTTATATCCAAATACTGACCATACTACACGAAAGGCCTCAGCAGCTCTCAAAAAAAACATACTACTTACCTGCGCCAATCATGGTGATGGGGGACTCTATATAAATCCACTCATCTGTATAGATGCCAGAGTGAACAAAGATGAGGCCATCGAAGTGGGCTTCCTGTACCCCACCCAGTGCATCCTCAATGGTGTCATAATACTGGAGGGGGAAGAGACACTTTCAGGCAAAGAATTTAAATTTAAAATTAGACTTCAGGAACAAGCAGAGCAGATGCTTAACCTATTTAAAGCAGAGATGTCCTCCTACAAGTTGAAGTAGATATTAGAGGGCTATCTAATGTAAAAGGAAGTCGTCCTAGTATGTTTACTTACCAGCATATTATCTCTGCCTTTGTATCTGCTCGGGCTACTGTAGAAATGCTCAGCAAAGCCTGGCTTTACATGAGCCCCTTTATACTGCAAGACAGAGAATATCAAAAGTTAGCTCCGCTGATACAAACAGCACCTTTCATGCACATTTATTTTTAACTTGCACCTGTCAAACTTTTTTAGGGATAATTTTCATGCTTTTTAGGCCCTTTTGTTTTTACAACTCTAAAGACTCAAAATAAGTCATAAAAATATTTGATCTAAAATCAAATATTCACATAATGTTTTAAAGAGATTCTAAAAAGTATTTTTTGTACAAGTAGAAGTAGAAATGAATTGCAATCCTTGTTGTTCTTCAGACAGAACAAAACTCTTGTTAAGTTAAATTTCTTCATCAGATATTTAGTCAGAGTTCTTAGATGTGAGTGAAATATCGGTGGAATATCAAGCACTTAATCCAAAATTCAAGCCATTTTTTTAACAGCATTAAAATGCAGGAACTGTCAGGAACTGCAAAAGACCAACATATATAAAAAGTAAGGGATGGAACAGTTCACTTTCTGCACAATGCAAATTTAAACCTCAACTTTTGAGTTACAGGTTTTTCTTTTCAGTTCAATATATGATTTGTGTATCACAAAACAACAAAAAACTAAAGATTCAGAAAATTCCTTCTATTGGTTTGCCAATAGCAAACGACAATAAAAAAAATCTTTTAGTAGCTTATTCTATGCCTAGTGTAACGTAATAAAACCAATTCTTATATTTGGTGTTTGACACTTTCAATGTGATGTGCAGTAGGGATGCAACGATTCACTTTTGCCCACAATTTGGTTCAGAGGTGCAATGTAAAGTTTGGCTTTAAACAGAGAATTGTGGCATCTCTACTAACCACACAAAAATATACTTTCTAATATGTGAACAACTCTACATCTCCTCCTTCACATTGATAGTAATCATTTCTGGGAAAGAATGAAATTTGTTGATTAGTCACATACTAATAATTAAAGGTAGGTGTTGCTGTCAAATTCCTAAATAGATTAAATTTAGATTCATAAATTCATGATTTGATTTACAGTTGAATTCTGTTGAATTTATTTTTACATTTGATACATTTTTAACTGACCCAAATGGGAATTGCAATCAAAATTGTGTTCATAACAACTAAAACAAAAGAAAACTTTTTCTGCCTTAAAAATACATGACGTGGGATTATATCCAGTAGAAAATATTGTAATATAATTGATTTGAGCAACAAACCTTGAAACACACCTTCTGTCAAATAATACTCAACTGTTCCCACATCAATAATACTCATTTGAAAACAAATACGAGCTTACTAGCTGCTGGAAGCTCTCCTTCCAAGGGTTTGGGTGTTCATACTCCTCAGGGTTGACCTGGTAGAACTTGCCGGGCTCAGGATGCATCATGGGACGTGTATACTCAAACACATCCATATATAAGCGTTTCCTGCAGTATAACAAACAGCCACATACAAAGAAAACCTCAACTGGTGATCTTTAATGACTGTCACATGTAAGAACAGGCTGGAGGCTGGTCTTCAGCATTACTGACCAGAGGATGGGATCGTTTGCTAGCTGGCTGAATCTTTTGCAGACACAAGCTGCCTGGCATAGGTCCTGCTCCAGTAAGTAGGAGAAAATCTTCAAAATAACCTCATCTGGGAGCTTCTGCTGCAGATATTGTTCTGCTGGGGCTGCTAAAATGTAGACAAAAATATAGAGACAAGTGTAAGTCCAACAATCTCATAACTTGAGGGTTTTTCTGCGTTTAAGGAGACAGAAAAGGAAACAAAGGGGGAAAGAAACACTCCTTATCCAGCTGCAGTGCTTTTACACACACCTGGGAGGTCGTGGCTCTTACCGGACACTCGTGCCCGCTTGGCTCGATGGCAAAAGGCTTCTGTTGATGAAGTGGAGGCTCCCTACAGTAATAATAATAAAAAAAAGACAAATGTGTTAGGATAATATCATGGTAATAAGTCATGTGTCCAGAGAAAATTGCAAAATGCAGGGGAAGGAATCTAACCTCCATAGGACCCTTGCTGGGACAGGCAGAGGCGGTGGCAGAAGCAGCTGTGGTTCTCTTGGGTAGCAGGGTCTTGCGTCGAAGCTGGTAGGGACTGTTCTGAGCACCAGGACCGGACTCTTCAATAGCCATCTCTGCTGCAGCTGCTGCAGGAGCCTCTTCATCTGGGCAGAAAATACAATGATTGTCTTGAGCTGCAGGGACAGACTTGTGCATAAAGCTGCACGTTCATGTCATTGCTATCAGAATGCATGATAAGTACAGAATTCAATTCTGTAAAGTCCCAATTCTGAATTGGGCCTCTTGTTTTTCTCGTTTCAGTTTTACAAAAATAACATAAATAAATACGTGACTGTAGTGTGCAAGGAACTCAGACAATGCACACCATGCGCAGAGAGACTAGTACAACCAGGTTAATCGCTGGTATGCAAGACAAAGGTTGGTGATTGATAATGGCAGATGCGATTCCTGCAGCTAAACACTCCACCACAATGCAAACGGTGCACAATCGGATTCTCTGAGAAGCTACAAAAAAATACGGTAGCCGTAATGCTGTCAAATCTGCAACTATAGAAAAAAACGTCCCATTGGCGTCCGGCTAACACGGCTACAAAACTGAACTGCGTAGCTGACAAATCCGCGGTGTAAACAAATGGAGCTGCGGATCGCAGACGCCACCAGCGGAGGCTAGCATGTTCGTTCTAGCAAATAAACTCAAACGACGACAGGCCTGTGTATAAAAATGCCTCCGTCTGTATGTATCGTGCAGTGTCATCTATCACATCTTAATTTGTGTGGCCCTTTTCAGCTGTAGAAGCTAGTTAGCACCAACAAATAGGCGCTAATGTTTTGGTTAACAACCCCAAGAAAAATGGCAGTCTGAAGATTTACCCCCATGATCGTAACAGCTATGACAGCTGGGAATGCGGTGGCCGGGTAGACACAAAGCTTCCGATCGAAGACAGTCGTCTTCTCTCCAGCAGAGGAATATGAGCCATGGATGATGGCTGTGCTGCTGCTACGCAATACGTTAATAAAGACAACCCCCAACCTTATCCTAACCTGGAAAGCTAGCTGGCTCCGATCACTCAAGCCAAACAAAGCGCGGCCTGGCCTGAACCACAGAGCAACAAGCCTCGGGTTTTCCTACTAATCCCTCCCGTCTTTAGCAATGGTGAAAAGTCAATAGGGCTACAGAAAACCCGACACCCTCCACTATCGTTTTCACCAATTACACTAGCTTAACCGTAGCATAGCTTACCTCTTTCGGCGTTGTTCCGTTCGGGTTGTACCGGGCGCGGCCTCGACACTCGCCTTGGTCTTCTGTTGGTAGCCCTGACGGAGTTCATCTGGGGAGTTGGTCGTCGAAAAATAGACCGCTGTCCTCGACCACCCGCCGCTAAAATTAGCCGTCAACCCCAAGTGCCACCGAGACAGCCTCTTTCACGCGAAACAAAAAACAGTTTTGCTGGGGGGAAAAAACAAGCTTTGGGGGTTAAGTTGCGTTTTTTCTTCTCTACGTTGTGTCACAGCTTCCCCCGTTCCACTGCTCGGTGCAAACTCTGTCTCTGTCTACAGCAGGAGGAGCCATTAACCCACACGGGAAACAATCGCGAGAAAAAAGAACAGAGTGTTGGCTCCACCAATGCCGTTACGCGTTTCAAGAGCTCCCTTGAAAGTAGCCAATCAGATGCTTTGTATTAAGCAACTTAACAAACCTATCTGTTGGGGTTCGGGATCGGTCAATCGGCGCCTTGATTAATTGATTATTATTGATTATTACTGAATGTGCGCATCAAAGGGCGCAATGGTAATCAATTTAAGTTCAGACATTTCTGCCATGACAATACAGATTTACTGTAGTTTGCAGCAGAGTGACCCACAATGGTTAGTTATTTAAATGTTAACTCAGCTCACACTGTTTAATCCAACTGGTTTAACCCAAATGTGTTAACCCAAGTGTTCTACTGATCTTTTCAAAACTATTTACAGCTTCATTTGAAGTTACAATGTTCTACATGAATATGCTATGCCCCCAAACATTGGTTTCAAATTAATAATAAATGTATGATAGGGCAGAAGACCTACTAAATAGAAAATTGGGTCCAAATTTGGCGCAATTTTCAAAATATTGTTGTTGCTCACCATAACAAGTTAAAGCAGGGGTGGATGGGGAATTTTTTGTTTTGTGAAGGTTTTGTGTGTCAACTTTTTGATTGAACGTAATTTTATCAAACTACCACTAGAGTGAAGTGTTCAGCTGAAAATGTTTAGCTTTGATAAACAGAGAATTACATTATTACTATTATTATTATCATTATTATTAATAATATTATTATAATTATTATTATTATTATCATCATCATCATATTTGAAATGCAAATATTTAAAAAACAAATATGACCAAAAAGAGACTCAATCAAATATTTTTAGGTAAATGCTTTCACATCTATGGTGCTTCTTCCAGTGAACGTGACTTTGGACATCTTTGTTCATATCTCATCAGACCTTAACTGGTCCTATTTTTATTTTATTTGAACAATTAAATGGTCAAGAATCTGCACATAAGGTTCACACGCAACAGCGGCACCTGGTGGCTAAGGTGTAAAAATGCACCTGCACACTCTAAACGTCAGAGACATAAACTAGTCTGAGGAGCCAGGCACCTTCCTGCAGCTGCAGCCTTGAAACTCTGGCTTTCTTGTGAGTCTATGATTGTGTGTGTACATATTATCTTGCTGCCATATTCATCCTCCTGTAATAGCAAGATAACTGAGCAGCTGTATTCTCTCCTCCCACTACCACCCACCCACTCTGGTACACAGAGCAGATTTTGGTATGGTCACTTCATCCTTGAAAGCTTTGGATTCCGTGAAGGACAGCATTGCAAGATAAAGACCACTTTCTGGAAGAAAATAGGAATGAAAGCTTGAGAGAGAAGCAAGAATGTTTATAAAAACTTTACAAAATGTTAAAAAGTTTTATAAAAAAAACAACTTTACAAAGAGCAAATATACTCTATATATGAGAAAAATAAGTATGACAAAATGTCAAAACTGATACCACTCTGTTTACATAAAAATAAGAACTGAATATCTGTAACAGATATGAATGTAACAGACTGAATGTAAAATATTAGTAAAGCAGCACTTTACTTTGTCATAATAAATATTCTCCATTTCATCAATAAATATGAAATGAAAATGCACCATATGTAACACCATACAAACCTTTTTTATTTTTAGGTTTAATCATTTTAACTTGTAGCAGTAAAACTGGTTCATTTCTACTGGGACTCCAGATGGAAAGTTTTTTTTAGATGAAAAAAACAACTGAAATCAGGAGTTTACTTCTCCTTATACAGCCAAGATAAAGCCTAAAACTCAACCCATCTGGCATTTCAACCAAGCTAAAAAAAATTACAAAGGTATCCATAACCCAGTTATATCCAAACTACATTGCTTTAATTAGTTTTTGAATCATAAACTTTTAACAGTACTCCATTGGTGGTCTAAATTATTTCAAAATAAAAGCAGGCATTTCCTGTTTTGTGCTTGCACAAAGTCAGAGGTTAACAAACACAATTCTAGATAAAAATTTGCATCAGAGAAAACAAGATAAGGTCTTCAAAGAGGGAGGATCTGGATTGGAAGTTATCATTTTAAGCAGCAATGCAGTTTTCTAGGCTGAAAAAAAGGTAGCGTAATTTGTTAAACGTTAGTGTTCATAAAATGAAAAAAACGGCCATATGGGTTTCTGACCGTTTTGGCTAAAAGGACCACTACATCAATAAATACAGGATGATCCACTAAACTGTGTACTGGTGGATAGTTGGATGACAATCAGCACTCTTGTTTCCCATCCAGACTGAGAGTATTGGCCAAGGAGTACATCACACGGCTGCTCTTTGGTGAGGTCCAAGTTGGCTGCTGACAGGAGGAAGTCTCCGTCCGGTAGATCTGCGCTCGAGTCTTAAACAGGCCAAAGCGAGCCGCAAGGAGAAAGAAGTCCCGTCGAAAAGTACGGGTGAAAAAGGCGTACAAGAACGGGTTGGAGCATGAGTTGATGGGGTAAAAAAGGACCAGAAGGAGTTTGGAGTCTGACACAGTGATGAGTGGGAGCTTCAGGGCAGCTGAAATGGCGAAGAAGGAGACCGGTGCCATGCCTAGGAAGTCTGTGAAGATGAGGATGGCCATGCGCTGAGCCACCCGAGTGTCGGCATGAGCTGGAGCAGATGAGGGCTTGCGGTAGGTCAAGTAGATGCTGAGGTAGCAGCCACACACGCAGAAGAAGGCCAGGATGTTTAGGAGGAGAAGAGAAACCAAATAAACCTGGGAAACCAGAGATTCCACATCCATGGGCAGACAGACACTCACCTGCAGGGAAAGGAACAGAAACAAAATAATTATCAAGACCTTGATCCAGCAGCTCAAAAAATGTAAATCCACTTTCTAAATAGAAAGCTTAGCTATCATAATTCAGCTGGGAAAAGAATGGTGAATAAACGCCAGGCAACTATACACATTTCACTGAAAGGAACCAGGGAAAAAGGTGAAACCAAGAAACGGTTTATTAAAAAAATTGGAGCCACAGAGCACAAACCTGGCTCGTGTTCCATAAATAATGGCGAGTATCTTTTAGATGCTTTGCTTTAAGAAATGTTTAAAATTTTATGTCATATCCACAGATACAAGACAGGGCACCAAAACAGTTCAATATTCACACATTTAAGAATGTAAAAGTCTCGAAACAAACTCTTAAAACATGAGAACAAGAGAAAAAATCAAAATAAGAGCATAGAAAAGTCATTTGGTTTGACTGCAAGTTTAGACTTTAGCTAATGTGCAAGTTCACTTGCGTTGTCTGGGTAATTGTGTCTACATGTGCAAAGGAGATAAGGTTTAGTGGGCTTGTTTTGAAGACTTAGAGCAAAAAGGCAAAAAAGAAAAAAGAAAACAGAGTATCAGTCTGGAAGCCGGTCCACAGACATTATAGAAACATCTACCAGACAGCAGAAGGTAAAGGATGATGTGACTTGAGTGGGCGGCTTCTGTGTTGGTGTATCTTCGCAGACAGGTGGGGGGCAGGAAATGATGCGCTCTGCGATTCCCTCTACCTGCTGGACAGTGCTTCAGTCTGCCGCAGAGCGTCTGCTGCACCATTAAGGTGATGGAGGCAGTCACAGTGCCTCTGTAAAAGTCTGAAGTCTTCCTACAAAAGACAGTTTTTTTGTTCTATATTACAGCTCCAGAGCTATTTAGGGTTTTGTGAGATATTTGTTAAATTCAAAATATTCGTTTAGTTTTTTAAATCCAGCTACAAATGTACTGAATTATTTGTAAAATTTAGATTTTAGCTCATATCCATTACTTATTCAGCTGAAATCCTGAGGATTTCTTTATAATGCTTTTTTTTGCATTTCTTTGGATGTGTACACTGCAAAAACGGAATTTTAAGAAAATAAACCGATCCTTGTTTCAAGAATTTTTTTTAAACTCTCTGTCTTGCCAGAAAAAATAATCTTATCAAGAAAGTTTTTCAATAGAAAAATAATATTAGTTTGAGAAAACATGTCTTAGTGACTAGATTTATTTACTTAAAATAAGAAAAGACAAACTTTCTTTTCCCATTGGCAGACAATTTTTACTTATTTAAAGAAAATGTTCTAATTTTAAGAATTTTTGACTTATTTCTTGGGGGTTTATTTTTGCAGTGTCTACTACCTTTCTATATTTCACATGTTTCTATGCACTTGACTCAAATGTTATAAAACACATTTTTATGTAAATGGCCATCTTCTGATTGGATAGTTGGCCTTCACATTTCTGGCTTGACAGCCTACATGTTAAAACGGCTGCAAGGGGAGAGTAGGAAAGTATCTTTGCACAAAAAAACCCCATGTATTTACTCTCTGAATTTTCTCCTAGACATTTATATATTGCTTGCATATTATAGAAATACAGAAATCACTGATGTGTTGACAGAAATACTTCCCATCTTTTTCAAGATTAAAACTGTCAAAGCAGAATAGTCCAGACGTGCAATTAGATCTTCTGAAACACCTTCTGATGATTTTGCAGAGTAGATTTATTTCCATGAGAAACTATATTTGGGGGAAAAGACAAGCTGACACTTGACTCTCCAGGCCCCCTGGGTCTGTGGCTGTAAGTCCATCAGCTATTTTTTCCATTACTGGTGTTGCATAGACAGTGTTTTTCCATGTGTGCTCTCTCCTTACAACCCTCTCTCAACAAGAAAAGGACACAAAGGTAAATTGTGTTTTGGGGGGTTTCTAACGTTTTCTTGTAGCATTTTCTCATGATGGAGGACATATATTACGAAAATTGTGGTTAACGTGGCATTTCTGAGTATTTCATTGTTGTGAATCGGATGACAAACTGTTGTTGAAATGTTGTTGTGATGTAGGTGCTACAATTGGTGGGCCACAAGCTCCCTGCTCTGCTCCATTCACTTGTAGACGACTAGATCCATGTACGTCTTTGTTTTCCTTATCCGAGCTGGCATCTGGCTCAAAATTATACGGCTGGATAGGTCCAATATTGCTCGAAAGTTTTGTTTACGTGGTAGTGTTAGGTTGGAGTTGTAAGAGGCTGTAAGCTAGCGGGAAAGCATGTAAACAAATGGATGACAGGAAATGGGGACAGGCTTACTCTCTGCAAACAGTCCTTCCCACAACTCAGAGGCAGATTTCTGATTATCTACTGCCACTCTGCAGAAACTATTTCCTATAAAAACGACAGGTCTTTTTAAAATTAGGTGTAAAACCACATAATTATAAATAAAAGACTACTGGGAAGGTTTTTTAAAATAGATTTTAAGGTGGTGTAGTGAAAAACTGTTACGGGTTCTAACTCTCAGTTGTGAGAATTGAAAATGTTTTTGGAGTTTTAAAATAAAAATGTGGCATTTTATGAGGTTTTTTGAGGAAACTAATAGGTGGAATGTGCGATAGAAACAAAGTACCCACTTTGCTGTAACTGCTGACCCCAACTGTGGGCAGCAGCGCAGCGAGTGAGGAGAAGATCCAGCCCGCTGCCATGATGACACACGCATGCCTCATGCGAAGTTTGCGGTCGAGTCTCAGGGCATGTGTGATGGTGTGCCAGCGCTCCACCGTGATCGCTGTTAACGTGAACACTGAGAGCTCACTGGCAAATACCTGCAGAGGAAAAATGCTTTTGCTTTAAAAAAGCATTTTTATTCATGTTTGTTACAATGAGATCCATGCATACAGACCGTGAAAAAGCCTGCCGCACTGCAGCCAAGGCCTGTCTGCCAGTCAATGGCGTAGTTGTAGTAATGGCCGTGAGTCAGCATGTCTATGGTTGCTATGATGATCAGGTAGATACCCATGCAAAGGTCAGCAAAGGCCAAGTGGCACATGAGGAAACGAGGAACAGTCAGTTTGGAGCGACTGCCTGATCACAAAGAAGAGGAAATCAAAAGAGGAAACAAAACCAGTAAAAGTCACTCCAGAAATACAAACAACAGCAGTATTGGGAATGAGAGTCAAAAACTCTTGCCTAGCAATACAACGAGAACTACAGTGTTTCCCAGCAGAGCAAGGACGGAGATAATCCAGATGAGGACCCGCAGAGGGACCGGAGACATGATGTCCTCACAGGGGTTAAGGTTGTCTGGTGTTGGGCTGCAGGTGATGGAGGTGGAGTTGGAACAGTGATCCCTGTAGAAGTCAGTGATGTATTTCGCCATGGGATGACTGCATAGTGGGCTCCACTTTGATCTGGCACAAAACACAGCATTAAAGTCTGGCTGCTACATGGAAACAAAACCACAGCTCCACTTAAACAGTGGGTCAGGCGCTAATCAGTTTTACAGCTACATTGAAACCGAATTATTTAGACCGATTTCAGTTTTCTTCGTTTTCATGTATGAATCCTTAGCTTTGTCAGAGTCAACCAATAGGATGTAACATTTTTACATCCCCCAAGTAACATTTACAGCTGAGCAACTAGTGGGAACATTTTAAAGCAACAGATGGTGACAGTTTGAAGAGAAATGGTTCCTAGAATATTCTCTCTAAAAAAAACAAAAAACGGTTCGTTTATCTAGACATCTGTACCTGCTTCTCGGCTTGTTTTTAAAGGCGCAGCAGTGTGAGGGGTACGTCAGCTTAGCCAAGCGCAGTTTGGCGAACTGTTGAGGGGGAGGAAGGATTTTCAGGTGATAAGCAGATTCTGCCAACAGCTTCTTCAGGCCACTGATGATGTTATCGGGCAAAGAGCTGATGGCTGTTTCAGAGATGTCTCTGCAGAGGTAAACAGAAAAGCAGGGATAAAACAAGCATTTTTTAACATGTATTATGCTTTTTTGTTTTTTGTAAAGTTAAAGGAATATAAGGCAAAACTTAGAGTCCCTTTATTTGAATAAAAAAACATATAAAAATGAAATATGTCAGATAATCAAGCTGCTTTTGTCGTTCGATTATGGTTTGTGTTTTTATAATAATTTCCACAACCCTCAAAAACTTAAAAATCTCAAAGTAAACATCTAGATCAACATCCTCCAGCAGTTGACACATTTAGACACTCCAGATCCAGTGTCTGAGCATAAGTCTGTGGCAGCATCTGTAAGTGCGGATTTTTATGCAAAGACACATTTAAGAGACATTTTCACCTCCTCTGGGCCCAGCTTGTTAAAAAGAACTTTCCTATTGTGAGCTTAATCCAAATTCTGTGTCTTCTAAAGACTTAAATCCAGTCCAATGACTCACTGAAAGCAGTCGCCTCATTAGGGAAGCAAGGAAGACCAAAGCAGCTGGGCTGTTTCAGTGTCTTATCAAAAAAGCTTAAAGAAAATGTGTTGATTTTTGTAAAGTCAGATCAACAGCAGTTGATCTCAGTTTCAAATTAATAAAGTATATTAAAGAGAGTATGCGATCAATGCAACACAGCATTGATATGGTTGAATATACTCTACCAATCAATTTCATATTAAGATTCATTATGCAAAAAGCCATTGTGCTTTATTTTGAAAAGCATGCTTCACAAAATGTTTTAAACTGAACCAAATTAAGGAATATTATAATTTTAAATCATTATATTGACAAAAGTGTTTTTATTTTGCAAAAATAAAGGAAGGGGAACAAAATAGAAAATTATTTCTACTTTTTGTGCCCTAAATTAGGTGAACCTTTATTTATTTTATTTTGTGTTTTTTATATTTTCTATTAGAGCTCAAGTGATTTGACAGTAACTTTATGTTTGCAGTTTTATATTAATGCACACATTTGGAAAATAAACTCTGATTCTTGCTGCAAGTTATTTTTGTACAAATGATTCTGGAAAAAACTAATTAATCTAAAATAAATGCCAGAGTTAAAAGCAACCAATGAAGGAATTAAACTGAAGGGGGATCATTCAATTGCCAAATATCTTTTGGGTGAGAATGAAAAGAGAAAAAAAACAGCAATGGCTGCCCAATCACAAATGCTTTTTTTCCTGCTACAGCTAAGGAGGATTTGTATTTTTCCTACACAGGCCACATTTTCTCGTGTAGACGGAACAATGTAGGCATAAGATGTTGGAAGTCATTCTTACAGCACCACCAACTCACTGGAACCCACGAAGGCATCGCCACTGATGTGAGTAAGCTGTTTGTTGCCTTTCAGAGACCTGTTAGAGAGGAAGAAAAAAAAGACATGACATATTTAGGCTGACTATTTCTTGTAAATCGTCTATTCCCAATTGTGCGTCAGTCTTTGACTCACAATCTGTGCATCTTTGTTCCGTTAAAGGCGTCACTTGCCACCTCCCTGATGCCATTTCTGGTTAGCCGTCTGTCATCGGGAGGAGATGCCAAGTTGTGGTCACGTGGTTTGAAGACAGAACATTTCCAATGATAGGATGACACGCCAAATGCATTGTTTTAGTGCTCCTGTCTTATTGTTAACTAAAATTGTAATTTGTGCTGTTACATTTATTCTTTTATTTCCTTTGTAACAAACTTGTTCTCTCTTACATATACAGTTAATACACTTATATTAAATACGTTTAGATGGAATTTCTCTTGATTTTCTGTTATGTTTTTCACAAATGTATTATTATTTTTTGCAGCTGAGAGTCAAAGTGCACCATACATGGAATTTGAATAGCAATTGGAGCAAATTGCGCTTTGTGGAAATCCCAAATGTACACATTACTCCCTCATACAATAAAAGATCAGATGATTGCCTGTTTTAGAATGAAAGTATCACACAGAGTAGATGTTTGAACACATTTACAGCACTAAAAAAAGAACAAATTAAGAAATAGGGAAGAGTGTAATCCAAATCAAGGGATTTCAGGCATATTTCTCTCTGTCCATGACATGTCCTCTGGGGTCTGTATGTGGGCAGTAAATGTATAAATAGAAAAGATTAATTTCTTACATCTCTTCAACAGTTTGAGTGCAGAGGCCCCTGAAGGCATTGGCAGGGATCGCCTGAATGTGGATGTTGTCCTGTAAGTCACTAAGCAACACAAAGATAAAAATCACATCATAAATGTATGGGAAAAAAACCTGATAGGTATTTGTTAAAACAATTATGTAAACAGAGACTGTTTTGGAGGTATAACAGTATGTTTTGTTGACTTATTGTAGTGATAACCCAAGTATAGAATACTCACTGGTTTGCTTTTGCATTGCAGTTGAACTAAGTAATTTCTAAAAATTGACTAAGAGGTTTGTAGTATTTTAAACAGTGGACAAAATGTTCACTCATTCAGGAGTTCACATTAAATATTATGCTAATATGCAATGCAATATTAAACTGTCACCTTTGTGTTCAGTCAGTCACATTGTTTTTAAAAAGTTACCAACATCTTTCAGGGTTTTAACACAATGAACAAATTGTCACATGCATGGAAATTGGGAACCTTGGCAAATGTTTCCAGATCTTTGAGGAAAATCTGAGTACCGGTATGTTTTGTCCCCAATTCATCATACTAGAAAAAGATTTTTTTTTTTACACTCTTATTTTAATAGGCAAAACTTAACACAAAGATTTATGTGTACTTTTTGACATTTTGAACCAAACACAGAATGTTTTGTCCGAGCTGCAAGATTTCTTGAACATCTTAGAAGTGCAGCAACCCAAGGATGAGGCCCTGCTGTTCACACAATAAAAAAAGAAATGTTTGCAAACTGCAAAATAAATGTATTGTTTTTATAATTTACCATCAGTTGCAGCTCGCTAACATATTTTTTCACACTTTTATTTTTACAACTGTGTCCGTTGTAGTAGAAGTAGTGATTGGTGCATTTTTTACAAAAACACCAATCTCTTTGAAACGTTTTTGTCCTTTTGAAGTTAAAGTTTTGAAGTTTTTCTTAATATTCCCAGATATTTCATGCAGTCCATGTTTGCGTGATTAGATTGGAGTGCATTTTTGTCTCTGAATGCCTGTGTGTTCAGATGCTCGTGGGAATAGCATGTGTGGGTGCGTTTCTGAGCGTGAGTTTGTGGTTTATTTCTGTCTTCATGCTGACACCTACAACATGAAACGATGGACTGCAGAGTGGATCTTGGAGAGGTCCGGAAAAATCCTCAAACCCGTGTTGGTGATGATTCTGTGAAGATTGAGGTGGCAAAAGCTTATTAGATTCACAAAGGAGCTCCTGCAAAAATTCAGAGGCTGAAAGCAATGACATCTCATATCAATGTAGCAACTTTGGTAACAAGTCAACCAGAGAAAAGGTATGCATAATAGTGATTGAAAAAAAATCCAAAAAACAAACTAGTTTCAATCAAAATTTCAATAGATGTGTATAAACTGGTGTATAAAGGCTAAAATTCATGAAACTAATAATATTTATGGCATTGTTCTCTACTTAAAATGTAATAGTTTTCAAAATTGTTTTTTATTTTACTGAATTTCTTTCAAAACTTTGTTGTTCAGAAAATATAGCAATTTTGTAAATCCTTTCATTTTTTGTGTACTTTGTGTCTAAAAGTAAATTTAATTTGAGATTTTACCATTTTTTTTGAGTTAAAACATTTGAAACACCATGTAAACAACTGAAAAACTTTGGATGTTTATCAAATTTGATGTAGTTTGGGATTTTTTTCTGATAGAAGCCTCATAGATTATCATTACTGTGTTGTTATCAGTATGCAGCTGAATTGGGTGTCAATTTCCCTGAATTCCAAAATGTTAAAAAAGTTATTTTTCTTTTGATTAAAAAAATTGTAGTCAAAACTACTTTATTTGCCGGGATTTTATTTTTCTTTAGACCTGACCTTTTCCCTAAATTAATGGATCCCTCTGTATTTCCACATTAAGGCAGTAGAAAGGCTCACTCAGATAAAACTGTTTTTACATGTTACTGTGGCACTTTCTCAAGATGGTGGACGTATATAAGGAAAATTAAACTCTAGATTGCATTTCTGAGTATTTTTTGTGTTCAAATTGCTGTGAATCAGAAGCAAACAAAAAATGTTGTTGGAAAAAGAGCTCATAAAACATGCTGGGTGGACCACAAGGCTCCCTGCTCTGAAGCAAAGTGGACTTACTTTGTGCCAACAGTCCTGCCCACAACTGAGAGGTGTATTTCCAATAAACTACTGCTGTTCAGCAGACACTATGTCCTAGAAAACAACAAAGTTTTTTTGTTTTTGACTAAAAACATCATTAAAAGACCTTTTGAAATTGATTAAAAGATGATCAGAGAGGGCTTTTGTTGGCAGTTTAGCCATTGTAAAGTCATATTTTAGTGGGTTATATGGCCACATATTCACTCACAATAATATAGAACCACCTGTCTGTCAGCTTGTTTTTTGGGAGAAAACCGGCAAAGACCAGAGCTGGGGTTTAAAAATGACAAACTTGCTGTAAATAGACTGTGTTATCACGTCTAAAATCAATGTGTTGATACTGACTCTTGATATAATGTACCCTACTGTGACTCCATCACCCATTATATGATTATTAATGAACAAATGGCAGGCTTTTTAGAGTTATTGCTCAAAATCTAAGAAATACTATTGGGAAAGCTATATTCTTTTTTTTCTTTTGAAAGAATTCTAACATCTTTCTCTATCTATCCTTTTTAAAATGGTTTTCAAACAAGCACAAATTGTGAAACTGGTTTCAAGAGAAAGATTTATTTATGTATAACCTGCCCCCCCTGAGTTGCCCTTGTTTAAACATGAAACATCTCAAAACCTTTTTCTTCTCTTTACAGTGTTAAGTTGGTGTGCCCCAGTTTTTACAAATTGGGACAAGCCCAACAGAACTGATGACACTGTCCCTGAGGGATTTTAGAAATGCACCATCTCAGCTGTACTTTGAGTATATTTCAAAAGATAGAAACAAATCGGGAATGCGGGATACTGTGTTGTTAATTTCATAGCAATATATGTATATATATATTTACTCATGAGTATTTATTTATAAAAAACATTTTCACAGTTGTGACACTTGATTCTTTCGTTAAAGGAAACTAGGCTAATTAATAAATCATGTTTCTGTTTGTTTCTGCCTAACAAAATTGGGGGCCTGTCACCCAACAGCTATTTTGAACTTGAAAAGAAAAATAAAGTTTTGATTTTTCTCTCAATGAGTACTCACAAACGGCGAAGGCCCACAAGGCTCCTGAAAGCATCTGGGTGGATGGAAGTCAGGTGCCTTGACTTGGTTATTTCTCTGCAACACAAGCATTTATTTTTCAGGCACTTACAAAACAACTAATGCCAAGAATCTGCCTCAATACTTACATTTCTGTCAATGCTGGAAGATTGGAAAATGCAAAGGCTCCTATTTTCTTTAAAGCCATATTCTGAGAAATTGAGCTAAACAGAAAACAGATTGAAAAAATAAGACAGTAAAATTATATGATATGTTAATGTTTTTCAGTCTTCAAATTAAAGAGCCATTCCATTACAAGGCAGGAAAATAAAACAAATGCTCCAGCTTGTTAAAAATACTCACACATCGAAGAGCCGAGGGAGGTTTGCAAAGGCAGACGGACAAATACTCAGCAGCTTGTCGTTGTCTAATATGGTTCTGGGGTTGAGAGAGGCAGAGATGGAGGAAAAAAAAGAGAATTATGTGGGAAAATGTCTCTGAAGCTGCAGTAACATACTACAACCAAAATTCTTAGAAGAATTAAAACAAAAAATTAGAAAGAAATTATCGTGCAAGTTATAATTCTGTGTTTTATAAAACATGTCTCTAATTTAAAGCTTGATATCACCCCTGGGAGTCATTCCTGCAGAAAAGCGTACACATATTTTTTGCAACTTGTTATAAAATAATACAACTTATTTCAATCAGTATTTTTTTTTAAATTTGTACAATACAGCGACAAAATAAAAAAGTGGTCAAAGGCTGAAATATTTTCCTGTGTTATCAGAAAAATAAAAAGCAAACATGGAAAGTCCATATTTGATGTGTTGGGAGAAGAAACAGGAACATCAAACCAATTCTTACAGTTTCTCCAGGTGCCAGAGACCAGTGAAGATGCTCTGATCAATCACTGTGATCTGCGTCTGTTTTATGTTTCTGCAGATAGACAAAAGAAACCCACATCAGATCTATGTGATGCAAGAATGAACATTGCCTGGAATAATGATATAAGAATTTTCACACATGGCAGGGGCGCGTTTGGTATTCACTCGGACGTGTGAACTGAATTTTTAAATGCTTGTGATGGGTTCTGTTCTTCACTCCAGGGGTGTGTGAGCGTGCTGTTGAAGATTATTTGAAAAGAACATCCAATGCAGCGCTCTTGTAAATATTTCAGTTGTTCCTGAGCCTTGACCTTTGAGCAAAGCAGAGCAGATGGGAACACACGCATCGCCACCTGGGAGTTTGCAGCATATCTCTTGGGAATAGTCACTACTTTTGACACAAAGTATGTCCTTGCCTTCTGAGAATTGGTGTGTGTCAGCAGCACTTGAGTAGCTGCTCCTGTGGATTATAAAACTATTCATTATTCATGTGAAAATTCTATTTTTTGAATTGATTTTAAACTTTGTGTTTCCATCTTTTTGAGGCTTCAAGATGTTTTCAAATGTATCTTGCCAGCTTTGGGTGAATATTTAAGGCTAAATTGGACTTTTAAAGGTGCAGCTGCGCAGAAAAAAATCAAAATCATTCAAATCTAAAACTTTCAAATGAAGAGTGAATGATGAGGAAGGATTCTGATGTTTGCTCAAGCTCTGAAAAAATATTGCTTTTTCCAATTCATTGCCAGATTCTTCAATGTCCAGTCTCATTTGACAACTCAGGGTGAAAGAAAACCTGCAAATTTCTACAATTAGGAAAAAAAAAGAGAACTTGAGAAATGATAAAGCTAGATTGTCATGGGAATCTGATCACACTCTGCAGCAGCAGTCATAAAAAAAGAATTGATCCAAAAATTTAAACTTGGCAAAAGCAAAAGAGTAAGTGTACTATGTGTTGATCAGCTTAATAAATTATTGCTTTTTAACACTTTTATATCTTTTTTTTAGCAAACACCTTTGCTTTGTAATGCATATCTTACATTCTGTTGAATAGCCATTCATTTTTGAATTCTACACAGTAGCTGCATGCACACAATAGCAGTAAAGAAACTTATCAGCAAGAAAGAAAAGGAGACTAAACTCAGACGCTGTCGAGAAGCTGATTTAAAAAAAAATTTTTTTAAATAAAAAACCCACAGGATATCTGGAATTTATGGCTGCAGAGCAGAAGACTTGCATACATGTGCTCACTTGATAAATGTTTTATCAAATCAGCAATATCATGTCAAGATTCAACCAAAAGGAAGTGGGTACGTTTGAATTATTATGCATGGTGCCAAGATAGAAAATGGTGAATTGAAAATGCTTTTAGATCTGAGCTTCACAGCAGCTTTTTATTTTTATGATGAAATCAGCTACTAGAAGCTGCATTCTGTCAGTTTTATCACCTCCTCTTTAATTTGACGGCATTATCTTAGAAGTTTCACTTATTTACATTTTTCCTCATACTTTGGGTTAAGAACCATTTCTAGCTTTGCTTCTTAAAGAGGACTCTGTCATCTTAATTAACCGGCTTAATTAAACATCAGAGAGAAGTCTGTATATTCTTATTTACTTACACGACTGTGGAGTTGCTAGAGATGCTCCTGAGAAATGTGCTGAACCCCAATTCCACCTGGAAGCAGACATCATCTAATTCTGTTTCAGGCAAAGAAGCGCCTGCCATCTGTAACCTGAACAACACCAGCATCATCTGTATCATTACCACCATACTTTCAGTCAGCTTTTGTCCCTAACAGCAAAGAAAAAACCCCAAAGTTTTCAAATCTCTGTTTTTTTTCCTTTTTATCTTCCACACATATTTTCTCTGGCATAGGTAGGCTCTTTAGTGCAGCCCATGCTCCAGAACAAAGTGAATGTTTTCGCCTGGCTATCCGTCTGTCCCCTTGAGAATCCAAAGTCAAATCAGACACAGGAAATGTGAGGTGTTTTGGTGTTTTTGTGGAGTAGTGAATGTTGGGGGCGTGTGAAAGGCTTCAAGGGTGGATGAGGTTGTAGGAGGTCTTTTCTGGGTTGTGTTTGGTTACTACATTAAAGACGAATAATCTAGTAGAGGGCATAGATAATGTGAATAGCTAATGAAAAAATAATCTAAATGGATATTTTACCACTCATGCAAATCCTATCATTCAATTTGTCTACATCTGTTAATATGAGAAATCACTGTTTTTCCATGAGAACAATGATCAAATACGGTAATTTAGTTGTCAAAAGTTGTGGTGGCCCTGAAGTGCAAATGCCGTTAACAAATCACTCAGCACTGAAGCATTTTAAAGATCATAACTACATTAAAAAAAGAAAAACAAATGGTTAGAAAAACATTACATTTTTAGAAAAACCCAGAAATCAAAACACAATTAGAAAAAATAAAAAGGAAAAAAAAGAAGTGTTTCAAAAAACAAAAGTAATTTCCAGAAATCAAAATAAAATGTGAAAAACAAAACACAATAAGAAACCATGAAAGGCAGCTACTTTTTGGTTGAAATAATGGTCCCATAGTGCCTTATTTTTCTGTTTTTTATTTAAAAATAACTTTTTTTACCATTTCATTTTTAATCTTTGGAAGTTACTTTTGCTTTCTAAAATGTTTCATTCTTATTTCGTTTTTTTTTTTTTTTGCAATTGTGTTTTGGTTTCTGGAATTTTGTTTCGACTTCTGTAATCAAATGTTTTTTTTAAAATTGTCATTGTAATCTTTCATACGTTTGTGCAATGAGTAGTTTGTTGGTGTGATTTGCACTGTGCAGAATAAAAGCTGCATAAATGACAATGCAAAAAACCTGTACATTGTATAAAAATGTAATTTGAAATCTCTGTAACAGGATTTAAGAATGGTCGAGTGGTCAACAGCTCGCCAAGGCTGCAACACAAAGAAGCTCAAAGCAAAGGCTTTTGGTTCTTGGTTAAAAAAAAGAAAAAGGAAAAGGACTGATCAACTATGACATACAGGAAGCAAAGCATGTCATGGCTGTATACAAAATTTCATGGCCACTGGTTTTTTGTACTTGTTTTTATTTGGATTTTTCATTTCTAGAGCTTCAGGCCTGGGTTGAATGAATTTGAGGCTGCCACAGCTGCACTTTCCTATCCCTCTGAATAATTCTTCAATGAATTTCCCTTTAATGTTTTTTCAGTAAATTGTGCTCATTCCAGTTAACCTATGGCTCTCCATAGTGGCAAAACAATAACAAGTGACAAAACAAAAAGGTGACAGAGCAAATAACCTTGAAATAAAGAACTGAAAACCAGATTTTTACATATACTGAGGGCAATTAACTTAATAAAGATAGCTGTGGATGATCAACCTTAACTCGATGACAAGGGGACAACTCTAAACAGAACATGATCAAAACCAAATCCAGATGCACACATTCTCATTTTCCCTATATCCAACTTTTTAGGAAGTTTTTTGTAAAAAAAACAAAAAAGTATGTTGTGAAAGTAGAATATAATGAAACAGACCAATGTTTATATTATGATTGTTAGCTTAATTATGACATTACGTCATTGGATTATGACATGTGCAGATAACACAAAATAAAGACACATACTTTGGTACTAGTTTGTACACTATGATTGCCTCAAGTAAATGTATTTTTGGTGCTTGTCCTACTGGGGAAGGTCTATTACTTGTGCTGTCAATGGTTAGAGTCAGGGCTGACATGCAGACATATGAGATGCATTTGCAGGATGCCAATAAACAAACACCATTTTCAATTTTTTTGTATTTATTACGGCACATTGTTGGTTGTTGAAGAACTCAAATGGAATTGAGGTGGAGGCAAGATGACGAATACATTTCCATTTTGATAAGATTAATCAGAAGAAATTGTGATGATAACAGCAAAAGATAAGCAGAAACCAAAAGTATGGACTACACTCAAATGCAAAAACGAATTGAGGGCAAATGTGGTGATTAGTAACACAAACCGTGAAACCAAATGAACATTTACACAAAAATATACCAACTGTTGTCAAAACCACCTGAAAAGCTAACTTGTGATATTAAAGAAAGACCCAAATCCTTACACAGACTGAGATAAAGCCCACTGCACTTCTCTGGAGAAGTGAGCGTCTTAAATTAGGATTCTGGAAAACGGCACCCTCTCTGCTGCTGCTTTCTTTGCCAGCTTCATAACTTTTAAGCAGCTGTGCACCATGCATACAAATGACTCAAGGCTAGCTCCTTCATGACTAAAAATGGTCGAGATGTATCAGAATGAATTTGATTTAATAACACAAAAAATGCTTTAACAATGGAGTATTTCTCATTTGACTATTTTGACTACTATTTAGGTAGAGTTAAATGCTATCTTTAAAAAAAGTTAAATTCTATTTTTTCTGTTATTTTTGCTGCTTGAATGAAAGCTCCTGTTAAAGTTTAAAATAAATAAAGCAGCTATTGTTCTGTCTTTCATATAAACATGGTGTAACACTGTTTTGTCTCATATCTCATATTTGTGTTGAATGATGAGCACAGCATGATAATAATGAACAAAATACACTTTAAAAGCTCTCCTCTTTTGTAAGCAGGCTGAGCAGCCAGCTCACAAGGACGCACTAACGTGCTCAAAACAACACAGACATCTGTGGGGTGGCCTATTAAAATCTGATCCTTTTAAATTGGCTAAATTCTGCTATCCACAAGTTTTATGGTGCAAAGATAAGGACTGCTGCACGTGTGTCTGCTGCTCTGTGGGAACATCATTTGGAAGAGAAAAAAAAGGTCGTCCATGATTTAATCCAGAGGAAGGAGGAAAGAAAATTCAGCCTTGAGCTCCTGACACGACAACACACTCGCACGCAGACACACAAGTACTCTCTCCCACAGCTCCTTGCTTGGATAAAAAGAAACAAAGAAATTGAAAACCTCTGATTGGATGAAAATTCCAGCAGCTGCACAAACCTGTACTTACATGAGTTCGAAAATAAAATTGCTCCTGATGTTCCAACACGAATGGAGGGCAAGATGAAGAAACAACTTTGCTTTCTGTGAATGTTTCAACATGTAGTCAAATTTGAAGGTTATTCCATTTGATCTGCCTGCTTATGCATACACAAAGCAATTTTCTTTTCTTTTCAAAGAAAACATCACCCATAGACTATAGATTTTTTTTTTTTTAATTTACAGTTGGATTCTGTATTTTAAGGCAAAACTACTGCTTTTTTCATGCAAACAGTAACAGAGTGGAGGCATGGATGAAGGAATCCCAGTGTTGCAGCATGTTGTACTGATGTCGGAAGGCTGGGCTGGAACCCAAGGCCGAGAGACCCAGAGGCTATGTCCAAAAAGTGCAAGGTTATTTTTTTTAATTTAGTGGAGAACAGCTGTTTGTTTAGGCGAGCTGTGGTTGGGAGGGTGAGGTCACAGAGTGTAGCAACGAGAAGACCATATTAGACAATGAGATACTGCAAAATAAAATGTAAAATGAGGACTTCGTTTTTATCATATTACATGTTTGTGACAGGTGTTACAATTCTGAGCTGATGCTTTGGACACAAGGCCAGTGGAAAATCAGGAAGGTGGCCAAACAGCTTTTTATGGGATTGAAAAAGGATTACAAAAAGAGAACCAGAGACCCCAATTTAGCTGCTAAAAATTTTCAAAATGACACTTATTGTTAGGGCTGCACTATGGGATTGTGGTTAAGGACCCACTTCGATGAAAATTGTGTTTTTGGTGTTTTTACCGTGTTCTTGTGGCATTTTTCTCATGATGGAGGACATATATAAAGAAAATTAAGTGCAAATTTTGCATTTCTGAGTATGTCTTTATTGTAATTGTTGTAAATCAGGTGCAGAAAAAATAAATGCTGTTTGAAGAAGAGCATATTTGTGACCCAGAAAACACAAAGGACAGGCCACAAGCTGAGCTCTCAGCAATGGGGAGGGGAAGGGGGGGCGGTTGTTCTGTGCCAACAGTCCCGCCTACAACGCAGACGCAAATTTTTAATGAACTCCTGCCGCTCTGCAGAAACTATGTCCTTGAAAACAACTGTGTTATTTTTAAAATTTTGGCTAAAAACAGCACATTCATTATTAAAAGACAACTGGAAACACTTTTAAAATAGATCAAAAGATGAACGTTGTTGGACTTTAACACTTAGATCACACTGCAGAGACCCTGGATAGAACCCCGGCTGGGTCCTTCCCGATTGGAGTTTGAATGTTCTCCTCATGGATGCATGGGTTTTCTCTGGGCACTCGACCTTCCTCCCACAATCCAAAAACATGCTTCATAGGGTAAGTGGTGACTCTAAAATTGCCCCTTATACGTAAGTGTGTGTGGTTTTAAGGTCCTGTGATGGTCTGGCAAGCTTTCCAGGATGTACCCTTTATCTGACAGTAGCCGGGATAGGCTCCAGCAACCCCTGAGAGGGATAAAGCAGGTTAGGAAAATTAACGGATAATTTCTTCGTGTGTATTTGCTTTTTGGACAGCTTGGTTGATTTAGCAACAAATACTCGGTTTAGCATGGAAAAAATACATCTGATTTTAGCTCAAGATTCATTTCCTGTTTCCAAACAATTACTTTGATGAATTAAAAAAAAAGAGCATTTTCTGGTTTTAGATTATGACTCCACTTAGAAATGCGCTGGCAGCTGTTTTTTACTGAGATCCAACGTTTACATCTGGAAGCAGCTTATTTTTGGTGGCAATGTGCACAGTATTGTTTGTGTACGAGAAGCGCTGACATTTTCTGTTGGTCTAAAAAGAATCCCATAAGATCCTTGAGCTGACTGACTGGGATGGGTGAGGCTGTCTGACAATGGCCTGATCTGCTGGGAGCACCTGACAGCATGGCTGCAACTGAGCGGACAGAACAGAGGACTTTTTTTTTTGTTTTTGCCTGCGGCACCAAATGAAGGCTGGGCTGTGACTGAAAGCAAGAAAAGGAGATCATCAAGGGGTGCAGCTACCAAAGCAGAAATCGTCACATGCAGAAAATGTGGAGATCTGAACAAAATGAGCGACTTCAACTACCTTGAGATTCTAAATACTGTTTCAGGTGATTTTCTCTTTTGATTGTATGATCCCTAACAGAATGACTGACTTATATAATGATTTTTTTCAAATAGAAATATCCACTTTAATCAGAAAGGGTATTATTTTGGTGTTATCCAGTAGTTTTAGAGGCACTTCTGGGGTCAAGGACAGCAAAGCACCAATTTGTTTCAGTCTAACGCAAAGCTTTCGTAAGCACAGACTGTTAACTGAAGACGAAACTAAAGGTAAATAAAAAACAAATGAGGAAGGAAAAGATAGCAAAACAGGAGGAGTATTTATTTGAAAAAGCAACCCTCACCTGAGGATGCAGGCTCAGTCCTGCAGTCTCAGGAATCCTTCATCCAGAAAACAATAAGTCTGTGGAGACTTATAACATTTGCAGCACTGACTCACACTTCAAAGCCCTGCTTTCCAGGGATTATTTATACATCGACAGTCCCAGTTAGACAGATCATAGCTGCAAAAAAATGAGAAATAAAAAAATAATGGCGAAGCCTTTTCATATTTTCATGACACAAAAGGTGTAAAGGGAAATCTGCAACCTATTTACAGGTGCAGACATTTCCGAAGCAGCTGCTTGCAGACAAACAACAGATGAGGGGATGGCGGTTAAAAACTCCTTTACATCCTCAGAGAAATTTTTTTTTTCCATTTCTAACTGCAAAACATTTCATCATGAACTTCCGAAGTTGAATGTGATGTCTTTAGTCGTCTTGTTTTGTCTTATTCCCACCCTGAAACCCAAGCTTGTGATATCATAGTTAAACCACAGCTATGAAAGATCCCCATTCCTGGATTAAAAATGAAATAGATAGTAGTTTTATTGCTTCCCTGAATTTAAACTGACAACAACACAAAGAAGATAATCAAATTGCAAGTGTTTTCTTCTTGATACAAACTTTGCTTCCTGTCCCCTAAGGAACACGTTTGCCTTCAGTTTTTATTTTTAAATACACTCCAGAAAAAATGCAAATTAGTATTCGATTCAAGAGTTTTTCTGCTCCTGCAGCCGGGAATAATTGGATGACAGACACCACGCTGATAACTACAGGCAGACGGGAGCAAGAACCAACACACAGACGCACTGCAGGCTCACTTGGGTAATATTTTATTTACTCATTAATCTTCAAAACTATTTTTCATAATAAATTCTCACTTTATGTTCATCAAAGAACAGTAACAATAAAAATAAAAGAAAATACTGTAGAAAAAGTGTACATATAGAAAATAAACATGGTTAATGGAATCCCATTGGTTGACACGGCTCTTCTTTTTTTTTGTTTAGGATGGCAATACAACAGATAGAGGGAAAAGAAAGCTGAAGACATGGAGGAACAGAGAGGAGGCAGAAGTAGATTTGGATTGAGAGAAAAAGAGAAAAAGACACCAACAAGACCAGTTAGAAAGGACAGAATGTGGAAAGTTAATTTTAACTGAAGTCTCACAGTCCTTTTCATGCCTCTCCTTACACTGGTTCATACTGCACGGATCCGCCTGTTCGCTTACATTGCTGGAAGAACTGTAGGGGCTTGTCATGGCACTCTTTGTGTTATTAATTTATGGGGGAACACGTAGTATCATGAGGTTTAGAGGACTCACACGCTCGCAGGAGTTTGCCAAGAAAGAAAACACACAACCCTGTCATGACAGAAAAATTGAGCAATCAGTCACCCATCGTGGACAGCATGGCTGCTAAGAGAAAAAGGGAAGAGCTGTTACAATTAAAGCAACTCAAATTGTAATATAGGCCATGGCATCCATAGTTATCAGTAACACATTTACTTCTCTGCTTTTGATTCATTGCCTCAACTGTTTTATTATTTTTTAATTTCTTTTACTATAAAACGGGGTTGTTAGAGCAGGTACAGTGGGAGTGGCGTTAAAGACATCAGGGTAGAAAACAGGACTTGGCAGTCCTGTGGGGTAGTGGAACCCATCCAGGTGTCACATTTCAACATGCAACACCGTCCGCCCGCCCCCCCCACAGACAAACAGATCTGGTCTGAGTGGAACACGCCACCACTCCACGGCACAGCTCGGACACGCAGGCATGCAGCACACTCCAGATGGTCACATTTTTGCCAAAAAAAAATAAAAAGAATTCTTTCATCCATTTAAATATTCCTTAAAAACCATTTGTAGTGGGAGAACTTCAAAGCCGACGTGGTCGTTTTATGATGGCGTGTCATGGTGTGACCTCAGGAGTTTTCAATGCGGTATAAATCACACGGAGTAAGATAAGTCACGTGCAATAAGACCCCTTCCCTCCCCCCATCCCTAGAGTCTATACTGCCCAAATGTTCTTCATAATTCATCAGCATCTTCATCGTAACGAGTATCATATTGAACATTTTCACCTTCTTGTACAGTCTTCAGAGTCAGTTATGAAGTTAGTGGGAGTCTGTAGCGTTACAGGTAAATCTTCATCTGCGTGTGGTGTCCATTTTGTATGCAAGTGTGACACTGCAGTCGTGCAAGACTGGTGTCTGTAGGTAGCATCTGAAGTCTCAAGTATCTTGTCCGGGAGAATATCTCTCAGGTTCCGTTGATTCCATCTTGTCATTTACATTTTGCCGTAAAAACATCGGCACTGCAGCATCAATCCACTATATGAATGGGCAATAGCCCTGCCTCTTCCTCTAAACTAGCTGTTTTTGTGGTTCCTCCTGAAGCTTGGTGGGGGGGTGGGGGGTTGGACGAACTGTGCTTGTTTCCTCCGCATCTGCTGTGCTTCATTGAGTCCCGTCTGCTAACAAGGATAAAGGCCAAGAAGCTTGGAAGAGACACTTAAGTGCTTGTCTTAGTGCTTTTACATCATCTTTCTTCTGGTACACTGCTTCACTCCAAACACAGTCTGCCATGTGCTTTCCTTAAAGTCCTACATGGCCTTCTCTCCGTCCGAGCAGAGGTCCTGCTTCGGAAGAGAAGTGTCTGGCGGTTTTTGTTGTTGTTTTGTTTTGATTTGGCTGGCCCCAAGTTGGTGGGAAGTGATCTGGTGCTTTCTAAGTCATTGGGAATGGTGTTGCTTGTAAAACGAGGCTCTCTTGAGAGGCTCTGCTCATTGGTAAATACTGTACAGTGAGGGGTTGTGCCCCCAGACCAGTTTTTCTGTATGTTTGTGCTTAAATGAAGATCTGTGGGCATGATTGTGTGTGTCTATTCTCGCCAGAATGTGTGCAGGTATGATATTTCAAGAGTAAACATTAATAGTAGTATGTCTGTGTGTGTGTAAGTGTAGTTTTGCTTTTTGATTTTTTTGAGAATATATCTATTTATGTACATATATGGGTATATAGAAAAGTGTATGTGTCTTGAAAGTCTTCCAGCTCAGACATAATATTCCTTGTCTTTGTTCTTCTTGTTCTTAGAGATCTTGGTGATGCCCAAAGGCTTGTCCTTAGCACTGCCGTTGGGCTGTGTGGCTGAGTTGCTGATGTAGTTGCGGCTCTCGTCCACGCGGTAGGAGCCTTCGTCGCGGTTGCGATACTTGTACATGGCGTAGAGGAGGATGAGGATGCAGAGGGCGGCTGCTGCAACAATGCCCACCACCATCCCTGTGGTGCTGCTGCTCTCCCGCACCCCTGGAGATGGATCTCCAAATATAGGAACCTCTGGCAGAGGAGAGCGTGCTATGAAAAAGTATGGGTGAGAACAATGCAAAGTATTATGAACTGTAATCCAAATACAGGCAGCAACAAGGTCCATTCATAGTGCTTTCTTATTTTGTTTTTCAAAAAAGTGCAGCTTAAGCCATGTATTTAACGGGTATGTTCACGAAGGCCCTGAACGTGGGTTCTTCAAAGCACTTTTAGCATATGGTGTTGACACTGGACTGTCGCTACTCAATATTAGCGCATGTGCAAAATGTTGAAGCCTGCAAATCTTTCTCCAGCCTTTTTCTTGAACAGCTCTACTCTGATATATGAAAGACTTATAAAATTATAAAATTCCAGCCGGGCAGAGCGTGCATTCAATGGCTGCGTGTTTTGTACAAAGGGCCTTAAAACTGACTTAAAAACTTGCGTAGTGAGACGTTAATGCAAGAGTTTTAAATGGGAAAGTCAAAAACGCCAACATACCAGCGTTTACAAAGACTTTTCATTGGAAGTGGTCGCTCGAATGCACGTTTCCGAGCCCGGAGAAGGTTTAAAATTATTTCATAATATCCTATTTGATTAACGTGATAAAAGGAATATTCTTTTCAATGGTTTGACATGACATACAAGGAATTCACATCTTAATTCCAGTAAAGCAAGGAGGAGGTCAGTGGAATGAAAGGATTTGAAGTGTTACCATCAGATATGAGTGAGGAAAGCAGATAAAAGAAAAGGAGCAGGTGGGGGGAGGGAAGAAGCAGAGAAAGAAGATGGAGATGGGAGGTGGTTTCTGGAGGCAGAGAGCACAGTGAAAATAAAAAATTCATAGCGGTGAGTGACCAAACGGTAAAAAAAGAAACCTGAGTGACAGTGAGCACAGAGAGGACTTCAGAAATAAGCAGAAGAGAAGGGCAAATTCACCTGAACTGGGATCACAGGGGTCAATGTCTTCATCGTCGCTTGGACACTCGGCTGACGCCACCAGCAGGTCGTCCGCAGACTATGAACAGAGCAAATTAGGATAAATAAATCATGTGAGTGCTCGTGTTAACACAGGCGCTACCTGCATTTCACAGTTCTTCATTTTTTAACAGTTTTTTAACAGAAGATGCACAGTTGTCACCCACTTGTTTTTTTGTTTTTTTACTTTCCCGCAAACACTTAGGCCCCCCAGCATTTGTCAGGTGGCCAATAACAAGAAAAGATGGAAGGGGGGAGAGAAAGAGAGAGACAATGAATCCGTTTAAATCCGCAGGGGACCACCAGTTATCATCTTCCATTCTTTTAACCCTCCCCCCTTTGTTTCTCCTTATGGCTGTTCGGTTTGTCTACTTCCTTTGCTTTTCCTGTGTAGTCCTCCTCATTTGAAAGTATTTGAAACCCAGGGATGCACCTGACCAGGTTGAAACTAACTTCATTTAAAAAAACATACCGGGTGAGGATGCACAAACTGAACAAAACCGTCACTCATCAGACATTCGTGTTGAACCTGAAAAGCTGCTTTCCCAAATACATCAACCAACTTATACCTGAACAACAGCTCTATCTCTGTGCCTGGCTTCCTCTCAATGGAACAGGAGCCCTTTTTCCTCTCCATCCTTGCTCCTCCTGTTGCCATGGTAACTCTAAGTTCAGGCTTTTAAAAAATGATGGGGAATAAAAAAAAGGGAGTGTTCAGCCTCAGTGGGGACCTGTGTATTGATTTGCTGTTCTAGCCAGAGTGTGGAGAGAGAATAGGGAGTTGGTGAAAGATAGATGGATGGATAAAAGGAATTTTGAGGAGTCAGTTGGGAAGACAGAGAGAGAAAAGAAGACAAGACGAGAGGAAGACTTCAAAGAGCTGCTGTCTTTACTTAACACCACACAAATGTGCGCGCATATTCATGAACTACTGTTAAACATCTATGTTCCTGAGGTTGTGGCCATGAGAGATTTGAATGAGTGCACATGAGCGCAGGTTTGGGCGCTCAGTGCTGGCACTAAATTAAAAATTGGATTGTGATGCATTGTAGTGGATGAAAGTAACTCATTGAATAAAGGAGAACAGAAGGCAGCTGCAGAGCTACCAAAACAGGAGATCTCCAAAGGAAGATTACACACAAACTGGAGACACGAAGATTGAATCCAATCATATCACTAAGTGGCTGGTGGGGCTTGTGGTTAGCAATTACAGAAACATAAAAATCAATCAAAAACTGCTTCCTTGACATGTGCGTTTCCTGTTACATGAACTGAACAGGGGAAAAGGAAGTAGTTTATTCAGCTGTTCATCAAAGCCTTCACCAGCCTTGTAAGGTGTGGCACTGGTCCTGACAAGTCTTCTGTGGTTTAGGTTGTGAAACATATTTTAGGTCATCGATGCTTGACTCTGCAGCTCCTTTCCAATCAGTTCTGCCCACTGGGCTGTCAAATGCTGCTAGGCTGAACTCAGTCTCTGGAATCTAGCCAGCCAATAAAACCTGTGTGCCTTTGCCAGGACCTGAATAGCACATGAACCAATCACCAGCCAGAAACTCATCACCCATGACATCTGTCACTGATCAACGTCCAGCCGCCGTGCTCAACCCGTTCAGGAAACACACCCATTTAAATATCTATTTGGTGAAAATAAAAGCAGAAGAATGGATTATAGAAGGTCCCTCCTCTGGTTTGTGACATCACTTCATCAGCTGACCTCCCAATTCAAAGTGGAAGCACAAGTATTGATTTGGCTATTATGCAGGACACGGTGAAGTTTAACTAGAGGCATGCAATAGCGGAAAACTTGATAAACGAGCCGCCTAGGAGCAAAAACATGAATTCTTACTTCAACTAAGCCTCCTTTTCTTATTCTCTTTTTGTCTTATCCTTTCATTGTCTGTCACAGAACACGCTGACATAACAACGGAGGTGGCAGGATGAGAACAGTAAAGGAAGAGAGGGATGCGAAACAAATAAGACAGAAAGAAAAGAGGACAGTATCTGCATGCTAAAAGAGCAAAATCTCTACCTGAGCAGCCGAACAGTGCCAACGACCATCCAAGCCTCCCTGACTGCCTACTTCACACATAGTACCTGCTCTAGGTGCTCACACACTCTCCTGCAGAAGATTCAGTAGTTTTCCCGCTGTTTTACACAGCTGAAAATGACACACAAACTCTGGAGGAGTTAAGAACGCTCCATTGATCTATTCAACAAATCTGCAGACACATCGCCGATTCAGGTTCAAGTTGGAAGGCTGATGAAGAGATCCTGCCGAGAGAGAAGAGGAGCTAGCTCCACTACTGCAGATGGTGAGATAGACTCATACAACGCCTGCATTAACAGCCTATCACTGGAGCTCAACCATAGACAGAGAGGAAGGGAGGGCCTGAGGATGGGAGGAGGGGGGCAATGAGTAAATATGGAAAGATATGGAGGCAGAGGGAGACAGGGAAAGTGAGAGGAGAGGAGAAATGAAATTACATTAAAAAAAAGGAAGCATGAAGGGAGAGGATCTCTGCAAGATGGATAGAAAAACGCAAGGTGGAGACAAAGAGGGCAAAGCAGGTTGAAAGAAAATAAAATGAGGGAGGGGATAAAAAGTGTTGTGTTTTTGTGAAAGTGTGTCTGTGATAGCCGATTGGGCACTTCTCAGAGATTTGTTTTTTTTTCCCATCAGTCTTTGCGTCAAACAAAGAAGACACAAACACGGACGAAGATGTGCACAAAGGCGCACAGACAGACACCGAACATCAAATCCAAACTCGCTCTCTGTGACTCAGAGCGCCCCTCTAGCATAAACACGCTGCCTCTCTTCTCCTAGCTGGTGCTCAGCTGACATGCATTATTAATCCCTTCCACTTTTTCAGCACAATGCACAAATCAACTCACTGTGGACTTCAGAAGGCAGCGCTCAAAAATTGTTCTCTGTACAAAGCGCTCATGGTACAGGTAAACCCAAGGGGTGACTTAGGCAGATCCCCCTTTCTCCCCCCTCAAAGCTCGAGGTGTTTTGCTTTCAACCGCGCGATTATTTTGGCTTGTAACACATTTTCTGCCCCGCCTGTGATGCAATGTGCCGCAAAGCTGTTGTGCTAAAGCCACCTGAGTCTTTGTATGTGCGATCTGTACGTTTCTTTACACTTTACGTGTGTCCTGGTTAAGGCCATGTTGGTTGCCAGGCAACCCAAGGCACCCTCGGCGGAGAAGCAATGGATTCTTTTTTAAACAAGTACAACACAGAGATGCAGAGTTCTGGAGGTAAAAAAAACCGAGTGACTTAAACACAAGTACCAACACACTTTTCAATATTCTGAGCATGCAGCCAGTCTGACCCAGATTTCATACAGTGGTACTGATGCACATATACTTGTCAGACTTCAGCATCTGTACATCAATTTAGTTGAGCGTTTCATCCAACCCCCGCAGACATGGACAGGAAGAAAAAGAAAGGTGAGGTGTGAAATCTGCCTCTTTGACAGTCATTTCAATCTGCAGTGCAATCCATCTAGCTCATATATCCATTATTGATGCCTGAGGGGGATCTCACAGCCATCCGTGTTTCATAATTTATGTCTAAAACAGCTGGTGGTTTTATACACAGAGGAAACAAGCCTCTGTGGGAGCCTGGACAAGTGAGAGAAAGTAAGCTGCAGGTTGTGGGGTTCACTATTTCCATGGCAATTCTTATCATGAAGAACACAAATATATATATATATGTATGTTCACAAAAAAAACTGCAGCACACCCTGACACCCACAAAGAGCCTGTCATCGTTTCTTCAGTCATCTGAATGGATCAAAAAAGTCTGTGCTGTACCTGCTGAACATGCCCTACTGAAAATAAAATCAACTCAAAGTCCCCATAAATAACAATTATGTGTTTCACTTGTCCCTTCTGCCGCTATTGTTCCATTTGCATCTGTTTACTGAACCCATAATACAGAAAAGCTATTACATCCTCCATTAGCACACGCATTTATCGTCTTGCAATTCTGCAGGGAGGGACCACTTACTTGAGATTTTTTGCCATCTAATCCGTTTAAGTAAATGTGGTGTAACAGAAAGCGACGAGAGCCCTCCATCCATTAAATATCCATACTGTTTTCTTTTATTAAAAAGCTCCAACATTCAAACCTATGGAGACCTTGTTGCAAAAATACATAAAAGAAGAAAACGTTGCTTTCATTCCTGAGAGTAAACGCTAAGCCTTGCTTGCAAACACATGCTGGAGTTTATTTTACAGCTGCAAATTATTTATCCATACTTTTTGTTTTCTTATATGCTTTGATTTTTAAAATGTTTTAAAATATTTGTATGGAAATATGTTGAGACATGAAAAACAACACATTTTTTGTAACGTTTACATGACTTTTGTGTTACTAAAATGCTCATTCTCTTGTTATTTACCTTTACTACTTGTTTAGCTGTTATAGGCAAAACATTTTCCACTTATTCGTGGTTGTTTCATCCATAACGGGAGAGGTTCTATATCATTTTGTGTTAAGTTAAGATTACCAGTAGCCTTTCAGAAAGCACAGGTTGATCAAATAAAAAAACACACACATGGGTTAAACTCCGTGTAAATCCCTCCAACTGATTCTGGCAGGTCCTCACTTGGGAAAACACTTAGGCTATTTTCGAATTCCCTCCCTATTCCCTAGATATTAAAACACAATATAGTGTGGGACTAGAATTTTAAAAGCCATTCAGACACCATGCTCACTACTTTTTTTATACTGCAAATATGACATCACCCATTTGCACACTCCTCAGTGCACTCTGTAGAGAGTAGTGAAGGAATTTGGAAGCCATCTTAGTTAGTGATCTGTGTTCAGACTCTTTCTCTTAATCAGCCCATTCTGATTGGTAATCTAGAGGAAAATAACGCAGTGATTGTACACATTTTTATGGTTTCAACACTTAAAGGAAGTCCCACAAAAAGGTTGTGACTTGACTCTGACCTGTGGTGTGGCACCCTGCTTCTTGTTGGTGGCTGTCGTGGTTGTGATGTCACTTATCGAGGGGGCGGAGTCAGATCTGTTGCCTCCAGCTGCAGCGCTCGACTGCGGGGTAATGGAGGAGGAAGGAATGTCGCCGACCAGTCGCAAACTACCCTCCACTTTGATGTGTGGGTGTCCCTCAGCGGCCATTTTGAGGATACGGAGGCCGTTGTAATAAAGACCAGACATCTGTCCCTGGAACATGGATATGCCTCTCTCATCTCCACCAACGCGCACCGTCGTCTGGCTGTTGAAGATGGTCAGCTGCCGACCTACCAACACGCAAGCCAAAACCCACCGCAACATGTCGAGGAGAAAATTTGACAGACGACACACACACACACACACAAACCGGCAATCACATACGTGTGTACGTCCACACATAATAATTCTTGAGTGTTACACAATCCATCATCCCCCAAGGCATGGTGAGAGGATAGGATAGATTAAGCATGGCAGAGCGAGTCGAAACTGTGGAGAAACGTGGAGGAGATTGAGAGAGATAAGGGGTGAGGACAGTATAGAGGAGAGTGGGGGAAGATTTTGAAGAAGTCAAGAAGGAGGATGATGAGCCACAGAACAGAAGGAGGAGAAAAGGAAGCGGATAAGAAGAGTCATAAGGCCCCGAGAAGACAGGGCTGACAGATGGTTGCTATGGTGATGGCTGTGCGGCACAACATTGTATTTGAAAGAGCAACAGACAGGCAGACAGAGATCTAAAGAACTGTTGTCACAGCCCTATAAAGCATGCACAGTTTATAAGCTCTTGCACTGTTAAAGGGACTAGAGGCTAATTTATGTCTTTCAGCTGTAGTTTATGAGGAAATCTTTTACTTTTTTTTTCAAAAGGCATTATTCTAATAATTAATTTCAAATTTATATAATTCTTACATGTCATCATACTTTGCATGTACTTTAATTTGATAACAAATCTTATTTTCATCATATAATCTTTAGTAAATGCTTAACTGTTTACAATTTGACAATTATTTTCCAGTCTTAGTAAAAGCATCTTTTATCAGTAATTCTTTGCTATTTACTGACTTATTCACATTTAAATTTCTCCATCGTCCCTTTAACCTGATATTATAAAATACACACTAACAAGATACGTTCACAGGCACTACAGTTTACACAGTATTACACACTACAGCTGCCCAACTTTTAAATACTTAGTTATGGATTTAGATTTTTAGATGTTAGTTGATGGTGCACAAGAGTATAATCAACTGCCTTGAAATTGTAATTTTAAGCTGAAAGTTTTAAGGAATTTTAATCAGGGTTTTTACCTTTGTCGAGTAGCCATTCGTCAACTACTCGACCAAGCCGATAGGGGATTCGCTGTCTGGCGATGGCCAGGCGCTCGTTATCATTGTTGCCTTTAATTTAGAGATGAAAACACAGTAGTAATTACGCACATACAGGAGCTGGATACAAAAAGAAAAAGCAATGAAAAGAAAGTAATGGTCCATTCAATATTTGCAAGGAACTGGGTCAGCTTGAACTTCCCTGGAAAACAGAGCTGAGATCACTAAGTCTCCAGTGAGCGGACTCTTACTCTCTGTTCATTGGCTTTAATTTAAAGAAACATTTCAGGGGTTAACATTTGAAAGAGCACAGTAATGTTACAGCTGCCACATAAAGCCTATATAACTGGCTAAGTTTAGAGCTACATACAGGAAGAACCCTCACACACACCTCACAACAGCTAGCATTTAGCATTTTAGCTACCTAAAATCTCACTGTTAAAGGCTGGCACCTAATATTTACCACTTTAAAGATAAAAAAAGCAAACAATTATAAAATCCAAAACTATATTCAACAACATACAATTTTTCTTATTTTTTTCTCTCTAGTTAAGCATTTATCTCAAAATATGACAAGTTTTTTAAAATTATTATTTGTCCAAAATGCACCAGCTGTTATTATTTCTTTTATGAGGAGAAAACAAACACTGACACCTAAAGTTACTATTTACATAAGTTACCTTTAACACTATTTAAAAGGCCTATCATGACACAGCTGTCTAGTACACATGCTATTGCAGTGGCTATCTTATTTTATTTATTTAAAAGCCATGTTTCTTGTCAGATCACACATATTTCATTTCAAACACATCAACATGAAACAAAGCTTCAACTCTATATTTCAGTCTGGAAAATAGACATTTAAAGGAAGACTGATGTGGCTCATCAATTAGTAGGAAGAGGTGGGTTGCTTTGAACTGGGGTGCAGTTAAATCTGCTAAGGGGACAAGCAGTGCTCTGCTGGGGCAGTGGGCGGGGCAGGGCCTACCTGAGGGGAAACGCTCTATGACCTGCAGGTCATCCAGCTGGAGGGTTGCATTGCCACCACTGCGGGTGAAACGAACTATGTGGTATCTCCCGTCGTTGACAAACCTGGAGCTCTCTTCTATGTTGATATCATCAGTTCCAACATTAAACACCACTCTAATGTTGCCATTATCCTGAAGAGAAGATAACAGAAGTGTTTTGTCAGATTTTGAGTTAAAAAGGTATGTTTGAGGTCCTTTAGGATAATTACAATGAGCACGAGTTTTTATGGAAAGTCTTCGCTGGGAATACTTGAATGTTTTTCTCAAAACATAAAATGCTGCTTAACCAATGAAGTTTAGGCTCAAGGTTTACCTTTATCTATTTAATTCTTCACAGCACCTTTAACCCTTGTGCTATCTTAGATGACCCCACCCTTACATTGACGTGTTCTCCCTACCATGACAAAGGTGGATAAAGGTGGAAAGATTTCAGGTAATCCATGGACACCAGTGAATATCACAAATCATTAAAGAAAAAAAGTTCAGCGCACTGTCTAGTGGGTCTAGATGACCCAACTCCCAACATTAAAGTGCCTAGGATAGCACAAGGGCTACAGACCCACCCCATTGAAAATGCTGTTTTTGGTGTTTTTAACATGTTCCTGTGGCTTTTTTTGATGATCAAGGACAAATACAAAGAAAACTATGCTCTGAATTGCATTTTGGAATATTTCTTTATTTAAATTGTGAGTCAGGAGCAGGTACAAAAATGTTGTTGGCAAAAGATTGTGGCATTGATGTAGAAGCTTCCACGGCTCCATTCTAATTAATTAAACAACTAGATCCATATATGGCTTTGTTTCCTTGTCCGGGCTGATATCTGGCTCAAATCTGTATGAATACCTCCAATATTGCTAGCCATTTTTTGCACATAAACAAGGGGATGAGGGTAACTACAGAAACCATATCCTAGAAAATGACACACGTTTTTAGATTTAGGCTAACAGTGGGAAAATCCCAATTAAAAGACTACTGGGAATGCTTTTATAATAGATCTAAGGATGATTGGAGTGGGTCTTTAAGTTTTAAATAACGCCATTTGACACATGTACGTATTTTTGTCTTACTGTTCTTGGTTAGGATCTAATCATCCTATATATTCAGGAAAGTACTTAAAATTACCCCCCCCCCCCAAAAAAAAAATAACAACAATTAACTATAAAACGAATATAATATTTTGAATTTGAATCCCGAAAAAAAATCAGGAACGAGGATGATAATTACCTGACAGAATAATTGCAAATTATTCTGGCCCAACGGCCATTGCCTGCTAATAATCCGAGAGTGTCTGCGTCATGTATGACTGCAAACACATTAAGGGTTTATGGGAGCCCTTTAGGAAGCTGTGGATTAATAAGGAAAGCAATCACCCAGAAAATACAAATGCACCACTGAGTAGAGTTTGGTTATGTTTCAACATAATGGCCTCATGAGTAAAATAAACCACTCGACACTGCTGCCAAAGTAAAGGGCTGAGAGAGAACTGCAATGAGGGCTTGATATTAACTGATATATTTGTGGGGCAACAGTATTTTGGGGCAATTGAACCTTGTTGTGTGATGCACTTGGTGAAATTGTTTATCTGAAGAAGTAATGACTAATGATTTAGCAATATTTGTAATAAATAATGTCTGCAGACTTGTATTTGTGTACTCAAGGGGCAGCACACAAAGAAATTCTTTGTCTTATTGTCTAGATGTGACTGTCTACTTACTATCTGCAGCTGTAGGTAGTCTCCCAGACCAGAAGAACTATCTACTCGCAGCAGAATGGCATGTTTCTGTTGGGTGCTGAAGCCCAGAGCCAGCCGGTCTGCTCTGGTGCTGGGACGTTCATTAGGGGGCCATGTGTAAATCACCAGTCCTCCGCCACGGCCAAAGATGTAGGTAGTACCACCTTGGTCACGCAGATTATAACAAAGGCAAAATCATAAGCTTAAAAACACATTCAAGATCACAATTTTACCTCAGAAAAAACAAAACATTAGAATAAGCTTAATTATAGTGTCCTATAATTCAGATTGTTCCTTGTATACGTCTTTTAAAATCCAGTTTGGCACATATCACTTCAGTAGGTGGCTGAAGTTACTCATATCATGAAAAACTCACATGGCTCTCTATCATTTGGTTACATTAACCCATTGAAGCCTGAATTTATTTCCAAATCATTTATGTTTTTCCTTTCATGTATATGCTAAATTTAGGTAATTTTGGAGCCAAAGTGGTCTGATGCATATTTGCATCAATAGGTGTCAAGAGCTTGAGACAATTTGTATGTGACTTTAACCTGAGGTAAAATTGAAATGATTGTATAGCAGAGACTTCAACAGCCTATTGGGATGGTAGTGTTGTTTTATTTCAGAAATAGTTGACAGTGCCCCCGAGTGGTGGATAATTACACACAATAAAGGTTATGATGCTTAAAACCAAACGTCCAAGAAACATGTTCAAAAATCTGTCTGTGATTTAAACAGATCGCAGAATTTTCCAAATAAAAAATTACCAGGCAGAACTTTAAAAACATCTCTTTTAATTTCATTTAGTTGGGAGAACTCACCGTAATTGCATAGAGGTCCAGCATAAGAGGTCATGCTGCAGTCGCAGGTGAAGCCCTCCCATTGTTGCAAACAAACTCCCCGATTTGCGCAGGAGTCTTCCTGACATGTGGTGCTGGGACCTGCAGTAACAGACACGATGAGGTGATGAAAGGTGGCAAAAGTTGAAAGAAAAGAAAAACAGTGTCCTCTCTTTCTTTTTGGTTTTTGGTTTTGTCGACAGCCTATTTTGTTGACAACATTCACGCAGGAAAGTGAGGCAGTCTTAGAACCAGATTTTCTTGAAACACCTTCAAGTTTAAAAGCTACAGAGATGCTGCACTATCTATAGTAGAAACTGAAACTAACTTATTTGAGTGAAAATAGCTAAATGTGGAGAGCATGCAGGCGTTGAGGTTAAATAAATCCGCCAAGGACAGGAGGAACAGCTTTACATAAGAGGTAAAGTTTTGTTTAAAGGCCTTTAACCCAATACTCTCTCTATTGGTCTGGCACCTTTTTCCGCCTCGTGCTAAAACCAGACAGGAGAACGTCAAAGATCTAAACTTAGTTCTCCTTGGCTGTGCCTGTAACATGAGGCATGGAAGAAAAGGTGTAAAATGATTCAGCAGTGGAGTATTGAAGTTTAGTTTGGGAGTCAGTGGGAAGGGTTGGAGAGCATGCAGCTAAGCATGCTGGGTGGTGGGATGGTGGTCAGTTCAAGTCAGTTGTAGCTACTGCGCCATCTCACACCAGCTAAATCCAATCTGGCCTTTGATTCTGGATCACTGGGATCCACACAACACTGGACACCACTGGGTAGTTTCAATACAGCTGCTCAGACACACACTCACTCCCACACATTTCTGCACCTTCAAGCATGTGTCTCACATGCTCACATATAATGATATACCTTTCAAGTCAGCTTTCATCAATGTAACTTTTGTCAGCAAACAAAAAAACAAACAAGCAAATTAAGTTAGATGGTTAGTTAATGCACACAGTTGCCTGTGAAGTGAGTAAAAAACAGTGTGGGGAATGCCTTAGGACAGGATGCTTAGAAAGAGTGTAAAATTGACACATAACAAACCAAGAGCTAGGTTAGTCAGGTATTAAACAGGGTGCGTGAGCTTTAAAACAAAAACTGGGAGAAAAAGGCAGCAGGGATTGTGGGATACAGAGGCGGAGGCAGGTGGGGACCACAAGTTTCGGGTATGTTTGCGCTTTACCTTCACATCCTCTTTCCACTTGCCCCACGGTTGCCAGGGCATCGGCCAAAAGGTCCGGCAGCCGACCGTTCAGATCAACCGTTGCTAGGCAACCCTGAAATCCCTCACGGGAGTGGACCAGCTTAGGCAAGTCTCGGAACATCTCTTTAGAAACACCCCCAATGTACAGATCACCTGTCAAATGAATAACACTCAATAACTGATCCAGTTTAGGACAAATCTTACATTTACATCAGTACAATGCAAAAACTGAATCTTAATGAAGTAAAAAAAAAAAACTTGTTTTAAGAAAAACTTTATTTTCTGTCTTGCAAGAAAATAATCCTAATTAAGTTTTTTTTTTATTTTTTTTTAGCAAAAATAATCTTAGTCTAAGACAACACATCTTAGTGACTAGAATTGTTTTCTTAAAATAGAAAAAAACACTTTTTTCCTAACCCATTGGTAGAATTTATTTTGCCTTTTCAAAGAAAAATGTTCAATTATTGAACATGTTGACTTCTTTCTAGAGGGCTTGTGTTTGCAGTGTAGCAGCCCAATATTAGTATATTTTAACTGGCTTGTGTTGCCACCTGTTATTTGCAAATGAACTGCCAGCCTTTTTTTGATAAATATGAAAAGAAAAGTAATTACTTTTATTGCAACCTATGAATGTGGACATTTTATTGTTTTATTCTTGTGAGTAACTATAAAATGGACATCACTCTCCATGCTTGTAATTGCTGATAGCACTGCAAGACAGTAAATTAAGCTGTGTGCAAAGAGTGTAATTACTGAGATTACAAGACCCTGGCTCTATCCAAATGCAGTAAAAGCTTCTTTTCATTTGCTGCCTGAGAAAAAACCTGGCATGGAATGCAAAACCAAAAATAGAACTTTTGTTTTTAGACACCTTTTTTCTTAAAAATAGCAGGTGTTAATGTGGAATTTTAAACACAAGTTATGATACGCCTTCCCTTTTAGGGTGATGAAACATTGATAAAAAACTAAAATAGCATTAGCAAAGAAGCATTTAAAAAAAATAAATTCAAATTAAATGTTAGCACTAATGCTCTGTGCTATGAAAGAGCAGAATATAAATACCACAAAAAAGTAAAAAAAAGTTATCCTTGGACACAGAGGATTTTGGTTTAAGAAATGTTTTTGAAGGTAAAGATGTTTTTTTTTTAATATTAATATACAGTGCAAGACGGAGCAATGCAACTTCAATTAACCTCAGGAACGAAGGGAGGAATCGGAGTACCAGAGGTAAATTGCTTGAAAGACGTTCAGGAGAGAAGAAGGTAACAACTTAAAAGAAGCCGGTCTCTTGAGGGATTTTTAAAAACTCTTTTAACTGATACTGAGTTCTTTATTTTCTTTTTACTATAGCTTAGCCTACAGATGCAGAATCAGAGAGCTGTTGGTCTACATTAAAAATCATTGAAATCACTAACTGAGCTATTAAACATGGAAACCTTTTCTTTATTTAAGCAAAATGGGTAAAGAAATGTATATATTATTGATAAATAATGTCAAAATTGTGTGTACCCTTTAGGTCAAGGTTCTTAGCACCCGTCGTAGTCTGTGTGGTGACTTTGGTGTCAATCTTGACTGTGTGAAGATTGTTGGTGTCCCGGGAAATGTGAACATTGTGCCAGTGGTTATCATTCAGAGGGCTGTTGGAGCTCCCTTTGATCAGATGTGCTCCATTTCCCAAGTCAGAAACGTAATGCAGGTAGCTGTGTCAAGGAAGAAGAAAAGAAGGGTGGAGGCAGTTAAATAGGCAAGAAATGGAAAAGCAAATTAATTAAGTACATTCTCAAGTACATCACAGGGTCACACTTCGGGACTTTATTTTCCTTCTTTCACTAGCTTGATAACAAGAGCAAATAAACAGCCAGTTGCCTGCAGAAATGCAATTTTTAAGGCCAACCTTTAGGTCAAAACTGTTTCTTTTTGCTGTTTAAATCCCATTACAGTGAAAAAACTGAGAAAGCATAGCGAGCACTTTCATTTTAATGAAATTTGGCTTCATTTGTATGTTATTTGTAGATACTGGTAAGATGTCGGAATGTCATAAACAGTCTAGGCAGAGAATTAAGCTGCTCACCCTTTAACCAGCTCTACAACTATGAAGTCATTTCCATCTCCCCTGTTGAAAAGAATGAGTCCGTCGGGAGATGTCGTTTTGAACTGTATGAAGAGATGCATGGAGTAGTAGGCCTGGAGCGTGGACAGCGTGACAAAGCTGGAGCGGGAGCGGAACGTGACAGGGTCGGACACAATGGTCTTATAACCAATGACGGCGTTGAGCTCGCAGTAGTCGATGTCGCCGTTCTTGCATAGGTCAATGTACGGCATGCCGTTGAGCGTCAGGCCTTGAAGGTGGCCAATGAAATTGGAGGGCACAGCGGGCATGAAGCGCTTCTCCGTCACGATTCCCGTCTCCACATTATGGAACTCCAGCTGGGTGTGGTCCCCTGCCATCTGACCTGGTGGTGTGGGTAAACCTCAGAGGTAAGAACTGAGGAAAGATTGTTTTGAGGTGCAGCTGTTGCTCAGGAAGCAAATTCTAATCAATTTTGTAAAAAAAAAAAAAAAAAAGCTTATTAAAAAAAAAATATATATATATATGGCTTTTTGTCACTTACATATATAGATGTCCTCCAAATAGAAAATGTTTTCAAAAATTAAAGTCAAATAATGTATTTGTCGTTTGATTAGCAAAAAAAGTTGTTTTGGTTACCTTCAACAGGCTGAAGATCGTCCACGGTGAGTTTGAGGTTCTTGCCACGCCGGACAACCCTCACTGTGTGCCACTCATTATCATTGAGGCCTGACCCAGCAAAGATGGTCTCAGGGCCTTTACCTACACATAGCCCAGATCACCATTAACATAGTGCAAAGAAGGGAAAAAAGACAGAGTTGCTGAGAGAAGACAAGAAAGCCTAAAGAAGAAGGTGAAGAAGAGGAAGGCGAGGATGAATCAAACTCCAAGGACAGAGAGAAAATGGAAGTTGGAGGCTGAAGGGAGAGGAAGCATCCATACACCTCTGTGTCAACTCACACAGATGGAGAAGTCTCTTTTTAGATATTCCAGATTGATATGTGATGTGACACAGACAGACACAAAAATTAACATAAATGAATGCCTAAAATGAGTCACAACAGGCCCACTCTGAGACGGTCCATCTGTGGGCTGATCACGTCAACATGTCGAGCACCTACCCACACTACCTACTAGGGTGCAAACTCCCGACTACTAAACTTTCCCTTAAAACCTTTAAACTCCACATATGTAATGTTGTAATGTTTTTCCGCTGACTGCAGTGCTGCAGGGATCCTCACGGTGGCAGTAGACACACAAAAGAGCGCTGTAATGCTGTCCAAGGTGCTGATATGCAGCAGAATGAGGAGCGGCGATGTCTTTGCATGATGCCTCCCTCTTTGCCCATCTACTACTTTATATCTTCCCATACTTGACTGCACACATTTGACAGACTGACAGTCTCCTTGCTCTTACTCCTTACAAGCTCCACTCCAACCTTGAACGTGACATTCAACACCACCTCCCAGCACACGTCCGCACAAACAAACATCAACTCTTTTCCGTCTCCAAAGTGCTTTCGATGTGAGGAGTGTGACTGTGTCTGCTTACAGTGACCTATAGGAGGTAATGAGTGGGGGAGGTGAGAAGTAAACTGACCCGAGGAGATTCTGCAGCGGAAAATGTCAAGCGTGTCCACATCAATCACAGAAGCACACAGGCAGGATCGCACCGAAACACACACACGCAGGTAAAGAGGTAGAAGGAAGATGCTGTGGCGCAAGATTAATTTAGCAAAGATGAGAAGTCAATCAAACTGGACATGGCAGAACGGAATGACCTGCAAAGCTGAAAGAGCGTTGTGTGTTAAGAGAGAACAAGCTTCCCCTGAGGAGACTCAGCTGTGCTCTGGGCATGAGCATCTCATCCTGTTACCATGGATCACTGCTTAGCACCAAAAAGGGAGGGAATATGTGCATGCATCAATGTGTGTCCGTTTGCACACGTAACTGAATACTCAAAGAATGTGAAAATCAGATGCTGATCTGTCTCAGCCTTGCAGACGGACAAAGGAGCACCTGTTTTGGGGGCTCAGACAGTAGCGAGTCAGGTTGCACACTCGTCTGGATACTGGGCCAAAGATAGAAGACATCTTAAACAAGAAGACACGAGGGGCCTGCTCGCTGCAGAGGAAACACAGATCAAACCAAATAACACAAGCTAGTGAGGATTACGAAAGCAAAATAATGAAAACAAAATCGCAAATGTGATTCATATTTAATTAGCTCCAAACAACAAATGGTTTTTCTGAGGAATAAGCCTCAAATCTCTGAAATGCCAAGGCTTTTATTCCACTGCTGAGTGGACTGTTTCTTTGGCGCCTGGCTGTTAAATAGACATTTTCCTCCCCTTTGAATACGATATGTATAATTTATTGTATACACAGTGCGCTAGAAAAGTGGCTGCCTACTGAAATGTTCATTGAGACAACTGGTCTAAAATTGGCCAGCAGACATGCGAAATAGCAATGGCGCTGTGTGGCTAGTAGGGTTTCTATGGCAACTGCAGTCGTCCATTTCACCACCTCTTCGTCGTCACGGAGTATTCACCTCTCTTTATCTCACTCTCTCCTGTTTTTCTGCCATCATGACAGAGCGAAACTCCCTGTGATGGAATTATACTTCACTCTCACCCAAACCAACCCAAAATGCCCCATATAAGACACCGCCTGAAAGTCTTTCATGCGGGGCTTAGACAAGAACAATGAGCAATCAACGAAAACAAGCCGGCTTGCTGGATGAGGGTGCGACAATGCGAGATAGAGGGATGACACGTCTTTTGTCTCTGCCATGAGAAAGTCATTTGCTTGCAGCTCCAAACTGCATTCATCTACCTGCTAACTTGCCTCGCCTCTTTATCTCTCCCTTCTCACACAGTTTCACTGGTACACCTCCTACTCAGATTCCCTCCTTCCTTTCCCTTTCTTTCATTTTCCCCTCCTTCAAGCTCCCCATCGTCGCCCTCTCTTCCCCTCCCTTCCTTCTTTGCTAAAATGGCTGGCTCGAAAAACCCTGGCCCTCAGCAAAAAACACCCTCGGCTCTCCTGCGGTGCAGCTCAGCACTCAAAGGTGAATCTCCCCCGTTCAGCACAAATATATATACATAGATCTGGTTGGAGATGCGGTGATAATTTGAATTAGCGACGAGGACAAGGCAGATGTGAACGTTGAAAACAGATGTTAAAAGCAATCACCATACATACAGAGAAAGAGGGGGGGGTAGTTTAGGTGAGATGGAGGATCACTTACTGGCGGTACAGTTTATCCTGATACAGTCTGGAGGGAGAGCAGAGCAGAGGGTTAATGCTGCACACACAAACATGCCCTCCACGCCCTGGGGACACACACATCGACACACCGCGCACATATTGCAAGGACACAAGCACTGCTGAGAAAACACACTGCTTTGTCAAAGCATAAGGCTCATGTGTTTTCTCATGACAGTGTGCAACAAATGTGATTTATTTCCAATTGGGGCATATCCAGGGGGGAAAAAAATGGAATTTTGTCCCAAAATGAGCAGTTTTGTTGCTGTGGCCTGAGCGACGCTTCCAGTCACCAGGTTAAAATATCTGGTGACTGAGATGTGTCAAGGTGTTTAATGACACCAAACACATTCTAGTCGCTCACCCAGCCCAATTGTTTGACCCACAATGCCTTGGTGTGTCGTGCGGCGTCAACCACGGAAAGAGCGTGGATGCAGACAACCAGAGACCAACACATGCACCCCTGTGTACAAACGTGTACTGTGAATGTAGTTGAACTCTAATGCAACTGGGTAGAAATATTTCACAGCTAAAAAAAAAACAAAAAAAAGGGCTGCAGCTACCTGAGTAATAAACCATCTGTGTGTTTTCACAAACTGTGAGTTTGTTACATTGATTCCTTAAAGATGTTGGGGATGCACCGGTCTGCTGGGAGTAAGCAAAGAATGCAGCTTGTTGCTTTACCCTCTGTTCAGTGGGAAAACTTCAGTTGTGTGCGTTTATGTGTTAATAAATGCGCTCTCAATACGCCACACAAACACTGAAAAGCAACTACTGAAGTCAGTAAAATGCTATAGACTGACTTTAAACTCAGAAGAATCACCTGAGGGATGAAATTTTTACTCATATTAACCTTAAATAGAAGGAGAGGTTATGAAAAAACACTTGAAATTGTTTTTTTTTCCACCTGATTCTTCCAACAGGCATTCAAAATATTGTTTGACATTCACAGCTTCGTGTGCATGAGCGTACCTAAGTTGACAGTGAGTCGAACGCGGGCACCATCCAGCTCCAGACGAAGGGTATCTGCCGAGTTACGGGATGTGGTTGCCATGAGAACGCCATAGGCCCGCTGGGAGCGAAAGCGTAGCGAGACGTCCTCCGCCTCAGTGTGCATCGCCACAGGCAGCTGCACCTTCATAAACTTGCTGCTGTCGTAAGAGAGGATGGTCGCGTCTGCACAAGAAGCGCAGGGAGAGACAGATGATAAGGAAATGCCAGCAGATAGGAGCATGCAGGAGAAAATGTTTAACAAAAGATACTTGACAGGGAGAAAAATCTATTATGGAAGAAGGAGAAAAGGTATTTTGACAATAGATGAATCAGATTTAGTCGACTGGAACCCTTGGTTTCTTGTTATGGCATGTTTAGACTCAATACATAAAAAAATGACTTTTCACTCCGGAATTTTTATCCAAGTTCGCCTTGAAGGAGCCAAAAAAAGCGAAAGCTGTTGGTTGGTTATTGGGCTAAATCAGGATGCCTGATGGTGAGTTTGTTAGCCACTGTCATTGACATCCTAGACCCTGAAGTCATAATGTAACAAGCCCAGGTGATTCCACTTTAATGCCTTTGCATATTCATTTACATATTCATAAACCTATTCTCTTCTTCCTGCTGGGGCCAATCTCTGACACCTAAACTGTTTACCTCAGAGAACTCTGCTTTTATTGGCCAATTACATACACAGCTTAACACTCTCTCCATGCCTTTGTGTCTTTTTTTCCCATTTCACCCCCCCCCCCCGCCCTTTTTTTCCCCTTATATCTCCGCACACAAGACATGCTTGATTTTTGCTCGCCCCTGTTTCTGTGGGAGACGGCTGAAGCCGAGGCAAATACAAGAGAACAGGAAGGGAGGAAGGCGTCATGAATACTGATGAGCTGAGGAGGAGGGAAAAAAGAGCGGTAGTGTGTTTGCGTGTGTGTGTGTGTGTGCTTGTCAGAATAAGTGAGTAAATTTAAGTGTGAACAGAGGAGGGTTTAGTAAAGTGAGACAGGGGAAGAGAAAATAAGGACAGAGTATGAACGGGAGACACAGTGAGGGGGGGTGAGACAGCAAAGCTCTTGGCTAAAATGCAAATGAACCCTCATTAATTTGAGGGAAAAAAAGAAAAAAAAGGTGGTTGGCCTGTTAAGTCACAGATAACACAACCAGCAGTCATGCATAGAAATGCTGAGGCGTACACATGTGATTTGAGATGAGAGAAAGCTGACTGCCTTTTCCCTAACCACAGCACCTGGCTCACCATCAGGCATCTATTCGATGTCGAGTTGGTGAGAGGAAAAGTATGCAGGCCTATTTATGTCAGGAAATGGAAAACGCAAATGGGGTTACGCTAGCTGTGTCACAAAATGTTAGAAGCCTGTAGCCTTCCCTAAACAGGTGATGAAACCAGAACAGGTTCTGTTTTTTTTTCTCCCTTTTAGTGAATGAATCCACAAAAGCCTCAGAAGCGATGCATTTAGCCTGTCTAGTTTGTAACAACATTTTTCTGGTAATTAGACTCAAGCTGAAAATACACACAACAGTCTGGAGGTAATTCAAAATTAGTTTCAAAGGTGACATAGAAATAGTCTTTATCCACCTTTACTAAGAGTGGAAACAGGGATCGAATTGGTAACAGCCATGACAGCCTGTTGCCAAGTATAAGGCAGCTCTTTTTTATTTATGCACTCATTCAACTCACAACCCAAGGGAAGTTTTTTAGTGCTGGAAATAAAGACGTTTTGCCTTCACTTGCTTTGAAAACAATCTAGGAATTCAGCTTCAAAATACTTTTAGCTGTTTTTCTGCTAAATTTCCACATAGACAGTCAAACAGATGCTCCTTTGTGTTCAGATGAGGTTGACTGAATACATTTTATGATTTCAATTAATTTGAATGGGATTGTGTCTATTGTAATTGATTATTTTTTTGCTTTTATATTTATTCCTGAATCAACATCCCACCTGCTCATTTTCCTATTGTGAAACACTTGATGATTTTAATCTGAAAAAAATGGTTTTTTTTCCTACATTTTTTTCTGTTTTGTTGCTGCATGCTGTTTTTTCAAAAATAGTCAAATAACTTTTAGATTTTAAAAGCCCAGAAGAAAATTTTTCTTGGGTTCTCCAGGGTTAAAATAAAAAATGGCCCCATTACTTACAACATGAATTCAGCAACAGTAATTTGAAGCATTTACTGCAAAAATACTGTAGCTCACAAATTTCTACTGGAAATTCATTTTACAAAAAATGAATCACACATCAAATGATTTTTTCACGCACAACCTAAAAAGTTGGACAAAAGGTTTTCACTCAACTAGAGATTAAAACCAAAGACTTTTCATTTTTTTAAAACAAGGAAGTTTTACATCAAAATCAAACTGTTTCTTTTTCACTTTAAAATAAAAATGAGTTAATTGATGACTCATATTCTTAGCAACGACTAGCTTTTTTAAACCTAACATTTAACTCAAGCACAAATGTTAAATACTAAACACATAGCTGACATTAAAATGTTGCTCAACAAACTGACTGCAATGTCCAGAATCCTTCTGGTCTCATTTACTGTTTATTCAAACAGTTTAAGAACAAATAATTAGATCGTAGAAACTAATGCCTCATAATTGACACGAAGAGTTAAATTCTAAACTCTAAACAGAAAACCACAAAATATTAACCATATGGATTCATGACAGGCCATTAGTTGGCACACACCTTCTAATATCATTACTCAAGAGGATTATTAAAAGAAGCATTTGGCCTCAAAATAGAAATTTAAGCAAATAAATAGCCCATGGAATATATAAAAATGACAAAAACCTGTAAATGTTTGGGGCAAGAATGTCCTAAAAATTATTTTTTTAAGGCCTCAAAAATAGTTATGTTTTAAAATGTAATATATATATATATATATATATATATATAAATATATATATATATATATATATATATATATATATATGAGGTACATGCTGAGTATTGCATTAGTATATTTTAAAAAAGGCTGGATGGACCTAAAAAAGTGTGAAGGAAAATAAAAAAAAAACGATGTAGGAGTTGGAGCATAACAATTCCGTTTGATCGTAAAAAAAGAAAGGATAGGGAACAAAGGGAGAGCGAGAAAGCAGGGGAGGAAAAAAAGGGATGGGGAAAACCGCAGGTAGAAGGCGTAAACACGGCCAATCATTCTGTCCATCTGCTTCTCCATCTGTGCTTTCTTTAATCCACTGTACCACCAGTTATTGACCCCTCAATGCACACAGAGAAGGGAGAAGAAAGATAGAGACCGAAAAGAGAGAAAAATGAGTGCATAATGCTGAAATTTTGTTCTCTGAATCCATTTTCCGATCAACACCAATGCAAGTATGCAGCGCATACCTGCTGTTACAAGATAGTACAATCATCACTTGAGATGCATCAGAAGTTGAGGCAAACAACGTTTTCCTCTCTTGTCTGACTCCATCTCTGTTCTTTCGGCGGGCCCGTATCAATCCCTCCGCCAATCTTTTCTATTTGCTTCTCTCCCTGGATCTGAGATCATACCTTTTTCTCAGCTCTCTCTTCCACTGTCGGCTTTTCTATTCCCATCTCCCGTCCCTCCTCCTCGCCTCACCTGCTGTCATATGGTGGTTCCAGCCCAGTGAATTTACCCTCCTCCATCACGGCTCCTGCTCCCTGCTTTCTGCACATTTCCTCTCTCATCGATTCTCAGTCACTACATTCATAGAAGTCCAATATTCCTGTCTGCAGCTATGCTTCCTCCCACCTCCTTCACCTTTGTTCCTCTTCCTCTTTCCCTGCTTGCATTTTACTCTGACACAAATATTGAGTGATTCAGAATAAAAAAGGATGGAAAAGCATGTATTATTGTTGTTGTTGCTTGCAATTTCTGCTAAAATATGTCTTTATTTTCACCTTTTTAAAACATTTCCTACCCACTGACCCCTTTTATTCCCAGAATTCCATTGTCATCCCATCCTACCTTTACATAACATATCTAGCATGAAGTTTTATGAGCGTACTTTCAGCCCATTAGTACTGTCATGATGTCGTAATCTGTTACGATGGGGCTGTTTAAGAATGAAAATCATAAATCATGGCTGTAATGAATAAAGATTTTTATGACTCACTATAAATGGCAGTTCTAATTTAGTTTTAGGAGGGATTTCTGACTTTAAAACTTCTGATTTTCCAGCCCACATCATCCGTCATCTGTCAGTCATTCATTCGGTTTGACACAGTGTTCTCAAGACAAAAAGCCAAGATAATGAGAAGGCTGTCATTATGACAATATTTCACTTCATGACGTTTTTGAAATTTTCATGAAAAGCTGTTGATTTGTGGCTGTTTTTAGTCAGCTTACTCATGACTGTTGTGAAAATGATTCACCATATATTCTGTTTATCTTGAAATACAGTCTGGTAAAAGTCAATTGCCAGGCTTATTTTTATCCCTTTTGAGTCATTCTCTGTTATGCTTACCTCTCTCACAGGACCGGCCCAGGTAGCCCGTCCCGGAGCAGTCGCAGACGTACCGGTTCCAGCCCTCTCTGCAGATGCCATTGTGCTGGCAGGGGTTAGACAGGCACTGTTTTGACTGGTCTTTGGAGCACGAAGGCTTCACGCCCACCGCTCTCTGAGACTCAGCCAGCCGCCGGATGTCTTTGCTCTGCCCGTCCACAAACAGGTCTCTGATACAGCCTACGTAACCGTAGTTTAGCAGAGCCGTCCAAACCTGAATGAGAAATTGTCAGCGTTGAGTTGTGACTGTCAAGCTCCACGCATGTGCCTGCTGATATTTCCCTTAAAATCAGCACGCTACAGCAAGTCAGCATTTTTTCCAGTAACACGGCTGAAGCAGAAGACGAAAACACCACACAGACATAATATTTTTCCTTTATGCCGTCTCCAACTTCTTGCTATTCATGATGAAGAGCAGGTAGTCAATCAGTGAAACTGTAAATGCAATGACCGCACTCACTGCAAATGCAATTACAGTTCAGGCTCCTCAATTATTGAATGATTTCTGCAGTGCAGCAGTGTGTGGTGATGGAACGACGGACAACACACCTTTTACAGTCATGTGAAGACATTAGGCCACTGACATTAAATAATCAGATCTGTCTTAAAAAATGTTCATATATCAATGTCCAACCTTATTTTGGAAAATTTCTAAAAAAAAAAGAATGTGATTTATTGAAAATCTAACTAACTAAAGCATAACTAATAGTACTTAGTACTTAGTTATATAGTACTCACAGAAAAAAGTCGTGAAAAAAAAAATCATATTTTAATAGAGGTAAAAGTTTAGACCTCCTGCCTCCTATTAGCTATCTTTGCTTCTTTGGCTGAAATCCCGTCACTGAAAAACTTTTTTGTGGCATCTACCAGTCCCTTAAATGTGTCCTAAGTATGAAGTGTAAGTTTTTACATTACATTTTTTTATATCACTTGGGTTAGTCAGTGATGTTCAAATTTATATTAAATGTGTTTGTAAATGTGGAAAATATAAATATATTTTATGTCTTATATAAAATATTTATATTTTATACATATTAAAAAAAGCAGCAGCTGTTTTCAGTTTTTTTATAGCTTATGATTTGCTCTGGGACACTTTGCAACATTTTTGTTTGTTGTATTAATTAAAATCATAATTTCAAAAACAATGATTTGGATTTTTTTTTCAAATCCAATTTTAGTTTATATACATCACAACGCTTGCATTATGGCACTAAGTTCTTCATCCTAAATATAATTGTAACATTTCTCTTCGTGCACGTGCTGCAGCGAGTATGCTAGTAGTATCAGTACTGAGATCGACTGTAATTATAATCCCATGAAAACATATTGCCCTGATATAATAGCTTTACCTATACGCTTTTTCACAGCCAAAACTGACATTGATAAATTTGTATTATTTACTTTTTGGTGACCTCAATTAGTTTCAGGTGTAATTTATCTGAAAAAAGTCAGTAAAACATTTTTGCTAGAATATAAGAAAAGAAAACATTGGATCAACCAATAGGAAACGTTTTTGGAAAATTACCCCAATTGATTACCTATAATTTCCCTAACACATTAGCCAAACAAGCATAAAAATCTGACCACAAAGACAGACACACAAACCTCAGTGGGGAAGATGAGTCCAGCACGGTCTTCGGGTAGTCCTCCTAAGTACAGGGCGTCATCCAGGTCCAGGATCTCACTGTCTCCCGGGGCCGTGTAAGCTGTTCTCACACTATTCACGGAGATGGTTCCTGAATACATCGAAATAACCTCAGTAATGATTATGACCTTCGCTTTGAATGTTCTCATCAAAATCCTCCACGTCTCCACTACTATTATAACTGCCATCATCATGTTCGCCCCGCGTTCCGTTCTCTTCATTGTCATCACCACCACACTTCACTGTTATAATCAGAGCCAATTGAAATCCAAAGCCACACAGGCCTTTGTCATCAGGCTGAAGCTCATCACTAAGCTTGGCACTAATTTTTTTGGCAAAACGGGGGGAAAAAAATTAATAATAACCTTTAGGAATACTTTATTTTAGGTTTTCTGAGTCAGAGATTTATGTTTTCTGGCTTTCATAAAATCTAGCCCCCATAGGAAAGAATAACTCATAATGTAAATAGGTTAATCAGAGTACTTTTGCCCAGGAGAGTCGGCTTTGAGTCCTTCCAGCACTGCCCCGTTTTTTTTAGCTGCATGTGAAATCTCTGCATGTGTTCTTGCTAGACTAATCACATATGGACAGGGCTGAAAGAAAAGAAAAATAAACGCAATACTTTCAATCTCTTCTTTCATCATTTCTTCTCTTTTTTTCTGACCTTTATGGATTTCCGCCATCTCCAGCAGGTTTTAAAGTGCTACGTCTAAAAAAACTGTCACCAGTGAATCATTAATATGTTTATTTTTAGACATTTGCTTGGGTACGGTAAACAAACAAGACCCCTGTTAAGAGGACTGCTGCTGAAGACATCCAAACTACACAGCACATGACCGATTACCAGTCTAATCAAAAACGATTATTTTTTACCTGAACTATAAGACTTCCTTATGACAGTGAGACTAATGTAAAAAAACAAAACCCACTTTAAAATGAAGATGGAGGAATTTGCAATAAATCAATCATCATTCAGATAATCATATGGTCTTAATAAGAGAAATAATAGTTAAGAAGCCTTTGGTTTACCTGAACGCCCGTCTCTCTGAAAGTCAACATGATACCATTCTCCATCGTTGACTTTTCTGTCAATGGCTTTGGTCTTTGTCGTTCCAGAACCCATGTCCAGCAGCAGGTACAGGTGTCCGTCCAGCATCTCAATAGCAAAAAAATCCACCTGTATGTTTAGAAAATGTAGCATCAGTAAAGAAAGGTATGGCTATGGTGTAACCACAAAGAGTTTGGTGAAATACTGGGTCAGTTCTTTAGCATTCATAGATAGTTAATGAGTCTATCCTACGAGTCTGTTTGTAGACTTAGAGAAAAGCTACTATCATATAGTTCATGGTGTCCTTAGGGAGAAATATGGACTACATTATCTTTTTAAATGGCCTTGTAAAACCAGAATATGGGTCGATGTTAAAGTGTATCAAGTCTGACCAACTTACAGTCAGTTAACTGTCAGTTCTGCCCTTTGTCATTTGGGATGGGAATCCCTCCAAATGCTCAAATGCCCCTTAAAGTTGGTCCAGTTTTCTGCCTCATGTGTAGTTTGATTTCTTGTTTAAGAGAACCAAGGAAACTGGATCATGAGACTGACTAACAGGGGCAGTCTACACAGTGACACAGATGCTTTACTGGTCTGCCTTGATAAAAAGAGGACGTAGCCAAAGGCCTCAAAGTTTGACTAAAAAGTAAAAAGTATGATCCCCATATGCAGGGCTACTTAAGTAAGCATGGGGCTGAGTATTGGCAAAAATGAGGGTCCCATGTAAATTCCTTAACTCTGACACTCAATATGGGGAAAAATATAAAACTCAAGACGGAAATGAATGAATCTAGACGCTATAGGGACTCATTCAATCAGCCACCTAAATTGTAGGCTGATTCTTTTCCAGCCAGTGATTGGGGGAGCACTTAGGAACAAGCAGACAAACCCACATGGGGCCCATTCTTGAAGCTGATAGTTAAACCCATTTGGCCCAAATGCCGGATGGTTAAGAAAGACTGAAAGAAGTTACTCTTATAAAAAAATAAAGGTATTTGGAATAATGTTAACTAACTATTTAAAAAAATATATGTAAAAAAATGGCATGTAGGTTTTCTTTTTTTCCCCCCAGCTGATTTGACAAAAACACACTTTGAACAGAGCTTCTCCAAAAGCATTTAGTGAGCACCCACAAACGATACAGTTATTACTTTGTTGCAAACAAAATATTAGGTTTTACCTTGACAGTAGGAGGCGTTCTTGGATCCTTGCGTTGCAGTTGCCGAGGTTTCCCGTGACTGAACAGCATGAGCCCATTGGGCTCTGTTGTCCTGAAGTCAAAGGATATGGACCCTGCCTTCTTTGCAGTCCACTTGCTTAGTGCCACAAAAGACTCTGGGGTGTCAAAGGTCACTGGGTCCAGCGTTGCTACACTTTCACACTTAAAGGACACCACGCCAGTCACCTTGGTAAAATGCAGGGGAGCAAAAACTGTTTAGGAGCTACAGCAGTTAAAGGTTTGACCAAATAAATGTAGTTTACTGTCATACAATGGTTGTCTTGCAGTTGAGCTTAGTGACGTATTTATGTAAAGTTAAAGATTTTCCTTCAATCAAATAGTAAGAAAAGTGACTTTTTAAAACACCAAACTATTTAGACTCCTTTTGCACAACACATTTGCATAACAACTTTTAAAGTTTAAAGTTGCTATGAATAATGGAATTTCATTGTTTTGCTGAAGCCATTGAAATTAGTCAACCCCTTTTTTGAGCCAAAACTAAACCGTGAAGAGTATAAAAAAGGAATTAAATATTAAATATCAATTAAAAGACCCTTATCGTCTTAGTCTTTTAGGCTATGACACAAAAATGTTGTGGTGTGTGGCAGCTGGGCATACCTTCATCTTTGGGTCTCCCTGTTTAGCCAGTCTAGAGAGCTCTAACCGCACATCATTGTTCTTGTAAACCACCTTAAAGGGAGAAAAATGGGGAAAAAACATCACTAACCCTGAATTCCTTTTAATAAAACAAGCATTTAACTTTTTAATGTGTGAAAAATGATGCACAGAAGAAGTAAAATAACCATTCAGGAAGTTGAATGTAAATTTTTTTTATGTGTAGAATAAAAAATACAAATACATCAATTTACAAAAAGGTTTAGTCAATCCAAGGCTTTACATTAAAACTGCAGAACTCTACACGATTAATGTTATTTCTTATATTTTTCATCCGAGATCATGTTTTTTTTATCTGAAATGTCAGGCCTGACTTTAAAGTCTTTTGCATGAATGTAAACATTTTTTATCATTCATGCTTTTTAAACATCTGATAGATGCAGATAAATATATAAATAAATAAATATAACCAAGCAGCTAAATAGAGGCTGCGCCTGGTTTAACAATCACTCTATCCTTCTGTGAACTGAGAGCATCAGATGCTTTTTGAAACATAGGGTTTCCATCCCTGCTTTCATTTTCCGTTGGTCTCTGGGATTTGTTTTGTGCGGTCAGCATTGAAGGTGACTCGCAAAGACAGTGGCTACATTAAAGTGCTGTTAGCATTTCCCCCACGAACGTGCCCACAAAACGTTGAATGCAAAAAAAAGAAACAAACGCTGATCGTTTATGCATGTGATTTCCCTACATTCATCCTAATTTGCTCACATGGATTATCATATCATATTAAATATGTAAATGTGTCAGTAGAGGGATCACTTTGACTGTGGCAGCCTTGTTTAAAACGCCATCATTCTTAATGAACTAACACAGGGCGCATTCAGCGCTGACACAGAAAGCTCCCTGTTTGGCATATCATCTGTCAGCTTGCTTGTTTATGCCTCTATGTGAGTCTGAGTGAAATGGAAGCACAGACAGGATCCCCATTTGATGAGTGCCAGGGTATATAGTTTTATCGAGCGCATTAAGTAGTGTGTGTCTGATCATTTGAAGAGTCTGCAATTTATTGGGACATTTTATGCAAAGTTGCAAACACATTCATGCAGGTTGAGATTGTGACTAAGTGTACAAAGTTGTGCATTAGTGTGTTGTCATGTGTGTGTCCTGTGAATTTTGCCATTGCAACATTGTGGCCCATTTCAAGCAGAGCGGATGGATGGAGTATCTCTGTGGCATAACTAATTAGCATGTTAGTGCTTAGTGCTGTATCTACTCCCTCAACGACACTCATCACTGATTCCGTCTGATGCTGGAGAGGATGTGTGTGTGTCTGGGACTGTTTGTATGAGTCTGCCAAATGGAAGCATTTCTCTGTGTGAGTTTGTGCATGTGCGTTACAAGTAACTCTGTGTGGAAACGCTTGCACGATGCTTGACAAAAGAGAGTAAAAGACAGAAAGCTTTGCACAAAAAAAATAATCTAAAGAGCAATAACTTTGTTCCCAAATATAAATAAGTGCACTATGTGAAAGTATGTTTGGCAATAGCCAAATATAAATAAACGTCTCACCTTGCAGTGAGAAGGCCATGGTTTGAATCCCGGTTGGGTTCTTTATGTGTTCTCCTGTGCATGCGTAGGTTTAATCTGGGAACTTACACTCCTTCTCACAGTCCATAAACATGCTTTAAAGGTTAACTGATGTCTCTAAACTCCCCCTAGGATTGCATGTGAGTGTGTTTTGTTGTGTGGCCCTGTGACGGACTAGCGATCTGTCCAGGGTGTACCCAGCCTTTTTATCCAGCAGCAGCTGGGATAGGCTCCAGCAACCCCATGACCCTGAAAGGGATTCAGCGTGTCTTGAAGATGGATGGGTGGCTGGAAATCAACCTTTGGCAAAGGGACTACATGTGTAAAATGCATCATTGTGTGCCTGTTCCATCCATCCATCCATCCATCCATCCATCCATCCATCCATCCATCCATCCATCCATCCATCCATCCATCCATCCATCCATCCATCCATCCATCCATCCATCCATTCATCCATAGATTGATAGACCGGTGTTTCAAGCATTTTCTCACCTCTTTGAGACAGCCCATAAAGTTATTGCTGACAGGAGATCCAGGGAGGTCGGCAGTGCTGGGGCTCCCCCCCACATAGAAGGAGTCGTCCGAACCCAGCATCGTGTAGTCTTCCTGAGTGTAGCCTGTTGTGGTCAGGATGCCGTCCACAGAGATGGTCACCTACTCAACAAAGCACAGGGAAAGGACACGCTGTATACTAAGCGCTAGCTTGGCGCTGACCAGCCAAATTAGCCCCCCGTAGGTTTGGTGAGCAGTATGTATGCAGTCTTGTTGGGAGAGATGGTTTGGGAATTAGATAGATGTGCTGCTGTTGGGACTTTTTTGGTGAAGTTGGCTCAGTGCTGATATTGAAGCATCATCGAATGCTGCTAAACTTTGACTCTTCTCCTAGTAGTTTGACTTAAAAATGGCTTCTTTACTGCAAAAAAATCCCTATCATTCATTCTACCCACAGTTTTTGACGCAATTAGCAGTCCCATCTACCACCCGGGTCTTCTGGGAGTCAGACATACAGTATAATCTGCCAATACAGAGCAAAAATAAAAAAAAATCTGGCGAATGGGGATTCAATTTTGGGTTTAGGCTGCACTGATAGCTGGAAAATCCCACGCTGTGAGAAGATATTACTAAATGAATAAAACTGACTAAAAAAAGCAACTCTGCTTCTGCTGCTTTCCATTAAAAGTTTATTACAATATTTTTATGTTTTACACTGTAAATTGATTTAAAGTGATTTACTCCCTCACAGAAAAACAACAGTTTTTAGTTTGCCCTTACTTGGGGCTTTTAAAGACCCACTCCTAGCATCTTTTGGAAAGTTCTCAGTATTTTTTTAATTCTAATTATGCTGTTTTTAGCCCATTTAAAAAAACAAACTTTGTCATTTTCTACGACATAGCTTCTGCAGGGCAGCAGTAGTTCATCAGAAATTCACCTCTGAGTTGTGGGCGGAACTGTTGGCGCAGTGTAAGCCTGCCTCTACTTCCCCTCATCCATCTGTTTACAGCTATGCAGCCCCTCACACCCCAACCTAACATCACCAGTGCACCAAACATGGCGAGCAATATTGGTGCTATCCAGCTGTAGAGTTTTAAACCTTAATGCATCGGAATGGAGCGGAGCAAGGAGCTTGTGGCCCGCCGATTGTAGCTTCTCTGACAAACTTTTTTTAAACAGAATTTTTGCTGCTCTGCTTCAGATTCACATGATTTTAATAAAGGAATACTTAGAAATGCAATTTTAATCTCAGGTTAATGCCACAGGAACATGTTAAAACACAAAAAACACAATTTTAATCAGAGTGGGTCTTTGACTGCAGCTCCAATCATGTCCTGTAAGTTACAGCTTGCGGAGTCACTTTAATTTTAAGAAGCAAATTAGTAACCATATCTGATCAGTTATTAAAAGCTACTAGCACATTACTTTCACTCTATAAATGCAATTCTCTGTTACTGGCACTACTCAGTAATTTTGGGCAATCCTGCCCAGTCAGGTGTTAGTAAGTATGCAGGCATTCGTGCTTTTAAGTAGGTGTTAGTACTATGCTATTGCACTGCTTCCAGCCAAAATATTGTCACTTGTGTCAGGGCAAGCCGTGTTTGGATCTTAAGGATCGGGTTAATGATGCGAATGCGGTTAGTAGTCGGTATGATGTTTTTTTGAGTTGTTAGGGTGATTTGTAATGGAGGTGTTAGGGGGTTTGTTGGATCAGCGAGTCCAAATGAGATGACACACAGCCGAGCAAACCGATATTGATGCGCACGCACAGGTTGTTAGATTTGATGCAGCTCACTCCTCGCATACACACACATACACACACGCACGCACACAAATACACTAACATGCGTCCTGGTCCTCTCTCTGCATGCAACATCGGCAAAGAGGACGCAGATAAAGAAAGGACAACAAAAGAATAGAATGACTCAGAGACACCATGGAAAACATGCAGTGGCAGAGTGTGGGACGAGACAAAAGAAAAAAAACATAAACGAAGGAAAAGAGGAGCCTCTCTATCCAACGGACCAATCAGAAGGGGGAGGGGTTTCTGACTCACGCCATGCACAGAAAGTTGGGATTCGCCATTTGCGTGCAGGTGAGGGATCTGTGCACGCCTAAATGTCATTAAGAGTGATGTTGTGACAAACGAAAAGAGTAGGAGGAAGGAAGGAAGGAAGGAAGGAAGGAAGGAAGGAAGGAAGGAAGGAAGGAAGGAAGGAAGGAAGGAAGAAAGGAAGGAAGGAAGAAAGGAAGTAAGGAAGGAAGAAAGGAAGGAAGGGGGGGTTAAATTAAAGAAAGTGGTTGGCAAGAAGAGGGGGGATAAGGGGCTCTTTAAGCGTAAAGAATTACCAACCGCATTTATCCTTTTATTGGTTTAGTTTTGATGTCTATGATTCAAAAGGAAATAGACAAACCCAGACTAAGAAACAATTAGAATTATTTCTACCGAACAATGGAGTTTGTTTACCGTAGCGTGTCCAATGCCTGAGTGCTTTGTAGAAGAGGGGGAGAAATAAAAAGCAAAAAACTGTGAACAGAACAACTTTGGGAAGGAAAAAAAAAAGGCCTCAGGTGATTTTTTTGTAGGTTGTTTGGAGTGGTTTCGCTAGGAGAAGGGCACAGGTTAGGTTAGTAGAATGAATCATTCCATGAATGGTGGTTAGTTTCACTAGCAGGTTAGTAAAGTTAGTAGTCAAGTTAGTAGTACAGACAGGCAAACGGCAGAGGCAGAGCACAAAAAGGTTTACAAGCACCTGACTGCTTGTGATCCTCGATGTTTGCTGGTTCACTCTTTCTGATTCATGCACACATTGGAGTGAAAAAGCACTCACCTAGAGCTGAAAGCAGAGCTGTGCTGGGGGTAAACTCACTGCAAACTAAGACCAAAACCTCACTAACACATTATTTCTAGAGATCAACAGACTGACATTAGCAGTTTTCTTTTTCTACATTAGATATATCTTATGGTTATTTCCTAAACAGGCAAACTGTTACATTAATGGGAAAACTCTGTCGGGATTCATTTTAGTTTTTTTTCCTTCTTGCCTCTGGTTTTCCACTAGAGAGCCAGTGGCATGAAATTCAAGGGGAGACAAACATCATTTGGAACCTACTCCCAGAAAATTTGGCTGCCACAAAATAGTCAACAACATTAATTAGAGCCATGAGAAACATTTACTTAGATTCTAATTTATATACATATCAATATATATATGGATATAAAAAGTTTCTGTTCCTTGCTCTGCTATTTTCTTTAAGTCACTGAGTCTTCCACCTGCTGTGGTCTGGTTACTTTTCTGACAACTTCATCACATTTTTTGAAAAATACAAACAGAGCAAGTCAAAAGCCTAATAATAAAGAAACATAGAGAAAGGAAGGAAAAGAAATATTAAAGATATTAAAAAGGGTAAAATTAGTCAATTAATCAGTGTGCTTGAGAGTAGCTGTCATGCAAAACAGTTTTAAAGATTTGCAGATGTTAATAGTATTTAGAGCTTTTTTATTTGTTGAGGTGGAAATTACTTTTAGTGAATGTCCTAGTGGAAATCAGGAAAGACAGAAATCAACAATGAAATTTTGTCAGAAATTTTAGGTAAACACGACCAAAACAAGGGAGCATATGTTTCAGGTTGCTCCTGGCATAAAAGATGATAAATTTAAAATAACATTTGGATAAATATTTTTTGTGGGGAAACTGTATTGATTAAATCAAAATGAAACCTGTTTGACTTTATTTGTTGAAAAGAATCTATGCAACAAACTTGTGACACGTGACAAAGTTTGAACAATAAAATGTGTCTGATGGAACACAAATAAGGGCATCCTGAAACAAAGCTCTCATCTTTGGGTTCCAGTTCTTTGTTAGCAAACATTACCAAGAGAAGGCTGTAACACACTGTGGTCTGGTTACCTGTCTCAGGTTGCGGGTGACTCTGACATCATGCCAGTCGTTGTCGTTGAACTTGCCATTGACGGGCTCCACTAAGGCCTCGAACGCCCCAGAACCGAGGTTAATGACAAGCGACACGGCACCATTTTTGAGTGCCAAGTTTACGTAGTCGGCTGACTTGCCCGTGTGCAGCATTAGACCGTTGCGCTGCAACGTCTTGAAGGAAAGTGTGATTTCATCGCTGCTCGACTGGATGGGGTTGGGTGACAAGTCATAACAGAAGTACTCAGAGCCCTTGAAAGTTGCAACGTACTCCTCGCGAGCTAAAAAATTAAGGAAGAGATGGAAAAGAGGAAGAAAACCATTACATCTATGTTTACTGTGATCTAGTAGTTAGCAATAATTTTTTGACCCATTGGTGTGACATTTTGAGTGTAAAACTAGGTTCAGACCGGGCAACTGTCGCACATTCAGCTCATGGTGTTCACACTGGACTGTCGCTACCTGATCCTAGTGCATGTACGCCACACTACAGTTGGAAGAGGCTTAGATGTCGAAGCAAATCTCAAATATCAGCGCTATTCCAATATACGAAGGACTTGATGTCACATAATTCCAGAAGTGCACAAAGTGTAATTATTAGTTCTTCCTTCATGTCCAGTGTTCCCGTCTGAGTCCCTAATTGGTCAAACTTTAACCTGTCGTAACCGTCAATGCGCATTCAATGGCCACACGTTTTGAACCTGGAAAGAGTCGTAGACACCTGTGTAGCGACGTGTGAGCGCAAGCGTTTTGAACTTACACATAGACTTTTTATTGGAAGTTGTTACTTAAACATGCATTGCCGAAGCTACATGCACTCCGGGCATGTGTTGCTCATTCAAGAACGCGCTATACACGATTTCATGAACGTGCTTCTGGCATATGGTGTTCTTGTTCTTTTTCTACTGTTTACTAGCGCCTGTACCAACAGTTGGAAGTGGCTTCGTGCGAAACATCAAGGCGGTGCAAATTTCGCAAATCTTGCTCCAGGCTTTTTCTTTCAAAGCTCTATTTCGATATATGAAAGACTTAGTGTCATATAATTCCAGGCGGGAACAAGCCACAATTATTAATTTATCCTTCATGATCAATATTTAAACGGTTGGCACTTCCATGAATTAAAAGTGACGACATCTATTTGTCACTACCAACTCGCATCCCTGACTGGTCAAAGTGTAACTTGGTTTAATTTTCAATGGACGTGCATTTTCTATAGAGCCTGAAAATGGCTGTGGAACCTAGCGTGGTGATGCATGGACTTGAGAATTTTGAAGGGAGAAGCCTGAGCATATGTACGTGTTTACATAGACTTTTCATTGGAAGTGCCCACTTGTGCATGCGTTGCCGATGGTGATACAAATGAGCATAAAAGTCACAGCCGTCGCTTTACTAGTGCACGTGCGTGGGTTCGTTTTGATGAAATTGCCACTCATACCCACAACACATTGCGTGTTGGTCACATGATATGTAGAAGTCTATTTCTAATAATTCAAATATAGCTTTCTCTGGCTTAATACTGTTGTGCAGAACATATTGTTATTGTCAAGCAAGGCTTCACTGATGCCAACACTCCCTCCATGCCTCTAATCATTCCATAAAGTTGTGCGTAAACAAGCTTTGATCATTCATGTGGGTTTGAGATTAAACAGAGTGGATGTGAGAGACACAGTAACTGAGTGTGCAGCATTCCAAGCTCGCTTCAAAAACCTGCCATCCACTCTTTTGAGAGAACAGCTGTGCTGGCAGCCCAAAGTGATGTGGACTTGTTTGACAACACGGCTCATTCCACGATGTTTTTAAAAAACCCAGAACACAGGTGTAAGGATGTATATGCAGGAGCAGAACAGGAAAGAAGGGATTTAAGGAAGGTGGTAAAAGCAGATGAAGGGAAAAAGGAAAACGGCAGCATGTAAGTGTCATGGAAACCAAAAGCCTGCAGGAATATGCTATCAGAATTAAGAGTAACAGGCAGACAGCCAATAGCAACTTACCTTGCAGACCTCTTGTGACCCCCAAGGACACTAGACCAAGGTTTTGTAATCCATCATCCTTAAACTCACATTTCCTTATCAGCTCTCTCACACCGGCTCACATATCAGGGCATTGCTGCACCAGCAAGGGAACAAATATGCACTCACACAATTGCGTGGAAACAGCATCATACCATTGCACTACCACAAACAAGCAGGGTGGACGTTATCTGTCTCCTTCACCAACACAAGCCAAAGCCCTTTTCTTCTGCCTCTACTCTTGTGTCCTTTTCACCATGATCTCTATATCGCTCACACCTCCCTCCTGGCCTTACGCCACCTTTCCTCTCCACACATGTCATTGGCCTCTTTTTCCCTCCACAGTGAAACCTCGAGCACAACCACCATCTTGCAGTTTGGAACAATGAAGACGACAGAGACCCATTTAGCAAGCACTTGGTGAGAACTGGAGAAAAAAAACAACACTTGGAGCAGGGGAGGAAAAAGACTGTCACATAATGAAAAGACTGAAGTGTAATAGGTTATTAAGGTAGTAAGAGGCGGAGAGAGGAGTGTTGAAATGGAATTGGCCGCACTTGAGTGAATAAAACACATGCAGCATAATGAGAAGGAAAAAGTGAAAATGTTTCACTATTCCAAAGGGCAATTGTGGCAAATTGTCTTTCTTTGCCTCTGTCGCACGAAAAAAATCTAAAGTGTGAATGTCAGTGTGCGAGTGAGAAACAACACGTTATTTGCCAGCATGTGTGCGAGCCCCCCCCCCCCCCCCCCCCCCCCCCCCCAGTGTGTAATTCCTTTCCTCCCGGCATGTTAATTAAGAGTGTGTGTGAGTGGCTCATAAAGAAAATGGCAACTTTGCATCTAGGCGTTTAAAAGTATACATACACACAAACAATTATTTGCTTTTATTTTATGCGTGAGTGAAATGTGTGTGGGAGTGGGTGGGTGCTGGTCTCTGTAAATATTGGTGTATTGCTGTCAGAAAAGCTATTACCAACTCAGGGCCTGGGGCTAGTCTTTACTGAGAGGAGCGAGAGCGAGGAGGGGAGGGAGGCAAACCCCAATGCACGCGGCGGGCACACATGGACGGGAAACTTTAACGCAATCGCACATGTTTGCTGACACGCACGCAGACAGATGTAGATGAGAAGGAAGGGGGCAGGTTGTTCTGAACACACACAGCCGTCGAGCGGCATTCAGGCGGTAATTTACAGAGGTGCCATTAGGTTTCAGTGTGGCGCTCCACTATTCTGTTGCTAATTTACAGACACGCCATTAGATCAGACAGGGGCACATAAAGCATCTCTGCATCGATCAAGGAGCTGTGGCCCCCGAAAACACACAGGTGCACAACCAAACGAAAGACACAAATGAACAATATAAAACACAAAGAAGTGTGGGGCTTGGATTCCATCACTGTTCCTACGCACCTGAAACACACAAAAAACGTGTTTGCTCTCAAGCGGCAGGTTTAAGTGGATCTGCTGTAGCTCAGATTAATGTAGTGAGTCAGTATTAGCTCAGAGTAAACACTGAGGCAGACACTGACATACACACCACATGTCACACTTCATCCCGCAGAAAGCACTGTCGATCAACGCGAGGGAGTGAGGAACGAGGAAACAGTGCGTAAGAAGGGGGAACCGGCCAAATGAAAGGAATTAGAAAGCCAAAAGAAAGAGGAGAAATTACTAAAACATACCTATTTCAAGCTCTATTACCTTGTACATTAAATGACTTGCACTCTGCTGTGTAGTACGGTAAGTTTAACCATGTTAATAGTTTCAAGTGATTTGTAGTTCCATGGAAAATCTGACTGCAGGGCCTTTTCTTTTTTTATGGTCAGCCTCTTGCACAGACCTTAATCTAAAAACTACTACCTAATCATATTGAGTTAAGCAAATAAAAGAGAGAAGAGAAAAATCCCTGCTTGTCAATTCCCCAGGAGACGTTGCAAAAAAGCATTTTTAGCCGATTCTTATCATCTTTCTTGGCTATTTGCTGTTGCTTATTCTTTTAATAAAATACTTGGCTTACATCAAAAATAACCAATTAGCTTATGGTGTTTTGAAGTATTAATTTAAGGCTTCATAAATAAATTAAAAAAAATTCAAAGACAACCATAAGAAGTTTAAAGAAAAATTAAGTTTGGTTTGTTTTTTAGTCTAATGCATAATACACTACATCCATTTTAGCTCTCTGCTTCAGTCTGTTTAACATTAATGAAGTATAACCTTCATCTGGTCTAACATATATTTCTCATTAAGACACACTGAGAGAGTAAATAAAAGATTTCAGCAGCAAACAAGCTGCTGAATTTATGTAATTATAGCTTACACCTCAACATGCTTATTTTCTAAATGACACCCTATGTGTAGGACATTCTTACATATATATCACAAAAAAGTCACAAATAAGCTATTTTTCAAACTGCATTTTTCCCTCTGCTCCTAATTCAGAGCAATGCGAAAAAAGAAACGTAGAAATACAATACTAAGCTTAATTTTCCAAATATCTGTCCTCCATAATCAGAAAAATGTCACATGAAAATGTTAATGACACCAAAAACGTGATTTTCATCAGAGTGAGTCTTTATATCATTACTAGCAATGCATTACAAGTCACTTGTTTTGATCATTTTTTTCTTTAATTTATTGAGCAGAATTTTTTTAAGATTATAATAAAAACCATGTCTTTGCAGGCTTTTTGTTTTTAAGACATAGCAGTAAACAGTATTTTAATTATTTTCTGCAGCAATTTGCTCAAACGGAATGGAATTGTCTTGAGAGCATTTATCATGTCTATTTAATATATATAAATACATTTTGCCGACTTTATTTTCACGAATGAGGACAAGCAGTAAGGAACACTAGAAGAAAACATGAAAAGTTAATATTTTTATTTTGACATAGACTGAAAATTGTTGAAATTGAATGTTGTTTTTTTGCAATTATACAAAGTAAAGTGTGTAATCTTGAATTAACTGTTACATGAAAGAAGCTTTGCTAATCTGTATTTACTTCAACAAAAACTCGTCTTCAAAAAGGCAAAATTTTGTTTTATACAACATTTGTAGACACTAAGGAGGCTTCTTTTCCAAGGTTGGCAAAGTGCCGAGTCCGCCTGTAATTTTGCAAGGACTTCACACGGCTAATGCAGATTACTATCCAGGAAACATAGCTACAGGCCATAATTACAGCTTCCACAAACAGTGGAATAAAAGTAATGTCATTTTCATGAGAATGGCTTTTTCCCAAGAAAATGACACGGAGGGAAATGTGGATATTATTCTAAAAGGAAGGCCGAAAAGAATCAGGACAAGACATCAAAGAAGGAACATGGGGAACCTGCATAAAAACGATTTGAGTTATGGAGGCTATAAGGGGAATAGATACAGATGTAAAGATGATTGGCATTAGCCCTTGAAGGCTGTCATTAAACTGCCACTCTAATGAATAAAGCAATCTGTTGGGAGGCAGGACAGAGATGGAATAACTGATCTGATGCTTGCTGCATCAGGGACCAGCTGCATCTGCACCACCAATGATCAAACACACTTCACATGGATTTTTTGGTGAGTTTCCACACATATGGCGGTGTGTGTGTCATTTGAGGCGCTGTCTCATCCCGTGGGTCTCCTCCTCAACATCTCACATACTAATTTATCATTTCCATGACAACCCTGCATTAAAAGGGGGCTCCAGCAAATGTTTGCATGGGTGTCTTAAGGGGAGAAAGAGGGAGACAGGAAGGGAGATTGAAAAGGAGCGGAAGAGAGAGAACTAGTGATTGAGTGAACAGTACATTATCATGGACAGCTGTACTGAATCAAAATGGCGGATGGAGGGTGGGTGCACATCAGGGGAACCTTCATTATACAGCACCTGATGGAGGGAGCAGGATGAAAAGATGCAAAAAAAAAGGGAACGGCGCACAGGGAAATTTGAAAGCAAATAAAATAAGAAAAGTGTGGGAGGAGACATGTATTGGAAGACAAAATGGAAGAAAGGAGGGAAAGGAACAAAGAAGGATGAGGCGAGGAAAGGCCATGGCCAAGGGGCCGTGATAGTTGGCTGGGAAAAGGACGGGAGCAAGAAAAATGCTGGTGTGTCTAAATCCTAGAGTAGCAAGCCTCAATCATGGCAGTCCTGTCATTCCAGAGATAGTACACTGCAATTCCCCAGCACCTCGTTTTTAGCCCACCATGCAGTTCTGCTATCAGCTCCTCTCAGCCTGCACACACACATCCACCCACACACACACACACATAAGACATCCCTCCTTAATAACAGACAGGTGGATTAACTAAATACTCATACAGATGTAGACGACCACTGCTGTAAATAGCTTTGAAACCGATTGGGTTATCACATCACAGCCAAGGGAGCAATACTGTAGAGGAGGATATTACTGTCACAACAGTGGTGACGGATTGGCTGCCTGAACCGTAGATCTCGTATTTCTTTTTTGTTGTTGTTGCTACGAGTGTTGGAATGAAGGCATTCATGCTGAATGTGGAAAGATGTGGCAAAATTCAGGAGGAGGATCTGGTGAAACCAAATATAGAACTGGGGTTTTAACAGAGATGGGATAAAAACAGAAAGCAGCAATATCAATGCTGCTTTAATTATTTCAAACAAGCATGAGTTTAAATAATGACAAATGTAGATATAACTTACATTTCTAAAAAAGCGTAAGTATACCATCCAAAAAAAAATGGATGGTATACATTTTTATCAGATGTTTGATTTTTTTTTAAATGGGTCAAATCCTAATCATTAAATAGTGTGTTAGTGACGCTTATATTTTTAATTACTATTGATGCTGATTTACAATATACTATTTAATCCAGAACACCACTTAATTTAGCATGACCTTGTAGAAAAAAACAAAACAAAATATTTTTTAGAATATTCTTTAAAAGCAGCAGCTAAAACATGCGTAATAAAGAAGAAGAAAAATCATATACAGTGCAGACCAAAGGTTTGGACACACCTTCTCATTAAAATGAATGGGAAGGTGTGTCCAAACTTTTGGTCTGTACTGTATAAGTCGCACCCTCAGCCAACCTATTCAAAAAACTGTTAATTATACTCCGAAAAACACAGTAATTGAAAATAATACCAGGCACAAAAGGGTTAATTTAAATTAATCAGAAATAAAGAAAATATTTCTGAAATAACTGTAACTGAATATTCATTCGAAAACCCTATGTTCACTTAAGCTTTTAATCTGTAAGGGTAATATTTAACAGTGCATAGCAGTAACTCCCCATTTAATAAGCAAAGAATGTCAACAAAGCATATTTTCTGCTTAGCAAAAACTTAACCCCTTTCTGCCTGAATGACTTTCCAGCTACAAAAAAAAAAAAAAAGATTCCCCTATTGCTTTTGTGTTCATGTGGAAGCTAAATGAAAGTAATTTTGGAGCTGAAGTGGTTCATTGCATATTTGCATCAATAGGTGTCAAGGGGCTAAAGTGCAGAGTTAGTCTTTCAAAGAAATTTCTTCGTGACACAGATGATACTTTGTCATACTTTTTTTGTTATTTTTTTATACCCTTTTTTGTTCCTTTTATCTGCACGTCTCTCTTTCTCTTGGTCTCCGTCTGTATAGCTCGATTTTGACTTTCTGTCTGGTACCCAGGGAAACCGGCTTGTTTCCATGACGATGTCTTTGGGCGGAACAGTGCATTTGTCTTAAGCTGGATAAGATCGGAGTTGGTTTCATCCCGTTTAGACATGCAGAAACCCACACATACACGCACGGGCACACATAAAATCAAATAAATGCACCCATATATCATGCAAAAATACAGAGCAAAGTTCCAAAAGACAGATAAAACATCCATATTGAAAAAATTTGCATTTTGGTAAGATAGTCATATTAACATAGATAAATGTGTGCATTCATGTGTTCATGCTGAAAGATCTCACACCCTAGAAACATATCCAATGACTCGTACTGTAGCTTTTTAAAAAATAAAGGTATAAGAAACTCTTCTTTTTTAAGTTTGTGGTTATTTTGAATCATAAAAAATGAGGCAATGGGAGTGTTCGTGTACAAAAATCATCTAAGTGTGTCTCTCTTGTATTTGTTCCTGTTTTGGCAAATACTAAAGAAATTAACCTCAAATGCCAGATGGGGTACTGGAGTGAAACGCCAATTGGGTTGTTACTCCCAGCAACTGCCAATAAACAAAGGAAATTTCTAGAGCAGGTAAGAGACAATTAGAGCACTAGACTTTCTTGTTCATTCCAAAACGGGAGTGCATGGGCACTTGTGTATAAACATGTGTGTGCAATGCCACAGTCTGATGAGGCATCCGCATCTATAATGACTACCATTTTGGGCTGTGCAGACTGGTGAGCCCAAGGAGAGATGCAGCGCTCCTGCTGAGAAACACTGCAGTCTTATCTCCTGCCTTGTCTCCATGCGCGTCGCCGACCTTCTCTTACCACCTCTCTTTTCCCACTTTCCTATCTTTCTTCACCATCACTTTTCTACACTCCTTATTCTCCTCCCAACCTCCATCACAGACTCACAGTCCTCCTCTGCTTTATCTTGCTTTTTCATCCTCAGGAAACAGGAAGTTCATTTGATGTCTTTATTTTTAGACGATTACGGGGTGCATCTGCTTCCCTGTTAGTAACTGCTAGAAGTGCAGTTTGTATGCTTGCAAAAAGGATGGGATTTTGCAAGCAATTACAAGTAAAAGTATGCATTACACTGAAATTACGGCACTAGTCCAATTTTGACTTTGTGCATGGACATTAAGCATTAATGAGTGCTCTGATGCAATAGGAAGTGGTCACAGAGAGAGCTGGCTAAATTGGTTACATTAGATAGGAGAACATAGCTAGAGTTTAGTCATTTTGCATTGCAAACTTTCATGCAATTGCATTTCTCATAGCCAAACTAAAAGCACTTTTTTTTATCTTCATAAAATCTTAAGACTCGACCATCGGGAGAAAAATTGATGGCAGTCAGTGAGTTCGGCAGCCAGTCAACACACTAGCCTCTTAACACCAAACGTCTTCTCTCTGTCTCAAGTTGGACTCTGCTCACTTGCCAGTCCTGCAACAGTGTGTAAGCTTGACAAGAAACAGACTAACAGGGACTTATTGGTGCCTGAGAAATATATTGAATTCCCAATCATGTAAACTGTCTTGCTGTTTGGTAACAGAACCATTATGTGCTTTTTTTTAAATATATGTTTTCGTACCATGAAAAAAAAACACCTCACTTTTCTTTGGGAAGGACTGCCAGCAAAAATATTTTCTGTTTGATCTCAGTACTTAAAAAAAAAAGCTTTACCAACGTTGTTTTTTTATTTACACAATTGAAAAATTGCCAATGCAGTAGGAAAGAATAGTCTTAACAAGAATTCTTATTTCAGGAAAATAAATTCTAGTCACATGGACATGTTTTCTAAAACCAAGATTATTCTTCTATTGAAAAACTTCATAAGACTGTTTTCTACTGGTTGTGAAGCCTCTGTACTTATGTTTTTCTTTCAGTTCTGTTTTTGGCTTGAAGCTAATTTTCCTGTTTGCATTCACCTGGTTATGGGTAATTGCTTCACAGCTGCTCTCCATTAATCGTCACCACTATCAGTATTTAGTCACTTTGGTTTCCTTTGCTCATTACATTTTTTCTTTGTTTACTTTCATCTTATCCCCCCTCAGCAGCGCTTGTGTTAGATTTGCTTACAATTATTCTGCATTGATGTCCATCAAAATTAAGACAAGCTGCTTGTTTTTCCAAGATTCCTATTTTAGTAATCAGATCAATCATTATCTGCTTTTTAAAAATGTTTTCATTGATTAAGTAGAGAAAACTGGAGATACACGTAGTGATGCAGCCTTTTTTTGCTATGCTAATAATAAAATAAACATTTATAAATGTTGCCATCTTAAAAAGCATGTTTATACAAACCATAAAAACTTGTGTGTTTTACTTTCTAGTCTTGCTAGGACCATATATGGTGGTAAGGAAGAGGTGGGATACATGCTGTACTTTGTTGGTATTGACTGGTTCCTCTTGTCTTGGCGTCTGTTACCACTCCCAACCTAACATATGGTTGAGTCAGCATGACGCTCGTCTGATGTGAGTTTTTATCAGTGCTTGTGGGATCAGCTACATCATAGCATATGCGCAAGAGAAAGTAAAGGGTGTGCTTATAGCTGGATTTTGAGTGGAACACCAATAAATGCATTTTTTGCCACAAGACAATGTGTTAAAAAATGAGGCACTTTTGATTGCCGACGCTTTATGAGTCACAAATGATGACTCGCAATCCACCTCCCCTCGACATGCACTCACAAAACACACACACACCAACCTACAGACACACACTTTGCTCCCTCTTCTGATTTTATCCACTGACCGTGAAGAATATGTGCAGGCAGCCTTACTCATGCATATTTACACTGAACACACACTAACTCACCTACTCAGCAGGCAATCTCTAAAGGTTATTGTGTATGTCTGTTTGTCCGTCCGTTCACGTACCCGCGTCTTTAAAGGTCACTTGAAGCAGCGCTGGCCACTTGCCTAAGCTGCGCCAAGATTGTTGGACTGATATGGAGAACACTTGGACATGCAGACAAACAACCATTATTAAGGGAACATCCTGCCCCAAAGCCAAAAAAGAAATTATTAATATAAGCAGGCATGGCAGTAAATTATCCCCAAGAAGCACTCTGTAGTTCCATTCATGGCAGGCCATCACTCGTGCTGCCAGAACCCTGATTCTCAGACTTTGTCTCTTTTTGGCCAAGAACAGGGAAGAAAAGAGCAAAATCTACTTGATTTTGAGCACATTTTCTATCCAGATTATCACTGCTCAATACTTTTCACAAAGACAGAAAAAAAAAATCAATTTTCCCCTCTTTCCTTTGGCTGCTCAATCCTTATGAAAATCCAATTTGGTTCCTTCTTTTCTGTCTTACTTCCACCATTTGCACACTATACCCACTCCAAGTGATTAGTGATCTGTGGGTACCATTTTCAGGGAGAATGATAACTGTATTTCACGGAGGAGGGGAAAGGTCTGATGGGCTGATGTCCCTTGGAGAACAGGCTGGTCGAGGAGGGCAGACAGGAAGGCTGCTGTTGCTTTGGAGATACAGCAAGAGAAGACGACTCACTTCACGCCTCCCTCGCTTCCTCTTTGCTTCATTCATTTCTTTAGCAAAGGCACAGTTTTTCTCTCTTCACTTTTTTCACAGTGCAGGCAGATATATGCACCCACACATGCATGCGCACACATCAGCCCCCTCAAAGAAACTCATTCGAGCTTTAAAGGCTCCTCAAAAAAATAAAAAAAAACTCTTCACGCTGAGCTAACCTAAGCTTGGCTTTGCCTGCACCATTTGACAGCCTTTGCATCATATGTGGAACAAGAACACACTCATAAAACCACACATAGCTATTAATGTGTAATGAAATACACTCCAAACTCTGGGGGGGAAAAAGTTACACTTTCCAGCCAATCATCATTACATAGGGCTTACAGTAGGGGGGAACCAACAAAACAAATACATTAAATATTTTCTAAACATATGTTAATGCACATCAGTTGTTAAATAGATGATTTAAGAAGCTTCTCTGAGGGTAGATTAGGCTCTAATGTTGTCAGTGCCACCTTGGTGTTTGACTGCAGGCAATTTAAAGCAAAAATCAACCAACAGATACATTTCATCGAGCGATCCAAAGCAGCAAAAACATGCATTGGTATGACTTGGATCTTTCATAGAGATACAATTTGTGCACGCTGAAATGAGCGGCTGAGCACCTGCACCAAATAAAACATTTCACCCAATGAAAGGCAGCGCCATCCCAACAGGAGACAGCCATAAACCATGTCGTCTCTCATCCAATCAGAAGGCACAATGCCAAGTCACTTTCAGCCCCTTCTTCATGTGTGCCAATCAGTGTATTCATCAGCGTCACGCAGAGCCAACCGACCGAGCAGCACCTACCTTTAGAATTTCAAAAGCCGGGAGCTTCTACTCATTTGCACGCATGCAGACACACACAAGCATGCAGCAAAATCTTACCTTACCAAAAATGGCACATTCCTTCCCGCTCTATTCCCAAAAATTTCATAAACAGCTCTGAACATTTTATTTAACAAGGACTAATCAACACTTTCATTTTAAGCCCTAATACCCCCATAGTCAATAGGGAAAGTAAAATCAAGGAGGTGTCTTTGGGATTTCCTAAAATCACGGTTCGAAAAAAGAAGAAGAAAAGGAATGAGGAAAAGAGGAGACAGGGGCCACTATAAGTTTTATCAATGAAAACTTTTTTTAAAGTAGCTTATTTTTACATCTTTTTATTTCCAAAACACCAAACCTTTAAAGGTGTAAATCTCTGACACAACACATCTACTTGGAATGACATGAGCTTGCCAACATGTGATCAGGAGCCATGTGGGCACCAGCAGACATGCATGAAGCAGATCAGCAGCCATGGAGGTGTAGGGATGAGCTCTGCACTGCAGTGACAAACTGCCACAATCAAAGATTAAACCCGCTTGGAACAGGGAAACATGCATGCTTCCAATCGGGTCATGCATACACAACCACACTAGCCCCTCGCATTTTACACCCCTATAAATGTCAATTCACACTGATGAAGAAATGTGGAATGAGGCAGAGGAGGAAAAAAAAATCAAACCATCCTTGTTGTCACTCAGTCACGTGACCCTATGACCTTTAGCTCCATTACCACGACCTGGATTGGTGTCAAGTCGATTCCAGCCAAGTAGCATCGAGTGGCAACCATTAATACCCCCTTCCTGGGGTTTTCCACATTAACATCAAAATCATTGCATTTACATACAGTAAATATGAGAGCTTCCTTAAAGAATGCTTATATGTTCTAATCCATATTAAATATTAACTTCATAACTGAAATATTCCACTTTATCCTCCAATGAAAGCTACATTTTTGATCAAACTCGATCAAAATGGTCACTAATAACCAGCATGATTTGATAAAAATATAACTGACCTTAGCTCAAGCCTACAGAGACAACTGCCCAGGGTGTTGATGAGGTGAGGGGGAGGGGATACGGGGAGCTTTGATCGTGGGGGTGTGAGGAAAAATTAAAGGGTGATGGCAAAGCAGAGGACAACAGGAAGTGAGATAAGATGAGGCCATACCTTGGTCGCCAATCATCAGGTGTGCCAGACCTTAAAGGAAGACAAGAGCACAGTCAGCACAGCAAAGGATCATGGGGTGTGAGATGTGTGTTTGTGGTGTCTGTCAGTGACATGCTTCTGGAGGCTAAAGTTGCTAAGTAATTTTGTGTGCATGTAAAAATATAGATAAAAATTTAGGAACTTTTGTGGAGGAAGCTTACGTATACTAGGCACCGATCCTACGCACAGACACGCTCACAGACTTCTGCACAGTCATGAAGGAGACTGTTTTCTGAGCTGTTTTTTTATGTTTCTCTGTCTGCGTAACCTTGAGGCAAGAGCTACTTCAGATGATTGTGCAAGCGATGCAGTACTTACCAGATGTCAGCAACCAACCCTTTATGTACTCCCAGAAAACCTGTTTAGCCTGGATAAACTTTTACTGCTCTGACTACCTACTGCTGACCGATTTCCTTAATAGAAGGTAATGACAGTGATAGGAGAATAAGAGAAGAATGGAGCAGAAATGGAGAGAATTTGAGATAGATAGATAGATAGATAGATAGATAGATAGATAGATAGATAGATAGATAGATAGATAGATAGATAGATAGATAGATAGATAGATAGATAGATAGATAGATAGATAGATAGATAGATAGATAGATAGATAGATAGATAGATAGATAGATAGATAGATAGATAGATAGATAGATAGATAGATAGATAGAAAGAATGACTACCTACCTGGCGTGTAGCTGTGCTCTGGAGGGGTGTTGCAGCCAGGTGAAGAGAGAGAAAGACAGACATTCATTAACATGCATGCTCAGCCCACCATGGCTACTTACTGTACATGCACACCCGTCCTGGGTTTCTGTGGTAGCATACATGCAAGTCAACACAAACATCACGATGGGTACCATGCTGAACTGGTAGCCAAAACTGAAGTTTGTCTGGACATTTATGCACACAGCCACATTTAAGAAAAGCCCATTTTCTCTCTACTCCACTTGTGTTCCAAGACAGTTACCTATGCAAACATCCACACGTGGTAGAAGGGAAGGGTGGAGGGACTTGGTATGCATTCCTACCTGTAGATTTGGATTCGAGAGCCATTTACCCCAAAACTTACCTTGTAGCTGTTTTCTTTCCCCAGAGCACCCCGACAGATAGCATGCAACACACAGACACACGCGGGCATACACATGCCCTCTCACAAGCTCTCTCTCACTCCCACTGCCTTCCACATACACACACACTGACATTGACTATGGCAGTAATTATGATGTGAAATAGCAGGGTAAACATGTAGGGATGGATTAGCAGTGCAGCAGGACGAAGAGGCATGCATGATTCAGAACTGGGTTTCTGTGTACTTGTGTGCGTACAGATGTGTGTGTAGTGGCCTCTGTATGTCGATGTGTGCTCAAATCGGTGTGTTCCCTTGCCACTTGCCCTTGTGCATGTAGCATGGCAGAAACAGGAGGAGCCATTAGCATGCTAACAGCAATTTGCCCTCAAGGACAATGCAAGCCAGCCAGGCCTAACGAGCCAGGTTGATTCTGCCCTCGCTGCAAGCCAAAATGCCTCAGATGGTTGCATTTATTCACAGACCTGCCTAAATTGTGTCCTTTTATGCCGTCTTATCTCTGGCTATTTATAATTACCAAGTTTTTGCAACACAACAGCCATAACTCATTTATTCTGCAAGCCTGTAAAACACATTTCTTGCAGTTTTCTTGGGAGAAATTATTTTTCGTTCTCAGATGGTTTCTAAGCCGGTCAAAGATCAACACAAACAAGACTACAAAAACTAGGAAGCCCTGAACATAATAACTGCAAACAAATTGAGAAATAATCTATACCATTGTCTACACTTTCTTCTATCATGTAGAAGTTTCCTGTTCCAACTTTCTTCATTGGTACACACTGGACAGGTTTTTGGTCCATCACAGAGCCATGTGCGGAAAGTGGCACTATTTCATCTAAACGTCTCTGTCACATGTTGCCAATATTCCTTTTTTACAGAGTCAAATTGTAAATCTTTATCACACAAATATATTGAGGGTTATTTTTAGTTACACCAAAAAGGGACATCTTTTGTTCATTTTAACTAGCAGTAATGCCGGCTTATGCCTTAGTCACATGTACCCATACAGGGGTTGACCCTTTTGGGTGCTGCAGGTTTTTTGGCTTTGTCTTGGCTTTGAGGCTCATAGAAAGGACACAAGGTGTGTCTTGCAGTTCGCTTGAGACCCGTACGTCCATATTAAGGAGTGTCACAAAAATGGAACGTATCATTTTCGTGTCTTAAGTGTATCGAGAAATATTCACAAGAGAACTGTAAGTTGCAGGCACTTCTGATGCACAGCTGATGCTGTCATATGTTGCCCATATGCCACACTCTAGTCCAGGGTGTCTACAGATTTTGCAGATTGCACGTACAAAAAAAAAGAAACAAACAACCCGAGTCTACTGTTTCTTGCGCTATACATGTGATTTAATTTGAAACCCACGATTCCCATTGTGCCAAGTTTGAATGTCGTTCAATTTGCTTCACAAGGATTTCCACTAACCGGTTTTAACTACCATGAGTAATCCCTATTTCAAGGCATTTCTCAATAAATTTGCATTTCCATTTTCCTGAACTGACGAGCTTGAGCTAATTAGCTAGCTGAGGTTAAACGATTCATGACCAGTTCACGACCTTATGACACAACAAATCCTGGAAATGTTGTTTATTACTGACAGGAAGTCAAAGCTTTATAAGGCCTTATTTTAGTTCAGTTAAATTTTAGACATTTTTAAGACCATTGATGGGTTTTAAAGATCTGCGGCCACCCTGTAGAAGTAAGGTGCAAGCACTGGCTCCTTATTAACCAGGCACAAATGCTGTACGCACAAGGTGTTCAGGTAAGGAGTGACCACTTACCACTTGAACAGCACTAATAGAACACATGCAGTTCCTAAGATTTGTGGGGGTGAAATATTAAAAATCCAGACACTGTGCCTGCATTTCACCTACTTCATCCTTTTAGTAGAAAAAAATCTACATTAACCATTTTGCTGTACAGGCTCACCATGTTGTCTACGATTTTAATCTGTAAGAACCCATGGTGACATCAATGTAACAGAAAAATATCAGAAATGTGTTTAGTGGTCCAATTGGTTCGGGGTGTATTCTACATTATTTTTATTTATTTATTTATTTTTTTTACAGGAAATATGGATCTGGATTTTCATGGGATAAAATTTTCTTTGGGCCACTTGCGTGCCCCATGCGGATTTGCCCATTCTATCCACTCATAAGGGGAGTTGTGACTAAGGTATTAAACTTAAATATTTACAATTGGACTTATTTCCCACTCTAACTTTTGGTAAACCATTTTTTATTTAATGTCAATGGTTTTTTAGACCTTTCTACACTTTTTTCCCTTCTAGCCACTTTATATCTTCTCTTTCATTCCAAACAAATTTAGACTTCTTTTGGCCAACTCTAAATTGGTGATTGTTTTTGATGGTGATCCAAAAAATAGCCTGTGGATTATGTGGTGAAAAATATGTCATTGATGGGAGACCAGAATGAATAGCAGTATATGAGGGTAGTAATTACAACTAAGAACTCCAAACTACTTGAAACCACCCATAAAAATACATTATATACTCATATTTCAGTTCGTAGACCTCTGTATATCTATATCTGTACGAACTAAATAAAGAAAACAAGGAATATGATTCGGATGGATCCAACTATAGAAATGTCATGACCCCACGGCGAAGCGATTTGTGCAGAGATCGTTTTGCTTTCAGAAGAAAAGCACACTGATTTCTGTTTCCTTCAAGTAAATTACTGTAATTCCCCTTTCCTGCAAGTAAATTAAAATGACATGAACTGTTTTTTCAAAGAGGTTATTAAGCTACTTCTATTTATCATCATTTTCAACCAAAAACAAAGAATCTCTACAAGATAACACAACTTTTAAAAATGTGAATAGGTTCTCAAAAAATAAGCCAACTTTGCCGCTCTCCTTTACAACAAACAACACGTGTCATTATTAAAAGTCTGTAACTATTTGGAAAGGAAAAAATATATTTTGTATAATTTATTTTTTTACACAGAAACGTGTCATACTGCTCAATCTGTACACATCCTCTAGCGGACCTCTCAAGAGTCGTGTGAATATTACCAGCTACTTCTGTACGGAGCATAAAATAACTTCTGCAGACTTGTTTCACATCAACACATCTCTATGAATAGAAAACTCCCGCTTCTAAGAAAAAAAGCTAGTTCTTATTGAGTGACAAGTACCAGTGCAAAGTAGGCCGTGCATCTGGTGCGAGCATGTATGCAGAATATATCCGCAGCTTACATTTAGTCTGCAGAGCAACACTGCTGTTAGATGACTGAGTGAAGATCTGGTTGATCACTGCAGAGCCTGCACAATTTATTGATTCATTCCTCCGTGCGCACGTATATTTACGTTGTGTGGGTTTGTGCGTTTAACCCCATGTCTGCGCTTCCCACTTTGGAGAAAACCGGGTTAGTCTGACCTAGTTCACAAGAACTGTAATTTTCAGCACGACAATATGGCTCTGCTGACAGCTTCACCTGCCACCTCCTAAACGCTCAGAGGCAAGAAGTCAACTGCAAAGAATTGTGGCAGTGAGTTTAACACTTAACAGTCTGTCATCAATTGCTTCACTATTAACTTGATTATGATAGTCAGTCAACTTACTGTTTATTTCTAGGTTGAGCAGCTAATTAACAAATTGCTGCTTCAATTGTTGACTCTTTTGAAAAAGATTGATTTTTTTTTACCTGAATGCACCAATGAGCATCTCCCAACTCCTTAGTAGAGATCAATGTGTTTTGCATCTAATAACTGCACAAACACACTACTATAGTAGATAATCATTGTAGATGTCATGCCTTGAGAGCTGAAAACAAACCCCAGGTGACTAAAAATATGTTTGATATGAAGAGGAGAGACTGAGAAATACTGAGAAAAAAAATTCCTGTTACGTTACTGTGGTAACCTAAGACATCCCACCATCCACTGAATGCTACGGTGCAGTCCAGTGGGAGCCTAAATAGATGTAATATGCGGTCATTGGTGCTGAGTGGAGCGGAAGGTTGAGATGTCTGTGCAGCAAGGCCACTCTTCCATTTTTTGGAGATGCATTAATGGCACCAAATAAGAAATCGTTCGCTGAGCCTTGTCTGGAAGGTGAGCTTGGTGTACAGTAGCTTGGAAAGCTATTGATTAACAGTGCAAACTGGCTCTGAATGAACTCAAGCAAATCTCACAGCACACACACACACGCATGATTTGGCAGGAGGAAATTACAGCATTTGCATCCTTGGCCATTGCAAAGCAGCAACGTTCATTAAGCAGCTGTTTTGCTTTTGTAATGACCATCATTACACTGCCCTGTATATTGGCACTTGTACTGATCAAGGGCTTGTTTGCGTGTTAAAAAATTTGGTACCGTTCAGGACTTTAACCGTAAAATATAATTTATCTTTTTCCATTAACACAATAAAAGTTATTCAAAGTCTTAATGACTGATAAGACATTATCTTTTCTATATGCAGAAAAGCTAAGACAAAAAACAAGCAAGCAGTCATTCACAAACATAGCAACCTATGAAGCTTTTAAAAGGATTAGAAACAGATGAACACACCATTGCAACAGATTGGTTAAAAACTCCCTATGATCAGTGCATGATCATTACAAACAAGATGACAAGTATTGGAAAAAAAACAACCTCCATCTCAATCCCTTACTAATAGGGCACAAGCCAAAATCTAACTGTATATGATTGTTTGCTTAACACAAAAACTGAGTCTTTTAGAGCTTGATGAATCAGTCAAGTCTTTACAAAGTTTTACTATTATTTTTAAATAATAAGGATATGCAGGATCTGGAGCTTCCAAACCTAAATGGGGCTCTAAACAGCTGCTGTCAAGGTCTCAGCTTTTGCTACAGCCACTACACTTCCATGGAGGATGCTTATTTTTGGGTTCTGAATGAACACGGTAACCTAGTAGCCATTTGAAGGCTAGAAATCAATATCAGACATGATCAGTTTCATGTCCTGCAGTGTTTGGGAAGTCTGCTGAGCCATACACGCCAACTCAATGTACTTTGGAAGGTGTGAATGAAAAATGTGTGTTGTCCATTAAAGTATCTGGTGTTGAGAATTTGAGGTCAAGGTTGAGCAAAATGGAGTTAGGAGACACATATGTGCATGTGTGTGCATATCTGAAGGATGAGATGTTTATGATGGGTCAGCATGATCTGAGCCTTACCTTCGCTGCAGTCGTTGCCTTGGTAGCCGGTATCGGAGCAGTCGCAGACAGCCTGGTCATTGATGACACTGCACACCCCTCCGTTCTGGCACTGGTGGTCAGGTCCACAACCAGCTGTCACTGAGACGCCCTCTGAGCTGTCCAGTGTCACTAGCGAACCATTGATGCTCACTGCTGTGATCCACCCACGGAAGGCGGGGTGTTCCCGCACTGTGGGTGAGGTGAGGCGCAGGGGCGAAGAGTGTAGGTCTGGTGACACCCCACCCATGTATGTGTGACTGAAAACTGTCATGTCTCTTCTCTTACTCTTCACCTCTGCCCATCCCTCCAGTCGCCCATCCACCTCCAACGAGGTGTTCCTCCAGTCCCGCTTGACACGCACCGCATGCCATCGTCCATCGCTCACCGCCACGCCTGACTGAAGCTCGGCTGGCTCGGCACAGAAAATGGAGAAGCGCAGGCGAAGGTGGCCGTGGAGAAGCAGCAGCTCCAGGAAGTCGCAGAAACCCTCATCATCCAGATAGAGCAGCAAGCCCTCCTGGCTGTGAGTCCGCAGGCTGAAACTCAGCACACTCTCGCAGCAGGCGTTCCACACGGGAAACCGCCCCCACTGGTTGGATACACCCCCGAACTCCAGGATTTCCCCTTGGGCCTGGCCCCCTACACTGCACAGGCACAGCCCTAGGAAGAGCAGGGGGGCTGCCGCCCAAACGCAAACCGCCATTACACTCATACACACACTCACTCTCGCACTCACACACACGGGAGAAGACTGACGCTAGTGCTGGGGGGTTTCCTCTAACCAACAGCTCATGGTGCAAACTGGAGGGCACTTCATGAAGCACTTTCTAGGTGTCTCTTGTAAACCTTTGGTCTTCACTGTGTCTTTTAAGGTGGGAACTCCAAAGGGGGAGTGGGTTAGACAGCAACACCCTGTGTCCTCTTAGCACATATCTCACGTCTTCTTTTGCCTTTTCCCAGCGTTTGTATGGTCTGTGGGATGTTCAACGCCTCCTCTCCGATCAGTCTTTCATTCCTCCCTTTAGACATGAGACTCCAGGTGTGAGTATGTTTGTTTATGGCTGTGAGTCAAATTTGGGACAAATACGATATGAACTCCATCTTTGTGCCCTAGATAGGGCTTTATTCCCCATGCAAGCAACTCCCCACGGAGAGTGTGAGCATGTGTGTGTGTGGAGCTCACACACGGGTAATGGAGAGAAATGACACCGTCATAGCAGTATTTTCTCCCCCTTTCTCCCTGTTGTAGTAGGTCAAGACAGAATGTGTGTGTGGGCAATTATCTATGTGTGTATGGCTGCTTGTGTGAGATGTATATCTCACAGCCACGTCATCGTTGTCTTTAGAGACCTGCAGAGAGAACAGAAATGGCACAATCAACCGAGGTTCAGATGCACACAGATATCCCATGAAAACAAGAATGCAAAAATTGTAAAACACACACACAGGTATATTCTATGCACACTTAGACATCCAATTAGGCATTAATCAGAACTATAAGCTTTTAAATGTCAGTGTAGAGGTGTATTTAAACTTCCTCACAGCCCACACACCAGTAATATGTAGGGATATGACGATTAATCAATCGATTAATCAATTTGTACTCCTACGATCCAACCATATTAATCTGAGACTAGTTGTTAATCGATATTGGAAAATCGTGTTTGATTTGAGGCACTGTAGATTTATTTATTCTCAAAAAGTGACCATCCCAGCATGTGATGGCAGCAAAAAATGAGTAAGCCATCATTACAGTCCAATGTGTGGAAACACTTTGAATTTTGCAAAGACATATGACCGTGTGGCCGAATGTTCTAATAATGTTCCCTATATGTAAAAAAAACAAAGCAACAGCAGTGGGCTGAACTTTATGAAACTAAAATGTGAATTGATTTGCCATTAATTCTTGTTGACTTGTTTGTTTGTACACATATTTCATTTATACTTGATTATCTTGCACAAAAAAAATGCAAGAAATCTGGAAAACTTCACCTGCACCGTTCAGTTTTTATTTCTGAGTCACACTGATTGATTTTTTTGGCTAAAGATGTTCTGGATTAATTTTTAGGTCACTGAATCAGATCGTGCAGAATTGTTGTTAAATAAATCCTTACACATCCTTTGACTAATAAGTCAAGTCAAGCACACACACACACACGCACGCACGCACCCGCACAAACACGCACACAAACACACACGCACAAACCGCACCTCATTATTAATGCCGCAGGAGATTTTTTAGACTTGCCTTAACTGGATAAAGTAATTTCTTCAATGCTACCAGACTCACCGAGCATTCAACGGCACAATTCAGCCACTGCTGCGTTTTTGTTGAATTCCCCTCAGACCTAAAAGGGTCGCCAGAATTTGTTTTGGCTCCACCACAAAGAACAGGAGCAGCTCCGCGCGCTCTGCTGCGGATGACTCAAACCGTTTCGCTTTTGAATTAACTGATACACATACTCTGTCTTAGAAAAAAAAAGACAGAAAAAAAATCATATTGTCACAAAAAACTGAAATTCCAGTCCCAGAGCCAGAGCAATTGGCTTTCTTCTTTAGGTCTTTCAAAGGCGGCGACATCCCAGTTATTGATGGAGAGGGTGAATGAATGCGGTTGAATTATCGATTGTCGATTTGCGGCCATACCTCCTCCATTTTTTTCTCCCTACCACCCACTGCTAGACTGTACCAGAGGCTCCGACTCATCACCTCAAAAACACTCCAACCTATTGGCCCTTACTTTTTGGGCAACTCTTTATATTGACATTTACCTGTAACTCAAGGTGATTCGTGATTTATAAATAAAAAAGACTCACCCCATGCACATTTGGGTCCGTGGCAACAGCGCATCGATTTCCCTTCCCATTTGACGGGAATTTGGAGTGGGAGGAGGGAGGTGCTGCGCGCAAAGCAGGTCCGGACGGAGATTATTACAGCCTCGCCTGGAGACAACCCCGATGCTGTGTTTCTCTATAGCTCCGATCCCTTCTCCTCCTGCCCCTAACTCCCTCTGTCTATCTCCGTGTCTCTCTGTCCTCTCTCTCTTTTCCTGAGGAGGAAAAGGTGCAGTGTGATGCTCTCGCGGCAGACCAGCCAGAGTCACGTGGTTGCGCCACAGAGAAAGAGAGGCAGAGAAAGTGTGAATTTGAATGCGTGTGCGCGTTGGAGAGAGGAGGAAGAGCCGCGGGCGGGGCAGCGCGCCGCTGCAGCACCTTGGACAGCGCTCACTCACGGCAAACACGAAACAAACATCATCTCCCCCAGGCAGACATGAGACGGGAGAACCGGGGAAGATCAGAAAGATGAGCACAGACCTTATTTGTCCCACTCTACCGTTTGTCAGGAGCGCGGTGATTAGAGATTTCCAGACTAAATGTGATTTAAAGAGGGTAAACCCTAACAGGGACTGCAACAACATTTGACTTAACAAAACAGAAGAAAAAAATGAAAATCTGCAACAAAACAAAACACCAGACTAATTTTTGGAAGTAATTAAAGTCGTAAAAACCTGTCTAATTCAGGGGTCAACAATCTTTGACCCATAAGAACCCATGGTGACAGTGTAACAGAAAAGTTATCAGAAATGTATTTTGTGGTTCCACTTGTTATTCACTAATTTTTAAGAAAGAAAAGGCTCTGAGTTCTAATGGGTTAAAGTCCCACTCGGATCATCTTTTGAACGATTAGAAAATCATTGCCAGTGCTCTTTTCAATTCTGCACTTTTTAGAAAAAAATAAACAAAACTGTCATTTCAGACTTAGTTTCTGCAGAGTGGTCAGAACTTATCAAGATTTCGTCTCTGAGTTGTGGGTGGGACTGTTACTGCAGAGTAAGCCCGCCCTCACTTTCCACCATTCTTAGTTTACGCTCTCTATCCTTACAGCCCCTCTATTACCCAACCTAATATGACCGGTTCAAAAAAAATGGCGAGCAATATTGGAGCTATCCAGCTGTAAAGTTTAAAACCAGATGTCAACTCAGACGAGGAAAACAAAGATGTACTTAATCTATTTGTCTGCAAGTGGATGCATCAAAATGGAGCGGAGCAGGGAGCTTGTGGCCCGCAGTATCTCCTACGTCACTGCTACAAGCCTTTTTTTTTTAATCTGCCTGTGATTCATAAATATTTGAATAAAGAAATACTAAAAAAAGGTATTTTGAACCTAATTTTAATTTCTCCATCATGAAAATAATGCTACAAGAACATGTTAAAAACACAAAAAATTCAATTTTTCATTGCATGTTTTCATTCATCAACAAACAATTGGTCCCACCTCAATGTTTAAAAAAATACACTTTGTTTTCTTGGCCATCAAGACATTCATTAAAATGTAGCTTTTAAATTTTTTTTTTAATTAATGAATTATAGCGATAAAAAATAAAATAAATATAATCATACATTTTTCTATATATAGTATGGCTATTTCACCTTCTTTTACTTTTGCAGCATAGCAAATTCCTTTCAAAATAAAACACAGCCTGCTGTGTCAAATAAGAACCTCCTGCTGCAACTGATTTTTGTGTTTAAAAATGCCAAGAAGTCAAGTCAAACATGACATTTTCTGTCATTATGACTTTGGTGCACTTTCATTTTAATTCTCCTTTAACTATGAGATATAAATGTAATAACACTGGTGTCAAATCAAAATTTTTTTTTTTGTTGAGAATCATACATGTAAACGCAACTTTAAAGTTTATTTGCCTCTGAACAGCAACTATGCTGTTGTGCAGCAGTAGATCATATATGCTTTAAGCGTGTTCTAATGATAAACCACTCAGACAATAGATACAATATTTTACCATCATTTTGATCCATTTTCTGACACGAATGACAACTTCGCTAAAACAAAATAACCAAAACTACAAATCCATTGTAAATTGTTAGCATCAAAAGCCAAAGAGCAACAAGAGCCGCATGTGATTTCAGAGCCACCATGCAGACCTCAGGTCTAGTTAAAAACAAATTTTGCTCAAAGTAAACAACCAAACATTGTTTTAAAAGAATTTTTGCTTTATTTGACCAGAAAAGGTAAAAAGAAATGAAATTTCAAATACAGTATTCCTAAAATCTCATATAAAGAACAACCAGCACAGTGGATAGCAGGAAGATGGCTAAAGCACAAAAACACTTAGGTTTAAAAAATACTTTGAGGAAGGTTTCATTTGCCAGTAAATAAAGAGGAAAGTGGTCAAAGAGTTTCATTTAATGTTCTCACTAATGATAAAAAAGAAAGAAGCAAATTGTCTTCCCATGTCCATTTATTAATAACTTCCACAGTTCATGTCGTCACAGATATGATTGTTGTCCTCTCCAAATATGAGTCACAGACGTGGTTTAAAATGGTTCCAAGATCTGTGGACACAGCAGTTGTTTCAGGGATTAGTTAAATAGAGACATGATTTGAAGCTAAATAACAGAATATTAAAATAAAGACATTATTCATTTTAGTATGATGACTGATATGACTGTAAAAATGCATACGGTTTGAATTCATGCTCCCTGCTTTAGAAAGTAAGTGATGAAGGCTCCAATTATTTCATAAACCTTTGAAGATGGCTTTTGAAGACCTGTAGTTTGATCCTTGATGCTCTTATTATTTTGTGTTATTCATCTTACAAGAGAGTGGAGCTGAGAAGTAAAAGGCTGAAAGCAACATGGAGGTTAGATCCTTCCAGAAGGTTTTGAAATGCAGAAATAACCACAACCTAAACACAAATTCAACCTAAAATGCGCATCCATGTCCTCAGAAAGAGTATTTTAGTTTTACAAGTTTATTTTTCTTTGGGTCCATAATGCAGAAAAATAATGTTCAATGAGAGCTTTTGCAGGATAGAGGGAGAAACTTGTCATCTTGAGTCTTTCATGGTCCAGGAAGGTCTGAAAACCAAAGCATCAGACAGAAGATCAGCAATGATGATTCTCCTTTTCTTCATCTCCTTTACTTGGAGATTCTAATTAATACTTTCATCAATGATTCATTGCATCATCTGCTGTTTCTTACTGAACAAATTTTAAATTAAAGGTTTATTGCTTTTACAAAAAGCCTTCATGTTTTACACAGACATGGTCCCTTTTTTAAATACATTTGTGTAAAGTTCAACTCCTCCAAGTTATCATCAGCAATGTGCAATTACCAGGTTCAAGGATGAACAGCTCAGTAAATAGTTTTTTTCTTTTCTTTTAAACAGACACCATAGGCACTGAGAGCCTATGGAGAGTACCCATTTCACACATCTCTGACCTGTTTTGTCTGTCAAAAAGAAAAAAAATGACAAAATAAGAACTGGTAGACAAAAAGAACATGGTCGATGAACAGCTCTTTTATATTCCTCTGGTCTCTGAGATAAAGGCTTCCTTTAACTAAAGTCCAAGGGAATAGTTGTTAACGAAAAAGACATGGATTATTGGAAATGGCCGGTGAAAGGAGACTCTAAGAGGGAACTTTGTCGATTTTGGTTCATTTTGCACAATCCTGTCAATTGACAGATGATAATGAAACTTCTGGTTTTTAGTCAGGTGATCTACCCTGTCCATGTCATTACCAGGAATGGTGTGAAAAGTCTGTTCTGAAATGCGAACATGTTAAGACTCCACATTGTCTTTGCTCTTATTCTACTTAGATTTGAGGGTTTTTAAGGGTTGCAGATCAGACAAATACTCTTTCTCCTTCTAAATTTTCGCGGTGTCAATGTTTTCTCTCAAAAAAGTCTCAAAAAGGGTTACAATTTTTGCTGTTGGCTTTTGGCGTTAACCACTTCACAACTGTGCAGACCTTAGTAGTGATTGCACATCAATTTTGGTATGGCTTCTTGTCTCCAGTTTGAACAAAAGTTAGTTATAGTCTAACTTTAAGTTAGAAAAAAACTTCAAAGTGCAACACATCTTTTCTTGTAGAAAACCTTCTTAAAGTAACAAAATATACACATAAGATATTATTATTAATTTGATAGTTGGGTGGTTCAATTTAAAAGCAATCAAGCTTCTTGAGACATTTAGACTTTAAGCCCTTCATAGCTGAATTTATTTCCATCCATCCATCCATCCATCCATCCATCCATCCATCCATCCATCCATCCATCCATCCATCCATCCATCCATCCATCCATCCATCCATCCATCCATCCATCCATCCATCCATCCATCCATCCTTTTATTTATTGTCAGAACTCCCCAAATCTCTTTCAGGGTCAAGGAATTGGTGGAGCCAGCCCAATTACCGATTGCCAAGGCGGGGTGCACCCTAAACATGGCCAATCATTCACACACATGAAGACTTAGGGAAAATTTAGAGAGATCAGAGAACCTATGAAGCATGCTTTTGGACTGTGGGAAGAAGCCAGAGTTCCTGCTAAAAACCCACAGATGCACGGGAAGAACATACAAACTCCACACAGAAAGGTCCCAGCCAGGATTTGAACCAGGAACTTCTCACTTAGGCAAGAGTGCTAACCACTGCCCCCCAAATGTACTTCTAATTCTTTAGTGTTTCTTATTTCATTTTAAGGTAATGCTGAATTAAGGTAGGGCCCTGGATTGAATGGTATGTTGCAAATCAGAGACATACGACGTGAAGTGGTTAAAATTCCTAGAACTGATCATCACTTTTGACATGCTCTTACTTTTAGCCACTCATGTGTCCTCTACTCCACCAAAAAGTAATACCATTGCCTGCAGCTGCGTCAAACCCAGCTCCCAGTGCTCTCACTGGACTCCCTGTGCCAGCTGCTGCCCTTTTTCTAGAATCTGTACACTTTAGACGCACTAGAGCAGGGGTGTCAAACTCATTTTCACCGAGGGCCACATCAGTAGGCGGCAGTCCTCAAAGGGCCAAATATAACTTATACATGTAACTAAATGTAATGTTAAATAAACCATTATTTATTTATTATAACTTTTTAAAGTCACAATTACAGTTTTTTAGAAAACACATGTTTGCTTGTTACTTTAGCATTAATCCTTTTAAATTTTGTCCGCTTTTTAAAACCCACATAACTCCATTAATGAAGGATCAAATTTTCCAAGTGACTAAAGAAAAATAACATAAAACAGCTCCAAAGAACATGTATTACACGTGTAACATTTTGTCTGCATACACACATAAGACCTGCAGACATTGAATAATTGCAGCAACTACACATAAAAACTATTTAATCAACCATAGACATTTTTTATTTAAAAAAATTAAAAACTTTTAAGCTCCAGCGGGCCACATACAATGCCACATTTGGCACATGAGTTTGACACATGTTTACTAGAGCATGACTCCTCCCACTTTCACTTTGCCCAACTGCTTTTACTTGGCAACGCCTCATCCTGAGCTCTGAAAATGTGCATGAGATTGTCAAAATGTATGTTTAAAGCAGAAAGCGTTACATCATTCAATATGCCCTTTCAACATCTGAGAAGAGAAACAGCAGCCATCCATTGTCTTTGTTTGACAGTTGTCATCCTTACCTGTGTCTTCTTTCAGAAGATGCTGGAATGTAAAAACTACATGATCCTACAAAATACAACATGATATTCAGTCAGACGTCTGTTAGTAAGACAGCTCATATGGTCAGACCACAGCATATCGGCACAACCGCACAGCTGGAACATGAAGACTCCAATTGATTTGAGCAACAGATATTAAACCAGAAAGGGCTGGCCGCAGAAACATTTGCTAGGAGACAGATAGGAGATCTGAGTACACAGTCGTGCACGTGTCTCAGTGTGAGTTACATGCATGTTAGAAGGGAAGAGAAGACTGGGTGGAGGAGACGTTTCTATGGAAACTATCTTAACATCAGCACATGGTTTTTCCACTGGGTTGACCACCACATTACCACATCTTCCTCACACTCTACCACATATCTTGTTTTGCCTCCAGTTTTTCCCAAAGCTAAATACCTGAATGAAGAATGTAAAATAGAAAAAAAAAACTCTCATGCAATGACCTTTAAGACTAAATTGCATCAGGAAATAGTAACATTTCACAAACCCTGTACATAACAATACAGCTGACTTTCAGAGCAGTGAACTGTACAGTGTATATACAATTTAAATGCATCTGTTCATTGCAGCTTTTACTTTTTAAATAACTTTTTTTGGGTCAAATTCTTAACAGATGATGTAAAATGTGGTTCACCCTGCTTTTGTCTTTCCAGCTTTTTTAATGTCCCTTTGATGCAAAAAAAATACAACTCATGTCAAGTTTTTTTTGACAAAATTGAGCAAAGTCCTACACCAGGAATAACCAAAAAAAAAACCTCAAATGTTCCACTAATGTCAGGAGTGGGATAATCATTTGTTCAAATGTTGCTTTCACCCCTCACTTTTTTTTTTCTTCAAATGGAAACAACAATATGGGTTAAAAAGATTTTATAGGTTATAAAGTGATCTTAAAATGCATTGTTTAATTTGTTGGTAAGTGCATGTTTTATGAAAAAGTATGGCTTGCCAGGCTAACCATTGCTCTGGAGCTCCCATTTCTCCACCTGAGCCCGCTGGAGCGGAGGCTGCTGCTCGTCACCCAGCTGCAATCACGAGGAGACTCGCTGGGAGATCCGCTGGGAGACCCGGACCTGTGCAGCAGCCAGTGCTCATTGTGTACTCCGTTGTCCGGCATGTCCGGGTTGGCAGGTGCCACACACTCTCGCTCTCTGGAGCAGTTGTGAATGACATTAAAAACTCTACCCACTAACTCTCTGTTAAACACCCCTCTGCGTATACAGTACATTCATCAGCATGCTGACACCAACAACCTGAAACTACAGCAATCTGAGACTCTGAAAAATGACTTCTTTAACTTGATTCCTACCATCCAACTTTTAAACATAAACTGTGTCATATCTGGACCACTACTTGCACACCGTTATGGAGACATCATGTTCTCACGCATCCAGCAGCTTCACATTTGGTTAAAAACATATTGTCATTGCATGAGCATTCCATAAATTGATAATTTCACAACCAAACAAAAGACCATACCTCCTCAAAGCAGAAGGTTTACATTCATGATATATCATTCTCTCCCATTCAGACTCATATACCAGTCCGCATCACCAATAGATATTCAAATCATTTCCATTTACATTCACATACCTTATATGTTAGATGTCGCACAATTCACCCAGCAGTCACAAAACCTATCTCATGCTCACATCAGATTTTACCTACAACTATAAAGACGGCTCTTTTGAATGTCAAATCAATTTAAAATACTTCTTTTGTCATTACTAATCTGTTTTAGACCATTATTTAACCTGTATGTTTTTAACTAAAACCTGGTTTGGTGCTGTTGCACCAGCAACTCTCACTGAGGCTTCTACACCTAATTTTAACTTTTTATTTTTAATCAGTGGAGGAAAGAAAGGAGGGGGTACTGCATCGATTGCTCACAACAAAAATAACATCTGAAAATATTTTACTCAGCAAATACTGTTCATTTGAGCATTATGCTTTTCTTTTTGGTGACCCACCTGTTTTAAATGTCACAGAATTGGTTAAATTTTTATGATATCTTCACATTAGGTACAATAAGATTTTAATAACTTGTGATTTTAATTTACATGTTGACCAAAATGATGACACCTTTGCCTGTGAGTTTGAAATACTCTGAGCAGAATGGATTTTCAGCAACATGTGACACAACCAACTCACAACAGAGGACAAACCCTGGAGCTTGTCATTAGCTACGGCCTGTCCACCAGGATGTCCCCTGTTGTTGACTAGGCCATATCAGACCATTACTGTGTGTTTTTAATGTCACCAGTGTAATCCAGAAGGAAGCCTCGGAGAGAAATGTGAGCAAACAGTATAAAACTCCTAAACAAACTCCTGCTCAGATTTCAACTGCACCCTGTGATTGTATTGTTGATCATTTTAATAATAGACTTAAGTCTTCCATAGATGCAGTGGCTTCATTCAAGACAAAAACATTAAGAATCACTCCTAAAAGTCCATGCAAGACTGATGACATTAAGCGTCTGAATAACTGCAGGAGAGCAGAGGGGAGATACAAGAAGATGAAATTAACTAATTTTATCCCACACATTGAAAGTGTTGTTAAGACTGGATCTTATTATCTTAAAAACATTGTCAGAGTCTGCCCATTCCTCTCTCTTGCCAGCACAGAGGTGCTGATGTATGCTTTTATTTTTAGTCGTTTAGATTACTATAATGCCTTGCTCTCTGGTTTACCCAATAAGTCTCTTTCAAACTTACAACTATTGCAGAACTCTGCGGTACGAGTCCTGACAAGGACCATGGGGGTGGGAACACATTACACCCATTTTAAAAATTGGCTCCCTGTTCGTTTCAGATTGATTTTAAGATTCTGTTAGTGGTTTTTACATTTTTTAATGGTCTTGGGCTTTCTGGTTGAAATGATATTCTTTTAAATTATGAGCCCTTGCGGAACCTGAGGTTGTCCTGGACTGGACTTTTAGTTGTTCCAAAGGTGAGGACCAAAACTTATGGTGAGGCTTCATTCTGCCATTACGGTTTTCACCTCTGGAACAGACTGTCGGAGAGCCTCAGGGCAGCAGAGACTGTAGAAGTTTTTCTGAAGAGGCTCCAGACCCACTTTTTAAATTTCGCTTTTAGTTGATCTTACCTGCTTATTTATTCTATTAATTTGAATACATTTTTTAATGCATTTAATCTTATTCTCAATTTTATGTTTGAAAAAAATAAACTTTATGTATTTAATTTCAGCATCTCAAGATTTTAGCCCAAGTGTTTCTTGTGGGGATGTTTTCTACCAGGACTTGCCGGCTTGGTTGGTGGTTGGTGCCGCGGTTGTTGCCTCATGCTGGGGCGGCTGGAGTTTAACACTGCAGCCTCACAGCTTATGTCACAATACAGGCAGACAGCTGGCTCCAACGGCAGCTGGTTTATTAGCTCAGCTAAAAGTCCACAAAGCTAAATCAGGGTCAGGCACGCAGGGGTCAATAACGAGCATCAGAAACATCCCAAAAATCAGAAAGCAAGAGTAGTCAGGATCCAGGCGAGATTCAGCGCAGGTGGCAGGCAAACAGAGTCGGAGTCAGCGACTAAACAGGGTCAGGAAATCAGAAGATCATGTCTGGCTCTAAAGCTCAGTAATGCAGGCAGAGTGGCACAAACAATACTTTGCACTGAGTGAGGCTCAGTACAGTGCTTAAGTATACTGTGAGTGATTTCAATTGAAAGTCAGGTGTGTGGCATCCATAAACTGCGCTGGGGTTGGTGGGAGATGAAATGCATTCAGGACTCTGGAGACGGTTCCCACCAGTGACCAGAGGGGGAAACAGAGCTTTAACTTCTGACAGCTGTGAAGTTTGCTGTTTGCTGAGGTCAAAGCCATCCTAGACAAAGAGGGTTGAGTGTCTCTGTCTGGAAGCATCGCTTATGTTTTACTTTTCTTACAGCCATTGCTGTCCTTGTCTGGGTAGGCACTGTGGCGATGTTTCTATGGCCGAGTTGGCTCCTGGTATTAGGAAATTCCCAAATACTCTTTCCTCACAACATTGCCAAGCCTTTAAAGGTCTTTTAGAAGTCACTTTTATAAGTATCCATTGTGTGTTGGGTCATGTGTCGTATCTGTTAACAGAGGGGAGTGGGAAGAGTGAAGGGTGGGTTGGGTTTTTAATGTAATAATATGTACAATTTTTGTGTTATATGTTAAAGTTTTTCAAGTTGCGCAAGGCACGAGAAGTGTTTTTTTATAAATAAAGTTTGATTTGATTTGATTTTTAAACTGCAGTACCAAAGTTGGTGTTAAATGTCACCAAAACAAGATAAAAAAGCAAGAAATAAATCCCACCACATCAGCAAAATATATTAACAAATGAATGATAACTAAACTTTTTCAATTTAATGTATTTTTATTGTAATTTAATTAAAAAGCCCGAGTTCACAACCAAAAACAAAACAGAAAAATAAGAACCAAGTTGAGTTAAATATATCAAGATTGATATAATCAATTTCGGTCTAGATTATTCCATAAAGGCTACAATGTCAATTCATTTCTAATAGTCCAAACAAGTGACAAACAGACTAAAATGAGTCTGTGGAGAAGAAAGCCACCCTGTAAAATTTAGAAGAAACCTCCAGCAGAACCAGAGTTAGTCAGAGCGGGCGGCCAAGTGCTGTGACCGGTTTGGCTTTAGTACTACAGGAAAGAGAACATTTCAAAATATCTGAGATACAAGTTAAGAACTTAAAATATGACATATTTATTAATAAATAAGAAACATAGCTGGCAGGAAAAAAAGGCATACACAGAGGAATGTTAAGAAAACACCCAGTGCATCTATAAAAGATGTCCATCAGTTTATAGCAGTCATGGCTTGGGGTCACTCTTGGCAACGTAAACTATGAGCCTTATCTGAAGGGAACGTTTTAAGTCTAGCCTAAGCTAAAGGATAGAAAAGGTGTTGGTGCTCCAAAGTGCTTTGTTGAAACTGGTATTTGAAGTCAATTGTAGAGTGTCCAATTTCCACCAATTTTCATTAGAACTCTGGTTGCAGCTTTTTGGATCTGCTGGAGGTTTGTTCATTAGAACAGCCTGACATTTTGGAACTCCAGTGGTTTTGCCTTGAAGAAACAAATGCATTGGCTGTTTTATGTGTCACTTTAAAATAGGAAATCTCTTTTTTGATGTGTTACATAAATGATAGAAATATATTCATAGAAACTGCATTAATCCAATATCAGATGTCAATATAAATAAATTAATTAATGAAGGACTACTTGGTTTCTTACAGTAGGTCTGGAAACCAATTTCAGGGCACCCAGTCTGATTGTATTGTTGCACTGAGGAGACCAAAGCTTCTTTGGTCCAATACAACCACTATTGCTTAATTGAGTTTAGATAATTAGAAGCACTCTTGATCTTTAAATTTCATATACTTTTTTCATACCTAAACTTTTGTAAACTTGTAAGTTTTGTAAATAAATCCATAAATGTTGGACCACCCTTCTGCAAAAAGAAATGATAGAATGAAAAAAAGATAGATTAGATTGTGAATAAAGCACAAAGAATCCATGTGTTCGAGAAATACTGACAAACGTGATATTGAGATAATAGTGCTAATACATCCAGAGTTCCACTCATCTAAAGCATTATATGTAAAAAAAAAAAAGTGATGTCTAAAACAATTTTTTTTTCTTTTGTTTCCATATATTTTGATGTGGTACAAAGCAAATGCTCTTGCTCCTTAAAGTATCTATCCAGTCATCTTTTGATTTGTTTCAAAGCATTTTCATTTGTATTTCAATATGGATCATTTTTAGCCCAAATCAAAAAACCTATGTCGTTTTCTAGGACATAGTTTTTGCAGAGCACCAGGAGTTTGGGGGTGGAACTGCTGCCATGGAATAAGCCTTCAGACCGTACAGCAACCTAACATCAGCGATGATCAACATTGGACATATTTAGTCATACAGTTTTGAACCAGATGACAGCTCAGATGAGGAAAACTGAAGACATTAAGGAATCTATTATCTGCAAGTGGATGCATCAGAAAGAAGCAGAGCAGGAAAGTTGTGGCCCGCCGATGGTAGCACCAACATTATTGCTCCCCATTTTCTAACAGAATTTTTTTTTTGTCTTTACCTCACTCACTCGTATGTAAGTGTAAAAGCTGTACGTATGACAATAAAGCTCTTTTATTCTATTCTATTCTCACAACGATTTGAATAAAAAAACACTCAGAAATGCAATTTTGATGTTAATTTTATTTTTATTTTATTTACATTTTCTGATTATTGTTTTTTTATACAGTCCCGGTAAAGGTTGTGATTAATAATTTCCGAAGTGAGAGCAGTGAACTCCCTGTGACTTTTGTATCATCAAAAGACACACTTTAGGACAGGGGTCGGGAACCTTTTTGGCCAAGAGAGCCATAAACGCCACATATTTGGTTGAATGCTGTAAAGCATTCAACCCTTTGTTTTCCTGTTTCTCTTTATTTATTGGTTGAATGCTGTAAAGCATTCAACCCTTTGTTTTCCTGTTTCTCTTTATTTATTCTTTACGCCTATCTTCCGCCATTTTTCGCCGCTTAACTCGTTCTACAATTTTTAACCGATTTTAACCATTCAACTTTTAAAATGTTCAGCTCTTTCTGCTTATTTGTGCTATGACTTTTGGTTTTTCAAATCCTTTTACTTTTTAAGATATTCCAGGTTTTCCGGGAATTTTTGCTCCATTGAAATACATGGAGATTTTTTCGTGCAGAAGTTCACAGCTAAACTCCTTCTACAATTTTTCACCTATTTTAACTGTTTGACTATGAAAATGTTCAGCTCTTTCATCTTATTCTAGCAATGACATTTTGTCCTTCAAATCCGTGAACTTTCCCAGATATTCCCGGATATTCCCAGATTTTCCAATGTTTTTGCTCCATTGGCCACACCTTTGCTTCTTTAAACAATTGTAACTTTAACATTCTTTTGGCTAGAGACACCGTTCAAATATTGAAATGTTCACAAGGTTTTGGACTTCAACATAAGGTTCAAAATTATTATGGGATGGCAACACCACCTACAGTTTGGCGGCCATTTTGTGCCAAAATGTGAGGCAATTTTAAACTTCTTCAAACTTTCACGTATTTTAATCCTTCTACTATTACAATGTTCAACCCTTTCAGCTTATTCCTTTCAGCTACGACTTTTAGTCTTTCAAATCTTTGAACTTTTCAAGATATTCCAAGATTTTCCAGGATTTTCCAAGATTTTTGCTTCATTTAAATACATGGAGACTCCTTGAAAACCTTTGTTGCTTTCAAGCATTATAACTTTAACAAGCTTTCAGCTAGAGGCACCGTTCAAACATTGAAATGCTCACAAGGCTTTGGACTTCAACATACGTTTTGAAATTATTATGGGATGGCAACACAACCTACTGTTTGGTGGGCATTTTTTGACAAAATCTGAAGCAAATGTTGCAATAAACTTCATCCATGGCTGGAACTGAACATATTGAAATTCACTGGATCTGGACATCTCCAGGCGACCCAAACATAAAATGGTTGCTATGGAGATAAAATCAATAGAAAAGCCGCCATTTTGAAAAAAGTGGATTTTTCTGTCAACTTATAACATGTAGCTTTTACCAATATAATACTCTCAAATAACGTGTTTTTTGGAGTCAGTTGATGATGCTGATTCCAATGCTAGTACTTTTAGCCATTTTAGCAACATCTTCAAATTTTCAACAATTCAGCCATTTTTTCAACAATTTCAGCTTTCATGCTTAAGTCCTACAAATTTTGACCTATTTCAGCCATTCTACTATTACAAGGTTCAACTTTTTCAGCTTATTCCTGCTAGGACTTTTGCACCTTTAACTTTTCATGGTTCTTCCAGTACAGTTCAGCCATTTCTTCAGCTAATTCAGCTTTCATTCAGCAGTACAGCATTCAACCCTGCATTTTCTTCTGGAAATGCAGCTCCTTCTAGTTATTCTTTACGCCTATCTTCCGCCGTTTTTCGCCGCTTAACTCCTTCTACAATTTTTAACCGATTGTAACCATTCAACTTTTAAAATGTTCAGCTTTTTCTGCTTATTTGTGCTATGACTTTTGGTTTTTCAAATCCTTTTACTTTTTAAGATATTCCCGGTTTTCCGGGAATTTTTGCTCCATTGAAATACATGGAGAATTTTTCGTGCAGAAGTTCACAGTTAAACTCCTTCTACAATTTTTCACCTATTTTAACCGTTCGACTATGGAAATGTTCAGCTCTTTCATCTTATTCTAGCTATGACATTTTGTTCTTCAAATCCTTGGACTTTTCCAGATATTCCCGGATATTCCCGGATTTTCCAATTATTTTGCTCCATTGACCACACCTTTGCTTCTTTAAACAATTGTAACTTTAACATTCTTTTGGCTAGAGACACCGTTCAAACATTTAAATGTTCACAAGACTTTGGACTTCAACATAAGGCTCAAAATTATTATGGGATGGCAACACCACCTACAGTTTGGCGGCCATTTTGTGCCAAAATGTGAGGCAATTTTAAACTTCTTCAAACTTTCACCTATTTTTACCATTCTACTATTACAATGTTCAACCCTTTCAGCTTATTCCTTTCAGCTATGACTTTTGGTCCTTCAAATCCCTGAACTTTTCCAGATATTCCCAGATATTCCCAGATTTTCCAATCTTTTTGCTCCATTGGCCACACCTTTGCTTCTTTAAACAATTGTAACTTTAACATTCTTTTGGCTAGAGACACCGTTCACATATTGAAATGTTCACAAGGTTTTGGACTTCAACATAAGGTTCAAAATTATTATGGGATGGCAACACCACCTACAGTTTGGTGGCCATTTTGTGCCAAAATGTGAGGCAATTTTAAACTTCTTCAAACTTTCACGTATTTTAATCCTTCTACTATTACAATGTTACACCCTTTCAGCTTATTCCTTTCAGCTACGACTTTTAGTCTTTCAAATCTTTGAACTTTTCAAGATATTCCAAGATTTTCCAGGATTTTCCAAGATTTTTGCTTCATTTAAATACATGGAGAATCCTTGAAAACCTTTGTTGCTTTCAAGCATTATAACTTTAACATGCTTTCAGCTAGAGGCACCGTTCAAACATTGAACTGCTCACAAGGCTTTGGACTTCAACATACGTTTTGAAATTATTATGGGATGGCAACACAACCTACTGTTTGGTGGGCATTTTTTGACAAAATCTGAAGCAATTATTGCAATAAACTTCATCCATGGCTGGAACTGAACATATTGAAATTCACTGGATCTGGACATATAAGGAATGTGGGCGTGGTTAGCAAACAAAGTTCGTTGCTAAGGACGTCCAAAGGTTTACTTTTTCCGATTTGTCTGAAACTGATGTCGATTTGTTCGTCATCCCATGCCGCCCCAAACGTAAAATGGTTGCTATGGAGATAAAATTAATAGAAAAGCCGCCATTTTGAAAAAAGTGGATTTTCTGTCAACTTATAACATGTAGCTTTTACCAATATGATTGTCTCAAACATTTTGTTTTTTTGAGTCAGTTGATGATGCTGATTCCAATGCTTTCATGCTTAACTCCTTCTACATTTTTTACATCTATTTTAGCCATTCTACTATTACAATGTTCAACTTTTTCAGCTTATTCTTTCTATGACTTTTGATCCTTTAGTTTTTCAAGATTTTCAAGCAAAGTTCAGCCATTTCTTCAGCAAATTCAGCTTTTATTCAGCAGTACAGCATTCAACCCTGCATTTTCTTCTGGAAATGCAGCTCCTTCTAGTTTTAAATGTAATTTCGAAAGAGCCATACAATAATGTAGAGTTTCCCACACTGAGGCACGGAGACTTAACCTCTTTTAAGGTTCTTTATTCTGGTTACTGTAGACCACAACAAACGCCGTAAAATTAATTCAGCAACTCCTTAATCTCTCCTGTCGACACGAGACGAGAGAGAGCGCTTCTACCAACTTTATATCCCCCCCCCTCCCGCTCCAGCCCTCCCATTTCCCTTATTCGGCCCATAGCTGAACCCCATTGGTCCAAACTACCTAACAACAGGCTGAGCGACAGAACTGAGAGCCAATCAGATCTCTGCTTGATGCGGTCAATGAACTCCAGAACTTATAACGCGGCCCAACAGCCATCCAACTCAGTCCGCGACAATATGTTTAAAACTAAATATACAAATGAATGTGTGCATTTGATGTAATTTCAACATTTTTAAAGTACAATAAGTCTGTGGATTCTTTTTAATAACATGGTTATGCTGTTGCTGATAAATGATGAGTATTTCTCGTGGTAGTTTTGCTGATGGTCTAGTCTGGTTGATACGTGGTGAGTTTCTGCTTCACGCAGGCGTTGAGACTTTAAACGTGATCTTAGGTCTGAATGTTCTGTAGATGTGACAAAGACTGATCACATGCAGACGGGGAGCCAAACACACACTCACACGCCGCAGTGACTGACGGGCAGCGGGTTTTACGTTTTTACAATCCCTGCGCGATTCACCTGCTGCCTGTCCCCACAACACCTCAGCCCCACCCCCCTGCTTTCTCCCTCACACATCCCGTCCCCGCAACTGCGCGCTCTTTCTCAGAGACGGGAGCGCGCACTTTTAGGCACGGCAATTCACAGGTTTCCAGTTGGTACAAACTCTGTGAAATTATAGATAATAGTAAACTGATAGCGCTGGCGCAGATTTTTCTCTCCAAGCACCGCTACTATTGCGCGCCTCTTTTTTTTTTTTTTTTTTTTTTTTTCGCGCCCGAGAAGGACTGGACTAATGATAAAAAAAGTATAATTAAAGATTTGTCTGCGAGCCACATGTGACCATCAAAAGAGCCATATATGGCTCGCGAGCCATAGGTTCCCGACCCCTGCTTTAGGAGATTAAATTTGAAAGAAAGACGGTCACCCATAAAGCAGCTGCAGTAAAACATGCTGCTTGTTAGCCCTGACTGCTAAGAGTGATCAAGGTGTGACATGATGCATCTTCGGCCTGTATGAAGCTGTCTTCCACCACCAGCATTTTAAACAGCCGCAACTCCATCAGCCAACATCAGCCGAGACAGATATGAGCTGCCACTGATTGCATTAGTCTTTACTAAATAATGAGGTGGACGAGCTCGACTCTTTACATTCCTTCAGCCAGAATCTGTCTTCCTCAACCTTTTCTCACTTCACTCTTCTTTCTTCTGCTTTCTCTGACAAGCTGACAGCAAGCAGCGACCCCTGACTCTTTGCCTACTCAGCAGAGAGAAGGTCAGTCAATGTGTGTGTGAGTCTGGGAGTGTATACGTATTTTCTTTCCATACTGTGTGTGTGTGGGTTCGCAGGAGTGCTTGTGCACTGGTAATATGTGTTGTACTGCCAGCAGAGAGAAAATACAGCCAAAAATAAAAACTCATCTGTCAGCATCCAGTCGCTGTGTGTTCGTGCACCCATATTTTGTGCTCATATTTATGTTAGCTTACACTACAGTGTTTAGAGTTGGGCTTGAGACTGTAGGGTTTACTCAGGTAGAGCTGTGAATGGCGACAGACTGCCAAGATATAATATCTTGTAATGGTGATGTGACATAGAGGGTGGGGGATCATATTTAAGTGGAGGATTCTTTGAGCCATCTCCTCCCTCAATGGAGAGAAAATAAAAATGAGAATCTTTTTATGAGTCAGTCAGAGGTGTTTGATGTCACTCAGAAAGGCTACTCTTTGCATATACATAAATATGGAACTGTGCGTGTGCATGAGTGAGATCGTGTGTGTATATAAGAGCGTGTTTGACAGGCACCAACCCTTTTCTAAATGAGATTAAATGGGAGGTTTGTCTCTAATCTTGTTGTAATGAGTTTCTGTGTAGCTCATACATTTACTAATTCCACTTGCCAATAGTGCAAACAGCCATGTGTGTGCATGTGTGTGTGCGCGTGTGAGGTGGGCGAGGTCACCTCCCAGCAATCTTCCTCTCATTTATAACAATACTGGTGAGCTGTCCTCATCAAAGGATTGCAATTTCTAAACACAAATAGCATTAGCTTCTGCAGCGGGCCCAAACGGGCGCCCACACTCGCACATCAACGCACAAGCACGAGAGCAAACGTGCAGTCCATCTGTGTATGGATCTGTGTGTCATTAGGACTCTCAGCAGGCTTCGGCATTGATCATCTGACCAGCAGATGGAGAGTGACCGACAAGGACAAAACAAAGCCTGTCTGAATACGTCCATGTGTGAGCATGAGTGTGAACAGAAGAGGCTGAACGAGAAGAGGTGGAAGTAATGGTGGACTTTATGAGTAACTAAAAAGCATGAAATAGGATCTATATTGATTAAATCTCCTACTGCACAAGTGTGTCTGTGAGTATCAAAATGACCATAATTCTGACCTAAAGACTGGGGTTGTCCTAGCGACAGAGTCCTTAGCCTGAGGCAATCCATGCTCTACAGTGAGGGGTCAGAGGTCCCGCCAGTTCGAAGCAGAGAAGCATTCTGGATAATGATCAGTGGAAACAGTAACAAGCAGCACATTGTCACCTTTTAGCTGGACCTGTGGCCTCTTAGCTTTTGGTTTCCAGAATATCAGATTAGCTGCAGGGCACACGCCAAGAACACTGCAGCGCCCTGTTACCTGAGGCTACATGCACCTCACACAAAGTTGATAAACCTGCAGGACATGCACTCACACATCATGAATAAACCAAAAGCAGATTTTATTCGAAAAACACTGGTGCTAAAATGTAGTTTGATGGCTTTCTTTGAGATGTCATCAGATAATATGCAAATGGTAAAAGTCAAGAAGTATAGTTTTTGTTATTTGTAGGTTTCTGTTATTGTCTAATGAAGGCAACATGCATTTTCTGCAGCGGCACAATCTCAAAACCTTTAGGCTAATGTTCTATGACAACAAAGCTTTTCTATTACTTTTGCTTTTTTTTCCAGAATCACATGCACTTAAATAATGAACAGGAACATTAAGTCCTGGGTAACCTATCACTTATGATTACATTACTCAGTAAGCTGAAAAATTGGGCTATTAATTCTGGAGGCTAAACTAGAATTTACATTTCCACATCCATGGCTTGACTAAATATGTTTGCCTTGGCATCTGTGTCAGGAGGATGTGATTTAGCATCAATCTGCGGTTGCAGATCTTTAAATCCACGCAATAGTGTGGGTTTTTATGGTAACTGATAAGAGCAGTTTGAACTGGTTCTGAAACATAAATGTGTGGTGTTTTCTGTCACTAAGACAAGATTGCTGCATCATGACAACTTATGACAAATTACAAGTACTATTTGAGAGGAAGTCCTTGCGATATCTCAATTTTTATCCGTAAATCTAATAATTGTAAAAGAGAAGGATGACAGATCTGGTCATGTGAGGCACTAGTTTATACTGAGCCAATTGGAAACCTGTTTTTTTTAGCTGTTGTTTCTCTTGGCATGACTTTACTGAATCCTGGAATTCCTGAAAATGGGCATAAAGGTGGACCAAATATTTTAAAACAAAAAATTTCCACAAAACGAGAAAAACTTTCTCCATAGTTGAGTTATTGCCACAATCTAGCCAAAAGGGGAAAACATTTTTGAAACTTTGTTCATTTTTGTTTTAGAGTTGAATAATTTGGCAAAAAGGAACCATGCATGAGAAACAAGCCCCCTGGTGATTTTTCAAAGAATTTCCATGAGATAGGGGTCCTCTTTTTTTGTTACTGAATTCAGTCTGGGGGCCAAAGGGTTATCCTCAGTATGGACAACAGGACCATGCCTTTGTGGGGCAGCCATAGTGCAGAGGCAGATCGGTCACCTTCTGATTGGAAGATCCCATCCATGCGTTAAAGTCTCCGTGGGCAAAACACTGAGTGGTGTAATCCAGCCATGTCTTAAATCCACCTTAAAGAAATTATTTTCGTTTTCTTTAAATTCAATTATTAAAGAAGGTGAAAACTGAGTCAACATTTCTTTTTATCCAAGATTGCTGCAGTATCAAGATTTCCATGAATAAAAAACAGATGAAAATTGAGTTTTTATTGATCATTGTCAAAAAGGTGACAATTTGCATGTTTTGGATGCCCAGAAGAATCAGGGTGCCAGAATGAACGCTTGGGCTATTGGGGAAAGGGATAACATGAATTAGGAAGCATGAGCGGAGAGAGGAGGGGTTACTATGACAACAAGGCAGAACGTTCCAGGTGACAGTGAACTCGTTGAGATGCTAATTGTCCATTTTCAATCCCTCATAAAGTTTAACAGCCACTCTGTTGCCACATGTTTTTCTAACTTAGTCACAGAGGATACCTCCAGGATGTATAGTTGTCCCTCCCTCATTCTAAATGGCATCCCTGTCTTCCCTCCACACCCTTTACTCCTCCTTATTCCTCCTGTCATTGCACACACGGAAGAATGTATGCATGCAGATATCATAGACATTTCGGAGCATATGTGTGCATCTCTCATGAGGCCGGGCAGCACCTGATTATCAGACTCTCTTCTACCCTCCTCTCTTTCATTTGCTTCGTCCTTGCTTCTCACCCTCTCCTCATTTTTTCCCTATCCAGATTCACCACCTCCCAGACCCCCCCCCCCCCCCCCTCCCCTCGCCGTCCACCCCCACACTGTTTATCTCTACCCCTGCTCCTTCCCAACGCGCTGCATTTAACCACTTTGTTCCCTTTTAAGATAAAGATAATTAAATCAGAGGCTAAATGAGAGAAACTGTGCTGCTGGCGTCACCATGGCAGTACTTTGATGTTCTATTTCTGCCCGATAGTATCAACATCGTGTCATCACTCACAAACTACTGTTGTGCGCGCTCAGTCACAATTGTGCACATGTGCAGGATTCAGGCATTCATGCCACCTATTATACCCACCCTCCCACCTCCTCCTACTCCTACTGTACACACAAAGATAGATTTGACACGCTAAGCTCTAATGTCTTACTTTAGGTCCTCTTTCTTGTCATCCAACCACAGCATTCTTTAGTGCTGAGCTCACCCACTTGTCTTTCCTCTTTCCTTCCCTCTCCAGTCTTCTCTCATTTCTAATCTTATGCTGCTCCCTCCCTCTCTCTTTCTCTTGCCTCCTTCTTCCGTTCAGCAGGTTGCTAGGCAACTGTGCTCCATTGATCTAGGGGAGCATGATGACAAGCTCCCATAACTGACTTTAAAGTACACACACACACGTATACACAGTGGTACAAACACACACAGTCATTGGAGACATCTGGCGGCTTCTCTAAAATGAAGGCGTCCGCTTATCTGATAACGAAACGAAACAGGAGGAGAGGAGGACAGAGTGATGCTAATGACAGAGGAGGAAAAAGTGGAGAGAATAGCGCTCTGTGTCGCTTCTTCACTCTGACCCTCCCTTCGCTGTTTCCATTACCATTCCCTATTTCATCCTTTAGCCTTCCCTGTGTAACCCTTGCCATCCCTGGAAAACAATTACCCTCCCTGGTCGTCCTGGCTAAATTTTCAATCTAACCCATCACACATCAACGACTGTTTCATCACAACAAGCCACCAACTGGCTGCAGTCCAATTGTGGCTCTGTTTTAGCACTAATCACTAAATTGCTTAGTAAAATGAAACAAAAAGAAAGATATGATATTCAGTAATTTAAAATGATTGACACTGAAATATCAACAAATACTGAACAGCTGCTAAGTTAAACATCATCAAGCTGCTAAAACAAATACAAATAATCAAGGAAATATTATCATCTTCAGTTTCTTCAAAAGAATTATTTAAATTACCTTTTTTGTTCCTTTGATGTCTGTTGGTAGCATTTGTGAGAGTTCAGTCAGGTCAGTGAAGATCATAAAAGTGCGGGACTGAAGACATTTTTTTTAAACTCAGGCACATTTAATTTTGAGATACAGAGAGTATTGTGAGAACAAAACAAAAACGGAGACCTTCATCAAATATCTCAGTTTGCTTAACACAAAACAAGAGGGTTTCATTAGATGGTAAAGAAGAAGTACTCCCCTCAGTGAAAAGTGTCTTTTTTGAACCAAATTATTTTTCAATAAAAAAAAAAAATCTGAGATAAATTTATTTTGGAATTTCTTTTAACAATAATGCCACTAAAGTCTTTTGTTTGGTCTTGCACAGCAGTCATTTTGCGCCTCCCTCATCATAGAGCATTTTAACAGTTATGTCTCAGATACATCAGAACATAAAGGAAAACCCCTGTTGCCACCCTTCCACCCCTCTGTCTTTACCAATCACGTGGAGACACTGAACCAGAACGAGACTTCGGTTCCAGAAGGATTTCATCAGTTTTATCTGTACTCACCAACCAGCACAGTGAGTATCATGCTCTTTGATTCTTATAGTTTGTTCAGTTTAATTCAATTTTATTCCTATAGCCCAATATTACAACAACAGTTGTCTCAATGGGCTTCATACCGGTAATTGAATAATAAGCATGAAATCATAAAGAACAGGAAGTCTTACAATTCAATGGGTAATGGCCAAACTAAACTAAACACACTAAGCTAAACTGGGCATCCCTGCCCTCAGACCCTCGGTAAGGAAAAACTCCCCCCCAAAAAAACAGAGAATCCTCAGGGGTGTCCACATGAAGGATGGATTCTCCCCAGGACGGACACTGTTCAACACAATTACAGTCTTTACACATCGAGTAAACCCTTGCTGAAGCCACAACAACCACCTGATTTGTGTACCACCTGACACATCACTGTTTATGAGGTTGAATATTTTTAGATCTGGATTGTTGACAACTCAGGAGCGCATGACACTTTGGACTTCAAGTGCAACTTGTTGGGTTGCCAATTGGAGAAATACACCATCTTTTAACCTTGGAAATGAAAAATAAATGGCAAATGAGCATATTAAGTGCAACAAAGTAAACCTAACACTTTCTGCATCACTGACGCAGAGGTGGGGATGAAGAACCCCAAAAACGTCTACATATGCAAAATACACCTAAATTGCAGGACAGGCCGTGTTTCTGAGAAAATGCATGTGTTGGTTCAGGGTTACCAAGAAGTTTGGGTTTTGCTTGCAGCAGTGATAATGAAGAAAACAACAGTGTTTTAGGCAGAAGCTTTTGTTCTTTTACTGAGAAAAGAAGGTAATTTATCTCCAAAGCAAAACATAAGATACGCAGACTTTTCATCATTTTAACCATGTTTGTTAAACTGCTTTCATTTATTCTTCTATAATAATCGTTCTTAAGCTTTATAGAATGATCACTCCCAGAATTATAAGCTGAAACAAGACGGGTTAGTGATTAGATGAATTTCCAATCTCTCTTTAAGGACAAATATGTGAACACATTTTGTTAGAATTGGTGGTTTTCTTCTGTGGGTTCTTTTTCCAAAGATCAAGGAGTAAATAGCATCTGGAAAAGGTTTTTGTTCAAAAAGTAACTGTGGGAGCTGCAGAAGAGATTAGGGTTGGATTGAAAACAAAAAACAAAAAGGAAAAAAAAACTTATAGAAGAAAAGCATGAAGTAAAAATGAGGCCTGGCAAAATTACCACTACAAATAAAAACTAGTGAAGATCATATTAATCTGGCTGCAGCAGGTTCTTAGTGGGATAATGGAGAAGTGTGCTTGAAATTTGATTACAACTTATATTTCATAATCATTATTGTGTCTACTGAATCTATTTCTCCTCAACAGCACAAATCTGTAGAGACATGCTTTTTACTTTAGTAACTGCTTTGTTTTAATTTATTGGTTGTTATATTGGTTTTCATTGAGAGAAAAAACTGTGTCAAAAATTTGAAGGTGTAAAATTGTTATTTTGTAATGCACTGCTAATTAAATATCTTCCTATCCAAGAAATATTTTCCTAAATCATTGAGCTAAATGGAATTCTGCATTAAAAAGTCGCAAAAATTATCTGCAAAACTATTGCTAAATGTTTTATTGAGACAAAAACCTTTGAATACATTAAAGAATAAAAACCTAAAAATTGTGACAGTAAGTAAAGCATTCTAAAAAAAAGGTAAGAAGTAGTTCTGATTTAAGCTACAGACAACATGTCTTAATCGGCTCAGCAGGTCAAAGATGCTGTCAGAGAAAATCGTGGCTGAATGGAAGTCATCAGGATTCATCATCTATGGATATTTAATTTGCAAAAAAAATTGTGAAAAGCAAGCCATTGTGTCATTTACATAAACATTTTAAGTATGCATTCATCAAAAATAAATGAGGGTATTGCACAATCAAGATTGATCATTTTCTCCAAGAAAAAAAAAAGAGGAAACAATTTGCTAAAATAAAAGAAACAGGAAAATTATCAGTAACTGTTTTGATACTTAGATTTAAACATTTTAAAAATAATAAAACACAAGACCTTAACTGTCAAATGTTGCATGACTGACCCCATGGCTGTAGTGAAGTTTAGTCTTTAGGTTTACATCTCCGTCATCTGCCAGGCTCAACAAATCCACCAAAAGTACATTTCTTCCTGTCAGCTTTTCATTGGCCTTCTAAAACCAACAAGTAAATCAGATTTAGAATTAGAGGTACAGAAGAAAATACTCTCCAGTTTTATTTACGCTTCCACTTTTTATTCTGATTTCAGTTTAGACTCCAGTAGCTTTTCACTGGCTCTTCTCCAGCAATTATCTGGTTGGTTCCACTTGGACGCAACTCTGACTCCACTCATCTTCTCCCTCGTCATCATCTTCAGCCTTTGCAGCAAAAGCGATACTCTCCTTTGACTTCAACTCCCACTTTCTCCAGAATGGGCAACGTCTCTATGTTCGCTCAAAATATGTCATGACTAAATCTCCTCCCCATCTCTCCGTGGCTCTTTAACAAGACTGACACAGTCATCCGATGTGCTCTGATATTGCAGTAACTCCATCCTGACCATGACTCCATGCCAACTGTCCTCCAGCTCTGATTCATCACTGCGCTTAAGCCTCAAACTCAAGCTCTTCCTTTTTTTTTTTTTCTCCAATCAAAAAATTACGTCAGCACACTAAAGACTTAAGCTTTTCCTGAATGGTTGGCACTGATGCTGCCTACTTCATTATAACTCACATGGTCAGGAAAATGATTCAGTACATAAGCAAGTTTTCACAAGGAAGCTAAATTCAATTTCGGATGCCCATGACCTTTTCTCAAATGCCAGCAGCAGCTCTCACTTTCTTCTTTTTAAATGATCTTAAAATACTTCAACAAATAACCTCAGTTTCCGCAAAGAGCCATGGTCATTATTGGATATTTGCTTAGCACCAATCTTATATACACGGTTTTATGTGAAAAGGCTTATTCAGAGGGCAACCATGACATCTAGACAAAAATGAAAATTTGCTCAATAAAAATAATTAAATACATGTGTTTGGATGAACAATACGTGTATTTATGTATTGCTATCTCCTACATTTTAACATTTTTATTGTTGGACGCTGCTTTTATGACATTGATGTACACGTTTTTTTTTTAACTGAAACCCATAGCTGTGGTGGTTGGGGGGGCCTGGCCCTCTCCTGGGGGGGGGCTGTCTGTAGGATGGGAGAGGGGGGGGGGGGGGGGGGGGCTCCCACTAAAGGTATAGGGCCTATAGTGGTAGCTCCTCTGGGGGGAAGCTATTTGGCAGTGGCCCCCCTCCCAAGGTTGTCGCAAAGAATTGGGCCCCTCCCCTCTCGCTTCGAATTGCACCTTAGATGTGTAGAAACCCTTGGTAGGGAAGGTTTGCTTGGACATTACTGCCAGCAAGCAGGAGATGCCTTTTCAGCGCCCCAACTGCCAGATTTAATGCTTGTCTGGGGGTGCTCTCCGAGGGTGCAGTCCCGAGCTGGATTCCCTGGCTGGGTTGGGGCCTGCACTTTCCGTGCTCCTGTACCTCCCTTCTCTTTAGCGTTGGGGACCTGTAGTGGTCCTGCTAGCCCTGGTCCAGGTGTCTGGCTGGATTACCCAGTGGGCTGATTCCTTCTATCTGCTATGCCATGCTGGTGTCAGGGGGCCCTGGCTACCGCTACCGCTTCAGCGGGGGTCTTGGGGTGGGGACAGCCAGGCACTCTCCCTCTTTTTGCATTTCATCATCCACCTCAGCAGAACATTAACACCCACCTGGGCACAGGTGTCAGCTCACCTTTGCACAAATAGTATGTGTGACAGAATGAAATGCTTTGTGTTTGTTTGTATGCATATGTACGTGTGAACTGCAGTTGTGTTGAGTACATGTTGACATGATTGTATGTGATGATTTTTGGAGCCAACAGGTATGTTTGTGACACTTGAGTATGTGTGTGGACAGGCCCCACCCCTTTTGACTAACATTTACACAAGACAGTAATGATGATAATCCTCCAGCATCTTGTTGCTTAATGATTGTACCCCTCACCACCACTTCTGTCATCATCTTCCAGATTTCCTTAACTCTCCTTTTCCCCTCTCTTCTGTGCCCTTAACCCTTGTGCTATCTTAGATGACCCCACCCTTGCCGTGTTCTCCCTACCATGACAAAGGTGGATAAAGGAGGAAAGATTTCATGTAATCCATGGACACCAGTGAAGATCACAAATCATTGAAGAAAAAAGGTTCAGCGCACTGTCTAGTGGGTCTAGATGACCCAATTCCCAATGTTAAAGTGCCTAGGATAGCACAAGGGTTACCCCCTGTCTCCAACATCCCTCCCTTCTTTCGTCTTCATGTTTTCCGTCCAGTCCAACAAAAAAAAAAAAAATTGGGACACAAATGTAATCAGTACGGGTAAAGTTTGGCCTAAACTACAAATGGGGTTTATACAAATGCACACCTTGTGTGTCAGAAGATCCACAACCCCCTGTTGTAACAGTAAAATCTGTCCAACATAATAGGCCTTCAGCTCCGATCTGTCTCCTCATCTGTTGGACAGGACAAGTAAAAAAAATATTCAGTTTTTACTATGTAGTTGCTTGTTACCTGCAAATTAAACACCACGGGACAAATTATTTTTATCCCCTAAAAAAAAATAAAAAATAAAATGGCCATTGGACATTCCCGCTGTCTCTAGGTTAGAGCAGTAACATGAATTTGTATTTTATTATTATGTTTTTCAATTAATATGTTCATTACTATCAATAGAGGGAAAAAAACATGTTGACTGAACGTAACCAAAACTACTTCTCTGTTTTCCTTCTTAATTTAATAATGAATGTTTATTTTTAGTCTATAAATCTTCATGCTCTCCTCAGATTCTGCATTCTTTCACATGCTGTATCAAAAGTAAGTTAAAATCTAGCAGCCAATAAAACCACAGGGAGTTCTGTGTGTAATTTTCAGGATTTGAATGTATAAAAATAATGATTAGTTTTCATTAAAAAGGCTAAACATGACCTTCATTGGAGGGTTTAAATTACACAGGAAGAATAATTAATTTCAACACGTTTTCAGCTTTATGTGAATTTTTTTTTTTTGGCATGACTTTTTGTTGTTTATTTTTTACTTAATTAATTTTAGTACTTTTCATGCAGTTTTTGTCTAGTTTTTTTTACCCTGTGTTGTTGAGCTCTTTGTGCGTTTTTCTGGGAATAGTGCTTTTAAATAAACATTGCTTACTTACTTAGTTTAACAATGTTATTTCTATAAAAAAAAATCCTAAACATCTATTCTTACCTGCTGAATCCCTTCCTGGTTCACTGGAGCATATCCCAACTACCATTGAATGAAGGTAGGATACAACTTGGACAGGTTTCATGTCACAAGGCTACACAATTTAGAATAATGTAAATACCAATGGAGCAAGTCTTGAATTTTTAATAAATTGTCATTTGAAACTCAATACGTTGACCTTCTTTCCCAGTAGGATTAGAGATACAACCTCACACAAATTTTGAGATCATCCTTTATTTTCTGATTCATATCTGATAAATGAGATCAAGATGGATGAAAGTTTGGTCACAATAAGGAGTCATGAAAGAAGAGTGTTTGAAATGTTATGGTAAAAAGGTTGTTTTGTCTCTATGGGGACAGAACAGCTTTGAGTCAATAACACTTTCAATCTTCAAATAGGCAGCTCTATATCTCGGAAACATATTGCCCTGGTTGTGCCACTATTGCTCGTCTTCCACACACCATGCTTGCGCTGCGGATCGAGCTGAGCGATGACACTTGAGCGCCACATTCTGCCATGTCGCTTGTCACTCACACAAACAGACTGATCCTTCTTCCAAAACTTACAATGCAAAAATCTAACTGATGCTAAGTTATCCCAGTTATCTACAGACTCTAAGAAACGTAAGTGCAGCATATTTGGCAATTTCAAGTGCCACATATTTGGCTTTAACTCATGGTTTCACTACACATATTTCAAGATATTTTTTATTCCTTGTAGCTCAAGTAGACTCACCAATACATAAAAGCCAAGAAACTCAAAATAAATTTTAACCAAGCTGGTGTCAGAAGCTGGTTGGTTACAATGTCAATAAACAAAGTCAAAAGTCGAAGACTCCACACAAGAACATCTATTGATAATTTTGCTGACTTTCACTGATTTTGAGACTTCTTTCATAATGTTGAAGTAAAACTGACACTGAAGAGTCCACTTCACCTCTGCAGCCTTGAGATATTATTTTGATGCCTCTGGTTTCTGAATAAAACTTCAGCATTTATCTATAAAATTCTTCTCTTAAAAAAAAACCCCCATCAGATCCTGTTGTTACATTGCAGTTTTTAAGACAATGACCATGATCAAGTTTAAAGTTTTCGTTTAAGCAATTCTTTGGGTATTTTTTAAGTGCAAATAAAACTCTAAAAATATAAAGAGGAAATTTATTTTTAAAAGATCTTATTGCCATTCATATCAGCATCCTTGCTATTCTTAGTCACAAACAAACAAGTGTAACACCCTTAATGCAGGGGATATGGCTGCATTCACCAAGCCCACATATGAGAGCAATCTCAGGAGTCGTGTGAGCAGTTCATGATCAAACAGTCTGCAGCCTTGCAGCCAGAAATGATGCTCTCAGCTCCTCTCCTCTCTTGCAGCCGACTTTTACAACTCGGTCGGCCAATTTTTCGCTGTGGCTGCTGAGATGGAGTCAGAAGTTCAAGAGCTTTTTTGTGTGAGACCACTGTTGCTAGAGTAAGTCGACGTGCTGGAGACCTTTGAATGGGTTTTGAGAACCTGGGTTGCTGTAAAGAGAACAGCTAAATACCGTAGGTCAGTCTGCGGAAAGGAACATCCTAAAGGGAGACACAGAGAAGAAAAGGTTGCAGTGGCTGAAGAAAACTCTTTTAAGAGCCTAATCAGAGAAAAAAAAAGGGGGACAGCCAAAGGAGGTGACGGGCCATAGTAAGAGCAGTGGTAATGAGGAAGAACATGTCATAGCTTCCTCTTTTAGATTAAACGAAATATAAGAAAAGTTCAGGATGTTGGAAACATTGTTTAACTGTGTTGGGAAGAGGAGGGCCTTTGCACTTCTGGGAAAGAACAAAAAGAGAAGGAACACAAAGACTATCATGGATTTTATGTTCTCAAAAAGAAAAAACTATCAGAGCAGAACTAGGTAAAGGAGCAGCGATCATACTGAGAGCTGAGAAACTCGGACTGGGATAGGAATCACACCTTGACATTTGTCACATTTTTAATTATCAGATTTATAAGCATCCTTTGTGAAGACACTTCTAGATTAGATCCTGGCCTCAAGAACAAAGAAAAAATATTTTAAAGATCCCTGTCCTGAACTGACTAAAATTACAGCTTTGTTGAAGCTTAAATTACTTAATAGTAATGAATATTACACAAAAATTGTTCTTAACAACAGCAATCATAGCTAACAGAAGGGCTTTGAGAAGGGCCAGTGGTCTGTCACACTGAAGTCTGGTATTTTGGATGTCCATCAACGCTGACTTATACTCACCACAGTTGGTAGCTCTGCAATGTGGAGCAGGTCTAGTCAGAGAAAAACTAAATTTGTACAGGAAAAGCAAAGACCAGCGCACATGCTTGCAGTAATTAATTGTTTTGGCAATAAGGAATTCTTTTATATATTGCATGAATTATTTATCGATTTAGTTTGTTGTTGACATTGTGACTTTTAAGGTTGGAATAGTAAGAAAGGGAAGAAGCGATTCTATTGTTAGTTTTATGATCTTCACCAGAAACCAAGATCTACAAGACAATTTCATTACATTTACTCTAGTGTCTGGGGATGTCAGAATTCTCTAAAGTCGAATCATATGTTACACCATTGAACCGTGGGGAAGTGTTCAGGTTGAATCCGAACTACATACCGTTAGGTTTACATTTAAAATGTCGAACGTGTGTTGTGCTTAATTTTAGAAGGATTTATTATTTATTGTTTTATTACATTACACCAGGCTTAGTATAGACCAACGCTGGAAGGTTTTTCTTGATTGATACTTGCCTACAAGCACTTCTAAAATGTGTTTTTCTTAATTTTGAGGGGTTCTTGTTGTTTTTGTTATTTTGTAATATGAAATGATATATCAAACCAAAACAAAACTGTGACCCAAAAATTAAGGCTTGAACCAAATTGTGAAAAAGTGTTTCATTGCATCCCTAATAGTAACACACTCACCAAAATATCCACAAACACATTAACATCAGTTTTTCATCTTAAAAACCCTTTCAGCGCCTGCTCCACCAAACAGTAGAGCATATTTAGAAAGCATATTATTAAAAACATTGATTGTGTGCATTATCCTCTAAGGCAACACGCAGCAAAAAAAAAATCATCTTTCTAATTGATTTTGTCTTGATTATTGGTAAAGGGTTAAGATGTTTAGGAATTTTGTTAAAACAACTGTTAGCTCCTCGAATAGATGATAAAAATGTTAAATTAATCAACTTAATACAAAAGCAGCCAGCACTATTAGATAAAAAGCAAATAAACATTCACGCATTTTTTACTACTCATGGATTCTGGTGAAGCCCCATCCTAGCTGTCATTAGCAAGAGTCATCAACTACTTTCTAAATGAAAAACTATAAAAACCGTGGCATCTACTTGTTTTTGAACTTTAAGAGGATGCACAGATGAAACCTCACATTGCACCGTGAAAAATAAGCACAAACTCTGCTCAGAGAGCTAAAACAAGGACACCTCGCTATGAGAATAGAGCTGACAACCCTTCAACATACTGTATACTAACATCAGAACGTGATAAACTAAAACCAAAAAAATCTAAACGTTAACAAATTTTTTTCAGTAATGGGCTACGTTGAAACCTGAAGTATATGTGCCACAAATAATGAAGGGCAAAGTTACCAAAACAAAAACAAACAAAAAAACAACAACAATTAAGGACACCAACAATAACCAATGAGATGATATGAAAAGATTTGAATTATTTTTTCTTATTTAAAAAAAAAAATCACAAATGAAATTTGAAAGCAGTTCAGGTAAATCAAGAGACTGTTGGAATGAACTCAAGTGCAGTTGTTATAAAAATACTTTGCAATCCTCATTGATACCCTTTGTTCAAGTGTTAGTTTTTAATTATTAGTCGACATTCAGTTTTTACTTTTATTTTGCAGTGTTTGAGTTTATTGTATTTCTCTAAAATTACTGTAAAATAAGGAGACATGTTTTTTTTCAGAACATATACATTCAAAGACTTAAAAAACTCTATAGAGTAAGATCAGGAATTAGATTGTGTAAGGGTGTTTCAACAAAATACAGGTGATAAATATGACAATATGATTATGCACATTATGGAGTCTGACAGCTGTTGAGGCGTTCTACTGGACACTTCCCTGAGTTGGTTGACGAGGAAAGGAGCAAACAGGTCATAAATGATTGGATCAATGTAACACAAACTGTTGTGTGGTTGTGCTTATACTAGAAACTGTCTGACTGGTCTCTATATATATTCTTCCTTTAGATATAGCAGGTGTAATCCTCCAGTAAAGTTCTCAGGGGTCTTCCAGCAGACGTTCTAGTAATCTTGCAGTAAAATTCTGTCCCCTTGTCTCTGCCACAAGGTTTTCCTGGTGCATTTTTCAACCCCTCTGTTGAGCAAGAGTATATGTTTTATCAGCACATCTTAACAACCGAGTAAATATTTTGCACCTCCTTAATATTATAAAACATATTTTATCCCTTCACAGCACTCCATTTTTTTTCTTTCCTCTAAATGTCTATTTTTGCATTTGCACATTTTGCAAGTGAATGCTTATTTTTAATCACTTTGAGATGCACCATTTTAAATGAAAAATACATATAGATTATTTGATTTACATTAAGAGCACAATTACAATCTTGAAACCACAAAATGTATGTTTAGTGTTTAAAAACCCATCCAACCTTTGTGTTCATTTCTGCTGTAAAAACTGAGCTTTAGACTTGTGCTGGTTTAGCTTCAGTTCTAAGAAAGGCTTCCAGCGTGCCAGATCTTTCCTTTGCAACCTTTTTCAGCCCAGCTGGAGAGTCAAGCCACAGAGTCTGGCACATCGGATCAAAGGTTTGCTGACTAACATTTCTCAGAAAGACAAGAATGAGCATGGCAGCTGTTCATGGAACTGACATTACACCAGACGGCTGCCATCCACTTCATTTGTTTCTGAAAAACTCACACGCTTGCATAAATGAAAACAATTTGCTATGGAAGTACTAAATATGAGGCAGTATGGAAATAGAAAGTCAGCACCCCCTGCTGTTAGGATAAAAATCTGGGTGCTCAGTTCATTGATGTAAATGACACAAATGGATATTTATTGAAGGGAAATTAAAAGTTACTCATTAATAAAGGGTAATAGAAATATTTTGTGTTTGGGATAAATACATGAGTTAAGATAAAAAAGAATTAGTCCTGCTAAGTTTGTTAAATATGGTTTAATTCACCAAACATCTGCCAAGGCAGCAAGAAGTCATATGTTATTTGTTCATCTGTTAGTGTTATATGCAACTTTGTAAACATTGTGAAAGCTTGCATGTATTTATTTATCAGCAGCACAAATAAACGCAGTCCTGGATACGTTTTTTATTGCATTTATTTATCTATAACTGTTTAAGTATATGTATAAAAAATATCAATTTGCCTTAAGTGAGCAATTTTTAACTTTTGTGACAAACTTCTCATGGAGTAGCACAACATTTCACAATGAGATGAACTGGATTGTCAGTGATTTTATTTAGCTATTTGTTAAATATTTTATTTTTATGGTCGCGTTTATCGCACCAGTGTTTCTACTAAATTCCTCTCACCTGTACCTTTTACCCTTAAAGATTATGAGATTGAAAAAGTTAAATGTCCGGCCAGGTGACTTCCCTTCACAATAAAAGTCTAACTTCTGAAAGCAAAATAAGCATCACAACATCGCATTTCCTATTGATGTAAAATATAACTAGATGTACTTTTTTTAATATATAAAAAGTAAACGTCTATCCTTATTTTGTATTATTTCAATGTCATTAGAAAATAATTGACGAGTGAATTTTCTTCTGAAAGGGCGTAAAAGGAAATGGTTCTAGTTACGTAATCAAAATGACGTGACAATTTCTTTTCGGGACAAGCAGGTGTCGTAGCAAGTATAAATATGCCGGTAGTTAAATATTACCTGTGCGCTGATAGGTCAACATGACTGGCCTGTTAGAGACGCAAGTTCTGCTTTAACCTGTAAGCACTTAGAACAAACCTACTACCTCTCATCCAGCTCCGACCGTCTCTGTTGTTGTCAGGGTAACGCTAGCTTAACAGCACTATGTGGGTGTTCGGCTACGGGTCCCTCATTTGGAAAGTTGATTTTCCTTATCAGGAGAAGAGAGTTGGCTATATTAAAGGGTTCAGCCGGCGTTTTTGGCAGGGCAGTACCGACCACAGAGGAGTTCCTGGCAAGGTAAGGGCTTTTGACACGGTTATTGAGCATTTACTAAAAAAGAGAAAACGCACTTAAAGTGTGCTGCTTGTAGAGTTCAATATTATCTCCATGTATGCCAACAGAGACAGACAGGTCATACTTGTACGTCATTGTATAGGTTTGTGGTGGTAATGGTACCAAATGGAAAAATGTTTTCACCTGTTACATCTTTATAAAAAAAAAAACAGCTGGCTTTCTTCTATTTAAAAGTAATGCTGGTGGAACAATTGTCCAAAATTGGAGACTACAGTCTCATACTACCCGATATTTACGGGGGTTAGGGACCGGAGACACTCGCGAAAACAACCCCCCATCCCCAGCTGGCGAACAATGTCCTTCACCGATCCTTACTTAAAAAACTTTTTGTAACCACTTTTTTGTTGTTTTGTAAAACATTTATTTAGTAACATGATTGGAATATTACTCAACATAAAAGTTAATTTTTAAGGATTCCTAGCAATAGACTTTACCGTAGCGTACTTTATAATGTGCACAAGGTATACATTTGTATAAACCCCTTTTGTTTTTATTTATTTGTCATTTTTTATTTATTTTTATAATTTTAGGTTTTATATACATATATTTTCTACTAGAGAGCTCACTAGCGCCCTCTCTGTTGAGACGATGCTATTGCGTACCTCACCATCTGTCTTTTAAGTGCGGGTTTATGTCACATTTTGACTCAAAATAAACTAGAAAAACATGACATACAATAAATCTTAAATGATAGGGATGGCATGCAATAACATTTAGTACAATGAACACTGGGTCCCCCACTTTATCGGTTTCAAAGATTGGTTATTAGATCACAAACTGGGAGGCCACACAACATGATACCAGGGATGTGGGGCATAAAATAATCCTGTGTTTTTATGAACACCCACCCAATTTAATACTTAAGATTACGAGACTAAGACTTAAGATGTAAGCCTAATAAAGTAACATTTGATACAGTGTTTTGCAACCTTGTCGACTCTAATCCTTTTTGTTCTTTCCAGCCCGGCCGTGTTGTTACTGTGGTGGAAGATCCAGAAGTAAGTCAGAGCCAAGTCTTGATTTGAAAAATTACTCAAAAGTTGTCATGTCACATTGTTCTTTCGTTCTACAGTCTGTTCGAACAACCTTGAAAAATCTCATCTCAGCCAGCCTGCACAGTACACAAAACCTGTAAAAAAAATTATTTTAAATTTATTTTTAAAAACACAATTAAAAAGGTCTACATTATTTGAGAGATTATCAAAACTGTAGATAAATGCTTTAAAATTATGAGCAGTTTAAATGGAAATATTGTCCATAAATGCTACAGGAATGGACTCATTTCATACAATCACGATTCATTTCCTACATCCAAGTACAGACCATTGTTTATTATGGACATTTTCCTAAAGCAATCACATTTTCTTTGATAAGGTCTGCCTACTTGTTTGCTTCTTTTTTTTAACCTGCAATTGTTCTTTTATTGCAGTACAGAAAGCAACTGAGATTTGTCTCACATAGTAATCAGAGTATATTGGTACTTATAGCTCAGGATTTATGTAATTTCAAAATAATTTTTGATTAAAACTTTAACAGGGTATAACTGCGAGACGCTTCAGTCAATTACAAGATGTAAAGAGTGCTAACTGTCCCCTTCTGTTTTCTACTAGGGATGTAGTTAAATGATAATACAATCAGTCTTATATCTTTGTATGGCCCATTTTCCTAATGGTACCACTCTGTAATAAGCAGCTGGATAAATGAATCCATGTAGGTGCTTGTTTTCCTACTGCGAGCTGCCATTTGACTCAAAAGGGGCTGTAAGCTAGTGAGAGGGCATGTAAACAGATGGATGAGGCGAATTTCTGATGATACCCTGCCTCTCTGAAGAAATGATTTATATTTAATTTTGTGACAATTTTAAAGTTTTGTTATTATTTAAACATTTTAGAAAATGTTTTTAAATGTGAAATGTTTAGTTTTTTTATAAATCAAAATAAAAAAAACATTTGTTTTTTCCATTTTACATGCTGGTAATATATTTTGTGTGTATAGTTCAACATACCACCTCCTCTCGTGGTCAACCTATCCGTTTCTGCTTCTATACGATTTTATACTATTTTTCAGGGCTGTGTTTGGGGTGTTGCCTACAAGCTGCCAGAAGGCCGAGAGCAGGAGGTGAAAGACTACCTCGACCACAGAGAAAAAGGTGGTTATCAAGTCATCACCGTCCCATTCTATCCCCGTCCATCATCCACTTCTTCACCATGTGAGACACTGCTCTACATCGGCTCTCAGGGTAATCCAAACTACCTTGGCCCCGCCTCTATGGACGACATAGCCAATCAGATTATCAACTCTACAGGCCCCAGCGGGAAAAATACAGAGTATCTGTTCAAGCTAGCCGATGCTGTGAGGTCCATCCTGCCTGAGGATTCAGATGCACATCTGTTTTCTCTTGAATCCCTAGTGAGAGAAAGATTGTTAAACGTACAGAATAATCTATCTACTCATCAAGTCTCCATCCCTGCTTCTTCCTAATCCGGGTCGCAGCTGGACCTTTTCCCAGCAGTCTCCAGGTGGAAGCAAGGAACACCAAGAACAGGCCATGCCCATCACATGCAAAGAGGCCAAGGGGCCAAACCCAGATGGTAACCACTTCACAACAACATAGCCCTGGGAAAAATCAATCACAATAAACGTAACAATGTAAAGATTTAGTAAAAATATTTCCTAAAATGGCAACTTTTTGATGTTTTTTGCAGGTTATAAGATGGAGAAGAGGGTTTTCAGGGTTTTATTTCTGCTTCGGAATCTGTATTGATCACTTATCTCACTGCAATCAGATGTTAACTTGTTGCTTTTTGCTGAAAACTCTGTTAAAAAAAAAGGCCTTTAAAAAAGTCTTAAAATTAGAATTGATGGTTGTTTGTTATAGTTCTTGTGTGGTGTCAGTTTGTCCTGAGTGAACTCTGTCTTCTGCCTGACAATAGCCAGGGCTTCTTCTTCATGACCACAAGATGTGTCTTTCTACAGAAATGTTAAAGTAGCTAATGAGTTGTGGGGGAAAAATTACATTTTGGAGCGAAAATATTAAGAAGTTTTTTTTTCCCCTTATTACCCATACTTGTGAATTGTTAAATCCAAATAAAAACATTTATGTTTTCTTTTTGGCCAAGCAGCACATCATGTTTCACAATAAAGGCCTGCAGGACATTCTCAACAACTGTACCTGTATTTTGTGTGACTGAAAGCTGGCTTTAGCTTTGTTATAGGTTATTACTTTGAAGAGAAATCACATGTAATTTTAATAAATGGTGACATCTTACGATTGCTACAATATTGCAATGAGGATGTCACTGAACTCCATGGGGCAAACTGCATCCTAATGCTGGACAGTCATGTCCCATATGCAACATACAAGTAGAATTATAGATCAAATATATCAGCATCCAATCACAAAATGTCCCCAAAAAGGATAAATATCCTCATTTAGAAATAAAGAAAATGTAATTATCAAGATCTCAAGCATGTCTTTGCTACTTATCATCCTGAAAAGACTGTCTGTCATCAAACAAAGGGATGGCACCCAAGTCCCATCACTTTTAGTACAAAACTACAGTCAGAGTAGAAACAACAACCACACCTTTATCTGATTTTATTTTTTCTTTTAAACTCTTTACAGGTATGTATTGGCTGTAGCAGGAACAACTTTAAACATTTTGGCACAAACCTATCCATGCAAAAAGAAGCCTTTGTGGTAGAGTGCTGTGTAGAAATAAAACCGGAGTTTTAAAAAAACAGATTTAACTAGCGAATGCTTTCTCAGTTTAGGAGTGTGTCTGATATTATACAGTATTTCTTAATTTGATCAACTTCCATTTTATATATATATATATATATATATATATATATATATATATATATATATATATGTATATATATATGTATGTATTATATAGTTAGACAATTGTGTTATATATAAATAATAATATCAGATTAAATAATTTACTTTTATATAATAATATATTTCTTGATTATACTCTAGTTGTTTGAAATTTAATGACCTGATTTTAGTTTTTATTTTGACATTATTGCTATAAGATTATTAAAAAGTGGAACCTAAAGGATTTTTATGCCTTTGAGGCTGCTCTGCAGCTTGGTGTCACAATTTGAAATGGATTTCCTCTGAATTGTAACTAAAGGCCAAAAGTGCCTCATGAAGTCCCAGAATTAACACATTTTTCGGAGTTCCCAGCTTTAAAGAAGTTGTTTTTTTCTTTTTCTAATGTGTTTGGAAAGTCCAGCGCAGGGAGAGTTGGGTAGACCTTTAGGCGTAGTAACAGGGAGAGACCAGCAGGTTTGTGAGCACGAGCAGCTGGTCGTCAGTGAAGCATTGCCGATGTCCCTGCCAGTTGTCATGGTGAGTGCGTCTGAACTCCGACAGGGTCTTCTTCACCGTCATCTAATAGGAAGATCGCCAAACATCCATAAGTTCCAAACCCCCATAAACACATAACCATACTTGCCTATGGATTTTATGTAAGTGGGACAGCACACAATAGCTAGTTCTAGACTTATTGAAGTGACAAATTTGCTAGATTTTTTTTTTAAGTTAAGTGGTTTTCTTGTCATGTCATCATTTAAAAAATAAATTCTCAAAAAAATAAAGAATAAGAATTACCTATAACATCAAAGTTCTTCCAAATTTCAAAAGAATGTCTATATATTTAGTAGATAACGTACCTTTCCTTTGCGAGTTGGATAAAAACTTTTTAAAATATAAGAAAGTTTAACTTGTAATTACCTTCCCTACTCGAGCTAAACAATAGGAATACTCATTGGATTAAAGAGGAACAACCTTTTCTCAGCTGAGCCCAAAGGGCTGCCCTTCACTCTCATTATCAGGGTGCAGTGCAGAGAGCAGGGCTGCATTAAAGAGGATGTTTGCAGCAATTCTTCCTCTTCATTAAAGCTCAGGTGTGAAAACAGATAAAAACTAACCATGGCTCTCACTCTATATTTCATTGCTGGATTTCACATTAAAACTAGGAGAGTGTGGGCTGAGGGTGGCTGGAGATGAAACATTAAGTCTATACAGCAGCCCTCACATTAACAACTATGTGAGCTCTGTAAAAACGTAAACATTGTTGAGCCGAATCCATTTTTAATCTGTTATATGATGCAAAGAATATAATTCTCAAGCAGAATAATATTTTTTTTTTTTGCAATATTATGATTTTTTTCCGAAAAAACTAAATGCTAAAACAATTAAATTATTTGTGAACAATGTTTTTTTTATAATTCCCTAATATTTTCTTTCAACTTTTTCTTTTAATTTTTTTCATTTCTTTCAATTCTCATCAAAAAACCTTCAAACTATAAAATGAGGAAGTAAAAGTCTGCTCTTGGAGCGACACTGTGTGTATTCTTCATGCATAAGATAAAGACTAAAGATCAATTTTCTCCTCAATTGGACAATGAAATTGTATTGTTTCAAATCACAGCTTTCAGGGCTCCTTGTCTGAGTATAACGGCGCACCTCTATAGGCTGCGGGTCGTTGAGATGGTCGCTCAGCTCCATCAGTATCTGAGGCATCCACTGCGGGACGTCATAGGGGCTCGACAGAATGCACGCACTCAGGCCGAGCACTCCAGCATGGCGCCGCACTAAGTCTGGATGGAAACGTGCAGACACACAAATGGGAAAGTGAAAATAGGCTTAAAAACGTCTAAGCTTGCAATTCCCCTGAGATAAGGAAGGGTAATAGGGCAAGTATTGCTGTGATTGCCTTCTTGTGTGGAAGTGACGTGAGCTGAAGCATGTACCTGTGGAGGCCAGCTCCCCTCTGGCCTTGGGGATGCAGGTCTGACTCAGCGTCTGGAGCTGAGTCTGCAGACTGGAGTCCAGAGGGATGAACTGGCACTGCAGTAAACCGCTGAGGGTGGTGCACGCCATGTCCCTAACCTTCAGGGAGAACGGGAAAGAGAAGAGAGGAGGAATGTAAAATTAGACCTGGTAAAGTCAGAAGAAGCTTGTAACCAACTGAGTGAGGGGAAGGTTGGTGTAATTTATTAAAAGCCGTGAAAGGGGAGGATGCAGGACAGAGGATGAGCAGAAAAGAAGATGTTAGCTGAACATTAGTGCCCTCTTACATCCCTTGATGTAAATTATGAATATCCTGGGAGTGATAGTTGATGTGCTAAAATAGAAACTTCCACAAAGATATAGCAAATACTGCAAATAAAAAAAAGATATAATGGATTTTGCTTTTCTGTACATCCATATGGGGACTGTTTAAAAGCAGGCAAAATAGGTCAAAAACTACAAAAGATATATCACTTCATCAAATCATAAAAAAATGTTGATAATTCTAAGGAGGAGCAAGAGAAGTTAAATGTAGTCGGGGTTTTGGACAGCTATTATGAAGTGCTAGGCTACAGCTGTGTAATCGGAGCATGAAAAAAAGTAGAGAGCTATCTTTTAGCGTGAATTGTAAGAGCTGGCAATCATTTATTTGAATGGAGGCGTCTTTTTGTGGAGTACCTCAAGCTGTTCGTCGAGCAGCAGCTGCATTACCAGTTTTTGGACTCGCAGAACCTCGGTGGGCAGACTGAGCACGGTGAATAGGTTGTAAAAAACCATGATCTGGAGGAAGGTCAGCACCGAGAAGCGAGCGTGCCACGATCTGCTACCTGTCATCTGGAAATGGAACGAGGGGGGAAGAGAAAGATGCAAGTTTTAAGTTCTTTTTTATTTTTTTTTGACCAAAATGTCCAACCTAGGAGACTCTGTTCGGAACATGGCTCTGCTATCTTGTGCGACAGCAGTGAATTAGCGTGGACATTTTTGGGCCGATGCAGCATGACTGCTGTGTGAAGAGCTTAGGAGCAGCTGCACTCAGACGCATAAAGGCTTTTAGCAAATCTGGTGCGTCTGGTTGCTTTCCAGGCTTTTTTTTTCTTTCCCGGGATGATGACATCATGGAGTCCCAGAGGAATGTGACATCCTCTGCTTCACTGCTGCGAAAAGGAACACAACCCCAAGCTCCTTATCTGAAATCTTTTGTGCTAGCTATTAGATGGAAAAAAAAACATCCCCCAATTCCTGTAGTTTATTAGGTTATTTAGAAGGATAGGATATTTAGGGGCATAGTTTGGTTAAAACTTAGCCTAATTGAGATACAATTTGGTTTAAAGAATCACCCCGAAGAAATCGTGTTTTTGGTGTTTTTAACATGTTCTTGTGGCAATTTCTCATGATGGAGGACATATAAAGAAAATTGAGTTCTGAGTATTTCTTTATTCAAATTGTTGTAAATCAGGAGCAGACAAAAAAATTCCCTTGGAAAAAGCTTGTAGGTGTGACATGGAAGCTACTATGGCAATCCACAAGCTCTCTGCTCCGCTTCATTCTGATGCAACCGCTTGTAGACTAGACTAGATAGATTCGATGTGCGTTTTCCTCGTCTGAACTAGCCTCCAGCTCAAAACTGTATTTCTAGAAAGCTCCAATATCTTTGTTGCACCAGTAATATTAGGTTGGGATTGTGAGGGTCTGTAAACTAAAGAGTGTAAACAGACTGATGATGGGTATTGGGGGAAGGCTTACTCTGTGCCGCTCGGCAGCAACTATGTCGTAGAAAACGACACTGTTTTTAAAACTTTGCCTAAAAACGGCATAATCATAATTAAAAGACCACTGGGAACACTTTGAAAATAGATCAAAAGATGATCGGAGTGGGACCTTAAGACACAAGGACAGTTTGTTTTTATTTTTATGTGTACATACCTCCTCCAATCCTGACAGAACCAGAGGGATGTGTTCAGGATACAGCAAGCCCTGGGACATGAGAGAAAGACACGTGCGCGCATCCTGCTTCATCTCATCATAGCTCTCATCAATCTCCACTGGGGCAATCTGCAGGGAGAGACAAACACAGAGTGAGACAGAGAGGCAGGAAGACACACAGCAACGCACCATTTTGGGTAAATGAAGAGAGAAATTGAGTTTAATGGGCAAGTAAGATTGAGTGGGTAATAATGCTGTGGTGGGAACTGTGGGCTTGTGTGCTCTTACCTTGAAGAGCAGAGGCAGGAGCTGCAGCTGCTGCTGAACAGGGGTGGTGAAAGTTCGCCCAGCGCTCGCCATCAGCCACTTTAACACTGCAAACGCACAGGAAAGGTTGGCCAATGTGTGCATGCACACACAAAGATAAGCTTGGGTTACTGCCAAATAACAGGAACTTTAGCTGGAACATAACTGCACAGCTCTGCTAGCAAAAGACAAATCCCAATTTATGCCACTGTATAATAGAGACTTAACAATAACAATAACAATAGCTGTAAAAAAAATGGAAAAGACTCTGGCAAAGAGGTTATAAGAGTGTAAAAGATAAATGTAATAGAAATACAAATCTGAAAACAAATGAACATAATAGGAGAGGTTTTTAAGATGCACATCGGTAAGCTTGTTTCTTTTGAAATTCTGGTTACAGGAGAAATCTGTTTATGCTTTTCCATGAAATATTTTCACCTTCTCATATGGAAATAATTTCACTTTTTTTTAAAGCTGACAATGCAGTCTTGGTCCCACAAATGCTTAAAAAAGGTAACGAAAAAACACTTTTTTAACCCTGTAAAGCCCACAACATAAAAGAAAATTCAATTTTCTTTTACAAATTAAATTAAACATTTTTTTTAAACCTTTCGATGAAATCCACTTTTTTTTTCAATATTCACAAATTTCTAATATGTTATAACTGTATTATAAAGTGTTAATTATCAACAAAATTTGAATTAGTTTACAACAGCAAGTTGTCATTGAAAAAAATGAATTACAATAGATGAGATTTTCTAGCCACAAAATTTTGAGTCTCTTTTCGAGATTTCGTGGAAGCAGCCATTTTGAAATGAGCAGGAAAAGCCCTTCTACTGTCTCTAGTGGAATGATAAGGTACTACAGGGTAGAACACATGTACCAAGTTCTATACAATGGTCATGCTCATGGTAATGAGATGGGAGTCTTAGAAACGCGAGATCAAAGAAACCTGTGTCATCTACTAGGACATAGTTTCTACAGAGTGGCAGTAGTTCATTAGAAATTTGCCTCTGAGTTATATGAGGAACTTTTGGTTTGTTGTAAGCCTGCCCCCATTTCCCATAATCCATTTGTTTAGATGCTCTCCCATTGGCGTATAGCACCTCATAAATATTGTGCAACAAAATTTTAAGTAAGGGCGCCATCATTTTATTTTCCAGGCCTTTTTCTTTTTTTGTGGAATGAGTAAACTATGTCTGATTATCATTGGTTGATTTTTAGCACATTTTCCTTTGTACTTTTGCCACTGTGAAGTCAAATTAGGGATATCAGTGTGTGTTTTTCTTTCATTCAGAGGCTTACCAACAATTTTGTCCACGTGTCTCTACCTACTTATTTATTCAGATTACATTCACCAGAACTGTGTCTCACACGCACACACAAGAGACAATAGGTGCCAACAATTACCCTAAAAGCTGTCAAACACTCTTAATGCTAAACTGTGCAAGAATGACACCACGCTGCATGTCAAAGGATGAGCTTCAACACTGCCTCATCAGAGATCGTCCAGCACCAACACAGAAATGGAAAGGTCACCACATCTGCAAGTCACCAGAAAGACCTAAATATCGTGCACCCTAACAGACAAAACAGTAGCCCTGAAGGAGCCACGAATGAATGCAGTTTAATGATAAAATATAGCTCTTAAATTACTGTAACACTGCCAAGATCTGACTTAAATTCTTTTCATAAAATCTATTAGAGATCCTAAGAACTGCACATCATCAGTACTTTGCATCCCAATACTTTCTCTTAAATAAAAGTAAAAGCTGAATACATAAGAAGTTTTCAACTTGAATTATTCTGTTGAATCAAAAAAGATCTGGAGGAGTCGTGTATTTCCAAAGCTTTAGTCATCTGTGGCCTCCACCACGTTCATCCACCACACAGTTAACAGTCCAGCATCCACATTCTGACCTGTCTTGAGCAGTTTGACAGCCTGGGTGCGCTCATCTGTCTCCTGGGTGTTCTCCTCGTGGACGTGGTTGTGGATTTCTGGCTCTGATGTGAGGGGCTTGAGTCTCTCTAGGACCCGAGTGACAAATTCTGCCACGTGGGGGGAAGACGTGGGCCTGGTGTGTGGCAGGGACACGTCTATCATGAAGATATAGGTCAGGACACTGGAGAGAGGGGGTAAGTGAGGAGAGAAAAGCAAGGCGAGGGGAGAAGAGTAAAATGTGTAGAATAGAAGCAACTAGAAGAACAGAGGACAAGTCAAAATAAAGTTGAAAGAAGTTTGATTATTTTTGTTGTTGCTTTACCTGCCAATGCGCTCTCTGACGTTTTTGTAAACCTGAGTGAGTTTAGGCTCCAGATAAGCCAGCAGCCTGTGCAGCAGTTCAGAAACCCTCCACTGCTGCTGGGCCAGACCTCCCTGAAGCACATACAGCAAGCTAAAAAATACACAGAAGATGGACAGATACGGTTTGATGTGCTTCAGCGCAGCAAAATATTTCAGCTCATGTCATTACAAGCATTCCACATCAGTTTTTCACACCTGGCATCCCTGAATGAGCCGCTCTCTCCGCTGAGAGGACTCTCCATCAGCAACTCAAACAGCCAGTGGAGTTTCCTGGGGTCTCTTCCTTCCTAAGGGTCAACATCCAAAAGCAGCACCAAGTCATTTTTAGCAGAAGTAGCTCAGATGAGCGAGTAGCAGTTTGATAATTGCCTGAATGTTTGAGTCCTTTTGGAAATAAAAGTGTTATATTTTGACAGAAAAATGCGTTTCAGATACTGATATTCTTGACCAACCAATACTTTTTTCACGGTTGTGATCATCTGTCCAGATGTACTTAATCTGAAATTACAGATTAATTGCTCAAAATTTGCCACTTTTATCCAAATTCACCGCTAATGTTTCACCAGTTGGTTCGATTTTACTGGACTTTAGCTAAAACGTCTCTTAAAATGTTGGGGGAGTGAATATTCTAGTTCAAATTGCTCAAATTATTAAACCTTTTTTAAACAGCAGTATGTCCTTAAAAGAGTCAGCATTGCAGGTGACACCGTTTAAGAGCCACTGAAGTGGCACAAGTTCAAAGGGAAGCGGTGATAAAACAGAGAATTGGATGTTTTGAAGTTTCCTGCTAGTGATAGGCAGCGTATGTGAAAGTCAAGCAAACATTAACCGAAAATCCAAAACCTCTACAACTTTTAGTCAATATAAATTCATTGGGATTAATGTAAATATACATTACTAATTGTAAGCTTTCACAGGTCTTTTTTTTATTTTCTGACTAAAGCAATCTTTTCTCCTTCCTCCTTTGTTCTGGCTGGTAATAAAATTTAGAGTCCCACTCCAATTATCTTTTGAGTTATTGTAAAGGCGTTCCTATTAGTTTTTTATTTGATTATGCTGTTTTTGCTAAAATGATATAGAAAAAAACTGTATCTTTTTTTTTAGGATAGTTTTTGCAAAGTAACCGTTATTCAATAGAAATTTGCTTGTGAGTTATAGGCAACCCCAACCTCCCTTCCCCTCCCTGTTGCTTAAAGCTCGGTGCAGTGTATTTTTTACGTTACAAATTAGCTCTTTTTTTCATTTTTTATCTGCTTCTGATTCACAACAATTTAAATCAAGAAATACAATTTACAAGATAATTTGCTTAATGTGTGTCCTTCTTTGTCAGAAAAATGCCACGAGAAAATGTTAAAACACTAAAATTACGATTTTCGTAGTGGATCTTTAAACAAAAACGTAAAAGTACAAAAAAATCTGAGTCTTAACTAGTTCCATTTAGCTGTAATGCTAATTACTTTGAGCACTCATTAGAAAATGAAAGATTTAGCAGTTTTTTTTCATTCAGAAATTCTACACCGACACAATTTTCTGCTTTAGATTTGCTGTATTGATTTATTGACATAAAAAAAAACACAAACAATAATAATAATTTTGAAAGATTGTCAGTAGAAAACAGTCATATGTAATTTGTATGATAAATCTGTTTGCATGAACTCACACAAGCTGTGGCGATGCATGTGCCCCAGTCTGTGAAGGTTTCCACGGTGATGTTGGCTAATGCCGTCCGGATCAAAGGGCACAAAAGCCGCCATAACCTGTCCAGCTAAGCGCACACACAGACACACACACAAGCAGTAATGAAAGTTTCTTATTGATATTGACTTTTCTTATCAAAAAACCTGTGCAGTGTGTTTTTTTCTTTTTGATGCGTGTGTATTTCCAGCACCTTGCTGAAACTCCAGTGCTTGCTACCTCTGATTAGACCAGCAGTAATCTCACACACACAGCGCTGTGAGCTCTCGTGGGGGTCACCGGCAAGCCGCTCCAGGTGAGGCCACATTAATGGCAGGAATATGTCGCCATAGTTACGAAAAAGTCCCTGCAAATCAAGTGTGCATGAACATAAGGGTTCATTCAGCGACGAAGAAAAAAAGATATATATTTTTTTTCTTCTGAAAAAGACAGATTACAGCCATTTGGTTGATGCAAGTGAACCACTCTCTGACAGAGAACAATAAATCACAGGAGATGATGAAAGAAATTGCAGCTTTCTTGAGTTCAGCCTTGGCGAAAAGCACTGCGCTGTGTCACTTCTTTGTCAAAAAAATAGCTTGTCATAGCGTCACAGCATGAGAATTTAAACTGCACCTTGAAGAGACAAAAGCGGCGAGGGTTGAAGCTGTCTTTTCCTTTCCGTTCCTCCAAAGACAGAAACTCTATCAACTGGACAATAAACTCGGGGTCTGAGAAATATTCATATATGATCTTTTCACCCTGAGAGACAAAAAAAAAGAAGTATTTTTAAAACATTAGAGAGGCCTCACAGTGATAATGTTGTGGGTGGTGCAGCCTGAGAATTCACCTCACTCATTTCCTCATATGGCAGGTCATCTTGTGGCTTTTCTGAAGCTGCATAGATCATCATTTCTCTGAAAGGAGCAGGAAAGTAAAACAGGCAGCTGTGATTTATAGATAACAACACAAAGAAGAAATCTGGATAGACACATACTCTCTTCAAATAAGCACAAAGGATAAATGGCTGATTATAAAGTCAGTTAGTCAGCAAGCCACCCGCATACCACGACAGCCAGCCTATACATCAATTCTGCTATTTAGGGCAGGCAGTAAGTCGTTCATTCAACCTTATCTGGGCTTTGCCGTGACAGGAAGTCAGTGCAACCCCCTCCGTTAGTTATCCCCCCCCCCTCCCCAGATCACTCATCCAGCAGTTAGTCCGACACAAACGTGGCCACAAAGCCACAAAGACAAGCTCCAAATCAGCCAGGCAGTTCAGTCAATCAGATATTTAGTTCATTTCAACAGAACAGTTAATCAGCCGCTCAGCTGCTGGTCGAGCACCGGCTGAACGCTCAGTCATCTCGGCTTTACCTCGGCCAGGAGTAGTAGCCCCAGTGGGTTTTCTCCACAAACTGCAGTGAGTCCCACTGCTCCTGACTCAGGGGGAGGTTGTTGCTGTCATACTGCAGCCAGCGATTTGCCTGACGATCACCTACACACACCCCCTCTGGATCCTGGATGCCACCTACGCGAAAAATGCAAAATAATCAAAACACACACAAATTAGCATTTTCAGACAGTTGCAGAAGGAATAAAACCAAAACTGGCCTACAACGTAAAGAAATCCATCCTTTAACAATCACCAAATCAAGACGTATGCTGCTTTCTAAGAGGCAATTTACTAAATGAATACTTAAAACTACACGATGAATCCTTTATTTACTCAAACAACATCAAGAACTGCAAAGACCCATTGTTCTTCATGTAAATAAAGGGGAATCATTGTTTATTAACTCACTTAAATCTGACGGCTTCACAGCCACCTTCTTTCTTGGCCGTTTCAACTGTTTCAGGATACCAGCCATTGCTGAAATTGCAACCTAACAGCAAAAATAAATCAATAAAAAACACATGCTTTTATACAGTTTTTCAATGTGTCTCTTGTTTGTCATCATAAAACTTCCCATATGTTTCAGAGAGGCTTTTACTTTTATAAGTAGAACAAATAGGCTACCTTTAGGTCTTGTAAAATAATATTATGGAGAACATAATATCCTTTCAGGGGATTTCCTTTTCTGGCAGTGTTTTTTCATCTTTTATTTCTGCATGCAAAAGTCTCCAAAAGAAAACAGCCTTAAGTCCAAACTAAAGTAAGTTTTTTTCTGTTGTGTGAGATAAGACTCCTGAGCTATTTATACAACTTAATTTAGAGTTTCTTTTTTATTATTTGTTTCATTTATCAAAAAAGCAGCCATAATAAGTCCTGTTTAGTGAACATAATAAATGCACCTGCCTGTTTTTAACAAACTTATATCCGAATTAGAGAAGACGTGGCCTTTAAGGGGGCTTAAAGAGAAAAGAGCTAAAATGATGCATTGCTGTATAGACAGAAGGCAGGGGGAGTGCTGTGACACGGAGAGAAATAATTTGTTCTTTTCACGAGGAAGTGTGAAATCTATTCTTAAAAAGTTGCACGTTTCCTGCATTGAGTTTCAGTGTGGTCGTTTGTTTAATACGCTACAATACAAAGTGGGATGTGGGCTCCTGTGTGCATGTAAGTGAAAAAAGTTTGCCTTGTGTTCAGCTCTGTTTTAAAATCCGCTGTGCCTCAGATGTAACACGGATGTTAGACCTTTATGAACTGGCAGTATTGATCAGCGGCTGTTAGGATCTGCTGTTATGACACAAATATATTACTACATTTATTGTTCTTTTATTGTTTTTTTGCAGGACAAGCAATTCTAGCTTAACTTAAACTATTATTTGAGACGTTTATATCAAAAAGAAAATTACCAATACCAAAAGTAAGTTTACTTTTTGAAAACTTAACATTAAACATGATAAATATAGTACATGCTTTACAGTTCATATGTTATATGAAAGTGGGGCACAGCAGCTGTTTCTAGACCACTTCAATCACTGCCTCGACCTGTGTGTGAGCGCGGTTTTTCAATATCTATGCTTATGAGCTGCTCTTGCATGAGAAACCACAGGGCAATTGTGTGTTGGAAGCTCAATCTCACATCTGAAAAACTGCAGGAGGAAAAAAAAAGAAGCTTTTATTCACCACATTTCCATTTTCATAACCAAAGGGAGGAAACAGATCCTACCATAAAGTGTTTGGATTTTAGTCCAAATGAAAAAAAGAAAATCTATACAAACACACAGCAATGCAGACCTTGCGTATGCTGATGGAATCATGTACAAGGCTCTGTGTGAAGTAGAGTACGGCATCTGGGGGAAGCGGGTGATCATCCCTCAGCAAGAGAGCCAACAAATCTGTAGCCATGTGTTCAAACTTCCAGGGCCTGAAATAGAAACAAACATTCGAAGAAATGTTACAATAATCATTTGGTTCTGTCTCTCTTATCTACTGGAACCTTTAAATTAGTATGATTAAACAAATATACCTCAGTATGGTGCATTATGAACGCACTGACTTTTTTATGTTTAAGAATATAACTTCATGGTGTGTTCTGACCATTGACTGTATATGAGAACTGGACTGAGTTAACTCTCCTTCCTTCAGTTTCAAACAGGACGTACCCACCAAAATCCTATATGCTTCTATTGTGAAATGAACAGCTATTGCCCAGTCATTATATTTGTCAGAATAATCATTCTTGCTCTCCTACCTTTTTTAAACATGTTCTTGCTCGTTTTATTTTTTTCCTATTTTTCCCAGTCTTTTTTCTGTAGTGGACTTCCAACATGCTCACTCCTGATCGATGAGAATGGTTGCCAAAGAAACACTGATTCAGACTGACGCAGATCAATCACTATTTACTGATGTTGTTTGGTTCCAAACATGGCAACTGAATTGATATGGAGAGAAATTAGACTCAGTCGGATTTGTGCGTGCGTAATTCTTGATTTGTGCGTAAATTAGGATTTGTGTATGCATATTCTTGCTTTGTGCGTTTGTAAATTAGGATTTGTGCATAAATTTGGATTTGTGCGTGATTTGTTACTCACATAATACGTTTTGTGTATAAGTTAAAAAAATATAAAATGAAAAAAATACAAAATGCAATTTACGTATGCACAAATTAAGATTACAACAGTTTGAAATTACTTACACACATACATCTTTAAAAAACATGCACGAATCCCTTGTTAAGCACACACGAAGCCAAGGTTACACCTGGATCTACCGTAAGACTGTTTTCACGTCTCACAAATTCGTCCGTAAGTGCTGCGTTTAAATACCAGTGGAATGCTCGGTCATTAGAATTTTCCTATCAGCCCTCCCTTCTAAACGTATTTCCTTCAGTGGGTGTAGCAGGGCTTAAAAAAACTTTAAAGGAAAATAAAAATTATTATCTGAGAATATGACGTTCACTTTTGAACGCTAATATATATATTAAAAGTATATTATTCTCCAAGACACCGAATTGATACAAAATGCGTAACAGGAACGACCAGTAGGGGGCACTGTTTTTTTTCTTCCGGAAAAATCGAAGGCAGTCAGACTGAGAGAGTCACGGCAAGAATGGCGGCCCATCTCGGTGGTCAGCGCCCCGAAGTAAGTAGCCTCTATGTTCAACACTAAGATCTACTGTCTTCATGTATTGATTGAGTCATTGTCTGGATACGTTTAGAAGGGAAGGCTGATAGGAAAATTCTAATGACCGAGCATTCCACTGGTATTTAAACGCAGCACTTACGGACAAATTTGTGAGACGTGAAATCAGTCTCACGGGAGATCCGTGCGTAACTTTGGCTTCGTGTGTGCGTAACAAGGGATTCGTGCGTGTTTTTTAAAGATGTATGTGTGTAAGTAGTTTCAAACTGTTGTAATCTTAATTTGTGCATACGTAAATTGCATTTTGTATTTTTTTCATTTTATATTTTTTTAACTTATACATAAAACGTATTATGTGAGTAACAAATCACGCACAAATCCAAATTTATGCACAAATCCTAATTTACAAACGCACAAAGCAAGAATATGCATACACAAATCCTAATTTACGCACAAATCAAGAATTACGCACGCACAAATCCGACTGAGTCTAATTTCTCTCCATAAATTGACTTCATTTCGTTGGAGTCGGAAATGAGCCGTTTTCTATGGGTGACTCGGCCCATTTCTCTTACAGTCAATGGTTTGGACTCAAAGTTCACAGATGGTAAAGCCACTTACAAGTCTCTGTCTTCAAGGCAGTCCAATAGGTCATTGACCAACTTCTCATACTTTCTGTTTGAAAAGAGCATAAATATACTGGTGATGAGTCTTACTTAAAATGAGGTAGCTTTAAGTCCTCTACCGCTGAAAAGGAAAAAAAAGAACACCTATTGAAATTCATCCTCCTACCGTGCAGCAACCACATTTCTGATTCGCTGGCGTTGAATCCCCTCCTTCACTTCCTCTTTGGAGGGTATCTCTGAGCAAGGCATGGGGCTTTTAAGGTGTGCAATTTGGTTGGCTATCTGGACACAACTCTCAGATACCTAGAAGGAGGAAAACAGCCAAAGAGGACAAATGTGGTTCATGAAACACCTCGTGTGAAAAGCACAGTGCGGTCTGCTGCATCGGCGATCTGCTTACAGTGAAGCAGATCCCAATGGTGTCGTGCTGGCGATGGATCCTGTCTGTGATGTCGTCCAGCAAGCACCCAATGGACAGCTTCTCCAGGGTCATTGAGGGCGACAAACCACAGCGAACCAGAGCGGGCCACACCTCCCCCACACAGTCCCAGTCCCTTACACTGGCCACAGAGAAGCCACAGTGTGCACCCAGAAGGCAGTAGAGAGCACCCTGGTAAGGACATGCATGTTATGAGAGCACATAAAGCAGGAAATGAAAAGTCTCAGTCAACAAAATAAAGGTACTTTTAGAGGATTGTGTTTTTTTGTCAAATTTAAATGACACTACAGAAACTGTGAAAACACATCATGTCGGGTCTGGAAATATCTTTTCCAAGAATGTATGTTTGTTGAGGCCCTGTCAAATCCTTCACCATTTTTCATTTACACCTGCTTTCAATTAAAAAGCCACAGACGTAAACTGTGCTGTTCCTGCTGAGTAAATCATGTTAATCCAATACTCACTGCTATGGAAGGCTGGAACTTATGTTTCCCATTAACTATATTAATTCTCTGAACATTTTCCCATTAGTCTAAAACCCTTTAGACTCGTCGCAGGCTAAGAACATTTTTCTTGTTGTGTTTTGTCATCCTGTAAAGTTTAAATTAGCCTGAAACTTGTGGCCTGGAAGGCAACAATCAAAAAACATTTTTCTTCAACAAAAATTCTGTGAAATGATTGTTTAAAAGTCCATGAAATACATGTGAATTCATTTAGTTATGGCTATGCATTAGTTTGCTGACTTTTTATATATTTTACAGAAGTGGTATTCTGACGTTACAAAAAAAAGTACCATTGAAGGTTTCCATCCATCCATCCATCCATCCATCCATCCATCCATCCATCCATCCATCCATCCATCCATCCATCCATCCATCCATCCATCCATCCATCCATCCATCCGTCCGTCCGTCCGTCCGTCCGTCCGTCCGTCCGTCCATCCATCCATCCATCCATCCATCCATCCATCCATCCATCCATCCATCCATCCATCCATCCATCCATCCATCTAATTTTACTGGGTTACTGGAGCCTATCCCAGGGCAGGGCCACACAGAGGTGGACAACCGGAGTGCACACAGAAAGCTGACGCATGGATGTAGAAAACATGCAAACCAAGGCCTTCTCACTGTGAGGTGAGTGAATTAACCACTACACAACCATGCCCCCCCCCCGATTGAAGGCATGTCTGGTACCTTGAACTGCTGCTGCGTGCCTGCAGTGTGTTGTGGCGACAGCAGCTGGATGATGCGCGGCATCATGTCCCTGTAGGAAAAGCTAAAGGTTCCCATTGCAATCGTCAGCACATTCTGGGCTCTGCTCCGCACCTGCAATCGTACAAAAACACACCAAAAGACACATAAAACCACAGCCAGTTCCTCCTCAGCTCAGATTGAAGACCTAAGGACACCACTGTGAGTCAGGACCGTGCTGATGTTCTCATTTCATTTGTTAGTTTTGTACCTGGCTGTATGTGCTGGTGGACAGCAGCAGCAGATCACACAGCAGCTCCTGATGAACCACTTTATATTCACTGCCTTCAACCACCAGCTTTCTCATCTGCACAAAAGAACACAACACTCAGTATATAAAACTAACTAAATCCCCTCTAAGTCATGCATGCTTCAGTCTGTGACCCTGCGTGGCGTTTATGCCCTGTCACACCGACCTCATGCTGGAGTAAAACCCGATCAATGAGCAGTGCTCTGATGTGCTGTTTTTTCCCATGAAGCTGCAGGACAGATGGCATATTAAAAAAAACAAGAAGTCATAAGATGGATTGAAAATGACAGAACTCCCTTCATAACAACAAGCCTTTAACTGACCCTGTTTTCCATGGACTTCTTGACGAGAGTGAAGCTTTTCCAACGCGAGTCGAATTCTTTTTTGTGAGTGCCACGGAAAAACATGAGGTCACTGATGATCTGCAGTTAGACAAACAGAGGGCACAGTGAGACTCTTACAGGTCTACTGTGGGACCGAAAAAACATTTTATTCACTACTGACAGAGATACTATAAGGGCTAGACACCTTAATGATGACAAAGAGGGACTTTGTGTCATCCTCTGAGTGCTCCAAGATGTGGTCTGGATAGAGAAAAATGGATTTTACTGTTGTGTGGTCAAAATTCAAGTGAGGATTGAAGAAATGTTTGGGAAGTCTTTACTCACGAAGCAGCAGTCTCATGGTTTGGCAGATGGACTCTCTGTAGTTCTCCTGTGAATCATCTGGCAAGGACGAGACACACAGACATCCCTTATGGGCACAGAATCCAGAAAGAGCTGACTTATCGCTAACTGAGCTGGGTGTGTGTGAAAGAGGGCTGTTGGCTTACTGTACTCAATGCCCACATGCAGCTTGATCTCCCCCAGATTGACCATGGATGGCGCCCTAAGAAGAATAACGTGAATGACGCTGTAAAAGAAGCACTAATATTTGCGTGCATAGTTGCAGTCTTACAGGTCTGGTACGTGCGGTCCATCCAAAGGCGGCAGCATGATTCCAGCTCCCAGAAGGCAATGCTGCACAATAGCAAGACTTTGCAACAACTCCTCCCTGTGAATTAGAGGCTACATTACACTTTACAGACTCAATCCACTAAAAAAATGTTGTTTGTGTTTTTAGCATCTTCTTGTGGCATATATAAAGAAAATTAAGATTACAAATGTGTTTCTGAGTATTTCTTTATTGAAAATCATTATGAATCAGCAGCAGACGCAAAAATGCAGTTGCAAAAAGCATATAGCAGGGACGTGGGTGCTACAATCGGTGGGCCACAAGATCCCTACTCCGCTCCCTTCTGATGCACCCACTTGCAGACAAATAAATCCATGTACATTTTTGTTTTCCTCGTCTGAGCTGGCATCTGTCACTAACTGTACAGCTGGATGGCTCCTATGCTCACCATTGTTGTTGTGAGGGTCTGTAAGCTACCGGGCGGGTTGACAGTGTAAACAGATGAATGATGGGAAATGGGGGGTAGGCTTACTCCGCTCCAACAGTTCCGCCCATTTCTAATGAACTACAGCACATGTGTAGAAACTAAGGCCCACAAGATCATATCAAATGTGCATTAGAGCTGGCCCGCGGTATATACTGTACCGCTCATACTACAAATCCCACAATGCTGTGCCTATACATTGGCACGCAGTCGAAACCAGCAAGCGCTCCTTTTTTCTGTTGACAGTCATTGACAGCCATGCTCCTGTCACGTCAGACAAATTAATTTCACCCTCCAAAAAGTGGCCGAACAAAAGATGGACAACAGGAGCTTTTCAGACAGGTGGAAGGCAGATTATCTGTTCACGAATATAAAGGACAGACCTGCTTGTCTTGTGTGCGGAGCTAACGTGGCTGTAACAACAGAATATAACATAAGAAGACACTATATGAAAATGTTAAACATTACGTATCAGTTGCAGTTAATTTTTCAATAAATATTCAGTTTGGCCGTTGATTTTACTTCACTGACTAATTTTGGCCAACTGTGAATTTGAGTTTGACACCCCTGAACTACGGCAACTCTCCTTAATTGAATAAAAAAACAACACTTTTTGAATTTTGGGTAAAAAAGGCATAACCATAATTACGGTAAATGATTAGAGTGGGCCTTTAATGTAGTGTGTGACTGCTTGAAATATGTCAACACTTTTATAGCATTTCAGAATATACCATTAGGTTTGCGTTTTGCTTCAATGTGTGCCTAGATACAAAGGTAGATGGCAAAACTGTGGTAGAGTAAAGAATACCTGGACATTGGCTGAACTCCAGAGACATGCCGTCTGATTCGCTCCAGTTCGGGCCGCAGAAGACGAGACAACAACTGGAAGACAAAATTCACCTCGTCTTGGCTGGGCACGTGCCAGCACACACCCAAGTTTGCCACATCTCCAGCTCTGCCCCAGTCCTGAAAAACAAGACAGAAAATGTTTGAGAGCTGCTACCGCTTTTTCCAAGAGGCAGGCCAAACTACACAGCAGGTCAAAACCACAGCAACGTTTATCTAAATAATTAAAACACGTGCATAGGATTTGAATCCAGCCACAGGAATGTAACCCACAAAACTCTCATTCAAAAACACTTACGATCAAATCTAAAGAGAAAGACAAACTCTGTGACCATGAACTACTATTAGAGAAAAGCTGACATTTACAACTATGAGATGGAGCTTTAGAATTTCAATGAGTAAACTCCCAGCAAGAAAGCTAAATAAATTCAAGATTCTTTCAAACCTATTGCGTAGCTGCAAAGTATTAATAATTGCATGGAAGAAAAAAGATATTGACAAACTTAACTATCTCCGAACAAAAGAAAAGAGGGAAAAAAGTCTAAAATATTTCCATAACAAGAGTAAACAAGAGAGAGGCCTTGTCTTTATAATCTGTTTTAGGGAGCTTTTTAATCATTAAAGACCCACTCTGATTAAAATCGTGTTTTAACGTGTTCTCGTTACATTTTTCGGATGATAGAGGACATATATAAAGAAAATATATAAAGAAAAATTTATTTATTCAAATAATTTTGAATCAGTAGTAGACGAAAAAATGCAGTTTGAAAGAGGAGCTTATTTGGGCTGGGCAGGTCACCAGCTCCATTCTAACGCATCCACTTGCAGACAAATAGATCAATTAACGTTTTCATTTTCCTCGTCTGAGCTGGCATCTGGTTTACACTGTAGGACTGGATACCAATAACGTTAGGTTGGGGGTGAGAGGGGCTCGCCGGAAAGCAGGTAAACAGGTGGCTCCGTTATGAAGGGGGGGCCGCGGTTGCTCCGTGCCCACAACTTAGAGGTGAATTTCCAATGAACTCCTGCTGCTCTGCAGAAAATATGTCCTACATAACAACAGCTTTTTTTTAATTTTGGCTTAAACAGTATAATCCCAGTTAAAAGACCACTGGGAATGTGTTTAAAGTGGATCAAACGATGAATGGAGTGGAAATTTAGTGCGACATTTTAAAACATTTTAAATCCCAATATTTTCAGAAGGAAGCCAGTTTCTGTCAGTTGTCCTCAAAGAATGAGTTTCTCCTATTTTGAAAATTATTGCATAGATATTTAGTCATAAATAAAAAACATTTATTTGCTAGTAGCCTATGATATACGGTTAATGTGAATCCTGTGGTGTGCTGATACACACATTCTCTCTGGAATACACAGTATACGTCTACAATCTATAATTGCTACCTCGTTCACACTCATATGCGGAACACAGACAATAGTTGATAAATGTTTTTTTTTCCAAATCCAGTTTTGCAAAAAAAAAACAACTGCAAAATCTACTTTAAAAGGAAGATCCAAATAGAGTACAAAAACTGCTAAAAGCTTTGAATCACCTTGACAGATTTTATCACTACTGACTCCTGTATGTCTTCAAAACCTAGTTGTAGTCATCAAATGTCAGTGACTAATTCCTTGCAGTTAAAGTTAATAGAAATCCACTCAAAAAATCTCATTTTAAAGTACTAAAGTGAGGTTACTTTTGGTTTAAAAATATATTTATTGACTAACTACTGTAATACCAGTGATGGCAGCCAGTAAACAAATGGAACTGTTTTCACCTAAACTGTGTGCTTACACACCAGCGGCTAGATTTAATTTAACTGTCAGCTTGCAAGATTAAATAATGTGGCTTTTGTTTTGTTCTCTTTGTGCTGCTGCAGCAGTTTCAAGGTGTGTGTTTTACCCGAATAGGGAGGTCGGTATTAAAGCCTCCAGAGGTGCTGCGGTACTCGGTGGGATAAATGAGGGACAGCGACCGGAGTGTGTGTTCCAGCAGACTGCAGGCAAGTGTGTACGCGTGCTTGCAGCGCAGACGCACACACACGCACAGGATAAGCTCCAGGTCCCCTTGGTATTTCAACAACTGTTCACCATCCACGCGCGTTACCTTAACACAAATGCACACATAAAAAAACACAGACACACTCATATGCAATTCAGTGGAGAGTTGCACCTTAAATACTAAAGCCGTCCAATAAATCACAGCGTCTGGCTCACTCTGACTTGCTTTAAACTCCCAAGGGTAATAAAGCAAAACTGAAAGAGTGTCAATATGTTCAGGTTAACGGCGACACTCCATGATATTTATGACCATGAGAATGCCCTCTGCAAAAAAAATCTCTTTTGATTCAACCTCTTTTTTGTAAGTGCAACAATTTTTTATGTTTATAAAATATGGAGACAGATGAAAGTAGTGGTAATCCAATATTTTTAGTCAATTTTTTTAAAAATGCTATACACATTTAAGATGTAGGTATTAACTGGAGCTGTCAACTTTTTGCATTTTTATTGCTGAGTTTTTGAGTCTGCAGACATTTTTCATACGTTTATGCATTAAAAAAACACAAAATGTGAAAAAAATGAAAACATGGTTTCAGCAGAATGTTTATGCTATCAAGAATTGATATTTATTCTTAACAAGTCTCATAAAAACCTGTATTAAAAACAGAATTTCAAACAGTAAACAATGGAATTGTGAGTCTGGTCATGCATCGCTGAATGCCTGGGTGACCAAACTCATCAAAGACACTGGCAAAATATATAACAATAATAATAAATTTCCGCACATGACAGCACACATATTTGAAGTAAGTCTAGTCAAGTTTCAGTTTGTCTCCAGTTTTGGCTAAAAAGTTAGTTCAGTTTCATGCCTCCACACTCAGGTCTGTTCACCTGCAGCTTTGATGGTCTTTACTTTTTTCTTGATAATCCAGACTGCTTGTGAGCCTTAGATCAATTATCACAGAGCAGATAATGAAGTGTGTCTGTAGTATCAGGCAAATGTAATCCATAAAGAAACCCACCAGTTTGTTGTTTATTTTTGTTTTGGATCTGAAATGTCAAATATAAATGGGCACACATGGGCAGGGCATTTAACCCCCCCACCCACTGGGAGGGGTCACTATGACTCATCCAGGGATGGAACTTGATTTTGCTGGTCCATTTTTTTAAATATCAAATTTGTATTTTATTTCAATTTTAATATGTAATTTAGGTACAAATTCATGTCTTTTAATGTGAGCTTAAATACTGTAGATTTTATTTCAAGTAAGTTGACTTTAAACATTACTGGTTAGATGCATCGTGTGCCCTTTTGTTTTAGTATGCAAACTTAAAAGCAGGGGTCTACAATAAACTATTACAATATTATTTGCCAACAACTGTTAGGTAGCATTTGAAATCATGTAATCGTTGAAGTATGAACCCCTAGTATTAAGAAAAACACGTTCCTAGGATTTTTAGTGTGAAGACATTTAACCAGGGGTGGAGCTGCAGGGGTGCAGGGGGGGGGGACCACCCCTTGAGTGAATATTAGTATCAGTATTGACAACGATTTAAAATAATCATCAATACAAGCTTCTCTAGATGTTAGTAATAGCACCTAAGCTAAAATATCTGCTGTATTATTATTAATATCAATGAAAATATGCATTTTTGATCCATTCACTTTCTACTCTGCTGTTCTCATTTGCAGCCCTTCAAAAGTCTTCTGCCTCTTTCCCGGCAATGTTCTAGCTCCGCCACTGCACTTAAGCCTTTGTCCTCTCACCTCTGACAGGAGCTGTAGATTCCACAGCAGCTCTTTATCCAGCCCCTCTTCATTCTGGATTTCATCATCTATGTTAACAAAAATAATTTCATATTTATGCTGTGTTAAAAAAAATCACTGTTTTAGTAAACGTCCTTTCTTGTTATGCAGAAATCAGCTGTCTCAATTTTGCATAAACGTGCACTGTTATGCTGCATTCCAATAGTGTCTAACATGTGCTGGCCACAACCCTGGGGAAGGATTAACTGAACCAAGAGACAATTCAATTTCAGATGTTGCATTTGCAAGGAAAAACAGTAAAATTTCCTGCATCTAATCAATGCTGATTATTGACAAGAGGAACCAGTAAACGTTAGAAATAAATAAGTACATATTTTTATGACTAAATGCTTAATATTCAAAATGCAATATTGTGCACTCTCAGTACACAATAGTAAACACCTCAACAGAAATAACAGAATACATCCACTCCATAAAGAGTCAGTAGACTCCAAAGCTGTTAACATTTTTTAAACGATTAAATTGCAGGCTCAGCAAAAGCCATGTCCATTTTAGTCATGACCACGCTGCAAGTCTCAGGAGCCACTGTGCTACAGTTGGCAGTTTTGCAAAAAGTGTCAGTTACTCTTTTACAACAAAATCTGACTTTGTGACGGTAAAGAGACCTCCGGGGAAGAGGATAAAGAACCAATAAAACTCTCAAATAAAACGGCATATCCATTTAGCTGACACAGCAGTGCTGGTGCCTGCAAATTGTCTGAGTTAGACCTTTTTCTATTTTCATTTTCAAAACTCTGCAAGTTAGAACCGACAAAAGGGAAAACCCCTAAATCATCACAGGAATACAAATATGTAAATATTTTAGGTGTAAAACAGAAAATATGAGGCATGAAGGTGAATTCAAGCAACACATCTATATGATTATTATGCTGATAAACCTGAAATAATGGAAAACAGATCGCTGCCAATAAACATCAACCAAAAGGGTTAAGAAAAATGTCTCTGCAGAGTAATTGTCAATTAATATGTGGAAAACAATTCAGTAAATGTGATAAATGATTGTTAACAAACTCTACATTATAACGACTAGTTCAAGTTGTGATTTTGCACATAAATGAACAAAACATAAAAATGACATGAATTATCTGATTTATATCCTTAATTCTCTTCTGGGGTTTCTGGTATTTATTATTTTGGAAAATATTGTTGCAAAACTGCTTCCTGTGTCCCTCATTGTGATCAAACATCTCCCTGATGGAGCCGAATGGAGACAGAGAGAACATCTAATGAGAAATCCAGTCCAGTTATTTGGGCCAAAGCTGTTCTGCAGCAGAAAACGACTTTAATACCAGTACACATCTGTTTCTTGCAAGCTGTAAAGTCCCCTACATTTTTTTTTCAAAATTGTATTTAATTAGTCATAACTTAGACGCACATTAAAAAAAACCTGTTTGCTTGTGAGTGTGGTAAGAGCTTTCCTATTAAATGAACTGCACTACATGCACAGCGTGGTACTGACTGTCAGTAATGTGGGAGATGACGCTGCAGCAGTGAGGGACGAAGAGACGAAGAGACTCAGCAGGATGACACTGCAGACACAAGTGTAAGACACATTAAAGAGGTATGCACTAACAACAAAAGCATGCGGGAAACAGACATGAGAAAGAAAATAAATGCAGGAAAAGAAAAAATTAAAATACTTTTTCTCTATATATCTGCATTTGAAAGCAAATACAGTTCAGTTTGTAAAAATATGGGAATTCAAAATTTCGTATCATAGAGGACAAGCATACCTTTGCTGCAGCTCTGCACATGTCAGCCACCATCCGACCTGAAACACACGTCTCAAAAATGCTGGACGTGGCAAAGTTATACAGCTTCTGCAGCGCAACCTGAGGCAATAAAAAGAAAGATGATTCCCCTCAGGTCTGTGTGAGGACTTTTTTACTTTCAGACAAAAAAGCGTCTCCTTATGAATGAAGGCTATTGTTCACAGCTTTACTTTTTAAAAGCTACCTGCAATCCTAATCTCATTAACAAGCATTGCGGTTAAATATTTTAACAGTAGTTATTTTAGACTTCTAATGTTTTTTATGTAAAGTTGGAGACAGACAATAAAGATTTATCCAAATCTTTAAAGACCATAATGGATGCAAAAAAAAGAATCACTTCTGCTCTAAATTTCAGTAATGGCCTCCGTTTTCACAGTTTGAAACTACTTGGCAAAAGAAAAGTTCATTATAGCATCTATGAACCCTCAGAAAATTGGGTAGATCATCATGGGCTTCTTGCCATTTCTGCAGGAGAAGCTCATTTAGTGTTAAAACACCCCATCATGATAATTCAACTTTAAGGAAAATATTCCTGGAAATGACTTCCTCACATTCCCTCAAAAAAAAAAAAAAAAAGATCTCGTACACTTAGACATTTGTCGAGCACAGTCTGGCTTTTATGGTTGCATCTGCGCAGGCTGTTGGAACATGACACAGATACCAGATGCATCCATGCCTTCCGCAGCTTATCTACGAAGCTCGACATACTTTTGAACCAAAACTGCATCTGACTCATATCTTAAAAGTTGCCTTTGGGCAACTTCCTGAACATGCTGGAAATATCAGAGGCACTATCTTCAGCATCTACTGAACAACACCAATGCTGGTATCCTTCTGCAGCGCCACGTGTTCCATCATTCATTCAGTACGGCATGCAGCACAGATTATACATCTACTTGACAGTTTGATGTCATCCTTTCCATGTCTTGAAGTGCTCTATTTTTTGCCCAGACACTGGCAACATGAGGCGACACACCAGGAGGCTCTTTGTCGCAACTGATTTTTCACTTTGATTATCACTAAAGGAGCCCTAAGACAAGCCACTGTGCTGGTGCACTCATGCGTTACCTTGTATATTTCTGTGGAGCACTGTGTTAGGATTGTGCTCACAGTCGAGGACAGTCCCAGTTCCACAAGACTCTCCAGATGAGTCTGCGTATCCGTCTCCGTCTCATCTCTCGTCTGTTCTAACGTACTGCTGTCTATCAGAGCGAAACACCTGCACAAGGGCAAACACAAACACACAAAACACACAAATGCTAAAGTCACTTGTCAGCAATAAAGATGTCAACGGTAATATGATTGGCATAACTAAAAAGCAGTTTGACTTGAAAGGCAGTGAGTTTATTTTTCAAAAAGAAAGACAATCTTGTGTTCAGGCTCTGACAACAAAGCTCCACTTGTTACAATCTGACTTGCTAATTTACCTGTCCAAGAACTGAAGAACGAAGTCTTCAAACCCAGCAGAGGCAAAACACAGATCTTTTTCAATCTGGAGGAGAGACAGACAATGTAAGCAAATAATATCTTCATAGTTTTTAAAGGACTGAAAGAATCCTTAAAAGTGTGTGGTTTTAAGTGATGGAGATGAGCTTTTGCATTTTGGAGAAACATGTTTAAGATGGTATGTTTAAAAAGCAGCTGAAAAACCTATATATTTCACAACAGAATAAGATTTCACCCTTCAATTGTTTATTTCATGTTCCTAATTTCTTCAGTGGCTGGAGGTGGGGAAGGTTTTGTTGGACAATTTTAAGGTTTTCCAGGAAAAACAAAGTCTGCTTTAAACAAGCCCTTTGGATGTAATGTGTTAAGGGTCTATCAGTCACAGCAATCTGGATGAATGCCCATATCCTGACCAAAGGAAGGAGGATTTAAATCTCCCTGCTGGCCTGAGAGGAAACACAATGAGTTCCTTTTAAATATGGATGAAATAGTCAGCTGAGCACAAAAGCTGGATGGAGGGCAAATGAAAAAAATTGCTGTCTGTTTCTAGAAACTTCAAAGTAACAAGGCAGTTCAGATTGAGAAAAAAATCTATATTGAATTTATATACCTAATTTTTGCCCTGACTTATAAATTACTTAAACTAACAACAGCTGGATTTTTGAACATCCTGCAAAGCAGACTGTGCCACTGTTTTCTCAGTCAAAGACATGGGAAGTCTACTTCTGTCAAACAAGTGGGAAATTTCACATTAGTGCACTTTCTAAAAAGTATGATTTTTTAAAAATCAGAAATGAGGAATGCATTCCATCATTGTTATTTTTAAGGTAATGTGGGTGTAAAAAGCTGTAAACTTTATGAAAGTTGCTGGATTTCACTCCAGATACCAAAAAAAAATTCAAACACTATAAACATTTACATATATTTAAACACAAAAATAGTTGAGACTATATTTGCTTTTAATCAAATACAGAGAAAAATGAAACTGTTACTCTATGCCCTGCCCTAAAATGCAAAACATTTGGGGGAAAAACATATTGGTAAACAATACTACAAATGCAAAAGTACCCAGCCAAACATATTGGATCAATTCTTTAAGCATTGTTTTAAAAAATAATTATTATAGATAAAGTGAAGATTGTGAAATAAGGTTAAATATAGTAAGTAGAGCTCTAAATTGTATATAAAAAAGAGGCTGCACATCCTAAAGTTCTTATGTGAAAACTTGATTCCAAATCCTTGAGGTAATTTGTAAATCAATGATGGATAAATTAAAAGGTTTAATGATCTTTTTAGCTAAAACTATGCCAAAATCTTGAGAAAAATAAAAAACACAAACTAAAAGTATAGCAGCATGCTTTTTAACATTCAGATAATTATGTTAATTGGTGACTCAGGAGTACATATGCGTTGGTACTAAAGGGCAAAGCATAGACAGAAGAGGTGACACACCTGCACTAACTGTAGAGCTGGTAAGATTTTTTCCGAGCGGATTAAGTGGAGGAGTCATCTGCTGATTCCTAACCTTGACATTCCACAAATTTTCCTCGGGGCAAACACGTAATCTTTTGCACTTCAATCAGAGTGTGTTCGATGAGCAAGTGTGAATGTGTGTGTAAACGGGTTAATGTGGCTTGTGGCAAAAGCCCTTCGAGTGGTCAACCAGAATAGAAAAGTATACTACCTTAATACAGTTAGAATAGATTTGATACAAAAACTGTTCTGCTGCTGGAGGCTTTCATGACATAAAGTTGCACCGCAGAATTGATGCCAAATGCTTTCAGAATTTGGACAGTAGCATCATAAGTTTTCCTTCATGCTAACCTTTTTATGAGGTTAGCACTCTGTCAAATACGACCTGAGTCTGCCTGCAATGGCAGGCTGTTCCTATACCAAAACTAAAGGGACTTGTCAGAAAAAGCTTTATAAATATACCTCAAATCCCATTCTTAGTCCTTGCCATCAAATATTTTCCAAACCACACCTCAGATTAATGTCTATGGTAGCCTTGCAGAAATAAATAGTGATCTTAAGAGTTTATTTATGTACATTATTGTGTAAAAATTATGGAACTAGACATCAAGCTGATTACATTTCCTTAGGACTTAGCTTAGGATTTAACTAAGTGTAAGTTGATGTTAAACAGAAGTTTTTGAACATGCCTTTAGCCCATGGTGTTCACACTGGACAAGCAGGGAGGGGCTTCTTCTTCTTTGTCTTTTTCTACTGTTTACTAGTGCATGTTTGCCACCTACAGTTGGAAGAGGCTTGGTGCAAAATGTCGAAATGATGCAGATCTCATGAATCTTGCTCCAGACTTTTTTTTCACAACTCTATTCTGCAGAGGACAGTGTGAACGTCTTTCACCTCTCTGGAGATCTCACATATTATTTTTGTAAATACAAAGTCATTAATTTCTCCTGCATTTTACAGGTCACTTACAGGTCAGTGTGTCAACAATCAGATTCTTTATTTGCAATCTGTGTGATCTCCTTTTACCTCTGTGAGATCGGAGCGTTGAAAGGGAGCAGATGAACAATCCACTAAAGGCACCAGAGCTGTGAAGGTGGTGATGAACTGGAACGTAATCTGGATGGAGGCAAAACGGATCGATTTATTTCATCTGTTGTGATCATGGTTTATGCTAAACTACTTGGCAGATAAGATTCTTCAGATGCCTTCATTTATTTTTATATAAATATTAATTAGGAAGAAACACCATGGGTGCAACTAAAGAGAACACTGGTCTGTTTGATTGCTTAAAGCAGGCAATGGAGGCAAATTAGTTGCAGGTTCTTCAAACTCAGTGACTCATTCAACTTTCTAGAACAATTAATGGTATAAACCTCAGAAAGCAGGCAGGGAATTCACAAAGACAATGAAACAAGCATGCAGTGTAGTTGTCTAAAATTCTTTTTAATTACTAATCAACTCATTTATTATTTACCATGCACTTGCTGAAGTCATTGGGGTCAATCCCTGGGAGGGAGCCCATAAGCAGTGGGAGCACGTGCGCACGGCCTTCTGGGTAATGGTTGTTAGGGGAAACAAGGCTTCGTGCCATGCCAATCATGCAGCTGAGTGTTGCAGTTAGGGTGTGCGGCTCCGTCAGTGTCTCTATCGCAGCGTAGGTCCTGTTGTATGGATGTCGTGACAACAAAACAAAAGAAGATGAGAGATGATTCAGTGCCAGGCTGCATATAATTACATTTCTGTTGAAACACGGCACCTTAAGTCATTCAAATAAAAGAAAAGCAGTAACAAACTGTCACTGTGAATTCATGTTTAGGGCAGTCCTAAATCTTACTTTTCGAGTACAGGCGGTATGACCAGTTGTGGCGTGAGGAGGGCGAGGTTCTGAAAGGCATAAGCTGCATCTGTGCTTCCAGTTTTACTGCAAATAACAAAGGAGAGGGCACACGCACATAAAGCGGATGTAAAGCAGAGAACAGCATGGACAACAACAGGCAGATAATCAGACATGACCTGTCTTTGTCCAGATTATACTCACTGCGGCTGAGGCCGAGTGCATCCAGCAACTCATTAAAGAGGCTCAGCGCTTAGATAACTAGATGCGTGCTCAACGGCTGTTTACATGTTTACAAGTCACTGAACATAGATATGATGAGCAGGGACAAAAGCAGTTGGACATAGAAAATGCTCACTTATCTGCTTGATTTCTGTTTAAAGCAACAAGTCCGCCTACATACAGTATTTTAGGTCTATTATAGGTCTGCTCCAAATGAATTTAACTGCAGTTCTGGTGAAAAATCCTGCAAATATTCTGATCATTAAATGTTGGCAAACACAACCACTGACTAGCCCAGACAAAGCAACAGAATGTAGCCACTTCCACCCACAGTGACACCCCTAGTTTTTTTCTATAAATTTTTTGGGATAGAAATAATTTCCATCAGCCTTCTCACATAAGTTTGGCTTTGTACTGTGTCTGTTGTTTTTTAAAGTCGTTGCACAGCCTGTTTTTGTAAAATAGCTTTCCTGAAAAATACATCCTAACAAGATTTGTTTTTGTTGTTTTGTTTTACTTTTTTGTAGCTTAATTTATTTAATCTTCTGAAGTTTATTTTGTTTACAAATTTTTTTGGTCTTTAAAAAGTGACAAAACCACCAAAAGGAAAGGTATATTATATGTTTCACTCCTTGAAAAAATATTTAAATGGAGTCTGCTTGAAAAAAGGAACTTAAACATTCTTAAAGTCCCACTGCGATCATTTTTATCTATTTTAAAAATGTTCCCAGAAGTCTTTTAATTATGATTAAACTGTTTTGAGCCTAAATCAAAACACCTGTGTCATTTTCATAGCTTCTACAGAGCGGCACAGTTTTGATCCAGATGCCAGCTCAAATGAGGAAAACAAAGACGTACATGGATCTATCTGTCTGCAAGTGGATTAGAATGGAGCAGAGCGGCGAGGTTATGGCTGCTGATTTTAACTTCTATGTCACAGCTACAAGATTTTTCAGCTGGCATTTTTTAATCTGCTCCTGATTCACAATGATTTAAATAAAGAAATACTGAGAAATGTCTCATTTATATCCTCCATCATCAGAAAAAGGCCAGAAGAACATGTTAAAAAACACAATTTCCATCAGAGAGGATCTCTTTAGGTGCAGTACCTAAACATGGCCAGCAGGGCAGCTCCAGTGAGGCTGCGGGTGAACTCCTGCAGGTCTGCATCACTTAACCGGTGACTTTCGGGCACCACTGTGATCCAGCTTGGTGCGGCATGACGCTCCCTGTGCACGCGTCGCACGACACTCACCGGGAGACGCTGAAGCAGCCGCATGAGTCGAGACTGCCAGCAGAGATTTAGTATTCAGAAAGTGCTCTGTTTACAGAGATGTTAGATAAATGGTAAATAAACCACAAGAGAGTTTCTGAGTGTGAGGAAAGGAGCTATACCTGCCAGCGGCCATGATTCGATGGGTGGTAAAAGGAAGCAATGCTGTTAAACAGACAGGTCAGCTCTTTCTGTGCTGGGTTTCCTGCTCCACCCTACAAGACACAAGTTAGGAGACAATCACCAAAATGCAGTTTTTAACTAATCTAATTCAAAAAAGAAATTAAAGATTTACCAGAAGAGCTGTTATCCATAAAACCAAATACCCAATGTCATATGAGTTGGTAAGATATCGTGGCGCCACAATCTGACTGACCCCAACTGGAAGGTTCAAACTGCGCAGAATCCTGGTAAAGATCTACACATAAACAGTCATTTCATTTTGCATACATGACTCGGTGTTCCCCCAGCCAAACAGACTAACAAGCTCACATGGACATGCATATCATTCTGCTAATGACTCACTGTGGGAATATAAGGAGTCCAGTCCACATAGCCGATGTTATCATTGGCCAGGCGAGCAAACAGGTTCACAAGGTGCTGCAAGATAAAATTTGGAGAGCAATCATTGTGAGTCCACGGACAATTCCCAGAAGTGAAGTCTGATATTCAAAGAACAGATCCGAAAAAGGGAAAAAAAATGGAGATGTTTGGGGGTTGTTCAGCCAGAACGTCTTGGGCCTGAAGGCTGAATAAAAGCAGAGCAAAACGCAAGTGGAAAATCTTATCTTCACGCTGAGTGGAAACCGGCAACAGTTCAACAACATTTCTGTCATCATGACAGGAAAATTTAAAGAGTCTTTTTTTAAGAAAACAGAAACCTCACGAGTCGATTCCTTAGCATGATTGAATCCATTTTAATCTACCAACGGAAATTTAAGGTCTGTAATATCCATCAAATTTTAACTTAATGTTGATTTCCAATGACATAAAAATTTACAAATCAACCCAACTAACTGTTTGGATTACAAGATTTGAGTGATTTTAAAAAACGGCGAGATCACGGCAAGTGCGTTTGTGTCTCACCCCTTCCCAGCTTGGCTGGTTCTGCACGGCCATCCAAAGATTCATCAGCTCATTAAACCATAACCTGAATGAACACACAAAATAAAACACTTGGCTCATCATCTAATGACACACAAACACTTAAGGCTAAAGTCTCTCTAATTTATCTTTAATCCCAGAGAAGAACATGAACTCACTTTCTGTAATCTGAGCGAGATATTCACACATTGATTAAAAAAGTTGAGGAAATATGAAGTGGAAATTTTCCTGCTATTTATTCCAAAAGTGAGTCCACACATGAAAAAGCCTTTGGGTTCAACGAAGAAGGCAGTGAAGCTGCCAACTACAAGCATCAGTAAAAGTAAAATAAAATCAATTATTTGACACCAAAACTAGCTTTGTTTCCATAGGAAGGGCTTTGTGTAAACGCTCTAAACCCTGCGTGTTCACTTTGGATGTAGACATGCAGCACCTGGCACACAATACTGTTTCTAAAACAGAGCAGCTCCAGCTGGCCCCACTTACTGGAAGCCCTGGCTGTGTTCCTCAGGGGGCATGATGGTGGGCAGGAACAGCTCCATGTTGCTGATGGCCTTCTGCATAACCACGTCAAACACACACAGTAGGGGGCGCCACTCATCAAGCATCTCCTTTGTAGCGGACGCGGGAAAATACCTGGCAATGAATCCAACCAACGCACGCAAAAACACAAAAAAGAACAGTCGTGAGCACAAACAGATGTGGACAAAAACACAGACTGATCTACAGCACAGAACTCGAGCGAAGATCACAGAGAAACACGAGCAGCTTAAATGATCACAGCGAACAAGACTTACAGTCTGCAGCTTTTGATCAAAGCCTTCAGAATGTGGTCCACTGAGCTGTAGAAAAGAAGAAAGAAACATATGTGTGTTTGTGTAAATAAAAGATAAGGAAAAAGTTGTCAAGTAGATGTCTCATTATAACTGACCAACTGTTTCAAAGTTGAACAAAATGATCTGAAGGAAATAAAAAAAAGCAGAAAAACAATACACTCGAGGAACAAGCATAAACCTGTCATCCCAGCGGGAAACAGTCAACACATCCCATATTAGTCTCCATTTATTCCCACCGCAGTAAAAACGTTAACACCTGAGACCACCAAGAACAAATCATGAAAGTAGTACAAGAACTGAACCGGTGGCGTTTTGAGGAAGTGTTGAAAAACAACAAAAAATAACCTCTAAAATGCTGAATTTCGTCTGATTTTCTCAGGACATGTGACTCGCACTATGGTGGAATTGTGTGTACTTTGAAAGTGTGTTGCAGAATAGCACCAGACGACCCAAACACTAAAGACAACCCATTCATTCATCCTTTATCTGCACCCCCTTTAGTTAAGCAAGGAGGATCACCTACAGGTTGTTCTGTCACTCTACACACCATTATCCATTAGGCTTTTTCTTTAAACCAATAGCTAAATAGCTCACCTTTTCTCTCAGCCAAACACAACCATATTTCACGTTGAAATTCCTCCACCCCTGAAGCAATCCTTTAGAATGATGTGATCGTTAACCACCACCAGCATCTAGGTTCTGGGGTTTATTCCTCTATGAACCGAGTTCATCCTAAACACACAAGATGTCAGCTGCCCAGAGATTAACCACCAAAGATAATGGACGCATTTCCTTCTTATTTTCATCCTTATTGAAATGTCATTTGGGGGTCACGGAAATAACAGAGCCAACCCACTTTTGACAATTTATATTGTCACCAGTTAACCTCTGAAGCCTATTTTTGGACTGCTGAAGGAAGCCAAAGTGTGAAGAAAATTCATCCATACACAATTAGAAGAACTCAGTCCACCAATACATCCAATTCATGTGAAAAGTAATCTATAGCTCCTTCGAAAACTAAAACTGAAACAGGAACTTAATACAGCTTAGAAGTGCTGCAGAGAAAACTTTATCTTCATAAGTGGTTTCTTTCTGAATTATTTGTACATAGCTCTGTGTGTTTATTGTTTGTTTGTTTGTTTTTGTTGCTGTCCCAATTCGTTCTTGTGCTGCTTGATGTAATTAATCTTTTTTTTTAAAGTTGTCAACCAAATATATTGAGTTAATCAAATGAAAGTTGATCAAACATGTTGGAAATAAAACAAACTATTAGCACACAGCTGAAATTATTTTTTGCCAAATGAGGAATTAAGATTGAAGTGCCACTTGATGTTTAGGAAAAGATCAAGTGGCACATTTTATAATCCGATTAGGCTTTTTATTATTGTGAATTTCACTATGGTATCTGTAAAATTGTGTTATAAGATAATAAAAATCTGAATGACTTTCATTAAAGCACATATTTTTATTAATGGTTACCATAGACAGAATTTGAAATGATTTTTGTTTTACTTCATACAGTACATTAACATAATTTTCCAAAATTATTTTGTAAATACTTGATTTAAATATAGCATAATGCATTTTATTTTCATGGCATGAATCGAATCATAACCTTTTGACTTGTTCAAAAAAGGTCACAACAATTTGGCCTCATTGTGATGAATTTGTGCAGTCTTCTTAATGTTATTTTTGCTTTTTGTGAAAATCATGGCTCTGAATTTACACCTTTAAATAATCAAATAAAATGAACACATCTTTAATTTCACATTCTACCTACTTGCAGGTAAAGTCTAAGTGAGGCTGTTGGAAAGCCATTCCATAACACCAAACACACATGCAGACCAACCAAGTAGATTTGTTCCACATCAGAAACATCTGTCTTCCTATTAAAAAAAAAATTCCTGGCAACAGAAAACTTTAGCATACTTTCAAAGCTCAACCCTCCTCCCCAAAAAGTTTGGAAAAGCAGAACCTCTGAGATAAAAATAGATTTAAAAAAATGAATGATGGAAAGTGCCCTGATGCAATGCTTCATCACACAGCAGTGACATGTAGTAGTAAAACTACATACTTGGGGAACCAGATGAGTCCCAAATGCTCGGATTTGGAGTAGATGACCCTTTCGTATAAATCATAGAGTGGTCGCCATGGCAACTGCAGGTCATCCCTTGACAGCAGCTCCTTTTTCCTGTTTGAAAAAAAAAATAAAAAGTTTTAAGCGGTTAGACTTTCAGAGCATGTCAGGTATGGTCATGAATATTCATAGAAGTGGAAAAGAATTGAAGGGGAAAATGGTGCAATAAGAGGTGGCTGATTGTGTGATCATGGGAAAATGAGTCACTCTCACATGCAGCTCTCAACAAAATGACTTAAAGACATGTCTGCAAACATAACCCACTGATTCTTTACAGCTAATAAAGCGTAACAGGACTGACAGCTGCAAGCATTAACAAGTTGCTGGTGCATGCTCGGCTAGTTTGAATGCTCACATTGCAACCCACATGCATGTGGTTCCACTGAGATTAAGAAAGATGTTTAACATCTGAACGTCAACATAGCTGCTCGCTAACATTAGCTTTTACTCCGAACATCCCGCTCAGCTTTTAGATTTCATATCAAGCCACAGGCGGGTGTTGCATGAGCTTAATGGGCAGACGTTTTTTTTTTATTCTCTGTAGAATTCCTTATCTGTACTCGATTACCAATGTGTTCCTGTAAATTCGCAGGCTCTGTTGGATTGAATTTGCTGAAAGGGTTCAAAGTGTTTTCACTTGGGAATATGAATAATTTCCACATCACCACATTCCTCATGTCACCTTCTTGCTTTATCCGTCTAACAGTGATGGAACAGACTCTCATTTGGGAGGTTTGAAAAATGAAGAGGGGAAGAAACAATAGGGGGAAATGGCTGTGAAATGCGAGGGATGGCAAGAAAAGCCCATTGAGACCTAATGCTTAATGTTACGTATCAAATTCAGCTTTTAGCTGTGAAATCTGGCACTCAATATACCGTTAGCCCAGATCTTTCTCTTTTCATCTCATGGAAAACCCTCAGACAAATGGCATTCACATGAAGATGTTGCTCTGTGATGGATGTGAAAATCAGGGGAACAACTAAAGACAAATGGGAAGTGACGAATGGGACGGTCTTGGAGAATATCTGAGCGTCAGTGCAGGAGTGACAGATCTGACCTGTGAGACAATAGCGTGGAGTCTGTGGTCTGGTCAGGGTTTAAAAAGTAAATAATCTGCTATAGAGCTGACGTTCTTCATTTGTTTTTATTTGAGTCATTCTGATTCACTGCCTGTTTAAACGCAGAGATATTTCTCCTATTTTATTAAGTTATTTTCATTTTCTGTCTGCATTTCTGCCTTAAAAATACTTAAGCTGCTAAATGTTCATCTTATATCCAGATTTCGAAAAACAACAAGCTTTGAAAAATCCAAGTTCAGGTTGTCACCAAACACTATGTATCTTCATCACTTCACTGAAGTATCAATTTGAAACTCGAGTACTTTTAAACATTTTTACAAAACAAAAATCATCTTAGCGCTGTGTTTTGCCACCAGCTGATTGCAAACAGGGTAAACCGACAACAAAAGGCAGAACAAACTTCTTCTTGATTTGCCTCTGTCATAATTATTTTAATTTATTTTAATTTAAATTATTTTAATTTACTATTGATGTGTTATTTTAATGACAATACACATCAACTTGCAGTTTGATTTCAAGTGTAAAATCTGAAATACAGGTTCTTACACCACTGAAATGCATTTCAAAATAAGAGAGACAATCTATTGTAAATATAAAACTTTGTAATTTAGCTTTAGAAATATTATATCAGCTGTCTTTATGACACCGAAGTGAACAATGTTCGTATTTTACATCAGAGTTCACACAGATGGGTGCTTTTATGCCGCAGTGAGGCAGACTCTGGGAAAACTGATCCAGCTGATCCCAGAACCGCCCAACTGTATAATAAAGTAACAGAGAGGGAAAATTGAATTTTTGTTCTAATGAAGTGTAAAGGGTTTTATTGATAGGGTTTTATTGGAGTCCACAAAAGTATCCAGGAGCAGCGCTGCTCCATTACTGTGCATAATGGCACTTGGCTTTTGAATTTTCCTCACAGTGAAAACAAACATGCTGTATTTGGTGATTTCCCGAGTTTTGTTTCTGTACCTTTCTCATTGGATTTAAAGATAAAAAGAAAAAATATATCAGAATGCTATTCTGTGTCTTCAAAAATGGAACTGTATTCTTTTTAAAAAAAAAACTGTATTTAAATTGCAATTGTAACAAATTGCAGGTACTTTTGTTTTGTATTCTTAAATATGAACCACTGGTACATGTATTCTGTCATTGTGCCACCCACTGATTGTAAACAGGATAAACCTACAACAATAGGATGATGTTTACGTGTTACCAAACCTGATGTCAAAACAGCATCAATTTCCCCTGCTTTGCATGTGTTTCCACTCATGCAGATCAAACGATTGTGTAACAACAGCGGTTCCTGCAGCTCCAATCCAAGCACATCTTAAGTGTGTCCAATGCAATTTTTTTTGTGCTTTCCATCTTCTTACAACAGCTGTGGGGCTGCCATATCAAAGAGATCAAAACTTTTTTTCCTGAGAGCAGAAAGTCCAAAAAAATGAACGGAAACTTTTTACAACAAATTACGACATATTTTTTATTATATGGAAAGTTTGTTCAGGAGACTTCTAGGGAAAAATATTGCATAACTAACGAATTTGGAGCAATTTATATAAAAATATATCTTTTTTAAATTTTGAAAAGCACATTCTGAAAAATGTTCAAGGATTTTAGGCATTGATGTGAACCCTGACACTATTGGGACAATGTTTTTAACATGTATGTAGCATTTTTCTAATAATATAGATTAAAAAGAAAAATTACACTTAAAATTGTATACCTGAATATTTCATTCAAATCGTTGTGAATCAGCAGCGGTCAAAAGAAAATGCTGTTGGAAAAGGTTGGAGGTGTGACGTAGAAGCTACTACGGCAAGCCACAAGTTCCTGGTCTGCTCCATTGTGATGCATCCAGTTGTATACAAATAGATCCGTGTACGTCTTTGTTTTCCTCGTCTGTGCTGGAATCTGGCTCAAGACTGTACGGCTGGACCTTTAGGTCCATTGGCACTGGCCTCCTAGTCGTTCCTTAGGTGAGGACCAAAACACACGGTGAGGCTTCGTTCCACCATTACGGTCCTCACCTGTGGAACAGCCTGCTGGAGAACCTCAGGGCCGCAGAGACTGTGGAGGTTTTTAAGAAGAGCCTCAAAACCCACCTTTTCAATCTGGCTTTTACATGACTTCAGTTATTGCTTAAGTCTTTTATCCTTTATCTATTTCTTAATTTGTCCATTTTCTTTACCTAATACATTTATTTATTTACCCACTTATTTATTTATTTTAAGGACTATTATTATTATCTTTATGTTTTTAATATACTATTCTTTTTATTGTTATTTTACTTATGATATTTGAGGTTATGTTTTAATCATCTGACGTATTTGAAGCCAAAAATGCTGGGCATGACTTCAATGAATTATCAGAAAAATAGACATTGTGTCGCAATATGGCTTTATCTTTACAATCTTTCCAATCAATATCTATGCCTGATGGACTCAAAACTTCCCTCGGTTAAAACTTTTCCCAGATAGGATCTTCTCTAATTAGCTACATTTGTCCTTTCTCTTCTTCAGGTCGCTCAAATCTGCAGATGGCTGCTGTCCAAAAGGTGGAGAGGTAAGTAAGAAATCCACTTTAACAACATCATGTGACGACAACCAGTAAACCCTCTATCAGTAGCGATATTTACTAACAGGGCTGCGGTCTGATCTTATTATACATCGAAGCTATATCCGGTGGAATTTAGCTTCAGTGGATCAAATGATCTCATGTCAGATTAAGTATTATTAGGTGTGCAATCATTGTACTGTGAAAGAGAGCTCTCTCCAAGCCGTTAGCACATTTCCAGGTCAGCAAAAAAATATATATATATCCTTCTTCCTGCAATGAGCTTGGATGCCACCGGGAGGAACACCTTTGGGAAAAGCAGCTAGACATCCATTACACGCAAGTGCAAAGGCTTTCTACCCACTTGAGGAGCTGAATGAGCAGCCGGGCGTAGCACTGCATCATATTTGGCTCCAGGTTTGGGAGGGTGACCAACTCGTAGAGGAGTTTGATGAAGAGGATGTGGTCCTCCTTGCTGAACCTCCGGCCATACAGCTTCAGAAATCTGAAAGAGGAATCAGCCTCTTTAACTGGTTCTCTTTGGTGAATTTAGACTTAATATCAAAGACCAATTTAGCATCATTTATTTATAAATGTGTGTGTTTAATAATTTATTGTAAATACATTTATTTAAAATTTGGTTCAGGACTTACGAGAAGAGTTTCCTGGACCAGAAAGCGACCCCGGGCCAGAGTTCCCTGAGGAGAACTGCCCTGCACAGGTTGGTTTTGATCTCTGACAAAAGTTCCGTGGCCTCTCGGTCCAGTTTGTCTGCGTACGGCAGCAGGCTGTTATACACTATCTCCTTCTGGGGGACAAACCCCTCCATGTCCCCGTCCACGGTCATGTCCCCCCCGTTGGTCACCTGGACGGACAGAGTAGCTTCCCGTAGATCGCAGTGGCTTCTGGAAAGTGTGCCGCTGAAGTCAGAGGACATAATCCGCTGTGGCCGACCGTGGAAAGTGTGTCACGCTAATTGAGCTGGTCAAAGCTCCCGTGCGTAAAGGAGAAGGAGCCGCTTCCGCTCCGGCCTCACATCACACAGACACCCGCTTAGGAATGGCACACCACAGGGGGTTAATGGCAGATAGGGGCCTTGCAGGTTCTGCAGGGGAAAAAAAAAACACTTACTTTTAAGTCAGACTTTGATTTAAGCAACCAGCAGGGAGAGCTTTGATAAAATTGGACTTTCATGTATGACCATGGGCGTGGATTTCAGTTTATTTTAACATACAGTAATGGGGGCACAAAGTAGGGGTCAAAGGTCGCCTTCTGCATGGATGTGTGTAATTAGAATTTCTCATTTGCCATCTTTTAGTGTGATGCAGTACATCCTCAACTTTTAACCTAATTGTTTATTTTAAGATTTAAGGTTTATGATCAAATAATTGCTGACACTTTCCTTAAAATACATTAGAATTCTTTTAATCTAAAATTTAAAAACTATAATCTTCACTGTTCTATAAATACTCAGAAAAATCAAGGAGTAGATTCAAAATATTTTATTAACCTGTAATATCTAAATACTCATATTGTTTTTTACATTTAAGTAAAATATGGCATTCTAGCATATTTTAGCCAATTGTGCATTTTGTGGAACAAGCACCAAATTTGCCATGGATGTACCACAAATGGCAGCCATTTGTAAAGATGGCAGCCATTTGTAAAGATGGCAGCCATTTGTAAAGATGGCAGCCATTTGTAAAGATGGCAGCCATTTGTAAAGATGGCAGCCATTTGTAAAGATGGCAGCCATTTGTAAAGATGGCAGCCATTTGTAAAGATGGCAGCCATTTGTAAAGATGGCAGCCATTTGTAAAGATGGCAGCCATTTGTAAAGATGGCGGCCATACACTCAAGTGTTACAATATTTTCAATGTCTATTTGCCCCAGTCTAAATAATAAGGGGTTATTCATGCACAAAATTCCGCCTTTAACCTTCAGGGGTTAAAGACAATGTACATATTTTTATACGTGCATTGCATTATATAAATATGTTTCATATATTTTAAATTGCTGGATCTGCATTCTTATGAACTGCAATTTGACACTAAAAACCGAATCTTAAGAAAGTAAATAGATCTTTGTTTCAAGAAATTGTCTTGTTTTCTGTCTTGTTGACAGTAAAGTATGTATGCTGTACTGTATTTCAAAATAAAAGCCAACAATTCTGAAATGCTTTGATTAAGAGGATCTGCATTCTTATCAAACTGTTATTTGAAACTGCAAAACCTAAGACTTAAGGGGGAAAAAACTTGTTTTAAGAAAAATTAAATTAAATTATTTTTGGTCTTGCAAGAAATATAGTCTTATCAAGAAGGTTTTTCCAAAAGAAAATAACACATTTTGGAGACAAGTTTTTTTCTTAAAATAAAATTTTCAGTAAGACAATTTTTGTTAACCCATTGGCAGAAATTATTTGCTTATTTAAAGATATCTGTCAATGTGGTTAGAATTTTTTACTCATTTTATTTAGCAGTGGAGTAAGTAACGTGAGAAATGTTGATGTCTGGACTACAAATCCCAGTAGTTCTTTATTTGTGTGTAGCAGCAAGCTAATCTGCAGAATATAAGGATGATCTGATAAATGGATTATTGCACCTTTCCCACTCCATTGACCCACTAACCCATCCCTATTCAGATCCACTAACAGGAAGCGTTCTCTCTTTATTTAGTCTTGTCTTTGTGGCTGTTCTTCATTCTTTTAGGACACCTTTAACACCAACTTCTTTCTTCTCACTGTGCGCTATTCCACGTAAATCCCTTTTGCTTTAAGCCCATGTAATTCTTTGAAGACTACACGCCTAGAGCAGGGCAGCAATAGCAGGACAAAAGCAATGGCCCACAGAGACGGCTTAGAGTACAATAGTCCTTTTGAGTTCTCTATTTTGAGAGAAATGAGGCAATTGTTGCATTGCGACTTTTCTTAAACTGCTTGATTGTCTACTGCTTTCTCAATCCTCCTTCAGTCCCTTAGGTGTGTACTCATAATGTAACCTGGCAAAATAGCAACATCTTTGTTTTGTTTTTTTTGTTTTTTTATATTTGCAAAGATACAAGAATTAGCAGCTGCTGTACTAAATATCTTTAGATGTTTGGAGTGAATTAATCTGGATTGTAATAGAATTTCTGATTTTGGATATAAATATTATACTGTAAAAGCATTTTTTTCCCCAAGGTGGAGTGCATTCAAGATGTTGTAAGCCTTCCTAAGAAAGAGTTTAGCTCAAGGTCAGAGAATGCAATGCCTAAAGAATCCCAAAATGGAAAACAAAGGTGCTGCATCTCAGACCCCACAGGTTCATGCATCATGTTCAATGTCAAATAGCTGGAAAAAAAAAAAAACTTTTATTAAAAAAAAAGATTTAAACACAAATGTTGTCTATTAACAAACTCATAATGAACACTTTCCAATGAAAGATGAAGCCAAAAGTCATTTGGCCTTAGTGGCCTGTGGCGTGTTTGCAGAAGGTCGAGCATAGCTTTGCAGCAGAAAATAGTTTACTATCATTGTCAGATATAAGTCAGTAATTATATGGACTTGTTTTGCAGCCAATGGGGCTGCATAAGTTGAACTCACTGGGGGGTTCAAGGGGGCATGTATAAGGCCATCTGTCCAACAGTTTAAACCCTATCAGAACTGGGCCAGAAAGCAATCAAAAGTAATGCAGCGAATGTGCAACACAAAAGCAAAAAGGGATTTTTAATAGGTCCTGTCAAAATCAAAAATGTGACCCAAATTTAATCACATAACTTTAACAAAACAAACATTGGCAAAGTAAAAGATGGATAATCTATTACATTCTTCCATAAATACATGACCCAATGACCCTACAAAAAATGAATACTGTTTTTTAGTCGCACTTTTTTGTCAAATAAATAAAGGTATGGTAATAAAAAAAATTCTACTTGCTTTTAAGAGGCTGCTTTTGACTTCCCCTCTCAAAATACATAAAATCTAAAAAAGTAAAAATACTTTGTCTAAATAGATAGACTACAAATCCTAAATTTGGCCATTGTATTACTAACTTTTTAAATAGCTAGATTATCTTGGGTACAAAACATGTCCAACCGGGAAAAGTAAAAACAAAAAAAAGACAATCTTTAATGTGTTCAGAAAAACCTGATCACTTTGAACCGTCTTAGTCTTTCACAATAAAAGCATGTAACTAAGGTATCACCTGCAGGATCAATTACCCTTTAATTTTCTCACACTCTGAGTGATGTGCCATCTTGAAACCTCTATTTTTTCTAATACACACAGTGTGCAACTGAAACCTGAAGAAAAAATCCAGAACATGCTGTGCCTATGTTAGTTCAAAAGTTTCACTTCAGAATTTGCCAGGTAATCTCACCAAATTCTTTTTATATCTCCTTAGCTCATTTTCCCTTTGGGCTTTTCTCTTAGGAGTGACAACACCTGCTGCACTGAAGCTCCTTCAGATAGAAATGTGTTATCTGTTCCTTTTCGCTCTTTGTGTTTTAAGGTACTTGTGCAACATTTGCTCCAGTGTGAATGTATGAGCAGACACTTGTGTGCACTGTGCATCTGTGAGATTCATTATTCCAAAGTGGAGTCTACAGATGGAAAATCTGATTCGGGACGATGATGCCTTTTTGACTCTGTGGGGAAAAAAACAAACACAGAGACGTATTTTTTAAAATTCTATGGGCTTGCTCATCTTTAGCAAATGATCCTCTGCAGACTGCTGGGACACACACGAAAAATGTTACGTAAAACCTACTTTAAAAAAAAAAGATTTATGGCACTTTTTCCACTCCCAAAATATTGGAAAACCTGCGTAGCCAGCAAGCGTGTGTGTCATTGAGGGACGACATGGCTTTGTGTGTTCAGTTTTGGGAATGCAGAGTGTGGCTGATGTGTCTGGGAGACCAGCATCAAGACGTCAACACGTGCACACAGACACAGCTCCCTTCATCCAGCTGGGTTTCTCTGAGATTTCTGGGAGATATGCAGCGCAGTTCGTCGCCAGACACACGGGTAATATATGGCCCCTGCTCCAGCCTCATGCACACACACACAGACACACACACTCACTCAAACAAATACATAACCGCAGAGATTTTCTACAGAACAAACAGAGCTGTCTTAATGTTCTACATCCAGGATCCAGACGCAGGTCTCCAATTCAATTTGAATGCTTCAAGTTATCAACTTCTCTTTGGTCTGAAGGTGACAAGAAGAGGAGACAAGGAAGCAAGGAGAGGAGAGAAGGAGAAAGACATTCCAGTTTAACCCCTGTGGAGCTGAGAGAAGGACGAGCCTACCAGCTGTGATTTCTAATCGCAAAGAAAGGCAGATCAACACCAAGTAAGCAGGGATGCAAGGTTAATTCCTTTTTTATCCTCATTTTTTTAATCTTCTCTGTAAGGCAAAAGAGCTGCTTGCTGTTTGTGATATATACTGTGGTTATTTATGATTCTTACAAATTTGATTCATGTGTGAACAGGAATGTGGCCTCTGAGGGATTTGCCCTGGCTGTTGTGTTCCCTCTGTGCAGCAGCTGTGTGTGCAGGTACCACACATGTGTGTTTGTTCTTGCACTCTGGGGGGCGCAGTGATATAGACATACACCCCTAAATGTACAGCATCCCGTCTTGTGCCTCATTCACAGGTGGAGCAAAGGTCAGCAACATTTCATCGGAAATGTGTCGTCATCCTTGTGATGAGTTAGTGGATTTGATCACTGAGATCCACGGTCTGCGTATAGTGACTAGCAACCTCATTGAAGATCTGGAGAGAGTCGTAAGACGCACAAACTCACTAAAGGGGAACACATTTTCAAACATCTTGGAGAGTTTATCTGAGTAAAAGTACAAATTGGTCACTTTATACTCAACTCATTTAAAAGGCATTATTTGCTTTGACTGAAACTTTGATATATAGTTGAGATTCAGAGATAATTTGTGTGTGTGTAGCAGTGTAATCTCTTTTTGTGTGAAGTATGGATTCATTTCAGACTTGTTGCATTTTCCTGAAAAAAGGATAAATATGTATTTTTTCGGTGATTTTCAATTAAAACAGAGGACACAGCATAGTCTATATGTGGTTTAAAAAAAATCCTTCAGCAAAGTCTCAAAAGCATTTAGTAGTGTTTTGTAAAAAAATGAAAAAAAGTTAAAAAAAAAAGAAACAATAATCCATTGAAACTGCTAGAACAATTTGGATCCAATTAGAATGGGTTTGATATTTTATTGTAAATAAGCAACTGAAAAATAGGATTCTGCAGCTGCAAAACAGTTGCATAATTTTGTCCTTAAGGACGTGATAACTGGCACTTAGACAAACATCTTTACTGGTAGATAGAAAATCAAATCTCTTGAATTATAGGGTTACAGCTCAGAGAAGGAATCTTTAACTTTTTTCATCATAAACTTGTTTTTTGTTTAAAGAAAAAAATGTGAAAGAAAAAAATATTTATGAAACAGAAAAATGTTGAATTATTATGGTCAGTTATTATTAAAATTGAAATTTGTTTTTGTAGATTCATCCTACAGTTTTTCTGTGAGGGTTTGAATCCAAAAACAACACAAACATAAATAACTTGTGACGCCAAAAGGTTTTTGCACAATTTTTAAAACCAAAATTTGTCTTCCAAAATATGGGAATTTGTGAGTTAAACTCCATTACTTGAAGTAAAAATAAGTACCGTACAATCTTTTTATAACCTTGAGTTTCTTTTAGTAGTAAGCTTCGTTTGATGAAGTGGAAAAAATAAGAAAAAATATGAAGGCTTGTCTGCTTGGCGTTGCACTATAGTTCTTGGCCAGAGTAGCTGGACTTGCTTTAGTGTAAATAAGACACAGTTAAACAGAAACGCTTTTAAAATGTCTTGTTTATTTTTTTGTGTCAGTCAAGAGAAAATGAGGAGATGAGGATAACTCTGGCCGAGCTGAGCAACAACAACAGCAGAGGCGATGGAGCCGGACACAACAATGACATTGACAAAGACAGAGATGGGGAGGTGTGGTGTGTGCAGGACGGACGGGTGTACGAAGCAGGGGAGGAGTGGGAGGTTGACAGCTGCACCTCCTGTGCTTGCCAGGTCAGTGTTGAACAAATATCATGCCGTGACATTCCGACTCAGACACCAAGCAAAGATTTTCTCTATAGAGGATCAGCTGCTCAAATCAGCTCATCTGCCTCAGCTCTGATCCATATTTATGACGTGTCACTTTTACACATTTTGTTTTGCATTAAGAAAAAAAAATACTTTAAGACAAGTTAAAAGTCTTTGTAATAAAGAAAAATTGTTTTAACAATTATTGAGCTTGCACAACATTGAAAGACAAATGCACACCAATTTGCTGGTAAATTCTATGTTTTGGAAGCGATAGACATACAATATCTACTGTATTTACACAATAATAAATGTATTTTTTTTATGCAAACAGTTTTCATTTTATATGGAGCTGGTTTAGCTCGTGCTGGTTTGCGGCGCCTTCCATCCGTGAAACCAGGGTTCGACTCCGGGCTGCTCCCTGTTCCCTTCTCTACCTTTGTGCCGGTTCCAAGCCCGGTTTGAGAAGGTTGCGTCAGGAAGGGCATCCGGCGTAAAACATTGCCAAATATACCATGCGACTTGTTCGCTGTGGCGACCCCTGATGGGAGAAGCCAAAAGAGGAAGAAAGAAGTTTTCATTTTATACAGCATGGCCATGAAACAGAACATTAATTTGCTGAAAAATATAAACTCTTTCTTCAACAAAAGAACAATTGGAACTGGATGGAATTTTTTTGTGATTTCATTAATTGCATGATGGTTACAGAAGTAGATGTGTTACAAACGTACTAACAAATGAAAATGTGTGAAAAATTAGTAAAAAGATAACAAAATCATGCAAAATTTATTTTGGGAATACTTGGAAGTGTAAATCTGAGTATAGATTAGTGTTGAGTAGATCATGAGGGTTGCACAGTGGTGCAGTGGCTAGCGCTCACACCCAGCAGTGAAAAGGTCTTGGTTGGAATCCCAGCTGGAACTCTTCTGTCTTGAGTTTGCATGTTCTCCCCATGCATGGATTTTCTGCTGGTACAATAATTCATCTCAGTATGTTGAATGGTAATTCATGTGGCAGATTTGAAAAACAAGCCTTAAGATGAATTTTTCTTGGAGTGCACATCCAAAATTATTTAATAGACTGGTGCAGTAAAAATAATTGTTGTTCAGCATCTTTCTCTAAAGATGCATTGAAGGTTTTTATTTCTATCTGTCCATCTGGGAGGATTTTCCCGAAGAAAAAAAATACTGGTGATGAGTTGATTTATTGCTTCTTCATGTTCTTTAAGGTTACTCTGCAAATCTGAGCTTTGGGTGACATTGGTTTTCCAATGGACTTCCAGGTGATTTGTGGTTGCATTAATCACAGTGGCACGACGATTTCTCAAGCAGTTCCACAGAAAGTCACAAATGTTTGGACGTATAACACCCTGACAACCTCACAGAATCTTCTCACGCTGTTACGGTCCATTTCTTTGAGAAAATAGCAACACGATATGCTCTGGTTTTTAATTAAAATCAGGTGAATAAGTACGATTTATTGTTTTAAGTGTGTAACTCCCAGCTTTCGCATTACTGAACAGAGGTGGAGAAAATCTGCTATTTTTCCATGAAGCAGAAGATCCTAAAGCCACAGAGAGAAGGAAGATGGAGACAAAAAAGTAACTTTTAAAGTGTTGATTCCATGACTTTAGGTTTCCAAATCCCCTCAGGCATTCATGGAAAAACAAAACCTGTAAGGATCGAGTTTTTTATTTTTGGAAATGTGTTTCCATGGCTGACCAGCTGCGTGCAAACCTCACACCAGCAAGTGTGATGTCAAGCGCCAAATCCGAACTCGACTGGACTATGGCGCAGTGGAAATGTGTTCTGTTGAGAGATGAATCACATTATTGCTGACTGCACTGTGGCAACTGTGAAGTATGATGGAAGACAGATAATCGCATGGATCTTTTTCCCAGGGCTTTGGCCTGGTTCTGACTTCCAGAAAAAGGCCGGTCTCAATGCTTTAGCAAACAATTATTTTGGGTAGTGCCACACTGTAGAATCATCTTTCCACTTCTGCATAACAAAAAATCCCTTTGCATGATTATAAAGCCAAGAAGAACATGAGAGAGTGGTACATCTGTGACTCAATGAACAAATTTACAAGGACTTACAATGTAGAGGAAGACATAAGTGTATAATACCATTTTTTTTCTAAAATTAACAACAAACAATTTAAATTATAATTTGCAATTTTTCTCTTTAACAAAGTTACAGATTTGCATTTATATAATGTAATGGATTTTTGTAGGATATTTCCTTCTCTAAAAATAAATGTAGACCTTTTTTAAAAATGAAATTATTTCTTTAACTTGACTCTAAACGTTGTATGGTGTTGTGTGTGCAACCAATATGGTTTCATTTAATTCTAGAATGTTTTTCTACATCATACTTTTGCCTCAAGTTCCTCCCTGTCTGTTTCTCTTTAAGAAACATCATTAGTTTTGTCAAGAATGTGTTAGGGAGCCAGACTTATTCCTGAAAGCATATCATTTCTCTGACTGTAGACAAAACATCTGGATCAGATGACATTATGTTTGGCAAAAATGTAAATTTATCACTGCTGTTCTGTCTCATCCAGGATGGGAAAGTGGTCTGTCAGCAGGTGTCATGTCCCCCCGTCTCTTGCATCAATCCATCTTTTATTGATGGAAAATGTTGTCCTGTTTGTCCTGGTGAGTAAGATTCTCTGTCAGAAATATGTATTTGGAATCCCCAAAACTAATAAATTTAAACTTATCTTTCATTTCTTTATGTTTGTGCACAAAGACAATAAAGATGGATGGTCTCCGTGGTCCGAATGGACGCACTGCTCAACGACCTGCGGGCGTGGAGGGCAGCAACGTGGCCGGTCCTGCAACAGCATCATGCCTTCTTGCTCTGGCCCCTCGCTCCAAACTCGCAGCTGCACACTGACAAAGTGTGACCGCAAGAGTAAGAAATCCATCTGCATGTCTGCTCTGACAAATGTTGGAGTTTCCACTTGTTCTAGTCGTTAGAAAAGCCAAACCATGACTCAAAATGCAATTTTTACAGTATAATAATAATACATTAAAAGCTAATTTTTTTATTAATGTGGCTTTTTTTAAATATGTGCAATAGAAAAAGATTTGTTTTATGTGTCTTTCTTTTTCAGCACGTGCTGGTGGGAACTGGGGTTTTTGGTCTCCTTGGTCTGCATGCACAACCACATGCGGAGATGGCAACATCACGAGGGTACGACTGTGCAACAACCCTCCACCTCAGAAGGGTGGCAAGGCATGCAAGGGTGTTGCCATGGAGACCCAACCTTGCAAAAACACACTCTGCCCAAGTAAGAACAGAAGCACATTTAACACACATCATGGTTCTTCTTTAGCTTTGATGTAAAGTCCATGTTTGTGCACAGTTGCAGGAGGTTGGACAGCATGGAGTCATTGGTCAGAGTGCTCCATGACATGTGGAGGAGGCCTTAAGAGTCGACAGCGCCAGTGTTTAAACCCGGCCCCTCAGCATGGTGGAAAGCCTTGTGCTGGAGAGGCTGCAGACTATGAGGCATGCAACAAGCAACCATGTCCTATAGGTGCATAAGCCTGCTGGATGCATGTTCATCTTATCTCTGAACTGTAAAAACGGCACTTTAAAAAGTCAAACAAGACAAGCTCAAACTACTGAAGTGAAGATAATACTCACTTATCCAAAAAGGCTTGTGATTCTTTTTTAATTATTACAATGCTGGTGACCCTATCCTTTGTTTTTGTGTTATGGTCACAGCAAATTTCTCTGATTTAACTTTTCAAATGTCCATATGTTTCAGATTTGTGCTTGATGTCAAATCCCTGTTTTCCTGGTGTGGAATGCACGTCAACAAGGGACGGATCTTGGGAATGTGGACATTGTCCACTGGGTTTGAAAGGGAATGGCACTCACTGTGAAGATGAGAATGAGGTGAAAATGACAGAATAATAATCAGACTGCATAAATAAAGTCACACAGAATTTTGGACACGAATAATCCAAAATAAATTTTAAAGATATATATTTTAAATGAATTTAATTCTAATCTGCTTTCACAATTGGCTGTTTGCCATTTAGATCCACAATTTTTAGATTTATTGGATCAAAAACATTTGTGGTCAGCTGTTTTTTTGACCCAAACTTTTACTCATACCTTCCTTTCACCAAAAACCTTAGAAAAAGTCCTGTATATTTTTACATTTCTTTTAAGATTAAAAGCATCAAGCTCACATCGCCCTCAGCAATGCACATTCAAGCAGCCACTTCTGATGAAAAGTCAATGTAAACCTGCATTTTGGGCTTCTGCATTTAAAACTCTTCACGTGTAGATTCCACCACTGTTATTAGACTCTATGTACAAAATGCGTGGCCATTAAAGAGACGATGCAAGTTAAACCAGGTTGAAACTTTAACCAGTTGGGAACTTAAATTGGGAGTTGCGTATGGATGGCGTCCCTTTTAATCCACGGAAGCGCCAACCATTTGAAAATTGATCATGGAGGAGAAATTAATCATTTTGATTTGTGCCCGACCAGAATTCTATGAAAATAGGTCTTTATATCGGAATAGAGCTGTGAAAGAAAAAGCCTGGAGCAAGATTTGCACCACTTCGACATTTTACATCGAGCCTCTTCCAAATGTAGGTGGAGGACATGCGCTAGTAAACAGTAGCAAAATAAAAAGAAGAAGCCCCTCCCTGCTTGTCAAGAATGCACATTTAGCGCATTTTTTTTTCTTTTGCAGTCTTCAAGCGAAAATGACTTTATTATCCTGTCTGTTATGTCCTTAGTGTGAAGTGGAGAGTGTGTGTGTAACAAAGTGCATAAACACAGACCCTGGGTTTTACTGCCTGCCCTGTCCTCCTCGATTCAAAGGCACTCAGCCGTTCGGCATTGGGCTGCAACAAGCCCTGAATACCAGGCAGGTGGGTGTTTTCTTCATCAAATAAATATTTTACGCATGTTATTTTTCTGAAACCCAGGAATAATTGAAGGTTTTGGATTCAGTAAGCGGTGTTCTGGTTGTAGGTGTGTGAACCATACAACCCTTGCAAAGATAACACACACTCCTGCCACAAGTATGCTGAGTGTGTATACCTTGGCCTAGCGTCTGAGGTCCTGTACAAGTGCGTATGTGCTGTCGGGTTTGCTGGCGATGGCTTTCTTTGCGGAGAGGACTCTGATCTGGATGGCTGGCCCGACTATTCACTGACCTGTAAGCAGAATGCCACGTATCACTGTCAAAAGGTAATAAGGTAAAAAGAAAAAAAAAATTGTGTCTCAGGATGTGATCTGATTTGATGTCATTAAAGAGAGTAATGATTGGCTGCAGGATAACTGCCCCAAGCTGCCAAACTCTGGGCAAGAAGACTTAGACAAAGACGGACAGGGAGATGCCTGTGATCCCGATGATGACAATGACAACATCATAGATGATATGGTAAGGTACAAAGTTTAAATTTGTCACAGTGAAAACATGTATATTCACTTCACCAAGAGTGTATGAGCATATTTTTGTATGATGCAGGACAACTGCCCACTGATGTACAACCCACGGCAGTTCGACTCTGATATGGATGGTGTGGGAGACAGCTGTGACAACTGTCCTTTTGAGAGCAACACTCTGCAAAAAGACACTGATGACAATGGAGAAGGCGACGCCTGCAGCATCGACATAGACGGAGACGGTAGGATACGGAAATAAAAAAAAGACATTAAACAAACTGTCAAAGCAAATTTTACTCCGAATTGATGGCCTTCAATGCTGTTACACAAGCAAAAGAATAGTATGAAAACGAAATAATATTGAATGCTGATGGTAGAGTGTATAGCAGCTAGTTTGTTTAATTGTTGAAAATCATTGTTATGATTAAAATTCTTTACTTCAGTGAAGTTCTTTTATTTTAGAAAATGTGAAAGGCTGTTCGAAAATGGTAACTTAAAATTTTATACAAGTGATCGCCTCAATGTAAAATGGTCCATGTTTACAACAGACACAAACATGCTGCCTAGTTTTGAAAATGTTAGCATTTTCACAACTAGATTTATTATTTATAAAAACTGCACCAGGGACAGTTTTTCCAGTACTTCAATTTTTCATTTTATATTTGCTCTTGAAACAGCAAAGAAGCAGGAGCGTTGTGTACAAAATGACAGGAGATCAACAAATTCTCACCTTTACAACCTCTTTACTGGATGTGTTCTAACAACTGTCAACCTTGTTTGCTTCACCTGTTTGTCCATTTTTTAAAAGGCCAGGGTTCAGAGACATCAAATGCAGCCAAAAAAGCTCAAGTACACTTCTAAAATAACTTTTTAGATGCGTCTGTCATGCATCTCTCGGCATTCATTTCATGGCCTTAGTCACAGCTACCTTATGGGTGGAAATGGGCTAATTTGAGGAGGAAAAATGGGAAAACTTGTATGGGGCATGCAGGTACGCCGCAGGAAATATCCAAGTCGTAGACTGCTTAGTGAGACCATAAAGCCAAAGTGTTCATGCACATTAATTTCTATGTGTATGCTGTGGGCAACATGTCATAGTGAACACTTATACAACACAAAAGGGTAAGTAAAGGTGAAGTAGGTGAGAAACAGGCACGTCGTACAGATTTTTCAATTTTTCATTTTTTCAACACCCCCAAACCCTGTGCGCTGTGCAAGGGGCCCATAAGCTCTTATCAAATGATAAGTGCATGCTCCTTGATGCCCCTTGCATGCAGCCTTACTGTTAGAATTGAGGCAATTAGACAATCAAAGCACAGTTTGTGTGTATCCTAAACACATCCTGGGGGCATCTTATGTGCCTTCATGTATCACCAGCTCACACCGTGCAAGCAGCATTTGTGCACGGTCAGTAAAGCTACGTTCACACTGGACACGTTGAACCATGTCCATCTGGCCACTTTCAATGAAAGCTCTATGTACAGGCAAATAAAATCTCATTTTGGACTTCCGTGTCCAAAACTCTTCACTCATCACTACGCAAGCTTCTAATTCCAGTCTCGGGCTCTACGTAAAAAACGCCCGTTGATTGATCACACGCCAGGTCTTTACATCGGAATAGAGCTGTGAAAGAGAAATCCTGGGGCAAGATTTTTGGGTTTAGCATCGCTTTGACTCTTCACACTGAGCCTCTACCACTTGTAATTGGAGGACAAGTGCTAGAAAACAGTAAAAAAAACAGGAGAAGAAGAAGCCTCTCCCTCATACTCCCTGCTTGTCCAGCTGAATGCGCAATAATGCAACCACATAGCGGGTTCTTGAACACTCAACACATTCCCAGTGTGAACATAGCCTGAGGAACCAGTGGACGCAACTCATTGTCTACCAGAGTACTTTGGATATTCTGCCGCCAACCTCTCATCAATGTTTCTCTAGCACGTTCTGAAGATCAGGAAAAACCCTGATGTTCAAAGGACGAGACAGAAATAGACAGTAGTTGAATCATTATCTAGCCTGCACAGAGTTCTGCCTGTCAAATAGTCTTGAATCTATTCACTGGACCAGGAGTCTTTCTAAAAGCCATAAGCAGTGAAAACACTTTAGCACTGCTATCACAAATGTACATTAAATGTTTCTACACAAGGACAAAAAGCATGAACATGCCTCAGAGACCCTACAGCCTTCTCTGGGCAAGCTCATTTAAGATGGAATGAGGAGAAGTGGCAATTTGCCGTGTGGTCTGATAAATCAAGTGTTTAAGTTCTGGGAAAATTCTGGGAAAATAGGTTTTTGAAATCATACATAACATCTGCAGCCATTTTTTAAAACGTACTAGCTGCCAAAACAACGTCACGCACATATTAGGACTAGCAGACTTTATAATAAAGATAACCAGGTGCTGGATCTGGCCTGCTTATGGTCCAGGCCTGTCACCCCATGAAAGCATTTATTTTATAATGAAAGGGGAAAAATGCAATGAAGGAGGCCCAAAAATGTATCAGCTAAAACTGGAGAATATTTACCTGTCAGACTCAGAGCTTGGTCTCATAGCTTCCCGAAAGCTCACAGAGGGTTGTTTGATGAGATGAGATGATGCAAAACGGGACAAATATGTCACATTTTTTTGTTTTTGTTCAAACAATAAACTGGCAGCATTTCAGGCTACAACTTTTACCTTCCGTATTTAAATTAAATCCTCAGTCATAATGTTTCCAAATCATTGAATTTTGTTAAACAGCAAACCTCTTTTCTTGTAGATTACCTTTTGAGTGAATAGCAAAAAGATCAATTGAGATTCTGTGGGTACACACTTGGAAATCCTGAGACGTGTCTAAACAAAAATGTGAACTTAATGAGACATGAGGGAGCCCTCAATCACTGAATGAGTCCTAAAGGACTGAAATAAAACCCTTTTTGCAATCTAAGAGCATTGCTACAGAGGTAATTAACTACATACAAAAAAGACAATTCGTTTTTAAAAAATTAGGAGTTGGACCAAGCTTAATCAAGCTCTTAATTTTAACTATGTTTTTCAGCCAAACTGTTTACCTGCAGTGTTTCGTTTCTTTCAGAGGTACTGAATGAACATGACAACTGTCCATTTGTGTACAACACTGACCAGAGGGACACAGACATGGACGGTGTTGGAGATCAATGTGACAACTGTCCCCTTCTAAACAACCCACTGCAGGTTTAAAAAAGAAAAAAAAAACAGAATAAAATCATTTCAATACTGCTTAATATAAAGCATACATATATGTACATTTTCCAATGAGTGACTGTGTTTTTAGTTGGACTCTGACAGCGACCTCGTGGGAGATATGTGCGACAACAACGAGGACGTTGATGAGGATGGTCACCAAAACTCTCTGGATAACTGCCCCTACATCGCCAATAGCAACCAGGCCGACCATGACAAGGATGGAAAAGGAGATGTTTGTGACCATGACGATGACAATGATGGTATCCCTGATGATCGGGATAACTGCAGGCTGGTTCCCAACAAGGACCAGTTGGACTCTGATGGTAAATGTGTTTTGTCATTTAAATGGGCATGAATGAGTTGTCTTACTTGTCCTTCATCGTGTAAATATTAGGCTGATGCCTTCTAGAGGTTCAGGTAACGGAACCACTCAACATCAGTATTGTTGTCCAACCTAAAACTGATCAATGTATTCACTTACAATCATGATTAAGAGGTTGTTTGATCTCTAAATTGCAAATGGCAAACACTTCTATAGCACTTTGCTGCGTTCCTTGAAGGCCCAAAGTGCTTTACAGTCACAGTCCTATTCACCCATGCACACACACATTTACACACTGATTTGTGCCCCAACCTGTAACCACCAGGAACAATGTAGGGTTCCGTGTCTTGCCTAAGGACACCTTGACACATGGCCTGGCAAGGTGGGAACTGAGCCTGTGATCTTCCAGTCAGAGCTTGTCCAATATTGACCCATATTCTCCTGTCTCTCAGGTGATGGTAGTGGAGACGCATGCTTCGATGACTTTGATAATGACACCATACCAGACGCTCTGGACCCTTGTCCACAAAACCAGGAGATCACTTCCACAGACTTCAGGAAGTTTCAGGGCGTTTTGTTGGACCCCAAAGGAACCACACAGTCCGACCCCCTCTGGATTATCCGCAGTCAGGGAACTGAACTGCTGCAAAAGGCCAACTCAGACCCTGGGGTAGCTATAGGTAAGACGATTTTTTTTTTATTAGTTAGCTGGCTGATAAAGAAAAATGATTACGTTTTGTTTGAACAGGATTTGACAAATTCAGCGCCGTAGACTTCAGTGTCACATTTTATGTCAACACCAACCGAGATGACGACTATGCGGGAATCGTGTTTGCATACCAGTCTAGTCGGCGCTTTTATGTTGTGATGTGGAAACAGGTACAAACAATCCTCAGACCAATCTTTTAATGTTTTACTTGAACTGTGCCATTTGTGCCATAACATTACAGTTATCTCACATTAGCCTTAAAGTTTGAGTTTTAGATGATGTTATATTATTAATCCTGTGAGTTTTTGTCTTTGTGGGGGACAGGTGTCCCAAGCTTACTGGGAAAAAAGACCATCTAAAGCTTTTGCCACGGCCGGACTCTCCATCAAACTCGTGAATTCCAACACAGGACCAGGAGAGTTTCTACGCAATGCTCTTTGGCACACTGGAAACACCAGAAAACAGGTTATAACATTTCATCTTACTGTCTGATCAACTTTATTCCTAATTGCAAGAAATTCCATAATTAAAACATTAACCTTGAAAGTGTCATCAGTTGGTTGTGGCTTCAGAAAAAGTTTTTCCATCATTTTCAGGTCAGAACACTGTGGCATGACCCTAACAAAATTGGCTGGAAGGACTTCACAGCGTACCGGATGCATCTAATACACAGACCAAAGACTGGCTTTATCAGGTAGCTATATGACAGAACTGAAAAAAGTAAGAACTAAGCCAAACCTATGTGGATTTTTTTTACCGTCAAATGACAAAAACCCAACCAGTTACCTCAAAAGATTATCAGCTTGATACAAAGACACACAAAATAAAGCTCCAAAAAGAGATGTAAAAAATTGTGTTCCTTTGAAGATATAATCAATGGTCATAATGTTGAGTGAGAAAGCATTAGTGTACTTACAAATGATCACAAGGGTGTACTCTCAAGAAGTGTACTTGAAAAGGACTTTTACTGATATTTTTGGTGTGATGTTACAATGTTTTTCATATCTACACAAGTAATTTCTAAACACAATTAAAACAAATTACCTTCAACATTACTTCTTTGTTAAAAGACTTTATTTAATTGTAAAGTGCTTTTTCATTTTATTCCCCAGTTTTTAAGAAAACATACATTTGTGGAATAAGCAGTGTTAGCGGTGGCAATGAAGAAAATGTCCTCTGCCAGTGTCCAACAGGTTTCTTTGCTCTTGTTCTGAACTCCTTCAACAGTCAGCTCCAAAAATTACTGTGCTACATGTGGTTGATGTGGATAAGAATTGTGCAACAAAGCCAAAATGTAAGCCAAAAGTTGATGTTCTTTGGAAGTGGCAGTGCTATTTAATGTGAGACTCTGTGTGATTTCAGACATGAAGATTAAATTCCATATGTATGTGCTGGTGGGTGTAACTCATGCACCAGAACCCAAACAAGTAAGAAGGAGGACTTGTTCAGCGTTGAGTTCAAACTTAGTCAACTGTGCTATTTTGCATCAGTAGTGTTAGATCTTTTCGAGGAGTGGTGTGATGGTTTGAGGACATTATCCTAAATCTCTGCGGAATAAACTCCTTCACCTCTGTGGCGAAGAAGTAAAATGATTAACCTCAGTTAGAAAAATCACAGATTTGGTTGTAGTTGAAGTGGCCTTTGGCAAGACGTTGAATCCCACATTGCTCCTGTTGGTTGGTACCAGTTTCGGTTGCGGAATTGCCCTCAGTGTGTGAATGTGTAAGTGCATGGGTGAATGGGCCTATTACTGTAAAGGGCTTAGGACCCTCTGAGAAGATAGCAAAGTGCTATACAAGTACATACTGTTAACCATTCTCTGAGATGACTATATTTGCTATCAAATGGTGGAGTTCATCATGCAAAACATTTTTTTTTAAACTTGTCCTGTCCAACAGCTGAGGAAACAGATGAGAGGTGAAGGCCTCTTGTGTTGGACATATTTTACTTTTACAACGTGGGGTTATGCATCTTCTGACACACCAGATGTATATTTGAATAAACCCCTTTTGTAATTTAGACTAAACTTTATTTATATTCATTATATGTGTAACAGTTTTTTGCTGGACCGGACGGAAAAGAAAAGAAAGGAAGAAGAAAGAAGGATGTTAGAGGGGGGAGGGGATCGGAGGGTGATAGGAGAGATGAAATCCAACCTGGATTTCATCTTTGCTGTTTGTTGCCCAAACTCATGTTTCTTACATACGCAACCATAAAAAATGACTCCTAGCTCGTAACAATAAAACCAAAATATATGTTTTCAAATCATTGGTATAGTGTCACATGATGACGTGTTTTTTTTTTTTTGATTGTGCTGCCCGGCAGGGTGGTGGTTTATGAGGGCAGAGAGATTCTGTCCGACTCAGGGGCAGTGTATGACCACACTTTGGCAGGAGGCAGGCTGGGATTGTTCGTCTTCTCTCAGGAGCATGTCCTCTTCTCAGACCTCAGATACGAATGCAGAGGTAAGATCTTCCATTACAACCTTCAATCCATCTGATTCATTAGGGATGAAAAATAACCTTAGAAACTGATTTTGAAGATAGAGGATGACATAAGAATTGGTTTTGTTAGTTATTGAGTTGGATGTATGTTTTGTATTTGTTCCAAAAACCTTTTGAATCTATTTTTCTCATTTTTTTTTTTGCTAAATTGTAGTAACGCTATTCCATTTTGATCTTTATCCAATTAAAATCTCTGACCCCCCAAAAAAATCAAATGAACAACTGTGTGTTTTGTTTAGAGCTAAATGTTTCACATTGGAAACTTAGCACAATTTCCTATGTTTCATTTGGTCAAGTGGGGTCTGTTTATTCTGAAAAAAAGACAGCAGTTCATCTAAATAATAGTAGATTAAGAAACACCCCAACTTAGTTAAGCATCAGTGCTTTATTCTTGCACAATGATTAGAAAGTTTAGAGTATTGGGATTAAAAAGATGTCCTTAAAAATCCTCCTTTTGTTGTGGACTATGAAACAAAAGCTCCAATTTGCTGGGGAGGAAGAGAAAACTAATCTAATAAGTCCAGACTTTCCCTGTTCAAGAGCAATGGAAGTGATGTACCCAGCAAACCAAATTAATGTCACACTGCTCAGGCTGTGTAAAGTGTGGGTTGTTTCATTATTTCTTTTCAGGGAGCAGTCAATGCATGTGTGAATAAATCTGTGATACCATAGACTCTTAAAAAATCATGAAGTGGTTAGAATAAAAAGTAACATTCCTCTTTGGGATTTTGGCATTAAAATGTGAAGCATTAAATGGATTTATTTGATCATACTTTTACGATACAGAAGCTACATACCTCCACTAATGGCACTCTTGTGTTACCAATGAGCTATTTGGTTTTTTTTTTTTTTCAGACAATTGAACAGTTTTCATCTTCAAGATATTCCACAACAAGATTCCAGAGATCCACACTGAATTCAGAAAATATTCATAACAATGAGAGAGAAAGACAAGAGAGGATGCAGCAAAAATCTGGGCCTTCATCCAGCCAAGTCTATTAATGAGTGACCATCATCTATCTATCTGTCTGCTTTTTATGTAAGAGTATTGATTCTGGGCTGTCTCATTTGCTGTATATTACTCCTCTAGCACGCTTTTCATTTGCACCTTTATAATGGCTGTAAATAATTATTTATTGCAATAAATGAGAGAGATGGATGAAAAATGATAATGAGGTAAGCTGTATAATTAAAGGATAGTAACATATTGATAAAAAATACGCTTTTTTAAATCAACTCTACACACCCATACATCTTTTGTTCACACCCATACATCTTTTGTTGCTGCCCCTTTTTTTTGTCAAGTGACGCAAAAGCAGAAAAGATCGCAAAACATGTTGTCTCTGGCGCCATCTGGTGGTAGAAGCAAAATCTGTCAGTGATAATGATAGGGAGTAGGAAGTGTGGGGAAGTGTTGTCAAAATCCAGGCCACGAGGCCTGGTATCCAACATGTTTTCCAATTGACCTGCCATTGAAGTTCCTTTTTGGGTTAACACACCTGATCCAGGTAATCAGCACCAGGTAAGACAGTATTTCTGGAAAACCAGCAGTAGGCTGCCCTCAAGGCCTGGAGTTTGACACCCCTGGTGTAGGGTGACTTGCATGGTGAGAAAGATGAGGAGGACCAAGTGGTGGAAGTTTAAAAAGGACGAGTGCTGTGTGGCCGTTAGGGGAGGAGTTGAAACTGGGTTTGGGAAATTAGCAGCTTTTTCAAGAAGACTGGACAGCTACAGCTAAAGAAGACTGGGAAGAAGTTATTAGATGTGTGATCTGGAATGAGGAAAGCAAAAGAGAATGGTTGGAGGTGGAATGAAGAAGTTCTGGAGTGGGCTTAGAGGAAAAGGTTAGCTAAGAAAAAGTTAAATGCAGCACAAGGTGAAGGTGGGACTGTACCAAGTATCAAATTTAAACCCATTCTTGTTTTGCTAGACAGATGAAAAAACTGACAGATGATGCTGGCAACAGAGAGGGTGGGAAGGAGGTGAAGCAGGTAGGTAACAGGTGGAGCAGGGGTCTGCAAGTTGAGGCTCCAGAGCCACGCGTGGATCTTTTACTCATTGTGGCTCTCTGGCTGAAGAAAAATAAAAGGATAGTAATTAAAAATAAAATTGGGTTAGTTAGCATTAATTCAGTTTTCTTTAGATATACTATATTTGTTCATTTTTGGCCTATAGTCTTATAACATTAAGATAAACTCTGTGCAATTTTTTAATCCACTGACGACAGAAAAAAAAACAACCAGAATGCCCAATTTTTTAAAACTTAGCAAAATGTTAGTAAAAGCTTTGATTTATTTTGTAAGCCCTGTTTATTATAAGAAAAATTTTCAAGAAATCTTATGCTACACAACATTATTTTGGTTGTCCAGAAGAGAACGGCTTTAAAAATTCAAGTTAACAGTAACAGGAAGTAGAGAAAATGATGAGAACCCGCCCCAGTAAATTAAAGATATAACCATTGAAGAAGCACATTTTTTATTTGCATTGTTAGCATTTTTTCTATGGAGTTAATTGTTACAGCACGATGATTCCGTTTCACAAAGTGTCTTATTTAAAAAAAAAAAAAAAAACTAATTGTCTTTGTCAAAAGTAAAAATATATTTTTTATAAAGGCAATTTTTCTTTATATTTCTATGTTTTTATTTGTGCCCCTAAAAAATTGATTATTCACTTTACATATTGTAAAAGTTACAATAACAAACACAAAGCAGTTTTGTTGTTTTTCTTGCCAAAAATTTGTGGCTCCTCCTGGGTAAAGAACACACCCGATTGACTTCTAAAGTGTTAAAGGTTGCAGATCCCTGGGGTGAAGGAAGGTTTCTGGTGTGACTAAAGAGTGTCAGCGAGAATTTTAAATAAAGCTGTAGAGGACTGTGGAGAGAGCAGCCATGTTTTAGACATTACTGAGAAAGAGACAGGAGGAAGAGCTGAAGGTAGGAAGGATGACGATGTCGAGGTTCTCTTTGGGAGTGACCGGGATGAAGATAATCATGAATGAATACATTAGAGGAACAATTTATGTTAGATGTTCTTTCTGGAGATAAATGACAGAAAGCCAAATTGAGATGGCTTGGACTCATTCAGAGGAGGAACAAGGATTATGTTGGTAAAAAGACACAGAGGTTGAAGCTGCAGTGAAGAAGCCTGGAGCAAGAGTTTGGAACCTGAGGCTCTGGAGCACCCCAGTCTCATACTAAAACTGTCTGGAGCCACATGTGGCTTGTCTAGCTCTAGCTTTGTGACCTTCTGGCCATAGAAAAAAAGATTTTAAAAAGTACAGGTCACCTACTTATACCATTTAGTTTTATTAAGTCAAGTTGATGAATACATGGCTGAGGTGCTTCCAAAACAGTCAAACTAAACTGTGCAAAAGTTTGGTTGAAAAAAAAAAGATACTTGACCTATTGTAAGTTTTGTTAAGAATTAGAAAAAGTTTATAGCATATTTTATCTTATCCTGCCAAACAATGTTTAGGTTTTTTTTTGAATGTTTATTTCCAAAGCTTTGTAATTTTTCCATTTGATCATAAACCAATTTTTAAATTCAGGTAACATGAGAAAGTAGGAAAAAGTAGACACAAAGGAGACTTAAGGTCTAATGGAAAATGCAATTTTTAAACTTGATTTGGATAAAACTTTTCATTGAAGTGCATTTGTTACAGCTGGATGATCCTATTTTGCACAGGGTGTCAAATTGAAAATGAACTAATACATTGCAAAAACACATTTCAATTTTTTAAAGAATATATATTTCCTATGGCTCCTTTAGTGTTGAAGGTTGCAGACCCCTGGTCTAGAGGGAGGGCAAAGAGGAATTTCATATGTAGTGAAGGAGGAGGCTGATATACAAAGAAGGTGAGAGAGAAAGAGTTGGGTGACAACATTGATAATAATCGTAAACATCTTCCTTAATATGTGATAAGTTGATAAATATATACAAAGTAACATGTCACTAATAAATACAAACTAAATGGCATATTTAAATGGCTCAAGGAGCAGTGCATTATGTCTCAGTATTTAAACTAGGTCAAGTATTTTCTTGATTAACAAGCAGAAGAAACTGGAAACATAGAAACTGGTTACACTGACTGTTCAAGATTCTTTGTCCCTTGAAGGCAGAAAGAAGAGCTGAAAAGAGAAGCCCTGCATTGACAAAGATTAAGATCCAACAATAAAGCAAAAGCAACAGAGAGTATAATAAAAAGTTAACAAAAAAATTCTCTAGTTAGGTTTAGCAGCTGCAGGAAAAATAGTTAATTAATAAAGCATACATTTTTTTAAATCAATTTCTATTTTATTTCACTAAAATTTTTGTTAGTAATTTTATAGTTTGATGCTTTTAACTTGAAACTCAACACCTGTTTAACCTGTCTGACCGGCGACTACCCGAACATGCGCATTGCAACAAACCGGCTGAACACGCACGCCCTACCTGGCAAGGTAAGTCACTGACGTCACGCTGCGCTTCCAATGAAACGTGGAGAATGAGGAAGACAATACAAAGAGGTAACTTTATTAAATGACACTGCTCGAGCGCAGGGAAACTCGCTTCCTTCTTCATGATTATGTGGCGCTCCGTGGAGAGCTGGTGCGCTCTCTGGATGCACCGGCACCGGTCCACCATCAACTTCGCGTTTCTCGTCGTGGCGTACATCTTCTACCTGTTGGTCGGCGCCGGGATCTTCTCCGCCGTCGAGCTGCCCTACGAAAAAGAGCTTCGCGACGAGCTGAAAGCCATCCGGCGGGACTTCCTCAGTAACCACACCTGCGTGTCCGACGCGCACCTGGACAACCTTTTGGCTCGCGCGCTGGAAGCCAGTAATTATGGAGTATCCGTCCTTGGAAACAATAATACCAGCCATAACTGGGACTTTGTGTCTTCCTTGTTTTTCGCCAGCACCGTGTTAACCACCACAGGTGAGCTTCACATCATTGTTGTGTTCAGTATTCTATGTATCCTGTAAGAACATCGAGTCTACCTCCAAATTAACGATTTTTTTGGGGTCAATTTTGTCAATTTAAAAGAAAATAAGTTAGCCAGTGACATTGTTTTGCAACTTTCACCTTTTGCCCTCTGAACACGACCCTCAGCTGATGACCACACAAAAACATCCTCTGTCTGGCTACTAGTTTAACCCTAGTTAAGAATGTTTTAGAGATTGGGAAGAAGTTTTTTTTATTTTTATGAAATAGTCTGCTTATTTAGGCTCACTTTTTCATTTATCTTTTTCTTTTACATGATTGCACTGAATAGGATAGTAGCCTTTAAGATCTCAAATGTTTTCAATGCATATTGTGTCAAAAATCAAATCAAGTAAATGAGCTGAAATGCATGAACCTTGAAGTACTGGTGTTTTAAAATAAAATCATTCTAAAATAAAATGTTAAAAATCTGAACATACATCAATTAGAATAAAAACTTTTGGCATGTGAATGTAAAACACACAAAAAATAATTTCCTCTATTTGTATCTTTTTGTACTTTTATAAAATTGACAAAAATGTACACTTAGGATAAGATTTAAAGCCAGAGAGATTTTTTTTTTGTAAGTGCATCTTAAGACTTAAAGAAAAAAAAGATTATCGGTAATGTTCTTGTGGTATTTTTGTCAAGACGGAAGACGCATATTAGGAAAATTACGATTAAAATTACTAAGCATTTCTTTTTGTAAACTGTTGAGAATCAGGAGTAGAAAAAAAAAGGCAGTTTGACAAAGGTTGTAAGAGTGACCTAAAAGTTACTACATCAAGCCACAAGCTCCCTTCCTCGTCTTCCTTGTCTGAGCTGTATGGCTGGATAGCTCCAATATCGCTCACCATTTTTGTTGCACGGGTAATGAATGATACATCGGGGTTGAAAGGGGCTATAAACTGGTGCAAGCGCGTGTAAACAAATGGATGACGGGAAATGGGGGAAGGCTTACTTCGCGCCCGCAACTCAGAGGTGAATTTCTACTGCCGCTCTGCAGAATCTATGTCAAAGAAAACAACACAGGTTTTTCAAATGTTCCCTAAAATTGGCATAATTTGAATTAAAAGAGCACTGGGGAGATTTTTTACAACAGATCAAAATGATCAGAGTGAGACTTTTTCTTCAGTTATCTACTTGTTTATTACTTGTATCCAGTTCAATTCAATTCAATTCAATTTTATTTGTATAGCCCAAAATCACAACAACAGTCGTCTCGATGGGCTTCGAAGTAAAACATGAAATCAAAAGGATCACGAATACAAAGAGTTCAATAGAAAAATACTAAAATGAACTAACAAACTGACTAAGCTATACTGGCATCCCTGCCCTTAGACCCCCCTTCGCGGTAAGGATTGTGTGAAACTCTGAATCAGACACTTTGGACGGAGCAAGAAACCAAAACAAGGCATCTTGCTGTGTTTGTATAAAGCTTCACTGTGCTTTGTAGGTTACTTAAGGTTCATATAAGCCCCACTTTTACTAACACAGAGTTTTGTTCTGTTGTGCTTCCAGGATATGGCCACACTGTTCCCCTCTCCGATGAAGGGAAGGGTTTCTGCATCTTCTTTTCCCTTTTAGGGATTCCTGTGACCCTCTTCTTCCTCTCCACCTGTGTGGAAAGACTCGTCAACCTCCTGAGTCGACGCCCCGTCTCCTACTTCCATCGTCGGTGGGCGATGTCAAAGTCAAGACTTGCTCTCATCCATGCCACTGTTTTAGCAATCATCATAGCGGTTCTGTTCATCTTCATCCCTTCGTGGATTTTTGTCAACCTGGAAAAAAAATGGAACTTCCTCGACTCTCTTTATTTTTGTTTCATCTCTCTGACGACAATCGGCCTTGGGGATTACGTTCCGGGGGAAACTCACAGCAAAGGGGCCAGCCCCCACCCACATCTGTACCGGCTGGCCATCACAGGTAAGCACCTGGGTGAACAGACAGCCATTCAAATCTGTTCATTTTAACTTTAATTCAAAGAAAAGCCATTATTTTGTCTGAGAACAGTTCCACTTCAGCTTCCAGATTGTTGCACACAAACCTTTTTTAGTCTTTTTTTATTTGAGGCCACATAAGGCTCCAAATTTTGCGCAACAGACAAATGCTAATTTTTCTGACTAAACAGTGTACATTGGGTAAAAGACACACCAGCAAACACACAGTTAATACCGAATGTAATACAGCTTAGCATTAAGTAATGTTGTCATATTCACCTACAACACGCCTATAAACTACCTCTTAAGTATCAAAGCAGAAATACACTAAATATCTTTTAATATGGTTGTTTTACTTGCAAATATGATGCAATCATTTTAAAGGTTGTTCATGTATGTTTTGTATATACCTCATCATTGACAATTTAAGATGAAACTGGAATTTAGACTTGTTTTTCGCACAAAATGCAACTCTGTCCCTCCCAAGAAGAAGAAAATAACAATTTAATTAGACTTAACACTACACGTTACACTTCAAATGAAAAAAAGAGAAAACATCTGAAATAATATCTACTTTATAGATGTTTGGGAATTTATTTTAATGATGTTTTCATTGACTCTGCATTAAATGTGAAGTAACAAAATCCCCCAAATCAGCACTTGACTCTGCGAGTAGATGACATGGATGGACGTTTATAACATCTTAGTATCTGAGATGCAAGTTTGATCCTTTGTGGATGTGACATTATCCTTATCGTCCCTCTGTTAGTCTTCGCTGTAATTTTGAAAATCCACACAGAGAGGCACTGAATTATTAAATATTTATTTCTGCATTCCTGTCTACTTGATCTCCTTAACTCTCATTTTTTATGAAAGTGAAGAGAATAATTTTTTTCTAGTTCCTCCCTTTAGTATCAGTTCTTTTCTAGTCTACATCCTTTATGCCCAAACATTAGTTTTATTCTGTGTTTGTTTGCCTTCAGTCTATTTGCTGCTGGGCCTTGTCTGCGTCCTGGTGGTGATGGAGACGTGTTGCGAGCTCCCTCAGATGAGACGCTTCAGGCAGAGGTTTTACCAGGAAAATGTTCGAGACCTGGACTCTGAGACCACCAACATCATTGACCGTGATCACATGAGCGAGCAGCTGGCAGAGACCGCAGATCACATATCGCCGCCAGATCCACAAATGGTCATCACATCTGTCTCCGAACAGGCAGAAACCCTGCGTCACAACGGCACCTCAATACCTTACATCCCACCTTCAGGATCAGCTGTTAACTGAGAGCAGGGATAAAAGGCATCATCTCAGCCTATAGGGGGAGTATCAAGTACCTTTTATTTTAAAGGAATTGATTTATGAACTTTTCCGTTAGGCTTTGTTGCTCAGGATGCACCCCGTCTCTAAATGTCAAGAGTGTGGGCTTTCCTGAGAGTAGATTGGTACTCAAGGGTAAGAATTGAATCGTTCAAAAAGCGATTGCTCTCTGCCAACAGCAACACAGACATGTGGTGTGAAAGCAGGAACCACCCACAAATGATCAGAATGGCATTGTTTTCTCTGCCGCTGCTGCTCCTGGCTCTGCAGATAAAGATCTGAGGGAGAGGAAGGGCCGGGCCTTCAAAAACGGATGGAAATGCCACAAGTTTCCATTTCCTGGCCCAGTCTTAAAGCTGAAACTGCTTAGCGGCACTCTTTGCTCGCTAGACACCCACAACATCTCTTTGCACATATCTATAATGACATTTGCATCAGAAATTTGCCTTTGACGGAGAAAATAAATAGTGCTAACCCACAAGGTTGAGCATTTTTATTGCAGATAATGTATTTATATTTAAAAAGAAAGTATTGGAGGTGTAAACATGTTTACCTTCTTGGTTTCCTTCAGGTCATAATAACAGCCTTAGTTCTTCATGTCATGTAGAAACTTCCTTCCATTACCACTAGAGGGAAGTATTTTCATGTTACATGTGGGTTTGATTTTGACAGTGTTATTGGTTCTATTCTGTACATATGTTATTGTTAAATTTATATCATTAAGATTTACTATCTGTATCCTCTTTATTTTCAATTTTGAAACAGCTGTTACAAATCTAAAGATTATAAATGGGCTTCCAAAGGTTCTGTTGATGTTTTTATCTTTTTGGTTTAGGAGTTTTATGAATTACAGGTTCTAAACTTATTTGTTTTACACGTCAAATCCAGTTCACCCTTTGAAAATAATGTAAATTGTAAATCTTGCAACATGTCCGTAAGACGGTTGCTTATGTTTTATTAGTTTCTCAAGGAAGCAGAATCATTGGTTTATGTATAAACATTGGTGGTTTATTTAAACGGTTACATTTTCACATTTGATTTTTTTAAAAACTGATATTGCACACATTCACTCTTTAAAAAGAAATTAAATTCATACATTCGTGTTTAGACGAGCACAAGTTGAAATGCAAACATTCTCTGTAGCGTCCACACGTATGGGGTAAGATAACTGCCAATAAGAAACGTATTTGTAAAGACAAAATTGTGCACAAATTAATACTTTGTTCAGAACTTTGCAAGAATATCGAAATACAAAATTTTGTTTTATGTTTGACATGTCTGTTTTGAATACAACTTTTGCAAGTCTTGAATATGAAATTTGTCCTCTTAGCTCACTGTCGAAAATACAGTACCGACCAAAAGTTGGAAAATTTGGACAGACAAGGTGTGTCCAAACCTTTGGTCTGTACTGTATGTCCCGGGGTCACAGGAATATACATCGAGACCGGAAACATCGATTCAAACAGTTAATCTTGTATTCAAGACTTGCAAGAGTCATATTCAAACAAAGAAAAATATTTTTCAAAACAGACATGTCTAACGTAAAACTAAATGCATTCATATTTTTTGTCTTTATGAATATGTTTCTTATTGACGGTTTCTTACCCCATACACACACATCTTTAAACAGGAGAGTTTTAGTACTTCCAAAACATTCAGCTGACCTTAGTGGAAAATCGGCTGTAGCCCATGTACATGCTCCTACACACACACACACAGACACAAACTCACATAAACCATGCATGTTTGCAAAGTCAGTGAACTTTTCACACAAATGTTTATATTATCTTTGGTTCTGTGTTGCATTTGGGCCATAAAGAGTACAAGATGAGGATGAAAATGACGAAGAGCAGTATTGCCATTACGGTTACTACAGAGACGTAGCTGGTGTATGTTAGAGGAGGAGAGTCTGGAGCTTCAGCTGGAATCATGTTGGTCAAATTCAGCATGTAGCCCAGAGTCCAGCCTGCATCGCTGTTTTTTATCTAGCAGATGAAGGGAAACATACATTACTCTCAAAAAACAGAAACCTGGATGATTATGACAAAATTCAATTAAATTTTATGTAAAAATATTCCTGACTTTGGATTTTTATTATTCATAGGACACACTGTCCTGTTTTTTATTATAGATTTGGGAAATTTCAGTGCATCATTTTTCGGTTTACAGATTCTGTGTGACTAGTTTTTGAGTTTTTGTTTTTTCCCTGCACAAGCCCTGGGGTGCTTCATGGTTTCTTAAGTACTGTGTCAGATAAACAGTTTTTGCCTGAAACCTCAAATCAAAAAACACCTGGTGCTCCTTTGCTTTTCTCTCTTTATCAGTTCATCAAGTTACATCAGGTGGTAAACAAATAAGAAAAAATCAGAGGGAAGATCCCCTGGTTTTTTTTGTTTATGTATTATAGTTTTAGTATTTAAAAAAAGAAAGTTATATGCATACCAACCACATTTTCTGATTATCCCTTCCATGTTAACATTTCTTCAAGTTTACCAATTTCATTTCTTGTGAAAGCGTTAATTTATATCATAGGTCGTGTGCACTTTTATTATTTTAAGTGCCATATTCTCTGTCATCAGTCTATTATCTAATCATAGTATTTTCATTTCATATGTAGGGATGGTAAATTCTATGGCATATTAAACAAGACTTAGATTAGGACATTTTTGTTTCTTTGCATATTAAACACATTTTTATGGGGTTCTTCTTTGCATGACTTTCTTTAATGTCTGCAATGAAATATTTTTTTGGTTGAATACGTTAAAGTTGCAAGTTTCCGTAAGAAGTTAACAGCATCTAATCCACATATTAAAAAAAATTTTTTTTTAAATGAACAAACTATATCTCTTAAAATGCTTAAACACGCATGTTATCATAGCAAAATGTCTTTTTATTTTTAAAGATTACTGGACATGGACAGAAACCAACTGACCTTTTGGATATATTTTATGCTGGAGTAGGTCTCTGAGGTGAAGTTGTATCCTTCCATCATTAGGGTGAGGATGTATGTGCCGGAAAAACAGTACTCAGCCAGATATTTAAGTGGGATATCATGTTCTTTCTTGATCTGTAGGCGTTGAGAGGGAGAGAAATGGATGGAGATTACTGGCAGACAGGAACTGGACAAGTGCTGCAAAATTAGTTTTCATGCTGAAATACGCACAAACCTGAGTCCAAGGGGTGGCACAATAGTCTGATAATTTTTGCATCACCGTCTTCAGAGGGACTGATGTATCAGTCAGGTTTAGAAAGTTCATCACAAAGAAGTAAGCTGAAAAAGCCTAAAAATGAGAAACACACAGCTTACGTCAGAGGACAAAAACTGATATATCTGAATCAACCCTTAGTATAAAGTAGCTTGAGTGTACTACAAGTACACTTAATCTATACTAAAAGAGAGGCAGTATACCTTGAGTTTACTTTTTATATACATTCTAATGTAAACTTAAAATGTTCCAATTTAGTCTAAAGAAGTATTTAGTTAGTATACTTCCTACACTACACATACAGTACATGGACAAAAGTATACTTGCCATACTTATAATAACCTATAATTAAAATAAGCTTCAAGTGTACTATGTTTCGTTAAGGGCAATGATGTGATTCACCCAAAAAATAATGTTTTTGTTAGTGTTGTAAAAAGTGTCACATCTTTACTTTCTCCCTAAGTTTTCCTAACATTTAATATAAAAAAGGATCGTAAAATACTGAATTTCAGACTGAATTCAAAAGTTTCTTTTTGATTTAGCTGTTAATATCAAAGACTTTCCAAGCAGTTGTCTGATGAAAAAAAGATGAAACGAGGCATAAAAAGGCAGGAGCCTGATCCTTATAATGACATTTGAACTTTATCACGTGCAATCATGTTTTTCAACTCTTTGAATGTGGCTCAGAAAGATGTCTTGCCAAGTCCTGACTCAAAAATTGGTCATTGTTTCTTTTAAATAAAACTTGTGGCCTTGTGTATACTGAGGAATCGCTGTGTATAGATGAACAGTACGAAGGTCTTGGTGGTGAAAGATTTGTTTCATTTTACCCCAAACTGCCCTTGCAGAGGCGGCTGAAAAATCCCATTGAAAGAGCAGCGGCTGTATCTGCAGGAAGTAAAGTTGAAGACACTTTTGATGACTTCCTGGCATTGTGTAAAGTTTCCTCCCCCCAAATGGATGAAGGTTTCCGAGACTATCTGGGGTTTCTGGTCTGACACACAAGGACTGTCATAGACGGCAGCATAGTGCTTTGTTTCATTGTAACCTTTGTGGAAACAAGGATCCATGATTGCTGTTGGACCTGACTAGGAGAGAAAGAAACATTAGGAGAGAAAATGGCGAGGAAGCCTCATAAATTCAACATTTATTAAACATTTTATCATATATTTCAGCTCTCATACAGTGTCATTTTTAGGCATTATAAATTGAAGACATTTACTTTAGTTTGGTGTGCCAGCGCCAACCGCAGAGCTTGGTCTTTCCCATAACACAGGAAACTGTGAGTATACAGGGTGTAGTCATATCCGTAGAGCCGAAAGCTCACTGCATTGTCAGGTGACTCTGACCCGTTGTACTCATCAGAAACAAAACTAATTTGAGTTGAGGCTCCACCAAGGTCAAGGGCACCTGTGGTTTCCAAACCCTGTGATGAAGACAAACACGGAGACGTAGCAATAACATGAGCGTGCTAACCGTGAGGGCCAACAGTTGCTAAAATAGACTGATTAAATAGTGGGACAAAGCTTCAGGTGAACAGAAGTAGCAGTAAAAACATCAATTAAAGGAAAGTGAAGTATTTGGCTTAAAAAAAGCTTTTGGGTTTTTCTGCAACTTGTTCTTGCATTTATCATTTGTGAAGCAAAGTGGCCTTTTTAGGAAAGTGCTCTGAATGGTAGCAAACATGAACTTGAATGACTGGCTTAAAAAAGAAATGTAGAGAAAAAAAAACCAGAATAGACAATTTGAGCATGCATACATCCTGTTTGCTTACGTAGAGATTTGAATGCAATTAGTGGGAGGAAAAAGCTGCACAGACCAAAAAGTGAACATGAAAGTGGCCCTTTGCTGACTCATTTCCATGGCTTTGCAAATGCCACCATCTCCACCATGTGACTGACACCAGCAGATAGAAGAGACGCACAGGTCTGGCAGTTATCACACTCACTGAGGTCATTGAGGAGCTGTGAAATTCATTGTCACCTGTCATTCAAAAGACCATCAGTCCCCACACAATTTAAGTCAATAAGGGATTTTGGATTTTTTGTTTATTACGGTACTGCACACTTTTTTAGGCACATGAAACAATATGCCATGTTCTTTTCTCAGGTTTGCTTGCTAAATAACTAAAATTAAAATCAAAAGCATCAAATCCTCTCAAATCATGTGTTTATTTGTTTTTTTTAAAGCTATGTTATTTTAACATTCGGTTTTCTATGCAGTTTCATCATTACAACGTGTGCAACTTTATCCCCTCATATGCAAACAAAACCATGCCTTGTAGGACATTTATGCACAGAAGTGTATTTAAAACCCCCCATGGAAACCTGTGTGAGGCGATCATCCAGGTAGTTGACCGTAACCCAGCCAAACGCGCCCTCCTCCTGACCAGCTAGTAGTCTGGCTCCCTGATAGGAAAATGGAAAACCTCTGAGGGTTTTTTCCACAGCCTTAAAAACCTCATCTGATGCTGAGCTGTTTTCCAACCTGTATACAGACAGTAGATCCAGCCACATCCATTATTCATGTCAATACAGCAGCACATAAATAATAAATAGACTGTATCATCTAAAATGGGTTTGACAGTAACATATGCACTAATGCAATAGACTTTACAAGGTCATAAATCACAATGTTCGCATGTGGAAATAACTAGAGACAAGAGCATTTTGTTCTTGCAGGGAAAGCACGTCTGCCTGGATGAAGCTTTAGATGGATCATAACAACGTGAGTTGCATGGGTTTTACCCATGATATGATGCAACTTATATTGCTTTCCCCTATTCAGGCTGTGCAATTAGTTTTTGGTATGCAAATTGCATGCACCCTAAATCCATGGAGGATTGTATTGCTGTGGGTGCAAATGTCCAAAAGTGATTTTATTGAGAAAGGCTTCTGTCAGTGTTAATGAGGGTCTTCTACTGAAGGTTTGAAGGCTGTTATTACCATTTGGAACTAATCTTTAAATGAGAACCAAATTGACTCTATTGTAGAAAATATTTTCTATTCATATCATAGTTTATGGTGCAATATTGGTGTTTCATAAAGCAATGGATCAGTAAGTGCTGTCTATCCTTACAAGCATTCCCAAATGCATAAGATCCTACGATTGTATTGTTTGGGGTAATGCCCTCAAAGAAAAGATATATAAATACATTGCATAGCCTAGCATGTGTACATGTATGTGTGTATGTGCTCCATACTTCAGCAATCTCATTCCTGCAGTAGCTCCTAAATAAAGTGGGGTCTCTGGGTGCATTTTCTGGGGGATATTCTCTTTAGCCTCTTTCAGACAGGAAATTAGCGATTCCCCTGCCTTATAAGGTGTTGCCGTATAGCTTGAGATCCCTTTACCTGTCACAAAAATAAAAAAAAGCAAATATGTGAAGTCCTTTAATTTGAAATGCTTTAAAACATTCTAAAAGAATGACATCCCTCGTGCATTTAGACCTCAAGGTTTTTTTATGTTACTGATTAAATACCTGCATGCCATTGGGTCAATAATGAAGTTGACTTTTGGTGAATACTTAAGCATTAGGTTGCACAAAACTGAAGTTGCTCTTAGGATGAAACACTTTCCAAAGAGTCAAAAATTTGTTAAAATTTCAACACAAGGTCTGTCCTGAAGTAAAGTTTACACAGGCATGATGGGAGTCTACATTGATTAATAATAGTCATCAAAAAAGAGATCATTAAAAACTTAAATTATAAACTCTATGCATGATCATATAAAAAGAGGATCTATTAACAATTGAAATGTTAACCTTTTATTTATACACTGTAAGAAGAACATAAGAGGATATAAACATTTTCAGGGGGTAAATTTAATCATTTCTCTATTCTAGTCAAACTAGTTTAGATCAAAGCTGTTGTCATTTTTTGTATGTATATCTAAAAATATACGTTCAATATAATGTTTTTTTATTTCCTGCACGGAGAAAATTTGCCTTCTTAACCTTTTTTACGTTTTAAGCTCAAAGGATGAATCACAATTGTAAAAGAATACAATCTTCTGTGATTTTTTTCTTTCAATAACACCTCCATTTATATTGCATATATTCCTCCTTTAGTTTCCTTTTTTTGTTCATGCCTAGCATGGTGACATTGCTTTGTTCTGTTTGTAAGTTACATTAATTGACGAGGGAATTTTTTTGTTTTCAACCTGAGCATCAGAGTTCTGCTTCATCCTTGTTAAGGAAGGTACATTTAAAATGGTTCTTCATACAATAAATCAACCAAATTGTTTTAAATATTAAGTATTAAACACATACGCAAACAGTATAAAAACTCAAGAACAAAAAAAAACAAAGCTTGATTTAATGTAACAGGAATAAACACACAAAATGTAATTAAAATTTTCTTTGAAAGCACAACAAATTTGCTATTAAACTAGCAGAAGAATAAAGCTAAAGACAATAAATTGTTTCAATAGGATTTAATAGGATTTAAAGACTTTATCCCTAAAACATCTAACATGTGCTGTCCTCTCTGATGTACTCATTCCTGACCCTATCCATCCTGGTCACCCCCATTATGGACAGGGAACCTCAGCATCTTCATATCTTCTACCTCCAGATCTACTCTCTGTCTTTTCTCAGTGCCACCGTCTGTAGGCTGAACAACATGGCTGGTCTCACCACAGTTTAGTACCGTTCCTTTTATTTAAGCTGGAACTCTTATATCACACACCTGGCTCTTTTCTACACCCATTCCAACCTGCCTGCCCTCACTTCTTCACTTCTTTTCCACACTCTCCATTTCTCTGGACTGTTGACCCAAGATATTTCAAATCCTCCCTTTAAAATTACTCTTCCACTTGGGTCTCTCTCATTCACAAACACGTACTCCATTTTGCTGCGACTAACCTTTATTCATTTCCTTTCCAGGACAAACCTCCACCCCTCTAGCTTCCCTCCACCTGTTCCCTGCTCTCGCTACAAATCACAGTATCGTCTGCAAACATCATAGTCCATGGTGATTCCTTCTGTGATTCCTCTGTTCTCTGTCATCCCTACAGCACACTTCACCACTGGCTTACAGCCCTCATACATGTCCTGCACTGCTCTAACATATTTCTTTGTCACTCCAGACTTCCTCATACTGTACCACAGTTCATCTCTGGTCACCCTACAAAAACAAAGTGTAGCTCTCTCTGACCTTCTCTGTACTTCTATATCAGCTTCTTTAAGGCAAATATTGCATCTGTAGTGCTCTTTCTTAGCATAAAACCATACTGCTGCTCACAAATGTTCACTTCTGCTCTTAGTCTAGCTTTAACTACTCGTTCCCATAACTTCATTGTATGGCTCATCAGCTTTATTCCTCTGTAGTTGCCCCAACTCTGCATATCTCCTTTACCACCACCATCACACTTCTCCTCCATTTTAATTGCATTTAAAATACTTAACTTTAAAAGTAATGGCAGATAACTAGAAATGTTCTGTAATTCACAATTGAGTATGTTGGAAAAATTAGGAAATTGATTCGAAATGAACTAAATTAAATGATTTAGTACAGTGTTTATGGAATTCATATCACTTCTTACTTCGCTTTGATCTTTGTACTGACATTCAGTTGTTTGGACTGCTGCAATCAAGAACATCTCTCTTCACCCAGCTAATGAGTGCATACCTCACCTGCTACCTGGCAGTGATGTTTCTGTTCAACTCTTCCAGTGTTGTTATCCTTTTCTGCTGGCCATTGATAGATATAAAGCGATGTGTGGGAAGAACCAGCATCCAGCACAATCCCATACTGAAGTGAGGAAAGAAAGGAATTCATGTTATGATTAGTGAATAAGATGCACCCCAATATGGAGAACCTAGAATTTAAATGTGTATATTTTTCACAACAAAATTCTTTTAAATTCGAAATTAACGTTCACTGATTTTTAAACAATGCATGTTAATAAAATCATAATAGCTACAAATAGTGTTTAACTTCACCGTAAGACAATTAAGTCTACAACTGACAGACCTTTCAAACATTTTACTATGCAACATACCTTATATTTTTGGGCAATAGTCCTGTTTTGTATAACTAGAACTGTCACCAAGGTAACAATCGCTATGACGCCAATCACAGTGATGATGATGGTCACAGGCCGGTGCCAGGGGTTCTTTTCTTTCATCTCTGGTCGTGGGGGCGGAAAGACAGACAAACAGGAAGGAGAAGCCAGGGGGTTGCGGGGTTAGAAAGGGGAAGACAGTGAGACATGGAAAGAAAAAAGAAAAAAAAAACAGGGGCTTAGTCTTGCATCCAGATGTGGATGATGCTATAAAAAATGTGTTTGGGGCCATGTGGAGTGCTTAATTGTTTTGTTTGGTAACTAAGGACTGCAGATGGGTTTCTGATTAATGCTCAGAACCTATGCCAGTTGTGATGAACAGTAGAAAGTCTATTCCATTCTTCATTTTAAAGATAAACAAGATTTCTAGTTTAAAAAAAAGAAATGGCTTTGTTTTGGGAACTAACTGAACTAAATTAAAAATAAATAAAAACTATTTTATTCTGTAAATGTTGACCAAAAAGGACAAAAAAGCTGAAAGTTGTGTTGAAGGAAACTTTGTTTATGTCCCATTCCATCCTGAGTGCCCATGGGGTTTCCACCTCTAACCACAGAGACACAAATACACATAGATGGTGTTGTTGATAACATCCTCACATATTCCCTTGTTGAGGAAAATAGGTTCCCTACAGTCACATGTGACGCAAAAGTCTCCACAAAAATATCACACTTACATAAACACAGGTACAATAGAAGGCTGGTAACTAACAAACATGCTGACACAAATCAAGTGCACTTAATAGCTGCCAGGCTCCAGCAGCTGGAACTTCTCCTAACTATGTAGAAGGAGCCTGTAGCAGTTGAGGAACAGGAGTGCACCTTTGTCCACAGCAGGAAAACAAACCACACTAAAGCTGCAATGGCTAACAGATAGTAAAAGAGTCCGCTTACCTCAAAGCCAGTGAACTCTGTTCTGATAGGGGAGAAGGGGGATCATAAGAGGAAGAGAAGAGAGGAAGTGAACAAAAGGGCGAGCAAAAAAGTAGGAAGGACAAGAAGAGAAGAGAAAGTGGGAAGATGAGGACAGTTTTTTCCGTTGTCGCTGGACAGTTTGTGTGTGCGCTGTGTGTGAGTTCCTCTGAAGCACCGAGTTTGGCATTTCCTTTCCAAGCTGGGGCCGTAAAGCTGGTCTCTATGGAGACACAGCTAAAGCGTGCTTGCATGTGCTCTCTTGTGCATGTGAACCCCCTTTAGAGGAACTCTCTGTGAACTAATGAGAGTTACTTACTCCACTGATCCTTCCTATTCTTCCAGTTGCACTCACAGGAGCAGCAGAAGCGGGGATTCCCTTGTTTGGCTGTTTTTTCCTTACAGACAGACTGTGATGTCATCTCAGTGAAGGATTGGGATCCCCAGCTTTCTGCACTGGCTGTGTGTTTACGTGTCTGCATATTTGTTAAAAGTGCACTCGTTGCTGAGAACTTTTTGTGTATTTGTAAGTTTTTGTGCAGACTCAAAACATGACTTGCTTGCAAATGTAAGGATCCTCTCACAGATGGTGCTGATGCTTTTTTCCCCTCTTTTGCTTTACTTTTAAACGATTTATTTAAAAACATGCTAACCAGAAAGTGAGTAACTGACTAAAAATAATAGTGATTTTCTTGTACTCTATAAAGTTTCTTTTTTAATTTCCCCCAAAGAGACAGTTGCGAGATGTCTTATTTTGTTTGAAAACTCTTGTGTTCTTAGAAAAATAAAAACATATTTGGGTTGAAAGTCCTGAAAAATGTGACTTTACAATGACATTTTCATGATTAAAAATTAATCTTTTTTAAACTTGAATGTTCATACATGACAAATTAAACCTTTTTTACTCTAACAAAATATAAAAAAATTACTGTTTGTAAACTTAAGCATTAAAAGAATTATCTACATGCAAATATTTCTTTTTGTGAAATCTGCTGCAGCAGCAGAGTTAAAAAGTATAACTTTTGATTTGGTGTTCTTTTCCCATTGAAATTAGACGTAGTTTCCATTTTAGTATATGTGCTTGTTGTGGAGTGTTAGGAAATAATTATCTTAGTTTGAACTTTGAAGTTTGGCATTCAATGGAGTGGTGCACTTTTGGCAGCATTTGAAAATATTGATTGAGTCACAAATGCAATGTAGCTTGCATTTGTGAAGAACAATTTTTGACATTTGTGTAATAGTGGTAGCGGTAAAGGAAATAAAAAGACCTTGAGTCTGCAGAGAATAAATTAATATATATTTTATCCTTTTCAAATAGTATTTGGAAAACATTTGAAAGGCAACAATGGACAAACTGTTTGAAAAGATGTTGTTAAACTTAGAGCTTAAATAACAGCAACAATTTTATTGTGTTGTTGCAAAAACTTTTCTTTATCTGTCACATTATATCTTTTCTAAATTTCTTTCACTTTTTTCCTCCCTAAACTTCTTAAAATTCACAAGGCACTGTTACTGTAACACAACTTTCAGGAAACACAGGAAATGAGCTGCCCTGCACACAGCTAGCAACCAAATCCAGTGCAGCCGTCAGTGCAGCTTTCCTAGAAAGTACACGTACTACGAAGCACAGCAGTAAAAGCAAATGTGCTGGCCAAGAGGCTTTACTTGATTTGCATTTACTTTAACGTTTATATCGGAACTATTTACCACAGAATGAAGGAGAACATCTGGAATTTGTCTGCTGAAATCCATAAGCAGTTTTAGCGTCACTGATGTCTGGACGCAGTTACAAAACCCCAACCCAAGATGTGTCTGTGTGTGTGTGTTTGTGTGTGTTTATAGAGCTCTAAATGTGTTACTGTACATTCCTTTTTTTGCTGTTACTTTTAAGCCCCTTAAAAACAAAAAATACTTTTTGTTCTTTTTAATGAAGAAGTAAAAAAAAGGAATGAATCATGCGCATTTCCTGCTGTTTTCCCTGCTTCTGGCAGCTGAATGAAAAGAAACACTTGCCGAGACAGAAAACAAGACTTTCCAAGGATCTTAATTAAGGGCTTGAGATCACAGGACAGATTTCCTTGATCAAACTTCCAAGTGTGCTCGTGTGTTTATTCGTCGTTCAGCTCAGTTTTGTACGCACTAGAGATTTGATTCCAATTGCTGTCCTAAAATCCTTTGCTTCAACTTACCAACATTGCAGACTTCCTCCCAAATTTAGCCTTTTCTGTAAAACCAAACTAACACGTTGGCACAGTAATTTCACAACAGCTTTTAAGTGCAATCGCTCTGCAAACACAGATTAAATGTGAAGGTGAGGCCAGCATGGCTCACAATGACTAGGGGAAGGAAGGGGGGGAAAAACAGGAAGTAGAAGCCTGAGTGGGGAGAATAACATCTGCAAACATTTAGTTCAAGGAGTTTAATGTAAATATTGTCAAGTAGTCCAGTCCTAAGGCCCAGTTTAAAGGAGACCTTGTAAGATATTTAGGAAATCTGACATCATCCCATTTTTCTTGGTGCAGGAGTGAGTGTTGTGTAGAAGAGTAGAACTCAGATCATTTATCCCCCAACACAAAAACTTTAAACATTTAAGACATATAACACAATGTTCAACTGGAAAGTTTTTTCTAAGGATGATCATTTACTGGATATTGGCACAAATCCCCAAATGCTACGTTACACAAAGGCAAGGTTGTGACGTTCTATACTTGAGAGAGACATAATGCCAGGCCAAATTATCTCAGCAAACAAGAGGTCTGACATTTAACTTGCAACATCAAGCTGGGTATTCATACAGTTAAACACGATTAAAGGCTAGACCCAAGATACACACCACGTGGTATGAGACTATCTGTAAACGAGATACACATCCTGGAAGAATCTGTACCTTACATTAGCTAAATGAAGACTTTGGTCAAACATGTAACCAAGGAAAGACTTGTTAAACTTTCAGGAGTTACGATAACAGGAGGAAGGCGGTGGGAATAAGGATGTTTGGGATGTAGTTATGACGGTACAAACTGCAGAGAGTCAAGGTGTGACACATCAGATGACTACTTTGTGGCTTTATAATGATAGGAAGGTGACAAAAACAATATGACTGGTGGGTCTTTAAAGTAGTTCTGCTATGGTGGTTTGGGAACACGGTTGTCACTGTTTGAAAAGTGTCCTTTTTCTTCATTGAACATTAGAAATATAAAAATTAAGTTTTAAGTACTAACAGGCTCAAACTTCACAGTTTTTGTCATAGATTGTTATCAATAAAATCACTTGACATCTTATGACACAAGTGTCATCAAACCATTTTGGCTCCAAAGTTAGCTTATATAGCGTCTACTGTCCTTGAAAGCAAAAACGTGTGAATTTCTTTTTTTTTTCCACTGGAAATAAATTAAGGCGTTAAAAGGTTAAGATCCCCTTAAGGGAAATAAAATAAAATAAATGTTAAAAATTAAACTTGGAGAATGTTAGTTTTGGAGAAAACATACACCGACCAAAAATATAAACGCAACACTTTTGTTATTGCTCCCATTTTATTATGGTATGAACTCAAAGATGTGAAACATTTTCCACATACTCAAAATAACCAGTTCTCTGAAATATTGTTCGCTAATCTGTCTAAATCTGTGATAGTGAACACTTCTCCTTTGCCAAGACAATCCATCCCACCTCGAAAGTTGTGCCATATCAAGATGCTGATTAGACAGCATGATTATTGCACAGGTGTGCCTTAGACTGGCCACAAGAAAAGGCCACTCTGAAATCTAACAAAAGACGCATTATAAATGGGAACAGGATATTGTTTTAGTTTCTTGAGAAGAGTCTGAATTTTGTCTGACAAGTGCGGAAAATGAACATTTGAAGAGAACAAGGAACTTCGCTGACTATTAAATTTCCAACAGTTGCACAGTGTGCTGTATGTTGGTACACACATTTCCTAATTTCCCCTTTTCATTCATGTTTTGGTGCCATCTTCTTTGGAAAGCAGCTGTCTGTCATATTCTGGTATAAGAGCCCATTGTTAATATCAGGGCACCAAACAGAAGACCGTGATTAACCGTTAGATCATTCACAAAAATGAAAGAAATAAAAAGGCTATTGGGCTTGTGCTAGTCTACTTTTTATTCTATTGTCGTCTAGGAAACAAAGCTTCACTTTAGACTTCTTCAGCATATTTCTTTTATGTAATTTAACTATTTTAAACATCACATGACGAAGCAGTTTCACACTCAAATATTTATTTTGCTGCTTCTCTCTAGGATTAGGATTTTCCAGAAGCTCCTAAGGCCACATTTATGGTCTAGATGTTCTTATAAAAAATATTTGACGAATGACTACCCTTTTGTTTTTTAAATTTTAGTATTTTTTTATGTAAAGCACTTTGAGTAACACAAGTTGGAAAAGTTCTACACAAATAAAGTTTGATTTGATTTGAAGAACTGGTGGTGTAGTAAGACCCAAAATGCAGGAGACTTGGCTCTGTAGATGATATTTAAAAAATGTAATAAATGAATTTGAACAAGACAAGAACCAGAGCAAAAACAAAAAGGTGACACAGCAGATGACAAGATAATAAACTGAAAGCCAGACACTTGAATACACTGATGATAATTAGCATAAATCAAGACAGTTGTGGATCATTTGCAACCTTAACCTCACTGACAGAGGGAAAACAGCAAAAAGAACATGAACAAAGCCATGACCAAAAACCAAACCAAAGTACTTACAGTTATGATGGAAGTCCACCAAAAACTTGGTGTTGCCAACCAATTAGCTCGCGACTTTGCATCAAAGAAGCAAACCCTGCCGAGTTTGTCGGACTAGGACTTCCTGCTGCTGGATCCATGTTTGCAGAAGTATTCTGTAACAAGAACAGGCAGAAGGCTGGTTCCAACTGCATCAGGGTTTATTAGCACAGCTAAACGTCCACAAAGCTAAATCAGGGCCAGGCAGACAGAGGTAAAAAACGAGCATGGTAGCATCAGAGAAGAAACAAGAGTGGTCAGGATCCAGGTGACATTCAGGACAGCCAGCATACAAACAGAGTCAGAAACAAAACAGGATCAGATCCAGATATAAAGCCCGGTAATGCATGCAGAATGGCACAGACAATACTTCGCTCTAAGTGAGGCTCAGTACAGTACTTAAGTATACTGTGAGTGATTGCAAATGAAAGTCAGGTGTGTGGCATCCAGAAACTGTGCGCCAGGGTTGCTGGGAGATGAAGGGCATCCTCTGTCGGGCTACTCTGGAGATGGTTCCCCCTGGTCACCAGAGGGGAAGACAGCGCCCCAACTTCTGACCAACCAAGACTATTCAACATTGATATATATCCTATTACTAACTGAAATAAAAGAAGTATAGTCAAATTATGCCCATCCATCCTTTAGAACCCGCTGACTACCATTCAGTGTCACATGGTTGTTGGAGTCAATCCAGCAACAATTGGGCGAGGACGGGGTACACCCTGAACAGGTTGCCAGTCTGTTGCAAGGCCAATTTCGACCCAGTGTGTCAGAAGTCAGAGCTCTATCTCTCCTTCTGGTCACCAGCAGGAACCATATCCAGAGTTCTAACCTCACTACATCTACCAGCAACCCCAGCGCACAATTTCTGGATCCCACACACCTGACTCTCATTTCACCCAATCAATTAAAGCATACTTAAGCACTGCACTGAGCCTCACTCAGTGTGAAGTATTCCTTGTGTCACTCTGAGCATTGTAGTTGGACCTGACCTTCTGCTTTCCTGACCCTGTGTCTGACTCCATGTGCCTGCCGCCTGCCCTGACTCTTGCCTGGATCCTGACTACTCCTGTTTCTTCTCTGATGCTGTAATGCTCGTTATTAACCCCTGCCTGCCTGACCCTGATTTGGCTTTGTGGACTTTTAGCTGAGCTAATAAACTTGCTGCATTTGCAACCAACTGTCTGCCTGTTCTTGTGACACCCTGACCTTAAATTTTAATTTCAATTTTTTAGGCCTACTATTTCATTTTGACTTACTTTTGAAAAACAAATTGTGGATAAGAGTTGTTTGCAGCTTACAAGAAGGAAGCAGTTCTCTACAATACAGGTAAAACTTTACCTTGTAAATCATTGGTCACCAACCCTGTGCCCGCGGGCGCCAGTGCGCCCGCGAGCAACCCTTGTGGCGCCCGCAGGGAATGCACCCAAAAAAAATCTTTTTTTTTTTTTTTTATTGAGGCAAATATTCAACAAACAACCACCGCATGTCTGTCAATGACAACAATATCAATTCTGAGATAAAGGTAGACAAAGAAAACCCAAATATGTAAACAAATATAACTTAAAAAATAATCACTAAAAGTAAGGGTCTATTACAAAAGTTTAAATAGATCAAATAAATTACGCAATTTCTGGACATTCTTATGATTCATGTAATGTAAAGATTTTGAGAATAGGTTGAGGTGGTTGAGTAATCCATTAATGTGAGGATTAATATTCCTGTCTGTTTTTATTTACATTTATGTTTAAAAAGTTAAAATTAAGTTAAAGTTTTAAAGGTTTAAAAGTTTAGCTTTAGTGTGTTCAATAAATATTTATCTTGTTCGGCTGCAACCTAAAGTCTGTTTTGAAATTAGGCTCCCTCTGCAACTGAGTTTGACCCCCCCCCCTGTAATACGAGTCTACCAAATTCATGCATGTTTTTTTGTGTAAAATGAGCAAATAAAAATAGGGCACACAAAAGGAAGTCCTCAAATTGTGTTGTTTTTTTTTTGGGGGGGGGGGGGGGGGCTAGGAGGTTTTTAGTGGCGCCCTTCATACCACTTGGTGCCCATGAAATAGCCCTCGGTCTCAAAAAGGTTGGTGAACCCTGTTGTAAATTGAGATCTCTCTTATTGTTGAGTCCTGAGAGAAACCTCTTTTATCCCTTTAGTTCAAAGATAGAAGCATTTAAAAGATTGCAGGCTGGCCGTAACAAAGTAAAGTTTGAAGCTTAAAAGCCTGCAACTTACCTTCTTTAACAAACTGAGAAAGGAAGCTTTAGGATGTTTAAAATGCCATTTTATGTGAGTGACATCTGGCAAATTTAACCCATAAAGTAGAAGGACTTTTATTTACAAAGCTCTGATTTTTAAGACTATCAGCGAAATGGAAGGAATCTCTTAAAGCTCCAGAAATCTCTCTGAAACCTCGTGGGAGGTGTTTTTCTACAGGAAGACAGCAGTCTGCATGAGTGAAAACAACAAGCTGTCAGACACATATGAATGGAGTACTAAATAAAACCTCAATAAAGTAATGCTTGTTGCTTATCCTGCTCCAAATAAACACAAAAAAAAACTGCCTCAGACTTTCCAGAGTCCACTTAAGACAACCTAACAATCGGAGGAAGTGGGACACGATAAAGATGTGCCACACTTTAAAAAAGAAGGTAAAGAAATCTATTGAAAATACTGCCGCCACACGCCCATCCTGATTTTCACCACATTTGAAATAAGGATAATGAAAAATGTTTGTCAGTTTGAAGAAGCAACTTTATGTTTAAGAGCCTAATCTTCTGGAAAATCCGAATGAATTATTCCGTCTACTCAAGTTTGTTCTCCTTTTTGCCAAAAGTCTTGCTTAATAATGTTAGATGGCAATTTGACATTTACCTAAAAAAGTTCTGCAATGTTAAAAAAAAGGTAACAGCAGCATTTTAAGAACACACTTTTAAAATACAAGTAGAGGCTTGAGGAGTGAAAGTCAGACCACCATTTGCAGTCTCTCCTTATGTTTATATTAACATCTTCACCATGATGTATTGACACATTGCTGCAAAACTTCACTGAGAGGATCTGGCATTGTAAGCCACTGCTCAAAGCTGTGAATCATTGTGTAACCTTATGTAATACTGAGGATAACATCCCACATGTTAAACAAGTGGATTACTTTCCATGCATCCTCTTATTTACTCTTTTTATTGATTTTGTTCTGCAGCAGTTTTACTGTCTAGCACACTTGTTCAGCCACAAAGATCTCTGTTTGTTAAATGTATTTCTTTGTCATGTAGTCTTGGAATGAGACACTTAAGAGGGAAAAAAATATTCGCAAAGGTTTGTAGGCTTTAAAAAAAACAAATCGAGCACTTCCAAACAGACAGCAAAGTCAGCTTCTGTGAAGTCTAGCCAGGGCTATTGTGAAATACTGAAAGGGAACCTCCGAAAGCATCATCTGATATCTGAACATGTTAGAAAGGGAAGTACGTTTTCCGGCATCGTCATACGAACAAGCTGGCATCAACTTGTGATTTGACATCTTCCCTAAAACCATAAACTATAAGAAATATGTAATGAATTAGAAGAAAAAGGCTTTCTACTGGTATAATTGTGGGAAACTGCAGCAACTTCATTCAGCAGATCAATAACTGCCGAGTTTCAGTGTTGAATCTAAACAGTAAAACACGTAAAGAGAAACTGCATGTCAAAATGAGAAAATCTCATGCATTGGGCATTTTGTAGTTTTATGGTCATGAAATATGGCTTTCTTGAGTAAATCTAATTAAAGGACTTCATCCTGAAAGCTTGCAACTTCCTAAGTAGAAATAAACTGGTAAGATAAAAAAGAAGCACCAAAGAGTTGACGAAATGATCTGCAGAGCTCACGGTTTTCATACAAGACTTAGACACACACAATCTAAATAAAACCATAACTCCCTTCTAACGCTGCATGTTTTGGACTTGTTATCAAATTAACTTATGCTTTTAATAATTTCGTACAGCATCTGCATTGAAAAAAACACAAATAAGCCTGAGGGTTAAACTTTCAGTAACGCATTGAAAAGCAAGTTCATCAAAGGCATACAAAGACCTTTACCTGAGAAGATAATCCCATGGGGAAAAAAAGCCACTGTGTCACTTCAAAATAAAAGCAGACAAAAGCACCTGGATTTGGTTTTCCTCAACGCCCCCATAAGTGATACACCTGCCTCACTGCTTCACAGCGGTTGCAAGCAATAAAGCAAGGGAGAGGGGAAAAAGGAGAACACCCTCTGCTGAGACCTTACGTATGGGTACATGCTGCTGGAGACACTGGGTAATAAAAAAAAGGTTTCCTGCCTCTGAGCACATGTGTACCAGTCGTAGCAGTATACCTACCTCTTTGTGTAGACATGGGTCCTTTCTCAGCAGCTACACAAAGCTCGTTCTATTCTGTTTTTCTCTTCCTCCCTCTCTGTTGTAACACCGCTCACAGCTCAGTCTAACGTTTCTCACAGCCTTCCAATACACTCGCTTTATTAGAAGAAGCAGAGGTTCCCTCCTCTTTCTGGTTCAGCCTATACCCTTCAAGGCACCCTGAGCTGCTTTCTTTCCCCCCCTTTTCGCTTGTTTAGACCTCTTCTTCTCGACTTTTTAATGTTGTCATTCTTGCTGTTGATACTTGATGGATAATTTTTTTATTTTTTTATTTCTCCTCTTTACATTTTTTATGTCCTTCTGCACTAACTTTCCTGCTTGCCAGTCCTTTTTTGTCTTCTTTATCAATTTCCTTTTTCCTCTCCGTCTTTGTGACCATCTCTGTCATGTAAAAGTAGGTCAAACATGAAAGCAGTACTGAATCTGAATGCAAGCTGAACAGAATCTGGAAGGGATTTTATAGAGAAATTGGTCTGCTTAACTTGTTCTCAGTCTAAAGTTATTCTCAGTTTTTAAAGATATTCACTGAAATTTCAAAGTAAATAAAAAAACATCAGAAATTCCCTCTAATTGGAAGGCCATGAGGTTGAATTTCTACATGCAGAGATAACAAAACATCCTGAGGTCATTGCGTGACTTCTCTTCCTTGTGTGCTTTCCACAAGGCTGCAAAACAAAACCTCTTGTTGTTTTTAAAGCGTGCCCACTGGGGACCCAGCAGAAGCCACACACTGGGGGACATTTAACCAATGCATATCTGCGCTGTCAGGTTATTAAAAAAAGACCTACTACCAGCAGAAACTGTTGATATTTGGGTGTGATCTGTCTGTAGAGCTAAATCATTCTTGTTTTCTATACTGTAACTTCAGGAGGATTTGCTGTTAGCTTCAGACTCACCCAGTGTTTTGTGCAGTGATCAATCCTACACTATGGTTAACAATAGTCCCGCAGACAGTTTATGAGGCTTTAATGCTCGGCCTGAGTGAGTAAGCACGCCATCTATGCATCACCTCACGCACGAAAACCATTAATAGTGAGAGTTGACGTTTCTCCATCAAGTGGCGTGAGAAGGGAGAGCAGATGTCCCTGCAAGTGTCCTTGGATCTAGACCTCTGCTGGTGTGATGTCTGTCTGCTTGATCCCAACACATGTACGTTTAGCATCAGTTCTGTACAAGTTACAAGTGCATCTCTTAAACATGAATACGTCTCTAAAGAAAAATCCCAATCTGAGTAAAGTTTTTAGTACGTAATAAAAACCCAAAGATTTCAAGCAAAACATGTCGTGCTGGTCAGTCATGCAAAACCACTGACTGACCAGCTACTTTTGCCAGTTAAAATGATAGGAAAATTTTCATGCCATGTACTTTATTTTAACCAACACTGCTTGAATTTTGGTATAATACATCATTTTCTTCAGGTTGGTCGACTGCAAGGTTCAGTGGACTACTCTCAGGGTGTGTTTAGAACAAGACAGTTCTACAGACTTTGATTGAAGTATTTCAGTTGAAATGCCTAAACCTTTCCTTACGTATAGGGTTTTTTGAAGTTTTCTCGCCCCTAAACTCCCTGCTTTTGCATGTTAGGCAGGTTTATCTGATTCAGAAATAATTTATTTTATGAAAAAAAGGTTCCTTTATTGCCTCAATGAGCTTCCATAAGCGTTTTTGTAACGCATTGAGCAACATTTCTTTGCCAAGACACCCCTAAAGTCCCATTCCGAGAGAAAACGAAATAATTTTAATCAGTAGACAATACGACACAAATTGTGTCTGCTCAAACTCAGTAAATTACCATTAAGTTTACCATTGTTTAATGAAAAATTGTCCTTTTTTTTTGCACAGCGTGTTCTTATGCCCATGTTAGATGCTGCTTAGCAGCTGCATGCTTAAAATGTCAAATGAGAACCATTGTCAGCCCCTTAGGGTTGAATCAGTCTTTGTGACTTTAGAATAAGAACATGAAGTGGTGTTTCATAAAAATATAAGCAAAAAGAAATAAAAACTGAAGAAAAGTTCAACAATTTGTACCCGTCAGACAGTTTGCAGAGGCTGTGGTTTCCGAAAAGAGCTAGTGCATTATTGTAAAAGCACATCAAAGGCATGTTTCTATGGTTTTTTAAGTGGTTCAGTATGCAAGCTAAAGTGAGGTCAGCAGCAACACAGTCAACAACAACAAAAACCTCTTGGTTTCCGGTGCATTCTGTGTAATTATGATACTTAACAGTTAAAGCCAGATGTTCAGAACACTCTGTGAAACTGACAAAAAACAGGTTCCACTCGTGTAACTGTGGAAGGGACCACTTTGATCAAACGGTGTGATTTACTTTTGCAGAGGTCAGTCCCTTCTACCATGAGATGCAAGATTCAAGTGTTTTCCAAAGAACACACAGTAAAACGTTTGTGACATTGTTTTGTTGTGATACAGGAATAAGTAAGACATTAAAATCCCACTTTGATCATCTTTCGATCTACCATATTTTTCTGAGTATAAGCCGCGCCTTTTTTGCATAAATTGGCGTGGGGTGTGACTTATTTGTAATATTTCAAAAATTAATACTGTCACGTATATTCGTTATTTTTTCCAACTAACAACTAGTAATAGTTTCCCACTAAAAACCCCTAGAGACTACTGTATTTGTGGGTATCAGTATTTGCTGCTGACTCAGCGCAGAAACACAGAAGAAGTGCTGTCCAGAACAAACAGATCGTTCTCCTCCTGAACTTTATGATATTTTTCTTAGGTTAATGTTATATGCAAATATTTATATGCGACCAAGTACAAAAACTGATTAAAAAAATCATCTTGACCACACCTAATCTGTGCAGCCAAAATGCACATTGCTGCAGTGCCCACACATAGTTTAACCCTAACCGTAACCCCACCCTAATTACATACCTTTTTTTTTTTGCATCTAGACAATATTGTTTTTGTTAATATTTTTTCTTTACTTTGACTAAAGCAGGACAGCAAGTCCCGGGTCCTGCAACTCATACTCTGAAAAATATGGTATTTTGAAAGCATCTTTTAATTATGATTATGCTGATTTTAGCCAAACTAAAAAATAAAAAACCTGTGATGTTTTCCTGGACATAGTTCCTGAAAGTCTCTTTACAAATACATATTTTACATACATATCTACATCACAATTTCAAATGGCATTTTATAATCTGCTCCTGATTCACAATTTGAATAAAGAAATAGTCAGCAATGCAATGTTGAGCTTAATTTTCTTTATAAATGTCCTTCATCATCAGAAAAATGCCATAAAAACATGTTAAAAGCATCAAAAATATTTTATTCGAGTTGGTCTTTAAGGGCCTATATCATGCAAAATCAACTTTTTGAGTTTTTAAGTGAAAAATTAATTCCTCGCAAAAAACAACCTCAAAGTGGTATTTTGATCTATTTTCGCATTTCTGAGCATTCCTCTAAAAAACCTGTGCTCTGAGTACCAGCCCCTCCCAATCCTTGTAATCGAGCAGGTTCTAACGTATGAAAGTGAGGAACCGCCCCTTCCAGGAAGAGTCTGCTCTGCCAGCACTTCCCCCCAGGCTAACACACTTGCACTTTTCCCACTGAGGTATTGGTGATCAGCAAAATTCTTTTGTGAGGCTCCATAATATGTGCATCCATCTTTGCAAATGTTCAGATGTTTGTTTTCATCTGAGAAATGCAAACACGCAGCTGAGGCCGGCTCTAGGTTGACATCATGAAATGGGCGGCACTCAAAAGGAGCAAAAGCCAGAGCCTCAGAGATCGAGTCGTTTTAATTTCGGATAGGAAAATGAGATGCGAAAATAAGTCATATTTCATCAAAAAAAAAATCTTTTGTGTGCCAAAGGTATTATATTATCATTTATATGGATGTTTACTCTGATAATGCATTGTGTGAATAGGGAGCCAGTACACAAAGGTCTCTTATAATAACATCTACTTTAATAATGAAACCAGGACTGCAAATGTTTAAATCCATTGCTCTTGTTCCAAAGCTGCAAATGCATTTCCCACTTGCGTGATTAATAAACTGCCAAATCTTTGACATACTACTGTTAATTACTAGCTGGGACAGTGACGCTGGTGGGGTTTTCCCCTGATGTATTTGTAAGTCATGACATTTCATAGCAATTTATGTACCGCTCCATTGTGGTGAAGAGAGAGCTGAGCCAGAAAGCAAAGCTCTCAATTTCCTGGTCAATCTTCATTCCAATAATCAGCTATGGTCATGAGCTCTGGGTCATGACAGAAGGAACGAGGTACCGAATACAAGCGGCCTAAATGACCTTCCTCTGTATGGTGGCTGGGTGCTCCCTTAGAGATAAGGTGAGAAGCTCAGTCACTCAGAGAGAGTTTGGAGCAGAGTCGCAGCTTCTCTGTTTTCAGAGGAGCCAGTTGAGGTGGCTCAGGCATCTAGTCCGGATGCCTCCTGGACCCTTAGGAGGTGTTCCAGGCATATCCCATTGGGCAGGTGTCCAGGGAAAGACCCCTGGACAGGCTATGTCTCTCGGCTGGCCTGTGAACACCTCAGCGTCCCCCAAGAGGAGCTGAAAGAAGTGGTTGGGGAGAGGGAAGTCTGGGCATCTTTGCATAGACTGCTGCCCCGGTCCCTAATGGGAGGAAGAAGATGAATGAATGGATGGATTACTCTTAAACATCGATGTAAGCTATATGTGTAGGGTGTAAATCTACAATGTAAGATATCAATACAAATATCACTGGAATCCTTCAAACTATGGTGAGATATGTTTTTTTAATATGTCCAATATTTGATCAAGTTTTTTTATTAAATTTTCTTCTCCAGCAGGTTCTAAGTTTGCTTTGCACCAATTTTTCCATCTCGTATCGACCACAAAAAAATGAGATTGGAGAGTTCAAGATCTTTACCAACGTTAGCTGAGTAGCCAGTCCTATAGTTGTCTTGAAACATATATTGAATTTATTATTCATGGGCAAGATGTAGACGGCAAATAAATTTGCTTCATAGCAAATTTGCCACATACTCCTGACTACCAGCAATGCAAATTATTCCTCTGTAGAGGACATTCCTAAACCTGAATATCTTCCAACCACTGCATGCTACAGTATTAACTTCTTTTTGAATGCATAGAGGACATTTGGGACTTTTTTCTGCAAGTCAGGAGGTTATGGAAAACACTGTTGGTCGCATTGTATCCTATTACCATTACAGTAGGTTCAGTCTGGTTCATAGCACTTTAAACATCTGTTTGCTGCTTCGAGTGTAAAGTTGTGCTCTAAAAAAGGCAAAAAAACGGACTGACAAGACAATTAAACAGTTCAGTTTAAAGGCCATCAACTCTAAAGGGGGATGATAGAGCTATAAATAGTGTGTATTACACTTTGTGCACATACTCCATCATCCAAAGTCACGCTGAAAAACAAAAAATTGCTGTATCCACACTAAAGGGTTATTTGATATGTATCTACATGTTTGTCCTGCATTTTTTCTTCTTTTGAAAGCAGCCAAAAGCCTATTTTATATTTTCAAGATGGCATAAACCCTTTTTCTTTAAAGTTCATTTAGTTTCTATTTTTTATTGTTTGTGGAAGAGAGCAGAACTGTGATTTAGCTGGCCTTTTGCACTTCCTTTAACTACTTTTTTTATTGGTCATTATTTAAAAAAAAAATATATATAAAAAAAGAAATTTACTATACAGAAAATAAGTCCACATTTTAAGAACAAAATTAAAATTTTCAGAAAACAATCTCAGAAATAAATTACTCTTTTGGCATAATACAAATAGTATATCAAAATGAATAAATGAACTACGATAAAATCTGAATTTCATATTGTTTAATTGATCCAATTTTTTATTTGAAAACTGCTTTTCTTACACTTTGCTTTAGGCATAAAATAAGCTTAGAATTTATCTTGACACCAGTTCTTTGCTTACAGGAGATATTTTCTAATTGCAAATGATATAAATCTTCAGCAAACTTTTAATAACATGGTGTTAGATCTTTTTCTTCTAAGCGGTTTGTTTGAAAGAGAATGAATTGAAATATCAGGTGGATTTTTCTACAGTTTAGGATGCGTCTGAACATACAAATAGTTTTAGTATTTCACCCTTATATAGAAAATCCTGTTTTAAACTGGTATGAAAAAGAGCAAACAAAGCTAAAAGAGAAATATGAAGCACTAAATGGCCATTAGTCACACATTACTTTCCACATCTATGCACCCAAGAGGTCAAAGGTCCAGTCACTGGGGTCCACATTCCACATTATGTTTCAAGGAAAATGGAAAGCATTGTAAATGAGAAAAACATACATGAAATAGGGTTCGTCTATAATATGATGACACTTGATAATGCATAATTCATGTGACCTTTTCACTCTTTTAAAGCAGTTTCCTTTTTAAGCCACTCTATTGAGTGAGGTGGGAGGGTTTCATAGCAACTGGTCACTGGGGAACTAAAACACTTTTTTTTTTCTTGTGTGAGATATGTTGTGTAAAAAGATTTTATGCCAATCCTGGTGACATTTTTAGAATGTTGTTTTGTGTAAACATGCACAATGGAAATTTAGTAGTATGTGTTTTATGTAAATAAAAAAGCATGTGAGCATGACCCAACGTAAGAGGAACTTCTGAGTCTGTCTCGGAGTCATGTCAGTTCATTTGCATTTTTCTGAAGTTTTACCATAAAGGCTTCATTCAGCCAGAGCTACTGCTCACATAAAAAGAAATCAGATGTAACTTTTAAGGAAAAGTTCTGCTTTCATTCGTTCTTCTACAAATATTTAAGGCTGAAGCTCACTGAGCTTCTGCTTGACATTAACCTTCAGTAGTCTGTGAACTCACCGATCAGTCACATCGGCTCTTTACAATGATGTAGAAATGCATCATTGTTCAAACAAACGTAATTAAAGTTGCAACACATAATTGTAATACTTCTTGGAATAAATCCTTGGAACTTAGTCTATTGTTTAGTGGAGTTTGTCTGGTTTTTTAGACATTTTCACAACTTTTTGACTTTGTCTTTGCATTTATACATTTTTATTTTGCAGTGGTTAGCACCTTCACCTCACAGCAAGGAGACACTGGTTCGAATCCCAACTGGCTCTTTTCTGAGAAGAGTTTGCAGGTTCTCCTTGTGCATGCAAGTGTTTTCTTCAGGCACTCTGGCTTCCTCCCACAGTTCAAAAACATGCTTCATAGGTTGATTGATTACTCTACATTATCCGTAGGTGTGACTGTGCAGTGTGTATGGGTGTGTGATTGTGTGGCCCGCCACAGACCTGTCTAGGGTGCACCCTGCCAGGCTAGGCTCTTGCAATCCCATGACTCTAAAAGCAATATAGCGGGTTATGAAAAGGGATGGATGGATCTAAATGTTTGACCTTTGTTATAAATCATAAAAACCTGTTTAATCTCAATTTTTGGGATTTCTGCATTAAAAAATAAATTTTACTACTTGTAATTGATTTTTTATACAGTTTCAGGTTCATGTGTAATTATTGTTTAACATATCTTGAAAAATAGCTGTAAAAAAAAGAAGTTGGGGAGGTCTGTTAAGCATTGCCACAAAAAACAGCTTTTAAGACATAATTTAAAGTTAAAATCTCAATATCCTTCACATTTGACCCATCCCCTGGGGTAGCAGTGAGCTGCAGACACAGCCATGCTTGGGAACCATTTGGTGGCTCAAAGCATCAATTAATTACATTAATAGAAAATATTCATGTACAGTAAACAATCTTTTAAAAAACAATAAAAGCATGCACACAGTAAGAAACATAAAAACAAGACACAAAGGTGACAGATTGGACAAGGAGGGCCAGGCAATCAATATAGTTCAATGTAGACATGTTTGTTGTGATATAAACCAGTTTTTTAGGCATTTTTTAACCCTTGTGCTATCCTAGGCACTTTAACATTGGGAGTTGGGTCATCTAGACCCACTAGACAAACACTAGCGCTAAACCTTTTTTCTTCAATGATTTGTGATCTACACTGGTGTCCATGGATTACATGAAATCTTTCCACCTTTATCCACCTTCGTCATGGTAGGAATAACACGTCAATGTAAGGGTGGGGTCATCTAAGATAGCACAAGGGTTAAACAGAGTGTATGTGGTGAGGTCTTTACTAACGTGAGGAACAGAGTTCCATTCGTGTGCTGCTGTTACGGAGAAGGCACCATGGCTGAAGGCACTTCTCCACAGAGGAACTATACAGACGAACCAACCCTCGTGTCACTCCTTGGAAGAAGGATCTTATTTAATGCTGATTTGTTTGCCTGCGACCAGGTAGTGAGATAGTATGTCATGTGTGATAAGGTCATTGCATTCATTGTAGCAGCTTGCAGTGACAAATTTGTCCTAATAAATCTAAAATTAGACATGTTAAACTTAACACGGTTACATACTTTTTGGATTTGAGATTTAAAATTGAATCAGTTAAAATTCCAAGATATTCTAAATTTTCAACAACTTCTATTTTCTTTCCTGCCGCAAAAACATCAGCCAAAATATTTTTAAGGTTTATTTTGAAAAAGAACATTGCAGAGGAGGGGAACGTTGAGGATTTACCCTAACTGACAGAGATCTATTTGATAAATGTGATTCCATCCATTTCATAGTTTTAACCCTTGTGCTGTCCTAGGCACTCTAAAGTTGGGAGTTGGGTCACCTAGACCCACTAGACAGTGTGCTGAACCTTTTTTCTTCAATGATTTGTGAACCTCACTGGTTACAGGAGAAATTCAATTTGGTCAGTTTAGTCAATAGTTTTTTTTATGATTTATAGTGTCAAAAGCTTTTTTCAGGTCAAGAAACACAGGCTTAATTACCCCACCTTTATCTAATAGATGCTTTATATGAGAAAGCAGTTAGCTGTCTCTTTTGAGTGCTGAGCTCTGAAACCAAACTGCATTGGATGAAGAGAAAAAGATGAATTGTTGAGGTGTGAAATAATTTCTTGGGCAATAGGTTTTTCTGCGAGCTTGGACACTGTGGGTATGATACTGATTGGCCTGTAATTTGAAAGCAACATGGAGTCTCCATTTTTGTAGATCGGAATCATTGCTGATGACTTCCATGCACTTGGAAATATTGAGTATGTGGACAATTTTTAGACTCTTTGGTATGACGTGGTCATGGATTTGAACTCACAACCTTCCAGTCTCAGGGATAGCATTCTACCACAATGCCATTGAACTGGTTAATAATCAGAGCAAATTGTAAAATAGTAAATACGCTCACAAAGGCTCACACTCACAACCTCACTCACACAATTATTACCAGAAGCTTTAAAGAAGCTCACATCCTGAGATTTAAATACCATTGAAAGAAAATACAGGCCTTCTTTTGCTCTTTTGCTCCTGGTTAACCTGAGAATTTAACCCTTGTGCTATCCTAGGCACTTTGACATTGGGAGTTGGGTCATCTAGACCCACTAGACAGTGCTCTGAACCATTTTTCTTCAATGATTTGTGATCCTCACTGGTGTCCATGGATTACATGAAATCATTCCACCTTTGTCATGGTAGGGAGAACACGTCAATGCAAGGGTGGGGTCATCTAAGATAGCATGTTGTTTTTCAACCTCCTGGTATTCTTCCCGTCTCGAGGCTTCTTTCTTTTTGTTGGGTGCTCCGAAGCGTACTTTCTGTCAGGGTAGCACATTTGCTCACGAAGAAATTTAACTATTGAGGTTCAAATAATTTCAAAGAAATGGTTTACTCTTTGGGAATTTTTCCCTTTTTTAAACTTTAACATCTCAAGTAATTTCAGAAAACTGAACATTTTAATAAAAACTGCAGATTAGTGGACAACAACAAACTTTTTTTGTTGTTTTTTTCTAAAATAAACTTTATAAAGTTGATAGGAAAATTGCTCTTCACTTTCATTTCCCCAGCAGGTGCAGGAAGTTAAGACCCCAGTTCATTCCTGTGCAAGACCATCAGCCAAACATTTTCTGGCGTGCAAACCAAATACTGCATTTAAGAGCCACTCTACAATCTCTCATGGGGCCCCTGTCAGTGGCTGCAGAGTTGGGGAAGACCCTCCTTCATGCACACCAGTTAAAATATCTTCACTTTGTTGGATAACTCCTACTCATGCCTCAGCTGAGGGATATTTTTTTATTCATTGGGCCTATTAATTTATCACAGTCTCTCTTTCTTTGAAGCACCATGAGGGTTAATCTCTGGACCAACAGTGATCTTTTTGTTCTTTGGCAGTGATCCAGAGGTCAGGACCTCTGGAATGCGGAACTCATGGTAGAATTCCTACACGTGCGTGGTGCTGGTTTGAGTCCTGAGCTGCAGTTGTGCATAACAACAGAGCAAGGAAAGGTAGTGGTGATTTATAAGTGCTTCGCATCCTGCTGGGAGCTAGAAAATTTGAAGGAATAGCTGTCACATTATTTGCCACTTGTCAACCAGCTGGAAAAGTTCAGAACATAAGACCCAATGAATCAAAAGCTGAAACACATTACACTCCTGATCTGAAGCTGCCCTTTTTTCTGCGAACCCCATCTGTGGGCTCCAGGCTGTCCCCTCGGGAATGAAGAGCCTTCACCTTAGACTGATTTAGCAAACCTTTCACCAAAACCACTGCAGGATTAGCCCTTGTGCTATCCTAGGCACTTTAACATTGCGAGTTGGGTCATCTAGACCCACTAGACAGTGCGCTAAACCTTTTTTCTTCAATTATTTGTGATCTTCACTGGTGTCCATGGATTACATGAAATCTTTCCACCTTTATCCACCTTTGTCATGGTAGGGAGAACACGTCAATGTAAGGGTGGGCTCATCTAAGATAGCACAAGGGTTAGTCATGTGCTGCTGTGCCATCTGCTTTTGGACTCCTCTGCTGTGCTGGTAGCCCGGTTAGAGTCTGGCTGTGATCATGACCTGTTGGTCCCTGGTCTGACTCCCCGGGTGCTGACAAAAGTAACAACAGTCCACAATTGGCCCTGTTTTTTCTTAACTTGGGACAAATTCTTTACAAAAAAATGAAAATAATAAAATAAATATAAAAACAAAACAGAATGCTTGTTTTTTAAAAAGAAATTCAGGTTGATCCATTATTTGACAGGTTTTTCAAACGTTTTAGCACAAGGTACTGCTTATGTTTCTACTAAGTTGATCCACAAGAGGGACAATTAAACATGCATCTCATGTTTGGACTAATTTGTGCAGTTTAGCACAGAATAGTTACAAAAATTAAGTAATTGAGCTTTACTTAACCCTTGTGCTATCTTAGATGACCCCACCCTTACATTGACGTGTTCTCCCTACCATGGCAAAGGTGGATAAAGGGTAAGAAGATTTCATGTAATCCATGGACACCAGTGAAGATCATAAATCATTGAAGAAAAAAGGTTCAGAGCACTGTCTAGTGGGTCTAGATGACCCAACTCACAATATTAAAGAGCCTAAGATAGCACAAGGGTTACAGTGGGACCAGATGTAAAGATGTTTATGGAAATTCATATTATGTATGTGTGCTAAATAAACCATTGCCCCCTGCTGGCTGATTCCGTTGTGCAACTCAGAAAAGCAACAAATCTTGACAATGCAGATGTGACAATAAGATTTGTCTAAAATATATTTTTTCTCCTAGGTATAATTATTACATTCAGATAAGATAAAGGAGTGTGTGTGAAAACAGCACCCATATTTTTGAAAAAAAAAATGATTTCACAGACAACCAGAGCATTTTTAGGTCAATTTAATATTGCAACTCGCATTTTAAAGACAGCGTCTAAAAATGGATAGACCACCCACAGAGAAAGCAAAGGCAATGAGCTGCGGTTGGAACAGACCTTCATCACTATTCAGAAATTTACCACATAGACAGAAAATAAGTCCAGTGAAAAAGTCTTAAGATAGTCTGCTTAATGCAAGTCACATCCCTCACAAATACTTAATGTACAAGTAACTAAAAGACCAGAAATGATCATTTCAGCTTCCTGCTGAATAGCAACTTTCAGGTTAGCACTTTGTCATGTAGCATTTACATACAGCCAAAAATGAAAAATAATTTAATATGAGTACCAGATGGAGTCATTAACTATAAAGAAATACACATAAATTATGTTAAACATTCAAATACTTTCCAAAATAAGTATTTTCTTGATTTTTATCAACAGAATGGAAAAAAACAAACCTTAGTTTTTAAAAATATTAGGAATAAGGAGAACATTTGTTCTATTGTTGTTTTTCTGGCTCAAAGCAGGCACTAAGACACCATAATTATGTGATGTGGCTTTCAAAATCACTTTTGTAGGCCTTTCTCTCTGCTTCAAACTTATCATTCCAGGATTTAACAACTAAGAAAATTATACAAATTTGTGAAAAATCTCTATTACGACCAAACCAGTAAAAAGGTTCTCTTTAGCATAAAAGGTCTCTGTGATGTGCTTTTGGGTGTACAGTCATTTTTAGCAAAAATACATCCTGCTGTCTACAGAAAAAAGGTAGATTTTAGTCCTAACATCTCAATGTTGAATGTTTTTCTTACAAATGCATCTTATAAAGTTGATTTAATGGGCTTTCATCTCTGTTTCTGAACATTGAACAGACATCTGCCTGAACCTGTTGTCCAAAACTCAACTCAGTCTTTAATGTTTAATTCACAAACACATTATGCTTGAAATTATTAAATAACTCTGACAAGTTTTCTGTTAGAGCATCACATTCATGTTGGGCTTGATTCTTGATAAACGTGAACAAAGAATTAAGCCTCAGTGTCTCCTTTAATGTCAGAAGCAATCAAAAGAGCAAGAGTTTTTTTTTTTAGGTTTTTTTCTTTTTTACAAATGAGAAATAAAAATCTTAACCTTAATATAATATTTTGCAAGCAAGAGAGGAATGTCACTGTCAATACATAAATACATTTACAATACCTACAACTTTTAAAAATATGTTGTCACTCCAAAATAACACTTAGATAAACATTTAAGATACAACATATACAATAAAAGTAAAATTAGAGACAAACTGTAACACATTGTGACATGGGCATTTAATATACATTTGGTAACATATACATTATTATTTTAACTTTTTTTCTTCATCATCTTATATACTGTAGCTGGAGTTAATGGTTGGACAAGTGCATAGCAAAATAGAAGATCATTTGGCCAAGTTAAAGAGCCACAAAGAAGACGGACAAAACTGCTTTAGAAAAGAACATTTAAAAAGATCTTTTAAGGCAAATCTCATTTAAAATTGGCATAGTCTGAAAAAATGTCAACAAAGTCTTGTACCACCCTGTAGCAGAAATCATATTGCTCCTGCAGGAAAAAAAAAAAACAGAGGGAGAGATAAGATGATAGGCAATGAAATAAAAAATTCGGAATTTTTCGGTTTACAGGAGAAAGCTTACCACAGTTTGGACCATATGAGGTCTCTGCATGCGTAAACTCTTCACAGTCTGAAACACGTCCATCAGGCCTTCTGCTTTGACTCGTTCCAAGATATTACTCAGTGCAATGAACGTACCTGTTCGCCCTGCACCCGCACTGCAGCGCGAAAAAAAAACTTTCAGGAACAAAAGGTACTCAACTCTCAGACATATGCTGTTTAATATAAGGAGCCGCTACCTGCAGTGTACGACAATGGGATGGTTCCCAGACTGCTGTTGCTGTTTCTGCACGGAGGCGATGATGTCAATCATGCCTTTCCCCTCGGCAGGGATGCCGACCTCTGGCCACCCATGGAAATGAAAGTGCCTGATCGTCCTCGTCTGCTTCTCCTGTGAGAAGAAATGTCCTAATAAGTGAAATTATGACACCAATGGAGGATCATTTATCAGCAGTCCAAGAAAAGGAGGCGAGCTTTCAGTGCTTGATCTGTGCGACTGATGATAGTTGGACTTTCTGGGAGGCAGGGATGTACTGCCAAGTTCCAGAAAAACTGATGTGGGTCTAAGGTAATAAAATACACATGGGATGGGAGTCTCTCATGTCAAAACTATTTATCAGAAGCCAAAAATATTTTAAGCAAAAACTTTCTATTAGTTTGGGAAAATTCCTGTAAAGACCTTAACAACAGAAACAGTTCCACGAATTATAATTTACTTTGAATGTATAAGTAGGACATGTACACAGATGAATGAAAAGTGTTGATTTGGAGACAGCGCTGTTGTTAGAAGCCAATACTATTATACTAATGATGGTATGATAACGAGCTGTTCTATGTGTCACCTAAATGTAAAAACGGACCAGTTTAAAGTATTTTCACGGACCAGACTTTAAGACTTAGGAGGGAAATAAAACAAAACTAATTCATAGGACATTAATAAAAAACGCTACTTCATAAAAATAATAACAGAACTAAATCCACTGTGTTTCAGCAGTGTCTTTGTATCATTACAGAGCCCATGTTACACCAAAAACTGTGACCTGTCAGATGTGCTGAATCCTTCCGCCCCCTTCACCTGTGAGAGCTACAGCTTTAATGTTAATGATGTATAACATAAAAACTAATATATATATATATTTTTTCATTTCAATTTCGGCTCAATGTGTGGAGGTATTACAGTTATTTACCAGTCTAAACTACCAAAAGGAATTCAGAATATTTTCCTTTAGTTTCTAGCTTATCCACAGGATATTTTGTCAATTCTATGCATGTTCTGCAAAATTTGAAAACCTTAGAATGTATTTGTAAAATCAATGTTATGTCTTTAATTGGAACTGATCAAGAAATTTAGCATTCTGCTTATTTATGCTTTTTTTTTAAACTTGAAAGCTTTTGCTTTAATCGTGTTCCTTCAGTGCATCTGTTATGTTTAAAGTATGATAGGAAATTAACATTTAAATCTAAACCAACTGCTGATGGTTACACATTTCTCTTATGAGTAGAGTGTTCAAATTTGACAAATAGTTATTTGGATTATATTATGATATATTTTGTTATCGTCTGATATGAAAAAAACTATATTGTTATATAAAAAATTCTATATCACCCAGCCTTACTGACAGATAGGGCAAGGATTTGCTTACCGGAACAAAGGTGAGTACCAGGTCTCGTAGGCTAAAGGTTTCACACAGAGTGTCTCCCTTCAGCTCCACAATGTAATTTCCATAGGTGACCGAGTCATCTGTGGGCCAGTACTGGAAACATTTGTCCTGCAAAAGACACACAAAAGAGCCCAGAGAAGCTTATTTTTAAAGACGCTTTGTCTAAAATATATATTTTTTAAAAAGGTAATGGAGGTATTGGAAATTACAGCTCACCTGCTCCCTCTCCTGGAGCTCAGTGAGCATGACAATGGAGTGACATTTCCACTCCCACACCATCCTCCAAAAGTCCTCCACAGTGTGAGACAGAGGGCCCTGTGTGGCGATGAAGTAGTCCTTCTGTCTGTATCCCTAATTCACCACAAAAAATGTATTCATTTAGTCATTAAATGTATACAAACTCCTAAATATCTAAAAACTTCAACAAGAAAAACTTACATCTATAAATGATGCATTGATATAATCTGTGAACTCCTGACCTCGTCTCATTGAGAGTATAACTCTATTGAAGTCATCTAAAGTGGACAAAAAGCATAAAAACATGCACATGATGGACATTTTCCATAAAGTGACTAACAAAAAAAACAGTTCCTAAATCCCTTACACGGAATTATTTGAAGAACTCGGTTCTTCTTCATGTTGGCAGGGAGATTCCCCGTTCTCATGTTCTCCTTCATTATTCGCATGTTGGTCAGTTTCTGAGTAGAAATCAAAAAAAGAATTGCCCATGTGTTAGGTTTGAATGTAAACTGACCTTTGCTCAAACAAATCATATAATTAGCTTGTCTGAATTTTTTAATTTTTACAGCAATACTTAATTTTTTCTAGACGTATTCTGTTATTCATCTGTAACTGTGAAAGGCAAATGATCAGCAGTTTTCAATTCCTGCTTAAATGAACTAATTTTGTAAGTAAAAAATATCAAAAATCATTTTGGAGAAACAGAATAAAAATAACTACTTATTCCACAAAACAGTATTTCCAAGTAAATGGTATTTCCTCAAAAAAAAAACCCACATGACATCAAATTGGGACATGATAAATTGTGAAACTAAGAGGCTTTATTAGCATCTCCTATACGTGCGAATCACTTCAACTAATCCCAGTGTGGAATCTAAATTCGTACTTTAAATTCTTCCTCCAGGCCGACCCGGTCACCGTCTGCAAAGGTGTTGTGCAGTTTGTGCAGATGTCCTTCTAGAGTGGACACGTCCAACTCTGTGTCTCCATAGAGGTAGTATTCAAGCAGGGCCTGGTAGACAAATGAGTACTGCATCTGCAGAGAGATTATTTGATGGGCACATTTGTGTCAAATACAACGGGATTATCAGTGATTCAGGAAGAAAACAGTCAAACCCTGACTCACATCTGTCTGGATGAGCTGCGACCGCTGCTCTCGTATCCTAGAAACGAAGCCAAACACGTCGACTTTCTGCTCGGCGTGCATCATGTCAATCATTGCATCTATGACAATAAAGGTTCCTGTTCTCCCAACACCGGCGCTGGAGACACGCAAACAAAGAGCACACAGAGTAAGCACATTGCTCAGCTAATACCTAAAAATATTGGACGGCAAGAGGCAAAAAAAAGGAACCTCTGTGCTTGAAAACATATGTTTCGTCATAGTAAGCCAAAATATTTGTTTGCTAAGGAACACTCTTGAGGAAATCAGAGGATTCCAGTTAACACACATTCAGTTTTGTGAGCCCAGCATTTTGTACCTGCAATGGACCACAATAGGCCCAGAAAAGGGCGGATTCACTGCCTTGACCTTTTTGAGGAACTTTAGCATGCCGATGGGGGAGAAAGGAACACCGAAGTCCGGCCAGCTGGTAAAGTGAAGCTGAGTGACCAGACGCGGAGTCTTAGCGGCCTCGCTGGCTTGCTGCACAAACACAAAAGGGAAGGCAGAGTTTTACCTCATTTCTGAATGTTGTTAAATAAAAAATAATAATAATTTCTGTGAAGAGAGAATTATAAATTTTAAGCTCATGGGAAGCTTGAACATACATATTGTACACAGAACTTTCGAATGGTGTAGTCCACCAGGACAGTGAAGTCTTCAACGGCCACCCTCACATTCCCATAAGTCCAACACCCCTGATCTGGCCAGTATTGGTAACACTTGTCCTGCAGAGAAACAACATACAGAAATCATAAACTAAAAAAAAAACAAGCTTTTCATAACATATTCAATGACTTTTTATAGAATAAAATAAATAGCAGTAATGCACAGGTTCAGCAAAGCTGACATGCCCATGCTTGTGCTTCAATTTCACAGCCAATCAGTCTCCTTTAGGAGTGAGAGAGGGCTGAAAACACTCAATAAGGAGCTCTGCTGGGTGATTACCACACTGCTTTTGAGGACTTAATTACACATTACACAGCCATTGATTTCAACCCATTCACACACTGATTTTAAATGGCCGCCAGTCCTCCTCTTATTGATCCTTTTCCACTTTTCTCCTTCTCTTTTTCTTCGGTCCTGATTCACAACAGAACCGTTGTAATTACAGCAAAGCAGCAGGTGTTAGCAGAGATTAGAGGTGGAGGATGAGGAGTTGAAGTGATACCACTACTAGACTCCTGTTATCAAAATCGAATTTGTGAAGCTGTATTGTGTATCAGGAGGGGAGGTGACCTTACAATATATGATTTTGTAAAAAAAAAAATCTGTAAACTGCAAAAAGCTTAGTGAACAAAAAAACAATGCACCTCTTTTCTTTCTTTTAAATTTGTCAGCATGACAACAGTTGCCACCTTCTGCTCCCAAACCATCCTCCAGAAATCGGCAACGGTGTCTTCCTTTGGACCTAAAATGACAAATAAACCAACAAAAAAATAAGGAATAAATATAGCTTTTTCTTTTTAATAAAACATAAATGAAAATTACATTTTTTCTTCAGAAATACCAATTAAGTTTACCTTGTGCAGCTATGAATTTGTTTTTTTCAGTGTAACCCTAGTAAAAAATAAAAGTCAATAAATGAAAACAATTTCACTAAATATTTACGACAAAATATGAGTGTCAAACTTTGTAAAATGTGCTCAATTATTTCTACAAATGCTGTCAGAATCCTAGACAATAAAGAAAGAACTCACATCAACAAAAGAGGCATTCACATAGTCTGAACAGGGGTTTCCATCCAGTTGACTCAGCACCACTCTGGAATTATCATCTATAATTAAACACAACAGTAAATGTCAATATGAAATATAACAAAATGCTAGTTTTGTGAAAAGCAAAGACCAGAAAAAATACTGAAAAACCCTGACCAAATAGTTGAACTTATTTGTCCTTTTTTTCTATTACTGAGAGATAGGAGGATTTTTTTTTTCACACATCACAGGAAGCTGCATACAGTAGCGCAGCAGACGGGCTTATAGCAAAGGCAACACAAGTTTTGTTTATTTTGACCCTAAAGTATATAAATATTTGCAGAGGTCTTTCGCACTATCATGCTTATTTTCAGTGACTGAAAATAAGTCCTAACTAACCCATAAATAAAAATATGCAGTGACACATAACTGTTTTTAAATTATATAACTATTTGATTTCATTTAGTTTTAGACCCTTAAGTCAATGCTTACAATTATTAAAACATGAAAATGTTGTAATCGCAGAGGGTAAAAAGGCAAACAGATGACCAAAGTGCATGTGAACTGTAACCTGGGGGAGGTGTAAAAACCATTTTGCTTGTACAGGAAACTGTGCTTGGTTTGACTCGAGACCAAAGTTGTGCAAAAACGAAAGTAAACTCACAGGGAAGGATGTTGGGGTATCGGTTTTTCTCCTTGTTTTCATTCTTGTTGGCTTCCTCATATGTCCCTTGGACACTACCTGACGGTAACGACTGCAAGACAAAGTTTCACGCTTTAGACAGGACACCTTATTAGCAGCGAACAACAACTGAATAAATAATTTTGATCATTCATGTACTTCCTCTACTATCTGTGGACCAGTCATCCATCAAAGTAAAACAGTTTCGACTTCCTTTTTGTATACTGACGAACAGTTCAAACCGATTCAAACTTTTAAGCGATTAAAATAAGCAACAAGACATGCATTATTTTGAGTATCTGCTTCACACCGGACACAAATAGAAGAAAGGTACTTTTTTATTTGGTAGTGTGAATGACAACAGTATGTGTCATGGAATAAATGGCGCCTCTTGCTCATGTGAATTTCCTTGATAAAAATGAACACATATTGTACATATTGTATCATGACTACGTACCATGTAAAATCAGCAAGATAATAACTTGTTGTTACATCAAAAACACTTTTATTCTTTTCTACATCATATTCGACGTTGGAGTATGGAGTAATATAAGGTGTAAAATTGATTTCTGCTTATTTTTCTATTTGGTAATAAATGTTACTATAAATCAATGCTTCAATACTAACAAAATGGAAACAAGAGTAACACACACCTCAACCCATAATGTAAAAATTTCTCAAACTCCAACTTCTAATACTACTTTTAAAACTTTGTACAAGTTTATATCAAATTTTAAAAACGAAGCAAAAGAGATAAACTTACAATGTACTCCTCCCTGAAGAGTTTTCCATCATCAGCTGAACGGAGTCTGTACTCTTCCTCGAGTTGCTCAACTGGGATGGGGGTGTAGGTCTTTGAGGATGATTGGGATCTTGGCAGAAGGACCACCGTTTGTTGTTCTGTTGAGATTTAATGGTAATGACATCACTTCTGCTGCTTTCTTGGTGTGGTTGACATGGATGAGTTGTTGTTTGTATTCACATAAATATATACATCAGTGTCGTACTGACCTGCTAATTAACCGCCAACTCAAATAATCAATTACTTGTAGTTTTACTATATTTATAAAGCCAATGTCTGTACAACACTGCCCTAAATGCATTCAACCGATTTCAAAGCATTTTTATTAATTGATATGAAGCAGGATAATAGAATTTTCACTACTGTTACTCTCATTTTCGTTTGATTTTCCCTTCCTTCATATGTTTATTTTAAAACATAGCTATTTCAAACACTCTTCTTTCAGGCTGTGACCTCAAGAGCCACAGTCTTGGTTTTCTTTCCAACCTCTTGGTACTTCTTCTTGGCAAAAAAAGACCTGATCAAGTAAACTATAGGTAAGGCAAGAATGTATGGCAACCCAGATGCTCTTGAGACCTGGAGTTTGACCCCCCTCCACTGTTTGCTTGGCTGGTAGTTTTAACTATAGAACCCAATCCTAAATGCAATTACATTTGTGCTCTGATTGGGATTCACTCAGTTACAATCACACCAGTTTGGGTTAGAGATTCAGAAACTTCTACACTGCATGATGGCACTTTGGTACATGCTTGCCCACACCTGTGAAGCATTTAAAGGTCACAAGCAGGAACCCCAGGGCAGAAACCCTTTCCATCACCCTTCAGAGGCACTTTGTTAATGCTCACAACAGTCCGGAAAAATGCAGAAGGTGTTAGTACCACTTAGCTACTTATACCACCACCCTGTATACCTGACCTTTTGGTATAGTGATGCATAACGACTCTGGACTGTCTCCAGTCTCTAAAACACAGCAAATACAGCACCACATCACATCAATTAGAACAGGAAGGAACACAATCAGATTTTGCCTTGGGCTTGCTTTAGAAAAGTAGAATTTTTTAGTATTATTTAAAAATATATATTTTTTGCTCCTCCCAAATAATATTTAAACATAACCAAGAATTACCGAGATCTTACATTACATGATCACTCTGTTAAAGGACATATAGATCCTTCCAAAAATTCTGTTTTCCATTTATGAATCACCACAAATAAGTAAACCTCACAAATCTAGAGTGTAAATCAAACCCTATAAAAGACAAATTGCTTCAGCTTCAGAGATTAAGAAAAACGTTCTCGGATCACTCCAAAGTATCTGAGAATCAACAGCAGCCCCTCCTAGTTCTTTAACATTTTCTGCATAGCCTTTATTAATCTTGACACTAATTAGGTCTCTTTTACTTTTTTTTAGTGTTTATAAGTAAGAACTGCTTTGCTTTTTGCAAACTAACAGTAGCTTTACTTGGAGAACAAGCAAAAACAAAAGGCATAGACGATTGTGATGATGGCTTCTACAGTTTTTTTTTTTTTTTTTTTTTCATGTGAGCTTCAGGAAATCTCGCATAAGACCGCCTGCAGATGCAACAATTTCTCAGACAATATGTAAGTTGTCTTACCTTGTTCCTCCGAGATGCCATTTGGTACTTTCTTGTCAACTGCTGTGACAACTACTTTCCTTTGGTTTTTTAACCTTAAAATGCAAAAGAAAACACAAGTTACAAAATAACAATACAAAAATATTTATTAGGGATACAACACGCTTTCTACGAAAGGACGACATTGATCTTTCCTACCATCTGAAACTTGAGGTGGTTTTTTTCATTAGTTGATGTCCTTAAAGGTAGTGTAAAAGTCAAAATATGACACACAACTGGAACTTTACTCCCTTAAGTTGCCTGCGAAGCTCTACATTCACCGCCTGCCCCGTTCTCACTGAACATGCGAGGGAGTCAGCTTGCCGAGCTTCCTAGCTGGGCCCCGCCTCGGTGACTAAAAGGAGGAAGTGTTTGTCACCCACAGCTCTGCCCCGGAGGCTGGTTTAGCACAAGTCGGCAAAAACGCACATGGTGCAAAAATGAAGTAACTGAGACTGTCCCGGGTTTCTTTTATTTTTTTCATTTATTTGTTGTTGTTCCTTTTTTTTTTTTTACCTGAGGAAATACCAGACCAGCAGTGCAATGATGATCAGCAGCAAGAGCACGACCAGCACAGTGGGAAGGATGTGGTGGTTGGAGGATGTAACATCTTCTGAGGAATAAAATCAAGGGGGAGGGAGAGGTCAGGGAGTAACGCCAACAAAGAGGCAGGAAGAACGGGCAAGGCCAGCAATATACACACATGCAAATGCCTAGCTGCTATCCAGTGTGCAATGCACAAACTGATTAAATAAATACTTGGCAAAACCAAATACCTTCTGAGTTCTTTTCAGACCACAGAGCCAATTTATTAACTCGCCTCAGCAGTATTTTGTCAACACAGATAAGCATCATCCTTATTTCTTTAGTCGGCATATTATATGTAACAGAAAATTAGAGGCTCTAAAGATAGAGATTTGGCTTGAAGTAAGTTACAAAGTTAGTTATTAGATCTGGTTATGAAAGTTTGCAATAAGCTGTAAATTACTGGGCAGGGCTGCTGAGCTTCATTGTGATCTGGTAATAACAAAGCTGTAGAAAAGGCTATTATTATGCAGGTGCATTCACAGCAGAAGATATGCTCTAATCATATCTCTGCAAAAAGGGATGACTGCAAGGAGCAGGAATTTGTTGTTGTCACGCGTTCTGCAGTCAGGCTCACATGTCGAAGTGAAACTGGCCTTGTCCTTACCTTTTGTTTGGTTGCCATTGCTTGTCGAATTGGATGTTGTTGTGGCTACCACCAGAAACACAAGAGGCACCATTGTGTCTGCGGGAAAACAAAATGAAGGAGGATATTAAATTTAGAAGCAGGCATTTCTGCAATCAAGATGCACGAGAAGACGGTGGCCGGATAATATCTCTATTCAGGGTGTACAAAAGCGTTTGACAGATCTGACGCATGCTCGCTCGTTCATGACTGGAGTTTTCAGGAATGCGCTCCTCGGTGCAAAGTTCACAAGGACACAATGGAACAACACACTCATATCCTGGCCATTTATTAGTGCAGTCATAAATCTCAAGCGCAGTTCTGAACATGTCCATTTGATGGCGCAATGCTTTCGTTTTTGAACAATTGGGCTGCTTATAATAGTATGTTTTACATCAAAGAAGAAAAGAAAAATAGGTTAAAACATTTAAAACTGATTGCTAATTTAAATTGTAGCCATTTATTTTATTGAAGCGCGATTTTAATTACTATTTGAGAAATGCTTTAACTACCTGTGTTCATATTATTATCAGTAAGGAAAAAAAGTAATCACTAAGTTCGCCTGATCCAGCTGATAGCAGCTGTTTTCCTTCAGCTATTTCAGTAGCAATGCCATGCCGGAACACACAGGATTTCCAGGATATTGCTTGTGTAAGATTTTGGAGTGTTTTGCTTTGGAAGTCTGAAAACACCAGCACAGCACAAATACTAGCAAAACTATTCTAAAAATAAGCATTCAAACTAATTTCAGCTGTTAAACACATCTTTTCTTTTTCAGTTTTTCTTTCCTTTCCTTCAATTACACAGAAACACTCACACAAATCCCCATCATTTGAATCGACTTTAATGAGAGTGGTCATCTTGTCATTTTTAGAGCAGTTTTCAGTTGTTCACTCCTTAAATCGAGTTTTAACAGCTCTGCTGTTTGCAGCTTTAAACACTGTTTCTTCTGAAGAATTCAAGGAGCTGGAATGCACCAACAGCGACCACTGAAAAGGTTGCAGGTGTGCTAGCGTGGGTGTCTGCTAGATTGCAGCTGCAGAGGAAAGAAAGCCGAGGCCAAGAGCTTAGTCAATGAAGATACTGTTCAAGCGTCCACGTTGTGCCGCAGTGTCCTGCTCCGCGTCCAAGCGGGACACCGGGGGAATGTGCAGGCAGCCAACCAAAGACAGCCATTGCAGCAGAGAGAGAAGGAGCAGAAGGTCCAGCTCAATAATAGTTCCAGGAGCGATTAATAAACCCTGACATGTCAGGACCAAACCATGTGGGAATGACTGATGAGGGAATTCTAATGAGAAGATAGGAGGAGCACCTCTCCCTGCTGTGCTTTATCTCCTCCTTTGCTGCTAAAATGTGACCAGCTTGCAAGAGAGTGTGAGCATCCTTAAGGCAGGACTATTTGTGTTGTGGTTTATGTGAACATTTGGAATTCCAAATGTTTGTTTGGTTTTTAATGCATGCAACAACTCAACATCCAGCCCAGCGCTTATAGCTTGGCCTATGGCTAAATCTTGCAGCTTAGATTTGTTGCTTTTTAAGCATCTCCCAGATCTTTACCTTCTCCGCCACTGGAGATACCACTCCGCCATGTTTCTCTGGTTTCCTGCCTGCCTTTTTGAGCGCCTCTGAGAATATCTCTTACTTTCCTCCCTTTGTCCAGCACTCTTTCATTCTTTTGGAAATCCTTTGGTGCAGTTTCCTTCAGCAACATAAATCAGTCTAGACGACTTTTCTTGCATCTTTTAATTTTTGCCTTCATTTAAATGGGTCAGACTTGACTACAACAGCTATCACTGCATTGTGAGAGCTCTCATCTATTGTCCTCCCTCCATTTAACACTCAGCAGCTAGTCACCGAGCATTAGGCTAGACATAATGAAAATGGGTCATGGGACATGTCAGGCAGGATGGAGCTCTAGGGCGACCCTATTTTCCGGTAGAAGTCCTTTGCAAGAACCTTTATGGATGGACATTTGTCTTAACCAACTAGACAGCCAATTTTATTTTCTTGTAGTAAAAGTGACATGGGTTACCCAACTAGAAAGACAGCTCTGTGACTCCGGTAAAGTTTTAGTATGTACTACAAACTAAAAGAATCAACTATAGTGACAGGAAATGCACTTCCATTCCAACTGATTATGTAATAAAGAACAAAGTAATGACAAGAATGACAGTAACCATTACAACCATTACCAAACTTTCATACATGTCCGTCTCCATTTACTCCAACATAATGCACCTCCTTTACAATAAAAATAACTACCCTAGTAGCCAAGTTTCATGACCTTATCCCATTTTTATCATTGCATTGTATATTTATGATAACTTTTACCAAAGGTGAATTTTGGAAACTGTTGGATGGTTTTTTTCTTCTTCTTTTTTTTGGAGCATGAATATTGGCACAGGACTACATCTGTTAAGGGTGTACCCCACCTTCAACCAAATGTAGTTGGGAAGGCTCCAGCAACCCCATGACCCCAAAAGGGATTAAGTGGGTTCGGAAAATTGATGGATATTGGCACAAACGAGGTGAAAGATGGCAGACGAAGTCTCAGCTTTACCATGATTTTGTCAGGACTGGTTATGTGCCTTTTTGTCCTTTCTTAAAAAAAAAATAAAAAAAAGTCAGGATTTAGTGATGTCATTTCCACTAAAAATAGCAACAACTGTAAAACTATAAAAATGTTTACCAGTTTTATTCAAATGTTTTGTGTAATCACAACTGCAATATAACTGATAATGTGCCAAGTCTTTAATTTCTACTACCATGTGTGCTAAAATTTCATAAAAGTAGAATTAAAAACCAGGAAACTAATTTTCAAATTCAAATTTCCTTTAAAAATACCAAATTAGTTAAAATTAATTAAGCATTCAATTACTTAATTAAAAAATACTACATGTTTCTAGTACATTGCTGTAAATAGAATTATCCCGTTTGATTAATTGATACAATTTCAAATATCATATTTCTTCTATCACTCTGTAAAAAAAAAAAAAAAATTATTATGAGAAGCGTCTTCAACCAGTGTCCTTCAAATAATTTGTAAAGTTTCATAATTTGACACAACACAGGGCCGTCTGAATCCTCCCTGTTGAAAAAAATATTATTAAACTTTGATCTCTGGGCCCTTGGGAAGCAATGAATCATCAAAGCATACACAGTTAGGAGGAGGAAAAATATCGGCATGATATCAGAAAAATAGCTCCATATAGTGTGTATTGTGTAAATGGTACAAAGGTCAAAAAGATTTTGAGATACTTATCAGGTTTTTTTCCCCTTATTTGTCCGAAATTTACAAGATAGATAATACATTCATTCATTCATTCATCTTCTTTCGTTTGGCCCTTTCAGGGTCACGGGGCTGCCGGGGCCTATCCCGGCCACTTATGGGTAAAGGCAGGGGACACCCTGGACAGGTTGCCAGTCCGTCGCAGGGTCACACATATCACACACCCATGCACACTCACACTCACACCTGGGGACAATCTGTAATTTTTTTTTCTTCAAATTTTTTTTTTAATAATGTCATGAACATGACACAAGGTTCACTTATTGGCGCTTTAAATCATAATTTTCATGCCCAAACGTCAGCAGCTCTGGTGTTTTCTGATGGAGGTTCAGCACCCAGCTGGCTCTACGAGTCACAGCCCGGTCTGCACTGATTACAGTCTGCCTCCTGTAAATACCTGGATATCTCACAGCAGGCACACCACAATGTGGACATGCACAGGTAGCACATTTCATTTCACAAGAGGGCCACAGGAAATTCTTTATCTACAGTTCACATATAGAAAAAAGTGTACATTCGTAAGGAATTTTTTGTGTGTTTTGATTTGGAGGATAAGTTAATCTTGAAGATACTGATGTTTTGAGGTATTTCTGTTTTTTAATTTAGTTTTTTTTTGGTTTTTTGTTAAAAAAGTCACAACTTGCTTCTTTTTCACACTTTTTAGACTGGAAGCATCAAATAAAACAACCTTTTTTGGAACTAAAAGAAAAGAAAGGGAAATTGCACTGCAACTCTGTTTGCTCACATGCTGACGTAAACACATATTTCACTGCTCATCGCCACGGCGATGGCCTTTTTCAGAGTGTTTTACAGATCACTCTGATCCATCAGGTCTCTAAACTAGAATCTACTGCTGTGAGTTTCTGCAGAACTTTGACCCACTTTGCCAACAACATTTTGGCTGATGCTCCGTGCATGAGCCGCTGCACAGCTGCCCTGCTACACTCGTTCTTTCCTGAGCCCGCTACGAAGCACTGCAATCCGCGTTTTTATACGTTAACAACAAAACAAGCTGCTTTTTGCTGAGATCTTGTACTTGTTTTGTGCGGTGTAGAGCTGCTCAAAAAGGCCGAGTGCTGCCAACTAGAGGTCTAGGGTTCAGTGGAAAGCAAGAATCAGCCGCTGAAGGACGTTCACAAATAGTTACATTATTGTAATGACAGCATTTTAAATCTATACAAATTCGCCAAATCAATATCATATATCGTCGAATTTGATTTTTTCCTTCTAAAATTAACCATCTTTGGCAGAAACGGTGCACTGTCAGTCCCACTGAGCACTGATTGTGTCCTATCCAACTGTCCTTTCATTAGGGCTGTAACGAGTATCCGAGTACTCAGATACTCCCAATTTGCTCCTGAAAATACAAGTACAAATATTCGTGACGTCCAAGATTTCTGCTTTGCGATCTTTATAAATCTAGTAGAGTGTAGTAAAAATACAATTAAGGAAAAATGAATGCAGAAAAATGTTGGATTTTAAGTTAACAACCTCAAAATAAGCCAAATGTACAGCGTTACTGTCACCAGAAATAAACAACTCTTCAAAATAGTGTTGTTGAACCTTCCCTTTTTCAAAGTAAAACTAGCGAGTGTCTTGTGTAGGTGAAACAAATGAGACTGAAGTTCCGCTTAGTGACAAAGGTTCTGAAAAAAATGAAAGTGCTGTAACACAAGATCTTTAGCTCCAGTGTTAACATACATAGTGGTATCACAATGCTAACTTGTAGTTAGTCCAAAGACTTTATCATGCTTATAAGGTTGGGTAGTTGTGCAAGAATGTTTGATTAAAAACACAGAATTAATTAAGCTAAAGGTCACAAATCCGGAAGTGTAGAAGTTCGACCCATTCTATTTGATAACCTTTACCTTGTGGAAATGCAAGGCAAATAACCAGAGGTAGTCAAAACAATCCAGTGCTGCAGCATCCTGTCAGATCTCATTAAATCATTTGAAAGAAATAAGGTGCCGGGTCAAGAGAGAATTCAGTTTTGGCCAGTTCCAACAAGGTCACCACACTTGTTTTGGTCGTCCTCAAACCACACTTCCAGGTTTCTGCAGGGGTTACACAGAGATGCAAAACCTGAGCCAGGTCAGCTATTTTAAGGAGACTGCACTAAATTCACAGACTTGACTAAGGAAATAGTGCTGTGATGTCCATCTGCTCCAGCAGATGTTGCATGCCGTGCAACCCACTTGGACAAATATTCCGTTTTGCCCTTTTTTGAACTAATATGACCGTTCCTGCTGGCTCTTCTTTGAGACTAAAATCCATAACAGGACTTCTGAGTGGATAACAGTGCAGACCTTGTGGACACAGGTTTCTTTTATAAATCCACAAAAGCAAAGAAAACTGCTCCAGTTTGTTTAATACATCTAATGTGGATGCATTCAACCTTTAAAAAAACACACCAAATTTTTGATGTGCCACTATTTAATAAGTCAGCTTCCATGGTAACAGAAACAGCAGTGCTGTCACCAACATAACACTTGTGAGATACACAAGAAATCAGTGTTCCCGTAAAATTCACTTAAAGTCTTTAGATGCACTTGTTTGAAAAGCACCAAAGTTAAAAAATATTTGTTTATTAAAGCACCAGATAGACTTGAACTGCTTACATCACATGCAAATTTCAGAAAAGATGTGCAACACATTTTTTAATGTATTATTTGTTTTAATTTTAGTATTAAAACCAGTTAAAGGGCCAAGTCAATATTTTCAAATAGATTCTGAAATTTATTTTAGATTGTGTTTAAAAGAACTTTATCAGGCAGTTTTTATTATTATACCTAGGCTTTTAAAAATCTGTTTAATTAAATCAAGGGGAAATTCAAAATATTAACACAGAAGTTACATGAACTATTGTTTAAGGCTTTCAGTGTTACAATATGTTTTTAACTGGAACTTTTCCATATTGGGTTAAACCTGGGAGAAATGCACAAGTCAAGGTCGCCAATGTCTCAAGCTAAAGTTAACAGGGTGCAGCTGCTGGTGGCAAAAGGTTAGTGCTTGATTTTATTAACAGTTATGTCAGACTCAACACTTACTGTGACCTTCAGTATGTGTACACAACTTTTTCTTTTTGTTAGAGCGATAAATCCACATGAGTTAAAGTTTAAAAAAGAAAGAAAAAACTCCTTTAAAGAAGCTGTAGGTCACTTCAGCAAGTGATATTGGCCGCTCTAAATAATTGTTCTTTTTAAGATGAAATTTTAGGATATAGGTTATTTGAACGTACTAAATTATTTTCTGTAACCATGTGATATATTTTTCCATTAAATATCAAAAATATATATTAAAAGACTTTTAAAAGTAATGCAGCAGTGCAATTCCACTTTAGTCCAGTTACAAATCCTGATTTTGAGTACAGCTCATCCCCACATTAATACTGTGACCAAACAAACCAAACTATTGCAGAGCTAAAGGAAAAAATACATAAATTAACAGCAGAGATAAAACAAAAGGAAACACTCCTAGAAAGCGCTTTCAGAGTAGCTTCCAAACAATCGAGAGTGATCATTGAGCTGTCAGCTGCCCAGGACACTCTTCCCATGGACTCTTCAGAATGTGCTCTGCCTTTTTCCTGCTCCACACTAAAGAACCATCCATCCTGGACTGATGAGGACAGATGAGGCAGACATTGCCTCCCCAGCTTGCACTGTACAACCAGTTTGCTGTTCTAGCGGATGACATGGCAGCCATCTCTACTCCTGGGGGGCTTGGCGTGGTGCAGCATGATCCATCTTCCACCATGTCGGTTTTGATGTTTGGCCCCCCCACTGGTGCAGAGAGCAGTGACATTTGGGGTCCAAAGACAGCTGATGCTGCGGCTCCATCCTCCTCTTCCAGGTCCAGGATGAGGGAACGATCCACTAAAACATCCCAGATGGTACGTGGTGACACCGTCCCTACCCACTGGAGGATTAAGCTCCTCCAGGATGCAGTGGCCAGCCGGTCTTTCGGCCTCCAGGACCAGCCGCCACTGGTTCAGCCTGGAACTCCACTATTCCGCCCAACCACCCTGATTGTTCACGACTCCAGAACCAGAAATAATAGGTACATCAACGCCATTACCAGTTGCTTCCCTGGGGCTAAGGTGAAGGATCTTCTTCAAAAGCTCCCTGATGTTCTGCCCTCCCTCCCAACCAGCATCATTTGGATTGTAGTTCACTTTGGAACCAATGACACAAAACGTCAACAATCCGAAGTCACAAAAACAGAATTAAGGGAACCTTTCATTCGTTAATCTGACACTGGAAAAATAGTTTTTATGTCTGGACCTATTGCCACACTTACTCGAGGATCTACATGTTTCAGCAGGATCCTCTTCCTCCACACCTAGCTGCTGTCCACCTCAAAGATTGGTTTGATTGGCAATTTTAACCACACTAAATCTCTGTCCCTCCCTTAGGCCCCCTACATAGGTTGTCTTCCAAACCTTAAATAACACCAACCATGTGTCCCATACATCCATCATATCAAACCGATCCAGTATTCATGTCATCTCAGATCACTCGCGTGAGTTTTTAACTGTTAAAGGTTTTGTCAGAAAGTTAGAGGGTGTCTACACCCTGACATGGTCGCAAACTTCATCTCACATCTGGAACCCAACCAAACAAAAACTCTAAGTTCATCTGTTGATTTATCTGTCCAAAATTTCAATAAGAACCTTATATCGATTTTGTACAAAGTTGCTCCTTTAAAAATAAAAACACTTAAAACCAAAGCACCTCCTCCTTGGAGAACAGAAGAAACCAAGAGACTTAAGAGAATCTCCAGGAGTGCAAAACGAAACTGGCGCAAAACAAAACTAACAATTCATTACAAAATCGTCAAAGAAAAACTACCACAATACAACAACTTTATTAAACATGCAAAACAGTAATACTATTCAAAATTAATAGCAGACAATTACTCTAAACCAAATTTTCTTTTTTCCAACATTGACTGACTAATCAATCCAATCTCTTCCAGCCCATGTTCTGTTCTCAGCAGTTCAAAATGTGAAGAGTTCGCAGCCCACTTCACTGACAAGATAAATAACATTAGATTTTATATCACCCACCGACCACGAACGGTTCATTCTGTGGCATTCCCTTTGGTTTGTGAAAAGACACTAGAGAATTTCCCTTAAATTGACACTGCAAAGCTTAGGAAAGTTTTCCAACTTAAAACTAAAACCTGTTCTCTCAATCCCATCCCCACCTCACCTTTTATGTCAGTCAGCTCATCCTGTGAGGAAAAAGAGCATCTAGACATAACTTTGGATTGATAGCAGCTCAGACGAGATTTTGTTGTTGGATAATTGGTTTCCCTCTGATGAAAACTATGATCATTTCAGAAAATATTTGTATATATTTAATTTTTTCCTAGTTAAAGAAAATTGCTAATCAGAAAAGATTTCTGAACTTTAAACCTATGACCTCTCCACTAAACCTACATTTGAATCAACAAAACTAAGATAATATCCAATATAAATCAGCATGCGCCATTTTTGAATAATAATTCTCTAAAGCAAACGAATACGTCAATATTTACTGCTAGACGCAATATTCCCGTCTTTTCACAAGAAGTTCAAATGTAGAGAGGTGTTGACATCATAAAAAGGAACAAGCCATAATTCGAATGAAACATGTACCTCCAAATGTTATAAATTTAATTGTGCTAAAATATCCATCAAGTTCATGGGATTACTTGAAAAAGACAGCTCTATCTAGAGCAGTAGCTTGAATATCAATGATCAAAGCTAGGTTATCATGACCAGAATAATCGGGTCAGACTCTGCAGTATTTCACACCAAGACCAACACAGAAAAGCAGCTGCAGCACAGCGCTCCCTCTCATGTGCTGTTTCCTCGCCCTCTGTGCTCACAGCATTGTCATTAATCAATTCTTGCCTCCTTCCCAGTGCACCCAGACGCTGTGGCAATGGTAATGACCTTGGGGACCTGCTGATACCTCTCCACAGTGTCAGCCCTCCACCTCTGTGTGAACAAATATAGCATCTCCCATGGAGATCTGAGCTCGCTGCCTGACAAAACAAAACGTGTACTTGCTGCTGGTCTTGATAGCAGTTATGAGTCAACCAGAGGAGGCATTTTCTGAGTGAAATATTGAAGAAAATGCTCAGTTGGTCAAAGCTCCATACCACGGTCAGTTCTTCACTGAGAAATAAAAACCCACGAAAAACCATGGAGAGAAGGAGCTATGGCTTGGTGATTAATCGATTGATTCGACTTTGTTGTTTTAAACTATTTATTTTGGGGAAAATCGAGATTTTATCTTCCCGGCGCTGTGCTCTCTTGCGCTTCCGTTGTTCGGAGTACAGTGAGTCCACTGGTCTCTCGCAAAGCGCGGATGTGAAAACAGCAGCAAGCAAAGAGAAGCTACTTCCACGAGGCTGAGGCACGCGCTGCGAGAAAAGCCCCCAGACGAGGCAGTTAAATGCAATCAAATTACTGCATACATTTTTTTTATAAAACTGTGTTTTATAAATCTATTAAGAGGCACTTTGTATGAGACTTTATTAGAAAGGCTTTTGTAACATTACAGAGCCAGTGTGTACAATATGTGTTATAGATATGGGGCCACTAGTGATGATGACGTCACACTACAGTAACAACACTTAGACAAACTACTAATAAGCTGTCAGAATTCCCATACTAATCCCCAACTACTAAAAAACTACGGTATATAAAGGGGGACTATGTAGTACCCTGGATTTTAAAAACAATTCAGTCACCATGCCTACTACTACTTTTTTTTAAGGGCCAATATGATGTCAACAATTTCACAAAGTGAGAATCTAACTGATAAAAGCGTTTTGGGACGACTATTTATGAATCAACTGTCTTCTGAAGATGAAGACGTTGATTGTTTATAAGAAAAATAAATTTAAATCGATTTTATTTTTCAGAGACTTCTAGGAAATTTCTCGGGCGCTCTGTTTCGGAATTGTAGATTTGGACAGCTCTACAAAATGGATAATGCACTATATAATGCACTATATAGTGTGCTATTTAGTGAGTAGTGAAGGAATTCAGACGTAGTCATATTGTACATACACAGACATTGAGCTGAAAAAAAGCCCTTGTGAGATTTCTGCATCTTTACTGTCAATGGCAAGAATCCCAAACTGTTTTTTGTTATGTTTTCATGCTAAAATGTATAAACTGGAGGCAATATTATGGGAAAAATTTTGATTTTTCTGTCAATCTGCTCCTCTTTTAGTAATCTGCCCTTGTTTTCTCAGCAGGTTTGAATTTGACTTTACAGTTGATTCAGACTACAGGTGGCTGGAACCCCTCTTCTCATGGGGGCGTTGGTCAGCAGGAAAACAGAAACAACTCATTTGTGATTGAAAATAAACATTTCATAGACCGCATGAAAACACTAAGAGCAGAGAGCAAAGATTGATTAGAAATACAGGAGTTCCTTCATTATGTTGTGACTCCCTCTCTGATTGCATTTACCATAATTTCATATTTTTAAATAAAACCTGTCATTTTTCTTTGCTAAATAATAGAATAATTTGATAGGTAGATTTTTTAATCTACCAGCCAAATTGGCCAGGGAGGCAAAAATTAGATTTTGGTCACTGGGGTTGTGACTTTAAACTTAGAGCATCAAACCACACGCTGCAAAACCGTTTCAAGGCTGTTGCTACCAAACATGCTCTGCTGAGTGCGTTTTATTTTCTCTTTATGAGATGCTGAAGCTAGTGGTAGCTCACAAAACATCTGCTGCATTGTTTTGCAAACATTTTACAGTTTGTATTTAGTTTAGCTTTGTGTTAGAGCTAATTTCCAAATGAGATGTTAATGAGATAAAATAATTTTTGTTAAATATATTCCATCATCTGCATTTTTTGTTAAAGAAAGTAAAAGCAGGGAGAAGAAAATTGATTAAATTTAAAAAAAAAGATTTGGAATGAAAAAATTTGAGATTTAATTTTTTGGCCCTAGTAAGAGCTTTTATCTGCTGTTTTTAAAAATACACATGACAAGATCACAAGTGATAAGTCATAATCCTTTGAAAACATTTAGTCAGTTTAACCAGCTTTCATTTAGTTGCACTGCATGAAAACCACAGCTGCCACCATCAAGAAATGCTGCATGTGTGTGGGCTCATTGTATCTTCAGAATGCTAAAAATACCATTATTAATTAAAAGAAAAAAGTTTTTTTCTCATCCTGAGACACAGATAGATAAATCTGAAAACAATTGCTGTTCTAAGTTACTTTCCCTGAAACATAAAAGTACCATCTTTTAGAACAGGCATGACGAAAGTCCAGCCCATGGGCCAAATGTGGCCCATGTTCAATTTTTCACCGGTCCACTTGCTCCTTTCATAAACTCAATAATATGCGGTCGCTGGCATGTTCTAAAAACTTCTTTTTTTTTTTTTTATAGTACATTTTTCAATTTACAGACATTTACAGTCACTTCTAAAAACTTCTAAAAACTGTATATACGATTTATTTTTTGTTGTTGGCTAAATTGCATTTTAAGTCATTGTAAGCCTGTGGCAATATTGTCATGTCTGTGACACTTTCTAGCTTATTACTGAAATGTTAACAGCAGATAAAAAAGAAAAGTTGACAGTACGGGCCGCCGCTTCCAGGACAAGTGGTAGTTGGCATATTTTTTCTGTGAAGTATGAAACAACTGTGTGTGCCTAATATCCCAAGAGACTATTTTGAAGGAGTTCTAGATCAAGAGGAACTACCAGACATCCACTAAAACACTAACTGGGAATGAATGGTGCAGAAAAGTCATTTAGGTAATGATGTATTTAGATCTATTTGCTTCCTATGTATTGAAATGAAAATTATGCCATTGCAGTAAAATGTTCAATAATTAATTTACAATTAATGTTATTAAAATAATACAAAGAATTTCATACCAAATGGTTGAGCCTCTTATCATTTCATCTAATCCAATCTGGCCTTCTTTGCAGAAACTTTGGATACCCCTGTTATAGAAGGTTGATGAAAAGCCATCAGGCTCTTCCACACGTGCTTTGCGTATGTGTGTGAGGGTGTCACAACATCCATCTTTCTCCCTTCTTTTGACCGCTGGGAATCACCTCCATTTATCTTCCTTAAAAATTCAAAGGTGGGACAATTACAGGTCAGACTCGAGAGATAGCAGGAGCAGTTTTTGGCAGCTGGACTCAAAATGACAGGGTGTGCATTGGCTCACATCTCATTATGGCTCGGCACTCCAACATTATCTTAAAGTTACTATAAATAGATGGCAGAAGAGAAAAAAGATTAAGAGAAAAGCAATTGTGAGAGGCAGAAGAAAATGACAACAGAAAGAAATGGTAACATAGAGGTTCCTCAAAATAGCTTCTTTCCCAAGGCAATAACCATGCTAAACTCCAAAATGCACAGATAAAATCTGCCACAGCACATTTCAATGTAAATGTTTATATATGTATATCTGCTATTTAAGCATTTGTCCCATGAAAACTGTCAACTCTTTCCTACCTCCATGCTGTTTTGCAAATCTGACATGTTTATATCTGTACATACCACTGCACACAATTATGGACATTTTTATATTTGCCCATTTCATATTTTGCATTTTTGCACACTTCCATTGTACACTTTGTATCTATTGTGCATATTGATATTTTTTATATTTTACTTGCTAGATCTTGTCTTAGCACTGTAAATGACGATGACTTCAGTTTTATTGTCCATGTGGACAGTGACAATAAGGGCACATCTGTCTATATACTGTGCTAATCATTTGGGGTTGTTTAAATTGTTCCACTTGAATTCAAATGTCAAAAACTCCTGGCATTCTGGCCATATAATCATCCATTATGGGAACAAACAGAAAGAAGGTGCTCAACTTAGCTGAGATGTTGTCTTGTTTGTTTTATTGTACAAAAGATTATAAGGCACTTTAGTTGTTTACAAATCCTTCTGTCCACTCACTGTCTAATTAATCTGATGGGTGATTCAACAAAATAAAAGACCTGATCAAGATGTTAAATGGTAAATGGCGTGTACTTATATAGCACTTTTCTACCTTAAATAAAGACCCAAAGCACTTTCAGCCACAGTCCCTTTTACTCATGAACACACACATTCACACAGCAGGAGCAATATGGGGGTCAGGGTTTTGCCCAAGGACACTTTAACACATGGCCAGGCAACCTGTGAATCTGCGACCTTCCAATCAGAATTTACCACTGCACCACAAAGTCAAAGAATAATGGTTTGAATACAGACTATTTTTGAAATGTAGTCTTTGTGGTAATATGTTTTCATTATTGATGATTTCAGTCCATCAAATGATGGGTCAAATGCAGGGAACAAATTTGACACACTTAAAGTGAGACAACTTATTAGATCTTCACTTTAACATACAATAGTTCCCAAATACCAACTTTTTTGAGGAAAATGCATCATTTTCACAAGTGTGCTTGCTCATCCTTGTGATTTCAAGCACTTATGAAATGTTCAGATTTCAAAAGCAAGTCACTAAACATCAGGACTGAGTCACTCTGACAAACTGGTGATCTTCTGTCCACCGGGGACTGCTGAAGGGGAGATCCCAGATGTTTCCTGTAGGGCACGATGTACTGCTTGATTTGTGAACCTCCTGTTTTTGTGCCTCATTCTCAGGGAATTTTGAGGGAACTTTCAGTGACAGCAGGCCTCCCTAAATAAACATATTAAACTATTGCTTCTTCTGGCAAAAACTGATTTAAAGGAGACTACCTCTGAACCTTTTTACAGGTGTGGGCTTATTTCCATATTTGTGTTGTTAGCGTTCATCACATTCCTTAACTCAGACAAGTCTACATTTAGAAGAGTGGTCTTACTCTTTTACTTTGATAAAATCCCACTGCAATCATCCTTTGATCTATTGTAAAAGCCTTCCTAGTTGTCTTTTAATTGATTAAATGATTTTGTCATTTTTACCAAAAATCAAAAAACTTCTAGAACATAGTTTCTGCAGAGCGGCAGTAGTTTATAGAAATTCACTTGAGTTGAATCCACCATTGAGTTGTGGGCAGGACCATTGACCCTCCCCTTTCTAATCATTCAACTGTTTACACTTTCTCCCACTAGCACACCCCCAACATAACATTACCGGTGCTACAAAAAAGGTGAGCAATGTTGGAGCTATCCAGCTGTACAGTTTTGAGCCAGATGCCAGTTCGGACGAGGAAAACAAACATGGATGTAGTCGTCTACAAGTAAATCAATCAGTCAATCTTTATTTATATGGCGCTTTAACATCTGCCAGACATCCAAAGTGCTGCACAAGTATAAATACACTAAAACCATAGGTAAAATTCAAAGAAGCACAGTAAAACGATAACAATAAAATCATCAATAAAGGAAAACACTAAAAAAACCTGCCTAATTATCATTCTCTCTGGTGAGGATCTGGCAGACATCACTGACAGGGGAAGACGATTCCAGAGTTTAGGAGCGGCCACTGAAAACGCTCTGTCCCCTTTGGTCACAAGTCGAGTCCTTGGAACCACTGAGAGCATCTGGTCTACAGATCGCAGAGCTCTACGAGGACGATGGCTCTGCAGGAGCTCAGAAAGATAAGGAGGTGCCAGACCATGTAAACATTTAAAAAACAAGAATAAGATTTTGAAATCAATTCTAAAAGAAACAGGCAGCCAGTGCAGAGAGCGCAGTATTGGTGTGATGTGATCACGCCGTCTGGTCCCCGTTATTAGTCAGGCAGCTGAATTCTGAATGCATCAGAATGGAATGAATTTACAATGTTGGTAACAGACGTAAATACACCTTACAAGTGTGAGGTTAGAGGGCATTAAACCCATTCCTGTAGAATCATATATTATGTTTCACAAGGACAGACATACCATGCAACTGAGAATCCCATCATATTGCTTAATTGCAGTGCCACTCCCTGTAAACATTTAAGTAACAATGTTTTCTATTGTGCTTGTTTGAGTTGGAATTTAAGGGAGCTAACAGAGAAAACATACATTGGGATCTGCAAAGTGGGAAACAGGATCTAACCCCAAAAAACTCCTTTTATTACGAGGTGGAAGGTAGGGGTGGGCAGCAGTGGAGAAACAAGCGATCTCACCCCTGCGGGAGAACAAAAAGCCGCTTGGTTCAGAAAGAGGGAGAAAGAGAAGAGTAGGAGGAAAAGAAATGAGGGACTGGAGGGGACAAAAGCCCTTGGTGTGCTGATGAGGAGCCAGCCTCCACTGCCCTGCAAGCATGTCTCCTCTGCAGACTCAAACCAGTAAACCTTCCTCTTTGAAAGGAGTCTGATAAAGTGTCTTCTGAATCATGACTTGTCCCCAGACTGTCTGCAGGGGAACCTTACTTCTACACTGCTCCAGTTGCCATGGCAAAAAACAGCCTTTTTACAGAGGAGGTTATTTATCTTCTCAAATGCCGGCTCCCTTTTATTCTGCTTTATCTCACTCCTAGCGGGATAAAAAAAAAATTAGAAAAACAAAACGTCTTTTATAGCCTGGTTCATTTTCACAGACAGCCGATTTGAGAGGCACCTGAGAAAAATGTAGGAGGCCGAAATAAACATGGGCCACAAGTCTCAACATATATATTTTTAAAACCTCTTTCTCAGGATCACAACCCATGCAGAACACTCTACCGACAACACTATGGTGTTTAACATTGTTGTTGGTCTGCAAGAACATGAGTCATTCAGTGGGGTTTTGGACACCATAGTAAGCTTCATTGTCCTCCATTCTAAGCATGCTTGTTACACAAATGAGGAAAATCCACAGACCCACACACCACAGAGCTAATGGCCAAACCAGAGAGCTTGTTTCTCTGTTTAAAAAGGAAGTGCAACATCCAGCTATCAGACAGCTGCACAGACATTGCATGAGGCAAATGGACAATCTGGAGAAGACCTTTCTGTTGTTAACAGCTTTTGACCTGGGCATGGAAGCAGGTTTGTGGCTGGAGCCGGAAAACCACATCTGGCTGACTTAATCAAAAAAAGATTACAAGAAGTTCACAACTAACAAAATATAAAGGGATAATTGAAAATTCATTCATTTTTTCATTCATTCATCTTCTTTACCGTTTTATTCCCTTTTGGGGTCACGGGGTTGCCGGAGCCTATCCCGGCCCCATGTTTTGGCATGCAAAAAAAACAATGAATGAATTATAAAGTTTTCATTAACAAATTTACTAATAGAAACAATTCGTCATATTTAGTATTATTTAAAGACAAATGCTAATGTGGCCTCAATTATTCTTAAAATTTATGATAAAATCAACTATTTTTCATGGCTAACATTTATTAGGTCACACTCCCCAAAAAAGCGACTGTCCTCCAGCGAATACATAGGCCGTGCACGCCTGTATTTGTGTGTTTCTGCAATGTAAGCACACGCTGTCCTCCATCTGCCGTTTGATAGAGGCCCTTTCCTTTCCTGCGCCGGCAGCCAAGCAGCTAGCTTTCCTTCACTGCTCCAAGACGGCCACACAACCCTCACAAACACACTAAAGACATGTAGACAGACAAACTAACGGGCGCATGACAAAATCTAAACCACAGATTTAACACGTAAAGATATTCCACTCTGCTTTACAAGTTTCTCTCAATTCAAACTATGTTTGCCTGCAAACATTTCCTGGATGCTTACCTCATTGTCACATGCTTTCATCACTAAACGGCTTGGGAATGACTAAAATAAGCCTAATGATTAACTGAGTTACAAGAATAAGTTAAAACCACCGGATTTCCTTCCTTAAAATTTGTAGTGGCTGTAGAAAAATTCCCCACCAAGTAAAGTCAAAGTGGATCTTTATGCCTTACATTTATGGCCCAAATGTTTGTTTTATGACATCATCTTGATTCTTTGTTCAAATGAGAAAAAATCATTTACAAAAATACAAATAAAAAATTCCTATAGTCCAGCAGATAAATAAAAAAAACTAAACAATCAAATCCTGAAAAGATCTGCCGATTTGTATGCATAATAGCCCGGCAGCTGTTGTAAAACAACCATTAACTCAAATAGAGCCTGGCCTGCAAAGTTACAGCATCCTTTTAATAAACAGCATAGCAGGGAGGAGAGACTATGACGAGAGCCGAGGATGATTAAGGAAATGAACAGATGGGAGTTCAAGAAGAGGAGGACACCAGAAGAATATATACTGTCTGTTTGTTGCAAAAAGTAACCTTAAGGAGAGGTAAAGTAGTAAAAAAAAGGGATTTTGGTTACTTCCCCCCTGGGATAAATACTGCATTTTATAATAAAAAGAACCGGATATCCACAATACAGCTGAGCTATGACTGAAGCTAACAATGATCTATTCCTGAGCTTTCTTTCCCTCTCCCATGGTGCCTAAAGCAGTGCACGTTTCTCTGTTATAGCCTGCCTGCAGTGCAAAGCAGCAGAAAGTATAGCTCATATGAAGCAAATTAAGATTAATATCAGTCAAACCTGCAAATGTACCTGGAGCTCAACGCCCTGAACAGAGAACAATTTCAGTTGGTCTGTTTGAAGCATGACTAAATGAAACAGTGCAGACAGACAGCAAAAGGAATACATTTAGACAAACAAATGGCTTACGAGGACTGAAATGCATTTACTGAGTTCTGGGCTAAGCCTACTTAAAGACCCGCTCTGATCATCTGTTGAGTTATTTTAAAAGTGTTCCCAGTGGTCTTTTAATTATAATTATTCCGTTTTTAGCTAAAACCCAAAAACCTGTGTTGTTTTCTAGGACAGTTTCTGCAGAGCAGCAGAAGTTCAAACTTTGATAGCTATTCCAAACAACTGCATCGCTATCCTAAGCATGTTTTTGTACAACGCTCTTAAGATGCAAAATCTAAAAAAAATATTCACTTGTTTAATTAAATAAACAAAATGTAAACACAGTACCTACTATAGTTCTGCTGAAAAAGCCTTTTTTTCTCCCTGCTGTTTCACATCATCAACCACTTCCCATTTAATTTGTATTTGTTAGCACCCCAGATGACATTACCAGATTAATCATGAATCTAAAGAGGTCTCTTTGTGATTGTAAAGCACATAAACTGTAAAAAAATTTAAAAAAAGTCTACCATTGGAAAGACTAAAACTTGAATACCTAAAACATTTCCAGTTCCAGATGCAACCATGGCCAAAATCAAATGTCTTCTTACCCAACTGAGAGATGATTCAATGTGTCCTTTTTTTTGAATCCATAACAGCAGGCCGCACGGTTCTGATCAAGTCCAGCATAGTCACATTCTTGCTGTCTTCATTGATAGAGCTGTAGTAACTGTGACAGCTCTGGGAGGAGAGACGATCCTGGGATCCAGGCGTGGAGCTCTGCACTTTCCAGTGAGCAGTTAATCAAGTAGCAACCAGCTGGAATTCTTAAAGTGCAGCAGTGGATGCCTTAAAGGGCTGCTCCAACTCCTTCAGCTTGAGAGACAGTGAGAGAGACAGAACACATGTCGGATAATTAACAACACACCATGGTAAGGCGGGTGATGAGAAGCTAGAGGATGGGGCAAGGTGTCATGTACTTCCTGTCTAGAAAAGGAACATTTAGTCAAAAGCAGAGGAGCACATAGCTGAGAGAAAATAAATGCTTCCTCATAAGAAGAGACAGCTGTCTGAGAGCCACTTATTCATTTAAAACTATTAGAAGAAAATTCTATGGAGAGCTCAGACATTTTGTTGAAGAAAACAACCTCATTTGTGGAGAAATTCAAGGTTCTCTTGAATAAATATTATCACATTGCTAGAGAGACTTGTTTTCCACCAAAATCAAATGTTCACATTCATGAAGCAGAACTGGATGTAGAGACTACCCAAGCTTCTTAATATACAACTCCCTCCACTGTCTTCACCCATGAGGGAGGAAGATATACTCTGATTAAATAGAGACAAGAACAACAATTAATGTACCTGGGAAAGACAAGCAGCCAATAAATCTGAGAACAATGTTTCTGCTGGAAACAGGTTTGAAGGCAACGACAAGGCTCTTTGTTAAAGTAAAGATGCTTGTAGTAAAGGCCATTAGACGTATAGTTTAAGATGCAATAATTTTACTTCAATGAGAAGCATGCAGGCTGGTTGCTATGGTGACCAGTTTGCTTGTGGCCAGCTAAAAGAAGGTGCAGTGGAAAGGAATGGGTTTTCTGTCTCAACAGTTTGCTTTGTTTTGCTTTTACTAATAGATACTTTTCCTGCCTTAAAGAACTCAGAAGTATGGAGTTCCATGCTCTCCTGCTCAATGACGTGCTTGAATCAGACCACCAGAGCATCCAAATCCTTGCAGGGTTAGGTGGAATCAACACATTGAGGCTCACATTGTTCATCCTCATACAAGTTCAGATTTATGGCTTGTTTCCTGGAAAGAACTGTGTGGGAGTACTTGAAATCAGATATACAGTAATCTCAAAAGTTCATAAATAAATTATGAGGTCTGACATAATAATAGTCTGACACTCAGTAAGAAGGGGAGGTAAATCAAGCAAACTATTGAATAATAGAAGAACCTTTCTCTAATGCAATAAGATACACAGTGATGCTCACCAACAATCAAAGGAAATGACAGCCATACATAAAATAATTGATTATTCATACAATTATAAATTATTATATAAATTCATGAATGAATACATTGATTTGTTCTATTTGCTATTTATTGTAGCTTGCAAATTTAAATCAACCTTCACATATAAACAGACTAAAACATAATGCCAAAGAGGTAAAAAGACATTGCTCACACCTTTATGATTGTTTATTTTTGCTTTCTATTTAAATTTTAAAAGGTTTTTTTGAAAAAACAATAATGAACTTGATCATTTGATCAAAAATCAAAAGGAAATCACAGCAGCGTGTGCTGTGAAAAGAGGCTTCAAAGATGTATCACCTCCTCACAGTCTGTTACCACAGTGCATGTATTAAACACCATATTTGCATGGCTCTCACTTATACTGACTTGAAACATAAAACAACAGAAATTGCTTTCATCTAATACCATAAATTTTCTTAACTGTAATATAAAAGAAAAAACCTCCAAAGCAGAAATGAATGGCCCAAATATCAGTTTATATTTGCCAAAGTAATTAACAAACTTTTCACTTCAAGTGGCAAAAATACCAGTCTTTAAAATGTGCATGGATTTTTTGGAATACTTTTAGGTTCAAACAACTCAGAAGAATGAGTTTTTAATTTAACCAACACTGAATTTGTAACTCCATTCTGGAGATTTGCACGTTTCTTAAGCTACAACTGCGCTTGGGGTCCCTAAAAAATTTAGGAAAAGATTAATCTTTACTCCATACCTGACTGAGAAACCTTTCCTTTAAAGAAAAACTCAGCTTTTATGGTAAACACTTTTACTCTTTTTTACCAATTTTATTCTAGAGTTAAAGATTAGGCTTCACTCAGTAAGTATGTTAATCTATCAGGTTTTAAATTGAATAAAGTTTAAAAAAAAGGGTACTTTGAAGGGAAGAAGTTGCCCATTTTAGTCCCACCAGCTTTTAATTGGCAAGTACCCTCATTGTTTATCATTACATGACATAATAACAATATCGAAATATTGTTAAAGCCCACAAAACTTACAAGTAAACTTTTTTTACATTTTTAAACAGGAAAAAGTGAAATTCTGAATTGAAGAACTAAACTTAAAAAATGTTTTGTAGGAACCGAAATTATTGATTTTTCAAGTCTCTATGAAGATAATACTGAACTTAGGTGATTATCTTCTTTGAACTTTATTTGAACCTCTGTAAGTGTAAGCTCTGCTGTACAGCTGCAAACTAAAAAAAAAAAAAAAGCAGAGGTAAATGAAATCTCTCATGCAAGTGTTATTTCTCCAAGACAAACCAAAGGCTGGCTCACATCGCAGCGTGGTGAGAAATACCAGCTGGACAGACACCTCGATACATGCAAGCAGGTTGACACAAGTCTCTCTTTCACCATCTGCACCTCCGCAGGGTTGTGGTCAATCAGATTAGGCCATCATGCGGAGATATCTGAATACACCAACACAAATCCATTTAAAAAGATAAGCTCTGAGGGTAATGGCTGTGACAAGAGCACACAAATACATATCTTACAGCAGAATTCCTGTGAGACGGGAGAGATCTTTCTTTAGCTGAAGAGTGTGTTAAAGCTCCAGCAGGATTGCGTTAACAGACTTGCTCAGACCCCCAACAACAACAAAAAAATCCAGGATAGTTCGTGAATTCTGTAATAAAAACTAAATATGACTACATAAACCTTTTTTTTTTCCATTAAGACAAAAACATTGTGTAACAGATTGTACTAACTAAAGGCTATGGAAGAGCCTAATAAAATATGTAGCAAAGGAGAGAAAAATCTTTTTGAACCAGGATTTGGATGGGAAAAAACAAGTAGGGCAACTCCAGCACTACTTTCCCTGTCAGTGCTCCAGATATTTTCAAATAGAGGCGAGAAAAGTGATTAATGATGTTTACAGGTGGACTCGAAAGGGGTAAAACAGAAAAAAAAACATTAACTCTCGCCATAAACTGCTAGTGGGGGAAAGAAAATTATAAATGATCATGTTCTTGAGGCATCTTTCTGATATAGAAGGCCATATATTAAGAAAGTTAACCTTAGAATGAGTTGTTGTTTCTTTTTCATCTTCTTCCGTTTTGTCCCTTTCGGGGTCACGGGGCTGCCGGAGCCTATCCCGGCCACTTGTGGGCGAAGGCAGGGGACACCCTGGACAGGTCGCCAGTCTGTCGCAGGGCTACATATTACAAATCCATTCACTCTCACACCTACGGACAATGTAGAGTTTCCAATTAGCCTATGGAGTGGGTTTTGGGCGGTGGCAGGAAGCCGGAGTCCCCGGAGAGAAGAACCCACGCATGCACGGGGAGAACATGCAAACTCCACACAGAAAGGTCCCCCATTGATGTTCTGGTTTAGGTCCCCCAGCCGGGACTTGAACCGGGGGCCTTCTTGCTGCGAGGCTAGAGCGCTAACCACTTTGCCATCCTGCAGCCGTTTCTGAGTATGTCTTTATTCAAATCATTATGAAACATGTAGAAACTGAAATCAGAGGGCCACAAGCTCCTTACTCTCCTCCACTTAAATCAGCAATTCTTTTGGTGAAAGAAAAACAAACAACTACTTTTTTTATGGTCTTGTATATAATATTGATATAAAAAGATGATTAAAATAAACAAAAGAGGATCAGTATGACTTTAAGTCACAAGACCCAGTCATGACTTCTAGTCTAATACTTTTTTAATCCTTGTTTCATCAGAAGCCCTAAATAAAGAAAGATATTGTTTAGGCCCCTACATTAGCTGTCCAATGCTCATTCGCTCTGTGGTGTCTCCCTTCTCTTCCTGTTCTCTCATCCTTTCCCAAAGCTCACCCTCTCAGGCGCCTGGGAGCTGCTCAGACAGAACACAGTTTGGATTAAAAATAAGCTCCCAGAGGAGGATTCCCCCACAACATCCAAACTCCATGAACTCAGTGCAGTAAATATTCATGACAGAGGAATTGTGGTGCTGAACAACACAAGAAGAAAAGCAAATCTCCAGACACAAGTATTTTAAAGCATCCTGTGTTACTGTAAAGATGCAAACACAAAGGCAGGCAATAATAAGCATGTATGTGAACCCACACAAAGAGAAAAAAATCTGTGGTCGACCTCTGCATCTATATGTCTGCCCAAGGCAGTATGTCTAGTCGGCCTGCAAACACACTGGAAAATGAAGATTTCAATTAAAAAAAAAAGAGGAAAAAAACAGCCAAGATAAAAAAGGCAGTAAAAATAATAATAACACACATCTGGTTGCAAACTATAACAGCATCAACCTTTTTATCCGCTTTGGAAAATTGGGTCCCGTTTTGTAGAGTATTAGAAAACAATAAGGAATAAAGACATTTTTATGTACCTTTAACTGCAGTTGTAAATGAATGTGTTAAAAGTTAATACTTCAACTTCATGGCCACTCTTTGAAACCGTGACGCTGATTCCAGTTGCAAATCTTCAGGGAACGTGTGTGTTTTACTTTGTATGAAGCTCTTCTACAAAAGGTTCAATATCAACAAGCAGGAAGTGAAGGTTTCCTGTGTGAACTGTGGTTATAAAATTAGCAGGACTCTGAGAACTAAAATAGAAAGACAAAGAGATTAATGTGAGTCAGAAACACAAAATGAGGAAAAAAAATGAAACATTGAAACTCATATTCATAAATCATATCTCAAACTTTATTTTCTTAGTAAGTCAAAACCAAAACAAAGATTATTTATGTTTTTGAATTTGAAAAGTTTCTCTTTTTGTCATTGCATCCATAACATTAAATAGCATGTGGGACTATTACAGAGTACAAAAAAATACCTTTCTTTTTTCAGAGTTTATTTCATACGCCAATAGTATTAAAGCAATGTGGGCAGTATTGTTACAATCAAAGCATTACTGTGTTTAAAAAAAAGTAGATTAGAAGATTATTTACTACCCAGTTACTATCCATGATTTGAGAACAAGCATTTAGACTTGTAATCCATGTGTATCAACCACACATCAGACTTTAAACTCCTGCTCACTGTTGTCCCTGTTTATACAGTAGATCTGCTTGGAGCCAATCAAGACATGCATTTGTACACTGGTATGATAAAGTCTGACGTCACCCATTAATGAGATACTTGGTGCAGGTGAATCATGGCAACATGAGGTAGACGTCCGAGTTGGAGACTGGTGACATGCAAAGGGCAGAAGGATAGAATCAACATCCAAATCGAGGTCCAATATGCATAGCAAGGCTCATAAACATCCATCCAAAGAGGGAATGATCCAGTCCGTAAAACAAAAACTAAAGTGGAGCACAGCAACTTCGTCAACGCATAAACATACAAACTCAACCAGAACCAGCTGATAGGGAGTGAATGAACCACATGCCATGACAAACAAAAACATCATTGTTGTGACTAGAAAATAAAGCAATAAACGCACACCAACCTTTTTTGGGGTTTTTTTATGAACCAGGTTGTAAATGCCTAATTTCAAAAGAAAACCCTGACTTTTTAACCCTTTTCTAACATGGAAGACAATGGGAAACTTCTTCCTTCTGAAACTAACCTCTAGTGGTCATTAGAGGAACTTCAACATGTGGTATTTCTGTGGGAATGTGGGAACTTGGCATCAGCAATTAATTTTGACTATTTTCCAAATGAGTCCAAGTCACAGGTGCTGAAGTTGAAGTAAAACGTAAGTCCACAACAAAAAAATTCTGTTCACTTTTGACCTTAAGAGAAAGGCATTTTAAAAATCATTGGCCATCTTTCATGGACTAATGGCTTCTAACAAATATTTTATCTTAAAATTACTGTTGTGAATGCTGTTGTTCATTCACTGTATCACTTTTTGAGGTCTCGCTAGTTCACCGATTTTCTTCAGTGCAATTTTGCACAATTTTTGGGGGGTTTTATTTTACAGTGCACTGTGTTCTGTGTCTTGATTGGCTATAAAGCTTGTCGATCAATCTACCCCATGTCGTGTAGTATGGTGTTTTACAGCCTTAAAACATATATGATCCAACTTTGCAGATTAACTGTAGAATGTAAGGGTGTTACATTCTACAATTAATTTGCAATAATCGAGAGAACACTGCACTAAAATATGTCCCATTGGAATGAGTACTGCAATCTTGAAATCATTTCAAACGGAAAATATAAAAAAAAGCTTTCCAATAGATTAAGTAAAATTTCAGAAAAGTCTACTTGGATTTAATAGAAAACTCAAAAACCTTTACAATTTCATACTAGGATTGTGAGCTTAAAAAGATTAACAAACGAAAAACTGAAAAGATCTCCATCTTGTATTTGTATCAAAAGCTAAACATGCTACATGTGGAGAAGCTATCAGGCTAAAATCTAAGCTGGCGTGGAACCCCTGCTGTTGTTCATGAGGTGGCTATCTGTGTCTGCCACGTCTGATTTCAGCTCGATTTTCAGCTTAAATTCTGCTTGGTCGATTTTTAACACCTGGCTACACTCAAAAAAACAAAGAAATCAAGCTGGATTTTTCTAGGATTTATTTTACACTGTATTTAAGAAAAGAAAAACATTTTAGATTTGTAACCAGTTTAAGAGACTTTTAGGGGTGTGTCTCTTTCAAATTACCGTAATGTTTTGTTCAGTTTAATTCAAAGATGGCAGGAAAACGTAGAATTGTTTGCCATCTATACAATATATTTCATTGTTTGTAAATGCACATTTATAAATGAATATTTGGAGATACTTTTCAAGTAGCTTTTGAGGATAACTCTAAAAACGTTTACAGCAAAGCTCAAATATGAGCTTTGTCTGGGACAGGAAGTTAAAGCTCATAGGAAGAGCACCCTGTAGACCTAAATCAACAGGATACGGGTGATTTATGGGATAACGTCCACAGCTTTTAGGAGCAGCAGCCAGCCACGCCTGAAATAAAGCTCTTAAACTTCTTTGTATCTTTTCCTTCAAAGGCATCATGGCAGCTGATCTAAGAGCATGGCTGTGCACATGAGTAAACACTGCCGTCTAGTCACACACACATGGGAATGTGCGGCCCCCGCAGCCTTACAGGAAGAAGCCGTGTAAATACTGTGGAGCATGACCCACTGACATGTAATGGAGGTGCAGCAAAGGGCAAATGGATTAAATGTGTATTACAATGAATTTAGTATCAGAGAAAACAAATAATTTTTCTTTGTTGTAGGGAATTACTGTCAAATATCTGACTCCATTAAAAACAGATATCATCCAGGGAATACCAGATGCAAAAGCTGGGTTTTGTTGCTAGTCTTATAGCGACCCTGAGGGAAATCAGCATGCCAAAAGCTGAGCGACAACCCGCACTACTCCATCTTTTAACGGCCAACAGGAAACTGGCCATTCAGCAGATCATCCACAGGAGCTGCTCCATCAGCGTACATGCTGATGGATGGCAAGTCACACCCGAGAGGAGACCCAATTGATTCCCTCCCCCAAATGCCACAGACTGCTGATACGAGATAACGTTGCTTTTTAATGGCTTTGTGCCGATATTGTGATGAAAAATTCAACTGAAACAAATACAAATGACTCCATGATCACCAACAGGTGAGATTAAGTAACATTTTATTTTTCAAGTCTTGCACATCTGTGAACTTTAGGACAGTGATGATCCTGAAACTACGGTAAGTTGTTTACTGGGACATAATTCCTGCAGAGCGGCAGTAGTTCATTAGAAATGTATCTCTAAGTTGTGGATGGGACCATTGGCGAGATCAACCCCACCCCTCCTTCTCCTCCACATAGCTGAGAGCTCTCTCTTTGAGGCCTACATGGATCTAGTCGTCTTCAAGTGGATGCATCAGAATGTAGCAGAGCAGGGAGCTTGTGTTCCGAAAAGCGTGTTTTCTATGTAACAAATAAGCTCTTTTTCCAAAAGCATGTTTTCATCAGCTGCTCATTCACAACAATTTGTAAAAATAAATACTCAAAAAAATCAATTTTAAGCCTATTTTTCTTCATATATGTCCTTCATCATCAGAAAAATGCGACACGAACATGTTAAAACACAATTTTCTCTGGAGTGAGTCTTTAAAGAGACACTGGATAGAAGAATTAGCACACAAAAAAACAACAAAAGAAGAACCCTTCAATAAGTAAATATGCAGCATATACCTGTTTGCTTGAATAATTTACAAAATATGCTACAAATAAATGAAGAATAATCAACTTTCTCATTGGGTTTGAGTACCGTAATATTTAATTCATTTCAACATTAATATTAACACTTGTAGTTTCTTCAGAGATAATTTTGCTATGCTTCCAAGAAAAACACTAAAAACGTATACAGTACATTTCAATTATTTTAAACTTTAAATAAAAATAGACCTAAACTCACATAAATGTTGTATTTCTAGCATGCTTGTAAGTCTTCTTTTGTTTAATATTTAATTCAAACTGCAGTTGGATTGTATTTGTTTTAGCTAATTAATGTAGGATTGAAGTGTTGTGCCCACAGCTAAACAAAATCGTATACAATATGTTCTGCAGATGTTTTGCTATTTTTTATCTACAACTTTACAAATACAAAATATAAATGTTAAGAAAAAATAAAAATGGAAGAAAAACATCATAAATCATTTTTCATCAAGTCATAAAGCTTAATGTGATTCTGTTTAGAAAAGCTATATTGATGTTGACGTCTACAGAGATTAGGATGTGGAAGGCAGTGTTGACATGTGTTCAGCTCAGAAAAATCATGTGACTACTTTACTCACATTTGAACTGCATCCACAGTTTCCATGGTCACAGATTTTCTAGATTAGATCTGCAAAAATCCCTGATTTCCACATCAATGCAAAGAGGGTTTTTCTTTTTCCTCTCAAGAAGAGATGCACAACAGAGATAACAATCGAACTGAGTGTCTTAATTCCTGCTCCCAGCAATGCCGGTGTCAGAAGCTCCTAAAAAAGATGTTAGTTCAGAGCCTAGGCTGCAGTGCTTTGTGTCACTGGGAATTCTGGGAAAGAGTTGTAAACAAAAGGCAACATGCAAAGCTCTGAGAGAAAGAGATAAGGGATTGTGGGAGGGGTTCTGGTTGTAAAAACAGTGAGGATGGTTTTGCAGAGCTAGCAGCATCCCTCTGAGACGTACAGAGATCGACTTCTAATGCCAATCAGTGCAATTTCACCTTTTCACCAAACCGCTGTGATTCCTAAATATTACAATGCAAAATATTTTTCATTCATCATTCATTGAGTCCCTGGTTGTTTCTGTCACAAATCCAGGAACATGACAGAGCTGTACTCTCAGTGCTGATGTCAACTAAGCAGGAAAGAAAAGCCTGACAGGATGCTAAATCCCTCATGACATAAGCGGAAAGCATGCTTTTCAAACTAAAATCAGCGATACTACACGAGCACGTAACAACAGAGATGCCCTGTCTGCCTCTCAAGAAGGTCAAAAATGTGCGGATTAGACCCTCATTAATACTGAATCTGGATTATTTCAATCCTGTGGCAGCACTACGCCTACAGATTACTTCTATCCCAGCCACGGCTTTAAAAGACAATAGCACTTTTTGTTTCGCTAGAACTGACAGTACCGCGCAGTAACAAAGAGGGACTCATTTCTAATAGGGTCAGGAGTGATTAGAGAAGCGGCGGCACACAGAAGCAAAACGATATCCCAAAGAGTCCCCAAAAATCCGGCAGGATTTGCTAGATTATAACCTAAACAACTCCAGTTAGCCCCTTAGTGCTTTTAAAAGCAGAATTAACTATTGAAAACATATCTTTTTAAAGACATTTTGAAGCATCATTTGACTCAAACACAAACATCTAACGCGTTAAAAACGACTCTCAGTTGTCTAAGACATCTCTCAGTTTCTTTTGATGTTAACCAGCTTGGCTGTGGGGGCTTTTGATGCATAATTTATTAGAATCCCATTAAAAAGACTAAGATGTGATGCATGTAAAGCTGTTGTAAATGTAAACAGATGACACTGCAGTGAGGAGCCATGTTACTTACATGTTACTGTTGTTAAGTTTTACAGTGGAAATTGCAAAATTGTGTCGTTGTTTTTTTAGATGATCTACCTTTTTTTCTTTGTTTTGGCTACAATGAGAAGATAATATTGTTGTCCCCGGCACAATAAAGAGCCAAAAGAGACATTTATTCCCGTTTCTGTCTATCTGAAAAATGAAAAATGTATTTTCATTGGAGGAAAAACAGACAAAAATGAAGAGAGAAGAAAGGGAGCGCTGATCAGTCAGCTCGACCTGTCCGTGTTCCACAAAAACAAATGACATCAGAAATGCTGCCAATCAGCTGATGTGACTCAAAGGGAAGCTGTCAGAAAACACTCGATCTTTCTTTTCGACTCTTGGCTAATAAAAAGGGAAATGGCTCAGCTAAGTCACACATGGATCAGAGCACGGCAAACACAACTCACATCATTTTGATGCAGAAAGAGTTGTTCACTCTGACAAGAACTGACAAAAACGCCCATTGTTGCTATGAGTGAGAAATGTAAACATTAGGATTTTATTTGACATGGCTGATGTGTTAAATTGTCATGTCGCTTTTTGGCAAGAGCAAAAAAAAAACGGCACTGAGAGCGGTGTAACACCGCAGGAGCTCTTGTCGACTGACAATTCGGAGCCATCAGTTTGATCCCAACCCTTAGAGAGAGGTGTGACAACCCACCATTACAGCAAACGACATAATGAATGTATTTACTGTGCCTCTTTGAATGTCAGCAATCGATCCAAAAAGATAAATAAATAAATACACCTTCAAACCACGGATTGTCCCAAAACAGACTTTTTTAAACCACAATAGAGTGGAAAACATCCTTCAACCAAAAGTAAGACTTTACATTATGGAGTTTAGCAAAAAAGAAAAAAAAAACTGTTAAATTCATTGATTTGGTTCGAGTAGAATAGAATGGAATAGAATAGAATTTTTATTGATCCCACAAAGGGAAAATACCTTGTATAGCTATATTTAAAACAGCAGATAATTAAAAAAAACACTTAAAACACACTTAATATTTTTAAAGATAATTACTCTCTATGATGCATTCTAAAGTCTAATTGATGTCAGAAATTTGATCTATTATAGATAAACAAACCAGTTTCAAACTTTTTTTGAAATGCATGAGTTATTTTAGGCCCCCAAACCAGCTACATGTGACCTCAAAGACTTTTGTTCTCTCTTATGTTTCTTGAAACATTTAAAGAAATTACAAATCGCACAAATAAAACGATTACCGGTCAGACATTTAGCATTACTTATTACATAAAGAAATCTGCAGCCTCTGTTAGATTAAGGCATAAAAGGTTCATAGTTACTAATAATAAACTAATTGTTGATTAATTGTATGAGCAGTTTCTAATGTTATTTTTTTTCTTATTTAAAGTTTTGTTATAAATTGACTGCAATCAAATCAGAATTTGTTGACTTCAGAAATGTAAAAACTTCAATTTTAACTGCTATAGATCTTGTAAACTTATTTTGAATTGTTTGCTTTATCTGATGAAATCTAAATTTATTTAAGAACAAAAGTAAATCAAATTGAAACCTAAAATGTTTTTATGTTTGACAGATGGCATTAATATATATTTTAATGCCATCAGTGTTTTATATGAAGGACAGTTTACAAGTATTTCACCTACTTTCTTCAAAATAAAGCAAAATGAATTACTTCAAATCGGGCCAACACTGGCACCATTTCTGGCAAACATTGTGCTTAAAGGGAAAAGGTCCAAGAAGCAGCCATTCGCTGCCATCAGCACCCCAGCGAGATGTAAAGCAAACCTCATGAGGCTAATTAAATAAGTGTTTTAAAAAAAATGTTCTTTATAATGGGGGAGGGGTACAATTTATCACTATATATTTTGCCTACTAGGAGATTTTTCTTAGCTGTTTGTGTTTGCAGTTTTAAATTAGATTTGCATTCACACTTTTTTTCCCCCCTCTGGCTCCTAATCGCTTACACCCACCCCCACCCGCATCAACCTTACTTTGGCAAGAACCCCTTTACAGGCACATGGAAGTGAGGAGAAATCCACAGCCTGAAGCAGGCAGGATTTTATATCAGACTCTGAACCCCAATCTGATCAAATCAACAGGGGTGGGGGGGACCATTAAAACAACCTTTTGCTTTACTCACGCATTATCCTGCAGCAAAAACACTGACAGACATGGTATTTCAATGCTGCAGGCGGAAAATAAACCCAGTCAAGAGGAGGTGTGGCAGTTTAAGTGGGAGGAGCATAGCTGAAGTTCCTTGTGTTTACTGATGCACACATGGTAAAGTGAACAACTCACACTTTTCCACAAAGTCGAAAGTATCTCTCACTTCGCCAAGCGGATTACTGCTTCCTGCTGAGGCCTTCTTCTGAATGAGAAAGGACAGTTCTGCTTTAGTAACACAACGCAGCCTTTCATTTATATGCAGTCGTACTTAAAGACCCACACCAAAAGAAACTGTGTTGTTTGTGTTTTTAACATCTTGTAGCATTTTTCTCTTTTTAAAGAATAGAAAATTCACATTAAAACGGAATTTCTGAGTATTTCCTATTCAAATCATGGTGAATACAGGAGCAGACAAAAGCAATGCCATTTGAAAAAGCTTTTAGCCGTGATCTCCAAACTACAATCGGCAGGCCACAATCTACCCGCCCCACTTGATTCTGATGCATCCACTTGTGGACGACTACATCCGTGTTTTTTTTCTCCGTCTGAGCTGGCATCTGGCTCAGAACTGTACAGCTGAATGGTTAAACATTGCTCGCCATGTTTGTTGCATTGGTTATCTTAGGTTGCAGTTGTGAGGGGCTGTAAGCTAGTGGGATTGAGTGTAAACAAAGGGTTGATGGGAAGTCAGGGCAGGCCTACTCTGGGCCAACAGTCCTGCCCACAACAATTTCTGATTAACTCCTGCAGGAACTGTCTTAGAAAACAAAACAGGTTTTTCAGATTTTGGCTAAAAATGGCATAATCATAATTAAAGGACTACTAGAAAAACGTTGGAAAATACATCAAAAGATGATTGGCGTGGGACTTTTAGCAAAGCCAGACAGGAGCTCTATGCTTAAGCATCAGACTTGCTGTAAAATGCCTCCCTCCATAAATGTTTTTTCTTTTCCCTCAATAATAACCACAGCAACACAGATCTTTGTTTTGAAGAGAAATCCCAAAAATGTTGTAATTACTATTGTTTATCTTTCAGGAGTTCATGTCCGTCATGGGCTTAATGTGTTCAAAAGGGAAAGGCCTTTTTTCCTCTCCAGGGACAGCAGATATGATGTCCAAATCCTTTCCTGCCTCCTTGTTTGTCCTGCCACCCTCTGCTAAAAATGTAAAAAGAAAACCTTTATATTTCGTGTTCTTGTTTACAATAATAGGTCAGCTCAACTGATGACTTCAAGATAGCAGATAAGGGTCAGAAATGTAAAGATGTGAACAAACGTAAGAATCAATATGAAACAGAATTTAGTAAAGTATTTTATGACAAATTTCCTTCAGTCAGTTGCGATCTAAATTTAGTAATTCCAGCTATTACATTTCTGGGGAAATGTAAAATAAACAGAATTAAAGCTTCCTAATAATAAAATACATATATTTGTCATTTCATCTGCTAGAAACAGATGAATAAAATCACACAAACACCAAGAAAACGCTAAGAAATTCAACCCGGAGACACAAATGAACATTATTTTTCTCTGATCTCTAATCTTCTTTTGGCCTTCTGTGAGCAGCAAAAAAACGCACTTGTTTCTTAAATAACCGTCAGTAACCCTCTCCTTGTTCTCTAAGCAAAGCTGTTTCACTGTGTGCACTGAGAGATAGGCAGGAAGTGAGGCTAAGACAGTGTGTGGGCACTTACAGCACTCGCTCAATTATCTCCATATGTAGCCAACTGCTACGTCAAGACATGCAAAGTTGTTAAATGCTTCAGAGCACGGCTCAACCACTTCAGGATTCAGGCTTGAAGATTTGGAATCAGATCTGTCCGTCTTTAACTGTTTGATCCTCTTCCTTACTATGGTTTGGTAGTTTGTTATTTTGTTGCGCTAGAAATCTTCCGAATAAAGACACTTTCCAAACGGAAAGATTTGTTTTTTCTTTTTATATAAAATCTATGAACTATATCTTTATTATTACATCAAAAAGAAACCAGATAATAAAGTAGAAATAAAAAGAAAAACGTATTTTTGAGCAAAGATAATAAAAACATTTTCTTTGTCAGAATGCTTTTTTTGAAAGAAAAAACAGAAATAGTATTGTTCTGTTTCTTATTTATTTTTTTAACATTGTTTTGCATTTGTGCTAATATCAGACCTTTGTGTGGGGGTTAAAAATGAGCGGCACGGTCATTTGATTTTGTAGGGACAATTAACACTCATCATTTTGAATTATGAGAAACCTGTTAAAATGCTTTTTATATATAAAACTGGTAGAAGTTAATAATGATGCCAGAACTCTTTCAGACCACTTGCTGATGATCACATTTTGCAGGAATGACAATAGATCAGATCAGAGCATTCCACATTTTGCAACTTTGTTTTTGTCTTCCTTTCCTGCATTGTACAATGTATTTAACAGCAATCATAACAAGATTATGTTAGCAATTCAATGCCAGTCACGTTTGTTTACCAGTTTTTGTGCATTTGTCTTTTTATTGTATTATAACTTGTTTAGTTATGTCCTAAAATGTGATGCTGATTCTCCTAAGCATCACATAATTTGATCTCCATCTGATTGCTGTTTTTACTAGTGTCCATAACTGGCCTTATTTTGTAGGAACTTTCCAAACTTCAAATTATAAGGAGAAAGTTGTACACGTCAAAATAAAAGTCCTCTTTTGTTTAACTTAATTAAACCTTTGTATTAAAGCTACAATTACAGTCCATTTACTTATTCTTGTCATAAATTTGGTTTGGAAATGTTTCCTTTGGTTGTACTAAATATTTTTTCACACTCTTTATTAGAATTTTTACATTAGATTTAGATCAGATTCAACTTTATCGTCAGTATAAAACATACACATGTACAGGTACAAGGCGACAAAATGCAGAACACCCAAGGACAGGACAAATAGTGGTATCCAGGAAAAATGGGGAGAAAAATGGGAAAAACTGGAGAGTGTAATGAGTGAGCACCACCATTATGGTCTAGTTTACACTCCAAATTGAAACGGATCAAAAAGTACAGTTGAAACAAAAATGAAACCATTAAAATATTACTTTTATGCAGTTAATACAATTTTTCAAAATTGTTACGAAACAATTTTTGTTTAGTACAAATTTTGTTTTAGAGTTCTTTTGATCTGTTTCACTCTAAATTGCAAGGAAAACAATTTTTGTTTTTCATTATGTTTAAAACCAATTAGCTGATGGAAAGTTTCCTAAAATCACCTAACATCCCTAATCCAAATATGTATTCAAAATTTGTAATAAATCAATAAATTTGATGTTTATCACTGTGCAAACACAAATAAGACTAAAAACATCACCTTTTTTTAAAGGATTTTTCATTTCTGTTGGCATCAAAGCAGAGATTGATAATTAAACCCCCACACCCCCTGTGCCTGTAAGTACATGCTTTGGATCTGGCATTGCACAAAGAGGCTTTGGCAGTATTTTTGGGAGTGTTATTGTCAACAGCGTGGTTTCCCAGAGGGAAAACATATTGTATGGCCAAATGCTGCGGTAGTCATCCAAACACAGAGCAGACGATTCCTGTTTACTTCCATTATAGTGTGGAAAACAAAAGAAAAACAGCCAGTAAATACAGCCATGAGCTATTTTACTTCAAATATCTCAGAGTCAAAATGCCTCACAGCATTTTTAGATTTGTTCACCTTTGCTGAAGGTCAGTGTGGCTCAGTTGTGTTTTCTTACATGCATGGATCAATGCAATCCCCTCTCAAGAGACTAACACTCTCCAGCCAAATGTATTATTGATGACTTACTGCATTGGTGTATTTTCCAACTGAAAGATGAAACAAAAACCAAACCAGCAGAACTAGAAATGTACATCAAACACAGTGAGAGCTAAGCAATGTCACCTGTAAAAATTCCAAAGCCTAGACTGTTTTTAAACATGAATATGAGCAGACGCCTGACAATGAACAGAATCACATTTTTGCTGTCATCCCATCATTAGGCAGTTTTGCAGGGCTGCAGCTCAATTCAGCGATCAACAGAATAACACAGGAAATGCATGTTTATCCAAAAAATAAATAAAGAACAGAAAATTTTCAACAAAAAAATCTGCAAATAGATAAAATTATGATGGAAAAAGAAAGCCTTATTATGACAAGTTATAGTATTTTGTGAAAGCTTTACAGATAATTTGATTTCATGATCATTCAGATGTCAACAGTATGACAAATGTAAAGGAAATCTAATGATGGCCAAAAAATCTATTAAAAAAATAAGTGGTGATTTATCAACTTTCATCTTAGACATATGAACACTAGACGCATAATTTCTGATGTAATGCATATTATATTCTGCACAACCAAAATGATGCTTTAAGTCGGACAGGTACTTTGAATTTTACTCCACCCAACTCAATAGCATTACAAAATAGGGCAATTGGGTGGGACAAAGTCAACTCTGGGTTCTCTAGGGTCCACCCATCTGCCAATCAAAAATACACACCCCTAAAATGCAAACATTTGAACGCAAACAAAATATAAACATCAAAAATGCTATGTTACACAGAAAAATTTAGCTTTTTAACATTAAAGTTAATAGGAAACTGCTAGCATCTGACACCTGCCTCCACAGGTCCTTTGAGGAACTGCAACATTTACTTCCTGGTTTGCATCAAATTTGGGAACAGAAGCAGAGCAAGCAGCAGTCACAAACATGTGACTTCTCTGTTCCTTCTTACTCTGTTTTTTATCTAAATCCTACCCCTCAGATTCAGATAATAGCTGCTTCCTTACACACTGGCAGGAGTCCAGAAGATCAGACGCGTTCAAAGTTCAGAGCAGCTCTGGTTTTCATTAGTGCTTTCTGAGCCTGCCTGCAACACGTCTAAGAGCATCTACCGTATGTCAGATAAAGCCCAACTGCAGGCTCTGTCCCTCATCCAACTACATGTTTACACATTTTCAACTCAACAACACTTACAGAGCTTCTCACAGAGCCACAAGCTGGGATGCAGAAGACCTGACCTTGCCCAAAAAAGGGTACAGTGAAATAGGACACCTTTCTGTCGCCGCCCGCCTTTGTGATGCGATCAGCACATATTTGATTACAGCTACACTCAAGAGTTATGGGTGTTAAAAGAAACCCAGAAACCGACCTTTGATTGAATAAAGCGACGTGACGTCCGACTTTTATTTCTGCAAATTCAAAACGAGTGGGGCATTGTTGGTGCGGCGGCTCCAGTGATCGAGGGAGCCGTCATGCTGAATGACACAGTTGTTCTTGTGTGCAAATGTACAGCAGTGGGAGCCCACTGCCATCAAACTGCATCACACTGCTGAGGGGACAATGAAAATATTGAGAAATGACATGACAATCACTACTGCTTTTTACAGCAGGCTTACAAGAATGAAGAGGAAACTGGCCTTTATAGCAGCCATCCATTATTCATAAAGCACAGCACTACTCCCTGTCATCATCCTCTGAATTCTAACAACCAAACCATTATTTCACCCTTTTTTTTTCCTTTGAGGTTTCATCAACTTAGTTTTTTGTGTCTTGCTGGTTATTGTCATCTTTTCTCAGCATGACATAGACTCAAGCATAAAAACATCAGCTAGTACCAAACTTTCAAAGGTAAACTAAAAAGAAACCAATTTAGTTCATGTTTAATGAAAGAATGAACAGTTCTATCAATAAAAAGTCCATCTTTTAATTTAGATAGCTAATTGTGTCATTAGATTTTTTATTATAATCCATTTAAAACTGTTTTCGGGTAGTAATTGTCAAATAAATCTATATTAAATTGAGTCAATGAATTGAACTAAAATGGAATTTTTTTCAGTACTTCAGCAGTGACAGCCAACTCAAATAAAAAAAGAACAAAAAAGTTAAAATCTGTTTAAAACATCGAATTTTACTTTGGAACGTTAAGATAAAACTGTTCATGTTCAAGTAAATTACGTGATTTCTTTTAGTCGTCAAATCGAACTATTTTGCCCTTTGCCTTCCACAAGAGGAATATTTGATTTTTATTGTAGTTAAATAAACACAAGTGTTGAAGCCGAAGATCTGCATGTTTGCTTTCGTTTAATATGAAGTGAGTCACAGAACGCATGAAGTTAATCTTTTCTGCACTCCACCCCGTTCTGTCATGAGCGGGACATCGAATAAGGCCGTCAAATTTCAGCAAATATCAGCTCAGCTTTTTTCCTTCCAAACTAAAACACAGAGAAACTACACCCTGGTCTCAAAATGTTTCCTCTAATCACCCTGTAGTGTCTTTGTACTCAAAACTGACACTAACACAGTAAAGAAACAAAGTGTTGCCTGAAGCGACGACACCCACAATTCCAGTTGTGGAGTGACATCAGTGGATTCCTGGGATAAGTTTTCTGCAGACTGAGATGGTGGTTTCCATCAGGGGCGAACTATCAGACAGTGACGTAACAGAGAAAAACATTGCTGTAGTGCGGTATGTTAGCAGCTGTTAGCCATAACAGGGAAACAGCAGAATCATTGCCCTCCGTATCTAATATCTACAAACTTCTGCTTGAAATATGATATGTGTGTGAATCACAAATGATCATTGATGAAGTTCAGAAAGAGCAGTAAGTCCTGTAGTACATGCACGTTTCTGTCGTTCCCATCCAACACTCTTGCATTCACGCACGTTTTTCAGTCTATTTTGGGGCTCTATGTACAAAATGCGCAGCCACTGAACGCGTTTTGAAAGTTAAACCAGTTCCTTGACCAATCAGGGACTCCGACTTAGTAGTGACGTATGGATAGCATCCCTTTTCACTCACCGAAGTGCATCCTGTTTGAAAATTGATCATGAAGGACAAATTAATAATTGTGGTTTGTGCCCGCCAGAAAATCTATCGTATAGAGCAGTGTTTTTCAACCAGTGTGCCGCGGCACACTAGTGTGCCGTAGGAGATGGTCAAGTGTGCCGTGGAGAAATTGCCCTCATTAATCATTCACTGATCTAAAAACATTTCCCATCTCCAGGATATCAGCTCTTTGTTCATCCAAACAGGCCCTGATAAAACACTGAGTAGTTAGGAATATAAAAGATCTTAAAATTATTTTTTCTTTGTGTTTATTTAATTCTATTAAAGAAATTTTGATAAGAATGACGCTACCGCGATTTCCCTGCAGCTGACAGTTTGCGGAAAAGTCCCGTCCCTTTAACTGTCTCCACCAATCATTCTTGAAGGCTTAATCACATGTTATCAGTCTGACCAATCAGAAGTGCTTAAAGTCTTCACTTCCTTGTTCTTAATTCTCCTGATAAAGTCGCTCAGTTCTAACAAAAATGCCAGCTAAAGCTCTTCTTTAGCGGTGTAGCTTTCCACAGAGTCCGGTGTCAGACCGTGGAACAAGAGAACAAAACAATGAAGCTCAGAGACGCGAGTCTTTCTGCAAGTTTTCGGCAGTTTTCACACTACATCTCCCATGATGCATTGGCTTAAAGGTGTCCCAGCGCAGTGTCCCAGCGCACGATGAGTTGTCCTTGCGAAACGCCTTGAAACCACAACAAACAAACAGTTTCTAAATTTTCTAATTTAACTTTCATTTCATCTCTTAGAAAAAACAGCCGCAACTTCCTGCTTTTCCGGCCACAATTATCACAAAAATGCACGTGAGATTGCGGGGGGGCTGTCGATCAATACAGACCATGAATCTCTGTTTTTTTTTTTTTTTTTGGATGCTGGTGTGCCGCGGGATTTTTGTCAAGGTTAAAGTGTGCCGTGGCTCAAAAAAGGTTGAAAAACACTGGTATAGAGCTGTGAGAGAAAAATCCTGGAGAAAGAGTCGCAAGATTTTCACTGCTTTGACATTTTGCATAAAACCTCCTCCAACTATAGGTACATGCACTGATTATCAGGTATACATGCTCGGTATGTACACAGCATTACAGGTTCACCAATAAAGGGTCGCCACAGCGAATCGTCTGCCTCCTGACCCCATCGTCAGCACCCTCCTTATACACAGCAAACGCCCTTATGTCCCCCTTCTCTATCCACACATCTCTTTCCTTGGTCTTCTTCTAGGACTTTTTTTTCTGGTAGCTCCAATCTCCAAAACCTCAGCAAACCATCTCAATTTGGCTTCACTACATTTATCTCTAAAGCATCTACCCTAATTTGTTCCTCTGATGGATTCAGTCCTGAACATCTTCAGCTCTGCTGCCTCCTGACTTTTTCCCAGAGCCTCTAAACCAACATGGCTGCTCTTTCCAACATTCAACAACATTATTGAAATTATAATAATAATAATAATAATAGCAAATATTTGGCTTTTGTTTGAGGTTTTCTTGGGGTGGAAAAAGATACAGCAGAGGGGAAGTTTGCACAGCTGTGGACAGTCACTGGGACAGATGTGTTGAGTACAGACTCCTCTGATGACACACCCTTTGTGTGTCATGGTCTCTACTCATCATGTGGCTTCATGACTTCTATAAGTCTTCTCAGCACTAAAAATATCCCCCTTCAGCTTTCTAGTTGTGATGCAGTTTACACTTAATCTAACTTAAACCTTTTATTTCATGCTGCTCATTAGTTTACTTAGCTGGTTTAATGTGGGTTCAATCTGTTTCTCCTCTCCTCGAAGGACTTAAAATAAGTGTTATCATTTAATCTAGTCAGAGAGCAGCCAAGAACCAAAGAGAATTCGTCCGCAAGCACAAACACGCCTCCAGTTGCAAAAGAGTGGAACTCTGTGTGCTCTTGCAAGGTTTCTACTGAGCCACAAAAGGGGGCGGCGAAATCTGACAATTAAACAATTAAAATTTATGACACGACGACGTCAAAACACAAGGTTTCAAAATAGAAAAAAAAAACTGGACCATAAAAGTTGTGTTGGATTTATTGCAGTCTTTTTATGTGTGCATTCACCAGTCAATATAAAAGAAAAGAACTGAAAGTGTGGCTCATGTGTTTGCAGTGTCAGGGAGAAAAGCCTCAGCAAAGCAGGTTAAACTTTGAATCTAAGAGTTTCCACCTCTTACAGCAAACAGGAACGAAGAGTGAGGAAAGGCGGGGATGTCAAGTTGAGGCTCATATACAGTGAGTTCTTACAAACTCCAGGTATGTGTATCTGTCTCCATATTGCCTGTGGATTTCATAAGTACCCACATGCAGCAAATTTAATTTGGCATCAAAAAAAGAAAAAAAAAAAGCTTTTATAAATCAGAAATCTGCACCATCTATATTAGAAATTGCACAAAAACACTTTTTTTTCACAGGTTACCAGTAAAGTTGTTCATTCCTTAAATATCAGGATAAAAATGAAACACGGGAGATAAGATTAGAGCATGAGATGGATGAGGTGAAAGTACTTCAGCAGAATTATTAAGGCTGGAAAATGAGAGCCAAACAAATCTGCCAACAGCTCTTGGCAGTCAAATACTGTCACCTTATAGAAGCTCATTTGTCTTGGCGACGCAGACTGTTCATTTCATCGGATCCTCATTACCCTCCGCCAGATCAATCCTTCCTGGAGTTTATGCAGCAAATTGAAAAACGAAATACAACAAACTGTCAAGGCAGAGACATTTTCGCCGGCTGTTTAGAGCGTTAACCCACGTTGATCCGTCTCCCAATTAAAAGCACGCCTGTTTGCTCTGGAGCCAGCTCTGCTCCATCCACATTAACCGAAGCTGTCAGGATGATGGAGAATGACAAATAAAGCCGTGTCCGGTCATAAAGGGTTTCACCACAACAGGAATGATTTGATACTAACAGCTTACTGCCTTTTTTATGAAGTGATAGAACCCTTTTTTTATGTTTATGGCCTAATAAATGAACTCTCAGTCCAGTAGAGCATCATCCAGTCCTTTTAGCCAAGAATCTGCTATTAGCAATCTGCAACAGGGATGCTGAGCTGTGCTGATCCTGACCTCTGACCCCCTCCACTACAGACCTTGCCTAATCAGATTAGTCATCTCCAGTGATTATAACAATTTGACCCATAATTTTTTTTTTTTTTTCTAAGCCATCATTCTACAGGAGGAGACGAATCTCAGCATTCCACACCTGGCAGCCTCATATCTCAAGGACCCAAAAAAAATCGTATTTTTACACGGACACGTCTGAACTGGCTGGGCTGCAGGCCAGATACACGAGGAGGAAAATGCAATCATGCTTTTGTACGGCAGCTGAAGACAGACAGAGAGGATAACCGAGGCGCAGCGCGGCGGCGGATCAGGACCCAACTCCAAACCCATCATGAACCCACTTTGACGCACGGCTTTGCAGGAGTCCCTGCGGGCTGTCCAAGAACTCCAAACGCACGCGTGGCTCCCTCCACTAAACCAGGACTTACCCCACACGTTCACGCGTCACTTCAGCTTATCTGTGTGTAAAAAAGCCGCGGCGCTGCTGTGCGTAACGGACAGGTAACACACGTGTGACTGCGACCCTGACGCTCCCTGTAAGAATCTTTGAGAGGAGGGGGAGGAAAAAACAGAAAAACGACGCCATGAAAACAGATACTTACTATGAAGGATCCTGCATTAATAAGTCCAGAGGCCAGGTTGTGTTGAAAACGGCGAGGCGAGGCTTCGGCGTTGCCGCCTGTCACCGGGAAGGAGGAGTTTCTCCTCCACAACAGAGGCGCTGCCTGCCTGTCAGAGAGCCGCTCCAAACCTGCCTCGGTGAAATAGCGCCTCCCTCTGGTGCCTAACAGTGTTACAATATTAAAGCTTTCACCTATTTATTTATTTATTTATTTATTTATTTATTTATTTATTTATTTGTTTGTTTGTTTGTTTGTTTGTTTGTTTGTTTGTTTGTTTTGTTTTGTTTTGTTTGTTTATTTATCTTTTTCAAGAATACATTTCATGTATATCGTATCAATATTTATCATAAAATATTTTGGATAGGGACCAATTAAATAAGGAGCGTTTAGTTGTTTGTTAATTTATTTTTGCAAATTCACTTTTGTAGCGGTTTATTATTAGAGTAATCTTAAAGCACATATTCTAATATCCAATAACCAACAGCGTCTAGTTGGTGTTCAGAGGCAAAGTTCTAAAAGTGTATGATTGCATTTACTTGTATAGATGATTTTTAATTGAATTCTACCCTTATGTTTATATTCAGTATTAAGGGGCATAAGGTTTGACTTGATTTCTTTTGCATTTTTAATCAAATTAATCTCCTTAAGTGGGAGGATCTTATTTGGCACACGCTGTATTTTATTTTGAAAGGAACCTGTATGTGCTGCTGTCAAAAGTTGAATACATTTTAATAGTTTTATATATATTAATACAACACTGTTATGTTTTAATTAATTAAAATTTTTAGTTTGTTTGTTTTTCAATTAAGTGGGGTTTTGCCACTCTTGCTGGGTTTTGGTCCATAAGAAACCCGCCTAGCTCTTTTAGTGTGAAAAGTTGGCGACCCCTGGTCTAGAAGGTCCTCCCTACTTTCCACCTGTTATCACCTGAAATCTGACTCTTCCGACAGTTTACAGCTTCAATCAAAAGCAGCTCCTTTGACTCATTCTTTATTTCATGCTGTTACTCACTAAAAATCAGCTCAATAAAAAGCTAAAATGATGCCTGTCATGTTGCTTTCCACCATGCCGTCTTGTTTATCACTTCAATTCTATTTATGCTTTCTTCCAGCCATATGACTGTGCTAGAGGAGACACGCCCTTTTCTTAGTTCATCACTGGTTAAGATTATCCTTTTTCTTCCTGTAATGCACAAGAAAGTAAATGATTAATCTAATTTAGGATTTTATAGCCCATCGGTATCAAGACAGAGAAAGGACTTTGTATCCAAAGAGTGAGAACAAATTAAATCACATACACATAAACATCTTAACTACAAGTTTAAAAAGTTTTTTTTTACCTTGTGTTAAATGTTCTCCCGAAATGTTGCAGTATTCAAAGTCAAGGCAGAGTATTTGAAAAAATAATCTTTGCAAAATCCTAAAATGCCATCATTTCCTTATTGAACCTGAAACCACAAATTACAAATTTATTGTGTTTAACAACAGGTGTTCTTACTATGACAACCAGCACACTCTTTTCCTGTCCAACCAAAGGTCAGCTATAAAGTGATGCATTTTATGACCTGCAGTCATCATTTTACCCCACCCTGGAGAGAATAAGGAGGTCTTCAATACCTTTCAAGACTTAAACTGGCTTTTTGAAACACAAAAAGACCATTTCGATTTTTTTTTTTTCACTAAAAGGGGAAAATATAAAACATCAGTCATGCCATCCAGCAAAAAAATTCTCTATTTCATTTCTAGTGCGGTGTCGACAGCAGTTTCTGTTGGACTGTTGGGGTTTGGAATGTCGCAAGAGTGGTCTACAACAACCGTGCTGTGCGCCAGAGATGGAACTGATGAATTCAATGGAACTGCAGCCGTGACTATGGGCCTTTTCAATGGATCCTTATTTAGAGACAACTGTCCAGGGTTTCAAACTGAAGCTTCTTTTTCAGGTAATTTTACTTTGTTTGATTAAGAAAGGAAAAAGAGACATAAGATACTTCTTTATACGGGGGAAAAATTAAGATGAACCTAAATTTTGAGTAAGGACAACAAATTTTCCCTTTGAGGTATAAAATATACGGAGCCCCTAAATTCACATAAAGGTTAAAAAAAATTGTATTGGTTTCTTGTGCGCTGCTGAAAATAACCAGAATGTCCTTTTAGGGCAGAAGTGGGCAAACTTTCTGACTTGTGGGCCACAAAGGGTTCTAAAATTTGACAGAGGGGCTGGACCAGCAGCGGATGCATGGATCCAATTCATTAGAGAAAGAAATAACATGGAATCTGGATGAGAACGCTTTAACCCTTGTGCTATCCTAAGCACTTTAACATTGGGATTTGGGTCATCTAGACCCACTAGACAGTGCACTGAACCTTTTTTCTTCAATGATTTGTTAACCTCACTGGTGTCCATGGATTACATGAAATCTTTCCACCTTTATCCACCTTTGTCATGGTAGGGAGAACACGTCAAAGTAAGGGTGGCACAAGGGTTAACTTTGAAAACTGAACCTTTTGGAGATTTCATTTCAAAATCGGTGGCTTTCTATCCCACTTTAGTGCCAATTGCCGCAATAGGTTGATGAAAAACACAAACTTAAAAAAATGCTGCATTCACGTGCTGTTGGAATGATAAAAAAAAACTAAAAAAAACAATGACAGTCCAACTTGGAAAACACGCTTGGATGTCAAAAAAACAGCAAATCTTCCAGAATCACATGAATGCAGAATAACTTTTTGCACCTAGACAAACATCGATGTTTGTTTTGCACCATCTATGGAAAAACACCAGAACAGGGAACATTCATTGGGATCAGTAGGGATTATCATCATAATTTATTCCAGTTTGGCCGACCAGATTAAATAGTTTAACGGGCTGCATACTTTTTTTTATGTTAAAAAAAAGCAAAGACGTAGATAAATATGTCTGTCTGATAGGTAGAACTTTTCTTCCTTTTGCGTGGACTCTAGATGTACATGTGGAGGTTTTTACAGGTTTCAAAGGTTTAAAACAGTCAAATTACAATTAAACAGAAACAAATTATTAAGTCAAGGTTGTTTTTTAGTATTACCATGCAAAAAAATAGTCAGAACTCATTGCGGATGTTTGGTTTCACACAGCTTCATGTGCATGTTGCTAAATAATCAATGCAACATTTGTTCTAAAACTTACTTTCTTTTTTCATTTTTAAGGAAAATGTCACTTTTAGCTGCAACTTGCATATTTTGTGTACATCTCAAGTGATGTTTTCTTATCATCCTTTGTGTTTTTGTTTGTGTAGCATTTGACAAACTGTTGGAGACAGGAGGTGCCCCTCCAGCCCTGCACTTTCTGTCTGTGATCCTTTTGGCCTTGTGTCTGCTGTTTTCTGCCGGCAGCATCCTCCTGTCGCTCTACAACAGTGTCAGCAACCCTTACCAGACATGCATGGGCTATGTTGGAGTCTACGCCTGCAGCTCTCTCAGCGGTAAGCTTTATTTCGCCCTGTTTTGGAGTTGGAGTATTCCCTTCCTTAATCTGCTTTTCTTTCTCCCTGGCAGCTTGTTTGTCTGTGCTGGTCCTTATCCTGTTCGTGATAAATGTCAGTGTGACCAACCTGGCAGAAGTGGTGGTTTTCACATTTGTCAGTGAAGTGGAACTGGGTAAAAAATCTGTAGAGATGAAGGTTGGATATTACCTGGTCATCCCTTACACGGTGCTCTCTCTGGTTGCCATTGGCTTGATCTACTTTTATGAGCATGCAGCCTACACGCACAAGCAGGAGCAAGAGAAACCCACAGAGGACGCTCCAATGGAAACGATGATGTATTAGGGTCACAGGGGGAACATAGTCAGCTGTCGGCTGATGAATCGATCAATATTCTCAGAGACATTCAGCAGAGGAGCATAAAACATGATGACGGTGATGTGTTCAGGGAAATGTGGACATCCAGCTTGTTCCGTGAAGAAAATCTGACATGAAAAATGCTCATTTTACAACTGAAATGTTTTATCTTAAATTAAATATTTGAACTGAACAGATTTTGAGACGATAAATCAATTTTGGTCTGTACAAAATAACACTTTATGTATTTATTTTGTGTGTGAACAATGGAGTGGGTGCCATAAAACAGTTTATGGCACTAAAAATAAAAAAATCAACCAACCAACAGGCTTTAAAGTTAAACAATTTTTAATTAAAAAAAATCTTGGATACTTTCAGTGTTGCTGTACAACATTTTACATGTGATTATCAAACATAGTGCATCAAGATAATAGTTGTATTTCAAACATTTATTTGCCTGTCATTTGAACTTGATTGAATTTGCTGCCCTCTATCGTTGACATGATGTAAATGCACTTTCAAAACTACCAGGACCAAAAGTTTGTTTTATTTGCTTTGCACTTTGAAATTGTTTTTGTCAAATAAAAAATATTATTGAGGGATTCATTTCATTAAATAAAATCCTACTTCACAACTGAAGCTTTAACTGTTACCCCCTGAGTTTAAGTTAATCACATCTAGGATCATTCTGATTTGAACACAAAGTCTAAAAATATCAGACATTTATTTTCTATGTTTCCCTTATATAAAGTTAAAAAAAAATAATAATGTTGTTATTATTTTTATCCAGCCTTGTGATGGAAATGCACAAACACCTCCATCGGCTTCAAATATTTCTGATAATGTTACTGAAAATGATAAATGACCAAATAATAAGATTCATTATTTGAAAATTATAATTTTATATCAGATGTTGCTCTTTTCACCATTATTACATCTCTACTTACAGGATAAGATCAAAAGTGATGTTTTTTACTCTTTATTTTTTTTCCCACCAAATCTCTCCTGGCTGCCTCCTGAATGGATGGCTTTACTCACTTTCATCAGCTGAGCTCTTTAAAGTCAAGTCATGCGTTTCATCTTAAATGTATCCTCTTCCAACCTGTAAAAGCTACAACAAGAGATAAAGATCTATATGTTTGTTTTATGAATCTGGCGGGTTAAAAAACAAAAACAGCATAAAACATAATAAGCACGAGCGGACGAGCACAGACACTGAAATAAATAATCTGAAAGATCCTGCTGAGCGTTGGCCTCTATTGTCTCCTGGATGTTCAGACATCCTCACAGCTGTGAGGATGTCTGAACTTTAGAGCACGGTGGAGGTGTCCCGTTACCTTTCCCGTGTCCCATCACTCAGGGCCCAAAGTCTGTTTGGACATGCCCTTTGCAGCGCCTCTCAGCCCCGCAACGCCTTCTATCTCCCATCAAAAGAAACACTCTTCCTTCAAGTTTCACACTTCAAGGGAGCTGTGGAAGGATGCAGCAATTTGCTTTGTTGTCGTCAGCTCAAATATGGATTAAATTTCTGGGAATTCCTGCTCTCTGCAATGAATCAAAGAGATTTCAGACTTGTTGGCAGAGCAGAGAACCCAGCGTATCCTCTGAGGTGTAGGTGACGTCGACACATTTGTCTTTTTAGTCTTAAAGAACAGAAAGCGTGGTTCAGATTTGACTCCAGATCATGTGACCAGAGATGAGACCGTCAAGATGACAGAGGACAGGTTCCAATGACCTCCTCAAGACCACTAAAAAAGCTTTGCTTTCCTCTTTTTCTTCCCTTCAAAGGCATCCTTTCCCCATCTCACCCTTGCAAACAGTCTCTAAAAATGTTTAAAGTCATTTTTCTTGTACAGTAGGCTAAAGCACAGGGTGAGCAGGAAAAAATCAATTCAGTGTGTTAAAGAGTTTCCTAGCTCATAACAGAAACATTTCGTAGCAGCTTACAAAGGCGATATTTTATTTTATCAGTCTCAAATCTGCTCCGGTGAGCACTGAGGTGGGAAATCCCTGAATCGCTCTGTGGTGCTGTTTGCTGTGCAAACAGTGCCTGAATTTGCAGAAAGGCCTGCAGTAATCTCTTCCTCTTCTCACCCTCCATGTCTCAGAGCGCACCAAGATGAATCAATCTGGAGCCCTCAGCACTGACCACTTACTCTGCGGGACGGGATTAAAGCTGAAACTTTTGTACCTGTGAAACGCGATCCTCTAAGATCCCGCATCATGGAGGCCTGTGAAACAGACTCCTCCAGCTGCAGGGGCCACATCCACAGCCAGGCAGGGCTCTCTGCGCTGAGGAGAACCTCTACTTTTATTTTATTTGATTACACCTGTTTCAAACATGTTAAGAATTAGAATAGTATCCATATGATACAAACTTATAGATAACAATAGCAATAAGAATAACAAAAGCAATAATAACAAGAACATTCATTTATATGACAATCCATGTTTACTTTTAAAATCTTTCTTAACATCCACATAATTATCTTTACACATGCTATTATTTATCATGTATTCTTGTATTTTTCCATTACCATTGTTTAAATGTTGCTGTTCCTCTTGGGTTATAAACATTTTTTCCTAATATAAATAATTTTTGGATCTTATTTCTTAGGAAGTAGCTATATGTTTTTTTTTTTATATTAGTACAGTTTCAAATTTTATAAGAAGTTTTTTTGAATGATCCAAACTGCTTTTTTCTGTAACATCTATGATGGATATGGTGCTGATTTATAATGATTCCACCATATTTAGTAGGGGTAGGGGAGGGCTAAGGCTACAGTATAAAGTACGCAGAGAATTGTAGTTAAGGAGGAGTTAAATTTTTATTTGTTACTGAAAGATCTTTTGAGATTTTTGTTTCTATGTGTCTGTGTTTTCCATGATTCTTTACTGTCAATAATAAATCATAAAAACTAAAAACTTGTTCTCTTGTACACATTCATATGTACATTCGGGAAGTGAATGGAAACCCAGGAAAATACATTTCTAGAAAAAACAAAAACAAAGCTGTTGTTTGTTTAACCCTTGTGCTATCCTTGGCACTTTAACATTGGGAGTTGGGTCATCTAGACCCACTAGACAGTGCAATGAACCTTTTTTCTTCAATGATTTGTGAACCTCACTGGTGTCCATGGATTACATGAAATCTTTCCACCTTTATCCATCTTTGTCATGGTAGGAATAACACGTCAATGTAAGGGTGGGGTCATCTAAGATAGCACAAGGGATATATATATGACTCCTGTGTCTATTATCCACAGATGAATCTAACTTGATTGTTGTGTCTTGGTCCTGAAGGAGAAGAGGATGCAATCATATGGGAATATGAAGCCCATTTAAGTGTGATCAAAATTCTCATATTAACCTTTACTAACTAAATTGTGACTGGTTGTGCACTTGTCTGCATGTCGCTGAACTCACAAAGGTCTCCCACGCTCAACCTGCCTGACTGATACTGGAAGCTGGGCAGGCTCCTCACTTATCTCCGCCATTAATCTTCATTTGTCAGTGGAGGCAGAGGTGAAGGAGAAGGAGGGAAAGAAGACGAAGGAGGAGAAGGAGGTGGAGGAGGATGGCTAAAAGGTAATCGCACCCCTGCTGCTGCTGCTCCATTATGGTGTCATGCCTCTGTTAACAGAAGATAAGATCTTTTTTTTAAATCACCTGAAGCCAATTGTCCACTTTACCAGGCTAAAAAAAGAGGAACTAAAAGAAGAAGACAGAGACGTGTCTACCTTTAATCAGACTAATGATCAGGTTTATTGAAGAAATCTGGGCCCAATGCGATACGTTGCTGCTCCAGATGGAAAAACACTTGGATGAAAGGTCCAAAACTTTCTCTGTCTGACATTGTTGACTGACGTGTTTCTGATTGGCAGGCGTGATTGTACGAGTGACACACATGGACAGGCCCAGTTAACCTACTGACACAACACACAGTTCAGCTTAACTGTTCCAGTTTGACCCAACACACAAGACATGCAGCAAGAATTCCCAACCAGATGGAACTGTCTTCATGTTTTATCAAAGAGACTGTAACCCTTGTGCTATCCTAGGCACTCTAACGTTGGAAGTTGGGTCATCTAGACCCACTAGACAGTGTGCTGAACCTTTTTTCTTCAATGATTTGTGATCTTCACTGGTGTCCATGGATTACATGAAATCTTTCCACCTTTATCCACCTTTGTCATGTTAGGGAGAACACATCAATGTAAGGGTGGGGTCATAGGATAGCACAAGGGTAATAAAAGGATTCACCTTTTTAGTCTAATGCACATAAACTGAAGTCCAAAGCTGAGGCAGGTTTTGGCAAATTTCACTGCTGACCAGGAGGAAAGAATAATCTTTTAAAAACTTGACTATTTTTACAGCCCAATCCTTTTTAACCAATAACTGTCAAGGATTTCCATCCAAACACTTCAGCAATTTTTCCAAAAGTGTCAGTGTTTTAGGATTTAGCCAATAAATGTATGAGTGAATGTAAGATTAACCTATTAAAGATGCTCATCATAACTTAATTTAAAAAAATGAAGTCAAACATAAACTTTTTCAGAGTTGTTAAATATAAACTTTTAAAGCTTTAAATTTTCCAGATTAAAATGTATATTTGAAAAGTAAACTTACGCAATAAAAAAAGTGCAAAAAATATTGCAAGAGCTTTTTTATTGTCTGAACATATGAAACTTATTTGTATTTCAGCAGCTTTATTTGGCAGTTTCTATTGCTGGGGTTAGGAAAAGAAATGGAACAAAAATGTTGTTACAAATAAGTAACTTCATTCAAAAGAAAATCATGAATCGATAAAAAAACTGAACAAAATCATATCTTTATCATATAAACACTACTTAAAAGAAAGGAAATCCTAAGCAAACTAATGACAATAAAAGAAAAACTTTTTAATGGGTCAAATATCAAAATATTTTTTTAAATGTTGCTACAGTTTTATTTGAGTGTTGAACGAATTTTCTTTCAGAAATGCAAAAGAGATACCATCACTGGCGGAGCACAAGTCATATTGAAAAAATAAAAATGAAAAGAACAAAAAAAAACTGTAAAATGAGTCTTATAAGTAAAAACTTTTTTTGTCATTGCCAGAAATTATAACTCCTATTTATAGTTGATCTAGAGTTTTATCCAACTGCCATAAACATGTTAAACATGGCTGAGAAACATTAAACCGGGACCTCTTTTTGTAAATTGTGTAACGTTATTCAAGTAAAAGGATGGGATGAAATAGGGATACTGATATTTGTGGTAGAAGAACCACAAACAAAACCATAAATCATAACACTTTTTTTCTGCATTTTTTCTGTTGATGGGAGTGATTGAAGGCTGCTGTAAAACCTGTAAAATAGTTCCTCCTCCCAGATGTGCAGAGGTGTGAGAAAACCCACGATCAACTTCTCCCTGTTGAGCTTCATGACGAAATTAAAGGATTTGCAATGCTCTGCCATAAGGCTGTCAGTCACTGTCACACCTGTCTGACAGCCTTTAGGCAGCTGTCATGCAGAGCATAACTTAATCTGTCAGTCTGCTCGGCGCTTCATCAACACCTTCAGCATCACACGGGACAAAGAGAGATTTAAACGTTGACATTAGACACTGCAGATTACTGCTGCACCTTGCTCGCTGAGGTTTATGTGCAGGAATGCTGCCGCAATTTGATCCTAAAACACTTCTGCTTCATTTATCACCTCGTTTTCCATCTCTTCTGTGCTGCAGAGATATTTGAGTTTGTCATGTGGACTGTGCAGTTTTTAATATTCTGCATAGGAAAGGCTGCGGCCTCTCTTTAACCGTATGCGTCACTTTGACAGATTAAAGGTGTTTATGGTAGTTTTGAAGACAAAGACATCATGCCAGAGCATTTTGTTGTTGTTGTTGTTTTTACTACATGCCCATAACTAATTCAACAAACTTACAACTAGTGGAACTGAATTTTTTAAAAATGACATCAAAAGAATTAAGCTTCAAGTATTTTGAACACTACAAAAACTTGTATTTGACTCAGCTAGTAAATTTCTTTAAAAAAAAGTAATCTTAAATAACTTTATTATACAGGTGAACAAACAAGCAGAGACAGTCAGTACTGTACTATCAAATCTCGAACCTGACATCCAAAATGACTAGATTAAATTTTTACGGGATTTAAAAAAAAGAGAAAATGCAAAATTTTAGAGTAAATTGATCTTTTCCACAATTATTCGGATCATTTTAACTTCAAACTTCATTTTTCCGTCTAAAGCTATGTTTCACCTTCCTCTGCAATTCGTGTTCAAGCAGCCACTTCCAGTGAAAAGTCTATGGTCAAACTTTGACCAATCAGGGACTCCGATTTGGTATGGATTAGTGAACCCAGACACGGCGACAAGCCTGACAACATCTGCGTTTGTTTTTCAAATAAAAATATACCAAGGCCCCTTTCTTGACGTGATTGTATTTCATATCCGCCATTGCCCAAGTCGCGAGGTTTGCACTGCTTCAACATTTTGCATCAAACTTCTTCCAACTGTAGGTGGCATAATCGGTGGATTAGGAAAAAGACAAAGAAGCCCCTACTTGCTTTTCCGGCGTGAACACGATGGTCTAAGTGCACGTTTAAGAGCGTTTAGCGTGCGTCACATGCCCGGTGTGTACGTAGCTTAAAACATTTTTATCACTGTGTTGCAAAACGTGATGACTGAACAAATCCACATCTGAACTTGGCATTCTGTCCTATCATAGGTTTGAAAAAGAAAAAGACAAGTCATTCTATTTCTGATCTTTCCAACAGTTTTTGCTCCTGCTCTTTTATTGATTAACTTGATGTCAAACCAACAAATTCCAAGCAGCTGGTTTCGCTTTACAGTTCATTTTTGGAGAACACAATTTTTTACCAAACTATTGCCACCTTTCGTCTATTCACTAAAATTCTCAGGTGTCGGGCCTAAACGATAAATTCAGGAATTGAGTAGAATAGTCAGAACATTTTATTCCAGATTAAAAATACATAGCTTTTACAGAGTTTTTGGGGGGGGGGAACTGAAAAGGCAAAAAAAATGCTTACATTAAATTTAGAAGTAGGTCTATATGCGATGGCACAACCAGGAAAGGAGTGGAAATGGTGCAGACTCCCATAGCCCTGTCTTCACCCTCTGAGTCAACTCATCACCTCCCGGTTTGGTGTCAATAAGGGGAGAAAAAGGAGCACAGGGGGAAGGAAGAAGCAGGGATGAAGGGGGCTGGCGGTAGATGGATGGGGGGAGGATGAAGGGATCACCTTGCCAAATCCTCTGTGACAGTCTCCTCTCTGTGCACTTAGCGTAGCAGCCGGAGCCAACACATCGCCGGGTGTAGGTCTGCCTGAGGCGACACTCTGGCCTCGGACTCCCTGCCATTGTCATCTGTCCGTCTCTCAGCCTCTCCATCCAGCAATCCGCCTGGAGGAAACCCACTTCCTCCCTTCACATTCTTCCTCCCTCCATTACCCCCAGGAGGAGCAAGGGAAGTTGTGTTGAAGGGGACTCCCAGCAAAGGTCAAGCTAGTATCACTGTCAAAGTTTCAGGGGTGGCATCTCGCCACCAGTTTTTCATCAATCAAGCGCAACGAGACAAAATGATATGAAGACGGTGAACATTGTGCTAGCACGGTTTGGTTCTGATTAGATAGAGGATGTCTGATTTGAGCTGCTTGGCACATGACAGTGATAGGAGAGTGATAAGGTTGTAGCACGCCTCGCTGAGTGGAATGGCAAATATGTCATCATCCTGAGACGGGGTCTGGCTGGGCCGTTTCAGTGAGTGCACCCATGTCAGGGTGATGTATGGACGCAGTAACAAAACCTCTGAGAAAGCATTTGGGGGTGGCTGCAACTGCCAAGCCACCCTTCATATCTTATGCAGAGGAATAGGGGCCACATGTAAACATCAACTTGCAACTCCAGATCTGTCTGAATTTTAACAATCCCACTGAGAAAGACATGCCTTATACAAAGGTCAGCCACTCTGTGGATTACACCTTTAGAGGTTTGTCCAGCAAACCCTGCCCTTTGGCTGGTTTCACATTTAGCAACGCTTTTCCAGTTCTCTTAATGGAAACGGCTGGGAACTCATTTGTGTGGAACATGAAGAAAACACTAAGTCTTGAAGGAATTTCTTCCCCTGGGGATCCTACCAGTGATGCTCATCTCCTCTCAGTCATTTGGAGTTGAGAGTTGAGAGCATGACTGACACTTTTTAATCTTTCACTGGAGAGCTTTAGAGCCATCAGAGTTATAAAAATGTGTTTTATGTGCAGGAATGGTCCTAAATTCTAAAAGTCTAAACTTCTTGGTTCTGTCTTTCATATGCAACTCAAAAGATGGTCCACGAATCAAAACATAAAAGATTTAACTAACTAAAGTTGAATTTTTATATATTATTAATTCAGTATTTAAAACTGTAAATGAGAATGCTTTTTAACAGAAAAACTCGTTTTTTTAATATTATGGTCACTTTTTATTTCAAGCAACATCAATATGTGTTTGACATGACAGTTTTAAACATAAAAATGTGCATTTTGGTGTCCTTTAGACAAGGTTCGCCAGGAACCCATTATTAACGTCTTGATTGATTTTATTCCAATTATAAACATAATCTTTTGTGGGTCTGTGGTTTTCAACCGATAGTGTTTGTAGCTGCATCCTTTACATCATTGGTCTTATGTTTTGTAGTCATCAACTCTTTGTTTTAAATCAGAAAAAGTAAGTTGCTATTAAAATGTCATAAATTAAAAATATTTCAGTTATTAAATTTCTTACAAAAAGAATGAAGGAATTTCTCTGAGGCAGAAGTACAGTATGTGTCCCAAGTCCTGCGAGTGTGTCACGGCAGCATTCAGTGCCCCAACCTGCCCTGCAGAGGACCTCGCTCCATGTCCTCACGTCAACCAGAAACTGAAATCCTCAAGAACCAGCGTGTGCACAGAGAAGATCCTAAGACACAATAAAACTGGAGATGTATGGGAACGGTTGAGGTGGATGTCTGCAGTGATTTATCCCAGCACAAATTCCCAGTTCTAACTCAAACACGAGTCCATCTGAAGATTTAGATGTGAGATACAGGTGAGGAGGGGTTTTAAAACAACCTTGACAGAAGCTATAAAATACGGCAACAGAAATGTAGCGTCTGTCAAGAGAGTAAAATATAATCTGAGTAACACATACTGAACCATAGAGAGAACCCCTGCCAGCCTCTGGAACAGTGCCCGAATCTCCATTTGCTCCCTTGGCTCTCACAATTTTACCCGTCAAGCACAAATCTGCAGCTTGGACAAACCAATAAAATGATGCAGAAGCTGATTGCAGACACTACTCTTCATCCTTGTCTTTCAAAAGCGCTCTAATCCTTTAAGTGTGACCCAAACACTCAACAGAGGAATGCTTCTTTGCTGTGCTTAAGCACAACCCGCTGAGAAGAGGACTCTACTGCCATCACATGTCAAAATAATCATCTGAAAACGTTGAAGAGCTGGCAGGGCCTGAAAGAGCCGGCCGTCATGTGTGACAAAGGCAGAGTATGTGAGCGGCACACAAAGGAAAACAAGGCTACGATTGTGAGACGATAGAAGCAACAACAAAACAAACACGCACACGGGGAATACACTGATACTAATATTCTGAATGTCAGCTGCTGTACCAGCAGCAACATCTGAAAATGTTGGCAGAGGTAAAACTCTATGGCAATATTGATAAAAGAATCAAAATGTCATCCAAGGATGTAGTTGTTTAGTGGATTGCACCAAAAAAATACAATATATAATACATACTTATTTTATTTATGATTTTGAAAATAAAAAAAAGGCATATGGCAAACTTAAATTTTAAATATTCATGTAAAAAGTAAAAGAAGAGTCATCAGTTTTTTTTACTATCAATATGCCATTTTACTGAATTAAGTATGTAAAAAATTCTAGGTGATGAGTGCATATAACTCCAATAGAAAATAAAAACAAAATAGTGTTCAATTGCCACAAACAGGATTTATGTTGTCTAATTCAGTGTTTTTCAACTAGTGTGCCGTGGGAGATGGTCATGTGTGCCGTGGGAAATTGCACTCATTAACTGATCTAACAACATTTACCATCTCCAGGATATCAGCTCTTTGTTCATCCAAACAAAGATAAAACACTGAGTAGTAAGGAATATGAAAGATCGTAAAATACTTTTTCTTTGTGTTTATTTGACTAAATTAAAGACATTTTGATAAGAATAACAGGGCCGCGATTTAGCTGTAGCGTCAGCTGTTTTCGGAAAAGTCCCGCCCCTTTAACTGTCTCCACCAATCATTCTTGGAGGCTTAATCACACGTCATCAGTCTGACCAATCAGAAATGGTTAAAGTCTTCACTTCCTTGTTCAGATTCTGCTCATAAAGTCTCTCAGCTCCAACAAAAAGACCAGCTAATGCTCGTCTTTAGCGGTGTAGCTTTCAACAGAATCCGGTAAAAGACTGTGGAAAAATTGAGCAAAATAATGAATCTCAGAGGCGCTAGTCTGTATGCGTTTGGCGGCTGTTTGCACTACACCTCCCATGATGCATTGGGTTATAGTGACATCGTCTCAGCGCACAATGAGTCTTCCTTTGATGTCTTGAAACCACAACGAACACACAAACACTTTTTAAATCTTTAACTTAACTTTTATTACATCTTTTAGAAAAAACAGCTGCAACTTCCAACTTTTTCTGCCACAATTATCACAAAAATGCATGTGAGATTGCGGAGGGGCTGTAGATCAATCCAGACTATAAGTTTCTCCTTTTTTTAAAATTTTTGGATGCTGGTATGCCACAGAATTTTTGACAAGGTTATAGTGTGCCGTGGCTCAAAAAAGGTTGAAAAACACTGGTCTAATTTATTAGTCCGGCTGTTTGTTACTAAAGAGCAGTGGGCATTCTTCTTGAAAATTTTTTAATTTTGCCAAAATCTGAACCAAAACAAAAAAAAGAAGAAAAGTTTTTGTTTGAACCATTTTCTTTAAGCTAATTCCAAATTTGTCTTTAATGCAACAAAAAAATTATGTTTTTTTTAGTTTTTTTTTTTCTTTTTTTCTATGACAGTTTCTGCAGAGCAGCAGTTAAAAATTCGGCTCTGAGTTGTGGGTGGGACCATTGGCATGGGGAAACTCCGCTCCCCTTCCCTCCCAGTCAATGTGCACGCTCTGTTTACACTTTCTCCTGATAGCTTACAGCCCCCTCACACCCCCCAACCGAACATTATCGGTGCAACAAAAATGGCGAGTCTACAGTTTTGACCCAGATGCTGACACAGAAAACAAAAATGAAGACGTACAGATCTAGTCGTCTACAAGTAGATGCATCAGAAGCGAGCAATTGTAGCTTGTTTGTCACAGCAACTTACTTTTTCCAGCAGCTTTTTTTGTCTGCTTCTGATTCACAATGATTTGAATAAAGAAATACTCAGAAACGCAGTTTAATTTTTTATTTAAGGAGAAAAATGCCACAAGAACATTTTCATCAGAGTGAATAGTTAAACCTTGTTTCTATAGAAATGTTTGAGGTTTATCTGCTATCGTTTTTCTCGTCTGAGAGAGTCATTTAGTGAAAACAGAAACGTGCAGCAGAAGGTCGAATGGTGTCTATGATAAGAAGGTAAAACGTTTGATCTACTTCACTCTGAGATTTCCAAGATTTGCTGTAAATATATTTAAAAGCTTCTGACTGTTGCAGGAAACAATGGCATTGAGAGCAACTCTGCAAGTTGCAACAGAAAAGGTTTTAAATGTTTGTTTTTGTTGATTTGGTAATAAACTCTCAAATTTTGGCTGCTAAAAGATGAACAGAGAATCTCTGTATAGCAAAATAATGAAAAAAAATGACCTCTGAGCATGTGTGAAATGCTACATTTTAGCATTCGGTGTAGAATTGCGATACCTGTTGCAGAATAATCTGCTTTAAAATGCTTTTTCCTTCTTTATGTATTTCCGTTTGAACTCAGCTTATTTCACAGAAAAGTGCTCTGCTTCACACAACACTATCTGCACACTTTTTTCTAACATTTCTTTACTTTTTCACATTTAGTATGGATTTTCTTTAATACAACTTCTGTAAGTAAAAGAGCTCAATGCTAAAAAGAAAATAATTCAATCACATCCTCACAGTGGGGGCTTTCACGCACCCTCAGTCAAAAACATGGCTGATTATTGCACCGATTATGTCCATGAGTGGCACGATTCATCTGCAGATCTCCTGAAATGGCTACTTGTCTCCGAGGTCCATCCGTGCACTTTAGCAGGTGGATTTTTCATTAAAGCTAAACGTCTGATGACCGTGCTCTTCATTAAGTGCAGCGCAGTTATATGGGCCTGAGATGATTGCCCCTGCAGTGGTTAAATATAGTGATTGGACCAGGCCTGCGCTGCTGTGTAATGAGAAAAAGTCCATAGAGCTGGGGGCCATCATGCTGTCAGCACTCATACCATTACACACCAGTTAAAACAGCTCAGCTCTGATTCATCCTCATTATATTTATTGGATGGATGGACCCGTCTAATTGTGGAAGCAGTCGCAGGCCTACTTGGATCAACGTGTGTCACTGCTGCACCCAAAGGAAGCCTCTCCTACTGGAAGATTTAGAAACAATATACAGTAAACTGATGTATTTAGGGGTTTTATGTCTGTAAAGTTTGTTCGAGTGTTTAGGAGCACTCAGCTGTGAAGTAAATTAACACGTGACCGACACAAGCTCCTGCTGTTGACATGTACACAGAAGGCAGCCTCCCTTTCTCATTTACAAGGCCGAAAATGAACCACTTCTCACCCTTCCACAATCACATGATCGGACATCACCCCCCCCCCCCCCCACCCCCACCCCCGACAGAAGAGGCATCTTCATTTGTGATGTTCGCTCATATCTGAGTGGCTCTCGAGGAGGCGTCTGAACGGCGGTATGCAGATAGGGTTCCTCCTGAATGGCCTGTGGCCCTGCAGACATGTCGTGACCCATCAGCCCGCAGACACACAGGTACCTGACTGCATCCACCAGACTGGCAGACTACCTTGATAGCAACTGTTCACCTCCAATCCCACCCCCCTCTTTTCTCCTCTCAACCCCATTGTGATTTAACTGCTGTTCACAAGACCATTTGCATAATGATAAGAGCTAGTGACACCTCTCTTTGAATTCTATCAGGTAGCCTGAAAGCTTGAAGTGTAATGAAAGGGGTAATTACACGATTTATACAGGGAGGAGCACTGACAGATGCACAAAGCTATCTGGCTAAAGGCCTGACCCGCCTGATTAAGATAGCACACCATCAATCTTGATTTCCCATCAATGAATCAGTCTCTTGTAGTTAAATCTAAATAAATAAGTGTGTCTTGTGGACTCAAAAAAGACTGTTTCCATTCCATACCTCACACCTATAGGTAACAAAACGACTTAAAAACGATGTAAAAATGCTTGAATTGTGTCTTTCTCGGCATGAACTGAACTTTTTTCCTTTTCTGATAAAAAAGGAGGCCACCGGGGGACATAAAAAGGTCTGGTCCTTAACAGAAAAATCAGCACTCCTCCTTATTTTGTGGACTAAATACAGCTCTGCTCATGATTGCACCCTTTGTGTACCTCACATTATGTCAGACTTGTAAAGACCTATTTTCTTTCAAACTGAAAATATATATATATATAAAGGCCTCTTTGTCAAGTGGGGGCATGTCAGCACTCTTGTGTGGATGATGTTAGCCACTCAGCTGTGCTGTCAGCTCCAGTGTTGAGTGGATGCACGCAAATACACACACACACTGAAGCGTGCATAGGCGCACGTGTGGTTTATGTCACAGCTCAGGAATGCCTGGCAGGAACAAGTGCAGACTGTGGGGTAACAAACGCAGAAACACTGTTGTGAACGGCACACAGCTCTGAGCTCGGGCCGAGGAGCAGCAGCCATCCTGAGATCGGCTGTTTCCCCAGACGGGCTGCGTGTCGCGTGTTTGTGGTTGACACATAAGCTGTTTTGGGTTGATGGAGTCCAACACCAGAGTCAACACAGAGCGCTGATGTTTGTTTGAACTCCTGTCAGGCAGGAGAGCATCTTCTCTCTTGGAATTGCAGCAGCACAAACAACATCCATCACAGGGGGAATCCCGGCGCATGAATCAATTCTTTCCCAATCAAGTCATTTAAATGAAATTGATTAAAGAGCTCCGCCCCCTTCGCTTCTCCTGGCTCCTCAGGGTGATAGCAGCTGTCTCAGAAGTGAGCCGGGCCTTGAAGTGCAGACTGGGATTAGGGGGCAAACACAAAAGCAGCATTCGAGCCTTCAGCCACAGATCATCTGTAGCTTACATGGTGAAAACTTGCTTGAATGTTGATTAAGCCCTTTTTTAGTCTCTGTGAGGGGTGCGTTTGATGGTTTGAGCCACGAAGGGCTCCAGAGGTCTTTGACGCTCAGTCTGTCTCTCTTCTGTCTATTGGTATGCATCCCTCATAATAAAGGCAGGAGGCAGGGGGTCTCATTAGGGGCTGATGGGGGGGGGGGGTTTGATGCAGTATTGTATGAATTCCTCAGGGCTGATGCAGTATCATCAGAGAAGAGTGGGGCTGTGTGGGTGCAGGTGAAACTCCTGCATGTCTGAAAACAAGTGGCTCTCCAGGTGGAACGTGTCTTTTGGGAACGTGATCTCGTGCGGAGTTTAAGCTTCCTCCAGCACCAACGACTGATGTTACAAAGACAGCAATGGCCAGGATCCCTCGAGAACTAAATGATGTCCTCACCTCCGATTTGCCACCAAGAGGCCTCACTGGAGTGGCTGAAATGGATTCCCTCTGGGTGACTACTTCCTCAGCCATCTGTCACCACTTCCTGTCTGTGATCAGAAGGTAATGACAGCATGCAGGTGTTGCAAGCTGGGTGGGATGTCTGCAAAAAACAGATAAAAAAAACACACACACCCCCCCCCCCCCCTTTTTCCAGTCTGAAATGACCCGTCCTCAGATACTTACTCTGCTCCACATCAGAATTGATGATCCCTGGATACTGTTCTCATCAGGTCAGAGCTTGGAATTTCAGCAGGGTGATAAATGGTCACAGATTTCCCGAGGAGACTTTTATTGCACTGAGATAAAAAAAAAAAGGAACATAAAAATGATTTTTCTTGAAAGATTTTATGTTCAAGCACTAAAAGTCACCTTAAAAAAAAGGCAGACCCACAGCTCAGTGGAAATATCCTAGAGTGTAAAACGACTGCCATGGTTTGTTATGACAAAGGTCACGGATAAAGAATGATCCGCCCGCAGTCCTCTAATGTGAGAACAAAGACTTTGTCAGAATATATTTCAGCACTGGAGTAAGCGGAGGATAGGTTCCACGGTTTGGAGGATACGTTTTCAGGACAGTGATGTGAAGACAGACTGTGATCGTGGATTTACAGGAACACTTTCCAGTCCGGTAATCCTTGAATGTCTTTGACTCTCAGCAGGTTACTCAGCGGCAAACCTTACAACTCCCCTTCCTGTTCTCACCAGCACAACCCCTCATTACCATTCTCCCACCGCTGTAGTTGCAGGTTAGCAAGAAAGCCAAAACTTCTACACATTTTTAAAAGAAAATCAGTAATCTTCACTGTCATTTTAGCATTCAGTGGCTACATTTTTAAAACATAAAGAGCATGTGGTGCTGGAATAGAACCCCTCCACGATTTTCCTGTCCTCTCAACAACTGAGCGATTTTTGTTCTGTATAAAATAATCCATATGTCTGCTCGTCCGGAGCCTGGGAGGGGGGTTCCGTGCCAGTGTAGTCTCAAACTTTGGTCTTTTTACGGTCTCACACGGTGGAGGATGAAACCGAATCAGGTCCTGCCAGCTGATAGACATTCTCCTCAGATATCATTTGCAAGCACATTCCTGCTTAAGTGTGTGTGGAGAGCTGCTGCCGCTGTTCTCACGTGCTTACAGGCGTATAGTTGCTCCCCCAGAAGCTGTCATCATATTGTTCTCCTTAATATTTAACTTCCTCAAGAGATTAAGCTGAAATATAAGAAAGTATCCCTTAAAACAGATGTGCAACTTCGGGGTAGAACCAGGCTGTTTTCAGCCCGCGAGTGGCAACCGGGATCTCTTTTCTTGCTCTCCTGCTCAAGATGGTGAGCTATTTACACACCTGAATTTTTGACAACAGAGTTTTTAACTGAAGGGAGTGCTTGTTCTGGTTGATTATTTATAATTTATCAGCTGCAATCTTGCCGAATGGCTAATGGGAGCATATTTATTCACTTTGAATGCAGCCTCATCTGGCAGCGATGCACCGCTCTGTTGGCAGCACTGAGAAGTCCTCCAGGTCCAGAGATACAAGCGTTTTCTAAGCACTTATAATTGTAGTAAATTTGTTTTGCCTTTTTAGTAAGTTCCACTGTTTTAGTATAAATTAAAACTATCCAGTTCTAAAACATCAGCTCCTTCAATCACAAGCCAAAGTCAGCTATGGAGAGGTGATTCTTTGAGGATGAAACCCATTATTAAAGGTTTAGCCCACTGGGCATGTGTGTGAGAACCAGGGCCACCCGGGCTGACGAAGAGGGACTCTGCAGGGCCTTTAGCCAGGGGGCCCCGGAGCAGGTAAAGGTGTGGAGACACAGTGGCCTGACTGATATTCATGCAGTGGAGTAAATGTGCCCTTCAGGCAGAGCTGGACCAGTGGAGCGTTGCATTTCTGAGAAAAGAGCTGACTGAATCAAGACTGGAAATGTGGGGTGGGGGGTGGGGGTGGGGGCAGCTCACTGAAACTGGCCTGTAGATCCAGATTCACATTTAGGAGCAGACATATCTTCAAAAACATAGTTCACTAAGTTAAATCCAAAATATTAGAGCTTTAATTTAACCTGTGTGGTTTTCAACTTCACTGTTTGCTGAGAATTTGAGTGAATTAAAAAGAAAATATGTATTTATTAATGGTGATTTTTTTTTAGTTTAAACCTTTAAGTCGAAGATCAAAAACTGACAGTAACGTGACCTAAAAAGCCTCCATTGAGTGGCTGTGGAGAACTTGTTACTGTGTGAACGGCTCCTGCATGACAGAAATCCTCTGTGTGTGATACTATGGCCCTGCTCCACAGATAATGGAGCCAAAAGTTTCATGCGTGGGATAATTTGTTCCCAGATCTTCAGATCCTGATATTTTAAATTTGAGCTCAGGAGGGGATCTGCTGGATGACCAGTTTCTTTTGTGCCCTAGCAGGGTCCACGCAAGCCGCGTCAATTAATTTTTCTTTTGTTCTGGACCAGAGAGCGCCTGAGCGGATTCAATTATCAACCAATTAAGAGGTGTTTCCCTCTATTGACAGGCTTTGATTCCGTGCTGTCCGCATTGTTTGAAGAGAAGGCCGAGGCAGGGTGTTGTGTTGCTTGAACTGCCATGCGTGGGCCTCTGCAGGCCCGCTGGTGCGTCACTCGCCTCGGAAGCGCATCGAAACGCAAGGATTAATGGTCAGCACAAAATAAATAAATAAATAAAAATATAATCACCCCTAAGTATATTCATATATTTCAACTTATTAAGGATTTTAGGGAAAAAAGTTGTGTGGAAGTTTGGTGAGTCTGTCATTTGGGGTGCAGGGACGCAGAAGGCACTGCGGGGCGTGGACATGAAATTAAAAGGGCCCGTTTCACAAAGCGGAAGGGTATGTTGCGCTCTGAATAATTAATAATTTATGACAATGATGTCATTCCGTTATTATAACCCAGAATGCTCCTGTGTCCCACAAGATTTAGTAAAATTACGCACAGAAATGTGACTTTTGCTGCAAACTAAAGTTCCAAACTGGATCGATTCTCCTTAATAAAAAATAGAAAATGAATAATTTGCTGTCAAAACAATCGACTTTTATTCAAACGTGAGTTTAAATAAAATACATGGTTTCTCTTATGAAAATAATTTCTGTACACCGGAGGGTTCAATTTTAAGACAAAACTTGCTCCAAAACGAGCAATTTCAATCAGAAACAAACAAAAAGAAGTCAGATGTATGATCATTTACAAAAAAACAGAACACAGTTGGCTAAAGGCACTTTGTTGTGAGGATGATGGATGCTGCAGGGTCTCAGAAATGCGTAAAAATGATCAAAAGTCTACACCTCTGTGCCCTCCCGGCTGTATATGAGGTTATTCACACTGAAGTGGTTGGAGAGGCTTTGCATTGATGGATAATAGCTCATTCTGCTGTTGTCAGAGTTCAGGGGAGACACAAACGTGGGGGAGTAGGAACCCAGTCCGGACATGCCCTCCCGGGTGTGCGCCAGCCCCGCAGAGTGCGTGGCGCCGCAGTCCCGTTCCCCGCCACCGCTTCGCGGGCTCTCGCTGGCCCCGCTGGCCGCCAGCAGGGAGCTCACTGTGGACACGAAGTTGCTGAAGCACGGGCTATTGTCCCCGGAGGGGGGCGGGGGGGTCTTGGTCTCCGTGGAGGCCGGGGATCCGTGCAGGCTGGGCGGAGAGGAGCTGAGCAGACTGGCGGTGTCGGAGAGTTTGTGAGGGGTTTCCTCTGATTTGACGCACGGAGAGCCGCTCTCTACGCCATTGGCATCCGCTCTCCTCTTTCTCTTCCTCCTGAAGTTTCCGTTGTCGAACATCTTCTCACAGTTGGGGTCAAGCGTCCAGTAGTTCCCCTTACCTGAGAGGGAAACACATTTCTGTAACTACAGCCATGACCAACATTTCACATTTTATTCTAAAAATCATTTTTCTAGATGCAGAAATAGGCAAAAGATTTTAAAAAGTTTCTCGGAATGATAAAAAAAAGACTCACCTGGATCATCCTCGTCACGGGCGACTTTTTTAAAGCAGTCATTCAGCGACAAGTTGTGGCGAATTGAATTCTGCCATCCTGCTTTACTCTTCTTATAGAAAGGAAAATTGTCAGCAACGTATTGATAAATCTGGCTGAGAGTCAGCTTTTTGTCCTGAGAGTTCTGAATAGCCATGGCTATGAGAGCAGAGTAGGAATACGGCGGTCTGACCATCTTGAAGAGCTCCTGCTGGCTGGATATGGACAACCAGCCCAGATCTGCTCCTCCGAACCCCGTTGGAGGCGGCAAGAACTGCCTCTGGTTCGACCCGTATCCAGACTGGAGGTAGGACGCGCTGTTGTTCCCAGGAAGATAAGGAGACGAGTTGATGCCCGGTCCGTTTAGCCACAGGTATGGGTTCGTGGACTGGGAGGTGTACTCTCCGAGGCCATAGCTGGGTGGGTGAGGAGGTGGCCTCTGGGGGGGATGGTGGTGGAGATTCTGCTGGTAGACGCCGTAGTTGTCGCAGTATACAGCCATGTCCAGAATCTCCTGCGCGCTGTGCTGGATGGGGCTGCTCTGCTGGGTAGAAGGTTGGTGTCCAAACGCGTTCATAATCCACTGAAAGTCGATCAACCTAAACCAACTGTCGCCCCTGTCTCTCCCTCAGGACTGAGGTCGATCTCAGGAGGGGGACTATTTATGCGCAGCGCCGTGAGCCTCTACAGGTAGTCCTCTGAGAAGGAGAAAAAAAACTTTTAGGATGGTCACACCCCTCTGGTGCGCGCTGGGCTTAACTCCCACTCATCCAATTCTATCAGTGAGCACTGAAACTGTCCTGTTGGTTGAAAAAAAACCTCCACATTTAGATACTTCGAGGATTTTACGTAGCATCCGCGCGTAATTACGCACAAACACAGAAGCTAAAAACACGTTAAAAAGACGTGCAAGAAGATTCGCTGAAAACCCGCGGGGATTTGCGCGTGAGCGCCAAGGTGTCAAACACAAACACCCGCGTGTCTTTGTGAGGGGCCTCTTTCTGCTAAAAGAACATCTTTTCCAATAAATACATTGAAAACGCTGCAGGTTTAGTGTCAACAGGTTGGATGACTTTGGAGGTGAGCAGTCGTGCAAAAAGAGGATTTACAGTTATTAAGTTTTATGATACTAAACAAAACTCGATTTTTACAAGAAAAAAAATGGGAATTAAAATAGAAAAATCAATATTGGACAGATTAACATTTGTTCGCTATAAACCATTTCCTTCTGTTTTAAAATGTGCATTTAATTGAGGTAAAATCGCTCTAACTGAATAAGGAACAGTATTTGAGTCTGATAGTCAATAATTACTTATTTAAAAATCCCTTTCGTTTTCTGAAATAGTAAGAGGACTTCTACCACAGCATTAGTCAGATTTAAAAATCATTTGAGAGAAAAACAAAAACAAATTTTACATAAAATTAGTTTTATGAAGTTTAAAAGTGTCTTCAAACTCGCTCTGCTGCGCATTTTACGCACAATTGCAGTTCTACTCTGGAGAAAGGGGCTCGTTTCGGATCATGTTCTTTTGGTCTTCATGCAGGAAAAGCGGGCTCTGCGGGTTACCGCCGGACCCCCGCACTAATCGGCACAACATTCCTCCTCTCCATGACCTTGATGTAATTGTTTGGCTCCAAGGTGTTGTCCCGAGGTCCGACAGCAGCGGGAGAGGCGGCATTTTAACCTGCATATATGATGTTAAATGTCTGACTCAGCTAATTATGTGGTTACACTACAATGGCCCGTGGGAGGAAATTCACATCACAAATTTGATCCTGCTTTCCTCAACTTGATGGGAGGACGATTCACCTAGAAAAGAAAAGTCAAACATGCCGGCTCTGTGTGCGTAGGATGGGTGTGCCTCCTCTGTTTCCTGGAGCCTTTTGAGGTTCTGGGATCTTTTCTTTGGGATATCTAGTTAATCATACTCGGTGGTTTGGCAAAGCCCCTGCAGACCCCCTTCAGTCAGACCATAAGGGGATGCTCTGGGGGAATCCGCTTTTCAGCCAATTTTACAGCCCCCAGCCAGAGTTGACATAATTTACAGTTGTCAGTAATCAGACACTTCTCTGCTTATTTTTGTACATTTGGAATCATTACAAAACCGTATAGGAGGAAAAAACATACATGATTCTGGTGTGAAGTCAATATTTTTGACTGCAAACATATTAGTCGCCTTTGACCTTCAATGTCTCCCTCTAGTGGACGAAGAAGGTAGAACAACCACTTCACGGAAAATGCTCAACCCCTCTGGTCTGCATGGAGAACAAGAGATTAATGACACTTGAAGAGCAGAGGTCTGAAGCTTGGCAGGCAGAGTGACACTCTGGCCTCAGAGCATCCTTCATTCACTTTTTTATTCTTCTGGATGGCAAAAGCAAGGACACTCTGGGGGCTTTCAGCTAAGCTTTGCACGTTTTCTCTGAATATTTTAATGATTTCAAGTGACTGCACTGCATAAACGTCTGGAGCCAACCCACTTCATTAAATAAATAAATAAAAAATCAGCATGCATGACTCCGGAATCTTTTATAAAGCTCTTTAGAAAGCTCTGCAGGCTTTCTGAGGGAAATTGTGAATGTTTTATCAAATATCTTCTTACACTTATTACACTTTCCCCTTCACTGAGAAGTAAAATAATAAGAAAAATATTTAAAATTTTAAAGATAATGATTTGCAGGTTTTATCTACACGTCAATGATCAAAAACAGGTATGCATCACTGTTGCAGGGTTCTAGAATTGACCACAGAAAGGGAAATGGAGAGTAAAACTAGGCTTTAAAGAACGTATAAAACCAGAGGGAAAACAGATATATTTTCCTTCAGACAGTAATTTACTCAGCAGGATGGTGCACATTTATGGTGAGCCATGTGCACCTGCAAGTGCAAACATCAAATTCAAGATGGTTTGAGGATTAAAACAAAAGCAATTTTTTAGTAAATCATAATGCTCAATTTGTTGAGCAATTTTACTGCACAGGTGTATGCACACCATTGGTCCAATGCTTCTAAAAATCGTGGAAAATCTATATTTATATTTTGGAAAAATTCACAATCTGCATCAACATTCTCTACCATTCCTAAAAAAAGAAAATATAACTCTGTCAGAGAGACAGGTGTCAAAAGAATCGATATAAATGTCAATGTTGGTTCAAAACTATCAATCTAAAGTAGACCCACTCACACAAGTGCAGTGGAGAAGCCTTTTCTCAGCAATTAGTCGGTTCTGTGTGCATGCTGCCCTCTGGCCATTTTAGGTTGGGCCTGCAGCCTGCCCGCTGGCCCAAAGCGCACAGTCTAGAAGACAGAATTCCAAGCAGCTGTGCTTTCTGCTGCTGCTGCTGGCTGCATTTACTTGTCTATCTCCTGCACAGGACAGATGGAAACCAATGCTCCTGGGTAATATCACACGCTATCGTCTGCAGAGATCAAAGTGACAACCCCTGATGTTGCAGTGACAGCATCCTCCAATGGAGGGCAGCATTGACACAGAAACGACCCTTTCAGTATTTATTACACAGACAGACTAAGAGCCATCCATCAGCCCTGCTGTGCAGCTCTCTGTGGGGAAAGATAAATCAAAACCTGGAATCTGATCAGTGTATTGATTTTAAGTAGATAAGAGTCAAGAACTATAGGAGAGTGAATTTAAAGTGAAAGCAATGAAAAATGCTTCACTAAGAGGAAGTTAGAACCCTTAATGAGCAGGATTGAGTCTTTACAAGATTTATAATTTCGCCAATATTCATTCTGCAACTCATTATGTGCAACATTACCTGCATGAATACACTTTGCAACAAAAAGTTGAAGGAAAAAAGCGATGCGCAGCAATCTGGCTCTCAGTGTAAACACGGGAGGAAACTGAAAAATGATCCAAACCTAGAAAATTCCCCATCAAGTTAAAAGAACTAAAAAAAAAATGACTGAAGTTATAAAGATGTAATTAAGTGGTTCAAATCAATATACCTCTAGTGGGGGCCGACATGCCTGTGGCACTCATTAGCCATTTCCATGTGAAGCTCAAACTAGTTGGGAACTCTGCCTTCTCATCAAACCACTTCTCCGCCCCCGATCTCTAGGTATGTTTCCTAGCAACGCATCCACCTGACTGCCTGGGAAAACCCAGTGCTTCATAATAGCCTTGGCTAATATAGATCAACACCACTTGGCTCTGTCCCATCAATCTACAATAATAAATCTGCTCACAAAATATACCTTTTAAAATAATATTTGCACAAACCGAGCCATTTTAAAACTTTATTAAAATGTTTTTTTCTTTCTTTTCTGTGTCTGTAGCAACTGGTTGTGGATCCAGGTGAGAGTGATAGAGTCAGAGTCGTGTGGTTGTTTTTGCAAGCTATTTTCCCCTAAACCTGTTGACATTAAAAAAAATACTCATAAATACTTTTCAGCCTGAAATACCCCCCCCCCCCAAAAAAAAGGGGGGGGGGGGGGTAAGCGGAAGAGATGCAGCCTTTTATAATTCAAATCCCTCCATCAACTCACACGGAGACAGTTTTAAGCCAAGGTCACTTGAGGGCACGATACAGAGAAAGAAAGTAATTAATCCAGATCAATTCAAAAATTAGTTCAAACTGTAAATTCATTTGTAGTGAGGAATTCAGACTACAGAGAGGAATATTTGCTAGGAGCTCCTCTACAGAGCGTGCATCATCAATACAGGGAGATCATTTTGACAGTAAACACTAAGAGTGTATTTAAAGGAGTCTGATACGATACGTATCACGATACACATCTCATGATACAATACAATACATATTCAGATGTTTCCCCTAACAGTACCAGAGACAGATTTTATTTTGCCTTTTTGTTGGTATTGAAGAATATGACTTAGAAAAACTGCCCAAACGTTATACAACTTCCACACAAATAAAGTGGTAAAATATAATCTAATAAATGAAAGTTTTGTTGACTTTATTTTGGTACATTAAGAAATATTTTTTCAATACACAACATTGTTGGATTTTCACAACAAATATATTTCAGTATAATAAAAAACAGAATAGAGGTGAATTAACCAATAAGATTTTATAAGTCCGGTTGAAAAAATAAAATATGTTTATGTCCAACACTGCTAAATTATAATAAATTAGTACTTTTAAAACAGCTAAGGTGCCAGAATAGGTGAACAGGTTTCATTCATGAGTGAATGAAAATAAAAAATATTACATCATTAATTCTAATAATAAAAAAATCATCTTGGCAGCATTTTCCATCAATACAAGTATCGACAAATGAAATATCGTGATATTTCACTGGATCAGTTGCTAGTAAACATGCTGGTAATGAGGCTGTAATCTCATTTACTAAGTCTACGTACATGGAACAACATAATAGCTGCATCCACGGGATGTAAAACATTTTCATTTTTGTTCTTCGTCTCTCAACAGGAAAAATGTATTAAATTAGATCCAAAATAGATCAGCTGATTGCTAGGTGACTTGGACTAGTAAAAAAAAAAAAATTTGTAAAGCTTAACCATTGGTCCTTTGGCGTTCTGTTTTTCTCATGTCGTCCTCCGTATCGTTACGTTTGGTTATTTAGTTGCAATCCGTGGGTTTGGTTCGTAACAACTGGGGGCTCGTCCGGGATATTTCCTAAAAAGATTAATTTAGGATTAACTTTTGGCTTAAAAAGAATCCAAAAAAACAAGAATGTGTTCGATTCATTTAAGTTCCAGGTCAAAAATTGTATGGAGAGTGGTATTATGATGTTTGATTTAGAAAAGATATTTGTGGAATGGAAGGTCAAGAGAAGAAAGAAATGTATGCAAAAAGTCAGGCACGACAAAATGGCTTTGAAAAAAGAGATTGTATTTCTTAGAGTTTGGCAAATGAAGTTTAACAGTAACCCCTGACAGAGTTCATCACTAGGACTCTGAAGCTGGAGACTCCATTTGGATGGAAATAAGGCTTTGAAAAGAAGACAAACATTTGTGGTGATTTATGGAAATATCACCCTCTTATTAGGCAAAGGAGGCATTTAAAGACAAGCGCACACACTTCCTCTCAGCAAATGAAAGTGTGTCAGGAGAGACGGAGAAATATATACACGTTATTCCTGGCTGAAATGACAAATGAGATGGGGATGGAGTGTGTTGTAAATACATTTCTCTTTCAGAGGGGAAGCTCGCTCACAGCTCTCCCTCCAACAAAGCCGATGGAAATTCTCTCAATTAAGCCATACTTTTCCCTGTGCTTTGGGGAGAGGAGGAGAGGGTGAAGCATAATGGCACAGCACAAATCACTAAGAGCCTATTGAAATAGCTGCCAGAGAACGATTTAATATTACCACCACCGAAACGCTTCACCCTTTATCCCTTTTCAATTGCAAGGCTTGATATTGAGAGTGCAGTGGGTATTCCTGATAAGTGAATTGTAATATTGATGAATTTTCTTATCCTCTTCTCGTGGGCGGCAGTGAATGGATGAATCGTTGTAATGAAATAACCAAGTTGGTGTAAAAAAATAAATAAAATAAAATAAAAAAGAGCTAACGAAGCTTTGAACCTTTGAGACCAAATAACTGCCAGATAACCTGAGAATTTATGGAGCAGAGAAAAAATAAATTCTAATTTAATGTGTTATGATTAATCACCATGATTTTGTCTCTGTGTGAAGCAATTTTTTTTTATAAAGTTTTATCACTTTAGCTTTATATGAACTATTTTTTTTAATTCTCTTCATAATTTAGGCCCCAACCTTGATCACTTTGCATCATTTGTTCCCTCTAAACCCTGATTTTAATGACAATAAATGGATAAAGCATTGTGTGATGTCACCATAGCAACATGAGGGATGGATGAACCCTGAGGTCATGTGACTTTTTTGAAGCCAGTTTTTCCAGCTCCCTGGTTGACGTGACGCCAAAAATTAGACAAAACTTGGAACACATACCTAATGTAGAACCACGAAGAACACTTGAGCTTGTCTGCATTCATATTTTAAAACCAGAGAAGAAAGTGATGCATGATGGAAACATTTATTCGTTACATAAATTAGAATCTTAATTTTCAATACAGGAAATCAAAAGTTTAAAAAACAAACATGGAAAGGCTTCAACTCATTCTATTAATTCTAATTTTCTGTATCTGGATAAAAAAATCAAATCAAAATCTATATTTATAAAGGACTTTGCATACATCGTTAACACAAAATGCTTCGCAGGATAAAAACAACTTTCAGACTTAAAAACCAAAAGCAAAACAAAAGTATTAAAATGAATAAATAAATAAAATTGACGTTTAAATACGTGGCCCATAATTTGCACCATTTTCTCCCTGCTACATTTTTGCTCTTACATCTGCAAAACATTCCACTTCATCTGGAGAACATATTTAGAATCCAAATGAGTTTTTCCGGAGTATCTATTTTTGATCACCTTTATCTACATTTTTAATCATGTTGTGTATGATTGTTATCTTGCATCGGTTCTTCTGAGATCTCTTACATGGTAGATGAGGCCTGCTCAGTCCTAGTCCTCAAGATCTACCACCCAGCCTGATTTCCAGCACTCCCTATCCCTTTTGCTGCTGACTCAGGTGTTTCCGTGTTCTGCCGGACTGAACACAACTGATCAGCAGCAGGAAATGCAGGGGGAGCCAGAAAACAGGCAGGGTGGTAGATCTTGAGGAGGCCTGATCATTTACTTTCCCTTTGATACAACACATGTCGAACTGTTTCCAATCAGGACACAGCTTTTCACCTTAACTTCAAATAAATCTCTCTACTTTGTGTTTGTGGAGGAGTTTTAAGTGTTGGACCTTGTGGATTAATTTGTTTATAAGTGTATTCTTTCAAAGCACTTTGACTTTTGAACACATACAAACAACAAAACGCTTGCTGAAAGTGTATTAATGTGCTTTTATTCAGAAGTTAGTGATCACTTATTTGATCTAAATTATAAATCACACATTAGACCTGCACAGGATCTACTGAATTTTAGCTTCTGAGCATTCAGGTAAATGTGGAGTGGGTGGAATATGTAATGGCCTTCGAGGAAAGTCAAGTAACGTGGAGATTCAAAAGGTAACTAAGGAATGAGGGAACAGAAACTGCAAGAAAAATGTTAAGCTTTTCTGAACACATATGTCAGCTTTGGGAAGGAGTTGAACCTTTGCCACAACTTTTTCCACTTCAAGGGGCTAAAGTCCAGGCAATACCATAAAGTGGTAGAAAAGGTTTGATCTGCCCAAGTTTTTTTTTTGTTGAATGTAAAGGTTACTTGAACCAAAAAATGTACCCCCCCCCCCCCCCCCCCACCACAAAGTAGTCCATTTAAAGCTGTTCATGCATAATACAGGCTTCAACGCTGATGCTTATAGATCAGGGTTGTCAGAATCAGAATCCAGGCCCCAATGGCTGGTTTCCAACATGTTTTCCAATCATTGAAGCTACTTGTTGGCTAAACACACCTGATCCAGGTAATTTCCAGCTAATGAGCAGCAAATAAGGCAGGATTTCTGGAGAACCAGGCCTCAAGGCCTGCAGTTTGACATTCCAACTTTCTTTGGATTACCTACTAGGGGTGGGCGTATCGATCTGAGTATCGATACCAAAGTATGTGCTGATAGTAGCGTGATTAGATAGATCATTTTGTCGCAGTTTTTCTTTAATACTCACAGTAACAAGCTTGAATTGATTAATATTATTATCTGTCTCCAGTGTTGCCAGTTTGGGCAAAAAACCACCCCAATTTGAGTAAATACCTGCCCAATTTGTGCAGGAAACTGCCAAACCTGGCAACGTTGTCCTTGTAAACAACACACACCTCCTCCTCTCTTTATGCTGCTCACACTTTTCGCATATTTGCACCGGAGGCAGGATTTTTTTGTTGTTGTGTTTTTTATATTTATTAGAGTCTTTCCTTTGTTAACTTGTTCACTTTATAACTCTGATATTTTATTACTGGCTTTCATTTTTTAATTATTTGTTTGTAACTTGCATTTTTGTTACATTTTTGCTTTTTTTAAATTTCGTACTAGTTAATGTTTTCTTCTTCATATTCTATTATCTCATTCTTAATATACTTTTTTAAAATATTTGATGCATGTTCAGTTAAGGTTATTGTAATTAGTTAATTAACATTTTTATTTACCGAAAGTCTCTGTCCTGCCTTTTAAAATTATACACTTAATTACCAAAGAAGATTTGTATTTCCAAAATGTTTCTATAATCAAACATTTCAAGAAAAAGTATCAGTATTGGTATGAATATTGGTGATACTAGCCCTGTTTGTATTGGATGGATACAATAATTCTGATCCCCATAGTCTAAATATGTACTACCCACAATCTCCAGTGTCTGCATAAAAGCAGTAAAGTATCACCTTAGAATGGAACGGAGGCAGATCATCATAACAAGAAAATGCTGCTCACATACAGAAATTAGAGTCAAAGTGTCCATGAATAGTTTTTTTCTGGGGGTCAGAAACTGGAAAAAAATAATGCTACAGGAAGAGGTCTGAAAGTGTAAATGAATAAGCTTAACATCCAAAATGTATTCAAAGCAAATAAATAAAAACGAAAGAACTAGCTGCAAAGTTACAGCAAAACACTAAAGTAGAGAGAATTTCTTATTTCTAATCTGCAGAACTCTGTTGTGTCAAAAAACAAGAGATACATTTTCGATTGTGCCAAAGTAAAGCAGCTCACGAGCTACAAGTGGTCCCCTCTGACACCCCCCCCCCACTCCCAAAAAGGAAAACAGGACAAAATAGAGGGTAAAAAAGATGTCACTCAGTGCTCCTAATTAGGACGAGAAGGCTTTATTTTAAAGCTTTGAAAGCTGAATCTTTTTTGAGATAAAAAAAAAAAAAGCTTCAAACAACAGATGCTGCAGTTGGAGCATTTCTCCTCAGGCAGACACCCACTCACAAAGTGTCAGCAGAACAGTCGAGCGGCAGAGTATGAGCCACCTGGGGCAAACACTTCAAAAAAGGTCCCGAATGCAGGTTTTTGTGGCGCAAAAAAACCAAAAAAAACCTCTGCACACTAAGTGTACAGGCGGGTGGCTCAGAAAATGACAGGAGAACAGAGCAATTTTGTAGCTGCTTTGAGCCGCCATCGCACAAATGAAGGCTGGAAATGGAAGCCAAAAACAGCTTCCCAGAATACCCTAAGACTGAAGGAAGGGGAAAGCACGAGATGCTTTGATTTTGTAGTAAAAAGGAGAACTCAATTTTGTGTTCATTTAAAAAAAAAAGCAGCTCTAAAATTGTGACTTGGGCAAAAATAAAGTCACTAGATGGAGAACAAAAGCTCAATTTAATGTATTTTATCGAAATGTTTAAACATTAATTTCCCCCCACGATGTGAAAAAAAGATTAAAATTACCAACTGAATAAAAATAACAAAAGAAAAACTTGTATAATGTGGTGAGGGAAGAAGGTTTTCGGGAGTTTTGGTGCTTTTCATCAGCAAAAAAAGAGCAGATCCAAACAAGCAAAAAAAAAATAAAAGCAGGTAGTGGCGTTGTACAGCCCACGGGCGCTGCCCACCCCCACCCCCCTTGCCCCCTTTGACCTGGCCTTACTGGCTAAGCGGCTGCAATTCTTCCCAGCCGTCCCGATTAGAGCTTCACATGACAAATTGATGTGAAAAAAACCCACCTTTCTGTTGGTTTTATGTCCATAGCAACAATTTTATTTTCTTCTTTCTTCTTATTTTATTCCTGAAGGTGATGAACAGGTCTATGTAAATTTAGTCGAATCTGCTAAAGTAATCTTTTGGACTTCCTTGGCAACAAAGGTTTTTTTTGTTAACCACACCCACATACCTAACAGTCATATCGTCTGTTATATTGTTTCATTCAGCTTAAACCAGGTTAATTATGTATTACATTTTCACATCATTATGGTAAAAATGTGCAAACAAGAAAGGAACGCCACTTTTGCAAGCTCGCAATATGAACGCTTTTTAAATGTACAACCTTTAATTCCAGCATTTTCTCCCCAGTAGCTTCCCGTTGATGCTCAAAGTTCAAAATCACAAGAAGGAGTTCATAGCTGGTTCTAAAGGGGATATTTTTGGAAGATTCTGTTGTGGACGCACAGCCGTAGGTCCTGGGGCCATCCCATAATAATTTTAAAACTTCCTTTGGACACCCCCATGTGTGTTTTGGTTTCGTCAGAGCAGGGGTTCTCAAAGTGCGGCCCGGGGTCCAATGGTGGCCCGTGGGAAGATTTTTTGTGGCCCTCAATAAAAGACAGCCAGAGCAGGTTCCTTGTTGTGTTGGCGAGGAGAAAAGGCGCTTTCAAGCTAGATGGACAAATGCTCACTTTGTCATACCACATGGGCTGGATAAAGTCATGTGCCTGATTTGTAAGCAGGTAAATGCAATGCTCAAAGAATTCAATATAAATCATCACTATGTTACGAATCATAAAAACGATGACAAATTTCCCGGCGAGGAGCGCAACAATGAGCAACAGAAGTCCCAACAGCTATAGTGAGACTATGCCGCACACCAGATGTTTACAAAAAATGTCTAAATTCAGTGAAGCTGTGACAGAGGCTAGCTACATTGTGGCTTTGGAAATGGCCCGGCATAGCAAGCCCTAAAGTGACGGGGAGTTTGTAAAAAGAATGTATGCTGGAAGTAGCTGACATTGTTTGTCCAGAGCAAAAAAAAGTCTGTCAAATGATACAAATACTAGACGAGTAGAAGATCCGACTGCAACTGGGAAAACATCTGGAAGGCCTGGTTAACTGTACAAAAGACACTCATCATTACAGTTATTAAAACAACTTTTTCTGTTTATCCATTTTTTCTTTTCACCAAAATTGGCCCCCAGTCAAATGTCCTGTTCCTAATTTGGCCCTCCGCTACAAAACCTTTGAGAACCCCTGCGTTAGAGGATTTAAAAAAAATGTTAAGCCCCACAAGACATTTTGGCCCCATTCATGTTCTTGATGGTTTCTCCCACTGTGATGTTATTTTTTTGGGTCATTTAGTAAGTCAAAAACCCATTTTCACGGGATACTAGGTACATGCAAATTTTGGTACGTTTTTAAGTATCTGGCCATCAATCACGCAGAACGCTTTCCACCAAGCATCTAGCGGAATAAAGACGTCAAGTTTGGCCCGAAAAGGTGCAAAGAAATAACAAAGACTTTTGAAAATACATACATTTGAGATTTTATTCAGTAGTGAAGTGGGAAGCCATTTATTATCACAACCCAGAGCTACAGAGATCCGGGACAGTGATGCGGGAACAGATGTTAGTCGTGCGCGCACGACAGAAACGCTTACCTATGAAAACTCCACGATAGGTCCCACGTGCCGGGAATCCCTGTCAGTCCAAACTCACGAGCCCTTCTTGTTTTTTATAAATGCCACTCAATCGAATGAGTTAATACAAAAAGAGTCACATCACTTACAAAAAAACCCTGAAATACAATAAAATCGTATATACAAGCAGCTGTACACAGTGGGAAGACGCATGAAAGACTCAAAGGGGGGACAGTACTGGAAAGCTATTGGTCCAAGTTTGAATGAACACAGACACCGCCTCATGTCAAGGTAAAAACGATGATGTGGCGTGTTCACAGTGCCGCTTGGTTTGTGTTTAAAAGAGCATCGACGTGGAATGTGCGGCAGGAAAAGAATAAAGGCGAGAAATTAGAGATGGCAGGAGGGGGCGGGCTGCTGCGAGGTATTCGTCTTGTCAAGCTGGGACAGGGAGCGAGGATCGAGTGGGTGAAAACAACTGCTTTTCTGTTGGTGCTTTTATGTCGTGTTGCTCGGGCTTCGTTTTCGGCGCCTTTTGTTTACTGTACAATTCCCGAGTCGACAGAGGCCTGCTTCCTGGTAGTCTTGGGGGGCGGTGGAGGGGGGGTCTTGCTGGGTAGAGGAGGTGGAATGTGCTGAAAAACAAAAACAAAAAAAAAACACCTTCAACTTCATCATCAAATAAAAAAAGACACACAGCAGCAACATTAATTGGATAAACAGAGCTTGTTTACATACACACTTTATAAAAGAATAGTTGTGTATTTTTTGGGGGGTAGAAACACAAAGACTCTGGAGGAGGGGGGTCTTAAAATATCTCAAAAAGTGGATTTTTCTGATGTGTTTGTATATCAGAAGCCTAGATGACAGCACAATTATTTAGCCCCCCCTCATTTCCTGCCCACCCCTGTCTTTAAATGGGAAAGTCATTTCCCATCTGACAGTTTGTTGTCTGATGCAACAGAATGCACATTCATTTCTGCTTATCTTACATATGAACTAAAACATGTCCGTGTTTAAAAGAGTCTGGATGTTACAACAGAATATTCCAGCTCCTGCTGTGTTTATCTGCTCCTAAACGCAGATTTTTAATTAAAATACGATACTTTTAAAGACCCATATTGATGAAAATTCTGCTTTTAACATGTTCTTATGGAATTTTTCTCATGATGGAGGACATATATAAAAGAAAATGGGTTAAAATTGCATTTCTGAGTATTTCTTTATTCAAATCTTTAAGAGTCAAAAGCAGACTAAAATAATGCCGTTGGGAAAAGCTACAATCATAGCTCCCTGCGTCGCTCAATCACTTGCGGTCAAATAGATCCGTGTACGTTTTCCTTTTCCTCGTCTGAACTGGCATCTGGCTGAAAACTCCAATATTGCTCGCCATTGTTTTTGCACCAATAATGTTAGATTGGGCGTGTGAGAGGCTGTAAGCTAGCGGGAGAACACATAAAACAGAGAGAACTCAGCAATGGGGAGGGGAAGTGGGGGCGGTGATGCTATGTGCCAACGGTTCCGCCAACGATTCAGAGGGGAGTTTCTAAAGAACTCCTGCTGCTCTGCAGAAACTAAGTCCAGGAAAACAACACAGGTTTCTTGATTATGGCTAAAAATGGCATAATCAAAATTAAAACATTTTATAAATAGCTCAAATATTCCTCTCTTTCGAGCTAAAGAGGAATGTTTAAAATCTGATAAGTAGTTTAAGTTTGCAAAAGAGCAGGTTAAATCATGCAGCTCTTCACGAAATTACAGAAAAACCGAATGATACACAACCACGACTTAGTCCACTGTTTAATTCTCCAGTTTGCTATGTGAAACTGGATCAAAGCCTGAATAAAAATTGGAAAACAAAAAAAGGATTGTATTCCTATTGTATCCAGATGGAAAAGACCTCAAACAGCAGAGATGATCAATGAGAAATAATAGAGTCAATTTATTTCCCCTTTTTTTAAAGACTTTCGATGAAGAACTGCTGCTGTCTGCTCTCCAAACATGTGCTCTTCCCACATTACTGTCAGTCTGCTGCCACACTGTGTGCCCCTGCTCTGTTTTACTACCCGTCCTTTGGCCGTGACAGTGGATAAATAAGAATAGTTAACCGAGCAGCAAGGCGAGAGGGTGGCTTGAGTGGAAGTCCGCAAGTGTCGGCAGACGAGCCGCTGATTAACAGCTGGAGAGCTTCTGATGGATGTGAGAGGTAAAGTAATCATCCAATCAATCACGTCTGAGCACCAAGCCGGCTTGAGGGAGAGTATAAATAACAGCAGGACGGACAGGCAGGTATGAGCTGCTAACTGACTGATGCCTACATCCTTTCTGTGACACACATCCCAAAATGACAAATCCAGAACAAGGTTGACGATGCACTTCCTGCACAGATGTGAACGCGTGCCTGGAAGCTGGCATCTGTGTGTGTATGTCTGTGGGGGGGGGGGGGGGGGGGGGGTCCTGATGGAGGTCAAAGAAAATGTCAAGTGTGCGTCGCGGACGCTCGTTTCATCACAAGAGCCGCACATCATTAAGACGCTTCACTCAGGCCTAATTAAAACACCTACTCTTTGATGTGGTGGGGGCGGCGGGGGCAGCGAGGGGCTCGTCAAGTCTTGATTATCAAGCAGGTTGCCGTAATCAGCTGTGTTGCCTTTCACCGGCAGCGGGGGAGGGGTTTCACCTCTGTCGGGGCAGCCCATCCCGTTCGGCTGCAGACCTGGGGGAGAGGGCGCTCATCAGCTCACATTCATCATCACAACACACCGGCGCTCCACGGACAGCCCGACGTCCCAGCTGGACGCCGCGCTTCTGCTGAAGTCCACGTGACGGCGTTTGAACTGCCGACTTCACGGAAACAGCCGTCAGAGGTGGACCTAAAACACTGGAAGGCATGTTTTCAGCACAAACCGGATGGAGAATCATTACAGAGCAGTAATGCACGCTCGTCTCCTGCACTGAACACCTCATCAAAATCAAGTAAGGTCGTCTTTAAGAAGCTATGACTAAAGGATTTTAGTGTATGGGGGGGGTCTTTGAAAATAAAAGGCTCCAAGAATCTACGATACTTGACCTTTTTAGAGCTTAAAGCTTAATAAAGTCGACATGGTTTAGAACTACTGCATGCTCCAAAAGTCACATGGGGCGGGACCTGGCTGCAGACAACAAGATGGCGTCAGACATCATTGGCTGGATGTGCAAATTAACTTAAGGGGGAAGCAGAAGTTTTTGTTTTTTTCTGTTTGAATATTTGACGGACAACTCAGGAATTAAAAAAAAAAATAGGCAGTGTTTGTAATCCAGTCTTTCCACAAAGGTTAAAGAAATGTTTAAGTGAGTTATATTGTCTTCTTGTTGAAATTTGCCCGTGTTTTATTTTATAGGCTTGAAACGCAAGTTAACGGAAATCCACTCTTCGCGGAGGAATCTTTTGGATATTTCTGGTTATTGTTTTTTAACTTTTCCTGTTTTTCCTTTAAAGCATTTGTCTGAAATGCAATAATACATCACATTGGGCGTTTTTACTGAATTACAAGTCATATAATATTGAAAGAACAAATGTACAAGGTGTATAAATCATATCTAGTCATATAATATAAATATACCGTTTCAAAAGGAATAGCTGAATAGCAGCAGCAATTACTAAAGCTTAAACATGTGACTAAACTGTGACTATTACAGTCGCCAGTACAAAATGAATCTTTAGTGAGCAACATAAGCTTAAAATAAGGCAAAAACGGTCATTGCTTTGTTGCTTCAAAATTGACACGAACAGAAGTGTTCAGATGGCCGATGATGTCTGCAGCCCGGGCCTCTCGCTGAGAACGTAAAAGAAAGGAATTCAGAAACAGCAAACATCTCATAACCGCTGCTGCTCCTGAAAGTGAAGACACGGATGAATCTTGTCCTGCACACTCATCTAGAAGAGAAGGACGGCGTCTTACTGGAACCAGTGTGTACGCTGTGAGAGGGTTTCCTTGGCATGATGGGTGGGGGTCCTGAGGAGGAGGACGAGTTCATGGAAGAAGATGGAGGTCCGGGAGACACGGAGAGCCGGCGGTCTCCACCTATTTGGTTCAAAAGTTGACTTTTTGGTCTTTGAGGCCGCAGAGGGCTGATCTGCACAGAGAGTAGAACGTATACATAAAAGAAAATTTAAAAAATCAATTGTTCAAGTCAAGAAAACAGAAGTGAAGGTTTTTCGAGCAGCAAACAAGACCTACTCTACCCGCATCTTTGAGGATGCTGTGCATTTATCTGCAAACACAATAACTAGCTAGTTGTTTCCCGACAGGAGAAATCAATTTGAGTAAACGTTTTTACATGTAATGGTGGGTTTTCCCCTCACTTTATTACGGCTGGAATTTGAAAGCAAAAAGGTATGTCCTCGCCGCTGTTCAACAATGCAGACATTTCACAAAAGTATTTAGTAATTAAGCGTTTGATCAGGGGGGAGGCATTGAAAATGACTCGCATTCCTTCCATTGGGTGTCAAACAGGGACGTGCACAAGATTAGAGGGGCAGGGGCTCAAATTCTGAAAAGGGCAGCAAAAACAGTTTTTAAGTCAAAATTAAGTCAAATTTAAAATAAACTACTAATAGATAAATACTCAGCTACTGTAGGTAAAAGTAAAACAACTGTCATTTCTTTCATGTAAACATTGTAAACATGACTTTGTTCGGTTTATCAAAGACTTGGTGGACATCAAAGCAATAAACGCTGACGGCTATTTATATTGGCACAATGTGCTGCAGGCATAATCGACAGGAATCAAATTTAATACAGATGGTAATATTTTAAACACAGAGATCTTACAACTTTTACCCTCAAAATGCTGGAACCATAATAATATTTAATGTTATCATACTGTTGCTGGGAGGATTCTGCTGTTTAGTTTAGTTTTTCAGTTGTGCTTTCGGTCATTTTCTGTCCTGTCAGTCACTCCAGGTTCATGTTAATTATCCACAGCTGTTTCATTGAGTAGAAGTGTCTGCTTTTCAGTTCTATCTTGTCAGATTTATCTGCTTTTTGTTTTTCTTCCTCCTCCTTGTTTTTTCCCTGTTTAGGTTTATTTATTAAATCTTTAAGTTTCTGCCTCCAAGCCCAGTTTCCTGCATTTTAGCTCTCACACCTCCAGTTCCTGACAGCTGCACCCAATGTGACTCTTCTTCTAGATTGGGATTCACAGCTGAATTCTCTTTTGCATCTTATCCTCCAAACATGTTTTTTTTTTTGTGATTGGAAACATTTTAACACAGAAAGTTGTGAAACTGAATGATCCAGAGTCTAAAGAACGCAAATCTAATCAGAAAATATTACACTAAACAGATAAATGTCATTTTGAACTTGTTACCCAACTTCTTGTCCCTCCACGATCTGCTCTGGGTTGAATTGATGCGCCGCTCAGACGTCTGGCTAAAGTGAAGAATGACTCCTTGACTGATATAGAGCGTTTTTCTAAAATATGAACCATATTTAAGCTCGTTCAGTCAGTGGACGGCGACTCTTTAGAGCTCTCAGATTCAAGTAGCTTTACTGTCACATCGTCTCTTCAGTTTTCCGTGGGGCAGCAGCTTCTCTCACTGTCCCCGCCTGTCCCTAATTCTCTCTGGTGGCTCCAAGTCCGAGCGGAACCGCCAAGACAGAAGCGGCAGCTGAGAACTCCCAGGTTACAAGAAAAGGGGTTTGATAGAATACCGGGGGATTTTGTTGCCACATTTTTGTCTAGTGTTTCTAACAGAACTGTATTAATGTTTATACAAAAACAAAAAAAAAGTAAAAACAGAGGGCACTTTTTATTAGGAGGTAAACAGGACAGGTGCTCAAGCTCCCGTTAGGCCCTATGATCGCACGTATTTAGTGTGAAATGTCTCCAAAATGCAGAATAAGTGAATCCTATTAAGTCCTTGATTCTTTGAAACCTTATATGATAATTAAAAAGGGGACTTGTTCTGCAGGTTTCTAACAACATAAAGAGGAAAAACCCAGAAGAACCCCACTACCGTTTCTGAGAGGATGACGGCTTCCGCTGGTTGGTTGATTTCAGCTGCTTTCAGATCTTTGTCAAAGATCTCTTGGTGCTTGCTGTTCCTCTTCTCCTTCTTCTTCTCCTTCTTCTGCTCCTTCTCAGACTCGTCCCGGTCCAGTTTGTCCTGAGACTTGGCGTGAAGCTTCTTTGGTAGTAGAGGCTCCAGGGCGAAGCTAAAGCAATACAGCAGCAGTCAAGTTTAATGCAGTCACCTTTGAAGTTCCACTGTACAGTATGCCGACTCATGCAGGAGCATTTTTTGCAAAAACATTGCACATATTCTTCAAAGCAAAATGCTGCAATGCTTTTTTTTTCTTTTCTTCACATTCTGAGCCTCTGATTCGTGCAAAAAACATAATGAGAATCCAAAGAAGGGCATTTTAAGAGCATTGAAAAGTGTTACCCGTCTGAGCCAGGCCTGGAGGGAGAGTTGTCCGAGGAGATGGAGGTGACTGACGCTACAGACAGCGGCCTCTGGGAGGAGGGCATCGTGAAGGAGCGCACCATGGAGGCCGGGCGAGGCCCCCGCCGCTCATCTGCTGCCGGCTAACACCACAGGAAAAGGAAACGGTGTCACTGTACGAGCTGGAACTAATGACCTCGATCAGTAATCATCGCTGATTGTGCGTGGAAGCTGAATTTATATTGAAAGGAGTTAAACGATAGAGGTTTGGTTGTCAAAAAAAAACATAAAAAAGGCTAATTTGTGATGCTTTTTTTCACATCTCATTATTTTTAAGTTGAAGTTACTTATCTGTCTATTAGATTCTTTCACATTGGGCATTTAAAAAGCATCTCTGCAGCCAAAAGGCTGTTTTCCGTCTGTCGTCCCTGGACAGTTTGTCTCCCTAACAACTATGTGAAAGTAACAACGGAAATACAACATAAACCAAAATGATTGCATGGATTATATAGAGTTTTATCATACATCTTTGTGTTATTCTGATGAACAATAAATTGAATGATTACAGTAGAAAAAGGTAGTGCCTAGGGGAGTAGTCGGTAAAAAGGACTAAGAAGTATTTTCCTCCTGATATGATGACTAAAAAAGTTCCAAGCAGGAGCCGCTGAGCAGAATTTTCCACCTCTTTTTGCTGCGCCCGCATCGAGCGTGAGACAGACGAGGACAGAACCTTGTTTTAAACATTTACAGACAGTTGAGAGATCATTACGTAGCCATGTGTGATTTCTAAATCTGCATGACGAGGGCTCATCCAGTATTCATGGAGCTCATAAGGCGCATTGAAGAAATAGAAAATATGAATTCTTCTTTTTGCTTTTCTTTGCAACATCATCTATACTAAGCAGTGTGAAGAATAGGACAAAATAATTTATGTAAAGTACAATAAACTTTAAAACAAGTGAAAGTGAATGATTTAAAAAGGGCATAAAGTTTTTATTGAATGTTTGGTATCAAAGCAGACTTAAGCATTCTAAAATTCACTCTTGAAAAGCTATTTGCTATTTTTCACTTTTATTGTGAAATAGCAACTATTTAATTTAATTAGGAGCATTAAAAAGTTTAAATTGAGCAAACTTGCTAAAAAAAAAGATCTTGATGGAAGCAGACATGAGAGGTGGTGCCTCTTTGGCTACCTTAAGATCTGTTACCATACCGTTTAGAAAACTTCAAAAATGTATTTTATTTGCAAGTTTGAACAAATGTTGCATTAAATTCAGGCACAAAAGTTAAAAAGCTAAAAGTGTCACTGCTATTTTTTTTCTAACTTTGATCTGCCTCGAGGAAAATAAGTGGAAGCAAAAAATTGTTTCATAAATAAAGTAAACAATCAGTAAAAGTGTCTGAAATGACTAAAAGAAAATGCTGATTTTGATTTTGTACTTTATCTTTTCCAAACAAGAATTTTCTGTTAGTTTAAAAAAAAACTTTTATTCATATTATCATCCAAGTAAAATTTTTAATTGTTCCTACTTTTAAGAAGTTTACCGTAAAATAGAACTGGAAACGTGTTTTACAATTTATACTTTACTCATCTTTTAAGCTTTTCAAAAACTGAAAGAAGTAACAGCCTAAAAGCTGCAAGATGCCAAAATAAAAGCTTCAACAAATAAAGATCTTACCTCATAAAAACACTTGAAAGAAAATGAAGAATTGCACGAATGTTTGTATTAAAAAAATGAAAAGATGAAAAATCTCAAGGACAGAAAAAAGCTCCTACCAGAGTCTTCACTCCGTACTGTTTCTCCACCTTCTCGCGCAGTTGTTTGAAGCAGGCCTCCAGGCGGTCGTGGAAAGGCCTCAGAGCCTCGGTGACCTTCTCTCCGTGGATGCGAACACCTTCAGCGAGATGTGGAATCTAGTGAAACAAAAGACGAGCATGAAAAACCTTCACCTAATAGATTTAAGGGAGCATGGCCACATGCCGACTTTTTTCTTCTTCTTTTTTCTCCCCGAAGAACACATCAACGTCCTCCTGCTGATATTTAATTTAATGCAAGTGACCTTAAAGCCTCCGGCTCTGCATGATCAGCACAACCGGTAAATGTAGATCCGCTTAGGAGCAAACAAACAAGCAGGTGAAATGATGTTAAGGAGAATTCTCTTCTCCCCCTGTCTCCTTTCAGCACCAAGATCCCCACATGGCAAACACCGAACACGCAAAAGGAGAAAGTTCAGACTCGCTACCTCCACAGACAAGAGCAAGATGTTCTCCATCACTGACGCAGGTTGTGACGCAAGGAACCCTTTCAAGTTCGATGCTGTCTCACACATTTTAAGGAGCAGGTGAGCCACAAAAACATAACACCAGCACGGATGCTAAAAGGAGAAACTGAAAGTGCTGAAAGCTGGTAATTAGGGAACCCCGATGCCACAGTCAGTGTCAGCAAGCTCTGCTCACTAAATCTGGAGAGATGAGGAAGCGTCATTCCTTGGGGAGCTTGCAGCATATAAGGATTTCTATTTTATTTTAGCTGTGTTAAATCACAAGAGAGGTTATTTTGTGTGCTGCATGGCATCTTTTGCTGTGGTAGGGCTGTTAAGAATTGCACAATAAATCACTAGAAACAAGCAGAGATGCTGGAGTCAGATGCAGTAACAGACGAGCCTTAGCAACTAAGCAAACATTCACAGACTTGTCTTCTGCGTTGAAGTTACGTAGCTAAAGCTGAGAAATAAGCAGCTTATGCTTAGATACCTTTGAATGAATCCAATAAATAAATATATTCCCCTAAAACCCTGGAAAAAATAGATCAAAGCAGCGGCTCAAGGTACAAAGGAGCAATCTAACAGGTGGGCAAGTAAAGGCGAAGCAGAGCAGGAGTTAACCTGATATTCTCTGGAGCGAGCGCGCCTTTCTGCCTTTCATGTGAGGTCAAACTGCCCCTGCACAGTAGACTGTGGCAGGAAGTGACTCCACTCTGCAGGCGAATACCACCAGTTCGCCTCTGTGATGCAATCTTTTGTAATCACCTGAAATAGAAGATGCTTTATTTACACATTAGCTGGGGTTTCAAACAAGGATCTGGAGTACAACAGCTTTGACGCACTGGGATGCACTGATGGCATCTGGATGATGAACACAGCGAGCAACAAAACAACTGAGCAAGTGTCCTGCTCTCGGAATGACAACGAGTGATACTGCGGTGTTCCCAACAAAGCTAAATCATAGAAAGATTAAGGAAAAGACAGACACGGCATGGATCTCTCCCTGCTTTTGAGCAGCTCCATCATCATCCCTGCTGGGACCTCTTGGATGGGAGAATTAACGGAGGTTTACAAAAAAAAGGGTGAAGGATAGGAACAAGAAGCAGGGGTACAAAGCAAGAGGAGGAGGAGGAGGGAGAGGAGCTGGAAAGACAAGAAAAAGAAAGTAAGAGTGAAAGCTAAGGCAAGATCCACGTCTCCCAGGATACCCACATCTTTTTATAGACCTAAAGATGATTGAGAGCGACTGAGTGGCGGCATGGCAACAGAATTCTGCTTGGTGGCAGCACACTGATAAAGCTTATTGTATCACACACTCTGGTTATATGCTAAATCACACACGCTTCCTTAATTACATGAAGACAACTTTTTTTAAGAAGCCTTTTCTTCAGTGCATTGGTCTAAGAGACATCCGTTTAATGATTAGGGAAGTGAGGAAAAAAAAGAGATCTCTGTTGAGGCAGAAATCAATGTTACATAATTAAACACTGGAGACCTGGTGCTGCGTTTAAAAAGCCCAGACATTACAAACACGCTGACAAAATAGTCAACCTCATGTATTTGATTTAGTTTTGGAAGGAAAAACTGAAATCTGATAAGTAACAGATACTTGGCTTGTTTACTTGAGCAAAAATCTATATCAAATGTAAATACTTGTGAAAAGTTGTGTCGCTTTAAAGACCCACTTCAAATAAAATGGTGTTTTTGTGGCATTTTTCTGAAGATGGAGGACATATATTAAGAAAAAATTACGCTTAAAATCGCATTTCTGATGATTTCTTTATTCCAATCGGGAAACAGGAGCTAATGAAAAAATGTAATTTAATAAAAAAGTATTGCATTTGTGACATAGAAAATACAGTGGGCGAGCCACAAGCTCCCTGCTGCGCTTTGCTCTGCAGCGCAACGAGGGGTGGAAGGGGGCGGGGTTGCTCAGCGCCATCGGTCCCGCCCACAATTCAGAGGCAAATTTGGAACAAGCTTCTGGCGCTCTGCAGAGACTATGTCCCAGAAAACTACGCAGGTTTTTTGATTTTGGCTGAAAACAGAATAATCATAACCAGGAAAACTTTTAAAATAGATCAAAAGATGATCAGAGTGGATCCGGAAAGAATGAAAGATTTTACTATTATGTAGTACATAAACTTTGAACATAACAGCATTTCTGAGCACGACTTAGGACATTTTTAATTTTGCATACATAAAAAAAGGAAAAAAATAGAAAAGATTTATTATAAACAGTGCTAAACATTCATCAAGTGAATAATGAGGCAGGAAACTGATTTTTTTGAACTGTGAAAATGGGAATTAAGCAAATCTAGAAAACAGAGAAAAACACATTTCAGTGCAAATATAATGTTTGATAAAACTTGATTGTCAGATGAAAGGATTAAGCTTTGTGAATCTCAGCCTAGTCATTGGGCTTTAAATGTGTAATGGATACAAGACTTTAGTGGTAAAAATAAAGGAAATTAGAGGTAAAGACAAAAGGCTTCACAAATACAACTTTTTAAAGTTCGACCAGATGACGATGACGGCAACATTATTGTGTCGACATCAAGAGCAAGTGAACAGAAAACTCTGGTATGTGTGTTGAAATCTTGGATGAACCGTAAGGCAGAAAACATTGATTCCTAGATTTTAGAGTGACCCATAGTTCAGAGCTAAACAGGAAAGAGAAGAAACATATAAAGAAGGACAACACAGGGAGAGCTTTCACATAATGTAATGTCTGGCTGGATGCAATATCTAATCCAGCCCCTGACCTTTCAATGAAGATTTGAACGGTTGTTGGCTGCACACTGATGCAGTGGTTAGCCCTTTCACCTCACGGCAAAAAAACCCAGGTTCGAATCCCAGCTGGGACCTTTCTGTGTGGAGTTTACATGTTCTGCCTGTGCATGAGGGGGTTTTCTCTGGGCACTCCGGAGCCACGCCATTAGCCCCGCCAACAACTCCAAGGCAAATTTCTAATGAACTACTGCCGCTATGTAGAAACTATGTCAGAGAAAACGACGGAGGTGTTTTGAGTTTGACTAAAAACTGCATTACCATAATTAAAGACCACAGGGAACGATTTTACAGTAGATCAAGAGATGATCCGAGTGGATAATTAAAGGTCTAAGCCTTCCAGAACCTCTTTTTTAAGCATTCTATTAAGGTTTGAGTCACAAAAGCTTATCTATAAAAAAAAACTATAATTTTCTTTGTATGGTAAGGAATCTCAGGTACAAAAACGCACAGCAGGAATAACATTCTACCATTCTTGGACACTAACTCTCCAAAGTGGAGAGGTTGAGGTGTGGAACATGGAAAAAGATCTACAGCTTTAGCACTCACTGTAAGGCAAAGCCAAATTTTGGTTATAAAGCCTTTATTCAGGTAAAAGGCCAAGACTGCAAGGCTCCACACCTGCCTGTTAATCTTAAATTATTTTTGCCTCCAAGTTTATCTGCTACACTCAAGTACATTGAATGAAATAAATTGTTTCATTTTCACAGTAAACAGCATGTTTCAAGCTGGCCAAGGCAGTTTGTCCTGACCTGTGACGTGTTCGATGAAACTGACTATAAGACTAATACAAAAAACAAAGAAAAATCCCACTAAAAGCATCTGTCTCACCTGCCAAGCAATGAGGTCTTTCAGTTTCTCTATCTTCTCAAGGTCCTCTGGATGTTCCTGCACGTACTTGTCATTGAAGAAGGCCTGAAAAGGACAAGACAGAGGCACTGGCATAAGCCTTTTCATATACAGATGAAAAATGGAAGAGATCTAATATACTCAGGAAGAGCTTGTTAAAAATCTCATTATAATGTAATACAGATCTGTGGCAGGGACCAGACGGGAAATGGGGGGGGGGGGGGGGGGGGGCTTTGGGATTTCCTGTTAACATGACCAAAAAATGAATCTAGACACCAGTGACCTCCATCACATGTCCCCCCCCCCCACTACGAGGAGTGACCAGAAGTCTGTCTTTGGTCTCACAAGTTATCTATCACCACATGAGTATAAATATGTTCCAAGAAAAGAATAAGCAATTGGTTTAAAGGAAGATTCACAAAAGTATTGGAATGAATCATTTCAAAAGATGTGAAAGAAGATTTTTCCAATTTGTGGTATCAAAGCCTTGAAGGATTTTAAACAACAAAGATCTCAGGTTTTAAACAAAAAAGAACTTTCAAGTGAAGAAAGAAAACATTATAACCATAAAATATGACAATGGTCAAAACTTATATTTTAAAACCGAAACACAATGTAGACTATTTTACATTAGAAAATAAAACAATCTTTGCAAGATTTTTTGTCTATTTTCCAGTTGAAATACACTTGATATCAAGTGTGAATAATTAATGTTTACTGAATCAAGCTCTACATGACTTAGTTAATGATCACTATAGCTAATTAATCAAACTGTGTCATTGCTTTATTACTGTGTTTTTTATCTATACATTCCATAATTTCTGTTTGATAAATCTGTTTGAATTTATATTGTATTGACTACAATTAATGCTTAAAATAAATCAAATTAAATCAAACCAAATCAATATAAGATAAAACTAACTTACTAGTAACTTTTTTATAAGATGTAAAGAAAGTAAATCTTAAGGTGAGTCATTTGACCTTGAAAATATCTAATTTAAAGTAGTAAATCTAATGAAACAAGTTATTTTTTCCATTTTAAATACCGTAAAGTCCGGACTACAAAGCGCACCCAATTACTAGCCGCACCCACCCATTTTCACGTGTTTTACTACTTTTATACATACACAAGCCGCGTCAGAGTACAAGCCGTATGTATTAGGCAATATTGTCATCCTGACAAATCACGTCCTAACTCCCAGAGTAAGTGTGCTTCATTAGCACACAGTGGATGGAGTCAGCTTTGCCTCAGGATCATGTATTTGAGTATATCTACAGCTGCCAAACAGCATGGAACTCTATTCTGTTCACAAGTTCCTCAGTTATGTTTTTTTTATTTTTTTTTTATTATTGACAATCTAGGTATCATACATAAAATTACAAACAGTAACCATATAATCAACATTACATCCCTCAGTTATGATGAGGAAATTTACATCCGCGATCCCCCATTTCCCATGAGTCTTAGGGGCTAAAGGCGGGGCCAATGCCCGGCTCGCCATTCTGTTGCACGTGTTTAAGAATGAGCAAGTATCAGCAGTGCATGGAGGGGTGAACGGGAACAGCTCTCCTTCCGCTTGTGTCGCGGCAGCGTTATGGGAGTAACAGGGCTGGTTAAAAAACACACCAGTAAAATAAAGCAGCGGCGACTGAAAAGTGGGTCAGAAGTTTCCTTCCACAACAAACACTGTTGGTCCCGCGCGCTCCTTGTCTCCCGTGCGCTCCCGCGCGCTCCTTGTCTCCCGTTCCTATCTTCTCCGACAGCTCTGGCCAGGGCGGCTTCAAGGAGGAGCGCTTCGTCCCCATTGCGCCGGTGAACGGAGCAAATTGTGTCTGTGCAGAGCAATCGGACTTAATCCTGTACGTTTTGTGTATGAGGGGCGGATGCGTTGTTACGTGTGGGAGCCTTCAGACTGCCATCGGCCCCGCAGCTCACACGACACGCAGTCTCCAGCTCACACGGAGGCTGTGAGCGTTTCAATGCAAAACTCCGCTCAGTCCTTAGAAACCGTTAAAACGATCACGTCAATTTGTGTTTCCAGTCGGGTCCCGACAAAATAAAGGCTGATGTTATTCCCACATATTTACGTGCAGCCAGCCGAGTCACTATGACTCAGAGGTAAATTCACTCCATGCGCTGTTCTCTCCGTCACGCAGCTGACCAGCTTTTCCAAACCCGTTGGTGATGGTGGATTTTTTCACGCTGCTTCTAACGATTGCTTTTAACTTGAAAGCTTCATCATATTGTAGCGGCGATCACGTGCACGTTGGGTCTAATGGCACCAAAGGATTCTGGGATGCGGCTGGGCATGCGTGTTTTGTTTTGTTGAACCATGACTGAAGTGTCTAAGACCTGAAATGAGGTCCATGCTGTTTGGCTGCTAAGAGGTGTGTTGAAAAACAAATGACTTGTGCTTGGTGTTAGATAGAGAATACAAACCATTCACTGTGTCCGAAAATACGTACATGGCGGCCGCTAATTAAAACCATAAATTAGCCGCGTCACTGAATAAGCCGCACGGCTGTAAGCCAGGAAAAAAGTAGCGGCTTATAGTCCGGAAATTACGGTAATATTTCTAAGCAGATGTTTTATTTGTGAATGGTGGAGGGAAGTCATTTGTGAAAAAGACTTGTTTGATTTAGGGAGACTGGAAAGTTTGATCTTAATAGTAGTTTGAAAGTAAATATTTGCTTATAAATCATCTTAACCCTTGTGCTATCCTAGGCATTTTAACATTGGGAGTTGGGTCATCTAGACCCACTAGACAGTGCTCTGAACTGTTTCTCTTCGATGATTTGTGATCTTCACTGGGTGTCCATGAGTTACATGAAATCTTTCCACCTTTATCCACCTTTGTCATGGTAGGGAGAACACGTCAATGTAAGGGTGGGGTCATCTAAGATAGCACAAGGGTTACATGTTTAATTCCAGTTTTACTTTAAGATTCTGGTCTAGAAATAAGGATAACTGACCTATTGCAGTCCCTAAATTAGAATATAATTGAGAAAGAAGTATAGATGTACTTTAAAGACATTAAACTCTTTTGAGCAATTCCATCTTTTTTTGAAATATGATATTTCAAATTACCAGGATAATTCACAAAAATGTGAGTGTTTATAGCTAATCACAAGATTTTATTTTGCCTTTAATGGGCAGGATACCACAGTTTATTTGAAATAATCTTAGACAAATACTAGATCGATTGGCAGATTTCTTTTAACTTGTACCAAATGAAATAATAAATACAAAGTATTGCTCTTAAATAAACAGTTACAAATGAAACATGACTGAAAACATTTACACAAAAAAAAAAATCAGATTGTATAAGGGTTTTATAAAAATGGGCCAACTTGCACTAAGAAAGGATTCTCATTTTGTTCTAAAATCAGTCATTTCCACTCATTACACTATGTCACTGTGATCAAAATGAACTACAATTAGGTACATAAAAACTCAAACTTGTGCTTAGAACTAGCAAAGAAATACTACTAAATTATTGGGCTGTGTAACATTCATAGGAAGTAGTTCCTTTATAGCTTATTTTTCTCTTTTTGAATGTTTGGAACTCCTCGGTTCTAGATTTTGAGTGATTTTTTTCTTAAGATTAGTGTCCTTTAGTATTTTCAAGCTACCTCCTTTTGCAGTGTACATGGCAGAATGTGTAAAAAAAATTAAAAAAAGCTGCTGAAGCTTAGTTAAACATTAGAAAGGAGACAAGAACTGATTTAAGTGACTTTCAGTGATTTACAGCCAAAGGTAGCACCAGGGAAGTACGATTATTGATGAATAGTAAAGAAATGACTACCTTCTCATAGTTGGCAAAACCTCCCATGACAGCTGGATCCACAATCCCATTCAACAACATGGAGAGAGGGTTGATGGGGAGGTTGGGGTCGCTGAGATGCCTTTGCACCATGCTGCTGATCTTCTCATTGGTCAGCTGCATTGTTTCCATGGCGTTCTCCAGTGGACTGATCTCCTCCTGTGCAGCAGAGGGGGTTCATGGTGACAGATAGTATTAAAAAGTACAAATCAATTATTATAGCAAATACTATTAATATGGACAGTATACAGGCTGTCTCTGTACTTCAAAGGAATTGGGTTTAGGGAACATTTAATCCTACAACAGCCAAAAAAGACCAGCATTTCTGATTAAAATATACTTTTGCTGCATTTCAGAGCTTTGCAAAAGCAACGCTTGACCTGAGAAGTGGCAATCTCACAACAGGGATGGAGAGGGAAAAGAACTACCGAGGTTTACAAGGGATGCGAGCAGCTTGTTGAGTAAATGTCACATTTAGAGCTGAGTAGAGAAAGGTAAAGATGTCATGGCGGGGAGACAAATCTCCAGTGTGTGCCAGTATGTCTCGGGCCAGCTTGATAAAAAGAATTGTCAGATGGAAGGATTAAGCTTTGTGAATCTCAGCCTAGTCATTAGGCTTTAAATAGCGAGTCTGACCTTGGAGACCTGGCCTCTCCCCGCCTCATCTGGAGGGCAAGCTGCTGCTTACAGCGTGTTCCAACCCAGCCTGGAGGAAGAAACTGCTCTGAATCCTTATGACAGACTTCGACTCCACCACGCAGACTTAAGAGGCGGGGGAGAACGCTGGAACGCCTTCATTTTGATTAGGGCAAGGACACAACCAGCATATTTTTCTACTGAATTAAGTGCACAAGCTGCCTGATGTGTGAGAGCCATCTGGTGCTATTTGCTGAATATTAAGGAAGAATAAAATGCCCTAAACAAAAAAAATCAATGCGAGAGGCTCTTTTGGCCCTTACACACATGAATGGGACTGGTCGAAGCAGAATCATCTGACTAAGTAGAACATTTGTGTTGATGTACGGGAATACAGATTTCAAAGGGGCAATCTCCTGTCTAACTTATCTATCTGTTTTTCTTCACGATCCTTCACCACACAGGAAACACGTCAGATCACAACACAGGCATGAAAGCAGCCCTTTAAATAAGCAACCGCCAAGGAAAAATGTAACTTCGACCTTAACAGTCCAGGGACGAGTGGTAAAATGAGTCATTTCAGTCATGGAAATCAGATCCAAGGATTTTTCCAGAGTAGCATAATTAGGTGTCATAACTCATGTGTTACACTAAAAATTTCAAAGAAACCTTCCAATTGAATTGAGAATAAAAACAATTCTATTAGAAAAATAAACATATTCAAGAAACAATAAAGGCTGACTTCCTGTCTGAACAGGCCTCTCAAGTTGTATTTGTGCAGAGAGGCTTTTTTCACTGGAAACAAGAGTGTTTGGTAAATCAATGGGAGCCATCTGGCTAACAGAGAACGTGTCTTGTTGTTGGTCCAGCTTAGCTTAAGTGGACTAATCATATTGATTGGTTAGATGCAAATGTGCAGAGCCTCATCTGATTAGAGGGTCTGCTCGGCACGCGGGCCTTTCGTACTCACCGTGGAGACTGACTTGACTTCAAACCAGCGCAGGATGCCAGGAAGTTTGTACGCCGTTGTGTAAGTGGTCCTTTCGATCCACATGTTCTGCACGCAAAGTGACAAACATCAAAATCGAGGAAAAAGAGAGCACATTTCAAAGTGCAGATCTGGAAATAGAAGTGCCACTGCCTAAATGGGATGTAAAGACAGCTGAGCTGCTTATGGATGGGAAATTGCTGAATCTGTTTGGCTGAGCAATAGGACACGCTCATACGGAAGCCTGCAAAAATAGATCTGCCACTAAAGCATGAAGATGCTCGTAAAGAAAAGCTGCTGTAATGATCTTTCTAGGAAGGGATTTTCAATATCTCTCCTTTTAATTTGTGTCAGAGGACAAAGGATAAAAAAAATGAACAATCCAATATGAACAATAAAAGTAAACAGTGTCTTGCAATCCATAAAGCGTACTTAGCACTCACTCATTCACTTACCCTGGAGATTTGATGAATTAAAAACGATTTGTAAATGCAGGCAGGTCTACCAGATCAGACAGACGTTTGTGTCTTGCAACAGATATTCCTAATCTTACTGGGAGGAGAGACTGAGTCCAATCAGTGCGACAACAGGGCTCAGTCTCAGGTGACTTGAATACATCAAACTGTTCTGCTGAACTGATGCCGACGCGAACACACAGAAGAACGCGTGACTGGCTTTAATTTGTCGCTCTTCCACTGTTACCTGGATAACAAGTGTCAATACGTAAGGATGAAAAAAAAATGCTTCATAATTCCTGTTCTGTCGCACAAAATGAGAAGACTGGTTAATGAGATGCACAAACCTGATTTTGACACAGACGAACAATTAATGAGGATTATTCTGTTTATAATTCAAATTAGAGAATTAGTTTATCTTGCAGAGGTGTCGTCTACAGACCCACTCCGATGAAAATTGTGTTCTTGTGTAATTTTTCTGATTATGGAGGATATATAATGAAAATTAAGCTTAAAATTTCACTTTTGAGTATTTCTTTATTCAACTTGTAGCGAATCAGGAGTAAATAAAAGAAATGTAATTGAAAAAGTACTGTATTTGTCAAGTACAACATATGATGCTCTGCTCCATTCACCCGTAGACGACTAGATCCATGTACGTCTTTGTTGTCCTTGTCAGACCCGGCATATGGTCTCAAACCTGTCCAGCCAGATAGCTCCAATATTGCTCGGCATTTTTTGTTTAACTGGTAATGTTAGGTTGGGGGTATGAGGGGCTGTGAGCTAGCGGGAAAGCATGTGAACAGAGAGCTCTCAGTAACAGGGAAAGGGAGGGGGAGCCGGCTTTCTCCACACCAAGGGTCTCACCCAAAATTCTGAGGTGAATTTCTATTGAACTACTGCTGCTCTGAAGAAACTATGTCCTAGAAAACCACACAGGTTTTTTGATTTTGGCTAGAAGGAGCATGATTATGATTAAAAGACGACTTGATTTTTTTTAAATATAGCTCAAACAATGATTGGACTGGGTCTTTAACTGTAACTTTTATTTAATGTTTAAATTAAATATATATATTAAATCATGTTTTATTAAGGAGATGTAGGCAACGCTACATGTGGGTAGCATCAGTTAGTTTATCAACACTGCGCCCTCTCTATAATGTAAAATAAGATAAATTGAATAAATATTACTAAAAAACAAGGCTGAAAGGGCTGCACAAAAGTGCGTATGCATTTATCATTTAGCTGCAGACTGATATAAATTATGAATTAACTAAATTATTTATGAAGAATAAATAATGGACTAAGCTATAGATCAGTCAATAGATTCATTATCAAATTATGTCTAATCCCTAAATAAATGTCTTAAATGTGGTTTTGCAGGAATAGTGCGGAAATGACAGAGAAAACTAAACATTACAGATTGTAAAGGCTGCCTTTGCTCAGCAGCCAATGCTGACAGCTGATGTCACTACTCGCCAGTACTTGTTTTTAATCATATTGACTTCTTTATTTAAGCTTCAAACCTGTGCAGTTAAGACATTTCAATTAAAAGATTGAAAACTAACCCAAACATGTCAAACAAACCTAAAATAAAAAAAGTCTGGCAGTAGTAAAGATTGTAAATAGAAAAAAGAAAGAAGTTACAGCAAATTCGTTGTCAGGGTTGTTCTCTCCTTTCCTCACTGGCCTGGAATACTGGAATTTATGAACTTCATTTACAGTGTAGAAGCTGAAAAGGAAGCAAAAATCCATGAGTGAGTAAAATAAAACTGTTACTGGTAACCTGCAGTGTGATTGATTAAAACTGATTGCTTTGCCTCAGGTCAAACACAGGTCAAGCTCTGCATTCGACCTCCAGATTTAGTGTGTTGGCTTCCAATCTCCGGAATGGCCTCATCTCCATAGGAAATCAATTAATTTAGGAGTCTCACACATTGCTGGACACTTCTTAAAGTTATCCCGGCATGCAAATAAGCTGTGACACAACAGAAGGACGTGACGAGCAGGAGTGAACTCTGCCAGATCAGGTTAATAGACTTTTCACAGAATGGAATGACACAGGCAGCGGGGACAGCTGTCTGCATGCACTCATTCACAAAAAAGCTCAGATTCTTTCTTTGTGGAAATTAGCTGAAATCCACACATTCTTGATCTCTAAAATCTCTCAATATGTTTGAAACAACATCATTTGGGTTATTTAGCTAAACTTCAAAAGAAAGTAGGAGCAGAATGAGCATCATTATAAAGCCACAGAGCCTTAAAGGGAAAGCAGCAAAGGTTGCAGACGGGAACCTCTGCCACTAACGGCTAATGTTTTCCTAATTAACAGACCACGCCAGACTTTAGCTGACATTTGAACCAGACTAAAGTGATGGACTGTTACCATAGGGAAGAATGGCTGCATCTTGTAGAGAGCGCAGTTGTGTCTTTTGCTACGTTCACACCGGCCTCAGCAATGGGCATTCAAACCTCCAATGAAAGTCTATGTAAACACTCAGAAATGAGCTTCCCCTTTTACTTCCGTGGATTAAATGGCGTCCTCTTTCATTCACAGAAGTACCAACTTTTTGAACATTAATCATGAAGAAGAAATTAATAACTGCAGTTTGTGTCCGTCCAGAATTCTATGACACCAAGTCTTTTATATCGGAATATAGCTGTGAAAGTAAACGCCTGGAGCAAGATTCACAAGATTTGCACCACTGTGAGATTTTGCCCCAGACCTCTTCCAATTGTAGATGCGTGCGCTAGTTTTATGTAGTGACAGTCCAGTGTGAATGCCATAAAAGCACGTTCAAGAACCAGCATGTTTTTGAAAGTGCCACACATGTGAACGTAGCTTTTTTCGGTTCTCTTGGGGCTTGATGGGCCACGTTAAGAGAGATCGTGAAAATAAAACGTACCATTGTTTTACTTGTGGTAAGTGTATCGTAAAGTATTCGTAAGGTTTATGTAAGTCGCACACACTTATGACGTCCGGGTGATGCCGTTGTACGGTGTCCAGGTTTTGCGCAGGGTTTGTGGGGGTTAAAAGAAGAAAAATCTGTATAAAGTGCTTGCGCCTCACCTACCAAACCCACCCTTGCGTTTTGCATAAGAGTTCACTAAGACCTGTCGCCTATAGCATACCCATAAAAAGAATATGTATGAAGATTTTCACTTTATGGGTTTACGACTTTAAAATTCCCTGCGGGCGCCGTGCAGGTTTGCATATTTTTCACCAGCAAACAGCCTATTTTCACCCGTGAGGTCAGTTGTGACTAAGGCCCAAGACAGTCAAAAAGGCTAATATAGTTGCCAAAATAAAATTGAAAAGAAAAAAAATGAACAGGAAGAAAAATGGCCTCAAAGAATAAACTCAAACGACAGTTTTAGATCAGGCAATCTGCAGTGAAGTCTTTTACATGTCATATCTTGGCAGGCCAAACATAATTGTAGCACGGCCTGGTAGAGCAAGGTCAGAAAGGGCTGTGTTGTGTCGGTTGCAGTGACCCTTTGACTGAATTTGCTCAATCTCATTGCTATGCGCGGTGTATTCCTGCACTGAATGAAAGAATAAATAAGAGCAAGCAGACAGAGCGGACAGAGCGACAGCTGGGAGCTGCATGGTGAAAGAGAGAGAGACGGAATTGGCAGAAAAAACGGATGGGCAGTTAGTCTGGAGCAATTCTCTCCATGAACAGAGTCCCATATTATAATCAGACACAGTTAGCAAACAAAGTCAGTGGGCTGCAGAAAGGATCAATGCAGAGGGAATGAGGCCGGCACTGCAGACTGATGAAAAGATCAGCTCCCAGGTATATTTGCCCTAAAGGTTTTCCAAGTAAATGCGCTCTTTTAATCATGCTCATTGATGCGTTGGGTGGCATTTCAATGTGAATTTGCGCAGCTGAATGCTGCGAAGTTCAGTTGGCATGCAGACAAGTGGAAGGGTAGGGGAACAGCGTTTGCTGTGGCCCTGATGTTCCAACACCGAGCTATTAATGGTGGCAGAGGAACAATGTTGCTCTTGGCAGAGCGACGAGCGGCAGATGGCTGGTGGAAGTTAATAACCACTAGAACAACTAGAAGGTCAGCCAGTGTTTGTGGAACACTGACCCAAATTTAGATCAAGATTTAATCAACTTTTGCCCCTGTCCACCACACAGAAAAATGCTAATGCCCTTTTTCGTGTCATCAGAAGTGCCACTGACTAACTGATTGACATGCAGATTTGAAACGCGTGCTGTGTGACTTTGAGTTATCCGCTTCGTAACTGTGAAGAAAAGAATGACTATGCTTACCTGACTATTTGTTCAGACACTGGCTTATTTTGAAACTTTGCAGGCAGTTCAAGGATGGTTTTTACTGTAAAACACTGGATATCTTGAGTGGAAAAGTTAAGGAAACACGTTTAACAGCAGCATCCACTTGTATACAATGACAGCAAATATTCAACACATTCAGATCTAAATGCAGAAAAAAAAATACTAAAAAGTACACGGCTTAAAATGCCTCAGTGAGGATACACTGCAAAGAGGAGTTCTTTAGGTCTTCGCTGGGCGGCGTAGTGGTCTTCATCTTTTCTGCATTGGGAAACTGTGTGAGGAGCCGTGCCTCAAAGTCCTCTCTGCGCTCGTACTCTTTCCCACGATAAATGAACATTTTATTCTGAAGGACAAGAAATAATCGGTTAGACCTTGAGCTTGTAGGAAAGTGCATGCCTGTAATTTGCAAACATTATTTCCATGTGAGGTATACTGTGGCAGTTTTATGCAAATAAGTATGAAAAATATGGTGTAACCATCATTAAAGCACCAGTTAATCTGTAGAATTCAATCCCAAGGATAAAGACAGAAGACCCACTGGGGAGGTTGTAAATCTGCTTAGCCTGTAACTCTATCCAGTTAAAAACAACTGATCACAATCTTTTATGAGGTAAAGCTTTTTGAAAGAAAGTGAAATCCTTTTTGGTACAGTTTCAGAGATTACTTAAAGTTTTTTTTAAAATAAATATGTACAAATATATATTTACGAAAATGTATTAAATGCCTATAATAATAATAATAATAAAAATAATAATAGTAATACATTTTATTTCATAGCCGCCCTTCAAGGAACCCAAGATTGCCATACATAAAGGTGAAAATAAAATGAAAAGCAATAGAATGTACAATAAAATATAGATTTAAGATAGTCAGGAATAACAAGTTATGGGGGGAAATAGGCAAGTTGGTAAAGGTGAGTTTTTTTTTTTAATGTACGATTTATTGTATACTAAGCTGCAGGGCTGATGAGCCTGCAGCTGCCTTACTGGCACCGTCGGAGGTGCGTCAGGCGGAAACTCCATGCAGGTAGCTTTTACCTGTGCTTACACCTATATTTTATTAAAGTATTTTTTAATTATTCAAATGTAATCTCATGAAAGTAATAGGTTTGTGGATATTCCAAAATTAAAATAAAATAAACACATTAAAAATATTCATTAAATATATAATAGTATTTGGCCATATATACACACGTATCTATCTATCCATCCATAATATATATATATATATATATATATATATATATATATATATATATATATATATATATATATATATATATATATATATATATATATATATATATATATATATAATTTAATTTTTGTTTTCTTTGAATTCAACACTTCTAAACTTAACTATTTGACAGTACCGGATAGATTTAATAAACTTAGAAGTTTACTTGTGTTTTCAGTAAAACTAGCTTGTCCCTATGTACTGTAGGAAAAATTTCTTTAATAGAACAAGCTTGTCTTTAATTAATAAAATAGTAACTCTACCTTTGATTAAAAGAGTAACTAAAAATTCCTAAATTTAGGTGCATCAATAACCCAACTATTTACCGTTTGTGCATCTCTTGATGAAAATGTAACAGCAGCTAAAGGTTTCTCATCAACAAGTCCTTTGCTTGTTGACTCCCATATTTATTAAGCCAAAGATGTCAGTTTTCTTTGGCTGACTTTCAGAATGGATTGTTGGAAAAGGTACATATAGCTTTCCCCAGAAATCTGCCCATTGTCATAAATATCCAACAATTCTTTTTATTCCCGATCAAATGGATTGATGTCAAAATCTGATCCTTTAACTGTTTTTTCAAATCTTTTTATGACAGTTTTTTTAAGAGACTTTAGGAGTTTTCAATATAAGGTAAGGTGGACTTTTAATACTGGGTGAAAACAAACATACACACAATAGAATTGTGCTTTAGGTTGGACTTTTAATATATATACTAAGAAAAAACTTTGATTCTGGCAGAAAACATCTATCAGGAAAGCAGGAAACAGAATCTGATGTCTTCCCAAATCTATTGTACAACCACAGTATAAAAAGTTGATTTGTTCTATAAAAAGATGTGTATAAATTAGAAAAAAGGGTGCATTCAAAAGAAAAGCAGCATTCATCTGGCAGAGGGTGCTCAGAGGTCCACCTGAAGAACATTTGACAGAGTGAACATGACAGCTCACATCCAGACTCTGAGCTTTAAGATACATATCCTGACACATCCTGAGCTGCTCTTTGAGATCCAGATTAAGTTAGGATTTAGACAAGGAAGCAACGAGCTAAAAACAAGCAAACAAGTGCAATTTAGAGCAAACAAATACCGGCAAATGAATTTAGTCACAGTTCAAGGGATCTGTACTTTGAAGTGTTCAGACATCCCATCTGTTGTTTATTCTGCACTTGTCTTTAGATTTTTTGACAAGTAAGACAACAAATCAAAATTTCAAATGTTCATTAGTCCCTGGGCTTTTTTTTACAAGGACTGAGTGCATTAGAGAAGATGGTGGCGATAAATGGCTTTGCTGCAAAATAAATTTCTGCTTTTGTAATTAGCAAATACCCTTGTGCCCAACTGTATTAGGGTCTAATAAATCTTAAGCAGGTGAATTAAGCACTCTTTTTAAAATCAATTTGTGAGGGGGCTGGACACAAAATGCCTTTGTACAATTATTGATTTTCCCACATTACTGACTTTTCCCTGAAGGCGCCACAGGCTGCAACACAAACAGCAACATGCAGGGAGAGTGAAAACTGCATGAGCTAAGGCTGTATTGAACTGTAGCACTGTTAAAAATTAACATGAAGATTTTTCAACTGCTTTGTAAATACTAGAAGAGCAAGAAAAACCTCTTCTTGGTGATTGAAAACAATTGAACTAAGTTTAAATAAATACAGTAAAGTGTACATGTATTCAAAACTACTAATTAACTTAGTTAAAACGTCGTTCTGTCAGATCTGAAATAAAAAAAAAAACATTTGGAAAACGGGTAAAATCTGTAGGTAGAGTGAGATTCCTCACAATACAGGTAAAATCATGTTTTACGATAACTAATGTATAGCTTTGGACTAAATTGGTGATTTAAAATCCACTAGTTGTAGAGACAACAATTGGCACTTAGAATATTAAACTTAACAACCTTGAGTTGTCTGCAGGGGACGGCAATGGAAGAAAAAGTCTCAGTGTGGGAAAGGGAAAGGAAAGTTGGATTTTTGTTTAATAAGCTGCAGAAAGACTTTACGTAGTTTTCTTGCAGCTGCTATTTTTGTAAAGCCTTAGTCTCACGCACCAGTATGTGGATTGACCCGTATGTGAATTGCAGGTTTTTGGGGTGTCAAGGTCAGTGGAGGGTCGTAGACAAGTGCGGCTGCAGGTGTGTGTTGCAGTTCCCTTGAGGCTCATGTGGCCATCTACAGGGGCGTGATAAAAATAGAACTTACAATTGTTGGGCGTGTGGTAAGTGTATTGTGAAGTATTTGTAAAGCTAATGTAACTCGCATGCTCTTATAGTGTACGAGGGATGGCGTTGTACAGTTACACAGCACTCTATTAGTAAGGTGCACACTAGCTGTGGTTTCAAGGACAAAAGTGATCGGAATGAACGTCTGATCATAATAAATATGCGTCGTGTAAACATTTTTATTTCAATTCTGGGTCACTTGTGCTATAGCTTTTACGTCATGCGTAGACGGTGTGGCGTTCCAGAGAAGGTTTTGGAGCGTAAACAGGAACAGCCGGTTACTCCGCGCGAGCGAAGCAGAGCAGCCGGACTAGTAGCTTCATGTTAGTGGGCAAGGGAAGGGTGTTTTGTTACGGTGTGCGCTCTGGAGGAGGCTGCGGACCGCAGTCTGTCCGGTTGGTATCCGTGAGCGAGCTGCGGGACTCAGGAGAACCATGTCTCTCTGAAGAACAGTGTCTCAGCAGAGGAGCTGCTTTAGGTGCGTGAGTTGGCAGAGGCGGATATGCCGCTCCGCACAGTCCTGAGAAACCCACGGGATTTACAGGTAACACATGGTGCCTGTTGGACGACCTCACAAACTAGGCTTTCACTGTCTAACTTCGTAAATTCCAACAATCGGACATGCGCTTATCCCTTAGACAACACTGACAGGCTCCTTGACAGGATTTGCAGGTTTGACAAAAGGAAAAATCCATACGACGTGCCTGCGTCTACTACTTCACCCTTACGTGTTTTTTACGTGTTTCTTACAACCTGTCACTTGCAGGATGCCTGTGGAAAATGTGCATGAACAATTTTGTTCAACAGGCTCACCCAGTGCTCTACAGTCTCCATAAAGTGCTCTACAGTCTTCATATTCTCTGCGAGCCACCTGCGTACTAGGGTTGTGCCGATGGACGATATCATCGTCCATCGTGATGGGTGACTGACATCCCGATGGAGAGACCACCATCGTGATGCCACGCCCCCGCCACGTTGCGCGTCGACACCATAAGCCGCGGTTACATGTACAAAATATCTTGATGGGATCAATGGTCGGATTAGAATCCAACCGTGTACATGGTTCCAGAAAAATGTTTTTAGAATATAAAAACGTTCACTAAGGTCACACTTTCCGTCGGAATAAATCATTCGCACATGCGCAATAGGGTTTGAAAAACGGAAGGATATAAACTCCGCCGAGCAGCTTTTTTTTTTCAAACTTTATTGTATGTAACAAATCAATACAAAACAATGTTAAATAGCGCCGAGCGGCTATACATTGACATGTCAGCTCGGTAAAATACGAGATGATCTTCTAAACGTGCTTTTAATAATGTTACGGTTATTATGAAACACCTATTCGCTCATCATTTGAATTTTAATCCGTGTGGTCAGTGCTTTTTCTGAACGAAGCCAGGATTAGCAGTATGCTAACACGGGCTAACAACATTAGCTTTGGGTGGTGCTGCTAGCTGGCTGCACGTAAACATGTAAGAATAACATCAGCCTTTATTAGTAGGGACACGACTGGAAACACAAATCCCCATGATTGTTTGAATGTTTTCTAAGGACTGAGCGACATTTCTGCTTTGAAGCTCAAACCGCTGTGTGTGCTGACGATCCGAGCTGTGCTCAGACACACGTTTAGACCCGGTTCTGAGTTCGGTTGCTTGTACCCCTAGAGCTGCGGGACGGATCGCAGTCTTAAATCTCCCACACATACCGCTCATGTACCCCCCCCCCCCCCCTTCCCATCAAACACAAAGCTGTAAGTCCGCACTCCCCCGGAAGTGCGGGAGCGGACTACTTCTCTTCTATTTTGTTTGTTACTTTTTTTGTTAAAGTCACTTCCCTCAGTTTATACTGGATCATCGCGGATTGGGAAATAAAATAAAAAAAGCAAAAAAACGAATAGCAGTTATATAAGAACGAAAAATGTAAAAATACCCCCCCCCCGACGATGTCATCGTCCATCCCGATGGTTGACAGCAAACATCGTCAACGGCCAATTTAAGGGACATCGCCCAACCCTACTGCGTACAGGTTTGCCTGTAGACAGCTCGATCCACCAGTAAGGGTAGTTGTAACTAAAGCATAAAAAGATGGCAATATTCCTGGCAGGTTGGTAATCTGATGAGACTGATGTGGTATCTCTTCGTTATTGAAAGTTCTTATAATGTTTTCAATCCTAATAAAATTAGTAAACTGAGCGGAAGAGGAATTACTCAAGTTCTCGGAGGATCTCAGTGCCGTATTGATCGGACTACCTTCAGCTGTCCTGCAGTTTGAAGCAACCTTCATCCTTGGGTTCTTTCATCTGTTTTGTTCCAGTGTCAAGTGGCCCACATGTTCTTTCAGCTTCCTGTGTATGGACTGGCCCATCTGGCATTTGAAAAATAACCCATCCAAGCCTGCAGGCTGGTTATGTTGACTCAGTCGAAAAACAGAGCTTTAGTTAAAACATGCATCTGTCATGGCATCGTTTTTAATAAGCCCATGTTATTTTGTACTATTTATATCTGTCTTTTTTTTTTATTGGATCAGGACAGTTCCTAAAAAAGTATTCATGTTCTGACACTACTTACAAACCACACTTTAATAAATAAATACTGTCAGACATATATATCTATATATCTATATATATATGTGTATATATATCTATATATCTATATCTATATATATATAGATATATATACATATATATATATAGATAGATAGATCTATATATATATATCTATATATATCTATATATTTATTGCACTATTATACTATTTTGGAGACAGTGACTTCTAGATAGGACAGCCTGGATTTTCATGGTTTTCTATGTCAAAAGGAATTAAAAAAGGAAAATGTGCAAGCTGTACTGAAAGATTGTTTAAAGAGACAGTTAGATTAGGCCGCCATAGCTTGCCCTGTCTGTAATAGAGTTCCTGCCCTAACAGATAAAAAGGGTCAGCTCGGATTTGTGGAGATTGGAAAGAATAAAAGGGGGAAAAAAAAATCCAGTTTTAAAGGAATACAAGGGCTTGATTGGTATTATCACTTTAGAGGACCCTTTAGTGCTCGTTTGATGAGAGATTATCTTCCTCCAGTACAAGAAAACAGAAAATATAACACCAAAAAAACAATCTAGAGCAGGGGTGTCAAACTCATTTTGGTTCGGGGGCCGCATTCTGATCTCAAGTGGGTCAGACCAGTAATGTAAAAGCAAAATACCAGCTTTGTTTTCGTTTATTTACTCAATTGGAAAAAAGGCCTCAACCAACATAGTATCACTTGGGGCCAATGGATCTCAAATAAAATAAATTTCAATAAAAAAAAAGTTTGTCTATTCAATTTTATACAGACTGAATATTTTACATCTGACACTGAAGCGAACCAGAAACCAGAAACTTTTCTTTATGTGAGTCCCTCAGTGGTGCTGAATGTTATATTCTTTTAGCACTGCGATGTTAATGTATTCGAAGTTACATTAACAAAGTATTTGGGTTTTGCATTCAGCTTCATGAAAGAGGAAAAACTCTGTCCATTTATAATGGAAAGCTCTTCACTCCACCACACTTTTTGACAACATTTTGGTCATTAGGGTGTCGCTACTGATCATCCCTATAGCAAGATAACAGCGGTTAGGCTCACAGGGAACCAAACTGCATCTTACCCAGATGCAGAGCTGTTAGGTTTTGCTTTTGGCAAATGCAGATATATGCTGTTTCACCTGTTTTGCTTTTCCTTTGCTCCCCTAGTGGTGGAATTGCGCATTTCGGTTATTCCTTTAAAAAATCATAACTTGCAACAGGAATGGACTAGAAACTTACTTTCTTTTTTAATCATCCTTATGATTTTTACTCTTTATTTTTGGGCCGGACTAAACCACCTGGCGGGCCGGATATGGCCCGCGGGCCGTATGTTTGACACCCCTGATCTAGAGCATGTTAGCACCACTTGTTTTCTTTGCCAGTATAAAGCTTAAGATTTTTGTACCCAAAAACAGAGTAAGTGTTCAAAATGTGTAAAAATGAACCCCAAAATGTATCAAAACATTCTCAATTTAAAAAGAAAGGTTTATTTTAAATGTATTTGTCAGCGCCTCATAAAGATAATTTAACATTCTGACTGTTTTTACTTTTCATTCCACATCTTTCAAGAATGTTTGGAGTCAATAAGGGTGGTTGTTCGTGCTGTGCAGGACCAGCTGCTGGTCTGAATGCCACTAAAAGCAATTTATAATGTGACCGTATCACTTCCTTTCACTTTGTTTTGAAAGTCTAGTTTTGGTGTGCAGATGGAGATGGGACTTCTTGTAATGCAGGCCACACATTTAGTAAAAAGTAAATGGTGTTTTGCTGAAATTCAGGTGACAGTATTGGAACGTGATCAGAATGACAAGACAAACAAGATTGGGTTGTTTTTTTCTGTCCTAAATTAAATAGGATTTTACAGTGTTTAGTATGAATCATCCAGCAAGAATGCTAAAAAATAGACAAAAGAATTATGACAGGATGTTTTAATCATGTAGAAAACATAAATTAATTGTAATAATTGGACAAAAAAAATTAAAGCAATCAGTTGCTGTTCTACTTTATTTTCTTCTTTTTCTTCACAACCTTGTTTTATTGTTTCCTCATTAGATGTGATGGAGTTAGCTCATAGCTTGCCATCTTCTCTATAAAATAATCATGTAACACCTGATATATTTCTGGATTTACACAGGACGCACGGGATTCACCCTAGAAAGGTCTGGAGCTGGAGATCGCTGTCTTAGCGGGCTCGATTGCTGGCGACCTGCCCAGGGTGAATCCCGCCTTGGCCCAACAGTAACCGAAAGAGCCTCTGGCCACCCAGCGGTCCCAGCGTGTTAGGAAAATGGATGGAAGTTCAGGACAGAAACCCTCGCATCGAGCAGCCATTTTGGATTTATTCTTCTACCCTTTGATCGTGTCACTGAAAAGGTCACATGCCCACAGCTGAATCCCTGATTGGGTGACGCGCCGTGTCAAGCGCATCCGGTATGATCGCAGCATTAAACCAGCTGAAATGACTTTAAAACAAAACATATATGTAAAAAGAAAAGGTTCCAGCAATCAAAAGAAACACACAAAGGGTAACAACAATGTCACAGAGGTACACATGGAAAAAAAGGAAAAGCAATGAGAACACTCACACGCAGGAAAGAAGGGAAGCCCATTCCATAATAGCCCACAGCAAAGTAATCAGGTCTGGGCCGAATAACCTTCACAATGTTCTCGTAGAACTGAGCCTGTTTCCGCTGTTGTGGGAAAGATAATAAAACGTTAGGGGGCCGAAAAGCATTTAAATATTTATGGCACTCCTGGGGTAAATTTTCCTTATAATCGTACAGAAGTTTTAAGAACACACCCAAATGCCTATCTACTCCCATCTAGTCCATATATGTGTGTTTGTTTTTGTGAATATTATAAAGCTTCAAAGATGAAATGAATTAAAAGATAAAAGTTTGAACTGAAAACTAGATTATAAAAGCTGGTTTGGATGACTGAACTAATGTTTTGACTGAACTAATGTTTTAAATACTGGGATGCATTTTTACAATAAAAAACGGATTTTACTTACCAGAGATGCACTCAGCTGCTCAAAGTCAAACATTTCATTCTCATATTGTTCCGCCAGTTCTTTGCTCAGAATAATTGCTTCCTCCCACATCTATTGAGAACACAGACACTCAAAGAATTAATTAATTACAACCATTAATGTGGAGATAAAGCCATATTTCTTTGCAAGCTACACTCCACTACGAAGATCTGCATTTTGTCATTTTGCTCTGTTGATCAAATAGCACTAAACTTTACATCTTTTGACCTTTTTATTTCGCCCTTGAGAGTTCTCCAACAGACTGAAAACTATATTCAAACCCAACAAACATGTTGAATCGAGTAGCTCTCTGATTCAGTTGGATGGACTGAGCTGGCCCAGACCGGACCAGAGGTGGATCCAAATTGCCACTTGGATTTAGTCCGCCATCGTTTGGGATAGTAATGTCAGCAGGAAATGATATCTACACGGCTCGCCTCGCTCTCATGGAGAATGTTCTCAGTCAGACGCAATGGCGTGTTCTTCCAGCCACTCTGACACTATGATATCCCTCTGATGGGTTTATCCAAATTTCTATTAAATTGCTGTCTGCCTAAGAATCCTTCCAGTGGGACGGTTGGCTGCAGAGCCAAGAGCGGTGGCTGCATCTTCTCTGTGATGACACACGTAAAGCTTTCTGACATCATCCACGGGAAGCTCTGGCTGCAGATCTGCTGACCCATTCCAAGCTTAGCTAAGAGTCTGAAACGGTTTCTTTCTCCACGGGAAAAATAGGAATATGTTTAATGTTGAGGGGTCGCAGTGCAGCCTGCACAGCTTCACGAAAGGGAGCTTTTTCTCATTCTCAAGTGGCACAAATGGCTTTCGAGTATGACGCTGAAGTGGCATTAAGGTGAAAATGAATAAGAACCCAAGAACAGATAAACAGGAAAAGGGCTTTTATGAAAGATTAGGGTATCAGAGAAACTATAAATATATAAAGTAATGCCCATGTAGTCACATGAAAAACATCAACGTAAAACACACATTTTACAAGAAGAGCTCTGCTACAAATCTTACCTTGCCCTTGTCGAAGTAATTAATAATCTCCTGGTAGAGCTGGTCCTTAAGCTGCCCTTGAGTGGCAGCCTGGTAACCATCTCTCTGCGTCAGGTGGGCTGCACATGGCTCGTCTGACCACTACAGAGAACAAATTAGTACTAGGGGTCAAAACCATGCAGGAATCAAGTCGAAAGGGCGACGAGAAATCAATCAATCTTCTTTCCGATGCAAAAAGGTGAAATTGATTTGGCAGGGAAAAAAAACAGAACTTCAGATTGTAATGTGTTTGTAAAGACACAGAACATGTTGTTCTGAAGAAAGAATACTCAATGCAAGTTTTATCTTGTTTGATTTATTTTCCAAATCATGTCATTACACCCTGAGAGACTATCGATCAAATTGATGCTTTGTTTTTATAGTATCTGAAATATTTCTGCCTTCCTAAAAGGAGTTTCAAATCCATGAAGGAAATCCATTAAACTGCTGTTGGGTTATTTATGCAAAACGCTGCTGCCGTTGCAACGGGAAACCTAACGTTTACAGATGTTTCTTTGGTATTTGGCAGGAGAATCTCATCAGACAAAAACACCCTAAAGAAAAACATGCCGACGCTGTTGTTTTTTAAAAACCAGGATGGAGAATAACTTGTGTTCTGGAGGATCCAAACAGCCTGGCAGGAGGACACACAATCTGTTTGGCCAAATTATTTGGCCATGCACTCTTTTGCATGTTGTACAACAAATACAGTTAGTTTCAAACAGGATTCAGAGGTGCTGAGAACTACCTGAAGAAGTGAAATCGATCTGTCAGTGTATGTGTGATAGGAACCTTTAGAACAGTGAAGCCTCATGGTTTGGAAAAGTCCACCCCCTTCTTTAAATGTTAGCCTCCACATTGTTTCTTATGCTACGTTCACATCTAATGCACTGTGAATTTTCTGTGCAAATTACAACCGGCGTTAAATTTACTCCTTGACACTTGTCGAAAAATGTGTTCATAAACTTGATGCGTGTGGGAGGAGCAACTGTCAAAGTTTTCAGCCTCATCGATACATGGAAGCATTGACTGTATCACTGAGTATCTCATATAGAGTCACTGCATAGAAGACGTGGATGAAGTTGAGAGGATCAGGTTTATTTATTTTGCAAAGCTCTACAAAGGCATCAGTAATCATGTCTCCATGTCTGGGTTCATGAGATCATTCAATGACTCTCCCAGTATGATGAGGTTCACCATCTACTGCAAGACCTGCGTCCTAATGATGGACGCTTCCAGCGGTACTTCCGTCCCTCTGTGACCCACTTCTACAATGTGATGTCCGGTACCAGTCCAAGGAGGAAAAAAAATTAAAATAAGAATAAAATAAGAGAAACTTTTTATTATTGTCTTGATGCAAAAAAAAAAAAGACCAAAAGTTTGGACACACCTTCTCATTCAGAGAGTTTTCTTTATTTATATATATCCAGGACCGCCACGCCTGATGCTCAAAACCCTCTGCAAGACCTCTGATCGCATCTGTACGTTGACTTGACACTGAAACTGGAACTGGACACCCCCGCCGAATTGCACTTTCGAATGTTTGGTAATCATATTAGCACTGATGCTAGTTTTCTTAAGAAAACCAATTATTTATCAGATGTAAGTTTTACATCATATACTACTTTACGGGCAGTTACCCTCAGTTTATCTAAAAGCATGAACGAAATGGTTAATCAAAATGTACAAACTTCCACACATAAATGGAATCTCTTTCTTTTTGTTTGCTGTAATCAGTAAGAAAACAGATGCTAAATCACAAGTAGATTCAAAGTAATAAAACGGACTCCCGCAGATGAAACTGTGATTAGTCAGCCAGCAAAATGGGATTCAGTCACAGCCTGTTTTTTATTTTTTATTTTCTGAAATCCCAATTTGAAGGCTGATGAATACACCTATTTATGCAAACCCAGATGAGTTTTGGGGTGATATAATTTGCCAGAAAGGTGCAAAGGATCGACACAAAAATATACCGGCTTAGCAAAGTCCCAACCGGGTCTCCAAATTGCGTGAGAAATTGTGCGGTGTATTTTCAACAAAGGATGATGAGCTTCTTGATAACCTATTTATCTACATGTTTCTAACTGAAATGATCAGGAGAAAATAAGCCTCTCATCACCATGAAGCAATAAAACAGAGATGATGTAGATTATTTAGATTTAAAGCTCTGCTTTGACTATAATAATTCCTATTTTGTTTTTTTATTTTATAACTAGACAAGTTTGGAAAATGTATATTATTATTGACCCTGCTTAACATTTCTTTTACTTCAAACACATTAAAATGACTTTTATTGATGCTTAAGGTTAAATGCTGCGTGCTTTGCAGTGGTTTTGTGGAAAATCTGAGCAGATACGGCTTGTTAGTGTGTCGTGTCTGCTTACCTTGAGTAGTTTTGCATGTAGCAGCAAGGTGTAAGCAGCCTCTGTGTAGTTGTCACACTCTCTGTGTAAGTCGCACAGCTTGTACAGGTATCTGACAGGAAGCAATGCTTTTAGATTCATATGGAAGAATGCTTTTCACACTTAACCAACACCTTTCTTTCTGCTTCAATAAAACGACAAAGGCCTCCTTATTGTTTCACTTCAACAAAACTTGACAGACAGCAGGGGAAGGAAAAAAAAAACTCACACTGTTGTAATTTGAAAGAGGAGGCATATTTTTAAAAAAATGGAGCTCCAGGGAATTACAAGAATAAAAGAGGATTAATGTTCTCCATGTAATATACCTTGGTGTTTTATTAAATGCCTCAAGGGGATGGATTTTAGTTGGAGGGAAATTCTGGAATGGGTCTTACCTGATGTACATTTCTTCTCTGTCTATCTCCTTGTAAAAGTTCTACAGCAAAGAAGAAGAAAAAAACATTTAAACCTCTCCAGAACACCATCCTGTAACACTCAGATCCCACTTTAAATGCATGAACTGCAGGTGTTTTTGTTATAAAATTCACCTAAAAGGTGAACACATGACTTTCTGGCAACATTTGATAGAACACAGCTTTGGGTAAATGTTAAGATACAGGCACTGATAGAGCACGGCTCAAACAAATGCTAACTACAAAGCCACAGGTCCGCGGCCTTCTAGAAACCTTTAATCATGTGGGATAAACCTGGCATTTTGGCACCACCAGATAAAATGTCTCGTCCCAAAAAGGCATTGACTAAGATTAACCGCTCTGTGATAACATCTTAACACATTCTGTCACGTGCAGGTAGTTTTTTCTTTTCTTTTTTTTTTTTTTGTCTGGGAGCAGATCGGATTATGAGAACTTATATTTGTGCGTTACAGGTGTGGTGGAATTGGCAGCAGCTGACTTACGAGCACATTGACCGTACAGCTCATGCGGTTTTCCTTGTTCTCGTCATGCATGATGGTCCTGTAGTCCAGCAGCCGCTCCAGCAGACGCACTACCAGATTGACAAAGAGCTCGCCCATTCTTGCCAAGTACTTGTGCTTCCGACAGTGCTCCAGCAAACTGGTGTTTGTTGCAAAACATAGAAGAGGTAGAAAGAATGTATTGAGAGACCTAACACAAAAAACAAAAACCTGACAAAGACTTAAGGTTGTGTCATACATTTTGCACATTTTCCATGTATGAAATTTTGGTCTTTCCTGATACACGAGATATACGTAATTCATAAGTCTGTCTTGAGTTCATCAATGAGTGCAGATAGATGTCCGTCCGTTCATTACATGAAATCGGTTTTGACCTGTTCAAAATCCTTGATCGGTTGGAAATAACGCAGTTTACGCATATTTAACATACAGTACAGACCAGTAGTTTGAATGAAAAGGTTTGTCCAAACTTTTGGTCTGTACTGCAGTTTATATGAAATTATTACATAATCCCTACACAATTGTGTGTGATTTTTGCGAGAAGCATACGCACATTTGTGGCTTTCCACGATCGTTGTATAACTGATGTATAAATTTTATATTACATATACGGCACACAAATCACGTTAAAATTATGTAATTGACGCACAAATCACTAAAGAATTGCAAATAAACAGTGCAACAATCACACACAGTTCATGTTCTACATGGATTTATGTGTTCTTTGATCGGTTTATTTATCTTCTATGGTTTTGAATTTGTTCATTCTTGACGAATCCTAGAAAATTTCACGTAAAGACCACAACTTTTCACGCTTTTTCCCTGTATATTCATGTATGACCTATTTTCATCCGTGCAAAACGTACTTAGTGGCTGTGTGACACGGCCTTTTGGAAAATGTTAGGTTTTTGTTTTTGTTGTAACTTATTTACTGTGATGGGGGAAAAAAAGATCCCGTAAGATGTCACCTGTGGTTATTTTGAGGACTAATACGTTGCAATTAGCATGATCTAATCAGGGCTTACATTTTCTGGAAGAGGAGTTTGTACTGTTCGTCTCCGTGGCCTCCTTCCACCTCGTGATCGAGTTTGGTGATGATCTCGTTCTCAAACTGCAATTAGACAGAGCAGGCGTAAATAATCAGCGCAGCTAATTTTTCAATTCATTAGCCCCGTCCCTCTTCTCACCCTTCATTTAGACTTAGGCTAAGCTAAGGTTTCAACTTTAATCGATCGTCTCTTGCAGAACATCTGGCTGGGAGCCTCAACATTTATTTTTTCAAATTTAATTATTACGAATGTTCTTATTTGCCTGTTTACATTTTTTGGAGAAGCTCTAAACAAAGCAATATGACAAGACCCAGCATTACTCCAGCTGCATTGATGTTGTCAGCACTGACAGTGATTTATAATCCCTTTCTTATTATTTTTTATTTAGCTGAGGTGAAAAAGAGGATTTTATTCTGTTCAAAAAAAAAAAAAAAAAAAACTTTTACATTTTTGTTTTTCCCAAAAAGATACAAAGACTCTGACTTAAGCATAGTGAAAAACAAAATTAATAAAAAAAATAAAATAAGGAAAATGTGTCAATAATATCAAAGAAGGAAATTCAACTAGCTTTATCTGTTTTTAAAAATAACTAAAAAGTAAAAAAAAAAAAAACATTTTTTCTTTATATTTTATCAAGGAAAACAGATGTAAAACAAAGTTTCTCTAGAATTTGTTAAGATGTAAGCAGAGAAACTGAAACAAGGACTTTTTAATGCAAAGAGGATTAATTTCACACCAACACTTTTGCTCCCTACGCTCAGACTGCAGATAATTGCAGCACAACAAAGCAGGATTGGATTCTAAACAGGAATTCGTGCTATGAATCAGACTGACTACAGTGAACTTCTACTTTACACCTTACATTTTCATCAATGCCCCTCAGTTTTTTTGATTTCCTTCTTCACAGTTTTTTTTTGTGACAAACTGTTATATCCTAGGTATTTTAAGGAGCGACATTGTACGGTAGTTTCTTCCTGCTGCTTCAGGATCACCTTAGCTTTTACCTGCCATTCACTTTAAAACAAATTTTTCTAACTCATGGTGCAATTGCCTTTTTTCCCTCTATTATTGAGTGATTCATTGCGATGCGTTTTCTTTTTTTTTTAATTGGACATACTTTCATTTTGTTCTTAAGTTGAACTGTTATACTTAACACTTTACACTAAAGTGGACATGTCACCAAAACGGGACAAATAAATACATTTCGTTTATCTCCAATCTTTATTTTGCTGATTTTCTTTAAGCTTTGAGACGCACCCTTTGGAAGCTGCAGGTAAAGTGGAACTCGCACTGCATCATGTCAAAGAAGATGGGGATGGTTGCCTTTCGAAGCTCAATCTCTGGAACAAGCGTCATCTCCAGAATGGGGCCGACCATCTCAGGAATGAACTTTATCTTATGGGGCCCTTTAAGATGGAAAAATATAATTTACAACAAAAAAACAACAAACACGTAGAAGAAGAAGAAATTTGGATTCTTAAAGTTGTTAAAGAAGGAAAAATGTTTAAAGAAAAACTGCTCTGCTTCTTTATCAGAAATCAAAAATAATAAAACCACTTTCCCTCAAACTTCAATGAGCACAACTAAAAAGCTCAGTATGACAGAAAGCTCTTATAATAGAATCAAAATGAGACGGTAATGATGAATGGGGAGACTCAGGTGAGGAAATCTTACAACCTAATTTGAGAGAAATCTCCGTCCTGTGAGAGTTGATTGCCCTCTCAGCACATTACAAACATAATTGTTTATATTTAGCTCCTTCATTTTCACAGATTTTCACAAATAGAGGCAGAAATTACAGTCTGCCTCCAATCATGACTACTAAAAAATATAAGTATTTCTATTCCTGTTAAACAAAAACAAAAACCTTTCAATCATAAAGTACTTTTTAGCTAAAATTAAAAAAAATTGCTGGTTTGTAAAAGGCCTCAGTAAAGAGTGATGGACCACTACAATAGTTCCGAACTTGTACCATATTTCAACACATAGCTTATTGCTCCAATAACACATTTACTGATGATAACTATATGAATGAAATACTATTCAGTGGAACCATTCAAAATGTTACTTTACCAAGATTGTACCACATATCCCTTATTTCAAAGCCAATCTGTCTTCTCATGTCCTGGTACCTGCAACACAAAAATGGAAAAAAAAACTATTATCCAAATCTATTATCCATCTGCATTTCCAAAAACTGAATCTTAAGAAAGTAAAAAAGACTTTTGCAAAAAAAAAAATCTCTTGCAAGAAAAATAATCATATCAAGAGATTTTTTTTCTAAAGCAAAATAAACTTAGTTTGAGAAAACATGTCAATTTTTGCTTAAAATAAAAATTCTTGGTAAGACCATTATTCTAACATCATTGGCAGATTTTTTCAAGAAAATCTGCAAACGGTGTAAGAATTTAGGATTTCTTTTCTATAGGGCCTGTTTTTGCGGTGTGTCCGCATCCAGAATTGACTTGTTATTTTATTCAGACACAGACATCTCAACTCCTTTTTTTTTTTGTACAAAAAAGCTCCAAAAACATCTGCAGTTTGTTTACACTTTTACAGAAACAAGTATATCCAGTGGATGGTTGAAGGTGGTTCACGACTTTAAGAGTGAAATCTATAATGTAAAAGATTTATAGTGCCTGGTCAGCATTAAATACAATTTTATGATGCTCCCTGGCACAGAACGCTAATGAGTTATGGCTGCCATTCTAAGTTTACAACATGCACACATGCTGGTAGTGAAGTGGCTGTCAGGGATGATCCATCTACGGCTCAGTTTATGCATTCAAAGAAAAATAAAGACAGGGCGGATGACAGAACGTATAGTGTTTGATCAAGCAGTTTTACGTTGAGGCTGCAGAAAAAACGAAGAAAAAAATTGCATCGTTTGCTTTCACAAAATAGATCCTTCCCAAAGTCTCCGGTCAAATAGAGGGCAAGGTGAGCTGAAAGGTCACAGAAGGTCACACAAAGAGTAAATGAAGAAAAGTGAAGTGAAGTGTAGTCGTTCTCTGAAACTTATCACCTGAAACACATAGGAAATGTTCTGGAGGTTTAAACAGATCACCTAAACCATTTCAAAAAATCTTTAAGGATAATCTTGGTGAGAGGGCCACTTGTTTTTTTTCTTCTTCTTACGCTTAAATCGACCTATAACAGCTCATTTTTGCTGCATCACTGAATGCTGATAACTAAATAAATGCTTTTTTCTTTACTGATTGTTAACCACTGGGAATAAAAAGCACTGAACCCTAATATTGTTTTGGAGCTTTGCAACAAAACTCTGCCGTCGGCCTGGCTGTGTGGCTGATTGAGAAAGCAAAGCAACAAAACATCCATCCATCCAGGGCTCTGTTGGTTTATATGTGCTGTAAACTGTGTTTACAACACAGATAAAAAAAAAGATAAACAGCATCAACTTAAAGATCCTCTTGGTATCATGTAAAGCAAACAGTAACATCTTTTTTTTTCCTGCTAAAAACCCTTCAAATTGTGACTTACACATGGGAACGGCCCCTTTTCTACAACTTTCAATCATTACAAATGTTATGTTAAGCTGTTGCTAATGAACTGTGTGTATAATTTTCCTCATATTTGCTGATTTCACTTGTTCACACGCATTTATGTGCCTCTAAACGCATTAATCTGCCAATCTGACATTTCTGATTTGTTCTTCTTTTAAAGGGCGCATTTCCTCAGAGGATTCAGATCCTTTAAGGCAGACTGAGAGGTGGTAATTCAAGGATTTTCAAGGATTTCCAGGATTCAATATACCACAGGGTGAAATGAAGTCATTTTAAAATTACGTAACCCATAAAGATATTTACATGATAACATTTTAGCTAAATACAAATCCAACAGAATGTTGCTAAAACAGTAAATTGCAAATAAAGCAAATCCAAACTTTCACTTTACACAAAAATATCAGATGTATGTATAGGTTTACTTTGGATCCCCTTATATTTGCTGTGTTCCAGTCAGCTGCTGCGTTTTCTGCGTCAGAGACTCATGTGGACAGGTCGGCGTGCCCGATGACCCCATGTCTCCGCCTCACACCGCGATTACATGAAACCTTGGCCCAAAATTGCAAAGCACTAAACGGACTCTGATTTATGATTGACACTGCTGCTGACCCAGAACTAATACCAATTCAGAGCCGTTTTCACATGTTCTGCTACCTAATAGCATCCAGCAGCCAAAGCAGAATTCTAAAACCAGGCCCACAGACCAGCGGGTTCACAAAAAGCGCACTAATGTGTTTTGATAGGAAGGAGAAGAGTATTCAAATAATCCATCAAAGGAAGCTGCATCATCTCTTTACAGGCTGGCCAGGTCAACCCACTATAAGGTCTTCAGCCTTCAAAGAAGGCATTGATGCAGGGCCTGTGGTTTGATCCTGGAGAAAGGGTTGACTGAATTATAAATTGTAAAGAAAAGCCTGTTTCTAAATGGATTTATGGATGTGTTAAAGTGTAAGGCATTATGCGGGAAATCCTTGACTGCCTTTATTCATATCCGTGTACTCACTTGCGTGTAGCAGGATTGACTGTTGGAAGGATTTCCACATCAGAGTGTGTAAATGACGGCACGAGAAATTGTGTCTTCATAAGAAAGATGCAGGCTGCTTTATTCTGTCTGTACACAGCTAGACTGACAGCTGTGAATTTCGCCTGTCAGGACCTACAATGCATACCTGTCAGCGGCGGGAGAAAGGGATCTCAGACGGGTTAACTAAAAACAAGGCGCCAACAGAGGAACAGCGGTGAACAGGTCTCTGCAGCATGTGTTGAGCTACCCAATTGGGTCAGCGGGAAAAGGATTTTGTTTAACAGGAAATGGAGTAAGTGGAGAGTAAAATGAAAAAGAGCATGATAAAAGAAAAAGATTAGGAAGCATCCGTTTTCAACAACAACTAAAGATAAAGGATAAAGAAAAGATGCAAAAATCCTCAAATAAGCAAATGACAAAACCTCTACTTGCTCAACAGCCCGTCAGAAAAGAGTTACGGGATATGTAAGATAAAAACTTTTTTTTTCACGTAAGTTTGGACGGTTGCTTTATTTAGTTGCACAAAAATTAAGTAGAATTTGCAGCTGAGTTCTGAAAGCTCAAGATTGACTGTACTAAACAATAAGATAAAAAAAGAGAGGAATGGAGATTGTAAAAAGGCAAAAGTCAAACATTATTAACACCAATTGATTTTCAGCAAAGTCAATTAAAAAACAATTTTTCAACACAAGCCAAAATAATTGTTCAAGCTAATCCTAGGATTCTTGACATTTTTATTGACTGATAGAGGGGTTGCAATATCACTTGGTATTTTTTAGGACTTCTGTTCCAAAATCCCAGGAGTTGACATGCCGAGTGTTTACAAAGAGGAGAAACAAAATGATGACATGTTCTTAAAGTCCCACTCTGATCATCTTTCATCTTTTTTAAAGCCTTCCCAGTGGTATGTTAATTATGATTATGATGTTTTAGGCAAAATAAAAATAAAAAACCTGCGTCGTTCTCTTGGACACACTTTCCGCAGAAGTTTGTAAGAAATTCGCCTTTGAGTTGTGGGCGGAACTATTAGCACGGAGCAAGTCCGCACCTACTCCCCGTCATCCATCATTTCATCTGCTCCTGATTCACACCTTGAATTAATAAATATTCAGAAATGCAATTTTAAGAATAATTTTCTTTATATATGTCCTCCATCAGGAGAAAAATCCCACAAGAAGATGTTAAAAACACCAAAAACACCATTTTTATCATAGTGTACTTTCAACTCGAAGTTTAATTTGATAGCATATTTTAAAGTTAAAGTTTTGTGATTAAAAACTTGCGAGGGACTGGAAACAAACATTTCGAAACCTGCTGTTATAGCATTTTCAACCAATTTTTATTTAAAAAAGAATCCAAGCAAAAAAAAATACAGAATATAAGAAAATGGTTTAATGATTAATGATAAAATAAATAACAAAAAAGAAAACCAACCAAAACACAATTCCAAATGGTGAAGTTGCTACAGACTCTGGAGTTAGACTTCCATTTCCGAGCCTATCTTTTTTTTTTTTTAGCTTTATCTGTGATTTGTATCAGAAGGTTTGAGAGTGACATTATGATTACACAGACTGCAGTAATGGACAAGAATGTCACAGAAAGCACCAGCAGCTGAATGATGAAGGAAAATGCCAGGCTCCAAAGAGTACTTCATCACAATCTCTCATTTCACCTCTGTTCTGCACTTCTCAGCAGGACACAATATTTAGTGCGGCAGACAGAGCCGACAGTTCCTTTGCCAGCACACCAGACAACTGGATGCAGAGAGGGTGAGGAAGAAGAGGGAGGGTGAACAGCATGTGAAGCAGGGACAGAGATACAATAGTGAGTTTGCACTAGAAATACAACAACATGTGTCTAGTAGTGCTTCTTTTCCTTTCCAGTGAAAACTACCAGTTTGGATGGAAATGACATGCTTGGGGAAAGTCAAATAAACAATCTGGAAATAGCTTGAAAGCTCCCGTTCTGTACTTACAAACCAAAAATTGTAAGTTTCATGTAGGTGAAACAAACAACTGCTGCTTTTGGGGAAAGCTGTCAAGTCGAGAAAAGCGAGGTGTGGGAGGCTTGGAACGACTCGTCTCTGCACTTGGCTGTTGTCTTGTGTTTCCATTTTTTCTTTATTTTTTTTTAAAAAGGAGTTTATCAGCGCTAATAATAAAGCCTTAAGGAACAAGGATTAGTCGAGCTGAAGCCACTGTGACAGTTGCACCACTGACAAAAGCTAATTCAAATGAAGCAAATATGCCTCAATAGAAAGGATGCATCTGTATGAGCGCATTATGAGACTCTGAGAAGCACTAATGCAATAAGACGCTTCTTTGTAGAGACAGAACAGCTGAGTGGATGAGGTAAGTATAGGTTTTAAGAATCTGAGCAGCAGCACCTTATTCATACTTTTTCAAACTAGAATCTTAGTATGTAGTTGCACTTTGTTATTTTCATTTTTTTTTTTTTTTTTTTTTTGTATTTTGGAGATGCAATTATGACCTACAGGTGTTGCTTTCATAAGGTGCCCTTACACAACTCTCTATTCATTAATGAAGACCCTTATTGGCCACGCCTAAATGCTGCACGCATGGGTGTGGATGTGATATGCAAAAGCCTGTAGGAGGCCCACAAAAAATGCGCTCTGATTGTCTAATTTTTCTAAATTCCAACAGTCAGGCTGCAGTTATCACTTGAACAACACCAACTTGAAAAAATAAAAAATGTATATGCGACGTCTGTTTCTCACCTACTTCCCCCTTACTTCCCTTTGTGTGTTATTTGTTCGCTACAACCTGACGTCCACGTTTTTGCGAAGGAAAAAATGTACATTGACATTTTCCCTCTACAGGCTCAAAGAGCGGTCTACCACCTTAATATTTACTGCTGGTTTGCCCATTTTTCACCCACAGACAGCTTGTATCCACCCCTGGGGGCAGTTGTGACTCAGGCTTTCACCTGGAGGAGGAGCGTGCCCTGTGAATTCAGAGTATTGTTACTTACTTCTGGAAAATTTTGGCCCTTTTGTCGCTCGAGAAGTTCTCCAGCTGCAGTGACTCCTGAGTGAGGAAGGCTACGGCCAAGTGGAAGTAGTTGTTCCACAGCTAACCCAGAAAAATAGACAGAAACAATGTAGAGGAGAAAGAAAAGGCATTATTCAACCCACGCCCTCAAGGCCCGTTTGACCACGGTGCTATTCAGTGCTGCACAAAGTGGGCAGAGGAGCTTTATGGTTTCATTAAATCAAAAGCTTTACAGGAGATGGTTATACATCTATGTCAGGAAGCTGTCCCAGCAGATGAAGAGGTCGGTGATTTAGTTCAATGTCTTTGAGAGCGTACTTTCAATCAGACAACAGCTGGGGGAAATCTAAAGTTGTAACCATTTGTCAGTGCCATGCAAAGAGCTGTGCACTTGTATGAGATGTTCCATAAAGAGGCTTCATATTTAATCTAAAAGAATATTATTTATAAATTCAAATGAGGATATTTATAATAGGGTTGGAGGAAAATAAAAGTAATTATATTTAGGATGGCAGGTGAGAGTGTTCTGCATAAAACTATCTGACTCAGTGCCTAATATGTCATTGTAGTGCGTCTAAGCTGTCAAAAAGTTATACAAAAAAAAATAATTAAAAGAAAAGGTTACGTGTTATGCTTACCTGTAGTTCAAAGTTGGTTAGGTCCAGAAATTTCTTGTTTAGTACTGCAGCGTACTGACTGATGGCCCGAAGAAAAACCCTACAAACCAAAGAGAAATGTGTTAAGCTATGTGCTTAACAACATGGTTTTCAGTTCATTTTACAAAGTATTTCCACTTTTCTTACATTTGTTTTTTATTAATGAATTAATATCCATCCACATGACCCAATTAAAAATGAAGGAAAAGGCTTGGTTAGCAGCCTCCCAATAAAACCCCATTGTGCTTTTTTTCTAAGAGGAAACTGTCAGACACAAATTTAATAAACTTATTGTCACTTGAGTAAAAAATAATAATTCAAAACTAAAAGCAAAAGTAAAAATGTTTTTGGAAAAAAATATTCTTTAGTTGGATTTAAGGATAAAGATAACCATCTATTGTTAATGTTTTGTTTATTGTGACGCAGCAGAATTAAATGTTGATAACTTAAGTGGGATGATGTTTTAGAGGCGAGCTGTCACAATCACTCAGAGTTACAAGCCAGTCTTCCCAACAGACGTGTGTTGTCTCTAAAAACTACATCAATAAAAAGAAGCTTTTGTTATAGAGGAAAATCCAGCAAAACTGTGTATATATTATTTTGAAATCAACTACAACTTGTTCAAATGCATGTTCAGGATTTTCTACCAAAAAAAACAAAAAAGAAAAACCACAACAACAACTTCTGTCTAAATTAACATGTAGATGTGTATCAGAGAATAATGCAAAATGGCAAGGTTGAACAAGGACAATTGGTGTGCCACTTGAGTAGATTGCATCAGGGTTTCATGAGCGGGCTGTGAAGCAGCATCAAGACGTAATGCTGGAGTAACCGACTCTGGCAGGTGAGCAGACATCTGCTGCACACAAAGCCCCAAAAGAGCTATCTGGCTTTGTCGTTATCCAGGCATGACCTCTAGGTTTCTTATTCTGCACTTCTGTTTTTTTTTGCACCGGGGATCCCGGATTATTGGAAGGTCAGTGTTTCAACACAATGGAAAAATATTTTTATTTTTTTTATTTTTAATGCCCAAAATAACTGATCTTAAACAGGAATGTCATTACTGTTAACACAGCAGCGCTGTGAGACCAGATTATTCTCAAGCCATGAAATATTCATGTTCCACATTTATCGACATTGCTGACCAAATTGTAATTTAGGGCTTATGTTTTATACACATTCAGTTGGACCCTAATTATTAGCTAGAAAGATGATATTTTATTCAACATGTTTAGATTTTTTATTAGAACTGAGATTAGACTGCGCTAAGCAGCAGCTCACATTTACTTTTTGCTCCACCTGTTTCTTTACCCCCTCTGCTTTTTTCAACACGTTACGTCTTTCTGAAGTTTCTAGATGTTGACAGTTTATGCACTACTTTTCTCTCAGATAAGCAGACCAACTGCTTTTTCAAGAGCTTAACCTTCATTTTTCTAAAAGAATCGTGGCAACTCTACTGCAAAAGCCAACAGATAGGGACCAAATGCGCTGTTAAAAATTCTAATCAAGTTTATCTTAGTGTTGCTGCGCCATTTTAGTAAACCCTCCTAAAAGCATTCTAACAGCTTCATAATTAACCTTTTATGTGAATAATGATATTACCCTTTCATTTTGGGATTTAAGTACTATTAACAATTGTCCATTAGCTTTTAAAAGTACATATTTGTTTAGAGACAATAAGTTTGTTTCGGTAAAATCTTTATTTAGTGGGTAATAAAGATCAAGAACAGACTCAAAATCAAAAGCAGCTGAGCCTTAAACGTTTTTTTTGTTTTTTTGGAGCTCAATGACAGAAAAAACATGTTTTTAAGTCCATATTTTGTGAGATATATCTCTCTAAATTCAACCAATCTGCACAAATGGGTTAACTAAATATCGATACTCAATCTAATTATTTTAAAACGGTTGCACTATGTCTATGTTTGGACAAAATCCATAATAATTTGCTTCATAACCAAACGTAAATAACTTCAAGAAAGTTCATATAAAAGTATTATTAGGTCAAATGACCGAAATTGCTCTGAAAGATGTAATAAAACACAACGATGATTACACTACATATACACACTATATGTAATTATTTCTTTTCTCTGGTAACTAAAATTTTTCCAGACATAAAAGTTGTTCACAGCTCAAATCTGTGGGTCACATACAGAAGAAAAGAGCAGATCAATGCTGCTCACAGCTTCCAGCTAAATATGACTCAACGGGCAGAATTCAGCTGCAATCAGCAGCGTTTTCCCTTTAAGCTCAAAGGTGGGGGAAACATCAAATGTTCTATTCTCTCTACATAACTGATCAGTGTTATCTGTATCTGTAATGTTATGTGAAATGCTTCCCATAAATTTGTCTCACATGGTAACAACAAAAAGCAATAGAAGCCAAGAGTCTGTGTGAGAGCAGACGTATAACGGACTTTAACAGACAAGACGGTTCCTCTGGAAGCTCATCCTCCCATTAATTAAAGTGAGAAACTTATTGAGATGGATAAAAATAGAATATACTCTCCTTCACAGAAGACTTACAAAACCATTTTAAACAGGTCTACATTAATCTAAATCAAACTTCCAAAATTTGGCAACATGAATTGAAATATATGAGTTTGAAGGAGCAAACTTTTACAGCTTATTCCTAGAAAAAACGGATTTACAGTTTTATCTTGGTACATTAAGTTATTTATTGAAATGTGCAATACTTTGTGGTTCCTGCTTTTTTCAGGGATTCATTTTGCTTCTTTAAAGTCTCACTCTGATCTATAAAGCATTCAGAGTTTTCTTTGAATATGATTATGATTATTTTCAGCCAAAAAACAAAACACTGTGTCGTCTAGGACATATTTTCTGCAGAGCGGCAGGAGTCCATCAGAAATTCACCTTTAAGTGGTCGACTGTTGCAGAGCAACCCGCCCCCCCTTCCCTTCTCTTTTGCTGAGAGCTCTCTGTTTATGTGCTCTTGTGCTAGCTTACAGCAACTCACACCCCTAACCTAACATTAGCGTTGCAACAAAAACGACGAGCATTATTGGCGCCATCCAGTCCTACAGTTTTGAGCCAGATGCCAGGAGAGACGAGGAAAAACAAAAGCGTGAATGGATCTTGTTGTCTACAAGTGGATGCATCTGAATGGAGCGGAACAGGGAGCTTGTGGTCCACCCAGCAGATTTTCTACATCACAATTATGTTCTTTAGTGTTTTAGACAACATTTTTCCTTCAGCTCTGATTCACCCTGATCTGACATAAATATTTACTCAGATATGCAAATTTTGAGCCTATTTGTTAATTTATGCCCTCCATCACCAAAAAAGAGGAATTTGATAAATGTTTGTTATCAGAGTCCTTGCACTGCAAAGGAAAGAAAAACAAAACAGATACAAATAAATGAATGACAAAACAGTTTTATCAATTTAAATGAAACATTTGTGGCAAATAAATGTAACTTAAGTACAAAGGCTTTTTGGTTTTCATGTTTAGGATTTTAACAGAGAAAGATAGCATGTATTACTTATTAAAAGTAGTAAAAACCATCATTGGAGCAGCTCCTTCACATTTGTCACTATAATACTGCAAATGTGGGGGATGCTGATGATAATTGGGCTAAATAAACCCAGCAAATCCACGAAAAATAAATGATAGAGTTGGGAAAGTTTGTTTCCAATGTAAAAAAAAAAAAAGACTTCCTATTTCTAAGTTGAGCTGTCAGGCGATCTGCACCTAGGCTATATGCTAATGACAACTTATCACCGGATGATACTTGCTAATTGAGTTCAGAGAGCATCACCGATAATCATTTCTAACCATTTGCATATTATTGCTGAATAGCTGCCACAACTGTGTGTGCATGGAGATAATTCAAGGTCAAAAACATTTCTTATCACATCTAATAATTAAATTAGACTGCCTTCATTTCAGACATTTGATCTGATATTAACCGATTTCTTTATATACATTTTAACAGCAACAGCAGAAACATAATAAAAGTGGCTAAATCACATTATGGCATTTCATATTATCTGGTTGCATAATGAGCTGCACACCCTAGGGAAGATGTGGGAAGCATTAATGACTTAAAAATGTCACTGGAGTGAGTCAAAGTACTCCAGTCAGCTTCTAAACCTTTATGAAAATTTACAGCAAGGGACAAGAGATATTCACTCCATTTCCCCATTAAAACAGCTTTAAGCACTCCTAAAACCCCCTCCTAACTTGAATAACTGTTAAATATCTAGGGAAAGAAACTAAAATATAGCTTTGACAAAACCTTCACGTTTAATACAAGAATTCTGAAGATATTAAAGTGACAGCGCGCTGAACTTGATATAAATCAACATGAAATCAATGTTTGGCATTACTATCTTTTGCCTTCAAACCAGCATTCTCAGTAGTTCTTATAGCTGGCCTAAATAAGGAATCTTGTGGGATTATTGTCTGATGCAAAATCAACCAAATATACCAAACAAGTGTGAATGATCATGAATGCCACACGTAGGTTGAAACCCAGTCATGATGTGAAACAGAAACAGCAGCGTGGGAGGGTTAAAACTGGGTGAGGAACAGCCAAACTCTGCTATCAAGGTGAGTGTGTAAGACAGGTTTATGTTGTGGTAAGATTTAGCGCAGCAACAGGAGACAAGGTAGTTGTAGTGCATCAGCGAGGCCTCTCACAGACAAATATTTCACTACAGACTAGGGTTTCGCAATGTGCTGTTTAAGCACGAATGAAGGACAAAGAAACAGCCAAAATTGAGGATAGTAGATCTTAGTGCAGGCAGATAAAAGACACATCATGGTTATTAACCATCCAATTCATCCAATGAGATAAACACTGGCAGAAAAGAGTGGGACCGAGGTACACTAATCTGTTGGAGAAGTGTGGCCAGAAGTGGTCTTCATGGAAGAGTTGAAGCCAAAAAGCCAAATCTTCGACATAGAGAAAAGGCCAAGCAACTCAAGCATGCAGGAAAACACGAGAACTACGGTACAGAGAAATGGCCGCAGGTGCTCGAGACTGAAATATTTAGCTATAGCAGAAGGCAATTTGTTCTTTGAAGAGCTGGAGAGAAGAACAATAAAGAGAGTCTGCAGGAAGCAGTGAGGAATGGTGGAAGTTCCTCGAATGTTTGGGGCTGCATTTCTGCAAATGGAGTTGGAGATTTGGTCTAATGGTAGTCTCAATGCTGAGAAACACAAGCAGATACTAAACCATCATGCAATACCATCAGGGAGGTGCATGATTGGCCCCAAATGTATTCTGCAGCGGGAGAATGACCTAAAACATTGAGCCAAAGGCATTAGGAACCATCTTCAGAGTTAAAAAGCACAAGAAGAAATGTAGGTTATGGTATGACCATCACAGATCCTTAAGAGACATAAGGATGTGAGAAAGACTACATCTACAGAAAACCTGCTGTTGGTTCCCAAAGATGTTTGGAACAACCTATCAGCCAAGTTCCTTCAAAAACTGTAAACCAAGATGTTGTTTTTAAAGCAGAAGATGGGTCTCACCAATTGATTTAGATTTCTCTTTTGTTCATTCAGCGTATTTTATTAACTGGTGAAAATCAATGCTAAACATTTCCATTTTTTATTTTTTATGCACCAAGTTAAAACATTTGTTGGATTTAAAACTGAAACTTGGAATCCCCTACTAAAAGAAAATAAGAGATTTAGGACTAATGTGGGATTTTTAACCAAAAATATTCTAATATCTCAAAAGTATTCAATATAAATATTGGTTTTAAAGTTTGTAACAATTCCCAGACTTAAGGATAAGGTATAGTCATTTTTATTTTTCTAAAATTAAGATATGTGTTAACAATTGCACACCAGGGAAAAGCTGACTTTGTTCACTCAGACTAGGAAAAGTGAGACCTCAACTTTAATACAAAAGAAAGAAACGGAATATTTAGCTCTTCAACATCACTAACAATCAGTGCACATGAGGGTGTCATTAGGGGATATAGCATATTAAGAGACTTATCTCTTTATGCCATGGGTGCTGCATTAATCACTGTTGATTGCTATGTGCATCAATGCTCATTTGAATTCCAAATTAATAGCACATCAGATTAACAGTCGCACAATGGCACTACTACGTTTGACTTATTGTTGATTTCTAAGGACAAAATTAATTGACTGAAGAAAGATTTGAGTGTACCTCCCCCACCAAAAAAGAGAAGTTCCAATCAGAGAGAAGGGAATAGATGAGTTATATCATTTTAAAGAGTTAGTAAAAGAACATTTCAATTGACAAGTTTTGCAAAATATTCCAGTTAGATGCTTAATTTATGTGTTTTTAACTATTAAAAAAGTAAGATAGCTGAAGATTTGTGGGATGAGTCCAAAGAATTGGCAATAATCTCTAATGGGTGAATATAGATCACAAATTCATAGTGAAAGACTAAGCTAAAACATATAGTTATATTAAATGTGTCCATGGTTTTAGGAAGATGGGGCGATCATGGTGCAGCGGTAGGGCGGTCGACCCATGATCGTAAAATTGCAGGTTCGATTCCCGCCTTGCACGCCCATGAGTCGGAGTGTCCTTGGGCCAGACACTGAACCCCACCCTGCCCCTGGTGGAAGGTTGGCGCCAGTGTTCGGCTGTGGAGCCGCCACCAGTGTGTGAATGTGTGTGTGGCTGGGTGAATGGGTCTGTGACTGTAAAGCAGTGTTTTTCAACCTTTTTTGAGCCACGGCACACTTTAACCTTGACAAAAATCCCGCGGCACACCAGCATTAAAAAAAAAAAAAAAAAAGGATAAAAACAGTCTGTATTGATCCACGGTCCCTCCATGATCTCACATCGTCGCATTTTTGTGATAATTGTGGCAGAAAAAGCTGGAAGTTGCAGCTGTTTTTTCTAATAGATGTAATAAAAGCTAAGTTAGAAGATTTAAAAACTTTTTGATTTGTGTCCGCTGTTGTTTCAAGACGTTAAGAGGAGAGACTCGTTGTGCGCCGACACGCTCACGCTGTCACTTTTAACCCGATGCATGATGGGAGATGTAGTTAAATAATCAGCCGAACGCAGAAAGACTAGTGTCTCTGAGCTTCATAGTTTTTTTTCCACTTGTTCCACGGTCTGACACTGGATTCTGTGGAAAGCTACACCGCTAAAGACAAGCTTTAGCTGGTATTTTAGTTGGAACTGAGCAACTTTATCAGCAGAATTCAGAGCAAGGAAGCGAAGACTTTAACCACTTCTGATTGGTCAGACTGATGACATGTGATTAAGAATCCAAGAATGATTGGTGGAGACAGTTAAAGGGGCGGGACTTTTCAGAAAACGACGTTAGTTGCTGCTAACTCGCGGTACCGTCATTCTTATCAAAATGTTTTTTATAGAATCAAATAAACACAAAGAAAAAAGTAGTTAATGATCTTTCATATAGCTAATTTCTTAGTGTTTTGTCAGGACCTGTTTGGATGAACACAGAGCTGAAATCCTGGAGATGGAAAATGTTGTTAAATCAGTTAATGAGGACAATTTCCCACGGCACACTTGACCATGTCCCGCGGCACACACACTGGTTGAAAAACACTGCTGTAAAGCACTTTGGGCCTTGAAGAAGGTAGAAAAGCGCTTTATAAGTATTTACCATTTACCATATATGTCACATATTTTATACATTGCTAAGCAGCATATATTGTAAACTTGCTACACTAAACAGAATCCTCAGGATTATTGTTGTGTGGGTTTGAAAAAAGGAGGTTTACTTTTGAGGAGCTTCATGCTGAGCTGAAGACAGAAATCCAGCTCTGCCTTTAGAGGGAACTCGGAATTGTGTTAAGTCTCTTTTGCTGTGTTCTTCCTATTCTGTTTCACAAGTCTGCGTTTCATCAGATTCGCTCACACACTGCATGACGGCCGTGTGGATGTCTGAACTTGTTTCAGCAAATAAGCTGTTGTTTCCTCACAGAAACAAACTTTACCGTTTATTCCCAGATTCTGGAAAGAAAGAAAAAAGGAAGAGTTCGGCCTATTTTTAAATATTTATATATCTATCAAATATAAATTAAAGGAAAATGATTTAAAATAAAATACATTTTAATTTAACAAAGCATTTCTTTAAAGATTTATTACTGATGAAGAGCTTTAGAAGTTTGTTGAAAGATTTTTAAAAATATGAAACCGCATGAATTGCATACGGTTTATTACATAGAGAGTAAATTAATCAAGATCAAAGGGCCTACAATATTTAACAGGATTCATTCCAAAGATATAGCAATAACTTTAAAAAAAACTGGGTTTGATGTTGAGCGTGGCGGTAAAAAGGTTCACAGCAACTTCCGTGCCTCCCAGATCTCCCTTAAAACATTAGCCGACTCCATCTGAATGGAAGCCATCTAGCTTCAAAATTGTCGTCTAATAAGTTTCTGAGACACTGCAGGAATAAGATACAGGGAGAATGCAGAAGAAATTCATATGAAACAGAGGTGTAACCAGGGAAGAATTAACAAGTTTACAACATTAACTCATGCTCAGATTTAATCCAAAATGCTTTTTTCAGCAGGTCCCAGACACAGGCCTACAGGGCATTTTAAAGAAAAGCTGGATAAAATATACAAAATGTAATCAAAACTACACAGAACTGCTCAGTTTGTCTTCTTAGGCTGCATAAATACGAGGGAACTGCAATTCCAGAAGCTTAATTATAAGTCTTAAAGTGCATGCTAATTTAGTCGTGTTATGAAACAATATTTTATCTTATTTGTTTGATATCTTTTTGCTGTTGCAGTAATTAGAGAGGCTAACGTGTAATGCTCTCAGAGTGCGAGAATATGTTTGATAAACAGAGTTAATTACACTTGATCATGTAACATAATTTTGACTCAGTCAGTTAATTAAGTTTTGCCGTTACTGCTGTTGAAATGTTTCCCCAAACAGCTGGAAGTGACAAACATTGCCGATGGACATTGTTCAATGAATGAAGCCTCAGAATTCTAAATCACTTCTCAACTTTGTATTCGGGACAAAAGGGAAAAAAATGGAAGCCAACCTGTCCTTTGTCGCTTTTGTTATCAAGTCGTGTCTGTTTTGGAGGGGGGTGGATACGGCGAGCGATAGCTGACCACACTGATGCCGCTGTCACCACGGTAATTAGAGCCAATAAATCAGTTTGCAACTTGAAGGAAGTGAGCGCTGATGGGCAGGAAGTGTGCAGGAAGTGCTGCCCATCTCATTAGTGGTGATATCATAATTTGTGGAAATGAAAGCACTGCCTTATTATGCTGAGGGTAGAAAGTTTGCCTCGAAGCAAGGCACTGTGAGGAGGACTGACTGATGCTTACATTTAACACATCAAATCAAAATATATTTGTTTTATTGTATTGATTAAAAACATAGCAACTCAAAGATTATAAAAAAAATGTTCCATATGCATTCTATTCCATTCTATTCACATGAAATAAAATAAAAAATCTATCGACAAGGCATGACCTTTTAGTTGCCCTTAGGTTAATAAAGCGCATATTTCTCTTAAATATTCCTAATTTAGCATACATTTAATATTAGAGTTGTCAAACAAATTTTTTTCTAACAGGAGCAGCAGCAGAATTGTAATTAGTAGAACAGCTTTAATAAAGCTCATTTAACCCAACCCTTCAGCATGTGTGATTTACTAAGTTAACAGGTAACCAGTAAGCTAAGCTGGAGTTTGAACCTTTAATACCAGAGCTTTAGCTCCAGTGTTTACATTCTTTCGACTACCCTAAGTCTTCAACCAGTAACGCAATTTATGTTAATGCTTGAAGAGAAAGCAGTGTTGCCCTTTACAATAGCATGGTGTTTACGCAATCAACGTAAATCCACTAATTCTGATGCAGAGAAAAGTGGCTTTGGATACACAATCAAAGAGTTAGTGGATGGGGTGTGTTATTTAGGTGTCGCCTGCAACATCTCTGGTTTCAAAACGTTAACCCTAACCTTAACTCAAACCCCAACCCTTTAACCTAACCTTAACCTCAACCCTAACCAGGGTTCATGTTGTCGACAACATTTTGGGCATTAAAAGGTTAAAGCGGGGCTCCAGACTGCGAGCAATTGCTCGCATTTTGCGACCAAAATTTGAGAGTGTGCGACATCCAGTCGCACATGTGCGACCAGTAAATTTGCCTCCCCCACCCTACGTATTTTTTTATACATTAAACTTGGAAGGGGCACGTCAATGATCAATGAAATAATCAATGAGACGCGAGCGCACACGCACGCAGGCAGACACACACTCGCGCACATACTCATGAAACGCGAGCACGTACACTCTCGCGTGATGCCTGTCTGTGAGGCGGCCACTGCGTATGCGAAGAATAGGGAAAGCCACTTTAAGTGGCTAAAATGCGTGTAGGGGGAGGGGCCTAGAGATAATCGAGTGCGCGTAAACATCTGTGGGAAGGAAACGGAGAAAAATATCACAACGTGCGACGTGCGTCTGAGCTATGAGCAAGCGAACTATTGATTCGTTCTTCCGACCTGCAGCTAGTGTACCAGTGCCAGAGTGTACAGCAGGGGTCTCAAACTCGCGGCCCGCAGGCTATTTGCGGCCCCCGCCTTAATATGAAGGTTTAATGTTACTGCAGCCCGCCAGTTTGTATGAATGACACTTTTTCATTGTCGTGCGCGAAGCTGACCAACCAATCACAGTGGGGTATATGACTCTTGGGGGCGTGACAATGACCGGGCTTGAAAGCAGGAAACCTGACAGCGCCCTCCCCGGACCACATTAAGCAGTTCCTTACTTTCCTTTACAAAGTATTTATTCGCTCATAATTTTCTAAATACATGCAGTCCGTGCTGAACTTTTCTCTGGGCCGCACAGAACCGGATGAAGGTTTAGGTTTTGGTTACGGTTACGGCGGTGCATCAGACGGTTTATGCGCGGCTGTTATTACGGCAGCTCATCGCTTCCGCGGGAGTCGAGTAAGCCCTGGGCCAGGGGTAGTTGGGGGAGTGGGGTCAGCTGAGGAGAATAAATTTCCCACACCTACATGCGTGACGGCTAACGGGGCTTGAACTTTAAACACGCTCGATCAAAAACAACATTAGTTTTAGACACACTGAAAATACTTGGGGAAAATGCAACGATAGACGTGTTTGAGATGAACCAGCACCTCGGCTGGATCGTTGGGGACACCAGGCGGGGGGGCTGTGAGATGAAAGCGAATCTGCAGCAAGACTGAAGGAGAACAGGAAATTGTTGTTGTCCTTAACATCAATTTAGTTTTAATATTCTTCTCCCCCTTAGTATGATCTGTGTTATTATATATTTTATGATTATTTTAATGTTTTGTGATGTATGTAGCTTTTTTTAATGAATTGGTATTTTAAATTATTTTAATTAATCACTCCACTACAAAAACCATCAGGACACATGTCCCATAATGCATTGTTTTGTAGTTTGTAGGGCAGCTTTCAGTCAGTTCAGTTTCCAGCTGTGTCCGGGTAGGTTTGCCCCTTGCTCCCACCCCTTTCTCGCGATATTTTTGTGATGATTGACAGTTGATGTTGGAGCAAAAACAAAAATATATTTCACACACCAGGTGATCTGCGCAGCGTTGAGTTCACCTGGGTGATCTCAAACACGCTTATTGTGCATCTTGGCTGCACCTATTTGGTGTCACAAAGATGGTGCTGTCAGTTTACCTGTTGTTGCATCTTCAAAAGTGCAGAATAAAATGTGACACTGAATTTGAAACAGCACATTGTAATTTCTGCATCTATTATTAAAGTATTTATTATTAATACAGTGGAAATTAGTAGATTTGGTTAGAATGTTGATTTACGGTATGCGCCCCTAAATTTTCTGGTTGTGCCCCTAAAATTTTCAGTTACTGAGGCCACTGTACTCCTAGTGAAAAAAGTTAGTCTGGAGCCCTGTAAAGACAAGTAATTTTTTAATTCCTGTAAATAAAAATGTTTCTCATTAATACCACAATCTGCTGCTTAACAAATCAATTTAAAGATTTGTGAGCAAACAAATTAGTATTGGCTGATGTAACTTTTCAGAAAACAACTCCAAACAGTTACCGTCATAAAAATAACTGATTATAATTTTAAAAGAAGACGAAGGCAAACACAAAAATATGGCTCTACAAAATGCCACAAATGCCTTTTTCTCTGTGTGTAAATTTTAAAAAATGTTACAATATTTCATATATAAAGGTTAAGAAACTCAAACTCAAAGTCAATTATAATAACAATCAAATATATTTAAAATTCTAATGAATGTGAAAATAAAAACACTAACACAGATAATATTCAATGGGAAAACTCAACTGCTGAACTTAAGTTAAATTACATACATTTTCTAACAGGTAAGAGTTAAACTGATCAAACTGCACACATTCTGTCCAGCCTCTCTTCAATAAAAATCTGTAAACATAGCTTGAACTTCAAAAACATTCATAAAGACATTTTAAGAGGGACCGGATGTTATCACCCGAGTTCTCACCATGAGAGCCGGGAAACAATCCCATCAAACAAAATGCGATGATTGTTAATAGTTTTTTATAACATGTCACACATCAAAGTAATAATCAGAAGTTCAGGTAAAGATATGAGGACAGGTGTCTGAATTTGACAGGCCAATATTTCACAGAGCTAAAGGACAATTTAACTTTAAGCAAGTGGCTGAGAGCACATGCTAGAATGTAGAATGCTGTCACTGTAAAATCGGAGTGTACAGAAAGTTTTGCTGACAAAAACTCTGGCAGGGTATCGTACATTACAAATTAGTTTCAAGTCTGCGACACAAAAAAAACAAACTTTTCCTGGACTGGAATACAAAGCAGCAAGTTAAAAAGAACAAGTGGGAGCGGAGTAAAACTCATCATGGGGATAGCTCATTAAAGGACGTGGGGCGTCTTCATCTATGAATGTGCGTTCAAAGTGAGGCTTATTTACTGGTGTACTCTATAACAGATGCAACCCGCTCACCTGCAGGGCACAGAGGAAAATCTTGAGGAAAAACTAAACTGATGCCTTTGGCTTTCCTCCCCTCACAGATTACAGATAATGTTATTTATGAGTCTGAATTTTGAAAGAAGTATGGCTTCCAGCAACTAGAGGGACTAATAAAAACACTAGACTAGTCTAGTCTAATCTCCTAACTGGAAATGATGTCGCATTGGGTTTTTTTAAGTGAGTGGGCAGGAGCAATAAACTGCAGTAAGCACAGAATCTGCTGAAAATGGCCGTGTGTAAGCAGAATCCCATCAGAATCATTTTAGTCTTTTCATTTCAATTTCAATTTGTTTGTCTCATGCATGTAACATTACACAGACTCTTCTTCTGTTTCTCATGTTAAACTATTTATGAACACAACTAACACACACTCAAAATCACACACAAAAAAAGATCAGTAATGCCAGTGATGGTAATGTAATGTAATGGGAAATCTTCCCATTATATTTAATTCCTAAAAGCTATGAAAATTGAGTAATTTAATAATTTGACAACCAGTTCTGGGCATCTACAGGAATGGCTCAATGATTACTAAGGAAGTCAGAAAAAGTCAAAATAGTTTAAAGCCCTTCTGGAACTCACAATACCTAAAACGGAGGTGACATTAAAAATAGAAAATGTTGCTCTTTTTAATTCATAAAATCTAAAACAGTGCATATTTTGAGTTTTTGCTCATTTCTTTCTGGGGATTAAAAAGTATTAAAAGTATTTTTAAACTAAAATGTGTTTGTGTATGAATCGGCACACATTTATGTAGGTTTATAAACTAACTCTTTACCTAAAGAGAAGAGATTTTTGACTAAAAAGCCAGGCTATAAAACCTAACCTCTCTTTCCTTCTGTTTTGCTTTTTGAAACATTTTAACCAAAACTTAACCGAATTAAAATGTGATACTCAAACAGAAAAACTGAAGCAGCCCGAGTGTGACAGTGAAGAGATGCTGGGACTAAGTTTAGAGATTAGTAGACAGCATACACCAAAGCATCTATAATTCATGTGATTGTTTGCGGCTGCACTGGCAGCTCATCTGAGGCCTTTTCTGATATTTGCATGGAAAGAACAACGTTAGAAAAAAATATTCTTACTAGTTCAGACTGCTGTTCCTTAGCAACACCAGAGAAAGGACTTTGATACAGCATGCTCTTTTATTGCACGCGTTTGTGTGCATGCATCACTGTGCAGCATACTCGTACTTACTTATTTTGCATCATGTTCATGATTATCCAGTCTGAAGGGTAGACATTTTTCCCAATGAGATCTTTGAACATGATGAACGTTTCCATGAGGAAATCCTGCAGAAGAAACAACGTTTTACAAAGAAAACCTTGAAGATAAACACAATGAGAAACAAACCAGTCAATAGCAATAGCTGGGACATTTTTGCTTTTTAGGTCAAGGATGTGAACAAGGTTTTTCCAATTAGCAGAAAGCACTTGATTTCAATAACCCAGTGTGTTTCTAAAGCTTAAAAGTGGCGGTCTGGGTGGCGGTCTTGGTCGCCCGGGGGGCGGTTGTTCCCTGCCTGTTCCCGTGTGGCGTTGGGGGGATTCCGGCTGCCGCTGCTGTTGCGGCGGGGGTCTGGGTGTGGGGGTGGCTGGGCGCTCCTCCTCTTCCTTTTCACATTCCACCATCCATTTTAGAAGAATATAAACACTCACCTGAACACAGGTGTTAGCTCACCTTTGCACTAATAGTTTGCATGATTGAATGAATGAAAGATTTCACACTAGTTGGTTTAAAGGCATAGGTATGCGTTTGTGAACACTATCTGTTTTGTGTACATGTTGACATGTGGACATTTTTTCAGCTAGCAGGTGTGTTGATAACATTTGAGTGTGTGTGCGAACAGGCCCCGCCCCTTTTGTACTACATTTGAACCGTACCGTAATGATAAACAACCAGTAAACCTGTCTGCTCTATGCTCCTTCATGGTCTTACCCCCCCCCTCTCACTATCACCCCCCCCTCTCTAGCGTCCCTCTCTCTTCTTCCCCCCTTTGCTTTTCCATCTGGTCCAACACCAAAGATTTTCAAACATGATTGAAATTAAAGTTTGGCCTCAATTACAAAAGGGGTTTATTCAGTCACACCTTTGGTTTGTCTGAAGATTAATAACCCCTCTTGTTAAAGTAAAATATGTCCAACACAAGAGGCCCTCAGCTCTCATCTGCCTGCCTAGCTGTTGGACAGGACAAGTTTAAAAAAAAAAAAAGCTTAAAAGTGACAAAAAATATGGCACACGTGACGTCTTTTATTAATATAAAATAATCTTAAAAAACGGCCTATCCTCACGTTCCATCTATGACGGAAGTCTTTTTCACTCTTGTTCCAGTAATTTGGTTAAAACAAGCAGTAGTTTTTTATGAGTCTTTTTAGCTGTACTTATTCTTTGATTAGATGAGTCACACCGTGTTCAAATGGACTAAATCAAGTGGCACCATTTGGATTTCTCCTGGTTCAGAAACGCATATGTGGCCCATGCTAGTGGAGAGCTTGAAGCTTCATGGGGTTTCTTTATCTTGAAATAAGATAAGCCATAAGTCATATTAATGCAAATTTTGCACAACAGCCACCTTAAAATGACTGGATTACTTATAATATGTGCATATAGAAAACTTATCAAATAATAAGTAAACTTTTTTTTTATGAAGAACTTCTTTAGAATACAGAGGGGTATGTCTAATGCACATTAGATGTGTGTGCTTATTTCAAAGTGACTCTGAGGGATGAAAGCAAAGGCCAGGATTTTGGTATTTGTTGAAGTGAAGTGATAGAATCCTAATCTGCTAGCAGATACTACAGAAATGTCATTGTGAGCAAATTCCGAGCTGAAATCCAATACCCATCCTTCGCAGTACTTTGGTTCAAACAGGCGATGTGCTTGTTCAAAGGAAGAAATTCAAAGTCACTAGTATTTTTCTGACAAATAAAAGATTTTATCTGACTACCAATTTCTTGGAAAGACAACAGGCAAATATTTTTTTAAGTTCTTATGCAGCAATTTCGATTGAAATGACTTATCTTCAGCAGCAGAGACACTGAAAAGATGTACTCACCACCACATCACTTCTTATCTTTCCGAACGTGTTGATCAGATGCGGGTAGTGATAGTCTTCCATCTGCCGCAGTGTAGCAGTCATGCAGGCCACGAAGCTCCCCTACAGAAGAGAGAGAAAAGTGCATTCAATAAACAATCAAGTTCAAATCGAAGACTGCTGAAAGAATGACTCGGTGCCTGTGAATCTGATGTATACCAGGTAGCGGTTTTGATTGGATCCGAGTTCTGGGGCAGGCCTAGCCTCCCAGGTTTGCCTGGGTAGGCGCTCTCACACTGCGGGCGATCTCATTAACCTGCTGCCCTCCACTCCTCTGGTCTTTGTCTCCACTGATTATAATGCCTGTGAGGCCCCAAAAGTGCTGTCTCTACTGTCCAAAGCACCATCCTGGCTCTGCCAAGGAGAGATAAGGTAAAGCCAATGTGTGGTTGGCTGTGTAAAAAAGCAAATGCTTCCGCCACTGTATTGGGTGATTCCTTTGATGTGAATAGACAAAGCTACATTCTGGGGGGGGGGGGGGGGGGTTAAATCAAGTGAAAGAGCAACTGGGGATTGAAATCATAATGGCGGAGTCTCTTCCCCATCCTTTGTGTGACAGAATGAAGAGGGAGCTTCTTCCAGCTCAGACGCATGACAAAAAAGACTTCAAACTTTTTGCTAAGACATCATGAGACTCAAAAGAACTGTTAGTAAAAAAAAAAAAAAAAAAATCCCACTATAACAAAACAGTTCAAATGTTTGCAGATGACGATCCGGTTAGTGTGCAAATTGAGCAAACATGTTTTGAATGGACTGCTGAAAGATTCAATTTAACAAAAGAAAACAATATTTATCATTTAGAATTATATTATACTTTTAAGTAATATTTTATGGTATTTTGCACATGAAATACCAAAGTTGTAGAACACCAGGTGAGCCAGTAGAGTGAAAATGTTAAAGCTAATTTTTAGTAGTAGTGAACAATTCCATAACATGCAAGGGTAAAGCAAGGATGAAGTAAACAAATGTGTCGTATAGATTTTTTCCCCCTTTTATCAACCCCCTATACCCTACATACTTTGCAAGAGCTCGTAAGTAATGGTCAAACATGCGTGGTGTTGTCCTCCTTGTGTCCCCTGTAAAAGTTTGCCCATTATTGCAGAGAGGCCATATCAAGCCATTAGGGCAGTTGCGACTAATGCTTTACCAACAACTAGAGTGTGATGTAAGGAAACCGTACGACTTCACGATACACATACGAAAGGCACGACAATGGTTGGTTTTATTTTTAACGAGCCTCAAGTTATTAGTAAGACAAATCTGTTCTCCCTTGAGTTGCGTCTTGAACTGGCCGTTCTTCTTTACGACCCAAAAACACTGAACTCGTGGGGTCAATCATTATTTAGGTGTATGTAACTATACCTAAACCTGTGATGTTTAGGGGGACGCATACCAATAATGTCCTATTAAAATATGTCATGACTCCAGAGATAAACAAGCACTAAAGCCACATTAATAAATCCAAACAAGCAAAAAAAAAAACAGAGCTACCGTGGTTTGCTTTATTTTGCAGCTCAATTCTCATTACACAAAGACACTATCTTTTTAAAAGAAAGTAATGATTAGAGACAGGCAACAGACATTCAGAAGTCATCACCACCTTGCTGCTGCATCTCGCTGTGTAAAAGACCCTAAATCAGCTGGAGGGTATCCCACATTTGTTCCTTTTCTGTGAAGTCTACAATTCTGAATGTATCCACAAGATAAAGAGCCCTCAGCTGTCTTCAAATGCTGTAAGCCTCAACGCAGAACCTGCCAAAAGGCTCCAAGGCAGAATATTGTTGTGTGAGCTCCTCAACTATAGTTTAGGTCTAGACAGCCAAAAAGAAAACCTACACAACAGCGTTATATTGATTTAATTCCTGTAATGCGCCACTCATGAATGAATCTTAAGCTTAGATTAAGGCTTTGGAGGATGGAAGCAAATCCTGTTGGGGGAAGTAAAACTGTACAGGTGAGGAGGCTTTACAGCCAAACTTTCAGCTAACAGGAGTTTAGGAGCGTAAGATTTAAAAAGAGTATTTGTGAACAGATAAAAGAATACAGATTGGGCTAGAAATATATTATTTTACCATGAAAACGCCCCCTTTATAAAACACTGCAATCTCAGCAAAAAGGTATGAAAAGGGAATTTCAAACCTGGGATTTTGAAGTTCTGCTGGACTAACAAAGGCTTAAATAAAAACCACATTTTTGTCTTTTGCTTTTTTCTTCAAAAGTCTGCTTCAGCATTCCAGTTATTGTTGAGGGCAAATAAAATGGAGTTTTGGTGGAGATGAAAATAAAAAATGTGATTAGGAAGTAAGGTCGGGCCTGTCAGCCTAATCTCAATCTTACATCCCTCCAATAATTCATTTCACTTCAGTCCCTGACAGCAGATGAAATGAAAATGAATGTTTGCTCCAACAGGGAAGGGCTTTTGCATAGAACATAGTTTAAAGCCTTTAATTAAGCCAGTGGGGAAAACCTCTGCTGCTCTACAAAGAACTGTATCCAGCGTCACAACAAATCTCTGGAGGTGAGAAAACTGACACAGAAACAAAGACAAGGAAGAGGTGTAGCTGACCAGGGATCAAGATGACTTCTCAACCTCTTTATTAACTAAGAAGTGTGTACAAAATACATATTTTGGCTCATTATAATGATATTTGTGAGTACAGAGAATACCTCATGTTAAACTAGCTTAGACTGGTACATTACTCATCATTACCTGAGATTAGACAATACAAAAATAAAACTGGACGACACAATAAGGCAAAAAATGGATAAAAAGGTAAATGGCGTATACTTATATAGCGTTTTTCTATCTTCTTCGAAGCCCAAAGCGCTTTACAGTCACAGTCCCATTCACACACACATTCCCACACTGGTGGCGGCTCCAAAAACTGTCGCCAACCTTCCACCAAAAGCAAGGTGGGGTTCAGTGTCTTGCCCAAGGACACTTCGACACATGGCTGGGTAAGTCGGGAATCGAACCTGCAATATTCCGATCGCAGGTCAACCGCCCCACCACTGCACCGCGGCCGTCCTCCTTTAGAGTATCCAAGAGACAGCCTAAAATGCTGAGTTTTTATAAGCTTTACAAAGCATGAGCCCTCCCGTAATCTAAAAAAGTGATCATTTAATGTACGGTATTTAAAGAGTAAAAAATCTTTAAAATGACCTAATTATAAGCCTTTCATAAAATCCCTCAGCTAACTGCAATGCCACATTAGGTTGGTAAAAAAAACAGTCTCCCCCTTTACATCAGACTTTTTACTTTAATCTATTTTAAAGGTTTAAATATTCAAATTGCCATTAAAAGGAAAATTGTTTGTGTAATTAAAAACAATCTTCAAATATTTAATAATATTAACAGAATAAAGATGGAACTTTGATAAAATAAAATTATTAGAGAAAAATTGAAGCATTCCAGTCAAAGGTGGTCCACGCTATTAATCAATGCTAAAAGAGAAGCAGAAGAAATTTTTGAGGAAAAACCTTTGGAAAATTGTATAAATTATACGTATTTTAAGACACACATTTGATTTCTATCAACTATTTCCTTTTTGAATTGTTTTTTTTTTTTTTTTTGATAAACACATTCTACTTTTTTTGTGGCTAACCTTCCTTTAAAGAGCTGACCTAAATTGACTGGCTTTTTTTTCTTTGGACACACAACTAACGAATCATAAATAATAGTCCACAAAGGACTCACTGTCTGGTACATACACTTCTCTACTGAGAGGAACAGGAGTACTTGTAACCAATTAGTAAAAACAAACTGGTGTGAAAGAAGTATGAACTGAGAAAGAGCAGTTCAAGTGCTGATGATGAGAGGAAGACCAGAACACTGAGTTTCTAGATTTTAGTTACTAAGACAAACCTCTTTTTTAACATTTTTGTATCAATTTTAAAGATGAAAAACAACTTATTTACTTACAAAATATGATTACTACATTAAAACTGCCTTGAGTACTACTGTTGTATTTTTAATTAGCACCTCACCTAGTTTAGACCAACAATGAGACGCCAACTGTACTGCCTTGTTTCAAACATGATCAGAATCCAATGTCTTTATATTACTTTGTGATTCAGACACTATTGTCTTTTTTTAAATAAGAATGCATGCTTTAACAAAAAACAAAAGAAAAACCTTCAAAAAATAACTGCTTTGTTTGACAACAGCATTGTCTATGTTGTGTATAGAAGCGACAAGGACATTGAGGAGTAGTACCCCTGTGGGCCTGGCTTTGTGGTGATGAAATCAATAAAGAGAAAGGAGCGACTTGACCACTGCCATCGGTTTATCCACATCAGAAATGGTTTACACAAGCAAATTGCCGAGCAGATTCCCATATAAGAAAATGGCAACACTTATTTCACCAATACAAACTGTGCAGGATCACCTCTCGAAGGATGTACACCCATTTAAGAAATGTCATTACAGTGGGTTTAAACCCAAAACACTCCAAAGCTCCATCCAAGATGCTCAAAGGTCGCTTCTTTACAAATATTAGATGGCTTTTATAACCCAGCTAGCATCTTGTTGTCTTCAGCTTAACACCTCTTTGGTTGAGGGGTGTCCTTGTCAACACGCCAGACTGATATTTCAATACACTGATCCAGCAATGTGAGGCCTAGATGGTGCAGTCAGTATTCACACCTGATATGATCCAACTTTAGTCATGTTTGTTTATTGCTTCAATCGTCTACAATACCAACAAAAAGAAAGGCCCGTCTCTATGAAGAGTCAATGATGGATGAAGCTGCTTGATTAAGACTAGACAGATGATTCTAGACTGTATAGTAAACAACCTTTACCCACTAACCATCTATAAAATGCACTTCCAGTTTGACTTCTAAACGTTTTAACTAGGCAAGTGCAGTGTCTACTTCCACCATCCACTCATCTTTAGAACCCGCTGAATTTGAACCAGGGCCTTCTCGCTGTGAGGCAAGGGGGCTAACCACTAGGCCACAGCATGACAAATAAATGATCAAGTCTGAACTGATCCTGAAACAACTTTTTTATGTAACCAAATAGAAAAGAATTACAACAATAAGAATTGTAGGGTTTGAGCACTATTTCATTAAACAATACTAAACAAATTCATGCTGACTGGAATAAAAGTTTTAAGGAAAGTAGCGTAGGAAAAAAAATTCCCTTTGAAATATTGATGGAAAGACTTATCAGATAATATCAGAATTTTTACTGAATGGACTGAGAAAGATAGAAAACGTCAGTCAAAGAAAGAAGATTTAAAGGTTTGAAACAAAAATCTGTGAAAAAAACGACTTCTGCAAAACAGAAAGGAACATTCACACAATTTAAAAGGTTTCCTGATAACAAAAAAGACAAAGAAAAATCCTAAAAAAAAGGCCAAGCAGACTATTTGTTCAGTCTTGCTTGTTGCTTGTTGTAGGGCTCCTTGTTAATACTGTTCATTTGGTCACTTTTAATGGAATGTATGTTTCATTCTGTTGCACTCTGATCTGATGAAATGCTAATAAAAATGTGCACATGTGCAATTACCAACCCAACACAGAAAAGGTGAAGTGCAGGAAGTTTTGCTGAAAGTCACAATCCTTCTATGGAATTAAACTCATTTTCATGTCTTTTAGTTCCTCCAAACAACTTCTACAACCTTTGGGGAAAAACATTTTTTTCTAGTTTGGTTTTCCATAATGTCTTACAGTTGCAAATGCCCCAAATCTGGTTGTTAAAAAAAACCCAAAGGAAAAAACAAGTAATAAAAAAATAAAGCAGCAAATTAAAAAAAAACACAACAGTTTAGGTTTGTTTTTTCTAATGTGATGTTTTGGGAAAATTTTGGACCCAAAATAATATACTGAATTCAGTTTTTATTTATTTTTTTCCTAATAAAGGAAAACCTTTATTATGTACAGCAGCGGAAAGGCTGTGCACCGTTTTGATGTTGTGGTCATCCCTGGCAGATCTAATGTTTTGAAGCTGCTCACACACACTAACACACACATTTGACAGCGCTGCTGTCTAGAGAGCTGCAGCTCATTACCATGATACCTTAGGCTTAAAGCAAAGCTGCCTTTTTCCTGTTAAAAAACAAGAGCGAGCCCAAGCACTACAATCATCTAGCCAGCCTTGCACGGCTCCCCTTTTACATAAAGGTTTCTTTGAGTGTGTTCCTCCTCTTCAATCACGTATTACTCATTCAGTCCTGCAATTGTTTGCCACAAATCCAATTAAGTCTGTACAGAAAATAAAATAAAATAAAATAAAAAGCTGCTTTTCTTTAAGCTCGCAGTGTTAATTCCCGACTAGCCAGTGACATATGGAGAAATAGCTAAGAGATCAGGCAAATAAGGGTTTGGAGAGCAGATGGAATCATCTTCCTACACAAAGAAACGAGCTGTGAGGACTGTGGGAAATCAAGACGACAGAAGGTGAATGGACTTGTTATGAAAGCATCAACATAAAAACCTCCCTTCAAAAGAGATGTCAAAAGAAGATAACATACAAGAGGAGAGATGGTGGGGAAAAGTGTATTATGACTTAATTTTCCTGCTCTTAAAGTCTCACTCCGATCCTCTTTTGATACATTGTAAAAGTGTTCCTGGTGGTCTTTTAGTTTTGATTATTTAGCCAAAATCAAAACAACTGTCTAGTTTTCTAGGACATAGTTTCTGTAGAGTGGCAGTAGTTCATTAGAACCAATAACAGGATTTTCATTGGAATGGGTCTTTAAAAAAAACAAAACACAAAAACTTTGTTGCATTGAAGCATAAATTAGGAAATAGTCTGAACGGTAATAAGGTGGCATAAAAAAATACCTAAAAGTGATTGATCATGAAGAAATGGTTCCTGAAGCGGCCACATGTAGACAAAACCAGCACTCCCCCAACTTAATCTCCCTCTCCCTATCTCTCTCTGCCTGTTCGCCTCACCCTCCCTCCACACACACTCAGACGCACACAAACAGAGGAGGTGAAAGCCGGAGTGCAGAGCTGCAGCGGAATGAAGGGGCTATTCTGCCGGCGTGGGCTCCGTCTCTGAGGTGTGCGGAGTTCAGCCACAGTGCGTGTGTGCCTCCCCGTGTGTGAATGTGTGCATGCATGCGGGAGCGACTGAGTGAAAGCGAAGCCCTGGCTGACAACGTGCGGATAAAGGGAAGGGAATTAGAGGTGATCGGATAAAGAGGGAGAGAAACAGACGGGGAGTGCTGACTGTTTGCAGCTTAGAGGAACCTAACATCACTGGATCAGAGGACGCAGATGTGCAACAACTACTCCCAACTACTGCCGCCGGTTCTCAACCTCCCCGCACATCGTCTTAACTTCGGCAATGGCATAGCCTTCTCTCTCAAAACGGCTTTAATCCTCTAGGAAAACGGGCATGCATTGGCACAATCAGGGATCAAGGCTATCATATCCTTTACGTCAGCATTTCATGGTCTGAGGTGAGTTGCTCCTCTTTGCTCTGGTCCTTTCTCCCCCATTTCATCTCTCAGTCTGGAGGTGAAGGACAGAAAGTGTTCCAATAATCTCTGAGAGGGAAATCCGGGAAATCTACTTGTTCACAGGGACTGAGCCTTGGCTAAGCCATAAAGGATAATTTAACCGTCAGGTCGGCTGATCAAAAATAAAATATGTCGGGCAGATCAAAGGAAGACATGTTTTTTCTTCAGTGGGGTCGTCGGGTTGGTAGAGAAAGACTTCAGGCAGCAGTTGTGCAAAGCTTCAGAAAACTTTAAACCCACAAATGTTTAAAGCTGCAGTGAGGAGAAGCGAAAGCTGAAACGCATTCACGGCTGCTGCTCGCCCGCATTAACAACAACTGACAGGTCTGTTTTGGAGATTTTGATCCAGATTTAGGGCGACTCGGCCGGCATACTTGAGTAAAACATTTCATGTATCTAAAACCCTGCATGATGCTGCATTTCTCAACAGCTTTGCTGGACGAGTGGTATATTACAGCCCTGATATTGAGGCTCACAAGACAAAAAAAAAAAAAATAAGTAAAAATGTTGCACGAAGCCTTTCATTAAGGAGACAGCTGTGTTCTGAAGGCAGGTAGCTTGCAGCAGAGGAAAAGGTAATGAGAGCTCAGTTTACTGAATCCGCTAAAACACCTTAACTGTAAGCTGATCTAAATAAATGAACTTTGTGAAGACTGCATCTCTTTATAGGTTATTAATGTGGGTACATGAAAAGACGAAGGAGAATGGGGGCTGGTATCACTTCTCCATGGTTTTCAATTGCCACACAAAACTCACCCTCAAAAAAACTCTCACAATCTGCCTTTCAACTGGAGCTCACATCAGTGCTCTGATACGATCTCCCCTACGCTCTATTTCATTTCCAACATGCTGAGAGGAAAGGGATGAGAGGGAAATGATGAGGATACCCCTGTCCGAAGACACTCAGTTACAGGATAATACTTCACATCTAATCTTTATGTTTCTAAATCACTGGTATCTAAATCACTGGTATCAGCGAACAGGCATGATACTAGACAATATGACGAATAATTTAAGGTGGACTGATAAGATCAATAGAAGGCTTTAAAACAAGTGGTTAGAGAAGAGTCTTCACCTCCCTCCATGCTCTTCAGAGTCCTTTCACACAGCAGGGAAATCACTCAGCTGTGTAAATGTGACAGTTAAGTCATATGTTCGTGGGCTCATAGATTAGACATTAAGAGTTCTGCTTTTAAAGCCAGGGGTGACAACAACAGCTGATGACGGATGTCCTGATGTAGAGAAAGATTTTGCAAGTTGTCTGTTTTCAGAAGACCGCACATCCCACCTGGGCTTACCTGGGATGGATGCCAGTGTGAGCTGGTGTGTTTGTGTGTGTGTGTGTGTGTTTGTCTCAATGTTTTGAGGTTAATAGCAAAGTCAGCTGAGGCTTCAAGCTGTTCAGAGCAGAATAGTTGGAGACGCAGACATTTTTATTTTTAATTTGGTCAGAGTAAAGAGCAGTATATTTTGTGTCAACTTCTTAATCTATAAGTTAATCTTTGATTTAAAAAAACAAATCATAAAATGAGATTTTTTCCCTTCATTTCTATTCTGACGTGTCTTCCACATTTGTGGTTTTCTCAGCAAACAGCTACAGTTTGTGAAGGGAGTGTAGAACTTCTCTGGTTATCCATCAGTGTGTCTTGCGGGCAACAAGAAATGGAGACATCACAACAAAGGAAATGACAATCAGGGTACTGCAGAGAAAGAATTCGCAAAAGGACAGGGGGAATATAATGTTCTGTATAAAGATGAAGACTAGGAAAAAGAAGAGTGATCTGATGCATCCTGATTAGAGCAGGCAGTCCTCTCTGAGGTCTGCTCTCCCTCTACATGCTTGCGTGTCCAGTGATGTTTGGACAGGCTGGCCAACAACTTGTCAAGCTCTCAAGAACCCACCTGGACAAAAGCATGTCGAACAAATCAGACTCACTTCTGCAAGTCTGGATGTGAAAAAGTTCTATTTAGCAATAAAGAAAAGGAAAACAATGAATAAAAGTTAGATTGGATGTCTTGCAGGCTAAAGGATACGGTAAGATAAGGAATCCCTTTGAATAATAGCAGTAATACAGTAAATTCCACTTACTTACACAAAGTGTATTTTAGCATGAAAACCAATAGCAGGCACTGTAATACAAACAAAAGTAATATAACACAGAAATACTGCAGTGGTTAGTATTCCTTCAGTTTTCCTACTCTCAGCATCTTTGTCCCTCTAAAACAAGTATTATTGGTGGGAGTGTCCAGTATTATTTAGATAGATATCTTACTTTATAGAACAAATGAAGTTGTTTGTAGGAAAAAGGAAAAAAGTTCTCGTTTGGTGAGATGAAAATGAGAGTTGGTAACGTGACGGGAATTGTGGTGACTTCCTTGAGGCTTTTTTTCATGTTTGTTTGTTTTGTTCTGTTTGAGAAAAGCACCTACTACAGCTAGAAGTAGCTGTTCTTGAAAACAACATCTAAGAAAATGACAGTTAATGAGAAGAAAGTTGTTTGAAGGAGACGAAGTGACAGATGAAGAAAAAATGTGACCGTCACAATTTTTTCTAAGCTTATGTACCCGATATCACATTTCCTGTATTAGTGTATTTATTTTTAGATAGAAAAGAACTGAGATTATGTCTTTAAACTACTAAACTGCCACAAAAACGGTCAAGAATCACGAATTATTCTTGTAGGTCTTGTGGGAAAATGTCATAAATAATCTGAATTCATGAGTTGCTGCCATGTGTTTTCAAAAATCTATAAGACTACTATCATAAAAAGTTTAGACATTATTGTTACAGAAAAAAAGAACCTTTTACACATAGGAGTACTTGAATGCAGCTATGCATTGTTTAGAAACTGCGTGCACAATGTTAAACACAGAAATACCTTTAATCAGAACCAGACAAGCAGAGAACTGTCCAGTTTCTGTCCCCAGCAAACAGAGCACGTCATAAGTGCAATAATACTTGCTGATTCTGAGAATAAAATCTTTGAAGCAGTTCTTGGCAACAGAGCAGAGGCCCATTGTGGCTGATCAGCAATTGCTTGAGAGACAATCCTCTAAAACCCTGCTATATCCAGTGTTATGCCATGGCATTAAGTGACAGAAGATTTGCTGGCTTTGCTGCCCGTCTTAACAAACTGTACCACTGTAATGCCTCAACGCTGACTTGTACAGTCAGTCATGGATCTGAACAATGACAGCTTACAATGAAGATATGACTGCACTCTATTTTACTAACAAGTTATCTTAAAGGCGAAGAAAAAACAACGTTGTAGCTTTAAATGTTACAATCATCCAAATCAGTTAAAAGTGATCTAAAGAGACAGATCCTGGTGGGTCTGACAGGAGAAAGGCATAGGAAACAAAAACGGGGGTAGATAACGATGGATTACAGTCGATTTTTAAACTTCCATTAGTGTGATGATACTGCGACCCATTTCCTTCAAGCGGCATCTGGCCTACAATAACATAAAGCCACAGTAATTCTTCTTATCATATAGCACAAAGTCAGGCTTCAAGTTCATTTTGTGTTCAGAATGGAACAATTCTCTATTATACCAGAAAGTACAAAATAAATGAACAAGTCTTTTCAAAGCCAAAGGTGTTTTTCTACAGTATTTTCACATCAAATTGGATGGTATCCTGCAGGAAGACAGAGTTTTAGTTTGAGCAAAATGGTTCTAGTCTGACCTTCAGTGTAGGCACATTAACATAAAGATGAGCAAACCTTAGAAGTCTCATATATAGATACATGAAAATGAAATTTTTGCAAAATATATATGTATAAAACTGCAGAGTTTAGTGTTAAGATTCAGTTCTACAAAAAACATCAAATTAAAAACATAAAGAGCGTAGGAAAAATAGCTGTAAGCTGTCTAATGTGCTCTACACTGCTAATATTTTTACAGTCATACCAATGGTTAAGCTGTTAAACAAGAAAGGTGGAAAAAAAGAATAACATACAAGAAAAAATGCCCATTTGCCAAGATTGTTGTTCCTAATTGACATGCGTATCCGTGTTTTTCGTGTTTAATAGATCCCCAGGCTAGATCGGGAGGTTGTCACTCATAAAACTGCTGAGTCATAAGCTTATTAAGACATGTGCTGTTGGTTTCATGCCTGAATTACCCTCCCCCTCATTCCAGGCAGTGAAAGGTTAGTTTCTTAATAGCCGTTATGATGAATCAGACAAACTTTACCATCAAAGATGGTAAAGATGGTCAACGCTCTGTATTATCTTAAAAACCCACATTAAGCTTTACTTATAATTATGGGTGAGATGGACTGAATGAAGCCTGATGCGCTACATAAACTGCTATAATGACTAAATTTATTCTAAAACCCTTTCAAACAATCAATAGACCTGAATGGGCTCTCCTAAGAGATGCTGCTGCGGCTCTAAAAATATCCTAAAAGCGACCCATTGTGCCAGAGTGACAGTCACGTGAGCCGTGCGGCTAAAACAAGGTCAAATGTGAGTGTGTGGATGTTTGGACGTCTGTTTTCTGATATGAGTAGAAACGCTAGGTCAGTTGACTAAACTAACGTGCCCTTTGATTTTAAAAGGCACCACGACCACCACGTGGAGGGGTCAGTGGTCTAAGCCAGTGTGCTGAATCATGCCGCTTTCTGAAAAGAGGCTGTGGAGTGGTAATCCAGCCGCAGGGGGGGGGGGGGGGGGGGGGGGGGGGGGGGGGTATTTGAGTGCTGCAGCACTTGCCCAGGTCTAAGCCCAATGGGTAATGAATCAGATATGTGAAACCAGGGACCTCATCATTTAGCCTGGAGTGCTGAAATGTCAAAAAGGATCAAGTTTAAGTGTGGATGTAACAGAACACCTGGTGGATCTGCATGCATTGAGTGACTTCTACGTAAGAAGAAATCCTAGAAAATTACAAAAGGATAACTTGAGGTTTTTCCTGAAAAACTGTATAAATATGAGGCTTTTAATGTGTTTCTGAATACTCTGATATTCACAATCTGTTCTGGAAAAAACAGGTATGAATATTTGGGTTGCTAAAGATCGCTAACTCATGATCTTTAAAACTATAGCAGAGTTTAGTAAAAACACACTTCAGGCAATGTAATAATCCTCGTAACATTACAAAATAAAGTTGGAATTTGGGGAAATAACCCTAACAAACCAAATGCATCACTGTCACAGGAAGTAAAAGAAAATCTTCAAAGTAAAGCTATCAATGGTTTTTTGTAAATGACAAAATATGAAATGGAGGCCATTTACTGATAAACTTCAGGAAAATCAATTTTGTTTTAACAACAGTTGTAAATTTAAAAAAGGAAAAATTGAATGAATATAAAATTAAGAATATTACAAAAATCTCATGATTGTTTATGTGACGACATATGAAAGCATAAGCTGTGCCAGAACGCATCTTTAAAATTTTCATCTGAAGTGTGGGAGTTAATAAAAAGTCAGTTAAAACATGTCTGTTGGAAATAATATAAACCACAAACCTTGCTAATCATATGAGAAGGCATCGTGGAATCAATCTGTTAATAAAACGTTGGGTAAAAAAACATAGATGTACCATCTAAACGTTTGCTTGTTCGGTTCATATTTTCTTCGAAGAAACTCAAAGAAAAACGTTATAAATGAACTAATGTTTATGCTTTTGTCTATTACTGAAGTTACATGGTATAAATAATGTTGATTAGATACTATTTAATTTTCATGCAGTAAAAACACATGTAGCAACATAATATATTAAATAGTAAGAACCGTGGTTCGATCTGTGAATTGTTGATTGGTCAATTGAATTGGATCACCAACTAACTAACAATCCACAGCCCTGATAAATAAGGTGAGGTGTGCAAGAACTATCTTGCATCAATTTATAAGGAACTTGAGCCTGGCTTGAAAGGGTAAAGAAACTGCAGTTGAGGAAGGGATGATGACTGAAATGATCTTGTGTTCAAAATGTCACCATCTGTGCAAGAATGAGACCCTGGGCAGCGATGAATCAGGGAAGGCAGTAAAGCCGATGTAAAGACACAAGTCTGAAACTAAATTTGACATTACCAGTCAGGAGAAAATAGAGAAACGTTCTAAAATGTCTTTAAGCCAAAGGCTTCATGTACATGTGGACAGCCGGTGTTACCATTTCCAAAATGAATGGATTTAGGAGCTAAAGCTTTGATTCTTGCACTTCATTTTCCTGTAACATGCTCCACTTTCACAGTCCAATCAGTGAGGTTAGGAGTGATTCCAGGATTTATATTTTTATAAAACGTGGAAATCGTGCTGATGCTGGGGCTGCCGTTTCCCCTAATACCTGACTTTACTTTATAAAAATGCTCAGTAACTGTGGGTGGAAAGTAACCAGGCTGTAATTTATCTTAAAAACACTAAGAATAAAACTTTTTTTTTTCTTCTTGATATTATATCTATAAATAAAGATAGAAGTAAAAGCATGTAAAAACTAAATACACCTTTTAAATTCCATTGAAACAAGAACGGACGGCTTTGTTTAAGCCTTTAAGTGAGGTGGTGGAGGGGTGATGATTTTGGGTTCACTCAGCCATGAACTCGGTGCACAGCTGTATCCTAGAGTCAAAGAAAGCTCGCCTGGGAATGTATAATGCAACAGCACAGTGATCTAAGGAACAACAGATAATCCACATTGGAAATTCAGAGTGAAGGAGCCAGTGAAGGGAAAAAGGTTGATTTAAAAGTCACTGAGAACGCTGTACTGGGACCTGTGTGAGAGTGCACCACACTTACTCCACAATATAAACAAAGCAGGATAATGTCAAACAGCAGCCACTTACTCCAAGTTGTTATTGCTCCTAAGAGAGGTTCTACTGTACAAGCTAGAGACCCATGGAGTGTGATTAACGTTTCCCTCACTGCTCTGGCATTTTGGCTTGGTTAGCTGATTTCATATGACAAACACTGCAAACAGTAAATTAAAAATAATAAATAACACAGTTAGGACCAAGGGTTATGCCTGGGTTTTTATCTGTGATTTTTTCCTCTTAGTTTTATTCATGTGTGCATTTCCTTAAGCTTTATTCACATGCACCCCTATATGGGGTTGACCCATCCAGTTGCTGCAGTGTACAGACACCTCCGGGCCACATCTTTAGGGAGTGCAGGTGTGTCTCAAACTACCTTTAAGGCTTGTGGAACCTTAGAGGACATCGTGAAAATGGAACATATGATTGTCCTGTGTGTAGTGCATGTATAGGCAAGTATTTGTAAGGATGATGCTAGTTGCACACACTTCTGACGTACTGATCATGCAATGGTCTTTACACAACCCTCGGTCAGTAGTTAGGAGGGAGTACTGGCTGATTTTGATGATTCTATCAAAGCTGAACGCAGGTGATATGGAACTGCCATCTTACGACGCTCGTAGGATGCCCACACAAATTACGCTCCAATTGTCTAATTTCCTCATTTCTAACAGATAGGCTGCATGCATGAAGCACGCATTTATCCGCCTTGAACAGCCCTAATGTGCTCCTTGAGAAGTGCACAGGACTTGTGGGGGTTAAAAAAAGGAAAAATCTGTACAACCTGCCTGCATCCCACCTACTGTACCTCACCCTTGTGTGTTGTTTAAGAGTTCGGATAGTAGAAAAACATTTGCATGAACATTTTTCCTCTACTTTCTCAGTAAGCAGTCGACAACCTTGATATTTCATGACGGCCACGTGCGTGTCCCATGCAGGTTTGCCCATTGTTCTCCCGCAGACAGCTCATATCCACCCCTAACGGCTGTTGTGACGAAGGCTTTAGACTTGGTTTATGTTTGAGGCCCCCTAAAACAGGTGAGGGTCTCTTGATTGGCCTGACAATAAATCTCTAAACCTCTGGTGCGTCCAGCTTTAGTCCCATCACTTCTGAAAAATCATAAGCTGAGCCATCAGTCAAGTAGAGAAGCTGTTATATAATTCAAACTTGCTTTGTAATTAGTAGAATTTGGGTAAGATTGACATGTTTTCTGTGGTTTTATTTGATTTTCTTTTTAGAAATACTTTGTCTATCTTAAGGCTAAACTAGTGGAAAGTAGCTCATAACAGTATTGACATTTATACTTTGGTGAAAAAAACAGTTAATCAAGTGCAAACCCTCTACTTTATGAATTAATTTATGAACTGTGCTCAGTGTCTCCACGTTTCCTTGATGTTAAGGGCAGAGGACCTTGTGGTTGTGTTAAGTAAATTTTTAGCACCCCCCCCCCCCCCCCCCCCCCCCCCCGGCTGCATCTTGACTGCACAGTTTGGTAATTTGCTCACATCAGTATAATTACTTGTCTGTCGAGAATCAAACAAGCATCTGCTTGCACAGCAGAAAGCTGCCATGTCTAACCTTTCTATATGAGCATGCAGCGCTGCTATCAAACTCTCTAATGACATTACTGGGCAATGTTTGACAGGTTTCAGGGTAGGACTGCCAATCTGCCAACACTAGTGATTACATCTGTTTTCAGTGGCTTTTTTTTCTTAGTTAATAAGCTCCCTCAGTGAAAAATGCCCCAGTTGTTAAAACATTCATTTTAATGTCCTTTCCATTTTTAGCATCTGTTAAAAGAAGTGAGGTTTTTCACCACACAATCAGAAAAAACAGAATTTACTGCAAAACGGACTATTTCTCATTTTCATTCTGTATGAGGAAGACTCTTCAATTATTGATTCTTTGCATAGAGAATTAAAAAAAAATAGAAAGAGTGCCAAAGGATTTCATAAATAAAAAATCTTGTATCCTATTTATTATCACATTAAATGGCAATATTCTTTGGGGATGCTGCTAAACAGCTGCAAACAAGAGTTTCTAGAGTTTGATATGGAACAACCCCATCCGTGTTCTGTCCTCTACATGGCTTGTTTTTATATTGTAGAAGCTCACAGATAGTTAGGGTTGTTAATAAGCATGCAGAAAAAGTCCTACCACAGAATCTCGACAGCGCTCCCAAACCTGTAAAACTAGGCCAATCAAAGTTCTGCTTCCTTTTCTTTGGAGAATTGTCTGACTTTTCCTTACAAAAGCTTCTCATTTTTAATCGTGTTTGCTAACAAGGTTGGGAGTTAGCGTAGTCATACTTTTTGTTTTACAGGTATCAGTCTGGGTTTTTTTTGTGTTGCAAACAAGGTTGGCAATTAAAGGTATTGTGAATACGTTAACACCTCTAATGTGGATAACGTGTAGCATGTTTCAAAGAAGTTCTAGAGTTACTGTGAACTTAGTTTAAAAAATCTGACTGGCATATCTTTGACTCTTGTCTTGCTTAATGAGCCTTATAGTTCAGTGTGTTTTATATAAGAAATAAGTTGAAAAATAGACCATTCATTAACAGATGTAGTGTGGAAAACACAATAAATGATTTTTCGTATGATTACTGTAGTAAAGTCCTCCGTTTTATATTTATATGTATTTTCTAAAATAGAAAGAGTCCGGTGACAAAAGATGACTCAAACTCCATGTTTGCCTTCCAGGAAACATGGTGAGCAAGGAGGGTGGCAACTGCATGCTCACCAACTCAGAGTCTGACTCAGAGACAACGCCCTTGCCCTCCACCTCCCTGGCACTGGAGGTGAAGTATTCCCTGGAAGCACGGCAGCAGGTGAGGAAGAGAAACAAAGCCCTGCAAGTGCGCTTCAAGGACATCTGTGAAGCACAGAACGAGCAAAGGGAAGCCGAGCTGCAGGCAGCGGGAAAGGGCTGCAAGCCGATGTCATACAAAGTGGCGTACCGCAAGTACATGACCGTCCCCGCCCGCAGGTCCATTCCAAATGTCACAAGGAGCACAGGCGTCCAGACGTCCCCCGATCTAAAGAAACACTATCAGACCTTTCCCTTTGAACGCAAAAAAGGCCACACGTTTAAACACGTGGCGGCTGTGGAAACCTATAAAGGTCAGAATAACAGTTTTGTCACAGAGGTGAAGCCGCCCAAAGCAGCTGAGCAGGATTTAGATGAGGAGGAGGGAGCTTGCGGGGGGAATGGAGTGCTGAGGACCAGGGCTCTGCTCCATACAAATGAGAGTATAGCAACAGTGGAGCAGCACACTGCACCTGATGGCCTGTGCTCTGATGCTCTGCTGCTGGCTTGCACTGCAGACGCAGATTGCCTCGCAGACGCAGGGAGGGGAGGCAGAATGGGGGTGCAAGCAGAGTACCAGCTCTGCAGCATCCCATGCAAAGCGGAAACTGGATTACAACACAGGGAGCCCCACGCCGACCACTCGGTCAAGAGGCAGCTGCTACATCTGGAGAAGGGCTCGTCCCAAACCCTGCCGGACAGGGCTTCCAGGGTTAGTGGCCCCATTGCCTGGAACTCCCTCACACAGGTGGAATGCCTGGATAGCCCATCTGCACGGAGCAAACGGAAGAAGGGCCTGCAGCTCAACGGGTTGTCGGGAGAGACGCTACCACGATCCAGCAGAAGCTGTACGACACAGGCGCAGTGCCATACGGGACAGATTTCGTCCCGGCCTTTACGGGGCATGGAGGACTCCCTGTCGCCGTGCACAGGTGGAGCAGCTGACAGGCCACCACCTGACCAAACACTAGACACCTGTAAGCAAATAGTGCCTATAAATCAGGACGGGGATGTGAAAGCACAGCTTCAGGCTATGGAAAATCTCATCAGCTCCAGCCAAGAGACCATCAAGGTGCTGCTTGGGGTGATCCAAGAACTGGAGAAGGGAGAAGCCCACAGAGAAGGGTAAGAAACTCTGCCTTCCACAAATGTTAAAGCCAAGTCTTGTAAACCTGATGGGAAATGTTTGGTCACTCGGACAAACAAAGAGTAATTTCAGGCCTAAAAAGAAGTCAGCAGACGAAAATATTTTGAGCTCCTGACAACAAAAGTGATAAAGGAAAACATCTCAAATAAAGGTTTAATGAATATAACACGTAAAGAGCTGCATCTCTTCTGCACATCCAGAGGGTTAAGAAATGATCAAATCCGCAAGCTGAATATTTTAGCATTCACACTGAGTACATGTTCTTGATGTGTCCCAGTTGGTAAAAGTCTAACCTAACAGAGAACTAACTACACCCAGTAAACTGATGGTCCTGGTACCGAGCTGCCTGAAGAAAAGAGTCAATGAAGAAACTAAAGAAGAGTATTCGACTTCAAAGAAACACAAAGCTGCTGTTTACAGACAAAACCAGGAGATTTCCTCTGAATATGGATTTATGTGAAACAGTTGTTCCCACGTACCAGAAGCTGCTCGCTTTGCCTAAATATGTGGCGACTGACTTTTGAATGTTTCACACAGGGAGAAAAGGAAGTTGCAGACATGGTGGGTTCATGTTTGGTATTCTATTTAAAAAATAGCAGTATTACGACAGTTGTGTTAGGAAAACTTTATCACAGAAAATGTTCCTCAGTTCTAAGAAATACACAAAGAATCAGGATTTTTGTACCAACAAAATAAGACAAATTGTTTTATCCTGAAAGATGATCGGAGACTGGGTTGAGTTCTCAGTGTTATTTAAAAAGAAAAACCTGTAATGTTGGTTTTATTGAATTATTTAAAAATCAGAAACAACTTCTACAAATCAACAGTTTGTTTCATTAAGTCTTTGTCATGTGTAAACAAAATAAAAAATCTATAAATGTTTTAAATTTTTTTTTTTTTTTTTTACAAAATTTCTTGTAGCAGCATATTACAAAAAAAAAGGTTTTTCAGAAACCGGAAGCTTAAAAGATTTTAAACACAAACTTCAGTCCTGTTTAGACCAATCATTGAAATTAAGGTCTGACATTAAACCAGTCTGTGGCCTGAAAAAGGTTAAGGACCACTGCACTAAATAACAGCCAAAAAAAAGACAAAAATAAAGTAAAAGAAAAACATTGGTGATGTGCTCTTTCCTTCCAAATGGGCCGAAGCACTTTTAGAATGCAATGCTTCCAGAATATGGCTGCATAAATGCAAAAAGTATCCGTGAAAACAAAAAACGTTTTAAGATTGTTTTGGAAACGTATATAACACAGTCGGTTAAAATCCGAAAACAAGATTAGAAAAAAAAGGTTGATCAAATTGAATGGATTGTTACTTGGAAAAGGCATTTTTGATTTTTTTCATAATGAACTTACTTTCTATTAATTCCTTTATTGCATTTTTTCAAGCAAAAAACCCCTTTTGAGAATGTATTTGTCCATTTTTTTAATGAAGGTTGGGTTTTTGCCCAGTTTTAACCACTAACTTTGTGCAAACCAATATTCCAGACCAAACAAGGTTGTTTTTTGATGGAAATTTGACAGATAAAAAGAGAATTCATCAAATTGAATCAAGTTGTGAATCTAAATTAAATAAATGAAAGGGTTTAGCAGTGATGTAGCCCCATTTATATAAAGAGTAAACAGTAGGGGGAATGTTCCAATTAAGTTTGAAACAGTCAATAAAGTCCAACAAAATCTGAAATCGCAAACTAAAAATAATTTGAAGGTAAATTTAAAATTTTATGTGAAAAACTGTAAATCTGGTGCCTTTTGGGGATTGTCTTTCAGATACGGAAAATAAAATGGTTGGGGTCAGATCATCTGTTTTCACTAACAATGAGTAAGAAACTCGGCATAATCTACATCTCAAACAATATCCTAAATCCACACATTTGTAACAAAAACCCCAGGAGTGCAGTAAAAAAATATCTAGTGTCAAAAGGCAAAGCTTTAGGTCAGCCTAAAGGCCAGTAAGGGTTAAACTCCTATTCATGAAGGCTTGAACAAAGAACGGATCTTAAAGCAGGGTGAGTCGAAAAAGAGAATGATCTTCCTCCTGGTTTAGCGAAAGGCCATCTAAATCTCTTTATCACCAAAACCACAGAGGTAAACAGACATGCGGAGCAGGACGTAGATCCATATTCAGTGTGTCGCGAAGAACATCTGGCTTATCAGATGTACCTGGAGTGGCAGGTGGAAAAGAGGATGAAGGAAACAAAAAAAAAAAAAGGAAGAAAAAGCAATAGGAGGGTTTACCTTATGGAAATCAGAGAACAATGTTTCACAGCTCCATCTGTTCAGATCCACAACGAAGCAAACATTTTGTCTCCATTCATTAATTACAAGTACCTACATTTTGCTAGAGTCAGTAAGCATTGTAAAGCTCTTTGTAATCCATTCACACCCGACTGGACTTGGTTTGGCGACAGAAGCACAGTTGTCTTTCCAATACAAATTTCCTGTCCTGAATGTTGGGAGTGCAACGATCCAGAGGAGAATTCTAATTTCATTTTATTCACACAACATTAGCCTGCCATTATAACCATCCTCTGCACCAGTCTGGTTAGGGTCACTGTGGGGCTGGAGCTTCCCCTAGCCGTAAACATGTGAGACGCAGCAACATGGACAGCTTGGCAATCTTTTACACCAAGTGTCAAAATTGGTGTTGCATTGTAGCGCTAAGAACTAACCATCGTCTATATGGTCTTTCAAGTTGACATTTTTTCAGAGTAGAACATCAGTACATAGAGAATTCATCTTTCTAAATGTATTTTTCCAACGCCATCATAACTAAATCCAATGAGGAGAGTCAACTATTGAAAGATCACAAAACAATTCATAGAGAGCACAAAAAGGAATGTTTGTTGTTGTTAATTTATTATGACTACTTTAATGTACACACAACCAAATTTAGGACTTTTTTCCAAAGATCGAATAGACCCGATGATATAACATTTACCAGCCCCTATGTTGAAGAAAAATAACACTTTAAGCCTTAGTCACAACTGCTCTTGCAGATGGGTAAACCCATAAAGGGCACACAGGTTGCTCACATCAAATATCAAGGTCTATGAACCGCTCAATTAGGCCATTGAGTGAAAATGTTCATTCACATTTTTGTCTGCACTCCTTGAGGGCTCCTTCCATGCACACTGACTGTTAGGAATTAGAAATTAGGTCATTAGCACTGGCCCCACACATAGCTACGCAAGTTTTTATGTCTATTTTTTAACTCTACGTACAAAACGCACATTCATTGAACATGAGTTGAAAGCTAAACCAGCTGAACGTGACCAGTCAGGGACTCAGATTTGGCAGTGTCTTATGTATGATGTCCCTTTTCTTTAACGGAAGTGCCGACCCTTTAAAAATGTATCAAGGAGGACGTATTAATAATTGCGAATGTGCCCTACTGGACACCAAGAGTTTCATTTGCACTGCTTTGATATTTCCCACCAAGTATCTTCTAATTGTAGGTACATGTGCTAGTATCGGGAAGCCACCACCCGGTGTGAACATAGCATCACAATCGCTATCGTACGTTCGATTTTCATAAGTGGTCATCCAAGCCCCAAGGGTGACAGACCACCACCTCCCTAAAGATGAAGCTGCGACCTTCCACAGACCTGTTAACCCTAAAAATCACCCACATGGGTCAATCAAATAATTTAGCCAATCATCTCAGAAATGTAATGTTGTAATTTCTAAGAAAAAAAACAGAGTTTTCTTAAGTTGTTTGTGTGTGACATACTGGAAGATAGAGTGAAAGAGAAGGAAGAAAAGGCCATTTCTGAAGACAAGAGTTAATTAGAGGCAAGACTTTTAGAAACTAGTGTCTTGCTGTGCCGGTTCCTGCTTATATTAATATCTTCTAAGTACCACTGATACATTTCTCAATGGGCTTAAAAAGTAAGTGCTACGAAAAGAAGTCATATAACTTTGGAGGACTCCAGACAGGGAACATTTAATCATCTTTTACTACCTTTTTTTAAGAGACGATGCCACCTAATTTCATAATTGGGTGCACCAGTGCCACTTGGAAGTATAGCTGAAATGATTATTTCCAACTTGTATTTGTATTTTTTGCAATTCAAAATATACCTTGTCTGAATTCAAATATGAAGTGAAAAAAAGGAGGTAAGCATATGCGTGTTATGACTGCTCCCGGTGGGGTCTATTAAAACTGTGCAGGCTTCCTCGATCTTGTGTTGCCTCAGATAACGGTTCAGGATTTTTTTTATATTTGCCAACATTTTTAGAAAGATACAATGACTCAGATTATGCTAAGGTACTGGAGTGTAGAATATCTGATGCTATTAGAAGACAGAATATACTGGTGAACATGCTTTTTTTAGGAGGGATTTTATTAAAAATAAAGGTACTTAAAGTAGGAAAAGTAAGAACTATATTTCACATACTGTTGCCATTTACTCTGATGTCTAGCCTCAGGCTCTTGACTAAATCAACATAAAAATGTATGATTAGTCTACAGGAAAGACCTGCTTTAATTAAAAATAAAGATGTTGACGCAAAGGACGTAAGTTTTTCAGCTAATTAAACTAAAAATGAATTTTCTAAATATTTCATTTTAAATACTGCTGCTAATAATCAATGTAATTAGGACAGTAAAAATGGTTTGGTATGCAATTCTTCATCAAAATTACAGGTGCTGCAACCGGCCCACTCCAATGAAAGTCATCATGTTCCAATGGCATTTTTCTTATGATGGAAAACACATATAAAGAACATTTGGCTTAAAATTTCATTTCTAAGTATTTTTTCATCAAAAATATGAATCAGGAGCAGACGAATAAATGCAGTTTAAAAAAGACTGTATTTGTGACGTAGACAACATGATGGGAGTGACGCAAACTCTCTGCTTAGCTCCATTTTGAAGCATCTGCTTGTAGACGACTAGATCCATGTACGCCTTTGTTTTCCTTGTCCAAGCTGGCTCCCTCAAATCTTTTACTCACCATCTTTGTTGCACTGCTAATGTTAGGTGGGGAATGTGGGAGAGCATGTAAACAGAGAGCTCTCACACTAAAACTTAAAAAAAGCAGAACGTCCACTGAATCCACACAAAAAAACAAAATAAAAATCCATACCTTTTCTAATATCTTCTGTATTTTAAAGGAGAAAGTAATGTCTAGTTATTTAAGGGTAAAAAATCATGAACACCTTGCTTCCCATAAATTCAAGCGCTCAAACATTATTTATGTGGTTCAGCCTTGCCCACCATCTATAGGACAAATATGTAGCTCAGCTCGATAAAGAATTATATGTTAGATCCAAAGCACAAAGCTGGAAAGTAGTGCTGCATCATTACAACTTTTTGGCCACACAGAGCCAATTAATCACGCTCTCTGTGACTTATAGCTAGCTTGTCTATTAGCACTGGGCGAGCGCTTGTTTTCATGCCACTGGACAACCACCCACTCACTGACCTTTGGGAGAGCTCTCCTGGCAGCGCAAAGGGGGGACTGGGTGTATAAATATCCCGTTAATGGCACTTTTGGTTTCCCTCTCCCCAGGGAGTCGTGCCGAAATGAACACTGCTCTCTCTTATTTTTTTTCCGTATCAACTCGGTGTGAGAGAGGGAGGTGGGGAGGGGTGAGACACTGGGGACAAAGAGGCAGAGACACATAAGGGCAAAGGGAGGTAGGTTTCTGAGAGGATGCAGTCCAGCTGCTGGTGCAACCAATCTGCTTCTTATTGATTAGCTCATGTTGGGGAAAGGGACTGTAGCCGTTTAACTGTGAACGGAAAGTCCTTTAATTATATTTTTTAAATAATTGAGCAAGGCGCAAACTTGCTTTCCCTTTGCACTTTTCCTCCTTATGGATACCACCAACTAAAAAACTCCTCATATCAGCATCTCTAACCCATCAATGTGAGAACGAGTACCGGTATATTAGATTAAAAAAAAAAAAAGAGTTTGGGAAAGGGGTTTTAATTTCAGTGGTGCTACCACAAGGCAGCCTGGGAAGAAGGGTGGAGAGAAAGAAATACTAGTTTCCTAATAAAAAGATTAAAATATAAGGATTAAAAATCCCTTCACCTTTAAAAATGAAACATTAAAGCATTTCTGGGAAATGATATAAGATCAACCAGTGAAAGTTTGTTTCCAGAAGACTCTCAAGACTCCCTTCTCTGCTTCTGTGCCAGTCCCAAGCCCGGTTGCTTTGAGAGGGTTGCGTCAGGAAGGGCATCCGGCGTAAAACATTGCCAAGTTTACCATGCGACTCGTTCGCTGTGGCGACCCCTGATGGGAAAAGCCGAAAGAGAATCATCATCATTTGGATGACGTCCCCTTTGATTCACAGAAAAGCCAACCATTTGAAAACTGATCACGGAGGAGGAATTAATGATTATGGTTTGGATTTATGTGAAACTAAGTCTTTCATATATACCGACACAGAGCTGTAAAAGCCTGGAGCAAGATTCAAAGATTTGCAGCACTTTGACATTTGATTCTAAGCCTCTTCCCACTTTAGGTGGCGGACATGCGCTGGGAAACAGTAGGAGAAAAATCTACATCTACAGGCATTTATAAACTTCACAAATATCACAAAGATCTTTGACGAAACTCCCTGCTTGTTCTGGGTGAACACCATTGGCTAAATGCACTTTAAGAATTCTCAGTTTAAACATAGTTAAGGAAATGAAGCTTCATAAGTAAATAAAATCCTAATTTAAAACTTTCTAAAGGAAAATGTGCAGCATTCATAATCATAACTTATTAAAAATATGGTCAAAATAAAATATTGAAAAATCTTTTACTCTCCAGAACCAATTTTGAGTCAACATCTTTAAGTAAACGATGAAAATAAAGGCATTTACAAAGTCTACAACATAATACAATTGTTAAAAAACATTTTAAAAATTATTTTTTCATACTATTACCCGTTTTGAACATTCTCTCAGCTAACTAGCTTTTTAAATAATCAACTTTTATTAAACTCAATGTTGAAGTTTTAATAACATATCTTCTCTGGCTAGTGTAATTAGGAGTTAATTCATTACAACTCTAATTTCTAATTATAAGTTTAATTAGGTTCATGTAATTTATCATTTTGACGTTTTGCTGTTGTTCTGATGAAATCTGAAGATTTGTTTTTCAAATATGAATGATCATAAAAAAGCACTAATTATTCAAGTTGATAAGCATTCAAATATTTTGAAGTATAAATCTGGTGCATTTTAGACTCCTACCTAAACGACTTTGATGGTTGTATTCCCACAAAGTCACGATGTGCACAACTTTACCTGCGTTGACCTCCAAGAAATGAACTGCAACTAATTGCTGACACTGCGCTCCGTCCGCCCTGGCAGCGGGACAGAGGCCACTCTGGAGGCTGAGCGACTCCTCATAACCCTCATTTACTTCAGCCTTGCTAACGAGCGATGACAAACAAGATGAGAAAGGAAGGTGTGTTGCTGCAGCTTAACAAGTCCTGTAATTACTCATTTAAGACTCTTATCTGTTCCGCAGACTCTCCTATCGAACCGGACAGGACACGGCCAACTGTGACACATGCCGGAACAGCGCATGCATTATTTACAGGTAAGGGGCCATTCTTCTTCAAAGACACACTGATCCAAATGTGTCCTGTCCTTTCTCCTTGGAGTGTGAAGCTGGACTACTGCCAGCAGAGGAGAGGAGAGAAGGGACGCAAGCCTAAAGTCAATTCTGTTAATTAGCATGAGGGTCACTGTTTTAAAATCTAATGATGTCCATTTTTTTTTCCTCATTCAGCCATTCTTCTCTTAAACTATCTTATTCGCCAACACCTAGTAGGAGTTAGAGACTGAGAGGAAGACAGTTGAAAAGTGGAAAATAAATAAACAGTAGAAGGAGTGGACTTACGAAAAGGTGAAGTTAATTAGCTTCCAGACATCAGAAAATCTAATCAGTGTGTGCCGTTGCCGAGCCAACCCAAATTCCGAACCTCCTTATTGTTGAGTCTTTCACCTTAGAAGTTTTATGGTGAATGTATACAGAGAAATGCATTTTAAAAACATACGTACGTGCAAATTACTCATGAGCTCAGAGAAGCCCTTTCAGAAATAGACAGCATACTTAGAGATTTCTAAAAACCTTTTAAGTGAGCTCTGAGTCTGTGATATTCAGAAAAGGATTTGATGTTGCTTTAGGGGCCACACAGACTTCTCAGAAACATCTTTACATTTTATTTTTTTTCTACTTATATATAAAAGGTTGGCTTTTGAAGACATGCTGTGAGCTCCAGCTCTCCACTATAGGAGTTGTAAGGCGTAATTATGCAATTAAATGAAAGAAAGCCTTTTGGAAGAGATCACAGTGAACAATGAAAAAGGAGACTTCAGAACAAATGCCTCTTAGGTTTGATTTCTGGCCCCGGGATTTTATATTTAGCAAAGAAATCGCACCCCAAAAATAAGATAGCGAGCACCTTAATACGACAAGAATATGGAGCTAAAAATAGTCATTATACTCACAGGATTCTTTAAAAATGTATTTGCCCAGCAACCCTTTGCTCAATTTATTCCCAATATTTACAAAAAGCGTTGGAAAACGCAGACCTTTAGAATGCTCTGCATTTAAAAATATAAACAGCAGCTAAGTTCATTTGGAAATACAGAAGAGGAGAACACCAAGTTTTCCTTAGATAGTGGAATTAATTACAGCTCATTCAATGAGAAAAATAATTTGAAACTCATAAATTCATAAAATGATATTGACCCTTTAAAATCAGGGATGGCACCAGGGATATCTAAATTACACACTCTTACAAACCGTCAAAGGGTTTTTTCGCGATCAACGTGAATCAGCTAATTCTGACATAAAGAAAAGCTGCTTTTCATACCAGCTTAACAACAATATGCAACACATTACTAATGTAAAGTAAGTCTACTTACGAACATAAACATATTTATTTGTTAATTATGGTTAAATATAAGTATTTGGTCAATAAAAAATAGTTCAATATACCCTTTGTTTGCAATGACAACAGTCAAATGTTTTCTGTAAGTCTTCACAAGGTTTTCACAAACTGTTGCTGGAATTTTGGTCCATTCCTCCATGCAGATCTCCTCTAGAACAGTGATGTTTTGGGACTGTCGCTGGGCAACGCTGACTTTCAACTCCCTCCAGAGATTTTCTATTGGGTTGAGATCTGGAGACTGGCTAGGCCACTCCAGGACCTAGAAATGCTTCTTACTAAGCCACTCCTTCGATACCCGGGTGGTGTGTTTGAGATTGTTGTCATGCTGAAAGACCCAGCCACCTTTTATCTTCAATGCCATTGCTGATGGAAGGAGGCTTTCACTCAAAATCTAAGGATACATGGCCCCATTCATTCTTTCCTTTACATGTACTGGCCTTAGCAGGGAGACACGTCTGGCACTGCAGGATTTGAGTCCCTAGCGGTGTAGTGTGTTACTGATGGTAGTCTTTGTTACTTTGGTCCCAGCTCTCTGCAGGTCATTCACTAATACTTATTTCCACCATAATTGGCAAATAATATCTTTTGTAAAAAGAAGACAATGTAATTTTCTGGATTTTTTTTTTTAAATTTTGTCACTCATAGTTGCGGTTTACCCATGATGAAAAATACAGGTATCTCTAATCTTTTTAAGTGGGAGAGATTGCGCAATTGGTGGCTGACTAAATACTTATTTGTCCCACTGTACATTGAAGTATTTTATTTAGATTACTTGGAGATTTTCTACATAAAGGTAAACTTATGCTAACATAAATCTACAAGATATTTAGTATGCATGTCAACAGCAAATATATTCTTCATTTAAATGGAATTATCCAACACATTGTGAAAAATAAAAGCATACAAGTCTATAAAGGATTATGCTTCACTTATAAACCACATATATTTGGTCAAATTCAACACAATCTGAGGTTCTCCTCTGAAGAGCAATTTAAAGCATTTTATCTTCCACCTTCAATAACTGAGCAGCCTCTGGCTAAGCTTCAATAGGCCCCTGAAAATCAAGGACCACAGAGATGACTTGTCCTCTCTGATGTTTGAACTGAGGGACGTGCATTGGGTCTTTAAGTGCTAGCATCATCCGTAGCATCTACAAAAGACAACACACAGCTGCAGCTCAAATAAGAGACTTCTGAGCTGTGATAGAATATGATGCAACGTTCACCAAAAATACAAAACGGTCTGTTTTCTTTTGCATTTACTGCTGGGCATTGTAATGTACTATTGAATTAACACAGATAATTATGCATAATGCCAATAATTATTTTGCTGCACTTTTGCTTATGTTAGAGCTGCACGATATGAGGAAAACCCGCGATATGCGATATTGGTGATTAATATCGCGATAACGATATAATTTGCGGTATGTAAACAAATAGCAAAACAACCAAAAACATAATTTCCATTTCACTGCAACAGTTTAAAAATTATACTCCAAATGCCCCTCGTCGACGTAGGAGGCAAACATCAAACATAAAAGGGCTCATCTAATTGATCAACAACATAAACGGGTCATTTCGATTGGTTAAATGCATAAAGGGATTTATTTCATTTGTTCAATATTTCAAGCTGCCATGAGTTTGTTTTAGCACATTTAAGGTAACCGTTTATTGCGATTATCGCCGTCTTTTGCGGTATGGGTATTGCACAGCTTGATGTCGCGATAACGATAAATTTGCGGTATATTGTGCAGGCCTAGCTTATGTTTTGTTTTAATCGTAAAATCCAACGCAAAGTATGTTAAAAACACTGAGGATGAGTGTTGGGCACCTAAAGGTGGACCGGATGTTTATTCAGTGGCTTTTTCTTTAATGTTTAACAAGATTGTTTGCAGCTTGGCAAACAATAAAAATGCAATCTACAGTCAACGCAATTTCAAACCTATGCTTGTGAACAGAAGCTACCGTACTGCCTTTTTCTATGGAAACCACATATTTTTGTGAAATTTGGAAAGATTTTGAATTGGCGAAGTCTTGAAGTAAGTTAAGCTTCAGCATAGCGCTTTAGATGAAAACATGATCAGACAGCTTGTTTAAGTGATTCGTGTTAAACAACAGTGTTTTTATAATGGCAGAAGTGTGTTGAGCAAATTTGAGATAAGAAACACAATATATGAAACTTAAATAAATGTGAAAAGAAAAAGACAAATAATATGCAGAATGATAGATTACTGAACCAGTGAACAATGTTGTCACGGCACACTAGTGTGCCGTGACAACATTGTGGCACACTAGTGTGCCGTGGGAGATGGTCAGGTGTGCCGTAGGAAATCGCCTTCATTAACTGATATGAAAACATTTACCATCTCCAGGATATCAGCTCTTTGTTCATCCAAACAGGCCCTGATAAAACACTGAGTAGAAATATGAAAGATCATAAAATACTTTTTTCTTTGTCTTTATTTGATTCTATTAAAGACATTTTGATAAGAATTACGGTGCAGCCATTTAGCTTCAGCTAGAGCTGTTTTCGGAAAAGTCCCGCCCCTTTAACTGTCTCCAATGAAGCTCAGAGACGCGAGTCCTTCTGCGTCCGGCGGCTGTTTGCACTACATCTCCCATGATGCATTGGGTGAAAGTGACAGAATCTCAGCGCACAATGAGTTGTCCTTGCTAAACGTCTTGAAACCACAACGAACCCACATGAAAACAGCTGCAACTTTCAGCTTTTTCTGCCACAATTATCACAATAATGCATGTGAGATTGCAGAGGATTTTTGTCAAGGTTTAAGTGTGCCGTGGCTCAAAAAAGGTTGATAAACACTGGTCTATACACTGTTTAATCACTAGATAGCGGTTCACCTTTCGACGTCTCGCAGTTCTGTGGAGTTTTTTTAGCGTGGTTTTGCATACTTTTTATTTTCACAGAACACTGTCCTGCATCCTCATTGGCTGTAGACCTCTTCAATCAAATTCCTCTGTGCTGCCTCTGCTGTACAGAATGTGCTCAGCTGGACTTATTTTACTTTGGAAGTTAAAACCTTCATAGAACCTTCATGATGGCAGGGGGAAAAAAAATCCAGCTTTCTCTTCCCAGACTTGCAACAATCGGCTGAAAAACTACAACAGTGGAGGACGGGCGTAACGAGAAATTCAATACAAAAACTGTCTTATTTTGACAAAGCTTGTTGATGTCCGCCAGAGTTTCCACTTGATAAAGGGCAAAAATGTTCCCGCTGAGATGTCGAAAATCAGTTAAATTGACCTGAGTGCTTCTTTAGGAGATTCACTTGACATGGTAAATTGTGTTGATTGGACACAGAATCAAATATAGCAGTCATATTCACAGAGGCTGTGGGATTAAATGGCAATCTAATTACTTAGATCTCCATGAAAACAACCTCTCTGGAGGCGGAGGAATACAGGATAGGAGGTAGAAGCATAAAGGAAAAGGCTGTGGATGTTTCATTTTCTCTCTTTTTAATTTTTTTTCCTTTTCCCTTTTATTTGGTACAGTTAGCAAAAGCCAGAAAATTATAAAGATTCTCCTGTGTGCTATAAGCATTTGCTGCCCCAGGACTTGTTTATAAGACAGGTTTGTTGTACATTACAATAAAACATAGACTTGAGTTTTTTATTATTCAAAATTATAAGGTACAAGTTTAATGAACGCCCTTACTTTCTTATCCTAACATTGACACTAACCAACCCCTCACAACCCCAAAGCTACATTAGTGGAGGAACAAAAGGCGAGCAATATTGGAACTATCCAATCGTACAGTTTTAGACAGATGCCAGCCCAGACGAGGAAAACAAAGACGTTCGTGTGTTTATTTGTCTGCAAGTGGAGGCATCAGAATTGGAACGGATCAGTTTGGCCCAGCCATGGGACTTTATGCGTCACAAATATGAGCAGGTTTTTTATCTGCTTCTGATCCATCACGATTTGAAAAACGAAATACTCAGAAATGCAGTTTTAATGGAAAAATTGTTTCATGTATGTTCTCCATCATGACAAAAATGAGACAAGAACGTGTTAAAAAACACAATTTTCATTGGAGTGGGTCTTTAAGCAATGTTGTTTTGATTGACAGGTGGGTGGAGCCAACAAAACTTCAACCTTTACCTTGTCCCGCCCTTTTACCAGTCCACCTCAGGGTTCATTTTTGTTGTATAGAAGCCAGTGAGTTTCGTCAAAGATATTTGTGAAGTTTATAAATGCCTGTAGATAAAGATTTTACAAGCTTCCTGTTTGTGCCCAGCTAATAAGATTTAAAACTCATCTATCAATTAAAAACAAAATCTATTTTCAAATTCTTACACTTAGATTTAGTTGGGTGGTTTTGAATTATTGTTGTGTAATTTAAATAGCATTTCAATCATTGTTTCTTTCATTAGTGATTGCAAAAAGAAAGCTTACACTCACTGTATTTTCTGCTTTATTTTATTTTTTTTACAGGAACAGATTTATGTCTTTAGTTTTCCAGCCTTTGATTCCATTTCTGCCACTGCATATTGCATTTTTTTTTGCCTCCATGTTTTTCTTCCATTGTTGGACCTTGCTTGACAAATGACTGCTGGATTTGTTTTCAGACATATCAAAACCCCTCTTGCATGCATATGAGGGTCCTGCACTGCCACATTCCCACAGCAGAGCACCTCTACATCCTGTTAATTCTATTTCTTTTCAATTAAACACTACAAAGTCTTTGTTTAGATAAAGTAAAGTTCAGTGTTTTCAAGGCATTTACATAAAACATTCCTTTTGTTTTCTGTGTTTTAAAGTCAAGACCAAGTTTTCCACTAGTCTAAAGTCTCCTGCTCTTTTTTAATTAAGTTTCCTAAAAATGTACCAAACAGTTTTTCCGAAAAGACAAACTGGTAGATCCTGAAATTATGCAATTGTTTTCTTTTTCTTTTAACAAAAATTAACACTTGGATTTTTAAATGCTAGAAATCTAGTGCTATGCTTTTAAATTGAGATTTATGGACTTAATTTTTGGCTAAATCCATTTACACACCTTTAATCCTTTTTAGTGCTCAGCAGAAACTCTTTCCAAAAACCATAAGTGATCCCACGGCTAAAAAGATGTTACACGATTATCTCAATGTGGTAATGCCAAACTAATATATTAGCTTTTATTAAACACTCACATTTCACATTTTTGTTTATATTTATTGCATTAAAGTAAATGAGTTTCACAAAAGTTCTTTCTCCCTGAAAAACTGGCAACATTTTCCATCCAGATGAAAATCTAAACCAAGAAGTGATTAAATCGTGGTGCCATGGAGACAGTAACCCATAAACGCTCCTGCATTTTCCATCTCCACCCCTAGCTTTATTTGTGTCTTTTTGCCATTGCCTAAACCGTAGATCTTGTGTTTATGAGGAAGCTGGTCTCGTGACTCGTGTATTGGATGTTGGGTCCATAAATCACTTTTAATGCAGCCCAGAACGAAGTCAGCCATACACCCTTCAGTAAAATCAATTTGTCAAAGAGTCTATGGCGTTGTCAAGCTTATCCTTGGCATAACAGCAATGCCAGATCAATATGAAGCTGAGGTCTTCGGACATTAGATTTCAAACAGAATACACAACCTGCTACAGTCTCCTGTCTGCGTCTGATCCGAACATCCAACATTTTTTACACTTGTATTTTTTCCTCATTCTCTTAAACCTTTTCATCCTCTTCTTTTGTCTTTAGACTTCCTCACATGAGAATTCTTCAATAAAACAAATGAACACAAAAGGGAAGCTAAAAAAAAGGTGAACCTAATGTAACAAGTACAGCGGTTTTCATTATCTGCGGTTAACAAATGTATAGATTCACAGTATGTTAGTGTGTATGTATTAGAGATAGAAGGAGTAACTGGTAGTGATAAACTTTCCTTTTTTGGTTAAAATTACAGCACAACGACATATTCCAGAGAAGCAAGGGATTCAAAATCCATTCAACTGATGTGCCATTTAACCCCACCTTTTATCTATGTAGGCTAATATGCAGACATAAAAGGTAGACTTTGATTAAGTTTTCAACCACTATTCAGGTGGTCATTAATGCATCTCTTGCATTTTATTAGTAGAAAAGGACAATCCATTATTTAAAAGGCTAAATAACTAGTAGCAAAACTATCTTGATTAACAATGTGATTGCACTCTCACAAAAGGGGCAAAAATTTGATGATACATTTTTCTTTTATCATGATCCAAACTCGTTTATTTTTTGGGAGGGTTACGGGGTCACGGGGGCCTACTGGAAATAATATTTTCCAAAAAACATAAACATAAAGGATGTGTAACTAAGGGAACGATAGAAAGGTGAAACCCCAAAAAGAAAGTAGGTGAGAATGTCCGCAACAATGACTACGATGAAATGGGTAAGCATGGCACAAAAAAGAAACATCTTTATTTCATGGATGTCCATTTCTGAAAGGTCAAGAAAAGGGCAGGAAAAAGTCAGGGGGTAGAGGTTAAAGACCGGCGAGGTCTGAAGTGCTTTCTTCAATTTGTCCTGATTTAACAAACCACTTGTGGGAGTAGCAGAAAGGGGAACAAGGAAAATGTCAACAACCTTTCACTTTTTTGCTTCCAGCTAAATTTTAAATGACACACCAAAGCTCCAGACAATTTCATAAAGCCATACCAACAGCACCAGCCACTTTAATTTCCAGATAATGAACCACTAAGCTGATTGGATGCTGTTTGGATTTAAGTTCACCATAACTCGAAGAAAACAAAGCCACAAATGTTTTACTAAAACAAAGTGCTCTAAGACTCTATTTTGAAGATGCAGCACTGTTGCAACTATAAATGTACTTGTCTTTTGATGTGATATAGAGTGCTGTAAAAGCATTTACCATGCCAGACTGAATTTACAGTATATCTGACTTTAAAAGACAAAGAGATCTGTTTGCATATGGATCTGCAAGGTAGACATTAACAATAGTGTGCAGGTTGGCTCAGTCCAATGTTGTTGTTTTTTTATTGCATATATTCTTAAAAAATCTGCTTGTAACCCAAAACTGAGCTTAAGCCTTAGTCACATGCCCCCGTTGGGGAGTTGATCTGTATGAGTGATATAACTTTTTGGTCCCATTTTAACCCTTGTGCTATCTTGTGGGGTCCAGATGACTCCACTCCCAACGCTAACGTGGGTTAAGGGGAATGCAGGTGTGTCTTGCAGTTTCTCGTATGGCCACCACAACAGACTTCATGAAAATGGAAATTACAATTATCATGCGTGTGGTAATTGTATCGTGAATTTTTCGTAAGGCAAACGTAAGTTGCATGCACTTGTGATGAACAGGTGATGATGTCATACCTTACCACCACATTCTGTTTTTTTGTACGGCACTAGCTAGTACTGGCCCCTTACTGATGAAGCTCACATAGGGTGTGTATGTGATACGCAATTGTCTAATTTTATAATTTCTGACAGTGAAAATCCCGGAAGAAGCCCGTACTTGGATGGATTTAACTACTATCTACTTAATATTATTTGACATCACTTTTTTAAGAGGGACGTAATGGAAAAGGTGCAGTTGAGAACCAAATATCATCCTGTCATCAAAGCACACACCTGAAAGGTGTAAACTGACATTAAACACATAACATTAAGCCAGGAAAGCTGCGTCAGTGACAGGTGAGATATGCAGACACACTGAATAAAGGCTGCATGTCATAGAACGACACCTGCTTTGCATCAAAGAGAGATTCCTGCATTTAAGCCTGGATGTCAACGTTCACTTTTCATCCTTTTAAAAATCACTTTCCTGGTATTTATGAGTCACTAAGCAATCCCAAACAACATAAAAGCTTTACATTTCATCGTACTTTGTGTTAGCATTTAATTCTAGGACTCTCTAGGATTCTCTGACTTGATGAAATGTGACCGCATAAGGTTACAGAAAAACATTTAGCATGTATTTTACATGGCCTAGACGTATGGAAGATTTGAGAACGCTTAAAACCTATTTGCATTTAACTGTAAGTAATGTTAAATTACAGTAGGATACATTAAGTATGTGTGTTAATGCAGGGTTGCTACCTGCAGGAGCAGCACAACCTTCAGCAGAGGATGACGCTGAAGCTACAGACACACCGTGCATGTGACGTGCGTTCAAAGACACGCTAAACACGTAATCTTGAATGCAGCTATAGCCCATGGTGTTTAAACTGTTTTTTTTCCCCCTGTTTTTATGTCCTTTGCAAGTTTAAAAAAGAGAGCAGCTCCTGCACAGAATGATTTTATTCATTTGTAACAAAAAGTCAATCTTATAGTTCTGTCATCAATTTATTTAAGCTGCAAGATCCATTCTGTATGTCTGCTGTATTAAATAAATTGCAAAAGTCATGTTTTCAATCAGAAAATACAATTTTATGGTTATGAAAAGTGTGAAGGATGTGCTCTTATATGTAATCCTGCTCACTTTAGTGTGGACAAAATAAACAAATCTTTACAAGTTTCAGTTATCTTGGATAATAAAATCCCAGCGACTATCAGTGTCAACGGTTTACATTTCATATAGTTGTTCTAACATGCACTACACTAATTACAGCAAATAGTTATCTTTTAAATTCCACTAAGTGAGGGTTTAATGATTTGCCCAAGGGGGACTTTGACATATGGTGAGGCTGGGAAGAGAACCAATGATTTTTTCCAACTGGAAAACAGCTATTTTATCCTCTAAACCACAAATGTTTATATGCAATAAAAGGAAAGTCACATTAAAAAATGGTAAACAGATGGGCATTAACCAATTGAGAATGAAATAAACCTTAAAATGAGAAAACTTTGCAGAAAAACATGAGCTCACTTGCACATTCGTTTTAGCCCAAAAGAAGAAATCTGATTATTAACACAATCTGAAGCCAAAGAAATCATTTAATTGCAAATAAATGAATTATATATAAACCTGGATTTTTAATTCTGAGCGGCTTTAAGATGGATTGTGTGGAATTTGACTGAAAAAAACTACTGTAGTAGATGGGTCATTCACCAAGGCAGAGATTATTCCAAACTGTTCTGGAAGGAAAATCAAATATTATTTTTTAACAAAATAAAGAGTAGAAAAACTATTTAATTATGCACATTTCTAATAGTCACTTTAGTTTATGCATAATATATTAGTTAAGTGCTGGAGCAAAGATTTTAATCGTGTGTACTTAGTCATATTATTCGTAATTGAGATCCAATGCAAGATCAATGCCTTTTCTGTATTACGCCTGTCCTTAACGGAGAAAGACAGATTTTCTTTTCACATCAAACAGGTTGTGAGCAAACAAATGCATACCAAGCTCATAAAATTATTTCAAAGTGCTTTCATCCAAGCATTCATTCATACGAATGGAATTAGCAGTCAGTGATTTAAAGATTAAAGTTGTTCCTTTCTTCTATGGAAAATGCCTGAGTCAAACAATTGCAACATGCGGAGTGTCTGCAAGAATGTCAAATTTAGTCCTCATAAAGCTCCCACACTCGAATCTTTTCTTATCTAACTGAAGGTTCCGTATGAAAACCTTCATTGAAAATCATTACAGAGTTGCTGTATTTAAAGTCAGAGCGGGCGCACTCCCGCTATTATCCATTATGCCATCTGCAAGACTCCCCCAATCAGCCTGATTCCTTGCACTTCTCACACAATAATAGGAAACTGGGTTTTACTTAGCAGGGACCTGGCTGTCCGCTGGGTGTGGGCATAGGATTACAATGATGGCTGTTCCAGATAAATCCCTTTAAACTCTGGGGAATATGTCATTTCAGCTAAAATTGACTGTTTGTTAGGAGCAACAATTAAAAAAAACAAAAAACGTAATAACATAATTTTATACTTTGGATGACTTTCTTGGCAAAGCTGAAAGCACTATAGGGGGATCAAAACATCGTCCTTAAAGGCTTAAACTAATGCCCACCAGCTGATCTCCCTTTTAGAAAAGTAACTGATCTTGAGGTGAAAATGTTTTGCCACACAAGAAGAAAGAAAAATACTTTAGATTCATTTAATTAATGAAAATAAAAAAAGAGAAAATAAGCAACTTTAGCCAAAAAGAGCAATGGAATAGTTTTTTGTTTTTTGCACTATTTTGTAAAAAAAAAAAAAAAAGGTGAGAATAGTGTTAAAATGTTGGTTGCTTCACTACAAATAGGAACTCTGTGGTAGATGCGAGAAAGTAGCAATATTTTAAAATGTGGAAGGCAGATTTTACTATCAAAATATTAAAATACGTCAGCAGGCGAAAAAGGGGACACAAATATGAGAAATTGCAGCACTTAATAAAAAAAATACTTTTCTTTTGTAGTTAACGAGATTTATGTTGTTTGAACTGCATTGACAATTTTGGCCTTTTTAGTTTATTACCCTTTAAAATCCAAGGTGTCACCACCAACACCCTAAATGACACATGAACCCGTAACTTCTCAACTATTGTTGTGATCAACGACGATTTTGGTTGAAGAGTTACGGTAGAGGAATGAACGTAAGCAGTGGAGCTAAAGCTCCGGGGAAAAGGGTTAAGTGGTAGTGTTCCAGAAAGTATGCCATTAAAGTCAGCGTGCGAGCTTAAGCTTGTGTTTGTGATGATTTCTTTTGTTGTGTTTTGCTGCAGTGTGGAACTGGATTTTAAGCTGCAAGAGGACAAGTTACAACCCCTGATGAAAAGGCTTTGCCCAACAACAGATGTCCACTTTGCCCCCCTGCCTTACCCCCAGGAGGCCTTCACCTCCACTCCAAAGCGCAAGTCAAAAAGTGACTCCAAGAAGCATGCTCGCTGGAAACTTTGGTTCTTGTGAGAACCCACTTCGAGAGGACAGCGAAGGATTCAACGTCTGTTTGGACATCCAAGATTGTCTGGCTTCTCCGCAGTCTTAGTCTTATCAAACCCGTCTGGATCTTACAGATTTGGAAAACACTCTTCAGCTCGAAACATGGATACAAAGATAGAAGGGTGATGTTTGGGAGTTCCTCTATGCTGGAAACTTCCAAATGTCACTAAAACCAAAAATGAAGTCATATCTTTTTTAAACAAGGAAAAAAAAAAAAAAGTCCAAAAAGCAAATCTGGAGATCAGTGCCGCGAACAGTTCCTGCTGTCTCTTTATTATTCTAGCTGGGCCTGTTCCATTTCTACTCAACCAGTCGAGACATTGTCTTCTTAGCCTTGAGAAGATGTTGGCATTTCTACCACAAGTCTCCACAAACAGCATATCACTGTACTGTAAAGCACAAATAACACTGATCAGGATCCTGTTTCTACAGAAAAATAAGCAAGAACTATTTTGAGTATGAACTCTTCTTGTATCTATGGCAGATTGAGGACTTTCCTATTGGTTTAAAAAGAGACCCAATGGACAAAATATTAGCAACATTATTGGGTTTTTCACACATTTTCTTTCTGCTGCTAAACTGTCTCCTTAAATCACCCGACTATGAAGAATAACAAATACTATTTTCTTAAAAAGAATCGTAGATGGCAATGTAGTTTTTTTGTATAAAAATACATATATCTATCCACTTTAAGGTTGGGAGATGGTTTGTATTTGAGTTGAAGTCATGGGGGTTGTGCAATTCCAACACTACAGAGCAAAGAGAGTTATGTTCATTCAGTCCATTCTGTCTCATGAATCAAATATGTCTCTCACTAAACTCAGTGCAAGCTCTCATTGAATCCCAGTGTCAGAGGAATCCAAGCTGGCAATCATTGGTATTAAAACAAAAGAGGCAAAAAGGAATGTGCTTGTGATTGTATCGCTGCAATGTTGGCAATCAGATATCATCAACAGCAACAGAAACCAAGCGGAAAATATCGTCTACGAATTGCAGAGCAGCGTAGCATGTGTGAATCTTGAAGTCTTCCTAACTTCAAGCGTTTCCATGAAATGTTCTAGCTTTTCAAGAAACAAGTTCCTTAAAATGTGAGACAAATAATTGTCCTTTGCATGGTCACCTCTGGCAGCAGCACCCAGGGTTTCCAAAGTACGTACAGCCGGAACATCACAACCATTCAGAATTTCTAACAACAGTAGCCAGCTGTGCTCAGAAGGAAAAGAAATCCAGTTTGAAGAAACACAACCACATTTACTTTTACAAAAATTACGGTAAAATGCAGATAACCGTGATCTTAAAGTCCTACTCCAATCATCTTTTCATCGATTGTAAAAGCGTTACCAGTGCTCTTTTATTTATGGTTTCGCCATTTTTAAATAAAAATAAAAAAACCTGTGTTGAGTTGTGGGTGGAACTGTTGGTGCTGAGTAAGCCCTCCTCCGTTACCCATTATCCATTTGTTTACAAACTCTCCCACTAGTTACAGCAACTTACAATCCTAACCTAACATTACTAGTGAAACAAAAATGGCGCGCGATATTGGAGCTATCCAGCCGTACAGTTTTTAAGCCAGGTGCCAGTTCAGACGAGGAAAACAAAGACGTACATGAAACAGTTTGTCTGCAAGTGGATGCATCAGAATGGAGCAGAGCAGGAAGTTTGTGACCCACAGATAGTAGGACCTACGTTATTGCTACAAACCTTTTTTCAACAGTGCTTCTTCGTCTGATTCACAACGACTCCGAAGAAAAATTGAATAATCAGAAACACCATTTTTTGTTGAATTTTCTTTATACATGTCCTCCATCATGAGAAAAATGGCACAAGGACATGCTAAAAGCACGATTTTCATTGGAGTGGGTCTTTAGGGTCGTTTAGTCCAGTGTCAAAATTTTAAGCGTTTCATTTTATTGAGCTAACAATTCAGACTTTTACTTTTGCTTTGGTTTAATACTGATGGAAGCATTTTATGAATCCAAACTCTTATTAAAGTGATGGCAAAGGTGGAGTCTGGATTTATCAAGCAACATTCTGTATTGTGGTCTACTCTGTAACAGAGAAACTCTGTCAAGATGAAACTTACTGCCATATCGTCTTACAATTGAAGCATCTTTCTTCCTAATTTTCACTGCAGAAAAAGTCACCTCTCCCTGTTTTTTTGCACTGAATATTATACACCACATTCTGGTTTCTGCAACCTGGGTTGCTGCAACTACCTTCTCATCAATGAAATCTTTTGTAGCAAAGAATCTTGGCCTTTGATTTTTCTATTGATCGTTTTACCCCACTGATGAGCAACTACAATCACTACTCCAAGTGTCCACTTATGGGTAATAAGATATCAATATAGTATGCAAAATTGTTGCAAGAGCATACATTTCACTAACTCTTCTGATTTGTTAGCACATTCTGCCAAAACACAGATATTGCAAATGTAACAAAGGCAGCAGGCAGAATGCATTTCATGTGTGTTTTGCTTGGAGCAGTCTTCAGTGGGTCCAGATAGTAAATTAAGTCCAACATGATTTTGCATGTGCATCAATTAGCTCACGTTAAAAAATAACACAAACCTTTAGTAAAACAGGCCCCAAGTTTTTTTTTAAACATTGCTTAAGTCTTTATAGAAGTGAACATTTAATTACTTAATGAAGTGAACAGGACTATAAACCTTTGGCTGCTGCACATCCCCTTAAGTGTTTGGTTTCCAAATATTGACACTACATTTTGTTTCTTTTTTGTTTCTTTTTTTGCTAAATTTATACAGTTAAATATCAGGTGAGATTTTTTTGGACGTGTATTTCTGCCTTTTTTTTAAATACACGTCAAACCCTTTTTTTCCCCCAGATATGTGAAACGTAAGGAGTTGGAAAAAGCTGGTTTCCATTTTTCTACATGGAGATGTGTTTCATAAGATAAAATAGGGCTAATACTGTTTTATAGGAGGAAGAACAGCCAATACTCAAAAGAAAGGGGAAACAAACAACTCACGCAGGAACATAAAGCTGTAGTTAGTTCTCTAGCCAAGAGCCCCGCCCCACAAGACAGGAAGTGTGCCAAAAGGGAGTCCCGGGAATTAATCAAACAATACACCAATAACTACTTGCAAATTGGTCGTCTTTACTGCTTTGATCTTCACAATTACAACATGCTGTACTCTGTTGCGTATTTGTAATTCACACTTTCATTCTTGTACATGCCAGACTGGCTTCTTTCAGTAATTATACTGTAGCATTAAGAGAGAACTAGACGTGTATCTGTACCTAAAAGAAGTGCAATTGATTTGTAATGTGCAATACTGTATTTTATACAGATTTTTTTTTTTTAATAAAAGAACAATATTATGTAAAAGTCACAGTTAAAAAACAAAACAGATCTTCAAAGGTTTCAAAATAAGATGCAAATGTGGTTTTATTTTTGAAAATCCTCCACAGACACATACAAGCATAACGTTACCAAAGGCAAATCCAAACTATGAGGTGTTATCTAAAATCCAATGATGCATCTAAAAAAAGCAGCTCAAAAAGGTATAGCAGAGTTAAGCTGTAAAAGGGTTGAATAAGTGCATCAAATCAACCTGTCTTTGTACCTTGTTTTGATCTAAAGTGCACAGTACAGACCTTGCTGTTGGAATCAGAACTTTAATGCAGCTGGACAACGAACAAAACGAGAGCAGAATCAGGGGCAAGCTACAGGCTGGAAACGCTCAAAACATTTCGACCCAATCTCTGAAGCTATTTGGTTTCCTTTAATAGAAACATACTGTGATGCCAAGGTGAGAGCATTAGCATGCAAGTCTGAGTGATTTTTAATCACTGTCGCAGAAAAACACACATCCCATGTGACTGATGCAAAAAAAAAGAAGCCATACGAGTGGTGAAAGGGATGTTCCGTCAAAGTTTTAGTGAAGAGAGTGGAGGTGCAGCGAGTTTAAAAGAAAAAAAAAAAAACTCAGTGCTGGAAGCATTATGATGCAGTGCCATATCTCACTATGCTTCTTTGCTGTAAAAGCTCTGCAGCAGTCTGGACAGCAGAAGAGAGAGGTGGGGAGTGAGAGTACAGACAGGAAGATGCCAGACAGACGGAAATACTCCGAAAGACACCAATGAATACACAGACAATGAGGGATGAGGATGTAAAAAGGTGCGTCTGAAATGGCGGCATTGAGTCTGCCGGGTCAGGGAGTTTGTGCGGTTTAGGGGGAAGCTCCGAGCTGGTCAATCTGCCAATCAATAACAAAGAGTCCTCCCTCTGCAGCTTTCTACTTCCATCTTTGGACACGCTGCAGGGAAATCATCAGAATAACTCCACAGGACTGAAACTAACTAGCAACACAACATGTTCTTGGAAAGCATTTGGTCTAAATGGCAACAGGTTTTTGACAAGCAAGGGGGGGGGGGGGGGGAACAGAAGAGGAGGGTTTTTATTCCAGCTCTAATTATTTATTTTTTCTGTTGTTATGCTTCACTTGAAGGGAAAAGCCTGGCACAGTTATTATAACCGTCTAAAATTCCAAACCTAAAGAGCCTGGCTGTAGCAATGTGGAAAATAAAGCACTTGTAGAGAAACTGTGATTTCTTCCATTTACAGATGCTCATTCATGTGCATCTGCAGAGCTCATCCTGGCTTAAAGCAGAGGAAATAGAATTCAAGGACATGAAGGTAGAACTTTGAGAAGCTGCAAAGATATTTCTGCTATTATCCAAATGTAAATATATTCAGACAGACTCCTTTCAACCTGTGTATGAGGGTGGGCATGAATACAAAGGATACAGCCTGTTAAGAAGTCCAGTAATGCAAATGAGTGACGATGCCGTGTCCAAATTGCTAACAGGCGTAGCGCTGCGGCGACAACAAGAAACAAAGGCACCGCCTCCAAAGTCGTCACTGCGATCCTTCTCATCAACATTCTGTGTCCGGCTCCCCCAGCAGAGAAGAGGGGAGGATAGAAGGAGTAGAAAGTTAATGCATAAATCTAAATGTAAGAGGCTGCCACTCAGAGAAACAAGGTCGGCGGATGGCCGCGGTGCTGTGTGAGCAGCGGCGCGCTGTGTGCCTGCAGAGCAGCCGGCGTTACCCGAAGGCAGCAACGGCAGTCATCTGATTAGAGAGCTTATGACACTTCCAGCAGCTAACTAGGTCTCACTCTTGTGACTTGTAAATATGCACGCTAATCCAATTGATGATTTAATTGTGATTTATGGGCCTTGTTTAAATACAGCCCCATGCTGCCAGTGCTAAAGCGTTTCAGGAGAATAACCCTGGCGATGATGTGACCTCTAACTTTGAAGAATCAAGTGGTAGCACGCACAGAAGGGACACAACCAGTAAGCTGTTGAAAGGACAGTAAAAAAAAATTAAGCAGGAAGGGCAGCTGCTACACTTGTACACAAAGCAGATTGTAGAGCAGCGGGTTAAGGGGTTGAGCATTTTCATTAACCAGAATGGACGCTAGTCTCTTTTAACACCATTCAGCAGCCACTGCTGGAGGTAGTGAACACCATTTACACCACAGGAAGCACTGGAATAGATGCACTTAGTATAATAAAGCTGAGAGGGCACACGCGTGTTGCTGCTTTCATCAACACAGCCCTTTTTGGAAGAAATGCATGGCAAGTTCCATTTGTGAAATCAAAACAAACCTGAAATACAAGGAAGAAAATACAGAGATGGGGACATGACAGATGTTACCTCTGAGCCAATTCAAGTTTTATCAACAAATCTACAGAGGAACAAGGTTTTTGATTTTCAGCCAGACAGGACAATGTAGAATTGCTGTTATAGATAGAAGAACTACAGAGGAAAGTGAGTGGGAGTGATGCAAGCCCTTCAAGCAGCTGGCCGGGGGAAAAATGGGCAACAGGGCAGCTTCAGCTCTACTCACAGCTTCATTAGCTTTACATTATTCAGTGTGACGCACTCTGGCAAGCTGTTACACAACACAGGGCTTCCCATCTGCAATATCAGATTGGTGCAATGCTGGAATGCCCTTAAACAGAGAAAAATAAAAAAAGAAAGAAAGAAAGAAGGCAAACGGTTCTGCAAATAATGCAACCTAGAGGAGAGTCATACAGGAGGCAAAGCAAAGACAAATGAGGACTGCTGGCAGCACATGGCAGTACAGCAACATAAATACACACCGGTTGAAGGCATCTTTCACTTACTGCTTTGCGATCGTGGCACAGTTTCTGCTGCTAAAACTTTTATTCAAACAAGTGATGCACTTCCCTGCTGCTCTTCAGATGGAGGTCTGTGCATACATGCCTAAAATACAAATTCAGCAGCAACAGCATAAATCTGTTCTGCATGACTCTCCATTTTCCTCCTCATATTTTTAACCCAGCTAAAATACTTCATCACTAAAATAAATCTAAATATATGGAAAGAAACCACTAAGTGCCTGCAGATTAATCCTCTTCATCATCAAGCTTTGCATATAAATCACCTTTGCTGCCCAACCGTCATGTCATCGTTCAAGATAAAGGTTCTGCTTTAACCGGATCGGATAATGTTCTAAAGAACACAAATACTAGAATTTGTGTTGATTACTTCCTTAAAGTTAAGTTACAAGTACTGATCTGATCTGCCATATTAGAGCTTGTTGTCAATCTTAGCTTTCAGTGAACTTCAGCAGGTTTTGAGGAGAGCTCAAAGGATCGAATTGTGGTTATTCTTCTCCAGAGACTGAAACAAACTTACAATGTGCGGTGAGTCGCGGCTCATGGAGATGACTGTCCTGTTGATGGTTCTTAGCAGCTTCTCCATGATGATCTGCACATGCCACTGGGTGGGTCCCTGTAGAAACACGGCAAATGTGTAGATGTCAGTGCCGGTCCTGAATCTGATGTTTGCAAAAATGACCTCTAGTATAGTTGGAATGTGGTGTCATTTGAAATTTGGCTGAGTGATGAATAACTATTGGTTGGTTTAACCCCAAAATAGCAGCCCTTTAGCTCCAGTGTTCATTTTATTTGGAATACTTCTATTATTTCACAAAGAAAAATGATAGGTGTTTGATATTATCATGTTATATTATTATGATATTATTATATTAGGTTAAAAAACAGACAGGAAGTCACAACATCATAAAAACATCAGATAAAAACAATTGTTTTGTTTTTCTAAGGAACTCCTATATTGATTTCTAACCAATCTTTGCTCTGTACTTTTAGTGTTATCATGTTGCCTATGAAATGTTTTATTTTCCCAAAGTATCACAAATGAGTTGTCTCTATATTCATGCTGAAAAACACCCCCATGAGAAAAGGGGTTTCAGTCACATGTAGTCTGAACTGACTGTAAAGTCCAATTCAAACCTAAGGCAGATTTACTAAAGGGGAGAAGATTGACAGAAAAAGCACATTTTCCTAAGTCTGCCTCCAGTTGATTCATTTTTATATGAAATCATAACAAAAACAGCCCAAAAGAACATGATCATGTTCTGGATTCTTGCTGCTGACAGTAAAGATGCAAAGGTTTCACGAGGGGGGTCAGCTCAACACAGGCTCTGGAATGTTACGAAGGCACTTTGAATAAAGTTCCATACAAAGTGCCTCTTATTATACTTATAAAGTACAGTTTTTATAATTGTTCTATGAATTTATTTTGTAGCATTTATCTGCCTGGTCTTAAAGTCTGCTCCATGGAAATATAGTCTGGCTTTAAACCGGTCCGTGATTACATGTAGGGGACACACAGAACAGCCCGTTACCATAGAATTTAGCATCACAGCATGATAGCATTGTAGCATTTAGCATCGTAGCATCAGTGTATAATGGCATCGCTGTCTCCAAATCATCACTTTCTGTTGCTGCTGTAAGTCCAACAGGTTTATCCTCCAGTTGAAAAATCTATAAATGATGGAAATAATTTTTCCCCAGGACCTTTGTTGGGAGTACCTAATACTTTATAAAATATTTGTTCTTAATAAATACTAATTAACTTAAAATAGGTATACAGCCTTTAACACTACAGAAACATATGAGCACATTTACACTTAACCCTACTTATTTATAAAATATTTAACTCTAAAACTTTTTCTCCAATAAAAACAAAGTTTAGTACACTGTTCTTACGCTTACTAGGGCTGGGCGATTCATTGATTTAATCTATTAATTCAAATTTGTTGTTTGAGACGATATATTTTTGGGAAAAATCGAGATTTTATTTTCCCAGCTCTTTGCTGATTCGGCTGAATCTGATTCTTAAGCGCTACATCTTAATATCTCAATGGCCTAACAGCAACACAGTAATGATCTACAGGGCTCAGACACCTCAAGTTGGTAAATTAACACTGCAATAAAACACGCTCCATTTGTGCCTTGTAGCCCATCTACCAATAGCTTTTCAATTAAAAACAAACAACTGTCAAAACGTGTTTCTCTCTGGATTTGTTGCTGGATACGCTTGGTATAGTTCTGTGTAACCCAAAGGGAAATAATACATAATCTCTGGGAGTTGTGCTTCTCACCACATCTTTCCTGTAAAGCACCTCCAAGATGTCACTGAGCAGCTGGCAGCAAGCCTTCGGCTCTTCCTGCTTTTCCAGGTGGAGTTTAAGCTGGTCGGTCATCAGAGGCAGCAGGATCTCACGGCAATCTGCTGGGACAAAAACAAAAACACACACTCACTGTAGAACTGTGCACAGAGCAGATGATAAATTAGATTGTACAGTACAGCAGATGCTCCCGACAGCAGAATCACAAGCTGCAAAGCTGAAGGAAATACAGATTTCTGCAGGTTTGCAAGTTTTCTCATAGCAGTCAAAGAAAATATATAGCACTGATGCCAGTGTAAAAACACTAAATTAGGACTCCACACACGAAATAGCAGGTTTTAGTCCATGAACTTTAGATTAAATATAAATGTTTTGGCACAAAATTAACGTAATGGCTCCTAAATCAGGTTCACACTTGTTGGGAATCTTGTCAGACTATTAGCATTCATTCCTTCATATTTCTATGGAAATCTATTAGAAAGCGATAGATCAACGTTAACCCAGTGCTGTCAAATGTTTTCCACCATGCTCTTCTGAGGATAAGACACTGCTGATCGTTTACTCTGCAAACGGTCAGCAAACTAAACTCTTTAAAGTGATTTTGTGAGAATAACCCAATTGTAGGTTCAGATTTTTATACAGTCGTTTTTACTACAAAACATGTTTTTTTCTGTGTTTAAACTGGTTTTGTCATTTGCTTCCTGGCGCTGAAACAACACATACACTGCCTCTATTCTGGAAGATTGCTGGATTTGGTATTACTTTAATCCTTATTTATGCCACCCTTATAGTAGTCCCTTTAGACCAGGAGTGTCAAACTCATTTTCACTGAGGGCCACATCAGCATAGTGGTTGTCCTCAAAGGGCCAGATATAACTTATATATATAACTAAATGTACTGAAAAATAAATGCAACTAGTCCTTAATGTTAAATAACTCCTTATTTATTTACTATAACTTTTTAAAGTGACAATTACAGTTGCATAGAAAACATATGTTTGCTTGTTATTTTAGCATTAATCCTTTTACATTTGATTCTGTCAGGTTAGGTTATATGGACAGTGTTTAAGTCTTAATGTATAGTTGCCCAATCTAAAATTAAGTCAGATTCCCCCTAGATATGAATAAATACACACCAATTTTTTATTTTATTTTAAGAAATTAAAAACTTTGATGCTCTCGCGGGCCACATAAACTGACAGGGGGGGCCACATTTGGCCCGTGGGCCTTTAGTTTGACACATGTGCTTTAGACAGACATGCAAGCACATGGTGTTATGAAAGAAAATCCCACCTTGGGTATTGCATTTGTTCACGTGTTTTTGAAAACAAATCTGAATAAGCTAAAATATAGACTATAAAAAATTATGCAGAATGCTTTGAACATCTAATGCGCCTTCTTTCTCTTTCGGCTTTTCCCATCAGGGGTCGCCACAGCGAATCATCCTTTTCCACCTCACTCTATCATGGACATCTTCTACCCTAACATTAGCCAACTTCATGTCCTCTGTTAAGACATCCATGTATCTCCTCTTTGGCCGTCCTCTTGCCCTCCTGCCAGGCAGCTCCATCTCCAACATCCTTCTACCAATATATCCACTATCCCTCCTCTGAACATGTCCAAACCATCTCAGTCTGGCTTCTCTGACTTTGTCGCTGACACAGGCAACATGAGCCGTCCCTCTGATGTACTCGTTCCTTATCCTGTCTAACCTGGTCACTCCTAAGGAGAACCTCAACATCTTCATCTCCGTTACCTCCATCTCAGCCTCTTGTCTCTGTCTCACTGCTACCGTCTCTAACCCATAGAGCAGAGCTGGTCTCACCACTGTCTTGTACACCTTTCCTTTGAGTCTTGCTGACACTCTTCCATCACACAACACTCCTGACACTTTCCTCCAACCGCTCCAACCTGCCTGCACTCGCCTCTTCACCTCTTTTCCACAATCCTCATCACACCGAACTGTTGACCCCAAGTACTTAAACTCCTGCACCTAATGTGCCTTATAACAGTAAAATTTTAGAACTGCAAATGAACTAACATACATGCATTTCCCTCTAACCCAGGGGTGTGAAAACCCAGGCATTGATTGTCCAGAAATCCCGCCACATCTGCAGCTGATTACTTGGTTCAGGCGTGTTTAGCCAATAATTGAATGGCAGGTTGGTTGGAGAACATGTTGGACACTGGCTTTAGTCGATTCAATCGGTATGGCAAATAGAGGACAGGACATCAGACACTTAGGTGTCATGGCTCGAGACGGTTAAAAATCATGCCTTATGGGAGATGACCCACTCTTGTGACCCATTGTGTCAGTCCTCCTTGAGTTCTTATACTCTTTACCTTGTTAGTTAACCCTCCACCACCCTTGGCAGATTATCTAGCACCATCCCACAAGCATTGTTTGATCGTCCCAGTTTCATTGAAGTACAGCAGATTTTCAGCCGGCCAGCTGAAGAAGATTTTTCTAGTGAAAGCGAACACTGCTCTACTTCTGGCTTTTATCTCTGAGGCATGTTGAAGATCTTTTTTTGCTCCCACTATTCATCAAACAGACATTACAACCCAACTCCACATTTTCACAAAAAATACCCCGATACAGAACAAAACTATGTTAATTAAACTTCTGAAATGTTGTACTCCTTTTGCATCAGAGGAGCAGAGGACGTAGCATTTTGTGTGCCTGATGCGTGCGTCGCATGCATACATTGGCCGCACTTGGAATGTGCAGTTATCTGATCAGTGGTTTGTATGCTTTGCCAACCCTGCCCGGGGCAAAGATTTATCTAAGCAAAGCTTTTCAGGATGGATTCTTGGAGTTATCTGTTGTGCTTACAGCCGGAAGGGTCTGCTTTAGCCTTGGAGCATGAGAAGAGAGGCCCTGTTTCAGGGGGGCCCCTGTGACTGATATCTGCACCCTTACATCACCTCACACTTTGATTCCATTTTACCTTTTGGGTCTGACAGCATCCTTGGTGTTGTACTCTGTCCTTTCTGCTGCATCAGGTCTTTAATAAGTCCCAGTGCTGCTGTACTTTGGTAGCTGGTTGCACGCCATGTATATACATCTTAGACTATATGTATTGTACCAAGGGAATCAGCTCAAGGAGAACTAAAGGTTGTGTCTGTAACTTCTGCTCCTTGAATGAGGAACATGGACTTCATTGCCTGGCTGCACAACTTTATAAGGACAGGAACCAGAAAATAATAGATGTATCTGATAACTGGAGTATTTATTTGGAGTGGGTAAGTCCACTTGTCTTCTCCCATAAGGCTGGATTTATCCAGGACATGCAAGAGGGGTATATCCTGTTACAATACATGGTTTACCTTGCTTCTTTACATTAGAAAACAGAAGGTTTGGACATTGTGTTACAAACTATGGTACAGACTGAAAAAAACTGTTAAGGTTAGCTTTTAAATAAAAGTGATAAGACCTTGAACTGACTCAAAGCCAGCAGACAGTTTGACAGCGAAAGATGTGAATGTGATGTATTGAGAAATCTGGTTGGGACACAGTTACAGAGCAAGTCAGTGATATACTGTGTATTTAAAAACCTCAAAAATATTTTGGGAAGAATGAAATATCATTTTAAATTCAATCTACAGTAAGTAAATATCTATCTTCCATTATTAACACTCTAGGTACTGCAAATATGAGAAGTCTGTGATTTTTCTCATTTTTGATCCATTTTTATTATCTTAAGACACGGGCCTAACAATGTTGGGAATACAGATCTCAAAAGTGACATTAGCATCTGAGTTATTTATTGTATATAACTATACATGTGAAAGATTATTTGTGATTGATATGTTGGCCAAAAGAAGATGTTTTTATCCAATCAAGGCATAAATTGTGCAAAAGGGTTTTGGTGAACAAAGGCCTTTCAGAGGCAGAATCACATGCACTACTATCATTGGCACAAAGTGAAAAGCTAGACTTTGAGTCTTAAAGAATGAATCCATCCATCCATCCATCCATCTATATCAATAATCGTGAAAATATTGCTGTTTTCTTAAAAATGGCATAAATAACAATGGAATCACTTTTTTATGGTTTTGCTTCTTTAGCAGTACATGTAATATAGGAGACCCTTCCCACCCACAGCATAAACTACCAACAATTGTTCTGAGAGAATGTTTGAAAGTTCAAAAACAACCACTTCTAATTCCCGGGGATTATTTAAATATTTTTTAAAATTATGTTGAAATTAATGTGCTTTGCTTCAATTCTTGCCTTCTTCTGCTGCCCTCAACATCAAACATTCAAAACATTTGATTGATCGAGATTTTCTTGAGTCTGCTTTCAAGTGGTAGGGGACTCTCAACAAACTCATTCCTGATTGGTGAGAGTTGTTGCCATAGAAATGTTGACCCAGACGGACTTGGACCAATCACTGCTTACTGACTTCTGGCTCCAACATGGTGGAATCTGTACTGTGAAAAAATGGCTGTAAGTAAGCGATTTTCAATGGGTTAGATATGGATAGAACCCATATGTTCTGATGGGTTCATGTGTGTGAAAAATGAAATTTTACCATTCGTTTGTGCAAAGACAGTAAAACCATGCAGTTTTATCAGTGTGGCCCTAAACCGACGAGAAAACTCGTTTTGTTGTTTTTTAGCCTGTTATCTGCCTTCATCTTTTGTCTATTAATTTAGTGTTAAAAATATTTTAGCAGTACCGTAATTTCCGGATTATAAACCGCTACTTTTGTCACAGGCTTTCAACCCTGCGCCTTATTCAATGATGTGGCTAATTTATGCATTTTTTTAGGGGCGCTCAAGCAAAAAAGGTAAGCATGAGACAGGGGTAATAAAGTTTATGATTTGAGGAAGACGCAATGTAAATAACCTCTTTAAGAATGAATAGCACGAACAGATACTTATTATGGTAAATCCAAAATACAAAAAGACAAGCAGATGGTTCAAGTTGTCAGTCATCTGAGCAGTCAACCAACCAACTGGCCACACTGGAGAAGTATCCATTATCCATACACTGCTCAATTCTCAACAGTCTCTGAGAGGAAGAGGCAGTGAGAGAAGCAAAATGCGTGATCTCATTTCCAATTTTAAGCCAATTTCTTTTGACACATCAACTAGTAGCTAAACAGCATGATAGTGACTTGTGCTCTTAGGCCCCTAACTGCAACAAAAAGAAACACCCATGCTCAGTCCTAATTTGGCCGCATCCCACAATCCTTTGATGCCTTTCAGTGCACAGGAGGAAGATGAAGAAAGCTCTCAGTGACTTTTACAGTATGGTGCATCACTGTTGTGGAAGAAAACTTCCGGCGCACGCCACGCGCATTGCTTGCCTCTGGGCAGAGGCGCGTGCCGCTCGGACGCGCGTGCCCATAAGTTACTGCTGCTCTCAGTGACTTTTACCGGTATGTTTTTTTAACCAGCCCTGTTACTACCATATTGCTGCTGTGTCACTGGCAGTGTTTGGAAAGAAGAGCTCAGGTATATTATTAAAACTTAGAAAACTCTTTCTGTGTACCGTCTTTCGTTGTAAATGTATCATGTGTTGAACCTTGCCTGCGATTACGTTTTTTCTTTCGTTCTTCCCTGCCGAAGGCGGATCTTCCTTCGGTTGTTCACTTCCCCGTTCTGACCCTCAGAGCCTCCAGAGTGGGTTAATAAAGAATCATTCATCTTCTTCTGGGGGAAACCTTCTTTTATTACAGTTCTCTTTCAGTCTGTATAACAGACATAAACAGACACCCCCAACATTCTTTCACTGCTCTTGCTGTCACTCCCTCCTGCACTGCACTCGGCACTCTCCCCTCCTTCCGCTGCAGCTCCCTGCTCCTTCTTAGACACGCATGCAGTTTAAGCACATACACATCCTCAATCTACAACACAGTGTGGCGACCTGGGGCTTAGCCCCGCCTTCAGCCCCTAAGACTAATGGGAAGTGAGGAATCGTGGGTGTAAAGTACCTCACCATGAGTCAGGGGGCTGTGAGCAGAAGTCACATCCATGCTGTTTGTGAGTATGTTCAAGTAAATAGGCTTAAATGCTGTGTGCTTCTCCCTCTCTGAGACTATTCAGAGTCGTAATCGGCAACTCGGCTGCCCATGACAGTGACATACATGCAGGCACATGTGGCTTATAGACAGATGTGGCTTATGTATGTGCAAAATGGTTTATCCCTCAAAAATGTTATTGGTGCGGCTTGTAATCAGGTGCGCTCAATAGCCTGGAATTCACGGTATTTATTCTTTCAAACTTCCTCTTTTTGATGTCATAATAAAAGACAGAATAAAAAGAATACACAAAGCAGTAACAAGAACGAGAGCTCAGTATGTGGTGGAGAACCAGCATCAGACGAAGATAGCGCCCGGTGACTTAGTCATTTGGCCCAGATCTGTGGACAGTTTAGCTAGCTACCAAAAGCTGGCTACTTATAGAGGTAGAGATAGCGCTGTGATCAGCAGCCAATCAGAATTGGCAAAACAAGATTATTGCTTCTAAGGAACATGCAGGGAGTGTATCCCATTGTGAGACATTAAAACAAATGCAAAGAAAGAGAACTGTAATCTTAATGTTTATTTAAATAAATATTCTCTTTTTTTCATATTGGGTATAAAGTTAGAGAGAAAAAATGTTGTCTAAACTAACTGTAAGTATAGCTTTTTATGAATGTAAAGAGACAAGAAACCTATCAAAAGCTTCATTTGGGTTTTAGGTTGATGGCTTTTGTTACACAGTCAGTTTCTGCAACATGTTCATAAATCTGACTGAGACTTTGTGGCACAAACTCCTTTAGGGGACCTCATAGAGACCAGAATGCATGTGCTTCATGAGCACACACACATATCTACTACAGCTGATCATACTGCCTTAAAAATCTAACAACATCATTTGTTCATCTGTGTTATCCTTAATAAAGCATCCCAAAGTGCTGCTTGCCTCTGTGGTAATATGACAAGCACACATTTAACAGTAAATTAGCTTTTTCAATCATTTCCCTCCTACAGTTTCTAAACAAAGACAACTATAAGACGAGAAGAGACGCTCAAAGCATCAATGGATGAGGGATCATAGCAACAGAGCATCTCCATCTATATTATAGCAACTACGGCTGATCCGCAGAACATTCTAATGCAACAGAGGAGGCCTGTCCAAACACAATTATAGAAACAGATCAATACTAATGACCTCACACTGAGACCTCCATTTAAATAGATACTCATCAAACTGGTCACACAACAAATTGGACAAAAATAAATGTCAAATTATGAGAGCATTGGACCATAAAGGTAAAAGAATGAACATTCACACCGTGCTATAATCAATATAAGACATTGCCAAGAAGGACAAACAAACCTTTCTGTCCACCTGATATAATGAAGTCACACACTAACCAAGCAAGCAAATAGTTGCTGTCCAACTAATGCGCATTAACTGGCTGGTGGGTGAAGCCAATTTAAGGTCTGCCAGTGTGATCCTGTCAAAAGAAGAAAACTCCATGTCGACGTTTTTATAACTGGTTATAAAAATAGTTCTTCCATGAGTTTCAGGTGATGATTTATCACTAGATAAAGGTGTTTAAGAACAGTAAAACAGTAAAACATGAAGGGGAGGGTACTTGAAGATCATAGCTGTAAAGTACTGCCATAATGAACTGGGCCTAAATTAGCATGAATGCTTTTTTTTTTTTAATGATAGAAGTTTTGGATGGAATGGAAGAATGCAAACGACAAGAAACCACAAATTGAATTGCTTTATTTTCCAAAAATGTGGATTTTCTTCCTCTAACATACAAAAATAAAAGACATAGAAGGCACAAAAACTGGACGTTCGCCTAAAATCTAAATTTAAACTTATTTGCTGGTGTTGAGTCAGATCAGGATAATCGGGACCCTTTCGTGCCCTCACAATCACGATTCTGGCCTCAGGATTTCTTCTCTCCTGTGCTCCTGAGTATCTCGAGGGCTAGCACCTGTGTTTGGTACCATGCAATCACAAAGGGCATATTTTAACACCAGGTCTGAACAGGGCCATAGGCATGCATCGTCCCTGCCAGCCAATTTAAAACAGACTTTTCTCATTACATTATCAACAAAAGACAGCATGTCAAATTAGCACTTAAATGTCTCCCAGAGGATGTGTGCCTCTAGCAAAAGGGTTTCCTTTAATATCAATGCAACAGGACCTTGTCTGCATGATGCCAGGGGCCAGCTTAACAGCAAAAACAGAGGACTTTTCCCAAGAATCACCTTCAATGGCCTTCTTCTGTACTTTGTAACTTCTCTATCACATGGATAAAATAAACTACAGTTTATTGCATAATACAGTGTGTTTAAAATTTCAGATCTTGAAATCCGTACGGTAGATGAGCGAGTAGGGGTGCTTCACTCCTTCAGAAAACAAGCAGATTTTCACAGAGCCTCACCGACAACCTTCATAATAGCACCATTCGCGGCTGGCTAAGGGGGCCAGGTGGTGTGCGATTGCCTATTTTATTGGACCGTGACTCAAGTCACAAGCACCGAAGAACTGTGAGCATATGTGCGAGCGTCAGTCTCACCGTGATTTACAAAGAGATCGCTGTGGACGATGTCAATCAGACAGTCCAGCTTCTGCTTCACCAAGCGACCCGCTGGGACTTTCAGGATAAACTCTGTAAACAGCTTGCTGTGGAGACAGAGGGATGGGTAGAAAAGCAAGTGATAAGGCATCTTCAGATGGTTGACTGTATCCACACATGAGCAAAAAGGCATACAAAAAAAGTGCTGCAGTGATTTTCAAGGAAAGATTGGAGACTGAATGACTAATTTACAGTCCTACACCAGGTATTGTGAGTTTATAAATACCGGTGTGTCTGCATTTTTGAAATTGGGATAATTCCTAAAGAATCTATTCAGACTTAGGGTTTACTAAATGCTAAAATTATCTATAAAGGCCAACTCAAATCTACTTTTTCAGTTAATTTAAAAGACGTTCCCAATGGTCTGTTCATTATTTTTGTGCCGTTTTTACCCAAAATAATAATAAATAAAAAAAACTTGAGTTAATATAATTTATATCATTGCCTTTATATAATCAGTTAAATTGCCCGAGTTGTGGCCGGAACCATTACCACGATTGTGGCCCATCCAGTGAATTATCTATGTCACAAATACAAGCTTTTTGGCATTCTTTGTTTACTACTAAAATTTGTAGTAAACAAACTTCACAAAATTTGAATAAAGAAATACTCATATAGGAAATTTTAGTTTTCTTTCTATATGTCCTCCATCATGAGAAAAATGCTACAAGAACATGTTAAAAATACCAAAAACACTATTTTCATCAGCGTGGGTCTTTGGGTGCATTTAGATCAGAAGATAAAGATTTGCTTCAAAGAGAACAGGAAATTATAGCTTGTTAAGCAACTCCTCATCTCATTAACAGAGGAGAACATAATTATAGTGAATCAAAAACTGATTAAAACAGTCCAACCCACCTAAACTGCGTGAGCACTGCTGTTTTTAGGCCTGTATAACATGACAGGCTCATCAGTCAGCCATGAATGTCAAGTAAGACAATTACATTCCCAAACACGCATGTTGAAAGGAGAACTAAAAAAATAAATTAAAAAAAGGGGGTCAAAGAGGAATAATATTTAGCTTGAAGTGGGATGTTTAGTGTGTTGTTAATGTAAAGGGAGGTCAGGATGTCCATCTTCTAGGGGAAAGTGTTCGTAAGGCTGAGAGATAGATCTCCTCTCCTGCGTTCTTCTTTACTGAGCTGTTTCCTCCGCCGTGCAGAGGCAAATATGCTCATTATGTCATCAAGCTGAGGCTCAAGAAGGAGAACATGTTCTGGCAAGGGATGAAACACCTCTCAGCCCTCCAGGCTTTAAGCCAGCCGCCTCCAGCATGGCCTCTTTAGCCAGGTTTATGACCTCGGCAGGAGTAACTGCTGCCCAGACAGAAGGGACTCGTTTTGTTTAGTCGTCAAAATTGAAGGTAAATTGAGTACACATTGTTTAGGACTGCAGCTAGAATAAAACACATATGTTTGTTCCTGTCTAGACTGCGAACATGGAGAAGATCGACTTTCATCAAACAAGAGCTTCACGGAAGGAGGCACCAAGGAACTATTTAGGACATGACTAAAAGAAACTATTTAGGACATGAGTAAAATTTAAAACTCAACACTTTAACAGTAAGTAAATCTTTATTCATATAACACTGTTCTCAGAGAGTGACTCAAAGTACTTCAAAATGTTAAAGCAAGATAAAACCAAACAAGCAAAGAAAAGTGAACAAAAATAAAAGCCTGCTAAAAGCTCTCCTTAATAAAAACGTCTTAACTTGAGTTTTAAAAGACTCCACTGAGTCGATCTGAGGCAGAGACAGAGGGAGGTCATTCCAGAGTCGGGGAGCCACTGCCTGAAAGGCGAGGTCTTTCCTAGTTTTAAGAACATTGGAATATTCTCATCAAGAAGAGATTTTTTTTATTCAGAGCAATAGACTGTACCGTAGCTTCCTTTATAACGCACATTAGGAGTGTCGCTCTGCTTCTCTGTGCCTTAAAACCAGGAGCCCAGGCTTCCTCCGTCATCAGTTAAGTGTGAGAGGTCCTGCTGCGTCGGGCACGGCGTGCCAGTCCGGCGGCAGCGTGTTTTTAGCGTCACTTCTTCCACAAAAGGCCAGTTTCATTCATCATTTATTCATCCAGATGATAATTATTCTCCATGATTATCCTCCTCAGCGAATTATCCGGCTGCTTCTGACTCAGCTGATGCCATTTTCCATGCAGGGGCACAAACTTCAGTCATGGCGATTACAGGAACCGGTGGAACCAGCTGTTGCTCGCGGTGAAATATTCTTCAGCAGCCGCCGATCCTTCTCATCTCCACTCCCGCCCTCAGAGAGTTCTGCAGCACCTTTTTCGGGCGCAAAAGTCTCATACAAGTGTTTGGGGTTGTCTTCGTTTTCGTGATGAAACGGAGGATTCACGTGACTAAAGAGAAAAATCTGCGAATACGTGAAACAGCTAATATTGAAATGAGAATAATAGAGAACTCTGTGTGTGTGTGTGTGTGTGTGTGTGTGTGTGTGGGTGTGCGTGTGTGTGTGTGTGTGTTGGTGTGTGTGTGGCCTTGTCATGCGACAGCTTGTCTACCTTTGAGCAGACTGATAAACCAATTACTTCAGATGAACAGACGGTCTCCTCCATCTTTTTTGACATTGTCATAAATTAGCAGATTGCTGCACAAGCACTTGACAGATCATGCAGAATCCTGTACTAAAACCAGCAAAACTCAATTACTGACATTTGCAGTGGGCAATTTCAACTGTAATGAACATCTGAGTGGAGCTGAGTTTCCAAGGCAACCTGCGTATGTTTAAGCAGAAGCCATGACCTCTTTAATGCTGCCATGAATAAAAGAAGTCCAGGGTAGAAGCAGTAAAATAAACAGTCTATATTCAGTTTGTTCTGATAGTTTCAGGATCTACCTGAACTTCTTTTTTTTTACATAATTTTGAATTAATTAATAAAACTGTTTGACTTGTTTGAAATAGTCAATTTCACACTACAGAGAACTACATTCTGTCAAGTTTAAAACTTCAGTAAATCTAATAAAAAAAAGAAAACGTTTTGAAATTACCTGAGATCTTTGGGATCGAAGACCAGCTTGACGTCGTTGACAATTGTGGGAATGTATTTTAGGGCGGCACCCTTCACCAAAAAGGGAAAAAAAGCAATATTATTGCCAATGTTTTCAAGTCATTTTCCTTGGTTTTCAGTGACACTTAAGGTAGTGGCAGCACTTTCTCATAAATCTCAGTTGTGACCTCCCCTCACAAGGTCAGATGGCAAAAGCTCGAATCCCAAAACAAATCAGGACATGTGTGCCGCTGGTGTGAACTTGAACTCCGACTAGGCACTAGTGTTGGTAGAAAGGCTCTTTTTTGCTTCAACAGTTTATTTTTATCACATAACATTGCAGAAAAAGCTCACACACCACTTTGTTTTAGATTTAATAAACAAATCCTGTTGAAATACTCAAGAGGCTTAACTTATATGACTACTTTGTGTGTGTAGCTATGCTTAAAAGAATGTATATTCAGTCAATTTAGCAGATGTTTAGCAGAAGTTTCTTGCCTAATGACACAATGAGTGTCCAGTCTGGGATTTATACCCCCAACCACCTGCATGGCAGCTCAACTTATTGATATACAGCCCCTGCATGACTGATTTGACCAAACATACCCAAAATAAATCAAGCTTTCTTATTCTCCCATTGAGGAGTTAAGTCTCAGAATTGATGAGTTTAATAGTAAATGGTAATACAGAACAGTCCAACTTCACAACATGTCAAGATGTGAAATCCTTGCAAACATCAATAGGTACTAACTTCAAAGGAAAAATGCTCTGCTACCGTTATTTTTTTAAACTCAGGACTCGTGACACTCGAATACTTTAATCCACTCTGATCTCATTAGATATTTTTAGTGCTTTGATATGCCGAACATCTCTTTTTTTCTGCAGGCAAAAAGGCAGAAAACAGCGCAAAGCTCAAATGTTTCGGTCGCAGACCAAAACATTTTCTTTTAATAAAATAAAATATGAAAAAAACTGTTTTTGCTTTGTTCTCTACATTAAACACAGATCAGCCTTTTGTCAAAAGTAGTTCCTCCATTGCTTTAATTATGACTTGTATGTTTGTGAATTCAGGGATTCTTTTGCAGGTTTTTCCAGATCAGGTTCATCACAGCTCAGGGTTTCCTTCATGGACTTATGAAGACATTTCTAAATAGGTTCCACTTTCTTCAGCGGTGGATTTCGGAGGAATCCGGGATTCCTCGGCTTCAAGGCCGTTCCTCAAGATCAGTTTTTAATTTACTGACAGTAACGCTAATATCTTACCCAATTACACAGCAACTGACTTCTAATTAACTAGTGAGCTTCTCATATGGTTGACTGTGCACTTGTAGGCCTTCCTAGTTGCATGCACCTTGGGATTATGTTATCTCTAAAAGCATCAGTATAGGTAAAGTTACTTTGTGTGGCACAATAAAAAATTAAAGGAAACGTGTCCTGGTTTGATTATGTACGACCCATCGTTGGAGTTTCAATCTTAAGAAAGGAAAATGTACAAAACAGGAAAGAGGAGCAAGAAAAAGGAAGAGGGTAAGTAGAAAAAAAATACCTTCAGAAGCAGCTAAAGAGCAGAAGGCCAGACGAGAACCAGACATCAGGAGAGGCAGGATCAGAGAGAAACGCAAAGAAGAAAAACACAAAAGAACATGGAGAGAAAAAGACCAACAACAGAAATCAACACATGATAGAGATACTAAAGATGAAGATGCAAGAAATATGTCAGCCTTGAGATTGACTAAAATACAGAATTCTAATTTCAAAAAATGATTTAACCATCATATCTGTCTCCTTTTTTTTACATGATGTAAAACTTGACTTAACAGACTTGATGTAAAAAAAACTGTAATTGACCTAAGATGACAAACAAGAGCTTACACTCAAACTTCAAACGAGGAAATATCAACAAATAGAAAAACTGTTTTCTTAATCAAATGAATCAGTTACCAAAAAATGACTTTAAAAGATCAATATAGTGTTCCCTCGCTAAAACAGGGTTCACCTGTCATGATCGTGTCATTGATTTTTTTGTGCTTTGTATCCTGATTGGCTCTAGACCATTGTCCACCTCCCCAATGCCCCGTCTCCTGTACAGAATGCGTTTGGTATTGAAATAAATCTTTGATCACAAGCAGATCTTTGTTTTTCATTCAATAATACTGGAATTGATTTTCAACAAAAGGTTTGAGCTTTTGAGAGTTTAACCAAAAAACTGGGTCTGACAGGCCTAAAACATCTATATTTGTCATCAAAATGAAAGACAACCAGTTTGCAGATTTCACATATCGACAGTTATTTTTAGAATGTAAATCCTGCGATAAAGAAGCTTAAAATGGCCACGAATACACTTCCAAGTATTTATATATTTTATGTATTTTATTTAAATAACCCACAATAGGTGAAATCTGCAAAGTAGAACCCCTAACTACACACTTTACTCAGACAGACAAACATTTTCCCTTGTTTTCCTTTGTTTAATGTCCCATAGTTTAAACATTTGTAGAAAAATAAGTTCAGTATTTTAGAATAAAAACCAAGATCTGCCCGCAATCGACGATTTAGGTAAATCTGGAAAGCTGAACGTATTTTGTGCAATAGGCACAGCGGGGAAGATATATTGAAAATATAAATATTTGAATCATATGAAATATCAAAAATATATGCAAAACAGCAAGACTGCAAAAGGTGAACCACAATATAGTGAGGAACACTGCATTAGCAAATGGTCTCTCCTCAATGTTTCACATGAATGGCTTTGATTTGTCCAGTTACTGAAATCCTGAGAAAAAGCCACTCAGAGTCTTTGCAGCTCGTGTCAGAAACTAGAAAGTTGTTTGGATTGGCTGAAGTGGAATGGAAAACTTCCTACTTTCTATAGTCAGTGGACATTATGGTTCTCCACCCAAAACCTCAACGTCAAAGAGAACAAGAGGGAAAAAGACAGAAGAAAGAAGGGAATAATGACAGAAAGAACTTTAATAAGGAGTAGTCCTACCAAAGCTACTGCAATGGATCACATCTAACAAGATTCATGCATCACCTCTGAAAAGAATCTGCCATTCAAAGATAATCACACCTGATTTATTTACTCTTCACAATCATTTAGTATTCATGCAGCATTAGACATTTCTTGGCAGCCAGCTTGAGAGACCGCACACCGTTGGACCTGAGTAATAACCAGCCTACCTTCACCATGCCAGTGTTCTCTGAATTACTGTTCATCATGTCATTAAAGGACGTGAAAAGGTTTCTCAAGGACTCCATGAAGCCGGCCTCCCCTTTGTTCTCATAGAGCCTGGGAGGAAATGAAGCACAGTTACTCTGGCAGAGAATGGCGAGGCTGTTGTTCATCTCAACCTTATGCAAATAGCCCAACCCACAGAGGAAAGCACACAGGTTTGATGCTTCTCTGTGAAATCACTGCACACAGTCAGCTGAAACTCCTCACCCCCCTTGTGTGTAATCAGCACAAATATTCTTGGATCGGAGCTGCAGACTTCACTCTTGCTGCCAGCCGGATTAGCATTTAAAACAACGTGACAGGACCCTGAAGCACCTGCCTGTTTTCACGTGAAAACAAACTGTGAAAAATTAATGATCCGTGATAATGTAATACAAGGGCAATAGATCAAAGGAAAGCCAAATGTCACGTCAGGGTTCACCAGCTTTACTTTGTTTTCTTATCCATCTGTGATGTGGGACTACTAATGTCCTATCTGCTGGTGCGATATTTACAGTAGGTGCCACTCACATCCTGCAGAATCCAAATGGGTTCTTAAAGACCCATCCCAATGAAAATTGCGAGTTGATGTTTTTAACATACTCTTGTGGGTTTTTTTCTGATGATGGACATATATATATGGAAAATCACGCTTAAAAATTGGTTTGTCTGAGCATTTCTTTATTCAAATCGTTGTGAATCAGGAGCAGATAAAAAAACGCACATTTTGAAAAAGCTTGTAGCTCCCTGCTACGCTCCATTCTGATTCATCCATTTGTATACAAATAAATCCATGGTAGTTTCGGTTTTTCCTTGTCTGAGCTTGCATCTGGCTCAAAACTATACAGCCTTTTTGTTGCACTGCTAAAGTTAGGTTGGGGTTGTTAGGGGCTGTAGGCTATAGAAATTTCCCAGAAATCTTTGCAAAAAAAAAAAAAAAAACAGTGTGTCTCGATTGGTGAATATAGACCACAGTTTAATGCTTCCAACAATTTTTTCCATCAATATTTTCATCCTCAGAACACAGAATTGTTTTATAAATACCCATTGTAGCATGCTTGTATTTAATTGGTGACGTTATATTCGCCTTTCAAAAAAAAAAGTATTGAGCATGCTGTCCGAATTTCTTTTAAAATCCAAGGCGCTAGATAGTCCCGCACTATATGTTTTTTTAGTAGTTAGGAATTAGGGTGGGAATTCAGGCACAGCCAGGGTGTAAACAAGTGGATGACAAGAAGTGGGGGCAGGCTTACTTAACTGTACCACCCATAACTCAGAGGCAAATTTCAAAAGGATTCACAGCCTCTCTGTTGAAACAATGTTTAAAAAAAACAAATCAGGTTTTTTTGATAACAGCATAATCATAATACAAATGAAACCACTGGGAAAGCTTTGAAGAATAGTTCAAAAGAAGGTTGAAGATGAAAAATGAACTGCCATTTGCTATTATATAATAAAAAGTATTTCTCGAGAAAAACAGTTGAAATCCAACCAGTCAGGTCAAAAAAAAAGGGGAGCTGTTTAGGATTCCTCCTTAAATTTTAGGGTGTCAAATGATCCCAGCTGGATGTATTTATTACATGGACTGCATCTCCAAATAAAGAATCTCAGAAATTCCTTTTTATAAATACAACTGCAGGCCAGGCTGAACTTTAACATTCTATAGAACTTCTCTTAATCTCTGAACACGTCTGGATTAGATTGATGTTGCCACAGTGGTGGAAGTGAGGCTAAAGGACAGAAGGTCTTCGAGACACTGAGCAGAAATCCAATCAAACTCTTCACACTTAATTAGTGCAGGATCTCACATCAGCCAGCGAGTCAACCCGCAGCTTCCTCCGTTGGCTTCCCACCGTTATTAGAGACTCACAATCTCCACGGCCAATTATAAAAAACACAAAAATATTTGCAAAGAATAATTATTTGGCGTTGTGTGTGGGAATATGGGTCAAAAGGATCATGAAACATTTCAGGATTAATTAAACCTGGACTGTGGCTATTGCAAAAAAAAAAAAAACACAATGATTCAAGGTTTTACTTACTGGTTAAAGAGGACTCTGGAGCGCACGATGAACTTGAAGATGTATTCCAGAGCTTTCATGGCTCCCAGCAGCTGTTCGGTCAATTTCTCTGCATTTTCCACATAGTTCTTCAAAACTTTGGTCAGTTTCCTGCAAACCGAAATTTCATAGAGGTCAAACGGCACAATGAGCTCGATCTATGATTTCACTCTGAAAAAAAAGAGAAATGAACTCACGTGTATGCCAGCGTTGCACTGAAGTGCTTTCGAATGTAGGTCTCAAGAACGGGGTTGAAGTGCTGGAACTTTCTGTCAGCTATAAGTCCAATTATGAACACCTGTCAGAAAAAAAACACAATTTAAGCCACGAGCTCCATAATGGAGACAGCCCAACAGTACTCTTCTAACTCAGTATGCAAAAAGAGACTGGGAAATTACACAAGTCGGCATTTAAGCAGAAAGCTATTTTCTCTCAATTTTGTGGCCTGCAGGTAATCTCAAGCACCCAAAAAGACACTTCCTACCTTTTTGGTTTTTTCAAGAGGAAAAAAAACAGCTATTCTCACATGCACCTTCTGATGTGAGTCAGCTGATTCCAGACAGGACTTAGAGTGACACTTTTCCATAAATTAAGTTTAGAATGACCCAATTTTGAAATGGGAGTCAAATTCCTGTGAATCTTTACCCATGTATGTGTTATTGTGATCGCATTATTTGACATCATTTTCCAAAAAAAAGTCTCACAACATGCTCCAATAATTACGGTACAGCTGACAGTCTGCCAAAATGTGTTTTGCAAACACTTATTAGTAGTGTTTAGCGTTAAGATATACAGCACATAAGCATAGACCTTGATACATTGTTGGAGATTTTGTGTTTTAATGATTTTCATATTTGAAGGCAAAAGTACATTTGTTTTCTCTTCCAATTCAGGGCCATGGCTGATGGCAGCCAACAGTTAATAAACTACTTTTAAAAGCACATTAAGAATTTGAGGACACCTCTTAACTTTTGTTTTGTATCATTTCTGCAAATGTTTCTTACCAAGGCATCAAACACCAGGGTGTCAAAAGCTTCACTGTCTGAGTTTTCCATCATGATGTTGAAGAGAGCGTCCAGCGTGTCTTGCAAAAACTGTAGAAGTGGATAGAAAAAAAGAAGATAAACTTTTTTTCACTGAAATTACATGTCTTTTTTTTCCAAATGGCAAGCAATGTTTCTTCAATTCTTCAATAGACAAGAAGTGTGATTAATTGATTAAGTAAAGAAAACTACAAAATTTATATACTGTGCAACAATAATGTGACAAAAAAAAGTGTTACATCTGCATTTAAAGACCCACTCCAGCAATCTTTTAAACTATTTTAAAAGTGTTCCCAGTGGTCTTTTAAGCATGATTATACAGTTTGGGGCCAAATTTAAAACCTGTTTTTTTTTGTAGGACATAGTTTCTATAGAGCAGCAGGAGTTCATCAGAAAAGCATGGAGTGAGCCTGCGCTCATTTCCCATCATCCCTTTGTTTTACACCCTCTCCCGCTAGCTTACAGCCCCTCTCACACATTACAAAGCCCACATTACCAGTGCAACAAAAGTGGTGAGCAAGATTGGCGCTCTCCAGCCGTAAAATTTAGAGCCCGATGCCAGCTCAGACGAGGAAAACAAAAACCTACATGGATCTGGTCGTCTACAAGAATAGAGCAGAGAGGGGAGTTCATGGCCCATGTCACAAATAAGGCATTTTTCCCTCTGCTCCTGATTCACAATGATTTAAATAAAGAAATACACAAAAATGCAATTTTGAGCTCAGTTTTCTTAGTATATGTGCCACAAGAGAATGTTAACAACAAAAGACACCATTTTCATTGGAGTGGGTCTTTAAATATGTGAAATTCTTTTATAATTCAAGTTAATCCGAAATTGTGAATTTGCTTTATTGATTTACCGTAAATTCCGGACTACAAAGCGCACCCGATTACAAGCCGCACCCACCCATTTTCACGTGTTTAACTAATTTTATACATACACAAGCCGCGTCGGAGTACAAGCCGCATGAATTAGGTAACATTGTCATCCTGACGGATCACGTCCTGAGCAAGTGTGATTTCTTAGCACACAGTGGGTGGAGTGAGCTTTGCCTCAGGCTCATGTATTTGAGCGGCGCGTGGGTCAGAAGTTTCCTTCCACAACAAACACTGTTGTTCCGCGGACGCCTCGAGTAAGCCCTGGCTGCAGCCTGCAGAATGGCTCGACGCCTCCGCGCTCCCGCGCGCTCCTTGTCTCCCCTTCCTATCTACTCCGACAGCTCTGGCCAGGGCGGCTCCAAGGAGGAGCGCTTCGTCCCCATTGTGCCGGTGAACGGAGCAAATCGTGTCTGTGCAGAGCAATGAAAATTGAAAAAGAAATGACTTGTGTTTGGTGTTAGAGAATTCAAACCATTCACTGTGTCCGAAAATACGTACACGGCGGCCGCCAATAAAATCCATAAATTAGCCGCGTCACTGAATAAGCCGCACGGCTGTAAGCGCAGGAAAAAAGTAGCAGCTTATAGTCCGGAAATTACGGTAGGTATGTCCATCCAAATTATCACAGGTGTGCTTGTGTGTGTTTAGCTGTCTTTTTTTTTTTAAATCTGTAAAACCCAAAAAAAAAAGACAAAAAGACAGGAGGAGAATTTTGAACTTATGGTATATTTCTCTACATGCGTGACCTTTTTGACTTTTTAAAAACAAACACTAGTCCTATATATTCTGTGATTGTTGCACTTTATTTATCTGTTTGTTTTCTTTAGTTTTTCTCCAGACCCTGGAGCTCACCTTCACAACTTCTCCCCCTTCGACCTTCATCAGCTGACGGAGGTTCTTCTCCAGAAGGCTGGTGTTGGAGCGCCACTTCAACAGGCCAAGCAGGTCAACTAGTGAAAAAAACAGACAAAATGTTGCTTCGAGTTGGTCATGGTCACTTTTAGAAATTTTAGAAGAGTAATTAAATTAGGAACAAGAAAAGATGCTAATTCAAAGAACTCTAGTGAAAAAAAATCCACCCAAGACAGAAAAGAAGATATAAGAAACACATTTTTGAGATTTTATTTTGAGTAATTTTAAAATGAGCTGTCTTTATACTGAAAAAAAAGGCAAGGACGTTCCTCTTTCCAAATATTTTTAAATGACTTGATCTAGGAAATGCTTTCATAGATAACTTCATATTAAATTTAATGAAAAGGTTTAAAGCCTCGGTCTCATGCAGCCGTTCGGGTCGTGTAGGTTTGGGTTGTCCGGGCCCATGTACTCCCAACGCACTTAAAATTATACAAAAAGTTTTAAACATTGGCATAGAAATGAAACAAACTTGTTTAACAAAACAGGCCAGTTTTGTAAAATATGTTTTAAGGTGTTTTTCCTCAATCTCTCTTGTCTTTTGTTATGAAATAATAGTAACTGTTATGCAATCACATTGTAATATTTAATGCCTATTATTGATTCTTGCATTCTTGGGGACAGTAGATGGAAATCAGCTCTCGCTCATTACTCCTTATTCACAAGTTCTGCATGCATGTGATACGCAGGCGCCCGTAGAAACCACCTGTGTCTCTGGCACGAGTTTGTCCATTTTTTTCCCCCACAGACAGCCCGTATATACCTGTAACAGCAGTTATGATTAAGGCCTTTGTGACAAGAGTTTAAAAGAAAAGAAAACTTCTGTGCTGTGGCTGTGATATGATTGACAGTTTAAAGCCAAAACGCTCAAAAGCCAATAAAGCGTGCCATTATGATCGTGTACACATCTCGCACTCAACCAGCAGGAGCAGAAAGCAGCCCCCCTTTGCTTCTTCCACAGCAGCTCCCAGGTTTCGTTGCCTGTGTCTACTGGCTATTGCCAGAGTCCGTCAAGCATAGTGACACGATGATGGATGTCAATTACCTGCAAACCTGACAACCCATCGACGCGCAATCAAAGAAACCTGTCCACACTAGCAGACATCATTCTACCCAAGAAAATATGGATTTGAAAAGCGATGGGTTAGCACCTCAGAGACACAAACAGATCAGAGCGAGGATGAATCATTGGCAGCTCGGTCCCACCGGGTCGGGGCTGTTAAGAGAAGCAACTGTCTGCAACGCACAGGACTGAGGGGTACGACTGCAGGAAATCCATTCGCTCCAGAGGAACACAGTGCCTTTCTTCAACAAACAGAAAATAAGACTCTCTGTACATTTAAAAGCCTTTCCAAAACAGGAAGTGGAAAAGTGGAGTCAATCATTTTACTACTTCACAATCATCTGAACCTTCAATTCACATTACCGTCCAACTTATTTTTCTCTTTTTCACAGCAACAATGTAGTATGTGGCTGGAAAGTTGAACTACTAAAGGTAAAATCAGCTACTTTGAATGTCTTTTTTTTTTTAAAAGCTAGATAGCTATGGGATGTAAAGAACTTTCTCGGGGTTCCCAGGTTCTCAGCTCTAACTGTCACCACATCTGAGTTTCTCCTCTAACCTCTGTTTAGTTAGGCACGCTGTAGATACCCAGGGAAGAGTCAGAAGTGACATCGCTAAGCTTTAAGCACCGCATAAAACGTCTGCATAAATCCAGCTTAATTAATATCAGAGCTTCGTCGCAGCGGCTGTGATCAGCTTTGAGGTGTCACACATAGAAGGCAACAGTCGGTAGCAGAACATATCCTGAGTCATCTTTCTTCCCACTTGGACTAAATGAATCTTAGGATAAATTTCTTAAGAAGATGCAGTTAAACAACTGCGATCATTCATGATCATTCATTCATACATAACATAAGATGTAAAAGTTTAAACAAAGCCAAAAATTATTATTTGAGTGAAAAGCAAAAGAGAAAAAGTTTACAGATATAGGTTTTAAAACTGCATGTTTTCAATTATCAATTACTTTTATATGTGCTTATTTTCCCTGAAAGCTGTCATCACAGGTGATTCTGATTTTTCATCTTTTAATTATGAATTCAAAATCTCATGAAAAACCTCTTTTGAATTGTGTTTGATCACATTAATATTATAATGCTTTTAAAAATGTGGCTTTTTAAACAGATCTCGGAATAAATGCAGGGATGTGGTGCTTTTAATGTTTTTGGCTTCAAAATAAAAGCATTAAGATGCAAACAGACTTTAAAGAATAAAAAACAGGTACCTCAAATGTTTCTGGTTTGTTCCAGGATTGCTTTCAAAGCCCCCCATGATAGACACAATGATGTCTTTATTAATCAGACACATGGGAGTTTTGTAAACTACACAAACAGAAGAATTACTTTATTTTTTAAATTTTACCTTTAGAAACTAGTAAAAAGCTGGAAATTACATCAATGAGTTCTGCTTTAAGAGTGAAGCTTATTTTTGGTCACACAATGGAGCTAAAAGTCCTTTTGGGTCCTTTGGGGTGCTTCTCTGAGTAATTTGTTTATCCAACAAATTTAAAAAAAAGAAGCAAATACTATATTTTTTTATTTTTGCTCTATTTGACCCTAATTTGTTATACCTTAACAGATGGATCAAAAGTACAGCACATACACACTACTAACAGAAAAGTGTTGCAGGTGACTCCACTGACACCAACACACCGCTGTGAACATTTACAGTGGGGACAAGATCATGTGACCTGGACAATGCAGCAATGGGTGTCAGGTCACCTTGCAAAGAAGTGACAGTCGCTAGCATTGGTGGAGAAGGTGAGACATAGAACCCACCACCATCCTCCAATTCCATCAGCACACCCCCAACTTTCTGTTCATGGATGATAATGCTCCACCACATCATGCCAGAATTGTCACTTCAGGAAGTGGGAGTGCTTCATATGACCCCTGACCTGAACCCCATAGAGCACGTCTGGATGATCGCACCCCACCTCCAAGTCAGGAGCATGGGAATATTTTTGAATCCCAATGATGAAGAATGTATAAACATTAACAGACTGATAAAGTAATAACTGCTTCCAAATGTGAAAAGAGCTGCCTAAAGCTCATACGCAGGTGAAAGGAGAGAACAGAACGGATTCATGACCGGTGCTGAAACCTTGGTGGACACAGAGCAGCACATATTAGAGCTGACACAGCAGTTCCACATACAAATTTCACATGTCTGCCAAATGTAATCAGAGGGCTCTCCTGCTGCAACTGCAACGGCTCGCTCACTGACACCATCATCCGCTGAAACGAGGAATGAAGGAAGAGGGGGGCAGGCATTCAACTGTATTTAAATGACAGGTCATACCACAGACCAAAGTTAACAAGTCTCAGCGGAAACATTGCAGCAACATGGAACAGTTCTCCCCTTACATCATCTTCAAAAGCATTTTAACAAACTTTTCCCCTGTGTGAGTGATCGGACTAAAGCCCTTCTGAACTCTGCAGTGGCTTCATTACTGGAGCTTTATGAGCCTTGGTTGTGCAAGTAATCGGAGCCTCAGACAGTACATCCGCAATCAAGAATAGGTCCCATTTGAGTCCTCATTAGAAAGCAGAAAGTGGCCTCTGGGTCACAAAGGGGCCCCTGGATTCAGCTGCTGGCAGAGAAAAGAGTTCTCCTCTGAGAGGTGACGGTATGGATCGTCCCATTAAAGAATGGTCAGAAGAATAAAATCGAATGTGTTAAATCTACAGATAAAGTATAGATGACACAAATGTGTATCTGCTGACTTGTTTACCTTTTTCTGTCAAAAATTAGAAACTAACAAAATTGTGCTCCCGTTCACACACAAAGTCATGTGATTTTTATTTATACTTATTGACTTCTTTTTTTTTATTTTTTTAGTTTCTGTGTCTACAAATACTGAAGCCAAATTTCATCATTTGAAAGGTAATAGCATATTTTCCAATTACTGGTGGGTCATAAAGGGGTTAATGGTTTTAAATCATCATTATTCAACCATGAGTAGTCACATAAGGGCTTTATTTTTGACACATAACATAACTAATTAGAGTTCCACTCAAAGTTAACCTTGACTCATCCGGTTGTTACTTCAATTCCCAAAGCAGAAAAAAATGAGAAAGCCTTTGTTTTGTTCGTGATTAAAGTGGTCGTCCAACCCTACAAATCAAGAAGCGCCATGATAACACCACAACCTAAGGAAGACGGCAAGACAGAGGGCTAGATAGACGCTTTTTATTTGGTCAAAGTAAGTGTGAAATGAGGTCTGGAAGCATTTGACCACTTATGGCAGTGTGAGCCGGCTCCTCAAACGCTCCACACAGTTTTATGAGCGCACTCTGGAAATGTCAGCCCGTCCCAGAAGGGTTTTATTGATGGCTGCAGCGATTTTCAAAAATGTATAAAGACTGTTGGGAAAACAATACGCCAAAACCCTTAATCCATCAACAAAAGGGCAGGGATGAGGCTTCCTTTAGTAAGTGTAGACCTACACAGAACCATTGGAAGCACTCAGAAGAAAATGCTTGGAAGAAAAACCATAAAGAGAGTTGCCGGTGATACACTTTTAAAGCAATACCAAAATAAAAGTTTTTAAAAAAATATATAGAAATGTGAAAGAAAAAGATGGAGTTCCCACCGTTTTGTGTAAGTTTGGTGGAGCAGACCAGGGTGGAGATCTGTAAGGAGTCTTTGGTGATTATGCAGGCCCCTTGGTTCTGGGTGCTTTTCCCTGTGGTAGAGTAGCCCTTCTCCTCCATCTCCACCTTGGTGGCGGGCAGGGTTAGGTAATGGTTCGAATCCTCCAACTTTTTGGCTTCTGCCTGTTTATCCAAAGCAACATTTTGTCAGATGATCAACAACAGCTTTTGCCACAAAAACCATGTCCTTTCTTTCTTTTTTTTTTTTTTTTTTAAACAGAATATTCAAGCTAAAGCTGTAAATCTATAGCTAGGGAGCATCTGTACTCAGGACAGTAAAACACACCAAAAATTAGAGCACACATTTAATAGGGTGCATTTTTCCTGCATTAACTTCTTAATTGACATAAATAGGAACCAGAACACAAACGTATCATTATGCAAGAGATTTTCATTGAAACATAATTGCGTTTTCTTGTGGGGGCTCTAAAACCATTTAGGACTGCTAGGAGTACAAAAATGGTGACGATTCCTGAAAAATGTGAGCTCTATCCCCCCCTCCCCTCCATTGAATTTTGTGACCCCCCCACAGGTAGACAGACATTATATTTACTTACCTTGTACACAATGAGATCGTGCTCACCATCTCTCAGAGTGGTCCCATCAAACCGCATCAGTTTCACAAAAGAAAAGGCGAATATCTTCTCTGATTTGTCTTTAGCTGGAGGAGAAAGTAGACACAGAACCCTGGTAAACAAAAATGTGATGATGTAAAGCTTATCCTCCTTTGGGGGATTTTTGGGGGGGATATGTTGAATTTGATCAGACTATGTAAATCCGGACTGATCTAATAAACCAATTCCAGAGTGGACAAATAGTCGTCCTCCAAAATTTAACCTGTTACGGTTATGCGTGAGAAAGTTCTAAAGTGAGAAGATGTAAACCAAGAACACCAATAGGTTTGTCCCAAAGTAAGGATTAGGCTTTATATGACGGATCAACGAGCTTAAATATACAAGCAGGAGGATAAGAATATCTGGTCTTCCATCTGCATGAATCCCCTTATTGGTTTGCTGCCCGCAATCTCAAAAAGTGAAGGAAACACATCATGCTTCTCCGCTTCTTCAGATGTATTGGTGGCTACCTGGGGAGAGCAGAGAGCTTACAACTTTTCAAGGAAAAGGGTGACTTTCACAAAGATGATGATTTTGGAAGCCATTCAGAGTCAGGTTTGTGTGAAGGTTATGCAGAAAGAAACCTCTGACGTGGGCCATTACTTCGCACAATACATCACGGTTATGTTTCACACTTAAAGCCGAACTCATGAGGCGGTGTCATGACGCCAAAGAAGAGATGGCGATGTCTTACAGTCAAGGAAACATTTGCGATAGCAGCCATCTGTCACATGAAGGCAGGCAAACTGTGTGTGAAAGTCTGCGTTGAGCTGGCCTTATGCTCAACCGGCGGACTGAGACACCGAGGACATGAACTCCACCACCGGCGTCCATGAGCCTCTCTGTCACTTTGAGTTTTCAAGAACTCAAAGTCACCGGCTAGGAACACAGTGAAATGAGCAAATAGAACTCGAAAGTGAGGCTTTTTAAAGGTCTGGAAGACTGTCCAGAGAACATTTGTATACAAAAATAAAAGAATATTCCATTGAAACTGTTTTACATTTCAAAATAATTAGATAATAAGATCATAGGTAATTAAAAATATACACTATTTATACTACTTGGGAAACACTGATTTATCTGCTCAAGCATGAACATGCTTTTCTTTTGAAATTGTGTGTTTAACATCCTTTTTACTTTTAATTACCTTTAACAAATAAAATAAAAAAACAAAATCCTTTAAAGATCCCTCCAATTATCTCTAGATCTGTTGTAAAAGTGTTCCCAGTGGTCTTTCTAGAATTATTATGTTGTTATTATCCCAAATAAATAAAAAACGGTGTCGTTTTCTAGGATATAGTTTCTTAAAGGTAGCTGTAGTTCATCAGATATCTGCCTCTGAGTTGTGGGCGGGACTGTTGGCACAAAGTAAGCCTGCCCTTCCTTCCCATCGTCCACTTGTTATAACTCTCTGCCACTAGCTTACAGCCTCCCCCCCCGGAACTGATTTGATGCTAGCACGCATTGCATGCATGAACTTTTTTCTTGGCTGCATGTATCCAGTGGAAGGGTTAATTGGAAAACACGATTTTTCATCAGAGGGGGACTTTGAAATAACACGGTGGACCCAGATTGTTTCTTTGCCAACTGCAATACTTAAAATCCCAAATCGCACACTGTGCAGTGAAAAATATGTTTTGTTGACATTCCATAAACATTGTTTAGGCTTTCAACATTCTTACTACAACATACTTTCTGATAAAGTACTTCTGAACTTCATACAGTCTAAACCTTCTTGGTATCTTTGTTCTTGGTGCCTCACCAGTTCATGTTTATTTCATACATATATGCATACAGTTAAAATGAAACTGACACATTCATGATTTTGCTGGAACGATGTAAAAAATATCCTAAAATAAAAATATCAAAAATATAGAAGGAAATCAGTAAGATGTAGAAGGTAGTGACAAGAACAAGAGGAATACACACAAAAGTACACATTGAAGTGACCATCCTATAGGTGTAAAGATTCACCCGAATAAAGCCTGTGAACCAAAAAAACGTTATTTATCACTAGGAAAGTTTAGAGTTTTCCTATCTTTATTAGAAAAAAAAGAAGAAAAGAAAAAAGGAAAAATGTATCCTTAAGGAGGGTTATTTTTTGAGATTGTAGGAGGAACATACAATAGCTCTGCTTGGTGCAGCAGACCGAAAATCTGTGCACATCACCTCTTCTCTCTTTCATGTAAACACAGCCACTGACTGGAATGTTCCAGGCTTTGCGGTAAACCACAAACAAATCCAAAAGAGCTCAGCTATTACACCTTTCAGTAATAAGTGGCAGTGTGAAGCATCAGCATGCTGCTGCAGCCTCAGAGTCACTCGAGGAAAGTTTCCAAAGTAGCCATTGCAGCCTGATAACAGAAAATCTGAGACTTTCAAAAAAAGCAAGCTTCCTAACAGCATTAGTCTCCAGAGAAGTAAGGATTCAAGCATGACAAGAGGGCTTTCCAAGGGGATGATAAACCGGGGCTGAGCTCTGTGACCTGGAAATTCCCACTGAAACACTCGCATGCAGGTGAGAAGAAAACCCATTTGGAGGATTTCTGAACTCTACAGCAGTAACAGTGGGGGGTACGCTTCCGTGATGATTTCCTTTTTAATATATACTGAATTGTTGGGTAAATGTTTTTCAAATGTAGTCTATCCCAATTGTCACCATCCAGTCTCTATTAAGCGTTAAGATTGGTGACTGATGTGGAAAAAAAGTTTGAATGACTGTGTAGTAACATGTTACTAAACAAAACCGCTTTTTATTCCAATATTTGAAAGGCTGAACATCCGAGAATCCCTTTAATTTGTCTGGATTCAGACTCTTTTACACCATTATACTGACATATACAATCATACTTACAGTCCTGTGATGAGCGGTGGCGGAAGGTGAAACGCAAATGGCTCCGATTCACATCTTCAATAGGAATAGCAACCTGGAATAAGGCAGAAAACTGGACAATGTAATATTCATCCTCATAATTTAGTGCATATAAACCATTTTTTTCAAATAAACCATGCATGGCTCAATTAAAAAAATTGGAATAACAGGACACATAAAATAACTTTTAAGCTTTGTTTCCACTGAGGCGCTATGGTCCGCTCCAGTCCAGTCTGGGATTTTGAGCCTTTCCATTATAAAATGGACCTATTAAGCCGGACTGGACCGTACCATTTTGGGGCACCCGTTGATTGCAGGTCCATAGAAAAATGGAATGGACCGGTCAGCGTGAACCTACTGTTGAAACCCATTGATTGGCTGAAAGTCCTTACAATACAATACAAAACCTCTTTGCCAACTGCAATCTTCTCTCAAACAACATGAAATACTTTGTATGTATGAAGAACCAAAGTCCAAGCGGAAAAAAATAAGCCGTTGGATGACCTCTATTGTTTTTGTTGTTAGTTTCATCCGCCATGCGCCGTATCGGTCCAACTTTGAGTGGAAACGCTTACCTGAAGTGGAAACGAGACTTTAAAGAACCACTCCAATGAAAATTGTGTTTTTGGTGTTTCTGTGAAAAATTTTATGTATAAAGAAAATTAAACTCCAACTTGTAAGTCTGAGTGTGAAATAAGTGTGAATCAGGAGCAGACGAAAAAATGCTGTTGCAGAGAGGCCATGTCCAAATTCCTGCTCTACTCACCCCATAGTGCACTATATACATGGCGCGTTTACCATTTTGTAGAGCTGTTTAAAACAATAATTCTAAAATCCAGTGCTCTAGAAACTTCCCAGAAGTCTTTGTAAAAAAAATAGTGTGCATCGACGCTCACTAGATTGTTGAATATAGACCACAATTCAATGGGTTTTAACTATTTCTGAAAAAAGGCATTATGGGAAGTGTGAGCAGACTTACACAGCACCAAAGGTCACACCCACAACTGTGCAGAAACTATGTCAGAGAAAACATCCCAGGTTTTTTATTTTGGCTAAAAATGGCATAATAATAATAAAAATAAGACCTCTGGAAATGCTTTGAAAATATCTCAAAAGATGATTGGAGTGGGATTTTAAAGTGGTCAAAACCTGTGTATTATTATTATTACTCTATAAACTACTGCTGTGTGTTTTGGCCCCATTTTCCTTTATATTTACTTATGAATTACTGCTCAGCACCAAAGTCTTAGCAATCAAACCTCTATTGAACAGCCATTCCAAATGATAATGCAGAGCAAGTGCTTTAATCTGCAACAGACAGGTCAAACGGGCTTAGAAATATCCCAGTATTTAGCTTGTCGATACTCGGCAAATATGAAATATCCTCCTCTGCAAATTACTGGCGATGAAAAGCCTGTTCTGAGCAGACTAATGCATTTTAATAAACTCCACTGGTTTGCTGTGGTTACTTCAGAAAACTGCGATAAGGGCAGCAAGATGTGAACTCTATAAATGAGCAGAGGGGCATACCTTTATTGTCTCAAACCAGCGCGGCTGCTTCACTTGGTAGTAGATGATAGACTTGTACTCACTGATCACACTTTCTCCAGCTCCAGGGAAGATCACATTCTATATCAGGAGAAAGAACACATGCTAAGTGAAAGTGGCTAAAAATGATTTTCGGAGCATTGTTTATGACCGTCCATCTATTATGAGTTAATCAAAACTTAAGCGCATCGACAGGGATGAGAAAATTGAGACGTGCTTTCTGTCCCACAATGCACTCCCCCTGGGCAGAAAAACGTAATCTACCAGAATGGCTTTCAACAGTCGGGATGCACTTCGGGGTATGCATGAGCACCTGTGTGTTGGCTGCCAATCTAATGACGGCATTGTGGAAATAATAAATTAGAAATCAATTATTTAAAAAGGACCTGCAGGGGCTTCCATGCAGAGAGACAAAAAAGGGAAAAGTGGACCAGCTGGGGCTGATGGATCCATCCATGTAAATTGGTCTCCCTACTGGGCCTCGCTGCATCTCAACAACAGGTCAGGGTGCGTATGTAAAATACTAAAGGAGAGCTGGCACCAAAGATGGATCGACGGCGGGTGGGACACATGCCTTGTTTTTCAGAAATCTGCTCAGGCAGGCGGCGTACCTCTTTCCTCCCATTACTCCAGCTGACTCCCTGGTCTGTTAGTGTAGTCCTCCTGAAATACTCCTACACTAATGGTTTCTGACAACCAGCAATTATGAAGAATAACAGACCCTGTGTCCCCCAGCTGTGTAACGTAGATACAGGGGCAGGTGCTGCATCTCGCAAATCATCTCTTTCAATACATGATCAGGATTCTAGACTGCTTCAAATTTTTGGGGGGGGAGGCGAAGGCTGAAGCCTAAGCTGCAGGTAAGATATAAATAAAAATAAAATACTAAAGGAAACAGTATCACTAGCCAGCCTCAAGCATTATGAATTATTTTTTGAAATAAATAAAAGGAAGAGAGTAAAAGGACAGAGGAACAAAGATGTAAGACTTAACAGCAAATCCAAGCTCTGAATTTTTAGCTTTGCGTCATCCATCTATGATGGAAACTCCACTTTTTTGGGACCACATGCAGCACAGAAATGATGCCTGCATGTACATCAGTGTCTTTAAAATCCTGAAATGTAGTGCCATTATTTAAAAAAGTTAGTTTATATCATTTAAAGGTCCAGTGAAATTCCAATCACTTGAAGTCACACACTAGAAGCAATAGAGTCCTTTCTCTCAGAAGCAAAGCATCCTGACGACCAATTAAAATTCTAGAAGGAAGAGCAAGAAGTTGACCTGCTAGCAGAGACCAGGAGGCTGAACAAACCAGAAAAGGCTCTTGTAAGAAAAGTTGTAACAGTAAATGTCCAAAGCTCCACCACCCAGGATGACCACGACTCATCAAGCAGCTTATTCAACATTTAACACAGTCTCACATTCAGCTTTGCCTGCATTTTTATGTAACTTGTGTTGGTTTCTTCATAAATTAGACTATTTAACTAGATATACTCAAAGAAAGAGGGCTAAGTAAATTACATGGTTAACCTTTAATAAACCCAGTTTTATTTACAGTGTTTAGTGAATGTCAATTTTAAAAGCTTGTATAAATGTGAAAATAGATCCCAATTTGAAATCCACAATAAAACAATTTGGGATCTCCTGATCCGATTGGAAATCAGGCCCAATCACGTCATTTCGGACTTGATCGAAATCAAAGGATCCCGATCTGGGATTGGATATTTAGTGATAAGCCCTATATATTTCAATTATTTTTTTTAGATAAATACTCTATTATTCTAGTAATATCTAGTCTGCATATCATGAACGGATCGTGAAATTCTGTTGCGTTTTACGGCTATAAAAAGCAACAGAATATGGCACTAGTTTGAGCAGGAGGCGCATAAAACGGTTCTGTAAAATTAGCGAGATAGTCACAGACTCAGACGTCTGGGCTCAATAACTTTTAATAAACGTGTCATGTTGTCTTAACTCAAAAGGACTTATAAAGACGCTTCAGATTGTGTTTTGTTTCTTTTTAATGAGAACCTTCGCGCTGCCGACCGCAGAGAGACGGCTGCCAAGGGACCGTCTACAAAGTGCAAGCTCTGGGGGAAAAGTTATTTAAAAAAACTAAGAAATCCATCAAAAATATTTAATAGAAAAGAAAGAAACTAAAGCTACAGTCACCAAACTTTCTTATTTATTTTCACTAGTTAATAGTTGTTTATTTTTTCTAGTTAATAGTGTATTCTTAAAGCTTCTTCACATAAGTGCACCATTTAAGTGTTAAATGATAAAAGAAGGAAACCTAAAAATCTTGGACAACCTGGATCTGTTCATTAAATCAGTTCAATTTTTATTTGTTTTAAAAGTATCAGATCAGGACTCTGAATCAGCAGATCCTTAAAATCAAATGACGTAAAATCGGATTGAGGCTAAAACAAGCTGACCTGGACATCCCTGAAAATGACGCCTTATGAGATAATTGTATATTTTCTATCGTCTTATCTATACTTGAAATGACTCAGTGAATGAGGGCAGGTGCACTGCACACAAACTGATGCACATTCTCAACATCTATCCAACCTGCTGTTGACAATCACATTCAGCTCTGCCGTTTCCAAGTATTGAATCTATAATCAGATGATTTTCCATGTGTATAGCATGTCTCCAAGTTACATTTATTATGTTCAATAAGCGACTATCAGTCATTAGCAGTGTTGGCTTCAGGGCTGCATTTCATGAAGATCACCTCTGATTCTTGCACTTCCTCAGCCTGCTGGGCCAAATCTCTGACAAAGCTCCCCATTTTAGGGCTAATGAGCTTAATTGATGCAACCAGGAGTAATGGACCTTTCTCCAGTTTCACTGTTTGCTGGAAGACTCCTACCTAACAGTAATCTGTCATCTCAAATTACTTCCAAATGCTCTTTCGCTTCAATTACAGAGCCCTTACTCGGCTATATTAGGTACTTCAATTAGCTGTAAATCAGTTCAGTGCAGACTGTAACTCCAAAACCACAAAAACATCGATAAAATCCTATCAGTTTCCACTTTTTACAGAGGGTTCATCCCTCCCGCAAATAAATACACCCGACAAAAATATAAACAGCTTTTGCTCCCATCTTTAATGAGCTAAATTTAGAGATCCAAAATTGTTTTCACCAACAAAATGCAGCCTTTTCTTTCTCATTTGTCTAAATCTTTGCTAGTGAGCAAATAATCCATCCAGCACACAGGTGAGCTAAATCCAGGTACTGATAAGTGAGTGGGATTATTGCACAGGTGTGTCTCTGGCTGCTTACAACACATAGATTATCCGGACAAAACTGGAAGGCTCACTAACAACGATTTGGACAAAGGAGTGAACAGGACTTGAAAAAAAAGGGAGCTCTGGGGATGGAATCAGTTTAGATCTTTGGGCTCATCTCATGAGAGCAAAAACACAACTAGTTAACATTTATCTGCAGTGCAAAACGTTTTGATATCATTTTAGTCGAGGTTTACGTGAGATTACCTGGTAGTCTGAAGTCAAACTTGTGATATGGGACTTTTTTTCTGAATATCATAAATCAAAGCAAATACTTTTGTAAAATTCCTTGTTTACATAAAATGTTCTTTAAATAAAGGAAAACAAATACAAACTGTGGTAAGGCACTCAAAAATGAAGATACAATTAAAAAAAACTGTTATGTCGCCTGAACAGTTTTAATTCCCTGGAGACCACAGTGGATTTACTGGGCCAAGGCTTCCTTTTGATGCTGTGGGGTCGAGGTTTTATACACTATAGTTACTTAATTGGAAAGGAAAATGGCTTAAGGAAGAAGAAAGGGAATGTACTCTCATCAATTCCATTTATTAACATACGTCAGGTAATAACAGCAGTGTCGCATAAAAGATGAAATCAGGAACTGTAGCAACTACACACTCTGCCTAACAACTAAAGTGCCGACCGCCTTGAACTGGAGAGACATTCGTTAGGCAAAATTCCTCCACTTTTTAATTGCTCCCAAACAAAGAAACAAACAGAACCGTGTTCAGCTCCGTCAGTGATCAAGGTCGTGTTTTTTAACCCCTCTTCCTCAGAGGAAGGATGTTTGGTGCTTTTGTTTTGTTTTCTTTGCGCTGGAGCAAAGTTGATCGTGAATGAATCCTTGACAGCCCAAATAAAGACAATGGCTACCTCCAAACACCTCTTCCTGCCAGCAGATAAAAAGGTCATTAGAAGACCTGGCTTCAAGAAAGAACATTTCAGGTTTTAGAACGTACACACACAAACACAGGACTACTATGAATTATGGTAAGAATTATGATTATTTATCCAGCAAGCACCCTCCCCACTCTGAATACATTCAATGGGCTGCTGCAGAAAAAAGAAACTTAAGTCGACAAGGACGTCAATAGCTAAAAAAAAAGAGTGACAATGGAAAATAATGATACATTTAAATCACTGCTCGCTGAAAATTTGAATGCACTGAAAAATCTATTAAATCTTGCAGCAATTAACCCATTAATATTGTAGATTTGCAGCCGACACAAAATAGCACTTCTCTTCGAACTACCATGACTCTTCGAGCATTTACACAAATTCTGGATTCTGATGGACTCGAAAGTGGAGGAAAGTAGCTTTGCGTCCACAGCTTTACACTTGACTACCGTAAATCGTTGCGCAAAGCTGTTTTTTCTCTTTTGCTTCATAGCAGGACCTCCTGTAAAATGTTGCATACTAGAGCAAAGCTGCTTTCTTCTGCTTCAGAATTCGTTAGAATTATGGGAAATAACAGCAACTCAATCAATGTCGACACTGGAGCTAAAACTTTGGCGTTGAAGGGTTAAAGCAGATAATCTAGCTTTTAGATCCAAAACCAAATCAACTGCATCACAAAGCCAGGCCACATCGCCTGGCTACCTGCTCGAGTCTGGAACTAATTTCCACAGTGATAAAAGATGGCTCCTATAGTGGCGGGGCTAATTTTAGGCTACTCAATCAAATGCGATGTGAGAATATTGCATTCTGTCAGTCCTGACAGGTGGCAGAGAAATACAGCGTGGCCGCTGCAACACGCTCCTTTGAGGGAGTCCCGTTTAGATCATCAGTGTGCTGAGCGGTGGGGGGAGTTAAAGAGGCTGCTGTGTAAACGCCGCAGTCTTGAGAGTCACAGACTTGTCAAAGCACCTGTGTGAACAGCAGAAAAAGCCCAGGAAAAATAAAACAAGATGTTGACACTTCTCCTGACACACCTCAAGCTTTTTGCCTTCCTCGTCATAAACAGACATGGTCACCTCCACGTTTTTGGGTGTGGTCTTACTCCCTTTGTCAAAGTCTCCCTGAACCAGGGTGATGTAGATGTCGTTTCGCACGTCACCTTGAAAAAAAGCACATCAAGAAGTGAGTATCGTGCATTTCCCACCTTTCACAGAGCATTTTGGTAGAAAGCAGTACATAGTTGCATTAATCAGTTAAGAACTTTTATATCGAAATATAATCTAAGCTGTTTTTAAACTGACCATTCATAATTTCACACATTTTTTAACTTTTTGATGTATAATTTGTATTAAAAAAATGTTTTAAAAAGCTCAACCTGGCATTATTATCTCGGGAAAGCCCATTTTGCGAGCCACAGCTGTCGATCGATCCACCAGGTGAGGGAAGTCTTTCCTTATCTGATGAATATCTCCTGGAAGCAGCTTCAGAGTCACCCACAGCCCTGGTAATGCAATAAAGGCAAGTAAGAACGGAGATAACATCATTAGATGACAGCAGCCAAGCAATTGCGCCGAGGGAAACTGAAAACAGACTTCAGCCTTCATTAGAGAAAAATGTAAACGCAACAAAAGCTACTCGAAGTGAGTCTGTGTCTTTGTCATTGTCACAACCACATGTTGTGTCAGAGGGTGTAGATGATGAACCGAAAATAGAAAATATTCTGTCATAGAGTGTGGCTGTGGACTGTCAGTGTCCCGAAGAACCACAGAAAAATGATATATATTTATTAAGTATTGAGTTTAATTGCAGCACCTACAGTGCCAACCAATTGGAGGATAAATACGTTGATAACTTTGATGGTAACAAAATATTCAGTATGGTGGTCAGTTCAAAAATGTGTTTTGATTCCTAAATTTATTTTATCTATTTTGTTGTAAACAAGCAAGGGGGACCACTTTGCATCAATGATTGGGGAAAAAAACAGTTTCAAAAAAACAAAACAAACACACACAAAAAAAACCTCCATGTCAGCAATTCATCAAAACGATTTTCTTCTGCACCTCAAAGAAAAATCTATCAAAATTAGTCACACACACACCGGATTTAATTTGTGGGCTCTAATTCTTTTTATATGAGAAAAAGTCATATTTATAATCCAAAAAAATAAACTCTCCTATCATACCCAGGCTTTTGTAATTGCTTTTGGAAAAGCTTGGAGTGATCCTAAGAAGAAACTCAGGGGTCTAAACGGGACTTTGATGGATCACATTTCTTATTAGTTTCCCACCAGTAGATGCTTTCTGTTCTTTTTTTTTTCCCCCCATGAAGAAAAAAAAAAAACTTATTGGAGGATGTTCATCTTAAAGGTGGAGCAGCACTTCTATCACCGTCTCAGGGAAGACAAAAAGCCGCATAATGTCACAGTTTTAAATGAGACATTCTTAATTAAAGCCTCCAGCTTAAGCAGTGAGCAATGCACTCGCAGGTCAACAAAGCAGAGAAGCTTCATCTACCTCTAAGGTTTAGTTCACTTTGCAGACCTTTTATTGTTATAGCAGATTCATCCTTCAGTGAAAAGCCAGGAGCCTTCAAGCGTGCAAGCCTGCCGACTGTAACAGCTGCCATCATTTCTCCTATTTCTGTGTAGGTTCAAGCAGACCTGATTACTGGAAGCTCGCTTCATCAGAGTCTTCTTTTCAATACGCCTACATCATTCTAAGTTAGAATGCTTCCTAAATTTTCATCAATGTATTGGAAAATAAGTGAATAAATACTGGGACATTTATGTTACGGCGTCTTTTTACCAGCAGAAAGAATGAAAATATAACACCCCGGCAGTCACGGGAGCAAAGGTAGATCACTGGTAGAGCGGTCAACCGCTCATGTCTTAGTCATAGCACCCGTAAGGGGGTTGAACCAAACGATCGCTGTGGGTTATCTGGGCCCGTGGAGGGTCCTACAAAGGGGCGGCTGCATCCTAAAGGTACAGCAGATGTGTCTTGCAGGTTCCTCGTCATCTTAAGGGACGTCGTATAACAATTGTTGTGCGTGTGGTAAGCATTTTGTAAAGTATTTGCAAGGATAATGTTCACGCACTTACGACGTGCTGGTGATGCCTTAACGTCAAACTCCAGTCATTTATGAGGTCAGGAGCCAAGAGTTAGCCTTTTTTCTTCCATTCCCTTTTTTCAAATGTGTTTTTTCTCTCATAAACCAAACTGTTTGCCCACAAGACGACCTGTTTTCCTCCTCGGTCTGCTTCATCGTGGTATGAACGATTCCGACTGTACCTTGGCCCTTGTGATTGACCTCTTTGGCGGTGATAACCTTGTTGATGACGGTCTGCAGGAAGTCGTTCTCCCCTGCTACCCTGGGTGAAAAACGGGAGATGTTCAGCTGCTTGTGGCGAATGGCGTCATCCAACGCTAGCCTGCAGTATGCACACAACAGGCAAACACCGGGAAGGTGAAAAAAGATGGAAGGAAGGAAGAAAGAGAGGAAGAGGAGTAGGGCGGGAGGTTCCACGAATGACAAGTATGGGGATACAAGGGGGGGGGGAGAGATGAAAGAAGAAAAAGGGTGAGAAAGACAGGAGGGTGACGCGAATACCATGGCAGACACCAGCCGCATGTTAGCAGTTAACAATGAGACGGGATGGGCAAAGAAAGAAACACGGAAAAACCTTTATTCAGGAAATACGTCCTTTTTTGCATTCACACTCCAAAAGCTCCTACCTGATTTTTTTAGAGAGACTTTTAACAGTATAAAGCCCAAGTCCCCTAAAGCATCACTTTTTTTATTTATATACCCGAATGTACAAATCTGACACAAAGGATTAGAAAGTAGCAGTATATTATTGAATGCTTTCAATGTATTGGAGAAGGGAAAAAAGTGAATTATGAATTTAAAAATCCAGCTAGACCGCCTCAAGGTTCACCAAAAGCCTTTTTTAAGAAAGACAACACAGATTGTGGAAGGAAAGGTTGCAGGACATGATTACCGGTAGTGTAGCAAGATTTCCCTTGTAGTTCACAATTGTAGTCCAGACATTTAGGCAGACGAAAATGACCAGAAAGATGCACGCAGACTGAGGAGTGTTTTTTCAAATATTATTAAGGAGATTTTCTCAAAAGAAAATATCAAAAATGAATCACTTTAAGGTGAAATTTAGCATCCAACAGTAACAAGCTAAATGAAGGTTAATTAGCATTAAAAAAAAGACATTCTAAGTAAATTTTGATTAGTCAAAGAAATATTCAATATCAGTTCAGACTTGGATTTCAGCCAAATTACAGATCTTTATCAAATTCTCCAATTGGTTCATTCCATAAAAACATTTGCAATGATGAGCTGTCCTGCAGCAGCTAATAGTCACGTTGAACGTAAATTACTTCTTGTAAAACCTGCTCTTCTTCTGACACCGGGAGATTCTAATTTCAATGATTTACGTTGTAGATGAAAGCTCTAAGTCAGGCCGTCTGCCCCCTGGACTGTCTGAAAGAGAGGCATTTCCAGCCATGCCAGGAAACCACGTTCTCTGCATGTCAAAAAAAATAAAAAAAAAGATGGCAGCGAATGAGCTCGTCTTAATTGAGTTGGGAGGGAACAGGACCGTGCTGTTGTCCTAAGACCCCTGCTAATCTGGCGCCAACACTAAAAACATAAAAAAGAAAAAGCGCAAATCTGGCACAATGGGTAAAATTCTAAATAAGAGCAGGGGGTGAGACAAAGAATTTAATTTGCTCCGCAGCACAGTGCACTTACGGCTGAAAAGGGATAAAGTGTTGCTTGTCCTCATCATCCATTTTGCCAGTTATGATGTCGGTGACATCCATTACTATAAAAAGAAAAAAAGAGGAGGAGAGGTTAAAAAAAACTCTGATGGTCTTCAGAAAGCAGAGGAGCTATAACGGAGGCAGAGATAACTGGGGAGTGAGGCCGCATGAGGGGTAAAAGCAGCTTCCGCTGATGTCAGCTTGTTCTTTGATGAACATTAATTAAGGGAACAAGTTACTATTACACCAACTTCTCTGGAAACTGTTTTGATTTTATAAAAAACTAAAGTACACATGTAACAGAAACACAATACCAGTCCGGTTAAGCAAGAACTTTAACTTAAAAATGAAATGTTCTCTTTGAAAACAAGAGCACTGTCCATCATCCAAGCTTAAATAAAAGTCACATTTTGATAATAAATGGTGAAAACTATTGTTGTAATTACTGTATAGGTTGATGTGAGACAAAATTGGTGCAGTATATATTTTTCTGTCACTTAAAAAATGTTACCAGAGTAGGAATTGCAGAATTTAGCGAGAAAAAGTCGCTTTCAGAAAGAGGATCTTTTTTGTCTCTGCTTATAAATTCACATATTATGTGAGGTGATTAAAGGTAATGTGTAAAAATCCTTTAAAATTGAAGTTAAAAATCTCTCAGCTCTTTGTTTTACAGGCTTTTTCTTCCAGATGTGTGGAAAGGCAATAATGACATCTAAAGACAGGCCTCCATAAATCCGGCTGTCATTTATTTTCCCTTTGAGTGCTGCTGGGGAAAAGAAGAAAAAAAACCTGAAAGAAAAAACAAAATTTGCTCTGTTGGAAGAGCGCTGGCAAAGGGGCCAGTCTAATTAGTTTACTACACACCTGCAAACTTGGCAACAGGAGATGAATCCTGCTGATATTTTTTTTTCCCCACACTTTTCGCTGGAGCTGGTTTGAATTTTATACACAAATATTTAGTCAATCAGGCAAAAAAAAAAAAGAAAAAAAAAATTTGGCAAAACATTTCCTGTCAACAAGCAGCCGACACGAGTTGGAGAGTCAACGCAAAACCAGGTCTTGATTATGAGACTAGAAAGCTCAAAAAGCATGACTGAAACCGATTTTGACCCACCTGCCACTCCAAAGGGTCTTCTCAGACCCGACGTCAGCTTCTTGGTGTTGTTGTCTCGGAGCTCCATGCGTCCGACTCTGACTATTTGACACACAAAGCTAATCCTTTCTCTTTTCAAGTCTTCACTTCCCAAGTCCTAAACACAAAAAAAAAACTTCTAAATGAATGTGTTCCACAAACGAGCCAAACCTTAATCAGAAAAATCTAAAAGGATTTCACAATCTTAAAGTCCCACTCCGATCATAAGTGTTCCCAGTGGCCTTTTAATTAAGATTCTGCCCATTTAAGCCTAAACCAAAAAATATGATATAACTTTTGAGTCGATTTTTCTCAGAGTGGGTCTTTAAGAAAAGTATTGATGTCTAAATCCTGCCATAAAGATTTAAGAATACTACTGTACTCAATAAATCTCTGATTTAAAAATGAAGCAAACCTTTTTTTAATGCAAAATGTTCCAGTCACAAATGTTCAAAAATTCATTTCCTGTGAGCAACCAAAAGTGCAGCTGGTAGACCAACGCTGACCTTTCTGGCCTCTGGCTTCCATTAGATAGAGGTGATTGCCTTGGTAAACACATACAGCGAGCCCGGCTCTTTCTGAGAGAGCTTAGCAAACACAAACTCTCTGCAGACAGGCACCCACACGCCTCATAACATGGCTGAATAAGCAGAGGAGCGTGCACGCACGCAAACACACAGGACAGCACTCACCGTGAAGACTGCCCGCAGATTATGAAGCTGGTCGATGTCTTTTGCCAGACCTGCACTTGACCACTTCACCAAGTAGTTCTCACTTGAAAGAAAAGGCGAGAGAAAGAAATCTCCCCGTTATTATTATGATTAGGTCACAATTTAGCAACCAAGAGAGCAATAACAACACCTAGTTGACTTCTGATGGTTTCTAAACCACCATCCTGTTACCACAGACTATAATGGAGGAGCCTCAAAATATTCAAACTCTTTTTTTTTTTTTTCAACTTGAAAAGAGAAGCCTGGGGTTTGTTTCTGCTGTCTGCCTGTCACTGCTTGATCATTTGTCTCACTACAAGAAAACTCAAACTTCTCAGCTGCACCACAAACAGACTAAAAATGACACAACTGGGATGATAAAAGTGTTCAGTGAAAGAAAGAACACGCCAGCTGATTCTTTTTCATTCACAACACTTCACAACAGTCTGTTTTCTCTAAAACGCGTTCTCTATAGCATTTAAGCCAGCCGCTATCATTCCATGATGGGTAGGACTAAACTTACGTCTGAGGAGATGATTACCTGATAAATTTGGACTCCATGGGGTCGTAGAGCGACATCAGCACCTCCGCATCTTCGCCGATCTTGCATACCACATTCTTCAGAGTCACAAAGAGCGCAAACGATGGAGTGGAAGCAAACTTGGCTTGTCTCGTCAGATCAATATTTTGCCTTTGAGACTGTCAAAAAAAAAAAAAGAAGAAGAAATCCCAGTGATAAAGCACAGAGTTCTCCCAAAAGAAACTGCAGCCTTTTTCTGATATACTGCAAATACTGCCAATGAGAGAAAAAGAAATCTGTCTTTCCTTTACTCACAACTATTTACAAACAGGGGTTGACATAGCCCAGAAATTTGCACTGGCCCACAGGGCCAGTAGTTTTTGAAACTTACTGGCCCTGCCTGAAAGTTACTGGCCCGACACCGCGCATAGCGGGACCCGCCGCTCCGCAGGTGCTTGCAACTTTAGGGGGGTCCGGGGGCATGCCCCCCCGGAAACTTTTAATATGGTACAATTTGGTGCATTCTGGTGACATCACTTATTTCTACACTTTTCAATGACTGAAAATAGACCATATCAAACTTAAATCTGCTCTAGTCTGTTTCAGATGTTTTGAAGAGAGCACTGCAGTGTAGTAGGTAACACTAGTTCAGACGTTTTCATGGTGCTTCTAACGGCAAATATCGCAATAAATCATAAACCTTAAATGTGTTAAAACAATCTAATGGCAGCTTGAACCATTTAACGAATCAAATAAATCCCTTAATGCATTTGACCAATCGGATGGACGCCTTCACATTGTTGACCAATCAGATGGAGCCCTGTTATGTTAGATGTTTGTAACCTATGTCAACGTGGGTCATTTGGAGTATAATTTTTAAACTGGGAATGGTTATTTGGTTATTTTGCTGTTTGTTTATATACCGCAAATTATATCGTTATCGCAATTTTAATCTCTGATATCGCATATCGCGAGTTTTCCTCATATTGTGCAGGTCTAACTGAGATCATTCAGCTAACTAGAAATACTTACTGCTTACAGTGTTGTAAAGAAAAACAAAATTAAGTAGTTTAACATTCTACTGCATTTGAGTCTGAGATTCAGGTATTTGGAGTTGCCTTTGATTCTTTGACATTCAGCTTAAAGCTTAGTGGATACAGTTTCATCTTCAATGCATTCATTAAATATCTTGCTGTCCATACTACTAATTATACCCATTACTCCATCCAACATATTCCTATCTATTCCTGCCATGTCTTCCACATCTCTGACATGCTTCAGTCTCTCTTCAGTGACGGTGTCGGATTTATAATCGAATGTAATAATAACCCACTGGCTTGTGCCTTCGTTGTTGCTGTTTAACATTGTTTTGTATTGAATTGTTACATTCAATAAAATTTGAAAAAAAAAAGTAGTGAGCGCGTGCCGCGTGGTGCTCGGCAGTGAAAGCCGAGCGCGCGCAGGCGGGAGAGAAGGAGAAGTGATCAAAGGTTTCCCATAGAAACCCTTGAAGTCTGAACACAGGACTAGCAGAAAAACTAAATTATGAAGACGAGGTAAATCTACACGTTTTCGCAAAATTTACTTTATTGAAAAAGGTGAAGAATATATAAACCGTTAAATATTTTAGTGGCCCGAGCGGACTAGTGAAAAGTAAAGTCTTGTGGTCCGCACTGCTCGAAAAACAGGACCGGGCCAGCGGACAAATGGCTATGTCGAGCCCTGACAAATTATTTACCAATTACAATGAATCTAGTAGACTACAGTTGTTCTGCAAGCTGTAAAAAAAGTTGATGTTTTTTATTAGATTACCTGGATTCCCTTCTAAAGTATGCTGAGGCCACATCATTAATATAATTATTAAAATTGGTCTGCACAATTTCCTTTCATACATGCGTATGCAAAAAAAAATTACATTAAATTCAAAAAAAGGAAAAGCTGTGCAGAATGAGACCACAAGGGACGTTCAAAGATGCCATACACTGGATTAGGAATGAATCTGAGTGATTTTCTTTCCTCTGTGTGCAAAAGAAGTCCTAGTTTTCCCTCATTTTGAAATTAGCCTGAGCAAATACCAAAAAATATACTCAAATTTAAAGACCCACTCTGATAAAAGTTGGGTATTTAACATGTTCTTGTAGAATTTTTCTGATGATGGAGGGCATATATTTAGGAAATTAAGCTAAAAATGTCTTAGTATTTATTTTTTCTGATCACTATGAATCAGGAGCAGATGTAAAAATGTTTGGGGGAAAAAAGATTATTTGTGATGTAGCAAATACATTTGATGGGCCACAAACTCCCTGCTCAAAGCTCTCAGCAATCGGAAGGGGGGGTAGGGTTGCTCCGCCCCATTAGTCCCGCCCACAACTCTGAGGCGCTCTGCTGTCCTAGAAAACGACACAGGTTTTCTGATCGGAGGGGCCTTTAAATTTGAACTAAAGACTATTTTCTATCGCCTAAAAGTGCATTTATACTGGTGCACCGAGTTTGCACTTTCTTGGATAATCTGCTCTGTTAGATACATTAAAAATCTTGAAGAGGAGAACTTAAATCAGATTAATAAAAATAAATATTATGATAAAAATTCCTATCTGTCCACAGCTTAATCTAAAAAAGTAATTAAAGTAAAAGTTGTGGAAATATTCAGTTTGTAAATGGAGTTTAGTGAATAAGTGAAAGTGTTTAACCGTCTTGTAATCAGAGAAGAAGCAAATTTTGTTTGGGTTTTATTCCTTCCTAATTAGTGCTCAAGTAATACAGTCACTATTGCAACAACAAGTCTTTTTCTAGACACCAAATCTGGAAGAAAACCAAAGGGGTGTGAAGTTATGTGCTCATTTGCTGCATACAAAAATGGCTGAATACCAACTAGCAATTCTATCAAACTGAAAAGTGCACATCTATGTGTTCATCTATGCACTTCCACAACAACAACACAGAAGAAGAGCTTACCTTCTCCTCTTGGATGCGGTCCTCAATTTGCTTGGAGGCTGCCTCGTGTGCCCTGAACAGACTGATGGCGCTGGTGAGCTCTGGATCCAGAATGTTTCCATCCTTATCTCTCACAACTAAGTCAAGATCCAAGTACCTTGAATGGGAAAGAGGATCGGGGAACAGAATGAAAATCTCTAAACATATAGGTGCCTTTTTAGCTACCACATTTTCTGCACGATAAGATGTCCTTAAGAGCCTTCGTTTTAGAGTTAGCCTATGTTTGTTATGTTTGTTTTAGCTATATCAATCTGGTTTTCTACATGCTGTAAACAAGGTAGTTACAGGTAATATGAATGTGCCAACATGGCTAACGTGTTACAAGCTAGTTCTAGAGTTACTGTGAGCACAGTTGATAAAGTCTGACTAATCTCTGACTCTTTTGTCACGCTTAGAGCGCCTTGTAGGTCAGTGCAGCTTCTATATGACAAAGGTTCAAAAGATGACTTATGATCCGGTGGGCACTACAGTGCAGAAAATACGCTACATACACTAAAGTTATCCTGCAACTCCAGCTGCATTGTTCCCTTGCTGGACAACTTTTCCTTGAAGCTTGTCTGTCCTGTCACACTCACTTCACTCTGGAGGGACTAAGTATAGTCAGTTTAGCAGATAGCAGGCCATCTTCAATCGAAATTGGCCACTTCCATACATAGATGAAGGTTTAAAGCCAGAGCAGCAGAAAGGAGCTTCACACATCTCATTTTGATGTTATATGCTCAATGCAGATCCAGTGAAAGCTGTCACTTCATGATGGAATGCACCGGAGTATGTTGAATATTAATCTCTCTCCTTTGTTCTCAAGCTAAGTGATGAAGTGTTATTTTTTACTGACACTTTTGGCACACACTTCAGCATGAGGAAACGCCACCGAGATATAGGGATGCGAGAATAAATTCCCTAAAGAGGATGGCAGAAGGCTTTACTTGTTGCCGTAGTCTATCTTTGAGGTGACCTTCTGTTTGAGTTCGGTGAGCTCGTCCTGCGGGAGGGTGCCAGACAAGATCTGGGACCGCCATTCGATGAGGTCATAGATCATGTCACGGACGCAGTTGAACATCTCACGCTTGTCCCCCTGTCGCACGAAAATATTGTGAAAATTAAACACACAATGGAATAGTGGTCAACGGTGTCCAATCAAATGGCTCCAATGGAAAGAAGAGGGAAAACAGCAGCAGCAAAATATAAAAAAATAAAGACTGTTTGTATGGTAGCATTTTTGTACATGCTATCATGTATGTCGATGTATTTTTAGGTTCAAAATTGTGCAATAAAACACATTGAGAAAACCCCCAAATTAACAGAAGACCAAAGAAAACAAATCCTGCTAATTCCACCAAAAAAGAAGAGAATCCTCCTAAAAATCCTCGTCTTCCATCCATGTCTGAGAAACCCACATACCACGTAGAGGTCCCTCCATATTGTGGCCCATTCCCGCAGCGTTGTGGTAACCTCCTGGACCAGGGGCAACTCAGTGGGAATGACCGTCTCCTTATGCCTGCAGTGACAGTGAATACATTTGAAACAGCAAATCGGTGTCCTCTGTGCCCCCACCTTCTCCACAGAATGAGAAGTAGCTTTAAACTTTTTATGGGAAGGAAAAGGTTGAATAAATCTGTTTTTAAAGCTTCAAATTCTCGTTCTGTCGATCATAAAATTAGACATGATGTCTGTAGCTAAGAGGTTTTTAATAACAAAGAACATTATAGTGTGATCTGGTAACGTCTTATTTGTAAATAGTTAATCAAATGTATCATATTCGTGCCTTAATTTTGAAATGCACCATTCATAGAGGAAAATCGCAGGTGTGTGGATTTAAATAAAAAAGATAATGTATTTTTAGGAAAAGAAATTGCTGCCTAACACATCTGAATCTAAAAACCGTTCCATCAAAGACAGACTATAAATTAAAACGTAAAAAGAAAAAGCATATAACAAGGTATTATAATCATTGAGCCCCAAAGAATTCACATCTGTGGGATGTTTTTTTAACCAAAATTAGGCTCAGAAATGATTCCCTACTTCAGAATGTGATTACAGTTCAAGGACTTAAAAGTTCAGAGTTTAGCTCTGTCATGTGAAAGAGAAATCAAAGGAGACAGAGATCAAAACAGAACAGAGCCACAAGTTGTGCTGCGACAAACACATGCCACATTACATCAAGCGGGGGCTCCTCGCCCGAGCCGAGCTCAGAGCGAACACACACCACTTCCATTCTAACTAGATCTGCAACGAGGCAGTGAGGATCTCACAAATGCTGCTATTTTCCCCACCTGATATTTGTCACGATCTTTAACAATCAGTGAGGATAAAGAAAAGACGTTTTTTACCATATAATGTCTGCAAACAATTCTTAAATTACTGACCCACTTCCTTCCACTGTGGCATCCTTCAAGTGAATGTAGCAGGCTGGAAATATGCCCTGAAAGAGGGAAAACAATACAAAGGTATCACAAATATAGTTAAACCATACAAACAATTGTAGGTACAGTATGAAACCTAAATGTGTATTCATTATTTCCTTATGTTCATCACCTTTTTCGACTTTCTCCTCAGTAGGTGTCCTCTGTACCACTCTAAAAGAGGGAAATAGAAGAATAAATGAAAAATTATTTTGTTGTGGATTTGGATAATGACAATAAAAGATTCTGATTTTAAAGGAAAAAAGAAAGTTTACTTTTATTATTTGAATTGCGTTTATTTGTTTCATGAAAACTTCCATTACAAGGATCACAACACCATTTTTGGGGGCTTTTTTCCCCCCTAAATACAGATCTTAACAATCCCATCTTTAGACTGTCAGTTGCAGCCATGCATGGCATCAGGAAACCCATTCTCACCTTCATACGTCTCTAGTATGTGCACCGTGTCTCCGATCTGTAGTGACAGCTCCTCCTCTCCGCGGGCAGAGTAGTTATAGATTGCTTTAAAAAAAAAGGACAGAGGACAATATAAGAGATGGAGATATTGCAGGAGGAGGAAAAAGGCAATAAAGTGTCTGGCTCCCTCGTGGCGCTAATTGTGCATCAGCGCGACGTCTAGTAGCAGAGACGTTAACACATACAGAAGAAGTCCAACCTCACACACTGCTGTGCTAGAAGACGCACACATTACTGCCTTCTGAAGAGGAATCAATATTGATGGATAACGCCAAAACAGTAAGGATGACAGTGATAAACATATTTGCTTAGAAGCAGGCAGAACAGACAGGATGATAAAATACCAGCATGGTTTAGAATTTCTTGGATATTCTAAGGATAAAAAATGTGAGCAAGGATTTATTTTCTAGTGAACAGAGAAACAGCAAAAATGTAAGTAAAACACATTTTACCACTGCGATTGATTATTAGAGGCATCAATTATGATCAATAAATTATAATAAATCTTTTTTTATATATATTTGAGGACAGAAAAATGTATGCGATTTATCATAAAACTATTAAGCGCAACTTAAATATGCAGCGCGTTTTTCACTCAGACATATTTGAAAAGTTCACAAACATGGCTGACTATAGAGAAAGTGTGATTCGACCAGCCCTGACTTCATTTAAAGTTAATGCTTGGAAGCATTTTGGCTTAGTCAGTGTTGATGGTCAAAGGGCTTTGGACAAAAGTCATGTGAAGTTGCGTTGTACCAATATTCAGTGTTTTGGGGACAGAACAAAGATGTGAAACATGTTCAGTAGCTGGCCAGGCACTATTTTGTTCGATTCAAGTTAAAGAACATTCTATTCAAGCTGGTCTATTGATAAAAAGTTGCATTATGTTTTTTTAAGGTTGTTGATTCAGGTAAAATGTGTTCCTCGTAAACTTGTCTATTGTCGATACTGTGAATTTTTTCTGATCGCCAAACGAAACAGTTTTTAATGCTCTTAACAAAAGTTAAACAAATGCATTGATCTTGTCTTTACTAACAGATGCACTTTTGAAAAAGATTTTAAAAAATGTATTAAATCAAATGAGCTCTATAACATAAAAAGGATTGAAGATTTTTGGAATGTGATCACAGCTTCCTCTTTTATTATTGAAAGGCGTGAAATGCTATGCGACACATATTCGGTCTAACAACTGTTGCTTAGCTGTCTAACTGTATGTGCACATTCAAGCCCACAATCCATTGTGTGGTTCCAGAACAATCCATTGAGCCCAGTGAATTCACCAGAACGTGAGCCAAAGGCTGACAATAGAACAAACGCCCCAGGAAATGAATATAGTTTGTCCATCAAAAGTCAGCTGGGATTAATCTGTGTGGAGGCATCAGAGAGTATTCTAGTCACAGTACAATGATTCCAATAAAAGTATTGTTATGAGGTGGCAAAAATGACTATAAAGCCAGCAACTGCATCTCTTTGTTAGGAACTGGGCGGTGGGTCCAGCGGATATGCCATCCAAAAAGCATCTGATGAAAGAAAACCAACCAGCAGCAATAGAAGCATAAAGCCTGATATTTTAACACAACATGAAAAACCGCCCTTGTCGTCACTACCGATGAGACACTCTAAAATTAAGTTAATGGGAACTCCGGGAACCGTGGATATCCTTCACTGGGGAAAAATGATCAAAATGAACGCAAACGACACTCCGGGCTGATGCGGACTAAATGACGTCCATCAAACACAACCCCTGGCATGCCAGGCAATGATTGCCCAGTTTAACACAGACACCCAAAGTGATTCCAGTCACGTGGAGACTAAATGACAGCCCTGATTACTCATAAACTTGTATTTGCATATCCAAGTAAACTGATGTCAATTAGGGTGCAGCGAGGGAGAGAAAATCCATCAGAGGAGGAAGACGAAGAGCATGAGGAAGTGGCCCGTACTCTTGCTTGAGTGCAGAATGGCAAATGATTTTCTAGAAACAGGATAAATAGAAGCATCATTTGGCAGAAGCTCATTATAATACATAACCTCTCGCAAAGGGCGTAAAAGCTCAGACAACATCATCATCATAGGAAAGGAGCGAGGAATCCGATTACAGACCTATCAACTTAGCCAACATGCCTCCAAGCCCTCTCTACAATTATAAGCAGCCCAATCTACACATCGGGCTGATTGTAATTCCACACTGTGCGTTTGCTAATGACCTGCACTAATCCATGCACAGTGTAACATATCATTATGCTCAGATGATAATACAGTATGTTGATGAAAGTGGGATGGAAATAAAAAAATGCACAGAAAAGACTTGCAAGAAACAGAAAAGGCCATCTGATGCTTTACTAAATAGAGTCTGCGAGGATGGTGAGGAAATTCATGGACAACAAGATGCTCAAGAAGGAAAAGACACGATTAGAAGAAGAGGCTAAACTCTGTTCTTAATTGCCTTTAGTAAACGAGTCAATGCTGACTAAAGGAGAGCAAACAAACAACAAACATCTAACTTTTGTCATGGTGTAAATTAAGTGCAAACTGATATTTTAAAGGCAATCATTTTAAAATTCATTGTCTTGCCACGTTTGAACTCAAAATTAAGCAACTTACCTTAGACTGAAAATTAAGACTGGTCTTAAATGTTTCCATCTAAATGTCTTGTGAGTATTTAGAATAAACATACAAACAATCCTCAATTAAGCAAAGAGACATGTAAAACCTAGTTTTAAATGTAAGTTTTGAACATATTGCATGAATGAAAACAGATCATTCGTTAATATGCCCGGATAGTGAGAAAAGTTGTGGTCTTTACGTAAAATTTTTACAGATGTATAACGAATAAACCACCTTAAAACCACGGAAGAAGTGCTAATAAACCACGCAAAGAACACGCAAATTAACTTATAACATGAACTGTGATTACTGAATTGTGCGTTATGTAATTTTAGCGTGATATGTGCTCCCTCCATATATGTGATATACAATAATTCCTTGGCTGGTACATGTATGAAAAGTCCATTCGACATACGCACAAACATACGTGGAACGGTCGTAGAAAGCCACAAATTTGTGTATGCATCTCGCAAAAATCATTTACAATCGCCTGAGATTTTCGTAATAATTGTATACGAATAAACTACGCATGAACTGCTTAATTCTCAACGGAACAAAGATTTTGAATAGCTCAAAACCAAATTCACATATAGACCCACCGGCCAAAACCCTCGACTGACATCTGCGCACATAGACGAATGACGAACGCAAGGAAAATTTAGCACTTATGAATAACATGCGTGTAACATGTGTGTGTCACAAAAGACTGAAACTTAATTCAAGGTAAATGCACAAAATGTACATAGTGTCTGTGTGACATGGCCTTTAATTCATGTTTTTATTCAAGATAGAATAAATGACTGTAATACGCTTCTCTTTGGTTTTCCTAAGCTGGGTTCACAAACTTTTACCAGTTCAGAATTTAGCTGCTTACTTCAAAATGTGTGTAATCTTTTATGAACAATGTTTTGAAACTGTACGATTTCAAACCTTTACTCAACCACAATACTCTTTTTGACAACATGCTGGTGTAATTACTTGTCTGGGACAAATGGGAGTTGAATTGAGGTCTTGCTGCAGGTGCTGAAACTTTGCTTTTACAATTAGCTCTCCTCCTGGTGAAACAGAACGTACTACAGGGAGCTCTGCAGCAGAGATGTCAGGCTTTCTTAAAAGATCCACCACATTAAGTTAAAACGACTGAAGGAAGATAGTCTTGGGGGCATGGACAAGCCAACCATATCCAGCACGTCTCACAGAATGCCAGAGGATATAAAGCTGCTCCTCCGCTGCTCTCCCTTATGAGGGTGCCTCCTAAAGAAACCATTGATTCTAAAATACTAAAACAAACAATAAAAAAACTCACATTGCATTCAGTCGGACATGGCATAGAAAGCCCGTCTGCAGTGTCAATTAAGCAAAAACATAGAAACATTTTAGTCGTAAGCCATGTGGAGGTAGAAGTACAGTTGTGTAGTATAGGCTGTAATTTTAAAGATATTTATCACTTCAAATCAAAGGAAGTTGATTAACATAATTAAAAAGCAGGCTAAATGAACAAAAGCCAACCAAATTAATAAAGTGTGTAGTTAATTGCTTTTTGATGTAGACATCCGAAAAGGCAACATGTTGATAAAAAGTGTTTATTGAAGAAAGGGAAAAAGAAAAGCAGAAATCAAAATCCCCAAATTAACAGGTAAATGTGATAAAACAGATTAATATAAAGTTCTGTGTATGGCATACAAAGGAAATAAAAAATATTTAACTTGAACTATTTATCTAACAGGATTTAATAAGAATTTGAAGTATTTAGAAAGGTTTTTCTCTGTGTGGCGCTGAGAGGGACTGGCAAACTCTCCGGGGTTTACCCCGCCTTTGCTCAAAAGTTGCTGGACAGGCTCCAGCAACCTCGTGACCCTGAAAAGGAATAAGCAGATTTGGGCAATGGATAAAGGATGGCCTAATTGTTCTAATTGAGACAGAAATCCTGACAAAATTTGCTGGGTTCTTAAAAAAGTTGATATAATTGAACTGAAGCAAAAGAGTGGGCAAAGTTTTATTTCTGCAGAAAAAGAATGTTCCTTCTGCTAACAACAATGAAGAAATGTTACTAAGGATAGCCGTGTGTCAACAATAGTTGGAGGATTTCCAGTTGGTTATAAGGAAATGACTGTGCATTTTATAACAACAGGAAGATCAGCAAAAAATTTAAGGGTGGAAAGAAATACAAAAATAATGTTTTAAACAGCTGAGCGGTGAGGTGGCTTCTAAAGCTAGAACACAGACGTGAGGTAGAGCGTGAAACAAGCTAATTGCTGCCAGATCTAGATGCAAAAGCTTGTAATATCTTTTGGCACAGCTTCCTGTCATTACCCAACTCCAGCAGAGACCTCAGGATACAATATAAAGCAGGTTGATAACTCAGCTGAAATTGCTTTTGTGAGGCAGCTTACACACACTTAATTGAAAATCATCGTCTAAATACAAAAGGAAAAGAGAGCACATTGCAGCTCACTACAAAGCATTATGTGCAGTGAATTCCTCACAGGATGGTCAGATTTACCAATGATGCTACATTAATACAACATGTAGACAGATGTAAACTGGACCAATGTTATCTGTATGCCTGAAGGGAATCCTGGAGTGCTTTTTATCAGACATATTGACTGGAATTTACTCCACAACTTTTCAAAAATCACAAAGTGAGCGTGACACTGTACAGTAAGCGTTGTGTTGCGTCCACCCACCTACCGGCAAACACGCCCTAACTATGCACAACTTCGAGGTCTAGCAATATCAAAACCCTCCTCTCTAGGGCTGCACGATATGAAGAAAACTCACGATTTGCGATATTAGTGATCAATATTGCGATGACGATATAACTTGCGATACATTAAAAAATAGCAAAACAAGTAAATACATAATTTTCATTACATTGCAAGAGTTTTATTCAAACAAGAGTCAACATACCTTTAATTACACTCTAAATGACCCTCGTCTACATAATAGGAGAGCAGCTAACATCAAAGGGCTTTGTCCGATTGGTCAATGATGTAAAGGAGTCCATCTGATTGGTCAAATGCATGAAGGGATTTATTTGATTCGTTAAATACTTTAAGATGCCATAAGATTGTTTTAGCACATTTAAGGTAATCATTTACGGCAATTTTCACTTTTGCGATATGCGTATTGCACAGCTTGATATCGCGGTAATGATAGATTTTCGATTTATTGTACAGGCTCTCCCTCCCCCACAAACAGTTATGAATACAAAATTACACATCACATAACCTTTTGACACCAAACTATACAAAAACTTGTTTTTCAGTGTAGCTTGGACTTTTTAACATAGAAGTCAATGCAAAAGCGCTCCTTTTTGAAACTAGCACACACTGCTTGCTCACTGAAGGAACTGAAACATTCGGTACTTCAGGATTGGCTTCAAATTCAGGAACGGAATATGGGAAAGTGATATGCCACAGTCTTGTTCTTTACACATCGATCTCAAGATTAGTGTTTAACAAAATCAACATTTTATTCCCTTTCTGTTCTCTTTCTTAAAACAGGAATTCATTTTAAATCTTTTTTTTTTACATTTTTACAAAAGCTAAAAATTAGATTTGCTAGTTTTTTTTTTAAACCTTTCAACTGCTCTCTGTAAACAACATTGTTAGAACATTAACCTCAGTGGGATAAAGCCTGCTGTGCAAGCACTGCAAAAACAATACAACAGAAAATGCCAATACAATGTTCTTTACATCCAGTTTATAAACATAAAACAACGTTTTATAGTCTTTGCTGTTAAAAATATCTGTCTAGAACAAAAATATGACTTCAGTATCAGACAGAACAAAAACATGTTTTCATTATATTAAGAAGGAAACCATTTCAATATAGCAATCATTCTTGCAGTCATTTATGAATGACTACAATAAACAGCCACAGGCTTTTTAGTGTTTAATTACACTAATACATAAAGACCATTTATTTCCATTTTAATCCACTTTGTGACTCAAGCGCATTATCGAAAGAAAAAGAACCAATAGATTACCTAGCTATTTATGTGACACAATGCAACTAACATTCTTCTAAACCAGTGGTCCCCAACTTTTTTTTCCATCCCAGGCCGGTTTAATTTCAGACAATATTCTCAATATTCTCAATGTTTCAATGTTCCGGAGCGATTGATAAATATAACTTTAAATGATACCCCTGAATTAAAATTTTGTAGATTTTAAAAAGAGGAAAAATGTTGCAACTTTATTAGCAGCCTTTTTGTAACATTAGGGAATCAGTTGCAGCACATCATACAGGACAGGCTTATTCCGTGGGAACAACCTGCTGCAGTAAATTACAGCGCCTTGCGTAAGCATTCGGCCTCCTTGAACTTTTAAAACCTTTTGCCACATTTCAGGCTTAAAACATAAACATATAAAACTGTTTTTGTTTAGTTTTTTTGAAGAATTAACAACGAGTGGGACACAATCATGAAGTGGAACGAAATGTATTGGATATTTCAAACTTGTTCAACAAATAAAAAACTGAAGTATTGGGCGTGCAAAATTATTTAGCCCTCTTGACCCTTGTGCTATCTTATGGGGTCCAGATGACCCCACCCTTACATTGATGTGTTCTCCCTACCATGACAAAGGTGGGTAAAGGTGGAGAGGATTTCATGCAATCCATGGACACCAGTGAAGATCACAAATCATTGAAGAAAAAAGGTTCAGCACACTGTCCAATATGGGTACCTTACGATAAGATACGATTTGCGACATGATTTGCGATACATTGCTCACAATAACGATACTATCACGATATGGCGATAATGTGATAATCAATATAAATCATCTCTAACAACTCACGATATATCAAACTTTAAGAAAAACTTGAAGAACAGTTTTTCCCATTTATCTTTTAGTTTTTAAACACAATGATAATGAACAATTTGTGTCCTATTTGGTGTAATGAATGACTGACTTTTGTGTAACATTGCTGAAATCAGTAATACTCTGTCTTTAACAAACGACGACAATTTTCATTTGGAACTATCTGTAAAAGTCGGTGTAAACAATAGTGAACATGAACAGCAGTGCCATTATTTAGTACACAATTGCTGTAAACAGTATAAAAAATAAATAAGTCAAGTAGCTGCCAGGTACATGTGTATTGACTTTTGAAAAACAAAGCCATAGCCATCGCATTATTTCAAAAAATAGCTGTAAATCAGATATTAATTCTGTGAACAAATTATAGCGTCTTTGTTAAAAAAAAAAAATGACACCATTTAGTGCAAATGTGGTGCAAACAAAAATAAAATTTTCCCAGACAAAAAAAACAGGTAGCTAGGAACTTTCCTTTAAGTTATTTAAGACATAAACTGCACTCAAAATAAATGATCAGGGATAAAATACATGAACTTAAAGTGCATCTAATAGTAAACATCTTTGTAAACAAAACTTTTAGGAAAAGGCTGCATGTATGCTGTATGCTGTATGTAACGCCGCTTGTCTACCGCTGCTTTGAGTAGAGACAGGGGGTATAAGGGCAGGGATACCACTCTTTCTGCCGGTTCCATCTCAACCATAGCTCTGGTCTGGGCGTACAGTGCAGGGTTCCTTTTTTCAGTATTTCCGAGAGGGAATGTCAAAGCGTGGCTCTAATGCATTCAATAAAAAAACGAAATCCCTCGTTCTCCACCTCGCTGCAGGAACAGAGCTCCTTGTACATTTAAACAGCAATCCCGTTTTTGCCTCTGCTCTCGCAGACGGTGGAAGCTTCGCCTTAAAAAAAAGGTTTCCGCGCCAGGCTGTGTTGGCTTGAGGCCAGCAATAGCCACTGCTTTCTCACACAACTCCGAGTGATGTAGCTTTAATGCTGCCGGCGCGTCTTTTAACTTGCTGCTCTCGCTGTTCTCCTCGTTTTTCCTCTCCTCCATTTTTGTTTGAATGTGTATTCTTCTTCGTCCGCCCGCAACAGACGATCTCACAACAAGCGCCCCCTATCGACCATCCAAAGAATCGTCTTACCAAAGGATGATTAATATAACGTTTTACAGAGTCTTCAAACGTAAATAAAAGGCTGATACTTGATGAATACGCATCGAGAATCAATCACGGGACTAAATATCGCGATATATCACCATATCGATATTTTGGCACCCCCCTACTGTCCAAGGCACGTTAACGTTGGGAGTGGACCCCACAAGACAGCACAAGGGTTAAGTTAATACTTTGTAGCGCCACCTTTTGCTGTGATTACAGCTGTAAGTCGCTTGTGGTATGTCCAGGGCTCCAGACTGCGAGCAATTGGGCGCATTTTGCGACCAAAATTTGAGAGTGTGCGACTGAATTTTACATCCAGTCGCACATGCGCGACCAGTAAATTTGCCTCCCCCACCCTTCGTATTTTTTTATACATCAAACGTGGAAGGGGCACGTCAATGATCAATGAAATAATCAATGAGATGCAAGTCCACACGGACGCAGGCAGACACACACACTCGCGCACATACTCATGAAACGCGAGCACGTACACTCTCGCGTGATACCTGTCTGTGAGGCGGCCACTGCGTGTGAGAAGAATAGGGAAAGCCACTGTAAGTGGCTAAAATGTGTGTAGGGGGAGGGGCCTAGAGATAATCGAGTGCGCGTAAACATCTGTGGGAAGGAAACTGAGACAAATATCACAACCTGATATGTGCGTCTGAACTATGGGTAAGCGAACTATTGATTCGTTCTTCCGACCTGTGGCTAGTGTACCAGTGCCAGAGTGTACAGCAGGGGTCTCAAACTCGCGGCCCGCGGGCTATTTGCGGCCCTCAAGATGATATTTTGCGGTCCCCGCCTTAATATGAAGGTTTAATGTTACTGCAGCCCGCCAGTTTGTATGAATGACACTTTTTCATTGTCGTGCGCTGAGCTGACAAAGCAACCAATCACAGTGGTGTATATGACTCTTGGGGGCGTGACAATGACAGGGCTTGAAAGCAGGACACCTGACAGCCCCCTCCCGGGACCACATTAAGGAGTTCCTTACTTTCCTTTAGAACGTATTTATTCGCTCGTAATTTTCTAAATACATGCAGTCCGTGCTGAACTTTTCTCTGGGCCGCACAGAACCGGAGGAAGGTTTAGGTTTTGGTTACGGTTACGGCGGCGCATCAGACGGTTTATGCACGGCCGTTACGGCAGCACACCGCTCCCGCGGGAGTCGGGTCAGCTGAGGAGAATAAATGTCCCACACCTGCATGCGTGACGGCTAACGGGGCTTGAACTTTAAACACGTGCGGGCAAAAACAACATTAGTTTTAGACACACTGAAAATACGTGGGGAAAATGCAACGATAGACGTGTTTGAGATGAACCGGCACCTCGCCTGGATCGTTGGGGAGACCAGGCGGGGGGGCTGTGAGATGAAAGCGAATCTGCAGCAAGACTGAAAGAGAACAGGAAATTGGAATTGTCCTTAACATTCAATTTAGTTTTAATATTCTTCTCCCCCTTAGTATGATCTGTGTTATTATATATTTTATGATTATTTTAATGTTTTGTGATGTATGTAGCCTTTTTTAATGAATTGGTATTTTAAATTATTTTAATTAATCACTCCACTACAAAAACCATCAGGACACATGTCCCATAATGCATTGTTTTGTAGTCTCTAGTTTCCAGCTGTGTCCGGGTAGGTTTGCCCCTTGCTCCCACCCCTTTCTCGCGATATTTTTGTGATGATTGACAGTTGATGTTGGAGCAAAAACAAAAATATATGTCTCACAGCAGGTGATCTGCGCAGCGTTGAGTTCACCTGGGTGATCTCAAACACGCTTATTGTGCATCTTGGCTGAACCTATTTGGTTTCACAAAGATAAATTCCCATCTGTTTTCTTTACTTATTTGTACTGTCATGACAGCGATGGTGCTGTCAGTTTACCTTCTTGTTGCATCTTCAAAAGTGCAGAATAAAATGTGACACTGAATTTGAAACAGCACATTGTAATTTCTGCATCTATTATTAAAGTATTTATTAGTAATACAGTGGAAATTAGTAGATTTGGTTAGAATGTTGATTTACGGTATGCGCCCCTAAATTTTCTGGTTGCGCCCCTAAAATTTTCAGTTAGGGGCCACAGTGCTCCTAGTGAAAAAAGTTAGTCTGGAGCCCTGATGTCTCTATCAGTTTTTCACATCAAGAGACTGAAATTATTGCCCATTCCTCCTTGCAAAACAGCTAGAGCTCAGTGAGGTTAGATGGAGAGCTCATGCTAACATGTTGCTTTTTTTTTTCTTTAGTTTCGTTGTTCAAAAGCAAAACTGAAAGTTTCCAGATTTCAAAGAGTAGAAAGAAAAACTATGAACCTTCCAGAAAGAAATGTCAGTGTCATTCTAACTAGCAAGTGTATTAGAGATGCACTAATCCATTTTATTGATTTTCCAGACAGTTTCAGTGACAGTATCAATTTTTACTATTATTGAACATTTTTGAAAAGTTTATGTGGGGAAAAAAGATTCTTCGTGATATCCAGTTCATTTAGACACAAAAGAAGTTTCTATAACTGTAACAGCTTCCACACACAACACAAGTTTGGGAGCTTTATTAGTGTTGTCTGTTTCACTTCGACTTCATCCTGAAAACTGAGAAAACACAAGAAGAACTAAGAGTAACCAACAGCAGGCCAAAAAACCCAACAGAAGTAGATTATCTACATTTTTTTAATCAGAATTCATTAAGTTTAAAGTACTTTTTTTTTTTATTTAATTGCAACTGTTTTGAAATTGCTGTTAATATTCTGTTAAATTACAAAGTTGCAACACAATGCGATTTACCAATCAAGCTAAACCTGTGTCTTTTTTTTAACATCTTTTTACATCTTTGAAACAATATACATATATCTACAATCTACAATATAATCTACAAACTTTGTCCACATGTGCTCAAGCTAAGGATACATTTTTATGGTCTTTTCATTGTGGTACGTAAAGTGCACATGTGTGACAATCTTTTAACTGACCACTGCTCACAAGCATCATTTAGTGACTGACTAAAAATGTAGAACATTTTGAGTTTTTTCTTCTTTTTTTTTTACTTTGTTTAACATAACACTCACATGTCACATCAATGATACAACTTAATCAAAGCCGCCCAAGGCTAGTTATAGAATAGAACTGCCACTCCATGAAAACGCCCTGAAGACTTTTAACTGCAAGGTTTTGGCTTGATCAAGTATTTAGACCAATACACACAAACAAGGGCATTTAATTAAATAGCATTAGAGCTAAAAGCCTGTCTGTTGCTGCTTGTAGCAGTTGTAAATCCGGCTGCAACCACAATCAATAACTGACAGCTCAATTATGAAGGCTGTCAGGAACTGGCGGTGTAAGACCCAAAATGCAGAAGACCAGGCTTGAATTAACCAGAACATTACAAAAACCATGGAGAAACAAAAAGATGGCAGCGCACAACAGAACAGGTGACCTCACCCTGAAGAACAGCAAACCAGACACTTGCAAACACTGAGGGTAATTGACAGAAAGAAAAGAGCTGGAGTGACTGATAGGAGAACAACCCAAAACATGACCAAAACCCAAAAGCACGATTGAAAAACCAAACTAAAGCACAAAATCCTTACTAAGTAAACTCCTTGAACATTTTAAAGGTGTCATCTGCCCTATTATATAAAACATCTAGAAATGGAATTGAAAATTATTAAATCCCAAAATCCCAACATATATTAGAAGGTCTAGGTTAAGATATTCAGCAGAAAACTTGCAAACAACATCACTCCATTTAATAGCTGTATTAATTAATATTTTTATGATCCCTGAACACAGAAATACAGCAAACAGCTAGCCTGTCAAGAAGTGTCTTTCAGACATTTTGTTTTAATTAATTTGGTCCTTTTAGCATGTTTGTGCCTTTAGAAGACAAGTAGTAAAGAGTGACGTTATTAACTAGCTCTTTAACATAGCTTCAGATTCACAGTGACTTATCCACTGGATTCTACTGGACTACACCACACAGTAGCTGTGCTATAACCAATTTCAGGTAGTGGACAAATTTAACTGAAAAATATAAAGACGAGCACAAGTTCCCATGGTGATATGCACATGTAATGAGAAATCCAAACTAAAATGTCACTATTCAATTATTTTTCCTCGTATTTGGTTTCCATTTCTCACTTCATAAATTCATCCAACCTGTCTGTGACCATCTATCCATCTTCTTAATACAAATGTCCCTTTCGAGGTCACTGGGTTGCCAGAGCCTGTCCTGGCTACTGTAGAATGAAGGCAGGGTACAGATTGGGCACCAGCCTGTCACAGGGTACACAATCACTCACACATGCACACCTAGCGACAATTTAGTTTTGTGGTCTCGCTGTTAAACAGATTTTTTTCTATTTAAATTAGTTTTATATAGTCCATTGTCCTCTGCATTCTGATTGGCTGTAGACTTTGTCCCCTCTGTGTCTCAAATGTGTCTTCCGTCCAGAATACGTTCAATTTGCCAGTAGCATAAACCTTCAATAGCGATAAGATCTCTGCTTTCATTCTATAACACGTCTCTTATTTTTCTACAAAGGTTTGACATTGAGAGTTTATAAAAGACAAAAAAAGTGTAAAAAAGGTTCATGTCTGTCTAAGAAAAGTGCATAAAGTGTTTAGTGATTAATTGTTTGCGGATTTCACTTATCGCGAGTTATTTTTAGACTATTACTCCAGCAATAAAAGACAAATCACTGTTATGCTTTAAAGTCTTATATCAATATTTATTGCACACTTGTCTTCTATATTCAGTGTATTTATCATAAAACTATATAATTTTGCTGTATTTTTTCTAAATATTACTAGAATATATTTTTAGGGCAAAACCTTTATTAACTGCGCTGTATGGCCTTAAAAAAGATGTTAATTCGCACTTTAATTATTCATGTTTTTTGTAATATGATTACAAACGGTGTAAAGCAATATTTCGCTATGTCTTTAGGTGGAGATAATTTTATACAGTGGAGAGAAAAAAAGAGAAATTTCTCTTTCTATCCCAACAACTCCTCAATCTGTAATTTATAATAATAGGACAATATTGGTACAGTTGAACAATTCAACAAGCCAAGTCTGTGTTATGTACTACATCAGTGACCTTTGATTCACACAGACGAGTTACACACCACTAACCATCTGTCAAGCAGCACAGCAGGACTCATCTCAGATAATACCCCGAGCTGCCTGTACCATAATCGATGTAGAGGCAACTGGAGAACACCCATCGATGTGAACCTGTGAGAGGGGGCAACTAGCATGTGTTTACCCGTTTGAGACTCAACTGCAATTATCCAACCAAAGGAGAAATCTGGCCCTCTGTATTCTTTATATAACACCCAAATCTGCATTTTTTTTTAAATGTCACTACAGTTGTTGAAAGAGAACCAATGGATAAAAAGCAAGAATTGAGTTTCTACAATACACACAGGGGTTAAGCTGTTAACTAGTTTCCTCCCAATGTTCACACCCCCCACCCACCCACCCCCCAGCTGCCTGCAGCTCTTTAACATGAGTCTTACCTTTGTCTTAGTGCTGAGCCAAGACAGAATAGTGTGGATCCACTTAGCTATGCACTGATTAAATAGGCCAGTTGTCATTTGTCTTAGCCAACATCTCACAGCAAGCCATTGGGAGCTGTACTATTAGAACTGCCTCACCAAGCAGCGCGACTCATAGTTAATATATAATTCCCTCTCTGAATGAGTAATAGCAAAGTCACAGTGACCTCCAAAGAGATAAAGACAATAGACAAAGTTTTCTAAAGGACTGAGGAACAGAATCAAATGTATACTATCGAAAATGAAGATTAAAAGCTTAGTATATTTCAATCTCTTAAGTTTGTGAGATATAAATAAAAGGGGTTTATGCTTAAACTAGATATAATTCAAATTAATTAAATGTATTTTTTTTAATCAGATGGAATTTCTTCACTGTAAGTTCCAGTAAAGATCTGCACAGATTTCATTTTTCAGATTCCATTGGAAGGCATACTATGTCATTTCAGCAATTGGCTACTGTAGGGCCAACCACTTGTCCTGTCATCTTAAAATAAAATGAAAAAAATTGTCAAAGGTATGGAGCAGGCATTTGCTTCTTTTCCTGCTAATGTGAGGATTGCCTCTTAAACAATTATTTTCAGTCCAGCTGGACCTCAAATCTTGACTCAAAACGCTCTAAGAAGGCCACAAAACTGTCTACAAAAAGTTAGGAACAAGGTTTGCCTCCATCTATGTTGTGATAGCTAGTGGGGCAAAAAAAACTGTTTACACATCTGTAGGACAGCACTAACCACAACGATGTTTCAAACAGGAAGGGGGTCAAGTGGAGGACGTACTGCGTACAGCTTGCAAAGAAATCATAAATCATAAATGTGAAATGAATGCTCCGAGCTTTGCAATTCCACTCAGGTTGATACAATTCACACAAGCAGCACTTCATGCAGATCTTAGTATCTACGCCACATCAGTGCTGGAAGCCACATCTGTTGGAGGATGTGTGTTCTGAAACATGAAGCTCTTTATAGCCTATGAGCAATTTAGAAACACGCCATAAAAACCACAGACACAAAAAAAACTGTGAATGTCCACGGCCCCTTTGTTGCATTCGATTGCTTTGAACCACTGAAATGAAATCATCTCCACTTGGGTCGGCTTGGCCCGCATTTTTAGCTCAATGCAAAAGCAAAGAGGACGAACACAATCAACTGTTGGCTCTTTAGGTCTGAATGTATGGGGAGAATAAAAAGCATTGTTGAAAGTGCTTTTTTCTTCTATGGATGAGCCTCGGCATGGAATTCTGTGGAAACCTTTAAATAAAATGAATGGGCAACAACATCAACAAAATGGAAAACATAAAATAATTCTGTTAGATTTCACAATAAGTCAGAATTTATCAAGTAACCATCATTTGAACTGGAGCCTTATTTCTGAGTTTATTGGGCTTGAGGTTGGATGAGGTTAGTATGAGGTGTAGAGCCCGAGTGAAGGCTGCATGTTGTACCAGCATGTCTCCAATGACAGCCCTCTAGGCTTGTTGACTAAAACCGTTTGGCCATTAGTTTGCCGCACTGTAGCTTTAAAATTCAAAATCAAAGCCATACAGAAGTACTTGGTTGACCAACCGTCAACAACCGTCAATAGAACTACTGTTTCCTCTTCAGCCATACCTAAAATCTATGTTGCCTATTTAATGTTCAACCCCTCGAAAAGAAGAATCAACAAATAGAAAACATGTGAGACAACAAGCTCTCACAAAATCTCAGCAGTGTTAAGTTTATTCAGTGTGTTGATACAGTCTGTTTGCATGGTGTTCTCACATTGTCTCGAATCACAGACTTAGGTAGTCTTGTTAAGGACAATAAAATCTTCAAGAAACTAAACTAATGAGATAAAAAGTTATTAAAAGTTTAAAAAAAATCATGTTCTGCTTACTTTTCCATTTAAGCTGTGGGAGGCTAAATAAATCTTCCAGGGGCAATGTTGAGTCACTTGTGTGATGCCACAGAAATAACTTGGCTTTAAAACTCTGGACTTTTTTCATTTACACTAAGCTGGCTGACTTTTTGTCTGGAACTTTCTGAAAACATTTTCTCAAGGTAAGAATAGTGAGCTATAAAGAAAAAATTGACTTTACTCTTCTTTTATGATGTATCCATGACTTAAATAATGATCAGCTTTAAATTAGCCGAAAACCAGTTTAGTTCATGAGAAAATCACCATTTAATTACGTTCGTCAATTCTGGAGTCAACATTCAATCTGAAATCCAAACTAAGATGAAAAACGAACAATTTCGTGCCGCAAACATGAAAAAGTTGCAACTGTAAGAGTCTCTGAGTCTTTCTCTGAACCAAAAGTGGAAAAAGCCATTTAATATTTCACAAAATATAAAATATGTTTCTTTTTTTTTTTAGTTGATACACCATTTTTCACACAGTTTTTGTGCGGAAGGACGTGCATCGTGGATTTTAAATTATGTTGAAGAAAAGGTTAGAGAAGAGGAAAAAAATTAAAGGTCAGGTGCCCAAATTGCCCTGAGGTGGCCTTTAGACACCTTCTAAACACTGTGGGGTTCTCTTAGTTTGGCATGTCAACATCAAAGTGTTGTAAATATAGGGAAACAAACATGACCATCCACACCCAGAAAGGTTGTTTTTTTTTTGTTGAGAAACTTGTAACAAATGAGAATGATAAATAAATGTAAACTAACAGTGTTTCCTTCAAGACAGGAAAAACGTCCATCTAAAAACTTGCATCTACTGTACTTTGCCATACTATCTACAGCGTTAAAATTGTTTATTTAAATCAGTGCACATTTCTAAAAACTAAAAGAGCATAATTTTTGTTTTACAAATATGCAGAAAGTCTTGACCAACAGTGGGGCAAAAAATATTTAGTCAGCCACCAATTGTGCAAGTTATCCCACTTAAAAAGATAAGAGAGGCCTGTAATTTCCTTCATAGGTAAACCTCAACTATGACAGACAAAATGAGAAGAAAAAAACATTTTTTAATCGCATTGTCTGATTTTTAAAGAAATTTATTTGCCCCATGTCAGAGAAAATCAGTAGGGACATGGCAACAGCCAGACTGTAAACCAGCTAAAGAATTACCTGAAAAGGTTTCATAAGGATGTCCTTGATCAGAAAAGAGACACGACACTCAGCAAACCCAGTCCACTCCACGGAAATCAATTAGAATTTATTGTTCGTCAATCGGCTGGTACAACTCGTTTTCATTTAAGAAACAGCATTAGATAACAAAACTCCAAATAAATTGACTTGGCCTAAGTTTATGTGCTCGGATTGTTTCGAAGCGAGCCATCAGTAGCTCCTCTATGACCCTAAGATCCTAACACAACCATTCCCATACTACAACAAACTAGTCGCTATCAGGCTAATTGAGCTAGCCTGCGTGCAAAAGTCTGGTAAGGTGTTCATCTGACAGACATTTTTAATGCTAGACTTTACTTTTAGCGTGTCATTACTATAACAGAAGAGGAAAGCCTGATCCAGGTCATTGTTTTTAAGGTCTACCAGAGATCCCGAATGGCATGGCAATTAAATAACAGCAGTTTTGAGGGGTAATCATTACCATTTTATGTCAGTTGGGTAAAAATAGGGGTGATCTTTTCAACATGTTATTGGCAAGAGCATGATAGCAGTGCTCTCCTACAACATAGTTCTTTCTGTCCCAGTTAGTGTCTATTTCACCACAACAGTTTTTTTAGCACCATCACCAGCCTAAGCATTCATCTTGCCAAAACTACAAAAATTTTCGATCAAAAGCAGATATTTTTTTTAATTCTATTAAACTGAACTTAATACTCAATACTTTTCTTTGAAGGTTTCAACTTTGAGAGTTTAAACAAGAGAGAAAAGTGTGAAAATGCTCATGTCTGTTTGAGAAAAGGGTAAAAAGTGTGTAGTGAGAGGTTTTACAGTCTTAAACATCTGTAATCCTACTTCGAGGTTTTAACCTATCACTATTTATTGTTAAAACGTCACTAATAAACAATAGAACACACTGTATGTCCAGAAGTTTGACAGTGAACAAAGGCTAAAAGTTAAGAAAATAGAAAGGAATAACTTTGATAAAGTCTGAAAAAACACCAACCATTCCTGTTTGTTGGGTTGTTCTTTTCCGTGATCTGTATCTTGAGCTTATCTCTATACACAACTGGCTAAAATAGGTCAGATAACTGCAAGTCAGGGTGCTCATAAGCATTAGACACAACAATAAAAACCATATCAGGTTTGTTCATCGGTTTGGGGCCATGATTTTTAAGCATCTTTCAGATTAAATACTTGTCAAATAGGTTGCTCATAAAAAGGATAACAGTCTGTTGGTTTTTTCTGCAAAGGACTTCTCTCGTTACGCAGCTGTAGACTTTACATTTATCAAACTATGTGGATGGTTGGGGTTATTTCACAAAAATGTGAAAACTAAACCTATTTCAGGAAAAATAGACAAAAAAGATTTTTTCTCAACTGATGTCCAGCAAATTTGACTCATCTGCTAGGTCGTTTTAAAAACGGTAACAGCCACTAAAATAAAGAATAAAAAAATGACTTAGAACTCCAGGAAGTCATCTGGGCTTTGTCCAAATTCGCTCACAACTCTGTAACCCCCTAATAGACTATATACTAGTGCGGCAGTGTCTAGTACCCTGGATTTCAGCCCCAATTCAGACAGATGCTACTTTCATATACATGTTGTTAAATTATAAACTGTTCAAACTCAATGCTTTGTGGTCTATATTAGCCAATCTAGTGAGCATCGATGCACACTAGTTTTTCGCAGAGACTTCTGGCAAATTTCTATTGCACTGGATTTTTGGAATTGTAGGTTGTGTTTGAAATCCTTCCCTACTCACTACATAGTGCACTATGTAGTCTGTTCGCCATTTTGTAGAGCTGTCCTAATCTTGAATTTCAAAATTGAGTGCGCTAGAAATTTCCCAGAAGTCTCTGCGACAAACCAGAGAGCATCAATGCTCACTAGATAAGTAAATATAGACCACAATGCATTGCGTTTAAAAGATTTTTCAAGTGAAAAAAATGTATTTTAATTTTTTTGATAAGACATCAAAGATTTATCTCCAGAACACAGTGGATTCATAAATAGTCTCCTTAAAAATGCTTGTATTTGTTAGGCGTTTACTTTGGCAAATCTGTGACATTAAATTTGCCTTTGGAAAAAAAAGGAGGGAGCATGGTGACCAAAAATTCAGGGCACTAGATAGTCCCACACAATATTGTTGTTTTTTTTAGTATTTATGGAGTAGGGAGGGAATTCGGACATAGCCGTAGATTTGGACAGCCGTACAAAATGGCAACGCCCCATATAGTCCACCAGTGAGAGAATTCGGATACAACCCTCCTGTCCACTTATGTAAGGATCAACAACTTCAACCAGGATGATTCAAATGTCACAAGAAGAGTCATCGTCAAGGAATTGAGTCACAGTCATAAAATCATGACTTAACAATAATAATTTAAAGTCGTGTCCATTGCATTTATAATAATGTTCAACAGCTTTGATTTTAAAAAATGGGCGGGGAAATCCCTGACACACTATGTATAAGGACAGCAACATTTGTCATTCATACTGCTGAGAAAGGATAAAAGGGAAATCTTTCACACGTACGCTAACAAAGCCTTGGGGACCATTATGAGAGCCTTTAAATAGCAGGACAAAAGTTTGGCTGAAACGGAAATGGATGCAGAGTGAGCACCGACAGCGTGACCGGTCTCACACAGCGCTCATTAGTGCTACTTGGTCAACATGTGAAGTTTGGAAAAGTGAAGGGGGAAAAAAAATAAAAACACAAAAAAAAAGCTTCATGCCCCAACAATCTTCCGTCACCATAATTTGGCAGCTGCCTCTCTTTCAACTAATGACTCACCCACTCGTGCACTGAAAGAGCCCTAAGAGGATTTTGAAAATAACAAGAAAATCGTTAGCATCTAGGTTTGCATAGTTTTGGGAGCCACATACAAATAAAAAAACTCACAAATGCTCCATCTAGCAGCACAATCTGGACTGAAAATACAAGAGCTCAATTAAAAGTCCAAGCTCAGGTTTTAGAGTAACCTGTTAAAATCGCCCATCAGTCAGCATCAGCATCACCCTATGTGGCTGAAAACGGTTCTATTATCAGGCATGGGCACGTGTTACATGGAGTGCAAGAGGGAAAGTATTGGGAAAAATCCTAATAAAATATGGCTATTAGCAAAAAATAAAGGACTAGTTTATGGGGCTGTTGCCTTAGAAACAACCCTGCAGATAACCAAAAAGAAACTCAACACACCACTGACAAGCAATACACGGATAAAAGATTTTTTTTAAAACACTAGCAGGACCCAAAAAAAGGAAAACTAGAAGATAAACAACAATAGGCCAAAAACATGAGAAAAAGTAAAGAATCAGTCATTTTAGGCATACAAGAGGAGCAGATGGTGATCCTACTTAAAGACCCACTCCGATGAAAATTGTGCTTTATACATGTTCTTGAGACTTTTTTCTGATGATGGAGGACATGTATTTAAAGAATTAAGTTAAAAATGTAGAAAGTACGTCAAGCTCCCTGCTCCGGTGGATTCTAAAGCATCCACTTGTAGACAAATAGAACCAAGTACGACTTTGTTTTCCTCGTCTAGACTGACTATCTGGGTCAAAGCTATACGGTTTTGTTGCACCGGTAATGTTAGGTTGGTGGTGTGAGGGGCTTTAAAGCTAGGGGGAAAGAGTGTGTAAACAGATGGGTGAGTTTGATTCTATTGAATTAAGGAGCTGTGTGTGTGTGTTTGTGTTCATCAGAACACACAATATTCATTGCAGAACTTTCAGGAAGGACTATAGAGAAGTGGTGAAGATCAAAACCATCTGACAGAAAGCCTCATGGCTCGAAAATAGACCTTCATAGTGTCACATAAAAGGGACCTTTAGGTTGTATTTACCGTTTTATTACATATGCAGAAGTATGTACTTGTGCATTTAAAGGTTTATTTACTATATCTTGATTGGCTTTTTTTAAATCACTAAATTTAATGACTTATACATGAGCTTGTTGCATGCAAGCTCAGTATTTCCAGCACCAGACGCTCTTTGTGATGTTTGTTCCTTTAAAGTCAAAATCCGATTGTCCGATCAATGTTTTTTTTTTTTTTTTTTAAGTTCCCGGTGGTCTTTTAATTATGACTGTCATTTTTAGCCACAATCAAAAAAAATCTTAGTTTTTTTCTATGACATTGCATATGCAGTCGTGAAGTAAGCCTGCCCCCATTTCCCATCATCCCTTTGTTTACACTCTCTCCCGCTAGCTTACAGCCCATACCCCCCCCCCCCCTTCCCCCAACTGTAACAGACTGGAGCTGTGTAGTTGTGAGCCAGATGGATAAGGAAAACAGAGACGTACATGGATCCATGTGTGTACATGTGGATGCATCAGAAAAATGGAGTAGTAAGCCATGCGATGCGTATTTATTTTCTGCGTCACACACACACACACACGTGCTCTTTTTTTATGGATCTGCTCCTGATTCACAACGATTTGAAAAAATAAATACTCTTCATATTTTCCATTTATGTCTTCCATCATCAGAAAAATGAAACAACAACATGTTAAAACCATCCTTTTCCTCGGAGTGGGTCTTTGGAGCGACAGTGGAGGCTGAACGTGACAGCGGAACTCGAGAAAATTAACAACACCAGCATTTGAGCAGACTCCAACCCTGTAGGACCCCGCCGTCAACACCAACAGCGCGGATTATTCCAAGTCACAAATCAAACTGGGCTCGAAAGTCGTTCAAGTTTTGTGGCGGAGGCCCCAAAACACAGGAAACGGCGCCGCTCCGACTAGGCGCGCCTCTAACAATTCCCAATCCACACTCGGTCCTCTTCCTCACAAAAGACGCCCGCAGACATGCGACCGTCCCATGCAAACCACCAGCGCTGAACTAAAGTGTCCCCGAGAATCATTGGCATTCCTCCAGTTTAGTCAAATGCGAGCCCGTGAATCCTCTAAACCTCCCGGCGAGAACCGTTCACTCTCGTTTTCTAATCACAATTCTTCCCTGAACTTCTGAGAGCAGAGGGCTAGGGGGACGAGCTAGCGATGGAAGTTTTCTTACGTACCAACTCCATACTTTTCCTTCTTCGTGGGGACCCAGCGAGACATTCTGATCATTCAGGCGTCCCTGAGATGCCGTTCAGCCAGTTAGAAAAACTCCAGGTGTGTTTGCTTAGTTGTAAAGTAGACTTTTCTGTTCAGTTTTCTCCCAGATTTGGAGAGCTGCTCCGAGCAGCCATTTTCCATCAGTGACGGGACGCGCCGGCAGGGGGCGAGGCGGAGCAAAAACCTCTTTCAGGCAGTCCTGGTGCTTACAAACAAACTGCGGCCCGATCCTAATTACGTCATGACGAGCTGAGACATATTTCTTCAAAAGCAAACACATTCCTGAAGACAAACCATCAGTTTTATGATATACCAAAACAAAAAAAGGTATTTCATTAGTAATTTTGCCTAAAAGGTTTTAGCAAAAATTTAAAGGGTGCTTTTATTTTGAAAAAGTTTACACTTGAAACGAATGTTGTTATATGAGGGATTAATTTAAAAATAAAAAAGGTAAGAAAACCTAATTTAGAAAATTAAAAATCCAAGAACATTTTCAATAGTAAATGTATTATTCTTTATAAAAAATAAATTAACAGCATTTGAGAGTTGCATCAGTGCCTTCAGTTTTATGTCATGCCAAAACCAAAAATGTCTCTCATTTTTAATTATTGCTTAAAACTTTTTTTTAAGTGCTTTTATATTTTTTAAAGTATACACTCAAAAAATGTTGACTTTATATGAGAGATTAGGTAAACGAAAGTGAAAAAGAGAGAGTAAAACTGATTTAAACATTTAATAATTCGTTTATTTATCTCCTTTCGTTTATTCCCTTTCGGGGTCACAGGGCTGCCAGAGCCTGTCCCGGCCACTTGTGGCCGAAGGCAGGGGACACACCGCACAGGTCGCCAGTCTGTCAAAAGAACTATATAATAATCTCCAAGAATATTACCTATTTGACTAATTGTTTTTATTTGACAGTAGTAAAACAGTGAAATAAAATCAGTGTTCATTATAAAAAATGATTTCAAATTAACAGCTTCTGTGAGTTAAATACATAGTAAACCCTGACATTTACTTTTTGTTTTAGGTCATGTTTAAAAAATACAGTTTTTTTGTCCTGTTTATCCACAGCTTTTTCTTTCATTATTTACCTTTTTCTTCATTATCTGTGTATAATAATAAATCGAAAGGACCTTAGATGGGCTTCTGGCTTAAATGATACTGAAACTCTTTCTCTCTGAGGCAGTAACAAAATTCTGTTAATGTAATCTATGAATGTAAAATTCTTTGTTATAGTACATTTAATTCCTTCTTTGTCCATAAATTTAGAATACCTGCCTCAGTTTATGACCCCACGCCCCCATGACTTCCCTCACCTACAGATGTCATGTTAGCATTCAACCAGCAGAGGGAGCTCCCACTTTCAAACTCATTACAGTACATCTTTTGTCAAAAAGTCAACCTTGATCACAAGACAGTTTAGACCCCATCCAAAATTTTAACTTTCACCCTCCAAGTAAGTGGTGGCACAAATGTTATTTCTATTTATAATTTTATTTGTATATTTATATATTTAGAATGTCAAAAAAAATTCTAGCACTTTCTACTACAACTTTATCCTGTTGAGCGTTGCTGAGCAACTGGTGCCATCCCAGCTGTCTTTGTGAAAGGAGTAGGATAAAACCTGGAAAAGGTGCCATCCACCAAGATTAAAATGTCCATATTATTATTGTCTTAAAAACGTACATTTGTTACATTTGATTGCAAAGACACAGAAAACGTCGGTCTGTTTGTTTTTACAAAAAACTCAAACATCCAAATTTAGTTTGTTTTAATATATTTTTTAAAATACGTCTTGAAGTTTGAAACAAAATTCCTCTGTCTTGTAAATACCCTTCAGTCATGTAGGTCACAGTTACTAATCCAGGAGGACACTGACCCATTTTAAGACGGAGTCACACGCCTCATGGAGGCTTGAGGACAGCAATGCTCATCATCAGCCGCCAACCACGAGATCACAGGCAGGGGAAACACATTAGGGGGGTTCTGCAGAAACGCTTTCGACCACTTTAAGTGAGTCATAGAAAAACATGGCTAATCTCCTCATTAGTGACGCTTATACATATAGGGATGCCTGAATGTCAAGCATGCTGACAATCTCTCTGGAGTGCTGCCTGACTTTTAATGGAGATCTTGTTCCATCAACAAGTGTTTGTTTCCCTCGCCTGCCTATCTCCAAGTTTCTTTTCCTCCTCCCCATTCTATTGGATGTTCAGCTGTTGTGCTCAGTAGCTCTTTTGTTTGCCAAAGCATCCCTCGCATTGCTCCATGCCTGACTGGAGACAGTACCCGTTAGCACCTTCTTTATGTCCTAAGAACTGCATTCTGAGGAAAAAGGAAGATCTGTCGACAGGAGGTAAGTAGGTGTCAGAATACTTTCATTTGGGAACATTTGCAATCTCTGATCATTTATTTTCAACCTGAATTGTGTTCAACATGTCTTTAGAGCAGATCTGTATCAAAGGGGAACTCCAATACTCTTGTATGAAACGGTTTTAATAGTTAGTGATGCCACCTGTCAACTTTGGGCTTTTAAAATATTGGATTCTCATTAACCCCACCCCACCCCCCGTTGGGTGCTGAAAGGTGAGACCTGCGAGGTGTCACCTGAACTCCAGAGGGATGGCTTTCCGCAGACCAGCTGCCCAGAGGAAATCCCCAAGCTGGAGGAGATCAGGAAACGAGTCTTACTGGGAGAGCTTAATGTCAGAGGGGGAGTTTGTCCCCAACCCGCAACGTGCACCCCGACCCCAAAGCGCCATCGAAGGGGCCCGGCTGGACGACTGGCTGGAACACCTGCAAACCCTGCAGAACCCGACAGAAGCTCCCCCTTTGCACGATCGGACCACAACCACGAGGCGGATGGGCGATCCCTCCTACAGCAGGCGCTCGTCTTCATGTGAGAGTTCCAATCTGGGAAGCCAGGAGTCCATTCCAGCTGGGTTCATTCCTATTTCAGAGCACAGAAGGAGCTGGGAGAGAGCGCACATCATGGAGGCCCCCCAGAAAGAGCAAGCTCACCTTTGTAGTCTCTCTCCAGTCAAATTTGGGTGGTTGCCAATACAGAGAAAAGTGATGGGGTTGGATGATGGGAGCACCCCAAACCAGATGTTGGACCAATGTCCTGGCCAGGTAAGTCACACAAAAACATGATGGTGAATAAAACATTGTGTTGCTTATGGGCTCCTTGATAGCCAAATAACATTTTTGTGCATGGAAGAAGGTTATATTTACACCTAGAATGCTTTAATCTGGAACAGTCAATGCAAGAGCTAAAACAACTTTATAAAAATGGGTATTTTGGGGTCCTGTTTTCTAAATCTCTTTAGTTTGTCAACTACACAGTGCTCAATTGGAAACCATATCTAGAAAAATTGAAATTCAAACACACAATGAAAAAATGGGCATTTTCTGATATAAAACCCGTGTGTATTGAACAGAAAATGGGAATCTGCAATGAGAAAAACAATGATTGGATTTTTTTTAACCTGAAGTTATATCCAGCTATTAAAAATATTCAGTTACGTTTCAAGCAGATGCTAAATTAAAGTATTTTTAAAGTCGAATTGGTTTAATATTCGCATCAATAGGTGTCAAGGGCTTAAAAACACTATTGGTAAACCACTTATGTAATACCAAAATGCAATAAAATGTTTTATTTGTAAAAAAATTTTTTATTTTATTTAAGCAGAAACTCTTCAACAACACCCATTTTACTTTGTGTCAGGGCATGAACTTTTATTTTGGAGCTCTTATTTAGAAAATCGTTTCCTGTTTGGACAAAAGGCCCAAGCAAAGACTCTGTTTATGGCTCAATCTGGATTTGTGACTACAATTCATTTAGGTTGTGTAATTGTTACTGTTAACCCCTCAAGTGGGAGCTTTAGTGGGATATAGATGAGGCTGTTCTGAGCTCCACCACCGAGTGCCACAGAAAGCCATTAGTAGTCAAGTCTCAGTTGCCCAGGGAGAAGGCTGAGCTCTGGCATTCATGAAAACAGCTTACTCTGCAGGAACTCCACGCACTCTCCAAAGGTTTACGACTAATTTGATGCTGTTAAGGCAGAGAGTGAGCTTTAGGCCCTGGGAGGATGCAAGTCACTGTACAAGGCTAATTCTCTCTAAACAAAGTATTAGATGAAGAATAGAAAATGTGAGTCAAAATTGAGGAATGTCTGTGCAATAGGGGAACTGAGACTGAAATTACGCACATGTGGCTCCTAGGAAAAAAGTAATATCAAGTCAGCTGTGATGTCATAAAATGTCACTTTTTTAGAAGTCATAAATAACTAATAATCTTTAGAAAATGTTTATTAATGTGAGACATTTCCTCCATTTCTTTAATGTTCTTTTTTTTATACAGCTGAGGCCCAAACAACCCATCACTCCAACACTGCAGAAGAACCGAGCACCTCTCTGTAGGTTTGGAATTTATTACTTTATACAAAAATGTGTTCATTTAAGATAATGAGGGATTATTCAAAGTTTTTTCAGAAGGTTTTAGAGAACTAAGCAACAAAACAATAAAAACTGAAGATGGACAGCTTTAATGAATGTTCAGTGGTTCCATTGATTTTATAACAGACAGAGTGAAAGCAAAAATGTGTTTCTCAAAAGCAATTTTTTACCTACGAGCCTGACAAATCTTGAAAAAGACTGAAAACCGAATAAGCAGGATGGGGATTGAGCTGGGAGGCAGAAAGATAAGGAGGGATCCAGACTGATTGGAGCGGGAGGCTTGTTAATCTTCCAGAATGGCAGCCCCATACTCTCTGGGTGTGATCTAAAGCTTGATCTTTCAACCTTGTTCTTGTTTATACATAGATAATCCTGACAAGGCCCATGCTGCCTACAGAAATCAAGACGATCCATTTATATGGCTGCAATGATCTTGGATGATAGACTGTGCATTTGTTTAGGATATGTTAACCTTGTTGGCATTGGGATCTATCTATCTATCTATCTATCTATCTATCTATCTATCTATCTATCTATCTATCTATCTATCTATCTATCTATCTATCTATCTATCTATCTATCTATCTATCTATCTATCTATCTATCTATCTATCTATCTATCTATCTATCTATCTATCTATCTATCTATCTATCTATCTATCTATCTATCTATCTATCTATCTATCTATCTATCTATCTATCTATCTAACTCTGAAGAAAATGATAAGGTTGATGAGAAAAGTGGAGGATTTTCCTTGTGTAGGCTCATGTCTTTACTCCCCTTTGGGATATTAATGTCAGGTGTTCATTTGGAGAAAAGGTGTTTTAGATTTAGCCAATAAAAAAATAATTGGAGAGGAGGTTTTTGTAAAAGGTGTAAGAATGACTCAGTGAGGGACCCTTTAAAGTGAAGAAAATGAGATGTAATGTGACGGTAGCATGTGGAGTCTAGCGTCAGGAGAGCCGGAGTTTGATGAAAGTTCATAAAACACCTTTTTCTTCAGCTGTAACACAGCTGGCAAAGTCCTGTCCTCTGTATTTCTTCTTTTGTGGGATCTTTTTCCCCCAAAAAAATTGGGAAACACCACAAACTATCATCATTTAAGGGTTATCCTGAAGTGAAGCCACGTCGCCTTGGTAACAGCAGCAGGTGGAAACAGACAGGCTGGCAACATCAGTCAGCACTGGGAGACAGTTGTAAAGTTGCTTCGTCTCCTGAGGGGGGGTTGAAAAGTCACTCTGGGGTGGTGCTAGACTCACCTCACTGTGCCAGTGTCAATTATTGACGGTGTCAACATTTCCAGACTGTCAAACAGGCTGCTGGGTTGGTGTGTTTGCACTTGCTAGAGAGGTAGCAAACGTATCATGTGAAAAATCGACTTGTTTTGTGTTGAAACATAGATGGTGGCGGGGAGAGAAGTCACACCAGTTCCGGAGCTTTACGTGGAAGGACGTGGTGGACGCGTGATCCAGGCTCCCCATCTGATAAAGAGGTAAATTATATCTGCTTCTCAACCTTAAGGCCTTTTTAATCCAAACAATAGTTTTAAAGATTCCAAATTAGAATTGCCTGATATCTGATAACATCTAGCTTGTGATGTGATGAATTGGTCTAACTACTTTGCTATTTCCTGAAAGTACTTTTTAAAAACTGTCAGTTCAACTCATTTGTCACAAGGCCCAAAACAACTGTCAACATTCAGGAGACAAAAAAAGGTGCAGAATTAAAACCAACTTTTAAACACATTCCCCCCCCAAAAAAAGGATGAGCAGAAGTTCTGAGTCCAAAAATAGAAACACGAAGCCAGAAGCTGATGGAAAGCAAGACTGAAATGTCACAGAAAAAAAACATCAAGAATCTGGCACAGAGCAGGAAGAAAAAAAGAGGGGGAAAGGGATCAGTCATTCAGAGGGAGGTGATGACTAATACAACATAGATGAAGAGCAGGCAAAACTACAGGAGGTAGCTGGAAAGAACGAGCTTGACAATAAAACTACCATGTAAAGCATCAAAAGAATAAAGTGTTTCTCACCGAGAAAACAAAAAAATGCACTCAGAACCATGAAACCCAAAGGAGAAGGTTAAACACTGACTGAAGATGCAAATGCTGAAAGGGTTTTTCTTCCATTTGGTTTTCACACTGCGGGGACAAAACTGCTTTAATAGTGTCTGTCCTTTTGAGTTCCTACTTCAGAGTCACAGCTAGCTTTTTTTTTTTTTTTAAGTCAGAGGGGGAAAGCATCTGTGAATCAAGCATATGGTCACTGAGAAAACTCCAAAACCCCTTTTGATGATTAAACCAGAGGACTGTGTTTATAGTTTTGTAAACATAGGTAGGAAAAAAATTGGGCTTTGTGGTTCTTATTCATGAACCTACTTTCTGCTGCTGGTTCTTGGTTCCTTTCAGAGTCTGTGTTTAGCATAAATATGCAACCAGAGTGAAAGCCCCTGGAGACATGCAGTCCTTTAGAAAGAGCTGTGAGGGACATGTGATTTGTCTCACTGTTGATTCATTTCATAGCTAACTTTGTTGGCTTCTGTAAATGGTTCCAAAACACTAATACATTCATATATATGAGGTTCCATTTGTGCCAAAAATATCAAAATGTGTTTTTGCGTCTACTGTTGTGTCTTTGGTCCATTGTCTATGTCTACTGATCGTGTTTTTGCGTCCACTGTCTATGCTTTGGGCTCATTGTCTATGTCTATTGAACGAGTTCATTTTACATTGGTTCATGTCTATGTATTACTAAGCAATATCTTCTGCATGCCCATGATTCTTTGATTATTACTTTGTATTAACTTTGTGATGTATATGCTTGCTTTATCCTTAAACTTTATCTTTGTCATTGTCCTTATCCCATGTCGTCTAACTACGGCGTCAGGAAGATCCTTAGCAACCGTTGCTAGTGTCGTTTGCTACGTCGTCTCACCATGTCGTCAGGAAGATCCTTAGCAACCGTTGCTAGTGTCGTATGCTACGTTCTCTCACCATGTCGTCAGGAAGATCCTTAGCAACCGTTGCTAGTGTCGTATGCTACGTTCTCTCACCATGTCGTGTCCTTAGATCTTGTTGTATTTCAAATTTTGCAATGTTCGTCAGAGAAGTCTTTTGTACCGTCGATAAATTGTTTCCCGTATTATCACGGAACAAAACACTTTAAAAAAAAAAAAACTTTATTGACAATCCTTCAAACGCGCACTCCCAGAAAGAGGGGGGGGGGGTGCATGCGTACAACGGTTTCACGTTCCCGTTTAAAGTTATTTAGAGTATGGCTTTAATTTAATCTTGTGATAAAACTATTATTTCAAATTATTTTGAAAAATGACTGATCTTTATAAAATATGTTGTTACAAATCTGATGGATAAACGAGGATCAGACGGGCTAATAAGAGCCTTATACTGGTCCCGAGTGCGCCATCTCATGGTTACATAAATAGATTAAAAAGAAAAGCTCAAAAAACAGTCAGTTTTCGACTGTTATATTCATAATTAGTGACTCGACCCACTAAAATTTGAGAAGGTAACTCATCGAAGATATTTTAAAGGCCTCCTTGCAAGGCCCCCGTAAATCATTCAGCGGCGAAAAAATAAATATTGCCATGGACTAATGACTTGAGGGTTTATTTCTGAACAAATACATTAAATCAACACCAATGTGTTTGTAATTTTATTATTAATAAATCAGCCACGTTTTTCATGATCAGAACACAGCACATTCATAAATAGTCTTCGTAAAATGTTCATATTTATTATGTGTCATTCTCCGCGTTAAATAGAAGTAGTTCGCCTCCAGATCAGATGGTGGCGGTAATGCGCCACTTTGTTTTCGTGTCAAGCGTTGTATGCATGCCCCCCCCCCCCCCCCCCCACCCTTTCTGGCAATACGGCAATAGTACAGGAAAAAATTTACCGGCCGTACAAAGGACTTTTCTGACGACTTTGGCAAAATTTGAAAAACGAGAACATCTAACGACAAAACACGGGGAAACGTCGTAGCTAACGACAGTAGCAAACACCGTAGCTATCGACAGTAGCTATCGACAGCAGCTAACGACCGGAGCTATCGACAGTAGCTAACGACAGTAGCAAACACCGTAGCTATCGACAGTAGCTATCGACAGTGGCTAACGACCGGAGCTATCGACAGTAGCAACGCTTGCTAAGCTTGCTAAGTCCTGACGACAAAGTGAGACGACCAAAGACATAGACAGTGGACACAAAAACAGATTTTTGGCACAAATGGAACCTCATAGCTAAGTCCTGACGACAAAGTGAGACGACCAAAGACATAGACAGTGGACACAAAAATATGAGGTTCCATTTGTGCCAAAAATATCAAAATGTGTTTTTGCGTCTACTGTTATGTCTTTGGTCCATTGTCTATGTCCACTGATCGTGTTTTTGCGTCCACTGTCTATGCTTTGGGCTCATTGTCTATGTCTATTGAACGAGTTCATTTTACATTGGTTCATGTTTATGTACTACTAAGCAATATCTTCTGCATGCCCATGATTCTTTGATTATTACTTTGTATTAACTTTGTGATGTATATGCTTGCTTTATCCTTAAACTTTATCTTTGTCATTGTCCTTATCCCATGTCGTCTAACTACGGCGTCAGGAAGATCCTTAGCAACCGTTGCTAGTGTCGTTTGCTACGTCGTCTCGCCATGTCGTCAGGAAGATCCTTAGCAACCGTTGCTAGTGTCGTCTGCTACGTCGTTTCACGTGTCGTCAGGAAGATCCTTAGCAACCGTTGCTAGTGTCGTTTGCTACGTTCTTTCACCATGTCGTGTCCTTAGATCTTGCTGTATTTCAAATTTTGCAAAGGTCGTCAGAGAAGTCTTTTGTACGGTCGATAAATTGTTTCCCGTATTATCACGGAACAAAACACTTTAAAAAAAAAAAAACCTTTATTGACAATCCTGCAAACGCGCACTGCCAGAAGGGGGGGGGGGGTGCAGCGTACAACGGTTTCACGTTCCCGTTTAAAGTTATTTAGAGTATGGCTTTAATTTAATCTTGTGATGAAACTATTATTTCAAATTATTTTGAAAAATGACTGATCTTTATAAAATATGTTGTTACAAATCTGATGGATAAACGAGGATCAGACGGGCTAATAAGAGCCTTATGTGGTCCCGAGTGCGCCATCTCATGGTCACATAAATAGATTAAAAAGAAAAGCTCAAAAACCAGTCAGTTTTCGACTGTTATATTCATAATTAGTGACTCGACCCACTAAAATTTGAGAAGGTAACTCATCAAAGATATTTTAAAGGCCTCCTTGCAAGGCCCCCGTAAATCGTTCAGCGGCAAAAAAAATAAATATTGCCATGGACTAATGACTTGAGGGTTTATTTCTGAACAAATACATTAAATCAACACCAATGTGTTTGTAATTTTATTATTAATAAATCAACCACGTTTTTCATGATCAGAACACAGCACATTCATAAATAGTCTTCGTAAAATGTACATATTTATTATGTGTCATTCTCTGCGTTAAATAGAAGTAGTTCGCCTCCAGATCAGGTGGTGGCGGTAATGCGCCACTTTGTTTTCGTTTCAAGCGTTGTATGCATGCCCCCCCCCCCCCTTTCTGGCAATACGCGTTTGAGGGAATATCAAAATAAAGTTCATCTTAAAAACGTGTTGTCATGGTTAACCCTGACGTCTGCTTTGATAAACATTTCTTTTTCGTTCCGTGGTAGTACAGGAAAAAATTTACCGGCCTTACAAAGGACTTTTCTGACGACTTTGGCAAAATTTGAAAAACGAGAACATCTAACGACAAAACACGGTGAAACGTCGTAGCTAACGACAGCAGCAAACACCCTAGCTAACGACAGTAGCTAACGACAATAGCTATCGACAGTAGCTATCGACAGTAGCTATCGACAGTAGCAACGGTTGCTAAGTCCTGACGACAAAGTGAGACGACCAAAGACATAGACAGTGGACACAAAAACAGATTTTTGGCAAAGTCCTGACGACAAAGTGAGACGACCAAAGACATAGACAGTGGACACAAAAACAGATTTTTGGCACAAATGGAACCTCATACAAAAACAGATTTTTGGCACAAATGGAACCTCATACATATAAAAAACTTTTTCATTCAGTAGGAAATCAATATGTTGAAATGATTTATTTTGCATTTAATTTAGCATTTAATTTTGTCATACTTCTGTCTGCATCACTCTTAAATCCCTGGTTATTTATGTTAGGATGTATTTTTGAGTTACTTTTTGGAGCAATACAAATTTTGTGAGCTTCATTTGAACCCAATATATGTTTTTCTTTTCCTGAGTTAAAATAATCCAGAAACAAGTTAGTCCCTTTTAAACTTGGAGTTGGGTTATTTTTTAACTATGGAGTTTTTAGTGTGCTTGATCCTACAGTGCTTCTTTTTCCTTACTCACTTATGCACATTATTTTCTATTTTCCATGACAATCTGACACTTGTTGTCTTCCCTTTAACCCATTCACGTCGCTATTTTGCAATGTACGCTTAAATCCAGGACTGCACTAAATTTAGCACAACCTTGTTTGAATTTTTTTTAAATATAATTGAAAATAAGGTAAGGCATGAAGTGATTAAACTGTCATATTGAGGAAATAATTTGGGCTTTTGAAAAGTAAATTGCTTCCATATTTATTTGGGATTTTTTTCTACTTTACAAATTTCTCTGTTTAATATATTTAAAACTATTTTCTGTGACAAATGATGTCCTTCTTTTTAGTACAAGCCCAGCTTCTTTTTATTTACAGATCTAAATCATACATAAAAAAACAGATCTTTTTTTCGTTATATTACCCAATAATTTCACAATAAACCTGAAACTGTCCAAAAAAGCTATTTTTTTGTAAATGTCATAATTTGTTTTTTTTTTAAAACATAAAACGTAAAAACAAACATTTTTTTCTCTCATAACAAATATCTAACACGTAGAGACAAACTAAAATAAATCCACAAAAAAAGCAAAGTCAAGGTGAAAACAATGTGAAAAATGTCTAAAAACCAATGAAAGCTCCTCTAAACTACAATGTGCCAACGATTTATTCCAACAAATATGTGTCATAACTCTTTTAAACCAAAATTTTCTAAGCTAAAACCTTTCACGTTAGTTCACATTAAAGGGAAGGAAGGAACCTTATCATTTCTAAGTCACTGTAATCAATCAACATGACTGGCAAACTCACCGGTGAGTTCAGAGATCAACAAAGGGTTAATAATCTGGTGCTCCCACAAATAATCTCAAAAATTTTAAAAGATTTTCCTCTTTTCAACCACACATCACCGGAACTAGTTTGAAAAATTGAGGCTAAAGTCAGTATTTAAAAAATAAAAAGTAAGTAAACAAATAAGAAATATTAAACGTTGTGAAACTTTTTTTGGGTTGAAATGATTTTATTTCTCATCTTTCCAATTAAAATAAGTACTCAGTTTTAGTTGAGGAGAAAGTCGTTGTTACTTTGTCAGGGATTCGTCAAGCTGTGTGCTGCTATCAGGGCAGTCGTTGTGTCAAGCACAACCTGGGGGTGGAGGGGGGGAGCAGTCGTCATCTGACGGGAGAAGAGACAGGAATTTCCCCCAGGGAGACAAGTCAGCTGACCTGCACCTAAAAAGCCACATTAGAGAGATTTATTAATGTTTCATGGCAAATTAATTTAGGCTATGCTCCAAAAATGAATGTCAATTTCAAGCAGATGCTCCTGTTGCCAAGATGAATTTACAGTACCTGCTTTACTGGGTTGATTGATGACGAAACATTTAGTGTTTGACATTACCAATAAAAGGAGAATGTGATGGGATCTGGGTGTATAATTAAGGGTTGTTATCTCTTTCCCCTGCATGCATGCTCTAGGTGCCAGAAAAAAGTAATCTTCCTGATAATGAGAAGGACAGACCCCTCAGCTGGCAAGCTTTAAGGAGGGGTTGGATGACCAGCAGGACGTCCGTTCTCCCTGGAGTCAACAGGAACGATGACCTTCTCTCTGGGACCAGTTCAGACCAAAGCAGGAAGTCTCCTTTGCTGAATACTAACAGCCCCAAACCTTCCCACCACTCACCTTTTATTTGCACAGCTTCTGCTGATCCCTACAGTCATCATCCCACTTTGCTCCAAGGCGAAACGGGCGCGCTCAAGCCACACAAGCCTTTGCAAAGGACACACAGTCTTCAGCCTCTGAAGGCCACGACCCCTCTGACTCAGAAAGGCAACGCAGAACCTTCACAGGCAGGTTCAGAGGTGACTACTTTGATACCTCAGAACAAAACCAGCATCTCCTCGATCACCATCTCCTCCAGAAAAGTGAGCAGAACAGCCAGTCTACCTGGATGTACCACCAGCACTCCTTCATCCCAGACTTCCAGTTCCCCCTCTCCCACCTTAGATGAACAGCCCATGGATCCAAACTCCAGGCAGCTGAGAGTGCAAAGGAAGGCCACTATCGTCAAAGTCACAGAGCAAAGGGTCACATCCAGTGCTGCGCCAAACATTGTCAGGGCCAAGACTCCACCCGAGGGCCAAGGGTCGGACACCGTGGTCCGCAGAAGAAAGGCCACCATCATCAAAGTGACAGAGCACAAGGAAAGCTACAGTCCAGCCAAGGCTCCATTCAGAAATCCAGAGTACAGACACAGCTACACAGAGGGAGTGTTTCAGAATAAAAGCACATGGGGTCAAGGAAGCCATTCAGGAAGCAACGGAGTCCGTTTGATTTCCCCTTCAAACTCCATCTCTCGACCAAACACTTCAGACACAGAGAAACATGACACTCTGCACACATCGACTCTGAGTCTCTTTGTGAGCAAACCTGCTGTCACAGCAGGGCCTGTTTTCTCAGAAGTTTCTCCAAAAGCTTCTGGACGGAGATCGGACACACTGCACAGACCGCTGAGCTGCTACGGCAAATTAACTGGGCACTTTGAGTCGAGCCAGGAGAACCGAGCCCAAACAGATGCCAGGAAATGGAGCCTGGGATTTGTTCAGGGGACTCACAGAAACTCTGGGGGCAGTGGATCCATCAACACTAGCCGTGCAGCCAGGGAAGCAGGTCAGTCGGGGGCTGACACCCAGACGGCAAACCGGGAGGAAAAAGTGAGATTAGAACCATCAGTAGATAGAATGCGGAGAACGTCACCAAGTCTAACCCTCATCAAGGCCCCTGGTAGGTTTCTCTGTCCCGTATGATTATTCCTTATCAGCCTGCAGCCTCCCTCCGCCTCTGATCTCTGTTTTTCAGAAGGATAACTGGATCTAAATAAAATGTCCTCTGTGCCAGTTTGTGCATTACAGTTTGGTGTAATTACACCATCGCATGTTTGACATCATCTTTGAGGTGTGCCGAATGCTTGACAAGCATTTTAACGTTGTTTTTATGGCACCCGACTCTCATGTCAAAGATTCGTGCCTGCTTATAGCAACATATGTGCGAAGGCCTCATCATCACCTACACATTCTCTCATTTTCACTTTTTTCATGGTCTCAGCAGGAAAAACTTTGCATAGATAATTTATCGCAACACTTCCCCAAAACCTGCAGCACGAGCAGAGCTTTAAGCTTCACTTACTTCCATACAGGAAGTTGGAAGAAGATGTTCAGAAAACCAACATAATGATGTGTTTTTGATGTTTATAACTTGTTCTTGCGGGATTTTTGTGATGATGGATGACACGTATTAAGAAGATTAAGCTTAAAATTACATTTCTTTGTATTTTTTCATTCATATTGTTGTGAATCGGGAGGGGAAAGGGGTTGGGGCTCCATGCTAATGGCCCACTGGTAACGCTTTTAAAATAAATTAAAATAAATTAAAAGATGGGTTTATTCTTCCTCTAGTGGGAAATGTAATGTAATTGTTTTTAAATTGTCCTCCTTCCCAAAACATACATGCAAATTGATGTTTTTTTTGTTTTGTCTGGGGCATCAGTATTCCTTATCTGAAGTTTAACTGATTGCATCCATTTCCAGGACATGTATTAGTATGGAGTCTGTGCAAAATGCAAGCTTTTATTAATTATTAATTTCTTTCTTTGAACAAATCAAAGGCTACATTTTTTTGATAAAAATCTAGGCTTAGATGAATAATACAAATTTGTCCTCCTAATAAGAGGTTTTTCCTCATTTGCCTTGTCTTTTCTGTCCTTTAGATTATTCATTAGTGTTTCATTATAATAGTTAAGATCATAATCAATTAGCTGTAAAGCCAGAACCCAAGCAGGGAAAGTTCAGGGCTTTTTTTTTTTTAAATACGCCCCCTAAAAAAGGTCAGCGTTTCTGTTTTACTCATCAAAGGCCTCCTGCTTCACAGATCCCCATTCCCATCAATCTCAGGCGGAAGTTCTTGCCCTAAATGCAGCTGCCATCATCGCAAACATCAAACTCCAGAGACAATTCAATCAGAGGAGGATATCAAGTGACAATTTGGAGGAGTCCATAGCGTCACCCCAAGGAGATCCTGGTAAAAACACACCGTGGTTCACATTTTGGATGTACACTGCTACTGTTTTTACTGATGTTTTGTGGCAGAGTTCTTTATGCCTGTTTCCGGATAGTGATACTTTTGTGCCCTAGGGCATTGTCACAGGTGTGCAGGGTTCAAACACAATCCATTTCTTTTTTTCTTATCTCAGAGTTTAAGGAGGAGAGGAATACAAAGCTCCATCCTGAGCAGAATGATCACAACAAGAAGCCTCTTGCTACGTTTGTGCCGCTGAGGCTCGACCAGCAAAGGTCAGATGACACCATTTCTCTTCAGGTGAGGTCATTTTCTGAGTTAATAAAAAACAAAAAAAAAACAAAAAGGTTTCCTTTTCCAAGAGAATATAGTTAATTCTGGGGCCACACTTGGAGGGAGCACAATCTTTTTTACACCTGTTTCCTCTGTGTGCCTTTGAGAAATATATTTATTCCAATTTGTAAAGGTTTTAAATTGTTCAGTTTTTTTTTTACTTCAGTAAAACTTTTAAAAGATAAGTGGCAATCAGTGTCACATAAAGCAGGCATGTCCAAAATCCGGCACGTGTTCAATTTTTTTAATTGTGATTGGTTAATTCCCTCATTAGTCATTGTGAGACTGTGACATTCCTGTTGCGGGACACTTCTATGACTAGCTAATTTCCTCAATGTAAATAATAAACAGAAAGTTTAACATTGCTTGTAACACCGTGGACCAGAGAATTGGGAAAATGTAATTTAATATTAGGAGATGCAGGGTAAAAAAGTGGGGTTTGAATTGTTTCATTAGTCTGCGACGTGAGTATGGCTGCAATCTGACACTGCTCAGTTGCAAATGTTTTTCAGAGGAGTGGACAATAAAATGAATGTGAGTGAAGAGTCTTAAGGGTCAAATGAGAGGATCAGACCTATTTGTTTCTCTGATCAAAACCAAAATGCTTTGTGCTTTTAAATGAGACATCTGACTTCCTGGTCACTTGATTTACATATAAAAGTTTACAGTTAACATTAAATAGTGTGTAACATTTCAGATTTACAGGTGCCTTAATCTTTGTTTTTTTTGTTTGTTTTTTACAGACATTTACTTCATTTTACACTGAACAAAAATATAAACCCAACAATATTGTTTTTGCTACCATTTGTCATGAGATGAACTCAAAGATCTAAAACATTTTCTAAAAAACAAAATAACCATTTCTCTCAAATCTTGTTGACAGATGTCTATATCTGTGATGGTGAGCTTTCTTTTTTTGCTAGGATATTCCATCCCACCTCCCAGGTGTGACACAACAAAAGGCAACTTTGGCTGAAATCCGCCTGAACTTGCTTACTCTGGGTATGTCGGTTCCAAAAGACCGGATATGAGTTCACATAATTACGCTCCACTTGGTAACCCTGGGTTAATGCGCGTGCACGGCAAGTACATGAAGGCATTCTCAATGGATCGCAGATTTCCGGAGTCACCATGGAAACGCGTGAAGAAAAAGAAAAGTGCTATACGCCAGTGAGACTGAGTCGGAGACTTTAATGACGGCGTATAAAGATTATACGCCCACAAAAAAAAGAAATACGGCTGCATAAGCAAAAGAGTTTCTGCTTGGAGAAAAAGAACGGACAAAGTAAACGCACGAGTTTCTATCTCATTTCTATTTTCATTGTGACGCAAAATGCTCTTGTGGGATCTAGATAGATAGATCGAAATCCAACTCAATAATTATTTATACAGTTCAAATTTACATATTTATCTAACTAAATGTTATATTACTTCAATTCATTTAAATGTTTTTCCATCTTAATTTATTGTACTTGTTGAACTCTGATATGCCTGAGTTTGATGCTGCAGATATTCTCATTTTTATCAAATTGAACTGAAAGACACAGTGTGGACTTGTAAATTTTATCATCCATTTGCTAATCATGACTCTGACTTTAACTTCAGTTATTGCAATACCACACTGCACTGGGGGTGGTGAATAAACTCATCATTCTCTCCGTCCCTCTCACTCATGCTGCAGAAAGAATTAAACATTCCAGGAGAAAATAACTAGACAAAACCCAATAAAACAGCTACACAACAAAACACATTTGGTCAATAACCAACACTTAAACCCAAGTCCATCCAGACAGGCAAAGGGAAGGGTATCCCACAATTCCTTGCGCTGCCAAACAGCAGCACCAAAGTTACACCTACTTAATTGAATTAATTTGAATGAAAGTAAAATAGCTGTTTGATAACTACGTGTTATGTTTAAGTTGACTTAACTAAAAAAAAAGATTTCTTAACTGAAGCAAATAATTAAGTTGGATCAATGTTAAAAGGTTATTTTTTTCAACATCCATACGTGGTCTTCTCACCCTCTCATGGTGAAAAAAGTATTATCTGAGCTTCTTCATCCACTAAATTATCTTCAAATGGACATGCTACGCTGCTTCACCTCTCTGAAAACAAACCAACCATCTACTAAACCTGCTCAAGACCAGGTTATGTTCAGAGCATGAGTTGCTATGGCAACTTGACATACCCTGAAACACAACTCCATGTTTGGAACCGAAAGCTGAGGTTATCCGTTTCCTTAGCCTCAAACTTACCGTGGTAACTCACATAACCTGCTTTTTGGAATACCCTCCAGATCCACCCCCAATAAAACAAAGTGACATGTTTAAGAAGTAAGTAAGAAGTCCTTTTACTGTGGCCAGTCTAAGGCACACCTGTGCAATAATCATGCTGTCTAATACGCATCTTGAGGTGGCACACCTGTGAGGTAGGATGGATTATCTCAACAAAGGGGGAGTGCTTACTATCACAGATTTAGACAGATTTGTGAACAAGATTTAAGAGAAATTGTTATTTTGTGTTTGTAGAAAATGTTTTAGATCTTTGAGTTCATCTCATGACAAATGCGAGCAAAAAGAGGAGTTGCTTTATATTACTGTTCAGTGTAATTCTAGTCTTCTAATTAGAAATTCACAGTAACTTTGGTAAAAAATATATTTCGATTTCTGTTTTATGTGAAGAAAAGAGAAGTTTCTCATTGCAAAAATCTTTCATTAAATATTTTGTTTGCTTTAAATGTTGTTATAAGGGCTCACATTTTTACCTCACCAAATCTGGCCCTCCATGCGAAAGGTTTACACAAAGGGAACGATTACACACACGCCTCTTACAGATTTAAGTTGAAAAGAGTTCCAAAAGAGGCATAAGCATGACTGTTTTGTCAAGAAGAAAAATGTGTTTCTGACTTTGACAGCAGGCACTGCAGCTGTCCAGACCAGACTTCATCTTTCAGTCCCAAAGCAGAGTGCGAGAGTTGGAGCGAAAGGCCCAGGAGAGGAAGCAGGGCTCGGGTTTTGGGGACCAGCAGATGGGCGCTGAGCTCAGTCAGAAGGGAGACTCCAGCACCCAGTGTACCTCTGTGAATGGTAATGTGCGAGCAGCCGGCCTCACCTCTCATCAACCGTCACTGTGCCGTCCATTGTCCCTGTGCAGCTGCAGTGGCTGCCTGCCACTCCATTAATCACAAGCACGCTCATTTAAAAATAAGGCAACAATGTATGCCAGAACTGCTTTTCAGGATTCTTTGTAAACTGGTATTTATTTAAATTTATGCTTCAGAGCACTATCCTGTTTTTCTATTGGAAAGAGTTTCAAATTTCAAATTTAATTACAGTTCTTGAGAGGCTTTTTTTGCATGTTTTTTGACATTACAGAAAGTAAATGTTCATAAAACACAACTATTTAACTAAAAAAAAAAAAGTTTTATATCATAAATAGCAGAAGTTTTATTCAAAAATCTATCTCAACTTATCCAGTCCACTGAGCAGAAGATTAATCCTAATACTAGGGAATAAAAGCTTAATGTGAGAGATAAAGAAACATTACTAATAGTACAGAAGTGTAAGTTAATCGAAAAACGGAATGAACATTAGCATTCAGCTGAATGACTTTTTAATGTTATGATTCTCCTCATGTGCCAGGCTTTGGAAAACTGAGATTGCAGGACTTTTACTGCCTCCCACTGGCCATAAAAGGAAGGCACATTTGTAGTTTAATGTCTGTCAATACCCAGAAGAAACAAAACTCTGATTTATTGATCTCAATTTAGAAAAATAAAAAAACATATTGCTACTTTCTAGACAAAAAAAAGTAAAAGTTTGAATTTCATACACAAATGTAAAGTCAATATCTGTTTGCGACCATGCTGGAAGATTTTCCTGGCATCATTCTCTTCTGTTACAGGTAGAAGTGATTGAGTGAGATGCTTCCATTGGTTTTGGTCATTCATTATTTCTTTCTGTGTGCTTGTTGCATGGGTGCTTGAATGTGTGGATGACTGCTGGTGTTTCCAGGTGACCCATTTAAACCCAGAGGCAGAGCCACTATGCAACCCCAAATGCATACCGGATCCCACAAGTGAGCTCCATCTTCATTCAGAGACAACTGGTTCCTCTTCGTCATAAGCAGTTTTGTCCCCTTTATTGCACAACTTTTGAAGTACCTGTTTATATTTTAATTCACCAAAAGAAATGTATGCTACTTTTGTTTTCTTTTATCCGGACTCAGGTCCCCCCCCCCCCCCCCCCCCCCCCCTTAATTTTATGTTACTTTTGTTTTGTATTTTCTTACTCAAACTGCCATTAAAATTGTTCACATTGTATCCTCATATACAATTTCAAAAATATCAATTTTTTTTGATTGCATTTAAAAATAAAAATATAAATAACATTGGGGAAAAAAGATTTGTGTGTGTTTTTAAGTAAATCGTTGTATTTATGTAAATCAGTATTTTTGGATTTATATATGGACTTGATTACAGGAAGAAATGAGCATTAACCTTTCATTGCTCCAAATCATGGAAAACCTTTAATGTGTCACAACACCAAAAGAGAAGACGCTTTTCTGCTAGATTAATTAGGATCTCTTCCAGATGCCTGAAAGTCGACAAAAAAAAACAGAAATGAATGCCACCATTTCTATTTGGAAAGAAGAGAGCCTTTGTCTATTGCAAATGAAAAAAAGTGACATGTGCAAATGAAGCAACAAAAACAGTTTGGAAAGCTGCTGTCTCCAAACCAGAAGGAAAGTGTTTCTATTTTAATTAAGGTGTTTTTTTGTTGACAGGAAACTGCAGAAAAAGCATCTTAAAACACTAAGGCTTTTGGTGCACAGGAGAGAAAAGAATTAAACGAGATTTTCTAATTGTTTTTCAAAAATAAAATCATAATTGTATTTATCAAAAATAAAAGAAGACTAAACTTTAAAAATTCAAAGTATAAATATCAGAATAGAGCTTTGGAAAGTAGGCAGCATAATGAAAAACTTGCATCAGTTTATAAAACAATTTAATGCATTTTCCAATGCGTGTCATGAAAGTGTGTTTATTTGGCAGAAAGCAAGTTGAGCTTTTAAAAAATGTATCCATCTGTTTCCTTTTTGTGCAAAGAAAGACAACGAATCGTGAGAGTCTGACATTTCCCCCCCAAATTAATCCAATATGTCAAAGTATCTTTTAACAAAATTATGCATACCTCCTTTCATGAGAAGTAACTTAAAATGTATAAAAATGTGATTAATTCAGTTGTTTCCGTTATAAAAGAATGTCCTTAAAAATGACAAACATTACCTGAAGTAATTAGATAGAAATTCTCCTTGGATGAGCAAATAAAGTTAAGGAAAATATAACAATTCTATGAAGTGACAAAATGACAAATATCATAATCAAGACGTGAAATGGGTTTATTTTCCAGTTGTGTGTTCCTAAACCCAGAAAGCCCACATATGTGTGCTGAAACAATGCAATTATTCTGAAAAATACTTCAGCCCAGCAAATGGCTTTACAACAGATTGTCAGAGTCTCGCAAACACCTGTGTGGAGAAACTCTACACAACATTAATTTTATGAATGGCCTGCAAGCAATTGAGCAAGCAATAACAACCTTCTTCTTGGAGGCTCAATTAAACCTCACAAGGATGCGTCCTGTTGCAATAATGACCAACATACAAAGATTTATGTACTAATAATACAGCTTTTCTTTATTCGGGGTTGTTCATCTTGGTGAAAATGAGGGCTTTTAGCAAATGACTGAAAAAATGTTTTAAAGTAGATAACGTACTCAACATTGTTATGGATGCTTTTTGAAGCCGATGTTTTTATGTGAAAGATTTAAGTGGAGATTGTCATCTATCAAAGAAAAAAATATTTTTTTTTTTAAGTGAACTTCCTTTATCCACATAAGGTAATGTTTAGGGGTAGATTTGATTTTAGCCCATCTATGCAATGCAATTATTCTGTAATTCCACCAGAGGTCACTGTTGCCTAATTCTTTTTCACATGTACTTTTTGCTTAAAGATGACTAAATCTACACATTCTAAAGAGACATTCTTCATCATGTAAAAAAGTGGTGTTTGGATTTTTCTCTTTTTATCAAATCGCTCAAAATAAAGACCATTTACAAGATTCAGTGCAGGCTGTGCACTCTTTCTCTTAATGGCAAAGAGGAACCTGTGAATGCTGCCATTGTGTTGACTGCATGAGGCCTGTGTTCTTTGGGAAACAAAAGGCCCTTCAGTAAAGGAGAAAGCTACAGTGCGATGCCACCATTCAGCCAAGCGTCAAACAGAGTGGGTGCCCACACACAGCAGCTCCACCCACACTGCCACTGTGGCTGATAACACAAGCTGGAAGGGGCGATTCCTGGGGGTTCTTCTGCAAGAGGAGCTGGATGCGTGAGCAGCATGGGTGAGAGAGGTTTCACTCCTGCTGCTGCTGCTGCAGAGCTGTTATTAAAATGTGAGGAGTGACAGGTGGAGGGTTTTTATTTTCTTGTTGACTTGCAACCTAAAGTGAAGAGGCAGCTTTATGCAAGTGAAAGCATGTGACTGCGAAACAGACGGAAAAAAGTACACAGTGCACTTTGTGATCACGCTTAAAGCAAATAATCAGCACAAGATAAAGCTGTTTTTTGTCTGGTAGGCTTCATTAAAGTCATACATTTTAAAATCAGTTTTCCACCAGGACAGCTCCAGGAAGTCGCTTTACTTTCCAGAACATGTCAATTTCAAGACTGTCTTTATTTTTTTTTTAGTGTTTGAATGACCTCAACATCTCCTTCATATTAACTATCTAGAAAAAAAAAACATTTTATAATTTCAAGGGTCCTAATTTAATCAGTTGGGCTGACGTATTTATGTAATATTTAGATGTTTGTTTTATAATTTTTGAATAATTGTTTTGCACTGATATGCAGATTGTGATTGATGCTCTGCTGGGATGAAGTAGATCTCATGAATTCTAAAGATCTCAGCCTCAAGCGCTGTGGTCCTCCGTGTTTTCGAAAAAATAAATCAACTTTTGAATTAAAAAGGAAAGGGTGGCCAAATGAAAGTGTCTGGTTATAGTGTTGTGATTTAAATGAAATGTCACTTTGACATTCAGACTAATAACCCTTTCAGTTCATCATCTGATGTGGATTATCTGATGGGACGTAACCTGCCATCGTTCCGTGAAGACCCCCCCTCTGATCCTCTGTGATGTCCAGTGGTGCAATAATTATAATTTATCAGTTCTCTCCTGGATTGTGTTCAGCCGTAACCCCCATTAGTCATCCAATAGGCGAAGAGAGAAATGCTGGAGCTTAGTGCCAGCTATTAGCTCGTGGATGGAGGAATGTGACCTCTTCTTAATGTTTATGGACAGTGCAGCTGAATGGAGCCTTTGTCTCTGTCTTTGTTTCATAATGGATCCGGCCCCTGCATTTGCTGGCTGAGACTTGATCTGAAGTGAATGTACCGAGGTGCAGCTCATCACCGTGTTGGAACTGGCTGAATTACAGCCATGTGTAAACATCTATTTAGTGGATAAAAAAGAACAGAAAAAAGCCCTTCAGTCCATAACTTATGATTGTTATTTTATTTATTAGCCTTTAGGTTGACGACGTTTCATGGTCTAGCTGTTTCATTTGTTCTCATTCTCGCTGGTGGCGAGTAGAAAAACGATTTTATGATCACTGTTTTATGCCAGTGCCTCTGCATGTGTGGGTAAAGTAGTTAAAGAATTTATGTGTTCATGATGGTCATTTTAAAGCTGAAAGTAAGGTATAATAAGACAAATATAAGTTATGGTTCTGCCTGGATAAGGCAATTTACTGTGTGTGATTGCAAAACGAATGTGTGTTTGCGTTAAATGAAGATGCATGGAACCCAACCACTCAATAGATACACATTTCTTAGAATATAAAGAAGCGATGGCATAAGCGTTAAGCATTTTGTTTTTACAAGGTTATAACCTCTAATTTTTCAAAGTAAAAACTATAAGAAAAGGTTATAGTACTGAAATGTCTGTTTTACCTGGTTTTATTTACAAAAATCCCACTCTGATCATCTATTGATCTACTTTAAAAGAGGTCCCCAGTGGTCTTTTAATGAGGATGATGCCGTTTTTAGTCAAAATCGAAAAACCTGTGTCGTGTTCTAGGACATAGTTTCTGCAGAGCAGCAGGATTTCATCCAAAATTCGCCACTGAGTTCAACTCATTTTTTTCATCTGCTTCTGATAAATAAAGAAATAAAATAAAACATCACAAAAAAAACCCTCAAAAATGCCATTTTGAGCATGATTGTCTTAATATATGTCCTACCTCATAAGGAAAAATGCTACAAGAACATGTTAAAAACACAACTGTGGGTTTTTTTGCAAATATTTAGAATGCAACACATCTATGTCTGAAACCAATACAATTCACATTTGCAGCTTCCCCACATGATACGATTCTAGGTGAAAAGGGTTTATTTTTATCCTGAATATAGAAAACAGGGAGCATAAAGAAAGTGGCATGCCTGGGGACCTTTCTCCATGTCTGCCTGCTCAGCCACGCCCTCATTTCCATTTCTCATACAAAGATTTTTTTTCATTTGTGTTTTCTTATAAAATTGTCACAATCACATCAAGTTGTTTGTTTCTCTGCAAATTATGATATGACAACAGGTTGTTAAAATTTTAGAAGCATGCATGTTTTCACTCTACAGTGCTGGATTCAGCTTCAAACGAAATTATTATAAGCCTTTGACTAGATTACTCATTTAAGCCCGCTAAACTGGTAATTTAAAAACGTTTGGAAACCTGGGTTAGTAAATTCAGCAAAAGTATAAAGCGATGTCCGGAAATTGCACTTTCAGTGGTTTCAAAATAAAAGCTTTGAGTCAGGATAGAGGTTTTGCCCATTATTTCCATTGAAACAGAAGTTGTGCTTTTTTTGTGGTTATCAATGGTTCTTTATTCGATTTTACTATATATATATATATATATATATATATATATATATATATATATATATATATATATATATATTGGTATGGATAAGCTCTAATTAAAAAAATGTGTGAAGGCGTTCAATTTTTTACCTGGTTAGCAAGACTTTTTGAAACGCAATGAAATCAATGTTTTAATGACGCTTAATCAACTATAGCTTTTCTGGAGTTTTAATTTGAAATATTTGCCAGGAAGCTGCGCCTAATTCCCGTTGACTGTGAATCCATCTCTGGATAGGCGGGCTTTAGGACCCCGCGGAGCGGCACTAGGAAGCACATGGCTCCTACTCATAAGACAACAGTTCTCCTCGGTAATTGCGCTGGAATGGATGTCATTCCTCCGGGCGTCTGAGAACGCAGCAGCTTGTGCATCTGCCCGCATTTCCTCAAGTTCCGGACCTCTTTCTCTCGCCGTTCCCACTTTGTGCATGAGGCGGCTTCTCCATCTGGACAGCGCTGAGTGGGGAAAAGCCCCCAGATGGTCTCGGCTTGTCAGTGGAAATTGGACTTGCTCATATTTCAGGAAGCGGCTCTTATTTTTGGGGGGAGGCCCCCTGCGCATCAGCTGTTTTTGGACTGGGACTGGATGATGGTCGCGCTGCAGTAGAGACTCGCCGTCCACGCGTCAGCATCATGAGCAGGAACTTTGTAATTGTGACAGCACTTCAGGCATTCACAGTCTCCCTGCTGATGAGCCAGAAGATCCACTCTGCTGAAGGTAAGAGGTGAGAAGAGGTGATGCTTTGCATTTCTGACAGCTAATCATGAAGACATAACAAGAACACTTCTACTTCAAATATTTAAAAAAAACATTGTTTTTTGAATAATGATAATCAGGGGCGGAGTTAAAGGGGGTAGCGCTCCCCCCAAAAAAAGCTTTGTCCCCCCATTTTAGAGCCAATATTAGAATCATTGCTGACAAAGAATTATCAATAGAAGCTTCTTTAAGCATTGCAAAATTTATTAAAAATGAACATTTATAACACGCTCGCATGATTGCCACCCTTCCAAAATCTTCTAACTCGCCACTACCTTCAAAAATAAATATGAAAATAACCCCCTTTTTGATGCTATCATTGAATTTATATTCATTTCCTTACATCCTTTTTAAAAAAAATCTTTTTAAGTAGTTGGAACCTAAAGATGTTTAACACATGTATGTGCTATGTACCATATAAACTGAGAAATTCATTTTACCTCAATAAAGCAGTGCGACTGTCTAGTATTTATTACCTATCTGCTGTTTTTAATAAAGCTGTGGTAGAAAGTAAATTTCCTTTGAGGAATCAATAAAGTTCTATTCTATTCTACTCTATTCTATTCCAACAAGAGTACGCTTGTTCTGTGGTGCTTTAGAAGAGCTTTGTAAGTATTGATTGCGTAAGCGTCTGGTCATCATTGGCAGCCTTTAAGTTTTTTTCTGGCTGTGTCCAGTTGCTGATTGTTTAATCAATCCCAAAATGCTTCAGTTTCTCTGTTGAATTATGAGGCTGCTTTGGTGGTAAGCAAATAAAAAAAAACAAAAAAAAAGTTTACTGTTTGTTTGAGGGTGAAATGTTTAGAAATTTTGTTTAAAAGCTGCGACATCCCAGCAGCAAACCAAGACATGTCTTCATATGAGTTTAGGGGACATTTTTAAGAGCAAAGGTGCCTGTGTCTTTTTCTGTATTTTAATGGGCAAGAGCACCTGACACCATATTTATTTCCCTCAAGGTGGGATTCAACAAGAACCTCAATCCCAAACACAATGTGTAATAAAGTGGTATGAAGATGCTGCGGTAGATTCTTTTTTTTTTTGGTCTACTCAGTCACGACAGTCAGATGCCTGGGAATTCATTATCAGCAAGGGAAAATCCTTTAAACCAGGATCGGATGTTCATTTATTCAGTAACAGTCATCACCGTCATCAGACATTCGTCTTGATATGTGTTTCCCACGGGCGCCGACTCACCAAACCTTATCATGGCCGCTTCATTTGAGCCTCGGAAAGTCAAAGACAATCTTCTTTGACAGAAAATGTACCGGCGTCACTCTCACTGTTATTGGAGCCAACAGCGTCACATTAATAGAGGAAGCAGTTTTAGTTAATGGCCCTTAAAACTACAGAGAAGCTCCAATCTGTTTGTGCTCCAGTCTATCCCAAAGTGAACATATCTTTTTTTGCAGCAGTTCTCAACATTCAGGTAAAAAAGCAAACCTCATAAGAACACAGTAATCAATACATGATGTAAAATTAATGCCTGCAGGCCAGTGAGAGAGATTTGTAACAAGATACAGAACTGGTGATGAATACAAAAAAGCATTTAAACCATCAATAAATGCACTTTCTAGAATGTGTATTAAAAAAAAACAACTTAAGAATGAACTTTCTACTGAGAACCTTTGTTTCTTTAGTGTAGAGCAGGGCTGCCTATTACGTCAATCACGACGGATGTGACGGTAGATCGTGGGCCATCAAAAATAAATAAACAAAGAACTAAAAATATATTTAAGAATAAAAATCCATCTGTGTAATACGCCCAGCGACAATCTTGAATGCGCTTTCAGCATATGATGTACACACTGGCCTGTTGTTACCTGATACTAGCGCACCTACCGACAGTGCAGTGCGAATCTCGCAAATCTTACTCCAGGTTTCCTCTTTCACAGCTCTATTCCGATAAATGAAAGACTTGGTGTTGTTTAATTCCCACCTGGCACAAATCGGGATGATCAATTTTCCCTCCATGATAAATTCTGAAATGGTTGGTAATTCCGTGATTTGAAAAGGATACTACCCATACATTACTACTAAATCTGTGCGTTCAGTAGACATGCATTTTGTACGTAGAGCCTGAAAATAGACTTAAAAACTTGCGTAGCCTGAAACGCACAGACCTTTATATTGAAAGTGGTCGCTTGAATGTGTGTTTCCAAGTCAGCTTTAAACGTAGCATCAGTGTAAAGTAGCAAAAAGACAAAGCAATTTTTGTTAAACTCCACCTATATAGTCAAACATGGAGATGGAACTATCATGATATGGGGACCAACAAAGACTGAGAACAAAATCAATAAGTAAATGAGCTTGAGCTTTTATTTTGCTAAGAAGAATAAATAAGGGCCCTTTCGATAGACTGACCAACCATCCAAGGTGTACCTCACCTTCACCCGTCAGTCGCTGGGATAGGCTCCAGCAACCCTATGACTCCAAAAGGGATTAAATACATTTGGAAAATGGACGAATAGATTTATGAAAAAGGTTATTTTGGGGGAATTTGGGTTATAATTTCCCCTTTCCTCTTACACTGTGATTACCATCATGAGTGTAAAGATTTAGTGCTATCTTTTATGCAGCACCACTTTGTCTTCCCACACGTCGCTCATAAACCCATCCAAGACGGCTAAGAAGAGCTAAAAATGTTCAGCTCCATGAAATGTCATGTTTGCATACATATTTCATAAGACGCCTCTTGAGCACTTTTGTTGTCTTTCCTTCCTGCCTGTCTTATTTCTTTTGTTGGAAGATTTTTTTTGTTGTGACTGATTCCCTCCCATGGTTGAAAGTCAGTTCCAGCTGGTGTTTTCTATAGCCGGCTGCACGGTTTCAGTAAACATGGCTGTCTTTGCCGTGAGCATTGTTTACAGCTTGCCTGCTGCACCCTCGGACAAATGAAAGCCGAGCTGCATGTATATTTTCGGCCTGTTGTAAAACATACCAGCAGTGTCCAAGCCCAGTGAGACGTTATCACTGTGACGTGACCCATCCCAAGTCAAAAGCAGTTCATGTCTTTTTTGGTATGAATGGATTCACATTTTCCAGATGACTTCCTCTGACTATTAAATGCTCAGGAAGCTGGTGAGCAGAGTTGGTTGTACATTAAGGCGGAATGATCAGCCAGTTGCAGTTCCACGTGGGAAAACGTATATTTGAAAAGTAGTCATGCTTGACCTCCCATTCCTTTGGACTCTTTGGACCTGCCCAACAAAAGGGAAAGTTTTTGACTTTCTCCCTGGACTTTCACACCCAGACAGGTCATAGTTTAGCTCAGCATCCCAGAGGCTCTTCTCTCGTCTGCCCAGACGGTTCAGGTTCCTCAGATATTTCTTCTCGAATCGGCCTGCGTGAGTTTTGGATTTCATCTTGGGAAGCCTCTGGAATGAACAGCCTCCTCCCAAAACACATTCCCTCGTCTGATGAGGCTCTTGCACGAGCTTTCCTTTCAGTGACCGCTTTGTGCCCCTGTGGATCAGAACCCCGAAAAGGCCATTAGGATATGAATATTTAATCAGATGTTCAAGCGTTTCATTTACTGCTACAGATTTGTCTTGAAATGTGTTGGCTGCACTCCCATATGAATCCAGTTTTTCTTGGGCTATTTTAAAGCACATGTTTTATTTCTTTTTTTAAGAATAAAACAGTAATACATAGCATGCAAGAGATGTTTTGAATTAAGCAAGTTTTTAACTCGAGAGACTAATAATTAACAGTAAATATAAAAGCCTCATTTACCTAATTGAGACAAAAACACACAAAACCACCTGTTTTAATGTGCGGGTAATACATTTTCAAAATTACTAATATACTAATGTAAATTAAATTAATACACTAAACTTGTTTTAGATTTTAGCCAGAATTTTGAAGTACTACAGTAAGAACCGTGCTATGGAGCACGTTTAGCCTTTCAGACTGCCTTAGTTCTTTGTGGCATGGCTTTAAGGGGCTTTTGAACCACATCATGAAGGTAACGTCACACAGCTGCTGTGTGTCAGTGTATGTCTAATGAACATTCTGATGTGAACCTCCCAGTCTCAAAGGTGTATTGGTGGGACTTAGATCTGGTAACTGCAGAGGCTATTGGAGCGATTTGAATTTAACTGCCAGGTCCAAGAAACTGCTTTGAGATGATATAAGGTTTTTTTTGGAACGGTGTGTAGAAGAAACCAGCAGAAGAGGGGTTCACTCTGCTTATAAAGGTCACGGTTGGTGACAACACTATGGTTGATGGTGGAATTTGAAGTGGATTCAGTCTGGAAAAGTCAATTAGTTCAGACAGAGACTGCTTAATTTGGTCCGGATCAAGTCCTGAACCTTGTGTTTGAGCACTGAGCTCTGAGCACGGAGCCCATTCAAACTGAGAAAACTTAGAGCGTACTGGAACTCAGTCCGATCGGAAACAAATTCAGACCACCTGTAAAGAACCAAATGTGAACAGTATGAATACACCCTTAATTAAGAAACCACTGATGATGCCTAACATTTATTTAATTTTTGTTGTCGTATTTTTTTGTCATTGCTTGATAAATAAGTTTCTCCAAAAAGCATGCTTATCTCTCTCTCTCTCTCTATCTATCCATCCGTCCGTCCGACTATATATATACCGGTATTCTTTATTTAGCTAACTGTTGCAGATAAAGACAATACTTTTAAGATAAGAATTTTTTTTCCAATTTTCATTTGTCTTATTTTATTAATTCTACTGTAATTTTAGCCACAGTTTTGTGGCTATAAATGACAAAAATCGCTTCCAGTGTGGCCATTTGCTGCCGCAGCCTCTCAGCTTTGACATGATCAAGATGGCTTTCTCCATAATTAGTTTATAATATGGAAGTAAATTGAGGTGCAGTTGTCTTTTTTTCATATAGAGCGACTGTTTGTTCTTTTCTTGCACAGTTTTGTCTTACACTGCTTACTTGAGGTCTTTTTTTACCTTTTTTCTCTGTAAGCAGAAATGTTAATGCATAAATATCCTAGCAGCATGCATATTTTAATATTTTTTATCAATAACAATTGAGAAGCTTTTTAAAGTTACTCCAAGCAAATTTTCTTCAAGTACATATCTAAATGTAGTTATTTGCTGCCATATGGTTTCTTTATTAGCTATTGTATTAAAAAAACATCAACAGGTCCCAAAAAGTGACAAGTAAATGTAATATGTGAACATTTTCATCTTTCTAATAATGGTTTACAGTTTGTGCTTATTACAACACTTAGATCTTAGAGTTGTTTTAGTAAAATCTAAAAACTTTACCAAATCACTCAACATTTTTAGTCAGCCAGCCAGAGTTGTGTTCTCATTACTGCTTTTGAATTTGTCCATGCTTTTGTGGAGTTGGTGTTGCTATTCTATTTTATACAGTTTTTAATGTAAATAAAAATCAAATCAAACAAACTATATTTGCACTTTTCCTACAGATGTAACTCTAAGTGCTTTACATAAAAACATTTTCTAATTTTAAAAAGCAAGATAAAGACCATCACACATAAAAAAACCCACTATAAATATATATTATCCAATATTATTAGATTGTTTTTTAAGTCCTTTAAACAATTTAAGTTTGAATAAATCACAGAAAAAAGTGTAGTTGGTAAGAGGACAGGCACTAAGATACCTAAGAACATTGTTGACCATGACAGTTTGCAGTTAAGGAATAAAAATGTGTTTAGACTGTGAGATTTCAACAATCTGGACAAAGGTCAGTTTTCATATTGTGCAACGTAAACGTAATAAATATGAAGATGTCATCATTTATCAAACATGTCGACCTCAGGACGGTAGTATTCAGAGTAGTCTCAGAATTGTGGACAAAGACAGATGGCCACAGTTTTTCTACGCTCATGCTTTGTCCTCTGATGTGGTTATAGGAGCTGGATGATGCATCATGCAGACACATATTCTGCTGAAGGAACCAGATTTTCTTATTCTTTGGAATTCTGAACATTTTTCACGCATTGGCCTCCATCTGCTATGCTGCATTATCACACGCAGTCATGACTGATTATTGAAGCCACAACATAAATGTCTCAAACTCTTCGCAAGGAAAACTAGGTTTCATTCAAATTTTTGTATTTCTTTGTTGTTTTTTTTACAAAAGAATTCTTCTCTCCTGCTCTCCCCAAAGTCCTGTGTTCCACACCTGCAGTCAAAAGCAAAAGCTTTATGGGTTTATGGATTTTCCTCCATGGAATAAGCCACTTTCCTCAGCTGGGAAGCCTTCTACAAAGAAAGGGATAAGGCCAGAGTCAATTTTTGATCTACTTTATGCCTGGAAAGAGGCATACAGGCTCGAAGAGCTCCAACTAATGTTACAATTTCTCCTTTTTTTTTCCTTTTGGACATATTCTCTCAGAGATTTTCTAATGGGTTTTGGATTTGTATTAAAAAGTGACTCAAGTGGCATTAATTTTTTTTAGGTTTGCAGGCTTTAGGTACTTTTTAACAAGAACTTTGAAGCCACTCTAACATCTTCCAGTTCATCATTGTCTTATAGGGGCCATGATAAAGCACTGAATATATTTTTTTCAAGGATTTCTTTGTAAAAACAATTTAAAGGCTCAGTAGTTACTTAGAAATTTCTGTCGCAGGAGGGAGTTTGTGGCCCACCAAGTGTATTTTCTACTTAACAAACTTCTTTCCAACTGCATGTTTTCGTCTGCTCCTGATTCACAACGATCTGAATAAAGAAATACTCCGAAATGCAATTTTAAACTTAATTTCTTTTAAATATTTGTTCCCCACCATTAGAAAAATGCTACAAGAACATGTTAAAAACACCAACAACAAGCTTAAAACAAGCTCTCCTTAATTTCTTACAATCCTGTCTTGTACTTGTGTCTAGACTGATTTTTCTTCCTTATTTTTGCAAGAGTGAGGGCAAAATGCAACATGTTTCCTAATTGGCACCTATTTGATCAGGAAGCAGACAGGTCACTTCCTGCCTGTATGAATATCTAACAAATTGGCCCCCTTGAAGGTCCGCTGCTGTCAGATCTTTGTTCGCATCCGTCAGAGTTTGGTTTGAAAGGCAAACCACTGATGTATTTTTAAGCAGACTCAAAACACAGACAGCTGAGAAGGTTCAAGGAAAACCTTGACCAACCTGGCCCCGTTAAAGTCTGCTTTCTAACATTTTCAAACACAAAAGGTGGGATTGTATGGTATATTGTAATTTAAGGGCCTAAACTGACGCCTGCTGATTGCTTTTGTGAGAATCCAACAAGCAAGTGTGTTCAAATTAAAAAGGGGAAATCGACAAACCTTCACATATCCTTTTTTTTTTAAGTCGAAAAGTTTCTACAGGGAAACAAAATGGATCTGTGCATACAAATTACAGATCAAGTAAATCAGAGAGCTTAAATTACTCATGAGAACACACAAGATAATAAACTGAGAACAAACAACTTTACACTTTATTGACTTCTACTAAAATCTATATGCTTGGAAAGCTGAAAAGCCAATGTTTTCTTTCTAAAAATCTAATAAGAAAAGTACCCAGCTCTGTTTAATTGCATTATGTCCCATTAAAGACAGTGGAATGGCACTGAAATTGACTTTTCACTGTGTGTTAAAGAAAAACACAGCCTTGCAGCTTTCTTAGGTGGGTTAGAAGCACTCATGTTGACGTCATTATTTACATATTTACTGTTAGCATCCTTACAACACAAAGTTTTTTCAGTTTTTTACTTAATATCCATGATTTGTAGAAAAAAAGGAGAGCAACATCGGAAGAATATTAGGGATGTTCTTGGTTCCTAAAAAGGTGGGGGTTTCATTTTTTTGGTATGGTGTTGAGGAAGTAAAACAAACCTGTGGTTTGTTTGACAGCCCTATGACCTGCAGCCACTGAGTTGCCTGTCCGTACAGCAAAATATTCTGAAGGCAAACATCTAAAGGCTTGGCTGACACAGAGATCCTGACGCTGAGGCAAAGCCATGAAAAAAGGTTAAAGAAATTCAAACAGCTACAATCATCCAGTCAATGTGCTGACATCGAGTTGATTGAAATGTTGTTGCAGGATCAGCAGACAGAGCATGAACTGAAATAACTGCAAACTGGAGCTGAAGAAACTGGGCCAAAATGTCTTTATGACAATAGGAGCGGAGTGCTTTATAGCCGTCAAATTACAAAAAAGGTCAATATAAAATCAACAACTTTTTTTGTAATTTGACGGCTATAAAGGGCTAAATCTCTTTCTGCTTGTCTTGTATATATATAAAAATATATATGCATATACAAATATATGTATATATATGTAGATTAACATATATTTGATCAACTCAATCATTTTAGTACATCAGTTTACATCTGTCTTAATTTGTAACATGAATGAAGTTTCTATTGTGATGAAAGACTGGCAACATACCTTTAAAGCAAATAAAATAAAATAAACATGTTTTTTGTGTTTTTAACATGTGCTTGTTGCATTTTCTGAGAATGGAGGACATATGTGAAGAAAATTAAGATTAAATTTGCCTTTCTGAGGATTTCCTTTTTCAAATTGTTGTAAATCAAGGAGCAGACAAAGAAATTCCACTTGAAAACGATTGTGCTTGTGACATTGCGAGCTCCCTGCTCTGAGCTCCCAGCCACGGGAGGGGAAGGGGTGGACGGGGTTGCTCCGCACCAACCACTAACCTCTGTGTGTTTGTTGATAAGGGAAGAAAGCCACCAAAAAACTCAATTGGAATTGAATCCATTTATAAAAGTTGAATCAAACTCAAACTGAGTACTCTGGATCTTCACCATGAGGAACAATGCCCTGTAAAATGGATTCCACAGGCATACCCCCGAGGCGGGCCCTGTGTGGCTTCAGACCCCATGGTCCCTAATACCTCAGTGGTCAGTGTCCGTCCCCCTGCTACTGCCGACAAGAACATTTATAGCTTTGTTTTACAGTGGAAAAGTGCTGATTAGATTGGGTTAATGTAGCAATGCATTCAACAATGTGTTAACAACAAAGTATGAAAGTGTAATATAATATAAATGCATAAAAAAAACTTAATTTAGTATCAAAACCTTTCACCGCCCATAACTAATAACTCAGAAATTATGTCCTAGAAAATGAAATTTTCTGACAAGTTTTTTGAATTTGGCTAAAAATGAAATAATCATAATTAAAAGACCACTGGGAAAGTTTTTACAATAGATCAAAAGATGATTGGAATGGATTTACTAAGTCCTAACGAGGGTTTGGTTTTTATCTGACGTTGAAGGATCTGTCAGTATCCGCAGCTACTTATCGTTCGCGGCTTCTCGGAGGAGCTTTGAAAGTGCACGAGGCATGTGCTTCCCATGATAGGGAGAAGTTCCAATGAGCCGCAAAACCAAATCTGCCTTAGGAACCATATAATGAGCTTTCACACAGCTTTGCTCTGGAGGATCCCCCAGCTCTGACCTTCGTTGCTACATGAACGCATGTAGTATTCATGACAGGCAGCGAGAAAAAATTATGAGGGAGGAGATGGTAAAAAACAAAGTGTCTCACTGTAATGTCATTGGATTCTCGGACAGCATTAACCTCATGCTGAGCAGAGGGAAACTTTTACAGTGGGGCCATCTTTTTCTCGTAGAGTTATTATATTCTGACACAAAGAGCTATTTACCAGTAGAGGGAGCTTGGTGTTAAACCGCTCCTTTATAGCCTTAAAAAATGTCCCCTAATAAATACAGCAATTAATGTCTGTCATAGCCGTGGCTTCTGACACACTGCTTTATTATTGGATTTGGGTTAACGGCTGCTTTAACGAGATGCAGGGGAATTTTTTTTTTTTTTTTTACTGTGATGGTGGTTTCTGTGTTTCTTAGTTTAATGTAAATGGTGTTGACATATCGCCACCCAATAGGGTTCAATGTTTACCATGGAGTCCTGCCAAAATTATGAAGCACTTTGCACCGTGTTCTGCTAGACTTCCAGAGCTGTGGCTCAATGCAGGAAAGAAGGTGAGGGGGGTAAGAAAAGTAAGTATTCGTTACCTTCAGATTTTATTTTGAGCAAGCCTGTGTGTGAGATTGTTGCTTATGTAAAAAAGATTATCTGATCATATTCATTGAAGGTTTTGTGTCAATCTCTAAGTGTGTAACCTAGAGGTAGGGGGGGTCAAATGAATGGCAATTAATTACAGATAAATTAGCATATTTTTTTTTGTTTTTAATGCGTTAATGTCATCTTTAATCTATAAATATTGGTAGCGTCAGATGGTTGCTTCCATTAATCTCTAAAAATGCACACCTCAAAGGGAATTGTCCCACTTCTACCATGGTCGCTTACGAAGAAACTCTTATTACATTTTTTAAGTTTAGATCATTTTTTAGAAAAAGTGGACTTTTTGATATGAGGTTTTTGAATAAAAAGTTAGATGAAAATAGATTATTTAGATGAATTAATTACAGGTCATGATTAATGAATTGCTCAAGATATTTATCGCATGACAGAGCCGTAATAGAGGTTCATTATAAATATTTGGATTTTTCATTAGTGGCTGATCAAAACATTTATGTCATATTTCTTTTTAAATGTCGAAAAAATAAACAGTTTCAGTAGATTTGTTGGTATCAATGATTAGCAACTGTTGGAACTCTGCAAGTATTTTAAGGAACAAGCATTAAAAAACAACAGTGAGGCAGTCTATAGTTCTTCTGTCCAAGGTCACGTTATGATAGAACGTCTGCTTGATGGGTCCTCTCACTGCTTCATTCATCATTCTGTTCCCAACAATTATTCTATTTGAATTAACATCATTTGCCCTCTGTTTGGGCATCAATGGAATTCGTGATGTGCCTGTCAATTGCAATAATCACATTTTCCGACATGGTCTGAAATTGAAGCTTTTGCCCTAGAAACATTGCTGGGTTGTGTCACAACTTTAGTAATTGCTCTGAATAACAACCAAAATAAATATAAGCTTGTAGAAGATATTTACTTGAAAGATTTGAGTTTAAAGGCCTGTTCACACCGGGACGAATTTCGCCGGCGATTTTCGCCGACGTTTAACGCCTCGTGACTAAACAAAGGGCACCAATGTGAGTGTGCACACCGAGGCGAAAAAACGCCAAGCGCCAAAGCGTCAAAAAAAAAAAACGCCTCGGGTTCGTTTTTTTTTTTCGACGCGTCGCGTCGAAATCTATTCGACCAATGAGAATGGCGCTTTTGCACACGTGTCTGGAGCTTCTGAAGTTACAGTAAAACACAACTTGGGGGCGCTCAAACACAAAACTGCCTTGCTGAGCACACATACCAGCGAAGAAGTTAGACGCCAAGTAGCGTCTACACAGCCGCGAAGAAATAATGACGGACATTCTTAAATATCCCCTTACCAAGTACCAGTTGGAGCTACTGATGCTTGAAATATTCATGTTTTCTTTGTATGATTCTGACAAGCGCGTAAATACTTGCTCTCTTCTTCTGAGTGAAAAGCGACTTTAAGAAGCGTAAATTTGCGCAGCGCCACCTTGTGTACAGGAGTATTTCTGTTTACATTAAGCGCCATCTAATGTCAGGGAAGGAAATTGCATGTTCGCTCGGCTCATCGTCAGCGAAAATCGCCTGGGTGTGAACACAAAAAACGTGGCGAAAAACGCTGGCGAATAACGCCTGGCGAATATTCGTCCCGGTGTGTACGGGCCTTTACAAAAGAAAAACTCTTTCACATGCTTATTTTAGCACATTCCATTATTTTGCAAAATTTCTTGCATCACGATTTTTAGATGATGACATCCGTCAGTGGGACTTTTTCCGTTTGGTCTCCAGAACATCAACAGTGATGTGAGTTGTTCTTTGCAGAGTCCAAGACTCTTTACACCGAACTTTATGATTATCCAATCAAATAAAGAGAGCTATACATTCAGAAATTCATCTAACCATAATCCGTTGTTTCTGCTCTGACCTTTTGATTGGATAAGAGCCTAGTGCGTTACCACCCTCTGGGAGGTGTAGGTTGGCATATTTGTTCTGGAGTTCTTTCCTCCAACTCAGTCAGGTTATTTGGTGGAAATATTATTATCCTCCCCATTTTTTATTTATGAGATTGTTTTTTTAGTCTTCCTTTATTCATAAATCATTTATTATTTCATTGGCTTTTGCATTTACAGCTTAATAAAAAAGTATGGCATGGTGTGTGAGCATTAAATGTCAAATAAATAAAAAATGTCCCCAAAACCCCAAAAGGTGCTTATGAGTTGATGATTATACCAGAAATGGTGCTTTTAAGGTACAGTCATAAGGACACAACTAACACACGCATGGTTTATGCTAGGTACACACCGGGCATGTCATGCGCGTTCAAGAACCAGCATTCTTGAACACACTAGCATTTGGCGTTCACACTGGACTGTCCCTGCCTGATATTAGTGCATGTACTCACAGTTGGAAGGGGCTTGGTGTAAAATGTCAGTGTCAAATGTCAAAATTTCTCCTTCGTGATCAATTTTCAAACGGTTGGAACTTTCGTGAATAAATAATGATGCTACTTTTACATCACTACCAAATCCAAGTCTGTGATTGGTCAAAGTTCAACTTGTTTAACTTTCAACGCACGTTCAATGGGCACACGTTTTGTACGTTGAGCCCCAAAACAGTCTTTAAAACTTGCTACGTGTGAACACGGGAGTTTTATGCTTGTTTACCTAGACTTTTCATTGGAAGTGGTCGCTTGAACGATCATTTCTAAGCCCAGTGTGAACTGCATGTTCAAAATAATTATGCAACCACTTGTGTCCAATCACATTTTGTCTTCTTCTAATGTTAATCAAATTGCATTAAAAAAAACTAAATGCATTTACAGACTGTCACATAATAAAGTGTTAATGTTATAAATAGAGTTACAATTTATTGGTCTTTCAAAAAACAAGTTCTATTTATATTAATTACACATTGAAAACCCATTCTCCGTTTATTCTACTGACACTTGCAGAAAAGGAGTTGTTGGAATTACAGTTTTTTAAACTGCAGAAGTCTTTTTCTTCAACTCCTGAAGTCTGACACCCAAGGACTCCTCTGAAGAATGGTTTTCTTCTTCTGTGACTCTTAACAGACCTTGACTGCAGCTGTCCCTGGTGTTTTGTTTGTGTCTTCAGTTTGTCCTTGGCAAGTGAAACTCGGCTTGATCGGGCTGAGAGACGATTGATTTGGCCTTTACACACAGCTTTTTCCCCGTCTCCGTGTTCTTTATCCCTCTGGGTTATGTTCTCTGTGTGTTTTAAGTCATTGTCCATCTGTTCCGGGTGGCAACATCCAATTATTTATTCCAAATTCGTCTTAAACTGAGCGCACATGTTTGTACACTTTAAAGTTCATTTAGCTGCTTCTGAGTCGGCTTACATTCATCCGTGTTTGTGCTCTTTCTCGGTCACCTGAAAAAGATTTATAAGTATTTTGATAACTGAGTAAAAACAATTATAAATTTAGGCCTTGCTTTCAGTGCTGACAACTCTGTTATAAAGGATGTCTGTTTTACTAATCATAAAAAGATTTTTAAATGATGAATTTGCAGGAAACGTATTAAGAATACATCAGTTTAGTGCCAAATTTTTAATCTTATTTCTTTCTGCAAGTACTCGGAATTTATTATTGTCTGCAGTCCAAATTTCAAATATTTCAGCGTTTGTTTATCCAATTCTGATTTATGTAGGCCACACAAATTTAATTGGAGTGTCTAAAATGTGTGCAAAAAAAATAATTAATTAAAAAAACACGGAGCCAATTATTTCGTTATGGTTTCCAAAAAGAGAAAATGCAATGGATATAGAATTTAAAGCCCATATGCCCAGTTAAGCAAAAATCTTACCAAGAATTCCTGAATCTACATATTTTTTAAATTGTATATCCTTGATGGACATGTTCTTTTTCACTTTCTAAATAGTGGATTTCATTCTGCCATTCTTTAATTTTAAAAGTGTAATGGGGCGACCTCTTGCAGTTTTCCCCCCCTTGTTTTGAACTTTTCAACTTGATTTAAAAAGAAAGCATTTGGAGCTTTTAGACTTCTTGATGAAAATGACCTTTTTGAGAAATTTCCTTCTTCTTTAAGAGCTCTGTTCACCTCAGAAAATTCCCCCAACACCGTCACAAAAGGCAATTTTTAAGAGTAGAGAGAAGAGACAAAGCCATTTAAGTCTTGTAGGTTATAGTGCAGGTTCTGACACTAATTATTACATTTTTAATTAACCCTGTTGAGTATGGAGTAAGCATTAGAAATGTTGAACCTGAACTGATCCCTTTATATGCCGTCCTCGGAGCAGAATCTCTTTTATGCTGATGACACACTAATATAATGTCTTCTAACACCCACTTACTTATGGGTTAAGCAAAAAGAAACACATGCATGAAGACAGAGTTGAGCGCAAATGACTTCTTTTCACAACTTTTCAAAAGAATTTGAATACAACTTTTGGTTGGTTTGACATGTCTGTTTTGAATATGACTTTTCTTTTTTTTGAATATGAAATTTGTCCCGTTGGAATACTCTCAAATATAGATCAAAAGATGATCTGAGTAAACAAAAAATGTTTTTTTTAGTAGGCATATTTTGAGACTTAAAACAAGTCTTTTGCCCTGAAGAACTTTCAGTCAAAATTGTAATCTATAATAATAATCCATAAATTCATGTACACAAGTTTGACCCTTTAAAGATGCATGTTTGATAATAAGTCATAAGGATTGTTAGATAAGTAGGAATTCAAGCAGTTACAACAGGGTTTGATTTTTGTTAGTTTGAAATGCACAAGTTGGGCTTTTTGTGGTTGAAGCACATCATTTAACATAATTTCCATTTCTTTACTATGACCAATCAAGTATTAGTTTTAGCAAATTTTCACTCACCTTTTGTAATCAGTCTAATACTCAAATTATGCTAAAATGTCTTTGAAAAAGCCATTTTTGAACTGGTCGCTGAGGTGCATTGTCCTGATATTTTGCACTGAAATGATTTTCAAAAATATGTTGTGCCAAACCCTGACCTGACCTTTTATTTATTTTTCTGCTGGACCCGATCAGAGATGTGTCTGCCTGAGGGGAGCAGACACATCCTGGGTTTTGCTGGTTTTTCTTTTCCTCTGCTTGGATGATTCCTCTTCTTCCTTTCTATGATGATGAAAGGATCATTTATCATAGCTGTTTTCTACAGGCATCCAGGTACATCAGTGTGAGTGGGGCCATTCCTAGACTGTACCCAGTCACTCAGAAAATGTCTTTCAGCAGCATTTTCTTCATTTCATACATGTGAATTCCTGGACTTTAAAACTATAAAACTCATCAATTATGATGAAATTGTCCAAAAACACAAACACCCACAAAAGAGAACAGATTGACTCTAAAAGAATAACAGATTTATATAACCTTAAAATCAAAGATCTGATGAGAACTCTGATGAGAAATTTAAATTCAAGTAAAAATAAACTTACCATTTTGCATTCCAAGTGATATTTTTCCAATTTCGATTCGATTATCGACTCATCTTATTTTAAAACAAATTTTTGAAATTGTATTGGTGGATTTGATTCAATTCTGCTTCAGATAGATCAATCTGGTTTGATCCTAGGAATAGAAATTGATTCATTGATTAATCGATTAATTGTCAAATCCCTACAAAAAGCCTATTGTGGGTATAAAACTCCATGGTCCTTGTTGTAGTCATTTATCATTCCACTAGAGGAAGTAGAAGGGCTTTTTGTGCTCATTTAAAAATGGCTGCCTCCTTGAAAAGCACTTTTGGTGGGAAAAGTCAAGCTAATTTTCAGAACTTTATGGTGAGATCAACTCATCTATTGTTGATCTTTTTTTTAAAATAACTACTTGGTGTATTGAAAAAATAGAAAATGTGTTGATAATTAATTCTTATTAATCCACTTACACCAGCTGTCTCACTTTGAGATAGTTGGTATATAAGGTTCTTTTTTCCTGAACATTCATGTAAATATTTTTGCGTCTTAAAATAACATAATTGTGAGGAAAAACTTACTAAATCACCATACATATCATAATTGATACTATCTACATCTTGTAAAAATTGTACCGCAAACATTTCTTTGTGGATTCCATCAGAGAACACATTTTAATAAAAGAAAATTGACTTTTTTCATCATTGCTTTGATGCAAGTGGGCTTTACAGGATTAAGAAAGCAAAGCAACAATTCTGTAAATCTACTCAAGAGTTTGTACCATTCGGAGGATTTCACTTGTCATAGTCTATTCTTTAAGCTGTCAAAGGTGTTGGTTCTTGTTTGGAACCAACACCATGGGTTTTTTAGTACAGAAGAGAACTGCTGTCAGAATGACTGTGGAAAATGTTTTTTGTGTGCCTTTCCTGTGTCGCTCATCAGACCCAGACTGTCATCTGGAGTGCTCTTTATCCCATCTCCCAACCAAGATGCAGACAAGTGGGGGGCACGGCCTCATCAAGTGTGAAAATGAAAAGAACGGCATGTCATTTGTGTAGCAAAAGAAAAAAAACGACTAAACACACAGCTGCATTTTTGCCTGTCAAGAAAAGAGAGAGAGCTAAGGCACAATGAGAGAAAGGGGGCTCTGGGGTTTAATAATAACAACCAACTGTTGGTTTGCTTTGGGGAGAATAGATTGGGGTAAAAGGGGTCAGAGTTGTAACAGTTCTGTATCCAAGAATGTTTGGAGATTTAAGAACTGATCAAGGTCAACCAACAGCTTCCAACAGAAACTCCCAAGTCCCGAACTCCCATTTAGGAAACTTGATAAAACTAAGGGGATTTTTTAAAATCTAAGATACTATCAATAATTTTTATACTGTGAACGGTTTACATATTTTAAGTAATGTCATTGTGAACTTGATGTAACTGTTGATGTGGTGTTTCAGCTGCTATCATGGACATATTGGAAAATAGGGATTTAAAAATACTTAAATCCTAATTTCAGTCAGACAACTCTTGCAGTAAGAAATATTTATTTGACATTTTTCCATATTCTTTAAGTTGGCATTCACATATTTTCGTTTGGCATAAGGCTCCGTTCAATTCCATAAAACTTCCATAAAATTTCCATAAAACTTTCGGGTAACAAAACCCCCCTTTATGGAGCCCACAGGTGGAAGCCGGGGAGGAGGGTGGGGCGAAGAATGAGCGCTGAAGGTAAGAAAGAATGAACAACTGCGCACCTGGCTTAAATAGGACGCTGAGCAGGTGAGTTAATTAACTGAACCGCCCTGGGGTATTTACCTGAAAACACTGCTTCGAGTATCTGCCCGAAATACGATAAATCGTCATTTCAGTCAGACAACTCTTGCAGTAAGAAATATTTATTTGACATTTTTCCATATTCTTTAAGTTGGCATTCACATATTTTCGTTTGGCATAAGGCTCCGTTCAATTCCATAAAACTTCCATAAAATTCCATAAAATTTCCATAAAACTTTCGGGTAACAAAACCCCCAACACTAAAATCATCCAGAAGAAGAGAAAATGTGAATGTATAATCAGTGTGTAATAAAATGGGGTGTGTTTTCGGCAGCATTCCATTTTCATTTCATTTCCCAGTATGACTGCTATGTGTGACCCGGCACCATTGACCGTTTGGGCCGCCCCCGTTCGAGTACAGCGCCACGAAGGGAACATGCTATCTAGTGGATCTGCTATGTGTGACCCGGCACCATTGACCGTTTGGGCCGCCCCCGTTCGAGTACAGCGCCACGAAGGGAACATGCTATCTAGTGGATCTGCTATGTGTGACCCGGCACCATTGACCGTTTGGGCCGCCCCCGTTCGAGTACAGCGCCACGAAGGGAACATGCTAACTAGTGGATCTACTATGTGTGACCCGGCACCATTGACCGTTGGGCCGCCCCCGTTCGAGTACAGCAAACAAATGAGCTTAAGAACCAGATTCGAGCTCCGCGCATACTATGATACAACTTAGAGCAACCTAAATTTTGAGGCTTCCACCTGGCTATAATTTTCTTTTAACATCTATAATTGAAGAATTCACATTCATTCTGCGGTTGACATTGATTAATTAATTCAGTCAGAAGTGTCATTGGAATGCAGAGGAGGTCCAACGCCCCGTCCCTTTCAGTGCAGCAATAGGTACGTCGAGCAGTCATCGTTGCAGCACCAGATCAAGGAATGCATGGGTGACATCATTTCCTGGAAATGGAGAAGCTGATCGGGGCGTAGGGGTTCGCAGACTCAGGATGCGATGCATAGATAAAAACAAAGCAGTATTAGTCTTGACAAGAATATATAAATAACCCAGAAACTGATCAGTTTCAAAATGATTGAGATAAATTAAATAACAGTGCTTTTCAAAAAAAAAAAACAAATCTGAGAAAGTGAAATTTAGTAGATAGTTAAGGTAAAGACCCATTGTGGATTTATCGCACCCTAGAAACCACCATAATTACAAATTCCAACAGTGAAATGATAGTGAAATATATGACCTGCACGAAATCTTAACACCAATTTTTTATATACTCCAATGATGAGAAAAGTAACCTTTGACAGTTTCAGAGGGACGCACCTTCAGGAGGCCATCAAGGAGTAGGAGTAGTAGATGGGAAGAGTAGCCAAGGATATTTGTATATGAGGAAGGTCAACATCCCACGTAGCAAAGGATTACAGCTCGGCTGGATTTGATGCCTTGTATTTGATATTAGTGGTTCTCAAATTTTTCAATTAGCCAAGGGCGACTGGATACTGCAAAAGAGAACTTGAGAGCCATGAGGGATCATAGGTTTTGATAGTATTTGTGCTAGACTGAACCTTAAGCATTTAGAGGCGGAGTATAACAAGCCTCTAAATGGGGATGCATCTAGCAGAGTGTCATCTGCTTAAACAAGGCAGATGGAAGACTGACTTGTGGACACAAGATTTAACTCTTGAACTAAGCTTGAGAGCGCAAGTGATATATTTCCTACGGTCAGGGTAGAAGTTGCTCAAGGTGTTATTTAAACATTAACCAAGTCAACCGATGACACAATACTATCATTCAATATTGAATCAGCCTTAATATAATCTCCAAGGATGAAATAACCGGACGACCCCTTAAAAACCATCAGAGCTGTAGATTCCGGCGGCCGGACAAACACAAACCACTCTTCTTAAATCCTTTTCCCCCAAACCAGAAGGCGCAGACTCAGGAGAACAAGTGGAGGGAGCCTGAAGACACAACAGGTATCACAAAACCACACCAGGCATAGAGACGGAAAGATCAAACGCAAAACACGAAAATCCAGAACAGGAACACGTGGCCCAGGATCGAACTACCCAGAACAAGAACACAAGATGAACGGATGACCATAGGACCAAAGCTACAGCAAATGTCAGGTGGCCCAATCATTGACGAATCATATCCAACCAAAATTCGAAGAAATAACATGCTGCACAAAAGCTAGAGATGACATAATGGGGAGAGACAAGCATCAATGAACCACCCAAATCTATAGAAGAAAAATAAATCCGGACGGGTGGAGGACCATACATTATAGATAACGTGGAAACCCAATTTTGAAAATAAAGTTTTTCCACAGAGATTCAAAAGACCAGGGATACAGAGTAAAGTTGGCCACCAAGAAATAATCAATAACATGCAAAATGAAGGGCACCCATCGCCTACAAATATCCAGCACAGGGCGATAAAGTCGATTTTATGAGGACTGCCACGACAACGGAAAGGTAAACCGACAAACACCTGGAGCGCCAACTGAAGGCCAAGAGACGCCACTGAGAGGCATAGAGGCAGAACAGTGAGACCATCAGTGACAGTCATCCTCAGCCTTATATCGCGTTCGGAGGAAATTCGTGGAGACAGCATGGGGAGCTGAAGAAAATATATACCAATCCTGAAGGCGCATGGGGAACCAGGCCACTGATGCCCAGAAGATTAACTGCGAGGCGCTAGCAGGTCCAGATCAAGTCACATCAACCTGAACACTTCCTAGGGGCCACCCTTAGTGGCAGCTTGAAAACGATGCCCCGGAAGAATCCATCACATAGCCCCCACAAACCTCCAACCAAACTAGAGAGAGAATAACAAATTAACTGTCCAGCCGAGAAAACAAGGCCGCGACGAGACTGACACACTCACTAATGCGGCCGACGCAAGTCCCTGAAGCCAGGGAATGACCCACTGGGGTACACAGAGCGGGGAAAAACAGGCGGAGCAGAACCAGATGCAGAACATGCGGGGCAATGAACGAGGATCGCAGAGTGAATAAAATGAGCCATAGACGCATAAGAGAGACCAATCATAGGGAAAAATGTCCACAGAGCAGAGACGGGTCCAAGAGACACTGATTCACATTCTAACTAACCAGCAGCTACAACAACGAAGAAAACAAACAGAAGAAACGCCATAATAATAAAGCCAGCATCAAATTAAAGACAATCAAAATTTACACACAGCTCCCAAAGAACAAAACAGCAATAGAAAACAAATGCTAAAAGCCACGATAAATTCAGCCAGCACGAGAAACCTGTCCAAACGAGGCCTGCCAGCCTTCACAACCACAGAAAGGACCCCACAACCCCTGAAAAAAAATAAAACAACCGGACGACGCAGAACTACGCAGCAGAAAAAGAATCAGAAGTGCATCATGAAGGACCCGGAGAAAAAACTACAATTCCCAGGGTCCTTAGGGGCGTGACGTCACCGAAGTAAACAGGAAGTGAGACGCAGCCATAGAAAACTACACGGGAAAAGTACCGCAAGACGCTCACCGTGGATAATTGGGGTGACCACGGCAGACGAGAAGACCCGGACTACTCCTGATCGGGGGGCACGGACATCCCGAACATTGCGGAAAGCACACCCCCTGCAGATGCACGCGACCGCGGCGAAACGAACGCGCTGTGCGCCGTCAGCCGCCCGCGGATCGACAGCCGCCCGCGGATCGGAGGAGAAATTAAGGAGAGCAGACGCGGCGAAACCAAAACCCCACATCAGAAAGATGGGGATCATCCTTCCCAAGGACGGGGGAACACGGCAAGACGCCGAAAGAGAAGGAGACCCGCGGGCTCGGAGACCGGCGAAGAATGAGCGCTGAAGGTAAGAAAGAATGAACAACTGCGCACCTGGCTTAAATAGGACGCTGAGCAGGTGAGTTAATTAACTGAACCGCCCTGGGGTATTTACCTGAAAACACTGCTTCGAGTATCTGCCCGAAATACGATAAATCGTCATATCACTCGTGTTCTGTATATCACTGAACTAATAACTGATAAGTCAGAGTTTAATAATTATGGTCCTAATTGAAATGTATAGTAAATATTATATGCACTTTGTCTAGTTATGAGTTTATTATTTGCTTTTTTGGCTGTTCTTATTTACTGTAAATAAAAACCAGATTGAGTGAGTGTGACATCACCCATAGAAAATGGTTTGTTTCTGGTTCCAACAAAAGAAGTAAATTCAGTCACAATTTTTTTCCCGGTTGATCTGAGTCATCGTTTCAAATGGAATCACTCTTGCCAGTCAAGAGTGAGCTTGTTGGAAGCATAAAACATAAATAGGAAGTGGACAAGCTGACCCCTCCTCCCTTACATTCCAGATAGGAAGTACCGGCTGGCTCCAAGACGCCAAAATCCCATAGACTTCTGTTGAGGAATAGATAGTTATTACTCAGTCATTCTATTGGTCAGAATAACCATTCTTGCTCTGATACCTTTTTTTTAAAAACATTTTCATCTAATCCTCATTTGCTTTCGTGTTTTTTCTTTTTCGCAAATTATTCAAGTTAGAAACTGACCAATAAGGTGCCTCAGTATAAGCATATGGTGCCCACTGGTCCGCACCTAAAAAATGCTTTCAGCCAAAAAATAAAACGTTTTAAGAAAAAGCAAACATTTTACAACTGGAGGATTTTTTTTTTACATCGGTCAGTGGTCGTGCGGTGGCAGTCCAGTGACAGGCGGGTGGCAAGATGGCAGCAGCACGATGTTTGATTGATAGGAGGGTCTCCAAGTTCACTAAAATCGTCAGATGATCGACTGATTTTAGACAGCCACCCCCCCTGTCCCTGTGCTGCCTTCCCACTGCCACCATCCGATTGTTAGAAACCATTCGGTAGCAGCAAGGCCACTCAACCAGGGCTGTTGACGTGAGCCTGGCGATGACCACACGTCAATCTGGCGTTCCTGGCCAGAACTCGGCATGTAAATAGGGATACAGCTTTGATGCTGTATTAATGCATTGATGCTCTTCATCTGATGAAGACTTCTGCTGCGGTTGGACCGCTTGGACTCTTCATATTCATGGGTGCCAGGGCTTTGCCCTTGCTGGGTTTCTTGGGAGGCGTGTTGTCTAAAAATGTGTAAATTTGTGAATTGACAAGATTATAATGTGTGCTCAAAATCTGAGTTGCGAATGACCAGTGTTGCAGAATGGTCCTCTTTTTATATACCCCACTGGGCAACTGATATGGACGTTCGCCGTTCAGAGACATTTACACATCGTCCAATCAGAATTGCTGCCAGCCGGCGATCCAGCTTGCACCATTCTGCGGTCACACAATTTTGTGGCGTCTTCCTCATCTGACTGACTGATGCCTGAGGGACACCGTCTACTATCATGACCACAGCAACCTTTTTAAAAAAAAATCAGGCGGCATAAAGTCTTGAAGATTCTGCTGATTTCCCCCATCAGGTAGCATTAAGGGTAGTATATTTTTCATTCATGAAAACATATAAAATTGCATTCCAAGGTCTTCTGCAGAAGACCATTGTTGCAAAAAAAAAAAGGAAAATATAAAAAATGTTTTTGTTTTACTTTCCTAAAATCCCAGCCAAAGCTCCTCATGAAAATTAAACAATTCCATTACGAATGAATAATCTCATAGCTGCAATAAATTTGCTCTGGGTCCCTTTGATCAATATTCATTCATCTTTATTTATATTCTTCTGTTGTCGTGGTAAAGCACCAGCTGAACTGAACCCGTCATGCATGTCTTTACATACCGGGAGCAAAATACATATCCTTTTATTCTCTTTTCCAAAACAGAGTTCTAAACTAATTTCCTTTTTTACTGCTTCTTGCTCACCAAACTGTATCTCATTTCAGCTGCACATCATCCCACAAATCCAATACGCAGTCCTCCAAGCTAGCACTGATTTTATTGAGGCAATATAAATTACACAAGCCTTCCTTATACCGAGGAGCAGAAACGGACGTGACCATAGCCAAAACTCAGCTTCATGAAGATCCCTTTTATTGAATATAGAAATATGACTTTTACCACTCCCTCAATACTCCTGTTGCTCTTATAACTTTCTAGCAAACAAGAGTCGCCTACTCACAGCGTGAAAAGTCACGCCGCCCTCCAGCTTTAACTAATACCTCAACAGGCGTGTGGAAAAGAAATGAGCCTTCAGGCTGTTTCCATCGATATAATCCAATTTACAAGCAGGAATTAAACCAGCACACCACAGAAACAAAACCGTTATTTACCAGCAGACTTTAAAGAAGCCGTCTTCGAATGATTGTCCAATTGTGTGCTGGTTTTGGAAATGGCTCATTGTGTGACTGCCCCCTTCCCATACGTTTCCCTGTTATCCCGTCATTGTTTGTTTATAGTCTCCTTCATTCTCACCCCAGTCTGCTTCTCATCATCACGCCAGAGCAAGATGCAGAGTGCTGAGCTGGTCACCTCTTGCTCTCCACTATCAGCTTTGAATGGCTTTGTGATGAACTCCAGAATGGTGCTTTCCGCAGAGAATTAGCAGAGCAAAGCTCAGCTGGGGAGCTTCGTGCCTGCTCTGGGTTATTAACGCCGGATAATAAGCAGACTCAGCAATTTGAAGGGACGACTCACAATTAGGAGAGGAATGGCGTACACATGAGGGAAGCTGGCATCTGTTGAAGTGGAGAATGAGTGTATTCCTCTGAGTGCGTTTTGTTTGTGTGCGTTGTAAATGTGATTCACAACTGAGAAAGTTGCAAAATCAAAACATACCATTCATCATGCTCAGGGCATAACGTTCCTCAAATGTTATTACATCATCCCCATATTTATATGTCTTTTCCCCTGCTGTTAAGGAACAGTGGATACAACTAAACTGCAAAGTAAAATGCATTAGAAACCAAAACATTTGATTTGAAATGTTTGCACTGAAACAAACCCCGCTGTTTTAGAGCAACAAAATCACTTCCCATTGAAGGAAGCTGATTACTCTAGGAACCAGTGTCCCTTCCCCAGTGCCTCACCAATCCATTTTGACACCTCTGATGTCACCTTCTACCTCAGTTTGGGGTATGATTTGGAAACCTGCACCTTTTTTCCTCAGAAGTCCTGCTTAGGTAGTTTAGGGATCTAAACATTAGTCATATTAAAGACTCCAATGGCAATTCCAGGCTCCAGTTTCTGGCAAAACAGTGACATAGAAGATTAAAACTTGTGACGTCCCGATCCGATCACATGATCAAAAACTGGGCCTAATATTACAACAAAAGTTGTCTCAATGGGCTTCATACCAGTAATTGTGTAATAACCATAAAATCATAAAGAACAGGAAGTCATAGAATTCAATAGGCTAATGGCTAAGGGTCTAAGGGCAGGGATCCCAGTTTAGTTTAGTCTGTTTAGTTAGTTCAGTTTAGAATTTACCTATTGAATACTATGACTTCACGATCTTTATGATTTTATGTTTACTATACAATACTATACAATTACCGGCATGAAGCCCATTGAGATGACTATTGTTGTAATATTGGGTTAGATAAATAAAATTGAATTGAATTGAATTGAATTGAATTGAATTGTATCAGGACCAGGATCAGTACTGGAATTGCAGATTCTTAAAATCCAATGACTCGGAATCGGATCGGGGCCAAGAAAAAACCTGATTGGGGCATCCCTAATAAAAACACACCATGATCAATTTTTACAAAGCCATGTTCAACCCTACCATGCTATTCCTAACATAATCTTTGCGTTTTCAGAGCTGCAATGTGGTGGGGTTTTCTTCTCTAATAATGCAAATAAATGCAGCAAGTTACATATAGTGGTAGAAATATTCCATTTATGTTTTATCACACAAGAAAAAGTCTATTTCTAAAGTATTTTCTCTTTAGTAAAAGTTTGCATGCTTACCACGTTGGGATATTCAGTTGTTCCACGTGACTGATAAATGTATTTTCTATGTGCATTTATAAGTCGGCAATTCCCCATCTGTGACAATAAGTTGCAGGGCTGCTGTAATGTGAGGCTGTGATTTCATGTATTTAATAATGACAACACAGGATTAAAAGCAAGGAAGGCATTCATTACTTTTAAGGGTTTACATGAAATAAAAAGAAAAAGGATTTCTGACATTTACCAAACATTGTGAGGATTTTGGAGAAAATCCCTGCCTCAAGTCTTCTTTGCTCACGCGTATGGTATTCATATTTCCTTTTACAGGTTTGGGCAAAAGGGTTCAGGGTGGATCAACAGCAAAGCAGAAACATTATGGGACTACAGTGCCTCTTCAACTTGTTGGACTTGAATGGAAGCCGGTGAGCCAACTCCAATCCCAGGTGGGGAATAGCAGCTCAAACACTAAAACATCAGTATTACACTGGTTCTGTTGATGTGATATATTGCTGTATTGTATTTAGGCTAGAGAAAAAAAGGTCAACATGTACATTTACAAATCCTAATAAAGCCATTACATTGTATAACATGTAATAAAAATGCCATGATTTGTAATTTGTAGGTGACCTTCTGACCTCGTCCTTATGAATATTTTTTTAACTGCACACATTTTTGACGGTGGCCTGGAAGTCCAGTTAATTTTTGCAATTTGTTCTTTGAAAAAGAGATTATAATAAAAGTAAGAATACAGCGCAAGAAATGGTGCAATACCTTGGCTAGTACAAAGTTAATAAATAAATAAGAAATGCTCCAAACGTCTTACTAACACGCAAGCAAGCAAACTAATCAAAAGGTCTGCATGGAAATTCATTAAAAGGACTTGGCACACTTGGTTTTGATAAATCCCTGTTCTGTGAACCTTGTTGTCTGTGTCACTCTGCTTATTTCTTCAAGACAATGCAAAAAATACAGTCTACCAGCAAACATCTTACATAAGGAAAGTCTTTTGAAATGAAAATTGGATGAATGAGGCCCTGGAAAGTTGAGCACTTCAAGTTCATATCCAGGATGAAAGAGAAAACTTTTTTTTTTTTATACTTTAACAAATGTACTCTCAAGTTCCCAAATGCATACCATAATGAGAAAAGTGCTGGCAAAGACTAGATAATAAAACAGCTTAATAAGCAATCCCCTGGTCCAATTTTTGAAAACATGCATCTTCAAAGTAAAAACCTGATGTTTGTCACCAAACAAGTGCAGCATTAGAAATCCTATCCTTGCTCTATTCAGTCAAATAGTTTATAAAACTGTTATTTACTTTTTTACGATACAATTAGGAGTCCATTCGACAGTTTTCAACTCGCAACATGCTGTTCAAGTTATATCATTTCATTTGTTCAATGTTTAAATAAAAAGTGGCATAATTAAGAATTTTTAAAAGATGCATTTAACAGAATATATAAAAGTTAATTATCGTTTTGAATGAGTCTGTTGTGTTCAATCACTCACTGTCATTACTTCTGAGGACATTTTTCAGGTCAAGATGGTGGTCTTGTTTCACACAAAAAAAAGGAACAACAAAGCCTGAATCTAGTTAACAAAATGAATAAAATCAGGATTTGTTAGTGCTATGGTCCCAAAGTGTATACCTGTAAGGAATGGATGGCTGCCAGGAAACAGTCTGAGCTTCCAGGTTGTGTTATTGTCTCATTTCTTTTGGGAATAACTTTGTTTTGACTCAAGCAAGCAGATGAGGCATCATAAGGTTTGTTAAGAATGGGATTATCCAGAAAAAGCAAAGCAAAATCTCTGATAAGTGAATATAAAAAAAAGAAATAATAAAGAAAAAAGAGGGGGGGCAGTGTAGAAAAAAATGGTAGTTTGTGGAAATTTTACAGTACAAGTCTTGTTGCCATTATGGAAACCCATTAGGAGGGAAAGCAGCAGAAGGAAAAGTCTAAAAATGATCCCGCCTGAAAGCCGAAGCTTCCAGAGTCTTTCATGATACATTCGATACTCTCCTTTTCCACTGGGTTTGATGAATGACTTAACCCAGAGCAGTGTGATGTACATGTGTCAAATGCATTTTTGATGGCTCAAAATGTTTTAAAAAGTCAGACACGGCAGGATTTTTCTTTTTTTTCTTCCCAGAGTTTCTCCGCCAACATAAGCTGCAGAACATGAGAGAGACGCTGTGCAAAAAGCATCTGTGGAACAGCACGGCTGACAGAAGTGATATATTTGACGCAGCGCCACTTCATGAGTCTAACAGAGACACATGATCTCAGTGACTCAGGGCTGTGAATGCTCATAGCTTTCTGCGGGGTTAATGTAAATTGGAAAAAAGCACAAGGCTAATCCTCTCAGCCTTTTGTTTTAAGATACAAAGCAGCTTCTCGTCAGTGGAAAGCAGTTATATTGAATGCTTGGGTGGCTCCGTCTGAAGTTCAGCAGTGATCTAGAATAAAGTTTACTCCCACTGAGGTGATTAAGAACTAATCAGAAACAGCGTCATTTGGAATTTTGTTTAATGTATTCATTTTCAGCATCAAAATCCCTTTAAAGTGCTGAAAAGTTTTTTCAAAATTAACTCTGGTCAAAAACATGTTTTTGGTGTTTTTTAGCATGTTTTAAGGCATTTTTCTAACGGAGGGTATATAAAGAGAAAATTACTCTTAAAGTTGCATTTCTGAGTACTTATTTGAATCATTGTGAATCAGGAGAGGAAGCAAAAATGCTGTTGGAAAAAACTTCTGTGCCATACATGTTAATATGGGGCGCCACAAGCTACCTGCTCCGCTCCATTCTGATACATCCACTTGTAGAAGGCTAGATCCATATACGTCTTTGTTTTCCTCGTCTGAGATGGCATCTGGCTCAAAACTGTAGCTCCAAATTTTGCTTGTCATTGTTGATGCACCAATAATGTTAGGTTGGGGTTGTGAGGGACTGTAAGCGAGCATGAGAGAGTGTAAACACAGAGAGGATGGGAAGTGGATGTGGATGTGGGTGGATGTGACTTGACAAGATAGAACTGAAAACCAGACACTTAAATAGACTGAGTATAATTGACAGAAACGAAAACAGCTGTGGATGACCAACATGAACCTGGAACCTGGAAACCAGGAATACAATTGAAAAACCAAACCAAAGCACAGAATCCTTACAGTACCCCTCCCAAAAAGGGCAGACCCCAGATATCCAAAACGGGAGGGGACCTGGAGGAACAAAACACAAAAAACCAAGTCAGGACTCCCACAGACAAACAGATGTGAAGGGTATCAGAGAACCCTTCCTCAGGAACAGGCATGAAGAGGAGTCCTGACGACTCTCCGCAGGGACAGGAAATATAAAGGGGAGGAGCCCCGGTGACCCTCATCTGGAACAGGAAACACAGCCACGGGGGACGAACAGCAACCGTCCTCAGGGACCAGGAACATGAAGCGTGACCCCAGCGACCCTCCACAAGAACAAGACAAGGAACAAGAAGGACAAGTCCTGGTGACCCTCCCCAGGAACTGACACATGAAGAGGAGCTGCCGAGGTGACCCTCCACAGGGAAAGGAAATAGATAGGATGGCCCCGACTATCCCCCTCAGGAACGGATTGGGTGGACGTGGAAAGGCATGACAGGAACATGGCTGCAGGAAAACCCGCCTGACGTGGCGTGGCATGGATTGCGGTGGCAAAAACTCTGCCAATACAGCAAAGAGAATGGTGGTATAGGACCTAAAATGCAGGAGACCAGGCTTGGTGACAGAAACTTCAAATTTTTAATGAATAAACTGAGACATGACAAAAATCTGGGAGAAACAAAGGAGTGACAAAACAGATCAGAGCAGATGACCTGACATGGTAAAACGGAAAACCAGACACTCATAATTAAAAGACTAATCATAGATCAAAAAATGATTGGAGCAGCACTTTACAGTCCTTGTAACCTTTTTTTTTTTATTTTTCTTTTTTGCTGTGTCTTTAGAGTTACCCCACTTTGTTGAAGCTCCTGGTTGAAGCAGACGGCGAGCAGCTGCTCCTGAATCTGGAGAAAAACCAGTAAGTATCCCATTTGCCATGCTCTGCCATAACTTCCGTCCAAGTGCTTTTTGGAGCACAAATGTTGGACATTTGTGGTTCTCAGGGTCTACAGCAGTTTGCAGTGAAAGGAAAGGCTGAATCGTTTCTCTGAGTGGAGACATGCCAGTGCTTTGTGATCTAAACCAAAGAATTACCTCAATTTCGTAATACAACAAGACATTTTACTACTTTTTCTCACTCCATCTCTTTATTTGATCTCCAAGCACAACACAGGGAGGAGTAGGTTTTGTTTGAGCACGGAAAACACAAGGATACTGTCAACAGTGCGTTTATTAGGGGGACCGGCAGCAGAGGAAAGCAATTTCAACGAGATTGATCAACAATGCGCTGACACAGATGTAGATCTGACACGATAGAGGCTTATTTGTCATCTTAACAATTTTTTTTACACAATTCAGTGTGGCTCCAGTCTCAGACAGTCTTGTATTTGAGTGTGCAGCTGAGAAGAATGGGATGTGATTGATGGAGCAATATGTTTTCCATCCAGCTCTGCTGCCACACATGAGCAGCCACGAACAAGAAGAGCTGTCTCTGCGATAGAGAGGGAAATAGAGGGAGTGCGAATGGGTTTTCATGCCACTCTCAGCCTTGAGTCTCACTTGTTTTCCAGACTTAATATATGTAAATTCCACCTGCAAAATGTGAGACGAACCTTTCAACACTGGCAACCACAATTTTATGGACAATCTACATTCAAAACATTTTTATTGGAAATCATACTCATTCACTCCACTGAATTTTCCTGCTTTGCACAGGTTGGAATTTTGCAAAGCAGGCATGCAGATTGTCTGATGGCAGTAAGTTACAGCAATAATCTTTCACATTAACCACTTCACAACTGTCGCTAGTGTCCCGTTGCATTAACTTACTATGAGTGCCATCATACCCACAGCCAAGAAGAACAAACTGATTATAGAAAGGAGGAATTGTTGTAATGAGCCTGAATATGGTCGAAATACCTCAGACATATAGACCTCCATGAATTCTAAACACCAATGAATCAAAATCTACTCTGAACATGTGCAGCATGTCTGGAAGAGAAGAAGAAAAAAGTTACATCTCTTCAAAATCTTTGTGGAAGCTACTTTATGGACATTTAACAAGGCGGAAAATCACAAATGGATAGGAACTGCAGGAGGTTGTATGTTTATGAGTGTTTGGCATTAGTCAGTCTGCATCAGCCAGGATTTAACCTGCTGTGTTGACATTTAGTGAATGTTCGTGTCTGAGACCGCTGGCAGACTGTCTGCATGCCGCTGATGAAATCCAGTTGTTCAAACTCAGGATCTTTAAAAGAGAAACAAGTCAAAACTGGATTGAAATTACCATATTTTTCGCTCTATAAAGAGCCACTACGTACACTTTGTGCATATTGCACAGATGAAAATTTGTCATTCTTGAATATAAGTGAAAAAGTGAGAAAAGTTGTGGTATTTATGTGAAATTTTCAATGATGTGTCATTAATAAACCATGCAAAGAACATGTAAATCCATGTAGAACATAATCTGTGCGAGATTATTGAGCTGTTTATAAAGATTTTTGCGTCAATTATGTAAGGGTTAATGGTCGACGAGGTATGCATTATCACTTTTCAACGCAAGCCGTGGAAACCTGAACCATCCCTCTTATACCATGGTCACTTAGAAAATAAATAAATTTTAACCAGTTATTGTTCCTTAGTATTTGTTACGTGGTGCAATAAAGAATTAGTTCAGAGGAAAAGTTCATCTCTTACCGTTTGTTTTTTCTCCAGATGATGAAGCCAAAGGTTGTTTTAAAGACGCTGTCGCAGTGATACAGAAGATTTTAGATAGGTGACCGGAACTTCTTTTTTAGGGGTGTGGTTATCACTTTTTAATGCATACCTAACAGCCAATCAGAATCTAGTGTTCACCCGGACCATGGTATAAGTAATTTTAACGTAAAATGTGCACCGTGTACGCCATTTATAAGTTATATATTGGTGGAAAATGCTTGACATATTCGTTAGACACACGTGGAAGGGTCATTGACAGCTATCAATTTGCTTATACATCTGGCAAAATCAATCATGTTGCAAAAAGATTTACGTAACATTTGCGTAAAAACTATGTTAAGGACTGCGTATGTATCCCAAAAGACTGAAATTTCATACTTGCAATGTGCGCTAGTGTGACACGGTCTTCAGGTGCACTTGTAAGCATTTTGTTTTTTTTACAAAAAAGACAAGTGCTTTAAAGTCCAAAGTGCCTAATATAAGTTGTGTTGATGCAAACAAGGTTGGGTGTTATTGTGAATACGCTAACGGAGCTAACATGTAGCATTGTCAGACTGTTTTTCTAGAGTTCTAGAGTTGCTTTGCATACACTTAATAAAGTCTGACTGACCATTGAACTGATCTCTAACTCTTGTCTTGCTTATTGCGCCTTACAGTTTGGTGTGCCTTATATGCTGCATGATCAAAGGCCTGAAAATAGATCATTCATTGACGATGCGCCTTATAATCCTGTGGAAATTGGAAAATATGGTATTTGCATTAAAAGACAAAAACTGTTTGGACTTTCTCAGGTTTTCATTGACAGTTGGTATAAAACAAATATAGGCTTTAAACTACCGGAGTGTCTTCATATCACTGGTCCGAGCTTTGTTTGAACATCAATGAGACTGACAGGAACTGCTGTTCAGGAAATGTCTGTATGCTTCTTTGCAAGCAAATTATCTAATCGCTGCAGTGATTATGCTGCATGCAAACAACAAACAAACAGACCCCATAAGAATTTAATAAACAGCATAAACAGAGAAATAACTTTGCCACACAAGAAGTCATTTTTAAGTACAACTTTTACTTTCTACTTTCATTTGGATCCAGTATGCACAGCAGGTAAATAATCTTAACTAAAGAAACTAATAAACAAAGGGAACTGCCAGAAAATCAAACAGCTGGATATGAGTGTAACAAGGGGAGAAAAGGTAAAAGATGAACATTCATAACTGAATACTGGTGGTTGAAGAAAAACCAGCTTGTAAATTAAGCCTGCTGAAACAAGGCAAAAGGTTTTTGTGAATTTTTTTTCTGTTAGTTATTAATAATTTTTCATGTTGTGTTAGATATAATTAAAATTTTAGTGAATTACTGCCAGTATTTTGCTCTTTCCAGCCTTGCATGTCCCACGGTTTAATTCCCCGATGGTGAGCTTGTTTAATATCAGTTGTAGTCACGACATTTGCAGTGTCTGGAACATGACAGGGACTATTGATGCACTGAAATGTGCTTTGTGTGTGTCAGCTTGAAGCATTTTTTGGTGTGTCTGCTTTTTCACATTAAAGGCTGGGAAAAAAAAGACAGTCCTGCAACATCCCCAAACACATTTACAAGGTTGGAGGTGCTGCCCAGAGCTAAATGTCAGCCTCTGTCCTCCTGTGAACCAACTAAATACATGTGAACTTTTTTTTTTACACTTATCCGTCATGTTATCTTGTCATCAGCATTTATAACAAAGAAAGAAAAGAGAAAACCAGTTTTGTACTGTCATTGTCCAAAAGCTTCAACCACGATCTACCAAACCGCAAAAAGCCATGAATGGTTGACAAAGATCAAGTCTTGGTCCATTATTCAACATTTTTTAACAGTGAAGTTCTGAGAATCTTTTGTTCATGATAATGTTTCAGCTAGTGAAGGTATTGTTGGTTTCTGGACCTCAATCTAATCTGTGAACAGAGTTGAAAGACAGTGTTGCATAGCAACAGCCCAATAACATCACAGCTCTAGAGAAGATTTGGATGGAAAAATGGACCAAAATAACTGCTACAGTGTTTATAAACCCTGTGAAAACCTACAGGAAAGATTTAACCTGGTATTTAGGGGAAAGTTTTTCAATGCCTAATTTTTCCTGCACCATTAATACAAATACATTCTTTTAAAATCAACCAACTTGATTTCCTGGCTTCTTTCTTTAACATGTTGTCTCAAAGTTGGAGTGCATCTGTGAAGAACATTACAGACCTCCCTCATGTTTTAAGTGGGACAGCTTGGAGAATCAGTGGCTTACAAATACTCTTTTGCCTCGATGTATATTTATTTATTAGGAGTGTAACGATACGCTAAAATCTCGATTTGGTTCGGTTCAGAATTTCATAGGTACATTTCGGTTTGAACTGCTGGTCAACAAATCTGCCTGATATGAACTGCTATTTTATAAACTATTAATATATTGTTATTTATTGTGTGTGTTTGTGTCTGTTTTGCTGTCAGACACCTGAATTTCTCCCTTGGGAGATTACTAGAGTTTTATCTATCTATCTATTTATTTTCTGTGTTTTTTTATGGTACAAAAAAAGGCAGAAAGAAATTACTTGCAAAATGCGTTTATTGGTTTTACATAACAATAAATAAAATTGATCTAGGTGATCTGCTTACTAAAATAAGAAAAACAATGTCAAACTGTCCCAACACAAGAAAAACTATCAGCTGCCAGGAACCAAAAACTTTGGATAATTGACACTGACCTGAAAAAAAACATTTTAACTTGCCACTTTTTTTTCTTGTAGACCCATTTGCTACAGTCGGGTGATGCCGTTTTAATCTCACATCTAATCTGCTAACAGATATCCGTGGCACACGCTGTCTTCGTGTAACAATATCGACACACAGCTAACTTCCGCTTCAGCGCAAAGTTAATACTGTGGTGACCTGGGGGTTAGCCCCGCCTATATCCACTAAGACTCATGGCAAGTGTGAAATCCTGTGTCTTGAATCCTTCACCATCACTGAGAGAGCTGTGAAGAGAAGTGAGGTTCATGTTGTTACATAGCAAATGAGTTATAATGCCGGACAGGAGAATGAGCAATCAGCTTGTCTGGCTACCTCTCTCTCAGAGACTGTTTGAGGGCGTGTGGAGTATGGGGCAAGAACAACCAACGTAGCAAGTTAATTGGCAACTCGGCTCTCGATTCCTCGCTATGAGTAACAAAGCAGCGGGATCGTTACAATGCATATGCGGGAAAAAAAGAAAAAACATACCAAAACGGTACAGAAGTGAACCGAACCTAAACTGACGTAACAAAATGGTTCGGTTCAACTACGTGTATTGTTACACCCCTATTATTTATGTTCTGAGCCAACTCTTTTCCTGCATTCATGAGCTGGTTGTTGGGGGAGGTAAGAGTTTAAATGATATTGGCTTGTCCAATCTATTCCTGTGGAGACTTTTAGTATTAGCTTTTACCACAGAGTATGGATCCACACCTGACCCTGCAATCTTAACTGATTTGTGGTTTTAAATGCGATATTAGGACAAGTCCCAAATGAGCGACATGCCCTCCTCTCACATTTCTTTTGGAAAGTGTGATCACTAAAGAGGAGGTCTGGGGCTCATCAGTTGGATGGGAGATGTTCATCAGTTTTGTTTAGTTTTTTTTTTCTACATGTTTATAGCCTTCAGCATCAAGAACTTGGAGGATAACTATCCATCTTGTCTTTTATGCAGCAAGACTCGATAACAGACTAAATGTTTCCCATCGCTGTAATCTACAAACATCTTTTTATCACTCTTGTGTTTGTAAGAACAATACAATGCAGCCAAGGCAGTCCAGACGCATTGTGTCCCAGTTTACATATGAGGCTTCGAGGATGTTACTTGACTCCATATCTGTCTGCACTGCTGGGCCTTTGACCTGTTGCACATCTCAGTGAGTGTTTTAATCAAAACATGTACAGGAAGCAGCCTCTCCTGGGGAGCAAACAAATCAAAGAGCCAAAAACACAGCACAGCACAAAACTTTTTTTGGAGAAAAAAAACTCCTTTCCAGATTCATTACTTTAAAAGCAAAAAAAAGAAAAGAAAAGCATAATTTTTCAATTGTTCTGTAAAATAAATATGAAAAAAAAACCTTTGTCATCAGTTTTAAAGCTTGTTCAAGCTGGCCATTTGACTTTTACTGTCATAGTTGAGTAAAGTTTTAAAAGAGTAAAGTTTCTAAACAATTGAGCCTAAGTTTCCCTTCCTGCATTTAGTTTTCTTTGTGCAGCAAGCTGTGATTTTAGAAGGAAGATACTGCAATACCTAAATCTTCTGAATGTAGAAGTCCCTTGTTTCAATAAAAATGGTCTTACTTTTTGTTTTGGATGAAAAGAAATCTTACATTTTTCAATAGTAAAATAATCTTAGGTTGAGAAAACATGTCTTGACTGTTTTCTACTCCATTGCCAGATTATTTTTTTTTAAGAAAATGGAGTAACATCTTTTTTTTTAGTTCTAAGGGGCCTGTTTTTTCAGTTCATCCAAGTCTGCTTGTGAACATGTGTGCACTTGAACGCATCATTATAAAGCTCGTTTTTGAGCAAAGATTATGGTTAATATTACATTTTTTTTCAAAATAAAGAAAAATTAATATATTGAGGCTGAATTGCACTTTTTTGTGGCCAAAACTGACTCTTAGTGTATTTGTTCTTCTTGTTGTACTTCTGTGATCTGATTACAAATTACAGATGTTTTACCATGATGACATAAAGTCAGTTGGTCACCTCCAACATCTGTATCCACTATCAACAAATAATTACATTGTGTTCAGACTAAAGACCTAAGAAGTCTTTTTTTCCCACAGAGAGCACAGAAGAAGCCAACCCCACAGATATCCCCATCTACATAAATATTTTCAGTTAAAACCAACAATTAACTTTTTGATTTCAACCCCAGAGGGTAGAGCATGTTTCTTGGACATTTGTGGTTTTACAGTCAGAAGTGGTGCAGAACGTTTAAGCAAAAACTAGAAGAGGCTGTGAAAATCCCTTGGTCTTTTTACTGTCAGCTCACTGGTGGTAATCTGATGGAGGTAGGGTGAAGGGATTCATGGTTATAAACAACTAAATCCTTGGAAATGTTGATGTAGTAGGAGTAAATGTTTATTTCTTTTAAAGACGCACTCTGAAAATTGTGTTTTTGGCGTTTTTAACATGTTCTTGTTGCATTTTTCTTGTTGCATGGAGGGCACATATAAATGAAATTAAGCTTAAAATTGCATTTCTGAGTATTTCTTTATTCAAATTGTTGTGAATCAGGAGCTGACAAAAAATGTATTTGTAAAAAGCAGATTGTAGCTTTCATGTCAATGAAAGCTACAATTTGCTGCACTCCCTTCTGATGCATCCACTAGCAGACAACTAGATCCATGTATGTCTACATTTTCTTCATCTGAGCTGGCATCTCACTCAAAAATGGACGGCTGGATGGCTTCAGTATTGCAGGTTTTTAATCTGGGCTAAAACAATTATAATCCTTATTAAAAAGACCACTGGGAAAACTTTAAAAATCGATTAGAAGAAGGTATGATGAAGTGGTTGAACATCTTGAAAGTAGCCAAGCTGCCGAGGCCAGTGAAGGTACCAGAGCTGTTCGGCCTCCAATAAGTGTTCGGGGCCCTGCGACTTATGATGACATCACACTATTTGATTGGCTCTATGTCTGTCCGTTGACGTGTAAGATAGTGATTGGTCTGGATAAATTATTGTACAGCAGTAGAAGAAGAAATGGCGAGTTCCGTTGTAAACAAACAGAGCTGCAGCGTAGAGCGAGATGATCTTCTAAGCATGCTGTTATTGTTGTTATGATTATTATTAAGTGCCTGTACGTTTATAGTTTTTTAAATCTGTGCAGCCAGTGCTTAATTCTTGGCGGAAAGGAGCCGGAAGAAGGGTTATGATTAGGCCAATACGTGCTAACCACATTTAGCCTTGGATGAACTTTAACTAGAATAACATCAGCCTTTATTTTGTCTGGACCCAACTGGTGACAAATCTTCACATGATTGTTTGCAAGGTTTCTCAGGACTGTTCATTCAAAGGCCTCTTCCGTCCAATAGCCATTTCTCTGCTTGGAGATACAAATCTCCAAGGAGACACGGTTCTCCTGACTCCAGCAGCTCGCTCTTGCAGTGCAGCCGGAGAGACTGCGGTCCGAATCCTCCTCTGGAGCAAACACCGTAACAAAGCATCCTCCCCTGCCTGCAAACACAAAGCTTCGAGTTATTGTAACAGCCACAGATCTTTTTACTAAGTGGGTTTTGGCAAAATCCTTATATAAACATTAAAAAGAATAATGTCAGACACAACTTATGAGGGAAAAAAGGTTTCAAATGAAACGTGAAATTAAAATATGTTGCACCCGAGCAGATCTCGAAGCTACGTAGTTTGTCCAAGTAGGTTACCGTAGTGTGACGTCATCATTAGTGTCAGGCCCCTGAGTATGCAGGGCGAACAGTTTTGGTACATACAATGGGCGGCACCCACAAGGAGCGAAAGTCGTAGCCTGAGAGATGGAGTTGTCTTACTTCTGGGTAGAAAATGAATTGTGAAAATAACTCATTTTTCATAAATAAAGTCGTTCTTTAGTGTGACAAAGATAATTTATTATCATATATATGGATGCAGTTTGTTCTGAAAGGCTTAATATAGGCCTTTAAGCCTTTTTGGCTAGATTCTTATGTTCATGATGACTGGATCAAAAATGTATTTACTTCACTTTTATTACTATTTATGGATTATTTTTTCTTTTTTACGACATTGTGTTCAGTCAAATCACTCATATTCAATATACTTTTTACAGCACCGCTTTTTTTTTGGATGAAATAAAACATACACTTTCTTTCATGCACCGAATTCAAACTCGCTAAGCTTTAACATGAATTCTGAGCCACCACACCTTAATTCTAAGGAAGGGGTGGACTAAAGCTTAGCTGAAGCCTTGAAGGCTGCAGAGCTATGATATATTGAGATTCATTAGTTTCAAAGACAAGCCTTTGAAATGAGCTCATCTTGTCCATAGCCTGCAACTTTTAACTGCTTCCTTAAAAAAAATATTTTTTTTTTGGAAGGAGTTAGTTTCTTTGCAATTACCTTCACAGAGGCTCCAATTAGTTTTTGGTTTAGAGCTGTAATTAATAAGCAGGACTCTGTGTTCTGTTTTTAATATTGGCATCTTGAAATAAGTTTGTCCCTTTTTGGGGGGATGTAAGAAAAACTGCATGAATAAATAGGTGGTTTATGTTTTCTATTTGTTAATTTATTTATTGTGTAAACACATGTTTTTGTATCAGACTTGAAACTTTACGTTCAATCCTTTAGATTTTGCTTAAATTCTTGTCCAGCAATAAGAGCAGTTTGGGGGCCATTTCCACTTAATTATTTCTCAACAATTTCAGTTGCATTTTAAATACAGCATTAATTCTTTTTTTTATATAATTTATCTTTTTTGTTCATGTGATCTTTTTATCCTCAATAAAATTGGCAGTTTTAAAGAAAACATCTTTTATCAGATCGCCAATGATTTATTCACACTTTTATCTAATCTGTTTCTACTTTTTCAGTCATCAGGAAAAAAAGATTAATAATGAGTGTGGGAGTTTACACCATACACATATCTTTTGAAATTGAAATTACACACAGCTTTTGGTTGAATGAAGTTTAGTTCAAACACATGATTGCAGGATTTGCCTTGATATTTTCGGACAGTTTTTAGGATACAGTTAATATATATGTTTTGATTTATTAAGATGTTATAAAATCAAAGCATAATGTAGCTCTCTTCTCTTGTTTGTAGCTTAACTCTTGAAGTCTTTTATCCACTGTAGAGTAGCTTTCAGATAAGGACAAGCTAAAGTCAAACATACTTTATATCCATTTATGTAGCTCAGTTGTGCAGGCTGACCTTAAAATAGTAAAAACTCTTATTTTTTCAAGCTGATAGATTCCAAACTACAAGAAAGTGAAGAAGAAAGTGTATCTGAAAGACCTTTGGAGCACTAAAATGGATCTTTTTTTCCATCACACCTCAGGGGTCTTCTGACTCCAGCTGGTAGAAGTATTTCTGAGTCCCTAACCCCCATTACTGCTTAGAACACTGTGGCCAAATGAAATCTACATGGAAGCGCTTCCATTTTCCCTAAAGACCTGAAGGACACCCCTGAATTTAGAGGTCTTATGTTTTTGTGGAAAAGGTAGTTGCAAAGATGTGCTTTATTTTATTTTATTTTTTATCATAATCATTCCAATAAATTATAATCTGGCACAATCAAATCCCTCCTCTGATCTTTTTTTATTTTTTTTAATAGTGTCTCACATGCATCATGCATTGAGTTAACAAACATGGAGCAGGTTTTCCAAGCCCGTGTCTTAGTAACAAAAAGCGGCCGCCAGCCCATCAAAGGTTTCCAAGGAAGGTCGCCTGATGGCTGCTAAGTAGTGCTCAGAGTTGGAGGAACATGCAGTCATTTTTGCATGATGGAAGGCAGGGAACAGGGGAAACAATACCTCCTCCTCCTCCTCCTTCTCTGTTTTTCATGTTTTCAGTGACTCATCTGTTACAAGCTCCCTTGTTTGATCTTGGAAATGACTCGCAAGACTTCTGAGTAATTTTTTGTCCATTTGTACCCTGTTCCGATAAAGTGGTATTCGGTATTAAGGGGCTTCATCCATACATGATGCCCAATTTTCAGACTTTGTTAGTAATGTCTAATGTTTAATAGAATATAAAACAGCTTTTTACATAGTCCAGACAGAGTTGCTTGCATGACCATTTTGCTTCTATTTTATATAGAATTTCAATGATAAAAAAATATATTCTGAATGTGGAAAAGAACACTTTCACAACCGGCGCCACATTAGGCTGCCAGTTACCATAGGTCGTGTTAGCTTGTTTGTTTTAATGTTTTTTTGTCCTCTTGACATTGCCCGATATTAGTTTATGTATCTACAATTGGAAGAGGCCTGTTGTGAAATGTGGAAGCAGTGCACATCTCATAAATCTCGCTCCAGGCTTTTTCTTTCACAGCTCTGTTCCGATATATAAAAAAAACTCAGGGAAATTTTTAAATGGTTGGCACCTCCATGAGTTAAAAAGGATGCCATCCATACGTCGCTACCAAATTGAGTCCCTGACTAGACAGAGTTCAACTGGTTATACTTTCAACAAGCATTCAATGGACCGTCGTAGTGCAGCTGTCATGTCACTTTGTCCCTATTTACCTAAAGATTCTAGTTTCCTTTCTAAAAACTGAACAAAACTGTTAATTTATAGCTGCAGAAAAAAACGTTTGGACATGCTGTAGCCTGAAATCCCTGATATATTTCCACTCTGACTATGGTGGGAAATTAGGAAAATAACAGAAAAAGATTAGCTTTGGGGACTCATCTCCCACTAGAGTGCAGCTATGAAAGAAGAGTCTTCACATATTTGATTTGTTCGTCTTTGGGGAATAAGAAATAGGTTTCATGCTCAATATACAGAGTGTAAGGTATAAGAGACAATCAGTCACGTAAATATTAACCATCAGAAATAACTATTAATGCCGAAAAGATTCACGATTTGCAATATAAGAATGTAGCCTCATTAAAATTATTAAACATTTTGTGGTAGTGAAGTTTGTTTGAGTTGCAGTTAACAAAGGCTCTCAATCTCTGACTTTTTATGGTCTCTCTGCTAATGGGCTGCCTTTTTCTGCCTCTGACTCACACATCATTGCCTTTCACCTCTTTAGGCAAACACTCTTCATAAATTCAAGTGAAGTCCCATTTTCTCAAGGCTGTGCTGTGCCAAAAGGAATAAACAAAAGCAGCCAAAGTTTTTGACCTGTGTTGCTGCTGACCATGAAGATAATCAGTCTATGGTCATAGTCCTGGCTTCCATCCTCCCTTCTGTCTGAGAGATCTGTCTGAGTTGATGCAAGTTAACATCAGTAGGGAGGGAATGCTCACTCGACTTGTTCCCCATCCTGTTCTCTCCTTTCTCACAGTCCACTGACACTCCTATGACCTGCATTGGCTGAGTGCAGGGTCACTGACTGAGCAGAGAAACCACATGCGGTCATCAGTCAGTTCGCTGTAAGGGGGGCAAGTCTGGTTTTTTTCAGGTGACACACGAGATGCCTTTCCCTTCTGACACATTTTTAAGAAAACCAGCAACACTCGTCGTAGTGAATTTCCCCCAAAAAACTGGCAAAAAATTGTCAGATATCTGTGCCGGGAACCTTCACCTGGTAAATCCACTTTCCCTTTTTGCATTAGCCTGCTTTTAGGTCCTCACGTTGCTGCAAGAGTCACAGGAAAACCTGCGTAAGAGTTCAGGCTGCAGATGATCGTTAATCACCAAGCTTAGATAACTGATGAAAGGCAACGGTGCAGAGATAGTTAGGCACCCTCACATGTCATGTAGAAAGCAGATGCTTTTGGTTTCACATCCCACTTGTCATCAGGAGCTTTACTCTGACAGCACACATTGCTGAAATTGGCACAGAGGGAGTCATGGAAAGCATGGGGCAACATTTTCTACTTTATCAGACAGGGTGATGGCAGCCTCTCTTTATTTTTTATTTTTTTAAATGTATTTGGACTCAAGGCTCCAAGCTTTCCTCTTTGGGGGTGTAGGACATGGCGGGATCTCTTTTGGTTGGCCCCTGTACGCCTCTTCAGTCACTCTCACCTAATCCCTCCTGCACTGAAGACAGGAGGGAGCTGCCAACAACAATAGCAGCCACTGGTGTTTGATAAAGAGGCAGTGGATTGCTCTGGGACACACAGAGGAATCAAAACATGACTCCATGACACACTTTTCTCTAATATTATGAAGTAGAAGAGCATAGAGGTCACGAATAGACAGTTGAAGGGACACAGGATAAAAAACAGGATCTATTTTGCAGACGGATGCAGTAAAACTGTTAAAACCCGTAAGGAATATATGTTGGTTTTACCAATAAGCCTTTTTGGTAGGGATGGTTTACCGCATGAACATACTTGATATGTGCAGGATTCTCAGAGCAAGGCGACTGTATTTCTACACCACATTTGCTTCACTAAGACAATTCACAGAATCATGAAAGGACAGAAAAAGGTGAAGATGGAAAAGCATGTAAACAAACCAAACAAACATGGAAACAACGGCTCTGTGAATATGTTTCCATTTGTTAGTCTTTCAAATGGTTTGTATGGTGGTATGCTGATTGGCATTCTTGACTTATGCTATTTTCACAGTAGGTGTAACGTTCAAGAACGTGCTAAACACGCATGTGTAGCCCTTGGTAATCACACTGGACAAGCAGGAATGGTGTTTTTAAATCTTTTTTTATTTTATTCACTTTACTAGCCCATGTCCACCACCTACAGTTGGAAGAGGCTTGGTGTGAAATGTCGTAGCGGAGCAAATCTCGTGAATCTTACTCCAGGTTTTTTCTTTCACAAACAAACCGCAATTATTAATTTCTCCCCCATGATCCTTTTCAAACAGTTGGCACCTCCAGGAATTAAAAGAGACGCCATCCATAAGTCAATACCAAGTCCCTGATTGGTCAAAGTTTGACCTGGTTTAACTTTCAATGCGGGCTCATAAAGCCCTATGACGGTCTTAAAAATGTGCGAAGCTACGGGTAAACACAAACATTTTGAATGCAGAAGCCCAAACATGCATGTACGTGCATTTAAATAGGCTTTTCATTAAAAGTAGTTGCTTGAACACTTACTCAATCCAAAACCTGCTCTTTAAGTTAACTGGTTACTCCAGATTGTGTAAATGTATGTGTGTGTTTGATTATGTGCAACCCTTTGCCCAACAGCAGCTGAGATAGGCTCCAGCAACCACACTCCCTGAAAGGGACTGAGGAGGTACGGAAAATGAATGAATAGTCTTTGTGATATTTTTTGGTCTTTTAATAAATTAAGAAAAAAATAAAGACATAATAAAATAAATCACTGTAATAGCACATAAATAATATTTTAAAAAATTCATATGTAGATGGCTAAAGCTGAGATGGCCAAAACCAGGGGTGTCAAATACATTGATCATGATCGACCGGTTGATCGCAAAGGAAGTGTGGGTAGATCATCAAAAATAAACTAAATAGATCTTTTGGATTCTGTCGTTATGTTCAGCTTGTATGCCGAGAAACTGTGGGCATCCCTTGCCTAAACAAATATTGGCAGGTCGCTTTTCAAATATCAGATTCGGGAAACTTCAAACTTGTTCAACTCTAATCAAATTTTATTGATTAGAGTTTGGGTTGATTAGATGGGTTGATTCACTGTTGTGTTAAAAAAAAACTGCATTTGTAGAATAAGAAGTGCATGAATAAATGCATGAGACTGGCATAGTTAAATGCTCAGTATACTTTAATGTCCTGTTTCACTTCAGGCCATTTACCTTTGTTACGGGCCATTCAAAAACTTATTACAACCATAATACTAGTACATCCCCGTCTGTTACCTCATCCGACCTTTAAGGTAATCAGTGTGCCACGTTTGAGTCAATTTAGAGCCATTTTTATCAGCTGAGAAGTGTTTTGTATTCTTTGTTTGAAGTTTAGTTGCTTTTACATCTTTCCTAACCCTCTGGAAACATGACACGGCTGTTTTTCGTCAGAGACCACGCACACAGATTCTGACCTTGTTCACGTCAGAAATTCATTTCTCGAATAATTAAATCTGTTTTTTGGGGGGGATTTTTTCCCCCTATCTTCAGTCTTACAGCCTTGATCGGTCTCCCATCTCTTCCAGGAACAAAAGCCTGTTGACTTTGCAAGTCCGCTATTTCTTTGAAGTCTTTTTTTGTACTAGTATGAAGAAACCCAACTCACTAAAACAATCAACGGGTTAAAAGGCAGAAGCGCATTGGTATTCAGCTCCTAATTGTTAGATTTCACTGAGGGAATGCAAGACAGGGAAATCGGGCAGGGAAAGATCGAGGCGAACAAGTAGACACCAGCTTAATGAATTGAGATTCTGTTCTCGTGAAAAGAACGATAGCCTTGATTGTTTGAAGTTCCCTTGTTGCTCAGAAGTTTAAACATGAGATTGTGGTGAATGTGCACTTGATACATGACCTTTCAGTTTGTCTTTGGCCAGTTCCCTCTGCAACGCATTTGAAGTAATGGATTAACTCAAAGTGGTTAAATTAACCTGACCTCCCCTCCCCTCCACCCACAGCACCAACCCCTGTTCTTAGTTAAGTACCGACCAAAGAGGACAAAAGCAAAAAAACCTTTGGGGAAAATTCCAACCAAATGACGGGTGAATATGCTGTTTTTAGAGTTTGCATGCTAAACGTTTTTTGTTCTTCTTGTCAGCAAAGTGAAATACAGATAGAATCTTGAAAAGTCAGTGTAAAAAAGGACAGTACCACACTGTCATTATGTAATCTTTCAAAATAACACTTATTCTAGTGAAAATAGAATTTCAAAGGTTAGTTTTGACGCAAACTGGTTGAATTGGTCAGAAAAACAACCATTTTATGACTTGCATGTATGAGTACATCTGTTTTTAACTGTTAAACCCTGGATCTTTACCTCCAGTGTTGACATTTTTTTGACAGCAGTAACTCATCAACTCTGTTGTAGAAAAGCGGCTTTGTGCTTTAATTTGTGCTGTAATTCTACGCTCACACGGGGCATGTGTTTTACGCTCTTAAAAGTGCTTTTATCGTACGGTGTTCACACTGGTACCCAATATTAGCACATGGCTTGGTGCGAAATGTCAAAGTGATGCAAATCTCGTGAATCTTCCTCCAGGATTTTTCTTTCACATCTGCATCCCGACATATGAGATATACCCTATATAAGACTTGGGGTTGTATTATTCCGCAATGAGGATTTTAAACTGTTGACACATCCGTTAATTAAAAAGGACACCGCCCATGTGTCTCTACCAAATCCGAGTCCCTGGTAAAAGTTCATCTTTCAGTGGAAGTGGAGGCTTTAACGCCATTCCTGAGGTACATCGCAAATGTTAAATGGTTAGCTAGGTTTTCAAAATATCTGTACTGTAAAATGTAGACTTGTTTGTTGATGCTGAAATTACTTTTTATTTATTTTAAAATCGCTGCTCCCATCTGCCATTGTAGGTAAGGGGATTTGGTTGAGGGTGGAGTAAGGCTGTTAAAAAAGACACCTTTAATTTACATCATTGACAAATATTCCATAGTAGATCAGTACATTTAATTACAATTGTTTACACATTGAAATATTTAGTTTACCGTCTGAATTTGTTTCAATTACAGACTCAAAGTTAACACGGATTGTTTTTATTAATTATTCTCTTTAATGACTGAACGTTATACATGCAGTCTAAAATTCAGTTGTGAGACATCAAATGCACATTATTTAACCTTTTCAACAGAAATGGAAAATGTTTTTATTCATGAGCAAAAAGACATTTAAAAAATATTTTCAAAAAAACTACTCACTTCTCAGTGCTCTATAAAAGGTGTTCTTCACTTTGTAGAGGTGTTTGAATCTAAAATTCCAAAAGCCAAGGGCCTGGAAATTTCCCAGAAGTCTCTGGATGTGTCCGAATTCCCTCCCTAATCCCCAACTACTAAAAACGTTATAGTGTGGGACTATGTAGTGCCCTGGATTTTAAAAGCAACGTATACACCATGCCCACGTTTTTTTTAATTAAACAGCGAATATGTTGTAATCGATTTCACAAAGTGAAAATCTAACCCATTTAAGTGTTTTGGGATGATTATTTATTAATCCACTGTGTTTTGAAGATAAAACGTTGAAATTGTATTTTAAAAATACATTTAAATACATTTTCTTTCAACAGTTGTTCAAACGCAATGCATTGTGGTCTATGTTCGCCAATCTAGAGAGAATCGATGCAGACTGGTTTTTCGCAGAGACTTCTGGGAAATTTCTAGGGCACTCGATTTGGGAATTGTAGATTCGGACAGCACTACAAAATGGCGAACGCACTACATTGTAGTAGTGATGTAGGGAAATAATTCGGTCATAGCCCCTTTGTCAAGATTGGGGAATAGAGAATACGATGCATCAGAACGATTTATTTGAAAGAAATTAATTTAAATGTATTTTGTATAAATTATCGAAATGTTCATAATCAAAACTCAGGTTTTATAAACAGTCTTAGTAGGTTTTTATTTCTGCAAATAGATGCCTTCATATTAGGAAGCATGTGTCCAAATTATGTCAAAATCCAGAACACTACACAGTTTATTAGGGCTTCAGGATTAGTGAGGGAATTCGTACATAAAATAATATAAAATTTGGGCTTTCAATTTTATAAGCTAAGTCATCTTTTTCCTCTTTAATTTAATTATTACTTTTTATTTTTTAAAGGGGTTCCTTATGTTGTTTTAGTTCCGTTTTGTGTCCAAGTTTGCGTTTGGTGGTTTCCTGGTTTTTCCCTCTGTACCAGCAGCACACCTGCTTTCAATTTTGAGTGCTCACAGCTGCTTTCTGTTGGGTCATTATCCTTCAGTACTTCAGTCCCTGGTTGTCCCCTTTGTCCGTTTGGGTCTCCTTATAGCTTCAGGTTCTAGTTGTGGTACAGTCTGGGTTCTGTTTTGTGCTTTGTCATGTGTCATGTTTTATTTACCGAAGCTTTAGTTTCTGCCAATATGCCATGTGTCCTGCATTTCAGTCCTCTATCACCTCCATTTTCTGACTTTTATTCATTTATTTTTTATTTTGCCTTTTGCTCTCTAAAAAGACGGGCTGGATGCCCAGCCTTTTTTTTTCTTCTCATAATGTTGCTTCAGAGAATGGAAAACTTGCGGGGCATCAAAAGTTCTGTAACTGATTCCTCTTTTTCCAGTCTGCAGTTGACAGAATTTGGGAAAGCAGACAGAGGATGTCGTGTTTTTGCTCAAAGTGTTGAAAGAACAGAATGCAAATCCTCATCTGTAAACCTCGAGCTTGCTCTGTGCAAAATGAGCCTGTATGAGCGCACATGAACAATGCCAAACAGACGTACATAAATCAGTCTGAGCTACCAGCGCATGCAACCAACCAGTAACTCACTTTCCCCTTTCCATCCCTCCCACACCCCCTGCACCCAGACACACAACCAAAGCTCCTCCTGAGGGACATGAAGAGCCAGAGCAGAAGCACGCTCCTTTCCCAGGAGGAGCAGATACCTTCTGGGTATAACAGAGTTGGAAACAGGATGAAGGATCTCCCCTCTAGTGATCCACAGCTATAAAGGCGATTGGATAAACTACTGGTTTGGCACCTGGCATACGTAGTTTGAAATAACAATGTCAGCAGACCTTGCCAGAGGAAAAAAAAATCCACTCCCATATGGACCAATCTGCTACCAGTTTCATTTTTTTGTCTTTATGTTTTTAAGTTTTATTTCTTTTTCCTAATATAGTCATAAATCACAGAAAAACAGTCATTTTTATATGATAAAAAATTCTAAACTTAGTCTGAACTTTGCAGATCAGTTGCCTTTAACTGTCCCTGATAGTCTTTGGGGATCACTTCTGCTGAAATCAAACACCCATTTAGGTTGATAACAGGTCAGACTGAGACTTTTTAGTTTGTAGTCAATATATTAAGGCTGATTGTTGTCCGGGAAACCATTTGGTTTGTGTGTATACATGCAAACTGTTGAGTGGCATGTTGAGGTACAGCATATGAGAGCCAGATGTGAGTTTTGCATACATGTTGCAACGGTGGAGGAAACGAGAAAAAACAGGAGACTTTCCAACTGGAACTCATTTGTCACTGTTATTTGGGATACTTTGTACTCCTGCATGTGCAATATTCTTATTATGGTTACATGTGTATTGGACATGTGCAAAGTATCCTTCTCTTATGACTTTGTTTAACAGTAAAGTCTCTTTGAAGCTACGTTTTTGCTTAAAATATTTACACATCAGGACATTTTTTATTTCTGTAAAACTGTAATAGCTATTATTTTAACACAAAATTGTAGTGGTTTCCAAATAAATCTAAATTTCTTAGTTCTGCTAACAGAATGAAGATGGTAATCTTATCAGAAGTAAACATCTGAAGATGTTTAAGTTGATGTTAAATCATTTGAAGACCAATGTTGACGTTTTCTTCACATGTTCTTAAAATAAAATATCATAGCAGTAGTATAGTCATAGTACTTTTTTATTTAAATATGTGAATCCGGAGAAGAAGAAAACATGCAGTATGATGAAGATTGTCGTTGTGACGTAGGAAATGCACCGACCACAAGCTCCCCGCTTGAGCTCCCAGTAACAGGGAGGGGGAAGAGGGGCGGGGTTGCTCTGCACCAACGGTCCCGCCCACAACTCAGAGGTAAAATTCTGATGAACTCATGCAACTCTGCTGAAACTATATCCTAAAAAACGACACAATTTTTCACTTAGGCAAAAAAAAAAATAGGTATACTAAAAGACCAAACCTTTACTATAGATCAAAAGATGATCAGATTGGGACTTTAATATGCAGATAAACCATAAAAAAGTGTCCCAGTTTTAGTGTTGAATGTTATTTCATGAACTCTGTTTTCTTGAAAGTCTTTAAAAAATAGTTTGAAAAAAAAAGCACATAAAACTTGTGAAGAAATGTGTTTCATTAAGTAAACTAAAGTAGAGTGGTTAGTCCTGTCCACTGCAGGGAGTGATCATTTTGACTTTTGTCTGTTTGACACAATCAAAATGTTGTGGTGAGACTTGACAAAACACGCACAAAGATCATAAATTAAAAAAAAAACAACAAATGGACCAGAATTCCTGCACAAAACTTTTTTTTTAACACCCACCTAGAAACAGTTATTTCCAATCATTTCTGTTTTTTGTTGGAGAAAGTTTTGAATCACGAAAAATGCTTCATTTTCCAGACTTTATTTGAGCTGAACATACACACAACGGAACATGTGAGGTCATTGCTGCTCTGAGATGACTTTTACCTTATTTCAACATCTTGAAAGAACCAAATATACCTACACTCAACAGAAAAGTAACCCCAACTCTTATTTTTCTTAAAATAAACTTAGAGATGTAGAATTTAGTCCATGTACACAGGTGCACACATGGACAGGTGTGTCTTTTTTTTTCGACATATAAAACAGCAGCATGGCCTAGATATGCAAACTGTCCTTAAAAAAGACACATAAAAGCTGACTAAACTAAAGCAAAGTCAGTTGACTTTTTTTTACTGTCCTTCTTCTTTTCTACACTATGATTTTGCTTCAGCTGATACAGAATTGCTGCGATGTTCTTCAAGGTTCAAGTTGTTGAAAAACGTTCAACACAACAGATGCAGCTGATTTTTCGAGAGGAACCTGGCTGAAAACAAGATGGCGACTGATGGAAATGATCCTAACCCTTGTTGTCATCGTGACCCAAAAGTGTTCAGAATTGTAGAAAAAACGTATCAAAACCTCTTTATGGGGGTACGCCTGGTTCCGGTTGAGGACTTCTGGTTCTGGATGTTAATGTCTGCAGCCAGGTCCTCTTGGATTTTTTTTTTTAATGGACTTCAGCTAAACTTGACGGATTAGTTAAATTTAACAGATTTATGGTTGTGAAAAAAAGAGGGCACTGATAAAAACTGTGTATATTTTTGTCAATTTTAGATTATGGTGTTTTTTTTGTTAAAAATGATAACTGATTAAATTTGTTGTTTATCAACTTTTGGCACAACCCATCAGGGATTGCTACAGCAAATCAACTTGCACTGATTCACACGTGTGGTTTGTTAGGACTTTTTATGCCTGATTCCCCTTCTGAAACAACTCTTTATTTTATCCGGGCTGGGGACCGGCACAGGGAAACCCAGACTTGGGCCCCCTTGTGGCTACATAGTTAAGTTAAAGAGTGTTGCCCAAGGACCCACACTGGATTCAGCTCATTGCGCCCCCTGGGACAATTTTAATTAAAAAAATAAAATTAAATAAAAAAGGTGGCAAACCAAAAAATTGTTTTCTATCTAAGGAGGAAAAATGTATACTGCCCCAAAGTGGCTCGAACCCCACACAGGTTGTTAATTTCTTAATTTTCTATAATAGTTACAAAGTACTTTTTCAGCTATTGAGGCTCATTTCTAAATAAGCTTGAACATTTAATTTTGCTGCCATTTATTCAGAAATGGTTAAAAAATCCTTGTGTAACTGTTATGTGGGTGCTTTTTTAAATTTAAAATGACATCCCATCTCCTCTGTACTATACATACACTCCTGTGCATTCACTGTTCACCTTTCCAAAGATACAGTACACTTTATTCTGAAAGACCTCCTCTGCATCTTCAAGGCACATTTCTTTTTATTAAAGCTTCCTTCATGTTTCAGTCAATAACTCGAACTGACAATTTCTAAATTTGATTCAGCCACTGTTTTTGCAGTAATTTGCACTTGTTTTGTATTTATTGATCTCGTGGACCTTAAATGCCCCTTGAGGTTATTGAATGTTCCCCCTAAAACTAACTGTAGAATCCATTATTGACTCAGAATATAGACTCTGTGCAACACCTGCACCTAATTTCAGTACCTATAACTTCCTTTCTTCTTTTCAAGGTCAATAGTTAAAATTCAAAATTAAAAACTGATTTGTTTTTAACTAAAAGGGCCACATTTATTAAAATTAATTTAATATTTTCAAATAACGTTTTTGTGTTTGGCACTTTAATTTGCATTATTTTATCACTTATTGCGCTTTGATATATAAACCTTGCACAGTAAAATATATTTTCTTTTCTAAATCTACCAACATATTCTTTAGGCTCCAGCAGTTCTAATTTTTTTAAATAGTTTTTAATCAAACAATACGTTTAAAACACGTAAAAACTAAGTTTGCATGTGTCCCGCCAGATAAAAACCTGCCTTTCAATACGGTCTAAAGCTTTTGTATTTATTGGATGGTTTGTAAAAACGTGTCCTGCTTTCACGCTTTTATTTTGTAATCATTTTTAAGGTGGTTCTCATCATTTCATTTCTGTAATTGAAAACTTGTGAAGTAATCCATCATTCAGCTTTTATTCAGAGATGGCATCTGGCTGATTTCACAGGGGGATATCTAGGCATAGCAACATCAATCCACACATGACACCCAATGTTATAATTGCACATATTCTGCCTGTCTAACTTTTCTCTTGACTATCTTAAAGGGGTAATTATCCTCCAAACAATGCTGCAGTTTTAAATAATAGTTAAATCCGCATAATGAGTTTGAGCATCGCTCAGTTTGGAGGAGACACCAAAACCCAATCCTTTCCCTGTGTGCGCTATGAAGGCTGCGCTTCCCATTACAAGAATCATTGGCTCGCCAGCTCTGGAGGTTCTGTTGATGTTGTGCTTCATGTGGGCCGGGAGTTGTGCTGAGCTCAGGGTAAGTAGGGGGAATTCTGCTTCTTTGCTCTACTTGGCACCAGCCTGCAGCTCTGCCTGATGTCAGACAGATCATGGCTGTCAAGAGTGGCCATTCTTTTCCAGGCTTCTGGAAAAGAGTTGTTTCTAACAGTAAAAATAGATTTTTTTAAATTGGAAGTGAGGGTTTCTAGGCCTTTTTTTGTCTAGGGCTGTTGGGCTAAAGGCCCTCACCACATTAAAACCAGGTAGGCTTTTCAAACCACATTGATCTGCATTTGTAGTTTAACACGTAGAGCTCCAAGATTAACTTTTACAAGAAGTTTTTTTCCTTGATAAAAACTTAACGTGTTTTATATATTTATCTTGACATCTGCTCTGAGTAACTTTCAATTACACATCAAGTGAAAGGGTGCTATTGGCACTTGGAAGCCTTGACTTCTCATTTATCACACTTAGACATAGGATTTGTCCCTTATTAGGGTGTCTGAGTTTAATGAGACATATCAGAGAGTGACTGCTAAACTGCTACACACTGATGTTCTGCAGTAGTAAGTGTGATGGTCAAAGCAAATCAGTTAAAAGAACCTCAAATTGTACTTTTAAGCTATTGTCTGGAATGTTAGTTTCCCCCCCAAATATTCTCACAGCTGAGCTACTTTTAATCCCTTGAAGAGAAGAAAAGTCCCGTGGGGCTTTAGTTTGAAAAGTCATTTGCAATCGAGAAGTTCCATTATGGCACAGATTTGAAGCTTTACTTTGCTCTTGTCTACATTTTTTTCCTTATTGTGTCCTGAAGCAACACGTTTTGTTTTTTTTTCTGTTCACACTAGGTTTAATTAAAAGTGTCCCAAGCGATTTGTTTTTTGCCTGGGATTACAGTTGGTCTATTCATGGTGGAGCTAGAATATTTTATTTGGGGGGGGTGCGAGGAGGGCATAAGATTTTGGAAGGGTGGCAAAGGAGAACATGTTACGTTGTTTTACTATCATATCATATAAATGTTAGATTTTCAATCCTTAAAGAAGCTTGAATTGATAATTTCTTAATCTTTGTTAACAATGATACTAATGTTTACTCAAAAATTGGGGGGCAACGTTTTTTACGAAGGGACCCCTTGCCCCCCTTTAGCTCTGCCCTGGGTCTTATTTATAATTTGCCACATAAACTTAAATGTTTAAATAGAATCAATGTAGATGATAAAATTAAAAATGCATAAATCTATTTTAGTATAAATAGATGACACAAATGTCCATCACAAGCAGAACAAACACAAACCATGATTTGCATTTTCTCAAATATACCAGGAAACAGGTTACTTTTGACACCTCTTTTTTCTGTTGCTGCACCTTTAAAGATAAGACAATGAGGTTAACATGGTTTGACAGAAGCCGAAACAAGAAAAAAACAAATTCAGTGCAGGAGGAACTGAAGCAACACCCAGTCGCTGGCATTTGTGATCAGCGGCATGTAGCTTTATTGTTTTTCTGTCAGCGCTGTCAAGTCTACTGAAAGGAAAATGTAACTCCAAAGTCACCTCGCAGACTTTCTTTTGGGAACGTCAAGACAAATACATGACAAACAAAATTACAGGCGGTGGCTGGACGGACAGAGGTTATAGCAGAACTTTCTGTGTTCTGTACTTGAAAGCAGCTTCACACAGCAGAAGTATATTTCCTCCCTGTTGTGCTGCATCTGCAGCTCTCTGCTTGCTTAAATGTTGGGGTGCGCGCTCTTTGACACTGGTTTTGCTGCACTAATTGCAGAATCCCTGTCAGTCACACAGAGAACCGCTGGACACTCGTCTTGTGAGTAATGCATTTCAAATGGGAGGGCGCGACCCCACCCTTTCCTGCTGCATCATTAACTCCTGGCTGATTGATAAACAGAGAGATGCTGCTGCCATGTTGGGGGACTGTAGCACATAATGTCGTTTTCTGGAGGTTCATTGCTTGAAAGCCTGGAGACACACCCTGAATAAGAAGAGGTGTCCAACGTTTTGCAAAAAGGGGCAGATTTGGTGAGGTGAAATTGTATGAGAGCCAAACCTTATATTGACTATAAATGCAAATAAAAAGTGTTTTGCAATAGGATAGTTTTCATTTCTTCAGACAGAACAGAAAAATATCTAAATCCATTTTTACCAAAGTTACTGTACATTTCTGATTTGAAGACTCGAAATAAGAAATTGAAAAACTTTACACTTTACATGCAGGTAGAGGTTTGTTTCATCCGCACCTAAACTTTTTGTCATATTGAGGGTTCCACTGTGGCCAGGGGTTAGCACTCTCCCTTCACAATGAGAAGGCCCTGCTTCAAGTCCCAGCTGGGTCTTTTGTGTGTTAAGTTTGCATGTTCTCCTCATGCATGCATGTTTTCTCCAGGCACTCTGGCTTCCTTCCTTAATTCAAAAATATGCTTCATAGGTCAATTAGTGACTCTAAATAAAAAAACGAGATATAATTGCTTTTACCTCTAATGCATAAACATTACAAAAAGAGGTTAACTGCTTATGAGAAAATTATGTACTAAGGTTATAAGACTTAATTTACTGGTTCTCTTTTGTTCAAATGTAGTTGTTTCGTCTCATCTTTTTTTTATTTATGTTTTTATATATAACCTCAAAACTGACGGCTGATCTTTCTGGTAAAGATTTGTTACTATTTTTAATAACCACTAACATCTAGACACAGTGACAGAAACTAAAGGAGATGCTGGTGATGGGTAATCAGAGTCAACATATGGAGGACACATGGCCGCCAGGATCCTCTTCTTCCATGTCTGCACTCTTACATGCAGGCCGTGAAGCAGAAACCTTCACCCTGCTGGATTGTCTGTCATGGGCAGATGTTGAGTTTGTGTGTCCAGCCCAGAGTGCAGATTCAATTTACTCTGAAGAAACACATCATTTTATTTGGCTCTCTCAAGTCTTTGGCCTTGCTTTGATGCGGTGATTATTACCAGCTTTTTGGCTCCACGGAGGACTGGAAGGCAGGAAAACATTGTGTCTCACGCTGACAGCTCCCAAACAAAATACCCCCCTGCCTGGGTTGTTACAGCTGAAACTCCCAGCTGGTTTGTCAGCGGTGAGGTCAGTAAGAGATTCCAGCTGTTTGTACCTCTGCTGTGGATTAGCACCAGCTAACCATCTGCTGATGTATTGGAGAGAAGCCTTGAGCATGTCCTGTGTGTGTGTGTGTACAAGGCGTGGCCACACTGAGGACTTGAACTTGCTCATATAAATACTGAACAGAAATGCAGATGCTCATATTGCATTTAATCCAGGAGATGGGCTCCCACTTTTATGTTGATTAAAGTCCCCCCCCCATAGCTAAGTGTAAGTATATTTATCCAGAAATTTGTTAAAACAGTCATTTTTTTTTATTGGACGTCATTTGTAGAGGATTTTTACCATCTGTTTTAACAAAAAGTAAATATGCTATTGACTACTATGCTAAAAAGTCCAACTTCACGCTAGAAGTACAAATGAGACATACATCCTTTCCATTTCACTGCAACAGTTTTATTTGAATAAAAGTCAAACTAAATTATACTACAAGTTTACCCAATAGGAGAAAGGTACAATCTTAATAACAATAGATTGGATTTTTCTACACTTTTCCAGACGCTCAAAGTCCATACAATACTACATTATTCATTTACTCCTCATTCATACTTGGTGCTGCTAAACTACTGATGTAGCCACAGCTGCCCTGGGGCAGACTGACAGAGGCGTGGCTGCCCCTCTGACCATTCGTATGCATTCATGTACCAGTGGAGCCACACTGAAGGCAGGGAGGGTGAAGAGTCTTGACCAAAGACAAGATAGTTGACTGGGGGTAATGGGGAACAAACAGCCAATCCTTCGACCATTGGCCGACCTGCTGAACCACCTGAGCCACTGCAGCCCATAATGTTTTTTTATATGGGCTGCAGTGATAAAACATAATGGTTTCTCTGTCTATACATGGGTGTAAGCATTTAACGTAACCATTAATTGGAATTAATTGGAGCCGTCTGTTGCAGTATGCATATTGCACAAAAAGATGATATCGCGATTTCGGTACATTTTCAAATTTATCATGGACGCCTACAGCTAGGTCATTTTTTTTGCTTATTAAGTTCCTCATATTTAAAGATTTGCAGTAACATCAAAACATGTTTGACCAACAGTCTGACTGGTTAGCAATTTGTGGCTCTTTTGCTCTGGCACAGTGTTGTGTGGGGGCTGCACGATATGAGGAAAACTCGCAATATGATCAATATGATCAATATTTTGATGACGATGTAATTTGCAATACATCGTCATCAACAGTTTACAGTTCACTGCAACAGTTCAATTTAAACAAGAGTCAACATAACTTAAATTACACTTTAAATGACCCTAGTTTACACGGGCTCCATCTGATTGGTCATTGATGTAAATGGTTCCATCCAATTGGTCAACAACTTGACGGCGTCCATCTGATTGATCAAATGCATAAATGGATTAATTTGATTAGTTAAATACTTCAAGCTGCCATGAGATTGTTTTAGCACATTTGAGGTAACCATTTATTGCAATTTCTGCCAACTTTTGCGAAATGCGTGTTGCACAGCTTGATATCGCGATAACGATAAATTTGCAATATATTGTGCAGGTCTAGTGCAGTGTACCATGCTGTTCCAGGCTGTGGTGTGATCTCTTAACATGCCAAAGCACAGCGATCCAAAGCCAATAATTAAAATAGCCTGCTTGGTGTGTAAGCTTGCTCAAAACAATTTGGAATTTGCCACAACCTAAAAATAAACCAACAAAAGAAGTTGGCCCGTGCAGAATCATGCATCGATTTTGAGTACAAACCAGTCGGGGTTCTTTATTCAGCAGGGTAAACTGCATGACTGTTTACTTACAAAATACAGACCCATCTGTGTTTGTTTCACTCTCCCAAGTCCTCATCGTTGTGTCTGAGCTACTGGGTGCAGTAGCATGAAGATGTATGCTTTGAAGTGGTGCAGTCATCTATATGATAAGCAATGCAGCTAATGCTGCTTAAGGGATGACTGCTGCAGCGAGGCTGAAAAAAAGTCGCACAAATCCCATATTTCATTATCAGCTCATTGCTGTGGGTGTGGTCATCCAGACAAACATGTCAGGTCCATTTTCGACCAAGGACAGCCCACTCCATCTGGCTGTTTGATGAAAGGAAAAATCAAATTAATGAAAGAATCCCCACGTTAACTAAGTCTGCCCTCACTAAATTTAATAGGGGGCCCTCCTTAGGATGTTATTGAAGAAATCCAAACATGTTTAGGGAGTCCAGTAAGTTAGGAAAGTATTATAGGTCATGTTTATTTAAAAAGAAAACCCAAAAAATCAATACAATCCCTCCAGCAATTCATGTTCTGATATATGTCCATCTGCATATTTTTAATGAGTCTTTCATTTATGTTTGAATTGTTCTAATGGCCTAATAACAAATACATGGACATGAAGTTTTACCGGTTTGTTATTTATTCCCATTTGTGACCAAAATTGATTAATTCGGTGTTATGTCCATTTTTTTCATTACTTGCTATCGACTGCAGAATCTGAGCTAATTACCGCTAAGTTGTATCTTGGAATGAGTTATTGATTGATTCTGGATGCTTTGTCATGGCAGTTTAATAGAAAACTTCAAAGCACCTGTTTTTTTTTTTTTAAACCTGATTTCTTTCTATAAGGTTCCACTTTTATCCCTTCAATTTATGCTTTCCTAAAGCAGGGTTAAGAGTCAAATCCTGTCAGACTGTTTATCATCTGTCCAGGTTTAGCAGCTCAAGACATTCTGATCGATTTTCGTCTTTTCGTGAAGTCCTTTGGGGGGTCACTCATATGCATTTGTTGTCTTTGATTTTGTTTTATAGGGGGCTGTTTGCGAGTAACTATACTGAAACCCATTACCTGGAGGACGGCAGTGCAGTCACGGGCACTTCCAACTTCACGGTATGTTTACTTTTACCTCCCTCTCTGATTTCTGGATCTAGACTTTTCTGTGTGTTCCACATCGCTCACAGACATCTGCTCTGACTGCCGGCCCTTCGCCACGCTCTTCCTCTGACGTCACCGTGCTAATATTAGGCTGAGTGATGAAGTAAAGCTAAATCAATGGATTGTGGCCACACTCACTTTTGATGCACCTAGAGTTGTTCATAAAGAAGGCTTTGTAGGTGAGTGGCTCCATATTTAGTAAGCAGATTCATATTTGATGTAAGAAATGAGGACAGAGGTCAGAGAATAGGGGGAGTTTTCAGGAGTAACGCAAGTCTTATATAATAGATAAGCCTAAAACCATCCCCAAAAATGTTTTGTTATGCAGGCCTGCACAAAAATAATAAATTAGTGAACATATAAGTGCACTTCAGAAGGCACGCAGACCATGAAATATTTATTTGATTTATAAACTTTGGGCTGTATAAATTGAAATAGCCTATTTATCTAAGAAATATCTGAGAAGATTGTTGATCTAGTTGTGATTTTTTACCATCAATGCCTGCAAATCAAGATTGATGTGCACTGACGCACAACGGAGGGGGCCTTGGTTGAAAGAACGGCCCAGTTTAATACAGAGCAACTTTGTTTTGATGTAGCTTTCCTTTTGGCCAAAAACGCAATACATTTTAAAATGGCGTTAAAGACCCACTCCAGTGAAAATCATGTTTTTTGCATTTTTAACATGTTCTTGTGGGATTTTACTGGTAGTAGAGGACATATGTACAAAACAAACTGTTTTTCTGAGTATTTGCCCTAATCATTGTGAATGAGGAGCAGATGAAAAAATGCAGTTTGAAAAAGTTTCCACCTGTGGCTTATAATATACAATCAGCAGGCAACAAGCTTCCTGCTCTGCTCCATTCTGATGCATCCACTTTGAAAAACAAATAGATCCATGAACATCTTTGTTTTCCTGGTCTGAGCTGGTATCTGGCTAAAAGCTGTACGGTTGGATAGCTCCGATATTGCTCACAATTTTTTTCGTACGGCTAATGTTTGGTTGGGGGTGTGAGGGGCTTTAAGCCAGCTAGAGTGTAAACAGAGGAGGAGGCCGGCCTGCTCTGCACCAACAATCCCACCCACAACTCGGAAGGAAATTTCTAATAAACTCCTGCCGCTCTGCAGAAACGAAGTTCTAGACAACGACACAGTTTTTTTCTATTTTAGCTAAAAAAGCATAATCATGATTAAAAGACCACTGGAAATGCTTTAAAATGGACAAAAGATGATCTGAGTTGGACTTTAAATTTATTGAAACAAATTTTAGAAAGCAATTGTCAGAGAAAATACAGTATGTCACAATACAAGAGAACATAAAAAAATCAGTAAAAATATCTTAAGTAAAGCTGAAAACTTTTGGGAATGGCGAAGCAGACTTGTCTTTTATTAAACAGGTACTTGCACACATAAGATCTTTGTCACAACTGCCCTTACAGGTGAATATGGGCTGTCTGTGGGAAAAAAATGGGCAAACTTGTACTTGTAGATTGCTCGCACAAAATATCAATGTCGTTGGCCTCTTGGTGGTCGAGCCAAAATGTTCAGGCAATTTTTTTTCTTCCTGTGGGCGACAAGTCACAGTGAAGACTTAGGGTAAGTTAAGGGTGAAGTAGGTCAGAAGCAGGTGTATCAGACAGATTTTTCCTTTTTTTCCACACCTCCCAAATCCTGCACAAGAAGCCCATTGGTGCTGTTCATTCCCCTGCGTGCTCCTTGCACCAGCCTAACTATTGAAAATGAGGAAATTAGACAATCAGAGGGTAGTTTGTGTGGGCATCCTACAGGCATTTGCATATCATTTGTAAGCGCAGTACTAGTGCACAGTAAAGGGGACTTGCACCTAATCCAGGGGTGTCAGAATCCAGGCCTCGAGGGGCATGTCCAACTGTTTTTCCAACCAACTTGCCATTGAAGCTTCTTGTTGGCACACCTGATCCAGGTGATCAGTAGCCGATATGGCAGGATATCTGGAAACCAGCAGGAGGCCGGCCGTTGAGGCCTGAAGTTTGACACCCCTGTGCTAGAGTGTGGCGTAAGGACACCGTACAACAGCATCATCCATGCATTATGAGCGCATGTAACCTATGTTATCCTTACAAATACTTTACAACACACTTACCCCACACACGACCATCATTTACATATATGTTCCATTTTTCTGATATCCCTTAATGGACAAGGGAACTGCAAGACACATCTACGCTCCTCCTTAAGATGTGGCTGCCACCTTTGACGGGCCTAGACAACCCAATAACCCACAGCACCCATTCAGTCAATCCCCCTGTACGAGTGTATGCGACTAAGGCTTAAGTCGGACCATATTCGGTCATGATATCCATCATTTCTTCACTTTTTATGGCTTTAAGATCCCTGTTTTTAGTAAAACAGAGCAACAAAAGATTTTATGTTTTCTATGATTGTGCAAAGTTGCTGGTTTCTAGTATAGCCAGTTTCCAAACTTCTCCTGCATCGTTTTGGTTGAGCTGACAGTTGGCTGAGAATCGGTTTATACTTTGAAGACCGTGAAATGACTTGGGCATGAAGCTCTGCAGTTGAACAGCTATTTGAACACAGCTTTTCTGCAGCAATAAGGTAATTAATGCTAATATTAATTAATGCATTCGGCCATGTCTCAGCAAAATATGTACAGCCTTTAATTAATGTGGTTCTTTGAGAATATCATCCACAGACACATAAATATCCTTTTACTTTACACACATTTATTTAGAGCTTCAGAGAAAAAAAACTAATTGCATTTCAGTGGAACAAAGAAATGTGTTTTGGTTTAATGTCATTAACTGTTTTCTCTGCCTAAGGCTTTTTAAAAATTCATTTAAAACCCAATTTAATGTCAAATGTTTACTTTAAAGAACCCTGTAATAAACCATCTTCTTATAGAACGCCCAACTGTCACACCTAAAATCCACCAAAAAAAGAGATTAATGCTCTTCTTTAGTGTCCACACCTAAATCAGAGAAAAGTGGGCTCACTGGTGGGGGCTTCACTCATTAGAAAAAGCTAATTTCATGAGCATGAAAACATTAAAAGTGTCAGGTTTGTCTTGCGAAGGGGACTTTAAAAAGCAGTGACGTTTATTCATAGAGAGTCTGATTCCTTCAGTTTTGTTTTGATTGACAAAAAAGTGAAAAAGAATGATTAATTTGAATTTCCCTATCAAAAAAAAAAAAGCTTTGCATTAAAGTTTGTAATACATTTTACATTAGATCCTTCAAGCGTCTCTTTTTGCTCTTATCCCTCTTCTCCGTTGTGACCACTGTGAGAACTTCATGGGAGAATCTTTTTACTGGCAACAGAACCTTTTGAGACTCATACGTAGGATCATTTGTTCACCCTGACAACAGGGAGGAGACTGATATAGTGATCTGGGCAAGGGATCTCGCAGGTTCAGTTCAGTCCGCAGGAAGACACTGCTGGAAGCAACTTCAGCATGAGTCAGCCTTCTCTCTGTTCTTGTGCAACACCCTCTCCTTGTCTCACCAAGTTCACATAGATCTTAATAAAGACGTGTCTTGTGTTAGAAAAAAAGCTGCCTCCTAGGAATATAAATCAACTCCATGGATATTAGATACTTAACTTGAAGAATATAGAACAACAATGTCGTGTTAGCGCCTTGTGTTACCTCCCATGATAACCTGGGTTTTAGTTATTAATCTTCAGCACCTCTGATTTGAACACATAAGTACTTTTGTCTCTCATTTCTGCTGAAACTATGGAAACTAAAGGTCTATTCATATCCGTCATATCAATGCATCACAGTCATGATCACATCAATGAATCATGAGGTTCTAGCATTGGCTCTATGCACTAAATCTAGCCCGGTTTCTCCCCAATAAAGTCTAATTTCATATTTCATGCAGAGTTCTATGCTGTCTTTGTGCCTCCTTCCTTTCCAGTAATGGATTGTTCTTTTTCATTGCACTTCTAAAAAGTGTCTAATTAGATTACAGCCTTCACAGCGTTGGGTGTGCAGTAGAAGCAGCTTAACACAACATGATTGATTTTGCACTCCACCCCATCTCCGAAATTCCCCCTTTCTTAAGCAGCAAAAATACCTAAAGACTAAGAGAAATCAGTGAACGTGACGACATGACCCCACATTCTTTTCTTAATAGTTTGACCAAAACATGTACACCCAGCACTGCACTAATAAAAACACAATAATCAACAAAACATGTTGAAACAATTATATTCTCACAAATCTTTTTCCAAACAGATATGGTTTTTGATAGTGCCTTTATGTCTAAAAGTTTTCAGATTTGTTAACCCTTAAATTGTGTTTGGGTCCAAATTGATCCGTTTTTAAGTGTGAAAACAAACACTATATAAGAGCAAAGCTAAACAATCAACAACTATAGATAAAAAATGAGCTAAAAGATAACCAAATGTAGATCAAATTTAACCTTTTATTGGGTTTGGGTCATAATTGACCAGTGTAAAGTGTGGAAAGAGGTCGATTTTGACCCGAATAAAATATAAGGGTTAATGAAAATGTTTGTCAATATAGAGATAGAGATAGATAGATATGGATAATTAGAAGGATAGATCTATGGGAAATTTGTGCGTTACTGTTGCAAGAAACATTAGAGAAAATACAATAGTATAAAAACAAAACTGTAGCATAAATGTTAACAAATAAGGTGGTATAATTTAAAGACTATTTACAAACAGATAACAATGTGCAAATATATGCAAAAATGTCCAAACGTCATCTGTTCATCTTTAGATAGATAGATAGAAAGAAATAGATAGAAATAGAATTAAAATAGGTAGAAAGAAATAGAAATATAATTGTAGTTTTGTTCATCAAGAAGCATGTAGCAATCAGTTGTTCAATTGAAAAAGGTGTGCTGTACAGTCAGTGTGCTATTACAAAGGTTCACTGTTCATATCTCTTGGTGCCTTTTTTCCACTTGTCATTGTTTCTGCCTGAGGTATTTTTTCAAGTGTTCCCAATCATCTTGGACCTGGACCATTTCCCCCTGTGATTATATTTTTCTGTTTCTTTTCTCAATAAGTGACTTCTGTGACATTACCAATTTTTTTCCCCATATTATTGAAAGTAACCTTTCAGGAAATTCTTTTGAAAAATGTTTGCAAAATAGTTGTTTGATGTAAAACAAGCAAGTTTATTCAGTTTTTCTAATCAAAAACTCCCCTTTAGACACTGATAACAATACCACATTAGCAGCCACTGGAGTATAACAGGTTTGAAGACATTAAAGTTGAATACCTTTATTTTGGTCAGATGTTCATTCTGCCTTATATTCCAGAGCAGCAGTGCCGTCCTTCAGACCACACCTGAGCTGTCTTAATGAAGCAGAGGGCCAGTGGCCTGTTTTCACTCTAAACCAGACACTTCCTCTCCACCTTCTTGCTGACTTACTGATTTACTTTAATCTACTTGCTGAAGTAGACAGCTTAAGCTGAAAATATTAATGCTTAAAGTCAATCCCCAATCAACTTTTGCTCTATTTGAAAACATTCCCGGTGGTATTTTAATTACAATTATGCTGTTTTTAGCTAATATGGAAACTACCTCTGTCTTTTTTAGGACATAGTTTCTGCAGAGCGGCAAGAGTTTATTAGTAATTAATCTCTAATTCGTGGATGGGACTGTTGGCAGGGAGTATCCCTGCACTAATTTCCCATCATCCCGTTGTTTACACTCTCTCCCACTAGCTTACAGCCCCTCAAACCAGCATCCTAAAAATTACCAGAGCTATCCAGCCGTACAGTTTTGAGCCAGATTCCAGCTCGGATGAGGAAAACAAAGACGTTAATAGATCTGTTTGTGGAAAACCTTTCTGTATCCTCCATCATCAGAAAAAAACCCACAAGAACATGTTAACACCAAAAAGATGATTTTCATTGAAGTGGGTCTTTAAACATAAATGATTCTGTGTTATTGAAGGACTTGCCTAAAAATCTCAAAAGGAATCGAAAGCTGTAATCATTCGGCTTATTTTTCATATTCCTGACCTTTTTTGTGGTAATAAGGCCTGGGAGTCACCAACAAAATGCTGAGCCACTTTCATTTACAATCACAAGTACTCACATTAAAATAATTATTACCGTAATCGGATTTATTTATTAGATTTTTATGTATTATAGTTGTCTCATAGTTGTAAAAAACACTTTTAGCATAATTGTTGAATTTGACTGAACAAAAAGAAATACTGAAAATACAATGAACAATTATTGCATACAAATAATTACGGTAATAAAACTGATTAAAATTCTCTTAAAGAACACAGGAAAATTAATGAATTTATTACAAAACCAATAAATGTGCTGAAAGAATTCGGTGATGATTGATATGATTGTATTTAACTGAATTGAAAACTATGTTCTCACATCTCTTAATGTAGCACTTACGTTTCTTTATTTTATTTGTATGCTTCCTTAGGCACACTGCTACTACCATGGAGAGGTGCAGGGCCATGACAACTCTGATGTCAGCCTGAGTACATGTGCTGGCATTAAGTAAGTGTCTTCACTGTTGACACAGTAAGACTATTGATCTGAACACTTTATTCATTCATTGCTCGAAAGGTTATTATAACTTTAAATTAAAAAAGGAGGATTATACTGGTCTAACTGCTCTTATTCAACAGGTTTTTTTTTTTTTCTTGGGATGCTGATGGTTTTCCTGTAATAGTAAAATGTTCTCCAAAGCATTTCTGGTAAAACAAATGATTTTGTGCAAACTTTAGCAAAATCAATAAATCTGTGTTAATCAATATTTTTTTAATGAGATGATTAAAACTGCTCTCATGAAACCAATTCCAGTTTATCAAAAAATGTCGAAAATAAACCAATTTGCAAGTATTTTTTGGAATATGATGCTAATTTATGGGTAGGTGTCCAAGACCAGGTGACTTTAAATAGGCCCATACCATGATACTACCACCATGTTTAAAAACGGATAAGGTTCGTGAACTGAGATGCTGCTTTATTCTGTTTTGTCATGCAATGTTTCTAGTCAGTGATCTATTGATGAATTAGATAATATTAAGATTAGTCCCTGTAATATCAGTGGAATTTATCTAAGGTTTATGCTGAATTCAACTCTCAATTGACTTGTCTGAATGTGGGTTAGTTAATCCAGGCAAAAAAAAAGTTTCTTTTAAAAATATGTCAAGCTAGTAATTTGACAATAAAGGTTTTTCTTTTGGCCATGATGTTCTTACAAATCTACAAAGAAAGGACATGTAAAATCCCTACTTTAGGTCATGATGTTTATTATAAATTCCCAAGAGTTAACACATTCTGATGTTGTTTCCAGCAATGCTTATTCATGTTTTAAAATGTCACACTCACAAGTGAAGCAAAAACTGGGTCAGACTGTCGGGGAAAAAAAACAATTAAGCCACAGAGATAAGCTGAGTTGACACTGAGTTTATATTGCTGCATGTGACATGTTGCAATGATTTACACAACTGAGGAGTTGCAGGGTTTGACACTCTTTGTTTGCAGATGCCAAACAGAAGAAATGACTGTGGATGTATCGAGGGAGATCTCTAGGAATGTTATGATTAATCAGCCAAACATGTACACCCTCTGCAGAGGCTGTGCAGCCCTTCCTGCTGACCTCACTCCAAACATCTATTTATTCATTTCAGTTTTCCTGAAACCTGTCTGAGCAGTGACAGATCAACTGAACTGTTTTTGACAGAAGTTTACACACGGCCTGACCTGTTTCACAGAGATAAACAGTTCTCGGTTTGTGTTGGCGGCGCTCGAGCTTTTGGGGATAATTCCGTTTGAGAAGATGTGATTTTGAAATTTGCTCAAGGTGGAAGAAAGTCCCACAGTTTCAGCAAAAGTTACTCAGTGAACGTGTCACTTTAAATCACAGAGCAGACGAACGACAGAGGTGGTAAAAAACAGAGAAAAATGGTTTATGGTAAAAAAAAAACTAAAAAAACAAGTGGAGTTCTATGTGATGAATGCAAATCACCTCATCATCAAGTGCCAAGGTGAAGAGTTGAAACACCACATGATATGAACTAATGAGTGTACTCATAAAGCCTCATCCTTTCTGCTTTAAAACCACCACCAAGGCAAATCAGTTAAATTTGTACTTTCATAGCTGGTGATTTTCCATGAAATCCTGCCGTTGGAGTTATTTGAAACTCTGTGTGCATTTAGGCTTTTTTTTTAACAGCCTGTTTTATTTTCTGCAGGGGTTTTATATCTCTCGGAGACAGATCTTATGTGCTGGAACCGCACGCTGATCGCTTCGATGGGACTCACAGGATTTACACAGCAGAGCATCTCAACTTTGTTCCTGGCTCCTGTGGCCACCATTTTAACATATCTTCTCCCACCATACAGTCAAGCAGCAGTTCATTCAAGGCCTTCAGATCAAGAGTAAGGATGTAAACTTTCTAATTTGCCTTTCATATTTTAGCGTTATTGCAGGAGTTAGACAATATCGACAAGCTGGTTTTAGCTTTTATGACTAACCGTTACACTTATCTGTATCTAACGAAGGGTCTGATCAAGATATCTTTTTAAAAAGTGCAAAATTGTCTGTGGACATAAAAAGGTAAAACCTGTTTGCCTACAAAAGTCAATGTGAATCCGCTTTTTGGGCATCCTGCTTTCAAAACTCTTGCGTTCATTCGTATTAAGTTAAGTTTTTACATCCGTTTTTAGGCTCTACCCCCAAAACACACAGCCACTGAACGCGCATTGAAAGTTAAACCAGTTGATCTTGGACCCATTAGGGACTTATATTTGGTGGTGACGTACCAACATTTGTCACTTCCTGTACCAAAACACAAAGGTCTTTAATGTAGTGGAATAGAGCTGTAAAAGACGACTTGTGAGTATTGGATAGTAACAGTCCAGTGTGAACACCATATTACCATATAACATGTTCAAGAACCCACATGGCAGACCTAAATAACATATTGCAAGTGTTTTTGCCAAAGTGATTGGCAAAACAAGAAAAATGCCACGTTAGGCTTGGTTGAGCTGGTAAGACAGAAGTGAAGAAAACTGTTAATGATCAAATCTTGGCAAATAGGGCCGGAGATAGAGGAGAGGCCTCTTTCTGTCTGTAGATGCTGAAACACGTCAATTTTTCTACATCAGGTCAGATCTTCTACTGAAAATGCCTCATTTTGTCACCAAACATCATTCAGATCCTTCAAAATAAAACTACCAGGAAGTGTTAAATACCATAATACCAGCTATTAGCAAATGTGAGGGTGATGTCCAACTGATAAGGATAAACAACAGAACATAGTACATAAAGTGCTCAAAATCATCATCTTCTGTCCCTTAAAAATGCAGAAAAAAAATTAAGGGCAAAAATCTGTGAAAAGGTATTTTAGTTTTGCTTTATTGCTGCTGTGTGAGCTCAAAATCAGCTGACTGTCAATATATTCTTTTTACAAAAATGGTCATCTTAATTGAAATCAGAGTGTAACCAGGCTTACCGTTTTTTCTGCACTATAGGGTGCACCCGATTATAAGGCACACCATCAATTAATGGTCTATTTCTCTGTTTGTTTTTTAATACACTTTATTATCAAAAGTAACTATTGACCCCTCTCAATTATCCGAAATCAGGTGTCCTAATCACTGAGCCTGGCCACAGGCTGTTTTTACAGAATGGGCCGCTCTCAGGAGTTGTGTGAATTTGAGGATATATGTTTGTCGTTGTAATCTTTAAAATGTTTTTCGAGTGATTTGTTGATGTGATTTGCACTTTAAGGCCACCGTAGTAAACAAAACAAGAGTAATTCTAAATATAAGGCACCCCGGTTATAAAGCGCAATGTCGTTTTTTTTGCAAAAAATTAAGGTTTCTAAGGGCACCTTGTAGTGCAGACAATATGGTTCTTGCAGTTTAGAGAACCAAGGAGGAAATAGTGTGTGAATTATCTAAATGACAGCTCTTAATATTTGGATACAGCTAAATTTCTCACCAATTGAAACAGTTCAAGCTTCAGACGTTTTGCTGCACTAAAATAAAACTGCGTATTGTGTCGCCTAAATGAACCAATGCAATGACAGAGTAAGGTTCTTTGTTGTCCTACCAGTGTTCACATTCATGCTTTTTACATGATAAGATGAAATTGCTATGATGGGGCTTCTCTTTAAAGCTTAGCCCCCTCTTCAGCGCTCTCTCATTCAACGTTATCTGCAATTTTGACAAAGAAGTATTGGAACACGGTCATTTCACGCTTGTGTTCATCCTTACAAAAGAGAGGTTTTATTCCGCTCCTTCTGTTCGGTAAATGAGCGGCAAAAACTCTTTATTTTCACTTCAGGTATAGTTTCTAATTATATATATATATTAGAAAAGAAGCATTTCTCTGCATCTCCCATCCAAATCCTTGAGCTCAAATTTTAATCACACCCTGCTTTGAACTGCATGTAAAGATGGAAATCTGTGTCTGTACTTGGCCAATTCCATTCTGTAAATGTTGAATATACTACTAAATATAGGGGGAAAGGAGAAAAACCCTTTTCTTTTCTAAAATTATAGAAGTAGATGTAGGTAAGTGGTCAGCTATATACTTTAGAGGCTATTACTTGTTAAATATTCACTCCTGCCGTCCATTATATATGCCTCCATTAGCGCCCTGGAGTAGATGAGTGTTGGTTGTTAACGCCTGAGGTAAGGACGTGAACGGGAGCTTTTGCTCCTAGAGTTACATCAGACTGAATAAATCCATCTGGTCTGGAACAGAATCTGTCCATCCAGAATTAAACTGCTTTCTTGGAAGAAACCCACTGCACTCCCTTCCCTCGGCTCCTCCTGACCTTTCCGAGCTTGAGGATAAAGCCCCTCGGCCATTGCCCCAGGGAACGCTCCAGTCTTAGAGGCGACAGGGCTTTACGAGACAATGAGCGCTCATAAGTGGGGACCATAGACTCCAGTGATCCCTATCTTAGCTGTGATGATAGGCAGACGTAAACAAAGATGGTGGATTTTAGCAGTACAAACCGCGGCAGAGTTTTGGTGTGGAAGGGAGCCGATTGTGTGTTCTGATGATGACAACGTTTCTTTAAAGCTAAAACATTGTTACTGATGTCGGTGTGAGAATCAAGCCTTTGGGAATTACTTTAGTTAGCTTCAAGTAGCTTTTTAAGCTGTAAGTAGCTACCTGTGATGTTATAACTCATCTACATAAATTATTGTGTTGAGTGGAAACATGCTGAGTAGAGTACAGCCAGTTTTTTTTCAAGTTGTGAGTGGGCTGCAAAAATTTTCAAGAGAACAAATAAAAAAAAAGTAACTAAGTCGTACCTCCTACATGACAGAAGCAGTAAGTTCATATTTTAGAGTATTTTTTGAACAATAAAGTTAAATAAAAATGGAGAAAGTTAATCTTAAATGTAAGACAAAGCAGGATATTGTGAAAAAAAGAAAGGAGGCGAACTAGAAATTTCACTTTAAAGTCAGATTTGTTATACTTGACATTACACAGCTCACCTCAGCATGTTACAGTGGGTGGCTTAGGTGTGTGCTGGCGTGTTGATAAGCTCAGCTGTGCCCTGCTCGAGGGTTTAAAGATAAAGGCGAGTGTTTGCAGACTGCTTTGATAGTGATAGTCTGATAAAGAGGAGTGGGGTAGAATAATGTGATGCTCTGCTGTCAGGAAACTAATTCAACACGACTTCTTGTAGATTTCTTTTTTTTGGTTGTATGAGGAAAATAGGGCGTGTCCAAGATATGAAGACATTAAATAATTGAGATTTATGGAGATTTAGGGCCTCAGTAATACATTTTCTGTATTTAACGACCTGAACATCAATGCAAAGTGCAACATAATTACTAAGATGCCAGAACATGTAAATTTTAGGGCTTGGATGCATTTGTCACAAAGTATTTCACAATTTATGTCCTAAAAATAAGAAATTAATACTTCCCAGCTGGAAAAATGAAATCTTGTTTTTCTTATTTTTAATAAAGAAAAAAAGTCTTCCTATAACTTTCATAGAATTTCTATGCATATTTGGTTTTCCATGATTGACAAACTGCAACTTATTTTAAAGAGCAGTACTGAATTGAAAATAACCTCACTTTTGAATCTTTGTTTGCATGCCCTTATCTCCACGTTCCTCCATCCCTGTTGCTCATCCCACTCCTCCTTTTTTTCTTTCCTAGAGTTTAATTTCTATGTGCCTTCTACACTTGGTAATCACTATGGACTGCATTTTGAGCAGGGCTGCCCATCATAGCTTATCTTTGAAGGTGACAGATAGAAGTATAGAGCTGCCAGGGCAGCAAGGATGAAGAGGCTCAAAGAGTGTCATGGTGTGAAGACAGAGCCCTTAGCCAGCAGGATGCTGTTCAATCTGCAAGTCAGTAAGCCTACTTGTGTGACTTTTGCAGGTAACACAGCTTGCTGCAAAAGTAAGTTCTGGCCTAACCCAGGATTGAAGTCAATAACCTTTTTAAAAACCTAAACTTTAGCAAACTTTCAAGCCAACTTTAAGACCTTTTGCAATGTTAATGAGCAGTAGGTCGCATAGGTTCTAGTTTAGGAGTAGGGGAATGTTGAATAATTATTGCATAAATCAGTGTTCATATACTCAATAAATATGTTTTTGAAATCAAATATCTCCATTTTTTTCTTCATATTGTGTTTCGTTTTATTCATTTGAAAATTTCCTAAAAACTGTCAATTCTAATTTTAACAAGACATTTTTCTAAGGCTTTTATTTTGACAATTCCTGCTACAATAGCTGTATTTTATGTTGAAAATCTTGTAGTTGCCTCCATTTCTGATTTTCTGTTATTGTTATTCCTTCTGATGTCTTTATTTTTAACAGCTTAAACGCGATGTCCAGACAACAACCAAGTATGTGGAGCTCATCATTGTGGCTGACAACAGAGAGGTGAGCGGCGGTCAGACGCTCAACCCCTTAACCTTTCGGTTGGATCCCACAGGAAACGGCCTCTGAGGTTTTGTGGTAAATTGCCCTTTCCCCATGGGATGCAGATAAAGCGGCTCCACTTATGTCCCCTCAGATGTCTTCCTTCACTCTTCTCCATCCGTTTGCATATATGAGAGGACCAGTTGAGACCTAATGTGTGCCCTGAATGATCTTCTTAGACTTTAGATATTCCAAAAGATGAGAGGATTGAGATTAGGTTTAATATCCTATGGTTTTAAAGATATTTCAGTGTGTCCCAAAGAAGTTTTTCAATTGATTCTATGAGGATTACCAACATTTATCTTCTTTTTCTGTCTTTAATTTTCTTCCATCTTCTTGGGTTCAGTTCCAGAAACAAGGCAAAGACATGGAGAAGGTCAAGCAGCGACTGGCTGAGATTGCAAATTATGTGGACAAGGTAACCATCAAATGAGACAGACTAATGCGGGGTTGGAATGTGATTTATCAGGGGTCACATCAAGCCTAGTCAGAATTATCCAACATGGGAGCAAAGGCTGATTGGATTATAAAAGGAGGATCAATTTTAGGACTCAGCTGAGACGTGTTGTGAAGAGGCCAGTTCAAAAGATCGTGCGGGACGCGTCAGTTTTGCATTTAGGGGCTTTACTTATCATTTTAAGCTACAGTTTGATGGAATTCATTTTCCAGCGCACGAAGAGGGTAAAGAAGTGCCAACTTTGTCCTGCCACCTCTCAGTTTTACAGGGCTTTGAACATTCGAGTGGCACTAGTGGGGCTTGAAGTTTGGAGCGACGTCGACAAATGTCCGATTACCCAAGACCCCTTCACCACCTTACACGAGTTTCTGGACTGGAGGAAAGTCAAGCTGCTGCCGCTGAAGCCGCATGACAATGCCCAGCTTATTAGGTATTGTTATCATGAAGAACGTGTATTAAAATATATCAACCATTTTCTCCTAGAATGATCGATATCAAACGATCAAAGCAGATTTGTTTTTTCTAGAAGGGGATTATCATTCCTCTCTGGATGGTAAGGGGTGACCTTTCTGAAGCTCCAGTCCAGATATTCCAGCAGCTATCACACTTTCCTACTTTATAACAAAAATAGAAGAAAATCATAAAGGAGCATTCTTTTTAATATTAGCAAAACTATTTCAATGAGTAATCAAACGTGAAATTAAAATGTGGATTGCTAAACTCAAGAATCATTTAAGGAACTATGTAGACATGAGTAAGAAAAAGCAGTTTGTAATGGTTTCTATGAATGAGTAATATAAATGAGAAGTTTTTAACTGAATAAAAAAATGTAATTTAAATTTGTGGGATTTTGAAATAATATTTTTTTAATGAAAAAGGTTTAAGGTTAGTAATAGATATTCAGTTTAAGCAATTGAGAGGGTCAGCTGAACTTACTTTTGTTTTGTTTTTTCCAAACCATTTGTGAAATTATATTAGAAGACCAGATTTGCTTTTATTTTTTGAGTGACACTTTAGCAGTAAAAATGGGACAAAAACAGTCTTTGAGCATCAACTCCAGGAATCTAACCAGTGTTGTACTTTTAATCCATAATTTCCTTGCATGTCTGACATTTCATTTTAATTGAATCTATTCCAAGGACACTCCAGGTGCTCCTAGAGGAGGGTTGTGAAGAGGCATGAGACAATACTCCAGTCGCAATGTAGCTATACCCCAAAATACACACTTTGCTATTAACTTTTCTATAAAGATATAAAGCTAGTTTGCAAATTAAGATTTGTGAAATGTTCAAAAAAACTATTTAGGTTACCAAAAATGTGTTACCATGGGGTGATGAATGAAGTTTCCTTTTCTGGGTGACTAAATTCCCGGAAGTTCACAGTCCTGAAAGAATTTGTGCTTTTAGGCTTCACCCCTTTGACATGTCATGTGAAGTATTGTTTTTCCCTAAATCTTAGGACTTCCTGTTGTGTAGAACGTTCAACTCCATGAACGAAAATCGCCCCCAAAATTACCTGATGTTGCTTTATTGCAGTTTTTGAAGAATTTCATTAGCACTGCAGATAATCCAGCATTGTTTTTTATCATTAATTGTAATAATTCTGTACCTACATAATGTGATAATTACTGTGTTTTTTGTTGTAGTGGGGTGTTTTTTCAGGGCACTACCATTGGAATGGCACCCATCATGAGCATGTGCACAGCAGAGCAGTCGGGAGGAATCGTCATGGTATGTTAAAGTAATGCTTGATGTCAAATGTCTGTCTTTGTTTAGCGTTTACCGTGTAGAAAATACATGTAAGCTTTTTTTCTCTATCTACTTTTGTTTTGTCCTTTCCTTTTGTGTGTTTCTGCCTAACAAAAATCAGATCTGTTTTCTAACTTAAGTGATTGATTGTGCACCTCATAGTAAGCCGTATTGACAGAGACAAACACACTGAAGTGTTGGTGTTTATTTTCTACAATTGCAAAGCAAAGGAGATCTTTAGCTCCCTTCATTTGGTTCCGATAAATCACTTTGACTGCATGCATGTAAACACTTGACTTTGTTTAGTGTCGTGCAGATTAGCTCATATCAACTCAAAAGGCTGGACTGAAAATACAGCATTAAGCATAAATCATGTTACCACTTAGACATGTATTCTCTAAAAAAAAAATATTTCCAGCTTGCTTTTTCCTATAAGTCCCACTCCAATCATCTTATGATCTATTTTAAAGCGTTCCCAGTGGTCTTTTACGATTATGCCATAATCGTGATTAAAATCGTGACCAAAAACATGACTCTCATTGGAAAGGCTCTGTAATAGCTGCTGTTTCTAATGAAGTGTACATGTTTCTATACTTTTGATGGTGAACAAAACCGTTATTGTTGAATATTTTTGTTGTATTTGAAAAAAGAAAACAAAATCAGAGTTGAATTTAGTGGTATTGCAGAACTGACAGCTGACAGAAGAATAGTTGGTAACTCTGAGCTTGCAGTGCTCCTGAATAATGCACCATGTCAGAAGATTCCAGAGTCAAGGTGCTCTAACACGCACCTCTGCATCTATGAAGAGCTGATAGGTCCTTCACCTACATTATTTATCCAGCCTCTTGAAGTGCTCATGTTTTACACACCTTGCAGGAAATCCTCAGCCTGCAGCAGCTCTCACTTAGCATGTCACACTTAGCATGTCACTCCAACTTTACACTGTTTTCCTTAATCCTGTGTACTTCTTGTCTTTTATCAGTTATCCTCAGTTTAGTCCTTATAGAGCTTTCTTCTGTTTTTTTGGAAGCTGGAACGTCCTTTCTTTAAGGACTGTGCAGAATATCTGTCAGAGTTCACTGAGCTAACCGCAGTTGACAGCTCGCAGTTTAATAATGTTTCAAAGCGAAAATGCAGAGCAGAGAAAACGCTCTAAAGAGCTCAGATCTGACTAATTAAATGCAACTTCTCCCACTTGATATAAATCACACTTCTCTGGTAAGTGCCATAAATAGCTACAATTTAGCTTGCAATAACTTTAATTATTTTCCTCTTTTAAAGTGTTATTATCATCATTTGTTCCCTACTATTTGTTGATATTGTTTCTACATAAAAAAAATCAACATTAATATCTATAGCCTTGGATAATGTTGTTTTGGTTCATTTGATCACAAATGAGGGGTGTCTTTTATGTTAAAAAAAATGATGTAATAAATAACGGTGACTCAGCTCACTCTGTTTTTTATTTATTTTATTTTTTCCAGGACCATTCTGACAATCCTCTTGGCGCTGCGGTCACTTTGGCCCACGAACTTGGGCACAACTTTGGAATGAACCATGACACACCAGAGAGGGGGTGCGGCTGCAGGGTGACAGTTGATCGAGGCGGCTGCATCATGACTCCTTCCACTGGGTAAAATCGTTCTTCTCCTCCGAAAGAAAACAGACCCTAAAAGGAAAAACATGTCAAGTCAGTAATTTACGAGGCACTGCAGGTGTCTTTAAGAAACTTAGTCCACTGAGTGCTGAGCAAATAAGCTTTTTTATTATAGAGCCATTGAGTTTCTTTCAGATTCAACAGCTGTGCACAGAGGAAATGTGACTTTAAATTTGGTGTGAATAACTGCAGAACACGGTCTAAATCTGAATTCTAAAATATTAAAAGTTGAAAAATGCCAATTATTAAAGAAAAATGTAATGGTTTTGTTAACCCCTTCAGGCCAGACTTAATTTCCAATTCTATGAAAAATATCCTTTAATGTTTTTTACATTCAAATTGGTGGCAAATTAAGTGGAACCCTGGATTTAATGGTACATTGTGAATTAGCGACATACAGCATTAAGGGGTTAATCTCTCCTACGTGCATCTTTGTTTAACTTAGATTGAAGCTATTATTTGATGGACATGCAACTTTAATGTCTAAAAATCTCCCCGTAGCTCCAGATAAATAGTTAAATACCATCTATTATGCAACCTTTTTAGATAGAAATGTCCTGCTTCTCATTTAAACCATTTGAATCACAGATGATCTGCAGCAGTGAGGAAACTTTGACTTTGAGAGAAGTTACTTAACCCTATATAACCATTCATATCATATTTAATATCCTCATTTCTGAGACCCGTATTTCATTAGCAAGACCTAAGTTCATGTTTTCAGCCCTGCAGTTCGTCGTTATTCCACTAGGGGCAGTAGAAGTGCGTTTCCTGCTCATTTCAAAATGGCTTTGTTGAAAAACATTCCTCTGTTGTGATACTTTTTTTTAAAGGACAATTTTCTGTATTGAAAGAATGAAAAATGTGTTGATAATTAATTCTTATTAATCCAGTTACACCCAGTTAAAAATGCGTAGATCAAATTTGAGACGGTGGGTAAATATGGTGCTTTTTTTTGCTTCTTAAACTTCATTGTTTTGACCAAAAACTTACCAAATCACCCAATGCATCGACCTTTTCTCAAGAAAAAACAAATAGAAAAACTTTTTTTTTTATTTAACTAAAGGGTTTAAAAACATTGTGATTCCCAAAAAAATCTGTCAATTGAAGTTCAAAATCAGTTTTAGAAAAACTTTAAGCGCAATATTTGATCGTATAGAATTTTGATGGAAAAGGTCAGGTTTTCATAGATTAATTTAATTTAAGTTTTTTGTTATTTTTGATGATCAGACTATTTTTTCTGGAACATTTATACTTTTTAACACCCTTGTCTAACGCCTGTCCACCGCTGGTTACCAGCGCCTGCTTTTTTATCCTTTAGGATGGTCAAAAGTAAAAATGCTGTCACTTTAAGCTTTGCAGCTCTAGCAGGGACTTCAAAAGTTTCACCAAGCAGATGAAGAGATCCATTTCATCCTTGTCATGTCTGGGTGTGGTGTCGGGGGCTTTTATTGAGAGGGTGGGGTGGGGGGCGGTTAGTTATACGGTTTGTCTTAGTCGTCTGCACATCTGCGCTTAGCCCTGCTTGTTTCTTGTTCACTCTGGTCACGGCCAATTGTTGTGTCCTCCTCTCTTCCAATCCACCCTACATCCCCCTCATTAGGCCTTAATGAGAACAGGCTGAGAGTTCTCATCCTTTGAGATGATATCTTCTAGAAGCACACACATCCACGCATGCTTGAACTTCTCCTGGCCTCTTCTTAAGCGTGCACGAACATGGCCTGGAGGAATGCACTCATGAAATGCAGTGATCAATGCAGGAACTCCATATGGTGCCGGGCCTAGTTCAGTTCCACTTTAGCGTGCCCCTTCTTCATGCCTGATTATGCAATTTAAGGGTGGTCTACTGTTAGTGGGGGCCCTTAGGTGTTTTTGCAGATTCCAGTTTTGAGACCGTGTGCTCTGAAAAGAAGAAAAAGTCAGACTCTTCTGTTATGGGGATGGAGCTTGGCTTTTTGTGGTCTCCAACTGCTTGTTGGCTGTTGTTTTTGAACATGTTACTCTTTAAACTCTAATCCGTCTGAGCCTCAAACATCTGTTTAAAGAGTCACTCCAATGAAAATCCTGTTTTGGGTGATTTTAACATGTTCTTGTGGCATTTTTATCAGGATGGAGAACATATGTTGTAAAAATTAAGCTCAAATTTGCATATTTTTAGTCAAATCTTTTGTGATGCAGGAGCATTTTAAAAAATGCACTTTGAAAAAGAGATTAATTGTGATAAAGAAAATACGCTTGGTGAGCCACAAGCTCCCTGCTCTGAGCTATCAACAATAGGGAGGGGTAGACAGGGCGGGGTTAGTGAGGAGCAACCCCGCCCCCGTTCATCAGAAATTCAGAGACAAACTTCTGATAAACTACTGCCGCTCTCGATAAAAGTATCATTAAAGCCTGTTCATTTGCAAATGTTTATGATTCTTAAAAATGATGTTTCTATATTGGGAAGAGGTGATCCTTATTTGGGACTTTGTTTAAGTTATAAAGCAACAAACTAAACATTTTTATCATCAGATTTCTGCAAATAATAAAAGTGGCAGATAACCTTCTGAGGGATCAAAACTGAAGCTGTGCGTTCTTTTCTGTTTGTTGCCATAGTGAACTAAATTTAATCAGATTATGTTCATAAAGGCTGCTTTTTATCTTTATTTAAATGCTACTTTGTTGTAAAACCTTTTACTTTAAACTCAGGTGAAACAGGTGAATGATCAGAGATTTTGAAATGCCCACCACTTGGTCTGAAAGCAGAGCATTTGCTGCTTTTTTTTAAGTTGCTCAGAAAAATCCTTTTCAGAGTTTGTATAGTCTGCCTTTTTCCAAACATTCCCTTCTTGATGAGCTCTTTCATCTACAAAGTTTGGGAAGATAAGATTAATGCGTCTTTAAGGGTTTTCCAAAATTGAAAGAGAAAATAGAAGAGGGAAAAAAAACAGAGTAGAGACATGTCAGTGTGACAGACGGGGATTATAGATGACAATCACATCTTTGCTGAAGTCAAACCTAGGCAGAGATTAAATATGACAGGTTTTATGGACACATTTAGTAAATCTAATTCTTTATTCTTTTTTAAATGGTAAATCCATAACTTGCAGTGTTGATGATGGACAAAAAAGCAATGTAAGTACTCATAGATAACAAAATTCAAAGAATCTAAGGGAATGGTACCAGTGCCCCTTTGGTGATGCTCAGGAGTGAACTACTATGCTTTCTGTAATTAGTTCAGTTGGGAAATCAATGTAAAAATATTCAGCACCTACTGTATCACATCATCCAGTGTCCTCATTTACGGTTCAGACTTCACAAGCCTAAATGATGTTTAAATAAGATTCATTTCAAACCTTATCCATAAGCCAGATGCAGACATTATATGGATTCATGTGTGTGGCAAAGTGGACAGCAACCAGCCAATCATCTGTCACCTCTCTGCTAATGATTTCTGCAGTTTATATAAAAGTGAATGCAAAAAAATGTCATGCCACATCATCACATGAGCTCAAATTTGTGCCAGTCATGCATTAGCTGTAGAAAAGGCCTTAGCGTTGATTTGCACTGTGAAAATGCACTTATGGTTGAATGCTAACTGCATTTTGTTGCCCTGTATCCACCAGTGCTGTGACAATAAAGTTGAATCTGATTTAATTTAATATAAAAGGATCATTTTCCTAACAAAACTGAAAGGACTATATCTAGGTAATGTAGTTGATGAAATGAGTTAATTCTTCAAAAAAACAAACCCATATTTTCCGTACTACCACACCAAGTCTGCGCTCACTAGGATGGCAGAAGGTTAGACTTTGAACACGGCTGTGGCTTATTAACTGCTGCTTGTGCCTGCCGCTGCATCTGACCTTGTCAGAAGTCACAAAATGTTATGAAAAAACCAGTGTGCTGTTCATAAAGGAGCTGTCACTTTAATGAAAAGGACAAGGAAGGGGCAGTTCAGAGTTGCAGAAGTCAGGTTGAGCTAAGGTTTTTAACCTAAGTGCCCGATAAAGATCTTTGAATCAATGAGGCTGTAAAAAAGGCTACAGGAAAAGAAAGTAACTTGGTCATATATCTATATATATATTATTTTTTTTAATTACCGGTAATTTATTTATTTATATGTTGCCAAGGGTGGTGCAGGATAATTTAATGAATGAAAAGATGTGACATAAACTCCCTTTCCCTCAACTATAAACACAAAAATGGAGTGTGGACAGGCCTCCTCCCAAACCTTAGGCTGAGCTACCCTATGTATGCTAAACTCAGACTTTCCCCTGAGGGGTACTGTAATAACATAAGGTTTGGCTTTGTGCTCATAGTCTGATGAAAAGCTGATATTTATACAACCACTCACATGCTGCAACATGAGAAGAGGAAACTTTCTGTGATGGTCAGGGTGTTAAAACCTGCACCAATAAAGGATCAGATAATTTGTTTCTAAATGGAAAAAAGCAAAAAAATTTAAAATTATTTCATGGAATAAACTTGTTTTATGTAAGTCTGATCTTTGTTTGCATAATTCTTTTTAGAAATTATCCATAAACCTGCACTGCGGCATATTATGGGGGAAATTGTAAACTATTACAAATCCTCTCAAGGCTGATCAAGATGTGTTTTTAGTCTAATGGTACATTTGTATAATGAGATCCCTTTATGATCCTCTAAAACTGTAGAGGAAACTTTCAAAATATCAGCTTATTATTCAAAATAAGCTTGTTTCTAATCATTACCCGTTTGTTTGTTTTTGCCCACAGCAAGCATATGTTTTTAATAAAACTACAAATCAATAAAGCGAAAGATGTGTCAAGAAATGAATAAAGGTGAACAGCATTTCAATACAACTTTACTTAGAAGTGGAGTTACATCCAATAACTGCTGTTAAGTAAAACAAAAAAAAAGCTAGATGTGAAAGTTATGGTGATGACAGATTAAAGGTTATCATTCAGTAAAAGAAAACAGACCTAAATCATTCACAATGTCTGAGTGTACAATTATGTATACAGTGGACCTACTGAGTGATAAAGATAATATGTCGATGACAGCATGATGTGTTTCTACAAAAGTATGCATGTAAGCAAATTAGTTGTTGAAAACAGATCTGATCTTGTGAAAATTGTATTTTTTTTGAATGATTCTACATGCTGTAATGTCCATGGTATTAGAAAAATTGTTGTCTTTTCCACTCAGTCTATGTAATAATAGTAATGCAATTTATTGTTTTGGGGTGGTTTTAGGAAAATTTTAATTGTAATCTCTCATTAATATTGGTATTAACCCCTAATCTCACAAAAAATCCTTAATGTATCCCCAAAACAAAGACTGCAGGGTAAAAAAAATATTTATTGAATGATAAAGTTGGGGAGAAAAACAGAAAAACTGAGCAACAAATCTAAAACAAACCAATCTTAAAATTGATAAGAGTCAAAACAACAACACCAAGGATTGAAATCTGCAACTTCTCTTTCAAGGTGGGGAATCTTTCATTTGCCAAAAACTGCAGATGTGCCAACCGTAACTTCTGCTGGAAGTGTTTTATTGGTCCTCAGAGGGCTGCAGCTGCTAAATGCCACCTAGTGTATTTCATCTGTGCATTTGCCATTTCACAGCCTCATTTCCCCTCGTTTTTGTCCTCCCTCCCCCACATTGTTGCGGCGCACACCCATTTCTTTCCCCACGCTGCTGCTCATAAAGAAACAGCTGGATGTTTTAGTCACTAATGTATCTGAGTTGCTGAAAAAGATGAGGGAAAAACACGGATGGGTTCGTCATGCGCTCCGTGGGCTCTAATTGAAGACTAGGGCTGAGTTCATGGAAACAGTTTTCTGCAAAAATAAAGGGAATGTGCAGCTTAACAACGTTGGCTCTGGTTTTCAGGGGAAGGCAGACATCAGCAAGAGAGGGAAGTGGCTTCAGAGAAGGAAGGGGGCCCAAATATCGTTATTATGACAGCTTTCTTTGATGCTTTTAATCCAAAATCTGTTTTGAGGTAACCACCTTTCTCCCATCACAAAGCGTGGACACGATGAGGAGAAATCAAAGAAAAGGCAAAAATTAGGTCAAGCTGAAACATGAAATGGGATGGGAAAAACACAATTATAAAAAAATTAAAAGCTGTTTGAAAGAGGGCCATTTCTAAGCGACACAGACGTCGCATTCTTAAAAGTAAAAAAACCTCCAAAGAGCATTTTTAACAGCTTTAATATCAATACACCCACTGGGTCTGAGTTCAAGGCAGATTCTTACACTAGTGATGGAAATGAAATCACAGTTCTTCTCTTTTCAAAGCCACACCGCACTAATATGACATCTTCAGCAAGCTGCATTTGTTGGGATGTCAGAAACCACAATATTTAAGCTTTCTGCCCTTCACTACACCAGCTCTATGATACATTAAGCCGTCCAGTGTTCAAACAGCTGCCCTGCAAAGTCATGGAAACTGCTCTCTGGAGGTGTGCTGTTGAGTCTGGTGTCTGGCCTTTGAACACTGGCAGCAGATTCGCTCAGATTGTTAGCAGATTTAGGACCCGTCACTTTGAGGGCAGGAGCTCTGCAGATACAGCTCACATTTCTCTGGTGTGGATGCTTAAAACATCAGCTTAGAATCTCTTGGAAGCTTTGAAACTTGTATCTGCTTTGAAGCTGTTTCAGAGCAGCTGATAGTGGAGAAAGGCGCATTGTTAAGGCCTCTGCATTCTGGGAATGCTGTTTGCAGCGGTGATGTCCTTGCTGCTTCAAAGCAAGTGGTACCCCAGCAGCTCAGAATACTAAATAACTTAAAAAAATTGTGCACAAATTTGCAACAAAATACAAAATTATATGTTTCATAACAAATCAGACTTTGGCTGTTTATTATACAAGTACAGAGTGGCCTACTGGGTTTTATTAAACCGATTTGACGTCAGTTCATCTGGTTTCCAGACTGTCCCCATTTTGGCAGGAAATGATGTCATCAAGCTCCAGCCTAACCCCAAAAAAGGGGGAAATAAGTGGAAAAAATAAGACAGAAAGTTGACCCAACAAAACTATAGTAAAGAGGAGGATTTATTTGACACCTGTTAAACAAAAGATTATGGCTATGTCCGAATTCTCTCCCTAATCCATAACTACTAAAACTATAAAAACTAAACTAAACTATCTAGTACACTGGATGGTAAAAACAATTGAAACACCACGCCCGCTACTTTTTTAATGGCAAATATGACTTCACCAATTTTTGAAGTAACAACATGAGCATTTTACGAAGACTATTTATGAATCGAGTGTGTTGTCATGATGAAAACTTGGATGGTTTGTAAAAAAAAAAAAAAAAAAAATTTTGACATGAAAAAATTAACACAATGCATGGTGGTCCATATTTGCCAATGTGGTGAGTATCCATATGCTCACTGGTTTTTCGCACAGATTTCTGGGAAATTTCTAGGGCACCCGACAGCTCTTCAAAAAGGGGAACACTCCATAAAATTCCTGCACTTAGTAGTGAAGGAATGCAGGCCCAACCTATATTTCTATTTGTTAACAATTTTGGCTTTAAAAAAATAAGTCTGAATATTTGAAATTGGAGTACTAACTTTTAGTGTGTAAAAATCCCCCTAGTGGTCATACACTGAACTGACTAGGTATTTGTATTTTAGAACAAGCTTCAATCTGGAAGCCACGCCCTGTATGACTCTGCAATCTGATTTCCTATCATGCAAAAATTTTAAGTTTCAGGTTGGTTTGTAATTGGTATGCATGGATGGGCTTACATATTCATCTATATATTAGATTTAGGTTTAAGCAATAAATGATTTAAAAGTACTTTTTTAAAGTGTCATGAACATTTTCCATGTGGTTGTATAAAAACGCCTGACTTTACCCAATGCACAGGAATGCATGACAAATGTGTGCCACAACCAGCTGTTGGGTGTGTTACATCTGCTCTTATGGGGTGCATGTTCAGTTTGTTTGTTATTCCCATTGCAAGGGAGGGAAAATTGTGCTCTCTGAGCCTCAGGCCCAAATCGGTAAGTGGGTGGCAGAGGTAACGTAAGTGCAGAGGCGTGATTGATGGTTTGCTGTGCAGTGTACGTTTCAAAAATTCAAGGGTGTCTGATAAAGGCTGCTGAAAGAGCTGACCTGAATTCCCCACTTACTATCGCTTATCTGGACACAAAAAGACAAGTACAGATGGAAGTGGGAAGATTTCAGAGATTCATCCTTTCTGGCCTCACTGAGGTTTTACAGCAGTGGTGGAGTTATTAAAAATTTCATGTGGTGCTTTTATTATCAAGAACCATATAGAAAATGAGATACAATCTATACACAGTAAGTGACGTTTTTTTACTCTCATTTTTTTCATCTAACGTCTATTAAAAGCCCTCAGTAACGCCACATGAGGTCTTTTTGGCAGAGAACACTTAGGGTCGAATGCTTTCCCAGCTGACAGTAAAAGGACAGTCTCCCATTGTTTCGAGTCAAACAAAAGGGTTGCAAGTCTTGCAAAACGAGCAGCATTTTGGGTTTGGTTTGAATAAAATTCCCTTCTCTTCAAATATTCTCATCCATTTCACCCTTGCAGTTCATGCAATTATGTGGGAGGAAAGTCATGGGAGTTTTGTGCTGTTTATCTACTGACAAATCGTCGTTAGATTTTCTCAGATGGGGGTCAATTGATTTATTTCATTTCCTATAGTTATTAGTGAGTATTTTAGATTTCTCCTATCTTACCTTCAATACTTAAAGAGCCATTTAAGTCAATTTCTTACCACCCAATAGGAGCCACAAAGTATGACTGCCACTTTTAGAAAAATAACAGACTGATTTGTATTTTTATTACTGTTACTATTATGATAAATATAAACTATTGTTTTTTTTTGGCATAAAGAAAACACAAACATAAAGAGGAAATGACATATTTTTTAAAATATAAAATAGTTTATAACTTTTGGAGTTTTCACATGACTTCCTTTCAAAATAAAAGACACCTTTGTCACATTTTTTTTTTTTTTTTTTTTTAAATTCAGTAAATTTAGAGGTAGTGTGGTGTTTATTTTACCGTTTGTGGTGCATCTCTGCCAGAAATTTGTAATGTAATTAACCAAAATTAAATCAGGGCTAATTAATTGATCATACAGTGTTTTCGAACCATAAGATGTACTTAAAATTCCTAAATCCACCTTATAACTCTGTGTGCCTTAAGTATCAGTTCTGGTTGTGCTTGCTGATATTCTGTGGTAAACGGGGAATTTGGTAAACTACAAAGCCAAACTGCTTGATGGATATTTAGCATTATGGGTACTGTAGTCATGTAGTAATTGAATAAAGTGTTACTTTACTTTTCTTTCCTTTACTACTTCCCTACTTTTAACTTGAATGTTATCTTTTAAAATTAAAAATGTTATTTTACTTCAATCAAAGGGCCACAATGGAGAGGTCAAAGAGCCACATGTGGCTCTAGAGCTGCAGGTTGCAGACCCCTGTCCTAGTTGAACTGATCACCTTCCTGTTTATCCTTTGTCTGTTTGACTCATGAAACATTCCTGGCACTTGCAGGTATCCGTTCCCCACCGTTTTCAGCAGCTGCAGCAAAAAAGACCTGACGGCCAGCTTCGAGAAAGGTGTCGGCATGTGTCTGTACAACATGCCAGAGGTTAAAGTCCTCTACGGCGGGCAGAAATGTGGCAACGGCTACGTGGAGGAAGGGGAGGAGTGTGACTGCGGAGAAGTGGAGGTGAGGCTCTCGCAGGTCACCATAAACACCATTTTTCTGCTAAAAACCTCTGGCGAACGTACTTCTTTGCTGCTCATAAATCAATGTTGATTATTTTAGAAAAGGGTGGGGGTGGGGGGTGTTTCTGTATCTCTCTGGGCAGAATTGTGACATGAAGCAGCTATCGCAGAGTTGAAACAAAGGAGTTGCAGTGTAGCAGCTCCGTGCTTTCTTAATGCACTTTTCAGTAAACTGGATTAAAGATTTGAGTGGGAAATTATTCAGTCTGTGCACAGCAGAGGTGTTTGGGAGGGAGAGCTGTTTGGTTGTAGTCTCTGAGAGAAGACATTGCTGAGTGAATTAAGCCCTGACATGTGTTATGGTGGTGGATGTTGCAAACAGCACAAAGATAAAGCACCAGATTCAGCTGACAATTAGCGCTGGGCTGCGTTATGGCTACATCTATTCCGATTTGGAAGCATATTTGGGATTATATAATCGCCTCCTGAGAGGAGGCTTTGTTGCCTTCTGTGATTTGTTGATACTTTTATTTTGGAGGGCTGTTCAGCCAGGGTCAGGCTGAAAGTGTCCTTGTCTTTCTGAGCTGTCATGAGCTCCAGGGCCAGCGGCATAATCAAGCTCTCTACAAAGTTGAGCGGTGTTGTGCCAACGCAAGCCACATCAGACTGCTCACACAGCACCTCACTGCACCATTAAAAAGCCTCATTAAGAGCCCGGGTCGTATTCTTCACTGTCACAAGCTACCTCTTTTCAGCAGGAATCATCTACCTCTTTTGGCCAGTAGGACCATGGGAACCAGTCCTAATGGTTTTCAGGCTGAAAAAACAGATCTGGAGGGGCCCATCATGTCAGCTCTGTCCCCCTGCCAGCTCCATCCATCTCCTTCCTCCTGACTCTCACTTCTGCACCATAGTCAGACTGAAGGCAGAAGGGAGAGGGCTGACTCGTGGGTTTGTAGTCTCCTGCCTCAGTGTGACATTATGAAGTTAAACCCAGAAAGAATGGTTTCCAAAAATTGTTTTACAATAACATTCTACTGACCAGCCATCTAAATCTGGCTATATTAAATAAAAAATCCTATTGTGGAGTCAGGAAGATCATTATTTTTGCCCATTTTTATTAGGATTTGTGTATTTTAACTTATTTTAAATCAAAACTTTCCATTTTTGTATTTATAATATATTTTTATTAAAATCATTGCAAAAAATATATATCACCCAAGTTCCCTGCCCGTTTGTGTTTTTTTTTCTCCCTGGAGAGCTAAAAATGTGCATCCTCAGGGAGACTCACACGTACCAGCAGACTTTATCTTACACATAGTGGCTTGATTGAATTCTGCCCTCCATCTACATTAGGAGGCAGAAAGCTGCTGAATGTTGCAGTGCATGGTTCATGATAACAGCTAGCATGAAACAGATGGTCCACCAGTGTGAAATGGAAAATGCTATGGGACATGCTCTGTGCAGCCTAAAGAACTCAAAATCAGGATCCTTTTCCTATTTGTTATACTTTTTGTCTTCTTTTAATCCAAAAATTTGCAAAAACATGCAGTCTTTTTAAAATCACAGAAAAAAAATGCAAAAAAAGTTATACGCCTTTAATAATCATTGCAAATCCACATTATTCTAGTTAAACTCTAGCTGTGCTGCTCCAGAATGCGAATGCTGAGACTAGTTTGCTTTGTTTCAGTTGCTTCGCTCATATATCAGATGGTGTTTAATAACATTTATATTTGCACATAATAGAGCTCTGTAAACCCTGCACCCGTTGGATGATATAAGCCAATTATTTTATGTTAAACAATATTCTGTTTCCTGATGTCAGTTGCAAATAGAAAACTGTTTCCACAAAATGTTTCCTCAACACATTTATTCTAAATTACAATTCTGAGCATGCAACCTTTTCCTGTCATTCTTCTATTTAAAGGAGTGTCTAAATCCTTGCTGTAACGCCTCAACCTGCACTCTGAAAGGGGATGCTGTCTGTGCACATGGGCAATGCTGCCAAGACTGCCAGGTACACCAAGCTGTTACGTTTTTCTGTTGTTGCCGATTTGGATTGAAGCTGTTGGATTGTTTTCCAGCAAAGTTTGTCTAAGCTTGAATCTGTTTCTCTGTATTTGACTTCAGCTCAAACCAGCAGGGACTCCGTGTCGTGAATCCAGCAACTCCTGTGATTTGCCCGAGTTTTGCACTGGCAGCAGCCCCCACTGCCCCTCCAACGTTTACCTCCATGATGGCCACGCCTGCCACAGCGTGGAGGGATACTGCTACAACGGCATATGCCAGACGCACGAGCAGCAATGCATCACACTATGGGGCCAAGGTGCGAAAGAGGCATCCTTGCGGCTGGTTCGGTTATAGGCGCAGACTTTTAATGGTGTGTTATTGTGTCTTGCAGGAGCCAAGCCGGCTCCAAGCATCTGCTTTGAAAGGGTCAACTCGGCGGGAGATCCTTACGGCAACTGTGGCAAGGATTCAAAAGGCTCCTTCGCCAAATGTGAAGTGCGGTAAGAGCCGGGGTCACCATAGAAACTGGTGAATGCATTTCTCTGTGGGATGCAATCAGTTAATAACGGACTGTGCTGACTCCTAATAAATGAATCACAAGTAAGCCTCAAATGTCTTGGATGAGATGTTTTTTTAGGTTAAATACTGCTGGACAGAGTGAAACAAAACAGCTAAATTTTACTAACTGAGAGATGCAGTCATTTAGTTTGATGCATAAAGTGTCATCCCTAAAATTGCTGTGATGTTAGTGTTTGAAAAACCTGCCAGTCTTTCAAACTATGTAATTGACAGCTGGACTGCAAAGGAAGAATGTCTGCAGGAAGTACAGTACAGAACAATAAGCTTTGGTTTATAATTCATACTGACCCGAGTCTTGGTTGCTTTGATCAAAGGGATGCAAAATGCGGCAAAATCCAGTGTCAAGGAGGAGCCAACCGCCCCGTCATCGGCACCAACGCCGTTTCCATAGAAACAAACATACCCTTGCATGAGGGTGGACGGATACTCTGCCGGGGCACTCACGTCTACTTGGGGGATGACATGCCAGATCCTGGCCTGGTTCTGACTGGTACCAAATGTGGAGATGGAATGGTGTGACCTTACTCTTTTGTCTGATACCTTCAGTTAAAAAAAATACATACTAGACTGCAAAACTTGTTCTATTTTATCCCCAAGAAAAGCATTTGCTGCACTTTCTTCTCTGCAACACTTTTCATTAAATGTGAACCAAGATTTTGCATATGTAACTGATAAAAACTGTTAGTTAACCCATCCCTATCTGAAGGAAGCAGTTCATTTGATTGAGAAATTAGAGATTATGGGATGAGCAATTTGGCTTAAGTAGGACCTCAGTAAATCAGTGATTGAAAATTTTTAAAGCAAATGAAATCAATGATGAGGAAAATGTAGTTCCTTTTATTTTCATTACAGGAGGAAGACTCCAAATTTGTCTGAGTTAGCATGATCCAAATGTAAAACAGAGACAGTCTGTTTAATGAGCTGATATACATAAATAAATACCAACACAATGAATTAAACTATGACATATTATCTGTGACCAAAGTAAAACCAGGAACTGATTATGGTACTAAAGAAACTGTGGAGGCGACTGATTAGAAATGTGATGCAGCTCAGCAATGCAAAGCAGATGTGGCATGAACCAAACCAGATATCATGACCACAAAAGCTAAATCATCTCAGTACAACCACAAAAAGACTCACACAAATCCGGTTATTTGGCAGTTACAGATGAAACACTTCAGGTACAGACAGAAAAAAAATGGTTTGGGGCTTTTGAAAAGTCTTTGAATTTTTTTTTTTAAAACAGAAAAGGTTATTGGTGAGACTCTTGATTTAGGATTTTTCATTTTTTTTTCATCGATTTTACTCATTTGTTCTGCAAAAGAATTGACTGGTGAGCATGAAGTGAAAGGCCATGACTGATACGCCTTTCAGGGAGAGCTAGTGATGGTGAGACGAAGCCTTGTATGAGTGTGATGATTTCTTCAGCAATTTCTTCGCTGAAGAATTCATTAAGTCTCATTGATGAACTCTTTTCAAACTGACTCTTTGTGGACAAATTCTGCAGAGCAGAAACAAACCTGATATTTCAATTTGCACAAATCAACTATAACAGAAATGCCAGTCATCCTCACATCTGAAAAAATGACAGTAAGTCGGATGTTACTATTTACAATAATCATGCATTTTTGACAGTTTGTGTAACTTTATAGGGGATTTGTTACAGGCTTTTTCATTCAAAATATTATATGTCAGTTAAAGTTGGCTTTATTTGGCTTCCTTCACTTTATCTACAGAGTTAAAGCTATAAAACAAAATGGAAAATGAAAATGTTTGCCATCTTTGAAAAAAGTGAAGGAAGATGACAAACCTTCACATCAAAAAAAGCAAATTAATAACTAAACACCTTTCCATGTCACAACACCGTGGCTTTGATTTAACCACATAATTAACCTACTTTGGAGACCAAAGTGTTCCCAAACACTTGAAATTCTTTTTCTCTAAACTTTATTTTGAAAAAAGGTTTCTACTGATCCATTTGTTTAAACAATTTTAGGTCAATCGAAGCCGTATATATCTGACATTTGACTCCAGTAAATCGAAGCATGGCTTGTCAAAAGTCACATGTCACAAAGGAAAAATATGCTTTCTTCAAACCAATTGGACACGCCCCTTTTTTCATGCAGTCCTGGAGCAGAGATGTCATAGATAACATAGGGTGTGACGTTTTTGTTGTTTTAAAACATCATGACTACATGTAGTCAGTTTCCATTCATAATACTGAACCTGCTGCTGATCCCTTGTGTCCGTTGGCCTCTCATCTTCTTTTTGAGCTGTTAGGGGTTAGTCTCTCAATGGGTCTTTTCACTAACGTCTAAATAATTCACGATATTTCATAATTTTTCTGAGACACCTCACACAATCAGACATACATGTCTTGCACTACTCTAACATTAATAATGATAGCAAGTTGGATGTGCTTTATGCATTTAAAATAAACTAACTTGAGCTAAAACGTTTTTTTCCTTGTTCTTGTTTCAGATGTGTCTTAATCGTCAGTGCCAAAATGTCAGTGTTTTTGGTGTGCATGAGTGTGCAGCCAAGTGCAGCAGTCGAGGGGTGAGTATTCAGCACCTCCCATCTCACTTTCCTCCCAGGATGAAGAAACCAATACCTGTAAAACACACAAGTCAGTCCTTTGTTTTTGTACATATCAGTTTATGGTCATCACCATCTTGACTAGATTCCATGTCATGTGATTTGATGTTTACCCTGACCTACATGGCAGAAATAAAAAACCTCATAGCACCCCAAAAATGTAAGGAGGTGGGGATTTAAATCGTACCTCCCAATCGACTGACCTCAATTAGTTGAAATAGTTAATGACAGAAAAGTCTGACATAAAGCTGTAGATTTAAATTTCTACTCCAGGGGTCTGCAACCTGAGCTCCGGAGCCACATGCAGTTGTTTTATTCTTCCAATGTGGCTCTTTGGCTTTAAAGAAAAATGCTAATAAATGGAATAAATATGTGGTTTGTAGTTTATCTAAATTTGTCTGATCATTTATATTTTTGACAAAACCAAGTAAAATTATGCAACAACATTGACTATATTGTCAGAGTCGTTTAATATTCTGATCTTCTGCTGCACAACAGTGTCTAGTTGCTACCTCTCTACTAGACACTACCAATACATTTACCTACACATCTATCATCTTGTGTAGGTAGATGTATTGATTTAAAAAAAATGGATTCTACATGAATATTGTCATATTTATATTGGACAGTAAAAGAAGAAAAATAATGATGGTACTCCAAAGTCATTATGATATAATATTGCATTTTTAATCATGTAAATCTGCTGCAGCAGGAGGATCTTATTTGACACAGGGTGTGTTTTACTTTGGAAGGAACTGTTCTGCTGTCAAAAGTGAGCAAAGTTGAAATTTTTATACTGTATAAAGTTAAATATTAAACTACTACAATTTTTTCATTGTAAATATTTGAAAGCTAAATGGCTAAAAAAAACATAAATTATTAAATAATGTATATATTTCTTGGGATTTTGCGTCTCTCTCTGGGTTTTGGTCACAAAATACTGGTATAAATGGCCCTTTTTAGCACTAAAAGTCGCAGACCCCTGTTATACACCAACAGGGCAAAGAAAATAATTTATTGTGGAACAAGCTACTAGTGGTTATTTTGTGAACTCCTCCGTACTTCAGTTATTTTAGTTTTAAATTAAGCTTCAACCCTGAAGTGAAAAGGCTGTTTAAAATCCCTTTCTACTTAGTGAATGTTCCATTTCTTCCTCCTAAAAGCTGTCAAAGCTGTAAAGAGTTCAAAATGTAGCTCTAAAGCGTTAACGTCATACAGAGAACAAACCATAAGTTGCAATCAATCACTAAACGATGAAAGGCTCAATCAATTACATATAATGATCTCATTTATGTTCTCCATTAAGTGCCATTCATCATGCTCTGCAGCTGCAGTCCTTGTCCTCAAAACTGTTGAAAATTGTCGCTCAGGTTTTGTTTGGCATAATGCAGCAAGCATTTTAAAACTATTAGTGTTGGATGTATCTGTGTGGGATGACATCACAGAAATGGGTTGTCCAGTTTGAGGTTATGTTTGCACACATTGAAAAAAATTAGTTAAAAATGTCTTTAGTTCCTATTAGATTTTGTATCTATAAAACTTTTAAGGAATGTTTTTACTCACTTAAACAAAAGGATGTGGGCAGTTTTGAAGTCAGGGCACCCCGGCGAGTAGATTAGATCAAGATGTTGTCTTTCCCAGAACCCCCCTCACCTGTTCCATATTACTGTTCCCAGACAGGGAACTCTCCTAGATTTGACCTTTCCTGCTCTTTAATTCAAAGGAAGACAAAAGAGCAATTATAAAAATGTGGCTTAAAGCATGGGTCTACTTGGTTTTTCCCCCTCTCTTTTATTTTCCCCTTTTGTTTTATTTAATTCCAGATGTCTTGGCTCTTCTTACCATGTGCAGCACACAAGATACCCTTGTACAATTATTCTGAAAATCTGAAACAATAAAATTTGAGCAAAACATTTCCAAAAATTCACTAAAAATAATTATGATAAATAATAGTTGACTAATACCAGATTTTAGGACAGTTTAATGAAGTGTGTCTTTCATAGCTATTATTTAAACTGTGTACTTTTTCTCAGACTCCATCTCTAAGATGGAAGCTTTTGTAGTAAATGTTAATTAATTTTGAAATTTTAAAAAATGCTTAACTTTGTGAAGAACTACTTGAAAATTAACAACTTTAAATCTTGTAACTTTGCTAAGACTCAGTCGTAAAGAACGGATATTGTTTTTAGATATTTTAGAATTTATGTCATTTATATGTTTCTTCCAACTCAATTTTTCATCAAATATCACATAAAGAAATTTGATCTCAGACTCTTAATCCTATCTGTTTTAGTAGTGTCGGCTGATTTATTTCCTAATGTGATGTGTTGTTATTCCATCCATTCTTTAACATCCTGTTCATTTTTTTTTGTTTTTGTTTAGGTGTGCAACAACAACAAGAACTGTCACTGTGAGGCTCACTGGGCGCCGCCCTTCTGTGACAAAGCAGGTTTTGGGGGGAGCCTGGATAGCGGCCCCATCAGGGTTGCAGGTAATGGTAACTAATGGCATCTCTCCAGGATTAAAAACCAATTCAGTTCAGATCTGACTTCAAATTCATTTTTCATGGTTTCAGGTGGAACACAGCATTTAGTCCAGTTGAAAAAAGTAACTAATTAATAAACATATTCTGTGCGATTTCTCATAATCCTATTATTGTTTTAAAAGTAACATCTGGACTCACAGCTTTAACACTTTTTGGGTTACTTTTCTTATTTTGGATCTTTTATCTATACAGGATTTGGACTTTTAGTCCTTATTCTTTAGCTTCTACACATAAATGTATTGGGCTCTCTCTATGAAATGCCTCAGTGGAGCCAAACCCAGAACATCTGGCCAGAGGAAGTTAAAGCAGTGACATTCAATATGAGTGTCTAAGTTGTAGTAAACAACAAAGCAGATAACAAATAATGGAAAAAATCTGGTGGTTAATAGATGGTACATGCGATGTACATGTGTTGTACATGTATACATACAATTTTAACCATAGGAAGTAAAACAGTCAATCTCCCTTAATCAAAATTATTTGTTTTACTTTCAAAAAAAATATGGGTATACATAGATTTCCAGTATGAACAAATAATATTCATATATATATAATCACTATACCTTCTCATTTGGAATTGTGGCTATATGTTTCTGTGCTTCCTATGTGTTCAGATAGCAGGAATGTGACTGTCAGTGTCCTGGTTGTTCTCCTCACTTTGCTGGGAGCTGCTCTGATTGTCTCCATCAAGAGGAAAACTCTGCTGGGCCTGCTGCTTTTCAGTAAAAGGAAACCAATTGAGAAGCTCAGGTGAGAATTCAGTCATTTGTTTGGCTGAGAAGAATTGTAGTATGAAAAAATTGTGCAGTTCAGAGATGGAAAGTCTTTTCTTTGTCACAGAGCGGAGAACAGTGCAGTCAGCGGACCTTCAGCCCCAAACCAGCCTCCTCCGGTGAACACATCTCCGTCTCGCCCTGCTCCGCCTCTGCCACACACCACCGCCATCTTTAAAGTCACCTCCGTGGATCCAGCGTCTGCGTTTGACAGCCGCCCCACAAACACCCAGGTGCATGCTGGGGATCTTTCTAAGCCAGGCTTTCAGACCCACTCCCAACGGAAATGCAGCACAAGTTCACACAAGTCCCTTTTCGACCAGACTGAAGTGGCGTTTTTACACAAATGGTGTCTCATTCAAATCCAATTAAAGGATCCCTCTGACGGATGTGAAAGAGACAGCAATAATAGGGTCTGTGGTGAGCGCTGTGTTCAGGACACTTGAATGCGTTTGGTGTGATTAACAGCTGATTATTCAGAGAGAAATTGACCTATCTGGATTTTGCCCCATGAAAAATGCTGATGGAGCTGCAGTCTCGCAGCGCAAAGTCATTTTCCAGCTAATAATTGCAAGACAGGGAGCGCTATTTTAGCTGTAATGACTTGTGCGCCCACATCTCCGTATGGCTTATCCACTCCATTACCGCCACGACACGGTTTGTGACAGGAAGCCATCCGAGTGATTTAGGGTCATTGAAGGATGGGTGTCGGAGGAGACTGCGTTTGGGTTGCAGGGAGTGACGCATTAGCAGGAGTTTGGTGTTTTCACTTAACGGCATGTGCGTTTTATTTAGTGAGAAGAGAAAGGCTGTTTGATGTGAGCACAGTGCAGGTGAGGTCATTTTGCAGTTGTCAGGAGCTGTGTTAAACCGTCACATGATTGTGTGTGCGCGCATGCTGTTGTGTTTTTTTAGGCCGTGCACATCTGGGTCTGTCTAAATATGCTTATAATTTAGTGCCATTCGGTGTCAAGTTCCCCCCTTTGGTGTGTGTGGTCCGTTCAGCCGTTTAAATTAGGTTAAGCAGGCGCTTATGGGACGGTTTTGATCTCTAATAACTTACCCAAAGAGGAAATAATGAGCAGCCAAGTGGGAGTGATTGATTTATGTGTCTTTGACAGCAGCAGGAAACACCGCAGATGACGGTGGACTGTTCCTGACAGGAAGCAGATGCTTTAACTTCTGCCTAAATTTCCTCTTTCCGACTTTTATCTTTCCACAGTCTCCTCACCGGGGGCCAGAGGTGGGGCCTTCGTCCACATCTTATCCTTCTTACAGTCTGCACAGGCTCCCCCAGTGCCCCCCGGTTCACCTAAACCATCCAATCCCGCTGTCTCTCACCCTGTCCCTCTCCTCTGGGCTCAGACAGCCAAGGCCACCCCTGCCTCCTCCTCACCGAGCCCCCCAGCCGCACGTCCAGGCACCCAGAGGGGCGTCATTTCGCAGCGTTGCACACCAGAACTCCTCCAGGATGGTCGTGGTGAGGGAATTTCTTGTTTGAAACGATGTTTCTCAATGAAAACTTTTACCAATCGCTGTTCAGTACTTAACCAAAAGAGGGAAAAAAAACAACAAGCTGCAATAGTGGTTGGTTAGTTTTTTTTATTTTTGTGTTCTGTAAAAATAAAGTTTTGGTGGAAGTTTGGCACTCTGAAAAATGTTTGAGCTGCTCAAACCCTCCAACCAAAACACGATTGCGAAAACTTCACATAGTTAATCAAATGGGGCGACAGCTTGAGTGAGTGCAAATATCCCAGCGTGTTAGACCCTCTGTCTTCAGGTTTAAGAGCAAGTTGTGAAAATTGAGAGGAAAAGGAAGCCAGAGGTTCCCTGGAGTTCAACCGCTTACTCTCTGTGGTTCTCCAAAACTCGAATGGGGCTTTTATCTATTTACTGTAGACTGGCACTGTGTGAGGCAGCGAGCCAAAGAAAGACAATGTAAAGGAGACGGATTTCAGGCCATAAATCTAAGAGTCTGTCACTTACGGATGAACAATAAGCTTGAGAAAAAATGTACTTCCTTTCTATGCTGGCACTATTTTTATGATTTTTAACTATCATCAAGGGAGCATACTCAGTGTTTAATAAATAATTTTGATAGCTATGCTTCATGATCATACCAATTTATTGCATAATTTGAGGGCCAATATAAATCACTATGATAATCCCTGAGTAATCCCTATGCATAATAATGAATACATTATTAAGACTTTACTTAAATCTTTCAAATTAAACCTAATTTTCAGTTAATTTAAAAGGTAAACCTGTGTTTTTATGGTGGGGCTTTTATTGTGAAATATGAGCATGTATACTGCTTCTTTACCCTAATTGTTAATGACGATACGACTAAATGACTAAAAATGAATTAGTGTAACATGATCTGTCACAAGTATGTAAATGCTTAAACGATCTTTAATTATGTCATTATAGTGTCTAAATGTACCTTTAATCCGGTGAAAACATTCATTTCTGGCATGTTTGTGTGTGTTTTTTAACTAGTACTATGTTTTAAAACAGTTACTGACTCTTCAGACTCATAATTATTTATGCTATTTTAAAACTTGACTGGTGATGGATTGGCACCACATCCAGGATGCACCCCCCTTTTTTATATGAATGACAGCTGAGGCAGCCTGCAGCCCCCCACAGCTATAAGAGGCATTCCAGGGGTAAAAAAATAAATAAAAGAAAAACCTTCTTCCTATTGTGCAAACATGTTGCAGTAATCTTGTTTAGTCCTCAGATTTTGCATGGAACTCAGAGGTTTTTGAGTGCAGCTCAACCTTCCTGAAAGTGTTTGTTTTCATCAGAATTGGTAGAAAATTACAATACAAATAGTCTAACCTTTTAGAAGTGCAAAAATCCAACACAAAGTTGACATCAAGAAATGAATAAAGACCCACTCTGATCACCTTTTGATCTGTTGTAAAAGCATTCCCAGTGGGCCTTTAATTATGATTATGCCATTTTTAGGCAAAATCCAAATTTCGGCCGTTTTCTAGGTCACACTTTCTGCAGAGCGGCAGGAGTTGATTGGAAATTTATCTCTGAGCGTTTGGCGGGACTGTTGGCGCCGGGTAAGCTTCCCCAGAAGGGCCTGGCTGAAGACATTTGAATCCTCCAATATTGCTGAAAACAAATTATCTTAACACCCTAACAGTTCCAGTTTTCCGGTTTTAAGCTTTGAAAGCATTTTTTTTTTTTTTTACGATTTTCATCACTTTTGGCTTAGGATTAGGGTTGGGGTAAAACTGTATATTTTTCACTTCCAGCCGATTATGTCAGATGCCATCTTGTCTGCAGTCATGTCCCTCTCCATTTCACACCTTCTTTTGATTTACACTCTCTCCCACTAGCTTGCAGCCTCTCACACCCCCAATATAACATTACTGGTGCAACAAAAATGGTGTGCAATAATTGAGCTGTCCAGCTGTATAGTTTAAAGCCAGATGCCAACTCAGATGATGAAAACAAAGACATACAGTACATGGATCTATTCGTCTATAAGTGGATGTATCAGAGTCCAGCGGAGCAGGGAGCTTGTGGCCCACCCAGCTTATTTTCTACGTCACAAATACAATCTTTTTCAGGTAGGCATTTTTTTTCATCCGCTCTTGATTCTCAAGCCATCGGAAATGCTCCATGCTCCATAAAGAAAATGCTCAGAAATGCAATTTGACCATTATTATCTTAATAATGTCCTCCGTCATGAGAAAAATCCCTCACGAGCATGTTAAAAACACCATTTTCATTGGAATGGGTCCAAACATATGGTTTAGCTGGGTGAAATCTTCAACCAAATCCAATAAATAAATTTATGTAAACTAAAACCGGATAGAAATTTTTACTAATCACAGATGAGAGATACAAAAACAAACATTTCTGTGTTTCATTCAACTAAAGTTTGTTGCTTCATGTAATAAAGAATAAAATTTGTAATTTCTCCAGAATTTACCAGGGTTCTAATCCGGGCTGCTCGCTGTTCCCTTCTCTACTTCTGTGCCAGTCCCAAGCACGGTTGCTTTGAGAGGGTTGCGTCAGGAAGGGCATCCGGCGTAAAACATTGCCAAGTTTACCATGCGACTCGTTCGCTGTGGCGACACCTGATGGGAAAAGCCGAACAAGAAAGAAGAAGAAGATTTATTAACAAATGAGACATAAAACAATCAGGGCTCGTGGCATTTGTTTGGAGAGATATTGAAGCAGCAAAACGATTCAGCACCTATAAGATAACATATAGCTTGCAACCCTTTATATGGCGAGATTTGTCGGAAGAGACTCATTTGAATTACCTCCTGATTTGCAGATGCCCATTGAATAGGTGTCGGGCAGCAGCTCTTGGCAGTATTTTAGACTTTTGGAAGTCGATCCTCTCATCTGCTCCTATTCAGTGTCAAAATGTGAGAGTGAATCCTTCTGGCAGTGGACTTCACCGTCGGTATCTTTAGCAGCTGTTTGCAGCAGCTCCAGGATCTTGACAAGCGACATTAACCATAAGTGAAAGCTCCCTGCTGGGGGCTCTGAAGCATCACCGCCCCCCTCGGGTGGTGAGGTTTAGGGTCAGCCGTGCTCAGGTGAAGCTGTTTTTCACGTCATTTGACACATTTTTCTTTTCATTTGACTTTCATCTGCAGTGGGGAAGTGTTTGGGCGTCGCTCAAGGTGGCTTTTGTCGCTGCAGCTTTGGCTGTCAGGTTGAGCTGTGAGCTTCTGCCTGCAGATCTCTACTCTGTGTTTTCTAAAGGAGATTAAACCACATGATAGCTTTTTCTCATCACATGTTGCTGTGACTGGGATGCCTGGTGCCTAAAGGAACAAAAAGCAAACATAAAATGGAAGAGTTTATCTGTGAGTGCCCTCTGGTGGCAATCCTTAGTTACTACTCTAAAATGTCTTCAAACAGGACCTAGAGAAGCCCAGTCCTCCTCAAAAACCCCTGCCCGCTGATCCAAGGAGCTCTCGTTTGGTGCAAAGCCCCTCTGCTGGACAGGGTAACAGGGGCTCCTCCTTTTCTGCCTCGTTACCTGGTGCATCAAAACCTGCACGACCTGCCCCACATCCCAACAGGTGAGCCCCCACCATCCCCACACATTCTCATTTAAACTTTGAATTACTTCTGCTAACGGTTTTGTGTTTCTGACCTCTTTAGGCCGAGTCCCAAGCATCCTCCCATACGACCAAAGCCTTGCATCATTGCCAATGTTAAATACAGCAGCTGAGACTTTGGCTAAAAGGGACATGTTGGTTTTACAAACACACACAAAAAACTTTGCACTATAAAAACTCTGAAGACCTTAAGAAAAGTGACGGTATCTGTGAGGTTTTCCATGTCCCTTTGGTGCTCTGTCTCTAAACGGTGCTACAAGTCTGCGCTCAGGTACATGTAAAGTATTTATATTCTGTATTTATTACCACCCAGTGCACTGTGCCAGACACTTTTTCCACATGGTAGCATTTTAATTTTTTTTTTTTTTCACATAGATGGATAATTGCAATGTGAGTAACAGAAGGAAGGAAATTGTAAAATTGCAAAAGTTCCTGTAAACGTTTTTAAACAAAGGGAGTTCATTGCAATGTTAAGGATCTGTTTTACAGGGAAAAGTGAAGAGAGTGTTGTGCAATGGCCGACGAAGGGTTGTGTCTGTAGCATCTTCAAACTGGTCTGGCAAGACTTGAAACAGCCGCACGGAAGCAGGAGATGATGGTCGCGAGGAAGCGCAGGCGGCTGTTGGTGATCTCTAACTAATCCTCAAGTGGCCAGCCTGTCTGCACTTCATATCTAACAGGAAGTTTAACGATGAGAGGTTGTTGATTTTCAAAATAATACGATTGTCTTAAAGATCTGAACTTTGACGTGCAGATCAAAAATGTATGATGTTTGGGGCACCAAAAAAATAACAATAAATGAATACATTTTTGAGGATAAAGTCATAGCATTAAGAGAAAAAAATGTCATAATTTTTAAATAATAAAGTTGTAAAATTATAAGAAAAAGGTAGTAATTTTATAAAAAATAAAGACAAAAAATTATGAGAACTTTTGTAATTTTTTTAGAATAAAGTGGTAAAATTATGAGAAAAAAGTTGTAATTTTATGAGAATAGTCATAAAATTATGAGAAAAAATGTTATAATTTAACAATAATAAAGTCATAAAATTATGAAAAAATGTCATAAAATTTGCAAGAAAAAAGTCTTAAAATTATGAGAAAAAGGTTGGACCTCTGCAACTATAGTCCCGACAGCATAAACGCCGCGTCCGCCAGAAATCCGCTCCTTGTGGGTCAAGAATCTTCATCTGAAAAAGGCCCAGTTACCTGAAAATTCCTTTTCAAATAAAACAATCCTGACTCACTAAAAGACTTAGGATTTCCTTATTTGTGAAACCAATGCTGAAGAAACTGCTTAAAAAGTGCTCTATGTCTCTCATTCTAAAAGGCAATATTGGCTCTCTTGTTGTTGTTTCTAACTTACCGGTACTTTTTGCCTCATAAATTTATAGCTTTAATCTTGTAAATTATTAACTTATAACTTATGAATATATAACTCTTTTATTGTTAAATATTGACCCTTTTCCTCATAATTCTACAAGTTTGTTATCATAGCATTTTTTTTTCATAATTTTAGGAATTTATTCTTGTAAATGTATTAACTTTTTTAATTTTATGGTGGCCCTTAATACTCCATCATAAAAATGAGCCAGATATATGTGGCTGGATGGTAAACTCCTTTAAACACTTTTGAAGGATTTTCTTTCCAGCATCATAGACTTTGGGTTCACTGACGTCTGCATGGAAACATTTCTTACATGTGTTTGAAGATGGATTTTTATCTTTTTTTAATGATACTTAACTGAACTTGAAACTGACACGTTTTGTCGTCCGAGCCGCCAGACATCTGCTGCTTTACAGCCAACCCTTCATTTTATCTGAATGTGTTCTCCAGTCGTTAAAATCACTTTAGTTTGGGTTACAAAACTCATAAATCCAGTAGAAAGTAACTTCTGCTGGATTGCAGACACATTTTAACATTCAGCAACACCTCCTGCAGACGCATCTACTCTCCACGAGTGTTTAGGTTGATATGAAGGACTTTTGTTACTTTTGATACTCTCATCTTTATTATAATGCACTAGCTTTGTTTACTTTGCCTTTTTAATTCTGTGTCTGAATGTGATGATGCACAGCAGCTGGAGTTAGTCGCATCTTTGAATGTTTCTTCTGTATTTGTCTTGTGTTACAGGTGTTTTCCTAAATCAGTGCGTCCTCGTCTTTTATTGTTTTTTTTTTTACAAAGGACTCTGTGATGCCACATGTGTACAAAAAAAAGTCAAGTGTCAATGTGAAGTTGTGGGCTTTTTTTAATGCACAAGTATTAGTAAAAATCTTTGAAACACAATTTCATTTGTTGAGTTTTATTCCCACAAAATGCATTTAGAGTGGTGCTGGTGTTGTGTAGGGAAAGAGCAGGTACACAAAGTATTTGTCAGTGTGAACACAATCATGGTTTTGTTAGCGCCTTTGCTTCAAACCTTTAAAGTGGCTTTTTATAAGGAACATCTCTTTTTTTCTTGTTTTATTATCTTTACATTGGTGACTGTCGTCTAGAATCTTTATCATAAGAAGAACTTTTTTTTAAAATTATATTTCAGCCAAAGTGGAACCTTTTTTTGTTTTGTTTTTCATTTTGTGTATCTAGATCATAAAGCCAACAACAAAACAATCTCATATGAATTGTTGCTTTGATTATCTTTCTTTAAGGTTATGAAATAAAGATGATTCCTACATTTTTCTGTGATTGTGCTGATTTGAAGTTTCGCTGAAGCTTTTTTGAAATGTGCAAAACAATCTTTTGTCTTTGAATAAGCAAAAGTCATTTCTTTGAATGTTGATCTCATACTGTCTCAATTTAAAGACCCACTACAAGAATATCTTGTTTTTGTGTGTTTTGAACATGCTCTTGTGGCATTTTTCTCATGACGAAGGACACGTAAAGAAAATTCAGCCCAAAACCACATTTCTGAATATTTCTTTGTTTAAATCGTGAATCAGCAGCAGATGAAGAAAGCTTTTATGCTGTGCGGGCCACAAGCTCCTCGCTACGCTCCATTCTGATGCATCCACTTGCAGACGACTAGATCCATGAAAGTCTGTTTTCCTCGTCCGAGCTGGCAGGTTAAAGCTAGCAGGAGACCATATAAGCAGATGGGTGACAGGAAGGGGGGCGGGGTTACTCCGCATTAACAATCTTGCTTACAATTTAGTGGCAAATTACTGATGAACTACTGCTGCTTTGCAGAAAAATCATAATTAAAAGACCACTCGGAAAACTTTTAGCATAGCTCCAATGATGATTGGAGTGGGTCTTTAAAGGGACTTCTGAAGGGTTTTAGAGCTGCCTCTGCCTCTGGTAGACACGAGAAACCATAATCGTGAACTGTTGGCTGCACAAAAAGAGAATTTAATTTAAATTCAAGATTCTTAGACTCGTTTTTGTTTTATTATTTTTATTCTTAGGTGATGGTGCACAAATACAGACTGGTGACCTGTCCAGGATGTCCCTTTCCCTTGTGGGCTCCGGCAGCCTCGTGACCCCGAACGGGACAAAACGGTTTTAGAAGATGAATGAATGAATGCACAAATACGTTATTTTCACAAGAGAAAAGGTGTTTTGTTTCTAGATTTATCTCCAAGCTACTATCCATCTCCAGTCCAACCCCACCTCAACACAACAACAATGCATTCTTTAGCAACAATAAACAGCATGTGCAACATAAATACGTTTCTTTTGTGAAGTTTTAGGTTTGTATTTTGGTTTGCAAGCTCACAGCCCTGGTTTCAATCCTGACTGAGACTTTTCTGTGTGGAGTTTGCATGTTTTTCCCCGTGCATGTCTGAGTTTTACCGGGTACTCCGACTTCCTCCCACAGTCCAAACACATAATTGATGACTCTAAATTGCCCCTGCTTGTCCATGCGAGCGTGTGTTTGGTTGTGAAAATTGATGGATTTTGGTTTCTAGTTCTTACAAAATGTAGACACAGCCTGTTTGCAGAAACCAAAAGAAGTCAAACTTTTTCCTATTAAGACACTGTGTGTAGGCGGGATGCCTTGTGGGGTTGTTCCAAAACAGAACCACAACTGCATTTAGCATTGAGAAAAGAATCGCGACTGTAAAAAGGGATATTTTTGAAGGATTTTTTGTCCAAAAGAATAAGGGAGGATTTTGCAGGTGTCAAAAGCTTCATCCCCCTGACTAATGAAGGGAAGCCTTCATTGGATTACAGCTGAATTGAGGCATCATTCTTTGAGCTCAGTGTTTAAGTTGAAGCTGGTTTATCCGCGGCTCATTTACATGAATACAACATCAATCTGAAGAGTCTTCATAAAGAGAGCCGTCAAGATATTCATATGCCATGATTGGAATTTTTCTTCTTTGTGAGATAAGGAATTCACGTTCATGTTTGTGTAACTTTACAACAAAAAAATGTGAAAGAAAAAGGTTTCATCTTTACTTTTGCTGCACGATGGTATTTTTTCCAGCTTCTCTTTGCTTCCTTCTTCTGAATTTTCAGGACTTTGAAAAAGCTGGAACTGTGTAGTGTAGCAAAGACCTCAATCTGAAAGGTTTGGCCTATCCTCTGCGCTCCGCTCCATGGGATTTTAAAGGCCAGCTGGCTCTACTTTTTTTAGATCCACCTTACTCAGCTGAGCCAACAAGTCAGCATGAGTATGTGCTTCTCATCTCTACTGTGTGACTTTTAAACAGAGTTCTTCCATTCAAACAAATTTCTTCCCTCTCTTCTGATTCTGCTGGACTCAGCGAAGTTCCTTAACATCGCAGGCTGCATGGTTTCCGGGGAGGAATCTCTTCTGATGAGAAACTGACCTCCTCTGTTTTCTTTTCCTCCAGAGATCCTGTCATCTTTGACCTCAATCTCCTTTGTTGCTTTATGGAAATTGGGGTCAGAAGCTCCCAGTTTTGCTTCTCAATGACAGCTTATCCTGTAAGACTCTTTCTTTTAGTCATTGAGCTGCAACACTTCTTTTTATCAAGCATGTCTGCAGGTCTGCAGGCTTCAGATCTCTTTCATTTTTTTGATTAAGTTATTCCATAAACAATAATTATGATTATAATTATCATGACATTAAGATAAAAAGATCTTTAACTGATGTCATGATGGGGAAATCAAGTTTTTTTGTACGCTTCTAATTTTTTTAATGTGATGATTATGCAGGATTTCATCTTGCGTTAGCATATAAAATGTGTTATTTTATAAATGTTTAATATTTAAGGTCCAAATAAAAATCATTTTGTGGTCATTTTGTAATCTTAAATCTGAATTAAAACTAATTAAAATTAGAATTTGGCAACCAGGATAACTATAAGTCAATATACCTGTTTAGACAATAACTTTATCATCAAAAGATTTCAACTTTGCAAAATAAAATGTAGTAAAACATGATAAACATGCAAAGAACTGGAAAGAAAACGTGCCCAAAAAATTAAAATAAAAGATTTTAGCAGTAAGGTTTACGCCTTACAATGATGCTTATGCATAATATACATCGCACATTCAGTTACACGTGATTATGTGGATGATGTCCAGCAGATTATCACAGCAGACTCCAGCTCTATGCAGATTGGAACACGTGGGAGCGCACGCGTGCGGAAAATTACGCACTGGTGCGTGCGGTGCGTCATTTACTCCTCCAAACAGCTTCGCCTCCATGGCTCTAGCACTTCTTTAGTTCCCATTCATATTTTTTTTTTCTTGCTCCATAAGCAACCTCTTTTTTACTTAATTGTTTTATTTGTGTCATGTCTACGTCAGAGGACGCAGACTTTTTCGCTGACAGTGAGGAATCTCCGGGTGAGGACTGCGCCGGCTTTGGAGGTGATCTGGAGCTAAATCCGTTTGATGGGTTACCTTTTTCTTCTCGTTACTACAAACTGCTGAAGAAGAGGAAGACTCTGCCCGTCTGGAAAGTTAGGTCCCAGTTTGAGGAATCTCTGGTAAACAACCAGCTGGTGGTTGTGTCTGCAACTGCAAAAAGTGGAAGAAGTACACAGGTAAACACAAGAATGGATGTTAATTGATTTAGATTTTTGATCAAATTTAAATGTCTCTTAAGAAACATTTTTATCTCCTGTTTGGATCAAAATCCTCCACTATGACTCTATAACATTTTTTTTTATATAGAAGTAGTTGCAGAAATCTGGTATCCATCTGATGGCACAAAGCCCTCTGATTTTTGATTTGAAATAATTCTAAATTGAGTTGTGCTCATGTGAACAGAAGCGGCCCAGCTCAGCACATGATGCTGTTGACTCTGTGAGGCTGCACAAAGGCTCCATCAGGCCTGTTAGTGGACAGTGCTGCTAAGCTCTGATTCACTGGAGCCGCCGCATGCTGCCAAAGCAATTTTGCCACACAAACAAATATTACCACAGCATATCTGCCGTCTGTTTGTTCTGCTGTGTGCATTTAATCCTGACAGGATGACTTAAGTTGATGCTAAACATTGCATGTGTCGTCGTTCCTCTGAGGCACACCAAGAACTCTGTCTTGCAGGTCCCCCAGTGGTGTGCAGAGTTCTGCCTGTCTGCACAGTATCAGCATGGCATGGTTGCGTGCACGCAGACCAACAAGCAGCAGGCGGTGGATCTGGCCCTACGCGTGGCTGATGAAATGGACGTGAACATAGGCCATGAAGTGGGTTACACCATTCCAATGGAGACCTGCTGCTCCTCTGACACCGTTTTGAGGTTTGCAGATGGGCTCTTTTTAATATCATCTGCTCTCATCTGAATCCATTTAGTGTCCGATGGTTTATCACTAAGTCTGCATCCTTTAAAGTCCCACTCCAGTCATCTTTTGATCTATTTTAAAAGCATTCCAGCTCACACAAGGAAAACAAAAACATACATGGATGTATTGCTCTGCAAGTGGACTGCAAGTGCTCCGGCAGAATTTGTATTATTTTTATAACTTGGTTCAGACACGCTTTATATAAAGCAGTGGTCACCATAATTATGATAAATGTACAATTTTGTTAGTAAAAATATATGTGTGCAGGTTATCAAGCAGTGGTTAAAAAATGGAACCTGAGGGACTCCCACATATAATTATGTTTCTGCTTAAAAAATTAAAAATAATAATAATACAAAATATATAGTTAAAAAAAATCTTTATATTAATAGCAGGCATGATCCAGAGGTTTTTGAGGTTTCTTTATGTTTACTTAATTAAGAAATTAATCCTGTTGTTCTAATATTTTGCATCTATTTCAATTTCATGTTATGTTTTATGTGACTATTTAATTGTTGTTTCATGGAGAGTTCAGATTTATTCAGGTTTTTTTTTTTACTTTTTAAAGTTTCAAGGTTTCTGTAATTATTTATTTTAAAAAAGGGGCTATTTAAGCAGCCAGTTCCTGCATAAGGAATTCCAATAAACCCATTCTGAAGATATGTTGTGTAATAACTTATCAAATCTAGCATAATGTTTGGGTTTCTTTCTCCATCAGGTACTACACTGATGACATGTTACTAAGAGAGATGATGTCAGACCCTTTCCTGGAGCAGTACGGAGTTATTCTTATTGACCAGGCCCATGAAAGGACAGTCAGCACAGACATACTGCTGGGTCTCCTCAAGGACATCCTGCTGCAGCGGCCTGAGCTCCGAGTTGTGCTTCTCACTCTTCCCCACATGACAAAGAAGCTTCTCAGACACTACGGCAGCATCCCGCTCATCAGTCTGGAAGCCTCACCTGCTGAGGTGGTCAAAAGCAACTGCAGCAGCAAAGACTACTTCTTTTCAGCGCTGAGGCTGGTGCTGGATATCCATCGGACCAAAGAGAGTGGAGACGTTCTTGTGTTTTTTGCCTCTGCTGAGGTAAAAGATGTCTTTGGAGAAAGGTTTTCCTTTAAGCTTCACCCGGAAAATTTTGATTAAACACTCTTTTTATAGGAGGTGTCTAGGGCATGCAGCATCCTACAGAGCGAGAGCTCAAGGCTGAGAGGAAAGCTGGACCAGCTGGTGCCTGTCATCCTGTGCTCGAGCCAGCGAGAGCTCCTGACTGAGCAATCAAGCTCCACAAAGTCCAGGAATGTTTTCCTCTGCACGCAGCAATGGGAGGACGTGTGGTGTATCCCCAAGTCTGTGAGCTTTGTCGTTGATACGGGGTTCCAGAAAAAAATGGTAAATGATCAGTTTCTAGAGCATAAAAGCATCAAAGGGATACATTTTTCTGATTGGTTTCATTATTCTATCCTAAGGTTTATAATCCAAGAGTGAGGGCTTACTCTGAGGTCCTCCAGCCCATCAGTCTGTGTCAGGCTGACATTCGTAAACAGCTCTCTGCACCATCAGGTATCGGGTTTTCCAGAATATCCTGCCAGGTAAATCTCAGAAGGGGTCTAAACCTGACTAAATTGTGTTTCTCAGGTAAATGTTTCTGCCTGTATTCTGAGGATGGCCTGACGGAAAACCCCCCACAGATCCTGGAGTCGAACTTCACACCAACAGCTCTCTTCCTGAAGAGGATGGAGATTGCAGGGCTTGGACAGTGTCGTTTCATTGATAGACCAGGTGATTTCAGAGGACGTTTGACAAGAGAGTTTTAGAATAAGGCGGTCCTTACTATTGTTTTTTATTTTTTTTGGCAAAGAAAGCGATGAATTTGCTGTGTGTAGTTGTTTGGGCCCGGTCTTCTGTGCTTTAGCTGAGCTGACAGCTCAGCCGGGTCCTTTTGTCTGAGAGCTCAAACCCAGCCGAACGTGAACAAAACAGAAACAAACTCATTACAGATTACACAACACTTCTGGAAAATGAATAAGTAAAAAATCAGGCCAAACAAATTATATGATGATTATTTTTATGAGCGTGTTTGAGTGACATCAAACTGTTTTATTCCTCTTTGACACAAACCAGCTGAGATAATTACAAACACAAAGTTTCTTTAATCTTTTAGTAGTTTTGCCATTTCATGTCCTGTTGTAGATCCAGAGAGTCTAATGCAGGCTTTGGAGGAGCTGGATTACCTTGCCGCCTTAGACGATGATGGAAACTTGTCTGAAATTGGCATCATCATGTCTGAAATCCCTCTGGAACCCCAGATGGCCAAAGCTGTGCTGGCGTCCTGCGAGTTCGACTGTGTGAGTGAGATGCTGACAATCGCCGCCATGCTATCAGGTATGCACTTTCCATCACATCAGCCCAACTTTTACAATCCCAGTTAGATTTCCCTCCTAATCCTCTGTTGTTGTTTTTTATCCATTAAGCACCAAGTTGCTTTTTGAAGCCATCTTCTGGGACGACCCTTGAAGCAGCCCGCTGCCGGGGAAAGTTTCAGCACCCTGAAGGCGATCACTTCACCCTCATAAACATCTACAACGCTTTCAAACAAAGCCAGAGGGAACCATGTAAGACAATTGATCAACTACTTTTGAATTCAAAACATTTTACTTTCAACATTTGAAGGTGAGGGTTTCTCCTCATCTCCTCAGCTTTGCAGCAACAAACTGTTTAAATTCATTTATTAAGAACTTAATTCTTGAGAATTGACTGTGAAACACTTAAAATATTGATGTCTGTTTTAATTATGATTCAAAAAAATTCAAAAATAGCATTCTTGGGGCAAACGTCTCTTAGAAAAAAGCAGAACTTTCTTTTAAAAGTCAGAATTTTGAAGAAATTAATAAGAGTTTTGATGGTTTCCTTTAGTTGGGATTGTTGTTGGGCTTTAAAGGACAAACTTTTGGTTTAATTCATAGACATAACTCCAGAAAAATGGTGTCAGAACTATTTTCTGGATCATTCTGCCCTGAAGACGGCCGACGTCATCAGGTCACAGCTGATGAACACACTGAACAGGATCGAACTTCCAATATCAGAACCCTCCTTTGGAACCAAGACAAACACTTGCAGCATTAAAAGGGCTCTGCTGGCTGGATTCTTCATGCAGGTACAAAAAAATAATAAAACCCATCCAACCAAAATGGAAAACAAAAAAAACGAACAAATCTGTTTGTTTTTTTAGGTTGCTCGAGATGTGGACGGATCGGGCAACTACTTTATTTTGTCCCATAAGCACATGGCTCAGGTCCACCCGTTCTCCTGTTATGGGGCTCAGTCCCACAAGCTGGGGCTTCCAGAGTGGGTGGTTTTCAATGAGTACACCCTGTCAGAAAACAACTGCATGAAAACGGCCTCGGAAATTTCCCCTCAAATGTAAGTCTGCGTCATTTTCCGATTCTTTTGCAGATTATTTGTGGCTTAAATCTGAAACGTTTTAGTCAAATGTTTGAAAATCCATCCATAGCTTTAGTGCTTTTACCACCATCACCTTTGTTTCTCATTGTTTATATTCTGGTTTAGGTTCCTTCAAATGGCACCGCTGTACTACTTCTACAATCTGCCTCCTAGTGAGAGCAAAGACATGCTGCAAGTTCTGCTGGACTCAGACGGATGCAGTAACTGCAAAGAAAAGACCCAAACTGCAAGAATGAGCGGCGATGCAAACAGCTGCGCAGCTGCAACTCAGAGCCATGACAGATGTGCGATTCAGTGACCTGAAAAAATACTCCCAAGTTGTACAAAACATGTTTCAATCTCCACAGAGGCGGCAGTTTTCACCATTTAACCTCCAGCTGGGTAAACTAATGCTCTTGTATGTTCACGTCTCATACTTGTAAATTGTTTTTTCTGCTTATGAAAAAAGTGATTTTAATTTGTGGGCATAAAAAATGGCTTTAAATAATGTGTTTAAGTATTTTAAGCACCCCCTGTCTGCATTATAGTCAAAATTATTGGTCAGTCAACCGAATGCTAGCAGAAATTATTTTTCTTTACAACTTTGCAACATGTATCCAGATTATAGTAAAATGGACTTCTGAGGTCATTTTCGGATTATTATTAACTTTGGAGTGCTAAAAAAAAACATGATGCAGTAAGAAACACGAAAACATTTTTTTGCTTTGCCTTTTTATTCATTTAGAGTCGTTGACAAGTTTTTTTAATCAAAAATATTACAGGAAAATAAAACCGTATCTGAGTCTTAAAGTTTTTTTTGCAGTTTTTCCAACCAGTTCTGTAAAAATGTGAAATTATGATGTAAATTTTGATGCTGAGGAACTATAATAAAAGCATGAATAGTTCAGCTTTAGTAAAACATTTGCAACAAATATGGTCAAAACCATTCTGTACATAGAAATGAAACCATGTTTTCATGAGCCTGCAGTGGTCTGGACTCGTGAGCTGCGTCACACAGTCAGGTATTCTTTCAGCTTGTCCATGATGGCGGGCATTCTGTCTGCAGGTATCAGCATCACTGTTCTGAAAGGCTTCATGGGCACGTCGTCGAATGACCACCTGCCGCTCAAACAAGAGTCCGCCTCTTCCTGGACCGAGTAATGGAACTTCAACAGTGCTTCCTGTTGAAGATGAAACAGAAGCTGAAAACCACACTTTCAACACGCAAGCTACTTTTAAAATAAAGTAGTTTGTTGACTCTGTGTTCGCAGTTAACGGCACCGCAGCGCACATGGCAATTAGCCGTGTGCAATCTGTTTGGAGTGACTGACTGGGTATGGAGTGATTTTAGTGCCATTATTCCAAGCGCAACACTCACTGTTTTGAGGATAAAATTTTGTGCGGTCAAATAATCTTTTTGTACCTTAAGAGAGAAAAAATGCACTTGAAAGACAAAAATGTGTACAAACACAATTTTAGTCTTCAAACAGATAAATATGTACAAACAAAACAGTTTTCACTTGGGAGAATTTCTCTCTTCTGCGCTCGAAACAAAGTAGGGCACCGCGTTACAAATGTGCCCCGAAAGCCAGCCAATCACAGACATGGACATGATGGTTGACATTGAGTGGTCAGAAATTCCAATCGTGCCCAAACCTGATCCAGCCTGATCCAATTAGCTCGCAGATCCAGTCTCTGAGCTGATTGACTAGTTGACTTGTGATTTTCAGTTTCAAGATCAAACATTGTTTTGTTTCAGCATATTTTTGAGTTTCAAGTGCGTTTTTCTCAAAATGTGCTCAAAGTTTTTGAGCACACACAATTTGTAAAGCTTTACGATCAAACCAGTGAGTGTTGCGTGTGGAATAATGGTACAAAAATCCCTCCATAAGTGCGAAGGAATGTACAGTGACAGATGATTATGAGGAGGTTTGATTTGCTGTTCTGCATTTCTGCAACTTTTACCTCATAAAAAAATTCCTCCTCAGCATTGACAAACATGTAGTCCTCTTTAGGAACTCCTCCTCTGGACTGGATATTCTTAGATGCTTCTTTGCAGGTCTTGCTAATCATCACGCAGTAGTGGCACCTCCCACTGGGCTTATTAGTCCTCTGAGCGTCAGCTATCTCCTCCCTAAAATTGAATGAAATACATTTCAAAATTGCTCCTGAAAATATTTTCAATATACAAGATTTAGGTTGTCAAAAAAGTTAAAATTGAACTGACTGGAGTTGTTTATGCAGTGGGAGGGCGATCTGTGGGGGTACGTTGATAAAACGCTCACTCAGCAGAAGCCCAACGGGCTTATTGGTGTCATTGAAGATTTTCTCAAGCTGTTCTGTCAGAGCATGAGGAGCGTTCTTCTCACACTGCTCCAAAATCAGCTCCTTCACTTCCTCCACACATTGCACACCCTGAAAAGAATGATGGACGCCAGATTTTTAGTCAAAATTAAAAGAAAAAATAGTTTTTTAGAACATAGTTTTTGCAGAGCAGCAGTAGTTATTTAGAAATTCCCCTCTGAGTTGGTGTGGAGTAAGCCCATCCCCACTTCCCATCATCAGGATAATGTTAAAAACACACACAAAAAATCATATTTTCCCCCCATTGATAAATAAATTCTTACCTTTCTCTCTGTGAGGTTTAGCATAGAAATAAAACCGAACACTTCATCTGCATCTTCATCATCACTGTCTTCTGGAACCTCAGCTTGCTAAAGCAGTGGTGAACCAAGATATTGTCAATTAAAGCCACGAATGAATGAATGAATGAATGAATGAATGAATGAATGAATGAATGAATGAATGAATGAATGAATGAATGAATGAATGGGAGGGAGGGAGGGAGGAACATACCCTGATGACACTTCCAATGTGGTTCTGCTGGATGATCATGTCTGTCAGCTCTGATGTGTTTACATGAGCTTTCAGGAACAACTAGATCCAAACATAGACAGCAACATCAGTGAAAGCTTTATAACACCCCCTACAGCCTTAACCAATGATAAAGACTACACTAAACCTGCTGCAGCAGCTTTTTTATGCCATTGAAGTCGTTGTTTGACATGGTGTGAGCTTCAAAATCCACGGTGACTTCCTGAAAAGGTGTAAACAAAAAGGGAGAAAATAATTTATAAGATACTATGTAAAAACCAAAACATGATGTGAGCAGATTATCAACCATCTGTTGACATTGCTAGCGTCTAATGCTAACTGGCTTTGCTAACAAGTCTGGGTTGGTGCCATAACTCACCTCGTTAATTTCTTCTGATGCGTCGCTGTCCTCCTCTTCCTCCTCGGAATCCCCATCATCCTCGGGATTCTTATCAGAACTCTCGCTTTCCTCTGGGTTTTCACCCAAACCTACTGCTCTCTTTTTTGCCGAGGACGCCATGCTGCACCATGAAACACGCGTGTGTCATCTGAAGTAGGCGGAGCTAGTCGATGGAAACAGGAAAGAAACTAGTGTCGGGAAGCCGCCATTACGGCTCCTGACTCCGTTCATGTCAGCTGCCAGTGGATCCGGTTTGACACTAGCAAAATGGGAAAATACCACTGCAGTTTCTGGGGGGTGAATTTTTTAAAATGTAATTTAATTAAAACAGTTAACTTATCTAATACACTATGATGTTTAAAATATAATACATATCTAAAAAATATACATGTGTAAATAGAATACAATTTTTTTTAAGAACTTTGTTGAGTGAATGAAGAAGTTTGGTCTTTGTAGCTCCCCCCACCATACCCAATGATTGATAGGACCTCGTCGCTAAAAACAACTCTGACTGCGTTTATTATTTTTTATTTATTATTATTTATTTTTGCATTGTTTCTATTACTATTTTGAGGGTAAATTAATGGAGTAATTACCTAAATGTCACCCACATTTCACATAAACAGGAAGCTAACTGGAGCTGCCTACGTCATCTGCTGCTTCTTGCTAATGTAAACACTTCGACTCCGAGGATGAGTTACCCATCGGCACTAAACAAAGTATCTCAATAAATTGGTTTTGTGTTTATAATAATGAACAACCCTCTAACCGTGACTCAGCAGCTTCGTTATCAGGAGGCTGCATGTAACAGCTCAAGGGTGTAGCTTAGCTAAATCAGATCCTAAACCTTTCTGCAGTTCTGCGAGTCCCAACTGTCTTTCTAGCATTTTCCCTTGTTTATATTACCATTATTTTTGAAAGGACATCGCCAGAATGCACGTGTTGCTTCTGAAAGAGCCCAGAGAAGAAGCTTCTGGACCTGATCCATATCTTAAGGTAGATGCAGGTTTCAGTGTTCTGGTAAAGTTCTGCATTAATTATAGTGGCTATATTTCTTTGATTTTATTTTGAAGGAGCTGGCATCACATGGACACAAAGCTACACTAATTCCAGTGCTGTCATTTAAATTTGTCTCATTAAACACATTGGCTGATAAGGTAAAGCAATTATATTTACATATATATTTATACCTGAAGTTATTAGATATCGATTGTTTATGATTTTTGTTTCTTTTTCAGCTTTTTCAGCCAGAAAAACATGGAGGCCTTATATTTACTAGCCCCAGGGCAGTGGAGGCTGTGAAAATGTGCTTAGACGCAGAAAAAAGAAAAGAAGGTAGAATATCACAAATAGAATTAACATTTCTGTTCTTCTGCTAGGCTTACTACTTCAAATAAATTGATGTAACATGTAATCATCTCTTGTTATAGAGTGGAACAAGTCTCTGAGAGATCAGTGGAACACCAAACCCATCTATGTGGTTGGAAAGGCCACCGCTGCATTAGGTGAGTGATCAGGTTTTTTTCTTTTTAGGGTGTTTTGCGATCCATGAAAACCAAATATATGCCGAGTGTGCCAGGCACATGGAGCTCACACTCTTATGTTAAGTGATCTGAGGCTTTAGAGCCAATTGTGCACAAGTAATTGTTTGCTGCCACACACTTTGAAAAGAATAAGGTGAAAGGAAACCAGGTGCAAGATGTTCCTAATGTTTGCTCCACTTTTACCACCAGCTGACCTTTTTTTATTTCTTATTTAGTTGGTGTTTGTGTGTTTTAATGGGATACAGGAAGCAGGTAAAAAAAAATCCTTAAATTTGTCCTTCCTTTGACCCAAACCTAGAGATACAAAAAAAAAATGTACATAAAAAAATTATCTGTATTTCAAGGCGGGGCAGAACATGACTCAAGATCCCTTTAAAAGTTGGTAAAATCTCATTTAAAAAAATGATAGGAAGTCAGTAATGTCTTATCTTGAAGTGTTTCAGTGTTAAAAACTGAAACTAATCATTAGTGCATCAAAAAATGTATTACACTTAAATGACAACCTCAAAAGAAACTTTAAACTAAACTGAGACAAATTATGTAAAACTGGTAAAATAATTGTTCATACTAGCTTATAAGAAAACGTGACATTGTAAAGTCTGTAAAAAGCAAGACAAAGCAAAAAAGAAAGCAAAACTTAACAAAAATTGTTGCAAACTATAGAAAATGTCTACAAATAAACTTACTGTTTAAGAAGTCTTTAATAATTAATATATTTACTGGCAAGCAAAATGTATGAATGAACTCTGGTTAAACTAAAAAAGTTCCACATGTTGTGAATGTTACAAAAAATAAACAATGCTTTCAAAATTATAGACCCACTCCAATGAAAATGGTGTTTTTAACATGTTTTTGTGGCGTTTTTCTGATGAAGACCATGTATTTAAGAAATTAAACTTAAAACTGCACTTCTGAGTAATTCTTTATTCAAATTGTAAACATGGATCAGTCTAGAAAATGTTTAAAGAAGAGTTCATGTCTAATGAACTTCTGCCACTCTGCAGAAACTAGGTAACAGCACAGGTGTTTTTTATTATTTTAGTTAAAAACTGCATAATCATAATTTAAAGAACGCTTCTAAAAATAGATCAAAAGAGGATCAGAGTGTTGGTTTTTTTGTTTTGGTTTTTTAAAGGCCTGACTTTGTGACTTTTCCTTTTAGCCAGACAGAGTTTGTGTTTTTTTTTTTTTGGTACAATAAAGTTTTTATTTATTTATTTGTGGCTGCAGTAATGATCTGATATAATCAGCAGGTGATTGTGAGCCCAAATAGGGATGTCAGGTTCAGAACTTTGTGTGTTTCTAATGTCATTCTCCTACAAGATCCTCTTATTCGCTATCACGTATCTACCTGTTTGTTTTCCCGGTTCAGTCCAGAATCTGGGTCTGACCCCTTTAGGAGAAGACACAGGAACAGCAGAGGTCCTATCACGTGTCATCATTGAAAGTATGTTGGGATTTTTATTTTTTTTTTGAAGCTCCAGTCACTGATAATCTCTTTCCATACAGCTTTTTCAGTTGTTCTGGTGACTAACGTGTTCTTGTAACTGATTCCCGTCTTAGGAGAGGACACAAACATTCCTCCGTTCTTGTTCCCGTGCGGCTCGATCAAAAGAGAAGTTTTGCCCACGGCTTTGAGGGAAAAGGGTAAGCCTTTCTCCCAGTTGTGCCTTACAAATTAAAAACACTCGACATGAACCAATCCCCACGGGGGGTCACACTAATTATAAAATCTGATTTTGCCACCTTTTAATGCTCTTTGTTTGCAGGAGTTCCCCTGGAGACACTGACTGTCTATCAAACCTCCGAACATCCCGATCTGGAAAGAAATCTGAACAATTTCTTCACAGAGCAGGTAAAACATCCCTATTTATGTTTAAAAACAAAAAACTTTTTAAAATATAGAAGCATAATTGACTTGTGATTTCACAGGGGACTCCAGCATGCGTTGCTTTTTTCAGTCCGTCAGGAGTAAAGTTTTGTCTGGAATTAATATTGAGGCTATCAGGCGATCAGCGGACTCAAATAAAGGTACGGTTTCCATGCCGACAGACACAAAAAGATGTGAATAATGCATATCTTGGAGGTCTGTAGTTTATTATCAGCCACTTTGTTTCCAGTTTGCAGCCATAGGGCCTACCACGAGAGATGCAATGGCTGCCGAGGGTCTTTGTGTGAGCTGCACTGCAGAGAAGCCGACAGCCGAACACCTTGCAGCGGAGATATCCAAGGCTCTGATGTGACCACACATCAACCTGCAACCTTACATCTGTCCTGTTTTCAGTGTTTTTGCATTATTCATAAATGTCATGTTGTGTTACACAGAAAAAAATATTGCTGTTTGACTCCGAGAGGTCAAAAAGCCCAGAATTTGAGTGTATTTATGTGAAAAACGCCTAAAGAAAGTGTATTTTTGAAATTAAACATTTGTGTTCTCCAAGGTTTATTTCTTTTCTTTTTTTTTAAAGATGAATATTTGCTTTGTGCCTGTGTGTCCCAACTAAAACAGGGGTCAACAACTTTTATTATCCACGTAAAAGTAGAGGTTTGAGGGTTTATTTAAAGACTACTGGAGCACGAATAACACTTCCATGGAGTTCAGCTGAATTGATTTACTTTTCACGCACCAATGAAAAAAAGTGGGTGACCTTCAGAGAGTCAGGAGACTCCGGGTTTGTTTAAAAAGGTCGACTCCTTTCTGGCTTGTGGTAATTTCGTGCTGAGCTTCAGGAGAAACAACGTCACGATGCTGACTTTATTCCAGCGGATCATTTTGCTTTTTTTGGCACACGTTTGCTTAGTTTCTGGAGAAAAGATTTTCCATCTTCGGGATCATTCAGATGTTCTTCATTCGGCCAGTGCCCCTGTTATAACAGACATATACAAAGCAGAGGTATGTTTATTTATTTATCTTAATTCTTCCATCATTAGATCATTTAAAACTTCTTTTTTTTTTAGCTTTTTCTGTCCAGGTATGGGTTCCTCAAACCGGTTAACTGGGAGGAGATGCAGCCGGAGGACCCAGAAACTCTGATCAGTGAAGATTTTCCGGAGGATTTCCAAGAAACGATACAAGAAGGGGCCACCTCACCCCATTCAAGGGATGTCACTCAAAGGATGGATGCGGATGGCCAAACTGAGAGCCAAGTATTTACTTCAGCACTTAAAGAATTCCAGAGACTCTCAGGTCTTCCTGTCACTGGACTGTTTGATGAGGCAACCAAAGCTGCCATGAACAAGCCACGATGTGGCGTCCCGGACAAAGAGGAGGACTTGAACGGCCTCATTTCACCTGACAAGGGCGGTGACTCAGACAATAAAATTAATCCCGATAAGAGTTTTAATGAGAGTAAAGGCAATGACACAGCAATGGACATGAAACGTGCCCCGACTAATACCTCTGAAGATGACACATTGAGCTTCAATGACACAGAGAGTTCTTTTTATAGCATTTATAATGACACAAACATGGATAATTTCACCACTTTAGACAACTCTTCTGACCCCAGTATAGGTGGTCAAATGAGTTTAAATGACAGTGAATCAATGAGACAAAGAAAGCAGCATCCTGCTTCTATTGTGTCCAAAAGTCGTCGGAAGAGAAGCTTGAGAGAAACTGGACATGTGGCCTTTTCCAAGAGACTGTTGAGGTGGAGGCTCATCGGAGAAGGCTACAGCAGTCAGCTGACCGTTGAGGAGCAGAGGTACGTCTTCAGGCTGGCCTTCAGGATGTGGAGTGAGGTGTCGCCACTGGAGTTTGTGGAGGACACTCGGTCCCCGTTGGAGGAAATCGACATCAAGCTGGGCTTTGGAACAGGTAGACTTCAGCCAATGCAAAAGAAAACTTAAACTAACTTCTTTCTTGGCAGAAATCTTAGTTTCATTATGTTTTTAAAATGGCTATCAGAACTTTGACAGGTGAAATTGAGAGGCAGCTCAAAGATCAGTCATGACGTGAAGGCACTTTAGGCACGAAAATGTTAACATTGCATCTTTGAAGGATAATTTTGTCTGTTAAAGGCAAAAATATTGTAGTCTTTTCCACAAGAATCTGCTTTTTTCCCCCCAAACACTCTACTTTCAGTTTTTTTTTTTTAAAAGCATATATTATCCATTCTCCACTCAGGAAGGCATCTGGGGTGTAATCAGAAGTTTGATGGCACCGGCCAAGAGTTTGCTCATGCCTGGTTCCTTGGTGATATACACTTTGATGATGATGAGCATTTTACTGCCCCTAATGCTGGCAATGGCATCAGCCTCCTCAAGGTGAGCTTAAAATTTCCCAAACAAGGAGTAATCACAGATCTGGTAAAAAAGAAAAATGCACATTCTATTTATTTTAATCAGGTTGCAGTTCATGAGATTGGCCACGTTTTGGGGTTACCTCACATCTACAGACCTGGGTCTATAATGCAGCCCAGCTATCTACCCCAAGAATCAGGGTTTGAAATGGACTGGACTGACAGAAAAGCCATTCAGCATCTCTACGGTACATGACTGTAGCACCATCTAGTGGTTCCACACAGGTATAGAAGCAGAGACTCTTCACTTCTTTATGTTTGACTGTAGGAGGCTGTAAGGGTCGGTTCAACACTGTGTTCGACTGGATCAGAAAAGAGAAGACGCCTCATGGGAAAGTGCTAATCCGCTTCAACACATACTTCATGAGAGATGGCTGGTACTGGCTGTACGAGAACAGAAACAACAGAACCCGCTATGGCGACCCGGTCCCTCTGCCGGTCGGCTGGCATGGGCTCCCCAAGGATGGCGTGGACGCGCATGTGCATGTGTGGTCCAGAAAAAAAGATGCTGTGTACTTCTTTAAAGGTCAACATCACTTTCTTCTCAATCAAACAGTAACTCAAATGTTCTTCTGTGAGAGTTATTCGTCTTTTTGCACGTGCAGGTACTCAGTTCTGGAGGTACGATAACGACAACGACCAGGTGCTCAGAGAGGACTCTGATGGTCGTCAATATCCAAGATCAATTTCAGAATTTTTCGCTGGTGTTCCCAGCCCTGTCGACACCGCCTTCTACGACAGGAGGGATTCGCACATCTACTTCTTCAAAAACACTCTAGTAAGACTACCTTATTTCTGGTAACCAATTTACACAAATCAAACTTCTGTACAGGGGCCCACAAATCCTTCAGGTTTTAGGAGATCAGAAAAAAAAATCATTTTAAAGAGTTAAAGTGGGGCAGATTTACATTTACTAATGGAAAATGACAGAAATGAGTTGTATTTTTACTTTATTTGTCATGTCTCTATTTAAACCTAAATCTCCACAGTTATACACTTACCGACCACTTTATTAGGTAGACTTTGCTTAGACCCCCTTTTGGCACTGGAAACATTTCTCAGAGAGTTTGGTCATATTGACATGATAGCATCACAGATGCTGCAGATTTATCGGCTGCAGATCCATAATACCAATCTCCAGTTCCACTACATCCAAAAGGTTTTCTACTGGGTTGAGATCTGGTGACAGTAAACCAGTCAAATGATTACAGCATTATGACATTGCGCCTTATCCTGCTTGAAGAAGCCATCAGAAGAAGGGTACACTGTGGTCGTAAAGGGGTGAACGGGTTCAGCAAGAATACTTAGATAGGCTGTGGCGTTGGAATCATGTGAAGTACTAAGGGGCCCAAAGTATGCCGAGAAAATGTCCCCCACACCATTACCCCACCACCACCAGCCTGAACCGTTTATACAAGGCAGGATGGATCAATTCTTTCACGTTGTTGACGCCAAAATCTGACCCAACTATCCTAAGTAGAAATGGAGTTTCATCAGACCAGACAATGTTTTTTCCAATCTTCTATTGTCCGGTTTTGGTGAGTTTGTCTAAATTGTAGCCTCAGTTTGCTGTTCTTAGCTGTTTGGAGTGGGACCCACTGTGGTCTTTTGCTGCTGTAGCCCATCTGCCTCTAGGTTGGACGTGTTGTGCATTCAGAGATGCTCTTCTGCGTACCTCGGTTGTAATGAGTTGAGTTGCTGCCATGTGATTAGCTGATTAGAAATCTGCGTTAACTAGCAGTTGGATAGATGTGCCTAATAAAGTGACCAGAAAGTCTGTAACATGTAATCTGTGTTATTTGTTATTAAGGAAGGTTTGAAGTCTGTGTTTATTCCATAGGTCTTAAAAATTCCCCTTAATCCAGAGAGTAGCAACTCAGCTTTTCTTGAACATCTGAGTTAATTAAATTGATCATTATCTAAGAGAGAAAACAACTATTCATTCAAACAGGTGTATGCTTTCAATGTGGACGCCAACAGCTTGGCAAGAGGCTTCCCCAAAAACATCAGAGATGTTTTCCCTCCTTTGGAGAATGGAGATCATCCAGATGGCAACATTGATGCTGCCTACTTCTCCTACACCCACAACACAGTCTTTCTACTCAAGGACACGCGTTTTTGGCAAGTGGTGGGCAGCCGCGATCGTTGGCGCCGGCCCTATCTGCCTCGAAATGGCCTCCTGCCACACAAGGAGGTGGATGAGCGCTGGTTTGACATCTGTGATGTTCATCCTACTGCACTGAAACTAACCCGCTGAAGCCAGGGTGCTGCAAATTTAGACATGGTTATTCACACTGAGCTGTATTTGAAACAAATCCAATTTCTGCCTTTTTTATGTTGATGCTGCAGTTTGTTTGAAAGACAAAAACAACTTTGTTTGCAATTTTGATTAGCTTAGTATTTTAATAGCTGCTCAATTTTCTGTCTTTTTAGATGAGGTAAATGGTAGATGTTTATTCCTGAAATACATTGACATATTACTATTATGAGTGAGTACCGGTAGATATATTTACTCTAGAATAATTTAAATTTAAGAGCAGACAGTGTTCTTTTGCAGAGTAGTGTTAAGGTTTAGATCTTTGTTGCAGATTCTTGAGAGATAAAACCTTAAGCCTGTATTTCTTGATCAAGTTGAAATGTTTTATAATCCATTATTTTTTCATCTGAAAATGTTTCCTGACGATGTGAGGCCTAGATCTGATTATTAAAAAGAGTCCTATCATTTTAGTTTATCCTCCTGACTAACTGCAATGCAAATGTTTCCTCTGTAGAGGACATTTCTAAACCACCACTAGATTAACTCATTTTGGTATCTACAGAAGACATTGAAAAGCCAAATGTTAATTGTAGTTTTCAACTGTAGTTTGTTTGTTTTTGGTGGATGTTGACTGGACAAAATTTTTTTTCTCTAGTATTCAGGAGGATATGTAAAAAAAAAATCCCTTATCAGTAACTGCTGTGAAAGCCCAAACCATGATTAGACTACTTCTGTGCTTAACAGTTAGCTTTTTTTTTTTCAATCTTGAATGTCGGTGTTATAACTTATTTTGCAGACCTACTTTTCTGAATAAATTAATGCATTCTAAAAGATTGCTTTTCTACCATATAATTTGCAAAAACGTATTGATTTGCCATCCCACAAATTCTTATGCTTTTCCTAAGTCATTGTCAAAACCTGGAACATTTTCTAACCTCGGTTTCTTGAGTAATTGAGGACCTGATCCTTAGGAATATGAAGACATTTTTTTTTATTTTCAATTTATAACGTTTTGTTTGTTGTCTGCTATTTAGATTTCTGATTGCAGTAGATTGAAGCGTCTGAAAAACATATATGAATTTGCAGTTTCCAAACTTTACCATGATGTGTTTTTTTCTTTCTGATTATTCTTGCAGTGTAATAAAAACATTCACCAAATATGTTTCAAACATTGAGAGTTTAAGTTCTTTATCTTGCCTCCAAGAATTTACATATAAAAACAATAGCATGTATAATGTACGACAGCATGATTAAGTAATAGAAACAAGGGATGAATTGTGCATGATTTTAAGGTTTCCATTATAATGGTTGAATGTACCAGTATGAAAGTAGAATTATATGATTTGAATCTGATTTTAATGGTTTAAAATGAAAATGGACTTAAATCAAAAGACAAAACACGTCATTTAAAAAAAAAAACATTTAAAAGGTAATTTGATTTATAATTTGGGTTTAGTTTAAAAGCTATATTCTCAGTAAATGCCTTTAAATTATTGCATAATTTTAAAAACACACTTCATAATGTAGATATCTCATAATAATGATGGTTTAAATAAATATAAAGGTTTTCTAAAGGCACTTCTGCAAAAAAGAAGAGCTATAACAGTCATGTCTTATTTATGTCATGTTTTTTTAAGAATGGTGATAATATTAAAGGTAATATGATAAATATGACTGTAAAAATGATGTTTCGATGGCCTTTTATTGACCTTATTGATATTTCACCCGTGCTGAAAATGTGAAAAAAGAACACTTCTCTAAATCCTCCCGCAAGAACTGAAATCCATAAACAACTCCAAGCATGAATCAATATAATGTGACATGAAGTGGTGAAAGTCTCCCTGTAAGAGAAGAAGGAAAATCTCCTCAGTGCTCTGAAATGATTCATCTTTGTGCAGCGTGTTTTGGAGCCGTTCTGAAAGAAAATGATCCAGTGAAAGCCTCCACAATCGAACAATGGCAAACCCCCACCAGAACCCAGATGAAGGGAAAGAGATCAAACAAGTGCTCATCTTACTATTTAACAGTCTTATGCTTTACAGTAACAATTTCAGATAGACACAAAGAAGCATGCATCGATTTCTCAATCAATATTTCACTCAAACACTTGTTTCAATTCTGCTCATTTTAGGAGACTAAGCTCCTGGTGGGCCACTGATAACTAGAATGGCTGGGGGGCTTTGCAGGCGATATTAATAAATTCACGTAGGAATCAATTACAAGCTTGGCAACAAAATGTCATGGTAAGTGGAGTCAGAGAAGAGGAATGTCAAGAGATGATGGGTCTGATGATACATTTAAAGAGGGAGTGTTACCAGCATACAAATGTAGGTTCTTGGGATGTTGGTATGTTTCTTCTGAAGATGGTTTGTTCTTTTGGATACGGTTTTGCCTTTTTCTTTCTGTAATTTCTGCCTTTAACCCATATAATTTTTGATGTCTGCTTTTCTAAGACTCCTATCTCGTTATTATGATCCAAATTTTCCTTTAAAAAACCCTTTGTCTATGACTTGGTCCATGGTTTCTACCCTGTGGTTCATCATCATTCCACTAGAGGCAGTAGAAGGGCTTTCAAAATGGTCATTTCAAAATGGCTTCTTCCATGAAATCTCAAAAACACTTTTATATGAGAAAAGTTTTGCTTAATTTTTTTAAAACTTTATAGTGAGAATAACTCATCTAATTTTATTCATTTTTTAAATGGCTATTTACTGTATAGAAAAAAATGCAAACTTGTTGATATGTTGTCTTTATAACACAGTTACAACAGGTTCAAAATTTGGGTCAAATTTGAGACAGTGGGTAAATTAGGTCCTTTTTTTATCTGAACTCTCATAACGATATTTATGCATTATAAAACTAACGTTGTTGTGAGCAAAAACTTACCAAATCACCCAACATATTATAATGTTATAATATGTATACCAATATATGATGCTATCAATATCTTATTAAAAATGAAATTTCCAAAAAGAAAATTCCCTTATGAATTTTCTGTCAATTCTTTGATCCAGTGAATGTAGTCTTTATGATTAACACAATGTATTGCTTTGTATATCAGTCAGTTGATCTGATATCTTATTTTTGATATATTTGCAGCCAACTAAGTTTAGCTGCTAATGTGATGCAAAGCAGACCTTTAATGCCTTTGATTATTCAACTATAAATCTCCTGCATGAAGCGAGATTAAAGGCATAAACTACTTTTTGCATGTGAAAATGTCTTGCAAACCTCAATGTCCTCTCCTTATGGTTTCAGGTGTTTTTGGATGCAGCATTAGCTGCAGCTTGAGTGGGATATGAAACCATGGTGCATTGGTGAATTGACATAAGAACAGGAGGAAACTCCTGCGGCATATCAAAACAGCAAATACCTCAAGAACATTTATTGACATGAAATTAACTCACAGTGCAGCCACTTCAGTTCTCTTTCAAACTGAAACAGAAAAAGAAGATAAAATTATGCACTTTGTGTTTTATTTTTGACTTGCATACATGCTTTTTCAGCAAAAACAGCTATGTGTGCACTCAGAGTGTGTATTGTTAGATTGTTGTATTAAGGATCTGGCTTTCAGGCATTTCACAGGTGAACTTTGAATTTTGGAATTATGTAAATTTAGAACTTTTAAAAGTTTAGGACCATTTTCCCCACAGATAATAGATGTTAAAAAAATCTACTTTTGTATTCTATGAGAAATTCTGTCTTTTCTTGTTAGAATTTGTACCAAGAGATTGTTTGATGTCATTTGTCATTGACAGGACATAGACAGATTTATTCATTCATCTTCTAAACACGCTGCACAAAAGTGCACAAAAAAGTACATCTAGTTTTAATTTACACAGAAATCCGTCTTTTAACTTCATAGCTGGCATTTACCTTTAAAACATTTATTACCTTTAAAATGTTAGAAAGCAAAAGAGCTCCGTGGCGGAGATAGGTCTGGTGAATCGTATGGCAAAGCAGCAAGCCTAGGTATCATAAGTCTTGTGATATTTTTCTTATATTCATTGAGACAATAATAAATTGATCCTTCTTGTTTTCCTTTTTCCTTTCTTGAATGAATGTGGGTCACAGAGACACGGAAGTTACAGCTGAAAGTGGCTTTTGCGGCTGGACGGAGAGTGTATCAGTGTTTTTGAATGACTCATGACGTGAATAATTATTCCACTCGCACAAATTAATTCTTTCAAGGGAACGAAATAGTATTTCGAGGGAACGGAATATTATCTTGTGGGAACGGAATATTGTCTTGTGGGAACAAGATATTAATCTGTGGGAACGAGATATATTTGAGCTTTTTAATGTCAGGACACGGGCTCTGTAATTTTGTGTGCACAAATTAGTATTTATTTGCACAAAATGCTAAGTTGTGTGCACAAAATGCTAATTTGAAGTAAGAATTATTTTTTATGTCATGTCCAGAGCTCTGTAACTTTTTGCCTCAGGCAGATGAATATTAGTCCAGCAGAGGGCAACCTTATGACATGGTTATGGGGCTGCTACAGGGACTCACAACCAAGTTTGCTTTTAATCCTTTGAAGAACCTGCTATTTGCAGAGTTTGTAAGAGTTGAATGTCTTAGAGCAAAATAGAACATGTAATTTGACATGTTTGCATGTCGCTTACAGTGAAGTTAACATGAAAGATAACGTGTTTTATGTCTAAAACTCTTGAACGGAGGTAAAGTACAGGTCAACCTTTATTCCAAATCAGTCAGTGTGGAACTCCTGAAAAGCTGGTTTAGATTTGAAAGCTGTTTGAAGAATTAACTCAGAGAAAAGTCATTAACAAGGCATAGAGGGTAGAAAAATAAACCTCTCACTGTAGAAAAAAAAAACACGCATGGGTGAGAGTTATATTTTCACAAAGACCATCCCTCAGACGTGCCCTGTCGTGCTTTATAATTGATTTTTTTTACCCCAAGACTTGAAAGAAGAAAAAAAAAGAAATCTTCGTATATAAATGTTTCAAAAGATTTTTCATCAAATGGTTTTTAAACAAAGTTCTCTTCATGGAGAATCCTTAATATTGCAGAAGGAGTGAAGCATAAAGAAATCACAAACCCACTTAATGTGCCGTGAAGAAAATGATGCTCCTTTTGTGAAACCAAAAGCTGCACAAGTCTGCAGGAAAAGCTGTTTTCTACATGACAGAACAAGTATGTTTGACTAGAAACTCCCTCTTGGTTACACATGGAAGCAAAAGTATCTGTGCCAAATGAAAATAGTACAGTAATTACATGTTTTCTCCAGAGAATAGCCCATGTATCAAACAACCTCATTTGAATGAGGAGTCGTGCAAGTGTAATTAAGCATTGTGCGGCCTCATGTATAATGCAGCATTTAGGTATTAACTAAATACCTGATAAATAAATAGTGTGGGGGTGTTGGAGGATGTCAAACTGCAAACAACCTGCATGGTAAACACCTGCTAATTTACCTCCATATGGAGCGGTCTCTCCCACCCGCTGCTGGCTGAACCTTGACCTTTGGCTGAGGAGGAGTTTTTGAGACAAAACAACAGGCTTTCTGCCGATGTCAGTCTGAGGGGCTACAGCAGGTCAAGTTGGGGGAGGAGGGATGAAGCTGTCCCACGCATGGCCACACAGAAGTGGCAGACATGTCTGCCATCTCCATCTCCGAGCCTGGGAAAATGACAGGAGATGTTCCTGCGACGGTGGCCTTTTGTCAAGAGACGAGGAAAAAATGTAAAGCTGCTGACAGTTCAGAGCCGTCCTGAAGTTTTACTGAAAATAAGATAAACTGCTGCTAGAATTCATAGAAAGTCAGAAAAAAGTTATTTTTAAACTGATTAAGTACATGTTTTAAGGTTTGCAGTACATACAGAAATTATTAATTAGACCTAATTGCTTTTTTCTCTTTTTGATTTAGAAAAAAAATCAATTTTCACTTAGAAAATGCTGTTCAGATACTTAAGATCTATGGATTTATTCCCCTTTAAAGCAAATTATAGTTTTAATTTTGGGGCAAAAACTGTTTTTCTTAGTAGAATTTCCTTTTTTTTTCCAGTTAAATTTACTAATCAGGTGAAAACAGTGTTTCTTAACTAAGTAAAATTGGAATTCAAGAAGAAATTGTAGATAAAAAAGTGACATTTATTTAAACTTTACATCAAATTCTAAACCAAAATAGAATAGAAGATTCCCCGTCTTTCACATCTACACATTTTCCTATTTATTTTTATAAAGTGCAGCTACAAATTGATCTCCACTTCCATTGTTTTCTTCCTGACCCACCTGCTCAGCATCAAGCAAACACCATCATCTGTTCCTTTCCTCCCGACTCCTGCAGCATCTCCCCATTTCTCCTGCTTCTGCTTACCCTTCTTTTTCCATCCTTTTCTAGCAGAAGAACAGATGGGGGGTGAGCATAGGAGGAGGTGTTGTAGCGGATGATGTTTGGATCTGAGAGTGCCTGCAAAGGGAGCTATTATTAGCTGACCAACTTCTTTTTCTTTTCTCTTTTTCCTGAGCTGATAGCATTTTCTCTACTCTGTGTGTCGAGTGAATCTTGTTAGGAACAAAAAATAGCCACAATAAACAGAGGAGAAAGTTTCAGAGCGAAGCAGTGTGAGGAATTAAAAGATTATAGTCAGAACAGTTTTGAAGTCATGTGTGGAGACCTGTTTTTTTTTTTATCCCCACTTGATCTTGCTGGGGCTCGCCACCCCCTAACAAGGCCCCCTAGTCCACACACAATGCACTGGACACAGTGAATGACTGCCACTGTTTTCATCCCACTCTAGAAAAAAAACATCAAGAACCTCTCCAGTTTTGATGAAATCCTGCAGCAATGTGACAGATTCAGATTTTTTTTTAAAATAAAAAATCCCGAAATTTTTTGTCTCCTCTTCCTTCCTGTAGTTTATGTGTTTCTCTTAAGCACACAAGCCCCATCCTCATGAAAAATGCATTTCCTGACATCTCCCTGCTAAACAGGAACAGCAGGATAGTTGTTTTTGCAGCGCTGCAGATGAAACCTATTTGAATATAGACCTCCAGAGCTCTTCTTCACCAAACAGCTGCCATTATTCATGAATGTCAGCTAAGGAGACTATTTCATATGTCAGCGTTGGATAGATTATATTATGTTACAACCCCTGGCTGTGGTTGGTAACATTTTTTTTTAATGTTCCAAACAGTGCATCAGTAAAATAAATATTGCACGCTTTTCGCCTTGAAGGATGTGGCATGAATTCTTGCCCGGGCTGCAGGAAGTGTGTTGTGTCAACCGTGAGAGAATTATGTCTTTAGAGAAGAAGCTCTCCTCCTTCATGTTCATGCATTACATTCTGGAATACTCAACAGGCAGGGATCTTGCTTGGAGCTGGAGTTTAGGCCCAGGCTCATTTTGATATAGGTTACACCTCATTATTGCAAATTCAAAAGTTTTTACAATGACTTTCTGTTCAGAAAAGCAAGACAGAAACCAAAAAAGATGTCCCCTGTGTGCCACTGATTTAAACGGTACGGTTTCACCTCCTTTTCCAGAGTGTTTTGTTTGATCTAAATGAGAATTCGGGAGGGAAAGTGGAGCAGCCTGTGAAGGAGGACTGAGAAATTGAGAGTGACGTTGCCACCTCATCGGCCTGAAATTGTGCGGAGTACTTGTGCCAGTCTCTTTGTTTCGAGATTAATGTTGCGTCAGTCACATTCTTTGTTTGAGGAACACCAGCCAAAACGCACGGCGAAATCTATCTACATCAAAAACACCCATTCTGACGTCGAGCAAAACAGGAGAGCAGCGTTTGGAGGAATCTGGAATTTATCTGACATGCATGGGCTCCTGCTGTTATGAGGTATTGACAGAATGCCTGTCGAAGCTTACCATTTGTGGCATCATCAGCCTCTGTGTTGTAACCTCAAGTGTAGGTGGAACACTACTGAGCTTTGTTGTGAGTTGTTGTACACGGAGCAGAGAATTAGCAAACCTCACTTTTCTTTTCTTTTTCTCTTTTCTGCAGGCTTTGCTCAGGGGCATGACACATTTCTGAGGGGCTTTGGATCCACTGGCCTGATAATTCCTTCAATTATTTAATGGTTGGCTGGTGTGAGCCCATGAATAAGGCAAATCTTTGAGCATGCAAGCTCCTCTATTAACAACATTTTTAACATTCATTTCCTCAGCTAGTCCTTGAAGAGGCTCCATGGTAAACTGGGGAGCGGGCAGGCAGGGGTTGGTCATTATATGGGTTTTGCAAAGACGACCTGCCAATTTAAATTTAAGCAACAAAGTCAAAGAGGTCAGTGAATTCCAGCCAAACTCCTGTTGGGCGGAGGCCAACACTGCTCATTTGGGTCTTTGTATTTTCACTTTTTGCACAGATTTGGTGAAAAATTAGCCAACAAATGCTCATGTCTAAAAAAAAAAAAGACAATCCCTTCTGTGCTGATTTAATGCAGTCAAGTGCAAAAAGAAGGTGTGCAGCTACACCCTAATGAAGTTGTAGGCCTTATTCCTTGCTGTGCTCTGTTGGAGAAACAAAGCTAATCAGGGTGAGAGCGGCCCCAGACTGCTGGAACAGAGGGACCAGGTGCTTGCTCTTCTTTTTTTCATCCTTTTTTTCCTCAGAGCACCTGCCTTTAACCATCTGCACCTGCTGTCTGTAATCAGACAAGAGTGCAACACTCACCACTCTCCCCTGGATGGGATGCAGGATGAAGCCCCAAACACGTTTAAAGGACACGTATGTGGGGGTGGGAGGACGCCGCAACGCTGACCAGTTTTGTTGCCCGGAAAGTGCCAACAAACCTGTCCGTCTTGGATGTGAGGGGCTCTTTGCGCTCCTGCGGTGTCTTGTTGTCTGATTTTAATCTCCTCAGCAACAGACTTATGATGCACTTGGTTCACGTGGAGGTCAAGGACAAGCCAAATGCCCCACCCTCCTCCTGAAACAAAGCATATAAGGTGAGGCAAGAGAAGCCACGGTGTGGTGTGGTATCACGTCCACTCGACATTACAGTCAGAAACTTTTTCGTTTTCTGGGCAGATAAAAACAAAATGCCACCCTGAACACAAATCTGAGGTTTGATTGGTGAGGATGAAAACGCTTCACACATAAAGCTTCGTACACATTTGACGTGCGTTCAAGAATGCGCTTTTAACCCATGGTGTTCACACTGGACAAGCAGGGGGGGGCTACTTCTTCTTTTTCTACTGTTTACTAGTGCATGTCTGAGCAAATTGGGTGCAAAACGGAAACAGTTTGGTTTATTGCTAGTGTCCTTTCAAAAAGCAGATATAGGTTACAATCATGTGAGTAGAGTGGCCTTGGTTTATCTCTACCTTAAAAAACAAACGCAGACATCATTGTGTCTGGGTTCAAGCTCTGAGTCCTCCAGAATCGGACAATTTTCAAATTTGACAGTTTCCACGTCATCCGCACGTCAATACCAAATTTAATGCGGAAGCCCAAAGTGTCCGTTTACAAGCTTTTATATGCCACGTTCACATCGGGCATGTGACGCGCGTTTAAGAACGCACTAAACAGGGTTTGGTACAAATAGAGGGGGAATTTTTTTTTTTTGTTCTTTTGCTACTGTTTACTGGCGCATGTCCGCCACCTAAAGTCAGAAGAGGCTGGACGTGAGACGTCAAAGCGATGTAAATCTCACAAATCTTTTTCCAGACTTGGTGTCAAAATTCCGACCGAGCGCAAAGCGCTATTTTCAAACAGATGGAAGCTCCGTGAAATAAAGGGGACACCGACTACTAAATCTAGTCGATGATTGGTCAAATTTTAACCTGGTTTAGCTGGCAACCTGCATTTATTGGCCAGGAGTTTTGTACGTAGAGACCAAAAACAGTCGTTAAAACCTGCATAGCTACACGTAAATGCCAACATTTTGAACTCATAAGCATGAAACATATATGTCCACGCGTTTCCATAGATTTTCATTGGAAGGGGTCACTTGAACTGGCATTGCTGAGAGTGGTGTGAACGTAGCTAAAGAAGGATGAGGGGCAGAAAACAAACAGAAAGCTATGGGAGGTGTGTGAACAGCTTTCATGTCCGTCCGCCTCATCCCACCACTGCCACCACCAGCGACGCTCTGCCAGATGCTGCTCATGCAGATAAACAAATGCAAGACAAATTCTTCTTTGTTAAACCTGTGTCGACTGTTGCATGATAATGAAGGCTGGTGCTGCCAGAGCGTGTGCCCGGCCAGTAATGATGCTCCTGTCTAAGAGAACAATGAGGAAAAAGAATGTATTCACCGCACTGATCCCTCTGCTGCTTTGTACAGTCCTCCTTCCTGAACCTTCTTGGCATTAATTTGTCTTTGTAAAGGCAGCAGATTAGTGAGTGTGCACAATTATTTTTGAATATTTTGAAAGCAGGTCTGGGTTGCAACCCGTGCATTCATTCTGATCATTTTTTGTATTTTGACGATGGTGTGGAAACAAATGACATTGTCCAATCAGATCAGAGTATACTAACTGAAGAAATATGTTTAATATGATGATAGGTATCCTTGTGTAGGTGACCAGGGGGGAACCCCCCCTACTAAAATGAAACATTAATTTCAAATTATATAAAATATTAACTTTTCATATTTTGGAGAAAAGGAAAAACCTTTTTGCAATAATATTAGAAAAAAACTCTTCACAGTTCTCAAGGGATTTCACCTAATTATGCATTAAAGATTTCTGACGGCTGTAAGGGGGAGGGAGGTGGGAGAGAAATGGGGTACTGGTGGACTTGGTGCATCTTAGATTCACAGCTGAAGGCAGTCAAGGACATCCCGTAGCTAAAATCCTGCATCATTACGGCTGAAAACCTGGCCAGATCACAAGGTTACCGTGATAACGAGGCGAGGACAATAAGAAAAAGTCCTGCAACGAGAAAAAAAATGCAATGCATACCTACCACACAGGCCTGGAGGGCTGGACCACGACTCATTTTCTGAAGGGCAACTTCTTCCAGAGGTCATGTGCAATTAAATAATGATCAGTGCCGGTCTCTTGTGTAAAATTCAAAAATTGGAGTTTCATACTGGAAAAAAATGTAAACTGTCGACGAGTCTTTTTAATTCATCGGTGTTAAAAAAAAGTGTGAAATGTGGTAGTTTGTTTAAAAATATATATATTGTATTTTTAATATGAAATAGTGGATTTGATTCAAATTGTAGAGAAATATTCATGACTCTTAATTTGAAAATTTAAACTTTTGTTTCTCTTGCTTGATTTAAATTTATTAGTTTCAAATTTAAATTATACTAAATTATAATCATCCATTAAGAGAAATACAAATGTCTCCTGAAGTTTAGAATGTAAAGGAAGTAAAGAAGATGTGATGATGAGCTTCAATGCCCGAACAGTCCATGTTCCCTGATGCTCCTACGAATGACAGAAACTTTGATTTAGTTTTTATTACTGAATCTTTCTCGGGTAATGAAGTTGGGACTGTTGTGTTTCTCCCATTACCTTTTCATTAAAGATGTGACTGGAAAATGTGGTTACCATGGCAATGACTCTATCAAGTTGCAGTGCAGAGCTGCATTGTTTACTCTTTTTTTTTTTTGTTACAGGATGAAACAAATACATCTTTTCTTGTTTTTCCCATTTCTTAGGTAATGGATTTAACTAAATGCTGTGATATAAAAATGGGGCCCTGTTTGTTATCTCGGAGTGGTTTCATTAGCCTGCTTGTTCAACCTTGTTATGTCTAGGGCAGGGGTGGCCAACCCTGGTCTAGGGGTTGTAGGGCATGGCATTAACGTTGGACCACTCTATTAGGTCCTACTCTTGGCACACCAGTTGGGCTGTACCATGTTGACAGCACCACAAGGGGGTTGATTCCTCACCGTCCCTGCCTCCACTTAAACTCTTGCAGTGCTCAGGGACGGCTAAAACTGACACCAATCCAGTAGGGGTCACAACACCACTATCATATTGTTGAGTTTAGGTGCAAATGTGGCGGCACACCTCTCCAGGGCCACTACTACTACTTCAAAGGAGCTGTACTTTGGGATGACTCTGGGACGGCCCAGCTGGTGTGCTGTGAGTAGACCCTTAAGCACACAATAATTCAAACAAAGTGATTTATAATAAAAATGGCTTACTTGTTCATTCATAACAGCAGCAAAAATATGTGAAGCTAAAAGGCTTCAGGGTGAACCAAAGACTGAAACAACAAATGGAACCCACAAATGGTCTCACCTGAAAACGCCAAACAAGGTGAATTACATTACAAACACTTACTGAACTCCCAGGACTACTTCAAAAAAACAAAAACAACTTTGTTAAATAAATGAGCTACAAAAGTGGGGAACACCACACAAGTCAATAGCACTAAAAAATAAAGCTGGACTGAAAACGTTAGTCTCACTAGGATAAGCTATTTTAAACGCATTTCATCCTTTAGCCAAAATCAAAAAACTTGTGTTGTTTATAGTTTCTGCAGGACAACAGTAGTTCATTAGAAATTCCCCCTTTGAGTTGTGGGCAGTACCGTTGGAGAAGTGCAACCCCACCCCCCTTTTCCTTCTCGTTGTGGAGCGGCCCGGCGCAGGCAGCTTACGGTCCGCCCCTCATACTTTCAATGTCACAAAAAACTCTTTTTCAAATGTGATTTTTTTGTAGTCTGCTCTTGATTCACAATGGCCGAATCTGAATTAATTCTCTACCCCTGTAGCTCTTTCCTATGTATAGGGGCAATTGGAGCTAACTACTAAAAAAATATATAGTGCGGGACTATGTGCCCATGATTTTGAAAGCAATTCAATCACCATGCTCACTAATATATATAAATCTTTTTTTTAACGGCAAGTATTTCACATTAACAATGTGAAAATCTAATTGATATGAGTGTTTTATGACTATTATTTATAAATCCACTGTGTTTTGAAGATGAAAAAGTTAATGGTTTATCAAAAAAATACATTAAAATATTTTTTTGGGCAGAAATTGTTCTGCATGTGATGCATTGCGTCTATATTTGCCAATCTAGTGCGCATTGAAGCACACTGGTTTTTCACAAAGACTTCTTGGACATTTCTAGGATACTCGATTTTGGAATTGTAGATTCAGCTCTAAACAAAGGTGAACGCGCTAAATAGTGGACTATGTAGTGAGTAGTGAAGGAATATGGATGCTATTTGTCCATAACTCTCTGCTTGGAGGGATAGATGTAGGGAGAAGCCATGGGGGTAGGGAATTGATTCAGATTCGGTAAATGATTTGAATATCGAAATATTCCATTTTGAGCTTAATTTTCTGTTCTCCACCATAAGAAAAATGCCACAAGAACTTGTTAAAAAAAAAACAATTTTTATGGGAGTAGGTCGTTAAACTAAAAGACTGAAAATATAAGCTGAATTGACAGCTTTTAGTTCAGTGAGGTCCAACTCCATCGAAAAAGTATCACACACAATATAACTTAGAAAAAAAAAACGGTTGTAGCCATGAAATGCTTGTTGTTTCCATAAAACATACATGGTACTCCTTAGAGGAGTGGAAAAAGAGAAGATTTTCAGCCTGGAGGCTGTAAATTTGACAGACAACAGAAACCAAACTGCTATTGAGCAGTTTGGTTTAAAAGGCAGTTGGGGTTAATAAAGACGACTAAAAACAGCTTCTGTTATTCCTGAATACAAACCTGGAAAACACTGACATGTCATTGTTTTGTTACTTTCCATCTATCCAGCTCTCCTTCAGGACATGTTATGCACTAATAGCTTTTAATCATATTCAAATAATCACGATGCCCAAGAGCAAGGTAAATGAATGAGAGGAAAGGCAGAGCTACAACAGCTTCTGCTCTTTTATCAGCAGCATTTTCCAAACCATTAGTCCTGCCTTTTGCTTCCTGTCTACTTTTCATGTCTGCTGTTCGGCTTCACCCTCTGTATTATGATTAGTTCAAGAAGGATGCCTTTCATTGATTTTGCTCCACTGGGTGTTCGTTAAGTCCGTGCCATCTTTTAATTATGTTTCTCAACTGTCATTTTAGCTCTTGGCTCTTGCAGAGAACGGAAAATCCAGCATTTAGTTTAAATGTTTATCTTTAAATGTATTATATTGAAGTTCATTTTGTTAAGATTTTGTTTGTGTTTTACATTCCTTGTCAATAAAATCTCAGGAAAGAGGCGTTTGCTTTGAAGCAACACTGCTAACCCCTGTCCTGTCATGCAGCACTAGCTTGAAATCACTCTTTTTTTCTTTTCTTTTTTTGTTTGCCTCAGGGTCTTGTCTTGTTGAAATGCAAATGTCCCCGGCAAAGATCCCTAAAACTTAAAGTGTTTATTCATGATGCTCTATATTCCCCTGAAATCACTTTTCATCCTCCACAGGAAGAGCTCAAATAGTGCAGCTGCAGTGTTTCCCTGCATGCGTGGTACTAGTGTGACTCACAGCCTGTTCTTCTTCCATGCAGGCTTTTAAGGCCATGACCAGATAAAACCACCAATGTTTGGAGGACAGGATTGTCATGAACTGAAAATGGATAAAAGTGCCAGCAACATTAATCATCATACACAAAGATTTACAACAAATCAAAGCTTTAAGGGTTGTAAATGTCTTTTATCTGAAAATACTACACATCTTTTTTTCCCTTTGTACCTGTGCAGCTTCAAAATACCTCAAATCTATTGACTAAGTAATAATATTCTGCATGTATTAATGCAAACTTCACAGATCACACTTGCAAAGATTGCGTGAAATGAATATATCTTTGTCAATTTGGAAGATCTGTGCATCTATAATGGAAATATTATCCAATTCCAGACAGGAAATCGAATGGAGAAGTCTGCAAATCCCGTGTTGTGTAAAGAAACAGGAAATATTATCCATATTTAGACATGTGGCACGTAAATGTGAAAACTCTGGAAGCAAAAAGCGCTTTTAAGACAGAAATATCAGAAAATAAAGAAGTCAGAGTGTTTGTGGATTAAATATAGCAATTTGTGGAGCAAATAAACATTCTGTGACTCAATATTTACTTGAAAACAATATCTTCTTTTAATATTTCTTAATGAGGCTGGTAAATGTTCTCAACATGTTGACAGACACATGTAGCTATAACGGGCTCATGAAAGCTGCCAAGTAAAACAGCAATACTTCTGCTAAATGCCTCTTTGGTGTTCCACTTCCTATCATTATTGGAACGCTCTCCCAAGGTCTTTAATTTGCATCCTAATGTTCCGCCTTTGTTCAATATAATTTCAGCACAGATGCAAGAGCAGTAACTGTGAGCTTCATCCCCAAGGAAGGAAGGCAAAAGAGAAAATGAAGCAAAAAACTAGTTTATTTTTATAGGCTTCGTATGAACATTTATATAAAACATGCAGACATAAAATAATTATTTCTGATTCTGCTCAAATGGAACTTAACGTCCATATGCTGAGTGATAATGCCGCCTCTGTTTGATGGTTTGTTTATCTGCTTGTTTTGCTTCCTGTACATTTGTGCGCTCGCAGTCAATGAGAGGACAAACAATGCGGTTCAGTACATTTGGGGAAATGGCAAGAAAAACAGATTCTCAGCTCTGGAAACTTTGGACATTTTGAGCTCCCCTTCCTAAACAGGAGGGTAAAAAAAGTAGGTTGCAGTGATAGGGGTGTAGAGCCCGGCCCCCGAGGCGATGACAAAATAAATATGGGGCATTCTTGTGTTCTCTTTCCCCTCCTTACACACACACTCATGTAGCGTGTGTGCATCTCCTTTGCGCCTCAAGTCTCCCTTTTTCTCAAATGTCTTATTACATGCTCAGTTTTTAAGTCAGCAGAGGAGGAGCTCTGTTTGACACATGTGAGGAGCCCACACAAGCCCATTTACTGCACTTTAATCCATTTCGCTCATGCGTTATCTAATCTGAGACTAATCAGGATTGGATTAACGAAATTTGTAGATTTAAACTTTAAAATGAACTTGTTTTCTCTTAGTCATTTTTGCGTTTTTGTTGTTTGGTCCCGCAAATAAAGGCTTTTCTCCAGGCTAAGTAGCACATGACCACAAAACAAACGCTGTATCTAATTTTATTACTAGCCCCTGTTTGACTGGCTTAGCCCCCTCAGATATACCATAAACACCTTTACCGTTGGGTGGCTCAAGTTAATTACTTCAGCCTATAATGCCTGAGATACCAAATACGCATGAAGTGTTATAAATTATGATGCTTGGATTATGTGCTGTTGATTTTGAAATACTTTTTGGAAATTGAAGAGAAACGGGCACATCATACTCTTTGCATTAAAGACCCACTCCAATGGAAATGGTGTTTTTGGTGTTAATATTTTCTTGTAGGGTTTTTCTGAAAAGGGAGAACATGTAAAAAATAAAATTGAGCTTGAAATTGCATTTTGTAGTATTTCTTTATCACAATCATTGTGAATCAGGAGCAGATGAAAAAATGCCATTTAAAAAAGATTGTATTTATGATGTATGTTATGAACCAAACCCAAGGCCACGATACAGAGCTGGACGAATCTCAACAAAGTAACCAAACATAATGATACAGAGAATGTCACTGAGAAAAACGGGACTCTATAACCATTGAAGGACCAGTGGTTGATTGTCAGCTTCAGCACCTTCTTGACGCAGCGTATCTTCCTCCTCTTTTACCCACGTCAGCTTCTCCTGGCAATCAGCTGTCCGGGTAACAGCCCTTCAATCAACCGATCCACTCCAGCGCTCCACCGCTCAGCTGGTTGATTCACTGAAGGAGAAAACTAATAAACACAAATGGAGCCGGAACACCCCTTCACAAAAAATCAAGCTACAAAGCCCCCCAAAAATGTACCCCAGAAATGCACACTAAACAACTTCACTTCCGTGACAGAGCATCAGCCACTAGATTATCTGCTCCCCATTTGTTTTTCATTTCCAAATTGTACTCCTGAGCTAGCCAAGCCCATTGCATGAACTGCTGGTTATGATTCTACATAACGGGTTGTGATCTGTATGTACCACTAGTGGCTCGCCAATAACTTCAAAGACTTGTAGGGCGAACAGAAGGCCAAGGAACTCCTTCTCGATTTTGGATGTACGGGTCACAAACTTCCTGCTCCGCCCCATTCCAATGCATCCACTGTCAGACATGTAGATCCAAGGACGTCTTTGTTTTCCTCATCTGGGCTGACATCTGGCTCAAAACTGTACAACTGGATAGCTCCGAAATTGCTTGGCATTTTTTTAGCCCCAATAATAGGTTGGGTTATGTGATGGGCTGTAAGCTAGTGGGAGAGCGTGTAAACAGAGAGCTTTCAGTGACAGGGAGGGGAACAGTTTCGCCCACAACTCAGAGTTGATTTTTTTTAGTGAACTACTGCCGCTCTGCTGACTTTCTTTCCTTAGAAAACAACACAAGCTTTTAATTTTGTCTAAAAACAGCATAATCATAGCTAAAAGACCACTAAGAATGTTTTTGAAATAGATCAAAAGATGATCAGAGTGGGACTTTAGGCCTAAAGCAATTAGTTCCATGTGCACATGCATTTTGCTTTACAAACTACCAACAAAGCAAGTGTTGTCTCTGTGATCTACGATAGGATCAGTTATGTAGACTGAAGGATCAGCGCACATGCTCAGTCACACTGTTCTGAAGGCCTCCCACACAGCCTTTGTTAAGCACTCTTTCTTGAGCCGACACTTCAGCTTCCCTGAGCCCATTAACTCCCACTGGATGCTCTCTACTATGTTTCCTGGGTGAAATATAAGTGGGCCCTACTTAATACTGTAATACCCCCATCCCTTTCTGTGGCGCATGCCCCCCCCTCCTTCAATAAACGTCCACCAATACAATTTAATCCTATTTGGTAGGCAACTAAAATTCATCCAATTTCACAGATTAGGAGTTGTCGTCTCCCTGCACTGTTTATTTTTGCTGAACTTTTTTTTGTAATGTTATTTTTCCTTGAATTAGAAACACTAACACACATAAGAGGTCTACAACTGAAAAACAAGCTAATTTCATACATACTCTGACGTGTACAAAATCCCATTTTTTCACTCATTACCTAAAGTCAAGCTTGTCTCAGTCTGACCACCTTGTGTCAGAAACTGTTTCTATAGCAATCCTACAGTATAATGAGCACAAATCTGTGTAACGTGAGAACACACAGACATAAGGAGACAGGCTTTGCATTATTTCTAATTAGAAAATGATAATTGCCTCCTTTTCGTAAGGCGTGCAAGAAAAATTGAAGATGCAGCATCACTTAATGTGTTTTGGTAATGTTCAAGCATTAAACATGTGTGCTTTTTTATCATCTTTCCATGTACATTTTTTTTCTTTTTTTGCTGAAAATCACTAATTTCTTCAGTCAAGTTAGAGCCCAAAAGCCCAACATGACTTTTTTGTTCTTTTTCTGAAAAAAAAAAAAGCACAGAACGTAATACAAATAGGAGACAAGGGAGATTTAAAAGACAAAAAGTACAGAGAACAGGGATCAGCCCGTCTTATGGAAACAAGCCAGGGATGGTTTTAATTTACTCCTTCTTGTCCAAGCTGAGTGTAGGTTGTTTGGCAGCAGGAAAACTTATTAATGGTTCACTAACAGCAGGCAAGCCTGGGCACAGAATCTGCCATTCTCTCTAAAATTGTGTTGTGAATGTAGCACCTATTATTTTTGTGGCAAAAACTGAAAAAAACAGGTGCAACAAATGGTTTAATAGCACAAATTCTATGCATTAAAATGTGCGAACATGTGTCTGCAGAGCTTTAAAGCTGTTACTTTGAGAATTTCTTGCTGTGAAAAAAAAAGTAAAATTAAATCAGTCTATTTTTTAACAGCAGATACACATTCTACATGCAGAATTGTAGCATAATAAATGAAAGATAAGCTAACTTGCTCCTCATACTATATAACGCAACATTAAAGCAAAGAAATGAGCCAGAAAAGTCATTAAATGTAGATTGAAATCATTGTTAGTTGGTTTTTATTTATATATTTTTTACCTCTTTAACGCCTAGTGATGCAACTATGCATCAAACCACTCCTGCTCCAGCCATGTTTTTCATAACTGGAAATAAATTCAGGCGTCAAGGGGTTAAACTCTGCAGCTTTGGATGTTTTCTACAGTTAAAAGGTGTGTGGTTGAGATGTAAAATCTCAATGTCTGTCATGTTTTTGACGTTTGTTTTCTCGTGGCAGGAAAAACAACTTTGTGCCCCAAATCAGGTGTTTTCAAGCTCCTTGCTGCTAGTTTCTTGGGCTATCACAAAACAAATTGCACTGACTCGAGTTTGACAATTTCTATATGAAGAATGCCTCATTGATTTCTGGATCTCTTTGGCTCAGCAGGAAAGCAGAGCAGCTAATTGTCTCACTGCTGGACTGCATTCACTTTAGCTTTTGGGAAGCATCAGAGAAGAAAGTTAGCGAGCGTTGCTCAAGTGCACAGTCAGTATGCGCTCAAGCAAGCCCTGCTGGCAAACGCATTGAGTTGCAATTTTTTTTCTTCCAGAGGATACGACTCGTCAGCAAAGTCTTTCCTGCAGTGTGAGGCTTGACACTGTAGTGACAGCGCAGCAATATTTACCTCTCCTTGTTTCAGAACAAATTACCAGCAGCTTGACATCAGGGGGGCTCGCTGTGCAACCAGAACCACCATCTTCATTACCTCCCATCTCGCAGAGGGGAGGAAAAATAATGTAGAACTTTTTTTTTTTTTTTCAAAAATATAATCAAACTTTTTGATCAGTTTTTGCTGAAACAAGACAGAAAAAAAATGATGAAATAAAAAAAGCTAAGAAACAAGTCTATAAGGGTGACTTCCTTAGATCAACAAATGCAATCCACCTGCAAGCGCAGTACACACTTCTAATTTGCTTCCTGACATGCATCACTTTGATGTGTCTGCTCTTCTCTTCCTTTTTCCATGAGGTGATAATCAAGGTTTGAACAACTAGACTCATTTTATGCCATTATAAAGAATAAGTGAGGAGGAGCACTGCGGGCTGCACGAGTCAAGTGTTTGTCATTTAGGACGTTTACGATAAAACAAAGTGTAATTGTGCACAACTCTGCAACCCGCAAGACTTCGTTAAACAAGCACAACTGCTTTGCTTCGTTTTACAGCTTGCTTTTATTTTCCTGTGCCACCCTGTTGATCTGCTGTACTTGTTTATTTAAAGTCCTGTAGACTTTGATGTGGTCTGTAATTCTGTCCGGTCTATTAGGGGATTCAAATTAAAGCGGAGAGTAATTTAATAAGGAGGTTAATATCCAACTTGTGCTTTTTGAAATATTCTACATTTCTTTAATTGGATGAATAGATTTATTTTGTCTTTTTTTTTTTTGATTTCTGTTTAATCTCTGCACCCCAACCCCTACCTCCCACTTTATCCTGCTTCCACATCCACGCAACAGATTAGTTGTATCTCATAACAGACAATGGCATCAATGAATTCAAGTAGTTTTTTATTCATCCCCTCCTGGGCAGGCGAGAAAGGGAATCATTTGCATGCAGGTGACATGTTCAAGCAGGGCCAGGCGGGATGAATCAAACTGCAGCTCGACAGTTTCCTAACGCCTTGACCTAATTATGCACCACCACCCCCCCCCCTTCCGCGCCAGCTTTGGTACCTCACATTGGCCACTTTGATCAAATCTAGAAATGCTCAGGATGGGATTAATTTAAAATAAACTCCCAGCTAATGTCGAAAATGTAGTAGTAAATTTAGACATGAAGGATGGTGGGCATTGTCATGATCAGAGGACAAGGCACACTTTCTTTATCTAATCTTCATCCCAAGAATGGTACCCAATAAGATGTACAGACCTTTTCCAAAAAAACTTAAATATCAAAATTAAGTATTTTCATTTCCACAATTTAACTAAAAATGTTGGCATTCACAGAATATAGACCCCAAGTCCACTGTTTAATTGATTTCAAGTATTATTTGTTAATTTTTACATAAATTGGGGTTTCAGCTCATGAAACCCACAAAAACAGGATTTCTGAGAAATCTGCCCCCATTTTTCAGGTCATACATTTTTTAAACAAACAATCATCTACTAAGCTAAAAGCACCTGCACAGGTTTCCCACATGTCATTAAATTGGTTCATTTTGGTTTAGTTGTCTCCGTTTGGTTCTCTTAAAAGACTTTATACTTGACAACTAGCCAGAAGACCATCTCCTCCATAGACTGGATAAGCCACAAAGGCTCATAGCTAAGGAGACTGACTGTTTGGAAAGCGCTGTGTCCAACCAACAGCAGAAAGTCTCATGGAAGAGCAAAGTGTGGCAGGAGAAGATGCAGCAGCTACTAAAGAGTTGACCGTGGGCTTCAGTGGATCATCAAAAGATTCAAAAACCTGCAGACATCCAGAAAGAGTGGAACAAGGTGGAGGAACAGCTTGAAGAACCTCGTGTCAAGCTGCTTCTCAGTCTGGACCAACTGAGGAAAAGTCTCAACTGGGCCTGGAAAAGAAGGCTGGACTGTTAGTCAGTGGTCCAAGGTCCTGTTTTATGATGAAAGGAAAGTTCGCCTTTCATTTAAGAATCAAAGCCCTAGGGTTTGGAAGAAGACAAGGTCCAGTGTGAAATCTCCACTGTCAGTCATGATTTGGGCTTCAACGTTCATACCAGGTTCAGGTATGTCCAGCCAATTAGAACATGCCAGAGCTGGGTAAGTTGGAAAACATGCAGGAATGTGGAGTCGCCCATCCCTGATCTGGATGGAGATGCAGATTTTATCTTCTGACAGGACCTGGCCCCCGGCCCAGAATTCTAATTTTCTGAAATCCTGTTTTTGAAAGTTCCATGAGCTAGAACCCCAATTTATTTAAAAATAAACAAACAAATATTTGAAATCAATTAAACACTTGTCTCTTAATCTATATTGTATAAAAGTTGAATTTTTTTTACAGAATCATGGAAATAAATAAATGTATGCATAATTGTTTCTATTACTTATTATTTTCTCAAAGGGAAGATGAGAATGACTCCACAAAAAAGAAGGTGTTTGTGATTTATTATGATCTTTTTCTTTTATGAAGAACTGAGACACTACTGAAAAACGGGAAAACGGCTGCAAGAGGACATACGATCTACATAACGCAACAGGATGTAGGCGATAACTGTCTGATGCCGTCCAAAGCCACTGAGCATAATCGACCTTGTAACATTTTGATTCGAAAATACGTCACCTTTAATGGGAAAACTCAAATTTGTAAGTAAAAAAAAGTTGAGAACAAACTCAAACGCAGCATCAAAAGTAGAAAAGTGCAAGATTTTCAATGCTATGGAAACCTTTGCCAACCTATGATGTGTTCAGGCAAAATTTCTCACCTTCAATTTTTCTGGTTGTTTTTCAAAACTCACTTCAGACCTCAAATTATTTCAGCAGCAAGCCTAATTTTTATTGGACCATTTTTGCAGGAACATTTAAAACACTTGCCTCACAGGTTTCCATATTCTCCAAATGAGACCAGTGGGAGCTAAAAAATAATAGAAGCATTTGCCAACGCCCTGTGCCACTGTCTGAGCAGACACGACACTGAAATGAGAATGACCTCATCACACATTCAGCCAAATCATCACAAATGGCATGATATAACCATTGCAGACAGTTTTATTATTATTTTTCTTAGGCACTTCTCCATTTTGCTTCTGTTTGTGGTTATGTGCCCTTGTTATCTGGCCCACCAGACTCTACTCTGGCTGTGAGGCAGGGGAGCAGAAGGATGGCTGTATTTCATTTTGTGCCAGGCCACAGGCAAAAACTCTTCTTCCTCTTCTGCCCATTACCTCCAAACCAGACTCAGCGTCTCGGCAGGACGCCGCTCCCTTCCTCTCAAGCCCAGACCAACAGTATTCCAGGGGGGTTGAGGTTAGTGGAAGACCCACTTCAGAGTTTGGCAACCCTGAAGCATTTTACCCTTTCTGCTTAAGTGAAAACTTGAAAGAATATAAACTGTTTTACAGCCCTGAAAGCAGCCACCTTGACTTTAATGATCACCAGCTTGTGGAGGTATTCACCTGGGAAGTCCTTCAGCCTTCAAGGGGGTGGTTTTTAATGTAATTGGTTGAACTGACTGATGTTTTTAAGTTTTGGAGGTGCAGATTTATTATCGCACAAAATAATTTGTGCTAAACCCAGATATTTTCCAGTATTTTAAGACACAAAACTTGATAAATATTAACAACAGTTTTAAAGCTTTCCAATGATGATACCGATTCAAAAGATTAGTCTTTAAGTCCCACTTCATTCATCTTTTGATCTATTTTAAAAGCGTTCCTAGCTGTCTTTTAAATATGATTACGCCAGCCCAAAATTTAAAACATTTGGGAGACACAGTTTCTGCAGAGCAGCAGTAGTTCATTAGTAATTTGCCACTGAGTTTTGGGCGGAACTGTTGCTGCGGAGTAAGCCCACCCTCATTTCCCATCAACCATCTATTTACTACGGTGGCCGAGAGGTGCAAGACACATTTATATTTAAGATAAAACCAACAACAAATCCGGGTACAAACTAACAAATCATGAAGCACTAAAAACAATCTCAGTACAAATTAACAAATCTAGAAACACAACAATGAAAGCGGAGAAAAGGCTTCTAACAGGAATGGAACATCCTAAATCCCGGAAGTGACGTAACATAAAACTAATTGTGTAATTTTTTTATATTTATTTATCACTGTTTTTATGTGGGCATTTTAAATACATGAATGCCACAGTCCACAAGCATATTTTTTAAATTGTATTACTACAATAAAAAATTACAGCAATGTTTAGCAAGGTAAAGTTTTTGCATCACTTCCAATATTAAGAGTATTCCCTTTCCGTTAAGCAAAGCAGAACAGCAGAAGAAAAAAAAATTAACAAAAGGGAGCAGTTGCTGTTGTTGTTGTCTCTTAAATGTAGGAGTGTCTTGCACCTCTCGCCCACTAGCTTGCAGCCCCTCACAACCCCCAGCTAACTTTAATGGTGCATGTTACGGCTGTGGCCGTATTTTGTTTTGTTTCTTTTTGTTCTTGGTTTTGTGTATTGTATTTTTGTATGAGAGTGGGACTGCTGTGTTTTTGTGGATCTTTGTACGTATGTTTGTCTTATTATTTTCAGGTGTGGTGCATGTAGGCGTGGCTCTCATTGAACCCAAACTGATGGCAGCAGTCTTTAAAAGCACCATTTGGACCTCCAGCCTGTGAGAAGGGAGCTTTGCTGCAACTGGGCTCCACTGCAGCTTCGCACATGTTGCAATAAATGTTATTGGCCTAAGTCAGTAAAGCAAAGGGTCTTGCTTATGGATGAAGCTCATTGTGCCTCCTGGGAAAGGAGTTATGCGCCAATCCTACATGCAACCAACTGAGCCATCCAGCTGTTTAGCAGTGCAACAAAAATGGTGAGCAATATTGGAGTTATCCAGTTTTGAGCCAGATGCCAGCTCGGACAAGAAAAACACGGATCTAGTCGTCCATGCATCAGAATGGAGCAGAGCATGTGGCCCTCTGACTGTAGCACCTACAACACTACAACAAGTTCTTTTTTTTTGTTTTTGTTTTTTGACTGCTCCTAATTCACATTGATTTCAATAAAGACATACTCAGAAATGCAATTTTAAGCTTAATTTTTTTTATATATTTTAACTTCCAGCGTGAGATAGGTGCTACAAGGACATGTTATAAAACACCATTTTCATTGGAGCAGGTCTTTAAGAAGAGGCATTTCGGAGCACATCACAATGAGCCTAAGCTCTTCTTGCAGAATATACTCTAAAATCTGCAATACCCGTCTAGGATGTTCAAAGGAATTTGACTAGAGAGGTGTTGTGGAAAAGCCCCCCTTTTTTACTGTTTTCATGCAAAATCTAATTTGATCGCCTGGCAAGCAATTGGATTAGTTGTTTTTCTTTTTTAATCTGTATTTGACATGTTGCTGCTCCAGAGGAGAGCAGAAGAAATATCCCATTAACAGGCTCTCTCCTATCTCCCTACATGAATCACTGACATCAAACTGAAAGTGCTTTGACACAAGAGGGGGGAGTGCAGGAATACAAATGCACAAACAATACACACAATTCTCTTTTTGTTTCTGTATCACACAAACACAACTCTGAAGGTTGTGACTAATTAATTAGGAATGCATCAAAAGTTGTGAATCAAAAGTAAATAGTTTTTTCCCGTTTTCCCTTTTTCCTAATTACCTCAGTTTTTGACCCTAAATGTCAAATCAAAGTGGCCTAAATTGCTGACTTTTTTAGTAAAACTCTGATGGTAATAGTGTGTTGTTTTATAACCTCTTAAAAAATATATACTTTTTTTTTTCTCCAGTTGCAGGAGGAAGCATCAATGCATAAAGAGCCTCAGGCAAACACAATGAAATGACCTACACTTTAACACTGTCTTCAAAGCACTTTTTTCTTTTCATATACAACATATTAAAGTTGCAGAGTTGCAGTTATTACAATGTATATTTAAAGTAGTATATGAAATTCCACAGTGCAGGACAGGAAGCTATACCTTAATGTGCAAAAACCAGATTTTAAAAAGATTTTTTTTACATTTTGCAAACAAACTAAGGTCTTGTTGAGTAGTCAACCCAATGAAAAGTGCAATAAAATCTTGTCATGTGTATTCTGGATTATTTTTGGCTTTACATAACAGCACAGAAGGAGACCTCCATGAATGAATTCCCTCCTTAAACCTTAGAGTCGTCTAATTTACTGTTTCACCTGAGCAGCAGGAACGTTAATCAGACTTTTCAAAATTTGAGCCATCGCCTGAATGTCTGTAATTCTAAAGAGTCTGGAGAGATGTGAATGTAATCTTCAGGATTGTAAACCTGCAGAACAATGACTCCTACCAAAAAAAAAAAGAGGAAAATAATTGGCACAAGGCTTTATTTACTTTGAGAGATGTGCTTGACATGAACAACAAATTACGCATCCGAACTTAGTTTTTCTCCTCTTTGGAACTCATAAAATCAGTAGTTCAGACAGATTTACTGTCCACAAAAAAAATCTAATTTGCCACCAAACTATAATTTCAGGGAATATTGGAGAAAAGAATAAGATTAATACAGAGCACAGGTAAAAAATTAAAAAATACATTTGATTTTTTTAAGTTGAAGTTATTAAATAACTTAAACATTAAAACATTTTATTGTTTGACCAGGCATTTAACTAGCAAAGTGTTTTTGAAACGTACTGAAATAATGATGTATTTAGTAGGACTCAATTGTATAAATCCAGAAAAAAAACTTTCTGAGGTGTAATCTCTCCTTTTTAGCATGCTGAGTTGCTAAGATTAATGATTTTTGTGACTTTCATTTTAAAGATTACACATGTACTATACTAACCTTCTTACTATACTAACCTACTTCAGCTTTTGATACAAAAAAGTCCACAATGATGTAAGTTGACCTACATTTCTCATTTGGTGCACAGATTATGCTACAATAAAACCTTTAAATATAAATTATACCTTTATTTTTGACTTAAATGTGCTCAGAACCACTTTCCAAAAAGTTTTTAGAGAACTTTTTTTATTGTAAAATGACATTATCTGAATTCAAAGTGTTAAAAAATTACATTATTTACAATTTCAAACCTCAAGTAACTCAAGAATTCAGTTCTTCAGATCACTTCTATCTTATTCAGAAAACTATAATAGCTATTTTCATTCAAAAAAAACTTACCTTTGACATGAAAACATGTAGCATCCAAATCCATCACAAAATTCTGCCATCTAAGACAGGAGTTCTCAAAGTTTTTGTAGCGGAGGGCCAAATTAGGAACTCTGGCATTAGACTGGGGGCCAATTTTGGTGAAAAAAAAGGGAGAAAAAGTTGTTTTGAGTAACTTAAATGACCAAGTGTCTTTTGTACAGTTAACCAGGCCCTCCAGTTGCAGTCGGAGGTTGCTGCCCAGATTTTCTACTCGTCTAGTATTTGTATCATTTGACAGAATTTATTTTGCTCTGGACAAACAATGTCGGCATACATTCTTTTTACAAACTTCCCTTCACTTAACCCTTGTGCTATCCTAGGCACTTTAACATTGGGAGTTGGGTCATCCAGACCCACTAGACAGTGCTCTGAACCTTTTTTCTTCAGTGATTTGTGATCTTCACTGGTGTCCATGGATTACATGAAATCTTTCCACCTTTATCCACCTTTGTCATGGTAGGGAGAACACGTCAATGTAAGGGTGGGGTCATCTAAGACAGCACAAGGGTTAAGGGCTTGCTATACCGGGCCATTTCCAAAGCCACAACGTAGCTAGCCTCTGTCACAACTTAACTGAAGGTAGCCATTTTGTAATCATCTGGTGTTCAGCATAGCCTCGTTGTAGTTGTTGGAGCTTATTGTTGTGCTCCTCCCTGGTAAATTTGTCATAGTTTTTATGATTTGTAACATAGTAGTGACGATTTATATTGAATTCTTAGAACATTGCATTTACCTGCTTGCAAATCAGGCACAGGACTTTATCCAGCCCATGAGGTACGACAAAGTAAGCATTTGTCCAGGTAGTTCGAAAGTGCCTTTTCTTCTCGCCAACACAACGCTTTTTCCTCAAAGGAACCTGCTCTGGCTCTCGCTCTGAATCCCGCTCTGATTCCATTTCTACTGCCGTCGTCATGGTCCTTCGTTTCGCAGAGGCAGTGACATAGAAAATGTTGTCTGCCCTCTTGCGGTGAAATTAATACACTATACCGTTGACACCAAAGTGTATTTACCTTTTTTTCCCGCAGATGACGCCAGAAACCGCAAAACAATACTTTTCCAAGCAATCTATAGCTGGTAAAATAAACATCAATTAGGAATTATTGAGGGCCACAAAAAATCTTCTCCCGGGCCGCCATTGGCCCCCAGGCCACACTTTGAGAACCCCTGGCCAAGAATGAGCTAAGCAGTCATTCTTCAACGCGCTTTTAGCATACTGTGTTCACACTGGACTGTCGTTACTCCATGCTAGCGATGCCCGCCACCTACAGTTGGACGAGACTTAGTGCGAAATGTCAAAGCGGTGCAAATCTCATGAATCCTGCTGTAAGCTTTTTCACAACTCGATTGACAGACAGACGGATACAGACCACAACTATTCATTTCTCCTACGTGATCAATATTTCAAATGGTCGGCACCTCCGTGGCAATCGTACGTCACAACAAAATCCGAGTCCCTGATTGGTGAAAGTGAAACTGGTTTAATTCTCAACGCTTGTTAAGTGGCGGCTCTTTAGTACGTAGATCCTGAAAACTGTCCTAAAAAGGTGGGAACGCATGAGTTTTGAACGCAAAAGCCCAAAACACAAGTTTACATAGACCAGGGTTGGGCAAATTACAGTGTCCCATTAAACTATTTAATCTGGCTCACCAAACTGGTATAATTGTATTGATAAACCTTATCAACGCTTTATTTTCCCTTTTATTTTGGTGTCTCTTCATAGATGGTGCACCACAAATATGTTGATCTTTATTAAGGTGAAGAAATATTCCGCATTCATAGTGTTGGAATATTTGTGTGGGCTTTTTGGGTTGGACAGTCATTGTTCCGATCATTCCAACACTACATGAATGCAGCATTTCTCTACCAGTTGTAAATGCAGACACGGCAGTGAGGCGGCTGCCAGGGAACCGTCAACAAAGTACAGTAAGTATTTATATGAGATGGTAATGAAGACTTGTCAGCATATTCATGCTACCATCAATTTTTTTTGTAAGAAAGTCCATCTTAATTTTGTTTTATTGTATATATTTTTTTCAAATCACAATAGATTTGAATTATGATAAATGTGCTCAATAGCTCTGAAGATACTGAAACTAATGTCACCAAACTTTCTGTACTGACTAGTTATGACCCTATTGTCCTACTACAACAAAGTTTGTCAGAAATTTACTTTTTTTATTTCTAGGAATTTTATTTATATAAAAATATGGATCATAATTGGTCCAAAATGCTCTGACGATACTGAAGCTTCTGTCAGCATTACAGAAAGTTTGGTGACAATATCTTCAGAACTATTGAGAACCTTTTATTCTGAATCATATCTCTTTCAAAATTTGAAAAAATATATACAATAAAATAAAATTTGACTTTTGACAAAATATTGATTGTGGCATGAATATTCTGACAAATCTTCATTACCAGCTCATATAAATGTAGACATTTGTGAGATTACTGATTTTTACAGAATGGTCTTTTCTCTGAACTTGCACTTTGTTGACGGTCCCTTGACAGCCGCCTCGCTGCCGTGTCTGCATTTACTGCTGAAAGAGAACAATTCTCATTAAAAGGCAGAAAAGCGATATTTTTCTTTAGAAATGCATTTGTAGTTCCCTCTCTGTGTTAATTCTAAATGATTGAGATACTTGATGTCACATTTGAAAGTTTATCAGAAGAGTTATTGAGGGCGGAAGTCCAAATCTGTGAAGATCTTTCAAACTTTCCCAAACTGATATTTTTCTTATTTTCAAAGCGACAATAATAATAATAAAAAGGTCCCCTAATTTAGGCTCATTGTGATGTGCTCCGAAATGTATGGAGAGAAATTAGACTCAGTCGGATTTGTGCGTGCGTAATTCTTGATTTGTGCGTAAATTAGGATTTGTGTATGCATATTCTTGCTTTGTGCGTGCGTAAATTAGGATTTGTGCATAAATTTGGATTTGTGCGTGATTTGGCGCATGACTCCTTTCCCAGGAGGCACAATGAGCTTCATCCATAGGCAAGATCCTTCGCTCTACTGACTTAGGCCAATAATATTTATTGCAACGTGTGCCAAGCTGCAGTGGAGCCCAGTTGCAGCAAAGCTCCCTTCTCACAGGCTGGAGGTCCAAATGGTGTTTTTAAAGACTGCTGCCATCAGTTTGGGTTCAATGAGAGCCACGCCTACATGCACCACACCTGAAAATAATCAGACAAGCATATGTACAAAGATCCACAAAAACACAGCAGTCCCACTCTCTTACAAAAATTCTGAACGAACGATGTACAAAGTTGTAAAAGTGGTTTTTGATTCAAAGAAATCCCTGTAGCAATCTGTTTTGGTATGTTCACACAAGGCACGGGTCGAGCTGTCAAGGTGCTCAAGTTTTTGTAAATCTAGCTGAGGAAGGACATCATGAGATTCTTGCAGAGCCCATGAGTTCCTCTAATCCTTCTGAAAAAGAAGCTGACACAATCTGTGTATTTACTCCTACTAATCCACACATTGAAAAAACACTGACTCTCGATGAGTAACTACATTTATCGTATCTTGACTGACATTTTTCATCTCTTTGCCCAATGATAACACTCCACAGTGTGGAAGTATTCTTCAAGAACGTGTTAGGTGTGAAGTAAACTTTGACTAAGTGGATCAAGTGGGAGGCTGTCGGCACCACTGATTGGTTGGTGAGTCCCCTCTGCACGTTTAAAACGGTAAAAATGAATTCATGTAATTAATGTAGAAATGAGGTTTCTCATATTTTGATTGCAGAGATAAGAAATGTGAAGCCAAAGTCAAGAAAGAACGTAAACTGATGAGATCCAAGTTTTTAACCAATGGCTGGACATCAAATAAAGTGTGATAAATAAATAAACACAACAACAATGACATCTTTTTTAAAATTTCAGTGAATATCCATCTCTTAGAATCACATTGTTAAACTTCCTGACAGATGCAAATGAATTAATGTTTACATTTTTAAATCACGAGCTAAACAATGATAAGACATACAATTGGAAAACAGCAAGCCTCACAGTCCAAACACATCCATTGAGTCTGTCACCAAAGACATGACAGCTTTTTCCCCCCTGTCTCTAACAACAATAAGCCACTAATTTACATATTAATGAGAGAAAAGAATGGCAAGTGGATGGAGGGGGAGTGGAGCTCAGAGGGCACGTTGTTGCTCCTTGTTGTCTTGGTACAAACTGACAAAGTCTTCAAAAAGGTAGTTAATGACCAATCTAGAACACGTGTGGCAGACTGCGCAGTAATCATATCAACATGTTGTATACGTATGGCAGCCTCAGAGGAGTCGCCATGCCTCCTGTCTGGGTTATTGGTGGGATTTTTTTTTTCCACATGAGGCTAATACGAGCACATTGATGCAGGGACACGCGTGTGCTCGTGCACACTTGATCTCACATAAACGCCACACATGCAACATTAAAAGTCTTTCTCTAAAAGAGAGATCCTCATCCCACAGAATGTGGGCTTAAGTACACCCAAAGGCTAAATTCCAAAATTAGCAGCTTGAGACTGGAAGGGTAAATGGATAAGGGTGGCAAAAACATCTGTCATTCCCAAAAGCATTTGTTTCTCACAACCAGTAAAACAAATGAATGTGCTTTTAAAAATACAACATTTTAAGATATTTCTTTTATTTGTCTTGAAGAGAAAACTTTATTAACAAATCCTTAGACAAAGCATTTCATTTTTGTTGCAGGTAAATCTAAAAATGTCAGCCTGCAATTATTTACAATCTACATTTTGTTTTTTTAATGAATGTAGGTCGTCTGCTGTAAAAATATACAGATGTGTGATTTATTAGTTTAATTACGGTAAGTCCTCATTTGTTTCAAGTCAATCAAAGTGACTAAATATCTGTCTTTGGTTTTGTTTTTAAAGTTTGGTTCCAAAGTTTTGGCTACTGAATGGAGGTTTTTGTGTTCAGTTTTCAGGCTGTTTCTGTTGCTCCCCATGCTAAGATAACACCTGGCTTAAGTTACTAATTATTCACAGCTGCTTCTGCTAAATACTTCCTCCATGTGTGTTTAGGTCCTTGTTTAAGTTTCACCCTTTGGTTCACATTCTCATTTCTGTTTCTGAATTATTGGAGTTTGATTTGGTTAATTATTTTGGATTTTATTTGTTGTATTTATTAACATTTTTTTTTCCAAATCGTTCACATTTCAAGGCATCTGTTTCCACTCTTCCGCAAAAGGTCTTGAACAAACCAATTTTCTTGCTGATGAAGTTGAGTAATTTCGCTTTCAGCATCTATTCCAACAACTGTATAAACATTTTCTGAGAGTATTTGTGCAGAAATTGGGCAGATTAGCCAGGTATTATACAAACAAAATCCTGTAACCAGCACGCCCCAAAGATATAACAAGAATTTATTATCCCCTAAATCAGTCGTTTTTAAAAAATCTATTTTAAATCTCTTATGAGTCAAGGTAAAACTTTTCCTCTGTTTTTTTATTTGAATATTGAATAAATAAAAAGAAAAGTCATGATCTTTGACATTTCTACCTGCTCAGTGTGAAACATGGGCCTTCTTAGATGAACACAGACCTGATATCCTGACAATAGTAAATGCTTTGAGATCAATTAGGTGAAGTTAAATATTATCCTGCAGCACACTGGTTGAAAAAGATGGACCTAGACTAACTTAATCTCGCATGTTTTCCTTATTGACTTTTCTAAGCTGTCTTGTCTCCGCCTACTTACTCTAAGGTCACATGACCCAATGCACCAATTGGTGCCACAAGCCCGTCCATGTGTTGAAATGTCCTTGGGCAAGACATTGAACCCCACATTGGTCCTCTTGGTTGGCACCAGTGTTCGGCATTGGTGTCTGCATGCATGGGTAGACTGTAGAGCGATTAAAGCAAGATAGAAAAGTGCTATGTGAGTGTCTATTTACCGTAACTGAACCAAAGCGGAGGAAAAAGCGGGGCATATAACTATGAAATTTCTTTATTGGTACATTTACATTTTTCAACACTAGATGAGGACATGGATAGGGCTGTGTGTGGATAATATTAATGTTATCATAGTGTTAAAATCTTGACTTCATGGTCACATGGGTGAAATTCTGGCTCCAATGACCCCATCATAAAATCATCAACTAAGGTTTACATCTTGATTTTAAAACAGTAACCCGGATTAGAATCGTCCTCTTAAAACGGAGAAGAACTTTTACAAAGAAAATTACAATAAAAAGGTCGCTATTACATGGCTTGGATTTAAATGCTTTAACACTGTCAAAATCCTACAATGGCTTTGTTCCCTAAGATTTTTTTAATCTCGTCTTAGTATGTTTGTGCGTCTTTCTAGCATTTTCTCCAGCACTTGACTCAAGAGGCATTTCTAACATAATCTTCCAGTTCACAGTGCATGTCATTAGTGACTTCTAAATTACAAACATCATTGGGAGGATTGATTCAGCTTTGTTTAATAGGGTTGGGGGTCGGTTTAGTTGGCTGTTCCGACACGGGATCACTACAGTTTCACAAGATACATTCAAGACTTGGAGTTTTGCCCCCTATTTATTGCTATGTGAAGCTTTGGCTCCCCAATAAAAAAGAGCCAGGTGTGCAGCATTTAAGGAGGGGTGACAAGGTTTCAGCTTCTGAGTTGGTGAAATCAGGACAACAGACCTCTACTCCTCAAACATCTATCTAGTCCTAAGTCTAGGTAAGTCAAGGTATCATGAAAGTCCAAATTTAACGGGAACAAACAAAATACCTAGTGTACCTGCAAAATGACCACAAATTAGTAGACGCGTCCATTGATGCAATGCTGTCATTGTACTCCAAGCAAACTCTAATTCTGCCAGGAGCACAAAGCATGGGGGGGGTTCTGCTTTCACCAATTCACATTGAGATTGACAGATACGGGTCTTCAGGGACCGCAGTGTGGATGCTTTGTTTTCCAGCTTCAACAACGACTATCTGCATGCACTCGCAGTGAATGTGTGGATGGAGATCAAGGTCAGAGGTCAACAGGAAATGTATCGATACAGCAGCGGCATTCGTCCGCTGAAGGGACATCTTTTGGGTATGAAAAGTCTTTGGTTCCTCTGGAACTGAGAATCTTCGGGTGAGCACAGAAACAAATGGTGGTTAGCCTGTTTCAGCTCTTTGAAAGGTCTCTGTAAACTTTGCATCAAAATTTTATGTGATATTTGACAAATAAAACTAAGAAATATAATATATAAGTATATATGTAACTCTGCTTCTTTTTGTTCACAATTAGTTTGCATGTTGGGTTTGTAGAGAGTAGAAGGTTCTGAGGACAATGAAGAGTTGTGACTATACAACTGTTTGTCCTTGATTATAAACACACAAAGAGTGAAATCCTCTGATTTTAAAAACACAATATTTTATTTCCATAGCTAAATTTCTGCATAATTATCATGTATTAAATTTCCTTCACTGACATATGGTGCCCACCCTCCCCCACATTTAGATAAGAGCTAGAAAGACTTTGATGGACAGATCAGTAAAGTAATACTTGAAGGCCAGGCATAATATGAATATAAAGGAACCAAATTTGAAAATGTATAATTGAACAAAGTGGTGAAGTGGCACTCTAAAAAAAAACTGCTGCAATTCAGAATATTGCTTAAGCTCATATAGTCTGCCCAAAGTGCATAAATGACACTGTAATGAATATGTTGAGGAGTAATTTTGTACAGAGCTGCCCTGAAACCTTAGAGGTAAAACTAAATACATAAATAATCCTGGTTCTTTGTCAAAAATTTTAAATTATTGATCTGGATACTTGTTTATTGACTCATGTCTTATTCTGGATGGCAGCATTTAATATGTACCAGAGTATGAAAATCAAAGCAGAGATTTCTCATTGCTGTCCAATGAATTTTGGTGGACAGAATTGAATACTTTTTACTCTTGGGCCTAGTTTATACTTCACAGTGATTTTTAATCGCTTGGGCCATGTTGGTTGGAGGGCCATTGGGAGGTAATCGCCCTAATTGCTGCGAAATGTGATATAAACTATAATCCACGATTGTATTTTATGCCCATAGTACGCAAAAATTTGTCGTTTCCAAGTCCCAGAATTTCTAAAACAAAGCCTCTATTCCTGCATTCTAAATACAAGAAGGAATTCAGAAAATAAATTAAAAAAAAAAATTTCATTGCATATTTACTTTCTAAAGCAACTTTAACTTCCGCATTATTTGACTAAGATAGGAAGTAGGTGGCAAATAATTTTAAATGCAACTTTTTAAAGTAGTTACTTGGAATGTTGAGGAAAAAAAATTATAATAATAATAAAAATAAATAAAGATCTGATGTACCACCTACCACATATATATATATATATATATATATCTATATATATATAGATATATATATCGTCGTCTGGCTAAGAAGCTTGTCGAAGTTATCGTGGAGAGTCGCAAGCAAAACCAGCAAACCTTAATACGAGGTTTAAGCGGGTGTTAAAAATTTAGAGGCCCAATCTGATACAAATAATGTTTTGTTGTTTTTAACATGTTCTTGTGGCATTTTTCTCATGATGGAAGAAATATATAATTAAGCTTAAAAATGGTCTCTCTGAGTATTTCTTTATTCTAGTTGTTGTGAATAATGAGCAGATGCAAAAATGCAGTTGGAAAAAACCTGTAGCAACGACAGGTGTTACCATTGGCTGGCCACAAGCTCCCGACTCTGCTCCATTTGCTTCCATGATGCATGCACTAGTAGAAGACTAGATTCATGTCTGTCTTTGTTTTCCTCGTCTGAGCTGGCATCTGTCTCAAAAATGTGCAGCTGTTATGTTGGGGTTGTGAGGGGCTGTAAGCTAGCGGAAGAACGTGTGAACAGATGGATGATGAGTAATGGAAACTGGCTTTATCCATGCCATCAGTCCCGCCCACAACTCTGAGTTGAATTTCTTATGAAGTCATGCTGCCCTTAAGCAAATATGTCCTAGAAAACAGGTTTTTAGATTTAGCCTAAAAATGGCATAATCATATTAAAAAAAACAGTGGGAACAATTTAAAAATAGATCATAAAGATGATTGCAGTGGGACTTTAAAAGGTTGCCATCTTGCTTGGTTAAAGTCAGGTGAAACTTTTCCCCTCTACTTCTACACCATCTTTTATTAATATGGAAGAGAATTAATGTATTCATTAAACGGTAAATAGAAATGAAAAGTTCAGATCTTTTTTAAATTTGTTTTTTTTTTTTTGCTCATAAATCAGAGATTAAAGTTAAAATATGAGTCATATAGTTGCGAGTACAAAGTCCAGAAATTAAAAAAATGAATTCTATTATTTTGGCTGTATTTGATCCTCATCTCCTTCCGTACTCCTACCTCTGAAAGGTGGCTGAAGAGTGGCAGGAAATAGGAGTGGGGGCTTTCTCGTTTTGGTAAATGTCATTGGCTTAAAAGACCGAAGACCCCGCCTTTATTAAAAAAAAAAAAAAAAAAAAAAAAAAAAAAAAAGTCTTGAGCCTAAGAGGAACGAGGAACGAGAGGGGGAGGAAAACATAAAACAGTTAGACATCTACTCTGCGTTTATGCTTATTTGAATTGAAGAGAAAAACAAATAAACACAACAATAAAAAAAGGCGGCTCGGCCTTTGCACACCGGAGCTTGTTCCCTGTCCGCTCACCCACTTCTGGCCGTTTCTTCTCGTCCACGGAGGATTAATTAAACCGAGGGGAATCTCAATTACTTCAAACCTTCGCCTGAACAAATCGCGGAGGATGCTGCCGCCGCCGATGTGTGCCTGAAAAAAGTCCCCAAGTTGGCGTTGAGACGTCGTCCGTCCAGGTAAGAGACCGCGATACGAGGAGCACACTGAGCCGCGGTTTCTCCAGTTTGAGGCTGGGAGAGTTGGTGACGGCTCCGGGTCCGCATTCGGCTCCGGCCATGTGTGTCCACCTTACTGCGCCATGAAGATGAGGAGCAGGCGCGAAGGGAGAGGACTCCCGTCCGCGGAAAACAAACAAGCACTCAAAACGGGGACCACAGTCCGAGCGGTGACCCGCTGCCCTTAAATATTTCACATGATGACACGGATTTTTTTTAAGCCCGAACCGCGAAAATGTCGGTTATAACAAAATTATAGGAAGTGCGTGACTTTTGATAATAGTAAGGTGCTGTTGTAGGCTGCATCCTAACAACACAAATACTAAATAAAAATCCTCACATCTGTCATTGAAAGTGCCGTTAAACATCTCTGCAGGAGCCTGGAAGAAGAAGCTGCCACACATTATTACATGACAGAGGATCACAAGCGAACGTTTTGCATCTCTGGAAAAAAAAGATGAACCACTTGCTTGAGATGCCTGGTGGAATCTCCCCTGACAGGATTCAGTGTGAAGTCACAGGGCATAAAGAAAAAAAAAAGAAAAGAAAAGAAATGTAGGAATGCAGTCATCTTCATGATCCACCCATCCAACTTTATCATTTTCATCAGGTTTATGAATTGTGGAGGAAAGAGCTTCTTGTGTGATATGAAGGAGCTGCTAATTGCCTTGTGTTAACTTGTTAATTACACACTCTACTAAGTACTCTTAAATATTATAGCGCTAATTAATGTACCACTTAAAAGTATGACAACATGTTTCTGTCAGATTTCTCTATTTTTTAAGGCTCACATGTCAGCTGAAACGTCAAGATTCTTGACACTCGATTCTTGTTAAAGTTGGAAACCTAAAGGGATGACCTTGGCTAATGCCACTCTTTGTCTGTCCCTCCCCTCGAGTTCCCATGCGAGTGCGGCGGAGAGGGTGGTGCGCTGGAAGGACTGTGAGGACACTACAGATGGCCGCAGACTGGACATGAGCTCCGCTGTGAACCATTGTCAAAGAAGCGGTTAAGATGGGGGTGGGGGGTGGGGGGGGGGGAGATCAGCTGGACAGATCTCCTTTGTCACAGTGATCCAGTCACAAGAGCAGCAGGCGGGGAGGTGGAGGGGGGAAAGGGTCATACACTAGTTGTATTCTTTTCCCTCACATTCCAGGTACATTCACTATTGTTATGGATCCACTGTGGGTTGTCTTTTCTGAGACCCAATCCTGGAATTTTGACAAACAAACTCTCCATAAAACCACTTTTTCTTTTAAAATATATCTTCCCTCACGATGAGTCAGTGTTATCATTTACGACGGAAATTGAACGGACGACCCGGCGACAATCCTGCTCTCCGGCGTCACTGAACGGCACCCTATCACTCAAGGCAATTGAACGTCTCTAAGGAGACCTCTGTTAGCCCCTGTGCAATATTTATTACCATCCATCACCCCCCGAGACTGGAGCTCTGTGGGTGAGTAACAGTGGCTGCTAAGTTCAGTGTTAAAAAGTTCCCCAGCCAGCGACCATTAGAAGGGATTTATGAGAGTGGCTTCCCTGGAAGTGGTGTGGAAGCGAGACAAAGCATGTTTCATAGTCGCTGCACACCCGCTGGGCTGTGCTGCTATATATGTCGTGGTTATAATTCTGAGCTGAAGCAGTGGCTCGACTTATTTTTTTTTCTTTTGCTGTTCGACCATCGGAAAAGCTTTTCCCAAAAGAAAGGAAGACTTGATGGGTTTAATGCATTTATGACAAATCATGTAGACCTTCTCCATCTTAGCAAAGCTCACAAACAAAGAGAAACACCTCTGGATCTTCTGGTATGTAATTGAAAAGAACTATATTTTACCATTCAGATCTAATGTCTCTCAAGCTATGTTCACACTGCCCTCAGCAATGCGGGTTCAAGAAACCACTTCCAATGAAATCTTCCTAAATGTACGTTTTGGAATCCTGCATACAAAACTCTAACAATTCTCTGAATGGTGTCGAGCTCTATGTACAAAACAGATGGCCATCGTACGCGCAGATTAAACTCTGTCTAATCAGAGGCTCTGGTTTGGTTGTGATTCATGGATGGGATCCCCTTTTATTCTCAGAAGTGCCAACTGTTTGAAAATTGATGATGAAGGAGAAATTATTAACAGTGGTTTGTGCCCGTCCAGAATTACATCAAGTCTTTCATGAATCGGAATAGAGCTGTGAAAAAAAACAGCCTAAAGCAAGATTCCAGAGATTTTTTCTGCTTTAACATTTCGCACCAAGCCTCCTCTACCTGCCAGTGGCGGACATAAGATAGAAAACAATAGAAAAATGAAAAATAAGTTGAAGCCCCTTCCTTCTTGTTCAGTGTGAACATGGACACTCAAGAACCTGCTTTTACCGCATTCTTGAACCCGCGTCACATGCCCGGTGTGCACATAGCTTCATCTAATGTATGCCTACTGGGCTGTTGAACTGGTAAATTCCACCTTCTTGTTCTTCAAATGAGCATGAACGCCTGCTGTGTGGAAAATCTGTATGTGCTCAGTACCTCTGGATGTACTGCTCACTTCAGCGGACGTGAAAGGTTGCATTTTTTTTCTTCTTTTTTTTTCTTCCCCCTCAGCATTGGTTTGTTTGTCAATCAAGAGAAAAAAAAGCGTGGCTTTAAAAGCAGATGAGGCGTACACGGTTGGAGCCGTGCTGTAAAACGCAGCCGCGCCACTTTTTAGGGTGGGTTTTTTAATATGTGTTTTTAATTGGTCTCTAAAGACTGAGAGTTCTCTTTTGTGCCATGCTCAAAAGTATCTCTGCGATGTGACTGTTGAACTGCGGAGGGCGGGAGCGGCAGTGCTCATTTAAAGCCAGACGAGCATGCTCATTATCTTCAACTAAAGGCAGGATTGATTTAGCTGAAAGACAGGCTATTTTTATTTATTCTTTTTTACAGTGTTTTGATGAGTGGGACTGATAAAAAAAAACAGTGAATTACTTTTGCTCCTAACATATAGTTTTAACTAGGTGGAAAAGCTAAAAGTGATTAAAGGAGCTCCTCACAGTTTGATTTTTGTGTAACAGTTTTACGTAGAATATTTGTTTAAAAAAGAGTTTTAGTTTTTTTTGTTTGTATGTTTCCTAGAAAGATTTTAGGACGTCAAAGAGATCCTTTTCCTGACGCTGCAGACTCCCCTCCCCCATGTAATTTCGTTGACAGTCGCAGCAATTTTATTTTCCAGAGCTGTATGGGAGTAAATGATAATTACTTAGAACCACTGATGTTTTTCTCATGGCAGAGGTGAAGGTGAAATCCAATGGTGGAACTCTTTGTGCAAAAGGGCAAAACACAAGGATGCATAGAGATCCGTAGAAATGAATTTGTAATATTTTGCCTAAAAGGTTGTGTTTTTTAATGCAAATTCAATTGTTCTAGTTGATAAACAAAATGATCAGTCATTTTTAGCACTGTATTGGCAGATGATCACTTAACCCTTGTGCCATCCTAAGCACGGGGATGGGAGTGGGGTCACCTGGACCCCACAAGACAAAGCGATGAACCTTTTTTCTTCAATGATTTGTGATCTTCTCTGGTGTCCATGGATTACCTGAAATCTTTCCACCTTTATTCAAATTTGTCATGGTAGGGAGAAGACGTCAATGTAAAGGTGGGGTCATCTGGACTCAATAAGATAGCACAAGGGTTAAAAAGACAATTGTTGGTATTGGCAAGTGCGAACATTTCTGGAGAAAAGTCTGGGCAATGTACGACCATGATGACCATCAGCGTTTCAGCAATAAATTGTAACATATCAATTTTGTTGTGGCAGCCTTCATTTTACTTGTCCATGTGTACCATAAAGGTATATATACAGACATAAACTGGACAGGTCATTCCTAATGTATGGCTGGCACATTAGTTGGAGTATGCTCTTCCCTCCTCGACATGGCTCTTTCAGTAGGACAAAGTAAAAAGAGAGCTTTGCAAACCCTCCCACTCAAATAAAATACTCTTCTATATAACACACAAACTGAGCTCTAATGAAATAAAATACAACTGATTTAAGCAAAACTTCTCAGTAATAAATTGAAAAAAAAAACCCTGTTGGTATGTTTGTGTTGATGAAAGCTTACGTTTTTAACATGGGAGTTGAGAAATTGTTTCCTTTTGAAAGCAACCTGCAGTGGTCATGTAAAGAATTGCAACATTTGGTACTTTGGTGTTTGTGTAGAATTTGGGAACAGACGGATGGCTTGAATACACCTGGTTAAACAGGACCTCTGTCACAATTTAACACACCATTGGGAGCTTAATCATTGAGCCAACAGTTATTTACAGTTCCCAGAGTTATACTAGCAGACAATTGTATTCCTCTTATGGGAGAATGCTCAACTAAAGTAAAAACTCTAGTGATTTGCATTGGAAACCAAAGGTTTAAAGTTGATCTAAACTGGGATGTAGTTATAAAGCAGCAAAACCTGGATTGGTTTTAACTCTTCAATGAACTAGTTCAGCAGAGACTATGTAAAAACTGGTAAAAATAGAAAACTGAGGTACTAAAGGGTTCTTTGGTTGATGCCTTCAATTGTATCTTTAGGAATTGAGTCAAAATTATTTAAACTAAAAACTTGAATAGCATAAAATCAATTTACAAAACCCAACTGCTTCTTATTTTGTACAAATGTGTTTATTTTTTTTGGTACATTTTAAATTTTGATTAGAAGTTTTCTTGGTGGTTTTGGTGATTTCAGTAAATGAAACTAAAGCTTTGATTATTAGATATTTATTAGTCTATCAAAAAAGTTTAGATAATAGCAAATGTACTCATTCATTAATGGTCTCGTCAAGTAGTCTGATAACGGTCAAGCTATGATGTTACCGTCAAAGAAACTGAACACCAATTAGTTATTATTTTCTAACAATTTAATTCCCTCATTAGAGGCATATTAATTGATGTGGTTCCTCGTGTGCAGTGTCTTAATCCACCAAGGATTTCTCAAAGGCGAGCACAAAAGGCTTTTTTTATTTCTAGGAGGAAGTGGTCTTTTGGGAGGTAAAGCCCCTCCTGCTCAACCGTATATTTCATTATAAAACAGACATAAGTGAAATGAAATTACAACATATCATCAGTGTGGTGGAGGATCCTGTTGAATAATTACCTCAGCAGAGCCATTGTTGTAGTGTCATACTTGCTCTTTTAGCTGTGACAGTGGGGTTGTTCAGAAGTCTTTATGCAAAGGAGTAAAAAGCACTTTCAAGGTTAAACTGTGTGGAGGCCTAATGTTGGGGGAGGCTGGATTAATTTCATGTCTCATAATGTGATTTTCAGGATCGCCTCCTCTCCTGCCCTTGCTTTCTTTGGAGATGTGTTAGCTTGATGAGCGCTGAAAGAAGAGTGGCTTGGGTGGCACCACTCCCCTTATCAGTGTGCGTACAGGGGAGTTGCTGATCACTTGAAAACCCTTACATTTTAAAGTCTTGTGGTGTGTATTTACTTTTTGTTTACACAATCACGGTTGCATGTTTGAATGCTCTTTAATAGCTCTAAACATTATGGGAGATGGTTTAAGGGAAATGTGCAAAGAAGGGACAAAAACTGCTATCATAATAGATCACTTGGTACTTGAGAAACTTCTTTTACTCACAGCATTGGCGTCTTATCAGCGTCTGTGAGCTGTGCTAATGAAACTTACCATTACTTGCTGGCATGCTCTGGGCAGGGCAGATGTCCCTATAGATATGCAAGCATCTCATATCGCAACAGAATGGATGCTTTAGCCCTAGTATGTATGCAACACCAGGAAATGATTGAAATCAGCCCCCACTGTCACTTCTAATGGCCGGTCGGTGCGATATGTGGACTGAATATAGCGAAAGATAAAAATGCATAGCCGTCCTCACCTCTGGGTGTGCATTGTGACATTTCTTTCAGTGTACATGCCACGGTTCTCAATTTAAAACAGAACCATATATTACACCAGTGAACTGAATCGTGGTGACAGGCAATCGTTGCCTCCCTAGTTCATACCATTTCACATGTTTACATGGAAAGTGTTAAACAGTTGTGTTAAATTTAAGAAATATTTATTACTTATTGAATAACATTACACCAGGCTTAGTAGAAGTCAATTAAAAGGTTTTTCTTCATTGTTTGCTAATTAGCAAACTAATAAAAATACTTTTCTGAATTTTTAGCTGTTTGTTGTTTTGTAATACACAATCATATAACAAACGGAAACAAAACCATGACCCAAAAATCGAGCTTTGAACCAAATTGTGGGGAAAGTGAATCGTTGCATCTTTAGTATAAAGAACACCTCAATCTATATGGGTTAAGAGAAAAATAAAGAGACAAACTCTACTATGACTTGCTCATATGTCCAACACAAAGTAGACTTCCAGGATGAAAAACATTTTCTGACTCAGTCACTATGAACTTTTGGAAGGACTTGTAAAATAGGTCTCTCTCGGCTGTACATTTTACTTTAAATGCATCCTTTTCTTTTAAAGATATCCCCATTTTTAAGGCATGTATCTGTTGTGTCACACCTTAATTCTGTAGGATGCAGTATGCCGTGAAATGCAAGCAAACTTAGACAACTTCTCATTTCTGTACCGTCCATAAGGCATGCCAGGTTTCTAGCATTTGGCATACTACAATGTGTTTTTAACTTGTTTTGAAATTAACATTTTTATGTTGCAAATTTAGGATTTCTTTAGCTTCAGTTAAAGACTCGTCAAATAGGAATATCCATCAACATCATTTTTACTGAACTTTTAATTTCAGGTGGGATTTTTCTAGCAGATTAGGCTTGAAACAACCCTAAACAGGCATTCGAGTCCAAGTACTTGTGATCTCTTTTAAGTCATACTTACTGTCTAGAGATATTAAAATAGTTTTGTATTTCTGAGTTGAGTTTTACAGGGTTTCAGTGCTTTATTCCAGCTTACTCTATAGTGCTGTTTGCTACACTGGCTTAAACTTTTGATAGACTCATTGTAGTGCAAACGTAAAGGCTTTTCAGACTGCCAGAGTTCTCCCATAGCTGTGTAAAACCGCCCCATGTTGAGCGTTGGCATTTAAATTTCATACTCGAGAACCAAAATCATACTTTTTCCCTACATGTAGTCTGTAAAAACCCTCTCTGAGCTCCACTGTGTTGAGTTTCTGTGCCTGAAAGTGCAGAAATGAAAGGACCAGAGATGTGGTCTAATACTTTATCCCCCCCATGTCTGCTTTTTATTTTTTCCTGAGCATGTTCATCCTTTCTCCCCCCAAAGTAAAAATCTCATTGCTTATGCAATGTGTCAAAACATTTGTGCATTATTAGGGGGAGTCAGGCATGACAAAACTGTGCAAAACGTCCCTCTGTGCACCCCGTAGAGGTGGGACAGATGGCAACCCTCGTTCCCGGTCGTGTAAACTGCTTGTGACAGACGAGATGGCGCATTCGCAGCTGAACTAGGGCAATGGCCTTCTTCAGACAGTGGTGGACGCAATCACAAGCACACTCATCAGTCGGATACCTATTATCAAAACCCTCCCAATATGATTCCGTCTTTTTCCTAATGTTAATTACCATGTTGTTGGAGAAAAAAAAACCTGCTGATTCTCACTTTCCTTCTCTATGATCACGTAATAAAAAAACATACATTCCTCCGTTAGATAATCCATCATCATGTTAAAGAAGGTGACCTGGAGTTGTTTTCTAATTCACTCGTTAATCACTGCCACAGCAGAGAGTTGAGCACTTTTGCTCCCCCCATCGTAACAACTCTCAGGGCAGAGTCCATTACTGAGTAAACACAGAGTGAAACACAGTAGAAATGAGCAAAGAGGCTCAGCGGCGAACCCCCAGAGGTAAGATCAAATGGCTGGCTTGCTGATGATGAGGTATGTTTATGTCTGACACTCTATTAAGAGGAGCCTCTTCCCTGCTGGCTCATAATGAACATCTACCTTGTGAAGAGGCTGCTCATAAGCCTATTCCTTAGATGAATCATTTTCATCAAAATGAACCATAATTGGGCTCCACTCTGAGGCGAGGAAGAGCCACTGATGAAGAAAATAAGTTTTAGACCAACTTGACAGAGTTACTGTCTTATAGCCATCTTCATGGGAGTTTATCTTTGCCACTGTTTCCTCCTTGATATTTTAATGAAAGCCAGTTGTCCTTGCAAGATGACATTCCAGGCCTGAGCTTATCGCCTCCTCTCTGTGTTTATGTGAAGGCCTCTTCCAGATGTCCCCCCTCTGCGGGAGGCTTTGAGACACTTGTGAGAAGCTCTTTGCTAAGTACACACAAAATATTCCCTCACATCACTTATGGAGGTGGCCCTCTCCACTGACCTGCTATGAAACGCACGCCAGAGATGAAGAACAACAGTTTTCCTTCTGTCAAATTTGGAGTTAAATGTTGCAAACAAAAGGGGGCAACGTGTTTGTGTGGTGTGCAGAAAATGAAAACATCTCAGAAAGGAATTTTTTTTTTTTTTTTTGGTAAATCACAGACAGTGTACCATCTGCACACGCCAGGGTGTATGCGTGACACAGGGCTACTGCTGTGAGGAACTATTGCATTGTTATTAAATGGCTGTTGCCTCACCGGCAGCCATATTAAAGCCTCAGATCTTGTGCCTGATGCAAGGCAACGGTGAGGAAAAAATGTGAAGGGCAAGATAAATACCCCAGACCAGTCTGGCTTTCTGGACATGACATGTAGCAGTGATGGCACAGATTAGAAGATGGTTGTAAAACTTCTTGAAAAGGGCTCATCTATTCTTTGTCCACCATTTCTAGATGCTCTGTGTATTCTGCACAGCGTGAAAGCTTTTCTTAGATTCAAATGTAAGCTTAAAATACCTTTTACAAGTTCATCTATTAATCTCCTGTATGAGGTGTCTCTAGTCATGGCTGAGAAGTCTAGATTCAATCCTGACAAAGCAGCATGGCTTGTAACGCTCTGCTCCCTTAGCTGAATATTGTACTAGTCAGTCATGATATGGCACTGTAGAGTAGGACTTGATTAGCTCCTCTTACCTTCCCTCATCTCATTCCTTCACACTCATGGCAGTAAAATGACTCCTCGGATCATTCAGGCTTCTAACGGTTTCTTGTTAGCTCTCCTTGTGCCAGAGGTTATTAAATGATTTGTCCCTTCTAGAATGCATGGTTGCTAAATCGAGTCAGACAAATGTAAAACTTGCTGTATAAAACACACATTTGCTGAGTAGTTCTTTGTATGGGACTAAAAAAAACTTTGAATTCTTGGAATTGTTTTAATTCAGATGTAAAAATAAAACTCACTTCCCATTAGTCAAAAAGTACAACAAGAACAATTATCTAAAGTACTCCTTTTTGTAAATAATTATTTATAGTTCAACACTTGTTTACCGGAATTCTACAATTTCTGGAGCAGTGTTTTTCAACCAGTGTGCCGCGGAGATGGTCAGGTGTGCCGTGGGAAATTGCCCTCATTAACTGATATAACAACATTTACCATCTCCAGGATATCAGCTCTTTGGTCATCCAAACAGGCCCTGATAAAACACTGAGTAGTTAGGAATATGAAAGATCGTAAAATACTTTTTTATTTCTGTTTATTTGATTCTAATAAAGACATTTTGATAAGAAAAGTCCCGCCCCTTTAACTGTCTCCACCAATCATTCTTGGAGGCTTAATCAGACGTCATCAGTCTGACCAATCAGAAGTGGTTAAAAGTCTTCATTTCCTTGTTCCGATTGCTGCTTATAAAGTCGCTCAATTCTAAAAAATACCAGCTAAAGCTTGTCTTTAGCGGTGTAGCTTTCCGCGGGATCCGGTGTCAGACCGTAGAACAAGTGAACAAAACCATAAAGCTCAGAGAAGCGAGACTGTCTGCATTCGGCCGTTGTTTGCACTACATCTCCCATGATGCATTGGGTTAAAGTGACAGCGTGATGCTGAGCAATTATTTTTAGCAGATAGCAGATTTTAGCAGGTAGCAGATCAGCTCCAAACCCTGCCCGGATGTAAAAATAGGATCAGCTCAGCAAACTGAATTGAACCTGAAAGCTGAGAACTGAAAGCAAAAAGGGAGAAACTAAATTTGGTAACAGTTTAAGGTTAAAATGTTTCTTTTTATTCCAGATTTAAATTTACAATGAGCTTTTTCAAATTTTCAATATTTCTTTCAGGTTTACAATATTATTATTTTTTACTTTATTTTCAAATTCACGTTAATTCCTTCAAGTTAACAATGTGTACTCATGACTTTAAAACTGTTTTAAAATTTTCAATTTTTTTTCAAATTTAAAATATTAAAATGTCCGTTTTTACATTTTTTTAAGCTGATAGTCCTGCATTTTTTGTTCATTCAAACTTTATATTTTTCTCACACGTTTTGAAAGTCTGTGTCAGCGTCAGGCTCAACACTTTTCACTCGCGTTTTGGGTCCGGTGGGGTCATGCTGGGCAGTTAATGGCAAGAAGGAAGCTTAGAACAGGGGTGGGCAAACTTTTTGAGTTACGGGCCTCATAGGGTTCTAAAATTGGATAGAAGGGCCAGATCAGGAACAGATGCGTGGAGTGAGAAAGAAATAACATATGGAATCTGGATGAAAACATTTGAACTGAAAATTATATTTTAAAACAGAACTTTTTAGACTTTTTAGTTTAAAACTTTTGTTCTCATTTTAGAGCCACTTGCACCACCAACTTGATGTACCTCGTGTAATACTTTTAGAAATGCTGCGTTCCTGTGGTGTTTGAATGATCGGAAGAATGACAAAACAACAAACCACATGGATGCTGAAATAGGGGTTCCCAAATTTTTTCTTTTGAGGGCCATAATAATTATTTTTCTATAAAACTTTAAACTTCTTTTGTCTTTCTTTTATTCTGAAGGCCTTTGGTACCTTAAAGCAGTGATTTTCAACCAGTGTGCCGTGAGATATGGTCAGGTGTGCCAAGAGAAATTACCAATTTTCACTGACCTAAAAACGTTTACCTTCTCCAGGATATCAGCTCTGTGTTCATCCAAACAGGCCCTGATAAAACAGTAGTTAGGAATTTGAAAGATTGTAAAATACTTTTTTATTTGAAGTTATTTGATTCTATTAAAGACACTTTGATAAGAATGACGGCACCGCGATTTAGCTGCAGCTTTAGCTCTGTTTTCAGAAAAGTCCCGCCCCTTCAACTGTCTTCACCAATCATTCTTGGAGGCTTTCTCGCACGTCATCGGTCTGACCAATCAGAAGTGGTTAAAGTCTTCACTTCCTTGTTCCGATTCTGCTTGTAAAGTCTCTCAGTTCCAAAAAAAATACCAGCTAAAGATCATCTTCAGTGGTGTAGTTTTCTGCAGGATCCGGTGACAGACCGTAGAACAAGTGAACAAAACAATGAAGCTTAGAGAGTGTCTCTGTGATTGGTGGCAGTTTTGCACTACATCTCCCATGATGCATCGGGTTAAAGTGACGGCGTCTCAGCGTACAATGGGTCTTCCCTGTTAACCCTTGTGCTATCCTAGGCACTTTAACATTGGGAGTTGGGTCATCTAGACCCCACAAGACGGTGCGCTGAACTGTTTCTCTTCGATGATTTGTGATCTTCATTGGTGTCCATGAATTACATGAAATCTTCTTCACCTTTATCCACCCTTTGTCATGGTAGGGAGAACACGTCAATGTAAGGGTGGGGTCATAGGATAGCACAAGGGTTAAACGTCTAGAAACCACAATAATCATACATCAGTTTTTAAATCTTGATGAAATCAGAGGTCAGCAGTTTAGTTCTCCTTCAAGGTTTGTGTTTATTAACAGCCAAACATCCCAGAGTTTGGTCCAAGTCATCTTTCTAACTGAAACACTTTTCTAATAACGTCTGGATTATTTTACATGTTAAACTTAAGAAGAAGTAATAACAACATTTAAGAAACACGATTAAGGTGAAGTGGCCAACAGACACAATTAAACTAAATTGTAAAATGTCAAATAATTAAGTTGAAAATTATTACTGAAAACTGACTTAACCTTTATTACATTTTTTAGAAAAAACAGCTGCAACTTCCAGCTTTTTCTACCACAATTATCACAAAATGCATGTGAGACTGTGGAGGGGCTGTACATCAATACAGACTATAGAGTTTCTCCTTTTTTCAATTTTTAGAAACACTGCCTTAAGGGAGTTGTAAAGTGCTATATGAATGAAGTTTCATTCATTCATGATCCTTTTCATAAAATAAACAACACTATTTATGTACTAAAAAAGACCAAATAACTCTCTCCATCACTTAAAAAAAGAAATTGGTTTTAATACGCAGTAACTAGAGTTATTGTCGTGTCAATCAACTCAAGAAACTCCGCTGTGACGGTCTTTTCAACACTTTTAATAAATATGCACAGTTGTGCAATATCTGTGATGTCAGTGCTTTCATCAACAGCGACCGAAAATGCAATAAATGACTAGATTCCTTCATTTGTCTGCCCAAGTCTTCTCAGAGATGTATCTGCAACTGTAATCCTCGACATACTTGTGTTGGTAAAGGTCGACTGCTTTTTGGGGCACATGACTTCTGCAGCCGTCAGCATGCATTTTTTTTTTTTTTTTACAAGTTCACCTTCCGAAAATGGTTTGGATGTTTGCACCAATAAGGAGGCTTTCACTGCTCCATCACTGACGCCGCAGCTGCAGTAAATGCAGACTGTTGCTTTTTCAGTTGGTAAATCTTCTCTTTTTTTAACTCACCACCATCCGTTAGTTAGTTACTCCTTGTCTAGTCTCTCATGTCTAAAGTATTGGGGATATTTTTGTTTTTTTCTAGGTTGGTGGTAAATGAGGTGCATAATAGCCATGTTTAGTTTATAGTGGTTAGCTTGGGTGTTTGAAGATTTCTTCACATTTAATTTGACTCATTTAATAAAGAGTGCCTCCATGTTGAGAGAATTTCTTTCAACGTCTTTACAATCAAGTAAAACTTGATATGTTTATAGTTTGCTGTAGTGCTTTTTCACTTAAACTGAAGCTCCTAGAATGTAATTGTTGCTCGTCATCTTTTTGCTCTGAGCATTGTGCTTGACCTCGGTGTGAACCCGCTGAGACAATGGTTTTTGAGGAGCTTTTTAGCTGCCAATGTTTCCCTCTTGTCAATAATCTTTCTTGCTGTGGAAAGATGGGCTCTAAAGCGCTCGGAAATGGCTGTATAACCCTTTCTGGGATGATGGGGTGAAAGATTTGCTGATGATTGCCATTGTTGAGGGACACTCGAATGCTTCATACTGACAAAAAAAACACATTTCTCAGGAATATGCACACCTAATTATTATGACTGCATCAAGTGCACCTGATTGTTAGGTTATCTCCCTTCTGTTAAGGATGTCATTTATTTGCCTTTTTATTTTTTCGTAAAAGATTGATGCTTGTCCTTGTTGGTCTGTACGGGCAAAAAGAAAGTACATGTTTTCTAGTAACTCAGATCAGACAGGTTTTCTCCACTCTAACTTGGGTTTTTTCGGAGAGTTTTATGAATCTCAAGGAACTCCTTAGAAACGTTTTTAAAGGGGGCCCAATTTTTGGAGGTTCCCCTTCGACTGAAGCTGACATTTGAAAAGGTCTACATTTAGGATTTGTTTGTTTCAGTCGTAAATTACAGCGGTAAAATAGAAAAGGAAGAAGACCAGGAGAATGCGGGGAGATTAAGGGAGAAGATGGCTCCTTTTTATTTAAATGTCACATCATGATTTGAATGGTTGAGGTCTTTTCTCCTTTCTTAACCAATGACACGGCCATGCCTCACACTGAGGGAAAACATACACAACCATCTTTGCTTCTTTGTGCGTTTCTCTGACTTACTGTTTGGCTCAGGCTCTGTTGTTAGCATTAGGCTTTAAGCCTTGTGAGGCTTAGCCAGCATCTTGACAGTAACCGCAAACCTTCTAGATATTTTTTTTTAATTTTATACTTTGACTGATGGACTAATAACAGTAGTTTTTGATTGCTTATGCATCAATATTCAAAATATATTCATATCCTAACTCTGATATCTGCTGCGTTTCCACCTCTTTGACGACTTTCTGTCCGGCATTAGTCCGAGTAGAGAGCAGGTGTTATTTAGGTGTTGCATGTGGTGACATCCCTGGTGTTTGAGGGTTGAGCCTCACAAGTCTTGCTCACTGTCGAAAATAATTTCAACAACTCAGGATGTATTTCTCTCTCTCCCATTTTTACTTTTTAAAATGTAGAATATCGAGTAATTTCCCTGCAATAAACAGTGAATTATGCGATAAATGTTTTATTTAAAGGTTTTTCCCCCTCTTTTTTTCAAGTTTTTTTTATTTTATTGAAAGTCTTCCTATATCTGGCCAGTCTACTCTTTAAATATTAAAAATTAGACAAATTCTACACGTGCAAGTAGAGCTTTTGTTCCAATGCAGGTATTGTCAACAAACAAACAAATGCATCGGAATACAGGGGGTTGCTCCATCAATTAATTAAACAGTTATATAATCCATTACACTGAATTATGAATGTGCTAATGATGGGCCTGTGTTGAGTAATGAACCCGAGAGTCTGCCTGTGTGAAATATGGAAATGGAAATCAAAAGGAGTGCCTGTGTTTGCAGATGTTCCTGTAATCACAGCCTAAAAGACCAAGAAGGAGGAATAAACGTGATCTCCCATCGATAGTGGCAGCAGCTCCATCGCTTTAAAGAAGACTAGTGAAGAAGAAAAAAACTATTGTTGACCATTTGAAGGTCTCTAGCTGATTAGTGCTGGGGAAAGAATATCGACTTAAGCTGGAGTTTTTATGTTTTATGCCAAACACGCCGATTCAGACCAATAATGTGTTGTTTATATTTTTGAACAATATAATTATAACATAATATGTTTCATTCATGTATATTTTCACATTGAACGATGTTCTATTATTAAAGCAAACCCTTTTTAGGTGAGGAATGGCCTATCTGATAAAAAATTAAAACATGAACAAACAAAAAATGTTTATATTAGGATATTAATACCAGCCAACTTTTAGTAAATAATAGATCAATAATAATAATAACCAGGCTTCATAAATAAACCAAATAACAGCAAGGAATTTAACTTCTTTTTTTTTTTATTAAACAGTCTTGAAGCATTTTCAACACCAAATATATTTACATTTACTTAAATTTGGGATATTTTTATTATTTGCAAAAATGAGACATTAAAAAAAGGTAAATTTAATACAAATAGCATTTCATTGCTTTGTTTAATCTCATGTTTTACAAAAAACACCACAATTTACTGTTTTATTGTGTTTTATCGTGTTTGACTGTGTTTTATCGTATTTTATTGTGAAGCACTTTGTGATTTTTACCTTGATAGGTGCTATACAAATAAAGTTTATTATTATTATTATTATTATTATTATTAATTTCTTTAAGATTCACTCCAAGTTCACTGCAAAAAGTAAAAAAAAATTACTCACACATTTCTTGATAATATTAAGATCCCTGTGTCAACAACTAATACAATATTTAAGACAAAATAAAATACATTCTAAGAAAGTCAAGGTGGGTTAATTATTTTATTTGTTGTTGTTTTATTTGTTTTTGGGTTTTTTTACTGGCAAACAATGAACCTTAGATACAGTCAAAAATGTGTTTTATTTATTTTTGTACAAAAAATGTTTTTGTCTTGAGTAAATGTTAATCTATCAGACTGGCTGTTGGGGGTCATTGTATTCCATCAACGATCCTTTATTATTACTTTATAATTGACCTTTTAGATCCCTTGATATCTTTCAAGTCTAAGTATTAATACAGAAGAGATTCCACTCTAGTCCTGCACAATAAATCACAAATATATCGTTGTCGCGATATCAAGCTGTGCAATATGCATATCGCAAAAGTCTTCGAAAATTGCAATAAATGGATACCTTAAATGTATTTAACGAGTCAAACACATCCCTTTATGCATTTGACCAATCGGATGTAGCCTTTTAATATTAGATGCTCGCCACCTATGTAGACTAGGGTCGTTTGGAGTATAGTTTAAGGTATGTTGACTCTTATTTAATTTAAACTGTTGTATGTTTTTGGTTGTGTTGCCATTTGTTCATGTATCTCAGTTATATCGTCATCGCAATATTGACAACTGATATTGGGAATATATCGTTTTCCTCAAATCGTGCAGCCTTATTCCACTCCAATTTATCCGCTACAATGAGATCTGAATGGGATAAAAAAAAATACACTGCCAGTCAAGTGAATAAAACATCATGTGTTGATCACATTTTTCATTTTTGCTAATTGGAAGATGCCACTGCAGGTGGTGCAGTTGATTTTAGAGACAGACAGGATGCCTGAACTGCAAAGTGTGCTTTTCAGTTTTCCCCCCATAATGAGTCAGTCTAATTGGTTGGGTTGGATTCTGCCAATTATCTTACTGTCTTATAATATTTCTCCATTTAGTGCTAGACAAGTGGTCCTATTTGTTTAAAATGATGTGCCAGAGTTGTGTTTTTTTATGTTGAGCGTTTTGCATAACCAATATTGACTAAAAGCTGTAATAGAATCAAAGGGTTCTTATTTCTTAGGCCTAATTCCTTTGGGTCTTGTTTGAATCTGAAAAAATCTGAGCTTTGTGGCACATTCTTTAAGTGATTATTTGGGACAACCATTAAACTATAATAAGTAGTTGGTTAGAATTGTGTTAGTCAGATTTCTTTTCCAAGCAGCCTTAGAAACTTGCCATTCCTGTACCAACATAAGAGTGTGGGGTTTTACCCATTAAACTAAACCAACAGCTTGAAGTTGTCATTGTCATGTCTTTTTTGTTGGGGAGAGAAATGCTTTCATCTGTGTGCTGGCGTGCTTTATATGACAAATGTAAACATAGTTAGACTTTGCTATAAATATATTTTAGTAGTTAAACTACTGAGTTCCCTCCATGAAAAAAAAATCAATTTGGTTAGTGGACTTAAAGTAGGGACAATGTTTTGACTTCTACACCTTTTTTCTTAGTTGCAACAGCCCTTACAAGTGGATATTGGCTCTCTGTATGGGGCACAAAGGTGGCTCACATGAAATACCAAGGTCGTAGGCCGCCTGTAGAACGGAAATATTAATGCACATTTTAAAAAAATTCTTTTTTTTTTTTTTAGAATCACCTGTATGTCACAAGTGCGTGCATTTTAATTAGCCATACGAATACTTCCCAGTACACATACCACACATGACAATTGTACATTTCATTTCCAACATGCTTCAGGGGAACTGTAAGACACATCTGTGCTCAAAGATGTGTCTTGAACCGACCACTTCTCTCTATGAACCTACACGGGCCCGAGCCACCCGAAAACCCGCACTAACCGTATGGGTCTACCCCCTATACAAGTGCATATGACTATAGCTTTAGTATTATGGGACACCTACTGTCTATATGTTCGGTAATGCAATCTGCATTTTGTAACTTATATTATAAACCAAACTGGGTTTTATCCTTGATGACATTTTGATATGAATAAGATTGTGTTGGATTTATCCAAAGAAAACCCTGTTGCCTCCTTGATGTGGTCATTTCGATTTTTCTGCCAGTTTTCTAAAGTTGGTCCTGGGATTCTATTTGAGATAAAAAGTGAACCAAAAAAATCAAAGTGAAGCAAACACTACTCAAGAATTGTTCAAAAGCTTTTAATCATTTGTTGCACATTACACACATTTGTTTTGCAACACATGCATACAATTGCTGCAATTTAATTCTACTCTTAAAGTAAATCATAAAAGGTAATATGATATCTTATTAGAACATGAATTTATTTGGTTGGGTACAAAATATTGCTTTCACCTAAAATGTGCACATCTTACAAGATTTAAAAAGATCTTATTTGATGCATTTGTTTTTCAATGTTTGGGTTTTTATTTAATTCAAGTAGTATTTATAGACATTTAATCGGTTCATCAAAAACTAAATTTAATGGGAATAAAATGTCTCATAACGTTTTTCATAACTTTGTCACAGCCTGAAATGTGAATATTAAGTTAGTCTAAAGTGCAAAGAAGGATGCCAAAGTCTTTTCTTTTTTTATAGCGTACTGCTGATGTGTGATTAGGGTTTGTTCAAGTTGCGGCTTTCTATCTCTGATTTTTTGTGAGGGTGTGTCAGTGTGAAGCCCATTTTTGAAATACTCAGGCAAATGTTACAAAGAATTTCTTATTGACCCTGAGCTTTAAATCAGAGGCGAACTGCATCATTTCAAACGAAAAGAACAAGAGGATCAAGTACTTTTGCACATTGAAAGAACTATTTAACTATCTTTCAGTTTGCCTTGAGTCTAGGTTTTTTGGAGCATTTTTCAATAAGGACGTGTTTCTGAATGCTGAACCGAAATGAATAATCATCCTGAAAGAGGGTTTTGTGTGGTTAGGGTTACTCAAGCACTGATGTCTACAAGCATGGCGTAACGTTGATTTTGTAGTGGGCCTCTGGGCTCTGGGCCACTCCATTTGCCTAGTTGTGTTTCGTTAATCTCTGCTAATTCCTGGACTTGGTTCTGTTGGAGACCCTATGACCTGATTCGTTGGTTTACCACCCAGGAGATGTTGGGTAGTATGTCTCCTGGAAAAGCGGCTCTGGAGGAGATGGCTGAGTTCCAGGTATTTAGTTTGTGCTTTACTTTATAGCATGAATAAAACAAATGTGAAACAAAGTGGCTTCAATTAGATAAAATGCATTTGTCCCCAGTTGAGCCTTTACAGTTGACTCTGGTCTGTCTTTGAGCTAGTTTTGTGGCAGGTCCTGTCCTTAAACCAATTGATAAACGCCTTACCAAACCAGCATAAACTAGCTGGTTTGTAATAATCCATCAAAGTGACACTTTTTTTTGGTGTGGTGTTTCTTTCTTTGTTTGGAAATGTTTTATTGTAGGAACTTAATTTTTGTTTTAATTTTTAGAAAAAAATGTGTCAACGCATGAAGGTTTTAGCCATCTCAAGGTGCAGTGCAGAAAATGTCTGATTATTTGTTAGAACCCATTTATCTTAGTATAATATAAACCTGGACAACAAATAGAAAGTATCCTCTGCTCCTACAAGCCAAAATCCATAGACTTTTAATGAGAAATAAACAGCTATTACTTAGTCAATACTTTCTTCAGAAAAAAATCCTTTTTGCTTTTTAACACATTCTTGAGAATCCAAGTTTTTTTCCTTAATATTTTTTTTGTTGTGCAAGTTATTCAAGTTAAAAACTGGCCAACCAGATTAAAAGTATGTGGTCTCGTATAGAACGTTTAAAAAGTTTGATAGAAAGATTCCCCCTGAGTCTGCTTTCAAGTGGTAGAGGTGTGGATTTCCAACAAACTCACTCCTGATTGGTGAGCGTGGTTGTCATAGAAACATTGACTCAGACTGACATGGACTAATCGCTGCTGACGTCATGTAGCTCCAACATGGGGGCATCCGTATCACGGGAAAATGGCGACTAAACTGACTTCAATTTGTTGGATCCGGAAGTAAGTCATGGTGACATCACAGTCACTCAGTCCAGTCCTCATATACAGTTATTGGGTTCTACTCTATTTCATTTGTATATTCTCTGATCGTGTAACGATGAAGAGGATGTTGCGGTGCTGCCTTTGTGTGTGGCACAAGCCGATTACTTCAAATATCCTCCCCCTGCTTGTCCACAGGCAAAAAAGCAGTGAAATCTGTTTATTTTGATTACTGTGAGCCCAGGATGCAAAACACAATGATGGTTTTGGACGATAAAGCTGACGCCTTTCCTTTCCTGTCTGCATGCTGCTCTGTAATTAACCTGCAGAGGCTCTAAACCAGTGCCTCCTTAAAGGCTTAATTAACCTGCGCCTAAGTGGGTGGAGTGGGGGTGGGGGGGCATTGTCAACTGGCTCAGATGACCTGTGGACAACACCCCCCTTAAAGAGCATCCAATGACAGACACAAACTTGTTAGTGTTTCCTACTCACTGAAATGCTTATAAATAAGGTATTTATTTGTGGTAAGGTGTTGCATTTAAATGAATTCTGGCTTTGCAGTTTAGGAACTTAAGCACACAAACACAAACGGGGAGACTAAACAGTTGCTATCAGTGTTTGCCTGCATGTTGCATGCCTTTTTTAAAAATTAAAATGTGAAAGAAATGTGTTTACAGACAGTGAGAAAACAGTCCTTCCTCTGTTGCCTTGATGACAGGCTTGAGGAAGTGGGCATAAATGGATATGACAAGCTTCATAAATGTGTGTGACAAATACAAATACAAACATTCAAAACATCCATCCACTTTTTTTTCACCTTTAACTTGAATGGAAAAATTGGCTGTTTAAACTTTTTTTTTGCATGTTTTCTCAAAAACCCACAAGTTCCTGTAGTATTTGTAAAAACCTTGGATGTTTCGGCTTTTAGTTTATCTCCATCCATTTTCCAAACCAGTTGAATCCCTTTCGGGGTCACTGGGTTATTGGAGTCTGTATCAGTTACTGTTGGGCGAAGGCGACCTGTCCAGGGACACACCCTGCACTGGTGGCCAGTCCATTGCAGGGCCACACAGCAACACACAATAACATCCACACCTAGGAATCATCAATCAATCTAGAAAGCACGTTTTTGGACTTTGCGAGGTTTACCTCCACACAGAAAGGACCCAGCTGGGATTTGAACCAGGGCATCCTACTTATGAGGCCAGAGCACTAACCACTACATTACTGTGTAACGAGTCCACAAAGAGGCATTTGTTGATAAAAGTATGCAAACCCTTGAACAGATTCTAACATCTATATTTGCCATCCCTTTTGAGATGTATTTCTTTTAAAAATATATTTTTTTAAAGGTTATATTTAGGCTTTTTGGGGTAACAAACTAATGGAGCAGTTTAAGTTTTACTTCTTAAACTTTAAAGTTAAAATAAAAAAGAAGTAGCCAGGTTGGTTGAGCGGGTGTTAATCTTTATTTATGTCATCGCTCTGAATGCAGCACCAGCTTGGCCTGCTTCTGCCTGGCCAGCTGGACCCTGCAGCTCATGTGGGCTGATCCCTTCTTGTCTCTTCAGTTCATTTCCTTCATCTAATACTCCCTTTTTGTCCTCGGCATGTGATGTTCAGTCCCTTCGGTGTCTTTGCAGTTGTGGAACAGAGCAGTCAAACCTGGTAGTGGTGTGAAGCATCCCAGGTGAGTCAGAAAGAGGGTCATGAAGCTGACAGGACCTCCCAGCATGGTCTCGCATGCACACATCCATAAACATGTGGGGCAGGAAGTCAAAGAAAGAAATGGCAACGGTTATCTTACATCGCGGCAGCGCTCTTTTCACGGACTTCTCTTTTTAGAATGCGGTCTGTCACGCAAAGACACTTCCACATCCGACTTCAAACATTATCGAGTGTTTGAGTTCAGTTGTCACACTTGTTTGACAAACTTTCCTTTGCATAAAAAAAAACAGAGATTTAAGGCGAGCGTTTTGTCTGGGGACGGCGTGTCAGCTTCATATTACAGCTGTTGGTTCTCATTGTCACACTGGCAGGGAATTCTCCAGATACGCACTCAAAGGGAGGGAAAAAAAACTTGACAAGCCTGGGTTACGACGGCGCGTCCTTTTGTGCAGGTTCTCCCAAAAATGTTCCGTTTTGATATTGAGCCTCTTTGAAAGCGACACACTGAAAGACAGGAAGTTATTACCGGGGAATACCTCCAGCGCTCACGAGTCCTTTGGGCGTGTCAGCCCAGAGAAAATAAAGCACAATGAAACATTCTCTTTTGCTCCTCAGTAAAACAGGAGCAAAATGAGTTTCCTTTGCTTTTTGTTAAAAAAGGTTAAGTCAATTTTGGAGGTATTTTGCTTGCAGTTATTACAAGTATAGGCTGTCAAACTGAGTCTATCTGGATGGGATACGAAATAACACAGCCCATCTTTGCAATCGTTCTATTCATTCCAGCTCTGTGCCGCATGCAGAATGCCTGAGTCATGATAAACACATCAGCATTCATGTTTTTTAAAGCTACCATCTCCCATCGGCACATTATGCTGAGGGAGAGGTGGAGATGTTTTCATATCCAAGGTCACATCACTATTGTAAACAGTTGTTGCATAAATATTACACACATTTTCTTGGTAGACATGGAAAGAAATGACGAAATTAATGAACTAGTACTAGGAAAAGATCAAAAAGAAAGAAAATCTATTTTTTTTAAAACTGTGAATTGTTGAATGTGGCCGTAAGGATTAGAATGTCCAGATCACCTTGTTACGTTTCACTCTGAGACTTAGGTTTGAGGTGTTAGTATGTTACACAACAGTTGTATGAAGCTGAATCGTCCATATTTGAGTTTCTTCCAACCCTGAAGTAAGCTTTGTTTTCAAATTCTTTGAGTTGTTTGTTCCTTTGCTGTCTGTCTTGACAATGTAGATTCATGCCAAGTATTACACAAGAGTGATGTCAAATTTGGTTAAACGGTGCCAAACTGCTAACAAACATGTTCAAATCTCATTTTCAAGTAAACCAATCAAGCAAAAAAACAAATGATCAGACGTTCCTCTGCTGTTTGGATCCAAGGGGAGAGGTTTGTGTGCGACGGATGTGTCACCCTCTGAAGTCTACGAGGGGGTGTAGATCCTTCCTCCCCGTGGCCAAAAAGATGTAATTGCAGTCTGTTGTGGGGTTCATTATGCCATTATCTGCTTCATGCTCCAGTCCATTTGCGGGGCAGGGAGTGTGACGAAGCCCTTTCACAGGGTCACCCCCTGCTGGAGGCCGGTCAGCTGAGGTGAGCGGGTGTGAGTCCTGTTCTTTTACACATGGATTTATTTCCTGATTTATCTTAGAGTATATCATAACCCCCGTGTGTTTGTATGCTTTACTCAATGTGTCGTGTGGTCTCTTGCAGATATAGATGGATTCACTGTTTGCTCTGCAGCAAAGTAATAAGAAAGACTAAACATACTTTGTAAACGCAGCTTTCCAAACAGTCTAAATCATGTCTAATGAGGTTTTAGTCTGGCATGTAAAGATGCACACAGTCACTGCTTCATGATATTCAGTCACCATTTCGTCTGGCGTGTTATTTGGAGGGGGGGGGGGTTAATCCATCAGAAAGAATGTTCTTGTATAGCCAAACTGAATTCCTAAGTCCTTCCCCACTCATCCATTCCTGGAGGAGTACAGCCAGCTTATTAAAAGCAGCCTGGAGAAGTAGCAGGCGGGACCTCAGGAGGATGCAAAGAGGAAGGGCAAAAGATGAGCGCTAAGAAAGAGACAGACAGGGGTGAGGGTATCTGCGTTTTTTCCCCCCCCAAATAAATGATTAGCTAAATACATCCCCCCATGCCTGTCCAATTCCAAAGACTGCCTTGCTTTGATCTGCGGGGCTTTTTGAAATGATCTGTGGATTGAGACTGAGAGGGAGGGGTGCGCTTCAGTTGGAGGGAAGCTGTCTGAAAGGTGTGTTTTGGAGGACCTTGCAGCTGTCGTGCAGCAGCAAACTGCATAAAGTAAGCCGGTTGAAGACCTTTCTGTGGAAATGCCCGAGGATAGATTGGTTTCTTCAAGTCTCCGAAGATCTGCCGTGGAGCAGATGTCCCCTTTTAAGAGTAAATTCAGCCTTTCCACTGCAGAAAGTTGTACTGCTTATACTTTCTGAGCATGTTTCTTTTTGTGGTCAACGAAATTACGGTTTCTCCTCTCTGCCTTTAGAGCTCTACTAGTCCTATTCACATAAGAATTGAGAAAAAATAAATAAATAAAACAGTTCAAATGCAACATTTAAATTCAATTTCCACAGATTAACCCTTTAAACCTAAACGCTGCCTGACATACCATAACCCTTCAACCTTTCACACCATTACAGAGGATCAGCTGATTCCAATTGGCTTTGCCTGAATATGCAACACACTATTGACAAAGTGTTGCATAATGGCGCTTTTCTCCACGACAGAATCAGCTGATTTACGTCGCGTAAAACACTTTTGCTCTAAAGTGTATATCAGCACAAGGCAGCTTTCCTCTGCTTCAGAATCCACTGGAAGAAGGTTAATGGCGTACACGGTTGAAGAGCAATGGTAGTTGATAGAGGGTTAATATATTTGGTTCATCCTACAATTGGAGATGGTCACAAGTGCCTGTTTTATTCCTCTGCTGGAAGGATGCTTGCTGAGATAAATGATCTCATTTTGTGGAAATAATTAGAACAGGTCAAAACGGTAAACGGCGGTACTTCAGTTCTTTTGATACCTCTTATCATATGATACAGACAAAGGGTTTGGGGGACACTGCCATTTCATGCTGCCACCAGCATTTTAAGCAGCGTTTTATCGAAAAACCTCATGGTTTTTTTCTATTTTTAAGTGTCTTAAAATACGTTTTATACATATTTTAACTCTCCTCCTTTCCATATCTGGATTAAACTGAAGTAAACAAATCTCTTAATATCCTCATGAGTATTTTTTTTGCTTTAAAAGTCTGTTAAAAAATAACAAGGCTCATCAATATCAGCAAATAAATGCACAACTATTATCAAACAGGTACATGTGGCATTATAGACGTTTTGATTTTATGTAAGGCTTTCTTATAAAAACTTTTCTTAAAATTGTTTTTAGTTTTTATTGTGTTTTCTGCTGATTTTCTTGATTGTCCCTTTCGTACACATTTTTGCACAAAACTACACATTTACAAAAGCCTGAATCTCACTGGCTGTCCCAATGGTTAAAAAAAGGATATTCAAGACTTGTTTTCGACTTTAGCCGTTCCCTGTTTTGTCCCGCCTCTTTCATCATTTATGGGAATTGACATCCTAAAATGTATAGATTCGCAACGCAAAGGGAGGGTCGGTAGAAATGGTTGATCTCATTTTTATGTGAAAGGTAAATGCTTCCCTCTCATCTCACTGCTATTCCAAATTTCTCTTCACGCACTGAGGCTTATTTTTAAACGGTCCAATATCATTTTTTAGAGGCTTCAAAAAAATCCATTTAAGGGAAATCTCTTGATTTTCACCTATTAAAAATTCACATCTATGAATCAATTCACTTTAATGCAATTTCTTTCATTATATTTTTTAGACACAAAACAAAACGATTTTCTATTAGTTTTCAATAGAAAAACTTAAGAATGTTTTCATGAAAGTTCCATATTGTTCAGTTTAATTCAACAGTTTTTAAGTATAATAAACTTTTACAGTTTCAGTGTATAAAGGCCCGTTCACACCGGGATGAATTTCGCCGGTGATTTTCGCCGACGTTTAACGCTTCGTGACTAAACAAAGGGCACCAATGTGAGTGTGCACACCGACACGAAAAAACGCCACGCGTTAAAGCGTCCAAAAAAAACCCGCCTCGGGTTCGTTTTTTTTTTCGACGCGTCGCGTCGAAATCTATTCGACCAATGAGAATGGCGCTATTGCTCACGTGTCTGGAGCTTCTGAAGTTACAGTAAAACACAACTTGGGGGCGCTCAAACACAAAACTGCCTTGCTGAGCACACATACCAGCGAAGAAGATAGACGCCAAGTAGCGTCTACACTGCTGCGAAGAAATATTGACGGACATTCTAAAATATCCCCGAACCAAGTACCAGTTGGAGCAACTGGTGCTTGAAATATTCATGTTTTCTTTGTATTATTCTGACAAGCGCGTAAATACTTGCTCTCTTCTTCTGAGTGAAAAGTGACTTTAAGAAGCGTAAAGTTGCGCAGCGCCACCTTGTGTACAGGAGTATTTATGTTTACATTAAGCGCCATCTAATGTCAGGGAATGAAATTGCATGTTCGCTCGGCTCATCGTCAGCGAAAATCGCCTGGGTGTGAACACAAAAAACGTGGCGAAAAACGCTGGCGAATATTCGTCCCGGTGTGTACGGGCCTTAAGAATGAAAAATGAATGGATTTCTTGGAATTAGTGGAATCTGAAACCAAATTTTAGTAGTTTGGCAGTGATATTCAGCCATGTGAACTGGTGTTGGTTTTGATTATTTACTTTAAACTCCTTTCTGTCACTTCTTCCATAAAGTTGCGTTTTTAGAGGAAATGCGTAATTCATATTTATGTCAATTTAGCAATCACAACCCTGGCTGCCATACATAGAACAACACTGCCGTTGTTCTATGTATGGCAAAACCAGAACAACCAACATTTTTAAGCTTGGATGAAATCTGTTGCTTCATCCAGAAATATTTATTTTCCAGCCGCTCTGATTGACACTTCTGCCTTCCCTCAATGATGAGCTCCGCCTCGTGTTTTCCAAGCCAGGAAACTTGGTGTGTTTTAGAAAAGTCACCCGATACGCTCAGGTTTTTCAAGCACGACAGCTTTCCTACGTTTGCTCTCACAAGGCCACTGGATTCTCATTTTCATTCAAAGCTGCGCGTCTGATAAAGAAGAAACCACAGCACCCGTGCTGCTTTAATGCTACATGCAAATGCACAAGAAAACGTTGTTTGTTCAACATCTTATGAGTCCCAGTTGCATTTTTTTTCCCCTCCCAACATCTTCTAATTTGACATGCTCCGGTTGGGCTGGGTCCCCAGCTCTCTGCAGGCTCGATATCCTCCACGCTGAGGCCTAATGAATGTTCCAAACCCAGCTAGCAGGAAACATTTACTTCTCTGTAGCCTGTGATTGCTCTAAACTCGTCGGTGGCTCGCTTGAATCTCTCATATGTGAGAGTTGATTGAAGAGAACATATGGGTGTTGGAGGCGCCGGGCGTTAAGCTGGTGTACTCCTTGTGTTTACACATTTCCCTTTCATTCAGAGTTCACTGCTGTGTTTCTGCTTAGGAAGGTGATACGAGGTACAAGGAGTCCAGCCTCCCCGCTCTCCGGAGGCTCTCCCCGTTGGGGTTCAGCTGTAATTGAATCGGGGCTTTTGACACCCACAAAAGAGCGTGTGAGCGAATTGTCTCAGATAGTTTATGGAGTAATAAACTCTCTGCACTTCAGCACCTGCCAGCTGGGCTGCAGACAGAAACAGTCGATTTAAAACCTCCCACAGTGCACCTGCAGCCCACCCGTAAAAGGTTGCCGCTCAGCCCCAAAAAGACGGTATCTCTTTCCGCTTTTGTAAGTTCTGATTAAAATCTTGACTCAATTATCTCCTTGTGGTTTTTGCAGGTTAGGATGCAGGTTAGGCCAAACAATGCGATTTTCTCTTATCTGATCGGCTTCCGCCAAGCACACAGTCCTGTGAATATAGAGCAAATTCTTTGGACTTCCTCTTTTCACATCGATCAGAACAGCGTCTGTTACAAGGAATGGGGAGTGGGTGGACAAATACAAGCAGCGCTGAGGCTTATAAAGCAGTGTGTTGAACACAAAGAGCCATACATTTGAGCCTCTGTCTGCCAGGTTTGAGGGTCAGTTTCTGTTCAAATGAGAGATGTTGCGGCATAAACTGCATCCTTGAAATTCTGCTGCCCGACCGACTGAGCAGGAGTTTCTTTTACAGCTTGCTCCCGGTGTTATTAAGGACTTGCGCATTAATGGGAGTCAGCAGTTTTTCGATGCTGCAGCCTCATTACATTTACATGAAATGGATGAAGCACAACAAAAAAAAAAAAAGTTAATTGGAAGCACGAGATAGTTAGGACAGGAGCCTGGGCAAGGGCGGAATAAATCAGGGTTTTGTTTGACAGCTTTATGGCACTGTGCTGAGGGAAGCGCTTGTCTATAATGGGTGGAGATTGAAATGTTGAGTCGCTTTAAGACACATAGCCTGCAAAACCAGCAGCCAGTTTAAGCACACAGCCCCTCACCCCTGAACTACGAAGCACAGCTGATATATAGAGTTAATTCAGCCTGGCCGCTGCAATAATTCATGCATTCAGTGTTGTGCAGACACAGCACGAGGTGGGATTGTTAATTTTTTTGTGGAGAGATGGCAACCATCCTCCACACAGACACCTCTGTCCTGTCCATCATATGCTGAGAAACCCATCCCCACACCACTAATTTACTAATTGCTAAATAAATGACGTTCTTAAGAGAGTTTTGCTAAAGTGAAGAATTTTTTGTAGTTGTCTTTTAAACTTTTTCAGCATTAAATCATTCCTGGCTTCCCTTAAAACAGCTGATTTTCAAGTTGACCTTTAAAGACCCAATCCAAAGAAAATTGTGTTTTTGATGTTTTTAACATGTTCTCATTTTTCTGATGATGGAGGACAACTATAAAGAAAGTTAAGCTTCAAATATCGTTTCTAAGTATTTCTTTATTCAAATTGTTGTGAATACACTGAGTTGGCCACAAGCTCCTTGCTCTGCTCCATTCTGATGCTACATTCACACTGCGCGTTCAAGTGGCCACGTCCACTGAAAAGTCTACCTAAAAGCATGTAAATATTCATTTTGGGTTTCCGTGTTCAAAACGCAAGTTTTTACCACTCTACGTACAAAATGCGTGAGCATTAAACAAGTGTTGCAAGTTAAACCAGGTCAAACTTTGACCAGTCAGGGACTCATGATTGTTAGTGACGAATGGATGAAGTCCCCCGTATGAAAATCGATCAGGAAGGAGAAATTGTTAATTGTGTTTTATGCCCGACTAGATTTATATGACAAGTCTTTCATGTATCAGAATAGAGCTGTGAAAGAAAAAGCCTGGAGCAAAATGTGTGAGATTTGCATCGTTCAACATTTCACCTCAAGCCTTTTCCAACTGCAGTTGGCGGACATGTGCTGGTAAACAGTAGCAATATAAAAAAGAAGAAACCTCTACCTGCTTGTCCAGTGTAAACACTATGGGCCATATGCGCGTTCAAGAACCCATGGTTAGCGGGTTCTTGAATGGGCATCACATGCCCGGTGTGTACATGGGTTGATACACACCGATGGGGTGACGACTAGATCCATTTTTACATTTTTATTGTCCTCGTCTGAACTGGCATCTGACTTAAAACTGTACGACTGAACAGGTCCAATATTGCTCGCCATTTTTATTGCACCGGTAATGCTAGGATGGGGGTGGGAGAGCATGTAAACAGAGAGCTCCCAGCAACAGGGAGGGGAAGGGTGGGGTGGGGTTGCTTCATGTCAAGAGTCCCATCCACTACTCAGAGGTGAATTTCCAATGGGCTACTGCTGCTCTGCAGAAACAATGTCTTAGAAAACAACCCAGCTTTATAGATTTTGGTTAGACGCGGCATAATCACAATTAAAGGACGCAATGAAAATAGATCAAAAGATGATCTGTCTGTAAGATGAACTTAGGTCCTGGCCACCACCTGATCTCAAACACCTCACAAGGAGGTAATTAAAGTCCCTCATTTAATAAAAAAAAAAAGAAAAGAGGAAAGTGTGTGTTCCTCCAGCCCTGTTCTTATTCCCACTCCTACTCTACAACACGATCTTTTTCGATACGCACTGAAACTGTTGTGTATGTATGTTAACAGATGGATGGGAATAAAGGGATTTTCCCTCAACTTACGTTCATCAAGGTGTAAAATAAAGATGGAAATCTACGAAAAGTAATAATAAATACTTTGTATTTTTGGTTGTAAACATGACTACATGCTAACGTGCTAACGTGGTTCGATTAGAAGTGTACACAAAGTATACTTAATACAGCTGAACTACAATAGTATCAATTAACTCCAACCTTTTGGAAAATACGCAATAACAGTTTGCAATGCATCATTTAAAGACATCACTTTGCAGGAATGTGTTTCCTGCTGCAGTGGAAGAGCTGGCTGGGTTTCTCAGGCCTTGGGTCAAATCAACCAGCTAAAGATAAACAAGGAGAATTTTTTTCTTCTTCTCCTCAGGCTTTACGCACCACTGAAAGTTAAAGTTGCCACCTTAACTCAGGAGTCATGGAAAAAATAACTTCCATGAACGGTTTGGTAGTTGGAAAAGGTTGGTAGAGGTGTTTTTTCCCCCTCCTTTATTGTTTTCATAGTAAGTTTTCTAGTAAGAGGATGAAAGGAGGTCACATTTGTTGGCAGGGCTGTGGGCCTGTGCCGAGAGGAGTGCGAGGGCTTTGTGTCAGGAGACGTTTTGTGGCAGCAGGGGGAGAAAGCCTGCGCCGTGACAAGGGCTTTTCTCTTCTTAAAAAGGCGTGACGACCCCCGTGACCCGGCGAGTTGAAATCGAGGCCACCTCTGAATTTCACTCCTAATTGAGGACACCGGAGGAGGACCAGGATCCCTGGCATCAACTGCTTCACTGTTTAAAACAATCAAATCAGCAGAGGTGGATATTAGATTTTTATAACCATGTAGAAATGACATTAGCATGTGTGGTTGTTTTGTCAGACGTTGGATGCTGCTGTTCGGCCAGCGTATTTGACCTAAACCCTGAGGTGATCAGTGTGTCCCAGTATGAATACAACACTATCATTATTCTTTTTTTTTTATGGCATTTCCACCCCTGCTGCGAGGGGCGATGAACTATAGAAGCCCGGGAGGAGATCTTATTGAGCTCCCTCCTGGCTTACAGACACGCTTTTCCTCAGACGCTCCTTCTCACCGTATGACCATTGACTCGATGGATTAAACATGGGTATCTGGAGGAGAGCTATTATGAAACAGCTGATGGATAAAGCCACTGCCATTGCCTTACACCAATGCCTCTTGTACGTCTTTGATGCTTTGATTGTGGATAAAATGATTCCTTGTCTGGGCTTTGATAGAAAACACTGGGCTGTAACAGATGGTCACTTGGAGAGCAAAGACAGCAGAGCTTTAGTTCTGCTGCCTTCTAAAAGATTAGTCCAAGTATTATTTGCTCACAACTTTATTGGATTTTTGACATAACAAATTGCTTTTTATGGTTTATAGCATTCATGTTTTTCACGTCTTCTTTCTACTTATTGGAATTTTCTTTCATATTCCTAAGAGATTTAATTAGAAATGGGAAATTAACCCAAATTATGGCACTTGAGCGTGCCATTGGTTAGGAGGTGCCAAGTGGATGCACTTGACCTCCTTCAGAGTTCTTAAACATGTAGCACTCACCAGGAAATGTTCAGAAAATGCTGGAAAAACCCTCTTTAATATGCAGATAGTGAACCAAAGGCTCAGCAGATTTGCTCCTTCGTGACTAAATCTTTTGAATCATTTTTTTGAGTGTTTCATTGAAAATGTAATCATAGTGACTCCTTTTTAGATGTTATATTTGCATTTTTTGAGCTAAGGACCCACATGTTCAGCGCTAAGGATGGTTATTGTTAAGGTTTTTTAACGGTACTATTACTCTTATTGTTACTGCTTATCGATCTGGTATTCTAATGATACTCTTATCGATAATTTTTGAGGACGAAAAATAAGTAAATAACAAATTAAGAACATAAAGTGTTTTATTTCCTCATTATGCAACAGCATTGTTTTTTTAACAAAACATTTTACTTGGGCGGCAGTGGCTCAGGCGGTTGAGCGGGTCGTCCAATGATCGAAGGGTCGGCGGTTCGATCCCCCCTCCCCCAGCCAACTGTCGTTGTGTCCTTGGGCAAGACACTTCAACCTCCTTGTCTTCAGTGTGGCTTCACTGCTGCGTGAATGTGTATGAATGCCCCGGTGACGGTCAGAGGGGCCGTAGGCGCGAACTGGCAGCCACGCCTCTGTCAGACTGCCCCGGGGCAGCTGTGGCTACAACCATAGCTTACCGTCACCAAGTATGAATAAGGAGTGAATGAATAATGGACACAATGTAAGCGCTTTGAGTGACTTGAAAAGTGCAGATAAATCCAATCCATTATTATTATTATTATTACTTTATACATGATAATGTTACAATACAAACCTGGACTGCACGTAGATGTCCTAGACCTAATTTCTCTCTATGGAGAGAAATTAGACTCAGTCGGATTTGTGCGTGCGTAATTCTTGATTTGTGCTTAAATTAGGATTTGTGTATGCATATTCTTCTACGTATTTCCTTCAGTGGGTGTAGCAGGGCTTAAAAAAACTTTAAAGGAAAATAAAAATTATTATCTGAGAATATGACGTTCACACTTAAAGGTTAATATATATATTAAAAGTATATCATTCTCCGAGACTCCGAATTGATACAAAATGCGTAACAGGAACGACCAGTAGGGGGCACTGTTTTTTTCTTCCGGAAAAATCAAAGGCAGTCAGACTGAGAGAGTCACGGGAAGAATGGCGGCCGATCTCGGTGGTCAGCGCCCCGAAGTAAGTAGCCTCTATGTTCAACACTAAGATCTACTGTCTTCATGTATTGATTGAGTCATTGTCTGGATACGTTTAGAAGGGAAGGCTGATAGGAAAATTCTAATGACCGAGCATTCCACTGGTATTTAAACGCAGCACTTACGGACGAATTTGTGAGACGTCAAAACAGTCTCACAGTAGATCCGTGCGTAACTTTGGCTTCGTGTGTGTGTAACAAGGGATTCGTGCGTTTTTTTTTTTAAAGATGTGTGTGTGTGTGTGTAAGTAGTTTCAAGCTGTTGTAGTCTTAATTTGTGCACACGTAAATTGCATTTTGCATTTTTTTCATTTTATATTTTTTTAACTTACACACAAAACGTATTATGTGAGTAACAAATCACTCACAAATCCAAATTTATGCACAAATCCTAATTTACGCACGCACAAAGCAAGAATATGCATACACAAATCCTAATTTACGCACAAATCAAGAATTACGCACGCACAAATCCGACTGAGTCTAATTTCTCTCCATAGGGGTCGGCCACCTGTACCTCTCAAAGAGCCATTTGGATCAGTTTCCCACTGAGATGAAAGCACAGGGAGCCGCAACACTAGGTGTGTTACAAAAAATGTTTTTGCTGATAAATCGCGATAGTTCATTTGGCCATAATTGGATTGATTCAAAATGCTGTCAGTATATGCATTTCATTATTTAATTTAATTGTTTTTATTATTTATGAGCATGATGTTTCCTTTGATCTTTTCCAAAGACAAGACAAGAAAATAAACAATATAGGAGTCTGCATCAAAGTGAGTTTGTTTCCATCATCTCACTCATCTTAACTCTGAAAGATCTTTTGTCTTAACTCACTTTGATGCAGACTCCTTTCAATTTATTTATTTTTTCTTTAAATCCAGTAAACCCAATAAAGAATACTTATTTTATGGATGACAACTATTTTTTATTAGGAAGTAGCTGTTAGTTTGTTGCGGGTCTGGAATCATAAGCAGTGAGTCTAAGCCCCCCCCTGCCTCTCTACCTGTTCGTTGTTCTCCCCCACATGAACCCCCCCCCTCCAGCGTGTTCTACACAGACAGGGTAACATACGGTCATCGTAGCAGCAAGGCGACAGGATAGTAAGGGCGCCCTGATGCAAATTTAGTGAATTTTACGTGGAAATGGGTGGTCTTAGTCTAGGGGGATAAAATGATTTTTTTGTGGGCGCTCACGTGTCCCCTACGAGATCGCCACTGACTATCTTTTTGGAAAAACTTTCCGTCCCGTAACAGACTCTGGTCGCCCCCTCCGTGCCTTCAAGCTGCTGTCTTGCTCCTGCCTGCCTGCTCTACCTGACGCACCGCGTACTGTCTGAACGACCCCTGTGCACACAAATAGCCAGACAGACCTCTCCTCTTAAGCGAGAATAGCTAAAGTCATATCATTAAATAACGGAAAATTGACTGACTTGGTGGGTTAAATATGGCGGAGATTGTTTATATCTTGTGGGACACAAAAAAACAGCGACTTGTCCAGTACCGATAGCAGAACCGTGGAGGTCAGATCTTATCGATACTGCGGTCTTGAAGAATGTTGCCTCGGGGCTCGTTCAGTACCGGGGCTCGGTTAGGATTGCAATGTATAATATCCTCTAAGATATTTGCAGAAATGCTGCATCTATTTTGTTTATTTGTGTACAAATCACCTGTACCATAATACCTCCACCCATGTGCTTTAAGGTTGGTTCTGATGCTTGGAGATTTGCCTTGTTCTGTCAATTAAAACAACAGGGTGTCCTTACGCACTGCAGTCATTAGTAGGGTGCATGTCTGGCTCGTCAACGACAACGTGCAAATGCTGTATGCCCGAGATGTGCACATGATATGTAAATGCCCGTAGGAGACCCACACAAATTACACTCTGATTGTCTAAATTCATAATTTCTGTGTGCACGACAGACGCACACTTATCACTTGTATAGTACAGTGGGCCCCTTGCACAACGTGTAGGGTTTGGAGGGGTTAAAAAAATGAAAAATTCATACGGCACACCCGTGTCTCCTACTACCCCCATACTTACCCTTTGTGCTGTTTAAGTGTTGGCCACGACTTGTCGCCTGGAGCGTGCCCATTGAAAAAAATGTGTATGAACATTTTTGCTCACTGTTGATTTGAATATTTTGTGGGCACCACCTGTATTCTCTGTACAGGTTTGCCTGTTTTGCACGCATATCCAGTTATGAGGGCAGTTTTTACTAAGGCCTAAGATTCTTTAAATTTAGCCAGTCCTCCATGCATGGACAAATGTGGATTTCATAAATGTATTTCTTGTATTTTGCTGTGATTTCTGTATTTTTGCATAGTATTCCATACTTTGCTCTCAAAATGACATTACTGATACTCCATGTGGAGTGGAGAAGCTAATACCGACAATGCAGTCCGGCCGTGCTGCAACATATTAGCGGTGTGGTAAACTGTGTCGTCTCCATAGAGACAATTATTAAATCTGCACTGTATTTAATGTATTTAATGCTTGAACTTGTGTTTTTTCGGGTTAGATTTTGAAACAAATCTGCATTTTTGAGCCTTGCAGAGTAGTTTGGAGACCTAAAGGTATTTTTAGAGCCAACGTGTCAGTGTACATTATATGACACTGGATGAAACGTAGACGCAGGCTGACATTTGGTGTCATAGCAGTCCTGCTAGCATTGTCAAAGTCCAGTGGATGTTTGTTTGTTTTTTCTGCAGAGAAAAGCACAAACTCTACAGTGACATGAGGACTGCATTTGTTTGAAAGAATTCCCACAAACAATAGGCGCACGCTTGTTGATTTGCACAACACATACAGGGTTGTAAGGGGAAAAAAGCGACTTAGTGTGGCTGTTAAATATACATTAACAGCTTTCGTCCACTGTGCTGTGCTCCATCTTTGCAAAGATGGGAAGCTTTGCTCTCTAATAAATTCAGGTATGACAGCATTATCTGGGGGTCTGCCAGCAGAGCTGCACACTACAATAACTCAAGGCGGGCATCTGAGAAGTGTGTGAATTTGATCCTGTGCCAGTGTGATGAATAGCTGTTTTTTCTCTTTTGTTGCCGATCAGCACTTTTATTCTGCAGTTAATCCACCGGGCCGTGTGTGTCTCTCCTGTTGTAATTTTTCACTGTGCCGCGCAGGAGTGTGTCTTTTTGTTCACATAGCGACTTCCTGCACCTGGGTGTTTGTGTGTGGGTGTATGTGTGTGTGTGCACCGATAGGATTGACATCTTGTGAGGAGTCAGTGAGGACCTGGAGCCATGCACAACAAGTCAACAGACACTGTTTAGGAGAGGCTTGTGACTTTGAGTCAATTGTTGAAGGGTTGGCAGGTTGTGGCAGATAGTGCAGCTTAAACTGTTAAGTTATTCAACAACTAGCGGGTCATGACTTCGATTTAGCCCATTTTCAGCTGAACTAGTGTCCGTAATATAACTTTATGATATTAAACTGTATATGAGAACTGGACACAGTGAGTGTGACATCACACGTAGAAGATGTCTTACTTCTGGCTCCAATAAATTGAAGTCAATTCAGTTGCCTTTTTTTTTTTAGATACGGGCGTTGCGTTGTTGGAGCCAAACAGTGTCTGTAAGCAGGGATTGGTCCAAGTTGGATTGAGTCAACATTTCTGTGGCAACCACTCTGATCAATCAGGAGTGAGCCTGTTGGAGGTCTACACCACTTGAAAGCGGGCTCACTTTATCAAACATCCTCATGTTACTATTTAAAACTGTTAGAAAATAATGACTGAATTCCAAACTGTCATTATAAACAGCAGTAAATGTAAAAGCATAAACAGATTTTTATAAATACTTTAAAACAGGTTAATTTTTTTATACACTGTATCATAATATCTAAAAAAGTAAAAACACTACTGTTGTGCCCTCTATCAGGTCCTCCATGAGCAGTTCTCGATGCCAAATTTACTTCATCTGTATCCCTTAAAGGTCACACTTATCCAGAGAATAACAACTAAGGCTACGTTCACACTGCAGGGCTTAATGCTCAATTCCGATTTTTTGAAAAAATTCAATTTATTTTTTTTGCAAGGCCTTTCACATTTCCAATTAAATGCGAACTTTTGTGATCTCCTGTGTGACCGTGAAATGACCCAGAAGTGACCCACATGCGCAGAAGAGTACTCAACGGTGAACGACGTCACTCGTTGTTTGCGGAAGTAGCTGTCAGGTTGGGAGGGCTGGTGAGAGTGAAGGACCCAAAATGCAGAGACGGGAGGCACACGGTTCCAGAGCAAGGGGTTTATTGTTAACAAAAGGCGCTGCAGAGCAGGGTAACAAAACCCAAACTAACTGTGGGCATAGCATGAACACATGGCAGAAGGAAGTTAGGAGAAAGAAGTCAATGGACCAGGAGAGATTAGAACCAGGGAAGTAAAACTCAAAACTATAACAGTAAACCTTTCAAGTTTTAAACTTGTTGTAGGCACAAATTTGTGCAGTATTTTGTGTTTTTTAGGCCTCATTTTTGCCCTTACTCCCATTTGGTGTCCTTCAGAGAGTGCATGTAATATTTTCTTAAATTAGACAGTCTTTTTTTATATTTGTAGATATATAGGTACACCTAAATAGATTGTAATATCTGAAAATGGTTCAATTTTTTGTCAGGTATTCAAGAAACACAGTTGGTATATTAAATGTAAACATAGCTTACAGATCGAACATTTGCAAGCTTTACACATTTTTCTTGTACTTTTGGAAAATATGGCCTATTTTTAAAAAAAATTATAAAATCACACCAGACCAATTGGAAAAGGCTATTTGCTGCACAAAACTCATGTTTCCAGTCTTTGTTGTCTATTGATTATACTGAATCCAAGTATTGGACACAGTTATATGTTTAACTTTGAGTCCAACCAAATAACACCATAGTGCACTTAATCCAGACCCAGGTGACCTCCCATTGAGTGAGGTTGGGAAAAAAAAACGAGCTACTATTAGACATGTTATCCAAACAGCTTTCATTTTTCTGTTTGATTTATCCAGTTTAGCAGAACACACTCTGTAAACAGGTTTAAGCAAACACAATCACAGAGCAGATTACGGCACTCATCAGGTTGGACAAACAAACGATTAATGGGTTAAAAGTTGGTATAACCTGTTTATTTCTTACAGTTTTACACTCCGCCTGATCTTCCCCACCTCTTTCAGCTTCTCCTGGCACCAGCTTTCATGAGACTTTAGACTCCTGGTCATATTTTAAAAGAAGCCTGAACACTTTTAGGCCCCCTCTCAGCCTCACGGTTGCCCCATCTCTTCTCACTGGTGGCCGTTCTCCAGAGAGCTGTTCTACATACAGCAGACAAGGAGCTCAGCTTCACGAGAAAGCCTGCTGAGACCCTGCACCATTTATCTCTCAGCTGCAAGGTTGGACCAGTGCTAATTGACCGAGCTGTGTGTGTACATGGATATGTGCATGTGTCGCAGTCCAGGTCCCTTGAAGCATGGCGCTTTAGCGGAGCCTGAGATGATGGGATGTGTGGTGAGACGTGAGGGAGGCCAACTCTGTGTTGTAAGCCCTTCAGAGAGGGTCTTAGCTAAAAAGAGATACTATTAGCTCTGAAGATGTGTTGCACAGCTGGATTCCCTGCCTTCTAAAAGCAAGAAATATATACATACCGTATTTTTCGGAGAAAAGTTGCGTTATTTTACACTGGCATTGTTTGTGTTGTGTGTGTTTAAAACTTTGTTGAAAAAGCAATAAAAAAAATAAAAAAAAGTTGGGTTATTTTATTTTGTTTGCATACCTAGGCCGGGGGTCAAACTACTAATATGATGTGACTTATTTGCGATTGTAAAATGTAAATAGGAACAACTGCTAAAGGGCACTGTAGTTGTAAGTATCAGTATTTGCTAGTGCTGGATATCACCAATAATTTTCAGAATCGAGCTGTGGTCCCCAACCGCTGGGCCGTTCCCCGGATCAATCGGCACCGGGCCGCGGAAGAAATACTTAATTATGCCGGGTTTTAAAATTCTTTTATTTTGAAAAATAACCGGATTCTCTCAGCTACACGTTCGATCACTTGAAACTTAAGAGTTTGGTCAGAGGAGCAAAAGTAACTTCATTTGAACAATCTTTTAGTCTAAATAATCTTGTTTTTGAAAATCAACTGGATTCTCTTGGTTACATTTCAGTCACTTTAGCGCTAAAAGTAGTCCGGCAGCGTGCAACACAAGAAAGGTTATATGTGGACAGTTTTTATGCAAATGGATAAGTGCATTTGGAAGAACATGCTGCGACTTTAAGACAAAAAACAAAAACAGTAGGCTACCAGGAGTCCTACTTAAAATATGGATTTATCGCAGCAAATCAAGCCTGTTTGCATGATACTCATAATATTCATTGGAATATGTTACCAGAGATTGATGCTCCATTGGTGTTGATATCTGTTATTATTCATATTAAAACATTTCTTTTTTGTGACGTTTATTTTTTATTTTTAAAATAATAGCCCAAAGTTAAGCATCCTTTAGTTTAGTTGACTTTTTAGCGTGTTCTTTATGCTATGGTTATCTGAATAATTGTTTATATGTTGTGCTAATGTTCTAGATTCCTCCCAGTTTTCATGAAGCTAAGTAAGCATCAATGTGTTACATTAGTGAATCGTGCATATATTCAGTCTATTATCTATTGTATTGTTATGATTTGCCTTTCAGTATGAAATGTTCATTTTGTCCCTGTATTTTGTAAAATAAGTTTCTCCCATATGCTCCAGTAAGACAACTTATGATTTTTTTCTTCTTCATTATGTATTTTTTTAGCAGCTCCGGAGCTTATACTCCCAAAAATACATTGTATATATTTTCGATGACATTGTTATTAAGAACGATAAGTGCATGCCTTTCTGGCTCCCATTTCTTCCTTCAAGGAACCTGGTTTTAGAGACGCTTCCATGTTCCCATGTGTCAGCAATTAACTTGTTGCAATTATTTTTAATAAAAGTGATTGGCAGAAGTTCAACAGTTGAAAGTAGAGTTCCTGCCTGAGTCCACGCCTTTGTGTGCACAATGTTCATGCTCTTTCTGCGTTCCTCTCACCGCTCCGCTCTGGACTCTATCAACACATTGTTTGACTTGGCCTCCTCCCAAAGTAAGCTGGAGTTGGCCGTCTCACCGTCTGAAGGGAGAGGGTGTGTGTGTGTGTGTGTGTGTGTGTGTGTGTGTGTGTGTGTGTGTGTGTGTGTGTGTGTGTGTGTGTGTGTGTGTGTGTGTGTGTGTGTGTGTGTGTGTGTGTGTGTGTGTGTGTGTGTGTGTGTGTGTGTGTGTGTGTGTGTGAGTGGGCACATGTTGGGTGGATTGGGTGGGAGGCACATCACTCTGCTTGGACCAGGAAGCTCTGAATCATGCTGGCTTTTCCTGGAAGGGACGCAAAGGGAGATTGCCTGAGCAGGCTGGACTCGGGCAGGCTGTCTAAGCCGGAGCCTGGCCTCTCGCTGACACCAAGCTGGTGGCGAGCGCAGCTCTTACTTCACCCTCACAAGGCGCTCCACGCCTTCCACATGCTCACCAGGCTGGCACACTGCAGGCTCTTTCCTGTACTGGAAGTGTTGTCAGCTCTGGCTTTGGCATGTGCTGATAACCTAGTGCAACTTTTTTTTTTTTTTAAACAAGATTTTATTGATTGGATTTAAAAAAGTGGATCCTAGCCACTGCACATTAAAAGGTTTCTTCCTTGCTTTTAAATTGTTATGACATCCCACCTTGTTTGCTGTTTTAGCATGCTTAGAGAGATGAGCAGAAACGTGTCAGGCTGTCACCCTCCCACGCTGTCGCAGGCCATGTTTAGTTCAGGGAAAATCGCACTCTTCTCTGCCTGAGGTGTGGAGGATTTGGTCATGTAAGCTGATATCAAAAGTGGAGCCAGTTTGCTGCTCTAGTGGGTCTACACCTTTGTGTTTGCTATGTTTTGTTGTTTTTGTCAGTGCCGACAGATTTAACTCTGGACTAACTCCAGCATCTTAAAGGAAAACGTGTCGTTCTTCAAAAATAACTTTTGAGGAAGTATTGTCTTTGTTTGAAAGGAATAACCAAAATCAAAATTGTGTTTAGACTTATAGTAGTTTTCCTGAAGGAATTTAAGAGGGTATTTGAGGTATAGATGATAAAATATGTCCTTTTTAGGTCTTGGGGAGGAATTTACCTTGCTCTCTCATCTGAGTCTCTGAAAAAGCTCCCAGAGCTGCACTCTTTGATAGGAATCAGCAGCAGAGAGGGATGGAGATTGCTCAACACATCTTTGCTCCACAACGTCAGATAGCTGCAACATTTCTCTCTTCACACAATTTCCTTGTCAAGTTCCAGTGGGAAATTAAGTCATGAGGAAGAATTGCACAAGTTATTCAACTCCGCTTGAAAAAAAAAAGAAGTCTTGTGTTTTTACATCTTTGGCAAGAATTCCCCACAGAACTCACACTGAAGCATCAAATCCAGATTCAAGTTGTCGTAGCGTCAGCTGGGAAAAAAAAACTGAGATAAATACACACTACAGGGAAACAGTGGATATGAAAACTCATTAAAATATTTGATTTAAGGCTTTCATGATGCACGCCTACTTCAGAAACCTGATAAAAATAGCCACTTCCTGTACATTCTTTACTCTTAATCGCTCTCTTTAGACGGCTCCAAGACACTTTGCATGTTTTTTTCAATTTACATCAGTATTTTTGTTCACCAGTCTTGTAGTTGCATAATAAAAACTCAAAAGCATCTGCATTCAGAACTGTTTCCACTCCTACATCATTTTAATCTTTAATCTCTGCAAGTCAACTTGTGATGTTCGAAAACCACAGCAGCTGCTGCAGATTTTTCATCATCATGACTGAATAAATATTGAATTCAACTCTGTGTGCACACTGTGCCAAGCCTCTGCAGTCTTTAGTATAATAGAAAATTCGAACAAGCTTTTTTGCTTCAGATCTCCAACTAAATAAACATGAAGTGCAGTAGCTGAGGAGTGGAAAAATCGCGCTATATCTTAATGAGAACAAATTCAAAAACTAAAATAAAGTGTTACAGCTGGAAGTACTTAAATCTTAAGTGAGGATGACTGAAATGAAACACCATCTCATTTTCTCTGCTCGTAATTTGAACTCAAAACATTGATAAATTGGAAGAATTTGAATAATACATCAGTTACTTTTGAAAAGATGATAGGAATTCATTTGGGGAAAAAAGATAATCTAATGGAAGAAGAAAAGATCAAGAGAGACCTTATTTTCTTTTTACAAAGAGAATGAATCAAACAAAATGTCTGAAAGATGTGCTATGAGGTAGATATGCTAAAGCCTGAAAGCAAAAACCATTTTGGGGTCAGTCAAGAAAGAAATAAAGTTATTTTTTTTTTTTATAACATTGTAGCATATCAAGTTAAAAAGGATTTAATTGCCATTTTGACCTTTTTCACTTGCCATGAAAGCACAGACAAACTCTGAAACTGCCATAACTGTGGTTGACCTGATAGAGGTTTGACTGATACACGGTTTACTCAGCTGCGGGTTCTTAGGTTGTCCAGGCCTCTGAGGGGTTGTAGGGAGGAGCGGTGGCATCGTACAGAGCGCATAGGTGTGTCTTGCAGTTCCCTTGAGATTTGTACGGCAATCTCAAGGGCCACCGGTAAAAAATGAAACCTATGATTTTCGTGCGTTAGGCGAAGTATTTCTATGACTAGTGTAACTTTCATGCACTTATGGGTAATGCAGTCGTTTGGTGCCCTTACACCACAGTCTAGTTGGTAGTAAGGTGCGAGTACTGGCCCCCAACTGACCTTGCGCAAATCTTGATGCACAGGGTGTCCACGTGACATAGGATTCCCACACAAACAACACTTTGTGCCGAATTTCCTTATTTCTAAAGCTTCATACACACTGGAGATCTGTGGCGCACTCAAGACCGTGTTGAACGCGGGTTTTTGTACACGCTTTTAGCATATGGTGTTCACACAGGTCTCAGTACCAAATACTAACATGTGTACTCACAGTTGGAAGAGCCTTCAAGCAAAATGTTGAATGAGTGCAAATCTCTCCAGGTTTTTGTTTTTTCTTTTTTTTACAGCTCTATTCCAATAAATAAAAGACTTTATAATTCCGGCCCGGCACAAACCACAATTATTCATGATTGACACTACCCATACGTCACTACCAAAGCCGAGTTTGTCAGGAACTGGTGGTGGAGGACCCAAAATGCAGGAGACCAAGCTTGGTGACAGGAAATAAAACATTTAATAAATAAACGGAAACATGACAAAACTATGGGGAGAAACAAACCAGTGACAAAACAGAGCAGAGCAACCAAGACACTTAAATAGGCTGAGGGTAATTAACTGAACTGAAGACAGCTGTGGATCATGAACCTGAAGGTGGAGTGACAGACAAAGAAAACCAAAAACATGACCAAGAACAACAAAACCACTGAATCCTTACAAAGTTCCTCATTGGTCAGAGTTCAGCTGAATTTAGCCTTGTGCACACGTTCAATTGCCGTGTGTTTGGTACGTAGAGCCCGAAAGCGGACTTTAAAACTTGCGTAGTGACGCATGAACCCAAGAGTTTTGAACACAGAAGCCCAAACTGCGCACATGCGCACGTTTACATAGACTTTTTGTTGAAAGTGGTTGCTTGATCGCAGATTAAGATTTCCAAGCCCGTTGTGAACGAATCATGACAGTCTAATTGCGCAGTATGTATGGCCCACCTCCTTTCCGCGTACAGGTTTGCCTATTTTCTACTCGCACCGTCCTCACCTGCAGTTACGACTAAGGCTTAAGTTATTTATGTCTTTGCGAGGAGCTGGCGATGAAACATGTTCAACTCAGGACTAGTTACTTTTCTACACTTGATGCTAAAAAAACGTTTTTGAGTTAAGTATTAAAAAAAGGGTTATGTATGGGACTCAATTTCCGGCCGATATCTTCTAAAAGTTGAAACTCCTATTAAAAATAGTGAAATTATTTGCGCTTTTCTAATGAGATGGTGTGAGGAAACTGGTGGCTTTAATCCCCCTGAAAGCTCTTTTACCACATGCTTCTCCAGTTCCTACTCAGAGTCTAAATACAGAGATGTCGTATATCATAATGATGTATAGGGCCTCTGTTGGGGGTCTGCACTGCAGCACCTTTTCTCTCTCAGGGACTAAAACAGACAACTATTTGTTAAAACAGGAAAACAAATGATAAAACCATCAGATACTATGTGGCTAGTTTATGTTTTTAAGTTAAGAATACAGTATGAGTATATAAATATGAATATTTATGTTTTAATTTAAGAATACAGTATAAATATATAAATATTAATATTTATTTTTTTAAGTGAATGTATAATTGTGAATACGTCTTTTGAGGTTTTTTGGAGAAAAGTAAAGTGAGAGTTCCGGTTTTATGCACCCATCAACATTTTTGAAACCACGCTGCAATTTTCCCAAAAACACTTTTCACCAAGGCTGTCAAACATTGCAGATCTCTAAGCCCTGCAGGAGTCTCTCTCGGAAGTCTTGAAGGAAATTGTAGCTCATAAAAAGGGTATGTTTCAATTTTTATTTAAATCTTCTCTGTTCCTTTAGAAAACCCTGGTGATATTCTGGATAAACTGCAACTTGAGGTAAAGAAGCGCCAGAGTATTGCAGACACTTACAGGTTCCTCTAGTAAACATTTATCTGCCTTTTGGATAAAAGGAGATTTCTTCAGATTTGATAGTTATAAAATATATTTTCTTCACGCTTGTGTATGATATATTTCTAAATAAAAAATTCTGTCTGCTCTTTTTCATTTTTAGCTTTAGTTTACAGGCGGTGACTGTATTCTTATGGCCTATTGGATAATCTAACATGTCTACCTTACTATTATATTTTAGTCAAAACAGGTCAGGTAAGGTTTTCTTACAGGTATGTGGTCTCATTGATTAGACCGAAATACATGCAAATGTGTCAAACGGTAAATCATGCATAGTTTGGTTGGGATGTGATCCAACAAATACACCCACATTTAAAAAGTGTGCTGTATAGATCGCATCGTGGAAGGGTCAATAGTTGATAAGAAAGGCAAACAGAAGGCCGTTTCGGGCAAAATTCGAATCCCAAAGCATCAGAAAAATACAAACTGCTCCTTTGTGCGAGACTCAGAATCTAAATGTCTGCCAGTTAGATGGATGTCAGACTAATTATGGCTTGTCTTCACAACAAACCAGAAATCGTCTTGCTTGTTTTGGGCATAGCAGTAAGTTTCCTTTAAAGCTTTTTATTTTAGGACTGTGGCATCTTTTACCTTTGTCTCTTGTATTGGGCTATTTGGTGCTTTAAATTGTTGAACACAAACACACTTCAGAATTAATTAATGAAAAATGGAATAAGAGTCCTATTTTATTATGATCTATCTTGGGGGACTTTCATCTCTTAATATTTAGGTTTTCCTGATGAAGCCTGATATGCTTGACACCACATGTTGAGCTTAAATTGTCTTTAAAAAATGGTCACCCTTTGGTGATAGTCTTTGTGAGATGTTTAAATGTCTGAACCAGCCCCATAAAGTGTCAACACCAGGCGCCTTCCTCTCAGCTGTTAGCCCACCGTTTTCCTACCACTTCTTCACATCCTTAGAAAGTCAAGTCTTGCTGGAGCAGACCCCACGGCTTAATGTCAGCAAATTAATTATGGATTCACCCAATTAGTTCACAGACTGCACTGTGTTTGAGGCAAAATGATTATTCCCCCGAATGATGTCTCTTCTAAGTCCTTGCCCCAGTGAGCATTGTGCCTCTTACAACTGTGTGTGGTCTCTTGCATGTGTGAAGTGACACACAGCAGGCAGGTAGCCTGACCTTTTTAATTATTTAGTCTCTTAAATCCATCCTCAGTCACTCAGTGGAGTCCAGCCTCCAGTTTGGGCTTTTAAAACCAGTCCAAAAGCATTTCCTGAAAAGGAAACTTATTGATTTGTTAAAGTTAGATAACAATTTAAACATATATTTTTAAAGAACTGTGTAGAACTGAATTGAGCGTCGATCCTTAGGTGAATTAAATCAAAGCGATTATTTTTTATTTTATTTTTTTGCTTGTTTGGTTTCTGGTAAATCTCAAAAAAGAACATGTCACTTGATATTTTTAAGTAAGATTTTCAATAAACTTAAACCAAAGTGTAAATATTGATATCAACAAAACATGTTTATAATATCTTCTCGTCAGCTATTGCACCCTTCTATTTTTTATATAACTGGAAAATATAATTGTATTTCGTAAAAAGATGACTAGTATTTTTTTTTAAAAGAGAACTAGCAAAGAATGCTATAGGCCACTGTAGGTGTCGTCGTCTCCCCCCCCCAGGAAATAGAAAATGTTGCTGCTGCTTATACTTCAGAGAGACTTTCAGTCAGAAAAACAGTATTTCTCTGTTCTGATAAAGATGCATGCACAATATTAGCATTTGGTCTTTTGTTATTATTTTATGATCTGCTTTTTTTGTTTCTATATTAATGCGTACACTAACTATCTTAAAGAAAAAAGTGGTTTGTTTAACGACGACAAAAGAAAGAGACTCACTGGATTACTGCGTAGATGTTGCTGTTAGCGAGTTAACAGACCTGTGAAAAAGTTTTCATGCCAATAACTTGTAACACTTTTTTGATAAATGTCAAAAACTGTTTTTTTAAGAGGAGTTTACAGATAGGCAAGTGTGCAATCATTTTTTTGTGATTGCTCAGACTTCACCTCTGACTGTTGTTACAAGTACTTTGTGTAAACATTCAGTATTGCTTCTCGAGGCAGGGACACCACAATTCTGTTTAAAACCGATATGTTACACCATTGAACCAGATAGTGAGGAAAGTGAATTATCTCATCCCTACAGGATACCAGTATTACGTTGAAAGTGTCAAACGCGTAGTGTGCTAAATTTAAGAATGATTTTTATTTTTTTATTTTTTTTATTTTTTTTAACTTGTCCTGTCCAACAGCTGGGCAGACAGATGAGAGCTGAGGGCCTCTTGTGTTGGACATATTTTACTTTAACAAGAGGGGTTATTAATCTTCATACAAACCAGAGGTATGTCTGAATAAACCCCTTTTGTAATTGAGGCCAAACTTTATTAATTTCAACCATGTTTGAAAATCTTGGGTGTTGGACCGGACGGAAAAGGAAAGAAGGGAAGAAAAGGGAGGGATGTTAGAGGGAGAGGGGGGTAGGAGGGTGATAATAGGAGGGGAGGGGGGATAAGACCATGAAGCACCATAAAGCAACAAGTTTACTGGTTGTTTATCGTTACGATAAGGTTCAAATGTAGTACAAAAATTTAAGAATGATTTATTATTTATTGCACGAGGCTTAGCATACGCCAACAGAATGGTTTTTCTTCTTTGCTACATACTTATTATGAAATAAAAAATATAGTTTTATGATTTTGTTGTTGTTGTAGTGATAATACATAAATAAAATATCGAATTGAAACAAAACTGTGGCCCAAATATTGACATGCACCCGAGTGGGGGCTGACCTGTATGGGTGCTGTGGTTTTTGGGGTTGTCTGGCCCCTGTGGAAGGGCCGCTATATATATTTAGAGTAGCGGCCTGTTCTACGTAAACAATACTTATAAGCCCTTGTGCCGTCCACAGAATTTCAGGGGGTCGACAAAAATGAAACATCCACACAACAGGCCTTCCTCTCCCCTACTTTGTCCTTGCTTTATCGTAAAAGTTTTCACTACAATCTACTACTCACAGCGTGCCTTTGGGAAAAAAAAATGCGAGTGACCATTTCGGGTCTACCATATTAAAATTTTGTGCCTGTGTGCCTCGTTTGGGTTTGAACAATTTTTTGCTTGCAGACATCCCATATTTAGCTGTCAGGGCAGTTGTGACTAAGCCATTTGAGATCTTCTATGTAAGACAACTCAACCTACATGCTAAGAGAGTTATTAATTTATTTAATAATTTTTGGGATTCATTTTTAATTTTGGAACCTTTGGACTCCAGGACCCTATGCTTGTTTCATTTTTTTTTGTGTTGGCTTCTAAACCTATTAATAATGCGCTGCCAACTCAACCCCATCTTAATAGAAAATGATGTGGGTTGCCAAGCAACAGAGGCAGGAAATACAGTTGTGAAACTGTACTGTCCGTTTTACATCACCGAATGATGTAACCCGTAAAAATATTTGGCTGCATCAGTGATGCAAAGACGTGCAAAGAGAACCTGAAGAAATTAGGAGCAAATATTCCTTTTAGGGACTGTTGTAATTGTCTTCAACACAAAAAAATGGTAAAAGTTAGTGTTTGGAAACTGAGATTTCCAAAATTGACAAATTTAGGTTCAATAGATCAGGACTAACCAGCACGCTGCCATGTTGAGCTTTTCCAACTGCTACTTTTGTTGTATCACCACCATCACAGCAAAGGTTCACTTACTCAATGAGTTTAGTAAATGCTGTTACATTTGCAAAGTTGCAATATTGTAGTCCTGAGATTGATGGGATATTTCAAAATGCTTTGTAATATCAAATATATTTTCCACAATCAATATTTTGCAATAGACATGAGACGATGTAATCACATGTTTGGACTTTCCCGAAAGAAAATCAAGGAAGGGAAATCAAGTGATTTTGTGAAATGTCTTGATAATTGTGAAATACAGAGATCCCTCGCTCTACTGCGATTAACCTTAATGGTTTAGTTTACTACATTTACATAAATCTGCAATACTGATCAGATCTTTGTTTTTATTCTAGAAAACTTAACTTATTTTTCTACCATGGTTTGAACTTTGAGAGTTTAAAAAAGAGAGAAAAGTGTGAAAATGTCTGTCTGAGAAAAGTCAGTAGTGAGGAGTTTTGCATCTATTATCTTTGTGGATTTCACTTGTCACATGTTTTTTGGAATGTAACTCCCATGATAAACAAGGGAACATTGTATGTCCATTTGCTGCTTCATAGACTCTAATCTAGTTTTTTCCATCCACAACTTTCAACAAGTGAAAAAAAATGTTGTTTTACTGTTTGTTGTTTGTTTTTAACTAAATAATCCGCTGATCCAGTTTATGTATGTAGCAACCTACAACATATCTTAATTTGTAGATGTAAACTATAAACACGTCTTTCAGATGTTTGCGTCATGGTTATTGGTTTCCGGTCAATCTGAGAAAAGCCTGTTTCCTCTGTGTCGTTACTGTCGGGCTTTATAGAAACAGTGATCTCTGTGTTGGACTGAGTTTGTGGTGTGGTGTTGTACTCACAGCTGAGCCATCCTTGGGAGACAGAGCCAACTGTCACCAATATGGATTCCCGCGGCAGCCGTGCTCGCCACTCGTGCACAAATGTTTCTCTTCAGCCGCTGCCGCTATAGCCTGGGAGTTTTATTGATCACCTAATGCCTCTTAAATATTGTGTGACCTTTGTGTTTGGATTGATTTAGCAGAATCCCTGCTTGAATCCCTTCTCTGGCCTACTGAGAGCATTATGAGCTTCAATAACAGTTTTTTTTCCTTCGGAATCCACCCATTTTTATGAACTGGTGAAGGGTTGGGCCTTCTCGTTGGGTAAGCACTCTCTTTTTCCACTTTCCTCCGTCTATCACCCCTTAAGCCCCCCCCCATATAGACACACACACACAGAGTGTACAGCTCTGGAAGTGGGCCCGGTGATTGATGACTGTGTGAGGGACCTCGGCACCACTGAGAGATGGACGGATGAAAAGGGAAGTGGAGGAGGGATTGAGATGAATCAAGTAACAGGGCGAGGCTGTTAACATGCCCAAGCTGAGCACGTCATTGTTTGAAAGACAACCTGGAAGTAAGCTAATATGCAGCTTCCTTCTGTCTAAATAACATTTTTTTTTCCTGGTACAGAAAATCTTTGATAGTTGAGATGTATGGGAATCTCCCTGAAATTTAAGCTTCTGTTTACTCGAGATGACTGCTTTGCTTATTTTCTGCCATTAACAAAAGAAGACGGACTACATGTCTTTCTGCAAAACCTTTTCTGGGGTTAATCTAGAGGTTAATTGCATACCAATCAGAACCCTCATGAGAGCGGTACTTCCTGGTGGCAGGGGGCCTTTGCTGCAGGACAATTCCACCTTTTTAAAACATTGGTTGATTTGAGGAAAAGCCTAGAGTTGACTGCATGAGAAAAAGAGTTGATAGCTCTGATAAATAATAGATTTTTTTAGCTTTATACAAAAAAAACTGATGTTTAGAACTTTAAAGTCTTCTATACGTACTGAGCTGCCCTGATAATGTCAGGTCCTTCCTGCTGCCCACACCAGCTCTGAACCCCCCACTTGACAGGCCAATTCTGATAAATTACACTGAAGGCTGGAGCACAGGTCACCTCTCGTCTGTACCACCCTCAATCCCAGCTGACAGCTCCTGAAAGCTTTCTCGATTTCCTTTTTTTTCCCCTTCGATCTTCCTTATTAAATGGGTAATTGAGTCTTTAAGGAACTGTTTTGTCCCTGATGCTTCTCAGGAAAAGCTCCTTTTTTAGGAGCAGGGACGCCTCAAGCTCTGGTTCTGGATGAGCAAATTCAGAGGGAGTTTCCAGAGGGAGAGTGTTCAATCCTCGCTGTGCCTCGCAAACTTGATTTTAATTCATTTCCTTGCTGATAGTCATTCTTTATGTACTGCCAGTGTGGAAATGTGTACTCTACTGTTTTCTTCCCAACAATGAGGCATTTGTGGCGACGATGATTGCCTGAAAGTCTGACAGCGTAAATCAACTGAGAGCTGTGCAAGATAACACAAAGGCTTGTTGTTGCATTTGCTATAACCTTTGGAAAAATTTTTAATCTTCTTATTTGAACTCTTCTTTGTGGCAATGATGAAGGAGTAAAACAATGAATGGACTTAATCAATGAATCGGATTATATTCCTACGATCCAACCACATCAGTCTGTCTGAGGCAATCGACCTATACCATAATTGAAGCACTTCAAAATGAATTAAAATATACAGTATATCGATATTGGAAAATACTATTTGGAGTGAGGCAGGGTAGGTTTATTATATTATAACATAAAAACTACTAAGAGGCATAACAGCAGACAACACATATAAATTGAACTGTTAAAATGAACTGTCACACCCTTACATGGGCGTATGTAAAGGGATGAACCACCTCCTGTTGATCTAACTGTACTAACACTGCACATCTGTTAGTCTTCTTCAGAGAAGTGGCATCATTTTGTTTTCAGTCAAGTTTTATCAGGTTCCTTTATGATCTGAAGTCATTTCTGTGACTTCTTGACACAAAGTCTTTCATTGAAGACGCCGCAGCGGCACTGCAGTGAGACAGCAATGTGTTGAGAGATGAGTTTGACAAAGTTGACAGATGGAAAACGCACTTTAAACAACAACAAAAAAAAGAGATGAACTTTCTGAGCAAATGGAGCACTTTGTCACCAACCGAAGCTGATTGCTTGTGTGTGAGAATAGGTGTGATTCCCATATCTGTTGCCTCCAGCGCTTTGTGAGCAAGATCGACTTTCTTGTCAAGGATTCTTTAAAGCCTTCCGAAGAGAGATTTGTTCCGCTCTCACAACACTATTTTGCGCGTCTTGTGAACCAAGTGTCTTTGTGTTTTTGTTTTTTTGTCTTGCAGGTGTATATACTGAGGCGTTATGCCCCGGGGAATAGAGCTGACAGTGCACTAGGAGTCTGAACCGTGGCAGTATTTGTGGCTGAGGAGGAGAGGTTCCCCGCTGTGCTGTGCTGTCCTGTGCCGTGCTGCGTTTGACGCCATGTCCCTGACCGACAAACACAAAGTGAAGAGACAGCGTCTGGACCGGATCTGTGAAGGTGAAGCTCAATCCGTCACACCTTGACTTTTTGAGTGTTCTGGGGGGGGGAAAAACCCAAAGATACACACCCATCTTCGCAGCAATTACAATTTTTATTTCACGGTTAATTAAATGCAGATTAAATATTGATTCTTAGTGTTTGGAGCCTTGGTGTATCAAATCTGTTTTCTTAGTATTATCAAGAAAACTATTGACTTTATTTCCTTGTTTTTTTGTTATAAAAGCATTTAAATAACTAATCTCAAGTGAGTTTTTGATGTTGAAAACATCATATTTGTTGTTGCTATTCTCCTAAATCTGTTAAAGTAAGTATTTATTCAGCAAATCAGACGACTGAGGCTCAACGCAGAAATCCTCATTAATTTCCGTTTCTCTCAGATTTGGATGTAAAACAAGAGTTCCAGCCCCCCCCCACCCCTCTCTCCACAAAATGGTTGCCATGGAGACAACATTCCTGCAGACCAGCAGGTGTTTGGGGGGGGGAGGGGAGTTGCATCATTTTCCACATGGCTAATTAGCATCCAGATCCTAACATGTGTCATAAGGGCCATCTCTTCCGCTTTTATTAAAGTACATCCCATCATTTGATGATTAAAAAACGGAGCACAAATTGGAACTTATGTGAGTTTGCTAGTTTTTTCGAGAGCACAGACTGTTTTCCCCAGCAGATAGTCAGCCACCATGTGGGATAATGGAAGCCTGCAACAAAGCTGCCAAGTTTTAAACATACACAAACACTTCCCTGTCAAGAAGTCCTGCAAAACATCTCAAGACAAGATAGATGTTTACCCGTGTTTGTGCGGGTTATAAAACATACATGTTGCTGCCATTGGTTTCCTCATGATGCGGTGTGTGCTGAATATTTTATGTTTGTTTCATATTTTAGTATGACATGATATTAATTATATTTAACAAGTTATTTTGTGTCACTATTGTCACAGACGTTTTCTTTTTTTCTGTAAATTTAGAAACATTGGTAAAGTTTTAAAGATTCACTCCAAAAAACGTTTTTGGGGTTTTTGAGTGGGGTCAAGATGACCCCACAAGACAGTTTGCTAAACCTTATTTCTTCAATGATGTTTAATCTTCACTGGAGTCCATGGATTACATGAAATCCTCTCCGCTTTCGTCATGGTAGGGATAACATGTCAATGTAAGGGTGGGGTCATTTTGACAAGATAACACAAGGGTCACGTGCCTTTACAATGCAAAATGAACTTTTTTGAGCTTTTAATTGTATTATAATGTTCATTCCTCACGAAATGAAACCCCAAAGCGATATTTTGATCCATTCACATATTTCTGGGTATTCCTCTAAAAACCAGTTATCTGAGCACCAGCCCCTCAAAACGGTTGGGTCCTCACATCCATAAGTATGAACAGGGGGGAGCAGAGTCTGCACTGCCAGCACCGCCCCCAGGTTAAAACACACACCCACTTTCTTTGTATAGCTAGTGTCGATCAGCTGTTATTTTCTATACACAATATGCCCATCCATCTATTTTTGCAAAAATTCGGTTTGTTTTTGTGGGTGAAACGCAAACACGCTGCCGACGCTGACGTGAAAGCTGGTGCCTCAGAGATCGAGTCGTCTTAATTTTGAGTAGGAAAAAACATTTTATTAAAAATTTGTTCTTTGCTGTACCATATGTTATCATATAAATAGATATAGTTTACACTGAAAGGCTCAAGAAAAGAGTGATTTATTCTTGTGGCATTTTTTTTTTAGTGTTGCAGGACATGTATTTTCAGAAAATTAAGCTTGAAATAGCTTTTTCTGAGTATTTCTTCTTTCAAATTGTTGTGAATCAGGAGATAAATAAGAAATTCTGTTTGAAAAAGATTGTATTTGTGACAGAAAATATACATTGCGTCAGGCCACAAGCTCACTGCTCTGCTCCATTCTGATGCATCCCCTAGTATATGAGGAGATCCATGTACGTCTTAGTTTTCCCCGTCTGAGCCGGTATCTGGCTCCAAACTGTATGACTGGATAGCTCCAATATTATTCGCAATTTTTTTGCTTTGGTAATGTTAGGTTTGGGTTGTGAGAGGTTGTAAGCTAGCAGGAGAGCTTGTAAACGGAAAGCTCTCAGTAACATGGAGGGAAAGGGGGTCGGGCTTGATTCATGTTAACTATCCCGCCCACAATTCAAAGGTGAATCTCTGAAGGATTACTGCCGCTCTGCAGACATTATGTCCGACAGAACAACTGCTTTTTTTGGGTCTTCAAATTTTGGATCTCTTTTTTTCTTTCTGTTGGTGACAGAAGACGAGCCTTTGACCTTAAAGATTAAATACGTTTCTAAGTTCATTGTTCCCTCGTTTATCGCTATGTTATGTGCTAAAAATAACCCAGCGATTGGTGAAATCTACAAAGTAGGATTACAGATGTTTTAAGGCAGTAAAACCCCTCACTACACATTTTATACACTTTTCTCATACCTACATGAACATTTTCACACTTTTCTCTCTTATTTAAACTCTCAAAATTCAAACAAAGATCTGACAGTGATCAAAGATTTATATAAAGTTGGTGAGATGAATGTATTTTCTACAGGAGACACGGCACAGAGAAGATTGAATGACAAAGGTTTACAGCCAATCAGGTCGCAGAACACAAACACTTGGGAAAAAAAAAAAACTAAAAAGAAGCATGCAAAGTTACACTTTAAAAAAATACACCGAAACCACAAAGGGTGAACCGCGTTATAGCTAGGGACCATGTAGTTTTATGTCCTACGGCAGGGCTAATGGTGCAGAAATCCATTTGTAAATGACGTCTTTGACATTTATCACTTGACTGTAAAGGATATATTAGTCTTACTCTGCCTGCTACATTTTCAGTTTGTTTATTTGTGTGTTGTCTCTTCTATGGCTTGTAGTTTTTACGTGAAACTGAAGTCGAGTTTCTGCAGTGGGCTTTTCTTTCAGCACTTTTTTTGCCTTGAACTGCGATATCTATAAGGCTTTATGCTGCGACTGTCAAAGCAGAGGTGCACGAGCATATTTCTGTTAAATTAGCAGCGAGGAAAATGAGAAGTGCCGGTGTGCAAGCAGTTTGTAGCCTTTTGAATGTACCATTTTAAACCCACTTGTTTGACAGTGCCCACCATGTTTCCTGCGCTTGTGTTTGTGTGTCTGTCAGAGTTTATCCTGAGGTAAAATCATCTCCTTTACGCTGGCTGGGTCCCCAAGAGGCTTGTTAAGCTGCTGGGGCCTCCTGAAGCTAGTGTAAGGGGAGCGGGGGGGGGGGCTGAGGCAGACATGACTGAAGCGCTGGAAAATGAAGCTAGACGCACCATTACCCCCAGTGCCAGTATACTTGTTTTGTTGCAGGGTATAAATGCCTCAACGCTGCTCATTGCAAATGAAACATTGGATCCTACTCTTTATAGATCCAAGGAAAGTTGGCTGTTAGCAGCTTTTGACATCCAAGTTTGTTTTAAAACAGTTTTTTTTTATTTACATAGTAGTTTTAAAAAATGTAAAAGCAACTGGAATATTAATTCATATAACACAGACAACACATGTAATAGCTTTAATTTAAATGAATTAAGTTAAAAATGACCTATTCAGCTTTTTGAATATGCCAAAAATTCAATTCAGTTCAATTTTGTTTATATAGCCCAATATTACAATATAATCAACGGGCTTCATAGCTGTAATTGTATAAGCAGAGGGAATCAGTCATAAAATACAATCGGTAATTGCTAAACTGTACTAAACTGATTAACTGGACATCCCTGCCCTTAGAACTTCCTTCTTGGTAAAAGGAAAAACTGAAGTAGGGAACCTGTAAGTGGAGGGACAGATGATGCACCAGAACTCTTAGAGAAGAATTAGCCTATCTAACTCTACAACTACATGTCTGTATAGCAGATAGGCTTCATCCAGATGGATTTGTGAAATACAAAATCTTATAAGTGATAAAAGTAACTTTAAATGAAGCATTTAAAGATATTTCTGTGTCAAAAGCACTTAACATTGCATGGAAGTTCTTTAGAGTTGTATTTAAGGTGGAAGTCAAAGTTGCTATAGTTTTAAAGTTGGCATTAAAGTTCTGTTAACTTTTTTTTCTCAAAAATTGTTCGATGATAGTTTTGTTGATGCCTATTTTTAACTATTTTCTTTATTATGATTTAGAAGATGACGTGGTTCATTAAGGTTGTGGAGATGCAGAAATAAACCTGTCATTTCACCTCTTTCCTTTCTTCCATCAACACTGTTGGTTTCAGAATGTCCAAAGCAGGACACAGTCCCTGAGAAACACATTTTAGCAATCTTTTCTAAAACTCCCGAGGAGATTGAGGAAAAAAGTCAGAACATTCAGGAGCCCGAGGTGCTACCACAGATCTCTAAAAGACAAAAGGGGGAAACCACCAAAAAGATTCCAATAATTTTCCACTTAATAGAAAAACTAGAAGTCAGTGTGGCAAAGCTTTAAAAATGTTCATACCCCCTCAGCACTGCCGGCAGTATAAAAGCAGAATTTGAACGGGCACTCTAGTTTCTCCCAAAAAAAAAAACAACCTTACAAATATGAATAAAAGTAAAAAGACACTAAAAATGATGCGTACTTGGGCTCTGAGTCAACATTTGTAATTTAAATAAACAGATCAATAAATATGAACAAGGATAAAAAAATACAATAAAAATACACAAATAACAAATAAATAAATTAAAAGTAAAAAAATAAATAAGTAGATGAATAGATAGATAAAATATATTTCAATGACAAATAAATATTGATATATGCACATAAATTTAGATAGAGAGAGAGATAGCTAGATAGATTAATTAGAAAGATAAATAAAAATATAAAATAGACATAAAAATAAATAACTAGATTAAAAAAGAATTACAAAATAAACAGATTTAAATCAATAAAGAAAGGAAAGATAGTTAATCATACTGAATCATACATAAACATACACAACTAACAAATAAATATATAAAAGTAAAAACTAAAAACAAAGAAAAGCGTATAAAAATTAATTGATCAATAACTATATAAAAAATACTTTCATAAAATTATATTAGAACTATAAAAAGATAAATAATAAGAAATTGGAAAACATAATTATATACACATAAATAAAAAAATAGAAAACAAATGCATAGATTGATTTAAATAATAGAAACATAATAAAACAAATAAATAAAATCTGTATACACATCTATATATGCATTTAAGTTGAACAAAAGAATTTAATACATGAATCAATAAACAAACAAACACAAATTAATTAAGGAAAAAAACAAAATAATGCAACCACGAGGGGGCATCATCTTGTGCTTTCCTGTGCCGGTCCCAAGTCCGGATAAATGCAGAGGGTTTGTTTGAAAGGACATCTAAACTAAAAGCAAAGCCCAAGCAATCATGCAAATCACAAACAGCGAATGTTTGCTGTTATTGTCCAGCATAACACAGATTACTGGCTGTAGTTTGTTTCTCTGAACCTAAAAATAGTCTCTAAGAACAATATAAAATTAGTATAACCACTATGACAAACAACAGCTTTATGAATAAGAATAAAATATAACCTTTTTATAAATGTAAATAAATAGGTCAATGCATACATACATGCAAAAATACATAAAAATCTAACAGATAAACAGATAAATCAATCAATAAATAGACGAACAGAGGAATTCATGTATAAGTAAATGAACATACAAATAAAAAATAAAATTAACACCACATAAAGCAATATTCACAAAAATAATGCACCGCAAGGATCGACAATCTTAGTTTTTATGTGCCAGTCCCAAGTCTGGTTAATAAAGAGGGTTTTGTCAGGAAGGACATACAACATGAAACCAAATCACGGAAATCTCAAAAAGGGAATGTTTGCTGTCAAAAAAATCCTGAAGGGAACAGAAGAAGATGTCTTACCTAAAGTCCTGGACATTATTCGTGCATGGCAAGACGACATTTTTCAGCTATATATAAATGAATATATATATTTTGACTTTTTCTCCATATATCCCTTTTTATGACGCCAACTACAGACCGTCTATTCCAACTAAAGAGTTCCATTTGTCTTTGGTCACTAAATGATTATATACTATTTTCTGTTTGGAATAATCAACATTAGTCTTGAACACTACTTAGTCCAAGCTCGTTATTTTAACCACAAGCCATTACTGGTATCTGTTATAATATCTATCAACGGTTTTGCCACTACATCCAACAGTTCTTCCATAGAGTTTTACCAAGTGTGAGATTTTTTCAGCAGAGGGGCAGTGCCATGACAAAATAAGGTTTTGTGCTTTCCTAGAAGTGACCCACAACGGCTCTTTTAAGAGCCACCAACAGAACCCTTTTGAGCTTGATTATCTCTTTTTCCAAGCATGTCATCCTAACCTTTAAAGTACCATACTTTTATGAACATAATGTGCGAAAGCCATTATTTTCTCAGAAATTGACATTGTGTCTTATGATCCAGTGCACTTTGTTTATGAATTCTGGCTGTGCTAATCGACCTGAAACCTATTTTATGTGATACACAGTGCTCAGAAATCTGTCAAAATCTTTTATTGCGACTTTGCTAAACTACTCCATTTGATGGATTGTCAGGGCATTACACCTGCCGTGGTCAGCAGCCTGGTGAAGTGATGCGTGAGCCTTGTGTACCAAAATGAACTGAAAAATGAGTGTGTTGTTTTGTTATTTAGCTGTCGGAACTTAACAATGTTTTGAGTTATTATGAACAAATTGAATGAAGTTTGACCCATCTGTAATGTGACACTCTTGTGAATGCCTGGTTATTGAAATGAATAAGAACGCAGTTTTCTAGACAATATATAGAAAACTTCCCTTAAACCCTCCTGCCTCTTTGTCCTTCTAGGCATTCTGTTTGGAAGTTTTTTTGAGTAATAATTCAAAGTATTATGCAATTCTCAATTGACAATTCAAGATGCAATTCAGGCTTGGAATATTAAAATACATTTTACAATTTAGAATTCAATATCAAAATGTAGAATGTGACACAAAACAGCATGGCACTTTACAATGCAATAGATTTTAAGTTACTTTAAAATGAATTTAAAGCAAACCATGTATTAAAATGTCATATTTTAAATACTGAATTGCAAAATGCATTTTCATTTGAATTATGACATAAAAAATCCATGACAATTTAAAATGCAATTGATTAGGTTTTTATTTAATATTTTATTTTTAAAATTGTCATATTTGTTGGATATTTTATTATTGAATTCTAAATTGCAAAATGTATTTTCATATTCTAAGCCTGAATTGCACATTGAATAATCAATTGAAAAATGCATTTTCAAATTGCATGATTGAGAATTACATATTACGGTACTTTGAATTATGACTGAATCGGCTTTGTATTGCTATGCAGATTACTAATGTAAAGTGCTGCATATTAGCACAAACTGCTTTTCTCTGGAATTCTGCTGGAATTACGTTGATTGCGTCAACAGTTAAAGAGTAACAGTAGCTAAAAACCTGGTAAAAGTTCCGAAAAGTTCGGAAAGTTTTAATGGAACCTTTTTACCGCGAACAGCAGCATTTTCTGAGTTTATTTGCCTTCATCCAAAGGAATAAAAACCTTAAGTAACCTCACTACACTGGCATCAGTCACGTAGTCTTTGAGACTTTACTAAATGTAGATTTAGAGTATTTGTTGCGCAAAGGGTTGCATATGTTTTCCAGCTTGGTCAGTGTTTTTTTTAACAAACTTTGAATACACATGAGCTCTCCAGATGGCCATCATATGCCATCAGAGGATCCATCGTCTGGCCACACTTGTAAGAAAAAGGGAAAAAACAAGAGGGGGGGGGACGGCTGAGGGTTTGATATTTGTTCATGAGCCAGCGACCAGCCAGAGTTGTCCCACTGATTGCATGTGGCAGCGTGATAAGGCTTCCATAGTGATCGTCTCAGAGCAAAGGGGGAAAACACACATAAAGCAAGCCTTTGCACTTGCAGGTAAAATCCTCACTGGGGTATTTTTGGCTGCTGTGGTAAATCATCCTAATCCAGGTTCGTAGTCCAACCAGGTTCCGAGTTGGCAATGAAACAGAGACACAAGGATTTTTGTTGTTGTGTCTTAATCTTTTTCAAGGGAATATCTGGAATGTTTTCTTTGAAGACCATCTGCTGAGACTACACTCTCTTTACAGCCCAATAGAAGCCCAGCTTTTCCTCGTGTTGTTTCAAAAAATACACAATGCAAAGTGTAAATAGCCTTTGTTTAAATAATATTGTTGATGAAATTGTTTGTTTGCTGTAAATATTTGCGGATGTCGTACTGGGACCACGAATGAACTATCAGAAAGCCCGGTGGCGAGATGACGAGGCTGATTAAGCCATTAAAAGTACTTAGCAAAATCTGGCCTGTGTGCGAATGAGGAGGGAGGGTGCTAGTTACCAATATTTTATCAAAAGATTCTCGTTAGCTCAATCAAAGACGCTGCTGGGAAGCTTCAGCTTTAAATCAGCCTTACGAGGGAGAAAAGAAAAGCTTTTAGTCTGTGGCTCTCAGGGGTGGAGAGATTCATTTCTGTCGTCTGTGGAGATGATCATCCATGGCCCGCGTCTCTTTCTGCCTCAGGTTCTATTCATGTTCCCGGCTTCATTTGAGCTTAACCAGTGTTTATCATTCTGCAGCAATTGGGTCGATTAGCTGTTAAAGGAGGACAGCGCTGGTTCGGATGCATTTCTTTTTCTTCTTTTTGCTCCTAGACTGCAATGTTCTGCACCCTTTAGGATGGATTAAAGCCTCTCTAATCTAGTCAGATATTGTTTGAATCAACAGCTGCATTTTATTCATGCTGTGCAATGTGGTGACTTAATGCCTCGATATTTAGGAATAAAACTAATCTTAATGAACAAAACGTATCAACAACAAATAAATGACCTTTTCCCTTGTACATTTTCTTATGTAAAAATGTTATTACCCTGTTATATCAGCCGACAAGACTGTAAGCGACAACAAAATTGGGATTATAAGTAATGTGGCAAATTTGAAAATAAATAAAACAGCCCTGAGATAAAACTGATGTGAAACCAAAACTGAAGCAGCCACTGTTGTATTAATATGCCGTTGCTTAAATATTGAATGAATTTGGCAGTATTTTGTGCAGTTCTGATTAATTGTTAAGTTAAAGTTAAAGTCCCATTAGTTGTCACGCACGCAGGTGAGGTGTGTGAAATTTGTTCTCCGCATTGGACCCATCCCTTGGGAGAGCGGTGAGCTGCAGACGCTCGGGAACCATTTGGTGGTTTAAGTTCATTCTAAAGAAAAAAAATAAATAGTAGTAATTTAGTCTCTTTATTTGCCTTCTACAGACCACACACTCCTAAGCATAGATACAAGTACCAGATGCACAAAATGTTTCTGTCACAAAAACAGTAAATAAAACAAAAGGTTATTATAAATAAATATTCAGCGGTTAAACTCTGTGTACTTGACTTTTACACCTAAATGTTTTACTGCTATTTTGTTGTTGTTTTTATTTTTAGGACAGGATTGCAATAAATGCTAATTAAAGTAAAGAGTTTTGTCGTATTTTGTACTGGCTGGAATCCTAAGGGAATGTCATACAGCACCTAAAACATGCATTACAGTCCAGTATATAAATGCACACATTCAAATCTTTTTAAATACGCTAAGGGACTAAAAAAAGTTGGATGGTGTTAATTCATATAAATCTTCTTTTTTTTTTTTGGGTGAAGTCAAAAATAGCCAATATAAATGCATTTATTCATTCTTCAAAAATTGAAGTTGGTTAATAATATTTGATGACTATGTTTGAGTTGTTGAGCACAGTCTTGCACATACTCATGGTCTTAACCTCTTAGTGTCTGTTGTCGCAAATATTGCAACAAACCTTTTTGGCTCCAAAATTAGCGTATACTTTTAAAAAAAAGCTCAATTATAATTTTTTTTCATAGCTCGAATAAAGTCAGGCTTTATCTGGTTAAAATAAATAACACAATAGCATTTGGATTGGACACAAATCTTTAATATTGGATGCTGTAAACCTTATAAATGAAAAAAGGTTTAAATCATTTTGCTCTGCACTTGTTCTTCAGAGTCTGACAGAAGTTGTATCTCTTCTTATGCCTCTGTCACAACTGCCCCTACCGGTGGATACAGGTTGTCTGCAGGTGTAAAATAGTTTGTGCGAGTGTCCTACAGGTACTCACGTGTCATCTGCACACCCTGTGGATGCATCATTTGCGTGCAGTCAGTAAGGAGCTCGTGCACTCAAGGACTAGAGTGTGGTGTTAGGGCGCCGAACGGTAGCCTTGCCCGAACGTCATAAATACGTGCAACTTTCACATTACCCTTAAGGTGGCCACATGAGGAACTGCAAGACGCACCTGTGCTCCATATAAGATGCAATCACTCCTCTCTACGACCATCTATTGGCCTGAACAACCCATCTGTGTCCGGCTGCTGCTTAATCGATGACCTTTAAAAAGAGTGTTTGACGGTACTCTCCAACACTGTCAAAGGGATTTTATGTGGGGGATTTGTCATGATAATGTGCTTGGCTTTAAGGTGTAACACACTGATGTATGACTAGTGCACCTTAAACTGATGAGCCACAAAAAGAAAAGGTGGATAATAAGGAAATGCAGACTTGTTTAGAGACCGCCAACATCCCAGCGTGTGTTCTTCAACGCTGCATTCGATTTTTCCCAGTGATCAGTGTGTGCCACTTACTCAGTAAATATTTGCTTACAAACCCAGTTTATCCAATCAGAGTTTCATTTCACTTAGCCACATATCTTGTTGTCATTGGCGATGTGAAGACAAATGACATTTACTGCTCCTTCTTTTCTGTCATCCGCTCCTTCTCCTCCTCTTCTCTCACTCAGCTGCACACTCCTCATCTCTCCAAAAAGCAAGCGGGCTGTCGCCTCTCCCTTCTGTCTGCCCCATCTGTGATGCAGTATGGGGCACTGGCTTGATAACGATCAGCAAGCAGAGCTCGAACAGGCACACGAGGCAAAAGATGGGCCGCTAAAATGGAAGACAAAAACTCCTCCACGACAACAAGAGGTCTTGCCATCCAGCTCTCCCCCCACGCTCCATCCAGCCATGTAAATGTGTGACATGCTGCTAGATGCAGAGATGTGGGGTGGTAAAGAGCGGGAGAACTGTCTCAATAGCGCAGAGCCGTCGAAAGGCTGCAGGACCAGAATTGGTACCATGTGTTATTATTTTTTTTTTTTTTTGGTCCCTTGTCGTCGCCATGAAAGTCCCAGAGGCTTGTTAAAACTTTAATATACTGTACAATCGCAGTAATTGAGAATTTTCAAGTTCTCCTGGCCACGGTTTTAATTTATGAAGTCCCTATGAAAGTTTAATAGATCAGCAGTTGTAGAGTTGCTGCTATCGACATTCTCTCCAGCTATCTGGGCTTGCCAAGTCCTGCCGTTGGCGTCCTGTGCCCTAGAAAGATGGCCAGATTGCTCTGAAGGCATAACTGTTGCTGGACGTCTGTTCAGCACATTGTACCTAGAGGTCTTTAACACAACTGCCTAATTATTTCTGACCAAGCCTGAGTTGGCATCAATTTTAGCCTACTTGTGAATCTGTTTATTCTGAAAAGAATCTTGTTACATTCTGAAGTATCCTTGTGTAGTTATAAATCCTCCAATAGTCAGAATGGGACATCCTCTTGAATTTAACCAGTCCTACTGTACTTGAGGTTTTCATTATGGCCCACAGCAGTCCTGTACTGCAAGGAGTGTATTTATTTAGCAATTCTTCTTTCTGACTGCACGTTTAAGCGAAAATGTCATCCCCGCCACATACTCAAAACCTTATCAGATATCCAATACATGAATGAGGCCAAAATCTTTAATGGGGCTCAAATCCACTAACAAAACCAAAACACACATGTCGGGGATATCCAAAGGAAGTTTTGAAATTATTATGGGATGACCACTGGACCTACAGCTTTCTGGCCATTTTGTGGCAAAGTGTGATAATTTGTCATTTTCGCATTTTAATAGAATATGTAAAAAAAAAAGCTTTTGTTTTTTCGTTCTAGAGATTTTGATCTATCTGGAAAAATTGTGTTGGTAATAGAAATAGTAGATTTTTAACATTGCGGCAAGCTATTTAAAGTGGCATTCCCCTCTTGCTTGCCCTTTTTTTACCGTAATATTGTTAAAATGTATTACATGAGTCATTTGCTAAAGCGGAACTAAATTAAATGACTTACAATACAAACATATTAGGAATGTGGGTGTGTTTAACAGAAAACCTCTGTTGCCTAGGAAATCTAAAAGTTTTATTTAGCTAATTCCTTTAAAAAAATACATAGACCTGTCCGTCACTTCCAGGAGACCCAAAAAAAATGGTTTCAACCAACAGAAAAGCCACCATTTTGAAAAAAAATGCTTTTTAAATGTATCATACGCAGCTCCGACTAGGATGCCAGGGGCAGAAGGGGAGAGTGAGGGCCGTGTAGCAGCCGCTCAGCCAGTGTGTGTGGTCAAAAGGGGGTAGCAACGGCAGGGGAAGGTAGCGCCATTTGCAGCTTCAGTTCTTATTGAAATTTCACTGTGAAGCGAGATTCAGGTAAAACACACAGCTCCAAAATTTATTGCCCGCGATTGCCGTACACAGAGGCCAATTCAATGATCAACACAATGATTAATGATGTTTTGTAGCGACAAAAAGCACACAGAGACTGCGAGGATTGCGCGGAAAAATAATTGCTGGGTATGTTTCCCATTTTAATGAAAAAAAAAAAGAAAAGAGCATCCTTCATATGCTCTTCCTTCCTGACTATATTGCGCCACAGGGAGAATGAGGCCGCTCTAATTTCTTTTTGTTTGACCTACTTTAGTAATTCCAATGTTCCGTAATTAAAAAATCTTTTTATTGTTCTTGATGCGCTCTTTATATTGCGTCACTGGCCTGTGAAAAGCAACTAAATCTATTTCAGGTGGTCCCACTGTGAATTGACATGTGGTAAGATATTGTCCAAAGTCTAATTTCAGTTCTAAAGGGATTCAAACAGCTTTTCTTTTGTAGTATCTAAACAATTCATTGTGAGCACACTCCTAAAAACTTGTTTGAAGGCCATTTTTCTTCTTTTTGGGCCTTTTCTTTTGTCACAGTCCAGTTAGAGCAACCCAATCATTTTTCCTTTCCCTTGTTCTATTATTGTCTGCCGGAAAGGTCAAGATGAAGCTGCCAGGCTCTCCTTTTATCACATACTTATCAGAACTCCCTTCTTCTCCTTCTGTCACTGTTCCCATTACTCATGTGACACCAAGTAAACACCAAAGAGTTATCTCTCAGCTCTAGAATCTCAGATAAGCCACATATGCTGCATCACACATCCGGTATGCAGCATGAAGCAGCAAAGGCAACGATGAGCAACTAGTGCCGAATCAGATTTTTCCGAACTAAATCAGCATAATTATTTCATTTGTCATGTAAATATCAATAACCACTAGGAAAAAATGTAACACAGAGAACCTCTTATACTGAAATGCACAAATCTGTATCAAATAAGAGCATATTACTTTTTGTCTACATTTGAATGTTTAAAAACTGTTCCTACGTGTTGTTTTAGACTGAAGCACACTTTTTGGGACCCATTAAAGTCACATTTTTGTTTTCTGGGAAATGCATTTTAATTTATGAATGCATATTTGTAAGTATTCAAATATGTGAGACTGCAGTTGCCCAGTAGAGGAGGCTGTGCATTCTTAGTGTCTGAAGTGGAGCATGTCCTGGTTTGCTGCAGGCAGCCAGCAGATTAAGTGTTACCTCCTCAAGTCTTTGTCAGACTAGACTTCCCCCTCTCTCCAGGGACATGCATGTAGGTCCCCTGACTCCCCAGCCTCTTGATGGGGAGGATTCATTCATCCCCGGCTGTGTGCCAGCAAGAAGTTGCCCACGAAAAGACAAAATTGGTTCTAGCTTTGCACTTCATACATTTATCAAGGGACATTGGCACAGTGTTTGCTCTATACAGTGTTTAGCCGGAGTGATGTCACCAAGCTGGTGGGTTTAAGCAGGTCTTAGTTTGACACTAATCCCCTAGTGGCGAACACAGTAGACGGGAGGAATGTCCCTGCCAATAGCATGCATCGACACGCTTTGGATTAGCGCGTCTCGTCCCCTCCTCCAGTCTGTTGTCATTGTCCAGCATGTGTTTTTACCCCAATTTCTTACCCTGAGTATTCGTTTGGAGTGTAACCATGATGCCCAGCACAAGCATGCTCCCTCCTGAATGGAGCAAAGCCTCGCTCTAAAGGTGTGTTATCTTTACGTTTGCATGTGTACGTGTGCTTTCATTGTGTCCATCATATTGTTTGTCTGTCCTCATGGATTTCTAATGTTTCTAGGGCTGAATTATTTAGATAGCCTGCCAGCAGGGAGATACATGATACTAAAGACTTAAGAGAGAGGTGGTGGTGGTGGGAGGGTGGGTGCAACAGTTGCAGATTAGGTAAAAGGGTGCCTCCTTCCTCACCTGTCCTCCTTGCTCCCATTTGATTGGGTGGGGAGTGTAACTGGAGAGTTGAAATTCAATACCCAGCTTTATTTTCCACTTTAAAACTGCCCTCGTTGTTGTCTTCACTGATGCCTGACCAAAGTGAGCAGTCGCATTTCGGTGGCTCTCTGGGCCGGGAAGGTCCTGAGTGGAGTGAGGGCCAGACCGACAGGGCTTCCAGTCGCTGTCAACACTGTGGGACCATTGCTAGGCCACTGGGTAGTGAACGTCGGGAGCTTTGGATGCACCATTATCCCCACCTTGCTCCAAAAGAAGACCCAGTCCACCAGCTTTCCTTCTACAGGCAGATCCAAGAGAATCAACATGACCTTCTGAGAAAGAGCCCTGCGCCCGATCTGAACAGTAACCTCTACCTCAGGAGGATGATGGCAGGGCGGGCCTCGGTACCGCCTCAGGATTACTACCTGACTGACGGTACCTTATCTGGTCAGCCGCCTGAAGAACCTGGGTTTTACAGGGATAACCAGCACATGCTTGCCAGATCAGCTCTGCATTATGGGCCCAGTGCTGGGGGGGTTACGCCTATGTGGGATCAAGGACAGACAAGGGCCACACCTTCTGTACTGGCCTCTGCTTCTACACCTAAACCTGGGCTTCCTCCTCCTCCTCCACTTATTCCCCCGCCTCCTCCCCCTCCCTTGCATGAGCTGAGCCGTTTGTACAGGGAATCTCTGGGATCTAAGATGATCCCAGACGGCCAGCGTATTGGCGGCAGGTCTGCTTCTCCTTCTGTGTACGGGGTTCAGCCCCCTCTTCCTATTTACGCTTCTGAGCGACCGTCTCTTTCTGCTCGACAAGCTTACCACAGCATTGACGTCTTTCCGCTGGAAGCTCGCCAGCCACCCGCCAATAGTTCAGTGGTGGATTCACTTTCTCAGGGAATGGACGGATCTCTTTCCCAGGCTTATGGAGCTGTTGCTTCGCAGAGGCTGCCCTATGACCCAAATTATGATCCCAGCTCAGCTATGGTGGCTGCAACAGCTGGATTGAACCATACCTTACCTCCTGTCCACCCCAGCGCTGCAGACCCTAAAAAGATGGTGGACCCTACCTTCCTGGCTTTCCTGCGAGCTGAAGGTTTGGCTGAAAGCACTATTACTCTTCTGCTTCAACATGGTTTTGATTCCATTGGTACACTGGGGATGATGGAGGATCATGATATCCGGTCAGTAGCCCCTAACTTAGGCCAGGCCCGTGTTTTGTCACGCGTGGTAGTTGGATACAAGACAGGTGGAGCACCTTCTCGTACTCGATCAAACAGCTTCACCCACCGCAACGACCTCTACATGCAGCCCCAGGGCTTGACTATGGATCCGGGCCTGATGCAGCAACCTCCTGGCACCATCCAGACTGTGTCTCCAAGAATGGGAGAGTTTCTTGGAAGAAGACCCAGTAGCGCTCCCTCCCAACATCTCCTGGAGACCACTACCTACCCAGCAGCTCGCCCACTGGCAACTGGTTCCTTTCCAGCCAACACTGGTGAATATAACAATGTAATGACTCAGGGAAGACCTTTGTCCATGTACAATTCCCACACTGGTCTTGCCATGTCTGCTATTGGACAGCAGCCTTTACAAGCTCCAGGCGCCCCTGGGGTAGCCCCCAAAACCTACTCTGGATCCTATTCTCCAATGGAGCTGATGAAACGACCTCCCAACCTTCCCCCAACATCCCCTATGGTAGCAGCAAGTCCACTTCACAGCCCGCAGCTTTTGCGAAAAGGGATCAACGCTCCTCCAGAGAATACCATGGTTCCAGCCTCCTCTTCCACGACTCTTCAAACTCAATACCCTAACAACCCCAAGATGGTTGGCCGTCGCACTGGTCCGCCAGTTATAGTCTCAACCATGACCACCACGCCTGACACAAGTAACGTGGACCTGACTTTTCTCATTTTTTTCTGTCGTTTGTGCTGGTTGGAAAACCTTTAGCATCTAAGGATAAGTGTAGCTCTGAAAAATGTATAGTTAATAGAAAAGAAATCCTACCTCGTCTATTTTTTGTATGAACAAACACATAAAACAAGTCTGAAAAGTTAAGCAGCTTTGCTCTAAGAAGTCTTTAATTTTCCCCTCTTATTTTGCAACTTTGTATGAATGTATTTCATTAGAGTTATGTCAGTTGCCAGAGGGGATACTGTCTTATAAGCAGGCCAAATTATATGTGATGAACAGCATTCCTGCTCTTGAGAAAGCTGTCATTTGGACATTCTCTTTTAATTAAGATGGATAAAATTTCATTTTTTAACAGCTTTTGTGCTTTAAGAGATGAGATGAGTTACATTTCTACAGCAAACATGATCATTGCAACGTTCTCCATTAAAGAGGATTATTTATCGGTTGTTTTTCCTCTCAAAACATTCAGAAAATCAAGTGTCAAAAACATGACCTGCTTGTTTTATAATGTGTAAGGAGTTGCTGTTTTTCTGCTTTACGATATACTCTCTCCTAATCAGAGGATTAGCTGCTTTTAATCCAATTACATTAACTGGATGTGTATTTGTGTGGACTATAATAGGTAACTGTTTTTCTGAGCCTTCAAACTGAAGTTGTGTTTACAGTACGCCGAAAATAGTATTTTCCAGTTCTTGTTTATCATAAATACACTTCAACTTTGAGAGACAGAATGTTAAAGAAGGAATCCATTAAATGCATTGTATTTTAGTATTTGTATTTTATTTTTCTTGCTATATTAGTCTTTTCCAGGTGGTAGCTTGTCCTAATAATTCTCTCAATTCTGATTTTGCTCCTTCAGCAACTTCATCTAACAATGGATTCCCTTCGCTGCTGATCCAAAAGCCTACTTTCTAATTGTGTGTTGCTTGGTAACACAGCAGGGTTAACCAGAGTTGGATAATCTTTACACCAATTGCATGAGAAACAGGGGAGATCTGAAATGCTGTGATGCGGGTTTGTGGTAAAATCGGAAAAATAATAAGTTTTACCTCAACTAATAACAGGGTTTCTCCTACTGCGTCTGTCAGTTGCATTGATCATAGTAAAATGAGGCAGTTGTAATGAGAAAAGCTTCTCATGTTACTCTTAGGGGTTGGTTGCTCAATGATCCGGTCTTTTGCATCCGGCTTGTGTACATCGATAGTACATTTTGTCATCTTACACCAAAGCATTGGTGTGTTTCCATGATGCAGATGACAGCAATTTAAAAACAACGACCCAAAGTCCCTGGAAACATTTCGATGAAATGTGCGTGTGGGAGGGCCCGCACCTGTGCACTCCTCTCCTATGGGCATGGAATTGGTTGGCTGAAGCTATAAGTAGTGCTAATAATGGCTTTAAACGGTTCAGCCAAGCTTAGTTGTTCAGTTCCCTTCAACGTACAGTAGCAAGAGCAGCGTGCAGCACTCATGGAGTTGTCTGTCAGTGGTGTTCTGCAGAGCAGCACAGGTGGGTAAACCATAGCTTGAGCATCACGTGAAGCTGAGTAGCCAACCTACATAGAGGTGCGATTGGCTTGGTAGCCTTCATTGCGCGTGTGCTCGGTAGATTAAGTAAAGGTGCACCGTCACACGTGGTTTCCCTGCGGAGATAATCCGCCAGAACATCTTCAGCTGTGCTTTTCTGGGCTGGATGATTAGGAGGTGATGTTGGGAGGCCAGTGATGGTTTGTTGCAGCTTATCAGGGAGTGATCCACAACTTCATTTCAGGTCACCTGAATCTGTTCTGTAACAATCTAATTAGGTTGCACCCACTTCTTCCTGGGAACAGAAAGCAATCGTTTTTGTTTTTGATCGGAGGTCATGGCTGTTCCAGCTGACAGCAATGGCACACAGATCCCGTGGGGGCCCAAATGGGCTTTTAATCTCAGTGGCTGTGTTTGGAAGGGCTTTCATCAGAATGCATGGCACATGTCCTCTCAGCTGTCCTTGGCCGAACTGCCTTCTTTCAGGTGTTTGGGACAGAAAGGTGGCTTTCTGTCTGCCTGTGTTGCCACTTTTGATTTCCTGCCAATTTGCATGACAGTAAAGCATTTGGTATTTATTATTGTGCTCCTCACTGTCAAGAAAGCACAGAGAAATGACAACTTAATCTGTTTTAAGATGCAGGGGGGGAAAAAAAGCCATTTTAAAAGCTTTGCCTGATAGCTCTCCTTTAACAAATAGAGGTCACATCTAGAAACAAAATGTTCTGATTTGATGATGGCTGGATGCGATGAAGGTCACGACAGGTCATACTGGCATTGGAAGCTTAAGCTTTAATCTAAATATCCAGCGAGAGAATGATGAAATACTTCAGATGGGTTTTCCTAAGAAGAGTTGATTGCACTAATGTATGTTCACAACATAAACAAGGAGTTTTGAGGTTTTCTAGTGAGCAGACACGACTTCCTTAGCTGAATGTGTGTGTGTGTGCTCAGATGTGTGGAACGCTGTTTGTGTGTTAGTGTTTCTGATGCATGCATTTTTGTTGACACTGTGCACAATCTAAGCAATGCATTCTTGAATTTGGGCAAATCATTTTTGTAGAATTTCTGGTCATCAAAGAAGGAAAAATTTGACCCATTTTGCCTAATAAACATTAGCTATATTCCTAAACTCTAATGTTCAATAGATTGTAATAATATATATTGTATAATATTTCATGGAAGATTTACAATTTTTTACTTAACAATTCCACCTTTTATACAGTTAGGCCACATGTTGCACGAAGATTCATTTCTGAATAAGCACTCCAAATTTGTTTCAAAATAAAAGTTTAAAAGTTAAATCCTAATTGAATCAAATCGAAAACACATCGGTGATTTGATCTTGAAATAAAAATAGACTTGAAGCTTACAAAATTGGATAGTACAGATCAATTATAGTTAGTTAACAAATCATTGATAAACCGATTGTTAATGATTTATAAATTACTTGTTAAATAATAGTTAATAGGTCGTTAAGTATTTATAAATAGGTTTTATTATTTGGTAAAAGAGTGTTAACAATTTGTTAGTAAAATACTAATGACTTATTAATTATAAGTTCTTTAAAGTTACTGTTATTATAAAGATAAAACTACTCATTTATTTACTGATAGTAAATGTGGAACATTTCCAGCTTTAGATTAACTTTTAAATAAATAAATGTAAAAATACATACATGTGGCAATAGTTAACACTTTGCTAATTTATTGACTCACACTTTACAGATCAGTTATTAATAGCAAAAGCTAATTAACATTGTTGTTGCAATAATCAAACCTTTTAAACTCTACTTAATTGACTTTCTGTTTCTTAGCTTTAATTATTATTTTAGCTTGAAAAATAGACTTTTCCACAGAAGCATCTTTTTTTCCTCCCCCTGAGGAAAAAAACTGAAGAATCGTAGTGTGGAGCCCCACCCACTCCCACTGCCGTTTCCTAGCCGTCCGTGGCTGTTTTCTCATGGCTGGTCTTTCCAACTCATCACTTGTTTTCGCAGAGGGATTTATTGTTTCTGCAAAAGCAGCCAACCCGTGGAGAGGACGCAGCCTTCGTACAAACGAGGAACAGCTGCTCTCCCCCTGCATGTGACAGCTCCAGTGTTTCTGTGTGGGAGTGGGTGTTACCAGCTGACCTCTGCATGGGGTCAGAGGTCTTATTTCTGCTCGAAAAGTCATCTAGTTAGTCAAATCTTCAAATCAAACGGTTAAAGTATCGTACGCTTCCTTGTGTTTTATCTTTTCTGTTCAGTTTCAGATTACATAACAGACGTTTGTAGATGTCTCTTGATGGCGTTAAAGCGGAATGCTTTTCAGCCAGATGTTTAATCCCAGTATTCTCAGACCATAGGGGTTTATATATGGTTTTATTGATGACATCCAAGGCATATGGAGGCTTTAAAAGAACCGTTGAAGTAGCAATATTCATAAAGCACTGGGTGATGATTTAGAAACCTCTAAAACGTTTTACCCATTTTTAAAGCTAGATTTAAAAAAAGTCAGAATTACAAACTCAAAAAAAGGATTAATACAATTGTTGAACTTCATGAAATCCAACTTTCTTTACAACTAAATTTAGTGTTTGAATAGGTAAACATTTATTCGCTAAATGACATAGAAACACAAAATAATGCATAGTCAGCAAAACTTTGATGACCATGATGGCTCTACGACATACTGCTTTTTCACGCTTTATTCAAAATAATAACTTTATACCTTTTTGATAAAATTGTGTTGAAAGAGTGGAGCAGTCAAAACAAGACAACAAAGCTGTTTCTATGTTCTATGATCTCTCAGTTTCTTTGCTTTTAAGTAAGTTATAAAAGGATTAGGTAGATTTGGATGTTTTAAGGCAAATCTAGTGATGAAAATGTGGTCAAAAAATAGACTAGAAATTGTTGGTTCTCTCATAGGTTTGAGCAAAAACATTTAAAAAGTTTTTTTGTTTTTATGACCAATTTAATAAACTAGAATAATATTTATTTTAAAAGTTTTATGGCATATTTAAGCTGAAATCACACTGGATGTGGGTTGTCCGCAGGCGAACAATGGGCGAACCTGTTCGGGGCATGCAGGTAGTCTGCCGTAAAAATTAAGGCAGTAGAGCCCAGTGAGCCCATAGAGCAAAATTGGTGATGTAGATTTTATTCCACGGGCATGCTGGAGGCGACAGGTCGTAGCAAGCACTTATACAACAGGCTAGGGTGAAGTAGGTGAGACGCAGTTATGTCGTACTGATTTTTTATTCCATTATTTTTTAACCCCGCGAACTGTGCAAGTAGCCCATTAGTACTGATCCAGTGAGATATGAGCGTTGCTTGCATTCAGCCTGGCTGTTAGAAAAAAAAATTAGACAATCAGAGCACAGTTTGTGTAGACATCGTCCTACAGGCTCTTATTAACATGTGCAGCATTTGCATTTTCAGTAAGGATAGTCATTAGTACGTGCAACTTACATTAGCCTTACAAATAATTCGCGATAACTCTACTACATGCAAAACAATCGTATGTTTCATTGACGGGGCTTTACAAGCCTCAAGGGAACAGCAGAATGCATCTGCACTCATCTTAACTCTTTGACAGCGGGGATGTCGTCTGCAGTTCCAAAAAAACTTTACTCTTTGACCGTTCACGCAAATCCGCTGATTTACATAAAGCACTATTGTAAAGTGTTGCATATCAGCGCAAATCTTGTTTTTTTCGATTCAGAATCCACTGGAATTACTATAGTTGGTAGAATTCTTACAATAGTCAAAAGAATGTCGGTGTTAAAGGGTTAGGATGCGTACGTATGCATGCATGTGTTTAACCTGTTGTCTGCCTGATTTTGGAAGACCACTGGTTGAACTCCAGCTGTCATGGATCTACAGCTCCTCAGGGTTTTATAACTAGATGGGGGGGGTTTTATCTGCAGCCACTTTGTCTTCATACACCGACTGTTACAACTGAGATGAATCATTTGGCTATTTTAGGAAATTGCATTGCCATTGTTTATCCATCTTGTCCTCAGCCCGTGCAAATCTTGTTTACATGTTTGCAGAGCGGCTTGGGCTTACTGCACATGCTCCGAAAATGGCATCACTTTGATATAATCTCCCCAATTATCTGTCGTCAAACATGCGCTGGGAGAAGGCCGTTCTTTTTTCTTTTTTTTTTTCTTTTTGTTGCACATGTCACAGCAACAGCTGCATTTACTCAAACAGACAACTACCTCTGCACACCTCCCCAATTTTTTTTTTTCCGTGTCTCTCCCTTTCTTTTTTCTCCTTACTCAACGCTGGGCAGGTCAGCCTGAATTATTCATCAGTGCGAAATGAAAAAAGCTCATGGATATTGAATATCCTCTCTGAAGTGGCGGCCAATTGTGCGAGTTTCTGTGCATTTCTTCACTTTTTTTTTTTGTTGCTGAAAAAAAAAGGAGTAGCAGATCTTATGCTAGGATATTTCAAAGGTTAACCAATTGCTTTACCTTGTGTAGATAATTCATTTTGCCACGGTCTGTGGCCGTAACGTGGGGGTGCAGAGCCGTGGGGGAAACTGATGAAAAAGAATAAGAAACGAGGATAGAAGAACAGAATAACTAAAGGTGGAACAGTAATCTTGTGAGCAGTAATTCTTGGAAAATCTTCTCTTTTGTCGCGGCGGTCCATCTCTTCCTGGAAGCAGTGGCTGCTTTCAACTTGTTGTCTGTAATCCACCGTTGTTATCTTGTTTTGTGTGTTTTTATACTGTGGTTTGATCCTTCCAGTTCCCACCATTTGACGACCAACACGCAGCAGAGAACATCTCCCATGTGAGAACAGTTAGAGTAGCCTGTGAGGATTATCAGGAAAAACAAGACGTTTGTCCTGTTTTTATGACAAAACATACTAAGCAAATAAATTGTAAGGAAACTAATTTAGTTTTTGCGTTGAACCACGATGCGTTTTCAGCACTAACCAGAGTTTTGGACTCTTTAATGCTAGAACTAGTCTGTTTCCTCTTGGTCTTTACAACCTTTCTCTTGGTACCAGGTTCTACTTCAGTGCCGTCAATTACCCAGGAATCCTTTTAAGGCATCTGAAGACCAAATGTTCCAGCAGAAAGCAGCCAGGGCTTTAAATGGCCTTTTCCCAAACTATTCTTAAGAAATGACTGAAGACCTTTTTTTTTCCATTATTTCCAAGCCTCCGTGCTTTTATTTTTTTGGACATACGTGGAAATATCCCGTGTCAGGTACAGTGGTGGACAAATTTTGTTGGTAGCCCTCAGTTAAAGAAAGAAAGTCAACAATGCTCACTGAAATGAGTTGAAATGTTCAAAAGTACCAATAAAATAAAATGTATTGAAAATTAAATAATCAAAATCAGCCATTACTTTTGAGTTGTTGATTACTGTACTTTTATGGAGGTACCATCATTTTTGTCCAGCCCTATTTCATTAATCAACAACTGAAAAGTAATGGCTGATTTTGAGTATTTAATTTTCAAATGTTTTAAATTTACTGTTACTTTTGAACGTTTCAAGTCATTTCAGTTAGCATTGTGGACTTTCTTTCTTTAACTGAGGGCTACCAACAATTTTGTCCACCACTGTATTCAGGTGTGACATTCCCTGAACTCCACTTATAGTGGGGTTTCTGGGGAAGAGGGCGGGGCTACCGGAGGAAGTGTGAAATATCATCCGGAGGATGAGCAAGCGGCTGGGAGTTTATCTTCGGAGGGTGGTGCTCGTGATATAATGATGATAATGATCATGATGATGATGGAAATGGCTGTAACTCTTTATGAAAGTGAGCTTTAAAAGGCTGTAAGTGGACACCTCCTAGAGTCTGATGGGTGACTGTAAGCCTGCAGGACCCCGCAACCCCACGACCCCAGAGTTTTTTCATCATAATGGAGCACAGCTGGGCTGGAGCTTTGTTGGGTTAATAGCCGTGTGACAGCTTTTTCTCGGGGGGGCAGGAGGTATTGTGTGCACATATTTTTGCATGCGTTTTATTTACTCCCAGAGTGGCATTCAGGGGCCGTGTTGGGGAGGGTGGGACTGCGCACTCCTGCCAGGCCAGATGGCTCCCGTCACTGAAGGAGGAGGAGGAGAGGGAGCGATTAAAGGCAAAAGGGGCAAGAAAGGAGGTCTGGAGTGGCCCCTCAACGGCGCAGGAGTGGCCTGTCCCCCAGAGCCACCACATCTGGAGACCACCTGCCGCCGCATCTCCTTCACTCACTCTGTTTTTCCAGATGGGGGGGTGGCGGCGCTGGTGGCAGGGCGGTGTTTAGCCAGGCACTGTGCCCATTTCTCTGTAACTTTAGTGTCTCTACACTACGGGCGGAGGAAAAGGAGGTGCAGGAAGAGTGGTTGGGAAGAAAAGGAAGGGGGAAGCGATTGCGCTTTCAAAACAAATGCCATTTTCTGACCTGTCTATTGCTGCGTTTTAATCTCCCCGTTTTGTCAAAAGAATAAGAATATATTCTTTTTTTTTGCCTTTTGCTCTCAGAAATTGATCCAGAGATGACAGGGGAGCCGTTTTCGCTTTAAAATAGAGCCTTCCTACGCCCTTAAATAAAAGAAAACAAAAACACACTCATTTGCATTCGCATGCTCTCATTTATCCTTTCTTTTTCTCCATCTCATGTTTTCCTGTCAGTTCTGTTCCTAGCAGAGGTTGAGGATAGAAAACAAAAGGCACAGAGGCCGTGTTGACTCGCGTTTGTTATCTCGACCACTGCTCTGGGTTAAGGGGGGGGGTCTGGTGTGTCTGCCTGCATGCCTCAAGGGCGGTGTTTACCCTGGCTGCTACTACTGCAGCAGGTGTTTCTGGGTGGATAAACCTGAGCTTCCCGGATAAATATTTACTGAGAAGAAATTAAAAATGCATCACCTAAAAAACACTACACTAATGCTTCACCTCTTTTTTTTCTGTCCTCTGTCTGAAGTGCGTCACCCTGTTGAGTGCATCAGTGTTGTAAAATGATCGGGGCTGCAAGCACAGACAAACTCCTGTATTTTTTTTATTTTTGATCACAGGTTTTTAGCTTATAATCTACTCACTAAGTGATCGAACAGTGTTTTTGCTAAGATTGTGATGCATTATTCATTCATTGTGCGTGAGGTGAGGTGTAAATGGGTTTAGTTTTTAGAAGTGGGATGAAGAAGAATTGCCTCTTCAGGCACTATTCTGTTCAGGCTTTTAGGGTGTTTTTTTTTTTCCTTTTCTTACTTGGGTCGAATTGAGGCTACATCGCATTCCCGGTCCATGTTTGGCTCTTCAGGGTTGCGATGTTTGACAAAAACAACCAAAACAAAAGTATAGTGGAGGACAAAATTGTTGGTAGCCCTCAGTTAAAGAAAGAAAGTCCACAATGCTCACCGAAATGACTTGAAACGTTCAAAAGTAACAATAAATTAAAATTTATTGAAAATTAAATAATCAAAATCAGCCATAACTTCTGAGTTGTTGATTAACAGAATTATAAAAAAACAAAAAAAAAACGAATGAAATAGGGCTGGACAAAAATGATGGTACCTCCATAAAAGACTTAGAACTTCTTGCCCAGGGGGTCATGATGAACTCAGGTATGTCCTGTAATTAACATCACAGCTGTTTTCAAACCCATAATCAGTCAGTCTGCCTATTTAAAGGGAGACAAATAGTCACGTTGCTGTTTGGTGAAAAGGTGTGAACCACACTGAACATGGACAACAGAGAGCGAAGGAGAGAATTGTCCCAGGACATTAGAAACAACATTATAGACGAACATCGTAAAGGTAAAGGCTATAAAACTATTTCTAAGCAGCTTGAAGTTCCTGTGACAACAGTGGCACATATTATTCAGAAGTTTAAGACCCACGGGACAGCAGCCAACCTCCCTGGACGTGGCCGGAAGAGGAAAATTGACGACAAACTAAGGAGACGGATAGTTGGAACTGTATCCAAAGAGCCCAGAACAACCTCCAAAGACATTAAAGGTGAACTCCTAGATCAAGGTACATTAGTGTCAGATCGCACCATTCGTCGATTTTTGAGCCAGAGTGGACTTCATGGGAGACGACCAAGGAGGACGCCACTGTTGAAAGGTAATCATAAAAAAGCCAGACTGGAATTTGCAAAAATTAGCTATTTCAAGTCATTTCAGTGAGCATTGTGGACTTTCTTTCTTTAACTGAGGGGTACCAACAATTTTGTCCACCACTGTATGTTCTGTCAGGAAAAATAATGTCTAACACTACGGACACAATGAAAACCCACCAAAGGCTCCAGATCTTAGAGCCACTTGTCATCTTTTTTCATTCCGCCCCTGCCATGTCTGAACCTAAAATTACCTGGTCTAGGTGATCAACAGTAAAGGAGGAAGCAGGGTTAGCTGGGAAAAAACAGAGGTTCTTAAAATTCCACTCTGATAATCTTTTGATCTATTTTTAAAGCATTTCCAGTGGTCTTTTAAATATGGTTTTGTCGATATCAGCCAAAGGAAACAAAAGTTGTCGTTTTCTAGGACATAGTTTCTGTAGAGCGGCAGGAGTTCAGTAGAAATTTGCCTCTGACTGTCGGCGTGGAGCAACACCAGATCACCAGAAGACATTTTTCATCTGCTCCTGATTCACAACGATTTGAATATGGAAATACTCAGAAATGCAATTTTGAGCTTAATGTTCTTTCATATGCCATCATCAGAAAAATGCCACAAGAACATGTTAAAAACACAATTTTCATTGGAGTGGGTCTTTAACCCTTATATTATGGCCAGGTCAAAACTGACCCGTTTTCAACTGTGGTCAGTTTTGACCCGAAAACAGTTTAAGTGTTAAGGCTTGTATTATTCAAGTGTTGAACAGCCCTAATTATTCATAGTATGTGAGAAAGTAATTTTGGGAGAAAACAGTTGAGCAAGTCTAACTCTTCATAATAAGATGCTAACAAATGTGTCTGAATTTAAAAATGTCCTAGTTGAAAATGCTCATGAATACGTTTCAATTTCAATTCAATTTTTTTTTGTCCAAAAGAATCCATATTATATCCAGATCAAAACATCTATTTTATCCAACAGCTTTCTTTTTTTTTATTGAAAGGATAACAGTCGGAACCATCCATCACTGACAACAGTCGTTCTTTTAGCCAAAGACTGCAAACGGCAAAGATATACCGCATTGGGAGAAAAATAGTCTAAGGAAGGAAGAAAAAAACAATAAAAACACTACCATTAATACGCACCGTATTCTCGAGGGGGTAACTGCTGCACAGCTTTAACCCCTTTTGACCCAAGTCCAACATCTGAAACGAACTCCCAACCCTCCATTCGTAATGTGGTGAGCTGAGGTCTCTTCTCCAAGCGGCAGGTTTGCCCGCTTTTACCGCCTGCTTTCTTAAAATCCCTTTAAGTGCTTTAGGGGGATTTAATGGGCCTCCACATCCAGCTTCCTCTCAGCAGCCAAGTTCCAACGCTTGCAGGAAAAGGGCGAGTACAGTATAATTATGGCGCTTAGAGAAGAGGGCTGCTTTCAATGCTAAATCCACACAGACTGCAAAAAAGGGCTTGGGCCACTTGTTGGGGCTTCCAGGAAATGACTGGTGCTCTTGATGTTTTACTATGCCAAGGGTCAGGGTTTAAGCAGGCAGTGCAGCTGGAGTCCCAACCTTGAATTTCAAGTAATAAATATATTATCATACTTGGAAAAAGGAAAAATAGCTCAATTTGCCCAATAGCTTTGGATACCTCGATCTTTTCATGGAATTTGCAGTGGTACATTTTGACTTTTAATAAAATCACATTAGTTTTAGTTTGTTTTAACAAAAAATTATGAAAAGATACATTATTTTTGGTGATGCTAATGATATTTTGTTCATACGATAATGCGTAGAGCCAAACACTTGAAGGTCGACACTATAATACAAAAGAACAAGCGAGGATTTGTCCAATTAAAACAGTATTTGTATGTTTATATTCTATTTCTTTGTGGTAAAAATAAATCTTTTCAAGTGGCCGTTGAACCTTCACCTTTTAAGATAAATGATAGCTTTATTAATGAAAGTCTGAATGGGTCAAAGCATGAATATATTTTTATTTATGCGTTTTCTATAGTTTAGCTTCATGAAGTTTGAGTCCAATGTTCAGACAATAGTGAAGGACTTTTAACCTTCAAACAGTAATTTCACCCATTTGTTTGCAAAAAATGAATAAGCATATACACGTTTTTTTTCTCTTCTCTTTTTTACTATAAATAAGTAGTTTCCAGAAATTGCAATTTAGTTGATGCACGTGCAGCAAACAGAGGGTTGCTGCATATTCCTACAAGCAGTGTTGTCTGATTTGATTGTTTTTATTTTGAAAGGAATAAAACGAAAGGAAATGGGGTTTAGTCTTAGAATTCACTGCGCGTTTGTGTTGTTTCACAGTAAAAACTAGGCAGATATGGAGAGTCAATTTACCGTTTACAGGCCATGTTTGGCTGCTCTCGCCTGAAAAGAAGAGCTGTTTATTTGTAGGGAGGTGTCCTGCTGAGCCAGTCTGTTCTCATTAGTGTTTAGTCGTCCTCCTCAGACGTGTAAAGACATGTTCTTCCACTGCTGGACTCAAACATCAAGGCTATTTATTAAACACCCTCCTTTTTTAGAGACCTGTTTAAACAGAGCTGCTGTCTCACAATATCCACAAATTTGAGCAATTTTTAAAAAGTAATTTAAACTACTTTTAATTCAACCCAAGAACAATTAAGCCCGGTTAACCCAAACGTGACCTATCAAAGTCCTCCCTCTTGCCTTTGGATTCTCAAAAAAGTCTTTCCAATGTCATCCTGTTGTTGCTGTAAATACATAAAGGTTTCCTCTTTGGATATCTTTATTTACTCTATCCATCTATTATCTTTTGTTTCAGCAATGCAAACATAGCCCGACCACGTCTGTAGGGGTCCACTTAGTGGGCCTTCTTGGGTCAGCCGGAGGATATACTCACTCCATCGTATCCAGTGTCTGATGCTTTCTCTTGGACATTCTGGTTATACCTCATCAGAAGTCTAGGTTGTATTTTGTTTAAATGTCTGCCTCACCTTGCCTATTGTAAAGATGTGGTGGCTCCCAGATGAACCCTAAATTCAAAGGGGACCTCAGCCACCCTGCACATAAATAAACACCCTTCTGTTTATTTATAACCCACTTGTGGCTGTTGGTGAGGGTTGAAATGTAAATTAGCAGCTGCAATGAGTGTGCTGCCTTTTCTATAAACTTTCCCTCCATCGCAGCACTCTGGTGCAAAGTCTACATTACTACAGACGCTTTACCCATCCATCCTTCAATCACTTGTGAACAGAGCACATGTGGGAGTGACTAGACGTTCCATCCTTTTCAATCTGAAAACCACGGTATCAAAGAGACACGAGCTGTTGACTCTCATCCCAGCAAACTGGAGGTCATATAAAAGCAAATAACGGACAAAGCCATCTGCAAAATGCAGAGATTCCAATTCTACCAAAGCCAATCCCCTCTGATACTTTGCTTTTCGGATCAAATCCTGTCTATGAAAGTTTGGAACAGAGTCATCACTCATGAGCAAACACAGCTTCATCTCCCATTCATTGAAGAATTGCTGGGATTTGAACTGACTCAGCAAAAGACAGAAGGGGTTGCATCTTAGAAGGAACACAGGTGTGTCTCGCAGCTCCTTTCAGGCTCGTACGGCCATCTAAAGGGATGTCATGAAAATGGAATGTAGACGATGGTGTTATGTAAGTGTGTTGTGAAGTGTTTGTAAGGATAATGTAAGTTACGGACGGGTGATATCCCTGTCGGTGTCCTTACGCCGCACTATAGACGAAGATGCGGGCACTGGCTTCTTGCAGACCATGTGCAATGCTGCACAAGTGCCCATAGGATAGCCACACAAACTAAGCTCTGATTGTCAAATTTCCTAATTTTTAACAGTCAAGCTGCACGCACGGAGCTCACACTTATCACTTGAGCAGCACTAACGGACTCCTTGTGCAGTCCGCTGGGTTTGAGGGGGTTCAAAAAATGAAAAATCCTTGTGAGTCTCACCTATTTTACCCCTACCTACCCTTATGTGTTGTATAAATGTTCGCTACGTCCTGCCCCCTGCAGTATCACCGTTACGGGTTCACTGAGCGATCTAGGACTTTGATATTTGCCCAATTTTTGCCTGGAGAAAGCCCATATCCACCCGTAAGGGTAATTGTGACTAAAGCATGACATGTTGCTGTCAGCTACACACCCATTGCCTGCATTATTTCAGATGTTATTAGAGGCAGATAGACCAGACGGGGCAGTGCATCTCCACCATCCATCAAAAGACTGTGCATGCAGGAGCGTGGCTGGCAGGAAGTTGCTGCTTCCTGTGATGGTCACACTCCCTCAGATGTGTCACTTCTGCAGGTTACAAATGACGAGCCGTGTCTCTGCTTCAACACACGCTTCCAAACGACACGCGTCCAGCCAAACGCGCATCATCGTCGGGATGGGACGGGCGCTTCCTCCCTCCACCTCTTTTTCCACTTGACTGTCACAGATAATCGCTTGTGGCGTGTGACTGCGCCAGGCTCTCCGTACGTCGGTCGCACTTGTCATGCTGTCTGTTCCCCGGACTCGCAGGGACACTCTTTGTTATTCCGAGTGGATTTTTTTTTCCAGCCCCAGCTTCCATCTTATAATATCAGGGACAAAACTGTGAAGTCAACACACTCTGTTCTGATGACTTCCCTGATGGTGCGAAAAACAGCCAACTCCACAGCTGTAATGTTATTGCTGGAGCAGCTTGAATGCTGCATTGTTCTTGTGGTTTATTGTGTTTTTTTCTTTTTTTCTTTTTTTTTGGGGGGGGGGGGGGGGGGTGTTACTGGTTTAACATCTTCCCAGTTATCGGGGAAAAAATCATGTTAGGGTTGGGGGAGTTGGTGTGGGGATGCAGCGTAGATGTCAGTGAAAGTGGGAAATGGGAGGGATGGAAAGCTAATAATTGTAGGAGAAAGGGGGGAAAAAGGGGCAGGCGGAGGAGTGCAGATCTGAAATAAAACATAAAAAGGGGGGAGGGGGGGTGAAAAGGAGGAGGGATTGTGTTTGAGTGTGTTATGTGTGCGGGTCCTATGAAGTAATTGCAGCCGGGGAGTAAATTGCGCAAGCCCAGAGAGCGCAGCTCCGCGTGTTCAAGCTGGCACTTCTGATTTAGTCAAAAATTCCTTTCCTTTTTTTTTTTTTTTTTTCTTCCTGTGAGATCCTTCACTGCTGCTGCTGGTTTTTTAGCAGCCAACACAAAGGCAGTGAGAAAAGAGCAGGAAAAAGAGGGATAAGGACGCGCAGTGAATAGATGCGACGCAGCTGACGGAGCGGAGGAGGAGAGTTTTTCAGCCGTCGCATTCCCCCTGACCACAGCCTTTTTCCTTCCTGGGAGATTTCTAAAAAAAGAGGACAAAAGCAGCGTCCGATCACCGGCTGCTGCGCTCGTACGGCCAGGCCGCCTTCGGATGTACTCTGCCCCCCCTCCCCCAGATCCCGAAAGGCTTGGAGTGAAAAGATGATGCAGCCGGGGGGTTTCGCTGGTGCCCCTTCCCTTCACTGAGAGACCAAGAGGAGTCCTGGGAAGGGGAGAGAGGGTGGGGACGAAGAAGATACAAGGACGGAGGGGAGGGGGGCCGGGGGGGGGGGGCGTGGAAGGGATACCCTCCTTGGATCAAGTGGGTTTGACCCTCTTCTCACCTGAGCGTGAACTTCTGCTGTGATGCCCCTGACTCCTTAAAGAATGTGGAGGCAACATTTTCCAGGCAAGCAGCATGTTTGGTTTTTCTTCTGCTGAACGAACGGATGTTAGCGCTGATGTCGCGGATCAGTGAAAGTCTGTGGAGTTTGTGTAGAAGCCCCCACTTTTGTGCCCTGCGGCGAGGGACGGCCGCCGTGCCAGGCTGCTGACAGGGGTGGGGCCCTCGCAGCGCCAGGACAAGTGGCCTTTGTGTGCTACTTTTTGGGAAGTTAAAAAAACAGGAGGGGGGTGGCAGGTCAGGAAGGAGGCGAACCAACAAAGACCGCTTATAGCCGCCCACATCCTCACCGCTGTGGCAGCACACTGTCACAGCGGGATGAAGGGTGTCTGTTAAGAACCAGGAAAGTTGTACATGTTTGTGAGAGAGGAGGGAGGAAAACTAATCGTATTGTTTGGCATGAAGGCACATCTGGGTGTTATGCTCCAGCTGCTGGTTCACTGCCGAGCACATACATCCATGCATGTGCATTTACAACTAATGCTACATGCACACCGGAAAAGTAATGCACATTCAAGAACAGGCAAAACAGGCATTTTTGAGGGCACTTTTAGCATGCATTGGATTGTCGCTACCCGATACTAACGCATGAGCCTACAGCTGGAAGAGGCTTGGTGCGAGATCCCATGAATCTTCTTCTGGACATAATCCTCAATTATCAATTTCTCCTCCATGATCAATTTTAAGTAGTGGATTCTTCCATGTTTTAAAAAGGCCGCCACCCATACCGAGTCCCTGATTGATCAAAGTTCAACTGGTTTAACTTTCAACGCGCGTTCAATGGCGCATTTTGTACATAGAGCCCGAAAACGAACGTAAAACTTGCATAGCGATGCTTGAACGCGAGAGTTTTACCAAAACACGCATTTACATAGACTGTTTTATCGGAAGTGGTCACTTGTTTCAGAGGCCGGTGTGAGCAGTGCAGGAATGTTAAGAAAACCTAGAAGTCGATGTGAGGGTGTCAACTGGAAACACTGATAGATTCTTTTCCTGCATAGAGCCTTTGGTTGTCTGACAGCTGCCTGTTTTAATGGAGGACGGGGTTTATGTTTACGCCACTACAGGGCCAGAATTGTTGGCGGTCAGCCTCAGCAGACCTTGTCAAGACAGAGCCATCTCCAAACAGCAGCTTGAGGTTGCTAGGTAACGGTCGGCAGCAGAGGCTGACAGTGTGGCAGAGTGGTTCGTCTCGCCTCCCATTACTGGATTCCTATTGCTCTTTTTTTTTTCCTCTTGTCCTTTTGCTTTGTTTCTTTACTTTATGACCACATCCACCCCCTCCCCCCACCACCACTCTGGTCCCTCTTCACTTCATCAGAGGCAACTTAACACCAGCAGCAGCTCAGGCCAGCGGTGGGAAGCTTCCCTCCACCTCACAGTGGAAACTCTAGCCTCATCCCTCACAGCTCTACTGGATCCTTCTGCCAGACTCTGAAGCTGGCTGTGGAACCACAGCCTCCATTCTGCGCTGAGCTCAGCTTTCTCCAGCACATCCACTGGAGTGATTAGACACAAAATGTTCAGGAGACGTGCATTAACAGATTCCTCCTGCCCACAGAATGAACGTTTTGTTTTTTTTCACTGGAGGTCTGAGATAATTTCCCTCATGACCTCATTTTGGTCAGGGATCCAAAATTTCTACTTATATTTTCTAAATCATTTAACAGAGGATTCATTTTTAAGCGTCATTTTCACATTTTCAAGTTGACATTTCTCATCAAATATGATGTAAATGGTATCTAGATTTTTGTCTGTTTTAAAAAAAATAAAAGTATAGTTATTTAAGTTTAAATTCCCACTCTAATCATTGCCTGATCTATTTTAAAAACATTCCCAGGGATCTTTTAATTATGATTATGCCGTTTTCTACCCAAATTTTCATTTTCATTTGTCATTCATTTTCTAGGACATAGTTTCTGCAGAGCGGCAGTTGCGTTTTTGTTTTTTTATGCATAGTTTGGCTGGGGGTCGGACTTGGGTGCGAATTATCGAGATAAAAAAAAAAACATAAATAGCAACAACCACTAGAGGGCACTGTAGGTGTTAAAAGTCAGTTTTTAGTCTCGTATTTTGTTAAATACATTTATTCTAAAAGTATGACTTTACTCCGGTGGGACGTAAACTCAAAAGAATACAGGAATTCAATAGAAATTTGCCTCTTAGTTGTGGGTGGAACTGTTGGCAGGGAGCAACCCCGCCCCCTCTTTCTCTCCAGTGTATTTTCTACGTTTACAAATCTCTTTTTCCAACAGCTCCTGATTCACAACAGTTTGACCAAAGAAATCCTCAGAAATGCAGTCTTAATCTCCATTTCTTAATTTCCTTTATGTATTTTTCTGAAGACATCATCAAAAAAGGCTACAAGAACATTTTAAAATCATCATTTTCATTGGGGTTGGCTCTTTAAAGTCACACATGTTGAATTGAGCAGATGGAGGTAAATAATGGGTTCCTCTCAAAGGAACATTTCTCAGATGTAAGAACTAAATTATTCAAGAACCTCATTAATAATGCAGGAGGAAAATGTGTATCTTATATCATTATTTGTCGAATGTTGGTTTAGATCACTACTTAGGTGGAGCGTTTATTTGTTTGATTGGGTGGGGGTCAATTTTGCACCAGAAATGGTTCAGGTGCAGCTGGAGATCAGTCAGAGTTTCAAACACACTGGGGGTTTGCGTTGAGTGTGTGTTGCGTGTTCCTTTCGTCAGGTAAAAACCCACAGCAACATCCTGTGCGTCTAAAACGGTGTGCAATCAAGCCGGCAGACAAAACAAGAGCGCGCTCGCGTGTTGCATTAGCAGCCTGGCAACAGTTAAGCAGCGAGCAGAGGCGGCGAGATGACCGAGCGGCGAGAGGAAAGGGGAGGGATTAATTAAGGCAGGAGTGAAATGAAGAGCCCCCAACCCCCCTGCAGTTCTGATATGACCCCTCATTCTCTGCAAGCGTTCTGTGTTTGGTGAGTGTTTTGTGCAGAGGTGGCCAGAAACAGCACGTACCTTTAGGACTAAAGTGCTGCAAACTGCAGCTTTTTATCCCTGCATGTCGCTTCCTGACGAGTAGAGCGCCGGCCACGGCAGAGGCCAACGCCTGTGGAGGGTTCAACAAATTTGAAGGCGAGAATGAACCCTGGTTTAAAAGATGGCATCAGGTAATGGATGCCATGAGGATAAATGGTTCGGATGGGATGTCCCCCCCCAAACACAGAATCCAACAAGGTTTGAATCTGTGACTTCCGCTGCGGTTTAAACCCACGAGCTGCATTCATGTGCAGGAAATCTCCTCTCAGGTTTCACGTTGATGATCTATTGATCAGCGGTCATGTTAGAGACGGTATAAAGACTAACAAAGGTCGAATTCATCAAACGGAAACATTTTGTTTCTAATTTTTAACATTTAAAAAAAAAAGCCGAACAAATCAACAAAAATCTACTTTGAAGAGAAAAACGAGCAATTTACAAGAAAAAAAACCTTTTAGTTAATGTAAGTTTGATTAAAAAATTAATAGTTTTCACTCTCTGGTTTCTTTAGCAGCGTGTTTGGCCATGAAGATCGCTGTTTTAGTTTTAAGTACCTTTAGGAGGGCCACTTCTTTATGCTTAATGGCTTTATGCTAAACAACTGGACTGTCAGAAAGCACACAAAATTTGTCAAATAAAAATGTGCTAGTTAAATGATTAATTACAGAAAGTTGTAAAATAGTTGATGCAACGAACTTGTTTAGAAAAAATGAAGATAATGTTAATAAAGGGCTATAAATCTTTAAAAAAAACTCTTAGAGGACATTTAAATTTGTAACAAACAACATTCGTCAGTCATTTTCCCTAAAAAAAAAAGTTTCCTACATTTTCCCTAAATGTCAGAAAATATTGTAAAAAATGAAATTTGGCATAAATGCACAAAGGGCTTCAGTTATACCTTACGTCCTCTAAATTAGTACAATTTCCGATAACAGTTAAACAAAAACTACAAGTAAAAAATGTGTAAATGGGACTTTTTTGTTCTTGCAAGAACTGTTTCTTGATTCATAATCATAATGTTAGTTTTTATCATTCCATTAAAACATGCTCGCAGTGGGGAGGGGCTTGATTGACTTGTGACTGTCAAACTTATATTTCCCCCCTTATCTCCTTACAAGTTTCTTTTTTTTTTTATCATAAAAATTAACATGGATTTTGTTACGAAAGAAAGCATACCTCTATGCGAACTTTACATTTGTATTTTTTGAATGAGCTGCTTGTATTTTTATAGCGGTTTGACAGAAGTGAACAGGTTTAAATGAGCCGATACTTCTTTGGGGGGGGGGTTTAAGCAGCTCAGGGCATCATCACATGTGACTGTTAATCACAGTTTATTCTCTTTGTTTCACTGTAATAAGGCCACATTTGAGATTCCATTTGAATGCATGACATTTCCGTTTCTGCATAATTACCGACTATTTTGAATCGAAGACCATAGGCACGCTGTCAAGTATATCACCACTGAGACGGAAGGTGCTGATAAGGGTGTCATGAATGCATCACTTATCAGACCCGCGTGCGTCGCTTCTGTGAAGCAGACACTAAATCTGTTTTTTTTTCTTCATGAGGGAGGGGGGGTGTTTCCTGTCACCTGTCTGCTTCCGGCACTTAAACACATCACCGTCTCTGAATCCAAATCAGTCAGGCTGTCACACACGGACAAACGCTCGGCTGGAATTTAGACTCCGAGGAGGAGAAGGAGGGACTGGAGGCAGAGGAATGACAGCTGAGGTGAAGGAGTGACAGACACCGAGGGTAGCTGGGAGGAAATGTGTGCTGAAAGCGAGGAGATCTGTGAGCCAATTGGCAGGCGGAGCTGGACATCTGCAAAAAGGAGGAGCTGTCAGAGGCACGGGGAGAGAAATCCATGAAAGTACAAAGCAGCAAAACTCTGAAATATCAGAGGAAGGGTCTGCAAGCTGGAGATTTAGACTGCATGAGACTTGAAAGGTCAAAGAAAGCGGTTGACTCACGGAGTTCAGTCAATCTAACTTGTGCCTGAAGGTCTGATGCAGCCTGCCAACAGCTTTTTCTCCCCAGTGCTTCTCTCACCTACGCACCCACTGCAATCTGGAACTGTTACATACAAGGATGTGCAGCTTAGATTATCGTATTTCTGGCTTTTCTCCCCTGTAAATGACACAGAATGTGTTTTCGCACTGCCTTCAGAGGAACATTTCTTTAAATCCTGGACCTAATCTGCTGCGCTTCTACTAATCTCATGAATCCGTTTGGTTTCTAACAATGACATTATGTAACTATAACTATTACATCTCCAATCGTGCTTTAACAGAGAGGAAAACTTGCCGTAAATTGTGTTGATCACTCAGGAATAGTGGGACTTTGGAAAAATAAAATAAAGTTGCATTATGGGAAATAGCTCCACAAAATACAGTTTCAAGGCTAATTTGTTATCATAATCCAATAAATATATAGTTAACAATAGATTTAGCCTCCCAATAAATGGGAACGATTTGAAAATAAATGATCGAAGTGGGACTTTTAGGGTTGGGTTCAAAATATAATTTCTGTCTTTGCAAATAAATAATAAATGGGTCTTAAATGGGTCAAATGCGTTTCTGCTTACTTTTGAATAGTTTTATTGATGTAACCTCACATTTCTTAAAACATAACTTCTTTGTTTTATACCTACTCAAAAATAGAATGTAAACCTGACTTTTTTATAAATATTTATTTGTAAAATTAATCAAATAAACTACATTAATCTGAATTAAATCTATCCAGATAATAGGCAGGTATCTTCAGATGAAATGTGATTAAAATAAACAGGAATTCTTGACTTCCTCTGATGTAACAAGGGTCATGTTCTTGACCTGAAATGAACCCTTCAGAGCTCTTTTCTATTAGTATATTTGAGAGTGCTGGGGATGTTAGCTGTCCCGCATCCTGTCACCTGATGAACAGGGGTGTGGGGAGTGTTGAAAAATGAGGAAGAGGAGAGTCAGGAGAAGAGTAAAACTTTAGCTCTTATGCAACTCGTTTCGTTCCAGACCGCAGCGCAGATGCCTGTTGTACCAAAAATAAAAAGGCTCAGAAGTGGCAGTCAAAGCCTGGTAAATGATCACCATGACAACGGGCTGAAGTTCACAGGAGGTCAACACCTCCGCTATAGTCGGCCATGGGAGGCCACACTGCTGGACTGCTCGCCTTCTGTCATCTTTGTTGTCCTTTTATCCTCCTTAATTTTCACATAATACACTTGATCCTCATCCACAAAGTCTGTTTACTCCATTTTTTTTTTATTTTTTTTTTAGATGTTGTGCAAGAACAGACCGTTTTCCATGCTAAACGTCACAATCATCCCCTTAACTGTCTTTAATTAACCTCCTTTCTGAGGAAATCTAAATGAGCATGAAGCCAAACTGTGTCACATCCCTCCTTTAAGCTGCGTCTGGATCACAACAATCCCTCCTGACGTCATGGTAATCAAAGTGAGGTCACACGTAAAGACGCAGATAGAGATCCTGGCATCAAACCAAGAGAAAGCTGAAATCAAAGATTTGAGGGTGCTGTGGCAGATCTTACTGTAAAGTTGAAAGCCTTGTCTGAACTGTCAGCTAAGACTGATCCTTTCCCTCCTAAATGTATGGAGAACTCCTCAGGTCCAGGATCGACTCCTGAGCCGCACGCCGCTCAATGCAGCATGAATATTCATGCCGCTCTCTTGTTAACATTGAATGTAGCGGCTGTGGTAATTGTCTTTCTTCTCAGTGCAACACATCGTCTTTGGCGAGATGTGTGAGAAGGTCGAGGCACTGGGGAGTCCAGCTCTCTTCGCTCAGAGTGAGGAAATAGTGGCAAAGAGGAAAACAGTCGAGTGGAAACAGAATCAGAAATGACACGCACTTTGTCAAGCATGCCGCCGCCGCCGCCGCCGCCGCCGTGTGGATGTGAACCGGCAGAGGCCTTGTTTCAGGCTTTGCAGAGTTTTTCCTAAATCTCAATTTCATAGATCCATTGCTGTTTCATGGGCGGGCAGTGCAGGAAACTCGTTTCTGCTGGGGGAAATCGTCGTGTTTTCTTTCTTTTAGCAGCTGCTGGTTTGAGTACGATCGCCACTTTGAAATGAGAAACGCGCGTCCATGTAAGGAGGCAGTCACTATAATGGACTCCTGGGATGTAGAAAGTACACTGGGCGGGCCACAAGATCCCTGCTCCAAGCTCTCAGCAACAAGGAAGGGGAAGAGGGGGCGGGATTGCGCCGCTCTGCTCAGATAAAGTACTGCCGCTCTGCAGAAACTATGTTCTAAAAATGATACAGTTTTTTGATTTGGGCTTAAAACAGCATAATTAAAAAACAACTGGGAACACTTAAAATAGATGAAGGGAGTATTGGAGTGGGTCTTTAACTACTTTCAAATAAGAATTTAGTAAATATTGGTGGACAGTTTTGAAAGTTAGGTTCGTTGATGTTAAATGTGTTTCCTCCTGGTCGTTATAGGTATCCGGCCCCAAATCATGAACGGGCCCATGCACCCGCGCCCGCTGGTGGCGCTGCTGGACGGGCGCGACTGCACCGTGGAGATGCCCATCCTGAAAGACTTGGCGACCGTCGCTTTCTGTGATGCCCAGTCCACACAGGAGATCCACGAGAAGGTAAAAAAAAAAAAAACACTTAGAGCAGCCCGGAGTAGATTGATGGGACATCCCATCGCAGCGCCGATGTGTGAAGCAGGTTATATTGGCCTCATGCACACTTGCCTGTTCAAATATAGTGGCTTCATTATGATTTAATGTCACTCTGTTGTACGGAGCGTGATGCCTATATCAGTGCCGTTGTTCTAATAGAGAGTCTTGTACGGCGGGGATGCGGTGTAATTACATTGGCTGGCTGAGGCTCTTTATTGCTTTTTATGCCACTCTTCGGCTCCAAAACAATATATGTCTGCAGAGATGGGTATCACCCAGGTGCTATCTCCATCAGAAGACAGAAAGCCTCTGCACTTTTGCTTTTACTGCCTTTATGAAAATAGAACATATTAAAAAGGAGAATTTGCATAGAGATCAATTCAATCAAAGACCTCGGGCGGCAAAAAGACGGGGGGAGCGGGCAGCTTTTTGTTTGTTTTAACACTGCCTTATCAGGACAGACACGATTGTAATGTTCACCTTGCCGGCATATTCAGCAGTTCACCGTAATAACTTGCAGTCTGGATACCCAGAGGCGCCGGATAGATTGAAAATGTTCAATCTCTTCTTTGTGCAGGATGCATGCATAGATGTAGTGTTGGTAACTTCAACACCAGCTGCCGCACACTTCTACATAAATTTAACTGGAGGCGGAAAGTTAAGGAAAGAGCTGGCCAACGATGGAATATGAAAGCGGCCTCTAGTTATGACAGGCTTCTGACTACATACTTTTGTTTATGATAGAGAAATTATAAAACAAACGCAGTTTAGAGTTTAACGTAGGGCTGCACGATATGAGGAAAACTCGTGATATTAGTGGTCAATATTGCGAGGATGTTATAACTTGCAATACATGAACTGATTAGAACAGTTTAAGTACAACAGTTTAATTAAAATAAGAGTCAACATACCTGTAATTACTCTCCAAATGACCCTTGTCTACATAGGAGAAGAGCAGCTAACATAAAAGGGCTTCATCCGATTGGTCAATGATGTAAAGGAGTCCATCTGATTGGTCAAATGCATGAAGGGATTTTTTTTGATTCGTTAAATACTTTCAGCTGCCATAAGATTGTTTTAGCACATTTAAGATTACTATTTACTGCAATTTTCACAGACTTTTTGGATATTTGTACTGCACAGCTTGATATTTAACGACAAATTTGCAATTTATTGTGTTGGCCTGTTTATAAAGTATTGTCTCAATCGAGACAGCTCAAAGTTATAATAGAAAATCATTTGTTAATTTAAAAAAAGGAAATCTTTTACATCTATTTTGTTTTAAGTCCCACTCAAATTGTTTTTTTTAATAATTTTAAAAGCATACTCTGCAGTCATTTAATTATGATTAGTTTTAGCCTATAACCAAAAACCCTGTCATTTTCTAGGACATAGTTTCTGCAGACTTGCAGTAGTTCAAGCCTTGTTTTTTTATATAAAATCTCATTGGAGCGGGTCTTTAAACTTAAAACAACCCAGAAATGCAGATCCGCTTAAAAAATTTATTGAAGTTTAAGAATTAATTTCTTCTATTAAATTGTCTGTATTTTAGACAGTAAACATTATCGAATAGAAAAGCAAAATATTAGAAAACATTTATCCTTGATTTAGTCTTTTAAAGTGCTATACATTTCAGTGATACGCTAAATTCAGGGGAACATAATTGTATTTTTCACTTTACTTGTGTTTGACTGAATTTTAAAAAGTCAAACTTCTGTTTTTATTAGCAACATAAAAACATATATTCCTTATTTCTCTCAAATTCATTGCATGGCTTATTTGCTGAATATGAGAAGTAAATTAGAGGAGCTAAATGCTAAAGAAATAAAGAAGAGGATTAATTGTGGCACCTTTTAAATAATCTTTAATCAAAATACATATTAATACATATTTATCATCTAATTTTCTTTATAGGTGCACAAGAAAAAGAATGGCTAAAGCTAAGTTTTTTTTCCATTCATAGTGAATTTTTCAATGAAGTAAAAGTAATTTAAAACATGTTTTGTCATTAAGTTTTGTGCATCACTATGGCTTTCCTCACACCCAAGCTTCACCTTCCAGACTGCAAACTAAAACATCGGAGGCGCATTTTTCCCTCGCCATGATTTTGGACGAGATGAACACTTTTAGGCAGAACAAGGAAGTTAAAAGGAGGGAAGTAGAAGTTTAAAAAATCAACAGTTTGGCCAAAAAGAAAAGTTTTTTTTCCTTGTGGAAAAACTTCCAGCTCTCCACCACACTGAGCCTGCTCTGATCACTGGAGGAATGATTTCATAACCCTAAAATGCCTCTCCAGTAAACCACAGTCGAACTCAGACACATGGGATGGGGTTCTCTTTTTCTTCCTTTTCTGACAAAATTTCAGTCAACACAAAGAATGATGGATGCTAAAAGCATTAAAGCTTTGCTTACAGGGAAGAGGGGCTTTTATTTATGGTCAGTTTCCATTAAACTTCATTTATGGTGAGTCCTGGCCAAAAGTCTCCTTCTTTAAACCAACACAAGAGTCTCAGAGAGTTGAGGAAATGTGTGTGTGTGTGTGTGTGTGTGCGCTTTTTGACCTTGAACTAGTATCTGGAAGGCTTGTTCGGGACACGGCGCTAATAAAAGCAGTATGGAAATTCAGAGCTAATCTACTAATCACAGGAAGGCTAATTCACTTTGGCTGAAGGTGAAGGCAGAGTTGTTATTTAGGTGCGGGGGGGGGGGGGGGGGGGGGGCGCTTTAGATGTTCATCACAGTAAATTACAGTTCAAGTCCCCTTATCTGTATCCACAGCTCACTGGTCCGTCACAGGAAAAGAGAGGCAGCAGAATTTAAACTAGCAAATTATTAGGTGAGAATAGGAAACTACAAAACTTTACTTTTTAGTAAGTAAGTAAGTAAGTATCCTTTTTTATTATGGACAAGTGTAGAATAACAAAATAAGACAAAAACATGACAAAAATGATATAAAACAAAAAAAAATTGTTTTATTTTGTTTGTTTTTTAGATAGAAAGTTTCAGTTTCACCTTTGTTTAGCCTCAACAAATCTCAATGACAAAATGTTTTACTTTTGGCATAATAATTTAAAAATAAATCAATACTTATTTGAATCAAATCAAATTGGACTATAAATTTGAGATGATAAATTGAGCCAAACCCTCCGCAGTCGTGTATGAAAGGGAGAAGCAGAAAGGATCATAGTCTCCTTGTTTTGCCTGCTTCATTGATATTCTGATTGTTCAGCTAGAAACGCTGCAAACTATTATCAAACACATCTCAGACCTTTGACCTACAACGTGTCTGGAGGATCGTACTGTGCTCATTGGCTGCTTTGACCTCTCCGTCTCCTCAGTTGTCCTGATTTGTCCATAAACAGCCTCCGGGCTTCGGTGTAACATGATGATCAAGCATCTCCTGCCAGAACAGATTGTCTGCGTGTCTTCCTTCCTCCCCTTCGGTTCCTCAGTGTGTGTTTTTGCATTACCCTCTCCCGTCTTAACATCACTGGCCTTGACAGATGCTCTCTTGTCTCACACAAGTCATTCCACCATATCTCTGTCAACCCCCCCCCCCCCACACACACACACACACACACTGAAGCTCTTCCTCAACCACAACATCTCTGACACCAGAGCACCCTCCTCCTGCTTCCTCTTTCCTTTGCTGTCAGTGGTCACTTTGACTCGAGCTGCAGCTATGATGGTCATGATTTCCCCAAACCAGCTGCACATCTAGCAATTCCAACATTTAAATCCTCCTCTGGATCATTTTTAGCACTTTTTGGGAAGATCAGCAAAGTTCACAACTACAGGAATCCACAATTTTCTCCTTTCTAAAGGTTTCACGGCTTCATTTTGGGGGTCATGTCATGACACCTGATTTTACAACTTTGGATTGTTTGGGCATGTGGAACGTGTTCCCATGATATTTTTGCCGACCCTGTCATTTGACAGGTCGGCAGTAATAACAGCCTAATTTCCGGATTGAAGCGCATTTAAAAAAGAAGGCTAACTGGAATCAAGCGCAATTCCTCAAATAACCACAGGGGACTTGTTTAGAAATAGGTTTTCTTCAACTCAAGGCACGGTTACAGTTTGTGCCTTTTCCACGTGTGAAATTTTTGGTCCTTCGTGACACATGCATACGTAATTTAAGCTTCTTGTGTTCGTCATTCGTTGACGTGTGCAGATTTCCGTCGAGGGTTTCCGGCAACAGGTGTGAATCCGTGAATTCAGTTTTGAGTTGACAATCATGCAGATTACATGTATTTTACCTAGTTTATACACAATTATTACGTACATTTTACGCAATTGCGGTTTTTCAATATTGCAAATTTGTGGCTTTCCACAACCGTTCCATGGATGTCTCATGGGCTTTTCACGCATGAACCACCGATGTATATATATTTTGCATTTACGGCGCACATATTATTGATGCACAAATCACCATTGAATTGCACATAAACAGCGCAATAATCAGGCACGGTTCATGCTCTACGTTAATTTACGTGTTCTTTGCGTTGTTTATTCATACTTCTCCCGTGGTTCATATGTGATGCAACTTTTGTCACTTTTTCCCGTGTATTCACGAATGACCAGTTTTATTCCATGCAATATGCACAAAATGTACGCAGTTGCTGTGTGACACAATAACAAAGTGTCCACATGAAACAAAATAAAAAATATAACAAATAATCTTTAGATAAATTGGGGGCGTGGCCTTCTGATTGACAGATAGTGGTAGAATGTTAGAGAACGCAAAACACGCTAATGTTATCTCTAGTCAATTACATTGACCCTAAAAAACTGACTATGCTTCAGCCCAATCCCCACTTTTTTACTTGATCACATTTCCCTGGTTGCTTGTGTGCCTGCAGGTGCTGAACGAGGCGGTGGGGGCCATGATGTATCACACCATCACCTTGACCAGAGAGGACCTGGAGAAGTTCAAAGCTCTTCGCATCATCATTCGCATCGGCAGCGGTTACGACAACATCGACATTAAGGCGGCAGGAGAGCTGGGTACAAACTCGCAACACAGAGTCACTAGCTAAACCACTAAAACGCACGCTGAAAAACGCTGAATTCTGGTGTCAAACCAGGTTAACGCCCTTTACGTTGATTTTCCTTTGAAGGGTTTTGTTTGTTTTTCTGGTTTGTCTCTGATATAAGGATAAGTGGCATCGGCTACCTCTGGGAGGGACTTAAGTTAGATTGTTGGGGACGCGGGTAATTGCATCATTTCATTGTCGTTTTTGGAAAATGGAGCCCGTCATCTAAAGAACACTCCTGGAAATGTAAAAACGTGCCAGTGATGCGGCTGTTTCAATGAAGGAGCTCTGCTTCAGGGAGATGGTTTCTATTTACCTGGAATGGATTTCCAGAAAGGATGTTGAAAAGATGTTGAAGAGAGACAGAAAAAAGTTCAGTTTTCCGTCTGAAGCATCACCCAGCTTCCTATCAGCGGGCCGAGTGGCTCAAACAGCAGACAAAGATGCCATTTCCCTGCCAATACCAGATAACGCGTCTAACTGCCGCCCACTGCATGAGGGAAGGCGGTCTGCCTTTGCAGCAGGAGTCAAGGAGCTATCGCGGCTGGCGAAGGCGGCGCTGATATGGCGGCTCCTCTCCAGGGGAAGAAAAGGGGACCATTGATCGGGCACATTTCCCCCTTTTTCTTTTCTCTTTTTCAATGTCCAAAAACAACGGCCCTGTAGTGGGGAGACACTGAGTAGGAATAGACATTAGCTTGTAGAAACGCTTCAAATAGTTGTGCCGTCTGTCGGAAAAGCAAAAGCACAAGGGCGGGAGTTTTTGATGAGCACAGCGCTAATTCCAAATGTCGTCTCTGGCTAAACTTAATGGAGGAAAAAGAAAGATATTTGGTTCTCTAATCTAAAACTAAAAGGTTATTTTGATTTTCTTTTTATATATATTTTTTTGGATAAAGAGACTTTTATTTTTATTGTTTTGGTCCATTTTTATCTCTTTATCTGAGCCCAGAGCACATATGAAAAGTACCTTAAATGTTGAATTTGGTGCAGGTGATAATAAAAGATTTAATCAAGATAAAGACAAATGTCAACTAAAATAAGCATCAACTCCAGCATTTAGGGGAAAATTAAGTGTTTATTGGGAAAAAAGAGTAGATTTGGGTCTAACTGAGTTCCACGTAACATTGAATCGACACCGTTTTCAAGACCGCACGTTCTGGAACGCGCATTATCGAGGACGATGTGAATCCAGTTCTAAGGACCTGAAAGAGGCGTTTGTGGAAAAAAAACTATTATTATAGAGATTTCTGGTGTTTTCACACTGCAGTTGTTTGTTTTTAACCTAAAATTACTGGAAAAAAAATAAAAAAAAATGTCTTCCTGCCACATAGCTTTAGTTAACTGACAATGAAAAAAACGTGAAATGTTTATTTAAGAATAAATAATAAATAAACACACAAAACTCATTAAATTCATTTAGTTTGGGGGTTTCCTAAACCACTTCTAGTAAAACATCAAATCAAAGGAGGAATCATTTTTAACTCTTTTAGTTTTTTTAATCAAATAATCTATTCAGAGGTGAAATTTGGCAATAAGTCGGATTTCTCTAGAATTGTTTGTGTGTTCTTCTTTCAGGCATCGCTGTGTGCAACATTCCCTCTGCAGCGGTGGAGGAGACCGCCGACTCCACGCTGTGCCACATCCTCAACCTTTACCGACGGAACACCTGGCTCTACCAGGCTCTCCGGGAGGGCACGCGGGTCCAGAGCGTGGAGCAGATCCGCGAGGTGGCGTCCGGCGCTGCCAGAATCCGAGGGGAAACCCTGGGCCTCATCGGTTTCGGTAGGGATTCACCTGTTTGTGGTTAAACGATACGACCGTCTGTATTGGCGTCCTCTGCGTGTCATCGTGTTTCCTCCCCCGTTCCCGCACCGACTCGCCTGACATTACCTCAAGGTTGCGTTTGGCCTTCCTCTGGTCATCACAGCGTTCCCTCAACGCGCCCATTAGATCTACACGATAGACGCTTTTTCTGGCTTCCCCTCAGCAGATGACCTGTGTGTGTGTGCTGCCCCGCGCCACACCTGTTTCCTGGCTGTTTTTTTGGCGTGTTTTTACGTCATTTGCCCCGTCTCAGCACTGCGGGGTTGCCACATACTCGCCAAATCTTCTCCTCCACTCATAGACAGCTGCGCTGACTTGCTGTGCCCAAACAGCAGGTCAGGGCCATTTTAACCCTTCCTCTGCCTCTTTTTCTGCTCCTTCGGCCTCAAACAAACTCCAAACAAAGTCTATGGTGAGTCAGTGGGAGGCTGAGCACACCAGAGGCCTCCAGCTGTTTGTTTGTGGACTCAGCTGCTCCATCAGCCGCTATAAAAAAAAAAAAAGACTTTTCAAATACGAATCAGTTGTTTTTGCAGGTGAAAGTCAGTTATTCTTCATTTTTCACCAAACCAAACAAATGTCTGATTCTTGTTCAGGTCAAACTGAGCTGGAATCATCAGAGAAGTTAGTGATCAAACATCTGACCTGTCAGTCTGTAGCTCCTCCTGGGTTATTTCCCAGAATGCTGAGAGTCTTTTGGTGGTTTTTAGTGCATGCACACTTTTGCAGCCCTTCTTTTAACCCTTGCTATCTTAGATGAGCCCACCCTTACATTGACTTGTTCTCCCTACCATGACAAAGGTGGATAAAGGTGGAAAGATTTCATGTTATCCATGGACACCAGTGAAGATCACAAATCATTGAAGAAAAAAGGTTCAGCGTACTGTCTAGTGGGTCTAGATGACCCAACTCCCAATGTTAAAGCACCTAGGACAGCACAAGGGTTAAGTACCTCCAGCTCAGAGCTGCAGTTTTCCGTCAATCAAAGCACTTTCAACCAGTCTTAACCCTGAGACAAGTCAGTTTTTTCCTCTATACTTCCCTAAATACTTGCTTGCTGCAGCTGCAGGACAACCTAATGTGCATCATCCTGATGCCAGCCCCATGAAAACACAAAAGTACAAAAAAAAGTGAGGAATTTAAACCCAAATGCTTTACCAGTATTTTCAAACATGTATGTCTAAATGTCTCTGTGGAGTTTTTCCAACTAAGTATAAAAGGAGGAGCAGGACTCTAGAGTATCAATACAATGGAGCCTTTAGAGCAGTGGTCTATCAGTACCAGTACCGGTCCATGGGACCGTTTGCACCGGGTCGCAGAGAAAAAACAAATTGTTTTGTTTTCTTTATAATCTTTATCATTCTAAAGGAAGTTTTATTTTGAAAAAACTATTGTATTCTCCCCACCAAATCCAGTTTCTCCAGTAAGGAAACAGAAGAAGACTTCAAAATAAAAGAGAGCTGCATTTAACAGACAAAAAGCAGGCGGCTTTACTCCAAATATGAATTTATTGCAATTGTTCCCACGGACCATAATATTACTGCAGAATATTCATATATTCATATATGTCAGAAATATTTTTTTCAAATTATTTGTTGCACCGTGAAAGTCAGACGATGCTGAAGTTGGGGACTTTTCTTAGCTTCCACGTTGACAGTTAAGGGAAAATCTAAATCACATTTTGATGATTCCTACATGAAATAAAGTTTAAACAGCTGCAGATATTTTACAGAGAATGAAAATAATTGAACCCTCAAAAGTTAAAAGAAATTTGAAGCTAAATGTAAAAAAACTCCAACGCCCACTTCAGGCCGGCTCGTGAACACATCGTCTGACATTAAAGCGGTCCGTGGCCTGAAGAAGGTTGGAGACCACTGATGAAGAGTCTGAAAGGACCTCATCGATCCTTTTTACAAGCATCACTGCTCCTCCAGCCAGCAGAGAGGAGACTCACATCCCACACAACAAACAAGGCTGTGAGAGACGGAGGAGGAGGCGTCTTCTCATCGTCCTGATTCACCTCCTTTCATGAAGTGCACTTCAGGAGAATGAAGCCTTCGTGTTTTTGTAGAAAAACTTGCAGCAGTCAATGTCTTTGTTCTTGTTTTCCCTGCAGGTCGTTCGGGTCAGGCGGTGGCGGTGCGCGCCAAGGTGTTCGGCTTCAACGTCATCTTCTACGACCCCTACCTGCAGGACGGCCTGGAGCGCTCGCTGGGCGTCCAGCGGGTCTACACCCTGCAGGACCTGCTCTACCAGAGCGACTGCGTTTCCCTGCACTGCAACCTCAACGAGCACAACCACCACCTCATCAACGACTTCACCATCAAACAGGTGCGCCGCTCCCGCTGTCTCTTCATCTGAAGCCGGACACACATTCATTCCTTTGCTCTGTCAAATGCAATTAGCGCCAGCCCGCGGCTGAAGCAAATATATCGACTGGGCTGCACGGCAGGGGAGCTGCCTGTCGATGGGCTGCAGCTTCTTTGCCTGCAGTGACACCTGCTGGGAGGTGGAGGAACTGCATGCGGGAGTGGGTGTAGGGTGACGGCCTAACCTAGTTAACTGTGTCTTTTCTGCCTCCTCTTCAAGTTCTGCCACCAAAGAGCACTTTTCTTTAGCACTCCTGTGAAATTTGGCAGTAGCTTCTGACGCGGGAATGTTTGTGTTTTCTTTTTCTGTCACAAAAGCCGAGGCCTAATAAAAGATCAGCTGCCAGCAGAAAGGCTTTTCATGCCCCTGGATTTCCGCTTTTGTCAAGATTAAGGGATTACTTTCTTCTGAGCATATTTATTTGATCTTTTCGCTTCCCTGCCTGCCTTTTGCACTTGTTGATGTTTTTTTTGTTTGTTTCCATGGCGATATAGAGTCGCAACTTAATCTTCCCATCTCCATCTTTTAATTTGATCCCTCATTTGATGTCATTTTTCCCAGCGTGTCAAACGTTTTTGTGATGCGCTCTGAGTCCTGGGATGTAGCGCCTGACGCTCCGTCTTTTTCGGCAGATGCGACAGGGAGCGTTCCTGGTCAACACGGCGCGGGGGGGTCTGGTGGACGAGAAGGCCCTGGCGCAGGCGCTGAAGGAGGGACGGATACGCGGAGCCGCTTTGGACGTCCACGAAACCGAGCCCTTCACGTAAGCTCAAACTCCACGTAGGAGGCGGAGACTTAGAAACGTGCCAGAAGGGGGCGGAGTAAAGCAGAAAAGGTGGAAACGGCTCCATCAGGCTCCGCAGAGATGGAGACCCTTAAAGGCAGCGGTGGAGTGTGAAAAGAGACGCAAGAAAAAGTAGATCCTCCTTATTTAGACTCTACTTAAAGCAGCAAATCTGACATAAAAGTGTTTTTATCTTTGTGTTTTAGACGTAAAAGAAACTGAAATAATTTGACCCAAATGAGCTTTTCTGAATAAAAGGTTTTGTTACTTTACAAGAAGTAAAGGCAAAAAATGTATCGTACAAGTAAAATCGTTTAAAAAAAATAATTGAAAAAGTAAACATTTTTAAAATATTTTACAAATATGATTTAGAGAGAAAACTAAATTTATTACAATGTATCTATTTAAATAATTTTGGATTAACGCCTTTCATGGATCATTTGGGCGTCACAAGCCGGCAAGGAACTTCAGAGACGTTTGGATTCTGACCGCCCAACTCCAATAACCCAAAATGCATCAAGTCCCGCCCCAACGCCGCACACCGCACACATTCACAGCTCAGGCACTTAAGACTAGAGAGGAAGACTGCAGATCAGTGTTTTACTCTGAGGAGAGTGATGGGAGGACGGTGAGAAAAAAACGATGATACACAAACGCAACATCAGGCCTCTTTTTAAAAAGATTCAACTTCTTTAGCTCCTTTTTTTAGCTGTTAAGCATCAAAAGTTATGAAATTCCCTTAAATTTAAATGTAACGTTTCATTATCCAACCAAGTATGTGTTCATTTATGGATTTTTTTGTGATCCTAAATTCAACTTGAAGGTTTTAGGTATAACTTTCTTATATCTGAATAAAAGGCTTAATAAAAATGTTGCTTCAATTCTCTCCAGGTTTGCTCAGGGGCCGCTGAAGGACGCTCCGAACCTGATCTGCACGCCGCACACCGCCTGGTACAGCGAGCAGGCCTCTCTGGAGATGAGGGAGGCGGCCGCCACCGAGATCCGAAGAGCCATCACCGGTACGCACTTTTTCCTGAATCTGTGTCTGAGTCTGCTTTGGCTCCAGACGCCACCGCGTTCCACGGCCCGGCACTCAGAAAAAAACGTCTTGTTGAATGTGCGCACTAAACACCACGTGTGTGTGTGTGTGTGCGCCACCACAGGCCGCATCCCCGACAGCCTACGGAACTGCGTCAACAAGGAGTTCTTCGTCACCACAGCTCCATGGGCGGTGATGGAGCAGCCAGGCGTTCACCCCGAGCTCAACGGCGCCGCCTACAGGTATAGATCTCTCATCACACGGCAGGAGAGCTTGATTTGCTTCCCATTTCAAATGAGTTTTATGTTTCCATGTTCGGAACAAAAGTAACCCCTCCCCTCCCCCTCCCCCCCACACCCCTGTGGGCCCTTCTTGATCTGAGCATGTCCACCTCCGTCTGCTTCTTTCACGCAGCCAAGTGAACCACACTCTACCGGCCGTAACAACCGGCGTCCCCCAAGAAAAAATTAATGCCTAGATAAGGAGCAGGTAAATACACCAGCCGGGGTCAGATCTGTGTGTGCTCTCTGTAGTCCCCCCCCCTCCCTCAGAGTGGAGCTGGATGGCCGTGAATGTGGGTTTGGAGTGCCCGGTTACTTTTCCCCCCTCTGGTTCGAAGGATTTTCCTCTGTGTGGCTTTTTTCCTACCAGCTAGAGCTCAACCCGGAAGTTAAAAATGTCAAGGATCAAATACAACATTTTGATGACTTTCTTTCAATGTTTACTTCCCTCTGAGCGGGTCTTCTTCTATGTGAGGTTTTAGAATGCATTTATTCTTTTACTGTGGCTATAAGACGCATTTTATGTATTATTTTTTTTTAGTTTGAATTTAAAAAAGTAGCACAAATGGTGTGAAAACTGTTAAAAGCGACTTTTTTGTGAAAGCTAAGCATCATTCTGTTCTACATTTAAGGTTTAAATGGAACAAATTAAATTTTTTTAAAGCTTTTAAATGTAAATAAGTATTTTTTGTGCTACAAACTAAATTTGGAAAAATTGGAAAAGCTTTTCAGTTTAAATTTAACATACTAGAATCACGGAAACAAAGTTTTTCCACTGTCAACAAATAGGAAACAGGAAAAATAAAAAAATCCTTAAATAATTAGAAAAAACAATAAAAGGCAGCAGTGACCCTAAATCCCAGCAGAGACTCTTTGTGTTCCCCTCACTGACCTCTGACCCTCCTCGCCCCCAGATACCCGCCAGGTGTAGTTGGAGTGGCTCCAGGGGGCATCCCCGGGGCGTTGGAGGGCCTGGTTCCCGGTGGGGTGCCCATCGCCCACACCCTGCCCTCTGGCACACACCCGTCCCAGGCCCCGTCGCCCAACCAGCCCTCCAAACACGGCGAGACCAGAGAGCACCTCACCGAGCAATAACAGGGATTCAAACGCGCCGTCCGACCCCATGATGCTCAGCAACCAACAAGTCAACCGACCACCAGGGACCAAGAGACAGTGAAACAGCTCAGCCGCGGCTGCCTGTGGAAGCAGCCCGCAAACAGGAACACATGTTCTGGGGGATTTGTACTTTTAACCTTTTAGTTTTAACTCCGTCTCTTAGGGTTCAGTACCAACGTAACTTTTTTTTTTTTTTTTTATCTCTTCTATTTTGGGACACGCCTATGAGTGCGGACGCAGAGTCCGCGGGTTTTTAGCGCTCCGGGATTACCCGTTAAGAGAACGAGGACAGTAGGTCCGCTCCAACGCAGCAAGGGGGCGACAGAAGAAAAAAAAAGGACAACAGAGAAAGGACAACAACAAAACGTTGACATTGTGTGCTACTGGACCTTTACTACCACCAGCCCCTCCACCCAGATCCTCCCCACCTCTTTAACCTACTTTATGTAACAAGTGTGTGTTGTTTAGGTCTCCCATTTTGCCTCAAGAGACAATTATTTTTCTTTTCTTGTCAGCGTGAAGGGTTTAAAAAAAGAATTATCCACATATATAAATATATATATTTATCATTTATAATTTTAGATTGCTCATCAGTTCTAGCAACCTAAAGTGAGTTTGAGCCCTTCCCTGCCTGCAGTTCCACATCCTGCCCACCAGAGGTCGCAGGATTGGAAGCTGCAATCATGTGGATTTGGAGGAATTCTGCACACTAAACACAGGGAAGGGTTGAAGCTAACTTTAGTTCCTAATGACTCAGGAAAACACCTTTTTGCAGATTTTTCTTTAGTCCGATGACAAAAAGCTACGACTAATCTGGATATTTTGTCCATCTTCATTGTGGTATTTTTCTATACAAAGCGCATCAGACGTTTTTTGGTGTTAAGGTTTTTTGAAGAGTCCTGTTAGATTCGTAATGCCTAGTTAAATGTTCCTATAACCATAGTCCTATGTGATCCTTCCTACTCCCAATCCCCCCTCCCTCTATGATTTCTATTGAAGGCCAGGTTCTTTGGGGTGTCCTGTACTCTGTGAGAGCAATAGCTGAAGTCCTACTTAGGGTCCCGACCATAGCAGAAGAGGCAGCCAGCAGTACGGTTTTGTTTTTAGTGTGAGTATTTGTATTTGTTTCTTGTACAAGGTGAACATTTAGCATTCAGTGCAGTTCAAATAAAAAGATGATTCTGAGAAGTTACGTCTCTCTTGGTCAATTAACATTGGCTTGTTGGTTGCCATGGAAACTGCATCCTAGAGATGCTTTTTCTGGGGATCAATTAGTGCGACTCTGTTTTGACATTCTACTAGAGTTTTCTATCACTTTTGTTGTCCACTTATTCATAATTTGACCCTTATGAGCCCCCGTGATGAGCAACAGGACTTGCACTAATGAAATTACAGGGAACTAGTCATTTGCACCTAAAAATGCGTTTTCATCATTGATTGTTCGTGAGATCTGGACTGCATGACTCCAACCCCCTTCATGGTCCAAACAGGAAGTATCCGCTGGATCCAGGAAACCAAAACTATTGAGAAATAAACAGCTGTTACTCATTTAGAATAACCATTTTTACTCTGATACCTTAACCCTTGTGCTATCTTAGATGACCCCACCCTTACTTTGACGTGTTCTCCCTACCATGATAAAGGTGGAAAGATTTCATGTAATCCATGGACACCAGTGAAGATCACAAATCATTGAAGAAAAAAGGTTCAGAGCACTGTCTAGTGGGTCTAGATGACCCAACTCCCAATGTTAAAGTGCCTAGCATAGCACAAGGGTTAAACATGTTCCGGTTAATCTTAATTTTTTCTTTATGCAAGTTGTAGCCCTTGTGATATCCTAGGCACTTTAACATTGGGAGTTGGGTCATCTAGACCCACTAGACAGTGCTCGGAACCTTTTTTCTTCAATGATTTGTCATCTTCATTGGTGTCCATGGATTACATGAAATCTTTCCACCTTTGTCATGGTGGGGAGAACACGTCAATGTAAGGGTGGCGTCATCTAAGATAGCACAAGGGTTAGAGCAGTTACACTTTGACCAATCAGGAACTCAGATTTGGTAGTAATGTATAAATCACAGAAGCACCAACCATTTGATCATTGAGGAGAAGTTATTTTTTCCGGTTTGTCAGGAATATTTTTGCCATTTCAATAGTACTTTCACCTCATCTCGCTTGATTTGGCTGCATGAACCGTGTGTTTGTAAAGCTGACGCAAAGAAAAATCTAGATATATCCACGTGTGAGCAGTGGATTCTGGGTACTTTGAACCTCAAAGGAGAAAAACAGACAAGAATCCATCAAATGCAAGTGAGTCCAATTTATTAATGCTCTCCTGGACAGAGGCAGAGGATTTGGTTGTCTCTCACCCCCCCTCCAAGTCACAAAAAATATCATCAAACCTCAATATTATATTACCCCCCCCCCCCCTCACAGAATACAGTTATCTTTGCAAAAAAAACTTCAGACAGTAAATCAAACAAAACGCAGATTTAACAGAAAGTCGGAACGAAGGGCCGCTTATCCAAAGAAATAAATAAATACATCAAAGGGGGAGGGGCTTGGGGGGGGGGGGGGGTCTTCAGGAAAACAGGTTCTCCTTCAACCCTAAACACACAAACATCAGGAAACTTCCCATCAGGCAGCGCTGTAACTGGGTTCTGTAGTGCAGCTTTGGGACTTTGTTCCTACATGTTCTAGCAGACTTCTTCGGGGGGGGGGGGGGGGGGGGGGGGGGGGTTACTTGATAAATGGGGGCAGGTTGGAGGGTCAGCAGGCAAACCAAGTGAGTATATGTGCTTTGATGGGGCAGTCGCCAGGTTGATGGTGCCGTTTCTACCACAGAACATGCATTGATACAAGTCAAAAAGGAAGGGGGCGGGGACAGTAGTTGGCGAAATACGAGTTTGTGGTTTTATTTTTTTGTCCTTTTCTAGTTTGTTTCCGCTTCACCTTCACTCGTCTTCATCTTCATCCTCGCCGTCGGAGAGAGAGGCACAGGGGTGGATCTGCCGGTATCTGTCCAACCATTTTTCCACCATCTGGGTGACTAAAGGGTGGTTGCGGCGCCGGGAGCTCTTCTGCATGGCGACCAGCACGCCTCCTTCGGTCACGCAGCAGTCCAGCCACTCCCTCAGCAGCTTCTCCTGCTGCTCCTCGTTGCCCATCTGTCGCACAGAGAAACTGGCCGTGAGCCGTTGCCACTCAGAAATCAAATACAAAACATTCTCAAAACTTTTCTACTTTTCGGTTTTATTTTTTGCAGATTTTACTTAATTTTTTTAATACCATAAACAAAGTAGTGTGACACACCGAGTAAGATTTTTTCAGTTTCCAGGCACAGAAACTTCTTTTTATTACTAAAGGTAAAAGGAAAAAAATTCTAGAATTTTACTGCCCTAAAACTGACATTAAAAAAAAAATAAAAAAGAGGCAATTTTTGATTAAAAATGTAACTTTCTTTCTTGATTTGGGATTCCTAAAAAAAATAACAGCTCGGAAACATCTGATGACCTTTGTGATGCAACTTCAAGAGGAAATTGATCAAAAGTGTAAAGCAACAGAACACCTTCACAGATCAGAATAGAGATTTGCACCACACCACCTGTAGGTGGCAGACATGCGCTAAACAGTAGAAGAAGAAGCAGCCCCTCCCTGCTTGTGCAGTGTGAACACCACACGTTTAGCGTGTTTCTGAATGTGCGTCCAGTGGCCGGTGTGTCATTTCATGTATGCAGCCTGAAGGGAAATCCTTTCAGTTCACACCAGTCAAAGGAAACAATAGCAGTCGTGTCGTTTCTGCTTTTCTGCAGATACTCTTCTAAACATCAAGTTCTACTTACATTCAATCCTGTAATAAGATGCAACTTCTCTTTAAAAATAAAAAAATCTACAACTTTTCTGTTCTTCTTTTTACTTTTTAAAACTCCTGTTCTTGATTATTTGAAGTCTTCCTCACTCTACTGATATTTTACCATTACTGACGCCATTCGTAGTGTCAAGTCTAGCGCTTTGTGGTGGTGGTGTCGAACCTCTTGTGCGGACAGGAAGTGTATGTGCAGAAGCTTCCTCTCACTGTCCACCAGCGGCAGGAAAGTGACGGTGACGTCGTCGTCCGTGTTGAGGTTGGCGCCCGCACCGCGATTGTCGTAGCCGTCGTTCTCCATGGCCACCAGGGCGGAGAAGTGTCCCCGTGTGTAGCCCAGAGCGATGGGGCTCTTCCAGCAGAAGCTCTGCTCCCACAGCAGAGGCAGGTACACACCTGAGGGCGCACAAAGCCGGTCAGACGGGATAAGGCGCGCTCCACCCGCGCCGCTCGGGATGGAGCAAACCCTCTAGCTGTGTACTGCAGCAACCTCCTTAACCTGAATTTCACTTTTCAGCTGACAGACTATTGTCTGTTAATTCTTTACACATTTAGCAAACCTTTTTCATCCAAGATAATAAAGACACAACCCACGGAAAAGAAGTTGAAAATGACAAATGTTTGGCTGTTATTTTTTTGCATTTTGGGCCATTTTCCTGCTAGAAAACTCATAACCTGCAGTTTGCAGCACATTTGGCTCCACAAGGCCTCCATAGTTTAATAGATACATCTTAAATCTCTCTGCAAAGATTTAAGACACCCTGTGGCAGATGTAGCAAAGCAACCCCAGACCATGACCAAACCTCCGCTGTGTTTCACAGTGGGGACCTCCTCCTTTATTCCCATAATCAGTATCATCACTTTGTCATTGCCTGTGGGCGTGTCCAGCGTGTTGGTTCAGGCGTAGTGGTAGAGTTTGAAAACATATTAAATCCCACCTTTTTAAAAAAAAAAAATGTTTTTAATAAACTTTCCAAAATGACGCTGTCATTTCTGGCGTCTTACCTTGAAAGCGAGTGTATCCCAACGTTTCCCCACGGAAACTTTTGTAGTATTTCACTCCGTAGACTATGATCGGTCTTCGAAGAATATGTGCAAGAACAAAAATATGGGTTTGCTCCAAGCTGGCCCCGGGCTGAAGACATAAAACAGAAGAAAATATGGAAATGGATATTTAGTCTTAGAGAAAGCAGCGATGCATCATTACAGCAGCTCCAATAAAAGTAGCTCATCAACTGGAGGAGGAGCTAAACTGCAGATCTTCCAGAAAAGTGTCTGAATTTGATCATCCCAGCACGGTAGATTATAATTTACATAGACCTTTGTGCAACAGGGTGACTGCAGTCTGTCAATCAGGCACATGAAGGATACAATTAAAAATATGAATAAAACAAAAAAGGGTTTATACAAATGTACACCCTGGTTACCCGAAAATACATAACCTCTTTTGTAATAGAAAAACCTGTCCAACCTAATAGGCTTTAAGCTCTCATCTGATCGCTCAGTTGTTGGACAGAATAAGTTAAAACAAAAAAAAAATGAAGGCTGCACACTAGCATCATAGGGGGAGTTTTGTTTTATTGTAAACTTCCCCCACATCACTGCAGCTATATATAGTGAGGAGGCCTGACACGGCAGACATGCTGCAACCCCGAGAATGCTTCTTCTCAACTTGCATTTGTACCAGCAGAGCAGATGACATAACTGTGCATTAAATGTCCTGCATGTCGTGCAGCTTCAAAATTCTTCCCGATCTTTTCTGCCCGCGTTCCGGTTAATCGAGCTGCGGTTTTTTACTGCCAGCGGAGCAGCTCATCCGCTAAACACGTCTAATCCCGAGGTCGCGTGTACAGAAGCGCTGCGTCAGCGGCCGCGCCAGCAAAGTGGATCAGCTGTCCGTCAACCTCCAGCGCCGTCCGACAGACTGCGCCCTTTCTGTAACCCCATCCTCCACCTCACACACCTCGGCCTGTCCAATGATTGAGCTCTCATCAAAAAAAACATACTTTTTGAAACATTTCAAGACTAATTTAATTCATAAAAAGTAGAATTTATATTTAAATATGCTGTACTGATTCATCTTCAACTGCTTTTAGATCACGATTTTAATATTCAATAAGAAAACAGCAAAGTGAAGTTAAAATATTACCTCTATTTGCATCATTTCCAGAATTTCTTTAGTAATTTCATCTATAATTATAGCTAATATTAAATAGTACTTTTTTAATGTAACAAATCCTGTGCTGCCATTAGGGATACCTTTAGGCATTTTTATCGGAATACCACGGTTAAGAAAACGCTCACAAACAGGAAACAGGGAAATGATCAACCTAAAGGCATCATGGGAGTGAATCACCTGGCTGGCCAACGTCAGGATGAAAGCCCAGTCCTCCTGCCACTGCTCCTCTCGAAGGGAAAAATGTAAACCAAAGCTCTGCGAGTACCAGGACTCCCACTCCTTCCAGCGAGTGTAAAACCTGAGGTCACAACAAAACCTGTTGTTGTTTTACTCAACCAATGACAGTTTCATTCCTTTCACTGCACCAGGTTGTACTGAGAAATATCCACAGAAGTTATAAAACTCAGTTTAAAATGCACGTCATCAAAGTCTGGATTTGACCAAGTGGAGGAAGTCAGCTAGTATCCTGAGGAAATGCCTCTCTTTACGTATGCAGGCCTCTTGAAAACACATCAAAAGCCCTGCAATCCCACTGAAAAACAAATTCCAACCCATGTGAAGAAGATTATTTTTTTTCTCTAATTATCTGAAGTTATGTTAAAAGTTAAAAAATAAAGTGCAGCTGGTTTCAGTTTCCTTGCTTTGAGGTTTTTGAGGAAGAAACTACGCAACACAGCTGCAGGACACTGTTGGTTTTTTGACCCAAGTAAAGCATCTTCATCAGTCACACAGTTCACTTCATCTGGGTCAGTCAGGACGTGGGAGTAGAAAAAGCTAAAGCCCACTCTGGAATCTGGGTTTTACCAGTGAGAGCAGTCGTGCAGGCTGTCGTGGAGGGTCTTTCGGAGGACCGAGTCCTTGTCGTAAATGCCCCAGGTGGCCTGCAGAACCGAGTCCAGCAGGCAGTCCCCCGCTGTGCGGTTCCACAGGGCGTACAGCCGGCTGTCCAGGCGCGTGCACAGCTCCAGGGACCAGTTGATGACAGGAGATTCCTCCTCTAGTTCTAAAAACACACATACACAAAACACTTGATTTGTCTCTTAAAACCCCCCCATTTGTGTTTGACTCAAACTCAATGAGGATAATTGATTTTGTGATCAAATGACGAGAAAAACCTTTCTGCACATCTCGATCCAGCACCTCATCCAACAGCTTCTCCTGAACCGCAGGTGGCAGGTCCTCAATATCTGCAAGCAGGTGACCGTATGATGCTACGCCCTTTATTTAGCAGCAACACGCTAAACTGAAAGCTCCATCCCCCATAATGACCCACACGGGAGGATGTGCTTTGCAACTCCACTCACTGCATGACATTTTGTCAATAGCTGTACACTGTAAACAGCTCTGTGGTGTGTGTGGGGCTACTGTGGCTATTGAACAATAAAGAAATAATAATAATAATAATAATAATAATAATAATGCATTTAAATAATCCAAAAGTAAAACACAATAAATATATTTACATCTTAATAAAAATCAGACAACAGATGAAGAAAAATTGTGATTTGGAAAACCAAATTTAATCAGGTTTTGAGTTTGGATTTAAAAATTGAAAAGGGGTCAATGTAACAGGTTGGGGGGGGGGGGGGGGGGGGGGGGGGGGGGCCTGAAGCCACAGCTCCCCATGGTGAACCTACAAGGAGAAATTCGGTTTTATGGCAGTTCAGTTTGAGGAAGTTTAAGCTGAACCAGGTTTTTATTTCAAACAGGCAGGAGGAAAGGGAGGAAGGTGGAAGAAGATTTGGGTTTACTGAACAGATAGAGCAGAGTGTCATCTGCGAAACAAGGAAAATCAATGTTGAATTTACGGAATATATTGCCAAGGGGTCAGAGGTAAGTAATGAAGAGAAGGAGCCCGAGAACAGAACATTGAGGTACACCAGAGAAAATGAGTGTGGGTTGAGATTTAGGGATTTCAGTTGGATAAACTGAGTGCAGCTTGAGAAGGAAGAATGGAACCAGCAGAGGAGGGTGGACTTGATACCAAGAGATGAGTGTCTGTGAAGGAAGACGAAGTGAGATATGTTGTCAAAGGCTGCACTCAAGTCAGGTAGGATGAGGATGGTGATGAGTCCAAAATCTGTTGCTAGGAGAAGGTCATTCGTGATTTACACCAGGGCAGTTTCAGTGCTATGAAGGGGGCGAAAACCGGATTGAAAGGGTTCCAAGAGATCGTTTTGATTAAGATGATGATGAAGTTGGGAGGTGACTATTTTTCAAGTATTTTGGAGCTTAAGGGGAGGTTATTAAAGGACTTGGGGTCTGAGCTGGGTTTTTTGGGATTGGTTTGACAGCAGCGGTCTACAGAAGTGAGGGGACAATACTGAAAGTCAACGAGGAGTGGATAATAACAGAAATAAAGGGAAGAAGAGAGGGGAGGCAGGATTTAACCAGGGATGTTGGGAGGGGATCGAGCAGACATGTGGATGGTTTGGACTTATGGATGAGGCGGGATATTTCACTGGGATCGGGGAGCTATGGTGGGACACTGGAGGGTATTCTCCTTCATTCTGTACTTCATGATATTGACTTTAGTAGGAGCAGGACAGAATAAAAGTCAGTCAGCAGCTAAATACTTGACACCAACTCCTCACAATGTTTAAATATATTAAATTATTTCACATCCAGAGGTTTCGAACACCAGCTGGGCGCTATAGAGACACAGATTTGGTGGGTGGTGCAGTGACGTGGGTGGAGTACCTGCAGGCAGAGTGAAAGTGACCAAGTCAGTGAGGAAGTAACAGGCGATGTCGCCTTTGCGCTGGTGCAGAGACGCTGTGATCTCCCTGCGGATCTGCTCCGTCAGCTCGGGACACACCATGGAGGGAATACACTTTGCAGCCTGTTGGCTCACCTGCAAGCACAACAGATCATGCAGGTCAGCTGCTGGCTGAATTTCATGCACGGGTCGTTGCAAATAATGCAGCAGAATCCATCTGAAGCAGGTCTAGAAAAGCATGATCATGATTTGTGATTTGCTGCAACGTGCTGCTAACAGGTCACCTTTCCCTTCACCCTCTGTGCCTCCCCTAATCATCGCTTGCGCTGCTTCCAAACCACATCAGCTCTGCATTATCATGTCCATTAGGAACCAATGACTGAAGCCAGACTAATCCTCCAGCTAATCCTCAAAGTGCATTTCTGCTGCAGTTACAGGCATCTGCCATACATCATCCACTTTGGGAACAGACATGGGCGTCGTGAAGAACAGACTAGCAGAGCAATGATGAGATGGCTTCATTTGGTCCCAAAAGGCCAAAAATTCAACCTGTAAAATGCAAAAACAATGTACCTAATTATGAACAGATTTGGCAACGTTACTAAGCTTACCTCTGTCAGTAGTATGGCCAGCATGTCCTGCCTCTGGAAGCGGATAGCCAGATGGACCAGGGTGAAGCCGACGTCAAACGCTGAGGAGCGGTTGAGCAGCTGCACCTCGTCAGCGGTCAACTGTCGAGCGATGTCGCCGTCGGACGACTTGTAGGCCTCCACTGCGGCCAGGTCTCCCTCCACAACACCTGCAGCAAAACGTTTTAGCATGTTGAACTACAGCTCGCAGCGGCACCACTCTGGAACATTATTCTTCCTCCACATCTCCCTGCAGAGGTGAAGCCAGTGATGTGAACGGATCTGCATAGACTCAGCTGTCAGTCAGTCTATGCTACTATTCTGGTTCCCCTGATCTGTTTAAACTGCTGAAAAGCACCAGTTAGGACGTGCTCCTTGAAAGAACCACGTCTATAAATGTTCCGATACATGCTGCAGATTGATCACAACCACTTTCCATCCAAAACCGCAGAGATATTTGAAAGCGGAAGACAAGAATTGAATGCACAAATCACCAAGTGTTTACATCAGCAGTTCTCCTGACCTTGACGGCGAGAACAGCCATCATACAGTCAGACTACAACTTAGCTGAACCAACAGGGCAGTGGGTGGTGTTGAACTGCGTCAAAGGATAGAGGAACAGAGGATACCTCCCTGCTTTCTGGACCCGGTAGTCTCCACATTTTTACTAGACAGAATAGGTCAAAATGAAACAGGAAGAACATAAACACTGGCGGCTTTTGAATATTTTTTTCTGAAGTTGTTCTCTCATGCAGAACATTCATTTGACCTGGATTTGACACACCAAGTCTCATTTAACCCAAGCAGGGGGATATTTTCCAAACCCAGATCTGTAAAGAGCCACAGAGAGATTTTAGCTGGAATATTCTGGAGTGTCAGGAATGCAACAGACCACACAAAAGCACTCCCACCACTGTAGAACAACAGATATTTCTTATGACCTACAACAAAGAAAGCAATAAAAAATTGTCCCGGTTTCAACTGCTCTTCTATCTATCACAAAATATTTTATCTCTGTTATCAAGGTTAAAAAAACAGAAACGGCCTTTATAACTTCCTGATATCATCATCAATGTGATTTCTGCTTAAGAAAAAAAAACAATCAACACTACTCTGTCTTTATATAAAATAATACATATCTGGAAAAATAAATAAAGTACCATAAAATGTGCTTATAAAAAAAAAAAACTTTTTGGGAAGTATTTTCAAAAGGGATGCAGCATTTTTTTTGTACACAAACAAACCCCTAAATATTTATATAGGTTTGCCAAAAAACCCTTTTGGAAAAAAAATGTAAAATTTTACAGCCCCTAAAAAAGTGCTGAGGATGATGTTGACAGATATTTTTAGGTGCTGTTACATTGTCACGAGTGGCTGACAAAACGTTAAAAAAGGGTCAGTTTAAGCAGCAGCAGCAGAACCTGTCTGTTCTAATCACTGTGAAACAAAAGGACAAAATTCCAAAAACACAAACGGCTAGGATGTGAGGGAACTCAGCCGCAGAGACCAACAACAGTACCAATGTGAGGCAAACAGGCAGGTCCTTGGAGGCGAGGAAGTGCTTGGCCTCTTGGCCATAAAGTGCAAAACTCTGTACAGTCAGCTGACACTGTGAGGAACTAAATCAAAAAGCATGGAGAACACTTTTAAGGTGTAAACTTTATATAAAATAACTCATCAAAAGCAAAGGTCACGTGATCAACAGTGCGGATCACATGCTGCCTTCATGCTCCTTTGTTGACAGCTTCTCATATTTTGAGAGGTCTATTTCTGCCCGCCCGCCTAAAGGCCCCTGTCGGGAACATAAGCACCTCTGTTTACAGAGTGTGTTGATCTCGTGCCAGGGCAGACTCTGGTCCACAGGCTCCGCTCTCACTGGGCAGCCCAGACGGCCCATTCATCCCCAGCGGCTGGAAAGCACTCGCAACCTTTCGGTTTGTCAAAGATGCTCTCAGGGGAACACAACAAAAAGGATGTGCTGAATCAGATCCATTTTTGGGCTACAATTTTGTCGCTAAGAAGCAACATTGCTTTAGTAAAATAATTTAACTTATCTGCTTGTACATAATTGACATAATGTCCAATAATTAATCTAAAACCAACTCACCGGCACAAGCACTAAGGAACAGCCAGTCTGTTTTCCTCATCCGGTTTCTGATCTGCTTGAGCTTCTTGAAATCCACCTCCTGCTCCTCTTTACTAACAGCTCCAGCTGCCAGCTCTATCCTCTGAAAGTCTTCTCTTTTGGCCATGGGAGGGGATCTCCGTTGACTTCCACTGCAGCTTCCCCTCCATCGTGCTACGTCCTGCTCAATGATCAGGGGCGAGGGCTCTGCGGTCTCCACTGGCTCTGTGCTCTCCTGGTTGCTGGGCTTGGGGAAGTCACACACCACACATGCTGTAGTGGTGGGCCAATTCTGGTAAGTGCACACCGTGCATGTCCAATGCTGCTGGTGAGTGTTCAGTCTGTTCCTGTCATTATACTCCTCACAGGTGTCCACTGGAGAGTGAACACCAGGGCGGCAGCCTGACGTCTGGGGAGACTCAGTGGGGCTGCTGGTTCTCGGGCGCTGACACAGACACTGTGTGCAACGGACGGCCCGAGGCCAGTTCAGATAGGTGCACATGTGGCAGGACCACTTGTTAGCAATCTCCGCCATGCTGGAAGGTTTAACTCTCGGCCTTGCACTGGAGTCCGGACAGATGAGGAGGCTGCTTCCCCGATCAGTTCTGGGAGGGTCCCACTCTGGACTGGGGTCCAGATCAGGACCGGTTTTGTAGGGTTCCTCTGTGATGATGGGACCCCTCATCCGGGGTGCACTACACATTGTACACTTGTTGGCAGATGGCCAGTTCTCATAGGTGCAGTACTCACAGGCCCACTTCCCCCTCTGGTCCGTCATTCTGGATCTGTTCGGTTGAATCCAGTTACATGTGAGCCAAAAATAAAATACTACGAAGTAATTTTAAATAATTTTGATCAACTGATACTTTTCCTTAACCCTCAATTAGCTAACTTAACTTCAATATCATTTTAGCTAGAAGAATACGTTCTAAAACTTTGAAAAAAGTAACAGAACAGCTATAGTCTGTCCACATTTCCTTATATCTAGATAAAGGTTTATATGTAATTAGCGAGCTATGTAGCAAAAAATACGATTTGTTGTGGTGTTATTATTATTTAAGCTAACCTTGCTAGGTGACCACCAGCTAACCCGCTGTTTGTAACATTAGATAGCATAAAATGTAACTCTTAACATAATACATTCTTGGTCAAATTTGACCTAATTTGACGTTTTTATTAATATTATATTTGAGGAGGAAACATTTCTTACCGATTCATGACTTCGTACGCCTTTAAAGCGCCGCTGCAAACCACAACAACCCCTTCTTCTTCTCTCCGGTCCCTCCTCCTGCTCAATCAAACCTTTCCCAGTCTAAAGTAGATTCCCTCCTTTACTCACATCTTTAACTTCACGGGCGCATTAATCTCTCACGGAACAAAGCGAGCATTGCCAAGGCCTCCGAGCGCCTCTATTCATAGTGCAAATCCGCAACTCTCCATGGTTTGTACGGTCTCCGTCCTGTTTAATGGCGGCGACGGCTCGAGTCAGGGGCCGAGCCAAAATAAACGTTCGTCACCAATCATATGGCGGAGCTCTCGAAACGATTGGACGAAGGGGAAACACTGGGAGGCGTTCACGAACTTGCTGGGACATCTAAAACTCAAGGGCATTTATGATCAGCAAAAATAAGATAAGAACCTAAGCATAATTTTGACAAAACATTATACACAAGAGAAAAAGGGCCCGGAAAACCCCAGTATATAATTTTAAAGTGATAGTTTTAAAAATATGTAGAAAAAATGTAAAATATAAATTTTAAATTGATCGAGAAGTGATTATTATTTCTAATTCGCAGGGATGGGATTAATTTGGATTTCGCTCTCTCTTTTTTTAAAAAAAAATATCATTTCACTTTTTATGTCGGGTTGACTTTTCTGAGACTAATTTTATTTTTCATATTTTTTATGAATTGTCAACAAAAAATACTTGTTTTGTTTTAACTTTTTCTCTCTTTTTAATATACCGATAAAAATTCAGATTTTGTGGAAAAAAGCATTAAAATAAAGTCATATTTCGGGATGTAATTTTTTCTACAAACAATTTTGACATAGCTTGATTTTTATTCATGTTTTTTTCTTTTTTGTAATAAAGTCTACGTTTGAATTTTTATTTCTAGTAAAAACATATTTTGTTTGTAATTAGTTTAAAAAATCTCGTTCGACATAATTGACTGTAAATTATTTTGTTCGACTAATAAAGTTTTTTGGATTGATTTTTCACAATTACGTCACTCCAATTCTATTTTACAAAATCGTTTCGGACACGCCTCCTGTCATACGTCACACGGGAAATCATGGCTGTTGCCCTGCGCCGGTTACACCATGTTTCCCTCCACGTTTCTAATGGGCAGAAGATAGCTTATGACCTTGTCTCTAAATACAAGTTTAATTTATTTGCTACCAGGCTAACTGCTTGCTCGAGGCAGGTGGCTTTCAGAAACGGAGCGGCGATATTTGTTGTGAATGAAAAACCAAACCGTAGTGGACCGCTTGGTTTACCGGGGACCTGTGTAGACGACCCACGAGTCCATGCTGGGAAATACAACACCACGGCTGCTCTGTACGATGTCTGTCCTCTCCACCCAGTGGATTCTGTCAGCAACGTGTGCTTCGAGGTGGAGGATGTGGAAAGGTCAGCGAGGGATCTCCACCATCTGGGCTGCAGCTTCCTAGTACCGCCTACAACGGTTGAGGACCAGAACGGGCTAGTCACCTACTCTGTGGTTAAATCAGTTGTGGGAAACGTGTGCCATACATTAGTGGATAAGACAAAATATGGGGGCGCCTTCCTGCCCGGATTTGATGTGACTGAACAGGACTGGAGCTCGGAAGATTCTGATTCTGTGACTCATTTTGATCACATCACCTATGCCTGTCCCAGGAAATCAACCCAGCAGGTCATGAGTTGGTATGAGAAGATGTTTGGCTTTAAGAGGTTTTTCATTGATAGGTAAGAAGCAAACTTATTTATAGATAATTTAAGACACGATACCATTGGATAAGATATATGATCAAACATGATATAAGATAAGGCATGATATGATAAAACACGATACAATAGACTTTTCATGGTTGTTATGATTATGTTTGTTGTTTTGTGTAGGAATGAAGATGTGGATGAAGGTTTCGTAGTCAACCAGAAAGGCGTTGGACTACGACTCACTGCCATGCAGTACTGGAAGTGCAGTAAAGCTGGCATCAGTGTTCCCTTTGCCGACCGAAAAGAGCCTGACTGCAAGTTTGTCATTGCAGAGTCACTACCTCATCAAGGTAAAGCAGCTCATCACATCGCTTCATGCATTTCATATCTCTTTCGCATCTTCACGTGAGTTCACATTTTCCAGGTCGTAACCAGGTCGACACCTTCCTGGAGCACCATAGAGCACCTGGGATCCAGCACATTGCACTGTACACCAACAACATCGTCTCTACTGCAAACCTGATGGCTGCTGCTGGTGTGCAGTTTTTCTCCCCTCCTCCTGCATACTACACAGAGGTTTGAATTACACTGATCGTTACCAAAAAAAATAAAGTAATTCAAGTTTATTTAATCTATTTGGATTTTTAACATGCAAAATATAGGAAAATTTAAGTTTATGAGCAATAGAATAGTCAATTTCTATGAATTGTTATATTTTAGTACACAATTACAATCTATGGAAGGTAAAACTGTAAAATTCTATTCCATGTTAAAAACTAATTGTCAATTCTTCAGAATCACAACATTTTCATAAAATTCTTTCAGTAGAAAACAACAAAAAAGTGTATTTATTTGGTTGAAAAAACACAGGCAGACATGAATATTTGCAAAATTATGAACAGACGTGACTAAAGAGAAGAAAAACCTTTCAAAACTAAGTACAATTAATTCAGTAAAAGATGGCTTTTATTGTGTCATAGTTACCACATAATGATGAGACTTCCTCTGTGCTTTCTCATATAATTCTGTTTTCAAATTAGTTACACTAACCCAGAATGAAACATTATTGAATACATGTTTTTTAAGCTAGTTTTAGCAGTAGTAATAGTCATTATTTTCTTTGTACTTTATTTGTTTGTGTACATCCAAGCATGTACGGATTCTGTTAAATGGTTAAAAAAAATTGTTTAGTGTCTGTCTTTATATTACAATAGTTCTGCTCAGGATTGTGTTCGAAAACATCTGGGAATTTCTTCTGTCCTGCAGGTGGGAAAACAGCTGGAAATAGAGGAAGTGGGACACGACCCTCAGGTTTTGGCCCAACATGGAATTCTCCTGGATACTGACCTGCACACGGATCCCTCAGCTCAGGAAGCGTCCAGGGAAAACAGAAGGTAAAACACACTTTAGAACTGGAATATCTCAAATGTATTCTTTCCTGTTTACTTTTTTAAATAGGATTGTTTATGTATCATATTGGGAATTCTTCAATAGAACACAATATTGTAGATTTGAACCTTCTGTGTGGATTTTATTACCAGCCTTAGTGTCTCTGAAAATATAAAACATTTTTTCTGTAAGAACTCTGAGACGGATAAAGAAATAACTTTATATTTTGATCTAAAAAACACTGTGAAAAATATAATTAAAGGACTACATTTTTAGGATTAAAAAAAAAATTAAAGATTCAAATTGTAAATAGTAAACTTTATCTGGGTTTTATGACAAATTCTGTGAAATAATGAAAGTATGTAGGAATCTTATTTATCTGGACTCTTGTGTATTTTGTTTTCACAGATACCTTCTTCAGGTGTTCACCAAGCCTATATTTGCAGAAGACACCTTCTTCCTGGAGCTGATAGAACGAAGAGGAGCGACGGGTTTTGGCGAGGGAAACATCAAGGCGCTGTGGCGATCCGTCCAGGCATACATGGAGAATGAGCTAGGCAAAGAAACTTGTGAGACGATTGACCAAAGGCGGGATTCAAAAAGTGTGGGATCATCAGAAGCTTAGTAAATGGATGTGGACTGGATTCTTCTTTATTTTTCTTTACTAGAGTTTTATTTATTACATCAACTCTCCATTTATGCCCAAAAACATTGATTTTCTGGACGGAATGTTTTTTTTTTTGAACGTTTTTGTCCTCACTCAAACTATCTGCACAACTAATGTTGCAATCAAACCTTGAAATGTAACAAAAGAACTGCCCCTAAAGCTGCTAATAACCAAAATTCTTCTGTATTTAAACACATAAAACAACAAGAAAAGAAACAGTCCCTAAAATATATTCCAACACTTGTTTTCTTTTACTCCGCATATGTGTGCATCGGCAAAAAAACTATTAAAAATACTTCAAGTGGAGATGTTTAATACCGCAGTACACGGCACCTTATGTAAAAGGTTTAATGAATTATTTCAAAAAGTATATGCACTAAAAGCCCTGATAAATGTATATGGATTTTAGAGTTTATGTCCTGGAAAATAAAAAAAATAAATTGTTTTTTTGGTTGTGGTGTTCACTTTAACAAAGTATAATCAGCAAGGAACAAAATGTTATAACCTGCCAAAGAGTAAAAACAACAAATGTATTTTCAAAACTTTGTTTTAAGTAGAAGCCCAGAATCTGCAACATTTTTTCATCACGACTGAACAAAATTAGTCATTTCCTGAATGGCTGCAAAATATTGATAACATTTCATGGTCCTGAATAAGAATCATTTAACTTTTTAAATTTGTGTGAAGTAAAAGGCTAACAATTTTAAAGGATTTCTGCTTGGATTATTTTAATTATGTCACATTATTCCAAATTTGGACACTTGGAGATCAGAGCCCACCTCTTTTCTGGATGACTTACCCACACAGCCTTCACCAGACCACTTCAGGCTACAGCTTCTCATCCAGATGCTGGGGATTTTTTATCATCTCTGCCTTTTGAGTCTCAGGGGGGATTTTTAAACCCACTAAGACCTGGCAGTTCAATTAAGTCACCCATAAACATTGTAGGAGAACATTAATGGGACACACGAGAAGCAATTCAGTTTAAATGGGTGTTCTGCTTTTTTATACCCCAACTGGAGCTGCAGAATACCACAAAATACTCAAGAAAGCTACTTCACCACAAGCAGAGTTTTTGACTCCTGTACTTCAGCATTTTGACAAATGGTGTCAGTGTTTTTCCTTTAATCAACTGTCACCGTTTTGGCCAGAACTAGGTGTTCAGACATTAGGTTTTACATGTAGTGGACAAGAATAATGACAGAAACTCATATATTACACAAATAAAATCTTAAATGCTCAATTAGTAAAAAAAACAAAAAACTTTTACAACTTTAAGTTTTTCCAAGTCAAATTAAATTATTTTATATATCTCCCTATATAGTTGTACATTTTGATTCTAACTAAAGGGATGAACTGCTTGTTAAAGTAGAAGCTATCTGTGGTGACGGGAGTCTTTTCAGCCATCTGTCTCCAGCCGCAGTGAGCCACAGATGGTCCTCAGCTCTCTGCAGAGGGTTTCTGGAACATCTCCTGTTTACTGTCCACCATATGCAAGCTGCAACCACATGAAGAAACTCTGACACTAGTTAAGACCTCTAATTCTCCTCACGTAGACTGCATCCTCTAAGAATAGTTTTACCTTTTATGGGGGAAATGGTTGTTGCACACTGTCCCCTGTGGCGGTGGTTGTTACAACACATTTCCAGATATGAACTCAGAAAGTTGAGCTGTGAAATCCTCTTTACTCAAAAACAACAAACAAAACAAACAAAAAAAAAGAACGTGAAGCAAGTTATCTGTGAATAATAAAAGTCAATCTAATAATATATTATACGATTGTTAAAAAACTAAAAATTACTTTTGTTTAATTAAATTGTTTTTAACTCATAAAGCTTATTTATATAGACAGACCTCGAGTGGCCCTAAGCACAAAAAGGCAGACAGCCTAAGACCGAGGAGGGTAGTTCTAACAGTATGGGGCAGATTAGAAGCACAGAACAGATGTTATAGTTTGATTAACAATAGTGTTTGCCAGGGGTAAGAGACACTCCCCACCCCCGTGAGGCCCAGCTTGGTACCGTCTGTCCATTCAAACTATCTCAGGCAACTGTACAGCATTGAAAGTCTGAAAAGCAATTTATGAATGTTAGAAATCCAAAATGTGTTTGTTGTTTTATTGATGGCATTACATGTTACGCTAGAAAATACATAAAGTTAAGAGAAAAATATTGCCAGTACTCATTGTTTGTACGGATGACCTCAGTTTGTATATTAAAAAGGCTTTATGTGAGATTACATGAAGGCCGTAGATTAGGGGTCTGCAACCTGGGGTTCTGGAGCCACATGTAGCTCTTTAACCCCTTTATTGTGGCTCTTTGGTTGTAGAAAAATAAAAACGTTTTTGTTTTAAAAACTATGTGTAGTGAGTAAGTAATAAAGTAAAAAAGAAAAACAGTAAACTAACTCAAGCTTTATCCAACTCGTTCACAAACAGTTGTACGACTGTACGCATCAGTCAGTGAGGCTCCTGACAACGGTAGCCGTAGTTCTCCAACAATTTTGACAGATGTTTGAGCTCAGTTTACCACAGGAAATCAATTTGAAGCCAGTAAGCACAGTCAGAATCTATACTTAGCGCCAAGTTAAGATTATAAAGTGGATTTTCTATTTTTGAACAAATTCAAAGATTGTGAAGTGCCTCCTGTGTGGTTTGAAAATATGGTAAGGGTCACTCAACTAGCTCCGATTTAATCTTAGTTTATTAGATTTATGAATTTCTTGCTAAGATGAACTACAAACAGTTGAAAATAAACAGTTTTTAAAATCTTGTTGACAAAATTGTTGACATTACACTGCCTATTACTATTTGCTGCAATGAGATGATCTTATGTGTCATGGGATGTCTTTTATTTTGATAGGAAGTCATACGAACCTCTCATTAAAACTATAAACTGTTTATCTTTATGTTTGTTTTGTTTATGCCAATTTGTAATTTTCCAGAAAACAATAACTTATAAATCAGTCTTATTTTTGTAAAGGGGGAAGTGAGTCAACGTGTTTGTGAAGCATCTACGTTCTGTTCCAACCATGAAGGAAGTGACTTTGTGTCTCTTAATCCCATAGTTCCTCTGACAGTTACACAATGCTATTTATTTATTTTGGTAACAGGATTGTTTATCATGAAAGTACCTAGTCAATATTCATGCAGCCTCTAAAACTCTGATTACTTTTTATTGCTTCGGGACAGATTGAACCACTAGTCCCAAGTGCGGGGGAAGGTCAAATTTAAATAGCAATATTAAATACCCCCTATTTTAGCTTTATTCCAATACAATGCTCAAATAAATTAAACTGCAGGGATAATTTAGCCGAACAACGACACAATTTAATATCAAAACACGGGAAAACGTTTACACATTTAGTTAGAACACACCCCTTTCCAGTGTCAAACATGGTACGGCTCATGTATGTTGTCACGGGCTCATTAGCGTGCAGTCTTGTCGGACAGTAGTGCACTGGGGCAATAATGTAGTTTGTTGTGGCAGGCGAAGAAGTCAACACCTCGCTCGACGAACCGCCTTCTGTGTTGTTTCTTCAGAAACAAAACTCACCATGGTTCTTCGAAGTTAGCCCGCTGGATGTTGGGAATCTGCTGTAAAACCTGTGAGTTGTAGTTACATTTGATTTGAACTAATGACAAGTTTCAAATGTTTAGCTAACACGCCAACATCTGTGCTAACTTTTAGAAATAGGAGTTTTGATGCTCAGGTTGTGCTTAAGTGAAGTGTAACTTTATTCACAGAGGAGGACTTTTTTGGGATGCCAGTAAGAGGCAAAGTAGATGAAAACACAACTCGAACTAAAAGTCAAGGGAGTTAGCTTAGTTAGCAGCCTCTCCATGTGAGCTTTTTGCTGTTTTTTTGTTTCTTTTGTTATGTCTTGAGTGAAACACAAATGCCTCTCGACGTATTTTTTTTAAACATTTCTAATTACATGGTTTCTCGACGTAAATGAAACACGTTTTTTAAGTTTCAGAGAATATTTGTCACGGTAAGTTTTGCTGCGAGAGTGTTAGTTTGGTGTTTGTTTAGTTTGGCATGAAAAAGGTATCATTAAATCAGATTATTATTTTTTATTTATTTAAGGCTTTTATTTTGGTTTGTCTGAAGGACACATTGATCTTAATCTTCATTGGGTTTCCCCCTTTGTGCAAAGCCTGCATAGTTACATGTCTGGTGGCAAATGTATGTTCTAATCCCATTATATTGTGATGTGTAAACTGCTGTGCAGTTCCTGATTTAACCAGCCTTCCCTTCAGGTATATAATAACTGCTGGCTGACGCTCGCTTTTACACATTTAGAAGCGGAGTTGTGCATTGGGATGATCAAAACAGAAACCTGTTAAACCTGAAATCCTATCTGGGTTTTATTTCTATTATTTTTTTGAGCAGCTAAAGTTACACAGGTGGCTTTTTACAATTCCAAAGAGGAATAATTAGATTTTTTTCCTCGTTGACTATTTAAATGTATGTATACATTTTTATTTTGGAGCCCATATATCCCTGTGTGAAGTTAAAAATTGTTTACTTTGTGGGGATTTTTTTTTTGGAGCACCAGTTTTCTAGCCAAACTCATTTCCCTTTAATGGAGGATTTCAAAATAAGTTTTGTTTTTTGGTTTTTTTTTTAAGAGGCTGGTCACTTGGGCACGCTCAATTTGTAGGACCTTTTCTTTCACCATTGAAGCGTCCACCTGGAAAGTTTGACAGGACTTTAGGGGGTAAAAAACCCAACTAACCAAACTTTTATCCTTTTTTGCTCAAATGCAAAATAATCTACGTCCCCATTTCCTGTCCAGACCACAGAAAATGTGACAGAAATGATGGTGCGCTGTCATGACAGCTTTTTCCCATCTTGAAGATGGTTCACACTTGTACTTTAGTTGACTCCTATGCCACCTTTCATGATTTCTTTATTATGATTGTGATAAAGCAATGTTCTCAGTATCCTACTTCAATCCTGCGTAATCTGAAGACGTTGTTCGGGTTAGCCTTTTAGCGGACTGCGTTGCTTTCCGATTTGGACGGGTTCCCCCAGAACCCTCATTACAAAGCCAGACAAACCCCCTTGTTTTGCATAAAACGTCTACAGTGCAAGTGATTATGGAAGAGATAATTAAACAGCAGGCATGCTTCAAAATGTAGGCCTCCCTGGCTGCCATGCTGAGCCTTTGTGTTTATGGTAAGTGGGCAGCTGCATGCCTGTGAGACTTTGGCTGTACCCCAGACCCTCAACTGAGCCTGATAACTACTATTGAAGCCTCGTGGCCATGCTCATTTTTGACTATTCAGTGGCTCCTTTAAAAAAAATCTAGAGTGAGCCTCCTGGCTGACTTAGTCTAATTTCTGTAAGCTTGCCGACAGCTGTGTGCTAACCAGTACATAATAGGTTTTAGGCATTTTTTTTCCTTCTCCCAGTTACTCAGCTTTGGCCATCCCGAGTAGCACCTGCCTTTTGAAGAACTTAAGTAGTGAGAAAACCAGCTTAGAACAGTTCAGAAATATCTAGGGCAGGCAGCTAGATCAGCTTGCCCAGCTTTATGACCCTCAAAGCCCCTTGCAGCCTGGCACCAATGTTTCTGCAACATTCAAGTTTTCTACTAAGAACCACTTTTTTTTTTGTTATTTCAAATTCTTATCTTCCTTTTAAACCACACTCTGATTAAAAAAGAAACAAAATAAAAAAGGGTTGTTGGTGTTTTTAACATGCTCTTGTGGCGTTTTTCTGATGATGGACATGTATAAAGAAAATTAAGCTCAAAATGGCATTTCTGGGGTTGCTCCATGCCAATGTCACAACTGAGGTGAATTTCTAATGAATTACTGCCGCTCTGCAGAAATTAGATATTAAAAGAATGACACAGGTTTTTGGATTCTGGCTAAAAACGGCATAATCACAATTAAAAGACCACTGGCAACACTTTAACAATAGCTCAAAAGATGATTGGAGTGGGTCTTTAGATTGACTCATATCAGGCACTTAGGAGCACAATCCCGGGATTTCCCAGAGTGCATTTTGGTCAGTGATCCTAAATATGGATGTCTGAAAATCAGGATTGTGTTGCATTCTGTCTTAGTTGCACAGAAAACAGAAGATAAATGGAAAGGAGTGGAGTCAGTGTGTCCACCAGTCTATACAAGGAAAATCCTTCATATCAAATGGTGGTTTTCAGCAGCGGCACCAGTGCTATAAATGGATTAGTATTAGCTGTAATTGTCAGTTAGACACAAAGCTGCCAAATCCTTATGTAATGGTGGTCTAACTGGTGGGATTTCTGATTGAGCGATACGAGGAAAAGCAGCTCAAACTGAGAAACGCTGTAATGGCTCTCCTTCTGTGGTTTGTTTTTTCACACTTGTTACTCATTCCATGTTGCTGTGTGGGTTTGCAGAACAGCAAAATGACATTAAAACGGTGCAGACGAGAGAGCCCAGTGGATCCGGGTTGGTGTGCAATATATGCTTCTGGCAGCACGAAGTGAGGCAACCACAAAGGAAGCCCTGGGTCTTATCTTCTCGCCCAAAAGCATCGCTCTTGTCTTTCAAGAAGAGCGTCCAGCCCTGCAGAGTTTGCCACAAGTCGCCTGTAAGCGTGTGATGGGAAGCCGAAGGAAGCGCCCTAAAACCTTCTTCCCTTTTAGACTTCTCAGCTGTCATGTTTGTCTTCTGGCCTTTAAGAGATAAAGTGCTATCAAACTGTGCAAGTGTAGAGGCTCTTCTGATTCCAGATAATAGCAGCATCATTATGAAATGGATGCTGGTTTTACCATTCAAAGGGGAGTGGCAGAAATTCTAGATAAAAACACCATAGCTGTGTCATCGGCGGCGTCAGCTGCAGCTGTGCTGCATTTGCAAACTTTTTAATGGCCCTTCAAGGTCGTGGGTCTAAGTTTGACTACTATAGCTGTGTGCTCAGCTTGTCATGCAGCTGAGGAATGTTTATAATAATGTTATCAACCTCACCCATTTCAAGCCCTCAGCAGATTTATGTGATTTAAAAAAAATAAGACAGGGAAAAGATAATTAAACTGTTTAAGTTTCTCAAAAGAATGTCAGACATCGGTCTCTGGTTCTTCAAAGAACCAAGCGCCTTAAGCAGGAGGCCTTTTCTGCAGCTCAATCAGGCACAATGAAAGCAGAAGTCGTCCTGAAATGGTGTTGATGTCTCTGGAAGAAAAAAAAAAACCCTGCCAAAACACCAACCCCTGGGTCCATATTGTTTTCTCGATGTGAAGTGTTTATAAATGAAATCATCTGTCGGATCCAAACGCCACATCCAGCGCGTCGGCTCCTGACGACAGAACAGTCGCTCCACCAACCACCCCCTCAGAAGTAGCCTCTTTTGTTTCCCACGGTGTCTTATCTCCTGCACAGAGCGACTCTTGTTTTCTGCCCCCCCCCCCCCCCCCCCCCCCCCCCCCCCCCCCCCCCCCATCGCCTGCAGTTGTCGTGTCATGTCAACAGACACCATCTGACCTTGCAGGCATCATGCAGTCATCTTGTGTCTCCTTTGGTTTCCTCTACCTGATGTGGCATCACGTGTGAATGATCCAGTGGTAGTAGCCCCCCTCCCCTGGGTTAGAATGATATGGATTTATGCCTGGGGCTCATCAGCAGTTTTACTTTAATCGTTGAGAGAGTTGTTTTGATAACCGCAAGGTCAGCTATTCCCAGCCTGCCTCTGAGGAGTCCATTACACAACTGTGTGCTCTGGAGCGGAACACTTTTGGGAGAACTTGCTCTCCTTTCCACAAACAATCAAGACTTAAACAAAATGGACAGTTCTGCCATTAGTCACCCTCTAGAGGAAGTCGCATTACTTATGGCACAGGCAATATGTCCAAATGTATGTTAGAAAATTCCCCTTTTGTTTAAAGACCCACTTTTTAACATGTTATTGTGGAATTTTTCTGATGAAGGACGTATATACGGTAAATAAAACTAAGCTTTTCTGAGTTTATTTTTCAAATTGTTGTGAATCAGGAACAGATGAAAAAAGTGCCCTTTAAAAATATCATATTTGTGAAGTAGTACATACGGGCCACAAGCTCCACTCTGATAAATCCTCTTTAAGATGAATAGATCCATGTACGTCTTCCATTTCCTCGTCCAAGCTGGAATCTGGCTCTAAACTGTACGGCTGGATACAGATGGGTGACAGGAAGTGGGGAGTTGGAGTGAGACTTGACTTGAATGGGTCAAATAACTAACCTCTTCTGTTTGAAAGTCACTTGAAGGAGCTTCAGATCTGTTTCTCTTTGTGTGTCAGAGGGGAGAAAGTCCCCCCCCCCCCCCAAGATCATCTTTTGATCTATTTTAAAAACGTTTCCAGTTGTCTTTTAATGATGAATATGCTGTTTTTAGCCACAATCAGGACATAGTTTCTGTAGAGCGGCAGTCGTTTATTAGAATTTTGCCTCAGAGTTGTGAAGGGGAAAGGGGGGGCGGGATTGCTCTCTTGTTGCTGTGATTCCTGTTTACATGCTCTCCTGCTAGCTTGCAACCCCACACACACCCCCAACTTAACATTAGCTGTGCAACAAAAACGGGGAGCGACATTGGAGCTGTCCAGCCGTACAGTTTTCAGCCAGATTCCAGCTCAGACAAAGAAAATGAAGACGTTCATGGATCTATTTGTCTGCAAGTTCATGAATCAGAAGGAAGCGGCGAGCTTGTGGCCTGTCGACTGTAGTTTCTACATCACAAATAAACTCTCTTTCCGACAGCATAGTCCTCTGCTCCTGATTCACGATGCTTTGGATAAAGAAATACTCAGAAATGTAGTTTAAAGTTTACTTTTTTTCATTTTTCTTCCATTGTCAGAAAAATGCCACAAGAACATGTTAGAAACACCAAAAACGTGGGTTTTTTAAGTGTCAAATATTCACATGTGTGCACTGAAGCAGCTCCCTTTTTTCCAGAAGAAGGCGGAGCTTTCTGTGTTCTGTGTAGTAAGTCTGAGCAAAGAGCAGACATGTCTTTTGTCTACTCGCCCTTTACTGAGTTTCAGTTTGCTTAGTCATCATCGTATCATAGCAATATGAGAGATTTTGTTTATCCAAACTTACTTCTTTCTGTTTGGTTCATCTGGGATTTTCTTTAGTTCCTCCTTTTCTCGTCCTCTTAAAAAATCTGTGCAATATTTGATGCATTTTCGCTGACAGAAACTTTCAAAATGAGACTGTTGTCGTGGGTTTGGTTGCAAAGTGAAAGTAGAAAGAGGCTATACCACTTGATGTTTGGAACATTGTTCAGAAACAACTGTTTCAGTTATCAGACGAATAGATGACAGACATTTAAAGTGGACTGAGTTTATTTACTTTTTAGTCTGCTTTGCCATTTAATGTTTTGCAATTTTAACCCTCTTTGCGAAAATGAAGCAGCTTTATCTTTAAAACATAGATTGCTGTCAACATAACTTGAATGTACCCATGAAACGGCTTCATCTTTTTCTCGATCAGACATATAATACGACAGAAAAATGTCTAATTCAATTTGTTTTACTTGATTTGCTTTGATTTAGCTGCAGTTTAAGGGAAAAGCCAATTTGCCCCAGAATTGAAGAAGCTGCGGAAAAAATATTTGATAATTTAGGTAAAGATTACATCCCGTTTTCACTGCTTTCACACTGCAGTATGTACTTTTTGAAATTTTTCCTCAGCATTTAAAGGCCCATGTAAGACGCTTGAAACTTTCTGAAGAGTTTGGGAGCTTTGCATTATAGTGGATTTATTTCAGAGCCCCACCCGGATCCACTGGGCTCTCTCGTCTGCTTATATGGTTGTGAGAATGCCAGAAATGTACTGAATTCTAACCCCTGTGCTCATCTTTATTATCCACTCAGGATCTGGACGAGGAGCAAAGCACATTCCAGCCGGACTCGAAGGTAGCGCTCTTACGATTATCCGAAGCCTAATCAAGATGGCCTGTAATGTAGATTGTCCCAGTTGGAGCAACTTGGAAGGAGGATGTGTGTTGCCATGGTGATTATTTTGAAGAAAACACTGGAAAAGAAGGGCGCCGACGATGTAATAGCCTCACGAGCAAACTTGGGTCCGGTAAGTACTTTTTACTTCTGTAAGCAGTTTGGGGCGGGTAATGTGTCGTCTCCCACAGGCTTCACATGCTTGTGTGTGGAGATGTGGCGGCGTGAAACGCGAGGCAGTTGGTCGGTCCACATCCTCCCGCTTTTCCAACATTCTCAAGGGTGAAATCGAACCCCCAGCAGAAACTGTGAGCGCTTCATGACTGACTCGCAGGATGTGACGTCTGTGGAACAATGCCGACGTTTATGACTCTGAATGGAGGATAATCAGGTTACTCATAATTGCATCATAATAACTGCCAACCGAGTTCACTGCCGGCTTCAATCCTGCATCACACTAAATAAGAAAAATCTCCTCCATGTCCTAGAAACCTTCAGAAAAATTCCCCACCACTTCTGCAGGCCTCTCACTAAAGGTCTGAGGAGCCTTTATGACCAAACTCTATTGATAACATTTACAAAGACCTACTTTCAAGCTGATGTTCAAACTAGATGATTTATTACTTTTTATTGCCCCATCCTGTCATTTGTTATGATTATCTGACTTTTGGGTGGATTGACTCAGAATCTGCTGTATTCCTCCAGTTCCAGGCACAGACCATGAGCCAGGGCGCTGCACTTTTCTCCTGTGGACTCATGGGTAAGCATTTTCTCATCTTTTGTTAAATCTTCACCGGGTCTCCACAGCTATGATCCATTTACAGTAGCTTGATTTCAGGGCTTTGTTGAACCAATGAATGCCGTTTTGGTGATTTCCATCTCCAAAAGAAGGACACTTCTGCATAGCAGGAGTGAGGTCGTTGTTCAGGAACTGACTCAGAGTTGACTGGCCGGTTTTAGCTTGGTTAACGTAAACCGAGGAATTTCTGTGGCAAAGTGCCAATCAAACAAAGTTGTAAGGTGTCAACGACGTTGACCTTGAATCATAGACCATTTGTTACGTTTATTCTTCAAATAATCAGTGTACTTTTAAAGACCCCTTTTGATCATCTTTTTATCCATTTTTAAAGTCTTCTTGTCATTTTCTATTTTCTGCAGAGCGTCAGTAGTTCATTAGAAATTCCCATCAGAGTTGTGGGCGGGGCTGTTGGTGCAGAGCAACCTTGCCTCTCCACAAAATGCAATTTTGAGCGTAATTTTCCTTATGTCCATCTTGAGAAAAATGCTACAATATGTTTAAAAATGACAGAAACACAACTTTTATTGGAGTAGGTCCTTAGGAAACTTGACTTAAACCTGTTTAAGGATTAACAACTTTCTTAAAAAAACAAACAAAGATCATAATTGTCTTTGGCAGAGACGAGCCGATGGCACGACAGCTGCTCCATACGGCAGAGGCCGGTTGGGACCAGCCTGGAAAGCCTGTGGGACGTCCTGCCAGAGGTGCACTCAGGCTCCGCCCAGTGGGACTGGGATGTCGGCTCTGCTTCTAGCACACTAACTAGTCTGCTGCAGGACCTGAGTCTGACCGAGTCGTCTTCGCACTCCACCGCGCCCCCGAGCAAGAAACAGTGCCGCTCCTTGTCTTGCTCCGACGAGCTGGGGGGGTGCCGCTCCACCTGGCGCCCACAGGGCTCTCGGGTGTGGACAACGGTGGAGAAGAGGAGGTGCCACAGCGGCGGCAGCGTCCAACGCAGCAGCGGCGGAAACCTGCAGCTGGGCTTTCCGGCCATGCAGCGGAGCTTCAGCTTCAGCCTGCCCGCCCGCTCCAACGCCGTGGAGCCGCCCTCTTTCACCCAGCGCTTACCCTACGCCTTCACCAGCCTGACCCACTCGTCCTCCATGCCACTGGCGTCTGACCCTCCAGCGCAGCCCCTCTCCCTCTCTAATGAACAGATATGCTTCCCCGAGCCGCATGGACCTTCACCTTCGAGTTCTCCAGACTCCACTCCCGAGCTGGAGCGCCGGAGCGGGCAGGGCGGTCTGGCCCGGAGTCGCTCTCAGCCGTGCGAGCTCAATGAAAAGAAGATTGGCGTAAAGCGCAGAAGACCAGATGACACGCACAAACAGAGGCCTTCACTGGATCTGGCAAAGATGACCCAGGTTGGTGTTTGAACGTGTCGTTTGACAAATCGGGTTCCATTGAAAAACACAACAAGCAAACAAAAAAAAACATTCAAACCGTCAGAAGGATGTTTTGTCCGTGAGAATTCAGCAGTCATTTGTTAAAGAGCACATTTGGTATTTTCCAACCTGCTGAACTCAAAGCAGACACCCTTTGTCCTCCTCAAACGACCTTTACAGCCCGAGGCGCTGCTAGCTCCATCAGTGGCTGTAACATTTGCTTGTTACATTCTGTTGTTGGGGCAATTTGTGCCTTTCATGTTGGATAAACAAACCCTTGCAGTGAAGGTCAGGCCATTGTGTCCATTCTCCCTCAGCACACCTCTGAGTGTTTCTGCAGGCGTCGCTCATAAACAGCAATCATTCATTCGTGCAGGCCCAGCTCAAGGTCTCCCCCCAGTATGTGTGTTCACTTGCAGATGCTTATTAAAGGTGCTACCTGATGGCTGGTGTTAGTTGTTTGCTTGAGGGGTGGATCGCCTGTGAAGTTGGACCGCACTCAGCTGATTTGTCTTCCGACTCGCTCCGTTAGCTTTGACTGTCGGCGATTATAAACACCCCCCCCCCCCCCTCTTGAAAGAGCTCAGCAGTGTCTTAACAACAGTGACACAACAAGCACAGACTTAAAGCGGAGCGCTCAGAGCGGCGAAGATGACCTCCGGCGAGGCAAAACCCACAATATTTTCACAGAGCCGTGTCGAGGCGCTCCGATTGTTAGCGGCGGCTCTTTCCTGCTGTTTGAGCATTGTTGCACGTCTGTGAGGAAACTGTCGGTGCTGGCAGACGCGTGAAAGGAACATTCTTTCAGGTCATTTTGGAAGCACTTTCCTTTAGTTGAGCTATTTCAAAACTTAAGGATCCACTCTGATGAAAACCATGTTTTTAATGTGTTCTTGTGGCATTTTTCTCCAGATGGAGGACACCTATAAAGAAAACTGAGCTTAAAATTGTATGTAGGCGCAAAAAAACGGTTTGGTAAAAGAGCTTATTTTGGTGCGTAGATGATCCAGTGAGTGGGCCACAAGATGGCTAGCGAGAAAGCGAGTAAATGGAACTCTTAGCTATGGGTGACGGGAAAAGGGGCTGGGGTTGTTCTGTAGAAAACTACTCTGCTTTTTTGAAGTTTTTGGTAAAAAACTGCATAATCCTAATAAGACCACTGGAAACGCTTTTACAATAGATCAAAAGGTGATCGGAGTGGGTCTTCAAATTCTACTCCTGAGCCTCTCTAAAATGCCCACCATGCTACATGAGAACACCAGCATGTCAGCGGAGGTGTGTGCACGTCAGGTTATGGATTGTTGCAAAGAAGGGGCGGTATTGATTACTGTAGAATCAGCTAAGAGATTGCCGGCCCTAACATAGCAGTATGAGCTATTGATTAGATTATACGGATGGAGAGCCAAGGTCACGGCGCCGAGTCATTCTTCTCAGTCACGTATCATGATCCTGGTTGTTTTTAAAATGTCTTACAGTGCGTTTTATGTTGAAAATCTGCCTTGGAGGTTGCTGCTTCCTTGACATCGATGTAGCAGCTCATTGCATCTCCAAATGTCTGAAAGTGGAGTGGTCTGTCGCAGCAACGGGACGCATGACTGGTGTTGAAAATGTGGGCCAAGAAAAACAGCTGAGCTTCCCCGTTTACCATGATTGGTTCAGATCTGACCCCGTTTGGCTTCTGGGTCTTCTATTTTCTTTTTTTCCTTTTGATAAATTTTGTCTGAGCAAACCTCCAAATTGTTGCTCACCAGGAAATCTTGCAGAGAAAAAACGTACAAAAACAAACAGGAGTTTTCTATTTTCTCATGCTTAGAAACAGCCTTTTAATGCCTGATAGACTTGTAAGAAAATCTCCTAAAAATGATTAGTCATGTTTAGAATAAAACCCTAAGAAGGTAGGAACAAAGAAAATCCTTGAGAGCTTAAAGCTGATTGTTTTTTATGTGCCTTTAGCATCCGTCATGTGTCTTTAAAAGTGCTGCAATCGAGCTTAAGAACGAGGAACATGCAATGTCGTTTCCTGTGTGGGAAAACAGGTTTGGACATGTTTCATACAAAACTGTTAAGATTTGGCCTCATTGATGCTCTCCTCTACCACTTTTCTCTCCTGGTTGCATCATTTCTGCATTTATATTTTTCTCAAAAGTGAACGATCACAAACTGATCAAGCTAGAAGTCTGTAATAAATGTGGATTCCTCTCTTGTCTATGGATAGTCTTTGTTACCATTTCTTATAGTTGGCCGTGAGCGGCCTTTTGAACAGTCCCATGCCTGTTTGGTGTTACATAAACCCACAAATGACACAGCGTCTCACAGAGGCCCCCATTCTCTTTTGTCCCTGCGGCCCACCGTGGCGGTGAGGCATGGGGCAGCTGTCCTGCCTTCTTCACATTAGCTGTACAGATTGGATAAGCCTCGGTCGTAAAAGCTCCTCATTCCAGCTCGCACAGCTGTCGCGGGGCTCGCCTGCAGCGGCGTTGGCACATGTCAATTTTCCTAGAGAAGTTTCTGGGCTTCCCAGATGTTTGTAAGCATGTATTGTGCAGGGCCAACGAAAGGCCAGCAGAGTCAAGAGACCAGCATGAGTGATGTGCACCTTCTGGGGGTCTGGAAGCCTTTTGTTTTGGACTGGGTTTCTGCTCAATGTCACAGCTCCATTCCTCTTTTCTGTTTGAAATCCAGGAATTCTAAAATTCAAAAGTTAAACACTAACATTTTGTCAGCGTGTATATTCTCATAAATATATGTATTAAACTCCTTTTTTGGAAAAGAAACACCTTTTGCCTTGGTTGGAGATGCTTTTATTTTTTAGGATCAAGTTTTACCAAATGACTTGAATAACCTTCTGACTGTCTCCCAGGATCTTTCATGATTATTCCGATGCAGATTCATAAAATGACTAATTCTGTTAAAAATCATAGATGCTGTGACCTCATGGAGACACAGTAAGAAAAATAAAAAAGGAATTTCTTTTCTTCCTGAAGCAGCTGAAGTTTGGATCTCTCAAAACCAATGTTCTGTTTCTCTACAGAAACTTCACAGCTTCCACAGCCTCAGCTGCCCTGGAATCACAGGCGAGGAGACCTGCGAGTCGGAGGCCACGCCCCCTCCCAGGAGCGTCCAACAGCGTGATGCCGTCGACTCGCCTGCACACGAGCACAACTTAAAGGATTTCCAGCCCCAAGAGGGCGACTTCAACGGGAACAAGTCGTCAGATCCCATCACAGAGGAAGTGGACTGGAACTGCGACGACGGGACGCCAGAAACCTCCAACGGGAAGGACACGGAGCCTTTGTGGGTGGGGCTATGTAGCATGAAGAGGGACGTGTACCAGCTTGGAGGCGAGCTCGACATAGAGCAAATAGAAAGAAACTGAGCTGATTAAAAATGTTCATCCCAGGGTGGTACGATGAACAGAACTCATAGTCTTAAGGACAAAACAAGTGGAAAGCTAATGCTAACTCGGATTAGGAGCTTCGTGCGATATCTTTGAGGACTTGATCGTTCTTGTGTCTTAGGATAAGAACCAATGTCTTGAGGAGCTCATATGAAAAAACAAACAAGGAACATGGAAAAAAAAAAATCAGTTTTTGGGACCCCAGAGTTCAGAGTTTAACCTCCTTTTGTCTAACAGTGCTTTCTTTTGGAGAGAATTCACAGCCAGCTTCTATCAATTTTCTGCACTAAAATAAGTTTTTTCTTCTTTCATTTCTGCATAAAACCACAAGCTTACAAAGAGATGGGTGCTATCCCCCCCCCCCATCCTGACTTGAACACACAACTCTGGAACGACGAGCTCAACCCTGACATGTCTTGACATTGAGATCCTAATAGCGTTCGTGTTCTTTCTACGATTTGTCAATACAAAGTTATGCAAAAGTATAATTTCTATACAAATAAACACAGTTTCAAATGTGTCACTTGTAAATTCTATTCAGAGTGTCATGGTTTGTGCATTTTTGGGATAGGATAGTCTATCCATCTTCAGAACCTGCGAAATCCCTTTTGGGGTCACAGGGTTGCTGGAGCCTATCCAACTCCTGTTGGGCAAAGGTGGGGTACACACACACCTTGGGGGAATCTAGAGATGACAATTAACCTTTAAAGCATGTTTTTGGACTGTAGAAGGTAGCCAGACAGGGAAAAAAAGAAACGTTTAGGGGAAAAAATGTTTACCAAGCCAAAAGGAAAGCGGAAAACCTTTTTAGAAGCAGCATCCTGGTTTCAAATTTCTCTTAAGTTAATAGAATATTCATAACATACTAATTCAATTGTCCATTTTAAATGTCCATTACTTGTTTTATTGAAAGATTTTTAGGTGGAAATTGTCAAAACAACTTTGAATCCATTTAGCTGTTGCTAATGAAAGAACATTGTCTTCTGCTGGTCTAAAATCCACAAACCTGCAGAAACGGCAAGGTATTGTTCCAACAATGCAAACTGACCCAGATACGTTGTAGCAAAACCCGATCACAGCAGGACTATCGCTTCTGCTGATTGGCCTGTGTTTGTGTGCTGAAGGGAGTAGAGGGAGGAACAGCAAGCAGGCTTGGGACGTCCGGTCCCCCTTCTCGTTCTTAATTTTTTATTTTTTTTATGATGGCCGGTGGAGAGGTGAAGCCAAGCGACAGTTCACCCAGGAGACCTCCCTCCTACCCCGCTTTGGGAAACAAAAGGCGCCTTTACTCTGTGGAGCACGGTGACGTGGGAGGCGGCTGTGAATGTGGGCCATGTGTCAGGGCTGTTGCTGCTCTGCTTGCTTCCCCTCCCTGGCTGTGGTGCGCACACACACACACACACACACAAAGCCTCATGAGTTTTGTCTGTTCTCCTGTGACTGCACCCTCTCTGCACTTTCAGTCTTAACCACGCTTCTTTCAGCGCTTCGTTAAAATGCCAGCTGAGTCATTTGAAGAGTTATGCCGAGCCTCTGGAGCGCGTGCTCCTGTTGTCACATCTAAAGGCCCGCACAGGTCCCGCTCTCTGCTGTGCATGCATGCCTCCTCGCCGGCTGCAACCTCTGCGTCTGCAGAGGCCCGTGAAGGAAGTGGGTGCATGTTGAACGTGCTGCGCAGCGGACCGACACGCTGAAGCCCCCCTCCCATGCCACGGCCTTGAATCGGTGGAGTGACACGAGTGAAAGGAGGCTGTGTTTCGGAGATGGCGCGTACAAACAGGAGGGGTGCGTCACGCCAATAATTCTGGCCCACAATGGCTCACAACCCCCACTGGCACTGACATAACTTTGCTGCTGCAGTGCCAAATCCTATTGCACTGGATGTCAGACGTCAAGTCAAACGCACCCAAAAATAGGATTGGTTAAAGGAAATCTGAAGAGCAGAATCTTTCCTCAGAGATGAAGACATTGAGTTGGACTCCAGGACATACAATCATCCTTTCAACTGGGTTACACATACGCACATGCTGGAGTATGGCATTCCTGGAAAAGGCTTTGTGTGTGGAGGGCCAAACTTTAAAGGAGTGGGCAGCTGAGAAGAGATCGTGTCCCTGGAGAATCCTGTGACGACAGTGGCCACTCCATCCACGCACAGACGGCTGTGTGTTTGAACCCAGAGTTCTCTGATGGCGTGCAGAGCCCGCAAAGTGAAAAGGGAAAAGTGGAAAACTAGGATTTTGGGTCCAAAGGAGGCGCATGTTTCCACAGCTAACTGTGTATTTAGGTGTTGCAGGTGAGGAACGTCAACTGGTCAGCTGACCCACCGTTTCCTGTCAAACAGGAAGAAGCAACTGAGCGGAGATGAAAGTTCAAGGTAGCGCACAGCTGGCAGTTGTTAAGGCGGGTGAATGCAGGTGTTTCAAGAGCAGCGGTGTGTGGAAGAATGGAGCCCAATCCAAACAGATGACACACAAATGTGGATAAAGGCAAACGCTCATTTTGTCAGTCTTCGTTTCTGAAAAACACACCTTCAGAGATGGAATTTTTGATAACCATTAGAAATAAAACTCAAAAATGCCTCAAAGATCTTTAATGAATATCTTTCAATCACAGAACCATGTTCTCTTCCTAGTCCTAGTACAGCAAATCCACTTAAAAATCTCTTCATGACCTTACTGTCCACTTTTTTTTTGCTCATGCAAAATTTGTACCTAAGCCTGAGTTTCTATATAACGCTTTTCCAAAAACAAACAAAGCCATAAAGCACAACTCAGATGCAAGAGAAGCACAAAGGTCACAAACTGATACACAAATGTGTAATAACTTCAATCTCTCAGCGATCTGACAGTCTGTCAATAAGTCCTGTGAGATATTACATGTCCAGACAAGTCTTCAGAGAAAAAAAAACAAAAAACAAACAAACATCAGATGTCCTCTCAGATGTCTTTCATCTGAGAGGAAATCATCCCGATAAAGGAACAGTTCATGTCCGGCACAACGGGAGGAACCTCTTTACTGTTTACCCATCACAGCAGGCAGCGTCGCTACCAATTTGTAACTTGTGTGAATCAGGTTGATGACCTTCGGGCAGGCCATAGAGGTGTGGGTTAGCGTTTCTGCTTTCCGTTCGATACCGGCAGACGAACCTGCCAAGCAGAGGTGCTAAACGCGGTGCACAGACGCTGCAAAGAGGCCGGTTAAAGCCAAGCAAATTCATCCGAGAGCAGTCAAATGCGAGTTTAATGGCTGGATATGGAGCCAAAAGGCACGCAAAAAACACAGTCAAACATTGTGTTGGAAAACGAAGTAGCAGCTGCTAGCACTTTGCAGTAAACATTAATATTTATTTCTAAAAAAAGAGCAGCATGACCGACTCAAGACATACTTTTGTAATTCTCTGTAACATTTCATTGCCTCTAATTGCCTTATAACATTTAAGCTTGTGTTTGAGTAAAGGGTGAAATGAATCAGAAAGACCTCAATGATTTACTTGGCAGTGGGCTTTTATTCTTGTTGAATGTATTGGCTGCAGAAAAACCTCGGAGGCAGCGCTTGAGAATGCGTTGCTTTCCGCCCCACTTCCAGAAGGCCGCGCACATCCAGCTGGCACCGCAAAGCGCAGAAACCAATTTTCCTCCATCCTTTTATCCCAAACTTTGGGCACAGACTGAAGCTGATGAGCGGACATCGACAATGCAACTATGACATGGCAGAAGAGGCTTACAGTTGAGTAAAACAGCAGGAGAGCCTTCCCCTCTACCCTTTTTTTTTCCAGAGCTGGACACATCCACGTTATTTATCACCTTGCCTGTGTTCTGCATTTATCATCCCCATCAGACCAGCCCACTTCCCATTTCCAGAGATGTGTCACTTTCAAGGCCAAATTTCCCCCAGACAAATCCAGGAGGATAACGCACACACACACACATTAGTAAAATAACTTTATTTTAGAGCCTAATATTATTCTTACATTTATTAACTAAACTTACACAGCTGCGCCCATGCACGGCGACTTCAAGCCGCCCTCACGTACGGTGGTTAGCAGGTTTTCTGAGCGTCAGTACTTTCCTCATATAACTGTCAATCAGCAGCTGGTTGTCGGCACATGTGTGTCAGCTTGAGGTATCTTATCTATGTGAGTCACGCACTGACAAACGCGCAGTGCAACTGTAAAGCATTCACAGCTATCTCTTGCAGACCCGAATCAAATTTTAGTCGAGTTAGTGAGGCGGTATATGTGGAGCAGCAGATGGCTGCGTTTGACACAGCAGTGAGTTGTAATAGTTTATATACAGGATCCACTGTATATGGAAAGTACTGTTCAATTCTCGCACTGTTTGGACAGTTTTGTGTGAAATTACCCAAACACGGAGCCCACTTCCCATCTGAAACAACACTTATACGAGCTACAGGAGTGACCGGAGAGTCCTCATCGTCAGTTGCCTTGGATTTAACGTCTTCTCTGACTCAGAATTATGTCCACAGCCTGGGCCAGGTTGTCCACAGTACCGTCGGCTTTTACTGTTGGGTGTTTCTCATCACTGGGCCTGCAGGACAAGAACCAAAACTGTAAAGAGGCAACCTTAAAACTAAATATATGACACAGGATGAATAAAGCAGAGTAAAATAAGGAATTGTTGAGAAAAACTACAGATATAAAACCACCCTCTGGAACACACATGTAAATGTAAATGCACGCAAGACGCGTGCTTGCGTGTTCTAAAAATAGAACTGCATCTATTGCCAATTCATTACAACTCAAGCCAACTTGATTCAAACAGAACTCCAAAACATAACGTACACTGCTAACATATTCTTTTAGTAACTTCTTTGCAATAAATTTGGTTAATAAAAGCATGATAAAGATATGGTGAGTTAAAAGCACTTCTGTGTGTAGATTTTCATTACTATGCCAGCTAGACAGTTGTCATCAAAGGATTTTGAATGCATTTACTTTAGAACATTTAGTTCAAAATGTTTAAACATCTCAGTGTTAGATCTTTTACTTCCTATCAAGACATTTGGGTTCAAAAGCTAGGATAATTCGTAAGCAACAGTAGGATTTTATCTCAAGGAGAATGCAAAGTTCGCTTTTAGGATGCTTCTGGAGACGAACAGAAGAGGTTTGTAGATTTAGAGGAAGTCTATGATAGAGAAGAAAGAAAGGAGCAGTGGTTTGTATGAGGAGGTCGGTTGTAGTATGTTGGAGCTGGTCAGGACAAGCTGGAAGATATTGGTGAGATGTTTTGTAGGTGTTATTGGTGGAGGTGGGACTGCACCAAGAATCAGCAATATTCTAATTTGGTTTGCTGTGGTGATAAACAGACTGACAGATAAGATTAGACAGGAATCTCCGTGGACCATGATGTTTGCAGATGACATTGTGATCTATAGTAAGAGCAGGTGGAGGAACATCTAGAGAGGTGGAGGTTTGTTGTGAAAAGGAAAGGAATGAAGGACAGCTGCAGACAGACAGAGTGTCTGTGTGTAAATTAGAGGAACTCCAGTGGAACGGTGGAGTTACAGGAAGCAGAGGTCAAGAAGGTGGAGGACTTTTCTGTGTGTGTGGAAAAGAGGTAGAGGCATATGCCAACAGGTTGGAACGGGTGGAGGAATTACAATTGAGGAATTGTTCCATTTTTGTTATGGAAAGACCTGAAACACATTAGCCTGAGGCTCCATCTTCACATCTGAGTTTTGCTTAGAAGAATTTAATTTAGAAATAACTGCTCGCGTTTCTGTTCGTCTTTGCACTCAATTTCAGAGCAAATCTGCATGAAACACCACATTACTAAAAACACCTGTTGCACAGATACAATCAACACTTCATTTATTATTTTTACAGTGATAGATTGGTGTTGTGGAGTTATGACTCGCAGACAGAAGCAGAAAACAGTAAATAGTCTGTACACCAGATATCGTAGAGAATGTTGCACCTTTGGTCTAACCAAATATCGTAAACCAGCTCAAAGACATGATGGCTCGTCTATAAAGCTTTCGTTTCTAGACTCTTGAGCTCATTTGTTTATATTACAAGCAGCCCAAGATTGAACCTATGACCTCAAATCTTTTAATTACATTCTACATCCTCAGCCATCAGATGCCTTCTATGACTTTCTTGTTCTCTGCTTTTGGCGCCATCCTTTCTACGCTTTTGTCATTAAGTTGTTTGAGTTCATACTTTGAGAAAGCCAGGCAGACAGAAACAAATTGATGGAGGGCTACACAAGGCATGGACTAACACGGGCTATCTCCTCACTGACTGCTGCCTTTGTCTTCTGCTACCAGCCCATAGATAGATGCAGATATAGCTGTTGAATCAGCTGCTCGGGGGAAGTGTAATCCGTTTCTAGTGGCGTTGAGCCCAAGCAGACTTACAGGGCCATTTCCCTCTCTATCAAATCAAAAGACATCAACACACCCCCCTTCATTCAACCATAGGAGTCCCCAGGAGTCCTGCTCATTTTTGAAGTGGAGCTTATAGACACCCCACCCCGGATCGCCTTGACCAGACTCTGTGTGCTTCCTCTGTTCCCCAGTCACAGGACAGAGCTCCAGATGGGAGTCTTTGTCTTGCCTTGGGTATGCGGCGCACACTGCCATTAATCCTGCCTTCTGAGAGGCTTCATAGGACCATGGCAAATATTTGTGAGCCGCCCAAGTGTAGCGAAAGACAAGAAGAGGCCTTGCGGGGGTTGAATGCTGAAGCCACGTTGACTGCAGGGAAGCGGTGCCATGTGTTTACGCATGTCTGTCAGCTGCCAGCACTTGGGTTATGTGAGCTGGACCGCTAAAGGTTGGTGTGTTGTGTCTCCTGTTCTCTTCTATGCCCGAGGACGGATTGCGTTCACACACGTTCGTCAAGAGGCATGAACACACAAGTAACTTGGCCACATGGCTTTTGTGTTTCCAGCAGAGGAGCCAACACAGTCTCTCTTACCTGACGCTCAACACCCCTTTTGCCTTCAGATACGCCTGCATGTATGCTTCTGTGTGTGATGTATCCATTTTGCTCCTTTCCTACCACCGCCATAAATAATGGAGCAGTAACCAGGTCAATGTGACCATGCAAAATTCAGCACAATGCATCTAGTGTTACTGGTAAAGTAATCTGGAGCTTGCTGTGTGTCCTTCGGGTCAATGCAATATCAATACACGTGAAGAGATATGTTCGGCCCTGGAATCTGATTGACACCGCGCAGCCTTCATATGGGGATGAGGTCAACCATGAGGCAAGAGGTGGGCAGCAGCCAAGAATTCTGTTCCACACAGCTGCTGCTGCACTGAAAGAGGAAAATGCTTCACTAGAAAGTTGGTTAATGATCACAGGGTTTGAGTTGAGGTAGGTGTGTGGATTTCTAATCCTCTTGGCCTCTTCAAGCTGAAGTTCCCTGTTTTAACTCAGTATTGCCAGAGGAATGGGGAATGGATGAATGACTCATCTGTGATCATGCTGATTGGTGATTAGTATCTAGGCAGGTAATTAAAAAACATGGCTGCAAGTGGAAAGATTTTTTCAGCTCTGATGTGAAACAAAAAAATGAGGTGTTATTGGGTATTTCCCATCAAAGCTTTTTATGTTTTGACTGAGTATTGAGGAGGACAAACCCCACCAGCTCCACAAAGGAACTTTTGGACTTTACATTTCGCTTCTATTTAGATATGCAAAGATTTCCTGCAATTTCTCCCTGATCTTCCCCCAGCATGGACAGCACTTTTTTTTTTAAGGTGGGGACACATTCATGTGACCAATTACTTTCATTTTTAAACAAGCTTGAATGTAAAAGTCAAAGGTTTGCCGTTTACCTGGCATCCAAATTGATTGAAGCATTTTATTTTGAAAACCCTCTCAATCTGATCAGCAAGTCCCATCTAGAATATAGTTTTGTTCCAAGAAAAAGTTTTTTTTCCTGCATAAAGCAATTTTTGATGCATTAAATATTAACTTGGATTTGTATAAAGTTGTACTTTTGCAACCTTTTTTTTCTTTAAAGAAAAGGACAATTCCCCTCTTTACTTTTGTACAGAACATTTTTTTAAATAACTTTAAAAGTTACAAATTGCTTTATATTACCTTTTGATTCCCACAGACACTCTTCTACAAAATCCCCAAATATTTGTGCCAACAATAATTCAAACGACTGCTTCATGTTGCTTTACAACAAGTCTCCTAAATCTCACTGCAGCGAAGACACAGCGGATAGTAAAAGAGCTGTGCAAGTTTCACACAAAGTGGGTATCAAATAAATACCATTCAGGTAATATAAGAATATACTAGCTTAGAGTGTCATATGGATAGATATACAACCCTCCACTTGCCTCTATAAAACATGGAGACACTGTTTTGTGAGCAGACTGTCTCCATGAAAAGAAACTGGATAGGGGTGACTCATAAAACGAGCACACGTGTGTGAAAGTCAGCTGTGCTGCAGAGACATACTGATGAGCTTTGACTCAAAACTAAAAGGAAATCGAGCCATTTAACAATGACATTTAAACAACTTGATCTTTTTTATGTATAAATACTGTCAAAGTAGCCCAACCAAAGCATGAAAGGAGGCTTAAGATGAAACAGCGTGAAGAAAGACACGTATGTGTAGGGGGAAGTGTCACATATTTTTACTGTTTCATTTTATAATTTTTTTTTTTCTGGTTGAAGCTTTTGGTTGACACAGTGCAAACGGAGCAGAAAAAGCATACATGAGGGCAGAGATGATGGTTAGAAATCGAGTCAACAGTGCATGACTTGGAGTGGTGGAAACATCCTGCTCAAGATTGATCAAACTTGAGTAAGTTCTTCTGTTCAAAGGGAGCTAATCCCCCCCCCCACACACACACACCCACACATTAAAGAAAAACCAAGGGCTTGAATTGAACTTTAAAGGCCAGTTTTAGGCCCATCTAATTGGCGACAGATTGCTGCTCCCTTCCCACAAAAAGCCAACTGCTTGCTGATTCAGAAACCATATGCAGCTAGCTGTGTTGTTGCACTGACCCAAACCAACAGTTCAGGTTCACTACAGTTAGCAAGCTGTGTACTTACCTTATCTTTCCTTTGGTCCAAATACTACTCTTGTAGTTAATGAGTTTGCTGTAATGCAACTCTAAATGTGTGGACAGTTCAAGGCTGCATTTGTCTATTTTTGTTTACAATCATAAACGGTATTCTAGGTGACTTTTGTGAGCTGGAAAAGAAAGTGAAAGGTTTTGGACGAATCCAAATCCCTGGTAATAGTATATTTTATTATTATGTGGTTAAGTTTACTATGATCATTTCTGTGTTTAGTATTTTAAAGATCTTCTTCAGTAATGTTTAACATGTTGGACGGCTCTGTTTTTACGAGGTGCTAAGATTATGAGGCCACCTCAGATTCCATGTGTGATTTTTTTTAAACTCAAGCACTTCTAAGAAGTGAGTGTAAAAGTAAGACGAAGCCCAGGCTTTCACACCTTCGTTAAAGGTTAAAATCGTAGGTAGACTTGTTTGGTGGATCAATAGAAAAACGTGTTTTGAAGTCTAGGGTAAAATGGCAAATACTTCAGATAGCGCTTTTCTCCCCAAAGCACTTTACAGTCACAGTGCCATTCACCCACGCACACACCTTCACACTGCACCGTCATATAACCACCAGGAGAATTAAAAAAAAGTCTGTGTAAATGCACATGTATGCGCATTTCAGGCTTCCACAATTAAAACTCTCATGTTCACGCGTCGCTACACAAGTTATAAGTCCGTTTGAAGGCTCTTCATACAAGACTCGCTGCAGCTGACACGCATTAAACTCTGGCCAATCAGGGACACAGCTTTTCTAGTGACGTATGGGGAGTGTCTTTTTCAGTACGCGGATGTATCAACCGTTTGAAAATTGATCATAGAGGAGAAATTAATAACTGCGGTTTTTGTCCGGCCAGTATTTTACGAAACCAAGCCTTTCATAAATTTGAATAGAGCAGTGAAAGAAAAAGTCTGAAACAAGATTCACGGGATTTGTGCCGCCTTGACATTTTACACCAAGACTCGTTCAACTGAGTACATGCGCTAGTAAGGAGTAGCGACAGACCTGTTTGAACACCATATGCTTAGTATGTGACGCGTTCAAGAACCTGCTGAACATGGGTTCTTAAACGCATCACACATGCCCCAGTGAGTTAGTAGCTTTAGAAATTCCTCCACTTTGAATAAAATTGTTAAGAAAGCTGCTGATTTAGCCCTGATTTACAGGTTCTTAGGTCAAAGCGAGAGTGTTTGATCACTTGTATAGAGGAGCAGGAATTCCAAGGTTGAGGCTCACACTGAGTAAAGTCAGCAAACATGAAAGCTTGAGCTGATGAGCCTCCTTTCCCCCGTTTCACATCGGCAAAAGCTGAACCGCCATGAGTGTTTTTAAAAGCCAGATGCCATCTGGCCACACAAGAATCCCATTTATGAAAGTCACGATTCACTGAAGAGAACCCAGTCACTCCATCCCTTCTTTTAAATGCCAGACTTCATCTTGTAATAAAGCAGACCTGGTGGGGAACATGACTTGATGATATCTATTGCCTTTGTGACACAGGAGACAAAACTTTCTCCCATAAATCCCAAGCTGTTTGTGTTTTCATTCATCCTGACACAGAATGTGAGTTTAATTGGCCTTGGTGTGACTTTTGGGGCTCTACGATTTAAAATTACAAAGAAAATCCAGAAGAATAAACACATAATCTCATCTAATCGGTTTTACTTTCTATATTTTGATATTTGTTTGTGCTAAAAATTGAATAAGACCTCTAAGATTAGGCAGCAGCAGTTTTGTATGAGAGACGGCTCAACTGAATAATGGGAAAACACCATGTTTCGTGAGTGTTATGGCAACACTCATAACACTGATACTAACTCGGAGCCTTTCACTATCTGCGTCTACTGTCACACTGCCGTGCAAAAGGCTGTGTCATGTTGACTCATAATCAGCAAACAGCTGCGGTGCGGATTTCACCCAGATTAACCGTTCGTTTTCGGAGGAGCTGGACCCAAAGGGGATTCCCTAGTTGGATTGTGAAGAGCCCCTGGATTCTTCTAGATTCATCTTGCTTATAAAGAAAACCTCCTTTGTTAGCAAGTTATGTGTATTTGTTCAATAAATAAATCAAATTAAAAAAAACTGAGAAAGGTGTCATACCCACCCACTGAAAAGTTTCTGTTTATCCTAATATCTACTCTCCAAGAGAAGAAAAACACATAAATACAGTGGTGGACAAAATTGTTGGTACCCCTCAGTTTAAGAAAGAAAGTCCACAATGCTCACTGAAATGACTTGAAACGTTCAAAAGTAACTATAAATTAAAATTGATTGAAAATCAACTAATCAAAATCAGCCATTACTTTAGAGTTGTTGATTAACAGAATTAAAAAACAAACAACTAATGAAATAGTTCTGGACAAAAATGATGGTACCCATAACTTTATATTTTGTTGCACAACCTTTTGAGGCAATCACTGCAATGAAACAGTTTCTGTATTTGTCAATGAGCCTTCTGCACCTGTCCACAGGTATTTTGGCCCACTCCTCATGAGCAAACCGCTCCAGTTGTCTCCGGTTTGATGGGTGTCTTCTCCAAATGGCATGTTTCAGCTCCTTCCACAGATGTTCAATGGGATTCAGATCTGGGCTCATAGAAGGCCACGCCAGAATAGTCCAACGCTTTTCTCTAAGCCATTCTTGGGGGTTTTTGGTTGTGTGTTTTGGATCGTTGTCCTGTTGGAAGACCCATGACCTGCGACTGAGACCAGGCTTTCTGACACTAGGCAGCACATTTCTATCCAGAATGCCTTGATAATCTTGAGATTTCATTTGACCTTGTACAACTTCAAGACACCCTGTGCCAGATGCAGCAAAGCAGCCCCAAAACAGAACTGAGCCTCTTCCATGTTTCACAGTGTTCTTTTGGTTGTATGCTTCATTTTTGAGTCTACAAACGTAGAGCTGATGTGCCTTACCAAAAAGCTCCAGTTTAGTCTCATCTGTCCAAAGGACCTTTTCACACACCTTTCAACAGTGGTGTCCTCCTTGGTTTTCTCCCATAAAATCCACTCTGGCTTGATCTAGGAGTTCACCTTTAATGTCTTTGGAGGTTGTTCTGGGCTCTTTGGATACAGTTCCAACGATCCGTCTCCTTAGTTTGTCATCAATTTTCCTCTTCCGAGCACATCCAGGGAGGTTGGCTGCTGTCCTGTGGGTCTTAAACTTCTGAATAATATGTGCCACTGTTGTCACAGGAACTCCAAGCTGCTTAGAGATGGTTTTATAGCCTTTACCTTTACGATGTTTGTCTATAATGTTGTTTCTAATGTCCTACGAGAATTCTCTCCTTCGTTCTCTGTTGTCCATGTTCAGTGTGGTTCACACCTTTTCACCAAACAGCAAAGTGACTATTTGTCTCCCTTTAAATAGGCAGACTGACTGATTATGGGTTTGAAAACAGCTGTGATGTCAATGAAAGGACATACCTGAGTTCATCATGACCCCCTGGGCAAGAAGTTCTCAGTCAGGAAGTACCATCATTTTTGTCCAGCCCTATTTCATTAGTTTGTTTTTTAAAATAATTCAAGTAATGAAAAACTCAAAGGTATTGGCTGATTTTGATTATTTAATTTTTTATAAATTTTAATTTATTGTTACTTTTGAACGTTTCAAGTCATTTCAGTGAGCATTGTGGACTTTCTTTCTTTAACTGAGGGGTACCAACAATTTTGTCCACCACTGTATGGCCTACTTTCATGCTCAGAGATTTTACCCACATAGCTACACTTATAAAAAGACCTTTTCAAAGAGTTGCACTTCATCTGCGTTTTTTTTTTAACCCAGTTCCTCACAAAACGAGGACCTTCATGTGACCCCCATCTAACCACATCCGAACAGCTCAGCATGGTATTATTAAGACACGGCCTGTGTGCATCTGAGCATTTCAACCGGTGTGAGTCTTGTGACGACTTACGGCTGAATCATCACATAGGTTGGGGGTTGTGCAACCATGCACACAAATGACTCTGCGGACGCAAAACCAAAGGTTCTCCCAGCTGATCAGTTTGAAACTGTTAACAATTGTGCATGTAAAGAACAGCACTGTAGTCCCGCCTGCTGTTTTTGGAGGTTCACTTTACTTCTCTACCACGCTTCCTTCTTTCATTTCTTCATCTTCATTGTATGTAGAAAAGTAGCCGTAGAGGCCCAGCTCACTCATTTGTGGTGCTGTGGGATTCTAGTCTTCAAATGTTAAAAAAAAAGCTCAGGTTTATGATTAATACTGGCTTCTAATGAACTGTCACCCCAGGGGGATGACAGATGGAAGGCCAGACATGGGCACCCATACATGCAGCCAAAGATACGCCCTTAATCGGGAATCATTACTCAAAGATGGAAGTGTGGACCCCAACTCTTGAAAAGTTTGAAAATTGTAGGATGGGCATCAAGCTCCCTGCTCTGCTCCATTCGGATGCATCCACCTGCAGACAAATAGATCCATGTACGTCTTTGTTTTCCCCGTCTGAGCTGGAATCTGGCTGTAAACTGTATGGCTGGATAGCTCCAATTTTGCTCGGCATTTTAGCTGCACTGGTAATGTTAGGTTGGGGTTGTGGGGGACCATAACCAAGCAGGGGAGCTCATAGCAACGGGATGGGGAAAGGAGGCGGAGTTGCTCTCCGGCAACTGACACTCCTACAAAACAACAGAGTTATCGATTTTGGTTAAAAACTGCAGAATCGCACTTCAAAGACCACTGGGAACTAAACAGTGAGAGGAAGCCGAAGTATAACTTAAAAAAACAACAACCCAAGTTTGAGGGAATTACAAAAAAAAAGAAAAAGATCCTACTGGGATTGGATTCAGAGGTGTTCCACCACACCAACACGTACAGCCCCAGGCCTATCAAGCCGAACAACGCAGATGTTAAGCTCCACCCAAAAATACCACATTGAAAAACCAACAAACTCAAAACGTTTATAGCAATTAAACAAAGATAAACCAACTAACAAGACTAACAATGAATAGAAATCGACTCAAATTTGTACATTTTAATCAGACCTAATGCTAAAAAAATAAGAAAAATATTGGTGAGATTCAAGTAATTGATTCCTTCTTCAATCTTTCGAGATTGTTTGTGGATTTTTTTTAAAGGCGTTACATGGTAGGAAGCAGATGAAAATAAGTAATACAAGGTTGCTGAACAAAGCACAACCCACATGTGCACAAATCCCTCCTTCCAGGCCATTGTGTTTCTGGTGAAAATAATTTAGGAAGCAGGCGTTATTTAAAGGTTCTAATGCACCTCAATGACCCTCCTTGTGCAATTATTTTGACTCGTGTCAGCCTGAGGCAATGTAGGGAACTCAATGCTGACATGAACAAGTGCAAAAAAACAAAAGCGGAAGGCTGGAACTTACAACCAGGAGAGACGTTCAAATGACAAACACAAGTGTTTGTGTAACATCTATTCGACAAAAGACACTAGAGAGAAATCCAGCAGAGGAAAAAAACCTTCATGCAACACCTATTTTCCTATTTACCTTGCAAATAACCTGCCAAGACCAAACTGCTGGCAGACAAAAAAGATGCAGAGATCTGCAGGCATTCTGTTGGCTCCAATAGATTTTCTGAAGACGATCACATATGCTGTCATGTTACATCTTTGGCTTTGAGTCAACAAAAAGCACTGAACTGTTGTTTGGCACAAACCAAAATGGCCTCTAAACACACAACGGGAGCTTTGGTAGATCTTACAGTGTCCAGGCAAAAACCACAACAGCAACAAAAAGGGAAGGTTTGAGATGACAGGTTTTGACAGATTCACAGCCTCTGCTGAGACGAGAACTCTGAGATAACTTCATTTCCTTCCCACAGACAAAAACTAATGTGGTAACACTGGTTAGGACAGGGTGTGGGATGGTGCTGATTTGCTTCACAGAGGAACAGGCTTGCACTCTTGCACTTTAAGTTCGTTTGAGACTCCAATGTGGTAAAAGGTGAGAACTACACTGACGCTGACAAAGCAAAACCATGACCGTGACGTGCAAACGAGGTGCAAATGGCATCTGGCGGTGAGAAATGTTAGAATTGTAACTTTCAAGGACGGTAGTAGGTTAACACTGAACTGCAAAAAAAAAAAAAAAAAAAACAAAAAAAAAAAATACGCCCTTACTAATAGACTTCCACTTCCAACCTCTGTCTTAGCTGGTGACACCAGAGGACACCCACAGCGCTAAAAGATAAGAGACGCTGAAATACAGTCCGCGCCCCAGGGGCAAATCTTAACATGCGAGAGAGATGAAGCAGCAAACCGCGGTGCCACGCAGAAGACACAGCCACCCCGTCCAGGTTCAGTGTCACAGGTCTGCCAAGAACAAAGGCCATCCGTAATCACGCCGTCTTGGGTTCTGTCTAATGTCTGATCTATTCACTGCAGGGGAGATTGGATTCCAGCAGATGGAAAAACAAATCTCCTTTCTGCACACACCTCAAGTCAATGAATCCCAAATTGTTGCTTTGGGACAGGGATCTCGAACCTTCAACACTAAAAGAGCCCGTTTCTTACTGACCAAAACCCAGCGAGAGCCACAAAGTCCTACTTAATCTATTAGAAAAACATGATTTGTTTTTGTGGCTATCCTAAGTCAAATTTAGCTCGTAAATATTTACAATAGTTAAGTTTAAAAAGTCTTGTACTTTTCTAGAAATAAACATCTTCAACTTTTTTTTCTTTCTACTTTTGACAGCAGCACATAAGTTTCTTTCAAAAGAAAGTACCGGTACACGCTGTGTCAAATAGGAAATCCTTCTGCTGCAGCAGATTAACTTGAATAAAAAATGCAGAAAAACCAAGTCTAACATGTATTTTAGCTAACACACTGTTGATGCAAACATAATGCTGAGCAATCGCATAGGGAAACGTTTATTAATGCTTTATAATGCATTATGTACGATTAAATATTAAAGATTAGTCACTGCTAACTAACGCGCAAACTAATACAATTAGTCGTGTAAAGCAATGCATAAAAGTGGCTGTTAAAGCTTTATTTAATAGTTAAGTAAAGCTTAATTATATATTGACAAACATTAATACCGGCACCATAAAGGATTACCCAATGTTTACTACCATTGACTATGGTGCACCTGTATACTTTTTACTTCTTTTACTATCAAACTAAATGTGAAAATATTTGGTAGAATACATTTTTTCCATCTATACTTTAAGCACTTTTCCTCTGAACAAGTGTTGGGCATCATCATTTAGAATATGTGCTTAATGTGACTGACTTGATATTTCAAATTGTTAGCATTTTTCTTTTTTTTTATCCTTTTGATCCTCAGGTTCCAGACCCCTGCTTTAGAAGAAACATTGTCATCATAGGTGTCTGCTTTAAAATAATAAATATCCTGTCTCCATCGGCTGTTGTGTCTCTGCTATGGTCATTTCTTTGTAGGTAAGGAACAACTTTTCTTGCTACTGTTGAGCAGATTCTTCTTACTTTTGGATTATTTGGACATCAGTGGGAGAAAAATGTTTGTCTTTGTTGTGTGCTGAACATCTATTCTAAAGCATCTTTTCAACAAGTTTAACTTTACCTTAAAACAACTGACAACTATAACAACTGAACTGAATGGCATGGAGCCACATCCTCTGCTCTCTGGTTGCACATCCTTCTCCGTCTTGCTGCCTCTGGCTTTGATTATAGAGTCAACAGTTACAGTGAATATTTGCATAGTGACCCCCCACCATGGAAGGAAGTACACGTTCTAACAGATGCCATTCATTTCCCAAGTGCATTTGTGTGTTTTTGCATTGGTATAACAGCTCAACTGATAAGGCTCGTTAACCTCTTCACACCTTACAGCATTAGTGCAATGGAAAAAAGGTAGTGCATTGTTAGTTTATTGCATATTACACAGACTTATCTGCCTCATCGGCGGGTTTGTTCCGTTTCCTTGCAAGCAAACAAATACTTTTTTAGGGAAAAGTCCAACATGTGCACGCTAACTTATGCAGGCATTTACTTAGCATGAATGGATAGCAGATCATTGTTTTTATGTATTATTGATGTTTGTTTTGATGATAATGATTCGAGTACTTTTATTTATGAAATATGTCTAGAAAAAAATGAAAAGTAGCTAAACTAAATGCTTAATCCCTTAAATAGACTCTGGGCATACCTTATTTAGCCTAAACATATGTAATTAAATGCAGTTTTGGTGTATTAGACCATAGAACTTAAGCTTAAGTCAGTGAAGAGACAGGAGTTCTGAGCTGGGATTTAAAATGATGGATATTTTGTGCAGCTCTGATCTGTTGGGGCAGGTCAATCCACAGTACAATGTGCAAAGAGCCATAGGCAACAGATAAGCTCCTAAAAATAAAATAAATACATTTATTTCTTATTTGGTTTGTTAACTGAGGAGCAGCAACATTTAATGACTATATATATGTATAAATAAAAGTTTAGTTCTAGCTCCTCTTAGAGTAAAATATATGGGCTATGAGCATAAGTTATGGCACTGTAGAATTAATGCAGGAAACTAATCCGTCCAATGATCACATGACCCCTGACTCGGCCTGTGGAGCTCGTTTCATCTCGTTCCATCGTGGACCAGTTCTCCACAGAGAGCCTTCATCATGCTCGGCCTGCTTGTTTCCCGATATTCCCGTTAGCAGTGCAGCTTTGGCCACAGGCAGAGGTTTACACTGTGACTGTGAAAGTGTTTTCAGAGCTCCCTGGCAGATTCAAACAGCAATGGAGGCGAAGCCTTTCAGCAATACAGAGCGATAAAACGAGGTGGCATAACGCTTTCTGCAAGAGGAGAGGAGCTCAAAATGTCCACGTTTACAACAATAAAACAAATGATTGCATAACGGAGGGAAATGTGAGGTGTCTTTTACCAAACTTTAAGTGCAGTTGGAGTTCAATAAAGATAAGAGATCAGAAAAAAATGGAGCACCTGTGGTTACAATTAGCAGGAGGTTTCTGTTCAAACTAGAACAAGGACGTCCCACAAAAACCCTGCGTGCTGTGGGAGGGTCAAACTCTGGCCAAAGTTTTACCAGCAGGGTGGAGAACTTCAACTCTGAGGCTCAGTTATTGCTGAAGTAAAAACCATTAAGCATTTTATGAGCGATAAAGCAAATCCAAGACGATCAATGACATCAGGACAGACGTACGATTTTAAGATTTGACATTTTTGAGCTTGCTACTGTTGATTTTGCGATATGTTACTTTTTATCTGTCTAATAACCCAAGTTATGCATTTATCTGCTTTTACTTCACAAGTTTGAAGCTGTCTCATCAAGACTAAAGGTAAAAATCACTGCAGCTTTTATCCAGGACCGTAATTTTTGTTGCTTCATCTCTGAAAATTCAATCCTCGTTCCCTCAAAGCTGATAAAACACACAGAAAAAACAACATTTTCTTTGCTAGGGAGAATTTATGAGATGATAATAAACTTCAAGATCCTTGTGGTATTTTGTTTTTTTAATCCCCATTAGCATCCTTACTTCTTACTAGCATTCTTTAAATTCTTTTCCCAGCTGGAAGCTAGAAATTTAGATTTGTTAAGGAACAGATGACAAGAGCTTTATAAAAAAAACAAACTACACAAGTCCTCACTTTTGCAGGCAGGCTTGTTACAAGTTTGCAAAAAAAGTAAAGTTTTTTTCCTTGAAAAATTGTTATTTTATTTAGAATTCATAACACATAAGCAACTATTCAAACCAACAGTTTCTTTCAACTGCATATATATATATATATATATATATATATATATATATATATATATATATATATATATGTTTGCTTTTAAAGCTCTGAGACTTTAAATACGAAAAAGGAAATGAGGTCAGGATCTAATTAGAGAAGTTACCAAAAAAAAAGGGACACTAATGAACAGAAAAATCAAAAATCAAAGAAGTGAAACAAAACAGAAGCAGCAACTGGTGATTTGAATAATGCTCTGCAAAATGAGCTACATGTGACCACATTTTGCACATAAAACGCCAGTTTGGTCGTTTCCATTAAAAGGGGAGGAGCTTCTATGACTAATGAGTTTATTTTAAGTGGAACATGTTTTGAACAGCTAGTTTAACTCTTGCAGAGTCATCAAAGAGCCAGGTGTAAGTGCAGATTACTTCCTGAAGTGTGAATGTCTTCTTCTCTGTCTTTAAGTCATCTTCATGCACCTCTTTCAGAGTTTTATGATGCATTTAAGGGAGGAGGAATTTTCTTTTGTCTTTTTGTACAAATCCCTGCTACCACAGACCTAACAGAACACGGGAAGATCAAGACAAAACCAAAGATCTCAGCTCAGCTTTTCTGCCATTTACTGCTCAGCAGCTTGTCAAGTGAAAAGCGTTTTACTAAAAGCAGAGAGGATTTGATTTGTATCCTTCCCCTTTCCTGTCTGGTCGTGAGGTCTGCCGTATTTAAAGGCGTCTTTTTCCCCTGTGGCCTGATGGGAACTTCAGGTCTGCACAGCATCTGGTTGACTTGGAAACAGCTGTGTTTTTGCAGATTTGACTGAAGGTTTACAGCAGCGCAGAGCGGGTCCGGGGTTCCCTGGACCTGTACGGCTAAACAGTTTGAAATCTAATGTCCCCCCCGCCTTGACCCCCGTCCCACTGAGACCAGATTCCCAACACACTGTCTGGTCTCCAGCACACTGCTGTGTCTGCATCTCATGAGAGATCTTAAACTTTATGAGCTGCTTCAGGACACAAACCCACTCTATTGACACGGTTTTTTTCTGTTCCAGTTTGCCAACAACAGTCTTCTGTTGTGACTCCCACACAAAGAGGGTGAATTAGCAACGCAAAAGAGGTCAGGCTGCAATGAACTCATAACAAAAAAAACAACCATGAATGAATTCTTTCTCCGCCGTTTCTCATTTCAGCTTCAGCACCTTCAAGACCAGCGCTGATGAAAGTTGTGTTGTGTTGTTTCGAACATGACTGTCTTGAGGCATTTTTCTCACGTAAATTAAGACAAACACGTTTAAAAGCACATTTCTGAGTATTTCTTTATTAAAATTGTTGTGAATCAGGAGCAGACGTTTAAAAAGAGCCTATTTGTGACACAGACAATATGGTGGGCGGGGCACAAGCTCCCTGTTCCGCTCCATTCTGATTAGGGCTGGGTATTGATTTAATTTGATTGACCAGCGTCTGGATGAGTAAGATAAAAAAAATTTTTCAATTCTATTAGATTTTGAATTAACATGGTTTACACATTTAGACATTTGTATAAAAATACAATAATAATCTATATATGTTTTTAGCTATTCATATTAACCTGAAACAGTTCATATGCTGTAAAATGTGTTAGTGAAATAATAAACCAATGAGATTGAAAACACTGAACAGTGTTGCAGGATTTCACCAACAGGACAAGCTCCAACAAAAATGTGCAGATCATTCTGTTCTGCCTCTCCTGGATGGTGTTTCAGTTTGGCCACTAGGTGGAGCTCGCGCTGTAGCACAACACTTTATTCCAGAAGATTTGAGCAAAAAACGGTGCTTTAGACCACAAATGGTTACTTAAAAAACCATGTTTCCTTAAAACAGTTTGGACAATTCATGCCTGTAAGTATATAAAGCTGTTTATTTACAAGTAGTCAGCAATGTATGTTTAGGTCGACCAGTCTTAGCATTAGCCGTCCGATGGGAAATTCCATTCTACGTTAGCATCAAGCAAATGGACTTTCGCCTCACTGCTGTTATGCGTTTGGTCACCAGAAAAGGAAAGGCATAAAAGATCGATCTCTACTTCTATGGATCGATTATTGATTTATTAAGCTTGGATCGATTTAGGTCGATTAATCTATTTTATCAACCCAGCCCTTATTGGGATGCATCCACTTGGAGACAAATAGATCCATGTAGGTCTTCGTTTTCCTCATCTGTACAGCTGGATATTGATCACGATTTTGTTACACCAGCAGTGTTCGGTTAGGATTGTGATGGGCTGTAAGCTAGCAGGACGGCGCGTAAACAGAGATATCCCATCAATGGGGAGGGGAAAAAGAGGTGGAGTTTCTCCACAGACACTGAATGGTCCCAGAGGCGAATTTCTCAATAAACTGCCACTGTGCATAAACTATGTCATAGAAAACAACAGGTTTTTTTTTGTATTTTGGTTTAAACCGGCATCCTGATAATTAAAATATCACTGGAAACGCTTTGAAAATAGATAACAAGATGACAGGAGTTGGACTGCAGAAACGGAACTTTTTGTTTTCCTGGATAAATCAGAGCGTTTTCACTCACTAACACATCAAGTTCAGAGCTCCACACGTTTGAACCTGGAACGTCGTGCAGGTGAGGGTTTGAAAGCAGCATGTCTGGAGGGTTACCTCCACAAGCACATGCATGTCAAGCCGCTTCGCAAAAACGCACACCCCCACAGTCTGAATGTACTTTATGTGACGGCATTAAAAAAGACTGATGCTCCAGCAGATTACTCAGCAACTGCTGAAGTCACATGACACAATGTGTCTGGAAAAAGAAAAAAAAATGGCTTAATTTGATTGAACCGATTGAGGACGGTTGGCTCGGTCAGATGGTTCCCTGGCTCGAATTGGCTTAGATTTAATATTGGCTTTTTAGTTTGGATTAGATTGGGACTGAAAAACAATCTGGGTCAGCACAGCCTGAGGACTGAATCAGAGAAGTTTTTCGTAGGCCTAACTGGTGGGGCACAATGAAGACAAACAATCAGGAAGACCTCAGAATGGAGCCATCTCACAGGGGAAATTTTGGAGTCAATGAAATAAAAATAAAAACTTAATATTGTACGTTTTTCTCAAAGAAAATTTTAGATTTGTGTAAAATAAGTACCGTTCTCTTGAGTTTTAATGGAAATCATGTGTTCAACAGCTACTTCGATATCAAGAAATTCTGAAAAATTATATTTTTACTTTTAACAGTTTCTAAAATATAAGGCAAATCAACAAAATGAATTGTAATTAACTGATACGAAAAGGTCAATTTACTTGCACAAATGTTAACATTTTCCCCTTAACTTAAACCTATTTAGCAATTGCTTAAGCAAATTGGACTGATAAAACATACAATAGTCTAAAGAAATTGGTTTTTGCTGATATAAGGTTTTCCCCAAGCTGCAGGGCAAATGCAAAACAAGACAAGGCCTAGGACTTCCCCTCCACAAGTCTAAATCGTGCTAAAGAAAGCAAGCAGAATCCCATGCAGAAATACACATTAAAGAGACGGCAGTATATGGTTTTAAACACATCATAGTTTCAAAACAGCATATCTTTCCAGCCCAGTCAAGATGCTGTTTTCCTCAAAGCGAAATGTTAAAAATAAGTCAGCGTGTGTTTTTGCAATTACACTCTAGCAACCAGTAATATTCAGAGATCATAAATCCTTTGGCAACTATAACCTCGTGTCAGTGAGTGGAGAGGATGAAGCTATTTTTGGATGATTCCCTATCTACTAAATAAATCTGGTAGAGTTGAAAATGTGGTGAATGGCTCACAGGAAGCTTTTTGGGGGAAAAAACAACAAGACCTTTTCCGAATTCTTGAAGTGATGTGTAAGTGTGCCCTCTTGTGGTTAAACAAAAAATTACACATCAAATTGTGTATTTGTCCTCAAATGACTTCATTTGGCTTTTAAAATGTATTGCATTAAAATGTTTAACAAAATGTAAAAAACAATTTGATACCATTACATTTATTACAAATTACTGATTTGTAAAAAAAAAAATCAATAAAGTTATGTTGCAGCACAGGTGGATTTCTGACAGAGTAGACTGAGAAGCAACAATATGCAATAAAGTTTTAGGTTTCCTTTTAAACTTATTAGAAGACTGACCTGTATTTTCCCGTCCTAACTTGCACGCCTTTCATTACGCAATGTTGGGCTCCACCTACATCATTTACAAGATCATCTCCAATCATCAGCACCTGATTGACAATAAAAAAAAATGTTTATATGCATCAAGCTAACTTTATTCTGCAAATTATCAATTATAATGAAAAACATTTTTAACATGGGATGATAAAACTCTTTTTTACTGACTTATATGCAGGAATTGTGCAAAAAATATTGCATATTGCCGTTAATCGTTACTACATACTTCATTTGGTTGAAGTCCCATGTCATTTAGAACACTCTGGAAGAACGTTGGGGATGGTTTACCAATGACCTCCGCCTTTAAATCACATGCATACTGAAAAGTAACAAGAAAAAAGTTCATGAGTATTTAAGTTTGCACAATTCTTCTACAAAGAGTGAACCTGCAGTACCTCAAGAGCCTTCATGTAAACACCAACATCTAATTTCAAGCCATCTGTCTCTTTATAATACCTCCTATAAAGAGAAAAAAAACATTTGGTTGGATTTACTAAACCTTTTGTAATCTAGGTAAACCAAGACTATGGAATAATATTCACGAACCCTTGACCAAGAGAGAACAGCACTGGCTTTTCCAAGCCTATAAGGACTGTGAAGGCCTCATTTATGTTCTTGTAGGAAAAGTTTTCAGCTGCATCTCCGATGATCACACAGTTGGGGTTTGTCTGGTCAACTCCAACAAACTCATTGAGGAGTCCTGTGGAAAAGAAACACATCAGGCACTGTCAATGTGTCACTGAATTCCCAAATGATGAGATTTTAAATGGGATAGCTGCAGTACCGTCATGTACCAGCAGGTGGGGTCGTAAACCCCGTTCTTTGAGGACTGCTATGGCTGCAGGAGCAGGAGGAAAGACCTCAGACACCGATATGTCGAAACCCAGTCTCTGAAGTTTAGCAACAAACTTCTCTCTTGTTGCTTGTGTCTCATTGGTACAAAAACGCAACTGCAGGTCAGATTCTTTAAGCCTGATAAATATTAGCAGGGACACAGCGTCAGCATAACGCACAGTGCTTTCACTTCAATTTAATAAAAGTAACACATGACATTTCAAATGTCTCCACGACTCACTCACTTTTTCACAGCAGCAGCAGAGCCAGGAATGGCAACTCCATCCCCCTCACCGCTGTCATACAACACTCCACACAGGTCCAAAATGACACCTTTCAAACACTTTGCACACTCGGGCCAGCTTGCGTCAGCCATATTGGAAAACGCAATGCGCATGCGTAAACCGAGGTCACAGGAGTTCACAGACTGTCGGAAAAAAATGGAAAGTGTCGGAAGCGCACATGCAGGTGCTCAAAATACCGTCAGAAATAAAACATACCTACAACAGAAATGAAAAGAAAATTGGAGGCAACGTTAAGCTGAAGAACTAAAAAAATTAATCTCTTAATTGTAGAGTGTTAGAAAATTTCGACAAACATCTAAACGTTAAATTAGATGAGATGATTGATGATAATTTGTCTTTGTTAACAAGCGCTTAAAACGCACACAAGTTTTTTGTTACCTCCCAGGGCCAGAAATATACTACAAAATACACCAAAATCAACGTGTTCGTTCGTAAAATAAAACATTAAACAAATACTACACGTCTTTTACTTGTTCCTCTTTGAGGGCGTGTCCTGAGGTCCTGTGACGTGTACAGCTGGGGAGCTTCTAAATTCGGAGCCACAGACAGTTCCATGTAATCCGCGACTATACACGTGACAAAAAGACTGGTAAGTATCATCCGAATGGAAATTAAATCAACCATTTGCCTTTAGATAGTTTTTTATTTTGTACATGTTTCATATGGTGTTTTCGTTAAATGTTTATCTCAATTTCACGAGTAAACCAAAGAATTGACTTATATAAATATTTTGAGCTAGCTTATTAGCTTTCCGGTTAAACCAGAAACGATGCTCTTCCTCTTGACTTGAGCAGCCTGCAGTTTTTTTCCGAATGGTTTTTATTTTTGTTTAAAGGTGTTTTTATCCTATTTTCCTGCTATAATGGTTTAGTATTCCACGTAACTGTCGACTGAGACAGAGCTGTCAGTACTGGGAACAGTGTTGCATAACCGCAGGTCGTGGGGGGGGGAAATAGAAGAAAAAAAGAAAATCATCCTTTCGGTATTTTAAAGGAGTGGAAGCGGAGATATAGCCTCTGTATTTAGCTCTCCGTCCGTCTTATCGTCTTGGTGGGTGTGCTGTACTAGGGCAGCTCCCGAACAACCAATCATTCTTTTAGGACCGAGGGACGAGTCTGGCACCTGTCCATCCTCTGTTTGCTCATGATTTTCTAAGGACAGGTTATCGATTAACATGCATGTTGTCGCATAAACCTCTTTCTAATGATCTGATAGTTAGCAAAAGAAGAGCTGTAAACAGCAGAGCCCTGCAATAAAATGTAGAATTGTAGAATTCCACTTGTTGTTCTAGAAGCCTGTTTTCTCCTCTATAATTTAAGGATGAAAGGATTGAATGACGGTTTAGGCCTTAAAGCAGGAGTAAAGGATGATGTTGGAGGGAAAGAAAGGAGCTGTCGGAGCTTCATCCAAATAGAAAAGTCTGGAATGTCATCGCTGAGTTGTCAGGGTGGTGGGATTAGCTTTTGTTAACATGTGTGCTCCTCTATTGTGTTGAATGTAAAAGAGCTGTGTCCTCTGTGGAGAATGTGAATGCACTGGATCAAGAAATGTAAAAAAAGAAAAGAAAAAACAAATAAAACCAAAATTAAAGTTGGAGCTATTTAGTTGTAGTTTAGAAAGGTTGAGGATGGTGACAGTTTAGTCCAGGGATCTACAACCTTTCACAGTAAAAGTGCCACCTGGGCTTATTTTTTACTGATCAAAACCTTTTAAAAGCCTTATTTTACCTTTTTTTTTTTTTAGGAAAATTAGCTGTGTTCTTGTTTTTAAATAGTAATAAATGGGAATTATATTTATTTTTTTGGCACAAATAAAAACAGAAATATAAATATAAACTATCAGTTTCTCAAAATGTGAAATTGTTTTGAACTTTTGACAGAAGCTAGTAAGACTTTCTTTCAAAATAAAAGACGCCCTGTGCTGATGCTAAACAGGATTTTCCAGATGCATCTAATGTAATTATACGAGATGTTTTTAACAATGCAAGACATTTTCTCTTTTTATACCATTTTGTTGAGCCATCATCTTTTTTCCTACTTATTACTGCTGTTAATCTGAAAATAAATGCAAATTCATTAGTTTATGATCTAGTAGAAAAAGTATATAAAGAAAGTACAAATGTATATATTTTAGCAACTTTAGCTGGAAAGTTACTAACAATTGTTGGGCAGCTTAAGATAATGTGTTTTAAAGCCATGAAATAAACTAAACAATCAGAAAAGATCAGAAATTTTACAGAAGTTTTACCTATTATTAAAAATCTCTGCACTGTGGAGGAAGTATGATGCGAACAAGACCTCTTTATGTCAGCAGTGATGTAAAAACCTTTATATTAGCTATAAGCTATTAATTTTATTAGCTATAAATGTAACTAATCTTAATTAAATAAAAGCTAATGTAGTACTTACTTAAAAAAATACTATTATTGTATTTTTCTTCAGCCAGACAGCCACGATGCAGAGAGAAAAATACTACATGTGGCTCTGGAACCTGGCGTTACAGACCCCTGGTTTAGTCAAACTCCAGAGAAAATCTCATTTTTCTGTGCTGATCCACGCAGACAAAACGAGCAACATGAAGGGATTGATGGTTCAAGTCAGCCGCACTTTGGGCCGCGCCGCCCCTCTTCTCCGCCGCAGCATCCACTCTGGAACGCGCCCGGCTTCCACGGCGACCTCCGCGCGGAAGGCCGAGCGTCCAGTGACCTCGGAGGACATATATGCACGGGAGGAGAAGTATGGAGCACATAACTACAGTCCTCTGCCCGTTGCCCTCGAAAGGGGAAAGGGTGAGTTCTTGCTTTCCAATCAGGTTAATGTAGAAATGTTTGATCAATATTGTCAAACTTTGCTTTAAAGTTTTAATTTTTCAGGCCTCTACGTTTGGGATGTGACGGGGAACCGCTATTACGATTTCCTCAGTGCCTACAGTGCCGTAAACCAGGGGCACTGCCACCCAAAGATCATTGCTGCGCTCACTGAACAGGCGTCCAGACTCACCCTGACTTCCAGAGCGTTCTACAACGACGTGCTGGGGGCCTACGCTGAGTTCATCACCAGCATGTTTGGCTACGACAAAGTCTTACCCATGAATACAGGCAAGGAAATGATTATACCATTGCTGTTACTAGTTGGGTACATTTATAACCTTTTTTGAGTGTTTTTTGCTTTTGATTTCAAACTCAGGGGTGGAAGGGGGAGAAACTGCTTGCAAGATTGCACGAAAATGGGCTTACAGTGTGAAGGGAGTTCCTAGAAATAAGGCCAAAATCATCTTTGCAAGTAAGTGACCATTCAGTCTACACAAGGTCTTCTAGCAATTGCTGAATGAACAAAAACTGATGTTGCAAATTGTATCATGTAAAGTGGATAAGGACGCTGCTACTTGGTCATTTTTTTGTAAACGTTTTTTTTTTTTTTTCCTTTGTGAAGAGGGAAACTTCTGGGGCCGCACCATGGCTGCCATCTCCAGCTCCACTGACCCCAGCAGTTATGAGGGTTTTGGTCCCTTTATGCCCGGCTTTGAACTTGTTCCATACAACGACATTCCTGCTTTGGAGGTACACTTTTATGTACAAAACATTAAAAGACAACCTGCGTGAAGTAACTCGTTTCCTAAGGGTTAATGTTTTATCCCTTGCATTTTAGAGGAACATTAACAGGTCTGGTAAATATTGCAGACATTATGGACCCTGTAAGCCTAAAATGTGTTTAGTTTAACTGGATTATTGCATCATTTAGTCTGTTTTCTGAATTGATGGCAAGTAAAATGCCACATTTGTTGTTTTCAGAAAGCTCTTCAAGACAAAAATGTTGCAGCCTTTATGGTGGAGCCCATCCAGGGGGAAGCAGGTGTGGTGGTTCCTGACCCCGGCTACCTGACTAAAGTCAGAGAACTGTGCACAAAATACAACGTAAGTTCTCAGAAATAGAAATAGAAGTTTATTTGTGTACATTTTTTTTTTTAGGCGTTCCTCATCTGATCATTTTACAGCCACTCCTGTGAATTGAAGGCTGTCAAAGCAGCAGTTTCAGGAGGTTCAATGGCTAAAAGCCGGTGTGTCAACAGGTGCTGAACATTCAAACCTTTAGACTTATGTAAGAAACTCCTGTTCCAACAAATATGTCAACCTGTGCAAGTTTTAGCTGTTATGTAATGTTTACTTTTTTTTATGAAAATGACTTCTTTGTTGATACAGGTTTAGAAGACTCCAGTAATTGCAATATTCACATAGATAAATATAATAAAATGTCAATAAATGATTGATGTTGCCCTGGTAAATTTAATTAGATCTTTTTCCAATAAATTTTATGTAAACTGTTGCTCAATTGAGTGTATTTAAGCTGCTAGAAATGACCTTAGAAGTCTTGTAGTCAAATCTCTGAGTTACTACTGTTTTATTCCTGCTTCTCTCCAGGTTTTGTGGATAGCTGATGAGGTCCAGACGGGCCTGGCACGGACCGGTCGGCGCTTGGCTGTGGATCACGAGGGAGTTCGTCCAGATATAGTCATTCTAGGAAAAGCGCTCTCTGGAGGAGTTTACCCTGTAAGCATTTAATCTTTAACCCACTCACGACTCGCACGTTTTGGGGAAAAAGATGGCTACTCACTGCAGATTGTTACACAGTGCGCTGAAGTGTCGGCATTCAAACAGATTTCTCTTTTAGGTGTCTGCTGTACTGTGTGATGATGAGGTGATGCTGACCATCAAGCCCGGGGAGCACGGCTCCACATATGGAGGAAATCCCATAGCCTGTCGCGTTGCTATTGCAGCACTGGAGGTTGGTGTTAAAGTGCTGCAATAGCTTTTTTTCTGTTAATTTCATTAAATTCTTGCTACTGTGAAACCACCAGCATTCCATTCATAGTAGTGAAAGCTGTTAAAGCTTTTCCTTTATTTGACTTTCCTCTGCACAGATCATTTTAAAAACTGAGTTTTTTTGTTCTCAAAAGGTAAAAGAATGAAGTTCTTCTGAAAATCTTAAAGCTACAATATGTTGACTGTTTGACAAGAATGAAACATTTCTCAATTTGTTGCTGAAGTCTTGGGAATTTTTTTTACACCTTAGTGTCTAGGGTTTTCAAAAGAAAAGTATATTTTGCCCAATATTTTCTTCTCTTTACATATTTATGTTTGAACCTATAAAATATAAGAATGTATGTACAAAAATAAGTATTTTTCTCTCCATATTTTCCTCAGCACTTGCTGGCTCTTGTGTTTTTCTTTTTTGTGTGTGTATGTGGTTCAGTAAAAATAGAAACTGTTTGAGCTTGTTCTTGTTGGATCACGGTTTCCTCTGCAGGTGATGGAGGAAGAGAAGCTGGCGGAAAATGCTCAGAAGTTGGGAGAGGTGCTGCGGTCAGAGCTGAGCAAACTGCCCAAAGACATTGTGACCACAGTCAGGGGGAAAGGCCTCCTCAACGCTGTCGTCATCAGAGAGACCAAAGGTAAAAGCAGCTGCAAAAAACGACATTTGTCGATGACCTCTAGGGCAAACTTTAGAGCTAAATATTTTTCACTTTAGATTACTCTTGTCTGTTGATTTAAAAATGAAATGTTTTTTTTTTCCCCCTTAATGAAATTCCTTACCAGACTACAACGCCATGAAAGTCTGCTTACGCCTTCGTGATAACGGACTACTGGCCAAGCCCACCCACGGTGACATCATCCGCTTGGCCCCTCCTCTCATCATCAATAAAGACGAGATGCAAGAATGCATCGATATCATTCAGCGAACCATAATGTCCTTTTAAATAAGGATTCGTTATCAAAAAGTAAAAACAATCCACGTTTGCTTTAGCTAAAGCTAGATTAGAGTATTTAGTTTCAGTTTTTATCTGAAAAGTAGGAAGTTTGTTGACAAACCGACTCTTAAATACAGACAGCTGGTGTACAGAAACGGCCTTTTCACGGGCTGCTATTGGAAAGAAAATCATTTTATTTTCTTTGAGTGTGGAATTTACATTTTTGCTTTGGCATGTCCGTTAATTCTTTGTTTTAAAAAAGTTAAATTTTAATAACGAGAGAAAATGTTTACCGCTCAAGCATGCATCATTTAGTTCAAGATGGGGTTTAATTTACTGTAGCAAAGACTTGAAAGTGAACCTGAGAGAAAAGTGAAGGATTGGAAACTTGCAGAAGAGATTCTTTCTCCTCCTATTTGACATTAACAGATTTTACTACTAATATTTAGGTTAAGACTTGCTCGTCTTGTTGACTGCATTCAGCGAAGTTGTTGTTTGAGAGATGTTGTTACAAGACCAAAAAGTCAGGATAGAAATTTATATTACTTTTAATATTTATGTCCTGTAAAATGTTTAAAAAGAGTTGCATAATTGCACATTTTTTGTAATCTCTAAAATACAAGTTGCTTTAATTTATTAACTTACCTAAACTTATTGTGTGCACAGATAATTTTATTTTTTGTGAAGTTGTGTTGTTACACAGATAAAAGACAATTATAGCTGAATTTCAGCTGATTTAAAAAACACAAATTTTTGTGCGGCAAATTGAGTAATTTGGTATATCTATTTATTTTGTTGAATAGAAATGACAAACTGTAAGGATTGACGAATGCTTTGTGAGCACATGGTGCTGTGAACGACTGTTTTCAGAATTTGCTGTTTGTACAAAATATGAAGGTCATCCAGAAAAGTCTAGTCTCGCTTTGCTGAAATGTAACTCATCCATGGTCGAATAAATGATTCCAGTCACGTGGTTGGAAACGGAACTAAAGATGTGGGTCCTTGTGTGTGCATGTGGGTCTGAAACCCATCAATATCGTAACATAGATCCAAAATTACAGAAAAGATGTAATCACTCTGGAAATGTACTTTTTTGGTACGTTACTAAAGAGCGCCACTAGATGGCGACGTACCCTGTGGTGAGACTAATTCAGTGGAGCTGCCCTTCAATGTGAAAGATTGACATTTTTGGCAGGTAAACCTATAAAAAATATTTTCAAATAATTTCTCAGTGTAAATATTTCTTTTTAATACAGTTGCCAGGAATCAAAACAAGTAATGTCGATACTCATTTTTAAATTGTGGGCTTTTTTTTCATCTTGTCCTAAAACAATTTGTGACCAAAATTTTAAAGGGTGTATAAAAAATTAAACTCATATTGGCACACGGCAATAAAAAGAGTTAAAATTAAAAAAATTGGTTGAGTTTTAATTAAGGGATTCTCCTATTAGCCTCCTGTCTCTTTGACACCTAGAGCACCACACAATGAGGCTGCCAGCACCATGCTTTGTTAATGGAATGATCACCTTGGTACCTGTTTTGTCCTGTGTAGTTTCAGGCAACATTCTTTAAACCTTTGTGCTATCTTAGATGACCCCACCCTTACATTGACGTGTTCTCCCCACCATGATAAAGGTGGAAAGATTTCATGTCATCCATGGACACTAGTGAAGATCATAAATCATTGAAGAAAAAAGGTTCAGCGCACTGTCTAGTGCAGGGGTCTCAAACTCAATTTACCTGGGGGCCACTAAAGGCAGGGTCTAGCTGAGGGAGGGTCGCAACTTCAACACACACAAACACGCAACTTGTGAGTGTCTGAGAGCCAATAAATTTGTATGTAACATGTACTATACTATTACTATACTCTATTATTAACTGTTTTCTGCACAAAATGTACTTGTAAAACTCTCATTCAAATAAAATATGTAAAAATCAATAAGTAAATAAATCAGTAATACATTTCTGCTTATTTATTCTTCCATATCTGCTGTTTTCTGATTTAAGCGTCCCTATTAACACAGTTCAGTTAACACTGTTGAATTCTAACCATTAAGCACTAAAGAAGACTTAAATTCTACAGTTCTAATCTATCAATGATTTTCTGAACACGGCTTCTCTTGTCTTCTTCTTACTGCTGGACACTTGGCAGCACTTCCTCCCAAACAGCTGAGACCCTCAGTGTGGATGAAGATGATTGTCAGTAAATCTGGACTGAACTTACTGAAATTGAAGATGGAGAAGTCAGAGAGGATGTGCTCCCAATCTGAGTCTGTGTTGAACCTTTTTTTTTTTTAAGTTTACTCTTTAAACCACAAATCCGTAAAGGAGAAACAAAATTCAGTAACCATTTTTGGATTTTCTATCTTATGACTTTTTGCACATTTAAACCCCAGTCACAAGTTAGAGCAGCCGGTCAGCCACTCCTATATTTTTCATAAAAAACAGTTGGAAATTCATGTTGGTGACACTAAATATGTGCAGCCAAGATGCACAATAAGCGTGTTTGAGATCACCCAGGTGGACGAAACGCTGCACAGATCACCTGGTGTATGAGGGATGTTTTTGCTTTTGCTCCAACATCACCTCTCAATCATCAAAAAAATATTAGGAGAAAGGGGCGGAGCAAGGCCCCAACCTGAGTGAATGCAGATGGAAATTTAATACTGTACTGACTGCAAGCTGCCATTGACTACAAAACAATGCATTGTGGGAAATGTGTCCTGACGGTTTCTGTAGTTGAGTGATCAATTAAAATCATTCAAAATACCTATTGATTTTAATATATTGGAAAAATATATATATATAAAAATCTATGAAAAATATATAAACACAGATCATACTAAGGGGGAGAGGCATATTAAAACTAAATTGAATGTCAAGGACAAACTTCCTGTCCTCCTTCAGTCTCACTGCAGACCCCCCCCCCCCCCCCCCCGCGCGCCTGGTCTCCCCAAAGATCCAGGTGCGGCGCTGGTTCATCTCAAAGACGTCTACCGTTGCATCTTCACACGTATTTTCAGTGTGTCTAAGACTAAATCGTGTTGTTTTCTCGCACGTGTTTATTTTTAGAGCCCCGTCAGGTGTCACGCAGGTACGTGTGGGACATTTTTCTGCGCAGCGACCCGACTCTCCTGCGGGAGCGGATATCATAGACCCGTTAGGTCGGGGTTGAACGCCGCCGCATGCCTAACCATAACCCTCCCCCGGCAACCGCTGCATGGATTTAGAAAATTACGAGCGAATAAATACGTTCTAAAAAGGAAAGTAAGGAACTCCTTAATGTGGTCCGGGGAGGGGGCTGTCAGGTTTCTTGCCTTAAATGTTTTCCTGCTTTCAAGCCCGGTAAATGTCCCGCCCCCAAGAGTCATTTACCCCACTGTGATTGGTTGGTTGTCAGCTCCGCAAACACTGAAAAGGTGTCATTCACAAAGACTGGCGGGCCGCATTAACATTAAACTTTCATATTGAGGCGGGGGCCGCAAAATATCATCTTGGGGGCCGCAAATAGCCCGCGGGCCGCGAGTTTGAGACCTCTGGTCTAGTGGGTCTAGATGACCCAACTCCCAATGTTAAAGTGCCTAGGATAGCACAAGGGTTACTATTTGCAGCCCTCAAGCCGTTAACTTATGATCAGAGGATCGCAGGTTCATTTCCTGTCTTGACTGCCTATGTGGCAAAGCGTCCATGGGCAAAACATTGAACCCCACATCAGTGTGGAAATGTATGAGTGCATTAATCCAGTAAATTATTGTTTTCCCATGGGGTGTCAAAAAATATGATCTTAAAATAATCAATTAAAATGCTATTTTTAACATTTCTGGCCATTTTCAATCTGGTTTATTGAAAAAAAGAATAAGCAGAAGCTCATTAAGCTATTATATTTTGAGACAAAGTAAGTACAGTTCTAGGAACAGTAGTTTTATTTGAAGGAGGTCTGGAGTTTTCTTGTGAAATATGAGTGGAATTTAGGTTGGCACAAAAAATACGAGTTATCACTGAGAAAAGGGCAGACTTTGATCCTACACTCTGCTGAGACTTGAATGCTGCTCCTCCATGGTGGGAATAGACTTTATTCCACAAATAAGCTCCACTTTTGGCAGGGGAGTGACAGGCATTGGGTTTCTGTGAGAATCTAGGGCTTCAGTAAGACTCCGACTGCCTCAGACAAACCTAATGATGCTCCTGCAAAGCCACTTGCCACTTATCTCTTCACTACGCAGGCTGCCAACCATCCGGCTGATCTTTTGAAAGCTTCGAGACAAAACTGGACTGCAATCGTGCGTCACTATTCCTCAAATCAAAGGAGGTCAAGAGAGGATCATCTAGACCAGGGGTCGGGAACCTATGGCTCGCGAGCCATATATGGCTCTTTTGATGGTCACATGTGGCTCGCAGACAAATCTTTAATTATAGTTTTTTTTTTTCATTAGACCAGTCCTTCTCGGGCGCGATGCGATGTCAGAGGCGCGCAGTAGTAGCAGTGCTTAGAGAGAGAAATCTGCGCCAGCGCTATCAGTTACTATTATCTATTATTTCACAGAGTTTGTACCAGCTGGAAACCTGTGAATTGACGTGCCTAAAACTGCGCGCTCCCGTCTCTGAGAAAGAGCGCGCAGTTGCGGGGACGGGATGTGTGAGGGAGAAAGCAGAGGGTGGGGGTGAGGGGTTGTGGGGACAGCAGGTGAATCGCGCAGGGATTGTAAAAACGTAAAACCCTCTTCCCATCACTCACTGCAGCGTGTGAGTGTGTGTTTGGCTCCCCGTCTGCATGTGAGCAGTCTGTCTCACATCTACAGAACATTCAGACCTACGATGACGTTTAAAGTCTCAACGCCTGAACGAAGCAGAAACTCACCACGTATCAACCAGACTAGACCATCAGCAAAACTACCACGAGAAATACTCATCATTTATTAGCAACAGAATAACAATGTTATTAAAAAGAATCCACAGACTTATTTTACTTTAAAAATGTTAAAATTAAATCAAATGCACACATTCATTTGTATATTTAGTTTTAAACAAATTGTCGCGGACTGACTTGGATGGCTGTTGGGCCGCGTTAAAAGTTCTGGAGTTCATTGAACGCGTCAAGCAGAGATCTGATTGGCCCTCAGTTCTGTCGTTCAGCCTGTTGTTAGGTAGTTTGGACCAATGGGGTTCAGCTATGGGCCGAATAAGGGAAATGGGAGGGCTGCAGCGGGAGCAGGGGAATATAAAGTTGGGAGAAGCGCTCTCGTGTCGGCGGGAGAGATTCAGGAGTTGCTGAATTAATTGAAGGGCGTTTGTTGCGGTCTGCAGTAATCGGAATAAAGAACTTTAAAAGAGGTTAAGTCTCCGTGCCTCAGTGTGGGGAAAGGACACTACATTATTGTATGGCTCTTTCGAAATTAAATTTCAAAATATGTGGCATTTATGGCTCTCTTGGCCAAAAAGGTTCCCGACCCCTGATCTAGACTGAGTAGCTTCTGTTGTCATTTCCTTGTTCTTCATCTCGTCTTTGTCCTTACTATTTTCTCCTCACTTTCTCTTTTTTTTTTTTTTTTACTAATTTTACTAAATCTGATAAGATACTTAGCAGCAATGTCATCAAAATACAAATGTGTGCAATAAAGTTTAGACTTGAGTTTTTCAATATTTTGAGCAACACACACAAAAAAAGTTGTAAAAAATGAGTTGGACTCAACACTGTCATTAACAGTTTTATGGCATCTGAGACTACAAATAAAATAAAAGTGGACCATATAAGACAGTGGACTCATGTCATTGAGGACGGGAAATGCTGAGAAAAACTCCTCTACAAGAGCATGAGAAAAGTTGTAGAAGCAATGCAAGTTTCTAAAGAAAATTCATATTTCTTTGCAGTGGCAACGTATGCAAGATTACTCAAACACACATCTGCCTTAGGAGATAAAATTGAGTTAAAATATCTTGGAATAAGTTATTTAAAGTGCTGGGAAGTATTCTCAATGGTGATTGGAGAAGCCTTCAGTGCTTGTTCATCTGAAAGAAAACAGAGATGATGAGGTATTGTGTCACGGAGAAGAATGTGAAAGGGCTGATGTCATTGCATTTTGGGAAATGTTGGAAAAATTGAACAGGAAATCACATATTTTAAGAAGAGAAAGGAGCTTGAAGCAAAAACTAGGAGTACAGACAGCCAGTATCTCATATACGAGAGATAAAATTACAACAGACTTTAGTGGGTGGTGTGGGAGAAGAATATAGCTGGGCGGTATCAAATAGCCGCCTGTAGATAGATGATCAAATCAGGAGGTGAGAAAATGCAGTGCTGTGAATTTATGGATGGAAATGAAAGAATTATTGCCGAAGTGAATTTGCAAAAGAGGAGATGGAATTTTAGTGATAGCAACATAATACCAAAGCTGAGTGAAACAGTAATACTTGCAAAACAGTTTAATTTCTGGACTGATTTAAGATGACAGGGATAACCGGTGGCGAATTGAGGCAGTGCATGAAAACTAAAAGGAAAGAATTAAAGATGGGTGAAAAAGGCTAATAAAAGTGAAACTGATTGAGGTTAAAATACGAAAGAAGTCAAAGAAGATGCACAAAGAACAATAAATTGTAACAATAATTTGTATCTCCTGGTTTGATGGATTAAACGGAGAAAAGGGGGATGATAGTCCTGTTCAACTGAAAAGTGTGCCTTCCTCTTCCTCGTTTGATTGTTAGAAATGGGGGAATTAGACAGTCAGAACATAATTTGTGTGTGCATCCTACGGGCACCTGCGTATTACATGCAAACCTTTTGTGTGCAGCGGTCAGTAAGGATCCAGTGCGCACACCTTACTATTGACTCAAGTGCTACATAAAGGGCACCGTATGACAGCATTATCTGTACAATTACTTCACAATACACTTACCACACACACGACAATGGTACGTTCCATTTTCATGACGTCTCTTAAGGTGGCCGCACGAGCCTTTAGGGAACTCAAAGACACACCCGTGCTCCTCTCTATGACCCTCTATGGACCTGGACAACTCAAAAGCCAGCAGCACCTGTACAGGTGAACCTCCGTACAGGTACTGTGTTTCAATTCCCTCACTACTCACTATTTGGTGCACTTTGTGGGGCGTTCGCCATTTTTGCCTGTCTGAATTTCAAAATTCCAAAATCCAGTTGCCTGGGAAATTTCCAGAAAAACTAGTGTCAATGCTCAATAGATTAGTGAATACAGACTACAATGCATGGTGTTTGAATGATTTGTCACCTGAAAAAAATGTACATTTATTTTATTTAAATCATCCAAGTTTTCCTCAGCATAACACAGTGGATTCATAAATAGTATTGGTAAAAAATTTATTAGGTATTTACTTTGACTAATGAGTTACGTCATACATGTTTGCTGCGTGGTTGTATTAAAATCCAGAACACTAGACAATATAGTCTAGTGAAATTAGTAAAACTAAGTTATAAACAAGTTTAATATGATTCATTTTGCCTTTTAAGCCGTTTTCTTTTCCAACAAGGTCTTTGGATTAAAGGTTTCCCTGTCACAATGTGCTACAGCTCTGTTAAGAGGTTCTGAAGGTTCGTGTGCAATACCCAGGACGCCGGGGCCACGTTAACAAAACCCATCCCTGCATTTGAGGCTTCAATATACACCAGTGACTCTTTAAAAGACACTTGAGCTGCAGACAGCATCAGCACCTGCTGTCCTTTTCTTTAAAGGTCAGTGGAAGTGCTTGTTGAGTGACTCATTAGAGGCCTTGCACAGTTTGATGTGTCACTATGGCTTGACACCGCAGACTGACCGCAACAGCTGCAGACAAACCCTGAATGTTTACATACTGGATGGAAGATGGAGGCAACAGATGAAATGTCTGAAGGGAAATACAAAAAAAAGTGTTTAAATTTCTTGAAACCAACAAGAGGCATGTCAAATGAGAGGGTTCTGACAAAGTTTGTGTAAGAAGGTGGAAGGGGAGGAGAGAGCCAAGCAGTTCATGAGCAGTGCACTGCTTCTGTGTAGTTGGAGTCCAAAGTAGTGAAGGGCAGTAGTGGGCAGAAGAAGCCCAAGAAGACTGGCAACTGAATGGATCACAGCAGGACTTGCAGGGACAAGGACAGTACGAGCTCATCCTGGCGATCTGCCACAGAAGCTTTCAGCGTCAGAAGGGATCCATCATGACTTCAATCATCACAGTGGCCTCCTGTCTGAAGCCTCCTTTTTATGAACTACCGAGCTCTGCGAGCCTTTAATGTGCCTTTTCTTTTACTTACTTCTGTGCTCAGCTGCAAGCCTTTCGCAATTTGCCTTACACAGGTGCAGTCATTTGAAAGGTAGCAGTTAATAAAGCAGGATGTCCTTGCCCCAAGGGTGAACATTTAATTTTAAACAGCCTGAAGGGAAGTCGCTCTGTTTTGTTGTTCTTGTTCATTGTCTGATCTATTAACTGCTAATGAGAGATGTCAAAGTTAATTTCATTAACCCGATCGTCTTCAGATTAAAAGAGGATTTGAAGGTTAGAAGAAAAAGGCTTTTTCAGTGGAGGTATTTTGATATTTAAACAAGCTATTTAAAAAAAGAAAATGGAATCATTTTAAAATTGAAACAAAAAATGACATGAAATTAAGATAATTTCATCATATACAATATGTGTGTTTTTTTATTTCATCATTTGAGACATGATAAATGTGTGTATAAAAGTTTAGCAGGAGAATTGAAGTCTTTAAAGAAACATAAAACAGTCCAAGAAAACAAAAAGAAAGAAAAAAATAGTTTGTGTCTATTAAGACATATTTTTTTATATATTTTCTTTTTCCGGGGTTTACGTCAGTCCCTTTCATGTTTTCATTTTATTTCCATCCATCCCTTATTTTTTCTTACTTGTTTAACACCCAGTTACAGTTTAAAATTGCTGACATAGTAACTGTTGGACGCCATCAGCTCCATTTCCAAATGTGAGAACTACAAAGTGGTCTTCATTAGGCTATTTTATGCCTTATTTTCTATAGTGTTGGACGCTATTATAGATGCTGCTGTTATTCTGCCATACTAGGCACAATGCTGATGAAACGCTGTAACAGTCAAGGTTTTTTCTCGGTGCTTCATGCAATGACATCAGAGCCTGACAGAAGCACAACCAAAGGCTGAAGCTTTAATTAAAAGTAGGATTTCTTTTTTCCTCCTGACACGTGTGTGTGTGTGTGTGTATGTGTGCTCACATCCACATATATACACACAAATGCCCGCATGGTGGAAAAGTACAAAGCAGCTGACAGGAGTTTTTTTTTTCCAGTTCCAAGATTCCTTCCTCGTGTGAGCGAACCTGTCAGACTTGATACAAACCATGCAGACACCTTATCAGCAAATTGTTTGATTGAAGTACAGTCCAGCAGATTTTAGCTGCCTAATCTTTGCCTGCATGCAAATGCACCATAAGTTAACGTTGATGAATAAAGTCAAATGTAGTGTAATTGTTTCATAGCTTCAGAGCTGCACACTTTTACAGTACACTTCCAAAACACAGCATGCTCTTTTCTTCACCTGTTCCTCAGGGAAATGTTAAAGCAACCTCACATCCGACTTCGTCCGGGTTAAGCCCAGAGTGGTTTGACATCTGACAGCTCAGCAGTAGAGGAAGTCAAGCACCATGAAATAAAGCTTTCCATGCGGGTTCAACCCTTTTGAAAGACTTTTTTGTAAACAATGTGGAGTTTTGCCACCATGGCCACATGTTAAATGCAGTAAGATTTCATTTAATTCCAATTTTAATTTTTAAAAACGTGCATATTGCTCTATATGCTACATTTCAATAAATTTCCATCTTAAAATGGCTAACAACCTTCTTTTTTGTACTTTCAACTGTGCTGAAAGCGGTGCAAGCAGACCTTTAATAAACAATCACCACTTCATGGGCTTCACATACTTTGTTTGACAGCGGCCTGCCGGATGCCCAGTACCTAGTATGACAGTATTTTGACCTGCTTGACGAAACATATCATACACAGGGGTTTTGTAACTCAACACTCCTTGGATTGTGATTTTTTTTTAGCCAACATGTCCAGCAGTGATTGTGCTTTCACCAGTCGGGTCTGGTAAAGAACAAAATAGTTTCATTTGGTTCACATCTTGTAATAGATACCAAATTATGTGTATTTTTAACCAAAAACATCTTTGTTTTTCAATCAAAAAATTAGAATAATGAATTTGATAAACTTCACCGACCACTTCACTAAATATGTGTTTTTTAGTCTTTGCTTGTCAACCAAGTCCTTTTACAACAATACAAATAGATTTTTATAGTTTTCTTTGTCTCACTGATTAGTTAGAATTTCATTAGTTTGAGCTAACAGAAGAATTCTGCATTTAGTGTATGTTTCTGCAAGTGGCATAACTCTTAATCTCCACATTTACTACAGCAAGATCTACTATGCATGGACAGAAGTTGTGCTCTAAATGTAGCAGTGTAAACAAACAAACAAAAAAATCAGAATAATAAAGGATTAACAAATTTGTACTGCTGCAAGTGTGGGACTTTGTTTTAACTTGAATTTATTTATTCAGCAGCATAATTATTCAAAATTGGAATTAATTGAACTTTTTTTTTGCCAAAAAGGATTTTTGTTAAACAGTCAGGAGAAAAAAACAATCATGACATCATACTCCTGGTTTGCCCTTTATTATCTTTGATCTAGAAGACCTTTTCCCCGTAGCTTCTAGTTTTGCTATTATTTGGATCAAACCTCTATTGAGTAAGTTAAAGGAAATATGTTAGTCAAAATGTTTTGCTGTTTTAAAGTTGCTCTATTGTCTCAAATTATTATCGTTTTAGATGAAATGACATAAATCACTATGAATGACTATCGACAGCAGGCTGAGCTGGAGGCGCAACAGTACTGCTGTGTACAAGAAGACCTGCAGCAGACTCTACTTCCTAAGGAAGCTGAGGTCGTTTAACCCTTGTGCTATCCAAGGCACTTTGACTTTGGGTCAGTCGGGTCATGTAGACCCAATAGACAGTGCGCTGAACTTTTTTCTTCAAAGGTTTGTGATCTTCACTGGTGTCCATGGATTACATGAAATCTTTCCACCTTTATCTACCTTTGTCATGGTAGGGCGAACACGTCAATGTAAGGGTGGGGTCATAAGATAGCACAAGGGTTAATGTGTGCAGCAAGATGCTGGAGATCTTCCACCAGTCTGTGGTGGCCAGCACCTTCTTCTCTTCTGCTGGGGAAGCAGCATTGCAGTCAGTGACGCCAACAGACTGAGTAATCTTATCAGGAGGGCGGGTTCTGTCACTGGCTGCAAACAAGAAACAATTGAAGCGGTGATGGAGAGGAGGTCACTGAACAAGATCTTATTCAACATGGACAACCAAGACCATCCTCTCCACCCTGTTCTGGACAAACAGCGGAGCTCCTTCCCTGTGAGGCTCAGACAGCTCCACTCTAAAACTGCCCGACACCGGAAATCCTTCATGCCAAACACATTTACACTTTACAATTACTCACAGAGTTAATTCTGCATGATGACTTTTGCTAATTTTTTTTGCACATTTTCGCACATCCTCTCCTGTACTGTTACCTGTACCTGTACCTGTACTGTACTTTAAATTGTTTTTTTAAAATATACCACCTTATTTGTTAACATTATGTAACATTTTAGTTTTTTATATCATTCTACTTTTTCTCTTATGTTTACTATTCTTTTTTTTTTAATAGCTACGGTTACAAACAAATTTCCCACGTGTGGGATCAATAAAGTATTTCTGATTCTGATAAATATTGTAAATTTTTGCCCAAAAAAGTAATCCTAAAACTAACATATAACCTTGACTTCCATACATGTGGGTTTGCTAAATGATAAAAAAGGATGGTCTTCCCCAGTTCACTGTTCCTGTTTTTAGTTTTTTCTCTCAATACACTGAACTTTCTAATATTGCTGTTTGCATGATTTATTCACATCATGAAAAATGGAACAATCACTTTGTAAAAACTTTTTTTTTACCCTGAGCACTGTTCTAACTAGAAACATACATATATTTGATTTCCGAATATTTAGAGCTTTTATTGACTGTTTTAGTGTCTAGTTGAGGAAAAGGAATATAAAGACGAGTAAGATAGGAAAAAGGGCTACAAAAATTATTTTTTACTATTCCTACATAAGTTGACATAGAAATCAATTGGAATATTTCCCCTAATTAAAGAAAAATAATATGAGGGAACCTGCAAAAACTAAATTCATGTAAATAGCTGGAATAAACAATTCTTTGGGTGCGAAAAAAAAAAAAGTCTAAATCAAAAAGCTATGAAGGCACCTTGAGCCATTTTTTAGGCTGAATAACATGACCAAACACCAAAGAGGCGGAATTCTCTTCGGGGCCTGCTCTTTGGCTGCTTCACCTTCATAGCATCCATTCGGTTTGTCAGCTCCGTAATATTTCCCCATCAAGCTTTTGCATTCTGGTGTGCAAAATGGCTGGACTGAGCTGGTATTAGTATGCTGTGGGTGCAGCTCAGCGACAGAAGCTGGAGCTTACTCTCTATTCCTTTCTGCCTCATTGCCTGGTTTCAGATGGAGACTTTTGAAATGTACTGGCGCTCTACGGCAAACGGAAGCTTTTACACTTTTTGTCAAATGTGACAATAAGAAGAAATAATCCATTAAAAAGCATTATACAGTGAAACATTTCAAGGTAAAAGAATCCAGATTCAAAATCTGCTAAAAATGTAGAAAAATGTTAGAAAAATATGGAATTTGATTTCAAATCTCCCTATGCAGAATTTGAATGGGATCTTTTTTGTAATCAGTGTGATAATTCCAACTTGTGTGATGGTGCCTCTAACAGCCACCCCACTCTGCACATGGCTAATGTGCAATTTGTGATGGAGGTGACTGCCAACTGCTGACATTGTTTTGTATCAGCTTTGCATTTTCACACATTCATATTCACCACATTTTAAAGGTCTTTTTAATCCTGGCTCTTTTTCTTAACTTTTTTTTTGTGCCAAATTTGGATCTAAACTTACCCAAAGTTTAAAATTATTTATTCAAACTGGCTTAGATATGGGCATGCTTGTTTTATGTGCCACTGGGGTTCAATAAACTGTGTGTTCCTTGATATTCAGAGAATGTCTTAATGAATAGAACCTGGTTCAGCAATACAAACTGAATTCAGGATGATCCCTTCTCATTTCTCATTTCAAGTGTAGACCATGTCACAAGTCTCTGGGCTAATTTTCCCGCCTCAGAGAGGCAAATAAAATTCAACACTCGAGTGTTAAATCAGTGGTTACTGATCCAAGTCAAGCGCTAAGTTTTAAATTAAAATTCATTTGTGATCATAGAAATGGACATGTTGAAAACAACAGCAACTGGTGATGACTGCAATAAACAGTGTAGGGTTTTTTTTTCTTCTTTTTTAACTAAAACAAGGTTAACATGTTTCTTAAGGTGCTTAAGTATAAGTATTTTACATAGAAGTCCCATCACATTTTCAGGAGATTTAGGTGAGATTCCAGTTAAGTGCACATTTCAACTAAAACAGACAAAAACGACAAACTTGGAGACTTTGTTGTTTGTCTAAGACTCTAAAGGGGATTCCTTCACTGTCATTAGAAAGCTCCTGATATCTTCTGGACTCTATGAATGGATTTAATACACTGAGCAGACTGACCGCCGGCCTGGCCTCAAAAGTAAAGGTTGTCACAACTCGTGTCCAAATGATCACAATTCTGTGGCAACTTTTGACAGGTAAGAGTGCAAAAACCACTGAGGTGCTGTAGCTCTGTGGCCATTCCAACACAAAAGCAAACACCTGAACAATGCATGTTTTCTCACACTTGATTCTAAATTCCAAATCCACCTGCCTTTATTATTTCTGGACATGGGAGGAAGACACATCAGTATATTAAAAAAACTAGGAAAAATATGGTTAAATATGTCTATGAAGACTCTCATTCATCCAGGTTGGTTCCATTGTAGTAGTTTTAGGGGATGTCATCTGGACTTGGTTTTAAAGTTGGAAGACGTTTCACCTCTTATCCAAGAGGCTTTGTCAATTCTGAAATAGCTGGTCTAAGAGCTGGTATATATGCGCTCATGGGGGAGGAGTCAGACCTGAAACTGGAGGTGTTGTCCACTTAGCCTACGTGGTTTCGGGCCGTTAATAGTCCTTTGTCCTCAGGTGGGGGCAGTGTTAATTTTGACACAAAATTTAATTTAGTTTTAGTCTTAGTCCTTTGACTATAATTCTTTTTAGTTTTAGTCAAGTTTTAGTCATCTGATTTGTTTTAATTTTAGTCTTATTTTAGTCGACTAAAATTGCTTGGTATTTTAGTCGACTAAAATAAGACTAAAATCAATAACAGATTTACTAGACAATCTTTTACAATATTTTGAAAGTTTGGTATAGGAAACAAACTTAACCAAAATATATAAAACACAAATTCAACTTTATGTCAATACAACGGTGTCTTTATTTCAAATCAAAAGTTTTTTTGCAGCAACAAACACTGTCATGGTAATTCAAACAACAACTAGCTGCCAATTCACCATCAATAAAAGAAAAATAAAGTTAGGTCCATGACCTTAAAGCTTACAGCTGCGCTGAACAATAACTGCAAACATTTTTAATTTAGAATCTAAAGTGCACTGAACGACATTTTCTTCTTGCTACCATAATGCTGGCAATTCAACCACAGAATAGCAACACTTATTTACCTCTATTCATTTTCAAGAAAGCACTTCGTGCTAAAGTGACTTTTGCTCTGTTACGCTTTCCCCTGGTTAGGTCACCTGTGACACTGAAAACTCTCTCTGCAAAAGCTTGCGAAGCCGGCATAGCTAACAGATCTAATGCTAATGGTTTCAAGCTGTGATAAAATGTGTCACATTTCCCAAGGCAAAACTGGATTCCTGAATCACAAGTAATGGGCTGTGAGAGCTCCTCCTTATACTTGCTCAATTGCTGCCTGATGCTACATGTGGATAACTTCGGTTTAGGCTTTGCACGGCATTTGGACAGAAATCTGAAGACTGGCTGCCTTGAGGAGGAAGATGGTGGTTCAGGGTCAGGCTCTGGTCTATTCAGTTCCTCCACATCATCATCAGGGTGAGTCTCTTGACTCTGAGTGCACTGGACCACATACCCCTCTGCCTGCTTAAAAAGTTCCTGAACACTGTCATCAGCGGCATCAAGGAGAGTATCACACACAGTAGGGTTGAGAAAGAAAGCAGCGGCAACAAGTGGAGAGAACTTTTCATCTGATGAATCCAATACCCAGGCAAAGCGCTGGTTTAAATTTACTTTCATTTTTCGTGCTAGAGTGGCAAAATCCCGATGACTTGTGTTTTCTTCAAAATCAGTAAGGTGGCTATGCAAATCCAAGAGGGCAGGGACGATCAGTGACATAGACATTGTGTCACTCTGAAGAGTCTGTGTGTGTTCGGCAAAAGGCAACAAGAGTTCATGCAATGAGCTGAGCTTCTGCCACTCACTAGAAAGTAAGTTGTCCCACCCCATCTCATTTGCTATTTCACAAAGAGGATCTTTAACTTTGAGGAGTCGTACAATCATGTAATATGTACTGGACCAGCGCGTGGGACAATCATTCAAAACAATTAGGCCGCACTTATCCAAAATCTTCTGTGTTGCAACAGATGACTTGCGAAAGAGCTTCACAATTGATCGTGCTTTGTCAAGGATTCGCTTCACACTTGACTCCTTGTTTAGCATGTGGACCACAAGCTGCAGTGTGTGAACCACACATGGCATCCTTTCCATATCCATCTCCATGTTTTGATAGCTACCAAAAAGAAAGTAAATACGTATCAGGTAAATGAGGTAATACATTAACTTACTGTCAAATGAAATTATGAATAAAAGTGACTTACTTATGGTCTTCAGTCTCCTCTGAATCACTTTCACCTTGGGGGGACTCCTCTTGATCCTCTGAACTAGCCTCTTCTTCTTCTTCTTGAAAAGAGTGTTTAAATGCTGCTACCATATTGCTACCATTGTCTGTTATTACAGTCAGAATTTTGTCATTTGAAATGCCCCATTCCTGCATGCACTTATCCACGCAGGCTTTAATAGACTGGGCAGTGTGTGGATGGGCAACTTGTTCAAGAGCGAGCAGGATGTGTTATGGATTGTTTTGATCAACACAAAAAAAGCAACAACTTATGCCAAGGAATGATGCAGACAGTCCCTTTTTAGTCCATAGGTCAATTCCAATTGACACTTTACGAGCACCACACAGTCGTTTCTTAAACTTTGTCATTTCTTCCTCATAGTGTTTTTCAATCAGATTGTTTATCTTTGTTTTCTTTGGCACTGTCAGCTTCTTATCAAATACTTCTATCATGAGAATGAAGTCCTCATCTTCTACTGTAGTCAGTGGTAACCCCGACCGTCCAATCCATTTTGCTATAGCCTCCTCTTTTACTTGTTCTCTGGCATTGCTTTTGTACTTGTACCTAACAGTGCTTCAGCAATGTTTTGATTAGACATTTTTGCCTTTTTTGCGCTTGGTTCACCGCCTTCATCAGGAGACTTCTGGAGCTGTGACATAAAAAAGGAAAATAATTTAAATATGTTTATATTATGTATTCATTTTAATCACTTTATTTGTGCAAGCAGTAAATATTAAAGCAATAAAAGCAAATAAAAGCGTGAAAAGAGTAAATATTTATTAAGTTGGCAGCTAGGTGGATAAAAAAAAAAGATTTTATAAGGTATTCATTTGTCTATCAATATTGTATGTTTTAAATATCACAATATTGCTAGATTAGTATGTATGATGATAGGATGTGAACAGTTACGTTACATGACTAATCTAGAAATATATCTATGTCTATGAAGAGTCTCATTCATCCAGGTTGGTTCCATTGTAGTAGTTTTAGGGGATGTCATCTGGACTTGGTTTTAAAGTTGGAAGACGTTTCACCTCTTATCCAAGAGGCTTTGTCAATTCTGAAATAGCTGGTCTAAGAGCTGGTATATATGCGCTCATGGGGGAGGAGTCAGACCTGAAACTGGAGGTGTTGTCCACTTAGCCTACGTGGTTTCGGGTCGTTAATAGTCCTTTGTCCTCAGCTGGGGGTTGGGGAGTCAGTGACTCCCTCTCCAAATGGTCGTCTCTTTCAGCGGTTAATGACTCAGGTGGAACTGGTTTGGTTTGTTTAGGTTTCAAAACACTGCCGTAGATGGATGGAAGAATAAACCTGGAAGAATAAACCTGAGACCACCATTCTTATTAAGAGAAGGTTTATCCTTCTTGACAAAGATGGCTTCTTTCACTCCTTTCACTCCTCTAGAAATATATGTGATATTGTCAACAAGTAGAACATTATAAAATATACTAAACATTAGTATTAATCTATTGTATATAGCAGGGGTCGGGAACCTTTTTGGCCAAGAGAGCCATAAATGCCACATATTTATGGCCCGCAGCAGTCATAGACTGCAAGGACCATATTGTAACTGGTACGAGGGTCGAACACTCAAAAAGTCCAAAACGTCAAAAAAACGCGTCAAAACGCCAAAAAATGGGGTCAAAAGTCGCCCAAAGCACAAAACGACACGACAATTGTGTAACGCAACAAAAATACACACACACACGCACAACACCAACGCAAAAACGTCAAATTTGTAATCGCAAAAATGACGACAATAACACGAAAAAGCCCCAAAAAGCCCTCAAAAGAAGGGTTTAAAGCCAAAAAGACCTGCCCAGCCTATAGTAAAAGACAGGCCGCATTGAAATACATAGGAAATCCTAACCGCAAAAACTTCTATATTGTTTCTGCTTCGTTTCATTTTTATTATTATTATTACGTTTCTTCTTTCTTACTGCGTCTTTGAGCTCAAATTTGACCCCCGCCACATACTCGAAAACTCACCAAAATTGGCACACACCTGGGATAAATTGAAAATGAATTTTCGGCAAAGAGAACGTCACCCCCCCGAAATCGATGACATCACAGCGAGCGTTCCCGTAAAAAAAATGAATGGGCCGAAAATCGCTTATGGGGCCAAAAAAAAATATTTCGGAATACAGTTACGAAACCAAAACACGCGTGTTGGAGATATCCCCAAGAAGTTTTGAAATCATTATGGGATGGCCACACGACCTACGGCTTGGCAGCCATTTTGTGGCGAACTCTGAGAAATGGCGATTTTTGTGTTTTTTGACAATATGGTAAAACAACACTTTTGTTCAAGCGATTTTCACGAAATCGGACACACATGCCACTAGCAGGATTCTACAATAACCAAAGAAGTTTCGTTGACCTTTGACCTTGGCAAGGGGCGGCCATCTTGAATTTTCATAAAAAAGCACTTTTAGTAACGGATACAAACGAAAACTCGTCCTAGGGATTTTTTCCGAGCTTTTTGAAACTTCTCGGGCATCAATGGCAAGCTACTGTGGACAAAATGTTGGAATTAGAAGTTGTAGAATTTGAAACGCGTGCGCGTGGCGAATTCGGAACCGTCGCCATTTAAGCTAGCACGCACATATTTTATCGGAATGTCGTGAAAATGAAATATACGATTCCCTGGCCCACACTGAACAAAACGATGTCAGATACGACAAAATCGATAAAGGAATGTGGCCGTGGTAAACAAAAAACCGTCGCAAAAAAAAGTGCTGACTCGGCAAAAAAAAATATTTTCGGATTTTATTTTTAAGAATCGGCTAACGAAACCCAGATAACTTTGTCGGGTATATCCATAGAAAGTTTTGAAATCATTACGTGATGGCCACACGACCTACGGTTTGGCGGCCATTTTGTGCCAAAATCTGCCATTTTGCGTTTTTCGCGATTTTACACGATATGGAAAAATGAACTTTTTTTCGAGCGATTTTGACGAAATTTGACTCTTATGTCCCTAGCGTAAGTGTACAATCACCTCTGGAGTTTCGTCGACTTTTGACCTCGGGAAAAGGCGGCCATCTTGAATTTTCTATAAAAAACACCTTTACCACCGGATTCAAACGTAAACTTGTCGTTGGAATTTTCTTCGATCGTCTCAAAACTTTTTGGGCATCAATGGCAAGCTACTGTGTAAAAAATGTTGGAATTAGAAGTTGTAGATTTTGAACGGCGTGCGCGTGGCAAGCTAGCAAAGTGGCGCACTGTTATAACTCCCATGCATTTCAATACAATACAGTGAAAATTGAATGCATGCATTAATGCCTGAAACTGAATACATTGAAAAACACTGGATATGGACATATAAGGAATGTGGGCGTGGTTAGCATAAACCACTGTTGCTAAGGACGACAAAAAGTTTACTTTTACCGATTTGTCCGAAACTGACGTCAATCTGTTCGTCCTCCCGAGGGCACCAAAACATAAAATGGTTGCTATGGAGATAAAATCAACAGAAAAGCCGCCATTTTGGAAAGTGTTTTTTTTTTTATCAACTTATGACATATAGCTCTCACCAATGGAGGAATGTGTTTTTCTGAGTCAGTTGATGATGCTGATCGCTATGCTAGCACTTTTAGCTATGTTAGCATAACTAGCATAGTTAGCATAATTAGCATTTTTGGTAATGTGTTTTTCTGAGTCAGTTGATGATGCTGATCGCTATGCTAGCACTTTTAGCCACATTAGCATAGCTAGCATAGTTAGCATAATTTGCATTTTAGGTAATGTGTTTTTCTGAGTCAGTTGATGATGCTGATCGCTATGCTAGCACTTTTAGCCACATTGGCATAGCTAGCATAGTTAGCATAATTAGCATTTTGGGTAATGTGTTTTTCTGAGTCAGTTGATGATGCTGATTGCAATGCTAGCACTTTTAGCCACATTAGCATAGTTAGCATTGTTAGCCTAATTAGCAAATCCAGCCTTGATTAGCTTTTAATTTGCGGGCTGTGAGGGCGTTGAGGTCAGCGGTGGTACGTAGAGTTGGGCGTGGAAGGCGGGTTGCGTCTGCGGGCCATACAACGCCGCTTGCGGCTTTATTATTCTTCTTCTTTCTTTCTTCCACTTTGAGTGAAAATTTGACCCCCGCCACATACCCGAAAACTCACCAAAATTGGCACACACCTAGGATAAATTGAAAATGAATTTTCGGCAAAGAGAACGTCACCCCCCCCACGATGATGACATCACGGCGAGCGATCCCGTCAAAAAAATGAATGGGCCGAAATTTGTTTATGGGGCCAAAAAAAAATATTTCAAAATAGACTTATGAAACCTAAACACACGTGTTGAATATATCCCAAAGACGTTATGAAATCATTATGGGATGGCCACACGACCTACGGCTTGGCGGCCATTTTGTGGCGAACTCAGAGAAATGGCGATTTTCGTGTTTTTTCACAATATGGGAAAACGACACTTTTGTTCAAGCGATTTTCACGAAATTACATACACGTGCCACAAACACGATTCTACAACTGCCAAAAAAGTTTTGTTGACCTTTGACCTTGGGAAGCGGCGGCCATCTTGAATTTTCATAAAAAAGCACCTTTAGTAACGGATACAAACGAAAACTCGTCCTAGGGATTTTTATCGATCTTTTTGAAACTTCTCGGGCATCAATGGCAAGCTACTGTGGACAAAATGTTGGAATTAGAAGTTGTAGAATTTGAAACGCGTGCGCGTGGCGAATTCGCAACTGTCGCCATTTTAGCTAGCTTGCTCATATTATATCGGAATAGCCTGAAACTGAAATATGCGATACCCTGGCCCACACTGGACAAAATGATGTCACACACGACAAAATCGATAAAGGAATGTGGCCGTGGTAAACAAAAAACGATCGCAAAAAAAAGTGCTGACTCGACAAAAAAATTTTTTTTTGGATTTTATTTTTAAGAATCGGCTAACGAAACCCAGATAACTTTGTCGGGTATATCCAAAGAAAGTTTTGAAATCATTACGTGATGGCGACACAACCTACGGGTTGGCGGCCATTTTGTGCCAAAATCTGCCATTTTGAGTTTTTCGCGTTTTTACACAATATAGAAAAATGAACTTTTTTTCGAGCGATTTTCACGAAATTTGACGTGCATGTCCATAGCGTAAGTCTACAATCACCTCTGGAGTTTCGTTGACCTTTGACCTCGGGAAAAGGCGGCCATCTTGAATTTTCTATAAAAAACACCTTTACCACCAGATTCAAACGTAAACTTGTCGTTGGAATTTTCATCGATTGTCTCGAAACTTTTTTGACATCAATAGCAAGCTACTGTGGAAAAAATGTTGGAATTAGAAGTTGTAGATTTTGAACGGCGTGCGCGTGGCGAGTTAGCAAAGTGGCGCAGTATTATAACTCCCATGTATTTCAATACAATACAATGAAAATTGAATGCATGCATTAATGCCTGAAACTGAATACATTGAAAAACACTGGATATGGACATATAAGGAATGTGGGCGTGGTTAGCATAAAACCACTGTTGCTAAGGACAACAAAAAGTTTACTTTTACCGATTTGTCCGAAACTGACGTCAATCTGTTCGTCCTCCCGAGGGTACCAAAACATAAAATGGTTGCTATGGAGATAAAATCAACAGAAAAGCCGCCATTTTGGAAAAAGTGGGTTTTTTATCAACTTATGACATGTAGCTCTCACCAATGGAGGAATGTGTTTTTCTGAGTCAGTTGATGATGCAGATCGCTATGCTAGCAATTTTAGCTATGTTAGCATCACTAGCATAGTTAGCATAATTAGCATTTTAGGTAATGTGTTTTTCTGAGTCAGTTGATGATGCTGATCGCTATGCTAGCACTTTTAGCCACATTAGCATAGCTAGCATAGTTAGCATAATTAGCATTTTAGGTAATGTGTTTTTCTGAGTCAGTTGATGATGCTGATCGCAATGTTAGCACTTTTAGCCACATTAGCATAGCTAGCATAGTTAGCATTATCAAAAATGGGCAGTGAGGGCGGTGAGGGCGGTGGTGCGTAGAGTTGGGCGTGGAAGGCGGGTTGCGTCTGCGGGCCATACAACGCCGCTTGCGGCTTTAATTTGAAATTTAATTTCGAAAGAGCCATACAATAATGTAGTGTCCTTTCCCCACACTGAGGCACGGAGACTTAACCTCTTTTAAAGTTCTTTATTCCGATTACTGCAGACCGCAACAAACGCCCTTCAATTAATTCAGCAACTCCTGAATCTCTCCCGCCGACACGAGAGCGCTTCTCCCAACTTTATATTCCCCTGCTCCCGCTGCAGCCCTCCCATTTCCCTTATTCGGGCCATAGCTGAACCCCATTGGTCCAAACTACCTAACAACAGGCTGAACGACAGAACTGAGGGCCAATCAGATCTCTGCTTGACGCGTTCAATGAACTCCAGAACTTTTAACGCGGCCCAACAGCCATCCAAGTCAGTCCGCGACAATTTGTTTAAAACTAAATATACAAATGAATGTGTGCATTTGATTTAATTTTAACATTTTTAAAGTAAAATAAGTCTGTGGATTCTTTTTAATAACATTGTTATTCTGTTGCTAATAAATGATGAGTATTTCTCGTGGTAGTTTTGCTGATGGTCTAGTCTGGTTGATACGTGGTGAGTTTCTGCTTCGTTCAGGCGTTGAGACTTTAAACGTCATCGTAGGTCTGAATGTTCTGTAGATGTGAGACAGACTGCTCACATGCAGACGGGGAGCCAAACACACACTCACACGCTGCAGTGAGTGATGGGAAGCGGGTTTTACGTTTTTACAATCCCTGCGCGATTCACCTGCTGCCTGTCCCCACAACCCCCCACCCTCTGCTTTCTCCCTCACACATCCCGTCCCCGCATCTGCGCGCTCTTTCTCAGAGACGGGAGCGCGCAGTTTTAGGCACGTCAATTCACAGGTTTCCAGCTGGTACAAACTCTGTGAAATAATAGATAATAGTAACTGATAGCGCTGGCGCAGATTTCTCTCTCTAAGCACTGCTACTACTGCGCGCCTCTGACATCGCATCGCGCCCGAGAAGGACTGGTCTAATGAAAAAAAAAAAACTATAATTAAAGATTTGTCTGCGAGCCACATGTGACCATCAAAAGAGCCATATATGGCTCGCGAGCCATAGGTTCCCGACCCCTGGTATATAGCATACTATTACATATTAGTATATGGTGCTCTCATCTAACTTAAAGAAGGGGCTATCTTACAGTGCTTTTCAGTTCGTAATATTTAATGCTTCAACATCTAGCAACTGCAGTCTTCCTATTTGGCTTAGCTCAATAAACAAAAAAACATCGTTGTGAATTTACCTTTGAGAAAATGTCCGGGTGGCTCGTCTGTAAATGCCTTTTTAAATTCGTTGTGTTCTTGCCGCGAATGATCGCTCCGCATGCTTCACACTTTGTTTTTTTTTCTTCTTCGTCAAATGTGAAGTGAGCCCACAAGTCTCCCCTTCTTTTTCTCCCAGCTTTGGACTTTTTGTCGCTCTTTAAATGCCGTCTTCCCGGGAGCTCAGTCAAATAAGTCAAGCTGTGATTGGTCTCTTCTCTCATGCAGTTCCGTCTGTTCCGTTTTGCCACTTGGTTCTTTTGTTCATCTCTCCCGTCTGCTGATTAGATTTTCGTCACAGTCTATTATCGTCTCGTCCTTTATTCGTTGACGATAATGTCAATCAATTTAGTCATAGTTTTAGTCTCCATCATTGACTCATTTTCTAGTTTTCGTTTAGTTTTCGTCAGCAAAAAAATATTCGTGATGAAAATAATGACGAAAATATTTAGTCAACGAAATTAACACTGGCTGGGGGTTGGGGAGTCAGTGACTCCCTCTCCAAATGGTCGTCTCTTTCAGCGGTTAACGACTCAGGTGGAACTGGTTTGGTTTGTTTAGGTTTCAAAACACTGCCGTAGATGGATGGAAGAATAAACCTGAGACCACCATTCTTATTAAGAGAAGGTTTATCCTTCTTGACAAATATGGCTTCTTTCACTCCTCGCTCAAACCATCCTTTCTCTCTGGCTAGAATTCGGACTTCACTGTCCTCGAAAGAGTGGTTTGTGGCCTTCAGGTGGAGATGTACTGCAGACTCAGGTCCACTTGGGTTGGCTCTGCGATGTTGGTAAAGCCGCTTGTGTAGCGGTTGTTTTGTTTCTCCTATATACTGTTCATTGCAGTTCTCTTTGCAGTGGATAGAGTACACAACATTACTCTGTTTTTAGCTGGGAATTTTGTCCTTTGGATGAACCAGTTTCTGTCTGAGGGTATTGACTGGTTTGAGATGAACTGGGATGTTATGTTGTTTGAAAATCCTTTTAAGTTTTTCAGACAGGCCTGAGATATATGGAATTGAAATACTGTTCCGTTTTGTCTCTTGTTCCTTCTTGTCTTGTTTTCCTGTATGTTGGGATCTGGTGAATGCCCACTTGGGATATCCACAGGTTCGGAGGGCTTGGTGGATATGTTGCTCTTCCTTCTTCTTTCCGTCAGAGCTTGTGGGGACCTCCTGGGCTCTGTGTTGTAATGTCCTGATGACGCCTAGTTTGTGCTGTAAAGGGTGGTTTGAGTCAAATAACAGGTACTGATCTGTGTGAGTAGGCTTTCTGTACACTTCAACCTGGAGCTGTCTGTCCTCTCCAGTGATCACAGCACAGTCTAGAAAGGCTAGGGTGTTGTCCTTTGTGTCTTCCCTGGTGAACTTGATGTTCTTGTCTACTGCGTTGATATGATCTGTGAAAGTCTCCACTTCCTGGCTTTTGATCTTGACCCAAGTGTCGTCCACATATCTGAACCAGTGGCTTGGAGTTGTACCTGGGAAGGAGTCCAGGGCTCTTCTCTCAACTTTTTCCATGTACAAATTGGCCACAATGGGTGAGATTGGAGAGCTCATAGCCCAGCCGTGTCTCTGCCTGTAGAAGTTTCCCCTGAATTGGAAATATGTGGAGTTGAGGCACACTTCCAGCAGTTCGCAGATGTGGTCTGGTGTCAGATTTGTTCTGTCTTGTAGCTGAGAATCCTGTAGTAATCTCTTCCTCACTGAAATCACTGCCTCCGTGGTGGGAATGCAGGTGAAGAGGGAAGTTACGTCGTAAGACACCATCGTCTCGTCAGAATCCAGCTGAAGATGTTTGACTTTGTTTGCAAAATCTTGTGAATTCCTAACATGATGCTCTGTGTTGCCAACTAGAGGGGCCAAAATAGTAGCCAGGTGTTTAGCCATGTTGTAAGTTATTGAGTCAATGCTGCTGACAATGGGTCTCAGTGGTATTCCTTCCTTGTGGATTTTTGGGAGGCCATAAATGCATGGAGTGGTATTACCCGGGTACAGTTTGTAATAAAGAGGCTTGTCGATGACTTGATCTCTCTCCAGTCTTTGTAGGCAGTCTATAACCTTTTTCTTGTAGCCGCTGGTTGGGTCTCTTCTAAGTGCTTCATAAGTGGTGGTGTCGCTGAGTAGGTTGGTAACTTTGGCTTCATAGTCCGCCGCATTCAGGATCACAGTGCATCTCCCTTTATCCGCTGGTAAAATGTTGATACTGTGGTCCTTCTCCAGGGCTGTCAAGGCCTTTCTTTCATCTGAGGAAAGATTGGAAGGTGGTGGTTTGGCACTGGACAGTGCCGCCGAAATTTTGAGTCGTAATTCCTCAGCTTGAGATCCAGTCAGATTGTTCCTCTTTATGGCCATTTCTGTAGCTGTGATGAGGTCTACCACGGGGATATGATTTGGTGTAACCGAGAAATTCAGCCCCTTGGATAATACCTCGTTCTCTGTTTGGGTCAGTTCACGGTCGGAAATATTCTTAATCCACCTCTCTCTATCAATCCCTGCCTTAGTATGGTTTCCTCTATTCTCCCTGTTGAGCCTGTCCTTAAGGATCTGTTGTTGGTTTGTGAGAATCTGAAATTTCTTGATTTGCCGTTGCTTGCTTTTGTGGTGTTGTGCCAGTTGTGCTGTCCGGGTGAAGCCGACAATCTTCTCAAGAACTTCTTCCGTAACAGTTGTGGCCAAGTTGTCCTGTAGCTTCTTCATTTTACCTTCCAGGTTGTTGATGATGAAATACGTCTGTCTGATTCTGTCCTTTAAAAGTTGGGTTCTGGCTCTGTGCATGATGTTTTCGGCTCTGTGTCCTTTAACCCCTTTGCCCATCTGTAGGCTTTTGGGAATCACGTTGCTTTGTCTGCATCTCATGTTGAACCTGAGGGGGTTCTTGTAGTCCGCCAATTTCCTAGCTGTCTTCTCCAATTCACGTACCAGCTGGAGGGTATCCTTCCCAAAGTTAGAAAAAACATGTCTATGAAGACTCTCATTCATCCAGGTTGGTTCCATTGTAGTAGTTTTAGGGGATGTCATCTGGACTTGGTTTTAAAGTTGGAAGACGTTTCACCTCTTGTCCAAGAGGCTTTGTCAAGAAGGATAAACCTTCTCTTAATAAGAATGGTGGTCTCAGGTTTATTCTTCCATCCATCTACGGCAGTGTTTTGAAACCTAAACAAACCAAACCAGTTCCACCTGAGTGGTTAACCGCTGAAAGAGACGACCATTTGGAGAGGGAGTCACTGACTCCCCAACCCCCAGCTGAGGACAAAGGACTATTAACGACCCGAAACCACGTAGGCTAAGTGGACAACACCTCCAGTTTCAGGTCTGACTCCTCCCCCATGAGCGCATATATACCAGCTCTTAGACCAGCTATTTCAGAATTGACAAAGCCTCTTGGATAAGAGGTGAAACGTCTTCCAACTTTAAAACCAAGTCCAGATGACATCCCCTAAAACTACTACTATGGTTAAATATGTTTAAAATACAAGAGAAAATTGGCAGAAATCCACCGTTTATATGCTTTTATTTGATGTAAAATTGAATATTTTTAAACAATAATTATTTTCAATATTTGTAGGTACATCAATATCACCATACGCAAATACCCAAAGCGATATTGAAAACTATTTTATGATTGAAGAAACTTTTACATTAAAGAAACTTTTTGAAATGTTTATTCTGCTCATAAGACGGGTCAAATGTTATTCGGTTCAGGAGCTAAAAGCACTTTTATTGAGAAAACACATTAACCCTTCCAGTGATTTCATCTTCTGAGCTTTTTTTAGTGAAATAGTTTTTAGAAGGATTTAGGTTAACAACATACGTTTTCTTAAAGACCCAATCCAATGAAAATCGTGTTTTTGATGTTTTAAGATGTTTTTGCAGCATTTTTCTCATGATGGAGGACATATAAAGAAAATTAACATTGAAACTGCTTTTCTGAGTATTCCCTTATTCAAATCAATGTGAATCAGAAGCACCCAAAGAAATACCATATGAAAAAGCTCATAGTTGTTATGTAAAATTTTAAATCTACAATCGGCAGGCCACAGGCCCCCTGCTCTTTTCCATTTTGATCCATTTGCAAACAAATAGATTTGTGGACACCTTTGTTTTCCTCGTCCGAGCTGGCTGTACAGCTGGATAGCTCCAAAATAACAATCCCATTTTTGTTGCACTGGTTATATGAGGTTGGGGTTGTAAGGGGCTGTAAGCTAGCAGGAGAAAGTTCAAACAGAGGATGATGGGAAATAAAGCCAGGCTCACTTTCACCAGCAATCCTGCCCACAACGCAGAGGCAAATATTTGATAAACTCCTGTCGCTTTGCAGAAAATATGTCCAAGAAAATGAAACTTTTTTATTTTATTTTAACTAAAAACAGCATAATCATAACTAAAATACCACTGGAAATGCTTTGAAAAAAGTTAAAAAGATGATTGGAGTGGGACTTTAAAGCTCAATATTTGTTAGCAGCTCATGCAAACAAAGACTGACTTGCATGGACTAAAAAATCTAACAATGCTGAATCTTTAAGCCTTAAAAAGAAAACACTGCACCAAAGTGGCATTGCAGTGAAAAGCCCCCCCAGCTCTTATTCCTCTTGTCCATCCATTAGAAGTGAATTCATGGGTTGCCAAGTTTGGTACTGAACCCTTGATAGAAAGCAGGTAATGTTATCCACCTTGACATTTTCCCAGTAAAATTTAATCTGTGGAATTCAAGCCACATTTCTTCAGAGACAGTGTCCCCCGTCTCTCCCTCTTTGAATCGATTTAATACTGAGACGGGAGCGGTAAAGGCCAGGATGGAGAAGGGCGAAAGCATTTCGGAAACATGTTCTCACCATGTTAGATAAAGATTTATGGCGACAGGACATAAATGGGCTGCATTTAGGGAGGCTTTTCACCTCAGCACAGCACTGTATTCTTCGTTGTTGCTCTCCAAGTGAAGGGAAGGCTGAGTGACAGAGAATGGAAGGGGTCAGTAACTAAATGGACATCACTGTCTGCAAAGGGTGAAGAGCAGAAATAAACAGACAGCTGTTGCCAGAGTTTCTGTCACTCACTGTTGTCAAAAAAAACTTTCATTTCTGCCCTGAAAATGATGATTTATATTAGACAGCAATGCATATTTCAGAAATTTTTTTTTTAATCGCTTGTACTGATGTTTATATTCCTTTTTTCAGTTAAGAAGGGTGCAGGCAGAGAAAATATACAGTTACAAATAACTTGTCAAGGTCCTTAGAAGGAGAGAATAAAGAAATCTGTGGAACTCGTGTGGGCAGACAGTAGAGGTTTTTAAGAAGAGGCTCAAGACCCACCTTTTTAATTTAGCTTTTAGTTGATTTTAACTGCTAATTTATTCTATTAGTTTTAGTATAGGCTATTTTATTTATGTATTTATTTTAATTTTATGCATCTTATTTTCAATTTTATGTTTTTTTTTCTTCTTTTTTATGTTTTTAATTTTAGCATCTTATGATTTTAGCCCCAGTGTTTCTTGAGGGGATCTTTTCCTCCAGGGATTGCCGGCTTGGTCAGCGGTTGTTGCTGCAGTTGTTGCCCTTGCTGGGGCGGCTGGGGTCTAATTTTACAGCTTTTGGCTGTGAAGGGGACCCTGGTGTTGTCCCGGTCTGGGTGGGCACTGTGGCGATGTTACTGTTTCCTCACAGCAGAGCTAAGCCATACTTATTTATTTATTTATTTATTTATTTATTTATTTATTTATTCTTTTACAGTTACATAGTCATATTTCATTGTACGTGGGAGCCATGGGTCATGTGGTTTAATGGAGGGGAGTGGGAAGGGTGAAGGGTGGGTTGGGGTTTTTATTGTAATGTTGTGTGTTTACTGTTTTTAGTGTTAAAGCGCTTCGAGCTGCACAAAGTGCATGAGAAGCGCTATTTTATAAATAAAGTTTGATTTGATTTGATTTGAATTAGCCCAGCATTCATCCCTGGAGGAGAAGGGGTGGAGGGTTAGACCACAAAAGACCTCAGCTCTTTGTTGGGATGTGAAAGATTGACAATGCTGCGACTGTGTGCTGGGAGCAGGAGGCATGCTGTGGCTGGCTTCGAGAGACTGCCAAAGCCTGTCACAATTATGCCTTTTTTGCTGGGGTCTCTCAAAGATTTTGCCCTGACTGCCCCCCCCCCCCCCCTTCTTTTTGCTGTCAGCCTCACCTTTCTCAGCCTTGATTTTCTTGTTTGTTTACATGAATGATGAGAATCTGTCCTGCAGAAATTAAAATGTGCCTCAATTTGACTTTAAACGTCCAGGATTTTGTGATTTTATTTGATTAAAATTTAATCTGCTGTAATTGCACCTCCTGATTTGAATTTCTACATTTACTTTAGTTCAACTGGCAGGATATCAATATCAACCTCATATCAAACCGGCATTACATTAAAAATCTTAAAAAAGGCTCTTGTTTCTTTTTTTGGCTTCGTTTTCCATGATTTTCCATGTCATTTCCATGTAATTTGCATTTTAAGCACCTTCTTCTGCTTCCTTTTTATAGGGTTTCTTATTGGTGTCCCAAATGATAAGGAAGGATTTGAGAGATGGGTGTGTGGACTTGTTTCTTTTGCCAGGAACAATCAAATGTGTTTAAACAGACACAATCTGATAGAAATTGGGTATTTGGTGTTTTTAACATGTTCTTCTAGAATTTTTATGGTGATGGAGGACATATGTTCATAAAATTAAGCTTAAAACTGCATTTTGGAGTAATTTGTTTTAATTCAAATTGTTGTGAATCAGGAGCAGAAGAAAAAATGCAGTTGGAGAAAACTTGAAGTTGTAGAAGCTACAATCCGCAGGCTAACATTTCCCTGCCCCGATCTGATGCATCCACTTATGGGATGGATCGCTTCAGTGGTGCTCACCTTTACTACGTTAGATTGGGGGTGTGAGGGACTGTAAGCTAGCAGGAAAGCACATAAACACATGGGTGAAGAAAAGTGGGATCTGGGTTGCTCTGCGCTAGTGATCCCGCCTACAACTCTAATGACCTCTAATGAACTCCTGCCGCTCTGCAGAAACTATGTCCTAGAAAACGACACAGGTCTTTTGATTTCGGCTGAAATAATCCTAATTAAAACACAACTGGGAACGCTTTCAAAATGCTCCATAAAAATACAGAAACATACCAGCCATGGCTTCAAAGAAGCGTTTGTTGACACACATCAGCCTGGAAAGAGTTTCATAATTTAGGGTTTCTTCTGCAGTGAGAAAAATGATCGACAATTGGAAAGCATTTGTGACAGTTGTCAGTCATTTTCTGGAATAGATGTTATTTTGAGGTCATACTGTGAGAAACAAAGAAAAACACAAAGAATCCACAAGCTAAAACACTGCAGGCCTCACAAAGCACATATGTGACAGCAGAGTTAGGCCTGAACCAGCTTGTCTCAGAGGGGTGCCATGAAAAAGCGGCTTCTGTCTACAAAGGACACCAGCTAGAGTCAATCAAAGCGCTTCGAAACAAAGAAACAAACTGCTGGAACAAAATCCCACGAAGAGGTTCTGTTTGGAGCTGGACTCCATTGAGGAGGCGGTGGAAAGCTAAGCTGAGATCCTTCATGAATTACACCTCCCACCTTCATTCTGCATCATGCCGAGGAGGCCCCAAGGGGCTCCTCCAGGACCAGACGGCAACCTCAATGCAGTAAAAAGTGCAAACATTTCTCCCTCTTGAACAACACTACACACATTGAAGTCAGCCTCACACCAATGAGTCGTTTTACACTAAAGCTAAAACAAAAAAATGAACACTTAAAGTAATGCACTGCAATCTCTTTTCATTTATTTTATGATCCCAGTTTCAACTAAAGTTTGTTTATTGTACCTTCCAGAGTTTTATGACACGTGCAGATTTTATTTTTAGCTTTCAATTTTTTTACTCATTTGTGTTCCATTTCTATCCATCTCATTTCATCTAACTGTGTTCAATTTTTTCTCAGACTAAACCAAAAATATGTTTAAAGAAATAACTACCCCAATCTTTCTGGTTTATTTGTGGTTAAGTAAAAAAAACACTATTTATTTTGATTATTTTAAAAGTACCATATTCTTAAAAGACTGGCCTTGCAGATTTTTTTACCTAATTGTGCAAACTGTAGAATCTGGGTAATTCTTCCGGCTCTGCTTTAAAAATGATTCAATTTTGAAAGTTCTGAAAGTTTAAATAGGTCATCTCTGAAGTATTTTTACTCTGTACACTGTTGAATAGAAGTTCAACATTTATTTAAACTGGTAAAGGGGATGAACCTAACGAGAAAGTCTTGGGAACGTACTGTATTAAAAAAAAAAACTTCAATATCCTGTTGTTTTTATGAAGATAGTCTTTAATAAAAAAAAATAACAATAATTGACTCAATGAGAATTGTCACTTTGTTGTGCATCAAAAATTAAAAGCAAAGCTACAGGACAATATCTGTCAGTCTAAATAACTTTAAAGTTTTTTCTTGTCTTCTAATAGCATCATAGGGTTGTTGGAGCCAACCCAGCTGCTGTTAGGTGAAGGTGGGGTTCCCTGAACAGGTTTCCAGTCTTTTGCAGGCTCACACACATACATTAGGGCATAGTAGAGTAACTAATTCACCTACAAAGCATGTTTTTGGACTGTGGGAGGAAGCCAGAGTGCTTGGAGAAAACACACATACATAGGGAAAACATGCAAATGTCACACAGCTGGGATTTGAACCAGGGCCTTCTCATAATGGGTTGAGAGCACTACGCCACAGGGCAGCCTCTTTTAAAAAGACATTATCCAAAAAATGACATAACTGCTGGGTTTCTTAGAAAATCAGGCATGTTTTTGTTAAAGGTTAATAGCTTCTGTTATTATAATCTTTGATCAAAATCACAGCTTTGAGGGTGATTGCTCTCTTTTTAGAGCTCCCCAGAACATGTGTTCTAACATCTTGGAAAAAGTCTTAAAAAGACACGTTTTCATACAGATTTGAAAACTTAACTTTGTTAGTAATAAAGTATGCAACAACCGAAAAATGTAAAATTAAAGTAAAATCATCTTCCCCCTGTATTAAAGAGTTGTATAATGACACATTATTATCTTTTTAAAACACATTTTTCTTGCTAGGCTGCGCGGTGGAGCCGTGGTTAGCGTTCTAACCTCATAGCAAGAAGGCCCCATGGGGTTTCTCTGGGGACTCTGGCTTCCTCCCACTGTCCAAAAACATCTTTCATAGTTGTTTTGATCTCTCTAAATTCTCCCTAGGTGTGAGTGTGTATTGTTGTGAGCTTGTGGCGACAGACTGGTCACCTGTCCAGGATGTCCCCTGCCTTTGCCCGCAAATGGCAAGGATATGCTCCAGCAACCCTGTGACCTCAAAATGGGGAAAAAAAAAGATGAATGGTGAATTCCTCTTGCTAAATTTTACAATACTGGGGATTAATTCATCCAAGCCTGCTCAGTGACATTTTTGAAAAATACTCATCATCTTGATACTAAATCCATTCATTTTCTATTTTTCATTCATTCATTTTCTATTCCGTTTAGTCCCTTTCGGGGTCACAGGGATGCCGGAGCCTATCCCTCACACTCACACCTATGGACAATTTGGAGTTGCCAATTAACCTATGAAGCATGTTTTGGGATGGTGGGAGGAGATCCCGGAAAAAACCCACGCTGATACTAAATCATTTTGTTTATTTATGAGATTTAAGAATAAATCCCAAATTTGCCATTACTGTATCTCATCTGATCAGGAGCCTGATATAAACCTGTCCTAGCTTTCATGATTCCTGATTCATGCTGACAGAGTCTGCACAACCTGGATTCGACTTTGGCAAATCCCAGGAAGCACTGATAGCCAATATTACTGGAGAGATGTCTTAAAATAAACTCATCTGGTGTGATTTGTCACCTACGAGGACGCAGCTTGACCTTGTCTGAGCGTAAATCTGCCAACCAGCAAGTGAAACAGCAAAGTTTTTGAAGAGGTTTGCAGAAAATTTTGTTTGAAAATGAAGTAAAACCGGACAAGATGCTAAATATAGCATGTAATGATTCTGACTTGTTTCTGTTGCTGCTAACATATGTTTTGCTGCTGACCCTGCTGACAGAAGCATAAAGCCTAGCATGTGTTCTGGCAACCTTGCTTGCTTTTCCTAACTCGGGGAATGCTGATGCAATCTGCTGCAGGTAGCACACCAAGCATGGATAAATACCTAAAATTGTACAAACCCCACTTCAAAGAATTGTTTTACAATCCCTTAAAACAGCTCCAGGCAGCTAAGAATTGGATCGTAATAGTGTGCAAGCTGCAGACGAAGCCATTCAAAGCTCTTGAGGAGACCTGAAATAGAATGCAGAGTGCATAAAATGATGTGGAAAAATGTGCTGTCAGATTCACGTGAAGTGCTGATGAAAAAACATGCAGACATAAAGGGCTTTCATGTGAATGTAGCCAAAGAAATCTATGGAAAATGACAGCCTATTTTATAGGTCATAATAAAAAACAAAAAAACTTGAAAATTCAACAATTTACTTAGGGCCTAATTAATGGATCTGAGGTTGCTGGAGCCTATTGCAACTGCTGACATTTAAGACTCCAAATACTGTGACAAACAACTACACACACTTCCTGCAGTTTTGAATTACCAGATTGCATTTGAAACATGTTTTTTGGCTGTAATGGGAACCTGGAAAATCTGCAAAAAAAAACTTCACACGCTGTGAAAGAGCATGCAAACTCCAAGTAGAAATTGGATTGGAACCAGCAACATGGTCCCTTGTACGAAGGTTAAAAAAAGAAGTTGTGTAACATTAAGATGTATTGGAGAAAACAATTTAAACAAAATATGAAAGAAATCTTGAGCCTGTTGGAGAAGGAATGAAGTCTTTGTGCTTCTGCTTTGTTGTTTCTGAGATGAGCAGAAACACAGCTCAGAGCCATCGAAAGGGAATAAAGAGCAAAACAAGGCTGAAGGACATTTGTGTGAAAAGAAAGTGTGCCTACTTTAATTTTCTAGAATTTTCACATTTTGGCCAAAACTACAAGAAGAATGCATTACAGTCTAAAGCAGTCTACAATTCAAAAGCTTGTATGGTCAAAGGCAATTTTTCACTGCAGGAACTTCGGCAATTTCCAAAAAATTTTGAGTCTATTATTCCGTGGACAGAAAAATATATTTTCAACACAATAAAAGCACAAAACATCCAGATCTAAATTGCAATGATTAGAGACAAATAAAGAGTTTTTTAGTTGTAATTCTTATTCATGAAAACACAAAACCAAACCAAATTAAAGCTACAAGTAGCATTTAGCGGGCCCGAGCACGTGCCACCGCCTGGCACGAGCGACCGCCCCGTGAGCAACGCCCTGCTCGAGCCATTCTCGTCGTTTTTTCTTGTCCATTCTGGAGCTCCAAGCTAATGTTAATATGACAGCAGCCTCTGGGGGGGGGGGGGGGGGGGGGGGGGGACTATAATCTGTTGCCTTAAAGGACAAAGACTTTTGCATATAGCATGAAAAAAATTCTTAAATCTAAGCCTCGTTTAGACCTGCTCATTTTCTCTTCAAGTAGAAGAAGGTTTTTATCAGATTAAGAAACAAGCAATGATGATAATTGCTATCACTGTTCCTAAGAATGAGAACAATAGAACTCATTCAATTTCCACTACAATGTCTAGATGAATGTCAGCTATGTCTGATAACTTGGCCAATTAGCTGGACCGGGATCTTACAAAGTGCAGGTGGTTAACGTCCAGTGTGATGAGTCTGTGGACGGCAACAGTACAGCATAGCTTTTGGTTTCCACAAGAGAAGAATTCCTGACACATCTGCCCTAACAGACAACTACAAGAGGAGTTGAAATGTATAACACGGTGAAGGAGTTTTTGTGCAGAAAAAGGTACCATTAGAAAAGCTGGTAGCCATACCTGCAGACGGGGCTCCTGCTATGATTGACCGACAAACAGGTTTCATCACTCACTGTAAAGCTGACCAAGACTTTCCAAAATGTCTGCATTACTGCTGCTTCTTTCACCAGTAGGCCTTATGTGCAGAAGTGATTGGCTCTGGACATATAATGACTCCTATTGTGAAAATCATAAAAAACCTCAGCTGCAAAGCAAAACAGAACAGGATTTTTAAGGTGCTATTGGTGGAGATATCTGCTGAATATGGTGAATCTGAACTTGTATTCTTGACTGACATTACTGGAAAACTAAACCACTTGATCTGCGAGCTGCAAGACATTGGTAAAACTATATTTTTTTATTGACCAGCCTGCCTGAGCCAGTGTTTTTCTTGTGGGGATCTTTTCTGCCAGGGCTTGCCAGCTTGGTCAGTGGATGTTGCTGCAGTTGTCTCCCTTGCTGGGACAGCTGGAGTTAAACACAGCAGCTCACGGCTCTGAAGTGGACCCCGTTGCTGTCCCAGTCTGGATGGGCACTGTGGTGATGTTCCAATGTTCAGGCTGGCTCCTGGTATGAAGAGATTCCCAAGTACCATTTCCTAACCGCAGAGCCAAGGATGTGTTTACATGTTTAGGTCAAAAATGTGATGAACAGCTTCATGTTGTCTATTGATGTAAGTTTAAACCTAAACATGTTTCCCTGTTACTAATCCAGTTGATATGGTTCTCCATCTGTGTCTAGGTGATAGAAAAGCATTTTTTTATATTTAGAGCTCCAAGCAAACAAACAGTTGTCTATATAAGAGCTTTTACAATTGTGGACTTTTAGCCGGTCTCTGAATACATGTGACCAATGTATGGTGGATTTTCACAGACTTTGTGTAAAACTGAAGGTGACAGAGACTTTGGAGAAGTGGCTACATTGCTCTGGACTTCTTTGTTTCATCCACAGAAGAGTAAAATATGTGATTGATTTTGAAAAGCTGCTGAAAAATGTATCTTTTTAAAATTGCAATTTCTAATTTGGGTTTTACATTTTGTGTTCCATTTTTTGTGATTGTATTAGAAAGATTTGTTATTTATTTGGTGTTTAAAGGTGGTACATAATGTATATACACAATCTTCTTAGAGACATTTGCTATATGTTGTGTTTGTTGTCGTTGTAGTTTAATTTCTTTGGATGTATTGAAAGGAAATGAAAAGAAGTTGCAGCATTGATTAAAAAAGCATAAAAGAGACATTTACTGTCTGATGTTACATCTGTAGGAGTGTACTGAGACTGGGTTTTGTTTTGGAGCACATTCATATATTTTGTTTGTAAAAAAAAAAAAAAGATAAAATATAAAGTTAATTGTATTTTGGATGAATAAAAAAGCAATGATTAGTGCTAAGGATGTATAAAAGACAAACAAAACAAAGGAAATTGCTGTATTTTAGTGTTGAACTAGGCTTTCTAACTGTTCTACTTTCTGTCTGCCACTCGTGGCTAATTTACATGTGAGCACACAGCCGGGGGGGGGGGGGGGGGCTAACTCCACTCCTGCAGCAGGGGAGACTGATGAAAAGCTTGAGGATGTAAGATTGAATAAATAAAATCCTAGAGTTGACCAGTTCATTTTATAAATGTAAATATTTTTTATTTTGGTGCTGATAAACTAAACAGATGTTATGATAAAAATATTTGCTTGAGTCAAAATGTCCAAAAATTTGCTTTCAGCACAATAGGGTGATTAAGGTGGTTAAATGTTTCTCGTACGTATAGTGCTGCTTTTCAAACGTGGAGCTTTGTAAGACGCATCTAATTCTGAAATCTCAGCTTCCTGAGACAAACGGCTGATTTCCTATGAAGCTTGATTATATGATCATGCTTCATGATCATTTATGAACATATATAGCTCGTCCAAAATTGTCATATCCATGGGTTCAGAATGGAAGTTTCATCAAATCTATTTAATTTCAGTGAGATCAGACAAAGAATGTGAACGTGAGAGCAACATTTGTGCATGGCGAGATACCCAACTTCGCCGCTCTGTCACGACCACACCCCCGCGTTGAAAGATTTGTTTTTCATCAGAGTAAACTTCAATGGTTTTTCAACAGGTGGACGTCATTTTGAGGTGTGTTTGCTCATCCTACTTGGAGCAGTGATGCTCCAAGTAAAACATGTCATTTCCTGTTGCCAACAGGTGGCGCTACACCTGTTTCGGATTTTTCCACTGCAGATGTGTTCAAAGTCAGACTACAATCATGCACAACAAATTTGGATCAGATTAGATTATTTATGGCTGAGTAATGGCCATTTTTCTTTTCATGGCGTGATTTCGAAACGACCTCAAATTTTGACGCGCCGCCACGGTCACAAACAACCGTAAAAACTTAAAAGCTTCGCAATTTAAGATCAGACATGTGTTTAGTTTACAAAACCAAAGTTTGGAGTCATTGTTCAAAAATCTCTAGGAGGAGTTCGTTCTAGAACGAGGCCTGCAAAGGACCAAAATAGAGCAAAACTGACATATTGACATCAATATAGCAGACTGCCTGTGCGACTGACAGCTTGGTCCCAAGAGACTTTTTTGTAGGTTTCCATCTGATGAACATGTCCTGTAAATATCAAGCTTGTATGTTAAAAAACATGGCGGGGCTCTCAAAAACAAACATGGTAGGTGGCGCTATTGAGCCGTTTTTTGTTCACCCATGCAAGTGCTGTGTATCTAAGTTGGAGATATGTAAGAGGCCTCTCATTCTGAAATCTCAGCCTCGTGATACAAACGGCTGATTTTTTATGAATTTTTAATTATCTGACTGCAACGCAATCAACCACTTCCTGTTTGGTGGTGGCTTGCGCAGGCACCGTCAGGTGTACACCCATGAAACTTTAGACGATGAGAGAAGACCCTTATGAGTATCTCCTGTTGTAATTTTATGAATGTCGGACAAAGCACAGAGAAAAGATAGGTCAGAATGTGACATAAAATGTATTTGTCAATATCTAGGTGGCGCTATGGAGCTCGTCCAAGATTGTCATATCCATGGGTTCAGAATGGAAGCCTCATCACCTCTATTGAATTTCAGTGAGATTGGACAAGGAATGTGCACGTGAGAGCAACTTTTGTGTGCATGGCGAGACGCCCAACTTCGCCGCTCTGTCACGACCACACCCCCGCATTGAAAGTTATGGCTTTTTATCAGAGTAAACATCAATGGCTTTTCAACAGGTGGACATCATTTTGAGGTGTGTCGGCTCATCCTACTTGGAGCAGTGATGCTCCAAGTAAAACATGTCATTTCCTTTTACCAGCAGGTGGCGCTACACCTATTCCAGATTCTTCCACTGCAGATGTGTTCAAAGTCAGACTACAATCATGCATATCAACTTTGGATAATATTGGATTTTGCATGGCTGAGTAATGGCCATTTTTCTTTTCATGGCGTGTTTTCAAAATGACCTCCATTTTCGACGCGCCGCCACGGTCACAAACAACCGTAAAAACGTAAAAGCTTCGCAATTTAACATCGGACATGTGTTTAGTTTACAAAACCAAAGTTTGGAGTCATTATTCACAAATCTCTAGGAGGAGTTCGCTCTAGAGCGAGGCCTGCAAATGTCCAAAATGAAGCAAAAATGACATATTGACCTCAATATATCAGACTTCCTGTGCGAGTGACAGGTGGGTCCTTTCAGACTTTTTTGTAGGTCTCCATCTGAAGAACATGCCCTGTAAAAATCAAGCTTGTACGTTAAAGCGTATGCGGGGCGTCGGGACAAAAGTCACTGTAGGTGGCGCTATCAAGCCGTTTTTCTGCGCCCATGCCAATCTCCTATAAAATACGAAATTTTTCGCGACTCCTGATGTGTGTGCCAAATTTGGTGAGTTTTGGGGTATGTTAAAGGCCTCAAAAAGGCGACTCTTCCGGTAGAATAATAATAATAATAATAATAATAATAAACATTCGAATTACAATAGGGTCCTTGCACTCCGTGCTCGGGCCCTAAAAAGTGATCCTTGTACATTATGCCTGTATTTGTAAACGAAATGCATTATAACAACACATTCACATTCAGAAAGGCTGACATGGTGGTGAAAGGGTAATGATATGGGTTCTCTAAAAAATCTGAGTTTTAGCTCCTGAGCAAAAATTCAATGTTTAAGAAATTTACATTCATTTCTTACAATGAAACTTATTTATAATTGAATAATGCTTTATTACACCACTAAATGATCAGACTGGCTTTGAGAGAAATTAAGTTAAGGGTAAAAAGATTTAGAGAGCTGCTTATAACTAAACTAACTCTCTCAATAAAGTGAAGTGACATAAAAAAGACAGATGGGTAAAACTTAGTAAAAAATTTGGAGAAATTAAGAGTGTCACTTTGTTTATGTTTTTACTATTTACCGTGACTTTAGCTTTTATGCCAAATCATGGGATGCACTTTTTTGAATCAGACTGCAGGTTAAAAAATAAGAAATGATTGTTTTATGTGATACTCTTAAATGTAAGAGACAACAAAGATGTACATTTGTATTGTTCTTCAAACCGTTTTTGTCCTTGAAACGGTATTTAGTCTAGAAAGCAGCTCCTTACATGGGGTTTTATCTCAAACCTCTGCACACCACAGCTGGGCTGTGGAGGTTGAAAAAACAATAATGTTCAGATTTTTCTTTCTTTCTGCAATTCTGGAGGAATCCTTGTTGTGTTTTCGTTTTCCCATTTAGCTTGACCACAAACATTGATGCATGGAGGTAATTATCATCAGCTGTGAAATGAACCGTGCATGCCGGCACTGATGAACAGACTCCAGGCATTTTGCCTCGTTTAATTTAGTCATTTGTGGGTTAATGGAGTTGCAATTCAATAATTAAATCATGTGACACTTTGTGATAAAATGGAATCAGTAGTTTGTTCACCTCTTCATTCACGCCCACGCTGTCTGTGCGTGTTCAGTATTCATAATGGATCAGTGTCTGCAGAAGTGCTGCCTCAAGGGCAGTTTCTGCCTTTGTGCTGACCTGCAGCAGATGGTAAAGGAGAGTAAGTTTGCATTAAACTCAAACCTGTTCAAACCTTTGAATCACTAAACTTTAGCTGCACTTTAAAACTACTGTGCACACTCATCAAACTTCAGCTGAAGCAATATCAAACACAGAATCAGAATGGTTACGGGTCGTGTATCGGCAAGAGTCTGGCGATGATGCGTATCCCGAAACGCATCCAAGGACACGATACACATCGCAATACTGTACCGGAACACAATTGTTTTTTTAAGAGTATGACTTAGAAAAAGCTCTACCTTAATATTAACACGCCTTTCATTGTAATAAAATGATAAAATTAATTAAATTTAATGATTACAATGCTAAGCACTGCAACTGTATTTTATATAGAAGTTGCTTTTACCCAAGAAAATTCATGGCGCTTTTATTTTGGTAACTTAAAATTTATTTGTTCTTAAAGGGAACAGTCAACATTGTCAGATTTTCACAGCAAACATTTTTCGGTATCAGAAAAAAAATAGAATGAATGTGCCTTAACCTTAAGGTTCTAAAATTGTGATTGCTGTTATTTTTCAATATTGCTTAACGTAGCTTCTCCAGTACTTTTAAACGGTTCAGGAGCCTGAATGGTGCTTCAAAAATAAAGGGAAAAAAAACACCAATTCTTTCCAGAAACAATAAAGTGTGATGAGGCAACACGACAGGGTGCAGGAAAGCGCTTTAACCCTTGTGCTATCTTAGATGACCCCACCCTTACTTTGACGTGTTATTCCTACCATGACAAAGGTGGATAAAGGTGGAAAGATTTCATGTAATCCATGGACACCAGTGAAGATCACAAATCATTGAAGAAAAATGGTTCAGAGCACTGTCTAGTGGGTCTAGATGACCCAACTCCCAATGTTAACGTGCCTAGGATAGCACAAGGGTTAATGTGGCCAGGATGCATTATTTGCATGACAGTCTGCACTGCAACTCTGTTTTCTCACACGCGGTCATAAACAGGTATTTCACAGCTCATCGCTGCAACGTTGGCCTTTTTCAGACCGTTGTACACATCACTCTGATCCATCAGGTCGCTGAACTAGAATCTACTGCTGTGAGTTTCCGCAGAACTTTGACCCACTTTGCTGACAACATTTTGGCTGCTTCACTGCTGCACTGCTGCACTGCTTCACTGCTTCACTCGTTCTTTTCTAAACCCGCTAAAAAACACTGTTATCCACGTTTTTATATGATACTGGCAGTAACTAAGCACAAAGATTTGGTTTGGTACCCTGGGGTTTAAGTGGAAAACAAGGGTCAGACGCTGAAGAATGCTCACAAATTATTAAATAAATATCGTTATGACAGCATTTTAAATCAATAGTGCCAAAAAATATCGCAATACATCGCCAAAAAGATTTTCTCCTACACCCCTACTGGTTACATTTAGTCAGTAACCAAAGGTGACAGTTTTCTTTTTGGGCGTGTGTGAACTGTAAACTGTAATTTTGGAGTGAATTACAGGTAGAATGTCATTTTTCAGTAGCACATTGCAGGGTGAACATTAGAAAATAACAACAATCTAATTTATCTTAGTCTGAGTAAGGAAAAAAGTTTATGCAAATGAAACAAACACTTTTGTGATACCTATTTAGAAATACCGGTAGATACAGGATAAATAAAATATGCATTTCATTTTTTGGTGATGCATTTTTACAGGGAACAATGAAGCTTACCTCATGAATAAGAATCAGGCACCATACAGATACTCTCTGGCTGCTTTGAGTCAGAGCACTATCAGCCGATCAAATGAAGCCAGAGATGTTTCTGAACAACCATGGAGTGACCATCATTCATGCTTCCTCCCCCCTCCACGATGTCATAATGGACAAAAAACAGACTAGCCCATCTTTTATATGCCGCCTGTGTTGGAACCACACAGAGAACTTCTCTCCCAGAACCTACTACAATATAATTGAGGAGTGGACCGTCCTGCTGTGCTGCTTGCCGAAGTGGGAACACACATGGAGGATTTTCCCATCACCTTTTGCCATTGCTGCCTGATTAGCTTTGTTAAGCAAGAAACTCAATCAATAAGGTTAAAGGGAGTAGGTTGAAAACATAAGAAGTGGAAAAAGGTGAATAGTTCAAGATGCATTCAAGTAAATTAGGCGATTAATTAGATTCACTGCAAAAAGCCAATTATTTCCCATTGACAAAGATACACACATTGTTAAACTATTTTTGAATAAAAGCATTAAAGTGTTTGATTTCTGGAGTCCTGTGTGTCACATTATTTTTATTATTTAAGCATAAAAAGTAAAAAATACAAACAAATAAGTTTCTGAAGACAAACCTAAATACAAAGTGAAAATGAAAAGGTTTTCATGCACAGAAGTGAGAAAAAGCTGCAATGTTGCATTGAATAGATACAAAAGAGTTCTTAATTAGTTCTACAGAGTTCAGAGATCATGTTCTGTCTGTGACACCTGAATTGACAGAGGTAAAACAATAGGAACATTTCAAAGACATCTGGATGACATGTCTGTGTGAAATGAGTCCGTGGAGAATGAAAAATGGAGCTGGAGGAAACGGTCGATGTAGAGTGATGGATGAAAAAGAGTTCATCCCAGTGTGAGTCATCATGGGTAGTGGGCAAGCAACCCTTGTGTCAATAAAGAAGAAGGAACTCATATTCTCTAATCTTGAGAAATACCAAGATACCACCACTTCTGAGGTGAAACTTAAAATGTTTCTGTTAAATTGACCTTAAAAAAGAGGTGGGTTTTAATGTTGGATTTTATTAGGGTTACCCCCACCTTGAAAGCAACCCACAACCTGACAGCACAGAGGCGTCTGACTCAAACCTCCTTATTGACTTTAGGTCAGTATTAAGGTGCAGCACCAGCTTTCACTTCACATAGATCACCAGGGTTGAATACCATTTCTAATTAACATCTGCACCACAGTGCAGGCCTTGTGGAAACACTGTAATGCATTATTCTGTTCCAGTAAAAACAACAAACAAGGTTCTGGAGTGACAAAAAAAAAAGAACTGAATACAAAGCCAGGCCAGAATAATCCAGTTGATGAATAAAACATCAGTGGAGGGTTTTGCATTGAGTCTTTATGGACTTCAAGCACTCGCTCTGGTTCAACGCTCTGGTTTTATAGACTTATGCAGGTCTGTTTCTCGCCAGACTGGCAAATGTTGCTACATATACCCCATCACCACAACTTATGGGATAACTGCTCTGTTTGGACAACTCAGAAATCTTTGTACTTATTCTACTTCATGACTGTCAGCATGTTTTTTGTCTTGTCTTGATATGTGTGAGGCATTTTTTATGTTCTGCAAAGCAGGAACCTGCTGAAAAACCTGCAGACACTAATATCTCTCCCAAAACAGTTTAACAATGGGTCAAAACCATGTTTATTTCTCACATGAACAGTCAGTGCCCTCAAAAAGCATTGTCCCTTAGGCAGTGTGTGAGCACTGCAGGTCAGAATGCTTAGGTGTTTTGTCACTATTGAGAGAATTTCATCTACATTGGACCACATATTTTCCTTGCAATGCAGTGAGGGAAGAAACAACGTGAATGTCTTAACCCTCCCTTGCACTGGTCCCCTGTGATGTTCTCACTTGCAACATCCATCCCTTGCAGCAGGAACATTTTCTTCCACCACCACCACACATCCCCACTCCTCCTGCTCCTCTTCTTCTTCTTCCTACAGCTGCTTCTCTTCCCCTTCCTCCAGCAGGAAGTTGACCTTGCTTATGTTGTTGGTGAGGTACCTTTATGTTCATGCTACAAATGGTAGTGGTCCTGGCCCATTTTTACATCTTTGAAAGCATTCAGAATCATAGACAGCACCTGTGAGGTAACACATCTAACTGGTTAATTGAACATGTGAGATATGGAAAACTCCTTATTTGTTGCTATGCCTGTTAGTCATAGAGATTTTTTCAAAGAGAACGGCCATTAGACCGAGAATTGTCTAATCAGTTTAGATCAACGGGATCTAAGTAATCATCAAATATTCTAAACATGGGTTTATTCTGCTAACTCTATGCTACTTGACCAAAACCACTTGGAAAGTTCTCCTACACACTTAAGACATATATTAAGACAATTGACATTGGATGAAATCAATGAGAAATTACATTCTGTTCTGAACATGCACAAGTTAGTTTGGAGATTTGTACATGCAGTTTTGAGAATATCATTTCAATTTCAAGAAATTAGCCAAACCAACTGAGAAAAACTGTAAACTGAGTCAGGCCAGGTTACTTTAAAACCGTAATAAATTGAAAATAAATAAACAGATATGTTTCAGTGAGCTGCTAAGTGTGTTCTTTAAGGTTTTCCTGCAATTAAAAAATGCATGTACAGTATGTAAACCAAGACTGAACAATGAAAACAGTGTGACTGCTGGAATGAAAGCTCCTCACCTCATTGTATACAGTAGAGGACCATGATGCCTCCCTGCAATTTTCCTGCGGCTCAGAGAAATCTTTGAGAGCTTTGCCGTTCCACTCAGCTTGCCTTCACCTTGGTGACCTGCCAAGCCCACAGTTTACATCTATGAGAGGCCCCAGGTTTTTATATTACAACATTAGACATTCCTGAGGGTTTGTTGCACAGTGCTCCAACTGTTCAGAGCTCCTGCCAAGTCCATAGTAACAGACCAGCCTATATTTAGCTGTGTTTACAGGCTGTTGGAAGGCGCTTAAAATAGTTTGGGGGGAGACACTTGTATAAAGCTGCCCCTCAGGGGTCCATCAGACCTTAGAATGTCAAAACTGCATTAACAGCTCTGCATGCCAGCATGCATGGATTGGGGGGGGGGGGGGGGGGTTAATGTAACCTGAAAGCAAACGTCTAACGATGTCTAATAATTCTTGAACAGGTGAGGGAACTTCCCCTCAAAAGGAATCCTTACAGCTTTATGGAAAATCTCTAATAAAAAAAAATAAAGCTATTGTGACTGACAGGTCTTCACCACCAAAGGTCTAACCTCCTCGTTGGCTCGGTTCTGGATGTTGTGTGACATAAACAGAGCAAAAGCAAACCTCCAGAGAGTGTGCTCCTGAAATTCTCAGACGAGCTTGGAACGACAGCTTCAATGAAGTCAGTCATCTCTCTGCATTCTCAATGAGACTTTGAAAAGCCAGCACAATCTAAAGGCTAAAAGATAATTATGGCATCAAAGGCTGCAGCTGCATTATTCACGAAAAGACTTTGAATAAGCATGCAGAGCTTCTTGAATATTATTGAAATAAAATGCAGCACTTTCCAGGGTGTGTTTAAGATTGGGTGTAAGATTAGGTTTATGACATCTGATAAAAGACACAAAAAAGGAAGAAAATTGCGCACTAGTGCATCCAGAAAAGGGACTGTTTCTGTTGTTTTTGGGACATGAGAGTCACATGTTTCTCCTTTTTGTGTCTCCCAGCAGGCTTAGAGTGACTCGGTATGTGACCCTTTTGTGTGATGGTGTTGGAGGATGTATCAGACAGCTCCTAAATTGTAATAGACTGAAACAGTTTCCTGCAGAGTTCTGGAATAGTTCAGTCTGCTTTTCCCTGCCAAGCCATTGCCCTGATTGGACTCTCCAACCCCTCCGACTCCTCCACATGCTTTGGACTTAAAGAAGTGCTCCAAGGAAGCACGGAGACAGCGATTATGCAGATCATCGTGCGCTGGAAGGGCACCAATTACCCTGAGGTACCTTTTCATGTCTGCATTGGTTGAGCAGAACACAGACTGGTGTCCTACTAATGCGCAACAACGTTGATGTCAGTGAAGGCAGTGCTAGGGAAGGGATCTGAGCCCAAACATTATATGTGTCCTAACAAGCACAACATTTCCCTGTTGTGTCTTCTTATTTGTTCTAGACGGTTTTACAGCAGAGTAAAGGAAAATGATCTGCTCTGAAATGTTAGTAGTTTTGGAAGAATTTTATTTTAGGATCAAATAAGGAATTATTTTACAGAACAAGATCCATCAATGGCATTTTTGAAAAGCTTATAGCTTGAGTTAATATTCTTTTCTTTTTCCACCTACGTGGTTATGTCATGTCAGCCCCGCCTCTACTCTGCTGCTTTGGAGTGTCCACAGCAGCAGCAACACTTTCTCTGGACAGAAACACAATTTCTGTAGTTCATGAAACCAAAACAGTGTCAAATTAGAATATTTAGTAAAACCTGATACTGATGCTGTTTTCCAATCAGACAATTCATCACAATTTGATTTGATCTCATTGATGTTTAGTGAATTCTCCTTTTTTATGCTTTTTATTTACATTTAAGGTTTAAGCAAGGTTTGAGTTTCAATTGTGAGAATGTAAATAAACGTGTTTAAAAAAAAAATACATATATGTACACATATATATACAAAAATATATATATATACACATATATACACATATATATACATATATATATCAAAAGAAAACCTGCGATAACTATGCCCTAACCAAAACATTCAACGCTACTCTGGAGTTCGATCGCTCAATGGAATAAGAAAGTTTATTTTGCAGCTATCTAAGATTAGTTTTTCCTTTTTTCTCAGCACCTTGAGCTCACTTTCCTGCTTTCATTAACTCACTATCTACTTTTCCAGCCAATCAATATCCATTTCCTTCCCTTGCAATTCCTCCGTTGTTTGTGTCTCCATGTTCCTAGCTGTTGCGGAACGCCTCCTCCATCCCATTCTTCACTCTTTCTTGCTTTTGGGAAGCATCATCTGTTCCATCATCTGATCAGAGCCTATCAATCCAAGTACCAGAGTCTAACCTCCAAAAGGACTTCAAATATTGGAATATATTTGAAGTACCATTCCATGTCCTATTGTTCAAATAAATCTAGCTTCATTCTCCTAAGATCTCCACTTACTGAAATGCTTATTGACAACGAAATAGTGGGTTAGCGTAATTAATATTTACAAATTCAGCCCTATTTAACTCTTTAAATGGAATAAGGTTTTGCTTACAACTTTTGACAAACTCTTGATTGTCTTAACATTGATCTGTTGCCAGAGGAACTAGCAGTTATAAAGCTTCATGGTGCCTCTGGCCTGGATCCAGCCCAAAGCACCTCTACAGAGCCATCCAGCCTGAAAAACAATCACGTGTTAGCCAGAGGTCCCCGAGCATCTGCCTCCAGTAATCACACCTGCGCCTGCCCACAAGAGATTTACATGCCGGAGCCATTTTGGATTCCCTTAAAGTATCTTTACTTTTCCTGTCCTGACCCAGTAGGATCACAGGGATAAAAATGTGTTCCAGTTTCAGACAAGACTGAATTGTGCAGCCATAGAGAAGACAGGGTCTTACCCTTGCATTGTTTATTTTGTAAAAAAAAAAAAGAGATTGGTGGAGAAAAATCAGAGAAGCTGCATGAACTCTTCCTGAACTGCAACACATCAAATGTGTGGGAGTTAACTTTTTTTTCGTGCCAAATAGATTATACTCTCAACTACGATACTTTGGAAGATATTTAACATTTTTGACAAATTACTTAGAAAATAATCTCTTAATTTTTTCATTTCTTTTTTTCTTTAAAGCTTTGTAATCTTAAAGATATTTTTGCAGCAGTGCATTAAATACCCACTGTTATAATCTTTTGATCTGAGAAGAGAAAATAAGAAGAGAAATTCACCTCTGAGTTGTGAGTGGGACTGCTGCTTTGAAGCAACCCCCTTCCCCTCACCATTGCTGAGAGCTGTTTTCTGTCACAAAGACTTTTTTTTCTCAAAAGTATTTTTTAAGATGGTTCTGATTTATAAAAATATGAAGAAAAAATACGTAGAAACATAATTTTGAGCAGAATTCCATTAAAACGTGCCATCTATCATCAGGAAAAGGCCAAATGAACATGATAAAAACACCAAAAACATGATTGTCATCAGAGTGTGTATTTAAGAGGACTACACAAAGTGTACAATCCAATTGATTGCAACAGAAACTCACAAAAATGCAATAGAGTTTAAAATATGTTTAGAGACTAAAATTCAAGCAAAAAACTCTGAAGGTCTGAAAAGAATTTGTGTTTGCTTTCAATGAGAAAAGAAAAAATCATTTTAAGAGCAAACAAGAATGTGTTCATTTGCAAATAATGACTCGGCAAAAATGTTATCTTTAAACAGATAATTTTCTATTTGATACAAGCTTGACAATTTTCTTTTGATCCTGCTGGTCAGTTCCCACTTAAAGACTTTTTGGAAGAAAAACAAAATAATGTGGTCAAGCGAGAACATTCATCAAATGAAATATTGTGAAACAAAAACTGGCTGCAAGGACTTTGTGGGTGATGGATGAACCAGGCCTCTGCCCTGTCCCATGTGTTTTAGCCAGAAATAGAGTGTTCTAAACACTACACATTATTACTAGAGAAGGTTTACATTACACTTTAACTCATCAATATGTATGGAATGAAAAAAATAAAACACAAAGACTCATAAAATACCCTTATTTTGGGAAAATAAATCTACTTTGTGGGCCTAAATTTCCTAAATAACCCAAAAACTGTCTCAACTAGACTTTTCCGATTTTTAAGTGCAAGAAATATATTAATGTCTGCTTTCATCTGATCTGTTTTATGGCTGCATCCTGAATGTTTTAACCAATGCTGCGCGTACAAGCAGAAACATAAACCAGAAACCCACACTAATGAATCTGTAAAAATGGAAGTATAAATCCTGCAGCTCCTGTTGCCTCATGGCTTTCCTTACATAAAGCTGCTTTGTCTTTTAACTGAGTTTAATAGATGCTCAAGCTTGCATTTTGCTTGAGCATCTATTAAATGGAACTGTTTAATAGAAGCTACAACGACTGGGATGTAAAAAAAAATGCAAATACCTCTTGGATATTTTATAAGAATGCAAATTTTACATGTTTTAATGTTTATGTTATTAATATTTAAATTTAATATAGATTGACTGCTGTATGTGATAAATTATTTTAGTTTAACACTGTATTTAACAAACAGGAAATGTCTGCACAAAACCTAAAACTTTCAGTGAATGGTATAAATCCCAAGTTTCACTTTTGAAACTAAAATGTAGTATTTTAGGGCGTGGCAGGTCCCAGACTCATGTTGTTTAATTGCATAAGTTTCCATAGCAGCGTAGACAACCTTAGTCGGGCTTCTGTTGTAAAATTTACTGTGCCTTTTAACACCCAGACATGTTTTTGTAGCAACAAAGACTATTAGATAAAGAAAAGGAATGTAAAAAACCAAAGTGGAGAAAACTATTAAACTGAACGAGCCTCCAACTGTGTTTTCTGTTTCACATCTGTAATTGTTTAGTTTTTGTAATACCTGTGTCTGATTTTTTTAATTAAATACATTCATTCATTCATTCATTCATTCATTCATTCATTCATTCATTCATTCATTCATTCATTTTTACAATTAGATACAATTTGTGCTCAGTTCTCTGTGCTTAAATTGTGATGTTTGTCTGTGTATTTTGTTTTGTTTTATTTGCTTTACACTTATTATTATTATTATTATTTACCAAGGCTGTGTCCCACCAAGGTGGGGTAGCCTAGACAAGGCACACAATTTTAGCTCCCTCTGTCTCTTCCCCAAACCCTCCTCCTTCAGTGCGTGAGTGCGTGTGTGCGTATGTGCGTGCGACTGGTCTGAGATCTGCTTTACACTTATACTTGTACATTAGCGTCTTGCAAATAGTGTCAGCTTCCATCTAACAGGTATTAATGCATTAGTGTCTGCTACTGCTCTGCCTATGCTTAGTGTGCGGATCAGAGTTGGGGTTCTTTTATAAAAAAATGCTTTCAAATTGGTGGAAGGGAGCCAGTTTAGCTCGAGGAGCCAGTTTAGCTCGTGCTGGTTTGCGGCGCCTTCCGTCCGTGAAACCAGGGTTCAACTCCAGGCTGCTCCCTGTTCCCTTCTCTACCGCCGGCTCCAAGCCCGGCTTGAGAAGGTTGCGTCAGGAAGGGCATCCAGCGTAAAACATTGCCAAATTTACCATGCGACTTGTTCGCTGTGGCGACCCCTGATGGGAGAAGCCGAAAGTGGAAGAAGAAGCTTTCAAATTGGTGGAAGTTGTGTAAGCTGTGATATTAATGGAAGAGTAAACAAAAGCTAGGAAATGTGTGTAATGGTGTGAGGTTACTAATTGCTATATTTGTGAAACACCAATTCTCAAGTGGCCATTTCTAATATTTGTCTTTTCTAAATTCTGCTTCATTTTGCTTCTCTTCTACTCTTTGTAGTCCTTTGCCATTGCACCTTTCCCATGTAATTTTTAGCAACATATGTTAAAAATCTGTTTTTTACGGGGCATTAGGGAATCCATTTTTATAACAGCCTTTCTAACTGTAGTTTTCTCCTTTTAAAGTTGATTTTGGCATTTGGAAGCATCGTGTTTCTAAGATGCTGCAGATGGAAAACTTAACAAAACAAGCATAATTCAGAGGGTGATAAAAAGATGAAGAAAAAGAAAGGCTGATTAAAAATAAAGTTGTTTTTCACCAAGTGAGCAAAACTTCAGACTTTTTTTCACTCTAAAAACATAATATCTATACGGTATGATTTCAAAAAGGTCATCCTGCACTCCTTTGGAAGATCACATCTGCAACCTCTTTTCATGTAACTTTTTGTATTTTTTGCTTTTCGATTAAAAAAAAACCCTGCAGAACACTGTGCCTACGTTGTAAACTAAGTGTTCTCCTGTAAACACATAAAAAATGAAAGAGGGAAAAAGTTGGAACACGCACCAGATGTTAGAGGACAGTTCCTCAGATTTATTTGAAGCAAATCCAGTAGGAGAGAAACTTAACCCTCTAAAGCCACAAAAGTGCTGAAAAATTGCTTAAATGTGCATTTTGTATAAACTTGAGTGTGGAATGGTAAATGTGGGGAAGTCATGGGCTGTTTGAACTCACTCCGTCTGTTCTGAGGGACACAGATCAGAGCCCACTTTGAACTTCATGGCCTAGTTTCTCACTGCGGGACGCATACGTGATTATCTCAATGTTTCCCCCCACAAAAAACCTTGAAAAATCTCTGACTTATCTATCCAGAAAAGCATTTAACTTTGCTGTATGGTGGCCTGAACCCCGGGGAGGAGAAAACTATGTGGGTAGACACTGCTCTCAAAGCTGTAAATAATTTTTTTTCAACTTGTCTTCCTCTCTGTTCACTTTGCAAACTGCCTCTCCCAGAGAGTGGCTGAAAAGACGCCGCTGCTCGAGGCTATGAAATGAAAATGACTGACATAAAGCCATCTGCCTGTCTACAGGAGTCCTTCAAACGACTGCGATGAAACCGGGATGGAAAAAATTGTTTAGATATAGATGTAAAGATATAACAGGTTTTTATTATTTGTCTTAAACAATAATAATTGGCTGCACCAAATTATTCTCAGAATAATATCACTATTACTAAGAAAGAACACTAACAAAACTTTTATTTTAAATTAATTTGTTTTTTTGAATTGTTAAGTTAAAATAAAACATTGATGTGTATAAGTGTGGTGTCTCTATACTGGAAAAACATAGGGCTGAATCATTAAATTGAAGTTTTGTTAGTAAAATAATATACTTGCTAAGCATTTTATCAAGAACCAATACCTAAAGTAGCAAAAGGATGCCATCAACAAAAAATTGTGATGATGCAGACGTTAATGGAAAAGGCTGTGCACTGAATTATCTTCACAATGTGCTTTTGAAACAACAGTGCACATAATCAGAGGTTTCTTCCTGACTTCCATGGCAGTCACTTTTGAAGCAACTGCAGTGATTTTTATTCAATCACTTTTAAAACACCAAAAAAGTATATTTGACCTTTGAAAAGTAATAAAGTGATTTTAAATTTAACTTTAAATTCAATCTAGAGGGGAAGTATTAATTTTGATTAAAAAGAAAGAAAGAGTAGCAGGAATTCTCTATCATTTAGCTGTTTTTAAAGAAGGTTTATCAAAATTTAGACAAAAGAAGACGTAATCAGTACATATTCCCGTGAGAAGGGGAAAAAGGATACTAAATCGATTTCTTTTTTGGTTAGATATGCACACTGCATGCGTTCCTAAGCAGTTTGTGTGCAGTAAATTATTCCAATACCATTTGAGAAAGCATAGATTACTGCTAATTCCACTCCAATGATAACATGCTCTCCTGCAGTGCCTGAAAATCTGCTGCCGATAATGAGAAACACACAGCAGTCATGACACAGCTCAAGGATGACAGTGTTGTTCCATCGCCGCTAAAAGAAGGAGAAAAATCCATGCATGTTGTTGTAAGTGGGTTTATTGAAGTGCACAATGAAAAACAGTGTAAAGCCTGTACGGTGTGGATCACATCAACCTGTGCCTGCAGGGAGGTCACCTCTTTTGCTGCCTCTGTCAATGAATTTATTTCACTTTTTCAAAATTTCTTATGGTTCATGTTGTTTGAGATACACATTTTACTGCCAGTTTCAGAGCCAGGAAATCAGTTATGGGCCAGTTTGACTGTTTAAATCCTCTACTCACAGACTCAATCATCTGCAGGTTTCAACGTCAATCAAGTGTAACGGAAAAGCATCAGTATAAATGATCTCTCAATGCAGGGTTAAGTGGATAAATTATGTTTGGGCGATTTTAACTTTGCATTTATACATTAAAACATTTCAAAACCCTCACTAGTCACAGATTTGATGGTTTCATTCAATTTTCGAAGTCATTATTTAAATTATTACTATTTTGTCCATTTGTCCAACGTTTCTGTTCACATGTTTTGACTGTACAGAATTAACTAAATTATAAATGGCTTCTTTAATCAATCAGATTTTTAAAATTCCATTTAACGTGGAATATGATTTCCTTAACCAGGGTCAGGGTTACAGGAAACCCAGAGAATAGACAACATTCCACTTTCATCAGGAAAAGGAACTGGGATCGATGGTATAATATGTTTGTGACCCTGAGCGAAAAATATGTAATACACTTGAAGTTTTATTTTATTAATTGTATTATTTCATTACTTACTACTTTAGACCATGTAGTGTAGGAAGTACACTCAGTGAATGCTTCTCCAGAATACATTGGAAGATATTAAAGTTACTATATGTAGATAATATAAAAAGTAAACTTCAAATATACTGCCTCACCTTTAGTATAGACTAAGTATACTTGTAGTATATTTAAATAGAATACCATTTTGCAAAGGGGAGGTATAGTGAAAATAGGGAAACCAGGTGCATTTATATGTTTTTCTCCAAAAAAACTGTATTTTTATCAACATCAAAACACACTCAATGTGTGTTTTTGGGTTTCTGGGTTAGCGTTAAACCTTTTAACACAAATTAGGGAGTTGTCCTTCATCAGAAAAAATCTTTATTGTTTACCTTCAAAGAAAACATTTACAACCTTCATCTTTTTGTTGGATTGCATTAACATATTTATGATATTAAAATCTCACATATCATGTTAATCACAAGCTTCTTTGGAAAAATTAGCCGCACCTTAACAAAAAGTTACCTTGCTAAAAGCTTATTTTATTTTATTGCTTTGGTGCAATCCCACTCCTCTTTTGAGTATTCTGTGTAGCAAAAATGTATTAACATGTATTTGTTATGTTTTACTTTTATATTCTTAAAAGAAATGTGCACATATTTAGTTTATGAATTATAATTGTGTCAAAGTGAAAAAAAAGTTAAAAGTTTGCACAAATGTATTACCATTTAAATGTGTTCTAAACGTATCGCCAGTCACAGATTTGTTGTTTCATAGAGTTAAATGGTTAAAAAACATTTTTTCACGTGACTTCTTTTCAAAATGAAATAGCTGATTGAATTATTACTTGAAGCATTCTCCCACTGTCAACTATAGGTTTTCAGGGTGTGCTGGTATGAGTGTGCTTTTCTCACAGTCAAAATTTGCAACCACTAGTAACAATAACAGATGAGTCATTACTCAGACTAATAATTAGCCACAGCTCTTATCGTCTTAACTCCTAAGATTAATGAGTGATGTCAAAAGTTGATCATTTTACTAAAATGGATGATTTGCTATGTTTGTTTGTGTTTTTGTCACTTTCAGCTCCACATTCACACCGTTTTATTCCTCTAGTACCAAGTGAAGGAACTTGGTGATAATGGTAGATGTGAAGCAGTGGCGGTTCTACCCTGAATTACTCCCCGGGCGAGACCCTCCTCTGGCGCCCCCCCCCCCCCCCCCCCATAGAGTCACTTTGTCCATTTATTGTAACTGAAAATACAGTTAGGAAATATTTAATCAAACACAAATAATCTGAAATAAATATTATAAACTACAAATCACACTAATAATACACTAGAATAAATAACTGCAGCACTAAGAACAGAAAACACTAACTAAACCTAACCTTTGTGGCCTTCCTGATGCAAGCTTGTCAATAACGTCATCATATGAAATCTGCTCCCCCCCTGAATGATTGATACTAACAACAGCAGGTTAGTGAGTTGCTCCTGAGACATTGGTGATCTCAGGTATGACTTGATCAACTGGAGTTTTGAAAAGCTAACAGCAGCAGCAGCAGCAGCATCAGCAGCAGCAGCAGCAGCAGCAGCAGCAGCAGCATCAGCATCAGCAGCATGCTACCATCACAGCTTATTTGACATTATGAACTAATATACAACAATAAAACACAACAAAAACGTTGTGTTACAGCAGAGCAGACAGACACACGAATCATAACTAATGTTACAAGTTAAGGCAGAGCAAACATTTAAGAATAAATATCTTAAAAATGACGTTATTTGCAATATTTGGGCCTACTTCAGTTTTGGTCATGATAGACCAAACAAGAGATTTTTCCTCTGCAACGTTGTTGTTGTTGTTGTAGGGCAGGTAGCATTCGAATTTAGAAAACGTGCATCCAGCTATGCGATAATACCCTTTTCTTTGTCTCTTTTCTCCTCTTCTTCTCTTTTCTTTCTAAATTGGGCACCAGCTTTGACCTTTTTTCTCCAGATTTCAGATGTTTTTGCATTTAGCATAAATGTCCTGACATAGGTATCAAGTCTGTCGACTAAACCAACTGTCATCTAAGTGAAGAATTTTTTTTGTTTTCCCATTTTTTATTTGGGCATTTCACACAAAAATAACCAAAAAAGCATGATTTTTTTATACCTTTTTTATACCCGCAGCCCCCCGTTCGTCAAACATTTCCAGCAGGAGCGCGTGCAGCTGCACCCAGGGGCGCCAATTCGCTACATGGCGGCGCAATTTTTATTTTCATTTTTCATCAAGCACTGAGCCGCGGCCCGCGACCGTTGCCCCCCTGGAAGAAGATCCAGCCAGGTTTGCGCATGCGTTTTGCGCTCCGTGCTCACCTCTCAGCCTGCACCCTTCAGCCCGCGCCCCCTCCCTTCTCCTTCTCACACACATTTGCGTCTACTTCTCAAAGACAGGAGGGAGCGCAGCTGCGGGGCGGGGGCGCCGCCAGGTTTCAGGCTGTTACAAACTCTGTGATATAAGTAAACCAATCGTGGTGCATAAAGTATTTTACAAGAGCTGAGCCGCTGGCGCCGCCCCTCCGTCATTTTTCCGCCCCGGGCGATCGCCCGTATGGCCCGTGCCTAAAACCGCTACTGATGTGAAGTCACACCCGTGGTCTAAAAATGCAGGTTGGCACCTGTGTGAAGCAGCTGCCACACTGTTTGGGACGGACAGATTGCAGTTTGGGAGCCTGGGACGGGTAGAAATCCTGCTGGGCAGAAGGCAGAACCCTGGATATAAGCCATTCGGTTAATCTTCAACACCATCAGCCTCACAGCCGTTATAAATCAGCCTTCACTTGGAGCAGATTTACTCACCCGTGCTGCCAACCAGTTGCACCAGATAATCCTGTCCGTTTCCATCTGAAACAGGGCCCGGCCACATAAATCATGTCCGTCTGCATGAATGTCTATTGTAATTTGATAGAATGATCTTTTGAACAGGAGTTGATTTTGGCTGCGCTTGAACAATATGCTGACTGCCCACAGTCTGAAGTTATTCTGTATGTTCGCATGAGTGCATGCTGAGACTGATGATCTGCTGGTTCAATTTATTTCCCTTCTGGCAAACTTGCTTAAAGACTAAATATGAATGATGACCTGCGCTGACTTTTAAACTACTGTCTAGAGAGCATACATATTAAATAAACAGATACTTTATTCATAACTTGCTTTTCAAATCAATTTTTGAGTGATAAACTACCGGTACATGTTTGCTAAAGTCAGAAATTAGTTTTACCCTATTTATAAAAACATTTTTGCTTTTCCTATGAAGTCTCAGAAAAAGTAAAACTAAAACGTTCACCTAATTGAAGAAAATGACTCCTTTAAAAAAACAAAAAAACAGACCGACACAAAAATATACATAATTTGTGGCATTTCTGATCATTTTATGCGTCATTGCTTCAAACTTTTTGTAAGACATGAATGAGCGGACATTTAATGGGTAAAGTGATTAATAGTGCTTCACATTGATTTATTACTGATGTAAAAACTAGTTTGTACTGTGTTAATCCAAACACCAAATCCACTCTAGCAATGTAGTAGGAACTTGTTATTTTTTTTTTTACAAATAATGTAATTTTTGTAAGTATTTTATGGAATAAAATAATGTCTATTATTAAAATTAAGAATCTGAATATGATACATAAGTTAAAAAAAGAGTTAGGTAAAGCATAATAGAAGTAGCATTAAATACATTTGTTCATGCCCTACTCCCTTTTAAAGCAATTAATTACCTGTTTGACAAACTTCACATTTATTGGATTCAATATGTCACACACTGTATGTAATAGTGTAAACTTGTGTATTTAGAGTAATTATATTGGCATCATTTAACTGTGAATGTTAATGTAGTTACATGGAAATGCAATTAAATAAAGACTAATCAATGTATTTGATTTTTTTTGTTTTGATTGCTTGAAATGATAAATTGCCTTCTTGTTTTTATTTATAAATCTTTTATCAATTTCTGCTTTTTTTCTTGTGTTTTATATTAATTTTTTTCAACAAATGTATCCATTAACTCTCATTGTGTCATTATGCTCAAAGTATAATTTGGGGCTGTTTTGTGTAAATGTTCATCAGAGTTTCCAATCCTGTTCCTGCTGGATATGACACAGTAACTGGCTTGCACTTTTTTATATAATGCACACAAGACAGAGAAAATGAAAAAGTTATGCCGGATGTACATTTAGACAGATTCTGGATCAGTTCTGTTTTCATTATATTTTGTTTTAGAAAAGGGTCAGCGTTTTTGTTTTGCATTTTTGAAACCAGCGGTCCTCTCTTTTTTTTTTGCTTTAGAGACACCACAGAAAATGTTTTTTACATACAGTATTTAGAATTTTTTCCCCCAGCTCATCCTATGCTACAAAGCCTCTTCTTCTTGCATGTTTGTGATTTTCATGGAAAAACTCTGAAGTAAAAAACAGATGTCTGTAGGTTGAGAGAAACATGCAGATTTTTTTCCCGACAAAGCCGCTTCCTCTATGGTCCAACGTAGACGTGAGGCATGTTATCAAGCTATTAATGTAAAAACAAAACAAATCTTTTGGCCAGAACATTGATGTGGGCTTGTGCTGCCACAATCAACTATAAGCCTATTATTTGCATGGAAATTGATGTTGATAGGTCAAAGTGGCCACACTGTCCTGAACTGAGAATATTTCTCAATGGTTCTGTTCTCTTATGCGATCTCTCAAATATGTGGTTCTACCATCAACAAAACCATGGGAAGGTGGGACGAGTCATAAGGAGACGGTGTGAAAGGAGCTGAATGACGAATCTAGATCACCGAAAATAAACTGTGGAATTAAAAACTTAGCTTCACTAAGAAAACCTGTGCCTCTTGCTCAGTACAAACATAAGCATCAGAAAAATCTACTCGAGCTGTGTCTGTGGCCACTTAGCCAGCCGCACAAGATTGGTGGCTTCTTGTCAAGAAATTAATTCAAAAGGCCAAGCTAAAGGTTAAAAATAACTGTCTTGCTGACAGTATTCTATAAATTAAAATGAAAAATAAATAAAACCAATACAAAACTCCCTTAGTCATCTTAAACCTAATTAAATCTCCATTTAACAGCAGGAGTAGAAGGTCTGCAGGTCCAGCTTTTTCTCAGGTTGCGTTTGTCCTGGTTCTTATTTAAATATATATTGTCCTTTGAATAAAACATGTTGGATACATTTGTATTGCACCTTTTTGCAGTTTGAATTTCTGCATAAGAAAACATGTATGTCCTACAGAATATTAATATATTGCACTGAGTACAGCTAAAACTTCATGTCCTTGAGCATCAATTATAACAAGCTAATTTCAGAACACATTGTAAGTCTTTATAAAAACATCACAAATCAATAAAAATATATGTTTTTAGGCTTTAAAGTCCCACTCCGATCATCTTTCGATCTATTTTGAAAGCCTTGCCAGTGGTCTTTTAATTGTGGTAATGCTGTTTTTAGCCTAGAATAAAAAACTTTTTGGCTTTCTAGGACAAAGTTTCTGTAGAGTTACAGCAGTTCATTAGAAATTAGCCACTGAGTTGTAACCAGACTGTTGACATGGAGCAACCAGCCCCCTCTTCCCCTCCTTGAGAGCTCTTTGTTTTCATGTTAGCTTACAGTCTCTTACACCCTTTCTTGAGCCAGATGCCAGTTCGGAAGAGGAAAACAAAGACAAACATGGATCTATTCATCTCTAAGTGGATGCATCAGAATGGAGCGGAGCAGGGAGCTTGTGGTCCCACCCAGGGTATTTTTTACGTCAAAAATACGGCCTTTTTAAAAATGCATTTTTTCATCTGCTCTTGATTTACAAAATTTTTAAAATAGAAATACCCAGACATGTATTTTAAAGCATCATTTTCTCTATGTATGTCCTCCATCATGAGAAAAAAAGCATCAAGAACATGTTAAAACACCAAAAACAATATTTTCATCGGATTGAGTCTTTAACAGACTGGAAAAGTTCTCCATTATAAAAGCATAAAGTTTTTCCACTGTGTTTCACCGTTTGAGTTTTAAAATTAGTATCTAAGGCCTTTTAAAATGTAAAAATAATAAGAAAAGAGAAATTATTTAAATTTAAATTTAGATTTAAAACAAATTATTTGAATTGAATTTATTTGTTTTTGCCAAGTTCCAATATAGATGAATTATAAAGATTAGAAAAAAATAATGAAGCCTAATTTAACTGGGGGCAAAGCAAGCTTTGCCCTCCCCACTTTTTGGTAAGGTGCTTCTGGATAGACTAGATGCCTTTGATGACTTAAGCTGATGAATTTAGAACCAGGGGCAAACCATTATTGCACATGTTAATTGGGTTTAATCTCCCCGGGATAATTGGGCTGGACAGTTGGAGGGAGACACTGTGGGCTACCTGACGCCACGGCGGACCATGCATGCTCAGCACTTCCCAAAGCCAGGACAGTGGATTCAGTGTGTTACTCTGCATTATCTTTTTCATGTCTTATCGTACATTGGAGATCTACCTCCCTATTAGGGGGGAAAAAAAACGCTATTTTTCTCTTGCAAGAGTCATTAGAAACAATAAGCAGATCACATGTTGACCGAGCTGAGCTAAAAGAGCCATTGGAGAAAATAAAACAGAAAGGTTTTCTCATTATAATCTACATTGGATTTATAAAGGGTCCCCTTTCATGTCCTTTTAAGAAAGACTTCTGTTTTTATTCCTGGCGGGGTTCTGTCTCAGGGGAGAAGCAACACAGCTAGATTTTGCTGTGCTAAATCGGATGTCATACATGGGTTTAGAAAGCAGAATCAACAACAGTACAAACACACACAAACACATTCCTGGCATTTTGCAAAAACAGCACAAAGGATGAGTATAATGTATGCGTGGCAGCTGAAAAGAACACAGAGGTGATAAGAAAATTACAGACTGTCGGAGAGCTGCCCCAATTAAGTCTTCTGCCAAGGCAAACACTTGCGGTTGCTGTTTTTTATTGCTGTCTATTTGTCTCCCAGCAACTACAGGAATTGAATTTGTATTCTGGTGAATTTTCTGCATAGTTACATTACAACAGCACTGCCCTTGAAGGGAAATAAGTGCATCTAAACGTCCTCCAGGTTGATGAAAAGAATTGTCTTTGCCAATTTTCATTTTCCTTGTTGTGGAAAACAAACAAACACATTTAAACTGTTTTAAGTAATGCCAAACTTTCTTTAAAGCAATTAAAACACCTGAATTCAGTAGATGTAATGTTTAGATATTGAATATTCTAACGTCCTTTTAAAAATGAAAAAACAACTTTGACCGAAGAGCCTTCGATAGAGATGCTGTCAGTCAATTCAAATGACTGACAGTAGATTGTAGCTTAATGTCTTTAAAAAAAAGTTTCTTTAATTTGTGTCCATCAGTGCTTTAAGCCAGTCCTATTTAAAAAAAAGGGAAAAAAGCATCTCCATCTCAGTATTTTTTGCATAGATGTGCCCAAATACTAATGCCCAAAGACCCTTAAATGTTGTTGTTGGAGCACAGAATTCCTTTTGTCCTGCTTTCTATCGTCTTGTTTTTGGAGGGGAGATAATCTCTGTTCTTATTCTTAAAGTTGACTTTAAAAGTATCTGTAATGTTTGCATGGTGCTAATTCGTTCAGAATGTAACCCTGCAGAACCAAATGGTGCAGTTCCTCAAAAGACCAGCCTCTGGAGGTAATATTTCCTCTTATGCTAAAATCAATGTTTTTCCCCAGTTTTTATGGTAATACTTTGAATGCAACCTTTTGCACAAGTTCATATGTTTACACACTGTTTCACTCTATTTTACTCATGTTCATTTGCACAACTTAATGTGCTTCTATAACATTTAACCCTTCATTTTTTTCACAATTGGATATTTTTTTGTATATTTTTCCTCTTAAGCACCAATGTTAACCCTTTAACGCTGGAGATGTCGCCGGCGACACCTCACAAGCTCATTGACATACCTCCACACACCATGTGGAGGAATTAGCTGAGTTATGTCGACTGCGAAAGCTGCAGACTGTCTCCCGGGAGAACTGTGTATCCAAGCAGAGGAGTGGCTTTGGAATGGTGTGTGAGCTGGCAGAGGTGGCTTTTCAATGCAGGAATGCCGCTCCACGCAGTCCTGAGAAACCATGTAAATAATCATGTGGATTTGTGTTACCAGTTGTGTCCAGACAAAATAAAGGTTGATATTATTCCCACATATTTACGTGCAGCCAAGATGCACATTGTAGCATTGACCGCATGGATATTAAATGTTGTTGGCACGTATTAACCTAATCCCTACCCATCTTCCGGGTCCGCCTGGCCAATAATAAAGTGCTGGCCGCACGGATTTAGAAAATTATGAGCAAAGAGGCACTTAATAATAATCATAACAATAGTAAAAGCATTTTTAGAAGATCATGTTGCTCTGGGGCGGCTGTGGTGCAGCGGTAGGGCGGTCGACCCATGATCGTAAGATTGCAGGTTCGATTCCCGCCTTGCACGCCCATGTGTCGAAGTGTCCTTGCAAGACACTGAACCCCACCTTGCCTCTGGTGGGAGGTTGGCGCCAGTGTTTGGCAGCGGAGCCGCCACCAGTGTGTGAATGTGTGTGTGCATGTGTGTGTGGGTGAATGGGACTGTGACTGTAAAGCGCATTGGGCCTTCGAAAGAAGGTAGAAAGCGCTATATAAGTATACGCCATTTACCATTTATGCCACAGTTTTGTTTGCTTACAACGGAACTTGCTATTTCTTCTTCTACATCCGTTTCTGGTATTTTAGAGTTCTGTGCACGTCAAAATGATTTATTCCAAAGTGTGGCATGTTTAAATGTTTGTTATAATCGGATGAAGGTTTTCTGGGCCTGTGTACACAGTTCTATTCTAATCCGATCCTTGATCCGATCAAAGACATTTTACACATGTAACTGCAGTTAGTAGTGTTTGTAAGGCTGCTGTAGTGACGCTGTTTCTCCCCCTGAATCAACTAAATCCATACGAGAAAGTACTTAAAAAATGAGGCCAAAGCAAAGTCCGTTGGCAAAATTCCCTTAAATCCAAGTAGAACTAAATCGTCCCACTTTAAGGTACTGTAAAAAAGGCCTACGTAGCCTTCTCTGAGAAGAGGGTTCCTATTCCTCAAATTGCAAATGCCTGATGCTTCCTTTTTTTACCTTCTCTGACATAGGACACCCCAAACACTCCTTCATAAAGTTATAAACAGTTCATTTTAGGAAGCTGGGTCACTTATTCCTGCAGCCAAAATGGAAAAATCTATCATGAAACAAGTAGAAAATACAAAATCTTTACCTAAAAACATGTTTTTTGCTAAAATGTCAACAATTACTGAATTCCTGCAAGTAACTGTAGTTTCTGCTGAAGAAAAAGAACAGTTTAGCCTTGCAAAATTACAAAAATTCAGTACATAACTTCACATTGTTGAGAATAAAACTGTCAATCTGAAATTAAGAATAACACTTTCCAACAAGAGCGTTCATGTACTTATAGTAAGCAGAATAAAAGAGTATCAGAAAAAATGGAAATCTTCAACAATTTTAAACTGAAATCCTAACGGAATAGATGTAGAGTCAAAGGTAAAAGAAATTGCACGATAAAGCTATGAATTCAAACTTGTTGTGTTTTTTAAAAATGTAATAAGCATTTAAAATAGGTAAAGTAAAAAAAAATATTCAGAACCTAAATATGTTTTTAGATTAGCTCTGAAAAGATAAATCCTTCAACATGAAGTGAAAGAGATGACTTACTCTCAGGCTGGAAAAAGTATGCAGCAGCCTTCTGTGCTCTAAGGAGAGGATTTATCAATGAATACATTTACACACAGCAGGACAAAAATAATGTTACTTTCATTAAGCTTTTATGACCGTTGCTACTGGAAACTTTCTGTGGTCAATTTTTGGAAATGTGAATCCTTTTGAGGTCAAAAACTGTTGAAATGTCCCCTGCATAAAAGTCACTAAGGCCTTGACTTCAGCCTTTATTTTAATGATATAGCTCTATGTTCCTGTGTGACTTCATTTGCACAAGATAGAATAAGCAAATATGTTTAATGTGCTGTAGATTTTCATGGCCAAACACATCACCCTGGACGATGCCTGGTCAAAACGTAAGCATAGCTGGCGATCTTCATACTGTGGAAACGACAGTGTTTTAAGCTTGAAACATTAAATACATAAAACAAGCTTTACAGTAATTGTATTTTTAGTGATTTTTCAAAATTTTAATGGAAAATGAGGCCAAGACTGCCTGTTGCTGATGGGTATAAGTGACTACAGAGGTGGGACACACTCATAATAATACTCATGCCATGAATAACTGAAGAGACAACTTGCCAATAAACACTCACCTCTTCAATTAGACGGTCCGGCTAGTTGATCAAATGGAGATGATGCTTGAATGAGAAGTGGCTCAAAGCAGTAAAATCCATACCGTGGTGAAATAATGTTGTTGAAAATCTTTAAGGTCCTCCATGTTATCTATTTATTGTAATAAACCAAAATCACACTCATATTGAAACATTTTGTTGGCAATAAAAGATGTTGGACTTGGGAAAGTAAAATGTGAAAAAGTCCAGACACAGCACTATGATTATGATTGCAATTACCGACCATGCAGGCAGCAGGAAGAGAATTACAGCAACATCACAGAAACAAGATGTGAGACAAGGGCCTGCTCAGCTGGGAAATATGTTAGTGAAACCCCCTGCAGACACAGTGGTGACCACAGGCTGCACAGTCATATTTTGATTAGTTTCCCTCCCAATAGTCCAAATGCATCAGGATGAGTTATGCCTCATGTCTCCACTGGACATCATTATGCAAGAATCTGTGGTGAAAAAGCACTGGAGAAAAATAGCTTTTGCTGAAACTAACCAGGTTGTTGACCATTGTCACTCCCTTTTGTCTCTGGTGCCACTTTAGTCTATTCCTGTAGAGAAATAGACAACAGCAAATGTAAAGTTCCTTTTTATTTTTTCTTCCAAAAACCATGTAAAAAGGACTTGGTCAGCCTATTAAAAAAATTTGTTTTTTTTGGTTTTGTCAGCAAACCAATAAAGTTTCTTTTAAGATGAGATTTGAAAAAAAGCTATGATGCACATTGCCCATTTTAATTGAATTAGGGCTTTTCCCGTGATCCGTTGCCTGAGTCTGTCTCTTAGAAGGTCTGCTTTAGTCAACTCTAGTACAAGCTGAAATCAAAGGCACCCTGGCCCAAAACAGTCACAAAATGACTCTGGTCCAGATCAGTTAAAGCGTGAATGAAGATGAACTGTTTTTCAATCGAGTAAGACAACAGTAAATGACATACTGTCATGATCCGAAATCGAGACAGACCCAGATGCTGAAACCCAGAAGGAGGACACAGGTAAGTGGTTAGGTTAGTAATAAGGATTTATTTATTTATTTATAAGGATTTATCCAATGAGGTTTTGGCGTTTGGCGTGGCTGGAGGTTCTGATGTAGTTTGGAGTTTGTGGCGTGGCTGGAGATCTTCGCGAGTGGTGTGGCTGCAGATCTTGAGGAAGTGTTTTCCTCTGGGGATTCAGGAAGGTAGCTGGTGCTCGAGGAATAGTCTGATTCAGGTGACTTTTGGGGCATGAAGTCCTGAGGCAAAAACAAACAAAGTTAACGAGAGAACAAAAACAAGGGGGCCAGACGTGAGTCTAAGGGTTGACTAGGCACCATCAGGGTTAACGAACTGGTGAAGAATGCTGGAGCTGGGTCTCCTTAAGTATAGCAGGGTGTTGATGAGATGAGTAGTCACAGCTGGTGAGTCAGGAGCAGAGCAGAGCTGGGAGGGGAAGGAAAACTGACAGAGGCACCATGACACATACACTACAAACTATGTATACTTGCAAAGATTTGAAACCTTGTTTTCAACATTCAAGATATGTTACAGGTTCTTCTTAGCGTCTAAGCTTTTCTCAAAAATCTCAAAAAATAAAAACCACTGAATTAAAACTAGCAAAAAAATACTTATTACTAGACTATATGAAATTAAATTTTGTAATAGCTCTATCAAACAGTTTCCTTTCTATTTTCCTTTTTTAAATGCTTGGAACTCCTTGTTTCAAGATTTTGATATTTTATAATAGGATTTCTTGTTAATTAAAAATACTTTTTGCATGGACAGATTATTTTTCTGAATTGTAGTGCTTTTTCAACATTAGTGTTCTTCTCCTACTCTTAGGCTACATTTTTTTGCAGTGTAAGTGGTGGGCCATTTGAAGGGGAAAAAATTGGTCAAATTTTAGGTAGCTCAAAAAACAGAAAAGTTCACAATGTTCTGTGAATAGATGCGGTGTAGTAAACAGGTGAAGGCGCTCTCTTTTCTTTTTGGTCAGGGCCATCTGGTATGAGTGGGCTATAGGAATGAGCAGGGTGAGAACCGTTGAAATGTGTGGGATATTAGAACGTTCTCCCCCTATGACAGAACAAAACTGACTCTCTTGAATGTTTCGATCCCTTTGGTCATCCTTCCTGCAATGTTAAGTCTAAATTTTGTTAGGGCTTGACATGGTGCGTGTTTGGTGCGATCACTAAATGTTCCTCCTCAACGTGGTAACTGAGTGAATCGTCTGGTGACTGGAGATGAAGGTAAGATCTTCTGCTCAGAAGAGGAGGAAGAAATTTCAGTAAAATAGTCCGTCTTCGGTTCTACTTAACGTAAAACCTGGCAATGATATTGTGTCTTACTCTCTGTATTTCCATGTGAAGCCACATCAGAGGTGAAGAAGAATAGTTGAAAAGTGTTTGATTGTAACAGTCCAAATTGATTTACCAGGAAAAGATGGAAAGAAACAAGGGGAGGTTTATAATAAATTGTCCAAGGGAGGGGGATCTAAAAGAAAAATCTGTAATGCGAGCCAGGTTTGGTAAGATTAATCCACTTACTACACAGAATCGATCGATGACCAGGTTGAAACAATAAGAACTTGACTAGAGGAAAAGGCTCAAAGGCGTAGGTCAGCTACTGGCGATTTGATAGACTTTGAGTAAGGAATAAACAGTGCTAAACACAGAGGATGTACATGAGCACAACCATGGGAAACCAGCAGGACCAAAAAAAGGCCAGGAGCTGAAAACCTGTCGCTTCAATGATTCAATGATTCTCCTTAAATTTTAACTATTCTGTTTAATCCAGAAACAGCATCTGCTTATTTTGTGGGACATGAAGTTGAAGCCCAATCCCTGATAACATCACAGCCTGGTTGTGTCAGGAAGAATATTGATTCATGCAGCATCAAACAAGAATTCTAATTCTGGAGGAGTAAAATTTTATCTCTGACAGAGAAGTTCAAAGTCTGATTGAAAAAATATTTTTTTCCTGTCTGCTTCTGGAGTCTATACAGTTACAAATATCACAGAGAACTCCTGTTTTATTCCAAGGAAGTTTGTTCTCTGTTCAAAATTTGTTGAGCTGTCAATCTAATTTATTTGGATTAAATAACCTTTAAGCATTTGCCTCAAAAATGGGCAATTTGACCTGTAGTACAGTTAAATGCGGTGATCCATGGAGATAAGTAAAAGCTATAAACTATTTTTTATCGCTTTTATTTAATTTTATTAATAAGGGAAAGTTTTCATTTCACATTAAAGCCCACATAAATCTATTGGAATACTTCAATCTGCAGAGCTGCGTTCTATCCAGAAAGTTCAGTCACACACTTTATAAAGGTCTATTCCAGATGTTTTTAATCTTTGGATAGTAAAGACTTGCTGTGTATTTTTAGTTGTTGTTTGGAGTAGTTGCCCTCATCTTAGGCTATTCCGCAGCTGTTTCCATTCTGATGCCCAGAGAAAGTTGAAATAGTTGCTAAAATAAAACTAGGAATTGGCATGGCCTATTAGCTCAGTTAGAGGAAAATAAATTAGATTTGGGAACGTTGTCAAAATGTGGCAGAACTGGCTTAGATGCAGATGGCTGCAACAAACTGATTAGAAGGCACTGATGTTATTGACTGGAAGCAGAAACTGATTAAAAAAGTCACTCCCATAGAGAACAAGGGGGGGGGGGGTGGCTGTTGTCCTTGTAATGACAAATTTTGACATTTGTAATAAAATGTTGAGTTGAACTTTGACAGTGAAAACAGCTGTTGAGTTACTTTTGATTACTTTTTTGTGCGTGCTATTGTTAAAAAATGAGTGATGATAGAAAATGTAAAAATGCATAGAGATGCTCTGAACTTGGCTAAAATGAAATCTTTTGTAGACGTTTATGTTTAACCCTTGTGCTATCTTGTGCTATCAAAGGTGGATAAAGGTGGAAATATTTCATGTAATCCATGGACACCAGTGAAGATCACAAATCATTGAAGAAAAAAGGTTCAGAGCACTGTCTAGTGGGTCTAGATGACCCAACTCCCAATGTTAAAGTGCCTAGGATAGCACAAGGGTTATAGGCAATTCTCCAACACTTTCTTGATGTTGTTAGTTTTTTTTAAGCTAAGCATCCATTACCAGTACAAGGCAGATCTAAAACCGACAGTGCTTTACAGATATGCATTTAGATAAGACAAAATGATGAATAAAAAAAAATAGTCAGGAACTACAACTTTTGCAACCTTTAATGCTAAAGTTTAACCTCATTGAGAACCGAAAAGTCCCACTTCATTCTTAGGATAAATACAATTTGTGGCCATTAAGCCTTTTGTTTATAAAATGTAGCTTTTTAAAATTTGAAATAACATGTATAACAGATTTAATTAATTTTACTTTTGACAGTAGCACTTACAAGTTCCTTTCATAATAAAATACATCCTGTGTCAACTTACTAACTAACCAATTTTTGCAAAGCCTTTGGATTTTTCTTTCAAGCCAAATAACCACAATGGAGGAATAAAATAGACACACGTGGCCTCAGGCTGCAGACCCCTGTTTTTTGACAAAACTCTTTTAACTCCACAGAGTGAAAAAGTTAAATATCACTTATATGATGAATTCATACTACAGCTCAAAAGAGGTGTGCACTACAAATAAGTGTTTATCCCACACCAGGTGAATTGGAGATTTCCTTTTAAGCTATTTTTAGCAAAAAATATATTAAAAAAAAAGATAACATTTACTTGTTTTTGATAATATAAATGATGCAAATAAAAATTAAGGATCTTATGTACTATGACTTATTTGTTTTCAATATGGAAATTCATTAAATGAATCAATTCAAGTCATATTCATAATAACCTTTGTTTACTTGTTATGATTTTAAGTTAGATTTATTTTTTAAAATCCAGTTGTAGACTTTTGCCTTTTATTCGAGAGGATGTGTGAATCTTGTGATGATGATGATCGTGGGGGGTGGGTGAGGTGCAGTTCCCTCCCCCGTTCGCACCCTCTCCACCAGCGAAGCCGGAGACGCGGAGGCTTCCGCAGCTCACAGCGACACCTCCACCCGTGCGTCACGGCAGAGACGCGTCCCTGCCGGACATGGAGGAACATTGATGCGCATCAGATGAAAAGGTTTACGCAGATTCCGCTGAAGGATGGAAACACCGGCGCCGGGAAGTTCCTTAATCCGGTTGTGAGCGCTTTCAGGGAGTGAAACTCACGGTAGGTTGAATGCTGTCTGTTTGCGTCAAGCAGCGTCTGAACGGCTCCTCATTTGGATGAAGTTCGAGCCCCGGGTTTGTACTGCGGGTCTCTGGGCTTGGGGGAGCGTGCGCACACATGGAAAAGTTTTTGGCTCATTTTGGATGTGCGCGTTTGTGTGCGTCCTCTCCATAGCCTCAACGCGGAGACAGACAACCCTGAAATAACGGACTCCTTTCAGAGAAGAGGCGCCTGCTGCTCTCATAGGGAATGAATAGCTCCCTATGTATTCAAATCGAGCATTTAAAACATTTGATTTAGTAAAACTCACACATATACTATAATATATATTTTTTTGATGGAATCTGATTTGAACACATTTTGACTTAAGATGTGATTCATGCAAAAAGGTTGCAGCATCCAAGGATAGAAGGTTTTAGCTTCCCCACCAGATGCAGGATTTTCAGCCAAAACAAAAGGGGTTTCTTCTGACCAATGAGAGCAGGAAAAGCCCCCCAGAGGAACTGAATGGTCCACGTAAAAAACAACAATCTAAAACTTATTTTTTTTAGTTTAAATAAATGTATCAGGTATTTACATCTCACTTTCATACTGGAATCATGGCACATTTCTGATGAAGTCATCATGCACCTACTCAGCAATCTTTCCCAAAATCATAAACTTTACATTCATTGAACTGGCTTTGAAAGCAACCGATGGATACGTGCAATCAGGATGCAAATATGACGGCAGGCTATTTAGAAATGTCATAAAATATACAGCACCTAACTTTAAATGTGCTCTTTGCTAAACATTTAAGAAGTTAACACAAATTTTAAAATGCTGCAAGTTGATGAATCTCACTTCTGGAATTTCACTTGTGGAATTACAAAAAATAGTGCGTTTGCATTTTCAATCAAATCTTCACATTTAATTCACTTCAAATGACTCAAATTTACCCAGCAAATAAAAAAACAGCAAAACTGTAAGTCCTTCTTGTAATTGTATTAGGTCAATTTCTTCCCCCTTTTGTAAACACAGGAAAGACAAACATGTCGCCACCCTTTCCTCTGCCGCAGATAAGCAGTGAGCGGACAACAAAGTGAGTGATAAAGAAGCAAATAGGAAAGATTTGTTCACACAGATTTCTGGGTAAAAGTGGGAGTGTATTGCCACTAAGTGAATTGGTGCATGTTGATGGAGACTTGTTGATGGAGTAAATGTTTTTTGTGCATTGCTTTGCCACATCTATAATGAGAACACTTAACAGTTTTTAATTCTAGGATATGTTTTTATATTTTCTATTTAAAAGATTTCTATACAGAAAGCTTAAAGACACAGTTTTAAGAAAATCGTGTTTTAGGTGTTCTTAACATGTGCTTGGGGTAGTTTTCTAGTGATGGATGATATATAAATAAAATGAAGCTTTAAATTGCATTTCAGAGTATTTCTTTGTTCAAATTGTTTGCAAATCAGGAACAGATGAATAAATGTCGTTGGAAAAAGCGTGTTGGTGTGGTCTAGAAGCTACAAGCAGGCTCCCTACTCCACTCCTTGTAAACTAGATCTATATACGTCTTTGTTTTTCTTGTCTGAGCTGGAATCTGGCTCAAAACTTTACGGCTGGATAGCTCCAACATTGCTTGCCATTTTTGTTGCACCGCTAATGTTAGGTTGGGGTTGTGAGAGGCTGTAAGTTAGTGGGAGAGAGTGTAAATAAACAGATGATGGGAAGTGGGGTTGGGCTTACTACGCAGCTACAGTCTCTCCTACAACTCAGAGGGTGAATTTCTAATGAATTGCCGCCAATCTGTAGAAACTATGTCCTAGAAATTGATACTGGTTTCATGATTTTGGCTAAAACGGCATAATCACAATAACAAGACCTCTGGGAAAGCTTTGAAAATAGCTCAAAAGATGATCGGAGTGGCACCTAAAGTCTCATAGAGTCAAACCGGGCGTTTGATAAAGGACACATTTAATCAGTTCATGTTTTTCTACTGATATGAACATACGTTTTGCATATCCTGAGAAAAATTTGCAGCATTCTCCAAGTCATTTAAGTCTATGTGGGCAGCTGAGACACACAGTGGGCGCTATGAATGTGGCGAGGATTCTGTCTCTCGTTACAATATATTATTATCCAGATGGTGGGATGGCTGATTAGGATGATTTACACAGGGTGTAGCGTGCGTGGCCTCCAGCAGGCACGCTTTGTTTTGCTTGTGCTCATTTCATCTCTCCCACAGCAGATTTCTGTGGAGTGGCTGAGTCACTTTGATGAATTGCTCTGTCCGACACGAGTGGAGCCGCAGAGCTTCGCTCCCTCCAGCCTTACTGTTGGCTTCATTGTCCATAGTAGTTCAATGAAGTATTAATTTACAAAAAAAGTACACCGAACTGCGAATGGAAGAGGGTTCACGCCATAGCTCAGGGGTCGGGAACCTATGGCTCGCGAGCCATATATGGCTCTTTTGATGGTCACATGTGGCTCGCAGACAAATCTTTAATTATAGTTTTTTTTTTTTTCATTAGACCAGTCCTTCTCGGGCGCGATGCGATGCCAGAGGCGCGCAGTAGTAGCGGTGCTTAGAGAGAGAAATCTGCGCCAGCGCTATCAGTTACTATTATCTATTATTTCACAGAGTTTGTACCAGCCGGAAACCTGTGAATTGACGTGCCTAAAACTACGCGCTCCCGTCTCTGAGAAAGAGCGCGCAGATGCGGGGACGGGATGTGTGAGGGAGAAAGCAGAGGGTGGGGGTGAGGTGTTGTGGGGACAGGCAGCAGGTGAATCGCGCAGGGATTGTAAAAACGTAAAACCCGCTTCCCGTCACTCACTGCAGCGTGTGAGAGTGTGTCTGGCTCCCCGTCTGCATGTGAGCAGTCTGTCTCACATCTACAGAACATTCAGACCTACGATCACGTTTGAAGTCTCAACGCCTGAACGAAGCAGAAACTCACCACGTATCATCAACCAAACTAGACCATCAGCAGAACTACCACGAGAAATACTCATCATTTATTAGCAACAGAATAACAATGTTATTAAAAAGAATCCACAGACTTATTGTACTTTAATAATGTTGAAATTACATCAAATGCACACATTCATTTGTATATTTAGTTTTAAACAAATTGTCGCGGACTGAGTTGGATGGCTGTTGGGCCGCGTTAAAAGTTCTGGAGTTCATTGAACGCGTCAAGCAGAGATCTGATTGGCCCTCAGTTCTGTCGCTCAGGCTGTTGTTAGGTAGTTTGGACCAATGGGGTTCAGCTATGGGCCGAATAAAGGAAATGGGAGGGCTGCAGCGGGAGCAGGGGAATAGAAAGTTGGGAGAAGCGCTCTCGTGTCGGCGGGAGAGATTCAGGAGTTGCTGAAAGAATTGAACGGCGTTTGTTGCGGTCTGCAGTAATCGGAATAAAGAACTTTAAAAGAGGTTAAGTCTCCGTGCCTCAGTGTGGGGAAGGGACACTACATTATTGTATGGCTCTTTCGAAATTACATTTCAAAATATGTGGCATTTATGGCTCTCTTGGCCAAAAAGGTTCCCGACCCCTGCCATAGCTCTTCTCCCAGTTATGAAAGCAAGGCTTTCTGTCAGACTCTGATTTTGTTGAAATGGAATCACAGCGTCACAGTTCAGCTCTCCAGATGAACTCTTTCTTTTTAAATCTGGCCACCAGAAATTGCTGTGGCGATGCTTCCTCCAATAACAAAGCAGCTGTTGACTTTTAATTACAGCTGCACAAAGAGTGGAAGGCTTTGTTACTGAAATGTTTTTTTGGACAATTCTCGCGGGAAGATCACAGACCAAATCAATGTGAATTGGACTTCACACGACTGCTTTTAAGAACACTTTGTCAGGGAAAGCTTGGAAGCATTTGGCAGCAAACACAAGCAGAACCGTGCACTTTTCAGATTCATAGTTTAAGGTCAGTCGAGAATGACGACTGTTTGAACCAAGCACTGATTTAATGCAATTTCCCTTCAGGTTTTTGCCCAGCAAATATTAAACTCATTATTTGACCACTGATTTCTCCACTTAAATATTTAGTTTAGCTTTTTTTATTTAATAAAACTTATAAACCAAATTTCTCAACAGGTTTTCAGCACTTATAACACAGAGTTTCATGACCTGAATTTCTGTCAAAATCCTCTTGCCTCACATCTATTTCATTTCTGTGGCAGCACAGGCTTTTCTGGGACGCTTTGCTCCATTTGGAGCAGCTGAGGCCATGCGTCACGTCTCCAGAATCTCTGTAACCATCGTGGTGTCTTTGCCCACTGACGAGCCTGACGTCTTTTTTTCCGCCTTTTTACATGACCTTTTTCAGCCCGCCTGAAGCAGCACTCTGCATTTCTCTAATGAAGCATCTGACCTCCCATTTAGGGGTCTTTCATTTCGGTCTCTGCTGCAGGGCGCAAAAGCAGTCAACAATGCATCAGCATCTTGACACGCCGTACGTGCCACTCCCTCCTGACTTGAGCACATATTTTGCACGGCTTTCCAGTTAACCCAGGTTTCCCATAATCAGCTGTGCCGTGGCAGGTTGTCCACAGCAGTCTCTTTGACCGCTGTTGGTAGCTCAAAATCTTAGGGAAAACTGCAGTTTTCTATTTAGTAGCAGAGTGAGGGCACGGGTCTTGTAACATTTTCTTGACAGTATTAACACAGACAGCTATGGGGTTTGTTAGACTTTCCACTTAGAGCCTGAATGGAAAAATTGAGAAAGAAGAGAGCTGTGTAATGAGATAGACATTCAGTCCACAAAAAAGTAGATCCTTTCGCGAGATGTACCATGTCTACCCTCCATACCCATCTGTTAGGCTCAATTACTTGTGAAGTGCAGTTCAGCATAAATAAACTCCTTCTGGTTGTTTTAGTTCAAATTGAAGAAGAATTTTTGTTGTTTAATTGATGTTGTGTGTGCAGTTTCAGGCAGATGATACACCTACGGTAGACTGCATTCTCTTAGCTTAAAGAAGCAAAAAAAAAAATAAAAAAAGACCCCCCCCCCCGTGAAATATCGTCCTCTTTGCACCAGACTGCACACACACTCAGTTATATCCAAAATATGCGGCAGCACGGCTGTGACCAAACTCAGAGGTATCGGCTTGATTGCAAATGATGCTTTGCAGTCAAATGTTTTTGTCTGCCATTAACTGTTCCTGCTTGTTTGGCCTAAAGCTACCGGGTAGCCCTGTAGTGGGTAAAGTGGAGCGCTTTTAGTGCACGGGTTCTGCGCTTGAGGTCATTCTGAATATCTATCTCATGGAAAAAAACAAAAAACATTTGTCTGAATGAAATATTTTATTTTTTAAGATTTGTTGTAGATGGGAGAAACCTGTTGTTTCTAGAGGCTCTACTTCTGGGGTTTATCTGAAAAGCAATCAAAGCACTTGACTCTTTTGATTCTTTTGCATGTTTTTAAGCCAATTTTACTCTTTGATGAAAACAAAATGTTTGGCTCCTGAAAAGATTTCTTCTTTTTTTTTTTTTGCTCACTAAAGTCAAAGAAATTCTGCCGTCGGTGGCCTGCTCACTAAAAGGAAATGGAAATATTTCCAACAGTGCTCCCACCAGTAAAGTTAGGTTGGGGGGGGGGGGGGGGGGGGGTGATGAGGCTGTGAGCTAGTGGGAAAACGCGTAAGCAGATGGGTGATGGGAAGTCGGGGCGGGGTGATCCCAATGGTCCCACCTGCAGCTCAGAGGCAAATTTCTAATGAACTACTGCCACTCTGCAGAAACAATAAAGGTTCTTTTTTATTTAGCCTAAAAACGGCATAATCATAATTGAAAGACCACTGGAAACGCTTTGACAATAGATCAAAAGATGACTAGAGTGGGACTTTAAAAAGATCAGTCAAAACGTCACGAATTTAGTTGATGCAGTTGTTTTTTCAACTGAACTTGGCTGGAGAAATGTATTTTCTTCACTTTCCTCTTTTATTTAAAATATTTAGTCTTTGTCATCATTGTTTATACTAAAAAATAAATAGAAATATTTTTTCTCTCCATGTTTTTCCCCATTTCTTTTTACCGACTGCAACTCTTCTTTGTTCTGGCAAAACCTTTAACCAATTCAATATTTATCAAGCAACTTGGAAGTTTTAGCAAATATTGAAGCTTTTAAAACATTTCCTTAAACGCAAAAAATAAATGAACAGATCAAGCTTTTAGCCTTCACATCTGCAATTTTACAGAAAAAAAAGAACGTCTCTCGTTCTAAATTGTGATATTGTGTAACATTGGTGATCCTTTACTCTGGAAGTTGTGGACAACTTTTAATCTCTCTTTGGTTAAACTGTAAAAAGTATTATGAATGCAAACCAAATGTCAAGAGTTACAAAGTTCTACGTGTCAAAACCTTTGTGCTTTTCTTCCAAATATCAAGTTGCACAACACTTTGCTGTACATTGACTGCAGTGGAAAGCACCTGTGTTAAGTCAGCAGCACGCTGACTAGCATAGTCAGGTTTCACCACAACTGATAATCCTTGGTACTTTTTCTGTGCAACGTGTTTCCTGTGACTCAAACCTGCAAAAATAGCACTTGCAGCTTTGATTGTCAGGTTTAAAAGATACATTGCACTGATTTACAAACTCTCTTTGACAACAATATTCCTAATTATAGGATATGTAGAAAATATACTGTAAATGTTTATCAGTATTTGTAATGAGTACTAAGGTATTGCAAAGATTTCTCAATAAAGGCAATGTGCAAATTTGTCACTGGTACCAGATTTCAGCACTTCAGGCTTTTGTCTCTGTATAAAAGATCAGCTTTTCTGAAAAAACTTAAACAAAAAAAAGGCAAAAACAAACCTTTATCAGATGAACCAAGTTTCTAAGATGACATTTATTCATGGATCAGTTTTGCTCCATCTGTACGTTCGACACACTGTCAAAACCCAGAGATAGATCTGGCTTAATGGAATGAAAGATTGATATGAAGTGGACAGTGTCTGGCTTTGTCTCTGCTTCATGCACAGACATTGGACTCCAACAGTAATGGTGCATGCACATCTTCCAGTGAAGGATGGATTCTGTGATGAAGGTGTATGTTCCTGAAGTGAGTCATGAATCACTGATGAAGATTTACAAAGTCGTGGATGAAGATTTGCTTTAGAAGGGGACGTCTGCAGAAAGTGGCGACCCAAGTCTACTTATCATTGTGACCGATGAGCGTCCGTAATTAAGTCACTCCGCTGACAGACATTCATCTGCATCACTGACTTGAGTGAGTGACTTGGACTGTTAAGTCATTTTTCCAGTGTCCAGCCCTTGTTGTAACTAAGGGGTGACAGTTTGGATGCACTATTTATTTTGCAATGTAAAAGATTTATTTATAACACACTTCATCCTCAAAATTTCTAACAACAGAATGCTTTTTTTTAAAGAGTCGGAAAATAAATGAGTAGAATATGGATTATTAAGGAGGAGAAAGAATTTGGAGATTCAAGTCAAAAGATAAACAATGTATTATTTTAGATTTTAACTTTTTAAATTATGGTAAAAAACATTTTAAAATGTAAGATAAGATGCAAGAAACCCTTTTTAGGGTGTTTACTCAATGACCCACAGTGGCTAACTGCCACTGCAAAAATTAAGGGTCGTTGTTTGCATTATGGATGCTTGTCAAACTTTAGCTTTATTCCCCTCATCATCTGCACTCAGCTGTGTGGATGAAACTTGGCAAATCCCAAAACCCTGCTATTGTTTATAGTTTGATTAACGGAGGTCATTGCTAAGCCATTTTATAATTTAGAAGATTGCACTTTGAGTCTCACTGACAGTCAGTGGTGAACCTTTTCCAGAAAACAACTCATGCTCAACTCATGACAGCTCTAAACGGTTCCTTTCACTAAATGTCATGACATCACATAATGTTAGTTTCAGACCTCCAAACCTAGACCTCATAGTGGTGAAATACAAACAATAAGTCCATTTGTTCATCATTTATTTTGGGGTCACAGGGTAGCTGGAATCGATCCCAGCTGCTGTTGGCCGAGGGTGGGATATATCCTGGACAGGTCATCAGTCTGTTGCAGGACCTCACATTCACACCTAGGGACAATTTAGAATCCTCAGTTGACCTTACGCATGTTTTTGGACTGTGGGAGAAAGCCAAAGTAGTAAACCTGCAAGGGGAGACCATTCAAACTCCACATAAAAAGAACACAGCCAGAATTTGAACCAGAACCTTTTTGTGAATGAGATTGCTAAACTCTATATTTGGTAATGATACTCAAATCACGTTCTCAACTTGAGTGCATAAAATAAAAACCTATAAAAACCTTCACTTTTACTCTGGATGGAGGAAACCTTCAAACCGCTTCAATTCCAACTCAGAAATTTAACTTAAATATTTCAACTCATATTTAACTGTCACCCATTTTTCTTCTTTTGGCTCACCATTATCACTCAATATTCTGATCAGTTGAGTACACATCATACGGTCTACCACATCCTCTCCACATATCATCTTTCATTTTCATAGCATTTTCTGTGAGCTTCTGATCAGAGGAAGACCCTCTGGGTTTACCGGTTTGCTGATTGAATCATCTTGTTGACACATTTATTGTGACATTTTTTGCACAGCCTTCAAATAGAAGAAACAACATCTCCTGTGCTGCCTCTCCTGAGAGTAGTTGTTAAGTTAGCTGTTGGGGAGAAAATTTCACCCTAATCTTTTCCTAATTTTTGGCTAAATTGATCAGCTACATTACTGGCTTTGTTTTTATCAATACCTTCAATGTCACTTTTAACAAAACCCCACCCCTAGCTTCTGTTTTCTTGCCCTTTGGCAGAAAGGTTGAGGTAAAAGTGTTGGTTTTCTTTGAATGAATAAATTTCCTCATCCATTGCTTGAATCCATTGCTTTGAGTTGACACTATATTGTGTGCTTGGTATATATATAGATGCTGGGTAGGACTAAGCTACGGTAGAGTGAATTCATCTCTGTCTTTGTTGTCTGTCAGAAAATCACGTAACCCTTCAACAGCAGAGATGGCGTCGGTGACACCTAAATAACTTACCTTCTTTGAGATACCATAACACTTCAACCATTCACGCCATCAACATGAAGCAGTTGATTCTGATGGCTGTGAACTTAAAGTGTTGCATAATGGGGCAAAGCTGCTTTTTGCTGCATCAGAATAAGGCTTATTTACGTTGACTGTGTAGCACTTCCCATCTTAGCGCAGGGTGCTTTACTCCGCTTCAGAATCCATTGGAACTATGTTCATTGCGTCAAATGTTAAAGAGTTACGGTAGTAGAAAGAATGTAAACACTGGAGCTAAATCATTGGTGTAAAAGTGTTAAATGACCAGCTGGCAAAGACGCTCACTCGCTACTATTGAGGTATTGACCTCCAAACCTGCACTTTTATTGATAAAAACAAACATCATTGTTGGCAACAACTCAACATTCTCATCCATAGGCATATTTTCTTCAAATAATAAAAAAAATCTGCCAACGCAGTAAGAAAACTGGTCTTACCGAGAATTTTTATAGGGAAAAATACTAGTCACTAAGAGATGTTTTCTCAAACTAAAACTTTATTGATAAGATATTTTTTCTTGCCAGAAAAACATTAAAACATTTTTTTGAACAAGGGTCCCTTTTTACTTTCTTAAGATTTAGCTTTTGTAGTAAATGGTGCAAATTTCTCAACACCTGGGAAAGAATAAGTGAGCAAAAAAAAAGATAAATTAATTAGTTTGTCATTTTAATTTTAATTATGTTTTAATTAGCCTCCAATATGACCTAACTGAATATAATTAACAAGTTTTGAAAAATAAAGAAATAAAACGAAAACTCTTAATTCCTTCATCATATCTAGAATAAATATGCAAAGAAATTGGTTAAAATGCAAACAAATTAAAAAAAAAGATATTGGTATTATTGGCAATAAATAGAATTTTATTGAAGAGGAAATAAAGCAAATCCTTTACTTTTTGAATTCAGTTGAGATATTAAAGTGTAATTTAGACCGTGTCCACATATTTGATTGTCAGCAATCAACAAGTTCTTGTTGGTAAAGGTCACAACACAGAAATGATTGACGATGACCTTTATTATAAGAGAAACAACATCGGTAATTGAATGAACAGACGGTTGAGCTTCATGACTCAAACAGATGTTTTGTTTGAAGAAATAGTACTGTTTTAGTGTTAAAATGCAATAATTAAACAATGATCCCATCTAACCTAATTGAAAATGTATTTCCGATGACGTAACTGCACTTTTTGCTTGTATTATTGTAGTATGCGTTGTCCACCCTGTCCTGAAAGTGCTTTGATGGTCTAATGAGCTGCTATAGTTTCTTTTTGAGTGGCCAAAAGAGCTGATACAAGCAGCCGTGCTCGTGAGTGCCACTCTAACATTATTTATCCAGACAGTGCTCTAATGGGCCGCTGCACAGACCTGTGGCAACCTTTAACAGTGAGCAGCAGCACAGAGTGATGTGTTCATTTTCCAATTACCCCATGGCAACTCTCTATAAATGAGCAACCACTCATGAGCCCAGCTGTTGCTGCGCTGTTCTCTTTTTAAATGACCTACAAACCACAAAGGCTGGATCTCGCAATATTCCCCAGTAGGCTTCTGAATCATCTCAATGTTGATATGTTTACCATATGCAAGTTATTTCCTTTGTTGGTAATGCGCCTGGTTGAGGTCAGAAGTCAACATCTGCTTTGCTCTGGCGCTGAAGTTTCTTGTAAGAGGCAATGTTAGCGAGAAGACACACTCTGGCTTGGTCAGGATTTTTCATGAATTGATACAAATGTGGCTCTGATTCGGTGTGCTTATCCCTGCCAAGGAAATTTGAAGTTGGAGCCTCATATCTGTGTTGGCAGCTGTTTCCAACAGGAACATTAGACCAGCTGTGAAATCTTAATGCTTATGCAAGATTGATGTGCAGCTGTAGTGCATTTCTCATCCTGCCACTATTTAATAGAATTTGGCCTAGCAGGTCGATGCTTTAAAAAAAAAGTTCAGCAGTAATCTTCAATTAAGATATTCGTTTGGAGCAAAATTTATTACTGTGGATTATCGGAAATTCAACTTATAACATAACTAACACAAATATTAAAATGGTAAAGCAAAACCCTGGAATGAAAATCCTACCTGTAATTTATTAATAAGTTAATTCACCTGACTTTGCCCAAATCTTCATTATTAAGGGGTCTAATTTTGCAGTACAGAATCTTATTAGGTGAAATTTTACAGTTTGAGTGGAGTTTTCGGATCTACTGGGATGCCTTCAAATGTTTCTATCAGAATGGCGTCCAAGTGAAGGAGCGGTAACTTTGGCAACTCTGTTGTCGCTCACACTCTTTTGTATCACACTTTTCATTGGCAGTCCTAGGCTAACACTCAATCCATGCACATTTTTCCATGAGGCACAAGGCTCAGCACATTTGGAGACGACTGTTGACTGGGTGTGAAAGGATCACTGTTCACCTCCTCGAAAACATTTCTAGATCTGATGTTTAAGGCAAGACCTTTGAAGAAATTTCAACAAATGAAGTTTTTCCTGGTTTTTCATCTTATTAAAGAAATGACTGAAATTTATGGATTTAGGGGAAAAAATCCCAGTTTTTATGTCTAAGTTGGGCAAAGTTACATCGTTTAAAGACCCACTCAGGTTTTAAATGTCATTAACATGTTTATGTGGCATTTTTCTCATGATGAAGGACATATTTAAGACATTTATGCTTAAAATTGCGTTTCTGAGTATTTCTTTATCATTAATATGATGGGAAGTGGGGACGGGCTTACTCCACGTCAACAGTCTAGCCCACAACTCTAATGAACTACTGCTGCTTTGCAGAAACTTTATAGTATTTCACAGTGGGACTTTAGCATTGAACACAGTAGGTTTTTAATTTGCATTTAGATTTTACAAATGAAATTTTTGAGTAGTAAAACATTTGGTTTCAATTTTCTCTTCAAAATTGCTGTTCTGTCACCACATGTTCTGTTTTTTTTTTCAGTTTCATTAGTGCTACACTAGATCATTTGTTATCTTTCAGTGGATACAAACCATGAAAGGTTGAAAATCAAATCCTGGGGCTGTGGTTGATGCTTACAAGAAATGGAAAAATGAGTCATTTGTGGAAGAAAAATTACAAATTTTCACATCCTTTTTTCTTGAAAGCCACGAAGACGGTTGACATCTTTTTCCACTTAAAAAGTCTCCACATCAAACAGCTGAATGACTGGTCACAGCTTATTGACACAGTCTGTTTGGGAAATCAAGCTCAGCGGAATTTTATTTATAATTTTTTTGTCAGCATTAATCTTAGTTTCATTGTTTTGAAAGCAATTAATGTGACATTAGCTGTCACATTTGGATAATATCTTTCTCCACACTCATTCATCACTCATTGCGGATTCAATGGGCAAACGCTCCTCCTCCTTTTTCTACACCCACATATGGAGCTCTCAGCTCTCAACATTCTCAGATTGACTTATCCAAAGTCCCCTTTCCACCCCACCAGTGTCTAAACTCTCTTTGGTCCTCCCTCCCACGGATTCAGTCATTTTTCCTGTGAACATCTACTAAACTCTTTTGTCACAATACATTTTTAAGATTCTAAGACTCCAATGATTCAAATGTGTTTGGAAATTGTGTTGATTCCTCACTTCATCTGTTCATCATACCTTATTTCTAGCAGTGCGGCTCCATTTTTGTCTTAATATTGTTGCATCAAACACATCCCGGAAGAGACTGGAATAGCTTGAGTAAATTATCTCAAAACAATTCACTGTTTTTTGTTTTTCTTAAAATGCAGTCTGTTAATGTCAGTTCAGACCAAAGTAAGGCAGATACTAGAATCTTCTGAGATGCTGACAAACTTAAAATCACTTAAGTTTCAAAAATGTAAAGACTAAACTGAAGCAATTAGTTTTAGGAGGTTATCTCCAAAATAATGTAGAATAAAAGTAAAAATAATTGTTATTTTGGGATGAAGGAGTGTAATAAATGTAGTATTAAAATAAAAAATAAAAGTTTGAATAAACTTTAGTCTTCAATGTCACTGTTTTTCCTCAGTTTGATTTGAAGTAGACAGACAGACAGACAGTGTGTTGAATTCCATGGCTTACACCATCAGACCGCCAGACTAGACTGTAACCAAAGCACAAAGCTCATTTATGCATCTACAGACTTTCTGTTAAGAGACTTTTGGACTCTGGTCAACCGAGTGGAGGTTTGGTTGAACTTGGTGCATGATTTCACAACACTCAGAACCATCGGTGGAAAAGTCCTACAGCAGCTGGAACACGGTTTACATTTAGACATAGTCTTGAAAGCGCTGCCCACAACATCTGGTGCTTTTGCTGTGGAAGTGTTGTTTTGCTTTGTCCGAATCTGGTTGGGAGTCACAGGATAGGAGTGATTTATGGTGCTTTGCAGAGGGTCGCAGAGATTACAGTGGCTCACAGTCGCCTGTCCTTTTGCTCTTGTTAAAAAGATCATCAACAAAAGATTTGTGGAGATCTTGACCCTCAAAACTGGAGTTGCTGCATACTTTAAGGTTGTTTCAGTGTTCTATCCTCAGAGCTGGCTTTCTTGTACATTTGTCACTATGACAGCAGACTGGGTTTCATCCCGTTTGGAGCCAAGACAGTGCTTGAGAAGTGAAGGAACAAATTCCTTTCATCACCCACATTTTAACTCTAACATGTAGTTGTCTCTGGATTGTTCTGTTTTTAAACCCGTCCTGTGGAAAAATTCAAAATGCGTGTTACTGAACGACTGCAGATGCTCGGTGTAAAATGTGAGAGGCTGAATAGACTGTTGACAAGTCTTTTAGGTGAAAAAGAGAGGACAAAGAAAGAAATTTGTTCACAAGGCACCCAAAGATCGAATCTTTCTCTACAATTTGACGATTTTGTGGAAAAGATGGTATTTCGTGATATTTTTCTTCTTATCAGCCTTAAATTTGCTCACAAGTTCCTGTCATGTCTTTTTTTCTGCTGCATTTAAAAATCTGTCAGCGAGACAGATTTGACATTTAGAAAACAAAAAATGAAAGACAACATCATAGACTTTTTCTGAAGGACCAAACGAGCCACAGATGCCAATCTGAAGACTTTGATCATCTGTGATTTGTATTTGTAGGAAACCTCATCAAAGTTTCTCTGAAAATTTCAGGCCTGTTTTTCAAATAATTTTAATTTTTTTAACACAAATCTTGTGTTAAAAGATGCATCAATAGATCAACGAAAATATAAGCCTAAATTAAGTTATTTTTCTATTAAATGATTCAAGAGTACAGTCAATCTAACTTAACATAATTTACGATACATAAAAACTTGAGTTCAATCAGTGTTTAGGAATAAATATTCAGAATAATTTCTGTTATGTAAACATATGTAAGGTTTGCAAATGAGTGAACTTATTCTGTCAATTGTGATTTCAAATGTCGGCAATGATCTTTTTTATTGGCCAGTAACTGAAAATGCACTGCCAGATGCTGCTGCTTTCAAAAACCAGACAAAAAGGAAGGAAACAAATCTTCACAGCTTTGCTGGATAATCTGCATAAACCTGGCGCTTTATCCTCTCTAAATCTTCACTCGTTTCTTGGATGTTACTGTCAGCCACACTCTCTTTGTGAGGATCTCCTGTGTGTAAATATGGGATGGTAACCTCATTAGGTTATACTTTTTTTCTATTTACTGTCAATGGATGTGGGAACCCTTTTGTTTTCAGGGGGATAAACACAAGTGGCGAGATGTAATGTTGCAATAACACACAGTCGTGCATTCAAACGTTAACAGCAGCACCATGCTTGCCTTTCTGGACGAACATTTTTGAAAAAAATAAACAAATTAGACTCAACTTGAATATTCAGCCAGTTTATTTGTGTTTATTTGCTATTAATTGATCTTTAATTATGAAACGAATGAAATTAAGTAAGAATTGGGTTCTTTTTGGTTTTTTTTGTTTGTTTTGATGGTTAAAATCATCACGGCAGTGCAAATTATCAACAAAAAAACAGCCACCTTTCTCATCAAGACATCAGGCCGTTTGACACTGCCGATGAAGTGAAGACATTTAAAGATGAAAAGATAAGAAGTGACCAACAGAACCATCTCCTCTACTGCAGCCAGACACTCTAGTGGTTGTGTATAGATACTTAGTAAGGTCAAGGGCAGGCCCTTTAGTCTAATGAGAAAAAGAGGTGTACCAGTCTTTGGCTTTTTTTGATGAGAGTAATGGATTACTTTTTTCTGGTCATTATCATGGATTCTCTTTTAAAAAAGGACAAAATGATCTCTCTTCTGTCTCTTTTGTCCTTCTTGAGGTCATTACCCTCTTTCCATGGTTCTTTGAGCTGCTGAGAAGACTTTAATGGATCAGACAGGCCACACATTTTAGTCTATTATTAATGGTCTGATTGTAGACATTTGCTCTCCACCTCTGGTACTCTTAAGGTTTTACAAAGAATTACTTCATGCTTTGTTAGTCTCTTGTGGCTCTCATTTTATTTACACTCATAATGAAATTCATTTTAATCATTCAAAGCTCATTAATTTGTTAATGAGCTGGTTTTGCTTTTGGCATCTAATCAATAAATAAATCAATAAAATTTTTCAAATAGTCTTTAGAAAAATTTAAATGTAAAGAAGGAAAACGAAAAAAGATTGTTGTTTTTTATAAGTGACATTTTGGCAGCTTTTCATACAAAAACATGTATTAAAAAAAACTCAAATTTTAATTTTATAATCCAGAAAACTTTCATCATTAAACACATACAGAACTCCACATGTTATATCTGTATAATTTACTAATAATGCCAACAATCAAAAGGTTTTTTTCAGAGCAAACTGTGGTGACTAAAAATGAGAAAAATAGCACATTTATATTTTTTGACACCTGATTACCAGGCTGTTATTATTATTTTCTTTTATTGAAGTCTATTTGAAATTTGGAATCATTGAAAAGTTCTGAAGTTTGCCAGATTACTGGCATTTCTTCCTGCCCTTTCACCTAGAAAAGAAAGTGGAAGTAAAGGAGTTAAGCCTTTAACTACCCAACCAAGAAAACATAATACGGTACATGAAAATATCTCCACTATTTGGTTGAGTTGGCAGTTAAATTGTCAACCATCAATTAGGACAAATTGAAAATTACCGTAATTTTTTTTTTGGGGGATATGCCAAACACTGTCATCTTCAAACACCGTCACGGGGCTTCTACTCCGTCACGCGTCAGAGCGTGTGTCACGCCTGCCCCCCCTTACACTGGCCTCATGGAGTTCCATAATTATCAGCGACCTGGTAGAGAAGAAAGTTTTTCCTGCTGACACAGCACTGATGGACCCTTTGTTTTTTTCCAGCTACTTCTGACACATTCCTGCCAGCACTCCATGAACTTTTAGTGACCATCATCCTTTTGTCTTGCACTTTGTGGCTTGTGCAAGACCAGTTAACAATAGAGCGGACGAGTTATTTCCTGAAGAAAACTGCTTACAACGCACATTCTCAGTAATTCTGTCATTATTTTTTTAGTAATCATCAGCAGTTTCTGTTGAAATTGTCAGAACTTCCACGCAGAAGCTTTTCTTGTTCAGTAAGTTATCCAAAAATGTGGCAAAGCTTGTTGTTGTATTGACTGAATTGCAGTGTGGGGTCTTTAAAAACATGATTTTCCAGGCAGCTGCATAGAAATAGAAATAGAAATATCTTTATTTGTCATTGTACATGTACAACGAAATTACAGTGCAATTTTTTCCGGTGGAATAAAAAGTCAAGTAAGAGTAGAAAACTAAAAACTGCGAAATAAGACAATATAAGAAAGATATGTTAATATCTTCTGCATGGACTACTAAAACAGATTGCCTTTCTGTAACATCTCCTAACTTCCTTCTCTGTTGGATTTCTGTTCCACTTGGGGTATTTTGTTTTGTTCCAGTCTTTCTGGCACTCGTCTGTTTGATGATGCTGTTGTTCTTTTTCATCCTCCACCATTCACACGAGATTGGAGATGCTGTATCCAGTTATTAACTTGTCTGTGAGGTTGTAACAATTTTGCTTTGACTTCTCATGGCAGTATAGATTAGGTTTTCTGCGGTTTATCGACCTGTCTCAGCAAAAGCCCTGCATGTGCAGGCTGTAATCTGCCTGTTGCTGCGGCAGATAAATATTAAGCTGCCTTGCCATGTAAACAGCAATAAATAATAGACGGTGGTGCTGACATTTAAAGAGATGTCCTTGTTTTGATCATCTATATGTTTATTCTTATTCAGAATGGAATCAGACTTTTACAGTGACAATTTTCAAATAAAAATCTAGTTTTTCTGCCCTGCTGAGAGAAACATTTTTAATCTTACCAAGTTGTTATAGATGAAGTAAAAAAAAAAATCTTTTTTTTATTCTGTGATCTCTGAGCTATATACTTCTGTCAAGTTTGCTTTCAATCAATTGGCCTCATCGGCAAGTTATAACATTTTTATTCTCTACAGAGAGCTGGGGAGGTAACACGTTGATTTCCATCAGGTGGAATGTTTTCCCAGCCAGGCACAAGGAGAATTCCCTGCTGTGATTTGAAGAATCGATGATTAAAGGGTTGCACAGTGTCGTTGGTAGTTAAACAAGAGTGCTGAGGGATTTGGAAACTGCATCTCTCACACCTTAAAAGGAAATGATACAAAGTTAATATTTTTATACTCAAACAATTCTGCATTAAAATGTTGACATTTTTTATTTTGAAAAAAAAAACCCAACAACTTATGCTATTGATTTTAATAAACACATAAAAAGCATGTTTCATGTATCTGTGAGGTTATTCACTTAAATACATATATATATTTTTTTCAAATGTTCAGACTCTAAAATAATCAGTGTGATAATTTGTTTGACTCATTTGTGCCTAAATGGCAGGCTGTTCATGGAGAGGCCTTTCATGGATGGGTTATTAAAACCCCGGCCAGACTCATTTGCATTGCACAGGGGTGTAGCAATCAGAAGAGCATGCTGGGTATTATGACAGATGGATTGAAGTCAGTTATAATCATGGCAAAGTGGACTCCAGTATGTGCTAATATGGCAGTGTATGATCTCAATGATGGACTCAGATTAACTCTTTTTTGTGTTATTTGTCATTTTATTTACAATTCCCATTAAATGTTTGGATTTCCACCTATATAAAACAAAATCAACTTCAAAATAGATGATATGCAAATCATCCCGTGACATCTGTTACATGCGTGAGTTCTATATTTTGAATATGTGGATGAACTCTTGGCGCATATCTGCCTCCCTCCCAACATCTTATTTGTTAGTTCCTCATATCACAAAGCAACTGCCAAACAAAACCCGTTCTGTAAAAGCAGGGATGTATAAGGGTCAATTGAAATAAAAGTGAAAAAAGCCTTGTGGTCGACTCATTCACGCATAGCTATGCACATTTGTAAGACATTTTCAGGCCATTTCCCATCAAGCTTCTTTCAACTGGCGAACATGCACTAGTAAACAGTAGATTAAGAAAAAATAACCCTGGTTGTTCAGTGTTAACACTATGTTCTGAATGTGTGTTCTTAAAGCAGTGTAATAGTAGCATTAGTTAGATATGGAAAGGGATTGTGACTGGTGAGAGGTGTATGACAAAAAACATTTCCTTTTTTGTTGATTTGACCTTTTAATGTAAAAAAATGCTTGCAAGAATAATAAGCTGTTGAGAAAATATTCAACAACCTTTAAGAGTTTATCAGCATCATGCTGTGTGTATTTGCTGATTTTCTCCTTAATCAGATAATTATTTCTAGTTGCTGTTTCCTTCTCATGCAATTATCATCATTTAAGAAACAAAAACTAGAATCTAGTTTATTGATGTTTTTTTAAAACTATTTTTATACTACTTTAATCTCTCTTAGAAGTGCATCAGTTTCAACTTATCTGACAAATTCAAATGCTAAACTTTAGAACTGTCAAAGGGAAAATCAAGACACTAAACTTGTTTTCTCTGAATGTAATTCTATTTGAGTTAAGTCATTTCTTCAGGTCAGACATTAACTCTATAAGAAGAATATATCTGCCTAGCTGCCAGTCACCCACTGCTACTTTTGGTAGGCTGATTTAGACGCAAATACCCTTGAGAATAATCTTTTATTGTAAATGGCACACTTCCCATTTTCCTTCCTCCTCTTAATCTCTTTTTAATCTTTTTTATACCTTTCTTCCATCTGATACAACCTTGAGCCCCAACAATTCCATAAAGTTAGAGGAGGAGTGCATCTGTGCATCTTTCGAGCTGTGACTGGAGTATCCAAGTTTAGGATAAAACATCCTGAAAGTTTCTTTTTTTCTTTGTTTTCTTTATCATTTTCAGATGGAAATTTAGAATTGCTGAGATTTTCTTGTAATTAACTTAAACGTGTTCAGTGTTGTGCATGTTTCTTCAGTGTTGCCTGTTTGATAACCTTCAGAATAACTGTTGCCGTGGAGATAATGCTGACAGCCTTGCCGAGGGTCAAATGACATCTCTTGAGTTGCAAGTATTTGTATACTGACCTGCACATACAAAAACACGGTGTTCCACGTGGCATTCTTGCAGAGCCGGAGGAGTGTGTGTCTGTGCGGTGAGTCAGTTTTCTAATGATGCAGCTTCAGGTGTGAACCAGCCCTGATGAGCTGAACAGCCCCATTTCCAGCTTTAAAAAGTGTCCTTGGCTAAGCTTCAACATCTTTTTGTCCTGAATTAAACTCACATTGCGATTCAACTTCAGACACAAAGACAACCGGAAGGATGAAACTGTCATTTGCGGATACACCATCATTAGCGATCCTCCATTCTTTCGTCCCTTAAAGACGCCTGCCTTCCTTTTTATCTGCGGGTGACAATTCGTCCACGTAAATTCATGGGGAGGAATACTATTTTCTGATAATATAATCCCTCCTATGAGTCAGCCTGGCTATCTCAGATATTGGTGCTCCTACCCAGGAGAGACCAACATGCTTCATAGTTTCCAGGCTAAAACCTTTCCACATCCTTATCACTTGGTGCATATTGTGACTTAGGCATGAGGAGAATGGCTGGTTTGACTTTCAGGCTGGGTTGGGTGTCTCTGTGCCGTCAGATTAAAGCAGGAAGAGTCAGGGGAAACTTGTTCAATTAGCTTCAACCTGCTTTACGTTTCTTTAGCCCTGCATTTTACCTCTTATGTTTACCTCACAGGTTTAAGTTGAAGTGATCAGTGCTATGGAAAGAGGGACAACTGAAAAGACTAAAAGTAAAAAACTAATAATTTTAACCTTGTAAAGCCCACTGCATCAAACAATTAATTTTGATGAATTAAGATCATGCCTTTGATGAAATCCACACAAAATAATTTTTTGAGACATAATACGTGTCAATTATGAGCCGTTGGATGATTTGGTGAGATTTACTCACAACAATGGTAGTTTAAGGTGCAAACATAATGACATGAGTGTTTAGAACAAAAGCACCTTATTTACCTACTGTCTCGTATTAGACACGCATTTTTGAATGGTGTAACTGCATTAAATAAAATTAATTATCAACAAATTTAACATTATTTCAATACAGCACACATGTAAAAGCATGAATGACAATAGATGCGTTATTTTCACTGGAAAGTTTTGAAAATGAGCAAAGCTTTTCCCGCTGTAAGTGTTTTTAAAATTTCAAGGAAGCAGCAATTTTGAACAGGAAAAGCCCTTCTACTGCCCTTAGTGGAATGAGGATGCACTACAGGGCACAAAACATATACGAGGTATATACTGTAAGTTTTTATGGAGAGATTTAATTGTATTAATGAGATAGAGATCCCAGAAATGTGCATCAGATATGATATGAATGGTTATCTAGGGTTAATGAAGTGATAACTTTCTGTTAACCTTGTTTTCACCTTCAGTCTGCAGGTGTCTGCAGATGAGGCCAGCTGTTCTCCATAGTCCATCATCGACATAAGCTACGCTTCCTCAACACTGGGATGCTCTGCACAGTCATAAAAACATACTGCATTATTGTCAGCCCAAAGTTGGACACCATGACACAGATGGACTACAAGTACAGCCTGCTGGGCCCTTCTTTGGACGACTACCGCAAGAGGCCGCTGCTCCTGCAGGTGGACAACACGCCCATGAACCCTTTTGCAGTCCTGGAGGTGAATAGGGACGCACAAAAGCGTTCCAACAACCAAGGCTGCTTCTGCAAGATCCGGGTCTATGGCATCCTGTTTGGGCTGGCTGTCATGTTCGTCATCATGGCTTCGTACGTTCTTAATGGGGACAAAAAGGGCCTCCTCCTCACTCCATCTCCTTACCACTTCAGCACTATGGTCAACCCTGGACTGTTTGCCTTCAACCTTTCCTCAGAGAAGGATTATGCACACATTAGACTTGTAGTCAAATCCATTAAGTCCAAGGTGGAGTTTGGCAGCAGCAGACACAATCCAGAACTGAATGCACTGATCAAAACTGATCCACACGTGAGTAAAACTAAACCATGCCCTACATCTATTTGTTGTGAGAGTTTGTCTAATTAATCTTTATGTTACTTGTCTGAATTATTTGGGAGAAAGACAGAAACTTCCTCATATGTCCTCACACAATTAAAATGTTTTACACCATGTGTCACTTAGATCCAAAATGGCTCCCTCAGCGTTTGCTAGACATTGTTTTTCGTTTTAATGTTTGAGGTGTGCTGAAGCCACAAAATTAATAACAAAATGTATTTTTTATTTTTGCTGATGGTTGTTGCAATAAATGTCATTTATGTAGTTCAGATAGAAAAGGAAATTTCTGAAGTTACTCAAAACCCAGAAATGTTTTCATTTGATTGATCTATTATAAAAACACAAACCTTTGTTAAAAAATTCAATTCAAGTCAATTCGATTCAATTCAATTTTATTTGTATAGCCCAAAATCACAACAAAAGTCGTCTCGATGGGCTTCGAAGTAAAACATGAACTCAAAAGGATCATGAATACAAAGAGTTCAATAGGAAAATACTAAAATGAACTAACAAACTGACTAAGCTATACTGACATCCCTGCCCTTAGACCCCCCTTCGCAGTAAGGAAAAACTCCTAAAAAAACGGATTCCGGAAAAAACAAAGAAACCTCAGGGGTGCCCACATGAAGGAGGGATCCTCCCCCAGGACGGACAGGCGATTTACCAGAACTCTTAGAGAAGAATTAACTTATCTAACACTACAACTACATATATAAAGTCCAGCAGACGAGCTTCATCCAGCCGTGGTTGGGGGGACAGTCAGGGGCGCGAGTCGAGCCTGAGACAGGAACCACAGCCAGGTGTAGGAGCAGGAGCAGAGGCGAGGTACTCGGTCGGGTACAGAGCAGAGACGAGCCAGAGGCAGGATCCATAGCCAGGTGTAGGAGCGGGAGCAAAGGCGAGGTATAGGGTCAGGAACAGAAGCACGGATGAGCCAACTGGAGTCTGGAAGCACTCCCACTCCCCAGGAGGGGAGAGGAAAAGAGTGACAATACCTGAATCGCACTGCACCAAACAGAGGCATGGAGAACTAAATGATAAATGATGATCAAAAATAGAGAAGAGTGGAAGGGTAGAAGTAGATGAGAAAAGAGGACAGAACCCCAATGCACCATGGTTACCCCAGCTTCAACTTCTAGCAGCCTTTTAAAACAAATAGTTATTGTTATTAAGTTTAATTTAAGCACATTAACATTAAATTAAAAAATCTCTGAATACTAACTAGTCTGACAATAAGCCTGTCCAAAGAGGAATGTTTTCAGTCTAACTTTGAATATATAAACTGAATCGGCCTCTCTTACAAGAGCTGGGAGCTTATTCCATAAAACAGGGGCTTGGTGGCTAAACGCTCTACCTCCAACCATACTTTTACTAATTCTAGGAACCACAAGTAGTCCTGCATTTTGCGAGCGAAGTGTTATTATTGGATGGTAAGAGACTATGAGGTCCTTAATATAGGACAAGGCCAGTCCATGTAAGGCCTTATAGGTTAACAGGAGGATCTTGAACTTGATTCTAGAATCAGCTGGGAGCCAATGGAGCGAAACTAACACAGGAGTGATTTGATCTCTTCTGCTAGTTCCAGCTAACAATCTTGCTGCTGCGTTCTGAACAAGCTGGAGACTTCTTAAGGAACTCTTAGGACACGCTGCTAACAAGGCAGTTCTACATGCCTAAGATATGTGAGCCTTAAATGATAAGTCCTGTTCAAATAAAAAAATTCAAGCTATCAAAAAAATAAAACACAATGTTCTTGTGTTTTTATGATTTTAGCACATTATACGTTTGTTTTGCTCATTAAATATAAATTAATGTGCTTTTTAGTTGGTTTTGTCTTGTTTCAAAAGGTTTTAAACCTTTTTGTTTTTTTTCCAGATGTTTTCTGTGATTCCACACAAATTTCTACCTGGTATCAAGAACCCCTGCTGGTACGAGGAATACACTGGAAACAGAACTTCAGACCCGTACAGGACAAATATGTACGGACGCTACTCACGGCGTTTCAGGACAGTTTTTCAGCACCTGCGGAGCTCCTTCCACAAACATTTGTTTTATCGCAACAAGAAAATCTACCGCATGCGTTGCCTTCCATACTTCTACATTATTGGCCAACCCAAGTGTGGCACAACAGACTTGTATGACAGATTGAGACGACATCCAGATGTCAAGTTCACCACTTTTAAAGAGCCTCATTGGTGGACACGCAAGAGGTTTGGTGAGTCAATCCTCCTTAATTCTGGCTAAAAAGGCTGATGATAAACTGTCAAACATGACTAATCAGATTTGAACATGGATGTTAGACTTTTGAAAATGTCTTAAAAGTATCACAAGCACCATCTAATGCACCTTCTTTAGCAGTTCTATGTATGCACATCCTCTATTACCTCATTACAAAGTGGGTGCAAGTGGGGATTTATCAAAGCATAAAAGTAAACCTCAAACTTAGGTTCAGTTCAGTCCTCGGTGTAATTTCTGTGCAATTACCTCACAAATGAATATTCAACACCCGCTGTGTGATGTGCATGAGAATAGGCACCGTTTATTTTCTACCTGAGGGTTGTCGGCACCAAGTTTACAGCCCTAATGGTGTATTTGCAGTTGAAATTGCCTTCACCATGCAGCATTTTGAATGCTAATCGCCTCCCTCCCACTTTCTAGGGCCTTGTGCGCCATCATTAGTATCAAACCGCTGCAAGTTTCCATCTTCAACTGTGATGATGTGGCTCATTAGAGTCTTGTGTAAACTAAATGTTGAAGAATCTGGAGCAACTCTAACCGTTAAATGAGACAGAGATCTGCTCATCCAACTGACAAACCACCAAAAAGAACACACAAAAAACCTGTTTTGGAGCTGACTAGCTCTTTTTTTAAACATCTGTCGGGTTTTCTCACCATGTACTTGTTGCTTAAGTTGCTGCTCTCTTTTTACACATGCATGCATTCGAAAGGGCAATTTGTAAACCATGCATTATTTAGTTACACCACAAATATTTAATATTCAGTGATCCAATCTTAGGATGCAACCTCTTGTCACCATCTGGGTTTGGCATTCTGTGAATTTGAGCAGGTGGCAAATAAGTAATTTAGTCAAACAAAGAGAAAAACATTTGGCACAGAAAAGGGACCGCCGCCTTGCAGCAGACATCTGGTCGTGTGGCAGCTCTGTTGTGTAAAAGTGCAGTCGACTTTGTGGTTTTCCTGTTGCATGAGCATCTGCGATGTTTAATCAACTACCGCAGGAATCCAGATGTCATTTCAAGTCACAAAATATCCAGTAGTGAGAGTTTGCTTGTCCTGTTGAAATGAAATAATCAAAATCAACCTTTTTGTTTGAAGAAGCGCAGTTTCTTTGGGTTTAATTGGGATTTAGATACTTCAGTGGAAGTCACCAGGAGTTGCTGCATTTATTAGACAGATGTTAAGAAAATGCTCAGAAAAGCTCAGTCAAGATTCCAAATCCATCTGATGGATCTTTTTAAAGTGGAAACAAGGAGCATGGACTGAGGCTTCAACAAAATACTTGTGTATTTTGCAGAATTTTGCAGTGTAACACCAGTTTGGTTTGAAGTCTTTATATGAAAAGATAGTTTAAAAAATTAACTGCATTTAAATGGTATAAAATGTTTGAATAAATCTTTAAAGAAGCAGTTCTAACTTTAGAAGTAGTTTATTTATTTAAGAAATTGCTAAATTAAATTCGGGATCCTAACCAAATGCCTTTAGTTCATCAAATCATTGATTTTGCCCCCTAATCTGATACCATTCAGCCTCTGGGCTGATCAGTCTGCATTAATGTGCCTTTGTGTAGTCCAAAGAGACATTTTTGTTTTTGTCGACATGTATTTGTCTTATGTTTTTGTATTCTGCAGCTGTACCTCAAGGACGGAGCTTTTTTGTTTAGTTGTGGTCCCCCTGCATTCACTGGCTTCCATGTTTGCTGTCACTGAGTCGTTTTCCTTTCTAACGATGTACCTCAGGCTCTGCGCTGGTAATCAGTGCTTTTTTTCTGCAGACATCCTTTGAAAACACCATGAATTCTAATGGCCTTGTTTTGTATTTATTTATTGTGCTCCCCTTGAGGCTGCGCTCAGTCCCTGCATAGAAAAGGTGACTTGACGCGATCCATGCCTGATAACTTTCCTCAAGGAGCGGGCTGAATCTCAAGCAGATGTTTCTGCAGAGTACAGTTTCTATTAAAAAACAACTTTTTTAAGAACTCCATGATGCTTTATTCATGCTAAAAAGCAAAAAGAAAAGGAAAAGCCTGGAAGCAAGACATTGAAGTTGCCATTACTAAGACTTTGCCACTGATGAATAATGATGAACTTGAGTTTTCTAATCACGTTTTCCTATGAAACGGTGAAAAAATGTTTTAGCGCAAAGTGTTGCTGATAGGCAGAGGTAACTGATTCATTTCAGGAACAAAAGACTGAATCAAAACAGGGTGCTTGGCAGTCATACTCTTAGGTATTAATATAAGCAATTACGTGCAAATACACATTCGTGTCAGTTTTAGTCAGATCTTGTCATAAGGGTACGAACTTTTCATTATAGAAGATTACTAAAAACCTTATTTTGTTTTCCTCTCAACATAGTTCAACCTTAGATTGATAATTAGGTTTTTAGATGTAAATAATTTGTGATCTTTTGGTGAATATTTTGGATGTTTAGCTTGTAAAACATTTACATTTGCAAACAATTTTTAATACTATATTTTTAAGGGTAAAAGTCCATTTTGTTTTGTATAGTTTGGCAAGGGGTGCGACATATGCTGCGTTCACACCATCGGTGTGCTGAAGTGGTGACTTCCAATAAAAAGTCTGGGTTAATGTGCGTTTTGGGCTTCCACATTCAAAAATTGGTAGGAAAGTCAGTTTTTGAACTTTCTGTACTAATAAGCACGCTATCATTGGACAGAGTTAAACCAGTTAAACTCTGAATTTTTTTTAATTCATGGAAGTGCCAAATAGATCATGACAGATAAATTAATAAATGCGGTTTGTGGCGGGTAGGGATTAAACTACACCAAGTCTTTCATATTTTGGAATAGAGCGGTGAAGAGCAGGATTTGTGAGATTTGCACCGCTATGACGTTTGGCAGGTAGCGACAGTCCAGTGTGAGGCATGTTCAAGAATGCCAGAGCAGCGCGTTCTTGAACATTCCCGATACGTAGTATTGTCTTAGATGCCTCCAAAAAATCTGGTAAAAGTACCTCTTAAATCTGATAATGTCAGTCCCGTAGTTCATTCCGTGCATTTTTGCTTCAGCTCATTTGAGCATTTCTCACTTTCATCCAGCAATAGTCTGAGATTTGATTGGAGTAACACCTTTATTTGTCTTTGCTTTAATTCTGTTTTCTAGCGCACCACATATCTTTTTGCCAACCATTAAAAAAGTGTGTTCAGCTGCAGTATGGCTGCATGAAAAAAAAAAATCTTCTCCATTACCATGCTTTACAATCGATCTGAGGTGTTAACGCTGATTTACTGCCTTTCTCTATTTCCTCTGCTGAGTTTCACTTTCAGCTGACTCAGCATCACCCCCCCCCCCCCCCCCCCATGTGGTCCGATCCAAATGGGATTTTACCTCCTCTCTTCTACATCCTGGATATTTTCTGCAGGACCTGTTCACTTGGGTGTCGTTTTGGCCCATTAGAATAGAAATAAAATGTATAGAATGCAAAAAAACAAACAAACATTTAGATACATATGTTCTGTAAAAAAATAGAATTAATACCTTTTAAATAACTATGTTCAATTATTTCAAATTAATTTAGAAGCTGTAGCTAATACTTCCCATTAGGGCTGCACGATATGAGGAAAACTTGCGATATGCGATATTAGTGATCAGTATTGCGATGACGATATAACTTGCGATACTTGAACAAATAGCAAAACAACAAAAACATTTCCATTTCACTGCAACCGTTTAATTTAAATAAGAGTTAAAATATCTTAAATTATTCTCCAAATGACCCTGGTCTACATAGGAGGCCAACATCTAACATAAAAGCTCCATCCGATTGGTCCACAACATCAAGGGCTCCATCTGATTGGTCAAATGCATAAAAGGATTTCTGCGATTCGTTAAATAGTTCAAGCTGCCATAAGATTATTTTAGCACATTTAAGGTTTACCATTTATTTTCGCCAACTTTTGCTATATGGATATTGCACAGCTTGAAATCGCGATAACGATAAATTTGCGATTTATTGTGCAGGCCCACTTCCCATAGTGGTAATCATGTAATATACAGCATATAAAAGCCACACCTAACTGGCAGAATGGGAAAAACCTTGTCGTACTAAAAAAATAATGAGAAAATGGTGGTTTATTAAACTGGTGCAGCTTTTTTCATAATTGAACTGTCACAAAATTTCCAGGAATAACTGACACTTTAAATTCTAAGATGTTGCTTTTCCCCCCTCATTTTTGCTGCTAATGCACATTCTGTAAAACTGCTGGCTGGTCTGGTTTTGAGGAGACTGGCAGCTGTCTCAAATTGTTCTCACCTCATTATTCTTCTTTCCGCCCCGTGGGGCATTGATGGGGCTGTAGAATATAGTTTCCGAAGGACAGGGACCCCTGACACCCAACAGGAAAGCAGAATCAGCAACATGAAAGATGATTCGCCATCACAGATGGTGTTTTAAATATTTAAATCTGTGCCTCATACTTTTTTCTGTACCTGAGGGTGCTGTTTACCCAACTGACTGTACATTTCTGTGATCATAAATGCACCACAAAGACAAAGTTATGCTCCAGTCTGCACTTTCGGTCTGACAGCCTGCATTCGAGGGGGCAGGGTGGAATGAAAACACGCTTGATAAAACCATCTTTGACTGTTAATTTTCAGTCAAAGACATTTTCAATTCAGGTTTTTTTTTTTTAAATCTGAGGATGAAAACAGGTCTAATGTGTGTCTGGTTCCTTCTGGCAGGGATCATCCGTCTCAGTGAGGGTGTCCACGATCCATATCCCATAGAAGATTACCTGGATTTGTTCGATCAGACTGCTTACCAAATCCAGGGGAACCTCACAGCAAATGACAGGGGTTACCCCAGCCATCCTAACATCATCATAGGTAAGCAATATAACATCCCACTGATTTAGTAATGTGTTTAAATAGCCACTACGATTATTGCTGAACTATCGTAAAAGGTTGTGGCCCATCCAGCATAATTTCTACGTCACAAATACCGGTATGCACTTTTTCCAAAGGCATGTTTTCATCTGCTCCTGCTTCATAGGGATTTGAATATAAAAATATTCAGAAATGCAATTTTAAGTTTAATCTTCTTTATGTAAGTCATCCATCATCAGGAAAATGCCACAAAAACATGTTAAAAACACCCAAAACACAACTTTTATTACTGATGTTTAAAAGTATAAAATTAGGAAAAAACATCAGCAATGACCATTCACAAAAATAGTATATTCTCGGTTCTGTTTGTGGCTTAAAATGTACATTTATTTGTACCAGTGAAACTGACAAATATGTAAAGTAATATGTAACTAATAAGGAGCAAGACAGTGGGATTCTGCTATTTTTTTCTTCATATATGATTTTAATTTACAATTTTTATAAAAAATAAAGAAAAATATAATTAAAAATATATATTTTTTATTGATCAAGTACAATAATTTTTTGAAGTAGTTGATAATGATTGTACAGGTATGCGCACCAAGAAGATAACCTGACTCCCATAACAAAATCAGCTGATCACTCTGAGGAGACGCGTCAATTTTAATTCACGTTCTTCCTTTTGATCTACTCCTTTAAGTCAACTTGACGTCAAATGATGATTGCAATACCCACCTGCAGTCTTTTTCAGGTGTTTTTCACAGGTTTTGTGTGTTTTGTTGTAGTTGTGTCATTGTGTCGCATTTCTGATTCACCTCACCTGTTCTAAAATATATTCATAATATTATTACTTTGACCAAGAAAGAAGGCATTCTTTTCAAAAACACTGAATTTATAACACACTTTAAAATCAAAAAAGAAAGGGGGTTTATGGAAAATTAAACTTTCTTAAAAGTGTTATAGGAAATCAACTTTAAATTCTTTTATTTTGAAATAATAAAAAATGGTCAAACCCCACTTCTGCTCACTAAAAAAACATTATTTAGTTTTTTTATTAACATTTAGTTAACCATATTATTCCCAATTAGATTAAAAAAACCCTTTTGAAAGGGCGTCTTAGAAACATAAATTGTTGTTACCTTATAGAAATACATGTAAATTGGGTTTGTCCAATTACTTTCTGGCTCCTCCATATTTATTAATAATACAAACCTGTATGGAAAAATTAGTTATGAGTCTCTTACTCAAGCAAAGGAAGCAAATAAGAAAAATTTTTACATTTTATTAATGTAAACCTTTATTCAACAAAATATATTTCACATCATTTTTGTATAATTTAATCTGTATTAATTTTAGTTTTGAATCTTTTTATATTATTGTATTAATTTTATTTTATTGAGTTTATCAATTCATTATTTATTTTATTTTATATATTTTTTATCATTTGTTTTTCTTCTTTTCTGTTTAAATTTCATGCCTTTAATTCAAAGTGAAGTCCTCTCTATAATCTATAATAAAATTTAAGCGTGTGATTCATTTATTTTTTTGGATTAAAGCATGCAAAGAGAACTTTTGTTTTTCGTCTCTGAAAAGATTTAAGCAGCTCACAGGAAGTTGCTTATCAAAGTCCCAGTGAAGCTCCACTTATCTATTTGATCGGTATCTGAAAGATGACATTTCAAAAAGGAGTTAAGAGCTGAAGAAGCACAGGAGATTACGTGAAACACTGACTGATATCACATCTCCAAGCAGGCTGCAGAAACATTTCCTGTTCAGCAAAATCTCCTGCTTCCTGTTTTGTCAGGGCAGTTCTCCTCCATATTCTGACTTTTGTTACTTGGGTCATGCTGAGAGTCTGCAGACTCCTGCCAGTAGCATTTGGCTTTACATGAGCCAACACTCGTCTCAAATTTTTTCTTGCAAGCCTAGTTGCAGTGCAACGTTCTGTCATTACAGTAACAGGTGAAGCAGCTGAAGCACAGGCCTGCTATTTACCGTCCACTTTCACTTCACTAGAGGAGAGTCATTTTTATGAGCCTGTGACTCGGGCCTGAATTGAAGCTCTAACAGTTTAATAATACCGGACTTCCTTATGCCTCATTTAGCCTTTTCACTGGAAGTGCTGGATAAAAGAATCTTTGTTTTCTCTGTCAGGACAGCAATAATGTCCCCAGCGGGGTGGACAAATCTCCCGAACCTCCTTCCTCTATCAACATACCCTGCTCCAGTGTGTCTACTCCTCTGTCTGTTTGTGCTCTCTCCTCATTTTACCTCACGGCTGTTGAGAAAACAAAAATGTGTCAGCCGTTATCTTTTTCGACGGGTTCAGGGTGTTTGGTTTTGTTTCATTTCTTGAAACAAGTAATACTAGAAAGCAGGGAGTTTGCCAGGAAGGCCTCTCATGATTCCAAACTTGGGCTGGGAGAGCCCAGCAAGTTGCAGGCCGTCGGCCAGAATCCCAAGCCTCTGATTTTCTTCAGCCAAGTCCAATTCACAATGGAGGAGCGGAAACATGCTGTGAAAGCAGTAATAAAGCTTTCTAACAGACTCAGAGACTTGATCACAGAGTGCTTCATCATCATCATCATCACCTTCACAGGGAACCTGTTTCACTTTGAAGAAAAAAGCTCCTGGATATTACACCTTCACCGAGGAAAATAGGAAGATACGGGTCGTGCTGCGCCGCCACTGAACGCACGCTAGCTTCACTTAAAAGATAGGAGGATAATGAAAGCACACACAGACTAATGAAGCGTGAACATCTTTTCTAGCACTGCTGGATGAAGATTGCGATCATTATGGACTGCACAACTGACTGCACAACTGACTCCACAACTACTTCTGCAGTACCTGCTGCTGGTTTTGTGCGTGTGTAAACCAGAAGTCTGTGATGCTGCATTCACACCACCCTCAGGAATGGGCCTTCTAGCGGCCACTTCCAATCAAAAGTTTATGTAAATGTACGTAAATGTATCTTTGTATATCGGAATTGAACTGTAAAAGACTTGCCCAGATTTGCACCGCTATGACCTTTCACACCAAGCCTCCTCCAACTGGCGGACATGCGCCAGTAAATAGTATAAAACGAAATAAAAAAGAAGCCCCTCCCTGTTTGTCCTGTTTAAACAACTTATCAATGGCCTAAATACAAAACCTCCTGTCTGCAAATTTTGAGTTTTTACATTGACTGAGGATAACAAGGATATTTTCATATTTTAAGTAAATCTGCAAAAGAAAAATCTTGACATTTTTTATTACATAAAGGTCACAAGGGAATAAACCTTCTATCTGCATTTACAGGAATATTTGAAACACATTTTTCTTGATTTCTGAAAAAAGGATTTTTCCAGATAGGAGGTTTAGTATTTTGTCCAATTGATATGCGTTCTTGAATGCACTTCACATGCCCGGTGTGAACGAAACATTAGTCAAAGCCTGGAAGGAAACTGAGATAAGCTTAGGATTGAGTAAAAACATTTGCTGAAATTGTCAAACAAATATTGTAGTTTCAGGACAAAAAATTTTTTTTTTGTTTTTGCTTTTTTGTATTATTTGAGGGGGGGTTAAAATGTAAAACATCATTAAAACTTGATTTTCTATCCTTCACCAACTTAAAACTGTTAGTTGTAACAGCCTCATTAGCGCCGTCTATTAGGTTATATCAAAATGGTCTCTTCCATCAATAGTATGTTAGAAAACCTCTAGGAAGATGAGCTTGAGAGTTGAAAGAAGCAAAAAAAAGTAGCAGTTTTGAAAGAATTTAACGGTCTGCTGCAGCTCAGACATTACAGATGTTCTTTTGTGTGGGTTTTTTTTTTTTTCAGGAGAAGCCAGCGCTTCCACCATGTGGGACAACAATGCCTGGGTGTACTTTTATGACAACACCTCAGAGGGAGAACCTCCCTTTCTCATCCAGGACTTCATCCACGCCGTGCAGCCTGATGCACGCTTCATCGTCATGCTCAGGGACCCGGTAGAGAGGTGGGAGGAATCACAGCCGCAATGCTCCCCACTACGTCTTTTTGAATCTGCCAGGGATGATTCAGAGCGCAAACATACCCCTGTTTACTCTGCTGACACGGACCATTACACCTCTGGTTTAATAGAAACATAAGGCCTTTTGTAACAAAGGCTGTATTTAGGTTTCAAGTGATTGCTTTTAAAAAACACTTAGAATGCTTGAATGTTGTTTTTTTATTCAGACCTAGAGCACAAATGCTATAATTTTGTTTGTCAGTTATGATGCAACCTGCTCTGTAAAATGAAACATGCATTTTTATTATTAAAAGAAAAAAAAGAATTTTAAACCTTTGTGTGTGCAAAAGTTTTATTTTTGAATAATTGAGTAACTTAACAATTACATTTTTGCAGTAAGCATGTTTTTAAGTTTTTGCAGAGTCTAAAATATGTATATTATTTTTTTTCATGTATTTTCAATAACTTGCAGGCTTTACTCCGACTACCTTTACTTTGGTATTGCCAACAAGTCTGCAGAGGATTTCCAGGAGAAGGTCTCGGAATCGTTGCAGCTATTCGAGGGGTGCCTTATGGAGTACACGATGCGCTCCTGTGTGTACAACACCACTGTCAACAATGCCATGCCAGTGAGTGCCCCCTCCCACACGCTTTGTCTGCCTGCCCTGCTTTAAACCCATTTTTAGCTACCAGTTTATTAGAGAGTAAAAAAGAATAGTGAAAAAAGCAAATTGAGTAAAACCCACCCGTCTTTAGCTCCTGCTAAAACTAGCAGGATGGACTTTTCAGAGAGATTGGCATTTCTGTTGACCTTCTCAGTGTCCCCAACCACTATTTTAAGCTTACAAGTCTGAACTTTTTATATAATCAGTCACAGTGGGGCTCTTGCCCAGCTTTTCCCATGGTACCAGGATGCAAGCTGGGTAACAAGAGCAAGAAGAGGCGAGATGCTCTCTTTGACTTTACACATAGGTGGCCTTGTATTCAGAAATCATGCTCAATACGAACTTTATGTCCCCGCAGGACTGCACTTGTTCTCTGCAGCTGGCTGAAACAGCCCTCTGCTAATATAGCGGTTATTAATTTATGCTGAAAGCATCACCAATGCCATTGCACAGTCTCTTTCATTGCTTTACCTCTTTGACTGCATAAAAAATACATGCAAAACGAGCTTTGGTGGAAATAAAAAATGCAAAGGGACAAAGCCACAATAATTATTTAAAGAAAAAAAACGCAGAGTGGAAAATTGCAATGTAAAAAATGAACGAGATACCGTCACAATGCAAGATTCTGAGGGTTAATTGTTTCATACAAGCTTCCCCGTCTTCTGCAGGTGAGATTGCAAGTTGGTTTGTACATCGTATACCTTATGGACTGGCTGAGGGTCTTCAACAGGGAGCAGATCCTGGTGCTGAGACTGGAAGACCACGCCTCTAACAGGAAATACACCATGCACAAAGTCTTTGACTTCCTGGGTCTTGGTGAGCAACCAATTGAAAAGTATAAATAAAAACAACAAACAACAACTGATTTTCTGCCATGTTTGTAAAAATAGGAATATTTTTCAGTTAAAATTATAACTTGAAAATGTCAACACAAATTTTAGGACACAATAAAACAAGCTTTGCCTATTTCTTTCAGAACTGTTGTTCTCTCTATTAAATAATAGAGCCTGTTTAAAAAGGTTAGCTGTTTTTATAATTACTTGGGCTGTTGCTTTATTTTAGTTTAGTGCTTTAGACAAAAAACAATCCAAAACAGTGATGTGACAGAAGTGTGTGTGTTTGTGTGTTTTAGGGCCATTGACAAAAGAAATAGAGTCAGAAATCACTGAAAGTCCAGCTTCCAACACCAGGAGGCCAGCTGACAAAAACCTGGGACCAATGATGGCCATCACAAAAGAGATCCTGCGAGACTTTTACACGCCGTTCAATGCAAAACTGGCTAAAGTACTTCAGAATGACTCATTTCTCTGGGAAAATCCCTGAAGACTCCAAACAGCTTTGTTTGATCTGTGAAGAAGAACAAAAACCTTAATGCACCTCCTTTTTTTGGTTATCATCTTTCTCAAGTGCCCATGAAAAAAATCTGTTATTTTTTTAATTGTAAATTATTTTAATTTATAAAAGCGGAGATTAATCAAAGATAGATAAAAGCACAAGCAAAAATGTTGATTTTGTGAGTGAGTGTGTGAAGAAAAGGAGAGTAAATGAGTAGAACTGATCTTGATTGTCTTCTTGTTACCTGGTGTACAGAATTAAACTGATTTTTGAGATATAAAAATGACTCTTTTTTGTCTCAATAATTTGGACAAGTTTATGGAAAACATAGAGCTGTAGAAGAAGATTTCAGTTTATAATGTTTCTTTTCTACAGAAATATTAAAAAAGAAAAAAATTTTAGTTCTACTGTATTGCAAAAATCTAGGTACATTAGAAAATGAAACAACACTACCCTCTACTGCAAAATAGTTGTAACTGCAACTATTTTGAACAAGTTGCAAAGCAAAATCTGCAGATTCTTACATTCAACTTTTAGATTCATTTTCTCTCCAAGGACAAAGACTTGTAGCGATAATAAAGGTTACTATGACAATGGCTTAAATATTTTTAAAAGGCAGACGAATCATTGAAATAAATTAAAAGATAAATACACAACATGATAAACTAATGAGTGTGGAAAAACACATGTATTCCTTGCACCAGAGGGCAGACAGAACCCACAATGTCCCATAATGAACTTTAGAGAAATCAAATAAAATACTCCAACAATTATTTCTGAACAGAAAAAAATTGATTTCAGAGTTACAGTTTTTCCTGTTTGGAGCTTTTATACTCAAAAGAACATTTAAAGAAAAGCATGTAACCAGTTACTAAAACACTACTGCAATTCAACACATTTACCTAGTTGCACTTGTTTGTGCTGTTTTATTTTTTTCACTGTTGCTAATTGTTGTGCAAACTGTCCCACTGTTTCTCACTTAAATCTAGACTATGTGAGTGGAAAAAGTGAATAGAAGAGATGTTTCATTGTAGTTTTTTTAAATGTGTCATTATTTATTTAATTTTTATATTTTAAGCAGCAAAGATGCACCTTCAAGAAACATTTCTAACCAACTTAAATATCCCTACAAATTTACAGGTACTGGCAATGCTGATTACATGGTTGGCTATGCTGGATCAGAGAAGTGTGACAGAAAATCTAGAATTAAAAAACCTTGTTTTATTACTTTGGTACTTATTGTTGGATCAGAATGGTCTGTTTTTTACTTGAGGCTGGCAAAAAATATTTTGAATTGACACTAAAAGGCTTTTCTGTCCTTGTTTTTTTTAAGGGGAAGCTTCAAATTTACCTAAAAATGCACCGAAGGGGGAAACAAAATGATAAATTTTTGCATCACAATGAGTTTTTTTCTTTTAAAGCTTAAAAGGAAAGGTTCCAAAAGGAACAGAATTGAAGTTGAAGCTAAAAGAACATGTTCTCAATTGTATAAACATGAGATGACCTCAACAAACAATAAATATAAAGAAGTTAAAGTAGCTGATCAGTTTTTCGGATACTCAATGCAATTTTGAGTTCATCTCATTCTGAGTTTAATTTAGTTAAAAACATTTTAATATGACTACATGTGTGTCTGCTTCCACTTAAGCATGTTAATACTGTTCCAAGACTCAAAAACCACACCCTGACATCAACTGGGCCGTTGCAGCACGTCTCAGGGCAAGTCTGAACCTAAACAATGAAACAAAGAAATTACTTTATTCCCAACTGAATTATGAGGTTTGTGCTCCAAACTGAAAAAAGTTGCAATGTCATACATTTTTTTTTAAAGATTTCAAAAATTGTTATACAGATTTCTGTCATGGTTTGTGTTTTTTTTTTGTCTTGGTTTTTGCTTTATTTCTTGTTCTGTCATGTTTGGTTCTGTTTCCTGTTTTGTTTTGAAAGGTGTTATGTTTTGTCATGTTCCTGAGTTTTACTTCCTTGTCCCTATCTGTCCTGATCTTGTTCACCTTTGTCTTGTCTGCCCTGTCTGTATTTAAGTCTCGTCTCTCCCTTCCACTTGTGCTGGTCCATTAGCGTCTTGACGTCTTCATGTCGTAGCGTCATTTATGTCTTGGATGTTGCCATGTTTCCTGTTCTTGCCAAGCCACAGTGAGTCTAGTTCTAGTTTTGTTTCCTGCTCTGCAGCGCTTTTTGTTCAATAAACCCTCTTGCCTTGGAACCGTGTGCCTCCTGCCGCTGCGTCTGGGTCCTACCTGCTCTCCAGCCCCCCAACCCTTACAATTTCTTCCTTAAGAATGTTTGAGCTAAGATGGAAACATCACATTACTAGCACATTACTAGCAGCTGACAAAATGATCATTCAAAGGCAAAATAATCTGACAAGTTTTTTACGTTATGTTGCAAGTTTAGCTTAGTTTAAATGCAGTTGAAGTCCACTCTAATCCATTTATTTCATGTTTATAGCCCAATGTTACATGTTTACAATTAAATTAGTCCTCATATTCTAAGCACCTTCTATCTTTTAAACCCGCTTTATCCCTTTTGGGATCACGGGATTTCTAGAGCCTGTCCCCGGCTACTGTTGGACGAAGGTGGGGTACACCCTGGACAGGCTTCTAGTCTGTCGAAGGGCCACACAATCACACACACTTACACATGCACATCTGGGGACACCTTAGAGTAACCAATGAACCTATGAAGAGTGTTTTTGGATTGTGGGAGGAAGCCAGAGTGGCTGGAGAAGACCGATGCATGCATGAGAAGAACTTGCAAATTTCACACAGAAAGGACCCAGCTGGGATGCAAATCAGGGCCTTCTCGCTATGAGGCAACAGTGCTGGCCACTGCTCCACCGGGCATCCCCATCATGTTCTATATTATTTCAAATCTTGAAAATTAGACAAAAAGTCCCACAGAACTACTGTAATGAAGTTTATGTACTGTAAAGAGAGACTGAGGACATGGAGGAGCTGTAGTGAGCTTCTATGAACAAAGTCATCAAGACCTGGTTAAAAACATCAGCTGTTGCAAGATTTACTCTGTCGTAGTAACTTAAGCTGGACGTTGCCTCAGGTTGAGCCCTTTATTACTCTGTTACGTCAATCTAAACCAATTCAAAGTAGTAAACTCAAAATGATCAAAGTCCAAATCAAATATTCCGAACAGACCCAATAAAGATAAAAGATCCACCATTTCTATCACATCCAGGAGACAACGATTTAATGGAAAATTTCTGGATAGGAGTCACATCTGGATAAACACGTTTTTGTCATAAACATTTGCAGTTCATCGGGGCAGGGAAGTGCCCAGCAGCACTCGTGTGAGACCCATCATGCCCACTGATGATGACGGGGAGGAAGAATGCAATGAGAAATAATGTTGAGTGGAAAAGAAAAGTCCAGCCAAAGAAATATAATCTGTGTTTTGTGAGTGTTGTGAGTGTCATCCCAAAAATAAGTGGAGGAAATTGAACAGAGGAGTGGAGAGTGGAAATTTCTATTATTTTTTCAAACATTTGTTGGATGGGGAAAGCCCAAAACATCTGTTTGTGATATAGTATTTAGCTGCTTCATCTGTTTTGGACAAATCCTGCAAGAATTGAGAAGGTTCTCAGTATTTGGATAAATGTTTGCCATCTGTTTTTTGTTATCACCCAAACAGCTCTATTTAAAATGGACAGATCTTTAGGTAAATGTTTGCATATAGTTTTTGTTTTTTCATGTAGGTGAATGGAAAACTACATTTTTATTTGTATTTCTTTGTCTTCCTTTGGCCTCCTGCTCCATGTGTCCCTGTTCAACAAAGCTCAGAGCACGCAGGCTTCATTTTCTCTCCATTAACTTTCCTCTTAAGCTCCATCCATTTGAGAACTGTTGCAAAATTCTAAAAGTCCTCGGTTCTGGGATTGGACAGACCATCTTCTGAAAGCACTTAACTAACAGCTGCTTTGTTATAGGACTAACACTGCAGGACAATAACACTTTTAGCATTTTTCTTTAGATGCAGCTGCTTTTTCGAGTCTGAAAACTGTTTTTTAAAATGTTATCTTTAGTTTTTTATTACACCCTATAAGAGACATTAATAAAACATAGGTTATGCGGCAGATTTAATTTAGTTTCAGACTTATTTTATTTCCCTCTACAGCTGCAAACATCTACCCTGCTTTAGATCAATTTAGCCATGAAAAAGAACAGAAAACTTTTTGTAAAGGAAAAAATCCAGCAGTTGAAAAGCATTAAAATCCAGGCCCCTGTGTTGTAAACTAGAAGCACATGATAAATAGATAAAAGTTCCTTTTTATTACAAAAATTCCCTCAAGGGGATAAGAAGTCTGGGAAAGGAAAGCAGACACATGAAAAACTTTCCAAAAATCTGGAATTGTGAAAAAATATATTTATATTTAAATCATGTACTTTAGAAATAACTGGGCAGAGTTGAAGCAGGAAGGAGGAAGTCATAAAGTAAAATACGGTCAAAGAAAAATAAGATGCTTATAAAACGTTGTACAAATATTCTGAATGATTACAATAAAACCTTTTGCTTGGTAAACTTTACATTTTAAAACGGTTAAAACGTCTCTATTATGAAATGTAATTTAGAAGAAAACAAACAAAGGATTTGTGACCAAAATGGACAAATTGTTAAAATTTACTACGTACTTTACCTTAGATTATTTCTACTATTTGTGGTTTTAAAGCCTCACTCATTTCTAGTATTTTTTTCTTTCCTCAAACATGAAAAAAAAAACAAAATTTTTAAAAACAAATTATAAGTAAAACTTAGCAAACAAATGTGTTTTATGAGAGCCACAGAGCCCCAAGCAGGTGGATTCCAGATTCATGAATTCTTATTCTTGAAGCACAATATTATTCACTAATACAGCAAAAAGAACATTAATCAAGCATTAAATATTGTCTCAATGGAATGTAATCAGGCTGAAACATGAACATCCTCAAGTCTATGAAAGAAAGAAGTTCATAAAACATAGTTTAAAATCCTTGGATGCTTTGCTGCACCTCAAACAAGAACTCTCATTGATAATCTTTCAGCTTGATCCATTTCGACTTCTGAAACAAGCTGGAACTAAGAACTAAAAATCCCAACGCTTGACTCTCCACCTGTGTGTTGGCTTGAGGCTTCATCTTTACACTTTACCGTTTCCAGGGAACAGGATAGGTTTTGCTCAGATCCAACCCCAGTTTGTTAAATCCGTCTTGTGTCCACAAAGTCATTAGAAACAATCAGTTGCAAACAAAAAAAAGCTGCAGAAAGATGTTCCATTTTTGATGAGTTTGATGGATGAAAGCTTTCTGTAGAGGAAACATGATGTTCAGTTCATTTTCATTAAAATCACAGCAGTTAAAAAGGGAAAAAGGCAGACAAGTGTAAAACAGGTAAACAATAAATAGCACTTTTTATAAGGCTGATTTAGAATAGAGTAGAATAGAATAGAGTAGAATATTTATTCTAATCCTGAAGGAAATTCAAAACGGTCAGCTGCTTGCATACATAACAACACTAGAAAAAACACATCTGGAAAAAAACACTAAAATAAACAATAAAAGAATAAAGCCATAAAAAACATTGAAAGGATAAAATCTATTAATTACAAATACAATTACGCCAAGTTTTAAAACTAAAATAATAAAACCATAGATGTTGCCAAGATGATGCCAGTAGTTTAAAATTTAAACATGTATTTCATGATTGTTTGTATCTTTAAGCAACAAAAAGGAATCTTCAGTTTAAAAAGCTGAAAAAAACAGTTCTTCCCATCATAAGTACAGCATCCTTTACCATTTACTGTGTTTCCAACCAATTTGAGAAATTTTAAGACACTGAAGTGTTGTTTTGAAGACCCTTAATTCCACACAAGGGTCAGTAATAGATTCTTTTTAATTTAATTTTGAAAATTATTTTGAACGTACCTTCTCCAAAAGCTCAAAAAAATATTCAAATAAAGTCTTGGCATATCGTTCACAGAGCATGGATAAAGAAGTGTGCTCAAACTATCACAACTCACTGTGTTTTAGACTTGCTTTTGATTTTTCAACCATTTTTGCACACATTCAGGTCATTATGATGATAAAAGAGGCAGAGTTTCCCATAACAAGCTTGCCATCTGTATATCCAAGTTTTGCTCCCATATATAAATGCTTTTTCATGTAACACTGCTTGATCTAAATCAAATCTTAATTTTTAAATGACAGAGGGAATTTTTTTAGTTTCTCCCTGAGCTGGTTAAAGTGTGTTTATATATCACAAAAGAAAACAGTTCATTTTTCTCTTATTTACGTGATCTTCCGCCGCACAAACAAGAAAACTCTTGCAATTTAGCTCCCAACCTACGTTTTCCCATTTTTCAGGACAATTATCACCAAGTTTGAATTGTTTATCAGAGGCAATTTGCCCCTCTTAACATGTCCTCTTTCAGTATTACCATTCTCTAAGTCACCCCCACCTTTTCGTTAATTGCATAGTGACAAAGCTGCATCAGGAAGGTGTTTGCCACCCAGCCACAAAGCTGTCACCCAAGGCAACGGGATCCAATTAACGAGCATTTTCTCCAGGTTTTGTTTTTCTACAAACGATTATGCAGAAGCCATCACTCGAAGTTTTCGTCAATGATGAAGACGAGTATTGTCAAAACATCTCTGCCTAAAGCCGTCTTCATGAGCAACAGTTTGATCTATTTTCTTCATACAGCAGATGCTAAAAAACAGATCAAACTGTTGCGAGCAGAAATATTTTGGTTATAAATGTAGGCTATGTCGAACTCTCCTCTAAAGTCAGGCTTTTTTTTTAAACCAATGTTTCCTGTGGCTCAGATTATTCTAAAAAGGCTGAAAAACAAGTTTTTTGCCCTTTATTATGCCTTGTAAAAACACCTCATCTTCTGTCAGAGTTTTCAACTACTTTACAATAAAAATAGTGAAGAAACAAACCCATTTTAAGGTAAATGTTGCAGAAAAACAACAAGAATTTCTCTAAAAATATTGGAAATTCCCTAAAAGAATTAGACATCCAGCTGGGAGTCATAATTATTACTCAAATCAGGTTTAATCATGGCACAGCGATAGAGAGGAACAAAAAGAACCTTTATAGGCAAATAAATACAACATAAAACAGCAAAAACCAAGACAATAAAACCAAAGGTGCTGATTTTTTTTTTTTTTATTCTTTTGATCCTGAAATGAAACAAATTGCAGGTTTTGTTGAGAGTTTTTGGACTATATGACTGAACCAAAACTCCATGTGTGGATGATGACAGGAATGTTTCAAAATAATTTACCTCCTAAGAACATTGATTGGACATTATTTTTATGCTTGATAATGCTTTCCACACACAAATTGTGTGCAGCTCTTGAATATTTTGTTACTTTATGTTGTAAGTGAATGTTAAGCTTTTTACTGTGATGAATCCTGTCATGATCAACTGTAGAATACAATCTAATATTGTTATTTAGAGGCATCATGAGCCACACTGGGTCCATGTGTGTGAGGTCTTAAAGCTGCACAGCCAAAGCTGCTTTTAAGACATGCAGCTAAGAATGTCTTACAGTCTTTTGCAGACAGTGAAACAAGTAAAGATCCTGGCAGCGTGCTTCTTGTGCCTCCTTCGGTTTCTTCCTCCTCTTTAATGGGTGTAGTATAAATGAGAAGTGGGCGAGCAGTGCCTGCTTAACTGCAGAAGCACTGTGCCAGAAGAACACAAAGCTTCCAGCCCTGAGCTGTCCACCCACTTCAAATCCTGTTCCTGCGATGAGCCTCAGCCCCCCTCCCGCCTCAGTTCAGCTGCTCTTTCAGTCTCAGGTGTAAATCAGATTTCCATGCAGCCTTTTTTGGTTTGTCTGACGTGTCTGTGTGCATCACTTCTGTGTAACGAACCGGCGCCTTTAAATTGGGCAGGATCTCAGGCCTTCCTTTGTCTTGCCTCAAGCTGATAAGATGTCAAAAGCAGAGCTTAAAAAGTTATGCAACGGTTCACTGGAATCAAAACTATTTGCTATTAGGTCTCAAGCTGTTGGGTTTATGTTTCCTCAAATTTCTTACAAAACACTAGAGGTAAAACTTTCCTCAAAATATTTGCTGGGAATTTGGTGTTTTAGCCAAAATATTTTATTTAGTTCGTAAATTTGATCATAGTTAAAGGGCGCTGTCTATTTTAGAAAAGAGAAGAGAAAAAGCTTCATAAGTCAGAGACGGAGGAGATGAGCATATACACATTGCTCATTGTTGAAACATGTCCCAATACCTCACGAAGAGCTTTTTTGGACTGCAGCCTCAGTGAACTGTGCAGGAACACACTCCTGACTTTAGATATTACTTTCAGATAAAAGTGATCAACATGAATTATTGAGTTCCAAAAAGTACACCACGCCAAAGTGTTAAGAGATTAAAAAAGAAAAACAGAATTTTTTTGGGGAGAAAGATTTATATGTAGAGGCAGAAATGATCCAAAAGTTTGTGCCACCTGCCTGCCTTGCTCCGTCAGCTCCCGCTCTTGTTGTTTCTCCCTCCCCTCACAGTGTTGTGTTCCCAGACTGACGCATCCGTGGACCCTCTGGCTCTGCTGCTTTCGTCAGTGACTTGGAGTGCTCTGACAACTTTGTGAACTCTTTGTGTTGGAGTGAGAACGCAGAGGCAGGAGAGCAGTTGATGGGACGCAGTCTTTGCAGCAGCAGCAGAAGCAGGCTCCTCAGGAGACTGCATCGGGTCTTCCAGCTGGAGTTAATCCTCCTCTCCGGGCCATGACAAGGCAAAGCCCCAGCTTTCTGACCCCCCTGGCTCTACTTGTACTCCTTGTGGGTTTTGCGGACCTTCAGCTTGGCTCTGTTGGTGCAGATGAGGATTACAATGTGCAGGAGCTGCTGACAAGAAAAACATTCAATCAGGTTCACGAGTTGGAGAAGACTGCTTCTTCAAAGCCAGGTGAGCATGAACAAGAAAGACAAATTCCTGCAAAGATTTCCAAAGAAAGGACACCACAAAGCACCAAGAAGGCCAATAAAACCCCAACAGACACGAAATCAGGTAAAAGCATAAACATTTCTTTGGTAAATTCCACAAACTTTGTCAAATGTAAAGCTATGCAATATGTATATAGATAATCTCAATGTCATTTTTAAGATATGATTGGAGTTTTTAAAAACTCCTTTACAAAATGTTACAAATGTACCTTTTAAACCTAAAACTTACTCGAGTTCTTTTTTCTATCAGTGCAAAAAAAAAGTATACATTTGTGTTTTTCATAAACTCACAGAAACTACAGGTCAAGAACAAAAATGTGTGGAAAAACAAAACCTTTAGTGAAAAACATCTTAAAATGGCTTCACAGCTTCACCCATGTGCCCAAATTCATGTGTCTGTGTGGTCTGCAGATTAAAGCCCCATGGACTGCATAAATCATAGGGAGGCGCTGAAGCACATGAGAGGGAAGCAAGTGAACGTCCACGTGGTGGAGTGCAGCAAAAAATCTCCCTGGTCAATGTTTACTAAAGTTTTATTTAAGAAGTCAGTTTGCTACTAAAGCAAAACCTGAACCAATAAGAACAACCTGCTGAGCTGTTCCTGAATGATGAACTTTTGAGAAACTAGTGACACTTGTCAGAATTGAAAAAAACAAAAACTGGGGTTTGTGGTATTGAAAGGTCTACTTTCTGCCAAACCACAATTTTTCCAAACTTCATGTATTTTGTAATGTAGAATTGTATCCTTTTGCTTTCTCCTTAATAGCAGTTAACCACTAAAAGCTGAGGAAAGCATCAAGTTAAACCTCTAAAATAAAGATCTGACCACATCTCCAAGTTTACCTCTGGAAACAGTTAAGTAGATCCAGCTTGCCTGCATGTTTTTAAGTTGGGTTGTCCAGAATTTATGAAAGGATTTCCTCCATGCACATAAATATCTCTTATTTTGATGCATGAGGTCCTAAGATCACAGCCAATTAGGGCTCTTTGTGAGAATGGTTGGTACTCTGAAAGTGCTATGGTTTCTGTAAAAAAAAGGATGAATTTTCATGAAGATGAGCAGGTTTACACACTTTTTTTAAGGAAACAGATTCAAAAACAAGTTTTACTTTAGATCATCTGTTTAAGTTACGTAATAATAATTTGCTTACACAATATTATCACCATGATATGATTGTCTCAGTTCTATCTTTCAGTAAGAAAACAACGACCTGAAAAGTTCATATTATACAAGAATATGATGTTCCTGTTGTTCCTGATTAAATTATCCATGATCATGTCTGCAACCTTCAGGTTTCAATAAAAAAAGAGGCTCCATGCACTAGGAAGGCAGAACTCCTCTGTGACAGTTCGCGCTGTGACAGACTGATTCTCCTTCTGCAGGAGTCTGACAAAAATTCTCATCTCCTGTGTGGTTCTTCTCTTTATTAAGGGAAAAGTCATAACCCTGACATCATCCTTGCCTTTAACCATGTATTAGGAGGAGAACCGTTAAAACGTTCTAAAAGTGTCCTCTCATGATTGTTTAAGTTTAAAATTCTAAATCCTTAAGTTGAATTATTTTTTATTTCATGACATCATATTTATTCATCCCGTCAAATCACCATGTGTGCTGCACACCACAGTCTCTCAGAGTTTGGGTCGGTTCTGTTTTTGATGTTTTTATGGAGCACATCTGCAGCTCAGATCACTGTGGAGGATTCAACCTGTCCTCATAATAAAACCGGGAATAAAACTATCAGATGTGAAGAGGGTGGGTGCAGCATGGGGTCCTTTCCTGGCCTGGAACTCAGTCCGATAAAAAGCAGGATACAGGATGTTTGAAAGCTTGATATGAGCCTGAAGGCACTCATCTTTTACATCACATGTCAGGAGGAACGCTTCTCAAATAGGATGCAAATGTTGAAACTTTGTCCCTACAATAATTTTTAACTTTCCTTTAAGATTCATCAAAAATAAATCAAATAATTCAAATTTGATCCAAATAGTTGTTTTTATTGAGCTTTTAATCAAAAAGTCAGAAAGAACCAAAAAAAAAAAAACCTTGAATAACCAAAGCAGCCCCTCTAAAAAGGAAAGACAGGGGGCCTTGTTTACACATCATCCTTTATTTTTCCTGCTGCAACCTCATTAGGTGGCATATGAAATGATGGGAGAAAATCTTACACAAAGACTTGCTAAATGAACAACATCTCAGACGTCTGCAATCACTTAATTGCAGACATCTGTTTAGAGTCCAACTCCCTCCAGCCATGTTGGAGTTGTTTTGAAGCTACAGTGTCCTCAGCCATCATGGAACAAAGGACTGCAGAACACCTTCAAGCATTAGTTTGAGATGTCGCTTTTAGCGCTTTGGAATGTTTTTCTTTTGAAAACGTAAACCTCAATGAAAGATGAGCGACAGAAGAAAGTCAATTTTGTTGGTCTCTTTCCTGCCCTGGGGATTGTATTGTTGGAAAACATTATGGGCATATTTAGTGAACAGCAAGTAGCTTTTATTTTGAGAAATATTTTAAATCAGATAAATATATAAACTAATCCAAATTTTCCAAGAAAACCAGATCCTATAAATCTGTGTGTAATATAAATAATATTAACTCAGAAATAATCTTACTCAGACGCAAACCTGGAAGCTGTTGCACCTAAATGGTCTGCTGATGACATGTTCCTTTTTCTCAGCTAGTGATGCAGCGTAATGATGGACAGTAATTACATTTCCTGGTGTTGGGTCAAATTACAACAGGAAACCTTTTTGCTTATTTCTGTATTTTTAAAAAAAGCTCACAGTACACAGTTATAATTTCTTACCCATGGCAAACCTTTTTGGGATTCAAACATTTAATTTCTAAAACTTCTTCTCTACAGATTTAACTTCTTTTCTTTTTTCTTGGGAATTTAACACTGTATAAGACGTGAGTGTCAGAAGAGCACCTTATTTACACACTGTCTCAAACGCCATCCACACATTTTTAACACGGTGTAACTGTATTATAAAGACTTAATTATAAATATATTTTGCATTATTTTAATACAGTAAATAGTCATTTCAAAAATAACTATTATAAGAGTTAGTCTCACCATAAATTTTTTTAAATTAGCCAAATCTGTCATGCCAAAAGTGTTTTTGAGATTTCGTGGAATAAGCGGTAAAAGCTCTTCTACTGCCCCTAGTGGAATGATGATGAACTACAGGGTAGAAGACATTGACCAAGTTATATCAAATGGATTTTTAAGAAAGGTTTGGGTCATGCTAATGAGATAGGGGCCTCAGAAATGAACATTTCAAATATATGAATAGTTGTTAGTTATATTGGATTAATAAGAATAATAAAAAATTGAGTTGATCTAAACAGAAGTCCTCTATTTTTAACCTAAACTTTGGTTTATTTTGAAAAAAATAAATAATTTCCTGATGGAAACAACTTGTTTTTACCCATCTGAACATAAAAATGTGTGTTGCCATTTAGTAAAGCTATTAACATATGTACTTATCCTGATGCAAGATTTGTGTGATGGACAAAACAGTATCCTAATAAACTATAATTCACATCACATTAAACTATCATCACAGGGCAATTTGTCTTTATCCTTACCTAGAATGCCCTCCTATGGGATTGGAATCGCTGAAGATTGATGATTTCCAGCTTCATGCTTCGTCTACGAAGCGCTACGGCCTCGGTGCACACAGAGGTCGCCTCAACATTCAGGTGAGACAGGAATGCAAACTGCTGGCAGGTTTTCCGGATACGTAGAGGCACGCATCAAACCTTAGGCTATTGGAAGCTTCAATGTTCTAAAATGTCTACTTTCAAAATAATATCAGTGGGAAATCCACAGTTAATATGACTTCCAGCTCAATATTATGTCTTAGCAGCATGATATTGATGGAAACACACATCTTCTGTCACCAAGGTTAAATGAATGCAGACGGTGATAGATTACTGAATCAATTCAGGACCACCTTTCCAGACCAACGAGGAAGATCTGGAAGCCGGGGTATTTCCTGCTCTTTGAGGGAATTAGCCTGCACACAGCTCACTGCAAACCTTATCCTCACCGAACTGAGTTGCTCCAAATCCAACACAGTTAATGAAACCCACAGGCAAAACAAAGGCTTTTGCTTTCTGGGGTATAATGAACCTTTATTGTGTGTTGATGCAGAGGTTGTGGGAAAACAAGGAAGAATAAAGAATGAATAAAGAGGCAGAAAGGATCAGATCTGTGCCAAAGAAGTTTAACTTATTTTTTAAGTTTTGTGTGTGCCCCAAATCGAGTGATTCAAAAAAGAAATATGAGAAAATGAACACCCCCTTTGACTGAATATAGAACTGGACTGAGTGGCGTCTTCCCCTCACGTTCCAAGAAGCCAAAATCCTATAGACTTCTGGTACCTTTTTCAAATAACATTCGAAACGTTTGATTGATTGTGTGTTAGTGGTAGTTGTGCGGATTTCCAAGAAGCTCACTCCTGACTGGCGTTTGTCATAAAAATATGATTCAGAATGATTCAGACCAATCACTACTTACTGACATCATCTGACTGCAAATGGTGACATCTGTACCGCAACACTGGGGACTGAATTGACTTCTAATAAGTAGAGCCAGAAGTAAATCATTTGCCATGGGTGACGTCACACTCAGTGCAGTACTCATACACAATCAATGCACACAACCAAAGGGTATTGAGTATTTTACCAATGCAAATATCTGACAGAGTTTAGAATGTATTTATTTTATTTGAGAAACAAAAAAAAACTTTTTATAAAAATTATCATGGGAAAATTGTCACATTAATGTAATAAGTTGTATTGCAAGTAAGAGGAAGAATTTAGCTGTGAGACAATTTGTAATGAGCCTTCTGAAAAAGCTTTTCCATAACTATGATTTGGGATTCTGAAGCAGTAGCCACCACTACGTTTAAAATGGAGAAGATTGGAATCATCATAAGACTTTTGCCTTTTGCTAACATTCATGTTGGGTGTAGATCCAGAGTTTTTCTCACAGGGTTGAACTAATATAAAAGGAGGATAGATCAATCACAAAAGCTTTCTTGATTTGGTAGCATCATGAAGAGGGTCATGGGTGATTTCCCAAAACAAATGTTGGAAACTAAACAAAAATGAATTCTTGCTTGATTTTAGCATGTACAGGCTAAAAAAGCAAGATAAACAAAGTCTACTTGAAGGAAAAAAATCCTGACTGATGCACAAAAGTTAAAATGTGAACTCAGATGTCTGAAGAAATCCAAACATGGTCGCGCATGAATGCTTTCCAGCTCCTTTCAGCTAAAATATCTCTGGCCTAAAGTGAATTTTCCAAACTAAAGAAGTGCCAGCCTCATCAGATAATTCCTAGGAAAAACTGAGTCTCCATTACTAGAAAATTCTCCAAAACCCTGGCTTTACTTTGTCAGTGATAATGATATTCATTGATTGATTAGTGGGGAAAAAACCGTAACCCTTTAACGCTGCAAAACTTTCCGTTTTCGCGCTATATGTAGGTGAAAGCTGTTTTTCCGGGAAAAAAAGCATTCACATCTACAGAAAATCCTTGACTGTGAAAGCCAGATTTGTGTGTGAGTGAGTGCACACAGACAGTCCCACGGTCTGCATCTGGATATCAATCAGCAGTAAAAGAAGTCACAAAGCCAAAACCTCTGGCTTGTTTGATTTGTCGTTCAGTTTTTGGGATAGACTGACGGCTGACATAAAAGCAGAACACTTAACAGGCTCATCTTGAGTAAAACAGTTTGCAAACTGTGCCGATCAATGTTCAGCCAGGGAAAATGCATTAACCAGAGTCTCAACAATTTGTGAGGTTGACAACTGTCAATAAAAGTTGTCTTTGATGATGTCAGGGAAGATCTTTCTATTCTTACTTTTTTTTCCCAAGCTTTCTGTGCTCAACTGTGTAAAATATACAATGTACTTCCAAAGATTTCCATCTGTTTTGATAAGGAGCTGGAATTATTCACAAAGTGCAGTGCATCATTATAATATTTGAGCTTGGATGAATCAGATAAGCAACGTGTGGCCTGTCAGCGTCCCGCTCTGAGCCAGCAGCATCAGCTGGTGCAGTTCATGCTTTAAAGAAAAGCATCGTAATCCTTTTCCTGTTGTTGGACAGAGCCAGTGTCAAAAATGTTCTTCAAGTGGTTCCAACAGTGAGGAAGCGTTGTTAGTTGGAAAGACTGGTGGATTGTCTTATGGATGGAGCCTGTTTGAAACGTGTGCTTTGGATTTATGTCTGTTCCTCATGTAGTCATTTTTCTTGCTTGTTTGTTCTTGATCATGGCTTATTTCAAGAAAATTTTTCCAAAAACTTTATGTCTACATATGCAGTTTAATGTTGTTGAGAAATGCAATGCTTTTATCCAGCTGCTTCAAGGTTAAGAGGTTTGAAGTCCCACTCTGATCCTTCCCAGTGGTCTTTTAATTACAATTATGCTGTTTTCAGCCCAAATCAAAAAACCCATATCAAGTTCTAGGACATAGTTTTTGCAGAGTAGCAGGAGTTCATTAGAAATTTGCCTCTGAGTTGTGGGCAGAACTATTAGCACGGAGTACCCGTCCCCTTCCTATCATCCATTTGTTTAGATGCTCTTTCACTAGCTTACAGCCCTTCACAACCCCAACTTAACATTACTGGTGCAGCAAAAATGGCAAGCAATATTGGAGCTATCCAGCTGTACAGTTTTGAGCCAGATTCCAGTTCGGACGTGGAAAACAAAGACACACATGGATCTAGTTGTCTACAAGTGGATGCATCAGAATGGAGCAGAGCAGGGAGCTTGTGGCATGCTGTAGTAGCTTCTATGTCACACTTACACGTTTTTCAAACACCATTTTTTTCCATCTGCTCCAGTCACAACGATTTTAATAAAGAAATATTCAAAAATTGAATTTTGCGCTAAATTCCTTAATATATGTCTTAATATATGCCACAACAAATGCTAAAAACACCCAAAATAGATTCTTATTGGAGCGGGTCTTAAAATTTCCAATAACTCCCTCTGGGTTTGCCTTTTTTTTCCCCGTATTTTCTGCTAAAAAGAGGTTGTGTGCTCAATTCATGATCTTTTTGGCTGTTTTTGTCGGCAGGCTGGCCTTTATGAAGATGATCTTTATGATGGTGCCTGGTGTGCGGGGAGAGATGACCCTCTTCAGTGGTTTGAGGTGGATGCCAGGAGGCTGACCAAGTTTACTGGGGTCATCACACAAGGGAGGAACTCTCTTTGGTCGTGAGTATGCAGCCAGCAGGCATGCATGCATAGAGAGTAAATGTTAAATGAGATTTTCCGCCTTTTTGCCTCTTCTATCTGGTTTGTTATATATTTAATTTGTGGACAAATACATTAATAAAATAATCCCTTCATGCCCTTTTTTACACATTTTGTTCTAGAGATTAATTGAATGCAATACGCGTCTATGCCATTCCTTTAGGACTAAAAATTTGTTCTAAAACTGGAGTAGTTCATGTTAATAAAAAAAAATCATAGTTAATAAAGAAGTTGCAAATTCTAATATTATTAATACAATCCAAACACTGGACACTGCTTGAAATCTGAGTGCAGATATATGTCAGAATAATAGAAATATCAAAACATTTGAAAACACACAGATGAGAACAACATTTTCAAAAAGTTAACTTTTTTTCTATTAAAATGTAGAAAATTAGACTGCAAAATAAATACAGAGAGGTTTTACAATTTCCCAGATTTTGATTTGATTTGCTGAAATATCTTACACCTAAATAAAATGCAAATGCACAACAGGTTGTCCCTTTCATATTTTCTAATAGGCAACTTCATCAATAAATTAATGTAGAGTAGAATTTAAAGTTTTGAGATTTTTGTTGAAAGAAAAAAAAGGCATAGGTGGATTGTTTTGTTTTTATACATTGTTTGTCTAATAACTAATATCTATTATAAGTATGGTACGCTTTGCAAACTCATGACACAGTCTTATATTCCCACCATGTTTCAGCAATAGTTTGAACTCAAAGCTCCCTTGTATGTTTCAGAACTTTCACTTATGCTTATGCTTTACAATATTTTAACAAGGCTACTTATGTAGTTTTACACAAGCTGCTCTAGTGTGCCTCCAAGTGGTGTTCTAAGTTCACACATCATGCTTGAAACTGTACATGTTAAAAAAAGGGCAGATATCATTCCAGGTCAACAGATTTCCGCTCTATTCTGATGCCTTTAAAAAAAAACAACTGGGTGGATTCATGGATTGAAAACCCCACATTTATTCATTCATTGATGTAATTAAAGCTATGATGATTAACATGGAAAAAAAGGTTAGTTTTGCTTGATTGAGACCAAAGTTTTTTTAATCTATTTTCTACTAAATGTATCCATTTTGAGATTTACAGAAAACTTTTTGGTTTTAAAGAAGATTAATCTCTTTTTGTCAAGTAAAGAGACAAATCAATAAAAGGTTTACTGTGTTATGGACTATAGCAGCTTTTGTCTCAGTAACTTATTTTCAAGATAAAATGTGTCATCTTGTACTGTGAGTCATTTTTAATATCTAACTTTAATGTGTTTGAATAGCAGCGGTTTAAAGCATATTTCTATTTTTGAGTGTTGTGCCAGTGACATTGATCCAGACAGGGAGTTGTGGTTCCTGCAATAAAAGAGCTGAATTTAAATTCCAAGTCTAATTTTTTTCTGCATCACTTTGAAGTGTCTCACCATAGGATTACTTTGATTTTTCCATGGAGGTATCAAGATGAGATTTAGGTTTAAAAACTCCTGCATATAGACAAAGAATAAATAAATAAAATCATAGTGTTTAGACATGTTCAAGCTGTGACAGGTTTGAACAAACAAACAGTTTTTTTGTCAGATGTATCTCTGCCATTCCTAAATTATATCATGAAAATGTCTTTTTAATAGCACTTTAAATCAGAAGCACTTGAATAATGATTAATGGAGGTCATAAAGCCGTTAACTTTTGCTTCGCATTTTATTAACCATCCATTAGGTGAATCAATTGAAAGGCCAGGGTATGCCAAATTCATTTGTGAGAGTCCATTTTTTTACCGACGAACATCGAGGCTCTTAAATAATACAAATAATATAATATAATACAAAAAGGCTATAGTGAAATTTGTCAGGAATTAATCAATCAAATGCAATACTTAGCTGCTACATTTGTGATGGTAAACTGTCTAACAGAGAAACAGAGTCATTTCAATTATATAGTAGTTTAATAAATAAAAAAATGTAATCTTAACAAAAAGTGAAAAACTCGTAAAATAAAATGAATACAAATAAATTTGGTTGTGGGAATCATTTGCTCACTAAATGCTGCAGATGTCTACATTTTCCTCAACCATCTTTGCAGCTGGATCGGCAATGATATTCAACAATTTCTGGCCTTTATGCTTTTTAATTTGCCCACTCCTGGGTTGTAAGCTGCAATACAGTTTGAGAGAAAGGAAAGGTTCTTTAATAGGCTGTATTTATGATTTGCCTTCAAGGCCAGCACTATGTAAAAGTTGCAGAAGACAACAAGGCTTGAGACAAGATTTCTCTGCAATTAGCTCTGCAGGGCATGCAAACTGTCTGCAGTGCCAGCTCCCGGGCTCCTGTCTGCAACATCGCTTTAATTAGTAGAACTGGGAATTCGAACCAGGCTGGACTAGCACCGCTCTGACATCTTTATCCAGAAGCAAACCAGTCACTGCCACGCTATGTTTTAACTTCTGGTTCTAAGGCGCCTGATGGCATGTTGGGTTAGTAAGCCATTAGTGAATTCTTAAATCATAGATGATGCTTCCTTTCCTAATCGCTGATTTTTCTCACCTCCCTGTGTTATAAATAAAGTTTCTTCCACTTTTTTCTTTGATTTCTCCGTCACTTTGGAGAACTTCTTGTTTACGCCATAGAAATATAGAACTGAACAATCTCCAACTGATAATCTTAGAAGTACTCAAAGACTTCTGACGGGCAAAAAGGAAGTGGTCGTATGAAATTTTCCAAAATAATGGGCGGGACATATTTCGTAAGATTCAGTTATTTTCAATAAAAATGTAATGGTCACCAAGCTGTAAATATGTTTAATTTTGCTGTACCTTTTAACACGGTAGTAAATAAAATTGTTTTCTTCAAGTTTCTGCCTCTAGTGGTCAATTTGAGGAACTGCTAAATTTGATTTTGCACTCCCTAACTTGCTCAAATAAGGGAACAGAATTTCACAGTCTGAGATTTTTTTTCACTTGTTTTTTAATGTGTTACAGATTAAAAGTAAAAATATATCAGTGTTGTTCGGTAGTCTACTGTTCTTTGTTAAAGTTGTTGAAAGTCGTCCGATTGTGTGTGTGTTTAGTAAAATCCAAAAACATACCAAAACATGTCCCATTTCACAATCAAGGCAAATCAAATGTGCAAAACCTTTCAAAATAATGGGTGTAAACACCATAACAATAAGAAATTCATCCAAAACGAATAAAAAACTGGTGTACAAGTAAAATCCCTCAATCAAAATTGCATAATCACTACAGGTTTAACCTAAGTGAGGAAAAAAAATGTCTCGTGTGACTTTTCAGATAGTGACAAGCTATTACATTCTTTGGATTACAAGCAAGTGTTGTTTTTAATAAGCAAGATTTTATTGTTGTGGTTAGTTTATGCCTCATCTTTGATCAAATGTACTTATTGGCCACTTTATTGGATACACCTTGCTAGTATTGGGATGAACCCCCTTTTGCCTTCAGAACTGCCTTAATCCTTGATGGCAGAGATTCAACAAGGTACTAGAAACATTCCTCAGAGAGTTTGGTCCATATTGACATGACAGCATGTCAATGCTATCACGATATGATAGCATTGAACCTGTTATGGTGCCTCTGGCAGTCTCTCCTCCCCCTCCCTTCTCTGCTCTACTGATTGGAACCAGCTGTGGACACTCACCTCATCTTCTACCAGCCTTCTTAAGGACATCCAGCCCCAGCATTCATCGCCAGTTCGTTCTGTCATGATTTGTATGATGTGGCAGACCCAGATGCTGGAACCCAGTACAAAACTCAGGCAAAGTAGATAGTTAACAGATTTATTTTTCCAGAGTCGAAAGGTAATGGCGTAGTAAGAGTTCATGGGTAGAATAATGGTAAACGGAGTAAACAGTCTTGCCGATGTTTCAATGGCGTCGGAGCTGGACACGAAGCGTGGCGAAAGGATTTCGTGACTGTCGTGATTCTTGGCCGGAGTGGTGGTGTGGCTGGAGAGAGCGAGGCTGGAACATGGTGTGGATGGAGTAAGCGTGGCTGGAGTAATTCAGATGGCAGCTCATGGAGAGGAGAATTTCCAGGTGGACACTCGGGGTGAAGAACTTGAGGAGGAGTGACAAGGCGAGGTAAGTTTCAAGGTAACTATTAAACCAGACTTAACTTGGTGACCAGACTTCAGCACCATTAGGAGCAACGAACTGGTGATGAATTCTGGGGCTGGATCTCCTTAAGAAGGCTGGTAGAAGATGAGGTGAGTGTCCACAGCTGGTTCCAATCAGTAGAGCAGAGAAGGGAGGGGGAGGAGAGACTGCTAGAGGCACCATGACAGAACCAGTCTGGCCATTCTTCTCTGAGCTCTGGTATCAACAAGCTATCCTGCCCACAGAACTGCTGCTCAGTGGATATGTTCTCTTTTTTTCTGACCCTTCTCTGTAAACCCTAGATATGGTTGTGGGTGAAAATCCCACTAGATCAGCAGTTTCTGAAATATTCAGACCAGCCCATCTGGCACCAACAACCATGCCACGTTCAAATTTACTTGAGTCCCCTTTCTTCCTCAATCTAATACTCGGTTTGAGCTGCAGCAGATCGTCTTGTTGCTGCCATGTTATTGGCTGATTGGAAATTTGTGTTAGCAGTCAGTTGGACATGTGTACCGTATAAAATGGGCATTGAGTGAGGACAATTTTATTATAAATGTATTAATAAATGAGTTCACAAAGCCTAGTTGAACAAGGAAAATTATATTTCTTACGTTTCAAACTCTTAAATGATTTCTGACTTCCTTTTACATACCATTCAGACTATACTATAGCTTTTAGAGAAAAAGAGTCTTATAACATATTTTACTTTTCATTAAGAGTAAACAATGTCAGGAAAAAAAAGAAATTATTTTCATTTCCTGATTTTTCCAAATAAAATAAACGACTGTTCTTTGTGTTTCATTGCATTAAATTTAGCCAGATGCTTTTCGTTGATTGACCTTGTGTTTTTTTTTTTTTATATATTAACAGGAGCGACTGGGTTACCTCATACAAAGTTATGATCAGCAACGATAGTCATACCTGGATGACGCTCAAAAATGGCTCAGATGACTTGGTGAGTGAAAACCATGACACTAATAACTCTGACATCCACAGCAAACCGCACTCACTATCACTCAATTAAATTGAACCGTGATCACTTTGTTTTTCTGCAGAGAGTCGTGTGTTTTCGTCTCCACTTATCTGAAACTTAGCAAAAAAAGTAATATCTGCTTAAGTGTTATTACTGAGGGACATTTAGAAGCCTGCTTATCCTCTGGCTTAATGAGCTGTGAGGCGGTAAATGCAAAAGATGCCGGAGCAGATGGGAACTCATCCTGGCTCACTGTCAGAGCCGTGTCGTTTTCGGATTTCTACATGAGCACTTGATCTAATTAAACGAACAGAAGCCAAATCCAGCAGAGCGGAACAATCACAGATATTTTTGGTCTATAGTCTGATTACGAATAAACTACTAATTTTACTGATTTTCTTTTTTTTTTCTTCTTTCAAATTTGAGTCATAATTCCGGCTCCCTATCTCAGATCACATCTGATTTAATGAAGGTTTCACAAACTGCGCACTCCTTTGGCCGGTGACTTCATCTGTGTGGGAGATTAAACCCCGGCAGCAATTTAAATTCTGCTACCAGTCCCCCTCTCACCCACTCACTCACCCTTTTAGGCAAATGTCAAACTATTCTACTGGTCAATCGAAAGGTTTGGAGGATGATTCTAACACTGGGTGTTGAAATTTACAATGACTTTCAGAGGAAATGATAGCTTAAAAACACTGTTCAGGTGTATGGACACCTCTTTCCACTTTTTCTTTTATTTTTTTACTCCATGCAACATTTAATATCACAAGTATAACTTTTTCTTCATGGAATATGAGTCTTAAATGAACTTTGTTCTGTAAATTTGTTCATTTTCTTTTCTGTGTTTGCCTCAGTAGATATTCAGGAGCAACAGAGAAAAAGAGATTCCCGTTCTAAATATCTTCCCAACACCAGTTGTTGCTCGATACATCAGAGTCAACCCTCAATCCTGGTTTTCCAGCGGCAGCATCTGCATGAGAGTGGAGATCCTAGGCTGCCCTATGCCAGGTGATGCATGCTTCTCATCCTGACGTCATGTGCACACACCATCACTCTTTGGTTCAGCACTGAAAGTTACAAAAGTCTGAAAAGCTCTGAATTGAAAATACAAAATATGTAATAAGTAGTCCAGCAAAGATAAGTTATTGGTTTTGTGCTAAAAACCTCATAAAACAAATATCCTAAAAAATACAGTGACATCCTCAAAAGTAAGATGATGCCTTTAAATGTTTTAAAATCTCAACTCATCATGTTGAACTTTTTCTTTTGCCCAGATCTTTCAAAATGCCACAAACTATTTAATTTTTTGAGTATCTGTGAATATTGACAACTGTTGCAAATCTGATTACAGATCCAAACAATTATTACCACAGACGCAACGAAGTCATAACAAGTGATGACTTGGACTTCAGGCATCACACCTACAAAGAAATGAGGCAGGTGGGTCATCTTATTCTGGGATGCTTATCGCCACTTTTTTCTGCAGAGTACAGATGAAATAAGTAATGTTATGATTACCATAAGCTAATGTCAGTCAATGTGTGTCCTTAACAAAAAGGAGGCATATGGCAGAACAAATGAAACATGTGCACATAGCAGCATAAAGATCCATTGAGGTTTTTCAGGGTTTTATCATTATTTATTCATATACTTGTCATGAGCAGAAGGTTTGTGTGGTGGACAGCTGTGTTTGTGGACAGCTGTGTTTGTCAGTGTCCAACATGCACCTGAGCAGCAGTGATGTACAGGAGAGGCTTTGGAATGTTTCTGTGAGCTAATATTCTCCCTCTGTTGAGCTGCCAAGCCCCCTCCCAGGTTAGACCTTCTCCAGGTAATCTCTAATTTTTATGAAATCCCACTCCGATAATCTTTTGATCTATTATAAAACCGTTCCCAGTGGTCTTTCAATTGTGATAATGCCTTTTTTTTGCCAAAATTTAAATGAAAAACTGTCTTTTATAGATCATAGTTTCTGCAGAGTGACAGAAGTTCAATAAAAATTCACCTCCAGGTTGTGAGCAAGACTGGATGGCATGCAGTAAGCGAACAGCCATTTCCTGTCATCAGTCTGTTTACACTCTCTCCTGCTAGTTTAGCTCTTCACAACCCCAACCTAACATTAGCAGTGCAACAAAAATGGCGAGCAATATGGGAGCTATCCAGCCGTATGTCACTGTTCTGTCACTGCTACAAGCTTTTTTCAACAGCATTTTTTCATTTGCCCCTAATTCATAATGCTTCGATTAAAGATATACTCAGAAATGCAATTTTAAGCTTAATTTTTGAAATATTTGTCCTCCATCAGAAAAATGCCACAAGGACACGCTACAAACAGTTGTCATTGGACTTTGTCTTTTAAAACAGTTGCTTTTGCCTTATAAAACTTTTTTTCTGGCAGGGGTTAAATGTGTCTCATTCAGGGTGTCCAGCTTCAATTGACCTTCTCGAAGGAAAGGAATTTAAATAAATCTAAAGCTCTTCTTTTTTTTTTTTTAAAACCATGACATGTTAGATTTCCTTGGCTTAGCCCATGGTGGCATCTCAAGAAAAAAGAATCCAACCCTATGGGGTAACACCTTAAAAACAAGTTGTTCTTTCTACAGCCAAATTATTGCTGTTTTGGGGAATTGATGTCACAAAAGCTGACGCAGCCAAAAGAACTTTAGAAGAAAGAACGTTTCCCACTTTCTTTGACTGATAAGCTGCATTAACTATACATAACGACAGTCATTGTGCTTCTTCTTCCTTTGACTCCTCAGGCAAAGCAGATTTAAATATTATCTCTTTCTTTTCAGATTGATGTTTCTTAGGGGATAATAAATATGTCAGTTATGCACTGAAAATGTATGGATCTAAGAGAATCAGATTTTTCTCTTGGCTAACACGTTTTTCTGCTAGAGGAGATCCAAAGGTACATCCATGCCAAATTTGGTGCTTGTACCACAAAATCCACAGTTTGTCTGAAATATCAACCTAACTGGCTCAGCTAATATACTTGCAGAAGTATAAGAATTCTTAGAGAAAACGTTGTGCAGTGACTCCGTAATTGTGTAGCCACTGCACTGCTATACTAAGGGAACCACATGCTTTATTAAACAGAGTACAAATTTCACCACAGTCTATAATTCTTTAACCCATCCACAACACCTGACATTTGTTCGGAGATTTACTCGATTAGTTAAGTCAAGAGTAAACCTAGACTTAATTAAAACTCCATCACACCTGACAGGCTAATGACTTCAGTAACAGATGCACACATGGCTGCTTTCACTCAACAACTGCTCTTGGAGATTTTTGAATGTTACTGGGATTATATTTGAAAATAAAATACTAAATCTGTCTTAAATTAAGCAAAAGTCTCAACGGCTTCGATATAAATTTTAAAGTTTTTGTTATTTCCAGCAAATATGTCTTCCATGCACTACATAAGAACTTAAACTTCTCTAAATTTGATTTTTGTGAGCCGAATTTTTGTTTTAAAACCCTTTATGATCTATTAAAACTAAAATATTTACAAATGATTTGACTTTGGATTAGATTTATAAGCAAAGTCCTCAGCTTACATGCATGGATAGCAGCATATTCAACTGAATAACAATTGTATTAGTTTTCCTGGTGTCACGGGAGCGGATCAGGGAGTACCCAGGTGCAGAGAAGGAGAGGAGGCAGGAGGTTGCAGGGGAACGGGGGCTTTGATAAACAAAACTAAAGACACAAAACCAAAACCACTGCATACGGCAGGCTAGAAACTTGAAACACTAAACACTCGAAAGACTCGAAACAGGGAGAGCAGACTTACATACTATGGACCAGCACAGGAGGAAGGGAATGACAAGACTTGAATACATACAGACAAACGAGACACAGGTGGAAACACTCAGGAAGGATGGGGACCAAAGTAAAACTCAAAACTACAACAAACCAGGAAACACTACAAAATAAAACAGGAAGTTAAACTCAAAACATCACAGAACAAAAAGGAAACAAGGCACAAGGGCAAAGAAACAGAAACCGTAACACATGGTAGTTAAACCGCATGGTAAAAAAGTTACATTAAATCAGAAAAAAATGATAAAATGTTACTGTATTAACTTTCAAATTAAAAGATATGGTCTTAAGACTGACTTCATAGACCCGCCAAATTCATCTTTTAAAGCTATTTTAAAAACATCCCCAGCGGTTTTAATTATGTTAAAGGTTTTTTTAGCCCAAATTTAAAAAACTGTTGTTTTGTAGGACATGGTTTCTCCAGAACGGCATTAGTTAATTAGAAATTTTCCTGTGAGTTATGGGTGGGACTGCAATTTTGCAGAAATGCATTATTATTCTGAATTTTCTTTATATATGTCCTCCATTATCAAAAAAATGCCACAAAAACATTTTTAAAACACCAGAAACACCGTTTTCAGAGTGAGAAACTTTGTTCCTCTGGTTAAAAAATACCTTTTAGTTTTTCCAATACCTTATCAGAACTTCAATGAAAAATAACTAATACAGTTTGTTAGCTTGCACTTTTTCTTCCTAATGCCTTTTATTTATTGTCCGCAGCTCATGAAGGTGGTTAATGAAATGTGCCCCAACATCACGCGCATTTACAACATAGGAAAGTCTCAGGGGGGGCTTAAACTGTATGCCTTTGAGATCTCAGACAACCCAGGAGAACATGAAGTGGGTGAGTGGAGGTCTTTTATGATGATTCCACCACCATAGTTCATCGCAGCTGCAAATCTGACCTCTTTTTTTCTCCTTCCTCTTCCTTGATGGGATGCTGTTGTCCAGGTGAGCCAGAGTTTCGTTACACAGCTGGTTCCCATGGTAACGAGGTGCTGGGACGGGAGCTGCTTCTCCTTCTGATGCAATTCATGTGTCTTGAGTATCTGTCCGGCAACCAGCGAATACGTCACCTGGTGGAAGAGACCAGAATCCATCTATTGCCGTCTGTCAACCCCGATGGCTATGAGAAAGCCTTTGAAGTGGTAGGTCTGTAAGACAGCCATTAGTGACCTCACATCAGCAGCTAGTCTGTGGTGAAAACAGCTCCATATCTGCCTAATTGGCACGTCTGCTGTGAAATTGCACTTTGTGCAGATGCAGGCTAGAAAATTAGTTTGAATGATCCACACGGACACAGAACATAAACTATAAATGCACACATGGGCTGCTGTTATTTTATGTCATTTTACATGCTTTGTGGCTTAAACTAGACTAACTAAACTCCTGAAATAAAACCAATTTTGCACCAGTGAACCACAACCAACAGTAATCGATGCACAAGACAAGGCTTTGATCCCTCACAGTTAACTTCACACTTTCACATCCAGGAATTTCCTACAACTTTTTCCTGACAGGGTTCAGAGCTCAGTGGCTGGTCTCTGGGTCGATGGAGCAACAATGGAATTGACATTCACCACAACTTCCCTGATCTCAGCTCTGTTCTGTGGGAAGCAGAGGCCAAGAAACTGATTCCTCGCAAAATGTTCAACCACCATGTCCCCATTCCAGAATGGTACCAGTCACAGAACGCCTCAGTGAGTCTATCTTTTGGTTTCTTACTTTATCATTTTGTGTTCCTGCCTGTAAAGTGATTCTTTAGGAAGAAAATCATCAACTAAGGCTTTTTTACGAGATCTGAGACTAAACAGGCAACATTTTTTACTAATTTGACTTTTAATAATTAACTTTCCAAATATATTACTAGTTGATGAGTAAAAACAACGTAAAGGTAATTTTTTCAGTTAAATTAAAAATAATTCTAAAAGCATAATTGTAAACTTTATACAGACGAAATTTTTTTTTTGTTCAAGCAAATATGTACAGAAATATAAATCAGGAAAAAATCATTTCAATAGAAATTATAAGATTGTAAAATTAATACTGTAGTCAAATATTTACATTAGGCATCGGCTAAATCACATGTGTCAAACTCAAGGCCCGGGGCCAAATGTGGCCCTCCATGTCATTTGATGTGGCCCGCGAGAGCATAAAAGTTTTTAATTTCTTAGAATAACAAATTAAATTTGGTGTGTATTTATTCATATCTAGGGGGAATTGGACTTGAAAGATCGGACTGGGCGACTATACATTAGAACTCAAACTGTCCATATAACCTAACCTGATAGAATCAAATTTAAAAGGATTTATGCTAAAGTAACAAGCAAACATATGTTTTCTATGCAACTGTAACTGCCACTTTAAAAGTTATAATAAATACATAAATAATGAGTTATTCAACATTAAGGAGTAGTTACATTTATTTTTCATTACATTTAGTTACATGTACAAGTTATATCTGGCCCTTTAAGGACAACCACTTTGTTGATGTGGCCCTCGGTGAAAATGAGTTTGACACCCCTGGACTAAATGGAACAATTACCAAAAACTGATGTTGTTTTGACAACTGATAATATTGTTTACCTCATTATTTTTATGTTTATTTGGAGGAGCGAGGCTCAGCTTTTGTCAGCTTATTGTGGTGGCTTTATTATTGTTGTTTTTTAGATTGTTTCGCTTTAAACTTAACTTTAAACCACTTTGACCTGCTAAAAACATATATACACATATAAAATTACATACACGACTTTTTTAGGCCTTAAACGCTGTCCTTGTTACTCAATACCTTTTTTTTCCCCCCATATCCATATCAGTTTATCCATTAGATTCTTTATACTTTGGTATCTAGTCTGGACACACATGCTTTGTGGATTTGTGTTGCTACTAAAACGCATGTAGAAATACTATTAATAATATTTTTTTCAAAGTTTACTTATGCCTATTTTCCCGTATCTCTGCATTTTATATGGTATGTTTCTATTGCAATTGTTCTTTTGCATGATAATTCATTTTGTTCTCATCACGCACCTCCTTCAGAGGAGCCAACGCACAGCGAAGACCGTCAGCCGCATGAAAAGGGTAACGCAGTCACGAGGGCTCACAGCCTATTTTGGGAGAAGCGGATTTGTTTGCTCTCTGTGACGAAAAAGGCTGTGAGCTCAAATATACCCCGCAATCTAAAAAAAGCTCATCCTCACGAGTGTTTTGACGTTGCTGAAACCCATGGGTGAGTCACACCAAGCACCCAGAATAGCAGCCGCAGCTGTAATACTGGGATTCCCATCTGTGCTCAAAAAGCTGTGAAACGTATCCCTGCTTGCCCCATAGATCGGTTCAACTACTACTTAGAGATAAGAGGACTGGTTTCATTACACCAGACACAACAGCAGGGGGAATTCTTGTTCATGCATGCAAACACAAGACACCGGTAAAATGGATTCACACTTCAAAATAAAAAATATTCGTTGCCGTCTGTGTCTGTTTGCTTTGCAGTAAGGGAGTTTATTTAACCGTCATAGAGCTGAGGTGATCGCATTAATTGCATTATCCATGCCTCTTGTGTACCCCTGCTGTAGGTTGCCTTGGAGACGCGAGCTTTGATGGCATGGATGGAGAAAATGCCCTTTGTGTTGGGTAGTAACCTCCAGGGAGGCGAGCTGGTGGTGACCTTCCCGTATGACAGAACTCGCTCCCCGGGGGTGACCAGGGAACAGACCCCCACCCCCGATGACCACATCTTCCGCTGGCTGGCCTTCTCCTATGCGTCCACCCACCGCCTGATGACTGATGCTAGCCGAAGGGTCTGTCACACAGAAGACTTCGCCAAGGAGGATGGCACCATCAACGGAGCATCATGGCACACTGCAGCTGGCAGTTAGTGTCCAAACCTGCCAGGGGGTTTTGAAAGGGATCCAGTTTTATGTGGGATTTCCCTGCCAGGCAATAAACTGGTTTTTAGCACTGAAATAATTTTTTCAACCTAAAGCATCATTTTTAAGACAAAAATTCTTGAAAGAAAAGAGCCCAAACTTCAAAACTATGTATTATCACTGCAGTTGTGTCAAGTTCTGGGGAAGTTTTTATTTATGAGTTGATGTTTGCCAACAGATTTTTTTTTCTCCTGGCAGGTATGAATGATTTTAGCTACTTGCACACCAACTGCTTTGAGCTGTCGATGTTTGTGGGTTGTGACAAATTCCCTCATGAGAATGAGCTGCCGGAGGAGTGGGAGAACAACCGAGAGTCTCTTCTGGTTTTCATGGAGCAGGTATAGAGGCAAAGGATTCCCTGCAATAACACATATGCAAGACAGAAAATACAAAAGAGTGATGCAGCAGTAAATGACAAACAAAACTTTTTTTTTTTCTTATACGTTAAGTTTTTGAAATTTTTTATGGAAATGACAAAAAAAATCATAGTAAAAAAATATAAATGATAAGAAAACCTTGATTTTTACAAAATACAGATTTATTCAGACTCTGTCTCTATTAGCATTAAAAACAATTAAGCTTGTTATGCATGTTTTGTAGGAGATGGATTTTATAAACTATCTTTGGCTGTGAAAAGAAGCAAAGTTTTGACAGTTTTTGTTCTGTGTAAAGGTGCACCGTGGGATCAAAGGTGTTGTGAGGGACCTGCAAGGTCGTGGACTAGCCAATGCCATCATATCTGTGGAAGGCATCAACCATGATGTTCGCACAGGTAAAATGTTAAATTACCATTAAAGGCTTGATTAATCCACATTTAAATCCTGCTCAAATTGGGTGGCCTTTATTTAGTAAAATGCTCCTATGTTTCCTTTTACCCAAAGTGTATCTGATTCAGAACAGAGGGCACTTCTTTATTCACTTACCTGCATAGAAGTATATTGTAGTGAATTCTGACTCTACTAGTCAACATTTTTGGGTTTCCAAAAAAGTAAAAAATGTCACAACCGGCTCATATTTGTAAAACAATTTTTGAACAGTATTTAGTGCACTACAGGATGCACCGAATAATAAGGCGCACCATCAACGAATGGTCTATTTTTGAACTTATGTCATGGAAGGCAGACGAACTAACAGGTGCATTAAGCAAGACAAAAGAGTCGGAGACAAGTCTGTCAGACTATATTAACTGTGTTCATGGTGGCTGTAGAATTTGTTTTCTAAATGCTACACGCCAGCAAGGTTAGAAGTGCTAGTCACATACAGTGAGACAAATAAGTGATTGAAAAACCCAGTGATTTAGCCAGTTCTCACACTTAGTGTGAGACGTATTCTAAAAAATCTGGAAATTATATTATTTTTTAAAATATTTTTTTTGTATGCAACTGCTGCAAATGAGCATTTAAACACCTGTCTATCAGCTGGAATTTTGACCCTCAAAGACCGCATTTAAATAGTCCACCTCCACTCCACTTATTATCCTGTTTGAGGTTGTTCGCTGTATAAAGACACCTGTCCACCTCATACAATCAGTAAGACTCTCACTACTAACATGGCTAAAACCAAAGTTGTCCAAAGACACCAGAAACAAAATTGAAGACTTTCACAAGGCTGGAAAGGTTGTGGCCTAGCCAGTCTCCAACCTCAACCCAATATAAAATCTTTAGAGGGGTCTCAATAATCTGTTTCTCAGCAACAGTTCAGAAACCTGACTGATCTAAGATCTGTGTGAAGGAGTGGGCTGCCAAAATCCCTCCTGCAGTGTGTAGAAACCTGGTGAAAAACTACAGGAAATGTACGACCTGTGTAATCTCAAACAAAGCCTATTGTTCCAAATATTAACATTCATTTTCTCAGGTGTTCAAATACTTATTTGCAGCATACAAATAAAATACCTAAAAAATCATGCAATATGATTTCCAGATTTTTTTTAGATGTCTCTCACAATGAGATGAAAATGTCAGAACCCTCCATGATTTCTAAGTGGAAGAGCTTGCAAAATCACAGGGTGTTCAAACACTCATATGCCTCACTGTAAGCATTTTCACAATACCTGTAAGTCCCAACCTTGTTTGCACCAAAATACAGACCGATACAGATAAAACAAACTTTACTGTGGCTAGATTCCGACCTTAACGGTAAAAAAAATAAAAAAATAAAAACAGTTCGAAATTGTTACACGTTAGCCACGTTAGCGCATTTAAAATAACACCCAAACTTGACTGATGTTTTACAAATGCGCCATGAACCTCTCAAAAATTCCTTTGACATCAGTAAGCACAACTAGAATAAATCAATTTATAAGGCACTCCAGATTACAAGGCGTACTGTCATTTTTTGAAAAAGGTTAAGACATTTAAGAGCGCCTTATAGTGCAGAAAATATGATGTTTGAATGTAAAAAAAGTAAAGACATTAGATTAGAAGTGCTCATTGACCAATTGAAACCTATGACACAGAAGTGCATGTTGTTTACTTGCTTTTGCATTTCTCTCCAGCTGCAGATGGTGACTACTGGCGCTTGTTAAACCCTGGAGAGTACAAAGTAACAGCCAGAGCCCATGGCTACGCTTCTGCCAGTAAGAAGTGCGAGGTTGGCTATGAGATAGGCGCCACCCGGTGTGACTTCAAAATAGGCCGGCCCAACTTGTCACGAATCAGAGAAATTATGGAAAAATTTAACAAGCAGCCCATCAAATCGCAGGTGAGGCAACTTCAAACACACAGGTCTGGAGAGAGACTTTTAGGAACATAATGGTTGTATGAGGGAGAAGAATTCAATGCAAATATCTGCGCTGATCTGATCAGTCTGGGGTTTAGGACATGCCTGGGTTTGGAACTGGCTAAGAATCTGTTTGGGGGTTTTCTCTGAGAAAATACTGTTGGACCCTGGAAACCTGGATAATTTCCAACCATTACTGGAATTTAGGTTCTGTTTGGTTTTCTCTTTAGATGTTTGCTGAATTGTAGTAAAATATTTCAAAAAAACATTTAAACATTTTATAACATCAGACCAAAAATGTTTTTCTACATACAGTACATGTCACATTTTCCGTTTGAAATTGAACAATGACATTTTATTGCACTTGCAAAATACTACAAAAGACTATATTGTTTTCAAACATTTTTGGTCCATTTTAGCTGATATATCTATTTTCTAAATAAACACAATTATTGCTGTACTTCTTTTCATATTGGTTAAAATGATAACAAACCTGCATTGGGCAATTCTATACACAGCCATGTGCAAAGAACTCCCAAAACTCTTTGACAATAATAAAACACTACAATGTTTGTTTTAGTTTTATGACTGATTAAAGTTTTCCAGAACTTGTACTTTATTTCTTGTTTTTTTTTTTTTTTAACACGACGGGTAAAACTGGGCTTGTACCAATAATTTTGTGTCACTTGCTGGAACACTTTAGCAGCTGTGTTCAGTTTATGAAGAGATCTTGGAGCAGAAGAAGAGGAAAAGCTGAGATTGTTAACAAAAACACAACAAAAAACCCCACATGTGTCTGGGCTTAGAGAGCTTTATTCTTCTTTTTTTCTTTTTTTTTTTTCTTTTAACTGGAAAAGCTTGAGCACTTGGAGTTAAAAAGCTCTTGAAAGATAAAAGGGACAGGTTTAGAAATTCAAATTGCAAACATTTGTACCATCTATATTCTAATCTTAGATTTTTTTTCAAGATTTAGGTGTTTTGAAAGCTAGAACATGTGTTGGGACTTGTTTTAGAACTTAACGTTCATTAACATTAAAACAAATTAGTAATAAAGAAATAAAACCACATTTTAAGCATCAACAGAGACCATTGCACTTGAAAACAAAATCTGAATCAAAAGTTAAAAGACATAAGGAAGTGGACGTTTCCTTTTCGAAATTGCTATAAAACAATAACATGAATGGGAATAGAAACTTTTGAGTGTTCGGTAAAAAAACAGTGTGAGAGAGTAAGAGGGAGCAGTGAAAAGTCAAGTTTAATTATTGAACATTTGGTATGTGGAAAAAGCTAGAAAACAACTCTTTTGTTCAAATCTAAAGTCCTGACACAGAAAATGGGACCCATTGGCTCCTGCTTGAGACTCTGAAGGTAAAATTTGGGGTTTAAACTATTAAAATGGTTACCAATTGCAGCTGTGAGGCAGTTCATCACTCTCCCTGGGAATAAGTCAAACGCTGGAAACAAATTTCAGAAGATTCATTTGTGAGTGACAATTTTGCAACTGTCACTTTAACTTTTGGCAAAAGCAAAAGATATCAGGATCTCAGATATCAAGATATCAGATGTCAAAGGTTGTAAGCTTTGTAAGTTGGTCAGGGGTCTGACTGATCCCAAAAAAACATATCAAAGTGTATTTCAATTCTTTAGTTTACATCCATTCATCCACTTTCTGTACTCATTTATTCACATTTGGGATCATTGGGTCTCTGGAGCCTACCCAGCTGCACCCTGGAGGGTTTGCCCGTCCATCACAGGCCAGATTCTGTTGCAACTTTGGAAATAGAGACTTCACAAAGAAGGTTTACCACAACTTTTGCAAAGCCTTTTTTCCCCCAAACAGATATGAGAACTTTTGGATGCCTTTAACAGATAATTCAGATTACACTTCCCTGTTTGAGTTTGACTCTTCAGATGGTGTTCAACAGCTACTTTTGTGTTCTTTTGTGTTCTGACATTTAGTTTTTCAGCCTCCTTTGGAAGTAGAACTGACATTTTACTTTGAGTAACATTTGTTACTGCAGTGTCATCTGCAGGTTGAACTCAAGAGTTTTCAATAGAAGATGTTCAGTCTCCTCTGTTTTTAGCTTTCTTTGTCTTTGACAGGACAACTAACTTTACATGGAAGGGATCCGAATTTTTTGTTTCCAGCTGCTTCTCCAAATCTAATCTATGCCAAATGTTTGGCATACGTTTTTTGACATGTCCAACATGAAATTCAGAATGTATTTTCTTGTTTGAGATAGCCTTTTCATAAAGAGTTTCTTTTTACCTTCTCAAAGCCGGACAGACTTCTGCAGGCTTTGGGTTTGAGTTTCTCAACAGGAACTAAAGTCAATTTGTTCGCCTGCCTGCCTTCCTGGAAGCGAACCTGACATTTCTCTCAAAAAAACATCTGTAGGAGAGAAGTTAACAGCAGGAACAAGAGAGGTATTTCCAGTAGAGACGTTGGATACTTTAGATTTCTTTGTGAGTTACTCAATTTGCTCAGGAACTGAAGATTGCTTGTTAGGATAACTGTGAAATGTGACTGAAGAGACGCAGCTTCAATTTCCTTCACACAGATTGCACAAGTGCGATCAGCAATCTCAAGTGTTTCCTAAATTCCCCCAACTCCTCCTGGAAACTTGGAGTAGAGGTCCTGTCCCATCTGGAGGAGGCTCTGGAGAACACCTGAGACACTAAGTTTTCTTGGCTGAACTGGGAGGTCCTTTGAGGTCTCCCCTGAAACAATGGGAGGATGTTCTGTTGAGATGAAGGTCTAGGCATTCCTGTTTGGGTTGCTTCCCAACCCACCCTTGAGATCAGCAGAGAAGATGGATAAATAAATGAATAGAAGGGAGGTGTATGTATTTTTTGATTTGCTTTGTTAGACTTACTTTGTGTACATTGGACTTTCACTTTCAACTGACAAGTGACAACCCAATCTCACGCATTGCTGCACAGTAATCAAACTGTTGTTTACATTGTCAAAATGTCAGAAATCAAACGAGCATAAGGCTCTTGCACTGGAGCAGAACTGTCCTCGTAGTTGTAAAAACAAGCTTCTATGAACAAAAAGACTGCTCCCCACTTGTGAGATGCATCTGCACACTCCATGATGTCCCTGGCCTTTATGCACTCAGATTTTATTCTTTTCAAATGTCTGAGACAAAACTCAAAGTTTTGTCTGATTGGCAGATTCTGATTTTAGTATTGCTGCTACCTGATAGATCGGTCTGTTGGTTGGTTTTAATTAGGTTAAAAATGAAAAATGGACCTATAGCTTCACAGTTTCATGTTGTGCAATTAAGAGGCTTCCCTGATGAAGTAGAAGGAGCTGGCTCTGAACCAGCCGGGACCTGCTTAAAATAAAAACACTGACTCTTTCACAATTACGCGCACCCACATGCACACAGACAGATATGTGCTTGCAAATGCAGATTCGGAGGATGCAAAGTGTAACAAAATCCCCACAAATCTGAGAATGGCAAAATGTGAGATGCAGCAAGTATTCCAGTTCTGACTGACGAAAGGTAAGTAAAAGCAACAAAATGGGAATTAATGTTCAAATAAAATAACAAACAATAACTAAAAAAAGGGAAACTATTTCAGACATTTTAAACTAGTGCAAAGTCGGCATAATTTGCCATAAATATATTCATTTCTGATTTTGCCATCAGTTCATGACACATTTACTATTATCAAAGTCCATTTTAAGGTCATGAACTTGCCCAGGAAAACCGAAACAATGCAATCAATAAATGCTACAGAATGAAATGAGTTAAATCTGTCCTAAATGTTCAAAGATAAACAATTTTAATTCTTTTCTCATTTACATACAATATTCCGTTTTGAATTCACCATGCTCTGACTTATTTTGTTAAGTTGTAAGAATACATGGACTTTCTAAAAGAAAAATATTTTTTCTAATTTTTGTTTTCTGTTATCTTTCTTCTTAGCTGGATTAGTAGAATCACCTTAATTGAAGGACAACTAGTAGGCCTAAATTATATTACCATGACTTTAATGACTGTGCCTATAAGCATCATACTGGTCAATTTTTACAATTCTGAGACTGTACTTTGGGGGTGTCAGGCCAGAGGGTCCACTTAATAGAGAGCTGCTACGGCTTTTACAGATTTACTCTGACAACACAAGACTTCCTTCTCTCAAGCCAACATGTAATTAGAGGACAACTTTAGCCTCCCAGAACGCCCTCCAGGAGTTATTGAACCGAGGAGTGCACACCTACTATCATCTGGAAGCCAAGGATAACACGGAACTGGTTAGATTTGTTTAACATGCCAGCACTTTCTGCAGTTTAATCATACAAGTGATGTAAGGATGTAATGCTATAAACAGAGGAGAAATAAAACCTTCCACCCGACCCACACTTTCTTTTAAGCTTTGAAAGGTTACTTGTGTTGTTCATGAGTGTCTGCTTCATGGGGAAATGGCCTCACCAGCATTCACAGCCTTTGATACACCTGCTGGTACGGAACATTTACAGTTATTATGGGAGTTTTAGTTTCATCTTCACTGCAAACCACAACTGGTCCTAAGTCAAAGGTCCATAAAGAGAAAAACAACAAACATTCTTTTGTTTTACAGTTTCAGGTGTCCACTTTTCACCTTGAGACGAGGTTTTTTTTTTGCTGCGTCGGGGAGTCTGTGGGTTGAAGCTGATCGTTATTAAGCTGTGTGTCAGGGTCGGCACCACCCACCTGAAGATTATGTCTGGCTCCTGGTGTGGTGGTCAGTGTTCAGCCTTTTGGGGCTAAAGCTATCTAGTGTTGTTTCATTACCACCTGCATTGTGGTATGAACAGAAAATGGTCTTTCCCTGAGAGGAAACGACAAACTGAAACTTCATATAATTGTTGGCAAAAGCTTTTATCTCCACCTTCTCCACTCAATTATAAGACTATTGAGGTTTTTTAAGATGCATTCGTCAGTTATTGATGATCAGACAATGACCCTTAATGAATATTGGAATATTTATATTTTAAAAAAAAGCTGAACTATCCTGAAAAGTAAAAATACGAACCAACTTCTGTCAATTTTTAATAAAAAAAAACATGTTTTCACAACTATACTTGTCTTTTAAATCATTTCAATTACAGGAAATCATATTTACTATTACCGGTATGTACCAGCAGATGAACTTAGACAACAATGAAAGTTACCCACAAAGATTAAATTAGATCTTTTTTAAATTGAATATATACGGGACTCCAGATAGTAAGGCCCATTGTTGTTGTTTTTAAAAAAAAAAAAGGGTTTTTAGTTTATAGTGCAGAAAATATGGTATTTAATATTAGTACTTAATACTTAATTTCTTTACTGAAATGCTCATCAGTGGAAAGTAAACACATCAACTTATTCACTAGATACTGTAACAAACTATAAAAAATAATTATTTGATTATTTTTATTTATCTGTTTCTTACTAAATACAACATAATATGCTGGGGGCAAATTAAAGTATTTACATCAGCACTTAAAGCTGATGTAAACATTATTAATGAATGCCTTTTACATTTATAATTCCAGGCAGGTACATTGTTTTTATTATCAAAAGATTTTGAGAATGAAAATGAAGGAAATTTTGTCTGAAGCGAGCATACTAACAACCCCTTTTATATTAGAGGTTTAGCTCAGATTTTTATACATTCTTTTGACTATCGTAACTCTTTAACCATTTAAGCAATCCAAGTAATTTTATTCTGAAATGGAAAAAGGCAGCCTTGTGCTGAAATGTAACACTTTACAGCAGTGAAGTGTTTGTGTAATGAATCAGCTGATTCTGATTCAGAGAAAAACAGCTTTTTATAAAATTCATGTTGATCACATGTATGGTAAAAGATTTACGGTATGTCAAAGAACCTGTGTTATTTAGTTGTCGTCTGTGACATCTCCGGTGTTAAAGGGTTAAGATGCTCAAATTATTTCAGTACAAATATAAAAACATCTGGGAATACAATTTAATTCTAAATGATCTCACCTAACGGTATCTCCCAAAAAGGTAATGTTGCAGCTGATTTGTGGCTGAGAAAGCCTCAGGGCCCCATAGAGTTCACAGCCTTGATCCATATCTGCTATACAGACTTAACAGTTTAAGCTGGCCAGAGTGTTTCATGAAGATATCATCCTTAAAACCAGGAATCATGTTTAGCTCAAAATCTCTTAATTTAGCAGCAGATAATGTTGTAAAGTCCCAGGATTAGGTTTTATATTCTTGCAGTGACTATTGCGGCATTGAAAAACTCTTTCACAGGATTAAACTTTCGTGCATCGTTGCTTGGGTCATTTCTGTTCTATGGAACATTTAGTTCAGGTTCACTCTACAACGCTTTATTTAATTTATGTTGTTTCTGTCACATTGAGCAATTTCATCTTCCTATTCAGAGGAAAGGTACAATCGTAATTGATAAAGAAAAGAAAGAAAACCTTTTTTCCCCTTGTTTTGGCTTTGTTGTTTCCTTAAATGAAAAAAAAAACACATCAAAAGGAAACATCAGTAGGAAGCATAAACTGCTTTATAAATATTCCTTTATAAATATCCAATTAATACATTTACTTACTATTTTTGGTTAAAATATCAAAACGATTTCTGTCATTAAACCAATCAACAAATCACATTTAACAAAAAAAAACAACAAAGCATTGCTTTTATCATATAAAAAATAGAACATAATCCATTAATCACGCCTGAAATTACATCACCACTGCTGCTTTTTCTATACACAGCTCCAGCAGCTTCAAGTCATAGATTTAGTACCTAGAAGAACAAAAAAACTCATGAGGCAGTCAAGTCAATCACCAACAAAAAAGATGTGGTATACTACAATCATCTCATTGTCACCAAAATGCAACAATAAAACACATTTGCATGAAAAGCAGCACATTCTGTAAAACTTAAACACAGTGTTCTAATAAATTACAATTTCATACATCAAAAGACCCAAAATACTTCTATATCTTGCACCCAGTAAAATCTTTAGCCTGTTTTTCTTAAAATTAAAAGCTGTCATCAAAGTCAACAATTAAACAATATTAAGATTTAACAGAGAAATTTAAATTGCTAAATGGTAATTAAAACAAGGTAAAGAAAAAAATACACCAAAAAATATCTTCGTTTTGAGAAAGTTTTTATATTCAAGCCTTTTATGTTTACTAGAGTTTTAAACTACCATATTTTGTCCGAATAAAACTTTTCAGTCGTGTTTTATTTTGAAATGCTACTAAAAAGTGGGGAATCATCACTTACTTTGTCCCATATTAAACATTAAGGAGTCCTCTATGTTTAATAAAAACTCTGTAGAAATATATTTATTTGTTGTTTTCTCTAGAAGTGAGAAGACTTTATTTTATGGATAGGTGGAGCCCAGTCCAAAGGCTCTAGTGCAGCACTGTCTGGCTTTGGCACAGAAAAAAAGTGGCATAATGGGTTCAACATTAGCCATGAGGATAAGTCAGAGGGGCTTACGGGCTTAGAGCTGTCCTCCTAAAATGCCAGGAAACTACAAAATGCTACAGCAATAGCAACTGGGTTTAATCAAAATGTACAAAACAGAGTCAGTTTACATTTCCTTCCTTTAATAACCCTGCATGTCACCAATAAACACATGTTGGCGCTACAAAGGATCAAAACCAGTCCAAATGCCACTTAGGTCATGAAGACGCAATGTGCTGCAAAGATTTAAGTGCACAAACACTTCTGGAAAATAAAGTTGCTTTGACCGCAAATTAAATCAAATCGAGGCAAAGCTGTAATTTATTTTCAAAAAAATTAAACAAATCTACAGCCTAAAATGTTAGGTTTATCAAACTCAAACACTTATTTTAACTTTTTTCTTTTCTATTACATAAGTAGAGACAAAACTTTTAAATTGAGTTTACCATACTAGGTATTGATTAAAAAACAAAGCATGAATGTTTTGAGATTTAAAAGGATTTTCTGTCTTGGTTTACATTTCCATTATCTCTTATCTAACTTTTATGTTTTGTCTTTGGTTGGTTACACAAGAACATCCAGCAGAAATCGAGGATCCCACCTTCAAAACTACTAGTTTTTCTCATGCACTGTTTTAACCTTCATGTGAGATTTTTTTTTTTTAATGTGTGCTTGTGTTTTGGGTATTTGCTGGGTGCTTGAGCTCCCAAAAAATTGGGTATCACACATAGCATCTGAGATAAATGCTTTTCTTTCCCACAACCATGGAAGGGTTGATGTACCAGTGATTTCCCTACGGAAGTTTTTATACAATCTTACTTTTTTAAATAAAAGTTTTAGTTGCCTCTCTAAGCTATTCCCATTATCCCTTGACATTTCTGGCAGAAAGCAGAGACGTTTAATGAGGGCAAACCACAAACCAAAGAAAATCATTAGTTCAGCCTCCAGAGATGAATTTGTTCTCAGAAATGTTTAGATTCAGGCTTAAAGATCTGTCTTAGTAATCAACTCAACTCAAAATGAACAACAAATAGTCTTATTGGGTCACTCGTGGCTGTGTGTACTAACCCAAGTACAAGAGATCATGTTCCACTTGAATAAATAGCCTAAAGGGTGGTCAAAACAGCAAATGCAGCTGGTCTAAGGGAGTTTTTTAACCATTAAAAAATTGGGATAGTTCAGTGAAATGTTTAAAATGAGTGGTAAAAGCCCAGCGTGATGTTAGATCATCAAAAGTAAAATGTGTACTTCAATTATAGGGAACAAAAGAATATTGCGTTAATTCCAATGCTACGTTCACACCGCCCTCGGGAACTTGCAGTCAAGCAATGAAAACTCTATGTAAATAAGCATCAACGTACGTTTTGGACTTCCGCTTTAACGCATCGCTACACAAGTTTTTCATTTTGTGGTCTACATGCAGAACGTCGGCCATTGCACGCACGTTGAAAGTTAAACCAGTTGAACTCACGGAGGAGAAATTAAGAATTGTGGTTTGTGCCCAGCTATGTGACAACAAGTCTTCATGTATCAGAATGGAGCTGTGAAAGAACAAGCCTGGAGCAAAATTCAAGAGGTTTGCATTTGATATTTCGTACCAAGACTCTTCCAACTGTAAGTAGTGGACGAGCGCTAGTAAACAGTAGAAAAAAAATACAAAGAGGAAGAAGAAGCCCCTCCAGTCCTGTGTCATGTGAACCCCATGTGCTAAACGTGCTTTCAAGAACCTGCAATCATCATGTTCTTGAACACGCATCACATGCCCGGTGTAACCGTAGCATAACTCTACCAAACCATAAAAATATGAGCAGCATTGATGTAAAACTATAATCCACAATATCGGGGACATCACTTCCAAACATTGGGTTTTGGTTAGTTATCACCGCTACATGCAAAAACTCTTAACAGAGACTCCTACCTTTTTCAAACACCTTTTACAAAAACTTTTTGTTCAGACTAAAATATGAAGAAAAAAAGAAAATATGAACTAGTTGTTCTTCCTTGCTGAGCACATTTTGTCTCTCCAGATGAAGGGGAAATCTGCTGTTTATTGTCCTCAAAGCAAATTCTTCATGCTGATCAGCTGCTCTGGCCACTCAGCACAGGTGCACTCCTGCTGTGTTTGCTTTTGCCTGCAGTCTCTCCTGTTTAAAAAAAAAACCCTTTTCAACAAATCAGGCTGATTTTGAGCTGACAGGGACAGAAAAAAAAACAACATTTGTCCTTTTCTTCATCAGAAATAAATGGGATTCATATTTCCAGGATAGTTGTCAGCTCTTCATCCTTCTGCTGTTGGTAAGTTATTGCCCTGGTGTTGAGGCGCACGTTCCGATGCGTTCAAGGAGCTGCGCTTGAGCATCTTGTTGATTATGTCTGTGCATGTCTTCTTGTACTGGTGTCGCAGCAGGGAGTACACAAAGGGGTCACAGGCTGCCTTGCTATAAGCTAAGCACTTGGAGACAATTCCCCAGTGAGGGTTGATAGGCACTGCTGGAAATAACTCCACAATCCTGCAGGCGAGCAAAAAGAGAGCGTGGTGTGAGAAGGGAACAGGGTACGGGCAAAGAGAACATGCTGGAAAAGAAGCCCATAGCAAACCATGCAACGTACTGTACAATGAAAACAGTGTCAACATATCATGTGTGAGTGGTGGTACACGTTGGCTTCAGTTATCCTCGTTTACATGTTTGGGTCACATTTTGTGTTTATATTCCCAGTCACAGCCACCCACAGAGTTCATTTGTCAATTATCCTCGGCTGCTTTCTGTTGGTCGATTAACCCTCGGGCCTTTTTAAGGGTCTGGTTTTTCAGTTGTTTTTGCTCTCTGATTATGCCACCATTTTTTTTTTTTTTTTTTTTTTTTTGTCCCTTGTTTAGGGTTTTCACTTAAGTTTTAATTATACTTTAGCAGAAGTATAAGTTTTGTTGTAATTTACGGTTTTGTTAACAACCCCCTGCATTTGGGTTAACAAACCACATTTCTGATTACAATTCCTGGAGTCCTGGAATGCTGCTTGCTAATGTTTTCCAGCAACGAAACCAAAGACCCTTTAAAACATAATATTTATATTCATTGTATGATTTTATTGTATGATTTAGTTCTGTGAGCAAAATTTAAGTAGTAGTGTTTTGAGTTTTTTCATTTACGTTATGACTTCAGACCCTTAGGAGTTATGTTTATACCAAAGTTAGAGTCAACATTCAAGATTCAAAGGGTTTATTGTCATAAGAAACTGGTTTCCCTGCACAATGAAATTCTTACTTTGCTGTCTGCTCCGAATGCCAAGGTTAAGTTAAATAAAATAAAATAGTCATCGGTTAACCTAAAAAGCAAAAACAGAAAAAGTAAGTTGTCACTTTAAAGAAACGTTTCACATAAATCACAAAAGGAATTAACTCATTTCGGTTTTTATCATTATTATTTATATATTTTAATTTTTTTTAACCAACTTAGTTGCCCATCAAAACCAGAAAGAACCTCTTGCCACTAAGCTAGTTTCAGACATTGGTATCACCACTGCTTTGGGGAGTTGGGTGTGCTTTTATTTTGAAGAGAAAGTGTGCCCACACACTTGACTGTTACTGCAACAGTCAAGTCAGGAAGTTAGGAACTCTTATGTAGTCAGCTAAATGTATTCTTTTAACAACAAAAATCACATAATAGATTCCTCTTAGCCAGTTATTATCAACACTCCAAATGCATCAAACCAAAAAGATTTTGTTTATGAGATGCTTTTTTAGGCACATTTTTAGCTTGATTTCTTTTTGATGTCACAGAGAATACACCTGACTAGGGAGGAAATCTGTACAGGAGGTACTCTGATTTCTTTGTGATATTTGATCCAGACTTGACACATTACTCAAAGAAAGTCAGATTTCCTTTCAGGCAAAACAACTTCTACAAATGTCTAATCAGCAGCAGTAGCTCTATAGTTACATTCTTTTTTAAACTAAATAATCCGAGAATGAGCAGAAAGTATTTAGATACAATTTCTGCACTAGCAAATTGGGGTTTAATTTTGCTTTTTGAAAAGATGTCTCACAAGTTCTTTGCACTAACAGATATTTATTTTACTAATCAGTGAATCTTTCATGATTTCAAACATGCAAACGTGATCATACTAACTAAGCGGGCTCCTTCGACATTCTCTCTCTGAGCTGTGATTTGTGTGAGTTAATTCCAACAAATTGGGATGCACGCAGCGAACTTGAGGAGAAAAGTGGTAATGCAGCAGTGACAGCAGAGCCGAGACATATTACTTATCACAAGGTCAGCCAATCTCGTCTTCCAGTTCTGGCCGGCATGGAGAGGAAGCAGGGAGGAAGTGGAAGAGGAGGGGTGTGAAAGGGTGAGTGGATGAGAACAAGCTGAGAGGTTACCAAAGGGCTGCATGCTCTGCAGTGTGCGCGCCCCTGTGGGTCCCCCTCACATTCCCTAACTTTGCACCAACACTTGCCTTGTGATCACGTAGGGAGCAAAGCAGAGCATGAAGGTGCCAATGAAGGTGCTGATTTTCCTCGATGCTCTCTGTCGCCGCCTCTTCTGCTCTTCTAGACAACGCTGTCGAACACTGCAAACACAGGACATTTGAGCTGACTCAAACTTCCATCCATCCATTTTCTTAACCCGCTGTATACCATCGAGGCCACGGGGCTGCTATTGGGCAAAGGCGGGGTACACCCTGAACAAGTCGCCACATAATCACACACACCCACTGTCACATCAAGGGTGACTCAAACTTGAGGAGGTTATATCTGAAGAAGAGCATTGAAAAATGTTGGTATAATAATGAAAACAGTCTTGAGGTGATGACTGGGAGCAGAAGCTGTAGATTCAGGCTTAGCCTTAGAGGCTCAGCCATGCTCACTCACACACAGGCTGCACTCATTTCACTGTACCATAAAAGGTACTGCAATCAGTCTTTGTGACACTTAAATTAGATTTTGAACTGCAGGTTCTCTGAATACTAAGGATGCAATCAAAATGTAAATGCAAAGATGGAAAAGCATCGTTAACCCTTCTGTTCACAGACTGACCATTTCCAGCTCGTCAGTCTCTGATTAAAAGCTTCAGTCAAAACGTTTCTCTGATTAAAAAAAAAAAAAAGATCTGAAAATCAAAATAAGAGTTTATGGTGCTCACCTGGGATGTATGTCCACCAGCAGCACGAGAGTTTGCATTGTTATAACATCGATTCTCTTACAGTGGAATCTTGCCACCTTAAGAACTTTGAGGTATGTGAAACACAGCACTATGAAGGACAGGAGAAAGGTGAAGGAGTGGAAAAAGACCGTGAAGATGACGAATTGGGTTCGGCTGCTCGCCCTCGGGTTGGACAGCGTGCAGGACGCGTAAAGGCGGTGGTATCCCACCCAGGAGAGGCAAGCTGCCACCGTGGAAAAAGACACGGAGTGCGCCCACGTGTACCCGAGCACAAACGCCGCGTCTCTGTGGCGCATTTTGGAGTGGTACCTCAGGGGGAACACCACTGCGATCCACCTGTCAATGCTCAGAGCGGCCATGCTCAGCATAGAGTTGGTGGACAAGAAAGTCTCCAGGAAACCCACGATCTGGCAGAAGCTGTCTCCCCCTGGCTGAGCCTTGCTGACTAGTCCCACCAAAGTGAGCGGCATGTTGGACACCGTCAGCAACAAGTTGCAGAATGTGAGGTTGAGGTTGAACAGACCCGGAACCTGCTTGCGGATCTCCGGGTTGTACAAAAAGCAGATCAGCACCACCACGTTGGACAGCAACGACACAATGATGATCACAACCACCAGCACGGACAAAAGAACCTCCGCAGTGTCCATCCTGTGGCTCCCCAAAAACTCACTTCTCTCTACTTTTTGTGCGCATCTCCAGGCTCTTTTCTGCACATTCCGCATCGGCGTCCGTGCGTCCTAGTTCCCCGGTGGAGCTCCCCTTCTTTAATTTTTACATCGTCTTTACACGCAGCAGGAAAGATCCCGATGTTTCATGTCATGTCAGATAGGAACTATTTTGAGTTTTGGGAAGGGAGAGGTTTCCCCTTTTTCTGGCAAATGCGCTCTTCCACCAGAGATGCTCTGTTCTGGCACTGCGTCTTACAGGAGGAGGAGGGTTGTCTGTGATACGCTCTCGAGACATCTCCCCCCTGCGCACACTGTGTGGGCAACTTTGTTTCTCCCCTATCTCGTAGGAGTCTGATCCTGCAAGAAATGTTTTTGAAATTTTAGCCACTTTTACACAGGAAGATTTAATTTTTTCAGAACAAGGTTAAAAAAAATATCAGAATATAAGATATTTTTCCATGTTTGAAGTGAAACAAATCTGCCAGTGGGATTTGTCTTGGTAAGATTGATTAATAATAAGATGCGTCAATGCTAACTAAATCCTTAAATTAGCAATAAACACTCCAATTTAGGTCAATTGCTCTGTTTATTGAAAATAAATAAGGGTTTTTTGTAATTAAAATAGGTACATTTATACACTTTTCCCCAAAATAAATTCTATTTTCAGCAACAGTCCATATATCCCCATTTCTATACCATGATCAACTTACTATAGGACTAGAATTACACATTTTAAGATCAATTTTTCATTAAAGAAAATTATGTTTCATGACCCAAATAAAACGTCTGCCTAGAAAATTAAGTAAACATTTGTTTCATTTGAGATATTGCTTAAAGTGTAATAAATATTCAAACTATAAACTAGACAAAAACACGATGAGATTTTGTGTTTTTGTTGCATAATTTCAACAACAAAAAAAGTTATCCCAAAGTGAAAAAATCTGCCAATGCAACTCAAATTTATCTTGTTAAGAATTCTCAAAATAAGTTATGTCCTCACTTTCAGCACTACTGAAATCATGACATTAGCAATAAACACTCAAATTTAGGTCTATGTTTTTGATTATTGGCATTATAGTCTTCAAGTAGTAATCATGCTTTGCTAAAATAATAATAATTAGAGACCATTAGAGATATTGCTTAAACTAAGTGTATAAAATATTTAGGCTAGAAAATTTAGTTAAAAATACTCTATGAGATTTAATTGCTCTGCTCTTGCATTTTTCAAATGGGTTTAATGATCTGCCTAAAAAGACAGAAATTGTGTCTTTATGCAATTTTATTTTGTGAGAAAATTAAAGGAAAACAACTTTTGAAAGAATGAAAAGACCTCAAATATTGTTTAAAACGGCCCCAAAAAATGAATGCTAATTTTTTTGTTTGATTCCTTTAAGCCTTGAAATTTTCCATCAAATCGTTGTTTTTTTTAAATAATTTCTAAAGTCATCAGTCTAATCTTCCTCTGGAAGTGTCTTCCCCTTGAAGCTGTGTGACACCCACACACATTCTGCCACCCTCCCCCTGGACTTAAAGCATGGAGAAATTCTCCTCTGAAGCATGGGACTCATCAGAGTGTGCTGTGGCACATGAGTCACTGAGGGCACTGGAGCAGGCTGAGGTGAAGATAAGAGGAGCTGGGGCGCTAAGAATATGTGGGAATTTTTTTTTTTATTGTTGCCACACACATGGGCAATTTCCAACTGTGGATGAGTGAGCTGCAGGGGTAGATGTCAAATAAAAAAGGGGTTATATTAAACTGCAATGCATCTTCATCTCTAGCCCTGAAGTAAAGCTTTTGTCTATGCGTCACAAAGCCTTGGAGAATTTGACTTGTTATGCCTTTCTGAAAGTCTACCAGCTTTATTAGACCAGAGTCACTCGCTGGTTTCAGACACAAGTGTGAGCTTCCCGCAGGCATCTCCTTAAATATTCTTTTCATGATTAAACGCTCCTGAAACAATATCAAATCTGAAAAAAGTGTCTCCGGTTGAGAAGATACGAGTGATGGTCTGGGTTAAAGGATGACTTGTTCTGAATTGTCTCAAAAAAACCTTTGGATTTCAAAAATGCAAACATTTTTGGTAACAATGCTAAAATCCTGACATAACTGCACTCCAATTATGTAGCATTCTTCACCTAACAAGCATAAGAGGGTTTAATAGACATGGAGGCTGTCCTTTCAAACACAAGTCGTCTTTCATGTCACCTGAAAGAAGATTTAGTTTAGAGGAGCTGTGTGTAAATGAGGCCTGATTCCAGATAAAAACATGGCTTCAGGAAACATTTCATGAATACTGATTGAACTGTTTATGACTGAAGTAATGCAACACATCATACAGACCTTTTCCAAAGAAAAAATGACATCATGAAAAAGTGTATTTAATTCCATAATTCTATTAAAAAATTGAAAAAAATGAGAAAACTCAGGAGGAACCACTGTTTACTTCTCTGTTTTTGCAAAAAGATAACCACATTGAATATGATCATACCAAAATAAAGTTTTTCCAATCATATGTGCATCTTATGTACTTAGATACTTCAACAGTATGGGCATCCAGATCCTCAGCAGATGGAATTATAAAGTTCTCTTGAAGAATGTGGAGTTTTACCGACACCAGCACTGGACATTGCAGCCCAAACCATGACTGATTGTGGAGATTTCACAGAAGCGTGGTTCTGCTCCACATCAGTCTTACTCCAAACCCTTGATTCCCAAATGAAAGGCACACTTTCTTTCATCAGAAACAGGACCTTGCTCCTTCTTCTCCTTGGCCCAGTTGAAATTTTTTTTTTTCATTGGCCCAGGCTCAGAAGTGGCTTGACCCGAGGAAGCCCCGAATTTGCCTGAAACCGGTGGTTCTTGAAGCTGTTCCTCCACCTTATTCCACTCTTTCCTTACATAAATCAATTAGTGCTGTTTTTGATAGAAACCAATTATATCTGTATTTTGTTTTTCTATTTTTATTTATAGATGACTTGGGTAATAATGCAGTAATTGATATTGCTTTGGGGGCTGCATGGTTGCATAGTGGCTAGCACTCTCACGTCAGAGGAAAAAGGCCCTTTCAAATGCTGGCTAAGACCTTTCTGTGCCTGTTTTCCTCGTACATGCATGGTAAAATGGTAAATGGCGTATACTTGTACAGCGCTTTTCTACCTTCCTTGAAGGCCTGAAGCGCTTCACAGTCACAGTCCCGTTCACCCAGTCACACATACATTCACACTCTGTTGCCAAACACTAGCACCAACCTTCCACCAGAGGCAAATTGGGGGTCATTGTCTTGCCCAAGGACACGTCGACACATGGGCAAGGCATGTATTGAACGTTCAATTTTCCGATCAGAGGTCGACCACCCTACCACTGCACCATGGCTGCCAAATGGTTTTCATCAGGCCCTCTGGCTTCCTCTCATAGTTTAAAAACAGGCTTCATAGATTTACTGATGACTCTAAAGTGATGTCTGTGATCGCGTGTGTGTGCAGCAGACTGGCCCCCACCTACGCTTAACAGTAAGCGGGTTGGCTCCAGCCACCATGTGACCCCAAAAGGGACGCAGCAAATTCTGAAAATGGAGTGATGATGTTCCTTTTTTAGGATTTTCTTTGTCAATCTAATTAAAGGTCTCTAAAATGGATGGTGGGCTGACATGACACAACTGTGAAGCATTTATAAAGCTGTTTCAATTTATTTCAATACAGTTTTATACGCTATCCAATATTGTCTCAAAACACCCCAGAAAAAGTGCAGAATCAAGTTTTAATGATTATAATCCAATTCCAAAAGGGCTGATTATCAGTAACCCATACATGTGCATGACCTGCCAATATTTGATTACAATCAACCTGATGTTCCAGCATAAATATAGAATATAATTTTGTCATATATCTGTCAAATGTAGGCAAAATATGTGATGTGAAACTTTAAGCAAATAAGGAAGCATGTTCTGATTTTTTTTAAAGCTCATACAGTTTTAGAATCACTTACTGGCTTATAAAAGTCAGTTTTACATTTTATATATATAAAGAGTGTCAACAATTTCCCTGCAAAAATACAAATATCCCGTTTGACGGCGTCGAAGCCTTGTTCAGGTGGGCATGACTGCCCCTTTTGAAAAGCCTAATATGGTGGAAAATCCAATATGGTAGGGTTCCATGACATTTGGTGGTTTGAACTCAGCGGGATCCAAAGAATTTCCCATGCTTCATATTTTTTTTATATCTGACTACATATTTTATAACGTTTTATGAAAAACAGCTAAAACTTTGACCTGCTGTTGAAGCTCCTCAAAGAAGGTTTTGAAGTTTGTTTCAAATCAGCCCAACATATTTCAAAGCATTTGTTTAAAAACTCAGCCTATTTTCCGACTACCGGTACTGTATTTATATTTTACATTAATTTAATGTTTTAAAACAAGTTTTTTCTTTAAGCCTTGATTTGTTTTATACTGTTTTATACCCAAAGTACTTTTTTACAACCTAAGTTAAAATGAAAGTCAATTCACTTTTCAGCTTGGCTACTGGATTTGCTTATTTACGTTTTAATAAATATTTCTTCATTTAATTTTTAAAGTCAAAACTGTACAAAACAAATAAAATCAGCAAGAATGTCTTCTAGTGTGTTGCACAAACTTAATGTGCGCCTCTAGCTAAAATTGGTATTCCAATCCAAAAGTCTATTGATATATTTGATTGCTGAAGTCTTGTGCCTCCTTCAAAGCAGTTTTTTGCGTGGGGATCTTTCATGTTTACAGTGGCTGAGAGAAAATTTGAGTCTGCACATCTTTGAAGATAATTTCTGCTGTCAGCAAGTTTAACAAGTTCAATTCTTGACTGTGAGAGATGGTACGATGACTGAGAGCCTGCAGCTCCCCTCCTTTGTGCAGTGACAGTGTGGATTTGAAGTTGCTGCCAGTTTCAATTCCATGCTTGACTTCCCTTTAACAGGCAAGCTTGCCTAGAGTGTAAACCTTGCTGTACGCTTTAGGTTCCACATTCTCCCAACTGTTTTGAATATTAAACATACTAGGCAGGTTCAAAGCCCCCAGGGGACCCTGAGCTGGACTGCCCCGGGACCCCTAAATGAACTCTTTTGAAATGATATAAACAAAAATGAATAATAATATCGAAGGGTTTTGATCTCACTTTAACAATGTGACAAAATAAGCCTGATAAAAGAAACACAAAAAAGAGAAAAAATGAAAAAGCTGTCATGATCTCGCGAGAGTGACAGACCCAGATGCTGGAACCCGGAAGGAGACTCGGGAGGCGGCGTGTTCGATGGGAAAAGTTTTAATACTTTTCACAGTTGGGAAGGCATTTATGAACAATGGATAAATCCCAGGATACTTGGACGACCAGAGGAGGAGGCTGGAGGGTCTTGATGGCAGTAACCGTGATTTCCAAGATGGAGTCAGAGACGAAGGATGGTGAGGCGAGCGGATGATGGACTGCAACCAGGTGAGCTTCTCGTGGGTGAGGTTTCCTGAAGCAGCATAGAAACAAAGTATTAGCGAGGAGCAGACAGGCATGAGGGAAGACTTGAAGTGGCCAGACTAAGCACCGTAGGAACAACAACGAACTGGCGTCGAATAATGATCCAGGGTCTCCTTAAGAGGCTGCAGGGTGATGAGGTGAGCAGGAACAGCTGGTTGCGACAGGTGAAGCTGAAGAGGGGGAGGAGTCTGACAGAGGCACCATGACAGTACCCCCCCCTCAACGACCGCCTCCAGGCGGTCCAGGACGACGACCGGGATGTGCCCGAAAAAAATCGTCAATCACGGAGCGGTCCAGTATGAAGGAACGGGGAATCCACGACCTCTCCTCCAGGCCGTACCCCTCCCAGTCAACGAGGTACTGGAAACCGCGACCCCGACGCCGCACATCCAACACACGCCTAACAGTAAAGGCAGGCGCGCCGTCGATGATCCGGGCGGGTGGAGGGGAAGTGGACGGCGGGCAAAGTGAACTCTGACGGACAGGTTTAATTTGCGAAACATGGAATGAAGGGTGGACTCTGAGAGCGGCCGGTAACTTGAGGCGAACACAGGAGGGATTGATAACACGATCAATGGTATAGGGCCCAATGTAGCGGGGAGCCAACTTACGGGAGGTGGCCTGAAGAGGTATGTTCTTGGACGAGAGCCACACCTGTTGTCCCGGTTGGTACGTGGGGCTCACCACCCTGTGGTGGTTGGTGATCTGGCAGTTGCTCTCCTTGGTGCGGAGGAGAGCCGCCCTGGCCTGGTGCCAAACGTCCTGGCAACGCTGGAGATGGAGCTGAACCGAGGGCACTGCCAGATCGAGCTCCTGGGAGGGAAACAAGGGTGGTGAGTAACCCAGTGAGGCCTCGAAAGGCGACATACCTGTGGCGGTGGACGGGTGATTGTTATGGGCGTACTCAACCCAGACAAGGTAGTCCGACCAGTCCCCCTGATTTTGCGCCACCAGACAGCGAAGCATGGCCTCCAACTCTTGGTTGGCCCTCTCGGCCTGTCCATTAGACTGTGGATGATAACCTGACGTGACACTAGTGGAAGCTCCGAGGGCGGAGCAGAAAGCCCTCCAGACTTGCGATACGAATTGAGGTCCGCGGTCGGACACGATATCTGAGGGTATCCCATGGTGGCGGAAGACGTGGTCAATGAGAAGGTTAGCAGTTTCTGTGGCAGTAGGCAACTGAAAGAGAGGGATGAATTGGGCGGCTTTGGAAAAACGGTCAATGACTGTGAATATTACCGTGTAATCCCGTGAAGGTGGTAGCCCAGTAACGAAGTCAACGGCGATATGCGACCAAGGCCGGCTAGGAGTGGGAAGGGGATGCAGATGACCAACAGGTGGAGAGTTAGAAGCCTTGGCCCTGGCGCAGGTGGAGCAGGCCGCGACATAATCACGTACGTCATTCTCCATAGAAGGCCAAAAAAAACGTCGTTTGAGGAGAAGGAGGGTGCGATGGACCCCTCCGTGGCAGGCGATCTTGGAGGAATGACCCCAAGTGATGACATCAGACCTAAGGCGTTGGGGAACAAACAGGGTACCAGGAGGACAATTAACGGTGGAAGGTTTCTCACCCTGGGCCTGCTGCACTCTGGACTCGATATCCCATGTGAGATTGCCCACGAAACATGAATCGGGTACGATGGTAGGAGATGAAGGGGAGTCTGTGACGTTGTATTTCCGGGAGAGGGCGTCGGGTTTGCCGTTCTTGCTGCCAGGGCGATAGGAAATAGTGAAGTGGAATCTATCAAAAAACAGACACCAACGGGCTTGTCTGGCATTCAAACGTTTGGCTGTGCGTAAATAAGCGAGGTTCTTATGATCTGTCCAAACAATAAACGGTTGTTCTGCCCCTCCAGCCAGTGGCGCCATTCCTCGAGAGCAAGCTTGATGGCAAGTAGCTCCCTGTTCCCGACATCATAATTCTGCTCCACGGGGCTGAGTTTTCGGGAGAAGAAGGCACATGGTTTTAGTTTGCCAGAGGGCGTTTCCCGCTGTGATAACACAGCGCCAACCCCGGAGTCCGATGCATCCACCTCGACTATGTATTGTTTGTGGACGTCAGGTTGAATCAGTATGGGGGCAGAAATGAACAGTTCCTTAAGTTTTTTGAAGGCGGCATCAGCGGCAGGATTCCAGACGTAGGGGATTTTGACAGAGGTGAGCTGCGTCAGAGGGGCTGCGATGCTGCTATAGTTCCGGATGAATCTTCTATAAAAATTGGCAAAACCCAAAAACTGCTGCAGTTTTTTGCGAGATACGGGGACCTCCCATTCAGACACGGCCTTTATTTTAGAGGGGTCGGGCCTGATTTTACCAGCCTCTAGAATGTATCCCAAGAATGCTATAGTGTTCACATGAAACTCACATTTCTCCGCTTTCACGAAAAGTTTGTTTTCTAATAGGCGCTCTAGGACCAGGCGGACATGGTGCTGATGTTCGGAGGGATCGCCAGAGTAGATGAGAATATCGTCTAGATAGATGAAAACAAATCGGTTGAGAAAGTCCCGGAGGACATCATTCACGAGACGCTGGAACACAGCGGGGGGCGTTGGTGAGGCCGAAGGGCATGACTAAGTACTCGTAATGCCCGAGGGGGGTGGTAAAAGCTGTTTTCCATTCATCTCCCTCGCGAACCCGAACTAGATGGTAAGCATTCCGGAGATCGAGTTTAGTAAATATATTGGACCCTTGGACAGAATCGAAAACGGAGTTGATAAGTGGAAGAGAGTACTTATCCTTTACGGTTATTTGATTGAGTTCCCGATAATCAATACAAGGTCTAAGGGACTGATCTTTCTTTTCAACAAAGAAAAACCCAGCACCGACCGGCGAGGATGAGGGTCGAATGTGACCGAGGGAGAGAGCTTCCTGGATGTAGTTCTCCATGGCGGTCTTCTCGGGACCGGAGAGATTGAATAATCTTCCTTTGGGTAGGGGGGCCCCATCGAGAAGTTCGATAGCGCAATCATAAGGCCTATGGGGTGGTAAAGCACAGGCTTTGGATTTACTAAATACAGCCTTGAGATCATGATAGCAGGTCGGCACCTTAGAAAGATCAATGTCAGGATCTTCCAGAGGATAAGCAGTGGGTGTGGACGGAAGGGCGGAATGTAAGCAGTTGGCCATGCAATAAGTACTCCAATTTACAATGCGGATAGACGACCAGTCAATATGAGGATTATGTAAATGTAACCAAGAGAACCCCAAAATAACAGGGGTCTGAGGGGAGTCAGTAACAAAGAATTGGTGATATTCCCGATGATTACCTGAGGTAAATAACAAGATGGGCTTGGTACGGAGTGTGATTCTAGATAACTGTTTACCCCCCAATCCAGCGGCCTTAACGGGAACGTCAAGTGATTCAACAGGTAATTTGAGTTGACGAACAAGATTAGAGTCGATAAAACTGTGTTCAGCACCAGAGTCTATGAGAGCGCTAAGCTTGTGAACGAGGTTAAGATTGGAGATCTTGGCAGGAACAAACAAAAAAGGACTAGAAGAATCTTCCGAAAGATTCCCTTGCAACCTGACACTTGGCGAGGGAGTACGAGAGCTTAAACGTTTCGAACATTGTGAAACAATGTGACCGGCATCTCCACAATAGAAGCAGAGACCCTCATTACTGCGTTTCTGTCTCTCTTCGGGGGTTAGCTTGGAGTGCCCTACGTGCAATGGTTCGTCAGAAGAATGATTACGTTCAGCCTGACGTTCACGGAGCCGCATGTCTGAGCGAAGAGCGGCAGATACAAGTTCTTCAAAATGGTTGGTTTCTGGTTGGGTACATAGATGGTCTTTAATTTTTTCATTAAGCGACTGATAAAAAATCCCCTTGAGGGCGACGTCGGGCCAGCCGGCTTCGACCGCCAAAATACGGAAGTCTATGATATGATTACTCACTGAACGGTTACCCTGCCTGAGGCTGAGTAACCGCCGAGTGGCTTCTTCCTGTTTTCGCGGCTGGTCAAACACGAGGCAAAATTCACCAATGAACCGGTCAAAGGGGAGGTGAGTGATAGGGTGAGCGGCCAAAAAGGCCTGGGCCCACCGAAGAGCCTTATTGCGGAGCGAATTTACAATGAGAGAGATTTTGCTTTGGTCGGAATGGTAGTACCTGGGTGCCATTTGGAAAAGAAGCTGACATTGAAGCAAAAACCCGCTGCAGGCCTCAACCTCTCCGTGGAATGGTTCTGGTTGAAGACGGATGTTTTCAACTGACGGGGAGGAAGTGACGGCCGGAGTGTTGCCGGAAGCAGGAGGCGGAGCAGAGACTGTGGGCCTTGAGGTTTGATCAGTAAACTCATTAAGAGTCCGAGTGATATCTTTGATTCGAGAAACCAGATCCTCTTGAACAGACGTAATGCGAGAGAGTAAGTTAGAATGAAGTCCCAGAAAAATACCTTGTTGAGTAACAGCATGACGGAGCCCTTCCGGGTCAGCTGGGTCGGAAGTATGGCCAGTTCGTTCTGTCATGATCTCGCGAGAGTGACAGACCCAGATGCTGGAACCCGGAAGGAGACTCGGGAGGCGGCGTGTTCGATGGGAAAAGTTTTAATACTTTTCACAGTTGGGAAGGCATTTATGAACAATGGATAAATCCCAGGATACTTGGACGACCAGAGGAGGAGGCTGGAGGGTCTTGATGGCAGTAACCGTGATTTCCAAGATGGAGTCAGAGACGAAGGATGGTGAGGCGAGCGGATGATGGACTGCAACCAGGTGAGCTTCTCGTGGGTGAGGTTTCCTGAAGCAGCATAGAAACAAAGTATTAGCGAGGAGCAGACAGGCATGAGGGAAGACTTGAAGTGGCCAGACTAAGCACCGTAGGAACAACAACGAACTGGCGTCGAATAATGATCCAGGGTCTCCTTAAGAGGCTGCAGGGTGATGAGGTGAGCAGGAACAGCTGGTTGCGACAGGTGAAGCTGAAGAGGGGGAGGAGTCTGACAGAGGCACCATGACAAAAGCTGGAGCTCATGCAAATGTCATCTGGAAACACACAGATTTAACCCCTTCATGCTGTATGTCGCCAATTTGCATCGCAAATTAAATTTAGCACTCAACTTAATTTAGCATGACATTGAACAGAAAAACCATAGAAGAATAAATATTTTTATATAATTGGAAATAAATTCAGGCATTCAAGGGTTAAAACTAGGACCTTAATGTTTGACAAATGTTTTCATAAGTACGAATAGCAAAGTTCTGAAAGTATAGTCAGTATCTTACAATATTCGTAGCCTTTTGTCCAATGTTTTAGCATGCAGTAGGTCTTTTCAACACTGAAGATCATGAGGGTATTTGACCAGATTTGACCAAATTCCTCTTATGGTAGATCCGGTTAAGTAGACATGTGACTTATTTTGTTTAGTGCTTTAAGACCGATGCTTCTTCATAAGAAGAGAGATTTGAATCAGAAAAGTTTCATGTTAAATTGCAAATATTCTGAGTTATGTTTCTCAGAGTGCTAACAAGTGGAGCAGTATTTTAGCTCACATATGAAGAGAGAGCGGACACTCGAACAGAAAAGGAGCTAAATGTCAACCTTCAGGTACAGAGAAGCTAAGGTGTTGACACTGCTGACACTAAAGCTGAGAGGCCAGGCTTCCTGATACCCCCAGACTTGGTCATAATTCATATCTTTCACTGATCTCAGTTCATGCAGCTAGTGCAGTCATGTGAAAATTACAAAATTACTCTTCATTTCTAAGATTTCTGATATCAGTGAACAAGAAAGTAAATTCTTCTTCTAGTAAATTTAAAAAAAAGAGGGGAAAAAATAAAATAATAATTTTTGTGCTGTTTTACTTTAAGACCTTTCTGCATTAACCCTTGTCCTATCCTAGGCACTTTAACTTTGGGAGTTGGGTCATCTAGACCCACTAGACAGTGCGCTGAACCTTTTTTCTTCAATGATTTATGATCTTCACTGGTGTCCATGGATTACATGAAATCCTCTTCACCTTTATCCATCTTTGTCAGGTTAGGGAGAACACGTCAATGGAAGGGTGAGTTCATAGGATAGCACAAGGGTTAAACTTTTTACTTTAAGTTGGATATATTTGTATTGAAGTACCAGTGTTTTTACTTAATTGCACTTGTCTTTGTCTGATTACTGTTTTATTAGTTATTTTAACTACTTTCTGCACCCATTATACAAACAAAATGACTGTTAACATAGAATTTTAATTCTTTTAAACTATAAAAACAGGATTTTCACAATAATTTTTTTGAGTCTGCCGAATTCCATACATTTAGTCAATAAACCAAATGTGACTTTTTACTGTCTCTCTCTATTTGCATTTTTCTCTTACCAGTTACTGTTTTTCCTCCCTTTTTGTTTTGTTGTTTGAACTTTTTTTACATTTTCACTAGAGAGATATTATTTTGAAGTATTACGACTCATATTTACAAGGTCTATATTTATGGCTTCTTTTTCAGACATCAGTCAGTAACAACGACAATGGCAACAAACAGCAAATGGCTCACAAAATGACCCTTTCTTTTCTTTCAGCAAAAAACAGGAAAACTTCCTAATTCTTTCATCCTAGAGAAATCTTGTGATTACTCTTCTTTACTTCCTGAAGCACAGTTCTCCTAAATAACTACTTCTCTGTTACAGTGTCCACTTTGACTGGACCATCAAAGCACCTTCAAGCAAGTTTTTTAGACATTCGGTTTGACATTGAAAGGTGTGCTTCAGATCAAGAATGTATTTCATAACTCAGTTCCTGCTCAGCTTTTGGTCCTTTTGAATCCGGAAAACTTTGCTATGCAGACGTTTCATGTTCAGCTCAAAGTCTGGTTTTCTGGACACTGTGCCCAAAGTTTTCACTTGTTTTAGAATCACTTTGGAATTCTATGAAAAAGTCTTAACAGTCCATACTTGCAGTCTTTTTCTTTTTGTACTGCAAGAAGCTTTAACATTCAGATCTTTGTATCAACAAGCTATTGCACACAGTGGAAATGTCTCAGTGGAAGTGTCATGGTCACTTGATGTTCTTACAAAGATAAAATATGACTTATGCTCCTATAAATGCTTCAAAAGAGAAGTTTATTCCCGATATCTATGGTCTGGTCATAGACAAATAGTGTTGATGCATCTTTTGACTTTCACACAAGCAGTCATCTTTATGCAGCTTGGTACAAAAGGGAGAAATCTGGACATTTTTGCTAAACATTTTAAAGGCGTTTCTTTATGTGGCATCAATGATTTTTAAGGACTTGGTTCCTGGTCTAAGATGCAGTACTTTGTCTTGTTATTTTTGTCATTTTTCCTGATCATTTATGGTATGTCCTTGAAATGTACTCTCAAGTATGTTCATCTCATGTTTCCTACCTGGAAACAATAATTAACACTTAAAATACTTTAAAAATGCTTCATAAATGTTTCCAGACTTAGTCACAATCACTGTAACTCCTTTAATATTAATTGAGGTCTTTCCTTAGCAGAATTGTGTTAGCACACACTTACATGCTTTATGTCAGAAAAACTAACAAGCTTTTGGCTTGTGTTACAATGAATTGTTACAATACAATTTTAATTAACAACACCAACCTGGTTCATTTAAAAAAAATCCTTTTTGACCCACTAAAGGTCCACTCTTCATTTATAGTTCATGCATTTTGGTTTTGATAATCAAATAATGAACAAATAGAGTCATTATGTTTTTTTTAGGTTGTAGATTTTTAATCAGGTTAATAATTTATGGGAAACTTAAGAACTGAAAGACCTGTTTTTATTTTTATTTTTCTTGTGATCTTGTAGAGCCACAAAACGTATTAAAAGCCACACTAGATTATTGTCTGAGGGTTTGTGTTACAGTTACATCTGATTTTCCTCGTGCAAACATAGCCAGTTATGATAAGGGGAGTCTGAGTTGGAAAGAGCTCTCGATGAACATTATTTCGTCACATCTCCAGCTACCTGGTCTCATCAGATGAGACTATAATTAGCGGATGGTTGAGTCAATGAGAGATCAGGAAAGCCTCCAGCTTAATGAGGCTGTTGGAAAGCATTTGAAGATGAAAGGCTGGAAGTTCCTTGTTCAGATGTCTCTTTGTCTGTGATTACATCCTGTGATCGACCCCATCTGCTTGTTTGAACAATGCACGCATGCTTTATGATAACAGCTTTTTTCTTTGAAGATCAAACCTATTATCACTGGTATAATCCAGCTTGCTTGTCACGGATACAAAAGTGCCACAGCCATGTTTACTAGACCTACAACAATTTGGAAAATTTCATCAGAATATGTGTTTCCCTCTTTTTTGTCTGTGTTCTGTTTTTTTATATGTGCATTTCAAAATGTCATAACTGTCTAAATAATTTGACCTTATATCAACCTTTAATCTTATAAGAAGTCTTTGATCAGAAGTGCAATATCTAACAACATCTAGTCTGCTTTGAAAAAAATCACAAAAGTTTGGATATTAAAAAAAAATCAAAGTTTTATTGGTAATCAACAGTTATAGTACTGTTTTTAAAAGGGCAACAACTGTGTTAACTGTCAATTCATGAATTCCTAAATTGTTTAAAAGCTGTGATGCTTCATCAAATGCAGGCCAAGGTTTTTTAATCAAAAACACTTAGACAAGTACATTTTTGTGCAGCATCATGTGATATTGTATTACAATGATACAAGTGCTTCATGTGAATAGATAAACCTAAGTTGAAATATCATCTGTATGCAAGAAAAAAAGGAAACTTAAACATTTCATTATCAGCAAAATATTAAATGTTTTCTCATTAGACTTTGATCTAAGTAGGAAAATGGAGGACTAACTCCACACTTAGGTTCATGAAAATGTCTTAACAAGACACGCTTTTTAATAAATTCCATTCTTGGAATACACCATACTTACTGTTTAGCTGGGAATTGAACCAACTACCTTCGAATAGGAACCGTTTTTCTTTTGGGAGAATTTCATTGCATCCTTATAATCTGTGTATATAAGATACAGTGCAAATAACTACAAACTTTATTTTTTTTTTATCATCTTGTGCTTAATTTAGAAGCCATTGTTGTGAAAATGCTTGGCAGGGTGATATATGAGCTTCTCTGTGCACAAAGTCATACTTGGATTATTATAGACTTCTCCACATGTGAGAGGATAAGTAAAATAACAAGAAAGTCTTGTGGACTTTCTCGCTTTGAGAAGAATGGGAAGAATGAAAGGATTATGAAAGAAGAAGGGAAGGCTTGCTTCTCCTCCACATTCAACAGAAGCTACTCAGTTAACAGGACTGAGTTCTTACACCTGCAGAAAACTCGTGTTCTAACTTTCTCGTACCCGTCTCTGTGCATTAAAGTCAATTGTCCAATTAATTTGTCTAATTTAGTGGAAGGATTAGAAACTTGGTACTACAGTGATCTAAAAAAATTGAATTTCTTTAGTGTTTCTGTCACCTCTGAGAGAAACATCTAATTAGGAAAGCAAATGCTTGATTATTATTCTTTTAATTCGGGCTTAACTCAACCAGCACAAACAGAATGTAACAAAGGGACAAGGGGATGACGACGGGTTTTAATTAATTTCCGATCAGGATGATTACATGACTTTGAGAGTGTCATTTGCTTTTTCTTGTTTGTATCAAAGCCCCTTCAAGCTTGGAGGAGATTCCAATTATTTGTTGGTGTTTGCTGTTGAGCAAACAGCTCTCACACGATGTAAACATTGGGGACAGGAACGACACTCTGCAGATGGATACCCGATCAGATTCCTGAAGGATGAGCTCTACAAAGTCTCTGAAGGATTGTGAGGAAGAGTGTTGTCTTAAACACATACTGGGGATCCACCACCCACCAACATGAACTCGGTTTATTTATAGGAACCTCCTTTGCGTGTGAGTGATCTCTGCCAACCAGACTAGAAAACAAAAGATGCAGCTCCTCTGTGTGTCTGGGAGGTGGGTGGATAATCAAGCAGATCATTTTGAGAGTTCACTGGCGTGATGACACAAATGAAGCTTTTAAATCATGCCTGCCATCCAGTGAAACAGGAGAGTATTACACACAAAGTAAGAGCCATCTGTAAACTAATCCTCCATCGCCAAGAGTAGACTGCAGCAAAATTTGAACGGTGGTTCCTCCTGGTGGCAAATCGTAGTTGGTGCCAGTTTTTGTCAGTTTTTGTGTATCTGTTATTATTGGTAAAAATCAAAGCCATCATTGAAAAACTTGCCTGTCTATCACATGTCATAACTTTTTTGACCAAAGACTAAAGTTTGAAATTTGAAAATTGCTGTCTCTATAATTGCTGTTTGAAAATCAACAATTAACAGCCAGAGGTTAAAACGGACTAACAAATCTTATTTATGCACACAAATTAGGAACATTAGAAGGGATTTTTCCATTTGAGCACATTTTTTATGACAAATGTGCCTAAAAAGACTCCATGCTAAACTCCACTTAATTTCTACAGTACTTATGGGAGCATCCTCCTGCTCCCACAACTGTGATAAAGCCACTTCACTTCTTGTTGAGATTAATAGCAGTCTCACACAGGGGCCATTAATGTTGAAAAGGCACGGCTCCACCTCTCCCAGTGCTACCCTGGGAGCCACAACCTCCATAATGGCTCCATTCTCTGAATTAATGGCCTTCTTTGCCCACATGACAAAGCAGGATTTTAATTATAGGCCTTGCAAGAGAGGGGAAGTAGAAGAGGGCAGCAGGGAAGGCTTTTGTGGCTTCAGAAGGAGCGCAGCAGAGATAATTTGTATTTCTGGATGGCGCTTTGGGGGCCTGAGTGTTTAAGTGAATAAATATATAAAATTATAAATTCTAATTACTTAGATTTGATAATGCTGTGACTGACGGCATATTTTATGAGTTCTTTAAAACTGTGCCACCTTTGTGAAAACACAAATCACGGTTTTTCAAATTGTGAGAACAACAAACCCAACAATTCCGTCCATCCATACATGCCTGCAACCATCCTTTTCTCTCATTTTGGAGCTAATATTATTAAAATTTATTACAGCACAGAACTGAGCAAAAGCAATGACTAAAACCATGCACACAAACACACAAAATAACACAAACGTCATGTTTTTTGGGGCCCAGAGCACTTTAGAAAAAACCAACATATTGTTCTTAAAGCTTTGTTACATTTTCATTATGGCTTATGGCCTTTAGGCTTATGGCTTTTTTATCTCAAGCCAATTGCTCGAGAGAAAGAAATGAATTTGGATTTTGTTATAGGTTGCATTTTCCTAAGATCACCTTATTTCACTTATTGAACATTTATAATCGAGGTACATCCTGTCTCAGACAGATAAAGAAAAGCTTGTTGCATCTGTTCAAATTGCATCATTGCCCATCCTCGTAGTGCCCATGATAAAAAAAAAGCTGCAGTTCTCTTCAGAATTTGATAGTTAAATTCTACTTTTAGAGTCTTCTTCTTAGAATGGGATTGAAATCATATTGAAGTGCATCAAATCATAAAGACCAATGAGCTCCTTATTATTTTAGCCATAGCCTTCTACTACAGACTAGATGTTTCCAAAGTAACAGTAGACTGTGGCAGATTTTAAGCTCTTCTCTCACACTGGAACTCGGCCTCGGCTTAGGTTTACAAAGCAGATGGGCTTTGAAAATGGTGTTTAAACCTCTATTGTGGATTCGCCAAATGGTCACAAGGTTCTAGTGATTAAAAAAATGCTGGCAGAAGTCAGAACTCTGTCTCCCCCTCTGGTCACCAGCGGGAACCATCTCCAGGGTTCTAACCACACTTCTTGGAGGCCGCACACCTGACTCTTATTCACTCAATCAACCACAGCATGCTTAAGCTCTGCACTGAGCTGAGCTCAATGTAAATAGGGATGGGAATCGAAGCCCCATGAAGCTCTCATGGGGCTTCGTGTAAATGTGCCAGAAAAATGAATGAAGCATTTGGGGCTTCGAAACCACACAGAACAGCGGCATCTGGTGGCAGACAGGACATATATCATCTACTCCACTAAGTTCCTTGCCCTTGTAACACTTCAGTGTGGAAATAAAACAAAGACAATGTTTGAAGATTTGTGAGAAGTGCTTGTGTTACATTGTGAATGCCATGTATAAAGTGAGAATGAGTGATTGTGAACCAGGGTCTAACATGACTGGGTGGGATACATGTTATAGATTTTTATTTAAAAACAGAATTTTCTCCACTGTGCTGGGCTTCAGCCTGTTTCGTCTTTGGCTGACGATTTCGCCAGCCTTGGAGAAGATCCTTTCACAAGGCACAGATGAAGCTGGTGTGCATAAAAACTTCATTGCCAGCTTGTAGAGATGTGGGTATAAAACCTTGTGGGTAACCCAGTATCTCAGTGGGTCCTGAGTCCTTGGGATGTGAGGTTCCTTTAAGTACCTAGAAGGACATTAATAGCCTATTGTCATGCACCAGTCTAAAATGAGCAGAAGTTATGATGAGGATTCTAATCTTTACTGTACCTCTGAACCTCCACTGTTGCACTGGCAGTTGTGCTGGTCACCTGCTGTTGAACCCCCACATGCCTGTCCAGCAGGGCCCAGAGACCACCATCTTCCTGCTGACTTGAAGGACCTTCTCTAGGTGGCGACTGTGGCTGTGCCTCTGGAAGTAGCGCCTGCATTGTTGCAGCACACTCTTTAGTGAGTCGCTCTATGGCCGTGTGGGCAGAGCCTTGGCTGCAGAACCCCAGCTCTTTAAACCTTGGGTCCAACAAGGTTGCCATTGACAGAGCCTTCTCCAGAGCTGAAAACCTCTCATGGAGATTGTTCTTCAAGTTAGTGGCCAGTTTTTCACCAAGTGGGTGTGTGATCTGACCACACCTGCTTGAGATGTAATGTTTCAGCGTTTTGACCATGGGAATGACTTTGGATGCTGACACTCGTTTTTCTGTCGAAAGCTCAACTGTGGCCTCTTGAAACGGTGAAAGAATGCTCAAGCAGTGGTGTATGGCCTGGTAGTCCTCTGAGGTGAGTGGAGGAAGGTCTGTATGGAGGGTGGCCAGAGCTGCCCCCAGTGGCTCTCTCTCCTTAAACAACCTTTCCAACATATTAAATGTGCTGTTCCATCTTGTTTCCACCTAAGATAAGACAGCAAGCACATTTTAAAGGAGAGAAGAAAGTAACACAATAAACAACTGCAAAAACATGTAAAATCTTAGATTTAAAAAAAAGAAAATGTTTCACCTCTTGTATTAATTTGTGCTCTGGCCTGGCCAGCTGTCGCTGCATCTCTGACAGCTTCTCCTTCGCTGTGGTGCTGGATTTAAAAAGACCGAGAATCCTACGCCCCTTACTTCGGATATCCTCTAGTTCAGGGGTTTGGGCAAGGGACTTTTTCACCACCAAATTAAGGATATGTGCAAAACACATTATGTGCCGAAGCAGTAATATATTAGCACATGCAACCATGTTGGGAGCACAGTCTGTAACCAGGCCTGTCACCTGGAAGAAAGATTACATGTTCACAAATCATGTATATTAGGTATTGGGAGGCCATATTGATGAATGATTTTGTACTTTATTGATCTGGCTCGCACCTTCCCTTTAATTCCCCATTCTTCCATGAGAAGATTTTTGGCCTCAGCCAAGTGAGCTGCAGTGTGGGTTTGGGGAAACTTCAGAACCCCCAAGACCACAGAGGCCAGCTCCACCTAGAATGAACAAAGTCAAACTGAGATACATAAACCAAAGCATTGCACAAAGCAGGGGATACCTACCTCCTCGGTGATAAAATGGCATGTTACAGCCAAGTAAGCGTCCATGTTAATGGATGTCCACATGTCTGCTGTAAGGCTGACAGCAGAGGCCCTGCTAACCACATCTAAAGCCTTCTCCTTTTTGGCTTTGTACTTCTCCTCCACCATTGTCCTCAAGGCCTTCCTATTAGGAATTATGTAGGATGGGTCCAAAAGGTTGACAAAAGCCTAATAGTGACAAATAAAATACAGCTTATTATGTACACAAAAACATAAATAATGTAAATGCTATATAATATTAGCCACCTTACCTTGAAGCCTTTGTCTTCAACAATTGAAAATGGTTGTGCATCCATTACAATCATATCCACCAATGCAGAATCAAGTTCTTGCTTTCTTGACACTGCAAAATATACATATGAAGAAAAAAAAAAAAATATTAATTGTAGAAGCTGAGCCTCGAACCTGGAACCTCAGCATTCACATGTCACTGATTTTTCCACTGAGCTATCTGTTTCAGTTCTTAGTGTGCCATTAGTTGGATATATTCTTATTACCAATACAAGGTGGATTGAAGGCTTGATTTGCCGACTGCGGAGTTTCAACATGATGAACGGAGCGGAGATGTCGCATAATGGAGGATGTACTATCATTAAATGCAAATTCATGTTTGCAAATCAAACATTGCACCTAAAAAAAAAAATGGAAAGAATAAAAATGATTCCTTTCAACTGACAGACATACCTATAAAACTGACATAATCAGCAATGGCTACTAATAAAATAACGTTAATAGTGTATTACCTTATTTGGAGAAATCAAGTTGAAATGATCCCAAGCCACAGAACGTTTTTTACCGGGTGCCATGACGTTGATTCTTACGATACACGGGAAACAACAGAACTGGTCGGGAAACGTTGTTTGGGATTCATCTGTATTTATAGACAACAGCGCGCCCTTCTGATCAAACACACCTGAGATCTGAAACCTGGTTCAGGTGAGTGATGCATTTGGCGCGTCATACGTCATCAATCACGTGATCTGCGCTGGTTGACACACGCTTTGAAACATTGTGCCGAAACACTCTGTTTCATGAAGGTGAACCGCGCGCCGAAGCCCCGTGTCAAACGGGCCATCCCTAAATGTAAAGTATTTGTGCCACTCTGCCTTCATTACAGAACATTATAGCTGTCTCCTGTCTCTGTTTGCCTGCCCTGACCCTCGTCTGGATTTTGACCATCCTGTCTCTCCTCTGTTTATGCCTGTTATCGACTCCTGCCAGCCTGACCCTGATTAAGCTTTGTGGACTTTTAGCTGAGCTAATAAACCTGCTGCATTTGGAACCAACTGTCTGCCTCTTCTTGTGACACTGACCATTATAAATATATTTATATAATTGATTTTGCAGCTGTTAGCCATAGGACCAGACACTTCGAACCTGGGAAATTTGTGAAAATGTATGTTTTATTCTTTTACAATAAACAATAGTAACAGTTTCTTTGACCCAGGCGTCTGCCAACTTGAAACTCTTTTATCCTTCCATTTTGCCTCTTTGGCTTTGAAGAACATTGTTGATGATTTGAAATAATTATGAGTGTGTAATATTGGTTTATTAGTTTCAGTTAATAAAGTTTTGTGGTGGTTTAAGATTAAAACACATGTTCTATCTTCTGCTGCACAACAGTGTCTAGTTACTGTTCAGAGGCAAAGGTAAAAATGCATTTACGTGTACCGAATACAAAAAAAGGGATAATACATCAATTTCGTCATGTTTAAAGTCTATAGTAAAAGAAGAAAAAGGATGGCAGTCATAATGATAGAAAAATCCATGTTTGTTCTGGCTTTCTTGCATTTTTTATTCAAGTAAATCTGTTGCAGCTGGAGGACCTTTTTTGACAGGATGGATGATATTTTGCAAAGGGACTTGTATGTGTTGCTGCAGAAAGTTTATAAAAAAGTTACAATTGTTGTAAAAAATATAATACTTTTATAATGAAATTATTTTAAATAATTATAAGCTATATTTTATAAATGATGGCCTTAATAAAAGTAAGTGTTTTTTCAAATGTGATGTGATTTCGTGGCTCTCACTTGGTTTTGGTCAGAAAGAAACTGGACCAAAGGGGTGTTTTAGTGTTAAAGGTTGCAGACCCCTGGTTTAACATTTATGAAAATTTACCAGAATCTTTTATACTAATAGCCTTAATGATGTGGCTCCTGAAATAATCCAATCTGAAAAAATGCTGCTACCTTATCAGTTGAAAAAAGCAGCATAATCATTTTAATTAAGTTTATTCATCCAGCTCAAACTCTCCTGGTTCTAAGTCTTTACAAATACAGTTGAGCTCTGTTTTTTTCAATAACTTGGTGTTTACTTTATTGTTTTATTTTATTAATTTTACTCATATTATTACATCTTTTTTTTTACAAAGCTGTTTTGTCATTATACTGTTATTATATTGACTCATTTTCAGTTTTTTATTATCTTATTGTACAGCACTTTGATCTAAGCTTTGGTGAGGTGTCGCTTAAAAAATATTAACATTTAAGTTTTTCTATTTTTTTCTTATTTTGAATTTTCCATTTGATCAAACACACCTTAGTTTTTGCATCTTGTGCTTTATATCTCCTACTGTTGAATGTTTAGACAATTACAAACCTTTATTATGAAATAATTATAGCTGACATCCATTGCTGAATAAATATTGCTTTAAATCTTAGATTTTATTGATTCTTTCAGAAATAAAATTATGATTAACATAACTTTCAATCTGTTAGTTTTTCTAAGAAGTATAAACACATTAGTTCAATAAATATAGCATTTATTTATATTAAAAAATAACAATACCTTAGGTTGATACATTAATCTCTAGTTTTAGTTTTGTGGTTTACAATTTCTTGAAGATTTACATTTGATTAATATTTAAGCAAAACAAATAATAAAACTTTTTTTTTGATTATTTATAACATTTATTTTTTAGCACTACTGCACTTACTTTATCTGAGTATAAATAATGGAATATGCAAGAGCATTGTCGACATTAGACAGTAGTACTGAAATCAAACATTTTGAGCCCCATGTCTCCAGAGGGCAACACACAGTTAGATCCCTGAACAGCCCCTGAAACCCAAGAAGCCCCTCCTGAAGAGAGTCGCTTGCAATCAGAAAGCCTCCATTTAATTACAACACACAGGAAATTACTGAGTGAATGGGTCAGGTGCTGATAAGAGGCTGAGCCCCAGGGATGATGGCTACTGAAACCCAAGGAGTCCCAAACTCAAAGTGGAATTACCACAAAAGGCCATGCCTGGAAGCCTGACAATCTGATTGTACTGTCATCCAGATTCATAATTAATATATTTATCGAATTAATCGCTGAAACGAACCCTGGTCTCATGAACAGTAGGCAGATTCATGTGGCGTTGGCTCGGTTTACCGCTAATAACAGCGTTGTCAGTGAAATAAGTAGGCAGTCGGGCGATGTCCTCGGCTTCATGACAGACAAATTACTCATCTGTGTAAAGATGATATGAGGAATTTAGGGAGTGAAAGAAAGAAAAATGTCATTGTTTAGTGATATCCACAATTGTAGCCTTGTTTCAAGTTGTGTGCAGAGAGTTGGAGCAACATAAAAAAGGCATTTGCTGTTTTGAAAGGCAGGAAAATACCTTTTGTCGTAGTTCTGGTTCAACAAATCACTCATCAAAGGGGCTGTGTGAGCTATACTGTTCAAAGGAACATGGGAGTGAGGGGTTTTATTCTCTGAATTAAAATAAAACTTTATCCAATTCCAACATTTCCAGCTTCTAAAACTGAGACTGAAAGTGTAATATTTGCATGAACGGATAATGGTTAACCCTCAAAACCTTGTTGTTCATTCGAAATACAAAATTCTTAAAACCAAATGTACAGGTGACATATTTTATTAAAAAAAAGCTTAACAGCATATATGTGTGAAGCCTGTCAATATTGTTAAATGCTGCTGAGATTAGACCTTCCTTTTATTAATAAACATTTTTGATATAATGTTACATATAATGTCATGTCCTCACTAAACTTTGTGTCATTTCCATGCTGCAGGTTTAAATTTATTTACCTCAATTTACCTAAAAATATTCAGAAAAGACTTGATAAAAGAATGACTTACTACAGCCTGAAAGAAAAAGAAGTTTTAAATGAATGTAGTGAAAAGATGTGCATTTATGGATCAATCCAGAAAATGAAACTAAGGAATCGTTAAGTATGATTATGCTGTTTCCAGCCAAAATCGAGTTGGCTTAAAGGTTGAGCGGAGCCGTTGGTGCGAAGCAACCACACTCCATCTTCCCATCACTGATAACTGAGAGCTCTCTGTTTACATGATCTCCTGCTGGTCTACAGCCCCTGACACCTCACACCCCCCATTTAGTGATGCAACAGAAATGACAAGCAATATTGGCGCTATGTAGCTGTACAATTTTGAGCCAGATGCCAGTTCAGATGAGGAAAACAAAGACATACATGGATTTAGAAGTCTACAAGTTGATGCATTGGAGTTTGTGGCCCGCCCAGCGTATTTTCTATGTTACAAATAAGATCTTTTTCAAACAACATTTATTCCTGTACTCCTGATTTACAACAATTTGAATAAAAAAATACTTGGAAATACAATTTTAAGCGTAATTGTCTTTATATATCCTCCATCATCAGAAAAATGCCACAAGAACAAGTTAAAAACAGGATTTTCATCAAAGAGCCCTTTCAGAAATCCCTTCAACAACTTCAAATGAATAGAAATCCTGATGTTATAAGGTAAGGTAAGGTAAACTCTATTGTCCTCAGGGAGGAAATTTGTTCTAGGACACAGCGCTGCAAACTGTTACAACATACTTCAGCATTCGCACATCACATACATGATAAAAGAGCATGAAGCGATTACATAGTAAATAGATAAAAACAGAGTATTCAGCTTTACCCCAGATTTATGCAAAGTAATTATTTATTTTCTTTATCTTTCACATGTCCCACAAACGAAAAAGGTCTTTAAATGTGAAATAGTTCCATCAAATTTGTATTTTTTCAAATATACTTTTAGTTTGTTTGAAGTATGCGGTTATCAAAAATCTTTTTGTACATTTTGTGCTAATTCTCAATACTTTGTTAGAGCTGCCTTTTAAGTTTTCCTCAAATATTAAACCAAAGCCACCATGACATAACCATGCATACTTTGTGGTCAAGTTAGAGTAATGGTTTTAAACTAGAAGGTGCTTACGTAGGGTAACAAATTACCAAAAAATGTGCTGTCTGATACAATACAATACAATACAAGGATGTGACCAGTTTGTCTTCAGGACACTCATCTTGTTTTCGCAGGAAAAAAGGTTTTGTTAACACATTGCACTCATTGTCTGATACTGTTGATATTTATGCTGTTCATCTGCAGCTGTTGAGTACTTTTGCACATCGACGGTCCGCCCCGACCAGGCTGCCGGCTTAATGGACCCACTCGTTGACGAAAGCAACGGCCCCATTCAGAAAGCGGAGGCTGCCTGCACCAATCAACTTTCATAGAGAGCCCTCTCTCTAATTGTTGGCAATTACATTATGTGCCACGAGGGTTCGACACCATTTGGAAACGTTGTGAAATGGCAGCGAGGCCTCCTTTTGCACCCAGTAATAATTTAACAATTAAACTTTGGCATGCTAATTTTCTCTTCATATGGCAACATTTTTTGAGGCAGGCCAGTCAAAGCAATGGCTCAGAGAGGTAGTTAATTCAAACACCCAAAACACGTTTTTGGGTAGAAAATGTCACTTTAAGTATTCACATTAACAATGCAAAACATAAGTATTTTTGTTCTATTTATTTGTCTGTTTTGCTTATTTTTGTGTTTTTCTAATATAAAATTATCCTCACTATACAGGTGACTGAGGTTAGTGAGACCCATGAACATTTTCAGGCCATTTACTCCAGGTCATCCAGCTGCAACCTCCATTTAACATCTTGATTAGGCCAGTTTTGAATCACCCGGTTTGATTGGAGCAGTTAAGCTCTTCATACTCTTCACCGCAAAATGCTAATTCTCCCTGAAACAAATGGACACAAAACCTCCGAGAGCATATGGAGAATCTCTCCCATTAAAAATTCAAAGGAGACGAGCAAAATTAGCGCGCAAAGCACCAGCGCTGTCTCACAGCCATTACTTTTGAAAATGAGATATTTGAAAGATTGAAAATGCAAATACCAGGATAAGTGATTGTCCTTCTTTTATGATGTTCTCTGGTTATAAATGACAGCACAGTCATAGATATTCTCCAGATTATGCTTTGTCTTTACAATGTGAATTTCCTCATAAAATAAGCTCCATGTATGAACTTCAATATTGCATTGCCCTCAGGGGTTGGCCTAAAAATACTCTTCACACAGTGAGTTGAGCTCTTCAAGTGCATTAGGTGTAAATGACATAAAATCAGACAGGGATTTAGGAGGCACTTAAAGGATGAGTAGATTAGAAAACTGCTCATGTTTTGACCTGAATTAAAAAATTGATAATGATTGCATATAGTTTGGAGAAACATAAATAGGTTTATCATTTTTATTTGGTATTTTGGGAGAATTAAAAAAACGACAATATAAAACTTTTTACAGCAAAAGGAGACACCATAGTACTATTTTGAAGGTTAGAAATAAAAATGTATCGCAGGTTCAAAACAAGCCAAACTATTGTAGCACAACATTCCAAATATATAACTGTTCGCATGCAAGATAATAAGGTGTTGATACACTGAAGCAGAAGATGAAAATGATTGCAGATGTATGATGAGGTGGGGATTGTTGACGATATTAAACCACACAAAACCCCTTTTGTCCTCAAATTCCTGCAGCAGTTCAACCCGTATTGCTTCTGCTTTAATTTAATATCTATTTATTTTACTCTATTGTGCCGGTTTTATTGAGGTTGTGCCTATTTTATCGCCCCGATCTCAACCAGAAGTGAAGGTCAGGAGAGGCGGAGTGCCTTTGTTTATTGGTTTGTACTGAGCCAATATGAGTTGAATTTGGCTATCTGTTCCCCATTATTTGGCTCTTTCATAGCTTTTCATGCTATCTGGATATTGTTTATCACCACTTTGAGATATTCACAGCGTATTTGCAGCGGAATTAAATATTCTTCATCACTTTTTTGTAATATCCTCTCTTCAGGTTTGTGCAGTAGTAAGAGTTCTGTTGAATATGACAGCAGCTCCTCACACCGACTAAATGTGAACACAGATTTGAAAGAAAAAAAATACAGTGAAAAGAATATCTTGTAAAATCTAAATGAGGAAATATTTATTGTTCATACTTCTGCAAAAAATAAAAAAAATTGTGCACAGTTAGTGGTTTGTGTTTTACGAAATATATGAGAAGATGGGTTTAGAGATCAATAATTTTGTGTTTGTTGGTTGTTTTTATTTAAAAAAAATATGTATATATAATATATAAAAACTGAAAAATCCAATAAGATAAACCATTCACTCCAACCTCAAAAGAAATAAAAACCAGTTAAATTTCGTGTCTGTAAAATTTACTGCCACATTATGCTGTGGTCACTGCATAAATTGTCTACTTTTTTCATTTCTTTGTCACTTATCTTCTTGAGTCCTATTTTCATAAGTCAAAGTTCCATTTAATATACCTGCTCAGTGTTTTTTGTCTCTCATGTTACACTGATGGAGCTGCTTTCTACCCCAATTTCTTTCTTGCAAGCTGCAAACAAAACTTCTTTTTGAAACCATTTTTTCCAACTTTTTGTCTAAACACAATTTTGGTACAATTTAGCCAACAATTGTGCCTCAAAAAAAAAAAAAATAGAAATATGATTTTTAGAAAAAACCAAAATATATGAGAATGATCAACATTCATGTTTCCATATTTTTTCCAGAATGGCTAAGGGCATTTGCTTACTTCTAGTTCTGAATGTGACAAATAATCTCATCAGGTTCTTCCAAACGATGATGTCCAGCAATGATGCAGATACCTTCTTTTAGGAGACATTTAGGTCTCCTTTCCACTTCATTCTTGCAAAAGACAAGGTCTCTCAAGCTTTGTTAGGATTCAGTGCAGCTAGACACTTTCAGGGCCTCAAGTCACAGAGATCTCCAAAGGCTGTGCCAATCCATGAAACCTCAGATTTTATGTGATTGTCATTTAGCTAAATAACTGGAACCATGAATTTGGACAATAACCCAGATGAGTTAAATACATAATATTGGTTAAATAAGAAAAAACAGATGTTGTTATGGTTAACCAAGACATTATGACAACTCTATACACAGAAGACACATAATCTAATTAGAGTAACACAAAAAATGCGTAAATCCCAACATTTATTTGCAGTTCAACCAAAAACGCTTTCCCTGGTCTTCTCCTCTGAGCGTTCTCTCTGTGTCTCCATCTCTGCAGCTGCATCCTCCTATACCCTCAAGTCCGTCTGCTTGCATGACTCTGCTCTGCTCCCGGCCTCCTCTGACTCTGTTCAGCTCTGCTACTTTCTCACTGATTTGTTGCCACTAATTCTTGTCAGTCGGATTTTAATGAAAGCAAACTTGTTTGGAAATCCTCAAAGCAATTGTGGAAGCTTTTCTCTTGAGACTTTTATATCTCTATTCTTTTCAATGGAAGTAATAAATATGTTAATATTTTGAGGAAATATCCATCCATCCATCCATCCATCCATCCATTAATCCATCCAACCCTAAAATCAAATAAAAAGAATCAATAAATAAATAAAGCTATAAACTGGTTATTTGTATTACTTTACTGTGATAATTTCAAAAACATTTCTCTTTTTTTATTTATAGAAACGGTACGGAGCAACATGTTAACATTATCATCTTATATATGTCAGCAATCATCTTAAAATAACTTTTAATAAACCATTTTTAAATAAAAATTCAACACAGGCTATTGTTTTTTTTAGGTTTAATGATTCTTCAGCTGCTCCCTCTTTGCATTGGAGCTATTGACCGACGTCTCATTGCGTGACGTCGTCTGTGACGAAACACGACGCTGCACGTGGCGCACGTGGGCTGTTGTTTACTTCCTTCAGGAAAGTTGGAAGTAGCAGCTGAGAGAGAAAAAAGGAGGGGGGAGGCGAAGTTGTGAAACAGTTTTCCTCGAGTTACTCAGCATTTCAAGCCAACGCCGGAACGATGTTGATCTAAAAAAAAAAACAACTTTGAAACTTTAGAAGTTTTGTTGTTTTTTTCCTGCAGAAGGAAGGACGAGGACCGCATGTATGTTTTCACTTGAGCATGGATTCTTACTATTTCTTTGTTCTCCTTGGCTTCAGGGCTTAAAATATGTCAGTTTGAAAACTTTAAAAGTTGTCAACAAGCCAGTTTTAGCCAAGAGTCTAACTTTAACTTTCAAAGTAGTTGTGTTGCGTGTTTTTCTCTTAGATTTTTGATCCCTTTGCTCAGATATAATTCCCTATTTTACTAAAAATGTTCCTTCTAATTACTAACTCTATTTTCTTTCTTTTAAAACGTATGTTGTGCCAATTAAATGTACAATTGTGCACATTTATAATATTTAAATTGTACATAATACTTTTTCTTTCCTTATTCCTTAGAAAAAGAAAGCAATGCTTCATCTGGGAAACTTCACCCATTTCCATCTGAGCTCCAAAGGTTCAGAGAGCGCACAGACCCCAAAGCAGCTGACAACCCTGCCTGACTTTGTGAAACATGTGATGTGAGTATAAAGTTTAACAGTAGATATACTGGGATGGGATGGAGTAAACAGAAAGCTGGTCAATTGATATTTTCTGCTCCAAAGGGATCAATCCTTGAACCCAAATACTTGGTGCTTTTGGCTGTGTGTCAACAAAACATCTAAAAATAGACACTGAGACATGAGTAAAAGTTTTCTCTTGAGTTGCTTCGTCAACTCAGATATGGTTCCCAGTTGGAGAGGAACTGCAACACCTGGCTTACAAATCTTCGCCTTCTCCAGTAGATGTTAGGATTATCGTCATCATCAATTGCAAAAAATAGAAAAGACATAAATTCTGGACGACTGCTCCAGTACCTGATAAAAACAGGTCACAAAACACATTTTTGAAAGTGCTTTATTTTAAGGTATTAAGGTGGTTTATGCTCTGTATATTTATTTACCCATGTACATTGAAAAAGAGGGAATTAACACGATGAAACACAAATCTCTTTTTTTCTTATTTAACATTTTTGCTCTGCTTGTGTAGGAAAGTCACTGGACTAAGAAAGGAAGATATTTTCTGTAACCTTCGAGTTCCAGACCAGCCTCAAACATCCAAAGATGACATCAATATTGTGATCCTCACAGGTTTGGGATGATTGATCTAGTTTTTTTTTTTTTAAATATAAAATATTCAGATTTGCTTGGAAATTGACTTTATTTCTGCACACACAAAGTTATATGAGAGCGTGCATTTTTAATTTAGTCTTATTTGACCCGTCTTCAATGGCCAACAAAGTTTTGCAAACTTAAAGCCTCAAAATAAGTGTAAAAACCTACGACCTCCACTGAGCCTATTAAAAATGCATTATATAATATAGTTTTTTACAGATGGACTGTATTTATCCCTGCAGATGCAACTTACTGTTTTTTTCTTTCTGTCACATGAGCTTTACTTGCAGCCAAATTATAAAGCGCTTTTTAAATAGCAATTGAATTTTCAATTATTTTCAACTAGCAATATTTTATCAAATGTAATTCTTTGTCTTTTAAACTACAATCTAGCAAATTTTCATCAAAAAGTGATGTTATTCAAAACATTCTAAAGAAAAACTAATTTAGTAGCGTTTATGGTTTGATTTAATGCTGTATTTAACTCACCATTTAATTGTATTTCTGAAATTTATTCCCCAAACTACTTTTTTTTTCCTAATGTTTAAATATTCTATAAACTGAAGAAAAGTTGCATTTGTATTAATTTAAAAAGCTTAAATTACAAAGTTTGCTTTTGGTCCAGAGACACACGGATTTGACATTAGAGGATTTTAGGAGATAATTTTAAAGCTTGTGAACCAAATCCAGTTTGAATAAAAGGGGGAAAAAAACAGCTTTACTGTTTGTAAGAGAGATACATTTTGTTGTCAGTTTTTAATTTTCTTAAACTGTAAAATACGAATAGAAGATGTTTTAGGAAACTGTTGGGTACAAAGTGAGTGTTAGAAGAGTTTTTTTTTTTTTAATCCACCTTTACCTGTGTTTTCCTCAAGGCCAAGGAGTTTTCTGCATAGATCTGAAACCCTGGAAGGGGACGGTATCTGCTCACAACCCAAAGTGGCATGTGCAGGTGAAAGAGGAGGACGGCGACCTGATCAATACCTGCATTGAGCAGATTGAAGATCCCCTTAAAGCTCTCATGGTGAGGTAGCATAGAAATTAGTAAAAACATAAAGAAAAGAAGCAAAAACTGTCAATTATTCCATGTACAGTTTTCTATTAAAGGATAAGAAACTCTTTATGTATATGCTGTTGAATACGACAGGGCCTGTATCAGAAGGGGGTTTCTGACAGTCTTATTTTCAGGCTGTAAGGGTGGTGGGAGGGGGGGAAGCTGGCAGGTGCCTAAACACAGCTGTGAGCCTTTGTGCAGGGGGTCTTTTAGCCGTCATTCATTTCCATTTCCAAAGATGCTTCATTTGGGCCAGAATCTTAACAGAAGATCACTCTAGCAAACACAAGCTGTTGAAATAGTTCTAATTAATTGGATCTTTTTTCATCTTTTAAGCCCGTTTTGTCCCTTTCGGGGTCGCGGGCCTGCCGGAGCCCATACCGGCCACACATGGGCAAAGGCAGGGTACACCCCAGTCTGTCTCAGGACCACAATCACACACACACCTGGGGACAACTTAGAGTAACCCATTAACCTATGAACCTATAAAGCATGTTTTTGGATCTATTAAATTTATTAACGCACACAAAGCAGATCCATCTCAGTTCTGATAGCTTGAGGTCACACAAATTACTCTTTAAGTAACATTGATTGATTTTACCCATAGTTAGCTAACAAATAGACTAGTTATTAATCCCCCATATTGATCCATCATATCTTATATTTTAAGAATGTACTTGTTTTACATTGAAGAACTTACAGTGCAGTATTATGTATATTGATTATTTCTAACAGTTGCTAAAATAAACAGTATTGCCTCAAACCTTTTTTTTAGATTACATTTAAAAAAAAAATCAGAATTTCATTTGTGAATTTTATTTAGTGATTTATTTTTCAGTTGGATGCACTCGAAAAAGGATTGTTTTAGATTATTACCAAACTATATGATTTCAGTTACTATAAACAGTTTAGCTCTATGAATTGAACTTAAAGGTATGTTGCTTTAATAAAATTGTAAATCTCTTTAGTTATTTAAAAAAAGTTTTATTTTTATTTTAAAAGATTAGAATAAATAGGTTTAAGAATAAACTAGTTAATGACTTAAATCAATAAGTATCAATAATCGTTCTTACGGGTAAAGATTTCTTAAAAAAATATTTCTTAACCCCACCACTTCTTACAAAAATTTAAGGCAGATGTTTTTAAGCCGAATTAAGTATTTTGTAGAAACTAAAAACAAATATATAAGGTTTTATTCCTAAAACCTTGATTTTTATCTGTCTTTTTCAGAGTAAAACTATGAACCTATGCAGCCATTTAAAGAGGAGTGGAGTTCCAGTGCACCACAGTCTCTTCTTCTCCGGGATAGTCTTCCTCTCCCCAGAATGCATTCTAGAAGAGGAGTTGATGAAGAGGAAGGAACTGGTCTTGCACAGCCATATAGACGAATTCCTCCAATCTTTTAAGGAAAGCTACATGACCTGGATTTCAGATGCCTTAACTCCATCCTGGATCTCAGGTGAGTGGACTCATGAAGTTCATTACTTCTCAAACTTTCAGTAGACATTCTGATAAACTGTAAAGACTTTTTCACTTGATCCTAAAATAAAGACAAATAAAACAATATATTGCCCTCAAAATGTGACCAACCTCTGTTACAATGTCTTTTTTTTTTCAGAACAAGGATACATTTAATCTGATAGGTTATGATTAAATAAAACTATTGTCTAACAAAGAGAGCTATGAGTTTAGCTTGTGTTTTCCGTCCTGCAGGTCATCTGTCGTACAGGCAGATGGAGGCAGTGCGGGAGGTCCTGAGAAGGGTGGGAACCTGGGATCTCTTGCAGCTGCACTGTGGTGAGCAGCTGAAAGGAGACTATCAGGGCTGCCAGTACATCGCCCTCAACCGCCAGGAGACCTGCACACTCGAGTTCTCCAGAGTCCGGACCCTGTCTACTTATACGGTGTGGGCCCTTCTGGGACACACCCCTCAGGTTAGTCCGCTGACAAGTGAAATCAGAAGCTCTGATTTCTGGTTTGTCACAGTACCTCTTTTCATCCAGCAGGTGGCAGTAGTACCTCAACCTCCTCAATCAGTTTCTGTTAAATCCTCATCAAAGACAGTGTAAAATAACTAGCATTATTGCAATACAATTCTGTAAGTCATCTAATGAGACATGTTTTTGGGGTTTCTTGAAAAAACTTTTTTTGGAATTTAACAAACTGTGGTGTAAATGTGAAAAACTCATCAGTTTTATGCTGAGCTGTCAAAAGAATCAGGGTTCTTACTGGAATTTCATCAGAGCACAAAGAGAGAAACACAAATGCCTTTAAACGCGTGTTTCTGTAAATGAAAAATTTAAATAAACAAGAAAATAAATAAAATAATTTAAATAATTGTTTAAAAAAAATTAAATCTTTTCTTTCGTTTTTTGTTCTTTTACCAATTTGTCTAAATTCTCAGTCAGTGTTGCAAAAAAAAGGTTTTAAAAGCTGTATATGAGATATAAAATAGGTTAAAATTGGAAATAATTTGTGTAATTGTTATTGATTTGTTCTTGGAACTTTGCAAGGAAGTAAGTGAATTGTTATATTATATGTAAAGCCTTACTATCAATCGTATCTGTCACTGTGGTTGTAAACAATCTCCAGGAGGATCTGGATTGCTTTATTACATTATGTACAATTGCTGGGATAGCAATATATACACATATGATCAAATTACATTTTTTTTGTCCATCTGATGGCGGTGCATCAGTTCGATTTATGTAGGGAACCTTCCTGCTTCAAGTCCAGGGAGTGTGACCCCCAACTCAGCATTCATTAGCCATTCACAGTCATCCTTGGTACCCAAACACTCAGCCTGCGTGGGTTTTCCATACAAGCCCCCTCAGGCTTCAGTTTGCCCACCCCCCAAGAGCCAGAGTTTATCCATTCTCCCTACTTGCCTCCAGCTGCTGTGTATTTGATACATGACCCAGCAGTCATTAGACAGTCTCCAGTGGGCTCTTTGCTCGCCCAAGGGGAAGCAGACGGCAACAGCTAAATATATTCATTTCAAAGTCATATTTGTAAATGAAGGCAGAACTTTCAGGTGTCTTAAATGTGCTTATTTAAGTTTAACAGAACTTCTATTATTCTCTTATATCTAATGCATTAAAAAGCACAGCAAACCAATGAATTGTTGTATTTCCTTAAAAGATTTTTTTGTATTGCTACCTGTGTCACCTCTTGAAGTAGAAGAGAATGCTCTTTCCTCGTGTGCAGCAGCTGTGAGGGGAAGCTTGGGGGTTTGCTGGGAAACATAATAGCTCCCACAGGCACATTTTTCAGGCCTCAGAAATAATGCATGCTTTTGATTTGTTACTTGTAAACACATTGGCAAAAAAAAAAAAAAAAAACTGCTGCTCCGACCTACAGTTACACTCAAGCATCTGTTTGCTTGTAAGAAGTGACATCAGAAGCATTCACAAATCCACCATTGAGCCACTGAGTGAGCCTTCTGTGAGCTCAGAGAATTATTCTCCAGCAAACGCGATGTCTACATGCCCCAAAGTGGAAAATGATTGAGTAGAGCGGCTGTAATTTATTAATTATGGTCTATATTCTTAGACCACAGTTCTGGCTTCATTCAATTTGTATGGATTGAGGAGTAATTACTCGCTCTGCATGTGTGTGTGTGTGTGTGTGTGTGTATTAAACAGACAGAGAAAAGGCTTGAGATCTGTGTATGTCGTAACTCAAAGTTCAGATTTCTGACGTCCTGCATCTTTGTGTTGTCTCCCATTTGACTACTTCAGAATTTTATAAAACCAGCTTCTCATTTGAATAATCATGAGTGACACAGTCTTGTCAAGTGATTATTAAAAAAAATAAAAATAAAAAACCTCTCAGGTGGCAACATATGGTACAAAGAATGCAGATTTTAGCTACTGGAGCAACATTTCATCTCCCTGACAGACGACAGAGTCCACACAATTGTAGCTTGTTAATTTAACTCCACCCTGACATTCCTCTCTGTTTGGCCGTCTCCCAGGCTGCACGTGTCACGGGCCTGTAATGGACAGCCTGGTGCATGTCGGGCTTTACACAGAAGAGGGGAAAAAGGAGAGACATCAACTGCTTTGTGGCGATAATGAATGAAGCCACACAAAAGGCCACGAGCAGGCCATTTACAAAGCCTGCAAATTCTCCTGCCTAAATAGATAATGTCGACAGCCACCGTGGCTTTTTGCTCTCTTTTATAGTATTAAGCCATTAAAAGAAAATCCACGCGCACTCTCAAATACAGATGTATATTAGTGAGGGTGTGCGAGCGCACAAAGCTTACCAGCCGCTCTAATAGGTTCACCTGTTCAATCTAATGCAATGCTTTGCAGCAGGACTGCTCCAATCTTGCTTTTACAGGTTAGAAAGGCTTCACTATTGAAAACTTGATTTTAAAAAAAGGTAAGAGTTTTAGGGTTGTTCAGGTAAATTAATTAAGAGTTGATATATATATTTTATTGTCTTAATTAAATCAAAAAAGGGGGGAGCCACATCGTAAAACTGTTCTAAATTGAAATTAAAACTGACTGTATATCCTGTTAGCTTTTAAAAATGTATGTACTGACTTTACATGTTTAAGCTTTAAACTTTTTTTCTCAAAGTGTATTCTGCAGCGTCTGCAGTTAGATTCATGCGGGCACTAAACCTGCTGACCAATAAAGTTTCTCAAAAAGTTTTCTAAACGAGTCTCTTCAAATAAGAAATGATTAGTTCCGCACCATTTCGCGACATAAATGGAAACGGCGTGGAAGGGAAGTGCAAGGATGTCCACGTTTCTGTAATTGCAGGATGACTCTTAAGAGAAACTGGGATTGGAAATAATTGGCACCTGAGTGTGTGTAGGAAGCTACAAAGGGAAGCAAACCATGCAATTTCCAAAGAGAAGAGCGTCAGAGCATCAGAAGTGTTTGTAATGAACTAGTGAAGTCAGCAGCACTTATGCGGTGTGAGGCCGCCATAAAAGCCACCTCGTTATGTCCGATGATTAAACTTGTTAAAAAAAGGAAGGAAAAATATGAACTTGAGCACAGAATCCCGGTGAAGGGTCCCATGGAGAGATCCGGCAACTGTAATTTGTTTCCTCCGTGGAATTTAATAGCAGCCGATTTAGAGGGCTCTTCACACGCTCTCCTCAGTTCGGTTTAACATCATGTTTTACACATCGCTGCTTAACTCGGTTGGGGTTTCAGTAAATTTGAATATGTTTTTAAAATAAAGGTTTGAAGTATTATTATTACTTGGTTTTTAATTCTATCGAAAGATAAAGCCTTTCCTGGAAAGAAGACCTGTACACGTTTGTGTCTGATTTAAATTAAAAATAATAATAATAACTCAAGAGGGAGTTAAGCTAATTATTCTTGGTTATGAATGATAATGACTATTTTAGACTGTTAAATACATAAATAAAACATGTTTAATGTCTTTTGGATAATAATTTAAAGAGTTATAGAACTTAATCTCTAGTCTCATCCATAAAAGGGTTATTGTGAGTAATAAAAAGCTAATATAATTTCAATAAAAGACCTTGAGGGAATAAAATTCATATAGTCCACTACAGATTAGGTGCCTATTAAATGTGCAGCGTATTTATTAATATCTGCAGGAGTCATGTAGAATTTTTCCAATTCCTAATGCCCTGCTATCAAGGCTAAATTGCACCTTAAATGCTGGTTTGAGTCCCTAACTGGAGCTTTCCTTGGACAGTGGCAAAGGTGTTAATTTTATCTTTGCCAGCTCGGTTATTTCTTTTGTACACTCAGGATATTACAGTGATCCTCACAGTACAGGATCTGTGATATGATCAATAGGGATTCATGAATAATGAAGCAGGCTGAGTGGAGCAGAGGCACTTAATTACAGCTTCAAAAGCCATTCTTGTTAATTGAGGAGAATAAAGGTGGCGAAGTGGACTGAGAAGCAACTTCACTTCTTTTTTTTTTATCTCGTTTTATATTTTTGCACAAAAACCAACTGACAGCTAGAAGAGACCAATGGTGCATTTGTGTTTTGATTTATCCATTTTCTGTTCCAGTCCATTCCCCCTGACCACCTGTGAGCGGTCTTTTAATGTAGACGCTAACGTTGCATATCCAGACAGTGCAGGACAGATACAGAAAATAATTGACAGCCAAAACATCTATTACAGTTATGTGAAATTATGGATAAACTAGTTAACAGACACTTTTGGCCCATTGTCTGTTGTTTTGATAATCACCCTTAATAACAGACGGCATCAATATGGTTTTTAAACCTGATTTGAGAGTTAATGGAGTCAGATAGGGGCGGTCAGTGTATGCTCTGGGGGTAATGCTGTTAGAGATGTTTGTAAAGACCAAATTAAATCAGTCATAGATTGTGCCCTCTCAAGTCAGCCAGACAACCAGACTCATTGAAGAGAAAAGGAAGGGGATTCATATTTTAACCTCTCATAGAAAATGTACTTATGTGGATGGAATCAAAGTCAAAGCTGGGTGACTGGATGAAAATTATTATTGCAAACAGCCTAATGGCTTCCTGTTAGCTGCGGTTGGCTGTTTAGGAGCTACTCTTCATAATTTCCTCAGCATTTTGCTAGTGTGTTTGCGTGTTCCTGGCTTTAGACAAATGCAATTATTGGCATAAATGGCATTGTCACTAACTTAAACTTTGGGCATTTTTTACAGATGAACCAAAAATGGAACATGCAAGTCTGCATGTTTCATGAAACCGTTCGATTTTAACTTAATTTGCTCAATAATGGAGAAATTGTGAAAGACTGTACAGCTAAAACTTCGACCCAAATGTCTATACACATGAAAAAAAATGTTTGTGGTGATGCAGTTAGTTAAATTCTGCAAACATAGTTTTTTAAGAGCTGCAGAGAAGGATCCCCCTTCTTGTACACACATTTAAAAAGCAACTTCTGAACAATTTAGATCTCTTTAAAAGTGCTTCATTAGATAAATTGCTCATGACACAATTTTTCAATAACAAAGCACGGCAAAGGAGAGGTAATGATATGGGCTTGTTTTGTTGTCAAGCTTAATTACAAGCTGAATGATTAACTTGCTTACTCAAGTATTTGAAAGTCATAAAGGTTTGAAAGTCATAAAGGTTTATTGCAAGGCTCAAAGTAGCTTTACAAGCTGGATGTATACACTTTAGATTAGCCTTTGTTCTTTTATTGGAACCGTGTACGACAGCTGTTTATTTTTTTATTTTTTTAGGTTAGGTTTGCCTTATTGTATGAGCATATAGATGTTAAATAAAATCATTTGCCGTATCTCACCATCATTAGCCTCATCATGCTGAGCCAAATGTATCAAGGAAGGACATAAAGGTAACCAAAGTAAATTGTAACTCTGAACATTACAACCTTAAATAAACACAATTTCTTTGATTAGATTGTAATTTAAAAATGTTGCTGCAGAGGAAATTAAATCTAAATATAATATTTTGTTTAGTGCTTGGGACAAGTGGGACAAATTCATGTCTTAAGTTAAATCTTAAGTTAAAAATTAATAATAAGTTTAAATCAAAGTGACCATATTTATGGCATTACATCTAGTATAAGATGATGCATTTACTGTAAACATTTTGTTGGAAAAATCAAATGCTTTCAGTTTTTTGAATCATCTTTATGTATAAATATGCTAACAAAAACAGGCACATGTAAGCCATTTTACCTAATTGAAATCCAGTTTTTACAAGCTTTTGGTTTGTAAAATGGTTTACCAAACCCTGGAAGCCATCGTAGGTCAATTTCAGTGATTTATTGGCTGCTTGACAATGACTTTGAGCTGCAGAGGTGTGTTTTTCATTGTTGCCCCCTCTCCTGTACGCGGAGAGACACAACGCTGAACAAAGAGGCCGTCGTCTGAAGCTGGTGTGGCGTTACGCTCACTCAGAGTTCACCTGAAACATTGCACCTATGGCTCCAGGTAACAGGCCTACCAGGATTTTATGACTTTATCCAAGGAATCATCTGAGCGCTGTGAGCGGCTGCACACCGGAGGGATGTGACACATCCTTAACTAATTGCACATTTCTTCCCTTTAACCACATTTGACAGGGTTGTCAGGGTCTATCTGATATAATTGGATGTAAAAAACAAACTGGCAAGTCTGCAGTTTCTAGTTGAAATGAAAATTCATCAGTATTTTATGAATAATTTTGTTTGTATTATTTGCATTTAGCTCTCTATGAATCTTTGCCATAAAATCCATTAAGAGTAAAGGTAACCAAGTCAGCTATTGAAAAGGATATGTGGATCAAAATTGATCGAGTTTGTGTTCAAGCAGAGCTGGCTCTCTGACCAGACAGTAAATAAGAGGGACTTTTTCTTGCTGAAACGAGAGGCTCCTGCCTCTCACTTTCTCTGTCACAGATCAGGACAGACCGTTAGGTGAGCTCGCAGCCCTTTGTGTGACACCCATCCTTAGCCCCAAGGGCCTTATCTTTGACATTAAGTGTTACGCACACAGACACGGACGCTCAGGCTTGTTGCTGCCTGAAACAGTTATGTATCTCTTGAACTTGCAGACAGTTCACACAAAAAAATGTTTTACAACAATACATTACAATTTAAGGTATAGTTTCCCTCATGTACTTGTATTGTGTTTACTTGGAGCATTTTCCTGAAGAGACGAGGAAGATAAGACTCCTCCGTTTTGTGAAAACCCGCCTGTGCTCAGTAACACCTTGGCAGGAAGGTCGTTTGGACAACCCACACAAAAAAAAATCCTCTAATTGGCATTCTTCTTTCTTTCATTAAAAAAAAGATCATGTGTTGAAATGTTTCAATGTATAAAATCTCACAGCCTCTGTGTGTCCCATCTTATCCTCATCATGGGTTAACAAGAAGAAGGAACATAAGTTCTAGATTTTGATAATTATTGTGGTTTTTATTCCCAAAAAATTTTTTTGTGGTTAAAAGAGGCTGCAGGAGGAACATTGTGCCTTCTGAAGGTAAAGTACTCAACTTATTTTAGATCAGTTAATTGCTAATTAGCAATGATTGCCTGTAATTTGTTGCTTTCAATTTTCCCCTTTATTTACTTTTGTCTTGGGTTTATACATCTCTTTTCCACCAGCTGTCACAAAGCTATTTTTGCATGCATCCCAAACTAATAGACACTCAGCTCTTCTGAAGTGTCTGAATATATTGTTATTCAAGCCATGTGGCATTTGGCCAAGGCTTCAGTGTTAGATGCAATTGTTAATTTTTTTTCCTGTTACCTTTTTTTTTCCCTCACCCTTTTAATGCACACTAATAAGTAAGTAAGTAAATGGTGGAAGGATGTGTGTCTGAAATCGCAGTGGCCTTTGTTGTGGATAATTAGGTTAGCAGCAAGAGCGTGCAGGTGCTGAGGGTGTGCTGTGTGCTCACGGTGTGTTATCGACTTGCTCATATTTGTAGTCTGTCAGGGGTGTCGCACTTCCCATCAGCCCCGGAGCTCAGCAACCTCTTCACTATTAAAATGATCACTTTCAATAGCAGACAAAGGAAAGAGGGAACATATCTAGTGCAGGGTATTTTCCCCACCTCTAATGCTTATCTGCCTTTTGATGTTGGCGTAATAAAAGGCCTATTGGGCTTCCATAATGACCTGCAAAATGGACAAGGGGCCAATATACTGGGCTCTGACTGTCGCTAGCATTAACTAAAAGGCCCAGACATTATGGAGAGCCGGGATGAAAGTACATAAAAAAAGATAGTAATTGAAAAATTGCCTAATGCTAAAGTGAAAGAAAATGAAACTGTGAAAAGGCACTGTAATATTCTGTTATCCCCTGTAAATGCAGCCAAACAAGAGATGCAGCCAGGCATTCTTTTTGAAATGGATGTGGTTCAATTACCTGCATGTCTAAATCTAGTTATGGCTTGCATTGTCAGACTTGAAACATAACAGGCAGTTTTGATGTAGTGTTAAAACGTATTCTGCCCTACAACCTACATAAAATCACGAATCCATTCAAAAATGTGGGGGAGAATTAAAGCACACATGGAGAACAAGGTTAATTTAACTTTCAGTCCGTTTCAGACTTCTCTTTGGATCCCTGCTTTAAAAGAAGATACTGAGTATTTTATCAAGATGACACAGGGCTTGACTGTTTAAAAATTTTTTTTATTAATGTGTTACTTTCCATCACAAATAGAAACCATCGGTTTGGTTGTGTGTAGTGCAATGTTTGACCAAATGGAAGACCACTTCCTTGCAACACAAACAGCTCTGACCTGTCAGAGCATGTACGCAGGACCTCAGCAGGAGCTCCGTGATGTCTGGCACCGAAATGTTGGCAGCAGATGCTTTGGGTCATGAAGGTTGACCTGTGCGAATGGACTAGTTCTGACACATCCCTTAGATTTTTGATTGGACAGAGGTGTGGTGAGTTTTGAAGCCAAGTCAGTGTTTGTGTTAGTATGGCACAATGCATTCAATTTTCACTGAAGTCATAGAGGACATTCATTTGATAAATCATAAGACTCACTTTGCATCGTTTCATCTTCATTAAAATGTAGTTTTACGCTGCTGCATTTACGCCCTCGTAACCTAATAAAATAACATAGATTTTTTAGCCCTTCACCCTTCAAACTATACAAGCAGTTGCTCCACTACTTAGCATGATTCCAGAAAAAAGTTGTCTTGATCTGAATAAAAATGTAGGTCTTTTAGTCATTTCTTGTAGTACTTTAAACTTTAAAATCAATGTTATTGATTTTTCACTATTACACTATTTTAAAGTCCCACTCCGATCATCTTTTGATTTATTGTAAAAAGCATTCTCAGTGTTTTTTATTTGTTTATTATGCTGTTTTCAGTCAAAACCTGACAGTTTCTAGGACATAGTTTTTGAAGAATGACATTATTGGCAGGGAGTAAAGCTTCACTCATTTCCCATCATCCCTTTATTTTACAACCTCATCCTAACATATTGGAGTTTTGCAGCTGTACGGCTTCGGTCCAGATACCAGCTCAGACAAGGAAAACAAAGACGTACATGGATCTATTTGTCTGCAAGTGGATACATCAGAATAGAGTGTAGCAGGGAGCTTGTTGCCTGCCGATTGTAGTTTGTATGTAAAAACTGCAAACCTTTTCAAACTGAATTTCTTGTCTGCTCCTGATTTGCCACAGTTTGAATAAAGAGATACTCAGGAATGCAGTTTTAATCTTAATTGTCTTTATAAATGTTCTCCATCATGAGAAAATTCTATAACGACATGTTAAAAACACCATTTTAATTGTAGTAGGTCTTAAATTCAAATTAAATCATAGTGCATGAACTGAGCAGAAGAATTTTATTTTTTAAAGTGACTACAAATGTAAAGAATTATAAAAATGTTTCTGTTCTTGGAATAGAAACTTTTTTTTTTTAGGTTTTGCATGATTTACATCCTTCTAAAGTATTTTTAAGAAAGCAAAAGGCTTAGTTAAAATTAGAATGCAAATTAGAAAAATATAAGTGCTAAAATGTATTTTTATCATCTTTAAAATTTAAAAGGGCAGGAAAAGATGTAAATTTTATAACGCATTTATTTACATCTTCATTTTTCTGTGTCCTTTTCTGTAGGTTACTGTTAAAATGTACAAACGCGGTTCTCATGGGTGGCTGGGTAAGTCCCTGAACGCCACCGCGACCATCCCCTCCAGTTCTTTTGTGATGTTCAGGATCAGAGGAGAGTATGCAAATTCCAGAATCCCAGCTAGCACCATTGAAAGCATCACACTCAGCACATGATGGAGGCAGCACATATGAAGGAGGACGGCCATGACAAGCAGGAACTAATACACAAATGGGAAAATGTAACTCTTATCTCTTGGCACTTTACCATTAAAGGTTTGTAGGGATTTTTATAGTCTTTTTTTTTTTTTTTTAAAGCCACATTTTTCCTTCTAAATCTGCAAGTCATAGTTTCCCATGTCTTGAATTACTAGAGCTGGCACACACTTCACTTGCTGCTAATTAATCATTATGCTGGCTGATCATGTCACTTTAGTGCAGGCAATGAGGGTTTAATGTGTTAATTGTGGCAGTTAAAAACAAGTGGCCTCTGGCATGATGAGGGCCGAGCATGTTGCTGCTTCTCTGGCTGTAATGGGAAGTTATTTAAAGCCTGTTTGGAGAGTATAAGGTGCTTTATTAATATACCCCACCACACAGGGGAGATGATAGTGCATGAGCGTAGCTGCCAGCACCATTCATAACTGCATCTCAGTCACTTTCCATCAGTTACCAAGCTTACACAGCTGCGCTAACAGCTAGCAATTATATTTAGCAGGCCTGGTAGCAGCCAAAATGATGTTAGGTCCATCACAATATCACTGCCTTCAGCTAATTCAATATAAGGAGCTCTTTCTGTTGATGTTATCTTTTTGGAAGGCGTCTTCACGTGAAACATCATTACGCTGAACCTGAGGCTCCTCACTTTTACAGGATGCCTGTTTACTGTTTACCTGTGGGGGGGAACTGGAGTCATATCTTTTTAGTTTTGTGTTTATATATGACATATCATGATCTGTCAGTTAGCATAATCAACTCTGATCAAACATATGAGCATTTTAATTGTTTACATGATGTAGCAAATAAAAACAGCTACTTCAAATACTTTATATATTTGATTTTAGGATGGGAAATTACAGTAAATTGGCTAAAAAGTGCATGCAAATATTATTATAATTTCATTTATCATTATTGGAACATTTTGTTGTCCAAATGCAAATTCTTTCACATTTTTATGCATTATATATTCATGCATGTTCCTTTTTTTAAATGTTACTCTGTGTGTAATGGTGTAATATTTTGGAGAAATAAACTATTTGGTTAGTTACCCTTGAAGCAATGCTGTCTTTCTTTCTCAGTGAGGTAAAAGTGACCTCTGGAGATAGGGAAACAATTTCACAATCTTACTTGTTCTCCTAATTTCTTTACCACCAGTGTAAATAAAAATGAAAAACTGCCATGTAAAATGGTGTGCTGTGTCTTTGAGTACTTTGTTAAAGCATAAAGCTGTGTGCAGAGTTGGCATTTAACATTACAACCATTTACGTGCTGGCAACAACAGATGTTTTGTCTTCCAACAGCAGAATATTACGGTGAATATAATGTTGGATTCACAATTGAACTCTCAATCTCAATCTTCAACAACTGTTTTGTATCCATTATCATCAAGACATCTGTAGGGGGAATTTGGTTTACATTTGAAAAATTAACAAAAATGACTTTTTAAACTATAATAAATCACCGTTGTTTGACTGGACCTTTTATTTTGTGTTTTGTAGATAAATCTAATAAATTTTAATTTTATCGTAAAAATTGGTATCTCTACCTTTGTAAATAATTGTATTAATTGCTGATTATGTTTTTTGGTTTAAGAGTACTTTAAACTTTGCAAGTTTATTTTTTTCTACGGTCGTGGTGAGTTTCCATGCACTATTGATGCATTTGCCAAGCTGTAATATTGCATCAGTAATTTTTTTTGGCAATTATTATTCACCTTTGAAGCAACATAGCAAAACAAAGACGTACATGGATCTGTTTGTCCACAAGTGGCATCAGAAAGGGGTGGAGCAGGGAGCTCGTGGCTTAGTGTCGTAGCTCTGATGTCACAACTACAAGCTTTTTCCAATTGCATTTTTTCATCTGCTCCTGATTTACAACGATTTGAATAATTGAATATGATTTTAAGCTTACTTTTCTTTATATGTGTCCTCCATCAGGAAAAAAATCTTTAAAAGATGCTTTCACTGCATGTCGTTGGTCTTTGGATTCAATTTTACAAAATAAGTCAACTCCAATACTATGCTTATATATGAATCACCTTTTTTGGAGTATCAAAATAAAAGCCCAAAAAAAATTTCTGTTCTTCAGATTTCTTTTTGTTAAAAATATTGTTCAGAAGAGCTGTTTTAGTTATGAAGGAACTACTGCATACTCATGTTCAATCAGACTTGTGAAGGATCTGTGTTACTGGACCTCATCTACCGTCATTTGTCACCGCTGGGGCACAAGGTTTTCCTTAAAGCCTTATTAAGGAGATGGAGGGTATCCATCAACAGCTCACTCTGCTCTTTGAAAGCATGCATCACGTCTCCAACGTGGTAAAAGACTACAGATTAAGGATGGATGACTGGCCACAGGGACAAAGAGAACCCTGTTGGGCAGCATGGTGGGGACTAGGAGGGGAAGCTGAGCGGAAATGGACATGGAGATCAGACCAGAACACAGTGTGACAAGGTAACAAGGTAAACCTGATCCAGGCTCCAATTCCTCAGGAAACTGAATCAATAAGGGTTCTGTTAAAATGAAACTCCTCACGGAAGCTTCAGGGGAACCCATGTCAAAGGTGAGTCAACAAAAGAAGAGGAGAAGTTTTCTGACCTCCTGAAAGGTTCCTTAATATATTTTTGCTTTCAAGATACAGAACATCTGCATGGACTTCCAGATTGCACGACTTCTTTGTGTTGTGGACCAGCGCAGATACAAAGGAGACATCTCTCTCAGACACATTTAGGAAGAGCTTTTGGAGCTGTGAGCATGTTGATGGAGGACTGATTCCTCTCAGAAATATTTACTGCACTTCCCTCCACTGCTTGATGCACTTTGTCAAGCAAATGAAATGGTTTGACTCCATTACATGAACGCCGTATCTTGTGTCGCTGCTGCTTCAGCTCGACAGGCTCAAAGGTTCTGACCGAGCTGGTGTCAATATGCTCTTTTTACCTGTAATATTTTCAGAGATGCAAGCCTGTTTCATCAGTAAAGGGCTCTACAGATGAAATTGTGTTGCTCTGAGAGTCTAACCCTACAGGTAAAGCTATATTTTCTCTGTAAGTGGAAAAACTGTTGTACAAATGAGAGTTTCTCCAAATGTAAACACCAAAATGTCAGAAGTCACAGCTTTCAGTCAGCTGTTTATTCTAGATATTCCTTTGAATATTTTTATTCCATATTTTAGTTATTTTGTCAAATATAATCCTGTAGTTGAGCTTCAAGATGTTCTTTTAAACTACAGTCTGAATGGTACAAACCCAAATACTTTATTTTGAAAATAACAAACACAGAAAATACTAAGATGTATTAATACTTTTCTTAGAATATTGTAATATTAAGACTACTTAAACCTTTAAAATAAAAATTAGTAATACATGATGGAGTCACCGTGCAGGTATTTTTTTGCGCAACTAAAGCAGTCTGAAAAAACAGTGCCGCACAGCAACTAGACTGGTTGCCCATTAGAATTTTGTTTTAGATGTTAATTGATTAAAATACCTTTTAGAAAAGAATCTAACTAAGCAAAAAATGGAGAAAAAATATCCTAAAATATATTTAATCAAATTGCAAGGCAAGCAGTAGTTAAGCAGCTGCATTTGACCCATTTAGACCCAACACAACATCAGATCACAGGAGTTTCTGCATTCAAAGGACACCCCAGTTCCTAATGGGCTAATCCAAAACTTGTATGTTGGAGGGTTAAGAGAGCTCACAAGAATAATGGACTGATGAAACACAGTCAAAAATCTCTAAATGCATTTTACAACAGGATAAAGTGTGATTGTGGTGGAAATGTAACTACATGCTACGGTTTGCAGGCTTTTATGCAACCACTAGAACGTGATGATGAAAGGAGGCGAGGCACCCCTTTTATGCCTGCCGACCCCTGTTCTGTCACCTCTTCAGCGTGAAAGCAGCAGGATTCAGAAGAGTTTCCCACTCCGAATGTTCAAATTAGGCCCCATCGAGGTTATATTTATTGATATTTTTACCTATTAGGGGGGAGAATTATTGTTCATTATCACCATAATTAATACAAGCTGTGGTGTAGGTAGTTGCACCAGCTCCCACAACCTGCAGAACAAAACAACATGAGTGAGAAAAATGTAGCTTTTTTTTGCCAATTACTGCTATTAACATGACCACTGTACAGCTTCCTGTGTTTAGCACTAGCTGTCTTTTCTCCTCTCTTCCCCAACTACTAAGAGAGTACATTAGCCAGGCTGAATGGATGTATAATGCAAAGGGAGTAGGCCAGGGAGTTGGAAGTCATACAGCTCACATCATGACGGTGTTTCTGAACTCTTTTGTGATTTTTTTACCTCCAGAGTGTGGCAAAAACCACACTCTGGAGGTCGCTTTTTAACAGAAATCCTGTCACTTGCGTATATTTTACATTCTTTTAGCTGCAGCAGCTTCTATCCCCAATCTGTTCCTAGGCAGCTCCATGAACCATCAGAAAGTCGTGACACTGATGGCATATCACCTGAATGCTGTCGGACCACCTGAACGAAGGCTGTGCTCTTCATGTGGCCATGGCATTTCCAGCAGACTGCAGGGTCACAGTCATGGGCACACAAATCCAGGCTCGTCGCTGCGCACCGCAGCATCCATCACTCTATTTCATTAGCACTGCCCTTTGACCTGTTCCACATAATGCTGTAAAATGTGTCAGGTGAAAGATTATTGAGAGGCATGGGGTGATCAATATATGAATAAGAGAGTGCTGCTGCTGGCTGGGGTCGCAGAATAAAGCTCCAAACAGCATTTTTGCTGTCTGTCACGGAACAGAAAAACAAATGGACTTGCCCAGGGCAAGAGCCATCAATAACAATATGATGTGTGGACAATGATGAATTACAAGCAGAGATCTCAATGCCTTGCTGCAGTACATAGGAATATAATTAGATGAGTGAATTGATCTCTGTATTCCCATTCGTTTGCCTAATAGTTATGGGAGTCGATGGGGCAGAACGTCATGTCACTTTACCGAATTCAGAAAAGTTTATAATGTCCAATAATCAAAAGCTGTTTATGAAAGCTCCTCCTTTTTGGGACATTTATTTGGATCTATAATGCACTGTAATCACTGAACACTCAGACAGAACGCACTTTGAAAATGACAAATGTATTTTATATTCAATAACATAGATTTTTTTGTTACTTAGCTACAAGTTTGACTTGTAAACACATTTAAATATACATATATTATATGTGTATACATATATATGTGTATATATAATATATGTGTATATTATATATAATATACACATATAGGAAATTTTCAATACCTATTATTTTTTTAAAATTACATCAAATAAGATTAATTAAAAACGGCATATATAAAAAATCTTTTCATCAATGTTGATTTTTAGTTTTCGGCATTTTTCTGCTAAAATACCATTTGTATAAAATTTTATTTAAGATGAAATGGATCATTTGTTTGTGCTTGCTTTCCTTGGTATCAAAAGCATCTTTAAAAAGAAAAAACCCTCAAATTGGCCTCTAAATAATTATTCATAACATGTAAACATACAAAAACTTGATATAAAGCCTGATATGACTCAAATTAGGCATTGCTGTGTGCTAAATGTCTTAATGCCATCAGAGTGTTGACCCAATTGTCACAGGGCAAAATCCCAGAAGCTGAGAATGAATGAATCTTTTTGTAGTGCAGAAATGTGAGAAGCATTGGACACGCAAACAGACTAACAGTGAGACGGAAGTGTGCCTTATTGATCTGGAGCTGTCTGCCATCCAATGAGGTCTTTATGTTGGTTGTATTATAAATACACATCCCCAGCCCTTTTGCAGCCCGCCTATTATTGTGCTCGTTTATTTATGTCTCTGTCATTTTGTGTGAATGCCTGTGAGAGAGAAAAAATGTGACGCCTAATTAGTTGATGATAGTTTTCCTGAAATTGAATTCCTGAGGGAATTGTGCCTGCAACACCTAGCTTGAAATGGATACGTGCAGTCAGTTAAATCTTGCCAGCAGCCACTCCGAGGCTCAGAGGAAACTTGAGCCTCCAAGATGTGGTGCATTAGTTCTGCTAAGCTAACCGTGAATGCTAATTGCAGGAAGGACAAACTCAAACCTTTGCCCTGTGATCACAAACCCACGAAACAACCCTGAGAGTTTTGGACATACAGGGCACGTGCAATTTTATTTCACTCTCAACAAAAATAACAACCTGCCTTTAGGATGCACAACACCTCTGAAAAGAGGTCAACATTCCTGAGCTGACCTCAAACTCATCACCATGACGCAACAGGTTCTGTAATAACAGAATATGTGTCTGATATGCTGGATTTTATTAAATATGGACCAGTTTTGTCTCACTCCTCGTAGTTTCATCCCTTGAGGAAAGTAACAACCCAGATTTGACACAATATGACCCATTGTGTGTCTGGTTGAAACTGTTTAATTTGTGACACAAGTAGGGCAAAAATAAAACAAAAAAATACAGATAATTTATTTATTTATTTATTTTGCTTTAAGGGAAATATTTAAATCCTTTTTCTGTCCTGAAATGTAATTCTTTTTCTCATGCAGAAACATTAAACTCAATTGGATTTCTACAAATCATTAAATAAGTCAAAAGGCTTTTAGTGCAATATATGTTAAACATGTAAATATCCTCAGGATAAAAAAGCAGTACTCAGGCAAAGTGCAGAGTTAATCAATCCTTTTTTATTGATGAATTGTTGTTAAATCCAGAAACGTGGCCTGCAGATAGCAATTGATGTCAACTTTAAGGAGTGTCAGCATCTATAATATCACTTTCGTGAAATAACATAATTTGAAACAACACATATCGTCTTTGGATGGTAGAAGACATAAAACTGAAAGCTGCTGATTCCAAGGGCCTAAAATGAAAACCGCCATCATGTCACACAAAGATTTTTTGATTTACTATAGTCCAGCTCCCAGGTGAGCACCCCTTTCACTAGTCAGGCATGTGCTGCTTTCCTGACAGCCCAGGACAGAGATGGATGAGGGTAAGCATGACACCTAGCAGTGGGTTACATGGCCTTGAGCTTAATCTCTAATTGGGCTCTAATGTAACTACAAGGCCTTGGAGAAGATGTTGTCTTGGCCACCAAAGCTCTTTAAAAGCCTCCCTGGGGCAAGGGCAGCTTGGATGAGGTGCTGTGGCAGGCCACAGCCACGTCCAAGTGAAAGCGTTAGGTTTCCGTTTCCTGGACATCACATTTAGTGGAAATGGGACTGGGAGGATGATTTTGACACAGATCCCAACAAACTGCATCCCCATTGAGCCATCATCTTTAGTAAAAGATCAAAGAACTTTTTTTGTTTTTTAAAGTTTTAACCTTAAGTCTGATCTTTATGTCAAATGAAGACACTTTTCTAAACCACAAAACTGTTTTCATTTTACATAAAGCAGACACTTTTCTGGTTTAGAAAGACAACTTTATGGGTTTTTTTTTTATTTAAATTCATTTGCAAAGTAATTAAACTTTGGTATTTTAATAAAACATTGCATAGGTATCTTTAGCAAGTTCTTGCAATTAATATTTTTAATAATTTTTCACTTAGAAAATGCATTATAAATTCATTGTGAATCCATTTTTATTTTACGTAATTGTCTTTAAGTAATTGTTAATTTTCTTTTTACATGTTTCGAACTTTATTAATAAATCCTCTGCTTTTGTTCAGGTTAGATCACTAGTTATGTGAAAAAGTCTTCATGAACAAAAATGGCTCTAAAAGGAAGTTGATGAAATTGATTATATTAAATTGCATGAAAATGTTGTTCCAATTAAATCTTGAAGTTGTGATTTGAATCTATTTGGTATTGTGGGAGTCATTCCTCACCACTGTGATATCATTTTTTGCAAAAGTTTCTTTTTATTTGCTGCCTTCAAACATTGTCAAACACTGGCATGGTTGGACAGTGCCTGTTTACACATTAAATTGACTAAAATAGCAAATTACAACCAATTACATTAGCCCTTGATGTCTTTTTATAATTGAACCCTTCTTTTTAGAAATGAAAATCATGAATCATGTGACAGCTGTGATTTTGTAAAAGATTTGGTGGAATTTTATGCCCTGTTGCTTGAACTTGTGCTAACTGTTTACGTTTAAAAAAGGTTGAGAAATTGATTTAAAAAGTGCTCAATTGCACAAACTTTAATAAACGGGTCGTTTTTCTTCTATAATCACACAGGGATGTGTTTTAGCACTGCAGCAGCAAAAATGTTAAATATAAACCTGATAAAAGGCGTCAATATTTTCCTAACGGACCATGTGATTTCCCCGTTTCTGTGCGGCTTATGAAGGGTGGTATCATCAGCATCAGACAATATTAGAAAGCAGGACTGTGAGATAAGGTGTCTGGCTGAAGGTCATCTGTGCCTTCCCGAGTGAACATAAGAGCCCTTTGTGGTTGGATTAAATGTACCTGACAGTCTGTTGCAGCACAATCCTCCATTTTAATTGTCATGTAACGGTTTCATGTAGAGCCAAACTGTCTGCAACACTTCTGTGGTTGGAAAGAAGAGCCTGGCCACATGACCACAGATGTGGTTATCTGGATGTTTGCTAGGGGAGCAGATGACCCTGGGGAGGCGTCTTTCGACACGGGCTTCGGGACGAGACGCTGATGGAACGGAGTAATCGGCACCAATTTGTTAAATTAATTCTTAAAAGGTTCTGAGTAAAAGGAGTTTTGTTACAACGCTTTGAAATGTGAATAAAAATAAGCCTCTATTACACAAGTCAAAGTGGCTGATGAGTCTGAACAACAAAGATCAATACTAGACATGAAAATTCAAAGATCACAGACAAAAACTGTAATCCACTCTGATCCCCGACTGTCCTGTGAGCCTCATTGGCCCTAATGACATCTTAATATGAACATGGTTTCCAAAATGAACGACACACACAGTTCGACTTCAAAGGCAGACTCATTACCCACACTCATCAGAATTACATCTTTTTAATTAAGTAAACAAATTATTTCCAGGATGCCAAAAGAACAGAGCCATTAGGCAAAAAGCAGACAAAAAAAAGCCTTTATGAAAAGAACTGACAGCTCTTTGCTTTGACTAAAGGGCTTTAGAATCACATTTCTCTGCAGGGAAAAATACATTATTTCGCAGGGAGCAGTTTCATATTGCTGCTGCCATTCATGCAATGTCAAACTCTACTGAACAGATCCCAATCCCATTTCAGAGTGGAGCTGGTGAAGTGTTGTAACAGCTTGTAGGAACTTTGTTGAATGGGGAAACTGTTAAAAAAATATGAGTACTAAGTGGTGTGACGTCCATCGGTAAAGGTCACTGTCTGGGGCAAGTGGAGCCCTCAGCAAAACTAGAGGATCATTACTTTCTTTCAACACGCCATCAACAAAACAAGTTCTTGTGCTGTGAAACATTCCAAGCATTTCTGAGGTTTTCGTTCTTCCAGGTTGGTTTAGTCACAAAGAGATGAAAAAAAAAACTGTAGGTTGAACTTTTTTTAAGAGGGGAAAGAATATTAGTCTGCAAGTGTAGATTCCAGCCAACCTGTTGGGGAGTAAATGTGTGTTCGGTGTATAGCTATGGATTATGTTAAGGCATCACAACTAGAAAATGTAATAATAATAATACAAATAAAAAGGCTAATTTCAATGAGCTTGTTTAAGAAAGTATGAGACAACTGACTGAACAGTGAAATATTTAACAAGAGACAGACAACTGAAAAGTCTAACAAACATTACATAAAGACAAAAGGAAACAAACTGGGAAAAAAAAAAAAAACAACACAGGGAAACCGAGACAGTTATAATACACTGCTGCCAGCAGATGAACATGGCTTGATGAAGGTTTCATCCGCACAGGAAACCACTCCACTGTACACTTAGGTAGATCTGAAAACCAAGAATATGATAATGGATTTATTTGGGCAACAGATGTTAAGGTTCCTAAATAACAAAAATCCTAAAGTATGTCTTTTCTTTTATCGTAGTCCCAAAAGTCAGATATTTTCTTGTCTGCATAAGGGTTTTTTTTACTGCTTTTTCAAGCTCTCAAAAATATACATTTTCTGATAGTTCAATGTGGGTGATCGATTGAAAACCAGATGAGACAAAAAGAGAAGAATAACTGAAGATGAAGTTCAAGTCATGCTGTAACATCAAAACTTTACCCGTCTTCTCATTTTGGGACTGTTTAGTTATGTTTTCTTAGTTATTCATTTAAAGCTGAAAATTGTTAATTGAAATTTAAATTGCTCTAGGATTAATTGGTTAAAACTAGTGAAGTTTATGCCATTAAAAAAACGGTTTATAGGTACAGATGAGGTTACATAGAACATCTTTTTAAAACAATTCACAAGTAATCAGATATTTGATGAAAACGCTGACATGCATCCAAAATTGGCCAAAAATGACATTTTCAGCTAGATTTGTACATTTAAAACATTAAGAGTAAAAAAGAAACATTCTGATGGTGTTGAAGCTCATAAGTTCCATCAGGAATTTCAGTTTGTTTACACAATAGCGTACACCACTTTAAACCTAAAACAGTGACAACTCTTGGTAAAGCTTGCAGCAAGAAGTGCATACCATGAAATACAACAGCACTGTTTTAGTAATCCACAGGGCAACTTTTAGAAAATTAAAAAGTGTGAAAAGATAAATGAAAACCTCCATGGATACAGAAGAGAAGGAATATACTGAACAGCTTTGCATTTTATAGTACACAATTTGTTTGTCTAAACAATGTTTACAACAGTCACAAAAACTATAGGGGACTATTTTCAAATTCTGATCCATCTGTCAGCTGTTGGATATTGAAAGGTGGATTCAAGAAGATACAGATCAGAATGTGCTGCAGCTGGATTTGCCCCTTTTATCAGGTGAGCTTCCCCCACAGAGCTGAAAAAAAGCTATTCAGTCCTAGGGGCAATGAAGGAGACGAAGACTCACTTTGGTTTTGTTTCAGCGTCTGTGACCTGGCGAATAAAGATGGCATCTTCTGGATGGCTTATGTCTCCCTTTTCCTGCATGTAGGAGGAGGCGATTGCGAGCATTGTGCCATCGTTGCTGAAAGCCAGAGAGGCGATGCTGGTCGGGTAGCGGTGGAACTGGCAGAGGCGCTTCTTGTTGAAAGGGTCCCAGATGTTCACGAAGCCATCTGAACCACCTGATGGAAGGATAAGACTCAAGGTCAATCACAATGTTATCCTGTACTAGATTCTATAAAAAAAACAATGCTTTTTTTCTATATGCTTTCCAAAACTACTAATGTTAACTTAAGATTAAATAAAAAGCAACTTTTTCCATAAGTAAAATAGTTATGTATACCCGTGGCAAAGGTATTGTGAACACTGTGAAATGAGATGGCATTGACGGGATAGACATGCTCAATTCCATCCTCTTTCAGTCGGTGGCACTTGAATGCATATTTCTTTTTCTGAACCTCCTGGCTGGGGTCCAGGTACTCCACAGCTACACGTCCTTCAATTGAACTCAGAACATAGCCCTAAAGCCAGAACAACAAAATGTGGGAAATACCATCAAACTTTTGACAAAAAGAACTTTTTGATATGTGACTTGACTGTGTACCTGTTTGTTGGGGAATGCCCTAATGCAGCGAGTCTGATACTTGAGACTGGACTCTCGTCTTTGCTGAACGTATCCCATATTTCTCAAATCCCACACCAGGACTCGTCTTCCAGCTGTTCCAACAATCAGTCTGTCCCCAGCAACAGAGAGGGTGTACACCTTTCAGAAGAGATGGTAGATAATAGCTTGGAAAGGAATTCACAATCCAAAAGTATTGGATACAACCCACAGGGCATTTCAGGAAATATGCAACAATACAACAACTTTGAAATGGAAATTGTTGCCAAAAACGTTAAGGTTTCTGACAAGAAAATTGTTATTGTGCAGAAGTGGTTGGTATAAAATAAATTTAATTATCCTGAAAAGCATATAGTAATGATTTTTAACCTTCAAAGAAGGTTTTAAATTTTATGGAATTTTTACAAAACGAAATAAAATCTCAGTCCTTTAAGAAAACTAAATGGAAACAAAAATAAACCGCAAAAAAGTAAATGTTTTGTCTGCAATAAAAATGTAAACATCAAAAAGAGTGAATTTTTTTATTTCGCCATGTAAAGCTTAACAATTAAAGTTGTACGTGACTTAACAAAAAACTTCCACATATGTTTTCATAAAGAACGTAATTCTGCATTAAGAGAACATTATTCGGTTACCTTTTCAGGCTGAGTAAATGTGCCAGCGTTGCAGGGGGTCCTAGGGTCCCAGAGACGAACAGACCTGTCCCAGCTGCCTGTTACCATGACATTTACTTCCGGGCAGTACTCCACACAACGAATTGGGGCATCATGTGCTCCAACTATTGTATCTGTTTAAAGCAAAATAGATACAGCTAATAGATATTTGCAACAGGCCTAAAAATAATTAAAAACATCTTAAATTAAATGAGGTTTTTATGCACACCTTGATCTGTGTTCAAGTCGTGCATTTTTAATTGGGCATCTAAGCCTCCACTCCAAGAATGTGTTGGATCCTGCAAAGTATAGGGTTTTATTACTTTGGGATGACAGGCTTTTTTTCTTCTTCTTCCAGATTCTGAATATGAAAAATCTGTCACCTACATAAAAAGCACAGTCAAGAACTGGAGCTGTGTGCTGGTACTTCATTCGCATGGTGTTGCCTCCAACATCAAAGAGACGAACGGTGCAATCCCAAGATGAAACAAGAAGGAACTGGGCAGTGCTGGGGCTGAACTTGACAGCAGAAATGCTGTCTTCTGGTCCCTGGTTCAGCTTGTATTCATTTGAGCCCGTCATCTGCAAAATAAAATAAAATTTTTAGCTCAACATTTGAGACCTAGTAATTAAACTGACATAACTTTGAGGAAATAATTAGTAAAAGCAGCTAAACTTTTAATTAAGAATATGAGTAATAAACTAGATGAATCAACAACGTATTTATTTTACCAAATGCATTTATAGAGACATTATCTAGAAATTTCATTGAGAAAATTACAAAGCTCTAGACTCTAACGGTGAAAAAAAAGAAAGAAAAGTTCGATGTAAACACACAGTAGTTAGTTATTCGGAAAACCTCTAGGTTTGTATCGCACTGAAATATCATGTCTTTAATATACTAAACTAAATGTAGTTGTTCTGAAAGAAAGAGTTGATTGGTGCTGATTTAAAGCCACCGTTTTATGTTTTGATTTTTTTAATGGGGCTTGTTTTGTGTTTATTGGTAGTAGTAGCCTGACTTCAGTTTAGCAAAGCTGTGCTAGCTTTGGCTAGTTACAGGAAAATCGCCAGCGAGTCACGGTAATGCCATTACTTTACATTAAATTGATGCTAACGTTTATATAATTGTTTAAAGCGACCAAATACTCGTGTCTTTCAAACTACAAATTGCACCAAATAGATTTTAACATGAGCAACTCGTTGCTAAAACTAGCATGGAATGGCTACTCACTAAAGGTAACGACAAAAAGCCTCGAAAGTGGAAGTTCTGCTATACTTACCGCTTCAGCGTTATATCATAAAAAATACAGACTAAACCTGTTTTTCAAAAGATATAAATAAGTAGGTCTTGACCTCTGAACAAAATACAAAACCTTGACAATGCTACAAAAGGGTTTAGCAGCGTGTGGCTACCAAGCTATCTTTCTTCCGTTACAATGGGAGCAAGGCTATTGGTGGAAACGAATGTTCAAGTTCGCGCGCGCCCCATCATTGGTCGATTTCATGGTGACGTCTATTTCCGTTGTCTGCCCGCAGATCACATGACAGAGGTCTTTACCTGCTATCTTGTTTGTGGTCAATGGACTAGCTTATTATAAGTTTAAGATTTTTGAGGGAAAATTTTATTATTGGCATTGTGGCAAAGTCAGTAATAATTTAAAAAATCTGGGATTTTTTTTCATTGTTTTCTTTTAGTTGATAATATGCTGCCGTGATTTTAGAGTACGTTAATTTTAATTAAATTGAATGTACTGGTCATGTATGTTGCTGTAGTTCAGTCTACTTTCTAGCTATAATCTGTTGTTTATATGTATGATACATTTTTCTCATTAAGTCCAGTCTCCTAAAAAACAACTGTAAAACAGGCTACTGGTTGACGCTTGCCATTCTGAAAATCATATCATGTTCAAATACCTTCGACTAAATAACCTAGTAAAAATATTAAAACATTATTAAGGGGATACATTTAATGTAAATATTACTGACCTATTTTTTCCACATGAATGGCAGCTGGACAAATTACGCAAAATACAATTTAGGATAATGCGTGTGTCACAACCTATCAGACAAATTATGGGCCTACCTTGGGCCGTTTTTTAAAGTTTCCCTTTTTCATGCGTAAATATGTTTACTTTAAATAGCTGTTGGCCCTTAAATCTCGAGGGCTGAGAATATACCAATTATTTAAAAATGTAGGCTTTTCATGCGGGAAGTTGACAATTAAATCATTGACATCAATTCTTTTTTGGAACAAATCTTTACTGAGTACGACCACATAATATACAGAATTAAAAAACAAACAAACACAGAAACCGACACCAAAAGTCGCCTTTTTGTATAGCTTTTAAAATGCCTTCTACTTTCAGCTATTTTATAAAGGTTTAAATGATTGTCCTCACAATTACAAAGCAAATAAAAATCCCCCCTCCCTTTAAAATGAGCTATGGATGACAGTGATCCGCTGCTTAGGCCAGCATTATTGCACAAAAAAAGTTAATGACACATTTTTAAAATTAAAAACGGACACAGTTCTTTTAAAAATGCACGAGTAAACCATTTTTGAACCACTAAAATAAAAACACATAGTCTATCAATAGAAATAATATCATTTTGTAGCTGTTTTTCCATAACTGCCTTGCAACAAAATAGTAATAATAATAATAATAATTGTAGTTATTAACGTAAATCTACAAAATATACAAAATTTTATCTGGTTTTTACTTTTTCTTTTAAAAACAATGTGACATTGTCTCAAACCAAATCTTTAAACTGGCCTCAGAAGCGGCACTGCATTGGAATAGTACATATGGTGGGGGAAAGACAGCAGTGGCTGGCCGCCGGGCGAGTTTGTCCCGGGACCCCCTGTCGTTTCCGGGGCCCCGCTGTCGTGATACAGTATGGGGACCCTTACAATCCTCTGCGCTGCCGCGTGACTCATATTGGCCGCCTCCAGTTCCGCGGCCAGCTGCCGTTTCCACTTATTCCTGCGGTTCTGGAACCAGATCTTCACCTGCGTCTCCGTCAGGTGCAACGACGCGGCTAGGCCTGCGCGCTCCGAGCTGCTCAGGTAGCGCTTGATGTCGAAGGTGGACTCCAGCTGGAAGACCTGACTCCTGGAAAACACTGTGCGCGTCTTCTTCTTTCGACAGGGCTTCTTGTCCGACTCCAGGTCGTCCCCTTCCCTCATCCAGTCATCCTCTTGGTCTGTTTCTTTCTTTGGCTCCTCTGCGTCACTTTCTTCCAGCGCAATTTCGTCGTCGGCGCTCTCCTCTTTGGATTCTTGGTCACTTTTGGGGGGATCTGGGGTGTGCCTGTCCAGTATTGGTGATGTCTCCCTCTGGTTCACCTTTTCAGCTCCTTAAAAACAAATCAAGTTGATGGTTTTCATACAAATAAAAACTGATCTGTTTTTAAGCGACAAAAAAGGGGGGTGGGGTAAATTTAATTTCATCACTATTTCACTGATCTCGTGAACATTTTTCCTACATCGAAATGTTGTCAACGAACATAAAAATGATTTAAATATTTACCTGCTGTCCTGAAATGTGTTCCGAGGGCGTATGGGTACCACCAGGCTGACGCTCTTTCCAGATACTGCGCCGGTAGTCCAATTCTCTGTGCGGGCAGCTCAAACCGAGGGAGGGACAAATCCCCGAGTCGAGAAAAGAAGCCGCTTTCGAAAACTCCTTTGGACGAACCGAGCCCGTTCTTTGGCTTCGTGGGCTTGTCTTCAATATTCAGCAGGTTCTTGATGGAGAACGGCGAGTCTTTTGCTGGTGGGCGAGTCTCCTGCGCATCAGAGTCTGCCATCGCCGTTCACTTTTGGCTGAGGATAAACAGAAATCCTCAAAGCGGCTGCACAGAGGATCAGCAGATTTGTTTGTCTTTGTTGAAGTTAGAAATCAAAGGAAGAGAGAAGAACTTGGAGGAGCGCCGTCCGGCTCCTCAGGTGGACACGGAGACAAGCGCGCCAAACTTGCGCTGCATCGCAATGATGGGACAAACAAGAATGCCACCCGAGTTAAAACGCGCTCGGCTTCTGCTATTGGACAGGTGCATTAGCAAATGGGGTTTGAGATGCAAACGCGAGTGGATTCCGCAGAAAAAGGCCGCGCAAGCGTTTTGGCTCCGGGCTCAACAGTAATGCACCCACTTATCATCCAATTAGATGAAAGGGGAAGATGTCGCTGGGATTTTTGGGTGGAGTTGGGCGTGCGCAATCACCTGTCAGGAACCTAAGATGATTGAATGGCACAGATATTTACGCACAAACACAACTAAACAGCCTGACCAAAAATGGCATTTACGCAAAACGTGAATGCGCATTCGGAAAAAAGTATTTTTTTAATCGAAACTCCAAAAAGGAGTCAACCATTCAATGTTTGTTTCTTGTAAATGTTTTGACGTGACCTTCTGATTCAGCGCGCATGGAATTGGAATATAATTTTGTTAGTTGGGATGTGCTTTAGGGCGAAGGAAAACATGCTTTGGCTGCACATTTATCAAAAACCAGTGTTTATGTCACACTGATTCCATGGGGGAAAGATTTTATTACATCCGTTAATTTGCACTAACACTTGGAAAAAAATGCATTTATACACAGGAAAGTAGAACAGAAAAATCCCTGAAAAAGACAAAAACTATATTTAACAGTCACCATTTAAACCAAACAGGAAGCAGATGCAGAGAACTAATCAAACAAATTGAATTTGCTCAACCTGCTTGCACACAGCCTGTCCTTTTAGCTTGTGAAGCACTCTTCAGTTCCAAAGGACAACACTGTGTTTAGTGAAAAGCTACTTGAATCTTTGCATAATTAGAGGTCTCATAGCTGTGTTAAAGATGGGGGTGGAGGAAGAGGCAGCAGAGCTTTGCAAAGTAAAAAAAAAAGGATGATAGCTGTGTGTTTTCATCAGATTACATTCATTAAAACAGACAACTGTGAGTGGATCAGAGAGAGGGAAACCACTCAATCAGACATGCAAGCCCAGGCCTGGGCCTCCTTTATCTATTTTATTAGTGATTTTTGGAAATATCTTAATGGTTTGTTCTCTGCCAAACCTTCATTTATAACCTGTCACTCACAAGAAGATTCTGAGTGATAAGCTGAGATGTTTTTAAAAATATATTTTATATACTTTTTTGTATATAAAATGTGTCCTTTTTTTTAAAAAAAGGACACATTTTTGCTTCCTCAAGGAATGCATATTTTTATATTCTTATTTTAAATGTAAATATATTTAACATTGCTGTGTCTTTTATGTAAAAGAATACATTGAAAATAATAAATTATCCGTAATTAAAGTTTGTAAAAGACAATTACCACAGCAAAAAATAGGCATATGCTCTATTATCTGTGTTCATTTGTACTGTTATAATGTTGATATTATTAATATATGTTAGCATTTGAATAGATTATTGTGGGCTAAAAGTGAACTAATGCATCGAAACCTCAAATATCTCCAGAATTGCATTCTTTCCTTCTCCAAATCAGTTTAATTGTATCGTTTCTTAAAAATGTGTTCATTAATCAAGTGTGTTCAAGATGCATGCTCAAAATAAATTCTCAGTAAAGTCATGTGGCTACGTCTTTATTTTATACAGCAATACACAGGCCTGGGGAATTTAATTAGCCTCGACTGTACAAATGATCAATGAGGGGATTATGCAGGGCCGGCTCTTTTCATCAGAAGCACCAGCGTAATTAAACTGATTTAAAATATCATTAGAGCTGACAGGATGTTAAAGGACATGATAATTGACTGCCCTTTCAGTAAGGAGCTGCTCCTCAAGAGCGCCGTGGTCACTCAGGAAAGTGCTGCCATCTAGTGGGATCTGCGGGAATTAACCCTTCAAAAAGCTGAAATCAGGAGTTCATAGTATCTTTGAGCAAAAAACAAAAAAGATCACCAGGATGGATGAATTTCTGAAGGCACTGAAAGATTTGATGAATACTGTAGAGGACATCCTCCAAAAATAAATGTATGCTTTACAAACTAAATCACACTTTCTTAAATCATTTCTATTTACTACGGTAATAAAAAAATGGGACAGTTCATCTCAAAATAGCAGCTACTGCCTTGTAGCTGTGGAGTTAACAAGAAATAAAATTTAAGGGAAAATATTTTAAAACAATGTACTTCCTAAACTTGGAAAATAAAAATAGATATCTGCAAAACCATTTAGAACAAATGTATATCAGCAAGGATCAGAAAAAACTATTTAAATACAAAAGCAGGTCTACTAATAAAGTGTTAAGTGTAACAGTAACATGCAATGTTTTATTGCTCAAACTCCTTATCGATGAACTTGGCCATGGTGGACAGCTGGATGTTCGTTGTTCCTTCATAAATAGTTCCTGCACGAAGAAACAATTACAGCTTGAAACAACAATAGGGATTATTTTATGCAACCCAACAAATCTTTGTTTTAATTTGAGCAGAGGCACGCAAGGTGTGTGTGTTACTATAATAAGTAACAGAGAGAAATTCCTATGGAGTCTGATTACAGATGCAGCTATTTCCCCGCCCAGCTTTGCTCCAATCACAAAACAAATATGTATGACCTTCCTGCAGCTCCTGTGTTCTTAGATCCAGTACATGCTACCCCATGTTCTGAATAACAAAGTTCAGAAAAGTGAAAGGCAAACTCACCGATTTTGCAGTCTCTGTAATATTTTTCAATGGGGTAGTCTTTGGTAAAACCGACGCCTCCCATCCACTCAATGCATTTGGATGTGGTTAGGGTTGCAACCTGACAAAACAAGAAACACATGAAAGGTGGAGCGTCAGTGGCAAATATTTATAATGAATTAAAAAGAGAAGCAACCACTTAAGGTAAGATTAAAAACATGAACGAAAGACAGCTTAAAATGCTTTTAATTCTAACAAAAAACATGAGCTCACTTCAGCAGAAAAGTACTTGGCCATGCAGGCCTCCTTGATAAAAGGTCTGCCGGCTTCCTTCAGACGAGCAGCGTTGTACGTCAGCAGCCGAGCAGCTTCAATCTGTGTGGCCACATGGGCTATTTGGTGCTGCATGCCCTGGAACAGAACGTGACATGAAATCCAGCGACAAACATTCTAAATCCTAGAAACAGAAGAACGGTTTCAATGAGAGTCCTAACCTGGAAGTCAAAGATGCGTTTTCCAAATTGCACTCTCTGTCTGGTGTAAGGAACTGTGTGGTCAAAGCAACCTTGTGCGAGACCAACCATCTGAAACAGACAATTTCAGATTTGCAGGCTTTCAAATCTTTCACTTGATCATTTTAGCACAGTTAATCAAAATGACAAAAATACCTGAGCTGCAATTCCAATTCTGCCCTCGTTTAACATTCCTATGGCATATTTGTATCCATGGCCGATCTCACCTAAGATATTACTTTCAGGGACCTAATTACAAAGTTAAAATACAAAATATACAATTAAGAGGTTTCAACACATCAACATTATTCAAACAAATACAGAACTTTTGTTTGCACCTTGACATTATCAAAATTAACTGGGCAGGTTGAGGACGCACGCAGACCAAGTTTGTTTTCCTTCTTGCCAATCTCAAGCCCCTCAGTTTCCCGGTCCACAATAAAACAAGTGATTCCCCGATATCCCTGCAAAAGAAAAAAAAAAGTATTTTAAATAGGGAAATGTAAATAGATCCTAAAATACATTTTTAGATTATACTCCAAAAGAAAGAAAGATGTCTGAAATGCAGTGTTACTTACAGCAGAGGGATTTACATTAGCCATCACCAAGAAAACGCCTGCATGCTCTGCATTACTGATCCACATCTTTGATCCATTGATCACATAAAAGTCCTTGTGTTTTTCAGCACGTGTCTTCAGGGCAAAAGCATCACTCCCCGACTCTGCTTCAGACAGGCAGAAGCTCCCGATCTGTTTGAGAAGGTGATGTGAGAAAGCTTTACAACAAAGCCAACCTGTAACTACTAGGAGCAATCTGGGGTTCAATGTCTTGATCAAAGACACTTCAACACATGGGTGCACAGAGCGGGAACTCAATCTGTCATCTTCCAATCAGAGGTAGACCGCTCTCTCTCTGCGCCATGGCCGTCCTCCATTGCTCAGTTCACTGATGTGCCTGACAAATCTCCTTCATTAAATATGATTTTAGAGAATTTAAGAAACAACCTCCTACCTTTTTCAAAATAAAAGCACTTTCCTGTTTTCTCTTATGTATAAAAATGTACAAACTAAAAAATGGCATCCTGCTGGGCTCGACATGGAGAATTTACAGAAACAAACAAACAAAAAAAGACCCCCTATAATTTAATGCAGAATCCCATTATTAACCTTCTTTTAAATTTTCACATCAAATGTCACCTTGTAGATTCATTTCTCTGGTTCAGACCATGGAGATGTTTTCGCTATGAATTATTCACAATTAAAGAGGAATGGAGACCGGTAGGCATTGGCCCTCATGGGGTACAAGGATCTATATTTACCATAACGTGAAAGTGTTTATTTACAACTGAAGTTACATTTTTATACCAGTACTTTATTTCAGTGCAATTTCAAGATACTTTTAAAATATTTTGGAGCTCCCATAGCATCTGTTACGGTTCATCATTATTATTATTATTATTATTATGTGGGGCCTTGTATGTAGAATAAGCATTTTACAAACATACTGTTTTTATTGACAGAGTTCAGACACAGCTTGTTTGCTGAGATACCAACTCAATCAGTTTCTTAAGAGTCATCTTTTCTCATTTTATTTTTTTAATCAAATCTAAATGTAAGTGTTAAAACCTGTTTTTTTTATAAGATCTCTTTTAATCCTCAACCTAAAAATGATGACAATATTTTCAAAAAGAAAAATTCTAAAGTGAATTTATATTTTTGTTCAGTAAATTTGCTTGATGCAAAACATAAAGCTCAAAACCACATCACTGAATGTGAGGTGTTAAATTAAAAGAATGTAGATATACACGATTGGTTGTCAACAACTCACCATGTCAGTAGACAGATGGCTCAGGTACTTCTCCTTTTGGGCTGGAGTACCAAGTTTCGTGAACAGAACGTTGATTAGTGTGTTTTGGATGTCACACAGAACAGAAACAGACGGATCCACTTTAGCCAGCTCTTCAATGACCAGAATTGAGGCAAAGAACGAGGAGCCAGTCCCTCCATATTCTGGGTCAATCTCAATTCCCATTAACTATAAGCATAATTTTATGGAAAAGTTACTTCACATAAAGTAAAGCATATAACAGCACACCTGTTCAGCTGAAATGAATGACCTACACCCTGCTCAAAAAGAGATTTGATCACTTCTTCGTCCATGGCAGACTTTTCATCCATCTTTGACACAAAGGGTGCAATGCGCTCTTGTGCGTACTTCTTCACTGTTGAAACAGAAGAGGTTTTATTATTACAGGGCGTTTCAAATACAGCTGCTCACTAAAAAAAGCCTCCATGCTCACCTGCATCCTTCATCATGCTCTCCTCCTCTGAATATGTCTGAAGGGGAGGGAAAGAAACCACGCCACTTGTGTGATCTGAACCCATAACAGGGAGAGATTTGGTGGACCTGCTCCTCAATCCAGACTGACATGATGATCCCCATGGTCGAGGGATCTGTCTGAGCGACTGAAAGCCAACATTTGAAAGATTTACAAGCGATGTCTGGATAGATGCATGATTCTAGCTGTGCTTCAGCCTTAACCAACTATATAAACAATGTCTATTAGCTTGTACTTTTTAGCAAACATTAGCATGCGCTGGTTGATAAATTGACGCCTAAAATAGAGAATAACAGCAGATAATAAAATATACGGTGAGACTTCTGCGTAAGACCCGTCAAATTCTACTCTGAAAGACAACAAAAACAGTCTCACCTTAGAGAAGATCCTCGCAAACGGAGCAGCCATGGTTTTGTTATAAAAACGTTTTACGTAACTGACCACCAGGGGGCTTGTGATGCATTCAATTGCCTCACGGAAGAGATCGGAATTCAGGCAACACCTACAATTATAGGGTACATATAAAGTCAGTACTTTGCCTAAGATCCGGAAACGTATTTAAAAAGTATATATATATATAAATAATGATTATACGAGTTAATTAAACTGCAAATACATAGAGTTAAAATAGTAAACAAGTTATTTTTAATTGTTTTCAGATGGTTTACAAAAGCAACAGATGACGTATAAGAAAAAGACGGAAGCCGGGACAGGTTAGGATTTTTTAGCTAGGCAGACACTTTATACTCAGGGCCATACTTTTACTATTTTATCGAACTAAAGTACGCAGGCATTTAAAGGTAAGAAGTGTGAAATTTGAAAGATGTTGGACTTTTAAATAAAGTTACAGTAGCCATAATATACATATTTTACGTCTTAGACTGTCTAAGCTAGCCGTGTAATAACAAAGTAACAAATAACAAAAGTTCTGTCACGTCTACTTTAATCCTGTAATCTGTTGATGATTTCAGGTGAAACAGAGAAATGGAGGAAATAAAGACGGAACCTGTGGATTTTGTGAAGGAATTTCAAGAGTACCTTACACAGCAAACTCATCATGTCAACATGATTTCAGGCTCTGTTTGTAGGGGGAAAGAGACGGCGGAGCATTTCCGAGATGGTAAAACTACTCTCACGATATCCGATATTGTATCTTAACAGCAAAATGAACATTGATGTGTTTTTTTTTAGTTCCTCCCAGGTGTGTGCAGAATGGGCTGGAGCCTCCGGCGTCTGTGGAGGTCAGCCTGTCGGTGGTGGATGGATCAGATGTGCAGATGGAAGGACTGGAAAGGACATGCGAAGGAAAATACAAGTGCAGATACTGCAGCTATGCTAACAAAGGCATGGGCCGTGTAATCGAGCATATCCGCATCCACACAGGTGAGTGATGCAGCCACGCTGCTCAATATGTATTGTGTGAATACAGTACAAAGTATGTCTCCATGTTTCTCATCACTCACCTTTAATTTAATTTTCCAGTATTTAGCACTGACTCACATATGTAAAATTTTATCTCACATTTGCATTTTTCGATTATTCTAACATAGGAGAAAAGCCTCATAGATGCCAGCTGTGCCCATTTGCGTCTGCATATGAGCGCCACTTGGAAGCCCATATGCGCTCACACACAGGAGAGAAACCATACAAGTGTGACCTCTGCACTTTCCGATGTAGCGACCGCAGTAACCTGTCACATCATCGGCGGCGGCGCCACAAGCTCCTGCCCACGAGAGCTGTCCGCTCTCCTTTTTCCAACAAGCGGATGCTGAACACTCTGCAGAAAAGGACAGGCTCGCTGGGTTTTGGCCGGCGGCTCCTCCTCAATTTCAACTCTCCCCCTGCGGTGATGCCAAAATCCGACTATGTGAACGACTTATCCGACAAGACTCACCATTTGAACAGCTCTGAGATCAACATTCTTCCTAAAGTGGATGAGAGTAGGGGTGCTGATTGTTTGACTTTTAAGACCCCCCTCGACCAGTTGTCTACTCTTGCCAGCCACCTTCACGCAGATTCTCATACAGCCGTGTCCCCTGATAGGGAGTCCTTAAAAGATGAGAAACCAATCCTTATTCACAATGTTTCTAGTCAACAAGATGCAGTGGGTTTAAATGGGGCAGATATGTCACCACCTACAGAAACATGTCCCTCCTCAGCTCAGGAGAGTTGCAGTCCTGTTCCCCACCTTAGCTTGAAAGATAACATGGATCCTGTTACTGAGGGAATATGCAGCAGTCAACCTAGCATACCCAGTCCTACCCAGACTCCACCAGACCAGCAATCCTCATATAAATGCCAACACTGTGAAGTTTACTTTTCTGATAATATACTCTACACTATTCATATGGGTTGCCATGGATACGACCATCCATTTCAGTGCAACAACTGTGGTCATATGTGCACAGACAAATATGACTTTGCCTGCCATTTTGCTCGTGGTCAGCATAAGAAATAATACCCTCTGGGCCATTTTCTACCCTTTAGGACTATTTTTCAAGTCATGATGCATTTAGTTTGACCGATTTAGCTTGACTAAGGGAAACTCCAAAGCTCAATTCTGAAGTGATTGAGATCTGGTCAGTAATTCCTATCATTTTCACTGGAAACCTTAAAACATAAAGCAGATACTGACAGCATTGTTTCCCCCTCATTACTGAACTACTGAACTGTTAGCAAAAATATAATTGGACAGATAAAAGAAATGCTCATTTAAAAGCACCCGTGTAAAATACATGGCCTAAGACCCAGATGGATCCTGTAAAACATTTTAATCTGAGCCCATCATCAACCTCAAAACTGAGACCTTAACTGGCATTATGCTCGACCTAAATGCTGAGTCGGAGTGAAGCATCATATTTATCCAAGAGGAAATGCCTTTATCTTCCAAATAAAAGAAAACAATTCTTTTATAAAAAGTGAGCAGCTCAAATTTGATCAATTTATGAATTTGATTTAAATTGATGTGGTTAATTTAACCCTATGATTTCCTGCAACATTCCCCTTTGTTTCATAAACTGTTGTCGTTCAGCTCCCTGGAAAGGATTTTAAAAAAAAGGGGACAAAGTGTCTCTCTTTAATAAACCACGCCTACAATTTTACATCTTCGATCTAGTATCTAAACCTGATCCAAAGCCTAAACACTGTAATAAAACCTCAATAGTTTTAATGAATTTTTCACAACCTCTACTGTGGAAAGCAAGTTTTGTTCACAATGTGTAATGTTTTTGTATACACTTTGTCCTAAAACCATTATGATATCTGCTGAGTTTCAAGAGATACGTTGGTACAAAAAAGATTTGATTAAAGCTACACTGCCAGTATTAAACAATGACATGAGATTCGATTTTATTGTATACATATTTCCTTTGGTTATATTTTTTATGAAAAAAAATGTATTTGGTGCAAAAACATCAATTTGTTTTAATGAAATGCAGGAACAGTATAAAACAGCAGATTGTTTTAAATAATCGCTGCCTATTTGACTTTTTTTTAAACCCCAGATCCAGAGAAATGCCCCACTTTGGAGCCAGTCCCTCGTGTTCATTTATGTCTAGATGTTTTCTTCAGTTTTTGAGCAATGTATTTGTTGCTTTTATAAATAATCCTTGATCACAAGGGCCTTGGTTGCCTTTTTACCATACATTTTTTTTATAATATATGATAATTTATAATAATCACAAATTATTTTTAAAAAAAAAACAGAGAGAACTGTCAATTTGCATTGTGTTGGAATTAGTATTCAAGAGTTTTCTTTCAGAGAATTGGGGCAATTTTAGGTGGTTTTACATCAAGCTTTTCCATGTTTTATATATTTTTAAAATCAGATTCAACTAATTAAGCATGTACTGGTTGTACACAGTTCTTCATAGCTTAAAGCTGGTGCAAAAAGCAGTTTCATTTTGAATTATTCATTTCTAGATAAAAACACCAAACACATTTTTTTTATTCATTTAAATTTGTCAGGAGCATCACAAATCCCATGTGATTTAATTCTTAAAAAATTACATCTGATTGTTGATAAATTTGACTAGGATTTCTTTCTTATTTTCTTTAAAAATACTGACAGCTCTGTTCTTGACAAGGTCTACATCGAGGTCTTCTTCTTGAAGGAAAATTGCTTCCTGAAGCAACTGTTGGCGCAGATTGTGGAGAAGTGCTGCTTTGGATTCATTCAGCTGTGTGGCCAATGATCTCATGTGCCGAGAAATAATCTGATGATCTGAAATCAGAACGTTTGTTATTGTAGAGAACATTAAATAACAGAATGTGAAAAAAAAAAAGCTCCCAAATCACCTTTGGCAGTCTTCATGGCTTCAGAAATGAGGCGTCGACAGGCCTGGTCAACCTGGTGGATGACGCTAGATGCACATTTTTGACGATCAGCTTCCTGCAATATGTACAACAACAACAAAAAAAGAACTTCTGCTGTTTATATTGTTTTATAATATCTATCTTATGTAGGCCCACACATACCTTTTGTTCAGTGTTATCTTCAGCTGCACTTAACGGGTTACTTAAAGCTGAAGAGATCAAGTCCATTACTCTCTGGCTGAGGAAAAGTCACATGGAAAGAAAAATAATAATTATTTAATTGAACTTGATCCAAAATGTCTTATTCTGCTGTAACCTAATTCTTCTATCAACTAACATGTCATTTTTCGACAAGTTGCTTGCAGTATAAATTGACAGACTTTGCGTCTCCCATGAGTTCTTCTCAGGATTTGGAGGCTCCAAGCGCTTTGCCATCTCCAGCATCACATCAGCAGGAATGGGCCGAGACCTTATTTGGTTTCTGCGGATGCAGGATTCCAGGTCACACTGCAGATACACTTGGCAGAAACCAAGCGAATCTGTAAAAACAGGTTACAATTTTTCAAATGTCATGTTGATTATAGGGCAATGTCACTGCAGATGTCTGCAGGGAAAGAGTTCATACACTTTCTTGCAAGCTGAAACACTTCATATCTCATGCTTGGGTAGTAGAAGTTGTCGTCTAATAGAAAGAGATAGGGGGCCCCATCAGACGCCAAACTTTCAGACATCAGCTGAGATTGAATGCATTGTTCCCATGCGGCGTTGTTGATCAGAGAGCTGCTCTGTAGTTCCATCCTCACACCAGGGTTCTCCAAAAACTGCTGGATGCACTGCAGCACTGCTCGTCTGTGAGACTTCCATTCAGTGTGCTGCAAAAATATAAACACACATTTCTAACACTGAGGCATTTGAATGTTCACTCATGCTAGACACATAACAGGTTGCGATTCAAGACTCTTGACTTGTACTTGGAAAATAAATAAAACAATAATTTAAAGACCTGCAAATAATACATTTAAACTCAATTGGGATGTACCATATCTTGTAATTCCTCTCCATCTTTAATCCTAAATGCCTGCTCGGGAATCAGGTTATCATACGGAACCACAATTCCTCTCCATCCCTGTTCTGCGGCGGCACAGACAATCCTGCTGGCCAGGGTGCTCTTCCCAGCGGCAGGTAACCCGCAAAGGACACACAGACACACCGCAACCCTGTCGACTCTCCCGGCTACTGCTGCTGCCATGTCCCGCCCTTAAAAAAGGTTTAAATATAGCCTTTCTTTGTGGCGGTCCTTTTACATATCGGGATTTGTTTGTTGATATACAACTTCCGTATTGGCCTACGTCATCAGGAAACCAAAGGATATCCGGAAATGAACCTTTCAAAGTAAAGCGAGAGGCTGGGCCATAGATTAAAAACAGTTTTCAGCAAATCATTTGCGCAGGAAATCGTACATTTTCAACATTTAACTCTCAAAATTTAATAATATATTTTCCACTTACAAATACCCCGTAGATAAATTGACTAATTCAAAAAAAAAAAAAAAAAACACTGAGTAGCTTAACAATTAGCCTTTCGTTTTAATTTTTCGTTACAAGAAAAGTACTCAATGAAAGCAAAAACCTCTACATCTGAAGAAAATGTAAAAAAAAAAGTTTGTCATTTAGCTCAAGATCAAGTAGAGGAGTGACAAATACCACATAAAAAAATTGAATGCAAACAACGCTTTCATACATTTTTTATTAATTTTGACATAAATCTCTAAAACAAAATGAAACGTTAAAATATTTTTTAATAGTTAACATCCCTGTATAAAAAGATTTATTTGGAAAAACCCATTAAAAGTTTTTTTTTTAAATAAGTGTGTAACAGCCAAGTAAAAACACATTCTCTAACAAACATTTATCATTCATAGCCACCACCAAGAAAATAATAATAATAATTTAAAGGTGTTCAAAAGTTTGAGAATATTCAGTGTTTACAGTGGATTAAATTAGTCTCTCCTTAGATGATGCTGATGTGTTGTATAAAAAGACATTTAGGCGATCTGGTTGGATGGAATTGGTTTAGGGACTCCAGGTCCCTGAACAGGAGGTGATGGTCGTGGAGGACGACCTCCAGGAGGTGGTGGTCGTGGAGGAGGATTGTTCGTTTCATGACGCCAATAATCTAGTTCGCCATACCTAAACCTGACAATTACAGGATAAAAGAACATTTGTTAAAATCTTTTTCACGTGTTTGGTCTGGCAGGGAAAGAGAAATATACATTTAATAAGGTTTATAGCTCAAAAATGTGATACCCAGAAATCGGTGCTGCAGTTGAAGGGGAATTTGTAGGCTGTAGTGAGAAAAAAATAACATCATTGGTAAGAGGCCAAAACAATCTTGAACATTTAATAGTAAAAAAATAAAATAAAAATCTTCCTCTGTCTAAATTTTTTTAATTATACCATCTACAATGATAGGACTATTTTGGAGTTTGTGTTTAGTGCTACGCTATCCAATATCCTGAAAGCATTCACCATTTTATTTGTGATTATTACAAAAGAATGTGAAGTTACCCTTTCAGGTGGGGCTTGCGGAGTTGGTGCTGTAACACCTGCTTGAACGTTGTTTTTGGGTTGTACATTTGTATTTCTATTGCCAGTATTACGTGATCTGAAACAAACCAAAAACAACAACAAAATATATAAACTACTGAAAAGAAAAATCCATTTGGTAAGTTCAGTTAAAGAGAGTTTATGCTTTACCTTTTTAGGCAGACATCCAGTGAATCCCTTTTAAAGATGTAGAGAAGCACAAGAATAAGGAGAACAAGAAGGGGAACCACCAGGAAAAAGAAGATCAACAGGCCATTTCTGAGGGAGTAGTCTTAGAAAAAATGAAATAAAATTAAACAAATGTTAATAGAACAACATGTAAAACTCAAATATAGGTTTGGTTCTTTTTTTGTTGTTTAGTTTGCTGCATATTTGTTTAAGTATTAGACAAGTTATAAGTTTGCACTGTTGAAATTTGTAATGAATTCCACTGTGTGCCTTCATTCAAAACTCTGTGCTACATTTTCCAGAAGTAACACACCAAGCAAAAAAGGAGGGGTTGCACTTTAGTTGTCTTTTCTTGGTCTTAAAGGGAGCTGTACAAGAAATTATGCATGGAAAATAGAAACATCTTGCATTTTGACTAAAGCCAGTTAAAGGCATTGCATTAAGGTCTAAAAATTATGACTATCAGAAGAATTTAGCGTGCCTGCTTAAATTTGGTGCTCGTGGCTCCCTTATTCGGCATCACTAGATGGAAAAGCTTTAAAACAAATTTACAGTTCTTTAACCTAATTCTTGATGAGCAAAGTGAAACGTACCTATTTGAGCAGGACCACTGTCGATGCTCCCACCCCATCCCGATTTATCACAGAAGGGTGGCCCCCAACCATTGTCACAATGACAGTGTCCCCGGTCATTGCATACCTGAAGAGAACATAACATATGAAGGTCTGTCTTTATCGATATGTAAACAATAAGGTAATCCTCACTAACCCCATGACCATTGCAAGTAGTCTTGGCGTCACAGTCTAAATCTGGCAACAGAACAGAAGCATTCACACACTTAAAGTCCACACAGGTCTGCAGGAAAAGAGTAGAATGTGTTAATAAAGGCAAACAAGAAGTTTCACACTTACACTTTCTTTGGCAAAAAACATAAAAATATATTTTTTTTCACATGTCAGACTTACCTTTCCTGTATCACAAGGGCTGCCAGGGTTAACATAGGCAGGATCGAGCACATCTGTGCCGAAGTTAAAGTCTGCATTAACACAAGTGGCTCCTTGAATTTGTTGGATGCTGACTTGTGCACCAGTAGGGGGCGTGTTTACATCCACATTGGTACACTGCACCTTCCCACACATAGAATTTCTGCAACATGGGAATTGCAAGTTAAATTCAGTTTTAAGTTACATCGCATTGCTTTTGTCTAAACACCACCAACTAACATTTAATATGTAAACTGCCTAAACAAAGACATTTTATCTATAGATTTATTGTTTTAGTAATATCATCTACAGTAGTTCAAGTTCAGTTTTTACAATCAAGTAAAAATAAATTAATAATAATAATAAACACTGATGGTACAACCAAGTTCCATTGTTTTATTTTATTTTATTATTAACTGATTCATATTTTAAAATGACCATTTGTATATAAATTTAACTTTGCATAAGATACTTATTAACTGAGACCAAAAGGGAAAGAAAAAAACAAACAAAAAACAGACCACTTACGCCACGCTACATTTTAAGTATCCTGATCCACCTGGTTCTGGTCCACAATTTCCAAATTTATCTCCTTTAGTATTTGCAGTTTTAAAACAAATATCTTCTGCCTTTCTTGCATTATCTTTGAAGAACAGAAAGAAAGTTTTTTTGAGCCTTTAGCAGACTGTTGCTGGTCACAGCTCGACTCATGGGGCATGTTTTCTAGGTTCTTGGAAATTTACCTTATAGACGTGTCGTACATTTCAGTGATTAAAGTAAAAACTTTAAGGTTTATAATTGAAGGCAACAGCTTTCATCATCCAGTGCATAAATGTTAACTTACCTGGTGCAAACAGATGCCTGCACTGGTAATCATACGTCTGGCAGCGACCTTCATAGCAGTATGCAGCATTGTTTTGACACAACAAGCCGTCCATCATATAGAAGTCAGTAGGGCAAAAGGCCTTTTTGCCATCACAATATTCAGGAAGATCACAGGAGTCCACAGACTTTCTGCATGGCCATCCAGCAACTTTGATCTGATACACAAATACCAGTTTACACCAGTGCTCTAAAGTTTACCGAAATAATTACATTCAACATAATTACATTCATAATTACATTCAGAATTGACAAAGCCTCTTGGATAAGAGGCGAAACGTCTTCTAACTTTAAAAACCAAGTCCAGATGACATCCCCTAAACCTACTACAATGGAACCAACCTGGATGAATGAGAGTCTTCATAGACATACATTCAAAAAAGCTAAATTTGACATACTTGACAGTTTTCACAGCAGCGCCCATCAGCACAAGCGGATCCACGTGTGAATGTGCAAGTGGCAGCATTACAGCACTTATTCTTGCATTCCTAAAAAGAATAAAAAATAAATAAATAAATACTTTTATTCAAGGAAGTATTCCTATAAATTATATATATATACAGTTTTATTTACATTTTTAAATTAGTTTACATTTTAGTGTTCTAGGTTGTAACTGTCTTAAACAAAAATGGCTTAGGTATCTGATATGACTTAAATAATGCATCGTGTTCTATACATCAGAGCTGTGAAAGCACTCATCAATAATGTCAAAGTGAATTATTTATAGAAACATAATAACATGAAGTAGTCCGTTCCAGTTCTCCATTTGGAAACAAGCAGTACCGTTGGTTTGCCACAGTCGCAGTCCTCTCCCTCATCCAGACGACCGTTGCCACATTCGGCTGTGCCGATCACGTCTGAGGGAGACGGTTGATTCCTAAGACACCCTCCTCCTCCACGGAGAATCAAATTCTCAAAGTACGTCTCACTACACTGGCTAAATTTGGTGGAACCACTGCAGAGAAATAGAATTTAGACCATTGGGGAAATCTCTCATTTCATTAAAAAAAAAAAAGTCAGATTTTCAACTAGAACATATATAGTGAAAGTTTCTTGATGTATAACTATTATGTAAAGCAAAGTATTTGTAGAAAGGGTTTACCCTGCACTTGGTGCCATAATACAGTTTCCCCCACCGCAGTCACAGTTATCACCATCATGATTCATACCCAGGTTATGACCCATCTCATGAGCCACCACAGTGGAGAAAGATGCCAAGCTTTGGCTTTTGAACTGTAAAACAAAAGGGAAAGACAATAGTTAAAACATTTTTATTTCAGTTCTTTGATTTTAAAACTAAGCACCTTGACCACAAGTCTGAGTTGGGCCTTTGAAACAAGTGAAAGAAAAAGGCAAAGGTAAGGCATATTATTTGAAAAGATTTGCACAAATTTTATTTTAGTTTCGCCAGGTTATTTTTCCAAATACAATTATATTCTGAGCAATGCAGCTGGGACAGATGTCTATAGTTTACAAATCTCAAAATTAAGCGTATAGTGAGTTTTATGTGTGAAGCAGAAATGATTTTAGCTGTCAAAGCAAGGAATTCATGGACAAGTCCTTTGTGTCCCAGTAGCTATATGTGGAAATAGTTTCTCAAAGAGCTGAAATTGGGTTATGGAGCAAAAACCACAATCAAAAGACAGGAGTAAACCTTCTGGAATCAAGTTGTTGTTGTCAGCTATTTAAAAATCAAGATCTCACATAATTTGGAATGCATTGAAAATGTCACAAAACTACTTTTTATATATATTGATTTAAAAATTTCTGGTTAATTTGCAATGCATGGTGATAAAAAAGGTCTATAATGAAAGAGTTTGCAAATACAATCTTCCAAACAAGAGACTGAAAACAACGAACAACTTCAGTGTCCTCTAACATTTGTCAAATTTGTATTTAGAACTGTGTATACAAGTATAAATAACCTTGATGAGAAAAAATGAGGATCTCATATGGAGAGACTTACTGCAAGTTGTTCTTCCTAAAAGTGGGTCTAGAAGTTATCCAAGAGAGCAGTTTTACAAGTTTTTATGCAAAGTGTTTCTTTTACTATGACAGAGCATGTTAACATGTTGTGTAAAGCTCTTTGTCATGTTTTCTCTAATCAGTAGTAAAGTTGGCTAACTTCATGCAATCTTATCTCTTTTTTTATCTAGCTGATGGTACAAAATAAACTAATTATACATTTTCAAACAGCTATTTACATGTTTAAATAATTTTAGATTGAAAATATCTATATTTAAATTATTAATTGAAGTATTTTTGTTATATGTTATGACCTGTTTTGTTAACCAACACTGCAGTCACTGGGTCTTTTTTTTAACAGAAATTAGAAAAACAGATCCTTTTTTGAACCAAATAAGAAAGAAAACTAGAGTTTTATGATAATGCTCAACAGGTCGTCACTCTAGTTTAACTTGTCTGACTGCTTGGTTACAGAAAACCTGTGTCAAAGAGCTGCTCCATTGAGTCATTCATTAAAAATGCAGACAGGATCAGTTTCTATGTGAAAGTTTAAACAGTTATGGCAACTTACAGAGAGACTGAGAGACAAATAAACATCGTATCCTATCTGAACATGGGGTTAGAGGGGAAAACATGGTACTTACCAAATTAATGCCTCCAGATGATGCTACGGAGCAGACTGTACCCACATAGGCCATACCAAGAATGTTTCCATAATCTTGGGGTGGACCACTGAAAACAAGCGGGACAAATTTAACCGTAAATTAGATTGCACCTTCTTCAGTTGTTATAATAATAAAAAAAACAGGCATCCTTACATAATGAGTTGTCCTATGTCATGTCGGATTTTGGGTATAAGAGTCGATTTCCTCCATTTAACAAAGCGCTCCAACACATCTCCAGCGCTGCCTTCCACACTAAAAGGATTTGTATCCTTAAAAATTTCCAGACCAACTAAAATAATGCGAATATTCAGCTCCTTGTAGTACTAGAAATGGAAGGAGAAATGCACATTGAAAAAAAAACAACCTTTTGTCTGGCATTTATGCCAGGTGTGTACATGCAGCGTTTACCCCATCCAGTAGATTGGCCAACTCCACCATCTCATCTCGGACTGCCGTCGCATTTTTGTCCTTAAACCGATACTGCCAACAAAAATTTGCATAATAAAATTATAATTTTGTTATGATCAAAATTTGGGTTTAGCACTAAAGGCAGTGTATCCCACTAGACCAGAAGTCAGCAACGTCTCCTCAACAACCGTGCCGTCACCAACTATAATGCAAACTTTAATTCAAATACATACAAAATCATTTCAAATGTATCTGAAATTGTATTTAATTCACAAACAGCAGGTCAAATAGCTTTTCTAAATTTATGTTGGCAATAACAAAAAAAAGTGCTTTCATAACAATGTTGCGCAAGGAAAACAGGCCAAAGTAGAAATAATATTGCATCTACTGTACGTTTGCTTGAAGCGAAAAGTACTGCATGTGTTGCATGTTATACCTACAGCAATAAGATTGGCTATGTCAGACCAAACTACCATCAATATTTCTAAGAACTTCACAACCATTAACATGGAAAAAAAAAATCATATGTGTTTGGCTTTATACATCTTATGTTACATTATGAGACAAGGCCTGATTACCTGATGTAAGTTTATTGTATGATGGTGCCTTTATTGCAAGAAAAAAGAAATGTTTTTACTTTATGGTTAACATGCCAATTATAGTAATAGAAATCTTTGGTAGATGGACAGCTACATTATTGGTTTTTTTTTCATCCCCAGTAAATAGAGTGGTGATCATCTGTAGTATTAATTTTAAAACTTGTTAGCATCGTATTGACATCTGGCGGAACAAAAAGGAAAAGTCTGGGTATAATCTGACCTTCCTTGCTTAAAATTCAGCAAACTGAACTTATTAAATTGTCATTTATAAAAAGCACTTTACACTTGAAAACATACATAAAAATACAGAAAAAAAGAGAAAAAACACATAATGATGTCTTTTCAGAGCATAAAACAGTTTTAAGTAAACCAGTTGGTGGTAAAATTTTAGAAAACCATTAAACACATGTTTACTCACCCTGAGGTTGTCAACCACCAACACCAACTCCACATAGCTTGTTTCTGGTAAATTGCGCTTCCTCTAGTGGAGCGACAGACAAAAGCATTAGAGTAGGAACTAGAAATGGCATTTACTGTGTCTCTGAGGATGGTTCCAGTGGACAAAATAAGTTTAGAGAAGAAAAAGAGCATCCTAACCCTTAGCAGAGACACTAGCATCTGGTCGGGCTCAAAGGGTTTATAGCTTGGCGATGATCCAGCCTCATTAACGACCCCACAGGTGGCAGTTTTGTATTGGGTGTCATTAAGGTGGTACAGGATATGCTCATTTGTTGAGGATTTTGGTACAGGCTCAATTCCGAATGTGTCATTTTCCAGGACGATCACACCCCTGTCAGAAAATAGATCGCAACAAAGACTTCTTGATGTACAACATTATTTCAGCTTTTTTCAATTTCTCTATTTCCAACACAAATGAAAACAAACACAAGAGTTTAAAATACACAGATAAAACAAGACTCAAGATTGCTTGAAAAGGAGTGTTTGAAGGGAAATCTTGTATCATCTCACCCCCCCTTTTTTTTCTTTACACCTGATGATGTGCCTATTTCTATTTACTCTTTTTTTTTCAAGACACATTACCTTCTGCATAGCACCTTTGCAGAAGTGACATTTTTTCTTTTAATTGATCATTTCTGGCCTTGTAAGGTTCCATTAGTGACATGTAAGTTTTTTCGAATACATGTAAACTTTAGCTTTTTCTTAAACCTTCATCCAATCCGTTCCATAAATCCACACCACAAATTGATAAGCACATTTTCTTTTTGTAGTATGAATGCACTGCTTTTTGAAGTTCAGCGGATTTCTTAACTCGTAACACCCAACTCTGTCCTTGAACATTTGTTGTAAGTTTATGGAAGTAAGTTATTTCTGGTTTTAAACATGATGAGTGCTGTTTTAAGTTTCACTAGTTCCCATAATTTCAATAAACCCGACTTTAAAGATAGTGCATTTCTATGTGTCCCATAATCCACAACATGAACGGTTCAAATATCTTTTTTTTGTACGATGTACAAACACTGTAGATTTTTTATAAGAATTTCCCCAAACTTCTACACTGTACTATAAATACGGTAGTATTATCAATAAATATATTAGTAAACCTGCTTGGCGAGTGCATTTTTCCCCAAATCATCGATGCCTTTAGCAAGTCTAGCTCCAACTTGCTCTAATTGTGGGTTCCAGCTTATTTTGTCATCCGTAATTACTCCTAAGAATTCAATTCCAGTCACTCTTTCCAACACATGATTATCAATGGCAACTTTTATTTCCAAATCTGCAAAAATGTGGCATTTTCCAAAAATCATTATTGTTTTGTTAATATTGAGTGTAGGGCTGCACGATATGAGGAAAACTCGCGATATGCGATATTGGTAATTAATATTGCGATAACGATATAAATTGCGGTACATAAACAAATAGCAAAAAAAAACAAAAACATCATTTCCATTTGACTGCAACAGTTTAAAAATTATACTCCAAATGACCCTTGTCGACGTAGGAGGCAAACATCAAACATAAAAGGGCTTATCTGATTGATCAAAAACGTAAACGGGTCCTTCTGATTGGTTAAATGCATAAAGGGATTTATTTCATTTGTTCAACATTTCAAGCTGCCATGAGTTTGTTTTAGCACATTTAAGGTAATCATTTATTGCAATTTTTGCCGTCTTTTGCGGTATGCATATTGCACAGCTTGATTTCGCGATAACGATAAATTTGCGGTATATTGTGCAGGCCTAATTGAATGAGAGTTTATTTTTGTTTAACAATTGTATTAGTTTCCCTAACTCGGTTTTTACAATTTTTACTTCCCCGAGGTTCTCCCCTGTAAATACTATGCTTGTGTCGTCGGCATATAAAAAGTATTTGCGTGTATTTGACACCACCTGTATGTCATTTAGATGTAGGATGAACAGTGTTGGACCTAATATATATATATTTTTTTTAAACTCTGTTTTTATTGAACGTTTTCAGTTGACAGCATTTACATACACGGGTCAGCAACCACAACAAACAACAGAACAGACACAACAAACTGCAATTGGGCTGTTTTTCTTATTGTTATTACATTTTTTTTTTTTTACTTACACGAAATCCTCTGAACTTTTTATTAGTTTTCCATATAGTTGTACCATTTTTGCCATTTTTTTTTTTTGAAAATGTCTAACTTTAATTTGAGTAGAAATGTCAATTTTTCCACTGAGTAAATGGTCCATATGATCTTCAACCAGTCATCTTTTCCAGGGGGCTCCACTTTGTGCCATTTTTTTGTTATCGTTTTCTTGCTTGCCAAGAGTAATATCGTGTTGGACCTAATATTGACCCTTGTGGTACTCCACAGCTTAAATTCAGCAGGGATAATTTACAAATTTCCAGTTGTACAAACTGTTGCCTGTTTTTAATGCAACTGTTTAACCCACTTAATGCCAGTCCTCGTATTCCATATATTTCCAGTTTGTTTACAAAAATGTTACGATCCATAGTGTCAAAATTTCTGTTACACAACTACTTCAAAATGTTAAAGCTACAAAGAATAGCAGTTCAAATGGAGATCAAATATTTAACATTTGTCAGTGAAAAAAAAAGTTTAATTAGATTGCATGTCCATGCATTTTTGGTGATTTATTTGTGATCTTTATACTTGTCTTACTGTTTTATTGTTAACAAGGTGTTTTAAAGCTCTGCTACTGTTGTTTGGTTACCTGTGGACATGTCTCAAGAGCCACTGACTTTCAATTATACTACAGTGCAGCTGTCAAGGCAAACTTGCAAGCATTTGTTTTCACTTTCTGTCTTTTGTCACCATTCACTAAACATTATTCTTGAGCAATACAGTCTACACATGACTGTCTTTCCAAAGCACACCCCCACCTATTTGATGTCCATCCCAAAGTCATCTACAACATCCATAGTCTTCATTGAGATTTCTGTCTGACCTTTTTGGCCAGTCTTTTCATCTTAATGGTAAACAAAATCTAACTCAAGCTTATTCTCGATGGAATCCCCACCTTCGCCTCTGTTACAGCAACACGCCTTACAAATTACCAGCTGATCCAGTATTCATTCTGCACCACCCACTCCTTATTTAGCCTTCAGCTTTACCAAAACCATTTGATAACTTAAGAGTTTTTAGATTTTTTTGTTTGGCTTTAATCAACTTCCACTTCATGTCTGATTTTATTTTACTGCTACATTCTTTAGTTGTTGGCTTTAATCAACTTCCACTTTATGTCTGATTTTATTTTACTGCTACATTCTTTAGTTGTCCATTTTAATTTTGCCCTAGTTTTAGTTGCTTAGTGGATCTCAGAGACATCTGCATGACTTCTGATCTAAAGTTCAAACCTGAGGCCATAGCATGTGCTGAGGGCAAGCATTGAATTGTTGTACCCTTCCACTTTCCCATGATAATAGCAATGTACCTATAAAAAAAGAGAATAAAAGAGGAAAAAAAATGAAATAATCTTAAATGACACGTTTTTTTGTCATGATGGGGAGTAAGAAACTCACATGGCGTCTTGGATGTGAGGAGTTGTCGCTCCCAGAGGCACCATGAAGAGAACGAAGGACATTTGAGTGCAAAAAGCCCCTGACAAATGGAGAAGAACATCTATCACTTTTAGAATCATTAACCAACAGCTCCAACTGTATCTCTGTTAGTGTACCTGTTCCTTTTCAGGTGAAGGACGTGCCTCCTGTGGTTTATACTGACTGCATAAGAAACGCTTTCATCGCTGTGCTTCTGAATTTTTGAAACAAATAAAGTACAAAAGGTAACGAAAGGCCTACAAATGGTTAAACCCCTAAAAAATGCATTGTCCACTGAATACCAACCTCGTTTGAATCTTGTGACCCACTAATGCTTCTGGCCCACCTGTGAATCACTTGAGGTTTTACAATAGAATACTTGGATAATCTTGAGGTAAATTCGTGTACATCGTCTATAAAACGTAGAAAAGACAAAGATCAATACGATAAAAACAATACTTTGATTTTTTTTAATTATTATATGTTGTGTCTGACTGTAAACATACAAAATAGGCCTAATTTAAGCATTTTCTTACTGAACACAGATTGAAACCCAATAAACCCAAACGTTAAAAGTGTACAGATGGTCTAATTTTAGAAGGAAAATGGACGGAAAACGCTTTCTCACCAGCGAAACCCACAAATGAGTAAAACGCTTTAGTTGAAAAAACAGAAGAACATGAAGAGTTTTTTCTTTGGTTTAGCGAGAGAGAGAGAAAAAAAATTGTCTGCTCGAACTCACCTTTGTTTTCAACTCCCCGAACAAAGCACTGCAAAATGAAGATTATTAAAACGCGTTTTATGATCATGACTCTCGTTTTTATTTTTATGGTCACTAGTCTCCGGAATGGTAGAGAGGATGAAGGAACGATTCGTGGCGGCTTCTCTTGGTCAGGTGTGGTGATGGGCGTGGCTAATGCAGGTGAGCACCTTAGCGAAAATCCGCAGGATCACAAATTCACAAAATTAAGATGCTTTAACTACTTGCCAATATCCGGGTAGTTCTTTTTTATTTTTTTAATATTAAAAGAAAAAACCTCCAATTTCACATTTTCTCACCTTGTATATAATATATATATGTCTATATAAAAAAAAGATCAAATTCAGGCTACTTAAAATATTTTCTAGATATCGCGATGTTTACACTGAGTGACGTCACGTTAAAGCGGAAGTGTTTCGACAGTGAGCGGCAGAAGTTTACCCACAACTTTGCAAGGGGAGTTTATTGACAAGAGATTAGTCTGATATTTTATAGTCGCTGTTTTAAACAAAACCACATAGAAACGCCAAATTTTGTCCAGTAGCCGCTCATCACGTAGAGTTTTTGAGGCTTGTATTTGTGTTTATTGGTACTGTTTTACTACGTGCAGCACTTACCAAGGTTGGGGTTGCTGCCAATATTGTCACAGTTATTGTTTTAAATCTTGCTATGATTCTACCTGAGACGTCAGTGTGTATTTTACAAGGTATTTTGTGCCATGTTTGGCTTTATACCATACCAACGTATTGCTAGAGTAGCTAGCTTGTTAAGAAAACGAGTGCTGCTACGAAAACAAAATTGGGTTAAACCAAACAAAACTTTGTTCCTATTGTCGACTCAAGCTGTTCTGTAAGTAAAACTGTTTTTTCTCAGACAGATGTAACAATATTTTTCTACCGAATATTTGTATGTGAAATTATGCTTTATTTGTGTTTAGAATGGCTACACTGACGGACTTTGAACCCTCAACAAAGAGACAAAGGGTTGAAGCAGAAACTCCGTCTTCATCTTCCCAGAAAGGCATTGTAACTTCATAATTTCAGTGTGATAACTTCTCTAAAAATGCCAATTCCAATTCTTGCTTTTGTTTTTATTCTACCCTCCAGGCTCAGCTTCATGCAGTCATGGAACAAGTAATGAGACCCCAGACGAAGGAAAAAGCGAGAACAAAACAGAGAGAAAGCTAGATATGCAACCAAAAACCAGAGCAAATGATTTGCGAGGTGTGAAAGGAAAGAAAATTGGAGCCAATTTTCAACAGAAGCCCTTAAACACTCTTGAAGGTTGGTTGGTTAAGCCTTCAAAATGTGTTGCCACAGCTGAAGCAAGTCAAACTCAAGAGGATGTTGAAATGCTTGGTGAGAGTAGTGTTGAAACTCCTTTAGCGCCGTCTCCAGAAGGCAAGATCACTGGAATGTCTTCCTCTGATCTGGACGAGGAAACCCAAGTTTTAACTCCACCAGACATCGAGCAGGACTCTTCCGTCTCACAGTTTTCTGCAGATTCTGGAGGGCAGACACTCTCTCATAATGATGATGGATTGGAAAAGCAAGAAAAGGAAAGATGCTCAGGGGACTCTGTTAAGCATAAAGTGAAAATAACAGATTTTTTCTCAGGACATTCAACACAGAATCTACAATTGAAGAGGATTAAGCCAGATAAATCTCCAGAAGAAAAAGACACAGACCCTTCTGCTGATGCGAGATGGTTGGGGACTCCTATCAGTGCTCTAAAGAGAATGCCAGAATGCGGTGGGGAGCCTCCTCCACTAAAAGATATCCCCGGAAAGCACACTGTGATGATAATGGTTTGAGCTGTTTTTTATTTAAACACATAAATACATAGTCATTTGCGATTGTATTTTATTTTTAGTAATTTATTCCCCTAAAATTAATAAATTAAACAGTGAATCTTCCTTATTTTTGTACCAAAATGTGGACTTGAATCTCTTAGATTCTCATTTGTGTAATTTAACTGAACCACAACAGAAAGCATCGTTTGTTTTTAACTGTCTATAATTGACTAATACATATTGGTTCCCATTGACAGGCAGGCCTCCTTCACAAAGGAACTGCTCCCATTCCTTCTCCTGCCAAGTTTCAGGATACTTGGGATGATGTCCATGTTAAGATGCCCTGCTCCAAGGAGAACCTGTTTCCTGTAATAGATGAGGTAAAACGGTAGATGTTTATAGACTTTTTAGTTTATTTATTTTTATACGCAAAGTCATGCTTATGGGTTTTTTCCACCACTGCAAGGAAAATGTTTTTTTCTCTATTGGTAAACATTGCACTGTTTACTTATTGACATGTATATTTTATTGATGTTTTATAATAGAACATCTGTTTAATTTACAATATTCTAGTACTAAATGTGTCTTTGAACTTATTAGTTCTCTTCTGGAAGTACTATATGTATTAAAGGTAACTAACTTTCCACATATCTCAAAAACAATTTATATTTCTTCAGGACACGCAAGAACAGCAGAATAAAAGCCGATGGGAACTCATCAAGGAAACTTTAAACAAGAAATTCACAAGTGCATATGAACTAAAGGCAAGTAGTTTGATATCCCATCGTTTGTTTTGGAACAAATAATTTGTTCAATTAACTTTTCCCCTTCAGTGTAATTATTTTAACATGAACCGCAAACAGTATTTTTTCATGAAAACAGTGTCGACGTAATTGCTAAATAAAATCTAGTCTGAATGTAAAAAAAAAAAGTCAATTAAAACTCAATGTTTTATACCACATTTGGCCATAAGATGGCAGCATTGGACCAGAAACTGAAAGTAAAAGCGGCCTCACAGTTCTGATGTTGCAGGGAATTGAGAAGGCTGCTGTTGCAAATTATACATTTCATAATTTGCAGTGTGTAATTTAAAATAAAATTTTGCCTACCATTTACGAATGTTTATAGCGTTTATATTTTTCTCTACAGAAAGCATTATTGAAATACAACGCATCTAGTGCTAAAAAATGGGACTTCACAGCATTAAGTTTATACTGTTGTAAGGTAAGCCATAACCCTTCTCTTATTGCTTACACTTCACTGTCATTTATCTGTTGTATTGAAGTGATATTCATTGTTGATGAAAGATGCGCTCTATTCACAGGTGTCAGGTATGTTAATGTGTCAAATTAATGAATTGTTAATTCAAACAAACTGAACCAAAGTTTGCACAAAAACGTTTGAAAGTGAATAATTTCATGTAAACATTTTTTCTTGGCAAAATGTCTAATGCTGTTCAAATATGTTTGCTTTCAAACATTTTAAAGTCTTCTTCACACTGACAGCGCTTTGTTGGTTGCCTCACCAAAGCCTGAAAAAAAAAAAAAAAAGTTGATTTATTATATGTCCTAAAAGATCATAGTTGGCTCCAACAATCTGACACTTCATGCTACAATGAGACGGTCTCCTATTTTTTTCATCAGCACGTGTTGCATGTGAGCAAATGCTGGTAACGTTGATCACTCATGAAGTACGCTCAAACCGATCTCCCAAAGTGTTCAGTGGAGTTGAGGTTCCAATATTTGACATCCTTTTTTTCTACCTCAAAAGAGGTTTACACATTCATTCCCCATAGTATTTTTCTTTCAATTCTTGAAAGTACAGCCATGCACTCATTTGTTTGCCTTTTTTGTAGTTTTAACTTCATAAATGTTCATTTATGTAATGTCTTTAAAGTCTTCACTCTTAAAACACATCAACATAATAAAAATATGGAAATTGGTTGTGATGTACGACAGTTTTAGGGCCAGTTTACAAACAATTTTTCTTCTTAATTACGACTTTTAAGTAATAAATTTATTTTCTTTTCTTTCTCGTAAATTTAAGACTTTAAATCTCATAATTTTACTTTTTAACTCTGTCGTAGTGTTGACAAAACAATAGATACAATTTTTATTTGTATTTTTATATACCTTCTAGGTTACGTAAACCTTCTCTTTTATTTTGAAAATCAAATATTTTGTATTTTCAAAAATAAAGGTAATGTTGCAGTCTATTGTGTAAAGTAAAGATTAAAAAAAGATCACATTTATGGTTAAAGGTTTTACATGTGGAAAGAAAAATTGAACCTCCATTGTTGAGTAACAGTTACGGTGAAAATAAACCAATGGGTGTGAACCACTTCCCCTATTTGTCACATTACTTTTCCTCAGCCTTCATGCTAGATTCAAGCATGTAGAATTTGAGTGTCAGAGGAAAGTAAATATGAATGGCATGAAGTGACGGGCCTGGCACCTTCATAGAATATTCATCTCAGCTCCTATTTCCTATGAATATCAGAATAGTTGTTGATGGACAGCAGCCCAACCAGGATATAGTTGCGAGCACAAAAGTGGTTTATTTCTACACAGTCATGTGTTCATGGGTTGATCCAACAGACTACCTTTTTTTTGTCAGAATTATTAGAGCGAGAGATGCCCTGGTAAATATTATGTATTCAGATACCCAGCTGCTGCCACCTGGGTGGCAGTCCCACTTGCAGCGGTCTGTGGTACTGGTTCCTCACTGTCCACACCCCCACATCTTGCTTGATTGCTTTGTCAGTCTGGTGTGATGTACAGGCCCATATTAAGTCACACAGACAGTTAGCTCAGCTGATTTGATGCACTGTCTTCTGATTTAGGGAGCTTGCTTTATATTACCTCAGCTATATCTACTGTCCCAAGCTGTCAGCTGGCTACATTTATTACCCCCATAGGAACAGTTTATGATGTCAGCCTGGTCATTACTTATGACAGCATTTAGTCAGGCTTCCTAATATAAATTTCCTTCCCTAAATCACCTACCCAATCCTTTTGTCTTATAGGTATATGCTACGCCTCTTTTATTTCAAACAATGGTTCATTTGCATCTTGTCCAGAAAAGGCTGTGCCACCTCGATGACACTCCTCTGTGATTGATCATTCTGACATTTTGTTCCTAGTATGGGTGTAAACACAAGTAGTATATCACGTCTTTAAGAGAAGAAGCATGGTTGATGGGTTTGTTCCTGTAATATTTGGTAATGTTGTCATAAATAGAAACCATGCCAGGGATGCAGTCAGCACCATCATCCTACAGGAAAATGATTCTCAGATCACATTTGAGTACAAGTTTACTTTTGGGAATTTGTTTGCTTGATTTGGAAAATAAATGTATATAATTGTATAACCTGTGCGGTCCAATTGAACATGTGTTCTATTTGAAGTCATATCATTGACCTTTATTCCAAAATCCCATTAGAAGAGCGGTCAGAACAGGTTTAGATTTGCTTAGCTGTCCTGGTCATTTATATTGCTTATATTTCACTCTAAAAAAGTTGTTTTTTGTAATTTTTTTTTTTTACAAGTGAATCTTATCTGTCTGTCTGAAACTAATCAACGCTGACAGCTAATAATGTCACAGCTGTATTTCATGGCAGAGCAACAAACATAAACCGATCTCTTGCTCTCTCCAAGGTCCTGGAGCCTGATGCTGCTGAACATCTGTTTAACTCCCTGCTGCCAGACATGGTGCAATTAGCAATGAGAGCATCTGAACTGTGCACCAAGGTAACATCAATAACTAACTAGGTTCATGGAGAAGTTCAGCGCAGTAGGTTGATGGCAAAGGTCACAACGTGACAAATGTCATCATGAAACGGCAGCAGAAATGTTGTGATCAAAGCCTATTGAAAGTGGATGTCCTTTGTTGACCGCGCTCTCAGTATGTTCATTTAGAAGACCAGGGATTTTTTTTCTTTTGCAGCAAGTTAGATATTTACTTTAAAAATGTAAATTTGATTAAAACTGTTTAGTTTTTTTTACCACTTGTCATATGGCCACGATTGATTATACTGTTAACAGCAGAAACCCACACAAAGGGTATATGTTTAAGCATGTCTGTCCTTTTATTTTCTATTCTAGTTGTCCGTGGCCTCATGCACAAGTAGAAATACATCTTGATTAAAACCCCACAAGATGGTTCCAGATGAATGATGACATTTTTGCATCATACCTGTATTTAATGTGGAGAAAACCATCAAAACAAATGAGTTTGACCTTCTTTAGCTGTGTCTCCGTTCCTCCTCCAGCCAATACCTCTCCTGAAAAGAGGCATGAATCACTCCATCACCATGTCTCAGGAGCAGGCGGCGTGTCTGCTCGCCAATGCCTTCTTCTGCACCTTTCCTCGACGGAACTCCAGAAAGGCAGAGTACTCCAACTTCCCAGATATAAACTTCTTCAGGTAACATGTTCACAAAGCATCTTCCTTTATTGTGCTTTCATTTGCATATTGAGCTCATACAGTTAACTGAAATGGACACCTCATCTTTGCAAGGGGGCGGTAAAGCGCTGCGTCTCCTACAGATGTCTATGGGATCAGTATAAAGCCTTTCAGTATTTTGTGTCTCGTTCTGTATTTGTGCTACTGCCAGATATTTAAGGCGTTCTAAAGACCCCAGTGGTATTTACATGTCAGCTCTTTAACAATAAACTGCTTGTTAACTCATAATTTTTAGGAAAATAAACATTTTACTGGTGTAAAAATCAGTTTAGAAAGGTTAGGGCTAACCCTGCAACAAATACCTCATTCTATTTATAATTTTATTACTGTGTTTTCCTTGGTGATCTAGGACACACAGCACACTCGTTGTTAGATATCATTCTTTTTAAATAATTTCTTCATTATTTTTCTTAAAAGAAAAATTTAATGTTTTAAGGTAAGAATAAATAAAATGTGTAACAATATCGAAAAAAATATAAGCAGCACCATTTGTAGCTTTCAAGAGGGCTCTAAAATATTTTTACATTTTAGAAAGCATGAATAAAGTACTTTTTATGTTCAGATGAAAACAGTTTTAAGGAAAACATTGAAGATGCTGTACAAGTGCCCCATTCACCATCCATTTTTAATTTGAAATCTGTCTTCAGATCTTTGGTTTGTTAGGTTCTCCTTATCTTTTGACACCAAGCAGTAAGTAATTATCTAAATGGAAGAGAAAACTAGATTCATTCTGTGGTGCAGCTTTTGACCACTCATATTTAGGAAAATTGAAATTACAACAGAATTTTATAAACATAAACGTCCTAGAATTGTAAAAATAAAGTCAACAGAAAAACACAAAATAGATCAAACATATTTCTGATGATACAGATGTCAACATGTTTGTAAGAAGTCCTTAATTTTTGGTACATCAACAGTTTTATTGTTAAAAATCAGTGTGTTCTATTGATCCAAAAATATCCTCGTTTCTAAAAGGCTGCTCTCATCACAGGCTAGCTGATGTCAACAACCTTTTCCTGGGGACTTTGAGATGCTTGTACTTCCTTTTTTTCTTTTCTCCCTGAGGGTTAAAAAGAAGAAATGAAGGCTGGAGTGAGCTTGAATAAATACGTTTCAGATTCCTTAAGGGGCTTTTAGTGCGCAAAGCTTTTGTCAATATTTCCTTTCCATGAAATTTGTCCTTTTTTTGTTGTTGTTGTGCCGTGAGACCATGGGGCTTCTGGTAGAGTTGGATGAAAATGGGGGCGTCTTCCACTACACCTCACTGCCAGCAGCTTTGGACTGCATTTGAATATGTGTGTAGCCTTTTGCTTCCTGAGGACAACGCTGTTTAAAAGAGACACAGTGGCTCTTAATATATCACTAGAGATGGATCCCACTTTTCCGCCCTTTCCTTCATTCTTTTGTGTAAGTGCTGTGAAATGGCATCAGTGTTACTCTGTGGTGGCAAGCCTCGGGCGACTTTGTTGTCGTAGCTGCAAAGAAAGTCTCTACATAATCGGCCAGTGCTTGAAAAGGAAGCTGACAGAGAGATGGATTAATTCACGTCAAAAGTTAAAGCATGACTGAACTCACATGGCTAAAATGGAGGTCATGTGTCTCTGGAGCGATGCTTTTATGAGAAGCACTTTTTGCTGGTCTGGTTTTAGGTTGTCTAGAAGATTTCGGACTGGAATGCCTTAATAAACCTACTTGATTCTAAAAGTGAGTTTGGCAAACAAAGAATAATTGAATGTCTTTTTTTAATTTCTTTCTTTCTCTCATCAGACTGTTTGAGGGATCCTCTCCAAAGAAGATAGAAAAGCTGAAAACACTGATGTGTTATTTTAAAAGTGTTACTGAACAAAGTAGGTGCATATTTGTTTTATTTTTTGGACAAAAATTATATCTAGCTCTAGTGAAGTTTTTGTTTGACATGTTTGTGACTTTTGTGTGTTCCTCAGAGCCTATTGGACTTGTCACATTCTCACGAAAGGTTTTGGACAAATCTCCCGTCTGGAGAAGGTTTGTTTTTAGAAAAGAAAATTAAAAAAAAAAGTGTTCTTCTAAAATTCACTTGCTTTAGTCTCACTATGATCATGTTTTGATCTATTCAAAAAAACAAGTTCCCAGTGGTTTTTTAATAACAAAGATGTCGCTTTTAGCCCAAATCAAAAACCAATGTCGTTTTGTAGGACGTAGTTTCTGCAGAGCAACAGTAGCTCATTAGCAATTCACCTCTGAGTTGTGGGCGGGACCGAGCAGTCCCCCCCTCCCCGTCGCTGAGAGCTCAGAGCAGAGAGCTTGTGGCCTGCCCAGCGTATATTCTACGTCACAAATGAGCTCTTTTTTAACTGATTCACAAAAATTTAAACAAAGAAATACTCAGAAACGCAAATTGAATCCTAATTTTCTTTATACTTGTCTTCCATCGTCAGAAAAATGCTACAAGAACATGTTAAAAACACCATTTTCATCAAAGTGAGTCTTTAATAACCGGAGCAACTGTGTTTCAGTTCACAGACTCAGCTTACTAAACTGCACATCACATGTGATGGAACCATTGAAGATGATGGGTCTGGGATGCTTCAGGTAAGACATCAGGTTTTACTGGTAGTGAGGAATCTTAATGTGATGGTGTGACTTGGAGAAGCGTGATCTTGCAGAGACGTAGACTCAGAGTATGTGTACGTGAAGCACATGCTCAATGCCGCCTGTTGTCGTCAGCCACTTTGCCACACCATCCTTGAGTTTTTCTCCCAGAAAGCTTACTACAGCTGGAAACGCCTCTGAGGGAGTCACTGACACATCAGAGGGAGGGTGAGCTGGGAGCGGGGTCGAGGCCCCTGGGCCCTTTCCACTCTCTGTGTTGGCCTTGACTTCCCGTACACTGTCAGGATGTCCCACTCCGCCTTTCACCTTTTGTTTGCCTCAAGTCGCCACAAACTGACAGTTGATGTGCTCACACGGCCAGCTTCGGAGCGCACAGCAGCTTCGATTGATGGACGCCGTGCCGGGTTGAGGGGCGGGGTGAGCTTTTGACAGCCTGTCAAAGCAGACTCTGCAGGCTGGCTCGCTGTCCCAGAGTTGAGTGACCAGTTTGTGGAGATCAGCTATCAGGCTGCTGCTTACGCTTTTGTTATGTCTTTCAGGGCTTTATGTATAGGTTAGCTGCAGGCGAGTCTCCCAAATACGGTTTAAAAAACAAAACAAAATAAACTACGTATCTGAGACAAAACATCTTTGTTTTAATTTTTACACCAACAAAGGCTATGAGAAAAAATACTTATTAGGAGTTCTGAAAGATCTGTACCTCGAGCTGCAGTACTGCTCCATGTGTTTTACATTTTAACATGCTGGACAGATTGTCAGAGTAATGGCAGCACCTATGACTACATTCCCCTTCAGCTTGTCATTGATTCTGTCCCTCATGAGATAAAAAGGGCACAGAAGTGTTGTCTTCTGTCCCCCTGTTCTCGAAAGGCTTTTGAAAGTTTGCTTTTTATATGTCAGCACACATTTCTTTTGCAAATATTTTCTCTTTATTTTTCAGGTGGATTTTGCCAACAAATTTGTGGGAGGAGGGGTCACAAGTACCGGTCTGGTTCAGGAGGAGATCCGGTTCCTCATAAATCCCGAGCTGATCGTTTCTCGCCTTTTCACCGAAGCGCTGGATGACAATGAATGTCTGATAATTACAGGTCAGTGGTGAAGAATACTCGTCGATCAACAATGCCTGGAGTTTGTGAACTGACGACAAGAACACAAACAAACTTGTGCCTCTCCAGTCAAACACAGCAAAGGCTTCAGCTTTAATTTACCACCCTCTGCCTCAGCAGGACACTGAAAGGCCTGTATGGCAGTTTGTGTTTTTGCCCTCTGTTCCTGTCAAACGCCTCCTCTGATTGGCTGCAAAGGGTAGAGACTGAAGATGGAGACGAAGTTTTCCTGATTGCCCTGCTGGGTTTCTGTTGAGTAATGCCCACCCCAGACTATGCTCCGCCATTCAATGTTTACACATAAAAACGGTAGTGAGGAAGGCTATTGGAAACCTCGTGACAGGAGCTAGACTCAGGGGTCCTTGCAGGAGGCTGATGGCACCTGTCTGTTTTCTTTTTTTCTTTGTCCTTTTTAAACTCCTGCAACAGACTTCATGTTTGGATAAAAAATGATAAAAATAGAACTCTTTTTCTTTTATTTCTCTAAAGGAAGACTGTTCAGATAAAGACAAAAACATCGCCTGCCATTTGGCAATCAGTGGCAGACAGTAATATCACCAAAACTGTAAACAAAAACAGGAAGTAAGATATCACAGCTTCTCTTTTGGGAGAGTCACCTTCAGACTTTGTTCTGGCCGTCTCCTCCATGCCCTCACTTAAACCACTTAACTTGATTATATGGGCCCAAAATTAATTATAGCTGGAAGAACCGCCCAAGACCTTCTCCACTAATGGACTCTTCCATTCCATCATCTTTATTGAAACGGGTCGTGTAAAAGTCCAAGCTTTGGCTGCACCGTTGCCATTCCGTAAATCATATTCCCTGTGAGAGATCTTGTCACAGAGTAAGGAATCTAATGGATCTTACTTTTGCTCTGAAATTTGCAAGAGTGCTCTGGCTAATTAAATTTGTCCTCAATTGTTGGATATCTTGCTGGCATGGGGACAATCACAGGTATAAATAGCACCAAAGAGAGGTCCTGAATGGCAAAAACTGTTCATCAAATGCAAGAAACTCAATTCAAGCAAGAAAAAGAACAAAAAAAGCCCCAAATTTTATACAGTTGTGGATAACTAGAATATACAAATTTGATGTTTATTATCTTAAAATATTGTTTTATTTGACCACTTTAGATTAACTTGGTACTCCTCTGACCTTTCAGTGTCTCATCTGCTAAAAATGCAAGGCTTTTTGGTTTGATGGATTTACACATGAATAAAGCAACCTTTACAACATTGATGAAGGGAAACAAACGCCTTTTTCTCTAGCCACACAGAATTCTGTGCTTCTCTCTACAAATGACTGCAGATGACAATTGTGTTGCATAAATACCAAAAGCATAATTAATCTACTATTGGAAAAATGTGCCTTTCAAATGTAAACATGGCTCATCAGTGAATTGTAATATTTTTGGAAAACTGAAATGTCACAGGTTTGTGCAGATTAAAAAATCCAGCTTCATAATATATATTAATTAGATTGTTCTTAGGAATGATTTAGCCTGTTATATAAAAGAAATTGAATTATATGTATTCATATATATCAGGGGTGTTTCTCACTTATGTAATTATTGCTGATTTTTTTCACACTATCACTCACAACATAAATATTTGGTTCTTTATTCTTATTGTATTTTGCTTTTTGGCAAAAAATCTAATATAAATAGTGGCCGACAGTGCCTTGATAATTATTACAGGTAATATTTTCTATCTTCTTGGTATATTTTCCAATACTATAAACAAGCAAACCTAACTATTGGGATTTTTCAATAAATAAACCTGTAAAATAAATTGAATAACTTGAAATAAATGCATTGTCTAAATGCCTGACATTTTGTGAATATAATTAACTGTCATTTATTTGCAGTCCATGCCTTGTATTACACTGCTGCTATTAATCATACTGATTTTGCAGAACGTGGCCTTGCCTTACCACAGTTCTACTTTATTTCATTTTATAGTTTTTTAGCCATCAACATGCAAAAACAATAAACTTTTGAAAGGAATTTTGCTGATTAGTTACAGAAAGAAAGATTGTCTAATTTTATGAAATGTAGATTCAAGGTAAAAATTCTGTCTATTTTTATTGTAAATGCTCTTTTGAAGCTCTTTAGATAATCATGTTGGTCAGTCACCGCCTCGCGTGAGCTGCCTCTGCAAAACCTCCTAAAAAGCAGGTGCTGACAAATGGCGGTGCCGTTTTCTCCCTTTTCAGGCTGTTGTGCGTTTCCCTGTAGGCTGGTGGTCAGTCAGTGCTGCATCATTTCTGGAAGCCAATAAGTTGAATTTCCTCTTGTCAAAAGCACTGCTGCCTGATTTTCATCTAATCGCATCAGACAAATTACTACCGGCACAGCCGGTGACAGGAATTTATTGTTCTGAATGTTACAGTACGTTTTTATGTTTTAAAGTATAAATGAAAATTGGTTTTAGATTAGTTTTTGAGCCACTAACTGGTGTTGCTAAGCCATAATGTTCTCTGCATTAGTACTTCGAACATGTTTATTAGTATTTTGTTTAAATTGTGTTCTAAAAAACTATGTTTTATGCAATTTTTTTCTTTCATTGGTACAGCTTGAATGAATTTTACTGTCTTTTAGGAACTCAACAGTTCAGTAAATATACAGGCTATTCCCAGACCTACCAGTGGGGCGGCAGCCACCAAGATGCAACTCCAAGGTCATGTTTTATTTTTATTTTTGGATCTATGGTTTCAACAGTTGGATGTCTTGTTTTTGCAGTCACCGATTTTAGCGATGGTTCGATACATTTTCTTCTGATGCAACATTGATATTGAGATATTTTTCTAAAGTCTAAAGACTTCAGGATGAATCACCTGAACATCAGTCAACAACAACAGTCACTGATGTCTAAATAAAGACAAATCATAATGAACGATCCTCCTAACCATTTATAAAGTGTCATCAAAAGAAGAAGAATTTAGGAGAAGCCAATATTTTTTTGCTTTTAATTTTGTCATGATATTGAATATTCTTCATTTATTTCTTTTCAGGGATGGCTGGCAGAGAAGATGCACAGAGATTGTGGCCATTGATGCCATGCAGTTCAAGAACTTTCTTGAACAGTTTCATCCTGACAAAATTACCCGAGAACTTAACAAGGTCAGGGTTGTTGTTTTTTTCCTGCCTTCTTCCTGCTTTTTCTTTATTTTCTGACTGTTGGAGTTTTTGGTTTGTGTCTCTTTAAGTACTTCACCATACATTTTCTTCTTCTTCTTAAATTTGTTATTTTTGCTATTTTTTTGTGAGGCTCTTCGGGTAGTTTCTCAGATTTAAGGATTTAATTTTCCTTATCCATGTATTCTTTATGAGTTTACAGAAACAATTCTACTATATTCCCTTTTATTTCTTGATCGTGTTGCGCAGATTCAAACATTGAAGTGTCAAACCAACTACTGTCTGATTTAAAAAGCTTCTAACTTGAATGTTCATCCAAGGAATATTAATTTACTTTAAAAAGGGTAAATATATGATTTGTGAAGAAACGTCATGAACACAGTATGCCATGATTGAATACATAACAAACATAATGCTAATGCACTCTAATTTGGCCAGAATGAATGAATATGAATAGTATATTTATGTAGGGAGTAACTAATCAGATCATAGTTGGTACCTTTTTATTTAGCTAACAGGGGTTTTACTGTTTGCATAATCTGTTTGGTAGTGCTGTTCTTATTTGTAATAGAAAATCAAGATGTTGTCAGGTCTGCTGTCAGGAAAGCTTAAGAGGTGTTTGGCAGTTCTGACAAGGCCGTGAAAAATGCGACAGCGTGAAGATCAATCCCAGTTTGAACAATGTTCAGTTAAATGTCAAATCTGTCATTTACAAGGAAAATATATTATTGGACGGGGGGGGGGGGGGGGGGGGAGAATGTTTATTTTCGATGTAAAAATCAATGTCCAGATTCTTACAAATGGTACAGGTTTTTTTTTTGCCATTTAGAATATTATCTCAGTAATTGAGTGGCTGCAACACTTCATGTTGTGGTTTTTGCTTGAAAGTTGTCCCAAAAAAACTTTTTTGTGGAATGCAGCGAGTAAAGCTTCACACACTTAACTAACAGCAGGGCTCCAGACTAACTTTTTTCACTAGGAGCACAGTGGCCCCTAACTGAAAATTTTAGGGGCACAACCAGTAAATTTAGGGGCGCATACCGTAAATCAACATGCTGACCAAATCTACTAATTTCCACTGTATTACTAATAAATACTTTAATAATAGATGCAGAAATTAGAATGTGCTGTTTCTGATTCAGTGTCACATTTTATTCTTCACTTTTGAAAATGCAACAACAGGTAAACTGACAGCAGCATCGCTGTCATGACAGTACGAATAGTAAAGAAAACTGATGGGAATTTATCTTTGTGACACCAAATAGGTGCAGCCAAGATGCACAATAAGCGTGTTTGAGATCACCCAGGTGGACTCAACGCTGCGCAGATCACCTGGTGTGAGACATATATTTTTGTTTTTGCTCCAACATCAACTGTCAATCATCACAAAAATATTGCGAGAAAGGGATGAGAGCAAGGGGCAAACCTACCCGGACACAGCTGGAAACTGAACTGACTGAAAGCTGCCCTACAGACTACAAAACAATGCATTATGGGACATGTGTCCTGATGGTTTTTGTAGTTGAGTGATTAATTAAAATAATTTAAAATACCAATTCATAAAAAAAGGCTACATGCATTACAAAACATTAAAATAATCGTAAAATAAATATATAATAACACAGATCACACTAAGGGGGAGAGGAATATTAAAACTAAATTGAATGTTTAGGACAACTCCAACTTCCTGTTGTCCTTTAGTCTTGCTGCAGATTCGCCTTTATCCCACAGCGCCACCCCACCCCCCCCCCCCCCCCCCACCCCCCCCCGGCCTGGTCTCCCCAACGATCCAGGCGAGGTGCCGGTTCATCTCAAACACGTCTATCGTTGCATTTTCCCCACGTAGCCCCGTTTTCAAGCCCCGTTAGCTGTCACGCACGTACGTGGGGGACATTTATTCTCCTCAGCTGACCCGACTCCCGCTGCCGTAACAGCCGTGCATAAACCGTTTGATGCGCCGCCGTAACCGTAACCAAAACTTAACCTTCCTCCGGGTCTGTGGGACCCAGAGAAAAGTTCAGCACGGACTGCATGTATTTAGAAAATTACGAGCGAATAGATACGTTCTAGAAAGGAAAGTAAGGAACTACTTAATGTGGTCCGGGGAGGGAGGGGGCTGTCAGGTGTCCTCCTTTCAAGCCCTGTCATTGTCCCGCCCCCAAGAGTCATTTACCCCACTGTGATTGGTTGGTCATCTCCGTGCACGACAATGAAAAAGTGTCATTCATTAAAACTGGCGGGCTGCAGTAACATTAAATTTTCATTTAAGGCTGGGGCCGCAAAATATCATCTTTGGGGCCGCAAATAGCCTGCGGGCCGCGAGTTTGAGACCCCTGCTGTACACTCTGGCACTGGTACACTAGCCGCAGGCCGGAAGAACGAATCAATAGTTCGCTTGCTCATAGCTCAGACGCACATATCACGTTGTGACTATATTTGTCTCCGTTTCCTTCCCACGGATGTTAACGCGCGCGCGAATATCTCTAGGCCCCGCCCCCTCCACATATTTTAGCCACTTACAGTGACTTATTCTTCTCACACGCAGTGTCCGCCTCACACACAGGAATCACGCGAGAGTGTGTGCTCGCGTTTCATGAGTATGTGCGCGAGTTTGTGTGTCTGCCTGCGCTCGCGTCTCAGATTATTTCATTGATCATTGACGTGCCCCTTCCACATTTAATGTATAAAAAAATACGGAGGGTGGGGGAGGCAAATCTACTGGTCGCACATGTGCGACTGGATGTAAAATTTAGTCGCACACTCTCAAATTTTGGTCGCAAAATGCGAGCAATTGGTCGCAGTCTGGAGCCCTGAACAGAAAAAAATGTTTCCAGGCCACAAAAAACTCCATTTCCCAGATCCCCACACCTTTAGATTTGGTATCTTGTTGTAGCAGTACTGTGAAACTAGAGTAATGTTTTTAACAAAAAAAATTAGCAGATTAAAACCTCAGAATAATGTCAGTCATTCCTTTATTTAAGCAAAAGTTTTACGTGTTAAACATATGCAAATCTCATACAATATTTTAGCCAATTTCTCTTCAGTGCAAAAAAAAGACACAAATGTCTAAAGCTATGAGGCAGATTTTAAGTAATCTGGAAGGAGTTAGTTGCAGCAAAATGAAATTGTGATTTCTCATTTTTGCTAAAATGCTTTTGCCGATGTTGTATCTCTTCTTTGTGACCCGCATTCAGGCTTACTGTGGTTTTTCCCGTCCTGACACCGACAGTAAAAACCTGGCTGCAGTGGCAACAGGCAACTGGGGCTGTGGAGTTTTTGGAGGGGACACGCGTCTGAAAGGTACATCAGGCAGTGTGTTTTCAGAACAAAATAGGTGTCAGATGAACCTTTTTTAGACACCATTTGCCTACATATAATAGAATGTATTTCACATTTAGCAGAAGCTCCACAAGAACTGCATCTACACCCATTTGTCTTCTAAAGATACATTACTTTACTTAAGGAAGGCTACTGTTAGTGGCCTTCCTCCTATTGATTACTTGACAACTATAATATTCTAGTGGAATAGATTTCCAGCTTGAGTTCATCAATTTGTCAGATTTTTCATCTTCTGTGTGTGTGTATTTTGTTGCAGTGCTGCTGAATCCGTTTTTCTTTGCAGGAAGTCACAGGTTTTTTTTATACTTTGCTTCTCCTAACTGCTTTTTTTTTCTGCAATGTGACTCCAAGCCTTTTGTTTATACAAACTGTCTATTATTGGATAACTAATAATTAGCGATAGAGAGGTATGGCTACCTAATAGCCACAATACCCCTCTGTCTGCTTAATGGCGTTCTTCTGGGAAAGAGTCTCATAATTTAGATGCTGTCAGACTGGATCTGCCTTCTGTGACCACACACAGCCACCCGTCTGGGTTTTTGCTTTTTTAATTGCAGCAACTTATTTTCTGAAAGCTGTGTGAAAGCAAAGCTTCTGAAAAGTTTAAATATTCTCCTTTTTTTATATATATATATAATTTGGTTCAGTTCTGCTCATTACCTTAGCAGTAGCTCTAATTAGATAGCAGACATATTTTCAATCTCTCAAATATTTACAGCTCTCCAGTGCCAGTCCTGGCTTTCCTTTGTAACTGATCCAGAGTTCTCTGTGGGGGTGAGACCTATTCCCCTCGTTCTGTACATTTCACTGTGCAGGTTACACAAACTTTAGCCTCTGAATGACTCAAGGTGCTTTTTTTCTTTAAATTTTACTTAATTATAACAAAGAATGTCAATCCGTGGCATAGCAAAGTCAAACGTTTCCTATCAAAGGATTGTTGTTTTGTATTTCTGCACTTAGTGCAGTGAGACATATTGTGTGCCGCTCTCATTGGAGTTCTTTAATGCTCCCTTCTTTCCGTCTAGCTCTCCTCCAGATGCTGGCAGCTGCTGAGGCGGGCCGGGATGTAGCTTATTTCACCTTTGGTGACAATCGACTCATGACAGATGTCAACAACATGCACTCCTTCCTCACCCAGAGGAACATCAGCGTTGGTAAAAGAAACATACACAAGACCCAAAATCCTGTTTTAACATGTTCTTGTGTGTAAATGTGAGATGAAATTTGCAATTCTGAGTATTTCTTTACTCAAATTGCTGTGAAGCAGGATCAGACAAAAAAAGAATTGATTTTGAAAAAGCTTGTCAATGTGACACAGTACCTACAATTGACAGGCTACAAGCTCTCTGCTCTGTTCTGCTCTGATCCATTCTGATGTATCCACTTGGAGACAACTAGATCCATGCACAGTGGGGCAAAAAAGTATTTAGTCAGCCACAAATTGTGCAAGTTCTCCCACTTAAACAGACGAGAGAGGCCTTTTGATCATAGGTATACCTCAACTATCAGAGACAAAGTGAGAAAAGAAATTCAGAAAATCCTATTTTCCTGATTTTTTTTTTTCAAATTATGGTAAAATAATTGCATTACATGTAATAATGCTAGTGTGAATGCTTTCTGCTGAATGTGGTCCCTCAAGATGCTTTGGCAATTTAACAAGTTGCGGTAAGAATCTTCTGAAAATGATTTCATATTTGCTTAACTCCAAATTAGCCCAAATACCCTCAATAGATTCCAAATTAGCCCAAAAAGCTAGCATGTTGCTAAAATATTAGCTTAACGCCAAGATTCCTTTCACAATTAAGCGTATTTGTTTTTTCTTATTATTGCTTTTCAAATAAAAGCTAAAGCAAGGGAGCGTTTAAACGAATGGATGACTGGAAGTTTGGGCGGGCTTTCTCCCCACCAACGGTCCCACCCACAACTCAAGCAAATTTATGATGAACTGCTGTCGCTCTGCAGAAACTATTTCCTAGAAAACGACACAGATTTTTCGATTTTGTTTAAAAGCGGCATGATCATTATTAAAATCCCATTAGGAACGCTTTTAAAATAGATCAAAAGATTATTGGATTGGAACTTTAGGAAAATGTATTTTTATGCATTTCCTTTAGAGTTTTTTATTTGATAAAATAGTTCCATAAAACAATGATGTAGCTCATTCATTCATTCATTCATCTTCTTTACCGTTTATTCCCTTTCGGGGTCATGGGGTTGCCGGAGCCTATCCCGGCCACTTGGGCGTAGGCAAGGGATACCCTGGACTGGTCGCCAGTCTGTCGCAGGGTAGAATATCCTCAATCACACATCCATTCACTCTCACACTCACACCTATGGACAATTTAGAGTTGCCAATTAACCTATGAAGCATGTTTTTGGACGGTGGAAGGAAGCCGGAGATCCCGGAGAAAACCCACGCATGATGTAGCTAAGCTTATAAAATCTTCGTGTTTGTCACAGGGGAAGTGTTTGACCTGCTGGGGCAGTACTACAGCTCGGTGTGTAAAAGCTGCCTGATTCGGCGCCCCAGCGTCAGCCTCTACGACTTCATCTACCAGCAGGTTGGCTGCTCGCCGGCGTCTGATGACTCCAGCTAGGTTATACCAGACAACATGTTCTGATGGGTATCCATTAAGTCCTTGCAGCTGTAGAGTCATCACTCCTCCAGGAATGAAAACATCCTTATAACTGCCTTAAGGTGAATTTCTGAATATGTTTTTATGTATTTAGCTGTAAGAATGATAAAATGTGGCTTTAATCACTGAGTACGAACAATTCAATACTCTTTAAAAACAAACACCGGAACTGCCTAAGTAGATAAAGTGACCTTCCTTGTGTTTAGTTTGCTGAATTAGTAATATGGTTTTAGAATGCCTGTCCTCATAATGCAGCTATGATATGAAAAGTGAAGGAAATACGGATAAAGTCTTCTTAGTTTGTCGTTTTTCTTTTTTCTTTTCTCAACCAAGTCAATGAAGTCAATGTAAATTATGTAGATGGAAAAAAAAAAAGGGCAAAAAAAATCTCAAAAGCCCATTTTGTTTAAAAAGCAACATAAATTGTCGTGAAATAACTTCTTATCTTGTACATTGCTTTTGTTAGGATTATAGTTGGTGTTTGTGATTTGCATGAAAACATTTTTTTGTGTGAACCATTCTCATTTCTTTGATTTCTTTGATTTTTCTTTCCCTTTATAATAAATTAAGATTAAATTTTTAGTTCACGTAGTCTACTATTTTTATTTGGCCAATAACTTGGATGAAACTGCTTTTATTTCCCATGAATGTTGCAGACGGAATGGGTTTCTCTGCTGCATTTTAATTTCTCTTTGTCAGCTATTGCTTCACTCTTTCACTAGCAGTTTAATAAGGTCACACCCTTCATATCAACTGTAAAGGACACCTCGTTAGAGATTGGATCGCAGAACATCCTTTTAGGAAGTGAAGTTTGAAATGTGATTTCTATGATTCAACTTTTTTGGGGGGTCATCAAAAGCCAGTTTTACCTGTAATATTTGTTTATATGGTAGTGATAGAAAAAAAACTCTGGCTCATTTTTGTTATTTATGGTAATTATAGTGAATATTTTATATTCATGAGCTACAAAAATAATATCTAGGATCTCCAGTTACAAAAAAAGTAATCTAATGATCCTATTGGTTAAAAGACCAATTGTTTTCTGGACTGAATGTGCTTGTTGTAGAGTGTGGAGCTGTTTGTCTTCTCTGTATCAGGGCCTGATGAAAGGAGTCTCTTTGTTGCTTGCTGAGTTCAAAATAAACCTTTGGTGGCATCTCTCCGAAGGGGATCCACCACAGACACACAGGAGGATCCCACTGAACTGATCCCTCCACAGGGGGCGTCATGGGGGTTTTTGACCTTTAGGTGACTGTCTGCCATAAAATCAAGAAGATGCAGTCACTTGTTTTCAGACATGAACTTCATTTACAAGTTGAATAATTGGTTTTATAAGGTTTGATCTGCCATTAACATGTTTGTGTGTTTATAATAGTAAAGAGACATTATCTCCAGCTTTGAGGATTTTTGGAGTGTTTCTCAGCACAATCTCCAAACTCCAGTGCCTCCACCTTTAACAAACGCTTGATTGATACTGTGTTCGTGCTTAAATATGAAAAATTCAGTCTTTCATAAAAACAAAAAAATATCTGACAGCACAAAGGGACAAACACTTAAAAAAAACTCTGAAAAAATACAACTGTTCACAAAATAAAGGTAAAAAACTAACTTTCATGAGTTACACATTTTTATTATTTCAATTGGAGATGAACTGAGTATTACTGTTAAATTTATCATAATTTGGGGCTAATTACATATAAGGGTGACTAACTTTGGAAACCGTGTTCACCTTGTAATGTTTCTGTGCAGGAAAGCAGTTTTAAAGACGGTGATCAAAATCTATGTGCCAAAACAATAACGGAAAAGAAACTGATGATGTGGCAAATTGCACGTAGAAAATCACTTTGATGCAACACTGTGATAAATCACTACAAGTCATATGCTTAAAGCATGATAAATCAGTTATGCTATTGAACTTGATCACTTAAGACTTATAGCAACCACTTTTTTTTAGATGTAGCACAAGCTCTTGGGTTTTGGTGGAATTCCTGAGGAGATGTGTTTTTTTGGGCAAAGATCTTTTATGTTCAGGTCTTTGAGGATCCTCGCTTTTGCAATGAAGATGAGCTAAACACAAAAAAACACTAAGGTCGTATAGAGTTTGAAAATGGCTTTACAATTAATCACTTAATCCAAGTGAATTTCGTCCCTTGGCTGAAGATTCCTGCAGTGTTGAATCATGGGTACAAATTAGACGTATTATCACTCATTGATTAAATATTGATATGTTTACTGAAACCCAAGGGGCGGTGGCCTTTTTGGGCACTCACGCCCATTTGTCAACACTTTTAAGTGGTTCTTGGTTTTATTTAGGTTTTTTTTTTCTGATTTTCCTGTAATCGAAGTAACTGACTTGTTAAAATAAACTTGCAGCATGTCTGGTCTTTGGGGACAAGACTGATCTACAAATTATTTTCATCTTAAAACATTATTTATGCGATGTAAACACTATTTATATTAGAAGAGATGCTTGATGCCAAAATGGCATTTTATACGAGATCAAATTGAAAAACAGGCTAATCTAGATCTAAAAAGATACATTTCAATGACCAGTCATCAGCAAACCTAATGTTTTTATAGGATTCTCTCAAGGTGACTAAAATATCGCGAACAGATCTTTGCAGAAGACATGCTTAAAGTTTAAAATTACATTTTCCTAATCAGAGTGTTTTACACTGAGGTGATTAGGCTCCTGGCCAACTCCCATTAATCTGTAAACTGATATCCTCAAAGAGACTTATTAAAAGATGTTCTGGCAAAAACTCGACCACAGGTGCATCTTGTAGCAGCTGCTTTGTTGGAGCGTGATTCAGTTGAGTTGGATTTCCTTTCACGATCAAACTTATTTGTGTTTTCTTATGATTGCTTTTAAAATAAAAACTAAAATTCTTGTTCTTCTAGCTGCTTTTTAATTTAAACCTTTGGAGGAGACCTCTTATTCTGCTTTTTAGACGGGATGTTTGCCCAATTAAAATCTTAACATTTTTTCGCATTTCTATTTGGTTAAATGAAATTGTGATCCATAGATATACTTTGAACTTATGACATGTTTTATTAAGTTCTTTGTGTCCAGTGCACTTTTTAGGCGACTGTTGTGAATTTTTTTTTTAATCCTCCAGCTCCACCCATGCTGAGACGGTTCCTCCACCAAAGGCGGTTCCTTTCCTTTACTAGAAACCTGCTTGCCTTGTGTTTTGTTTGGGTTGAAAAGCCTGCAGTCAAAATTAGTTTTTGTGAACAGACCGTGCTAAAAGGATGAGAAGGCAGCGTATAAATCTGTGACCAAAGCAATTATTCATTAATGGCAGCTCTCTGTGGCCAGTTTAGCTCAAATGTTTCCTCTGTGATTGATCCAAAAGAAAAATCCATTTTACGTGAAATCTGTGGCTTTTAACCAAACTGACTGCCTCGCTCTGTAAGGTCAAGGATTGAGAGAGTGAAGTTATTTCTGCTTCCAGTGTTATTAAATTGCCTATCTATCACGAGGGCCTTGTGTGATTGATACCGTCTCAGCTGGAATGAAGGATGAAGGAAGACTGTCTCGGACCGCATGCATCAGTACTAGTGTATCGAAGATACACTGATTTGGAAAAAAAAACAAAAGTTTCAGCACCCATGTGGTCATTTTCATGAAAATGTGTTTGATCTTGCAAAATACTTTAGCTTGCCATTTACGGTTAGTCATTTTTTTATGATCACACAACTGTTTGCTCCCTTCAAATGACAATTATAGGTCAATATTCTCAAATACCAAAGCCCCATCAGAACATTTGTCCAAAAAATATTGTTTGTAAAGAGTACAGACCATCCATTCATTTTCCAAACCCACTGAAAGTCCTTTGAGGTCATGGGATTGCTAGAGCCTATCCCAGCTACTGTTTGACAAAGGTTGGGGAACCTCTGGAAAAGTTGCCAGTCTGGTGCAGGGCCACACTAACAATCACACCTAGGGACAATGTAGAATAATCAATTAACCGATGAAGGATGTTTTTGGACTGTGGGAGGAAACCGGAGTGTCTGGAGAAAACCCACGCTTGCACAGGGAAAACATACAAACTACACACAGAAAAGAACAAACCGGGATTCAAAGCAGAGCCTTCTCGCCACAAGAAGAGAGTACTAACCACCACATCACAATGCAACCTAAAGGAACAGACATGCGCCTCTTTTTTTCTACCTGTTTTATGAAACATTTTTGGATTTCTTCTGCACTTGAATCCATTTTCTTTGAAGTGTTATAATAATGAAAATGATGAATTTGAATTAGCTGCTCTTTTCCAGACACTCAAAGTACTTACAATGTATGTCCATTATTCATTCACTCCTCATTCATACTTGGTGATGGTAACTACTGTTGTAGCCACAGCTGCCCTGGGGCAGACTGACAGAGGCGTGGCTCCCAGTTCACGCCGATGGCCCCTCTGACCGTCACCGGGACATTGATACGCATCCACACACTAGTGGAGCCACACTGGAGTGCAGGGAGGGTGAAGTGTCTTACCTAAGGACATAAACAACAGATTGGTAAGACAATCTCCTGAAACAAGAATCCTGGAGTAAAAATGCACTGCAAAGACAGCTGTCTTGTCTGTCACAGGTGTTTGATCTCATAGTGCAACTTAATATGGATAAACTGCCTAATATGGTTCCCCAACTCTGCGCAATCATCAATCAGCAGCTCAGACCCTCCCTTTGTGCCTGATGACTCTAGCAAACTTCTGTTAAACATTACTGATAGGTATCCATTTGGATGAGTCCTCGCCACTTTTGACATGACAATATTCTCATTCTGCCTTTAGAAATATGTTTTCAATCGATTTCTTTAAATAAGTACCAACTCAGACCATTAAATCTTGATGTAAATGTTTTTGATCTTGCAAAATATGGCCTATTTTTCGGGGGTAATGAAAGTTTTTGATTATCATTAAGGTGATTGTCCTGCTTTTATGACTATCGACATCATAAACACCAAAGGAACCATGATTAGGGCCTTTCTGAGAGTTTGAATTGATATGTGGCACATGACACTGAGGTCTTCATAACTTGTTGGTTATTTGTTCGTTTTTCCTTTTTTTGAGGTTGTTTCTCTGTTTCTGTACATTTTATTGATTGAACCACGAGGACCTACAAACTTAACTATATAAAACTGGAAATATAAAATTGACAAAAACTCATACATTTTTAAAAATGCCTATCACTTGTCTTTAAATATTGCTAAAAATGTGAAAATTAGATACTAAGTAATTCTGTCAACAAGACATTGATAGATATTAGTGAGTTGTATGCAGAGGCAATCCTGGCCTGAGCAGAGACATTTTCAGAGTTTTCTGAGTTAAGTCTATAGCCCTTTCAGCAACATTTCTTTCAGATGCTGGTTTTCAGTCAAAGTTTGAGACTTGTCATATTCAGGGACTCCCTGAGGGCAATCCATAAGCACAATATCTTCAGTAGAAATGTTTTTTTAGAAGTAAACATTTAAAAAAGCCCTTAGAAAGTATTTTTTTTTAAATCAAAGAAAACATTTAGAGTATTTTTAAAGCCCATTGTTGGGTGAAAGCTTTTTGTATTTTTGAGTTGACGTAGCTTTACATGCCATGTACAAATACATCTATTAACAAGCGCAGCTTTAAAAGGCACACATCAGCTCTGTGAGTCATACAACACATGCATTATTGGAGTCCCACAACATGGAGTCAAACTTTAATAGGCAGTCTTTGCCATTTTCTCTGCAGATAATTTCAGCCATCTGTCACTTTGAAAATATTTAATATAGATGCATAAATCTAAGAGAGGTTTAAAGCCAAGGATATAAAGAAATAAAAAACAAGTACTATTATCAAGAAACATTTGTTTTTTTTACAACTACAGGACAACTAAAATATAAAAAGTCCATTTATGCAACTTACGATCACATAAAAAAACTCTTATTTTCATGTTGAATATGTAAAGAGGCGTGTGTGCAAGATTGAACCTCTATGCAAACTGCATAATCTACATTTAGAGTGTAATGTTTGAGCTTTATTGCACCCAACTTGGCATTGAAAGATTTGCCTTGTTCAACACAATATTTGCCTTTGAAGAAAGAAAATCTTTTCTCAGTACTTTTGCAAAAACTAGTCCAAAAAAGTGCATCCGCTTCATTAATTTTAAAGAATGATCACTGATTTGGATTTACTTTATAACAGAACTCATAAATGCTAGTGTTCATTCTCGTGCATCACAGCCAAAATGGTTGATTTTTCCGAGTTAATCTGCTTAGTTTGTCTATCTTAGACATTTAATTGCACACTTGTTGCATCTCTCCCAAAGGATGTGTGCAAATCCATCTGTTCCACGTCAGTCCACAGCCAGAGATACTCTTGAAAAGAGTCAAGTTTGTTGTTTTCTTAAGATGGAATTTAAACTGCTGCGAAAAGTTTAAATATGTAAGGCATCTTTAAATTTTTTTGAGGGAAATTTAATTTAAAAAAAGAATCTTTTAAAACTCCTAGAAGAGCTAATGTATGCATGGATCTTGTTGCCTCACCAAACAGATGTCTCCATCTGAGACAGATGTTTCCCAAACATTTCAAAGAAGGCATTTTATTGCTTGCTGGCCTTGATCATTTTCCGGATGTGATTAGGATTCGACACATGGTATCAGTGGTTAAGAAGGTGAAAAATCACCTGTTCATGTGTTGCAGTAGCTTCACTTTTTTTTTTGGAAAAGTCTTTAAAAATATGAAGTTAGACAACTGTTAGAGGACGATAATAATCTCCTGCTTCTTGCGTGTCACATTTCTTTTTGGAACCACAACTTATTTGTCCCCACAGTTTAAACTTCTTGTCCACATGTGACATATGTGAAGGCTCTTTGACAGGTAAGTGTGGTACAGGGCAATCTGAGGGATCTTTCACATGTTGGCTGTATGATTGTGTGAGTGTTTCTGGAGGGGAGGGGGCTGTCTCCATGTCTGTTCAGGGCTTTTCACTGCAGCGTCTGCAGAAGAGACCTCCGGGTTCTGCCGTGCGCTGGGCTTGTCTAAGAGCTGTCGCTGCTGGGGTGGCAGCACAGAATGGATGTCTTGGATGTTGAGAAGGTAAAGGAAAATAAATTAGTCTATCTTTAGAGAGATCTTTCAATGATTTTGCATTATTTCACTAAAGGTTTCCAAAAGTATTTCAATCAGTTCTTCATTAGATTTTTTTTTTATTTTTTATTTTATTTTTTTTTATTTCTAACTTGTTCTGTCCAACAGCTGAGCAAACAGATTAGAGCTGAAGGCTTTTTGTGTTGGACAGGTTTTACTATCACAAAAAGAGGTTATATAGCTTCAAGAAACTAGAGTGTAGATTTGTATAAACCCCTTTTTGTCTTATTATTTTTTATTTATTTGTTACATTTAGTGTGTGTGGGGAGGGAGAGGGGAAGAATGTGAGGGGAGGGTGGAAGAGAGTAAAAGGAAGAAAGGTGAAAAGGTGGGGGATATAAGCACTGATTTGACTAAGTTATTAATTTAAGCTGTAACAATTATACCAGATCTGCTGGAAAGACGAATGTTACATCAAAGGTGAAAATCTGAGACTAAGATGAGCGAAAAAAAATCTGTCCATCAATACACTGTAGGTAAGGAGGAGGGATGAAGCAGACAGGGAGTGTGGCAGTGTGCACGTGCACGTGGGGGTGGAGATACATGCATGCTGCCGACGTGAACCGTGTGTTCATAAAGGGAGCCAGAACCTACCCAGCCAGACCAGGAAAGGGGAGGAGAGCCCCCCAGGCCAGAAGCCCCCCCAGCATCCGGACCCAGGCAGCCCGGGAGGGGAGGAGGAGGGGACCGCCCACCCCACCAGCCAGGCACAGAGAGGGCCCCCCTACAGGGGCCCCCCAATGCCCAGAGACACAAGCGAACCCAGTGTCCGGCCCCCAGGCCACAAGACAGGAGCGCTTAGCCGTACCAGGCGGCAGCCATGGGGGCCACCGGGCGCCGGACACCGAGACAAAGGCCAGGGACGAAGCCAGGGCCCCCGGAACCCATGAGCCAGCCACCACCCGACCGGCGCCCCGTCCCCGCAAGCCAGCCCAGGCACGCGACCTTAGCAACCCAGGGATCGCCACGCACCCACAGCCACAGCCACCCCCCTAAAACCCTACGCACTACAACCCCCCCCCCCCCCCCCCCCCCCCGCCCTAATATCTGACCCCCCCTCCCCAACCCTCTCAGTGTGATGGGGAGGGAAAGCCCCAGAGGGTCCCAGCGAGCCAGCCCCCAGGTCGGTCCTACCCATGCACTCACACACACGTACTCACAATCATCTGGTTACCCTCCCTACCCCCGCCGCCACGCAGTAACCCCCCCCCCCAGCCGGCCGACCCCCAGCGCCGCATGCCCGACCCCTCCCGCAGCCGACAGGATACCCATAAGCATCTAATAACTTAATGCGCTTTAAAATAAGACAATATTTACTATAAGATTAACATTTTCAAACATTTGACGACTTTAATGGTGGCATTCTCTGAAAATGCTGTACAGTTTATCCCTGTGTTGGGTAATTGCAAACCACACAAACAAAAGCCCATCTGATGTGTGCATCTTTGCTGTCTTGCAGCGGAGCATCCTTGACAAGTGTGGCTGAATGGGCCATAAAGCGACAGTGCCATCATCTCACAGCCCCGTTCTCTGTTACGTATGAACCCGTGGCCAAACTGACAGGCTTATTTATGCCGGGACACATGCAGCCAAGATAATACCATCACTCCTTTGCCAAACACAGCTGGTTCACAAACAAATCTTACTGACAAATTGTAAAGTGTTTAAGGCAACAGAGGGTCTGTAAATGGAAAATCCCCATTTACTCACCACTCATGTAGACGCAGTTCCTTTACGGATAAGTAGATTAGACCCCTTTTTTCTTCTGCTGTTCAATTACTTTAGCACTCATAAAAACTTGATGTGCCGTCTCCAGAGTGAGATACTGGAGCTCTGCTCATTGCAATACGGAAAAGATTTAGCGCAAGCGCTTTCCCTCCGACAAGAGACTCGGCGGAAGAATTCTCTTTGGCTGCAGATATTGCAGTCCCCATCTGCTCTTCAAGCATGCAACCGTTATTTCACAGCTCACTTCAGTCGGCTCCTCTGCTACTCTCACATCCACACAGTAGTAAATAAACCCAACTGAACTCTTTGTGGAGAAAAAACTAAATGCATACAGCAACTATATAGTGGGTTTTAATTTTTCTATTTCTACCAGTACCTCTTAGCGGTTGAATTCATTTATCAGCCAGGGAATTCCCTTGTGAACTGTTCACTGTGATGTGTGCATGGATTAGAGTATATGTGTATGTCTCCTGTGGTGTTATTTGCATTTCTGCTGCTCTGAATACACAAGAAAATATAGGTTGAAGGAAAACTGACATTAAAGCCCCTTCAACAATTAAATAATTGAACCAGGCTTTTTAGTTCTGCCCAAGAATCCAAATATTGCTACATTAACTAAAGATTTTTCTTTTATTCTAAAGAGTATTTCTCCCAAATCTGTACAAAAAAATTCTCACAAACATCATACTCTTTATCTTAAAGCAAACCATTAAACACACCTGCACTTTTCCATCTGTTGCGACTCCGTTTGTTTTTCCTAATGGGTCTATATAACTGGCAGGAGTCGGGCTGCCTCATGGCGTGTGACTTCAGTTGCTGGACTCCTGAGAGTGATGGGGCTACTGGCAGCTGTGGGTTAGAGCGTAATGCTCACAAAAGCCTCAGTTCATCGCCTCTCCACCCCGCTGTGTGCTTCGCTCCATAGGGACAACACTACTGGGACAAATGTCCGCCTGGGAGCCGAGAAGTAAATGAGGCCCACTAATTTTTTTTTTTTTTTTTTATATTCAGTCATCCAATTTTCCTTACATCAACAATCCCTACATATTGCATCTGGTATGGCAGCAGAGGAACGGCGGATATGAGAATGGCATTTTGCTTACCGTGTCTCACATGACTAAGCCACCAAGCTCACATGCATGCAAAGTCATGTTTTTTTATTTGTCCTCATGACAGCAGAGCCATTTCTTGCCTGGTGTGGCTTCTCAGTTGTCAAGTGCTATAAGAGATCTCTCAGGACTCATGGCCAGCTCGCAAATTTCTTTGCATTACAGAGATGGGTTTCCAAAGAGGGTGCAGCTCTTCTAATGAGTTCTTCCTTGTCCATTTCTTTTCCCCTGTCGCCCTGGATCCATTCGTTTGGGACTCTTATGCAACCAGCTCTAATGCCGAATAGGGAGCCATGCAGGCACACAAACGGTTGTTACTTTGATGTAAAGAGAGCGTTTAAGCGTTAGTCTCCTCACAGGGAGTTTGCGGATGATTGAGTCTGATCTGAAGTTGTCAGCCTAGGACAATCATTCCTTGTCTTGTGTGATCCACTTATCATATATATATATTTTTATCAGTTTAGTGAGTAAAAAGCCCCAAAATGTATTCCGTTTTTTTTCCATCGAAACCTGCAGTTAATTTTTGTACTTTCTCTTGGTGACCCTTTTGCTTACTGTTCACCACTCCCTCGCTGGGGCAACTCAAATTAGCCGTGGCTGTTCGATGAAACCCAAACCCCTGCTGGACTTGTTGCAGGGCCAAATCATTAATCTTTCCCCGAAGCAGGAGCTATGGCAGCCGCAGACGCACATCCACCAGCTGAGATTTACGCGGCACATTGAAGCAGAGCGTCGCAATCTGGATCCTCTCCACCAAGTCATCTCAAAATTGGTTATTGATCTTCTTCTCCCAAAATGAATCATACGTTGCCAAGATTGTTTCACTACGACGTTTACAGTTGTATGGTTATGGCTAATGTGCAGTCTATGGATGGATTACAGTTTGGAAACCATGAGAAAACAGCTGCCTGGATGGAATAGGGAGTAAATTACTTTGAAAATGAAAATGCACCCCATTGTCATGTGGTATAGCCTCATTACAACCTATCACAGGGGCTGAAGAAGCACTGACAGTTGCTAAAGAGCTTTAGGTTAATATTTTTTCTGTGATGACTGACCACAGTCAAGCCAAAAAATAATAATTTTAACAGCAGTCATCCAAAGAACTGAAATATTTTGGAAATTTGACAAATTTTCCTCTTTATTTTTAAAGAATTACTTTATAGAGTAAAGTAAAGTATATAAGAGTTCTGTCAAAGCAGATTATCTCCATCTGACTCAAACGAGACCAGCTCTGCGGACGTACTTACTTTCTTCTCCTGCCATATAATATATTGTAGCATATCATTTAATGGGTCCTCACTATTCGCCCAATTAGGCTCCAAGATGGTGTGTAAATGTAACTCCTGCCCTGGGAGCAGTTTGCTCATAAATGCCAGATTGGCCATTAGAAGAATATGTGTGAGCGAAAACAGACAGGTAAGATATAAAACTGGGCTTAATTGAAAGATTGTGAAGAAGGCGGCCGTTATCTTTTTTTGGTTTTTCATATTAAATGTCAATATCAATGACAAAAGATAATGGGACATTGCTTGGGTCTTTAATTTTAGGGAGATATTCGTTCTTTTAAAGATGTCTATATTATTGACATTAATGCTGAGGTTTCTGAAAAAGCTAGTTATGACTATTTGATTAAGTTCTGTTATTTAAAGACCCACTCCAATGAAAATGCTCTCATTATGGAGGACATACATAAAGAAAATTTAGATTAAAACAGCATTTTTTGCTTTAATCAAAGACAGTTGGCATTTGTTTCAAAACTGTACGACTTGACAACTCCCATATTGCTCGTCATTTTTGTTGCGCCCGTAATGTTAGGATGGGGTTGTAGGAGGCTGAAAGCTAGTGGGAAAGTGTGTAAACAAAGGGATGATGGGAAATGAGTGCAGGCTTACTCCTGCACTCACATTTTAGACGCAAATTTCTGATGAATGACTGCCTCTCGGCAGAAAGTATGTCCTAGAAAACGATCCAGGTATTTGGGATTTTGCCTAAAATGACAATCATAATTAAAAATTCCACTGAGAGCACTTTCAAAAAAGATCAAAAGATGATTGGAATGGAACTAAAATTCTGTCTAAGAGCCCAGATATTACCAGTGTAAAGGTTGCCAGAATTTCTCAGGATCATACAGGACCAACTGACCTAACTACATAAGCGTTTGTTTCCATGAAACATTTTGAATCGAAATTCCACAAAATTGATGTGTATTTGGTTTGTGGAAGGAAACTAAGAATTAAAAAAGTAAAATAAACTTACCGGTAATTAGGATTTCAACCAGCCTTTAAAATTGAGTATTTATGTGTTTATTTTTGCAGATTTATTCTAATAATCTGTTAAAGCTACTAGAGTCTGTGAAATGATGATCATCGATGACACAGCAAACTACTTTAGAATAGTTTTTTTCCCCCCATCTCCAACTTCAAAAAAGAAATCAAACTTTCATTTGCTACTTTTAGGTGTCTGTCTTCCTCAAACCTTCGTGATCTTCTCATTGTTAGATGAAGCAGAAACATCCTCAGTGGTCCTGTATTTCTGTCACTCTGGCAGGCTCATGAGCAATAACAATGGGCTTGAGATGGACACGTCTGCTTTTCCAGTCGATAGCAGCCAGCATGTAGGGCTCTGACTCTCCCTGCAGCATGGCAGACGCTTATTAGTGGTAATTTTCTCGCATCATCCATCACCAGGTGGGCTTCCTCCATTGATCTCAATGCCAAGCCTTGTCACAAGCTGCTTCTCACGCAGCGAGGGCACTGATCTCTGCTGGCAATGGCAGTCAATGACCTAGCTTAATGTTCTGTCAATGTAGTCATGACTGGGCGGCCATAATTAGACCTGTGAGGTGACTTGCACAAGTCAACTGCTGTCCAAGTCACCTATCGCACATGCTGCTCTCGGATTTTAGCTTGGATACATAAGAAGCATACGTTTCCATGACTGGAAACTTGTATCTGTTTACTCAGTAAGACCGTTTTCTTTGATTGGAATCCTTGATAAAGTTTTTCTGATTTATCTTTGAAACCTTTTGTCCACAATTGATCATCATTGCATTTGTAACTCACATGCATCAATTCATGTGTTCCTTAAGGTGTTAACTTTGATCAGTTTTTTTTATCAACAAAAGAATATGTTTAAATGTTAATTTTTGCAAAAAATTGTTTATTTAAACAAAATGTCTTGTGATGAAATCCTGATTGCACTACATACATCATAATCATGAAAATATGAGGATGTTATTGGCAGAATCTATGGTAATGCATTTTCCTTGCAGCTGTTTTGCCTCTCAAACAGCACTGAGATGTGCTATCAATGGTATTTAAATTTTAATAACACTTGTGAAAAATATCTTCAACCTATATGATGAATAGGAGAAATGCAACTCTCTTGTGTCTCATTTAGGAAACATCTATTTAAGAGTTTTCTTGTTTCTGTAATCCAAATAAAAATTAAACAGATGACTTTATTGTATGGTTGTTCTTTTTGTACTGTTGCTTAATCTGTTCCTCCAGTTTAACCAATAATTCAGAATATATGGTCTGCATCAGATGATGCCATCTGCTATAGGAAGATGATGAGGAATTGCTCCAAATGGATGACTTGGATGCAAATAGGTCCCATTAAGTGCAACTGACTGAAACAGACCTTTTTACAGGTCAAGATGAACGATTTAGTTAACAGCTACACTTTGAGACAGGTGGAGGTTGTCTTTGACCAAAACTGCATTTCATAACTGTTTTGATTTGATTTTTCTTTAAACTTTTTTTTAACTGTCTGTCCTAATTACCCTCTCTACTGCAGTCAAGGTTTAGTTAACACCAACAAAATGGTTTCTGTTGATAGTGCCATAAAAAAGAAGCAAATTCCTGTGTCAAAAAGTAAATATAAATGTATATACCAGTATATATAATATGTTTTGTCTCTCACAAAGATTTGTTGAAACATTTACTTTTACCCCTATTTTACTCCACATTTCTAGTCAAAACAAGTCACTGTTTTTTAACCAAATTTAGATCTATTCCTAACCAGGTTACCAATTTACTACCAATTCAGTCCAACCATAAAATCTCTTTATTCCCTGACTGTCAGTTTATGATTTAATATAAAGGTTTATATTTGAGATTCTCGTGCTTCAAATGGTTAGAGACTCCTTTAAATGTCTGAGTTTCTTGACCTAGACTTTAAATAAATCCCTGAAATCTTAAGAGTCTGCTGATGGTGTTTGTGGACTTATTTCAAAACACTTGGAGATCTGTCTTTTCCTCAACTCTATGAGCTGCCAACATTGCTTTTTATTGATTTGGGGAAAGTCTAAAAAAATTGCAATATTATTTATTTCAGACAAATGTTTCAGTAATTGTATAAATTGTGCTTTTGAGTTGTGTCATTTTTGCTTTGATTTTTTGTTTCATATTTTAGATGCTTTGTGACTTTGCACATTAAAAATAAACTTTGTATACTGTACTCAAAGACCTCAAAAACTAAAGTCCTTAAGTGTCAGTTTTTTCCATAGGATTCTTACCCCATCCTCAGGGGTATTTCTGCAGTCAACATGCATCAGGGAAATGGATTATTTTGGAAAACATCTCAGTATTTTATAGTAAAACTTATTTCCTGTTTTAATACTGAGTTTAAACAGCTTTGACAAAGCTAAAATATATCAGCTATATATATGTATATGTAATAACAGAAGAAACAGAACAGAAGAAACATTACAAGAAAAATTACAAGATTACTGGAGTAATTTTTGAAATATTTAACATTTAGTTGAAGCATTTCAGGCTTGTTTTCATTGTATTTAGGCTCTAAGGCAAATACTGAAAGAGAAAAAAGAACAGCAGAAGTCTTTGAAGTTCATTTGTGATTCTGTCATATTTCCATTAAGAGAAACAAAAAAACAACATAAAACATTAGTATTGTTACATTTTATAAATGACTCACACCCACACACAAAAAAATTTATTCTTTTCTCTTTATTTCTGGACAACTTCATAACTTTTCTATGAGATTCATTTTTCTGAGATTTTGGCAATCACTAAAACACTGCTATAACTGAAAAATACAGCATTTCCAATATATTCACTATTAAGAGGTAATTTCTTCATATAAATATACTTTCCTGATGTACACAATCATAATCAGTACTTTAAATTACATTAATGTAATCATAGTGTCCATTTTATTTCTTACTATCTGTATGTTTCTCTGAGTAAAAGCATCTGAAACTATAGAACCAAACAACACACCATAAATATGACGTTTTAGGACATTTTTCTCTCATGTTAGACTGCAAACATCAAGTCAAATAGAAGCACATCTACTCAGCCGGTACAATTACACTGATTTATCACTGGATTAGACAGAAATCACAACTCACGTTAAGGCATTTTGTTTTTCTCTGTATATATGTTTTTCAATTCAAATGATGTATAACATTTTTACAAAGATATATAAAAAATACAGCTTCACTTGAGAATAGACATGCAAATATGTAACACATAATCTTTGTATGATACAGTCTTTGAAATGTTTCACATTTACTTTGGAACTGTTGGTGTCTCCCAGACACAGAACACAAAAAAATACTGATATTAAAAATAAAATTATACTTTTATCACTGTTTTGTTTCACTGCAGCACAAGCAAGCCCATATTGACTTACACTCACAGCATATTCACTGATAAACATACAGAGCACCTTTTTAAATAAAACATCTTCCACTAAAACATGCATTTACTTTAGTATCTAAACATGGAATTGTCAAAAATAGCAGCTGATAATTCTCCATATTGCACAACTCAGTGCATCTGTAGCTAAGAAATTGCACTCTTACCCTTACTGTACTTTTTTGTGATAGAGCAAACCTTATCTATAGTGTAGCATTGCTACACTGATTATACCTCAACATCATAAAAAGGACTTTCTGGGTCCTAAACATAAAGACGATGGTTCGTCTCAGTTCTTGCAGAACTGTAGTTAAAAAGCAGCAGACTTTAAAACACTTATAACTATTACTTAAAGCATTCAAGACTCAAAAGTACCACTGAAAATACCAGACATTATTTTGTATTTAACATTTTTCATTAATATATTTTTATTTATTGAGTGTCTAACCAGACAGAAAAAAAAACATTTTTTTAAACCTAACTAGAGTTGAAAAAAATTGGAAAATAAACAAAAACCTGGCAGGTTAAATAGCTTTTTAGCACATTTTTTTCTCCTAACTGCATATAGATTAAGGTTGTTTGGGATATTTCTTGCTAGCTAAAGCCACTAACCTACATTTTTTTATGTTACACATCTATTCTACATCAGATCACTCTGCTGAATCACTCTCTGTTAGAGGAACTGAACCTCAGATCAGTGCTTCAAAGAGGACATGGCTTCAGATTCCTAAAGGGAGCAGACCAGTTAACCTCAGGCTATCGCAGTCAATGCTGAACCCAGATTCACTTCTACAGAGCAAAAATTATACTTTATATTATGAATAAGGTCTATATTTTAATATTTACAAAAATAAACATCAGTGTTAAGGCTTTGCAGTTTGTTGGTGAAGGTGTACTATTGAACAAACAACACAAAAAGCATTTTAGGAACTAAGTTTAGGTCAAAGTGCGGAGCAGTAGCTTTGTGGGTGGGACTTACTTCCCTGACTTTGGAGCGTGACTGGCTCCCTGGCTGCTGTCAGCCGGTTTGGATACTGCAGCACTGCTCCTGTTGCAAAGTTCCCTGATTTCCAGCAGGCCCTCGTTCAGAGCCGAGACGAAAACAGCCGAGCTCGTCTCTGTGTCTTCCCAGAAACTGGACACGCAGAAGATGATGTGGTCTGACTGGGGGTTATAGCAGGCGCCGTAGCCGTTGGGCACCACAGGGCCGTAGCAGCAGAACATTTCCTCTGTTGTGGGAACCTGCAGATAAAGCCACATAAAATGTTTTACACAAGAATAAACTTTCATTTAAGAGCCCAACTCACAAACAGTAAAAATGTTCATTTACAGCAAAAACAAATAAATAATTTGAGTTGCAATTTGTTGCATTGCAATGACAGCCTATTGTAGACTCCTGGGCAGTTCCAGCTGTAAATACAGTGTGTCTTCTCGTTAAGCCCTTACATACTGCTTCCCACAATGTAATAAGCAAAAGGGAAAAAAATGATCATTTTAAGTGTGGAGTGTAAGAGCTGCCAGGAAAGTGACAGATGATGCACAGGTCTAAGAGGGTAAACATTTAGCTGAAACAATCGATTCTGGCTGAGTTTTAAATTAAAGACTTCTGCAACAATCACAGAACCTTCAGGTATAATTCCAAAGACCAGCAGAAACTACATTTCCTTAATTGGTTGAGTGCATTAGCTGGACTTTTCCTTTTTTATGTTGCCACCGTTTGTTTGCAGTCTTACTCAGTGACTACACATAGGTTTTATGACAGTTTTTCCCCCCTCCTCAATGAACTCATTGTTTTATTTAACTTTTTTTTAAATTGTAAATGTTTGTAAGTTCTAATTTATTTATTACTTTTGATGACGTTGCATTTTCTTGGTTACAGTAGGCAACAGAGATGCCAAGAGTTTGAATATCAAATGAGAACATGACCGATGTGCAGCTTTTCTCTTCCGTATAACGAACATTTAGGTCAACAATGAATTTGGGTGCAGTGAGCATTTACCTTACCTGACTAGTAGAGAGGATGAAATGGTTACTGGTCACATATGTCTCATCAGAGAAGATCTCTGGCTTTTCCATGTTGAGCTCCTTTGCACTCCTCAGTAATCCAAGAAGATGATTGTCTATTCCCATTCCTGATATAGCCTGAAGAACACACTTTTGCTAAGTTTGATCATTTTTTTACACTTGAAATTGATATTGATGAATGAAATCATGAAACAAAATAAATGTTTTGTAAACATCAGACACACCAGAGTTTTCCTAAAAAACCCAAGTGAAATGTTCAAATTTATCGAAGTAGATTCAAACACTATTTTTCATTAAAATATTGGTGGAATAGGCTAGTAAATATTTGCAAGGAGTGAGATGGTGATGAAAATCTGAAAGGAAAATGCAATACATTTTATAGTGTCTTAAAGTACCTCTCCAGTCATATTTTGATCTGTTTTAAAAGTGTTCCCTGTGAAATTTTATTTATGGTTATGCTGTTTTTAGCCTTAATCAAAAACTTGTGTTGTTTTCTAGGGCGAACTGGCCGGAGTTAGTTAGAATTTTGCCTCTGAGTTGCTGATGGGAACGTTGGCGTGGAGTGAGCCTGTTCTCATTTCTCATCACTTTGATTACACTCTTTCCCGCTATCTTACAGCCCCTTACAACTCCCATACTAACATTTCCGGTGGAGCTATCCAGCTGTATAGGTTAGACTGCTCCTGATTCACAATGATTTGAATAGAGAAATATTCAGAAATGCAAATTTTAGTCTTAATTTTCTTAACATGTGTCCTCCATCATGAGATAAATACCACCAGAGAATAAAATGTGGAGAATTGTCCTTTTTTATTTAAAAAAAAAAAGGAAGCTAGACCAAAAAGAAACATTTCTTTTTAATATTTACTTTGTCACTATTTGTTTTCTAGAATAAATTATCTTACAGCTTGTGTCCTTCACATATCACTATCCATAATAGAAATGTATGCTACCAAATGTATCTACTGTAAAACTTTTGTATGTATCTGCATTTAATTTTCTAAGGTTTGCATGAAATTGAATGCTTTGAATGTTTTGAATCATAGTAAAGTTTCCTCAACGTTTGGTGACGCAGACACACCCTGAACTCCATCAACAAACCAAAACGTCATTAGAAGACAACTTTTAACAGTAAAACATACTAAAATGACCTAAATGGATAAATCAATCTGTACTTGAAATAAAAAGTGTTTTAAATCCTTACTGCAATCGTGTAATTGGTCTGGGCATTAATTGATTCCTTCAGTCGTTTCATTTTTTCCAAATCCTGTATGAAAAAGAAACAGTGAAGAAAGTAAACACAGCTGGAAAAAAACATTCAGAAGACATGAAGTATGCATTATTTGATGGAGATAGACAGTTGTACAGCACAACATTCTTCACAAATCCATTAAATCAGCAGGGAGATCATCTGTTTGAATTGAGAGGCTGGGTTTGGCCCGCCAAGCTGGCTAGATGCACCTGTTCCATTTAGAGGTGAACAGAAATGTGGGAGTCAGTACTCCGGGATAAAGGGAGAAAAATGACTCACGGAGAACGTATCTCTTTCATCTGTCATGGACTTCACAAAAGCCAGAGCCTCAGGAGTGGCTGAGCGAATATTGTCCACCCGACCGTCTTGAAAGCGACGGATGGACGCACTCTCATAGGTGGACACCAGCCTTCCTCTGCACTTGTAGAAAGCAAGCTGCATGGCAACTTGTATGAAAGCGTCTGGACTCACTTTCTGCTTTTTGATATACTCTTTTCCATAGGCTTTGAATGTGAAGACATCCATGTCGAGATTATCCACTAGCCTGTGAAGGAAAAAAAAAGCTAGTGAAATCTCTCGTGAACTTGTGTGTTTTCTACAAATTAAGCTGTTTTACCTCTGAAGTCTGTGTCCAGCTGCTTCTATGAGAGCTTGGGTTTGATGGTCACATTTCCACTGCAGTCTCCTTGGTGGGGGAAGCTCTCGAAAGCTGGAGGACTTAACCATCTCAGGTGGGGTTTTTTTTCTGTTTGGAATCATCAACACATTTATTTTTCATTCTATTAGTCTCAGGGAGGCTCATTGACTAGTTTTATGCTGACTTACATGTATTTAATCAGGTGTTCAGAACACTGCACCATCACTATTCCTTCAAACGGAGAGTGCTCACACACTACTCCACATATCCCATCCATCCCTACGATAAACTGGGAGAGCGTGGATTAAGTAATTGTCCTATGTTACAATAAACGGTGGCCTTAAGTGCATGCAGTAAAAAAATCTACCTGCATCGACTTGTCATACCAGCGATTTGCCCCGTTCTTTTCAGCACCACCACCGTGCAGCATCATCAGGGCTCTGTTGGTGTCATTGGGCTGCAGGCCGCAGGGCTCATCCAAACACAAAACTCCCAAACAGTTCTCAATCAGGCTCAAAGAATCCCGGTTGACCTGATCTGGATGGAGCAGGAAATAGGTGAAGCATGACTGCAGAGCGTTTTTCAGAACAATGCCAAGGGTATGTTAAAAATTAATCTGATTAGGAAGAAAGTTGGAAAGGGAAACCTCTTGTCAGAGCTTCTCGAGCTCGTGCCCATTCTGTCCTCCCATCTGATGTCAGGAGGCCCATTGGTGGACACCCATCTTTAGAATTTTCTGACGTTTTCATGATCTTTTCCAGTTGGCCGAGGATTTCCACCTCACTGAGCTGCTTGTCGTTTGCGACCACATCCAACACGAAAAACTATCAAGAACAAGAAACCTAGTCATTTTAATTGGGAAAGAAAGTTATTAAACCACTTCTAAACATAGTGCACATTTCCCGAGGTGATCCATAGTAATGCTTAGGTGAACACATACTTTTTTTTTTTTTTACAAATTGAAACAGAAAACACTACTTCTTTATGTATTTAGATAAAGTTTTTTGGACGTGACCCCATCCTTCATGTTAGTTATAATAAAAATAAAAAGGTTTGTGAAGTGTTTATGAATACAAATCTCACTTTAACCCCAAGGTTATACACTTATGAACATTTCATACCTTTACTTATCAAAATGTCCAATATTTATTTTTAGAAAATGTATAGAGAAGTAAAGCTGAAAAAAAAATTCTTTCCTTCCTGCTTTTGAAGTTCTGGACAAATAACCAATCAGCTGAAGGGTTTTATACTCAGCATTTTTTCTATATTTGATGTTCTGTCCATTTTAAGTAATCAAATGCTCATCTCCACGATTCTTTAAAGGTGTTTGCAGTTTTATAAAGGCCCTGTTTTTTAGGTGTTCATCCATACTAAAGGCTGGCCCTCTTATCTTAACAAAGATAACCTTCATCAATGATAGCAGTCAAATGATTGACCTTTAGCTCTGACATAGCCAGATCATTTAGACCAACAATTTATGATACAAGGAAGCCCGAATATCCACATGGATATATTTAAAAAGTTTGTATTTTTAACCAGGTTCATAGATAATATATTTTTGTGTTCTGAAGCTGTACATCCTCACATTATGGACCACCATACACATTTAATAGTCTTAAAATAGGTCTATCTAAAATAATAAAAACAAAGGTTTGTATTTAATACAAGGTGGAAAATTTACTGGAAAATAATTTTTCCCATTTTTTTCTGTAATGGTTTATCCCTTCACGCCATATGTATCGTTAATCGGCAACGTACCATTAAGTCTAAGACTCCACTTAATTTAATATCACCTTGATTAGAAAAAAACACTGAAGAATATGTGTTAAACAATTAAAAATAAATTCAGACTATAAGGGGTTAAAACCATTTTAAGTACAACTACGGTGGAGTGTGAAAGTCCTATTAAAGGGCAACACCCTGACCTGGTTCTTGCACGCCACAATCACGTGCTCTGGGGCTTTGGAGGCAGCGTTCACTCTCAGCGTGTCTGTCTTTAAGCCAGGATAGCGGTAGGAGGTGAAGAGGCGATAGTACTGCTCCATGCACAGAGGAGTCCCAGCTAGTTGCCCTCGGGCAAAATCCACTGGCAGAGCTCGCCTTAGAGACATCATTGCACAAATGTGATTAACCCTGACTCATTGTTGAACTTCATCAGTTACAGCAGGGTAATTGATTCCAGACAATACTTACTTATCTATGAGTGCCTTATACTCCAGCACTCCGCAGATGAGTCGGGCAGCAAATCTTAGGAGTAAAAAAGGATGAAATTGAACAAAAACTAAAAAAAAAACTGCAGGGTTTCTGTGAGACATCTGTGGTACAAAGCTGATTATGAGTATAATTCAATATACTTGTATCTCTTTGAAGATCAACAATAATCAAATCATGGTAAATTACAAGGATACAGTGCATGTGTCAGGGAGTCTGTATGTGTGAGTGGGCAGTGTGGGCAAAGAGGAAAAACACAGTGCCGTGTCAGGTCTTATGCTGTAAGCCATTTGTCTTAGTGTTATTACGCTCAAAGCCAAATCAATACAAAGGACGGAACCGCACTGCACCACACCCCTGAAACAGGGCCTGACAAGGGGCCTCTGTGGACAACTTAGCCCTGTCACTTCCAATTTGATAAGTGGTGGTGTCATTAGATTTCCAGCTGCTCTGGAAATATTCAGCCAGTGCGGTTCGCCTCGACAAAAGCTAGAGTTGGACAGACATGTGTAACATCTGGGTTCATTTAATAATAGACATGATTCAGATCTAAATCTGAGCTTGTGGATTTAGAAAGTCATAAACAATGTCAGCAGGTTTAATGTTTGTTTTATGGTTTAAATATCAATTACATTATAAATGCGTATTATTTTCCTTTTGCTTGCTGTGACTTGTACGTGGTATGACCTCAACATTTAACTTACTATAGCTTGCAATTTCCTAATATTTTTGTCACTATATATTATATTTTAAATATTTCACTATTAAGTTCTTGAATGTTGGAAATCTCCCCTGATATTTAATTATAGTGTAGATTAGAAATAGAAACAATCTTTCAAAGGCCAAAGCAAATTTGTTGTGACAGATTCCAACAAACTCAGTTAGATATAAATATTTTCTGTTTAAAGAAAAGAAAAAGATTTTATGGTCATGCTTTTAAAATCTTTTGTTGCAGATTAACACATTACTTTGACACAGCATATACTTTTATTGTATAATAGAATCTTATAAGATAACTGTTTGTGCAATTCATGCAAACAGACACAGATCTAGGGCATACCTGTGCATCACCTGTGTTCATTATATAGTTTCTTTGTTCTTTTAAATTAAACGGATTAGGCAGAGATGTTGATTCCTTTCTTTTTTCCTAGACATGTTAGTTGATTTTTTAAAAGTTTGAACACAGATGACTTCCACACATACCTGAGGGCATCTGTCCGGTCTCTGAATGGCTGCTTTGGAAATACCATGGCAGGACTGGAGTTGACAGGCAAAGGTAGCCTGTTGTTCAGATACATGTCCTCCAGCCAGTAGTCATAAACCTGGATGTGGGCGTAGGGATACTTAGTAAAAATGTTTTCTTTTTTGGGGATTCTGCTGAGTATGCAGAACTAAAGTTGTGGTACCAGGGTAAAAACAGTGCAGTGAAAAGATCAGAGAGACAAACTTTTTTTGGATAAAATTACACAAATACTGAGATTTTTTTTAATATTGTGGAAAAAAGAGGGTATTTTCAAACAAAAATGTGTCGAATTTGCTATACATTCAGTTGAAGTTCTGAATGTTTTTGTGACAAATTTCATTATGTGCCATATTAATGATATTATAGTACCAACATAAATCAGCAATTTGCAGAAATTTGTCTAAATACTTAACAGATGATATTTAACCCTGAGGAACCCAAGAACATCTGTTTTCTGAGCTTTTAAGATTTAATTTTTTATTTTTATTTTAATTATCGATACCAGCAGCTAAAGAAATAAAAAAAAAAAAAACGTGGTCAAATTTAGTCCAGAGGGTTCTCCGGGGTTAATATTATCTTTCAATGTAGGTGTTTTTGAAAAACATACATCTTCAGGGAATTCTGAGATTTCATTTTTCTTTTTTCTTTTTTCAAATTCCATTCCAGGAATTCACTTTTTAAAACAGTATTTACCCAGTTAGTAGTTTTCTCCCTCCGCTTTAAAAGCTTCCTCTGCAGAGCCTCTCCAACTCCTCCAGGAGCTCCAAACTTTTCAACAATGGCTTTTGTCTTCTTGAACTGCTCCTCCTTCACCAGGTGCTGAACGCTCTTCAGGTACATGTCGAGGGTTTGTGTAAGTGGAGGGACAGGGACTTTTGGCAGCACCTGGAACAACAATAAATCAGACTGGGAGATATATGCTCATAAGGAGCAATGGAAGGATGGCAGATGCTTGTAATTTTCATGCTCATGCCCTGATTTGCTGTTAATTAGGAAATGAACAAGTCCTTCACATGTTTTCTTAATGCGTTTATCATTAACACTTAGGTTAATAATTTATCTTGAATGCTTTGAGGCTTAGTTGAGAATAAATCTCACTGCCTCATGGGTATTGTTGGCAAAGGCAAATTGATTATCTTTTCTGACTGATGTTAGTTGATTTGCATGCGGAATATGATACAATGTAAGCGCTTTGAGCGTCTGGAAAAGCGCAGAAAAATCCAATCCATTATTATTATTATTATTATTATTATTAATGTCTGTAAGTTTGAGGTAATTAGGAAAGATGTTGGTTTATGAAAACAATAATAAAAAGATTTTTTTTTACTCATCTGTGTAAAGAAATGTAAAAAAAGCTTAGTTTGATATGTTGAATTACTATTTAATTTTAAAAACTGCAGAAGAAAAACCCCAAGCAAGAGGTTACTTAAGCTTTTTGCTCCTAGAGGTCAGTCGGGAGTAGTGGAGCTGTCCGCGGTACTGAAAATCCGCCGCGCTGTTTTGCTTACTTCTGTACTTGAAGACAGTTTCAGAAAGCAAAGGTGGTGCAGGAGGAGCGTAGGAAACACTTTTCTTTGAATAACGTGAGCTTTTATTTCTTACTTGGCTGTCTCGACCATCAGCAGCCTGTTTCTCCAAGATTGGCATATTTGCAGTCCAGTCAAAGAAGAATTAGGTGGAAACACTCTTGGAGGTGGGCTGGGTTTGGTCACTTCTTGTTTGAAACATGATATAAATAAAATAAAAGAGACAGGAAAAAAAACTTGAGAAACGTATAGGTTTGATGCAGTCTGAAGGTAAGCAAGTGCAATGCCATTCTTCATCGCTTTGCAGCCTAATGCAATTTGCTGCATGTCCTTGAATTCCAGCTGCATGCACCCATCCTTCAGAAATAGATATGCCACTTAAATTATGCTTCATCTGTCATCTTTTTTAAACTAAAACTCTTTCAATCGAGGGAATTCAAAACTATAAAAAAAGAAACTTTTCTTTGCTGATGATGACATCCAATTCATTTTAAGTACAAATAAAAATAATGGATCATTCCCTTAATTCTAACTAACTAAACAAAAAAAAAACTTTTTTAATTTGACAAAAATTTTCATACCTGTCGCTGAAGCGCTCAAGACGTCAGAAAAGTTTGCGCAGCCTTCATAGAGAAACTCCATAGCAGAGGAAGGTTCCGCGCACTCCATCCGCCGGACTGCTCTGCTGTTTCCCGCGGCTCGCCATGAGGCTGCGGCTCGCGTCAAAGCGCGCGGCTTGGAAAAGATGCTGAAGGTGTTTGCGTTTACCTACTCCCTCGAGGCAAGAAACTCCTCCCATCACAATCCATTCGTGGAACATATTATCAGACAGCTTGCCCCCCCCCCCCCCCCCCCCTCCACCAGCCCCCACCCTCCCAGCTGACATCAAGCTGGATGCTTTTAAAAAAGAAACTAAATGTTGGTGCAGGGAGAGGAAAGGGCCCGACAAAAAAACAAAAAAAAAAAAAAAAAAAAAAACACAAAACTTTTCTTTTTAAAAATTTGTTAACCTCAGTTATAAGCTACTTGTTGGGAAAACTCAAGTTCTGAAATAGTTTGCGTGTTCAGCTCGTCTGTCTGAATAGTCAAAAATAAATAGTCGGGTTAAACTGTTAACTTTTCATTTATTATTTTAAAAAATGAAATCACCACATTCCCACACATCCAGAGATTTATTAAAACAGCCATTGTTTGAATGAATACATATGTGCTCGTCTTGAGGAGAAGGATTTCGTCGGCTACGTCTTAACACCGTGCGCTCACGCACTCACACGCACGTAAACACTTTGTAAGGGTTTTACTGAAAATAGTTGTGCAGTCGTCCACAAATTTACGCATTTTTTATGGTACATTTACTCTCCTAAAGAAAATTATAATACCTGAAAATTGAACAATTACTGCACACAAATTTAAAGACACATCAAAAAGAAATAAAGAAAAAATTGTGCATATATTGAAAAAACTTTCTCTTTTAAATGAAGGCTATTTTGTGTGAGGGGGCAAATGTGCTTTTCACTTGGTCCCACATACTCTTCGTTGCACATTTAAATATATATTTATAGTTTTTTTTCTTACATATTCAGAAATACACACAAATTCAACAAGTCTTGATAAATTGATCACAGAACTCCAGTTGACAAACGTCACATCGACAGTTTTGACACAATAAAACCACATGAGAAAAGAAAAGAAAGGAAACTTTGGGAATCGCGTCACGCAGTTGTGATTTTCGTGGGTGTTTATATTGCACATCTGTACGTACAGAAAAGTTGTAACTGACAGAAAAAGAACGTGTTGGCCTCATCCAGGCTATAAAATGTCCTATAAATGAATGTTTGGATCGGTCTGTTTAAGTGTACTCCGGACCGGATGACTCTACTGACATTGACCGCTGTGCGCTAAAGGCGTCGAACCCGTTTTCATCTACTGACAGGCAGTTTCCCGCCGAACTATAGCCCTTCTTTTTGACCCTCCTCTCCTCCATTTTAATAGTGTCGTATAGACCCTGTGGGGCTTCGTCTAAAAGGTTGTCTCTCTCCGAGAAGGATGGTTTCATTTGGCTCACGGTGCGCAATAGCAGCAGGGCTGGCGCGTAAAGCACATTGACGAGTCCCATACCCAGATTAAGTTGTACAAACCCGAGTGTGTGCACGATCTGTCCGGCAACGATTGGACCCATGGCGTATGCGACGGAATAAGAAATGTCTGCTATGGCATAAACGCTGCCATACACAGAGACGTGGCGCACGTCCACCAAAAACGCGAGCGTGGGGAGCAGGGCTGTGTCTACCAGCGCGATGCCAAAGCAAATACCGCACAATGGGGCGATGAGCTGCCCGAAAGTTTTGCATGCAGGTACAGTGCATGAGCTCGCACCGATGATCACCATACCCAAGGCTCCATAGAACCACTGCAAATGTGGGTTTTTAGCCGCCAGTTTGACTGTGATATACACACCCAGGACGTGGGGGAAGAAGGCCGGTAGCCAGGTGAGTCCCATTTCCCACTGAGTGGAGTGCATGGTGGTCTCCATCCAGTTGGCTATGGTGGGTTCCAAAAAGGCTAGAGGGATGTTGGCCACTGTCAGAGCCCCAGCCACCACGGCTATGTAGGGGTCAACCATGAGTTTGTAAATGGGGGTGCCGACTGGCATGTTCTCTCTAGTCCTGTTGGAGAAAGGCTTAATCACGGTCAGCACCAGGACGCCGTCTGCCAGACAAATGCTGGCAAGCACGAGGAAGGGCACTCTCTTGCCCGCGAACTCATACAGCACCCCCCCGAAGGGCGGTGCCACCAAACTCCCGAAAGAGATGAACGCCAGAGCGATGCCGAGCGCCGTGCTGCGCTCTGCCTCCTCCGTGTACTTGTCGGCGATCATCGCGATCCCAGAGGTGTCTGCGAACGCGGAGCCGAGTCCCTGCAGGCTCCTGGCCGCAAAGAGCGTCGCGTAATTCTCCCCGAAAGCAAAAATGCAGGTGGAAATGAACATGACGGTCAGTCCGATCAAGAGGGGGATGTCATATCCCACCCGGTCTATGAAAGTCCCCGAGAGTGGGTTCACTAAGAGCTGCAGGATGGCTTTAGAAGCAAAAAGTACTCCTATCTGAAGATCTAAATTGTTCTTGTTGCTTTTGTCTTGACTTGTGCTGTTTCCTGAAGTGTTGGGGTGCATCACAACGTGGACGTGCTCCAACTGCTCATTCTCCAGATCCGCCAGGTAGTCTGGAATTATTGGCACAATCACCATGTAGAGCATATTGTCCAAGAGGAGAGCAACGCAAACAATCACTAATATGATCCGTCTTTGCTGGTGAGGATCCCTCATCGCTGTGCCCAGCTGCTTGGTTCTTCTGCCCATCTCAGATAGTTTCACGGCGGCTGATTTGGCCAGCCCGGATGAACCTCCTTCTCCATCCATGATGTGCCTCTTTAAAAAAATGCTTAAATTGTTGCTGTAGTTGTGCTTATACTTGTGCTGCAGATCTTTTAACTCCTCGGATGAGTCATTGGTGTTGCCTCTACATTGATGTAATGCTCTCCGTCCTCACCTTGCCCGTGCGTAAAAGGAGAGGCGCAGAGGAACTCGGCTGCTTCATCGGTGAAGATGACTCTCCTCAGCTTTCCCGGCGTGTCTTCGTTTCAGCATCATCAGACGCAGGTTCATGATCACCGGAGAAGTGACGTGTCGAGGCGGCGGATTTTCCTCCAACCTTGCAGAAGCTTCTGCCCGGAACGGCAAAGTTGTGCACAAAGATTTCCCGTTCACTCACAAGCAGCACATGCTGCAGGAAACTTTCTTATCCCAGGCTCCATGCCTTCTGTAACCTGTGGCACCTCGCCGCTCTGCTCTGAGACCACGAATGACTTTGTGGCCATTGGTGCACATTAACCCGCAGGTTCGATGCTATTTTAGTCCCTTTTGTGTCTCTCTTTGTCATTCAGAGCTGTGACGCATCACCAGCTTGCCCCCGAGTGAATCCCTTCGCCACTTGCTTCCTTTATGTAAATTTGCCGGCAATCCCTTCCACCAATAAGAGCCTGTGGGCACTGCAGAAACCACAACTGAAATAAAGCCACTTTTGTGATCGATGTGCGCATAGAAAAACGTTACAACATTCACACCATTCAGTTACAAAATGTCACGTAAGTTTAAAATGTTACAGATAAAACTGCTTTTATTAATAGGAACCCTAAATATAACATATAATTTAGACCAAAAAGGTAAACAAAGCAACATTTATCAACAGAAACACCAAAAGAAAGTTAAAATGAACTGTTTAGATTCCACACATGCATTTTTTAAAAGGAGTTATGGTCAAAACAAGTTTTCTTTGTTAGTTTTTTGTGCTCTTAAGAAAAGTTTTAAGGACATTTCAGCCCCATAGAAGTGTGGAAAGTTCCATCAACACGGCCATTGGTTGCGTTTTTTTTCTATTTGTTTTTATTTTTGTTTAGAAAAAGGTCTCTGTTATCTAATTATTGCACGGGGTAAAATCTCAAGCAAAATTTGGTTAACAAAGTAAGAAGATCAACATTTGAGACAGCAGGCTGTGAGGAGAAACTTTTGGTGTGAACGCCCACATCCATGTTTACTTGAGCAACAGCGGAATCTTGTGGTAAAATCTTGCAATTACAGCAACAGTGATAAAGTAAGTGTGGACAATTTTAGTCATACACTAATTTATTTTCAATACAGTGTAATTTAAAAATAAGAATTTGAAAAATTGAACAATGATTTTGCTACATAACTGTCAAGCATCCTTAATATTTAAAACATTTTTAATTCAGAGTTTAAAATCTGTTTTGTTCATATATATATATATATATATATATATATGTGTGTGTGTGTGTGTGTGGGTGTGCGTGTGTGTGTGTGTGTGTGTTTTCCGAATAACTTTCCATGGATCTAAAAAACAAAAAAATTGATACATTTCCCGTTTTATGCCAGCAGAGGGAGACCAAGACTTCCCTGAAAGATCAGACACGCATCTACAGCAACAAAAAGAACCACATACAAACCTCTTAACCCTTGTGCTATCCTAGGCACTTTAACATTGGGAGTGGGGTCATCTAGACCTCACAAGACAGTGCACTAAACCTTTTTTTCTTCAATGATTTGTGATCTTCACTGGTGTCCGTGGATTACATGAAATCCTCTCCACCTTAATGCACCTTTGTCATGGCAGGGATAACACGTCAATGTAAGGGTCGGGTCAAATGGACCCCATAGGATAGCACAAGGGTTATAATGAATTATACCTGAAAAAGGTGTACAGAAGGACAATCAAGTGCTGAATATTGTCAAAGCAATTACAACATGTTGCATGATGATTATATTCACTTATGTTCTACTTTTCTTGTAAGCTTGATATCAAAACGTTTTTTAAAAGAAGCAATTATGGATTTTATTGTTTTTTTTTTTTTACAGCTTTAGGTCTGAAAACATGGGGTTTAAATCTGTAATTCTTACTAAAGGAGGCTCTCTGTGTGTCTTTAAGGAATTATCTTCAGTGTGACCACACGTTGACACGCTACTGTAAATAACTGCCCAGTTTAATTGATGACAGAGGCTTTACTCTGCAGTCGCCACTACATCCAAGTTATATCCCAGACGTCAGCTTCATTCAAATTAACCAAACAAACAAACAAACAAACAAAAACATCAATCCCATGCGTTGCAGTGACTCAGCTGACATTTATGTTGGTGGAGCAGAGATCATTGAGGTCAAGTTGTGGATGATGACTTGATGTCTGACACAGGCACAGTTTGGAAGAGGTTAGGTCCAATGATGGAAAAAGGTTAATTCTTTAAAAGGCCTTAGTATTAATTCCAGAGAAAAAGGTCACATTTTTGACAAACTTCTACATTGAAGTGCCAGTGGAACGGCCTGCAACTCATGCTTCTTGCTTAGCTTTTAAGTAGTTTTTCCTTATGTTTGAATTTGTATTGTTATTTTTATGATTATTTGTTTTATGTAAACCCCTTTGACGTGTTCTGTAACACGAAAAGTGCTCCGAAAATAAAGCTGAATTTGAAATCAAAATTGTACTTGATCTTATAAGGTTTTTTTTACTTGAAAAACAGATATTGTATTACACAAAACACAAGTTTTGCCGTGTCCCCTTTACCTGTGTTGAGATCTAATGTGTAATGTTTAGAGGATTTTCTTTGACCTTTGTTGGGCTATAAAAAGCTTTCACCTTTGTCCTGTTGCAACACATGACAACAAGCTTGGTACTTATAGACCTTCATAGTACCGCTGCTCTTATTGGACCAATACAGTTTGACTTAATTGGTTATTTGGAACAAACAGCTTAACGTGCATTGTTTCCCAATTTAGCTTCAGCATCCCGAGATTATGCTGCATGCTTTATGGCTAGCATTATTTTTTTAAATGAATTTTGATGTTAACATTACAAATTAAAATTTTTCCTTTCTATCAGGGTGTTTTAAAACTTAATAGTAGAATTAATCATATTAGTCTAATAGTAAGGACTTCTTTTATAATTTAGTAGAACTGTGAGAACTGCAATCTACCTTTCCAAATCCTCAATTCACTGAATGAAACCAGATTTACTTATTTATACAGTGTGTCAGCAGCTTAACAAGGCTTAATCTGCAAGTTCGGAGCTGTCTGTGCTTCCTCCTTTGAGTCTGTGCTTACTGTTTTTACCTCCAGCTTTAACCAAATTAGACAACTGCTCCACACACCTACTGCTTTGCAACCAGAAGGCAAAGCTGTTTCAGAGAATTTGATTCTAATCTGTTGGATTCCTCAGACGTTGCTGAGAAAATCCCCCCACGACTGCAGGTGGAAGAGCAGCGGCTAGAGTCTGCAGGAAGGATGCCATTGTTGTGTTGTGCCCACTAATGAGGTGCTACAGGCGTATCCGATGAGTCCACTCTGTAACAGTGATCCTGACTCAGCTTCTCATTAGGGAAGTTGATGTTTCCCAATTTAAAAACTACATTTACTGCTAACATTGGCAACATCTTTGAGCAGCAGTTACATCCAAACAGACACAGACTTAAGAGGGCAAATTAATAAACCTGTCTAACTGTATATATTTAAACGAATTAAGACACAACTTCAAACCAATACTTAATTAACTCCAAACATCTGCAGTGAAGTATTCATTCTGAGATGAAGGCTAAAGGTGAAATTATAGACTTGGCTAAAAGTAGAACTGCAACAATCCCCCTTAACTTTATACAGAGCGGCTTCAACTATCATTGATTCATTCATCTTCTAAACCCGTTTTGTCCCTTTTGGAGTCACGGGGCTGCCAGAGCCTATCCGGCTTCAACTTCTTTTTGTCAACTTCTGTTTTATGGCCAAACATTAACATTCCATCCATCTTCTTAACCACTTTGGGGTCATAGGGCTGCTTTTGGGCAAAGGTGAGTTACAGCCTGGACAGGGCCACAAAATCATACACCTATACATGTACAGCTGTGGGCAATTTTAGAGCAACCAATCAACCTATAAAGCGTGCTTTTGGACTGTGGGGGGAAGCTGGAGTCCCCAGAGAAAACCCATAGACGCACAAGGAGAATAAGCAAACTCCACACAGAAAGGTCCCAGCGGATTTTTGAACCAGTGCCTTCTTGCTGTGAGGCAAGAAGGCCAAACGCTGCAATATATTATCAGCGTTTTCCTCAAAATAGGGCAGCAGTGGTGCAGACGTAGGGCGGTCAACCTCTGATCGGAAGTTCACAGGCTCGGTTCCTACCCTGCGCACCCAAGTGTCCAAGTTTCAAGACTCTGAACCCCACATGGGTCTTGGTGGTTAAAAGTTGGCGCCAGTGTAAGGCAGCAGAACCACCATCAGTTTGTGAATGGGACTGTGAAGCACTTCGGGTCAGAAAAGCACAATGTACCCTATTTACCATTATAGATCCAACAGTGCTGGATCATTCTTTGCTGATAAATTACAACGCAGCACAGAAATGCTGATTTTGTTGCATCAGCACAAACCGAAACAACAGTTTTGTGTAGCTTTTTGTCTCCTTTTACATAACTTAGGTGATAAATAATCAGTACTCTAGTGCTGTGACCCTCTTTAGGACTGACTTCTCTTCTGGCAAGACAAATTAGCAACGAGAGGATTTTAACCAATGACCCAAAAGTTGAGGTTAGTGTCACAGGAACTTTGCGCAACAGGATTCTTAACAGAGTGACTGGTTTAGCAGCCCTATACTTAAGAAAATGCATGTCAGTGATTTAATCATCACAAATCAGAGGCATTTCATCTCAAAAGAGGCTATTTTACTGTAACTGTAGGCACTAAGTGAAGATAAAATCAGTTCATTTCTAAACTTTATCCTTAAATTTCAAAGGTTTTATCAACTTTTCAACCTAGATGTTTTCTTAAGCAACCATAAGAAAACTTCTTACAATAAAATGTATACAATTAAAGCCTCCAAAAAAGTAAAAGGAAGAATAAAAAGTGACATTCATTTGTTTATTTATTGAAGGCCCTTTAGAATCAGCCACTGAGTATGTGTTGAGGCTCACTTATGTCAAGTGCTGCCTTAGTGCTTAATAGTCTTAACACAGTAGATGAATCCTCTCCTTAAATAGAAGTTACATCACCTGTCTAACGAACAGAAACGCAACAGTTTAATCTGTCTGGTGATGGCCCGATGCCGCCATGTCATCAAAGAGTGGCGCATTGTCACAGATCCCAGTAGATAAAGTACACAACAGGTGAGTAGCAGCATCCGTTTATTGTGGGTGTTAATGAGTGCGGATGGAGGAGCGGCACCAAAATAATGCATAATTGCAGCGTAGGGTTTGCTTCAAACAGAAAAAAGGGTCTGCAAATTTACCAAGAGTCGGAAAATAAGAAATTAGAAAGCCAACTACACTGTTTTCATGCTGAACATATATTAAACTGGATTTAAAAATCTAAGTCCATCTTGCATTCACTTGCTTTTAAAAATCATATTAGGTTTTTTTATTTTTGTTTTGACTTCTTAACGTCTGGCTCCACAATCTTTTGTCCGGTGAGGAAGTTCCACACACCGCCTCGGTAGAACTCGTTCCCGAATGAGTAGAGGAGAGCGTTGAAGAAGGGGTTTGTCTTTGCAATGACAGGAAGCAACTGAAGGAGAGAAAACAGATCATAAAATGCATTTACACCTGGTGGATTCTGGGTAGTTTAGCCCTCACTAAGCATTTGGATTGTGCTAATAGTGCAACATGGCAGGATATCTTAAATGCCAAAAACAAAACGTTTGAGTGAAGCTCATTAATCTATAAATATTAAACAAACTCATGGACAAAAAGGAAATGAAGAGTTTTTGGATAACTTTTCATGTGATTTGTTAAAATAATTGACAATAAACGCTCACCATTCGCAGCTTCGGAGAGACGAGTTTGACATTTTCAAAGCAGGCGTAGATACACATGAGGACGTATGGACCCCAGCACATTAGCATAACCCTTAAGGGCAAGCTAGTGTTAAACTGAAAAAGAGCACATTTTTATACATTATGTTAGAAGAATCCAAAGATAATAAATATCGTCTCATATTAAAAAAAATGTGGTACACCAATTATATATTTTTTGCCTGTTTAAAAAGGTTCATTAATGGCATAAAAATGACTGATATTCCATAAACAAGCAAAAATTATTTTAGTAAAGAGTGCAAAATTCAATTTTGAGTCGAACCTTTTTTACCTCGCTGCTATTATTTTAACTCACAGGGAGAATTGCATCTCCAAAAAAACAATAAACAAAAAAAAGTAGTCATTTAAAATGTAGGCACTTCCATGATAACAAATGAATCTAATTTGTATGTAAGAATCCTAAAAATAGTGAAAACAAGACAAGAGATGTCAAAATGACTTGTTTACAACTCAAACAACAGGGATTGTATTATCCAATGAAGACAAGAAAACTACTTGACAATGTTAATAAACAAAAATTAGTTTTGAGTTACTTTTCCGAAATTTCCAGGAAGTATTTTAGACAAAAGTAACAGTAGTGGAACTACAAATGCCACGAAGGATTAAGGAAGTTCTGAAGGCAAAAGGTGGTCCAACTCGGTACTAGCCAGGTGGACCAAATAAAGTGGCCAGTGAGTGTATATCTCTTTCTTTTTTGTTTTTTGTTTCGTGAATTCTTCAATTCAGATTTTTATCATAGTTATTTACATAAATCCATAAATCTCTCATTTACTGAAAATGTTATCCCTGTGCCCCAAATGTTGGAAACTTCATCATTTAAAAAAAGAAATTAAAAAAACAGTAGCCATGTGCAATTCATCAAGCAAGCCTCTTAAAATCAATGACTGTAAATGAGAAATGGACTGAGCATCCGCTCATGTTCCAAACAGGAAGTACCTGCTGGTCCCAAAAAGCCAAAATCCAATAGACTTCTATTAAGATATAAACAGCAATCACTGTCATTCTATTTGTCAGAATAACCATTCTTGGGCTGCAACATCTTTCTAACATGTTCTTGCTGATCTTAATTTTTTTTAAATTAAAATTTTTGCTGTAGTGCAAGTTACTCAAGTTATAAACTGACCAATCAGATGCCTCAAAGGAAAGTAGGTGGGCTCACATCAAATGTTCAAAGCGCTTGATTGACAGATTCTCCCAAGCCCACCTTCAGTGGAAGGGGTGTGGCCTTCCAACATGCCGTCTCCTGAATGGAGAGTCGTCATAGAAATGTAGACTCAGACCGACACAAACCCATCATGGCTTACTGAGGACGTTTCTAACATGGCGACGGGCATATCGTGGAAAAATGGCTTAGAACCGGAAGCAAGGCCTTTTCTATGGGTGATGTCACACTCAGTCCAGTTCTCATATACAGTCAATGATTGAAATGCATGTAGGTTCCAATCACTTTATATGTTAAATTTTAGACTACAGAGCTCATTTTCACTTAACATGCAAAATTAATCTTTTTTTAATAGATTTACCCTTTAGTTCTTTTTTTAAGAAAATAAAACTAATACCTAAATTACAGCACATTATCTATCTTGTTGGATATGAACGTTTACAATGTTTTTTGTGAGTTAGCAATTATAATTTTCATGTCTAATATCTCAGACTGTTTGATTAATATATTGTAATGCATTTACCCTGTAGTAGTGGATCTTCTTGAAGTGTTTGTAGATGGCATCGTAGCATGACAACATGATGAAAGCCGGGAACATCAGGTAGAAGAACACCAGAGACAGCATGTAGGTGATGTAGTCCCTGTTACAGAGGAAAATGACAAAAAAAAAGTGCTAAATAGTCAAAATGCAGATTCTCCTTGTCACGGCACATTTCTTAGTGAAGCTTTTTTTTTTTTTTTTTTAAATATTGTGTTAATAGAACTTCACCGATCTCCTTTGGTGTAGTCCAGAGTGCAGCCAATCCTCATAGGCTCAAAGTCATAGACGCCCCAACCCATAAGTGGAAAAGCAGACCATAAAATTGAGAGGATCCAGATGATGAGGCTTATTGTTATAGATGTGCTCCAGAAGAGCTTCTGCCCTGCAGAAAAACAGAGGTATGGAGTCACCGCGACGACAGGGGATGTTTAATTACAGGAATTGCAAATGGAATTTAAAATAAAGCGTTTTCCAGATTAACTTTCTATTCTAAAAGACAACATCTCTGTGTGGAATTGAGCTTTTATTGCTTTGAACTTAGTATTCTTCTTCCTAGTATTCTTTAGATGCCTTGGAGCGATGAAGCCAGAAAGACCTAATCTTATGCTTGAATAATTGGAAACCTACACCAACAAATAATCCCAATCACTGATGTGATTGTTATAAAACATAGGGAACACTGTCTTACATTTTCCTATATTTTTGTGAGGGTAAAAATATGGTTTGGTCTTCCAAGACCAGAACCATCCCATTGGCACAAAGACTCTCTTGTTATAAAACACATTCCGTCTCTGACCTCTGTTGCACTATTGTCCTGAATGAAATGGCAAAATAGCATCCTTAGCCTAAAAAACCTCAGAATTATATTACTCCTGAAGCTCTGCAACTGCAAATTTTTTCAACTACTTCAGCTACATTTGAAAAATGAGTTTCTGATTAATATAGCTTCCTTTGCAGTCCTGTTACACTGTCAGATGAGGCTCACAGCACTACATCATTAAACATGAAGCCTTTTTCTTCTCCGTAAGGCATTTTTGTTTTATAGTATTCATAAAATCCCAATGTTTCCAAGGATTTCCTTGATTCTTTTCTATATTTAAAAAAAAGTGAATGAGTACACATGTTGACCCTTTTAATGACTTGTTTGGGTTTTATTTCAAGGGAATAAAACTACTAAAAAATACTAATAAATCAATTGCCATTTTTTAAATTGTTAACATGTATTTTTTGGTTGATCTCAAAGTTTTTAAAAAACTTATCTCTTTGGAGTGTCTGATATTACCTAAGTTTTATCTCACTGGGTTATATAGGATGTAGTCAACAGGAATTATTATATATATATTTTTTAGTGAAATGTCAGTTCTGTCACTTATAAGCCTGTTGTTAAAGTGGATGGAGTTTTAAAAATACATTTTTCAACATATCTATTTCTTGTTTGAAAGTTCGTATTGACAATGTTTGAATGCTCTAATTGTTCTTAAATCTTCCTTACAGAGGATCAAAAAGAAATGTCCACCAAGAAATGTGAGGATGAATAAGATTTGATGTGGGCATTCTTTTGCTTACTGGTGCAGTATTGGTGATATCTGTCCCAAGCAATTGCAGCCATGAAACTGATGGAAGCCAGAACTGATATCATCCCTTGGAAGCCGTGATAGTCACAACCTTCCTGGCCAAAGGGCCAGTACCTAGAGAGGAAACAAAGAGCCTTCTGTCACACTCCGCTCCAGCTTACTGCATTTTTTTAAACACCGAATAGTTGCATTTCTCAGCAACCACTTTGGATTAGGGCACTGGCTCGAGAGCTTTTTGGCTGATGATCCACAAAACAATGCATACTTCTAAACCCCACATCACAGGCAGCATTAAACTGATGGATGTTAATTATTTTTTCACTTTTACTAAAGGCATGCATTGACATAGAAGAAAACAAAGGAGCATCCATTGTCTGAACTCTTGCTGTAATTCTCACCTCATTAAAAATGCCCAGTGTTCGAAATAATTACAGTGGCAGAAAAGACTACCAACAAGTTTGGTTTTGTTTGTGCTTCAATAGCAGATTATGCTAATATTTTACACTAGGATGCACATTAGTAACAGTTCACAAACTAAGGTAGTTATTTCAGAGGAAAACTACTTTTAAATAAGAAGTTTTTCGCTTTAAAGCTTTTTTGGGCCTTTTAAAAAAACAAATTTGCACTCTCAAGAATGAGCAAATATCAAAAATAAATGTTAATCATACCGATAAAATATTGGTAAAACACTTTTCCTGGAACGATTATTTCAAAGCAGGACTATAATTGACTTAAAATATGATTAATATTATTATTTCTAATAATAAAACACAATAGTTGAATAACTTTGGTTGGTCACTTGCAACAGAGCTGGTTGCAACACTTTCCAGTGTGAACAAAGGGGATTGTGGATTGGATTATGAAATCCAGAGGCTTACTTGGTTTGAGCAGGATAATATCAAACACTGGACTTAATTTTGCCAAGGGACTACGTAAAGAGGCTTTGTACCAATCTATGATAAAAAAAAAGGAAGTGCTTATATAAGCAGAGCAACACAAGCATAAATGGTGTTTCTTCTGTTTGATACCTGAGATAACTCGCATAAGCAGCAGTGAGCCCATTTATATTCAAGCTGATGTCAGCCAGTGCCAGATTGAAAACGAGGAAGCTGCTGGGACTTCTCATCTCCTTAACTCTGAGGAAGGCCAGGATGCTGATGGCGTTGAGGAAGAATCCTAACAGGCCTGGAAGGGATGACAAGGAACACTTTTTTCTTAAAAATTGGAATCCATAATTTTACCACTGAGTTACAGAAACAAACACAGCAAAGAAAGTTATCTATCTATCTATCTATCTATCTATCTATCTATCTATCTATCTATCTATCTATCTATCTATCTATCTATCTATCTATCTATCTATCTATCTATCTATCTATCTATCTATCTATCAAACAAACAAACAAACAAACAAACAAACAAACAAACAAACAAACAAACAAACAGATCCAGCACCCAAATTGCCAAATCCTCCAAAATAAAAGCTGCCTTCAGCAAGAAACGTTTTACAGAACGACACAGATTAATTTTATGCTTCTATGAGATCTTTGCATGGATTTCCTCCACTTACCCCCAACTAGAAGCGCAGAGCCGAATGTAAACATGTCAAAGTCCGTGAATCCCTCCGGTAATGTGTGCGTCCCCATGGTTGGATGGATGCACAGCCACACGTTTGCGTAAAACACAGCTCCTTCTCTATGCGTCTAAAGCTTCTCCGCTTCGCTTTATAAAGGACCTCTTCTCACGTGAAAAAGCATAAGGGTCTTATTTCGGTTAACCCCCCCTCAAACTCCCCCGTTTGCAATCCTCCCAGGAATGTACTAACGAGCACACGTCCTGCAAACTTTCTGCAGCTGGTTGCTGCGCAGCGACGTTTCTCTGCAGTAAAATGAAACTACCCGCTGAAAAACCTGACTTCCAGCAAGTTTCCTCCACTCAGCTGGCCTTGGTGGCTGATTCAGGAAAATGGGACCATGGGAAATGTTGTTTTTTGACAGCAGGCTTGACTCAGTCCCTGGGTTTTCTGAAAGTGGGTCAGTGTGATAAGGAAAGTAAAGTTAAACCACATCTCCAAAAGACAGAGTCCAGTTAAACAAAGCCATTGACTTTATAGCCAAGGAGTCTTTAAGTAGCATAAATGCTTTGAAGTAATTGTTTTTATGGCAAGTTAGAGGTGATATTTAAAACATTTTTCTTCTTCCTGTCTGGTAAATCCTTGCTTTTTATTCAAATCCACATTTTATTCATAGAGCAGTTTCACACAGCAGCAACACAAAGTGCTTTACAGGTTTAAAACAATTAAAAATATAATTATTGTGTAAAACACACACAATCCCATCAATCCTTCCGACTCCTCGCAGCCAACAAAATGAGACATAAAATGACACATGAACAAAATTTAAAGTGTAAATAGATAAACAAACTGACATGGAAACCTGGCTGGATACTGATGTGAGGAAGTGACATTTGGGAGAACTGTCCACACTGGAGACCGACACAGAGGACATCACCATATAGGATACCTCCTGATCAAGGCAAGCAGCCAGACCCAGAATATCCCATGGCAATGAACCCGTTCCACAAAAATGGTTGGTCAGTTTTTGAAGGATCCCCCTCCATAAATATACAACACTAAAGTTAAAACATTTAAAAAGAATAAAATGAAAAGACATACTTTAATTGAAATAATCAAATAGTCGCAAAATAAACAGTCCAAACAAAAAAAGTTAAGAAATCAAATTGTTTAAATATCAAATAAATATATTTCTACATTTCAGCTAAGAGCCATATTAAAAATGTAAGTGTTGAGCCTTCTTTAAAAACATTAACAGCTATTCTAAGAAGAGATTTGTCAGTTCAAGAAGATGCTTTACAAATACGCTGAGAGGCAGTCTTGCTAAAAAATTAACCAGATTATTTTTTTTTTTTGTACAGCCAATTGTCAAAAAGATTGTTTTTCAGCTGCAGGTCATGCTTCTTCCAACAGATTAATGACCCAGGAATGGCTAAACTGAATTTTTTTAGTTAGTTGGCCGACTGTTTAAATTTTGATTACCTGATTTTCAGTAAATTTTCGTTTGTTGTCACTTTTCCTTATTGTTTTTAATATATCAGGAGAAAAGTATCAATAAAATGTGCACCTTTTACGTTGGTGGGTGTATTTAGACAAATAACTGTCCTAATTCTCTGAGGAACTCCCATTTGAAATTTATTTTTTAGAAAAAAGTGCCCAACAGATTTAAATATCTACTTTCCTCTGCTTCTGTTCTTATATCAGTAAACAAACTAAAACTCAGCACCCAGGATATATTTTATCAGTCTGCTGCAGCTCAAAGTTCTAGTTCTGTCACTGAGTTCAATCAGTAGAAGAAGAAGATCATTTCTAAAATCAGAAAAACATCAGACATTTGTGTTTGTGTGTGTCACACAGTCAACCAGAATAACCTTTTATAAAATGAGGACAGCAAGAATTGACCTGAGACTCACGCATTAGCTTGAACCTTTTAGAATGCAACATTTGGGTAGAGTCTCCTCCACTAATCTGTCCACAGATTACCACAAACTCATTAACTATGCAGAAGTGGTGTGTCCCAATAGACTTATAGTACCCTTTTCTGAAACAGTCCATATTGTCCTGACCGAGGGCCCAGACTTCCTCTCATTGAGTAAAGTGGAGCTGCAGCAGTGTTGATGTTCACGCTGGCATCTGCTGCTCTGACACTACCGAAACTCAGATTTGGAACATTTGGTTCAGAAAATTAGTTCTGCTGCCCTTAATCCAAGTAAGAGGCCTGCAAGTTGGTACACAGCTAAAGGGTGTGGGTGTGGGGAGCAGTGCAACACCATGCAGGAGCATAAAGCAAACACTGTGCCAAGTTTCACAATTCAAAAGATTCAATAGCACAATCTTTTAATCTGCTGCAACTGAGGGTGATGAAACCGGAGCCAGCCTGAGCCCACCTGAGCATGAGTGCAGCAGGATGACATGGAAGATGCACAACTTCACTTTAATAGGTCAACTGAAATACTTGAGAGATATAAACATTTTAACTCTGAGCATCAAGATATTAATAATAACCTATTACTTCATGGTCATCCTAACTGTTTATCATGTCACTAAAAGAAAAATAGAAAGTAAAACTCACCAAACCAACTTAAATATCTAGTTAATTTTGCTGCTGTGGATCAACAGTGGCTTAAAAGTGTGTAAAAGTAAAACTTTTGAATTTTAGCCTCAAATTCTGACTCTGATTTGTGTTGATGGTTAATTACTGTCAGAGAAAGACTCTGGAGCTCATTTAATACATTTTGAGGAGCAAAACCTACTACTTTGTCTGTTTACTAATATGTTTCCTTTTATTATATAAGTTACAGGTTCAGTGACAGTCCTTTGTCCTCATTAGTATTTTTTTTTTAACTTTTAATTCTGATGTCTTCCCATAAATGGTGCAACACAGATACATTGAGCTCTGTTCAAATGCAAAAAGTTATTCTGCATTAATGTGGTGTCTGAAGATTTGTTGTTTTTCTCACGTTCATGTTTGTTTTCAGAGTTGGACAATTATTTTTCTGATCATTCTACGCAGCATTTCTCTAAGTTTACATTTTTCCCTGACGTACATCAACCCATTGGTACAATACGCACTAAAATGAGAACAAAGTCACAGTTTGAAAGTTTAAAATGTTATGCTTTCAAAAATATAATTAATCTTTAATCAAAACTAAATTGTGTTTTTGTCCAGATTCCATGTTTTTTTCCCTCTAATTAGAAGAATTGCCAAAAACAGACCACATACCCTTCTGTCAAATTTTGGAACCCTTTTTGGCCCACGAGTAAAAAAGGTTTACCCACCCCTGTTCTAAATGGAAACCAATAGAGAGGGGTTCAAGATCAACTAAAATTATCAAGTCATCTTTATTTGGCCTTGAAGGTTGATGAGACGGCCAAACACAGAACAAAAATAAAGTTCTCTTTTTTTGTGTCACATGGACTTTATTCCATAGAACCAAACATGCGGTGTATAAAATACTTCTGCATAATCTTTTCGTTTTGCAATCAAACAAAGGTCTCACTGTTTCATTTTCTCCAAATCCCAGGCTCAATTTTCCTTAACAAAATGGCTTTTTGTGTAAGGAATGTGCCTTCTTGTTTCCTTTGTTAAATTTTAGTAATGTTTTCTTATTTTTTTTTCATGTTTTTGTGTGTTTTTGTCATAGCAGCACCTGGATTAATGTTATTTACCCACCATCTGTATATCAGTGTTTAGTTTTCAGGTCATCTGTGATGTTACACTTTTTGTTTCTCCCTGATATCTCAGTCTCTTCAAGTTTAGGTTTATTTCTTAAACCTTTGAGGTTTTGTCACAAGCTTAGACTGCTGCGCTGTGGGTCCTTCTCCTTCACTCTTGCTTGTCTCCTCTTTGACTGTTCCATCTTCAGCTTTTATTGCTTTTAAACAGCCTTAATTCTTCTGCAAAATTGACCTTTCACTTTACTTCATCTGAAACAGGAGTAAAAGAATTAGTATTAGAAACCCAGCTTTTATCATGCTGTTTCTTTATTTCATTTTTTGCAGGAAAGAGCTTTTGTCACAGAGTTTGCATGAAATGTAGAAGTTTTATGGATTATATTAAAAACAAACCTGAAATTCAATAATAGTTAATTATTAGCTGATTTAAATGACATTTTAATACATGATAGTTGGAATTCCTGTCTGGGACAGCTCCTCTGAGAGAAATGGAACAAAGAGAAAATAACAAGAGACAGAGAGATGACTGGATTAAGGGATTTAAAAATCCCCCTGCTGCAGCATCGCCTTTCCCTACACCTAAAAACAAACTGTCAGCATCTGTGACAACACATACGTCACCCACAAAGTGTTACACATGCAAATGTGGTTACACCGTTGACCCTTATATTTATGGACTCTTCTTTTTCTGCACCTCTTGTACCTCAGGAATATTAAAAATGGTTCTTATTTGACTTTATACTGTTGCATTAACATATTTAGGAAGTAAAGTCTCATACTTTTTCTTTTCATTAGTGTTCAAGGTTTGTCCCTTTTTTTATGCTGAAGCTGAAGAGGCTCTCTACTGCCACTTAGTGGTTATTTTTCAAAAACCTGACCATTCTGTTACCTTGGGGCTCAAAAAGGGTTGCAAAAACTGCAGGCATTGCAAGATTATTAAGCACTTTCGATTTATTACTTTTATTGATTTTAATGTATCCCAAATAAATAAAAGCACAGTGAATTTCAAAATTAAATACAACTTAAAAGTCTCTATTGAGAAAAAAAAAATCAATATTTTTCCATGGTGGGTTTTTTTCATCCATCATTGCATTGTTTAAGAGCTTTAATACTTGTAATTTGCGCATTGGTCTTGTTTAACCAGCCAATCAAATGTTAGGAAAGTGGTCCTCAGCAAAGAAAGGGAAATGTGTTCGGCCAATAAGCTTGCAGGAAAGAATAGCCTAATCGTGTGAATGAAAATAACCCAAGTCCTCCTCTAATCCTGCCTATCCCTTTTATCTGAGGATTCAGAACAGGCAGAACAGTGTGGAGTTGTGCGCTTGCAAACCAGCATCATGCATCCCAGGTCTTATTAGGAATCTTTGCTACAGCTATTTTCTTTTTTTTTTAAGCTATTGTAGTTTAGATAGTTGGAGTTTTAGTCATGAGGCGACACTACTCAGCAGCTTTTTGCTTTGTTTTAGTTTTTGTTCCTGCGATGAGCACTTCCTGTCCTTCACAATGCAGCTGCTTCTACCACAAGCTGAGTGATGGATCCAAAGCAAAGTAAACCTTCAGAAAATGTTCTCATTGAATATTTTTGTTAGCTGTTTCACGCAAGCCTCTCGTCTTTTTAGTCATTCTGTGTGGAGAGGATTAAGTCGAGGTTTCTCTTTAATCTCCTATGGATATTACAAAACAAAAGCTTTTTAGACTTCTTTACTCAAATCAATTGTAAAAATTGTAATTTTTATGTACAGTTGAGCCCATGTGTGCGTTAAATAAGCTTGTTTGCCTCTGTCTTGCAGGAGTGTGCTATGCAATGATCCAGAGATCACTGTGGTTCCTCCAAACTTCCCCTCTGACACCTCTAAGCTGCGCATAGAAAAGACTGCCATCACACGCATTGCCAGCGATAACTTTCACTACCTCAACAGTCTGGAGTATCTCTGGATGTCATTCAATTCCCTAAATTCACTGAATGCTGGTAGCTTTCGGGGTCTTTACAACCTGGATGAGCTCAGGCTGGATGGCAATGCCCTCACTTCCTTTCCATGGGAATCTCTGATCGACATGCCAATCCTGAGGCTCCTTGACCTACACAACAACAAGATCTCTAGCATCCCTGCATCAGCCACCACGTACATCAGGAACATCACTTATCTGGATTTATCCAGCAACAGTTTGACAACCCTTCCAGCTGAGGTCCTCTCAATGTGGCTTAGTATAAAGCCATCTCCAGACTCTGAATCCTCCAAATTAATTCTGGGTGAGAAATCTGTTACACTTTAGATCTCCGAAAAGTTTTTTTTTAAAAGAAAGAGTCAGGATTCTTCTAATTATAGGTGTGTGCTTTGTGGCACGCTGACAGACTTATTCAACTCAGTTTAACTCTGCTGCAGGTTCTCAATCCACTCAACATTAGGTAAACTGACAGAAATTTGTCACTTTTGGTTCCCCCTGCAGGTCTTCACGACAACCCGTGGCTGTGTGACTGCCGACTGTATGACCTGGTTGAATTTCAAAAGTCGCCCTCCTCCTCTGTGGCTCTCATTGACACAAGGCTCAGGTGCGTCGATCCAGAAAGCCTGTCAGGAGTTTTTTTCACCGAAGCTGAGTTGGAGAGGTGCCAGGGCCCTCGGGTGCACACGGCTGTGGCACGGGTTCGGAGCTCGCTGGGGAATAATGTTCTGCTTCGCTGTGGCACCGTTGGGGTTCCCATTCCAGAGTTGACTTGGAGTCGCGCAGATGGGAAGAAGCTAAATGGCACTGGTGAGTTGAACTAATAGCACATGTGTGTACATCCATTTATGTTCACGTCTTTAAAGTCTTGTTAAAAATTCTCTGTTTTGATCTTTCAGTTCAGGAAGAGATTTCAAAAGAAGGGATCATTTGGTCGATTCTGAGTGTGCCTGCAGTCTCCTACAGAGATTCTGGAAAGTATATCTGCAAAGCAACCAACTTTATGGGCACCGCGGATGCCATCATCTCCTTGGTGATTACAGATTCAATCAAATCAGATGAACCTGTTGGGGGAGTATCTAAGAGAGGCAAAGGGAAGAAACCCAGTGGGATGGGGAGAGCTGCCTACCAAGAGAAGCTCATTGCAAGATATGTTCCCCCACCAACCAGAACTGCAGCCCAACCCATTATTGAACCTCTAAATGGCAAAGGCGTGACTGGAAAGTATGAGATAGAGAGCTACAGTGTCTCTGACGATGCATCTCCAGGACGAGGAAAAGCTTCAAAATCTAAAAAGCCAAAAGATGACCGTCAGGAGGCTTTAAGTAACTTGGCAGCTAATGCCTCATCCTTACAGCAAGCTCCTGAAAAAAGGGTGGTGCGCTCAGTCAAGGTGATTGGCGACACTGACCATACAGTCTCCCTGAACTGGCGAGCTCCCACGGCCACAAACACCACAGAATTCAGTATCCTCTATGCTGTGTTTGGGGAGCGAGACATGCGCCGCATCAATGTAGGCGCCGGAAAGAACCGGATGACCATTGAAGGCCTCGTACCAAAGACCAAGTACATCGCTTGCGTGTGCGTCAAAGGTTTGATCCCAAAAAAGGAGCAGTGTGTAATCTTTTCAACAGATGAGGCCGCCAGTGCCAGTGGCACTCAGAAGCTTATCAATGTTGTGGTGATAACTGTGGCTTGTGTGATCGCTGTCCCTTTGACCCTGATCGTTTGCTGCGGGGCGCTGAAGAAACGTTGTCAAAAGCTTCTGGGCCGTCAGACTAAAGAACTGCAGGACTCCTATGTAACGTTTGAGACGCTCGGGCCTGGGGGCAAAGCCAAAGGGATGGAGGGCGAGTATCTTACTCGCTTAAACCCCGATGAATCCAACAGGCTTCTGTCAGCACGGTCAAGCGTGGATTCAGAGGCCATTGCCAGAACTGAAGGGGCCCCTAATGAGTACTTTTGCTAAAAACCACTCAGAACCTCAATTTCCAGAGAATGCACTTTGTTTTGCCTGAGATGTTTGATAGATGCTTGGGTGCTCAGAGGCTCTTGAGACTCATGGGAAGCTCGTGAGCTCTCCAGAAAACACTGACGGCTCTATCAGCACTGGATGTATGAGATTATTTTTGCAGCCTTGTCGGAATAAGATCCGCCATTATTTGGCTGAAAGCAAAACAGAAAAAGGGAAGATAAGATATGTTTTAAATGTTGTTATTATTTTGTGAAAATGATGACTTTTTATTCGTCATGCACTTTTTAAAGCTCCTGTTTTGATCTAAGCTCTCATATGCCCAGCCATTTTTCTTGAATGTCAGGTTTTGTGTTTTATTCTTTATGTAACACATAACGTGTTTTAGTAAACCAGCAGTTTGTTTGGTCAGACTTCATGATGTGCCAGTTTTTCTTTTGGCTCAGAAACCTAAAAGTTCAGTGCATTTGTAACACACACACACACACAAACAAATACATATAAAAAAATACTAAACATTTTACAAACACTGACGTTTTTTGTTTTTTTTAAAGAAAGTGAACTATATATATATATATATATATATATACACGTCTGGGAAAAAACTATTTATGTATATGCATGTGTTTGTCTGAATTTGTCTAAATATACTGACTGACAATAAATATTTTTTACACTGATTGGTGCTTTATATGGTTATTTTTCTGAAAATATTTGATTGGTTTCTAGAAAACGTTTTTTCTTTCAAATAAAGAAAAACAATATTTTGAAGAATAGAAATAATGATAATGCATGTTTGTTTTCTCTTGGTATGCCTCAATGTTATTGTTTGTAATTGCTCTCAGAGTGTCATTATATAGTGGTGTTTAATGTGTTCAGGTCAGGAAGGGCTTTGCAATTGGAAAAACATCTACAAGCTAGAAACTCTTACTTAGATATCAACATTTTAAATAGTAGAGAAAACTGGCTCCTTTTATGTAATCAGGAGTTGGGTAAAACATTTCAACCCCTTTGGTGATTAATTCCATTAAATTTTAATTTACTGAAAGTATTTACTGTAAACTGTATTGACCTTTTACATTATGTAATTCTAAATTTGTTAAGCGTTTCTTTAGTTCTTGGTTTGCAAAATCTTCTTTGATTTTTTTATTGCTGTGCAGAAAGACTAAGGCAGCAGATAAATGTGCCTTAAAATGTTTAATTAATCAATTTTATTGAAATTCCAATGATGTTAGGTGTTAGAATAAACACCTTGTAGTTCACAACTCATTTTTTTAATCAGAATTCTGGAATTGTGTTTTTTGTTCATTTATGAGAATAGTTTGCCATTTTTCAGTATATCAAACTAAAATAATTTAAAAGAAAATTAAATAAACTTGGTAAACTTTAAAAAGAAGAAATAAATCTTATCAGCCTTATCAAACAACAAATTCATCAGTTTGGAGGTTAAATGAGGATCTGCACACAGAAAAGCTCAGGTGTTAAGTCAAAATAATAAAATATCCAATACATGTCTAATTCCTCTGCTGACTCTGCTTTTTCTGACCTGAGAAAGAACCGGTGTTCAGATTATTGAGGTCAGGCTGAAGTCCTTCCCAGACATCTGTCTGTCTCGCTGCAGTCCTCTCTTTCAGGATTGCTAAGCCTGACCGGCCCACTTATTATAGCCCTCCTGTCATGTAAGCACTGTGACTTTGGAGGGGTGAATTAAATCAAACGGATACATTATGAAGTAATTCCAGCACTAACAATGAATAATGGAAAACCTTGCATAGGAAAAATTTCTGAAACACGCCGAACAATGATGCAGATACAGAAGTAGACCATTCCTATAAATACTGTTTTCCTGTCTCACTTGTCTCTTGGTGTCCTGTGTTAAGGAGGATTAAGGTAATAGGCTTTCTTCCACTCAGCTCATAGGCATGTTCTGCCCTCACAGGCCCATTTCACATGCTTGTCCAGGAACATGGATGTCTTTTATGTTGTGTTAGGTATCTCGCTAGTGTTTTGTGCTCTCAAACCTGGATATTCGTCTTGTCCCTTGGGTTGCTCGTGCACAGATGACAGCATGGGGAGGTAAGCTATCCCAGAAGCTAGAAATTTTTTCTTTTAAACTTTTTAGGCAATTTTTGGGACCCACTTGTTGGTCCAAAAGTACTGTAGCTTTGGGATGTTTTTCTTTGTTATTTTAAAATTCAAAAATACAAAAAAAAGACAGTGAGATTCTTTTCTTCAAATGTTTTTTAGATCTTTACTGTGCATGGGGACCTCCATGGACGAAATGCCGGAGGACATTTATGACAACTTTACCAAAATCCGAATAGAAAACTGTCGCCTGAGTGAACTACGTCAAGGCTCCTTTTCTCAAGTTGGGGACCTGGGGTTTCTCTGGCTCAATTTCAATGAGATCACCTTGATGAACATCAAGAGTTTGAAGGGTCTAACCAACCTGACAGAGCTAAGATTACAGGGTAACAAACTGACTTCTGTACCATGGACTGCATTTCAGGAAACGCCTAAACTAAAGATTTTGGATCTAAAGCACAACCGCCTGGATGCTCTGCCAGAAAATGCTCTCAAACACCTATCTTCCCTGACCTACTTAGATTTATCCGCCAATAAGCTCAGCATCATATCAAAAGAAGTGTTCATTAATTGGCCTCTTTACCGAACAGCAGAAAAAGTGTGGGACAAAGACGGGCTGGTCTCCAATGTGGTTCTGGCTCTGAACGAGAACCCCTGGTTGTGTGACTGTCGCCTCAAAGGCTTTGTTGAGTTCATCAGGGAGGTTGGCCCTCCAATCATTCTCATGAACTCTTACTTGAAGTGCTCAAGCCCAGATTCCAAAGCCAACAAGTTTTTCCATGAGATCCAGTTAAAAACATGCATGACGCCAGTGGCTTCTGCTCCAGAAACAAGCTTCACTCTACCTCTGGGAACAAACACGACTTTAACGTGCATAGTCAAGGCCAGGCCAGCTCCAACCGTCCAGTGGATGTACAGTCTGAAAATTGTTAGAGGATTTGTTGGTAAGTTATTTTTTTCATTGTGACTAATTATACAAAGTTGTGAGCTTATACCTTAAACTTTATGCTCCCTGTATTATCTATTCTCCTTACAGTTAAACAGACCCAACTAGATGAAGAGACGGTCTCTTCCCAGCTTTTGATCCCGTCTGTACACGTCGCAGACCGAGGGGTCTACACTTGCATCGCCAACAACTTTATTGGCAATTCCTCTGTCAGTGTTATCCTCAACATCAACTCCAACAACTCCTCTATGCCACTTCCTCCTGTCCCCATGGTGTCATCTAATGACAACACCCACATTGAAATCCGCATTGCGAAGCAGACTGTTTATGGGATCACCTTGGAGTGGTTCGCAACAACAGATAACCCTGGAGAAACATGGTTCACCATCCACTTTGGCAAATACAATTCACCCAAGAAGGAGATTATCTATATTGGCCCTGGCATCAACAGCTATACAGTTAGCAACCTGTTTCCTGTCACCAAATACGAGGTGTGTGTTACTCTGAAGAACCACCCACCCAGAGACAGTCAGTGTATTGTATTTATCACAGGAAGTGACATTAGCGAGCTGGAGCAAAGGGAGAAGCTCATTCATATCATAGTCATCGTGTGTGCTATGGTACTGGCTGTGCCAGCTGGCATGTACGCGTGCACCACAGAGGCGCGGTTCAGCTGTGTGGACCTCTGCCTGGATATGCGGAGGAAGTTAAGAATGCAACGAGAGAACACACAAGAAACAGAGAGGCATGCCACCTTTGACAGTCTCCAGACCGCCAGTGATGAAGCCTTCTGCCGGAAATCCCTGGAGAAAGTGAAGAGGCGCAAGTCTGAGGACAAGTGTAGAGGAGGAAGTGCAGCTCAGCTGTAGTAGCATCAGCTGAAAATTGGACAAAGACAGACAGTTTTTTTAAACTAAACATTTTTTTCAACTCTATTTTGTGCCATTTTTTTCTAAACAATGTCTTTGTGACAAGTGGAACTAGCTTGAAATATTAAATTGGTCTCATCTGAAAATGAAGATGCCTTCCATCTCTCAGTTAAGAATAGTTATTTTTGTCTTTTTATCTGGTCAAAATTAATACGTTTCATTGTATGTCTTTCTGAAACTATTCCTGTATTTCTATAGGTTTTATCAATTTATTATACCATATACACCAGAATAAAGACAATAATGCTAACCCACAAATTATTACAAACATTAATTTTATGAAGGTATTTTTTCTGTTGCGTCTGTTTTACTTAGGTCTTCAGTGTAAATGAGAACTAGTTCTAAAGTGACCTTTCTGGTTAAACAAAGGTTTGCTCACATCTTTACTACAAGAAAAACATGATTTTCAATTTTTTTTTCTCATCAAACCCCAAACATCTTATTTTTCACTGGTGAAAATTTTTTTTTAATGTGGATTAAGGAGAAGACAAATGCTGATATGGTCAGGTTTTTACAGTACAATCATCCGGGGGGATTTGTTGCGTAACCAGAACCCTCCCATGATTTTATGCATACACTGGTAAGAAGATTAAAGTGATTTTCTGACTTAATACTAGTCATTGAAACAGGATATTTCCATTTAATGCAACTTTAAATATTAATATGAGCAAAGGAAATAAAAAAACAAGCAGATGTTAATTAAGATTAAATGATTTTTTTGGATTTAATTAAAATTGTAAGGGATAACAATCTCTGCTAAGAGCAGCGATAAGGAAAGCTCAGATTTAAGACATAATTTATATCATAAATATAAAATATAAAACACATTTTTATTTTCTGGCTTTTAACACCACGTGAGTTGTGTGGTCCTCTGTTTTTTTATCTGTATTCTATCTGTATTTTTATGTGTTTTTATCTTGTTTTCAATTATTTTATTGTTGTATTTTGTTTGTTTTTATTTTGCTTAAAATTTTTATCTAATTTTAGTCACTGTACAGCACTTTGGAAACTGTTTGTTTCTCTATAAATAAATTGGATTGGATTGGATAATTGTTCTAACTATACGTTTCTAATTTACTCAGCACTTATACCTTCATTACACTGGTACATTTGAAAGTAAGATGCAAGTTTCTTAGTTTTGTGATTCCGTTTTTTAAGAAAGGATTTTCAGTCGCAGACACCCCTTTGATCAAATCAAATTAGTACCCTAAGGGCCAAAGTGGAAAATAACAGTACTGCCAAGTGGATCTGTTTAACGAGGAAGTTTTCGAAAAATAACGTATGTGTCTTAAAGTAGTCTTAAAAACCCACTTCCATCATCTTTTGATCTAATTTTTTGATTTAATTAATTAAAAACCTGTGTTGCTTTCTATGGCATATTTTCAGCAGAGCGACAATTTTCATTAGAAATTCGCCTCTGAGTTGTTGACGCCACCATTGGCGCGAAGAAACCCCGCCCCCCTGTCGAAGAAAAAGCGGTTTGCACACTCTCCAGCTAGAGAAAACCCACACATGCATGAGGAGAACATTCAAACTCCACATAGAAAGGTTCTGGCTGGGATACAAATCAGGGACTTCTTGGTGTGAGGTGGAAGTACAAACCACTAAACCAACGTGCAACCCACTTCTATAATATGTGAGCCCCAAACTTGACCACACATTGGCCCAAATTAATAAGGTTCCTTCCGTTTTTGGACAGATTGAAGCACACACCAAATTATTTTCAAATATTTATTTTAAATAAAGACGGTACAAAGACGGTACAAATAAGTAACGTTAAAGGACCAGGCGTGAATAATCCATGTTTAATTCTTATATAGTCAAACAGAACTTCTTTAAAGTTTGTATAAAGTTAAGATACAATCAAATACAAGTCATTTACTACCACCATCACAGCGCATTTGCCTACATTTGAAGGCATTCCAGAGTAACATGGAGAGTGAGGATCCCTAAACACAGACTTGACATGTTTTACTACAGCCGTGAAGGTAAGGACCAAGCGGGTTACTAACACGTGAGTTCAAAATGTTCCTACAGACAGCTGATTTTCTGCAGCTGTATGCCATGATGAGAGCTGGTTGGGGTGGTTTGCATCTTGTACTGCTACACAAAGGAATTTTTAAGCAATTCTTTTAATACTCAAAATTAATCAATGCTATACACATAACATGGACCCATGTACACTTATATTGAAGCATCTTTTCTAGTTTTTCAAATTAAGATAAGCATGCTTGTGTTACTATAGTGGCACATTGTATTTATAGAAAGGAGCAACTTCTCAGCTTTGAAGCGGCTGTTGTAACACCGTTAAATATTAACACACAGGTCCTTTAGCACTTTATAATAAGCTTTTTTCCCCCTCACATGACCGTGTCCTTTAAGCTGCTTCATTTAGTAAACAAGAAAAGTCTTTCTCTTCAGGATTTACTGAGAAAAAATCATACTGTGTATGGAAAACACTGTATATCCATTTTGCGCGTATCCTAAATCTTTGTAATTCTTTCCCGGTACTTTTTCTTACTATTAAGAAAAAGTAATCTTCCTCAAGATGGCAGTGCTGTGAATCTTTTGCAGTAGCAGCACCAGCTCCAGATCTCTTCTCTTTTTATATGAACTGGGTCAATTGAGGATGCACTGCAGCCCGATTTTTTACAGTCTTGACTTAAGACAAACATGTCTGCAAACCTTCCTGTTGTACCTGTAGCACAGGAATAGTCTCAACCAAGGTCTGTGCATCAGATAATGCACAGATGAGATGAGTTTACAGCAACAGAGTCACAAAGAAATGACCAATCAACTTCACAACCATCTATATCAATGTTTTTTTCTTAGTAGTAACCTTGATTGTTCTCATTGATTTTTTGCTCCAACTTCATTTTTAGCTCAGACACTAAAGCAGAGCTCATGTTTCCCTCTCTGCGACGGCCAGACTTCGCTTTCTTGGATCCTTTGGAGGCCAGAACACCAGATATTGTTGGGACTGCCCGGGGCCTCTCACTTGACCGTGAGCTGGACGGAGGTGGAGGCGGGAGACAAGGAGCTATAGGAGGTGGAGGCTTCAGTCGAGGACTACTGTTGGCTTTTGAGGGGCTGTTTTCTGGATCACTGATTAGAAACTTCTCTCCCGGGTTCGTAAACTTGATAACAGGCATTTTGAAGCTCCAGGGCTGCTGATCTTTAGCTCGCTTTTTAATGATGCGGCGTACAGGCCCAATCCTGTTCGACTTGGTGTTGCGCATGAACATGACCGTGGAGATCAGGGCTGTCACTCCAACCAGTACAGTGATGATGAAAATGACCATCCCTAATGCTCTCAAAGGATTGTCCCTACTTTTCATTAAAAAAGCTCCCATGGGCCCCTTGAGATGAGCCTGTAAAAAAAAAAAAAGCAAAAATTGAATTATTTGAATCTGAATGCAAACACTAATGTCCAATTTTCAAAAAACACACAAGCATGAGAAACAGATGCGCAAAGCACTGACAGAGGAGGGCCAAACACAACTACGAAGCACGTAACGCCGGTACACAATCACTTGTTCACATCAGTCCTTCACGATGAGAGTGCTAATACAAAGCTAGGATCCAAGCACAACACTGACTGACTGTTGGGAATGCGTCTGGCAGTGCAGTGCGTCAGGAGTTGTTATCTTTTTAAAAAAACAGAAGGTGACAACTCGACAACAGAAGAGTTAAGTTCGTGGTAGTAAAGAAATCAATTTTTCCAAAATTTCCCTATTAGTGATCAATAAAAACAAATTTGAATTTGAATGGAATTTCAAGTAATTGATAAAAGTGACACCATAAAAACACTATAAAAAGAGCTTTTTAAAAAACTCTTGAAATGTTTCAATACTCTTTTACAGACAACAGCCAGCCAACCTTTACAGCTGGAAAATGGCCCTCCAGCTGAGTCTCACTTTACTCTGCGGACCACTTTAATATAGTTGCTCTCTGGGTTGATTCGGGACTTTTTCACAGCGTTACAGTACAGGACTGTGGATATGCAGACAGTCGATAAAATGAGGGACGTGACAATGCTGAAAAAAATTCCAAAAACCGTCAGTGGACGCCTGCTGAGGCCCATCAAGTATGAAAAAATTCGACCTTTGACCTGAAAAACCACGATACACAACACAGAAACAAAACCAAAAAACACTGGGTCATCATGGAGACAGAACAAATGGACAGTGACAACATAAAGCACAGAAGAAGTGTGAAGTTATGAAGGAAAAAAGACAGTAATATACTTTATTTAACCAAAATTTTCATATTTAATATCTAAAATGATAAAACTGGCACAGATATGTAAATCATGCAATATTACAGATTACATAAATGGCTTTTACGATTTTTGTGTGACACTGCCACTGACAAATATCCTAAAAATTAATATAGCAGTCATTTAATGATTGTTGGGACCAAAGACGACAAATATATAAACCTTCCTGTTTTTGAGCTTTGTGGAAAGCCTCTGGAACAAACCTCAATTATCAAATATTTTGGACACTTCATTACTGATGATTGGCGGGATGACAGAGACATTCAGTGACAGTACTGTAAACTCTATGCTCAGGCAAATGTGCTGATGAGAAAATTCAGTACGTGTTCTCTTCAAGTGAAGTGTTCATTGTTCTGAGCTTACTGCACTCCTCTTTACACGACTCCTCTGTGGTGGAGTTATGAACATGGGACATTCTGTTAATTCATAGTGGCTTATAATGATGCCTTTAGGCTTTTGCTGCCCAGGTGGTACAGAGCCAGTCAACTGTTTGTGAATGCTCACATCCCCACCTGTGAAGTACTACCCACTACGTAAGCTTACACACAGCCTCATGGAATGCCTGGACAAATCTAAGAATTCAATTATCATGTCTCTGACTGATCCCAAAAGAACCTCATGCCGCTACATTTCCACCTTGAGTAAACACAGGGCACAGAGAATACTCTTTTTAAATGATTGTAAATTGTCGTTTTTTTGTTATTTTATTAATTTTTTTATAATGTATGTTGTATCTGTATTCTTCTATTCTTCTTCCACATCCAAGTCTGAAATAAAGTGAATTATTATTTAAATTTGATTGTAAACTTTTGCAAGGGTTTTTATTGAAAGGGAACAACAAATAGTCGCTGATACAAACATCAATAGTAGATTTACGTCCTCTGGTCATCCCATGATCACTTAGAGTTTTATAGTCTCACTCCAATCATCTTTTGATCTATTTTCAAAGCGTTCCCAGTGGTCTTTTAATCATGAAGAAGCCAAAGTTATTTTCTAGTACATTGTTTCTGGAGGGCAGCAGGAGTATACTTAGAAGTTCAACTATGAGTTGTGGGTGGGACCATTGGCACGCAGATTGCCCTTCCCCTTTCCATTATCCATCTGTTTACACTCTCTCCCGTTAGCTTACAACCTCTCAAAACCCCAACCTTACAATACAGTTGCAACAAAAATGGCGAGCAATATTGGAGCTATCCAGCTGTACAGTTTTGATCCAGATTCCAGCTCAGACAATGAAAATAAAGACGTAGTAGTCCAAAAGCGCATAAATCAGAAAGGAGCGGAGCAGGGAACCTGTGGCCCGCCAAGAGTATTTTCTACGTAACTATATGCTGTTTTTATAACGTCGTTTTTTTTAAACTGTTCCTGATTTGGATAAAGAAATACTCAGAAATGCAATGTGAGCTTAATTTTCCTAATAAATGTGTGGTTTGCCATAGCTGTTTTTCCATCACACCTACAAGTTTTTTCAAAAGGTGCTTTTTTTTGTCTGCTCCTGATTCACTATAATTTGAATGAAAAAATTCATTTGGAGCTATCAAACAAGAGAACAGTAAATCATTACATTGAAGGTTCTTTTCTTTTTTTAGACTTGTAGCAAAGCCTACTATTTATGCTAAACTGCTTCAGTCTATACTGCAGGCATGCAATAAGAAGAACTGCAAGCATCTTGTATCTGAATTGGTCTTACCGCCTCTGTGATATCGATATTGACCACCGCCGTTGTACTGAAGGACGGAGAGCCTCTGTCTCTAGCCTGGACCACCAGAGACCACCTGCATTCCTTCTGTTTGGTGATGTTCTGCACGATCTCCATGGACTTGATGAAAGGCTTTAGCTTGATTTCGCCTGTGTCTGCGTTAATATCAAACGCGTTGTCGGGATCGGCTGTCATGATGGAGTATTCAATGACATTGTTTGGAGACTCTGCATCCTCGTCCACTGCCTTGAAAAAGGATCAACAAAATTCACAATGTAATTAATTCAGCAACACAAACATTTTCTTTTCCTTTATTTTCTTACAGTCCATGATTTTTCTTTTTGAAAACTAATAAAAAGGCTTGAGATAGGGATTTAAACTTAAAGCCCCCCAAAAAAGTCTAAATTTAATCAGAAAAAAAAGAAAACTTGAATTTTCAAACTAAGACAGAAAACCGTTTTCACAGATGCATTTATATATTTAAAGATAGTTTTAACAGTACAATCATACCCACTTCTAACATATTTTAAACTTTGTTTTTTATGTCTAAGTTAAAATTTAAGGAAAGGGGTTGTAATGACCTTAGACATGTATAGAAAATTATTTTATCTGTTAAATTGTAAGGTCTCTCTCTAAATTTCTTTTATTGTTTGTAATTAAAAAATATATTAGTAATAGTTAAAAAAAATAGTATTATTTTATATTTCAAGAATACTATATTTTAAAATGTTTTTTTCTAAACCTTTTAGATTAGTTTAAAACACACAGCAGATAATAAAAAAACAAAAAAAACATTTGGAGACAACATAATCATCCTTTCCTACAATGTTATCATTATAGTCTGCTCAAAAATTAGATAAAAAAGATTCAGTATGATGCACCTCGACTTTGACAGGCATGCCAATAATCATGGTCTTCTCCAGGAGACTCTTGTCAAATTCTGGAGAATGGTCATTCATATCGAGGACGGTGACAAAGACCTCCGCCAGGCTGTACTTTCCCTCTGAATCCTCAGCTTTGACATAGAAGTTATACTTGGATCTGACCTCTGCATCCAGGCTGGTCCATGGCTGTGTGGTGATCAGCCCAGACGTTGGATTGATGGAAAACCTGCAGGTAAGATCCATCACTTCATGACTCACAGTAACAGATACGACATTAAAAGATTAAGAAAGTTATTAACAGGATAAACAAGCAAATATTTACAAGAAAAAAATTACAGAAAAAACTTTAAAAGGGTTTGGGAGACATTAATTTACAAAATATTTATTATTCTTTATGTAAATTTAGGCATCTGAGACTCAAAAAGAGTGATATTATGACAACTTTAAGTTAGCAACGGAGTATCCACTCTCTCTTTAATATGTCTCCATGAAAAGTTTTGTCTTTATGGGGCAAACAACGACAAAAGAGAGCGATAATTAAAGATAAGAAGATTTTTGTACCATTTCTTTTACAATGTATCATTACAACAACAACAAAACATCGAGAAAGTCTGCTTGCAAAGGACAAGAGAACGCCCCAAAAGCATTAAGCAGGAGAACGCCTCAGTTATGAGTAATTCTATAGGGGTCTTTCTAAGTGAAAAACTTTACCAACAGCGGATTTTAAGCCTAATATTATATTGCATTGTGACAGGCAGAACATACAATCTCATGCTGTAGTCCAGTGCTGACTTGTTAGCTAAAAACTGTATTATTCTCATCATTATAATGGCTGGCTAAATCAAGATACCTTAGAAAATGATAGGCACAGTTGTTATAAAAAAAAAGAAATAACCTATTGAAAGTCTGCAGCAAACAAATAAATTTTGTCCATGAAGTTAGGATTTGTCTTAGTACTCTTGGTGAATGCAGTTTAGAGTTAGAAACAATAATGGCAGCATTGATGGATGCAACGCTTTGTTGTAAGAAGTGATTATTGTGCTCTCATTAATAAATGATAAGAACAAATGTGTTTTTGTTCACTAATATATAATTTATTTGTCTAAATTGAATTATTTTAGTTCTGTGAAAATGTTTGAAATCACAGCTACTTAGCTAATTGAAGTAATTGACAAACTCTGATTGTGTTCATGTGTGTGGGTTTGTGTATAAATAAGCCAGTTTGAGTTACTTTAGTTTATGAATATTGTCCTGCAGGTCTAATCCTATAAATAAATTCATTTGCTTGAAGAACTTATAGAGACAAACCGGATGTAAATAAATTCTAAATAAATATATAAAGTCCCAATTTGAAAAAAAAAAATATTTTTTTGAAAATAAATAGCTTTGATTTTCATCAAACACACTGTAGTTTCTGAACATTTGGTTCAGCATCAGTGCCATTTAAAAAACGAGATGACTTTCCCATCCCATTCTCAACGGTGAGAATTCACAACTAGAACTGACAACTTTCACACAATTAACTCAAGCATAAATTCTCACTTTCCTTCACTGCATGCTGCTTTGCTTTGCAAAGCTACCGTTTTTGTACCTCCAGCTGTCACATTGCATGTTAATTGGCTCTGCCTATGAGAGACGGGCCAGGCCGACTATTTTTAACCTTCCAATCCAATTAGGAGATTAGCCAGCATCTTGCAGCCATTTTGGAGCCAGTCGCTTGTGCAGCAGAGGGGCCAATCAAACAGCTTTCCTTTTCCATCAAAGTCGTAAAGATGACTCAAGACCAGTGCCCTGCTGGCCAATGTTTTCCTCTTGAGTCAGACTTTGAAAAATGACATTTCATCACATTAAGTCACACAGCCAGGAGTAAAATATTTTTACTTACAAATCTGAGCCTGATCCATAAATTGTGTATTTGACTTCACCCCATGGTCCAGAGTCTGGGTCCTTAGCCTATAAACAAACAACACACCAAAGATACAGCTAAATTTAAAAATACACACAATCATCTTAAATATGTGCATTTAAAAACCTGACTTTTAATCCTTTTTTTGTTTATTTTACTCTGTGACACCATCTATACCTTTTTTTAAATTAATTATTTTTAATTGTTTATGCAATAGTGTGTGTGTGTGTGGGGGGGTCATTTAGTGTCCTGAGAGGGGATGTAAGTTTGTTTGACTTGCAGCGTAAACAAAAAAAAACAACAAAAAATACAAGCATGCGGTCTAAATGAAATGTGAGAGAAAAAAAGTAAGAGGTATAATAAAAAACAGCTTCTACACGCTGCAGTCAGGGTCCATGTCTAAATTTGGCACAAATGAATACATTTTATTGGAAGACACGGCAATAAAAAGAAGCTTTTATTTTAATCTGGCTCCAATCTGCTTTCAACTGATTAATTGCACTGAGCAATCTGCATTTACTGAGAGGGTAAATGGATTGTGTAATCACTTTGTTTTGAATTAAAGTACAGTTTAATTGGGATTGACTCACAATTACAGACACAACACTGGAGCCTCCAGGAGAGTTCTCAGGAACCCTAGCGATGTAATACTCAGATGTGAATGTGGGAATGTTGTCGTTTGTGTCCAGCAGGTTGATTACGATGTCAGCCGTGGCGCTAAATCGCTCCGGAGTGTCGATCTCCACTGCCAGCAGCTGCAATGAGGCGCACATACTTTTACGTTTGCATGAAGAAATGATGATTAAAAATCTAGATCTTAAAAACCAAAAATTAAACAAACATACAAGTTTGTTTAATACATGTATACAAGTTTAATACATGTATACAAGTTTTATTTTTGTTATTTGAAAAAGTTAAAAGTGGTTTTTATCCAAAAATTGTTAAAAGTTAAATGAATTTGGCTAATTTTCCTACAAATTATTTTGATGCACAATTTCATTTTACTCAAATAGCCGTTTTATCTTCCCACTCGTATAGTCCTTTCTAGCTGCATAGTAAAACAACAACAAAAGAAATATAACTAAAGTAACCCTAGCCTCCTGGTAAGAAGCAGACAAATAATGGGATAAAGTGTAGGAAGCTTTTCCATACCTATTAGCTCAAGTACAAAAAGCAGGACAACTGCATCATGGCTTAGTTTCAACACTATCTGCCCATAAGTCCTGGACTCAAAAACATGGCTTACTTTGCAGCATTACCTTAAAAGTGAGAGTGGGTCCTTTTTCAAAGTCAATGCCAGATGTGTCTTCAACAATAATAGTGACTTGGGCTTCATTCAAGACCGTCTGGGGAACCACTCGAAGGACTCGGCTCGGCCCGACCAATCTCAGTTTGAATTTGGCATTTGCTCCCTAAATAGCAAGCAGAAGATCAGTAGAGTTGAGACAAAGTTCATTTGGCAGTGAAAGGAATTATGGTGGAGAGGATAAACATGACAGTTGAAATGTAATACATGAGATTTGTCGGGGGAAGGAATAACCAGGGAGAGATGACAAAAAAAGTCAACAGATATAGTCACGTGACACCACATCCCACCATATGCTAATGATCAAAAAGGAGTGTGAAGTTTGGGAATACACACACCTGATCAGAGTCATTGACTGTGATCTTAAAGCCTCTGAGGATTTCCCCTGCAGGTGGATGCTCATACATAGTGACCTCAAACTTGCTTTGTGGTCCATTTTCTCCATAGAAGGTCGGAGGATGGTTGTTAAGATCCACCACTCGGACCGTCACTGTAGTAATGTCAAAGTCCAGGAGCTGGTTGTTAAGCCCAACTTCAGAGGCCTGGATCAGAGGAATATTTTTTAGTATATATTAGAATATAAAGGGAGAAATCAACATAAGTGGATGAGAAGACAAAAAATTACCTTGACTTTAATTTCATAAAGTTCTTTTTTCAACAAAGATGGATGAGTTGTCAAGGTGATGCATCCACTGGTGCTATTAATGTCAAAAACACCATCACTGCCTGAAAAATAAGGCAGAGCTTCAATGTGACATGTTGGAATCAGCATATCATCTTTAAACCATCAACTATGGAATGAAAAGGATAAAACATCACAACTATGATCAGTTTAGCATCTTACCATTCATAATAGAATAATGGATGGGGTTGGGATTGCCTTGATCTCCATCTTTTGCATATACTGTATATATTTCAGAACCCTGTAATAAAAGAAATAAAATGCACATTTAAACAAATGCAAGAAAGCTCTAATAATAAAGAGCAAAAAAAAGCATTCTTACAGGAACTGAGACTTCATAGATGTAACCAAAATATGGGGTTCCTACAAAGGATGGAGGCATGTCTTGCGAGTCAAGAACATTGATTGTAACGGTAGCTGTCGAGGTCAAAACCTGTTGCTTCCCTTTGTACTTTCCTCCTCCATCCTGGAAAAACAGACAGTATCTTTAGAAAGCAGGGTAATAATGTTTACATATTTTTTACATCTTGTTTAAAATGCCAACTAAACTGCAAAAGTGTCTTTCCCATTCTTTTACTTTTCACACTGCTAATCATTCAATTCTGCTGCTGAAGTACATCTCACCCATCTAAAGACAAAATGGGAATTATTGTAGATGTTGGATACCTCATCTACTGCAATCTAATCCTGTCAGAACAATTCATTAAATTATTACATCTACACAAAATTGCTTGTTATGGACAGGAAGCCATCAAAAAGCACTTTGAGCTGCTCTTTGGCAGAAGTGCTGTGTAAATAAAGTTAGATTTTAATTTGAAAATTTCGAACAAAGTAGTTGTTGTGTGCTATAGAAATAAACATTTACTTTACTTTAGTTACTGACCAAATAGCAAAGGTCAAGATGTAGAAAAAGAAAAAAACCTAAAAGCAAAAGTTTCATGGAAGGAATTCTGTATATCTTGTTTCCTTTGAGGTGCAACCTGTAGAGGTTTACAGCCGAAGCAAGGAACCTTGGAGGGATGCTTTAAATGTAACAAGAACTAATAAAAGACATATGCAGGCAAGATTCTATAGAATCAGTTCTGCATTGACTAGCTTTGAGGGGTTTTCAGTAAAATCTTACAACTTTACTCAAGTGTTTTGATATTAAATAAATGCTAGCAGCCTATGAGCAGCATTGCTGTTTTGTTAGATCAGAATGACATACATTTTAATAAACAGAAATTTCAAAATCTTTCCACCTTTTTTCTATGTGGGGCTACTTTATTTTTACTTCAATACTGAATTTATTACCAGGAGCATCACCGGAGTACCACAGGGGTATGTAATAATCCCTCTGTTTTATCCTTCAAAAAACTCAACTGTGCTTCACTGAAAGGTAAACTCTTAATAGGTTTGATCGTATGAATATAAATTGACAAATCAATTTATATTCATACGATCAAACCAGATCAATCTGTCTGAGACAAGTTGTTCATCAAATCGAATCTACAATACCATTAAAAAATAATTAAAAAGTGAAATAAATCAATTATATCGATACTGGAAAATATTTGGATTGAGGCATACAAACATAAAAATGACAAAGTGTTGACTTGTTTGTTTGTACACATATTTAATTTACACTTGATTATCTTGCAAGAAATACATGGAATCTGGAAAGTTTCACCTGCACTGTTCAGTACCCAAATATTTATCTCCAAGTCACACTGGTTGAATCGTATCAGCACCCACTATTTATAATATGAAACAAATCTTTGTTAAACCCCTAAATATTAACCTTTCGACACCAAAAAGTGACAGTGCAAACACTTCTAATCTGCCTCCAAGAATTCTAACCAAAAGAATACTAAAAGTAATCAAGAAAGATGTACAGAACAAGCAATATTTGATCAAGAAACCTACCGAGGAGACATTACTTTTTAAACTCTGGATGGAAACTCTAAAAACTCCTTTATCAAGATCAAAAGGCACAAAGCCAGAAGTGATTTCATTTTTAATTAGATCTGATTTGGATTTTGCAATCAAACTTTGAGTATTTGATCATCTCGATGTGAAAGCAACGATTGAATGTATGGACAATTACACCACAAAGAAACTCTGAGGCCTTATGACGGTGTTGCAGGAGCAGAAAAACAACAACCACCCCTCACCTTTGCGACCACTGTCAAAAAGTGTGTTGAAGTGGTCTCATAGTCCAAAGTCTCGCCGGGTTTAACTCTGAGGATTCCACTGTGGCCATCAATGGTGAACTTGGCAAACGGGGAACTCTGGTGACAGGAAGCACATCAACAGCAATCAAACTAATGACAGAGATGCTTTCAATCAACACAGACGCTCAGCCTGCTTCACTTCATCCATGTCATGTTCCAGACAGTTTATCTGACAGCTGACACATGAACAATACCAGCTCCTGCACTGTCAGCTGCTGGCCTGCACCAAAACTAAGCTCCAACTCAGCCCGCCATGCCTTGCTCAAATGTAATTGAATTTTAATCCACTGAAGTAACACCATTTCCAGACTGATATTATATGTGATTAATCTTTCTCTCTGTGCTCTGCCCTGTCACTCCAATGCCCTTTTCCCCTCTGTGACAGCCTGGCTCTCATCAGGTCAGTTTGACTTCTGGTTTTAACACAATGTGTTTGTTAAAACGGCCCAATACATCACTGTACTGTGATAAAAAGGCTGTCAAGACCTTCTTTTAACTTTAACTAAGATAACAAGAAAAAATGAAATTGGAAATGAATAAATGAAAGACTTTAGGATTTTTTTTACACTAAAAAATGATTTAGACTGAAGTTACAGAATAAATTTGCCATATTACTATAAATAGAATTCTGAAGTGTGAAACCCCACTTTTGTCAGGGTAGCTGTAGCCTTAATATCATCACAATGATTGAACTCTTAAATAAAATCTTCATCAGGCACATAGGTCATACTACTGTTATTAAAATGAAACATGAAAACTCACCTGTAGGTAGAATGAAACACTGCCCCCAGAGCCTAGATCTCTATCTACAGCATGAACTTTGTAGATGCTACTTCCTGCAGTAGTGTCCTAATGAGAAAAAAAAACCAACAGGTGTTTGGTCAACTTAAAAATGCAGCAAAGTCCAATTTATTTGACTAAACTTTCTTATTTAGAGATTTTTTTTTAAATAAGAATTGGTGTTCAAAAGGTATTCTGTACCTCAGGTATGTCAATGATAAAAGGCAGGTTTAGAAATTCTGGTGACTCATCGTTGGCGTCACTGACAAACACTCTGACTGTTTCAACAACCTGAAGAAACAAAGAGTTATATTTGCCTCCCAATTCAAGCAGAAACGACATCTTTCAACGTATTTAACTGCATCGTTTTGTAATTAACACATTTATGTATAGTTACAATGTGTCATTGTTATGTTGTAACAATACTGTAAGCGCAGAACATGATTTCAAGATGAAGAAAAAAGAAAACCAAAATAGCAATAAAAAAAAAACCTACTTTGTTTCTTCCATCTGTTATGCTCACAAGCACCGAGATCTCAGCTTGTTTCTACAAAAGGCAAATTAAAACAACAACATTAATAAAAAAAGTATTTCTTTGGTACCAAATTAAAAGTCATCATCTTCAGGCTCACCTCTCGGTCAAGCTCCTGAATTAATGTCACGTTTCCCGATTTGGGTTCCACCCTAAAATATACTGTGGAGCCCATTTCAAAGGTGAGACCATAAGAGACCGGATCCCCCTCTGGATCTGAACCATTCAGGATGTAGATTTGTGTTCCTGTAAACAAAAGCACTTTTTTATGACATTTCTATGGTTGCAATAAGTAACCACTCACAATGTTTTCCTCCTATGTCTTAATGAGCTTCAATACATAAATAAAACAAAAGTAATTGACCATCTTACCAACAGGTGTATCCTCAGAAATGCTGATCAAGGCCATATTCCCATTTGTGCTGCTGGGACCATTATCAAAGAAATATGGAGCATAATCTGATTGCCCTTTTTGAAGAAAAAAAAAACAGAATAGCATGTAATTAAATATTTAAATTAAAAAAACAAAAACTATTGCAAACTAATCTGTCCGAACCCTATAGGAATGTGACAATTACATTCACTTTTGGAGTGAACAAAAAGTTTTGAACAAAAAGTGCTAATATCTCACTTATTAACACTTGCTTAGCTGAAAACAAGAAGAAATAAGGGAAGATGCATTGGAAAAATGTTGTACTTTCATCTTAACTTTAAAGATTCAAACAAAAACATCCCTCTGTATTGATTTCAGTAAAGTACAAGCAGCACGAGCAGTGTGCTCTAACATGGGCATGTCCTCTTATGTTAGAGGATTAACCAGACAAGAGCAAGCCAAGAAGTCTTAACAACATAGAAGGAACCAAAACCAAAGGAAGAGCCTTACCCCAGCTGTACTGAAGCAGCAGGAGAAGCAACAAAGCTCGGGTTTTCTTGTCTTTCTTCATCCTGGTGCCGACGAAAGGCTTGGGTGAATCATGTGGAAGGCTTGGTGGAGGGAAAGCGAGCTGCGAGTGTCGTGCCCTTCTGCAGGCGTCTCAGCAGGCTCAGATGAAAGAGGCTGGGACAGATTCTCAGTCACTAATCCAGTGACGCATCCCTTCCCTTCACAGACATCTTCAACAACACTGCTCGCGCTCTGATCTCTCCTTAAAAAACTGCACACACAGGGGTAGAGGCTTCAGCTTTCACACATGGCTGTGATCCTTTCCAGCACACATGTAATAAAAACACACATCTAAGATTCCAGATTCTTCCAAATCAAAAGCTCAAAAGAACTTCCTTTGTTGTGTGATTTTGATTAACACAGAAAGCCACACGTGGCCTGAGCTTGGAAGCTGTTCACTCCTTTGAAGCACACTGACCAAGACAAACGTGAGCTGTGCTTACAGATCTCTGAGACACTTTACGGCCAAGAGGCTTTTTCTGGCATTTGTACTCCGCTCTACCTAAGATACCCCCTGACCCTTTATCCAATAAGCCACACTACAGAAAAGAGTTGATCATTTTGCTTTTATTTTTTAAATCTTAACTAAAATTGAAACTTAAAAAAACCAAAGACTTTTATGCTACATGAAGCTGTTAAAAAAAAGTTTTTTTGGTGAAATTTACAAGAAAAATTAATCAAAGCACTTTAAATACATAACACAGTTTAGGATTAAGTATCATGTTTTTTTATTTTTGAAACTAATTTTCACTCTGGCCATGAGAAAGACTTGCCACCTTTTTCAAATACCAGTTCTTGTGGAAGCTGGTGACATGCTAGCGTTCAGCAGAAGCTCCGATGAAGTGTGTTAACGGCAGTGACTCATGTGGAGGTGCAGAGTGCGCGTCTCCTGTACTGAAAGGTATAAAAATAACCTTTTGGCTTAGCGTCAGTTATTTGAGGTAAACAATATATGAATAAACAAAGAAAAAAGGCATGAAGCACAACATTTCATCAGAAAAATTAATAAATAAAATAAATTTAATGTGTTTTTTGTGTTTAAATTCTACTACTGACTTAAGGTTACTGAGCCATTTGAATTTAGGCAACAAAATGTAATTAATTTTGTTTACTTACGTTGCATGATGTCATGTTTCCTAGATATCAAATCCGATTTTTACTGTTGGACAGATGCAATAAAATTAGAACTAAACTTTCAACGTTATGTGTAAATCCTTTATTTTGTCCAGTAATAACAAATTAAATTATTCACTGAAACTTTTTACTGGGGAAAAAAAGGTTTAATGAAATATTAACCATAAAAATGTATTTAAGAACAACAAAAACATAAATAATGTTCAGTTAAGAGTGTTTAAAAGGAGCAATAACTCAGGTAACATCTAGGATTTGTGTGAATTTGATCAAAATCAGCAGACATTCACTTAATGAAAAAAATCAATTAGTGTGTTTCAAAGAAAAAAAAATTGTACTATAAAACATTTCAGTAATCGAACTGATCGTCATGGATATGTTGCTGCAATTGGGATTTATCAACACTTTAGTACAAGGAATGACAGCAAAAGTAAGTTTAGGGCTAAAAATAGCAAACACACTGGTGAAGTGTAATAACCGTTGTTCACAGGGAGAGCAGGAAATGTGTGAATGCCTGACAAGAGCACTAGAGATGATATGGTGGAAATATGATGCTAACATATACCAAAAACCCAACCTTTATTTAAACCATTTTCAACCAAACATTTTCAGAATTATTATTTTTATCATGTGCTGAAACAGTTTTATATCAAAAGAGAAGATTTCTTGCAATTAGATGAACATTTATTTTGTGCTCAATTAAACTGTAAATAGGAAAATATGTTTTTTTGGAATATAGAAATAAATTTCTTGATTGAAAACCACGTCTTAAAGGCTGTGTCACTTATAAGTTTGAAAAAAATGCAAAATATTATTTTTATGTAAACTATCAGTTGTAAACTTTTGAGTTTTTTATTGGAATAGAATATGCAAATGTACAAATATCCTAAGCTTGTTTTTCTCCATCAGATACTCAGAATCTGTCCTCCAAATAGTAAAAAGCTTGGATCCAAATGCCACATTTGTCATTACTCTAAAAAAATGACCGACAGAGGGGCAGCTTCCATCTCCTGGGATGGCTCTTCTCTCCCCACCGAAGCATTTGCCAATCTCATCCATTACTGCTTTTTATCCAATAACATTAGGTCATTTTCATATACAGCTTGTCAAACGCACATGTTCGACTCGTACACTCCATTCGAGAGGTTTAAAAGCAGTTTGGCAGGAGCGCATGCCACGTGAACACACTTAAACCAAACACCTACCTATTTACAGATGTTAGCATCTGTTGCAAGTGGCCTGGTTTGAAGGTTTAATTTTAGAGGAGCGGCCAGATGGTGGACAAGAGGATTAGCACTCTAAGCCTTTGTCATCTGCTGCTGCGCACTGACTGTTTGTGGGGAAATGGAGGACGGGGTGCACCCCGCTGGCGTATCAATCTGCTTCAAACCGCCTTAAGAGTGGATAGCAAATTTTTAAACATGTAAGTAGCTCTCTGTTGGATTAATTTGTGACGGCAAATAAGGGTTAAGGACTAAGACCCAACTAGAAATAAAGTGACCTGGTATAAAGCAAAGTTTTATCAAACTAGTTTTGTTTTATCTTGAAAAAGACATTTAAAATATATTAGTAAGGAAACAAAGCATGTCACACAACCCTCCTTCAATTTAACTTAAAAAAAAACAAAAGACATCATGTTTGAATTGTTTATTTGTTTATTAAACATAGAATTGAATTTACCACATTTTTCTTCTAGGTTAACTCAACCAAAATCCACTGATACTGTCTGTTAAAAAGTACAGCGTTGGTGAATTTTCTAGAACCGACAGCCCAGTCAGTTGGTGCCCGTGTAAAATATATTAGAGTCCACACACGCGGTGTAACCCAATACATTTCTCAACTTCAATGCCAGATGACAATAAATAAAAAAAGAAAACCAGAGTCAAGAAACATGACACTGACAGGTTCATCAAAAACATCCATCGCCGTAAAAACGATGAACTCCCAAAATCAAGTGAGTGTCCTCTCTTTTTCAGTGCGTCTTCTTAACTCATAACTGGTGCCAGTCCCCTTCAGTCCAGAAGCTTTCTTCTTCATCTACCATTCTTCTTGCACTTACATTTTAACACCTGATGTTTGTTGATAGGAATTCAAATGAGTTTTTTTCTGGTTTGAGGAAAGAAAGAAAGGCCATCCTGACGTTTACTTCCTTTTACCACCTCCTCCGTTAGCCAGAATCATCACCAGCCTCATGAAAATATTGAGGGTGTCCATATAGATCCCCATGCACCTGAAAGGTTGAAACACACATCGTTATTATTTAAACACAAGTCAGCACCCCGCATGAAAGTTTGTTGTAACTCCAGAGTGACTTACGCATTGATGGGGTCATATTTCTGCACGCCGTAGAGCGGGTGGGTCTCCGCCTTCTTGATAACCTTCTGTGTGTCGTAAAGGAGGAACATGCTGAACAGGACCAGGCCGCCATAGACGGCGACGGAATACAGGCCTGCTCCGAACGCAGAAGTGGGTGGGAGGAACATGGATCCTACGGAGAAACAGAACTTTTTGAAATCTTTAAATGCGTGTAATTTAAAAGTAAAAAGATGCTGGCTATATCCTGAAAATCTCATCAATGTTCTTTACACTGAAAATGATTGATGTTTACTCTATGATAAAGCACACATTGGCACACAGATACGTCATTATCTATGACATTTCTCACTTCATCTGATTCATGTAGAAGTAAAATCTGTAAAATGTTGCATACATTTTACATGCATAAAATGCATTTAGCTCAACACCAACTAAGTAATGTAGAGCAAATGTGAATTTAGAAACAATGTGAACATTTCTGTATGACAGCTTCATTTTTCTGTTGGTGCTTTAACTTCTTTTATTCACTCAGAACCAGACATACTACTCAACATTTTTAAATAGAGTTCCAGAGACATGAAAAAGGGTTTTAAGTCACATTAAAGTACAAAAGATTGCAATGATTTTTCTGAATGGCTTCTAGTGAAACTCAAATGTCACAGACTCAATTTATACTCAGTTCATTTGTCAAAAAAGAGGAAAGTCTTTGAGAAACATAGAAACCAAGTACAGAAACACTGTAAAGCTTTTTTGAGTAATGCTCAATGGTCTTAAAAATTCAATGAAAATGCATATAGCCTATTGATTAAAATGGATGCGATTTCACACTTATATTTTTGATCCTCAGACAACTATAAACACAAATTTGCATAAGTTCTGACAGAATTTTCCAAAACTCGTGTAAGATTGGGCTTTTGTTAGATTTTACTAAGATTCCTTTACGGTTTTCTAAAAAAACATTATTGCAGACCCAGTGTATGAGACAGGTAGAGTGCACATTTCTCACACTCTGCATGAGTCTTTAAATAGAATACACACATTAGGGTGTAACAGCCAACACCACACTGAAAAAACCCAAGAGACCAGTTAAAGCAACACAAGTGCTGTAACCATTCCTGTTATAATCTCACTTCTTTGACAGATACTTGAAAATGACCAATACTAACCCAGAGATGAGGCAAACACCACCCCAAAGCCAACAGCCAGCGGCCCTCCCATGTTGAGGAACTTCTCACTGGGGGCACACATGGCCACAGTAGACAGTCCTCCCACAATACCAGCTGTATACCAGGCAGCCCTCATCATCAGAGGCCCTCCAAGGAGGGTCAGTGGAGCAATGACAGCGCCCATCACACCTGAGGATGAACACACCACACGTCAATCCAATATCTAAAGTCCGTGTTTGAGCGCCCTCTGGTGTTTCTGCTGTGGAACTACATGACTGATTTGATATTACCGGTACATATTTGACACATAGCACAAATACAACTAACTACATTAACCTTTTACTGTAAGACATTAAACAATGTGACATGGTAAAAGTTGTGCAGCAATAAACTATATTTCTTTCTAACTTCAGGATGATGAAATGAACAGAAATGTCACGGAGCACTGAAAGGTTCTTTTTTTGTTTTAAGTGTTCTGCTCAGTCCTTTGGCTTCAAATGGTTTCAAGAGTGAAGTGGGAAAGGGGCTGAGTGGGAAAAATGGAATTCTATCCTCACCTGCATGGAGCATCCAAGCAAGATGTTTGGGCATTGGGCTGTGCTCATATGAAATGGACCTAACCAACATTCCCGCACCAATCATTGCAGCAAAAGTTGCTCCAATTGCCTGGTAAAAGATAAAGGAATAATCAAAATCACTTAAAATACTTTTTATTTAAAAGAAAATGCATTGTTTTCAAGTAGCAAAACTTACAAGCCATGATCCTTTCATCATTAGACCCATTAGTGCTGGTGTCCTGCTCACAGCAACTGCTGACAGAGCCGTTAGTCCAACGCTGCCTGCAAAGTACATGTAGGTGGAGTGGATTCTGTCCTTCACGTACTGAGGCCAGATCCTACACAAAGATAAAATGTCCATTTAGATGGTTTTTTCTACCATAGTTAGCTAGTGAGTACAAAACTGTAAAGGTAACAAGGAAAAATATACTAACATAGATTTCTCAAGGGCACCAATTTCATTGGACATGCCCAGTCCATAATAGCACAGAGCTCCAAGACCTACTGCTGCACCTCCTGCAAGAATGATCCTTCCCATGCTGTCAACTTGAAAAAAAAAAGAATAATAAAATAAAAAAGAAATATACACAATCAGTGAATTATTATTCAACACCAAAATGTTATTTTTAATCATTCCTGACTGGAATAACAACAAAAACATGTTTACTTTTGATGGCTGTATCTGTTGCTGGCTCAAAAGCTGCTTCTTTAATTTGATCCTTTGCAGTTTTCACACGGCGGAACCCAAACCTAGCCCGTGAGGAAAAACCCTGTGAAAATAAATGAAACAATAACATGACTAAATTCAATTTAATAAATTGTAAAAAACAAAAAAAAACCATAATAATAATAAAGCATATTTTCTGATATGAAATTCTTTAGCAATTTGCTTTTACATTACAGACATCTCAGTTTTAACTTGTATCTTGATTACTTCAGAATTGTTACGTGTTTTCTTTTTTGTTTGCTTTATTTCTGTTTTATGTACTACCCTTTGATATTGACTATTCATGTGGAACATAATAATGGTCTAAATAAAAGTTTGAATAAACAAATTCCCCGTTTTTAAACTGATTTATGTATCACAGAAAATTAAACAAAACAAAAGACTATGATATTAGCAAACATATTCGCCTCCTTCAAGGCTTTTCCGTACCTGCTGCGGCATGAGAAGGGGCGGGCAGGCCTTCCATGTGGGTGCCCTCAAGGATGAAGAGCTTTGGGTCAGCACAGGACGGAGCCCGACGAGCGGGAGACTCTTTAAGCAAGTCAGCCTAGCCACCAACATGTTTGTCTCTTTTTTGAATTTAAGCTAGCTTGGTCTGAAAGACAAGCGAAATTTTGATTTCAAACGCAAACAGTGGCTCCACTTAGCCCACAATAAACAACATTCGGGTGAAAAAATTAACATATCAAACATGATTTCCCTCATAAAATAAAATAAAAGCATGATGAATAACTATAACTAGTTTTCAGGTACAGAAAGGCAACGACGTAAGTGCGTCAAGGAATTAGCAACGTCTACCAACGACTTAGAGAGCCATTACTTAGAGCCATTACTCATACATAGTAACTGAATTAACACGAAACTGTCATTAGTAAAACAAACATAGCAAAGTTTACCAGGTGTATAAACAGCACTTACAACGAAACCCTTTTCCTTCACCTTCCTAGTCCGAAATGCGCAAGTTTCTGACGCAACTGTTTTGCAAGCAACCTTACCCTTCGTGAAAATTCTCGATTGTTACGTCATCTGCATGCGACGTGTTTGGTGGGAAATGTAGTTCAGAATTTATTTCTCTTTTGTAATCAATTCAAAAAGCCACACATAAAGTTTTAGTTATCTTATTATTTAAATATTTTTGAAGGTAGAAACAAATAATAAAAATAATACTGGATTTTGAATTATTTCATGTAGAAGAAAAATGATTACGATATTAATACAAAATACGCTTTTTGATGATACTATTGTAAAGATATTTTTTTGTTTTAAAGAAAAAGACACTTTTTTATTATCTTAAAATAATCTATTATTGTTGTGTTCCGTCATATTTATTCTCATGTGCACGTGATGCCTTTGTCCACTAGGTGGAGTACTAGTCCTCTTTTCAAAAGTTGTATCAAAGTCCCCTGAAATCTAAAATCGAGGTTAAAATCAACACTTTCCTTGGTTTTAAGATCTAGAACCAAACTTGGATTTACTGTCGTGTTATGTACAGTATGTTAAATGATCTAAAATGCATATTACATCAGCAGACTCTGTCAGTCTCTGGACTCTGTCATCGTACCTCCCGCTTCAGGCTCCGCTCCTCTGCACCAAAGTTTCTCGTGAGAGTCACTGAGCTGTTGAAAAGACTTGTCATTCATTTGGCCGCCGTCCTAATCTGCAGCTAACTCAATATGCTTCTACTTGTCCCACATGTATCATTTATTAAAACTTGTCTTGCGACTTGTGCTGTATCCGTTCGTTTTTCTTTTTTTTTTCGTCACGCGCAAGTGAGTAAACGGAGAAGTAATGGAAGTCGTCTCTTTCTGGAGTTGTACTGTGAGAAGAGGCTGAACAAGTGAAGCGCGACTCGGAGTACAGACCTGCAGCTCATCATAATGGTTGGTAATAAATAGAAACAAAGATGTTCAACGTGCACAGTTTATCATTGAGCGCTATAGCATTAGACCAACATTGATTGACACGTGGTTGATGCGTAAATTTATATAAATGAAAGTTGTTGGAATAGTACACGTGTAACTGTTATTATAGGTAATACATAAAAACATGCCAGCATGGTGGTTTAATTTGAACCCCTTCAGATAACTAATCATCTGGTTTAAAAGTTTACATTTCTCTGCATTTATTTCGTTTTGGCATTGACGTGCATGTTTTTGTTAGGATAAAAAAACCCACTCTGTTGACGTATTGTAATGTTCTATAGTACATTTGGTATCTGAACGCTACATTCCTCTGTTTTGCGCGTTGACCCCTGGGAGACGGAAGCTGTTTCTCTACATGTAAACCTTGTCTTGTCTTTTTTAACATTTTTTTTGTGTAGCCTTAAAAAGAGATCTTTAAATGTCTATGTGTCTATACTAGAAGTCAAAATGTCTTTACAATTACCAGTAGTTGTTAAAAGAAGGTTATCTTAGGTAGTTTTAAAACTAATTACACTAGTAAATCAAGTGAAAAACTTTTAGTGTAAAAAAAGTTATGTAATTAATTTCCCATTTGCATTTTGAGTTATATTTTATGTTACATTTTTACTCTGTACTTATGGACTAAAGTGACTTGGTATGAGGGTTGCGTTTTCAGTTGTGCATGCCATGCTTTCACTTTACTAAAATAAAATATATTATTAGCTATCATTATTGAGCCGTGTCGTCCTCATCTAAATGTCAAATCCAGTGCAGTAAATCTTTCACTTCAGATTTTATATTCTGCTTCCATAGCTGTTACACAGGAAGTGCCTTAAAAGTGGTACACAAGTCATATATACTTCTGTCATACTATAAAGTAAAGGATTGTTTTTAACTAACATTAGCAAGTAATCAGTAATGCATTGCCATTTGGAAATAACAACACTGCTCATACACAAATAAGGTTGAACAGTATTGAGCTATGGGGTCGACGTTGACAACCACTGATGCCAAAGTAGCCCACTAATGCTAAAGTTTAGAACTTTAGTTATTTTTTGTTTTTTAAATAGTCTGTGTAAATACTACAAGCTTAATCATTAAACTTTAGAAAAGAGTTATTTCAGCTAATTATTCAATTTTTGTTTTTTTCTTAATGATCTCTTTTGATGTATGAAGAAAATCTTTCATACAGCTTCCGTGCTGCACCAGAGTGTACATGAAAGTCCAGTGTATTTAAATGCGTCTTTGTGCTTGGCTGGCGAGGGTGTAATTTGTCTTTTCATGAGATTTACATTAAATAAGAAGCAGCTATTAAAAGCAGTTGTAACAAGATGATAAATGGTGCAGTGGCGTTTTTTTCTTTTTTTTTTGTGAGCAGATGATCAAATGTGTCATATGCCTCAGTGGTTTGTGAACATTCATGAATGTCACTTCTCGTGAGTTCCTTTTCTTTTTCTTTTCCAACAGCAGATGCAATAAGCAGAGATAATTGGTGTGCTACTAATTTACTTTATAAATGACAAAACACCAGATGACTTATTTTCTTGACAAACTGTTGATGTGGAATATAAATATATATATTATGTTATATTATATTAAATAAAATATATGGGAAGTGCTTAGGATTGTCAACATGGAGGTGAAATGTTTCTGGTTTGAATCCTCATTGAGGCTTTTCTTCCTTTGCTTGTATCCTCTTTTAGTGAAACGCATAAAAAGTGTGATGTGTCAACGACCTCGCCGTTTATGTTGTGCCATATCATCCCCAAAAAGGGGAGTGGTGTGGGCAGAGCCCCCTCGTCTTTGTGGCATGTGGCAGTGTGGTGCAGCAGGGGGATGACTTTCCCTTCCAGTGCAAATGTGCCTGGGAGTGCTGGCTGTTCACCTTTTCAGTGCACAGGCTCTTCCACGCTCTGCTGCCGTTACAAACATCCTGTTCTTACTGTGAGAATTTCACACACGGTCTCCAACCATTCCTTGTGTTCAGACTGCAGTCTTTTTGAGCTGATCCTGTACCCAAACTGGCCTAAACAGTGGTGGCAACATCGTGCTAATTCTGGACTCCTCGTGAGGATACATCCACTAAAGGTCATTCATTGGGCCTTCCTTTATAATAATAGTCTGATTCATCCTTTAAAAGACTGGAGTTTGTTGAGTGAAGAGGCTTGGGAGGTGCATGTGATTCTACTAATGACCAACAGCAGTATGTCAGAAATTTGTAAATTTCTTTTATGTGGAGACGGTCTCAGAGTTTTGCTGTGTTATTGACCTGATCACTCATAGGCAGCTTTTTTAAGTCAGGTCAAGCTGCTATTCATCTTTTTTTTAAAAACTGTAATCTTTTCCCAAATACATCCACCCTTATCTGTAGTTGACGGCCAACTGCCTATCTTCTGCACACTTGTCTCAGTTCTGGATAGCCCCCAGCCTCAAAGGCACCACAATGTATGCGTCTGTGACAAGCTGGCTTCCCTTTTTCAGTTTTACCACTTCATATTTATACCTCTCAGCACATGACCATCCGTCAGTCACACTCTCATGTTACAGAGACAGAAGTATCCCGAGTCAGTAATGGCCTCTGCTCAAGTTATCTCCCAAGCGTTGATAAGAAGAGCAGCTGGCAGTTTGGACACCAGACCGCCAAGCTGCTTACATCTGCAGGGTAGGGGTGAGAGGGTGGAGAGCATCACTTCAAGCTAGATTACATTGGGGTTTTGTGGCAAGTCGTTTTGGAGTTGTTGGATTACAGTTTAATTAGTACAATTGAGCTTGATTGCACTCTGTCAGTCAAGCCTCCCTTTGCTCTCTCGGCTGTACTTTATACACATACTAGCAACCAAATGTCTGTCTCTGTGTACACCCAAACCCAGTCTAGCATGTTGGGTGGGCAGGTTCCTGAAATGCACTGGTGCACCTAATGATAACAAGAGCTTCCTCATTGCAAGGATGACTGAAATTAAGATATTTTTAACAACTATCTTTTTTCTTTTTCTATTAAATGCAGTTTCTAACTTTCACATTTATTTTACCAAAAAAAGTTCATTTTAAAAGATATATCTAAAACATCTTTAAAAGAAAAGGAGAAGCAGTGGTGGTGTTAAGAAGTTGTACATGACAGTATCACGAAGCAGTTTTGTTTATCAGTACGGTCTACTTCCTTTTTATGACTCATATTTGACAAAAGCACTAAACATTTCTGTAACAGAAGTGTTAAGGAAAAGTGCTACATCACTTCCAGCTTTTCAAATTTGCAAATTGTGTAACTGTCGCGTTGTGTTTATTTCATTTGACAGGATGAGGCGAAGGCTTTAACAGAGAATGCCATAAACTGGAAGCCTCTTTGACGAGGTATTTGGAGATCTGCAAGACTGGGAGAATCTACCAAGAGAAAGCCTTTAAAGCTATATAAAAAATCAACCGCATCCAAGAATGAGGATCAAGTACACCATACTCGTTGTCTTCTTTGTGACTCTTGTAATAATTGAAAAAGAAAACAAGATCCTCTCAAGGTATGTACATCTAAATGTCAACAGTTTTTTCATGAGAACAAATGTCAGGCTAAATAACATGAATTTATTTTTACTTTTAAAGATGATAAAACTGTTTCTCTGTTTTCTTAGAGTGTCAGATAAGCTCATCGTAAAGCAGACCCCCCAAACCCCTCTACAGCCCAGTGCCTTTGTCAATATTCTGCTGAAGTACAATGCAACCTTCACTTCACTTGGCAAGGACTTCATGCTCATGAAGCGGCGCCTGGAGGACCACACTGTGGTCCGAGATAGGACGAGAAGGACAAAGAAGCACATTCTCTTGTTAGCTACCACCAGGACAGGTTCTTCCTTTGTGGGTGAGTTTTTTAACCAGCAAGGCGAGAACATGTTTTACCTGTTTGAGCCTCTCTGGCATGTTGAAAAGATGCTAACCTTGGACACTGGCGGTACCAATGCCACGGCTGCAGCAAAGGCGTACCGAGAAGTTCTTCAGCAGCTCTTTCTGTGTGACTTCTCCCTCCTGGAAAGCTTCATTGAGCCCCTCCCTGTAGACCACATCACCACAGCGCTTTTTCGCAGGGAGTCCAGCAGTTCTCTGTGTGAAGAGTCCGTCTGCAGCCCGTTCATAAAAGGCGTCTTTGAGCGCTATCACTGCAGAACCAGACGCTGTGGGCCTTTGAACCTGACCATGGCATCCAAGTCTTGCCAACAGAAAGATCACAAGGTCATCAAGTCTGTAAGGGTGCGCCAACTTGAGAATCTCCGTTCTCTGGCCGAAGACCCTCGTCTTGACATGAAATTCATTCAGTTGGTTCGGGATCCTCGAGCTGTTTTGGCATCACGCATGATAGCTTTTGCAAACAAATACAAGAACTGGAAAGAGTGGGCTACGGGTGGGAGAATACCTATTGATGATGATGAAGTGCGAAAGCTTAAAGGAAACTGTGACAACATCAGACTTTCTGCTGAAGTTGGCCTGAAGCAGCCACCATGGCTGCGGGGCCGTTACATGCTGGTGCGGTATGAAGACATTGCTCGATTCCCAATGAGAAAAGCAACAGAGATGTACAAGTTTTCAGGGATCCCCTTCACTTCTCAGGTGAAATCCTGGATTCTGAGGAACACTCATGCGTCAAAGGAGGCTGGCGGAGTCTACTCTACACAGAAAAACTCTTCTGAACAAGTAGAGAAATGGAGGTTCAATCTGCCATTTAAAATAGCTCAGGTTGTACAGAGAGTATGCGGACCAACTCTGAAGCTTTTTGGATATAAATTTGTAAGCAGCGAAAAAATGCTCAAAGACAAGTCCATTAGTTTAATTGAGGACAGAAGGTTTAATATTTTTTAGATTCGGCCAAAAACAAACTTAAAGGACAAAGGCAAAGGTCGGAATTGAAAACTATTCTTGCAATAAAGTATTATTTATTGAGATTTTATACTAATACATATTTCTATCATTTTGACAGTTTTCTATTCAAAACATTTTACTATTTAATACGGTTTTATGAGAATTATTTTTTTGGAATTTGCTATAAATGTTGATGAAATGGCAGTGAAAACTAAAATATCCATCTGATATCTGCAGGCCTGGCTGACTTTGAATTCTGAATACTGTTGGGTTTATATAACTGGTACATGGCAATCCTAATGTCATTTTGCTTCTCTTCATCAACTAACTCCAGTTTTACCAAATTTAATAGTGTCTCAAAGAACTTAAATTTGTTTAACAATACGTATGGCTGAATGGGAAAATTAAAACAGGTCATTTGGCAATTTTCTGGGTATTGGGGGTATAGTAACGTCCATAGACTTGACCATATAGACCAGTCATTAACCAAAAACTGAAGTGGTGTGGCATTATCAACTGGAGTTTAGCTGGTCCGGTAAAGTGAGAGCTTTGTTGGAGCTACACATTGCCTACCCTTTCTGTCACCTAAAACCCTAATTATGTACAACCCCTCTACCCCTCACACAAACACACATACAAACCAATTAAGCAAAAAGTTTTATGCCCCAAAAAAAGAAAAAAAAATTATGAAGAAATAAGAGCTAAATCGGGTTTTGGGGAAGTCTGACTTTTACCATTGGTGTGTGAATTGCTTCCTCCTAATAACCAGCCTCCAGTGGTCATTTGGGAAACTGCCACATTTGGTGTTTCTGGGTCAATCTGACACGTAAAAAAGTTTCTGATGTTTATTGCTTTATTTTTATTATTCATTAAAACAGTGTTTATTTATTTATGCTTTCAATAAGCACTCACAATTATATCCTAGCTCACATTTGCCCACACCCATACTTTTCTGACAGGCTGGAAGGGTGAATCAATCTTTGGATCCAACAAAGGTCTCACTACTATTTGCTCAGGTTTTGAACTCAATTCAACATGGCTGCACCATTTTAGGTATCATCTGGGCCATCTAAAATCCTACAGATGACATTGGAGATTATCAATCTACTTCAGTCTATGGTAATTTACTTTTATTTTTTTTCTCTTTTTCAGTTCTATCACACTCCGCTAGAGTATTTTTTGTTGTTGTTCTACCTTGTTAAGTGCCATTGATTGTAAATGAATGAAAAATCTTTTTTTTTAAGTGTTTTTAAAGACTGTGAGGTTCTGTTACTTATCTGTCACCGCTACTGTATGCCAACATTCCAACTGCAGCTGGTTTGCAGGAATTTTTCAAAGTTTGCTTGTAGATCTCTATTGTGGTTTTCCAGAATGGAGATGTGAGTCCCTAAAATTACAGCTATAAAAACGCTCAATATTTTTGTTTTTGGGTGAGCCACAATAAATCTACCTTTACATAAACCCTTAAGCCTCTAATTTTTTAAGACAGTTCACAGTTAAGGCGGGAAAGTGTTGCATTTGGGGCAATACATCCCCAAATGTTATTTTTATTTATTTATTTTGAATAATAGAAACTCCATGGTTTTGTGAGGACTCAAATGTTTGCAGGTAAACAAAAACCTGTCAAAACAATGCATAAACATTGCATTTAGCTTCACTCAGATAAAGAAATTAGCTCAGTGGTCTTAATAAAACACTAAACCATTGACCTTAATGATATAGTCTCAAAATACATTTTCAAAGTTAGCTACATCTACAAGAATAGAGATAAGAATCAAATGCTTAAACATGGCTTTAAAATAGTTCTGCTAATGGTATATTTCTACAGTTTTTATTGTGCTACATCTTTACAAAAGAGACATTGCGTTAACAAGAGATACTCATGAATAAAAAGGGTTTGCAGTGCAGATTTACCAAAAAATAAATAAATAAATAAAACTGTTAAAGCTAAATTAAATTACACTTTTTTATTCCTATACTTTTCTGCTGGTTATGCATTAAATAATTTCAGGGTAAAACATAAAGTTAATATCATATATTTATTATTATGGTTTGATTGGACCTTCGGGCTGATAATTAAAGCTCCTTGTCATGTTGGTTGACAGTTTCCTTGTGCAAAACATCTGGTAAGTTACTATTTTGGGCAATTTTGATTTATATATCATTCATTCATGACATATATTTCTTTAACCCTTGTGCTATCCTATGGGGTCCAGATGACCCGATCCTTACATTGGTGTGTTATGCCTACCATGACAAGGGTGGATAAAGGTGAAGAGGATTTCATGTAATCCATGGACACCAGTGAAGATCACAAATTAGTGAAGAAAAAAGGTTTAGCGCACTGTCTTGTAGGGATTAGATGACTCCACTCCCAATGTTAAAGTTGTTAAAGTGCCTAGGATGGCACAAGGTTTACACATGTGTCAGAGGAAGGATTTTCTGCCAAGTGCAAGAAAACTATATTAGTAAAGAGGAGTGCTGGACCAAAAAACTCCCTTGAAAATGACTTTACAGACTATTTGCTTAAAACAACGTTTTTCTTGTCTTAGATTTGTGAGCCTGATGGCCAAGAGCCTCATACTACTGTCAAACATTTGAATTTTCTCATTTGCAGTCACAATCATAGGTTAAACCTAATCTAATCCAGATTAAATAAACAAAACTGGTGATGTTTCCATTTAAATCTACTGTATAGTGTTGGTTTATTCTGTTACTTTTACAAGATGGATAGTGCTCAGAAAAGACATTATAGGTTTCCATTTTATAGAAAATGAAAGTCAAATCGATGCTGCAAAATAAGGAAATCACTTGAGACAGCAGCATTCCTCTCATTGTTTTTTGCCTTAAATATTTTTTATGGTATTCAACAATCAATAGGGGCCAGTTTGGCAATGTCAAAAAAAATTGATGCAACTGTCATAGAAAAAAAGCTTTAAACTGAAAACAAAAACAAAAAAGAGATTTAAACAAAAAATACTTTTTTTAAAATTTACAAATATATTTACTTCTGCTTTTTTTAAATAATACCAAGTATTGAGCTTTCAGCACAATGCCTTGGTTTGTTTCGTTGGCAGCAGGATGGAGGGATACTGCAGAGGCAGCTGCCCCGACTGCCAGTATGTTTACCACTAGCCCAGCTATTTAAGTCTGCCAACCTAGCAATTACTCAAATTTTACATATAATGTGGTCTAAGTCATTTTTGTCCACCTGACCCCACCCGCATACAGAAATGCCCTATATAGTTTGCATAAAACCTTAACTTTTTTTGTCAAAAGCATGAATCCACTCTGCTCTCACATACTCCAGCACAGCACCTCTTTTGTAAACTGTCAATGGTTTCAAGCATAATCACAGATCATGATCTGGTTAGCTTGGTACCTTTATCCTCACACAAAGTTCAGCAAGGGCTTGGGTATCTGAATCCAAACGTACTGAGAAAAGGGTTCAGTATTCATAAACTTTTTCACTGAGGTGTCTTTATGTGGGACGTGTGGAGGGTGGAGTCACAGCTGGGTTGGGGCAAATATAGAATCACCACTTTCCACTGAATTAAAGCCTACTCAGCCCCCCTCCTCAGCTGTAAAATGAGGGCATTTAGGTAACCACACCCTCCTCCTCTCTTAAATGATGCTTTACCACATCAACCAGGATGGGATTGAAATACACTAAGCAGCCCATACCAGGAATTCTGAATGAAAGCCTGCTGCATGATCTGTAATAAACAGACACAAAATTGAGGTAATTCAGAAATGTTTCTGAGATTCATGTAAAGCTTACGCTGCCGTAGAAGATGATCATGAATGAGTAGAGGAAATAAATCAGAAGTACTCTGCAAATGATCTCTCACTAAGTGATGTAATTCATAAAGCTGCACTCAAAATGAAGTGACAGTATGAGGCGTGGCACAGACAAGAGAAGACAGAGAAAATGAAGAGATATGTGAACAAACCATGTTGTAGAAAACTGGTGTATTGGTTTTTAACTGGTTGTAAATCTTCTAAACTAAAATGAAAAATGTTTCATAGAAGAGATGAAAACAACTTTTGATTTTTTTAGTTAAAACCTCCTTCTTTTATGAACCTTTCTGCTTTTAGTTTGCAGGATATGACATACATGAGGCTTGAGGAAACTGAGGTTGTATATGTAGAGTTTCCTTCACATGCACTCTAAACAGCTTGTGTTTAAGCCGTTCTTTGCTGGTGTTCTGCTACTAACAGACATCCTCGTAGAACATGACATTTATCTGCCCACTCATTTCACATGGAGAAGTTAGCTGCCATTTCATTGTGCAGAGTCACTGAATACTTCAGAAATGCAGATTAAGCAACTAGATTTTAGGTTGCTGCATCCTTTGGGTTAATGCTTTTATCTAAATATATTTTAGTTAATAATTTTCCATTTTAGAAGTGTTGTTTTCAAGGAGTAAGTCATGACAAAACGAAAGTCTGACAGGAAATGTGTGCTTATTTGTGTCTTCCTGGAGGCACAATGATGTGGTGACAATGTAACCACGTAGCTAAAGATGCAGAGAGCTCAAACTATCTAACAAACTAGATTCTTGAAAAGCTTTTAAAGTCACACAGAAAGTTGTGAATAACTACAGAAGCTAAAAAATAATGAGGAATCTTTCCATTAAATTATCAATCCTCGTCTATAATCAACTTAAAATAATATTATAGCTTAATAAATTAATTGTTTTTACCTAGGGGTTTTTACACACAACACATATTGGCGGAAGAAATAAGTATTTGCTGATTTTTTAGGTTTGCCCACTTATAATAACAGTTTGCCATCCTCATGGTAAAAATCAACTTTAAAAATATGTATTAAGCATTTTATTTGAGAGAAATAAGTATTTGAACCCCTGTAACCTTGAAGATTTCTGGTTCAAACTGACTAGTTAGAGTCTCCGAAACAACCTGCTATCTGAATTGAAGAAACCTGTTTGAACTAATCACCTGTAGGAAAGACAACCGTCCATAGAATCAGAGTCAGTGAGTCAGTCAGACACTTCAACCTGGGAAGGACGAAAGACTTTTCAGTGGACCTAAAGAAGAAGATTGTAGACCTGCACAAGACTGGAATGAACTACAAAACCCTCAGCAAGAAGCTATGGGTTAAGGTGACAACTGAGAACCTCCTTCCCTGCATCAGGAGGCTTAAAATCGTTTGTGGATGGGTCTTCCAACAGGATTATGACCCAAAACATGAAGCCAAGGAAACCAAGGCATTAAGAAGAAGCATATCAAGAACATGTAGTGAACCAGCCAGTCTCTGGACCTCAATCTTATAGAAAACCTTTGGGGAGAGCTGAAGTTCAGTGTGGACAAGTGACAGCCACCTAATCTGAATAATTTAGAAGTCATATGGAAAGAAAGAGTGGACCAAAATTCCTCCTGATTTGTGCAGAAACTTGATCATCAACTACAAGAAACATCTGAATTTGGTGCTTGATTTTAAGGGTTTTGCAACAAAGTCTGTCTGGCAAGTGGGTTCAAATACTTATTTCTCTCAATGAAATTTAGATTTATGTTAATTTTTTTAATTTGATTTCAGTGATATTTCTTTTAGTGATTTTCTCATACTGTTCAAATGAACCTACCATTAGGATGACTGACAGACTGCCAATTTCTTTTTAAGTAGGCAAACATGCAAAATCAGCAAGGGCTCCAATACTTATTTCCTTCACTGTATTTTTTTTAAGTCCTCTTAATATTGTTCTGCAATGGATATAAAAATTTAATTTGATCACAACACTTTAATGAACTTTTTGTTGTATTGAAACTAAAATTTTTAAGCATGACTTTATAACGATTTCTAGAATGCTGAGTTTCTTCTCAGGTTTAGGTCCTTCCATCTTCCTGTGTGTTCCAGATTAGCAGATCAACAATGCCCGTACTTCTCCACATAAGTCTGGACTTTTGGTCAAATTCATCCACAGTTGATTAAAAGGCACCATTTCCTCTTTTTTAAAACCCTCTGGACGAGCAGCTCAGCCAACAGCACAAGTGGCCAAGTGTCCCTGTGCTTGAACAGTAGAGATGAAAATGACTACTTGGCACTTTTAAGCTAAATTATCTGATCCCTTTATTGTCTATTTATTTTAATTACGGTAATCTTTTTTTTTTGTTTATCTTAAGGACCAGAGTGGATGGAGGAGAAGAGCATTGACTGGGGGTAGGATGTTGTGTAGAGACACAGAAAGAGAAAGAGGAGAAAAAAAAACCAAACCAAATCTCTTATGATGTAACGAAAAGCCGTTTTTTCAGCTTTTTACAATTCCACATTCTCGTTGTAAAATGAGCCTCGAAAAGCCACAAAAACTAGAAGGAGCTGCATTTCCAGAAGAAAATGCAGGGTTGAATGCTGTATTGCTGAATGAAAGCAGAAATATGATGAAAAAGCTGAACATTGTAAAAGTAGAATGTCTAAAATAGGTCAAACATTGTAGAAGGAGTTAAGCATGAAAGCTGTAATTGTTGAAAAAATGGCTGAAATTTCCTGGAATATTTTCGAAAATTAAAGCACCAAAAGTCAGAGGTGAACATTGTAAAAGTAAAATGACCAAAACGGATCAAAATTTGTAGACGGAGTTAAGCATGAAAGTTGAAATTGTTGAAAAAATGGATGTACGGTTGAAAATTTGAAGATGATGCTAAAATGGCTAAAGGTGCTAGCATCAGCATCATCAACTGACTCCAAAAAAACACGTTGTTTGAGAGTATTATATTGGTAAAAGCTACATGTTCTAAGTTGATAGAAAATCCACTCTTTTCAAAATGGCGGCTTTTCTATTGATTTTATCTCCATAGCAACCATTTTATGTTTGGGTCGCCTGGAGATGAGGAACAAATCAACGTCGGTTTCAGATGAATCGGAAAAAGTAAACTTTTGGACGTCCTTAGCAACGAGCTTTGTTTGCTAACCACGCCCACATTCCTTATATGTCCAGATCCAGTGAATTTCAATATGTTCAGTTACAGCCATGGATGAAATTTATTGCAACATTTGCTTCAGATTTTGTCAAAAAATGCCCACCAAACAGTAGGTGGTGTTGCCATCCCATAATAATTTCAAAACGTATGTTGAAGTCCAAAGCCTTGTGAGCATTTCAATGTTTGAACGGTGCCTCTAGCTGAAAGCATGTTAAAGTTATAATGCTTGAAAGCAACAAAGGTTTTCAAGGATTCTCCATGTATTTAAATGAAGCAAAAATCTTGGAAAATCCTGGAAAATCTTGGAATATCTTGAAAAGTTCAAAGATTTGAAAGACTAAAAGTCGTAGCTGAAAGGAATAAGCTGAAAGGGTTGAACATTTTAATAGTAGAATGGTAAAAATAGGTGAAAGTTTGAAGAAGTTTAAAATTGCCTCACATTTTGGCACAAAATGGCCGCCAAACTGTAGGTGGTGTTGCCATCCCATAATAATTTTGAACCTTATGTTGAAGTCCAAAACCTTGTGAACATTTCAATATTTGAACGGTGTCTCTAGCCAAAAGAATGTTAAAGTTACAATTGTTTAAAGAAGCAAAGGTGTGGCCAATGGAGCAAAAACATTGGAAAATCTGGGAATATCCGGGAATATCTGGAAAAGTTCAAAGATTTGAAGGACCAAAATGTCATAGCTAGAATAAGATGAAAGAGCTGAACATTTTCATAGTCGAACGGTTAAAATAGGTGAAAAATTGTAGAAGGAGTTTAACTGTGAACTTCTGAACGAACAATTCTCCATGTATTTCAATGGAGCAAAAATTCCCGGAAAACCTGGAATATCTTAAAAAGTAAAAGGATTTGAAAAACCAAAAGTCATAGCAGAAATAAGATGAAAGAGATGAACATTTTAATAGTAGAATGGTTAAAATAGGTTAAAAATTGTAGAAGTAGTTAAACGCCAAAAAACGGCGGAAGATACTATAAGATACGATAATAATAAACTAGAAGGAGCTGCATTTCCAGAAGAAAATGCAGGGTTGAATGCTGTATTGCTGAAAGAAAGCTTAATTTGTAAAAGAAATGGCTGAATTGAGCTGAAAGAGCTCAACATTTTAAAAGTAAAATGGTTAATATAGGTGAAAACCTGTAAAAGAGGTTAAGCACAAGAATTCCCTATGTAATTTAATGGAGCAAAATTCCTGGTAAATCCTGGAATATCTTAAAAAGTTCAATGATTTGAATGACCAAAAGTAATAACTGTAATAAGTTGAAAGAGTTGAACATTTTAAAAGTTGGTTGGAAGAAAATTTTGAAGCGTCCGAACCGGGTGTCGAACCTGGAACCTCATGCACCGTAACTTCCCAATGTATTTTAATAGGGCAAAAATTCCCGGAAAAACTGGAATATCTTAAAAAGTAAAAGGATTTGAAAAACCAAAAGTCATAGCAGGAATAAGCTGAAAGAGCTGAACATTTTAAAAGTTGAATGGTTAAAATGGGTTAAAAATTGTAGAAGGAGTTAAGCGCCAAAAAACGGCGGAAGATACTATAAGATACGATAATAATAAACTAGAAGGAGCTGCATTTCCAGAAGAAAATGCAGGGTTGAATGCTGTATTGCTGAAAGAAAGCTTAATTTGTAAAAGAAATGGCTGAACTGAGCTGAAAGAGCTCAAAATTTTAAAAGTAAAATGGTTAAAAAAGGTGAAAACCTGTAAAAAAGGTTAAGCACAAGAATTCCCTATGTATTTTAATGGAGCAAAAATCCTGCAAAATCCTGGAATATCTTAAAAATTTTAATGATTTGAATGACCAAAAGTAATATCTGTAATAAGTTGAAAGAGTTGAACATTTAAAAAGGTGAATGGTAGAAAAATTTCAAGTGTCCGAACCGGGTGTCGATCCGGGAACCTCTTGCACCATAACTTTCCAATGCATTTTAATAGGGCAAAAATTCCCGGAAAAACTGGAATATCTTAAAAAGTACAAGGATTAGAAGTACCAAAAGTCATAGCAATAATAAGCTGAAAGAGCTGAACATTTTAAAAGTTGAATGGTAAGAATAGGTTAAAAATTGTAGAAGTAGTTAAGTGTCAAAAAACGGCGGAAGATAGTATAAATAATAATAAATAAAGAGAAACAGGAAAACAAAGGGTTGAATGCTTTACAGCATTCAACCAACTAGAAGGAGCTGCATTTCCAGAAGAAAATGCAGGGTTGAATGCTGTATTGCTGAATGAAAGCTTAATTTGTAAAAGAAATGGCTGAACTGAGCTGAAAGAGCTCAACATTTTAAAAGTAAAATGGTTAAAAAAGGTGAAAACCTGTAAAAAAGGTTAAGCACAAGAATTCCCTATGTATTTTAATGGAGCAAAAATCCTGCAAAATCTTGGAATATCTTAAAAATTTTAATGATTTGAATGACCAAAAGTAATATCTGTAATAAGTTGAAAGAGTTGAACATTTAAAAAGGTGAATGGTAGAAAAATTTCAAGTGTCCGAACCGGGTGTCAATCCGGGAACCTCTTGCACCATAACTTTCCAATGCATTTTAATAGGGCAAAAATTCCCGGAAAAACTGGAATATCTTAAAAAGTACAAGGATTAGAAGTACCAAAAGTCATAGCAATAATAAGCTGAAAGAGCTGAACATTTTAAAAGTTGAATGGTAAAAATAGGTTAAAAATTGTAGAAGTAGTTAAGTGTCAAAAAACGGCGGAAGATAGTATAAATAATAATAACTAGAAGAAGCTGCATTTCCAGAAGAAAATGCAGGGTTGAATGCTGTATTGCTGAATGAAAGCAGAAATATGATGAAAAAGCTGAACGTTGTAAAAGTAGAATGTCTAAAATAGGTCAAACATTGTAGAAGGAGTTAAGCATGAAAGTTGAAATTGTTAAAAAAAAATGGCTGAACTGTCCTGAAAAATCCTGAAATATTTTGAAAAGTTAAAGGACCACAAGTCAAAGGTGAACATTGTAAAAGTAGAATGACCAAAACAGGTCAAAATTTGTAGACAGAGTTAAGCATGAAAGCTGGAATTGTTGAAAAAATAGATGTACTGTTGAAAATTTGAAGATGATGCTAAAATGGCTAAAAGTGCTAGCATTGGAATCAGCATCATCAACTGACTCAAAAAAACACATTGTTTGAGAGTATCATATTGGTAAAAGCTACCTGTCGAAGTTGACAGAAAATCCACTTTTTTCAAAATGACGGCTTTTTTATTAATTTTATCTCCATAGCAACCATTTTATGTTTGGGTCGCCTGGAGATGAGGAACAAATCAACGTCGGTTTCAGATGAATCGGAAAAAGTAAATTTTTGGACGTCCTTAGCAACGAGCTTTGTTTGCTAACCACGCCCACATTCCTTATATGTCCAGATCCAGTGAATTTCAATATGTTCAGTTCCAGCCATGGATGAAGTTTATTGCAACATTTGCTTCAGATTTTGTCAAAAAATGCCCACCAAACAGTAGGTTGTGTTGCCATCCCATAATAATTTCAAAACGTATGTTGAAGTCCAAAGCCTTGTGAGCATTTCAATGTTTGAACGGTGCCTCTAGCTGAAAGCTTGTTAAAGTTATAATGCTTGAAAGCAACAAAGGTTTTCAAGGATTCTCCATGTATTTAAATGAAGCAAAAATCTTGGAAAATCCTGGAAAATCTTGGAATATCTTGAAAAGTTCAAAGATTTGAAAGACTAAAAGTCGTAGCTGAAAGGAATAAGCTGAAATGGTTGAACATTGTAATAGTAGAAGGATTAAAATACGTGAAAGTTTGAAGAAGTTTAAAATTGCCTCACATTTTGGCACAAAATGGCCGCCAAACTGTAGGTGGTGTTGCCATCCCATAATAATTTTGAACTTTATGTTGAAGTCCAAAACCTTGTGAACATTTCAATATTTGAACGGTGTCTCTATCCAAAAGAATGTTAAAGTTACAATTGTTTAAAGAAGCAAAGGTGTGGCCAATGGAGCAAAAACATTGGAAAATCTGGGAATATCCGGGAATATCTGGAAAAGTTCAAAGATTTGAAGGACCAAAGGTCATAGCTGAAAGGAATAAGATGAAAGGGTTGAACATTGTAATAGTAGAAGGATTAAAATACGTGAAAGTTTGAAGAAGTTTAAAATTGCCTCACATTTTGGCACAAAATGGCCGCCAAACTGTAGGTGGTGTTGCCATCCCATAATAATTTTGAACCTTATGTTGAAGTCCAAAACCTTGTGAACATTTCAATATTTGAACGGTGTCTCTAGCCAAAAGAATGTTAAAGTTACAATTGTTTAAAGAAGCAAAGGTGTGGCCAATGGAGCAAAAAGATTGGAAAATCTGGGAATATCCGGGAATATCTGGAAAAGTTCAAGGATTTGAAGGACCAAAAGTCATAGCTGAAAGGAATAAGCTGAAAAGGTTGAACATTGTAATAGTAGAATGGTAAAAATAGGTGAAAGTTTGAAGAAGTTTAAAATTGCCTCACATTTTGGCACAAAATGGCCGCCAAACTGTAGGTGGTGTTGACATCCCATAATAATTTTGAACCTTATGTTGAAGTCCAAAACCTTGTGAACATTTCAATATTTGAACGGTGTCTCTAGCCAAAAGAATGTTAAAGTTACAATTGTTTAAAGAAGCAAAGGTGTGGCCAATGGAGCAAAAACATTGGAAAATCTGGGAATATCCGGGAATATCTGGAAAAGTTCAAGGATTTGAAGGACCAAAAGTCATAGCTGAAAGGAATAAGCTGAAAGGGTTGAACATTGTAATAGTAGAATGGTAAAAATAGGTGAAAGTTTGAAGAAGTTTAAAATTGCCTCACATTTTGGCACAAAATGATAGCCAAACTGTAGGTGGTGTTGCCATCCCATAATAATTTTGAACCTTATGTTGAAGTCCAAAACCTTGTGAACATTTCAATATTTGAACGGTGTCTCTAGCCAAAAGAATGTTAAAGTTACAATTGTTTAAAGAAGCAAAGGTGTGGCCAATGGAGCAAAAAGATTGGAAAATCTGGGAATATCCAGGAATATCTGGAAAAGTTCAAGGATTTGAAGGACCAGAAGTCATAGCTGAAAGGAATAAGCTGAAAGGGTTGAACATTGTAATAGTAGAATGGTAAAAATAGGTGAAAGTTTGAAGAAGTTTAAAATTGCCTCACATTTTGGCAAAAAATGGCCGCCAAACTGTAGGTGGTGTTGCCATCCCATAATAATTTTGAGCCTTATATTGAAGTCCAAAACCTTGTGAACATTTCAATGTTTGAACGGTGTCTCTAGCCAAAAGAATGTTAAAGTTACAATTGTTTAAAGAAGCAAAGGTGTGGCCAATGGAGCAAAAATATGGAAAATCCGGGAATAACCGGGACTATCTGGAAAAGTTCAAGGATTTGAAGGACAAAATGTCATAGCTGGAATAAGATGAAAGAGCTGAACATTTTAATAGTTGAATGGTTAAAATAGGTGAAAAATTGTAGAAGAAGTTTAACTGTGAACTTCTGCACGAAAAATTCTCCATGTATTTCAATGGAGAAAAAATCCTGGAAAATCCTGGAATATCTTAAAAAGTTCAAGGATTTGAAAAACCAAAAGTCATAGCAGTAATAAGCTGAAAGAGCTGAACAGTTTAATAGTTGAATGGTTAAAATAGGTTGAAAATTGTAGAAGGAGTTAAGTGCCGAAAAACGGCGGAAGATAGCGTAAGAGGAAAACAAAGGGTTGAATGCTATACAGCATTCAACCAATAACTAGAAGGAGCTGCATTTCCAGAAGAAAATGCAGGGTTGAATGCTGTAGTGCTGAATGAAAGCTGAATTAGCTGAAGAAATGGCTGAACTGTACTGGAAAAACCTTGAAAAGGTAAAGGTACAAAAGTCCTAGCAGGAATAAGCTGAAAAAGTTGAACATTGTAATAGTAGAATGGCTAAAATAGGTCAAAGTTTGTAGAAGGAGTTAAGCATTAAAGCTGAAATTGTTGAAAAAAATGGCTAAACTTTTGAAAATGTGAAGATGTTGCTAATATGGCTAAAAGTGCTAGCATTGGAATCAGCATCATCAACTTACTCAAAAAACCACATTGTTTAAGAGTATCATATTGGTAAAAGCTACATGTTCTAAGTTGACAGAAAATCCACTTTTTTCAAAATGGCAGATTTTCTATTAATTTTATCTCCATAGCAACCATTTTACGTGTGGGTCGCCTGGGGATGACGAACAAATCGACGTCAGTTTCAGACAAATCGGAAAAAGTAAACCTTTGGACGTCCTTAGCAACGAAGTTTGTTTGCTAACCACGCCCACATTCCTTATATGTCCAGATCCAGTGAATTTCAATCTGTTCAGTTCCAGCCATGGATTAAGTTTATTGCAATATTTGCTTCAGATTTTGTCATAAAAAGGCCACCAACATTAGGTTGTGTCGACATCCCATAATGATTTCTAAACGTATTTAATAGTCCAAAGCCTTGTGATCATTTTAATGTTTGAACGGTGACTCTAGCTACAAGTATTTTGAAGTTATATTCGTTTAAAGAAACAAAGGCTTCTGATTTGAAAAACACAAAATGGCTGCCAAACAGTCTCCATCCCATAATGCCTTCAAACCTTGAAGTTGTTATCCAAAGCACTAATCATTTGACAGTAAAAGTGGAGCCACATCCTGCAGCAGGAGACATTCAGGCAAATGCAGAGCTTCAAGATAAATTCTCTCAACTATGAACGTGCCATTAGTTTTTGCACACACATCTATGTATAATGGAGAGATTTATTGATCATCAGCTAGCCAGCTGAATGATACAGCATTATATTTTCATTAAACCACTAACTTATGTGGTGCAAAAACATGATAGTCACTTCTCGTAACAGCCACCTAACTCATGGTTTGGGAATCAACACTTTCCCATGAGCCTTCACTTTTGAAAAGTCGAGGGAATTGAAAGACCAAAAGTGGTGGTAAAAAAAAATTTGGAGGTAAAAAAATTGTAAAATGAGTTAAACAAGGCCTGAAATTATTACAAAAATGGCTGAATTAATGACAATTTGAAGATTTGAAGGAAAGGAATGAGCTGAACTGTTTCATAAAATGGTTAAAGTAAGTAAAAACCTGTAAAAGAAGTTAAGCACAAGGATTCTTTATGTATTTTAATGGAGCAAAAAATCCTGGAAAATCCTGGAATATCTTAAAAAGTTCAATGATTTAAATGACCAAAAGTAATAACTGTAATAAGTTGAAAGAGCTCAACATTTTAAAAGTAAAATGGTAAAAAACATTTAAGGGTCCGAACCGGGTGTCGAACCCGGAACCTCGTGCACCATAACTTCCCAATGCATTTTAATAGGGCAAAAATTCCCGGAAAAACTGGAATATCTTAAAAAGTAAAAGGATTTGAAAAACCAAAAGTCAAAGCAATAATAAGCTAAAAGAGCTGAACATTTTAAAAGTTGAATGGTAAAAATCGGTTAAAAATTGTAGAAGTAGTTAAGTGTCAAAAAACGGCGGAAGATAGTATAAATAACTAGAAGGAGCTGCATTTCCAGAAGAAAATGCAGGGTTGAATGCTGTACTGCTGAATGAAAGCTGAATTAGCTGAAGAAATGGCTTAACTGTACTGGAAAAACCATGAAAAGTTAAAGGTGCAAAAGTCCTAGCAGGAATAAGATGAAAAAGTTGAACATTGTAATAGTAGAATGGCTAAAATAGGTCAAAGTTTGTAGAAGGAGTAAAGCATTAAAGCTGAAATTGCTGAAAAAATGGCTGAACTGTTGAAAATTTGAAGATGAAAAAGCTGAACGTTGTAAAAGTAGAATGTCTAAAATAGGTCAAACATTGTAGAAGGAGTTAAGCATGAAAGTTGAAATTGTTAAAAAAAAATGGCTGAACTGTCCTGAAAAATCCTGAAATATTTTGAAAAGTTAAAGGACCACAAGTCAAAGGTGAACATTGTAAAAGTAGAATGACCAAAACAGGTCAAAATTTGTAGACAGAGTTAAGCATGAAAGCTGGAATTGTTGAAAAAATAGATGTACTGTTGAAAATTTGAAGATGATGCTAAAATGGCTAAAAGTGCTAGCATTGGAATCAGCATCATCAACTGACTCAAAAAAACACATTGTTTGAGAGTATCATATTGGTAAAAGCTACCTGTCGAAGTTGACAGAAAATCCACTTTTTTCAAAATGACGGCTTTTTTATTAATTTTATCTCCATAGCAACCATTTTATGTTTGGGTCGCCTGGAGATGAGGAACAAATCAACGTCGGTTTCAGATGAATCGGAAAAAGTAAATTTTTGGACGTCCTTAGCAACGAGCTTTGTTTGCTAACCACGCCCACATTCCTTATATGTCCAGATCCAGTGAATTTCAATATGTTCAGTTCCAGCCATGGATGAAGTTTATTGCAACATTTGCTTCAGATTTTGTCAAAAAATGCCCACCAAACAGTAGGTTGTGTTGCCATCCCATAATAATTTCAAAACGTATGTTGAAGTCCAAAGCCTTGTGAGCATTTCAATGTTTGAACGGTGCCTCTAGCTGAAAGCTTGTTAAAGTTATAATGCTTGAAAGCAACAAAGGTTTTCAAGGATTCTCCATGTATTTAAATGAAGCAAAAATCTTGGAAAATCCTGGAAAATCTTGGAATATCTTGAAAAGTTCAAAGATTTGAAAGACTAAAAGTCGTAGCTGAAAGGAATAAGCTGAAATGGTTGAACATTGTAATAGTAGAAGGATTAAAATACGTGAAAGTTTGAAGAAGTTTAAAATTGCCTCACATTTTGGCACAAAATGGCCGCCAAACTGTAGGTGGTGTTGCCATCCCATAATAATTTTGAACTTTATGTTGAAGTCCAAAACCTTGTGAACATTTCAATATTTGAACGGTGTCTCTATCCAAAAGAATGTTAAAGTTACAATTGTTTAAAGAAGCAAAGGTGTGGCCAATGGAGCAAAAACATTGGAAAATCTGGGAATATCCGGGAATATCTGGAAAAGTTCAAAGATTTGAAGGACCAAAGGTCATAGCTGAAAGGAATAAGATGAAAGGGTTGAACATTGTAATAGTAGAAGGATTAAAATACGTGAAAGTTTGAAGAAGTTTAAAATTGCCTCACATTTTGGCACAAAATGGCCGCCAAACTGTAGGTGGTGTTGCCATCCCATAATAATTTTGAACCTTATGTTGAAGTCCAAAACCTTGTGAACATTTCAATATTTGAACGGTGTCTCTAGCCAAAAGAATGTTAAAGTTACAATTGTTTAAAGAAGCAAAGGTGTGGCCAATGGAGCAAAAAGATTGGAAAATCTGGGAATATCCGGGAATATCTGGAAAAGTTCAAGGATTTGAAGGACCAAAAGTCATAGCTGAAAGGAATAAGCTGAAAAGGTTGAACATTGTAATAGTAGAATGGTAAAAATAGGTGAAAGTTTGAAGAAGTTTAAAATTGCCTCACATTTTGGCACAAAATGGCCGCCAAACTGTAGGTGGTGTTGACATCCCATAATAATTTTGAACCTTATGTTGAAGTCCAAAACCTTGTGAACATTTCAATATTTGAACGGTGTCTCTAGCCAAAAGAATGTTAAAGTTACAATTGTTTAAAGAAGCAAAGGTGTGGCCAATGGAGCAAAAACATTGGAAAATCTGGGAATATCCGGGAATATCTGGAAAAGTTCAAGGATTTGAAGGACCAAAAGTCATAGCTGAAAGGAATAAGCTGAAAGGGTTGAACATTGTAATAGTAGAATGGTAAAAATAGGTGAAAGTTTGAAGAAGTTTAAAATTGCCTCACATTTTGGCACAAAATGATAGCCAAACTGTAGGTGGTGTTGCCATCCCATAATAATTTTGAACCTTATGTTGAAGTCCAAAACCTTGTGAACATTTCAATATTTGAACGGTGTCTCTAGCCAAAAGAATGTTAAAGTTACAATTGTTTAAAGAAGCAAAGGTGTGGCCAATGGAGCAAAAAGATTGGAAAATCTGGGAATATCCAGGAATATCTGGAAAAGTTCAAGGATTTGAAGGACCAGAAGTCATAGCTGAAAGGAATAAGCTGAAAGGGTTGAACATTGTAATAGTAGAATGGTAAAAATAGGTGAAAGTTTGAAGAAGTTTAAAATTGCCTCACATTTTGGCAAAAAATGGCCGCCAAACTGTAGGTGGTGTTGCCATCCCATAATAATTTTGAGCCTTATATTGAAGTCCAAAACCTTGTGAACATTTCAATGTTTGAACGGTGTCTCTAGCCAAAAGAATGTTAAAGTTACAATTGTTTAAAGAAGCAAAGGTGTGGCCAATGGAGCAAAAATATGGAAAATCCGGGAATAACCGGGACTATCTGGAAAAGTTCAAGGATTTGAAGGACAAAATGTCATAGCTGGAATAAGATGAAAGAGCTGAACATTTTAATAGTTGAATGGTTAAAATAGGTGAAAAATTGTAGAAGAAGTTTAACTGTGAACTTCTGCACGAAAAATTCTCCATGTATTTCAATGGAGAAAAAATCCTGGAAAATCCTGGAATATCTTAAAAAGTTCAAGGATTTGAAAAACCAAAAGTCATAGCAGTAATAAGCTGAAAGAGCTGAACAGTTTAATAGTTGAATGGTTAAAATAGGTTGAAAATTGTAGAAGGAGTTAAGTGCCGAAAAACGGCGGAAGATAGCGTAAGAGGAAAACAAAGGGTTGAATGCTATACAGCATTCAACCAATAACTAGAAGGAGCTGCATTTCCAGAAGAAAATGCAGGGTTGAATGCTGTAGTGCTGAATGAAAGCTGAATTAGCTGAAGAAATGGCTGAACTGTACTGGAAAAACCTTGAAAAGGTAAAGGTACAAAAGTCCTAGCAGGAATAAGCTGAAAAAGTTGAACATTGTAATAGTAGAATGGCTAAAATAGGTCAAAGTTTGTAGAAGGAGTTAAGCATTAAAGCTGAAATTGTTGAAAAAAATGGCTAAACTTTTGAAAATGTGAAGATGTTGCTAATATGGCTAAAAGTGCTAGCATTGGAATCAGCATCATCAACTTACTCAAAAAACCACATTGTTTAAGAGTATCATATTGGTAAAAGCTACATGTTCTAAGTTGACAGAAAATCCACTTTTTTCAAAATGGCAGATTTTCTATTAATTTTATCTCCATAGCAACCATTTTACGTGTGGGTCGCCTGGGGATGACGAACAAATCGACGTCAGTTTCAGACAAATCGGAAAAAGTAAACCTTTGGACGTCCTTAGCAACGAAGTTTGTTTGCTAACCACGCCCACATTCCTTATATGTCCAGATCCAGTGAATTTCAATCTGTTCAGTTCCAGCCATGGATTAAGTTTATTGCAATATTTGCTTCAGATTTTGTCATAAAAAGGCCACCAACATTAGGTTGTGTCGACATCCCATAATGATTTCTAAACGTATTTAATAGTCCAAAGCCTTGTGATCATTTTAATGTTTGAACGGTGACTCTAGCTACAAGTATTTTGAAGTTATATTCGTTTAAAGAAACAAAGGCTTCTGATTTGAAAAACACAAAATGGCTGCCAAACAGTCTCCATCCCATAATGCCTTCAAACCTTGAAGTTGTTATCCAAAGCACTAATCATTTGACAGTAAAAGTGGAGCCACATCCTGCAGCAGGAGACATTCAGGCAAATGCAGAGCTTCAAGATAAATTCTCTCAACTATGAACGTGCCATTAGTTTTTGCACACACATCTATGTATAATGGAGAGATTTATTGATCATCAGCTAGCCAGCTGAATGATACAGCATTATATTTTCATTAAACCACTAACTTATGTGGTGCAAAAACATGATAGTCACTTCTCGTAACAGCCACCTAACTCATGGTTTGGGAATCAACACTTTCCCATGAGCCTTCACTTTTGAAAAGTCGAGGGAATTGAAAGACCAAAAGTGGTGGTAAAAAAAAATTTGGAGGTAAAAAAATTGTAAAATGAGTTAAACAAGGCCTGAAATTATTACAAAAATGGCTGAATTAATGACAATTTGAAGATTTGAAGGAAAGGAATGAGCTGAACTGTTTCATAAAATGGTTAAAGTAAGTAAAAACCTGTAAAAGAAGTTAAGCACAAGGATTCTTTATGTATTTTAATGGAGCAAAAAATCCTGGAAAATCCTGGAATATCTTAAAAAGTTCAATGATTTAAATGACCAAAAGTAATAACTGTAATAAGTTGAAAGAGCTCAACATTTTAAAAGTAAAATGGTAAAAAACATTTAAGGGTCCGAACCGGGTGTCGAACCCGGAACCTCGTGCACCATAACTTCCCAATGCATTTTAATAGGGCAAAAATTCCCGGAAAAACTGGAATATCTTAAAAAGTAAAAGGATTTGAAAAACCAAAAGTCAAAGCAATAATAAGCTAAAAGAGCTGAACATTTTAAAAGTTGAATGGTAAAAATCGGTTAAAAATTGTAGAAGTAGTTAAGTGTCAAAAAACGGCGGAAGATAGTATAAATAACTAGAAGGAGCTGCATTTCCAGAAGAAAATGCAGGGTTGAATGCTGTACTGCTGAATGAAAGCTGAATTAGCTGAAGAAATGGCTTAACTGTACTGGAAAAACCATGAAAAGTTAAAGGTGCAAAAGTCCTAGCAGGAATAAGATGAAAAAGTTGAACATTGTAATAGTAGAATGGCTAAAATAGGTCAAAGTTTGTAGAAGGAGTAAAGCATTAAAGCTGAAATTGCTGAAAAAATGGCTGAACTGTTGAAAATTTGAAGATGTTGCTAAAATGGCTAAAAGTACTAGCATTGGAATCAGCATCATTAACTGACTCCAAAAAACACGTTGTTTGAGAGTATCATATTGGTCAAAGCTACATGTTCTAAGTTGATAGAAAATCCACTCTTTTCAAAATGGCGGCTTTTCTATTGATTTTATCTCCATAGCAACCATTTTATGTTTGGGTCGCCAGGACATGAGGAACAAATCAACGTCGGTTTCAGATGAATCGGAAAAAGTAAACTTTTGGACGTCCTTAGCAACGAAGTTTGTTTGCTCACCACGCCCACATTCCTTATATGTCCAGATCCAGTGAATTTCAATATGTTCAGTTCCAGCCATGGACTAAGTTTATTGCAATATTTGCTTCAGATTTTGTCAAAAAATGCCCAGCAAACAGTAGGTTGTGTTGCCATCCCATAATAATTTCAAAACGTATGTTGAAGTCCAAAGCCTTGTGAGCATTTCAATGTTTGAACGGTGCCTCTAGCTGAAAGCAAGTTATAATGCTTGAAAGCAACAAAGGTTTTCAAGGATTCTCCATGTATTTAAATGAAGCAAAAAATCTTGGAAAATCCTCGAAAATCTTGGAATATCTTGAAAAGTTCAAAGATTTGAAAGACTAAAAGTCGTAGCTGAAAGGAATAAGCTGAAAGGGTTGAACATTGTAATAGTAGAATGATTAAAATACGTGAAAGTTTAAAGAAGTTTAAAATTGCCTCACATTTTGGCACAAAATGGCCACCAAACTGTAGGTGGTGTTGCCATCCCATAATAATTTTGAACCTTATGTTGAAGTCCAAAACCTTGTGAACATTTCAATATTTGAACGGTGTCTCTAGCCAAAAGAATGTTAAAGTTACAATTGTTTAAAGAAGCAAAGGTGTGGCCAATGGAGCAAAAAGATTGGAAAATCTGGGAATATCCGGGAATATCTGGAAAAGTTCAAAGATTTGAAGGACCAAAAGTCATAGCTGAAAGGAATAAGCTGAAAGGGTTGAACATTGTAATAGTAGAATTGTAAAAATAGGTGAAAGTTTGAAGAAGTTTAAAATTGCCTCACATTTTGGCACAAAATGGCCGCCAAACTGTAGGTGGTGTTGCCATCCCATAATAATTTTGAACCTTATGTTGAAGTCCAAAACCTTGTGAACATTTCAATATTTGAACGGTGTCTCTAGCCAAAAGAATGTTAAAGTTACAATTGTTTAAAGAAGCAAAGGTGTGGCCAATGGAGCAAAAAGATTGGAAAATCTGGGAATATCTGGGAATATCTGGAAAATTTCAAGGATTTGAAGGACCAAAAGTCATAGCTGAAAGGAATAAGATGAAAGGGTTGAACATTGTAATAGTAGAATGGTAAAAATAGGTGAAAGTTTGAAGAAGTTTAAAATTGCCTCACATTTTGGCACAAAATGGCCGCCAAACTGTAGGTGGTGTTGCCATCCCATAATAATTTTGAGCCTTATGTTGAAGTCCAAAGCCTTGTGAACATTTAAATGTTTGAACGGTGTCTCTAGCCAAAAGAATGTTAAAGTTACAATTGTTTAAAGAAGCAAAGGTGTGGCCAATGGAGCAAAAAGATTGGAAAATCTGGGAATATCCGGGAATATCTGGAAAAGTTCAAAGATTTGAAGGACCAAAAGTCATAGCTGAAAGGAATAAGATGAAAGGGTTGAACATTGTAATAGTAGAATGGTAAAAATAGGTGAAAGTTTGAAGAAGTTTAAAATTGCCTCACATTTTGGCACAAAATGGCCGCCAAACTGTAGGTGGTGTTGCCATCCCATAATAATTTTGAGCCTTATGTTGAAGTCCAAAGCCTTGTGAACATTTAAATGTTTGAACGGTGTCTCTAGCCAAAAGAATGTTAAAGTTACAATTGTTTAAAGAAGCAAAGGTGTGGTCAATGGAGCAAAATAATTGGAAAATCCGGGAATATCCGGGAATATCTGGAAAAGTTCACGGATTTGAAGGACCAAAATGTCATAGCTAGAATAAGATGAAAGAGCTAAACATTTTCATAGTCAAACGGTTAAAATAGGTGAAAAATTGTAGAAGGAATTTAGCTGTGAACTTCTGCACAAAAAATTCTCCATGTATTTCAATGGAGCAAAAATTCCCGGAAAACCTGGAATATCTTAAAAAGTAAAAGGATTTGAAAAACCAAAAGTCATAGCACAAATAAGCAGAAAGAGCTGAACATTTTAAAAGTTGAATGGTTACAATCGGTTAAAAATTGTAGAAGGAGTTAAGCGGCGAAAAACGGCGGAAGATAGGCGTAAAGAATAACTAGAAGGGGCTGCATTTCCAGAAGAAAATGCAGGGTTGAATGCTGTATTGCTGAATGAAAGCTGAATTTGCTAAAGAAATGGCTGAACAGAGCTGGAAGAGCTCAACATTTTAAACGTAGAATGGTCAAAGTGGGTAAAAAACTGTATAAGAAGTTAAGCTATAAGATTTCCCATGTATTTTAATGAAGCAAAAATCCTCGAATATATTTAAAAGTTCAAAGATTTGAGAAAAAAAGTCATAGCAGGAATAAGCTAAAAAAGTTGAACATTGTAATAGTAGAATGGCTAAAATAGGTCAAAGTTTGTAGAAGGAGTTAAGCATGAAAGCTGAAATTGTTGAAAAAATGGCTGAACTTTTGAAAATTTGAAGATGTTGCTAAAATGGCCAAAAGTGCTAGCATTGGAATCAGCATCATCAACTGACTCCGAAAAACACATTGTTTGAGAGTATCATATTGGTCAAAGCTACATGTTCTAAGTTGATAGAAAATCCAGTCTTTTCAAAATGGCAGCTTTTCTATTGATTTTATCTCCATAGCAACCATTTTATGTTTGGGTCGCCTGGAGATGAGGAACAAATCAACGTCGGTTTCAGATGAATCGGAAAAAGTAAACTTTTGGACGTCCTTAGCAACGAACTTTGTTTGCTAACCACGCCCACATTCCTTATATGTCCAGATCCAGTGAATTTCAATATGTTCAGTTCCAGCCATGGATGAAGTTTATTGCAATATTTTCTTCAGATTTTGTCAAAAAATGCCCACCAAACAGTAGGTAGTGTTGCCATCCCATAATAATTTCAAAACGTATGTTGAAGTCCAAAGCCTTGTGAGCATTTCAATGTTTGAACGGTGCCTCTAGCTGAAAGCATGTTAAAGTTATAATGCTTGAAAGCAACAAAGGTTTTCAAGGATTCTCCATGTATTTAAATGAAGCAAAAATCTTGGAAAATCCTGGAAAATCTTGGAATATCTTGAAAAGTTCAAAGATTTGAAAGACTAAAAGTCGTAGCTGAATGGAATAAGCTGAAAGGGTTGAACATTGTAATAGTAGAATGGTAAAAATAGGTGAAAGTTTGAAGAAGTTTAAAATTGCCTCACATTTTGGCACAAAATGGCCGCCAAACTGTAGGTGGTGTTGCCATCCCATAATAATTTTGAGCCTTATGTTGAAGTCCAAAGCCTTGTGAATATTTCAATATTTGAACGGTGTCTCTAGCCAAAAGAATGTTAAAGTTACAATTGTTTAAAAAAGCAAAGGTGTGGTCAATGGAGCAAAATAATTGGAAAATCCGGGAATATCCGGGAATATCTGGAAAAGTCCAAGGATTTGAAGAACAAAATGTCATAGCTAGAATAAGATGAAAGAGCTGAACATTTCCATAGTCGAACGGTTAAAATAGGTGAAAAATTGTAGAAGGAGTTTAACTGTGAACTTCTGCACGAAAAATTCTCCATGTATTTCAATGGAGCAAAAATTCCCGGAAAACCGGGAATATCTTAAAAAGTAAAAGGATTTGAAAAACCAAAAGTCATAGCACAAATAAGCAGAAAGAGCTGAACATTTTAAAAGTTGAATGGTTACAATCGGTTAAAAATTGTAGAAGGAGTTAAGCGGCGAAAAACGGCGGAAGATAGGCGTAAAGAATAATAAATAAAGAGAAACAGGAAAACAAAGGGTTGAATGCTTTACAGCATTCAACCAATAAAGAGAAACAGGAAAACAAAGGGTTGAATGCTTTACAGCATTCAACCAACTAGAAGGGGCTGCATTTCCAGAAGAAAATGCAGGGTTGAATGCTGTATTGCTGAATGAAAGCTGAATTTGCTACAGAAATGGCTGAACAGAGCTGGAAGAGCTCAACATTTTAAACGTAGAATGGTCAAAGTGGGTAAAAAACTGTATAAGAAGTTAAGCTATAAGATTTCCCATGTATTTTAATGAAGCAAAAATCCTCGATGTCTTTAAAAGTTCAAAGATTTGGGGGAAAAAAGTCATAGGGGGAATAAGCTGACAAAGTTGAACATTGTAATAGTAGAATGCCTGAAATAGGTCAAAATTTGTAGGACTTAAGCATGAAAGCTGAAATTGTTCAAAAAATAGCTGAACTGTTGAAAATTTGAAGATGTTGCTAAAATGGCTAAAAGTACTAGCATTGGAATCAGCATCATCAACTGACTCCAAAAAACACGTTGTTTGAGAGTATCATATTGGTAAAAGCTACATGTTCTAAGTTGATAGAAAATCCACTTTTTTCAAAATGGCGGCTTTTCTATTGATTTTATCTCCATAGCAACCATTTTATGTTTGGGTCGCCTGGAGATGAGGAACAAATCAACGTCGGTTTCAGATGAATCGGAAAAAGTAAACTTTTGGACGTCCTTAGCAACGAACTTTGTTTGCTAACCACGCCCACATTCCTTATATGTCCAGATCCAGTGAATTTCAATATGTTCAGTTCCAGCCATGGATGAAGTTTATTGCAATATTTGCTTCAGATTTTGTCAAAAAATGCCCAGCAAACAGTAGGTTGTGTTGCCATCCCATAATAATTTCAAAACGTACGTTGAAGTCCAAAGCCTTGTGAGCATTTCAATGTTTGAACGGTGCCTCTAGCTGAAACCAAGTTATAATGCTTGAAAGCAACAAAGGTTTTCAAGGATTCTCCATGTATTTAAATGAAGCAAAAATCTTGGAAAATCCTGGAAAATCTTGGAATATCTTGAAAAGTTCAAAGATTTGAAAGACTAAAAGTCGTAGCTGAAAGGAATAAGCTGAAAGGGTTGAACATTGTAATAGTAGAAGGATAAAAATACGTGAAAGTTTGAAGAAGTTTAAAATTGCCTCACATTTTGGCACAAAATGGCCGCCAAACTGTAGGTGGTGTTGCCATCCCATAATAATTTTGAACCTTATGTTGAAGTCCAAAACCTTGTGAACATTTCAATATTTGAACGGTGTCTCTAGCCAAAAGAATGTTAAAGTTACAATTGTTTAAAGAAGCAAAGGTGTGGCCAATGGAGCAAAAAGATTGGAAAATCTGGGAATATCCGGGAATATCTGGAAAAGTTCAAGGATTTGAAGGACCAAAAGTCATAGCTGAAAGGAATAAGATGAAAGGGTTGAACATTGTAATAGTAGAATGGTAAAAATAGTTGAAAGTTTGAAGAAGTTTAAAATTGCCTCACATTTTGGCACAAAATGGCCACCAAACTGTAGGTGGTGTTGCCATCCCATAATAATTTTGAGCCTTATGTTGAAGTCCAAAACCTTGTGAACATTTAAATGTTTGAACGGTGTCTCTAGCCAAAAGAATGTTAAAGTTACAATTGTTTAAAGAAGCAAAGGTGTGGCCAATGGAGCAAAATAATTGGAAAATCCGGGAATATCCGGGAATATCTGGAAAAGTTCAAGGATTTGAAGGACCAAAAGTCATAGCTGAAAGGAATAAGCTGAAAGGGTTGAACATTGTAAAAGTAGAATGGTAAAAATAGGTGAAAGTTTGAAGAAGTTTATAATTGCCTCAAATTTTGGCACAAAATGGCCGCCAAACTGTAGGTGGTGTTGCCATCCCATAATAATTTTGAGCCTTATGTTGAAGTCCAAAACCTTGTGAACATTTCAATATTTGAACGGTGTCTCTAGCCAAAAGAATGTTAAAGTTACAATTGTTTAAAGAAGCAAAGGTGTGGCCAATGGAGCAAAAAGATTGGAAAATCCAGGAATATCAGGGAATAAATGGAAAAGTTCAGGGATTTGAAGGACCAAAATGTCATAGCTTGAATAAGATGAAAGAGCTGAACATTTTCATAGTCGAACGGTTAAAATAGGTGAAAAATTGTAGAAGGAGTTTAACTGTGAACTTCTGAACGAAAAATTCTCCATGTATTTCAATGGAGCAAAAATTCCCGGAAAACCTGGAATATCTTAAAAAGTAAAAGGATTTGAAAAACCAAAAGTCATAGCACAAATAAGCAGAAAGAGTTGAACATTTTAAAAGTTGAATGGTTACAATCGGTTAAAAATTGTAGAAGGAGTTAAGCGGCGAAAAACGGCGGAAGATAGGTGTAAAGAATAAAAAAAACTAGAAAGAGCTGCATTTCCAGAAGAAAATGCAGGGTTGAATGCTGTATTGCTGAAAGAAAGCTTAATGTGTAAAATAAATGGCTAAACTGAGCTGAAAGAGATCAACATTTTAAAAGTAAAATGGTTAAAAAAAGTAAAAACCTGTAAAAGAGGTTAAGCACAAGAATTCCCTATGCATTTTAATGGAGCAAAAATCCTGGAAAATCTTGGAATATCTTGAAAAGTTCAAAGATTTGAAAGACTAAAAGTCGTAGCTGAAAGGAATAAGCTGAAAGGGTTGAACATTGTAATAGTAGAATGGTAAAAATAGGTGAAAGTTTGAAGAAGTTTAAAATTGCCTCACATTTTGGCACAAAATGGCCGCCAAACTGTAGGTGGTGTTGCCATCCCATAATATTTTTGAGCCTTATGTTGAAGTCCAAAACCTTGTGAACATTTCAATATTTGAACGGTGTCTCTAGCCAAAAGAATGTTAAAGTTACAATTGTTTAAAGAAGCAAAGGTGTGGCCAATGAAGCAAAAAGATTGGAAAATCTGGGAATATCCGGGAATATCTGGAAAAGTTCAAGGATTTGAAGTACCAAAAGTCATAGCTGAAAGGAATAAGCTGAAAGGGTTGAACATTGTAATAGTAGAATGGTAAAAATAGGTGAAAGTTTGAAAAAGTTTAAAATTGCCTCACATTTTGGCACAAAATGGCCGCCAAACTGTAGGTGGTGTTGCCATCCCATAATAATTTTGAGCCTTATGTTGAAGTCCAAAACCTTGTGAACATTTCAATATTTGAACGGTGTCTCTAGCCAAAAGAATGTTAAAGTTACAATTGTTTAAAGAAGCAAAGGTGTGGCCAATGAAGCAAAAAGATTGGAAAATCTGGGAATATCCGGGAATATCTGGAAAAGTTCAAGGATTTGAAGGACCAAAAGTCATAGCTGAAAGGAATAAGCTGAAAGGGTTGAACATTGTAATAGTAGAATGGTAAAAATAGGTGAAAGTTTGAAGAAGTTTAAAATTGCCTCACATTTTGGCACAAAATGGCCGCCAAACTGTAGGTGGTGTTGCCATCCCATAATAATTTTGAGCCTTATGTTGAAGTCCAAAACCTTGTGAACATTTCAATATTTGAACGGTGTCTCTAGCCAAAAGAATGTTAAAGTTACAATAGTTTAAAGAAGCAAAGGTGTGGCCAATGGAGCAAAAAGATTGGAAAATCTGGGAATATCCGGGAATATCTGGAAAAGTTCACGGATTTGAAGGACAAAATGTCATAGCTAGAATAAGATGAAAGAGCTGAACATTTTCATAGTCAAACGGTTAAAATAGGCGAAAAATTGTAGAAGGAGTTTAGCTGTGAACTTCTGCACGAACAATTCTCCATGTATTTCAATGGAGCAAAAATTCCCGGAAAACCTGGAATATCTTAAAAAGTAAAAGGATTTGAAAAACCAAAAGTCATAGCACAAATAAGCAGAAAGAGCTGAACATTTTAAAAGTTGAATGGTTAAAATCGGTTAAAAATTGTAGAAGGAGTTAAGCGGCGAAAAACGGCGGAAGATAGGCGTAAAGAATAAATAAAGAGAAACAGGAAAACAAAGGGTTGAATGCTTTACAGCATTCAACCAACTAGAAGGAGCTGCATTTCCAGAAGAAAATGCAGGGTTGAATGCTGTACTGCTGAATGAAAGCTGAATTAGCTGAAGAAAATGGCTGAACTGTACTGGAAGAACCATGAAAAGTTAAAGGTGCAAAAGTCCTAGCAGGAATAAGCTGAAAAAGTTGAACATTGTAATAGTAGAATGGCTGAAATAGGTCAAAATTTGTAGGACTTAAGCATGAAAGCTGAAATTGTTGAAAAAATGGCTGAATTGTTGAAAATTTGAAGATGTTGCTAAAATGGCTAAAAGTACTAGCATTGGAATCAGCATCATCAACTGACTCCAAAAAACACGTTGTTTGAGAGTATTATATTGTTAAAAGCTACATGTTCTAAGTTGATAGAAAATCCACTCTTTTCAAAATGGCGGCTTTTTTATTGATTTTATCTCCATAGCAACCATTTTATGTTTGGGTCGCCTGGAGATGAGGAACAAATCCACGTCGGTTTCAGATGAATCGGAAAAAGTAAATTTTTGGACGTCCTTAGCAACGAACTTTGTTTTGCTAACCACGCCCACATTCCTTATATGTCCAGATCCAGTGAATTTTAATATGTTCAGTTCCAGCCATGGATGACGTTTTGTGCAATATTTTCTTCAGATTTTGTAAAAAAATGCCCACCAAACAGTAGGTTGTGTTGCCATCCCATAATAATTTCAAAACGTATGTTGAAGTCCAAAGTCTTGTGAGCATTTCAATGTTTGAACGGTGCCTCTAGCTGAAAGCTTGTTAAAGTTATAATGCTTGAAAGCAACAAAGGTTTTCAAGGATTCTCCATGTATTTAAATGAAGCAAAAATCTTGGAAAATCCTGGAAAATCTTGGAATATCTTGAAAAGTTCAAAGATTTGAAAGACTAAAAGTCGTAGCTGAAAGGAATAAGCTGAAAGGGTTGAACATTGTAATAGTAGAATGATTAAAATACGTGAAAGTTTGAAGAAGTTTAAAATTGCCTCACATTTTGGCACAAAATGGCCGCCAAACTGTAGGTGGTGTTGCCATCCCATAATAATTTTGAACTTTATGTTGAAGTCCAAAACCTTGTGAACATTTCAATATTTGAACGGTGTCTCTAGCCAAAAGAATGTTAAAGTTACAATTGTTTAAAGAAGCAAAGGTGTGGCCAATGAAGCAAAAAGATTGGAAAATCTGGGAATATCCGGGAATATCTGGAAAAGTTCAAGGATTTGAAGGACCAAAAGTCGTAGCTGAAAGGAATAAGCTGAAAGGGTTGAACATTGTAATAGTAGAATGGTAAAAATAGGTGAAAGTTTGAAGAAGTTTAAAATTGCCTCACATTTTGGCACAAAATGGCCGCCAAACTGTAGGTGGTGTTGCCATCCCATAATAATTTTGAGTCTTATGTTGAAGTCCAAAACCTTGTGAACATTTCAATATTTGAACGGTGTCTCTAGCCAAAAGAATGTTAAAGTTACAATTGTTTAAAGAAGCAAAGGTGTGGCCAATGGAGCAAAAAGATTGGAAAATCCAGGAATATCCGGGAATATCTGGAAAAGTTCACGGATTTGAAGGACAAAATGTCATAGCTAGAATAAGATGAAAGAGCTGAACATTTTCATAGTCAAACGGTTAAAATAGGTGAAAAATTGTAGAAGGAGTTTAGCTGTGAACTTCTGCAAGAAAATTTCTCCATGTATTTCAATGGAGCAAAAATTCCCGGAAAACCTGGAATATCTTAAAAAGTAAAAGGATTTGAAAAACCAAAAGTCATAGCACAAATAAGCAGAAAGAGCTGAACATTTTAAAAGTTGAATGGTTAAAATCGGTTAAAAATTGTAGAACGAGTTAAGCGGCGAAAAACGGCGGAAGATAGGCGTAAAGAATAACTAGAAGGGGCTGCATTTCCAGAAGAAAATGCAGGGTTGAATGCTGTATTGCTGAATGAAAGCTGAATTTGCTAAAGAAATGGCTGAACAGAGCTGGAAGAGCTCAACATTTTAAACGTAGAATGGTCAAAGTGGGTAAAAAACTGTATAAGAAGTTAAGCTATAAGATTTCCCATGTATTTTAATGAAGCAAAAATCCTCGAATATATTTAAAAGTTCAAAGATTTGAGAAAAAAAGTCATAGCAGGAATAAGCTAAAAAAGTTGAACATTGTAATAGTAGAATGGCTAAAATAGGTCAAAGTTTGTAGAAGGAGTTAAGCATGAAAGCTGAAATTGTTGAAAAAATGGCTGAACTTTTGAAAATTTGAAGATGTTGCTAAAATGGCCAAAAGTGCTAGCATTGGAATCAGCATCATCAACTGACTCCGAAAAACACATTGTTTGAGAGTATCATATTGGTCAAAGCTACATGTTCTAAGTTGATAGAAAATCCAGTCTTTTCAAAATGGCAGCTTTTCTATTGATTTTATCTCCATAGCAACCATTTTATGTTTGGGTCGCCTGGAGATGAGGAACAAATCAACGTCGGTTTCAGATGAATCGGAAAAAGTAAACTTTTGGACGTCCTTAGCAACGAACTTTGTTTGCTAACCACGCCCACATTCCTTATATGTCCAGATCCAGTGAATTTCAATATGTTCAGTTCCAGCCATGGATGAAGTTTATTGCAATATTTTCTTCAGATTTTGTCAAAAAATGCCCACCAAACAGTAGGTAGTGTTGCCATCCCATAATAATTTCAAAACGTATGTTGAAGTCCAAAGCCTTGTGAGCATTTCAATGTTTGAACGGTGCCTCTAGCTGAAAGCATGTTAAAGTTATAATGCTTGAAAGCAACAAAGGTTTTCAAGGATTCTCCATGTATTTAAATGAAGCAAAAATCTTGGAAAATCCTGGAAAATCTTGGAATATCTTGAAAAGTTCAAAGATTTGAAAGACTAAAAGTCGTAGCTGAATGGAATAAGCTGAAAGGGTTGAACATTGTAATAGTAGAATGGTAAAAATAGGTGAAAGTTTGAAGAAGTTTAAAATTGCCTCACATTTTGGCACAAAATGGCCGCCAAACTGTAGGTGGTGTTGCCATCCCATAATAATTTTGAGCCTTATGTTGAAGTCCAAAGCCTTGTGAATATTTCAATATTTGAACGGTGTCTCTAGCCAAAAGAATGTTAAAGTTACAATTGTTTAAAAAAGCAAAGGTGTGGTCAATGGAGCAAAATAATTGGAAAATCCGGGAATATCCGGGAATATCTGGAAAAGTCCAAGGATTTGAAGAACAAAATGTCATAGCTAGAATAAGATGAAAGAGCTGAACATTTCCATAGTCGAACGGTTAAAATAGGTGAAAAATTGTAGAAGGAGTTTAACTGTGAACTTCTGCACGAAAAATTCTCCATGTATTTCAATGGAGCAAAAATTCCCGGAAAACCGGGAATATCTTAAAAAGTAAAAGGATTTGAAAAACCAAAAGTCATAGCACAAATAAGCAGAAAGAGCTGAACATTTTAAAAGTTGAATGGTTACAATCGGTTAAAAATTGTAGAAGGAGTTAAGCGGCGAAAAACGGCGGAAGATAGGCGTAAAGAATAATAAATAAAGAGAAACAGGAAAACAAAGGGTTGAATGCTTTACAGCATTCAACCAATAAAGAGAAACAGGAAAACAAAGGGTTGAATGCTTTACAGCATTCAACCAACTAGAAGGGGCTGCATTTCCAGAAGAAAATGCAGGGTTGAATGCTGTATTGCTGAATGAAAGCTGAATTTGCTACAGAAATGGCTGAACAGAGCTGGAAGAGCTCAACATTTTAAACGTAGAATGGTCAAAGTGGGTAAAAAACTGTATAAGAAGTTAAGCTATAAGATTTCCCATGTATTTTAATGAAGCAAAAATCCTCGATGTCTTTAAAAGTTCAAAGATTTGGGGGAAAAAAGTCATAGGGGGAATAAGCTGACAAAGTTGAACATTGTAATAGTAGAATGCCTGAAATAGGTCAAAATTTGTAGGACTTAAGCATGAAAGCTGAAATTGTTCAAAAAATAGCTGAACTGTTGAAAATTTGAAGATGTTGCTAAAATGGCTAAAAGTACTAGCATTGGAATCAGCATCATCAACTGACTCCAAAAAACACGTTGTTTGAGAGTATCATATTGGTAAAAGCTACATGTTCTAAGTTGATAGAAAATCCACTTTTTTCAAAATGGCGGCTTTTCTATTGATTTTATCTCCATAGCAACCATTTTATGTTTGGGTCGCCTGGAGATGAGGAACAAATCAACGTCGGTTTCAGATGAATCGGAAAAAGTAAACTTTTGGACGTCCTTAGCAACGAACTTTGTTTGCTAACCACGCCCACATTCCTTATATGTCCAGATCCAGTGAATTTCAATATGTTCAGTTCCAGCCATGGATGAAGTTTATTGCAATATTTGCTTCAGATTTTGTCAAAAAATGCCCAGCAAACAGTAGGTTGTGTTGCCATCCCATAATAATTTCAAAACGTACGTTGAAGTCCAAAGCCTTGTGAGCATTTCAATGTTTGAACGGTGCCTCTAGCTGAAACCAAGTTATAATGCTTGAAAGCAACAAAGGTTTTCAAGGATTCTCCATGTATTTAAATGAAGCAAAAATCTTGGAAAATCCTGGAAAATCTTGGAATATCTTGAAAAGTTCAAAGATTTGAAAGACTAAAAGTCGTAGCTGAAAGGAATAAGCTGAAAGGGTTGAACATTGTAATAGTAGAAGGATAAAAATACGTGAAAGTTTGAAGAAGTTTAAAATTGCCTCACATTTTGGCACAAAATGGCCGCCAAACTGTAGGTGGTGTTGCCATCCCATAATAATTTTGAACCTTATGTTGAAGTCCAAAACCTTGTGAACATTTCAATATTTGAACGGTGTCTCTAGCCAAAAGAATGTTAAAGTTACAATTGTTTAAAGAAGCAAAGGTGTGGCCAATGGAGCAAAAAGATTGGAAAATCTGGGAATATCCGGGAATATCTGGAAAAGTTCAAGGATTTGAAGGACCAAAAGTCATAGCTGAAAGGAATAAGATGAAAGGGTTGAACATTGTAATAGTAGAATGGTAAAAATAGTTGAAAGTTTGAAGAAGTTTAAAATTGCCTCACATTTTGGCACAAAATGGCCACCAAACTGTAGGTGGTGTTGCCATCCCATAATAATTTTGAGCCTTATGTTGAAGTCCAAAACCTTGTGAACATTTAAATGTTTGAACGGTGTCTCTAGCCAAAAGAATGTTAAAGTTACAATTGTTTAAAGAAGCAAAGGTGTGGCCAATGGAGCAAAATAATTGGAAAATCCGGGAATATCCGGGAATATCTGGAAAAGTTCAAGGATTTGAAGGACCAAAAGTCATAGCTGAAAGGAATAAGCTGAAAGGGTTGAACATTGTAAAAGTAGAATGGTAAAAATAGGTGAAAGTTTGAAGAAGTTTATAATTGCCTCAAATTTTGGCACAAAATGGCCGCCAAACTGTAGGTGGTGTTGCCATCCCATAATAATTTTGAGCCTTATGTTGAAGTCCAAAACCTTGTGAACATTTCAATATTTGAACGGTGTCTCTAGCCAAAAGAATGTTAAAGTTACAATTGTTTAAAGAAGCAAAGGTGTGGCCAATGGAGCAAAAAGATTGGAAAATCCAGGAATATCAGGGAATAAATGGAAAAGTTCAGGGATTTGAAGGACCAAAATGTCATAGCTTGAATAAGATGAAAGAGCTGAACATTTTCATAGTCGAACGGTTAAAATAGGTGAAAAATTGTAGAAGGAGTTTAACTGTGAACTTCTGAACGAAAAATTCTCCATGTATTTCAATGGAGCAAAAATTCCCGGAAAACCTGGAATATCTTAAAAAGTAAAAGGATTTGAAAAACCAAAAGTCATAGCACAAATAAGCAGAAAGAGTTGAACATTTTAAAAGTTGAATGGTTACAATCGGTTAAAAATTGTAGAAGGAGTTAAGCGGCGAAAAACGGCGGAAGATAGGTGTAAAGAATAAAAAAAACTAGAAAGAGCTGCATTTCCAGAAGAAAATGCAGGGTTGAATGCTGTATTGCTGAAAGAAAGCTTAATGTGTAAAATAAATGGCTAAACTGAGCTGAAAGAGATCAACATTTTAAAAGTAAAATGGTTAAAAAAAGTAAAAACCTGTAAAAGAGGTTAAGCACAAGAATTCCCTATGCATTTTAATGGAGCAAAAATCCTGGAAAATCTTGGAATATCTTGAAAAGTTCAAAGATTTGAAAGACTAAAAGTCGTAGCTGAAAGGAATAAGCTGAAAGGGTTGAACATTGTAATAGTAGAATGGTAAAAATAGGTGAAAGTTTGAAGAAGTTTAAAATTGCCTCACATTTTGGCACAAAATGGCCGCCAAACTGTAGGTGGTGTTGCCATCCCATAATATTTTTGAGCCTTATGTTGAAGTCCAAAACCTTGTGAACATTTCAATATTTGAACGGTGTCTCTAGCCAAAAGAATGTTAAAGTTACAATTGTTTAAAGAAGCAAAGGTGTGGCCAATGAAGCAAAAAGATTGGAAAATCTGGGAATATCCGGGAATATCTGGAAAAGTTCAAGGATTTGAAGTACCAAAAGTCATAGCTGAAAGGAATAAGCTGAAAGGGTTGAACATTGTAATAGTAGAATGGTAAAAATAGGTGAAAGTTTGAAAAAGTTTAAAATTGCCTCACATTTTGGCACAAAATGGCCGCCAAACTGTAGGTGGTGTTGCCATCCCATAATAATTTTGAGCCTTATGTTGAAGTCCAAAACCTTGTGAACATTTCAATATTTGAACGGTGTCTCTAGCCAAAAGAATGTTAAAGTTACAATTGTTTAAAGAAGCAAAGGTGTGGCCAATGAAGCAAAAAGATTGGAAAATCTGGGAATATCCGGGAATATCTGGAAAAGTTCAAGGATTTGAAGGACCAAAAGTCATAGCTGAAAGGAATAAGCTGAAAGGGTTGAACATTGTAATAGTAGAATGGTAAAAATAGGTGAAAGTTTGAAGAAGTTTAAAATTGCCTCACATTTTGGCACAAAATGGCCGCCAAACTGTAGGTGGTGTTGCCATCCCATAATAATTTTGAGCCTTATGTTGAAGTCCAAAACCTTGTGAACATTTCAATATTTGAACGGTGTCTCTAGCCAAAAGAATGTTAAAGTTACAATAGTTTAAAGAAGCAAAGGTGTGGCCAATGGAGCAAAAAGATTGGAAAATCTGGGAATATCCGGGAATATCTGGAAAAGTTCACGGATTTGAAGGACAAAATGTCATAGCTAGAATAAGATGAAAGAGCTGAACATTTTCATAGTCAAACGGTTAAAATAGGCGAAAAATTGTAGAAGGAGTTTAGCTGTGAACTTCTGCACGAACAATTCTCCATGTATTTCAATGGAGCAAAAATTCCCGGAAAACCTGGAATATCTTAAAAAGTAAAAGGATTTGAAAAACCAAAAGTCATAGCACAAATAAGCAGAAAGAGCTGAACATTTTAAAAGTTGAATGGTTAAAATCGGTTAAAAATTGTAGAAGGAGTTAAGCGGCGAAAAACGGCGGAAGATAGGCGTAAAGAATAAATAAAGAGAAACAGGAAAACAAAGGGTTGAATGCTTTACAGCATTCAACCAACTAGAAGGAGCTGCATTTCCAGAAGAAAATGCAGGGTTGAATGCTGTACTGCTGAATGAAAGCTGAATTAGCTGAAGAAAATGGCTGAACTGTACTGGAAGAACCATGAAAAGTTAAAGGTGCAAAAGTCCTAGCAGGAATAAGCTGAAAAAGTTGAACATTGTAATAGTAGAATGGCTGAAATAGGTCAAAATTTGTAGGACTTAAGCATGAAAGCTGAAATTGTTGAAAAAATGGCTGAATTGTTGAAAATTTGAAGATGTTGCTAAAATGGCTAAAAGTACTAGCATTGGAATCAGCATCATCAACTGACTCCAAAAAACACGTTGTTTGAGAGTATTATATTGTTAAAAGCTACATGTTCTAAGTTGATAGAAAATCCACTCTTTTCAAAATGGCGGCTTTTTTATTGATTTTATCTCCATAGCAACCATTTTATGTTTGGGTCGCCTGGAGATGAGGAACAAATCCACGTCGGTTTCAGATGAATCGGAAAAAGTAAATTTTTGGACGTCCTTAGCAACGAACTTTGTTTTGCTAACCACGCCCACATTCCTTATATGTCCAGATCCAGTGAATTTTAATATGTTCAGTTCCAGCCATGGATGACGTTTTGTGCAATATTTTCTTCAGATTTTGTAAAAAAATGCCCACCAAACAGTAGGTTGTGTTGCCATCCCATAATAATTTCAAAACGTATGTTGAAGTCCAAAGTCTTGTGAGCATTTCAATGTTTGAACGGTGCCTCTAGCTGAAAGCTTGTTAAAGTTATAATGCTTGAAAGCAACAAAGGTTTTCAAGGATTCTCCATGTATTTAAATGAAGCAAAAATCTTGGAAAATCCTGGAAAATCTTGGAATATCTTGAAAAGTTCAAAGATTTGAAAGACTAAAAGTCGTAGCTGAAAGGAATAAGCTGAAAGGGTTGAACATTGTAATAGTAGAATGATTAAAATACGTGAAAGTTTGAAGAAGTTTAAAATTGCCTCACATTTTGGCACAAAATGGCCGCCAAACTGTAGGTGGTGTTGCCATCCCATAATAATTTTGAACTTTATGTTGAAGTCCAAAACCTTGTGAACATTTCAATATTTGAACGGTGTCTCTAGCCAAAAGAATGTTAAAGTTACAATTGTTTAAAGAAGCAAAGGTGTGGCCAATGAAGCAAAAAGATTGGAAAATCTGGGAATATCCGGGAATATCTGGAAAAGTTCAAGGATTTGAAGGACCAAAAGTCGTAGCTGAAAGGAATAAGCTGAAAGGGTTGAACATTGTAATAGTAGAATGGTAAAAATAGGTGAAAGTTTGAAGAAGTTTAAAATTGCCTCACATTTTGGCACAAAATGGCCGCCAAACTGTAGGTGGTGTTGCCATCCCATAATAATTTTGAGTCTTATGTTGAAGTCCAAAACCTTGTGAACATTTCAATATTTGAACGGTGTCTCTAGCCAAAAGAATGTTAAAGTTACAATTGTTTAAAGAAGCAAAGGTGTGGCCAATGGAGCAAAAAGATTGGAAAATCCAGGAATATCCGGGAATATCTGGAAAAGTTCACGAATTTGAAGGACAAAATGTCATAGCTAGAATAAGATGAAAGAGCTGAACATTTTCATAGTCAAACGGTTAAAATAGGTGAAAAATTGTAGAAGGAGTTTAGCTGTGAACTTCTGCAAGAAAATTTCTCCATGTATTTCAATGGAGCAAAAATTCCCGGAAAACCTGGAATATCTTAAAAAGTAAAAGGATTTGAAAAACCAAAAGTCATAGCACAAATAAGCAGAAAGAGCTGAACATTTTAAAAGTTGAATGGTTAAAATCGGTTAAAAATTGTAGAACGAGTTAAGCGGCGAAAAACGGCGGAAGATAGGCGTAAAGAATAAACTAGAAGGAGCTGCATTTCCAGAAGAAAATGCAGGGTTGAATGCTGTATTGCTGAAAGAAAGCTTAATGTGTAAAATAAATGGCTGAACTGAGCTGAAAGAGATCAACATTTTAAAAGTAAAATGGTTAAAAAAAGTAAAAACCTGTAAAAGAGGTTAAGCACAAGAATTCCCTATGCATTTTAATGGAGCAAAAATCCTGGAAAATCTTGGAATATCTTGAAAAGTTCAAAGATTTGAAAGACTAAAAGTCGTAGCTGAAAGGAATAAGCTGAAAGGGTTGAACATTGTAATAGTAGAAGGATTAAACTACGTGAAAGTTTGAAGAAGTTTAAAATTGCCTCACATTTTGGCACAAAATGGCCGCCAAACTGTAGGTGGTGTTGCCATCCCATAATAACCTTGAACCTTATGTTGAAGTCCAAAACCTTGTGAAAATTTCAATATTTGAACGGTGTCTCTAGCCAAAAGAATGTTAAAGTTACAATTGTTTAAAGAAGCAAAGGTGTGGCCAATGGAGCAAAAAGATTGGAAAATCTGGGAATATCCGGGAATATCTGGAAAAGTTCAAAGATTTGAAGGACCAAAAGTCATAGCTGAAAGGAATAAGATGAAAGGGTTGAACATTGTAATAGTAGAATGGTAAAAATAGGTGAAAGTTTGAAGAAGTTTAAAATTGCCTCACATTTTGGCACAAAATGGCCGCCAAACTGTAGGTGGTGTTGCCATCCCATAATAATTTTGAACCTTATGTTGAAGTCCAAAACCTTGTGAACATTTCAATATTTGAACGGTGTCTCTAGCCAAAAGAATGTTAAAGTTACAATTGTTTAAAGATGCAAAGGTGTGGCCAATGGAGCAAAAAGATTGGAAAATCTGGGAATATCCGGGAATATCTGGAAAAGTTCAAAGATTTGAAGGACCAAAAGTCATAGCTGAAAGGAATAAGCTGAAAAGGTTGAACATTGTAATAGTAGAATGGTAAAAATAGGTGAAAGTTTGAAGAAGTTTAAAATTGCCTCACATTTTGGCACAAAATGGCCGCCAAACTGTAGGTGGTGTTGCCATCCCATAATAATTTTGAACCTTATGTTGAAGTCCAAAAACTTGTGAACATTTCAATATTTGAACGGTGTCTCTAGCCAAAAGAATGTTAAAGTTACAATTGTTTAATGAAGCAAAGGTGTGGCCAATGGAGCAAAATAATTGGAAAATCCGGGAATATCCGGGAATATCTGGAAAAGTTCAAGGATTTGAAGGACAAAATGTCATAGCTAGAATAAGATGAAAGAGCTGAACATTTTCATAGTCAAACGGTTAAAATAGGTGAAAAATTGTAGAAGGAGTTTAGCTGTGAACTTCTGCACGAAAAATTCTCCATGTATTTCAATGGAGCAAAAATTCCCGGAAAACCTGGAATATCTTAAAAAGTAAAAGGATTTGAAAAACCAAAAGTCATAGCACAAATAAGCAGAAAGAGCTGAACATTTTAAAAGTTGAATGGTTAAAATCGGTTAAAAATTGTAGAACGAGTTAAGCGGCGAAAAACGGCGGAAGATAGGCGTAAAGAATAAATAAAGAGAAACAGGAAAACAAAGGGTTGAATGCTTTACAGCATTCAACCAATAAAGAGAAACAGGAAAACAAAGGGTTGAATGCTTTACAGCATTCAACCAATAAATAAAGAGAAACAGGAAAACAAAGGGTTGAATGCTTTACAGCATTCAACCAATAATAATAATAAACTAGAAGGAGCTGCATTTCCAGAAGAAAATGCAGGGTTGAATGCTGTACTGCTGAATGAAAGCTAAATTTGCTGAAGAAATGTCTGAACTGTACTGGAAAAACCTTGAAAAGTTAAATGATCAAAAGTCCTAGTAGGAATAAGCTGAAAAAGGTGAACATTGTAATAGTAGAATGTCTAAAATAGGTCAAAATTTGTAGAAGGAGTTAAGCATTAAAGCTGAAATTGTTGAAAAAATGGCTGAACTGTTGAAAATTTGAAGATGTTGCTAAAATGGCTAAAAGTGCTAGCATTGGAATCAGCATCATCAACCGACTCAAAAAAACACATTGTTTGAGAGTATCATATTGGTAAAAGCTACATGTCTAAGTTGATAGAAAATCCACTTTTTTCAAAATGGCGGCTTTTCTATTAATTCTATCTCCATAGCAACCATTTTATGTTTGGGTCGCCTGGGGATGACGAACCAATCGACGTCAGTTTCAGACAAATCAGAAAAAGTAAACCTTTGGACGTCCATAGCAACGAAGTTTGTTTGCTAACCACGCCCACATTCCTTATATGTCCAGATCCAGTGAATTTCAATATGTTCAGTTCCAGCCATGGATGAAGTTAAATGCAATATTTGCTTCAGATTTGGTCAAAAAATGGCCACCAAACAGTAGGTTGTGTCGACATCCCATAATGATTTCTAAACCTATTTTATAGTCCAAAGCCTTGTGATCAATTTAACGTTTGAACGGTATCTCTAGCTAAAGGCATGTTGAAGTTACAATGGTTGAAAGAACCAAAGGTTTTCAAGGATTCTCAATGTATTTAAATGGAGCGAAAATCTTGGAAAATCCTGGAATATCTTGAAAAGTTCAAAGATTTGAAGGACCAAAAGTAATAGCTGAAAGGAATAAGCTGAAGGAGTTGAACATTGAAATAGTAGAATGATTGAAATAGGTGAAAGTTTGAAGAAGTTTAAAATTGCCTCACATTTTGGCAAAAAATGGCCGCCAAACTGTAGGTGGTGTTGCCATCCCATAATAATTTTGAGCCCTATATTGAAGTCCAAAACCTTGTGAACATTTCAATGTTTGAACGGTGTCTCTAGCCAAAAGAATGTTAAAGTTACAATTGTTTAAAGAAGCAAAGGTGTGGCCAATGGAGCAAAAATATTGGAAAATCCGGGAATAACCGGGACTATCTGGAAAAGTTCAAGGATTTGAAGGACAAAATGTCATAGCTGGAATAAGATGAAAGAGCTGAACATTTTCATAGTTGAATGGTTAAAATAGGTGAAAAATTGTAGAAGAAGTTTAACTGTGAACTTCTGCACGAAAAACTCTCCATGTATTTCAATGGAGAAAAAATCCTGGAAAATCCTGGAATATCTTAAAAAGTTCAAGGATTTGAAAAACCAAAAGTCATAGCAGTAATAAGCTGAAAGAGCTGAACAGTTTAATAGTTGAATGGTTAAAATAGGTTGAAAATTGTAGAAGGAGTTAAGTGCCGAAAAACGGCGGAAGATAGCGTAAGAGGAAAACAAAGGGTTGAATGCTATACAGCATTCAACCAATAAAGAGAAACAGGAAAACAAAGGGTTGAATGCTTTATAGCATTCAACCAATAAATAAAGAGAAACAGGAAAACAAAGGGTTGAATGCTTTACAGCATTCAACCAATAAAGAGAAACAGGAAAACAAAGGGTTGAATGCTTTACAGCATTCAACCAATAAAGAGAAACAGGAAAACAAAGGGTTGAATGCTTTACAGCATTCAACCAATAAAACCTTTATTACATGTTTAAGAAACTGACGTGAGTTCTGAATGTATCTCTGCTGTAAAGAACTGTGGAAAAAATTTCTACATTTCAAGTCCTATACAAAACTGAGAAGTATATCAGACTACTTAATGCTCTGCCCACTTTAATATGCATAAAAATGCAGGACTACCCCCCCCCCCCCCCCCCAAGATTTTAGATTGTTTGTAGTTGAAAAACTGTCACCCTAAATTAAAATGGACCCTTTGTAGATGTCACCATTTGGATTTTATATTGATGTTTGAGGGAAGTAAAACTGCCTATCTTAAGTATCAACACTTGAAAACACTTGGAGCGACTGAATGGGTCACTTATTTGTCCCACTTTGCTGGCTGTGTTCCAAACACAGAGAAGGAGCCATTCTACAGCCACCGCTTACACAATAGAACAGACATTACGGTTAGGAGCCTAAAAGGAGCAAAGGAGGGCTCAGGAGTGGCTAATGAGGAGTGTTATGCTTGAGCTCAAAATCTCTTCACTTCCCAGAAGACTCAATGCTGATACATTTACCAATTAGAGATAAATATTTAACCTCAACTGGTTGATGATAGTCTCTTTTGTTGTTTGACATGTGAGCCCTAAGCATGTGACGCTACAACACAGCTACTACAGACGATAGGAGTCAATAAAGATGGTCAAAATGTTTGAACAGCACTCCAGAGTGTCTTCTTAGTGAGGACAGAGAATCATGAATCCATTTATTCCCGTTTTCATTCTTGTGGTCGTGTTCATATTGAGTGATTGAGAGAGAAGAAAGGGAAGGAGCTGCATGCAATGTCAGTGACAGGGTGATGTCCACATTTAACAGCTTTACAAGAACAGCATTTTACTCTATTATGAGGGACATGCTGCTGGCATGTCCCTCATAATAGAGTAAAATGAAGACCACATGGTCATTTGTCGAGCCTAATGTAATAACATGCACTTAAAAGGCTATTTATACCTATAAAAAAACAAAAAACATATAGTGTGGACTGGAAATCCTCTGAGGTTTATGCTTTTTTAACCAAACAGAGACAAAACCTCTTAATTGTTTCCTCTCCTTTGTATCCTCAAACTCTCACTCCACTAAAAATACCCTGCATGAAAATTTGAGATCAGTCAACACAAATGAAAACAAGACAGCCAATTCCACAGTGGCCACTAACTCAGTCTGGCTGCAGCAGCAGGAAGAGTATTTCTTTTTTTTTTTCAGATCTGGCCCTGTGATTTCTCATTCACAAGGCGGCTCTATTTTAATCCCACAAGGCTCTCTTCTTATATGGTGTGTGCGAGCAGATAAAAGTAAAGGCCAGATTCTCTGCAGTGGAGCAGAAAATAAAGAATAAATAGGTGAACTAACATTTGCCGTTTTCTTTCAAGATCTTTATCAAAAATTGAAGTCCAGTCTAAACACAAAACAATAGGCGCTTATACTGTCCTCAGAATAAGTACTTTTTGTGCCTTGTCCAAGTTCAGATGAATCAAACTGACCCATACTCAAGTGTTCTTCTTTGGATTACAAAATATGGAACGTATCCCACAGTATAGACAGAAGTATATTGTTCTTTTGCCTGCAAAAAAAATAAATAAAAAAAACGATAAAAATGCTAAATATACACAATTTAAAGTAAAAAGGTTGACAAGGTTCATTTGGCAACGCTGTAAACTTCAGCCACTTTCTGAGCACTTTGAAGACTTTTCACAGTTTTCTCAGATGCAAATTTAATGGCACAAGGTGACCCTTTTGAGAATGTTTACCGGCCATTAAAAACCTGGTTGCTCCAACTTCTACTTTGGTTCACACAGGTATGCAAGTAAACACTATTTAGAACTCGGAGGAATTTGGTTACTGTTCTGTGGTCAGACTTGAATGCGGGTCGACCATCTATTTCAGTGAGTCCATTGTCAGCCGAACACAGCTTGCAGTTCTGTGGGGATCATGTTTTCTTCCTCCTTTGTGTTTAACGCCAATTCGTGCAAGGAGAACAAAGAGGGATTCCTCTACAACTGTTAGAATAACTGGACAAAAGAATGATTGAAAAGAAGAGAGAAACTTCGAAGAAAATGATTTTTTTTCTAAAAAATAGGCTTTGAGTGTCATCCAAGAACATTAATCTCTCTAGAAAAGTTTTGCATGTGTTTCCAAGGTAGATGTTTTTGCTAATAGATGAAGATTTAAGTGACAAACTTCACTAGATTATCAGTTTATCAAAGAACAACTTTTATTGTTTTTTTTTCTAATTTTGCTTACATGTTTCATCCCATTTATTTTTTCGGCTGATTTTACTAATTGTTTAGGCTTTTTCGTGCATGGGATTACATGGTCAGCCACGTAGAAGTCCAGCTAAAAGTTTCAAGTATCTCAACAATGGGACCAAACAAACAATGACATGCAGAGACATTTCTAGAGGTACATGCTCCACTTAGTAAATAGGGGAAGTAATCCATATTGAAATATAGCAGTTTTGGGGTTAATCCACAGAAATGAACATTTAAATAGAAGATGTAGTATTTTACTTAAAGCATACGGGTATATGTTTCTAAACACTCACTGGCCGCTTAATAGGTATGCCTTTCTAGTACCAGGCTTGACCCCCTTTTGCCTTCAGAACTGCCTTAATCCTTTGTGGGATAAATATAACAAAGTACTGGAAACATTCCTCCGAGGGTTTGGTCCATATTGACATGATATCGCCATGCATTTGCTGCAGATTTGCCTACTGCACATCCTAGAGGCCAATCTCTTAGGTGCTCTGGCATCAACATGGCAGCACATTGGATATTTTTTTTCTTTTTGGACCATTTTATGTAAACTCTAAATATGGTTGTGGGTGAAAATCCCATCTACAGTTTTTGAAATACTCGGACCAGCCCGTCTGGCAACAACAACCATGCCACGCTCAAAGTCATTTAAATCACCTTTCTTCCCCATTCTGATGCTCGGTTTAAACTCCAGCAGATCGTCTTGACCCTATCTACATGCCTAAATGCGTTGAGTTGCCATCATGTGATTGGCTGATTAGAAATTTGTGTTAATGAGCAGTTAAATAAAGTGGCTGGTTAGTGTAAGTATATCGGTACAGACATTTGTTCTCTTAATTAAAAAAAGAACAGAAAAATGAAGCTGCCTTTAAAGTGAACAAGTTAGCAACAAATAAAAAGAAAGCTCCTCTCCTTTTAAAGAAATCTTAGGCTACAGTGGACCAGATCATCTGGCAAAAAAAGGTATAATTATTATGCACAGTTTGTAAAATTTCATCTTCATGATCTTTTATGGACACATTGTATAGTATCACATTTGAAAAAAATAATGAAACTGTTGCTTTTACTTTAAATATATGAAAAAACACAATTGACTTGCCATTGTCATTAATACTGCAATGACTTTTGGAGTGATTGAAATATTTATTTGCTAAAAAAACAAACCCTAGCTTTAGTTACCCATCCTGCCTGAATACACAGGCACAGTTAAGTCCTCTGCAGGAACCAAATGTCTATTTTTTTGTTTATTTTCTTCTTTGCACCTGCTGATAGATATGCAGACACATTCAGGTGTGCATAGTTTTAAACCAAGAACAGAGAACACATGTATTATTATTATTTGGAACACTGGAAGGCTGCTGCACATACCGCACATGGACAACCACTGAGAGCCTCAGAGAGATGTCCCCTCAAGCTACAGAAACATCTGTGTGTCAATAGAATGTGCAGAACAGGTGGTAAGGTCAGGACTCCATATTAATGCCTGACGATAGATGAGTACAGATTGGACTTTAATCTCATATGTTGTAATAATTAAAAAATAACAATAGTTTTTTTTTGTTTTTTGTTATACTACACAAAGCCACTGATGAAACACAAAGTGTGAAAAATAAAACTGCTCTGATTCATTATCAGTTTAAATATAAACTAATCAGTAACTGCTTTATTTTATTATCCAGCGACATCACACATTTTGACTAACAAGGCAGTTAAAGGGATTCTTTCCTCCACCAAGAATCAAATAAAGCTAAATGCATCCTAACTACAGAAATAAGAGTAAAAAATCGGACAAAAAATTATCTGGTAATATTCATTGCAAATATAAATGTTTTCAATAAAGCATTTGTGTCGTTTAGTATTATTAGGTCAAATATAAATAAAGAGCAAAGGAAATTTCTGATGGCTTAAAAAAATCAGTAATAAAGTTTATTAGAATAGGAATACATACTATCCTGATGGAATATTCATTCTTCATCTATAATTTTGAGGACCCGTCCAGAGTCCTGTCCAGTTTTCCAAGGATCTCCAAAAATACCAAAAGAAACTGTTAATTTTTAAAGTTTTAGGTTTGTATGTATTGTATATTTATTCGTTGGAAAACAATAAAATTGACAAACTTGTGATAAAACGTATTCATGGTATCCCATACGGCTGTTCCATAAAAAGAATTTACAACAAATCCTGACCAGATTTGGGCCTAAATATATCATCAAGCTCTGCAAAAAGCTCAAATATATATCTACTATAAAGCAAACAAACAAAACCCCCACATGGTGCAATAATAATAACCAATGAAAGAAGTAGTCAAATATTTGAATTATTATATAATATAATATAATATAATATAATATAATATAATATAATATAATATAATATAATATAATATAATATAATATAATATAATATAATATAATATAATAAAATAAAATAAAATAAAATATAATATAATATAATATAATATAATATAATATAATATAATATAATATAATATAATATAATATAATATAATATAATGTAATGTAATGTAATATAATATAATATAATATAATATAATATAATATAATATAATATAATATAATATAATATAATATAATATAATACATTAAATAGGAAGTTATCTTCCTGCTGTTGTTTTTTTTTTTTTGAAGCAGCAGCATAAACAGTAAAAGTTCATATTAAACATTTGCATTTATTCCTTTTGTTTGTTTCTCGAAACGTTGCCTTGACAACAGCTCTTATACTCTCACTTTATTAGCTCTCTTGGTGCATCTATGTGAAAAAAGAAGAAAAAACTCTGGATTATTAACTAGTGCTCCATTTTTATGAACAAATTAATGTACTCTAAACATTTTTTAAAAGACAAAAGTTTAAGAAAGTTTCTTGTAGACAGATTACATGCCGTGTAGATTAAAAGAAAAGCTGTGGATGCATAACTGCAGCTCATAACAGAGATAATTCATAGGTTGGTGTTGTGACTGCGTGTCAGTCTAGAAGAGTAAAACGAAGAAAACATCACTGGTGTCCTCAAAAACTGCCTCAAAACCCAGTTTATGTGCAAACTTTAAATAGAAGGCTGATTGTTAACCTTTAATTTCACCCTTTTTTGGTTTTACAAAGTCAGTGATTTACACAAAAGAAAGCTGAAACAACTCTACAAGAAAACAACGCATTGCTGTTGTAAACAACATTGCATGGTTGGTTTGGACAACATGCTAACATTTTACCATAGACCACTGAGAAAAACCATAAAGGGAACTCTCTAATTGTCAAGTCCCGCAAAGCAGTTATGTGTTCACCTGCAGGTTTTTAACCTAAGTCTTAATCTTGCTTTCCAGAAGCAATCCACCTTTTTTTAATGCTCATTATGGTAGACATTCTTGGCATTTTTAAGCATCTATATGTGACAACGTAATGATCTCCTCTCCAGGAACTTTTATGGCTTAATTTACAGCCTTGCACCAACAAATTTATTGTGTTGACAGATATACGGGAACCTATGAAGCCACTGTTCTGCGTCACAGTGACTCTGGCAGCTCGTAAAAAAAAAGAAAAAAAGTCATTTGATCCAAAGATTACTCTTTACCTACTTCACTTTTAAGCATTATTGCATGACAGGCTGGAGGCATTTCCTGCTAATTATGTAAAATTCACCAAATTTTCTCATGTGCGGATTCTTCACAAAGGCCAAAGTATTATTTGTGGCCAGGAAAAAAAAAAAGATCAGGGGCACTGTGTGAACCATCTGCGTGGTTTGTTCTATGATTGCTTCCTGATTTTCTATAACAAGGAAGTGTGAGGAATTGCATCTTCAAACAGATCTGAGCCCCACCAGCACTAATCCCCAGTTAATGGCCAGTAAAAGCAACAGACCTCAAACTTCCAGCAGAATGTTCACGTACATAAAGTCCTTGGAAGACCATTAAAATCAGATGTATGCACGTGATATGTGGAGAAACACAAAAACATATTTATTTTCTGATGAGATTTTGAGATTTTTAAAGTTCAGTGAGGATTGGGTGTATAAACTGTATTTAAAATGTATCTTAGACAGAACCATCAGCTGTCTCTTGTTAAGATTGAAGATTGGAGCTGCTAGGTTGGTTTGTTTTTAGTGACTCTAACTAACAGGCACAGCTCTCCCTGGTGGCATTGGGCTGAACCAGCGCACTGTAATTGAAATCACTGCTCTCCAATTTAGAACACAGTTAAGGAGAGAAGCCTGTCTTTAATCTGCAGATTTGTACTGAAGACAAGAGACAAGGAAAGAGATTCAGGGGATGAAAAAACATCACCAAAATGATCATCCTTTAAGATAGATTTGCAGAGATGCAACCTTAAATGACTGGTTGAACACTTTTAAATCAAATGTTTACTTTAATACAGGCTCTATAAATTGAAACTAATATAGTAAAACATGGATGTTTTTGCAGCACACATGTAGAACAGATGCCACTGAGCCTTGGGGAAGCGCAAACACTCCACTCGCACAAACGCTGATCTCTTAGGCTGCTTTCCAATGATTTAGCATTCGTTCAACTTATTCAGACATCTCAGTTTGTGCCATGTGACCTGTCAACACTCGTTACGGAAGGGATAAAGCTGAGGAAGGATGACATACAAAGCCCTCTGCATGCAGTACAAGTAGCTTCATAATTTTATGTTTGGTTTAAAACAAGTAAATATAATTCAGGCAATGATTTGATTTATCATAAATGGAAAAAATAGAAACATTTTGAAATCTCTTTCAAATATAATTTTTGTGTGCAACTGGGAGTGGTTTCTGTCTGATGAGCACAAACCCTTTAATAATTTCAATTTGATATTAATACTCTCTGTAATGGATAACAGCAAAGGAGACCGTGTGAGGGGCAGATCAGGGGATGTTGAATTTTTATTTCGTATAACTTATTGGCTTATTCATAATTCAGGAAACTGGGAGTGGAGCGTTTAGCTTTTCCTGACTATGCCCCGCTAAATGAAATGGTGCAGAAAGTGTGAGGTCATTAACCTGTTACTGGTGTGTTCCCTCCTAATATTGGGGATAATGTATTTCACCCAGGTGTGACAAACGAGAGATAGAGCTCCCTCTCCAGTAGACGCCAGAAATTTGTTTTCAGGAAACTTAATTTGGGACCATGAAATCATAAAAATGCTAAGCATGCATTCTATTAAAAGGGATATCACTTCGAATCTTTACTCTTATGCTTATGAGCTGATTTAGGAAGAGTTTCATGTTTTTTTTTTCCTTTCTGTGTAAATCATGGTATGCTAATTTTTGTTTTTTAAGAGTAAAACATTTGCAAGTAAAAAAAATATTTAAAAAAATCAGTGATTCTTTCTAACTCACTGAAATTTTTTAAATATTTCTTTATTTTCTTCTTTGTGTTTATTTATAATACACAGGTGCTTTACATATTACAAGATGGGAGTTCAAATACATAAGTTGTACAAGTTGTTTACCATGTATCTCTTCACATTATGTGTGATCATTAATTTTACAAAATAATTATTTAGGTATTTTTAGGGTAATAAACATGCATTTTTCATTTTTTTCCTTTTAATTAGTTTTCATTCATTGCATCTGCTCCTTGAAAATGCAGGCATCCGTCTAAATGCACTTATTATTTTCATGATTCTCGCTTTGACTGGATACAGGCCCAGCCATAACTGCAGACATTAATCGATCCTTCAGCCTCTGTTGGATTTATTTTCACAAGTCTATACAAATTTGTTTCTGTTCGGCCTATTGTACCGGAGGGGTTAATCTATTATACAAAGTGTTCAGATCAGGGATTAGATTTCCCCCCAATTCCATCAGTCAATTCTGTGCGCTCTCCAGGGCATTCATCATTTTGACAGTTGCAGATAAGGCAATTATTTTTCTCAAGCAACTACAGAATGTAGACAAGTGCTTCTGTGACAGTGTGTCTGTTTGACTGGAGAACACAAACATTTTTCCAGCAGTCAGAAATGGCATGTATTGCTTGATACAAAGCAATATCCTTTGTTACACAAGAGAAACAGATGTTAGATGCATTGCTGTGTCCTAATATCACATTTTGTCGACCCTTTTGCAGTCAAGTAGAGCTTGGTTCTGTGATTCCGTGAGACATTTTTCATTTTTTGACCTTGTCGTTTCTTGTTTGACTAATTGCACAACAAGAGAGGCTATGGCGCATACATGTTTAAAAATCTCTTACACTGTTTTTTTCACATTTGTTTTGTTGCTTCAAACAATAAGTATGTCTTTTTTCGTTTGTTATTGTGACTAATTCATTTAAAGAAAAGAAAAAAGACTTTTCTGACTTACTAATATCTATTTATTGCTTTTATTTATAAAGTTAGGAACAAAAAGTATTATTTGCAATTACTTTTATTTATCTGATATTGAAGTTTTCTAACATCTTGAGATCTGCGTTTTCTTTATGATTGCATACAAATTGCCAGTTGAAATGGTCAAATTTATCATGCACACAGTGCCTTGCAATCTCCAGTTTCTGCCCCTAGGGGGCAGCAGAAGACCTTAATGTTCAAATCAGCTCAGCTTCTTTTACACTATTTTCACAGTAGGCCTAAAGGTTGAGTCAGACACAAAATGTTTCTTTGATAAATATTATTGAAAGCAAAAGTTTTACTCAACAAAAAAGCTTTTTTTAATAAGCTTTGAAAAAATTATGTTTTCATCCTTTTTTAGTGATTAGATTAGATTTATTGTGGCAAAACCAGGCTTGAAAATTAGTCTGAAGAAGTTAACTAATAGAACAGACTATAATTTATAGATATTTTGATGCTGTCTCTCCATAGCGAATTTAGTCCATACATAATTTTGTGGATTCTAAGCAATCTGATTAAAGGGGGGTTATTATGTATAAATTAATAAACATGGAGAAAAACTAACCTATAAAGTTTTGTTGGTTTCCCTTATTTGTGCCCGAAGTACAAGAATAAAGCAGTTGTCAGTACACCACTCTGGGTTGATTTTGCTCAATTTGTTAAATTAAAAGAGTGTTTAAGTTGTTTTCAAACATAATATTTTGTGTTTCCTTTCTTTTTTTCCTTTCTTTCTTTCTTTCTTACTTTTGGCTCTGCCTCGGGGCAGGAGGGCCAGATGAAACAGGAGGATGACGTGAGGCTGAGCTCAGGTCTGTCATCGGATCAAAGTGGGAACTTGTTCTCCCATTGCTGTCAGCACATTTTAATGACCAAGCTGTTCCTCCCTAAAACTTTCCCATGCCAAGTGTCTGATAAATTCATTGCTTAATCATTAAGTTGCCCATAATTTGTCTGGAGTAAACACTCAGCTCAAATTACGAGGGGGTTTTTCGGTACAGGATGGTCATCTCTGCCAGAACACAAGATTAAAACAAAAAAGCATTTCAAACTAACATATACAAAGAAAACGGGTGAAAAATATGTTGGTAGAGTTAAATACCCACATTTAACAAAACAGCGAAAGATCATTTTTGATCAAAAATAAAATAAATAAAATTGATTTATATTTAATTTATGAAAAAGGTTAGGTTTAAAAATAAAAAGAACAATGTTATATCATCCTGAAAATAACAAAAAAGTCCTACATTCGCTGCCACCAAAAGACAGAATTCCAATCTTTTGAAATGCATCTCCAGGTGAGAGCATTATAAATAACAAGGTTTTACTTTGAACATTCAGTTTAGAGTTAAAAGAAATGTTTTCAGATTGCAAAACGCGTGTCAGTGATGAACTGACAAAGCTTTCATGAGGCCGTCTGAGTGGAGCTGTAGTGACAATAAATCAAACAGAGAAAGAAGGCCAAGGCCTTTCAGGGGAGTGCCACCCATATATTGACTGAACATCATGGCAGCTCTTATGATGCACATTGGAATATAAATGCCTTTTCTAAAAGATATACAAGATGACTGATGAGTAAGACCTGCATGTTACTCTCAGATTACTTTCAAAGTCTGGTAAAACTTTGTTGCCAGCAATTGTTCCTCTGAAGTTTAAAATTTAGACAGAAAAAAGAGGCTTACAAAAACACGCCAAACAAATATGTTTGAAATTACCTTACCCCTTTTTTGCATGCTAAGGTCCTATCCAACTGGGTGTCTGACAGGAAATGTGGAGCTTGTAATGAACGAAACGGCTGGTATTGACTTCTATAGGGATGAAAAAGTACTTTCAAAGAGAGAGGGAGGCAAAAAGGATCAGTTAACAGATGAGACGACAAACCAAGCTAAACGGGGGATCTTCCCCCTGTAAGTGTCCAAAAAAACCGACCCGGGACCCAGCGCAAACTCTCAGCCCGCCAGATTTTCCAAAAACCTTGGAAAGAAACTCCAGTTTCTTCTGGGTGCAGATCAAATTATTTTATGCCACTTCATAAACTAAAAACAAACTGTGAAAAGTTTTTATCTCTTCAATTTGATTCTAGGTTTTGTCTTTAACGGCATATTCCCATACGTACAAAGAGTGAGAAAAACGCATATGTTAAAATCTAATTAAAATGTCAAAAGGATTTAAAAGACATTACTTTTATTAACTCATGACTCATACATTTTCGGATTTATTGTGTATTACACATGCAACTAAGTAAGAATCAGTGCTATTCTGACTTTACGTCAGTTACCGGTAAGTCTGCAGCTAGCAAAAAAGCGTAAAATAAATATGTTTGGTTAAAACCAAGAACATTAACATTTGGATTAGGGGTGTAACAATTCATTTTAAAAATGCTTCAATTCATTTTGTTATTCATAGTAGATTCAATTGATATACGTAAAATCGTACCAGGATATCTTAAGCCAAATCTTCAACCAGTGTGACTCAGAGTTAAACACCTGGGTATAATCAGTGCAGGTAAAGTTTTCCAGATTCCTTGGGTTTCTTGCAAGATAATCGAGTATACAATTAATATGTGTACAAACAAATAAACAAGAAATAATGCCAAATCCATTCACATTTTAGTTTTCACTTTATAATAATACAAATTGAACATTATTAGAACATTCTACCTCACTATGGTCATGTCTTTGCAAAATTCAGTGTTTGTACACATTGGTGGCTTGATCTTTTTTTGCTGCCATTACACGTGTTGTTCACTGTGATGGTCATTTTTATGTTATGGTTAAATAAACTTACCATGCCTCATTCCAAATGGTATTTTCCAATATCGATTTCATCAAATTATTTCATTTTAAAACAATTTGATAATGTTATAGATCAATTAAACCCATAATTTGGACATTAAAAAAAGAAAAGATGCATTTTAGAGAAGCCTGAAGATTTGATGCACATGGAAAACAAGTTTCAAATTTAATTACTTATAAGTAACAGACAGTAAATCTAAAATAAACTGGTGAGGAATTAATTTGAATCTTATGTGGGAACAACAATACTTTAGAGAAACATATTAAAGACTTTCTCTAGCCAAAACATAGCCTCTAAGTGGAAAAGTACAAAATAATAATAGCCAATGTAGTTCATGACTGAGGATATTTAAACCTATGCTGATTTTAATGATGTGTTAGTATGGGGGCATTGTTAACAAATCAGGAACTAATGAAAGCTGGTCTTTTATGCCAGAGTAAATAGTAAAGTCAGGAAACCACTAGTTGACAAGCATTTTATCTCTACATTACACTGAGTAAAAAGTTAACTCAATAACAATAAACATGTAATTACATGAAGTAAGCCCTTGTGAGATTAAAATGTTTGCTTATACAATGTTAAAATGACATCAAACTTAATCAAATTTGATACAATCACAATATTGCAATGTAAAAGTATAGCGCCCCCCAAAACCCAGGGGTATCAAGGTAGAGCTGCATTGAGTAATGAGGAACCAAATCTTACCTTAATCATATTGAACCCATGCAAGAAGGTACACATCAAATAGAGAAATAAAACACAACAGTTTAATTATGTGTTTAAAAAAAGAGGTCATAATAAATTGTAACACAAACTAAAAGTGCATTTAAAAAGCAAACCAATAAATGGCATCAAAAACTAAAAATAAATAAAAGAACAACAGGAAAAACTAATAAAATATTTTTTATTATTTTATTAAATTTTTATTATTTTATTAAAAATAATAAAGGTATTATTGTAAAAGTTATATAAACTTATGCACTTTTATACATTGATTCTAGGTTTTATTTTATTAAAAATGATAAAGGTATTATTGTAAAAGTTATATAAACTTATGCACTTTTATACATTTTAACTTGACTCTATTTAACATGAAGGTTATTGTTTTTCTTACAATGTTTTGAACATTCCACCCCAAATATTGCTAAAAACAAAATAATAGACACAGTGGCGTTCTTCAGTCAGATTTACTGTCATAGCATTTTAATAAAACAATATCAATTTAAAGACATAAGAAAAATGTAATCGAACGTGGACAGACTTTTGCTTTATCAAGAGTATTAACTTTACAGTGAGCAACTGTGAGCTCAAGAAGACCTGCACATCAACCAACCTGAGACAAACTAATGCCAGCAGACGACCACACACACAAACAACCCCCCCCCCCCCCTTCAGAGCCATTGATTCTGTTTTGAATAGTGTATTTTCTCTTCAGTGTAGATAGTCTTGCTACTGCCCATGCTGTTAGGGCGCCAGGCATTTTCAAACTCTTTACATCCATTACATTCCACTAGGTAAATACCTAATGCTGGAAACATTTGTCAATGTATGCGCCTGGCTGAACAGAATAGATTATTGGAGGCTGGATAAAATACACTGCATTTCCAAGCACCACCATGCCTGTGACATATTAAAAACTTTGCAAGAGAACTTGTGCATTTTGCCTCTGCAATAAGGTTTTGTAATATTTCAAGGAGAAAAAAAAGCTTGCAAACAACAGTAAACATCCCTGGTAAGAAATAGGACTGTCAGAGTTTAAAATAATGTCAGCAGTAGGGCTATTTCTGTTGCTTTTGCAACTATGTCCCATTCTTTGATTTTATGTGTGTGTGTGGGTTTTTTTTTTTAGTTAAAATTGGAATAAGCCATTTCATTTAAACTTGAAAAATATATAGTCTAAGATCATTACTCAGCCAAAGGACACATGCTTGTAAAGTAATGCAAACATGTATTTCTGGTTCAGTGTACTGCAATTCCCCTACTTACTTTTGTGCAAATGTTCTTACATTGTTACAGCTTCACTGGTAATGTTATTTTCACATGAAACCAGTCTTGTTTTGTTTTTGTTTCTGTTTACTAATTGACATTTCACTATATTGAATAATTTTCTAAATTTCCCACATGTCTTCGTTTGTTGTCTAAAGTTCATTGGACATTTTGAAGCTGTGGATAAATCATTTTGATTGAAAAGAAGTGCCAAGAAGTGGTAATAGTCGTAAAGCAAATTTGGGTGGAGATTATTAAATTTGTATATTTTGCATTTGTGGAGCAAAGCTGTGACCCAAAGCTCTAAGTTACACAGAAATGCCATTGTGTCCATTGTCTGTACATCTGAGCAGATATGGACTCTTGATTCTATTCCTTTCGTGTTCTTGGACAGACTCGTATTCCTTAATACACTTTCAGAATATTGGTAAAGACACATTTGGTCTTGTCAATTGGATCATTAAAATATAAACTTTAAACACGAATGACACTGCAAGTTGTCTCCAAAATCTACGAAAAACAATGCTGACTTTTTTTAACTTCATCGAATCAAATCAACCTACTAGAATCATGCGATGAAGTTGCTTTCTTGAAGAAGCTTCAAGAATCTCTATATGATCCCATTAAAGTTGGCACAAAGATTTTTCATGCTGACCATGCAAGAACTGGTCACAAGTTGTTTTCTTCTGCATGTGAAAGAATGATAATATCTTAAACATCCAATTGTTTTCTTGTTTTTTCCTTGTGATCTAACAGATAATAAACTGATTTCATTTGTGCGAAATTAAATACATCCTATTTAAAAAGTCCCATAATTCAATGTGCCTCTTGTCTTCTTCCCCTTTGATCTTCCGTAATTAATAAAGAATGGCACTCCACCACCTTCTTCAAAAAGATAGACAATAAAGAGCTAAGAAAGGACATGGGGTGATCTTGGGTCTCTTATTTGGGTGTATTTCCATTCATTCTTTCAGTATTCCATTCCCGGTTCTGCTTCATGGGTTCGTCTATTGTGGAGCACTGAATGGGAGAGCGGAGGAGCGTCTCTGCTTCCGTTAATTAGAGCTCTATGCAGCTTCCACTCCTTGAAGAGTCAGAGTTTAAGCAGCAGCTAAAAAAAAGAGACCCTCTGTGTTGCTCCAATGGCAGTTATCCATTGTGACTTCAAAGACATGAAAAGATATAGCTTACCATTGATTTAGTTGTTGTCGGGTGCAATAAGGAAGTGTCCAAAAAGCTGGAAAACAATACAATCAAGAATTTGTAAAATTGTCAATATGAGTAGTAATTTTAGATGAATATTAAGATATTTTCAATTTAGATGTGATCTCATATTCTTTATAAATGAAAAAAGCTTTATTAGTACAGGCCTAAAAGGTGCACAGGTTAAGAGACAGACATCCTGGACTCTGTTGTGACACGTAGCAATGGGTGTCCTTTTACACCTTTGGATTCCCTTTGCCTCATTAGTTAACACACTTTCTTAGCTTTGAACAATACCTTAGCTTGAGTTCTCCCTAAAGAAATCTCCCAGCTCTGTCAATATTTCCAGGGGCTGCAACAGAGTTTTAGAGAAAGGGCCCTTTCCCCCCTGTCCTAACTGCTTTAATACTTGTAATTATCTCTTGCTGGGGGAGGCTAGAAATTGGATTAGGGTGGTGAGTCTCAGCTGAATGAATTACCCCCATCTCCCCACTTGGTGGGCCACACGCTGATAAAGTGCGGAAAAACGGATTTGGATTCAGCCTTAGCATTCATGGCTTCCTTGTGGAAAAATGAAATTTTCCAACAGAAGGGGCTAGTGTGCCAGCAGTATCTCTCCCTGGCATGTTTCATCTGCTCCTGCTCTTCTGGAAATGCAATTACCAGCGTTATCAGGGCCTAAATAGTGACAGTTTGGAGGGGAGCTGTTCCACCTGCCGAAAGCATCATTCCACACCGTTTTTGTTGCTACCACTATATTAGTTCACTTTGAAAGTAGATCCTCCTAGTTTAGCTGTTTAAAGGTAAACAATAAGTTATTTACAGGCTGAATAGTGCTGCTGGTAATAAAAAGCTTAATGAAAAGGGACAAATATAAGCTTAACTTAAATAATATATTTCGTTTTGAACAATCAACTTCTAATTTTGATTCTTATTTATGTAATTTATAAGAAAATTACACCAGAATTTCTAGATTTTGAATCTACATACAACACTTTTAAATGAGGAAAACACAAAAGTTGAGAACTTTTGAAGTAACTGTTTTGCATATTTAGAAACACCCAGAAGTCTTAAATTACTTACAATGTAAAGTCAAAGACTTTTATTTATATGCTTTTTTAGCTTAATATTTCTTAGGAGATGGTTAATTCAATATGTTGGAAATATTTCTTGCTATGCACTGCTAATATTTCACAGAGAGAATTGAAGTTACTTACTTTGCTGCAGTTTTTACACTTGTGCAACATCACTTTCACAGTTCTCAATATTCTTCCAAGATAAATGGCGTGAAATTGGTATTTTTTCTGACTTGTGCAACACTTTTCTAGATGGAGCATTTAAATAAAGCGAAAATTACGCCAGACTAGGCTGAACTAAAGAGATAACGCTAAGTTAAAAGCTTTCATTAGAAATGGAAAAAATGGCTTTGTTTTCCTGTTGTTCATTAAGAACCGGTTTACATTTGCTTTCATATTTTACTTCCCGCTGTGTCATTGTACGGAATCAAATCGCAGAGAGAGCAAACTAACCTTTCTAACGCAACATTTACTAACACACACCCCCCTCATCTTTTCCACTTCCCATTCTTTTAACCCCCCACGGAGGGCAATCCTGGAAGGTAGATAAAAAGAACAACAAAAGATAATTAAATCTAAAAAAGGAGGGAAAAATCTTTGTTTTCCCACTCAAACAGTTGGGGATAAATTTCAACACAGTAAGGGTTTAGTTAATTTATACAATACCCTGATGAGAGTCCTCCGACATTTACACTCTGTCTAGGACAAAAATGGGTAAAGGCTGTATTACTCTTCCTTGTATCATGTTCTTATTTTTCCTATATGACCTTTTAAACTCTTAAAAAAAAAAAAAAGTAAATAAAGAGGAAACTTATCTTTAATTTGACTATTGCAATACCACTGATGGTGTGTAAATGCCAGAAGATTGAAGGCTTCTCTAGTTGGCCTTCTGGTTCAAATTAGAACCTACAACTCATTGTGACAAATCCAAAATTATATTATAATAATGCAACACATAGACCCACCTATTTAGGCAGGAATTTAATATTCATTGCTTTTGCAGCATGGTTGGTTTTAAGGTGCTATCACCCTCATCGGGCCTCCTTCTAGGCCCGCCCACTCACAGCATCGCTGCCATCCACACTGCTACATCCAACGAACATGGGCAAGTGGCAGTAACTGGGACAGAAGTGCAAAAACACATCCAGCCATCTCTTTGTCCCTCCTGCCTTCAGTCAACCCCCCCCCCCCCCATTCTCTGTCTCAGGCTGCCTCTCTCTGTCCCCCATCACTCTCCCTGTCCTTGTTTTTGATCTTCAAACGCTGGTAGGGATAATGACTACAAATCAGGGATGAAGGTGAGTGATCACAATGTGGCCCACCCATCCCAGCTGGCCTTTTTACTCCCCTCATATGATGCATCTTCCTGACTCTTTCTGAGAACCCACTGAACTGCACCATAAGGGTTTCACGCATGGTTCACAGGGAACTGCTTGGATTCAGTGATAAGGTTCTCAAAAACAGTAACATTTTTCTAAAGCTGGACACTTACCCAAAACTTGCACAAACCTTTCTTGACAAACTTTATATCAATGTTTCCTGTAAAATATTTAAAAATATTTATTTTTGCTGCAATGTTTTTTATTAAGTTAAATTACTTTTTTATTTTGCTGCTCCAATGTTACAATTGTGAAACAGATTTGACAATGTTGTTGCCAATTGCTGAAGATGTAAGGGAAGTGATTACTTCTAGTGAGAGACCTTTCCATATGCTCATACAGCACAACTGTCTGACTTCAGGACTGAAGCACATTCTAAAAACAAAAGTAGAGTTATTCCATGAGAATAATCCAATTAGATTTGAATATTAAGTCATTTTTTCCCAAATACTGCATTTTTACGTAAATTCTTAGATATTTGGGAAATGTTTACATATCAGAATTTTTTTTTCCTATCTCAGGCATTAGTTTTATTTTATTATTTACCATTATTTCTACATGTGGCCACAGTATCTTTTCAACACTAGTACGTGCAGTATAGAAGCTCTGACGATTATCATAAAATGTGTTAGTAAAAAGTGTACTATTTTAAAATGATAATTCTTAAAATAATTGGATAATCTAACATTAAAAGTATTAATATCTCAGCACCGTCATAGTTTCACAACCTTGTTACAATAAAATCCAATGGATTTGAGTGAAACGTGGTTTGAGATTTTCTCACAAAATCGCTGCTGCTTCATACTGAAGAGAGCACATATTATGGTTGAGGTTCAGAATTAAACCATTTATTTAAAAGTTTAAAAGAAATTTCACAATTAGTAGTTTTCTATCGTCTTTTCATATGACAGTGTTGAGTCATTGAGTTTGACCAAAATTAGTTTTTTCAAAAAAAGTAAAAAAATACAAAAAAGGCTTACTCGCTTCCCACCGAGGTCCCATGATCCTTGGCTTTGTTCTTTGCAGCTCTCACTCTATTCAATCTAAAATTAATGTAATTGAGTAATTTACTGTTCACATATTTTAGCCAGTTTAGCTCGTGCTGGTTTGCGGTCCCTTCCATCTGTGAAACCAGGGTTCAAATCCGGGCTACTCCCTCTTCCCTTCTCTGCTTCTGTGCCGGTCCCAAGCCCGGATAAATTGAGAGGGTTGCATCAGGAAGGGCATCCGGCGTAAAACATTGCCAAGTTAACCATGCGACTCATCCTCATGAGAGAGGTTGTTTCGCTGTGGCGACCCCTGATGGGAAAAACCGAAAGAGGAAGACTGTTTATATATATTTTGACATCTGACCATCATGTTTTAAGCTCAATAAAAAGCTCACTTAGTGTTCTTTTAGAAGTCTTGTTAGACTTAAGGCATTTCAACAACAGACATTTAATCTCTGATGTCACCCATAGGATTTGTAAGTGACAGAAATTAACTCTGAAATGGGATATGCACATTATGTTTAAACTGCCCACCTAAAGAAGATGCTGGAAATGGATGATTTAGCAGGGCAAAGTAAAAGGCAAGTATCTCTGCATTCACCTGTGAATCCACACACTTGATTCTTTTGGTGTTAACTCTGACTTTTTAACATTGGAACCGACAGGAATTATTTCCATCTGTCATCAGCCTCCAGTGGTCTTTGGAGGAACTGCAGCAGATTGTACTTTTGGGTTTGCATTTCATTTAATGAAGGAATTTGGAGGCTATTGTGTGATCAAGATGGCTACCACCAAAAAACAAATAAACTGTTATTAAATACAGTCAGTATAATCTCACGGTATGGATTACTTTCACTTTCATTTAAATACCATTGAAAGGTCCATTCCAATGAAAATTGTGTTTTTAACATGTTCTTGTGGCATTTTTCTGATGATGGAGGACATTATATATATATATATATATATATATATATATATATATATATATATATATATATATATATATATATATATATATATATATATCCATATATCCATATATATATCCATATATATATGGAGGAGAAACCACCCACGGAGGGTGAAAGGGGCGTTTTTTTTTTTATATATATATATTTATATCTTTATTGCTGTGAACCAAGAGCAAATGAAAAAATGGCTTAGTGGTAAGGAAGGTGCTACAATTGGTGGGTCACAAGCTCCCTGCTCTACTCTATTATGATGCATCTACTTGTAGATGACTAGATCCATGTCCGTCTTCGTTTTCCTCATCCAAACTAGCATCTGGCTCAGAACTGTACCTGGATAGCGCCAATATTAAGCACCATTTTTGTTGCATCTTTAATGTTTTTTAATGTAAAGAAGACGAGCATGTAAATGAAGGAATGATGGGAAGTGATGGCAGGCTTACTCCTCACCAACAGATCTGCCCCCAACTTAGAGGTTAATTTCTAATGAACTCTAGAAAAAAAAGTCCTAGAAAACAACACAGGTTTTTGATTTTGTTTAAAAATGGCATAATAAATAAAAGACCATTGGGAACGGTTTAAAAAATATTTAAGGATGATCAGAGAGGAACTTTAAAATAAAGACATGCCAACCTCGATAAAAAACAGTTGAGTTCTAACCCATTATGATGATGATGACATTCAGCCGTTGGAGTGTAACTGACACTGCAGCAACTTTTAAGATCTCCTTTTTGTTTAGGCATCAAATTAAAATGTATCATCGTACCAGGGGTCCCGTCTTTTCACATCATAGGTTTTTAATGGGCAGTTTAGATAATTTATGCCAATCAAACATCTGTTCTGTATTTCTCCTGTCAAGAGGAGCACCTGTTGACCTCCACCTGACCTCTGTCGGTGAGCAATGCGGTGGGAGAAAGGTACAATGCTGGGCTTTATCTGGCAGAAGAAAAGAAAGGAGCAGAAAGAGGTACTTTTATGACCACTGTTTACCTTGGTGGAGACCTGCCTTTTTTCCTCTTTTTTTTCCTAATGAACCCTGGAAAAAAAATGTTTCACTAGGGAGCAGGAGGTGAAATTTTTCTCATCCAAATGGATGGCAATTTCCCACCATTTAGCACCTGAAGGTAATTAGCTTGAAGAGATTGCGGAGTGAGAAACACGTTCATGGAACATTAACTCTCGTACATTCTCCAGTTGCAGAGAATTAATAGGAAAGATTAAAGTTTAAAGAGAGCAAATGCCATTACCACACAAACCACCTCTCAGTGGCACCATCTTTGGCTAACTTTTCTCCCTCTTTATAATAAGTCTGTATTTCACAATGGCATCAGGGTCTGGATTACAATAGCAGGTAATAAGAGGTGGAAATGAGATGGTTCTGCTGGCTTACTGTGTGTCTGTATATAAAATCAAACAGAGCCTCAATAGTCTGATGTTTCATCTTTCTGCATAACGGCTTGCTTCCTTCATCCTGCAATGCAGTATAATAACTATAATCAATTCAGAAACCTTCAGCTTTTTAAACAAATGAATGAATCATTTTAATTCAGTCTTTTTTATGATACTATACAAGTAAAATTGGTAAACAAGATGCCTTTTTTTAACTTTATTTTGAAAAAAGGTTTAATTTTACCCCCAGAAACCCAATTCTACAATCTGCTTTGAAAAGTCTGGTCTTCCAAGCTCTGGAAAACCTATTTTTCACATTTTATTACCCCACATAACAGTCCTCATAATTCATTCAAGTGTGTTAAGCACATTTTTATTAGATCTGAAAAAAAATTTGGGGAAGGATCCTATAGGCCATTAACCATGGAGTAATTTTATCCTTGTTTCCTTAATGATGCCATAATGGCGAGTGAATTTCTTAACTAAAGACCAAAGAACATTTTGAAGGTCAGCTTCATCTGCAGACTCCTTCATGCACTTCTGTGAGAGATTGGAAAAGTCTGAGATTTTTTGAAGAGTTATTAATAACGTTAGAGCTGAGGGCCTATTTGCGTTCTCCTTTTCTGTCTCCTATGCCACAGTTTCATCCTCTCCCTTCTCTCCTTTTCCTTGCCTTTCCCTGTTTTACGGTTTATCTCATGCAGAAAGAATGAAGTGCTGATTGAGTGGGTAAAAACGGCAGCACGGTGACATGAGGATCCCAGATGTGGTGCCTCAATAATTTAAATTTTATGCCTTTGTTATCACTTTAATTATTATCTTTATTCGTTTTGTTTCAGTGGTTGGAGGAATAGTTGATAGGCTAAAATACTCTGGGAACAAATTTTATTTGGTGTGCGGAGCAAAGTCTAATTAGACTTAGAATTTTGCTGAGCCATGAAATGGTTGGTACTTTATCCTGATCGCCTTAGATATTGTTCGAAGTCAGTCATTTGTCATAGCGGGGCATGCTGGGAAGGCTGCTGCTAATCAAGACTCCATATCCTTTGCTCCATTTTTGCTGCCATTGCACCTCTGTCCAAGTAAATGCTGTAAGGTAAGGATGAATGCAGTTTTGGCTCAGACAGTGAATCTTATGGAAGCCCTGTGATGCGGCTCTTCTGCTGCAGTAATCCTCCAAGTAAAAGTACAACTTTCAGATAATAACATTTTGGTTTTATAATGCATTTAAAGGTCACAGTATAATTTCTTGATTATGTAAAACATTCAATCGTTACTAAAATATTAAAAATGCTCAAAATACATTAAATTTCAAAATTTAAAATGTCAAAAAGTTTTCAAAATTAATCTCTGCTACATTCTACTATTCATGTGATTGTTAATAATTATTTGCAATATGTCTCACTTAAATCCTAAATGTGGCATACATCCATTATTTGTAAAAAAGAAAAAAAAAGGTCAGGCTTTATTAAAGTTTTTATAGAAAAATACATTTACTGTGTCGTCCTCTTTTCAGCTTTTATTCAGAAATGGACAAGTCTTTTATGCACCTTGTGAGCTAAGGGTCCTTTAGGAAATTGAAATTGACAAGCCTTAAGATTTGGAAATGTACCTGTAGATGGATTTTATGTGTAGTCATCGAAATCTGTTGGTGGCAAACGCCATCAGATGGAGAGCTACTGTCTCACAGATGTCACTCTGCATAAGGTAAGACACATCAAACAGTTCCAGGATCCATCCATTCCTCAGTGGCAGAACCTTGGAGGAGTCGTCAAAAAAAGCAGACTTATAAATCTATAAACAACATGTTTTTAAAATGTTTCCTTAAATCTTGATATGCACAATAAGAAATACTGACAAATAAAATGTTACCTTTTGTTAGCTGATCTCAAACTTTATCAAAGTTATTTGAAGCTGGTAAAATAAGAAAAAGTGAACTAATTAGACAAATAATTTACGCACAAACATTGAAACTCAATCTCCAGAGCAACACTTTCTTCAGATCAACACAACGTGAAGAATTGCCTGGAAGCCACAGTCCCCATGGGGCTTCGTCCTTCCAAATGTTCAGAAATTACCTTTGGTGGAAAAAGACCTAACAAGGCAAAATGTGCCTTTAATAGCCACAGACATTTTCTTTTTCAGCAACAAGTTTAATTGGAAAGAAGTGGAATTTACTTTGAACAAGCAGAAGAAAAAAAATATGTGTGACAAGATGATCGATTACTTGTAACTCTACCTGACACAGAAATTAGGGTTTTTAATGATGGGCTGCCTCTTCTTGGACATGAAATTCAAATGCTCTCCCAAAGTCTACCTTCAGCCATCACTTGTCTCCTGCGCTAGTACATTCCAAACGCAGGCACTTTGTCTTTGTCACCAGAGAAAGGACATTGTTATTACTGACATGGCTTTGCATTAGCCAATTTCATTCCTCTGCAAGTAACATCTCATCGGTTTTACCTCTTCTGCTGGCTCACATTTGTCCCCAAAACTCAAATGACAGGGAGCTTCTCCTACTCTCTTTTTTTCCCCCTTTATCTTTGATTCATTTGAATTAATTGGGTTACTGTCTTTTGATTGTCTGGATATTGAAAAAGTAATGCATGTCTTAACATATTTAAACTGCAAGAGAAACAGCAATATGTACAGTGCTGACTCTATAGAATCAGTGATCAGCTATCTTCCCATGTATTTAATATAGTTTGACATTAAAATAACCATCCATGAAGGGACATTCATTTACAGTTCATAAAATCCTCATATTTCTCATTTATGACCTGAGATCTGCTTAATGTGACACTTTTCTTGATCAAATTATTGAAGGAAGTCTGTCATTGAAGTTATGACAATAACAGGGAGCTCGTGAGGTGCAGTAGGACAGGCGGAGGCGGGGCAGACATTTTTAGAAGGGACAGGTGTTTTGCAGCAAAGCTGCCTCCCATAGACGCGATGCAGCTTGCTGTCCATGGCTGGAATTATTGATTCAGTTATTATTGCTTGATCATCACTGTTTAGACCCAGCAGGACAGAGAGCTGAGACACTTCTGACTGAAAAACATCTCCAAGAACAACACATTTCTGCTTCCCTAACTGAAATATAAAAAAGGAAGATGATAGAAAAGAAGAAGAAAATGAATGTTTAATCAAGGAACAGTGTCTGAACTGTAGCCTACAACACTTGAACGTGGGTAGTTGTCACTTTGACAAAAATAAAAATAAACAATAATATAAAAGTATATTTAGACATATCAAACAGGGAACATTTATTATATTTTAATGGATTTTTTTCATAGTATTCATCGAGGAAGGACCGCCCTCTGCAACACGCATTCAGTCTATGTAGACGTGCGCAGGTGTGCATGTTGGGCTTCTGCATTCAAAACTCTCACATTCACATCTCACTAGACAAACTTCTATGACTGTTTTCAGGCTCTACATACGAAACGCGCAGCCAATGAACATGAGATGCATTGGGTATTGGGTAGCTAAACGTTCATTTTTAAAGGAAGATTCTTGAATGCGTGTTTAGCGCGGTCTTGCGTTACATGCCGTTGTGAACAGAATCAGATAAAAATCATGTATTTCGTGTTTTTAACATGTTCTTCTGGCATTTCTGATGTTGGAGGACATGTATAAGGAAAATTAAGCTTTAAACTGTATTTCTGAATAGGTCTTTGTGACAGGGTTCTGCTTGACAGTGAAATATAAAGACAATCAAAAAGGAGATGGGTCAGCTAGAAATGTAAAAGAAAAACACAGAGATTCAATTGTTCCGAAACAAAACAGTTTCTGTAAAACTAGAAAACAATAAAGCTTGGACCTCCCCACATGCTAAGGTTTTAAAAAAAAAAACGTTTTTGCAAATACAATTCAGAAAATTTTTAAACATTAGCCAAAAATTAAAAATCTTCGGAACAGGGTTTTAACTTGTGAAGTCCAGAAACACGCTTAAGTTAGAAGCATTTAGCCATTTGAACTAACAGTCCTGACATGTCAAATCACTTCCTGTTTCCTGGAAATGTATGACGGTGTGTGTACAATGCTCCCATTTAAAAGTTTGTGGTGGGAAGAGCTTGGCGGTGAGTAAAATTCTATTTTAAACCAAGTGTGCACCCTTAGATTCAAACAAAAATAGATTATATAATGTGGTAAAATTCCAGTGATTTCTGTGCATGTGAGAGTTGCGTGTCTAGTGTGAACTATAGACTGCTGATGAAATGAACGATGACAGAGAAAAAGAAAACAATTCAGGCTGGTGTTCAGGTGCTGTCCTGCCACCTGTGAAACTGCTTCCTCACATTCTTCAATCAAGTTGTTGTGGATTTAGAGCAGACGAAAAAATGCTGTTAAAACAAGAGCTCATTTGTGAAAAAAAGCCACAAGCTCCCTGCTCTGTTCTGAAACAAGAGGTGAAAGGAGGTGGGGTTGCTTCGCACCAATAGTCAAGACCAAAACTTAGAGTTGAATTTCTAATGAACTACTGCTGCTCTGCAAAAACTGTTCTACAAACTACAGGTTTTTGGATTTTGGCTGAAACGGTAAAATCATAATTCAAAGACTACTGGGAACGCTTAAAATAGATCAAAGATGATCAGAGTTTGTATTTAACTTTGTGCAGGATTTTTACAGATGCTGGTTCTGCTTTAGATAACAAGACAAGACATATGTGCATTTGCAGTAATTATAGTAATCTAAAATTTAATATGTTTGACACATGTACAAGTTCAGGACAATCATAATTCCTAAACAGGGACGTGCACAGGATTTCAAAGGGGCAGGGGCTCAAAGTGGGAAAAAGGCCAGTGAAAACACTTTTTTTGGCCTTTAAACAATATGGAAATTAGGTAAAATGTTAAAATAAACTAGATAAATACTCAGCTACTGTGCGTAAAAGTGATACAATTGTCATTTTTTTATGGAAACATTATTGTCAACAAGAGTTCTTTCACTTTATCATAGACTTGGTGGACATCAAAGAAATAAAATGCTGACGGCTATTTACATTGGTACAATGTGCTGCAGTCATAATCGACAGGAATTAAGTTTAATACAGATGGTAATATTTAAACACAGACATCTTACAACTTTTATCCTCAAAATGCTGGAATCATAATAATATTTAATGTTATCATACTGTTGCTGGGAGGATTCTGCTGTTTAGTTTAGTTTTTCAGTGGTGTTTTCGGTCATTTACTGTCCTGTCAGTCACTCCAGGTTCACGTTAATTATCCACAGCTGTCTTCATTTCTGTTCATTGTATTTTTGAGTAGAAGTGTCTGCTTTTCAGTTCTACCTTGTGAGATTTATCTGCTTTTTGTTTTTCTTCCTCCTCCTTGTTTTTACCCTGTTTAGGTTTATTTATTAAATCTTTTCGTTTCTGCCTCCAAGCCCAGTTTCCTGCATTTTGGCTCTTACACCTCTAGTTCCTGACAGCTGCACCCAATGTGACTCTTCTTCTAGATTGGGATTCACAGCTGAATTCTCTTTTGCATCTTATCCTCCAAACATGTTTTTTTTTTGTGATTGGAAACATTTTAACACAGAAAGTTGTGAAACTGAATGATCCAGAGTCTAAAGAACGCAAATCTAATCAGAAAATATTACACTAAACAGATAAATGTCATTTTGAACTTGTTACCCAACTTCTTGTCCCTCCACGATCTGCTCTGTGTTGAATTGATGCGCCGCTCAGACGTCTGGCTAAAGTGAAGAATGACTCCTTGACTGATATAGAGCGTTTTTCTAAAATATGAACCATATTTAAGCTCGTTCAGTCAGTGGACGGCGACTCTTAAGAGCTCTCAGATTCAAGTAGCTTTACTGTCACATCGTCCCTTCAGTTTTCCGTGGGGCAGCAGCTTCTGTCACTGTCCCCGGCTGTCCCTAATTCTCTCTGGTGGCTCCGAGTCCGAGCGGAACCGCAAAGACAGAAGCAGCAGCTCAGAACCACCATTTTAAAAGAAAATGGGTTTGATAGAATACAGAGGGATTTTATTGCCACATTTTTTTTCTTGTATTTCTAACAGAAATGTATTAATTTTAATACAAAAAAAAGAAGAAAAGTAAAAACAGGGCACAGGACACCTTTTATTACGAGGCAAAAAGGGCACGTCCTCTAGCACCCCTAGGGTCCTATGAGTGCCTATTCCTAAAATATGGTGAAAAGTCATCGTGCCTGCTTTGAACTTCACAGTTTAATCAGATGGTGAAGCTTTTAAAAGAGAACAAAAGTCAGACAGCAACAGTTTCAGTTTTCATTCACTAATAGTTTTGGAACATGTCCAGCTATGGGAAATTAAATGTGCCCCCACCCAACCCCACTGGTCTGGTCACAACATAGACAACAAAGTAGCTTAGATAAATTATTTTTGAACGCAGAAAGAAAAAAAAAATCAAGATCTTAAAATTTATGCTTTTAAAAATGTATTTGTGTCAGACCAACAACATTAGCTAAGGTCCAAATATGCCCCCTCAGTCGGGGTTTGTCTATGAGAGCAAAGACAGAACATGTAAGAAGAGGCAAATTGCCCATGACAAGCAAGGTATGGCTTTCCTAAGCAAGAGCCATAAAACTCACCCCACACCACTGAGTTATATGCTAAAGCCCAGATATTTCATTTGGTTGATCACTTTTCTTGAACATAATAATTTTTATAGAGATTTATTGCAGCGTGGGTCACAGTGCAGTGGAGGTGAAGCATACTACAGCTGTTTATGCCTCCTAAGAGCTCTCTCCTCACCCGCCTCACACAGTCTTTGTCTTATTTAGAACAAAGAAAATGAGAAATATGACAGGTGATAGTGCCCTCATTTGTTCTGTAAATTGCCTCGCACACACCTCCCCACATGTCGGTGCCAGTGTCAGTCTACCAGCAACTCCTATTTCTCCCTTCAACCATGAGCCCCCCCCTCCTGCCTCAAACCCTTACTTCCACCCCGCTACCTCCAACTCTCCCAAGTGTTGTGTTGTGCATAGCCTCCACCCAGAGGAGGAGGTGGGCACAGGGCTGTGGAGCAAAGCCGCCACCACCAGCATTACCTCTGAGGGATAATGCTGTTTATTGCATTTGTCAGGAGAACGCAGCAATACTTTGTAAGTCTATTGCCCACTTACTGCCGCGTGCTTCAAGTCAGCACTGATGTGCTTCTCTTATGTGCTTCTGATCGGGCTGTTTGGTCACTTGATTCATGGCTGAAGGTTAGAAAGTGAGCTGAAAGCCTGTATAACACGTTACATTCCCTTGCACTTTTTCCCTTTTGTCTTTAATTCTTTCATTTTCTTCATTGCAGCAAACACTTTCTCACGCCTAATGCACTTTTTTTTCTCCTTCAGACAGAAACCAGTGAAATCCAGACCAGGACTGATGATTAGACATAAGTAATTCCATTAAATGTTTTTTTTCTTTAAGCCACAAGAGCTTTAGTATGTGAGTCCCAGTGCAACATTATTGATGAGATCATTATTATGTATAGGATCCCTCAGTGAATAATAACCCATTATCTTTCATTTTTCCTGTTTTTGTCAGTAGATGTTGGAAAGGTTAGGCAATTTATTTTAATGTTAAATCTGTCAGGCACTTACACAGCCACATCTTGGTTCCCACTACATTTTGCACTTAGAGCGGTGATTGGTTTTAAACTAGGCTACATCTTTGAACAACCTATTCCCACAAATCTCAATGCAATTTCTTTTTTTCTTCCTTGCTTGGAGTTTTATTCAGTTGACTTCAGGTCAGATTAAAACAAAGTACTGAAGCCCTAATAGCGAGGTTTATTCAAAATAATCAGAATTTGACCCATGCTAATTGCAGAAACAGTAGTGTGGTTGGTTGAAGTCTTCATTTTTAATGCTGCAGTGTTTCCAAACATAAAGCTTGATAGTGATATAAAAGTACTCTCACCCTTAGACAAAGGAAGAGGTGGAGGAAAAGAAAATGCCATGAACGCTCCAGTGCATTTAAATTTATACAAACTCTCCCCTTGACAGTGATGAATGTTACACTGTATTCTACAATATGTTTAATGCATAGGCCTGTTAAGTTTTCTATTTGCAGAGCTGTGCAGTGGAGTCACCTCCTCTGTAGTTTACGAGATACCAGATAATATTACCAGAACCACAACAAGAGTACATCAGTCAATATCTGCATGGATGTTTTCATCGTGTAGTTCACGTCTCCGACAACTGACAGTAGATTCTCAGCGCAAAGACAGTTAACATAGCACATCTGGATAAACATATAGTTTATGTAACATTTCAGCACATTTCAGCACACAGAAGGAGCCTAGCCTTTTTTCATATATTTGTCTCAGTTTGTGGACATTTCTATAGGGCTGTATTTAAAGGGGCAAAATATTTGGATTAAAAACTATCTTTTATTATGCATCAGACATTGGAGTAATTTATACTTTTTGTTGGCTTTTCTGACAACAGTCCAGCACTCTCTGCCCTCCTCCCCTTGTAATGAAAGGATGCAAGAGACAGCCACCCAACTCTTGTGGATAAACGTTTATGTGCCACAAAACAACAATCACAGAATTGAGGAAAAAGCACAGATTTTGCAATAACACACGCTGATTGTGCCTTCATTCATGTCCTCTTTTTTTTCACTGGGAAGGTCTCAGGACTACATAAAATACTGTGTTTGATGTTTGTGATAAGAAAATGCAACATATCAGTCATTTTTAATTACAAGTGTGTATCTTTCCCTATCACATGATTTGATATGCTTCTCAATTCACGGTGCATGAATCAGTACATTATTCAACTAACTTTGTGGTGATCCGATGTGAGACAAATCTTTACCTAAACGGATACAATTTAGATACATATTATCCATTTGGCATTTAAAACTAAAACTAAAAATGCTTTAAAAGCAGCAAAAATAAATATGTCTTTGACATGTCTTTAACAATAACCAAAAAAGGTTATTGTACAATACACAAATTTCTCACTGTGGTCCACCTTCAGCCAGTTTTAATTGGCCCTGACTTTGGTAGAAGCAAGCTGGGGATTGGACGTCTTTTTGTTTGCATCATATGTCCATAAATGGAAAAGACAGTAGAGACAAAACAGGAAGAGAGAATTACAAAGTTGCCAGAAACCATTTATTTACTTCCTGATCAATTTTATCCCTTTTAACTAACATAATCGTGTTCGGCTCAGTCGTTTTTCAACCGATACTGCTGTTATTCTCAGTACTAGATAGATTTTTTGATACATATCTGTATCATTTACATCCCTTTTTTTGTATTACGATGAGTTTAAGTTAATCAACGATCCAAAAGACCAAAGTACAGTGTAGCAGTTACTCTGCTTTGTGTCTCTTATGTGACAAAAAGGGAAAAGCAGTTGCAGCACATTGTTGTTTGCTCAGATACCATGCACATCTTCACCCATGTTTGCACAGACACGGGCTCAGAAGGAGACTTATCTGTTTGTGCAATACTATAGCTCAGCCAAAGCTTATAGATTCAGGAAATAGATTCATTGTCTGGATAGTACACTCACCAAGCTTTTACAGCTTGAAACCTTGTATCCAGTTTAGATTTGACACACAAACTCCAGATGACCCACGTCCCCAAAATAAATAAATAAAAACGTGACAATGTTAATTGAAGTCTAAATTAACAGCCAGCGTTTATAACCTGGATATTGATACAAAGAAACTCCACATAGACAGTGTAAATACAAGTAAGCATGGATGTGTAATTAAGCAAAAATTTAACAAGTGTTTTGAGTTGGGTGTTGTTAGACGAGCAGTGATATAGCGCAATGTTTTGCGAGCACAAACCTGAAGGTGACAGCAATGAGAAATGTTTTATGAGATGAAACAGCTGTAATTAACAACACTCAGACAGGGTCTTAAATGGAAGGACGGGGCAGTGTCTTCCTGACAAAAACAAGATCCGTTGGGGTTTTTCTTCAGGACTGTATTGCAGTAATTTGCTTATAGTCTACTTTCAAATACACCTCAACAAACGAGTTATCTATTGAGATCTAAAAGGATTTTTGGGCGTTAAAATGTCTCAATCTTCAGTTGTGTTTTGTTTTACCTGTTGTGTCTTGTGTGCAGGTTGGCTGTGCGTTCTCCTGGAAGGCTTCGCCCCCTCTCTTGTGGCTCTCCATGAGTGGCGCACAGCTGCCTGCACTTAATTTGTTTGAGCTATATTGTAGTGTGTCTGTGTCAGAGTGTTGCTTTAGTTCAGTCTGTTTGTCCTGGTTTTGCATCCTGTTATTCGTTTGTGGAGTTTTTCCCACAGAGTGGTGTTTTTTTGTTTCTTTAAAAGAACTCTGGATCTTTCCTTGACCTTGTAGTCTAGTCCTGTCTTGGTAATCCTGAAACACTGTGACATAAAAAGATTAAAACTAATAGAGTGTGAGTGAAAGTTAGTGCTGCCAGTGACTGAGTCATGTACGTGTAATCTATACAAATAAAATAATTAGCATTAAAAATTAACAATAGGCATCAATCAAATTCAGTCATGAAAATATAACCAGACAACTTGTGTACAAAAAGTCTGGTCCACCCTAGCCTGTGCATAAACATCAGTCTTTGGAGTTTTCATTTTTGGTTATTTGTTTGCTTTTTTTTCGATGAGCCAATGGGTTTGTTGACAGAAATTTTCGAGGACCCAAATGCAAGAAACTAGAAGCAGATGTGGCAGAAATGTAAAAGAAAATGGAGGAAAAAAGGAAATCTGGATGAAAACCAGAAATCAAATGTAGACCACTCCAACAGAACAAAATAAAACATAGAATAAACATGTATAATTATTAAGAGCATCAAAGTCAACCGGAGTGAATATCTATAAAAGCTATTTTTACTGGCAGTAGGGACATTTTTTTTTTACAAGAGATGGACATCAGCTAAAACACATAGCTATTAATAATAATAAAATATTGTTTTCCATTTCATACAAAAGAAACTTGCTCAAAATAGAAGCTAATGTCTATTAATTTTCACTAAATTTCACAAATTTTCTTTTCAATTTATAGCCTTTCCATTTTATATTAGAAAAAACAATATTGATTATCTTCCTCATCAAAATGATTAATTGCCTAAGTAATTCAAAGCAATCTGAAAAACTACTCTGTACTGTATATAACACTCAAACAACATGCTATACACTTTTTAATATAGAGACTGCATTTGCATCAGGGAACACTGACGTGTGTTTGAACAGAATGAACCATCGTCAATATAGAAAACAATAGTTGCTTTAAAGACTCCTAAATCTACTTTAAAAATGTCAGTGATTCTATCTGAGCAAATTAGCTGCCACAGCTTATATCAAAAGAAAGGTTTTGAAAATCTGTTTTCAGTTTGATCAACTTTAGATAAGCTGCTCACTTAGCCTAATTGTAATAGATAAACTTCTATAAAACTAATCTTTAACAATGACACTTTCCTCATTTTTTGCTGTAGATAGAAACAATATCCTTACAATTACAGCCTTAATACTCAACCCCTTATGTAAAAGAAATTTGGCTCTATGAAGTGGGAAAACAGTAAAAAATAACAATAAGACAGTAAAAAAAATTGTATAAACAATGTGACAAATACACAATAAATAAAAAAAAGAGCTTTAATTTATCGTTTTTTTCTGACAGTCTGTAAATGTATTAGCTAAAAAGTTAATGTTGTAGAAAAACAGGTGTAAAATATTTGCCCATGAGATTTCATTCTGTATAAATACATTATTTTTTAAGTTTGCAACTTTAGACTTTGAGTAATTTATTTGCTAAATGTCATACTGCACACTTACTGAAACACAAAACAAACCTTTTCCTAGCTGGAAATAAATGCGTCTGTTGCCAGAGATCAGGCATATCCTCAAACTCTTGATATGCCATCTGTAAACCCCCACTCCATGAGATTAAGTAAGGTGGGGTAACCAAGCCGCAAAAGGTTTTTAACATCTGTGCTAGGCTGCTGTAAGTGATACTGAGGAGTTATAATTAAAGGTTCCGACTGAGGGAACAGTGTTTAATGTGGAGCACCCCTCTGCTATCCATCTGAAGTAATGGGGTGCAGTGCAAGCACCCAACTGCCACTCCCAGAGCACTGTCTCACTCTTTCATCTTTACCCCACCTCTGATAGATGGGGAGGACCGGGGGCCAACTCTACCACGACTTCGACTGATAGTAGACCAATGAGAGTGTGCTCTCTCTTGCTTTTGGCTTTTTCTTTTTGTCATTCAGCAGAGGTTGGGCAGTGTTTCCTACGGTGTGAACGATCGCTGGAAGAATGACTGATTCCAGATTAGGCTCTGACTTAATTGAAAGAGTGTGAGGAGGATGATCTGAAACAGTCCACATGACAAATATCGCGGGAGCTGACTTTCAGCAGATTGACCTTACGCTGATGGGAGAAGAAAAATAATCATCACACTGCTGTATAAATCAAGCGCAGATCGTTTAATTAACGCAATAACAGGTTTTTAGATTTGAGAAAGCTGAAAAACAAAGTCTGTATAAAGCAGAAGCTCCTCACATGAAGACAATTCCCTCCAGTACACAGGAAGTTGCAGCAATCCTAGAATTGTCTCATAAACTCCGATTAATCTTTGCAATCCCTTTAATCTATTTTAAAGTGTTCCAAATTGTCTTTTGATTATGACTAGCCACAACAACAAAAAAAGTTTTCTTGGGCATAGTTTCTGCAGAAGTTGTCGGTGCGGAATAAGCCCCTCCTCCATTTACCATAATTTATCTATACGCTCTCCTGCTAGCTTACAGCCCCTCACGACCCCAACACGACAATACTAGTGCAAAAAAATGCCGACGAGTATTGAAGCTATCCAGCCTTTTTGAGCCAGATGAAGGCTACGACAAGGAAAATAAAGACAAATGAATGAAGGTAGCTTGTGGCCCGCTGATTGTAGCACCTACGTCACAGCTACAAGCTTTTTCAAACTGCCCTTTTCTGTCTGATCCTGATTTATAAAAAATTGAGTAAATGAATACTCAGAAATGCAATTTTAAGTCTAATTTTTTAGATACATTCTCGATCATGAGAAAAATATCACAAGAACATGTTAAAAACACCAAGAATCTCATTTTCCTTGGAGTAGGTCTTTTAATATCATACTTTTCTGTGCTATCTCAAAGTAAGAATTGTCTTTCTTCAGTTGTTGAAAAGAGTGTCCCTCATTTTTCATTCCTGTGCCAGAAAATCAATTGTGACAGGTAAATTCTAACAGTACAGAAAATCTAGCCTCAGCCATTAGAGTTAATATTATGCTTCTTTGGCAATCCCTCATCATTTTTGGGGCTCATTGACTATTTTTCTTTATAAGATATTAAGTATTCAAACCTCATTTACATCCTTATTTTTCAATTTGCTGCCGCAGTAGTTTAATTTATTCCATATAATTTCTTCTACTGAGGGGGACATTAATCATTGCCTGTTCCTTTTAGTGCCCCTGGGATTTTTTTTTTCTAAATCAATAAAATAAAGGTTCTTCCTTTACTGAGTATGATAACACATTTGGCTTTAGGATATCTGTGTCCTTGCAGGGAAGCTTCTCACTTTTTTGTTTTATGCATTTAACGCATTTTTTAGGCTTGTTTGGCTTTTTTGGAAGAATGCATATGCTGTTCACATATGTTGCAAAATAAAAGAGGTAGCTTCATTTCTTTTTTAAGTTGATTATTTGAGCATGTGGCTTTCCTCCTCATAATCTTTATAACACACCACATGCTCTCTTTTTTTTCCTTTTCATTTTTAATAGCAGCTATGAGATAGTCAAGTGTGAAGAAGGGGAGGTTGTTATAGAAATTTAACTATCCTTTACAAATTGATTCACACTTCACCAGCGCACAAGGTCCAGTAGGTAAATTACTAGGAGGACACAATCTTAATTCTTTTCCTCCATGGTATTATTGCTGTGTCCAGAGATGATCACAGCATTAGTGGAAGTTGTAGATTGAGTTTTTTGGAAAATATATCACTGCAAAGTTTAGCAAATTTTAAAGCTTTCCCCTTGTACGATTGTTATATCCTAAATTTTTGCCATGTTTTCTCAAAAATAAAATGAAATAAAAGATTTGTAGCCAACAAAATTCTCTTACAACCCTCCTAGGGATTGGATTAAAAAAATAGTATTTTTATTTTACATCCAGCCAAATAAATGGTGGTCAGGTTTATTTTAATGGTTGCCCCCCTCACAGTCAAAATGCTCATTAATATGGAGTCTTAATCTATATTAAATTATTCTAAAAATGGTCATCCAAAAGAGTTCAAGTCAGCGTTTTCCAAACATCCTCTCTTAATGACATCATTCTTCTGCTGTCATTAAGGATATTAAAAATTCATTAAGAAGAAATGTACTGCTGAGTGGTAACAAATCAGTGAGCATTTCCCCTTCAAGACTAAAGAGTAGGAAAGTGTGGTAAAGTTTGAGGTATATTTTTAAGTGGCATCATGTGGCAAAAGTTAATGCCACTGCAGTCGTCAAAATTGGCAGTGAAATGGACCGTGGTTCAGTTTTGAAGCAAAAACATAACTTTGAAGTCATCGTTGAGTGAACAGTACACTAATATGTTTTTTTGCAATGAAATGAGATGGGATTATAGTTCTAATTTTGGTAAATCTTATAAACTTTCATTTATTGACTAATAATAATGTAAAAAAATATCACAATGACTAAATTAATCACGCTCATTTTTATAGTTTGTAACTGTTTGGTAAAACAGTTTACAATCTGGGATGGTATAAAACAAATTCTCACAGTTTCCTTGTATCGTTTTCTATTAATTGCATTCGGTCTTTAAGTGGGTACAATTACTCAATTAAAACTAAATTGAAACCAGCCGAAAAAATAAATAAATCCTGAGCTTCCTCTGAAATGTCATGGCACGATTTCCATTAACTCCCACTTTTTCTCTGGAAACAATGAACACCCGGTCTGTTATTAAAAAAGCTACAACTGGGCGAGGATTGTTCACATTCTCTGTTGTGCAGATAGTTGCCCATAATGTGTTTGTACTTTACATCTTGCAGTACTTAACATTTGCACTCCATTTTGTCGGTCAGGGCCCAGTGAGTATGTACAACAATTTCATCTATGCTATAGGGTTCTTTCAGCATTTTAATGGTTTCAACTGAACACACATCTAGTTGGATATATACTGTACACACAGGATACTGCATTTTATCGATGTAAGCCTATGTTCAGTGCCACCACGGACCATTGCTCTATCACGTTTTCTATCAAGATGCTGAAGTCTGTGTTTGTAGTAGCCTATCCAGTTCGTCTGAGTAAAACAAGTGAAGTCTGTGACCCCGTCAGTGTTGCACACGTGTTACACAAAACTAAAGTACTTGTTTCACAATGAAAGTCTCTTGAATAATTTATGAACCATAGTCAATTTCAAAACATGCTCCTTTTACATAAGATGCCCAACAATTCAAATTAATGAGATCCTACGGTTTTATATTTGTTTTAATCAAATCGACAGAGATCGAAAATGTTTGACTAAAACTCTGGAAGATCTCAGAAGTATTTTGTAAGTTTAGTAACTTTTTCAGGTTTTTGTTTGCCTGTTCGTCATCCAACAAAAGCTATTTATGAACAGCTCCATTCTACATTTATCTATCACACCTGTGTCAATATTTATTGATAAATTACAGCTAAATATAATACGAGGACTGACACTACATGCAGATTCAGTCTCCTTCCGGAACAAAGTTCTTTTAATTGTAATTGCTGTCCCCCACTTAACTAATCTATACGCCAAATCCTAATTTAAAAATTAAAAAATTATTAAACTATTCACAACTAAAGCATTAAATATCTAAGCTGGTTTATGTAAGGGACAATGCCCGACGATGTGTGTGTATTATCAGAACTTAACGGACAACGCAGAAGCCTGAACCGTCCGGCTTGGTTGCTTTCGTGGAGTCTGTTCATTTTTGATTATACTCACCTCAAAAGGCATTATTCTACTTGTATTTGATTAGTTTTTTTGTACTTTTTAGTTTTAAATTGTTTTTCACCAAAAGTAGACTATCTGACATGGTGTTAGGCTTTGTCATGGTAACAGCCTCGACTGTAGTGGCAAAGGAAAGCAATAAATATGCAAACTGCAAATTAAAGCTCAGATCAAAGGGAAAGTTCACCGTACCACTTGTTTTAGTTCAGATGATGAAGCAAAAGTTTGTTTCAAAGTAATAAAGTCTAATGTCTAAATAGCTTAATTCCTTCACTCGTCTTTTCTACTGTCTTCCTGTTGTGATGAGCTGTGGAATAAGGTATGACAGCCCATGTTAGGTTTTGTTATTTTATTTATTTGTTTTATTATTTTTTTTAAATGTTAATAATTGAAATAAAATCTGGTGTTTAGGACAGCACAGTGATGTAAAACATTCTGACTGGAACTTCTTTTTCAGATGTGCAATGTCACTGTGGGATGCCACTTTGTAATCCACACCCTGCAGCCAATCAGAATGGTATTCACCCAGACCATGGTATAAAAACAGTTATATAAAACCATCAGATAACTGGAACTGAATAACTATTATAAATGTTTTATACAACTGACAGTTTATTCAATGGTGAGTCTGTGATTTTTGGTGACATCTTCTTCTTCCTCTTTCGGCTTCTCCCATCAGGGGTCGCCACAGCGAACAAGTCGCATGTTAAACTTGGCAATGTTTTACGCCGGATGCCCTTCCTGACGCAACCTTCTCAAACCGGGCTTGGGACCGGCACAGAGGTATTGGTGACATCTAGTTACAAAATACCAAAATGCAACAAACAAAACAGCTTCTGCAGGTAGCAGAAAATACAGGGGTTCGGACAAAATGTTGGGCTTTAAACCCTTCACATTTTTTTTCTTTTTTTATTACATTCTGCATTAACTTCTGTGGTAAGTATTTTACTAATTTGTTCCTTATTAGCTCATTGGAGAATTACAAAAACATTTTTAAGTAACATAGTGTTCTTACTATCAGATTTCATCAAACAAAAATGTTTTGAATTTTTCTCATTGGAAGAAAATTTGGCTACTCGGGGTCCATATGATTTTCAGATTATGTTTTTTTTTTTTTTTTAGTTCATCTTGACAAAAGCGGGTAGGGTTTAGGCTTGCTGTTTGAGTTTTGTGGGTGGTCTGCTGTATAAAGGATTACACTGTTAGGTTTTTATGCAACCTTTTTATCTGCATAAGTGACCCATGGTGACATCAGTCTAACAGAAAAATATCAGAAATGGATTCTGTGGTCCACTTGGTTTGTGGTAAAATACACATCAATTTATTTATAAGAAAAAATGGGTCTGGGTTCTTACAGGTAAAATATACATAAGACAAATCAAACGCAACACAATGGATCTTGCCAACTGAATGATTTAATTGGTTGTGGCCAGTGTTGTGCAAGTTACTTCCAAACTGTAATTCAGTACTGAATACTTGGTGATGTAATCTGAAACTAATCCATTAGTTTACAATATAACATTGTCAGTATTGTAGCACATTGCATGACTTTGTAATACCTAGGAATGCAGTACATAAGATCTATAGTGACAAAGATACGGCAGGGTTTTTTTAATGCATGAGGGCAATATGATTAAATAATGATTACTCTTGAAGTACTTTTGATAAATTGAAAGCACAGTAAGCACAAATGGAGGTTTAATCATCAAACTTTTGTCAATGTATAGTCTATAAAAATGAGAATGTAGAATAAAAAAATAAAACAAAAGAAAAAAATCAAATAAAAACAGGGACACACTTGGGAAACAAAATGTTTGTATGTCCTCAGGTATAAACTCCATGAATGCCAACTAATTAGATTATAATTAAAAACCAGAAACCCCACAATTATTAGAACACAAAAATTCAACGAAGATATTTGGGTCGAAGCTTAGAAAATTTTGACTCCGTAATTTAAGTTGAACTTAATTAAAAAGCTTCAGGTGACCGAAATAAAGTGTGTATCTTTTGTAACACACAAATTAGTGAGCATCTATTGAGACAAATATTATGCAGAATTTATGAATGTTGTCTGACATTATGTATTTACAGCAAAAAGTAACAAGTTAATGTAATACATCATTTCGTAATGAGTTATTTGTAGGGTCAATCCATCTCTAAGTATAAAAAATGTTTTATTTCTTTCTATTACAAAAGCTAACAATTTAATTTATTTATTGGAAGGGTCTAATTCCACAAACTTTTTGAAGGATAAGTCAGTTCTTCTGCGTGCAGGAACTTTGTTCAATAGCCACAGAAGACAAACACATTTTTCCACAGGGGGAGGTAACACGGCAGATAAAGTTTTAGGCAGAACAATGCCTTCAGCACCACCTTCAAATTCATCAATATTAGTTGTGCCCAAATGAAATATTGATTTGTGGTAATGACGGAAGATGATGACCACAGCCTGAGTGGCTCTGCGGGACATCTGTGGACACTCAAAAAGGTGGCTGAGCACAGGAATCCCGACGCTGATGAGATCTTAGCAGGGCAATCTGGTTTCAGTGTGAATTAGAGTTAAAGGGAGCTCCCTGCTGGGCTCATACTCAGGACAATCTCCCTCACTACTAGACATCATTGTTAATATGACATTCCCTGTGATCCTGGCTAATAACAATCTCAGAGGGTGGGGTATTTTATGACTGTAAGAAAAAAAAAAAGTACCCAGCCATTCAGCCTTTTGCTTAATGTTCATCTCTCGGGAATTGTGCAGTGGCATGACAGTCGATGATACGATCTCTTTTAATTCTCTTTCTGGTCTGTTTACACTCAGAGGAAGAGCCAGGAAATCAGGAAGGCGGGGGGCTTCTGAGCAGACACAGCCACATCTATCCTACAGCACCTAAAGCGCCAAACCATTTTATTCTGATTGGAAATCTTATAAACAAAACATTGCTTGATGTGAAACCCCTCTAAATGTTGGACAGGGGGCTGAGAGCCACTTCTGCTTCACATGTGACACTGGAGGACTTTGAATCTGCGCTGGCAACCTCTACACAAGGTGTTAGCCTTTAGGTTACTGCAATTTTCCTATTTATTTTTCCTCACAAATTCAAATTGAATCACATTATCTGCTTTTGCTTGAGTCCCATTACTCACAGAGAACAATCTGTAATGATACTCTATCATCAACATGGTGGGTCGTGTTGCATCATTGATTATAATTTTCCAAACATCTTTTATGCTCATGAGAAATCACCCTAAGAGGAGCCTCCATCGTATTTCCCTTCATACAATTACATATTCCAGTCCAACTGCAGATAAAAACTCACTATTGATCAGGGAGCACTGCAGACCCACACAGACCTCCATGGCTGTCTCCTTAGCCTTTTATTGTCTGCAGTGGGACAAACAATACAGCCGAGTTGAAAATCCATCAGAGCTGACAGGTCCATTACATACCGACATCAAACTGCTTTGAGATGCCTGAACCTTTTTGTCCACGATGACCCAATTGGAGCATTACAAACAACTTGAAATGTTGTAGTATCTGCGTAACACTTTTTTTTTTTTTGGCATCAAAGCATTTTCAAAGCTTCATTTAAGGTGAAAATAAGCTCCGACAGCATAGTTAAGAGAACACAAAGCATTTAAAGTCACAGCAACTTTGAAGTTATTCATTTGGTAATAATGAGGGGTATTAAGAAACCTTCATTACTCATACTGTAAAGTCGAAGCACTGAATTTGAATTTACAATGGCAAATACCCAGGGCATTCATTATAAAAGGCTGTTAGTTATTGTTGCATAAGAAAAAGAGCCACTAAATCAGCTCCCATAGGACAACTGCTCCACCAGGTCGCATACTGCTTCGCTTATCCTTTGCTGTGTCTAGCTATAAATTCTCAATGCCGCTCATCTGTTCGTGGTGAAGCAGTCTGCTTAAATACAGGATTGGACATTTAAATGATTTTGCTAGTGACAGGCCTGCTGTGACAGAATAACAGATTCTGCTGAACAAATAGGCCGTGGAGGCTGCCGGGGTCCCTGGAGTCAGCCTCAAGCCCTCAGGCTCTGTTTTGTTAAGGACTTGTTTCAGTATGGCAGCACTTCTGGAAACATATTGGCCTTGTTACATTGAATGAAATGCTAATTCTCCCAGACTGTCTGGATTGTGGGTTTTTGTGATTGCATGTGGTTACACACTATGCACATGGGCTTAGGGCAGAGAAGAATTAATAGAATTTATACAGTGAAATTGCAAATACAGAAACATGATTCAAATGTCATATTTAGAAATTTGGTTTTAAGTTTGAATATTTTTAAAGCAATAAAATGATTATTTTACGGGAATAAGAAAATGTAGTTAACAGTAAATTCATCTATTCCCCACAGGCTGGATTAAAATGATGCCTTATTTTAGGAGAGTTTCTGTCCTTTGACAGGTGGGAGTCCCTGAAGGTATTATAAGTTTATGATGGGATGATGAGGAGTAGGTCAGCCAGAATGTGCTTAAAAAAGCCTACCCAAGCTCTTTCTGAACTTACGTTTCTTTGTGTGGGGAATTGGACAAAAGCCATAGTTCCCTCTGGTCTGTCAAAGCTATTCCATAATCAACCAACCGTGGCCCTCCCTTTAAAGAATAGGAAGACATTATTCAGCTTCCTCCTTCTGATCTTGGGACCACAACAAACCATGTAAGCCATGGCTGACTGGTTAAAGCAAGAAAAAAGGAAGAAAAAAAGAAAGAAGAAAAAGAGGAACACAATGTCCTCTTGTCAGAAACTGCAGACAGAGAAGCCTATGAGCCAGGCACCACATGACCCTCTCTACCACCACCCCAAACATGGTGGCCACTGAACCCTGCCACACAGAAGGAGGCCTTGAACCTAATTGCTGTTGGTCAAGGTCAGACGTCATAGAAGAAGTAACATTTTACAAATGAGGATATTTGCTATTTGAGCTGTCACGGCAGATTTAGGAGCAGGTGATGGAGCTGACCAAAAAAAAAGGGCATCCACGCACTTAGAAGTAATTCAGTTGTTATTTTTTTAAGGCAAAAAAGGTCAAACAAAGGACTTATGTTATATCTACAAAAGGTAAAATAGAACTGCTGTGGCACCAGAAGCTTGAATTTTCTTTCCCAACTGACTAAAACCCAGACTCCTAACACTTGCCCAGATCATTTGCTGGCTGAATGGCCACAGTTTGCCGAAAGGAAAAAGAAGTAATTTTATCTTAAAGAGGAAGCAAAGTCTAAGCACTGCTTTTTTCAGATGTATTTTTAGCAGACATTTCAGGCCCGTCTCAAACTGTAGTCTGAACATAAGAAAAAACGTCTTTATTTGCTTACATGCAAAAAGGTTGTAACTTAACACATACGTGCAATTGTTGTACTCTAAAAACTTAATCGGTGAGCATTTAAAGTCGGTCATCTTTTGTTCTGTTTTTAAAGCATTCCCAGTGGTCTTTTAATTATTATTGTGTTGTTTTTAGCCACAATCGACCAAGACCTGTGTTCTTTTCTCTAGGACTTAGTTACTGCGGAATAGCAGGAGTTCATTAGATAGTCGCCTCTGCGCTGTGGGCGGAACTGTTAGCACGGCGTAAGCCCGCCCCCACTTCCCACCATCCATCTGTAAACACACTCTCCCACTAGCCCCTTACATCCCCAATGCAGAATTTCCAGTGCAACAAAAATGGTGAGCAATATTGGTGTTTTCCAGGCGTACAGTTTTGAGCCAGATGCCAGTTCGAAGACAAACATGGATCTAATTGTGGCCCAACGATTGTAGCACCTATGTCACAGCTACAAGGTTTTTTAAATGGCATGCTTTTCTCTGCTCCTGATTCCCAATAATTTGAAGAAAGTAATACTCTGAAATGCAACTTTATTCTTAAAGGTCTTTATATATGTCCTGTCCTCCATCATGAGAAAAAATACCACAAGAACATGTTAGAGACACAGATAACACAATTATCATTGGAGTGGGTCTTTAAAAAGATGGTACCATTCCATTGAGCTGCACTGATTTCACATGTGTACCGCCAAAGATCAGGGAGGGAGGAACTGAATGTTAAATAGTTAAGGAGCCCTGTGGCAGTGGCATTGGCCCCCTGTTACCACTTAGTCCTATTTGGCTGGCCTTACTCACAGTCATAATTAAGACCCCCCACTATGAATATAAATGGCCCCTCAATCAATAGTGATAGAGAGAAATAAAGAGAAAGACATGAAGACTGTGGGCATATCTCAGGGGCAAACATGATAGCATTATGAAAGGAGCAGCTTGAAAGCGGCTTTTACTCTGACAAGGGAGCTAACGTTGTAATTGTCCCTCAGGGGACCAGGAGCTCTTGTTATTAGAAAACAATTTCTCCCTCTAGGCCACTTTGTATCAGGGCACAGATTCTGTGCTTCTCCCTTCAGTTCTGTTGTCCAACTACAAACTTGGGTGAAAGAAGAAAAAGGGACAAAAATATTAAACAGTTCAAAATAGATTCGAAATTATCAGCACTGTTCTGATGTCTTCAGCTGAGTCAACCACCTAGACTTCTATATCTTAAAGTAATAATGTGGAAAATTGTACGATCAGATTTGCTCTCAGGCTTGTTGCTTATTTTTTTCCTTTTCATGTATTGAACCTTTTTCTGTACAATGCATACATCACCTAAAACAGTTACCTCTCTCCAGTTAATTTCAAGGGTTTATTTCCTCAAATTAATCCCCTTTGTCAACTCCATTGATCCTTGCAAGTCTCATGCAATATTACTGTTTGTTTAATAAATTGACCTGTAATGCAGATTAAGTTAAGAAGGAAATGAATGAAAAAAAGTGGGAGAGAAAAAAAAATGCCCATTAACATTTTGCCTTGTGAGTTTGTGTGGTTAATTTAAAACATTTAAGGCTGGAAATGAGCTTCTCCATCAAATGTCCCACTTCCATTTACATTTCTTGCATACAAGTCAATTTGTGGCTGCCCCACACCATAAATCATTGCCACCGGAATGCTGTGTCTGTACCTCTAGACATTACCCTTGCGCATGGTACTTAAAAAAAGCAATTTAGAACTCCATTTGCTCAAAAAACACTGTGCTTTCAGCAGACTCACACTTCTCCAAGCGAAATGAAGATTAAACAGCAATGCCTAAAAGAGTTTTATTCTATAGGAATATCTTGCAATTATTTCAGTTGTCTTTTTTGTTGAATGTTGTCAAAAAAACAAAAACAAAAAAAACGACCTAATTTGTAAAATTAAACATTTTTATGCAGATAAACTATTTAAAGTCAAAATGTGTGAATATATCTTTGTTATTTTTCATCAGTATTTCTTACTCTTCTCCTTTGCCGTAGAAAGCAGATCCATGCAAAGAAATAATAGGAATAAACCTATAAGTCTGTTCACTGGGCTTCAATTCACTATCAATAATGGGTTGATAAAAGAGATGCTACCTGACCAACCAGAAAGCAGTGGTCAGTAAAATAGGAACAATATTGTGTCACGTATCAGGAAATAATTGATGACCCCCTTCACGGGGATCTCAAACTGGGCATTGGGAAATCATTTTCAATCTATGGCTTAGCAGATGAAACAAATGCTCTCGGCTTGCTTTGTCAATTCTCACTCCTAAGGGTCAAACAAACAGCTTTTCCAGGGCCAGCTCAAAGCCTGGTGTACAGGCAGCCAAGCTGAAAATGTCCCTTGTCCTCCACAAAATGATACAACGGAGCATTTTATATACCAACAGTTTGTTATTTGTCATTGACAAAGATATAATATGAGGGGCCTTCATATTCATTGACCAGGTGACCCTTACATTCCCAGAGCCTGCAGCTCCATCCGTGGAGACTTCTCGGTCCGTGACTCCCTCCCATTCTCATTAAAATCCTGGCCAAGTCTTTATTAAGACACAAAAAAGAAGAGTCAAATGGAGAAAATGAGAAGTGGCATAAAGCAAGATGAATACAGTGAACTCATGTATAGTTTTACTATTTGCCTTTTTATTTGCAGAAGCTTTAAAAAAAAAAAAAAAGAGCACATTCTGGTGGCTTTATATTATATGAGACCAGAGACTCTTTATTTATTTATGTTCTTAGCAATAGAAATAAGGGTTACCAGATGAAAAATCAAAGACAAATAAAAAAATGTGGCATGTAAATTCTTGTAGTAAGTGAGTGAGGTTATTTTCAGCACGCGTGGTTGCTGTCAACTCAGCACTTCTTTGCTGGTTTGTTTAGCTTCAGTGCAACCAGCGACCAGACAATGGAAACCATGGAGAAAATATTCACACAGCCCACACACAACGTGCAGCCTAAGCGATGCTGCACTGCTGTGCCAACAGCTAATGAATCAATAAATTAAAATATTTACAATTATTTGTAGACGTGGATTGTCGTAATTATTTGTTGATGGAGTGTGTCTGAACGCACAAATCAAAAACGAGACTTCAAACTAATCAGAGCAGATGCAGGGTTGACATCTTGCATGATTTTATTGTTAAGTGGCTGTCATTTCTGAATTCATGACTGCTTGATGTTTTGCATTTGAACATTTGGTGTAAGTTTCAAAATAATTTTAATTTTTGATCAAAAGCATATATTTAAGTGTTGGTTTTGTTCAGCCACATGCATGGAAGCCTCACGTCTTACACGCTTCTGTGTCCACAGACCTCCAGCTTGCTTGGGTGAAACCAGCATTTTATCCTCCACCAGCAGGGCCTGGAAAATGCAATGGAGGGGGGTGTATTGTGCTACTTTTGCAAGACAAAAGGGCCATATGGGGAACAGAAGGGTCTCCTGCCACACTTTTCAAAATGCCACAAACAGAGCGGCACATTATGCAGCACACTGGTCACTTTAAGGTTACTGGCTTTTGCATAACAACTGTCCAAAAAGGAAAACCCATTTAAGTGAAATTTAACACAATTATGAAGCATTCAGAACAATACCTCTGGGAGTCAAAATACTGATAAAAGCTTGCCATCAAATAAGTTGTTTAATTTGAAATAATGTTAAAAGGGCAGGTAGTTTGGTGATAAATTCCTCCTTTCCTCCCCACTTAAATATTTTTACTTCACATGTACACCACAGAACAGTTCATGTGACAGCGATTCCCGCTGATGATTTTCAGGGTCACATATGTGAGCTTCTGCAAGCCGCAAAATGAAGCGGCTGTGACGTTGCAAGCAGCCCACTTTGGAATGGTGCAATTATAAATGTCTGAACATCTTGTGTGTTGATTGGAGCATTGCAGATCCTGTGATGGTAGACTGCAGATCCAATCCATTTCTGCTTTATGGCATCTTCACACACAGCCAGCAAAGCATGTAAAATCATATGGTGAAGTGTTGCTTGATCTACGACAAGTGCATCAATGCCAAGAGACTTCTTCTTTTTCATTTTTTTATTTTTCTGAGACGGTGCTTAAAATATCCCCTTCAGCAATCGGCCGAATTCTCCAGAGACCAAGCAAAAACTTTATTGAATTCAGAATACACTTATTCATTTTAACCTAACTTTATTCATCATTTACAGAATTGTTGCTTAGAGGCTGCAAAAGATGTGCACTTGGAATTACTATACGTGTGGCATCAATAATTATTGGCCTATCTACATGTAATGAATTGACTATTCTCATGATCTGGCTCATAATGACTTTAAGACACCAAAGGGTCCTCTAAAGAAGATGAAAGCCTATTGATCCACAAGATAAATGCTCTTTAGGATGTTAATAGTCTAATTTGCTTTAATGATTTCTCGCAGCAGTTCTCCAGTCAAGGACAGGATAATATACACTTAAAAAGGCATTTCAAGCAGAAGCACAGCAACTGGATGCTTCCTGCATAAAAATGTAGGGCAGTTGAGTCGAATGTTTGAAATTGATGATCAAACCAGCCATTAGTTTGTCTTTATTTGCTTCCTTCCAAGGTAATTATCATGGATTAATGCTGTTCTAAAGTGTCGAGCGAAATAACATTAGCAGTATCCATTTCGGCCGGGGCCTAATAAGGAGAATTATAATGTTTCAAGGCTTTTCTTTGGTGCAGCACTAAAATGCAAAGTGAACACACAGTCTGCAGGTTATACAGATGACTTTGTTTAAATAATTACTATTAAATTAATCACATAAAGTAAAAAAAAGTTCATATATTTTTTGACTTTCCTGATTATTTGCAACAATTATTTTTATCCTTGTTATTAGTGTCTAGTTACTAATGTCTTTTTTCATTATTAATTTCTACTTACATTTCTCAGAAGCATTTTAGGATTTTAGCTCACCACCAGGACACATTTTAATCTCAGACAAATGCGGTGTAGTATGTCACACCGGAGACAAGATGAGGCATTGCTTTAGCAGTTTCAGGCATAAATGACATTGACTTCTGGGAGATGGAACTCTTTAGCATGCTCTGCACCAACAGAGTCACATCTGCCGTTGACAAACAGCTAAGGAGTAACCTGAGTCTATGTTCTCTTTACTGGCAATTTTTACATTTTATCATTGAAGTCAATGAGCCAATCTGCAATTTACGCTGTGGAGAGCAGGATGAGTGTATTCAGAACCCGGTCACACACCCAATCTCCTACTAAAGAGCAGCGATAATGTAATAATGCCTCACTGATGTGCCAGGCAGTAATGGTGCTGAACATCTCCCATTCATCCAACACTACCTGATCATTGCTTTAACGGAATAATACATTACGGCTGGAAATAGCTGTAAACCTCCAACTTTATCTTGGGAATGTGCACTCCTTTTTACCTCAGGAAACGTTTCTGTCCCTTGGTAATAAAAGGCAGAGCTATCAGGATGAAATGAAAAAGAGATTGAAAACCTTCTGTCTCTGTCAGGCAAAGCACTGATGCACATGGAGCTGCCCTCTTCTTCTTATGTAGCCTACAGGCTGTTTGTATTATTATGAAAATAGGTATTATGATCTTATGAGATCCATAGGCAAAAGGTAAAAAACATTTCAGACGTTTTCTTTTTCATGACTGTAAAGTAGGTTTGATTGACTGTTACTCCTCCCTGTCAGTTTTCTTTATTTTTTTGACAAATGATACTTGATTCTCTCTTGATAATGATCAATCTAAAGGTGTTCAGACGAAAAATGTTAGGGTTTTTCCTCCTTTTGAACGACTGTCTTACATAATTACTGAAATAAGGTATGTGAGGGTGTCACAGACACAGTGTAATGTAAATGTAAAGGTGAAGGTGGGGATCCATACAGTATGAGGCCATGTATATAGAAGCAGAAATGACACAGTGAACAAACCTTGATGATAACTGAGAATGGGAGGAGGCGCAAGAAGGTGACATCCGCCATTAACCTTTTATCAGGCCGTTTTGTACATCAATGTCACTCACATTTAATAACAAGAGTAATCAGAGGAATTATGCAAATTTAATTTGATGCCTCTTGCATTATGCAAATCTTAGCTAAATATAATGAATCCTGACACTAGACCGATGCACTATGTTGCATGGGGTGGTTGTCATTGTTAGGGACCAAAAATGTAGGAACATAATAGTACATGGAATTAAGTGAGCATGCAATCATCAGCTGAACTTTTGCAAAAAATTCCTAAAGACCCACTCTGATAAAAATCTGAGTTTTTCTTTATTCAAATTGTAAATCAGGTGAAGACGAAAAAATACTGTTTGAAAAGGGGTTTAGTTATGACATTTTTTAAGAAAGGTCTTTGTTTGATTTTAAATTGTGATTTAGAAAATGGGGTGCACTCACATGAACTAATGAAAACAAACATCAAATGTCTGTCATAAAGTTAGAGTTTGACAGTGCTACCGCACAAACACTGTTGGGAGGAGCTTCATATTAACACAGGGACTTCTCGCATCAACTGCAGTCAGCTGGCTTCCCATAACCAAATGTTACAGAGTTAAACAGCATGTCATGCTGCCATTTGACACGGTGAAATAAAATTAAATGAGATCTGTTTCAAAGTGGAGTTGCTGGCCTGTTCCAGCACCTAATCTGCAATATACACATCCAACCAGAAGAAGCATGTTTATTCACACGAGCTGAGACATTTACACAAAAATCACAATACTAAGTGGAAATCAGCAGTCACTAAAAACAGTTCATTTTATAGCTTCCTCTCAGTTAACAAGTCTGGATTGTAAAGAGGTTTATCAATATTTACATATAATATGAGTCATAAAACAAACAAAAAAATATGTTCAATATGCTTTTCAGTGAATATAGGCAATTGTTTTACTGGTATAAGATTGTTGGCTTTATTTCATACCAGTAAATCAGACCAGACAAGTAGAGATGAAACAATATTCTGATCTTTAAACAAATCAATCTGCAAAATCAAAAAACAAGAGAAACCCTTTACAAAATTAACAATTAACATGTTATTATTTAGACCCACTCTGATCATCTTTTGATCCGTTGTAAAAATTATTAAGCGGTTTTTACCTAAAATAAAAAAAAAGGTCCGGGTTTTATAGGGAATAGTTTCTCCAGATGTGGGAGTGGTATAATTAGAAATTCATGTCTGAGTTGTTGGCAGGTCCGCTGGCACCAGGCAACCCTGCTCACTTAACCTCCCCGCTGCTGAGAGCTCTCTGTTTAGATGCTATCCTGCTATAGCCCCTAATACCCTCAACTTAACATTACCAGCGCAGCAGAAATGGTGAGCAATATTGGAGCTATCCAGCTGTACACTGTGCAGTTTTAAGCCAGATACCAGCTCAGACAAGGAAAACAAAGGCGTACACAGATCTAGTCGTCTGCAAATGAATGCATCAGAATGAATCAGAACAAAGGGGTCCACCCAGCATGTTTCCCACGTCACAAATATTTTTTATCTGCTTCTGATTGAAACAATTTCCATTAAAAAAAATACTCAGAAATGCAATTTTAAGCCTAATTTTCTTTAAATAATTTTTCTATCATCAGAAAAATGCTGCACGAAGTTCAAAAATCTTCAAAAAAATGATATTCATTGGAGTGGGTCTTTAAGAAAGATACATAATATGGTGTTGAAAAATGATGAACACAATTAGTGAACCAATATCGTGTCTGAATCTTTTGAAGCATCAGAAGTTTTTAGGATAGGCATATTTTTTAAAGAAGTTCAGTTTGGACTGTGTCAGAATCTCTTATGGCATGGAGCAGAATCAACATAGAGACTGCTAATAAGGAGTCCTTCAGTGTTCACCATTCTAAGAGTAAAATGAGCTTCGATCTGTCCCAGAGGTAGCCCATCAAGAGGTGGGGAGGTTAGTTGGTCGTCACGGCCATCTAGACCCCGGCCTGTGAAAGCCTGCCAGAATCAATGCTAATTATGCTGCCATCTGCGAGGTGCCTGTGCTAGCTTGACACCTGTTCACTTCCAAGTGACATACAAAAACTTCAATCAAGCCTTTAAACAAGACAATAACACAACTGAAAAGGGAAATGATTGGTCAAACTATTGACAGCCATGACTGTTAGCAGACAACGACTGACGGAGTAGCTGTCATATCTGAATTTGAAATCTGTGAGTCTTCAAGTTGTCATCTGAACCAACAGTCTTCTGCTTTATCACTGTTTATGAAATCGTACTACCGAAAAACGACTGGCTGATCCTTCCCGTCTCTTCCACACCGTGTGATGAATGTTCCAGGGCTTTCGTAACATTGTCCCTTTCCAGATAATTTATCACACAAAGACAATCAGTCTGAGAGCCTGATTAATATTTTCTGTGGGGTTTCTTTAAACTTCGTAGGCTTATCTGGCCGGCCACATTAGGCAGACCGTTTATAAGAGGAAACCAATAAACTTGGTTGGCTGTTTGTTCACAGAGATCGGGGGCCTGTCAATTCTTTGCCCCTTAAAAGAGATCTGCCATTAAGGTGACATGAGAAACAAATGAGGCCAATTTCTCTTCCAATGCCCCATCTGATTTGTCAATAAAGGCCCAGGAGCTGCAGGATGCTCTGTGATAGATTTTCCCTTGCAGTTAGACAATCAGTGAAATACATCTAACTTTTTCTCTGATGGGTGATTCACTCAGAACAAAACCAATAGACTCGAGTTGAAAGATACTTTAGATTTGTTTTTAGCTAAATACATGAATTAAATAATTTTTTTTTCGATCTTAGATAATTAATCAAAACATCATATTGTATTGTTTTTTTTTACTATAACAATGAATAACAAGACTATTTCTGCAACTAAAGATTTAACATGTTTAGAGTCTTGTTTAAAGTTAGCATTGTTTGAAATTTAAAGACCCACTTCAATGAAAATTGTCTTTTTGCTGTTTTTAATGTTTTTATGGCATTTTCTGATGATAGAGGACATATATTAGGAAAAATATGCTTAAAGTTGCATTTCTGTGCATTTCTTTATTCAAATGACAAAATGCAGTTGGAAAAAGCTAATCCCATTTATGTAGGTGCTACAATAAGGAGGCACAAGCTCGGCTCCATTCCAATGCATCCACTTGCAGACAAATATATCCATTTACATCTTTATTTACTCGTCCGAACTGGCATCTGGCTCAAAACTGTATGGGTGGAAAGCTCCAATAGTGCTCACCATTTTTGTAATGTTATGTTGGGGTTGCAAGGGGCTGTAAGCTAGCGGGAGAGCATGTAAACAGATGGATGATGGGAAATGGGGATGGGCTTACTCTTGCTCTACGCCAACAGTTCCGCCCACATCTCAGAGGTTTATTTCTAATGAACTACTGTTTTGCAGAAACACAAACGTGAACTTTAGAGCTCATTGATAATCAAAAGAAGACGGGTGGCCTAATCAGCCTAGAAGAAACCGTTTTCATATTTGAAAAAAAAAGAAGACATTTGACTAACATAAGATCACTAACTTGACAAATAAAAGCATAAAAGAGAACTATCTTAGTCAGGCTAAGTCAAGGACTAACAAATATTTAAAACGATGACTACTGGAAACAGCAGAACCTGCTCACATGTGGTTGTGATACTTACAAACAGAATTATAGCCTCATCTGCAGAGCTGCAGCATCGATACACATTCATTACGTATGCAGCTCATAAAGTCAAATGTTTTTCAATAAATATCATGGGAACGAGGCTGGAGATACTCCACACTCAGAGACTTACAATGGCAGCATATGTTGAGGTGGATTGAGTCCTCAGGCTCCAATCTGGCTCCCTCTCTCTCGGACTTACAAGATAAATTATGTGGGCTATTTTTCCATTATGTTAATCAAAACACTTGCCATATGCATTACTGTTATTGGATCTGCAGCAGAAGACTTTTTTCAGTGTGAAATTGTGAGACAGAGCTATAATTGATAACAAACACAGTTTAGGACAGTCAAAGATAGCACAACAGCTGGCCTTGTTTATGTCTCTTGTTAACACGTTATATATGTTTTATGGAGTGCCAATTGAGGTTGTTTCCTATTACAGCAGAAGCTTTTTTCAAGGATGTTGCAAAGTTTATTGAAAATTTCCAAACAAAGAGATGTGAGACGAGTGTTTCGACTTTAAAAAAATTCCCTTCCAGTTGCTGTTTCTTGAGCTGTTTATGTGTTTTTGTTGAGGATGTGTTTTATCTGGCTTTAAAAAGTTCAAACAAAACAAGTACCACTGTTCTGGCACTTGAAAGGGTCCGAGGCTGAGTGTTGGCCCACTTGAGCCATGCTAATTGATTCCAAGATACATATAGGGTCTCGGGATCCATCTTAAATTCCAAGGTTGCACTTACGTCCTTGACTGGAGCCAGACACAGGTCTAGAGGGGGCTGTTCGGCTTGCAATGTCATTGTTATGGCCTTTGTCATCTCAATTAGCAGGTGGGTGCTAAAACACGCAGCTTTAAATGGGGGCATCAGTGTTAACCTGGGACAAAGCTTACTGCCTATAAAACAAAGCACTTATGCCTACTGCTGACCATACTGTTTGCCTCTCATTACCTTCAGGCAGCCAAACAGTGCCCAGAGGTTACACTAATGACCTACTCTTTCAAAAAGATGCTGCAGATACTCTGGGGTTGTCATTTGGTGTATGAAATGCAACACTCCCCCAGCACACAAGCCCTGTCTTTCAGATGTTGAAGCTGTCAAGGGAGCGTCGGAAGAGATGGAAAGTCAGTTTATCATTTTTCACCAGGAGAAAGAGTGGCTGATTAAATTAGGCCCATTTTAAGGTCAATGTATTTCTTTAATCAGTTGTCCCTTTTGATCATTCCTGGGAAGCGTGCTCCTCAAACTCTGTCTTGGTAATGGGTCCTCTTTACTATCTCAGTGTCAATACTCATATGCTCGTAGTTTAATGTTTCCAGCTCTTTCGGCACAGGCAGAGAACATAATGCTGTGCATGTTTAACAGTTATTTCCATAAGTAAGTGCAATTTCTGTACAGTTTGTTCTTGTGTAATGAAGTGAAATCTTGTTTGTATTCCCCCTATTTCACCAAGAAACCCACTCAAGCAGCCACACTGGAATTAAAGCAGCTAAAAATTAAAAACCGGCACTATCTTTAACTGAATGTCACACTATTAGGGAATAAAATCAATTACTTGCATACTAAGTAGTAGTTTCCATCATTTTCGATTTTATATTTGGCAAGAGTTTTTCCCCCTCTCTCACTGTTATTGTCAGAGTCTTTAAGTGACCTTAACAAGAAAAAATGCAAATGACACAGGAGAGAAAATGGCTAACATTTATTTATCCTTGCTGTTCTCTTGTCTTGTTGGTGTCATTAGAACAGTTCGCTGCATCCCATTCTCTCCCATTATCTCTGCTATCAACGCAGCACAGCAAGATTCCAGCAGGGCTATAAATACTTCCCTTGGACCACATATGGCTAGCACATCATCTCCCAGACACAGCTTAATGATGGAAAAAAAATGTAATGTCTTTTTGCTCCTTTTCTTCTTCACATTCTCACAACACCATGAAAAAAGTCAGCTATCTTGCAGAAGTTACACATACATTTGACTAAAAAAGCCACAAAATGTACACGTTTGTGTCAGCAACAACTAAGAAGGTGTGAGAGGAATGATAGATGTCTGTCTTGTTCATCCACCGGCACAGGTTTTTGTCGATTGCACCAGGGTCACCAAGTGGCTCCACAAAGCCATTAGAGCGAGAATGCAAAAAGGACGCTTTATCTGAATTCATTATAAATGGATCTATATCTTATGTTTAGGGCCAAGGACACGATTTGTATCACAATGCAAATATCTATCATTAAGTGTAGACAGTTCATTTTTCCTTGCAAAAAAAGAAAAATGTTTTCTGTTTGGCACTCTTTCTTTCCCTGTTTTAGCAGTTCGGAGTAGTCGATTTGTTGGATGCATTGAATAGCTTGTCACGATTTTACCAAAACCTGAGTTTACATATTTTGTATATGACAAACAAAAATAATACCTGATTGAAATTGGTATATGTTGCCATACATTAAAACAAACACAATTCAGTTTGTTAGGTTTTTTTCTTTTTTTTTTTTTGGGGGGGGGGGGGGGGGTGAGAAAATCAAGACATTTCAAAAGTTTTCTTGACTATAAAAAAGGGAAACTGGTGTAGAAATCATAAATAACTTCCTTTAAAAGGAGCAGGAAGTAAAGTTATTATGCTTGTGTGTTGTTACTAAATTCACCCTGTCCAAACTCCCCTTCATACAAAGTCACACATCATCATTTTCCTGCACTTTGTCCGATGCAGGGAGTTAAGTTGCTGAGCACTTGGTTGGGCATGTCAGTCAAAGAGCAAAGAGAGCATCCCGTTGTGTGCCTATCTAAATAATGGCTATAAAACGTAGCTAACAGTGTCCTCTGAAACGTGCTCAGGTGGAAAGAACTAGACAAACAGAGGCAGCCACTGCAGAGCACCATGACACAGAGGACAAAGTAAGGGCCTCATTTCCTCCCTTTAATCAGTGTTTACATCCACCCTAATGCCAGTGGCTGGTGACAGAGGAAGACATGTATCAATCAGCAGAGGTAGCCTCACTGAAGAGGACACTTTGTTCAATATAACTCTAACCAAAGGGAACAGGCACCTGGCAAAAATGGGAAAAGAATCATTGCTTTTATCTTTGGGACTTCATTTCTCTTACCTCCCCGCTTGTCCACTCCTTTCTCTGTCTGTCCAATGGAGGCAGATAAATTACAGCCAATTAAGGGTGTAAATGGTGGCAGAGAGTGACAGGTAACTTAAATATGTGCATAAACAAACAAGTTAATAAGAATAAGTGGCAAATCCATTCACATTTTAACTTCGTAAAGTTCAGCCCACAGTTTTTTTTCCACATCAAAATAATACAAATAGAACATTATTAGAACAATCTACCACACAATGCACTTTAATGACTTACTGATCATTTTTTGTTGCCATCACATGTGTATTGTCCGCTGTAATGACAATTGTTTTACTTTATAGTAAAATGAACCTATCGTTCCCCATTCCAAATGATATTTTCCAATATCAATTATAACTATAAGTTGATCTGATTAACAGTTTGTCTCAGACAGATCAATCTGGTTGGATTGTAGAAACGCAAGTTGAATAATCAATTAAGTCGATTAATTGTTACATCCCTATTTGTAGCTGAACTTAGAGTAAAAGCTACAGATCAGTTGAAGCATAACCAACAGAAATTTTCAACATGGAGCCCAAAGCCAGAAGGCACAGAGGTAAACACGTGGGGAGGGTCTGTAAGCTGAAAATACCGGTTCATCCACTGATGCAAAAGGCATCTGAAATAAGACTACTTCAACAAAATACATATTACAGTAACGCTTAACAGACAAAAGACGGATTGCCTCCAACTCACAGGGGCCTCTAGATTGTGCTGGCTTGGCCATTGATTGACCCCCCCAAGAGATGAGCTTCATCACTCTCTCAGCTGTTCCTATCTTCTAGCAGCTCGATCCATTTACATTTAAGCACAGCTCTGCTCGGCCTAATTAGTTCCATGGCTCCATTAGTCTATGTTGTGGTCAATGCATTCATCACTTTGTGTGTTAGTTAAAAGCACATTTTTTCTGAATTTGTCACTATTCTCTGTCATATGACTTATTTTTCCCCTAGAAAGTGAGAAGCGGATTATGGGTAACAGAAGAACAAGCAATGGTAACCTTACTGATAAAATTCCAATTTATTAGTTTTGATTCAAAAATGTAAAGAAAAGAAAAATCATAACCTGAATGTTTATGGCTGAGAAAAAACTTAGAAGCAGGGTGAAGGGGAAAAAAAGAGCAGGGAGATAATGGGAAGGACAGAGGGAGGGGGGTGGTAATGATCCCTGCATTGAAAGACTTGGCTCACCCACTGCCATACTGGCTCACATGGTCCAGTGGCTTCAAACTTGCTGAGGTCTAAAACTTATATTATGCCACACACAAAAAAGGGAAAACAACGCGCACCTCATCAGAATGGGGATAATTAATTTTTGGACATGATGAGACATTTTCCTGTTTGATGAATCTTTCATGTACACTCAGGGTCCTTTTAACCAATCAAGTATGTTTCAAAAACGTGCTCAGACAGACAGAAAGTAAACAGGGAGTTTGCGATTTAGTGAGGAGTTGTCAAGTCATTGTGCTACAAAGCAATTTAAAGTTTGTCAATTTTTTCTTCGTTGGTTTAGATGTTGTAGAAGCATCTGCACATAGAAGACATGGTAAAACGGTGTTCACTATATCCCCTGTGTCTGAGTCGAGTTAATGTCTCCTTGGATGCGCATATCCCCCTTGTATTCACTTTTCCATTGCCAGGTCACCGCCACATTATGTCTGCTATCTGCTGAAGACGAGTGTAGCGACTATACCTCTCAGGATGATTCAATGTCTGGTACAGTCCCTGAAAGCAGAACTCATTTCGAGGCCAAGCTACCCTGGAGTCCCAGCAGGGAGACATGAAGCAATCTCAGGCCCGTGGTACCCTCCCACAGTAACCCGCAGCCTTCTCACCGCCACATCTTTTCCTTTTATCTGGAATCTATTTTCCTGCTCTTCACCCCCACCCTGTACGGTAACACCATTTGAAATTTTACATGTCCCCTCTCTCTCTGTCACTGTCTCTTGTTCTGTGTTCTCATGATGGATGAGTTCCCCGCTCAGGGGGTCTCAGCCTGCCCATCATGGCCCTCGATTAGGAATTAAAAATTTCAAGTGTTTCACCATGGCCACCCTGACCCTTTCCAAAACCCGCCCCTGTCCAACCACACCTGCTACGCCGTCACCTGCACCATCAACCGCCACACGTCTCTGCAGCCGAGAACACTATCCTCCCTTCAAATTCACCAAACACCTACATTCTTTTAAGTGGAGAGGAAAAACATAATTTATTTTGTACTTCCCACATAATTTACTTTTTTTCCCTTTCCTTTCTACTGGAATTCTCCATTTCCCTATAAAATGAAAATTCATCTAGAATTACATCTTATGTCATCATTATGTTTATTAAGCGTGGATGATGTATATGAACAGCGCTGGCTTGCCGCTGAGTGCTTAATGATGCATAAGATTAAGCCGAGGCTCTCAGCTGCGCTGTGACTCCCCTCTGGTACCCATACTGCCGAGGCATGCTGGGAGTACAAGCTCCAAACGGCCATCAGGTGAAAGCAACTAACATCTCTCTTTTTCTGAGCCAGACTGGATGTGTGAGTGCTTATGTTTTGTGCGCACCGGTAAACGGACGAGTGTTTCCTCTGTGTTAGGAAAAGGATGGCGCCCTATCATAGTACTTTAAAGCATCTGTCCAGCTAAATTAGAAATAACTCGCTTTCCCCTGCTCACTGTTCAACGATCATGCTGTTTTCCTCTTCTTCACATCTCTGTCTTCTCCACTCCTCTATCCATCCTGGGCCTCCTTCTCACTACGACCTTCCTCCCTTCATTTCTCTTCTCCCTTTCTCCCAACCAAACTGCTGTTTTGCCGCAGCAGTCTATGACAAAAACATTATCCTTCTGCTGCTAAACAATCCAATAAACCTATCCACAGGGAGCAAGTTAACCTCTTGTCTGTTCGACTGATGCCTTCAAGACCACGTGACGGCTGCCACAGTAAATTCAAATCATTAGTCTCCTTGCCCCCCATCAGAGAGAAAAACTTCTATTAGTAATGGAGACCTCGTAAGAGACCTTCCGCAGAGAGCACTGCCTTTCTAATTCCCAGTGGACAAATCCAGTGAAAAAAACTAATTCTACTTTTAATAATCTGTCATCAGGACCAGAGGCAGTCATAAATTATGTGGGGAGCATGTGCGAGAGCGAGCCACCAGAGGAAAATCAGGGTATAAAATCGAAGCCCAAGTTTGGAGAACTTTACTAAAAAAATTAAATAAAGAAATAAAAAGAAATAAAAACAACTTGCAATTAGGATTAGTTGGTACGTCAAAGCTGAGCGTGTAGTCAAACCATTCCAATCGGCCAAAGCAGAGGAAGATTTTATTGGTACAGCTCATCATTTGTTTTCCTGCTTTCCTTTTTATATGAGTACCACTTTTTTTCATTTCTGTCTCCTTCAAGCTTATTATATCCAGAGATTGTTGTCAGCTTGTGCTGGTTTTATCATTAACCCCTACTTTGCCAAGCCAATGACAACTTGTTAACGTGTTTAGATGACAGCTCCATTTGTTTTTGAGGTGGAACAAGCTCATGTGACGATATAAAAAGACTATTTTGTATTCGTTTTTGAAGTAAACATCAGGGTACACTGGACCCCCCTGAATCCCCTCCCCATCGAGGGGAGCATGGAGGCTTCATACCCTAATTGATCACTAGAACAAAGGAAATTATCAGGGTTGAAGCGTGTCAACAAACAAAGACACATTTAAAACATGACCAGGGTGCTTTGTGGAAGTGTGTGAGAAAAAATGCGACCCGCCGCAAGGGCCTGCTCTTTGTTCCTGTGTCAATATCTCTGTAAACTATCGACATGCATCATAATCGTTCCCTTCTATCAAGTGCAGACTAAAGAACAATCTCCATTAGGTGACAGCGCCCCGGCAGGTTGATAAATGCTCCCTGACGAAACGGAAGGAATTGCGTAAAATAAAGAGGCATGTTCCAACAAGTCTTGTCAAAATGGTATTGATTTAATCATCTGCAGAAATACACATTCTTGGTTAGTGTAGCGTGCAGCAAAGATGGCAGGAGCAGCAGAATCTGGGATACGCTTTACAGTTGTTGACGCGGAGACGCTCTCCCTCATTGGTTTTGCAGGTGATGAAACTCACACTGAGCCCCACTCCTATTTTTTCCTCATTCTCCCTCTTTAATCAGTTATCATTCCAAGAAAGCCTTTGAAAATCTCCTCTTGATTCATATTTAGGGCAACAAAATATAGCTTTGTGTATGTGGGCGAGCCTATACCTAAGATATCAGTGTGACTAGCCTTCTCCTTGGCCTCTCAGCAGAGTGCAGAGGCGAAAGATAACAACAGTCCTCCATCATCCAGACACACTGATGGCATTCTAGTAGGTAAACTGAGGTGGCCAGAGGTCTGAGTGTGTTTATTTAACACTGGGATATTGGAGTGTGTGGCTCACCTTGGGACAAATGCACAACTCCTCTGACACTTTCAGCCTGCATGGGAGGAAGAAAACTGGAGGTTCATAGCTCCAAAGTTCAAGTTCATCAATAGACACTTGTAGCAAATGGCTTATCCAGTCAAACATGGCCCCTGTGTAAACCCCCAGCCATGTAAACACTTTCAGAATTCACTTCACTCGTGACTTAAAATAAAAATCAAGCCTTAAATCAAAGCCTACAGGGAAGGCAGTTGTTTTTCTACAACTGTAATCATTTACAAGGCTAAAGGAGGTGTTATTATGCCGGCACAGCCCATCAGAGCAGTGATGAGGTGAACACAAATAATGTGCATCCCCTACAGAGGGACGATGCGTGGCTGCGGCTGCCGGGGCTGGAGACAATCCCACAGTGACCTGACCTTGACACGTCTGAGTAAAATGGCGGTAAAGGCTAATGCCTCATCATATTGAGTTTGACTTTGGGCTCCTTACGGTGGGCACTATAAAACAAAGGATAATACCAAAGGAAAACAGCCATCAAATGGAAACAATTAACATGGAAACACGATAAAAGGATTGGAGCTAATTCAAATCTATGGATGATCTTGCTATTGTTTGCTTACCGAATAAATATTTTATGAAAATAAAACACGTTTAAAAGTAATTTTACAGATTAAGCAACAGCATAATTTTTGCATTTGAGTAGAGGGATTATCCATCTAAAGTTTAATGTCCTTCATTATAGCAAAGAAAAATATCTTTGATATTAAGATGGATGGTTTTCAAATTAAGAGTTTTCTTTAATATGATTCATTTTAAGTAAACGAATCAGATTTAATAAAACATCCTCACACACAAAATAATGGAAATACAAACACATGGGCATAACTCCTCATATCAAGGCAAGAGCAAAGCTCCAGACATTATTCTGTCAAGGAGGACAAGTGGAGAGGTTAGGTAGACACCTCATGTCAGAGCAGACCTTTATATATTACCTTCCGCTACAAAGTAAGGACAAAGGGAATGAAGATGACTGCTCTGTCACTGGAGAAAAACTGATGAACCAGCCAGACCTGACTGAGCTGTTCACTTACTGCAACCAAAACCCCTTCAACACACTGCAACTCACCTACTGTAGCATTTATGTTTAGGTGTACATTTTTGGCGACTTCTTAACCATGTCAAAAACAATAATATCGAGTGCTAAAACCTTTTTAATTTAAGTGGATTTTGGCGCATCCTAATACTTTTGATTTCATGTCATTATAATTACTATTTTGAACAAAATATTTAAAATTAACATCATGGCTCCTGTTAGTGTTATTGTTATTAATATTATGGGAGCCTAGTCTAACAAGAAATATATTGAAAAATTCATACATTTAAATGTAAAATTAAAAACCTAATTTTGACAGTTTTTAAAACTTTAGAACAAAATCTTCTTTTTAGAACAAAAGCTTCCCTTTTTCTTTTCAGAAAACACATAAGAATTAGTGTGTTCCTGCCCATTTAGCATTGAAGACAAAAAGTATTATAACTATAATACTCCTTTAAGTCCCACTCTGATTAAAAATGTGTTTTTGGTGCTTTTAACATGTTCTTGAAAAATTTTTCAGATGATGGAGGACATACGTGAAGACAATTCAGCTACAATTGCATTTCTGAGTGTTTCTTTAGTCAAATCATTGTGAGTCGGAAGCAGATGAAAAATTGCGATTTGATTGTTTTTGTTACTTAGAAAATGTGATGAGCTTGCCATAAGTTCCCTACTCTGCTACATTCGGATGCATCCACTTGCAGACAACTGGATCCATGTATGTTTTCTTCGTTTAAGCTGGCATTTAGTTCTAAACTGTACAGCTGGACAGCGCTGATATTCCTCGCCACTTTTTTTTTTTCAGTGAGGTTGGGGTTGTCGGGCTGTGAGCTAGCGGGAGAATGTGCAAACAGATGGATGACGGGAAATGAGAAAGGCTTACTCTACGTCAATAGTTCTGCCACCAACTCAGAGGAGAATTTCTAATAAACTCCTGCTGCTCTGCAGAAACTATGTCCTAGAAAACATTAGTTTTGCTTTTTTGGCAAAAAATGGCATAATCATTATAAAAATACCACTGAGAATGCTTTTAGAATAGATATAAATGGTTGGAGTGGGAGTTTAACTATCAACACTGACTGCAATGTAATAGTTTTCTTTAACAAGTAAACAAAAAATGTTAAGTTTATAGTTTGTCAGAAACTTGACTGTTAGATCCCTGAAAATGACAGAAAACCATCTCACATGGCAGGTAGTTTGCATCATTTTATGACTTGTAAAAGCTTCGAAATAAGTTAATATTCATACTGAATGGGTACAAGATGAATGCATCACTTAGAGTCCTCCATTCATTTAACACTTAAGGCAATTTTAATCTTTATGTCGATAATGAAGATGTGTGCGGTATCAACCAGTCAAGGTAATTAATCGGAATGTCAGCGACACTGTATTAATAGCATCACGCGTGGCATCAATTTAGTGTAAATTGTCATTTTGACAAGGCACTTTAATTAAAACTATCACGCCAGAATTAAAAGGACCATGTGAGTAATTTTGGGAGACTATCAAATAATGCTACCATCTGGTATTTTTTACATGTCTTCTCCCTGCTAATTATAAGTGATACTCCAAAGGTTAGAGGTACTTTGGCAGATGCAATGATCATTGTTATAATGCAAACGGGATAGCTGAATATCTTCGTTTCAGTGTGTTTTATAACAATGTTCAGATTTGCTACCCAGATTTGAACGTATTAAGTGCTCTTTTTTGGTGATTTGAGGACACTTGCAGAACTTTTTAGAGTCATTTTATTTCTAAAGAAAAGTAAATTATATAAAAGGAAGACAGTAGCTCGCTATGAAAATAGAGAAATTACTAAAACCTTTAACCCCTTGTGCTATCTTAGATGATCCCACCCTTACTTTGACGTGTTATTCCTACCATGACAAAGGTGGATAGAGGTGGAAAGATTTCATGTTATCCATGGACACCAGTGAAGATCACAAATCATTGAAGAAAAATGGTTCAGAGCACTGTCTAGTGGGTCTAGATGACCCAACTCCCTACATTAAAGTGTCTAGGATAGCACATGGGTTACAAATGTTAAAAGGCATCTTGTGCTTTGTCTCCACTGCTATCATACTTATGTAAATGCACATTACCATGAACATCATTTGGATATAGGTACAATGTAAGGGAGAGTCTTTTTTTTCTTCCTTTTGGCTGCTCTCTTTATGGGGTGGCCACAGTGATTCGTCTGTCTCCATCTGATCTTATCCTACGAATCCCCCTCGTTCACATCAACCACCCATGAGTCTTTCTTCACCGCTTTCATACACCTTCTCAGTTGTTTTCCCCTAGGCCTCCTTCCTGTTAGCCTTTTTCTTTCTCCCCAGACTTCCCAGGAGACTCAAAAACCCCTTTGACTAACAGTAGTAATTATGACTAAAGTAAAACTAAAAAAAATATATACCGGTAAATAAGACTGACTGGCGTTCAAGAAAAAGGTTTAATAAGTTTAACAACCTCCAAAAAGTTCAAAAGATGAAACAGTATTTCCTAAAAAGGAAGAATCTGAGTTTAAAAGATTGTGGTTGCAATTTAAAATGAATTTCACCTGTGTTTTTTTATCTTTTTTGGGGAGTTCATGTCTTAAGACACTTAACATGTAAGGGTCTGTGGTTCCGTTTGGTTTTTATGTTTGTTTTTTTTTCATGTTCTGAGTTGCCCTTTTGTCGGTCAAACCAGTTTCAGGTTAATCATGATCCACAGCTGTCTTTACTTCAGTTATTTCAGCCAAATGTGGCCCTCCATGTCCTTTTATGTGGCCCGCAAGAGCATAAAAGTTTTTAATTTCTTAAAATAAAATTAAAAATTGGTGTGTATTTATTCATATTTTGGGGGAATCAGGCTTGAAATATGGGATTGGGCAACTATACATTAGGACTTAAACACTGTCCTCATAACCTAACCTGACAAAATCAAATTTAAAAGGATTTATGCTAGAATAACAAGAAAACATATGTTTTCCATGCAACTGTAATTGTCACTTCAAAAAGTTATAATACATAAATAATTAGTTATTTAACATTAAGGAGTCGTGAGATTTATTTGTCAGTACATTTAGTTACATACATAAGTTATATCTGGCCCTTTGAGGACAGCCGCTATGCTGATGTGGCCCTTGGTGAAAATGAGTTTGACACCCCTGCTCTAATGCATCCTTGGCAAAAGTCACTAAGGCACTAAAATCTATCATTTAAAAGTGAATAGATAAGTATTGAGACAACTGAAAGACCTTTAGATCATGTTCTTCTGAATTGTTGAATCCAATTTTAATTCAAATTTATATGTATAGCCCAATATTACAGTTGCCTCAATGGGCTTCCCACTGATAATTGTACAAAACAGAAAATCAGTCACAACATAAACAGTAATAGCTGATTGCTAAACTAAACTAAACAGACTAAGCTAAATTTGGCATTCCTGCCCTTAGACCCTCCTTCTTGGCAAGGAAAAACTCCTAATTTCCAGGAAAAAAAAAGAATCCTTATGGATGTCTACATGAGGGGGGGATCTTCTACGGACAGTCGATGTACCAGGACTGTTAGAGAAGAATTAGCTTATTTAACTCTACAACTACATGGTTGAATGGTGTGGCAGATGGGCTTCATCAAGATGGAACTGGGGGACAGCTGGGGGCGTGAGATGAGCCAAAGCCGATGTCCATGACCAAGGAAAGCAGCACGGACGAGCCAACTGGAAGTTTACAATCTATGGTTATGTTGGTTTTCTTAAGCTGTCACACAACTTTTTACCTGCATTTTGCTGCAAACACAATAGTCAAAACCAACTATTCAAACCCTTTCTTATCTTTTATTCTGTCTGCAACAATAACCTCTTGCAGTAGTTACAATCTTTAGCAGGAAAAACTTCAAGCATTAGCAACTTTTGAGTACGTACATGTTGAGCCTACTCCTGATTTTTACAGCCCTGCATACTGCAAACATTTCAACAAAGTGAAAAATATTGGTGATTTTCTTTTCTAAAACATGCTAATAACTTCTATTACACTTCGTTGACGTGAATTGCCTTTCTCTGCACATTTCAATGCAACAGAACCATTCAATGAACTTAATATTGTGAGATTGATGGAATAAGTAAATGAATGAGTGTTGTGGATATTTGCAACAAATGAGAGAACAGCCTGACCTCTTTGCTGACTTGTGTTTTCAGTCAGTCTTTCTGGTTACTATGCGTCATGCTTTGTTTCACCTGACGTGCAATTATTTTTTCCATTAAATACACAACATGTATTTCACTTAGTTTTTCTGAATGAAATTTCAATCAAAGGCCATTACAGTCTTCAGACAGAAAAAAGTTTCGAAAAATAACAAGGCGCGATGGAAAAGAAAATAATGCTCTGTCAAGGGAGATGGAAAACACAAAAATAATCATTTGCGAGAAGCAGTTGATGCATATGTTAAAGTGTCAAGACGCAGCAGAGAAATTAATAGCTTTCTGGCATAAGCGTTCTTTGATAAATATGATTACATTTGCATACTTCATTTTACCCAGGATCTGCTGTATTGGTGATTCTTGTGATTCTTGAAGTTCTTGTTCATCTGGTCCAAAGAAAACTCAATATTTGGGTTCTCATTAGGGATGTGTTTCATTTGTTTGCACACGAAAAATACAGGAAACAAAGTATAGAAATATCTATCATGTGTCAGTAATATTTGTTCATCAAAAGTTTAAAAAAGAGAGACTTCTGCCATGTAAACAAATGCAATCAGATTAAATTGATGATTTGACAAGATTTTTCTGGGATTAATGGTAGATCAGTTTTCCAGAAAATGTTTTGTGGCTCATTAGCTTATCAACATCCTCTGACATTGTCCTCTGATGAGGAAGTTATGTCACTTTGGTAAAATCTCACATTAGACCTACTTTCTTGCCATGCTACAAAGACTCTTTTTCCAAAAGTCCTTGGTAGAATAACTTCATCAGTTGGTCATCAGTTACAAAGCACATTTGCATTTATCCCATGTCTGATGAAAGTTGTAAATCCTGATAAGATTGTAAATGCAATGTGTACATCTTACAGTGGTTTTCCATCACTGTTAAGGTACTTAATAATAGTGTCACTCTGGTCATGTTTATGCCATAGGTCACTGAACACGCTTGAGTTTTCTATAAAAGTGAAAAAGTCGCATTTATTGTTGTCAAAAACAATTTTAACTTGCAGCTAATTTTCTAATTAAAGTCCTACTTCAATCATCTTTTGATCTGTTGTAAAAGCGTTCCCAGTGGTATTTTAATTATGATTATGCTGTTTTTTGGCCAATTCAAAAAACCTGTCATTTTCTAGGAAAAAGTTACTGCACAGCAGCTGTAGTTCATTGTAAATTTGCCTCTAAGTTGTGGGTGGGGGGTAAACCTGTGCTCACATCCCATCATCCGTTTGTTTACACTCTCTCCCACTATAGCTTACAGCCTCTCACAGCCCCAACCTAACATTAGCGGTCCAGTAAAAATGATGAGCAATAAACATGAATCAGATTGGACTGGAGCTGGGACCTTGTTGCTTTATGATTGTAGTTTGGACGTATCTTGATCCAACAGCTTTTTTTCATCTGCTCCTGATTCACCATGATTGGAATAAATATTTAAGAAATACAATTGTGAGTTTAATATTCTTTATATATGTCCTCCATTATGAGAAAAAATCCACAAGAACATGACAAAACACTAAAAACAACATTTTCATCGGAGTGGGCCTTTTAGAAATTTTTGAAGACAGTTCTTTGTAGACATAATGGCAATTTGACAAAATGATTCATTTAATAAAGCGGACCCTAAGTAGTCTGCAGAATGTTCTTCAAAATGTGTAATAGGCGCTTTGCTGTGGGTTGGAAATGACACAGATACTCTTGCTCCTTGCATGCCGAATCTCCAGGAGACAGTGTTTGCTCTTTTCCCCTGCTGTTTTCCAGTTCAACATTCCAATTAACCTGTGCAAAGCGTGACGCCAATCACAGGATGCTGTATCGACAATGCGCATAGAAAAGAATAATGCTGTTAGGAGATGTAGCTTACTGTGGGGGTGGAGGGGAGTCTTCCCTCACGGGTGACAGAGAACTTTGCTCCAGTCATTTATCAAGTCCTCTCTGTCCACCAAGGGGCTGGCAACTCCCAGGGCCGCCTGCTGCTTGGGGGGCCAGTGTGCAATATGTGCATTTTAGGCCTCGGGTGGGCTGGCAAAAACTGCTGATGTGCTCAGCGCTGCTAAGTTTGATGGATTTGTTGTTGTCATTTGCTTTGGTTCTGTTCCCCACAACAAAACAAAGAGAATCATTAACTCTTTTGTGCAGCGTGGAACTTTTATGGGTTAGGGATAATGCAACATGAGATGGGGTGCAGATGGGGTCAGCCGAAGTGTTCTGCTGCAAAAGCCTTCCAGAATGGGGCTTTGAACATGCATGGATGATTCTCCATAGAGAGCTGATTACGGAATGATTTAGTGACCAGTGATATCCCCTTTACTTGCTCAAGCTCCCATCACTGGCCTCATTTCCACAGCAATAGTAAAACTGGCAGTGCTCACTACTTATATTTACAACCATTCACTGGTTAGCACATCATGTAGTGCTCTGGCCAAGCTAAAGTTGGAGCCATTACTGTGCCTCACTGTTAGAAGGCTTGCAGTGTTTACTGACGCAAGCTGGCACAGGCTTGCTCCACTGTTTAAATCTGCTGATTTAAGAAAGCTTACAGTAGCATGGATGTTTTCAGAAAATATCACAAGAAGAAAGGAACAATAATTTTAGTTTTGTAAAGTTGAATGAAGCATTCAAGCAAGTTCAATTAACTTTGAAATGATTCTATCAGGAAAAATGCATTTAAGAGATGAGCAGCAAAGTTAAGAGTTAATCACATTTCCCTTATAGATGAATACAGACTGTTTGTGGGCAAAAACTGGGCAAACCTGTAAAAGACAAGCAGGTGGCCCATATAAATCGCTCGGTGAGCCTCTAGAGCCAAATTGTTCATGCACATTTTGTACTACGGGCATGGCTCAAGGGCATAGCAAACACTTATACAACACGTAAGGGTAAAAGAGGGAAGTAGGTGAGACGCAGGCTTGTCATACTGTTTTTTAATTTTTCTACCCCCCCCAATTTTGCGGACTGCACAAAGGCTCGTGAAAGTTGTTCACTTGATCAGTGTTTGCTGCCTGCACACTCCTTGTATTTAGCCTGACTGTTAGAAATCAAGAAATGGGCATCCTACATGCGTCCCGTGAACACTTGCATATCACGTGCACAGTCTATTCATGCAAAATTTGTGATCGGTCAGTAAGGTGCATTGCCTGTATATGAGAACTGGACTGAATCACCCCTCCTCTCTCACTTTCCAAATAAGAAGTACCCGCTGGCTCCAAGATCCCAAAATCCCATAGACTATTATTGAGAAAGAAACACCTATTACTCAATCATAATCTGTCTTGATCAGTGTTTTTCAATCAGTGTGCCGCGGCACACTAGTGTGCCGTGAGATATGGTCAGGTGTGGCGTGGGAAATTATCCATTTTCACTGATCTATAAAGATTTACCATCGCCAGGATATCAGCTCTGTGTTCATCCAAACAGGCCCTGACAAAACACTAAGTAGTTAGGAATATGAAAGATCGTAATAATATTTTTTTCTTTGTGTTAATTTGATTCTGTTTAAGACACTTTGGCTACGTTCACACTACAGGGCTTGATGCTCAATTCCGACTTTTTTGAAAAAATCTGATTTTTTGCAAGGCTGTTCACATTTCCAATTAAATACGAATTTTTGTGATCTCCTGTGTGACCGTGAAATGATCCAGAAGTGACCCGCATGTGCAGAAGAGTACTCAACGGTGAACGACATCACTCGTTGTTTGTGGAAGTAGCTAACGTTAGCAATGGTTATTTGTTTTGAACAATAAAGTTAAGAAAAAACAAACAAAAAAAAAAAAACGTTAACAACAGTGTTGTCAACAGCGGAGCTCTTTTTGCAGTATTGCATTTATTTTCACGAAGGAGCCAGCACAATAAAAATTTTCTCATTTTAAGAAAGCAGTGTGTGTGTAAGAGAGAGGAGAAGAGTGCGTCCAGCGAAGTAGGGAATGGGGGGGCAGTGGGGGCGCCCATTCATGTTGTGTGTTCGGGAGGAAGGAGAACGATAACAAAAGAAGGCTTCCTCCAGAATAAATGCTATTGACTCTATATTAACCCCTTCTGGAGATCTGAGGGTCTGAACGGGGAAGTGAACCCCGGAGGAGGATCCGCCTTCGGTGACCACACCCCGCGCTTCGCGAAAAAAAGTCATCCCTGGAAAAGTTCCACACCATGCTCGGCCATTTCGCTGTCACCCCAAATGTTAATCCAATCGATGACCTCGCTTCCCTCCCACTGACTGCTCTCGGCAGCATCGTCCGCCATGGTTGATGTTTATGTTCTCGTTCCCGCCCACTTCAATGCAGAATTATGAAGTTTGTAGCGTCTCAATGACGTACGGGTCGGATAAACGTGGCCTGGCCGGTCAGACGGAGGTCGCATTTCAAAAGATCGGATACATATTGGATTCAGGACCACATACCCAAGTGGCCTGGGTCGCATTTGAAAAGATCAGATCTGTGTCTTTCAGACTATCATGAAAAGATGAGATACAGGTCGCATAGGGGCAAAAAAAATCGGAATTGGGTTGTTTCAGCCTGCGGTGTGAACGTAGCCTTGGATAAGAATGACGATACCGCGATTTAGCTGCTGCTTCAGCTCTGTTTTCGGAAAAGTCCCGCCCCTTCAACTGTCTCTGCCTATCATTCTTGGACCCCTAATCATACGTCATCAGTCTGACCAATCAGAAGTGATTAAAGTCTTCACTTCCTTGTTCTGATTTAGCTCATAAAGTCTCTCAGTTCCAACAAAAATACCAGGTAAAGCTCGTCTTTAGCTGGTATTTTTGTTGGAACTGAGAGAGGTGTAGTTTTCCGCGGGATCCGGTGTCAGACCGTGGCAAAAGTTAACAAAAGAATTAAGCTCAGAGGAGCGAGTCTGTCTGACATCACTACATCTCCCATGATACATTGTGTTAAAGTGACAGCATCTCTACGCTACTATGAGTCTTCCCTGTTACACGTCTTGAAACCACAACGAACAACATCAAACAAAAAAACACACATCAAAAAAACACACATCAAACAGTTTTTAAATCTTCTTAATGAAATCAGAGGTCAACAGTTTAGTTCTCCTTCAAGGTTTGTGTTTATTAACAGCCAAATAACCCAGAGTTTGGTCCAAGTCATCTTTTTAACTGAAACACTTTTCTAATAATGTTTGGATTGAAGGATTCGGTGTCAGACTTTAGTCACTTTTGAAAAATGAAACGTTAAGCTCAAATAGAAGTAATAACAACATATAAGAAACAGGATCAAGGTGAAGTGGCCAACGGACACAATTAAACTAAATTGAAACAATTTATTCATCTTAAAAGAAATAAAACATTAAGGTAAAGTTTTAAAAGACTTCATTTTTGATTAAGACAATAGAAAAACTAATAAAACCTTAACATGTTCACTTTTTGTGTAGATACCGAAAAAATAAATATATTAGTTTTTATGCGTAAAATTTAGCAAATATATTGTGATCATTTAACTGTTCAAAAATTACTGTTGCCTTTGCACCAACATTTAAAAAAAATATTTAAAAAATAAATCACCATTTAGGAAGAATATATTTATTTTTTGGTGAGGTTACATCAAATTGCATGTTAATAAACTGGAGGAAAAAACAACTACCAGGGTAAAATTTCAAATAATCTACCGGTAGTTGAAAATTATTAAGGAAAACTGACTCAACTTTTGTTACAACTTTTAGAAAAAACAGGTGCAACTTCCAGCTTTTTCTGCCACAATCATCACAAAAATGGACGTGAGATTGCGGACGGGCTGTACATCAATACAGACTATAGATTTTCTCTTTTTAAATCTTTTTGGATGTGCCGTAATATTTTTGTCAAGGATAAAGTGTGCCTTGGCTCAAAAAGGTTGAAAAACACTGCTCTTGATAACCATTTTTGCTCTGCTCCATTTTTTTTAACACGTTCTTGCCAATCCTAAATTTTGTTCATGATATTTTTTTCTGTAGTGGAAGTTATTCAAGTTATAAAATGGCCAATCAGATGCCTCAATAAAAGCAGGTAGTCTCATGTCAACATTCTAAACGTGTGATTGACAGATTTTCCCGGGCCTTGGATAAACCTGATTTATGGGGACAAATTGTTATCTTGGTCCATGGAACTGTGTCAGAACTGGAGAAATTAGATTGCCAAAGTTTATAGAAAATGATCTAAATATTTATAAGTACAGAGATTTACAGCTTGAATCTTACATCTTCTGCTTGAAACTGACAATTTGCTAGATGCAACTACTGTTCACAGCTCTTTTGCTCATTCTGCTCAGATGCATGTTTCTTACAATTTTGAAACCATTTAAAAAGTAAACAAACTGGCTTTTTGGTTAATGATGTGTACTTACACAACCTTTTTCTGCTTTCATCAGGGCTCAAAGCTCTTTACAGTCACAAGTCCAATTCACAAATGCACACACACATTCATGTACTCTTTTTTTTTTATAAGATAAGATTTAAAAGCCCTCTCCAGTACAAATTGCCTTTTTATGCTTATAGCATGTTCTTGTTGCATTCTTCTCATGATGGAGGACAAATATTTGGAAATCTAAGCTTAAAATTGCACTTCTGGGTATTTATTTTTTCAAATCATTGTGAATTAGGAGCAGACTAAAAATGCCATTGGAAATAAAAAGAGAATTTATTCCACAGAAAATATTCTGGGTGGGCCACAAGCTCCCTGCTCCGCTCCATTACGATGCATCTGCTTGAAATGGACTAAATCCATTTACGTCTTTGTTTTCTTTGTCTGAGCTGGTATCTGGCTGAAAACTGTATGGCTGGATAGCTCTAATATTGCTCACCATTTTTGCTGCACCGGTAATGTCAGAAGAGTGTTGAGCTGTAAACATAGAGAGTGTAAACAGAGAGCTCTCAGTAACAGGGAGGGGACGGGATTGCTCAATGCCAATGGTCCTGCTCACAACAAAGACATGATGGGATATAAGCGCAGGCTTACGATAGAAGCGCAGGCTTAACCCCTGCCCACAACTCGGAGGCAAATTTCTAATGAACTCCTGCCGCTCTGCAGAAACAATCTCCCAGAAATGAACACAGGTTTTTCGATTTTGCCCAAAAATGGCATAATCATAATTAAAACACATCTGGGAATGCATTTACATTGATCAAAAGATGATCGGAGTGGGACTTACAGCAATGTCATGTTCAACAAGGACATTGCATCTTCCAAACATGAAATTCCATACTTTTGTGCTACATTTATTTTGCAGTGATGGATGAACTGAGACCCTTTAAACCAGATATGTACTACTGCCACTTTAATAGTGACATACCTATGAATTTTACTCAAATGTTAACAATAAACACTTAAGTAAGTTATATTCTAGCTGTGTATTTGGCGGTCTGGTATTCCTATATCATGTAAATGCACATTTCTTTCAGTTTTTTAAAGCAATAAACAAAACAATGAAATAAAAAGTTAAAACAGAGAAAACGTTATATTCCTCCATCTTTCTATATTCAGGACAAGGTCAGCTTACACGGTATGGTCGTTATGAGCTACTAAATATGTCAATACATGTTTTTTTTAATAGAGAACAATTTGGGTTACTCTATAGCCCAGTTCAATTCAAAAGTAAAACATCTGCACAGCAATGATGCTCAAAATGGATGGTTTCTTTGTGTTTGTTTTTTATAAAAATTTTAGAATTAAAAATTAATTACATATTTGCTTGATTTACATTTGACATTGAGGATAACGACCTGCTCAGGGTGTACTCTGCCTTCGCCCCAACAGTAGCAGGGACAGACTCTGGCCGCCCCATGACCCAGAGAGGGATACTTATAAAATGAATATAGATGAATTGAGGATAGATCAAAAGATCAGGTCATTCAATGCCTAAAGTTGATGTGTGACATTCCCAAACTTGTTTTGCTCATATGCATCTTCACAAACAGTCAGTTAACAGACCTGGTTTGACTGAGGGGAAAACTCAATTCATTGAAATGCTATGAGATAATAATTTTAACCGTCTAATCGTAGATACAGTCTGGGGGTTGCAGGACAGATTCAATTTTTAACTTTTAAAGTTTATTAATCAAATAAAAATATTTATTGGGGAAAGTATTTGCTCTTCTTAGAAAGTGGTTATAGAACCTATTTGAGGAAGCCAAAATTGAGTAAGGCATTGTGATAAACAAGAGATATTTTAAAAGCAAAATGCAACATATAATATTTTAAAAATCTAATACAATGCAGCAAATTTGTTTTGAAGTTTGGTCCAACTCACAAATTTGAGAAAGAGTAAGCCAAATGAGAATTAAAAATATACGTAATCAATAAGGCTAAATTGTTTTGGTTCTACAAAGTTAAAGAAATGGCCAAATAATGTGAATATTAATGAGCGGCAGCAAGTAAAGGGTTGTGCAGGTTCCAAACACCAAGGTGAAGACTTATTTCCTCAAGGGAGAGCTGAAGATTTAGACAAATCTTTTTATTTTTCTCTGTCAAGTCATCACACTCCAAAAGAAAGTACAAATTGAGATGGTAGCGACGACAGTTTACTGTTGACTGCAAGGGTTACAGGGGTGATTGAGTATGTGTTTGACTGCCTGAGGCCAAGGGCTAACAGTACTGATGCACAGACAAGGTCGTCTTGCAGAGAGAATAGCCTCAGCACATAATCCCAGGGTTCCTGACTACTACAAACAGAGGCAGGCCACAAAATTGATTAAGGTGAGAGAACAATCTTTGGGGAACAAGATGATCAAGACAAATGGCAGAGTGTGGCTTTGGCCAAGAAACAGTAGACGTTATTTCACTCTACTCTGGTGTTCGCTCTTAGTTTTTAAAATTTTTGTCATTTCAGAAAGCTTTCAATAAATAAAAATTTGACCATTGCTGAATAACATGGCTAAACATGGGTTCAAAAGGGAAAAAGTACAAATACTGACCAGAGTCTCAAACCAACCTCAATCTGGTTCCCACATTCTCATCAATAACATTAAAAAGAGTAAAGTTATTTCCCACATAAAACTAATCTCTTCTTTTATTGTATTTTAATGAAACAGACTTCGTTCTAAGGCAGTAATTCATTCCATTTGTTATGTTTGGACAACTCATTACCATTATCATCTATTATCATTAGACGGAAATTTTAAGCTTCTTCTCCCTTGAGATGTCGTGCGTTTCTTTTCTTCAGTTTGCATTAAAACAAATGTGGATCTGCTGATGCATTAGATTAATCTGCTCACTCCCTGCCTGCTGCAAAGCTTTACTCCAGCTTTGAAACTACAGCTTTTTGAACTTTAAAATCTCCCTTTCCTGTTAGGTTTCTCAGCATTGCCATTTCATTGTTTGACAGTGTGAAAAAGCAGAGTTTTAGATATCATCCAAAAAAAAAACTCCTCTATTTTTGGCATTACATGTTCCCACATTATTGATTTTACTTTTTCCTATGTTAACTCACTGACATGTGTAGCATGTCAGTGAGTTAACTCATCACTGAGTCCATGTAGCATTTATAAAATCCTAATGCTAATGATTTATTTAGACTTCCAGATTTAAATTCAAACTTCCTAATTCTTGGTTTTGCTGCACCAAATCGAGCCCCTTACTAATTAGCGTTTTCTTGAATAAGTAAAATTGATTAATTAGCAAGTCAAAAAGAGTGAATTTGATGCATGCTGCATAAATCACTGTCATAAAAGCTTACTGAAACGTTTCATTTGCATTGCCAGACTTCTAATTACAAACTTTAAAGATCTGATGGAAAATGAACAGCAATGTAAAGTGAAAAGTTTCATAGAAAAGGGGAAAAAAAATCAAGCTGTTGAAAAGGTTTTACATCCCTATCCATACTTTTTTATAAAACGTTCAACGCTTCCAGCATTTTCCATCATCTGCACTGTTTGGATGATAGAGTAAAATCCTAACTGGCTCCTGAAAGTTAATTTTAACCTCTTTTACGGCAATGAAGCAATTTTCCATAGGAAGTGCTGTAACATAATTTATGCAATGTCTTGTGAAATGACAGAAGAGGAGCCTTCTACTTCTAAAAAAAAGAAAGTTACATTTAATAGACTACTTTTTTTTGCACCATGAGAGGGGTAAGGGGAGAGGATGATGACACCTGTGCGATTTTCAATGACATGTGTGTCACATAAAAGCTCAGATTACACATTATCACGTTTCTGTTCCAGCTTCATTGTTGTGTTGCTACAATAATCGTCCGCTATCATCTCAAAGACCGGTCCGTGAAAACTTTGTCTGACATCATACCGGTCAAAGGCGTTAAAAAGGTTGGGGACCACTGGTTTAATTGACTATCCTTCTATAAAGCTTAAATATGCCTTTACATTGGATTTGCTTTCTTCTCATTTTTAAGTTGGTTTTATTTTTTTCTAATTTTTTCCTTTGTTGTTCAAATTTTTGCTTGTTTTATCTTACCATTTTTGCCACGTTCGTTCACGTTTAACCACATTCCGGCACATTTACCACAAAAAGCCAAATCACAAAAGACTGACTGCTTTAAGACTACTTTTACATCTCTGTGTGACATTTTGTTCTATTAATCCTCCACAACACCTTTCTCCTATTCTATAAAATCATCCTGCAATTGATATTTAGGTAACTGATATTCCCTCTGTGAGTTATGTTGTCAATTTTAAACCTAAATCCTATTTTGGTGGCCATCTGGGTTCACTTAATTGCACCCATGAGAGCCCAGGTTGTAGACAGTAATTATTTAGAAGACATTCAGATTGAGAAATGACATGAACTTAACATGTTATCTTCATCACATTTATAATGTGGCAACAATTTGAAGCTAATAAAACACATATAGCGATTCTCAAAATCTATTTACATGTTTTTATATCTAGAAAACAAAATATTGGGACAAGCAACCTTTTTGGATGTCATCTCTTGGAAAAAACACTTTTAGAGAAAGCAACTCATTCTGAGCTTGAAAGAAATAAGTATTTTTATTTTTGTAGATGAGAGGGGAGATGGCCAGGTGGAGTTTCCGGCTTTTAGGCTCTTTCTTAGGGGATCTGTGACAAATACTAACCTTACACAGAATTGTAGTGTCTGTGCAAGTCGCCCACTCATTGCTGAGGCACTCTGTCAAATTGATTATCCAGTCAACTAATTCCCAGTCTATGTTTAGCTAAAGTATGATAGACTCATTGTTTCCCATGGGTGCGATTCTCATTTGTGTGTCTGTCTGTGTGAGGGAGTATTTATGTGAAAGAGGCTAACTAATCAGCAAACTGGGCCAGAAGCAGAATATTGAGCAATCTGGGACAGTTGTGGATGGATTTTGAGGCTCATCACAGCCAAATCTATGAATGTGGCATCTGACGAACACATAGATGAGCAACAATAGTCAAGCTTTTTCAGAAAGTAAATTCCAACCAATTGTCATTTAATCCAGAATGTTTCCCTCCTCTAAAAAGCTGCTGACTGGTACGAAGCCCATTGAGACGAATAAAACTGAACAGTGGTTTCTCTTGATATAGCCAATAGTTTATGTATTTGATTACATATTTCATGCTTATAGTCTAACAGTTTTTGTAATCCGTTTCTGATCCCATAGATTCTTTTCAGGTAACAAAATCCAGTGCTTATGATTGATTGTCTTCAGAAAACATTCATTCATGATTTCAGTAGACAGTTAGCGATATGTAATAATCATTGATTATCATAGAACACATTATCACAATAAACCAGTAATTATTGATACACATTGCAGATCAAGTAAAGAAAATCGATAGCTTATTGATTGTAATTTAAACATTTCAGTAATCATTATTGCACATTACAATGTAAAACTCCTTGATTATAATTAAATGAGCTTTGATTATTTCACCACAATCAAGTTCACACATGTATTTGGAATTTCTGCTTTGCCTCAAAGAATATTTGATGTCACACAGTTCCCATACATTTGACTGCTACAGATGGAGAAAGAAAAGACAAGAAAAAGTAAAACTTCTCAAAGATTATTTAGTATAAAAAAAGCATGTAAATTTGCAACATACAGGGGCGGAGCTATGGGAGGCCAAAGAGGGGCAGTTACCTCCTGGCAAAAAGCAAAGAGGCAACTAATTTTTGAGTCAATATTAGTATTGTTATTGAAAGAAATAAAAAAAAATCATCAATTCAAGCTTTTTTAAGCATTGAGAAAATAATAAAGGCAATATTTTTAAATTTAAGAAAAATAATAAAACTGTTAGAAATATATATTTTTGATCTTTTCATTTGTAATGGCCTTCCACTCTGCTTTTCTTATTTGCCCCCTTTCCAAAGTCTTTTGCTCCCCTCCCACACACCAACATATAAAATCATCTAGCTCCAGCCTTGGCAACATAGCTTTTAAAAAATATATATTCCTTAAAAAATCATCGTTAGAGCAAAGAAAGAAAGAAAAGTGAATCAAATCAACCAATTTAAGTTGCATTTTATAGTATGAAATATCTTGTTGCTATGTTTGGTGAAGTTTTGCTGGGATTTCTAGAATTAACTTTATTCTCCTTTGAGGAATTTTGGTACCTAATTGTTTATTTTTGTGGTTTTGGGGACTTTTTTGCTTTTATATAAAAGCACCATGTGTTTTAATTCAGTTTTAAAATCAAATTTGTTTTAAAATGTTCTATAATTCCGTTTTACTTGGAAGTTATTCATCCATTCCGACATCTAAAACCAGAATTGGAACACATTTCAACAAACCCATATAATCCTCAGCTTATTCAAATACAGGAAAATAACCAACCTCTTAGCTGTGTATCAATACACTTTTTGTTTTAAGGCTTTCCTTCCTTCCTCCTGTTTTATGTACAGTAAATGTAGTGTACATTCACCTTGCAAAAGTACTTAACTTTCATTCCATTTTTGTTTTTTGTTTTTATGCTGTATTTAATGGTTTCCTTTTTTTACTTGCCAATTTGTTTGCCTTCTTGCTGTTTTTTTGTAAATGATGTTGTCTTACACCTCTGGCTGTCTGTACTGTGCAGTAATCAGTTTACTTTTGTTCACTGGTTTAGCTGTAATTAAAACAGAGGGACTCAGCAAAGCTGTAGTTACAAGTATATTGGGTTAACCTCTAATCCTCCCAGATTCAACTAAGATTCAACTAAAAAAAATTAAAATTAGTTATTTTAGTTTTTGTAGTGTTTTTTTAATTTATTCTTTAGGAGAAAATTTGGAGCCATCAATGAATTAAATCAAACACTGAACAATAGCTTACTTTCAAAAAGTATTGTTGTTCAAGTATTCCATTCATACAATCTGAACAAGACTCAACAGGTCAAGTCAAAGGCAGAGAGCATCTATTTGTCCTGTTACAGAAATATCTCTATTTCATTAGCTTCTACATGTGGCCGAGTGGAGTCCTGTGAGAAAAGAGCGGCGAGTGAAAGAGGTCATGCTGAACCAGACAGAGACACCGGCGTGACACTGTGACATGTAAAGATGCCCTCCACTGAGCTGTGCCTTGCACGACAACATGAAACGAGGAAATGAGCCGCAAACGTTTTTGTTTTTTTTCCCTCCCAGTAGCTTACATGTACACAAGAACAAATAAAACACAACTGTAATAATGTAACAAAGGTGACGCTAAAGATAGATTTTAACTTATATTATTTAAATGTTTTGGCAAAACAGAAGGATATGTGGAGAAGTGGGATTGTTAAAGCAGACAGCAGTGATTTGACCATGCGTTTGTCTTGTTTAGTACACTGAGTTGACAAGACTTCACTAAAAGGGGAATTATATGTCCTCCGCTGGGTCTTCTCTCTAAATGAGAGCCATTGCCCCTATTAGCTGAAGGTTAATAGTCATTTGGTGAAGGAAACAGCTGATTTTATATCTAACCCAGAGCGCAAAACAACCGAGCGAGGCTCGCATTTGTTGTTCGCTTTATGACACCCTTTCATGTTCCTGCAACCTCTAAATATTTTAATTCTGACCATGTGAAAAACGGTTTTGTTCATTTTGTCTGTGCCCTGCAGGCAAGAATCAATGACATTTGAAATAATTGTTGTTACAGGAGTAATCTCTGGAGGGAGAATGGGGCAAAACTGTAGAGAAGATTTGAGTAAATTACTGTGTCAGCTTCTATTTATTTGCAACTGGATTGCCAGAGGCAGCACTTGAAGATAGCCATTAAGAGTCAGGGCAATAAAGACAGAGCGTGTAGCCATTGTCGAAAAGTTAGCGTGTAATGCAGCAAGTTATCATCAAAGTGCTCCCCGTGGAGAGAGCAGGGCGCACACTGGGGAGAATACATGTGAGGAGAACCAATTATAGCTCCTCAAATCTCTCTTTCTCAGAGGGAGAGGTCATAAATAGATGGCTGTAGTTGTGTACACTTGCTGTATATCTCACCATATGGTGGCTTTTCTCAGTGTGTATCATTAAAGGTAGCAGTTACTCTTAGACTGAGACTGCAATTACCGTACATTTTAAAAGTACAGTAAAAGCCAAGAGTTGAGAAAATGTCCTAGAAGTTTTGAAGTTAACAAAATCAGGTTCATATATTTGCAAAGTAAATAATTGGAGCCAAAACAATGAAAATCCCCCAAAAATGTACTCTTATAATCATAATTCTTTAGGATCCCTTTTGAGAGGTGTTTTTACGGAACTGAAAACCCAACCCGAAAACCAGACCAAAAAAAATCACTCAATACAAAAACATGAATGATCACAGCGACAAAGCAAAGTAAATAATTTTAATAAAAAAACATTGCATTTTAGAAATCAAAAGAAAATTCTAAAAACATGAAATAAAATAAAAAATGAAGTGTTTTGGTTTCCAAAATTCTTTTTTTACACGGAAACAAGAAACGAAAAGAAGGACATCGCTGACATGATGACGACGTTTGCCATCATTTCAAGCAAACGTCATTTGGCATGAAGTGACACGGGAAATGCTCCGTCCTAATCATTACACTTTTCTAAGAATGCAGACATTGAAGACGCATTTAAAAAAAACTCAAATGTCAAATATCAAATTTGTTTTGATTCTAGTGTAATGTTATAATTATTATTATTATTTTGTTGCCGTTGTTATGTTGTGGTTTTTTGCATTTAGAAATGTATTGCTCTGATCTGCACTTCAGGGCCACCATACTTTTTTACAGTCACAACAAAACAAAATGTTGAGAGTTTTTCACAGCTGTGTCAGTGAAGAAATCAAATAGGGACCAAAAGCAGCCACTTAATACACAAAATGAATAAACAAATGAATTACTGACAAAATCCTTGCAGGCTTGGTTGACTCAACTTTCAATTATTTACTTAATTGATGAAATTTGTGTTTGATGGGAGTTTTTACTTTTTTGAAGATGTTTTTCGACAATTTTCTAGATATATTTAAAAGGCTTAAAAAAGTTTTTTGTTTTTTTTTTCTGTGAAAGATAGAATGAGGTTCTCAAAGATTATTTGCAAGCAGTGGATGCAGCTTATTTTTTAAAAACCGTTCAGGTTGCTGTTCACACATGAGGGACAGCATGTAGAAAAGAAATGTGAGGCTCCAGTTCTTCTTAATTCAGGAAAAGTCTTAACTGGAAGGATGTCATGAGCTTCTTTAAATAACAGTTAAATTTTGCATTTCTGTTGGCAGCAGTTAAGTCTGTGGTTAAGAAAGTACAAGGTTCCGGGAAGTCTATTTTGGTATTTATTTAGAAAAAAAATGTTACACTATTATTTCTGCATGTATACTTTGTCCACAATTGTTATTTATATTGTTTGTAAAATATTTTCTTTAAAAACATTTTAATCCCAATTTTTCATAAAGTTTAAATTAAGTATTTATATTGTATTTTTATGACAGATGGGCGCACAAATAAGTTAAATTAGAAGTTCATATAAGAATATATATGCTTAGATGAAAAAAAAATCTTAATATTGTGAAAATAACTCAGATAAAGAGCATACTGTACAGTACATGTCAAGTTTTGATCACTGTAGGACTATAATAAAGTCATTTAAAAAAATGTCAAAGTGTTATTTGTGTAATTTTCTTTATTGTAGAGGACTAGTCTTGGGATATATTACCTTTTGATATATCCTGATTAAAATGCAAATTTCAAAAACATAAAATAGACAATTAGCTGCAATTAAAATCAAATGAAGCTGCTCAAAGCATGAACATGTTAATCCTTTGACTCTGAATCAAAAAAATCCATGTTTAACTGCAGTTCTGAGGATAATGATAAAATAATGAATATGTAAGAGAGTCATTATCTGCAGGAAAGACACCTTTTTAATCCCCTACCACTCAAATATGTCAGGATAACGAGTGAAGGCAGTAACTTTTTAATCTGGGATTTAGGAAATGGGGAGAGTGAGGATCAAACAATGAACAGGAAGTGGAGATAAAAGGAAGGTTGCATTAATTAGATGATGCTGATGGGCTGCAGCAGTGAAGACAAGGCAGACAGAAAGGGGATTGAAACTGTTTGCAGGGTCTGCCAAACAAATGGTGCAGGTCCCTACGGGAAAGAGATTATTATGGGCTCTGTGTCTGTCAAACATGTGAAAACAATACAAAAAAGACAGGGAGGTGGGGATGCCGGGGGGCCTGAGGCAGTGTCGCAGCCTGTGAGGGCCCACAAGGAGAGCGGCTCTCCGGAGCAACACTGTCCCTGCCAAAGAATGTCTGTAATCCTCAGACTGACTGAGGTGATCCCGTGGCTTTCCCCGGCAATGCAGCCAGCTCTCTTTTGTCAGCAGTGCTCAAAGAGGGAAGGGGGGGGGGGGGGGGCATCAAGGCTCAGGGGAGGTGGTGTTCTTTCTCAGCCTTGCCTTATGACTTTTCCCCACCATTGTCCAAAAATTACAATTGCAGTTTTCTGATCTTTTGTCCGGTCCTGTTGACGGTGGTTATTGACAAAGCGGTCGGACATGGTAAGGATATGACCCCCACCTTTACCCCCCAGCCCCCCTTTTTTCATCTTTGGGAGGCCTCAATGAACAAGAGAGGAAGCAGGTTTGAGGTTTACATGTAGCTTTAGCTTTTAAAAGGGTCTGAGGAGGCTTATGCCAAAAAAAAAAAAAGGATGTTAGAGGAGGGCGGGGTCTTTGCCCCCCAACGTCAGAAGATACAAAAAACAAGAGAGCTTGTTGAAAGAAGAAAAACGAGACGAAGAAGAAAGGGAGAATTCACTTATAGAGAGAAAAGTTTTCTTCGCTGCCCTTCCACTCAAACAGATGCTGAGGCAGATGGTGGAAAATTAGCAGAAAGCAGGCGAAAAAGGGAAATTAGACAGTATGTGTCCAGGGAGGACAGACATGAAGAAAATAAAGATTAAAGCACCATGGCAGAGGGGGGAAAATGTTACCCAGGGGTCATTGGAGGTGTGAGGTGTCATCCCAGAAACATAATGTACTGCTGTTTTGGTGGTGAGTGATGTGCTCTGGGCCCTGTGTGGCGAAAGACCAATCATGTGGCAGCAGTTGGACCCTCAAAAAAGGGATTGTGAGTAATCTAGAAATGGTTTTAAACGTTTTTTGACAAAAATGTCTCAAACTCAGAGAAAAGAAATTTTAAAAAAAGTTTAAATAATGATAAAATTACAACTAATAAATCAAAAAGCGATGACGACGATGAAGATTAAAAGGATTTGCACCAATTTCTTTCAATAAAGAAATGTAGAACATTCTGTGGATATTTCTGCATCCATTAGCTTGAGAGATTGACAGAAATAAAAATAGTATGAGAGCAGACTGGGTTAAGACTACACAACATCACAACCAGTAATTCTGGCTGCCTATTAGATTTATCTGTTGCAGGCTGAGGGAAAGCATGCACTTTGTCTTCAGACATGAAAACAGCATCTCAAGTGTTACAATTCCAGAGGGGGTAAAGTGGAATTGCTGTTTTTACATTTCCGTACCATTTTTGCCCATAAGGAATATGGATAACAAATGAAATATTCAGCCACATTGTCTGATTTATCTCTTTTATTATCTGCAAATATCACCCTGGCAATTTAAAGGATAGCTTGCTTCATTCTGGGTCTTTTCGCTGGGGGCTTGACAACCTATCAACTTTATACCGCATAAACAGGTCAGGATTGTATGAGCATTCCTATTTGTGAGGTTTTGAGCTAACAGAATTTCTAAATAGAAGCTGAAAAAAGGGAAAGAAATGGGGGTGGGATTCTTAAGGGGATGTTACAAAGCCTGCTTTGCCAGGAAATGATAAATCTGCACAGTGTCCATTTTTGAAACGGAGGAACAAAATGTTATTAATTTCCGTATCACAGTTTCTCAGACTGTAAGTAATAAGGCTTTCCTAGAGGGGGTGATTGACTGACAGGTGCTTCAGTCTGCCTTTTTGTTTAAGCTGACTTATTTTTTCTTTTGAAGCAATGAAATAAATATCTGATTTTTAACTCAAACCCAGGACAAAATTGTGGTCAAACCAAAAAAGACTCTCAGTTCATTTCAGACAATTTTGATATATCAGATTGAATAAGAATTGTTTTTAAAGAACAGTTTCAATATGTCTATAATATGTTTTGCAAAAGACAGGGATGAATGCAGCTGTTGTTGTTTTTTTTCATTTTATTATGCATTAAAATAAAAGGTGTACGTATTTGTTTATTTATTAAATGCACAGTTGTATTTAAAGTGACTTAAAGAGGCTTAAACCCATTTTCATGTAGTTGTAAGTACTTAACAGACATCAAAAACCATTTTTTTGCAAGGGGAAAATAATTTACATTTTTTGTTTTTCATCGTTTAAATTTGGATATAATTAATTTCAAGCAATCGAAAAAGAAATTAAAACTAAAAAAAACAAACAACCGAAATATGGTATATATCTATACTGAGATGTATCAAACTTAAGAACACAAAATATGTAAAAGTATACATAGGATACATCTACATACACATGTAAATAATTCAATTATAATCACTTTTGATCATAATTAGACCAATAATCTCTTGTGCGTTGACACAGAAACCATAAAATAAGTTTGTCAAAAGAACAAAAACGTACAGCAATAAAATCCACTGCACAAAATCAATCAAAAGCAAAGCCTTTAAGGCGAAACAATTCCAAGTATCATCCAATTTATATTTTTCAAAAGTGCAACTGTGATGAAAAACAAATGCAAAAAAGCCTAAATACTGAAATAGGAGGTCTGTTGTGGCTGATTAACAATAGACTTGTGAATAAATACTTTAAAACACATTTCATTAAAAAAAGAGGCTCTGCCCTATGACCTTGAAAAGAAGTGGTCTGTTGTTCCTTGCAGGTTCCCGTCCCTGGTTTCTTCTCTGCATTTTCAAAACACTGCATGGCTAAAGATAGTTATTCCACCTTGAACCGATCTCCATCACCTCCCCCGAGAGCACAAGTCCCTCATGTGAAACCTCATATGGCACAGCATTTCTCACTTCCTAAAAGGGGAATAGAATGGCAGGAGAAGAATATTCAGCAAGCTTCACTTTAAATCAAGATAAAAGACTGAAATGAAAAATTATAGGAGGAACAAACCCCTGGATAGTCCGGGGCTCCTAATGGAAACACATGGCTGAAGGCTGAAGTGTTGTCAGCAGCCAACACTGTGACATTCCTTTTTGATAATCTGGCCTGCCATGAAATTAGAATAGCAAATACTTCCTGACAAAGATGCATGTCCTTCTTCCATTGTACCATCATAAAAAAAGAGAGGAAAAAAGGAGAACTCCAGTGGTGACTCTGAATGCCACATTACTTCAATTTAAATTTACAGCACTACACAAAGAGAAGTGATATGCATTCAGAAATTTTAATAACCTATTAAGTTACGACTTCAATTTCATTTTATGAATATTTTCCTTGGGGAGCGCAGCCATCACAGGAAAAAGATCGAAATTTAAAAAAGATAAATAGTGCCATTAATCTACACTATTTCACTTTCATTATCCCTGAAAATGAGGAGTTATTTTTGCTCAGATCCTCACGTAATTAGCTTCTTACACTTGATTCACTAGCCAGAAAATGACCATGTTCAGAAAATTAAAAATTTGTCATTAAGTGGAATTTAACATAATATCATTTATCTTTATATATTCCTCAGCTGACAAGCAGCAGCCTTGGATGCTGATCAGGCTTTGTGCTGCAGGACCTGAAACTGGGGGGGCTGCTAATGTGGTGCTTGGCTGCCACGTGGACATTTTGGTTGTTTCACATGGAAGATCCATCCTTCTAATGCTTCTGCCATTTAAACAAAGAGTTGCTAGTGGGGGAAGAAAAGAGAATTGACACACAGCAAAATATTATATCATACTAGTGGCTTTTTTTAAAAAGTCTAAAACCAATAATGTAAGACATTATACGATAAAAATGAGGACATTTTTTTTTCATAATAGAAAATTAAACCTCCACTGACCTGTTTATTACAATAAAAGAGCAACTATGTTTTTTTTGCAATTTTAAACGTTTGTGGGATCCAAACTATAAAACATACTTTCACTCTATTATTTAAATTTCTATGAACAATTACATTAGATCTTTTGGACAACTAATCATCACTATAAAACGCAGTTTGGAGAACACTGCACTTCTTTAGGTCTTTGTAAAGACTGAACGAATATTCCTAGGTTTAATATTTAACCTTCATATTTCTGTTTTAAAATTATATATTTTTTAAACTCATGTAGAAAATATTATTATAGCTAAAAGAATTCCAATTTCAATTTGTAGAACCAAGCACTTCAATGTAAAGAGAAATACAATTGATCAAACAGTAAAAAAGTACTAAAGAAGCAGCTTTTGCTAAAATGCATCTCTAAGTTGTTGCGTTCAGCTCAGAAAACTACGGTGGCCCTAAAGTGCAAACCACAGCAACAAATCACTCAATGAAAAAGCATCTTAAAGATCGCAACGACAATTAAAAAAGCAAAACAATAATTAAACAAAATAAAAATTAAAATTAATGTCCAGAAGTCAAAATGAAATGTTAAAAAATGAAACACAATGAGAAACTGGAAAAGGTAAATTTTATGGAACATCGCTGATTGGATGATGATATCCATTATAGCTTCACAGCAAAATCTTTTGGTTAAAATGATGTTAAAATGTCATCATCCAACATTACATTTTGATTCATGGAAATTACTTTGGTTTCCCCAAACATTTCATTTTTATTTCGTTTCATTTTTTTGGGAATTGTGTTTTGGTTTCTGGAATTTTGTTTTGATTTATAAACTGCAATGGTGGTAATTTATTTATTTCATTTTTTTTTAATTGTCGTTGTGATCTTTAATACGTTTTTGAGTTGACTGATTTGCTGGTGTGATTTACCCTTCAGGGCCACCGTAGAAAACAGATTTAGGAAATCTAGACCAAATAGCTTCTTATCTGAGCTCAGTGTTGAGCAATAGTATGCAGAAACTCTGAAAGCCAAAAGAGAACAAACAAACAATCGCTAAGTCTTCTGGAGCCATGATTGATTTTAAACACCAGAAACCAAAATAAATACACAGAAAATATTAGAGCAAATCCAACGATGATACATTTAAAAGAATGTAATCAATGACTGAACAGACAGCAATTTGAACTGGGAGTTCAGTTCTGTGCTGGTGTCTGTGGTTCCGCCATTTACTTAGTTCAACACAAAAACACGTTGGTCATCATCTCACGGCACAGCAGGCTATCCATTAAGATCTAATTGATCATCACGAGGAATGGAAGGAAGAAATGGAGTTGATAATGGTGGAGGAAACCATTTTGCCTCCCTCCCATTATAGAGTAACAACATTCTTGTTTAGTTATTATTCTCCTGTGACTATGAAAATAAGAAGAAAGGGGCCACATGCCGCACTTTGGTATTGAAAACTTTCACTTCTTATAATAGAGCTGGGACTCTTTTAAACCTATAACTGCCTGCACGCAGAGACACTAAGGAATGTGTCTTCAAACATGTGAAGTAGTAATAAAAAAGTTTAAATCTGAAGATAAAAAAACTGCACTTAAATCATTTACTTTTTCATTTTAGTATAATCATGTGTTTAAAAGGAATAGTCTTATTTCTTGTATGATGCCAATGGCCCTATTCAGGAACAATCTTCACATCACATGGCCATCAGTATTAACGTCCTTACAAAACTCCTTTTTTCTCAAAAGTTGTGTTTTTCCTGTGAAAAAAATCAGGATAGCTGGAGAAAGGTTTATTTTTGTCCTCGGTGGAAAGAAAAGACAAAAAAGGATAAAAGAAGAGAATACAGTTACATATTTGTTGTAGTGCAGTGGCTCCTAACCTGTCAAAAAATATTTTCCTTAAATGACCTGTACGAGGCCGAAGTAGGTGTGTTGTTTTTCTTTTTCTTTTTAGCATTCAGTTTCCCTTAACTTCTGAGGGTAAGGTTTATCTTCATATTCTGTAAAATAACTGCAGCTGCTTTAAACTTTAAACTAGACTTGGTTTAGGAACATTTAAGATGTGATATAGAATTTCCCTCATAACCCATAAGTGTCGAAGTGGAAGCTAAAAAAATCAGACGCCAACTTCAGCCTCGTCCGACTTTTACAGAGCGACAGATAAATACAATAAGGTTACTAAAACTGATATTTATATTTTCTAAATATGATAATAAATGTGGACAGCCAGTTGCTGAATATTATGCATTATCATTATGATGTGTGGGAACAACTGTTGTAATAAATCCATATTTTAAGCAAAGACCACAGGTTTTTGTCTGTTAAGCGCAGCTTTCTCTCATTATGAGGTCAGAGGTTCTTCCTCTGTTTCCTCACCGACTCTTTTCTGTGAAAATGAACTTTTCTAATACGTTAGTGTTTGTTAACTTTGCTAGCTTGGAGGTCTCAACTTACTGGTTGGAGCAGTCACTTCAAGAAAGTAGCGGATCTGACCAAGCGACTTGACATGCAACAAGAATGAGTCAGATGTGGTGGAGAAAATTCAGTAGTTTTCCAAAATAAAACTTCCCTTAGAGTCAGATTATAAATAAAACCTAACATGAACTCTGCCAACATTATCCTTCTTCTAAAACCAGACAAAGACCCCACGAGTCCTTCAAGCTATCGCCCCATTTCTTTAATTAATGCAGATGTAAAAATTATCTGCAAAGCACTAGCACAGAGAATAGAAAAAGTCACTCCTCACATAATTGACTTTGATCAAACTGGATTCATCAAAGGCAGACACTCGGATGACAATGTCCGCAGACTCGTTAACATAATAGACTTTGCCACCATCAAAAACCAGGAAATGACTATACTATCACTGGATGCTGAAAAAGCCTTTGATAGAGTAAATTGGAAGTTCCTTATTGCTGCCCTCCATAAGTTTGGGTTTGGAGAATCATTCATCAATTGGATCAAAATATTATATCACAACCCCAATGCATCAGTTAGAACTAATAAACAGACTTCCAACAGGTTTTTTCTTGGAAGAGGAACTAGACAGGGTTGCCCACTCTCCCCCTCTCTTTTTGCAATATTTATCGAGCCTCTAGCTGCAGCAATAAGACAGAATGAGAGTATTAAAGGAATTAAAACCAAACACAGCCATCATAAAATTAGTCTCTATGCAGATGACATATTACTGTTTTTAAGTAATATACATTCTGTAAATGAAACGGCAACAATCATTAATGAATTCTCTTCTATATCAGACTATTCTATTAATTGGAATAAATCTGTTTTATTACCACTGAACAGTAATGCGGAGCAAGGACTCACAATACCAGTTAAATCAGGCAATATAAAATATCTAGGTATTTATTTTTCCCCCAAAATATCAGAACTGGTGCAGCTAAACTACACCCCATTACTGAAAAACATACAGGACGATCTAACACGCTGGACCAACCTGCCTTTGTCCCTTATGGGCAAGGTAGCCACGGTTAAAATGAAAATCTTACCCAAAGTTAATTATCTCTTCTCAATGATTCCCACACAACCGCCATTAAAATGGTTCAAAACATTAGACTCATCCATATCAAGCTTTCTATGGAACAATAAACCTGCAAGAATTAGTCTAAAAACTTTAAAATCTGCAAAAAGCTGTGGAGGATTAGAATTACCTAACTTCCACAATTACTTTCTTGCAAATAGATTACAATACATCTTAAAATGGTTCAAAAATAATCCAGAAACCAACTCATGGTTAGACTTGGAACAGGCGTTATGTGGAAAGATCAACCTGTCAGATCTTCCATTTATTAGTCAAATAGTTAAAAAACAGGATTGTTTCAAAAGTATTAATATAAATGCCACTTTAACAGCCTGGTGGGAATTTCTCAAAATATCAAAATCATCAATTCAACCGTGCAAAATGACACCCATCTGGAACAACCCAGACATCCTCATAAACAAAAAAATTATCCACTTCCCAGCTTGGCAAGCAGGGGGCATAAAACAACTAGAGCACATAATTATTGATAGAAGATTCATAACTCCCCAGGAACTTCAAGACAAACATGGAATATATAACTTCTTGGAATATCAGCAACTTAAATCAATTATTACTAAAAAGTTTAAATACAGAGACAACGATTTAAAGCTACCAGATGTAGTTACCACTCTGATCAATTTCTCAATGAATAAAACTCTCTCCAAAATATACAAACTTTTATGTAATTTAGATAACAATATTTCACTTCCGACAACAAAATGGGATGCGGATTTGAGCATCAGCACAGATGAAAGTTTTTGGTCAGAACTTTGTCTAAACACCTTTAAAATGACAAAAAGTCCAAATCTGCAGCTAATCCATTTCAAAACTCTTCACAGAATTTACTACACTGAACAGAGGATGTTCAAGATGGGTCTCAGCACTGTGACAGTAATCTACCCGACAATTACATGCATGCACTATGGTTCTGCACGCCTGTCCAGGCTCTCTGGCAGCAGGTATGTGCCGATCTATCAGTCTGGCTTAAGGTTTCAATCACAGCTTCACCGTCACTGTGTGTGCTTGGTGACATGAGTGCCATCGATGTAGAAGGAGGATTGGGCTCTATCATTTTCATAACTCTTTGCATTGCTAAAAAAACTATTTTAATAAATTGGAAAAGCAAAAATAATATAAATATAAGTCAACACAGAAATCTGCTGCTTGATCATATCAGCTTGGAAAAAATGTCAGCCCAAAGTTCAAGTAACTTTGAAAGAATTCGGTCTCTCTGGTCTCCCATAGCTAACTCCGTGACTTAGGGGGTGGGGGGGGCATGGTCGTCGCTGCTCCTTGCCCTTCTGCCGTGGGCCGGGGTGGGGGTCGGGGCCTCCGGTGCCTGGCCGGGGGTGGTGGGGGCTCCGTTGGTCGGGGGGTCGGGTCCGGCGCCTGGGTGGGGCGGCCTGGGGCGCTGCGTGGTCCTCTGGGCTTGGGTGGGGGGGGGGGGGGGGGGGTGGTCTGGCTTGGCTTGGGGGGGTGGTCCCTTTGCCTGTGCTGGGGGGGGTTGGCGGGGGGCGCTGCTCGGGGGGGGGGGCCCAGCGGCGCTGGATGGGCTGGATGGGCTTCCCATCTACACCTGGGGCTGGGATCGGCAACCCTCTTGGGGCCCCCGGTCGCTCTGGGTGTCATCCGCTTCGGCTGCGGGGTCTGGGGGTGGGGTGGGGGTCTTGTCGGCCCTGTCCTGTGGGGGGGCATTCTGGGGGAGGGGGGGGGGGCACTATTGGTACGGGGCAGGGGGGGTTGACGGGTCGGGGTCTCCGCTGAGGCCATCGGCGGTTTCCCCGGCCGGTTGGCTGCCTCGGTCCCGTCGAGGCCTGACCAGAGCTCTTCTAGGGCCGGCGTTTGGGGGTGGGGGCCTGGGCTTGCTCCGGGGGGGGCTGGCGCTTTCTGGCTCCTCTCTCTCTGTGTGGGGGTGGTGGTGCTGGGCCTGGGGTGTCTGCGCCTCCGGGGGTGGGGCCCCGGGGCTGGGTGGGCCTGGCCCCCTTGCTGGGGGGGGGGGCGGGGGACAGCTGTTTGACCACCGGGGGACAGTCTATCATCTGTCCCCAACTTACCCCCTTCCTCATATAACCTCATAATAGGGTGAGGGGGTGGGGGGCTTAGCCTGCGATGAGCCTTGGGGGGGGGGTTTACTAGGCAGTGGCCCCCCTCCTGTGGTTGCCATATGGAGTGGGCCCCCCCCTCTTTCGGTTTTATTTGCACCTTAGACATGTAGGGCCCTTGGTAGGGGGGTGCTTGGACATCACTGCCAGCAAGCAGCGGATGTCCTCCTAGCACCCTACCCGCCAATTTTAACCGCACCTTAGACATTTAGGGCCCCTTGGTGGGGAGGGTGAGGGGACGTCACTGTGAGTAATCAGGAGATGTCCCCTTAGTGCCCTACCCGCCAATTTTAACCGCACCCCCCTTAGTACACACACCCCTCCCCCCTCAATATATACATCCCAACATAAACACACACACATGAACACACACACCCTTTCAAACACACATACACGCACACACATTTTGCAAGGAAGGTGGGACCTGGGTCCGTCTGTCCCCTGCCTCTTCCCTTGTGGGGGTACGGGCCCCTTTGCAGCGGCGGCCGTGTCCCCGGGGTGCTGGCTTCCTGGGCCCGGCGGTGCTCTCTCCGCGCGGTGGGGGGGTTCACATTACATCTGAGCCGGGGGTGTCTGGTCCCTGGGGGGTGGGTTCTGGTCCTTGCTCCTGAGTGCTGGGCCCCGCCATATTTCCAACTGTGGCCGAGCCTGGTCGGGCCATATTTACAACACCCCTTGTGGGCCCTCTTTTTTCCCCGGGGTTCCCCCCTCCTGGGCAGGGGCGGCGGGCCCCTGCCTCGCTCCTCCCTGGACCAACCGTGGGCCGGGCGGGTGGCTGCCTGGAGTGCGGAGCGGGTCTCCCTTGGGGGTCCTGGCTCGTACCTGGGGTTGGGGCGGGGGGATGCCCGGAACTCCTGGGTGGTGGTGGGGTGCTCGTTTGGGGCTGTGGGCGTCCTTCTCCGGTGGGGCCCTGCGTTGGGTTCTCCCGGCGCGGCGGGGGGGCTGCTCTCCTGGTTGGGCTGGGGCGGCGCTCTCTTTCCCTCCGTGCGTCCCTGGCCTCTGGCTCTGGGGGCCTTGCGGCGGCCCTGCTGGCCCTGGCCTGGGTGGCGGGCTTGGTCGCCCGGGCGGCGGTTGTTCCCTGCCGGTTCCCGTGTGGCGTTGGGGGGATTCCGGCTGCCGCTGCTGCTGCGGTGGGGGTCTTGGGGTGGGGATGGCTGGGCACTCTCCCTCCTTCTTTTCACGTTCCACCATCCATTTTAGAAGAACATAAACACTCACCTGAGCACTGGTGTTAGCTCACCTTTGCACTAACAGTTTGCATGACTGAATGACTGAAATATTTCACACTAGTTGGTTTTAAGGCATAAGTATGCGGGTGAACACTATCTGTTTTGTGTACATGTCGACAGGTGGACATTTTTGCAGCTAGCAGGTGTGTTTATAACATTTGAGTGTGTGTGTGGACAGGCTCCGCCCCCTTTTTTTTTTTTTTTTTCTACATTTGAACCTTACCATAATGATTAACAACGAGTAAACTTGTTGCTTTATGCTGCTTCATGGTCTTATCCCCCTTCCCCTCCTATTATCACCCCCTACCCCCCCTCTCTCTAACGTCCCTCTCTCTTCTTCCCCTCTTTCCTTTTCCGTCCGGTCCAACACCAAAGATTTTCAGACATGATTGAAATTAATAAAGTTTGGCCTCAATTACAAAAGGGGTTTATTCAGACATACCTTTGGTTTGTCTGAAGATTAATAACCCCTCTTGTTAAAGTAAAATATGTCCAACACAAGAGGCCCTCAGCACCTAATCTGTCTGCCCAGCTGTTGGACAGGACAAGTTAAAAAAAAAAAAAAAAAAGATTATAAATAAAACAGAACAAATGAAAGTCGTGTATTTTTCTCTGCGGTCCGGTAACAACTGTCCCACAGACCAGTGCGGGACCACAGCTCAGGGGTTGGGGACTACTGCTACAGGCACCTTTTGCAACACTGTGTGTATTTTCCCATCTTTATTCAATCTTTTTGGAACCTGGGCCTAACCAACTTGGTTTGATCATAAAACCAAAGTCAAAAGAACTCAAATTTGACAGGAAAACTGTAAAAGTTGAGGAATGCTGTGCTTTTATTCTGAAGGCACCCCTCCACCTTTAAACATAACACTTCTCAACAATTCACATTAGACTACACACGAAAGGCGGCATGTGTCAACAGCCGTCAACAATCAGGAAATTCTATAAAATAAGAGCTTTGTAAAACTGTAATAAAACAACAAATATAAAAATGTATCTTTCTGCATAGCTATGGTGTTTTTTTCAGAGGGATTTTGCTTGCAGCTGTATGTGATGATTCTATTAACCCCTTTAAACACTATTACAAAGGCATCAACAGAATCTTAAAAAAATAAAATAAAAAACTGATAAAAAATAAGATGATGTTTCTATGAAAGCCACAACACACCTTTATATACTCTCAATCATAACCAAAACGATCCTTAAAACATTTTGGCTCCCTGGAGTTCACACCAGTCTCCTGATTTCATGTCAGTTTTCAATTCAACCTACAGAAGCCATTGAATCCATTATTCCATCTGTCAAACGTGACTATGAGTGATCTCGCTGCCAAATAATCAATTTCTGTCTTTCTTACTCTCTGTTATAGTGTCGATGTAAGGAGAAAAAAAAATCAAGTATCATTGGTGGTTCCAGCAGTGCGATACAATTGAGTAATAAGGCAGTCAGCACTTGACCTTGGACAGCACTTAATTTATCTGCCTATCCGTCTCAATAATTTCCTCTGAAATGAATACAGAAGACAACCTGAACATTTCATTCATTGTCAAATGACACTTCCATCTTGATGCAGGGGGATTCCATTTTTCCTTTCACATGGCTATGTTTTTTTCTGTCATTAATTTCAGGAACAGGTCAAAGGAAAATGCAGGAAAGACTGATGTTTGCTACACACAAACCCTCAGATTAGAGCTTAAAAAGAGTCAAAGGTAAAAAAATTTTTTTTATTCCCTGAAGTGGTTTTCTGCAAGCAGTCTGCAAGTGCTGTAAAAATAGATACAAGTAATACATACTTTTTTTTAAGCTTAAAATAATCAAAATAAATGACAAAAAGGCACAACTGTGGAATTTACCGATGAGAACTTGAGAATACTTATCTAGAGCTCTTCTTTCTTCATTAAGGCCCAAAGTGCTTTCAAGCTGGAAGTCCTATTCACCCATGCACACACTTTCACACACTAATGGCTGCTATAGGTGCAATGTGGGGTTGCTCAAGGGGCAAGGCATGGGCAGAAAAAGCGGAAATTGCACCTGTGACTCTTCTATCTAAAGTCGAACACTCTACCTCTGCAAGCTTGAGCTCAAATCTTTTGGTGTGGAACCGGACTTATGTTTTATGTTTAAAACTTCAGAACAATGAAATTTTGTTCCACTTTATTATTAATTTAACCCATCACAGCTACAATGTATTTATTTATTTCTACATTTCAGTTGTTTGATTATCTTTTGTGGATTTTTCTGAGCCGAATGGCTAGAGGTTGAATCTGTCTGCTGTCAGCTTCAGAGTGCTGGCAGTTGGAGGCATTTGTGGCTTGTCAGTCTCAGTTGGTCTTCATTCAGTGGTCTTTGATTCTGACAGATTTACTGCGAGCGCTGGTTGTCGGTCAGCAGCTAACAACTAGCTGAAATCTCTTTGTGAAAACTGCAGAGATCATGTAAAAGACCGCAGGACATTTAAAAAAAAAAGAATTCCCGGATGATAAAATACTCCGATTTGTAGCCATAAAAAGCATTTAGCAGGATCCAATAGACTTTCAACAGCCTTTCAAAGAGTTCATAGTGAGCCTTATGAGTATGCAAAGCAGACCATCTGACAGCAGAAAGCAGAAGGAGGCATGTGCATGGGAGAAGCGAGCGGAGAGCATTTGTCAGGACACTGTGACAAAAGGGAGTTGAAGGGGGCCTTGCTCAATGCTATTCAGGAACAATTTGTAAGCCTAGCTGTTAAAGCCAGGCCAAAGACTTGCGAACAGCTGGAGCCCCGCCGTGATTGATAAATGTGGGCCTCCAAGAACTTCATTTCGATATGAATGAAGACAAAAGCGCGACAACATTCTGTTAGTGTTTAATATTACCGTCATTATGTGGCAACAGTGGACAAACGCCCTGTCCTCAGCTGGGGATACACAATGCCAAAAGGGAGGTCAGAACCCCATTGTAATTAACATTTTATGGCAAAAGACCCTTTTTGTTGTGGCTTTGTAATTAATTCAGGTTTCAAGCTAATTAAAAGAACATTTCATCTGCACAGAAAGGCTGATGGACAACAAGGAAGGACAATTTCTTTCAGAGAATTCAGAGACATTTATAAGCCAAAAACAATATGATAAAACTGAACGATGTGCCTTTTTTTTCTCTGGGATGTTGCCAAGCTCCACACACAGAGGCCTCACTAATCTAATTTTACTGCAGGACATTTCTCATGCTAATCATGCAATAACCGAATTTCAGCATGTATCGACAACACACCGTGAAAAGAGTTTAGCCGCTTCTCTGTCACAGGCTTTTGCAGATGTTGTGACCCATGTACACATGGGTCAGTGAGAGCACTGGTCACCAGCCATGATCTGCTCGCTTACTGGGTTCACTGACTTTTAAACCTCTTTATTAACAGCTCAGGTATATATTACATCATGGGGAGGCTTTTCATCGACCTTTTCTGCAAATGCAGGGTTTTTTTCTCCTTTTTTTCTATAACTAAAATTGTGTTTTAAACAACAACAAAAAAAAAATCCTATCTCTGGGAGCAAACAATGCACATTCAAGCCTGACCTATTTAATGGCTGGATAGTGCTTAAAACCCACATGGGAAAATTGAAAAGTTTTCTGTCTTTAAGTGATATATATGGATGTGACTGAAGTCCGTAGAAACTGGGAATAGTTCTATTTTCATTTAAAAATTCCATTTCAGATACTTCTCACTGCAACAAAAGAGAACATCCATCCAGTAAAATGGTTGAGAATTTTGCTGCCAGGATTCACGATGAATGAGTGAATACTGATGAAGTAAAAAAAACAAAAAACTATCGGGTCCTGTTTTCTACATCACTCCAGCAGAGGATGGGATGGGGGGGGGAGGGAAGGGCCATAAAAGGTTTCCATGGAGAGGCACCTTTCTCCATATTCACAATCCCTGTGTTCTGAGTCTCAAAAGAAGATCAATCTCACTTTAAAGCACTGGAGGCTTCATTTGTTTGTGAAGAATATGAGGTGCTGCCAAAATGACTGTGCCAATTCTTCAAAAACCTGCTTGCCGCGATGACACAGAGTGGCTCTGAATTCATTGTTTTTTGGGGGCTCAAGTTCACAGAGACGTGAACAAAGCCACCCAGCAAAGGTTTAGACACTTTAGTTTTTTCACTCAAACATAATGATGGACACCTTACATACAAGAACAGGGAGTACAATAGAATTTGGTGAAGGGAATTAAAAAGACTGGAGCAACAAAAGGACAAAATAATTGTAAATAATAATACCGAAATGCTATAGGCACCTGTAAAAATAAAATAAAAAAAATGTAACCTATAACAACCCAGAGCTATTTTTCTTACAAATAAAAAAATAATGTGTATTTTACCATAGGGAAAGTGGACTAGTATCCATTTCTAATGTTTTTTCTGTTAAACTGATGTCCCCATGGATTGTTATGGGTTATCACAAATAAAAATTGTTGATCCATGTTTGATCAGCTAAACCTGATTTTCTGTGAGAAAGTCTAAAAAAATAAATGACTAAAACTAGAAAAAAGGTTTCTTATAATTTTTAATTTACCCAATATCTAATTTCTGATGGAAAAAAACTTTTGAAATTACATTTCTAACCTAAGATTAATAATAATTTGCCTTTTTGCATTCAGAAAGATTGAAATCAAAAACAGTTACCTAACCCTAAAGATATCTATGTAAAAATGTTTGACCTCAGTGTTAATTTTGATGATGTTATAAGGTCTTAAAAATGCACAATATTAATAACTTTAAGAACATTAAAACAAGAAAATATGTGTTGTTATTTCAGTTACATAGAGAGATTAAAAAAAACGTTTTATTTTATTAGGTTTAGGGATTTATCTTCATCTCTTGTTGAAAATGTAACCATTTTCAATAAAGCTTTTAAGAAAAAAACTGGTTTAGGAAATTCTAAATTTTGAAAAGCAGCCCTCAGCAATATATTGCAGCTTTGAAAATACGACTGCAACAATGTTGGGGAAATATTTATGAAGCCTCAGTGAAATCTTTACATATTGTGCTTTTTGAAATTTTTACATTAATAACTGAGTGCTTCATTAATGTGTTAAGATAAAATAAGAAAAATAAGAAAAAGTACAACTTTATGAAATTATAAAAAACATTCCAAAACCATGCATTATTTGTTGGTATAGAATGTGATTTGGAAGATGTCAAACAATCTCTCATTGTCTGCTCAGAAGACTCCACACTTCTGCCCGGCTCTGCCTGGTTTACCAACACTATTGATTGCAGGTGATGTTCTGGACAGAGTCCATCTGACCTCTGTAGGGGCTTAAATACATCATTGTCCAGAGAGGGACCTCCTGAGACTCGACTTATATAGTGAGAGCAAGGCAGCACCTCACTCCCAGACAAACTGATGAAGTGGCAACACACACACACAAAGTAAATGGGACACATGGATAAGCACTTCTTGCTCCTTTTCACTCCCTGGCAAAATCTAAAAATACAGTTGGAGACAAATAGTATTGCCTGGTGGAAATGTTGTCACTAACATTTTTTCTGTTTTGAAATGGAGCACAAAATTGTTTCCAAAGTGGCTTGAATATGTGATCATTTCAGACCCTTCTACTCATCTTGTTGTTTATCGGGCTGATCCGATCTTCTTTGTTTTCTTCTTGTGAATTCTAATTGGCTTTATTAATCAGCAATCATGTTAACACTCTCCCCAATCTGTGTGGCAAGCTTTTGTTCCATACACACCTCAAAGCCATTGATGGAAATCCAATGAGACATAGCTTTACCTGCTATGAAACCTCAGCAGCAACCATCAGTGCAATGTAGGGAAAGAGGTTGGGAAGTACACCTTAAATTAATTAACATCAGACCTCATGTAACACTTCATTTCTGTAAACAAATGCTTTAATATGGGTAATTAATTAAATATGCCAAGCTTCCTCTCTGTTTGTGTTAATCTCTGATCATGTTGTTCACTTTTAATAGATTATCTTTGGTTGAGAATACTGGACATAAACTAGTTTTGTTTTGTTGCTATTTTACTTTGATTGTTATATTAAATCCTATTTTAAAATAACTTTTTATGTATAATATGCTAGTGTTGTTTGGGTTTTTAAACCCATTTACCCAACATCATGCTTTACTTTTGTTATTTTGGTCCTAACATGAATATGAGTAGATTTTACTATTAATACATTTATGTGACACACATGGACCAAAAGTACCTTTTAATTTCATACCTCTACTTTACTTTTGCTCATACTCTCTTTTAGTTTAGGAAAATGCTTTTTTATTCACATGATGCATTTATTTTCCTTTCGTTTTTTTCTATATTTTAAAAAAAACCTTGTCACATCTTTATTTGTAAAAAAGGTCAAATAACTAAATGTGTAAAACTACTTTTCTCTTAAATTTAATGAGATATTATTTCTTAAGTGACCCTTGATCCGTAAACGGCATCAAACTTTGACAAGTTGTGCATTGATATATATTCATTTATTTGAACTCGCCCCTTTATGTGAGATTTCATTTGTCTGCTTGTTTGATGCTTGTTTTAAAACACACAGCTCAATGTGTTTTAGCTTTCCTGATTTCCATTTCATATCTGTACCCTTCACGTGCCCAGCTCTGCATGAGAGCTGCTCATGGGTGATGATTCTTGAATTGATTTGCCATTCTCACAAACGAAGGGCACAAAAGGCTGAGCAATCAGTCCAAGGCTGGCTGCCTTTGGCCCGGAGAGAGGAGAGATATTCTGTGAGTGGAGGCAAGCATGGGTGATCTGAATCATGAAGAATAATGTTTAGCCTGGCACATGATCAGGGATGTTAATTCTTCTTGAGAGGGGGATGGTGCAAAGGGGGCTGGCACTTGGTGATGTCATTTTGGCTATTTGAACAATCTGGCAGGGCCGACGCTGGCGAAACACTGCTCAATTTGCCGGGGCTCCTGCTCCATTTGCCTGTTAATGAGCACTGTTGCTGGAGGTACCCATGTGTACCATGTCATGAGCCGAGCAGGCAGCACCTTTACCTGACGCTCTGACCACAGAGGAAAATGGCAGCTGCTGTGACAGATGTTTTCACTGTCCTGAGAGGAGAGCCATGGGACGCCGGTACAGTCAGAAGGCCTGGATGAATCACTGGCAACAACTGCTACAGCGTGTCTGCCTGAGTGTACAACCACATTGCACCGGAAACAAGGAGAAGAACAAGGAGTCAGACCTTTCCTCACAACAGCATCAAACAGAACAAGAAAAGGCCCCCACTGGGTTCTGAAATGTGGAAACAAAAGTGGAAAAGATTTAGTGTTTTCAAAATACTTACTGTATCCCATTCAAAAGGGAAACAAATATAGAATATTACTTTTATGTTTATTTATTTGAAACTTCCAGTTTTGCCTAAATGAAGAGCTCCCAATGTTTTACACTCTTAAAACAATCGGTTATTTCGTTGACCCAATTTCTGGGTTATTCGTGTTGACATGTATTGTTGGGTAACTTTTTGGAGCAATACTGGTTTTGGGGGTTATAGTGGTGTCATTTTAACCCAATTTAAGTTTTTTTTTCAGATTTTTATTTATTTTTTTATTTTTTTTATTTTTTTATTTATTTAATAGTTATCCTAGTTTAAAATAACTATGAAAAGAATGTACCGGTAGTCTTTTTTTAACCTTGGAGTTGGGTTAAAAGCAACCCAACTTGGGTTATTTTAATAGAAATCAGTGTCTACGGCTGAAATGAAGGAAAAATAAGAAAATTACATCCTAATTTTCTAAATGGCCACTAAATTCCAAAATAATTTACTTCTGAAAACAAAAATCAAAAAAAATATAGTTGTATCCCCATATGGCTTGATGGGGAAAAATATATATGCAGCACGGCTGAAATAAACATCAAGGAAATGAAATAAAAATCAAGGATTTGTTTGGTAAAAAGAGCAAAATTCCTTAGTCAGTGATACATTGAACAGATCCATAAAACAGAAAAACCAGAGTACAGTTTTAATGATGGAGCGTGGATGGGAAATAAGCATACATACAGTGTAATTCAGTTAAGTTTCATGCCTGGTTAAGCATGTACATCTTTTGGCGGGCCCACTAACTGATACCACTTCAGTGCAATATTTCAGAGCACATCAACATGTCTGTGAAATTAACTCTGATGTGTGAGTGGAGTCGAGTCTTGAGCTTTAAGCTGTCTTGTGATTATATCGAGATAGATAGAGCAAGTTGTTGTTTTTTTGTTGCTTTTTTTGTTTTTTCCAAAAAACTCCCTACAGTCTCCAAGCTGTCATGGCAAATTTAAATACACCTCAGAGGAAATAATGTCAGAATCATTCTATAATGTTCGTGCTGCTGGAAAATAGGTAATAGATGCAACCCCCCGAGAGTGTTTTCAGAGGCAGTTGATTTTTCCTGCTAAATCTTGAGTTGAGATGTAAATATGCTGCTTACAAGCATCATCCTCCGACCCCCCTATTTCTGATTTCTTCCATCTGGCAGACAATAGTTAAAAATTCTTAATCCATGAGCAACCATTGAACATTAGTGAAGTGCAAATTACAGATGTTTTACTGTCTCTCCCCCTTCTTTTTTCCCCTGTTTTGATCTGTGCATCCCACTGTCACTCAGTGTCATTTTCGCATCCCTCGCTCCTCTGCATTCATTAGACACCCTGTGCCATCATGGCACCATATGACACTGTCATCATTTGGTAATTAAACCTTTGCTCGTTTAAATATGAAAAGCTGGCAAGGGTGGGATCATAAACAATGTTGTGCAAACCAGATTTTCCCTGACTAAATGGGAATTCAAAGAGAGCATCATGTTTTTTTTTGTTTATTCTCAAAGCAAAATAAAGAAGGTAAAAGTTCATAAAGTGTGCGGAATTTACGCACAGATGTGTAAAGAAGAATAAAAAAAATGTCCACAACTATGTATTTTCAGAGATACACAAAAAATGATTATATGCACACTCAAAAAATATGCATGTTTGCTTTTCAATGCAAGGACTTCAACGTCTTTTTTCTTTCATATGTGAATTTGAGCCACGCAATAAAATCTCTTCTCTGCCTTATTAGGACAAGATTCTCCTATTTTCGCATCCACGGAAGCCTTCATCACTCCAGAATTAAGCAAATAGCTGTGAAGAGGAGGAATGCCCGAACCATTACAAGCCAAACGGTGGCTTTTTATTACCGCCTAACAATCTTCCTCAGAGCCGTCCTTTAGCGCACCTCCGCGCTTGGAGCCGGCGAGAAAGTGCGTGGGAGGAGGCCATTCAGTCACATTATGCCTTTCCATAGATCAAGGTCACAATTTTCATGATCATTACACCACTGAAGGTGACAGGAAGCATTTACAGAAGTGATCGGGAGCTTATGTGGAAGCTGCTCATCCGTAGATTTCCGTGGAGAGGAAGATGTGTATAAACAGCCCGGCGCGCACCCACGGACCCACAAACTAATCAACAAATCACACTGAGCAGCTCCTCTTCACTGTTACACCGAGGAAAACTAACAGGATTACACACAAAAAAGATAAAAGTAATAACAATAAGAGAAACAAAAGCAGAGAAAATCCGTCCTCCTGTGTTGCTCGCATGAAACCAGGAGGAGTCTGCTTCATTATGCATTCACATGCCATGGGCTAACACATGTCAGAGGCCCACTGGAAAGAAGCTCTGTTTCCCATATTGCTGACATGTGATTGGAAGCTGTTGGCTGTCTGGTTGGGGCAGAGGCAGCTGGCGGGACACTTTATAGTCGCCTCAGGCGGCTGACATGCGCATGGACACACAAACTGATGCGCTGGTGGGTCTTGAACCTGCAGCTTGTGGGAAATATATGTTTTATCTTCTTTCATCAGGAAAAAAAACAAACAAACATCATACAATACAAAAGACATTACGTGGCCATGCAGCTACAGAAAAAAAAATCAAATTACTGCCAATATTTCTGACTTCAACTCACAGTGCGCACTTTAGGTTACAACCAGAGGGGCGCACATTTAACTATTCATGTGGAAAGTTTGATGGGGGGAGAAGGGATTTAGCCCTTGTTCCCAGTGCAATAAATGCAACGTGGAGAATACTTTTAAAAATGACAAGATACAGTCCTATTTTAATCCGGCACTGCAGGGCACATTTAACAGTACTTGGGAAGCTGCATAATGAATGAAGAGCTGCAACTTTAGCCCCGGATTTAGTGTCTCAAAGCGTGCTGGGAGATTTTAAAAAAAGGAGCCACTGCACAAATTAATATTCTTTTGAAGTGGATTTTAAAGATACATTGTAAAAAGTCCCCCATTTCATGTTCCACGTGTATGTAAATGAGATGTTAATTTTTCTTAATGATTTGTTCTACCTGAGGCATGGAGAAGCTCCCAAACTGACTGCTTTTGTGCTCAGGGTATGAAAAGTCATTTGGCAAAGGGGTTTTTCCAATCAGTGCAATTAAAACCTGCATGGTCTCACCTGCATTTGAATCTTAAGTGCAACCCAGAATCACCCCGGAACTGCTCAGAAGGGGTGATGGAGGGTCGCGTACTGACGGAACACACCATCAGCTGAAAACATTGCAGGAATCAGCGCAGGTGTAATTGGAGCGCAGGTGGCAGCCTTAAAAAGCCCGTGAACCTGTACAGTTACAGTGCAGACTGACTGTGAGCTGCAGGGAGCTCCTCCTGCACCGGTTTTTATCATCTAAAATATGACCCTGCCAGCTGTAAACTGGATGCATCGACTTTTACGCATGCTTTTAATTTTTGATGCTTTGCTATGAATAGTTGATCTGAGCTACAACCTTCCTTTAAACCATGAAATGCAAAAGATTATTTGAATTTTTACCCTGTAGATGCAAACAAAAGCCAACAGTATTAATTTCGACAAAGTATATGTTTTTGTAACAAAAAAAATCAAATGTTATTTTTTTTTCTTTAATCCTGACTGTATTCCAATTATCGAACGGCAATTAAATTCGCTCAGTTGAGTGTAGATTTACACCTCACTGAATTTCAAGGAGCTTATATTATTTAATTGCTCCAAGGGAGGGATAGACACCATCAGCTGAAAGTCCAGCATATTTTTCATTTGCAGAGTTTGACACGAGTCTGGTTTTATTTATTAAACACTATTTCCAAAGCAGTTTGGCTATGTTAATTTGAGAGTGAGAAGAAGCAGCCACATCAATCATTTAATGTGATGTGAATTGTGCATATTACTGAGGCGTTATAAGGTTATAAGGTTGACGTGTCTGCTGCTCTTGGTCAGTATTAAAAATGTAGGACTTTGGCAAAAAAGAGCAGAAGATAGAAAAAATAACACGTTATGAGATTAATACCTTCTGAATTATGCTATAAAAGAAGACAATATTTATTTTAAAAAGTTAAATAAAGATTTTTTATATAGTAGTTTCTCAGATTAACAAATGAAAAGGAAACTAATTAGTCAAAGATACAGCTTTAATTTTAAAATGTGAGTGATCAATAGAAAATAGCTGTAACGAGCCAAATAATTATGGACAAAATTAAAGCAAGTGCAAAATCAATCTTTCACGGTGTCGAGGATGGAATCAAATTGATGCTCCATCTGTTCAGGCCACCGATCTTCGTGGCCCGGAGTGACTCCAGGAGTCCAGGAAAAAGAAAACGCGTTTGTGGATGAACATGTCAGCAGAATCCTGCTGAATTAAAAGTGTTGTTTTGTCGCACTATTTTTTCTTTTAAATGACTAATGCCATGCAATCATTGTGTGTGAGGGTGTGTGTGATTATTATTATTTTTTGCCTAAATAAAGTCAGATAATACATATATTTATATAAAAAAGTGTGTAACCGTTTAACCCCCCCCCCCCCCCCCCCCGATTTTTAAAAAGGTGAGTCAAACAAAAATTTCGAAATTAACCCAAATCTTCTTAAAACTCTTCTTCAAGTCCAAAACGATCAATATTGACCTCTGAATGGAGATCGATTGATGGCTGGCAGCCAACACGAGAGAAAAAAGAAGAAGAGAAAGTTGATGTGACACCTTTAGAGGAAATAAAACTTCTTTAGGACTTCTTGGACCGTCCTCTGACGCGCCGATTTCCCCGAGAGTGGAGGCTGATGTTCGGCGGACGAACTGCTGGACCATCGACGCGTCTTCTTCCCTCTCTCCTCCTCTTCCTCCCCCTCCCCACAAGCTCCTGCATTCTTTTTCTCTGCTCTGCACAGGCCATTAGGAAGCGGTACAAAAGATAAATTGCTCTCTGTCAATGCATTACACCTCTCCTAATGGGTGCACGCAGGCTCCGAAAACATTTTTGCAAACTCTTGACATGCAGTTGCGCCGTCTAAACACCGCATCTGGCAGTCGGAGTGGACACCGAACAGGGATTTGGGCTCCAACTTTACATCTTTAGGACATGTTTTGATCATTTTTGGAACAATTACGCGTCAGTTTTCCAAAGTTATCCTTAATGATTTCCATGTGAGTAAACAAACAAACAAACAAAAAAAGATTTATTCGTGACAATGAATATTTAATTTTAAAAAGGAAGTGAGCGCAGGGCAATGAAGGAGGAGAAGAGGAAAAGGAAGGGGGTGACTGAGGGAGTGAGTGACGGTGGATATGTTGTTGGTGGGGGTCTTATAGATGGGGGTAGAAAAAAAAGAATGTAGCTTTAAGGGAAATGTGCAGCCGGGTGTGAAATTACAGCCTATAGTGCTACATATTGTACCAGAAGCTCTCTCCAAAAACAGTAACAAAAAGAGAAATCATCCTCTAACCTGACCAGGAGGCTGCACCCGTCTGCCCCTAAGAGATGCCCCCAATAGTCCCATCATGCCCCAACACAGGACCCACCCCCACCACCCTAAATATACCAAATATACATCAATACATGCACATATGTATTTTTTTATTTTTCATAATTAGATATTATATTTGCTATTCCATAATATGATTATCATAAAAATAATTACTTTGTTGCATGAAAAATTTAAGCAAAAAATCGTTTTTTTCTGATTCTCTTAAAAAAATTAATTATTGCGTTAAATGTTTAGAAATATTTATTGTTTTTTTATTATGTTATTTAAATAAACATGTGAAAAACACTTAGAAACAAACAAGATTCAAAGCAAATCACCAACAACAATATTTTTATCACCTCCCATGAAGCTGTTTTTTGCTCCAATATAAGTTTGACATTTTTTTTTAGCTTTTAGTTTGCAGGCCCACCTAAACTTTTACTTTTTTTTATTATTTGGAGCTCTGCCCCGCTTCCTCCTTGAGAAACGATGCAGCGCCATCTACAGAGGCTGAAGGGAATGATGCGCAACGGCACCTGAGCCACCCATCGTCCGCCGCTGCATGCGCTTCCACTTTGTACCTGTTATCATCACAATATCAGCTGCGCGCAACAAAAGGTCAGTAAACCTGCGTTTAAACCTCCATGCAAGTCTGAACATTCCCCATATAAACTAGAGGGAAGGTAATTTTGGACCTCCATGTGGCACTGTACGATCAAATCTGAGAAAATGGACAGTGCTGTTTTTAAAAATCCAATCAAGAATTTAGAAAACGCTGCTTTGTTTATTCAAAAATTGAGAAACATTTTCTTAATTTTATGTTTTTTCAAATAAAGAAAAAAAAACATTCCAAAAAACACAGACAAAAAAAATTCTTTCAATTTTCAAGATATATTTTTTAAAATTCTTTCCATCCTCGTTGGTGTGTTCAACACAGAAATCCCCTCATTTGGACTCCCTAAATTGTAATCATTTCATTTTTTTAAAGTTTTCAATGTATGTATTTATTTTCTTCCGTCGGCGAATCAAAGTGTTGGCATCTATTGCCTTTGTCTGACAAGTCATCCATATAGGAAAAAAGGGGGGTCTGAGAAGGGGAGGAGAGGGGGGAGGAGGGGAGGGTTGCAGCTTTTAGAACCACAGACACAGACAGAGGCTTCATTCCTGGCTCCACAGATTCAGCCTGACGCATCCAAGGCGCGCGCAAGAGAAAACCCCGGCGTGTGTGAAACGCGTTTCCTCCATCAGAGGCCGCCGAGATTGAGGAGATACTTGGCCCCCCGCACGCTGGAAATCTCTTTATATATTTTTTCTTTTTTTTCTTCCTGACATGCTGTGAGATTTACCTCCGTTAGCCTCGCGGCTTTGCAAGCGCACCGAAAAACTGAGCAATCCTTCGGTCATGTGCACCTGCCAGAGCTCCGCTGCGGGACCGGACTGCTGAAGAAAAACAGGGGGGCAACTTTGGAGAAGAAGTTGCCATATAGATCGTTTGTTGGCGCTGGGGTGGAGGGGCGAACTGAGTCCCTCCATCGTGTAGAGTCACCTTTTATTTTCTTCACGTTTTCATCCCTTGACAGAAAGGCGAAACGGCGACTTCAGTTGATTATCTGTCTTTCCTTTGCTATCCAATGGATATTCACTGCAAAGCAGACCCCTTTACGGCGATGCACCGTAAGTAGCACAACCCCGGTTTCTTGGTAGCCTTTTGCATGCACGCGGATAAAAAAAATAAATAAAAAAAACACAAGATTTTTTTTTTGTTGTCCCCAACAGTTTAAAACGTGCATCCGGCATGTTTCCATATAAAAATAACACAACCCAACAAGAGAACACTGCTCACTACGACAAAAAAAAAAAAAAAAAAAAAAAAAAAAAAACACTTCATACTTAAGCATTTGGATTCACGCATGGCGTGCGCAAAAGTTCTACTTGCCAGAGTAAACAAAGAACGTGCTTTAGCAGGTGTTCTGTCATTTGAATCACCCCAAAGCTTCCCGCGCGCCACGCATGTGTATGTGAGCGTGAGTGTAGGCCTAATAAGTCAGGACACATTAGTTACGCATCTAATATTCAAATTATCCAACAGAAATCCACTTCAATTCGTGTATGTTTTATTCAATGTGATTGATGTTGTTATTTTAATAATACCTAACGTTATACTATATGTTGGCGCAAAATAACGCATAATTTCAGTAATAAACTTTTTCTAAATTACTATAATAATTTAAAAGGAAAGACAGAAGGAACCCTCGTGCAAAAAAAAAAAAATCTAATTTAAATAATATTAAAGACCATATAAAATAACCCTTTTTGACTAAGCAAAGCATTTTAACATACATTGTTTTAATCTGCACCAGTAAAACCTAATCAACATGATAGACATGCTGCTTAATTGGTGTATTTTGTATTTTTTTTTATTTGAGAATAGAATTGTATATGATCAAAATAATTACGTAAAAATGTCCTTCGCTTATTCTTTGACCAAATAAATATAATTTCTATTTTAAACAAAACTAGAATGATAAAATCATAGCACACAAACTAAAAAAACAGATTTTATAAACCTTATTTTTTTAATTAACTGCATTTTTTCCATAATATCTAAAGACAATAAAATATGTTTGCCTCATTATGTCTTGAAGTGATTGTTTTTTTCTGCTTTTTCAGTCATGTTTTTATTTAATTAATGGTATGTATATATAAATATTTATTTGTTGACTTTGTTGCTAAATAAAAATTAGAAATATGTTATCATTTCTACCAAAAAGATAAAATAAATTGCCGAAAATGTTATGTTAATTTATAATATTCCTAGGGCATTTAATGTCCATCCCAGATCACAAAAGATTTTCTCCATTTAAAATAAAGAGCACAGTTTTGCCTGCTGCAATGAGATGATCCTGAAAACTGAGATTGGTTTGTTGTTTACGGGTTAACCCCCCCCCCCCCCATCCACACATAAACACATACACTCCACACACACATACACACACACTACATTCAACACACACACAAATAAAGACTCACATGCTTCTACCCTCTCCGTTACGACCTTATGTAATGTTACGTATGTGTGCGTTTGTTGCTGTTGTATCCCACGTAGGGCACGGAGGTGTGAACCAGCTCGGCGGGGTTTTTGTTAACGGCAGACCCCTCCCGGACGTGGTCAGGCAGCGGATTGTGGAGCTGGCCCACCAGGGTGTCCGGCCCTGCGACATCTCCAGACAGCTGCGGGTCAGCCACGGTTGTGTCAGCAAGATCCTGGGCAGGTGGGTGAAGATTCCCCGGCCAAGGTAAAACCCAGGGTCCACCTGTTCGTATTTGGACACAAAGAACGCATATAAAAAAAAGAACTGTCAATTAAGAAAAGGGAATAAATTATTGTTGCTACTTTAAAATATATTATATTTTTATCATGCGCCCTAAATGCGTTTTATCTGTTTTATTCGTGCGTAAACTTTTTTTTCCTGATACGTAAAGCGTTTCAAACCTAGTCCATTCTTTACGTTAGCACTAAAAAGATTAGAGTGGGCATTTTAATATGGAGAATGTTTTTGTTCTAATTGATTTTCTACAGATATTATGAAACGGGAAGCATCAAACCTGGAGTGATCGGTGGGTCTAAACCTAAAGTGGCCACCCCTAAAGTGGTGGAAAAAATCGCAGACTACAAAAGACAAAACCCAACAATGTTTGCCTGGGAGATCAGGGACAGGCTGCTGGCAGAGGGCATCTGCGACAACGACACCGTCCCCAGCGTCTCGTCTATTAACAGGTAAGGACAATGTGAAAAGACGCAAATAAATGTTGCGCATTTTTGTTGTCTGTGTGGTCTTGTGGAAATTCCGGGCTGTCGAATGGAATCACTTTCATAAAAAGAGCCCAAATAGATTTTTTTTAATCAAAAGAGTCAAAATATCGCTACAGGCGCGCCGCCACCCACAGCAAAAGACTGAGCAACTTAGCGCCGCCCGGTGCGCCGAGGCCGCCCGCGGTCTCTGAGGTGCAATTCAATCTTCCGCAGCGAACTCCCTCAACAATCAGCAGTACATCCAGGACTGAGTGAATCTGTCGAGATGAAAACCGATCAATATTCGGTGACCAGATCCCGTGGCGCTATAAAGCAGGCCAATTTTCTTTAGCACATCTAATGTGCGGGAGCAGAAGAGCAACGCAGACTCCATCCTGCCTGCAAGTTGTTGCTTAACCAACTGAGATCCGGTGATAAATTACATCATAATGTCCGTCACAATTTGAAGCGATGTCTCAGTGTAATTAGTATTGATGGGGAATTGTAAATTCCACCTTTACTATGGTGTCAAATCTTTGATTATAATTTCAAGTTATTTTTTTCCCGAATAAAATCCTCAGTTTGTTCCATTTAAAAAGTGGGACAACCAACACAAAGTCCTCACCCCACAACCAGCAGCACCACCAGAGATCCCCGATGATGAACTTTGGTTAAGAGGCACTGTTCCATAGAACCAGCATCAGCATTACATTTTAATGAGCTGACGGGAGAGCGCGGACAGCTCCACACAAGACATCTTTTAAAGAGAGAAAAGGCTGAAGAAAATTCATTTCATGCTTCATGGCTGCTTAAAAAGCTCCATTTAAGGAGGCTCAGATACATGTGTGTGATAAATTCAAAATGTACATTAATATCATTAAAAGAGCCCTATAAAGTTTTTCAATTCCAATTAAAGCATGGCTTTTTGGAGAGAGATTGGAGTAAGGCCTTATGTTTCTTTGTTTGCCAGGAAAATGAAAATGCAAACAAAGAGATGTAATTCTATCAGTCAAATATGAGACCATTGAATTCCTAATGTGATTTAGGACTGAATGTCTTCTTTATTTTCTATTAAGATTTCACTATCCTGCTTTGTAATCCAGTGTAGTAATATTTGGTGGAGCTTGGAAACAAAATATTTGAAAGCTATTGACTTTCTGAAGGAATACTTTTATCCAACTATTCAAAAGAAATAATAAAAATGTCAAAAACTGCAGATTTGGTGTCAGCTTTTATAGTAAAACTGAGAAGACGCTTTATTTTTAAGATCCTATAAGCGATGCTGAAAAGACACATCCTTATTTAAAAATGGAAAAAAAAATGGTGCCAAAGCGTTTTTCAGTTGAATGGTTCTTGATTTTGACTGGGGCCAGTTGCAAAGAGTCTGACCTCAGGACTGTTGACAAAACAGGAAGCTTTATTTAAACCTTTCCTCTGCCTGTTTATTCAGATGCTGTATTGTGTGGCATATCAGAATCACACTTGCTAGACATTCAAATCTAAAAAAATAAATAAATAGAAATGAAAATGTCTTCGATGGTGCTCGATATTATTGATTCAGAGGTAAAGCAATTTTAATATCTCTTTAGGGGATTTTCACAAACAGCCAGGTCATTAATTCATTCACCCAAATTGCTTATTCAATATGAAGAACACGGATACCATATGAAGTTTTTAAATTTATGTTACGTGCATGAGTCAGGGGTCGAATGACTGTTATGAGGAAAAGTGGGAAAACTTAAAAACATCAATAGGCACTTTCTGGAAGCGCATGTTGTTTGGTGGCTTTTCGTTAATGGGATTTTAAAAAAACATGTAAAAAATAACTGACAGCATATCATGTATTAATGTAAAGGTTTCAGTAACATTGATGTCAAACAAAAACCTTTGTTTCTGGATGATAGAATCTCCTTCCCTTTCAATTTGAGGGACAAAATATCTACCGCTGAATAAGCTCTTGGCTCCTCTTTTAAGTAGCTCCTTCGACATACATGATGAATAGTTTTAAAGTTTACAAATTATTGTGACAGCTCCCTTTCCCCCTCAAGTGCCATTCAGATTAAAGGAATCTAATGCTGGCGAAAGCTTGTGCAAGGCAATAAGGAACTATCGCTTTCCTGTCACATATAATTTATAGCTTTCTATTTGCATCTGTTTGTCCGAGTGACTAATCCCCAACTTTTCTCCCCGAGCCCTGATCAATACAACCTCATCCACGTCGACACGTGGGGGCCTCTGCTGGTTCTGTTTGATCTGGGAAGCAAAGGGCTTCTGTAAACGGCCCTGGCAAAAAGCCCCCAGCAGCACAGTGGGGGGAGAGGGAGATGAAGCTGATTAGTGTTGGCCAGGTAGAGTCAGTGAAGCTGATCATTGAGGTGAATTGATGTGATTTCATGCTTTGTTTGCAAGATCACTCAGACCAAAAGTGCAATGAAGACCTTTCACTGCACCTCACCTTAAAGAGGAACACGCACCTCAGTGCCCACCTGCGTATGACACAATGTTGGGTCTATTTGGGAAATAATGCAAGCATCAGTGACATGTGATTTCCGTCTTTTCCCTCAGGATCATCCGAACAAAAGTCCAACAACCTTTCCATCCATCTCCTGATGGGACATCCCTGTCGACGCCAGGACACACGATTGGTAAAGCAACGGTGCACCACTTCATAGAATCTGCTTTTCCAGGATGAGCGCCTTCTCCGTAAAATGCAACAATGCTGTCAACTTTTTTCCATCAGTTCCAAGCACAGCTTCTCCACCTGTAACCAGCGCCTCCAATGACCCTGCGGGATCTTACTCTATCAATGGAATTCTGGGAATTCCACGATCCAATGGTGAAAAGAGAAAAAGAGATGATGGTAAGAGGGTTTTTTTGTCCTTCAAAAAAAATAAAAACTCAAATGCTTTAAAAAAGGTCAAATTGTGTGCAACTTTTTGCCATAAAACTCTTTTTGCTGAACTTGCAATTACAACATTAAAACCTGCTGCAGCTCCAGCAGATGACCCTTATAAAACACTTGAGTCTGAACTCTGTTACTCTGCAGTGTCAACCTGCCAAAGACTCTTTTGATTTGAAGACACGACCTCCGCTGTTGTCTCCTGCAATTAATCTTTATGGAAGTGATTAAAGGGCTTTAGATAATTACATGTCAAGATGATGTAGCCAAGCAGCCAGGTCAGTCAAGAAAGGCTTTTCTTTTCCCTTCAACAAAAGTGGCTCCACTTCTTCTGCTGTTGGTGGGTATGAGGGGGGCCTGAGGCGATATAGATTATTGGTTCTGTAAGCAATACGCTTCCTTAATGTCACTACATAAGAAGCTGATGAGAATAGCTAAACAGATGCGCTCTTGTTGCAAGGCGTGCACGGCTGTGGAGTGATGACTCGGCTGCTGAAAACGGGCAGTTATCTCAAACAGGGTGGGGAATGAGTGCCTTATTTCTGCAGTTCTCCGGAATGAGAGCTAATCAGAACACGGCAGCAGTTTACATAGCGTCTTCTTTGTTCTGGCGTTTGCTGGGGAAGCACAGGGGTTTGTGGGATATTGAGTGGAATTGATGTTTTATGTGCGTGCGGGGAGGGAGGGATGACTAATGACCTGTCAGAGGTAGATTTCCTGGCAAAGATATAAAAACCAGCATGACGTGGACATGGCAAATGACATAATCAAGTCTTTCCCTGTAAGAGATGCAATCGCAGAGGCATAATGCAAACGTCTGGCATTTTCAAGGGTTCATTTTCCGCTGTTCATGGTCCTCTCATATTAAGTAGGGTGTAATGTCTAGTCACTGAATGATAAAATGCACATATTTCTATGCAGATTGCTGCTGAAGGGCAAAGAGGTATTAAAGGGTATGGAGTAGAATAAGGTGTGTGTGTGTGTGTGTGTGAGAGAGATGGAGAGCTGGTCTGCTTTGTGGAGGTCTTCCAGGTGACAGCACCATGTTTCTACAGCTATTCAGCCTCAAATGATTCCCCTGATGTGCTGCCATCTCAGTGATTTAGGTGTTCGGCCAGCATTATGATGAAAAGAAGAGGGCTGTGTGTACATGTGCGTGTGCGCTGGAGCCAGTTCGCATCAGGGGTAGGTTTTGCACAGAAAGTGACGGGAAATCTTGGTTCTCATATATCCGCGCAGAAGCCAGCTGGTGCCTACCTGGAACCACGGGTCACGGATGCTTTATCCTTCCAAAACATAAACCTCTGATCTTGGCCGCACACAGCTGCTAAAACGATGTCTTGCCTCGAGCTATAGTTTGTAAGAATAGTATATTATGTAGGCTTTCACCCTGTAGACACACTAGTCCTGCTGCTGTCTTCTCTTTGAAATGCTTCTCACCAAAACAACGAAGCAGAATTCAAAGTTTTTTTGCTGCTGGAGAGTCAAATCCAACAAAAGGGGGTTGCAGTCACAGAGTGTCAGTAAATTATGGTAAACTGAGTTTTATTTCAAATTATGTGTGAAGCTGATTTTTATCTTTTATTGTGCAAAAGAAATCCCATCATCTTTGCATTTAATTAACAAAACTTTCAGAATAAAAGCTTTTTCGTTTTGTCTTTTAGAACACTCGGTTGTTTATTTCTCTTCACTTTCACTGAGCCTTGTTTGCTATTTAAGCATATTTTCTTTGATTCACTAGGCTGTAGTCTGTATTCAGCCAGTGCTCGGATTAAATTTCAGTTGCTTGCCTGAGCCGTATTTGAGTTGGTAAGCCTTGTGATTATTATGACACAAGCAGTCATTATAAAGCGCAGGAAACATGAGAGAAAATGAGAAAAGAAGTGGGGGGCTGGAGCTGAGTACAGCACAAACCTTGGTGAAATGGATCGACTGTGCAGCCAGGCTTTGACTCACAACCAAGCAGACAAATCCTAAATTTTCAATTCAGCAGTGTCCTTAAAAAAGACCACCCCCCATTACAAGAAGGATGTAGAGATAATGTAGTGTGACACACGTTATGTACACTAGGTCTCGCAACGAGGAGTTTCAGGGACACAGGTGTCATAAAAGCCATTAATCTACAGTCGTCACGTGTTATTGCAAATTAAAAGTAGCATGTTACACTTGGCGGCCATTGTTGCAGACGGACAGAGTGTGGGAGACGCCTGGACAGCATCTCCAGCAGTGACCACGACTGTTCGCTCGTTTTACAAATTGACACGTATTAGAATTTGCAGTTCTGCAGAGAAAAGCTATTACCTCACAGATTAACATCCAAGTAGCCCACAGCACATTTCACCTCAGCTCTACCCCACCACCCCCACACCTGACATTTTCCATCTACAAAAATGATCTTAAACTACCTAATTGAGAAAAAATTAAAACTGCGTCTGAATATTTCTTATCTTATATCTTTTTTCGTGCAAAACTGACATGAACAAACAGGTCTGCAGATAAAATTAAATTTAATCGTACAAATCCCACAACCAGAATATTACTTGATATTTAATTTCCACCTCTCTAAGTAGCTTCTTTTTTAAAGAACCCTCCAGTTTGATTTATGCAAGAAACACCAAGAGAGAAATTTCTTGATAATCTGATCATTATATATGTGAAAAGCCAACAACACTAGTCAGTGGCAGTCAGAATGGATGTGATTCTGTGCTTCAGTAGCTGTTGAATTAATTATTTGTCATCTCAAAGCGCCATGAGGACTAAAGCGTTGCGTGTGCATGGAGATGAGTGATGGAGCGGGTTGCCGTCACACCCTACTCTGTGTATCAGCATCTGTTTTGGGGGAGAGGATGAAACAACACAAGACCTCAGCTCACAGCAAAATGTCAGCCTCTATATGCAACAATCAAAATGTGATTAATAAAGCCTCTAAAAGCTGGGAAGAAATATCAGAAAAAAATATTGACCAATCATAAATAAGGCCTTTGCAACCATCTGAATCTGGAAATTTTATATTTATTTTTTATTTTTTTATTTTTTTAATGAAACAAAAATAAAAATAAAAGCCCCAATATTAATATATATTACATATTTTTGAACAGATTTTAACCTAATTATAAAGAAATTTATTTGATCCATTTATTTATTTGATCTTTGTTGATGCAAATAAGTGCAAATAGTATGTTTTAGAAGCAATGTTTCATATTTTTCTAAATAATTAAAACAATAAAATAGAAAATTTAAACGGAGGTTCTAGAAGAACAATATTGTGCAATGAATAAGCGCATTAATGACTGAGATATATTTTGACATATTTTCCAACAACTTTCAAAGCAAATGGAGCAAAAGGTGAATGGAAGGAGAAAGTTCCTTTTTCTGTTTGAGGCTTTCATGACCTTAAGGTGCCATCTCACCTCCCCATTTTTTTTCTTTAAAGAAAAACAGCTTTCACTTTCACTGCATGACAGACATTGGGCTTTTATTCTGAAATAGCTTCCTTCCTTAAAAACGTCTTGCAGAGCTGGATTCTGCACAGTCTCATTTAAGATAATTGTTCTGTTCTTGTGTGGAGGGCAGTCGCTCAGTCTCAGTGCAGGCGTCAGAGTTTTGTTGGCTGAAGTTTCCTACAGGGGGTCGCGACCTGTTGGTGCCAAACCCACAAAGAGGAGTCTGCTTTATAGGGCTGGTTATCTGATCTGATGGAGGCGGTTCCCTCGTTACCAGAGTGTTAATGCGGACCGATGTCAAGCTGAATACACTCAGTGCCAACAATAATCAATACATGACCACAGAGTGGGACAGACATGTAACACGCCATCAAAGACGCTTTGGTAAAAGACTGTTATCTCTGTTCCATTATAGATTGATGTGGGAATGTCAGAATAAAAGTCTTGACGTTTTATTTGGATCAAACTTTTTTAGACACTTCAAATAGAATATTTTAAATCCAAATTCCTGTTAATACATGTTTGTTAAAATAAAATAAAAAAAATTGCTCATTGGGTTTTACATAAAATATATGTATACAATAAAACGTATCAAAAGTTATATAAAAGCTGTATTCCAAAAGTAGGAAACTAGACTCTAATTTATATAAACACATCTTTTCTTGTACTTGGCTATTCAAATCAGACTCAAAATGTTTCAAAAGGGTATTATGTTGAAGTTTAAGCCTTTTTTTCTGTACAGTTTCAGTATCTTTTACATTAGTTATGAAACCTAATATTGTGTGGCATTCTGATGCATTATTGTCAGATGTTCTTAAAATTTAAAATATACAGTAGCTCAAACAATAGCTAAGTTTATATTTGGAATTGTTGTTTTTGACATTTCCACAACCCAGTCAAACTGTTTCTCTTTTTAAAAACTAATCAAGATAGAGGAACCACAAAGCACAGCTTTATAATTGTTCCAAATGATGCAAGAGTCATCTTCAATTGCTGCTAATTTGTCAGTACTGAAGAGGGCATGTGGGACTGCCCTCAGGTTGAGTGGGAGGAAGAGTGTGTAGGCTGACCTAGGATGGTTTGTCTTGTGTGTGGGAAGAAGTCTATTCCATTGTGGTGAATGACAAATATGGTGTGTGTGTGTGGGGGGGGGGGGGGGGGGGGGGGGGGTATTGATCAGCTGCTGTGGCACAGGCTGGCTGATAGAAAGTAATTAATGACTCTATTTGCCTTGGTACCAAAGAAAACAATAGAGTTTGATAAACTGACACACAGGAGTGTGAAGGGACCTTCGTGTGGCCCTGCACAGGCATGTTGAGAACTTACTGGATGTGTCAAACTCAGCAGAGGAAAAGGAAAGCTGTTGTTTGTGAATACGTTGTACATAAACACTTTTCAATCCTGGGGTCTTTGTGTCTTAGATATAAAGCTTTATCCTTTGTGTTTCTGTTTATGAATCAACAAGTCTTGTGGGGTTTTTTTTTGTTGCAAAGTTAAAGCTAAATGTGTATTTATTTTACAGTCTGTATGTTCAAAAATTGAACCAAAAACATTGCAATGTTCCACAAGGTTGGTTGTAATATCGTGTGCACAATAAAGGAAGACTATCTTTAAAACATGCAGGAATCATTACATTTCTGACCATAACCCCTTGATGCTTAATGATTCAAGAGGTTTGGCTCCAAAATTACCTACTTTAGCATCTTTTTGAAAGCAAGCACATAAGCAAAACTTTTTTTCATTTCATTCCTGAATATAAATTCAGGCGTCAAAGGGTTAATTAAAGCATCAAACATCTAACTCTTTTGACAAATCATTGCCTGCTGTGTCTTGTGTCGTTTATTTATTTTGTATATTTTGCAAATGATTGATATGATTTTATTTTTCCAACATTCCAATAACAACTAAACAAGGAAACACAGTTGAAAATAAAGAAAAACACCTTAAACATAGTTAAAAAAAAAGAATGGGAATATTTTTAACAAATGTGGGCATGTTGGTCAGGGAGTGTGCAGAAGCCGAGCTTACTCAAGTACCTTTTATTTTTCCTGCTGGTTTTACAACTCATGCTCATAATTTATCCGTGTATACATTTTGTTAGGATCAAAGACAATCATAATGATAAGCACATTAAGGTTTTTGTCATCCCCACCATTCTAAACATTGTTGCAAATCTCGCGTTCTTTTTAATACTTTTTTGGAAACCTTTATATCTAAAAAAGAAATACAAACATTTTTAATAATTGAGACAATTTTTTTTAATCTCTGCCACAAGAAATCTACTTTTGCTGTTAATTCAAATTTGTGCTCATTTTTAGCCAGCTGACTGGGTTTTATCTAGATGGATAGAAGCAGCAGTATTTGTGTTTAAACTTTTGAGATTTTATTTGTCTGTGTGGTTCATTTGACATTTTTTCTTTAAGATAAGAAAAGGTTAAAATAATGTTTGGAGATAGCAAACCAACAAGTAAGAAGGGAAAAACAACAAGTAAATCTAAAAGTAAAGAAAAAAAAGGAACAGGAAAAGAATATTTTTATTTCTAATAATATATTTTATAATATGTTTAAAAACAGCAACAGAAATGTCACATTTCTGATTTATAATTTATACAAAATAAAGGAAAGACCCTGTTTGGATTTATACAATTCCTTCCTGTGTTGTAAAGGTAAAATCTGAGGTTTAACGTTTTTGTGGGTTAACTATTTATAGAACAAGAAATAACAACATTTAAAGCATAGAAATAATTAATAGTAAGAAAAATATAAAAAGAAAGAACAAAATAAGCAACATTTCAAAATGAATTATGAATGAATTATTATTATAATAGTTGCTTGGAAATGTAAAAAAGACTCGTTTTTGTTATATTGCATCTTATAATACGTCAGTGGCCTTCTTTCTTTCTTCCTTTATGAGCATCATAGTTGCTGCCCCTGTCGACAGGTTTGTCTCTTGACATAAATAAATGTCATTGCACTGTCAGGCACTCACTGAAATAGGTCACAAGGTCAATCTCCATCTCAAAAGTGATGATACTGAGACATAAACATTGCTTACTTTTCCTATGTCCAATGTTACATTTTACCAGTATTGTCTGTAATGCATGTTTGTTCACCAGGAATTTAAAAATATTTTTATGTATAACTCAAAAGTTTTTCCCAGCTAATGTAGTATTAGAGCAGACATAGGGATTGGACGCCCACACCTTTCTTTCTTTTGCAGTTTTATTCTGAAGCTGTACTCTCTTGCACATGCTCACATCGACACTGCAGCTCACATTCTCTTTTATAGCTTCTTCAGCTTTGAGTCGGGTTCATCCACTGGCCTCAGCCTTTGAAAAAAGGTCAAGCAGTGGAGTAGAATGGCAATAACCCTCCCAAATGGTACTATCACACAGACATGATTGATCAATTGAATTTCATGGCAGAGAAAAATGTGGGATTAAGTAGAGTATTATACGCACAACGAGTTGAGGCATGATGTTCATTTCAAGTTCATTTCAGCTCCCTCTTGCCACCAGATCAGGCAATCAATAGTGGGCCTTGCATATCATATATCACCTCTCTCCCACGGAGAGGAGAACATAATCTGCCGCAAATTTAGAATGACAGATTTGTAAGGGAGCTTTCTGGAATCCGGGGAGGAGACCTAGAGACTCAGCCACTACAGCCAGTAGAGGTGGTAGAGACGGGGCTGAGGATGGAGGGAAAGAGGGGGCTGTGAAAAGGACAGTCAGTAAAGGTTTTCCAGCTTTGCTCAAAATGAGAAGAACAAAGGCATCCTCCTCCCAAGAGTCCAGTAATCAGGTCAGGAGTCGGGAGGAAATTCTTGTATTTGGAGAGCAGGATGATTGAACTAGACTATACAATTTTATTCAGCCTCTTGTCCTCTGTGGCTGCTTCCAAATGGAACCACAAGCTCAGAGAGAATAAAAGCAGAATTGAATTGTAAAAGGGAAACTGCGCTTTGGAAAACATCACTAGGTTTTTAGTGAATACTGGGCTTTTTGGTCAAGAGAAAATAGAAACATAATACGATATTGGAATGGAATGAAATACCATTATACAGCACAGTTGCTGCCATCATTAATACACAAGATTGTATATCTTTGCAAAACACTGTGATCTATTAATTACCAGAGAACTTCCAGATCATTAAGGTGTAAAGTCTGTGAAAAAGTGTTGGACACCCAGTGACTCATGCATCCATTAGGCTGAGAAAACCCACACTATCCGCTTTTTGCCCTACAGGGCTGGTAAAAAAAAAAAAAAAGGTTTAAAAAAAAGGGGTACATAAAGTGCTTGAAGTGAAGCTGGCTTCATGGGGTCAGTGTCTCGAATGTTGCTCTTTCTTCTTTTAGATGGTTCAGATGGTTCTGGCCCAAACAGTGATTCTCAGGGTAGTGTGGAGAGTTTACGGAAGCACCTGAGGGCAGATGCTTTCACACAGCAGCAGCTGGAAGCTCTGGACCGGGTCTTTGAACGCCCCTCGTACCCCGACGTCTTCCCCACAGCAGAGCATATCAAACCTGAGCAGGTTGGTAGCATGATTGCTTTCTTTCTTTTGAATTTTCTCCAGATATAGTGTTTCTTATCATCATGTTAAAGCCCACTACATTAAAAATTGACAGTAAATTTAAATTGTTTGGAATTAACATGTTTTTTAAATCCCTTGATTAAAATCAACAAAATATATTGCATTCCCATGTTTTATGAGATATATATAGTATTAATTATGATTTGTTGTGTGATTTAGTAAGTTTTTGTTTACAACAATGTTAGTTTAAGATGCAAAAGTTTTGACATGAATGTTGAGTAAAAAAAGTACCTTATTTTACACACTATCTCAAATTTGATCCACACATTTTAACATGGTGTAACTCTACTATAAATAATACATTATCAACAAATTTTGTCTCATTCCAATAAAATAAGTAGTCATTTAAAAAAACGAATAATAATTACAACGTTATTCTCACCATAAAGATGTTAAAATTAGTTTCCTGCCAAAAGTGTTTTTGAGATTTCCTGGTAGCAGACATTTGGAAATGAGCAGGAAAAGCCCTTCTACTGCCCCCGGTGGAATGATGATGAACTGCGGCACCGAAAACACAGATCAAGCTATATCCAATGGGTTTTTAGGGAAAGTTTGAATCATACTAATGAGATAGAGGTCTCAAAAATGCATGTTTCAAATATTACATAAATAAATGGTAAAGATAAAAAAGTTATAAATTGTCGAAGATGGTGAATCAACTTATCCTTTACAGATGCCCTTGACATTTATTCTTCCCAGAGATGCATAAAACAGCGCAAGTAGTCTCTATTTATTCCCAGCCCTACTATAACAGCCCCTCTTTCCATCTATCTTCATTAAAAAAATTAAGAGACATTTGGGGAACAACTACCCCCACACAAAAGGCCAAAAATTCAGTGCTTATTAAAACTATGAATGAACTATGGGCCTATTGCGAGGGATAACCTTTATTTACTTCCATTATACTATTAAACAACAAAACACTATTAACTTCTCCCTCCAAACTACAAGTAACACCCATAAAGCAAAAGCAGTCACCTAATTGAGTTCATTCTAATTTCTCTCCAATCGGGGCGAATTACGCAGGTGATAAATCAGTGGGACAGGCCTCACCTCCAGAAGAGGGCCTAATTTGCAGCTAATTACAAAACTGATTTCTACTGGAAGATCAATACCAAAACGAATTGGAAATGACTTGCAATCACAAAGAGCGTCAGGAAGAGTATTAAAAGGCAGTGGGGGGAAAGGGTTAGAATAAAAAAAAAAGAGGGCGGGTACGCTACAAAAAAGAACAGAGCCTAGAAAGGGTCCAGAAAAATCAGCTTTAATTTACTGCAATATTAATCAGAGCACTTTCCCATTTATGGGTCCCTCAAGGTCCCTTTTTTGTGGTCTTGGAAAATGCAGCCCTATTAGCCAGTGTCTGGGTTCTGTAGCATGGCATTAAAATCCATTCTGGAAATGCAAAACTCAATGGATTCTCCCCTCCCACACTTCTGCTAGCCATTTGGTCATCCTTTTCACACCCATCCTTTCAGTTTTCCCCCATCCTGCCCTTTATCTGCATGATAAAACGTCTGTTTGGCGTCCAAAGCCCGCAAGAATAGAGGAAAACATCCGACATTGTGCCAGTGAACAGTTGTAGCAGACAATTAGAGTTTATCTGTAATAGTGGCAGACAAGAGCGGGGTCACAGGCATCCCCCTGTGAGAGCGCAGTCCAATGAGCCACTCACACTGGGCTTTGGACAAACACTGTCAACACTCAGACTCCGGAAGTCTCATCTCATTAAAAAAAAAAAACTGCTAACATCTGCTCATGGGCCATTTGGGTGCATTTACAAAAAGAATCATGTAAGAGGAAGTTAAGACAAGAGAAAAAGAGAAGATTCACGGAAATAGATATTGGTCAACATGCAGATTTTAGATGATTAACCTGGAAAAAAATTGAATCTTTACATGGTAATTTTCAAATAAGCATTTTTACAAGAATTTTAAATGTTCATAGAATATCCTATTTTTTTTACCACATAAAAGACGCTTGAAAAAAACTGAAGATGTTGGCATAATTTATTTTCTGAAAGACAAAAAACAGGAATGCATTTTTATTGCTTCAAGTTACCTGCCATTAAGAGCACAAAAAACGTTTTCCAGCTGTCAAAAGTCAATGTCATTTCGAAATTATATGTGATTTAAGTGAAGTATTTCTTTAATGTTTCCTTTGATGTTTGAATGCTGCCTTAAACAGGTTTGAGGTGACAAAAAGTGAAGTTAAACAAGTAATTCCATTCAGGGATGAAATGTAAGGGTGGTTTAGACTTCAATATTAAAAGTGAAAGAAAAAAGAGTGAATGGTGTTTCTCTAACAGGACCACATGGTGTGTCTGTAACAAAGCAGATCTGCTTTCTCCCTTGGCTGATCAGGGATAGGACTGCAGTCAAGCACAAAGGGCCAGCTGACGCCTTGGCTTTTCACTCATCTTAAAATCCCACTTCCTCTCAGACAATACCAAAATACATTCATGATATGCTTGAACTGCCACCCTGCAGCATGAACACACTCACAATGCTCTCATACAAATTTATACGCACACAGAACTGTGTGGAGAGCTTAATGGAGGATTTCCATCTAGGTATTGTTTGGCTGTGTAATGATTCAACTGTCCCTTTCCCAGGCTAACGAGTACTCGCTCCCTGCCCTGAATTCCAGCCTGGACGAAGTCAAGCCCAGTTTATCCTCCACCGCCAACCCAGACCTGGGCCCCAGCGTGTCGCAAAGCTACCCTGTAGGTAAGATCAAGTGCTAAACAGTACGCCTTTATGCTACGAAGCCACAGCTTCAGCTGAGGGGCTCTGAACAATGTAAACCAACAAGAAAGTCATTGATAAGACAAAATGTGTGCATTAAAACAAGTGAAAAAGTGAAGCATGTACTATCTCTTTTATTTCCATTTCACACAGAGGTGAAGGGGGGGGGGGGGGGGTTACATTTACAGTTTAGCAGCTATGCTCGGTCTGCTCTTTTTTATATATATATATGTTTTTTCTGCTGAGCAAGCAGCACAATAAGAAAGATTGCACTGTTCAGTCACCGCTGGACAAGGACCTTTGGGTGTCAGCACATCAGAACAGTGACTGTGTATCAGTGCAAGGTCTCGGGGGGGTTGGAAAAGGCCGTCACGCAGGACCGACTGTTCGTTGGGGGGCTGCTGCATTGCTCCTGTGATTTGTCTACCAGGAGACAGTTTGTGTGTATCAAAGCACGAGTAATGTGCCGCGGTAAATACGCTCTGGCATTTCTGCCGCCTGCTTCTAACACCATGATCATTTATTTCACCCTCCTATCTTTCCCTCTCCCCATTCCACCCCCCCTTTAGTTGTCTCCTCTCCTTGTCACAGTTAATGACTGCCTGGCTAATTGAAATATTGTTCGGTTGTTGCAGTTATTACCAAGAAGAAGGTTAAGTTTATCAAAAGTTTACGATGACTGTCGCGAGGCAGAGATTAATATACAGTTTTATTAAAATGTATATAATTATGCATCAGCCATCTAAGGCAACGAGGTCTGCGCGTGGGGGGGTGGGGGGGGACAGGATGATGGAAAATTGCAGCAGCCCTCCTTCCCAAGTGATAGTTGAGCAGTCTTATGAGAAAAGAAAGAGCCCTTTTCTCATTAATATGTGGGAGGTAGATTTCCCCCTGTAAGGCAGGCCTCCTGAGAAGAAAGGTGTGTGTTTGTCCTCTGTGCACTGATGGCCCCACAGAAAGCAGACCTGCTTCTGCGGGCAGCTTTGTTTGCACCTGGGATATTTTAGATGGTCTCCACAGAAAGGCTCTCCTTACAGCTTTGCAGGTGCAAAGAGATACGCAGAGGAATGTGTGTGTGCGTGCATATGGAAAGCCCACAACATTTTTGTTTTTTTTTTCATTTTTTTGATAAAATAAATACTTTCTCCATGCCCTTCTTAAAAAAAATAAAGGTCAAACGATTGAAACATAGTTCCATTTGGTAATTGCTATTTGGTTAGTGGCTCCTCTTGTGCGGAGGTGATACACAGGTGTGTGGGCCCTCTAATGGCTGAGTATTACAGTTTACTTGCCAGCGATAAGCTTACCAAAGGAATTTTAAGCCATGCAAAGAGTAGTAAGTTATCTGCAGTATTTAGGCTGAGATCCAATTTCAAATTAATTGTGTCTTTACGGGGGGAAGAACTGAAGATTAGGTTCATCCCAAAATGTGTTCTGAGCACCAATTAAAACCCTCACACTTATTGATCTTTTTGATTTTATGCCCTCCAAATTAGCATAATCTATTAAAAATGAATGATTCATGAAGTGTTGGTTGCCAGAAATCCGGATTCTCAGTGAACTGAACGATTTAAGAGATAGGAATCTTTTGTGTCCTCTGCTTATCCTATTAAGGCTCAAAAGTACCTGCAGAGAAAGCTCAAATAAGAGAGGGATTTAAGGGCATTGTGCCCATCATCAAAATTCAGAGGCAAGAAGCCACTTCCATTAAAACCGACGTTTTTTTCTATCCCTCTCCTCCACATTAATGCTGAATTACCTGCTAAATAGTCATCTTTATACCATAAAAAACACCAAAGGGTTCCATGAATATGTCGAAAGGACAATTGCATATTGTGAGGTAATTTCTATTGTTGATATGGGAAGTAATTTCTTTGATGAATTCCCTTTGAGAGAGATGGATTGCATCTGAAGAGCCTCTCATTCTTGTTCATTGAAACTGCTTAAAATTCAAATAGTGTGGGAGTTGGAGTTCTTCTAGAGTTCTCCTGGTAATAGCTAGAGGTAGAAAGTTTTTGTGCATTTTGAGATAAACTGAGGAAAGTTCTGGGTTTGGTTAATGGTCCACTCTATGAAAGGCAGATTGTGTGTTTCCATGAGGCAGAGATGTTTTGAAACCTTGAGACGCCAGGCAGATTCCCATTGAGTTTTAAAGTCCCGCTGTAATCATCTTTGCATTTATTTTCTAAGCGTTCCCAATGGTCTTTTAATTAAGATTTTCCATTTTTAGCCAAAATCAAACAACTTGTGTTGCTTCCTAGGACATAGTTTCTGCAGACCAGCCTCTGAATTGTGGACGGGACTGTTGGCACAGAGTAAGCCTGCTCTGACTTCCCATTATCCTTATAGTTTACAGCCTCCCTTTCCCACAAGCCAACATTAGCGGGGCAACAAAAGTGGCGCGCAAAATCGGAGCTATAAAGCCATACTGGTTGGAACTAGATGCAAGCTCAGACAAGGAAAACAAAGACATACATGGATCTATTTGTCTGCAAATGGATGCATCAGAAAGGCAGGGCAGGGAGCTTGGGGCTTGCCAACTGTAGCACCTACGTCACCATTACAAGCTTTTTTTTCCATTTATGCCTTTTATGCTTATTTTCCTTAATAAATGTCTTCCATCAAATTAAAAATGCTAAAAGGACATTTTAAAAACACAGAAAAATAACATTTTCAATGGAGTGGGTCTTTAGGTGGGAGTGTTTCCCGCTGACTGCATACTGAACAATCTTTCTTGTTGGGCCTGTTAGTGGAGGTATCCGCTACCCCGAAATCCCTTGGAGGGTAAAGCCTCTCCTCCTCAAGCACCAGTTTCTGAGCGCTCCTTTATCCCCTCCTGTTACCGGTTAAAGCAAAACTTCATCCAGCAAATTAAACATCCAGTTAAGGTGAGGGTGAGTGCTCTCAGGGTGAACTACACAAAAAGTATCAAGACCTGCTGTTGTCCGCCGAACAGCGAGAAACGAGCACACAATGAAGCTGCCATCCGTGATGTGTGGCCTCATGACAAAATCGCTGGCGTGTCTCCCCACAGGGGAGAATGCAGGCTCTGAAATTAATGCTCATTTTGTCTTCACAAAAGCAAACTAACCTTTGAGCACACATTTGATAATGAATGACTTTCAGCCGGTGGTTGGGGAATTAAAGCAATTTGGCTCTCCAAACATTCTTTACTTAGTTGTAATTAATTAGGGTGCTGAGATTTTTTAGCTGGTGATGAATTGCCCCTTTCTGCACATAGCCCAGAAAATGGAGGTCAAAGATTTTTGGTTGTTGTTGTGGCAAACATGAAGGTGTCCCTGTCATGCTAAATTTAATACTCTTGCAAGTGAAAGAGTCATTCACAAATGACTTTGTTCACGTGCCAAATAAAATGAAGGTCATCCTGCTTTTCTGCTGGAGTGTTAAGAAACCGAGTTTCGAATGAGAGTAAAAGACATTTTTTGCTGCAAGATTGAACAAAAAAACAGTTTTTTGAAAAAAAAAACATATATTTATCAACTTTAGAATATGAATAGGAATCTTGTAGTGTTGCAAAATTCTAAACCAATCCCGTTTATGGTGAAATTTATGCCAAATCAGGTGCAAACAGAACTGCATTTCCAGCTTTTGCTGCTGCAAGTCCGTTTTCAAATTAAGACAAAGATCAACGGACTGTTGAAACAGCAAAGCAAACAGAGAGAAAAAAAACACCTAAATCTTCAAATTGATTTTCTGCAGGGGACAAAAAAGAGGAAAAAAGGAAAATAAATAGCTTGATTTTCTGGCGTTCAATCTAAGGGGACTGTGAGTGGAAGGAGACAATATAAAGAACCCCATCTTTTAATGAGAATCTGGACACACATCGCTGTTGTAAAAACAACAAAGGCTAGAAGCAGCTAATGAGGCTATCATTGCTGTACAGAGAGTTCTCAGAATTGGTGCCTCTCTGAAAGAGTGCTGTAAAGGGGACATAAAGCAATAGTTGCAGAGCTGTTGGCAGTCACTGCCAAATGAATATACAAAAAAACAAGCTTCACAGTGACAAACAATTGTCATGTACATATTTTTTGTTGCCCTTATTAAATATTCTCTAATGAACTTTTCTAAAAATTCTACTTTTTTCACTCTCAACATGGGGGGGCACAGAAATGTGACTAATATTGATGCTGAGGTCAGGATAACAGGAGAGTTTTCCACTGAGTTCCATTATTGATCTCTTGATCTGATTCTCTGGATTGGTATCGGAACTAATATTGACAAAGTGACCACCTCCATTTAACCATGGTTTCTAAGCTACTTACCAGTGTTTTACATAAATGGGAAACTTTTCTATGACTTGGTTGGCATTGATTGTATGGAAAACTGAATTGTTCTGATTTAAAAATGACATGTTGCAGGACTTTGAACATTTACCCCCAATGCCTTCCCCCACTTAGCAAACTATAACTGCACAAACAGCATTTGATCAAAGAAATAATTTTTTTAATAAAATAGTTAAAAGTGCAACATTATTGTTTTATAAATTATGAAAGAAGAATATACCGACCAGCATCAACACACACACACACACCCACACACACACACACACACACACACACACATTCATTCACAATAGCTTCACCCTTGCGGGACCCCCCACTACAGTACTCCAGTGGGCCCCCTTTGACTTCTGTTCACTGGCTTGTGGCTAACTAATTGTTATTATAAATAAGAGGTCCAGCAGGACCTCACTCTCCTCTGTAAAGCTCTTAAACTCGCTGCTCGCCAGTCAAAGCGCTTTAACCAAAAGACACACAATATAACCATCAGCGCTGAAAAATGACAACAGTTGTTCAACAGGATATGAAATAATTTCCTCAAATTATTCTTGATCGCAAATGGATTTCTCTTTTTTTATTCTTTTTTATTTCTTGGCTGTGCTATTGTTCACTCGTATTGTCTGTCTTGTCTTTCCTCATTTTAAGAAATCTTCCAAATAAGTCCTAACATTTCATGAAGAAAGCTTGACATTTTATTAAAGGACAATTCAAAACAATGTGATAGTAATAAACAGGTTAAAGTAGACATGTTTCATTTATTTGATCATAGTTTTTATTAAAATGTGCAGGGTCCATTTATTAATACTAGATCATGTATAATTAAGCTTTAATTAACTCAAAAAAGTGTTAACAAATACTTTGATGTATTACTTTGTATTATAGGTAATAAATAATACTTTCTTTGGCAGTTAACTGATCCTTATTGTTCAACTTTATGTTATGCTTCACAAAGCATTAATAAAAGTTTTCCTATTCAATTTATAAAGGACCCCATTATAACAATGATTAAAATATGCATATGTAGAAAACACATGTTTGTCAAAAAGAAGTACTAAAGTTTTTCATTTAAGTTCATTTTTTGGTTACTTTTTCGTCAGCAAAGAAAAAGTTAACGCATTTATCTGTGAATTTGATTTGCTTTGCTTTTCTACTTTGCTTTTTCTGCAGGCAACAACATAACAAGGACAACCATAGTCTTGTGGAGTTATGGTGCATTTCATCCACTAGGTCCTCATTAAAGCTCCATTGGGAGATGAACTTGCCTTTGATTCCAAGTGGCCCTCACAGCTGACAATATAGCAGGGGCCTCCATTACCCAGCCTCTGTGTAGATTGGGGTTCCGTGCTGCGGTCCAAATGTTCTGTGGCCAGCAAGGACAGCCCAACCGTCACTCTCAATTACAGAGCTGAATATCTGCGGCCAGACTAGTGCCGCTCTGCAGAGAGGCCCGTGTGTTCTGCCTTATGGGGTGCAATAAAGGCTGCCATACGTGGACAAGTTTGAACTGGTTAATGAGGGGACATTTTCAGGCAACTAGCTTTCAGTTTGCCCAAAGCAGCAGCTGTGAGTTTGTGTAGATGATTAAAGGGTGGAGTTTTTTGGTTTTTTTTTTTTTATAAGTTAAGTAACAGGTTTATGTAACTGTCATTTTGAAACTTTTTACTCTGATGTTGTATTCTGAGAATTGTGAGTCGCTTTTGCTTGTTGTTTTGAATTGTCGAGCAAAAATATCAGCTTGTAGTTTTGGAACAAAGGCTGAAAATTAGGCATTTGTCATTTTAAGGTGACGAATTTTTTCTTTCTTGAAGCTTTAAGTCCTTTTACTTCTTCATATTTCATGTTTTAAAAAAAAGCAATTGTGGAGTTTTAAGTTCTAAGAGTTCTACCAATTGTGCCTCTTCTGCTGGAGCAATGCTAAATTATGTATGGAAGATATGATTCATAACAGTGGTATGAAAATATGTTAAAACCAATCCTTTGGTTTTCTTTGTCAGTACGCTAAATATGGAAAAATGAAAGAAATACTTGTTTTAAGCTGAACCCTATTTAAACATTTTGAATTTTATGTAGGGTCCACATTAGAACAACAATGAAAGAACCTAAAACTTAATGAAACAAAATTAATTACCTCCCCTACAAGGTCAGCAATAGAACAATTAAAAAATAAAGTATTTTGCTTGTGTTTTTTCTCCCTGCAGGTCGAGACATGGCCAACACAACCTTACCAGGGTATCCCCCTCACGTTCCACCCACAGGCCAGGGCAGCTACCCAACCTCCACACTTGCTGGAATGGTTCCTGGTGAGTTGACTTCACTTTTTTATTTTCTCTTCAGAGTGTCCATTATGTGTGTTCAATTCAGTGGAAACACATGGAGAAGTTAAAACACAGTGTAGTAAAAATTCAGTGGCTACCAATTTAGAGTGGTTAGCTGCAGATTGCAGTCTACACACATCCTTGTGCTTAGACGGGGAAAAAAGTGATCAGAGATTTCTTTTAATTTTTCCTTCTTGGATGGATGCTCTTGGATGGACAGCCTTTAGAAACAGCAGCACATTTAATGCTTAAGAGCATATCCTTTTCCTTTCCTCCATTTAACCTGCAGTTCAGGTTCACAGCAAATTGTTAGGGGTCAAAAGGCATGGAACGGGGAAAGGCTACATTTTCAAAGTCTGTGTCTTTTGAAGAGAGCCAGCCTGGGTTTTAGATGCTGACAATTTCAGTTTTGTAGGTGGACAAAAACAAGTTTTTTTTATTGTTTTATGTGTAATTAATTAAAAACAGATTTTTTTTTGTTGCAGCAAACTATAAATGCTATCCTTATTTTTACTTTTACCTTCCATTAACTCCTTTATGCCGTATGTCCCTAATTAACAATGTTCTAATAAATCCGGGACCCTACTTAATTTAATTTAGCATCACCTTGAAGGGAAAAAAAAAACATTGAAGAATACTTTTTTCTATAACTGGAAATAAAGTCAGGCATGAAGGGGTTACATTTGTTCAGCTTTCATTGCATTTGACTTTTTTTTTCCATTTCTATATATTTGCTGTTGGCTACTTTAATTGATAAAAAGTTGGATTCATAGAAAATTATGGAAAATATATCCATATTTTCTAGTATGTCTAGTAAAAGAGAGATAGGTTGGAGCTTGGGTTGTCTGTGTGGTTTTGATTTAGCTTGATCTACCTTGGATGTAAATGAAATTTATTTTTACTGAAAAACTTCTCATCAGTTTTGTTAATTTCAAAATTTCTTACCTTAACTCACTATTTCTTTTAATGTGAGTAGACAAAAAGATGAGTGCCTTCATGTCACGGCTTGTGATTTTGTGTTACAAGTGTCCGTTCTACACAGAGCCTGAAAGATTTAGAGACAGGAGCAAAACATTGTTAAAATAAAGCCGTTTCGCAAAGGACCCATATACAATCCAGCTTTTATTGTCTCATAAAAGAAAGAAACATGTTGAACCAACAGCAGTGTTCACTGCATACTGCAAGTAACTTCCCCTGACAGAAAAATCTCTTGCAAGAAACACCAAAGCTCAGACTCCAGAGGCTTCAGATCCAAGAGGCTAAAAGTCACTCAACAATGGCCTCAAGATTTTGTGGCAGCAAATCTAAAATGTATGCATGAAACTGTTTATATCCACTCTCTATTTATTAGATTGTTCTGGAATATGCTGGTGGAAGAAGAATAGGTTTATGCCCATATATGGGACAGGAAAATGCCCTATATTGTTCAGTGTTGCATAACTTAAGTGAAATGAAAAAGAAATAAATTACTTGCTTGACTGGTTTCACATCGATGATTATCATTTCCTGCTTCAAATTGCATCCTGTTTTGAATGACGAAAGATGACTCTATGTGAAGGCGTAATGATTTGATGCATTGAAATGCTAATTGATTTGTTGTTTTGTTTGCAGGGAGTGAGTTTTCAGGGAACCCCTATAGTCATCCGCAGTACACAACCTACAATGAAGCATGGCGATTCAGCAACCCAGCATTACTAAGTGAGTACTTAGTTAGGAACTAGAAGAGGATTACCAGTTAGTCCCCATCTCCATCCCTTTCAGAAACTGGAAGTTTAGCCTTCAGAATGCTTGTTTTTTTTGCCAAAAAAAATGTATAACCTAGCTATTTTGTAACACCCCCCCCCCCCCCCCCCAAAAAAAAAAGATGCCTTTAGTGTCCCTTTGATTAATAAGTATTTCATTCTTATTTTAAAATCGCTTTCTTTAAAGACCCACTTTAATCTGAAAATCTGAAAAGTAGGAAGTATGAAAATTAAGTTAAAAATTAATTTCTTTATTCAACTGGTTGTGATTCAGGAGTAGATGAAAAAAATGCAGTTGAAAAATGAGAGACGACTGGATCAATGTACGTCTGAGTTTTTCCTCATCTAAAAACTGTTCTGCTGTAAAGCTCAGATAGTGCTCGCCATTTTTGTTGCACCTCTAATGTTACGTTGGGGTTGTGAGATACTATAAGCTAGCGGGAGAGCATGGAAACAGAGCACTCTCAGCAACAGGAAGGGAAAAGGTGGCGGGTTGCTCTGCGCCACCAGTCTCGCCCACAACTCATAGATGAATTTCTAATGAACTCCTGCTGCTTTGCAGAAACTATATCCTAGAAAACAACATTGCTTTTTTTTTTTACATTTTAGCGAAAATCTGCATCATCATAATTAAAAGACTATTGGGAATGCTTTTAAAATAGATCACAAAGCTTATAGGAGTGGGTCTTAAATGTGCATTTTACCATCTAAGTAAAAATGTAGAATTTTCTAATTTCTTTAACAATTTTCATTGCATATTTTGATCATTTTTTTTAGATTGTTTTCTGGTCAAAAAGGGTATATTTGCTCTAGTAAAAAAGCAAAACTGTCATTTACTGAAGAAACAAAAACTAAAGTCAGCTTTTGAACCAAATTTTTTGTCATGTACGGACATAACATCACAATGGACTTCATTGTAAAAAAGTACTGCCTAAATATGCCACTTTCAAAATAAGAGGAGCAAAATTCCTGTTATTTAACTGTTTTAGTGTCGTATTCTGACAATGACTCACTCATACTAACAAGAGAAGTAAAACTTAAACCGAGCTAGGAACCTAACTTTCTACATTAAAAAATGTTTATCAATGTAAAACAAAAGTAGTTATGAAGGTAAACAGTGATCAAATTTATGGAAGCTAGGAGTAAAACTGCTTTGGCCTTTTGGTTTTTGTGGTCTATTTTGTTCCAAACACAAACATCTGTTGAGATTGCGCCGTAATATATTTTTCATCAAAACCCCATCACCATACAATGATGTAAACTTAGTAAACTAAAGCTTTATTTGTTGTTTCAAATGGTTCGTTCTTCTGTTAACTTTCAGGTTCCCCTTATTATTATAGTGCCGCATCGAGAGGCTCGGCCCCTCCCACTGCTGCCACTGCCTATGACCGTCACTAGTTACCATCGAAACCAAATCAACCTGCAAGATCATAGCCTCGGCCTCCATATCCCCCCAGTGTGATGAGAAACACCCATTGGACACTGCTGTGCAAAAAAAGAAAAATGCTCATATGAAAAGAAAACTCTGCGAAAATGAAGATAACGGCTGTCCAGCACTGTAGTTTTTTGGAGACACAAAGCCAATATAAATCCTGAGGACATCATCATGGACACCTCAAGACACTTCCAGAAGAGACTTGTTATTGAATAACTGCATCTGTTAAAAAAAAGAGTGCAAGAAAGAGCAAAAGGATCAAGGCAAATATTTTCTGAATTTATTTCCATCTTCTGCAGCCTCACACTTCTATGCCATCGTGGATCAGTACTTCACATTCCTTCTCCTGATGCCTCTCAGCGGGGTCGTTGTTCTGAGCTTCAGATGTAGCAGCAGTCATATTTCTGTTTTTGCATTAGTCTTACATGATTCATGTGGTGGTGCAGAGAGATCGGGGGGCTTCGTCAGGCTGTGGCAGATGCTTTTCCACCGTTTGAACACTCACCAACCAAACATCCAGCATGAGAAACCTGGTTGTTTATGACGCCATGAGAAGATTACGACACGTTCTCTGTGAAACACAATCAAGATGTAAAAATGAAAATGAAATAATAAAACTAAAAACTGGAAAAAAAAACCACAAGTTTCAAGATAGAGGGAGCCATGGCAGTATAGCCCCATGGCCTCACTATTTGCAAGGTTTCAATGGACTAGTAAATATATTCTTAAAAGATTTTTTTATTTCATTTTTATAATTCGTAACGATTAAACTGCAGACTGCTTGGCTAGTGTTTTACTATTTCTTATTTGTGAAAAATCCAGACGTCATCAGGCAAAACCTTTGTACCTTTTTTTTGTGTTAATTTTGCACTATTTTGGAGATTTGAGACACTGGAGCATTATTATGCAGGAAAAGTATGTGTATAACTGTTTTTATTTCATGAAACTGTAAGTATAATAAGTCAATCGGCAAAGGCACTTACAGTTTTTTAGTTGTGAATCAAGGCCCATCGTGTCACTGACTTGACGTGCACTATGCTACTGTATGTTCTCACAACTTCAATTTTTATTTAAGTTGATTAAGTCTTTGGCATTCAACCACAAAAAACACACACGCATCATAAATACACATATACAAGCAACCCCAAATCAAGCCACTACTATCATTTGTCTGATGTTTAACGCTCTGATGGTCTTCAGTAAAATCCAAAAGCAGGGCGATAATTAAAATGCCTTAAATGTGTTTCTTTCCAACTTTAGCTCCTACACCCATCAATCAAGCTGGAATTATTTCTCTTCATTTGTCAGCTGAATGTATTGAATTAGCCAAAGACTTAGTTCTTGTTAATGTTTATTTACAGGACACCGATATGCATCATGAGAGCAGTATTATTATTATTACTATTATTATTATTATTATGAACCGCCCACATTGTTCAAGTGGAAATGTATAAAATTCTATGCAGTGCAGAGATGGTCGTTATATGCATATTCAGCTGCAAACCTAAAGGTAGGTGGAGTTTATTTAATTTTTTTTTTTTTAAATGTTGATTTTTGTAGAATCGTTTTTGTGTGTGATGTGAAAACACTTCGCTGTAAATACAGTAAGGCAAAAACATCTTTCATGTTCATGGGTATTATCACTTTCATTATGCTGGTATAACTTGTACAATAAAAAAAAGTGTCTGAAATCTTTTACGGAAGAAAGACTGCATCATGTGCCTGACTGAGGTTGACTCAGAATTTTATTTTATTTTGTGTAAGACAAATTATTTATAAAATGTAATGCTTTTTTTTTTCCAATACAATATTTGTTCAGAAATTTAAAATAGGTTTTCATTATTATAGCTAATGTTTTACAGAGTTTATCATCTGAGACATTCATCAGTTTTTAACTGGTAAGTTTGACAATTCTAAACACTTCTGAAACAAAACACTGAGGGAAAAAGCTCTTTTTTCAATCAGGTGAAAAACAAATTTAATTTAAAAATTTAGATTTTTTTTTCATGTACCAAAAAAAATCAATGGGTTATTCAAGTATTGATTGAATAATTTCAACTTTAGTCCACAACCTGGAACAAATTCTTAACCTTTTTCATGCCATGTCACTAACTCGCAACATATCATTGAATTCAGGACTGCTCCAGAAATTTTGCATAATATATATATATATATATATATATATATATATATACTGTCATCGGAAACAAATGTATGAAGGCATGAAGGGGTTAAAATGTTGCTCTAAATCTCAATATTTCCAAAATCAAAACTATATCAAAGCAGCGACAACAAGTATATTTACGTAAAAGCAGGAATTAGAAGTAAAATAAACAAATCTATATCAAAAAAAATATTGCTGCCAATGTGGCATTATTTTGGCAAATGTTATTAATTGCAAAAACGTTCTAAAATAAGTCAATGCACAATAAAAATCATGGTTCTTTTTTAATTTCATTTGTAAAAACACTAATACATTCCTCTGGTGGGGCGGGAGCTTGCACTCTGTGCCCCTGTGCCTGGCCATGGCCTGGGTGGTGGGCGTGATTTTTCCTCTGCCTACCACTGCTGCTTCGGCGGAGGCCTTGGGGTTGGTTAGACTGGGGAGTCTCCCTCTTTTTTTTACATTACATCATCCACCCAAGAAGAACATACACCCTCACTCGAGCACAGGTGCTATTTCACCTTTGCACAAATAGTTTTGCGTGACTGAAAGAAACGTTTTTCATGGGTTAGTCTGAATGCGTGAGTATGCATGTGTGAACGGTAGTTGTATTTTGTACATGTCAACATGTTTATATGTGAAGATTTTTGGAACTAACAGGTATGTTTGTAACATTTGAGTGTGTGTGGAAAGGCCCCACCCCTTTTGGAATTATTATGCATCTACACCTGACAGTAATGAATATAAAATCATGAATATAAACATCAAACAACTTGTTGCTTGTTGCTTTATGAGACTTTATGATCTTTTAAAATCATCCTCCTATCCCCCCTCTCTAAAATCGCTCTCTCTTCTTCCGTCCTCTTTTTTTCCATCCAGTCCAACAAAAAACGGTTACAAATATAATTAATGTAAATAAAGCTTAGTTTATATATATATATATGTGTGCTCACTATTCGCTGATCACTGATGCACCATAAAACAATAATTTGGTAAGGGCGTATTCTGCCGTTCGCAAACAGCCAACAAAGGGTTAAAAAGCATCTCCTTAGTGTTTGAGTTGTACCACGAATTATTCTACTTAACAAGACTATTCTGAGATAACAATATTTACTTTTGACAGTATAGAGATCACACAGAGCAGAGGAAACCGGGAGAATGCCTCTGACTGTTTTCTCCATGATTCGGATCACTGAGCAGCACATAAAGTGTTTAACCTCTTCTCGCTTTGTATAGCTGAATTAATTTTCCTAGCAGTGTGCCTGAATTCAATTTGAGCAAAGTTGAAGTGAGAGATTTATGCATAAAATCCCTCCTATAGCTTCTTTTCACTCTTTCTTTGCTCTATAATCCCTTCGGCACCACAGCCTCTCGTGACTTAGTTATATCATTACTGATTTACAACAAGTGGACACTGTTCACTGTGATTGGAGCTGCGTTGGATTAGGTCAGCAAAGGCGACATGTTAATTTGTAAATGGATAAGCTAGTATCGGATTGTAAAACATAATTATTTTAGCTATTTGGATGTTTTTAAAGTTTTAAATGGAACAAAAAGTAATTTAAGCTTTCAGGTCTTCCAGGAAAGATACAAATAATAAACTGTACTGTCAATTAAGGAAGTTTATTTTATTTCAATTCCCCAAATTGAGATACTTGTTATAGCTGAAAGCTTGTTTTTTTCAATATGATCAAATCTTTTTTTTTTCTGTTTTGTAATTCAATTTTCTGCCTGTTGTTTATTTCATATCTCTCCACATGAAGCATCAAAAGCGGATGTTCTGTCAGTTTATAACTGTCATATACGTTTGTCATTCACAGCCTTTGTTTGAGGGGGAGGAAGAGGAGGGAAAAGGGGAAGCTCCAGTCTCTGCTTTCTGCAGCAGAGAATTCCCAGAAGCGGAATTATTCTATTTAGATGGAAACTTTTTTGTCACTTTCCTGTCTAAATTGGCATATCTGCTTCTCTCCTCAGAAACCAATAAACTGTGAACCTGGATGTAACTGTCAATCAAGCTCAAATTGACTGCAGCATGCCAGATGACAACAGCATCCTCTGGAACATAAATATATAAATATACATCTTACTGAATAAAATTGTAGGGAGAATCTGATTGGTTGTAATCAGCACCTGTCACAGTTTTTGCCCATCAAATATTCATTTTGTGAAGGCAAGCAAAAAAATGACTGGTTAGTGTTTAATCCAAAGTAGGACAAATTTGTGTTGAAAAATAAAAACGACCTTTTCGAAAACAAAAATATGAAGTTATTTTTTAATAAGATGAAATGGGCAAACTTTTAATAGAATGCTCAATTGTTAAAATGTTGATTTATTGTTTTTTTTAGGTGTAATTTATTTAGAAGAAAAATTACATTTCATGCTTAACATTATACTCTCTATTATTGACATCCATATATTTAACTCATTATCCTAATGTGTGGTTCCCATTCTGCAGATTGAAGTAAATCCAATCAATTAGTAATGGAAAAGATGAAAAAAACCTTATTGTACAGTTGGAACAATACTGAAAAAGCCTGTTATAGAAAAGTAAGACTGAAATGTAGTAAAAAGTATTTTCGTTTATCAGTTTACATGAGAATTTTTTTCATTTCATTTGTTTAATTTTGCAGTCCAAAAACATATAGAATTTTGCCTGAAAAATCTGAAACGTCTAACAAATTTTAGTGTAGAAACATTTACATTTAAACCTAAGTTTAGTTTGAAGATATTTGATTGTTTCCTGTAATAAATTGTGCTTAAAATCAATACAAAAAAGCTGAAAAAATAAATTACAAGCAAAAAAGCTTATAAAATACAGTATATGCTACTAATGGGGTAGTAAAAGCTTTTATTCTGTGTGATTAAGGGTAATTAGCCATTCTGTCAAACATGAAAACAAAAAAAGATTATAATTAACCCTATATGACCATTTGTGTCATATTTGATACATGCATTTCTGCTACGCCTAGCTCATTGGCATGATCCAAAGTTTCATTTAAAAACCCAGTAAAGACAACTTGGTCCAGGTTTTCTGCCCTGTAGTTCATCCTCATTCCAGTAGGGGCAGTAGAAAGGCTTTTCCTGCTCATGGCTGCCTCCGTGAAATCTCAAAAACACTTTTGGCGGGAAAGGTTAAAGCTAATTTTCAAAACTTCACAATGAAAATAACTCATCTATTGTTATTCATTTTTAAATTGACTACTTGTTATATTGAAAAACATGCTAAATGTGTTGATAATTAATCATGTAACTGTTAAAAATGGTGAAAATTCGAGACAGTGAGTTAAATGAGGTTCTTTTTTTCCTGAACTCTCATAAAAAATATTTATGCATAATAAATTAACAGTCTTGTGAGCAACGACTTACCAAATCACCCAACATAACATAATTGATACTTTCTATACCTCATGAAAAAATTAGATTAAAACTTTTTTTGTTAGTTTAATCAAAGGGTTTAAATAACATCTTGATTCCAAAAATAATCAATGAATTCTTTGATGTAAGTGGGCTTTACAGGGTTATAGAAAAAATATCAACTTACTAATTTACTTTCTTCTTTGACCTGAAAATCTCATTTTCCACAAACATTAGAGAAAAACCAGGTCTATAGAAGTTGTTCATTTTTACATTGTGTTAAATGAATCCCCTGACAATAATTAGAAGCTGGTGTGCTGTTTAAAGAGTGAAACCCATTTGGTTTAACTTCCAACCGTTTACAGTGTCTGATCAAACTGCTGACCTTTTGAGCCACTCTGCGCTAATGCATGATGACTGAACGCTCTTTCAAAGCAATTTGTACTGCGCTCCCAAGAATATGCTGGAGACTCTGAATCATCATTTGGCTGCTGGTGTGTCAAATGTACAATAAATCCTCGGGATGTTATCATTTGTGGTGGCAACCTACGAAGTTAGTGAGGGAGAGAAAGAGAACGGGCTGGCTGTGGAGTAAATATAAAAAATGCACTCCACATTTTCATATTTGAGTGGTAGTTTGGACAATCTGATAAGAGGGAATGGATCGGCTGCTTTATGTGCTGTGTCTAATTGGATATGGCAATATACAATATGATTTTCCAGTATCCATCAATTCCTGTGTTAGACCTGTTTGTATGATCATGTCAGAGGGGCAGCCTAGCTTGTTATGATGCCCGAGCAGCAATTATGAGGTAATTTTGACTCTTGCTGTGAGAGGCCATCCAGAGGATACTTGAGGGGAGGTTCTAATGAGTGAGCATTGATTGATTGAACATAACAAGCGCCCTGCTTGATGGAAAGCAAGTGGGAGGAACAGGGAAATCATTTCCACACATTACAACAGAATAGGTGAGCACTACAGCTCTGCCAAAACTGGGTTCTGCCCAGCGCCAAACCTCATTTAGCCTTCATCAATAAATAATTATCCTAATGGCTATTGTGTGATACATGATGTAATTAATGCCTAATATAATGCACCTACTTATCCTGTCAGGTTCCAAAACCTGCAGCAGGCACTGGTGGTTCTGGGGTAACTCTGTTCACTACCTGACTGACCAGTAATGAGGGATAGCCTCCAAAGCAGACAGAGGAGCTCTCTAATCAGCTGGATCTGTCAGGCTGGATCTGTTTGTTTGCAACAGACGGGACAGCTGGATAATATTCAGAGAGGAGGAGCAAAAAGTAGTGCTGGCTATTCCAGTTAGCACGAGAGGATAATGGAGGCAAGGCGAGGAGAGGGCACAATCATCAACCCCCCTCATTCTATCTCCCCCTCTCATGTAACCCCAGCTTCTCCTGCATCTCCACCCCCCCTACTCCAACACCTCTATGCTCCCCAACACCCCAGCCACTGTCAGGCCAAACACATGATGAATTGCCCTGTCAACAGAATTCATTCAGGGACCAATTAATTCAGCAGAAATGAACTAGAGCCATCAGTCGCTGAAAAACTCCGAGCTAAGAGAGCAAAGTATTGCTCTCCTCTGAAGAAGGAGAGACGTGTGTGCGTGAGGAGGAAAAAGAAGGGGAGAATGCGGGAAAGGGTGCCAAGGGAGTGCAGTGGAAGTTAGCCTGACAGGAATTGGTCATTTAATGCTTTAGCGCACTGGAGACAGCCCCTGTCATAGAGGAAGCCATGACAGGACTCCCCTGGTACTTTATTTATTAATTATCCAGAGCAGCAAGGGGCACTTAACTGTCTCACTCCAGGCCTGTCAACTCGACTTCTTGTCATTTCTGTAACATAAACAGTTCTTTTAGAAACAATCATCGCAAGAGTAAATGTAATTATTCACAGAACAGATAAATATTTTTGGTTGCAACAGCTGTTGGTCTCAAAAATTATTCCAGTTGCTGTAGAGAGGTGTGAAGCTCCCTATTAAGATTTAATTGTTTGGTTGGCGTTCATAAACAGACCTGTGTGACCACACAGTCATTCCACAGGGTGACTGTGTGTTCTAAAATCAACATTAGACATTTTTTGCTTGGTTTTCTACAAACTTTTGTTCTGTAAAAGTATAACAAAGCAGTGCTTGAAACATTTAATTCACAAAAGTAAAACATTTATTCACAAAAGTGAAAAAAATTAATTATTGGAGATATACCACCCCTGAAACCAGAAGAAAGAAGCCACTGTGTAGGATTTTTGTTAACTTTTTAAGCGTAGTTGGTTTAGCTATTTTGCAAATTTTAGAATAGTATGGATGCACAATTTTCCCTAGAAAACGGCTCATCGTAGCTGCTGAAAATAATATCCTGCATTTCTAACAATATGTTATAAGTTTAGGATGTTTTTTTCTTTTTTCTCATCTTGTCAAAAGTCATCCAAATTGTTGCAGTAAACATGAAAACTTTAACTATAACTATCAATATTTTTTCTCGTGCTGATTGATTTGTAGTTGTGTCACACAGTGGGAAAATTTGAGAATGTGTCATGTTTTTTTTCTAAAATTGTAAAAGTTTGCCTCAAACATCCATAAGATGTCCATCAAGGGAAACTTTAGACCAAAACAAGCTAGAAAACAAAAGACGGTATATCAGGAAAAATTAGCAGTTGTTCTAAAGCCAACTCTATTTGGGTTTGTAATCTGGAAACGTCAAAAGTCCCATTGCTCCAAGATTTGATCTATGTTTTTGTGTTGATCTGTAGGGGTGTAACGATTCATTTTACCGATTTGCAAAATATCATTGGTTGTGGTTTACAATGTGATTCCTAACCAATATTGGTTCATTTTGATCCGATTCGATACTATTCACTGACCTAAAATCGATCCATGACATCTTTAACCAAAGATTCAACCATTTGATCATTTTTTGCTGTCATTACATGTGTGTTGTCTGCTGTCATGTGCTTGGTCATATTTATGTTATAGTAAAATAAACCTACCGTGAACCCAATCCAGGTATTTTACAAAACAGATTGTAATCAATTTATTTTATTTTGAAACAATTTTACAAAGGTTGGATCACAGGAATACAAATCAATTAATGGATTAATCGTTGTACCTCCATTGAGTTGGGTAAACACAGCAAAGCCTCCATTGATACCTCCATTACAGATTGACAGGAGTATAAAGGAGTAGGTGGATGTATAATCTCAGGTTTTCTGCATCAATATCAACCAGAAAGCAAAAGAAACGTCCTCAGTGGTATTTAAAGAAATTTGATAAACGTGTAAACGGAAACTTCAAGAAGGAAAATGAAAATGTGCCATGAGTCCCAAAGCAGAAACACCTTTTGGCTCCACAGTCTGACAAAAAGCAGCCCCCAACTACACAGCGGTGCTCTCTCAAGTTTCAAACAAAGGCAACGGAATCCAAATGGAAGCTAGAACTAAAGAGATGTGCTGCAGAATATAATTAATTAAATGAGACTAATTAGGAACATGAGAGCAGGTGCCAGGCAATGGTCTGACAGCATAGACAGCCAGACAACAGAAAGGGAACGGGGATGAGGAGGGAGTGCTGGTGGTGGTGGTGGGGGGGACGTGACAAGAGGAGGGACAAAGCAACTTTCTATGTTTTGTCACATGAAACCTCCAAGGAATATATGTGTGACAGAAATTGTAGACCCAGACGCCATGGGGGTCTCTTTCTTTGTTTAAGACAGATTTTCATTTCGCCAATTTGAGGTTGATGCAAGCAAGAGACTTTTCTTCTCATTATCACTGTATGTTGATTTCAGTGAGGTGGTGGTGGTGGGTGGGGTGGAGAATACAGAACTAAGGTACTAGTATAAGGTACTAGTATATGAATATATGGTTTGATTTAGAAAAGACGTTAAAGAGAATAACAGTAAACTCAAAACTTTTTCTTGCAAGTTGCATTGTGCAACTTAGTCATTTATTACTTTAATTATGGACATTATTACAACAGCACATCTATCCAAAATAGCCTTAGAAGTATTCTGTAACATTATAAAATTCAGGGAAATCCTGAATTTCTGCCAAAAAGTTGACCCTCGTTCCCATTTTTCTGTTCCACCAATGTTATAAAAAGTCCATCTTGTTCAGAGTGAAAAGCTAAAAAGGGCCATTGGCCTATTTTATCACAATTTACTCACTAAGCAGTTACAAATGTGGCATGTGATGACAATAATGAGTCTTGATGTCACTTAGCTGTGATTCGAGTGTGCGTGGAATAGCAAAGCAGGATGTCAGGGTGTTGCAGGTCCTCCACTCTGGCAAGAAATGGCCCTCCTGCACCAGAGGTGACAGACATCCCAGTTAGGGAGTAAACCGCCTCTAACAGCATTATAAATTACTGTAGATCTTATATGTGTCTGTAGAGGCAAGTGAGGGGAAAATTCAACATCAGCCTATTTATTCATTTACTTATTCCCCAGCTTTGTGTGGCTCTGCAGTGGTTCTCTGCCTCAGAACAAATGCTGGGTGTTCTCTGGGACACTTCATAGAAGAGACAGGGATATCAAAGTCAGTCAGGCAAACGGCAAAAGGGGCAGAGCACTGCAGGATAGTTGTTTGCAAGGTTGCATGGCCGTGCAAGCCCCAAAAAGCATGTAGAATTCAAAATAAAATACAAATGTTACAGAATAGAGCACAGATCAGCACTCCAAATTTTGCTCCATGAAACAGTTGATAAACCAATTAGGCAAATAAATAGAGTAAAGCATGACGTCTATTGGTGAGCACACGTTTTGTGAAATATCAGCAGGCACATAGCTAAATATTCTAATAAATCTAAAAATATTAGTTTGAAAAGTTTGTCTAATTGTTGCATGTATAAAATATTTGCTATAATGTTCATAAACCTTGAAGTTTTACAGAAAAATGTATAATATAGGTATTTTGCTCCCACTTTTTGTAAATTTGAAACATTAGATACTTATAATATTATTGAAAGATTGCTACATTAATATGCACACTCAACCTTTTTAACTTGAAACAGAACAAAAGTTTTTAATTTTGTTTTCTGAAGAGTACAAGGTGACTTTGAGGACCCAAAAAGTGTCCACACAAGCCAGGATATGTCCATGCTTTTTATTTTTTACATTAAAACCTGGCTGTACCATCCAAATGTTGCAGTAGAGTACACTGCATGGTTGCTTTATTCTGTTTAAAAGACCCACTCAAATGAAAATCATGTTTTTGGTGTTTTTAACATGTTCATGTTCATGCTTTTAATATTGCTCAAAAGATGATTGGAGTGAGTCTTTAAGGCTTTTTATGATGTAACCTTCGTAGTCAAAGGTTTGGAGTTAGGTTTCTGCCAAAAAAACTGGATACTTTCCCCTTATTTGGGTCATTATTTGGGTATTTTCAATTCTGCAGTTAACTGGCATTTTTTATGTTAGGATCACTCTGCTTTAAAAACTGTGTTAACAATTTAAATGCTCGCTATTAATTTTTAGCAAGTATTTCGGTGCATGTATTTAATGAATGCAGCTCCTGCGGTCAAACCAACCATCTTTTGATCAGGTGTAAAGCTATGTTTACACTTTCCTCAGTTAAAAGCGTTCAAGCGTCCACTTCCAATGAAAACTCTATGAAAACACGTATACATGTGCTTTTCAGGCTTCCGCGTTTAAAATTCTCTCATAGCGACACAAGTTTCTACTGCCGTTTTTGGGCTCTACGGACAAAACGTGCAGCCATTGAACACGTTGCAAGTTGAACTAGGTTAAACTCTAACCAATCAGGGATTCTGATTTGGTAGTGTCGAATCGATGACATCCCCGTTAATACACAGTAGTACCAACAATTTGAAATTGATCATGGAGGAGAAATAAATAATTGCAATTAGTGGCCAACCAAGATTATATGTTAACATTTTTTTCATATATCATAACAGAGATGTGAAAGAAAAAGCCTGGAGCAAAATTCGCGAGATTTGCACCGCTTCGACATTTCGTACCAAGCCTCTTCCAACTATAGGTGGCGGACATGTTCTAGTAAACAGTAGAAAAAGTAAATGAGGAAGATGCCCTTCCCTGCTTGTCCAGTGTGAACACCATGGGCCCAAGAACACACGGCGTGTACATAGCTTCACTCCATCACTGTGAATATGCAGCATTCGCTTCTAAGTTTTAATATTCATAGTTAGGGTCCATTTGGGCTACTACAATAGATATATAAAAGACAAAAAAGTTAAGTCACTATCAATAAGTATGACAAAAAATATTTTGATAATTTAAAAAAGGAAAGTAGCTCAACATCTTCGTGTGCAGACTTCTTAATTTACACTCTCAGAGGAAAAAAACAATGCAGAAAAAGACATGCAACTTTCATTTAATTATCAAGGGATGGCTAGGACTGTGCATCATCATTAGTTTGACTAAACAGTGTTGGTCAGTGACTCAAGTAGTGTTAAATGGCACAATTAGCAGGCTGAGAATGGAGAGGTATATTCAATTTGAAAGCCTTCTTTCTTAATCCATCTACCGTGATCATGAGAACTGCTGAGGTATGAGCTTCCATGCTCAATGACATTAATCAGGTTAATTCCAAGCAAAATGTCAACATTGTAATCAAGGACTAGCACACTTCAGCAAAATATAAATGTCTATGGATGCTAAATTTAAATGTCCAACAGCTTTTGTATTTGTAGGTCTTTTCTGACCCCTTCAAATTCCCTTTACTTTAGAAATTATTTTTTTATTTCTTTAGCCAGATGTATTTGATGAACAGATACAGAAGGAAAGGGCTAAGATGTTAAGATTAATGAAATGAATGACTGAGACATTCAACAGGTGTTGACATGTGTCCTTAACATGAGTCTGTTGTTCCTTGTTCCTCTTCTCTCAGTGGCCCATTGCTTAATCCCCCAGTGCACTTGTTCTGTAGCCCCACAGCAGGTGTAGCAGGAATCCATAAACACAGCTGGTGCGTCTCATCTGCAACCCTCACCTTGCAGCTCACCCTACAGAAAAAAAGACGGGAAAAGAATAATACCATGAAGAGTCCGGATTACAAGAGGTTTTTATTGTAGATTTTCAACAATGTGAGTGGTTCTTTTTACTTTGGAGTTTTACAGTAAAACCACTGTCATGGAGTTATTTATTCCTTACATTATTGTTATTACATCAGATTAATAAAATGCATTTTTCATTGGAAAGAATGGAATAAGTAAAAAAGACATTGATCAGTAGCATTGCTGCATTTCTCTCATCAGCTTAAAGATTCGTCTGATGTTTGACAACTTTAAGTTTCAGTAGAACCGTAATGCTTTTGGACACCTGCAAACTAAGCTATAAACTGTTGGTCCAAACCTCCCACAAGCATATGAGTGGATTAGTGATGAAGCAAAATGCCAGATGGCCTCTAACTTCAAAAAGATGCAATTTTCTTAAGGAAGATCTGCTTCACTTACAGGTATGCCGTTCTTGTATCACTAAACGTCACTCATCAATCAAACAATTTACAATCTGATCCTCTTGTGATCTATTTTACAAGCATTACCAGTGGTCGTTTAATTATGATTATGCTATTTTTTAACTAAATTAAAATAATAAAAAAACATGTTGTTGTCTAGGACATAGATTCTTAGTTTATCAGAAATTTACCTCTGAATTGTGGGTGGGACGACTGGCACAGACCCCCCGGACCTGAGCTCCCTGTTTATGTGCTCTCCCACTAGCTTACAGCCCCTTACACCCCTAACCCAACATTACGGGTGTAACAAAAATGTCTGGCAATATTGGAGCTATCCAGTCGTACAGTTTTGAGGCAAGCAGATGACAGCTCGGACAAGGAAAACAAAGACGGACATGGATCTATTTGTCTGTAAGCTAATGCATCGGAGTGGAGCGGAGCAGGAAACTTCTGGCTTGCCCAATGTATTTTCTACATCACAAATAAAATCTGTTTCAATCTGCATTTTTTTTGTCTGGTCCTAATTCACAATGATTCGAATAAAGAAATACTCAGAAACACAACTTTACACTTAACTTTCTTTGTCTTTCTATCATTAGAAAAATGTCCCAAAAACTTGTTAACAATACCAAAAACACGATTTTTATTGGAGTTAGTTTCAAGCCTTCAATCTGAATAAATTGCTAACACCCCCCCCCCCCCCCACACACACACACACACACACACACACACCACCACCCCTTATCATCCAATCGCAATTAAATTTTTTAATTCATGCCTGTTTATTTCTGCATTCCACACAGATTGTCAGTTCACATTTATCTTTTATGAAAGCAAAAAACAATTTTTTTACGTATATCACTTTCACATCTGCAGTAGCATTCAAAAAGGATGTAAGTTACATATATGTAGGAACAAACCATATTTAATTAACCTTTTCTTGTTTTTTAGCTCTTTTCTTCCAAACCAAAAAATCTAATGTTGGTTAAAATTCCATATTAAAAACAAAATATTAACGTACTCATTAAATACTGCTGTACGTAAAACATTTTTGAATAAATTGAGTCATAATAGAGTTTGGGGGATTTTATTATATTTATGACCATCAATTTAGGATCATTTTTTAACCAACATGTGTGTCTTTGGAAGGTTTTGGAAGATCTGACAATTTATTTGAGCTGAAACATTCCTAAAAAGAAAAAAAGTTTTTTTCTAAAAAATGTATCGGTAATATAGAAATTCATTTCTGTCTTGGTATGACAAAAACGAATAATTTAGTTTTTTTTAATCCAAATTTATGATGAAGATAAATGTACAACACTTCCCATCAGCTTCTATCAAGCATTTAAATTCCATTAAAAGTTTAGTTTAGCGCAGAAAGATTGTTTGTGGAAAATAACATATTTTTTGGATAAACTAAAAATAACTACAAAGAAACTACACTTATAAGTATGACATGCAGACCAGCACATAAAAAGTACATTTAAAAACATCTTGGTTCAATACTGTCTCCTTGCTTGTCACATTTATGCCACTTTAGAGAGCTTGATGACAGCCCAGAGTATTGGTTCTCTGATTCCTTCTGATTTTATATTCTACCTGGTCTTGCATTTTTCAACGTTGAGTGTGGTAGTCCATACCTGCCAGGGAACGTTAGTCCTGATTGCTTAGGAAATTCACCACTGCCTCCCTGTAATGAAAGTGGACAGAGGTTAGAACAGCTCAATAGGAGAGATAACCAGTCTTTGATCCAAACAGCCATGCAGAACATACAGGCAATAGCATCAGAAAATGTACTGTCAGGAATTTTGGATTTTAAATTACACCTGATTAACCTAAAGTAAGTAGGAAAAAGAATTTTGGTGTGACTTGGATGGGAAGTCTCTTGGTCACGAATACTGACAACTTTTGATGAAGCCCATCAGTTAAGTCAAAGAACAAGCAAATTGAAACTGCAAAATGTTTGTCAAATTCAAACAAGTAAAATAGAAGCTCTCACTGATATGGGACTTTATTTCATGCACATGTCATTCATTTCCATTTTATGAGCTACAGAGCTGTGACAACAGCCTCTGCTGATCAAGACCAGTGAACAGTTTCATGTCTGCAGATGTTGGCTAGGTTTCTAGAGATCTGCAGAAAAAGGCTTTGATGTAAATTAAAGCAGTTTATAGAATGGAAATACTAAGTATGACGATATTGTAGCTACTTCACATATTAAATTATTTACCTGAAGCTTGGACAAACACTGACATTTGATAGATTCGAGTTGAAAACAGACTTGGTTAAGTTCAAAGAGCATTGCCCCTTTTTTCTGAGCTTTAGAGACAGCTCCCATTCTATGGTTTGCTCAGGTTAAACTCCTATTTAAAAACTGCAAAAGTTAGAAATTATGAAACCAATTCTGTATTGTCTCGTTCTGTATTATGTGGGCTCAGACAGTTTGGAAAACTCTAGTTTTCTAAAATAAAATGCAACTTGACCCCATTACCAGAATTTTTTAAATGCAATTGTTTTTTTAATGCAACATATTTGACCACACTATTTAGGAAATACTTTTAAACTTACTACAAACTGTTACTTCACTACTTTCCTTGACATGGATAAAAATACAAATATTGCCAAAAAAGTGACCAACTATTTTACAATTAAAATCGTGTGAAAAGACAGTGAAAAGCTATACCTGCCTCCAATTGCAACCCAATTTTTGATGACAAATATTAAAAAAATATTAGGATATCAATAATGCAATCTTAATTAAGCCTTGCAACATTAAAAAAATCAATATTTTTTACAGTATCTTATCTAAAAGAACTGCTATTTTAATATTTATGGCAAAAACAACATAAAAAAACTGCTTTAAATACACTTAATTTGTTTTGCCCCTCTACACAGCCATCCTTATTTGCCATCTTTCCAAAGTCTTGAGCCCCCCTCCAGCCTCCAGCACTGTTCCAGCTCCGCCAATGCTACACGTACCACAAACAATGCTGACAAGTTTATTTATCTTTCCATCTATCCATTTTATTAACCTTGTTGTCTCAGTTTAATGTCACAAAGTTGTTGGAACTCAAACTTAAATGTAAAGATGCTGTCTGACAGAGCAAGGTAACAGCTATTTAAAATAACAATTTGTTTAACATCAATTATTGTAACTTTCTGATATTCAATTGTTCCGTTATGAAATTAAGCTGAATTTAAATTCTCTGGATCTAAATATTTACACATTAACAAAAAACAGTTTGATCAACCTGAGCTGCCACCCAGTAATGGACTGACTGACTCAAAACACCTGAGGGGGGAAATGACTTCCTGATTTCCAGGCTAATGGTGTTCATTTCTGTTAATCTATGGTCCAGTGTTTTCCAATCTGGAGGGTGTATCTTCTCTGCTGTCTATTATGCTCCAGGGCCAGGGGGGGCCACACTTTCTCCATCTTGTGACACTTGAATTAAATGGGAGCAACTCGATAGCTGGGAAGTACGAGGCTAAATGAAAGCAATTAAGACGCGCCATTTCTTAGCTAAAAGATGGAGAAGCAATGGATCAAAAGAGATTCATTCCAATATAATGACATCCCTTCGTCCTTTAAATCACATTTTGGCTCGTGGCTCTTCTGGGTTCCTTTTGAGAAGAGAGTATATTGTTTTCTCAAGATATTACGGTAAATAGATGAAAACAAATCTGTGTTTATTAGGTCCATGGTTCACAGAAAAGGAGTTTATTATTGGAACGACTGAAAAGCTGAAGGACCAGAGGAAGAGATTTTGACTATTTAAAGAGGGCAAATTCAATTTTTCTGATATCATCCTGTAATCCTAATCTATTTAAAATGGTGCAGAAGTTACTTACTCTGATCCAATCTTTTTTCCAGAATCCCAAGACCATCTTACAGAGAAGCAGTAGGTCAACTCATCATTCCATGGATCAGCTCTTCACACTGGCCTGTGCTTAACCTCCTTGAGTCCCTGTGGCCGTGACCTTGGTACAGTCCAGCTGTGATGCAGATTTGCTTCTACATTTCCCGCCAGGAGTTAAATAAAAAAGTATATGTGCACAAAATTTTGGCTGTATGACTATGACGTGTAAGATTCACATTTTAATCAAAGCTTGTTGAAAACTTTATTATGAAAAATGAACCAAAGAAAACTTCCATGTTTTTTGTTTCTATCTTGACAGATGTAAATGTTATCGTACATCATTAAAATCAAGGGAATAATTTAACAGTCCTTGTTAAAATCCCTTTGGATTAGTTTCTCTGCAACCGTCTTCTGCTTTTTAGAAAGTGGTGGTCATATGTAACATAATTTTAATATATGTATTTTTTATTTGGAAAGATTCCCAGTTCTTTTTTTGTCAGAATATTTTTCCCCTTTACCCCCGAAAAAATCTCACCTTCTTACTGCAAAAATACTTTTTTTTTTCATTTTTAATCTTTTCTAAATAAAAAACATACAGGCCACTTTCAACTGCTTTCAACTCACTCCTTTTTTTTTAGCCTTAGCCTTTTAGCTTTTTTTTGAAAAAGCAAAATAATTATATATAATGTGCTTCAAAAATAATCAGCTTGGTTTAATACTGAATGTTTGACTAATCTGAGTATTAAAAGTAAGCTAATTGCTCACACTTTTCAAAACAGGAATACATGTTTTCTTCTTTATTATTTTATTTACTGGCCTTTCACTTGATTTAATCTTTTAGTGAAACCCAAAATCAGGCACATGGTATTGTTTACCTAGAAAAATGGAAAAGACAATGTAAAAGAGTTTAAAGAGTAATAATTTTCTAATCATGAGTTTGATTGGTTGTAGACACAGTTTGAAAGCAAATAATCTTCTCTCCAGCTGTCCTCTTTATAGATCGTGAAAATATAGTACTTAAATCAATGGGACACATCCCACACACAATGGCAGCCCTGCTGTTCAGTGATGGCTTTTGTACAGCGGATAATCTACAGAGGTCATCAATCATGCTATGCATCCTCCTCTTTGGATCGGAGTAAGATGGGAGACTCTGTCCTTTTTAGAAAAATAAACAAATAAAAATGATATAAATTTTATAGCTCGTGCTGGTTTGCAGCGCCTTCCGTCTGTGAAACCCGGGTTCGACTCCAGGCTGCTCCCTATTCCCTTCTCTACCTCTGTGCCGGTCCCAAGCCCGGTTTGAGAAGGTTGCGTCAGGAAGGGCATCCGGCGTAAAACATTGCCAAATTTACCATGCGACTTGTTCGCTGTGGCGACCCCTGATGGGAGAAGCCGAAAGTGGAAGAAGATATATATATATATATATATATATATATATATATATGCATCACTGTAATGTGGGAAAGCTCTTTTGTGAAAATCAGAAGCTTTATTTTCTTTCAAATTTTCTGTCAGGCATGCGTTGAAGCTTGGCTTTTCACAGTAAAAGACTCCCTGGTTGTGCTGAAAAATGTACAATTGACCCTGTCTGCCTCTCAAAATGATGCGATATTATAACCTGGGGGAATGTGTTGTCATCTAAATGAGATAAGTTTATTTTCTGCAGTGTAGCATTTGTTCCATCAGGCAGGGAGGCCATAAAACTAGAAGGATCAGTGGGGAGTCGAGCTCGGCACATGTGGAGCGAATGAGGAGCCCATTGAAAAGGCTTGGCCACCGCCCAAATCTCTGCCTTTGCCTTCTGTGCGGGCCCATCCTTGGAAAGCAGGAGGCCACAATATTGTGGAACAAATTTCCTCTAATCTGAATGTGCTGGTCCAGGGCTCCATTGGGAAGGCTGCTCTCCTGTGCCCTCCCCGCTTGTCCCGCAGATCAGAACAGCTTAACTTTCACAGTGCCAACACACTGCAAGACGGATGTGATCTCGACAGGGGGTTGGGGCTGTCAGGATCCATGGCTCGGCCCTCACGTGTGCTCTCAGCAGGCCGACACTTCGCCCCGGGGAAAGCTCTGAGTGGAGAAGAGCTGGCACAGGATTGTCCACCTCCCACCTGCATCCGTGCAGCCAATTGGGATAAACTTTCACAACTTTTATATTACCATCAGTAATGAGAGTGTGACAACAGAAATCTCAGGCACAAAAACGTTTTGCTGTAATGTCATAGCATAAGACATTATTTGTAATGTTTTACACATTACATACATGGTCAATAACTGTTGTAGTACAAAATACACTTATTATCTGACATTTTGATGGTTAAAAATATCCCGATACGCCGTCTTTAAGGGACTCAAAATACTTGTTAGGATAGAGTAATTCAGATATTTTAATTAATTTTTGTATTCTTCACATATTTTGTAAAATTTTAACTTCTTCTAAAGTTTATATTTTACATAATCACTTTATTGGCACAAAACGTTTTAACAGACTTAAATGTTTGTGATTTGAGTAACAATATGATACATTTTATATTTAAACTACATTGCCTCACATGTAAATGTACAATGCTCTGAGATACATTTGTCTCTTTAAATTTTGTTTAACGTAGTCAAATCTACGTTTACAGGTATTGTGTTTTGAGTAAAGTTAAAGTAATAAAATACTTGCGTGACGGTAATATTGAAAGAAAAATTATTAGTTTTGAACAAAAGTAAGAAGTATTCTGTATTGTTTTACAGCTTGAACACAATATACACCTAATGAAATACAAACATGATGGCCTTTTTTATGTTATACTATTTAAAAATGTCACAATCCTTTCAAAGACAGACTGTTTTCTTTACAATCCAACTTCTTTTTAAATGTGTCCAAGAATTCCATATCAGAAAATATGAAGAATTTCCAGCTACTGAAATTCCTATATGGCCAAATGAGAATAGTCCTGTTGCTAAGGACCACATTTGGATTAAACGTGTGCCATAAGAACTGATGGAGTCAGGTCACATGCTCCACTGGGGACTGTATCCATCAGCAGCCAGTCATTTTACAACAGCATGCAAGGCCCCACTGCTGAGGATTGATCGAGACAGGAAAGAGTGGGAGTAATGAAATGTATAGCAGATTATTATTTATGGTGGTGATGCTACAAAGCTACTTCTGGCAGTTTTCTATAGGCTGACTTTTGAGGAGTATACATTGTTTATGATAACTTTTTTTATAAAAAACTTTACAGAGTCGCAGGATTTGAAAACTTTAACGGTAGTTGTTAAAAAATATATTGTAAAAAGAAAAATAATTTGAAGAGGGAAAAGGTTATATATACTTTTTTAGCTTGAAACACCTGTAAGTAGTTATTTTTATTAAACCTATTTCAAAATTTAAAGGACAGAATTTCCACACAAGTAGGAACAATCTAAATGAAGAGCATACCTACCACAGTCAGCCATTGAACACATTTTACATTCAGCAGAGAATATTTACCAAGCAAATGAGGCGACATCGATAGCAGATCAGTTCAGGTAAACAGTTACCAAATACAATAGGCCTATATTTCCGTGTTGAGCATTTGTATCCAGATTTATCGTGATATCATAATCCTTATTATTATTCTTTTTTAAATGACTGTATCGTCCATGAAAAAAAGAACTTTAAATAATAATTTTTACAAGGGAAGCTTTTTTAAATCTTTTGTTTTTGACTGTAAATATGAATTTATTGTTATAATATTATTATAACAAGAAATGCATACAGATATAATTAATATAAAGTTTTGCCTTAAATACAAAAAGGGTTTATACAAATATATACATGTGTCTGAAGATTCACAACCCCTTATTTTAACAGTGCCATCTGTCCACCGCAAGAGACCTTCAAAAAAGCAAAATTGAGCAAAAAAATCTTTTTTGCTTAAAAAATAAATATTAAAAACATTGTAGATCTAATAATTTTGTGTAGTAACACAAAAAACAACATCAATATAAAGGTAAAGTAAACATATAAGGATGGTTTTGTGATAATTATCAAGTTTCTGAATTGACTGGTCCAATTACTTTATTAGTATGAAGAGTTTGAAAGGTAAAAAAAAACTGAAGTTGTAGGTTCTATGTTTGTTTACTTGTTTTCCATATGTTAAGCTCTGTTTAATTCTATTAGGTAGTGTATGATTATATCATAAATCTGTACTAAAAAGGAGCTTACCCCCCAAAAAAATCCAGTTTATGGATTTTTCATTTGCTCCAAAACCCTGTTCAAAAGAGGGCAGAACAACAGAAAAGTTGACTTAGCACAGAAGGTGGAGGATTTCTGTCTCAAATGAGCAGTCTGGGGCATTTTCATGCACACTGAGGGGTGGAAGGGCAGGGAGGAGGAGGCGAGTAATTTCCATAGCAACAGTCAAGTCCCCAGCTGTCATGTTTGGGCTGAGAAAGGTGCAGTGAGCACAGGGACCACTTAACCCCAGCCACACTTCAACTTAGGAAGTTAAAATGCTGCTGAGTGTCTGTGCGGCGCCGCACTTAAAATGCAAACTCTATACCCCAGGGAAGTCAGGGGAATGCTTCTGAATTAACCCAGGGTTGCAGAAGCTGTGCAGGAAGCTTTCCCCGATATAATTAACCATCAATGCTTTTGATGTCACTCAGTGATGTATTTAAAAGAGAGAAAAGAGGTTGCATCCACACAAACACACAGAATTCAAAGATTTGTGATCAATGATAACAGCAAAACAAGTATTTTGCTCAGAAACTCAGCAACCAACTTGGTACCAACTTGAGGCAATTGAAAATCCACAGTTGTGGGACATTATTAAGTTTTTTGGGAATTTGTTTTCCTCTCTCTATATGAATATTATGTGCGGAGCCGGTTTAGCTCGTGCTGGTTTGCGGCGCCTTCCGTCCGTGAAACCAGGGTTCGACTCCAGGCTGCTCCCTGTTCCCTTCTCTACACCTGTGCCGGTTCCAAGCCCGGTTTGAGAAGGTTGTGTCAGGAAGGGCATCCGGCGTAAAACATTGCCAAGTTTACCATGCGACTTGTTCGCTGTGGCGACCCCTGATGGGAGAAGCCGAAAGAGGAAGATATGAATATTATGTCCAATATTAAATCCAACTAAAGCTACACTCCAGAGCACTAATTTAACATGATCATTAAAAGACAGTTTTAATGAACATTTAGTAAACACCAGGAATCTCTAGTTTATATACACATTTGTGTGCTGTTTACAAATATAAATATCTTATGTGATCTGAATCAATCTTCAAAAATGAGGTTCAAAAAAGCGCTGCAATTGTCTTGACATGGCTGAGTTATGACTGTTGTTAAAATGTCAGCAATGGGATTGCTGTTGCCAGTGCTTGCTGTATTAGCATCCTAACATCCACCTTGTCTTTTACCATGCAAATGTTTAGATTGAACATCTTACTGCTATACTTAAATGACAGTATGCAGAATCGTATTGAAGTTCTTAATAGGGGTGTAAAATGGCAATAAATTGCATATATTATATTGGTCACTTTATGCATCTGTGCTAAATTAGTTGTGTTACTGCACTGTAGTTGTGTCCCCACACTGCATTCTTCAGAAATAAAACGATGTGTTGGGGCAATGCAGTTACTGGTGCACTTTGTATCTCTGCGCTTCATTTCCATTATCATCAAACACAGCAAACAAAAACTAACTGGTTGCTGTGAGCCACATTCTGCACATTAAAATGAAATTATTTTGAGAATGCTATCCGTAATTGCAAAGAAATAAACAACTTAAATGTAAGACTGCAAATACAAAGTAGTTGTTTAAAGAACAACACTGGACTCTACACTGACAATATAGGAGAACTGGACTGAACGAGTGTGACGTCACCCATAGGAAATGTCCTACTTACGGCTCCATTAAAACAAAGACAATTCAGTCACCATTGTTCCGTGATATGGACGTCGCCATGTTGGAGCCAGATAACAGTGATTGGTCCGAGTCGGTCAACGTTTCTATGGCAACAACTGTCACTAAACAGGATTAAGGTTGTTCAAAGTCCACACCCATTCCACTGAAAACGAGCTCGGGAGAATCTGTCGATCAAATGTTCAAGATGGGGACCAGCTTCTTCCTCTGCATTGCCACTGACAGCAACTGACAGTCTTACGCCGAGATTGGCGGAATTGACACAAAGGATGAAGAGTTCAGCAGAGTTATTGATTTCAAGTGATATAAAGAGTTTAGTTTACTTCTTAGCATGTTCTTTGTAGTTATCTGAAGAATTGATGTTGCACCAGGTTCCTCCGATGTTTCATGAAGCTAAATTAGCATTATACTAGTGAAACATGCATATATTGAGTCTAACTATTTCGTTGGTATGATTTGCCTTTCACGATGAAATGTCTATTCTTGTTCCTGAATTTCGTTAAATTTCTCCCAAAAGTGCGACTTATGCATGATTTTATTTTCTCATTTATTGCGCATATTTTGCTTGTTGCGACTTATAGTCAGAAAAATATGGTACTAACTTTCCTCACATTCTTTTATTTGGCTAAAATTCAATTCTTAGAGTCGTAGCACTCATCCTCACAAATTCATCCTTTCTTGAAGTTTTTCTTAGCCATCGAAAATACATATTTTACATAAAGCATGGGTGAGGGTTGAACAGCCATTTAGCTTTACATGAATCAGTTGGTCTGTTAAAGCTTTTCAAACAGCTTTTATAAACAGAAGAGGAATTGTTTGGGACAAGCCGGACAAAACGTAGCTGTTGTTTTGCAAGGGAAAATGTGACATTATCCCTTCATGGCGGTCCCCTTCTGGGTGTGAATGGCCATCTAATCAAGCTCTCCCTTTCTCTGCAGCTGGTTACAGCGAGCAGCGGGCTGACCTCCGAGGGGGCCTGCCTCTCCCTCCCTGTCCTGTGGGACCCTTCAACAAGCTTTAGAGGCCAAATGAGGTGTAAGTCTATTAAAAGGGAGTTTGCGTGTAGATCACAGTCCCTCTGGGGGTAGGAGCCTTTGCCTTGTCATTCAGGTGCGGCTAATTTCCTTCTGCTCCACACGCAGACATGGGGTCTGCCCGTGGTCCTCATCGCGCTCAAAGGAGACCTGCTGCTAGAATTTTAAATGACGGCTTCTTGCAGAGGCAGCAGGTGATATAAATGGCTAAAATATGGCTGCTGTGGCTTATAGTCACCATAAATGCAGTGTGACTGCAGACTGTTCACCAGCCATGATTCAGTTAGTCTATGAGGCTCATAACTAACTAAGAGTAAATACAAAACAAATTAAAATTAGACTTGAAATCTGTAACAAAGCCATGATCAAAAACATTCGATTTTGTACACTTGTTCTTATTGTATTATGTCAGAAACTTGCAGAAAAACTAAGAGAAAACAAAGGAAACGCAGCCAGTGCCACAGCTGTAAGTGAATGTAAGCTAGATTTGTGGCTGTACTGTAAATTGATTAGAGGCGAGGGCTGTCAGAATAACACGATGTTCCACCAATCAGACGGGTATAAAGAGATTATCACACTTCCCAGTGAGGTTCCTTCTAACTCATAGCTCCAAAGGCAGTCACAGCCGAGTGCAGTAATACATGACAGTCACACTAGTCAGGAAGCTGTTACGGTTTCCCTCGTATTGGTTCTGCAACCCTGCATGCAGAAAGTGAAATGATACATTGAAAGTAAACTTTGTGTAAACAGTTGATTTGCATATTGTGCATAAAGTATTGGGTTTTTAAGGTGAACTAAACATAAAACAGTGTTAATATCATTATGTTCTCCTGAGCTAAAATAAAACCTGTTTGTCTGTTAATTATAAAAGCTATTAAAATGATTACATTTGCAACATGCTGCTCAATGGAAAAACAAAATCTGATCTGACAGCTTAATTTCCCTTTAAAATATAACCATTTTTTAAAAATCCCTCAGCTCAGACAGACGAGATGTTCGGCTGAGAGAGGTCTTTTTTGAATCAAGCATTGACAGTGTTTGTCAGTGGGGACTGGGGTCAGTTGAGCAGCATTAACCTCTGGAAGGCCATCTCTGTGAAATGCATTAGTCACATAGAGGAGGAGGGATGTCCTGTAATAGATTATTGACCAGCCGGCAGCCGCCTGCTCCATGTGGTCCTGGCCAGATACTGACCTCTTCATCAGAGATGAAGCCTCCCACCTGCAGATGAGGATTCAGACACAACATATGCAGTATACTTGTAATAAATGTGAAATTATGTGATTTGTTTGGTTCCAAAACAGTTTGCAGGACACGGAACCTGAGGGCTACGAAACTATTTAATAATGACAATAAAATGAGAGTTCTTGCCTCATCAAATTGAATTTGGGGGAAACAACAGCAATTGCTTTCATGAACTTTGACTACCTAATTAAAGGCATGCAATTTCTCTCCATTATTCTCAAGATCTTTAATTGAAATCAAGACAAAACATTGTTAATGTGCTGAAAGCAAGATAAAGTAAGGATGAGGAAATGCAATTTTGTTTTTTTGAAGACATCCCTATAAGTATTCATTTTGTGATTGGGCTTGTGACATTTTTTTCTTCGCAGAAACCATAAAATAAACAACAACTATTGTAGGGAGGAACATGGAAACGCAAACTGAGTGAATCTGGAGATGCAAGAGCTTCCGAAAGACTGTTCACTGTATCATCTGTGCTCTGTTTCCCCTTGGCTGAGGCTCACGTTTTTTTTTAATTGTTTGATAATTCATCTCTGAGCTCTAATTTACCCCCTACCGTCTGCACTGTATGTTCGACCATTGTCTGAGACGTTCGGCTGAATTTCAGATGAGCTTGTAGCGTAGAGAGCCTTTCTTGCAGAGAGAGCACCTATTTATGGCCATGTTTGTTTGCTTTTCATCAAAATTAACCCTTTGGGCACGCCACATCCATATGCCGACAATTCACAAGCACTCCCAGAAACGTCCTTGGGCAGGAAGTCACGCTGTTTTAGTTGGTACGGTTTGTCAGTGACTCCGCCATTGAAACCACATGATAATTCTTTTTTCACCACCAGAACTTCAAGTACACAGAACAGGATGACTTACATTTTTGCATGAAAATTCCCTTTTCAGTGATTCCCCTTTTGACTTTAGGGGCCATGTTACCTTTGTGTATAAAACAAGGAATTATCACAAAAGCTATTTTACAAGACAGTTTTTTTATCAAAATACCATCTTGAAAGCCTTTTAAAAAAATATGTTGAATATCAAAGCGGTGCAACATTTATGTTTTATTTCTCCTTTAATTGATCCAATAATTGGTTATTCCAGCTGAAATACAATCTTACAAAGTGTGGCAGACGTAAAAAATCAAAGTTCCACTTGGTTATCTAAACTAAGAAGTTAATTAAGCAAACATTGTAACTTACTTATACTTATTAATTACTTGATATAATTATTACCTACAAATATTAAATAAAAAATTAAAAACTTATTTTGCCTAATTATTCGTTCAAATGTGAAAAGTATTAAGTGTTTTTGTTGTCATGCAGCCAAACACCAAAGCATCATGTATTAAACTGTGCTTTCCGTGCAAGCTAAAGATACGTTTTGGGCTGCCCCAGAATATTTATTTCTCAGATAGACAACTTTCTTGGATAGGTGTTAAAGTTCCTGTGCAAACAGATCAAGCAAACCATGGTCCATCGCAACATTCAGCTACAGGCCATATTTTTGTTTGTATCACAATTCTCATTTTAGGTCATTTTATGTTTCACTACATTGGTTTTTTTCTGGGAGGGTGAAGGCATTGTGCATTTTTTTTTTCTTTCTTTTTGCAGAAGACATTACCTTTGTTTTTGGGTTTAGAATGATGTTTTCATCCCGGTGTTTTTTAAATAAAGTTTGATTTGATTTGATGAAGATAGTTGTTTACTTGCAAGTGAACCCTGTTGCAGTTTAACAACAATGAACAATCAGCAATATGTCCAATTAATTCAAAATAAAACACCTACTCTGCAATGATTAAAAACTGTGAATTGTGAAAAGCTTTGAAAAAGACTTGTCTTTTATGTTAGTGTAGTAACAATCACATTATGAGAGTTTGATTTTTAGATGTATAGTGGGACTAACTAAGGGTCTCCCCCAGCACGTAATTTGTACCGAATTGTGCTGAAAACGCAACAGGGGGTTGATGGCTCACTGTCCCTTGTTGAATTCAAAATGCTCCTTTACCATCTGAGCCCAGACATACTATGTACTACATACATCTGTATAGTACAATGGCAATGTTTACCCATCCCATCAGCAGCTTGCCTGCATCATCAAAATACAACTATTTATGTTTGGAGACATTTTACAGCCAGTCTATTATATATTCAACTTTAGCGAGTAACTGCCTTGGCACAAACAGTATGGACAGCAAGAAATCAACCATTATTGTAACTCTGCTGAGACACACCCTGTCTCTGAACACATAGGGAAGCATTCTGCAGTAACTACAGTAAATATATAAGAAACAATACAACTGTATGTTTTAATTGTTAATTTGGTTAGATCTTAGGAATGTGAATAACGAAAGATTTCGAGGGAAAAAGTCCATAATCTTTGGCGGTTTTGGCTCTGGGCATCCTGCATGCTAGTGGGATAAGATCGGACTATAGATGAATGAACACCAGAGCCTAGACGCTGATGGCGTTGGTGGTTCGAGGCCACGACAAAGGATTGGTCCAGGTGGAAGACGGGGTGGAAAGGGGCCAGCAAAACTGTCTTGAATAGGGGTGTTGGAATTCTGATCTTGATGGGCAGTGTCCAACTTGTTTTCCAACCAACCAGCCATTGAAACTCCTTATTGGCTGAACACACCTGATTCAGGTAAACAGCAGTGAGTATGGCAGGATTTTTGGAAAACCAAAAGCCTGGCCCTCAAGGCTTGGAGTTTGACACCCCTGGACTAGAATGTAGAAAGATAAATGTCCATGAATTTTAAAGCAAAAATAGGTTTGCGGTTGGCTGAAGAGAAAAGTTGGGGGAATTTAGCTATTGCTTTGGAGTGAAGGCTTAACTGATGAGTGGCGTTCAGACTGAGTGATGTAAGAACCCAGGAATCCCAGAAGTGAGGTAGATCTATCTTATTGAAATTAAAATTAAATTAAAGCCCTCTTGCAAGAGTTGGTCCAGTTTCTGAGCCAAGAGTTTGCAGAGACGCGTCCAAATAGAACCCTTTCATACTGTTCACAATAGCTTTTAGGATCAATCAGTGCAGAATGGTGCCAACTCCCATCGCCAACCAGATGTAACTGTGCACCAGGAAGACAAATACTCGATGAGGTCAGTCTATTACTTAAGGTATTTGGCTTGTTATTTTCTAAGCTTTTTATAATTTCTTTGTGTAACCCAGAGAAATTTGCACTTATTACAAAAACAGAACTCAAATTCTGACACCTAATACATATTTTATATTAATAATCTACTTTATCGATTGAATAGTTCAAACAAACTGATGTGGTTGCCTCAAGCAATACAAAGTGTTTTTTTCCCCTCAGAAAAACAATAAACCTTTCAGCCAGAAACATATGCATCCATACGAGCAAACACCCACACGCTCATGCGGGGTACAGAATATGACGCCTTCAGAGCTCTGCACATTACAATGACTGGTGGAGGTCTTCACCGTTTAAGTGGAGCTGCCTGCTTAGGTTTTTCCAGCCTGCTGTAGGCCTATAAGAGTGGTAAGTGGTGGTGATGAGACACTGTCCCCTGTGTCTCCTTCAGCTGCCATTCCCTTTAAATTGAAACAGAGTCCTGCAAATAAATGCCACATTCTGAGAGGGGAGAACGTCTGAAAGCTGCATTTCATATAAACACCCGTTGGGGAATTGGCCCCGGCTCAGCCTGTATTTTTGTTTTTTTTCCGGCCTTTTGTTTTGTTATTTGTATGATGAAGGAACACGGCCACATCAGGGTCATTCAGTGCTTATTTATCCTTTTAATGTGCTCCAGCTTTATTGCCAGGCTGCCTATCATAGGGAATTGCACTCTGATTCCACAATTCTAAATGCTATAGAAGCTTTCTCATCCTAATATCAATATGCATATTTTTGCTCCCTCCCGTTTATTAGCTTTAAATGATATCTCTTCTTCAGATTAATTGAAGATGGAACAAAAGAAAATGGCTGCCAAGAGTGGCCCACTCTTTGTTATTCATGTTGGACGGAAAACGGCAACAGTAAATCCTCCAAGTTGTTGTTAAGCTTTCTGTATTACCATATGTGTGCCATTTCCATAAAGTGACAATCCCCCCCCCCCCCCAACACACACACATATATACACGAACACCCTGGATCAAATGGGGACTATTGATCCTGCAGCACTCCATTTCAAGTTAATTGTGCTTGAAATGAGGTGCACAGGCTCAAGCATACCTGCATCGGGAAGGCTTTATTTATTTATATTTGTGAGGGAACACGTGTCAGATAAACAGCAAATATTCAATTCACGTCTTTTTCAATTTTGCTCAAAAAAAAAAGAAAAAAACTGGTTGTGCTGAAGTGCGCTTTAAAGTGCTTGAACCAGATTGAATCAGACTTTGATCCAACAATAAAGTCAGAGCTGCATGAGAGGAGAGGTGAACATGCTCAGGCGATATAAAAATCATTCCTGCAAAGCAACGCTTTTACCTCATCAGTAGAAAAAAACTCTCATTAATAACTGACAGGATTCTCAAAACCTCTTTTCCACTCAGGGCTTCCCAGGCTCTTTTCAGATGAAAAGACGTGGCTGAAATATTTCTGTAGGGGTCTACTGAAACCTGGCCTCCCACTGACCCCTATTCTCTGTGACACTAACAAAGCAGGCTCTAAGGTAACCAGGCATGAAAAGCCTGGCAGAAGCACAGAGGCTGACAGCGCAGGAGTTCCTCGGCACACATCCCTCTCAGCCTTCAGTGAGATCATGGGCCCGATTAATACTTTGAATATACACTGCAGTCTGCAGATTATTTATCTCCCTGCGGTGTGGTGGGCTCAAAGCGGGAATTTAATGAAAAGGAATAGTTAACTATTTAACAGTTTAGTGCAAATCAAAGCACTATCCCCAATATATCTTAAAAAGCTGTGTCCTGCTGCACTCTTTCACAATAATAGTAAACTTAGATAGAACCACCAGATTTTTTTACTGCACCTCCACCTTTTATTTTTTCACCAGCTCCAGGGGGCTTTGGAGAAACAGGCCGACACCATTTATGGCACAAACCCCTCCCTCGGTTTGTTTATAAGCCCATTCTTCTGTAATAGTATATATAAATAAGTGAAACTGTGTAATGGATTGCATTTAACAGGCAGGCATATTGAGGCAGAATTTAATTTGCATGCCAGATTAGCAGGCTATTGGTTGGGGCAGTGCCGTAGGGCAGCCTTTTCATTAATAGGATCTAGTCTCTTCAAATACATTAAGTCAATTGAACCCATACATAATCTGATTTTAGAGGCACAATGTAAATGTTGCAGCTCTGCGCCTCTCTTAGAAAAAATCTTTTCACTCCTCGTGACTTTAGCAACGTTAAGGTATTTTTAGAGTTTTATTAAGACAAAAAAAGCTAGAAATTGATTTTTTTTTGCAAATTATAAAATGTGTTGTTTCACCTGCAGTGAAAACAAACTGTATAATTACAACAAATTCCTCCTCTTCATGCATTTCACACCTTATTTCCTGAGCCGTCACTGATGTATTCGTCTAAACTCACCTCAAGGTCTCACCTAACCAGTTAGAAAAATACTCTTTCTTTATGTATTTTTTCCTATTAAGCCAGTCATTTATAAAATGAAGCATTTAAGAAATTACATTAGTTGGGTTGGAAGAGTTAGCAGCACATATATACAAGTTAATTTCACAATGAAAGACACCCTGTGTCAATATTACCGCTCCTAGGCGTGTAACAGTAAAAGAAGATCCTCCTGCTGCAGCAGATTTACTTGAATTAAAAATGAAATAAAGTCAAACATGACCATTTTTATCACTATGACTTTGGCGCACCATCATCCTTTTTGTCTTTTGAAAAACATTGCTGTATAATCCAAATAAAACTAACAATAATACAAATGTAATTGTATAATTTGCAGCAGAAGATAATATGTGCTTTAAGCTTATTCTAATGATATAAAACCACTTTGACAGTGCATTAAACATGTTACCATCATTTCGCTCTGTTACTCTGTTACTAAAACAAATGAACCAAAACTACAAATATTACCACTTTTCTCCAAAGCCACGAGCATGTGGCTCCGGGGCCTCAGGTTACAGACCCCTGATCTAAACTGCTGACTTAGACTTGATATTCAAACTCACACAATGGAAACTTGTTTAGTGCTGGTAAACAGACTACAGTCCTAAGGTAGGTTCCAAATGATAATAAACTGAAATCATAAGATCAACCATATTAAATGATAAGGAAGTTCCAACCACCACACATTTTTACGTCCAGATGACAAACTACAACGCTACCAAATAAAATTAAACATTAACAGTGACAGTCAAGCTCAAGTCAAATAATGCATTAATAATGAAATTTATGTTTGTTTATTGTTTTCTTTAGTCAATCAAATAAGAAAAGGAAAATCTGATAACAAAATTCAGATAAAATAATTATTTACAAATGTGCGTATTTGTTTCAAACTGTGTAAAGCATAAATAAAATATTTATAATAAAATATTTTTTACAATAAAATGTAAAAAAAAAAAGCCCCAATAAGAACTGATCCAGAATGACCGTTTATGTTGGTTTTCACAAAACAGTTTTTTTATAATAAAGTGACTTTGGCATGAGATGCATTGAAATCGCAAACACACAAGTCTGCACGCCACCCACACACTCGATATTTCCTCTGTTTTATTTGTTTCAGCATCTAAAAGAAAAGAAAAAAAGGCAATAAATAAAAAATAAATGACCAAAACAAAAAATCAAACTTTTTGGAAAGAAACTCGTTTGTGACGCAAATTTTTCAAACTAAAGGATTTTTGTTCTTTACTGAAATAGCTGGCATTTCTAACGTATATGTGCTGTCCTAATTTGAACTGTTGGCATTTTTCTATAAACAGCAGGAGTCGTGACATTTATTTTGTCCACATTTATCTTCAACACTGCATAGATATATGATCAGCAGCAGTGACTTCCAGCAATGGTAACAAGCTCACAGCTGATGCAGAGGGGTCTAGATGACCTAAATCCCGGTTTGTGAGGCTGGCTGATCAGAATTGTTGGGGGTAACACTGCTGGAGGCACTCAAAAGACAAGGCCCAACATAGTCCCGGTCATGCTTGAGCAACCTGACCAGCCTCAGATTTACACAGTGTACACACCCCAGCATCTGGGCCAACAGGGAGCCCCACACGCACACAGAAACACACAGGCATGCACACCATAGATGTGCAGAGAGGACAGGGACTCACCATTGGGAAATCTATATACTTATAATTGGGTAAGGCTGCAGAAGGAAGAGGACAACCATAACAAATCTACACAAGATGAGGCTGAATACACTTGAATCTATGAAAGGAAATTTAGAAAGTGGAAGGATTTCCGTGAGAAAGGTTTGGTAAATGCATTTAGAGTAAAACAAAATAACATTTTTCTAAATAAAGTAAAAAAAATAAAATTAAACTTTGTTTTTTTCTTCACTGCTTTTTTGCAAACTAGAACTTGCAATTAAGAAAAGCATATGCATTTTGTTTATTTTCATATACATAAAAAAAGAAAGGAGAATTTTGTGGCTGTTCGTAAGTAAAACTTTATAAATAAAAAAATAACCAATAAACTACATTTCTCATACATGAAGTTCAAGGTAGTGAAGTATCACAAACCTGCAAGTTTTTGGATTGGAAGATAAATCACATTTTTTGTGAGAGTTTGTGATTAAAACATCAAAAAAGAAGAAAAAAGTCATTTCTTCTTTGGGATTTAAGCCTTTTCATAACTCCTCAATTAAAAAGCTTTCTTATTTAGTTTTCCAACAAAATCCCATTGCTCTCCCCTCCTGCCTTCTGCCTATAGCACTCACAAATGTCTAATACAGAAAGCCAGGATGCCCTCATGGCTTCAGAAAATGCTCTCTTGCTTTCTGGCCGACTGAGTCAGGCATAATGGGGGGGCTTGTAAAATTGGAAGCTTAAACCAGCAGACTCTTGACAAAGCCTTGGTGGCTGGCTTAAGGACTGCGTCCCAGGGTGTTGCCAAAAAAAAAAAAAGCTATTTTTTTAGGAGCACTTGGAATGATCTTAATGCTTTTGAATTTAACCCCAGCCACAGGCTATACATTAAAGACTTTGAATCTTTATGTGGACTTTAATAATAATTGATTAAGACCAAAAATTAAAAGTTTTAGATTAGTGATACGTTTTTAAAACAGAGTATGCTATTAATTCAAGCCACATATCAGAGTTTTTTTAAGGATAAAATACTATTATAAAAGAACATGCAGTAACAAATAGCATAGAACCGTTATATTGGAATATTTGATTCATTTTCATAATATTTTTATCTCACATCACATGCAGGCTTGAATGACGGATATCAAATTTACCGGTAATCTGAAATAAAACACAAAAGAATTGATGAAAAGATGACTTTTTGAACCCGTCAATCTGCTGGCCTCAAGCTTCACCCAATGAGATTTACCTGTTTGTGGGTGGTCTTTCTGACCCCACCTTCTCCACAAAAGTGCACCCAAACACCTCCCACACAGAAAGAATCAGGCATAAGATGTTTGTTCATCTCTTTTTTTTTTAAAGAGACTGTTCAAGCTTCATCCTTGTTTTAAAGCATCTGTCCTTTGGACAAAATAGTTAATAAAAGCATAGAGAGTGGGTACACGAACACGGAGGCTCATTCAATATAAAAAAAAGGTCTTTGCTTCAGGACCACCTAACCTGTGGCTTGTATTACTCACCCCATAATGTAGACGAAGGAGGGAGAGATATTACCTTTTCACTGAAAGTGCTTCCCCATATTCCCTGACCCCACAGAGACATTACAGTGGGCAAATATAAAGCAGGGTTTCATGAAGCCTGAGCTTATCGGGGCTGTGAAAGTATGTGAGACATGCCTGGGAACAAAAGACCATCTCTCAACCTGAGACCAGGCCAGGAGGATCTCTTTCAACAGCCACAGATTGCCCTGTGTTTTCTTAATTGACAGACCCCGTCCACATTTGATAAAAATGACATGCAGCTGGCAGGCTGGCCGGCCTTGCAGGTAGACCACCTGTCAGCAGGAAAATTGTCCTCAATCAAGTTCATAAAGAAACTCGACGGAGGTCTCTCAGCCTGCGTCATCAATTATGCTGTGGTAGGTTTACCTGGATTAAACTTGCGTGGGAAAAGGCTTCAGTCAACATGGTCAACGTTTCAAAGTTTTCAAAATGTTTGATTTACTCAGTTGTTTAAGGTCCTCTATTTTGAACATTTTTGTGGATAGTTATGATTTTTTTTTTTATAAAGCATTGATATTTATGCATGCAATACCTGTGTTAGGTCTAGAATGTTTCTTTTTTTGATTAAAAAAAAAAAAACTTAAAAAAAAAAAATTAATTGTATTTACAGTACTATGCAGGATTGATGTGATCATTAGGTTTCTTATGCTTCTGTTTGGGGAAAGCATGTCCTCAACTGGTCAGATATAGAAGTGCATCCAAAAGAAACGACACACATGCCAACTTATTCAACAAAACAAACACATTTTTAGCTGTAAATAACCTTTAAGAGAAAAATATGGTCATAATTCGGTTAAAAATCTCGAATTGGTGTGAAACAGCAGTCATGTAGGCATTTACATAAACATAGATTAAAAAATTGCAATTATTCAATACAATAATACAGATTTGATTTAATTTACATGATTTTTGGTCTTTACTGAATTAGTTTGTATTTCTATCTCATGTGCTGTCTTCATTTGAACCTTTTGAAGGTTTAAATCATTTTTCTAAATTATTTTGTATAGAAAGAATACAATTACTCAATAACCTCTAGATTTTGTATATTTGTGTTTACACATGACTTGCATTTGTTGTGTTTTCCAAGATGGATCTTATTACAGGATTCAGTTACACCAAATCTCAATGTTCTACAGTCATAAATAAAGCTTGTTTTCTTGAGGTTGTGTTTTGTTTTGACATGTTTTTCATCATGTGTAAAACAGGAAAGCTCAGATTAAAACAGAAAATTGGCTACAGACATATTCTTCTATAATAGAGGAGTGTTTTATGCTGTTTATTTTATATTTCTCACTAACAACTGCAACATAATCTAAGCAATGCTTGAGCAATGACAGAACAACAGCATAAAGTACCAATAATGCTTTTGTAAGAGCCTGGGCATCCCAAAGGCCTCAACTCCACAGAGAATAAAGAGGCCATATGGCATCTATGACGCAGGCCTCCATGATTCATCCCGGCTGACTTTTCCTCTATTGTAGATAAGAAAAGGATTTCAGGGTGCCAACAGTGTTGGTCCCCTGAGGATGCTAGTGAGGCATGGAAGATAAGAGACAACACATCCCAGACAGACAGCTTCAACAGATAACTGCAGAAAGTCCTGTAGCTCCATCTGAACCCCAGATGTATTATGGGTCTGGTGACCATTCCTTTTTATGTTAGTTTTTATGCATATTTTACACATTTTTATACACATTGCATTGATCAAATTCTTTAAAGGATATACCGGTAGATACATAAAGAAAAACATTTGTGTCTGTGTTTTTTTGTGTGTGTGCATCAATATAAGAGGATGGTTTTAAATTGGTTTGACTTATGTAAACTCGACTTTTTCAAACACATTAGTATTTTAAATGCTCTCAGTAACGGAAGTGCGGTCTTTTGGCAATTAAAATGTCAAGGTTTCACTAATACACCCTACAAATGAGTAATAGGTACCTGAGACACTGGGTTTATGCTTATTTTACAATCCTAAATCACTAGCAGACATAACTTGGTGTGTCATTTTGTTGGTCTTCATCCAGCGTTTTTTAAAACCTCAATAAAGTACAGAAATTTTTGGGCAGGATAAGTCTCAACTGCCCTCCCCTGCTCTATAGATACTGGTTGGTTAATGAAGTAACAACAAATTGGGGCACGGACTAATTTGGAGTGGCGTTTCTTGGCCCCTCTTGGCCCATGGAGATGTGTTTCATTTTCTCTTATCATGTGGATTTACGCATGAATGCCTCTGTCTCCCATGAATGCTGTGGTAATGGGAACTTCGTTAATGTCATTAATCTATGGGCCGAGGCTTGTAGCAACCACATATTTTGCTGTTTGTGCTCCATTTGTCAGATAATGCTAAGAGTTTCCTTTATGTCAGTGAGCCAAGTAAGACATTTAAAAAATTAGGCAAAAAGATTCAAGATGGGGACTTCTTTTAAATTGATTTGTTTGTTTTGGACCCTAAAACAAGTAGAATAAACGTTATAATTAATTATATTACTTACTAATATACAGTATATATTTACAAAATTTGCCTACTGACCATTCTTTTTTTTTAGTTGGATATCTTTAAGATAAAACAAAAAATGTCTTGCATTGTTCAGCAATTAGATCTAAATAATCTAAATGAGAAGTAATCAACTAATTTCCAACTGAAAGGCTGCATTTTGGATCAATGCAACTGCATTTAAAGATTTATGACAAGAAAATCCTGTGAAGTGAGTATCCTGGTTCAAGGAAATACCGACTCATTTTACTAAATGAAACCATCTTGCACAATAATGTGTTGTTTATTGATTAAAATGAATGCAGGGGAAATCACTGTAACTGCAAAGTCCAAAACCTTTGTTTTAAAGGTTGATGGAAGGAATTTTGTTTACATTTTATGCTTCCAAAAGACCAAAGAAAACATTCCATAAAAGCCTGAAATGTCCATCACTGAAGCAATAAATTAACAAAAAAAAAACAAGCACTATTGTATAATCGTTTCCTTCACACTAGTCATCAGATTGGCTTATCTGACCTACAGTTAATATTATTTACCTTTTTCGTCCATTGCAAGTTGCTCCACTTCATTCAAAATGAGCAGTTTCTGAGGATAAAAGCTTGCTTTGACTTGCAGCCATTAACTCTCGGTTGAATTGACATTTGGGCTTTATAGAGCAGGACCTCAATTTTGGCATCATCGAAAAATGTTAAGAGGTTTTTGATCAATATTTTCTGTTAGCTGAAGCGTGAATATGTAAATATACAATCTTTTTAAAAGCACCAGGGATTATAGTTCAGAGGCAGTTACCTTTGAAGACATCAGGGCATTTCTGGCATGTATTTATCACTTAGCTCACACAAAACTGTTTTTAAAAATTTGTTTTTCTGTGCTTTTCGCTACTTAAAAACTTGTTTTAAATAATTCAACATCCCAAAAAGGAAAGTAACATGGCGGCTGCTTGTCTAAAATGACCTTTATGGTCCCCTAGAGGGAGGTTTAATGAAAAAGTTTATTTTAGCACACATTTTCCGTTTCTCCAAATGAAAAAGAGAAGCCAAAAACTTTGCTCATCATTACTAGAGATTTATTTGCTAAAATCAATTAACTTCCAAGCAAAGTGATGGAAAAGTTTGCTTTTGTTTAGGAATAAACTTTCACCCAGCAGATCCCAATAGGACCACTTCAAACATCCCTTAAAGAAGACTTTAAAGAGATCTTGTGTAACATCATTACCAATTTCCTTTAAATACTGGAAATAAAACTGTGTGGGAAGTTTTGCATCACATAATGAACTTTTTAATCCTCACAACCGTGATGCATGTTCCGAAGCAGAAGAGGTTCATCAGCATCTTCCACCACGTCCCAAATCTTCCTAAATTGAGCCTCGCCGATCTCAAACATGCATGTTTATTCATGCTGATTTTAAAATCCAACTTTATTTCCTGCTTGGTTGATCGACATGTTGATGTCGGCGCTTACAAAAAGCGATGTAATGTCGTCATTAGTTATGCTTCTCTGGTGGCCAAAAGATGTATCCTAAAGTCCTGGGATCCAATAAGGTTGAATATGAATGGTTTGAGGAGATAAACTTCATCAAATAAATGAAAGAACTGATGGAAGACGAAAGGGAAAGCCTCTTAATTAAAAATATGAAAATGAACAAAACCTCTTACAGTTTTGGGTCCATCTGAACAGCTCCAGTAAAGCTCCTTTCATCATATATGAACTTCTTTTAATACAGAGACTAAAAATGATCCTAAACCCATTTCAAACTAGATCTGTATTTTTACACTGTTTGGCTCTCATATAAATGATTGGCTCGCATACAAACAATTTTTGTCAGAATAATATAGTTTTTAAAATCTGTAAAAATGTATCCCCAAAATTCTGTTCTATTTTTTCCTCTTTCTTTTCTTCTCAGACACATTGTTTTGTTTTATTGCTATAGCAACAGGTACAAAAAGGAAAGAATCACATGGTTAGACATGGTTAAAATCTAGATATTTCTATAAATTATCTATATTGTCACAGGGGAAGAAATAATTTACAAAAAAAAATGTTAATACTAAAATGTTATACTGTCTTCTATTTAAACTGGGCTATATAGAAACCCATTTTTCTTATTACTACGTCCTACTTAAATAGTTTTAGTCTAATTTCTATTTATCAGAGCACAAGTGTTGCCTGTTTCATCCTCTGGGGGGTCTCAGAGCTTAAGCTGCTTCCTCTCCGAAAAACAAACACATTCTACACAAAAGAAATTAGTCATATAAAGAAATTCCAAAAGATTTGGTTAGAAAAGAAGAAAAGGAAATATTACTTTGATTATTTTCCAGTGCATCTACAAAAATGGAATTGCTAAGAATAGAAAAGGACCTTTGGAAAACACACATCTATCTGTTAAGTTAGTGTCCTTTTTACTGAACTTTGATTTGATTTCCTTTTATTTTCAAACACAAAATAATATCAGGGACATGATAAAGTGATAACGTGCTCAAAATTGGAGTGGGTCAAAGAAAAATCATGTTAATTCCCAATCTTATGATATTTAACACATACATTTTCACACGTTGAACATAGTAATTATTTAGACATAAGGGAATTGAAGACAAAAAGCATTACGGTCAATATTTCTTTTACAGAACAGTCACATCCTCTTTTCAAGAATACTTTTTTTTTAGTAAAAAACTTTTAAAAGTTAACTAAAGGTAACTAAACCTGTTTAATGCTTTTGTAACCTTTAAGAAACAAATGAATCCATTACCTGTGTTCAGTGAATATTAAAAAAAAATAACTTTATTTTACACTTGAATAACTTAGGAATGCAAATGTGCACACAAGCTATACATATAAGGGACTCAAACTTTTCCAATTAACACTTAAAATGCAATAAAAATACATTAACATTTTTGGGAGTAATATTGTTTTTAGATTCCGTTTGTATTGATTGCACGTGCAGGACCACAACATACAGTGTTCTATAAAAGCAACTTTACCGGTAACATATTAATTATGACTACAAACCAAAAGCTCCCCTTTTAGTTTTATTTTGTTTTTTTTGTTTTTTTATGTGTATTTCAAAAGAAAAGCTCCTGTCTGTCAAAGGAAAAAAACAACAACCAAGAAGTACCATGGATTTGCTTTATTTCAATTACAAAAGGTGCATCTGAGAAAATCATTTTATACACAAACATATTTACCATTTGGATGGTGTAAAAGAAAAATGAAATAAATATGCATAAATAAGTGTCATAAAATAACATTCAAGCCATCATATCATGTTAAGAGCAAAACAAATAAACAAAAACTAAATTATTATCTTTTTCTTTTACCAAAAAACATATAGGTTTATGATATGGGACCCCTTTTCTAACTGCTTTTTAGATATAAATTCGTTTGCATGCAAATTCTGTCTGCTGCGACTAGAATATCCTTTACCTGCAGTATTTCAACAACACTTACACTCCTCTGGACAGTATCTTAAAGTTATTCCATTAGCAAGATCTTCATAAGCTGCAAAATTATCCTCAAATTTATTCAGAGCTTTAATATATATTACACAGCGCCTTCGGCTAAAACCGCATTAAAAAATAGAACAAAACAACAACAATTTCATTGTTGTGCCTGGGTATAAAATGATCAGTCGCTATTGATCAATAATTTAGACAAGTGCCATATTATTGACAGGAAGACAAAATATGTTTGGCTTGTTTTGGCCAATATACTCAATCACTAGAACAGAAATTGCTCGGTGGAATATGATATTGCAGAGATGTTTCTTCCCCCCCTCATCTGCAGATCAATGCTAATTGAGGTCCTATGATGAATGAAGTCTGAAATGTTTTTAGCCAACTGACTGCTATGGAGCAACAAGAAGTGAAACTGTTTGGCCACGACTAAATATTAGAAACACTAAACCTATCTGAATATGTTTTTTTAAATGTTGAATATCAGAGCAATCTTTAGATTTAAACGTCTAAAAAGAGGCATAAACTAAAATCCTAAAAGCCCCAATAAAGGATGGTTTCAAACCAAATTTAATATGATGATAAACAGTCAACATAAGGAGGCTGGTCAATCCCTGAAGCCCTTCGAACCAACTCCCGGGCTACAAAATCAGCTCATGGACAACATGCGGCAGATGGGCTAAACCATGCCATCATGTGGAAAATAGACCTGTAGTGTTGTCAAAGAGACAAGACAGAGAAGAGTCTGCCAACTGGATCACCAGAGAAAAAAAGGAAAATTTAAAAAAAAAAAAAACTATGGCGACAGGAAGGAGCACTAAATCTTTCTGTGAAATCTTCTATCAGGGTGTGACATTCTCACTAACGGGATAGTTTTATCATTCTGCCCTATCAAATAAATATTAAATTTTTTCCTAAAATATATCAAATACAAAAACATTTTCATACAATTTATGAATGCATAATCACACCTATGTGATGTGTGGTCTGTAATTAATACAGGCCCTAAACAACTGAGATGACAAATATTTTGACTCACTGCTGCCCCCTTGTGTCTGTTCAGTTTTAAGCACCAGAGGTTATCCTGTTTCCATTACTGATCCATTTATTATCTTCTGCCAATACCATGCTTAACAAACGGATATTTCTGACACTAATTTTTATTATTTTTATATAATTATTAACACATTTAAAATGAAAATATGTCTTGCTGGCATTGGGTATACATTATGGGTAAATGTGTTTATGTATATTTTATCTGGACTGCAGACAATTTTATCAGGAGGTGACATTTCTTTTCTTCTGAGTAATGATACACGTGAGTTACTTATGCTAATGTGAACAATTACACCACTTTATATTTAGTATATCCTTCAGACTACCATACTTTTTTTTTTGCTTCAGTTCAGTCTGTTATGAAGGCCAAAACCCAACAAAAGCAGCAAATAAACCGTTTTTTTATTGGCTACATGATTAGCATTTTATATTAGTGACACAATTTCAGAGATGATGACAGCTTAAATATCACAGCCATTTGGTGTAAGCCTTGCAACAGTTTCCAAAGCTTATACAGTTGTTGTATTTCCTTACTTTGCAATGTTACATTGAAGTTTAAAGCTTTTTTTTTGTCTTTTCGTTTACCCTTTTAATCGATTATAACAGGTTACTACACAGCTTCCTGAAGACTATCACTGTACTTCAAATATTTTATAAAGGACAACTCCAGAATTTTTTTTTTAAATAATGAATTCATCTTCTGAAAAGTTAAAGAAACAGTTTTGGTTTTTTTTAAACCACAAATTAATAAACTTTACTTTGGTTTGAAATGTTTTTTTGTTTTGTTTTTTGGTGAAGCCAAACTTTTGCAAGAAAGATTTCTCCCAAAAACAAGTTATTGATGGAAAGAAATGCATGGCTTTTGTTCTTTGATTTCCAAGATGCAACTTATTTTAAGTTTCATTAGAAAGTATTTACAACAGTCAAGTGTTCTGTGCTTAGTTTTGCAACATAAATGTGTGTTCAACAAGTCCAGATTTTCCTAAAGTGCTGTGAAACGCAGCCAGAACACTTGTTCATGTGACATCACCAAAGGTGACAGCTGTTAAAACGTTGCCTGCAACAAAGTAAGGTGCGTGCTAAAAAGAAATACATAATTATTACTGATTTTCAGTTGTCTGAGCTCTGGTAAAATATATTTATAAAAATGTTGAAAATGCAAACTGCAAGTGTATGTACCCTCTTGTTAAATCTGGAGATTGATGAACGGAGCAAACCCTAGTACATCCTGAAGAAGCACCAGAGCTCTCTGTAGAGGTGGCTCAACATCGATCACTACATTGCGCTTACGTAGTGACTCGAGGCTTGATTCTGTCACATTGTGACAATGGTTCACCTTCAAGGATTGTAGCTTTGGGCAATACTCTGAAAGAGTCCTGCAAGCAAAGTGAGAAGATCACAAGAGTGGATAAGCAAGTCGTCAAAGTCTGGACAAGAGTAGCAAAAAGTCCCTTGAAAAAAAGACAATATACCTGATGGACTGGTTCCTGACCCGCAGGCAACCTGTGAGATCCAGCTGTTCCAGGCCCCGACAGTTTTTGGCAACCTCCTCAACTGACTCGTCCGTAATGTTGGCGTTGACTGCCAACGATAGAGACTTCAACTTTAAACATTTTCTGGCTAGGTAACAGATGGCGTCATCCTTCAGCTGGCGGCAGGCCGTGAGGTCGATGGACTGCAGCTCCCTGCAGTGGTCAGCCAGGCTGCGCAGGGACAGGCTGTCCACCCATTCGCAGTGCGCCAATCCGAAGTGCTGGAGATGCATGCAGCTCAAGGACACAGCCACGAGAGAGTGTCGGGTGAGACAGGTGCAGCCACTCAGATCGACTTTCTGCAGATGCTGGTTTTGGCCGATGACAGGCAGGAGCTCTTTATCTGTGACCCATTCCGAACAGCTCTGAAGTGAGAGGTTCTGAAGAACTTTATTATCCTTCAACATGGAGCAAAAAGCTTCTCTGGGTATGCACAATCCAAGCTGTAAAAGAAAATAAACAAACATAACAGTATGCTACGAACAAAAGTGAAAAACATTTGAGCGATTTATACAAACCGTGGACAAATGAAAAGTCCTGCAGTTGGAGAGGTACACCTGGATGAGGCTGTGGAACTGCTTGCTCACGCGCTGCAGTCTGACCAGGTGATGCAGTGGCAGATAGCACAAAATATGTGGAATAAGTACATCCTCCCAGGGCAGGTCTAAGAGGTGGAATCTGTCGAAGCGCAAACCTTGTTACAGCTGAACTTTGACCCAATAAGCTTTCATGTTTAACAACAAAAGAAAAAACACAAAAGTGCATCGAATAACGTCAAATAATGATAACAAATAACAGAGGCAATGGATGTAATGGCTGCCCAGTGGCTGTAATATACAGCTACACCTAATATGGATTCTATAAATAAACGAGACCACAACCGTTTCAGTCACTGGTTGTTTTTAACGCCAGCTATGATGGTTAGCCTACGAGCTAGCATACCGGGACCCCTTTTCTAGCTGCTTTTTTAGATATAACCCTCTTTTATACACACTCACGTCTGCATCTTAGCTTCTTCGTCCATCACGAACCGGATATGTTACACAGCACATCTGAGGACAAGCTGTTCTTCACATAGATGCCTAAACGAGGTCTTTTGCCTTAGCATCTTGTAAAGCGTTTAAGGTGTAACCCAAACCTAATGCTCCCTTCATGGTCTGTCGAAACCCATTGTTGACATGCCGACTGCTAACAAACCTTCCCCCGGTCTGTTGTGAAATTATTATGGAATGACATAAAAGATCATTTTTATTATAAATAATTACTAAAGTGTCATTTGCAACTTATATTTATTAATTTGTGTTTTTATTTTATAATTAGAATGAAGCCAAATGGAAGACAATTTCCCTTTTCCCCCTTTATTTTGTAGAAAACTTTGATAGATAACTTCGAGCGTTTATATTAATAATGTTCAACTCATTGACAACGTAAATATAAAGGTATTTCCCCTTTATATAGCTTCTAATCGAATACATTATACCTTATCATTTGCGTTTACGAGGAGTATTTGAAAGCATCACCTCCGGTTTTCCGGATTTCACGCATGATTAGAATACGTGACGTGGTTTTCTGGAATAAAAAATGGAAAGGACAGAAAAACGATTATTTTTTATTCAATAGCTTTACTGCAAACAAGAAATGTCTTTTTTCTTTTTTTTACTCAAACAATTATTTTCTAAATATACACTTTTTAATCTGCCTTTTGTAAGGGATTTTACATAAAATGCAGTTATATATTTATTTACAAGTTTATTTACAAGTCCCCCTGTAAATAGACTGTAACTTAAAATGTCCCAATTTAGTCTGAGGAAGTATTCAGTTTGTGTTCTTCCTACACTACATGATCTGTAGTAGACTTGCTATATTAAAGTACACTAAATAAAATACACTTCAGATGTACTACTTGTGAAGAATAGTTAGAAACTGCCTTTAACTTTTATTACACTAATGGTTTAAACTTAATTCACTGAGCATGTATTGTCATCTCAAAATTATATTACATTTGAAGAAAGCACAGCCAAACTATTGTTCTAACAGTTTCTTCCCATACTCCCTCTTTTCTGTGCATGTTTTCTGCTGAGCAGGCCTCAGACTTATCTTCACTTTAGCCTTGGAGCTTCTCTCCAGCAGTAACCTGTGGGCGTGTTTTTCACACGAAGATCCTCAGACCATCTTCTGAATATGCTAATGCAGGGTTTTTATACCAAAGCCCATCCCTGAGCTCGTTGGTTCGGACTTTGAATGTACCATGTTCATATGTCTGTCCCCTTCGTGTTTGGACGAAGTAAAACCTCCACAAAAGCTAAGTTTTGTCTCTGAGTCATTATTCATTTATTTCTGTGTGCAAGAAACTGACGGGTACGAACCTAAAATTTAATACAGTCCTTTCTAGATAATCCAGTTTCTTCACACTACTTATGTAACTAAATGGGGCTTGAGTTTTTGCCACATATAGCATATTCTTTTGTAGATAAATCTATATCAGAAAAACAACCAAAACCAATTTTTGTTGAAAAAAAATGAGCTAGAACCTCTTAGTTGCCTTAAATACTATTTATTTACTATTCTTCATGTTGATCGTCTAGCAACCATCAGTTTTTCTCTGCCTGCACCCCCCCCCTCCCCCAAAAAAAAACAAAAAAAAAAAACAATGAGGTCAGTCATGCTGAATGATTGCTGACCCATGTGTTACCTTTCAGTGAATGGCACAAGACAGCAAACCGAATACTGTCTCCTGACAAACAGTAGTTTACATACAAGCTGAGACACCAGAATGGGGGAAAAGTCTGTTTATGATTTCTTTGCTACAAGTCTGGATGGACAACAGATTCCTCTTGGTACATTTAGGAATAAAGTGCTTCTCATTGTCAATGTTGCCACCTTCTGAGGGTCAACAATAGAGGAGGTGAGTGTGAATGAGCACCAATTACAGTTGATCAAGTTTTTTCAACCGTTGTACTGAAAGAATTTGATTTTATGTTTTCTCCTCAGTACCACTGGATGAATGCACTGATGGAAATGTACGGCAACCACAACTTCACTGTATTAGGATTTCCTTGCAACCAGTTTGGTCTTCAGTCTCCAGGTAATCCTTCATTTTTGAACAACTTTAGTTGTCCCAGTCTTTTGCTGGAGCTTTTGTCTTGATGTTTTCCCCAACATACTGTTCTTCAGATTATAACAATTTTTTATTAAAGTGATGTTTTAATTATATCTTTTATTACTCTATTAAGGTCACAGTCTGGTTTAATTTAAACAAATACAAGAATATTTAGTAAAGCCGTGGATCTTGCATTTTTTAGGGATTATAATTGGTATTGCATCTTCTGAACATGTCTGAGACAGAAATTGTAGGGTTTGCTTAATACTCGTGCTAATTTCATGGTTAAATTAAAAAGTGTTTTATAACATTGTCAAATAAAATAGTGCAGACACTTTTCCTCCCATCTGCAATGTCATTTAATACTTAAAATTGCTGAAAATGAGGAAATATGGAATCAGTAACTAAAGGGACAGCAACGTTTCTGTCAACAAAGGATTAAGGTCGTTTGCAATGCCACTTATATTTGGTATATTTGCCACACATATCATGACACATATTAAAACAATAGGTGAGATGTGAAAGAATTGACATTAACTTTCTAAGAACAAGGAGCTGTACTTGGTCTGAAATCCTCTTACAATTGGGATTTAGATCTGCTTTTCTGTTTTGTTTTGTTGTTTTTTTTGCTTGTTTGAGTCTTTATCTTGTAATCTTTTCTTGAGAACTCTGGTCAGTGAAATCAACTGGCAGTTTAGTCACTGGTGGTCTCTTTTATACTTTCAAATCTTTTACTGTAAAGTAAAAGTTTCGGTAAATGAAAGTCTCTATAAACTAAAGCCTAGTATCCAAGCAAAGATGAAAATATGTAAAACTGAACAGTCTTATCCTTTTTTTTATTAGTTGTTTGATAAATACGTTAGAACCAAAAATGCCAAATCACGGGTTGTAGCCACAATTCTTTTCCTTTTATAACCAGTATATTTATTTTTGGTCAAATGATAATAAAAGGAAGAATAAGAAAACTGTGCGTTCCTGCTTCTCAAAGTCAATGTATCCTGGGTGATACATCATAAGAGCACCAAAAGAGTTTAAGGGAGGATGAAAAAGAAGTTTGTGCGAGCCAATCAAGCTGATCAGATATTCAAAAGTAGTTTTTTTTTTCCTTTTCCAATTTTGCACCTCTTTAAGTAATAGTTCCTGTCAATTGGTACATTTACAGAAACATTGTAATGTGTTTTACATGTGAAACGTGTTCAAAAGTCATGATCTTTAATGACACATGACATCAAAAGTCATATGATTCAACCGATTTCAGAATGTTTTCTTTGTTCAAAATGACAAATGTTGCTTTTAATCCTTTTTGATTTTTTATTTATATTGATTTATATGCACATTTTTACCAACATTTACACAATCTGCAATCATGATATATTTTTCAATAGATTTGTTTACAATACTTAACTTTTCAACTTTTTGGATTTCAGAAGAGAATGAAGAAACTCTTGATATTCTTAAGTATGTGAGACCAGGTGGCGAGTTTGTTCCAAGATTTCCCATCTTTGCCAAAGTTGAGGTCAATGGGTTAAGTGAAGACCCTCTTTTCACCTTTCTTAAGGTATAACATTAATATCAAAGTAATTGAATGCTTACAGTTTAATAATTGATCTTAATTTTTCACTATTTAAAATGTCTCTACAGGAATCTCTTCCCTTTGTAAATCCTGTTGTTGGAGACATTAAACGCCTCTACTGGTCCCCAATCAAAGTCGATGACATTCGGTGGAACTTTGAAAGGTTTCTGGTGACTGCAAATGGCATGCCATTCAAAAGGTAAGACCATCAACTTCAAACCACATTTTTTTAAACTGTGTTTCAAATGTTCATGTTTTGACCTTGTTACAGGTATGATCTTCACTGTCCCATTGAGATTGTGGAGAAGGACATAGCAGAACTTGTCTAATGGACCTGTCTAACGCTGTCATCAGTGGCAGAATGAAGATCCCTCAGTAAATGTTCTTGTGCACCTGAGCTGGATCTGACTGGAAGATGAACATGCTTCGGAGCTTCAGTGCATTCACTCTGGCAGCAAGTTCCTTTTAGCCACTGAAATTGTATTGGGCCTCTCTTTCTTACATTTCTTTTAAAGCATAGATTCTGCAGCTCTGAATAAAACACTTTGAAACAGTACTCGTTTGATTCTAAGCATTTTTGTTTTAACTGAAAATTCAGTTGCATTTAGGGATTTTTTTAATGCTTTTTCTCACAAGAGTTAAAAAAAGAGGTTCCTTCATGAACGTGGGACATTGACACAACAAATAGCTATTAGGACAGCTCCTAAATAACAGAGTTATTGTGATTAAGAGTTTAGAATTTAGTAGGTAAAGAATCTGAAATAATAATAATAATAATAATAATAATAATAATAATAATAATAATAATAATAATAATAATAATAATAATAATAATAATAGTAATAATAATAATAATAATAATAATAATTAAGCCAAGTTTTTTCATTTAAATTTCCAGCACCTGGTACCAAAAGCGAATAATTATAATGGAAATAATTTGAGGAAAAGCGGGAATATGACCAGGGACTTTAAAACAGCTGTATACCAGTAAATTTACCCAACCAAAGCAGTGATTTTTTTAAGAAAAATTAACAGCATTAACAGCAATACCAACAATAATAATGACAATAATGAATATTTCACCATAATCATTGCTATAAACGTTTCTATACGTCAGTTAGAGTCGTGGTTGAATTTTAAATAGTGTAACGTGTGTTTTTAGTCAGTGTTAATAAAGATCATTATTAATTGGCAAATTGTAGAAATTTCTCCAAGACTAAAATTGCTCCTTGCAACCACCCGTACCAACTTCAGCGCATGCGTACTCGTCATTGTTTCCACATCGGCGGCCAGTAAACATGGCTGGCCTTCATCTCCGGCGGTGGACTCAGGCTGTCGCAAAGGGGAAAGGCTTTGGGATTTCAGGCATTTTGTCAGGATGTAGAGCAGGTTGGTTAAATTATGAACACGTATGTTGAGCTGTGTAACTAGTTTCTCTTACAGAATGGTTTTAAATGTGAAGTTTTAAACCCATCATGGACGTAACCTTGACATGCTAGCATTGATTAACTTAAGCTAGCACAGCTAATTGACAGATTTTCTGAATGTTAGTAGTGCTGAGTGCTGAAAGTTGTCAATTTCTATTTTGTTTTTTTATGGTAGCTTGCCTTTTTAAACGAATGTATTGATGTTTTAGCCTCAAGCATGGGTAAAGGCAGCCTACCCGGTGCGTATCCGAAAACACCAGAGGAGAGAGCAGCAGCTGCAAAAAAGTACAATATGAGGGTTGAGGATTATGAACCATTTCCCGACAATGGCGAAGGGTGAGCTTTTTTTTTGTTTTTGTTTTTTTCAAAAATCCTTCTCGTTTGAAGATCGAGATACAACAGGAATGCTCTTGATTATCCATTCATTTAGTCTGTTGCCTACTTTTCTATAAACCAGTAGTGCCGCCGGCATTTAAAGAATGACCATCTTGTACTTATAGCTTTGGTGACTATCCAAAACTACCTGAGAGGTCTCAGCATGAGAGGGACCCGTGGTACAAATGGGATCATCCTGACCTGAGAAGGAACTGGGGAGAGCCGGTAAAATGCTGATGGCATTTACTAGCAATATGTGTTTGGTGCTGTTTGTCTTTATTGTTAAAATTTATTGTATAAAAACAGTATTGTAATCTATTAACAACAAATATATTACCAAGTCATGTTTGTCTCAAAACACTTGAGTTGCAACAATTATAATATCATAATAATACTTGCAGTTTTTTTTACAAGTTTAGACATGTTAATTTGTTTTGAGAATTGCAGCAGCAGTTTCTTTTTTTCCCTGTTGATTATGATACTATTTACTACCAGAATATTTTGAAAAAAATTATGTTTGTACTAGAATACATCTAAAACCACTCTACGGTATATATTTCATATATCTATATAAATTATTTGATTCCACTCATTGTCTGTCCTTACTAATTTACTGTAGTCATTATCCATAGACACAAAAAAGTACCACGTCATAAGCAACAAATTATGCCTTTTTGTCCCATAATAATTTATATAGATCTTTCAACAGTATGTTTACTTAAAATGTAAAATTCACTTTCCTTACTTGCTCTTAGATTCCTTGGGATTTTGACATGTACATCCGGAATCGTGTGGATACATCACCAAGCCCTGTGCCCTGGTCTACAATGTGTAAACATCTGTTTGGCTTCATTGGGTTCATGCTGTTTATGTTCTACATTGGGGACAAATTTCCTGCCTACCAACCCGTTGTAAGTGAATCAGTGTAGAACTTTGGATTCACACTTTTTTAATGTTATGTAAATTATTTTGAACTGGAAGTATGCCCAACTGTTTTTTTTTTGTTTGTTTTTTACATTTTATAAAAGCAGTTATTTGTGGTATTTTCATTTTATGATTGATTTAAACTCTTCCTTTTTGTGCACTTAATCCACACTTATGTAATAGTGTTAGTCAGAGTACAAATGATTTACATTCTATTTTGTTTTGTTTTTTAAATGCAGTTTAGTATTTTATGTAAGTGAATGGAATTAACACTTCTTTTAAATTTCCTTATCATTTTCAGGCTCCAAAGCAATATCCATACAACAACCTGTACTTGGAGAGGGGAGGGGATCCCGAGAAAGAACCGGAGGAAGTAAAAAATTATGAAATTTAAGACTAAAATACACATATTCTTCTGTACATATTCCTGTCAAGAATAAAACCCAATAAACTGACTTGCTTTTGTGTGCTTTTTCTCTTCATATAATAGAATTTTAGTTTTCTTTTCATGAACCAAATATGAAACAATTGGGTCATATTAGACATATCATTAATCCTAAACGAGAAGCAATCCCTATTTAAAATGTACTGATTCATGTGTGAATTTTTGTGAAATTTTTAGTGGTTCTTGAGAGGTTTTAAACTAAGTGGCAAATGTTAGTGACACTCAAACGCACAACTGAAAAGTGGTCTATTTCGGCTACCGTAGCTGAGTGACAACAGGGCAAAGCACTTTGGTCTGAGCTTTTTAGCTTGACTGATAAGTACCCCTTAGAACTGGTAGATGCAGACGGCGAAGTTGTGACACAACCTTTTAAACGTAAGTAAATTTTAAAGCTCAACATAACCTTATTGACAGTTTTAAATACTTTATTATAGGAAAATTACTTTTCGATTTAAATCTGGGGGGGAAAAATGGGTGTTGGTTAGCTAGCTACAGTGCTAGTGTGGCAGCATCGGCTTCGGATCAACATTAAAATAAACTATTAGTATATAACAATTTAAACGTCTCTCTTTTGTTTTTTATTAGCTAATTTAAAATATTTGCGTGATTCATAAACAAATACATTAAAATATGTGTTAAACTTGTTCAGAGTAAGTTAAAAAGGCTCATGCTAAGCTATTGAAATAGGCTAGCGAAATGCTAACGTAAGCTTTATGTTAGCTCTAAAAACCCTCTTGTTTTTAGGGGATATGGCCAGCTTTTAATAAAATCTACGACGCTTATTATATTACGATGTAATTGGTAGTTTAAATGGAAATAACAAAAATATTGTTACACAAACAGTTGGCTCACAGTAAAGATTATGTGTAAATGTTTCAGAGAATTTTCAGAGATTGCCACAGCAGGGGATACATACATTGATTGAGCAAAGATTGATTTATGTGTGTATAAGAAATATTTTTGCGTACTTAGATTAAATAAAATGTAAATACAATGTCTTGCTGACACTTAAAACAAGCTTTTTCCAAAAAGATGTTTTGTTGATCTTTCAAGGATTTCAGAATCTCAACGCTAGTTTAAAGATGAGACTGAAGGAAATCCAGAGGACTGCCCATCAGGCTTGGAGTCCGTCGGGACACCATCCTATCTTTCTGGCTTTAGGAACATCAGCACAACAGCTTGATGCTTCCTTCAACACCACAGCAGCCATAGAGATATTTCAGATGGATTTCACTGACCCCTCTCTAGAGATGCAGCTCAAAGGATCAATACCAACTCCAAACAGGTAATTTCAAATCACAAGTTTATGGACAGCAGATATCAACCTCTGTGTATAATTGATACTTTTATATCCTTGCTAAATGATGGATTCTTAAAAAGTGGGAACTGTGCTGCAAAGACGTTTGCATGATAGTGAAGCTATCTTCAAACGTTTGAGCTTAATGATAATTTGAACAGTAGTATACAATCCTTAGATAAGATGACCTAGGAAGACAAGTGTTGGGAAAATGTAAGACAAGTGTGTCACATTTCTTCAGGTTGCACAGTATCGTTTGGGTCGACTTTGGAATGGGAGCAGATGAAACTGGAGGGAGACTCATTTGTGGAAGCGAAAATGGCTTGTTGACGGTGTACAAACCTGAGGCCATAATGAACTCTGGAGCTGATGCACTTGTTGGACAGTCTGATAAGCATACTGGACCTGTTGGAGCACTTGATTTCAACCCCTTCCAGGTAAATATCTGTGGTAATCTATGATTGGACAGTGGATATAGTGAAAGATGTCACCAAGGCTCTTATTTTTTTCTTTTATCAGAGTAATCTTCTTGCATCAGGGGCAAATGATTCTGAAATATTTATTTGGGATCTAAATAACTTCAACAGTCCAATGACTCCTGGCGCAAAAACACAAGTAAGTACATTACAACAAATCTTGGGGTTTGTAAAATGAACACACACTTTATATGGTTTGAAGAGGTTTTTTGTCACAAATCCACAGTCTTGCATTTAGAACTTTTATTGTGTTTGCTTACTTGTGTCATTTCATTCAGCCACGTTAAAACATGCATGCTCTTTTGGGATTTTTGTTAATTTAAAAAATAAATAAATACTTACATTGAACCTAAACATTTATTCTAAATGCCTTTTTTTGATTTGTCAACCAATAGTTTGTTTTTCTTGGAGTTACAGTCAGACTGGTTTAGTTTAACTCTGATGGCCTTTGTTTCCTGTTTTTTAGCCTGCTGAAGACATCAGCGTTGTGTCGTGGAACAGGCAGGTTCAGCACATCCTGGCCTCTGCCACTCCCAGTGGGAAAGCAGTAGTTTGGGACCTGAGAAAGAACGAGCCCATCATAAAGATCAGTGATCACAGCAACAGGGTTGGTGATTGTAAAATGAATGTCAATTATAAATAATATAGGCCGCATAAACATAACAGAAATTCTTAAAGTTGGTGAATCTGGCAGTTTTTTTTTTTTGTTTTTTTTTTTTTAAATCTGGCAGTTATAACATGTAGGTTTTGTTGTCTACAAACACTTAAATGATAAACTCCCTATGTTTGACCTTATAGGAAATCTCTCTCACACATCTCTACCTTGCGTTTGATTTGATTTGATTTTAGATGCATTGCTCTGGAATGCTGTGGCACCCGGATGTGGCCACTCAGTTGGTGTTGGCCTCTGAAGATGACAGACTGCCAGTCATTCAGATGTGGGACCTCCGCTTTGCCACATCACCTCTGAAAGTCTTTGAAAATCACACGAGGTAAAAACCAACACTTGCTGCTTCTTCCTTTTTTCCATCTGTTCTTAATCGGGCAGAATATTTCAAGATAGTGTTGCTGCTTCCTTACAGGGGAATTCTCTCCATATCCTGGAGTCAGGCAGACTCAGAGCTTTTGCTCAGTAGTGCTAAAGACAATAGGATCCTCTGCTGGAATCCCAACACTGGAGAGGTATGTTAGGATAACACTTTTTAGGTTTCTGCTTCCATTGACATTTACAAGTGAATTTTTTTATTATTTGTTTTCCTTCTTTTAGGTCATTTATGAGCTTCCAACCACCAACCAATGGTGCTTTGACGTTCAGTGGTGCCCCAGAAATCCAGCCCTGCTTTCAACAGCATCATTTGATGGGAGAATTTCAGTTTATTCTGTAATGGGAGGAAGTTTGAAGGCCCAACAGCAAAGCACAGCTGAGAAGGTAGTGCCTACAGTAACATTAACAGATTTCTTTGTATTTTTTTTTACTGATTAGTGCTTATTATGGTTTTTCTATTTGCTGGTACGCAGCATAAATCTTTTTATTTGTTAAAATAAACCTGTGTTGGGAACTGCAGCGTTTGTCCATAAGATGGCGCTGCTATAAAAGTTTGATTAGTGCAATTGTTTAACAGATTATTAAAATAAAAATTAGAGTAATTTACTTAAGTATCTCATAACAATTATTTATCACAGAAAATCATGTTTGTAAAAGTTAATAATTTCTGAATTTCTTAATTTTGCTCCTAAACATTAATGATAGCAGTAGTCACTTTGTTTTAAAAGGTAGTCATTGTTTTCAAATGTGTAATGGATGCCAAATTTCTGTCTAAAAACCATGTTTATGCTGCGGGTTTGTACTTCCAACAGATTTCTTCCTCATTTGATACAATGGATCCCTTTGGTACGGGGCAGGTGCTGCCCCCCCTGCAGGTTCCCTTGCCTCATATGCAGGACACCATTGTTCCCCCTCTAAAGAAACCACCAAAGTGGGTGCGCAGGCCCGTTGGAGCGTCTTTTGCTGTAAGTGCGGCAATAGAAAATGTTCAGCACGGACGGGATGTTCTGCTTTCAACTTAAAAACGCCACTTTTTTACTGTTGTTTTGCAGTTTGGGGGTAAACTGATAACCTTTGAAAATCCCAAGCAACCTTCAGTGCAAAGCCCCCAACCCGTCCCCAGACAGGTGTTTATGAGCCAAGTTACCACGGAGACGGAGCTCCTCCAGCGCTCTAGGGAGCTGCAGGCAGCACTGCAGTCAGGTTCTTTCAACACCTACTGCCAGACCAAAATACAGAACGCCACGTCTGACACTGAACAGGACATATGGAAGTTTCTGCTGGTAGGATGTCCTCATGCTGAGCCATTTCAATAATCCAATCAGTAATCTAGCAATCTGTCTCAACGTGATTGAAATCATCTGTTTGCAGGTTAACTTTGAGGATGAAGCTCGAGTTAAATTTCTTAAACTTTTGGGTTTCAGCAAAGATGAGTTGGAAAGAAAGGTATGCCTACAGTTTATGTATAAATGTACACTATTAAGTAAAACTAGGCATTAAAATGATTAAAAACTACAAAATTCAAATGGCCATATCATAACCTATTGTGAAAAAATACTTTAATCTAGATTTCCAAATGTCTGGGGAAGAGTTGCCAACCAAATGGACTCGGCGTAGACGCCAAAGATCTGGCAGAAAAGATGCAGCGGCTTTCCACCGAGGTCGGCGATTCTTGTATTTGCATTGTTTGTTCAGGTTTAAAGACAGTCTTGTTTGCTGTAACGCGTTCTGCTGTTTTCAGAGGTGTGAAGAAGGAGCTGAATCTCGAACCTCTGGCTCCGTCTCCCCAGCAGACTTTTTCAGTGACACTCCAAAGGACACTCCCAACTTCCAGATTCCTGTTTCATGCGGTAAAACTCTCACACCACTGCTCTGCCACCTTGCAGGATTTGATCATTTGTTGTCTGAACTGCAGTCACATAACTAGGCCAACAGTGGTGGATTTTTGTCCCTGGTTTTGCAGACTCGGATGGATTGATTAGTCAGGCGCTGCTGGTTGGTAACTTTGAAGGGGCTGTGGAGCTGTGCCTGAATGACGGCCGTTATGCCGAAGCCATTCTGCTGTCCATCAGCGGGGGAGAGGAGCTGCTCAAAAAAACTCAGCAGAAATACCTGAGCAAGCGAAAGAACAGCATTTCAATGGTGAAGCTACAACGGTTCATTCTCTACACTCAGGAAAAACAAACTATTAATAGATTTATTTGGTACCGACTGCAGCTTATATCATCAGTGGTGACCCAGAACTGGAGGGACATCGTGCAGTGCTGTGAATTAGACAACTGGAAGGAAGCTCTTGCTGCGTTGCTGACATATGCTCACCCTGAGGACTTTGCTTTCTTGTGTGGTAAGCTGCAGCGAATTAACACACTCATCATGCTGCGACATGCCCAACTACAAACAAAACAAGTTCCTCTGCCTTTATCTACTTAAAAAACTTGATTAACGGTCTGCTCTAGAGCTTGCTTTAAGATCAGTTAATGCGATATGGTTGTATTATTCTGTAATTTTCCTTTGTAGATATTCTTGGGAACAGGTTGGAGCATGAGGGCACAGAGAAGCGCTGCCTTCAGGCCTGCCTGTGTTACATCTGCTCTGGAAACATAGAGAAGTTGGTGGAGTGCTGGGCTTTGCATAGAGACTGCTCCTCCCCTCTTGGTCTGGAGGTAAGTGTGGACAAAATAAAAGTAAAAAAATGTATACATTAACAAAACTAGATTTAAAAAAAAAAAAAAACGCAGTTAAAAGCGACTAGAGTGTAGCTCTATACCAGTTAGGTGTAGAACGCATCACAAAAGTTTGTTTCAGAACTGCTTTACTATTTCTTGCTTTGTTATGAATAAACACTGCTATTACAGAAAATAAAATGTAGTTATTGACTGAATATTTATAATCATGAACTGTAATTTGATTTGATTTGAGAGGAGTGTCTGAGTGGAATCCTGCTAGAGGTTCTCCAGTTGATGCTTTTCCCTTCAAGCGTGGAAGAAAGAGCTTGACAGAAAATGGCAAGAAAAGATGCAAAAAATACTAACAAAAGTTGCTGAAAAATAATGTGTTTTAGGATCTGGTTGAAAAGGTAATGATGCTTCGAAAGTCGATTGAGCGCCTGCGCAACAACGAGGTGGCAATCCAGAGCCCTATCCTGGCGGAGAAGCTAACCAGTTATGCAGGAATACTAGCTGCTGAAGGCAGCCTGTCCACTGCTATGGCCTACCTGCCTGAGAACTCGGATCAAGTAAAAGGCCTTTATTCAAACAGTTCTTGATAAATCTCCATATTTTGGTTCGACTTGCTGAAAAACATCCACATTTGTCTCCTTAGCCTGCAATCACAATGCTGAGGGACCGACTGTTCCACGCTCAGGAGGAGGCTTCTGTCCAACCACAGATTACTCACCCTTCCAAAGTTGCCCTGTCTACAGCAAATGCCATTCCTGCACCGAAAGCCCCATTTATGGTGGAGAAGAAACATTTTCCTAAAGTATTAAGAGCTGAAATCTTCCTCAAAAGCCCAACAGTTATGCCTCTAACCTTTGTTTTTTGTTTAGAATCAGTTTCAGCCTCCTGCACCGTCCCCGGTGGCTCCACCACAACAGCCCCAAATACCTTCAGTTTTTACTCCTCAAGCTCCTCCGCCCAACCCAGGGCCTGGCCTTCCACCCACCTCTCACGTGCATCACCCCAGCAGTCCACCTTCTGCCATGAGACCCTCGTACCCACAGCATCCCTCCATGCCTCCGGGTCAGAGCATTCTCCTAAAACCTCTTTGTCCTAAAACACTGACGAAGTGCTCATTGTGTTACTTTGTTTTTTTATCAGGAATTCCTTCTCATCAGCCATTCCAGCCTCAACCAGTTTCCGCCGGCGGACCCTTCCCTCCTACGGTTCCTTCTATACCGGCTCCCAGCTTATCAGGACCTCAGCTGCCGCCTTCATCGTCCACCCCAGGAGGTCTACCCCCCATGCCCAGCCCTGGGGTTCCACCGACAGGCTTCATGCCGTCTACCTCTTTGCCGTCAGGCTTTATGCCTCCTAACTCCCAACCAGGAGCCCCAGTTCCCATGTACCCAGGAAACTTTCCCAACCAGGGACCTCCTGCACCCCTCATGTCACCCGGTCACTTTACCCCTGCTGGACCGGGGTATCCCCAAGGAGGTCCCGGTGCTCCAGCTGTAAAGCCGTTTCCAGCTCCTGTTGTGGCTCCTCCTCCCACAGGTATGACATAAATGAGCTTGTTTGCTTACATGTTTACTGGAGCATCAAGCAGACTTGTGTGGACATAAGTACTGTTGTTAAGAATCTGGATCTTTTGTTCAGTTGTCACTCCGCTCTTGATTTGCAGGATTCTTTCCCTGGCTGACTTCCCAGTCTGACAGTCAAGGTGACAGGGTCAGGGCTTGTTGTGATAAAAATTGCAGGCTGGCTATGAGAATAAAACAAACAAAAAAAACAAATATCCAAGCGCTGAAAAACGTGGTCCATTTTGCTTTTTTTCCTGCTTGTGCTACCAAAATATTTAAAGTAAATATTAACATTAAAGGCTTTTTATTATATAATTTAATTTTTTTCCCTAAAAATCAATGTTTTTAGTATGAAAGTACTACTTGCCTGGGTCTTGGTGATACTTGTGCACATGCGACTTACAACCATGTGAGGCTTCAGAATCCACAAAAAGTATTTTCGTGCTTTTAAAATAATCATCTATTGCAAAACAGCATCTTGCAATAGATATCTGTATTGAAATCTGAATGGCCTGATAACATCTTTTCAGTTGCTGTGTTTTGCCATCCATACTAACTGGTTTAATGCAAGTGGATTGCTGTATTTTCATCCAAATTTAAAGAACAGGATTTTGATTTAAGTTTTAAAGCAGTACATTATCTGTTGTTTTTCATGTTTTTGTTGGACGATTAAAGCCTTATTCGTGCCTTAAGAGTTTGAAGTTATCAATTTGTAAAGTCTGGCCCAACCTTTTTAGAATTTATCAAAGCTAAAGTGGGAAAACAACTTTATTTGAGCTGCTCAAATGTCCAAAACTAAATTCTGTCCCAATTATTTAGTAATTCTGTCCCTTTATCAACTTAGGACCTCAAGAGGGCTGGAATGACCCCCCAACAGTACGAGGTGGACCCAGGAAGACAAAGGTATGCAGGAACTTATTACCAATATGTTAAGAAAAATACATTCTTCATGATTGATAAATGCCTTTTATGAGAGGCTACAAAGGAATTTTGTCTTAGGTTCATTTTAGCTGCTGATACTGATGTTACTAAATATGCTTTGAATATTTTTGATGTACTTATTCCTTTCCAAGGTTTCCAGTAACTACACCCCACCAGTTCCCATCACAGCTCCTGTGATGGGTTTCCCAGTGGAGTCCCAACAGCCCCATGACCCCACCCAAGTCCCCCCCGGAGCTCCTCAGGAGCCGAGTGTACAGGTTGGTCTCCAAAGAGGCTCTGTTTTTTCACATCAGTGGCCACATGCTCCTCTGGTAGACTGTAGAAATAATCCAAACAAACCTTTTGTTGCTCAGCTTCTCCAGCAGCTGCCGGCAGAGAGGGTGGAGCAGAAGGAAATCCCCCCTGAGCATGTGATCCTCAAAACCACCTTTGACAGCCTGGTGCAGCGCTGCCAGCTCGCAGCGGGGGATCCGGTACGTCTGTACTAAGATTGAAGCCGCTTTTCCTTCTGTAGTTTAAAATAAGATAACCAAAAGTTCTTTTGTTTTCCAGCAAACAAAGAGAAAGCTGGATGATGCAGGAAAACGTTTGGGGCACCTCTATGACAAACTGAGAGAGCAATCAGTAAGAACCTTTCTAGTATTTGTAGTAAAGCATTACGGTTTTCCCATTTAGGAAGGAAAAGAGAGTTAACATTTTAAGTATGAGTTCAGCAGTTTTGTACTTTTTCCGATTACAATTTAAATCAAAGTATTATTCGATTTCTTTTTCTAACTTCTAGAGGATTCGTTCCAAAGGTTTGAATAAAATTATTACTTATGACTAGGCATAAGAGGAAATGATCACTTTAGAAAATAGTTCTTAATTTATTTTTACTTTTTTCTTGTTGTCTATTTTTAGCTTTCTCCAAATATCCTGAATGGACTCCACGAGATCAGCCGCTGCGTCTCAAGTCAGAATTACCAGCGAGCTCTGGAGGTCCACACTCAGGTGGTCAGCAGCAGCAACTTCAGCGAGATCTCCGCCTTCATGCCCATCCTCAAAGTGGTCATAACCACCGCCAACAAGCTTGGAGTCTAATCCCCTTTAAGCTCCATAAACCCACTTTTCAGTGTTATATTGTCATATTTATTTCTTTTTTTTTTCCATCTGACGACAGACAAAAATGATTTAAAACAAAGTAGACAGTTGTTCTCATCACTCTATAAATTGGCCTTTCCATAGAAGCTGGTGGATGTAAGCAGTGGTTGATTGTTCTAGAACCTTGTTGGTGTCACTGTGGTAGTTTTATAAACAGATGAATGTATTCTGAAAGCTGTTATCCATTGTAAAATCAGTCGGTGGTGTAAAATATAAAATCAAAAATCATAGTTCATATTTTTCTTTTCGCTTTGTCTGAAACATGTTGGTTACAGAGCTACAAAAGCGCAATCTCAAAAAAAGATCATGAGAATAAAACCAGGTTTGTGCTCTCAAATCCCCCTTTAAGAAAAACTGGCTCATTTGTTTTTTCAATAAACAAAGAAAAACTGGGTCATTTATTGTACTGATTTGTATTCTCTGGTTTTTCTTTTATTTTGTTGTTTTTTTTACCTGAATTGTTGCAGGGCGCTGTTGATGTCCGTCCTGTCTGTGTTGTGTAACAATAGGTTTGTGTTGACTTATTTCCCATGTTCACTCTTCAATTTACACAGAAGCTTCTTAAACATATTTGCAATTCACTTGCTGCTCCCTCAGTTTTTTTAGAGCAGATCTTCTTTTTTTCAATTTTTTTTTTCATTTTTGTACTAGATTAGATCAACCAAATGAATTTCCGATTTTGAAATCAGTTGTTTGTTGCTGCTGTACATGAAGCTGGATCGATTGGTGTTTAGTGGCAGCAGAAGGCAAAGGAAGTGCCTCGCTGTGCCCATTTGGGTTGCACAAATATTTATATGATCTGCTTTGCTTTCTTTACTCATTTCATTAACTTTTTCAAATAAAGTTTCATTTGTAAAAATTGACAACACAATGCTTCTTTGTTTGAGAAGAAATAAATGAAACGCAAATGTAGTTTGACATGATCTATAAACATCTTTGAGGACTTTGCCAGTAACGTTTAAATATCTAGAAGTTCTGTCATGGATGAGAGGTGAAAGGTCAACAGTCAATTAAATCAGTAGTTTCCTACAGTAACTTATTTTCATCCCCACATTCTGGTGAGTGAGTATCTTTCAAAATGGCTTACATAAAAATACATTAGGCTAAAAAAAAGGTTAATTTGGATTCTTAAGAATAATTTATAGCTGTTTTTTCTGTAACACCTTTTTCAATTTCTTTTGTCTCCTACAAATCCACTTGTCAAGGGGCATTAGCCATATTTTATATCCCAATATGAATGTAGTTTTAACTAAACATTTTTTATTTTGGCTCATCAAAACTCTCACGGGTCTAGAAGGACAGTAGTTGGATCAGAGTTTGTGTTTTTTGGCTGCACGGTGGCGCAGTGGGAAGGCCCTGGTTCGGATCCCGGCTGGAACCGTCTCTGTGTGGAGTTTGCATCTTCTTCCTGGGCACGTGTGGGTTTTCTCCAGCTTCCTCTCACATTCCAAAAACATGCTTCATAGGTTAATTGGTGACTCTGAATTCCCTCTAGGCTTGTGTGAATGTGTGACAGTTCAGGGTGTATCCTGCCTCCGGCAACCCAGTGACCCTAAAAGGGGTTCAGGGAGCTCTGAAGATGGACAGATGGACAGCTGGCATACTTGCTAAAATATATTCCTAAAGGAAACTGATGTCAAATATTTTGACAATATGCACAGTTTTAAGGATTGCTACTGATTAGAAATTAGTAGCAAAACACTGAATAAGTTTGAATTGGACATAAACTTGGAAACCACTTAGCTCATTATTTTATAAACAACTGCAAAAAATCCATTTGGATGTTTGTCTATTTTCTTATTTTTAGAGGGGAAAGCGAACGGTGGCCCTGAAGTGCAAATCATTCAACAAAACACTCGATAAAAAAACATTTTTAAGATCACAACGACAAAATAAAAATAAAAATGTGAGAAGGCAGTATTATATTTTAGAAAACAAAACAAAATTTCTGAAATGCGGCTCATGCTATCAAGTATCGTCATTTTCCAGGTAAGAATGAATTCTGTGATCTTTTCTTATTTTAGTCACATGTCTCTGAGGATGTTAATTTGCTAAAAGTGCTACTTTGATGAGATAGTTGTTGCTATTTTAAACTTGCCCATATGCAAAATGAACCCGGTGGAGACTTGAACTGTTTTGACATGAATAGCTGATTCTGTTTTCGGTGACAACATGACAGAAGAGGCTTCCAGGCAGCCTGGATGATTCTGGGATTTATACAGTAATTATATGTCATCACTGTTACTAAAATATACTCAAGATTGAAATTTGACTTTAAATTGTGGCAGAATTGCAACATCAAGCTAATGATGATGGGAATTTACGCCATCCATGATTTCACACCTTAAATACAGTCAAAAAGTGCTTCTGTTGGTCTTGTGTCAACATGTAACTATGTACAGCTGGGTAAAATCAGCATAGACTATGAAAGCTGATGTTGTGAGGTCTGATGGCATTCTCCAGAGGAAGCATGTACATGTTAATAATGCTATAGGTTGGTATTAAGATCAGTAAAACAGGAAAAATGATTGACATCTGTACAAATAAGTAGCAAAACATGTGTTCAAAATTTTTAGTGACTGTTGAAAGTGCAGTGAAATTCTGTTTGAAACAACAAACTCCTCATTTAATGTCTGTTTCAGCTGCTGGACAGCACAAAAAAATATATTTTTAAAAAGGGAAAAAAAGTTTGCACAGTGACATCATCAGTGAAGGTCATTCCTTTAGAGGTGATGACATCATTTGACATCAGCAGGTGGATTATGTTGCATCTCATTTCAGTCTTCAAAGGCATCATTTGACATCATTAGACCTCCAGCATTTTATCTATAAATATGAGGCATTTTCAGAGCATACGAATTTCAGAGTTTGTGGGCAAAGACACGCAAGTGAAAGAGAAACAGGAAGGTTTCACAAGTTTCGAAAACAAGAACTGAGTTTGAGTCAACTTTTTGAGATTTATTGACCAGTTCCTTCAAAATGTCACACGGTGAAGAATTTCAGCAGATGGACGTTTCTATTGAAGAATTACATAACGTCACAGAGAGCATTCTGCAGCAAAATGACACTTTGAGCAAACATCTGGAGAAAATTTGCAAGAGTTTGCGGAAAAGGAAAGATTTGGACGCTTCATGCAAAGAATTGAAAAAGACACGGAAAGCTGCTATCGGGGAAAACAAAAAATTGGTGAAGCAGCTGGAGAGTCTAAGAGTGGACGTGGAAAAGCAGATCCACGTGGAAAAAGTGTGTGAAAAAGAGAGGACTAAAACATCTCAGGCCTTGAAAAGTAACCAAGACCTGAAAACAATAATAGCCTCTCTTCAGGCCAGACTTCAGCAGCTGCAAGAAATGGAGCAAGAAATTCCTGGCATGAAAGCTGAACGTAAACTTTTGAAACGGGAGAAGACAGATCTGCAATCCCAACTGAAGAAACTCCAGAAGAAGACTGCCCGCAAAGCACACCTGGAACCTGATTTGAGAAATGAATTTGAGGAATTCCAGGCTTTAAAGCAACAGACTGAAGAACTGAGGCAAAACCTTCAGGAGTTGCAACAACAAAATGAGGAGCAAAAGACAATGGCAGACAACTATCCTAGCATGATAGAAGATAGGCAACGTCTCACAGATCTGAGGGCTCAACTGGAAAGAGAGATTTCTGATCAGAGACAGCAGCAGGAGGAAACACGTCAGCTGATTGCTCGACGTGAGGAGGACAGGAGAGAACTGGAATTGCTCAGAGAACAAACAAACGCCTTCACAGCAGAGAAAAATGCTCTGGCAGACAGAATCTCTGAAGAAAAGTCCCAACTTGAAGACAAAAAGAAGCAGCTTCAAGATGACGTTTCAGGACTAAAACAGAAGCAAAAGGAACTTTGTCAACTGGCTGTGCAATACAACAAGGCAGTGAGTAAACTGGGACCTCTTCGAGATGAAACAAAGAACCTCAAAGGTGAAAAAACCATGCTGACCGACCTTCTGAAACACCATCAAACATTGGAGACTGAATACCATGAGATAAAAGCAGAAATTCAGGAGGCGGAAGCCTACAACTGTCAAGCTCTCGAGGAGGTTGATTTTCTGAAGGGGAAGCTTTCAGAGTTAAAAAATGTGGAGAAGAGAGTTTTAAAAGTAAAGGAGGACAAATTGAAGGCAGAAGAAACATATGACCGTCTCTATAAGGAGCTTCAAGACGTTCAAGTTCAGATCATGGCTCACAAAGGGAGCACTGCTGCTCTAGAGAAAGAAATCCAGGATCTCCAGAGGAAGGACCAGGAACTAAAAGAGGTCAGTGCTGAATTTAACAGAATCTCTGAAGAAAAGTCCCAACTTGAAGACAAAAAGAAGCAGCTTCAGGATGAAGTTTCAGGACTAAAACAGCAGCAAAAGGAACTTTGTCAACTGGCTGTGCAATACAACCAGGCACTCAGCAAACTGCGACCTCTTCGAGATGAAACAAAAAACCTGAGAGATGAAAAATCCATGCTGACCGACCTTCTGAAACAGCGTCAAACATTGGAGACTGAATACCATGAGATAAAAGCAGCAACAGACGTTATGGAGGATGAAATCTTTGACCTTCAAACTGAGGTTTCTGATCTGCGGAACAAGGTTGATCATTTGGATAGTGTGGAGGAAAACGTTTCAAAAGCAAAGGAGGAACACCTGAAGGCAAAGGAGAAACACAACCTTCTCAAGAAGGAACTCCAAGACCTGCGGGTCTAGGAAGAGAAGGACTTAGAACTCCAAACGAAAACAGCAGCAAAACAAAGCTGTGAAGGAGGATCCGACCAGGGAAGAAAAATCTAGAATTAGAAAAGGGACATAGGGGAAAAAAGAGAAATGGGGTCAAAATGGGGGAAAGTCTTTGTGTTTAGTTCATTTTAGGACACAAAAAGGCAAAAACTAATGTTTAGAATAGGGTCAAAGGGAAAAAAGAAACAGAAATGGGGGGAAAAGCCTTTTATTTAGTGCATAGTAGGACACAAAAAGGCAGAAACTAATGTTTAGAATAGGGTCAAAGGGAAAATAAAAATAGAAACGGGGTAAAAATGAGGAAAAGCCTTTTTTTAGTACATAGTAGGACACAAAAGGGAAGAAATATAAAAAAGTAAAAATAAAAAATGGGATGAAAAAGAATGTAATTAAAAGGGAAAATATGTTTTTATTGGGTTCATAATCCTTGTACTATCTTGGGATATGGTGTATAAATATGTGTGTTGTTGTGTACATGTGTTTGGTGGAGGGAGGGGGTTAACATACAGTACCCCCCCACCAAGTCAAGTCACCTTCCTAACAAGCAATGTCACTTGTTAGGGGGGACCTGACCGGGGTACACATTTTTAAAATGCCTGCCTCCCCCCTACTGGACAAATGCAAACACAACACACACCATGTCCCGGCCTAAAAAAAGGGTTAATTAATTTGTCAAAATCCTTTTCGGCGTTTAAAAAAAAGGGCGACACACTAATAAGTGTGTTTGTGTGGGTTTTCTCTGAGTGCTTCAGTTCCCCCCACCCAACCAGAATGTTGTGTCTTTAGGATTGTTATTAGTTAAGATTTGTAAAATTGAAGGGAAAAAAATAGTTGCAATTCTTTCTGCTGGTTGAACACAAAAAACACAGACAATAAAAACATTAGAATTGATTTACTAATTATTTAAAATCTGGCCAGACTTAAAATAAAAAAAAAGGGAGACGCACTATTAAATGTGTCTGTGTGGGTTTTCTCAGAGTGCTTCAGTTCCCCCCACCCTACCAAAAGACAGTTACTGTACATTTTTTAATAAGTTATTTATTTTTATTAAAATGAATTTCATTCATTAAAAAAAAAGAAAACATGAAAAAAGTTGAAAAAGAAAGAATTGCAACAGTCTAAATTTATCCCCTCCGTGAACCGCCACCTTAACGTGGTGGAGGGGTTTGTGCACTCGAGTGATCCTAGAAGGTCATCTGTCCAGGGCTAATGCTGATGGCATGGTGTCCCATGACAGACGGGCCCTAGGTGATGAGTCAGACTAAGAGCGGTTCAGAATCCCTAAACTGAGTCAGAAAGAACAAGGTCCAGTTGCAACACACAGGTTGCAGTCAGGCCAGGCCTGGAGCTGGGGCTCACAGATGAGGGCCTGGGGCCGGGGCTCTTCCTAAAGAACCCTGGTGGAGTCAGACCCAACAAAGTCACTACTCCCTGAGCCTCTCTGGCCCAGGGAGGAGCTCTACTGGCATGCGGTCCCTGGTGGTTATGAACAAGGTTTACTACGGTGGCCGAGAGGTGCAACACACGCATACATTTAAGATACAACAACAAGAAATCCCAGTAGAAATGAACAAATACTGAAACACAATAACAAATCATTAAACACAACAGAAAATCATGAAACAAACAGCAAATCAAGAAACAACAGCAAATCATGAAACAAATTAGAGTCCTGAAACACAGAAGTAAATCCGTGTGCAAATTACCAAAAAAAAAAAGAAAAACCCTTGTTACAAATGCCCAAAACCAGAAACAGAACCGTTAAAGGGTAACACTTTATATTTACTTTAGATTCCTTAACAAGCTTTGTTAACGCATTAACAAGCAATATATATAATAGAATTTATAGGGTCTTAGTAAGACATTTATTAGTACAATAAGTCTAATAAGTTTTATTATATTACTTAGTTAACACATTTACTAGCATTATTATTAGGATGTTTTTAAGATGCTAATGATACATTTATTGGCATTATAGATGCCTAACAAATGTGTCAGTGTTAATAAGCTTAATAAGATTTATTAACAACCTTTGTTAACACATTAAGAAGTAGTATTATTGTTTGGGGTTCTAGAAAGACATTTATTAGCATTATAGATGCCTCACACAAGCCTAAGTGTTAATAAGCTTATAAGTTTGATTGACTAACTTAACAAAATAATAGGCTTTATTAATGTGTAAGATGCTAGTTGGAAATTTATTAGCATTATAGATGTCTTGCAAAGACTTGAAAGTGTTAATAAGATTCATGAACATCTAAAGTCAGACCATTGTCTTCAAAATCCTATTACTAAACTGCTTATAGGCTAAACAAATGTATTAATAATCTTTGTTAACAGTTTATTAATTGTTTTGCAGCACCTCATCAAAGTGAAAACGGTTTTTACCACAACCACAAAGCATAAAGCTTGTAAAAAGAACTTTATAACATCAAAACAGACTAAACATACAAAACTCTTTCTGTAAAAGAAATATAATAATTTATATCAGACAAATTTTCAAAAACAAAACAAAACAAAAACAAAACTATAGCATCATAGCCACTATAAGCATTATTATCTAACAGTTCTCTTGATTCAATGCCAACTGCATTCAACCACTGTTGCCTGTTGCACAAGCCAGTAATTTTTGACGACCGAAGGGAATAAACCTACAGGAGCCATGCTAAAGCTGACACGCTCAAGACCGACCGGTACAGAATAAAAAATGGGCGGGGCTATTTTGTCACCTGTGTGAAAGCTTAGAGAAAGTCTAAGAGGCCATTCAATTGGCAGAAAGCGAGCACGCCTATTTAGCTGATGGGTTTGATTGACAGATTCATTAGCCAATGGTAAATTGGTTTACCTGCCCACCTTTGATTCTGTACATGCTAATAAATATCTTACTAGAACCCCAAACAATGATACTACTTCTTAATTTGTTGACAAAGGTTGTTAATATATCTTATTAAGCTTATTAACACTGACACATTTGTTAGGCATCTATAATGCCAGTAAATGTTTCATAAGCATCTTAAAAACATCCTAATAATAATGCCTCTAAATGTGTTAACCAAGTAATTTCATAAACCTTATTAGACTTATTGTACTAATAAATGTCTTACTAAGACCCTAACAATTCTATTATAATGCTTGTTAATGTGTTAACAAAGCTTGTTAAGGAATCTTATTATAAAGTGTTACCAGTTAAAGCGGAGACACAGCTTCTAACAGAAAGGGACGTAATATAAAACCATTAAAGTTATTTATTACTGTTTTCCTTATGTGTACATTTTAAATACATTAAACAGTCCAAAAGCATTTTTTTTGTATTACTACAATAAAAATTACAACACTGTTTAGCAAGGTAAAGTTTTTGCATCATATCCGATAGTAAGGGTATTCCCTTTCCGTTAGCAGCTGCTCACTTCCCTTAATTTTTTCTCCTTTTTATGCCATGTTTAGCTTAACGGAAAGAGAATACTATTAATACTGGAAGTGATGCAAACAACTTACCTTGTTGGAACTGTTATTGTAGTAACACAATTTAAAACATGCTCTTGGACTGTCTCGGGTTTTAAAATGTTACATAAAACAGTAATAAATAAGTGTAAAAGATCCTACACAATTAGTTTTATATTACGTAATTTCCGGGATTTAGGATGTTCCCTTTCTGTTTGAATCTGTTTACCCGCTTTCATTGTTGTTTCATTGTTTTGTTAATTTGTACTGAGATTGTTTTTGTGATTCAGTATTTGATCATTTGCACCCGGATTTGCTTATCTTATGCTAGTATCTCAAATGTAAATGTGTCTTCAACTTCTCGGCCACCATACAATTTATATCTTGGCTCAAAAAACAAAGACTAAGCAGATGCTGTTAAAAGGCACATCATTACCACGAACTCACAAAATGACTTCGTTGGGTGAGGAATAAAACCTGATTCATGCACTCCTCTTCCATTGGTCCAGGGGGATCAGAAGTCAGGATCTGGTTGTTGATTGTGCTGCTTTCAGTCAGATGAGATGTGCAGAGAGAGCAGGAGTGGCTCGGTTGGAGTATTTGAACTCATCCTCTGCTCACATCACCCCACAGTGATGGCCTGACTCATTTCTAGAGTTGGCTCAGCTTGTCATGGGAAACAAAAATGTGCTGACTTGCAATAGGGAGCCATGTTTGCAGAGTCATGTTTCAGCCAGAACCTGCTCAGCTGGGACTGTAATGACAGCGACCACTGCTGTGGCAGACCTCTCTCATCACATCTGTGCTACATTTACACTTGATCCTTTTATCTTTGACCAAACAGCAGCTATTTTAAATCATATTTTTATACATATTGCTGCAAAATAATATTCAGCATTGCATCATTATTTCCCAAAATATGCTGTCAAAGATAACAATAAAGTGGGTTTTGAGGCAAAGTTTAAAATCAGAAGAAAAAACTATAGAAAATTTCAAAAACGTTTTACTGAATTTGTTGGGGCACAAAGATTTTAGAAGCTATAAGTGAATTCCAACAGCAGGTGAACGATCTCTAGCACTAAAGTGTCATGATCAGAACACGAGACTGACCCAGATGCTGAAACCCGGAAGGAGGAGACAAGTGGTAGGTAAGTAGAAAGTTTTATTTTGCTGGTCCAGAAAGTGTTTGTGGGTAAGCGTGGCTGGAGACGCTGGCAAGTCTTAGTCCGAGACAGGAGCGGAGATCCCGTCGTGGTTATGCGGCGAACCGGAGTGATGTTCAGAAGCGTGGCTGGAGTTCGTGGCGAGTAGCGTGACTGGAGTTCGTGACGAGTGGCGTGGTTGGAGATCTTGGCGAGTGGCGTGGCTGGAGATCTTGAGGAGCACGGAGGCTGAGACTCTTGAAGGAGGGAGACGTCAGGGTAGGTAGGAATGAAGCTTCTGATCGAGGTGGTGTCAGACTCAGGGGACTTTCGTGGCATGAGAAAAACCTGAGGTATAAAAACAAGGCAAGGTTAGCGAGAGGTACGTGGCAAGGGGGCCAGCCGTAGAGTTCAGAGAGACTAGGCACCATCAGGGTTAATGAACTGGCGAAGAATGCTGGAGCTGGGTCTCCTTATGGAGAGCAGGTGGCTGATGAGGTGAGTCGTCACAGCTGGTGAGTCTCGAGCAGAGCAGAGCTGGGAGGGAGAGGAGCACTGACAGGGGGACCATGACATAAAGTGTGTCAAACACATTAGCCAAGTAACAGAAATGAATTTTGTGTAACTAATAATCGTTTGACAGTTTTGGTTTCCAAAATAACAATTCAAGGACAGTTTCAAATTATGAAGATTGGTGCCAGGCCAGACCTCAGAGCCAACATTCTTCATTGACCTGTGTCAACCAAACAGGATTTATTTGATTTGGATATGAACCAGTTTCTTACCACGCAAAGGGAAAGTGCCAGTAAATGAGCAGATTGTAGGTGGATCATCACCTTTCAACCTTTTAGGCATAAAATTCAGCTTTACTTTGTGCAATGGAATATAGATGAAGGGTGAATAAGTCATGAGGGGTCCCCCGATCTATGATGTCTAGATGATGTCTAGATGATGTCTAGATGATGTCTATGATCATCTAGAAGATTGTAGAGATGTGAGAAAACTCTGGTTATGCCCCTTCTGCATTCTGTTTGACTAAATCGCGCATTCTGGTTTCAGAAGTTCCATCAACATGTGTGTTTGATAAAAATAAGAAAAGCAAATACTGCATGAGGCGAGTCTCAGAATAGTTTAGTGACTTTACATTCAACTCAAGGAAAATTTTGAAAGATCTTTTTTTGGAAAAAACAAGATGATTTCGACATATTTTAGACACCAACTGATGGCAAAAATAAAGAGGAACAGGCGCTGATAGAATTGCAGGTATACTAAAAATATTGTGAATTTTATTTGAGAATAGGACACAATTGAAATTCAAAAGATTCAGACCGAAAACCCTTTGACCCCTGGCTTCATAAATCCAACACAGATTGTTGTGCTGCTTTCTTGGCTCATAGTCATAAGTCAAGTCATAAGGCGTTACGTCATATCCTGATCCAACAAATCTGATATTATCTTACACAAATATGCAAGGTTGTCTGCCACAGTTTGGTATTCAGGAGTATTACGATCAAACAATTTATTTAAGAAAAAAAAAACAATACATTTAAAAATAAAGCATTCCACAAACCAGAAAAAAAACCACACACACAAACAGGAACACTGATGCTCATGAAATTTCAAAAGGAGATTCACCTTTGGACGATATCAAAAGGGAAGCCAGACCCTGTCTAGGAAATCACCACGGCAACAGCTCTGATGACCCAAAAGCTAAAAGAAAAAACAAATGCAGCTCTGCTACAATTCACTCACTACACCCACTACAGTACATCACCATGCATGGGTGGCATGTTGTGTGTTTTGCCCAACATGGCAAAATTGTGTGAAATGTAGAGGCAATAATGACATTTGCTATAACTTCAAACTTCAAACAATTTTGGCACCTTTTGTTAAAAAAAACCCATCAAATCCAATGAAATTCAGCCAATTAAGATCTAACACTTTAAATCTGGTAACTTTGTTTATTAAGTAACAGTTAGAGAAAAACGCTTTGACTTTTCACCATATTTGTTGCAGAAAACAAGTCATGAAAGAGAAAAAAGAGAAAAAGGTCTGGCATCTCTCACTTTCAGTCACGTGCTATTTCATTAAAGCCAACAACTTTTGGGGAAAAAAAGAAAATAAACGTACAGATCTATTTCTTTTTCCAACGCTCAGGTGCTTAAAGTACACCTTGTTTTTTTAAAGTGTTAAAAACTTGATGTAAACTATAATAAAGGCAGTAGTCCATCCTCTTTGCTGAAAACGTGGGTAGTCTACATCAGTCCTTTAATCCTAGCCACTGCAGTGGCTCCCGTCTCCGGTGAGCCAGGACCAACTCGCGGGAAACCAGCTTGCAGTCCTTGGCCAGGCCCAGGAAGCACATGAGGTCAATGAAGCATGTCGTGAGGTTCAGCTGGCAGCCAAACTCGCTGGTGGCATAGTCGTAGGGGAAGGTGTGGTGATAGTTGTGATATCCCTCACCTGTGAGGCACAGGAAACAGGGGGAAAAAACAGTCAATGGAACATCAACATATCTGTTCATATCACTGGTGTGCCTCATAAAGCCTGCTCATACAGCTGTCGTGGACTTACTGTCTTGTAACTGAACACATTGCTAGTCCGCCTCCAAGCCTCTCCCCACATGCAGGCTCCGCCCCGTCAGCCTCCCCCCTACACTTACCTTCATCCAGCTCCTAACCAGCTCCCTGTAGGATATATGCTGCACTCCACGCACCCCTGAAGCCGAAAGCGCTTCATTTTATTTAACTTCCTAACTTCCATATCTGTCTCCAGGTTAGACTCGCTGCTTTGCTAGTGACGATACAAGCTCATTAACATTGATGATGGGAATTTACGCCATCCATGATTTCACATCTTAAATTCAGTCAAAAAGTGCTTCTGTTGGTCTTGTGTCAACAGGAGATGTAACTATGTACGGCTGGGTATATTCAGCATAGCTATGAATGCTGATATGGTGAAGTCTGATGGCATTCTCCAAAGGAAGCATGTACATGTTAATAATGCTATAGGTTGGTATTAAGATCAGTAAAAGGGTAAAAATGATTGATGTCTGTACAAATAAGTAGCAAAACATGTGTTCAAAATTTTAGTGACTGTTGAGAGTGCAGTGAAATTCTGTTTGAAACAACAAACTCCTCGTTTAATGTCTGTTTCAGCTGCTGGACAGCACAAAAAAATATATTTTTAAAAAGGGAAAAAAAGTTTGCACAGTGACATCATCAGTGAAGGTCATTCCTTTAGAGGTGATGACATCATTTGACATCAGCAGGTGGATTATGTTGCATCTCATTTCAGTCTTCAAAGGCATCATTTGACATCATTAGACCTCCAGCATTTTATCTATAAATATGAGGCATTTTCAGAGCATACGAATTTCAGAGTTTGTGGGCAAAGACACGCAAGTGAAAGAGAAACAGGAAGGTTTCACAAGTTTCGAAAACAAGAACTGAGTTTGAGTCAACTTTTTGAGATTTATTGACCAGTTCCTTCAAAATGTCACACGGCGAAGAATTTCAGCAGATGGACGTTTCTATTGAAGAATTACATAACGTCACAGAGAACATTCTGCAGCAAAATGACACTTTGAGCAAACATCTGGAGAAAATTTGCAAGAGTTTGCGGAAAAGGAAATATTTGGACGCTTCATGCAAAGAATTGAAGAAGACACGGAAAGCTGCAATCGAGGAAAACAAAAAACTGGTGAAGCAGCTGGAGAGACTCAGAGTGGACGTGGAAAAGCAGATCCGCGTGGAAAAAGTGTGTGAAAAAGAGAGGACTAAAACATCTCAGGTCTTGGAAAGTAACCAAGACCTGAAAACAATAATAGCCTCTCTTCAGGCCAGACTTCAGCAGCTGCAAGAAATGGAGCAAGAAATTCCTGGCATGAAAGCTGAACGTAAACTTTTGAAACGGGAGAAGATAGATCTGCAATCCCAACTGAAGAAACTCCAGAAGAAGACTGCCCGCAAAGCACACCTGGAACCTGATTTCAGAAATGAATTTGAGGAATTCCAGGCTTTAAAGCAACAGACTGAAGAACTGAGGCAAAACCTTCAGGAGTTGCAACAACAAAATGAGGAGCAAAAGACGATGGCAGACAACTATCCTAGCATGATAGAAGAAAGGCAACGTCTCACAGATCTGAGGGCTCAACTGGAAAGAGAGATTTCTGATCAGAGACAGCAGCAGGAGGAAACACGTCAGCTGATTGCTCGACGTGAGGAGGACAGGAGAGAACTGGAATTGCTCAGAGAACAAACAAACGCCTTCACAGCAGAGAAAAATGCTCTGGCAGACAGAATCTCTGAAGAAAAGTCCCAACTTGAAGACAAAAAGAAGCAGCTTCAAGATGAAGTTTCAGGACTAAAACAGAAGCAAAAGGAACTTTGTCAACTGGCTGTGCAATACAACAAGGCAGTGAGTAAACTGGGACCTCTTCGAGATGAAACAAAGAACCTCAAAGGTGAAAAAACCATGCTGACCGACCTTCTGAAACACCATCAAACATTGGAGACTGAATACCATGAGATAAAAGCAGAAATTCAGGAGGCGGAAGCCTACAACTGTCAAGCTCTCGAGGAGGTTGATTTTCTGAAGGGGAAGCTTTCAGAGTTAAAAAATGTGGAGAAGAGAGTTTTAAAAGTAAAGGAGGACAAATTGAAGGCAGAAGAAACATATGACCGTCTCTATAAGGAGCTTCAAGACGTTCAAGTTCAGATCATGGCTCACAAAGGGAGCACTGCTGCTCTAGAGAAAGAAATCCAGGATCTCCAGAGGAAGGACCAGGAACTAAAAGAGGTCAGTGCTGAATTTAACAGAATCTCTGAAGAAAAGTCCCAACTTGAAGACAAAAAGAAGCAGCTTCAGGATGAAGTTTCAGGACTAAAACAGCAGCAAAAGGAACTTTGTCAACTGGCTGTGCAATACAACCAGGCACTCAGCAAACTGCGACCTCTTCGAGATGAAACAAAAAACCTCAGAGATGAAAAATCCATGCTGACCGACCTTCTGAAACAGCGTCAAACATTGGAGACTGAATACCATGAGATAAAAGCAGCAACAGACGTTATGGAGGATGAAATCTTTGACCTTCAAACTGAGGTTTCTGATCTGCGGAACAAGGTTGATCATTTGGATAGTGTGGAGGAAAACGTTTCAAAAGCAAAGGAGGAACACCTGAAGGCAAAGGAGAAACACAACCTTCTCAAGAAGGAACTCCAAGACCTGCGGGTCTAGGAAGAGAAGGACTTAGAACTCCAAACGAAAACAGCAGCAAAACAAAGCTGTGAAGGAGGATCCGACCAGGGAAGAAAAATCTAGAATTAGAAAAGGGACATAGGGGAAAAAAGAGAAATGGGGTCAAAATGGGGGAAAGTCTTTGTGTTTAGTTCATTTTAGGACACAAAAAGGCAAAAACTAATGTTTAGAATAGGGTCAAAGGGAAAAAAGAAACAGAAATGGGGGGAAAAGCCTTTTATTTAGTGCATAGTAGGACACAAAAAGGCAGAAACTAATGTTTAGAATAGGGTCAAAGGGAAAATAAAAATAGAAACGGGGTAAAAATGAGGAAAAGCCTTTTTTTAGTACATAGTAGGACACAAAAGGGAAGAAATATAAAAAAGTAAAAATAAAAAATGGGATGAAAAAGAATGTAATTAAAAGGGAAAATATGTTTTTATTGGGTTCATAATCCTTGTACTATCTTGGGATATGGTGTATAAATATGTGTGTTGTTGTGTACATGTGTTTGGTGGAGGGAGGGGGTTAACATACAGTACCCCCCCACCAAGTCAAGTCACCTTCCTAACAAGCAATGTCACTTGTTAGGGGGGACCTGACCGGGGTACACATTTTTAAAATGCCTGCCTCCCCCCTACTGGACAAATGCAAACACAACACACACCATGTCCCGGCCTAAAAAAAGGGTTAATTAATTTGTCAAAATCCTTTTCGGCGTTTAAAAAAAAGGGCGACACACTAATAAGTGTGTTTGTGTGGGTTTTCTCTGAGTGCTTCAGTTCCCCCCACCCAACCAGAATGTTGTGTCTTTAGGATTGTTATTAGTTAAGATTTGTAAAATTGAAGGGAAAAAATAGTTTCAATTCTTTCTGCTGGTTGAACACAAAAAACACAGACAATAAAAACATTAGAATTGATTTACTAATTATTTAAAATCTGGCCAGACTTAAAATTTAAAAAAAGGGAGACGCACTATTAAATGTGTCTGTGTGGGTTTTCTCAGAGTGCTTCAGTTCCCCCCACCCTACCAAAAGACAGTTACTGTACATTTTTTAATAAGTTATTTATTTTTATTAAAATGAATTTCAATCATTAAAAAAAAAGAAAACATGAAAAAAGTTGAAAAAGAAAGAATTGCAACAGTCTAAATTTATCCCCTCCGTGAACCGCCACCTTAACGTGGTGGAGGGGTTTGTGCACTCGAGTGATCCTAGAAGGTCATCTGTCCAGGGCTAATGCTGATGGCATGGTGTCCCATGACAGACGGGCCCTAGGTGATGAGTCAGACTAAGAGCGGTTCAGAATCCCTAAACTGAGTCAGAAAGAACAAGGTCCAGTTGCAACACACAGGTTGCAGTCAGGCCAGGCCTGGAGCTGGGGCTCACAGATGAGGGCCTGGGGCCGGGGCTCTTCCCAAAGAACCCTGGTGGAGTCAGACCCAACAAAGTCACTCCTCCCTGAGCCTCTCTGGCCCAGGGAGGAGCTCTACTGGCATGCGGTCCCTGGTGGTTATGAACAAGGTTTACTACGGTGGCCGAGAGGTGCAACACACGCATACATTTAAGATACAACAACAAGAAATCCCAGTAGAAATGAACAAATACTGAAACACAATAACAAATCATTAAACACAACAGAAAATCATGAAACAAACAGCAAATCAAGAAACAACAGCAAATCATGAAACAAATTAGAGTCCTGAAACACAGAAGTAAATCCGTGTGCAAATTACCAAAAAAAAAAAGAAAAACCCTTGTTACAAATGCCCAAAACCAGAAACAGAACCGTTAAAGGGTAACACTTTATATTTACTTTAGATTCCTTAACAAGCTTTGTTAACGCATTAACAAGCATTATATATAATAGAATTTATAGGGTCTTAGTAAGACATTTATTAGTACAATAAGTCTAATAAGTTTTATTATATTACTTAGTTAACACATTTACTAGCATTATTATTAGGATGTTTTTAAGATGCTAATGATACATTTATTGGCATTATAGATGCCTAACAAATGTGTCAGTGTTAATAAGCTTAATAAGATTTATTAACAACCTTTGTTAACACATTAAGAAGTAGTATTATTGTTTGGGGTTCTAGAAAGACATTTATTAGCATTATAGATGCCTCACACAAGCCTAAGTGTTAATAAGCTTATAAGTTTGATTGACTAACTTAACAAAATAATAGGCTTTATTAATGTGTAAGATGCTAGTTGGAAATTTATTAGCATTATAGATGTCTTGCAAAGACTTGAAAGTGTTAATAAGATTCATGAACATCTAAAGTCAGACCATTGTCTTCAAAATCCTATTACTAAACTGCTTATAGGCTAAACAAATGTATTAATAATCTTTGTTAACAGTTTATTAATTGTTTTGCAGCACCTCATCAAAGTGAAAACGGTTTTTACCACAACCACAAAGCATAAAGCTTGTAAAAAGAACTTTATAACATCAAAACAGACTAAACATACAAAACTCTTTCTGTAAAAGAAATATAATAATTTATATCAGACAAATTTTCAAAAACAAAACAAAACAAAAACAAAACTATAGCATCATAGCCACTATAAGCATTATTATCTAACAGTTCTCTTGATTCAATGCCAACTGCATTCAACCACTGTTGCCTGTTGCACAAGCCAGTAATTTTTGACGACCGAAGGGAATAAACCTACAGGAGCCATGCTAAAGCTGACACGCTCAAGACCGACCGGTACAGAATAAAAAATGGGCGGGGCTATTTTGTCACCTGTGTGAAAGCTTAGAGAAAGTCTAAGAGGCCATTCAATTGGCAGAAAGCGAGCACGCCTATTTAGCTGATGGGTTTGATTGACAGATTCATTAGCCAATGGTAAATTGGTTTACCTGCCCACCTTTGATTCTGTACATGCTAATAAATATCTTACTAGAACCCCAAACAATGATACTACTTCTTAATTTGTTGACAAAGGTTGTTAATATATCTTATTAAGCTTATTAACACTGACACATTTGTTAGGCATCTATAATGCCAGTAAATGTTTCATAAGCATCTTAAAAACATCCTAATAATAATGCCTCTAAATGTGTTAACCAAGTAATTTCATAAACCTTATTAGACTTATTGTACTAATAAATGTCTTACTAAGACCCTAACAATTCTATTATAATGCTTGTTAATGTGTTAACAAAGCTTGTTAAGGAATCTTATTATAAAGTGTTACCAGTTAAAGCGGAGACACAGCTTCTAACAGAAAGGGACGTAATATAAAACCATTAAAGTTATTTATTACTGTTTTCCTTATGTGTACATTTTAAATACATTAAACAGTCCAAAAGCATTTTTTTTGTATTACTACAATAAAAATTACAACACTGTTTAGCAAGGTAAAGTTTTTGCATCATATCCGATAGTAAGGGTATTCCCTTTCCGTTAGCAGCTGCTCACTTCCCTTAATTTTTTCTCCTTTTTATGCCATGTTTAGCTTAACGGAAAGAGAATACTATTAATACTGGAAGTGATGCAAACAACTTACCTTGTTGGAACTGTTATTGTAGTAACACAATTTAAAACATGCTCTTGGACTGTCTCGGGTTTTAAAATGTTACATAAAACAGTAATAAATAAGTGTAAAAGATCCTACACAATTAGTTTTATATTACGTAATTTCCGGGATTTAGGATGTTCCCTTTCTGTTTGAATCTGTTTACCCGCTTTCATTGTTGTTTCATTGTTTTGTTAATTTGTACTGAGATTGTTTTTGTGATTCAGTATTTGATCATTTGCACCCGGATTTGCTTATCTTATGCTAGTATCTCAAATGTAAATGTGTCTTCAACTTCTCGGCCACCATACAATTTATATCTTGGCTCAAAAAACAAAGACTAAGCAGATGCTGTTAAAAGGCACATCATTACCACGAACTCACAAAATGACTTCGTTGGGTGAGGAATAAAACCTGATTCATGCACTCCTCTTCCATTGGTCCAGGGGGATCAGAAGTCAGGATCTGGTTGTTGATTGTGCTGCTTTCAGTCAGATGAGATGTGCAGAGAGAGCAGGAGTGGCTCGGTTGGAGTATTTGAACTCATCCTCTGCTCACATCACCCCACAGTGATGGCCTGACTCATTTCTAGAGTTGGCTCAGCTTGTCATGGGAAACAAAAATGTGCTGACTTGCAATAGGGAGCCATGTTTGCAGAGTCATGTTTCAGCCAGAACCTGCTCAGCTGGGACTGTAATGACAGCGACCACTGCTGTGGCAGACCTCTCTCATCACATCTGTGCTACATTTACACTTGATCCTTTTATCTTTGACCAAACAGCAGCTATTTTAAATCATATTTTTATACATATTGCTGCAAAATAATATTCAGCATTGCATCATTATTTCCCAAAATATGCTGTCAAAGATAACAATAAAGTGGGTTTTGAGGCAAAGTTTAAAATCGGAAGAAAAAACTACAGAAAATTTCAAAAACGTTTTACTGAATTTGTTGGGGCACAAAGATTTTAGAAGCTATAAGTGAATTCCAACAGCAGGTGAACGATCTCTAGCACTAAAGTGTCATGATCAGAACACGAGACTGACCCAGATGCTGAAACCCGGAAGGAGGAGACAAGTGGTAGGTAAGTAGAAAGTTTTATTTTGCTGGTCCAGAAAGTGTTTGTGGGTAAGCGTGGCTGGAGACGCTGGCAAGTCTTAGTCCGAGACAGGAGCGGAGATCCCGTCGTGGTTATGCGGCGAACCGGAGTGATGTTCAGAAGCGTGGCTGGAGTTCGTGGCGAGTAGCGTGACTGGAGTTCGTGACGAGTGGCGTGGTTGGAGATCTTGGCGAGTGGCGTGGCTGGAGATCTTGAGGAGCACGGAGGCTGAGACTCTTGAAGGAGGGAGACGTCAGGGTAGGTAGGAATGAAGCTTCTGATCGAGGTGGTGTCAGACTCAGGGGACTTTCGTGGCATGAGAAAAACCTGAGGTATAAAAACAAGGCAAGGTTAGCGAGAGGTACGCGGCAAGGGGGCCAGCCGTAGAGTTCAGAGAGACTAGGCACCATCAGGGTTAATGAACTGGCGAAGAATGCTGGAGCTGGGTCTCCTTATGGAGAGCAGGTGGCTGATGAGGTGAGTTGTCACAGCTGGTGAGTCTCGAGCAGAGCAGAGCTGGGAGGGAGAGGAGCACTGACAGGGGGACCATGACATAAAGTGTGTCAAACACATTAGCCAAGTAACAGAAATGAATTTTGTGTAACTAATAATCGTTTGACAGTTTTGGTTTCCAAAATAACAATTCAAGGACAGTTTCAAATTATGAAGATTGGTGCCAGGCCAGACCTCAGAGCCAACATTCTTCATTGACCTGTGTCAACCAAACAGGATTTATTTGATTTGGATATGAACCAGTTTCTTACCACGCAAAGGGAAAGTGCCAGTAAATGAGCAGATTGTAGGTGGATCATCACCTTTCAACCTTTTAGGCATAAAATTCAGCTTTACTTTGTGCAATGGAATATAGATGAAGGGTGAATAAGTCATGAGGGGTCCCCCGATCTATGATGTCTAGATGATGTCTAGATGATGTCTAGATGATGTCTATGATCATCTAGAAGATTGTAGAGATGTGAGAAAACTCTGGTTATGCCCCTTCTGCATTCTGTTTGACTAAATCGCGCATTCTGGTTTCAGAAGTTCCATCAACATGTGTGTTTGATAAAAATAAGAAAAGCAAATACTGCATGAGGCGAGTCTCAGAATAGTTTAGTGACTTTACATTCAACTCAAGGAAAATTTTGAAAGATCTTTTTTTGGAAAAAACAAGATGATTTCGACATATTTTAGACACCAACTGATGGCAAAAATAAAGAGGTACAGGCGCTGATAGAATTGCAGGTATAGTAAAAATATTGTGAATTTTATTTGAGAATAGGACACAATTGAAATTCAAAAGATTCAGACCGAAAACCCTTTGACCCCTGGCTTCATAAATCCAACACAGATTGTTGTGCTGCTTTCTTGGCTCATAGTCATAAGTCAAGTCATAAGGCGTTACGTCATATCCTGATCCAACAAATCTGATATTATCTTACACAAATATGCAAGGTTGTCTGCCACAGTTTGGTATTCAGGAGTATTACGATCAAACAATTTATTTAAGAAAAAAAAAATAATACATTTAAAAATAAAGCATTCCACAAACCAGAAAAAAAACCACACACACAAACAGGAACACTGATGCTCATGAAATTTCAAAAGGAGATTCACCTTTGGACGATATCAAAAGGGAAGCCAGACCCTGTCTAGGAAATCACCACGGCAACAGCTCTGATGACCCAAAAGCTAAAAGAAAAAACAAATGCAGCTCTGCTACAATTCACTCACTACACCCACTACAGTACATCACCATGCATGGGTGGCATGTTGTGTGTTTTGCCCAACATGGCAAAATTGTGTGAAATGTAGAGGCAATAATGACATTTGCTATAACTTCAAACTTCAAACAATTTTGGCACCTTTTGTTAAAAAAAACCCCATCAAATCCAATGAAATTCAGCCAATTAAGATCTAACACTTTAAATCTGGTAACTTTGTTTATTAAGCAACAGTTAGAGAAAAACGCTTTGACTTTTCACCATATTTGTTGCAGAAAACAAGTCATGAAAGAGAAAAAAGAGAAAAAGGTCTGGCATCTCTCACTTTCAGTCACGTGCTATTTCATTAAAGCCAACAACTTTTGGGGAAAAAAAGAGAATAAACGTACAGATCTATTTCTTTTTCCAACGCTCAGGTGCTTAAAGTACACCTTGTTTTTTTAAAGTGTTAAAAACTTGATGTAAACTATAATAAAGGCAGTAGTCCATCATCTTTGCTGAAAACGTGGGTAGTCTACATCAGTCCTTTAATCCTAGCCACTGCAGTGGCTCCCGTCTCCGGTGAGCCAGGACCAACTCGCGGGAAACCAGCTTGCAGTCCTTGGCCAGGCCCAGGAAGCACATGAGGTCAATGAAGCATGTCGTGAGGTTCAGCTTGCAGCCAAACTCGCTGGTGGCATAGTCGTAGGGGAAGGTGTGGTGATAGTTGTGATATCCCTCACCTGTGAGGCACAGGAAACGGGGGGAAAAACAGTCAATGGAACATCAACATATCTGTTCATATGACTGGTGTGCCTCATAAAGCCTGCTTATACAGCTGTCGTGGACTTACTGTCTTGTAACTGAACACATTGCTAGTCCGCCTCCAAGCCTCTCCCCACATGCAGGCTCCGCCCCGTCTGCCTCCCCCCTGCACTTACCTTCATCCAGCTCCTAACCAGCTCCCTGTAGGATATATGCTGCACTCCACGCACCCCTGAAGCCGAAAGCGCCTCATTTTATTTAACTTCCGCACGTCCCCACACAAACGTGGGAACATAACTGTCTCCAGGTTAGACTCGCTGCTTTGCTAGTGACGATACAAGCTCATTAACATTGATGATGGGAATTTACGCCATCCATGATTTCACATCTTAAATTCAGTCAAAAAGTGCTTCTGTTGGTCTTGTGTCAACAGGAGATGTAACTATGTACGGCTGGGTATATTCAGCATAGCTATGAATGCTGATATGGTGAAGTCTGATGGCATTCTCCAAAGGAAGCATGTACATGTTAATAATGCTATAGGTTGGTATTAAGATCAGTAAAAGGGTAAAAATGATTGATGTCTGTACAAATAAGTAGCAAAACATGTGTTCAAAATTTTAGTGACTGTTGAGAGTGCAGTGAAATTCTGTTTGAAACAACAGACTCCTCGTTTAATGTCTGTTTCAGCTGCTGGAAAAATATATTTTTAAAAAGGGAAAAAAAGTTTGCACAGTGACATCATCAGTGAAGGTCATTCCTTTAGAGGTGATGACATCATTTGACATCAGCAGGTGGATTATGTTGCATCTCATTTCAGTCTTCAAAGGCATCATTTGACATCATTTGACATCATTAGACCTCCAGCATTTTATCTATAAATATGAGGCATTTTCAGAGCAAACGAATTTCAGAGTTTGTGGGCAAAGACACGCAAGTGAAAGAGAAACAGGAAGGTTTCACAAGTTTCGAAAACAAGAACTGAGTTTGAGTCAACTTTTTGAGATTTATTGACCAGTTCCTTCAAAATGTCACACGGCGAAGAATTTCAGCAGATGGACGTTTCTATTGAAGAATTACATAACGTCACAGAGAACATTCTGCAGCAAAATGACACTTTGAGCAAACATCTGGAGAAAATTTGCAAGAGTTTGCGGAAAAGGAAATATTTGGACGCTTCATGCAAAGAATTGAAGAAGACACGGAAAGCTGCAATCGAGGAAAACAAAAAACTGGTGAAGCAGCTGGAGAGACTCAGAGTGGACGTGGAAAAGCAGATCCGCGTGGAAAAAGTGTGTGAAAAAGAGAGGACTAAAACATCTCAGGTCTTGGAAAGTAACCAAGACCTGAAAACAATAATAGCCTCTCTTCAGGCCAGACTTCAGCAGCTGCAAGAAATGGAGCAAGAAATTCCTGGCATGAAAGCTGAACGTAAACTTTTGAAACGGGAGAAGATAGATCTGCAATCCCAACTGAAGAAACTCCAGAAGAAGACTGCCCGCAAAGCACACCTGGAACCTGATTTCAGAAATGAATTTGAGGAATTCCAGGCTTTAAAGCAACAGACTGAAGAACTGAGGCAAAACCTTCAGGAGTTGCAACAACAAAATGAGGAGCAAAAGACGATGGCAGACAACTATCCTAGCATGATAGAAGAAAGGCAACGTCTCACAGATCTGAGGGCTCAACTGGAAAGAGAGATTTCTGATCAGAGACAGCAGCAGGAGGAAACACGTCAGCTGATTGCTCGACGTGAGGAGGACAGGAGAGAACTGGAATTGCTCAGAGAACAAACAAACGCCTTCACAGCAGAGAAAAATGCTCTGGCAGACAGAATCTCTGAAGAAAAGTCCCAACTTGAAGACAAAAAGAAGCAGCTTCAAGATGAAGTTTCAGGACTAAAACAGAAGCAAAAGGAACTTTGTCAACTGGCTGTGCAATACAACAAGGCAGTGAGTAAACTGGGACCTCTTCGAGATGAAACAAAGAACCTCAAAGGTGAAAAAACCATGCTGACCGACCTTCTGAAACACCATCAAACATTGGAGACTGAATACCATGAGATAAAAGCAGAAATTCAGGAGGCGGAAGCCTACAACTGTCAAGCTCTCGAGGAGGTTGATTTTCTGAAGGGGAAGCTTTCAGAGTTAAAAAATGTGGAGAAAAGAGTTTTAAAAGTAAAGGAGGACAAATTGAAGGCAGAAGAAACATATGACCGTCTCTATAAGGAGCTTCAAGACGTTCAAGTTCAGATCATGGCTCACAAAGGGAGCACTGCTGCTCTAGAGAAAGAAATCCAAGATCTCCAGAGGAAGGACCAGGAACTAAAAGAGGTCAGTGCTGAATTTAACAGAATCTCTGAAGAAAAATCCCAACTTGAAGACAAAAAGAAGCAGCTTCAGGATGAAGTTTCAGGACTAAAACAGCAGCAAAAGGAACTTTGTCAACTGGCTGTGCAATACAACCAGGCACTCAGCAAACTGCGACCTCTTCGAGATGAAACAAAAAACCTCAGAGATGAAAAATCCATGCTGACCGACCTTCTGAAACAGCGTCAAACATTGGAGACTGAATACCATGAGATAAAAGCAGCAACAGACGTTATGGAGGATGAAATCTTTGACCTTCAAACTGAGGTTTCTGATCTGCGGAACAAGGTTGATCATTTGGATAGTGTGGAGGAAAACGTTTCAAAAGCAAAGGAGGAACACCTGAAGGCAAAGGAGAAACACAACCTTCTCAAGAAGGAACTCCAAGACCTGCGGGTCTAGGAAGAGAAGGACTTAGAACTCCAAACGAAAACAGCAGCAAAACAAAGCTGTGAAGGAGGATCCGACCAGGGAAGAAAAATCTAGAATTAGAAAAGGGACATAGGGGAAAAAAGAGAAATGGGGTCAAAATGGGGGAAAGTCTTTGTGTTTAGTTCATTTTAGGACACAAAAAGGCAAAAACTAATGTTTAGAATAGGGTCAAAGGGAAAAAAGAAACAGAAATGGGGGGAAAAGCCTTTTATTTAGTGCATAGTAGGACACAAAAAGGCAGAAACTAATGTTTAGAATAGGGTCAAAGGGAAAATAAAAATAGAAACGGGGTAAAAATGAGGAAAAGCCTTTTTTTAGTACATAGTAGGACACAAAAGGGAAGAAATATAAAAAAGTAAAAATAAAAAATGGGATGAAAAAGAATGTAATTAAAAGGGAAAATATGTTTTTATTGGGTTCATAATCCTTGTACTATCTTGGGATATGGTGTATAAATATGTGTGTTGTTGTGTACATGTGTTTGGTGGAGGGAGGGGGTTAACATACAGTACCCCCCCACCAAGTCAAGTCACCTTCCTAACAAGCAATGTCACTTGTTAGGGGGGACCTGACCGGGGTACACATTTTTAAAATGCCTGCCTCCCCCCTACTGGACAAATGCAAACACAACACACACCATGTCCCGGCCTAAAAAAAGGGTTAATTAATTTGTCAAAATCCTTTTCGGCGTTTAAAAAAAAGGGCGACACACTAATAAGTGTGTTTGTGTGGGTTTTCTCTGAGTGCTTCAGTTCCCCCCACCCAACCAGAATGTTGTGTCTTTAGGATTGTTATTAGTTAAGATTTGTAAAATTGAAGGGAAAAAAATAGTTGCAATTCTTTCTGCTGGTTGAACACAAAAAACACAGACAATAAAAACATTAGAATTGATTTACTAATTATTTAAAATCTGGCCAGACTTAAAATAAAAAAAAAGGGAGACGCACTATTAAATGTGTCTGTGTGGGTTTTCTCAGAGTGCTTCAGTTCCCCCCACCCTACCAAAAGACAGTTACTGTACATTTTTTAATAAGTTATTTATTTTTATTAAAATGAATTTCATTCATTAAAAAAAAAGAAAACATGAAAAAAGTTGAAAAAGAAAGAATTGCAACAGTCTAAATTTATCCCCTCCGTGAACCGCCACCTTAACGTGGTGGAGGGGTTTGTGCACTCGAGTGATCCTAGAAGCTCATCTGTCCAGGGCTAATGCTGATGGCATGGTGTCCCATGACAGACGGGCCCTAGGTGATGAGTCAGACTAAGAGCGGTTCAGAATCCCTAAACTGAGTCAGAAAGAACAAGGTCCAGTTGCAACACACAGGTTGCAGTCAGGCCAGGCCTGGAGCTGGGGCTCACAGATGAGGGCCTGGGGCCGGGGCTCTTCCCAAAGAACCCTGGTGGAGTCAGACCCAACAAAGTCACTCCTCCCTGAGCCTCTCTGGCCCAGGGAGGAGCTCTACTGGCATGCGGTCCCTGGTGGTTATGAACAAGGTTTACTACGGTGGCCGAGAGGTGCAACACACGCATACATTTAAGATACAACGACAAGAAATCCCAGTAGAAATGAACAAATACTGAAACACAATAACAAATCATTAAACACAACAGAAAATCATGAAACAAACAGCAAATCAAGAAACAACAGCAAATCATGAAACAAATTAGAGTCCTGAAACACAGAAGTAAATCCGTGTGCAAATTACCAAAAAAAAAAGAAAAACCCTTGTTACAAATGCCCAAAACCAGAAACAGAACCATTAAAGGGTAACACTTTATATTTACTTTAGATTCCTTAACAAGCTTTGTTAACGCATAAACAAGCATTATATATAATAGAATTTATAGGGTCTTAGTAAGACATTTATTAGTACAATAAGTCTAATAAGTTTTATTATATTACTTAGTTAACACATTTACTAGCATTATTATTAGGATGTTTTTAAGATGCTAATGATACATTTATTGGCATTATAGATGCCTAACAAATGTGTCAGTGTTAATAAGCTTAATAAGATTTATTAACAACCTTTGTTAACACATTAAGAAGTAGTATAATTGTCTGGGGTTCTAGAAAGACATTTATTAGCATTATAGATGCCTCACACAAGCCTAAGTGTTAATAAGCTTATAAGTTTGATTGACTAACTTAACAAAATAATAGGCTTTATTAATGTGTAAGATGCTAGTTGGAAATTTATTAGCATTATAGATGCCTTGCAAAGACTTGAAAGTGTTAATAAGATTCATTAACATCTAAAGTCAGACCATTGTCTTCAAAATCCTATTACTAAACTGCTTATAAGCTTAACAAATGTATTAATAATCTTTGTTAACAGTTTATTGATTGTTTTGCAGCACCTCATCAAAGTGAAAACGGTTTTTACCACAACCACAAAGCATAAAGCTTGTAAAAAGAACTTTATAACATCAAAACAGACTAAACATACAAAACTCTTTCTGTAAAAGAAATATAATAATTTATATCAGACAAATTTTCAAAAACAAAACAAAACAAAAACAAAACTATAGCATCATAGCCACTATAAGCATTATTATCTAACAGTTCTCTTGATTCAATGCCAACTGCATTCAACCACTGTTGCCTGTTGCACAAGCCAGTAATTTTTGACGACCGAAGGGAATAAACCTACAGGAGCCATGCTAAAGCTGACACGCTCAAGACCGACCGGTACAGAATAAAAAATGGGCGGGGCTATTTTGTCACCTGTGTGAAAGCTTAGAGAAAGTCTAAGAGGCCATTCAATTGGCAGAAAGCGAGCACGCCTATTTAGCTGATGGGTTTGATTGACAGATTCATTAGCCAATGGTAAATTGGTTTACCTGCCCACCTTTGATTCTGTACATGCTAATAAATATCTTACTAGAACCCCAAACAATGATACTACTTCTTAATTTGTTGACAAAGGTTGTTAATATATCTTATTAAGCTTATTAACACTGACACATTTGTTAGGCATCTATAATGCCAGTAAATGTTTCATAAGCATCTTAAAAACATCCTAATAATAATGCCTCTAAATGTGTTAACCAAGTAATTTCATAAACCTTATTAGACTTATTGTACTAATAAATGTCTTACTAAGACCCTAACAATTCTATTATAATGCTTGTTAATGTGTTAACAAAGCTTGTTAAGGAATCTTATTATAAAGTGTTACCAGTTAAAGCGGAGACACAGCTTCTAACAGAAAGGGACGTAATATAAAACCATTAAAGTTATTTATTACTGTTTTCCTTATGTGTACATTTTAAATACATTAAACAGTCCAAAAGCATTTTTTTTGTATTACTACAATAAAAATTACAACACTGTTTAGCAAGGTAAAGTTTTTGCATCATATCCGATAGTAAGGGTATTCCCTTTCCGTTAGCAGCTGCTCACTTTCTTTTAATTTTTCTCCTTCTTCTGCTGTAGTGTTTTGCTTAACGGAAAGAGAATACTCTTAATACCGGTAGTGACGCAAAAACCTTACCTTGCTAAAACATTGTTGGAACTGTTGTAGTAGTTGTTGTAACACAATTTAAAAAATGCTTTTGGACTGTCTCGGGTTTTAAATTATTACATAAAAAAAACGTAATAAATTAGTGTAAAAAATCCTACACAATTACTTTTATATTACGTCACTTCCGGGATTTACGATGTTCCCTTTCTGTTTGAAGCCGTTTTCCCGCTTTCATTGTTGTGTTTCTGGTTTTGTTAATTTGTACTGGGATTGTTTTTGTGATTTGGTATTTGGTAATTTGCACCCGGTTTTGCTTTTGTGTTTTAGGAATTTGTAATTTGTTCCGTGATTTGTTGTTGTGTCCCGTCATTTGTTGTTGTGTTTCAGTATGTCTTCATTTGTTTCGAGATTGTTTTTAGTGCTTCATGATTTGTTAGTTTGTACCAGAATATTTTCTTGGTTATATCCTAAATGTAAACGTGTCTTGCACCTCTCGGCCACCATACAATTTATATCTTGGCTCAAAAAACAAAGACTAGAAGCATATGCTGTTACAAGACACATAATTGCCACAAACTCACTAAATGGCTTCGTTGGGTGAGGAATAAAAACTGATTCATGCACTCCTCTTCCATTGGTCCAGGGGGATCAGAAGTCAGGATCTGGTTGTTGATTGGCTGCTTTCAGTCAGATGAGATGTGCAGAGAGAGCAGGAGTGACTCGGTTGGAGTGCTTGAACTCATCATCTGCTCACATCACCCCACAGTGATGGCCTGACTCATTTCTAGAGTTGGCTCAGCTTGTCATGGGAAACAAAAATGTGCTGACTCGCAAAAGTGAGCCATGTTTGCAGAGTCATGTTTCAGCCAGAACCTGCTCAGCTGGGACTGTAATGACAGCGACCACTGCTGTGGCAGACCTCTCTCATCACATCTATGCTACATTTACACTTGATCCTTTTATCTATGACCAAACAGCAGCTATTTTAAATCATATTTTTAAACATATTGCTGCTTAATATGTTATTGCATCATTATTTCCCAGAATATGCTGTCAAAGATAACAAAAAATTAGTTTTGAGGCAAAGTTTAAAATCTGAATAAGGAAAAACTACATAAAAATTTCAAAAACATTTTACTGAATATGTTGGGGCACAAAGATTTTAGAAGCTATAAGTGAATTCCAACAGCAAGTGAACGACCTCTAGCCCTAAAGTGTGTCAAACACATTAGCCAAAGAAATGAATTTTGTGTAACTAATAATCGTTTGACAGTTTTGGTTTCCAAAATAACAATTCACAGAGAGTTTCAAATTATGAAGATTGGTGCCAGGCCAGACCTCAGAGCCAACATTCTTCATTGACCTGTGTCAACCAAACAGGATTTATTTGATTTGGATATGAACCAGTTTCTTACCACGCAAAGGGAAAGTGCCAGTAAATGAGCAGACTGTAGGTGAATCATCACCTTTCAACCTTTTAGGCATAAAATTCAGCTTTACTTTGTGCAATGGAATATAGATGGAGGGTGAATAAGTCATGTGGGGTCCCCCGATTCATGATGTCATCTAGAAGATTGTAGAGATGTGAGAAAACTCTGGTTATGCCTGTTGTGTCTGCACTACTTATTAACATTGCTTTAACTGAAACCAACATGAAAAGAGCTCCAGTGAATCATTCTGGTGCATAAACAGAATGTGTCACGTCGAAACGTAGAAAGACTGATCAAATTTTGATTTGATGATACATTTACTAAATTTGGGAGTTCCAATCCTCATGAAATAACATTTAAATGTTAGTCACTATATCAAAAAAGCTGCATAAAATGTTTAGAAAGCAGCTGCTTCAAAAGTTTGAAACTGTTTAAATGCAGGAATCAGTTCTTGAGAAAATTAGAAAAGCTAATACTGCATGAGGCTAGGCTCAGAATATTTTACATTCAACTCAAAGAAAAATGTGAAAGACCTTTTTTTGGGAAAAAACAAGATGATTTCGACATATTTTAGACACCGACTGATGGCAGAAATAAAGAGGAACAGGCGCTGATAGAATTGCAGGTATACTAAAAATATTGTGAATTTTATTTGAGAATAGGACACAATTGAAATTCAAAACATTCAGACCGAAAACCCTTTGACCCCTGGCTTTATAAATCCTACACAGATTATGGTGCTGCTTTCTTGGCTCGTAGTTCTTCTTTTATCCAACTTTGGATTCCATTAGGCAAAAAAATTGGCAGGTATTTCTTTCTTTTTTCCACAAAATTCAAATTTTTACTAGCTCAGAATTGCTTTGTGGCACTCGGCTTAAACTGTGAAGGAATGCAAGTCATAAGGCGTTACGTCATATCCTGATCCAACAAATCTGATCTTATTTTACACAAATATGCAAGGTTGTCTGCCACAGTTTGGTATTCTGGAGTATTACGATCAAACAATTTATTTCAGAAAAACAAAAAAATAAATACATTTTAAAAAAAAAGCATTCCACAAACCAGAAAATAAACACACACACAAACAGGAACACTGATGCTCATGAAATTTCAAAAGGAGATTCACCTTTGGACGATATCAAAGGGGAAGCCAGACCCTGTCTAGGAAATCACCACGGCAACAGCTCTGATGACCCAAAAGCTAAAAGAAAAAACAAATGCAGCTCTGCTACAATTCACTCACTACACCCACTACAGTACATCACCATGCATGGGTGGCATGTTGTGTGTTTTGCCCAACATGGCCTCAACTGGAGTTATTGGTAGAAAAAATTATAGAGGGAGGGAAACTGTTGGGAAGAAAAAACCCACTGGTGATATAAAAATTCAAGAAAAGCCAAAATGGTGTGAAATGTAGAGGCAATAATGACATTTTCTATAACTTCAAGCTTCAAACAATTTTGGCACCTTTTGTTAAAAAACCCCATCAAGTCCAATGAAATTTAGCAAATTCAGATCTAACAGTTTAAATCTGGTAACTTTGTTTATTAAGCAACAGTTAGAGAAAAACGCTTTGACTTTTCACCATATTTGTTGCAGAAAACAAGTCATGAAAGAGAAAAAAGAGAAAAAGGTCTGGCATCTCTCACTTTTCAGTCATGTGCTATTTCAGTAAAGCCAACAACTTTTGGAAAAAAAAGAGAATAAATGTACAGATCTATTTCTTTTTCCAATGCTCAGGTGCTTAAAGTACACCTTCTTGTTTTTTAAAGTATTAAAAACTCGATGTAAACTGTAATAAAGGCAGTAGTCCATCCTCTTTGCTGAAAACGTGGGTAGTCTACATCAGTCCTTCACTACGTGTTGTCTATTGTTAAGGACTGAGTAATACTTTAAAAAAGTGATGGGCTACATGACCAATCTTGCATGGAAAATGCACACCAAAGTGGCAAAACAGCAAGGAACAAAGCTGACTATCAAAATACATCTACTTCAAACCTGAAACATACATGCAAGACCTTGGCCTGGATGAACGGTGCACATCAAAGTCAAGAGCTTAGCAGAGCATGTTTTTTTTTTATATGTATATATATCTTGAACAATTTGTTTAGTTACAGCTACAAAGAAACCCCAAAACAAGCAAAATGTGGTCAAGGCCTTCGTGAAGCTGCTTGGTATCCTCAGATGAATAAACTCATAGCTGTCGAAGGACTATTTATTTCTCTTGGTTGTTCTGACTTGGACCTCGCATCTCGTCTGTAATCCTAGCCACTGCGGTGGCTCCCGTCTCCGGTGCGCTGAACGCGAGCCAGGACCAACTCGCGGGACACCCGCTTGCAGTCCTTGGCCAGGCCCAGGAAGCACATGAGGTCGATGAAGCATGTCGTGAGGTTCAGCTGGCAGCCAAACTCGCTGGTGGCATAGTCGTAGGGGAAGGTGTGGTGATAGTTGTGATATCCCTCACCTGTGAGGCACAGGAAACGGGGGGAAAAAACAGTCAATGGAACATCAACATATCTGTTCATATGACTGGTGTGCCTCATAAAGCCTGCTCATACAGCTGTCGTGGACTTACTGTCTTGTAACTGAACACATTGCTAGTCCGCCTCCAAGCCTCTCCCCACATGCAGGCTCCGCCCCGTCTGCCTCCCCCCTGCACTTACCTTCATCCAGCTCCTAACCAGCTCCCTGTAGGATATATGCTGCACTCCACGCACCCCTGAAGCCGAAAGCGCCTCATTTTTTTTAACCTCCGCACGTCCCCACACAAACTTGGAAAAATAACTGCCTCCAGGTTAGACTCGCCGCTTTGCTAGTGACGATACAAGCTCATTAACAGACATGCAAACAGGAGGACGGTGAATTTTTTTCCCACCTGAACTGGTTGCATAAAATATTGAATTGCTTTATTTTCCTTTAATTTTTTTTCTAGAACACAAACTGCATTTGTGTTTTACCAAACAACAAACACACAAGGAAAAGACAAGCAGATCCAACATATGCAAACAAACGGCTGCATGTAGAGTAACTAGGCAGGAACCATCAACCTTAAAGTAGGCAAACAACGGAAGAGAAAGAGGTTCATCTGAAACCAACTGCAAAGCTTGTGCTACAGTTTTTCATGGAACTATGGATTAAACGGCGACAAAACAATACATTTTGTAATAGAACCCCCCCCCCAAAAAAAAAAACAACAACCCACAATTTAAAATATAAAATGACAGGAAGGTTTAGCAGAAAAGGCAAGATTCTCAATGAAAATAGTTTAGAAAATCCTACTTAACACAAGTTATTCATGTTTCAATGGGCTGAACTATATTTCAACTAAATTTTTGACTAGTCGGCTTATTATAAAACCTTTTCCTGCTTAACCTTTAATAGTCTCTGAACTGGGTTTGGCAATCACATCAATTGGCAGCAATAAAGTAAGAGTGACGCAGACTCTATAACTTTTAATATTAGTATAGTTTCATTTAAAATTTAACACGAAGGTTTCAAATTAAAGTTTTAGTTTTGAAATTTTGAAATGCGATGCGATGAATGAAAAATATCCTGGAAGATTGTTTAGTGGAGGTTTGTCTGTTTTTTTTTTTTTTTTTTTTTTTAACATTTTATACATAGTTTTGTTTTTGGATTTATATATTTCTTTTTTGTCCCTACATTTTTCAACTTTGTCATGAAACCTTAAACAGTTTGGTGGGAATTTGTGAGTAAAAAAATGACAAAGTTTACTACTCAGAATTAAAAAAAATTGAATATAGAATCCCGATTGTTTTAGAATGATTGTGTAATATAGTATTGTTGTAATTAAAAATATTCAGATCAAACTCACAAAAAGGCCCCGGACTCCTAAGGTTTCAAAAATCGGACACATTCCCTGCACTTTGTGTGCGGCACCTGCTCCACATTCAAACTGGTCATGTTTTGGCTCGTGTGGCTGATTCCACTGAGATAATTCTTTATGTAAATGTGAGATCACCGCTATTCCAACGGACACGCTCAGATAACTCCAGGAGTTCTGTGGATAAACCTGCACCAACACGCAGGCGTGTTACCTCGAGCTATTCTCAAGTTTCCTTCCTTGTTCATTCTAATAACCTTGAAGTTTGAGAATTTTATCTTGTTAAAGCATCCCAAGTATTTCCAAATACGAGGTTGACTTATTTCACATCCATCCGTCGTTCTGTGCTACGCAGTTGTAGGTCAAACTGGATTATTATCATATTCAAATTTACCAGAAGCTTTGATGTGTTTGCCTATAAATAAATGAACATGGCAGACAAATAAAATCGTACATTCTGTTCTATCAAAGTTGGAGGTTGCGTTTGTTCTTCATACCTATGGCGCTGAAAGTGACAAACTTGTTCTCTCGGGGGTTGATGTTCTGGTCGTAGGGCTTGTTTCCCCACATGTGGGCTGCGCTGTTGACCAGCCAAGTGGCGTTGAGCACCATGGTGTACCTCAGCAGGACTGGGACGAAGTACGCCGCCCACAGGGACTCCCCCCACAGGTACCACGGTACGAACATCGGAATGAAGAAGCACACGAGCAGCACGGAGAGCTTATAATACCTGTTGAGGCGACAGAGAACAGCAATGGATAGAAATAGGAATTTAGTGTGTCATAAAAATCTGCTTTCCACATGAGAAAATGTTCTTCCTGCAACGTTCCTTTTCATGTAACACTTGTCAATGAGTCCCACCTATGTTAGTCTGAACACGCATATGACCTTGTTGAACCAGAATGACTAATATGAGCTGAACTGGAGACGCTGTGCTATTAGGTTTAAGTGTTTTTTCTTCCTTTGACCTTTCATTGTTCACTGTTTAAAACACTGGCACACCTTCCTGCAAGCTTCAACTCAGTTTATGTCAATCTTCACAAAACTAGGTTAAAAATTCAGAATTTAAAGGAAATGAGCTTCTTACCTCCTCTGAAACATTACCACTTTGTCAGACAGCAAGTCTCTGAGCTCCAGCTTCCTGCCTTTTTCTATGACATCTGGATGTTTGCGCACCAGCAGCCAGCCAATGTGGGCAAAGAAGAAGCCCCGTTTGGCGTTGTGGGGGTCGGCGTCTGTCTCTGAGTATTTGTGGTGAACTCTGTGGTCTCGAGCCCATTCAAAAATGTCATTCTGCAGGTGGAAGGGAAGACAAGCTCTTCAGACGAGATTGCGCTTCATTCAGGCCTGTCAACGAATTCACTTCCTGTCTGCGCTATTTCAGGCAAAGAGAACTACAGCAAACTGTGCCAAGCGTAATGACAAACGGGGCCTGCAAGTCAAAACTTTTACTTTCATGGTTAGTTAGTCATCACTTCAAATAAAGCAATCCTGTAACAAAAACATCCTTTATTTCCATTGTGTCATATTATAAAGCATATTAGGAAATGTAGATGCAATTTTGAATGGATTTTTGCATTATTGTCACAATTTCTTTTATTGAATCTGTTTGACTCATCGTCTTTGCATACCTGAAATGCCATGGAGTTTGCAAAACCCAGAAAGATCCTCAGGGGTAAGGAAGCCTTGTAGGATCTGTGACTCCACAGGCGGTGAGCCCCCGCCGTGATTCCCAGAGCACTTATGAAAAAACAAAGCACAGCTGTGGACAGAAATGAGTCCAACCATCAGCAAGAAATAATAATACAATGTTATGAAATGTGAACTAACTAGGTAAAAAATGAAGTAACTGTCACATCTAAGACTGCACAAAATTTTATAAAAAAAAACGTGCAATTATTCAAAAATGATCGTTTTGTCTTTTTACATAACTTGTGCATCATCATATATCTGTTTGCTCTCCTGTGTGCATGGTGCACAGAATAAAGATCAGTTTGGGTGATGTAACATCAAACCCTCTACTAGTGATCTATGAGAAAGCCCTCAGAGAAGTCTAGAAGGATCACGCCCACTCCACAAAAGCGAGCCTGATGTAACTGTTGATTCGATTTCCTCTCAAAGACAGCGCGTGTTTCAGGCGCGCGCCTGTTTTGTATTTTTCCACTTACACCAAAGCAAGGTCAGCGGGGAAACTGAGGGGATGAGGAGGATCCCGTACGTGGCTCCTATGTGCAACAGAGTCATCAGAATGACATTTCTCCACACGATCATCCTGCGAGGTTTGGGGCCCTCTTTCTCCTTGTAAGCGTTGTCAAACACGTCTTCTCTGGTCTGCTCTGAACAAACATCCCCGTTGCTCGAATTGTGCTGCTTTAGCTCCAATGCATCCGCCTCCGTCATTGTGTCTGTGGAACAGGCTCAGGAGATGCTTAAAAACAAAAATAAAAGAAAGAAAAATCAGTCCATTTCTAGAAAAAAGGCCCCGCGCGCAGCCAGTTATTATATGGTGGTCTAGCCCGGCGAATGCTAGTTAGCTAGGGCGTCAAAAATGATGGAAAAAAAGGATGTTAAAACAAGGATGTTTAACCGACATTCGTTGCGTTGCATAACGACTCGGTGGAGGAAACAAAAGATTTGTAAATTGCTCACCAAAGTCGAGGTTTTAAAAAGATTCTGGCTCCTCAACGAAGACGATGCCGGTGTTTTGACCTAAAATTACAGTAACCTAGAAATGGGCATCGATGGTTAGCAGTGCAGCGTACGCATCAATGAAAAACTGAGCTCGAGACGAGTCTGACCAATCAGCGCTCGGATGCCTCCTGAAACTCTGGCTCTGATTGGCTGGTTTTTCATCTGCTGTTCACCTTGTGTTCTCTCTGCCAGACAGATGTGGCTCTCTTAGGAAGTAGTTGTTATACATAAATATGTGTTGGTTAGAATCAGATCAAAAAATAAATGTGCAAATTTGATCACACACTCGTGGAATACTGCGTGCCAGCAGGGCAATGCAAAACGAACAGCGGAACTTGAATAGTTCCTTAAATCCATAGAGAATCCCCCACCCACAGAAAAAGTGGTTCATTCTGTTATGAAAAACACATTTAGGTTCAGGGTTTCAGCTTTTCTGATGACAGCCAAACTTGATTTTATATGTATTTGAAGTCTATTTTTTATTTTTTTAAATTACATGCAAATTTAATCAGTATTTTTTTCTGTTCTGAACTTTAAGTTTGCTTTAAAAAAAGTAATATCATAAAAGAGTTTAAAATTAAAAGGGTTAAATTGTAACACATGATCTTCTTTTTTTCTTTTTCAACTTATTTTAAAAAACATAGAGTTTTGGTGTTTTTAACATGTTCTTGTTACAGTTTTATCATGAAGGAGGACATACATAAAATAATTTGAGCGTAAAACTGTGTTTCTAAGTATTCCTTTATTCAAATCATGATGGATAAGAAGCAAGATACAAATACTCCATTTGAGAAAGCTCTCAGTTGTGATGCATCCACTTGCATACAAATAGATCAATGCACGTCTTTGTTTTTCTCGTTTGAGCAGGCGTGTGGTTCAAAACCGTGCAGCTCCAATATTGCTTGGCATGTTTTGTTGCATCACTACTGTTAGGCTGGTTTTGTGAGGAGGTGGAAAGTAGCGGGAGAGAGTGTTAACAGATAAATGATGGGATATCACCAGAGGGTTACTTCCATGCCAACAGACCAGCCCACAACTCAGAGCCAAATTTCTGATGAGTATGTCATGGAAAATGAAACCGATTTTTGGGAATTTGACTAAAGATTGCATTATCCTTATTAAAAGACCACTGGGAACACAATAGATCAAGGAATGATTGGAATTGGACTTTACACTCCATATGTAACAAACTCTTTAGCCCTTGTGCTATCTTAGATGACCCCACCCTTCCATTGACGTGTTCTCCCTACCATGACAAAGGTGGATAAAGGTGGAAAGATTTCATGTAATCCATGGACACCAGTGAAGATCACAAATCATTGAAGAAAAAAGGTTCAGCGCACTGTCTAGTGGGTCTAGATGACCCAACTCCCAATGTTAAAGTGCCTTGGATAGCACAAGGGTTACAGACCCAATTCAATCATCTTTTAATCTGTTGTAAAAGCGTTCCCAGTGGTCTTTTAATTATGTCTATGAAGTTTTTAGCCAAAATAAAAACTTGTGTCGTTTTCTGGAACATAGTTTCTGCAGATCGGCAGTAGTTTATTGAAAATTAATTCCTCTGAGTCGTCGACGTGGCTGTTGATGCAACGCAACTTTTGCCGAGAGCTCCAAACAGGGAACTAGTGGGCTGCCCAGCGTATTTTCGACATCACAAATACAAAATTTTTCAAGCAGCATTTTTCACCTGCTCCAGATTCACAATTTGAATAAAGAAATACTTGGAAATGTAATTTGGAGCTCAATTTTCTTTAAAAATGTCTTCTATTATAAGAAAAATAAAACTAGAACATGTTAAAAACACCAAAAACACTATTTTTATCGAAGTGGGTCTTTAATAGACGGAACAGCAATCATGCACAAAGTTTTAACTTCAACATTATAGCAGATGTCCCAGTGTTTTTGACCTTGTCTGTTTTCTCTCAGTTTTATGCAGGAACTGGCCTATCTGTTTTGTCCTAAAATAAATTTTAATGTGTGGCCATGTTTTCTCCTTGTCTGTTTCTTACCTGTCTCTTTGTCTTTTAACACATGTTCCAGTGATTTGACTCTTGTCAAACTTGTCTCTTATTGCTGCAGTTACTACTTCCTTTTTTTTTTTTTTTTTTTTTACTAATTACAGATGTTTGAATTTCTGTGTTTTCTTCTAAAGTTTTTTAAACTTTCCTTTATTGTCCTTTAAGTTATTTGCTTTATTGCAGCATTTTTTGTTAATTTCAATGTATTTGCTTTGTCACACACAAGTAACTGGTGGAACTAGACAGCCACTTTTATTGAATCTGGATTTTCAGGAGGTTTCTTTCTATTCTTTCATTCAGTTTTTATTTCTCAGTGTAATGATTTCTGGCTTTGAATTTAGGTGTGTTCTGTCAGGCACCTACATAGACTATTATTCTCTTACGAACAGGACAGGACAATTTTGTTGAATTGAGATCATTTTGGCTAAAATATATTTTTTAAATTATTTAATTGTGACAATGCTGGTTAGTATAGCTTAGACTTAATACTCGTTTTTTTTTTTTGTTAAAAATTAACTATATGTTGCATTTTCAGACACATCAGGTGATAAAATGGCGCTTTAGAAATAACTGAATTGAACACTATATCCAAAACAGCATATTTACTGCCATCTAGCGTAGACAGGGGGCATTATCCGGGGATGCCGTGGTCATGTTGTGCCGTCGGGGCAACGCTGCTTCCAAAGAAAAGGGAAAGGAGCTTCTAAACAGAAAGTCGTACTCTCAGATACTTTTAAACCTTTCAGATTGACGGATCAGCATCGACTGATAACTCCCGAGTCAGTTGCAGCTCTATGCTGCGATGGAAGTCAATAGGGATGAAGCGGAGCGCTGCATTGACATCGCGGCGGCGGCGTTAAAAAGCCAGCAGCCAGAAAAAGCGCAGAAGTACCTGGAAAAGGCTCAGAGACTCTTCCCGACCAAGACAGCCAAAAGTAAGTTGAAATAACCGCGCTGCAGGAAAAGCAGACTGCGGCTGCAGCATCATCATCATCATCATCATCACCCGCAGCATCACCTGCATCCCAGAGGAGCTGCGCACTTTGGCAGGGCCTCTGATAGCATGCCAGCTAGCTGGCTCAGTTTTAGGGCTTTCCTGCATTGTAAACGAAGCGCATTCATTGAATTATACATGGACTTCATTTTTTAGGCCATTTCATATGGAAAGATAAATATTTTAATGAGCCAACAACAAGATGAAGGGTTATCCTAAGCCCCAAAACTCTATCTTCTTCATTGAAAAACACACACACTACACAGCTTAAAAACAGAGAAAAATTAGCACACAAATACAATAAAAACTGACCTCTGTGTGCTGTCAAAGCCAATTAATGAAACACATCATGTAAGAGACACTAATTTAGCTGTGTACACTCACAGAAAAATCAATAAAATGCTCTGTATCAGATAAAATAAAGCTGTAGACAATAATCTTTATGCTTGTTTTTCCTTTGGAATGGTATTGTTAAATGGATTTTTGCTCAAGTATTGATGTTTGCATGCAATGTTTCACCAGTGAAAATCTGCATGCTCATACACTGGTGTGTTATTGCCAGTCTAGCATAAAAAAGCTTGTAAATACATCAAACAAAATATATAGAATAAAGTTTATACATATTAATTTATATTTTACATTCTTAAAATTACAATTAGACGTTCGTCTGTTAGAGATTTCATGCTGTTCCCACCATCAAACCCTATGAAATTTTAAATACATTGTAAGCTCATAACTGGAGTACAAAGAGGTTTTTAAAATATGAATCTTCCTCCTGTGCTTGTCTGGATTTGGGTGTCAGTTCTGGGATTGTGTTTTGTTCTGTGTTGTACGCTTTCGGCTTGCTCCGGGGATAATGAATATTTTTCAGATACTGATATTTTAGCAGGGAAATGTTTAAGACTGATTGTATTTTTAACATGTGAAAACTTGAGGATGAAAATATCTGAATTTCTATAAGTATTGCAATCTGGAAGCCAAACCAAGCAAAAACAACAATTGATTACAACCTTTTTAACCGTCTTTGCAAATTTTTCTCACTTGTGGACCCTATTCTAAATTAGTAATCTCTTTTTTTCATTTTTTTTTTCAAATCAGCACTGTTGGATTTGATAGCAAAGAATGGATTTAGTCCCAGACAAGCCAACCACTCAGATCTCAGAGAGGACTCAGATCCTCGATGTAGGCGGAGCTCTGCTGAAGATGCCAGACCCGAAGAAAAGCCTGCAGGAGCCTCACAAGCCTACACAGAAGATCAGCTGAATGCAGTGAGGAGGTAAGTAACATATTTTGACTGCTTTTAAACACCATTCAAAGCTTGACATACCATATTATTTCTCTCGCTTCCAGGATAAAACGATGCAGAGACTTTTATGAGATTCTCGGGGTCCAGAAAGATGCTACAGAGGACGAGCTCAAGAGATCCTACAGAAAACTTGCTCTGAGATTTCACCCAGATAAAAACTACGCCCCAGGAGCGACGGAGGCATTTAAAGGTAAAATGATGATAGATGTTCCAACTGAAGGGAAGTAGGTGTGGATCCTGACAATGACACCTTGGTTTTTAACTTCCCACAGCTATCGGGAATGCCTTTGCTGTCCTGAGTAACACTGAAAAAAGACGGCAGTACAACCAGTGTGGAGAAGAGGGGAAATTTCCTACCACCAATGGCCCAGGAAGTGGAAACTTTGAGCCTGACATTTCACCCGAGGACCTCTTCAACATGTTTTTTGGAGGAGGTTTTCCCTCAAGTGAGTGTGATAAAGTGTGTGCACAACCCACTGTGAGTTATGATTTATCTGTGAGATGATTCTATAACGATCCAGGTAATGCTCACGTGTACACTAACGGACGAATGCGCAGTCAAAGGCGGGAGAGAAGAGAGCGACCCCGAGATGTGAGTTGCAAGTGCAGTGGATGCAGTTTGTCTTTTGACCAGCAGGGTGCAGCACATGTGAATATTCACCAGCTGAGATTTTTGCTTGATTATTTTGTTTTGTTTACATGTTGCTTTCTTTGGCAGGGAGGTCTTGCACTGTTTGTTCAGGTTATGCCCATCCTCATCCTGGTCATTGTGTCAGCTCTGACTCAGATAATGGTCAGCAACCCCTCCTACAGCCTCAGCTTTAGGCCGTGAGTAAAGTTGTGAGCGTCCAGCAAATAACACAATAAACGGTTGTTCTGGAGAAAAGAGATTATCATCACATTACATAAACCTCAACATGCAACTTAAGTTTATGGCCAGCTGCGTTATTTTTTATGCAATTGATAATATAATAGAGACTGTGTTTGGGTAGATTAAGAGATAAACCGATATGAAACATTAGTTCTAAATAAGCACCAATCTTCCCTGTGATTGTTTCAAGTTTCTGACTGATCTACTTGTTAATTCTGAGTTCATTTCTAGTCCAACTGTGGGCAGCGAGTCACGTTACAGAGATAGGAGGTTGCAGAACTGTTATCACAGTGTTCAGTCTCATCTGTACACATTGTCTTATCTCAGGTCGGCGGGGTACACACACAAGAGATTAACCGAGAACCTCAAGGTGCCATACTATGTGGGAGACCAGTTTCCCAAAGAGTTTAGTGGTGCGAATCTGAAAAACCTGGAGCGGACAGTGGAGGATGAATTCATAGGAAACCTCCGCAACAACTGCTGGAAGGAGAAACAACAGAGTATGCCATGTCATGCCCCCCCACACACACACCTCCATCAGACAGCAAATTTGCTCATTTTAGAGTCAATCTCTCATCAGGGTATTTCTAACATATATTTTCATGAACTGTTTTTATTGCAGAAGAAAGTATGCTATACAGAGCGCGCTATTTTGGTGACACTGAGCTTTACCAAAGAGCGCAGAGGGCTCGAACCCCAAGCTGTGCCAAGCTGTCTGAGATCTCAGCCTCCATGCACTGACGGCAAGTTCTACACAACACAGTTACACACCGCAAAAACACACCCATTACAAAGAAGTCATTACATCTTTACACCTTGACATTTTTCTTTAAAACAGCTAAATAATTTGCCAAATGGTGGAAGGAAAAATGGCAAGAATTCTCATTTTAAGAAAACAATTCTAGTCAATTAGACATGTTTTCTGTTTCCTATTAAAAAACTTCTCATTATGATTTTTTTAGTTTGCAAGACCGAAGATAAGACGATTTTTCTTGCACAATTTTATTTTATTTCATTCAAACAATGTCTTTTTTCCCCCTTCAGGTTTGTAAAATAATCAGAAAAGGTAAACATTTGCAGTAAGTGCATCAGCTTTAACAAAACAGAGGCTGAAGACCACCAACCAAGAAACAAGCAACGCAATCCTCCATCTCTACAGATTTTTTCCCAAAATAACAAACTATGAAATAGACTTTGTTATAAAATAAAATTTGAAAAAGCCATTTCTTTGCAGGATGTGGGTATTGATAATCTGCAAGCATCAGTTTTACCATGAGAATAAAAAGACTCCTTGATGTATTTGCAGAAAACCCATGCAAACCCATAATGACGTTTTAAATATACTTAGCCATGCAGATAACACTGATGTAGCAGTTCTGTTAAGACAGAACACATCAACCGCTTCATCCATATATTCATGCAGTTAGACCAGCAGAGAAAAACCATCTCGCCTGACTCTAAATGCATTTTCTAACTATGCAGGAATATTGATCACTCATGTCTTGGCTTTGTTGCTTACTTGAACATGTGAGATGTGTCTTTTCCCCCAGTGTTTGTGACATAGACATAAAAAAAACCTCACTTTGCTTCCTTTAATAGTGTAACTTCACGTCACACTAGACACCAGGAAGGTGAGACGTACCTACCCACCAAGTGGGACAACAGCAGGGAGTGGCTTTGGTGCGTAATGACAGATAGATCTCATCTCAGCTGAAAGTTCTCTCTGATGAATAGATTTACCAAGCTCAAAAACACAATGATGTTTTCCACCATGACTGTTGACTTGTGTAAAATAAACGCTTGAACGTGTTGAATGTGGCTCATTGCTGTGAACAGAACAAGCACTCAAGCCGGGACAAAAGCTCAGTCAGCACATTTGGCACGCAGTGTGCAGAGAGGCTGAGGCCGGGAACCCAACACATGGCAGTGTGCACGTTCACATTTTGGGAGGAGGCGTGCAACATGTGCTGGGTAGCAAGCACGCCGTCACATTCTTTCACTATAAATATGCTCAGCTGTTCCTTTTTTTTTTTTTTATTCCTGCAGCTCGTTTTTTTTCTTTTTACTCTTTTATTGAACATTTTTGTCTTATTTGTTTAAATGAAACTATCTTAAAAGTTTCAAAATCTTGGTAAAACTTGCATTTACATTTACATTTGCATTGATCCCGCATTAAGTGGAGTTAAGTGAAGCACCCTAAAAAATTTCACATTTCACTGTCACCCTAACAGTGAAATGTTCTTTTAAATATAAAATCTGTTTTGTTTTGTAAAACTTTGCTAAAATGTAAACATTTTAAACTCACAAAGAAAAATTGACTGAACGTATTACCTTTAAGTTTCTAATCAGTGACTCTAAAACTAAAATATTGAGTTTTACATTTAACCCTTGTGCTATCTTAGATGACCCCGCCCTTACATTGAAGTGTTATTCCTACCATGACAAAGGTGGTTAAAGGTGGAAAGATTTCATGTAATCCGTGGACACCAGTGAAGATCACAAGTCATTGAAGAAAAAAGGTTCCCAACTCCCAAAGTTAAAGTGCCTAGGATAGCATAAGGGTTACAAGCACCATTTTTGTCTTAAAAGTCGTATGAAGTTTATTAAGATCACATATCCCCTTAATAGGATTTAAGTATTAAGCAAAATGCAACATTTTTTTTAGCTTCAAGTAGATTTTTAAATTATTTTAAGTTCTATGCTCTTTTTAAATTATTTAATAATATAAATAATGGATTGGATTTATCTCCGCTTTTCCAGACGCTCAAAGTGCTTTCATTGTGTCCACTATCCATTCACTCTTCATACTTGGTGATGGTAGAGGCGTGGCTGCCAGTTTGCACCTACGGTCCCTCTGACCATCACTGGGATCATTCACACACATTCATGCTGGTAGGCAGTAGCGTTAAGGGTATTGCCCAAAGGCCTTCACTGGGTGATGTTAATTGCTCGCCATTGATATGGCAACTGCCCCCAGTAGGATTGTTGATCAAACCCTGGATTCCTGCATGGCAGCCTTTCACCTTACCAAGCTAACTTTTATTTATCCATGCAAGACAAATTAGGTACAATATTCTTAACTGTGGCCTAGCCATAGGAAATACCTTCTGAGAAAGGGAGTCACATGAAACAGACAAAAAAAAAACTCAGAAATAGGCCTTAAAAAAAACTGCATTAAAGCAGAATTTTCTTTAAAATTATCAAAACAGCTTTTAAAAGGCTGCTTTTTAAGTTAAGTGTCCAACTGGAGCTTTTTTTTTGTTAAAGAGTCGTTTCTGGGTGCAGATTTAGAAAATATTACCACTTAGTTGTAGATAAAATGTAATTAAACAGAAATAGTATTGATCATTGATGTGATCTTAATGCCTTTTTCAAGGTTACAATTACGGCACAATTCTCAAAAGTTGTCTTTTTCACTTTTCAGTTCATGTAAAATGGCAGAGAAGCTATAAAAAATTAAAACCAGTCTTTAAAAAAAACCAAAATAATTTATTTGCAATAATGAACATACAAAACAGTGAAATGGTATGAATGTTTATATATCAAATAAAATTCAAAGAAGGATAGGTCCAAAGATAAAAAAGAAAAACAAAAAACTGACGATATCCAAGTGGAGGCTTACACGTTTGCAAGCTTTAGCTCAAATCTTCTCAAACTTCGGAAATATGTACATTTCATGAGTTGCGGTACAATTCGTCTTCAATGCTTAACACAATACAGCTAGCTGCCTTTTCTTTGTTTCAGTAGAAACGTAGATGCATTTATATAGTTCAAATGCTGATGTCCCAAATCTATTTTATGGTTACAGTTTTGAGCAAGTGCTGCACGAAGACATCCAAGTACCAGAAACTTCAGCTACTTTACAGCAGGAACAAAAGGCTACATCAGAACAAAGTGCGTCTTTATACTTCTGGAGGCATAATCTTAAAAAGGCCCTTCTTTGAGCTTTCATTGTAAGCTCGTATTATTATTTTTTTAATGAGTCTGTCATTTCTTAGCATTCCTCAATGAGCAGGTCTTCAGAACAGTACAGTTTCTTTTTGATCACGCGGAAACCAGTACCAAGTTTGAGTGCTTGCCGGACTGCTGGAGTGGAAGTAGATCTGGAGCTAAAAAGTCCTTGGATTTTTGGCCACAGGCCACCCGACTCCAGCCTCAACACCAAAGTCAGCTGAAAAGTGGGGACGAGGCAGGGGTCTACCGAAAGCTGCGCCATGCTCTCACAAACGTCCCCTTGCTCCACACAAAGGTCAATGAGAGCCCCTCTCAATCCGCAGGGCTCGCTGGCAGCCAGATGGAGGAGCTCCTGTCCGATGTGCTCCAGCAGCTTCTCAGGGATGAGCAGTTTGGTGCACCTCAGAGCACAATCCGAGTCTTTGGCTTCTCTGAGGCTCGATGCAATGAGGTCCACCACTTCCTTCAGGATGGTTTCCTCCAGTGGGTCAAAGAACAGGTCGTCGTTGTACGGACACAGGTCACTGGAGGTATCAGAGCCTGGAGAACAGGTGCAGAGGGTTAAAACCTGAAACGTGCACACAGATAAAAGCACCATCTGATATGAGGATTGCTCACCAGATTCTGAGAGGTCACTTCTGCTGCCATTGTTGGACCCTGACGTGATACTGCTGCTGTTTGCGTTGAAATCTGTTAACCTGTGGACCAGCTTGCCCCAGGAGAGTCTCCTCGGACTGCTGTCCACTGGGGACGGAGGGGAGCTGCCCATGTCTGTGGGTGCAAAGACTTCTGGCATGGTTGCAGTATTCAACAGCTGCTAAAGGGTCTGTTTTGTCCATGAGAGAAAAGGGGGAGGGGACAAAGAAGGGATATGTTAAAACCCTAAATCAACAACATACTACAATAAAACAAAAGAATATCATACATTTGAAGCAATGTTCTTAATGTCTAAACAGGTATTTAGGCAAATGCGAAAGTTTGCATAAACGAAGTCTTATATACTCAGCAACTATGAACTTGCTGCTGTTTTGCTAGTCAAATTAGCAAAAAAAAAAAAAAAGAACTACGACAAAAACACACATTTTCAATAATACTTACAATTTATGCGAATGTAAACGCGTCCAGCTTCGTTTTCCCGAGGTTTTAGATTACAAATCGGATGGTTATTGTCTGCAAAGAATCTCTGGAAACTTCTAGCGTCAACACCTCCGTCCTTGCTCTAACCAGCTGCCAATCGCCGCAGTCTGGCCCGCAACAATGTTTAAATACGGCTCAGAAAGCCACGCCTCTTGCTGTGCAGCCAGCCAATCAAAAAAGGAGGCACGGCATCTGAGACTGTATCTTGCCTGGTAACATGCCAGCAGAGAGGACAGACAAACAGGAGGGGGAGGAGGGATTTGGGCTGATGAATGGCAGAGCCCAATGTAATGGAAATGTACAGAGACTTATATAGGATTGCAAGCATCATATTATGTTTTTATTTTTATTTTTTCTCACACCTTCCATTTATATATTATATGATGTTGATCTGTTTTATGCGCATACTATTATAAAGGCAAAGAATAAAGTCCATCTAGGCTAGACTCAGCTGGTTTAGTGTTGCAGTGTACATTACGTCACCTGTTTTTGTCAACCATTACATCAGTTTTTTTTTTTTTGTCTGACTCACAGGGATGAAAAACACAGAAAAGCTGCATAATATACGTATAATGCTACAGCAAGCTTAAAAATCTCCAAAAATGGGTTGAATATATCACAAAAAATGAATGCATCTGGCAAAAAAACATCAGAAAAACATCATTTTCAGCTCCACAAAAAAATAGTTACTAAAATGTGCAGAGAAATGTAACTTTTTTTGTAAAGAATGATTAAATGTAAGGTTTTTATTACCCATAAGCTTTTGTGTTTTACAGTGAGAGCATGCACAATAGTCCAACAACAACAATTTTCAGAATTAAAATTGCAAACAGTGCAATAAAAAGGTTACTTGCTGTTGTATTATGGAATTTAGGAATATTGTAAAAATTAGAATTAAAATTAGAATTGAGGCCCAAATATCAACACTGTAAAAATAAAGGCAAGACATACAGAAGATACCACATTGAATTAAAATACAAGGATAACACAAATCATAAGTTTGAGTGACTGAAGTTTTTCTTTGGAGCCAGTGTTAAAGGCATTGAGTTAAAAAAACCAAAAACTTTTTTGAAAAGCTGCCAGACATACAGTATGGGACACAGCTGCACGTGTGTAGGCGTGAGATGTGATGCGCTTTGTCAAAGAGGAACAGAAAGTCAAAGCACACCAAAGTACAGTGTGTTCTGCGGGCTGTGTTTTTAATTTGTTCATACTATAAAATTTTGGATAAACAAACTTTTTAGCCATTAAGGACAAATAAGGATTAAAAAATAACAAAAACTTAAAGCAAGAACTTGCTACATGGATTCTTAGAAAGTATGCTCTGCAGGAATGTTTTGAAGCAAACTTTTGGCACAGGAAATTAAACTCCCTGCTGGAGGCGTGTCCTGCAAAGTCCTGGGCTGTCCTCAAACATCAGCACCCAGAACAGTACATTCTGTGCGTTCTCAACCTTCGTCGGATTGAAAACAACCCATTACTGAGGAAAACACTAATCTGCATGTTTCTCCAGCGCAGAAAGCAAGACACAAACAACTGCAATAAGAACGTCACATATCAGTGAAGCATGAAAATAAAATCAAGATAAAAACAAACACCAAGTGTTGCCAGGAAGGTCCAACTTTATTTAAATGTTCTCTTTTTTTTTTTTTTTTTTGCTAAAATGGAGATTGGGAGAAAAACATGACATGTGAATTGTATAGCAACTATAATGGTAAATTATATTTTATGATAGAATTTATGGGCGAACATATTACTCATTTTTAACAATGAAGGAAATAACAGATTGTAATTTTGATTCACATAGGTTTAACTGCTGTAAAATGTACAATGGCAAAAGTTAAAAAAAAAAAAATTATAATGAAACTTTTATTAAGTTTTACAGGGGAAAAACACAAACAAGGGATATATCCCGTACAAAGTGAAATATCAAACATCTTTATTGTAATTTATTTGGCTGATTTAATCGCCTCGTTTTCCTTAAGACGGCGTGAATCCAAGTAGCTGCTCTATTGGTTTGTACCGCCACTCGTCAGCTTCCAGCTCCTCCACCAAGCCTGCAAGTTTCTCCATTCTGGACACTTGTTGGTCTGAAAATACATTTACTAATTATTTAATTTGAATTCAGAAATGTAAATGGGAGCTAGCAAAAGAAAAAACAAAACTAAAGATGACAAAAAATAGAAATATATACCTCTAAACAGAGATATATGAAACGTAGGATAAGTTATGAACTGATTGGAAAATATAAACACATGTATGCATCCACATATTCATGTAAATAATTATAATTACTCCTAATCAGAAAGAGATACATTAGCACTTATACATACAGTACATGAAACATTTAAACCCCTAAATATTAAGTTTATCAAAAGGAGTTCAATAAATTGCTTGAAAAAGAGTGGGAGGAATTAAACCAATTCCTATCTCTTTTATCCTTTACTTCAGTTTTTATTTGTTATTTTAAAATTAATCATTATCCGGTTTATCTCTAATCTTTACCATCACAAATGCAGCTCATTAAATTAAATATTTTTTTAAAAAAATATGAATAAAATCAATTGAGAAAGATGCAGTGCACAATAATTACACAAGAATGTCAAGCATTATTTCAGAAATCATTATGATATATTACTAGAAATAATATATTACCTTGCTTATGTTGGGGGGGGGGGGGTCAAAATGTAATTTAACTTCTTACCATGTTTAACTTGTTTCAAAGTAGAGGCAACTTGGTAGCTGAATACAGACTCGCATAAAAATCTGTCAGAGCCATCTGAAAGAATCAACAGTAAATTATGGAGTATTAATGGATGGTTTGTCAGAAAGTGTGAGCAAAAGACATTAAAATTAGAAATGTACCAGTAAACCTTGATCCCTTTATTTTTTCTTCTTACCTTCCATCATTTCTCCTGCACCTTTGGGATATGTGTATAAGACTTTCCTCGGAGGGATGAGCTCTGATGCACTGAATCCAGAGCCAGTGACCGAGCTACCGCTAACACCACCCGCAGAAGACGATGAAGAGGACGCAGCCATGTATTCGAGGGGCTAATAAAGAACACAAATAACATTTTGTAGGTCATATTTTCAGCACAAAATACATTGCAAGTGCGGTTAAAGAGAATACAGTTTACAAATTTAAATACGTAGCATGTCTTGTCAAAATATATGTGCAAAAAAGGTCTTGTCAATAAAGTTTGTTGAGTTTTATTGATGTAAATTGACTGAACGCATCCTCTCTGATAAAACAAAATATGACTAGCTAAAGGCTAACATGCTAAATTTAGTGTAAATAATATTCACTCGGAATTACGATTGTTATAAACAAATTCGCACTAAATTAAACATTTATAAAAGTAGTTCTTACCGTCTAAATCCCAAATAACTCTCACAAGATGTTTTGTTTGAAGGTACTAGTTTACGACGAAAAACTGTTCTTTACAACAGAAAGGGGGAAAATGCACTAGCGTAAAGTTCACAGTAGCTGGAACAGATTGTGAATCTCAACTGTCAGCTGACCGTCGTTCCAGATGTGTTAGAAATCTAGTAAGAAAGTCCGTAAATTGCTCATAACTGTCGTAACCTGGTCGTAAAGCAATAGAAATGATACCACAGCGTTCACTGCCGTAAAAATAATCTTTAGTTATCCGCTTGCATAAAACTTTAGCACTTGCTAACCGAAATGTCCGTCATGGATGTTTTACGCCCAGCTCTTATTAATATAAATGGAAGAATATATCGTAGAAATACAGTAAAAGAAGAGCATTATGAGGAAGAAGAAGATTTCTCTTTCATTGAAACGCCAGGTATGCTTAGCTCTGTCAACAACAGACGTGATAAAAATCAGCTCTGTCAACAGACGTGATATATCAAAAATGAGCTAATATATATTTTAATAAACCTTTTCAGAGCGGGAGGAACTTCTTGATGATGAAACATGTGACAGCTATAACATTGAACAAACAGAGAAAGGATACCGCTGTGTTTTTGATGTCCCTAGTGCTCTTTATAAGTGAGTCAGTTACAAAATGCAGATGTACAGTAAATGTTTTTATTAATATTTTGGTAAACGACTCTTCAATGCACTTTTATTGCCTTTATCGTTTTTTTCCTTAATAGATACATCATTGGGAAAAAAGGAGAAACCCGCAGACGTCTGGAGTTTGACACTAAAACGTCCATAAGCATCCCTAAACAAGGAGTGGAAGGACAGATCGGTGAGGATTTAAATGAAAAAGTGTCTGTCTACTCTGATGTTTAAGGACCGCAGACATGACCTTACATAACCCTGATCTCCCTACAGTGATCACAGGGTCCCAAAAATCTGCAGTGTCATCAGCAGTTACTCGAGTCGAGCTTCTTGTGGAAAGTTTCCGGAAGAAACAACCTTTTACTCACTTTCTTTCGTTCCCTCTGAATGATCCTAAAATTCAAGAGGGATTTCTCAGATTTAAAGATGAGGTGCTGCTGCAGTGCTCTCAGGTATGTTTATAGACATGCACACATCCACCGTTTGGACATTATAACACATTACTTTCTGATTTACAGGATTATGGAGTTGAGGAAAGCATTTTTCAAAACCCTGCAAAGCTTCATCTAACTATTGGCACCCTGACTTTGCTAAATGACATGGAAGTGCAGAAAGCATGCGCATACCTGCAAGAGTGTGGAAGTTTTATCAGGTATGGGTCAAAATTTTGTTGTCTGGTGATGTGTGATGAGATTGTTTTAAATTGTGTACCTTGCATGCCGTGATTCCCATTCCCGGCTAATTTTCAGGAAATATCTGGGAAATGTATTTTTCTTCAAAAGTTAAGGGTGTGTGTTGTTTCTTTTCTTTAGGGACATCGCAGAAGGAAAGCCTCTGTTGCTGGAAGTGACTGGTATAGAGTATATGAATGATGATCCAGCCATGGTGGACGTTTTGTATGCCAAAGTCAATGTGAAAGGTGGATCTGACAGGTAAAGAGATCTGAGAACAGAGTGCAAATTTCTAGGCCGGGGATTTTAAATATTATTGTTTTTATTTATTTACTTTTTCTCCCTGTAGGTTGCAAACGATCGCAGACCGGCTTGTGGAGCATTTCGCCTCTTCGGGGCTGATGGTGCGAGAGTGGGACAGAGTGAAGCTGCACGGCACTGTGATGAACACCCTGTTTAGAAAAGACTCCGCAGGTCAGCCAATCAAGTCACCTCACTTGACAGTGTGAACAGTGCAGCTGCATATAGGAGACCTGCTGTTACCACGGTGTCAGCTGCTTGGCCTACTTTTGCTCACAAATAAGTTCTTATTACCTTTTGACTTGGATTAGCACTGCAGTGACCATAAAACTAAAAGGGAAACAATGTAAACAACTGGTTTTGGCAGAGTGGAATCAGGGAGGCGGCCTTCTGCTTGGCCTCAGTGTTGTTGACACGAACAAGTACAAGTTGTGTGTTTTCTAAATACCCTGACAATGGCTTTATTCATTTTGGTAATGGCTGCCGTCCAGCTGCATTGCTCAAATTGTCATCGGTTTGACCAGCAACACAGTACAAGTGTGGTTGTGGTCACTGTTGAAAAAAGTCTCACTCCGATCATATTTTGGGTTAGCTCCTGATTGCATTTGATTTGGCGGTGAGAATTATGGCGCAGATCAACCCCACCCCATCTTTCCGTCACCCATAACTGAGCTATTTGTTTACGCTCTCTCTCTCCTGCTAGCTTAAGGCCCCTCACAGCCCACAACATATAGTGGAGGCATCCAAATGGAGCGAAGCGGGGCGTTTTGGCCCGTTTTTTATTATCTGTGTAACAAATCTGCTCTTTTTCAAACAGGATTTGAATAAAGAAATACTCAGAAATGTATATTTATGCTTAATTTTCTTTATATTTGTCCTACATCTTCAGAAAAATGCAACAAGAACATGTTAAAAACACTATTTTCATCAAAGTCTTGTTTTTCATGCACCTGTTTCAGTAGATCAGTTAATGTGCTAATTAACCTTGACTCATAGTACTTTTGTCTTTGAACTGAAGCTGCTTTATTGGCTCGTAAAGATATCACCTTTTTTGTGCCACAATGTTCAGTATTTCTGTTGTTTTTCCAGTCAAAGGAACGGGAGGAGCAGGAAGACTGACCACGACTGAAAGAGAGGCTTTCGATGCGAGAAACATACTAAAGGTTAGAGGAAGCTCAATTTTAATACCAGGAATTTACATTTTTCTCATCGCATCCAAAAATGTGCCTAAAAAAAATGACATTTGGGACATAAAGTTTTATTGTAAGGATACAATTAGGAGATAATCTAGATTTATATGACTTTATGTTTGTGCAGTCAAGGACAGAATGTTCCAAGGAACTTCTAAAACACTCACCAGTTAGTTTATTATTCAATAAAACTTTACAAGGCCCCACTTTCATGCAACAGCAATAAAAAATGTTGAGTCTTTTTGGGAAAAATATATTTGAAAATTGTAGGAGCATGATTCTTTTCAAGACCTGCTGAAGTCCAAAGATCACATAAACTTAATGCTTTTCTAAAACTCTCATAAGGAAGTAATATTACAACAATAAGACACGTCTTGACTTGAAATGAAAGGCTGTACTGCCACGGTGCACAATTGTATCTATCAACTGTATACTTCAATACTATGTTATATAAAGTTGAGTATTTTGTTAAAAATTCTAGTCAAAAGTGCAGGTTTTTTAAAACTTTACGGTGAAAGAAGAAAGAATAATACAGTGTTTGCATAGAAGGCAATTCTGCTTTTGTTCTTTTGTGTCCCAAACGGCTATTGTGACTGAATTTTCTTTTTTTAAAGTTATCTTCTTGAAGGTCTATTCTCATAAAAGAAATACTGCTGCAAACAGAAGTGGGCCTGTGAATTCTTGAGGGATCTTTTCAAAATAAGAGAGCAACATTCTAAAACGCTTTTAAGAGTAAAAGGTGAAGATGGAACCATCATGCTTTAGAGTTGTCTGAGTTTTACACTGCTGTGGTACAGGAAATTATTTGTTTGTATGTTAGGAAATATTGCAAAGAAATGTGTAGTTTAGTTTTGCTGGGAATTTCTAACAGACACAAGACTAAATTGATCTTAAACCTTTTAAAATACACAAAATCCTCCTCAGATTATTTAACAATCTGGGTAAATGATCAAGCTTTGATTCCAACATGCAAAATATTATTGAGGTGGAGGAATTTGCTGTAAATTTACTGATCAAAGTGGGATTTTGGGCTGACTGACTGCAATGTTTTTTTGTTTTTATTTCATTTAACAAATCTGTTAAATCTTTCATTCAAAGTTTTGCAAAGGATTATTATTATTTAATGTCACTTTTTGTTTGATCGTCTCTACATATACAAGTACATGCACAGTAACACATTTATATTGATTTCATTTAACTGTATTTGACACTTTTTTGTTGTTGCAAACTTTGACCATCTTTCCGATTCACATCATAAACTCTGTTTCCAAATCAGTTCTAAAATCACTGTTAAATGTTAAAATCCTTACGATCTGCCTGTGAGCCACAGCACCTTATTGATGAGGACGTAATCATGAATTTGCTTGTTTTAGTGTTTTGTTGTACTCAGCTGTTCTGGTTATTTATGAATCGTCTTTTACCTAATTAATGCTGACATTTTAATTCTTTAATAAAAAAAAACATGGTAGTAATTTTAGAAATTGTTATACTAGTTTAAAAATATGCCAGTATTGACAGCTATAAAAGGAAAAATAGTGAAATTACCGTAGATGTTTTGACTGTTTTATTGTTGCTTCTACATTTTGATAGTAAACATAGAAAAAAGTCTGCCTATTTTTACCCGGTTTTATGATATCTGTGAGAAAGTTTTATAGAATCAAGCAGACCTCCTGACCCTTTAAATGATCTTTTTTCTGTTTTTCTCCCCAGAAATATGGTGCTTATAGTTTTGGACAGTTTGAGCTGAACACCGTCCAACTGTCGCAGAGATATTCAACAGACTGCACGGGATACTACACAGCTGCAGGGAGCATCAGCTTCTCTTGAAGCGCAGTCTGACTGAACATATTTAAGAGAAAAAGATGCCTTTGTGGAAAGGACCCAGCTGGAAATCATTTTTCGAGGAATCCGCTGTTGAATCTCTGGAAAGTTTGTCCTGTAGATGGCAGTAAAGAGTTTGGTTTCTTCTCATGGAAATGACTTTTCTTCTATAAAGGTTTCAATCACATTTGTTCCCTTTGAGAGTTTGATGCAAAGAACTTTTGATTTTTAACAATAAAAATTCACTGGAAAAACCGTCTGAACTTTTGATTGAAGATGCTTTGAGCCTTGAGGGCTTTTTTGTTTGCTAACGTAGTCTTCAGGGAGTTGACTCGCTTGAAGTTGTGCGACTAAAACTGAGTTAAAGCAAATATCAAAAAGCGCACGCAGAAAATAAATTCAAAAGAAAAGCAAATAAAAAGATGGAAAATGCATTGAAGGCCTTCATGCTGTCAAACTCATAAATACTGTTGTCTTTTTTTGGAGGGAAAAAGGAATTTTATTAGGGTTTTCTCTTATTTTTACTTCAAACTTACCTTTCGATGTGTTTTTTAAATTAACTTTATATTGAATGACAATGGAAATGTGTGCCCTACTATAAACAATATTTATTTTTTGTCAAATACTACACTCTTTTTAAAGCAAGGAGATAAACTTTTAAAGGAAAACGACTTTCTCTCAGTAATTATTAACTGTAAATGCACAAAAACCCAACAAATTGTTTAAAAAAATGAATTTTTGAAGAAACCTGGTCTGGAAGTCAGAACTGATTGAAGGATCCATCTCCCACCTCGTCATGGAAGAAGTCAGTGCTGAAGAGTGTGTTTAATAATTTAGTCCTCCCTGCACCACCTCACCTGACAGATTTAGCAGCAGAAAAAGCTGTCGGCCTTTAACCTTTTTAAACATTTGTTAAGCAGCATTTTACAACAAAGCTGAAACACGGCGAGGTCACACAAATTTAATGACGTTCTTGCATCACCAGATCCTGAAAACCTTTATTTTACATTTCTGTCTGGTGAACGGTTTAACACGTCACTGACACTTTTGATCCCCGTCTTTTATTCCCAGTGCTCCTAAAATATAAACAGCAATGCGGCGGATGTAAAGACAGAGCCCAGATGTTGACGCTTTGTTGTTGGACTTTATCTCCCCGTCACTGGGGAAGCTTTTGCAGAAGGTGGATCCTGCAGCCTAAAGGTTACACAGATAAGAAGTGATTTTCTGGGCTGTGCTGCTGACCATCGTAGAAGTGATGTGATTTGCGCTCATTTTTAATTTACCAGGTATCATTAATCCTGAAAAACTGGTTTTGTTTTACATGCATCAATATTTAGCAGAGTTTTTTAGTATGCAGACCAACAGCTCAAGCTAACAGATGCTTTATGTCATAACATCCCTAAATGCAGAAGCCCTCCTTAGTACTGATAACAGCTGGAAGATCACACATCCTCATCAGAAACACAAGACCGCTGCTATCAGGAAATGGTTTCATGATTGATTGTTATGCTGCATTACAGATGCATTTTCATTTGATATAAAAAGCCCATTTAGCCTTTTTTCAAGTCATTTTTACTTATAAAGCAGGGCTTTATCCCTGTACTCTTGAGATAAAAGGCAAAGAAAATACAAATCATCCTTTGGATTGTTAAAGTTCAGAGTTTTAACTCAGATGAGTATGAAGTCATTGTGATTTGGGTGGCATTCAGTAGGCATCCAAACAGAGTGGTCTGTCTTTACACCAAAACAAAAATGTTAAATTGCAGGTAAATGAGTTTAAACAGTTTTCAAACTTTGTAGAATAGTTTTTTTTCCATATATAAGTCAAGAGCAACTGTATAAAAAATTGCAATTAAGAAGAGGCGGGAGAGACTGAAGAGCAAAATGCACAAACATCAGATTGCACGTCTAAAAAAACAGCGATACAGTATGTCCTAAGGACTGACTGACATAAGCTGTTCTATTTCCACTGAGAAATAAAGATGAAAACCAAAAAAATGAAATTTCAAACTTTTATTGTGAAGTGCTGAGTCAAGCAGGATTTCTGTGTAACATGTCCAAATGCACAAACTTTGCTTTACACTTGTCATCTTGTCAGTTTGAAAAAAAACCTAAAAAAAGTCACACAATTCCCATTTTCAATAGTTTGCAGCAGAAACCCTTTACAAGTTATTTAAAACAGACCTATTACCTACTTAACTAAACAATAGATTTCAAATGTTTTTATTCTTGTTTTTTTTCAAATTGAACCATGAAAATGAAGAAGATGTTGTTTATCAGAATGTATTCCCCTGTTTGTTAATAAATAGTTCAATGTGCAACACTTTTAATTCCTTCCACTAAGCTGCTATAGCTCCTTAAATTGCTTCATTTAAGTTGGTAATTAATTGAAATTGATTGTTTGAGTCGAACACTTGACTGCATTTTCCCGTGGACCAAAACTTCCATTCATCCATCTTCCAAACCCACTTCATCTCTTTCAGGGTTTCTGGAGCCCATCCTATACTGTCAAGCAAAAGTGAGGTACATTGAATCGTAGGACCAAAACCTGAAAAGGTTTATATTCTTTTTTCAATAAATTGGTGCTATTGTTTTTGTCTCAAGACAAATTTGTGTTTAGATTTACCTTGTGAGGGGGTATAATAATGAAAAGAGTAAGTATTTAGGTTTAAAAGAACAAGTAATTCTTTGACTCTTTTCCTGCAAACAACAAAATTATGAAATGCTTTCTGAAAGGGTTTTGCATATTTGGCCTTGGTTAGCAAGAAAGGAAGTGGCTACAAATCCTGTTCATTTTTTAGTCTGGTTAGTTGCCATGTTTTTAAGGTTAACTCTTTCAACAAAGCTCCCTGTTTCACCAAACCAGTTGTCTCTTCAGTTATTTATTTTCGGCCTTTCTGAACCTGAAATCTACATGTTATTAGGTCATATTAAAGCCTTGAAATGTACATTAATCCCGTTATTTCCAGTGTTAACCTCCTCATCTCTTAACAGAAAATATTTGGTCTTGTTTGTGTGGATTTGCTTGCGCTCTGTCTTTTCCTTCGTGATGCATCTCTCCTCTAATTAGTCATCTCTGTGCTTCCTGCAGTGTGAAACTCCAAACTAGACTCCTGAGGATTGAAAGTAAATTTGCACAACTTTTCAAGCAGTTTGAAAATAAAACAAATCTCTGCTTACCATGGATGTGAATTCTGATTTCTTAATTCAACGACAGCAGAGGAGCTTAAATCGTTTTTTTTTATCTGCATGGGGTTTTTGTCTTGCATCACTGTCCACACAAAAGTGACCTAAACTTTACATTGAAATAATGTGCAACATTAAAAACACCTGTTTTCTTCCTATTTTTGCTTGATATTATTCCAATGTCTGCGCTTTTAGATGCAGGTTTTTGTCCTAAAACTATTTCAGTCAAGTACTTCTCTCTTTTTCGTAGGTTTGTTGCTTTTTTGCAAACTTTTGTGGACCACAGTGACAAAAACAATCATTCAGGGATAGCAAAAAAAAAGCCCTTGAATAGATAAACCAGCATGGTTTTTACACATAAGAGGGCAAAACAAGGTTTTATGATTTATCACCTGCAGCTGCACCACAGAGACACTTTATTCTCATCTAAAAGGAATGGAAAAGTGTGAGTAACTCAGCTTCAAATGTATAGTATATCCAATAAATTGATTTTCAAAAAGCTATTATTTTTGGCATTGGTTGTAATGGTGTGCATTGTCCTTGTAAAGACAGTGGATGTTTGAATATTCATGAGATATGTGTAAAAATATATCAGGACTTATTTATCATAAAAATAGGTTTTATCAGCCACAAGCCAAACAAATATAATTGAACCTCCTCTTTTGTACCATAATGTACATTTTAAAATTGGAAACAGATAAACAGATACTGTTATATAATTAGCAGAGTTTATAAAAGCCCCTTAGCTTACACAATCAGTAAATGAAGCTTGAATTTATGCCAATCTTTCAGAAAAAAGTATTGTTTTACACTTACTTGTGACATTCTCTCTTATGGGTCACATTGTCAGAGTAATAACTGTTTTGAAACGTTTCAAAATTAAAGCTTTTTAGTGGAAAATAATCTTTGATGTCTGCTCTTTTAATGTGGTGAACATGATTGATTTGCATGCTGAATGTATTAAATAACATGCATAAAATCTATTTGAAACCCTAATTACTTTTAAAGGTCACCTCAAATCATGAAAAAAAAGGGAGGGGGGGGCTCAACACACCTATGAAATATGTAAGACAATATGTAATATGTAAGACAAAAAAAGTGTTTAATTTGTTTCAATTTTCTTTCTCAAAAGGGTTCTTTCAGCACGTTGTTTGTGTGTGTGTGTGTGTGTGTGTGTGTGTGGTGGGGGTGGGGGGGGCATAAAAAGCAGCAGTTGTTGAGGATTCACCCAGGCGCTTGTCCCCGCTCTGATCTGTCACATGTAGTTTTAAAATCAGCCTTGATTAGCAACAAAGGGAGAGGATTTAAAATGTCTTGTGTTTGTTTTCAGCACAAAGACAGGTGATCCCTTCAGGAGCTTTTTAAATATTCAGCGTGCTGAGTGAGGAGGCTTCCTGCATCTGCCCTCACCTGCAGAAGCAAACACACAGACGTGTTTGGACAGCAAGATGAGACTGGAAACTCAAAGTTTACCTCGTTTGATTCATCTTTGCTTGTTTACATGTTTTACTATTATGTGTGATTGTAAAATTCCCTCCACACATGAAAAAAAATATTATTTGTAGATTTTCAAAATTTGATAGGAATTTATGTTTGGGGAAATCACAGTGTGGCCATGATTGATGTGTAGATGAACAGATTCAACCCAATGAGTGTCTTCATTTCCTGGGGCAAATCTTTGAAAAATATTTGCGAGTTGAATATGTGTCAGATGTCAGAACTCTGTCTCCCCCTCTGGTCACCAGTGGGAACCATCTCCAGAGTTCTAAACACACTACATCTCCCAGCAACCCCAGCACACACTTCCTGGATGCCACACACATGACTCTCATTTCACCCCATCAGTCACAGCATTCCTAAACACTGTACTGAGCCTCACTCTGTGCGAAGTATGGTTTGTGCCACTCTGTTTTCATTACCGAGTGTTGAGTTGGATCTGATGTTCTGCTTTCCTGACCCTGTTTCTGACTTAGTTTGCCCTGACTCTTGCCTGGATCCTGACTACCCCAGTCTCTTCTCTGATGCTCCCATGCTTGTTATTGACCCTTGCTGCTGGATGAAAGCTCCAAAATAGATCAGAAAATGTGTCTTCTTCATACTTCTTTCATTTTAGGAGGAAAGAATAGCCAAAAAGTTAGTTGGGTGCAAAACTGAGAATGTAATGTGTGTCATCTCCCTCTACATTGGCAATTTACATTCAAAAATACATTAACAGTGGGGTAAAAAAAATGTTTTGTTTTTTAATTTTGTTTAATGGTTAAAAAAAAGGCTTTAAGCTCCTACAAACAAATTCTGTCCCTCACTGACCTGTTTCAAAGAGCTGCCGAATGACACCAGGAACAAGATTGTACACCTGAACAAGACTGGGATGAACCAATCTACGATAAGCAAATACAGTAGCTTGGTTAGAAAAAAGTCAGCCGTTGGAGCAATTATTACAATATGGAAGACATTCAAGATCACTGACAATCTTCCACCTGAGGCTCCAACCAAGATCTCAACTGGTGGACCATAAATGATCTTCAATATGGTGAGGAAACAGCCCAGAACCACATGGGGGAATTGGTCGATGACCTGATAAGAGTTGGGACCTGTCAGAACAAGTGATCTGAATTAAGGAAAAGATAAATGGGGCCACGTATGGTGGGATTTTAGACAAAAACCTCCTTCCAGCTTGACGATCATCCCAAACATATTGCCAGAACAACAAAAGAGAAGCAAATATCATTTGAAGGTTCTGGAGTGGGCTGGCCAGTCACTTGACTTCAATCCAATGGAGATTCTGTGAAAGGAGCTGAAAGTCTGTGTTCTCCAGCAAGGGGCCCAAAACATTACAGCTCTTGAGAAGATCTAGATGGAAGAATGGACCAAAATAGCAGCTACAGGGTGTGCAAACCTGGTAAGGACAAACAGGAAACATTTCCCCCTAAGACATTGCCAGTTATATTACAAATTATGGTGAACTTTTATTATTTACGAAATGCCTACTTTTTTTTGCCTCATTATGCAAAATAATCATACAGTAAAATTTCTTGGATTCTGTTTTTCTTTTTTTTTACATTCTCTCTCAATTGAAGTTTATAAAGAATCGATAAACTTTAAAGTGAAAATACTTGCAAAATTAGTAAATACTTTTCTAGATAGGATATTAAGGAGAACTTTTACAAATGTCATTCTTCAATTGAAATTAAATATTTAGGTTTACATTTAGAATTTAAACCAGCATCCTAACCACTTTTATTTTATGTTTTGTCTAATAAAAATGAAAAAGTGTGCTTAATAAAGTATCAAATAAAATAATAACCCAATAACTGGCTGAACTTTTACATTCAGCCAGTTACAGCCAGTTTACATCCTCCTCTTTTTGTGCATCTGCCTGCAGTGCAGCACAGTAGCTTCCCTGTTGGCCAAGCAGCAGCAAAGAGCTGTCACACCACTCTCCACTAACTTTACACTCATAATTGTGGTTTGACCCAGTTTGAATCCCTATGAATCAAATCTGTACACATTTACGGTCAATTCTTCTTTCAGCTGCATTTCACAAGAGAAACCATATTAAATGTCTCCCAGTATGGTTTGTTTACTGCTGCACTTTCAGATGTACTACAGATGGGGTTTTGCATCTAGAAATATGCTTACAGGCTTTGCAGAGTGTCATTCATGGACTCTTCACAGTGTTCTAATCCAAATAGGATTTTATTGCAAAGAAAAAGGAGGGGGGCTTGTCTTTGATATCTGCGCATTCACAATTTCTTTTGATAGTTATTTTGATCGGAACATGAAGTATTTTTAATTTAAAATAGACAAAACACTTTTTTTTTCTTTTTTCTACTCTTAAATTTAATCAAAATTATTTGTCTTTGTTTGAAAGAAAGTAAATTATCTTTATTTGTAATGTGTATTTAAATAAAAATGGTTTCATCAGTAATGGCCTTCAAAGTTCCAGTTCTACCTATTGATTAACTTAAAGATCACTATTGAACAAACCTTTATGAAAGGATTTCTTTGTCAGTTTGTTTAAATGAGGAAAAAGGCCAATATTTTCATGTTTATATAGTTAAGATGAGCCTTCACATGTTCAACATTGTCTAAAATTCACATAATTCTTCCCCCGCCACCACTCCTGTCTTGTAAACTGATTATACACGCTGAGCGACTGATGTGTTTTATCAATATGTGTGAAAGAGGAGGCAGAGGATCAGACGCGAGGTAATCGCTTTACTTTAAAGCCACTCTTCCACAGCTTTGAGCTGATCCATCAGGGATAAGAAGTGCTATTAAAAAATAAAAGCGGCTGTGTATTTGTATGCACAGAATAACAAACTTTTCTCTGTCGGCCAAGTCTGTGATAATTAATTTTATGGCGTGCGCGCAGGAGAACAAAGGCTTGCCTTACAGGAACTGTGTTCAAAGAGGCCTATAATGGTTGATCAATAAAAGCATTGCATGTTTCAGACTACTGATAAAAATATGTTAAGGAAACAAAACCATTGCTTTGTTGAAGACAGGATTGAGAATTTCTTTTCTAAAGTTTTTAAGACAGAACAGGAAAACTAAAGTTAATTAAAGCTGTGAGCGGCGTTGTATGGCAGGCGCTACTCATGACAAATTCATGAAAATAATACGTTTTACAAAATGATGGTTATCTCCATAGTAACTATTTTATTTTTTGGTCACCTGTGGGTGATGAACACATCGGTGCAATTTTAAAAAATATCTGCCAAATTAAACCTTTGAATTTCCTTAGCAACAGAGGTTTTCTATTAACCACGTCCACATTCCCAATACGTTCATATTGTATGTCATCGTTCTGTTTAGCTTGAACCAACGACTAATTTATTAATATCCTGGAAAAAATGTGCAAGCTACAAGTAGAAAGCAACTTTTGCGAGTTTGCCATGCTAAAGCCGTTTAAAACCTACAAACTTTAAAACCATTTTTTTTTTCAAACTGGGTTCCAAATGCTGCTTGAGAAGTCATGAGGCAATACATCAAAAGCCCCTAGAGAGATTTAAAATTTGTAGCTGGTACTAAAGGTAATATTTTTTGGATTATCCAAAATGGCGTCCTCTTCCTGAGGTCAAAGGTCAACAAAACTTTGATTATGATTTGGTTGTAGACTTAGGCTGTGGGCATATACATATACATATGTATTTAAAATTTTGAAAAGATCGTTCAAGAAAAGGTGTTTTTATTTTTTTTCTTCTCATATGATGCAAAAATTGCAAAAATGTAAAAACTGCCAAATTTCACACGTTGCCACAAAATGGCCAACAAGCCGTAGGTCCTTTGGCCATCCCATAAAAGGTTCAAAACCTCCTTTGAATATTCCCGAGACATTTGTTTTGATTTTTCAATAGAACTTTTTTTTTTAAAAGCCTGACAATGATTGGAACATTTTTAGTGTTGACGTCACAAAAAGCTCCAGTGTGGCCGTGGCTCTGCCTAGAAACAAATCTACCCATTTTTGAGAGACTGGACATTTTGTCCGGCATGGTGAGCTACTTTTTTTTTGCTCCATTAAGTTTAAAAAAAGAAAACCCTTATGTTTTAAAGGCGTTACTGTCAGGCAGCATTCTGTTTCTGCTTCATCTACACCTCAGCAGGATATTTTTCCTTTTTTTCTCTGCTTCTCTAATATTCGTACAGAGTGTTGTTTTGTCCCAAGTTGTTCCCAGTGTTTTGGAACTTTTACGGAATGATCAATTACTTTAAATATAAACTACTTTGTAATTATATGCCGTCTAAATGCACAGTTTTTTTTATGGTGAAAAATAAAAATCTGATATTCTGCCTGCAGTCGGATACAGAACGATTCAAAATCACAGCCATTGCTCTGCAGTTCATTCGTGAACGTGGCTTCATTGTTATTCCCCACCACGAAGGCTGAGCAGCAAAATGATCACAGCTGCTGACGGAGCTGTCTCATCCAGCATTTATAATCCTGAGTGTTTAGTATTAATTTTTAAAAAAAGGCAAAGCTTTCACAGAGTGCTGCTGCAGTCATAAGGTAGTTCCAAAAATTTTAGAGTTATTGGTAAAGTAATAAACCAATAATATACAGAAGCAGAACAATTCACAAGCTTTAGTCCTTATGATTGATTTTGAAGGCATGCAACAACTTCAGATTTCTAGTTTTAGTTCTAAAGGCAATGTCACACAGCCATTCCGTACATTTTGCGCATAAATTGGTCATACATGAATATACATGTGAAAATTGAGACACGTTGTTGCCTTTGAGTGAAATTTTTACAGATGCATCTTCATCACTTTATCACTTTAAAACCATGGAAGATGAATAAACCACGCAAAGAACATGTAAATCAACGTAGAACGTGAACCGTGCGTGATTATTGCCCTTTTTATGTGCAATTCATTAGTGATTTGTGTGACAGTTGCATAATTTGAACGTGATATGATCACCGATATGAGACTTAACCATTGGTGGTACATGTCTGTGAAACTACATGGAACAGTAGTGGAAAGTCTCAATTATGCAGATGCATCTCGCAAGAGTCACGCACAATGAACTGTTTGAATCCCAACCAACCAAAAATTTAGAACAGCTCAAAACCGAATTCACCTACAGACCTGTCAGTCAAAACCCTCGACGGAGATCCCCGCACATCGACAAACGCAAGAAAAATTTAAGAGTCATGTATGCCACCTATCACAAAGGATGAAAATTTCATATGCGAAAAAGCTGCAAAATGTATGTAGCAGCTGTGTGAAACGGTCTTAATATTTTATATTTTAACCTCTTCAATGTGAGCCGACGCCGTATTTTTTTTTTCCACCTTGTCCTTGCCCCTTCTTTCTGCAGCTCTCAGGAAAAACCTACAACTGCTACATCGAGGGTTTCTGATGTTGGTGTCAGGGTAAGTTTGGCCAACAAAGCAGCCTCATGAAATGTGATCCTGGCCCAGACTGCTCAGGCCGGTCGGTATCGACAACCTTCTACTTAAATGAATCTGAGCAGGCTGTAGGATGAGGTTTGTCTTTAATGGGGATGAAGGGTACGGTGTAGCTAGGATAACACACGTACGGACATAAAATGATGTGCTGCTGCAGAAAAAGAATTGGCTATAAATTCAGCGAATAAAAGTCAGCTCATCATGAATTTTTAATGTGTTCATTCATATTATGCATCCTTATATCTTATTTTTTATGCAATAAATGTTCAGAGAAATGAAACATTGTTCTCTATTGTCATCAAAGACTTGAAATTCACCAGGCTTTTGTCCTGCTGGTGGAAAAAGTGGAGGAGAAAAGTTACACTTTCCAAAATCTCACCTGTTCTCATGCTTGTGTGACTCCACCACTACATAAACTATTGGCTTTCAGGAAATGATGGAATTACAAGAAATAACAGCTTGAAAGAAGCATATTTATTTCCAGTGGTCTTTTAGTTATAACTATGCCATTTTAGGGCAAGATAAGAAAAACTGTTGTTTTCTAGGACATCTGCAGAGCGGCAGTAGTTCATACAAAATTCACCTCTGAGCTATGGACCGCTGGTACGGATTTAGTCCACCCTCACTTCCCGACATCCATCTCGTAGCTATCCAACCAGAAAGTTTTGAGCCAGATGTTAGCTCAGACCAGAAAAACAAAGGTGCACATGGATCTAGTCTTTAAGTGGATGCATCAATATGGTGCAGAGCTTGTGGCCTGCCGTAGTAGCTTTTTCAAACAACACTTTGCTCCTGATTCACCATGATTTAAATAAAGAAATACTCAGAAACACAATTTTAAGTTGTTTTTTTTTTTAATATATGTCATCCATCATCAGAAAAATGCCCCAAGAGCATGTTAAAAACACCAAAAACATAATTTCTGTAATCCTTTTCAAATACTACATGTAAATGAGAGAAATTTAAGATAAATGCGGCAAAAAAGTTACCAAAGGACCAACAGCTAAGCCAAGTTGAGGATTGGGTTTTCTACTCTATTGTATCTTTTATACCCACTATTTCCCTTTTGGGCTCACAGAGTTGCTGGAGCCTGACCTGGCTACTGTTGGACGAAGGCGTGGTACACCCTGGATAGGTCTGTTCAAGATCTCCTTATGCACTTTAATATTATGACCTGCAGAAACCATATAAAAAATTATTTGTAAAAATAAAATAAAAAGATGATTATTCTCAATTCACATGAAAATGTGTTTTTTTCACATTTAAGTTGGGCATAAAATGTAATATGGAAAAAGAAATGGATCAATACATTTTTAAATATTTGGCAGCTAAAATAATAGCTTTGTAATACTTACATTCATTTATTTGTATTTTTCTGTTTATTTCATAAAGATAAATGAGATGTTCCTATTGCCTTTTGTTTTGAAGTTAAAATACTTTTAAAATGAGCTTTTTCCCTCCAGTTTTAATAACTGACAGCTGCATGAAGCAAAGTGAAAACCTGCAATGATGAGGATTAGTTTGACACCTCGGATGAGCTGCTCTCACATCCCTCCTCTCCCTGTGTCCCTAATGAAGAAATTAAGAATGAGTTTGAGCTCATTTTAAGCTAAATTAAATTCCATTTGCCTCTTGGGAGTCTTACCAGTTGCAAGAGCACTTTGTGCATCATTTCTTTATGGAATGAATTGAGCTGCAGGATTTTTCCTGACTTGGTTTGGTCTCTGGTTTGAGCTGTGTTGCACACATCAGCCCCTAGGTCTAAATATTTGCCAGAAAATGTGATTTCTCCTAAAATCTCTTACTACAATGAATAAAATCTGACTAATCAGAAGTCTATTGACAAAAATCTGTTCCACTTGGATGATTTATCTGCAGTGTGAAAGGACTTTTAATGAGTAGTGGTGGTGGGACTGAAATAAATCTAACGGATTAGTGTAGGATCTAATCTCTCCTTTAACTTTCCCTCCTCTCTGCCTCTCCTCCCTCCCTCCCAGACTCTTTCTCTCCTCCTCCTCCTCCTCTCTCCGTGCTTGTCCTCCTCCTCTGCCTCTCCTTCCATTCAGTCCGTGGAGGCAGCAGCAACCGTATTGCATGTGGATCAGTGGCTGGAGGAGGACAGAAGGCATCCCAAACCATACCCGGTCCCCCCCCTCCACCTCCTGAGCAGCATGGTCGGCTTGAGAACAGCAGCTTGCCTTTCTCTGCTGCTGAGCGTCTCTCTCCAGGTGGACGTCAAAAGTGGGAAAGAGGCAGGACGAGCCGGGAATTTTATGGAAGACGAGCAATGGCTGTCAACCGTCTCCCGGTACAGCCGTAAGAACAAACACTGGAACCGTTTCAGAGACGTGAGTGCAGCTTTTTCTCCTTTTTTTTATTCCTATCCTGTGGAGAAAACTGCTGTTTTTGCACAGGTATTTATCCAAGATATGTTTAGTTCTAATGAATTTCATTACTCTGTGAATTTATTAACTTATAAAACAACACTTTTTTGTTCATGCAATTTGCTTGAATTATTAAAAAAAATAGATAAAGGACACATTGAAAACACATGAAGACCCCCGTTTGGGACATAAACACAGTAAGATGAGTACTACATTGTTTTTATAACCCAAAGTGTCATTTTTGATGTTATTTTGTCACTATAGCCTGATTATTTTTAGTTTTATTACACCATAAAATGCTGAAAATTTCATCCAGTCAATCCATTTACTCTCCAATAAGTGGCTGATAAAGATTACAATTCTATAAAACAATTTAAGGAAATGTTTCTTAAGTCCCACAAACAATGTCCTCAAACCTTTTCTCTAGGCATGCAGATCACCTTATGACTGCGTTTTACAGAATCAGCTCAACTAGAGATTAATTTCATTTAGCTGTGGTGCGTAATGGCTGTCTTGTTTTGGCTGTCTGGGACTGAGGTGTCACTTATTGTTTTTTTCTTTTTTTTGCTTGTGTGTGTTTTATTGAGTGTCTGGTTTGGACCTGGCCAAAATAAATAAAAGTAGGATCTGAGCTTAATGAATCTCAAAGGGCCCCTGCTTCTCCTTCTACCAATCTTAAATATGGCAATAAAAGAACTATAACTACTCCTAAAAATTGAACATTCAGTTGATGCCATTGGGCTGAGAGATTTAAGTGTCTGCACATGATGATCTGGAGGAAGAGCAGAGGACTTTTCTCCTGCTGCTAAAGGACAGAAGATGGTGTGAATCTGGATGTTAAAGATCTATCCAGAGGAGTTGTCCAACGAGGTTCAGATCCAAATTTCTACTTTGACAACTGTTGGATCCCACTGCTGGGGAAAATATCACCCCAGTGAAATGGTATTTATCAGTGTCAGCCACAGAGAAGCTTCAGTGCCTTTTCTGATCTTTGTCTTTATGCAGGGGTTTGCACGATAGCCCTGGCTGGACCCCAGGAGAATTTGTAATAGAATCACAAATTTGTGCTGTCATGTCATTTTAAATATTCTCCACCGTGGTGTTTGCGGCTGTTTTCCTCACCTGTCTGTTTGGATCAGAGTTTGACTGACAGACAGGTTGAACGGAGTGGCATGAGGGCTCTTTGTGGGACTTAATGGGACATTTTATCCTACAGTGCACTAGGCTTGTTTATAGTTTGGATTTTATGGCTTAGAGAATTGTAACCCTACTTTTACTATTAAGATCAAGACTCAACACATTTTGCTAGTTTTTTAGGATCATTTAAATGAATTTATTTATTTGGCCATGTGACCAAATGTCTTCAGCTAGAGTTGGTGTTGAATAGAAAAAAACTCAGTTTGTGAAAAACAAATTCCTGCAGCATTTCCTGTAAATTTTATTTCGAAAAGAATAGTTATTTTTGTCTGAATCTCATCATTTTCAGACCTTGACTTTGACATCTTGAGAGGTTTGGCTGTTTACCGACATGAATAAATAATTGCATGTTTTACACATTTGCATGTGTTGAACCTCTGCTGAGGCTAAATGCTGATGTATAATCAATGACAGGCCCCATAGTACACTGGAGGGCCTGGGTTGAGGAAGCTGGTAGAATGACATCATCTGAGATTCTGAAACCAGACTCTCCACTGGTCTCTTGCTGCTACTACAACTTCTGTCCATATAAATTCTGAACAGAATTGCTGGCAAAGAGTATCCCTGCTGGAGTCCAACATAAACTGGGAACATAATTGATTTACTGCCAGTGAAGCAAACCTTGATCCTGCTCTGCTTGCACAAAGAGGTCCCAAAGGCCCTGAACCCTAAATTCCCAGAGCAACTTCCAGAACATAACAAAGGACATGATCAAAACATGTTTTCCAAAAATCAAATCTTAGCTTTTGCAGAAAGGTTGCCGTTGTGGGGTTTGATAGTTATAAGGACCAGAATGAAATGCCATTTTTTTTGCTCATTTCATTTAACCCTATCCTCCATCTAACCCTATCATCTAACTCTATCCTCTACATCTTTCTTGTGAACCTTTGAACCATGAACCTTCTCTTTGGTCTTCCTCTAGACTTCTGGCAGCTTCAACCACAGCATCCTTTTACCAACATCCTCAGTATCCCTCCTCTAAATGAGTCAAAATCATTTCAGTCTGCCTCCTTGTATTTATCTCCAAATACCTAACATGAAATGTTCCTCTAATAGACTCAATTCTGATCATCTTCGCTCCCAAAGAGAACCTCAACATCTAAATCTCTACCACCTCCAGCTCTGCCTCCTGTCCCGTTCTCAGAACAGGGCTGCTCTCACCATAGTCTTCTACACCTTTCCTTTCGTTCTTGCAGATGACAATCTTTAATCACACCTGAAAGCTTCCCTCAGATGTTCATACCTGCTTGCACACATCTCTTAACCAACTCTCTGTTGCCCTGGACTGTTGAGCCTAAGTACTTAGAGGACCATTCCGATGAAAATCATGTTTTTGGTGTTTCCTGTGGCATTTTTCTCATGATGGAGGACATATATAAAGAAAATTACGCTTAGAATTGCATTACTGAATGTTATTTTAGTCAAATCGTTGTGAATCCGGAGCAGGCGAAAAAATACTGTTGGTGCTAAAGCTAGCGAGTCATAAGCTCCCTTTCTCCACTCCGTTCTGATGGATCCACTTGTCTAGATCCATGTACCTCTTCATTGTCCTTGTCCGAGCTGGCCTCTAACTCAAAACTGTATGGCTGGATAGCTCCAATGTTGCATTTCTGTTGCACTGGAAATGTTAGGTTGAGGCCGTTAGAGGCTGTAATTTTTACATAGCGTGTAAGCAATGGGATGAAGGGAAGTGTGGGCAGGCTCACACCGTGCCAACGGGCCCACCCACAACTCAGAAGTGATTTTCTCATGAACTCCTGCCGCTCTGCGGAAACGAAGTCCTAGAAAACAACAAAGGTTTTTTTTATTTTGGCTGAAAACGGTTATGGTTAAAATGGTTAAAAAGACCCCTGGGAAGGTTTTGAAAATAGATCAAAAGGTGGTTGCAGTGGGACTTTAAGTTCTAAGTTTTAAACCTTTAGGGGACACGGGGTTACCACTGTTAGGTAAAGGTGGGCTACACCCTGAATGGTTCACAATGTGTCTGTAATCAGTTGATGTAAACACAAGTTTTTTTATTTTCAAGAAATTTGACAAATGTAGTATTTGGTTAAAATTTAATCAAATATTTACAAACAGACGAAGGTCACATTTAAACCCCAGTTCCTGCAGCTACTTATTACTGAAAACCCACAGGTTAGCTCGAAATAGAACAATTCTCTGGGATACACCAGCTGAAAAAAACATTGATTTTGCTTTTATGAACTGTGTTTTCAGTTTGAAACTAAGATTTAAAAAGAAAAGGGAGTGGAATAAAGGAATGCTAAGGGAATGCTGAAAGGAAGAACAAAGACGTGTCAATAACAACCCAGACAGCTAACAAGCTCCAATTTGACAGACGTCAGCACTGAAGCGTCAATCACCACACCTTTAAAAATGTCCAGATGTCACTGTTTGCACTTGTTTTTGCATGCCACCACAAAGCACGACAGCATGCTCAAAAGATGAAGCAGATGAACCAATTGCATCGCGGGAAAGCAACTCAACATCATTTTCTCCTCAATGTGAATTCTGCTTTGCATCATGGTGGCTGGGTGGGTGCGCTCAGCGGGAGTGCAGGCCATCACTTTGTGTGAACAACACTACGCTGTTCATTGGCAGCCAGAGACTCTTACCTCTCTGAACACTGCAGATAGGGACCTCATTAAGAAGCCTTGCAGCCTTTATGCCAACCACAGAGGATTGGTGAAGGATCACACCTGCTCTACTTCAGTAGTGTTTCTAATGAAGCACAGTTGCTATGAGAGCTATTTTCTAGGTGATTTTTTTTATGTTAAAATCAGGTTTTTGTTAGTGTCATTAATTACTAAGACAATCGGAAACATTTCCTTAAACTTTACCCAGGATGCTTAAGAATCTGATCAATCAAAGCAGTTTTTTTTTCAAGTTTTCAAGAAGTTCTTCAGAAGTGCATCAAAAAATATTTAATTAAACAAGCTTAAGTTTTTTTTCTAAGAGTAATCAAAATAAGGCACTTTCACCATGTTGTTTTCAACTTGTCTTTACTCTTGAGTCAGGGCCAGATCTACAGTCCCCCATTTGCCATTGTTGAATAACATTTTTGTGAGTCTGATGTTTATGGTTTTCGTCATGGGCTTTCTCCTCTTTGTGATGTAACACATTTTCCTCAGAAGACAAATCAAGACCTTTCAATAATGCAAATTCAGTGTTTTAAAGCTAATCTGTGGAGCAGAAGGAGTCTGGTGTCCTTGCAAAACACTGCATCACTAAAAGCTCACACTTGTGTGACAGCACACATATGCTCAGTATGGTCACGCATGACCTTATGTGTATTTTTAAATAATTACAGCCGTTTTTATTGCAACATTTTATCTGTTTTTGCCTTCAAAGCAGTCAATAATAAACGAAAATAACCATAAACCACCTCTTCACAGTGAATATGCAATTTCAATCTTTCATAATTTTAGGTTTCATATCAGGATGCGGCAAATAACTGAGCTGAGAAAAGGTGATTCTCCAAGAAAAAAACTGTGGATGTGTATTGATTACTGTAGTGCAGCAATTTTTTCATGCAGTGCTGCCTGAAGTTTGGGAAAGCTGAATGAGATGTTTTACATTCTTATAAAAAAATAATATGTTTGAACTTTCAAAAAGACTCCTTGTGTATGTCACCTTATTGTGAAAGCATATTTTTGTCTTGTGCTTCTCTGTGGATTGATTTTGTCTTATATAATTGAATTCAATCAAGCAGAAATTTAGTTCAAATAACTGACAATACACTGAAGAGTGGGTAAACAAGAATTTACATGAAAGCAGTGCAAACCAGAAAAGTGTAAATTATATTTGAACTGAAGTCAGTTTCAATCGCCGCTGATCAAAAAATTTGTATTGATTTACAATTTGCTTTTCTTACAACACTGACAACAAACAATTATTTGCTTTTTGTCTTGCAATTAGTAAATATAAAATAGTTCAGATATTTCAAGTCATGCTTTGCTTTTAACAATTTTTAGTAAAGTTGTCAGTTGATTTTCTTAAATTCACCTTCAGTTTTCTATTAAGGTTCAGTTTTAGAGCTTGATTTGTCTAAAATTAATTACAAAAGAGGCATCAGATGAAAAAAATTTGTTATTTTTAATGAGGCATCTTAAACACTCTACACAGCCAGTGCCTCAAATCTAAAAAGTTTCTATTTATTTTGTGAGTGTATAACAAACAATGCACATTTAGAAATAAATATACTTTTTAAAGTTTGTGTTTGGATGCAATAAAGATTGTAGCTTTTTAGCCAAAAAGAATGTTTTTGACAGCTCCTGACTACAAGAAAAAAATATCCAGGTAAAAACTGTTTTAAAACCACCAAAGACTACATTCCCAGAGCCCACCCTTTCCCATTTATGTCCTCTGTAGATGCAAAAAGGAGTTAATTCCGTTGTCTGCAGTGGTTGGGAGATGTTCAGTTTTAGAAATGTCCTCTACAGAGGACAAATTTGCATTAGTGGTAGTCAGGAGATTAGATGAAATCATCACACAAAAAGCTGCCTTGCAGAAGCTATTTTCCGGACTTCTGTGTCTGTATACCTGCAGTTCCACTCTAACAAACAAATACATTTTTAATTTGCAGTCTCTAACTGTGAATGGCTTATGAGGGCTATTGACCCTTACAGCCACATTCCTACTAAGTGAAAGCTTGACAAATGCCAAAATAGGGTTCATTCCACATTTCAGGGAAAGTGATGCTGCTGCATCCTGACATTGAGCTATTTTAACTCACAGAAACACTGCCAGCAGTGCATTTTTCTGCTCCCATCATCAGCTTCAGCCATTCATTATGCTCCCACAGGATTTATGTTCAGGTGCTAACTGCCAGTGTAATAACCTATATGAGAAGTTACAGTAAGAAAGCAGAGTGCGACTGCAGAAATCTGATAATGAGGCTTTTCACCAGTTCACTGCCTCAATGAAATCCTTCTGGAAAACAGTCACCGCTAAATGAGACAGTTCTTACTTTGACTGTGAATTCAAAGGATGAAAAAAAAATGCATTTTGGGGGAATTTTTGCATGCTTGCTAATGATGTTGAAATAGAATTGTTGACTGTAGGTGAACAATGGGGATGTTTGCTTCACAGCAGGCTGCCCATATGTGATTCACAGCAGAGAGGAAAAGCTGTCCAACATAACGGTGATGGGTGCTTTATTGAAATTTAGTGTCGTTCCGCCTATAAAAAAAACATTTAATCGATTTCCTGTGAAAAATACAGTCAAAACGTCCACATGTGATTCACTATTTCGCTCCACACACTCATTACCCAAACGAGTAAAACCTCAAACCTTGTTTCATCTTCCCAGGGAACAAGGAAACTGCTTCCTACGTTATAAGACAGCAGATTTAGATTAATAGATTTCCTAATAGAGTGTCTCCTCCATTAGTGTACTGGTAACGCACACACAACCCAAGCAGTGAGGGCCTGAATTCCATCTTTTTCACTTGTTAACTTCTCTATGAGTTGCTGAAATGTCGAATCGAATAATTAGCTATTCAGAGGTTCTTCTCTTGGCTGTATTGTTCATGCATTATTTATAGTGGCATCTGCCTGAGAGGCTTCAGTTACTGATGAAGCTGCTCTGTGCCTTACTGGAGGCAATTTTGCCTTCATATCCGTTTTGACTATTTGACAGCAACTGAAACAAAAACAAAAAGTGCATCTATTACCAAACAATTATTTTTATTTGGTGCCCCTATTGGTAGATAAAACAAAAAAAATCTACAGACAGAAGGTCACTAAAGACACTAATAACTGAAATAAGTAATAAATTAAAATTGACTCAAAAAAAGCTATCAGATAGTCAGATGAAACTCTTGAGTTGCTGTCCAATCGGATATAAAAGAAAACAATCAAAAGAAACTAGATCAAAACTATGCTACTATTTACTCATTTAATTACTTTAAAGTATCACTCCGATCAGCTTTTGAGATATATTAAAGGTGTTCCCAGTGGTCTTTTAATTATGATAGTGCAGTTTTTAGCCCAAATCAAAAAATCTGTCTGTCACAAAACGGGCAGACGGCTGGTTCTAATTGCAGCAGGTTGTATTAGCACAGCCAAAAGTCCACAAAGCTAAATCAGGGTCAGCCAGGCAGAGGTAAAAAACGAGCATCAGATCATCAGAGATCCAGGCGGTAGGAAAACAGAGTCAGAGACAAAACGGGGTCAGGAATTCAGAAGATCAGGTCAGGATGTAATGGAGGCAGAGAGGCACAAACAAGACTTCGCACTGAGTGAGACTCAGTACAGAGCTTTAGTAGATTGTGATTGATTTGGCAAATGAGAGACAGGTGTACAGCGCTGGGGTTGCTGGAAAATGTAGTGCATCTAGTACTCTGGAGAAGGCTCCCGCCGGTGACCTGAGTGGGAGACAAAGCTCTGGATTTTGTAGAACATATTGTTTCTGCAGAACGGTGGTAGTTAATTAATTGGCGGTGGAATGCGTTGGTGCGGAGCAGGAAGCTTGTGCCCTGGCCAGCATATTTTTTTATTTTCATTTTTTCAACAAATACAATCTTTTTCAAACTGCACTTCTTCGTCTGCTCCCAATTCCCAATGATTTGAATTAAAAACAAAAACAGAAATGCAAATTTGAGCTTAATTTCTTTATTGTATGTCCCCCATCATCAGAAGAACATCAAGAATATAATTTTTATCACAAGGGGACTTTAATTGAAAGAAAGAACTGAATGAAAAGCAGTGAAGGGACATTATATTACATTTCCTTTTGCCGTATATCAAAATAAAACTGAATGTAAAGCTAAAATCTTTTAGCCTAAACAATATTTAATAAAATTACTTGTAAAGAGTTAAAATCATGAGTAAAGCTTTTTTTTAAAAAAAAGGTTTTATTAATATTTTGCTGTACAATAATTATATGGAATATCTATTTAAGTGTAATGAATCTGCTTTGACCTTACAGTCTGGTTGAACATTTTTTTTTTTTTTTTTTAGCAGAATTGTTTCTAAATATACAGTATATTGAGTTCTGTCTCAGGTGGTATATTTTTTAAATGTGCGGCCAGGGTCATCAAAATTACTTTAGCTGGTCTTGCAGCTGCATTCCTTCTTCTGAGCAACAAGAGAAATAGTTCAGAGAAAAAAAGTCAGCTTCAAGCAGGGGCTGATAAATGATTTGCTGGAGGCCACAATTTACTTACTGTTATAACAGCAAGACAGGTAGGTACTCCACAATTAGGTCAGGCAGCTACAAAAACGACGGACGTGCTCCTGCCTGAGGAGAAACAGCCTCGTTTTACCGTCATCTGTATGTTTTATATTCCCATTCTGCCCTGGAGTTATATTTGAAGAACCAGGATGAGCTGAGCTTTTTTTTTTTTTCCACGAGGAAGGTGTCAGGGTCGTGTATGGAAAAGACTCTTGTCCCATTTATGTGAAGCTATGTGTGGTATGTCACCATTACATTTGCCTTTTATGTTTCATGTGTTGAAAATAGTTTTTTTTGTGGAGCTGGCAGGACTTTACACACCACAAAGCCACATTGAAACGACCTTAATCAGGCAGACCTCATCACAGAAAAGACACCGTAAAGCTAAACTGCTAAATAGCAATTTTCTCAGCTGAAAGAACTTGCCAGAATCTCATTTAAACATTATGTCCTTCCTAAACTGTGCTGCTGCTGTAAAAAAAAAGAAAAGAAAAAAAGGCTCCCTTCATTGCAGATTAGCATTATCAGCTGCCACAACAACTCAATTTGTCGTTGATGCCTTGTTGGACATGAGGAATTATGATTAAATAAGCCTGCCAGGGTGTTTACCTTATGTGTCATTTGGATCCCTAGGATGGTTACGTTCTATCACCATCTCACAGTTGTTGAAAGCATTCGGTGGACGTACCATTGGAGCAAAATTGCATTATATAATACAGTTATGTGATAGGGGACCACACTCTCGTGAGAAAACAGATTCTTTAAACAATTGCACATTTTCTCAATTAAAGAAGAGCTTTTGTGTATTTGGAGCTAATTTCAAGAGTTGACAATCTGCCTGTCACCATTCGTTTTTGCAAAATAAAACATTTCTCTTTGATAAATAGCAAAGATGGAAGCTTTTTATCTGTAAAGAAGCATATTCCAAAATGTGTACTCAAGTCAATGCATTTTACTTTAAGATAGTAGAGAGGAAGTAGAAAATGGTCATCCAAATATATTATTTGAGTTGGAGATAAAAAATAGCAAGTGCTACTGAAGTACAAAGACAGTTAAATTATCTGCTACATTGACTTGAGGTTTAGAAATAAGGCGAATAAAAACATTTCAGTTATTGCACAAATTCTGGTATTTTCAGATATGGTGAAAAAAAAATGTAAATGAAAATAAAGTTTTTTTATAGTACTTTTGGCAGCAATTATCTAAAACAAAAAGGGGATAGAAAATCTTAGATATTTGAAGTAATTTACTAAGATTTAAATCTTTTTTTTTTAAAATAGCTCAAAATTTCTTCTCTTTACATTTAATGAGGATTTTTTAAATAAGTAAATTTTTCACTCTGCCAAATGTTACCGTTGCTCTAAAACCATTAAAGACTGCTAAATTATTTTTTGTTGCTGAGATTTTAAAACTCCTTCACTCAGCAACATCTTGAAATTTTGCATGTTAGACAATAAGAAATCTTCTTACTGCAGATTCATTTAATTCATTTTCATTGCAGGACTGATATGCACCAACCTTACTGTGCAAAGGTGCAGTAAAACCACTCTAATGGGTCCAATTTGTACAAAAAGTTTCTAAAGTAAATATATATTTGACCGACAAAGCAAAAACTCACTGTGGCTTGGAGGGACAAGGAACGAGGAACGAGGACGCTAAGACATGAGGATGTGAACACCATGACACAAGCTAATGGACCAGCACAAGAGGAAGGGAGAGACAAGACTCAAATTCAGGCAGGGGAGACAAGACACAGGTGAACATGAACAGGACAGATTGGGACAAAGGAAGTAAAACTCAAAAAACATGACAAGACAGGAAACCTTTCAAAATAAAACAGGAAACAGAACCAAACACTGGCAGAAGTCACAGAAGTTACAGTTGTTATTTGTAGAATATTATAACCCTGTTATAATTCAATTACTATAAATATTTCACAGCTACTCTTATAAATTAATATTTGAACGTCCACAAAAACATAAAGTGTCTTTTTCTAAACATGAAATTGGACGATAAGTTTTGGAAAGAATCTTTTAATGTTGAAGACTCTTGTTTTAAGAGATCAATTCTCCATTTAAAAAGTGTTTCTTGACTCTGTTTTGATATGGAATTTTACCCCGAGTATTTTGGTTGTATCAGCACCAAAAATACACAGAGAAAGACACGCTTTCTTCTATTTACAGAAGCTTATAGCTTTTTTTGTTTGTGTTTGCAGATCAATACTGATGATTCTAGTTCTTACAAAAAGAAAACTGCAGGCTGGCCATATGCTTCTGCTCGTCTCATTATAGGATTTTCTGAAATCATATGCCGAAGCAGCATTGCTCAGCACTGCAAAGATAGCCCAGCAAAAGCTCCGAGCTCCCTCGGGGCATCTGTGTGGATCTCAGCCTAAAGGTTTGCCTCTTTGTTTTGCAAACAGGGTGAGGGAGTGATAAGATGCTGCAGACACTCGGCCGTTCCATAGTTCTGCTTGGCTCAGCCATGGGGATCTAGCAGCCTTCATTTTATGCACTTGCTCCAGCTTCCTCCTCTCCAATTACTGCATCTTTCGGAGCATGGAATGCCTTCATTTAGCAATAGACTCCAAAGTTTGGATAAATGAGCCTGGTCCTCCTTTGATGGATTACTTCTTGATTTGAGATCATAGCTAATAGCTTCCAAGGATTTTACCATCCAACAAAGAAACAAACAGAATCCTGGACGTGACATTAGAAAAAAAATAAAAATAAATAAGAGTTCCATCTGACTAATAATTTGTGGCTCCAAATGAGTATTATGTTTAAACTAATTAGCATGTCTTATTCACGAATTAGCATTTTGTCAGCATTATTTGGATACAAAATAGTGTTTCGTGGGCACAAATGTGCAATTTGGGAGCACAAATTTGAATTTTGTGTGCACAGTAGTGTTATAGTCTTATCAATTCCTACAAATAATTTTTGACAACAATACACTAATTTGTGCTCAAAAGAAACTAATTTGTGTGCAAAAAAAAAAGCTCATTTGTGCCCATGCAATACTTATTCATGCCCACAAAATCCTAATCTGTGTGCACAAAATGACATTGTGTGTGGAGCATGCTAATTTGTGTGCGCTAAATGCAAATTTTTGTGCAAAAAAGCCAATTGGTGCACACAAAATGCTAAATTGTGAGCACAAAATACTAATTTTTGAATAATCTGTGTGTAAATACAATTTTATTTGTGCGGTATGCTAATTTGTGTGCGTGAAATGCTAATTTGTGTGTACAAAATGCTATTGTGTAAGTATAGCATGCTAATTTGTGTGCTTGAAAAACTCATTTGTGTGCACAAAAGGCTAATTTATGTGCACAAAATCCTAATTTGTTTTGCACAGAGCGTTGAATTGTGCACACATAATCAAAATCTTTACCAACAAAATATTACATTTAAAATGTGAAATGTTTATTTGTGAAATTGTTAATTTGAGAAAACATTTTTTTTATGTCATGTCCAGAGCTCTGTCCAAACTAATGAAAAAAAATATGTCAACTTTTATGTAATGAAATTTCAAGTTGGAAGTCTATTTCATATAACCTTGAGCTTGTTTTTTAACAAAGAAAATGTCACCTCAAATTGCTTTAATTGAGTACTTTTGTCTGCAAAAGCTGAACTCCTCAGTCAGCTTGATTGCTTCTGCATTTCAGCAGTGTGCAAGTGTTTCAGATGGATGCACAATTCACAGCTGGCTACTTCATGGTTTAGAAGAAGAGATGTGTCGCCTAATGCACAGATTGCACTCCTTCCTGTGCTGCAGTGCGGGCAGGCGTCTTACCTTGTGAAACATAATGCGTTCTCTGCTTCTAGGCCCTCCAGCACTCGAGCTCAGATGATCAATTGGATCCAGCTCCATGTTGCTCAGCTGCAACTTAATCCCGTAATGCTGTGGTATTTGTTGCAATCGAAAAAAAGCACATTACTCTTTTCGGATTTCTTGTTTTTCCTTTTTGTGTGTTGAAAAACCCAATTTTGCCATGCTTCAGTCACAGTGTCTTTTATAATATGAAGAAAACTGCTGGTGCAGATGTGACATAGCTGTAGACAGGCAGATATTAGGTGTTGTGCTGGAACATTGTAGGTGTCCCTCTGTCATTTTCAGGAACAGCATGATACAAACAGAACGGGACATTACTTCCACCACTTAAGCCCCGGCACGCCAAATCAAGCCTCCATAATGACGGAGCAAAAGCAAGACGCACCCCTGCTGCTCCATGGTGACTACAGAGAGTCAGAGGGTGGCATGTAGATTAAAGACGGCCCCTTCCTGTGTGCCCTTTCACAGTAATTTGAAATATACAAGGATGTGTAGCTAAATCAGTTTCATTAATCAGGAAAAGCACATTACTGTGCACACGATGGGCGAGGCAGTGAAGAAATGCCCTGCAAGTCAGATAGGCAGACACACATCAGTGATATGCTAGGCCAACACTGCCCAAGCAGTGGAGCAAAGCAGTTCTTTCATTAAAGACGTGACCCAGATCACCAGCACATCCATCACCATGTGTTTATCTAGTCACCGGCTGAGTGAATGATTTCATGAAGCTGGATAAATGACAAGTGGAGGAGATGCAAAACGTTCTGATCGCCATTTGACCTAAACAGAAACCCTGCCGCTTATGTTCTCACTGCAAATATCATCTTCGGAAAATCAATAAGGAATATTGCAGAGGCTGAAGAAAGCTGTTATTGCCCAGAGAGTGAGGGATTTCATCAGACAGGTTTCTCCAACCTAAATTCTTGTGTGGTATGTTTTACATCATGATGCGTCTGTTGATGGTAGTTCATGACATGCCTTTTTAATTTTTATTTTATTTATTTATTTACTTTTTGAGCAGAAAAGTGGAACTTTGCAATAAAATAGATTAAAAAAGGATTTTGTGACAAAATTCCCATTGTAAAAAGTTATAACAGATGCCACTAAACACACAAAAAATTGATTTTATAGCACCTAATAATTAAACAATATATATTATATTTTGTTTAAATCCTTGAACAAATTATTAACATTTTTCAAGATCTCAATACATTTTGTTTTAAATCACTGCATAGCATTTAGTGTCACTTATAATTCTTAACTTTGATAGAAATTGCTGATTCTTTTTTTAAGAAACCAAATGTCAAAACTTTGTTGCCAAAAAATAACACTGGAACGTGACACATTACAGCTGCGATCCACAATAAGGACATATTGTTAATGGCACAGCATCCAAATCTGAACAGTAAGTTCATGTCATGTCTAAATGTTGACAATAGCTTAAGAATAGTTTAAGGCTGTATTCACCTACTATTCTTTGACATGCTTTGACATATCGAAACTCTTTACGTGAGTTAAGGATCTTTACGATCAACGTGAATTAGCTGATTAGCAGAGAAAAGAGGCTTTGCGCTGGTATGCAACACATTAAAGCAGGTTATTACAGATATGCAACACATTACTGATATAAAGTGCTGTATACCGGCACAAAGCTGCATTTTCTCAGCAACAGCTGATTAGCGTTGATTGCATTAAGGGTTGAAAAGTGACAGAAGTCAAAGGAATGTAAACATTGGAGCTGCAACTCTGGTGTAAAAGAGTTAACAGTGTTACAAATCTGAATACTTCTGTTAATATCAACTTTGAAAGAAACAAAATGATTATTGGTGACTGTGTTATGTTAAGCTCATCTTGGATACCACAACTTTCTTTTTTACCAGAGGCTGTAACAGTTACCACATTAAAAAGTTTTAATGAGCTGCTATTCTGATAACTTGTGGAATTTCCACTTCTGATTTATGATATCTGGGTGCCAACTTGTCTGCAGCCAGATCCCCCTCAATTATTTTTCCCTAGATTAGTCTTATGGTGGTTTTAAGTGCCCACCTGACCCTTGATCTGCTTGAAAACAAGGTTTTTGAATATCTCCCAGATAAATGATACGTTATATTAAACCAGGGATCTATTGTACATTATTTGTCCAGGGGGAGAAAAAACAGCTCACAAGGTGAAGCTGATTTAACAACAATGTCACTCCTGGTTTGTTCCTCCTACACCCTCATCAACACCTTCAGTATGCAAAATTTCCCATGGATTTTATCAACTTTTTCACACATCTTCCCTCAGTAAGGTGGTAGATCGCTGCCTTGCGCATCAAAAAACAATTATGTTCTTACGTTTTTAATGGCATTTGATCAAACTACTTTTTGCAACATTACTGGCTAAATGGCATCCCAACAGTGCACATATTTCAAAGAAAACGACAAGCTTTAAGTGGTTTAGGAGCCCCCCTGCTGTTGTCATGCTGAGCTGGAAATTCTGCTATAAACCCTGGAGATGGCGCGTGGGACCCTGGGTGGCAGTATACATGTCTTCTTTGGGGCTTACAGCTTTCGTGGCCTCCTGCAGACTAAGTCCAAGCGAAGGGAGGTAGATCCATCTCAGAAGTGGGGAACCTGGCTCTGTGACAAACGATGTCAGCCTGATGCTACAATCTGGGCATATTTGTGTTTGTGAACGTGCTTTTAGTGTTTACCCTGCACTGTTGCTATCAGATACTGGCACATGTACCTACAGTTGGAAGATGCTTGGTGCAAAATGTCAAGTGTTACAAATCTTGCTCTGGGCTTTTTCTTTCTCTGTTCTATTCCGATATAAGGAAGACTTGGTGTCATATAATTTCGGTGTAGGTACCAAAACTGTTTGGCCTGCAGTAAGTGTTTGGGGGCCTGACACTAATGATGACGTCACACTCCGGTAACCCCACTTGGACAAACTACGTAGCGTCAAGATCTGCTCGGGTGCTACATATTTTCATTTCACATTTCCTTATGTAAACTAAAGTTCTTTTCCTTATAAGTTGTGTCTGTCATTATTCTTTGTAATGTTTATAGAGAGATTTTGTCACAACCCACTTTGTAAAAACATCTGTGGCTGTTAGAATGAACCAGCGGCTCCAGACAACAGAATCATATCTCTGAGCAAAGCAGCCGGACTCGTACCTTCGTGTTGCAGGCAGGGGAGGGTACTCTGTTACGCTCTGCAAACACGAAGGGTGCTCTGTTAATCTGCGTGAGTGAGCTGCCAGACTCAGGAGAACCGTGTCTCCCGGGAGATTTGTATCTCCAAGCAGAGAAGCGGCTTTGGGATGGTGTGTGCGCTAGTAGAGGCAGCTTTTGAATGAACAGTCCTGAGAAACCGTGCAAACAATCATGGGAATTTGTGTTTCCAGTCGTGTCCAGAAAAAATAAAGGCTGATGTTATTCCAGTTTAAGTTAAACTGCGGCTAAATGTTGTTAGCACGTATAAACCTAAGCTTTACCCTTCTTCCAGGACAGTTCGGCCAATAATAAAGCACTGGCCGCAAGGATTTAAAAAAGTATAAGTAAACATGCACTTAATAATAATAATAATGATAATAAAACTCCATTTAGAAGATCATTTCACTCTATGTTGGAGCTTGTTTTTTATACAGCGGAACTCTCAATTTCTTTTTCTATGGTCGTATCGTAATTTATCCAGACCAATCACTATCTTTCACATCATCAGACCAACGTACAACCAATCAAATAGTGTGAGGTCATCATTAGTCGAAGGGGCCTCGAACACTTATTGCAGGCCGAACAGTTTGGGTACCTTCACCGGGCAGCAACAAACAGTAATTATTATTATCTTCCATGAATTAAAAACCCATACATCACCACCAAATCAGAGTCCCTGACTGGTCAAAGTTCAACTGGTTTAACTTTCAACATGCATTCAATGGCCTCGAGTTTTGTACGAAGAGCCCAATATTGGAAGTGGTTACTTTTCGTGTGTTTCCTTGCCCAGGGTGAACACAGCATAACACAGAGGAGCAGCGTGGGGGAAAACAGTCAAAGCATCTGCATAGCTCGATTAGCCTACCAGCTTTATTTTACACTGGCTACCCTTGCGCCCTCATTGACAAATGGCAGAAGAGGTCCAGAGGACCACCAGTATAAATATTCAATCCCTGATCCTTTGCTTAGCTCTCCTCTACGACGTGCTACAAACTCTTGCAGCCTCACGAGGAGTCAGAGGGAAAGCATTGATTCTTGACCTTGTTGAAGGACTGAATGCCGCCTCAGCTCAGTGTCCTTCATGCTATACAGCTGCTGGGAGCAGATTAGCGGTCTGGCATTTAGGATGTCCTGCTGGGCTCCTGTTGTTCTTGGCAACATTCCGGGTAATTCCTAGATATCCAGTATACAAGTGATGAAGGACGAAGGATGACGATCTTTAATGATGAGCAAATATTTTCAGGTGCAGAGCAAACCCAAAGGTTCAATTATTCAGCTTTCAATTGAAAGTTCAGGCAAACAGCAGGATTTTGCTTCACGAGGACATTTCCACAACTCTAGGGAAAAATGTTTACTGCAACGGGAAAGCTGAAGTGACTCCATTATAAATTCTTTCCAGAGCTTTTTCGGCTCCGTCTTTAGACAGATTTATTTATTATTTGCTCATAAAGATGCTGGCACCGCACTGTTAAGTACGCAGGTGTGGCTGTTTGTAAAAGTATATTTTCGTGTGTATAGATGTTGAAATAAACCATGCAGCGCCATAATTCTCTCAAACACACCGGGGCCACTAAATATCCAAACACAAAGGGAGAGGCTGAGGTGGGTATTGATGTGCACGGCCTTTGGACAAAAGCCAGGACGATGAAATGGAATGAAAGGGATGCAGTCATCCCCTTGTTAACTCAAGGTTGCTCTTTACAGACGCTATATCTTTCAGTGTTGTCGATACGCCGCTTAGTAAATGTTATTTGTGCAGCAGTTGAAATAAAAACATCCAGATCACATCTGCCTGCTGACTTTTGAGGACTGCCAACGTTCTTCCCTTTGTTCCTCCAAGAGGGATGCGGCACGTCATGGCTCATTCGCCGCCTCTGAATTGGCAGGAGACTGTTGTTTGGCATGTAAACACAGCCAAGAGAATTGGCCTTTGGTGTTTAGGGAGCCTTGCCAGCTCGCAGAAGCTGTAGCTGATCATCCTCTGTTAATAGGCGGTCATAATCAACTGTGAATGTCTGGCGTTGTCCCTCAAGGTGAGCGACACTTCGGCGTATCTTTTAAGGGCTGACAGTTTCACTGCAATAAGTGCAATAAGCCAGTTCCCTTTGTGCATGCTGGACTGTAGCACTAATAAATCTGTTTCTGTTGTACCTAACTGCTAGTTTCTCTCTTTCTTTTCAATGCTGCTTGTCTTTGCCACAGGAAGTTGAGGTTAGTGTTGCCCTTGTGATTTTGTACATTTTTGTCACCTGTCTAAAGAAGCAGTGTTTAACACAAAAAACTGTACACATTACAGAGCCACTGCTGTGTAACTGCACTGAGAAACAAAGAAAGATATGATGAAATAGTAAGAAATATGACTTTTAATTAAAAGGGTTTTTAAGCCGAAACTCCTAAAGCCATTGTAGAAAAAGGAGGGTAAAGGCATCTTCTTACTCCGAACAGTATGTAAGCTGCCTGCGGCGGAACTTGTTCGGCTTGACTTGAGAGCTCAGTCTTCGTATCCCCTCGGCAGAAAAAAATTCTGAGCTTAGCTGATCAAACCTTATCCTACGGCTGCTCGCTGCCGAGCAGCAACTGCTCTTTAGTTGATTCTTTCTGATACCGAAACCGAGAGAAGTGGGTCAGAGCCTATATGGCTTTTTATTGTTTCACTGCCACACCTCTAGAAATGCTAATAAAAAGTCAGTGTTAGTGTGCAAACATGCCCTCTGGATCAGAGCAAAAGTGAAGATGAATGCAAACTCATGCACTTTTGCTTGTTGCTTTATGTAAGAAGCATCTTCACTAACAGCAAAGAAGAGTTTGACAGTTCATATTTGCAAAACAATCATAAATCAATGTCTTTATGGTTTCTTGCTGGTAGATATTTCCATTTTTGGGGCATTTGAGATTTGCACAAAAACGTCACCTCATATTTGAGTGTATTAGTGCTTAGATAAAGTACTACAAAACGACAGCAGCCATTTCTCTGCAGTGTTTTCAGCTGTCTGCATTCACGTGCACAAAGCAATATCATTTATGCCACAGTCCGGGGACTCTGAAGCCAAAGTCACCTCCAAAACAAATCCTTTAGTGGGGAGCAGATGATTTCTAAACTGTCCTCTGGCTGATGGATGACTGTGACTTTCACTGTGGGAGTTCATTTAGTGGCTGCGAGTTCAATTCAAAATAGAAAAACAAATACCCGATGTGACTAGAAAAGGGGGAAAGTATGAAACAGTTGCTAATCACAGCTAAAAAAAAAAAAAAAAAGAAGGAAAAATAGGTTTCTGTGATCCTCAGCAGAAGAGAATGAGTCATCTAGAGTTCTGATTAAATATGGGAAATTCTCAGAAATACAGTTTTAAGCATAAGTTTCTTAACATGTCCTCTGTGATCAGAAAAATTCCACAAAAACATGTTAAAAAACAAACTACCAAAATAAAAATAAAAATAATACTAATAATATAAAAAAACAATATTTTTCAATGGATGCAAATAAGTCATTGTAAGCTGTAAATGGCTTAAGCCCCGCCCACAACCACTACTAAAATTCAGTCAAAAACGGTCGGGGTGTGAAAAGATGAGGAAGAATAGCGTCAACCTTAGATTTCAAACTAAGATAATTATGTGTTTTTAATAATTTCTCAAATTCTACCAATATGGAGATTAAAAAAAGTAAGTGTCTACATACATTGCAGCTACTTAATATAATTTCTGAATGACTGCATTTTTGAGACATAACTGCGACAACATACAGTAAAAAGAAATTACATTAGTCATATTGAAATCAGCCTTTGTCTACTTTTTAAAGGGCTGTATAGAAATAGTTTGGGTCTTACATCAATGTGAGAACAGAATATTTGTATCTATTGTCGGAATATGTATAATAAACATTTGTGTTTAAATTTTACTTTTGCCTTTTTTGATTATGTTAATTGTAAATTTAAATGTTTGTGAAAATGCATCATTTTTGTTTTTTTCTGTATGTGAATTAATCAAATCAATGAAAATATTTTATTTTCCAGGATGACTACATCAGAACTACAGAGGAAAGCTTGGGCTTTGATGAAAGTAAGTCCTCGGATTTTGCTGTGTTTGAGGGGTGGGAACTTTTAGATAAATGCAAGCACAATGTTACAAAGTCGAACAAAAAAAGCATCCAACATGTAACAGAAATCCTAAGAATGGTTTTGCTGTCCGAGGTCCTTCAGCCTGTGTTGAAGGACCTCGGACACTGTTGTCTGAGGTGTCAGAGCTCGTGAAGGGTGAGAACACAACTGTGAATCAGGGAAATTGGGTGAACCTTCACAAAGATTCATTAGTTTGAAAAGCCTGCAACTGTAATTGCCTTTGTTGCTGAGAGCTTAACCCAGCACTCGTGCTAGGCGTCATTTTCCTCCACAGGGGTTCGATTCCATACCTGAGGGAAAAAAAATCATTTGCAAAAAGAAGCATTGAGACTTATTTCATAATATTTCAGGTAAATGCCTTTTTTAGTGTTTTTTAAAGTGCAGATCAGATAGATACCCAAAGATGGCTAACATAAAATTTGCAAGATACATGGTTTTTTTTTTAAAGAAACTTGTACAAGCACGCAAACTGAATCTGTTATGCCTAACTGCTGATTTCTACAAGCATATTTGGTGTAGATTACCACTTAAATACATTTTATTCACCACTCACATGTGGGTTTTTGTTTTTTACATGGTTTCTCCAAGTTATTTTGCTGACAAAAGAGAAAATGTCTTTTTTTTTCTATCAAGAAAAAAGGTAAATATCCCTTATAAAAAATTCCTATATGGGTCATTCCATGAAAGTGTGCCCACTTGGACATGATAAATTTGTCATTTTTTATCAAAATGTTTCCCATCTCAGGCATTATTTTGATTTTGTAAATTTTCATTATTTCTAGTTGTGGTTGAAGTAAATTTTCAACCCTGTTATGTACACTATGGAATGTCCATGATTATAATTAAATTTATTTATTAAATAAATTATTTTTAAATAATTCACATGTCCCCTGTTCTAATTAAATCATTTAAAAAATGAAAATGTTTCTCTAAAATCTTAAAATGTAACTAACAGGCGAAATTCACTGTGGTCATTTTCATGAAATAACCAATTTATTGGAAGGTTTGCAATCCAAAATACAGACTTTATGATAGTTCTCATAGTTTTAGAAAAAGTCAACAAACAATTATGTATTATTATTATTTTTCTTAATAAATATTATCTGACAATTGTTGTGTTACAGGGTGAAAACAGGCATAAACATTGAACATGGTTGAACATGGTGATGGGGTTGAAGGGACAAAGACAGATTTTCTTGTAATTCCATACTCTAAAATTCAATGCTAGGACTTTCTAGGAGCATTTTCATTTCATAACCACAGCAACATTATGTAAATTGAAGTTTAATGGAGTTCATAAAAATAATAATCGAGAACAACTAAAACAGCATATGAACATAAGGAAGTACCTTTTCTGCACTTTTTATTTTTTTTCCTCATTAGTGTTTGTTTGGTTCCTGTGGTCATTCTACTCCCATCCTCTCTTAGATGCATATCCATTGATTTTTCTTTTACCGATTCAGAAAAACCTGCTGGATCTCTTCCTTTCAAAAAGAAGACTGTCATGACTTTTAATTTTATTGCTTGAGAATCCAAGTGAGTCACTTGTAAATTTCTGCAAAATGTATTTTTTTAAATTATTTTTCCTGTTATGACTTTGGCAATCAGCTGCTATTCTTTGTCTTTGGTAGCTTTTTTGTATTTATTTCTAATTTCTTGAGTAACTCATGTTAAAGTAAGGTTTTTTTTGTTTGGGGATTGATGATGCAATTTGAAGTTAGCCTTTTTACTTTTGAATGTGGTGAATTAGAATACATTAAACATTGGCATATTTTTTGTATTTCTCTTTAGATTTTCTTTCTTTTTCAAGTCTATCTTGTAGTTCAGCTACATTTCAGCTATTTCAGTTTTTTATTTGATAAAAAGTTTGAAATATCCAATTAATTTCATTCCACTTCATGATTGCGTTGCACTTGTTGATTCTTCACAAAAAATTAGTTTTACATCTTTATGTTTGCAGCCTGAAATGTGGCACAAGGTTGAAAAGTTCAAGGGGGCAGCATACTTTCGCAAGTCACTGTATTTGCCTCTTGAGTTTATGTTTTGTATTAAATTTCTAACAACACACATATTAAAATCTCAACCCTGTAACATTAAAAAGTTACGAGGTTGAGAGTAATGGGGTTGAGAATTGTGAGCAAAATGGCCACTGTTTCATATATTAAGCGCTAAGAAGAGGGCGCATAACATCCATAAAGTTCAGAATTCAATCGTTTATTTAAATAACAAAAAACATTTTTAGCAAGTATTCTATAATTTACGGAGATGAGTCACTGCGCTTGACCATATCAACCTCACCAAATAAATGATGGAAAATACAAAAAGGCTGGAACTTCCCTGCTTCCTCTGGGGCTCCAAGTTCCAAAAGTCTCCACTGTTGTCACTTCCTGGTGTATATGCAATCATGGATCATATAATTTTTTATATAAGAGGTGGAATGGTTGTGTGTTAAGGAGTTACTCAGGGACAAAACTAAAACTACTTTAAGTAACAACTTAATATTAATATTGAACAATAAAATCTTTGCTATAAAAGGGTAACAAAAAAATTTAGATTTATATAAAAATTGACTTTTTATTATAAAATTGGTTGCTATTTGCAATATAAACTTTCATTGAGGTCAAGAGGGACATGACAAAATTAATGGTGTATGTTGGAAAACAAATATTTCTAATTAAAAGACATAATTTAATTATTTTTTAAAGAAGTATAACAATTTGTATTTCATTCTATATATTAAGCTTTTTGAATATAAAGCTTGACGACCAATTATATTAAATACAGTTGAAGTAAGAGAGGGACACATATTGTTACATTTTCGTGGAATGACTCATATAACTCAGGAAAATGGTGCATGTTTTCTATTTGCACGGTTTTTATGATTAAATATGAACATGTATGCTGAGGGTTTCTTTGTGGTAACCTGGTTCCGCCTCCGCCATCTCATTCATGATGTCAGAGTTTTCAGAACAGCTGCTCTGTTTGGCTTGGACACCTTCTGCCCGTCAGTCAGCCCGGTGATAATTTACCAGCTGTTTCTCTTTAGTTTTTGACCTGTGCAGCTTTCCAAAAGGGTTTGAAAAATCCCCGAGCTGGGGGTGAAATGGCATCAATGAAGCCTGTTAAATAGCATTACTCTGAGAAACACAATACAAGCTTATTTTTAAGACAACAAATAGCTGAGACAGCAACAAAAAGAAAATGAACATTTGAAAAGCAAATCAGGAGACACAAAAAGTTTAAGGTGTACAATAGAAAATCCATTATAAAGTGAATATAAGGTTTAAAATAAAATAAAAAACATTTTACTTTTTAACATTCTTTTTTTTTATTCAAAATTGTGCATTGAAACCAGACCATCTGTTACACAATTGAAATGAATCATAAAGTGTATCGTGAAGTTCCTACTGCATACCCTTAAGTCTACATTTAAAGAGTCATACTGTTCTAAATTTAAGAAGGATTCATATTAATTTTTTTAAATACACGAATCGTAAATGGAACCATCTTAAAGCCGTTCCATAGTGGATCCTCTTATACTATACTTAGATTGTTTTCATGGTTATCTCGATTAAAGAATTGTGCTTTAGCTGCAGCTATTAGCACACTTTTTGAAACATGGGGCTAATCAAGTGCAGGTTCGTTCATTTGTTTTCCGGATCCATCTAAACCTGTGCTATTCAAACATATTGTAGCCAATTAGAGAGTTTTTGTGAAGGTATCCTGGCTTCACAGGGGGCGTGCCTGAGGTCGAGTGTTACCACACATTCCTACTGCTTTAGAGCAGAACACAAGAAAAGAAGTGATCTGTGCTCACAGCTGCAGGAATCACTAATGAAATCTCCTTAAAAATGCCTGGCTTGCCGCAGTGTGGGCGACGTTCATTTGAGCTGCATTGATTTCATCCCCAACACAAAAAAAAAAAATCCCTCTGGGGCTAATTGTGCAGACTTGATCGGAAATTTGACAAGACAGCAAAGAGTCCAGATAAACGGAGCTTTTAACTGTAGTTAGAACAAAAGACCCAACAGCAGACTACAAACACTTCATGTGAGTTTTTAACAAGATGAGTGAGACATCAGCTCATTTCTGCAGTTTGAAAACCCCTCCTGACTTGACTCAGAGCAGACGGCAGCCCACCTCTGTTTTTATGGACCCATTCAATTGTATTAGTCATTTAGATACCTTCTCTTTTGGTTTAATTTAGTCAATATGATTTTTAAGACAGTGATTAAACTTTCATGTGCACGGCTTTCAGAAATCCTATATGACAAGTGTTGCTTTAAAGATCCAGTCTGAACCATTTTTTGAGATGTTTTTAAATAGTTTCCAGTGATCTTTTAATTAAGATTACGTGGTTTTTAGTTAAAATGGAAAAAAAAAAAACTGTGCCGCTTTTTGACACATAGTTTCTGCAAAGCAGCAAGAGTTTATTCAAAACTCACCTCTGAGTTGTAGATGGGACTGATGGCGCAGAGTAAGCCTGCCTCCATATGCCAACATCCATCTGTTTACATGCTCTCCTGCTAGCTTACAGCCCCTCACACATCCAACCTAACATTACTGGCGCAACAAAAATGGTGAGCAATATTGGAGCTATTCAGCCGGACAGTTTTGAGCCGGATGCAAACTCTAACAAGGACAACAAAGACGTGCAATGATCTAGTCATTTACAAGCACAATTTTAAGGGTAAATTTAGTTATTTATGTCCTCCATCATCAGAAAAAAGCCACAAGATGATATTAATAACACCAAAAACATTGAAGTTCAATGAAAACTTTGCACGCTTTATCTATGATTTTTTTTTTTTTTTTGGTCATACATAACAGTTTATGTTTAAAAATGCGCCATGAGGTGATTCTTTTGTCAAACGCCAAAAAAAATCTTAGCTGGTCGTTTGCAGAAGTGTACACCCACCTTATCTTAAAAGAATTAAACTCTGACTCTACATAAGAAACCATGTTTCCATGGTAATCTGAAGCACAGAGAAGTAAAATTGTTTGACTTAAGAAAGCAAACAAGAATGTCTGCAGGATCAAGAAAAACATCTCATTATTTTGTTTTGTTAGATTAAGCAGATGATTATCACCCTTTTTTTTATCACCAGTCGACCTTTTATGTTTTCTAATTTCTTCAAACCAACACTTTAAAGCTTTTTTCTTCAAACTGCTAAAAGCACAGCAGATTTGGAAAACCCAAAACACTTCAGGCAACGTGAAAATGACCTATCTCTTCATCATATCTAAAATTTGAAGCAAAAATCTACTCTGTGCACACAAGTACAAGCATCACAGCGGCTGTCTGCAAATTGGAAAGTTGATTGTTGTTAGTTAAAATCTCCTCAGGTAAGACACTGAGCTTTCCTTGTTTTGATAACCGTTAGTTTGTAAAAAAAGGATAAATTAACCCTTGCTATCTTAGATGACCCCACCCTCACATTGACGTGTTCTCCCTACCATGACAAAGGTGGATAAAGGTGGAAAGAGTTCATGTAATCCATGGACACCAGTGAAGATCACAAATCATTGAAGAAAAATTGTTCAGAGCTCTGTCCAGTGGGTCTAGATGACCCAACTCCCAATGTTAAAGTGCCTAGGATAGCACAAGGGTTAAAAGAGTGCTGCATTGAAAGAAAAAGAGCTGTTAAAATGAGGGAAATAAATGGTCAAAGACTCACAAATGGACATTTGCAAAAAGTCCAAATAGTTGGGACACACCTTAATAGGAGAAAGTAATTCTCCATCTGTGATCTGCAGTGACAGTCATGTCTGGGTCCCTTTGAAGACCCACCTGGATGATAATCGCGTTTTTAACATTTTTCTTGTGCCATTTTTTCTGATGATTGAGGACAGATATAATGAAAATTAAGATTAAAATTGTATTTCTGAGCATTTCTTTATTCAAGCCATCGTGAATCAGGAGCAGATGAAAAAATGCTGTTTGAAAAAGATCATATTTGGGGCGTAGAAAATGCAAACTCCCCGCTCTGCTCCATTCTGATGCATCTACTTGTAGAGGAGTAGATCCACATACGTCTTTGTTTTCCTCGTCTGACACTGATAGCTCCAATTATGCTCACCATAGTCCTTATTTAAATTAGAAAACATTTTGACCAGCTGAACCATTTGATGCTGAGAAAAATAATTCAATCAATAAATAATATTAAATGTAAATTGATCTGAAACATAAACACAGCAGCACCAATATAGTTAACGTTTTTAGTCTGAAGAAATAGGTAAAAAACATTTTGCTGATTTCTTTTCTAAATGATTGATTATTTATTTATGATCTCAAAAAGTGCAGCTGTTTTCTGCATTACCTGCTGTTTTTATGTCAAATACTGACACCAACTAAACGACAGGCAGACAGAGAATACATTTATGGAAAATAAAGACACGTCATCAAAATGTCTACAATAGTTCATAGAAAATGACATTTTTAGCATGAGCCGAGTCATCTAAAGGCACGTGATGATCCTGGTGTTGCGCAATCTAGCGCTCCCCGTTCGCTGTTCCACGTCGCAGCCCGAGCCCACTAGCCCTCCCCTTTCCCACTCACACACGCAGCTGCGTGTAACAAGAGACGGGAGCAGCTGCAGCGATGGCAGTTCACAGTTTCAGGCTGTTATAAACTCTGTGATAGAACAGATAATAAGAAATCAATAGTGGCGCAAATTTATTTTCCAAGCACTGAGCCGCTGTCACCACCGCCCCCCCCGCTAAATTTGCGCCCCGGGCAATTGCCCGTATTACCTGTGCCTAAAACCGCTACTACTGCACGCCCCCCTGGCATCGCATCGCTCCCCCCCTATTTGAGAAGCACTGCATTAGATCAAGATATAGTCTTTGCTACTAAAGTAATAAAATACACAGACCAATTGCAAAACAACCCAAAAAACAAAAGGTTTACCCCAAAACAAAACGAATTACAGTAACAAAAAAAAGTTTGTCAAACATGACAAAGTTGATCATTTCATTTTTTTCTATCTTTCTTTTTCCAGATTAGTCTGTTTTTATAACTAATCATCAACAGTATTTTTCTGGACACAATAAGAAAAAACAAAGTACCGTAATTTCCGGACTATAAGTCGCTACTTTTTTCCTGCGATTACAGCCCTGCGGCTCATTCAGTGACGCGGCTAATTTACGGATTTAATTGGCGGCCGCCATGTACGTACTTTCGGACTCAGTGAATGGTTTGTATTTTTTATCTAATACCAAGCACAAGTTATTTGTTTTTCAACACACTAAACAGCCAAACAGCATGGACCTCACTTCAGGTCTTAGACACTTCACTCATGGTTCAACAAAACGAAACACGCATGCCCGGCCGCATCCCAGAATCCTTTGGTGCCATTAGACCCAATGTGCACGTGATCGCCGCTACAATATTATGAAGCTTTCAAGTTAAAAGCAATCGTTAAAAGCAGCGTGAAAAAATCCACCATCACCAACGGGTTTGGAAAAGCCAGTCAGCTGCGTGACAGAGAGAACAGCGCATGCTCAGGAGTGAATTTACCTCTGAGTCATAGTGACTCGGCTGGCTGCACGTAAATATGTGGGAATAACATCAGCTTTTTTTTGTCGGGACACGACTGGAAACACAAATTGACGTGGTCGTGTTAACGGTTTCTAAGGACTGAGCGGAATTTTGCATTGAGAAGCTCACAGCCTCCGTGTGAGCTGGAGACATGTTCTCCTGCTGCTCATCACATAGAGCTGCGGGGCCGATGGCAGTCTGATGGCTCCCACATGTAACAACGCATCCGCCCCTCATCCACAAAACGTATAGTATTAAGTCCGATTGCTCTGCACAGACACGATTTGCTCCTCCCTGGAGCCGCCCTGGCCAGAGGTGTCGGAGAAGCGTCCGCGGCGCAACAGTGTTTGTTATGTGGACGCACGCGCCGCGCTGAGGCGCTGGTATCGCGCTGAGGCGCGGTTTTCAGTCGCCGCTGCTTTATTTTACCGGTGTGTTTTTTTAACCAGCCCTGTTACTCCCATAACGCTGCCGCGACACAAGCGGAAGGAGAGCTGTTCCCGTTCACCCCTCCATGCACTGCTGATACTTGCTCATTCTTAAACACGTACAACAGTGTGGCGAGCCGGACGTTGGCCCTGCCTTTAGCCCCTAAGACTCATGGGAAATGGGGGATCGCGGATGTAAATTTCCTCATCATAACTGAGGGATGTAATGTTGAATATATGGTTACTGTTTGTAATTTTATGTATGATACTTAGATTGTCAATAAGTAAAAAATAAATAAAAAATAAGATAAAAATAAAAAATAAAAACCATAACTGAGGAACTTGTGAACAGAATAGAGGTCCATGCTGTTTGGCAGATGTAGGTGTACTCAAATACATGATCTTGAGGCAAGGCTAACTCCTCCCACAATGTGGTAATAAGTCACATTTACTTTAGCAGTCAGGATTTAATAGGTCAGGCTTACCATGTTGCCTAATACATGCGGCTTTTACTCTGACGTGACTTGTGTATTTGTAAAAGCAGTTAAACACGTGAAAATGGGTAGGTGCGGCTTGTAATTGTGTGCGCTTTGTAGTCTGGAATTTACGGTAGTTTTCTTTAAGTAATTATTCAAGAATGTCATACTGAACTTCAATGTCTTGAAAGGATCATAAGGAAGTCCAAAAAGTAGAAAACTGTTGGGCAGTAACCTTAGATAATTGACAGTTTAGATAATCTAAATGGTCGATTATAGTTAGTTCGTAAAAAAAAGCTCTTTTAAATGGCATTTTTTCATCTGCTCCTGATTCACTACGATTTGAACCAAGATTAACTCAGAAATACAATTTTAATTTTCTTTATATATGTCCTCCATCTTGAGAAAAATGCTACAAAAATGTGTTAAAAACACTATTGCTCTTTAATAAATAAACAGAATTTTCACAAAAATCGCTTTTGACCTGAACAGGCCAAAACTTGCAGCATGAAGGTATAAAATGGTGACAGAATTCACCAGAAACTATGACCCCAGACACTGACTGGGACTAATTACCTGAAACAGGAGCAGCTGTGCTGATTACTTATTGAAACCTGGTGTGCACAGGAAGCTGAAGAACAGGAGCAATGGAGCAAAACCTAATATACTTTCAAAATATCAAAACAATTCAGGAAAATCAAACATAATATGCCTATCCTCACATTTAAATCATGTTTGACGTTTTTCAAACATAGCAACTAAAGAAGTTTAGAGGTTACAAATTAATTTATATCAAATAGTAAGAAATGTATCTGTATTTTCTGTGTTTTTTCTGTGCACAAACATGTCAATTTGTGTGAGTTAATGCTCATAAGGCAGATAAACGGGTCTGTTATTCAAGGCACGCAGACGGCAGAGAACCTCTCCTGTTGCAGCTAAATTATAAAATATATATATGTTTAAATTGCTGTAATTATTTAGTGTTTCAATATTTTATACAAGTGTCTGCAAGTTCCTAGCTTCACTTCTACTTTCACTGCTGTAGAATGTGACAACACAATTTCATCAGCCTACAGCCAAAAGGCTTGCATTGCTACTTGCTGTTCAGAAATGGGGTACATCCTGCAGGATTACCTCATGAGACTTACGGTGAACAGAAAGGAAGTTTCATTAAAGTACATTTGAGAAAATCCATCATTGTTTTCTGCAAAACTCTTGGCCTAAGTCTAGATCTCAGCACTCCTGACTTACCTGCAAATTTTAAAATGTTTCCTATTTTTAGAAAACTTTATTTTTTTAGTAAATTTGAGAAGACCTTGATCATTGTTGTAACTGAAGAAGTCCTGACAAAAAATGGGAATAATTGAAACATTTTTCTTCAAGAAGCAAATGATCCATCTGCACCAGCAGTCACCATATAGTAAATGAAACATTATGATACCAGGACTCATAAATGATCCACTGTCTCCTTGAAAGTCTACTATCCCTTCCTGAAGTTTTCAGGCTGCAGGGTTTGCTTGATCTTGTTGTCGGCCACCGCCATGTTTGACTCCAAAGCAGCTGTTTGGAGCTGACTCGGGATTTCACGGCTTAAATTTCTGCCGCCGCCTGCCACTCACTCTTAAAATTATCTCGAGCCTTGGAGTTTTCTCCAGCGAGCCGGCAAATAGACTGGCGAGGTGCAACATCCTCTCTTCGATTGACTGCATTGACCGTTGGCTATAGAGGGTGGAGGACAGCAAGCTATTTCCATCTCAGTTCGTCAGTGAGAATAGAGCCCGGTATTGAACCGTTCAGCTGGGGATGCAGCTGAAGGAGGGAACGCAGGAGACAAAGATGGAGAGTGTCTCTGTGTGTGAAAGAAGCGGGGTGCTGGGGAAAGAGTGAGAAGTTGACATGAAGGAAGTGAGACGAAAAGGAGATGCTCAGTCAGTGCTGTCAGGTTCTCTCGCAGTCAGAGACAGCCGTTGAAGGCTGCAGGCAGTGCTGTAGATGATGGGCTGCCTCATTCATGACAGCTATGTGTCAAAGTTGTTTTTTTTTTTGGTTTTTTTTGCATTGCAGACAACAAAATCAATTTATCAATTTTCGCACCCTGTCAAGGTTATTTCTCTCACTGTGAAGCTTATGAGGCCTTTCCATCTACTCGCTTAGAAGATTATTCTGTTGCATTGTGGTCATCAGTGCAAAGAATGTACGACAAAAAAGGCAGATTTTCTGTTTCTATGTAATCACCATCCATCTGTAGAGCATGTCTTCTCAAAGTTGCCAGAATGTCTGTTTGTCTGCTGACATAGAGATTTAAGGCTAAAACATGTATGTCCCAGTCAGATTGACAAATCTGCATTTCTGCCCTTGTCCTTTTGTGTTCACAGGCGTCGACACCACCAAAGACCCGTGCCAGAATGTGAAATGCAGCCAGCACAAGGTGTGCGTCGCCCAGGGCTACCAGAGGGCCATGTGTGTCAGTCGGAAAAAACTGGAGCACAGGTCGGAGAGGCTTTATTCCTACAATCGGAGTGTGGTTTACGTTAAGTTTGTGGAGGAGGATTTCAGATTGGACTTTTTTGTAATGATTTGAGAAGAAAAGATGTGTCAAGGATGACAACACATAACTTTATGATGTATTTATGAAGCTCTGGAATAGGGCAGTTTACTTGGTCTATTTACTAAATTTGGAAACACTCAAAGATTCAAATTAAAAACAAAAAAGTGTTTTACTTTATTTTGCCATGAGATCGAAACTTCTGGAGGGCAGCATTTGGATCGCATCATGCAGCAAAAGAAGGAATGCTACTGGCAAACAATAATCCATCAAATTTATGGGGCTTTTTAATGGTGGAACAATGTCTGCTCTGGAAAAAAGTCAAAAGATGCATAGAAATGCATCTTGTTTGACACTGTCATGTCTAAAGTGACTCGGGAATGAGCTAAAGATGTGTCAAAGAGGCTTTTAGTTTAGTTTTATATCGAATATGTTTTAATTCTGCATGGAAAACGAAAATGTAATTACTATTACATTTATTGCCTCACCAAACAAGCTATTGCGTCTTAAAGACTCAGTCCCATCATCTTTTGATCAATGCTAAAAGTGATCCCATGATCATGCTGTTTTAGCCAAAAGAAATAACCTGTTGGTGCAGAGCAACTCCGCCCTCATTTCACGTCACTTATCTGTTTACGTGTTCTCCTGAGGCTTATGACCCCTCACACCCCCCAAACTAATATTATTGGTGCAATACATGCAATTTTAAGCTTATTTTCCTATATAAACTCCCTCTATCAACAGAAAAATACCCAAGAACATGTTAAAAACACAAAAAAAATCAATTTTCTGGGTCTTTAAACCTTCCAAATGATCATGTTATAAACATCATTCTGAACATGTTGAAAATACATTATTTTCTCAACAATTAAGAAAACAACTGAGACCTCCATATTTTGGCAAATTTGAGGTACCACAAACACTGGAATCTAATGCTTCACTTTAAATAAATAAAAAGTTCTTTACTTTTATTTTGCGATTCATAATGAAAAGCATTTATCTACCCCTGTACTCGTTTATTCCACTTTGACAGAAAAGCAAATGAGCACGGTTGCGGTCTGAAAAGAATTAATGGAGTGAATTATTACTACCTGCAAAGTCTATCTGTGGCGACAGGCGTTTATCTTTCCCTATAAAGTGCCTCATTTACAGAGTCACTCCAAATAGATGAGAGAAACCACGTCCAGCGGCGGGGTAATAAGCAGCCACGCTAAGCCACCTTTGAATCATTAAACAGTCTGTTTGCAAAAAAGAAAAAGAATAGTTATGAGCATCAAAATATGGAAGCATTGGGTGTCTCAGACAGTTGAGCTAAAAAAAAAACAACAGTTTTCAGCTACTGCCTAAAGCTTGTAAACTTTGTATTTGACCCCAGAAAGCTGGATAATATTTGCCAAATTTTTCATAAACCTTAGATTTCAGAAGCTTCGAATATTGCTTTGCAGTGTACTAAAAGACAATTGGGTTTTAAGTCTGTGCCTACATCTCATTCTGATTCTATTACATAAATACATAGGGTTTCTAAGGCATCAGTGTTTCTGGTTAATCCCTTCTTTTTTTTTTGGCAAAGAGGGACCTGTCGGATCTATTTTTACGTTTAATGCCCAAGAACTCCTGAGAGACGTGCCCAGGAACACAAATTAATGAAGTGTATTTGCTGAAGTTTCAGGCTCAGCTGTGAAATTACAGAGCAGCGTAAATTCATTTTGGTCATCCAATCCCCCAGCTGCGGGAAAGTGGTGGAAATGGAGGAAGATTGGGAGCAATTAGTGGATTTACAAGCCCACACACTAAATTCTTACGTGCCTAGAAATGATTTTCATAGCAAAAAATTCAAAATGATAAGTCATCCTGGTTAGCCATGTTTAGGTGCCATGTCAGCACTTAAATGTGCACTATCAGAAGCATTTGTGGAGGAAAAAGTAATCTATAGCAGTTTTATCCATGGTACAATATTTCAGAGAGCTATTTTTCTTTGTTTTTCTTCTTAAATTTAACTTTTTTTTTCATCTTGTGCAGAATCAAACAATCAGAGCAGCTGGAACGGCATGAAAGCAACTGTGCGCCTTGTGCTGAGGCTGCTTCCTCTCCTGTATGTGGCTCTGATGGACACAACTATGCTTCACAGGTAACCAAAGAAAAAACTTCTTTCATCTTCTTTCGTCAGGTTACTGAAATGTTTCACCTCAAAACGAAAACCAAAAAAAAAAACCCAACAGAGTGGACAAGTCATTTCAAATAATGAGAGGGGGCCAATCAAGTACTGTTTCATGCTGCGTTGACACGGATGCAGGCGCAGCAGGGCGGCGCAGTTCATCACCGCTCACTGGAGGACAAGTGCCACTGCTTGGAGCAGCGCTGTGATTAATGACGAACGTTGTTTCCAACTGCATCACTGTTGACCAATCCATATTCAGGGTTCTTATTGATTTATATACAGTTTTTAATTTTGACCTTGCACGAGGAGACAGTGGGATATGACAGCTCAGTCTGGCTGCCTTTCTCTAAGTGCACTGTTTCATCTGAATGGGTAATCTTTCTCCCACGGTCACCCTCATAAATACTTTAGCTGCCTTGCTTGTCCTCTCTTACAGTGCAAGTTGGAGCTGCAAGCTTGCCTCACGGGCAAAGACCTGAGCATCATGTGCACCGGATTCTGCCCCTGCGTGACGTCCTCCCTTTCAAATTCTGACACGAAACGAGGCAAGTTTAGGTTTTGGTAGTCAACCTATCCGTTATCATATCATCATCCCTTTAATGAGTCCAGCTTTTCCAAAAAAACAAACAAAAGAAAAGCTGCAGGACATGATTCCGGTTTAGAACTAATCCAGTCAATGCCTGTTGGGATCAATGCTGACCTTTTGCAGAGATTATTGTTGGCTGAATGTCCCTATGTGGTTAACTGCTCTTTCAATCGTGTAGTAATTAATTATTTAAAGTGTACACCATCTATCAATGGAGCAAAACACTATTGATTGTTTGTGCTTTTGGGAATACAAAAATGTCAACTGACAAAATATTTCTCTTGTTTTTCATCTGCAGTTGTTATTTAATTTATTTGGAGCTTTTTTAATTCCTTAAAGTCCCATTCTGATCGTTGTTTGATCTATTTTTAATGCATTCCCAGTGATTTTTTCATTATGATTTTTTTTCGTTTTTAGCCCCCAAAAAAGTGTTGTTTTCTAGAACATAGTTTCTAGAGAGCCACAACCTCGCCCCTATTCCCCTCCCCATTGCTGAGAGCTCTCTGTTTACGTGCTCTCCTGCTAGTTTACAACACCTCACACTCCCAACCTGACATTACCGGTGCAACAAAAATGGTGAGTAATATTGGAGCTTCCAAGGCGTACAGTTTAGAGCCAGATACCAGCTCAGGCGGGTAAAACAAAGACGTACATGGATGTAGTCGTCTACAAGTGGATGCATCAGAATGGAGTAGAGCAGAGAGCTTGTGCCCCACCCACCATATTTTCTATGTCACAAATTTAATCTTTTTCAAACTGCATTTTTTCATCTGCTCCCAATTCACAATAATTTGAATACAGAAAAATTCTAGAAATGCAATTTTAGCTTAACTTTCTTTGTATATGTTGTCCATCATCAGAAAAACGCCACAAAAACACACAAAAAACATAATTTTCACTGGCGTGGTTCTTTAAATTTAAAATTGATCTAATCCTTTCTTTAATTTTCCTAAATGAGTCAGGACTTCTTCATGAAAAAGTAGGTCTGAAACTGAAATTAGCAGTGAGTTGTTTTCTGCCTTTAGTGGAATAGAGTCATGTTTGTGTCAAGTGTCCAGTGGCAGAATTGTTCAGCCGTGGAATCTCCTGTTCCAGCTGAGAGCTGCACCGGCCAGGACCTGGCAGACCTGGGTGACCGCCTGAGAGACTGGTTCCAACTCCTTCATGGAAACGCAAAGCAGAATAAGTCTGGCCAACCCGGAACCGGCACTGTTTCTGGTGGGAAAACAAGTCTCTGCACTTTTTGACCTCACAACAATCTCTTTATATCAGCTGTTTACATAAGAAATACTGGACAGATAATAATTGTGTGACTTTTACTGATAGTGCTGGAGAGGAGCCTCATCGCGAGCTGCAAGGACTCCATTGGCTGGATGTTTTCAAAGCTGGACACCAACAGTGACCTGTATCTAGACCAAGCCGAGCTGGCTGCTATTAACCTGGAAAAATACGAAGTCTGCATCCGACCCTTCTTCCACTCGTGTGACAGCTACAAGGACGGAAAGGTCTCCACAGCCGAGTGGTGCCTCTGCTTCTGGAGAGAAAGTGAGTGAAGGGATTTCCACTGAAAGTGCAGCATCTATTTTGAGTTAGAAGTCTTAATGGATGAGATAAAAGCACGACTACATCAGAAAGAATTGCAAAGGGGGATGCACTGGCATTAACCTCCTCCACTTGCTACTCCAAGAGCAGAACAAAATAATTTTATATTCAGCAAATACGAACATACATTTTTTTTTAAGTAGCAAAAACTGCTTTATGTAGTTGAGATTCAAACAAAATGTGACCATATAATGGACCCAGCTGAATTAAGATGTAAATTATTTATGTTCTTGAAAGCAAAATTGGCCAAAAAATAGTTTACTTTTACTCCTCCTGAAACTGTATTTGTATGTCCCTGATAGTAAACGTTATGTAAATCAAGTACTTTTTATCCATCACATTCTGATTTTGCAGGTTTATATAGTTAAAGTCTTGTATTTGCAAAAGACTACAAAATAAAGCAGATCTTATCTCTTCAGCTCTTACATGTCTTTGCAAATGAAAACAACTTCCTCCTACAATGCAGGCTTTGACTAAACTCATTTTATGTCCTTGACTTGAATGTAGGACGGGTTTGCAAATCAATTTCTGTCTACTAATTCTCCAAGGAAGAAGCCACGAATTGATTTGTGCAGCTGTCAAAACAGCTTTCTCCGGGTGTTTTTTGCGGCTCCAGAGCACCGCTGGAGGATCTTTTCTCCCTCTGCTAGGATTTTGTTTTTTTATAGCTGAATATTTAAAACAAAATTTATAACAGGTTGATTATTATTTAACAAAGACTGAAATAAACGTCAATGAATTGATCCCAAATGCGGAGAGAAATAGCTTATTTGTGGATCTACAATCTTCATTTTCTGTTTCATTATTTATTGTAATTAAGCGTTTCCATGGAAACACCTACATATGTGCTGTATCTGCACCATTTGACCTTTACCAAATAAATACAGGATGAGTTTGTAGGTAACCCCATTTGATCACTGCATTGATCCAGAGTTTAACCTGCACACAATAGATCAAAGTGACTAGTTCATCAATGCTTTGTCAAATGAGGAAGAAGTAAACAAAACTGCTTATTTCTGCTAATTTTGTTTATGTCTCAAGATATGTCTATGAAGATCCACAATTCATTTGAAAAGATATATTACCTTTAGGTTCAATAAAAAGTCTTTTGTTTTTATTCTGTGTTCTCCAAAGATGCTTCTCATTTCCTTCTCAGACTTCCTCCATGTCCTTTCATCTCAGCTCTCAATCAATCACACACCATGGCGATGAAACAGAAGACTTTTTAAACAGATCAATATGAGCAAAAAGTATAATTATGACGAGTACTGATTGAGATAAAGTTTGAGGGAGCACTTTTGTCCGTCATCACTTTTTTTTTTTTTGCTTTGATTCCCGCAGAGCCGCCGTGCCTCGCTGAGCTGGAGAGGATCCAAGTGCAGGAGGCGGCCAAGAAGAAGCCCGGTGAATACTCTTTTTTATTTATTTTTTTGTTTTTGTTTACATCGCCTGACGTTTGCAATGCATTTATAAATGCTACACGTACCAATCAAAAGCTCTTTCAGAGCATAACTCATCTCTTTTTTGTAGCTCTGATTCTTTTCAAAGCCGTGTCAGGCTGTATATACGGGTGTGTCAACCTTTTACTCCCTTTCCAGGTTGATCTTTTCCAACAAAGTCCCTGGAAATTCAGAGAAGAAACCTGGGGGGGCTCATTAAAGAAATCAGACTCAAAGTGAGGGGTTAAAGAGGGCTTTTCTTCCATCCCTGAGGCTCACTAATCTGACCTCTTGTGTTTTCTCTGTGGGTGGGTGTGAGGGTTATTGAAGTTCTGAAGTTTTTGACAAAAGTGTCCTTGAGGAAGGAACGTGTTATTTTTGCACCGCTGGGAAATCCTCCGCATTAACTTCCTGTATGAAAACACATCCCCCAACAGGATTTCAAATTCACAATGTTTTTTATGCCCAAAAGTTATGAAATTCTTGCTTATCTCAGGCCTCAGCATGAGGCACAACCACACCGTGTTGGTGAAAGAAGCATATTTGAGTCTGAGCGTTTTTGCAGGGATCTACATCCCCAGCTGCGATGAGGACGGCTACTATAGAAAAGTGCAGTGCGACCAGAGCCGAGGGGAGTGCTGGTGTGTCGACCAGCACGGTGGAGAGATTATGGGCTCTAGAATCCACGGCAACCCCGACTGTGGTAAGAAGATGGCCTTGCGGCGCTCAAAATGGCTTGCATCGAAGAGCTGAGCAGCAAAAAAAAAAAAATGCAAGACGCTGCTCCATTTTCCTCTCAAACTGTTTAGAAAAAAGACCTTCACTTGGTGTTTCAGTCTTTATTCGTTAAATAAATAAGTCGTCTTTTATCCTCTTTTAATGTTCGTGTTTGTAAAAAAAAAAGGACCCAAGGCTTCAACAAAAGAGGCAATCATTCTCCCACAATGCACTTACTTAATGTGCCGGTGGTGTCAAATTTGCAGTCTGGCCCTTTGCTCCGTTACTTAAAGACTTCAGTGGGAAGTAAATTTGCATAATGAAAGATTAGTGGCCAGTTTGACAGGCCAGAAAGAAGGAATGACACTCTGCCTGAACTCCAGCAGTATCGACCAATCAGTGCATACTGAAAAAGAAAAACATTTTGAATAAAAAGTGACAAGAATTGCTTTGGAAAAGCTTTTTATGCTAAAATGTCACTGGTCTACCTTCGTTTATTTATTAATCTATGACTCATTTTTAAGAAAGAACTATAAAACCTGATATTTCTAAAGGTGATTTGACATTTACATTCTATTTATCTCATGGGTTTGAATGAATAATTTAAAAACGTGTGTCTGCTCTAAGTATTGTGAGCCTCATCCAACAAGTCTTTACACTTTAACATTTACAAACTTGTAAATCATTTAACTATGTATTTTTGAAGCTCACTGCTTTCTGTCTCGCAGCAGAAAATTCTCAAAAAAATTGTTTATTTTCCAAAGTCTGTTTGTCAGAATAGGGACTTTTTTTTCTTTACACCTTTGAGTCAGCTATTTTTTGTAAAAATCACAAGTAAGAAAAATAGAAAGAAAGATTTATTTAGCTTTTTCTTGGTGATAATATGTTTATTTGTACCTTCAGATGAAGTGGCTGGATATTCTGGGGATTTTGGGAGCGGAGTCGGATGGGAGGATGAAGAGGAGAAGGAGGCAGAAGACATTGGGGAGGAGGCCGAGGAGGAAGAGGAGGAGGAAGTTGATGCAGACGATGGAGGATACATCTGGTAGAACTAGTATGAGAGCAAGCTGCCTTGGAAATTATTGGCTCTTTTCATAAGGAAAAAACCGTTTTAGGAGTCAGATTGCGACAGGATCAGGAGCTCCTGTGGTCTCGGCATTGAGATGATGCCCTTATTTTGTTTGTTTCTTACTTTCTTTGTCGGCTGTTTATCGCTTTATTTAATTGTCTGTTTCTAAAGGAATAAAATGTGTGTTTTTATGCGAAGAAAAGACAAAAACATCCGAGGTTTGCACCAAGATAGCTTCAATTCATTCAAATTTCTACCTTGTCTTTTCACAATTCATCCATATGGAGATTACGAGTAATTTTGTGTTTTACCATGATGCTTTGTAGTGGGATTTCCATTCAAATGAACAGTTTGACACTTTTCCTGATGGGATTATAATTTATTTTAGGGGCGACAGATTCAGCCCCGTTTGGGGTTAAATATGGGATGAAGACATTCAGATTAAAAACAGATGTTGAAATGCTGTGAATGATGCTTCAACCTGGATGGTTCAACTCTTTGAACCGTTTGAAACCTGAATTTTCTGCTTTCTTCAAAGTCTTTGCTGCCTCTCTGTGGCCGCTGGGGTCAACACTCTTTGATAAGTTACAAATATTCTAATTGATTTGAGCAAATAAGCATTTTGGCTAAAATGTCAAACTGTTTTTAAAGCAAATCAGTGCATTTCACACCATGTATGTAAATATCATTTGGTGTAAAAAGAACTGCAAAGTCAGCAAAGGTTATTTTAAAAAGTTCAAAGTTCTGCTTTTAGGGTCCAGGTTCACCACAGCTCACAGCAGATTGGTTTCTGGTAACTTAAGAGGAAGTGCGTGCAAACTCTGTCCTTTCACATTAAAAGTCGCAACCCGTTGCTTATTCTGAAACCTTATCAAGAATGTGCCACAAGTTTTCATTTTTGAGTTAGAAACTGTAACTGTACTATGTGTTTATTATTACTTGAAGTTTTGTGTACTTGAATTTACTGGGGATTTTATTTTCCAAAAAAATATTGTTTCCAAGTCTTTACTCATGCTATTGATAGGCCAAATGTTTGTTTCTAGTATTGCATGTTAGTAAGAATGTACTTCTATGCTGAGCACTTTACTAATAAAGGCGTTGCAGCCAAATTACATGTTTATTCATTCAATTTTTGTTATATTTTGATAACATTTGCAGAGTTTTGGAGATAAAAGAAAGCAGGTCTGAGCATTCCTGTTCCTTATGCTAAAGACATTTAGAATCCATAATATATATTTATATGATGTATTTGCCAAAATAATGAAAAATTAGGATTCAATTGTAGAAGCTTTTCTTAGCAGTGCATTAAAAAAGCGTACTTGTTGTTGAGCATCTCAAAAGACTAAAATTAGATGTTATCATACTAAATCACGTTTTTTTTCTTGCCTCAGACTTATCAATTACTTTACAAAAAATACTTTTTGGATATTTGTAGCTTGAGATAAAACATCAAAACTGAATATTTTATTTTCTAAACTCTTGTTTCATTTTTACAAAAAGACTTCAAATTAATGTCCCATTAAAAAAACGTTTTTATTTATTTATTTTTGACTGAAATGAATGAAACACAGCAACTACATTACAGACAGGTTTTATTAGACTTGCTTTGTTTTAGCTGCACCAAACTTGATCAATCCTTTATACACAATAAAATATATACTACTTTAGCAAATATTGCAGAAAACTTGAACGAAAAAGGAACATCAAATACTACAGTGCATCTTAATAAATATACTCTCGTATAAAAACAGCACAATAAGCTTCTCTCTGATATAAATATAACCCTGCACATAAACCTACAAACAAATGGTACCCTGTTAATACAAAAGTAAAAAAAAAACACAAAAGAAATATACAAATGTTGCATATTTTTCTTGTATTTCTTTCCATTGCAAGTTATAATTTAAGCAGGTTATCTTAAATATGTGTATATTTTTATGCATAAACCCTGAAAAAAAACACTTAGTCCATTTATTTTGAACTTCTGCTTATGTTTAAAAGTGCACTCTCCCATCTCTTTAGATGATCAAAAAGTACATTAGCAGCTTGAACATCTTGTTTGTGCTGGAAAGCAGACCTACTAAAAGAGTATTCCTGTGTTATATCTACTCACATCTCCTGTTTAAAAAGAGATGTTCAAATATGCAACGAGATGTGACAGGTTCTTGTTTTGGAAAAGTCTAACGAGACGGATTGAATAAGAATGACATATATTTTTATGGTTCTCACAACAGTGGAGATGTCTGTTACAGCACAGCTGGCCATTCTAGTTTATTGCTTCCTGACATTTTAAATGCCAGTCATAATTTCAGCTTTTATGATTGGGTGAAACGGGGACGCTCGCACAGACAGCAGAATCGGCAGGAACGACTCATCCTTCAAATCCGCAATGAACACCTCAAAGTCAAAAATAATTAGGACGTGTTCCAAATGCATTTGAAGGTAGCTGCCTGCATCAAAGGAGCTCCGCATGTTCCGAACACAATGGGGCCAAAGATTTCATACCTCAAGACACATAAATCAATGTACCTGTGCTTTTGTTTGAAATTTAGATATTTTTAATGAGAATTAAATTTGATGTCAATTTGGCTTTTTCCTCACTAAGTGTTATTTCAATTTCTTATCGAGTAAATAACAAACATGTTTGGCTTGTTTGCCTAAAAGGCAGTCTGTTTATTAATCATTTGAATCAACTAAAGTTAGTTCATCATCATCGCTAGTTATTCGACATTCGTATTTTATTTATTTATAACATAGCAGTCTTAATTAGAAGTTAAATTAACATTAATTCACTCAGTCCTTACATGTCAGCTCTAATTAGCTAATAAATCTATACTTTTCTGCAACAAAGCCCAGTTCCTCATTCATCCAAAAAGCGTTTATGATTAGCTAAAAATACGCCGTTCTTTTTTGTTGTTTTTTTCACTTTAATAACACTTTTAGGTAACTGTTTTCACAATTTGCAACAATTGTCCCTAAAACCTGCTCAGGTTTACAATCTTTGTTGTGGTTCTTTGTAAAGCTCTTTAGCTGAGCGTCTCCGTGTCAGTCAATGTACTGCGATAACCACCTGAACCCTTCCCCGTAGCCCTGCCTTTTCAGCACGCTGCACATGAACACCTCCAGCGGGCGAGCATTCAGATCCTTCCTGGGGATGTTTCCCTGTTGATAAAAAAGAGAAGATTTAAGAAGAAAAAAACTACGTATCCTGCCATATGTCTGTGATCCTGACATGCTGACCTTTCCAGTGACTTGACCATCCAGAGCAAATGCTCCTCTCAGTCCTCCCTCACTGATGGCCTCTGGACGGTCAATTTTATTGCCCAACACTAGGACAGGAACATCCTCGATGGTCTCATCTCCAAGAAGAGCCTAAAAAATAAACACATTTTAGGTCTATTTAATAGTTCAGACATTTGAATGTTATATTTCATCTTACATCTAGCTCAACTTTTGATTCTGGAAGTCGATCGTGATCCGCACAATCCACAAGAAAGACCACTCCATTCACTGCAGGCAGGTAGTTTTTCCAAACTCTCCGAGCTGCAAACAAATAAAAATGAAACAGTTTTTTGGGTCACAGCTTAAGAATAAATGATCAGTTTTTCATTAGATGTCACTTCCAACTTAATTAAAGCCAAATAACATAAATGTGTTGGGTTCTGCATGATAGGTTTGGGGCTTTTTGCATCTTTAGCAACCTCACCATGTTTTCAATATTACATATCCAAATCCACAATCCTAAAAGAATACATTTTTTACTCTGTAGTTATCATTTTAAGGAAATGTTTAGAGTAAAATTAAAAGCAGAACGGCATGAAAACTACACCTCAATGAGTTCACCTACAGCAATTCCTTCTGCCATTAAAAATATGGAGCAATGACGGAGCATATAACATGTTTTTCTCACATTGTGCTACCCCACTCAGCTCACGTTCACTACTCTCAAGGTCGACCTGCGTTTCAAATCTCAGTATGAAAGGTTTTGATCTCTCAGCAGCCATCACCTGTAATTTATGTGAAAAAAGCATAAAGGGGCCTTTAGAGACACCTTGTGGCAGCATCAGATCTTTGATCTCAAGATTTGTTTGCTGTCAAGATGTCAGAACGCCTGCACAAAGACTACTAAATCAGCTATGAAGTTTGAATTGTTATGCTTTAATGCCCTACATTTGACAATTAGTGTATAAAAATACATGAACACTTTTTTTATGTTGAGACTGAAAGAATTTGGCTCAAAATGAAGTAAGGAGGTGGGTTCAAAACATTTAGTCTTGTCATTTCTGTTCTAAATAACATTTTTTAAAATTTCAGTTGTGTAAGTTGCTTAAAGTTAAAGTTTTTTCTGGAGCGTATAATTTTGTCTTCACCTGTGAAGACAAATCTCACCTTGTACATGTCCACCCAGGTCAAACGTGGTAAATGTCATTCCACCGATTGTCAATTCCTCAGACGCTTTGAGAAAAGAAAAATAAATCATAGAAGACTTTTAAATGCCTCTCAAGTGCGAGAAAGGCTAGGAACATGGGATTTAGCAAAAAATAACATGATCCCTACTATACTATCCCCTAACAGGTTGGACTAACACCTACAGGTTGGACAAACATAATGCTAGAGACAAAATAATCTAAAATTTAGCACCAACAAAAGAAGACATTTGTTACAAAAACCTGTTACCAGTCTAAGCAAAATATATTTTTAGGAGTGTGTGAGCAGTGTGTGTGATTTTTCTTTATAAAAGTGTTATGACAAAAATGGGAACCCTGATATACAACAGGGGGGGATCACAGATAATTCAAAGTTATTACTTGGATGCAGAGTTGGAACATGCTGGCCAAGTCGGTCATCTTTGAGCATGTGCAATAGAGTTGTTTTACCCGCATTGTCCAGACCAAGAAACACCAGCTTCCCGCTCTTTTTGTAGAGCCCTGAAGGAAGTCAGAAAAGAGAAAAGTCTACTTTTAAAAATATATGTGATTTGTGTTTTTTTTTGTATTTTCTTCCCACTTGAACATTGTTTATTTGATTGTTTTATTTAGCTCAAAAATTACTCACCTAAGAATTGTAAAACACTACTAAATCCCCTGTAGATCCAGTCAAAAATAAATGACATGTTGTCAGTTTCTGCCTGAAACAAGACAAGCAGCTCATCACAACTCATACTATTATAATAAAACATAATTTATTCACAGAAAAACATCCTAGGAAATCCTTTGATTGATTTCATTCACAGTTAGTAAGTACATATTCAAAATATAAGATCTTTAAGGATTATTCTGTAACTTTTGTAGACTATTTAAAATACAAAAGTGTCTTAATTAAATATTCAGCTACAATAACAGCAGTCCCTTCCTTTTTTTCCTTCCAGTTTCCATTAGCTCAGCTGGTTCAGGTATTGGGAAGGTCGGATTAATTTCCTTTTCCTGGCACATCTGAGAAATAATTCACTATGTTTGCTAGTTTGAAAAGTTCAAAACACTGACATTAAAACAGGTAAAATAACAGAGTGTTAACTTTACATCCTGTGTGCAGCTTTTTCCTTTAGATGTTTATAAGACTAACCAGCTATATTAATAAGCAGACGCGTCTGCAGGCTATATGCGAGAAAGCAATGGCTATATGGCAAGCTAGCATTGGCATTTTAGCTTGTGTTAAACATCTAACCTCGTTAAGAAATCATTCCAGAGTGAGACAACATACTGGTTGATAACCAGTCTGTTTACTCGGTAATATGAGGTGTTAGTAGTGGAAAATGTCGTTAGAAGAATTCCTCCTGTTTCGCTCACTTACCTACAGCCTTCTCGGTGGTGTCAATGATCTCCTAGGAAACACACGTCTTCTTCTTCTTTGTGCTTCAAACTGGAGCGTCTTTCGGGTGACCAGTGAGTAGCAGCGCCCCCCTCCGGTAAACTCCGGTAAAGTTTAAGCGCCTTAATCATTTCATCCTTCTCAGACATTTTGAGTTTTATCCTATGATTTAAAAAAGCAAAAACGAATTTTTAACAACTAAATTTTAAGAATTTTCTGATTTTTTTTGTTTTTAGCTTTGAATTATTATACACTTGACAGAAATAATTATCCCCATCTTTTGCAGTAAACACGTTTGTCATGAAAAATTAGTGATTCAACCAGAAATTTAAACTACAAGTAATGTAATATCGAGGCTACTGCAGCTAATAAGGAAATTCAAACCTACAGAAACACGTTGTAGAATAGACTGTTTTTTTTCTGTAAGGATTTTGTTGCTTTCAGTTAACAATGATTGACCTTTTGACCCTTCCCTAATGCTTTTCTGCATCAACCTGCAGACACACCCCTGTAGCTCACATTGTACTTCAGAAAAAAACAATTACAAGCAGATCCTGCTTCTGCAGCAGGGTTCGAACACAATTGATCCACAAAGGGAGAAGTCCTAAGAGTCGTAGTTAGCCCCTTGAGAGAACAAAAAGGAGATTTGTATCACTCGGGGCCACTCTGTGTCTTTTTCTTAAGAGGTCCAGTGACTAATGGAAAGCTAATTCTCTGTATAACCAAAACTGCTGAGTTTGAAGCTTTCATAAAATACTGTTAATCTTTGAAATTGTTGTTTCTTTTTTTTTAGCTTAATCTTCTTCTGAATAAAAGACTTCTGCACGAGAGACATTGTGGGCTTCTTCTTTGGCTATTTTATATTTAAATTAAATAAATCTCATAAGAAATGAAAACGGTCAAAAGTTCTAATTTATTGATTTAATTCAAGCAACAAAAATGAAGCAAAGAATTAATGAAAAAAGTACATGGATGTATACAATCTATTTAAGATGTAACCATATTAGTAGTTTTTAAATAGCAGTTAATTTATAAATGATTGATCTTTTTAATGGCCAAAAGCTAACTGTGTAATCTATAAAACATCTTTGGGGTTAATTATATATTTATTTTATTTGAACAAAGCTAGAAATGTGCAATAATGCCACTTTTTTTAATTTTTTAAGTTGGTTTGGAATCCTTTGATGGAATATATGGAAATGCATTTTACAAATGTAAATTCACTATGAATTTCACATTTCAGGCTTGCAATTTGAAAATGATTTTTGCAATTTTGAATTCAATAGAAAAATATATGTTAAACTTAGATTTAAAAAAAAGTAACATTTCTAATAAAAACTAAATCAATTGTATGAAATTGCCATGGGCTTTTGTTACCACAATTTTAATGAAAATACACTTTGCAATTTATAATTCATCGTTAAAAAAATTGACATTTCATTTATTTGTTTGTTTTAAATTCAACCTAAAGTTCCCCCCATCTGTAAAGCATTTTCATTTACAGTTAGAAACTGTGTAGAAAATAACTTAACAAAGGTTTGTATAAAATAAAGACAACAGACAGCTCAGACGTGTGTCATTCGTTTTTAATGCTGTATTTGCTATGCTTGTTAACAAGTCCAATAAGAAGCCATAATGCAGACGACTGCTATCCCGTGATCTTCATGTTTCATCATGAGTGAGTGTTTGGAACCTTACTATTCATAGTAAAACCATTTGTCAACTGGGGAAAAAAAAGAAAAATCATTCATGAAGGATTTGGAATAAAAACATTGCAGGTATAGACATTAGTTTGATTAAATTTCAAAAACACTCACCTGAACTTGGAACAGGATCTTCAGGTCCAGAATCACATGTCTGTGGAAATCACATCAACGATTGCTGTGTCACTATTTTTAAACTGATCAAATGAATCAGAAAATCCAATGGACTTACAGATTTAACTACAGACTCTGCTTCCTCAGAAGAGCAGCGAAATGGGCTGTTTGAGACTCCAGTGTTCATGCTGATTGGACACAATGACAAAAAAAGGCTATCACACATCCTCTTCTTATATGAATAAATGACTGTCTACCAAACTTTGATCAATCTTTGCAGAACATTGTAGTTGTAAAAACCACTTTTAAAAACATTCATTAAATGCGCTACAGCAGGACTGGTTTTCCTGCTGCTCACCAGTTTAACTCGCCAGCGCTGGTTTGCTTAGAAATCAGTGCTTTCCAAAACTCATGTGTACTCTTCACTGTATTTATGGCAAAATCCTGTGAAAAAAAAAGGTTTTTGTACATTATATTTACAAAGAATTACAATTTTGTGTTAATAAAAGACTAAAAAATATATTTTGAGCTTTTATTTTGGTACTGCTTTACAATACCCTGTCTTTGAACTCCCCATTAAAAGCAAACTGGTTTTCAGGTTTTCCATCTGGAACTTTGTATCTTCTGAACCAATCAACAGTTGCCTCCAGATACCCCGGCTTCAGTCGCCTCACATCATCAATATCTGCAAACAAACGTCATCGAGAAAATCTGCATTTCAGATCGTTTGGGTAACCATGACATCACAAGCAAATGCGTATTTCAGGCTGCACCTACTGTGAAACTCTCCGGCTTCAGGGTCCTCAGTATTGATCACAATGACCTTCCAGTCTGTTTCCCCCTCATCAATGAGAGCCAGAGTCCCCAACACTTTCACCTTGATGATTTCTCCTCGAGAGCACACCTGAAAATAGCATTCTGGACTCTAAAAACAGACTCCAGCTGCGCGATCTGAAGATCCTCGTGTTTTCACACCTTGTTTCCTATGTCACAAATATCAATGGGATCATTGTCTCCAACACATCCTGTATCACTGTCCTGGTGGTGGGGGTCCTCCCACGTCTGTTTTAAAAGAAAATAACAAAAGGTTTCATCAAAAAGATGAACCAGACAGGTCTTCTGTTGTCACAACTTTTATTGGAAACGAGGCTTCCCTGTGGAATCGCTCCATAATTCCAAATATAACCTTTATGGGGAAACACATTGGCCACATAACGAAGGTTTTCCTTCTTCACATCTTGTTTCAGTGGATTGAGAGGGTCTTTGGTGCCAATCTGTGAGATTTGAACACACAAAAGCTGCTAACAGTTACCTGGATTTAAGCTACATTTTGTTGAAAAGTACATGTCATGCAAACTGTAATAAAGTCATAAGCTATAACAAAAGTAAATATGTAAAAGTGTACCTCCATCTTTGCATTTGTCCATCTCGGAACTTCCACAACAGCGTGGAAAATATTCTGCGAAAAAATAGAGTTGGTAAACTTTTTGAATTGTGGTTTTGAAGCCATCTGAACTATTTATTCAATTTTTCTAGTAAAATGATCTGATTCATTTTACAAAATTATACATAGAAAAACAATATTGAAAAAAACAGAAAATGATACAGATAAATAGAATATTATTAATTGACAACTAGTAAGTTTAGATGATGAGATTGTTTTTCATAGTCTGTGTTTTAAAGTTTTGTTTCATTTTTTTTTTTTTTATTATAAGTGATGGAGTTAATGTTCCAATTTCAGCCTAATTATGCTTCATAGTGGGAGTACATGGGATAAAATAATAACCACGACTGATTTTTGACAATAAAAAGCCAAACACAGAAGAAGAAAAAAAGGATGCTTCATGCTTATAAAGGGAAATTGGAAATCAACTAAAGATCTCCAATTGATACAAAATAGTTGAAAAGTACCTCAAGGGGAAATTAAATTAAACCTGTAATGCAATCATGTTTAAAAGAAGATGCTCACCTCTGATTCATTTGCATAGATGGGTATGTCATGAAAAGGTGAGATGTATTTTCCCTCTGAGTTTTCTATAACAAAAGTTGACACTTAAGCCCTTTTTACTAATAAAAAGTATGACATTTTCTTAATAAAGCTCTGACTCTTGTCTACACAGAACTGAGAACCTACAAGTCTTTCAAACAACTATAATAAAATGCGCATTTCAATAAAATCAAAATTTTTTGCATTAAAAAAACAGTTGATTCAAAATTGTGTGCTTACTGAAAAACACCCTGTACTCCTTGGTGTTCGGCCTGCCCCTCTCCTCAACGGAAAAGCTCATGTTGATTTGAGTCTCTGCCTCTGTAGTGTGAGCACGATTTCACCAAGAATAAGAGCCTCTGGGGCCGGGCGGGGGGATAAGACGCCACTGAGGCAGATGAGCAGTCATGCGCAGTGTTCAAGCAGAGGGTGACAGCCTGACTGTGCCAGCAGGGCTGCAGAAGCCGAGGTGCTGGATTGCAGGGCCAAACTGACAGCAATCCCTCCTGTTTGGTTTCTGAACTCAGATCTCATCTTTATGTCGGCCTCTGGAGCCCACCACCCTTTTGCAGTGCAAGACAAGGAATAGTAATCAGTGTCTGATCCATGAATGCTGCAGTGGTCCTACGTTTCTGACACCTTCTGTCCTGTAAGCTGCGACTCTGGGGAGACAGATGGAGCAGGCTGGAGGCAGCTGTAAACCAATTAACAAGGCAGGATTAGCAGGATTAGAAGACGTGACTTCTAACTCCTTTAGGGTCACCGCAACAGTACAACTTTGATTTTTAAATCTCTTTTTGACTACTTCTATTTTTTTTTTAAAAAGGCCAATTATTTTGCATTTATACATTTTTGTTGTCTCATAATTTGGATTATTTGTGCACTTTTTGGGGTGTCTGATACTACACCTACACACACACACACACACAAGTTTAGCTATTTCACTTGTATAAATCAAACATGATGCAATCCAGGAATTTTGAGTGTTAAACCAACTAATAAATAAAATATTACTTTTTTTTATTGTGGGAATACTGCACCAATTTAATGACACTATGCTTAGGATTTTAATTGTGCCAAAATGCTGTATCAGTCAGAATAAAATGTGATTTGAAAAAGCTCCTTATAAATCAAATCCAAATGTGTTTAAGGAGTTTTGGATGGTTTGTAGAAAAACAGAAAGGCTAAAGGAATTCAATTTTCTACAAAGTTCTGTTTTTAGGCGCGTTTTATGCATATGCACAGATTATGGTGCAAGAATTAGGATTACGGAACATTTCAGATATCCTATAGAACATAAATACTCATGCTGGACTGCCATAATGTAGCTGACAAGTGTAATCCGTGAAAGTATTTCTTTTTTGAGATTGAGATTTTTGCTTTTGTTGCTCTGAAAATGCTTTTAACCCTTTAATACAAAATGTGTTTTTAAAGACAAAAAAATTTACAAACCATGTGCTTTATGAATCATATTATCACTGTAAAGGGGCAATCTCAATTTTCTATAATTGCCTTTAGCCTCAGCTATTGCTTTTTGAGGTAATAAAAACCCCAAGTAAGATCCTGATTTGATCATCTGCTTCATAATTTTCATAACTATGAACTGTCTAAATAAATTCTTATTCTCTGTTTCTTTGTACTACGGTACATTTGAATGTTAAATACATTATTTTTGTGTCTTCGCAGTAAAAACTTCACCAGCTAAACGGCTTCCTCTTCTACTTTCCTGAGATCTTTTTCAACCCTGATACAGAGGCTAAATAAGACAAAAGGTTAAAAAAAAAGAAAGAAAGTCTGGAAAAATTTCAAAACTGTTTATTTGTGATGTGAAAAATCAAAGTAATAAATAAGGCAGGAAAACTCAAAGCATTTGAAAGCCCGGTTATGAACACAGAGAGAAATTGTATCCTAAATGATAAAAAAAAGGCATCTGGATGGAGTTTTTCCATCATCAGAAATTCCTGTTTCTCCCCATTCAAGTTTGTATCCCATCACCGAGCCGCCACTTTAAAGTTTACAGCTTCAGTAGTTAAAGCCACAACCAGTTCAGAATAATATATTGATCACACTTGCATAGAGTCTAAGGCTCATTTGCTGACAAAACATCAAATTTGTGGGGAGACTGCAGAGCAGTTTGAGTGCTGGAGCTCAGAGGGTTTGACCTCACGTTCAGCCACTTCAGCGCCGCCATGTCGGACAGTTTCTCCACGGGTATCTCTGTTGAGAAAAGCAAGAGAAAAGAGAAAAACTGGTTATTTTGGGAACGTCACTGTTCACAACAGGACAGATTAAGGCGTTTTTACCGGCGATGCGGTTTCCCTCCAGGTTGATCCTCTCCAGGGTGGCTATTTCTGTAAGCTTATCAGGGAAGGCTGAGAAGCTGTTATTAGCCAGATTGACGGCAGTCAAATGCTGCAGTTCTGCAATGTTGTCGGGGAGCTTGGTGAGGACATTTCCTTGTAGATCAACCTCTTGAAAGCAAATAAAACCCGAGAGAAGTGAACATCTTTGTCAACAACATACATAAGTTTGCTTTAAGTCAACTATTTGGCATATTTTTCTACCTTTGAGCTGAGTGAAAGTTGAGAAAAACTTGCTGGAAATGGCCTTCATCTCATTGTTAGCCAATGAAATGACGTGAATGTTGTCACTGACTCCCCTCAGGAGCTGGAACACACCCTCAGGGAAAGAAGTGAGCTGGCAGTTCGACAGGTCTGCACAGAAGAATTGCACAAATTTGACATTATAAAAGCATTAATGCAGCGGGAAAATGATGAAAACCCAAAAGTAATACAGGCTGGGGAATTACAGCAGCACAGATTTCTTTTGTCCCTCTGTCGCCATCTGCTGGTACAGTTTTAGATAACGTCAGATTATCTATCAAGATGCTCTAAAACAGTAAAAATAGCAAACCTTTCTTTTTTTACTTACCCAGACTATCTTTGTCCCCCTCCATCACTGCATAAATTCTTTGGACCACATTTGCTACTGCCTCTGCCATCTTTGATCAGTGTTTGTTTCTATATTGGAAGAAGCAAACCACTGCATGTCAACAGTAAACACGTACATGATCAAATCTGTAGTTGCATGCAATCTCTTTGTTTTTTATAGCTTTTCAGTATAAACCACACAGTCCATGACTGTATCTGTGTTTTGAATCATGACTTAAAACATAATTAAGACTCAGGGGAGGAGAGTACCTGGTGGGTCATCTCGAATAAGGAAACAGCTGAAGACACTTGGAATGAAGAATTTCAGGCCAGAACTAATTGAAAGTGAAAGTGAAGGTGGCAAAGGCCAAAAAAAGACCACCGTAGAAACAAAGAAGGTAAATGAGGATCTGTACAGGTTGGCAAAGCAGATGGGAGGATGTGCAGCAGGTTAGAGTGATCAAGAACAGAGATGAAAAAGTGTGGACAAGTTTCACAAGTGTGATGGACAGATGGAAGCAGAATTTGAAGAGCAGATAAAGGACAAAAAATGTTAGAAAGCACAGAGGACAAGAGGTAGCTGTTGTACAGCGGGAAGTAACAAAGATCAGTGAAGATGAAGTGAGGAAGACAGAAGAAGATGAAGAGTGGAAAGGGAATTTGTCCTGATAACACACTGTGGAGGGATGGAAGTGTTTAGGAGAGGTAGCAGTAGAGGTTTGGACTCAGAGGATTGAGTGTCTGTCTGAGGATGACAGAGAAATGAGGGAGAAGCATTCTGGTTCTCATTTTTGGGAAAAAGACATGAAGAGTTATGTAAACTACAGATGAATAAGCTGATTAATAACTCAATGAAGTTTTGGGGAAAAGTACTGGAAGCCAGGTTGAAGACAGAAGTGAACATTTGTGAGCAGCAGTAGGGTTGAACCACAGATCCAAAATTTGCTTTGATGATGCTGGAAAGGACAGAAAACCCCAGAAGGAGCTGCATTGTGTCTTTATAGAACCAGAGAATGTAAGACAGGATACAGAGAGGAGAGCTGTGGTTTGGATGAGCAAGTCTGGAGTAGCAGAGAAGTAGATTAGAGTTGTTGAGGACATGTATGGGAGCTGGAAGATAGTGGTGAGATGTTATGTAGGTGTGACTGAGGATTTTAAGGTGGAGATGGGACTGCACAAAAAATCAACATTGAGGCTCTTTTTGTGAGGCTAGACAGTTATCTCAGACCAGGTGTCTCCAACCATGTTCATCGAGAACTACTGCCGTGCTTGTTTTGCAGCTAACCTCGCTTTAGTTCAATTCCTGTTTAGCTGGATTGAGAGAGCCTAGTTTTGGATTAACTGCACACACTTCATCCTGATGACTAATTACTGAACTGAGAACTGTTATAAGATAAAAAAAAGTCTACATATTGTTTCATTTTTCATACCTAAATTTATGATTTAAAAAGTCGTAATTTTACATGGAGAAATACAGGATTTTTTTTAAATAAAGTTGTACATTTACAAAAAAAGTCGATTCAGCGAGATTCTTGAGGAGTGTAATGTCCATCTGGTTTTTCAGAATTGTCTGCAACGTAAGTGAAACAGGTAAAGTTTGCTGTCTTTGTTGAAATATTTCACAAGCTAAATGTAACATTTTATTTTCAAAAATGGACAACTTTTTCTTGTAAAATTGTGACATTCTGAAGCCTAGGATAACACTTTTTTCTTGCAAATTGTTGATTTTTTCCCCCCATAACTGTAGGTCAAATTTCTTATAAAACTTTCAACTATTTCTTATAATTTTAGAACTCTATTCTCATATATTGATTGTTTTTTTTTTTTTTGTCTTTTAAGGGTGGCCCTTATACCCTGTGGTAAGAACTAGAGACAGGTGTGCCTTAGAAGAACTAAAGGTGCAGGTTAAATTTACCCAACCAAGCTACAACAGAACAGAAAGACATTGGCTCTGTGAGGAAAGAAAGAAAAATGACCAACCACACTTATTAAGAAAGCAAAAATTAAAACTGAAGTGTTTGGATGTAAAGCCTAAAAAGGAAATTTGGCTCCTTAATTTAAGTTTAAATGGGTTTGCTGCTTTTAAGACATTTACTATTTCAATGATTAATCAACTGTAATGCATACGTTACTATCATTGTAACTACAGTAATGTATAAAAGTGACGTATTGAGTAGTAATTAAGTTGCTAAAGTGTTGTAACTAGAAGCTTTCGGTTTTTTGAATGGTTAAACATGCTTAAAAGTATGTTAATGATTTTTAAAACAGTATAAAAAAAGGGCGATGAGCTGTCGTACAACCAATAAAAATCGTATAATCATTTATATTTAAAAAAAAAAAAAAAAAAAAAAAAAAAGTTCAAGTTTTCATTAAGCCACGTGAAGCAGAAACTTACCCCAACCGGTGCCTCGCAGCTGTCAGGGTTAGCTTCACCGGTATGGGATCTTACAAGCTAGCATTACACGGCTGTGTTTTTTTCTCCCTTTGTATAACTTTATTGCAACATGACAAAAATCAAAACAGGAAAGTCTATAGTAATTTAAAACATTGCCATTTTAAGCGAAATTAAAACTTGTAGCATGTAAGGCAAATATGAATATGGTTATAAAAATATAAAATAAAAAGGAAAAACTTTGCAGTGCTCATTGTTCGAGTATAAACTAAATTTAGCCTTATGCAGCACGTGCTAACAGTTGCTAGCCGGCTAATAGAAGTAGATGAATGGATGATGTCACTTATGTGCTGACGCGGTGCGCAGTGGGAGTTTATAAATGGCTATGGTTTTAACAGGATAAAAATAACTTTTAAAAAAAAGTTGTACGTGAATCTAAAACACTACATAAGGCAAGAATTAACATTACCCAATTTCCAACAATTTATTTGTATTTTTATTCATCTCAAACATCAGTTGTTTTTTATTTTATATTTTTCTACTGAATTTGAACTGAATGTTTTTCATTTATACAGACACATCACAAACATCCCAGATGAAATGAAGGATAACTATTTTTTCTTTGCAAAATATGCAACTTAAAAGTTAAAAGCGATCCAAATAATCTCTGAAAATATTTGATTTACTCATTTACCCCACTGCATATAATTTTGAATAAATTAAAACAAATAATGTGTTGATTTGTAGCTACAATCTAATGTTTATTTTGTTTAACTCTGGAATAAGAAGGTAAATATTGTCTTACCTTTGAATTAGATTTGTATCCAGTTCGCTCACTGTGAAATTTCTGTAAAATTCCTGTGTAGTCTGTTTTTTCAAAAGACTAGAATACAATAAACTCACTGGCCTCAAAAGACTAGAGTTTAGTTTGCCATTGTTACACCTGCCACTTTACAGTAAGTGCTGGATCCCTACTTCTATTCAGTGGTGTAATTTCAATGTGGAAGCTGTGAGCAACTGCAACACTGGAAAAATCTCTTTTGGTATTCAGCTACTTTGTAAATCACAGTTTTAGAAATACCAGCTAAGCATCGGTTTAGTTAAAACATATATTGTTTGTGAATATGAAATATAAAATTTAACAGCCAAATATGAAGTGTGACAAAAACAAGTATTTGGCTGATTGTACTTTTTTCCACTTAAAAATGTTCTAAAATGGTAATCATAGTTAGACCTTCACTGTGAAGGAGAATGCAAAAAAAGAATTCAGGAAAGCACATTTTATGATTTTTAAATAAATATTTGTAAAATGGTGCAGAAAATTGGTATTTGGTCAACAATAAATGTTAAATCATGCATTGTGAATTCTTGCTTTCAGTTATATCTATGATGAACGTTACAGACTTCTCTCATCTTTTCATACACACACACACACACACACTCTGAGAATGTGTTACCAATAGATCGTGTGGCATAAGAAAACCACACATTCAAATAGACATAAATAATTTTTTATTTACAATAAATACACATTAGTTCCCAGTGACAAATTTTGCATTACACAATAGAATAGTGCTGAAATATTCAAGAACATTGCAATTTCCTTTGTACCTATATCTTGGTGAGGGACAGCAAACTAACCCTGCATTTATTGTGACAGTAGCTAAATTTTAGATTGTATTTCAGCAAATCTCATACCAACATTGGTCTTCCTATTAACCAGAACCAATAATAAAGTGTCTGCATGTGGATCAGATGCAAATTAATAGTGCACACTGACAAACATCAAAGAGCTTTTTTTTTCTGGTTAAGTGTCTTTTTTTTTGGCCCTGTTATTCCGAAATCGTTTATCTTCTTTCAGTATGGCTACCTGCCTGTGCCTAAATGGTGCTCCATAACACCGACATTTGTCGCTGTGGTCACTGGCAGCCACATTCGTCCACGATCATGTCTTCATGATGACGAAGAAGCATTTCTCCATTCTCATAGTACAGCATACTGAGGGGGCTCATTTTGGTGGGGGCGCAGCATGCCGCTGCCACGCGCTCTGGATGATAATGCTTCAAAAGACTCTGGAAAGAGACAAAAAAAGATATAGTTACTTTAGAATTTCATACACACATTTAATAAAGATAATTTCTTTGTAAAATATTTAATTCGATTTTTTTTTTAGCAACCAATGATATTTATTACATTTTAGAGACCAACATAAAAAAAACAATGTGAAAGTTGTTAGTGTAAGTTTACTTTGTGCTTTTTATTCTTACAAGAAGTGTAGCGTTAATGCTAAAAGAGCCATTTGGTCCTGTGTTTTACTTACCAAAATATATATATTTTACTAATTTTTCTGGCCACAAAGCACATTTATTTGTAAAGTTAAAAAAAAATACACAAATTGAAGTATAACAGTCTTATATTACTAATTTGACAACAGCACATTCTAGTTCCTTTCAAAATAAAATGCATCCTGTGTCAAATAAAATCCTGCTGCAGTAGATTTGCAAGTATACTTTAAGAATTTTGTCTCTGAACAGCAGTATGGTAAGAATATAATTTTAAACGTATTCTAATAATAAACTACCCTGAGAATAGATCAAACCTTTGACCATCATTTTGCGTAGTTGCCTGACACTTTTTTTTGAGGAATGGTAAAGCTCTCAATGTCTCTTGATTAATTGTTATGTCAGCAGTTGTTAAAAAAAACATAAATCAAATTAGTTTAAAAAACTAAAAAGAAAAAAACGTAACTATCAAATTTATTATTTATTCAAATCCTTAGCATTTTTCTTCAAAGTCAAAGAGCCACAATGAAGGTATAGAAGAGCTACAGGTTGCAGACCCCGGGGTTTGGGTAAAGTAATACTAAAAAAATTTCTAAGGTTTTTGGCAATTTTTTATTTTCATTTGACCAAGTCCTCATCTCTCTCTTTGAGAATTACTATTATGTTGTAGTTTTTGGTTCATTTTCTTATTTTTTAGTGTCTAATATAAGTCATAATATTTAAACTGCATTTGGATTTCTAAAATTTCCTGAAAATGCATTTTTATTTTATTACAGTTAATTTTGGAAATATGTTCTGCCTGTTAATAGCAAGTCACTGAGAGTGTTTTCCATCTGATGTAAGTTCTGAAAAAAAGTAAGATGGATCCACAAACGTTTACCTGCATGTAAGCATGATTGGTTGGATTTAGGTCTTCTCCTAATGGACCAGGGCAGGAGCCTTCACAGCGGAAGGCGTTGTATTTTTTAGGAAAGATGATCCAAGAACCCCATCCAATTTGAATAAAGTCGACGTACAGGTCCACTCTGCGACAGAGAGATTTTTCTCCCCCTCTCCTGAACACATGCGAGATTGCTGTTTGTTCTCTGTGTCCTCGCTTGCTCCGACGCCTCTTCAGGCCTTGGACCCTTTTGATTTCAGCGGGGGACAAAAACTTGGATTGTTCAGCTGTGTGGAGCAGGCTCGCTTTGGCCTTTGAGTTCCCATCAGACCCCGTGTGTGAGAAGACAACCAGCAAGGCCTGGTCACTCTTGAGGAGCTCCTTTCTTGCGCTTGCAACATAAACCGGCCGATCCAGAACAGGCGATCCTCTTTTTTTCTTCTCCTCCTTCCTCCGTCTGGAGACACGTTTGGGTCGGTCACCAGTTCTGGAATTCCCCCTGAGCCAGCCCAGCAGAGGATTGGTGATGTTGAACACCTTCCAGCTGTGTGATGAAGTAACTAGGGACGATTGAGAGAGCACCCCCACCAGCTGCTTCCTCTGGTGATGCACCTCCACTGTGATGTTGGAGGCATTCATGGCCAGAGGAACTTTGATTCTCAGCTCCGCTGCCTGGATGTGGATGTCAGTGAGCAAGGCACGAAGGTCAAAAGTTGCCACCCAGCGTCCACGTCTGTATTTCAGATCTGATGTGTGAAAACAGAAGTATTTGATCAGCTGAAATTGCTGGACATTACATTATTATGAAATGTGTATATGTACACATATTGACCAAAATAGAGAGGGGAAAAAAAATAGATATTATTCTAAATGACTAACTTGCTTTTTTGTGGTTTTCCTTACCAAATCTGGTTACTTCCTGCTTTTCCATTTAGGAAAAGTCCTTTTCACAGTCAGAACAGCACATTCAAGAAGGACAAAGTTTTGAAACAGTTTCTATGTAATCTGTTGCTCACTTATGTTGGCAATAATTAAAATACCCTGAATATTAGGGTTATAACAATTAATCAACTTAATAATTGACTGACATTCCTATGTTGTTAATCGGAAGGACCTATTCTATTATAAAAATGCTTCAAAATGAAAAAGGAAACCTAGTATGCCAACATTGGAACATCTTGGATTGAGACATAGTAGGCTTATTTTACTATGGTGTAAAAACGACCAAATGCCATCACAGAGGACAACACACATGTGATGGCAGCAAAAAATGATCAATCCATCATTACAGTCCTATGTGTGTAAACAATTAAGATTTTCAAAGATCCCGTGACCCCTAAAGGGACAAAACGGCTTAGAAGATGAATGAATGAGACCATGCAGTTTGGTTCCACAGTGACAACAGTGAGATTAACTTTATGAAACTAAAATGTGAATGGATTTGACATGAAATCTTGTTTTTTTTGTACACATATTTGATTTTTACTTGATTATTTTACCAGAAATTCAAGGAATATATAAACTTCACCTGAACTTTTCAGCACCCAGATATTAATCTCTAAATCACACTATTTTGGCTAAAGATGTCCTGGATTAATATTTGGTCAAAAAATTCAAAATAAACCAATATCAAGTATGAATCGTATCTGATATAAATTAAATCATTAAAATGAACTGTTACATCCCTACTTAATATAATTTGGTTTTAGTGGAATGTTACAATCTCGAATATTTGTTTGTCTTTTTTATTGCATTTCTATAGTGCCTTATCAAACAACATTGGTGGGGAGTTGGGCCTGTTTAAATAAATCAACTTTAATCCGGTCAGGTCATGCAACCTGATGCTCACCCTAAATAATGAGGTGTGGCTCAAATTAATCTGCGGGATTAAAGTGCTTGCAGCATCTAAACTTTGTGTTGGATAATTGAGTTTGGCTCTTGATTAAAAGTGCAAACCGCCACCATCATTAATCCACTCAGGTAAAAAAAAAATCCCGAAACTAATCATCATTCATGCATCCACGCAGGTCCTGGCTCCTGCATATCCTTGCTCCAAACAAATAACACTTTGCAGAGATGTGAAATGAGCACGCCTGCCTGCGCACTCCACTTGTGCCACCTTTCAATCCCGAGCTCTAATCTAATCAGACCAAGTGTGAAAAAAGAACTAAGGAGAAGTTGTTGATTTGACCCAAGAGATTTGTATAAGGGATGTCTGGCGAGGTACCTAATCAACATCACCCATTGGGGGGGTTGCTTTGAGAATTAGAAAGAAACCCGTCCTTTTCACACGCTGATCCTTGCATGGTTATTGGCTCTTGTGCGGGATGTGGATTGAACGTCTCTGAGGTCGTCTGGCGCGCAGTGACAGGGCGACACTTGAGCAACAAGGACAACAACATACCAGAAGAGCTGACTCCGATTCTAGCTTCACTTAAAATGAAATCCTGCTTGGTTGACACCAAAATATATGTATATAAGTAGAAACCCAGATCTTACTTTTTGCCACCAGGCTCTTCACTGTGTCTGCGCGCTTGCGCTCCAAATTATCCAAAGGCCTGGATAGATTTGACTTGAAGTTCCTGTAGAGATTGATCATGTACGTTGGCAGGTGATATCCCACCGATCTGTCCAGGGCTAAGGAGCGTTCCGCCGACTTCATGAAAAATCCACTGGAGTCCGGAGTCCCGTGAGCCAGCAGCGCCAGCAGCGACGCAATGGCCAGCGCTCTCAGTGCGCGCATCATCTCAGCCCGTTCATGGCAAATTCTTCTCCCCGTGAGATTAGGGCTGTCTTATATAGCCTCACCCACCCACCTTTATGTTTAACGGGTGGTTGAGAACATTAAAGGAAATTGACGTACGTCTTCAAGAGCTGCAACATGACAGCTCATCGTCTATTCGGGTGCTAATGGGGAGGGCTGGATGCGTGTTTGCGCCAGGCGCAACGTTGTGTTTGCACAATGTTTCTGTCGCTTCTGCAGCTATGGTCCCCATCAGAACATGAAAAGTGGTTTCTTAATAGTCTGATTTACCAGTACTGAAATGCTAAAATGGAGAAAGAGGACGAAAATCCACCAATTGGCCCCTAATGAAGCAGACAGTTACCAAAACAAAACAGATGTCTAAACTAATAAATTTAAAGCAAAATACCTATTAACACAGCATCCGTTAGTTTAGCTCAGGACAAAAAAATAAATAAAAAAAAGATGAACATTCACAATTCAAACATTTATCACACGTTTAAATAAGCTTTTCAGCGGTAATTGGCTTTTATAAGAAAGGCTGTAATGGATGAGCACTCAAGCCCCAATAGCTGACTAATTTTCTTTACAACTGCTGTTCATCAATTTACTTTCCATTTGCCATCACATTGGAGGGATAATTGTTTTTGAGTCAAAATAATTAAAAAAATAATAATTTAATAAAAATACTAACATACTAACAAATCTGCAAATACAGCAATGTCACTCGCGTCATTACTCACTTACAAATCAATTAAAGATTATTTTTTTCTCAAAATGGAATGAATAACAAACATATTCATTTTTGACACCTCTAAACATGAAAGGATAGAAGATTTTTCTTTCTTTTTTATATATATAAATATCTTTTATATATTTTTTACACACACACACACACACATATATATATATATATATATATATATATATATAATGTACGGGCTTCCATTAGATGAATCTACGATCGTTTTTATTTATACTACTAATAAAACATCTGACATTATTTTTATACACTGATGGGGAAAAGTTATTATTGATACTTATTTTTAGTGAAAAACTAGTTCTAAAGTGTCTCACTACAAAAGGGGTTTTAAAACGATTTGTTGTATTTTGATGGGTACTAGCATCTATTGAGGCGAATGCGTGCGCATGCGCCGTTGTCCACACTGAGCTAAACCGTTTTCCTCGTAAATTTCAGGAGAAAATTTCAGGAGATACATTTTCAGGAGGGATACATCCGCGCCGGGGACTGTACCACACACCTACTCAAACCAAAAGCTCGGCGCATCAGCTGTATCTGTCGATTTAGTCTGTTTGAGCCTCGGAAAACAACATGCTTCCTCAAGACTTCTTTTCGTCAAGCGTCTGCTGAATGGTGAGTCGTTTCAAAGTTTACAGCTCTTGGTAAACGAATCACTCTAGCAGACAACCTAGCGCTTTCTGACCCCAAGAAAATGTCCTTTTTTAGCGTCATAGCTTTTATCTATCTTGGGGTTTTCTTTCCCCCACGGGGGAAACGTTTTCTGTTAAACATTTAGAGTATTTTAGGGGCTGATGGGAGTTTAGCATGTGCTCGCCACATTGACTGCATCTTTTGCTGTAGCGCCCACCAGAATCCAGCTATAAATCAAGTTAGCTTTAGCCAAAACTTCACATGTTAATTAGCAAATGTGGGAAAATCAACGTGAATAATATGTTTTATCCCCCCCACCTTTTTACCACCACAGCTTGTAATCTCATAGTCATCTAAAGTCTGAAATTTATCTTAAAAAAAAAAGTACAAACAAACAGTCAAACAAATCATTCGATAAACCTGCACGCATCCAAAATAACCTAAAATGAATCAGATTGCAGCTAAACAGTTTTTTTTGTCTTGTCATTAGGTTAAATCACTTGCAGGAGTATTTGGGGGCCATTAAAAAAAAAGAGACTGCTTTAATGAAATGTGACACTTCAAGTGTGAGAGGTCTCTGGGCATGTAAGTCAAAAGCAAAAGACACTCTTTGATGTATTGTTCTGGAGCTCTGGCTTTTTTGTCTCATTTGGGTCCGTCCAGCTGGGACCGGCCTCCTCTGGGCAGATCAGTTTACCTAGAAACCAGCTCTCGTCAAATGGGGGTCTAGATCACACTTAGGGGTATTATCACAATTAATCAGGAGCAAGGACACAAAACACCTCTTGTGAATAAGTAACCAGATTAAAAAAATAATAATAATTAAGTGAAAGAGTTGAAAAGAAGTGCATTTCGAAATCATTTGTCATGAGATGCTGTCTAAGTCCCATGTTTATGATGGGATGCTTGAGACGTGCAGAGGTATTTGTTAAAACTGCTGACAATGATCCTGTTTTCATTAAGAAATTTGGAAGAAAATGTAAAAATTGCTGAAAGTCATCACATTTGACCATGTTGGGGTGCAAATGCCTATATTAAATAGACATATATAGTTGAATGCAAGGTGAAGTTGAGGTCAATCCAAAATCCTTTCAGCAAGGTTACTGCTTTAAATTTCAGTTATTTAGTTAAATTTGTTTGTTCTTGGTAAAACTTTGATCAATTTTCTTTCTCTTTTTTTAATGAAAGAGAGGGAAGTTGTAACTGTTATAGCTATAACTTCAGGGTTTATTCTTCCCTTTTGAAGGATGAAATGACAAATAAAAAAAAAACAATCGTTCAAAAGTTCTGATCTGCTCTCCCAAAGTGCAGTAACTCATTTCTACCACTAGGTGTCTCATTTGACCATTTAACATTAGATCAAATGCCAAATATTTTGAAAAAATATCTTTTTTTCGCTTTTGGATTAGCATTCGTTGCCATTTTTGCATAAAGGATTATTAACAGACGACAACTTTTAAATATGCGGTCATAGTTAAAGATTGCAAGATAACAGTTTTGGCACTCTTCTGTTTCTAGACGTTTAACAAACTGGCTTTCATGGGTAAGACAGATGTCAGACCCTAGAGAGGATTTGGACAAGATAAGTGATATGAACCACATGCTTTTTTTTCCCACTCGGATGTGAGGCAGGGTAGGATGTTTTACCTAATGTGTGTCAGAACTTCCTCTTCTTCAATTTCTTCCGCAGAATTAAGTGAAGCCGTCAGGATGTGTATTAAATATTATGTCTTTTAAAGAGGCTATACTTCACCTAAATTCCTCATCCTTGAAGCAGACCTGCACGTCTTGATATCGTTCGGTTTCCTGTAAATCTTCTTGATCCCCGACTGAGTCGTTTATGTTTGGAGGTTTTCAGGCCGCGGGAGGGTTTCAGTCCCACGCCTGTGATGTTGCAATAGCTTCAGTCTTGGCCTGCGCCGCTGCAGGAAGGAACAGGTGTGGCAGCTGCAGATTATTATTTTTTTCATCCATATCTTGAAAATTGCTCTCGCCAACAAGCTCCATGTGAACAGAGATGGTTGATTACGCATTCTTATGTGGAAGAAATTTCCCCTCGACCAGCCAGCGTGTTGGAGAACTACCCTATACGTTTGTTTAGCCACCTGCAGTCCTCGCTTTAACTTAAGCGTGGTTACAGGAATCATGTTTGTTTGGTGGAATTGTCTTTTTTTTTTTTTTCTGGTCAAGCCTTCTGCCGCTCAACCCCAAGCCTAAATCCAAGTATTTGCCCAGCTGTAAGCCTGTTTGCCTTCAACATGGCATGTGTTAACTGCTAATGAATGGACTAATTAAAGCATTGTGGTTAATTAGGCCTGCGTGATGCCTCCTGGCAGGCTCACATGTCGGTGAGTGCTGCAGCTGAGACACCAAATCCTTTAAAATCCAAATTTTCTGATGTGTTTCATGCAGCTGCTAAAAGGTTTGCTGTACGGGTAAAAGGTGCTGCCAGGAGGCTCCGATTAGCGATTGGATCCTCTTGATGATGAGTATGCCTCTCAGGGTCCGCCTCCACATCCTTTTTACACACACGTACATTCACATGCATTTCTGAGCAGCTTTGTACCTCACGCATTCAAAAAAAAAAAAAGTAAGAAAGCCGTCAAGGGAAGATGCCTTCAGACTCTCTGCATCTCTGACGGAGAGCCTTCTGAGTGTCTGCCTTTCTCAGCGAAGGACGCTGCCGCTGAGCTGCTTTCTCAGGACGTGCTGGTCCGGACTGCCGCCTGCGGTCGTTCGATCAACAGTCTGCGACAGATCGCCTCACAGATCAGACAGGCATCCCAGGGAGGATGTGTGCCTGACACCGTTTGGCTGCAGCAGGGATGCCGCTTTAGTGGTTTCTTCCACACGTGTGCATCCTTCAGAAGGGGGGCTGGAAACTGAATGCCAGGTACCGGAGTTACTCTCCTCTTCTTCTGTGGTGTGATACTTTAGCAATTACATTTTGCTATTTTAGACCAAATCCTAAACAAATTAATACATTTTTGTTCAATATTTGCATAGAAACATGCAGCCTTTTAGATTCTTCTGTCTTGAAAGGGGTGTTTACTTGGCCGGAATATTACCAACTACAAAAAAACGTGGCTAAGTTTGAATTTGTTTGAACTCACAAAAGTTTAAAAGAAGTGGACGGTGATTAAAATCTTGTAAAAAAAACAAAACAAATCAGGGTGTAATCTGTTAAAGGAGGAGGATTTTTGATGGGTGTAACCGATCAAAGACCTGTCAGTTGGCTTGGTGGAGCTGACTGTGGTTGCATGTTGCGGTTTAAAAAAAAATAAAAATAAAAAAACAGAAAAAATCCTGAATGTCTCATTGCAGACACAAAATCATAGAGGCATTCAAGTTCTGTAGATCTGGGTTGAACTAAATTACAGGCAGAGTTTCCAAAATAGACTTGCGTAGGGCTTTTTGCAGCTTAGTGTCAGGCTGCAGTGAAACCAAGAATGCAGGATGAAGGGTATGCATGTATGTTGTGTAGTTGTACTGACATACTTTGGTTTTTTTAATGTCTCAAGCAGGATGCTTTGCACTCACTTAAGGTTTGCTGTGCAAGATTATAGTTGCGCAAGATTATAGTTGCATGTTTGCAGGTTTAAATACTGTGTTTTGAGGGGGGGAAAAAAACTCCCCTTTTCTCCTGAAGAATTTCTTTGAGAAGAAACTTACAATGTAGCACAATATTACAATGAATGATACGGTACAGTTTGAAAGAAAACAAAATGAAAAAAAAATAATAATAACAAGGAAGCGGTGAGCTCATTTCCATTCAGAACTTGACTTTTAGTGCAGGAACTAACAATGTCCTGTGGAATCACGGCTGTTTGCAACCTTTGACCTCATTGATGAGATATGTGTTCAGCTGCAGGGCGGAAACTTCAGAACTTCAGAGAGAACATCTGAGCACTTCCTGTTTAGGTGTTTCCTCTTGCTTGTTGCAGGGTTATAAATGTTTGGTTTATTTGGGCTTTTATTGTGAAATCAGGTTTACATTTGGTTGTAAATAAAAGCAGTCCAGTGCAGATTAATCTAGTGATTGAAAAATGCATAACACAACCTGAAGATTTGGGAAAATTGTGCAAACATTGTCAGACAGAATGAGTTGCCGCCATGGCGACCATTGAAGTCCTTGAATTGGTTAGGCAGAGTAAACAAAACGAGCGGAATGCAGAACCATTTGCGGGTTCTGCAGCCACGCTTTGTGGCGCTCCTCACCACCGTGATGGAGGAAGTTGTGTTGAAAGATCCCCCTCTGTGCTCTCCACCGATGCCCACCTCGCTGGAACCCCTGCACCTCTTGTGAATGAAGAGCGCTCCGCATCCTTCCTCGGGCCACCAACAGACGCATCCTGCAGCTGCGAGCTCCTTCCTTCCTGCTCGCAGACGCTTTTGTCTGAAGGACGCCGCTGCTGCAAAGTCGGGACACCGGCAGAATTTAAATGGGGCAGGCCTGAATGGAGCAATCGCTGGTTGGCTGGCACGAGGGTTTGGTTTCCATGGTTTTACTCCTGACTGAGCTGTCTCTGAATTTAAGTATTTGTGCCATTTTGGAGAAACTTTCCTTACCTGTTCTCAGACTTGTAAACAAAGGTAATAATAAAGGCGATGTTTGAGTTCCTGGATGGAATCTTGGAGTTTACTGTCTGCTAAACAGCCACTGTGATGCCCAGATTGGCTCTTGTGGAGGATGTTTGTGACCCAGAGCTATTTCTACTTAGGCCCCCGCCTTGCTGCCTGCCCGCTAGACCAGGTTTGTCCATTGGTGAGTGTTTGTTGATGAGGGCCATGCTCTGGGTGTAGCTCGGCCCCGCAGCACAGCTGACAAGATGCAAGGTAGGGAAGAGGGACCTCTGGGGCTCCAGTTTAAGGCTTCTGTACATTCTTCAGGGGGTTAACAATGTCACATTTTCTCAGGAGGCCTATAAAACGGAAGCTTCAGGAAGTATCAAGCTGCCTGTTTTCTAAATAGCTACAAGCGATAACTTACAGGAAGCTCTTGTGGATGACGGTCATATTTAGATTGTCCTGATGATGTTTTGGTATCTTCTGCTCAACTCTTTAATTTCCTTTAAAAAAGGAGAGGATAATAAAGTTTTATTTTGTAAAAATAAATGGGAAGAAAGTTAAAAGATGGGCATTTTTTTCATACTTAAGTTTGTTTGTAGTTCAGAAATTTCATTTTTCTTTTAATTAAATCTTTTTAATTATAGAGATATTTAAAAACTTGCTTTTTTGAATGTTTTTTTTTGTAAAATGTTGCCAGATTTAGAGACTTAATCTGCATCTTTGCGTGGAAAAATGTCTTTATCACTAAATGTGATGACATTTTTTGCTGCTTAGTTAATTATTATTACACTTTAGCATCTCTTGGACCGCCCTAACTGTCATCTGTGTCAAAAAGTTGTCCCTGTGAAAAAGAGCTGAAGTGTAGCCATCTGGATAGCAGATGTACTCCTGCTTCCCCCCTCGGTTTCAGTTGATTCTCTGCACGAATCCACTTCCTAACGGCGAGAGAGCAAAGCGGAGGTGATCCCCGCTGGAAAAAAAAGTCAGTGCCAAACTGCCGGGCTCTCCCAGCTACCGAGAGGGGGCGTTCCCTGTCGTTTGGGGGCGGGTAACGACATTTCCAGAGGGGGCAATTTCTCTTTGGATTGTGATACCAAATTCTCACACTTTCTGTCGGGAGCATGGCAGAAAAGAAGCAGCAAAGGAAAGGATCTGGACATGCAGATCACTCCCTGTTTCATTCGTAAGACTGCACTTTTTAGTGGATTATTCCTTTTTTTTGGAAGGGTTTTGTTGTTTTTCTTCTTGTGGTGGCCTGGTGATGACAGAAATAGGTTTAGGCGACTGGAGGAAAGTATTATTAAACTTCCTTTTATGGACATTTGGTAGAGATTGGATTTTATTGTGTATTTTTTCCCTCTCTATTACAACAATGTCTGCTATCTAGGCTCCGAAACTATTTTAAAGAAAACTTAACTTTTTTCTAATTTAATGGAGACAAAACAACAGTTCTGGGTGCTATCATTTTTACCGTCTAAAGTAGAAAGTTTTTCAGAGTACGAGGTTTTATCTTCCCACTCACCTCTAGACGCAACAACAGGGAGAGTGTCTGTGACTCATCCGCCACTTCTCTCCGCACAATGAGAGTCCAATCTGTTCAAGGCTGCGGATCACATGGAGGGGCTTTGAGCTGAGATGGAAAAAAAAAAAAGGGTGCTGCCATTCGACTGAGCTTCTTGACACCAAGTGGAACCTCATAACGGATTAATCCTTTCATCCTCGCACGGATGTCACTTTGGAATTGTGGACCCGAGTCTTCAGATTGCCCTTCACAGTGCAGTAGTTTCCAAAGCAACGACATGTTGGAATTCTGCAGAGCTTTTAATGGACGCTTCATGTTTTTAAAGGGTTACTCTAGACCAGGGGTGTCAAACATCGGCATAGCAGCTGTCCTCAAAGGGCCAGATATTACCAATACATGTGACTAAATGTAATGAAAACAAATTTAACTACTCCTTAATTTTAAATAACTCATTATTTATCTACTTAACTTTCTTTATAACTTTCTAAAGTGACAATTACAGTTGCATAGAAAACAAATGTTTGCTTGTTACTTTAGCATAAAGCCTTTTAAATTTGATTCAGTCAGGTTAGGTTATAGGGACAGTGTTTAAGTCCTAATGTATAGTCGCCCAATCCGATATTTCAAGTCTGATACCCCCTAGATATGAATAAATACACACCAATTTTTATTTTTTATTCTAAGAAATGAAAAACTTTTATGCTCTCGCGGGCCACAAAAAATGACACGGAGTCTTGAGTTTGACACATGTGATGTAGACCTTCTATTCGCTCTTTTTTTTTTTTTTTTTAAATGATTCAATAAAACAACACGGCCAAATTAATCTATAATCTTTAAGCAATGCATTAACAACTCAACATACATAAGAAAAAATAACTGATGCTTATAGTTTGAGAAAAAGCTTGAGTCAACAGGAAAAACCTGTTCTGTTGGGGTCACAAACATTTACAGCATAACAGTAGCACGCAAAAAGAAAGAATCAGCACTATTTATTCAAAATAACAATTTCCACTTAGTTTCATGAAAGATATTGATCATGCTTTTTAGGTATAAAAATCGTATAAGCCGTTAGTTAACTCCTTATTAGAGTATTCCTGTTTCCAAAAAGTGCTCAAATGATTACAGAAATAAAATTTCAAAAACACATGTGCTCCCCTTTGGGTTTAACTTTAACAAAGTTGTAATTTATTGATATTTCTATCTAAATTAACCCCAAAAGGGAATAAAAAAAATGGTAGAAGATGAGTAAATGAATAATTTAAGCTTAAAACTGTATTTCTGGTCTTTCTTTATTTAAATTGAGATGAACCGAGAGAAGATGAAAAAATGCCATTTGATAAAAGCTCTCAGTTGTGACGTAGAAAGCTAAATGGGCGGGCCGATGACTTCCTGCTCCGCTCCATTCTGATGCATCTACTTGCAGATAAACAGATTCATGTTTCTTTGTTTTCTGGCTCCAAACCTTTACGGTTGGATAGCTAGGATATTTCGCCATTTTTGTTTCACCGCTACTGTTAGCTTTTAGGTTATAAGGCGCTGTGGGTTAGCAGGAGAGAGTGTAAACAAATAGATGATGGGAATCGAGCGCAGTCTTAATTCCACCTAACAGTCCATCCCCTAAACTCAGACGGAAATTTCTGATAATCTCCTGTCGCGCTCTAGAAACGTGATCCTAGAAAACAACAAATGTTTTGATTTTGGCTTAAAACAGCATCATCTTAATTAAAAGACCACTAGGAATGCTTTAACAATTGATCAAATTATTATTGGATTGGGACTTTAAAGACTAAACAAACATAAATGAAAAAATGAGGAGAAAAGTCAGGCTTCAAGGTACTTTTTTATTGTTAAAATGTTTTTTTGTGGTGTAATTTTTGGGGTAAACAACATCAAAGAAGATTACAATGTTATAAAAATGTTTTTTATAATAACTTTTAAGGTTTTTAGTACAGAATTTCTAGAATCTTGGATGCAGTTTGGCAAAAATATTCTTTTTACTTAAAGCCTTCACATTGTTTTAAATAATTGCAAACAAACTTCTCATTTTTTTTAGTCTTCCAAGGAAAAAAAAAGAAGTGAAATCAGTGTTTTTTAGCAGTTTAAAAGGCTTTTTTAAATCTGGCCTGTTCTAGGTGTTTGTGTTGACCGTATTTGCGGCCTGTTGGGTGTCATTCACAGCAGCTTGTGGAGCATGGGTACAACTGCGAGTGCCGCACAACAGCCCGTTTCTGTAGCGTCGCCCATCGAGAGAGTTCACGGTAACGGCATGGCCGACATCAAGCAGTCCGTCGGCACGAGCCCCTTCCAGACGGTCAGCATCCACAACAGCAAGGCCAAGTCTATTATCACCAACAAGGTTGCACCCGTCGTCATCACGTAAGTCCCTCCTTGAATCCGCGTCCTCACGGTTGGGTGTTAACCCCCCCACAGGCTCCTGCTGGACTTCTGGATTCTGTTATCGCCCCGTTAGCTAATCTTGCCTAAATGAGTAAATGAATGGTTAACCTGCCTGTATTTCGTCTGGTTTTCAGATACAACTGCAGGCAGGAATTTCAGATTCACGATGAAATCCTCAAGGCTAACTACAAAGTGGGACGGATATCAGACTCTATGCCCGAGCACTACCTAGTGCAGGTAAGGCACCAGCCCCCTTTTACGCCTTAACCTTTCCCGGGACATGTTAAATGGCAGAGTGGCGTATTGGAGCATTGTCATGCGGCGTTTTCTGGTTAGAGCCAGCCATTGAAGCAGGACTGTTGTCACCCTCCCACGACCCCTTTGATCTGCCGTCACCTCAGTTCTGGTAGTTCAAGCACGCCGTATTTGTCAGGGTTAACCCACAGCTTCTGTTGACACACAAGGGCCGGTGCAGCTCGCGTTACACAGGGGCACGCTGGTGGCCGTTTTTTCTTTTTGTTTTGGCCACAACTGTTTTCACAAAGATAAGTCAAGCTGGTTTGTTGGGTCTTATGAAAAAATGGATTTTTACTTACCAAGGGATTTTGCTGTCCTGAGTTTGTTCAGTAAAAAAATCCCTAATTAGTCAGTTGAATGGTTTCTTCCTTTAATGTCATGCTACTTCAATTAAAGGTGGCCTATTAGCTTTTGGAACTCCATTCATTGACTAAAACCTTATAATTTGGGATTTTTGTGACTTGAGTGGCCTAATCCACCTTCCAAATCCCTCTCAAATCCTAGTTTTTACCAGTTAGCTGTGGTCCTGTGTTCATCAAACTGATTTATCCAAGTGATCACTGGAACTATACAGACTTTTTAGTGGAAAATGCACAAATAAGGCCTAAAGGGCCATAATAACAAACCGTATTTTCTTGTTGCCTGTCACAAGCTACTTGAAAAAGGTGGGAAGATTTGTAAGCGAGGAGTTAAGTCTGCTTTTGACCCTTTTTTAAAAATATATAATAATTAGCAGCAAATTAGAATAAACAAGCAAGGAAAGATTTGTTAAATGTTTGTATTTTAGCAGTTTTAAGTTTAACAGTAAGAAAAAAACATTTTCTGTGCTTCAAGTCTTGTTTTTCAGGTCAGTTAGCATATATATATTTTTTTTTCTTTTTGTGCATTTGTTTTTCTGTCTATCCTCAGTTTCTAAAGCAGCTCTGCTTCTCAGAGCAAGTTCTCAGGGTCACAGTTGAAAACATGGGAGATAGAGGCGGCACAGCAGAGATTGAAGCTGTTGAGACAACAGAATAACCAGACTGTAGTTGTGATGTTTGCAAACAGGGAGAGGAGAATCAGGTTAAAGGTGCGGAAGTACAAAACTAAATAAAGGATAAGAAGAAAAAACAATAAAATGTGTTTAAAAAGAGGCAGTTCCAGTGTGAAGATGTTTTTTTTTTCCTTGGCAAAGTTTAAAAACAGCTTCAATTTTGCACGTTGTCTTTGTTGTTTGGATTAATTTATAGAATACATTATATGTGTGACTAATTTAAATAATTGAAATTAATTCGAAAAAAAACCCAGAAGTGCTGACGATTCCAAGTAGATCAATGACGACGTTTGATAAATACTGTACTTGCCCAGATAACGTCCAGCTCCCGCCTTTTCCATTTTTGGACTTCACGTTTGCCATCCACAGACGATTTACATTTTTGTTCTCTGCATTTGTAAATGTCGGAATAAACCCAAGCTCAAACCTAACAAACCTGCGCTCGCAGGGGGAGTTCTTCTTGGTCCTGGATGTGTACAAAAAGGCAGATGTTCTAAACACAACTGAGAGCTGTGGGGCGCCCAACTTCCGCCAAGCCAAGGGGTCATACCCGCTGTACGGGATGGGTCAGCCCAGCCAAAACGGATTCAAGCAAGTTCTCCAGAGGCTGCAGGCACAAGGACAAGAGGTTCTTTTTTTTCCTCTTTTTTTATACATTTCAGGCTGCTAGAATTATTTTCTATTTTTTGTTGTCCGGTTAGGAAAATCTGCATGCTAAGGGTTGTCAGTAAATATTTAAATGGTCAGATTTTCTGTTGCCGTGTGGCTGGAACAGGTCAAGCAAATGGATGGTTATATGTACCAGTGGAAAATGCATGTCTAAAAAAATATCTCACTGTAATTGAAATAAAATTGGCAAAAATTATAGCTCAGCCTTCCTTAACCTCATGCATCATGTTTCCGATGATGGATTGTTTCCAGTTAGACTTGAAAGTGGTGCAACTGTGAACTCCTCTGCAAATCTTTGATTCGATGCCCGTCTTGCTGTGCAAACAGGAGATTATCTTCATCTGTGTAAGAGAGGAGCCAGTGGTGTTCCTCCACAAAGACAGCGACTTTGTGCCGTACACTCCCCGGAGGAAGGAAAATCTGCACGAGAACCTTCACGGGCTCGAACGGGAGGAGATGGTCGAACACCTGGAGCTCAAAATTAGAAACGAGGTGTCAAAGCACAGTCTGAAAGCGATGTCTTCCAACCACAAATCAGCTTTTTAGCCTGTCGTTTATGACACTTCATTCCACAGCTCCATGACTTTGCCAAGCTCAACGACAACGTCTTCTACATCTACAACGACATTGAGTTTTTTAGCGACGAGCCGCAGAAGATATCCATCACGTGTGAGGAGGACATCCACGTGACGGAGGAGGTCTACAAGAGGCCGATGTTCACCATGCCGGCCTACAGGTTGTTTGCTCTTGTTAGCTCCACAGCTCACACTTCAGCTCAGACGAAGCAGCATGTGGGCTGTCTGTCGCAGAGCATGCAGGGAGGGTTATAAATAGTGTTAGTTGTTTGCAAAGAGGCTAAATACCCTGCCGTTCCCCCCCCACCCCTTTTTTTTTTTAAAGCAGTCTGTAAAAACCTGCATCCCGCTGATTCATTGACATATTTTCCCCACGAGTCTCTGAGAAGAATATTGAATCTTGATGTTTTACACTAAAAAAAAAGGGTTTAGTCGTTGAGACAACATAGGTGACAAGTTGAATTCTGGGTAACAGTCTGATGTATTGCAGATACTACAGACTACCATTACCAACGGAAGGAGCACCTTTAGAAGAAGACTTTGATGCGTTTGTGAACATACTCAGGGTAAGAGCACGTAAAAATACCACGCCTGACATTTACCTGTTAAATCTTCTTTTATTTTTTTTTTAGAGATGCAGTTTCCTTGTAAGGATTTAGAAAACCCTGTAGGACAGAAACATTGCAGACCTTCTGGACTTTCTCAGTGAGGTAGCGAGAAGGTCAAACCCGCTTTTGTTTAATCCAGCTTTAAATCCGTCTTCCCTTTGCCATCAATCTCTAATAAAAATGATGTTTAGAGAAAAGAGAGATCTCGGAGACACTTTATGTCCGCTCCTCAGTCATCTGCCTTTGTCTGTTTTCCATCCTGCCCTTCACTCACACAGGATGTTCCCCTTCATCTTGTTTTGTCCTTTTTTGGACTGACTCGGAGCAGCCGGTCCAGTTCCCTGTGGTCGGAAAGTGGTTCAAGTTTTTTCTTTTGATTTTTTTTCTTTTTTTTTTAAACCAGTGTATCATAGTCTCAGTGCCATGCTCTTTTTTTGTGTCTTAGTTTTTGTAAATCTTACCAAGACAATTAAGTCATCTCCACATATTTGTCACACTGTCGCAATAAAAACTGATTTAAAGTTGTATCTTTTGTCTAACTGAAAATACGTGATCAGAGATCCTGGGATGCGTTGTGCTTCTCAGGAGAGCCCCAGCTTGGGTTTGGGCCACAACGGATCCCAGAAGCTGCCTGCCCTGCTGTTCAGCTGCCAGGTGGGGGTCGGCCGCACCAACCTGGCCCTGATCCTGGGCACACTAGTCATGAACCGCCTCAAGAGAGATTCCCAGCGATCACAGTACGACACCAGCATCCAAATGTCTGAATAGGTAGTACACTTTCTTTCATTTTTAACACAATTTTTGTGTGTGTTTAGGGTGGAAGAAACAGCTGCTGTAGAGCCCAGGCCGATGTTTCATGTCATCCAGTCTCTGATCAACAAGTTGCCTAATGGGCAGCAGGTTATGGAAGAGGTAAAGCAGTTTCTGTCGAATGAACACTAAATCTACAACAGTTAGTCAATACGACATTAAAGAACCGCTGTATTTGTTTTTCATTTCTGCAAAAATACAGAATTATACCAAAGAAGAGGATTTCTCCTTCCCTTTGTGAAATGTAACAGTTGACAAATATTTTTTCCTGTCAGAAAAAGATATTGTGTTTTTAATGCATTGCAACATGGTCAAAGAGTAAACCACGCTGAACCAATTTTGTCATTAAAAACTGTAAAAACGGGAAATTTAATCTTATAAAAACTCTCAACAACATTTGTTTTGATTTCCTTTTGGGTTCTGAATAAGTAAACTCAAAATAATTTGATGAAAGGATATTCTTTTCAGATAATATAAATTAGGTTCTAATTGTTGTCACTGTTTACTAAGTTGAGCTTTTTGTTTTTTACTTTCATTTTTATCAGGTCGATCATGCAATTAGCCTGTGTTCTGAAATGCACAACATAAAAGAAGCAATATATGAGAACAAGAGTAAGCTGGAAGGAATCAAAGATCAAATTCAGGTCAGAAATGTTTTTATTCTTTCTGTTTTGAACTTATTAAAATTTGTTTTAGCTTCATTTCTCAGACAGCAGCTTAGACCACAAACATCTAATAAACTCCAGTAGTCTTTTTGTTTCTTGATGTATTTATGCTTCACAGATGTTTTTAATAGACTTGTAGTGTATTTTTTCTTTCCTCACAGGGAAACCGTACCAAAGACTATTTTCTCAGCAGAACCATGCAGAGCTTGGAGCGTTACTTCTATCTAATTGTGTTCAATGCATACCTTCACGAACAGGTGAAGCTCTTTTTTTGTTTTTGAAATGTGAGACGTGACGTCTGAGTGTGACCCGGTGGCGTTGTGTTTTGCAGTATCCCCTCGCCTTCGTGTCCAACTTCAGTCAGTGGATGTGCTGCCACCCGTGGCTGTACAGGCTGCTGGCCTGCATGGATCTGTCCGAGCTGTCGGCTCCTGCTGAGCTGGTCACCAGCGGAGCCCGTGTCCTGGTGAGGCAATCTGCATTTACCTTTGTGTTTTATCTTTTTACCTACGATTTTCCTTAAAATTTAAAAACTTGCCCCCAAACCAGCTTTGGACTGGTCATTTTGTACCAGGCTGTTGAGGAAAACAAAATACAAAAATCTCTTATTATTATTATTATTTAAGTCTTCAAGCACTTTTTTTTGGACGCCTTTTGGTTTCATTAGTCACTGGGCTTTTCTTCCGGGCCATGGTTGGCTCGCCTTTTGCAAAAAACGTGTGAAGGATTATGTTTTTAGAGGAGGGGTACAAACATGGGAGGCGAAGTGAGTTTTGACATTTTATAAATGTGGTTTTATAGAAAGGTCTTATAATTAATGTAATTTTAAAATGCATAGTGTTACTTATAGTTACTGAGCCAATTTGGTTACATGTTTGAAGCTTAGAGAACTTGAATTCCATTGATTTTTGTCACATTCCTGCCAGTAACCCAAACTTCACAGCAATCATGAGTTTTCATTTCGTCCATTACCTCAATGTCTCCTGTTATGCTCACAGCAAGAAGGCCCCCGGTTCAAGTCCTGGCTGGGGACCTGAAGCGGGGGAGGTCAGAACACTGTTCTGAAACAGAACACCAATAGGGGACCTTATTCTAATTGTCCCTAGGTGTGACTGTGAGTGTGCATGGGTGTGTGATTTGTGGCCCTGAGACAGACCGGCGACCTGTCCAGGATGTCCCCTGCCGTCGCCCACGAGTGGCCGGGATAGTCTCTGGCCAGCCCCGCGACCCCGAAATGGACAAAACGGGGTTTAGAAGATGAATGAAAAAAACAAAGACGAATAAGTTTATTGTTGAGTTTTGAAAAAAGGTTTGGAGATTTTCATGCAAAAGACAACAAATATGGAAATCTATTACTTTTAGGTGCTTTTACAAATGAAAAAGCTTCTGTGAGAGTTTTATTTGGACTTTTAAAGATTGTGACTACATGTATAAGATAATCATTGAGGCTTATATGTTTTGAGATTTTTAACAGTGTGTTCTGACCTCCGTTTTCATTTTATTTTCATTCCAGCTTGATGATAACACTGCATAAGCTCGGCTATTTTTTGAAAAAATTCTAAATACCTTCTTATTTATTCCTGTCAGTCATGTACTTGTTCATAGTTTGTCTTTTTACCTTTGTCGATTTTTCTGCATCAGAATGCATACGTGTTGAAATATGTGTAGATGTCAAGACTAAACACTTTCTTGAGTGTTAATTGTAGAAAATGTTGCACATAATTGTTTTGCCTAGGTGATTTTCAGTCTCAGGTTTACATATCACTCCATAACACCTCAGTCATTTGCATTTCTATTTAAGCTCGACTTGCTCGTCACTCCAACCCACAGCACCTCTTGAACGCGCATCTGTTTCCTAACATATCTGCCATGTGACCTGATGAATTTCTGACGAACTGCTTCGTCTGAGCAGGTCGCTGATGAGTACCTGGCTCCTGACGTGCTCAGCACGGTCAAAGAGATGAAGGCGGTCAACTTCAGACGAGTTCCCAAGATGCCTGTTTATGGAGTGGCTCAGCCGACATCAGAGGTGGAGCACGCTCATATCCTTCTAATCAGCACTGATCCTCCTACCTATCTGTGGGGCTTAAATCCCTGCATGATTTAATTTCCATCACTAAAATGCAGAGAATAGGATTATTTAGCAGCACGTTTCACATTAATCACTGTTTTGGCCTCCGTGTGGACTTGCTGCTTTTTGATTTGATCACCTTTATAGGCAACTGGAGCGGTTCTGGCTCATCTGACAGATGGAAAGAGGAAGCACAGTCACATTTTGTGGGTTAACCTGCAGAATGAGTTGGTGTTGGAAGGCAATGGACAGATATTTGTTCCAAGGGAACCTTCATCTCTGGATCAGCATATCTCCATCCCAACCTGTGACCCGCAGTTGCTTAGGGTAAAGAAATTCTGCTGTTTTTAGCTTGTTAAGGTTGTAAGATATTGTACACACAGTGCATATTTAAAGTCTAAAGTCCACGTGAATCCCCTCCTGGCTGGCAGAAATTGGAAACATCGTTGAAGGAGGAGATTTTGAAGGCTCAGAAGTGGCTGGAAGTGGTGCTGGAGCAGGAGAAGCAGATGAAGATGTTGAAGAGCTGCCAGACAGTTCAAGAGATTTTCAACCAGCACAAAAGCTCCCACCAGGGCCTCGTATACAGACGCATCCCTCTACCTGACTGCAGTGCACCCACAGAGGAGGTAATGACTGAAGGGAGGAGAAAACTCCTTTCTCAACATTGGACCATGAGCCCTCCCTAGTGGTGAAGACAGTTACTGCTATTCTTTTGGTTATTAGCTTTACAGTTTGTAGTATTTTTTTTCTATTATTATTTATTTGTTTCTTTACATGCATTTTATTTTTATTTTAAAAAAATGTTATATTTTGTATATATGTTCTAAATTTAGTTTTTGTTTATTTAAATGTGTTTGCTATAATATTCCTACAGCCCTGATGTCAGCTGTTATTCAGTAAAATGATTGATTATAATTAGGCATAAATGTTCATTTGATTGTAATGTTTAAGAAATTATATTTAACTCCTTCCTGTCTATGTTTTTTATTCTCAGGATTTTGATAAGCTCCTGGACGCCATGAAGAGTGCTTTGGCCGAGGACTCACACTCGGCTTTTGTTTTCAGCTGCTCCAATGGCAAAGGGAGAACCACCACTGCTATGGTCGTTGCTGTTTTGACTCTCTGGCACTTTAATGTAAGCTACTTTCTTAAGTATTCTTAGATAAAGTCAGAAGATGACTTGCTGAAAGGTTTTTTTTTTTGGTTTCGTTTTAAAGGGCTTTCCGGAATTTCCAGAGGACGAGATTGTGAGTGTCCCTGATGCCAAATACACAAAAGGAGAGTTTGAGGTTTGTGCACCCAAGTAATGTCTTTTCCAAACTTTAATATATGTGAAAACACAATAAAGCATTAAACATTTATAAATAGGATTTTGACAATCCTGGGAGTCTTTTGTTTTGTTTTTTTAATTAATTTATTCTTGACTTTTAAACCTGCAGTTTATGAGTGTTTTGTGGAGTAAAGGTTGATATGGAGCAATGTGACTGTTGCTTGTCTGATTGGGTGACTTCCTTCCTGTGAAGTTTCATTATGAGTGATACAGTTCAGTCACATTCAGTGTGGGTACAGGATTCACCTACTGTGTCAATAAATATTAGGATTTAGACATTATACATGTTTCTGGGAATGGAAACTGTAAACATATCTGGCATGTGAAGTGATTCTTATCTGGTTCTCTTTTTTTTTTTTTTCCGTTCCACGATCTGCTTTCATCTTTTATCAATACTTCTCTTCCTATCATTTATGTTTTTCCGTCATTTCAAGATAGGGAGGCGGCTTTTCTTCAAAACAAATTGGAAATAATTTGGTGATATTTACTAATTTCACTTTGACATGATCAACCAAAAAATGGTGAGGGGGGGGGGGGTGTCTTCTATTGATTGTTCTTCTAAGCATAGACCTGATTGTCTTCCTTTTGGAGTATCTGCTGTAAAGGAAAGTAGACTGACAGGAACATCTACAGATAGCAGTAGTTGGTTTCAATCAATGATGGGTTTTTTTTGCGGTTTGTAAGGTAAAAGATGAAGCAACGAGTCACAAGATATACAAACCCTTACTTAACCAGAGTGGTTGAAAACCCACCAGAAAGTGTAGGATGCAGCATTTGAGGCCAGTAATCAAACTAAGGCTAAATCTGAAACTAGCAGAAGCAAAGGGATGGTCTGTGCCCTGCTGTTGGCTGTCATGAGCATTGAAAAGAACAAAACTACAACCAGGAGTTCATGGCTTGTAGCTAAGTAGTTAAAAAAAAAGTGAATGGGCTGTTCAGGCTTTTTAAAGATTTTCAATCAGTCAGAAAACTACAATCAATGCTCCCCAGCCTTTTACACAAAAAGCAATAAATGCACTTAAGCTGCTATTTTGAAATAAAATGATAAAATTGTAACTTAACTCTATTAAAAACATTTTAGACACAACATTTTGGTATTAGCATAAGTTATATATCTGGTTTGAACATAGACTTAAGGTATTTGCGTATATTTTCTTATTTTATTTAAGAGTGTGTGACCGCCGCCTTTTTAAGCTTTATATAAATGCCAGAACAGTATATTGACTGATGCACTTTAGCTCAAGCTTCAATCATCACAAGGAAAAACACATCACATTACACCTTCTGTGTCCGTTTATAAAGAAAAGAAACACACGTTGTAATTTTAAAGTAGTAAACGCACATCTCTTCTGAAGACAAACATCTTGTGTTTTTCTCTGAGAGCAGAAAATTAAGATAAATACTTTTTTTTTGTGCCAATTTCTTTTCTTTTGTCCTCACAGTAGCCTGACATGTTTGGAAAGGAATTTTTCAGAGGCAGTCCTTTATTCGCAAAGTATTTCTTTTCTAACTACACAGTCACAGCTTGTGATAGAAAAGCCCAGGCGTGCTCAGTCAGACTGTTGCAGTTATGTTTTTGTGAGTCCGAGTTGTGACTGCGTCCTCAGCAGTACAATGCCGCTGTTGGAGTTTCTGGGCTGGTCGCCACGGAAACCTTGTTAGCCTTCAGTTCACGTTTTCATCCTCAGTGGTTTACCTGCTGGTAAAAACAGTTTTGACGGAGAGTTTTGAGGCATTCCTGTGGAGGAAAAATCTGGTCAGATTTTTTTCAAGAGATGTTAGAGGTGTTAAATGGAGCTTAAAGTTGATGTTATAAAAAAAAAAAAAATAAGGATATTTTTTTCCTGTGTCGTGCAGTTTAAAACGCAGCCAAACGGAAACAGACTCAGGGGAATGACAGTGTTCTGAGATAAAGACTCAAAGTCTTAATAACTTAGTACCATAAAGTTAAATTAAATCAGATCAAGCAGGCATTGGTGTCCTAATTCCGCATTAGATAAATCAGTCACATTATAGCTACGAGCTGACTGTATAAACTGGATTAACGTCATCTGCACTGGCCGATAGATACATCTTCTAATTGTGGTAGGTCAGCTCTGCAGAACGTGCAAGCTGAGCTGACACAGATTTGCACCAACCATTTAATTAGGTCAGAATAGACAGGCGGAAGGAAGTGAGGTTAAGGGAATTCTGCAAACAGGAAGTTGTCAGACTGCAGATCTGGGGAAAGATACAACAACAGTTTTGGAGTGATTGCAACTTCATATTCTGGAGCAGAAGAAATTTGGAGCCAACTCTATGCATCTAGTTGCTAAACTAAACCACTGTTAGGATAAAAGGTCAACGTGAAAACTTTAAAAGCTAATGATCACTGTGGATTAGACCAAAAAAAAAAAACAAAGTTCGAGAAGGCAACATTTCACCTTTTACTTTTGCCTAATCGTTTCAAGAGTAGTTGTGAGTCCTCTCTGCCCCCCTTTCCCCTCCCTGTTGCCGAGAGCTCTTTATTTACATGCTCTCCTGCTAGCTTATAGCCCCTCTCACCCCCAACCTAACATTAGCGGTGCAACAAAAATGGTGAGCAATTTTGGAGCTATCCAGACGTACGTGGATCTAGTGGTCTACAAGTGGATTCATCAGAATGGAGCAGAGCAGGGAGCTTGTGGCACGCCCATTGCCTTTTCTATATCATAATTATGGACCAACTCCATATTTCAGTCTAAGAACACACAATTTGACTATTAAAGTAGAGTAACTAGTGGACAGTTGGTGTAACTTATCAAATTTAGTTTTTCAAATAATAAAAAAAAAAAAGGCTTCCCATTTAGATTTGAATCCTGTATTTATAACCAGAGCGTGTGGTTTCTGCTGCTTCCACCTTGCAGGTTGTGATGCAGTTGGTCCGCCTGTTACCTGATGGGTACAGGATGAAGAGAGAAGTGGACTTGGCCCTGGATTCTGTCAGTGAGACCATGACACCCATGCACTACCATCTGCGAGAGATCATTATCTGCACCTACAGACAGGTACCTACCGCACACGTCCCTTCACTGCTCATTAGTCTCTAGACGGAGGACATCATTTTCAATAAAATCTCTCCTAACAAGTGAGAGGTGGGTTGTAATATAGATTTCAACTCACTCTAACATAAAATGTGGAGATGAGAAATGGGTCAAGGGAAAGCATCTAGACGATACGTGTTGAGAAAACTAACTCTGAGTGATTAATTAAGTTGAACGAGGTGACATTGAGATGAATGTTTTGAGTACATAGTTTATAAAATGGTTACGAAAAAGCGGCTTTATGTTGAGCTGCATCATATTTTGTTTATTTCTGAAGGTCACAGTATGCCAGAAAATGCTGTATTTACTATTGAATACGTTTATTTAATGAAAAGATAGACATTAAGGGGATTTAGGTGCAATTTCACACAAAGCCTATAGAGGGCCTCAAGAGCCAGTTTTTGTTACAGCTAGAGAAGTTATGTTGAAGAAAAACATCTAAAGGGATCCACTGTTTGGTGGCTTTACATCAAAGTGTCAAGAAAAGTAATTTTTTGAAGCTGTGACCTCTAAATAAACAATTATTTTTCAAAAATAGAGAAGAAAAATTCTAAACAAAAAAAAGTAATTTTTTTACATTTTCACAAATATCTTTAAATAAAGACTTTTTTAGTCCAAAGCAGCCCAATACGGTTACTACAGCAGGACAGCTTGGGTATAAAAATGAGTTCCCGCCTCTCTTTTTAAAAGGTCTTCCAGCTGCTTTGGGTATGTATGTGATTTAAAATGCATCAAGAGAACAAAAGCAGATTGTGGTGGGTTTTTAAGGCTGTGCGCTCGGCCTTCGTTGGACTACAACTCTGTTTTAGTCATTTGTAATGCAGACTAATCGGGGTGCCTCTGTGCACCGTCAGCTGTTCCCAGCACACTGGAGGCACCCGGTCCTTTCTCCACTGGATCAATGGGTCTCATTGTCTCACAAACTGTGTTTTTTTTCTTAAAGTATAGTCTCTCTCTGGCTGTCACTCTGTGATGACAGGTTTAACGCAAACTCAATCAGCTGGGTACTTTGAAAGATAATTGGATTTAAGCTTTAAATACTGATGGTTTGATGTAAACAGAAAGGAAAATGCTAAGTTTAACAAATTAACTTGCTTACATTTCTAGCACTGCAGGGAAAAGATGACCTAATAGTAACTGCTGCTCCAACCTGCTGGTTTCTAAACCAAAACATATAAAGACTAAGACTGGCAAAAAAAAAAAAAAGTTGGCCCGCTATAAATGGTTCCTCACTGGAAAATATGTTTTAAGTTGCAACTTCCTGCTAGCAAACATGGGTTTGCTTTAAAAAAAATCAAATTGTGCCATTAATTCATATCATTTTGCTTATCATTCTTGCTGTATTTAGTGGAAATGACAGCCAAAAGTAAAGAAGTGTTCCCCCGACCCACTTTAAATCTGGCTGATGTGTTTGATCTGTTGCATAGAAGTCAGTTCTGGCCCACTGGATGTGCTGTCTGAACCAGCAGACCAGGTGATAAACAGTGTCAGATGTTTGGAGAACTGGCAAGCAGCAACCGACTAAAGAAATGGGGAAAAATGTTATCCTCCACTTCTCATGTGGTTGGAAAATATGTGTATGTTTTTGGGAAGGGGTGGGGGGGCGTCTTGCCTGTTACCAAATAGCCATGACCCATCGCTGCTGATATCCAACATTTGCTTCAGTCTGATTTCAAATTTTCCTTTTTTTCTGTCTAGCTGTTTCTTGTTTCCCCCCTTCACTTCCTTCAAAATCACTGGAGGCTTCGAAGTAGAAAATGGCTTTGAGCCACCTTCACCTGAATGTTTTATGCTCAACTTCACGTCTCAGATGAGCACAACAGAACTAGAAATGCTTGACAGTTAAGTAGATAATCTGAGTTCCCATATCTGATATTGTACGTCCCACGTCTTCAGAGTGATTTGGTTTCCAGTCCATCTTCTACCTTGAAATTTGCAGCTTTTTTTGTTCAGTCTTTCACCTTCTGTACCCAGCATGCTTGCTGGTTCCTTTCCATTAAAGAGGCTTCAAAGTGCACAAAGTTAGTTGGAGATGAATGGGGATCAGAGGCTTCAACCAAGAGGCTGAAAACCAAACCATAATCCAGTGGTTCATCGAGTAGTTTCTGAAAAAATAGGGATGCTTTTCCACTCAGGTGATGAGAAACCCAAACATTGACTGTGAGAGAGCCACAAATCCTTCCCTCCTGTGTGTGTGTGTGTGTGTGCGCCCAGAGAAAGGCGCTCATGGTTTGGACGGGGCAGTGGAAAAATATTTCCAGAGAGTGAAGAATGCTGCGAGCAGGTTTTCTTGAGAAAAGCTGGAGAAAGTCTATCAGAATGAAGACGGGAAAAAAAACAAATGAAGTTCTGCTCTCCTGGGTTCATTGAGGTTAAGGAGACAACTGCCGTACTGACAGCAGGATTCATTTTTACTAAGGAGCTTGAACAGGGAATTAGAAAAAAAAAAACACAATTGGGGGGAAAAAAAGTGGCGGAATGGGAAAGTTTGGCGTATTTTCCTGTATATTTCTTACTTATTTGCAAAACGTTTTGTCTAGTTATGGAAAGTTATCTGCTTGCTAACAGTCACCACTTGGATAAAGAATGATCTCACCTTAGCTATTGAATCATCAACTTGTTTGTCCTTTTTAAAAGCCCTTTTTAAAGGAGCTCTTTCTTTTTTGTAGTGTTTTTTTAGTGGACAACCTTGTATTTCTCTGCTCTCAGTGGGTGTAAACAGAGATGCTATGTTTTTGTGCAACCCTGTGTACATAAATAAAACATTTAGTTTCAGTTTTTCTTCGTCTTTTGCATTGATGGAGGGTTTTGTTGTTGTTGGGCTTTTGTTAGTGCAGTTAATTGAAATAGGAAGACAAAAAATTGAAATAGAATAAGGGTTTGGGGAAGCAAGGTGGACATCAGGATTCAGATTGGTGCAAAACTAATTAGGCAACAAATGAAGGATAAAATTCCTTTTTCACATTTATTCTACATAACCATGGTAACAAGTACCCTCAATGTAAATTCAGAACAAACAGATTATTTTTATTAATTTTTTACAGCATAATTAGCTGGAGATTTTCCATTAATTTTGTCCCTCCTGGAAATGTAATCATCGCTTAATTTTTTTCTTAATAATGAATGAGTGTAAGTAAAAGTTGGATTGATGAATAAAATGAAAATAAAGTACCGTACTTGATTGCCTGGCTTGATCAGTGCTGGTCAATGTCAGATATGGTTAACCTTTTAACACCGGAATAGTTGTAGGTGACACCTAAATAACACACGCTCTATGACATACCAGAAATCTTTGACCATTTACGCGATCATCGTAAATCAGCTGATTCTGACTTGGAGAAAAGCGGCTTTTCATGTTGGGTTTTGCACCGATATGCAACACATTACTAAGGTAAAGTGCCTTACTTCCGACTTCAACAAAATTTAGTCAATTCAGTCGCAATTTTTCCCGCAATATGCAGGCCGCCATGGTGAAGCCAGATGTTGTCAGTAAGCACGGATTTGTCCAAGTTGATCTGAGTCAACATTTATATGGTAACCACTCTCGCCAATCAGGAGTGAGCCTGTTGAAAGGCCACACCCCTACCACCAGAAAGCGGGCTTGAAAGAATCTGTCAATCAGTTTGGAAGAATCTGATTTGATAGTTCATTGTGAGACCACAGACTTTTATTGAGTCGTCTGATTGGCCAATTTATACTTTGAGTAACTCGCACTACAGTAAAAATATGAAAAAACATTAGGATCAGCAAGAACATGTTAAAAAATGCTGTAGAGTAAGAATGTTTACGCTGACAATTAGAATGACTCAATAATAGCTTTTAATTTCCCAATAGAAAGCTATGGTATTTTGGCTTCTTGTAGTCAACGGGTACTTCCTGTTTGGAACGCCAGGGGAGAGGGGTCACCCAGTTCAGTTCTCAACAGTTTCATGTTGGCGCATGGCTGTTTTTCTCTGCTTCAGAATCCACTGGAATTACTATAAACTGTAAAACAATGGATGGATCGAGGTGTGACGTCACCCATAGAAAATGCCTGAACTCCGGCTCTTGCCAAATGAGGCAAAATTCCTCACCATTGCTTTCTGATATGGTCGCTGGGCAATGATGCTTCCTACTTGGGAACACGAGAAAGGAGGGGTTGAGCTGTCCATTGTTTTTACAGTCAATGAAAATTACGTTAATGAAGTACGTTAGTGAACGCTAAAGCTTTGGTGTAAAAGGGTTCATTACAATATTTACACAATTTTTTGTATTGTTTTGCCAGATCTTTAAGTGTGTGTGTGCTTCATACATTATAGTTCTTTAAATGTATCCACTCTATACCTCTGAGGCCATCAACCAGCTTTATCTTCTTTTCAATGTGGTGTTTTCTCTTTAAAGTTTATGGTGTTGAACTGATTTCATTCTTTCACACACCACTGAACTTGTCTTTTTTTGTGTTTGGCTGCTGAAGAAGTTCAAAGTACCATTGATCCGACCCTTATACTTTTCCCTTATAGAGGGATATTTTTATGTATTTTAAAGTTTGATCATTTTTACTTCTTAGAATTTTTTTATCAAAAAATTGGTTTAAAGAGCAAGTCTGTGAACTGGAAAAGTTTGACTTATTTGTTTTTTGATACATCTGATATTTGACTAAACTGAATCTAAATCTAAACTAAATCTCTTAAAATCATCTTTAGTGTTGACACATTTTGATTTTTTGTTATAAAAATCTTATGCTTACAAAATCCTACAAGCTATTCTATTTCATATGCATTTTTTGAAGTACCCTCTTAAAAATATCAGATGTCTAATCTCTAATAATCATGTGGTGTTTCATGGTTGTAGGAGGTGTGTTAGATGTTGGAGCAGCTGGCCTTTTGATTAAACCCAAATGTGTTGTATTCAAGGGATGAAAGAACATGTACCGTAGTTAAATTTTAGTGACGATAAAAGCAACATTATTATATAAAATAAGTCAATTTCTTCCAGATGTATTTAGAACATTTTTTGACACGAAAAAGCCGTCAAGGTTGCGATATAATAATGGTTTTCAACTAAAGGTGGTATGTACACATTTTAAAGAGTTGTTTTCCCCCCCAGTTCATTAAAGTGCAGTTTTATGGAACACCTCATGAAATGCACATCATTGAACTGTAATATATATAAAAAAAAAAAATAGAAAAAAACAAAACATTTTTAGATATTTGTTAAAGAGCAACTGTAAAACTTAGACAATTGTGTAATAGCTACATGCTTAGACTAAAACATGTGTCTAACACAACAGATCTCATTTAAAACTAGAGATTAAAACTAAAACTAGAGATTATTAAATGAAGTTGCTGTGTCAAATACAGTGTGATAATTGGTTAATTTCATTGAAATTGGTTCAAATCACAACATCCTGAAATATTTGTTTAAACTCTCAAAGTTCAAACCTTTGCATAAAAATGAGTCTAGTATTACAGAATGAAAACAAAAATCTGATGGCAATCAAATATTAATGTAGATTTTGTACATTGAACGCATTCTGTGCAGGAGACATGGCACGGAGGAGGAGGTTGATTGACAATGATCTTCAGCCAATCAGGACGCAGAACACAAACCAGCATAGATTACTGCCAGGAGAAGTCTTTTCAAAGCTAAACACACATTTCATACTCATTATTTGCTGTTTTAAACTGCTGTTTTTTTTACATATTTGGTATTGTCGTACATTTCATGGAAGAGTTCATCTTCATAAAGATTCTTTTATTTTGTAGTGGAATTTTAATAGTGTTTTAGGTTATTATTACAGTTCTCATTATGCTCAAAACAAGCAGCAGCTTGTTAAAACCAGAATCCTATAATGCAAATTGGTTGAACCTATTTAGCTTTCCCCCATCTATTATTAAGCATAATTAAAGATCTCAAATGCACAATAAGTTCGTTAAAACGGTTTTTGAAAATCCTGTCATTTTGCACCACTCTGTTGGATTGTACCAGCACAGTCCCTTCAAAAAGCTTCTTTAAAGGATAAAGGAGGATAACTAGTATGTTTTTAGTCATTATCATGTCCAGTTCAGTCCATTTATTTTTCTTGGTGAACTGAAGCAGACTGCCCTTTACCTACAGCCTCTATCATATCCATGTGAGATAACTTCCTGCTCTATGCAAAAACACCAAAAATAGCAGCTTCCAAATCCATGAGGAACTTCAGAAGTCATTTTCCCAGTAGCATGGTATCTTTTAGGTGCTGTTAAGCCCCAGATCACTTCCCAGGCTTTCTGCTCTCACTCAATAAATCCAGAACCCAATCACGTCCCTGACGTGTCTCTCCAATGCCAACTATGTGGGTTATGTAGAATCCGTGACATGGTTGGAGTTGCTTTAGTGTTTGCGCATACACAATGCCACTTTTGGGAAACCATTTATCATTTGTAAAGGCAGTTGTAGAACAGGTGATGGTGCTAATAATAGGTTTGCTTAAATTCATTCTTAAGTTTGGTGTCATTTAAAAACTTACCAGTACTTTCTCTCAACAGTAGCAGTTCTCAACTGTTAAAATCTTTCTCTTGCTGTTCCTGGAAATCCTTTTAAAATTTTCTGGTTTTTGATGCGAGATCTTCTTTTCATTCTAGGCATCATCAATTATTTCCTGGATTTGACATAAATCCTACCAAAAAACTCCCTTTTTCTTTCCTAAAAAAACATTTTTTAACTCCTTTTTTTTCCATTAAAGTTTGTCTATAAATACTTTTATAGTACTACAAAAACACTTGATTTCATTGCAGCAGCTTCTGAAACTTTTGAATTACACAAATTCTAATCAACACGACACATTTTGCGAAAGATTTGCATTTTAAAGATGATTATTGAATAGAAATTGAAAGGAAAAAAGCGTAAAATTCGTAAGATCTCTGTCTAAGCACGCAACTCAGTCTTGCAGCCTGGTAGTATATCTCCAAGTCATCAATTATAAGCCAAAATATCAATTTCTTGGTCAAACAATGAGCATCATAATGCATTATAGGATTCTGGTATCACGTTAACTACCCATGGTGGTCTGGGAATGATTTTCCTTCCAGATACTGTAGAAATCCTTCCTAAGAAGACATATTAAGAGGATGTGACACCAGCTGAGATGTTAACCACATGGAAAATATAAGATCTTTAGGAACCACACGGTCAAAGAACTCCAAATTAAGAACATTTACAAAAGAAAAAAAAAGTATCCCAACTTTTTTGGTCATCAGATGACTTCCCAGCCGTTTTGGAGCCACATCTGTTTTAACTTCTCGCTGCCTTCTGGACAGACGACTGTCCAAGTAAGTGGTGTTGGTTCATGTCCGACATGGCTTGTAGCTCTGAGTGAAAACACTTAGTTTTTGCCATTGTGGTTGGTGAAAATGTTTCCCAGAGCCAAAGTGCTTGACCATGCTTTACTGTGGTTAGCGAACGACCCGACCTTGACAGCTTTGTGGCTCCCTAGAAATAACGACCGCTGCCGTTGACATTCACTGTTTGTTGTCAGCCAGGATTTACACACACTGTTCTGCGTGGTCCAGACTACAAATTTCCAAAGAAGAAGTTATTGAAATATTAAATGTCTGGTTGCTTTCTGCTTACCAAGTGTTTTACTACCTTGGGATGGCATGCACTTCATATTAAAGTTTGCTCGCTAAATAATTGATTCTGAGTCTTTTTATGCCCTCTTGCCATGCTTGTACATACTAATGATAGTTGATGATAATCTACAAAGTCCTCTGGTTTTTTTAAAGAAGAAAAGGGATTCACTCTTTCGTTTTTGAAATTAAAGGCAAGCAAACAATGCAATGCATTTGGATATATGACCGCATAAGAGACACTTTTGTTTTTGTATTTCATGCTTAAGGGAATAAACATGTACATAAGTTATTTTTTTCAACATATGTGATGCATAGGGCTTCATTTTCCAATTTAAAATCAAAAGCATAAAAGGCTCATATTTAATGTTGAAATCTCTTTCGAAGTGTTTTGGATTTAGAAACCTCAAATCAAATTATTGCTCCAAATTATAAAGTGCTATATATAATTGTCTTTTATTTTGACGTTCGAGTTATTCAAAGGGCAAATTTTGTGTCATTCACAATAACATAGTGTAGGTGGAAAAACATGACATAGTTATTAGCATGTACAAAGCAAGCATAGAAGCAGAAGTCTTTTGATCTGACAAATCACAAGCCAGGGGAAAGAAAATCATTATTTTCCCCTCATAACTACAATGTTCAGCTAAAACTATTCTGTGGGGATGAATGTTTTCGGAATAAATGCTTATTTTTTTTGTAACTTATATGGGGAATAATTCAAATCTGACAGTATGGTATAGTAACTTATTTATTAATTGGTTAATCAGATGTTTGTTTTCTTTAAATCCAGTATTTTGTTTCATATACGTAACATTTTTGCTGCCATTATTTGCTATATTAGCTAAAGTAGGAACATAATATGAAATATCCAAAGAGAAGGCAGAACTTCTTCTGTTTCCTGTAAACAGACATAACATTTTTACATTACCTCCACTTCTACTTCTGTGTCTTTATGACTAGAAAAAAAGGCATTTGAACACAAACTTGTGTCTTGAAAAAGACAAAACAAAAACATCAATGATATATGATATTTCTTTCTTTTTAGTTTACTGGAACACCTAATTTCTTTGTTTTCCTGGATTATAGGTACTTTTGTTTAAGCTTTTACTGCTTTATGTTTATTGTAGAAAGCAGCAGATTGTGTTAATGGGTTGTCTGAAATATAATTGCGTAGTTTTAAACTGCACATAAATGAAGTTTACTTTGTCACACAAGCATATATTTTTAATTTATAATTCAAAATTGATTTCAGAAACAATCCTTTAGATACTTTTTCAGACTGAAGAAAATAGCTCGAAAGAATTGAAAATGCATTGAAATCTAGGTGAGATAATTGTCTAACAATGAGGTATTTGTGGGTCGCCTGTTCACCTTAGACGAGCTGAAGTTTGGTTTAGGATTTTAGTGGGAGGTGTTTGTGCAGTTTGGAATGAATAGCTGCTTGTGAGAACTCCTGTGGGCAGGCCACTATAGGCTGGCCTTTTTACCTTTACCACCCCATCAACTTGTAATTGGCCCCATATGTCAAACAGACGGACCTTTCCTTAGTGTGTTCTCCTCGCTTTAACACCCACCTCACATGATCTATCCAATAGTTTGACCTAATTAACTTTGGTTTGTTTTAAACCATTTCACATCACGTTTGTGCTCCCATCACCATCATTTTTTTCTTTTATTCTCCAATTCCTCCAATAAAAAGTTGTTTTTCACTGAAATAAGAGATAAAAACGTTTTCAGAGATTTTGTCATATTTGTCATGTTATTCGCAGACTATTTGAAGAAGTCTTTAAGGGAATTTTGACAGCAGAAGGTCCTTTTTTAATACCACCATCTGGTTGAATGGCTGTCATTTAGACTGAATGGATGTCAGTATCACAGGACCTTTTGTTAAATTTCAGGGTAATGCAGTTCCAGGTACTACTCTAAGAAAGCATGTCAAAGTATACATAAGCTCTACATTTCACTCCTGCTTTTAAAAAGGCAAAAGATTGAAGTAAACCTCTGCTGGAGTTCCTATTTATTAGTTTTAGCTCTGTGCTGACGCACAAAATGCAGCTGCTGTATAATCGGAACTAACAAATCCTTGTAAAAAATTTTAGGATTCTATGAACGAGCTTAAAGAAATATTACGCTAATTGTTGGCTGCTTTTTATATTTAATGACCCAAATGTGGAGGAACTGGAGTGGTGTCAAGTGTTTGTGCTCATTTCCTGTGTGCATGTTATTTATTTATTTTTTGGCATGTTTTCTGCCTGACAGCATTTTTAATACTTATTTGCGACGTATTTAGATGTGGTAACAGATGATGCGTAGCTGTATTTAAGTGAGTTTAATGACTGCGTAACCACATGCTGTCATGCTCAGTGTCCTTGCGGTGTTTTAAGGGGAACCATCTGTTTTTTGCCGCTCTGGTTTTCTTACGTTTAATCACAAACAAGAGAAACTCGCCTTAACTTGCACAGGAAAAAACAAAAAAGAAAACAATAAAAGTCTTAAAATCCAATATGCTGGAAGACATCATCATAAATTTAGTTCCTGCTTCACATCACAATCTAGACTTAACATCACTAAGGTATGGAATTAAATTTAAAAATGACCTTAATGTTTAACAATTTGTTAAATCAAGTTGCATTTTTTATTTTATTTCTTACAACAAAAATGTCCTTTAATTCTGTTTTATGGACCCACTTTAATTATCTTTTGATTTATTGTTTAAGCGTTCCCAGTGGTCTTTTAATTTTGATTATGCCATTTTGAGCTGAAATTTAAAAAAAAAAAAATACCTTTGTCGTTTTCTACGGCATAGTTTCTGCAAAACGGCAGCAGGTCATGACAGATTGGCCTCTGACTTGTGGGGAGGACTGTTGATGCAGTGTAAGCCTGACCACACTTCCCATCATCACTCTCTCCCACTAGCTTACAGCCCCTCACAACCCCAACCTAACATTAATGCAACAAAGATGGCGTGAAATATTGGAGCTATCCAGCCGTACAGTTTCAAAACAGATGCCAACTGGGACGAGGAATACAAAGACGTACGTGGATATAGGCATCTACAAGTTGATTGTAGTTTGATTAAAGTTGATTGTAGTTTCGACGTCACATCTCCAAGCTTTTTCAAATGACATTTTTTTTGTCGGCTTCTGATTAACAACCATTTGAAAAAAATATACACAGAAATACAATTTTCCTTCTATATGTTCTCCATCGTGATAAAAATGCCACAAGATTATGTTAAACACATAAAAAACACAATATTAATTGAAGTGGGCCCTTAAATAATATTTGGAGCTTCAGATTTACCTTTTCCTTTAAAGACGACATTTCTTTTACTTTAAATACAAGTTCCCATGCAAATCCTAGCTTTTATTGACCATTAAGGTTTCACAGATGGTGTTTGAGTGGTCAAAAAATGCCAAAAATGGGGTTTTCTTTTTCATATAATAGTAAAAAATACAGACATATTATATAATGTAATAATTACATTCATTTGGGAAAAACACAAACAAAATTATCCCTGCGTTAAATAATTTTTAGTTCTGTTGCTGTTTGTATTTTGCAAGGTTTAATAGTAAAATTACCCCAGTCTACATAGAACATCCTAATGTTTATGGAGTTATTAAAAAGTATTTTGTCAAATCTGAAAAAATCTGGCAGAAATCTTATTTTTATTGGGTTTGAAGAGAATAATCATTTAATCAACATCAATCAATTTTTTATCAATATCTGATGCAATTTGTGAATATAAATACACTTTTTTCTTTCTCTTTTTTTGTGACTTTAACATACTGACACATGTATGACACAATTTGTTTCAAACAAATTGTTCCAACTCGAACTCTGGCATTATAATAAGTAGTAAATACTTTTCTGAGAGGCCGGGGAAGCCTTTTCCAGTCACCCATTTAACAGGAAACCGTGTCTGCTTTCATGAGCATTTGTGCAGTGATAAAATTTCTTAACCACTGTCACATTGTCCTTGCATAAAGGTCTGCTCTACCAATTCCTACCATTCCTGAGCTCCCAAAAAATAGTATCTGTGAGGCCAGTCTCCCCTCTTGGTCGATGCTGAGAGGAACATGGGGGTTCATTAGCTCAGCAGCAGGCCGAGCTACAGTTTCTTATTCATAAAGGAAAAGTGAAATGATTCATGTATTGCATTTTTTTCCTTTTTTTTTTTTTTTTGCTTGCAAGTAAAAAACAACAACATTTTTTCATTGTTCAAGTTGAGTCATTGAGCTCCCTGTTTTCAGTAAAGTAAAAGTGTAGTTTTTCTTTTCGATAGAGCGTTCATAACTATGTGGAGAATTCTCTGAAGCTTAAAGAAGAGTAATCCATCTCACTGACATTTTCCAGAGGAATGTCCAAAAGTGCACACGAGGTTGCCTAACTTTACAGATGGTTCACGCCACGCATATGGCAGCAGACAGGCAGATGGGAGCCACTGATTTAGAGCCCAAAAGATCGCCAAGGTGTGAATTATGTCATCTTTTGCTCTCTTTCATGTGTTACTGAGTACACTTTAGCTAGGTTAGTGGCTTTGCGTACATAGCTGCCAAGTTTACGACAGAAGTTAAGGTGGAGACTTGTGGGGGTGTAGGGTACACAGGGTGAACAGGGTGCCCACTAGTACCTGTCTTTCTAATGTTTTCTCCCTGGAAGGACTAAATAGAAGCACATTTTTGTTTAGCCCACATACAAATGAGGACACAATTGTGCATATTATATATGTATATATATATATATATATATATATATATATATATATACATACACACACAACATCCTCTGGGTTTTTACTACAGTAGCCATAATGCTCTGATAAGCCATCAAACAGACTTAGTGATATTCGTAGTTAACCAAAGTTATGCTAAAACATTTTGAAAGATGTTGGAATGCAATGTTTCACATGAATTCAGTTTGACATCACACATGACACGCACCGGATTATAGGTTGATTCTTGAGAAACATTAAAGGGTTTGAGGCCCATTTAAATTATGGTAATTTTAAAATCATTTTACGAGAAGAGGTCTTTAGTAGTACTGTCTGTTTTACTGTGCTTGACATGCCAACGAATTATTGGAAATGGTTTAGTCCAATGCAAAACATTTTTTTAATAAAGTTAATTCATCTATGATAATCTTATGATTTCTTTTATCTTTTATTTAATTTCCTCCTCTTTGGAGATGACACTGTGTTATTCCTGTAAGATCACTGTTTTTATGTTATGGATGAATAACAACAGAATTATAGGAGTACCTCTGGTACTTACACTGTTATTCTGTTTTGTTTTTTTTTAAACTAAAAAAAGGATTTTCACAGAAACAAACGTGTATGCAGTGTGTTAATTTAATACTAGGGTGTTTAACGTCTTAGACAAGATAAAGAACTATTGTGGTTACTATTGTAGGTTAGATGACAGTTTTGCTTGTATTAGACGGAGACATAAACTCAAAGGCAAAGCAAACGTTTAGTGACAAATCAAATGTGTAAAATATCCAAGAGTTAACACGTTGATATTTATTATGTTTAAAGAAAAGTGAGACTTTAGCTCCAAAATAGAATTTGCCTCAATCTGAAATGCTGAAATGGTCCGTTCTCACTCAACAAATACGACAAAATAGACAAAAACATTTTTTTAATGAAAATCTCACTCCAGCATGTTAAAGTAAGTCTTCTATACAAAGATCTGATTAATAAAATGCTACGTAGTCCTGAGAAGCTGTGTAAAATCATCAGAAGTTCAAAACCATCACAAAGCCCTCTTCTCTTTCGCTAACACAAAGCTCCACTGCTCCTAGCGTGTCTGTGCCTCTTAGCAGCCGGACTCACGGAGAAAGCACTGACGTCATCGCCCCGCCTCCTCGCTGGAAATGCTTATTCGAATTGAATAATGCGACAATGTTTGCAGGGCGGATGTTAAAATGAAAATACAATCCCTTCTTTTCATTTTTGTTTTAATTATGACACAGAATAAGCAGTGTTGGAAAAAGAAAATGAAAAAGCATTTTGGTGGATTGCTTTTTCATTTTAATTTTGAGTCAAAAAATGCAGCTTCATTTTGAAAATGAAAAATCATTTCTGGTTTTGACTTTTATTTGTAATTATGCTACAGAATCGCTTCCATATTTATATACTAAGCTTTTTATTCTCTTTTTTTTACTTTGAGAAGAATAGTGGCAAAGTTCCCTAATGAATTTGATGTTTTGTGCTCTGTATCATTTTCTCCCTTGATTATCATCAGTTAAATCTGTTTTTTAAATTTATTTTAGAAAAACTATTCATGTGGATTTTGAAGAGCATACTTTGTACTAAATATAATTGACCAACAATGCACGCTGAATAACGTTATAGTTTCTTAATGTAAACAAGTTTATTCTGCAGCTAGTAAATTGAAATAACATTATTTATCCTTTTTTTTTTCTCTCTCTTCAGATCAAGAATGAGAAGGCAGAGAAAGAGTGTCAGCAGCTGTTGCTGAAAAGCCTGCAGTACCTGGAGCGCTACATTTACCTCATCCTCTACAACACATACCTGCATTTAGAGAAGAAGAACTCGTGGCAGCGCTCCTTCACTGCCTGGATGGAACAGGTACAGCAGGGGTGTCAAACTCAATTTCTCAGGGGGCCAAAACAGGCTAAAGGTCATGGGCCGAACAGGAAAAATTTTATTGAACACACTAAAACTAAACATTTAACACTTAACTTTTTTTTTTTACATAATGAATTAAAATTAGACTGAAAATATTATTCCAGAAAAAATCAACTTAAACCTTAAATAACTTTTCTCTCCATAAAAATATATCCTGTCAAAAATATACAAGTTAGAAATAAAGTGAACGTTAAAAGAAGCAAACATTGACATTTCTTTATTATTGTCATTTAATAAAAAAAAATTAACTTCAAATTAAAATATACCCAAAGATTTTTTTCCCACAAAAAATATATTCTGTCAAAATTGCACAAATTAAAAATATAAATGCGCTGCATAAAAAAACAAACAAAACCTGGATATATGAATAAAATTTGTGCTTTTCAGCAGTAAATCAAATTCTGTTTTCTTTGCTTTTGTGTCATTTTATCAGAGCTGGACGCAGGCATCATTTTTTGTCAACAACTTGGTTTGTGTTTGATGTGAGGTCCTGTGTTGTGGAAATTCTCAGGATGGACTGCAAGTGCTCATCAGTGAGACAACACCTGTCTGCTGTTTTGTTAGTCCTCATCACTGAGAAGAGCTTCATACACAGAAATGTGTGACCAAACATGCACAAAGTTGGAGCCGCGTGTAGACGGAGCCGGGGCATTTCTGCAGGAATGGAGTGAATAAACTGTGCGGCCCTGCAGTGTCGTACTTTGCCTCTAGTATGCCAAAACACTGCAGCTCCATCAATCAGCTCCATCTGAATCTGCACAGGTGCAGTTTCCACATCGACAGTAAATGGGTTACAAAGCAACTAAAAATTCATTATTTGTTCTTCAAAGTTACCAAAGCGGCGTGCAAACTCAGCTTCTCAGCAAAGTGCCGACAGGTTGATGTTCGTCTCATAGTGCCGTCTTAGAGTATATTCTTTAATTAAAGCCACATTCGCTCCACAAATGGGACATGCGGGTTTACCTGTAATATTCTTGTTCCAATCGGTTTTGAAAGGCTCCGTTTTCAGAATCAACTTTTTCTCTTGGGCATCATCCTGGGGGCTAGTGGAAATGTTTACCAGGGCAGCTGAAGCGCTGCATTATGGGATCTGTAAGGTGATTCACTAGATTACCAGGGCCATTAATTACAATAATGTAAAATGATCTCGTGGACCGGATAAAATTACCCAGCAGGCCTTAACTTTTACACTTTTGCGGTACAGGAACACAACCCACATTCAATCCGATTCATCTCCCCTATAGTGTTTATGAGCACTAAAAGTTTATTTCGAGCAGATTTCTGAAAAAAAAAATATCAATATCAACAGTAATTACTATCATGCGTTTTTGTTTTTAACTTTGGGATTCATTCATAAACCATCTTAAGCATCTGTACTTTATTTGGAAATATCTGAAACATGAAGAGTACACCAAAAATCAGTTTGGTTACGAATCTGTAAAAAAACAAAACAAAAAAAACCTGTCTGCTTTTTGCTTCGTTTACATTTTTCAGTTATTGCTGGAGAAGTGCAACCTTCCTGCATAGAATGTTTGGAGAAAAATATCTGCCCTCTTTGTTCTTATTGAAGTGGATTAAACTCTGAATTCCAAATTCTAAAGGAACAATTGCTATGAAAACAATTGTCACAGAAGTATGTGCAGTCATTCAGGACACATTCCCTCCGTTATGAATACCAAATAAATGTGGTGCATCAGAGTGACTCTAATGGCCCAGTTATGCCGTGAGAAAATAGACTCGGGCACCAGCGACAAGAACACACAGCTGTAAACAATGCAAACAGACTGGTGGTAAAGGAGGAGAAAAAAAGACAGAATTAAGACACACAAGCAAATGTTTCTACTTATTTAAATAGTGTTTGATTTGGCCTTTAAATGATATGTCATTTTCTTTTAGCACATTTCCATAACACAGCTGCAACTGCAGTCCTTTTCTCCTGAACTTTCTTTTTGGAAAAAAGGCCACATCGTGATTTTTTAAACCATATCCAGTTCTGTTAACCCCTAACTTATAGCACTATGAACTCACAATACGGATGCATGTACCACCTTCAGTGGTTCCATATGATTCAAACGTATATTTTTAGCCAACAGGTTTATTTCTTTTTTTTTTACATTTTGTGGCATTAATTTATTCAAATATATGTAGACAGTTGACAGCAGAATTATTAGTTAGAAGCTTTAAATTTAGTGTAAGGCCAAGCAGGCAGGAGTTTGAACTTGCTGAAGTGATGTTTGGAATTCCTTTTTTCCTTGATCGCTTTGCAGAATACATTACCACTACATGGTTCACTGTGAGAATTGAAATGTACTGAACTAAATCCTTAGAGCTTCTTTTTGATTAGTGGCTGTGTGTTGTGGTTGGATTACACAGACAAATAAGCTCTGTTTGTTTATGTAGAAACAATTGCAAGACTTTCAGCGGTTCTTTAATCAGAGGATGAGTTAAAAATTGGATGATTTAATTCTTAAAACTACTTCAAAATTAAAAATTTAAGAGTGGGATCTTGTCTTCCACCAAAGGAAACACAGCAGTAAAGATGCGGCCTCTGACCAAGGCTTTTGTGTTTTTTGTACCCTATTTGGAAAGAAAATAAAGGTTTCCTCAAATTAGCTAAAATGAAACTAGATTTAACTACATTAGCTTATTATGAATAACATAATTTGTTCTTGGCACTTGTTAAGCTACGTTCACACCAACCCAATTCGTCTGTCGTTCAGGTTCAATGTGAAATCGATTATAGTAGGAGGCAGATGTCCTTAAAGTGGAGGAGCAGAAGTTTTCATTCACAGCAAATCCACATTGGCACCTCCGGTTTTCCTGCCTCCCTTCACACTGAGCTCCTTCCCTTTTTTGGGCTCAACTTAATTGGCTGACCACGCCCAGGAAGGAAGGAAACCACTTTAACCAAACAATAAAAACAGACAACTAAAGATAGAAATGTCTTGGAAACTATAAATTTAAAGTCCTGTAAACAAAGACAGACATGAATAAACAACTGCGTATCAATAAAATTGGACGTTCATCCAAATTTTTGCCATTCAGCAAGTTGTTTCCACTTTGTTTCCAAATACCAAAACTTTGGCGAAGCTTTGGATTGTCAATTAATCAGAAAATCAATGTTGGTGAGTGACGTGACGATGAACAGTGGTTAGAGTCTAAAAATGCAGGACAGGCTGATTGTTACCTTGCACTTATCCTGCATTTTTTTATGGTTTTCGTATCCCTGTGCTCTGAAAATACATAGTTGTGTGGGGAAGGGCATCCGGCTGTCAAACCACCCGTGTGAATCAGTAAAAGCTGATTTGCTGTGGCGACCCCTAACGGGATAAACCGAAAGGTGAACAACTACAACAAGAATTAAAAGGTCCCCTACTTTTAATTTTGTATTTTGCTTTTTGTTCATATTCGGGACAGGAAGTTTCAAACAGAGAGATGCAAGTACTCTGAATGATCTTGTGAACCCAGATATGGCGACATGCTTGCCAGTGTCTTTGTGAAGATCTTCAAAATAAATAAACATAGTTTATCAGTGTAATCCATAATTTAGCAATGAGCCTGTTAGCAGTAGCTCCTCCCACTCGCGTCTGGAGCGTCAGATTTATGAACACAGTTTTGGGCAAGTGTCTTGCAGCGTATTTGATGGTTGAATCACGTTTGTTGTGAATGCAGATTTTATGTTAGTGGTTTACTTTGTCCAGCATTAAAACAGCTAGATTTTATGAGCTCCACTCTATTTATAAGTAGGCAAAGTTACTTAAGTGGCCATTAACCTCAGGATTACATTCCAGAAATATCTAATCTCAAATATTCTGTTACTGATAAATATCTGAGCTTATGGAGAGATGAAGCCGCAGTATCTGTTGTCATGTGTACTCTGTTTAAAGAAAAGAGAAATATTTAAATGACCTGAAAGACCATACCAGCATGTGATGTTTTAAGTGGCCCACTTGCAGCATGAAATGGCTTAGGCTCATTGTTCAAGCCAAGCCACCCCGAGGGCCCAATCACTAGCATATCACCAGTGACCGTGGAGGGATCGTTAATGACAAACTACGGCGCCACAGGCAGCATTTTGGGGTCATCCCCACCACTGCTTATGTTATTATGGCCACAGTTACACAACCTGTCAGTTGTGAGTGGTACAGTCTGTCCTGCATTCTACATGGTCTGTTTGGATGTGTCTGTAGATCAGTTTGGTTAGTATTGCCACTAGGAGCTGGAGCACACTGTTCCTCGTCCTGCTGGGATGCAGCTTTTGCCAGCTGGTATGCATTTAGGCACAGTGTGTGATCCTCATGTTGAAGCTACTGCATGTTTTCAATTTTCAAGCATTCCAAGAACTACACTGTGATATCTCTTTAATGAAAGTTATGAGCTTTTCGTGGAACATGTACCATGTTCCATGCATGTAACATATAGTCGGCGGTGTCATTGGTCTGAGGTACACAGAAGCGTGAGATCAGAGCAGGAACATCAGAAGAGCCACTGGAAGTGAAATCTGTGTTTGCTAATCCAAAATGCTTGGCTTTTGCACAATGGAAGGATTTGTGTACAGTGCATGCCACGGATGCCTGCAGGAGAGAACCCCTATCAGTCACTCCAGCTGTTTTGATGTGTGCTACAGAGGCCTTCCTGTGCCCCTCTAATGGTATGGTATGTTCAGCCCTTGAAATAGTCTATTAAGGGAAAAAAAAACCACTAACAACCAAATGGGTAGGAGCTGTTGGGCAATTCCAACATCGTTTCAGCAACTTTGCCAACAGCCAGAAACATACAGACCACAAGGCAGAAACTTCAAGGCCAAATTTTTTAATACACTTTGTCAAAGATTGATTTTTTTTTAAGTCTTTGATCAAATCAGGTTGCAGAAAAAGTTAACGCATCCATGGCATTTCATGGCTGCGATTAATTGAACGAGCGCAAAGATAACCGAGTTTATTCAGGAACTGAGTGAGCAAACCTTAATACTACGCAAGCGCAATGCTGTTGTTGATCTAATGTTGATCTATTTTGCTTCATTACGTGAGCTTTACCTCCTTTGGGTCTGTCATTTGGAGACCTGGGAAGATGATGGGGGGTGGGGGCAGAAATCAAAAGTTAAGTAAGACACCTATGTAACTAACAAACAAACAGATATAACTATGTATAAATATACAAACATTAAAAAATAATGACAAACGAAACAAAATGGAAAAAAACAAAAATTTGAAAATTAAGCAGTAAAGCGAAGATCCATTTTAAACGACATGGGTGAGATGCTGCTCCATTGTTAGCATTTGTTAACCATGCTAATACAGGCTTCCTGTACTTTGAGTTGCGTAGTAGCTTATCTTTGCACTCGTTCAATTAATGGCAGCCATGAAATGCCACACGTTTCAATAGTATTCCAAATAAATGCAGATTTTCTTTTTCTTTGCTTTTGGTCCCATTTCTAATCCGCAATTTAGAAGAAAAATAAAAAAAAACTTTCAATTCAAAAAGGTTTTTTTTGCCTGTAAAAATACAAGAAATCAGTTCATTGACTGAATGAATTATCACTACATTGTCTTACTGAAGATTCATTTGATTTTCACTATTTGGTTATTTTTAAACCATCCCTATTATTGGGTTAATTAAAAGTAACTGTCTTGTTCACATATAGTTTTCCAGTGATTTTTCTGTAACTCATAAATTAGGTGAAGAACATCTTCCATGGGAGGAAGTGCTTCTACGTAGCACCGTTGTCATAATAACACCTGAGCTATTGGGACTTTATGAAAAATAATTATCACTTTGCCCTTGGATGCTGGGAAATGGCAGCCCATGTTACTTTCTTCAAATATAGAAGTACTTAGTAATTAACAAGAGAACAAAGATGTGTACGCAGTCATTTTACACCTACACAGGGCCATTGTGTCAGCACTGGATGATGGGAGTTTGTGACAGTTCCAGTTGACATCTTTGTTTGGAAGCGTAGCTTCTTTGTCTATTTTTGAAGAATTGAAACTCATGTTTCGAGAAGTTGTTTTTTTTAAATCACCTGAAATCAATCCTAACTAATTTTTTCGTCATTTTGGTAAAGACGGCAAACAAAAGCATTTATTCAACATTTCTCTATCACTAGCGTTCCCTATCACGATAACATTCCCTATCACTAGCGCTTTGTAAAATAAACTTTAAAAACTGTACAGTGTTTACAAAGTGTATCTATTTTAAGTCCAAAAATTATTTTTTCACATTCTAACAAAAGTTCACAAATCCTGCTTGCATATGGTAACGTAAAAGTTAACTAACTTTAAATATTTAAAATAAATATATTGTTTTGTTTACAAAGCTTGTATAGCCTCCTTAGGGTGAATAATAATGTCAAAGTCATTGATGGAAAACAAATTAAAAGCATCAAAAACACTTTTCTTTGTACATTAGTAAGTTCATCATACATGGTGGAAACTTTCTGGAAAAATAGGTTTTATACTTGATCGAGAAAAAAAAAGTTTACACGCTTTATTTGAATAAAAAGGTGTTAGTTTCACCTATCGATGATCACTGGCGTGGATACTGGATACTACCTGGACATCCACTGCCCCTCATGGCGGTGTTCAGCGTTATTAATGTTTATTGCAGCATACACACATATCATAAGTAAGTTTGGGATGCAGTAGGTGAAAATCTCTTGCATTTATGCTCTGCACAGAACACATTGTCAAAGGCCAATTTTTTGATACTTGATATGCAAAAAGGTTTTGTATAAAGATGGAATTTAAACCCCCTGCATGCATCCGAACTTGAACACTCTTGTTCAGGTCTCTCAAACATAAATCTGTCTGTTACTTAGACAGCTGCAGTGTTGGAAGGAACTCATTACAAAAATAAAAGTGTCTACTTTTTTCAAAGCCTGACTCATTTTAATGGACTAAACTGATGATTTGTGCTCATTTTTGCTTTAACTCTACCAAGAAGAAGCATTTATAGTTGATAGTATAGTAGATATTGTTACTCTATATTTACTCTCTTTCATACGCGCATGTCTCAGAGGAGGCACAATCACTGAATAATGCTACTGCACCATCAGTTAATCTGTTTCCATGAAAAAGCGTAGAAGTGAGGCATGCATTCAGGCTTTCCAGGAACATATATTCAAAAGTACATCCTGACTGGTTGTAATGAGCTGCTGTTGAACAGAAAGCAGACGTTTCTACATTAATAATTCCTTCAGCTAACTGGAAGGAATAAAGATTTAGAAAATATTCAACGAAGCCACAACTTCCACGCTACCTGATACCCCATTAAAATGTATGATTTTCCATTGTCAGCAAGTAGATAATCCAGACCACATCTGCGGGGGCTGTTTATTTCCGTGCAGTGCTGGCCATCTAGGCTATAATCACTGTCAGTGAAAGGAATATCTCGATATCATTGCCCCGGTTCATTGTTTTTTTCCTGCACGGCCTCCTCAACTTGTAACCTGACAGCTCATTCTTTAATGTGTTCGGGGTTCACTCTTTAAGGATTTTCTCACATCGCACACAACTCTTCATTTGTACCTTTCACACATTAGCATGCAGAGGTGGGTCCCTGCTAATGAAGATGTCTTCAAGCCTATCTATCGACTTCCAATGAAGGCCTGCTGGGTGAAGAGCGGTTACATTGGCAGTGTCCTACTCTTCGTTACCTTCATGAAGTCATTAGCCGGCCGTCCCTGGCTGGACTCATTTCTTTGGTGATTACAAATGCCCCTCTGTTTCACTTGCTTGGTGACTTGTCCTTCATGCAGTGGTTGAACATTGAACCTTCATCCACAGGATTAATTGCGCACGCCGTGGCTTTTCTAACGAGCCGATCATTTTTTTCTCTTCAGTGGAAGTCTGTGTCAGTCGGTTTAGCCTGGATTTGTTTGTAGTACTTGGCTTAATGCCAGATGTTTCTGGTTCTCCATGAGGTTTCCCAAATACTTTTTAAGGGTGGACGGTGTTTAACTTTCACGGTAGATCATGACTCAGCACAACCTCTATGTTCATATGAACACTAAAGCAGAAAAAGTGGGGATCATCACCAATTGGTTATAATAGTTAAGTTGTTCGTACTTTTAGTCATTCCCTTGAAATGTGTTGCATGGAATAAGCAATAGAGTATGAATCAATTATGCTTATATAGAAAGAGAGGCTGGAAAGGTGGTCCGAAAGGAGCGTTTGATCATTCCCAACTCCTTGCCAACCTGCGATTAATCGTTGCACCCCTATTTTATAGTCTCGTGTTAGCTCCCTCTCCACCTTAACCATCAACCAAGAGAACTTCTTTCTATTGTGGGGTTTTGCATTAATCTTCATTGTAGCCCTGCTCATGGAATATATGAAATGTATTTAAACTATAAAACCATTCATCCACTTTCTGAACCGGTGGTTAGTGTTCTTGCCTCACCGAGAAAAGGCTCTGGCTCAAATCCCGGCTAGTACCTTTCTGTCCGGAGCTTTCTCCCAAAGTCCAAAAACATGCTTCATAAATTAGTTACTCTAAATTTCCCCTAGGTGTGACCCTGGAACAGAATGGTGACCTGTTCAGGGTGTACCCCGCCTTCACCCATTAGTAGCTGGGTTGCCTCCAACAGCTCTGTGACCCCAAAGGGGATTCAATGGGTTCTGAAGATTGATGAATGGAGGAGCTTTGATCCCTTATGGGGTTACTGGGTGGCTGGAGCCTATCCCGACTATGAGCTAAGATAGCTGTTATTATATGCCATGCCATTGAAGATCTAAATACATTTTGCCGTTGTCCACTTAATGTCATGGTCTCACAAGTAAGACAAATTGGACTTTTGAGATAACCTTCATACGAACAGCATTAGACCATAATGTGAAAACTAGGGATGCAACAATACACTTTCTTCATGATTCTGTTAAAATCCCAATTTTTGAACGCTTTTGTTTGTGATGATTTTTTATTTGTATATTGCAAAATGATGACAAAAAGGGCAAATAAGTTGATATTTATTTGCCAATAAGGGAGTAACATGACAAAAAACCTTTCAATTGGCTTATACTAAGCCTGCTGTAATAAAATAAAACAATTAATTATAATTTCTTCTTAAATTTAACCCAACATGTGTTTGAAACTTTCATCATAAACATACTGAAGCAGTAGGGATGCAATGATTTACTTTTCTCATGAATAATTCAACGGCATAGCGAACGTTTTGGATTTAAGCCAAGAATTGTAGCATCCCTTTGAAAATGCACTAAAGTTGTTCAGTAAAAATGAATTTCCATCATGGATCGGAAATATCAAACCAGTGTGGACTGAAGCTAAAAAAAAAGGATAGATTTTATTGCTTAATAGCAGTAAAATAAAATGTGATTTTTCTCATGGAAAAACAGATTCCATATGAATGTAATTCAATCTGGTTGGTATAAGTTACTGAAGAAACAAGAGTTCAGTGAAAAATGGTGGCTGAGACCTGCTTTATGGCTTCAATGTGGCACATTTGCATCACTTCCACGCATTGCTGTATGTAATAAAAACAAATTTTAGATCAAAAATCTAAATTTGAAATAAAAATAGATTCATCAACATCTTAAAATATAAGTATTCAGCCCAAGATTACAGCGAATTACACATTTTATATATGCTTTTTTTTTCTTTATTTTTGCGTTGGTCGCCTTATTGATACAAAAAAGAGCTTTTGAAAATGTGTTTGGAAAAAGAAAGGGTTATTTATTTGACTCTTCTGCGGCCTGCTTTCACCCGAAAACTCCGCCCCTCTTCCATGTCTGTTTTCTTAAACTTTTAAAGTTTGGCATAATAACCCACTTTTACAAATAACAAGTGGTTTCTCTAAAACTACTTGAAAATGAGCAGTCAAGCCTCAACAGCTTAATGGGATCCCTGCAGGGGATGAAAATGGAAATGCACGCGGCTATTTTATTTAATGAGCTTCACGTTATTTCAGAGACGAAGAAAGGGAAGGAGTTATGTGAAGAGTTTTTATGCCAATGCTTTAGTGAAGTTCCAATAGTGGAATTTCATACAAGCCCCAATACAAAACTGATTATTGCTTTTGGATGCTTTGATTGGCTGTCTCTTAATTCTGTTACTAAGGTGAAAACCAGCTAACTTATCTTTAAACCTTCACAATAAAACACGCCTGCTCCTTAAGTTTTTGTGCGTTTTCTCTAAAACAACTCCAGATATTTTATTATTTTTCAATTCAGAATTGAAACACTTTCCTGAACATGGAAATCAGATTTTTTTTCACAGTAATTTCCAACTCCATATTGTTCCTCAGAAGCATGTGAGAAAGCATTGGATTTCTGCAGAGTATGTGTGGTCATCGCAAAGAGAAGGAGAAAAGGCCCGGCTGGCTATGCTGCCCTGTCATTAACATTGTGTTTGTGTTTTCTGTGGTAGGTGGCTGCCAGAGCGGGAGTTTATGACATCCTCAACCAGCTGGGCTTCTCTGAGTTTGAAGACCCCAGGGACTCGCCACTGGCCCGGCTGCGCTGCCGCTGGCAACAGCAAAACGTTCACTCACTTCCTTTTCGGGGGGAGTTTGTCTGAAACGAGGATCGCTGCCGTTCCGCTGACACAGTACTGTGCTGTTCAGAAGAAAAGAAATGTCAATAGCCTTAACATTCTGTTTATGTTTACCCCCTCTGTGTCCTAACATCTGTGTTTTCTAACTCTCACCTTCTGCCAGACTCAGGGGTCATGCTGTTTTCACATCTTTGCGATAACATTTTTCGCCTTTTCTACAACTTCAGTCTTTTTTTTTTTGTAAATCCCGCTTTCTTATTGGTGAAAAAACCTTTGTTATTCTAAGTTTGAAGGTAAAAACTTCCAGCTTTTGCAACCCCAAAGCTGATCTTTTACCTCGTAGCTGTTGAAAAGTTCCCATGTACAAAGCTTTTATTTAAGTATTAATGCATCCATGAGGTTTGTAAAGCTTAAGGATGCTTTTCTGAGCAGTGTTTCAGGAGACGCTGTTACATTTGGCTTTATTTCGTTTCCAGCACACTTCCATTCCCCGTCTGTTCTCCTACAATTAATGATACGTGCAGGGACGTAGGTACTAACGTGTCCAGAATTTTTGTTGTTGAATTTTGTCTCTTTTGTTTCTTCTTGAGATTGAAGTGTTAATTTTAGCAGTTTTTGTATTATTCAAATAAAAAAAAGGAAAAAATCAAGGCAATGCTAAATATGCATCGTGATTCTACCTGATGCTCATTTGTCGTTCGATCTTTTAAAAAAAAAAAAAAAAACTCTTATTTCTGTTGGGTCAGCTCTCAGAGGCCTTTTCTATCCCTAAGTGTTTCTGTTGGAACATTTCCAATGCTCTAATTTTTGTTAGATTATAAAAAAAAAAAGCAGGATTAGCATGTTATGGAAGTACTTTTCAGAGAGTTTTGCTCTCCGGAAATAAATGTCCCACAATTTTTCAGGCTTTACTTATATTCTTTCAGAAAAGTCACTAAAAGGGAGCAAAAGCAAAGTCTATTCGCTTGATTATACTGTAAAATAAATTCTAAGATCTCCTCTCAAACAGTTATACATAAACCCTTGGTAGAAAAAGTAAAGGGATTATTTCATATTTTGATGATTTTGAAGAGAAAAACATGTCCGCCTGTACATCTATCAGTTATTGTTAGATATGTAAAGACTTTTTACTTTTCAGTATTTTGAAAGCCCAAGCTTGTTTTGTTACTTACCTGCATTTATTGGAATGTAACTTGACTTGAATGTGCATTTTAGGAACAATCCTGCCTTTAAAGTGACAAGAAGAGGTGAGCTATATTTGTATGACTTGAGTGTATTTTTTAACTATGCTCTTTTTAGTTCAAAACTCTTGAGGCATTTTGTTGTATTCACTCCCATGTGCCTTTTTTTTATTAATTTGAGACAAAAATACCTGATTTAACCAACTTTCTACCTTTGCTATCAGCACTTTTTTTATTTCACAAAGAGGAAAAAATAAAACATCTTTGTTGAGGACTTGGTGTGTTTAAAGGGTTCACTTACTGAAGAATTTCTGCCGTTTTATTGAAGTTTCCGATTCTGCTGCGGAGCCAAGTGATTGTCTCTTCCCTCCTCTGCTTCCTTTCTTGTCCCGCCTTATCTCGGCATCATCTCCGTGCGGCAGATACGCCCCGCTAACATCCCTCTCGTGTTTCACCGCGGCCTCTTTTGTCTGGTGTCGGCGTGGACCTCGGAGTGGAGCGGGTTATGAGCATCGAGCAGCATACATTTACACAACACAGATGATTCATTGTTGGGCTTAAAACTGAACATATTCCATACACGGTAATAAAGAGCTTAGGCAGATCAAAAGACTAATCTGAGTTGCCTTTTGATGTGGACAGGTAAGGTCTTAATTAAAAAAAAAAAAAGAGGAATTATCTCCACACTCAAGAATGGAGAACTATGCGAGGATTAAAAGGCACCGGCCGGCACATCTCTGAAGCTCTCTTGGCTTCCCCGGCCTGCTTTGAAAGTCTCATATCGCAGATCACTTCCCGTCTTGTAAGTGCATAGCAGGCTTATCTTTGGGAGCACGGAAGTTGTTAGGAGTTTTATCACACCACAGCCTGTCCTGGATTATTGTAACCAAGTGAGTCAGTTGCCAGCGGTTCGTTTCTCCCACTCCTTTCCAGTTTTCATCTTCCAGTTGTATGATTTCATTTTCCTGCTTTGGATCCAAATTGGATCAGTTCACATTAACACTTTTCCACTGCGCTGTCTCCTCACAGGCAGACAGTAATTGGTTAAAACAACATGCGGATATGGAGAGGGGCTATTCAGTTGCAGCATGTGGCCAACTTGACTCCGGGTCAAGATAAGCCCAGGACATGAGGACCATGCTTGGATGATATAGCGGCTCCTTGCCTTTGAAATCCCTTCCGAATTCATTGAGATACTCCCCAATGTGAAACTCAAGCTAGTGGTTCTGAAGGATCCAGAGATTATGGCGCACAAAGAGCCGCATTGAGAGGTGAGCGGCAAGAGAGGATGTAATGAACTTCATGTGGAAAGCTTCCCGCCGCAGATGAGAGAGCTGCTCTGAACAGGATGCATGGTACCGGAGCGCCGTCCTCTTTGATTGTTCTTGTGTGGATGAAGGCGGCATGACAAACACCTCATAGTCTCAAGTGGGTTGTCAGCCCCCTGTGGTGGTGGTGGTGGTGGGGGGGGGGGGGGGGGTTGATTAGTGACCAAATTTAGGTTTGCAAGTCCGGTTTGCCACAGTAATGTTCAAACATCAGTTTTTTGTCCGTTCTTGGATTAAACTTATGAACAAAACTGCACCTTTTACTTTCAAGTTGGAAAAAAAATGGTCTAAAAAATCACGAATTTCTCAACTTGTAGGATATTTTTCAAAGCATTATAACCCAAATGTATTTAAAGAACAGAAAAATAAAAAAAAAGAAGTGAAGGCATTAAGTGCAAAATGTAAAATCTATTTATTAAAAGAAACTCAGTAAGCTTTTAAGGGACTATATCATGAAATGTCCACTTTTTGAGCTTTTAAGTGTATTATATTAAGTGGGGCCATGAATCAACATACATGTTTTTAAAAAATTGACAGATATTTTGTTTTGAAAGATTTGCAGGCCCAGGATTTCAAACTAAGAGCATTGTTTAGACACACATAAACACTGCATGAGCTGCTCAAGTGGACTCTATCTAAGCAAGTCAAGTAAAACGGATCCGCTTCTACTAAAGCCTCAGATCCTTTTCATCCTAGAGCTCTTCTTCCTTTAAGCGGCCAAGCAGACCGACAGCTGCTTTGCATCTTCCTGCCTTCAAATATGTAAAGTCACATGTTTTTCCTCAGCATATTGGTTCGGCGAAACCACATTACAGCACACGCTGAGGCATCCGTGCTTTACTGTAACTGAAAAAAAGGAATCAGTTTGAATCTGTACGGTATTTCAACAGATCTTTTTAGACAAAAGCATGCACACTTAACTCATCACATATCTAAAGAGGGTTTCTTTAGATGGGATTATTTTGTTGTTGCAGAACTTCAGGTCTGGTGTGTTCTAGTGCTGGAAATTGTTCTTGTCTTTAGATGTAACCACAGACTGAGTGCAGCTATTCATTGCTAAAGGAGAAAAAAAACTCTTTCTTAAATCCTGTGCCATATTGTGGAATGTCTTCCTGGCTTTAGGAGGCATACAGAAACTCCGAACAGTATGGATGGAAAAACAGAATAAAGTTTCTCACAAGGCAGTTAATGGTTTCCATCTCTTAATGCTGTGGTTAGTTTCCACTGCCTATTAATGCACGGCTGTGGATCACCATCCAGTCCTCTCAACGCTGCCCTGGGGGGATGACTCCACAAAAACCCACACCTGCTGTAGATTCTGCATCCTGGGAACCTTGAGCTAATTAGCCACACAGACCAGCACAGCACTCTTATTGGGGGCCCCAGACCCACACAGCCCAGACACACTCTAGGAACTGAAGAAGGGAAAATATAGCCACCTTCTTTCTCAGAAAGCACCTGAACGTCAAAACTCATTTTAACTCCTTCTCTAACATTGCGAAAGAATCCAAAGAGGTTCAGTCTCAGCCTGGTCATGGTTGACTAAATCTGGACTCCAGCAGTGCCCGAAAAAACCACGGCTGTCCGATCAGACATCCAAAATTGTAACAGGCTGTTTCTCCTCTAAAGAAATCTACAATAGAGTTTTTCCTCAACTTCCACTGATGGTTTGTTTTCTTTCTGCATTGAACACATGCTCACAGTGACATCTGCAGGATTACCCCAGATTGTAAAAACCTTGAATGCAAAAAATAAATTGGGTCATTACATAATTAATTATTGTCTTTATTTACACAAGACAACTATGCAATTAGATCAAATTTGATAGTTTTTACTTTGAATTAAATTAGTGTTTAAAGACACACCAACACTTTACAGTTTACACCATAACTAAAATATGAGGTGACCAAAAAATGTGTCTTCATGTGACAAAAAATGCTATTCTAAAATATTACAACTCTTAATTTAATGCAAGAAAGAAAAGTTTTGATATTTTTATTTTGAATCAGACAAAAGAAATCTGATACAAATCTATAATTTTGATGCATTTTCCTCAATTCTTCTTGTGTTTTGACAGGGGATAGCAGTATAACATTGTCCCAGGGTTCATTGTTTTTTTTTCCTGATTTATGGCCATGTGATCACTAACATGTGTTCAGGGGTTAATGTAAACAAGCTGCTAACCGCTTTAGGAGTTTTTTCTCTTTTTCTTTTCTGGGTTTGTTCCTTTTTTACGCACCGCAAATGTAAATTTAAATAATTTTAAGTAGTAAAATACTTATATTTTATTTAGCTCAAAACTCTTTGATTTAAAGGGATACGTTTAAAAAATAAAAAATTAAGGAGGTTGCCTGTGGTTGTTTTAGCAGTTGAGCGTTCCGCAGCCAGCGGTGCGTAATTGTGCGTGAATGGCAGATGTTCCAACACCGGGACACTCTGTCTCCACACACTTTATCTGCACCTTTAGGGATTTGATTTCTTCCCCCAGAGAAGGCGCGCGTCAACTTGGTCCCTTGCTTTACTACTGCAAGTTATTTGAGGAAGGAAACAAGAAAAAGGGGAGGAAAAAAAGGCGCAACTACTCCAAACCGTCTTTTTTTTTCTTTTTTTTTTTACCGTGGAGTTGTCGTCATCCGCACCCCAGATACCCCCACCCCCTCCCCACCACCCTCCCACTTAGCTCCCTAAATGGATGGGGCAGTCTTGGTTTGTGCAGTTCAGCGCAGGCCAAACGACTGGAGGAACTTGTGAACGTCCGTCACTTTTCTGGCGTTCACCGCGCAGAAATGCCGGGCTGCTTCGCTGCTGAGGCTCAGCTTTAAGGACTTTTCTCCTGCTTTTGTGCACTCCCACCCCCTTCTTTTCTTTTCTTTCTTTTTCTTTTTCTTTTCTTTTCTTTTCTTTTCAGGAGGACCGACTCTTAGCTATTGAAAAAAAAGGAGAACTTAAACGCATTTGCAGCTGTCACGCTCAACTTTTTCCACTATGGATTGTATGTATTTACTGATGTACTTTTCAGTCAGTCAAGTACTTTTGGAGCATATTTCTGCTGCAGAAACACAAGGTGAGTAATGCATATATGCATTTTTTTATATAAACATTTTCTGTGAATTTTGTAGAAAAAGACTCCAGAAGTGACTACAAACAGATTTGACCATTTAAATTAATTTAGATTAATCTGCTGTTTTATTATCAAATCTTTTCTTAATGAATAGATTTTATTTGAGCATCTTGTCTTAGAAGTTTTCGGCTTTAAAACCTAGTTTGACGTGGGCTTGTGAATGCTTTTCTCACTTTGTCCCCTCAGAAAAAGTCTCTGGAAAGTTAAGAGAGTATGGTCTTATTGTGCCGTTCAGCACAGACTCCCACGGCCGGTACATTTCTCACGTGGTCTCTGCTGGAAGTGGAAGTAAAAGTTCCGATGCTGCCTCTAGCCTTGGCAGCATCAGCAGCAGCAGCAGAAGAAGAAGAAGGGTGGCTCGTGGTGCCCCTGAGATGCCCTCGGCCACCTCTCCTGCAGCTCAGCACCTGTTTTTCAATGTCACAGTTTTTGGGAAGGAGCTTCACCTTCGCCTCAAAGCCAACAGGAGGCTGGTGGCCCCGGGGGCTTTTGTGGAGTGGCAAGAAGACTTTAAGGAGAAAAGCAAGGAGCATATCAGTGGAGACTGTGTCTTCACTGGAGATGTGACAGACATGCCGGAGGCCTCTGTGGCCATCAGCAATTGTGATGGGCTGGTAAGTCACACATAAAAAAGAAAGGAGAAGCATAAACATTCATTGATCGTATTGCTGTTCCTTCACATTCAGAACATCTCTGCAAATTTTTGGTCTTAACATCTTCTTAAGATTTCAAATACATCATAAGATAACAAAAAACTCAGCCAGGTGCTAAAACACAAACTGAGATTGAACTCTGTCAAATCTGAAACTTTAAAAAACTTCTTCATTTTTATTTTGAATTTGCTTTTTTTGGAACTTTTTTATTTCTGGACACAGGTCACAGCAGCTTCATCTGAAATTGACACATTGCTGCTGCTTAAGAATTAGTCAGATGCAAGCACCAGCATCCTTATTGGAATCCAACTTGGGTCTTGCAGCTGGTACTGCAGTCTTTCTCATTCTTAACTCGCTATATATCAGACTTTGAGACATAATGTCAAAGAGAAGCTGCATGACTGACCTCCTGTGGATAGCATAATCGATGACATTTTTAGAGCCGGTAGACAAAATAAAACAGCATTTTCAGCAGTCGATGTCTGAACCACAACAACATCCAGGCCGCAGTATTATCCATCACAGCTGCAGATGTGTGTGCAATCTGCTGCCGCGTGCTGAACAATCAATAGAGATCACCGAGTGTCCTGATTCACAATGGGAATGGCACCGTTCCTCCTCTTCTTGTTAGTAAATCTGTGGGTTCAACACGGACAAAACAGCCACTGTCCTTTGAATTCAGATATTCCAAAGCAAAACTACTTCACTTTGAGATTGTGTTTTTTAATAGAAACTTGTTTCGTTCTAATAATAATTAAGGAACCAAATAAAATTAAAGACAGAAAATAATTAAAAAACTAAAGTTAAAAAAGTTAAAGCTAAAATTCTACAAATAAATATAAGATAGAGCTCAAAGACAAAAAAAAATGCTTGCTTTAATTTGAATAAGAAGTCTAATCTTTATTTCCACTTCAGTGCTTACAATTTGCATATTTTTGGAGCTCAATCGAGCAGCAGAGCTATATTACTCATCTAATTTTTAAACTCATTTTGTCTGTAATCTTTGTAAGTTTCCGCTTCATTGAACCAATGTGCTTCAGTCAAACCACCCGGATAATGTAGGTTCCATATGCTGGGTTGTTGTTGAGCCATTTATTCTGTCTCTTCCTCGCTGCAGTATCAGCTGGTGATTATTGCATGAGATGGGTAAATATCAGCAGAGCAGATACAGCTCTGGGTTTACTTTCTCTGGACCTTTTGTTAGAAGATTGCACCGCTCTCTGAGAGGTTCGGTCTTTGTTTACCATAGTTTAGTTTTAAAGGCCTTTATTTAGTTGTTTGTGACTTTAAAAACTGCATAAAGACAAACAAAGATGATTAAATCAACTAAATTTCAACTAAATAGTCTAGATTTTGATGTTGAAATCTAGATATTGATATGTTTATATTGAAACATTTTAGAAATTAACCTTAAGGGCACCTTGGGACTCACAATTTTGAATAATGTGATTCGTGTCACCATCCAGTCAGCTTTACTGTTCAGTAAGAAATAGGAGTTCAGGAAGCACCAATCAGCACGATGAAAAGCAGCTTTACTTTTTGTCTGGCTGCATTGTGTTCCTGCCTGATCACCACCAATCAATAGGCCCTTCTGCTGCGATACCCTCATGCTTTGTCGTCATGACACCTGCTGTTCAGCTGTGATTGGGCAGAAGAAAGAGAGTGGAACTGCTGATGGTAGTCTGCAGTTTTTCCAAAGCACTTTTGAGTTGTTTTGGAATGACGTCATAACCTGCCCGGATCTGGAGGATATTCTCCGATAGTTATGTACAATATTGACCAAAATTGCTATTTCCAGCGGTTGAATTCAGGTGTTTTTTATCCCTACTAAAGCCAAATGTTTGTGAAGATCCTGTGAGTGGGTCTATGAACACTTGTGAAAAAATAGATTGCATCCAGGAGCTCACTGAGGTCCAATTTGGTGTCATATTAAAAGGCTACCAGTGCAGCAAGGCGAGGTTTTAAAATGTTTCCACTATAAAATATTTCACACACAACTGTGAGTGGATGCTGAGGCTCAAAGCGTGTGAGGTTACCAAATTTCTCCAGTCCATTAATAGGCAAGGCAAGGCAAGGCAAGTTTATTTGTATAGCACAATTCGTACACAAAGTAATTCAAGGTGCTTCACAAAACAGAAAAGTGCATTAAAATCACAATACATCATAGAAATAATCAACATAAAATTTACTTTAAAAGAAAAGGAAGAAAAAAAAAAGATTTAAAAAGAAAGGAAGGAAAGAAAGGTGCAGATAGGACCTTTCAGTCATATACACGGCTAAACAGAAATGTTTTAAGTCTAGATTTGAACATGAACACAGAAGAGGCCTGTCTTACGCCTTCAGGGAGGCTGTTCCAGATTTTAGCTGCAGAATATTGAAACGCTGATTCCCCTTGTTTAGTTCTGACTCTGGGAATCAACAGGAGGCCGGTCCCTGAGGTCCTCAGAGTACGAGATGGTTCATATGGCACTAACATGTCAGAGATGTACTTTGGTGCGTGGCCATGGAGAGACTTGTACACAAGCAGAGCTGCTTTGAAGTCTATTCTTTGAGGTACAGGGAGCCAGTGCAAAGACCTGAGCACAGGACTAATGTGATCATACTTCCTGGTTTTGGTCAGGACTCGAGCAGCAGCATTCTGGATGTACTGAAGCTGTTTTACAGCTCGTTTGGACAGGCCGGTGAGCAGGCCGTTACAGTAGTCTAACCTACTGGAGACAAATGCATGGATAAGTATCTCCAGGTCTCGCTTTGAGATTATGTTTTTGATTTTGGCAATGTTTTTCAGGTGGTAAAATGCCGCTGATGTTACTGACTTGATATGGCTGTTAAAGTTCAGGTCAGAGTCCATGATTACCCCTAGATTTCTGACTTGATTTGAGGGTTTGAGAGACAGAGAATGAAGGTAGCTGCTGACAATTTCTCTTTGTTTCTGTGGGCCAAAAACAATAACTTCGGTCTTGTCTGAGTTTAGCTGGAGAAAGTTGTTCTGCATCCACGCGCTGATCTGTTGGAGGCAGTGGTTGAGAGAATCCACTGGCCCATATTCACCTGTTGTCAGTGACACATAGATCTGAGTATCATCTGCATAGTTGTGATAAGATATGTTATTACTGCGTATTAACTGCCCTAGTGGCAGCATGTAGAGGTTGAACAGAAGGGGTCCCAGGATCGATCCCTGGGGCACACCACAATTCAAGCCCATGTAGTCTGAGACACAACTCCCAATTTCAACAAAATATTTCCTGTCTTCCAGATAAGACTTGAGCCAACTTAGGGCAGATCCAGAGATGCCAACCCAGTCTTGGAGTCTGTGCAAAAGGATCCCATGATCAACAGTATCAAAGGCAGCGCTCAGGTCTAGCAGGATTAAGACAGAGACTTTTCCATCATCAGTGTTCAGGCGGATGTCATTGGTTACCTTGATAAGAGCAGTTTCTGTGCTATGATGGGGTCTAAAACCTGACTGGAAAACATCAAACGAATTGTTTAATAAGAGAAAGTCAGTGAGCTGTTAGTAGACAACTTTTTCAAGGACTTTTCCTAAAAATGGCAGATTAGAGATAGGTCTGTAATTATTCAGTACAGTGGGATCAAGACCGCTCTTTTTCAGGAGGGGTTTAATGACTGCAGTTTTTAAGGCCTCTGGAAATATTCCAGATTGAAGAGACATGTTAACTATTTGAATAATTGATGGCAACACACTGTTTAAGACAGACTTTAGAAATCTAGTGGGTAACACATCAAGGCAGCATGTAGACGAGCTCAGACGGGTGATGGTCTCTTGGACAGTTTGGTCAGTGACAGGTATAAAGTGAGTCAGCTTAGAGTGAGTAGGTGGCCGTTCGATAGTTATATGTGTTGTGGAGTTGATGGCTTTTTTAATGCCCTGAACCTTGTCATTGAAAAATACAGCAAACTCATTACATTTAGGTGTACAAACCAATTCTATTGGTAGCTGGGTTGGGGGGTTAGTTAATCTGTTAACTGTTGTGAACAGGATACGAGAGTTGCTGCTGCAACTTCCAATTATTTCAGAGAAGTACCTTTCCCTTGTTCTGCATAAGATCTGGTTATAAGCGTACAACTCCGCCTTATATATTCCATAATGAACCTGGAGTTTTGACTTGCGCCACTTTCGCTCGGCTCTGCGGCACTGTTGTTTCTGTGCCCTGACTAGATCATCATTCCTCCAGGGAGCTTTCTGTCTATGTTTTCTCAGTTGAACTTTCATAGGGGCAATGGCATCCAGAACATTCAAGATGCTAGAAGTAACAGAATTCAGCATTTCATCAACATTGGCACCAGAGACGTTTTCAGGGTTTATCATTTCTACAAACTGTGCCCTAGTGCTCTCATTTATTTGTCTCCTTTGGACAACTGCAGGGCCAGGCGGTGGTTTGGGAGCAACAGACAGGTCAAAGAATACACAGAAATGATCAGAGAGGGCGACATCAACCACACTGACATTGTAAATAGTAACCCCCCTTGTGATGAGCAGGTCCAGAGTGTGCCCTCTGCTGTGGGTGGGGCAACTCACATGCTGAATTAGACCAAAGGTTTCAAGGACAGCATTGAGCTCTTTTGCATTTCTGTCATTGACATTATCAACATGAACATTAAAATCACCTGTAATGACTAGACCATCAAAGTCTGTGCACACAACTGAGAGCATTTCAGTGAAATCATCAATAAAACTTTGGCTGTGCTGAGGAGGTTTGTACATAACTATGCAGAGTAAGGGAGGAGTTTGTTTTAACTCAATCTTAAAGGACACATACTCAAATGATGAAAACACACCAAATGATAGTCTGCGGGTTGCAATATTATCTCTAAACAGTGCAGAAACGCCTCCACCCTTTTTATTTTCTCGTATTTCCGATTCATGTTTGTAGTTGGGGGGAGTTGATTCGACTAGAACTATGTTTCCTGTGTTTTTGTCAAGCCATGTTTCAGTTAAAAACATAAAATCAAGATTAAAAGAAGAGATAAGATTATTGATTAAAAATGATTTGTTGCATAAAGATCTGACATTGAGTGCAGCAAGTTTGAGATTAGTTTCCTTGGGACTGGTCAAAACCTTCTTGCAAGGGATGTGAACTAGATTTCTTTGATTGGACAGTCTAACTGCCCTTTTTTGCATTCTACGTGGTGCAACTACAGGTATATCACCAGAAGGAAGCTGTTCATCACAGGGCCCCAGTTTGACATAACCTTTCCTAGGACACTGGGGGCCCGTTTCATCCTAGCTCCGGGGAATAGCACGTCTAGAGGCGCGCAGGAGAGGTTGAGTTGAGGGTAGTTTGGGTGATGGACCGGGAGGAGTGGGAGCTGGACGGGATTTGGGTGAACGACGGAGGGGGCGTGTTGGAGGGGGTTTGGATGAAGGCCGTGTTGGAGGGACTTTGGGTGAAGGATGAGGAGGGGGCGCTGGAGGGGTAGGAGAGCTCCTGTGTGGTGTGAGGCTCACAGGTGTTAGGGGAGCCATCTTAATTCCTGACTTGATGAGGCTATCAAAATGGCTAGGTAGGGCCATGGGTGAAAGTGGGGGGGACGAAAAGGAAAGTGAGTCTTCACTGGGAGTAGACGTAGCAGGGGGCGCCCACAGCTGGTCAGATGGTGGAATTTCTGGGGCCAAATCTGGTGGTTGTTGTTGTGGTTCTGCAGCTGGGTCCTTAGCTGGCGGTAGTTGTTGTGGTGCTGGTGCAGGTGAGTCCTTAGATGGAGGTGGTTGCTGTAATGCTGGTGGAGCTGAGTCCTTAGGTGGAGGTGGTTGTGGTGCTGGTGCTGCCGGATCCAAGTCATTGACCGGTGTTGGTGGAGGTAGTTGTTGTTGCCGTTGTGCTGTGGTTCCTGGGACACTGGCTCGGTCCTTCCTTACTGCCTTTTCAGGGCCTTGGCCTCTATGCCCCAGAGCGTGGAGGAGGTTCTTCACTAACTCTCTTGCTCCACCTCTGTTCAGGTGTGGGCCTCTTCCCATGAAAAGGTCCTTTCGCTTCCAGAATGTATTGAAGTTCTCAATGTAATGCAATCCTCTGGAAGCACACTCTCTGGAGAGCCAATTGTTCAGCTGAAACAGACGGCTGAACTTGAGTGACACCCCATCGATGTTAGGAAGAGGTCCGCTGATGAATGCTTCAACCTCTACTTTGTCAATCTCTTCAAATAACTTGATGAAGTCTTTTTTCAAACGTTCGGACTGTTCTTTTCTGATATCGACAGCACCTACATGGATGATTATTCGTTTAACTCCTTGGTACAAGACTTTAGATAAGAGTCCTGTAATCACTGGAACAGTAGAACTTGGGCAACATAAAGTTTGCATTCTTCTGTGGCTGACTCCACTGATAGCGCCATCTCCAAGCAGCAGCGTATCTCTGACCTTGACGTTTGGCACAGATTTTCTTTCTGCCTGAGCTTTGTTTCCAACATTATGACTCCTTCTCTGTGGTCCAATTTCACTGTGTTCTTCAATATCACATTGTGTTAGGGGTAAAAATCTGTTTGTGAGCTTTATTTCGGATGTTCTGTCATCTTTACGCTTTGGCTTAACACAGAGTTCCTCCGCACAAAGTTTTGGAAAGGACACAACATCACTCAGGTCTATGTCACTGTTATTCTTCTCGTTTGTGGTAAGAGTGGGCTTCTTACCACCCGATGTTACTGGAAGGGTCTTGTGAAGTCCATTTTCAGTTTCCAAAGTAAATATCCGTGTTTGTAGCTCTTTTATTTCTTGTTGGTAGATCCGACAGCGTTCACAGTGGGAGTTTGTTTTTCTTCCTCTTCCGGACATGTCGCTGGCTTGTCAAAAATATTGATTTGTATAGGTAGAAGTCACAAAAAAGGATGACCAGTCTGATATTCCAGGATGTGTGGAAGAAGTAAAATGATTAAAAATGATTAATTAAATGATTAAAAAGCAAATAAAGCAGGAAGCAGCAGGAGCAGGGAAAAAAGCGTCTGCACTCTTTTGCAGGGGGAGGAGCAATACAGACCTTCAACTTCATGTGACCTTCAGATTAAGTGGAGAACAGTATGTGGAGAGCTTCATGGTACAGGATTCCATCGTCAAGCAGCTGCTTTTGAGCCGTGCATCACCAAATGGTGCAAAGTTCTGGGAAGCACGTCTGCACTAGAAGTGACCAATCACAAGTCTCCATTTGGCAATTTGATAGACAAAAGAAAGGAACACCTGCCTGACTGCATTGTGCCAAGTTTGAAGTTTGGTAGAGGGAGGATTATGGTGTGGGGTTGTTGGTGAACGTATTTCAGCATAACAAGATTTTTAATTATTCCATACTCCCAACTTCCTCCAAACAGTTTGACGATAGCTCCTTCTTGTTCCAATATGATGGCACACCGGAACGCAAAGCTCAGTCCACAAAGACCCCTTTCAACTTTCATTTAATAGAACAGCTTTGAGATTGAATTTCATTCAAAATCAATGTCTGAACTCACAAATGCTCCCCTTAAACAACACTGAAGCTCCATTCACATCCTCATCGACTAGTATTTAGGTAGCCACTTTCAATGAAAAGTCTATGTAAACGCATATCAACCCAAATTTCAGGCTTCCGCATTCAGAACGCTCGCGTTCACACATCAAGTGTTTAAGTTCGATTGTGGGCTCTATATACAATATAGGCGTTCACTGATCATGCATTCTACCGGTTGAATGTTGCTGCTACTTAGGGACTCAGATTTGGTAGTGGCATGCAGGTGGCATCCTTCTTAAAACACAAAACTACAACCATTGTAAGAATTATCATGAAGGACAAATCAATTCTTGTACTTTTTCGCATCAAGCCTCATTCCACTGTAGGTGGCCGACGACATGCGCTTTTAAACAGAAGATAAAGCCTCCCTCCGTCCCGCAAGCTGGTTGTCCGCTGTGTGAACATCACTGGCTCGATGCACGTTCATGTAACCACGTAAAGCGCGTTCTTGAACGAGCCACATGCGGCTGGTGTGTAGGCACCTTAAGCTTTGTGATAAAACTGCAAGAGCTGAAGCTGTCCTAGTTGTAAAGGGGGTGAGGAGGTCATATAACAAAAGGGCTTCCACTCATATTCCCCTTCTTACTCCCCTTTTAATCTGTCTTTTTGATGTTGCTCAAACTAAAATTGCATCTTTGCTCTCTTTCATTGTGCACTCGCACTGACGCAAAAACCGCATAATAACTGGGAAAATGAGCTAGGGTTGTCTGGTTTTTGTTGTTGCTGTTGCAGCAACCGTAAATGCTGTGGGGACAATGCTTTGCTGTGTTCTTCGATAACAGTATAATTTTCTGACAGACGCCTGTGTGCTCTTCAGTAAGTCAAGACTACAGATGACGCACTGACCTCATAGCACAGTGGTGCATTCACCTGCAGACATGATCCGAGAAAAGGTTTTTATGCCTCTGTGTGAGCGGCTGTGAGCTCCTGTAACCGTAACAAGTGAGAGATGACTGACAGAAAATTCTCCTGCTGGGGGAAAAAAAAATGCAGTATTTTATGCCTGCAAAGTCAAAAATCTGCTTTCTTTTGTGAAGAAACGAATCCTATAAGTCGTGCAATTAAAGGATTGTGGTGGAAGCTCAGTCATTATCCATAATGGGACTCACGGTTGTCCCAAAATGATTTAATGAAGCTAATTTTTCATAGGATTTATGGCACAGTTTAATTCCTGTTGGAAAGCTATAAGTTGTATTTAGCGAAAAAGGCTGTGCTCAAACCTGATAATGTTTGGCAGTGGTAATCATTGTCTCTCCTTGAGTTGCAGCATTTCTGCAGAAAGTCCCTACAGATGACACATTGAGGGATTTTCATATAATTTGCAGTGTGCAGCCTCCCTTAACTTTAGCGGGACATAAGTAAAGCCCTATATTCCAATCATTCAGAGAAAATCAAATTAATTTGGTTTGCATGCCTTTAATTTGAGTGGATGTTTTAAGACGGGGATGATCAAAACTGGTGCGGTGAAAATATTTTAGGGGCCAACTTTTCTGACTGACAAGCTTTGAACTTTTTTAAAAACATTAAATAAAAATGATCTAATATTCATGTTATTGCAATGGCATGCTTTTCATTTCTTCACATGGAAAACAAGTCTAACTACGTTTTTACCAAAATTACTGTCAAATTGTCAGTTTGTTGCACCATTTCTCAGTTAGTCTGTCGTAGCTGGCATGTCTTGTCTTGAATTGAACTCTTTGAAAACAGCCACAGTCTCTTGGCATATTATGCAGACACAGCGGTTTTGAATTTGACAGGAAAAAAAAGCGGTGACACTCACTGTCAACTTTTCTTTTTCACAGAAGGGTCGCACAACAGTGTTGCCACAGCTTAAAACGTAATCGCAAACGCAGTTTTTGGAAGATTCTGGGGGCCACATATTATTGATTTGATGAAAGGAGCCTGCGGGGCTGTGGAAATTTGGTCCATGGGCCGGACTTTGGACATGCATGTTTTGGGACAATTTTATTTTCTAAAATAAAAACAATAAAAAAATCAATTTTTTGTAAGTTTCCACTATGTGATATAGTGTAACAACCAAAGAGGAAATGTTGGTATCAACTGCAGATGTCTTTGTTGAGCCTCTGTTTTTAGTCATTTAAGCTTTTGATGACAGTTTTGATATTTATTGATGTTACGGAAAAGCACTTTGGAGAAGTAGACAACATTTCAAGCCTCAAGGTTACAGAAGCAGAGAAGTATTTCAATTGTGTCTGTCTTTTGAGGTATCCTCTTAAAGATTTTTCACATTAGCTCATTTTTTGGCACAGTTATTCGTCTTTATTTCCTGCCAGTTTTCCTTTTGTTTGTGGTGATTCTCCTGGATTTGGTCCAGGAGATTTCAGGTGACTTCACCCTTCAAGGTTGCAGTCAGACTGTCAGAAATATCACCGATGTGTTTCCTTCCTTCCACGCCAACATAAACATTATCCTGTCTGTGCATGCAGGACTGTTCGGGGAGCTTCTGAATGTGCACAGGCAGGCTATCATATCTGCTTGATGTGGAGGACACAGAGATGATCGTGTCTGATGAAAGCAGCAAGACAAAATGATAAAAAAAAAAAAATTACGAGACAGGAGCATCCAGGTCCCAAAGTGAGGGTTGGATCTTTGAAGTGCACAACTTCAGAAGTGTCTTAATGAGATCTGATACAAAATAAAAGCTCAAAAGATTGGGAAGATGTAGGATGAAAGTTCCTTTTTTGTATTGAAATGCTACGTGATAAGCGTGCCCTCCACCTCCGAAGATGATTTATAATGAAAGATCTTGCAAACTTGCTCCCCTCAAATGTGCCCGAAGCAGCAATATGTCATTTATATGTCATGACATGTTTTCCATGCTTTCTGTAAAACTGAATTTTTTCCAGACCTGTGTGATCAGCTGAAGCTTCAAAGAAAGTGAGAGCAGATCAACACAAGCCCTCAGATCATCTTTGATTGCTTCATAATTAGCATCAGTGATTTCCTCCTCTGATTGTGACCCCTTCTAGATGACAGCAGCTGTGAGCTCTTGACAATCTTGAGCTATTGTTGTGGAGCAATGAGTGATAGCTAGGATTACACCGCTGCTCATGTGTTGGGAATTAGCCCAGATGACTGGCCGATTGAATTACACGTCCAATGGAAACACAAATGCCAGATAACCGCAGCGCTGTAGAGCGCGCAACTATTTCTGTGTCCAGGGCTTAAAGCGGAATGGAGACACCTAGCAACTGTCAAAAGTTGGCTTGCTGGCTTAATTCATTTATGGAGGGAGAGGAGTTGGAAAACATAAATTGTTCTATTCATAAATGTTTGCAGGATGGAGTTAATCCCAGTCCAGTATCCTTGGGGTTTCAGTTGTTTGCTTGCACAGCAGTGAAAACATTAAGTTATGTTAGTGGAGGGCTTTTGTCGTAGCCAGTAAAGTGATTTATTTTCGTCCTTTTTGTAGCTTGTGCAGTAAATCTGTCAGAAGATGAAGTTACTTACATGCACCCTGAACCTGCATCTTCTAACCACTATTTTGTACTTGCATGGATGTGCCTATCTCTGTTTTATCTACATTCACACCTTACCTTTGCATTGACAGTTTTTTAAAAGTCACTTCTATACATATAACCCTCTTGACACAAAGGTGAGGGATGGTCATAGCTTCTTGAGCGTATTTTCTGTCATGTTTGGTAGTCGGTGATAGTTAAAGGATCATCAAAAAGTTTTTTAGCAATTATAGAAATATAAAAGCGTGATTTGTTTAGACACTATAAAGTATTGTAGACCGCTTAAATGAAATACCTTTGGTTTTTGACTAAAGAATTGTGTTTTTGTTCTCATTAGAACTGACGTCCACAAACTTTTAGCTCTTGTAAACAAAAATATTTGATTATTGGTTGATTGATTGTTTGATTGATTGATTTCACTTGAAAAGGCGAGAAAAAGCATGTGGGCTCTGCAGCACAGAAAACTGGCAGTGTTTCTAACGAGATGACTTTTATGTTCCAGCATGCAAATCAGCAGAGTACAAAAAAAAAAAGATGTATGATAAATGTAACAGTTTACTTAATTTTACAAAGGATGTTTTAACATTTAGTTGTTGAAAACATATTTATATGTCATAGTTTGTTTAGTGTCATCTTTTTTATTTCATAAGTCCATGTTTTAATTTTCTTCTGTTAAGTGTTTAGTTTTTATTGCCAGATTCTGTTACTATGTAGTCTAGTAAATGTACTTCCTGTACATCTTGCTTTACATTAATTTGCACACCAGAGTCTCTATAATTTGGGCTTGTAACAATACATCACCTTGTTTTTTGTTGTTGTTTTTTTTTTTTTTATTCTTTAAACTCTTTCTGGCCCCTGATGTCAATCTTTTTTAACAGCTACATGTTTTGAACTTTCTGTAAAAAAAAAAGTTTTGTTTTTTTTATTTAGATTTTGCTATATCATGTAGTGAAGTTGAAATTGAAGTTTACTTTTTTCTTAAGTATATTTGAGTACAAGTAAAGCAAGCCTGCTACAGACCATGTACATGTAATGTAGGAAGAATGCTGTACGGTATGCTGAGTAAATATTTTTTTCAGACTATATTGGAACATTGTTCACACTTGTTTACACTAGTACATGTACATAAAAAGTAAATTTCAAGTATGTTGCCTCATTTTTAGTAAAGACCAAAGACTTTTTTTTTCACTGAACGGTACAGGCTGATTGGTTTGGAATGGTCTGGGTACCTCATATGAGCGTTTCCACTCTAAGTTGGACCTAACAAGAGCAACAATGGCGGTCGTCCAGCAGGTTGTTTTTTTTACGTTTGGGTTTTGCTACTTTACTTTACAAAGAATTTAATTTTGTTTGAGAGAAGGGGACGGGCAGTGAGGACGAATGCAGCTGCTTTTTGGAGCTTTCTTTTGTCGTAATGACCTTCAGCCAATCAATGGGTTTCAACATTAGCTACCTCCTAACCAGTCCATTCCATTTTTTTATGGACCTACAACCAACGGGGAACCAAAAATGGTATGGTTCAGTCTGGCTTAATGGGTGTGTTTTAGAATGGAAAAGCTCAAAATGCCGGACTGGATCAGACCACACCGCTTAGTGGTAACGAGGCTTATGTATACTTCTAGTACACTTAAACAGACTCATTTTTTCCAATAGACTTGTGCATTAGCTCCCTGTAAATAGCGTTAGCTTCCCGCTAATATGTGCGCCTAGTGTCATTATCATCATGTTAGCCAACTTCTTTACAATTTTCGAAAAGTCTTTAGGAAAGTACATGCACCGTTACTATTACTCTGAGCCCAACCATAAGTCAAGGACGGATATTAATACACCATTATGATGCCAATATACAGAAAGCTAATTAGTCTTTTTGTTATCTTTTGAGATGAGGCTCATTACTTTCTTCTACATTCACCCAAAACATGGAATGAAAAGTTGAATGTCTTTATGTCAAAGTTGGTGTAGTTAGTTTCTGGATAAAAAAAAATACCTTTGTCTAGTGGTGAGCAGCAGCAAGTCAGTGATTTCATGTGCATTTGATTTGTATGGCGTTTCATCTCTGCCATAAAATGAAAGGGCGTAAAGACAACTGAGCGGGCGTATTCAGGAACTGAGTGAGCGAACCTTACAACCGCGCAGGCGCAATTCTAACCGAGCGACCCCGCGTTTTACAAATGCACGCCTGCAATCCTAACTGAGCCGTGATCCCGCGCTGTAGATTCTCCTTCTATAAAAGTATAAAAGTCTTACATTTTCTCCAAAACGTACAGTGCGGCCCTAATGTGTTGTTGTGTGACTTTGGTAAAGAGGACCTAGGAGAGAACAGGATGAGAATGTTAAGGAGAGGTGAGGACGTGAAAGGACCCCCCCCCCTCTAGTACAAAGGTGCAGATATGTGCTTAATGCAGAACAACTTTGGAAACCCTGGAAATGCAAAGAGACACTATTACGAAGTTAAGTTAGAAAGTTAGAAAGATCTTCACAGATTCGAACTTCCCCCCTCAATAACTCTTCTGATAAACGGTCAAATGTGTCAGCAAGAATCTCAATCATTTTGTATTAACACAGAGAGTGAACTATAAATGCATTTCTAAAGAAAAAAGATATTTTTTTTCTCCTTTTCATCAGAATTGTTCGCTTCAAGCTGTGAATGCAGACATGCAGTGAGCTGGCTGCAATGAAAAGCTGTCCATTCTCCGCTCCTTTTACTGGGACGCAGCGCCGGGCGAGTTACGCCACACTTTTGGACTGTAGGACTTTAAGCTGGGGCTGACGCGTCTGCTTTCACTGTTCTTTAGAGCCGCACGGCAACCAGACGGACTCTGACGATGACGAAAGGGAAGCCGGTCGTGTTTGATAGAAATGTAGCCCGGCTTCATTTCAGATACAGAAGATAAGGACTTTGATGGATTTTTGGATGCTGATTGATGACTGAATAAAATAAAAAATAAATCACAACCAACTCAGTTTTGCGCTCGCTGCCTTTTTAAAACGCATAGCAGAATGCATGTTTTACAGGTATGTTTTAACGTTAAATACAGAAAAAAACCCACCCATAACTGAAACTGTGCCGTTTAATCCAGTGCTGTTGTGTTGTAAGGAGCGGAGTGTGTTATTGGAAATAATATGGCTTTGATTGCGTGTTTGTGTGTGTATGTCATGGCAGGTCAGTGCGTGGTGTGGCTCTTTGACCATCACAGTTAGAAATTTCGGCTCTTTGTGTCAAACTTGTTCGCCATCCCTGTTTGTGTCAGAGGCTTTAATAGAAAAAAAAAACGTTGGATGTAACATGGATTAAACCGTTAACCAACAACCCAAGACCAAAGTAAGAAAGTGCAGCGGGTTTTTCTTGCTGTAAGTTTATCACATGTGAAAATCACTGCATTTGTTACCGTTTTAATCCACGTTACAGCCGTTCTTTTGTATTAAAGCCTCTAAATGAAAGTCCCGCCCCGCTGCTTCGCCGGATAAGACATGCAAATTTCAGCCAATCAGATCCACCAGAAAGGTTATTGCCCCCAAGTGACAAAATGCTCCCTTAACACTTAGTGCAAATCCTGGTGAGGGCGCGAAGGAGAATTGACCGGCGGGATCATGGCTCATTTAGGATTGCAGGCGTGCAGTTGTAAAATACGGGGTCGCTCAGTTAGAATTGCGCCTGCGCGGTTGTAAGGTACGCTCGCTCAGTTCCTGAATACGCCCGCTCAGTTGTCTTAATTTAGATTTGTTGTTTCCCTTTTTTACAAAGACATTCTTTAGCTGTTAAAATCAGGAAGTCCAATGAAAAATCTCCAGTGAAGGGAATCCATAACATGGTCCTTGACTGATGTGCTGTGATTTAAGGAGTTTTGTTGTTTCCATTTGCAAATTTTCCTACAAATGTGTATTACCTGTAAAGACAACTTATCTCTTCTTTACTATCCAACATATTATAACCATACTTCAAGACTTTATCAATTCTGTAAGGTCAGCATTTTGTGGATCTCATTCATAATCTTTTTTTTATTATGCACACGTAGAAGTGTGTCAGTAAAGCAGAATTTTCTGTTTATGGTCCTCATCTTGATCTACAGCTACGCATGATCTTTGAGGCTTGGTATAGTGAGATGTGGAAGCTGATGAAAAGGAATCAAGTCGTAATCCCCAACTCCCATAACCTGCCTCCTACAATTATTCTGCGATGGCTGCACCACTGAGCCATGCCGCAATATCTTGCCCACCGAGCTATTTGTTTTGTCAACTTCAGATTCCGCCTGTATTTCACTTCATTTCTCTCATCGCTCGAAGGTTGACATTTATGAAAGTAACATCAGTAACGTCGTGGAAAGAGTACACACTATGACCTCACTTGTGATTGTGGATTTCCAACTCTTTGGGTGTCCTCTTTAAATCAACAAAGTTTGTTTCTGGAGCCAAATTATGTGTTTGTAAAAAATCTTTCACAAATTATAGGCTGAGCTGCAGGAATGAAGGAAAGACTCTTTGATTTTTTTCTGCATTTGTCTTAGCCTGCAGCAGTTTTTCCACTTTTTGATTGTGTGTGTGTGTGTGTCATGCACTATAAAGGATGTCTCCATCAGATTATCTCAGCAGCTGATGTAAGAAGACCACCATGAATGCATCTGTTCCCATAGATTGTACAGTGAATGTTATTTATGAAAGAGGCATTTTCAGAAGGGGGTATTAGTGGGCTCAGGCAGGGTGGTCTCACTCTAATTGATCTGATCAATGTCCACACACCTTGCGGTTGTGAACATTCATGGAATAAACCTGATGAGAAACCCCCTCCATTCTTATCTAGACCTGGTTCTCTGTTATATAAAAAAAGGGCCCCCACATCCTGGCTTTTCACTTCAGACTATTTTCTTTATCAAGTTTGTTGAGAAAATTTAATGTCTTTTTTTTTTTACTTTCTGTTTGGATTTAACTTGTGTCTGTAATAACGGCACAGCATAGCAAAAGTAAAACAAAGGAAATGCATCTTTTTAAAGTATTTTATAAAGTTTAGTCAATTGTATTATGGTGCATGACAGAAAACTATGAGTTCTTCTACTGACCCACTTTGCTGTGGTCCAGATTTTGCAGCACTGTTTACATATATGTTAACTCTATATTTATGGACGTTTCAGATGCTGCTCCTCTTAGCCCTTCTAGCTCCACTCTGCACCCTCTGCTGAAGTCGGCGAATGCTTTGGAGCATGTCTTACTTGGCATTTCCTGTACAAATTCTTTCACTTTACTTTGCCCCTACTATAACATGGCCAGCTGTGAGTTCATGGGGTTTGTGTTGTTAAAGTAGAAAGGGGGTCTCAGCATGACGAGGCATTTTATTTTCTGTTATGCAATACGCTCTATTTTCTGCTCCGTATTGAGATTTCATGAGCAGATGTAAGTGCCTCCATCCTTGCCAAAAATGTGCTGCCTTTGTCATGAAAATAGACTGGATTGTTACCTTTTCCTTCACCCTTGCACCCACTTTTAGGATGTGAATGAAGAGGCAGGTTGGAGCCCCAAGCCAAGAACGTGTTAGAAAACGATGCAGAAAGAGCTGCTGAGTGGTAAATATTCAATGCCAGAAGAAGAGAAAGGTTCTATTCTCCAGCAAAAAGCTGTGTTGTTCCCACTGAATCGATTGTCATGTCATGTGCGCTGCATCTGTGTTGGGCTGAAAGCATTTGCTGCCAAATTGTGACTCAATACTGTCCCAGAACACATTCTGTGCAGACAGTGATGCAGCACTGAAGCTAACATGATAACATGGGATCAATAGTGTTGCATAAACGTTGGATCACGTGACGACTTTTCTGCTCCATGTGACTCTTTGTGTAGAGGTCACAAACAATGTCTAATTAGTCCAAATTGTTTTACTTCCTCTCCTCCACAACCCTCTTTTGTGCAGCCAAACCAAAATTGTTTAATCTTTTCAGTTTTCCCACAAAACTAAGTGAATAAAATACATCAGTTTAAACTAGTTGTGTGTGTTTGATCCAGGAAAGTGACTGATTGCTTTTATAAAGTCCCACTCTTATCGTTATTTTAAAAGTGCTTCCAGTGGTCTTTTAATTATGATTATGCCGTTTCTAGTATATCCAGAAAAACTGTTGTTTTACATGGATCTATTTGTATGCAAGTGGATTCATTAGGATAGAGTGGGGCAGGGAGCTTGTGACCCACCAATTGTACAACTCAAGCTTTTTTAAATGCCATTTTCTTCATCTGCTCCCGATTTAAAACAATATGAAAGAAGAAATACTCAGAATTTTTGTGCTTAATTTTGTCTATATATGTGTCCTCCATCATAAAAGAAAAATGCCACTAGAACACTTTAAAAACACAAAAAATATATTTTTTTTTAATTGGACTGGGGGCTCTCTCTGGCCCCCTAGGGGCTAAACAATCTGTTGGGGAATAAAGCAAATGGATGATAAGACACAGATCGAGATAGTTTTCTTATACAGCTCAGGCAAAATCCACTAGATTTTATTAATTAAGTGTAATGCAGTCAAAGAAAAAGTCGCTCTTTTGCTGATTTTGTTCTTTCACAACTGAGCTTGTTACTGACAATCAACCATCAAGGAAAAATCCTTGCAACTTAATCCTGTATGTCAAAATAAAGTCGACCTCTCCTCCACAGATAGCACAAATGTACTGCCTTTTGTGACTTTTCTCTGGTATATATAGTTTTCATATAATGAAAGGAGCCCAATACCATCTGCTGTCTGTAAATGGGTGGAAGTGGGCATCAAAAATGTTGTGATTGCTGAGAGAACTACAAAAAAAACAAAAAAAAGTGTGCACTTTACAAAAATAACAAGCAAACTTCAACGCTGATCCAAGCTTCCGTACCATTTGCTGACTTTCATTACAGCCCAAGTGTTTTTTTTGGAATTTATACTAAGATTCAGATAGATAAGAACAGAAAATATTTTTTCGTGTGCAATGTTTGCAGCTTCAAAGCAACTTAAGAGAAAGTTAAAAGGGTCTCAAAATGAGTCTGCCTGCCTCCTCACACACATCCTGCTCTGTACTGAACCATCCGACTGATCAGATGCTCCATAATTACAGACTGTGTAGGAATGACCTTCATTCGAAGGCTGACTTTAATGCTTTTTCTTGTTTTTTGGTCACAGGCAGGCCTGATTCGGACTGATAAAGGGGAGTTTTTCATTGAACCCCTTGAGAAGGGCCAACAGGATGTGGAATCGAAGGGGCGAGTTCATGTGGTTTACCGCAGGTCGGCCATCAAGGCCGGCCAGCAGAAGAGCGACTTCCACAACGAAGGTGGGCAGGTGACGTCAGCAGGAACAAAAAAGGTTTTAGTGCTGTAATTACATGCAGGCTGGAGGACGGAAAACATGAGCGAGTGTGCAGCTGTGCGACAGAGAAGCAACAGCGGGGACTGAGGTGGTGCTCACAGATCACACAAAACATAAGAGAACAAAACTGCTAAGAAAGTTTAATTTAAAAGCAAACTGTTTAGCAGTGACAGACTCAAAATTTGACGATTGTCTTCACAACAACACAAAACAGTTAAGTTGAGGAGCTCAGACATTTTAGGTTGGGGGGCATGGAAACAAGTCTAACTAATAAACACCACAATATAACAAATTTATTTAAAAATTAATAAATAACAAACAACAATAACTTACCCTGCGACAGACTGGCGACCTGTCCAGGGTGCCCCCTGCTTTCACCCACAAGTGGCCGGGATAGGCTCCAGCAGCCCCACGACTCCGAAAGGGAATAAATGGAAGAAGATGAATGAATGAACAATAACTTAAGGTGAAGCTAAAAGGCTTCAGGGTGAACCAAGGCCAAAATGACAAACAAAACCCCACCTAACTGAAATCTGTTTTCTTACTTGTACTAAAAGAAAAGGGCAAACAAAGACAAACACTAACCTCCCTGGACTAACATAAACGAAAAAGAAAATGGCAGTTCACCCCTACAGCTTCACTTAAATAAAACTACACTTAACAAAAGACTAAACAGAGTGGGCATGGACACAAAACGTAAAAAAGTACAACTAAGTGCAACACACAACAAAACAGGCGGAGAACTACAAAACAAAATGAAGAAGCGGGCCAAGCTGCATTGGAGACCGGTTGCAGCAAAGCTGCCTTCTCACAGGCTGGAGGTCCAAATGGTGTTTTTGAGGGCTGCCTCCATCAGCTCTGGTTCAATGGGAGCCACACCTTTAACACCACACCTGCAAACAATCAGAGACAAGCAGACAGAAAGATCTTCAAAAACACAGAGCTCCCACTCTGATATAGAAAATACACCACACACAGAACAAACAAAACCAAATACGGATACAGCTGTGACATAGATGAACAACACAAACAAGACCCTCTGGCTGTCCTGCATCAAATTGGAGAAACATAAAGAAAAATTTCAAAAGAAAAGAAAATAACAATCAAAATGTATCTAAAGAAGCGAATAAACCAATAATATGATTGCTATAATGAAGAGCGTAGCTCATGGTTAAATGTAATCTAAGGAAGTGGGTCCAAACCCATACCATGTTGTGGTTCTGTTCTGCCTATGCAGCTACTGCCTCTTCAGTCACACACCACTGAGCACATTATAAGCCATGAAGACATCAACTTGTTGAAGGACTCTTAAAAATGTGGGGGATCCAAGTAACTTGAAAGGCCACCCCCTCCATCAATGGAGTCTCAGTCCCTCTTATAACAAAGTGTGATTTGATAAATCCTGAAATCACACCAAGCTAAAAGCCCTTATCAACTGAGGAGGCTTATCTTCATCTTTGGACCGTGAAGAGTTATTTTCAGTTGTTTGACGGTGAAAACACTTTTAAAAAGGGATTTGTTTAAGTTAGAGGAATATATTTTTATCACTTATTGCTGAGATTTTTTCCTTGAACTGTTTCCTGTTTTAAAAAAATAAAAGCCCACCGTTAATGTAAATTACAAACAAGGAGTGTTTTATTGTTTTAAAATATTCTGTTTGACTTAAACATTTGTACAGAATCTTAAAGCAATGATGACAATTGATTGATTGATTGATTGATTGATTGATTGATTGATTCATTGATTCATTGATTGGTTGATTTATTGATTGATTTCAAGCATTGAAGTCAGAGGACTAAAGAATTCACACAGATTTATCAAACTCATTACAGAAATGACGAAATGCATAGAAAAAAAATAACTGAATCACATTTGCTTCATTAAATATAGTGATCATTAACTAAAGACATGCTGAGCTTGTTTTATTCCTTTAAAAAGAGGGGGAAGATGCGAGCTTATATATTCCCACCCCTACTGAGTTCATTCATTCTATTGTTTTACATAGTTTTCATAATCCGGTTTTGATCAGTTACAAAATCCAGTTGTTATTAATGATTTATTATCTTTAGAAAACATTGGTGACAAGTGGCTTGATTTGTTTAGTTAGTTCTTGGTGGTTGGTGGGGGTCTTCTTGTGGGGTTGAGGTCCGGCGTTTGAGGCCAAGTGTTCCCATTGTGGCCCTGGTTGCTCTGGTTGGGGAACCCTGCTTTTCACCCTCGGGGGGGCATGTCATGCTTGCCCCCCTACAGCCTGGCGCCTCTAGCTCGGGGAGGGTTTGGAGGACAGGGTTTTGACGTGTTATTATTCCTCTTTACTCTAACATCTCACAGTAGGGAAGAGGGGAAGAGGAGGAGGGGGGAAGGCAAGAATTGAAAGAAAGCATATGAGTAGCAAATTAATTAATATTCAATCAATATTAACTAATGTGAATAAACAATTGAATTTAAAGGGGAAAAGGAAAAACAAGAAACAACCCCCTCCCCTGCATTTTATTTGTCTAAAAACATATATGGACCATTGGTGAAAGTAATCACCAATTTTAAAAGGACCTCTTTTTAACACATACACCACAGATTTTTCACCGTCATGCACATTTCACACATGAAGGGCCTTTTGGAGAGAGTGTTTGGGTGATCGGATGCCGCTGTTGGAGGACGGAAGCGTCTGCTTTGCTCCATTCCACCAATTTTAACTGCACCCCTTAGAACACACTCGGACACATCAAGACCTGGGTTGGCCAGTGCGGGGGGTGGCTAGGGTGTCTGGGGGCACTCTATACTGCAGAGCTGGCGGCTCACTTAGACCCTAAGGTCTAAGGTGGGAGGACCGTGTTCTCAAGGTGTGGGCGGGGTTCCCTGCATCAGCGCACCAGGCTACCCCAAACATTTTTCATCACTGCTTATAGCAACTGGAGCCCTGTCCTCTTGTTTGCCATCCTCGGGCTCTGTCGGGGGTTCCCCCCCGGTCATTGGTGTCCCGACCTCTTCCCCCTGTCGGTCGGGTAGTTGGGGGTGCAGTGTGGGCCGGTCATGGGTGGCTGTAGCCCGCTCCTGAGGGTGGGGGTTGCGGGAATCAGGACCGCCAGGCAGTCTCTTGCCTCTCGTGAGCTTGGGTCTGAGCCTGGGACACCTGTGGGGTTCCCATGGGGGGGGGGGTCTAGTACGCTAAAAGGAGTTTATATTAATGTACTCAAAGAGTAACAAATGAACCTGATTGTAAAAGCAAAACATGTCCATCATATAGGCACTCAGCTGCAATCTGTGTGGTCATTTTAGGACAATAAAAAAGAAATTCCGTGTAGTGCCCCATCACGTTCCCAAATATCTGCTGTCACAATCAATAGCAGTGAACACAATAACAGTAAATATAACAAGAACCCAACAGATGGGATTAACCCAGCTTTATTGTAACTTAAATAAAAGGAAACCCAGATCCTAAAAAAAATTGTTGTATTGAAACCACACAAAACTAAGAAGAAAAGGAAAAAAATGGTGGTGCCACAAGCAACACACTAACTAGCAGGCAACAAAGCAAAAGCAAAGACTGTAAATACAACGTGGACGAAACAAAACACGGGGGCAAAGAACAAGAATTGGACGTATCTGGAAAAAAAGAGTGACTAAACACAACAGACATAGACTAATAAATAATAATAATAATGATCTATCCTGTAGTTACTTTTTCTTAAGCAGGACCACAGACCTTCAAAATGAAACAAAACAAAATGAAAACCCAGGAAACCTGCCACAATGCATAACAAAAAAAATAAAAAAATTTGAAACTAAATCAGGAAACCAAAGCACCAAAGATAAATTTTCTTCAATCATAACTTATGTCAGTTCTGTTCCACCCATTACATCAGCGCATGTTCATGATTATGAACCTGTATATGCCCTTTGATCACACAGGCATTATCCAATTGTCTGCATTGTATTGTTGATATGCTTTGTAAATGATAAAAATTATGTTTGCAAAACTAGAATTGAAATTAGAAATCAAACACATTTAAAAATTCTGACAAAAGTTAACCGAGAAACCTGATTCCTAAAAAAAATACCATGCATTTTTTGTCAAGTTTAGCACAAATACATCCCTTTTTTGGAAACTCTAAAAAGAAGGTACACACTCCTGCAGCAGATAAACTGGTGCTCTTCATGTCTTGCAGTGGCAGACGTTGGAATCGCAGATCTTCCCGCCGCTCTAGATCTTGTGGAACACAAACTATCTGAGTCAGAGCGGAAGAGGAGACACGCAAAGAAAGACGACTACAACATCGAAGTGCTGCTGGCTGTGGATGACTCCGTTGTGCGCTTTCATGGAAAGGAGCATGTGCAAAATTACGTTCTCACCCTTATGAACATAGTAAGTGGATTTTGTTTTGGATTATATGCCAAGTTATTTCAGTGTCCCCTCTTTTCAATATTTTTGTAATTTAAAAAATGTAGATTAAATTACTTTTGTTATGGAAATTTTGTCTAAGGGGAGAATCCAGGATTTAGATAATGAACAATTGTGCAAAACTTTTAAGTCAGAACATGTTTGGTATTGGAATGATTGCATCATTATTGAGTCATCGTAAAAGCAAAGGGGTTGGGAGTGTGATGATAAGAGCTTGTTGGTGCACAAAACAAAAAGAGGTGCTGAGGTGAAATATAGAGGATAAGGTTTACAAATAGGATCGTGAATAATTGAGAGCTGTTACAAAGCACTCACAGAAAGTGACTCGGAGCCAGAGAAAATTTGGCGAAGATGAAAGAATCCCTCAAGAGAATAGTCCCATACAAAACCAAACAAGAGTTTCTAAGGAACAAAAAGAGGAAGACTTTGCTTGCTTTGCTGCATGACCCAATCTCCCAGCAATAATCTGATGAGAGGATTGCTTTAAAAGGATGACAGAAGAAGAAACACATCCAATACCGGTATATTCCTCAGAGGGGAGACATATAATATGCTTTATTTGAAATCTAAAAAAAAAATGCTTCTTATTGTAACATATTTAAATATTTGTTTTTTCAGTCTGGCATACCTGCATTTCTTAAAACCTTTTGCAATCTGGTTTGTTTTCCCCTTTCAGATTAGGTAAATTTGTGCATAGAAGCTATTTTGTGTGCACTTTTTGGCATTAGATGATCTAAATCTGTGGTTCAAGATCAAAATGTACAAGCTTATTTTGAACATTTCCATTTCCATTTTTCTATGGTATTTGTGGTAAGAAATGCTTTGATGGCAGAAACTTGGTTTAGCAATAAAACTTAAGGCAAGAAGAAAAACATGAACTAAAACGGGACAAACGAAGAGTCTGCACAAGCTTTGAAAAACAAAAGGAAGAAGTGGATCTTGAAATGACTCACTAAAAAACCCAGAACTTGAACTAAACTTGAACCTGATGTGTCAATGACTGAATGGAACTTAAATCTGAAAACATAACATGACTGAACAACTAAGGACTAATCCAAGAAATTTAAAGTTATAAGTTTTACAGTTTTACTTCAAAGTTAATAGTTAATGCTTCTGGAGCATAAAACGAAAATCTTTTCTTCAGAAACTCAGGTTAATCTGACCTTCTTAAAGTGATTTTTGAACTTCTTGTTGCTAGTTTGGTCACCAAAAAATTAAATTATTTGTAGTGTCACTGTCTGTATTGTATTCTTGCAGATGGTCCCAGGCTGCAGAAGGCCTACGTGAATTTTATTTTGAAAAGACAAATAAAAATGAAATTCACAGATGTGCACTCATTTAAGTAAACATGGCAACAACATGAAAACCATAACATGCCACATTAATAAACCAAATTTTCATGTTTGATCACTAATGAGGCTAATTGAGCACAATTATGGGGGAACACAGTGTCATCATTTTGACATAAAATAAAAAAAAAAAAAGAACAAGCAGATCAGTCATGATCACCTCATTCAGATGAAAGCTTAGATCAGCTCGTGTCACAAAACAGGCAGATGGCTGGTTCTAATTGCAGCAGGTTTTATTAGCTCTGCTTGTCCACAAAGCTTAATCAGAGTCAGGCATGCAGGTGTCAATACCGAGCATGGGAGCACCAGAGAAGAGACCGGGATAGTCAAGATCCAGACGAGATTCAGGGCAGGCAAACAGAGTCAGAACAGGGTCAGGAAATCAGAAGATCTGGTCTGGATCATATGCTCAATAATGCAGGCAGCATGGCACAAACAATACTTTGCACTGAGTGAGGTTCAGTGCAAGGTGTACTGGAAGTGATTGCAAATAGAAGTCAGGTGTGTGGCTTCTAGGAAGGGTTGCTGGGAGATGTGGTGTATTTAGAACTCTTCCTGTCGATGACCGGAGGTGGAGACAGAGCTCTGACTTCTGACAACAGAGTGTATTAAAAAACAGAGACAAAAGTTAAACTTCCTTATTTAGTTTACATTTTTTTAAAAAATTCACAGAATATTCAAGTTAAATTCGTGTTTTTATTGGAACTTATGGACTTCTGTTACTGTTTTTCTTTCTGGTACCAATAATCACGTACAAAAACCCACAAATTTTGCTGTTTATCTTACACATGAAGCAAACATTTTAGAAATTTAAAAGAAAAAATTCCACGAACAAGTTTCACTTTGAGGTCAAAATATCACAACAAATGATCACCGTTTTACTGAAGAGCCCCACTTTATTTTTAAGGAGCTGGCCACTAGGAGAAACACAAAAGCTAGACTGTGCCTAATTATGACACTCCCTCCTCATTACAGCAGATCATAAGAGAAAACAATCAGGATCTGCTTTGTCTAATTTTCTGTCTTGGGGCTCAAAAAAATGCCAGTGTTGATGCACAACAGAAGTATTTATTTTTCTCTTTTGTTGCTATTTGACATCAGCCCTTGTTGCAGTTTCTTTTGCAGAAAAAACAATCTCAGCTCATTCATTATGGGTTCCACCAGCTCCTACCACCATAATCTACTTATTGGAAGCAAATCCCTCCAAGTCAGATTTTCAGAGGGAGCTGGTTTCACTCTGTAACAGTTACCATTTGGACCCTTCATGACAGCCTGATAAGCTCCACTAGACCAAGTTAAAAGTTGACTGGAAGCTGTGTTGGGCAGTCATTGCCAAGCTTTTGCAAACACCTTACAGCATGTGTGTGTTTATATTTTATTTTTTTGCAGAAAAAAATGAGAGAGTTTCTTCACATTTTAATTGTTCTCCGATAGATTTTTCCTATGGTTTGAAAACCGAACTCTCTGGAAAGACCTAAAAATCCTTAAAAAGTTGTGTTCACAAACTCCTGTAGATACTTGATACAATCTTAGGAGAAACGTTTAAACAAATGAGGTTCAAAACTCTTTAGCTGCACTCGTAAGCCAAAGGCTTGCTGTGTCTGGAAGAGCCCTGCCCGCTTAAATCCCTCTGAATCCCTGCTCTGTGGCTGCAGAATGCGTAGTACCACCTGGAGAAATTCTCCCTGAGGGATTGATTACTGTCTGCTCAAAGCCAAGGTGACTGACTGCTTAGGACCCGGCTGCACAATGACGTTGTTGTTTGACCGTGGATCAGGTTTGGTCCCTGTTGATGTGACACTGGGCACATGCCAAGGACACCAAGTGCCTCAAGGCCTCAGCTGTTAGTCTCATTTTCAACCACAATTGAAATGCTCTATGTGCTCCTCCTGGTTTTGTATTCATCCCAGAGTGTCTAAACTCTCCAGAAACATTTTTTTGGTCAAAACCCAAAAGCATGTGAACTCTAAACCCCATCACTGCTCATTGATTCACAATTTTATATTAATGTTTGATGGAAATCCTGAATTTTTGACAGGTTTTCTAGTATGGACTCATGGATAAGGATCAACTTTCCTTGGAGAAATTCAATTAAAATATGTTGATCTTAGAATTATGCAGGTTTTTAAAATGTTTTTATTGACGTGAGTAGTTGATTTAAATATTAATTTAAATACCTTGGTGGGTCAGAAAGTAAATGTTTTGTTCAAGAATCCTTTTTACATGCACATGACTGTTTTTGTCTTACATTTTTGGCTTAAGTGTTCATTTGTTTGTTCTTGGCCTAACGTTTGTTGTACTTTATTTTGTGAACACGTTGATATTAATTGAGGACACACGAAAACTAAGTTAAGATTGTTTAATTTCAGAACTAACAGCTGTAGCAAAACAAATATATGGCTGCTTGACTTTAAGCCAAGATCAAAACAAGACACATTTTCATCAGAAAACACGAGTTACAGACATTTCACTTAATGATAAACCACAAAGTTCGACCCTTTTAAGGTCACATAAACTCTATGTTATACTTTGGTACAATTCTGAAGACTTGCATTTTTTTCCCTTTTTTGTCAATGTTATCTTGAATTTTTAAATGATCAAATCATCTAGAAATCGGTTTTTCTTTTGGTGCAAAAAGGAGTTCACAAGTAGTTTGATGACAGAGTTGGAAGAATTGGCAGCTCAAGCTTCACTGATCATCAAATCTCTTTAATCTCGCTATTCATAGTCTTAAAAAAATATAGAAGAAAAAAGTCTGTCTTATGTTTTGACATTTTTGTTGAAAACACAACATATTTCTTTTAAAAACTACATTTTACAAATATGTATATTGTTTAATTAAATCTCTTCAAAGATCAAGTTTTAATGGTCAGAAATCTATTAAATTTTTTGTCTTACATGTAAGACAAATTAAATGCCTACTATTTAAACCTTACACAAACATATTTAAATGCTTAGAATGAAATGATAAATTAAAAAGAAAATTCAGGACCAGAGCTAAGATTTTTTTTAAATAAACCTTTAAATAGTTTTTAAAAATATTAAGAATGGACCTGTTCTCTTTCACAAAAACAAGTATTTACTTGAAAGATGACTCAATAACCCCAGAGATTTTGTTTTCTATGCAAACTGACTGGCGCTCACTGTAATAGAATCTCTTTTTGAGAAAATCTGTGACTCAAAAAGTGGAAAGACATGTTTTCCTTCTATTAAATCACATATGTTTATTTATCTCTTTACAGTTAATTATTACCGGTAATTTATAATTCCCAAAAAATGTGATTTTACAGACTTTAAGATCTTTTCACCACAGAATGTTTCTTTTAAATCAATTACAGTTGTTGTTCTTACTGTCCTTCAAATTTAAAATAAAGAGAAAAAAAAATTAATCAAAAGGCTTTGATTTTTTCTCTCTCTTTATTTTAAAAAGTATTTTAATGTATTTACTGTCTGGTATTTAGTCAGTTCTCAGCAAGACCAGAGAACAACCTGTACTAGATGTTTGATCTATTGATTACCAAATACCACCTTAAATTATTTTGGTGAAAGCAAAAATCTAAATTCTTGTTAAAATTCTTGTCCAGGTTCTACTCAAGCTAGTACGGACTCCAGTGACCCCAGTGACCCTGTACAGGAAAATAATGAAAATTATTGTGGATGGATATTTGAACAGATGGCATCCTTAAATGCTGTTAAAAAGCCAAAATAATATTGTATAATGGATTAACAGGGATATGAGTTGTAAGTTTCTCATCTCTCCTTGCTTATTGGCTTGTTTTTGTTGGTGTGACACACCACCATGCAAGACTTACAAAAATGGAAACAAAAAGAGATTCTATTTATGCATTTGATTCCAGCTGTCAGTAGGTAAAACATTTGCTCCTAAAGGATTACAGTTGACTGTGAATCTACCTCTTCAAGCTGTGAGCTTAGTGGTATTAAAATGCCTTTTGAAGGATGTAGTTGCTCTGACAAACTGATATAATAGGATTTGTTGAAAGCTCATTTTTGCTCATTTTTATGTCAGCTCAGCAGAGACCACATAAGAAAAAGTGCAGATTCATTTGCTCTAATTTGACTAGATAAAAATGGAAAAAGTTGATGATTTTTCTGCTTTTTCTATTCCATCCACAAGCAATTATCAAATGCAAGGTTTAGTGTCTGTTCGGCTCTTAAGTACTAACTTGCTGCCAGCAGATGAAAATAAGAAAATACTCATGTGGAAATTGAGCTTGAGGCTTGTACATGATCCTAGCTTGGGCAGGTGTTATGTTTCCACACACCACCGCTGTCAAAGAAACTCGAATAGCTATGAAATCATTTCTGGGTCAGGCTTGATGCCATTACATAACACCTTTGGTTTCATTGGCTGATTTCCAATCTGTTAAGAGATTTCAAGTTCCCTTCCAGAAATAGGGGGAAAATTTTTACCCGCTAAAGGCAGCTTGATCATTAAAATGAGAAACTGACCTCAACAAAATGCATTTATGATGACTTTTACTTTTAGAAATGATGGAAATAGATTGACTTTAGATTACATTTATAGTCAAAAGTAACATTTGTATAGTTTAGTGACATTTATTGAGTCAAACTTAAACAAACTTCCTGTCTCGGACCTAGTCTAAAATTTAAACATCCTAAATTGTTAAAGCTGATGCAACAGTTTCTGCAAATTTTATTATGTGCATCTATTGGCGCTCAATGTTCAGTCCTTCTAATTGGATTTAAGATTTTTTTTAAAAACAACGTTTTTTGGGGTGTCATTCTTTCAGTCATTGGCAGGGTATTTAGAAGAAAAAAACGTTTTTTCCAAACAAAAGACCATTGCATTTTTATTTGTTGATCAGAAAACTCAAATACAATATGAATTTTTAAAAAAAGCTTAAAAATGTTGTTTTTTTCAAATGTTAAGCCAAAACAAGGACATCAAAACATTTAAAATCATGTTGGGATAAAATTCTTCAGATTGTGGTTTTATTGAAGTATTTAAACTTCTATGATCACTAAAAAAATAACTATTTTAGTGTTTCTTTTTGGCTTAGTAAGTTGCTTAGCAAAAAAAATAATTTCTGGAAATAAAAAAAATTCCGTCTAGGCAGAAAAACACCTCTTTCTTATTAAATTTAGAAGACAAAAAGCAGCTGATGACAGATGAGCTTAATCCAAACCCTATAGAATGACAGAACACACCACGAATGTTAAAATTTCAAAAGAATAATTGTAAAAGAAAAAATACTTCACATTACAGTATAACGATTTATTTAGTGTTTATTGGTATAATCATGCCTTTCATCACTTTCTGAGTATTTTTTAGCGTACAGTGAACAAGAATGCAAAGACCTCTTTTTTTTACAGAACTGAATAGTCATGAAGGGTTTGTGTTCAGTGTGTTTTAGTCTTTTCTGACAAAAAAACAAGCTTTTAGTCTCAAAGTAGAGATTACTAGATAGAAAAACATTCATTTTTTATGTCTTTCCATGTGAGGCTTTATTTTTTTTTATAAAAGCCACAATTTAGTTAATTTTAATCATTGTATGTCAGTCCTCATTTACCTGTGAACGGTCTTTTATCAATTGCCTTGGAAACCACAAAGCTGCGAGAGAACTTTTTCAACCTCTGATATTATTTTGTAACCCTGTGTGTTCAATTTCCTGCCCACACTCATTTAGATTGTGGCTTAAGTATAAAAAAACTGTTTGCTTTTCCCTTCCACAACTGTCGGCCAGTGTGAATTAACATTCTCTCATAGAACAGCTCTGTGCTCTGCTCAAAACTAAATTTAAATTAAAAAATTAGTTTTACGTTTTCAAAATTGTAATTTCTTTCTTTCAGGTTGATGAAATTTACCACGACGAATCCTTGGGAACCAACATTAACATCGTTCTTGTTCGTATGATAATGGTTGGGTACAGGCAGGTGAGTTGATTCCATCAACAGCGTTTAATCTTTTTGATATTCAAAAAAATAAATGTGGGTTGTAAGGATTTTAAGTTGAAATAAGTATTCTTTTTTATTTTATTTGGTGCTCTGAAATTCAGAAATTAGATTATTTTCATGCACAAACTCTGTTTACCTAAACAGATTCTGCTAATGTTTTTGAGTTCATGCATCATATCCAAAAGATAAACTATTACACGATGTATCACTTCCTGTTCTGAGTTATTATAGAAATGTATGAGGGAAAAATGTATGAATTTATTGTAATTTATGTTCATGGAATCGGGTTTATAGAAGTTAAATTGTCAAATTAACTAACTAAATTTACCAACATGACTGAAATCTGAAGATCACAACTAGTTAGAAACACATATTTGACAAAAACATGTGCAAAAATGTAAATTATGGGATTGTAACTCCTAAAATATAAGTAAGGCTATGTCCGAATTCCCTCCCTGACTAACTGAGAAAAGAAAATCAGAAAATTACATTGTCTGATTTTTACAGGATTTATTTGTAGATTATGTTGGAAACTAAGTATCCAAAGAACAGCATACTTACTGTAAAGCATGGTGGTGGATACATCATGCTTTGGGGTTATTTATCAGCAAAAGGACCAAAATGACTAATCTGTGTAAAGGAAAGAACGAATGGGACCATGTATTATCAGATTTTGAGTGAAGACCTTCCATCAGCAAGGGCATTGATGATGAAACATAGGTGGTTCTTTCAGCATGACAACAATCCCAAACACACTGCCCCGGTAACCAAGGAGTGGCTTTGTGAGGAACATTTCAAGCTTCTGGAGTGGCCTCGGCAGTCTCCAGATCTCAATCCCATAGAAAATCTTAGGAGGGAGTTGAAAGTCTGTGTTGCCCAGCAACAGCCCTAAAACATCACCTCTCTAGAGGAGATCTGCATGGAGGAATGGGCCAAAATGCCAGTAACAGTTTGTGAAAACCTTGTGAAGACTTACAGAAAAGGTTTGACTGCTGTCATTGCCAACAAAGTATTGAGTTGAACTTTTGTTATTGACCAAATACTTATTTTCCACCATAATTTACAATTAAACTCTTTAAAATCAGACAATGTGATTCTCTGGATTTTTTTGTCATTCTTTTGTTTTATAGTCAAGGTATGTCAATGAAGAAAATTACAGGCCTCTCTCGTCCTTTTAAGTGGAAAACTTGCACAATTGGTTGCCGACTAAATACGTTTTTGCCCCACTGTATGAATCCATATTGTTCTAATGATGAAAATGTTTGGTTCTCTCAAACTTTTTCAAAAACCTTAAAAATAATGTTGTTGTTTTTTGTCAGTGGAGGTTCAAAAAAAACTGAAATAAGATTATAAATAATGCAAGGGATTAAGTGAGGCAGGAGTATTATTTTGTTTTTGCAGTACCAGTCAGACAAGCCGAAATGGGTTTTTATGTGTCATCATCCTCACACGCTCGGAGGAAATAGAGAGATAGATTTCAAGCCCCCGCTGTTTTTTTTCTGCGGGGCTCACACATGCTGAATGGAAGGAAGTAGGGCTGTTTCTTTTCCCACACGACTTTACTGTCCTCTGGGCTTTCAAGACAAGCTGGATGCATCTTTTTATCCAGAAACTGAGGAGATAGTTTCACTGTTTCAAGATGTGATCTGTAACCATTTTCCACTTAAATACCTTCTTGCAAGGAGGAAAGAGATTTTAGCTTTTCTTTTGGCTAAAACATAATTTTTACTCACAACAGTGGTCAAAGTAAAAAATACCTACATGTCAGGAAGGAACATAATTCAGCACAAGAGTCAGACATGCTAATTTATTTATGAAAAGGACTTTATTCAAACAGAAATGTCCACTCTTAAATTTGGTCTACCTCTGTGTGTTTTACCTGAAGTTTTGGAGTTTTTGTCTTCTGCTTTCCATAAAAACATGGAAACATTTCACCAAAATGTGAACAAAAAGCAAGCTGGTGGCAAACAATCGTGAAAAAAAAACACTTAGTAGATGATGATAAATAAATAGTTATACGTTTTATTAAATAATTTTGTTTAGGAAATGATTTGCTAATAGAAAATAAAAAAAAGTAGGTATAACCTTATTTTAGGTTTTCTACCGTTACCTAAACTTTACACACGAAAAACTTCTTAGTAAAAAAATAACCCAAGTGGGTTTTCTTTTACCCAATTCCAAGTTTAAAAAGATACTAATTTATTCCTGGTTTATTTTGATTATGGACAGAAAAAAACATACATTGGGTTGAAATTGACCCAAAAAAAGGATTGCTCCAAAAAGTAACCCAAAAATATATTGAATAGCCCATAAATAACCCAAGTGTTTTAGAAGTGTAGGTTTTTTATTGAATGTCTCTTTTTCGTGCACCTAATTAAAATAATATTTTTTTGTTACCAAATTTGGTTTAGCACCAGGGAACTTTCAAAAATAAGAGATTAAAAAAGACTCAAAAATTATGCTTTAAGTCTATTTGTTTCTTTATTTACATTTCCTACAACGGATGTGACCGTATCTATATGTTTTATAAATACAAATTTCTGCTCAGAGTTTTTGATCTTGTATTGTCGCGTAGTCGATCAGCCTGATTGAGCGTGGCAACCCATCTCGCAGCCTGGAGCAGGTGTGTCGTTGGGCCAACACACAGCAGCGCCACAACCCCGATCACGCCGAGTACCACGACCACGCCATCTTCCTCACAAGGCAAGATTTTGGTCCCGCAGGTATGCAAGGTACTGTATTCTTCTCGATCGAGGCCTGTGCAGACTGAATGCTGATAACTGCTTCCATTCACAAAGGGGGTTTGGCTTTAAGTCTTCCTCAGGTAAGGTTGATGGAAACTTTCAAAATGGGGGCTGCAACCGAGAACGTGGTTTTATTGAACGCAGCCCCTCTTTGAAATGATCAATGCTTTCCAAAACCTTATTAACTTAATGCCACCCTACAAAAATATGAAAGATTAGACAAATTGATGAAGCTGAGGATAGTTTTTGGCATGTAGAAAAAAGCAAAAAAACATTTTCACCGATTAAAGCATATAAAAAGTCAGTATTTCATGTTGGACATATATCTGTCCTTAAAGTCCCACTTCAATTATCTTTTGATCTATTGTAAAAGCAAATAAATGGCGAGCAATATTGGAGCTATCAAAAAAAAAGATGTACATAGATCTAGTCGTCTGCAATTGGATGCATCAGAATGGACCGGAGAAGGGAGCTTGTGGCCCGCTGATAGCAGCTTCTACGTCACCATTACTACGTTTTTGTCTGTTTCAGATTCACAACAGTTTGAATAAACAAATACTAAAAAATAACATTTTAAGCTTAATTTTCTTCATATACATCTTCCATCATGACAATAATGTCTCAACATGTTAAAACAGCAAAAACACTATTTTCATTATAATGGGTCTTGAATGTTTTTATGTGCTTCTCAGCTGTCTCTTTCCTGTTCATTCCAGCACTAGAAGTGCACAGTCAAACTCCCAGACAGACTGAGTCCAGAAATGAACAAACCCTCTTTGTTCTCAGACTCCATATCTTGCATTTACCTGTGTATATTTTTAGCTTTTTAAAGCACACGTGCAATGTTTAAACGAAAGCCCGGGGGCTACCTGCTTTGCTTGTCCCACCCACAGGGTGTTACCATAGCTGCATACGTGTTGTGTTCATAACAAGCCTTGTCTCTATGGCACTTTGCACTTTGTCGGTCTAAACCCTGCTCTCTGTTTCAAGGTCATGGAAAGACATCACACTTTCACGTTAGCTTTTAGCTGTGAGATGATAGATTCTAAATCCAAACATAGGTTTGGTGATGATATTAGTTTATAGTGGAAAGATTTCAGGGCCAAAATCTTTTAGCCCTCAGCAGTAAACTGTACTGCCGCTGTTTACATGTGCTTGAATGTGCAGAAACATCAAACAAGGCTTCCTGGGAATCTGCATTCACAGGAATTCCTCTTATTGACTTGTCGGATAAGGGGAATGCTCCACTGTCGCTGTTGTGTTTTGCTATTCCACCTGCAGTTATCAACACTCATCTAGATGAAAAAAAAGTGTTTTTTTTTTAAACTCAGGTACATACAAAGTAGTAAACATACAAAAACACTAAAGTAAATAATTTTTTCAGCACTAGCTAAATAACCGCCCGTGCACACACTCTATTTGAGCTGTCTGTCTGCTGCATTCTCTGCTATTTACCTGCATGCCAAAAAAGGTCTTCTAATGATCAAAAAGCATGAAAGTAATCTGGAAAAAAAACAAAAAAACAAATGACACATAGCTAAATGGCTGCACACCTCTTGATCGAGTTAAGTGTTTAGTTTGTGCTTGGCATAAAAGTTTGTTTCCTTGACGCACTGTTATGCCAGCTGGGGGTCTGCTGAGTAAAAACGAGGATGAAAAGGCTTTGAAACTGCTTTCAGACTCTTTCTGATGTGCCTGAACTGAAGCCTCTGGGTCCTTCACTTTTAACTAATAAAACCTTGTTTGCTGCTAATGAGTGTTAAAGTTTTGCTTACAAAAAAATGTCTGATATAGATCTGAGAAGTTCAGAAAAAAACTGAATTCAGATGGAAAAAAAACAACTTTACCAATAAAAGTAATTACAGCACTTATTACCTATTCCTATTTAATCTTTCCAGGGACCTTAAGAGTGATGCTGTCTGACTATAAACTAATCAGACAGAGCAATAAAAGTGCCTAAATAGTCTTCACAGTGAAATTTTCAGCCATACTCCAGAAATAGTCTGATAAGCAGTGATCAGCATATGAAAAGGCCCATAAGGAAGTCATGTTGGCGTCTTGTGGATTTCCTTTTATAGCATTGGCTTTGCACCTTATTAGAAAGTCCTCACTCTGTGTCCTGATTGTAAGGGCTGTATGCTCTTTTTCTGTTGCCCAGGTTACGCTCCAGTGACGGGGATGTGCCACCCGCTGCGGAGCTGTACCTTAAACCACGAGGACGGCTTTTCTTCTGCCTTCGTTGTCGCACATGAAACTGGCCATGTGTGAGTAACACTAAGTCTTACAAGCCCTTATTTAATGAGATGGTAAGCTCACGTAAGTGAGCATTTTATTGATTTATATTTTCTTCATCGGTTTAAAGCTTCATTTTTGACCCAAATGTAGGGGGGGGAGGTAAAAAGCTTATATTATATATAAAGGTCTGTTGGTTATATAAAAATCTGTTGATTTCTGCTGAGACAAAACTATTTATATAAAAAAGCAACAAGGTTGTAAACTATTAAGTCACTGTATCTGATCTATAGGCTTTTTTGGTCAACCTTTTTATCAATATATTCCAAAAATATTCAGATCAGAATTATTAAAAACCCACTCCAATCATCTCTGTTTAATGTAAAAGCGTTCCCAGTGGCCTTTTCATTTTGACTATGCAGATTTATAGTGTTGCTTTATAGAACAAAGTTTCTGCAGAGCAGAAGTAGTTATAAAAAATTTGCCTCTGAACTCTGGGTGGGACCGTTGGCGGAGAGCAACCCCGCTCCCCTTCCCCTCGCCGAAGTGTGTGGGGCCATCCAGTGTATTTTCTGCATCACATGTGCGCTCATTTTCCAACAGCATTTTTTCATCTGCTCCTAATTCACCACAATTTGATAGAAATACTCACAAATGTAATAAGTTTATGATGAATGTTTTTAATATATGACCTCCCTCACCATAAAAATGCCACAACAACATATTAAAAACATCTAAAACACAATTTCTATCGGAATGGGTCTAATATAATTTAACAGAACAACTTGCCATGTTCACCCCCAGAGGTTTTAAATATTCCTCCACAGAACCTCACTATTTTGCTTAATTAACATACATTTTAAGGGAAAAAAAATTACATTCTTGCACAGTTTTTTATTTTTAAAACAAGCCTGCTCAGTGATCTTTTTACCACTTTGACAAAATACTTGTGGATAAACTGACTGAGGTGTCCAAGGATGCTCAATTTCCATTCTCATTACATTTTAATTGACAGGTAGCTTTCTAACTCTGATCCCAACTCTCTGACTGGGCACTTTGTGAATCTGAAGCAGCCGGTTGTCTCACAATAATAAATGCTGTAATGTTTGTCTGCCCCATTACTATTCCAACAGGTTGATTTAATAACGCTGATTTCTTTCCAAGTAGTGTTTTTGCTCTGTAATTATTTCCCACTAGCCTCTGAACATCCGGGCAGTCAGTTTTAATTCATAAGGTATATTTCTTGTTCTGAGCCAAACCTGGTTTCCCAGTCCTCTAAGATGTTGTTTTGAGCCCCCTGTAGTTAGCATTTCAGCCACATTGTTGTAATAATTGCAAACCTGCAGGAGCAGATCATTTCTTTTCCATATCTGCAATCAGCTTCTATTAACAGCCGAGGTCTGCGCTGGAGCATTTTGTCCACACAGTTGCATAAATTCCTCTCGCCACAAAGGCCAGAAAGATTTAAATACTTAATTATTACAACAAAAAGAAGTGATTGGGTGTTTTATAACTAGTGCTGATGAACTTCAGTGCTATGCAGAGAAAGAGATATAAACAAACAGGTTTTGAATAGTATTATATCAACTAAAAAAGCTCAATAATCTGTATTTTGCATAAAAAATTATCACCCAGAACCTAAAATGGTTTCCGTTTTTTTACCTGGTGCATAGGTGGATTTGTTGTAGCTGGTACTACACTAACACTCTAACACTAATGTTTTTTTTTCTGTATCTGCACAAGCTTTTGCGTCTTATTGAATCCCTTTTGATGTTGCCTTTCACTTCTACTTTTTTTTTATATTTTTAGCCTGGGAATGGAGCATGATGGGCAAGGGAACCGTTGTGCAGATGAGACCAGCATGGGCAGCATCATGGCCCCCCTGGTACAGGCAGCCTTCCACCGCTACCACTGGTCGCGCTGCAGTAAGCAGGAGCTCAACAGATACATCCAGTAGGTTTCCGCCTAGAAACCTTTCTCAGTTCGTGAAAGTTGTTTCTATATAAAGAGAAAAGATGTTTGCTGAGATTTTTCCCACTTATTCCTCCATGTTTCCTCAGTTCTTACGACTGCCTGCTGGACGATCCATTTGAACACAAGTGGCCCAAGCTTCCTGAGCTCCCTGGAATCAATTACTCTATGGATGAGCAGTGCCGCTTTGATTTTGGGGTCGGTTATAAAATGTGCACTGCTGTAAGTCCAACACAAATTAAAAACATGGTCCCAGCATTGATGAATTTGTTTATATATTTGCTGCCAGCCCAAAATAATTACCCACGAATGACAGGATTCTCTAGTGTGAAGGAAATTCACACTGATTTTATTATGGCCCGCAGCAGTCATAGACTGCAAGGACCATATTGTAACTGGTACGAGGGTCGAACACTCAAAAAGTCCAAAACGTCAAAAAAACGCGTCAAAACGCCAAAAAATGGGGTCAAAAGTCGCCCAAAGCACAAAACGACACGACAATTGTGTAACACAATAAAAATACACACACACACGCACAACACCAACGCACAAACGTCAAAATTGTAGTCGCAAAAATGACGACAAAAAACCAAAAAAGCCCCAAAAAGCCCTCAAAGAACGGGTTTAAAGCCAAAAAGACATGCCCAGCCTATAGTAAAAGACAGGCCGCATTGAAATACATAGGCCAGCTGACTGCAAAAACTTCTATATTGTTTCTGCTTCGTTTCATTATTATTATTATTATTATTATTATTCTTCTTGCACACTAACGGCGTCTTTGAGCTTAATTTTGACCCCCGCCACATACCCGAAAACTCACCAAAATTGGCACACATCTGGGATAAATTGAAAATGAATTTTCGGCAAAGAGAACGTCACCCCCCCGAAGTCGATGACATCACGGCGAGCGATCCCGTAAAAAAAATGAATGGGCCGAAAATCGCTTATGGGGCCAAAAAAAAATATTTTGAAATACAGTTACGAAACCAAAACACGCGTGTTGGAGATATCCCAAAGAAGTTATGAAATCATTATGGGATGGCCACACGACCTACGGCTTGGCGGCCATTTTGTGGCGAACTCAGAGAAATGGCGATTTTCGTGTTTTTTCACAATATGGGAAAACGACACTTTTGTTCAAGCGATTTTCACGAAATTGCACACACATGCCACAATCACGATTCTACAACTACCAAAGAAGTTTTGTTGACCTTTGACCTTGGCAAGGGGCGGCCATCTTGAATTTTCATAAAAAAGCACCTTTAGTAACGGATACAAACGAAAACTCGTCCTAGGGATTTTTATCAATCTTTTTGAAACTTCTCGGGCATCAATGGCAAGCTACTGTGGACAAAATGTTGGAATAAGAAGTTGTAGAATTTGAAACGCGTGCGCGTGGCGAATTCGCAACCGTCGCCATTTTAGCTAGCTCGCACATATTTTATCGGAATAGCCTGAAACTGAAATATGCGATACCCTGGCCCACACTGAACAAAATGATGTCACATACGACAAAATCCATAAAGGAATGCGGCCGTGGTAAACAAAAAACGATCGCAAAAAAAAGTGCTGACTCGGCAAAAAAAATTTATTTCGGATTTTATTTTTAAGAATCGGCTAACGAAACCCAGATAACTTTGTCGGGTATATCCAAAGAAAGTTTTGAAATCATTACGTGATGGCGTCACGACCTACGGTTTGGCGGCCATTTTGTGCCAAAATATGCCATTTTGAGTTTTTCGCGTTTTTACACAATATGGAAAAATGAACTTTTTTTCGAGCGATTTTCACGAAATTTGACGCGCATGTCCCTAGCGTAAGTCTACAATCACCTCTGGAGTTTCGTCGACCTTTGACCTCGGGAAAAGGCGGCCATCTTGAATTATCTATAAAAAACACCTTTACCACCAGATTCAAACGTAAACTTGTCGTTGGAATTTTCAGCGATCGTCTCGAAACTTTTTGGGCATCAATGGCAAGCTACTGTGGAAAAAATGTTGGAATTAGAAGTTGTAGATTTTGAACGGCGTACGCGTAGCAAGCTAGCAAAGTGGCGCACTGTTATAACTCCCATGCATTTCAATACTAAACAGTGAAAATTTAATGCATGCATTAATGCCTGAAACAGAATACATTGAAAAACACTGGATATGGACATATAAGGAATGTGGGCGTGGTTAGCATAAAACCACTGTTGCTAAGGACAAAAAAAAATTTACTTTTACGGATTTGTCCAAAACTGACGTCAATCTGTTCGTCCTCTCGAGGGGACCAAAACATAAAATGGTTGCTATGGAGATAAAATTAACAAAAAAGCCGCCATTTTGGAAAAAGGTTTTTTTTTTACCAACATATGACATATAGCTCTCATCAATGGAGGAATGTGTTTTTCTGAGTCAGTTGATGATGCTGATCGCTATGCTAGCACTTTTAGCTATGTTAGCATAGCTAGCATAGTTAGCATAATTAGCATTTCAGGTAATGTGTTTTTCTGAGTCAGTTAATGATGCTGATCGCTATGCTAGCACTTTTAGCCACATTAGCATAGCTAGCATAGTTAGCATAATTAGCATTTTAGGTAATGTATTTTTCTGAGTCAGTTGATGGTGCTGATCACAATGCTAGCACTTTTAGCCACATTAGCATAGCTAGCATAGTTAGCATAATTAGCATTTTAAGTAATGTGTTTTTCTGAGTCAGTTGATGATGCTGATCGCAATGCTAGCACTTTTAGCCAAATTAGCATAGCTAGCATAGTTAGCATAATTAGCATATGCCGTTTTGACTAACCATTATCAAAAGTGGGCAGTGAGGGCGGTGAGGGCGGTGGTGCGTAGAGTTGGGCGTGGAAGGCGGGTTGCGTCTGCGGGCCATACAACGCCGCTTGCGGCTTTAATATTTAAATGCTTCTTGTTGAAACCAAAAAGATGAATTCTGCTTTCTCCTCAGTTTCGAACATATGACCCTTGTAAGCAGTTGTGGTGCAGCCACCCGGACAACCAGTATTTCTGCAAAACCAAAAAAGGTCCACCTGTAGACGGGACGGACTGTGCACCTGGGAAGGTAGAATTTATGAACACAGAATTCCCACACCACTTCGACCACTAGTACTTTTCTTCTAGTTGTTCAATGCTGACGTTTCTGTCCCTTTGTATTTGCAGTGGTGTTTTAAAGGTCATTGCATCTGGAGGTCCAGCCAAGAGCCTCAGGGTCACGATGGGAGCTGGAGCTCATGGTCCAAGTTTGGGTCGTGCTCCAGGACGTGTGGGGGTGGGATCCGGTCCCGCAGCAGACAATGCAACAATCCTCCGTGAGTGTTTTCTCACCAGAAAGACTCACTTCAAAGAAAACCAACCTTATTTCTTTGGCAGCAAATTATGAATCAAAATTCCCACTGAAGACAGTAAGAATTCTTAAAAAGGTATAGCAAAACCTTGATTTGAAACAACTGTAGACTTCGTTTTGACTAAAACAACCTCAGTGTAGTTGTGTATTGTGAAAAGTGCCACTGGACATAAAACTTGTTTTTTTCCAGTTTTTTGATCCCTTTATAGCTGCTGCTAATCTATCCCATTTGTTCATCAGTAAAATAGTCCATAATTTCAACAAATTAGGATTAAATAAATTTATAAAAGAAATTCAAGACAGTTTGTTCAGCATCGTCATAAAAATCAGAGTGAATCTTCTTATCTTTTCTTAACAGACGGTTAGATTTCTTGTTCCCTGAGAACAATATGTTTTATATGGAATATAAAACATATTGTATATTATATGTTTTACAGGAATAGCAAATTTAAATCATTTTTTAGATTCGTGCACACTATTTAAAGAAGACATTGTGTGTCATACTCAAACCTGTGACAGAAAACTAAGACCCTCTAATTAAAGTTAAGAGATCTTGCTGTGATTACTCAAGCACTTTTGATATTTTGGCTATTTATTTAAATTAGGAACAAACACGTTTTTTATGTTAGTGCCTTTATTTGTCTTAATTTATCTTAATTTACGTAAGATTGTCATCTATAAGGCGTTTCTCTTTGTTTTTTTTGATTGATTATAAACAAAACAGAGAAGGAGAAAATTTGTCATTTGTCACTTTTGTGATTAACAGTTTTCATGCATTTAATGACAGAAGATTAATATTTAGATGCATACAGTACAGACCAAATGTTTGGACACACCTTCTAATTAGTTTGAATGAGTATACTCATGTCGTATACTGTACTGTACATGACATATTTTTGATTAAACTATTACTATTTATTATTTGTATCAAATATAAAGAGCTTGAAAAACTGAAAACAATTCTCTTTCTAAATTCTGATGTACTCATTTATTTGATGTCACTCTTAAATGTGTCATAGCTCCACCATTTGTGCAATATTTAAATGTTGTTTCCTTTTCTCTAAACTTTTTTGGAAAGATAATTTTTTGCTTGTGACAATACAGCATATGCACTTATCTGTCTTTTTGTAATTCCTCAGGCCGGCCTATGGGGGCCGAGACTGCCCCGGCTCTGCTTTTGACTACCAGATGTGCAACACAGAAGAGTGCGCTGGCGCTTACGAGGACTTCCGTGCTCAACAGTGCATCCAGAGAAGCAACAAATACCACAAAAATATGAAGCACACCTGGCTGCCGTATGAGGACCCAGATGGTAAGTCGGCTCTCTGACTTTCATTCATTGCAATAAAAGCAATAGTTTTAGCAGGAGATACTGTTTTCCATGAACATTTAAATTTAGGTAGGTGCTCATCTGGACGCTGAAACTTAAATGTTTTTTACAGACCTAAATATGTGTTGTTTTTCTGCTTTCTCAGACTCCCGTAAATGCGAGTTGAGCTGCATTTCTAAAGAAACAGAAGAAATCGTATTCATGAACCAGGTTGTGCATGATGGGACACGGTGCAGCTACTCTGACCCATACAGTGTGTGCGCTCGAGGGGAGTGTCTGGTTAGTCATTTCTGAAGTCTCCCACACATAAACTACTCATAACAACATACATATTATTTTCTATCAGTTGTTGTTGCCTTGGACATAAGGTTTTGTCATCACTTGTTGCTGGACGGGCTATTGATGTTTTGATTGTGCTGTTATGTCTCTGTGCCGCACTGACGCGTATCATCTGTGAAACTGTGTCGCTGTCCGTGGATGTTCTGTCCCCAGCCCTGACATCACTCTCTCCTCTCCACAATCTTAGTCTGCGTAGAAGTCGCGTGATGCTTCGCTGGGATCTGACTGTCTGCCTGTGTTCTTCCCCCTCTGCAGCATGTAGGCTGCGATAAGGAGGTGGGCTCCTACAAAGAAGAGGACAAATGCGGGGTGTGTGAAGGGGACAACTCCCACTGCCGCACTGTGAAGCTGACGCTGACCAAAACTCCCAAAAAAAATGGTAAATGTCGCCCTGAAACAGCCGAAATCAGTTGCGTCTTTTGAAACTCATAAAAGATGTCTGCGGTGTCCTGCTGTGTTGGACCTGAACCTTTCTGTGTTTTTATAGGAATGCTGAAAATGTTTGACATCCCAATAGGAGCCCGGCACATTGTCATTGAGGAAAATGAGACTTCCTCTCATATTATTGGTGAGAGTTTTTAACATTCTTTGCCTGTTTTTGAAAAAATGTCATACTTTCTGAAGAATTTATGCGTATTCTAATTCCTCTAATTATCAAAGGGGTTATAAAAAAGCAATTTAAAGTAGGTTAACCCTCTGACACCCATTGATCCAAATATGTATCAAACCACTTTGTCTCTAAAATTACCTTTTTTTAGCATCTACATGAAAGTTAAACACAAATGAATTTTTTTCATAGCTAGAAATAATTTCAAGCGTCAAGGGGTAAAATATGTTTTGAGTGCATTTCGTCCTTAAAGCTGCAAGCAATAAGATCTGTATCAGTCTATACATTTAAGATAAAATAATTATTCATCTTACTAAAAGGAGTGATGAAAAACATTAAGATATGCCACAGTAGTTTGCTAAGATTGGAAACGCATAATGAGTTATTTGCTGGGAATTTTAATGTTAAAAATTCAGGATTATTTTTTGTTTTTTTTAAAAACCACAGACTGATTTTATCTAGTATAAAGTCAATTTTTAAGCCTTTCTTGATTAAACATGTTACTTAAATTAAATTAAATTAAATTAAATTAAATTAAATTAAATTAAATTAAATTAAATTAAATTAAATTAAATTAAATTAAATTAAATTAAATTAAATTAAATTAAATGTATGGTTATTTGTGAAGTGACAAACTAAAACCAAGATTGTTTCAAGTAAATAAAAAATCCCTTAATTTGAGTTTCAGATGAATAAAAATAACCTCTTATTTTCATCTATTTACTCCTTTTTTCTCATTATTGACAGCTGTGAAGAACCAAGTCAGCGGCAACTTCATACTGAATGAAAAAAGCGAAGATGCAAAGTTAAAGACGTTCATCAAAAATGGTTTACAGTGGGAGTATTCCAGCGATGGCGACAGGGAAACACTGAAAACAAGCGGTCCTCTGCATGACGGCATCGTGGTGCTGGTATGTTAAAGGTCGCAGCAGTACAGAAGCCTTTCATGAGTCCCCTCAAACCTTTTCACGAATTTGTCTAATTGCAGGTTATTCCAATGGAAGAAGAAGTGAAAATTAGCTTGACCTATAAGTACATAATACACGAAGACCTGCTGCCTCTTATTACCAACAACAATGTTCTTCTTTCTGAACTGGACACGTATGAATGGGCCCTGAAGAGCTGGTCTCAGTGCTCCAAACCATGTGGGGGAGGTCAGTGTGGAAAGGAAGCAATCCCCCTTTTTGTCTCTTGTTTGACCCAGTTAATACAAATATATATTTTTTATTTTGCTTCACAGTGTTCCCCCGCCTATTCGTGTTTCAATATTTGCGGTTTCACATATTCTCAGGTTGTTGTTTTTTTCGCGTGACTCCTCCGGTTCATATTTCAAAAGCTCAGACAACTCAAAGCGCTTGTATGAGACTTTTGGGTTCGAGGAAGGTACTGCGGGAATTTCTAAAAAACCGGGGCAGAGATGAAGAGCACGCTGGTGTTCTACTGGGAGAAGCGTTGATCAAATCGCGCTGCAGGACCTTTCGGTACAGTCTGTTACTCTAAATTGAAAAAAAAACCTTTGTGCTGAGCAATGTTCTTTAATACATGTTTTACAAAGCATCTGAAATATTTCAGAAGGGTTTTTGATGAGTAAGGATCGGTGATGGACATTCTTCGGCTGCGGGGGGTGGTAGGTGGTTCTTTGTATACACGGATTCTTCGTATTCGCGCGGGGGGGTACTGTATTTGTTGACATATTCCTACAATTGTGAGGTTTAAATCAAAATGACTTATATTAGGTTTAGTTTCTTTGATTTCCAAAAACATCAAACAGAATCCATGTTCTGAGAACTTGAGAACTTGAGACATTAATTAAATGGCTTGTTCACATTTTAACAGCATTACAAATGACAAAGAAATGACAATTAATGTGAATGGGCTCTCAATCATTATCATGACTTTATGAATAGGATGATTTTTGTTCTTATTTGCTTTAGTGGCAGAAGCTTTTGATTCTTGATTAGTCTTTGTCATCAACCAAATAAGGAACAATCCTTATTTTATTTTGAAGTACAATTTTTTTTGCAGATAAATTGAATTCATTATCCTGCTAATAGGAATTTCTCCACAAATATCAAATAATTTCTTTGAGTTTGTCAAGTTAGTGGAGGCTATTATTGTAACTTTTGATGCATCACTTTCATTTTTCTGTGTCTCTTTTGTGACTGACATTGAATAAAATCAGTACCAGCATCAGTTCTGAGACTGTAGAGGTGTTCAGTTTAGCACCACAAAGTTTCTCTGTGACCAGAAAGTAAAAAATTTCTAAAAATGTTCCAGTCCCTTAGATATTTTTTTCACCATCAATTTCAACCTTTTGCTTCTACTATCCAAACAAAATTTAATCAACCACAACTGAGAGTCAATGAGCATCCGCCTCTGTGAAAACTGTTGCCATGGTCACCTGAAAGTATCTCAAAAGTTGAAAGAGTGCTTTATCCATTTTGGTTTTTGTCAGAAAATTGAAATTTGCTACAAAATGCTTCAGCTTTTTTCATACAAGAAAACTTTTTTAATCTAAAAAAACATGTCTGTTTAGCTAAAAGGTAAAATAACTTTTGTAAAAATGTCTTTTTCAGGAATACAGTATACAAAGTATGGATGCAGGAGGAAGAGTGACGGCCGTTTGGTGCATCGCAACTTTTGTGAAAGCAGCAAAAAGCCTAAACCAATCCGCAAACGGTGTAACATGCTGGAGTGCAGTCAGCCAAAGTAAGGGAGTTCTAGCCCTGGACTAGCCGAGATAGATTTTTTGCCATTTTAAGGTACTCGGCAGTGTAGGTGTGCCAGTGAAGTCACAATAAAGAGCTGAATGTGCTGACAGGTGGGTGATGGAGGACTGGAGCCCCTGCAGTAAGAGCTGCGGGAAACTTGGCTACCAGACCAGAGTGGTGCAGTGCATGCAGGCTCTCCACAACGGCACCAGCAGGCCAATCCACAGCAAACACTGTCCCACCAATCGACCTGAAACGAGGCGAGTCTGCAACCACACCGCATGCCCTGCGCAGTGGCGGACGGGGGCGTGGTCTCAGGTAAACTAGAAGCTGCATGTTTCTTTTCTTTATTACCTTACATCACTTTTATCCTTTGAAATTAAATCTGCCAGGTTGCGTTACAGATTATTTTAAAAGGCAACTCTGCCTTTAAACTAATGATCTCATAATGTGGATCATCCTCATTTTATATTCTGGTAGGAAATTTTAAAATAACTATTTCATATTTAGACTATATGTATTAAACTAGGTTTCTGTGGGAATAAACAGAGTTCAATATCTATGAAATGATATATGCCTAGTAACAGAGCGGGCAATTAATACATCGAAACGTTGGCTTTGTTGTTCCTAAAGTTTTTTGGTTTTATGTTTTTAAGTGTTTCTTTAAACAAATATATGAAAAGCAAAATGTAAATAAAAACAACATATTGAATTTATTTAATCTTTGTTAAAACATGTTTTTGTTTTTTATTCACATCTCGAGTTTTTTTAAGGTAAAAGTGCACTTTTAACAGGAAATAGAATTATCGGATTCGAAATTGGTTAATTATCAGGTTAAAAAATACACCTGGAATTATTATTTTTTCTTTATCAATGCCAGAATTTTTTTGTTCTGTTTTTGTTCAGATTTATAATTTTTTTAAGTTGAAGCCTAATTTTTGTTTAATATTTTATTAGTGTACCTGAAACAGGAAGTAGAATTATGGGATTTAATATTGGTTAATTATCAGGTTAAAAAAGTACAAAACTGATTTGATAGAAAGCTTTGAATTTCAGGCTCGTTCAGATTTAAACTTCTTGAAATGGCAGGATATCTGTTAGCCAAATGAGAAGATTATTATTCTGACGTTCAAAGTCATTAGGCAGTCTGTGCCGGTCATAATAATGTTAAATTATATGAACATTTTCTGGCATTTAATCAAATTATTTAAACTGGAACTAAACTTCACTGATACACCCCTTGAGTTTATGGCACCAGTACTAGTCTACATCAAGATCCTGGAAGTGGTAAAAGCTGAAGGTGTAACCTGTGTGTGTCTTTGGTGGCAGTGCTCAGTGAGCTGCGGTGAGGGGATTCAGCAAAGGCAGGTGGTGTGCAAAACCAGCGACAACACCGTGGGGGAATGTGAAGGCGAGAAGCCGGAAACTGTCCTTATTTGCAAACTGAGTCCCTGTCCAGGTGAGACTTAAAAAAAAGAAAAGAAAAAAGAAACCTGTAGGCCACATATCATCAAAGTTTGGGGAAAATTGCTCTTACACAGAAACAAAAAAATGAACACAATGTTTTGTGCAGAGATAAAAGTCGTTCCAACTGTGTTCCTCACATCAGGACTTTGCTATTATTTTTGGACTTTGTATTTTTATCAAAGAGTCAAACACGACATGTTGTTTTGAACTCAAGATGGACAAACAACAAGATATACTTAATTGGTTAGAGGGATGTGCAGTGACAGTGGGCGCAGAAGTTCCTATCTAAGGGTAAAGACTCCATTCTTTGAAACATAAAGAAGTTTTTAAAAGGTAAAATACTTTGAAAGTGTGTCTAAAAGCATCGTTTGACTTTTCAGATCTAGAATATACATTTATTTTAATGTGCTTTTTTATACTTTTTTTAAGATTACATAGAGAGCAACAACAAAAGTGACTAACATCTAAAAGTTGAGGACGTTTTAGTTGAATAGCACAGGTAAATAACATTACTGCTTGGATTTACAGCCGATAAAAAGTACACAGAAAGGTGATTGTAGTCTGTTGTCCTTTCATCTGTGCTCATCCGGAGCTACAATTATTCAAAGTGGTTGACTGAGTCACAAGGTAAAATGGGCCCTGAGTGGCATGCGTGGAAATATCTGCTGCAATCACTGCAGATGAGCTGATTACTCAGGGAAATTTAACAAATGCTAGTCATTTTTATTTGCTCTGACCCTTCTTTTTTAATATTTTTTTTTGAAAACTCGAAGTTAAGCTGCAACTACCCGAGCTGCTCGTTTCTGTATTTCTCAGTATTTTGGGTAGATTTCATACCTTAAGCTGATTTTTATATCCTGGGGCATTGTGTAAATAAAAACATGGCCTTCGACATGGCTGTGAATGCATAGACAACACAAAGACGAAGTTTTTGCTTCACAGTCTGTATGCTCTGCTCTCTTCAGCTGGAAACAGATCTATTCTCTGTGGAGAAAAACATTTCTGCTCCTGTTTGCTTTCATGGAAACCCAACCAGTCATGTTCCTCAGCACTGATCAGAACTTTTTCATGTAGAACTTCTTTAAGGAAGCTCTTTTATTTTTTTTTCATTTCCAAATCATGTCTATTTGGGTTGTTATTCCAAGAATTACTCAAACTTTGGAGGGTCTGGTCAGTTGTTTGCACACTCCTCTTCTCATGGTTTAGTGACCTGGAACATCCATCAGCAAACATCCAGTGAAGGTTCTGTGTCCAAATGGTGTTTTGTCTGCAGTTTTTGAAATTATTCTTCTCTAAGATCCTCCTGAATGCTGTTGTGTAAAATAAACAACCCCAAAATAATCCTAATGAATAGTTTTCTAAAAAGTGATGGATATATATTCATTTATTTAGAGGGTTGATAGAGTAGAGCTGTGCTATTGATTGAAATATTAACAATTTTACAAACAAATATCTATGTTTCATCATGGGTTAGAGTGAAACGTGTCCGCCATGTTTTTAAACTTAAACTTAACGATTGGTTCAACCACAAAATGCATATTTTCTCTCGGTTAATAGCTCTTTTTTATTCATTTTTTTGTATTTTTTTGCTTTATGTGTCTTGAAGAAGCTTTTGACATAAACAATGTTGGACATTCATAGATATCTGAATAGACCACTAAAACACACGCCAAAGATGCATGATGTGAGACGCTAGATGGCCCATGGTTTGAATTTGGTGATGATGAATTTAGTGGCAGATTATTCATTCTAACCTTTATTGTTATCCTTTTTTCACTAATTTGCAGAAGCAAGTGAGTAAATTTAGTTCCAGTGTTTTGGCAAATATAAAAAATTGTAATAATTTCTCCAATATTTTTTCTTGTTAAATTTGCTGAAAGTTCCAAGTTCCTCTGTTGAATTGATCACCTAAAACATTTCAAGTCCATCATTTCAGGATTTGTAGGGACTGTTTTAGGTCAACTGCCAATGCTTGACTCAGCTCTAGGCTCTGATGAGGACATAAAAAAGCACAAAAAACAAGAATTTTCACTGAAGGATTTACCACTTTCCTGTTTGAGTAGTATAGATGTGGCTTTTAGGGTTTTTGGCCTCACCGTTCTGATGTAAAACCTTGAAATATGTGGGATTAGTATTTTTAATTTTTCCTACTCCCAATGTCGCGTCCATAAATTGAAGAGCCACGTGGTTCCGATTTAATTTTGTGTTCTGACTCATTCTTTTTCTTCAAATTGCCCTTAATTTTCAATAGGATCTGGAAGTGAAAATCTTTTTTTGTTTGTTTTTTTTGCATCGATGACTTCCTGCAGATTTGGTTATGCTGCCTCCTGTGCAAACAGATGAATAAAAACAATTTTAGCTGTTTTCTTGTACAGCCAATTAGTAGAAATTGATTTTTTTCCTGAAAGAAAATCAGAATGTTGCTCTGGTCATACATGAATTTGTGAGGTTTTTTTGTTGTTTTTTGCCAGTGCCTGACTTTGGATTATTTTTCCGCCTAATTTATTGTTTTCTATTTAGGGTTACCCCTCTCATCTCCCTCATCCCAAATGACAGAAAATGCTACGATGAATGGGGAAGCTGTATACCAAATGGTTCCCAAAAATCCAGTTGACAAAATGTCTAGTAAGCTGATCTTTTTTTTTTGTAAATCAATTTATTGAATCAATACTCTGGTTCTAAAAGTGTTTGATCTCCTCCTCTCTGTGACCTCCAGATGAGCCTTGTCTAGGAGACAAATCCATTTTCTGTCAGATGGAAGTTCTTGCTCGCTACTGCTCCATCCCTGGATATTACAAACTTTGCTGTGAGTCGTGCAGTCGGAAGGAAGGTCTCCCCACAAATGCACTCGACCTCCATAAACCTGAGGTTTTCCCAACCCAGAACCCTTCTAAAACCGCAGACGCTGCTGCTCGGACCTCACCACCAACAGATGCTGCTTTGCTCCAGACTCCTGCAGACGTCTCTGACAGGGAGCCTCCACTACCTCCAGGCCCGCCACTTCCCACAGCAGATGCCAGTGGAGGTCAAAATAGCACTTTAAGCCCAGATGCTGTCAGGTCAAGAAGGGACAACTTAGGATCTGAGAGGGATTCAGGTCACAGAACCCTGTCGGCTCGGAAATGAGCAGCGAGCAATTTTTGAACAAACCTTCTGCTCAGTTTCAGATTCACTCAAAGTTTTGCTGCGATGTTTTGTTTTTCATGTCAGTGAATTCAAACCAGCCCTGCAATGGTTACCTCATAAAAAAAACACACAAACCGCAGAGTGAGGTTTGTGTGCTTCACCTGCACACCGGTCCTCACACACAACATGAGTGGAATAAAAAGTTGTCATAACAAGGTGCTGTAAACTTAACCGACTACAAGAAGTGCTCAAAATGTGATGACTGCATTAGTATATTCATTTTTTTCTCTGTGTACAGTTGTGTAAACCTTTTTTTCCAAGTGCATTAGAACTACTATGAATGGTTTGCGTACAGAGGTGCATGTGCCAGCTATGGACTCTAAAGTGTGCCTCCAGTCTGATTATGAGAACAGGAAAGAAATGGCTGCATATTTGTGTTCAATTAAAATGCAATAACTTAATTAAAATTAGTTCTAAAATAAGATCCTCTTCATATAGGCACTTTTTGATATTAGAAACAAATTAACTAACAAGATAAAAAAGGGATGTTTTACATTTTAATTGCTCACAGCTCTGTTTTTCATTATAATTTTAAAGTTGTTTTCAAAATAAAGTGTCTCTAACCACAATGAATCATTCAAATTAAAGTGTCTCTAACCACAGTGAATCGTTTAAAAATATATTTGCATTTGCAATAGAGCGATTGAAGTCTGAACAAAATTAAATGTTATTTTTTCACAATTTTCCCCTCTGATTATGACTTTTTTAAACACCATATGCAGCTTTTTAGATTAATTCCTTCTTTGTGCATGTGGGCGATGTAGAAACAAGGGAATCACAGTGAAGCTGCTTCTAAAATGTTTGCCCTGTTGGACTTAAAACCAGCAGATGCCTGTTATTTCTCAGCAATTAATTGCAGAAGAAAAGATGCCTGGAAACGACATAATGTAAATTTATTACAAAAACGTCACTTTTTTGGCCTCACTCGCTGAAACAAAGAAAAAAGCGTCTGATGAGTCATCGATTCATTTTAGGATTATCAGACATTTCTGTCTGTGTAGCTGAAGCCTTTTTCGGAAAGCAGCTAGTTTTCTGCGTCCTTTTATTTAAAAAAAAAATAAAAGGAGATCACCAAAACTGCTTTTATCGTTTAAAATAATTCACTTGAATGAAGTGTGTTTGTTAAAAATGTTTCTGGTGGCACACTCCAGACTTCATGGCTATCACTCCCGACTGGAAGCTTTGTAGCTTCTCAGTCTCCGGTGCTCTTGTTTTTTTTTTGTTTTGTTTTTTGGTTCAGATTGACCACACATGATTATCCTCATTAATGTTTAAAAAAAAGAAAAAAAGAAAATAGGTTATAATTTTTTACAGTACTGTAGTACAAACTCTGCCAGTTGTTGTCAAAGTCTGTAACTTAGTGCTTTAAAGACCCACTCCGATCATCTTTTGATCTATTTTGAAAGCATTCCCAGCGGTCTTTTTATTATGATTATGCCAATTTTTAGCACCAAAAAAAAGTTGTTTTTATGGAACATAGTTTTTGCAGAGTGGCAGAGGTTCATCAGAAAGTTGTCTCTGAGTCATGGGAACCCCTTTTCCCTCCCTGTTGATGAGAGCTCTCTGTTTACACCCTCTCCCCCAACGTAACATTACATGTGCAACAAAAATGGCGAGCAATACTGGAACGATGCAACCGTACAGTTTTAAGCCAGATGCCAGCTCAGACGAGGAATTTAAAGACGTACATGGATATTTTTCCAACATCATTTTTTTTTTATCTGCACCTGATTTGAATAAAGATAAACTCAGAAATGCAAGTTTAATCTTAATTTTCTATACATTTGTCCTCTGTCAGCAGAAAATTCTACAAGAACATGTTCAAAACACAATTTTCACCGGAGTGGGTCTTTTAGGGCTAAGATTTCAGAGAGAATACTTATATTAGTACAGTTTTCAGGTAGGAATGTATATAGTGTAAATTTCAGTTCATAAACGTTTCGCGAATTGGAAAATCGGAGCAATGCTGTAAGTCTGCAGGTTGTCTACATCTGTTTCTGCTTTTTGCAGATTATACCACCATGTTCATTGTATAGATCTTGTACATACATACCTAAATGAAAGCTTTAAATGTTAATATTTATTGAATTTTTAAGTGAACAACGTAAAAAAAAAATCTAAAAGAACAAAAGTTTTTGCTATTTCACTAAATTTTTCTTTGTTTTTTTTTTGTTTTGTTTTTTCAATGGACTTCTTAGAAGAAGGAGAGGAACATATTGTTGTAAAGTCATAACTACTTTCCTAAATAAAAATCACAAATTTACCTTTTGACATAAAATTTCAGATTTTTTAATTTATTTTTAACTGTTGTATCCTGTTGTGTGAAGTGGAAATAAATTAGTCAGGAGAAGCACATTCAAACAATTTATTAATTCTTTAAAGTGTTTTGGAGGTCGCTATTTGTCAAGAGACAAGCGTTCACTTTTGAGCAGGATGTATGGATGAGGTTTAAGTGGCACATTGTGTTTTTTATTCCTATTGTAAACCAGCTTCCTTTTGCCAGGCTGGGACTGGTGTCTGCCAATAACCCTAGGCTGCGTGTTTTCTTTTTTCCTCAGCAGAGTTTTGTCTTGTAGAGCAGTTAGTCTGTCACCGTTCCCTCGTCTCCGTCTTGAGAAGCGACGAGGGAGCTGTTGGGTGAAGGCTGTCATGCAGACTCATGCATCTCCCACCGAGGCGTCTGCGGAGATGTCTCGTGAAATCCAGCTGTGCTCGGGGCAAAGCCTGATTGACAATGGACTTAGGCAGCCAGCCCTGAAAACAATGGTAGTTTTGTTAGACCTGAAATTTTTTTTTAGCAAAAGTAGTGCTACACCGTAATATAGCTGCACAGATTTTCTTTAGATACTTCAACATGCAAACTTATAGTCTCCACTAAGTTAAAAAAAATAAAATGAAGTCACTTATACAGATAAAAGTTAAGTTTTTGCTCCTTGGGGGTTTAATAAACCTATTTATATACCTGATGTCATTATATACTATGATGATCTATCAATGATATATATTTTTTTTTTAATTGTAAGAGTTTAGTTCACAGACAACAGTCCTTTTTTTGTTTTTTTTAAGAAGAAATAAAAAAACTGTGAAGTCAAAAAGCTTAACATGTACCCAGAATGCATTGTGGTTTTATTCACAGATACATATTCAAAACCCACAGTGACCTTGATTTTTGTCACTTCTGATTCCTTATCCCACTTGGATTAGCATTATTGTCTGTGATAACTCATTTGTATCTTGTTCCCTATCCCTAAAGATGAGCTTTTAACATAATTATGAGGTTGGGGAATCTAGCACTTGGTTATTATTTAAAAAAAAAAAAAGGCTGAATAAAAGCATGCATTTACCTTTACGTCCATGTTAAGAAGCCACGTGAAGCGGCTTTTTGTCTTGTCCTCATCAAGAGCTTGAAGGACGATGCATGTTGGGCCATCCTCAGCTCTGCGGACAAAGACACCTTTGTTGTGAAATGTTCTGCAGAATTTAAAACTATATGAAAATTATACTATTGTATGTTCACATTTACATTTTTCCCTCTCAAATTTAAATATATTTCATTAAAAGTGATTTAAAAAATGTATACCAGTAATTTGTTTTGTAATAGTTCTTTTTTTTTTTCTTTTACAAAAAATTAATTTTTTTTTATTACTTATCTTTTTGTCAGTTTTGGTTTGACTTTTTTTTGTCATATTTTGTCATCATTTTTTTTTTTATCAGCAATTAACCACCAGGCTGATTAATTTAAGTAAAATCCATAAATCGAAATAAAATAAATACTTCAAAACTTTCTTTCTTTCTGTACTTTCTAGCAAACAGTGCCTACTCTCCAATATTATCCATTATTATTATTATTAAATATCCGGTCAAAACAAAGTCACAGAAGGTTGGTTTTGTTTTGTTGTCATGTCTTCACCTGCTTGACTGAGATTAACTTTCTGCTCAATCGCGTGATGACTATAACGAGTCAGCTCCGGCTATTTAAGCACTTGAAGATTAATGACTTGTGCAGTTCGCCTCTCCAGAGCTGCCAGCTCAGCCCGTGATGCTCACCTCACAAAGCCCGCCTGCGGTGGGAATGACTCCAGCTGAATGGCTGCTCCTCCAAGATAAACACGGGATTTTTGTTTACAGCTGTGCCTGACACTCACAAAATCCCTCTGTCCAATTAGATTTCCAGCTGACCCAGCTGAAACCTCGTGGGTCACGATTGTTTCTGGTCCAACGTGTTTTAGGACCTGTATACCACCAAAAAAAAGAAAAACCAGAGGACACAGTTTTATTTTCAAAAACGCAGAATAAAACTGAAAAAAGTAAAAAAAAGGCAGTTTTGAAGGGACTTCAATCAGTCAATACTTTACATCTGCATCTTTAAAAATACTTTACGCTTATTTGTAAAGATGCAGAAGGGCATCGAAAGGCTGTAAATAAATTGTAAAATCAGCTATACTGACTAAGGATCTAATAAATTTGTTGAAAGGTAATCTCCTCACCTCAATGTGCTGTATACTTGGGTTCCACTGGGGCATTTCCTGAACCCTAGCGTACAGAATATCATAGAGTTCATCCACAGTGGCCTCCAAGACTGCCTCCATCCTGAAGACCTTTCCAGCTCCTGGAATCACTTTGCTGTAGATCACATCTCCGTTGCTCTGAAGAAACAAACTCATTCTATTATAGTGTTAATTCAGAGGACACAGTGTGGGGCAGAGATGGTACCTCTGTCATCTCGACCTTCCATCCGTCTTTGTCCTCCAACATGCTGAGAGCTTTTCTCATGGCCTCTCGTCCGTGTTGTTCATAATACAGCTGGTTTCCAGACTTGGCTGCAGGCTGCACGTCTTCTTGTTCCACTTCTGCAATCAAGTCATGCTAGTGAAAACTCATGCAATGTAAACGCAATTAATGCATCACATTTGAGTTTTTTACCATTATAATTTAGAGCAACATGCGTTCTTAAGTGTTGTTGGATTTGTCCCCACTGCTGCAGCTGTGTGATCTCCTGGCCTATCACTGCCACAGCTCTGCGTTGGAGTCCTGCAGTCGCAGAAGAAAAAGAAAAATCTCAGCATTCCGTCCCTGCTTTAAATACCAAGCGAGGTCCATTCTAGGATGAAGGCTTTACCTGCCATGCTCCTCATGTGAGGGTAGGAGATCCCGCAGCAAAGCTTCACAACAGCGCGCAGCATGTCGTCTCTGGCAGTCACAGCAAAGAATCAGAGGTTGTTTCAGTCTTTATACGCCTCCTCAAGGATACCGCAGAAAGATAAGAGTCAGAGGAGAAGATAGGATTCGCTCCGACTTCTGTCTGAAGGACAATTTTGACAAGATCTTTATGAAGTGAAATGACAATTTTTAATTCAAGGCAAATCTTTACAAAAGAACGGCGGCAGCTGAACGTCAAGTCAGTTCAAATCAACACTCTGATGTTGCTCAGCTGGTAGACAGTTTGGACCGTGTACAAAGGTCCAGGCCTTGATGCTGCAGCATCGCGTCCATCTGTTGCCTCTTGCAGGATATCACTTCTTTCTCTGTGCACCAATTTCACACACACTGTTATCATGTAAGGGCAAAAAAAATCTCTAATAACCTTGAGTTTCAAAGAACGTTCTGGAGACCAGAATAAGATTTGACAAATCTCAGCAGGGTTTTTTTTTTTTTGGTTTATTTTGAAAACGGTGATTTTTTAGTTTGAACATTTTAAACTGTTTCAGAAATTGTAAAAGTATATTTCCACAAATGTTAAAAATGTTGGATTTAAAAATATTCAATGCATATTTTGTGTGATATGGAGGAATATTGAATGTTCTTTCACTTTGAAAACAAACTAAAGTTTCTGTGTTGCTGCAGAAAGAAGTTTGTGCTGTTATAAGTACTCAAACTGGATTGAAAATAGTTCTTAGGAAAAATAAAAAAATGCACTTGTTTAGACATAAACCCCTCAAAGAAACTTGTTGACTGTTCAAACATTACAAAACGTTTTGTTAAATACCTTTCTTTTTTTGATTTTAGATTTGTTTACAGGATGAAGTGAAATTGCAGTCTCAGGGTAAAAAAATAAAGAAAGGAGCTGAATGATCTTCTTAGGTTCAATTAATTTTTTTAAATAAAAAGTTTACAAGGCTAAATCTCAATGTTTTGTCAACCTAAGCAAGTCAAATAGGATAAATACAGACAATGATGTCAGGAGCTGATGGGGTAGAACCCAAAAAGGAGTTGACCTTCCTTGATGGCATGAACTAATATTTTAATAAACAACTCAAAAAGGGACAAAATCATAAAAACTATTTTAGGAACAAAAGGGGTCACAACGTGATCCTGATTAACTTAATTGATGGCACTGTGGATAATTATCCACCTGAACTTTGTGTGGCTGATTAAGAGAAAAACAAAAACCTAGAAATTAACTTTAGATCCAAGAAATTGTGAATGAAATGAAGAAAACAAAGGCCACCATCCTCACATGTGACCCAGACAACTAAAAGAGGAGTTGGAAGCTAAAAGGACATGAAGAATAACATAAGCTATTATTATTTTTATTTAGAAGGTGTATTTGTGCCTCTATTCCGACTTAACATGTCACACTTTAAGGATGTCTTTTTCAAACATAGTAATTCATAGTATTAGTCATTTATTTGTTGTCTGTAATAAATCTCTAATTTGCCTGAAAAATAGTTGTAAAGGTTTCTCATTGGTTCACACATACACATGATGAAATCTACTATGAAAAAAAAACTTTTTTTGCCCTGTACATATTAGCAAATGAGCTATAAATGGGTGGTTGTGGTACTTTAAGCAAACCACTTTGCTCCATTTTATTAATGTAATAAAAAATTGAGTATTTGCTCTTTTAAAAATGACAAATAAAACTGTTCATTCATGTGAGCACTAAATACTAAATTTAGTTTTATTAAATATACGTTTCTTCACATTGGACACACTGTTTCACCCCTATCTTGTCTGAAAACAGCTTCATTCTTGGATTTTTCTTTCTGTTTCTTTTTATATACATACATATCCATTCAATCCTTGACACCCTGCTGTTGGTTAAACTAACTTTTTTGACAACCTTGCCAAAAAAAAGAAGTGAATCTTTGTCTTCTTGTTGGTTTCGGTGTTAGCTCTGTTGTCTCATCGCCAAACGTGTCTGGCTGGCTGTTTGACTGGCTATCCCAAATCCAAGGGTGAGTTGAGCGTGTGAGGTTGTACAATCCATGCACATGGCCCGGTGTTGGACATGCCATCCCTTTGCCCAGGGACAGCTGGGATAGATTACAGCAACTCCACTGTCCCTGGCTGGGAATATCAAGTGTAGAAAGTGAACTACAAAGTGTAAATTATTGAGTGTGATTATAGCATAATAAATTGTAAACTTCACACAAGATGCTTGTTTTTTTTTAACATTTATTTTATTGAAGTCTTATAACTGAACAAACGTTTTTGGATGTTTGCTAATAGAGAAAGCTGTCATTCAACCTGTTGCTATTGGTGCTATTCACATTATTGGATTAGAAAAGTGACACTTTGTTGTTTCATATAATAATGGGCAGAATTTGTCCGATTCTGATCTTCATACTAAATAAGCATGAGTTCCTCTTATTTACTTCTGAAATTTACCCAAAACTGTTTTTTTAATAGAATAAACTATCAGTCTATCCATCCTCAAAGTCCCTTTCAAAGCCGAAGGGCTGCTGGAGCCCATCCCAGCTACTGTTGGGCGAGGGCAGGGTACACCCTAGTTTTTGGCGGGTCCAAACGCTCACACAGAGGCAATTTAAGATATGAATTAAGCTATGAAGTATGTTTTTAGTGTGTGGCAGGAATCTGGATTGAAGAAAACCCACGTATGCAGGGGGAGAACATGCAAACTCCACAAAGAAAGATCTATGCCGGGACTCAAACCTTCTCACAATGAGGCAAAAGGCGAACCACTCCACCCCTGTGCTGCCCTGAATAAAGCATATTGTACATCATCTGCTTTCTTGGAAGGGATCATATTTGAAATGATGCTTCCTGTGCAATAATCCATGTTTATTTCACCTGTGGAATGCCGGACTTTGGATGATGTAACATGTCTTTCTTATTATATCCACCACACATTTGTGATGGTTTTCTATCTTGAATATTCCAGTTTGGATGAGAAGGGTTCTGTTTCTCCATCTTGTGTTTTTTCTTTAGATCAAAGGTTGTAGATCCTATTCTTGTAGAGGCGTTGACAAAATGGTCAATGACTGTGCGGAAAAGTGTAGGATCAAGGTGCTCCCCTCCATCTTCTCTTAAAAAACCTTTAAATAAAGTTCTGAACTTTATCATTTTACCATCCAAGGTGGTTTGGATGATATTTTCTCAGTTAGATGTCATGAGCTTGTCCAAAAGGGTTGAAGCTGTTCTGGCAAACCTTGGAATTGAAAGTAAGACTTTTCTCAGCTGGAATAGATGTCTGAATGAAAGAGTTTGATGGTCTCTAAAGACTGAGATGACTTTTCCGACTAACAGAAATTAAATGTCATTTTAGTTGAATCCCTGATACGTGAACCTGGGAGACTGAAAAACCCCTTTGAGGACAAATGTCACCTTGACAATACGCAGTGGACAATAGAGAAAGGCCAAACATGTTTCTTTAAACATTGTCTGAGCTCAGTCAAATGGACGCATAAAGGAACTGAAGAAATGTAATCTTATTCTGTTTTGACGTGAAATAATGTTGAGTTTCATGACATCTATGTACATGATACTGAAAGTTTTATGCATGAAAATTCATCTAAACCAAAATGGACAAAGGAATAGGCTTCACTTATGCTCTTAAATCTAGCTCTTAAGTGTGGAGGGCTGGACATGCACTCCGTAAACAGGAGACTAGTTATCCTGCAGTGTAAAATAAGCACATACTGTAAGTCAAAAGCCTTTGAAAATGTTTTCTACACACTTGATTTTAAACAAGCAGCACAGGGAGAAATTGCTCATCACAAACATTTTTAAGACAGGTTTTCCACTGTTATTGTAGTGGCAGAGGAATTGCTGATTCTAGCAGTGACGGCCAACACCGATCTCTTGTTTTGTTTTTATCTGGCTGCAAACAATAAAAAGGATAAGAAGTTCAATGAAAGCTCAGACTGTACGTATTTTGTTTTGACTTTATCCTGGAACAGTGAGCCAATGACTTGGGCGGCACATCAAGAAACTGGAACTGCTGAGCTGCATTCCATTCATTTCTCTGAATTCAGTTCGACCCATATTTAGAATCTGTGTATTCTTTTTCCCCTTTTTTTATTGCACTTATCCAGTGTTTATATGAAATTTGCTTCCTGTCATCCTGCCATTACAGGTACTTAAACCTGTGTTTGTATTTAGTTATGTCCTCTGTAATTATTTGTTCAGATTGTCTAATTTATATTAGAAGTAAATTATAGTTTATATTATAGTTATGTTATTAATTATTATTACAGTATGTCCATAATTATAGAAGTCAATTACATATAAATATGTATATAAAAGAAGTTAGACAATAGACAATCCACACTAATACACCCGCAGTATACATATAGATTACTAGATCATTATGGATTACTACATCTCCTGAGGTGGCGTAGTTACAAACTGGGAGGTAAAGAAATTACTTTATGCAGGATTTTTTTCAACAAAAAAGTCAGGGACAGCGTTTCAAACACCTTTTACCAAGGACTCCAATCTATCCATTGCACAGGTCCTTGCCACAAGCCATTAATGCCCTCCCAACTGACTCATTCTAAACCATTTCCAAGGGATACTGTTTTCACTTTCACCTTGTTGATGGATCTACAAAAAGCCAGTCGGCAGTGGGGAAAATAAGGGAAAAAATGAAGATGTTTTTTCCCAAGGTTTACTTTGAAAACACATTTAAGTTCTTCAGGTTCACTACTGTACATTTAAGGGGAAAGGATTTGCTGTTTTTCTTCTCAAAGTGTGATCTCAAGTTTTGTGAGGCTCCACCTGACTCTTTTGTGTTGCATGTATAGCCTGTGTGGGTGTGTAGGGGAGGTATACAAGTGGAGATGATAAAAACATTTGGTAAAATGCCCAGTGCCGCCCAAAGGAGCAGTGCTGATAGAGCACAAGGAAACGGCTGCCTCTTATCACCCGCAGTCAACAGGTGTCCTTGCCAGAAAGATTCGTGACGTCAATGATGAACTTCACCTGCCGAACTCCAAACTGTCAGGGAACAGACTCAGTTCTTAAAAAGCAAGATGACCCCTGACCTCTTGGTAATGCTCACTGACCTTCATTGTGACTTGTGTTATCTGTCTGGCTTTTTTTCTTCTAATGCTTTGCATTTTCCATCCCCAATGAATCAAGCAAATCAGATTTTTTCTCAGAAAATCAAAAAAACAAAACTAAGTTTCATGTCCATGATAATATAACTTTGTACTATACATTTTACATTAAAATCCAGAGCCTAACTTCAAATAAAAAATTTAAAAAGAGGTTGAGGAAATAGCACTTTTAAAACTATTGTGGGGGAATTTACAGCGATGGTCATCCTGCTCTCATTTTTTTGCAGGCTTTGGTACACGTGTGCAGTCAGGATGACTCAAAAGTAACCCCATGCTTTTAGGTCAGATGAGTCATCCTGACTTTTTTTCCTGCTCTGAAGTAATTGGTGACGCAACACCGTTGTACTGTATTTAGGTAACCACCAGCAGCCAGAACCATATCCACAAAATGTGTGGGCAATTTCCATTAATTCACCAAACCATCCTTTAACATATCGATCATTTCCAGGGTAGTGGGGTTATGGAAGACAAGAAGAAACGTATTTAGCTCATTTTTTTTATTTCTCTTTTTTTTAAATCCTCACTTTGTTTAAATCAAAAAAACATGTTTTTGATTTTTGTCAGATTTTGTTTAAATAGGCAGTTTGAGTCTTTTGGATGTTAAAGACAAATATCTGAATAGTCAGGGTTCAGAATTGAAATCCTCTTTTTATCTATTTCTCATGAAAACCAGAAAAACATGTGTTTTGTTGTAAAGGAAGAACACACTCTGGAGGGATGATGTGTCAGCATAAAATAAAATCTCACTTTTTAAATATTTCTTACAACAGTTTTAGAAGATTATTTTTTATACAATGTAATGGTATAGTCCCCATATCCACCATGCTGGTATCATGTGTGGAGTCGCCCACACTAACATGGGTTTCAATGTTGTTGCTCCTGGCAATGGATGGTGCAGGCTGGAGTAATTCCTTCACTTTAAAGTCCATGTGGATTCACACAGCATTAATCGTAGCCTGGATGCTATTGGAGGACTGTTTTATCTGGTCTGGGACTCTGATTCTTTGCTATCTGAGTCCGGCTGCAGCTTTCCACTGATGACAACATGAGCAAGCAATGGAGGCTGAAGAACTCTGAGTACAGTATGTTGAATCTTGGCTCATCTGTTGACAGCTCTGTCTGTCTCTCAGGTTTACACACACTAAGCACATCCAAGAAAAACAATTGCATCCTGTGCCAGTTACAGTACAGTAGCATCTATCAGCATAAGATCAGTCAGTTTTCTGTAGGTTCTATATCAAGTATTGTTATATAATGTCTTGTAAGGGCAAGATTAGCCTTATGACTCCTGTCTGCTGTCATCAACTCTTATCATAATATGAATTTATCTTCCTGAGGACCACAAACTCTGCTTCTCATTAATCCCTATTTAGCCCTACAGATCTAAACTGCAAGCTTTCCTCTCCCAATTCCAGTTTATTTATGATTCAAACAGGACCTCAGGGTAGTTTTTTTTGTATTTTTTCATCTTTAAAGAGATTTTGCACCACAAATTTAACTTACACTTACAACATAGCTAAAAATGATCAAATTAGCAAATAATGATTTCGCTGATCACTCCTTTTTTCGCCCAGAATGATAAGATGATATTTAATTTATATTGTAGTACTCTACAAAAATTACACAACAAGATGTTGCACCTTGTTGTGTAATTTTTGACTCACGTGTCCGATTTGGAAAAATGTAAGCTTAGTTATCTCAAAAACCATCTATCTTATAATGCCCTCCAAGGTTAATTTTTTATAGTTAAAGTCCCATCAGTTATCTCTGCATTTGATCCATCTTCTGGGGGAATGGTGAGCTGCGGTCAGGATCTATGTTGACTATTGAGCAAGAAGGCATTGAATTCTATTTGTAACCCTTGTGCTATCCTAGGAACTTTAACATTGGGAGTTGGGTCATCTAGACCCACTAGACAGTGCGCTAAACCTTTTTTCTTCAATGATTTGTGATCTTCACTGGTGTCCATGGATTACATGAAATCTTTCCACCTTTATCCACCTTTGTCATGGTAGGAATAACACCTCAATGTAAGGGTGGGGTCATCTAAGATAGCACAAGGATTAAAGTCTTTCAAATGACTGAAATATGGCTTTGGACCTGCAACAGAGAATCCATCACAGAGTCACTGATATGGTTTTTATCTGGATCTGGAAATTATATAGTTTTACCATTAACAGAAAATTAGGAAAGCACTTTTGTTTTGTGGTGAATGATAAACTAAATGTGCTGATAAACAGGATTTAAATAAATTGGCTGAGTGCATGTGTTGAATGGATTGAATAAAATAAAAACAATCAGGGCGATGCTCTTTTATTATTAAATGCACACAAAAAATTAAAACCCAGTTTCTCTGGAGAAAGAGACTGACCCAATTTCCTCAGAGGGGTTTGTTTGCTGCTGTTGGATCCAAAGTAGTTTCTGTTTCTGTGCTGCTCCCATACAAGACACATCAGAACGCTTGAGGATGCCCTATTGAAAAAAGCTCTAATAAAATATTCCCATTTGCTGCTGCTCTGTCATCTCAGTGCAACAAACATCTCTTTGTAGGCAGACCTGTGATGTATAGAAACTGGACTGTTCTCCACAACAATATTCAGTTGCATTTGAAGCAGTTGTTACCTATGGTGTTCAATTCAATTGTGTCAGCTTGCTTTCATTTATTTATGAACACATCATCTCGCAGAACACATTTTGACCCTGAAGTAGCGGTCTTTTATTAACTGTGGTCGCTATGGTGCCGTCCCTTTGCGGGCCCACGCACTGCAAAAACAGCCCCCTTAAAAGAAATTGACAATTCTTAAAATACAAAATTTAAAAAATAAGAAAACAAATCTGCCAATGGGGTAAGAAAATAAAATGGTCTTGCCAAGATAGTATTTTAAAAAGGGACATATTTACTTAAACTGAGATAATTTTGCTATTGAAAAACTTTCATAATGAGAACATTTTTCTTTCAAAACAAGAAAATTAAAAAACTTTTCTTGAAACAAGGGTCTTCTTCCTTTCTTAAGAAGTACTGGTGAGGGTGTGAATCATGCTTGGGCACTAATGGTAAAAAGAGGTTTATGAGTGGAGCCTTCGATAAGACGACCAATTACCCCCGTGATTGGACCAGCACAACCCAGTGTTGTGCTGAGAGTAGGCTCTAATTAGCACAAAAGTCATTTATAAGTCACGTGACACGTAATGAGATGCAACCACCAATTGTGCAAGTTCTCCCAATTAAAAAGATGATAGAGGCCTGTAATTTTCTTCATAGGTAAACCCCAACTCTGAGATACAAAATGAGAAAAAAATATCCAGTGAATTACATTGTGTGATTTTTAAAGAGTTCATTTGTAAATAATGGTGGAAAATATGTATTTGGTCAATAACAAAAGTTCAACTCAATACTTTATTATAAACCCTTTGTCGGCAATGACAGCAGTCAAACGTGTTCTGTAAGTCTTCACAAGGTTTTCACAAACTGTTGCTAGTATTTTGGCCCATTCCTCAATGCAGATCTCCTCTAGAGCAGTGATGTTTTAGGGCTGTTACTGGGCAACACAGACTTTCAACTCCCTCCAAAGATTTTATTTTTTTTTTCTATTCAATTTTAAAAGAATTGTTTACTTATTTCGTTAATTTCTATTCTGCTACATAATGAGATTTAAATATTACGCCGAATTTCTGACCATGACCACCCGCTCCCGCAACGTCTGTGTTACACTCCCGCCCGCTCCCGCAATATGTATGTCCACTCTCGCCCGAACCCGCAAAACTTTAAAGAATTTATTCCTGCACAATAATAGAGATGGATTGATTTGTGTCTTCTTCCGTCCCGCAGGAAAAAAAACACACATATTTGAGATTCATGGGGTGGTTTGTTTCTTTTCCCTGGGCTGCATGTGAAAAAAAAAAAAAAAAAAAAGACAAAATATACAATACATTAAAATAAAATTTCGTTTTTATCAAAAACTTTGCACATAAAAATAGACTGCTTTGCAAAAAAAATATACATAATATGATAAACTAGGCTACATGAAAAACAGCAGTTTTACAATTTATAATTATTAGCCAAATGTCACAGTTATTCTGTTTGAAAAATACAAATAAGAATAAAAACATTCAAACTTAGGCAGCCTGCTCCATAACACTGGCATCATCACGCCTCTTGACCTAATTAACAAATGGCAACGAGGGGCTATGCTCAAAAAACAACACTAATAAATAACATAAAATAAATGAATTTAACTAATGAATCGTTTTGCAATATGGCTGTGGAGGAAGAGAATTCTGCTGATCGACTGCGGTCCCAATCCCGTTCGTCTCTCTTCCAAAATGCGCCCACAGACACTAAAGGTCCGCTCTGAAGGCGCACTGGATGCTGGGATACTATAGATGAAACGTGCAAACTTTGATAGCGCTGGGAAGCGCTCTTTGTTGAACTTCCACCATTGAAGCACACTGTCTGGGTCTGGGTTATCAGAGAGCCTGGAGCTGAGATATTCAGCCATTTCATCATCGATCGGCTTTGGCACTGAAGCAACGGACGCATCGTCTTCCCAGTCTGCGAATCGGTCTGTTCTTTACTTTTTGGCTGGTGGCTCATCCTCTGCTGTGGCTGGGCCCAGGTGAAACTGCATCTTCTGAATAATTTTTTGCGCCTTTGGATAGGATTTGATTTACAGTATATAAAAATTAATATTGATATATTAAAAAATTTTAAATGGCTCATTAGATTTTTTATTTATTCATTGTCCTTTATCTCTGTTTCTTTTTTTTTGTTACTGCTTTTCACTTATTCTTTTGTAATTGCACTGTGTTTTGTTTATGTCTGTAATAGGTTACATATAGTCTACCTTTAACCACTTCATCTTTTTCATCTGGGGGCAGAATCCGTGGCAATCGCATTTTAGGAGTCAGGAGCATTGAAATTCAGTACATCTTGTGGAGAGGTAATGCAGATGTGTCACTGGTACCCATAAGTTCTTCCAGATGTGAGGTACACACATTGGCGACTCCAGAGAGCAAGGGCTCAAGCATTGCTGCTTAGCAGTGTTCGATGAGTTTCACGGACCACGGCAGTGGAAGTGATGCGCTGGGAGTGGAGTTGTCGGACTCTATTCGCAGCTTCCTTGAACAACTTAGGGCAGTGTTTTTCAACCAGTGTGCCGCTGGGAGATGGTCAGGTGTGCTGTGGGAAATTGCCCTCATTAGCTGATGTAAAAACGGATATCAGCTCTTTGTTCATCAGAACAGGCCCTGATAAAACACAGATTAGTTACGAATATGAAAGATCGTAAAATACTTTTTTCTTTTTGTTTATTTGATTTTGTTAGAGACATTTTGATAAGAATGACGGTACCGCGATTTAACCATACCTTCAGCCGTTTTCGGAAAAGTCCAGGCCCTTTAATTGTCTCCACCAATCATTCTTGGACACTTAATCATACGTCATCAGTCTGACCAATCAGAAGTGGTTAAAGTCTTCACATCCTTGTTCTGATTCTGTTCATAAAGTCGCTCAGTTCTAACAAAAATACCAGCTAAAGCCCGTCTTTAGTGGTGAAGCTTTCTGCGGGATCCAGTGTCAGACCGTGGAACAAGTGAACAAAACCGTGAAGCTCAGAGAATCGAGTCTATCTGCGTTTGGCGGCCGTTTGCACTACATCTCCCATGATGCATTGGGTTAAAGTGACAGTGTCTCAGTGCACAATGAATCTTCGTTGTTAAACGTCTTGAAACCACAACGAACACACATCAAACATTTTTCAAATCTTCTAACTTAACTTTTATTACATCTTTTACAAAAAACAGCTGCAACTTCCAGCTTTTTCTGCCACAATTATCAGAAAAATGCATGTGAGATTGCGGAGGGGCTGTAGATCAATACAGACTATGAGTTTCTTTTCTTTTTTTTTTTTTTTTTTGGATGCTGGTGAGCAGTTTGTCAAAGTTAAAGTGTGCCGTGACTCAAAAAATATTTAAAAACACTGACTTAAGGAACGCAACTACTGTTTTTAAAGTGTTTGCATTGATCTGCGCAATTCTTTCACACTGGTTATTTCTAAGCAGTATTTTGGAGATCTCCTCATGCTGTTGCATGGAATCTAGCATTTCATAATTTGAATTCCATCTTGTCTCGATGGATTGCTTGAGGGATGTTTTTAAGCTGTTTTGAAGACCTGAATGTTTGAAATACTTCACCAGTTTTTTTGCACTGGTCAACAGTTCAGACTGCTCAGTACTTTCAGCCAACACGTCTGGTGCAAATGCACTTGATAGGGTGACGTTCAGGATGTGCGCGTTGCAGTTCAGCCTGGTGTATCCACGCAGGGCAGCGACTATGTTGGCTCCACGGTCAGTGACAAACACAACATGGCCAGATACAAGTGATGCATCTATTCCACATTCACAGAGTTTCTGGAACAGCAGGCTCCTGATATTCTCGCCAGTCTTTGACACACCACTCTCAAAGGGAGCAGCGAATAACATCCTGGAAACAAGGTCAAAGTTGTTATTTGTATAATGGATGGTGCCGGATATGAAGGAAGTTTTATGATAATCCTCCATCCATATATTAGTTGTGATGGCACATCCATATGTATCAATGACAGGCTTTATCTCCTCTGCCACTGACGCCTGCAATACTTGGGCTCGCCCCTCGACATGTCTGGATACAGTGGTTGGATGAGGTAAAACATCTTTAACATCAAATTTACCATATTTGGTGGCGACATAAACAAAGTTTTGCGATATAACAACAAAACCTTTCCCGGGGACTAAGTCATATGGCCTTGTGTCTAGACAGCACATTTCCACACATTTATCTGTAGTTTCTTGTTTAATGTGTGTAGGGAGAGGTTTATCCTTGAAAAGCAGCTTACTTTGACCAGGTAGAACAGAGCAGGTGTGTCGCCTCAACCCAGACCTGCCGGATTTGTGCCCATTGTAGATGAGTATTTTTGCACATTTGTCACAATGAACAAAGTCCAGCTCCTTTCCATCTTTTTATCACAAACAATTGAGAAACTTCTCCAAATGTCAGACTTTCCTTGCTTAGCTTTTGTGCAGTAAATACCCTCGTTTGAGGTTCTTTTCTACATCATCTATTGACATCTTCTCCATCATGTCGCTGGGCATCGTCCCTATCCCGCTGTGTTTTTTTAAGCCGCCCATTCCCGCCTGCAGCAAAATTCAAACCGCCCGCTCCCGCGAGATTTGCGTTGGGTCCCGTGGGACCCGGCGGGACTCAATCCCAATGCAGCCCTTTACACAGTGTTCAAACGGATGCTGTTCTGATCAAAACCTTTATACTTTGTATGAACACTAGAGGGCGCAAAGTTGTTGTTCCATGGTGTTGTCATTCATAGATGTTTTGTTGTTTTAGGGCTGTTGCCAATAAAGTTAGACAGAGGAGCATCGCGGTTATTTTACCGTGTGCTGCAACTTTGATAGATGTCCACACTCATCAAAATTTGTGTCGTACATACTTTACAAATAGGTTAAAACCCAGAAGAAGGAAAAAGAAGAAGAAGAACCGAGAAGGAAGAAATGGAACAAAGATTAACCTTACAGTGGCGTAGTGTGTTACTGATGGTAGCCTTTGTTACTACTTTGGTCCCAGCTCTTTGCAGGTCATTCACTAGGTCCCTCGGGTGGTTCTGAGATTTTTGCTCACCGTTCTTGGGATCATTATGACCCCACAGGCTGAGATCTTGCGGGGAGCCCCAGATTGAGGGAGATTATAAGTGAATTTATATGTCTTACAATTTCTAATAATTGCTGCCACAGTTGATTTCTTCGCACCAAGCTGCTTACCTATTGCAGATTCAGTCTTCCCAGCAGATCCACAATTATGTTTCTGGTGTCCTTAGACCGCTCTTTGGTCTTGGATGTAGTGGAGTTTGAAGTGTGACTGTTTGAGGCTGTGGACAGGTGTCTCTTACATAGATAATCAATTCAAACAGGTGCCATTAATACAGTTTTAAGTTACAGGTCAGTGAACCAGAAATCTCATTTGTTTGTCGGGGACCAAATACTTCCACCATAATTTTCAAATAAATTCTTTAAAAAACCAGACGATGTGGTTTTCTGGTTTTTTTTTCTCATTTTGTCTCTCATAGTTGAGGTATACTTATGATGAAAATTACAGGCCTCTCTCATCTCTTTAAGTGGAAGAACGTGCACAATTGGTGGCTGACAAAATACCTTTTAATAACACTCTGTGTTCCTTTGACAAAATGTCACTGTTCTTCCTCTATCTTAACAATGGGAAGGCATTCTTAGGCCAGTTAATAGAGATGAGTGCTCTGGCATTTAGGTTGCCTGATAACACACTGCTTATGACGCACATCTGTGATTTCAAGGCTTATTGTAACTCCACAGTTTTTGTTTTTATTTTACATTTTTTTTACCACTAATATTGGTTTCATTCCTGTTTGCATTTGTGCTCTTTGTGAGACAGCAGGTCCACTTTAATTTATTCTTCTTTCTGTTCATCAGGTGGCTAAGTGGTGGGCAGCTGACATTGCCTCACTTAGCATTTTGTGTCTCAGTCATTTCAAATAAAATAGACATGACAAAACATCTGCCTGCCAACTAAAGCATGTGTAAGTGCAATTATTCGAAAAGCAAAAAAAGTCTTAGACTGAATTCTTTTTCAAATTACAAATGTTTAACATTTTTCAAACAATTTTTCTGAAACACACTTCAGTCAAAAGAAACATGTGAATTTAATACCTACATCTCTAAGCTTGCCTAAAGACTAAAGGTTTATTTAGATGAAATACTGAAAAGGTTTTTAAAACGCAAGATCAACTGTATAACAAAGTCAAACAATTTAATTATTGTCCTGTGGAAAACGTGTTGGATAGTTTAGAAATTAAAAATTTATATCTCTGCAACAAAATGAGACAAATAGCATTATTAACTATGTGCTTATACATAAATCTTTATTAAGTCATGATAGTATTTAGGCTTCAGTAAGTTTACTACACCTATTCACAAATGTTTGTACTTAATGTTTTTATTTTATTTATTATTCTCTGGTTTTCATGTTTTTTCAAGGTCACACCTGAATGGCTGTCTTCAGAGTGACACTTTTAGTTGCATCCTGATTTAAAAAAACATATAAATTAAAAAAAATGCTTAAATGTGGGGTTGTTGTAAACTTTAATGTTTTTGTTTTCCATCCATGTAGGACACGTTTCTCCATCTACTGGTCTTTGTTCCTTTTCATCACTGTCTCACCTGTCTGTAGTACGTTCTTGCACCATTTGTTTTTATGATGTTTTTCTTTAAGAACAAATAAGTAAGCTGGTTGTGGCAGACAATACGTCAAAATATTAAAAACTGCTGCCCTCTCGAAGGCAACAAAATTTCTCACATCTTCAAACCGCAGGGTAAACCCCAGGAAGCGGCAGGACCTGATGGAGTTCCTGGGAAGGTTCTGCTGGCCTGCGCCGTCCAGCTCTCCCAGGTCTTCACAAAGATTTTTAACCTGTCGCTAGCTCAGGCTTTCATCCCTGCTTGCCTGAAGTCATCCATCATCATTACAATACCCAAAAAGTCATCCACAGCCTGCCTCACGGACTACCATCCAGTTGCACTCACCCCTGTCATCACCAAGTTCTGGAACGGCTGCTCCTAGGACACATCAAAGACTGCCTTCTTCCAACCTTCGCCCCCCACCAGTTTGCTTACAAAGCGAACAGATCAACGGAGGATGCCATATCCATCACCCTCCACACTGCGCTGAGCCACCTGGAACACAGAGACACCCACGCCAGGGTGCTCTTTGTGGACTATAGCTCAGCCTTTAACACAATCATTCCTGACTTTCTGGTCAGTAAACTGTCTGACCTAGGACTCCACCCACTCACCTGTTCCTGGATCAAAGACTTCCTCACAAACAGGCCACAGACAGTCAAACTAGGACCCTACTTCTCCTCCACCTGGATGCTGAGCACAGGCTCCCCACAGGGATGTGTGCTGAGTCCTCTGCTGTACACACTGTACACAGCAGACTGCAGACCAGCCCACACCAGCAACACCATAGTGAAGTTTGCAGACAACACTACTGCAGTGGGGCTGATTTCTGGGGGTGGTGAGACGGCCTACAGAGATGAAGTCCTTAAACTGGTGGTGTCAGGCTAATAACCTCCTCCTGAACACCACCAAGACCAAGGAGATCATCCTGGACTTCAAGAAGAACAGAGCAGATCCACCCCACACTCTACATCAACGAGAACTGAGTGGAGAGGGTCCACAGCGTCACCCCCTCTGAGCACCACCATCTCGGCTGACCTCACATGGTCTAACAACACCATGGCTGTCATCAGGAAGGCACAGCAGCGCCTGTACTTCCTGAGAAGGCTCAGGAAGAACAAGGTGAGCCAGGAGCTGCTGGTAACCTTCTACCGCTCAACCATCCAGAGCATCCTGTCCTACTGCATCACAGTGTGGTTCTCCCACTGCGCTGACGCAGAACAGCAGAGCACTCTCCCCTCACTGAAGGACATCTAGCAGTCACGCTGCCTCAGCAGGGTGACCAACATCCCCACTGACTCCACCCATCCTGCTTTCCCTCTGTTTGATTTGCTGCCCTCTGGAAGGAGGTACAGGTCCATCAGAACCAGGACGAACAGACTAAGGAACAGCTTTTTTCCACAGGCAATCACCACACAGAATACACACACTTCCACCAACTACACCCCACTCTGACTTTTTACAAATTCTAAATTACTGACTACTACACGTGTGCTGTAACTGACTTCTGTGCAATAACCGGGTCTCTGTGCAATAACACACAGTAGCTACTATGCTGCGCTCATGGCAACCCAACTCATTCCATTCTATTTTTTCATACGTATTTAATATTCAATTGTTTCTGTACATATTGTACATTTTTGTTTAGACATGTGAGTTACAGTATTTTCATTTTTTATTTTATTTTATTTTATTCACCACTCCTGCTGCAATTTCATTGTATCACCATGTACAATGACAATAAAAAGGATTCTGATTTTTCAATGTAGTGAGTGATTACTTTTTCTTTGCCTCAGTTGTCTTGCCTTTGCCAACTTTGCAGAGACAAGAAAGAAAAATGTGTTGGTACAATTAAAAGTTAAAAGGGCCAGCGGCCTCAGAAGACAATGTTTTTCTTACTTAATAGGCCTTCCTTCCATGTACTGCTCATGCTTTCTGGAGCTCATTATCTTAAACGTGGTTTTGTTTCATCATAACCTACTTTTCTTTGATCTTTTAGACACTTTATCTCTGTGAAGTCAAACGCAGTCGCTGCATTATTTAACCCTTGTGCTATCCTCTGCACTTTAACGTTGGGAGTTGGGTCATCTAGACCCACTAGACAGTGCTCTGAACCTTTTTTCTTCAATGATTTGTGAACCTCACTGGTGTCCATGGATTACACGAAATCTTTCCACCTTTATCCACCTTTGTCATGGTAGGAATGTAACCGGGACAGCCTTTATCTTATTTTATAATAGCACAAAATCTGTTCAAGGGTTACCATACCTGAGGGATCTCCAACAAACTACTGCATTACACTACTAGTCATAGCCCCTCCTTCCTTTCTTCTTCTTCTTCTACTTCTTTTGACTCCCCTATATATTCCAAAGGCTACTGTTCCCCACCCCCTTTTGTATGACCTCCTGTCAGAGAGGTGGGTGCCATCATCCTAAAATCATTTTATAATCCCAATACATCCTATTGTTTATTGCCCTTTTGGGTTTAATTTTTATTTGTATAACTACAGCAATGTTTGTTTCTAACTTGTGATGTGATGATTAAAAGGGATTGATGGTTCAGGAGAGATATTTTGGGGATTCACTGTTAAAGCTTAAATGTCGATTTGTTTTGTTTGTATAGGAACTGGAGTGGGCAGGATCACACAGTGTATTGTTTTCTGTTTGTTTTATTACCAGGTATGTATGAGAAAAATGTGAGTGTAAAATGTGTTACAGAGCCTGTATAAGGTTTTAAGCTAGCATGCCGCGTGCGGCATAGCCCCCTTTTGTATGACCTCCTGTCAGAGAGGAACTGGAGTGGGCAGGATCACACAGTGTATTGTTTTCTGTTTGTTTTATTACCAGAATAAAGGGAGGCTTCTCTCCAAGAGGTAACACTGTGTCACACCATATATTAACCAGCACAACGCAGAAAGCGACCGGTTACAGGAATAACACGTCAATGTAAGGGTGGGGTCATCTAAGATAGTACAAGGGTTAAACTTTGCTTTGTGCTAGTCTAAACTAGGACAAGTACTGTCCTACTCCTACAAAGACATAAACATGTGCCCTTGTTTATTTACATCTAAACCAAACCATATAAGGTGCATCTTGCATTAGTGAAGAACTTGACACGGGGGGAGTACAAACAACACAGACTGATAGTCTCAGAAACTGTGAAAATTGTTGAATTTACTTGCACAGCAAATTAAGTGAAATGCCAGAAAGAAAGTGGCTAGGCACATGTACTAGCCAGTACATAGTCATGTAGTCGCATACTTTTCAAAATATGTGCAGCCAGTGCTAAACTTTTTTTCGGACCCAGAGGAAGAGTTAAGTTTAAGATTACAGGTTACGGTTAAGCTGCGTTCACACCGAACGCGACTGCAAGCCTTCAAACTTAGTCAGAGTGAGAACACAATTGCGGAGAACACATTTAGGACTTTAACTATAATTTTAATTTTAAACGCGTGGGACCAACAACAAAATCCAGCCTTGGACACACTTTGAATACTTGAGGAATACAATCGAGCAATGTGCCATCTTCTCTTCTCCCACACCTGAACTTGTGCACGCTGAATGGGGCAGATCTGGGAGCTTGTGCAACGCGCATGAGTTACTGGACCGTTGTGACATCACAACAGCTCAATACATACAATTGAATTTGACTGACAGCGACTTAAAAAGAGAAATACTCATAAATGCAAAAATGAAATTACTTTTTCATTACATTTATTCTCTTTAATGAGAAAAATGCCACAAGTAAATGTCAAAAACTCAAAAAACATGATTTTCATCGGAGGGGGACTTGTACTTTCAAGTCGAGCAGTGCTAAATCTTTTCCACAATGTCAACCCACACTGAAAGGAATAAAAAACACAGGATGGGTTGTGAGAAAGTCGAGTAAGCACATCGTAAAAATAACTGACATTTCAAAATAAAGCACATTATATGTGGATGTGCACAAGGATTGACATCTGCTGTCTGAAATCTCTGTTTGGCTGCATATTGTTTCTCAAAAACATTACAGAAGCTGCTTTTGAATGTTGCAAAAGTTGCCTGACTAGGTTCCTTACATTAATTTGACTGTAATGTCATCAATACATGAAAATTATTAAACAAAAAAGAAAGGAAATGTCATGATTTTCAGGCGAGACAGACCCAGACGCTGGAACTCAGAATGATCAGACAGGTAAGTGACTTGGTAAGTGAGTTTTAATCACAGGAGGGGTTGATGAGAGTAATCCATTGACAGGAGGGAATCCAGACGTGGCTCGTGGCCAGGCTGGAGGGATCACTGCGGCTGGAGTGCTCCGAGCTCGGTTCAGGACGGCAGGTGAGTGACGGCAGACTTCCACACAGGTGACCTTCGTTGGGTAAATCCGTTAGGAGTTAACGAACTGGCGTCGATGAATGGGCTGGATCTCCTTAAGTGTAGGCAGGTTGATGAGATGAAGTGGTCACAGCTGGTGGAAGTCAGGAGCAGAGCTGAGGGGGCGGGGCTGACCGAGGCACCGTGACAGTACCCCCCCCCCTAACGACCGCCTCTGGGCGGTCGAGGCCGACGGTCCGGGTGGGCGCGGTAGAAATCGGAAATGAGGGAATGGTCCAAAATGAGGGAACGGGAGATCCAAGACCGTTCCTCAGGACCATAACCCTCCCAATCCACCAAGAACTGATAGCCGCGCCCCCGGCGCCGGACGTCCAAAACGCGGCTGACGGTATACGCCGGAGCGTCGTCGATGAGCCGGGCGGGTGGTGGGGAAGCGGAAGGCGGGCACAAATCACTGTCCACAACAGGCTTGATCTGGTAAACGTGAAAGGATGGATGAACCTTGAGAGCTGCCGGAAGATGAAGACGGACACATGAGGGATTGACGATGCGATCAATGGTGAATGGTCCAATGTAACGGGGAGCCAGCTTGCGTGACGTGGCCTGGATCGGGATGTTTTTAGACGACAACCATACTCTCTGGCCTGGTTGGTAAGCGGGACCAGCCACCCTGTGGCGGTTGGCAGTACGGCAGTTATTGTCCTTGGAGCGACGGAGAGCCTCTTGGGTTTGGCGCCATATGCGCTGGCAACGTTGGAGGTGGTCTTGAACAGATGGCACGGTGAGGTCTAATTCATGGGATGGAAACAGAGGAGGCAGATAACCAAGTGACGCTTCAAAGGGGGACACACCTGTGGCAGAGGAGGGATGCGTGTTGTGGGCGTACTCGATCCAGACCAAGTATGTAGACCAGTCAGAGGTGTTCTGGGCGGCTAGGCAGCGGAGGGCAGCTTCCAGCTCCTGATTGGCCCGTTCTGCTTGACCGTTCGATTGGGGATGGTACCCAGATGTTAGGCTGACGGTGGCACCTAGGGCAGAACAAAAGGCCTTCCAGACTTGTGAGATAAATTGGGGTCCGCGGTCGGACACAATGTCAGCTGGGATGCCGTGATGTCTGAAGACGTGGTTTACCAGAACCTCTGCTGTTTCAGAGGCTGTGGGCAACTGAGGGAGAGGTATGAAATGGACAAACTTGGAGAATCGGTCAATTACGGTGAGGATGATAGAGTTACCCTGAGACATGGGAAGGCCCGTGACGAAATCGATGGAGATATGAGACCAGGGACGGTTAGGCGTGGGAAGAGGCTGCAATAACCCCGCAGGTGGAGAGTTAGAGGTTTTGGAGCGTGCGCAGGTGGTACAGGCGGCGATGTACTCTCTGACGTCCTTGTTCATGGAGGGCCAGAAAAAGCGCCTCCGTATAAGATGGAGAGTACGGGTGACTCCTCCATGACAGGCGATGCGAGAGGTATGGGCCCAGGTGATTACTGCAGATCTGACAGATGTGGGGACATAAAGAGTGCCGTTAGGAGGAGTGGGGTGATCAGGTTCCTCACCTTGCGCCTGAATAACTCTGGTTTCGATGTCCCAGGTCAGATTGCCAATGATGCAGGTATCAGGGAGAATGCTGGTGGTCGTCTTGGACTGTTCAGTGTCACAGAATTGGCGTGAGAGGGCGTCCGGTTTGATATTTCTGCTGCCGGGTCTGTAAGTGATGGAGAAGTTAAACCGGTCAAAAAACAAACACCAGCGGGCTTGGCGGGAGTTGAGTCGTTTGGCAGAGCGCAGGTATTCCAGATTTTTATGGTCAGTCCAGACTATGAAAGGTTGAGCCGCTCCCTCCAGCCAATGACGCCACTCTTCGAGAGCCAGTTTTATTGCCAGGAGCTCCCGGTTGCCCACATCATAGTTGCGTTCTGCGGGTGATAATTTTTTTGAAAAAAAGGCACAAGGTTTAAGCTTTCCTGATGACTCCTCTCGTTGGGACAAAACGGCCCCTACACCGGAGTCGGAGGCGTCAACCTCCACCACAAATTGCCTGGAAACGTCCGGTTGAATGAGGATTGGGGCTGAGACAAACAGTTTCTTCAGGGTGCTGAAAGTAGCTTGAGCCGTGGTATCCCAGAGAAACGGTTTTGAAGTTGATGTGAGACGAGTGAGGGGCGCAGCAATTGAACTGTAATTCCTAATAAATCGACGGTAGAAATTGGCGAAGCCAAGGAATTGCTGGAGCTTTTTGCGTGACGAGGGAGGTTCCCATTGGGAAACGGCAGTTATCTTGGCAGGGTCTGGACGAATACTGCCAGCTTCAAAAATGTACCCGAGGAAAGGAATGCTGGTAGAGTGGAACTGGCATTTTTCGGCCTTTACGAATAGCTGATTTTCGGCTAACCTCTGAAGGACTAGACGCACATGGTTCTGATGGTTCTTGGGATCTTTGGAGTAAATCAAGATGTCATCCAGGTACACGAATACAAACTGATTCAAAAAATCTCTGAGTACGTCGTTGACCAAGCGTTGAAAGGTGGCAGGTGCGTTGGTTAGACCAAACGGCATAACCTGATATTCGAAGTGTCCTAACGGAGTGTTAAACGCGGTTTTCTATTCATCTCCTTCTCTCATTCGCACGAGGTGGTAGGCATTACGAAGGTCGAGTTTTGAGAATATGCGTGCTTCCTGAATGGAATCAAAAACCGAGCTGATGAGAGGGAGAGAATATTTATCTTTAATTGTTATCTGGTTCAGTTCACGGAAATCTATACAGGGTCTGAGTGATTTGTCTTTCTTCTCGACGAAGAAAAACCCGGCCCCGGCTGGGGAAGAGGAAGGACGAATGTGACCCCGAGCTAGGGCTTCCTGAATGTAAAGCTCCATAGCTTTCTTTTCGGGGCCCGAAAGGTTAAACAATCTTCCCTTGGGAAGGGTGGCGCCCTCGAGAAGATTGATGGCACAATCATAAGGTCTGTGAGGTGGTAAGGAGGAAGCCTTCGATTTACTGAACACGACTTTTAAATCATGGTAACAATCCGGAATATTAGAAAGATCAATATTTTCGGGTTCACAGCTCAAGGGCGTGGAAACGGAGGATAACGCAGATTGGAGACAGTGACCCATGCAAAAGTCACTCCACCCCATGATATTACCACGGCTCCAATCAAGATGGGGATTATGGAGTCTAAGCCACGAGAACCCCAAAACGACAGGAGTCTGGGGTGTGCGAGTGACAAAAAACTGAATGAACTCGCGGTGGTTCCCGGAGGTAACAAGCAAAACAGGTTTGGTACGGTGTGAAATAACGGACAAATGCTGTCCCCCTAAACCAGCAGCATGGACAGGAGATGGGAGTTGTTCGGTGGGTAAAGTTAAACGATCAACGATACTCTGATCGATTAGACTCTGTTCAGCGCCAGAGTCGACCAGCGCCTGAAAGTCCAAAATTCTGGATTGATGACATAACTTGACCGGGACAAACAAAAAATCCTTAAGCGAAGCGGAACGGTCCCCCCGCGGCCGGTCTCTTAGCGGAGGGGTTCTGGAGTCTAAACGACGGGAGCATCGGTTAATCTGATGGTCTGTTTCACCACAATAGAAACACGCACCTTCGTTGCGACGTCTTAGCCACTCCTCGGCTGTGATTTTTGAATGCCCGATATCACATTACGTTCCTGTAGCCTGATATCGGAACGTAAGGCGGCAGCAGCTAATTCCTCAAAAGTGTTAGCTTCCGGCTGGGTACATAGATGATCTTTGATGGCTTCATTGAGGGACTGGTAAAAAACCCCTCGGAGCGCTGGGTCAGACCACCCAGCCTCCACAGCCAGGATGCGGAAGTCAATGATATGCTCGCTAACGGAGCGGTTACGTTGTCGGAGTGTAAGAAGTTTGCGTGCTGCTTCGTCTTGCTTACGGGGCTGATCAAACACCAATTTGAATTCATCTATGAATCGTTCAAAAGGTAGGTGGGATATAGGATTGGCGGATAGGAAAGCCTGAGCCCATTTGGCGCTTTACTGCGAAGTGAATTGATGATTAGCGTGATCTTACTGTGATCGGAAAGGTAGTATCGTGGTGCTTGCTGAAAAAGTAACTGGCATTGAAGGAGAAACCCTCCGCAGGCTTCCGTGTCGCCGTGGAAAGGTTCCGGTTGGAGACGGAAGTTCTCAGGTGTCATGACGGCAGCGGAAGAAAGGTTGTTGCCGGATGTTGCGGCCGGAACTGTAGGAGCAGGAATGGAAGCTTGACTGGTGATTTCTGATAATGTTTGCGACATACCATACAGACGCCGAAAAAAGTCTTGTTGAGCCGAAGCGATTTGGGATAGAGCGTCAGCTTGGCGTCCCAGGAAGATTCCTTGTTGGCTCACGGCGTGGCGCAGATCATCTGAGTCAGCTGGGTCTGGATTTTGGCCAGTTCGTTCTGTCATGATTTTCAGGCGAGACAGACCCAGACGCTGGAACTCAGAATGATCAGACAGGTAAGTGACTTGGTAAGTGAGTTTTAATCACAGGAGGGGTTGATGAGAGTAATTCATTGACAGGAGGGAATCCAGACGTGGCTCGTGGCCAGGCTGGAGGGATCACTGCGGCTGGAGTGCTCCGAGCTCGGTTCAGGACGGCAGGTGAGTGACGGCAGACTTCCACACAGGTGACCTTCGTTGGGTAAATCCGTTAGGAGTTAACGAACTGGCGTCGATGAATGGGCTGGATCTCCTTAAGTGTAGGCAGGTTGATGAGATGAAGTGGTCACAGCTGGTGGAAGTCAGGAGCAGAGCTGAGGGGGCGGGGCTGACCGAGGCACCGTGACAGGAAAGAGTCATGCCCTAGACAGAATAACCACACTAAAATAATCCATTAAAGCAGCTAACGCTATTAAAATAAAATGATATAGAAATATGTTATATATAACATAATATATTATATTATATTATAATTTATATATTTATATAAATTATATAGAAATATAAATAGAACAAAAAATAATAAAATATTTAATTCATTGTGGAAAATGTTTGTTTTCTGTGTTTTGATATTTGTGTTTTTATGACTTTTTCTTTAAATCTACGATGAAGATTCAAGTCAGCTGTAAAGAAACGTGTTTAATATTTCTCATAAACGAAATCCTGAAAATTTTTCATCCACCCAGTTGAATCTGTTAAAAGAAACTGCCGTTGAAGAATAAACCAATGAGGACAAATTTACAGAGGGAAAAACAGATTTCACAAAAGACCTTAGAACTCGTGATTCTTTCCTGTGTCTGAATCAATTGAATCTTTGTTAGAATGGACCATCTGAAGGGCAGAGCTGCCAGTCATTTCACAGACACGCGTGTGAGAGTTAATGGAAAAAAAATACCATAATAAAAGGGTCAAAAGATCTTCTACAGTGATTAGATCTGATACTTTATCTGGATCCTCAATGCCGACAGATTACCTTAAATTCTTAACACATGCACAAGTTTGTAATGCTTTTAACAGAAAAAGCCCCACTGGTCCCTGTAACACCTTAAAAGTGACAAAATAAATACAAATTTGCTTGAAATTAAATCAACATTTTTATCAATAAAAAAAAAAATTAAATGAAACACTAGCCTTAATAATGGATTTATATTTAAACAAACCTAGAAACCGTCCTTCATAATGGAATCATGCATCATATAAATACAGAGAAAACAAACAGGCAGTGTAATTTTTACACTTCTTTATAAATGAGCTTCAAGCACATTACATCATTAATTGTTATCACAGAGAGAGTGCGAGCGAGAGCAAGAGCGAGAAAATAGTAAACTAATGAAAACAAATTAACAAAATCATTTGACTTTGCCAAATTAAAAAGACACCAAACTGAAATACAATGATGCCAATGTTGAAATTTCTGTGTTTAATTGGGACCAAAGACTTTAGTTTGAGTGTCATGATTTGCAAGAACCGAGACAGACCCAAAGGCTGGAACCCGGAAGGAAACACAGGAGATTGAAAGGTAAATTAGAAGATTTATTTTCCAGGACGCAGATCCAATGACAAAGATGACGGCTGGAGCAGCAGGTGATATTAACCAGGTTGTGAATATTTCCTTTAAGCAAGGCATAGGAAAAATTAGCGAGAAGCAAAACTTCATGAGCGAGACCATGAGCGACCAGACTATGCACCATAGAGGAGCATCAAACTGGCGATGAATGCTAGGACTGGATCTCCCCATGAAGGCTGAAGGGTTGATGAGTTGAGTGATCACAGCTGGGAATCCTCAGGAGCAGAACAGAGAGGGGAGGAGGAGAAGAGCTGCCAGAGGTACCATTAAGTTCTGATTGAAAATGTTGCAGTTAGATACCTTTTTGTTGGAGTACATGAAGTGCTTTTGTAGCTCTTTTTTTATATCCTAAGGCTTTTTAGTAATAAAGCCATCAATTAAGTCAGGGCGATTAAAGCCCAGGGTCAGAAAAGTAATGAGAACACTTCTGTGTGTCATCGTCAGCCTGCTCTGACGTGTCTGCTAAATTTGTGATGATTTTGAGCAAATTAAAGGTGTCTTTGAAAAGAAAGATGATGTGAAGAACCAGCATGTAATAGATTCTGACAGAAGAACAATGAATGGTTTTCATTTTGTATTCAGCTTTTGTGTAACATCTGACCAATTTGAGGTTTAATCTCCTTGTGTTGTGGCTCTTATGTGATTTTAAGATTGTGCTCAAAGCTAAAATTAGAACTATGATTGACAGTTGTGTTTCAAAACCTTTGAGTTATGAAGCCCAAAAGTCATTACATCATATAAATAAATATAATCAAATTGAAACATATCTAATAGGTAAGATTAGAACAAATACATTTTCTTAAAAAAGGATAAAACATTTTTTACAGTGCCTGTTGTATTTAGAAACATTTTTGTGCAAAAATTCACATTAACAACCAAAAAAAAAACCTGCTTTCATTCAATGTTCTCACCACATGCAGCTCCGTGAGGGAGGAAATGGATTCTCATGACCCTTTTATTGTGGGCCAAAATGAGTAAAACATTATTTTAATCCAAATGAAAGACGGCAGTGTGAGAACAGAGTGGATGCAGCCACCAGAAAAACTGACTACCCAGCTGTTAGTTACACTCTAAAAGTCTCTACTTCTCTGCTCACCTTGAACATGACTCATTCTTCAGTGGTGGGCTAAGGAAGAACGGGTCCCACCAAAAAATGAACTTTCTTTTGTTGATATCTTGCTAAATTGACTGAATGGTATAGTTATTTGACAGTGGATTCTTCTTACTCTGCCTATTAATCTTAAATGTTTCAGTTTTAAATTTTTCCAACTAAGTAATAGGAATTTGTCCGTCCTGTAGGTCCAACAGAGTTCCACCTATGTTTTCTGATGGTCAAATGTTGTTGCATGACAGAAATTCTCCAAAAAAAGAAAACCAGAAAGCTCTTCTTGGCTTGTTCTTTCTGAGATCACTGAAACAGAGCTCTTTGAAGCAGCACAATATATAATTTGGCTCAAATCTTGTGGCGTCAAAACCTTTGTGGTTTGTGTTGCTAAGAAACTTGATGACGACATCTGTAGAGGGACAAAATATGTTACCGGTTCCTTTTCTTCTGGATTTGTTTAATACAAAAGAACTACCGTTTACAGAGTTTTGTGCTGTAAAGAAGCAATTTCCTAAAAGCTAAAAAAATACATTTATTTACTCTAACCAGTGCATGTAAATTAGCAACATATCATGTAAAAGTAGAAATGTGCAAACAAAATGTAAACTTGATTATTTATAATGATTTAATAATAATAATAATAACAATACATTTTATTTATTAGGCGCCTTTCTGAGCACTCAAGTTTGACGTTCAACATATACCTGTATACAGTATATAAAATCCAATAAGCAGTTAAAAGAACAATAATTTAAATACATACACATTAAAATAAATATAAATAAAACATGAAAAAGTTATTGTTACAAAAGGCCATTTGGAAGAGCTGAGTTTTTATTTTTTGATTTGAAATGTGGGAGTATGTCAGTGTTACGAAGGTCAGGGGGGAGTGAGTTCCAAAAGCCGAGGAGCAGAGCAACTGAATACCCTGCTCCCCATAGTGACAAGGCGGGCAGAGGGGACAGAAAACTGGATAGAGGAGGTGGAGCAGAGAGAGCGAGCAGGTGTGGCAATATGAAGGAGGTCAGAGAGAGAAAGGCTTTGAATGTGTAGAGCAAGATTTTGTATTGAACGCAATATAAGATGGGGAGCCAGTGAAGCTGTTGAAGGATAGGTGTGATGTGGTTGATGGAGGGTGTGAGTGTAATGATACAAGCAGCTGAATTCTAAACCAGTTGAAGTTTATGGAGAGCTTTTTTGTGGGAGACCAAACAGAAGAGAGCGACAGTAGTCCAGGCAGGAAGTGGACTGAGGAGTGAGGGAGGGTAGGAGACATTGTATGTTGCGTAGATGGAAGTGGGCAGAGCAGGTGATGTTGTTTACGTGAGAAGTAAAAGAGAGACTACTGTCGAAGATGACACCCAAACTCTTTACCTGAGGGGAGGGAGAGATGGTGGAGCCGTCAATGGAGAGAGAGAAGTGATTGATCTTGCTCAGGGTGGATTTGGTGCCTATCAGAAAAGTTCAGTGTTATTGCTATTGAGTTTTCAAAAGTTTGAGGTGAACCAGGATTTGACTTCATTGATGCAGTCAACCAGCGCTAATGTGTGTGGAGTGTGGAGTTGGGTTGGCTGGAGAGATAGAGCTAGGGCTTTTTAGATCTTTTTAGAGCCTTATAGAGCTTTTTTTAAAGATGGGAGTGACAGCAGCAGTTTTCAGAACAGAGGGAACAATTCCAGAGGTGAGGGAAGCATGGTGTAAGAGACGGAATGGAAGGTAGAAATGGAGCACAGCAGGGGGTAAGTTGCTAATAGATAAGGTGGCTTTTGGGGTGAAAATGAAGCCAAGGTGTTGCAGAAATCAGTTGAATAGAGATGTGATGGAAGGGATTCAGGAGGTTTGCTGATGTTAAAGAGAAGAGAGAAACGAAAAGACAGAAAAGAATTTTCTTTATTTGAATTGATTAGATTGGAGTAGTAGGGGGATTTTGTTTTGCAGTGGAGAATGTGCTGTGTGCACATATCTTTGTTAATAGTTAGTCTGGTTTTGGTGTAGAGTCTTTCAAGTTGGCAATCTTTTGCTTTTAACCCTTGTGCCATCCCATGACCCCACCCTTACATTGACGTATTATCCTTACCATGACAAAGCTGGATAAAGGTAAAGAGGATTTTATGTAATCTATAGACACCAGTGAAGATCACAAATCAGTGAAGAAAAAAGTTTCAGTTGTGGAGTCTGGCTGACCCAACTCCCAATGTTAGAGTACCTAGGATAGCACAAGGGTTACCTGTCTCAGAGTGGAGGTGTACAAGGGTGCAGTATAGGTGAATGAGACAGATCTGGATTTGAGTGGAGCAAGTGTGTTGAGGATGTGGTGCAGGTGTGTGTTGTAGTGTGAAACAAGCTGATCAGGAGATGTAAAACTGTTTGAATTTGGAAGTTTACTTATCTGGGTAGATAAAATCTCCAGGTTGATATCCTTAACTTTACGGAAAGTAATATTCCTTGAAGGGTTGTGTTTGGAAAGAAATAAATTAACATTAAATGTAACAAGCATATGGTCAGAAAACAGGATAAAGTTTGATTTAAAGTCCACTTACTTCTCCACTTACTTGAGCAACAAATTAAGTCTAGATTGGAGCTTAAAGTTTATCCTTGCTGCGGTCCAACCTCCACCTTGAACTCCTCTGTAACACCTGCAGCACATTTCACCACTGTTTTCCCTCTCATACAAGTACTGAAGAAGTCCAATGTTCCATTGCAGACTTCCTCATGCAAACCACAGCTCCTGTCTGTATCCTGTCAGACTTTGTCTAGATCTACAAAAACACAAAGCAGCTCCTTCTGACCTCCTAAGTTCTCCCCAGAAGCATCATCAAAGCAAATGTTACATGTGGGGTTTTTTTTCTTTTAGCATGAAACTATACTTCTGCTCACAAACGCTCACTTCTCAACTTCCACTACTCTTTAACCATAACTTCATTGTGTGACTCATAAGATTTATTCGCTTTAGTTTCCACCTGTAACCTAAAAAGGGAGCAGCTGGAAGATGGAGAAGACCATCCTTTGAATGTGTCTGTTTACAAAAATTGTTTATGTTTATGATGAGACTAATTAAAAAGGACTGAGCTGAGCCCTGTAATTATTGTGAGTTTATTACAAATGAAAACATTCTTATTTCCAAAAACTAAAAAGGCATAATTTTATAATTTTTATTTAATATATCAACATACAAGAAAAAAGAAAAAAACAGAAGTGTGACAGAAACCAGCAAACAAGCATTTTCTTTGCTGTGAACACACACATCTGTTCCATTATGTCTCAATTGAATTCCTGTTTGTGGGTTATAGTGAAAAATAACCCTCAGCAACACAAAGTTGTCTCACAGCAGTGTGAAATGAAAGGAGGCGGAGAAAAAGGATGTGGAGGAAATCCGGCACCCAAATTCAGAAAACAAATTTGGCTAATCCGATTTTCTTTCAGCCACTTTTAAAATTATACATAATTTCATTTTCATATTGAGCTCTGTACAAACAGGCACACATGTGTGCACTGTACAAATAGCAATAGATGTTTTAAATTTTGAGGAGCCTTACCAACGGAAAATTTTATATATAAAGTGCAAAAAGACAATTTATACAGACGTATCAGATACTCGAGTAAAGACAATACAACAAGGACATTGTGAATTACTTGTGTCTGCTTTCTTTAAGGTCACCTTCCATTCTATAACGTTCTGCTTAAAGGCAAGGCAAGTACCATGTTTTTCCATTTTTGAATTCATTCATTTTACTGAAGGTTTACTTACATAAACTGGAATAATTATTATCTAACATAATGTGTTTGCAAAGGCTAATATCCTCATCCCATTTTGGTTGTTCTTTTCTCTGCAAAAATAGTTCACTGCTGTCTCTCTAGAAAAAATGAAAGGCATATTATATTGAAAACCGATTCATAAAAAGAGCACTTTCTCATTATAAAATAAAAAGCTTTAGAGGATTCTTTTGGTAATCGGACAGAAATGTGGCATGCTACTCTAGACCTTTTACACGAAAGGTGGTTGTTGAATTACTTTTTGCCAACCGTGTGTGTGTTTTAAAATTTAAGATATTTTATATGGCATTTTATTGCTGCCATTAATTGAATGAGCGCAAAGACAACTGAGCGGGTGTATTCAGGAACTGAGTGAGCGAACCTTACAACCAACCCCACAGGCACAATTCTAACTGAGCGAACCCGTATTTTACTACTGCACGGCAGCAAGCTAAGCGGTGATCCTGCGCGCTCACTTCCCCTTTGCGGCCAGTGTTAAGGGGGCGTTTTTGTCACTTGGGGGGCGGAAACCTTTCTGGTTGATCTGATTGGCCAAAATTTGCATGTCAAATCCGGCGGGGCGGGACTTTCATTTTTTAGAGCAGGGGGTTAACAGGCGGCTCTTGAGCTGCATGCAGTGCTGATTGATGACTGAAAAAATGAATCACAACCAACTCAGTTTTGCTCCCGCTGCCTTTTCAAAGCACACACCAGAATGCATGTTTTAAAGGTATGTTTTAACGTTAAATACAGAAAAAAAACACACCCATGAAACTGAAACTGTGCCTTTTAATCCAGTCATGTTGTATTGTAAGGAGAGGAGTGTGTTATGGGAAATAATATGGCTTTGATTGCGTGTTTGTGTGTGTATGTCTTGGCAGGTCAGTGCGTGGTGTGGTTCTTTGTGTCAAACTTGTTCGCCACCCCTGTTTGTGTCAGAGGCTTTAATAGAAAAAAAAACGTTGGATGTAACATGGATTAAAACGTTAACCAACGACCCAAGACCAAAGTAAGAAAGTGCAGGGGTTTTTTCTTGCTGTAAGTTTTTCTCGTGAAAATCACTGCATTTTTTACCATTTTAATCCACATTACATCCGGTGTTCTTTTCTATTAAAGCCTCTAAAAGGAAGTCCCGCCCCGCTGCCTCGCCGGATTTGACATGCAAATTTCGGCCAATCAGGTCAATCAGAACGGTTACCGCCCCCAAGTGACAAACACACCCCTGTACACCGCCCCCCAAGTAACAAAAACGCCCTCTTAACGTGGTGGGCAATTCCAGCGAGCGTGCAAAAGGGGAAGTGAGCGCGCAGGATCACCACTCAGCTAGGATTGCAGGCTTGCAGTTGTAAAATACGGGGTCGCTCAGTTAGAATTGTGCCTGTGCGGTTGTAAGGTTCGCTCACTCAGTTGCTGAATACGCCCGCCCATTTGCCTTTGCGCTTGTTCAATTTACGGCAGCGATGAAACGCCATAATTTTATATTTGCCTGTTTAACATTAATTTTGTTCCAGTAAAAGAGACTGCCATCAACATTTTTCTTCTATTTTATCTTTTTTTTTTTCTATGTCTACGATACTACCCAACCTCCCCTCCAACCACAGATACGTACATACCTCAATTGAAGGAAACCTGGTTTAAAAATATTCTTTTCAGTATAATGGTAAATATGTTTGCTTTTTTTCTCTTTAATCCATTCTAAAGTTTTAATGGGCATTACAAAAACGTGTTAACTGACATTTTTTTTGCATAAAAACTCGTGCCCTAGGCCTGCAAGTTGCTGTAGTGGTTAGCACTCCCACCTCAAGCTATGAACACACCAGGCATCAAGAACGCGCTAAATGAGGATTCTTGAACACACATTTAGCCCATGGTATGCACATTAAACAAGCAGGGAGAGGCTTTTTTTTCATTTTCTACTGTTTATTAGCGCATGTTCACCACCTATAGACTGAAGAGGCTTGTGAAATGTCAAAGCGGTGCAAATCTCTTTGATCTTGCTCCAGGCTTATTCCATCACAGCTTCTGTTATGATGTATGAAAGACTTGGTGTGATACAAATCCTGCCGGGCACAAACTACAATTATTAAATTTGTCCTCCATGGTCAATTTTCAAACAGGTCCAGTAACCTGTTCAGCCTTTGCCCTACAGCAGTTGGGACAGGCTCCAGCAACCTTGTGACCCCCAAAAGTGAGTAAACAGATTTGGAAGATGGACGGATGGAATATCAGACCTCACAATTTCACAAATTAATTCTGTTTATAATTCATTTTGTTATCAGTTTTTATGGTTTCTATATATTGGAATCAGCCCTTGAAAAATCACGTAAGCTATAATATTGATGCTTTGTATCAAAGATCATTGAATGGTGTAAACTTATACTAAATCCTAGTGTCAATACTAATATTCCTATTACTGAAACAATTTAATAAATTTTGAAATCCAATAGCTCAAAGCCAAATTATCCTTCTGATTTGTGTGAGACGTTTGTGAACATGCTTTTTTTTCTACAGATAGTCTATAGATTTCTAAGTAGCTTCGTCGTGAAGGCATTTATCTGTGAATGCCTCCTTTCACAGCTCTGAGAGCTCTTTATGATGAATCTGCTTTTTCAAAATTAAAGTGACTGCAAAAAAACACGGTTTCCCACTCAGTGTCACCTCATTTGTGCTGCTGCTTCCATTTTCCACAGTGGTCTTTGCCTTAGTTTGTTCATTTTCAACGAATTTATTTCATTCAATCTATTCATATTTCTTGAATCACCTGAAACTTTTATGGTAATAAATCACACATGTCTAATGGAACTCTAGATTTTTCTCAGTAAGGAAAAATAAATATGGTTTGAGTTGAGTGTTATCATTTCCAAAAGAAGCTCAGTACAGGTTCGGGGGTGAGGACTCAGTGGTATTGTGTCAAGTAAATTGCTAATTTACAGTTTCCAACTCTGCGCTCACCCCCATCAATTTTAGATTTACAATGGAAATGTGACGGGATTTCAGAAATATCTTGTTGTCATCACATCTTCCCATCAGTATGCCCAAAAGAGGAAAAAAAAGACAAGTTATAGTCTACCAGAAAGAGCTTTAATTGACTTTTTTCAGTGAAAACAAAAAGCATAAAGGAGGGATGATGGGTAGTAGAGTTGAACTTACTCCGTTCTAACAGTCCCCACAACTTTGAGGCAAATTTCTAATGAACTACTACCTCTCTGCTAAAGCTATGTATGTTAGAAAATAACAAAGGTTTTTTTTTTTTTTTCATTGTTTTGGCTAAAAACGGCATAGTCATTCATTACATGGAAGATTTCTAAAATATATCAAAATCGTAATGGGACTCTAAACACAGTTTTATTACCAACTGTTACGTTCACAAACGTACAGGTCTAGGGCGGAGGTGTACGTAACATAAACACACACAATGAGGAACTTTTAAAGATTTTATTGAACTTGGAGAAGGGGAGGTAGGGACTAAGGTTGGGCCAAAGGAATGAAATTAATAGAACAAAATCCAGCCTGGCTATCAAAGCGCTAAAACTAAAACAGGAAAACAAAAGACTCTCTGCCTTATCTATAAAGTGGTGATAAAACATACAAGGGGTGGCACCAACCAACTTACCTAGTGTGTCTAACAGAAAGCAAGCTGCATGAGGTGTACAGGGTACCCCGTCTTACCTGTCCACAAACCTCCCACAATCTCCAACACAGCAAACTCAAAACATTCATCTGGTTGTGATCCAGAAAGAGCTTCCTTCTCCAGTGATTCACAGGAGCTTGTATGCAGGGCTGGTGGCTCTCTGGGCCTGATTGTGCAGCTGGTCAGGTCTCCACCAGGTGTCTTCACTCAGCTCTTTAAGCACATGCAGAGGAAGGAAACAATAGAAAGACATGAAAAACCCCTGCATGTAACATCAACAGATGTTTGTTCTTAGTTCTTTATTTACGTATTTGGAGAATAAAATGCATTGACGTAAGATCTGACAACTGCATTTAGTCATGTTTTTCTGATACAGCAAATACTGCAGGGCCTAATGCTCAATTCCAATTTCTTTTTAAATTCAATTTTTTTGCTGTTCACATTTCCAATTAAATGCAAACTTTTGTGATCTCCTGTGTGAAATGACCCAGAAGTGACCCGCAAGCAGATAATAGCACTCAACGGTGAACGACGTAACTCGTTGTTTGCGGAAGTAGCTAACGTTAACAATGGATGTCAACAACAGTGTTGTCAACAGCGGAGCTCTTTTGGCATTATTACATTTATTTTCTCAAAGGAGCCAGCACAATTACAATTTTCTCATTTTAAGAAGGCATTGGAGCCAGGATCGTCTGTACCCACAGGGGATGTGGATGTGCTGGGGCCGCGCGAGAGTGTGTAAGAGAGAGGAGTGAGCGCATGAGGGAGTGAGAGGGGGCAGCGGAAGTGTGTTTGGGGCACACCTTCATGTTGTGTGTTATGGAGGAAGGAGAACGATAATAAAAGAAGGCTTCCCCCAGAAGAACTGCTAATGAAACTTTATTAACCTGCCCTGGAGAATCTGAAGGTACGAATGTGGAAGTGAACCCGAAGGAAGTTCCGCCTTCAGCCCTGAAGAAGGTCTCCCCGGCGCTTCTGACCACAATCGGAAAGGAAAAAAAGTAATCGCGGGAAAGGTTCAACACCACGCTTGTCCATTTCACTGGAAATTTTTTAAAATACCAACCGGTTGCAATAAGAGCACTCGAGTTTGGCCTGAATGGAGCTGTCACCCCAAATATGAATCAAATCGGTGACCTCGCTTCCTATCCACTGACTGGTCTCAGAGTCATCAACTGCCATGGTTGATGTTAATGTTTTCGTTCCCGCCTACTTCAACGCAGAATTATGACGTTGTAGTGTATCAATACTCGGGTCGGATACACGTTGCCTGGCTGTTCAGAAGGAGGTCGCATTTGAAAAGATCGGATACGTATCGGATTCAGGACCACATACCCAAGTGGCCTGGGTCGCATTTGAAAAGATCGGATCTGTGTCGTTCAGACAGGCATGAAAGGATCAGATACAGGTCGCATAGGGGCAAAAAAGTCAGAATTGGGTCGTTTCAGCCTACAGTGTGAACATAGCCTAAGCAACTTCTTTCAGCATTTCTCTTTTTTCTCACAAGGTTGGTGAAGAATCAGATGGAGTTGTTGTGTCTTTGGAGTGTCAATGAGCAGTTCTGACCTCGGAAGTGCCTTGTTTCATGTGCGAGAGTTGAGCTCCAGATCTCTTCTTAACTATTAAATTCAAGTCTTTGATCTCCTTCGTCGACTGCAGATGTATTTGTTCTCACCCCAACACAGACACATGCCTGTTGTGACTTTTATTCATAGAAGTGCTTCATAACCCAAAAAATGTGTTAGCATGTTTAATAAAAGATTCAACTTTTAAGCTGATGTACTTACTAAATTTGAATGAATAAAAAAAGATCAGCAGAAAAATTGCACTATTATTAATCAAGTATTGTTTGATTTTGCAGTTTCCAGCCAAATGTTAAAAAACCTCCATTGTTTTATGGAACATAGTTTCAGCAGAGAGGCAGTAGTTCATTAGAAATTCACCTCTGAGATGTGTTGTGCATGCAATGCCTCTACACCTGCAATTCCACACATGGCCAAAAACGAAACACATTTTCTCACATGAAAAAATCAACTACATTCAAACTAACAATAAAACTATTTTGCCGTTCACTAAATTAATCTTAAATATCCAGATGAAAAGCCTCTGGGCTGCCATTTTTGGAAGTGACACCCTGCCCTGTGGCTAAATGCAGCTTCAGCTGGAGTATAACCCTTGTGCTATCACTTTAACATTTGGAGTTGGGTCATCTAGACCCACTAGACAGTGCTCTGAACCTTTTTTCTTCAATGATTTGTGATCTTCACTGGTGTCCTTAGATTACATGAAATCTTTCCACCTTTATCCACCTTTGTCATGGTAGGAATAACACGTCAAGGTAAGGGTGGGGTCATCTAAGATAGCACAATGGTTAAACAGCTGCCTGCTTCCTGAATATCAATTTCTCCCAGCAAAGAATACATGGTCTGCAAGTGTTTACAGGAAAGACAGGCATGTGCAGAAACTTATTTCAACACCTTCTCAACAATAAAATAAAACTTATAATGTAGGATAATGTCCCAAATGGCACATTTTTGCTTGAGGAATATTAGTTTTCTGGCAAAAATGCAGTAGCCTCTAAAAGTCCCTGTAGTAAATTCTCTGAAAACAGCATAAATTTAGTCAACAACATTTAACCACACAGTTCTTTATAGCCACAAAAATCCTGGACTCTACAGTCAACACAAACAGGATAAAAAGATGTAACACATTACAGTACTCCATTTGTCTTACTTTAACATCAATATTGTGCTTTCAACCGTATTTTTTGGCTATTTCTTTTTTCTTGCTTTGATTTTTCTTTACAGGAAAAAAGAAGAACGAATTTTATAACCATGTACTGTTCAACAAAGCCCAAACGTGTCTTGATTTTTCCATGTAACTTATAACATAAAAACAGAAAGACACCCATATCGATTTCACACAATATTAAATCTGGCATCTGGCTTTTGTCACAACCCAACATCCTTGCAGCTTGTTGGCTTCCAAAAATGACTGATACTGTGCAAAAGTGACTATTATTTCTGCTGGAAGTAAATGATGATTTGCCTGCATTGTTTGGCAACTCAAAGCCTTTTTTCTTTGTGTCCGTTGAGCTGTTTTTTTTTCCCATTACAATGATTACTAATTAAAAGTAGGGACACTCAAGATCATGTGCTCCCAGCATTTACACTCTTCCATTGAGGCTCTTTATCTATAAAATTAGAGTCTTATCTATCAAATCTGAAACCAAGCCAGTCTTTTGAAAATACAAACTAATTCTCTTTCTTCTCCTTCAATGCAAAAGTCATTCTGACTGGAAAGGGCAAGGGGCTTAAATAAAAAAAATGTAAACAGCAAATGCTAAAATCTAAAAAACAATTTTACAATTCAACGTTTTACTTTATAAATGTTCGATTTTTCCTTTGAAACAAAGTTAAAGTTAAACAACACAAAATATATATGACAGTGTACACACACAAAAAAACTAACAACAATGTTTAACTTAATCATAGTAAATGTTTGAAAATACTAAGTCTCTCAGCTTTTTGAAGCTGTTCAGGTTTCTTCAATTAGTAATGATCTGCCATGTTTTGGAGAAGATTCTCTTAGTTCTCAGTTTGGTTCTTGAGCCGATTCTAAATCAAATAAAAGTGAAATGGTTTAGATTTTGCTTCTTTTCCTGCTGTCATTTATTTCACACTTTTGTGTGGATCCCCCCAGCAGAGCGCAAACTCATTAACGTCTAGCTAATAGAAAAAAAAGTAAGAGTGAATAAATTTAGAAAAAGAAACCACTGCGTCAGGTGTACCATTGACTTAATATTGAAATCGGACGCCTCTGCCACAAAGGGCGTTCGGTGTGAACGCAGCTTAACCTTAACCTGTAATCCTAAACTTAACCCTTCCGCTGGGTTGGTGCAGCCAAAAAAAGCTCAGCACTGGCCGCACCCATTAAGAAAATTATGCCCGAATAGTCCCTTTCTTTATGACAGAGACGAGGTCCTCAGCCAAGGACTGGATCATGGACAAGCCAACTGGAATCTGGAATCACTCCTGCTTCCCGGAAACAATCTTGCTGCTGCATTCTGAACAAGCTGAAGACTTTTAAATGAACTTTTAGGGCACGCTGTTGAAAAAAAGAGTTACCGTAATCCAGCCTAGACGTAACAAATAAATGGATGAGTTTTTCAGCATCACTAAACTATGAAGACAGCTCTGCCTTAGCGTAGTTGGACAGCCCAGCACAGTTAGCCCTAGTAATATGCCAGTCTTTCTTTATTCTTTCATCATGGATGCTTGAATGTCAGACTAAGGGTCCTCAAGATTCTTTCCACTCCTGGACACTTGTTGAGATTAGCTGCACCTCCTACAGCATATCTGCTAAAGTAACATTTTATAGTCAACTTGGTCATTTCAGTAGCTGTAGACTCTCACTGTTCTGCTTGTGTTACACACTTTTTATGTAAACCAGTACTTCTTTTGATGGGTATCAAATTAAAATGTTAGAAATTGATTGAATAAATAAATATTGCAATAGCATGCCTTATTTTAGCCTTTGAAATTGGAATAAATATATCTCAAGAAAAAGTAAATGGTTGAAAAAATGAAAGATTTAATCATAAACAAACAAAATTTTCACATATGTTTGATTTTGCTGCTCAGACAAATAAGGAGCCGCACAGTGACGCCCTCTGGTCACAAATAAAACAGCTTGACTCAGTCTTTGTCACAGCTTTAAGAATGTTTCTTGTGTCTTTGCTTTTGAGGGGGAAAAAATTTGCGAAATGTTAATTATTTCGCCCAAAAGCTCATTTTAGATTGCTATATTTTTTACAATACATGTCATTACAAAACAAAAAATGCATGGTTTTATAAAAATGTTTTGTTTGCATGTGAAGCAAAATATTACACAGACACAGCATGGTCCACTGTTTACTGTGTGCTAGTACATTAATCCAAAGACAGAAACTTGTTTTTAGAGTGTAGGTTATTGACGGTTCATACCTCCAGGCCATTTTACTTATTTAAAACTCTTTATGCAAAATTATTTATTCAAACTGTTTTCCCCCCAAAGTCAAACAAAAGTCAAAATTTTATGTTTTCTTCCAAAAAAGACTGACTTTATGTTTAAAATGACGTAAATGTAAAAAAATACATTGCTACAAATGAATGCACTGTTTGACACTATAGCAAAATGATCACACACATTATGAGATATTTATTTGATCACTCTGTAAGGAGATTTTACGTGGTTTACATTAGTTTTTAAATGTCTTAAAGGTCTGAGCCATCTCCATCTTTCAGATGTTCTTTTCATTTGCAGACCCCAAAAAACTCTCAGGTTCTCAAGTGCTGGTTTACTTACAAATCCCACTGAAAGAACCAGAACCCATTAGGGCTGCATTTCAGTCTATGTTCCTCAGCTGTTGATGGACACCAGAGCACCTGAGAGCTCTTTTCACCCTTGTGCTATCTTAGATGACCCCATCCTTGAATCGATGTGTTCTCCCTACCATGACAAAGGTGGATAAAGGTGGAAAGATTTCTTGTAATCCATGGACACCAGTGAAGAACACAAATCATTGAAGAAAAAAGGTTTAGCGCACTCTTTAGTGGGTCTAGATGACCCAACTCCCAATGTTAAAGTGCCTAGGATAGCACAAGGGTTACATGTCTTTCTTATATAGCTTTTCACCAATTTTGAAAGAAGTTTTATTTATTATTAAAAATGTTAATCTTTTGTCTTAGTGGTATTTTTAAGCTTGAATATCTTCCTTTAGGTTTTTGTTGTTAAGTTCTATCTCGTTTAGTATTTATTTATTATTTTTTCATTATGTATTACAATTTTGATTGTTCATATAACCCAGTAACTGTGTGTTTTTCTTACAAAATATTTTAATTTAAGAAATTTTAAATTATTAAGACTCGTTTTTACCATATGAAGTATTTCTGTAGATTTTTAGCATCTCTTGAATTGTTTTTATTTATTTTTAAACTTTATTTCCAGTGTTTCCTTGCTCTCTGTTAGTTTGAATGAAATCTGCAGGACATCATTTCAATTCATTAAACTTAATTTCAACTGTTTGTCTTTCAAATTAAATGCTAGGTTTTATTTTCACTTTGTGTGTCTGTTTTTTAAGCCCATCCAGCACTATGTGTTGCAAATGCTCTCATAAAACTCACAATTTAATCTTTTTGTTAAACATATTGAAACTAAAAGTGAACCTTCCTTTTGTTATACACATTCCTCCTCCTCTCCAGCATTTTTTTTTCACAAAAAAAGGTTTCTATGGAAACAAAACTAGAATAGACACTGATGCCAACACGGTCAATGAAAAAAGGAACATAGTGATTTATTTAAAGAGACTGAATAAGTACCATTATCAGGAGGTAGATTAATTTAGATTTGTCTATTATGGATCTTTGCTCAATTTGACTTTTACTTTCTTGTTTTTCTATTGTCTTTTCATTCATTCATGAAATGTATGTAATGTCACATAAATTCAATTGAGCAAAGTATTATGGAGGGAATTCTAACCCACTAATTCTGTGTTTTTACCTTTTTTCAGCCAAATTTCAAGGCACGCCGCAAACTGAATTAAAATTAAATGAAAAAAACAAAACAACTCTTCCGTCTAAACAGTCATTCTTATCAATATTTTGAATAAGAATCAAATGAACACAAAAAAATGTATTTTGTGATCTTTCTTTTTCTAAATCTGGGACTGTTTGGTTGAACTGATAGTCTGGAAATGGCAAATGTTTTTCAAAGCAATTAGGTGAAATTGATTAATTTCCCACGGCACATCTAACGATCTCTCAGGGCACGCTAGTGTACCGCGACACCCTAGTGCACTACTGCACTAACTACTACATTAAACAAACAAACTATGAATCAGAGCAATCTAGTCTCACCCTATTAGTCATGCCATTAAGTGAACTTTTATGAAGCATGGAGGTTCAGTCTTGCAGCTTTGGCACCTTTTTTTTCACATTTTATCTTGTGATGTTTAAGTTGAAGATTCATGTTTTATAAACATTAATATGAAAAAAACGTATTTTCTGCTCAATACCATTTGAGCTGCAGAATACTCATATTGCAATAATAAAAACTATTAACCATCATGCTTTAGGGTTATTGTGTCGTGGTGCCTCTGGCAGCTCTCCTCCCTCTCCCCTCTCTGCTCTGTTCCTGAGGACTCCCAGCTAGAGGGCTGCATTGGGATTGGGTCCCGCCGGGTCCCGCGGGACCCAACCCAAATCTCGCGGGATTGGGCGGTTTGAATTGTGCTGCGGGCGGGAGCGGGCGGCAACAAAAAAACCCGCGGGATCAGTGCTGCCATGAATATCTCATGAATATATATTAGTGGACTACGTTAGGCTGTGCGGCTGTTGGATTCGTATGTACTGAAGCTCCGTGAAGGCACCATGTAAAGACGCCCAATGGCCTCTGTCATTTAACCTGTTGTTGGGGGTGCGCCCCGCCTCTTACTAAAAGCGCGCTTCAGGCCGTCTGTCTGCGCGCACACACGTACACTTTTAACCGAACAGGATTTGTAAAAATATATTTAATAATTAAGTTGCACATTACACAAAAGAGGAATGCATGAAAAGATGAGGCTGGAGGAGGGACATGAATCTCTTTAATAATATCAAAATACGTGTTTTTTTCCTGCGGGACGGGAGACGACACAAAATCAATGTATCTCTATGACTGTGCGGGAATAAATTCTATGAGTTTTGCGGGTGCGGGCGGGAGTAGACATACATATTGCGGGAGCGGGCGGGAGTGTAACGCATACGTTGCGGGAGCGGGCGGGATTGGTCAGAAATTCAGAGGGGCGCAGGCGGGAGCGGGATGAAGAAAATAGTCCCGCGCAGGGCTCTACTCCCAGCTGTTTCCACTCAACTCATCTACCTGCAGCATTCTTAAGGAGATCCACATCCAGCATTCAACGCCAGTTCGTTGCTCCTCCATGGTGCTTAGTCTGGTCCCTCATGTTCTCGCTGTTGAAATATTACCCTCAAGTAATTATTTTTCAACGCCTTGTTTTCAGGAGGAAACCTCCACGAGTGTTAACCTGGGATTGCCTCCTGAACTATCGGTCCTCCTCAAGCTCACCACGTTTCCCGTTCACGCCAGCTCACCACGTTTCCCGTTCACGCCAGCTCACCACGTTTCCCGTTCACGCCAGCTCACCACGTTTCCCGTTCACGCCAGCTCACCACGTTTCCTGTTCACACCAACCCTCCTACTCAGCCACCACAGAATACCTCCAGCCACGCCACGACTTCAAGCCAAGATTCCCGTTACTCATCCTACTACTCACCTGCTGTCCACGGCTGAGATCCTCATCATCAGATAAACATACTGCAAAAAAAATTATCTAACTTACCTCAAACTCTCCTGTTTTATTTCCGGGTTCCAGAACCTGGGTGTGCCTCGAGTCCTCAAAATCATGAGATATTGGTTAAATTTGCATGGTCATTTTGAACTGCTTCAAATATTTAAAGCTTTTTTTATCAGAAAAGCTAAACACTGGCTTGGCCATCTTAGCTTTGCCATTTAGTTTTATTTGTGGATTATTATTTTTTTTTCCAGTGATCTGAATTTGTGTTGGTAAAGTATAAATAACTAATCTTAAGTAAAGAACCAGAGGATATATGTATAACATAAAAAATGAATAGTTAAATACAGCAAAATAGAGTTGGGTTTATCATCTCTCTCCCTTTAGAGCAATTAATTCAACTCCTTTAGACAAATTTAATATTTAATGGTTTCAATGTGTCGTGTTCTGTGTGCATAAGAACTTTAGTAAGTGTTGTTGAATTATTCACATGTGTATGTTGTTGTATGTATAAATATTTTATAATCAATTCTTATTATTCTTAGTTTGGTAAAAATATATTTCTGGTTTTTTTGTTTTTGTTTTGATTGCTTGAAATAAAGCATTTGCAAATACAAATCCAGAAGATGGAAAATGTTAATCTACACAAAAGTTGACAGTTTTATGTTGACTTTAACATAAACATGTTTCCTAATATACATTCACGCCACCCTCCTACTCAGCCACCACAGAATACCTCTAGCCAACAGTTTTATGTTGACTTTAACATAAACATGTTTCCTAATATACATTTAAAAATGTAGATGGTTTCAAACATGACTTTCTGGCACATGAGGTTCACCCGCTGAATGACATGCAGACTTTCAAGTGTTTATAACAGAGAAGGAAACTACTGTTTTTACAAAGCACCCTGGTGCAGCTGCAGATCTGGTGTGGAGCTATGAGGGTGATAAAATGCTGCTTTGACCTTAAGACAGGGGCTGTTGTGCACATCCACTCAGATAAAAGGCTAGAAAGTTTCAGAAGTGAACACACGGCTGTGCTAAGAAACAAGGTGTGCATGAAGCATGGCAGTTTTCTACCCTGGAAAGGAAGATTGAATCAACAAGCAATTATTAGTGCGTCCTTTTTCATAAAGTAATTGAATGTGAGTAGTCAGAATGTATAGGTGGAAGTGCTCTCGCACACACACTGAAATGCTCACAGGGCTGACTCATCCAGCTGAACAAAAAAAAACAACATTTTCACATCTCAAAAGAGAAGAGTGCTTTATAACGACGTTGTCAAGCAGAAAATAAGCAAATACATCACTTTGCAGTCGTTTGCAATGTACATATTACAGTCCTGGTACATCATATGTATTTAGAAATATTGCTTTTTACGCACATTTTAAGGGGTTTCCATTGTTTTACGCATTTTTTACAACTAAAATCTGGATGGAAGTAGGCTGTGCTGGATTCTCACCAAGCCTCCCCAGCCCCTGACCCTCCAAACGCATCCTCACTCACTCACTCACTCACTCACTCACTCACTCACTCACTCACTCACTCACTCACTCACTCACTCACTCACTCACTCACTCACTCACTCACTCACTCACTCACTCACTCACTCACTCACTCAGAAGCAACAGAGGTTTTGCAGGAAGAAGCTGCAACAGTCGTCGCGGAGTCTCCAAGGACGCAGCGCAACATCCAGATTTTCCGCGCAACTCACCGGGAGTGTGTGAACACATGTAGACGGCGGGGAGGATGGCAGCCGCCTCCACCGACTCGGGACAGGGCTCCTCCAAAATCACCCCCGAAGTGCTCCAGGAGATGCTCCAGTACTACAACCTGAGCCGTCAGGAGTTCATCAATACCTACAACATCCAGCCGCTCGTCTACGTCCCCGAGCTGCCGCGCAGCGCCAAGATCACCTTCGTGATCATGTACGTGCTGATCTTCGTCCTGGCTCTGGCTGGAAACACTTTGGTCATCTATATAGTAGTGAAAAAACGCGCCATCCAGACAGCAACGGATATTTTCATCTGCTCTCTGGCAGTCAGCGACCTGCTCATCACTTTCTTCTGCATCCCTTTCACTTTGTTGCAGAATATCTCTTCAGAGTGGTTTGGAGGTGAGTTTGACTGTAAACAGAAAACTGCTCACTTTTTATTGTGTCACTTCTAAACATCTTGTGAATTAAAAATAACATTCATGTATGCCTGTAAAAAATAAACAAATAAAAATTCCAGCTCACTTTTTCAGGATGATGTGACGACCAAACAGAACATCAATGAGGGTTTTATTCCAGCTGGAGGATGAATCAGGCGCTCGAAGGTGCTGAAAGCACACTCGCAGCCCTGACGTACAATTTCATATGAGAAAAAAAAAAAACATCTGTAACACCTGTGACTTTTTAAACAACCAAGTCCTGGAGACTTCAATGTAAAACACATGTAGGGAGGTTTAAAAGGGGCAAAAAAAAATAATAGTTAAGTAACCTGATGCACTGTGTTTAACAATAATTTAATTTTCACACTTTTACATAATTATTCCCCCAAAAACCACATTAAAGTTAAATTGAAGTTCAAGAATTTCTGAGTTAGAATAACTCATGAAATAAAAGTCAGTTTTTAACCTCATAGTTCGGTTAAAAACATTCCAAACTATTGCTGAAAATAAGGAGATCAAAAGCTGTGGACCTTTAGGAATGTGAGCATTTGAATATTATTGGATGTTTTATGTAGTATTATTTATGCCACCACGTTGGACGTTTGGGTTAAAAATATGATATGCAGTCAGCTGAAGTATAAATTTAGAAATTTAAAGTACCATCAAAGAAAAATTCTAGACTATTATGAATGTAACTGACCATGTCAAACACACAGTGTGATCTTGAATTATTTCCCTTCATAATGGAGGCTTTGGCAGTTAGTGGACCCACAGCTCTCACACACCTGAAGAGCAGCAGCCCTCAGCTCTCATTGAGATCATAACGACTCCATCACATGCAGCTCGAGCTGCTATGACGCTTCTGCTTCATTATGCTAACTACGTGGAGTTACCGGGCCGTGTAATCACAGAGGGTTGCTCTGTCACTTCAGTTATTTCCCCTCTGAAAAGTCCTAAAGAGCTTGCCCTTGATTTGTTGCTTTGATCTAAATATAGCAGGAGAATGAACCTGAACGCTCACGCACACCTTGCTCCCTGTGAGAAGTCCATTGAAGAAGCTTTGCTTTCCTTCCAGGGGTTCTTGTTTGCAAGACTGTGCCCTTCGTGCAGACGACAGCCATCGTGACCGGCATCCTCACTATGACCTGCATTGCTATTGAGAGATACCAGGGCATTGTTTTCCCACTGAAAATGAGGCGACAGTACTCTTCCAAAAGAGCATACAAGGTTCTAGGTATGCTGTGCTTAAACATGCATGTTTTTGATACTTGAATACAACACAAAAATTAAAGTGTTTGGTAAAGTCTAGTAAACATACATTTTGGTCAAAGAAATGTGAGGAAGGTAATGAACAACATGTAAATATACAATAGCTGTATGTACGTAATGCCATTGTATCTATGAAAGGTATTGAAATTGTTTTGTGTCGTTTTAAATAACTTGCTATTTTTTGATACACTACAAGCATCATACTAGCTGTCCAACATAGTGGCGTTAGTGTGATGGTGCAGAACCTGAATGATTTTAGATAATGACAATGGGTTGTTTCATAAATGTGTACCATGTCAGTGAGTCCTAAGGAAAAATGTCCATCCATTTGTTTATGACCACAAACCCCAGCACACTTTGGTAAAAGTTTACCTCTGAAGGGCTTAACCCTTATGCTATCTTATGGGGTCCAGATGACCCTTGCATTGATGTGTTATCCCTACCATGACAAAGGTGGATAAAGGTGTAAAAAAAAAGATTCAGCGCACTGTCTTTTGGGGTCCAGATGACCCCACTCCCAATGTTAGAGTGCCTTGGATAGCACAAGGGATCAAAAGAATCAGGAAATAGGAAAAACTTGGAGTTTTTAAGAAGGTTTGTTGAAGTTTGGTCTTAAATGTGTCCAAACCTCGGTGGGATGACCCAAAAGTGTCCTTAAATTTAAAATGAAAACGCCAAAGATAATTATCCAGTTTCAAATATTCACATCCAAAATATTACATTATGTGGGGCCAGGCAGATCTGAACACAATTGTTTTCTTTATTTTTTGCTAATAACTTATAAACAACACTTCATTTAGTCACAGGGTGTCAATATTAAAATTTGCTTGACAAATGTATAATTATACTACAACAGCACTTTAGGGATTAATCTATGGGCTGGATTCAGAGCAGAAGTTTTACACTGAAAAGGCTTTTGTATGATCCGTCTGCCTGTGTCTCACAGGACTTGTATGGATCGCCTCTGTGGTTGTGGGTTCTCCAATGCTTTTTGTGCAGCAGCTGCAGGTAAGACACATGTTAATTACACAACCACTGTCTATTATTTCTTCTTTATTGTTGTTTGCAAAACTTAATAGAAAGCGTCACTGTAAATGTCAAGACCAATCACTGCTCACATTTGGTTCAAGACCAGATTTGTCAAAATGCATGAGAACTGGTGTGTTTTAAAAGTAGTTAAATGTAGAGAGAGGCATCTATTGATTTAGCCTGGCACTTCGACTTGACAGGAGTTGAAGATACAAATGTTCACAGTGCTTCAGCTGGACTCTCCAGAGATGTTTGAGCTCTCAGTAATAAGCTGATATTTTCACCGTATTGAAAATATGTCCCTAAAGGGCCTCACTTTATTACCAATAACTACTCTGAGCCACTGAGGGATGAGATTGGAGCAAATATAACCGTCAAAATATATTTTACTAAAAAGAAAATGGTTTTCGCTATTTCACTTACTTAAATAGTTTAGTACTTTTCTGGGTATGTACAGTCTAGTCTAAGGTTTATTTCTTTTCTTGCTGGGTTCTACGTTATGCAGCTTGGTGTTGGTTTAATGTTTCCACATATCGTCCCACTGACCAGCAAACATAAAATTATAGCGTAATAAGTCTGTAATCAGTAGTGCAGCAGATGACAATTAAGTCTTTCAGAGAGTTGGCTCCGATTTAGAAACTGTGTTACACTGTAAAAACGAATCTAAAAAACATAGAAAGACCTTTAGTTCAATAAAAATTGTCTTATTTTCTGTTCTACAAGAAACATAATCTTAGTTTGAGAAAACATGTCTTGGCATCTAGATTTTTTCTTTTCTTTTTTATTTTTTTACTTGAAAAAAATCTGCCAATGGGATACAAATTTTTTACTTATTTTTAATGGGCCTGTTTTTGCAGTGCAAAGATCCTCTAAGATTTTAAATCAAAAGCAGAATTGTTGGAATTAGATCTTTATACTTAAAGAAAAAATTGCAGATGAGAGATACCAGACAGGTAATAAAGACTTTCATTTTAGGATTATATATATATATTAGGCCTGCACAATATACCGCAAATGTATCGTTATCGCGACATCAAGCTGTGCAATATGCATACCGCAAAAGACGGCGAAAATCGCAATAAATGGTTACCTTAAATGTGCTAAAACAAACCCATGGCAGCTTGAAATATTGAACAAATGAAATAAATCCCTTTATGCATTTAACCAATCGGAAGGACCCGTTTACGTTGTTGATCAATCAGATAAGCCCTTTTATGTTTGTTGTTTGCCTCCTACGTCGACAAGGGTCATTTGGAGTATAATTTTTAAACTGTTGCAATGAAATGAGAATGATGTTTTTGGTTGTTTTGCTATTTGTTTATAAACCGCAACTTACACCGTTATCGCATTATTAATCAACAATATCGCATATCGCGAGTTTTCCTCATATCGTGCAGCCCTAATATATATATATATATATATATATATATATATATATATATATATATATATATATATATAAACCCTCCAAAAATCTAATCTTAGGTTTTATTATTGTTGAAAAGTTTGACAACTGGCTTGATTTATAAGATTGATTTTGTTAATTTTGCTGGCCATAGCTCACAAAAGTAAAGAGTCACTATTTGAACAAAAAAGTAAAAATTAAGAAGCATAAAAAACAATTTTTAAGCAATCTGAGACAGATAAAAATTAGATAATTGATGCTGTTTTGCTAAATTTCATATTCGTCTATTTTTACTGGTTATATTACACATATAAATATATGGATTAGGGGCAATTGAAAATAGCAACATCTCAGTTAAAGTCAGTGTTGTTATCATATGATTAATCTTTGGTTTCACAGTTGGAACTCAAAAGTTGCTTGAAAAAAAGAGCAATATAAATGAAAATACAAAAACAAATGACTTTTTCTTTTTACCACAATGGTGCTTTAATGGAGTTACTAACTTAATTCTCCATTTCTATTAGAACGGAAACCAAAAGGTGAAAAATAGTTTACAAGGTTCAAAAATAACTGTGAGGGAATTTGATGCACAGATGACATTTTTTTAATAAGCAGTTGCCAAGGTAAATTAATTTCATCCCTCAGATTTCATACATCCTTTCTGCCAATAATATAAATGTCTTCCTTCTAATCTGATGCCCCCCCAGCTATATTAACCCTTGTGCTATCTTAGATGAACCCACCCTTACATTGACGTGTTCTTCCTACCATGAAAAAAGTGGATAAAGGTGGAAAGATTTCATGTAATCCATGGACAACAGTGAAGATCACAAATCACTGAAGAAAAAAGGTTCAGCGCACTGTCTTTAACTCCCAATGTTAAAGTGCCTAGGACAGCACAAGGGTTACAGCTTATAGAAATCCACCTTTGGGCTGACAATTTTTTTATTTTTACCAGACCCATTTGCAATTTTTAAACAATTGATGTGCTTCTTTGGTTCCTGCAAACCAAAAATCCTTTTTTTCTCCCTCCCTGCAGGTCAAGTATGACTTCCTGTACGATCACTACCACGTGTGCTGTCAGGAGAGCTGGAGCTCGTTGACCTACAGGCAGGCGTACACCACCTTCATCATGGTGGCACTTTTCCTGCTCCCTTTGACAGCAATGCTCTTCCTCTACACCCGCATTGGAATCGAGCTGTGGATCCGCAAGAGGGTTGGTGACGCTTCGGTTCTCAATACCATGAACCACAGGGAGATCGGCAAAATTTCAAGGTGGGTATGACTGCAGGAACACACTCTTGTCAATCATGATCAAAATGGAATTATTATTGGCCACAAAAAACACAAATATGCAGAAAATTTATTTAAAAAAAGGAACAATCTGATATTTATTTAATAAATGGTTTACTTTTGTTTAACACAGACCAGAATATGGTTATTAGTTTGTTCGCTGATCAGCATTAGTCCATTTTGAAAACTAGTCAAGAACTTAAGAAAATAAAAGTGTATAACAGAAGATAGATTTTGATAAATCAGAATGTTCTTTGAGTTCATACTGCGTTTGCCTGCAGAGGGAATGATTGCTCAACATGTGCAGGGCGTCACATTGTTAAAATATGGAGTCTGGGGTGAGTCCGTGTACTGTAAATATCATTGCTGGATCAGTTGGAAACAGAATTGGGTGGAAAAACTGTAATGTCCCTGATCAATACAGCCTCAACCATCGTTTGTCTGCTGCTTCCTCAAGATTTAGGGAAGCCATTTTCCCCTCAGGGATAAAATACGTCCTCGATTTACATTTAGAAGGAATTACATCTTTTTGAATAGTTTCGGTTCCTTGTCCTGGAATAGAAAGATTTATTATTTTCATTTCCATGAGAGAAATAAGTACTTGAACCCTCTTGTCAGAAAGACTTAGTACTTTGTGGAAAAACCCTTACTATCAAGCACAGAGGTCAGATGTCTCTTGTAGTTGATGATCAGGTTTCTGCACATATCAGGAGGAATTTTGGTCCACTCTTCTTTCCATATGACTTCTAAATTATTCAGATTTGGTGGCTGTCACTTGGCAACTCTCAGCTTCAGTTCTCCCTATAGGTTTTCTATAAGATTGAGGTCCAAAAACTGGCTGCTTCTTCTTCAGTCAGTCCTTGGTTGTCTTGGCTGTATGTTTTGGGTCCTTATTCTGTTAGAAGACCCATCCACCACCCATTTTAAGCCTCCTGATGGAGGGAAAGAGGTTCCCTTTCAGGATTTGATGGTACACGACTCCACCGAAACAAAAACAAAAGAAAAACAAAGCACAATGCATCCACCTCCATGCTTGACAGCGAGGACGGTGCTCGTCATAGGCAGCATTTTTCGGTCACAAAACATGACGGGTTGAGTTGATGCCAAAGAGCTCAATGTTGATCTCATCTGACCACAACTCCTTCTCCCAATCCCTCTCTACATCATGAAGGAGTTCAATGGCAAACGTTAGGCAGTCCTAAGCAGTGGTTCTTTGCGAGCTCTGGAAGATGTTGAACCATTACGGCATAATGTATCACCAATGGCTTTCTTGGTGACTGTGGTCCCAGTTGCTTACACATCATCAACTAACTCTTAGGGCCTATACCTCACTGTTCCCATGATGATGGAAACCCCATCAGGTGAGACCTTTTTTGGAGCCCCAGACCTATGGGTGGAAATAATTCTTGTATTTTGGCGTTAACATTTGTCACCTTAACCCCCAGCTTCTTGCTGATGCTTTTGTAGTACGTTCCTGTCTCATGCAGGTCTACAATCTTCTCCCTTAAATCCACTGAAAGCTCTTTAGTCTTTCCCATGTTGGAGAGTCTGACGGATTCTGTGGACAGGTGTCTTTTCTATGGATGATCAGTCCAAACAGGTGGCAGGTTAATTCAGAGAGTCTGACTGATCTGTGTGAACCAGAGCTCTTAATAGTTACAAAGGGATCACATTATTTTTTCATTCTGTGAAATTCGAATAAATTTCTACGATTATTTGTAATCAATGTCAGGATTTCCTTTGTGATTTTCTCACTGTTCAAATAAACGTACCATTGGAATGACAGACTGTCAATTTATATTTAGGTGGAAAAACCAACAAAATCAGCATGGAATCCAATACTTATCTCTTCCATTGTATCCATACAATCAGCACTTACCTGAAAATCTTGACTCTCTGGCATCTAACTAATCTATTTGTCTTTTAAGATTTTATTTTATTTTTTAAAGATGACTTTCTTTTCAGAATAATAGATGTTTAGTTCTGAAGATTCTGTAAGAAAGTACAGATCATGAATTATTTCATTTAGTGTTCAAGCAAATCAAATCAGTTTTATATCATCATACCCAAAGAACAATGTAGCGTCTTAATAAAAATGATTTTTTGTTTTTAAGTTTGCTACCATATATCACTATAACTGGAGCATATGAAAAAAACAGTTTCCAATCAATGTTAGCTGATGATTTAAAAAAGTGTTTTCTTTCAGACTGACATATTTTGTCTGTTTGTGTTTTGACCTGACCAGTGGCAGAACTAGAACTAGAAGGGGTGGGAGGGGGGCAGAAGACTTTGGAAGAGTGGCAAATGAGCAGCAGAGTGGAAGGCCATTACAAATGAAAGGATCAAAAATGTGTGTTTCAAACAGTTTTACCATTGTTATTAATACTAAAACAATTGTTCTTTTAGCTGATGTGCTATTACTAATGTGAAAGAATATTTAAAAAAAAATGTGTACAAATTCTTTAAAAATATTCAAATATTTAATTTCGAAATATTATTTTCTTGTTTTTGCAATGCCTAAAGAAGCTTGTAGTAATGATTTATTAATATTTTTCAATAATTATGGGGGGGGTAATCTTAATGACCTGACCCCTCATTTGATGTGTTTTGGTCAGTAACAGCTGAGACAAGCAAAAGAAAGGAAGCTTCTATCCTCACTTTTTATTTACTTTACTGTTCAGATTTCTGCGCTATATTTTTTTTTTTCTGAGAAAAAAAGAGTGGAAATTTGCCCCACATATTGCCTCAGCATCTGTTTGTAGTATGCAGTAGCAACACCGTTTTTAAGTGGTGATTGAGAGTGTGGTTGCTAAGGCCTTCACTCGCTGCTGCAGCTCTCACCCAGTCTTAAAAGAAAAGTGTCGTCCTTTGGGAGATCTGCTGCGACTTTTTTTTCTGTTGCCGAGACTGATATGCATCCCATCAGTCACTTTATGATGGTGACTCATTTTTCTTGTTTTTCTCCAAAAGGAAAAAGAAAAGAGCCGTTAAAATGATGGTGACCATTGTTCTGCTTTTCACCATCTGCTGGGCACCATTCCACACGGTTCACATGCTGTTTGAGTACAGTAGGTGCTTCTTTTTGTTTTCCACTCATGTTCTTAGGAGGTGTATCTGTGGAAGTTTAACTCCCTTCTTTTGGTGTGGAAATGTCCAGATGACTTGGAGAAGAAATACGACGGAGTCACTCTCAACATGATCATTGCCATCGTTCAGGCGGTGGGGTTTTTCAACAGCTTCAACAACCCCATTGTGTACGCCTTCATGAACGAGAACTTTAAGAAGACCTGCGTCTCCACTCTCTCCCGCTGCATCCGAAAATCCAACCAGCAGAGAGGCGCGACAGTGGCGCCGCGGCTGAGCGTGCAGTTCATCAAACCCCAGAGCAGAGAGGCCTTCCTGAACCCAGATGAGGGGAACTCCTCGGAGCAGGCCTCTGCGGAGAAAGGCGCCTCCAGCTCGCTGCACAGAGAACGCTCCCTGGAAGTGATCGGAGAGAAGATCTCCACCGTCCAAACGGAAATCCCTGCCAACAGCTCGTCTCAAGTCAAATGAGAGATGACCAGATCTGAGGCTTTGGAACCCTCACCTCCTGCTGTTTCCTGTTGCCTGCTGGGATATGAAGCCAGCAGCTGCAAGTCTTATAAATGGGACTGAAGGAAAAGGAGAAATAAAAAAATAAAAATCAATCTGACAGGATTTCTTCGTGGATGTTTTTGCATGACAGTGTGGAGCTTGTGAAGGAATATTGTACGGAGGCGTTCTTACCGTCAACACTTTGGAAACTAACAAGAAAGTGGGGGAAAAAGACAACAATTTTTTGCGGTATACTTGACATTTGGAAAACAGACATTTTTTGCTTTTGACTGTTTTTAAATTTATTCAATCCTGAATTCAATAAAACTCATTTTTATTTTTGATCAACAAACTTTTTTGCACTAAAGATTGCGGAAAAGTTGATTTAAAAAAATCTCTTTAGTAATGAAATAGTGTTCTCTGACTAAAGAGCATGCGTTTATGTTTACAAAGTAAAAAAAAACAAGATTTCTGTATTTTGGATTGCATGTAGTCTTGTTTCTGCAAACGGGTGCTTATCAGTCATTTTCCGACCAAGCATAATATTTCCTCCCTCCCCCCCAGGCTTTAAAAACTCCTCAAACTGTGAGGTGCATCAGCTGCATGTGAACATACAATGTGTTTTCACAGCGAAAAATTGGATTTCATTTGTGACTTGAGCTATCATTGCAATTATTTTATCTGGTTTGACTGTGAGGAATGTATTTATTTTGTGATTTTTGGTTTGGCTGCTCTCTGTTTACACCAGCTGCCCTTGACTCCTTGCTTGTGATCCATTCAAGCTGCTGTAATCGATCAAAGGATGCACCAACTTTCCATCTACCCCTCTAGAATCCAAAAAAAAAACAACTACTGACTTCTCATCTCAGCAAGCCTGTGGATGGAAAAAGGTTTTGGGACACCTGGGATTGGTACTTACAGAGGCTAAAATTGGACCCAGCATGTGGTTGGAGTTTAAATCTGCCTTCAATTATCTGCTTCTGAATCAAATCAGTGCAAATGTCTGTAATTTGTCACCGTTCTGCTGTGTGGAGATGGAATCTGCATAAAATTTGCATACATACCGAGTCATGATGAATGTATTTGTCACAACATTGAATCGGGGCGAGACGGTTTCACATCAGAAGTGAAGCAACGTGAGCAAACAGGATTAAAAGAAGACCAAAAAACATTTTTAGATTGTAAAGGTGTTAACAACAAAAAATTGGAGAAACATATTTTTGTAATGTCTAAAAAAGATTTGCGTAATTTCACTTTTTACTTTTAATAATGTGTTGAACTTCAATCTGGTAAATACGTCATCCTGGTTTTTCTTTTTATCTTGTAATAAAGTGGTGGCTCCTTTTTTCGGCTGCTTTAGCTGAGTAATTTTCTTTTAAATCAGTGTTTTACCTCAAATGTATTCATTCTCTGATGAAAGAAAAGAGTAAAATAGTAGCTAGCATTCCTAAGATAGTTATACATTAAAAATCAAACAAATTAAAAAAGCATTTTTCATGAAGCTTAAAACCATGAAATGTGATTTTTTTTAATCTACTTAAAATATGGATGTTTAAAAGCAAATAGTGAGTTTTCTAAGTTATCTGAGAAATACTTTAAACTTTGTTTTCTGAGATAAAAGAGGGAGTCTAAAACATTTCAATTTTTAAAATGACCAAAAGTAAAAAAATCTTACATACATAGAAAAGCTTTGACCTTAAAGTTCACAACAGAAGTGATATCAAGACCAAAAACAATTGTTTCTCCATAGAAAACTGTTTTTTTCCTGCAACATACATAACTGATTTTAGTTCCATCACCTACTGTACTTGATTTTGTTAGATTGCCTCTATCGGGTGACACCAAGATGTATTCTTAGATTATATCTACTGGATTTTTGCTACAAAGCAATTTTTTTCTAGAAAGCGTTCACAAAAAAAAGACACATGTTGTCTTTTAGTTGTGTGAGCTCATCTCATTTTTAAAAATACTTTCTGTTTACAATTTCTAAAAGATTCAACATATATTTGAATATTATTGAAAATTGATTAAACTTTTTTTCTTTCTTGAAAAAGGCAGATCATAAAAAATTGATCAGCAAAGGTTTTAAGCAGTTCTTGGATTTACTTAGTGTCAAGTAACAGGAAATGTCACTTTTGAAATAATTATATATTTTAGACAAATTCGGTAAAGCAGATCAATCTGAAAACTGCACAACATTATGCTTCAGCTTAATTAAACAGAGTATTTAGGAAATAAACTTTAATCTCAATTTATGTTTTCCAAAAAGAACAGTAAACAACAGTTTTAACATTTATTGGTGTTCACTTTATTAATAACAATATGTACATTAGATTATTAAATGAAATTCTGAAAGACAAACTTCAATGAAAAACTTCAAGGTTTTGACAAACTGATCCTCAAGATGCTGGAAAACTGTAGAGAAACAAACAAAAGCATCAAAAACTGAGCTCCAAACAGGAGCTCCACTGTCTTCATGATGATCATGCCAACTCGGAGTTTCGTAGCGTTACACTTCCGTTTATCTGATGTTCTAAAAGCTAATGGAAGAAACTGTCAAGTTAAAAGCAAAACAAAGATGAGGCGAATAAACCTACAATTTCCAAATTCTCTTATTTTGAAACTAAATGATAACAAACATGCTTTGATAAATAAAAAGAAGTCATCTCGCTAAAAAAAAAAAAGATTCAAAGCAGGCACTTCATGGGACACTCAGACAAACTAAACTCTTCAGACATCAGCTTTTTTTCCCATGATGCTATGTGAACAGAGGTATATGGAAGTCCTTATGGTCAAACAGAAGTGGCCTTGTGACTGGAGTGGGATCCTTGTCAGCTTTGTGCAGCAGCTTGAAGAGTCCTGTTCCAATGTTCATTGGGATTCCCATGATGATGCACTCAGACACTCCTGAAGATCAACAACATACAGGTCATAAAGTGGTAGGTTTGCAAGGTTTTAACCAGAAGAAGCAGAACTTTACCGCAGACAGAGTCCTTCTGTCCAAAGTAGGCAGCATCAAACAGATGGTCGGCGGTTTTCTCAAAGGAGGCCAGCATGAGGACGCTCTCCTTCATCTTAGCCAATCCAAATCTGGTAATTCCTAAAATTTCCCCCTTTATGGACAAGGAAATACAGTGTTTACATATATCCAAACACAACACAAGGAAATTCAAGCATGTAATGGGGATAATAATAAGGATCTCATTAAGGATTGTACCTTATAAGACATCAAATCTGCGAGAAGCATGACGTGCCGCCGGTCGATGCTCATTCCATGGTTTACCATGGTATACTGAATCTCATTGATGATAGTGGATCGCGCAGCCTCAATGCCTAAAGTCTTCTCCACCTGGTTTATTTCACAGAGAAATTGTGATCAACTCCAACAGCTTAAGTTTTCCAAGTTCTGTTTCTAGGCTGAAGACCCACTCGGATCATCTTTTGAGCTGGTTTCAAAGCGTTCCCTGTGCTCTTTTCATTATGATTATGCAGTTTTTAGCCAAAATAATGAAAAACTTGTGTCGTTTTACAGGATATAATTTCTGCAGAGCATCAGTCGTTCATTAGAAATTTGCTTCTGGGTTGTTCTGTTGGCATGAAGCGACCCCATCCCCCATCAACTCCAATTTGCTGAGAGCTCTGTGTTTACAGGCTCTCCTGCTAGTTTACATGGAGCTCATGGCCTGCCCAGCGTATTTTCTACATCACAATAAAGCTCTTTTCCAATTTTCACAATTAAATAAAAAAAAAAATTAAAAAAATGCAGAAATGCCATTTTGAGTCTAATTTTCTACACATGTCATCAGAAAAATGCCACTAAAACACGTTAAAAACTACATTTTCATCAAACTGGGTCTTTAAACTAAAAGTGAGCTTCTGATGTTTTTTTGAGGCTTTATGAGAGTGAAAAAATGTCTTTAAATAATAATAGAGCTTATTGTTTTGGCCTTTATAAAGACATTACCCTGTGACACCGTGAAGCATGTCACTTCGATTTAAAAATGTTAGGTCAAGCACCGGACATTCAGCTTTTAAAATGCAGATCAGAAACCTTTGTTTTAACATATAACCAAAGCAAAGACTCATTACCTCGTATGTGTTGTTTGAAGTAGTCCTGCTTCCATTCACTCCATGAGTGGCCATGACAGCTCTCATGTTGTCCCCTTCTACCAGGAGTTTGTATTTGTTCTTTCCACTCTGTTCGTCGATGTGAATGACCGCTCGGGCGACCTCGGGTATTCCTTGAACCACAACCTTCGCCGCAGGAGGAAGAAACAACCAAACTTACACACAAGGACACTAATGAGCAGTTCAATTAAAGTTGAGCTATGATCCCGCTCTAGTCAGGTCATTTATCAGAGATCGCTCAACACTCCTCCTCTCTCTGGAAGAAAAGCAGCCCATAGTTCATCCATGTTTACTGATCCCATGAGGATTTCTAATATTGTCTTGATTAAAAATATTCTGAAAAAGCTGTTTTGATCCATTCGTTCCAATTTTACTGAAGAAAATCTCAGTCAGGCTTCAGACAACATCACAGCACTAATGAGATGGCACTTTATAGTGCTGAACTCAGGAAAAATATGGAGGAAAAAAGCTGGAAGTCTTAAGTATAGCCCACAGTTGGGTCAGATCTTATTTTGAAGGAGATCGTACATCTGATAGAACCTCAACGTCATGTGGAGCTCCTCAGGGTTTGATTCTTCAACCTCTGATTTTAACCCTCTGGGTCAGATTATGGTTTGGACTACAGCAACAGACATTAGTTTACTTAAAAAAAAAACTGTTAGAAAGCTGCAGCTCATTTATTCTGAACACTGCTGTCAATTTTAACCAGAATCAGGAGAGTTCAAATCACTTCTTAGAATTGTGGAAAGGTCTTGGACCAAGAGAAAAAAACAAAAAAAAACAGCTTTCCCTATAATCTTGCAGCCTCAAAACATTACATTTGTCTGTGAACAACCTTCTGGCAGCAGTAGGTGCCTCTTCTGAGGAAAGCAAAGCTCTTCAAATTCCACTGAACACCAGCCACTTATCTCTACAGGTCAGATAGGCGAGATGTTAAAATAAGTCCAGCTTCTGAGAACAGATGGACAAAACCCAGGATATATCGATTGCTCTCCTTTATTTACATTTTCCAAAGGTCAGCTGGCCTTTGCACAGACTCATTACTCTGAGAATCGCGAGTTCTTACAAGAAAAGCTAATAAAGTCAGTGGCTGAACAGACGAGTGAAGTTCCCCCTCACCTTAGGAAGATCTTCTTTTAACGACTGCAGCACATAGTACATGGAGCTTTTGTTGTTTTCCCGTGGCGAGACGCAAACCACCGCCTCGCCGTGCACAGCAATGTCTCCGGGCTTGACGCGCAGCTTGGACATGCAGATGGAATAACGCACCGTTTCGGCATTCACCTGGAAGACATGAGCTCTGATCAATAACCCAGCGGTGAAGATGATAAGCATTAGGTGTGTGCTGCACTGTGCTGAAACACAAATGACTAAAGATGAATAATGGAAGAACAAAATCGATAATATGTGTTGTCTTAGGCTTTGGCAAATAAAGTGATTTTTACTCCCATTATAAACAAAATCTGTGACACCTCCATCTATTTAGTAGATCGTTATATCTATAAGTTAGTGGTATTTTCTTTTTTTTTTTGTGAACAAGCCGTTGGGGTTAAAAAGGGGTTATACCTCCAATCTTAGCAGTCGTATCCTCTCTAGAGACAATTTCACCAGGATGAAGCAGTCATCTGGAAGGAAAACTTCTTCAATGTATTCGGAAATCTGTAAAGGGCAAATTCTAAAATTAGTTTTCCACTTGTTCACAACCTTCCGTCTTTTTCTTAAATGAAAATCACATTTTTTATTTTTTTTTAAAGGGACAAAGAACGTTTGGACTACTTCTCCGAGAAGAGTTTTCTCAATCCTCCCTTTCACCAGCCTTGCAAAGTCAGCGTCGTCTTCAACATCCAATTGAGCAGTGATTATAGGGGTGCTACGTGGGGGGAGCAGAGGAAAAAGATTGAAAACAAACTTGTCACTCTGACCCCATCGGTCAAGCAAAGCTCATTCAGATAAATGCTCCCGTTTGTCTTCTGGACCCCAAACTCTATAAAAAGGTCATTGAGGAAAACGTTATAGGTCGTATCAGAAATATCCAGGAGAAAATGTTTTAGAGAAAATATATTTCAGATGTAAGAATTTAAATCTAGCTCCTCCTGGATGAATTCATTTATAAAGTTTATGCAAAACTGTTTGGTCAGATCTGTTTGCAGATGAAGGAAACAAACATTACAAACCTGATGTTCTTGGAAGCGTTGATGATCTCTTTGATGCGAGGCACCCCCAGAGTGATGTTCATCGACGCCACGCCGGCAAAGTGAAAGGTTTTCAGGGTCATCTGAGTGCCGGGCTCCCCGATGCTCTGAGCACACAGAGCCCCCACTGCTGAGCCCGGCTCCATCTGGGCTCTACGAGACCAGATGACACGTAAACCAAGTCATCTTCGGGTTCAACAGAATGTCACATTGAAGCAGAAAAACAAAAAAAAAAATCAGCCAGGGATTAAAGATTGTAGAAAAAAAGTATAAATCCATTAAGAAGGATTTGATTTACTGTCATAAAAAAAATAATATTTTCATAAAAACAACCTTTACAGCATCATTAAAGATAATATTGAAACAATAAATACTGGAATTTGCATCAAAGAAAACAACAGATGTAAATAAGATACAGAAAAGTATTCATTCAAACACGAATTGTGTAAGTTCTGTTACTGATTATAGACTTTGGTCCCAGCTCTCTGCAGGACATTCACTAGGTCCCCACACATGTGGTTCTGGGATCGCTTGCTGTTCTTGTGATCATTTTGTCCCTCACAGAGCTGATCTTCAATTCTCCAGGGTGAGATCCTGCATGGAGCCCCAGGTGGAGGGAGATTATCAGTGGTCTTGGAAGTATTTTTTCCCCCTAATAATTGCTCCCACAGTTTATTTCTTCACACAACGCTGTCTTCCCAGCCTGGTGCAGGTCTGGTGTCCTTTGACAGCTCGTTCGACGTGGCCATGCTGGGTGTGGACAGCAGGATTTTATACAGATAACCAGTTCAAATAGAAGCCATTAATACTGGTAATAAGTGGAGAATTGAAGATCAGCTCTGTGAGGGACAAAATTCTTGTTGTAGATGGCCAAATACTTACTTTATTTCAATGAAAATCAAACAATGTGATCTGCTGGATTATTTCCCCCCATTCTGTCTCTCACAGTTGAAGCGTATCTACACCTCCATCATCTTTTTAGTGCACAAATTTGCGGCTGACTAAAACTTTTTGCCCATCTGTATTTAGAGTCCACATAAGATGTTTGTCTTACACTAAAACTAAGTAGTTCTAGGAAAAAAACTCCATATTGATACAGTAAAAACATCACTGAAAGCATAGTTTAAGTTTCTGAAAAGTTTTACAGGCTTCCTCTGATGCGACAGCTCCACAGGGAGAAGATAAATGCACGAGTTTGTGTGTTAAACATTCACAGCACCTCATGTACTTGTCTCTGCAGGTTTCAAGAAACTTCTCCAGCTGTGTCGGTGTGATCCGGTCCAGCTGATACAGAACCTTAGGCTGCGATTCAAAGCACAAAAAAGAACAGCATAATTTCAGCCGCGATTTCTCCATAATCATCAAAGGCTCTAAAAATAAAATATAGCTTTACCTCGCTTGTTCCATTATCGTTGATGCCGTACTTGTCTCTGGTCTTCTTGATTCTTTCTGACATGCTCCTAATGAATTTTTTGATCTCCTACAATTAAAGGAAGAGAATAAATCTGAGTTCAGAACAAAAATAAGTGACTGCACACTGTTTGAGCTCAATACACGACCATGCAATGCAAAAAAAGGAGGGGGGGGGGGCAAATCAGCTATTTTTTTTTGGCTTCAAAGTGCATTGGTATTAGCCGCAGTCTTTAATAAAACAGATGTTATGGGGTTCATCACAACCAGTTGCTTTCTGATCAACTGTTTGTCTATTTAAACGGTTGCTGGCACGCCATTCGGGGTTCTGTGGGCATGCTCACTCGGTCACCGTACCTCCAGGTACTTCTCTGAGCCAGTTTCTGTTAACTCCTTCCCAGCAGAGGAGAAAATCACATGTTTGATTTAGAAAAAGAAGAAGAAAAAAAAGCACCCAATACCTGCAAGACAATATCTACTATACATTTACAACAAGCTACCTTCTGAAGGACAGATACTAACCAGCAGCTGTTTATGAGTTCATAAAAAAACGTTTTATTCATTCCCCCACAATCACGGTTTTAAAAAATCCCTGTTTTTTTCAAAGCATGAATCAAAAAGAGGAGGAGCGGGCTTCCTTTGTGTCAGATCAGAGGCAAATTTCTAATAAACTGCTGCTCCGCAGAAACAATCTTCTATAAAATGACACAGTTTTTTTTTATTTTGGCTAGAAGTGGCATAATGATAATTCAAAGACCACTAGAACCACTTTAAAAATAGATCAATAGATGATCGGAGTCAGACTTTTTCAGTTTTCTAGCATTAAAAAAAAAAAAAACTGAATTCTCAATAATTTTCAATCAAATGGGCAAAACTGTTTTTAGGGAATACATTACATTTACATTCCTTCTTTCCAAAACTGGAGTTAAAATACCGGTAGAAGAATTCTAGAAAGGAATGGTCTCAGTTTAAAATAAAAATGTAATGATGTGCAGGGAGGTAATTCAAATTTAAAGATAAAAAAAATTACATTTCTGTTAAACAAAGCTGCAAAAACACACAAAAAATTTACATTTCTGTTAAACAAAGCTACAAAAACACACAAAAAATTTACATTTTAAATGTATATATATACACATATATATATTTACAAAAGCATAAAATAAACACATTTGTTCAACTTAAATAAAAAAAATAGCTACATCTGTATTAATAAAACGCTGAAGCAAGACAGAGAAATAAGAATGCAAAATCAAAGCTTTACAACAGAAGACAGACTCCTGCAGGGATTTTAAAACAATTACAACAATTTAAAAAATTGAAGAAACCAACAAAGGTTTGATCTCCTCACAGAGTTTCTACTGTTGCTTTCACCAATAAAGTCATTTATCCTGTTTTTCAAAGTGAATTTTTTCCTAAAACAGTTAAAAGTAGCAGAATTATTTCCAAGGCGCTTATAAAAAGTTCTGGAATAAAACAAACAATGGCGTGAACCCTGACGATTGTGGTCACATAAAGTAAATCAGAAAACTGGAAATCTTCCTCAAACTGAATCCAAATGTAGATTAAAGACTGTCAGATGTGAACATCCCAGCAGGACGAGTGATGGAAGTTACCTCCAAGAAGCTGTCTCTGCAGCACATGAAGTCGGCTCTTTTCATGATGGCGTCTGAGGTGAGGACCAGCTTGTTTTGACTGAGCGCGGGCTCATCCGGGCACGTGTAGACCGCCTGGAAGAGCCAGACACAAACAATTTAATGCAGAGCTAAAGGAAAGCTAACCATGAAAAAAAATCAACATCCTTTTGAAATTTACGAAAGGAAGGTCAGAACTGGTAAGTATTAGTGTCCATTCATTTTCTATTAAATAATCCTCCTGCTGTATTGAGCTGCCTTGTCTTTTTTTTGATGATTCATTCCCTTTCTGCAATGCAATCACATCCAATGGAAACACTTGTCAATCACAGCCTGTTTACTTTTGAGTACTGTAATAAAGAGGCTGTTATTAAGCCTCTGGATGTATAATTAGCTCTTAGCTCACAACCTCACAAGATACTTGTACATTTTTCTCAGACAATTGAAATGTCTTTTTCACAACTTTGGGAAAATCATCCAACAGAAAAAAAAGAAAGAAAAGGGTTTGCTTTTTTATGTTAAAAAAAGCCCAATGAAGGCAAAAATTAAGATTACCGGTAGATAGAAAAACCTTTTTGGGCCTCAATGCATCTCGTAATGCATTTAAAATAAACACAACAAATCAGCAGCTAGAGTTTGGTTAAATGTTGTAATACAGAGATGAGCGTTTCTTGAGATAATGTTGCCCAGGATGTGACCAAGTGGCCAAACAGACCGTCAAATGCAATCATTTCCTCTCCACTAGTTCTGAGGAAAGAATGGAGGATTTACTTTTATTGTGACTTGAATCCTAAAACTTTTGTGGAAAAAAAGGGTGAATATTAACCAGTTCACAGTCTCAACAGGGAAGGGCTTGCAGTCTAGCCGTGTTACTAGTTACTGCATCATGTTTCAGTTGGCCATCTGATTTGACTTCCATTACAGATGGAGATTTAATAGAAGAGAAGCACAGGTATTCATCTCACTGCTTCAATTTAAGTTTTCATATTCCACTCTGTGAAGATAACAAAGGGGTCAAACATGACGGAAAAACTAAGAAAAGGGCAAAAGTGAAACAAAAACAGGGAGAGAGAAGATTAAAAGCTGCATTTTTCACAATATAAAGTTCCAAAAAATGTCTATTTTTTTCTAAATATTGTGGCTGGAAGGTTACTTTTAATATCAAAATATAGTTCTTCCTTTTAACTTTGCTGAGTAATTAAAGTTGTAATTTAAACAACCTAAGTCGGAACTAGGGCTGCACGATGTGATGAAAACTTGCGATATTAATGATCAATATTGCGATGACGACAGACCTTGCCATACATGAACAAATAGCGAAACAACCAAAAACCTCATTTCCATTTCACTGCAACAGTTTAATTCAAATAAGAGTCACCATAACTTAAATTATACTCCACATGACCTTCGTCTACATAGGAGGCGAACATCTAACATCAAAAGGCTCCATCCGATTGGTCAAATCCATAAATGGATTTATTTGATTCATTAACTACTTCAAGCTGCCATCAGATTGTTTTAGCCCATTAAAAGTGATCATTTTTGCCGTCTTTTGCACTATGCGTATTGCACAGCCGGATATCGCGATAACGATAAATTTGCGATTGTTTTGTGTATTGTGCATGCCTAGTCGGAACTGATAAAACGGAAAAAAAAATGTTTAAAAAATGGCAGCTTCAGGTCCAACTCACCCGAATGTTGTCCAGTACTCTCTTGAACTCCAGCGGCTCGTCTTTTCCCTCCATGGCAGCCGGGTCGAGACCATCGCCGCCGTATATGAACTGGATGATGTCACCCATTGAGCTGCGCACCGTCAGGTCATACTGCGAGCACAAATCTTCTAGGGACTTCACCAGACGCCTCTGTCCAAAGATACAAAGGGATACAACAGGAAAACACAATAAATGCCTCCATTTCAGACAGGAATCCCAATTTGGGATTTTATTCACAAGAAGCCCCAAAATGTTTCTTTGTGTTGCTGGTAAAGACGCTCCAACAGATAATTAAAAAAAACGCTCATTATCTCACATATTTACTGAAAGGAGCAACATCCAGCACTACATGGGATTTGTTTTTCACTTTTACTGTGCCACAAATACCGGTACATTTTTGTTTTGCTGAAGCTTCTTCGTTCTGTTTTGACTCATGCAGCTGTTTGTCTGCAGTGCGATGGACTGATGCCATGACTGCAGTGCTGGCTGTAATACTGTGGCAGCTGGAAGGTCTGTCCAGCAATAAAGCAGATACAAGACAAGAGACATTATTGCCTCACATTGTTTAAATTTTACAGTTAAAAATCTTGACATTACCCAGCCCTCTTGTCCTGCTGTTTTAAATATACCCCCAAGAGCTTTTAAATGCTCTTTTCATCCAGCAGTGATGTGCAAAATGACCTTCAAGATGCTGCAGAGACATATGGAGTATGTTCTTTCTAGCAGTTTGACATCTGCATAGCAACAGGGGTAGATTGTGGGGAGAGGGGCATTACCTGCATGTATCCGGTCTCTGCCGTTTTCACAGCAGTATCCACCAGACCCTCTCGGCCCGCCATGGTGTGGAAGAAGAACTCAGTGGGAGTCAGACCGGAATAGAAACTATCAGCCACAAAGCCTTTGGCAGCAGGCAGCTGGTGAGAAATTATAATTGAGATAACTATGCATTCAATTCAGTTTGAAAAGTGTTTTAGGCCATTTCTGCTCTGCAGTTTAGCCTAATTTCCCTTTTATTGGAGTTGAAGAAACTGCATTATAAATAGAGGCAAGATGGAGGCAGAAAAGCATCACTCACTAATGAAAATAATGGGGTACCAACGCTCTGAGAAACATTTCCTTTAACCATCATAAAAGGCTAATTCAGTGCCAGCAATCAATAAAAAAAAAAAACGATACATTCCCACTTTGTACCGTAGTTAGAAGAGATTAAAATGGATTTTGTTCTTACTTTGGAGTGTTTCTCAAAGTGAGGCAGAGAACGGTTCTCAAAGCCGTCGGGGACTCGAGAGCCACTTATGGCCTGCTGGCCCACACAGGCAATCATCTGAGAAATGTTAATAAAGGAACCTGAAAGTAAACAGACAAAGATAGAGAACACATGCAAATGATGCAAACATGGAAAAGCAATTATTGATAAGAGAGTGCAGGTTAAACTATAAAGTAGTATAGTATAGCTATATGAACATTCGTGTAAATGGAGCATCACTCACTCTTTTAAATTTGGACTGACTTTCCTTTTATTGATGCCTTAAAGCATCAACAGTGGAACTTCATAAGTTTCTCTTTGGAAAATCCTTTATGCAGGTAATTTACATAGTTTAGACAAATTGGTTCTACTTCAGATCAAGGTTCACCCCAGCTTTAACTTAAGGTTAAGCAATTATAAAACAAATTAGAGCGGGTTGAAGTTCCAGCCTTTCAGATTCATGCTATCCTTCTAAAAAATGGAAAATCCGCCATTTTTAGTTCAGGATGGAAAAAAGTACTTTTCTTTTTTTTCCCAGCAATGCTGTTGTTGATTCAGACTTACCTTTGGATCCACAAAGAGCCATAATAAGTGGACTGTTGCTCTTGTCAAGCTCCCTGAGGCAGGCACTGCCTGCTCGGTCTCTGATGACGGAAAGCTCCCTCAAGATGAGAGCCTGTCAAAAGACAAATGCAGACCAAGACACAAACATCAAGTTCTGCTCTGCAGGGGTAAAGCACCCTAAGAAGAAAAACTGCAGTAGAAAACCATTGTAATTCAGTCTGATTTCTTTCCAATAACTCTAAAAAGATGCACAGTTAAAAAAAGGTACATAAATGAATAAAAAAGGTGAAGACACAATGCTTTCTCATCAAAGGTTTTGCAAAGTAATAATGAGCAATTATGAGTGAGTTGTCAAAGTCAAATAAAGAGTTGGCAAAACATTTATAAATTGCGCAAGCCGAGGGCCAGTCTGGTTAAATGTTTATCAAACCGGCAAACAAAAATAAATTCTGAAAATCTCGAGTTTTCACTTTTTATCCAAAACTTTTGATAGTGCTTTCTAATGACAACCTTTCCCAACAGATGACAACAACATAAAAAAAGAAAGGAAAAAAGTGATAAATTCATTATTATTATTGTTAGTATTAGGCTATGTTTGCCATTTTAATACACTAGTTGAAACTGGAATTGACAAGACAGTTTGTCACTAAAAACAACATTACACATTAAAAAGCATTTATTTTGCTTAAGCTCTTTCTAAAGTTTTTCAGGATTTGCTTTTAACAAAAAGCATTTTATACAGGACAACAACAGCAAAAGTTTAATCTCTTGTAGGAAAAATCTAAATAACCTGTAGCAGCAAAAAAGATTTTTCTGCTCTGATAGATGCCCTCTTGCCTGAGAAACTTGATGTCTCATTTTGGATTCAAACTCATTAAAATTTGGCTTTTAGCTGAGGGGAATCCTCAAGACTGAATGAAGATGTTCATTATTCAGAACAACTCCTGTGTGATCGTTTGTTTATGTACATTTAAGAGGCGAGGACTCCTGCTTGCGGTCTCTCAAACGGCTTTTAATGGCCAAACACATTAGCAGGGCATTGTGGGATTTGTAGTGAATTAGCAGCTCACATGGGGCAGCTCAAAGGCCTGATTGGCAGAGAGTGGAAAAAGCTGCAACACCAACCTCCAGCGTCTCCTCTGCTGAGCAGCCTGGCTGCTGCTGTAATTTGCCCGTCTGCAAAGCTTCGATGTATTCATCACACTTCTTGTAGCCGTCATCGAGCAGGTCCTGTTTGGCCTTCAGCAGACCGTGGCCTGGAGTCACATCGCCGATTCCAATGGAGAATCCTCTGTTTGCTGAGAGTTAGGAGTTTAACAAAATAAAATAAAGAAAGATTACCTAGTGTATTATACATTTCTATTTTATTTCTAGTAATAATAATAAAGATGATTTTTGTTTTGATTGAATGTTACAAAAATGAATCCTAGAATCCAATGTTCTTTACCAGTTTTCTCATTTTAACACACAAAATAACATTCAAAACTCTGTTAACATGCAATCTTGTCTTTTTTTTACCAACCAGTTCGTTTTATAACAAGGAAATGACTGAATCTGCAGTTACTATTGTGTCAAAACGTTTATTTAAACCACATGGCTGGAAAACTGTCCCAAAAGTTCTCAAACAAAGAGATTGATGAAATGTTTTAAACCTAATTTTTTTAAAGAAACTTTGCATTCCAAAGTACCTACAGAGATACACTGGAGCAAGCCTCGCCAGGCGCGACATGGCGTTTGCGGCCTCCAGCTGTCCCCAGTCCCTCAGCAAGATGTAGAAAATGTTGTTCTTGGAGCCTGAACCCAAGGTGCCTTTGTCCATGCTGCCACACATCAGCTCACTGTTGTGAATCACCACAACTGAGAAAACAAGGACACTGTTAGAATGCAAAGCCCAGGAAGAATCAATAAACTATACCGAGTCATCCTTCACCTCTGGAACCCCAATAAACACAAAAAGAATCAATGTGGAATTAGGATCTGGAAAAATCTTCTTTTCTTTTCTATGTATTGGAGAAGACGTATACAGAAACTAAGATAAATGAAGAATCTGTGAAAACTTTTATTTTAGGATAATAAACCCATTTTTTGTCATTTCTGCAAATATGCCTCCTTTTATATTGTAAAGGTAAAAAAATTACAGCAAAAATCGACAAGATGACAGTTCCCACCAAGTCTTTGTACTAACCTGAATGCTAGCTGCATGAAATTGTACTTTTCTAAATATCTTCTGTCAAAAACTGGTCCATTAGTAGAGATTCTCAGTTTGAACCTACTATAGGTCGTGTCCCAACCTGACAGAACAGTTTTTGTGTTGAACTGTCCCCCCATTGGAAAGGTCTTTTCTTAGGATGAACCTGGTGGGATGTCTGCCTCAAAAAAGATTGGCAGTTGGTTCTAATGCTTAAAGACGAATATCCAAAGGTTATTTATTAAAAGAGAGGAAAAACACAATTGTAGGGAGGACAAAAAATTCTCACACATAAAGCACGTAGAAAGAAAATAAGATTTTGTGTTTCAATTTGTGGAGTAAAATTGTGGAACAGAACCAGTAAATGCTTGAATCAATGTCCAAAGATAAAAGAATTTCAGTATAAATACAGAAATATGATCATTTGGTGGGTGTACTGGGTTTAGTTAAGAAAGTAAGGACTTAAGGTAAAGGGGGTGAGAGTTTATAAGATTTTTCTTCTTCTTCTCACCCCCTTTTGGACTTTTGTTGTTTATATAACTCTGTCTTGTCTTGTTGTATATAATTTTCTTCTTTTATTTTGTTATTCTACACTTGTTTTCACTTGAACATGCTTCCTCACTGCAGAGTAATGACTCCTTTCCATCTGTTTGTGTGCTCGTGAGATTCATTTTTCTTCTTAAACCTAAGAAAAGACATGCCTGAATGCCTCACACGTTCAAAAACGAATTGTTTAGATGAGAATCAACTGTAGTTTAGGCAAAATGAAGTATTCGTTGCTTTTTTGTTGTACTTTTAAAGTATATTAATAAGAACTGTTTCTGTCATCATTTATTAGAATTCCTGAAGTCACTTTACAGATACATTTTCTATTCAATCTCTCTATTTCTTCAAACCATCTGCATGATGGTCTCCTAGCTATGATCTCTTTCAGCTTTTGAATGTACCCACATGTAAACATCTTCACAGTTGCCATGGTTACCAATCAAAAGCAAAGCTGGAAAAAAATCCTAAATTACAGCCAAACCACTTTTAGCCGACCATCAATAAGAACCAGCACAGAAATGTGTCCTAAATTAGGAGTTTTAACGGCAACGGGAGAAAACATAAAAGGTAAGAACACTAGAGGTATTGCAGAAGCTGCAGCTCAAGCATCCATTAAATATATTATACTAAAAATATAATGACTTCTTTCAGTTTTTACAAAAACAAATTGTCCAGTTTCCCTTTTATTCTTTACTTTTTATGTTAAAAGCTTGCAAAAAAACACCCATTAAGCATGATGGAACATTTTCAGCATTTCTTGTGTCCAAAATGGTATAAAACTGTCAACACAGACACTTTTTAAGTTGCAAAGATAACTTTTAATAGATAAATCATCAATTCATTTGTGTGAGAAGCTTTATTTTTAACAAAGCAAAAAAGATGTCAATTAGTTAAACTAAAGGCACCCTTTTGTTGAAAACTACAGAGATTTTATGACTAAAGCAGATGTGAATTAAATAACATTTAATTCAATGGATGAAATTGTGTTGTAGAGAACAGTTTGAACCACCAGAATCCTCTTTTCAAAGTTGCTTTCAAAGATGACCCCTTAATTAAGATTGGACGATCAAATGAGATTATGCATTTAAAGGATTTAGGCTAACCTGCATCCCAAACAGACTAATGAGAATATCGTGGAAGTGTATTTACTTCTAGAAATCCTCTTTTTGTGATATTTCTGTGTTGAAATCCCAATTTATGTCAAACTAAACAGATAAATACATGAAATAAATTAAAGAGTAAGTCTATATTCTATAAAGGATCATTTTTGAATGGAAATCTGGAACTGAATACACTTTTCCATGGTATTGTAATTTTTTGGAAAGGCGATCCCTTCACAGCAGAGACTTACATGAGTCGTTGTAACACAGATCCTCTCCCTTCCCACAGTACTGTTTGCCTTTTGTCCGCAGGTTGGCCTTCACTGGACAATCCTTACTTGGCCTCAGGATCATACTGAAGATCTGTTTGCCCGTCCACAGAGCCATCGGCTGTTGGATTCATAGCACAACATAAGCTTCACCTTGATTTGAATTTTTCCTACATGAATAATAGGGCTAAGTTTAAATAATGACTACCTTTAGAATCGCTGGGTGAGGTAAAGAGATTCTGACTTTTTCATCTTTGCCCACAAGGATTGATGCCACAATCTGGCAGGCTTTTGATCGATCAAAGAAGGTGTCCTTCAACGTCAACAGGTAAGCACCTTAAGGAATGAAACATGCAGTTTAGAAAAGGACCTCCCTTCATGCAAAGGTTGCTAAAGGGCTCCATCATCAGGTGGAACATTTGAACTTAGAAAAAACGTGAAAATAAATATTATTTAAAAGATTGTTCTCATTTTAGATAATTAAAAACATGGAAGAAAATATGGCCTCACTAACCTGTCAAAAAGTCCTGAATAGCAGCAATGAGAGGTTCGCCGTTTCTGGGAGTGACAAGATTAGCTTTGGTCTAAAAGACATAAGAACTACTTTAAGTGAAACTGTAACAACAGCTTTTAATTTGGTTTTTGATCCGACATTTGTGGAGCAAAAAGCTTGGAACTGGTGATGATACAAACCCCCATCAGGATCAGGGCCTCTGCTTTGGCTTCTTCCGTTTGAGGAAGATGGAGATTCATTTCATCTCCGTCAAAATCAGCATTGTAGGGAGTACAAACGCACTCGTTGAAGCGAAACGTTCTGTGTGGTTTGACTCTGGCCTGTGACATGGAAAAGAAACCCACTTTAAATAGTTGGGGAAATGAGACTAAAAGATTAGCAATAATAGAATTTAGAGAGTTGCTTTTTTAGATTCTATGTATAATTAAAAGTAAGATAAATATAGTATTTATGTAGTCAAGAAGCAAACTTACTATGTGGGCCATGATGCTAAGTTTGTGCAAAGATGGCTGCCGATTGAAGAGGACGACGTCTCCATCTATCATGTGTCTCTCCACAATGTCACCAAACCTCAACTCCTGAGCTATTTTTTCCCGGTTTCCATATTTCAAGAACCTAGAGAACCGATTTGTCTTCAAACTGTAACACTGACAATAGTTTGGCTATAAATGAGGAGCAGCAAACCTCACCGTTTAATCTGATTGCGGCGGTTCTGGATAAAGTTGGCTCCGGGGTGAACATCGGGGCCGTTCCGCACCAGCTTTCTCATCAGTTCCAGGTTGGCTTTGTTTACCTGAAGACAGCGTTGACATGAAACACCGTCTGCAGCAGAAGAAAGTCTGCCGGATTCTCTGTGCAAGTCTGCTTTACCATCTCTGGATACGTCAGGATTTTAGCCACGTGGACGGGAACGGCCACTTCATCGATCCTCAGGTTGGGGTCCGGAGAAATAACCGTTCTTCCTGAGAAGTCCACTCTTTTCCCTGAGAGGTTTCCTCTGAATCGGCCTGAGTCGTCACAATTTTAAAAAATGGTCAGTTTCAAACTCTTTCAGTATATTAACAAGACATGCAAAGTTTTTTTTTCATACAGTTAACTTTTAGTTCTAGATTTTGATACTTCAACAAAAAAATGAATATTAATCAAGGATTGAACTTTTTTTTATAAAATGTTTCACACAGTGATAATATGTCCATATAAATCACCATAAACCAACTTTACAAAAGTGTTTAGTCAGTAACTAAATAAAATAGAGGCTTGTTTATGTCTATTGCTTATTTAAACCAATAAAAACTGAAAAAAAGAGAAGAAAAAAAACAAAAAAAAGGGGAAATTCTATTCTAATTTCCCCAAAAATATGTCATTAAAAATAAATAATTCTTAAATATTCAAAGCTAAATCAACTAAAACAAACAAAAAAAAAGTCTAAAAATATATTGTTTGACTTGATCACTGATCCAATTCACCTTGCTTTCCCTTGAGTCTTTGCACAAAACCTCTTGTCCATTTTTTCGGTGCCATATTGAGCGGGATGCCGGAAAGTTCACTGTTTATGTAAAGTGCACATTGCAGCTGGAGGAAGTCCCAGTCCTCCATGATCATCTGGGTTTTTGCTCCACTCATGCGATGCTAAATGACAAAAGGTGTTAAAGTAAATAGAAAAACGGTTTTACGATCATTTAAATATTGCCATTTCAGTTTAAGGTCATTGAAAAAAAACGTTATAAAATATAACATTAGCGAGTTTGAAAAACACCAACCTTTTTGATGACATCGTTGAGGAAGATGATCTCCGTCAGCTTCATGGTGAGGTCATCTTCATTGGTGCCCGACTTCAGGTCGCTGACCACAGACGGTCGGATGCAGAGAGGAGGAACGAGGAGGCGGGTGATGATGAGGTCTGCGGGTTTGCCTGCTTCCGGGTTCATCAGCAGCAGAGGGATGTCTTCATCCGGAATCCTCCTGAACAGGTTCAGGACCACCAGGGGATTCAGGTTTTCCTGGAAGAAGATTTTATATATATTATTAAAAGAGGCAAAACGCTGAGCTGTGAATCAGAAAAATCCGCTTACCTGTGCTCGGTTCAACAGCGGTTCGATCAGTTTGTTGTGTTCGATGGCTGTATCGAAGGACTGCATGAACTCTGACACAAATGGATCCACCACTTTCTTGGTCGTTTTATATTTTTCGTGAATGATCTTTAACAGGCCACACTTTTTTACAGTTCCTTTAAAAAAAAAATGTAAAAAGACATTTTCTTTTTTTTTTTGTTTTCAGGAAAAACCTGAACTTGAAGTGAATATCTGTTTACCATTAAAAGCAGAACAATTCAGACAAACTGTCCTTTTGCGGCATTTTTCGGAAATCTTCTTTTTCAAGCCTCGCTTCTGGAGATAAGCCAGGTTGGGCCGTTTCAAGAGATCCAGAAACTGGAGTTTTTCCTCTTTGGTCAGCATTATGCTGGAGCAGGTTTTGCAAATCATCTAAAAAGAAACATCAAAGCAATAAGGAAATCACATCCAAAATACCTAGAATAGTAAGGACCATAAAGGGTATAGCTATGATAGGAAATTATCACAACTGTGTAAGAAAAGCTACTAAAAAGGCGTGCAAAAATTAAAGTCTCCTTAACAATATTTGTTTGTGAAAGCATACTTGCCTGTAGTATTCCTATAACAGCTTTGAAGTAGCCAACATGAAAACAAGGCAGTTCTAGGTCCAAATACCCATAATGCCCCAAACAATCTGCCAGATTCTTCCCACAAGTCAAACATGGTCGGTCTTTCTCACTTGTTCCCTGCAGGAAACAGGAAGTAAAAGGTATGTTAACACGGAAATCATGTTTCTTCTGAACGTTTTTGTTTTTCCTAAAACTTTATTGTAAATACCAGGAACAGTAAAAAAGTATTACTATATTTTATTGTATTAACATACAGTTTGATGTTAGGAACAAATTTCAAGACATTTTAAACGTTGATGTTTTTTATAAAACTTATGACTCAATATAAAGTCTGATCTCCGCTAAAAATAAAGACAAATTTGGGATTTTGATTAAAAAAAATTACATTTATAAGTGTAAAATGTTGCATTATGTTGACAAAAGCCAGAACATGTATGCTTCCAGTGTAAAGAATAGGAAAGTGTCAATTTGTAACAAAAGAAATCACAGAAAACTTGGCCAAAAGATTGAGAAAAGAGGCAAAGCCTAAACAAATGATGAACTTTTTCTGGTGAAAATTGACAAAAGGTGCACATTTTGTTAATATTGGGTTTATATATTCTTAAATACGTTTCGAAATTTATGTACATTTTAGTGTATTTCAACCTATTGGAAATAAAATAGCAATTAGGTAAAAGCCAGATTGCTTCTCAAGATCTACATATTGTTTTCAGTAATGAATAAAATGTGGCAAAGTTGCAATCTTTTTCTGGAAAAGTGCTCTTTAAACCAGGCTTTTACTACAGTGAAGGAGAAAGTGTAAAAGTGGAAAGAGGGTCTAAGGGCTGGGTGTTTTGCTCAGCTTAGTCTGTTTAGTTTAGTTTAACTAATTAACCTTAACCTTAATAGCTATTGTATTTTACACCTGCTTTTATGTTTTGCACAATTAGTGAAGCCTGTTGAGGCAAATGTGTTGGAATATTGGGTTATATAAATACTTGAATTGAAATTGTTCTTCTGAACCTGAACTGTATATTTCTGAAATGAATGGCTGTGATGTTTTTCCTTTTGTCCTACCATGCGGTGATCCAGTACTCCATGGGGCAGTGGGGTGTGTTTGGTGTCCTGGCTGTACAGATTCTTGCTGACCACCTGGATGTGGGCCTGCTGCCGCATCTGCTCAGCAGATTTCATCCCAAAGCAGATGTGGCTTCTGCAAAGGAGAAGGAATACGCATATGCTTCAACCCAACTCTTTATTAAAATTAAATAAATATAGTATGTGGACTATCACCACAAAGCAAATGGATCACAGAATACACACGGATGTCACCATCATGGGTTCTTAAGGGTAACAAACCTCAACAACATTGCTGTAGGTTATTTGTTAATTTTATAAAAGCCTTCTTCTGCCTATTGATTTTTATCCACAAGCAAATTAAATGATTAACACAAGCTGAATTTGGTGAAATCATGTGACAACTCTACTTTAAACTTCAACGACTTCTATTGACAATATCTAAAAGAAATAAAACATTAAAATACTGCAGATCAATGACATACTAGTAGTCTGGTAACAAGGCGGCACATAAAAACCTTTTTAATAAATAACTACCTCATTGTAATTTAGCAATAATTGCAGCTAAAAGAAGAAAACATGGAAGCTAACAAACTCGCAAAAATACTCACATTTTTTTAGCCACGTCTGTCTCTCGGAATTGCTCCTTCACCATTTTTGCAGCGTTTACACAATCAAACAAGTGTATACAACTATTATTAATTATTGTGATTTCTTCGGAACAGCTAACTGTCACTTTACTCTTCCATGTTGTGGAAATGCCATCAGATCCAACATGCAACCATCATGCAAAGCGTCGGCAGCGTGTTGGTTCCGGTTGGTTCCTGCCGCTGCTTTCAAGGATCAAATATAAAATCAGGAATTTAGGATGCAACTCTCTGTCCAACTGAATTTCTTGTACCATATTGGGGTATGTTTCGTATAAATTTAACTTTATAATATAATCTATAAAATACGCAAATAGAAAAACACCAAGTAGCAATACGTACAAACGAAAAAAACCTCCAAGTATATTATAAAATCAACAAAAAAATTTGTTGATGATCTTTCGTATTATAGCACGCTGCAATAAAGTTTTAGCCTCGTTAAATTTGAATACAAGTTAAATATTTTTCAGCTTTGCCCTATATATATGTCTATCACCCCGTGACCCAGAAAGGGGATCAGAAAATGTATGGATGATATACGTCATATATATTTCTGTTGTTTTGCCGTGAATTGTTTTATTCAAATAAAAAAAAGCTGATTTTTCATATAGTCCTTGAAAGCACCGTAGCTACCAGCTCAGCCAAAGAGAGCAAAATTGAAGCTCAGACTCTGGCCAACTAAAGTGAGTGCTGACACCTAGCGGCTAAAATATCACATTGCAGCTGAGGTATGAACGGTTTATATGGGATGATGTCCCTATTTTCTCATCTTAACAGAAGAATTTTTCAAATATCAGGAGTGAATCTTGCCTTTGCAATTGAGGTGAACACCCAGGTACTTGAAACTTTCAACCATGTGGATGTCAGTTCCCTGGGTGTTCACCAGTATGAGGGCCACCGTTCTTCGTCTTCGGAGGTCTGTCACCATCTCTTTGGTCTTGCTAATATTTAAGCACAGGTGACTGCTCTCACACCAGCTCATAAAGGTTCTGATGGTTGACCGGTACTCCACATCATCTCCTTCAGACACACGCAGACCACAATGGCTAAGTCATCTGAGTACTTCTAAAGTTGACAGCTGGTGGTTTTATGTGAAAATCTGACATGCTGAGAGTGAAGAAAAAACGGTGAGAGCACAGTTCTGTGGCGGGTCCAGTGCTGCAGAATACCACCTCAGACACACAGTTGTGCAGACGCATGTACTGTGGACGGTTAGTGGACCATCCACTCCTGCTCCCTCCAGATTCCCCCGCAGCAGTCCTGGCCGGATGGTGTTGAAGATGCTGGAGAAGTCAAAAAACACATCTCTTGTCCTGCTGGTATCCATGTGAGTCAGTGTCCAGTGCAGCAGATAGATGTCAGCGTCACCCACCCGGATGTTTGCCTTGTAGGTGAACTTCAGCAGGTCAGTCGCCCTTCATCACAGAGTGGAGGTGCATGAGGATGGGCCTGTCCATGGTCCTCATCAGGTGGGAGGTCAAGGCGACGGGTCTGTTATGGTTCTGTTGCTTTGTTTGTGTGATCTTGGGGTTCTGAACCACACAGGAGGTCTTCCACAGGACTGCGACTTACTCTTGGCTGAGGCCCAAGTTAAAGAAGTGCCTCAGGACATGACAGAGCTGGTCTGCATAAATAAAATCAGTATAATTAATTGCATATGTGTATATACATAATAATGTAAAAATACGTTTTCTTTTTAAAGTTTCTCCATTTGATATGTATCATTTTCATCTAAAGAGAATAATTACATGCGTTAGTTGTTGCTTACTTGTTGTTTTGCATATTAACCACTAGATGGCGGCAAATGCATTTCCTAAGCTGAGAAAGCCGGGGTGGGAGAGACCAAACAAACCTGCAGTTCTGAACTACCTGCATTGTTTCATTCATAGGCATTAAAGCGCTGATGGGGACTGATGATGACTTCCTGAGGTGATCCTTCTTCATGCTTGCACTGATTAATTCTCCCATCAGGTAATAACCGCTGAGTGTGAAAGTTGCCCAAATAAGCCGACTTTTCATTAAAAATTCTGCAACCACTATAATTGAGCTTTAATTGAACCTCTAATATGATATGTAGCATGTAAAATGAATCTGAAGAGACTACTGTTCCACCAAAGTCCTCTGCTTTTGTGTAGACACCATGACTTAATGATAAAGGCCACTGATGTTTCCATCTGTACAAACAAATGTAAAGGGCCTGTGGAGAGATCCTCAATGCCTCTCCAGGGACCTCTGTGCGCAGTGCCTTTGAGCATGAGGTGCTGCTTAGAGATCCCCTTTCAAAGTGCCTCCTGAGCATATCTGTGTACTAAATTGTTTGTAAAATTGTTTTTCAAGTACAGTATTAAAATATTATGAGCAGAAATACTGTGTTCCCAAGGGAGGAATTGATTATGTCTACTAAAAAATGTATCTCAGTGTAGTACTGAATATATTATGCTGTACTTCCTCAACTATATAGTCATAGAAAAAAAAATATGGCCGGCAAGGCAAGATTTTTCTCTTTTGCTACCAATTGTTTTTATTCAGTAAGACATAATAATAAAGGCAAATATTAGATCATTAGTGTGGAATCTCACAGGTTTTTAATGCGTACAACGGACTGGCTCTTAATACTTCATCTGCAGCCCTCTGTAAGATCAATCATTCTGTCCCCACAGGATAAATCTAGTGCACATCACTTTGTGTAACCAACGCAAGATTGGAAACAAACTATTCAGTTGGTAAGTGGAAACAGATTCCTCAGCATTTTGCATTGAAATAGTTTTCTTGACCCTATATAACCGTTTGCATTGTATCTGATACGCGCATTTCTGAGACCCCTATCCCATTAGCATGATCCAAAATTTCCTCAAAAACCAATTAAATTTAACTTGGTCTGTGTTTTCTGCCCTGTTGTTCATCATTATTCCACTAGAGGCAGTAGAAGGGCATTTCCACCTCATCTCAAAATCTTTAAAAAAAAAACAAAACTTTTTGACGGAAGATTTTTCTAATTTTCAGAATTTTATGTTTAGAATAACCCAACTATTGTTATGCATTTTTTAGTGGCTATTTGCTGTATTTAAACAATGCAACATTTGTTGATAATTAATAAAATATAATACAGTCACACCATGTTAAAATATGTATTCAGACTGGAAAAATCAGATGGTCTAGACCCAGGACCCTTAATTTGGTCTGGATTGAGTCCTGAACGTTTCGTTCCAGTCTAAAGCTTGTACACAAGATCTCTTCATTCATTGGTCAGGAATTATGAGGGCGGGGCAAAGCAACTAGAGGCAGAAATTATGGAAGTTTATTCAAACTTTATATTTAGCTCACAAGTTTTGAAAGTCTGTATCAACGTCAGGCTCAACTCTTTACTCGCTTCTTTTTGTCCAGTGGAGTCATGCTGCTGGGCGGTTACTGGCAAGAAGACGGCCAAGAAGGTATGCTGCTAAATGTTTATGACATATGGGTATGGGTTGCCAGGAAAACAGTGAGAAGCAATGTTTACCATGTTAAAAATTGTTTTGATGAGTCAGAATTCATCTGATCACATTTCACTGAGCTGCAGTGTCTCATGGTTGTGGTCTTACGGCATTGTTTTAAGAGAATTCTGTTAAGGAAGCTGCAAGGTAGCTTTTAGGATGGCGTCACAGCAGCACCTGTCAGGCACAGAAAAGCGTGTAAGCTATGGAAGCATATCTGTCTCATAATTCAACACCGCTCATTCTATGACTTGATTAAAATGATAAATAAAATGGCATTTGATATTTCATTTTCATAAAGTTCTCTAGTAAATGTGTACCAAAATTCAATTAGAAATATCTAATAAGACAATTAAAATCAGAAATGCCTTTTCATTTTCACAGTGAAACTCCCTCAATTGACTCAAGAACAAAATTAAAACTCAATCCTCCAAAATGCTTTTTAATTTTTTTTATTTTCGAGTCAATGAACCCTGTTTTATTGTGAAAATGAAAAAGCCCTTGCAGTATTAACTTTAATTTTGAATCATGATACAGATATGCTTCCATAGTAAGAAGCGTTTTCAGTAGTGTTAAAATAAAAGTCCTAACAAATAAACAGCTGGACCCCTTTGTCTGTTTGACAGCACGACAACTGTTGCTTTATATTTGTGCGCGGCTCATCTGTATTCCTACTCTGTTTACGTCGCCTTTGGTTCAGTTGCTTCGCTCCGAGGACGGATTGTATTTAGACTGAGGAATCTCAGAGCGAACCGAAGCTCAGTCCGACTGGAAACTAACCGAGACCACCTCAAAAGGTTGGTCCGAGAGCGGTTCCTGGTCCCTGAGTGTATATAGACTGAAAATCATTGCAAGAACGCACTAAATCACCAAATTACCCCCAATAGATCATTATTGATACTATCTATATTTCATTAGTGAATGATATTGAAAAACTTTTTTGTAGATTTTATCAAATGGTTTAAAAAGATCTTAATTTACAAAAAAAATTGAATTTGAGGTCAATTTTTGGATGCAGTGGCCTTTTCGGGGTTACCCCCATGACGCTTATTGATGCACATTTTTATTAAACACTTCTGTTCTAAATTAACTTTAATCAAGCATGTACATAAAGCCATTAAGCAAAGACATCAGTGAATTTCTTTTACACAACTGGAAAATATTCAAGGGGTTAAAATTATTATAGTTATTTGGTTCGCCATCCCTCCAGGAAGTTGGAATAAATATTAAGTTATAATTTTGAATAATTTATCTTTTTTTCCTGTTTGTATTTAGCTGCAATGACACATAATATGGAAAAAAAAATTGAAATAACTTTTTGTATTTTTTTTAATAAACAATAGCTACAAATGTAATGTAAACCTGTTTGTTTGACATTTGACCAGTTCAAGGGGTCTGTTTACCCATCATGCACTTGGCGGCATGCAAAACCCGCTTGTAGATCAATGTAGACACCGTCTTTGCGTAATTTGCACGAGTAATTACTGTTCTTCATTTACAAAGCCACCCAGGGTTCATAATGGGGCTGCAAAACATTGACCCGGGACAATTGATTGATCCCTTCCTCCTTCAAAACATTGCCCCCGCTAATGACCGCGTAATGAAAAAAGTCGCCTTCAGTCTCCTTATCCAGTTTGGCTGATCTTTCCCCACCACCACCTCCACCATGCTTTCTGCAATAGTGTCAAGTCCTTGCTTAGAGCCCCTAAACTTCCCCACCCACAGCTCATCCTGTGTGTGCCTGCATGCATGTTGTGTGTGCTCTTCAGTAATCAGCCACACAGACTCGCCTTTGGTGGCTGGAGAATGATTCCATATTCCACTGGGTAATTTATGCAGAACTAATTCTCTACAGGAATGGAAGGGCTGGGAGGGAGGCACAACCAAGGGAGCAAAACAGAAATGCAGGGAAGGAAGAAATCTGTGGTGAAATAATTATCCCTGGTGTCACTGTAGCAACATTCTGCGAAGCCGCTGTCAATAAAATATTGAGCTACACAATCTATTTCAATTTTGCCTCAAAAAGATGCTGCAAAAGGGTCAGGCGGCAGCAGCAGGAAGGAGGAGACCCGTGCACGCACACACAGACTCATTTCTGTCGAACTCCCCACTCAGAGGTAGCTGGCGACGTGTGCTGCTTACAGACTGACTGGGAAGCACAACGTTGCCTGTAGTCATTTAACTTGTCAAAACAGCATGGCTCCATGTCTCCTCGCATTTGAATTAAGCAGGTTTGAATGAATGAAAATAAAATGAAAGAGGATGAGAGGAAAAACTGAAACGAGGGGGGGGGGGGCTTCCCCGGAGAACCATTGGTATCACAGTATAGATTATGATAGTTTATGATAGACGGCTCTGTAATAAGAGCCCTGTGTCAGGGTGCATTTCTGACAGTTTCTATAAATATGTAATTATTGCTGGGGACTGGGATGCAGATGGGCTTCATTGTGTTTGTCCCACAGCATGTATTGATCAACATAATGTACACACAACTGTGTACTGTTGGATTTACAAGCTGGTCCTGACTGATCAGTACACTGCTCTGTCACCATCATTGGTGATTGGTTACCCTGTCAGCACCTGGAATAATTTGTCATGGTCTAGTTCAGCTGGTTAAGCAGGTTGGCCAATGCTCGAAGGATCAGCGGTTTGATCCCCTCTCCCTTCAGCCAACTGTCGTGTCCATGGGCAAGACACTTCACACTCCCTGCCACTCGTGCGTGAACGCGAATGAATTTCCTAGTGATGGTCATTGGGGTGCTTACTGGCAGCCCCGCCTCTGTCAGAATGCCCCACGCCACATCAGTAACTTACCATCACCATCAGTATGAATGAGGAGTGAATGAATAATGGATACACATTGTAAGCACTCAGAGATAAATCCAATCTGTGATCATTAAATGTTTACGTTTCTGCCATCACGACCAGTCTCCTGGATCTAGCAGGAGCAATTTGCTGCAGCGGCTGGATTTTTTTGCTACATCATCCACATCGTGCTATGCCATGTCAGATGGGGTTTTCCTGCAGACATTTTCAAGTCACATCACGGCAGATCAATGGTTCTGTCTTCTAGAGAGGAATTACCCGTGCCAGACCATGTGTCCTTTTCCTGAGGAGGGTCGCCAGGGCCGCTCTTCTTCATATTTTCTCTTCCCATAGATGTTTACCGGTCCTTCCCCTTGGTCGTGTACCCTGTCCTGAGGAGGATCACCAGGACAGCTCTTCTTCATGTTTCCTGTTCCCGTGGATGGTTGTTGGTCCTTCCCGTTGGTTGTGTTCCCTGTCATGAGGAGGCTCGCTGAGACTCCTCCCCTTCAAGTTTCTGGTCTCTGGAGAGAGTCATCAGGACGATCTTCCTTCCACCTGTTTCTGAGGAGGGGCTCGCCACTTTAACCCCTCATCTCCTTTGGGCTGCAGGAACCTGAGCATTTGTCTGGTTTTACTTCTGTTCTATTGCTCCTCTGCGTCTCCTCCTCCCAAGTGAGGTATTCTGTTAGAGCATCTGTAATCTGCCCTTTTGGGGAGGGGCACTGTGAGAATTGTGCACTTTGATTTGAAGTTTTGGAGACATTGACTCGGTTTGTGTAATGTTCATTTTAAGTTTTTCCTCCTGTCAGTCACTCCAGGTTCAGGTTGATAAACTACTGCTTTCTTAACTTAGTTAACTATCCTCAGGTAATCTAAGTTTGAACTTTTTCTTTCTCCCTGGGTTTTGTCATGTTCAGGTTTATTAAACATTTAAGTTTCTGCCACCATGCCTGGTCTCCTTCATTTTGAGTTCTACACCTCCAATTCCTGAAACACTTCATGGCTGTTTGCAGATATGTAAAACAAAGAGGGTTTAACAAGGCGGCCTGAAGAAAAAGTAAAAGAGTGACAGAGTTAGAGACCGAGAGTGGAAGTTTCATCTCACATCTTGATGAGTTTGCTCCGACTACAGACCCCAGATGGGGCCTGATGATGGGAGAGATAAAGGAAAGAGAACAAGGTAAGGATGGACGAGAAAAAGCAAAAATGATAGGATGAAGGAGTGGAAAATATATTAATGAAGGATGAACAGATGAAGAAGGCAAACACAAGTTAAAAGGACGTTTGGCTGAAGAGTATGGGTATAGGATTAAGTGAAGGGAGATGATGAGGAAATCAGGAGAGCATGTGCAGAAATTAATGAGGTAAGGATGACATATTTGAAGACGGATTTAAAGGAAAACTGAGGGCATGTGGGTGGGGTCAAAGGTCAGTGTTTTATTGTTTTACAGAGTTTAAATAGTCCAGTTTGGTGTTTAAAGATTTTAATCTCATAATGAGGGATGCCCCCCTCAAACTTTAATTTTTACACTATGGATATCCATAAAAAACATTCAAAGAAAACACTTTAACCGGTTTTAAAGAGTCTTTATTGTTTCAGGCACATATTTGTCCTCTTTATAAAAGTTGAAGCCCTGTCTGTGTTTGTGAATCCAAATGTTCTGTTGGGAAACATTGATGCAAAGAAGCGTCAGTCAAGCAGCTTCAGTAACAGTTTTGCCTGAATGCAAGAGCTTCTGTTAGACCTGCACTAGACATTTGTGTGAGGTAGGATGAAATGTCCTTGATGCAACATTCTGTCCAGACGCACCAACCTCAGTGAACTCAAGCTTCAGCCTGAAACTTTATCTTTGACGTTTATCACTCGGTTGTCACCACATTAATCACCTTCACAGCCTTTGTTGCAAAAATGGAGAAGTACTCAGAACATTTGGGATGTCCTCAAGGTTTCCTATCATGCATACGCGAATGAATTTCCTAGTGATGGTCATAGGGGTGCTTACTGGCAGCCACGCCTCTGTCAGAATGCCCCACGCCACATCAGTAACGTACCATCACCATCAGTATGAATGAGGAGTGAATGAATAATGGATACACATTGTAAGCACTCAGAGATAAATCCAATTTGTAATTATTAAATGTTTACGTTTCTGTCATCACGACTGGTCTTCTGGATCTAGCAGGAGCAATTTGGTGCAGCGGCTGGATTTTTTTTTGCCACATCATCCACATCATGCCATGCCATGTCAGATGGGGTTTTCCTGCAGACATTTTCAAGTCACGTCACGCCAGATCTATGGTTCTGTCTTCTGGAGAGGGATTACCGGTGCCACACCATGTGTCCTGAGGACAGGTTACACGTCAATCATGCAGATTTATGATTGAGTCATGATTTATATAATGCCATATAAAAAGAGATAAATAAAACATGAAAAATTGTATTATATGTTGTAATGATGAGATAGAACATGCTATGGAGGAAAATCCTGGATTCAAATCACACCATGTAACTGAGATTTTATTTAGAGTCTTAGATTTTTCCCATTTACAAGTTTAGTTTTCTGTTTGTAAGCCCCATAGCCTCTTTAAATCAAGAGTAAATTTGCTTTTTTAACGTTCTATACGTGTTTTAGGTTTTCATTTTCTGTTTCATTTTTATATTTTTCTGCATTCTGCTTGATTTTCTTTTTAACCAATGTCTAAAATTTAAGGAGATAAAAAATAGTCACTGAGATTAATGATTTAAATAGTTAAACCAATCATATACCATCTGACAAATCTGTTTAATTATACATACTGTATTCTGTTAGGGGTCTTTTGTGTGTGTTCTGCAACAGAATCTTTAACCTTGATGTTCTTTGACAGTCAATAATGGTAATGACTGAAAACAAACATGAGGAAGCTTCAAAAACCTCAGCCTGACAGGCTGAGATGTTGGTCCAGATGTTTCTTTTTGAATCTGTTCTAAAACTGAATTTGCGACCACAGGTGACCATCCAATCAGGCTTAGTATTGTTAACAACAAAAGCACTGTTGGCTTGAGCTATTTCCTATAAACTCTGCTAAAAGCAGAATTGTAGCAGAATACTGGTTTACAAGTTGGTTCACAGTTTCTGTGAAAGTTTAAAAATGCATCAGGATTCACTGCATCAGGCACAAGTCCAGACAGCAGAGGATGATAGCTTCTCCCTCTGGACATCCCTGAGCTCTGCTCACAGACATCTCATTATTTTGCATCTTCGTCACTCTTATTAAAGCCATACATCTCAACTCGAGGCCAAAGCCCATTGACGTGGTGGAATACATGCATGTCAAAGCATTATACATGTGAGGAAAGTGCTCTGTCCTCCATTCGGGAGAGCCATGTGTAAAATGAATAATTTATCCAAATGAATTATAATACCTGTATCTTCTCACAGGGTTTGCTTTGAGTGACATACCTGCTCACATTTTACTTTTTCACAGGGATCCTTGCACAAACTACAGACCTCTGCAGCTGGATTTGCATAGAAGTACCTTGCAATGTGGTTAAATTGGAGCAATTAGGATTCTTGACAGAGCCTCCCCTCTAGATGCTCCGACTGCGTCTGCAGCGGAGTTGAATGAAGGAGCGTGGCCTTGTTCTGTCTTGCTGCTGTCTTCTTGGCCCGCCTGAAGGGGAAACAGCGCAGACTTGAGCCTCCAGAAACAGTCTGGTCTTCCCTTCTCCACCAAACCTTTCATGCTGTCATCCACCTCACAATCGGTTGCAACTTTAGCTAAAAACCCGAGAGCGCCGAGCTCTCTAGGAGTAGGTTAACAACATAATCAAACACTGTGTGATTAGTGGTTAACAAATGCGTGGGGTCACATTGTGCAGTTGTTTGAAACAGGTGATGGAGTCCTTTCTGTTGAAATCTGGCTCGCTGGTGCATGTGGGAGGTGTTTGACACAAACAAGGCTTCCAGCTTGCAGAAACAGGAACAGATGGCGCTGGAAAATGAGGCACCTCTCAGAAGCATTGAAACCTCCTCAAACGACCCTCCCCACACTTCTCCCTTTTCTCTTCTACATGTACTCTTTTTTTTTTCTTTCTTTTTTTACCCCTTCTGTTCTCTCTGTAAGCGATTTTTTTTTTTAGCCGAGTTTACTCACATTTACATTTAGCAGACATTTTTCTGCATAGCAGCTTACAAAACATAAGAAAGCTCTGCGGGGGCAAGTTATAGAAAACAATATAAAAAAGTCAGACGAATCCCTCCTGTTAGAACATTTGTCAACAAATCTTTAACAGCGTTCTTTTAACTCGTACAAAAAAAAACGAAGAACGATGAGATGTGGAATAAACCTTATTCTGGGAACATTTCCTACATTTGGTCATCTGCCAATTTGAGTTTTTCTTCACCTGGACGGAGCCAGCAGATGGCAAGGCTGGGCCTGGAAAAAAGAAAAAGACACATTTCTTCACCTGGATTCACAAGCTGTTAACTGCAACGCTATAATCCAACACATGTGACGAGTGGAAATGAAGGAATGTCAGGAGATATGTTTGTTGTTATGGCAATAGTCCAGTAATGCTGCAAGTCTTAGGAAAAGAGCTTAAGCCCTATGTATCTAGATTTACAACTATAATAAATGTACGTTTTGGCATTTAAAGAAAACCCCAAAGTATGATTGTGTTCTATTGATAGTCTTTTAGCTTTATGTTGTCCATCAACTGATAACCTTCACAGGTTGATATTTTACACCTATCATTTATGCATAAGGATCTTCCTTTTTTCCAAGATTTTCCTGTCTCCCCATTGCCACCCCAAATATAACTTCCTTGATCCTCCTTAGATATGTTGGAGGATTAGTCAGTAATGAAGTAATGAAGTCAGAACTTGTTGTTTGTGCTCTTTATCCTATTTGTGGAAGATGTTGTCGTGTCGAGATTTTTCAAGTCTAGAATCACAGTCTATTCATTCAAGTTCCACTCTGATCATCTTTTGATCTGTTTTAAAAGCGTTCCCAGTGGTTTTTAATATGATTATGCTGCTTTAGCTATATATATATGTATATGTATATAAATAAAACTATTGTTTGACAGTTTCTGGAGAGTGGCAAAAGTTTCTACATCACAAAGTAGCTCTTAAATCACAACGATTCGAATAAAGAAATACACAGAATTGCTAAATTTCCTTAATAAATTTTTTCCATTATCCGAAAAATGTCACAACATTGTAAAAACACCCAAAACACAATTTTCATCGGGCTGAGTCTTTAAATCAGATGTACAAAAGCACCACTTACAAATTTTCATATCAAAGATAAGATGTGCTCTTATGCAATTTCCTTACTAATTTGCCATCTCAAGGTTTGTTCCAGTTCTGTCTCTTTTTTTTAAACTGTAGCCTTAATTTTTACAAGACATTGTTTAAAAATGGCACTTTCTACTCTTAAACACATATATAAAGATCCAGAAGGATTATAGTAACAAGCTAATATAAATAAAGAAAATTCACCAATATAGTGTAAAAGTGTAATAGTGTGTTGATGAAGGACAGTGTATCGCTCATTATAAATTATTTGCTGTAATCAATTGGAGTCAAACATTATGGATCCAAAACAAATAACAACAAGTGAACAAAAGCTGCATGGTATGCTAAAGAAATGTTAGGTAAAACAGAGTTTTAAAAGGTGGAAGGATCATTCAGCAGAAGAAAATATGAGACAAAAGCAGTTTTCTTCATGGCCTGCCCTGTTTTTGGCTTTGTTCGGCAGACAGGGGTTGTATTTAATTCCAGTCGTGTTTTCTGCACCTCCTGAGCTCCTGTCTCCTGGAGCAATCTTTCTGAAAAATGCATGCATAACATCCTGTGAAAATAGCTTTCTGCAGGGACTCCTCTATAAAGCGCCTCTGTATCAAATGTTACTGTCATTCTCCACCAGGTCGGGCTGATAGCAAAACCTTTGCACGATGCAGAATTTTAGATTTCAGCATTGAGTGAGCGTTTGCATATGTCAATGTGCATAAATGCAAAAATATCTTCTTCATTCCTTTATTGTATGCATTTCTATTTGCTGTTATGATGTAATTAGTTGATTAACATTACATTAAACCTCATTTTAAATTATAAATATTTTATGACTAAAGTAAGTGGATTAATTAGCTGACAATGAGCTTCAATGTCAAAAAATGTTTTTCGTTTTAGTCAAAATTTGTTTAATTTCTTTTAGGAAGTATTGCAAAAAAGTAATATTTTACCAACCTTCCTTGTTTTGATCTCATGTCACCACATGTTTTTCTGATGAACTGAGGTCTTCATTGTTTGCATCTGGTTTGCATTCTATTCTTGTGAGTTTTTTGCCTTTAAAAATGTTGTACTATCCCATGCTTTAATTAAATCATTTAATATTTTTAATAATATATTGTTATAAAATATATGGAAACGTTTTTTGACTGCTCAAAAAGACAATTAAAGCCATAGAGGAAGGTTATTTTTTTGGAAGTCATTCCCCGTTTCAGGCAGGAGTGTGAGATTCCATTGTCTAGCTGTGATTACCTAGCCCTCAGCCATGAGGTTCATGATTTGAATCATTTGTGTTCAAGAGGAAACACAATGGGCCTCTGTACCAAAGAAAGAAGCAATTCTCAAAAGAGCATCCAGCCATGGTTAAACATTCTATCAGGTAGTCTCCATGCTACATTCTAAATATTTAAATATGTTTGAGAGGAACCAGCTAATGCAGGAATTTAACTGTGGTTAAACGAGCAGTTGTTTTGACAGGATGGGAAGTGTTTCGTCTTGCTCTGTGTCATCCAATCAAAGGGTTTTTAGGAGCCAGAGTTAACATTAATCACGTCAGGCTGCTCCACTTTCCAGATTTCCATAAAGTCTGTAAATAAAAACTCCCACCTGTTTTGATGATGAAGACTGGAGGAAAACATACAGCCTCACATCTATATGAGTAAATGTGTCTGCTGATTGTGGGATAGAGGGAGCAACAGCTAAACGGTGCTCTTCTTTCCCTTGTAATGGGAAGCTTTAAATGCATTTTTTAAAAGGTGTTTAAGAGTTTTTCACACTCCAAGCTTCTATTCATCCGCCGAAGCTTTATGGATCGGATGCCACCACTTGACTCAGTTGTAGTCTTCCTGTCTCCCGCCTACCCAGCGGGCCCTTTTTGTCACTGTAGTCTCAGAAAAGATCTGCTCAACTAGACAAGGCCTGCATCTCGTCCTTTCTGCTTCCTCCTACTCAGCCCCCTGAATGGAGTTCTCCTCACTCCTTCACTACAGCCAAAACTATTGACCTGATGAAAACGGCAGTGGTGATACCGTTACTCAAAAAAACTAATTTAGACCCTTCAGTTTTTAATAACTACAGACCTGTGTCCAACTTGCCATTTTTAAGTAAGGTTTTATAAACTTGTTTTTATTCAGCTAAATGAGTTTCTCTTACAAAACAACATTTTTGAGATAAACCAGTCTGGTTTTAGAACGAACCACAGCACAGAGACAGCCTTGTTAAAAATCGTTAATGATGTTAGATGTGCCTTGGATTCAGGTCAGATCTCAGTACTAGTTCTGTTAGATCTAAGTGCAGCTTTTGATACTGTTGATCACCTGATCCTTGTAAACAGACTTAAAAGTCTTGGTCTTTCAGGGACTGTTCTCAAGTGGTTCGATTCTTATTTAATGGAGAGAAACTTTATGGTAAGCATGGACACACACTTTTCTGGGGTCCATGAAATTAATTGTGGTGTGCCTCAAGGTTCCATCCTTGGCCCTTTGCTTTTTAACATTTACATGCTTCCTCTGGGGAATGTCATCAGGAGCCACAACATCAGTTTTCATAGCTATGCTGATGATACCCAGCTGTACATAGCTATGTCTCCTGATGACACAAGACCAATAGAAGCACTTTTTAACTGTATATTAGATGTGAAATTATGGATGGCAAATAAGTTTCTGCAGCTCAACCAGGAGAAAACTGAAATTTTAGTTATTGGTCCTGAAGCCAAGAGGGAGAAACAGTTTCTGAAGCTGCAGCAACTTTCATTAAGTCATTCAGAAACAGTCAGAAACCTGGGTGTTATTTTTGACTCTAAGCTAACTTTTATCCCCCATATAAAACAGGTGGTTAAAACTGGTTTTTATCATCTCAAAAATCTGGCTAGAGTCCGCCCACTGCTCTCTCTTGCGAATATGGAGATGCTAATGCATGCTTTTATCATGAGTAAAGTTGATTATTGTAACGCCCTGCTCGCCGGTCTTCCAAAAACCAACATTAGGAACCTTCAGCTTCTCCAGAACTCTGCTGCACGAGTTCTTACAAAGACCAGGAGGCGAGCTCACATCACCCCAATTTTGAAATCCCTGCATTGGCTCCCCATATGCTTCAGGATTGATTTTAAGATACTTTTAACAGTTTTTAAATGTCTTAACGGTCTTGCGCCTTCTTATTTATCAGATATTTTAGTAAGATATGAACCCTCGCGGAGCCTGAGATCCTCTGGCACTGGTCTGTTGACCATTCCAACTGTAAAAACTAAAACCTATGGAGAGGCTGCATTTCAGCACTATGGCCCCCGTTTGTGGAACAGTCTGCCGGAGTACCTGAGAGCTGCAGAGAGCATTAATGCTTTTAAGAAAAGGCTTAAGACCCATCTTTTTAACCTGGCTTTTAGCTAATTTTTTACTACTTTTATTTATTTATTTATTCAGTTATTTATTTATATGTACTTTTTATTTTTATTTTATTTATTTATCTATCCATTTTATCTTGTTTTATGAACTTGAACCTGATTTTTAACGCAGTATTTTAATTAACTTTTTTTTAATGTTTTATTGTTTTTATCAATATGTTTACTTGTTTATTCTCATTTTTATTCATTTTTATTTCCGGTGCTTCCTCAGCTGGAACCTCTCCCTCTGGGTCGGCTGCTGTTCAGCCACTGCGGCTCTAGATGGGGACCTGCATCACCGCTTAGCTGTGGTGGAGCGGTCCCCGCCTGTGATGCTGTATTTGGCTGTCTATGCGGCTGTTCACGGAGGGGGAGGTTCCAATTATTAGCGTTTCCAGCATCCTGTTTTTGTGCTCAGCCTATTTCTCATTGTCCTTGCCATCACTTAAGGGGTGGGAGGTGTGAAAGGAGTGGGGGGCTAGGTACGGGGAGGGGGGCCCTATTTATTTATTTTTATTTTATTTATTTTTTACGGAGCCCGTGTCCTGACATTAAGATATAAAAATATATCTTGTTCCCACAGATTAATATCTTGTTCCCACAGGTTATTATGTCGTTCCCACAAGATACTATTCCGTTCCCACAAGATACTATTGCGTTCCCTCAAAATACTATTCCGTTCCCTCAAAATGATTAACTCGTGCGAACTCAATAATTATGTCGTTCGAACGCAATAATCAATCCGAACGCAGTAATTATTCACGTCATAAGTCATACACGCTGATATGCTCTCTGTACGCCGGCAAAACTAAGCCGCTTTCAGCGGTAACTTCCCTGTCTCTGTGACCCATATTCGTTCAAAAAAGGAACATGAAAAACAAAAATGATCACTTTAATACTGTCTCAATGAATATAAGAAAAATATCAAAAGAATTATGATAACTAGGCTGCTTTGTCATACGATAGCTCCTGCTAGGCTACTACTAGCGCCACCGCAGAGCTCTTTGATGTATTCCGGCATTTGGGCAACTGGCTGGTCTGTTGTCAGACAGCTGATATTGTAGTTTAGGGTGGAATACGAATAATAATATTCAGGACTTGTCTTTTATTAACTTTAGCAGTCAGTTGCTTTACATTCGAATGCTATAAGGATACATGCTAACTGACTAGCCGATCATTGATCCTGTTATTAATTTACGTCATAGATTTACAGCAGATACCTTCACATTTCTGTCTGTGTGTGTCTCATTACATTGCATTGAAGACACGGAGGATGTTTAGAGAACAGATTTATTTATTTTTAAAAGCACAGAGGCATCCATCGTATTCACGTTCACATCATGATCATCTGGTACGCCCTCCGGTCATGTTGCTGCAAAAGCCGCTTCCTGCCTCTACTTCCGTGTCTCTGTGAGCATTCAATAGGGGTAAAAATAAAAGCAAGAATGGTCGATCTGTTAATTGTCTCGATGAAAATCTGAAAAATATCATATTAAGCTGGCTGCTTCGCCTAAAGCACTTACCTTTAGCTTGTAGCATAACAACAAAAGCAGTGCGTCACGTTTCCCAGAATGCTTTGCTGCCAATCACTGGCCAATCATTGGTCTTGTTGTTAGACCTTGGTCACAGGGACACGGTGATTGGCCAATGATCATAATTCTTTTGATATTTTTCTTATATTCATTGAGACAGTGTTAAAGTTATCATTTTTGTTTTTCATGTTCCTTTTTTGAATATGTGTCACAGAGACACGGAAGTTACCGCTGAAAGCGGCTTAGTTTTGCCGGCGTACAGAGAGCATATCCGCGTGTATGATTTATGACGTGAATAATTACTGCGTTCGAACGGATTAATTATTGCGTTCGAACGACATAATTATTGCGTTCGCACGAGTTAATCATTTCGAGGGAACGGAATAGTATTTTGAGGGAACGCAATAGTATCTTGTGGGAACGGAATAGTATCTTGTGGGAACGGAATAGTATTTCATGCGAACGACATAATAACCTGTGGGAACAAGATATTAATCTGTGGGAACAAGATATATTTTTATATCTTAATGTCAGGACACGGGCTCCGTAATTTTTAATTCGTCAATACTTGTTTTTATATTTTGTTGTGTTTTAATGTAAAGCACTTTGTGTTATATTTTATATGAAAAGTGCTTTATAAATAAAGTTTGATTTGATTTGATTTGATTTGATGTAAAGGAGCCTGACTGCAAAGAGGCTGCTGTGCAGAATGTTGACTGTGATCAAAGACCCACTCCAATGGAAATCGTGTTGTGGGTGTTTTTGACATGTACTTCTGGCATTTTTTTCATGATGGAGGGCATGTATAAAGAAAATTAAGATTAAAATAGTGTTTCTGAGAATTTATTTATTCAAATCGTTGGGGCAGATGAAAAAAATGCAGTTGTCGCAGTCACGTAGGAGCTACCATCGGTGGGGCACAAGCTTCCTGCTCAGCTCCATTCCGATATATCCACCTGCAGACAAAGAGATCCATGAAAGTCTTTGTTTCCCTTGTCTGTACGGCAGGATAGCTCCGATATGGCTCTCCATTTTTGTTGCACTGGTTTGTTGGGTTGTAAGGGGCTGTAAGCTAGTGGGAGAGACTGTAAACAGATGGGTGATGGGAAATGGGAGCAGACTTATTTAATCTCTTACTTAAATGAACCATACCCCCCCCCCTCCACACACACACACACACATATTTGTAGATGCACCCGCGACCACCAATCCCATCATGCTATTTCCCACCCCCATCCCCCTGAGGAATAAGAAGGGATTATGTCAAAGCAATTCAATTGTATGAGTGGTGGTAATGAACTGCTCCTTTTATCTATTCAGTTATGTTTTAAGTGCTATTTTGATGCTGTTATCTGTTAATATTAATCAAATGTGCAAGAAATCCAGGGGTAATTTTCTTTTATGACAGCCTAATTAGTGAAAGTTTTGGATTTTTCAGTTTAATTATTGTCACATCTTGTCCATATACATATATCTTTAGTCTGAAAGTAACAAAGTCAACCTTTATTTAAAGTTTTTTGTTCTTTTTAGGTCAGTGGTTCACAGTCCATTTCATGATCTGTTGCCTCTGCTGTGGCTAAATTGCCCAGAAGGCAGGTGCCATTAGAGCAGTTTGTTTGCAAGGTAAGCAGCTATGAGAAGTGACAGCAGTAGAATTACTAATGCACTTTGGCTGTCATTTCTCTCCGAAAACCCCTGCAGGGAGGGACTGATTAAACTGATATTCAACCCTCTGCATGTTGTGGGCCCAAGCTTCATTAGCATCGGGTTTAAATGACACACAGAGAGGGCTGGCATTAGTTTTGTAGTCAGCAGTTAGACACTATGCTGTAACTAATTTTCTAATTATAATGGGTGGCTATTACAATGTAGCATATTTATGACTCAAAGCGCAATATTAATAGAGCATGCGTGCCTGGAAATTAGGGGGAAATGTGTGAGAAAAGAGGTTGCATTTCACACAGTGGTGGTTCACAGGAAGTGTCATTCCCCATTAAGAGGGATCCAAGTTACAGGAAGCCTTGAGCTCTGATGCACAAATAAAAATAGGATTCTGTCAGAGCGGACTAATTTCCATTCAGTCTAGGTGAAAGAAAGGTCAAAATAAGCTCCTGTCACACCAGGGAAGTCAGCTAGCATCTCAAAAAATCATGTTTGCCTTTATGTCAAAGAACTTCACGGGAATTAGCAGTGAGAGTTTCACTTGGTAATTTTCAGATTTACATCTGCAAGTAAAAATCTACAACAGTTCAACATTTTATACAGTAGCCTACAGGGGAAAAAATGCTGTTTTGCTAATGAAAAAAATCAGCGCGCTTGTTGCGAACATTTTTTATTTTGGACACAATAGCAATTTTAAAATGCAGAACCTTTACTTCATAAACTAGAGATATTTCATATTGTTGCTAAAACGCAACAATAAATGTGCCTTCTGGGGGAAACACTGTAACCCTACATAACCATTTGTATCACAATTGATACACACATTTCTGAGACTTCCATCTCATTAACATATTCCAAATTTTCTTGAAAGGCCAGTGCAGTGCTTGGACATAAAGGCAAGCATGATTTTTTGAGATGCTAGCTACCTTTCTTTCACCTAGACTGAACTAGTTTTCTGCCCTGTAGTGCATCATCTTTCCACTAGGAGCAGTATATGGTCTTTTTCTGCTTATTTTAAATTGGCTGCCCCATTTCAAAATCTTAATTCCAAAAAATGTGAATATTTTGTAATTTCTTTGATTTTTCTGGCCTTTAAAGCGTTGAATCCTACATTCATACACCAATGTTATTTGCATCATCACTGTGATTAAGACATTTTTTACACTGTACAGGCGATCAATAGAGATTCACAAAGAACAAGATTAATATGTATGCTTTTGTATGCAGTATAGTGGAATCCATTTGCTTGATTGTTATAATCTTATTTTATTTTAGGAAAAAAATGTATTTTCCATGACTCTTATTAGTGAATTCCAGCTTCACAAAATGAGTGTATTATAAAAAATGTAATATTGATACAAATTTGCCCCCCAACTTGAACCATGTTACATAGAGTAATCATTACAAACAAAAATCATTCCTTACAAATCCCATTTTGATCCAAATACCTTTTATTCTGGAGACACAGTGGTACATGCCAGCTGTCCATCAAAAATTCCTCGATTGACCACAAATATGGCTTGACCCACCTCATTCCCTTGTCCTTACAATGAAAAAATGATATTTCAGAGGGATTTATTAAAGATTTACCTTACTTATTCCATAAGAGCTTCCTCCATGATTTTAAATTTTAAACATACATGAAAAAAATCAATTTCTAAACGGTAATTTGCACCTTTCATCATATTGCAAGGAAGCAAGGTTTATTCATTTTAAGAAAATGGTTCACAGTGTTTTATTTATAAAGAAACTTCTCCTGCAACAGCATCCATAAAAAAAGGGAAATAAAACACATTTATTGCTCCCACCTGCATTAACCATGTATTAATATCACAAAACCGTGGTAAAGGCAGCAGTTAGCGCTGTGCAAATATTTAAAGTCACTGCTAAAGACATCATCACTTCTGCAAATAAATGAATTGAATTCTGCTTATAGCCTCCCCCCTGCTTCCATCTTACCTAAATGGATATTTGATCCCCTGGGAACACCTAGCGCTTTGCAGCCTGTGCCGGCTTCCTGGTGGCGCTTCCCCATCTCTCTAAGAAACAAGCACTGACTTTGAAGTCTGTGGAGCTGATGATAAATATGCTAATGTGTCTGGAGGTGACTCGACGTAGCAGATAACGCTGTGAGGGGAAAGTGCCACCCATCGTTTAATATATGGAGAGAAGGAGCATGAGGCAGACAGAATAGATGAGGAGGGAGTGTATTCTGCTGTTAAACCTTAACAAGGATAAACAATGAAAGGAAAACTGTTTGTTTGTGTACGATTCTAGAAATTGATCCATTGATATACAATTGTCATGAGCAAAAACAGGAAAAAAAACATCTTCTTCTGTTTGTGATATATTAGCCACTCTTGTTTTTATAAATCTATGATTTCCTTACACACCATACATGAGATGAAGGGATTTTATTCATTTAGCTTTAATCAGCAACATCTCCATTAAATGTTACATATTGTTACATAAATAAGATTCTCTTTGTTTGATCAAATCAACCAGCTTGGAACTAATGTTGGTTCTCAACCGTTTGAGATAAAACTAATTGTTTACTTTCTGACAGTAAACTTTTACACCTTTAAAGACCCACTCCTATGAAAATCGTGTTTTTGGTGTGTTTTTTTGTCTCACAATGGAGGAGGACATTAACTTAAAAACAGCATTTCTGATTGTTTCTTCATTCAAATCGCTGTGCATCAGGAGCAGTCCCAAAACTGTACAAATCACAATCGGCAGTCCACGAGGTCCCTGGTGCACTCCATTCTGATGCATCTTGTAGACCACTAGATCCATGTACGTGCTCATTTTTAGAGCTTCGTCAGACCTGGCATCTGGATCAAAACTGTACGGCTGGCTAGCTCCAATATTGCTCGCCACTTTTCTTGCACTGGTGATGTTTGATGGGGGGTGTGAGGGGCTGTAAGCAGGCAGGAGAGCACGCAAACAGATGGATGATGGGAAGAGGACGGACTTACTCTGCGCCAATGGTCCCGCCCATAACTCAGAGGTCAATTTCTGCCACTCTATGGAAACTATGCAGAAAACAACCGTTTTTTTTGTTTTTTACAAATGGCATATTCATAATTTAAAGACCACTGGGAACACTTACAATCGATCAGAAGATGATCGGATTGGAACTTTAATAAATAATTATCAAACTTATCAAAATTAATTAATAGGAAACCAAATGCTTGACTTGATAAAAACAAAATTTTAAAGGGAAGGAAAAGGAATACATATTTGACTTGTATTGCATCTAAAGTCACGAAAGTGTGTCATCAGTTCTCAAATTGCCATTAAATATTTATGAGTGTGTGTGAACTGGATTGAAAAGGATGCATATTTTAAAATAGACAACTCTCTCCAGAACCGGAAGCTTAAAAAAGGAACAAGTGCCTGTTAATGGAATTCTGCGGTTTCTGGATTGTATGCCTCTGGCCCTTTTTTTGCTATGCTGTGTGCTCTTACTGCTGTTTACCTCTTTGACGGAGGCTTTCGACTGCAAATAAATGCAAACCGCCTCTCTGTGACTGTAAAGCAGAGCACGGCAAGCTGCTGTCTCTCAGTCAGAACGCACATTTGATACCCTGAAGGTGACAGCAGCAGATTTTTTTTGAAGGTCTCAACAGCAGCAACAAGGATTGTCAGCATTTCTGCTCATGACTCAGATATCAGAGCAACTGATGTATACTTTAAAGACCCACTTTGAATGATGAAAATCATGTTCTTGGTGTTTTTAACCTGCTTTTGTGGAATTTTTCTGATGATGGAGGAGATTTTTAAAGAAAATTAAGCTCAGAATTGTATTTCCGAGTGTTTTTTTATTCAGATTGTTGTGAATCGTGGCAGAGTCGAAAATGCTATTGGAAAAAGCTTGTAAGTGCGACGTAGTAGCTACAACGGCAAGCGACAAGCTCCCTGCACCACTCCATTGTAATGCATCTACTTGTGTCTTTTTTTTCCTCGTCTGAGCTGGTATCTGTCTCAAAACTGTACAGCTGGATAGCTCCAATATTGATTGTCATATTTGTTGCACTAGTAGTGTTAGGTTGTGGTTTTAAGGGGCCATAAGCTAGCAAGAGAGAGAGTAAACAGATTGGATGAAGAGAAGGGGGAGGTACCATCCAAAACTAAGTTGAATTCTAATGAACTATTGCTGTTCTGCAGAAACTATGTCTTAGAAAACGACATAGGTTCTTCATGATTGGAGTGAAACTTTAAATATGGAAAAATGGATGAATACTCAACGTTAGGTGCCTATTTATATTTTGTGATAATCAAATAAAAGTTTGTGCTAGATCGGATATCTTAAACTTTATTTTATTTGCTTTAGATCTCATCTGCTTGTACCCTAAGGTGTTTGATTTTCATCCCTCAAGGACAGCCTCCACTCTAGTGTATGTGGACGATCTGTAGGTGTCACTGTGGACGTATAGCTTCGAGGTGTAGCACTCACACTTATAGAAATCCCCGTCTTCACCCAGCCCCCTTGTAGAAACCGGCGTAAGTCAGATGTTCAGAATGCACGGAGCATTGTCTGCTTGGATGTTCGATGGGCTGGCAGCAAAAGGTGACATCTGGTGACTAATGTGCTCAGATGTGAATGCTGGTCCCTCCGTTTTCTGGGCAGCAGCTGCTCTGCAAAGGCATAAATGAGACAGGGGGAGCGCGACAGAGACAGCCAGGGAGAGACTGGGGGAGAGGAGGTGGTCGCCGCACCGAGGTGGGGGGCAGGGGCTAGGGTTTGAGCAGGGTGTTTGGAGATGGTGCGCGCCTTCCCCCTGCCAGCCGTCTCACTCTGAAGGGGGTGCATTTCGGGGGTATGTCATGGGAAAATCAATGACTTTCTGTCTGATTTTCCAGGACATGAAACACGTCCCCCCCAATCACTCCCTGCTGCCTTCCGAGTCTGTCACAAGGAGACCACACAGATCAGAAAAGGGGCTTGTTTTCATCGGCTTTGTTTGCTTTAGTCAGGTGCCTCATAGATGGTGTCAGTGGACAGTGGAGTCACAGCTTCCCTCTGAATGCAGCGTATCCTAAGTCTTGCTTTGCAGACGCCGTGGCTGGTGGGCAGGCCCTCAATGACTAGTCCAAACAAAAAGCCAGATTACTTGCACCTGTTCTCTACCTGCAGTCTCCAGCCACGGGACATGGTGGGCTTCCAAGTTTATTGAGGACCATCTGTCACTATTCTGCTGCCAAATAATTCAATTAAATGGAATGGAATTCTCCATGAGCATTTTCCTTAAATTTTGAGAAAATCTGCACTGAAAGAAGTTTGATTACGGTAATTGTAAAATCTGACAACTTGTAGTAAAACAAATGTAACGTTTCGATGTGTGCAGCTCATAATGCAGACATATATTTGCATGAATATTAATTCAAAGGGGTTTATTGTCATATGCACAGCAAGGAAACAGGTTTTCCTGCACAATGAGATGCTTAATATATTAGTTCCTGTGAATTAACATTAATTCTTTGTTTTGAACAATACAATTTATTTTGCTTTTTCAGAAAGCGGTAGTTTATGTTTCTTTTATGCTGTGATAGTAGTGATGCTCTAACAGTGCAATGATATTGATCTGGATAAAATATAACAACAAGTGGTGGTTTGACTACCTATTTTATCCAGTTTCAATCATTTTTTGGTTTTATGTCCTTTTTGCAAAATAACATATTATTAAGGGGTCTCCTTGAGATCCAATTTCTTTATGAGACTCAAAATCCAACATTAAAACATTAAAAACAGGAATGAACACAACAATGACTTGTTGAGATTTGCATCAACATCAAGTATACCCCTCCAGGGACATCACTGTGAGTAATCAGGAGATGTCCCCTTAGTGCCCTACTCGCCAATTTTAACTGCACCCCCCTTAGTACACACACCCCTCCCCCTTCAATATATACATTCAAACATAAACACACACACATGCACACAAACACCCTCTCAAGCACCCATACACGCACACACATTTTACAAGGAAGGTGGGACCTGGGTCCATCTGTCCCCTACCCCTTCCCTGGTGGGGGGTGTGGGCCCCTTGGCGATGGCGGCCGTGTCCCTTGGGTGCCGGCTCCCTGGGCCCGGCGGTGCTCTCTCCGTGCGGTGGGGGGGTTCATATTACACCAGAGCCGGGGGTGTTCGTGTCCCTGGGGGGTGGGTCCTGGTCCTTGCCCCTGTGCGCTGGGCCCCGCCAAACTTCCAACATGGCCGAGCCTGGTCGGGCCATATTTATAACACCCCTTGTGGGCCGCCCTTTTTTCCCCGGGGTTCCCCCCTCCTGGGCGGGGGCGGCGGGCCCCTGCCTTGCTCCTACCTGGACCAACCGTGGGCCGGGTGGGTGGCTGCCTGGAGTGCGGAGCGGGTCTCCCTTGGGGGGTCCTGGCTCGTACCTGGGGTCGGGGCGGGGGGATGCCCGGAACTCCTGGGTGGTGGTGGGGTGCTCGTCTGGGGCTGTGGGCGTCCCTCTCCGGTGGGGCCCTGCGTTGGGCTCTTCCGGCGCGGCGGGGGGCTGCTTTCCTGGCTGGGCTGGGGCGGCGCTCTCTTTCCCTCTGCGCCTCCCTGCTCTCTGGCTCTGGGGGCCTCGCGGCGGTCCTGCTGGCCCTGGCCTGGGTGGCGGTCTTGGTCGCCCGGGGGGCGGTTGTTCCCTGCCTGTTCCCATGTGGCGTTGGGGGAATTCCGGCTGCCGCTGCTGCTGCGGCGGGGGTGTGGGTGTGGGGGTGGCTGGGCGCTCCTCCTCCTTCTTTCCACATTCCACCACCCATTTTAGAAGAACATAAACACTCACCTGAGCACAGGTGTTGGCTCACCTTTGCACTAATAGTTTGCATGATTGAATGAATGAAAGATTTCACACTAGTTGGTTTAAAGGCATAGGTATGCGTTCGTGAACACTATCTGTTTTGTGTGCATGTTGACATGTGGACATTTTTGCGGCTAGCAGGTGTGTTGATATTATTTTAGTGTGTGTGAACAGGCCCCGCCCTTTTTGTACTACATTTGAACCGTACCGTAACGATAAACAACCAGTAAGTCTGTCTGCTCTATACTGCTTCATGGTCTTACCCCCTTTCCCCTCCGATTATCACCCTCCTACCCCCCCCCCCTCTCTCTAACGTCCCTCTCTCTTCTTCCCCTCTTTCCTTTTCCGTCCGGTCCAACACCAAAGATTTTCAAACATGATTGAAATTAATAAAGTTTGGCCTCAATTACAAAAGGGGTTTATTCAGACATACCTTTGGTTTGTCTGAAGATGAATAACCCCTCTTGTTAAAATAAAATATGTCCAACACAAGAGGCCCTCAGCTCTCATCTGTTTGCCTAGCTGTTGGACAGGACAAGTTAAAAAAAAAAAAAAAAAAAAAAGTATACCCCTCCATACTCACAGACACACTCAGTTGTCATAAACGATAAAAAAAGAAAAAAAAGCTACTTTTAAAAGTACTAAGTTAATTAATTTTACTGAAACTGGCAGTCATGATGTGAATAACTGAAACAGACACAATCAGTTTAAATTGTGTGTTGCTTTCAGCTCTTTTTGTTTGTTTGTTTTGTGCTTCACCTGTTTTAGAGGACAGGTTGCCATGGAGTTGCAATAACTGACTCTTAACACTGAAAGCCTTCTACAGGCAGTGGGTGTTTGGTCAATTTTGCCAGGATTTCAACCCTAAAAATGTGCAGCACTGAAAGGAGCTTTTGTCCAAACTCACCTTGATGTGTTTAGCTACTCAGGGGCAAGGCAGGCTGCATACGGGGAAGAAAACTGTTGTAAATACAAACCAGAAAATTAGTGAAAAACAAACTTTTTAAAAATCTGCAAAGATTTAATACATTTCTACAATCCTGTTTGTGCAACTTTGTTAACCCAGAGGCCACCTCTTAACCCCTAAACTCTAAAAGTCCTTAAGAGTATTCAACCTTATAGAAAATGTCCATATAGCTATAAAATGGTCAAGATGGACCATAGCAGTCCCACTTTTTAATGTGGCCAATTAATAATTGTAACCATAATCCATAATTCCATAATCTCACCAGACTGGTTTGTACCCTGTACAGTTAGCAGAAGATCACACAGAATCTGGGTGAATCAACACCAGCAAACATGTGTTCATTTGTTCATAAGGGCTCGCTCCTTCTTAGCTGACACTTGAGCTGCACTTAAAGGCGATGTGGGCTGCTTGTGATTAGGGCTGCTTAAGGTTTGATGAACAAGAAGTGCATATGCATCCCAGAATGAATGCTAATGAACCGCATTCCTCTGAGTTTCTGGTGGAAACCAACCATGGCTTTTGGGAGAAGGTGGGGAGAAATGTCAGGGATTCAAATATTCTTAGGAACTCTTCCATTTACGCTTAACTCAAATTGAGCTATGTGTATGTGTGTATATATATATATATATATATATATATATATATATATATATAATCAAGTGTTCCTACACCCCTTAGCAAAAAAATCAGAGAAACAACAAGAATTGTGTAAAGTTGCTCATTTAACTTAAATTAAAATATATATTCATTTTTTAAAGGAAGTGACTACTCACATGTAATTACTAAAATAAGTGCGACCAGTGCCAAATTTTTTTCTTGGCCGCACTTATTTTGAAAGCTGAAAAGTATGCAGCTGAAATAACCGCACCTAAACTATTTGCTGTGGCACTTGGTAACCATTCCTGCTTTTGCAACTACCACTTCAAATACGATTAACAACATTTAGCCTTGAATGCACTTAAAAAGTCAATGCAGCAATGTGCTCCAACATGAATTTCCATCAGTTTTTGTGCTTGGTTGCACTGAAATGTGTGCCAATAACATCAGGAGTTTTTCAAATCTGAACATTTTCATGTCCTACAATGTTTTTCACAATAGTTTGACCCATGTTTATTCACAAATGCTGTGTCAATAGTTGGTGAGATATCACATTTGAACAATTTGTGTTCAACAGTGATAGTATGGTTTTGTTGGTTACAGATGAAGAGTTTGCGTTACAGGCAAATAACCCTTATCAATCTAAATGAACCACTTTTCCAATGACTCATAATGAATTAAAACAGGTTTATTATCACCACTGAAAAATACATTGTTACACTACAACTACTGTAGTTATTGTAATAATTAATTGGTCAGACTGCATTTTTTTCCACTCTCAGAGGACATTTTATAATGCCCTACTCAAGTATAAAAGCACTCTAAGAACCTGATCTTTTACAAAATGCCCATATCATCATTCTATTCAGTAGAAAAAGCGGTAAGCATGTACTGATTGCGAAGTCACTAACATTTATGTTGCTAACAAAAATGGTAAAAGGTTGTTCCTTTGCGCTCTGCCTCACTCGTTTTTGAAAATTCCTTTTTTTCCTTTTGGTGCAGAAGAGGGAAGAGACCAGCCAAATCTCTATTAGCGGATTGGGATTTTCTCCCATGTGTCACGGTGAGTGTAATTGCAATGTCACACTTCAAGGGCTTCATGTGGGTGGATGGGAGGTCTACCAAAAGAAAAAAGACTGTAGTCAAAATACCAATTAATGAAGGCCCAAAGAAATATGACCTGAGCTGCTTCAAGTCTGTACCTGCCACTGACCCGGGCTGTAGATTGAAATTGTATCCCATCATCCCTTGGTTGTGGGTCAGTGCTCAGTGTCAGAGCGTGTAGATTATGCCTCCCTCTCCCTGATCCTGGCACCTGCCCTTAAGCTCACACCCTGGAGTTCATCCTGTTCTTGCTATGTGATGAGAAACTCTTTCACATCAGAAATTCCTTATAACATCATCATTTTCATCTGAGCAGACGTTAAGCAAACCACTAATCCTGAGGCTGCTATATTAGGTCAGTCTTCCTGTTGTTGTGGGTGAAGGTGGAGCAAGCACTTGGGCTGCTTTAGTTTTCAAGTATTGGACTATCAAACCACACAAATAAGCACTAAGGGACAATTTTTCCAAAATTTTAGTTGACATCAAAATACTTATGCCAGAATGTTATCAAAAAAAATTGCATGTGTTTCTTGTTTGTCAAATGTTTATGGACCAAATGAAGTGGATTGGATGTACTTTTATTGAAAAGAAAGCTACAATAAACAACAGTGCAACAAATCTTGGTAAATATTCTGTTTTTGGTAAGAAATTGTGCAAAGAAAACCCCAAAGCAGCTTAGTTGGCTTACAAGCCAGTATGATCACACCTTTCATACTGACTTTAGTGGAGAGCTTCCAGTTGATAGATATTACTGAATTAACATATGTGTGGGCTTTACACCATAAAAAATGAATATTGCTAGATTTCTGTACTCCACTGTTGTGTGACTGCACAAAGCTCTTTCTTTTAAAAACAAGTTGCTGCATATTCTCAATTATATCCAGAGACGGGGCAACTTTGTTGTAGCATCTTTCAAGCTGACCTCAGGTCAGTTTATAGGCCAAGATACTCATACAGATAAATAATGTATTGTCTACAGTAGAGTGGGATAGGCACAGAGGTAAAAACATAAGGAACACCCTCTGTCTTATACATAGTTCATGGATCAACAGTGGGTTTTCCTCAACTAATTCAACAACAACTTTACTTACAAAACGAGTTTAGAGTGTTTTTTGTGACCAAAAATTGCTTTTTAACAGAAAACTTCACAATCATAGTCATTTTGTTTTTTTAACTTTGAAGTGAAAGAATTCCCAGAAGGCTTAGGGGCCTACTCAAAGCAAATCTGTACTGAACTGTTAAAAAACTGGGTTGAGGATTGATAGCTTGTGCTATAGTTGCCTTAAAAATACTTTTTTATCGGTATCTAAACAGTGGTTGGCACTATACCTTTTGTCAGCTCCAAGACATAGCGGCTCGCCTATGTCATCATCAAGCGACTGTTTTGTTTGCGGTCTTTTTCACAACGATTTCAGTAGATGCTCAACTCAAGCTTGAGATCAGAAAGACCTCTTTGTCATCATCTTTGTTTGTTTTGTTGATGCAGTGTAAAAGCTGCTACAGCCATGCCTGTGCATAGGAATAACAGATCGGAGAATAAAAGTCTGAATGTAATTTGTTTTTAGTCATGTCATAAGAACTCTGTCATGTACCGTGATCACTCCACTACTGTAACGTCTCCAGGTCCGAGGAATGGAGCAACTGCAGACCTCTGCTTGCAAGTCAAGCTTCCACTCTTGAGAACGCAGACAGATGAGAACATGGAACCAGAGAGAAGAAGAATCAAATCTAAAGAGAAGAGGAGTCACAGAAATCTGATCATACTCTAATCTTTCCACAGTGCAATAATGACCCACTTTATGATTTTAATCAGTAAAATGCTTTTACACTGACTTTTTTTTTTTAATATTTTGGGTTTTAATGAGTAGATTCAGTTTTGACATAATGCCAAAGTTACCTTAGGGTCTTCGATGTGGACTCACACACTCTCCTGTTATCAAAAGGCTGTACGAAAACCATTTAAGTCTCTTTAAATTGGCAGATGTCGAAAAAAGAGACTGACACTATAGGAGCAGGGGTGGGTGGTAAAACTTCCACTGTAGCTCAGAACATCTGTTAAAGTTTAAGACATGAGATGGGTGGCAAAACGGTTCTGCGGAGTAACATTCTGGGCTGAGGGTGCTCTAAATTCACTCACTGACAGCACATCCTGAAAATTCTGTTTAACACTGTTAACACAAGCTCTAAATTTTCATTATCTTTGATTTTATGTTAAATGCAAATAGTTTTTGCATGTAGCAACATGCAACAGACAAGCAGAATATGCTTACACAGGTTCATAGAAATATTTTCATTTCCATTTTTTCCCAAAATTAAAAAAGCCTGCCTTGGCTTTGAGATGAGTTAAATATTTCATAGCACCACCGGCTGACCTCAGGTCATTTGTAGTCAAGGCCAAGATACTCAGACAAGATAAACGAGGCATTGTCATCAGCCACATCTGCACACAACACAAAGAGACCTCTGAATTACTGTGAGGAGCCTTTGTGAAGAACAGACTTTTCATTGTAGGCAAACGATGAAGATTACCCTTGATTGAATGATTCACTGTGGCTGCAGACTGTCCAAGTGTGTGGGATGAGAACCGGCGCTATCTTTGCTCTTCTCTTCACCTCTGCCCATTTCTCACTTTTCACTATTTATGAAGCACTGCAGTGTCTGTGGCAGTTCAGGGCTGTGCTGCAGCCTATGGGGAGCCTTCCTCAATCCCAACAAAACCATACCTTTCCTACACAAAGGCGGCTGAAATGACTTATGCAGAAAGAGATTAGGCAGAACGGGATACATTTTACCAACCTCTCCTCCGAAGACAAATGACTACAAACACTCAACCCGTGCGTGCAGCATACATTCAGACATGAATACAGAGCACAGCGACTCCCAGAGTCTTTGTTTTCTCACCAGTCAGTAAAGCTCTGCAGCCAAGAGACAAATCGCTGCGCTGCGATAGAACTACAGTGAAGGATGAAAGTGCATCGAGAAAGGCAAACAAGCATCCTATTACAACCGCCACTTAGCAGCAAACACATCTATTAAAGCAAGTGAGCAAAGCTTGAGGTGAGCCGGCACACACAAGCTGCTTTTCAGGGCTACGAGATTAAGAACGGAGTGTGCCGGGAATTTTGACAAGAAAGAGGAAGGAGAAAACAGAAGGGCCTCCTTCTTTCCACATGAGAAGGGGGTCAGTGGTGAAGCAAAGGGAAGTAGTGAACCTCTTGTAGCTGAGACGAGAAACAGAATCTTTTTTACTACACACATTGAGATGACATCACCTCCACAAAGCAAGGCTGTTTAGCTCATCAGTTGCAATGCAGAACAGTGATTAATGGAGATTTAACTCACTGACCTCATAATAGCATCTTCTTGCTTCTCTGTTTGTGTGCCACTGCAACTCCGTTTCCACCCACTGCTTCATCCCCAGGGTTGCACCTTACTGTAGTCATGAGTGATATGATGGTTCACAGACAAAAACTCATAATTCCCACTGTTTCTTACCCACAATAATTACCGTGGTGCAAACTCTGACTGCCGTTGTCATGGTAATTCCCTTTCAGGGGTTATAGTGTCACTTGGGCTCCAGCAACTGAGAGAATGAGGTGATGAGAGGAAGTTTGGATTAAAAAGAAAGGTTGAAATAGACAGGCATGCACAACTCATTATGCGCCAACATATTTTTTGTCTCATCGTGTTGCGTGGCATGTACTATTGGCAGTTTACCTTGACTTGAAATGATCTGACCACAGTGCTGCTTCACGTCAATGCCAGAAAATGAATTTGATGTGGGCGAGCGGGGATAAGTGATCATTTAGAGCAGAGCTGAGCGCCAAGAGGTCCCAGAGCAGAAACCTGCTCCCTGCCATTTATCCACTGCATTCAATGGATATGTTGGGTTCAAGGAAGGGTCAGGGAAACATGGGAGACACACATGTCAAACAATACATAATGGAAGAGAAAAAGAGGATGATAAAACGTGTTTCATCATTTGGCAAACAGATATCCCTGAAATAGAAAAAAAAGAAAAGCTTTGTGGATTGAAGCATTCGATCATCATTACGGAACAACAAGAGGCCCCTCTGACAGTTGGAACAGACTTAATGCTGAAATGAGGATGGCTCAGTTTCTCCAGGGTCCTCAGTTTTGGCAAATCCTTGTTTGAGTGCGTATGCATGTGTGTTGTGGTTGTCACAGTGCCCTTCAGAAACCAAGACACCAAAGCTAACATGACTTTCTTTGTTCTTTCAGAAATTTCCTTGCAACATTTTATCTACTCATCTCAAACTCATTTTTCGTCAAAGATCCACTCCAATAAAAATTGTGTTTTGGGTGTTTTTAACATGTTCTTGTGGCATTTTTCTCATGATGGAGTAGAAAATGTAAAAGAAAATTAAGCTTTAAAATTGCATTTCTGAATATTTCTTTGTTCAAATCGTTGTGAACCAGGAAAAGACTGAGCAATCCACAAGCTTCCTGCTGCACTCCATTCTGGAGCATCCTCTTGCAGATGATTGGACCCATGTACGTCTTTGTTCTTTTCATCTGAGCTGACATCTGGCTCCATAGCTCCAATGTTGCTCGCTTTAACCAGTAATGTTATGTCGAGGGTGTGAGGCGCTTTAAGCTGGGGGAGAGCATGTAAACAGATAGGTGACAGGAAGTGTGGACGGGCTTATTCCGTGCCAATAAAGGTCAATAACTCAGAGGTGAATTTTGATGAACTACTGCTGTTCTGCAGAAACGATGTCCTAGAAAAAACAACTGTTTAAAAGAAAAAAATTTACTTAAAAACAGCATAATCATACTTAAAAGACCACTGGAAACCCTTTTGAAAATAGATCAAAAGGTTTTCGGAATGAAACTTCCAACTTGCTATGGTTTTATTTTAAATTTTCCTTGTTAGCCATATCCAACCGTCCAAGTCTTTCAACTAGATCTTGAAAAAGCGTTGTTAAAATAAAAGCCCTGCAACAACAATAAACTACATCTCACGTCATTCCAACTGGTTTTTGAACCAATTAGGCAGCAAAAACGTTTTAGAAATTCAATGAAAATACACTGCTCATTCAGCTCATTCATGTTGAACATGTGAACATTCAAAGAGCTACAGTTTGACAAAGAAAGTGTGTTATTTAGATGTCCCCAGCGACAGCTCAGGTGATAACAGGTTAAAAGAGAACTGAAGCCAAGTCAGTTCACCAAGTGACCACTAAGGACGTTGTCACACAGCTAGTCAATCCCTGTTTAGTCAAAAATAAATGTCTTAATTTGTCAGCAGAAAATAATGTTCTTAGCATTGAGTTTCAAAATTATCAAAATTGATCAAAACGTATTTTATCTCTGCAACCCCAGAGTAGTACAAAAAAATCCAGATGTTAAGTTTTGCAACAGCATTTGACTCCTGCTCCTCTTGCTGCCTTTATAATTTTCAGGTTAACTCCAAGCAGTATGAGAAACGGCAACACCGAGGAGCAAACATCCTTAAGTTACACTTTGATGGACATAGTGGTCCATTTCTGCCATTGACTTAAAATGTGACCCCATGCTCATTTTTTGCACGTCTTATTAGCACTCACCAAACACTACACTGCGCAGGTTGCACAGTTGCTGCATACTGTCCATACTGTGCCTACAGACAATTTAATGGAAATAGGATGAACTGCTCCTTCAATTTGTTTAGATCAAAGCTAAAAGCATGGAAGGAGAGCAACATTTAGCATTCGCTTTAAACAAACCCAGTCCTTTTTAAAGCATTTTATTGTTGGGAAACCTTATTTCAGGCATGTGATTCCAAAAGCAACGGCAACCATTGGAAGCCAGGTATCCTCAGTCCCTATACCTGACTCCAACCTTCAGTGGCAGAAAATCCATACACTCTTAAAAAGGAGGACTCACATCAGATTATAGATATATGAAATCCATCTTGTTTCTGAACTCTGTCCTTTGTAGGAAGCAGATCAATGGAAAAGCTACTGTTTAAGCTGTCTATAGCGACAAGCAAAAATCATTATTAAAAAAAAAGCCTCTTGGAGATACTTGTAAGGCTAAACATGGTGCTGCAAAACAGGAGGAAGTCAACAAAGAGAGTTTTAGCTCATAAACACATCCTCAAACAAACCACACAACTACTGAAATGTTGCAAAACTCCACATCTGTTCTATCAAAGCAACAAAAAGAAGTTAATTTTTTTTGCATTGCTATCTATAATTATGGAAGCATATCTCTGTTTTTTATAAGAATTCATAGATCATCATAAACTTAATATTCTTCTTTACATTTTCTCTAAATAGTATTATTGTTAAAGAAAATGAATTATTGTTAAAACTTGACATAATTTAACAACTTATGGCTAAAATAATTAAATTAACCTTGTCAAAATATATGTTGCAAAAATGTTTTACAAAAAATGATGAATAACCTCATCCGTTTAGATTAGCAAGTGTTAACAGATGGTAAAAAAAATAAAATAAAGTAAAGCTGTGGATCATTATAAGCTGGAAAATCAGAATAAAAAATCATGTTAAGTAATTCAGGTTGCTTGTGCTGGAATGCCTTTCCATTTTTCTTGTGAATATTTTTTTTTTTTTTAACTTGTCCTGTCCAACAGCTAGGCAGGCAGATGAGAGCTGAGGGCCTCTTGTGTTGGACATATTTTACTTTAACAAGAGGGGTTATTAATCTTCAGACAAACCAAAGGTATGACTGAATAAACCCCTTTTGTAATTGAGGCCAAACTTTATTAATTTCAACCATGTTTGAAAATCTTTGGTGTTGGACCGGACGGAAAAGGAAAGAAAGAAAGAAGAGAGAGGGATGTTAGAGAGGGGGGGGGGTGATAGTGAGAGGGGGGGTAAGACCATGAAGCAGCATAGAGCAGACAGGTTTACTGGTTGTTTATCGTTACGGTACAGTTCAAATGTAGTACAAAAAGGGCGGGGCCTGTCCACACACACTCAAATGTTATCAACACACCTGCTAGCTGCAAAAATGTCCACCTGTCAACATGCACACAAAACAGATAGTGTTCACAAACGCATACCTATGCCTTTAAACCAACTAGTGTGAAATCTTTCATTCATTCAATCATACAAACTATTAGTGCAAAGGTGAGCTAACACCTGTGTTCAGGTGAGTGTTTATGTTCTTCTAAAATGTGTAACACTCTTCAATTTCTCAAATGGATGGATGGTGGAATGTGAAAAGAAGGAGGAGGAGCGCCTAGCCACCCCCACACCCAGACCCCCGCCGCAGCAACAGCGGCAGCCGGAATCCCCCCAACGCCACACGGGAACAGGCAGGGAACAACCGCCCCCCGGGCGACCAAGACCGCCACCCAGGCCAGGGCCAGCAGGACCGCCGCGAGGCCCCCAGAGCCAGAGAGCAGGGAGGCGCGGAGGGAAAGAGAGCGCCGCCCCAGCCCAACCAGGAAAGCAGCCCCCCCCGCCGCGCCGGGAGAGCCCAACGCAGGGCCCCACCGGAGAAGGATGCCCACAGCCCCAGACGAGCACCCAACCACCACCCAGGAGTTCCGGGCATCCCCCCGCCCCAACCCCAGGTACGAGCCAGGACCCCCCAAGGGAGACCCGCTCCGCACTCCAGGCAGCCACCCACCCGGCCCACAGTTGGTCCAGGGAGGAGCAAGGCAGGGGCCCGCCGCCCCCGCCCAGGAGGGGGGAACCCCGGGGAAAAAAGGGGGCCCACAAGGGGTGTTGTAAATATGGCCCGACCAGGCTCGGCCACTGTTGGAAGTTTGGCGGGGCCCAGCGCTCAGGGGCAAGGACCAGGACCCACCCCCCAGGGACACGAACACCCCCGGCTCAGGTGTAATGTGAACCCCCCACCGTGCGGAGAGAGCACCGTCGTGAATCTTGTGAATATTTTCAATTGTTTTGCTTACAGGTGGTGCTGGGTGCATTAAAACCCTATGTTTTGGTGAATAAACTGAACATTTCTATGAACATTTTTACCTGTTAAGAATGTCGGTATGAATAAACGCAGCGCTCCATTTCATCCTCCTGACGGGGACATTTTTACTCCTGTTGCAAATGGCAAATTCTTAGCTGCAGATGCCACATCGCTATATATTTATAAGTTGAGCAAACCTATTTTTAAGTAAGGTTTCCAACTTTTACACATCACAAAACCCTATTTTACTTTCATCTCTTTTGTAGTTTCTTTGATTTATACAGAAGGTTTTAGTTCTTGTTCAAATTATACACAGTTACTTTTTAAAATTTTGTTTAGGCTTAGAGTTTATTTACCAGCCTTTACATAATCAGGTTGTTTTTCTATATTCCATAGAAGCTTTTCTTTTGAGTACATTTGCTTTAAAGTTTTTTTCAGACTGTACAGGCTTGCAAAGAGTAATAAAATGGCTCTTTTTAAGTGCCTCTGATTATCAAGTCATCTGAATAGGAAGTGTTTAGTGAACTATCTTGTAAATAGGAGAGATAACCCAGCTCTCAGCAACATGACACAGCTGTTTTTTTCTCTCCTTTTGTCTCTAATTTTTGTCCACAATCCCAAAAAAGTAGAAAAAGTATTGGTAAAGCTGATCAACAAAACATGTCAACTCTTCTATAGGTCAAAGTGGTTCTCACAGTGACACTAGGGCAGGAGGTGGCATATTTCATTGACTTACAACTAATTTTTATCCTATTAGATTATGTTTAAACACTATAATTTTAGTAGACCTCTAGGAATCCAGGACTCTACAAATTGTCAGTAAAACCAAAATATTCACAAAGTAAAGTTTCTGTTTAAAAAAACAATAAAAAGTGGTAAAACAGTTTCATGTGTGGCAGCGCAGATGTTGAGAAATGGTTAGAAGTATCAGGAAATGCTTATTAGCCTATAAACCTTAAATATTTTTATTTAATTATTTTTAAAAATGCTTTAGCACTTAGGCAATGCATGTTACATCAGATATGGCTCCTTATCTGATGATACATAATTGTGGAACATCAAATCCCTATAATTACCGAACCAAGCAGTAATGTTAGCTGTCATATTATCGCTTTCTATATAAACTGTCCAGACGATATATTTTTAAAGATAATATCAAATCCACAAATTGTACTGTTTTTATAGAAATCTACCATCTTGGGAGGCCATTAAAGCATTTTCCTCCTCCGTTCTGTACTGTTTACCTGATAGTGAAGCTGCCCTTGACCTTGATGCTGAAAGCCTGATAAGAAAAAAAAAAAGGAAGAAATTGTGTTTTTGTTTCAGTGCTGGCTGAAAGTATGAATGTCTAGCAAAAAAAAAAAAAAAAGCCAATTAATGGAAAAATTTAACATTTTTGCGGACGTTTGGATATTACATATTTTTATTGTTATCATAAAAATAAAGCCAGACACTTTCCTTCCAGGCACTTTGTCCATATCTTCTGCATGAAAGTGTGCGGTATGGTCTTCCGTGGTTTTCTCTTTTAACTTGTCCAGTACCCTGTTTGTGTGACTTGTTGCCCAGCAACCCCTGCCAAACACACCTGTAGATCAAGGAAGCTGTAAAGCAACAGAAGTAGATGTTATCATAAAAAGGATGTCCATACAAGCGTAAGTGGCGTTTGCACAGATTCTACTGAGGCCTAACAGCTCGTTGCAGCCTTCCTGTCATAAATCTCTCAATCTTTTTAGCTTGATCTGTGCAGCGCTGTCATCCTGCAACAGATGCAATCCATTTCTGCAATGATTTCCAACAAATGTACAAATTGATGTATTTAGTTTGAAACAAACCACTTTGTCTTCTGAACTTCAGTTACTGCTCCTCACAGAAGCAGCAGCTTTTAGGGTCAGCTGAAACAGACAGGACCATCTATCTCTCAGCAAAAAAGGGGAGATCTCCACTTTAGACAAGGCAAATTGTTTTTCTTTTCAACTTAATGCGTTAAAGGACCAAATAATTTTTCAGAGGAGGTTCACATCATTGTTATGAGGCTAATGGAAAAGGTCTTGTTCCACTATTAATCGTGAAGAAGGCCTGCAGTGAGTTTACAGGCCAGGCACAAAATGAGACACAAAGAAGCGCATGGAGGATAAAGAACATCAAAAATAGAGCATTTGTATCTTTTGCAGCTTAGTGACTCGTGTCAGAACATGACTGCAACATTTTACTTTGAATTATTTCAAACTTTCAATCAGGTGTATCCGTAGCATTGAGGAAATTATTGTACAAGGAATTTACTAAGCTCCTCTGAGGAAAAAGATCTTCTAAAAATCAACCTGACCTTAGGAAACAGGTGACATTTTGCAGTTTGGAAGCTGAAACCTATCCTCAATGATAAAGACAGGCTCATACTTAAATGTCACAGAGCCCGACAGACTTGCTTTTATATTATTTAGAAACTACTATCACACTGACATGCAGTTTTTCACTACTGCTTCCAAAAATGTGCCATCAAATTTTGGCTAAGCCTCATGATGTCTTGGTAACATTTTAATTTAATAGTAAGTAAATAGTTACCACAGTATGTATTTATGATAAGAGGCTTTTCAATTTGACTTCAAGTTATGGGAGAACAATGAGGCCAGAAACACTGAGTTTACCTCCTGCCAGCTTATTTCTCAAAGGGAAAAAATTAAGTTTTAAAACCTTTAAATTGTGCCCATACATTTTCCTTTGAGAATAAAAATGTCAAGGTGGGATATATCTCTAATTTACTGCTGTGAGCTCAGCCTGCTAAACAGAGATTGAATAAATTAGACATAATCCACACAAACAATTAAAATGCAAGACTGACATAATGGAGGCTCAGTGTTGCAGAGACAAAAAATGATCAATAGTGTCTCATAATCACAACATATCGGTTTGTAATTAAGGAAAAGAAAAAGCAATATGTCTAACTCTTTTTAAAGATCCTCTATGTTCAAATTACAACATCAGATCATTTTATTGATCAAAAGAGGGAGCAACAAGTCAATTCAGTATAAAGGTCCAATTTACAAATAAGTCCTGCACAAAGATTGCAGGAAAAACCTTCACATCAGAAAAATCTACATATCTGGAATGATTACAACATAACAGATCTTTCTGATATCTTATATGTTTTGCCAATAATAGTTAGGCAACCAACAAGTTCCGCTAAGACCCAAAACCCTGAAAACCATAGAAGCATAGAAGCAAAAATAACGTGTGTGTCAACGGCTGACTTCACAAAAATTATATTTAAGGTAAATTAATAATTTCCCAATTGACATAATGATGAACAGAGATGTTGGGAATCCAAGCCAGGGAAGGAATGGGAGAATGCAGGAGTATTAACATAAAACAAAGGAGTTATTTGTGTCCTGACTTAAAATTATTGTAAAAATCCAGTTAAAAATAACAGAAACAATGATTTCTAAAAGCTTAATGATTAAGAGGGTGATGCTTATCGATGTCTCACTCTGATTCTTTTTCTAAAGAAGCGATAAACTGTTAGGGTGGTATTAATTTCACACCAGTGTCGCAGGGATTTTGTTATTCCTCTCACTGCACAGAAGCAAAGGAAACATGTTGTCAACCCTTCGCCTCTTTCTCTCCGTGCACTGTGAGCTGCTGTCTCTCCCACTTCTTCGTTGCCCATGGCCTGAGGGAACAGTTGGCTTTCTGAATACTCTTCCCCTCCTTTGTGAGCTCACATTGATTGGCTCCCTGCTCCCCCAAAAGCAAAGCAGCATGGGGCGCCAGCAGTCAGCTTTCTGCTGGTGCTGCTAAACATAAAGTCTGAGGGAAAAAATAGTAATTTAGCATATTTTTGGCATCATTACGACCTATTAATGTGCATTTCTTCTATTCTGGTCTGTTTTTTATGCTGTAATGAGTATCAAATGTGTTGAGCTCCTCTCCCTCATGTCTCCCAGTCAGAAGCAGTGGAATCATCAAATTGCAGAGACCTGTATTTTTGTCCTATAATTGGCCCGCTGTTCACCTCCATTAATTGTATGCCTGTTTTTTTTTTAAACCAGACTCCACCACACCCCCAAGAACTTGTTTTGTTTTTTGCTCAAAGATGATGAAGGACCGAGTTCACGTGGCAACTTTGTTGAAATGAATTTCCCAATTCAAGTTTAGCAAAAGAAACAAACGTGCCAACACATTTTTTGGAATTAGTGATACAAAGATAAATCACTCAGCATTAGCTGTCAAACCCAGGCGAGGATGTGGACTTGGAGCCTACTTTGACTGGAGGAAAGCCAGTGGATGGTTGGCTGCGGAGGATGTGGGCTGGTCTCTGGAGCATAGCGGTTGTTCATTCATAAACCAGGTGGGAACTTTAAATTAAAACAGACGTCTCCTTGCTCCTCACTCCTGCAAAGTTCACACTGTGCCTCTTTCCCCCTCTTAAGCTGTCAAAGAATGCGAGTAAAAAAATTCAAATTCTTTCAGAAAAGACCAAGGACAGACAGAGAGTAGCACTAATGAGGAGAAATCAACAGTTATAGTTGATCAAAACAAAAAAAATAATTAAAACACAAAAAAAAGTTAACAATTTGTTATTTTTTAATTTACATTCAAGTATAAAAATCTTTGTTAGCAAGGTTGTTTTAAGCTATGAACACATGACATGAGACGTTAAGCATTTAGTGTTCACACTGGACTGTCGCTACCAGATACTAGCGCTTGTCTGCCACCTACAGTTGGAAGCAGTGGCGGTTCTACACTAACTTACTCCCTGGGCGAGTAACCCCACCAGCGCCCCCCCCCCCTCCCCCCCCGCACACATACAAAATTTGACAACATCCTGCTGTGTTCCCTATCTTCTATTTAGCCATTTTACACAAAAAATGCATGAATTTTCTAGACTCGTATTACAGGGGGGTCAAACTCAGTCACACAGGGGCCTAAGTTAAAAACACGCTTAAGGTTTTGGGCCGAAGAAGATAAATGTTTACTGAACACACTAAAGCTAAACTTTTAAACCTTTTAAACTGAACTTTTTGAACATAAATATGAATAAAAACAGGAACACAAGTTAAACCTTAAATAACTTGTAATATTTTGTTCTCCATATAAATATATTCTGTCAAAATTATACAAATATGAACATGCTGCAGGACAAAAAACAAAGAAAGCCTGGAAATATTAATAAGAAATTATATATCAAATAATTCCATTTTTTTTGCTCTTTCATCATTTTTTAGAGCATTTTTTTTAGAGCTGGACTCCTGCTTCATTTTTAGCAATAATTTCTTAATGTGTGACGTCCTGTGTGTCTTTGTGAAACATATCAGAGGGATTAGATCTAAAAAATAAAACTTATTGTGATTAATATGTTTAGGTCTTATAAAACATTAAAGACTAAATCTTAGAACTCATCAGTGGGATTACTCCAAAAATATTTGGCATTTCCCTAAATTTGTGCAACACCAACAGCAGAAATCCTCCAAAAAAACTCAATCCTAAAAAAATGGTCTGATCTCATCCCCCCCCTCCCCCTCCCCTTCCCTCTGACACACGCGGCTCCGTCTCTATGACGGGAGGCGCAGCTGCGGCCCAGAGTTGATTGTCAGATAGAAAAAGACTCCCAATCACCTGTTAGTGTGATTCAGCCACCGGCGAGTTGCGCTCCCCTCTCGAGTTTTTTGACTTATGTTCCAAAGACTACCGCAAAGAGGTGTGGCCGCAAGCGTCTTGCAGCAGAGGGCGGTGGTCACGTGCGCATCGGGTATGCTGTGTCGGAGCAAAGAATTGTGGGAAATAATCTCCATTGCCTGCTTTTTTCGAAATTGGGTTGAGCACGGGTGTTTGTTCTGCCTAATTCCTTTTCATGTGCCTGTTTTACGTTGTTTCACTCTGAGGTATTCTTTTTTTTTTTTTTTTTTTGCACCATAAGTGTGAAGAGCAAATAGGAGGAAGACATTCTTAAGAGTCTGATGTGTCAAACTAAATGCACTAAGTGTCGGCTGCTGAAACAATTTCAAATTAAAAGCTCCAAGCTTCCTCTTTGAATATAGTATGTAGCACATTATGTGTAACGCCTCAGGCACTGCAAATGCCGCCCCCTATTAAGTGCCGCCCTGGGCGACCGCCCACATCGCCCATATCAAAAACCGCCACTGGTTGGAAGAGGCCTGGTGCGAGATGTCGAAGCTGCGCAAATCTTTCTCCAGGCTTTTTCTTTCACAGCTCTATTCCGATACACGAAAGACTTGGGCCATGTCTGAATTCCTCTCAATCCCTAACTACAGAAAACGATATAGTGCGGGACTATTTAGTACTCACTACTGTTATTTTTTTAATGTCCAGTATGACGACTTATTGATATGAGTGTTTTATGACTTCTATTTACGGGTACACAGTGTTCAAATGATGGAAACATTGATGGTTTATAAAAAAATAAATTTAAATTCATTAGTTCGCAAAAAATGTTCAAACGCAATTCATTGTGGTCTATATTTGCCAATCTAGTGCTCATCTATAAACCTTGTTTTTTCGCAGAGATTTCTGGAAAATTTCTAGGGCTCAATTTTGGAATTGTAGATTTGGACAGCACTACAAAATATCGAACTCAATATATAGTGCACTATGTAGTGAGTAGTAAAGAAAGTTGGATACACCCTCTATGTCATATAATTCTGACCTGGCACAAACCACAACTGTTAATCTCTCCTCCATGATCAAATTTCCAACCAGTTTCAAACCGTGAATTAAAGCGCACACCATCCACACGTCAATACCAAGACTGAGGCTCCTTCAATAGTCACTACATAGTGCACTATTTAGTGCGTTCACCATTTTGTAGTGCTGTCCGAATCTACGATTCCAGATTCAAGTGCCCAAGAAATTTCCCAGAAGTCTCTGCGAAAAACCAGTGTGCATCAATGCTCACTAGATTGGCGAATATAGTTGCATTTGGAGAATTTTTGCAAAGAAAATGTATTTTTTAAATAAAATATCAATATTTTTATTTTCAGAACACAGTGGATTCATAAATGGTCGTTGCAAAACGCTCATATCAATGAGATTTTAACTTTATGAAATCGATGATGTCATATTCGCCGTATTAAAAAAAAAAAAAAGTATTAAGCATGGTGTCCGAATTGCTTTTAAAATCCAGGGCACTAGATAGTCCCGCACCATATAGTTTTTTAGTCGTTAGGGAGTAGGGTGGGAATTCGGATATAATGTACGTCTTTGATTGGTCAAAGTACCACCTGGTTTGACTTTCAAAGTGTGTTCAATGGCCGTTGTTCTTTGTATATAGAGCCAGAAAACGGTCGTAGAAACGCTTTTCATTGAAAGTGGTTTCTTGAGGATGCGTTGCAGAGGGCAGTGTGAACGTAGCTTCGGAGAAAACCACTTGAAATGAGGGAATGGTAAACATATGTGGACTAAAATAAACTTGACTTTCCGGAAGAAGTGCAGTCTCACTGCATTTCAAAAACATTACAAGAATGAAGTGATAATAGACTGACAAAACACATTTTCCTTTTACTTTAATTTGTCATGCTTTCCAAACTCAGATCAGCTTTGACCTGATTAAGCCCAAACCTGTATAACACATAAAAACAAATGTGAGGAGGCAAAGAATAAGTAAATAAACGAAGATCATTTGCAGCTGACTTTCACACATTTTCATTCATTAGCTGTGTTTACTACATAATTAAACACAATTAAAGCATGTTGGGCTGCTTGAAGTTATCGCTTTTCCCTAATAAGTCCTTTTTGCCATGGTAAAATAAAAAAATTAGACAGTTTACACAAGCTTTTCTCTGATCCAATCTTCACTTAAAGACATAATAGTGCTTTCATACAGTAGCTGTTAACTATTAAATTAAACAAAGCTGAAGAAGGCTGAACTGAGACACAAACAAATTTCCTCCCTTAAAAATAAGGATGATAAAATAGACAAGATATCTTTTAAAAATCCCTAGTGAATTTGTATTTGTCTAGGAGCTTTAATTCACACAAGTTAATTGTGAAGATGTTAGCAAACAGACTCACAACATCCGGTGGTTAGTCATAAAGAAGGTTACTTCCTTTGCAAATAATTGTTAAACATATCTCTTGACACCGTGTTTGACTGGGTCTTCTTGACCCACTCGTCATACAGAAAATTCCACCTTTTTGTCAGTGGATCATCATTTCTGTCCACAGCAGGGGTGCATCACAGAAACCCAGCCTCAGGAAGAAAGGCTATTTGATTTTTGAGTTACGGGTCCGATGGGCCTTTTTTTATTTAAAAAACTGCCAAAAACGGCTCATAAATAAGTTTAAATGACCAACACCGTGAGTTTTTATCAGTATGTATGTAGTCAAAGTTTCCGACTTTCATGAGAGATTTCAAATGAATGAACCTTCAAGTTAACAGCACACATGAAGCCTCACGTTGCAGCACTCTTGCAATTTGACATTTGACAAGTTATTTTTAAAGACCCCTCCAAGTAAAAAATAAAATCCGTTAGTATGATTAAAGAAGTGCGGTATGGCTGAAGAACCCATCCAGCTTAAAGGAAATGGAGAAGTTTGGCCTTTAGGAATAGGTCAAAATTCCAGAGGCCAGAAGTGACAAGCTCAAAAAGACATACTCCTTATACTTACATGGAAAAAAAAAGATTATTCTTTAGTTTTAGTAAATTTGAAATTTATTTTTGTTACATTTTTTTACCTTATTGTTTCAAAAGGTGATCAGTTAAAATCAAAAAGTTGCTTTTAAATTAGATGTATGTAGAAAACAGGGTAAAACGGCTTGTTGGCATAAAATCCATTTTAGATTATTTGATCAGAAACAATCAGGTGTGAAAAATCCAACTCTGTGGTCAATGTTTAATTAATAGCAGCATTTAAAGACCCACTCCATGGAAAATTGTGTTTAGGGTGTTTTTAACATGTTCTTGTAGTGTTTTTCTCATGATGGAGGACATTTATAAAGAAAATTAAGATTAAACTCTGTATCTGAGTATTTCTTTATTCAAATCGCGGTGAATCAGGAGCAGTTGTTACGTACAAACTACAATTGGGGGGCTATAAGCCCTCTCCTCCGCTCCATTCTGATGCATCCACTTGCAGACAAACACATCCATGTCCGTCTTCGTTTTCCTCGTCCGAGCTGGTATCTGGCTCAAAACTATATGGCTAAATAGCTTTGATACTGCTCGCCATATTTGTTGTACCGCTAACGACAGGTTGGGGTTATGAGGGGTTGTAAAGTAGCGCCAGAGAGTGTAAACAAAGAGATGGTGGGCTTACTCCACGCCAACAGTCCTGTCTGACTCAGAGGCGAATTTCTGTTGAATTACTGCCATTCTGCAGGAACTATGTCCTAAAATTATTGCTTTTTACCCCCATTTTGCATAAAAATCGTAATCATTATTTAAGGATCACTGGGAGCACTTTTACAATAGATTAAAAAATGATTGGAGTGGGACTTTAAACTAATCTGGCACGCTTTAAAAAAAAAAGTAATTTTCACAACAGTTCCACATGTTTTTGGTGCTGACATCAGAAGAGTAATGCATAATTTTCCAAACCTTTAATCATTAATAGCTTCAAAGATGTGGAGGCACTTTGTGTTCATCAGAAGAACATCTGTTCCTGTCATTCCTGTGCTTTCTGAGTGCAGACTGTCATCACACATTTTTTTTTTTTTGAGTTGGTGGAATGATCCACTAAAGTCATCGGAGCCTAAAACAACTTGCACAATCCCCCCACTTTGTCCCATTTACAGAATGCTCTTCAGAACACTTGTGCGTCTTGATTCTTGTAATCTATTAACTGCAAGCCTCCACTGTTTTGTGTCTCTTTCTTAACACTTGTAATATTTTCACCCTATAAAATCAATGATGGCACATTTAAACTACAGTGAAAATGATTGTTTGTGGTAAAATGCTTGTCCAGTTTTACAGTTTCCTTTTTGTAAACAACACTACAATTAGTACTAATGCTTGTTGGTAATCTTTCAATGTAGGAAAGCTCAGATGCAACTGCAACAAGTTTTTGCACTTTTATTGCCATTGACTCTGGCTTTGGTCTACCAGGTTTTGCAAACTAGGTGCATTATGTGGTACCTTTAAGAGCTGGGCTCTGCAACAGTCTTTGGGTATCTGCTCCAAAACAGTCCCTTGGGATGTTTGACTGATCTGAATAGGGTCTGTATGATGACACAACTTCAACCGAGTGTTTGCAAACGGTTAGTAGTTTGGGGAGTAAGCTGAATGCCAAATTCCATATAACTGATGACGTCAAAGTATGGAAATCCCAAGAAGGCGACACCCTGAGGAGGCCAGACCCTTTTAGCACTTAAGTCCCATTCTTTTACCTAATCCATTAACACCAGAGATGTCGCTGGCAATACCTAAGAAACCCCTCACTCTTTGACATATACCGTAATTTTTCAATCATTTATGCGATCAACTTGAATCAGCTGATTCTGACTCAGATAAAAGCGACTTTTCATATTAGCGGCATATTACTAATGTAAAGTGTTGCGTGATGACGCAAAGTCGCTTTTCTCCGCGACAGCATCCGATTTGGATTGATTGCCTAAGCACTTCACTACTGTTAAGTGTTGCATAAATTGACTTTATATGAGAAACGTACTGAGTGAACGTGAAACCACCACAAGACTTCTGATTCTGTTAGACATTTTTTCACGATACAGAAACCGGCATGTTGGAACCAGACGACGCCAGTAAGCAGTGCTTGGTCTAAGTCCGTTTGAGTCAACACTTGAGTCAACGTTTCAAATGTTCGACCCGAGACAACTTTTAATGAGGCACCTGGCTGCCCAGTTTATAACTTGAGTAACTTGCAATAAAGAAAAAAGAAAAAAAATAGCATTGGCAAGAACTTGTTTATAAAAAGGTAGCAAAGCAAGAATGTTTTTTTATTTTTAATTAATGACAGAGTAATAGCTGTTTATCTCAATAGTATATGGGAAAGTATATGGGATTTGGTTAATTGGAGCCAGCAGATATTTAGAACGTGAGACGGAGGAGTCATTCTTTCCAGTTCTCATACAATGGTTACATTTTACTGCAAGGCTACTTTTCTCCGCTTCAGAATCTGCTGTAATTATGTTAATTGCATAAACCAGGGGTCCCCAAATCCAGGCTTCGAGGGCCGGTATCCTGCTGGTTTTTCAGAAACCCTACCTTATTTGCTGCTGATTCCTTTGATCAGGTGTGTTTAGCCAAAAAGGAGCTTCAATGGCAAGTTGGTTGCAAACATGAAGGACATTGGCCCCCGAGGCCTGGATTTGGGGACCCCTGGCATAAACAGTTATTTTCATCAGAGGAGTTAAAGCTCACAAGTTAAAGATTTAAGCTGATTTAAAGTCAAAATTTGCTGTACAAGTCCCCAATTTTCTATTTCTGAGTGTTAGCAAATCCACAAAAAAACCCAATGTTGCAGTTCTTCAAAAGGCCATTGGAGGCAGATTACACAATCCAGATTGATTCCAATGTTAAAGAGGCCAATTTACACCAAAAAAACCATTTAAAGTCAATGTGATTTATTTTCTATTAACAACAGCTGTGTGCGTTCGTTTGTGTTAGTGTGTATGTGTGTACGTGTGTGTGGGGTGGGGGGGGGTGTTAATCAATTTCTGCTGTTTGACAATGGCAGAAAAGAATTGGATAATTGTTCAGGGGTGTAACCCACATACTTAACTTTGCTGCTCATTTCTCAAATGCTCGTTCCTTACAAATGCGGAACCACTGGAAATTGGAAATAATTCTTTATAATTTTCTACATTAAAATGGTTGAAATGTAAAAAATTTAAACACAATTTTTTTTTGTAAACTGGAAAAGCTTTGCAAAATAGTTTGTTAAATTTCATTCAATGACTCTTTAATAATTAAACTACATCAAATTATCACTTTGGTTTTGTTGCCAAAGGTATTTGAAAACTGTCTCTTTCCCTGCTAATGTGTTCCTTTCATGCTGCACCTCGCAACACTCACATACTTAACAGGAGGAACTTTTATTGCAATTAACAGCTCAATAAAAGTTTATGGGGCTCTGGCATCATGGAATCAACTCTCCTTTTGTATCCTGTTGTGAATCAATTTCCAAAAAATTTTCTAATCTCTGCTAGAGGGAATCATTTGCATTGGCTAATTTGCAGAGCTTGGGACAGTCGGTTCTTCCTGCCACCTTTTAGCAGGACAAATGGCGTCTATTGTCCCGGTCCATCCCTCCCTCTAAGTTTAGACAGCTGGGGTGGGTGTACAGGGAGGGGGAGGACTCCAGACACACTGACATGCGTGTATCGTGTGATCACTTCTAATAAAAGCGCCTCTGAGTGGGTTAACTCCACGCTGACCCCAATACCAACTTCGAAAGAGTCGATCGAGGCAGAAACAGACCGACGGGTTTCTAACTTCTGACATGACTGCTTACAAGCAGGTCATGGAGAGCAGAGGCTGCAGGTCAGCGCGCGCGCGAGTGAGCGCGTGGAGTCTGGATGCTGCTTGGCACAGTCTTGGCTTCTTGACGTCAGCGCTCAGCCCAGCCTGCTGCTGCTGCTGCTGCTGCCGCTGCTCTCAAACATGTCTTTGTTATTCAGAGCTCTCCATCAGAGAGCGGCGAGCCGCAAAACACGGAGGGTGGAGTCGGGCGCGAGGAGGAGCGCGCGAGTGCGCTCATAGGAATACGTCATTACACTCCCAACAGTTATTATTACACCTTTAACCTAATTTTTTGAGTAAAAAATGCTGACAGTAGTTTAAGGCACCAAGTAATTATATTGTTTATTAATTTATTATGCAAGCTAATATATAAAATATTACATTACCTTTAATTTTTTCGTTTTATTTTGTGTTTATCTCATAAAACGTGAACTTAATGCGGTCACTTTGACTCCAGATGCAGATAGCAGTTAAGCTAAGCGGCACAACTTGAGCGCGCGGGAGACGCTACAGAAAATAAAAAACGTGGAATCCGCGACACATTTTGTCGGCAGCCACCAAGCAACGGGTCCCTTCGGCAGTAGAATAGCCAATGTAATTTGACACTTCAACTTACTGCGCTCTCTCTGAGTCTATTCAGTTACTCACCCGCTGACGCTGAAGCCATTCTCAGTGAGAGGGGGGACGGTATTCGGGACCGACTATTACCGAGGACTTTCTCCGCTTGCTTACCCGGTGAGTAGCTGCAAACTTAGCCTTGCTTGGTGTCTCCCTCGGCTGTCGCGGCTTCGCCAGCCCAGGCTGCCGTTTGGGGAAGGTTTTGTTTCCACTCTGGCTCAGATTGTTACTCAACAATAGAAGGACCGCTTGAAGTGACACCGCGGAGCACGGCGATAGTAAGCCGTTTTAGTGACCAGTCCGCCGTCGGGGCTGTGGAGCCGGCTTGCGCGTGTCGGTGGAGGAGCAGGTGCTGCGGTGATCTCCATAACGCGTCGGGGGGCTCGGTCGGAGGCGACATTGTTGCAGCCTTGCTTGCATCTGTGAATGAACCGTGCACGCGTGTGCGTGGAAAGCTCTTCACCTTTTTGGTGGTGCGAGAAGAAAAGCACATGGCTTTGCTGTTAAAACCAAGTGCTGCTGCTGCTGCTGCTGCAGGGAGAACGATGGAGAAGACAGCGGTCACTGCAGTGCAAGGAGCATTTTCTAGATGTCACAAGCAGGACTCCAAACTTTGACAGAAAAATGCACCAACTGCTGTCAGATTGCAAAAGCCTTCATCTCAGTGGCTGGTGTTATCTTGCTGCTGGAGTGGAGGTCATTGCTGTTTCACAGATTTTCAAAAAAGTATTTTACAAGTTGACTCCTTAAATTCCTGCTGTCTGGAAATGGAAGCAGTTGGATCACTGTTTGATGGGCTCTTAAATGAAAGTGTAATCACTTTTTTTTGCTGTTCAGGAAGCTTACAAAGCTAATATAAATTATTCTACCTCATAATTAAAAATATGTGTAAAAACGAGGTGGGGAAAGTGTTTTCCTTTTTGTTTTTTAGAGATCAGGAGAGGTCTTTGTGTTCAAAAAAGTTCCCTCTCCTTTAAGATGCTGCAGCTTGTCCTCTATTCCATCCAGCTGTTTGGATCTCATGTAAAACAGCTGTGGCAAAATCAGCTGCACTGGTTTGTTTTTATCCCTGTTTCCCTGTTGTTTTAAAAAAAACCATCCTGGTGTCTTGACGGTTTTCTGCTCCAAGCTCAAAAGCATTTAATGACAGATGATTAAATAAAGTGCAATGGCAACGTAAACTGTGCCTCTGATGGGATTTATTAAGGATTCAGTGTAGTGTTGTGGGGGCTGAGGAGAGGGGATTCTCTGCCCCCCCCCTGTCTCCCCACCTCTGTGGGGCCCCAGGTTGGGCTCCTGAATAAGCATGGGACAGACCCCACCAGGCTGACCTTCTTCTATTCAAGTTGAGGATGTCGAAACACCAGCCGGCAAACAAAAGACACATTGAAACGGCGATCCGCATCCCAACACGTGTGTCTGGGTTGCTGCAAAGTAGACCATTGATTAACTCCCACTTTCCCACCAAAAAGCAACAGCACCCGACACAGTGTGAGCATGGACAAAACAGTGGCTTTTGACACCACGTTAGTTAAGAAACAAAAATAATTAATAGATAAATACTTAAAATGAAAAAGCAAATCTTTTGCTTGTTTTCCTCCTAAAGAAAACTTCCTTCTCTCCTTCTGTCTGTGTGTGGTTCTGCGGACTGATGATGGCAACACGTTGTCGCTGCAAGGGTGGAGATTTTCTGCCTTCTCTGTTCCGCCTACCTGATGTGGGGGGAGAAAGTACAGGCGGAAGCTGGAAATGGCTGTGCCACATGGGAAATTATTCAACTCTCAGATCAGAGAGGACACACAAGAGGCCTCATTACCTCCTGAAGCACTGCTGGCCAGCCTGCGAGGAAACCCAGAGCTGGTGTGTCCAAAGTATCTGCTGGAAATATCGTCTACTTGACGCCGCTTTGTCTCAAAATACTACACGGCACAAGTTTACACTCTGGAAGTTTACAGATAAACAGTTTTTGTGAATCACAAGGACTATGCTGTAAATGCACATGTGTTGAAGTGAGCAGGGCTTGGAGATGTTTTCTAATGGTTCTAATTCAGCTGGAGAATTCCACTTTTGGTGAGCAGCTCCTGAGGTTCTGTTAGGGGCTCTAACAGGAAAAAAAAATGCCCTTCCTTCTTGGTCAGAGGCTGTGGGAGGTTGTGTGTAGGTTTTACTCAAGGTCCTTTTTGTGTTGTCTTTGCCTCATGGAATAAATTCTTGGAATGAATCACTCTGCTGGTGCGGCTATTTTGAATGCGCACAGGGCGAACTCGCAGAAAGTGTGTCAATGTGCAACTGGAGCAGTCAAATCACAAGAAATCCTATAACATTCGGCTTTAAAACAATCTGCATTTGATGTTACTTTCAAGAAACTGCGTGAAGGGTTATTAAACAAGCTAGGCTGTCTGCAGTTCGATTGATTGCTTATTTGTGTGATGTACAACTTATTTGGGAGATGGTGGACTTCAAATATTTTCTCAGACTATACCAACATATCAACCAATGGAACAAAAAGGGGAATAAAGTTTTGTATTGAAGTGCAGTTAGTAAATTAATCAAATTGAAATCATTAATTGTGATCAGACCTGCAGGCAAAAAAAGGCTTAAATCCCTTCTTTAATCTTTACGTTTATTCAATCTGGAAGCATATTATATTATTGTGTAGTAAAAGTTATTAAAAAAAGAGCAAATTAACAATTAAAAACCAAATTTTAGTTAAATTCAGGGACCAGTTCTCATTTTATTTTGAGTTTTATTTACATACTAGCATAAACCTTGTTTAAATAAGGAACGTGGGAAAAATACAGTGTGAAAAAAGTTTATTTTTAAGAAAAGTTAAGCTTCACCACAGAAACAAAATCCTCATGTAAAGTTTTGATGGAAAATTGAAATCAAATGCTAATGCTATGAAGTCTAGTGAGTTTGGACTTATTTTTTTATTTTTTATCTCTGACTCGTCATTACTGAAAAAAATGATTAAAATAAGCATTTTAATTCATTCATTCATCTTCTTCTTCCGTTTGTCCCTTCCGGGGTCACGGGGCTGCTGGAGCCTATCCTGGCCACTTAGGGGGGAAGGCATGGGACACCCTGGACAGGTCGCCAGTCTGTCACAGGGTCACACATATCACACACCCATGCACTCTCACATTCACACCTATGGCATTTTGGAGTGACCAATTAACCTATGAAGCATGTTTTTGGACGGTGGGAGGAAGCATTTTAATTAATTAATTTATTTTTAATTATACCTTCCAACATAAATAGAGCATAATATTGGGAATTTATATTGAACTTGAGAAGCCATAATGTCAAACATTTAGCAAAAAATGTTTTCAATCAAATTTTTTTGTAGCTCTTCATCATTTTATTTGGAATGCTTAGCTTATCTCTCCTCATCTACAGTACGTTTCTCTGTATTCCTCATGAGTGTGTCTGGAATCATTTGTGACCCCCCCGTGTCACTGAGCGGCACTAACGTGTATGGAGCAGACGTCCACCAAGTGGAATTTTTACAGTGGAGAGAATGGTCAGATTGTACCTGTAAGCCTCGCTGTTGACTGTTAACACGAGGCGTCTATTTTCAAAACACAGCTCAGGGAAAGGGAATCTGAGTGTGTTTGCTTTCCTGCAGGAGGGAGATTCAGATCCGAGCGAGGGATGGGAGAGGTGCTGGGAGTGACGCCAGACCACACATCATTTAATCATGTTAGAGTGTGCAACCACTTTGTGCATATTTCTGGTTGCATTGGTGATCAGAGTTGTTGTTGTACAGCCTGTACTCGCAGACAGAGAGAGCGCCGAGCTGTGCGGGGTTAGGAGAGGAAACGTCTTTGGGATTTGTGAAATTCTTTCGTGCTTCATGAGCAAAATATGTTGCTTGAAGTTTGATATTTGTTGCTGATCAACATTTAAGACCACTTAAATGCTGAGCCACAGGATTAAATGACCATTGTGAATATTGGTATTGGATTTCAGCATGTTCGTTTGGCTTAATCCCATGGTTGAGTCGCCTGCTAAATACCCAGCGTGTTATTTTTGCTCTTTTTAGGGAGTCCCTGTCTGCATAATCTCACTTAATCTAATCTATCCCTCTTTATAATAGACTGGGAATTTCATTTCTATACCAAACAGAGCAGTGTGCCGGTTGCGTTCCAAAAGCACTCTGGTAAAGCTCTTGTGAAAACGCAAGTGACCTCTGCGCCCCTTGTTAGCCTGAACAATGGGCCTGCCTCCACTCACAGCTGCAGGCGTGCTGGAGGGAAGCTTTTTTTAAGAATATAAGCATGCATTTCTTTATTGAAAAGGTTAAATGCTGCACATTTGTTTTTACTGTAAGCACAGCAAGTAGAGCAAAATGTAGGAGATGTGTGTGTTATTAATAACTGTGTTATAATCCTGGATTTTTAAAGGGGTTTTCTGAATGAACTAAACCGTCATATTTCAGAAAGGAAGCTAACTAACTGTTTTTCCGCGGTGACAGGGACGCATTTTAACGAAATGGTGCAGGACAGTAGAACTGCAGATGTGTTAACAGTTGAGTTGAGGGGTGTGCAGACTTCACACTAGTGGACTGGCTCTTATAGTGCATGCTGGTTATATTGGCTGCACTTCAGAGGTTTTAGATAGTTAGGGGTCTTGTAACTTATCTACAATGTGATAGTTATGGCTACAGGAAATCTCCATTTTAAAGTTTAGGTTGCAGGATTTAACATGACATAATGCTTTGGTTGTGTGCTTTTTGTATGTATAGTTTGTTTCTCTTTAAACCTACGCTCATATTCTTGTGGCCGTTACACTCAAACATTTTTTGGCTTAGTGGTTAGACCACATTTTTCTCACAGAGTCAGAAAGCTTTTTCACTTCAGCTTTATTTAAAACTGTAAAGAGGGTTTTTAAAACTCGAAGGCTTTCAGTGTTGTTAGTTGTGGAATCAGCGGTTACGCTTACATACTTCAGTTTTGCTTCGTTTTAGCTGGAAGTGGTGGATCTTTTAGGTTTTCATAGCTGATTAAAAATAAGAGATGATGAGATGTTTAGAGAAGTAGATAATGTGGCTTGAAAGGATTTCTAATGGTTAAGAAAGATAAGGAGGTAAAGAGTCAAAAAGGAACTTTTGACCATAAATCCTACTTCAGAAATCATCAGTTGATAGATTTGTTAGAAAAAGGGGAGTTGGTATTCTTTTCTTTCAAGTATTGAAGCAAAAGAGTAAAGCGTTCAGTGATTCTGCAGTGTTTATGTTTGCAAATTACTTCCATTTACACAGAATTTAAATCAGAGTGCAGCATAGTGAAACTAAAAAGGTGACACATGCATTTACCAGCTGAGAGACTTCAACATGCAGGAAAAAAATAACCAAAAGCAAAAAAAAAATACAACAACAATAAAATAACAAGCTGCAGTACTAATTGTGAATAAAAAATGTCTAATTCATCAAGTTTTTAGAATTGTAGATGATTTTATTGTGGTTTTAGCCTGATTATAACTGGAGACGCATCTCCCTGTCGCAATTCAAAATAATCGAAAGGATAAAGATTGTCTTAGAAAAACCAAATGGGATGTTCTGTAGGATATGAGGGTCCATATGTCATGGTTCTGAGGTTTTACTTAGTCAAATTCTGCATAATTCCCCCTCCCTAATGTCTCAAAGAAAAAAAGGAGACTTTATTCCACCTTTACTTTTCCATTCCATGCCAGCAGCTTGAAAGTGTTCCATCAATATGTGAAATACAAGAAAAGGAAATTCCCAACCTACTTTTGACATTTCCTCACCTGTAATACAAGAGATGGAGACTTTCCAAGACCTTTCCTCTTCTTTTGCTTTTGTACTTTTATTCAAAAAAGTCTATGCTTTACAAAAGTCTTTTTTCATGAAAGCGTTGGAGGAAAATGATGCCTAAAGACACCTTCAATGCAGTAAGGTCACGAACTTGTGGTGACCTTCAGATTGATAGACTTCCGCCCTTGAGCAACAGCGGCCCCTGTTCCGCTTTGCATAGTCATGTTGTAGTTTTGGATCAAACGCTTGTTGTTGCTTCTTGTGGCTAAATACTAACTGTTGAAGTTTCCCAGGAACTGAACACCTTCAGGGGCCCTTTTCTTGTCAGCTCTCACACCGCCAAAACTGTTGCAACACCTGATATGGTGGATGCTTCAGTGTCTGTTGACCTTGCATGAAATAAAGGTTGGACATTGATCCTGGGTGCATTAGCTCGAAATTCCAAAACCATTTTTATTTTACAAGTTTCTTCTCCCCAACAATTGAGCGTCGTTTTAAAAATTGGTTAAATCGATGAATTCCTTTGGCATCTGTTTGGTGAAGTTCACGCGCCCCTATTATCTACCTGGGCGGATTGGCTGGTAATTTGACCAAATTTCACAACTTCTCTGACCTTTCTCTCCCACCACTTGTGTTTTAAAAGTCTTTACCAGTGATAGAGCAGCCAGTTCTCACCAATACCTTGTGTGTCGGCTTACGCTGCACCCTCATTCTAACACAGTGGCCTTGTGTGGTCAGTTACCCAGGTGCAAGGCGTGCATCACACACCAGTGCTGATGCACGGACGTGACAGCTGCTGAGAGTGAAGGACGACCATAAGAGAAAGTCTCTGCCCTGGATGAGGTGGGAAACATTAACCCTTTCACTCCAAAGTGATGTATTTTGGGTCAGAGATGGCATGCGCTTTGTGGCTGTCCCTCCATAATAGCTGTCAGTCTTGCATGAAAGCACATAAATCTTTTGGTTAGGAAATGACTGACTGAAGGACTGGAACTGAGTTATTTTGGACAAGTTTTTTGGATTGTATAACCCCTTTCATTAACCTAACAAGATAACGCCAATTAATGGGTTAAGTATGTAAAGCACTTAAACAACACATAAGGGTAAGTAAGGGTGAGGTAAGGGTGAAGTAGTTAAGATGCAGGGGTGCGATATGGATTTTTCATCTTTTTCCAGCCCCCCGAAACCTGCGCAAGGATCTATCTGTTAATGCTGTTCAAGTGATAAGTGTGCACTCCATGCTTGGAAATTAGCAAATTAGACAATCAGTGTAGTTTGTGTGGGTATCCTACAGGCATCCAATGGGGACTGTTGTATCACCTTCACAATAAGTGACCATTACGCACACCCTAATGGCTGGAGTGTGGCAAAAGGGCATCGCACAACAGCATCTCTCGTAAGTCGTAAGTGCATGTAACTTAGATTATCTTTACAAATACTTGACAATACACTTACCGCATGCTTGACACTCGTACAATCCATTTTCATGATGTCCCTAAAGGTGGCAGCATAAGCCGCAAGGGAACTGCAAGACTCAACTGGGCTCACCTAAAGATGTGGGCACACCTGTCTATGACCCTCCACAGGCCCAAACAACCCAAAAACCCGCAGCATCTGTATGGGTCAACCCGTGTACGAGTGCATGTGACTAAGGCATTACCCGTCATTTCTGAATATTTGCTGCTTTAGGTTTTCTAGCAAAACTTTTAACTCTGTTGCTGTCGATATGATAGTGTCACCTGATCTACACCATTTTTGGAGCTGAGTTTGGGATGTCTGCTTGAATGACCACCATGTACTCGGAAAAACAAGGTCGGGAAGCCCGTCCGTTGTGGCTAAAATGTGGCAGGAAGCAATCCTCACAACTCATGGGTTAGGGCAGGGGTCGGGAACCTATGGCTCGCGAGCCATATATGGCTCTTTTGATGGTCACATGTGGCTCGCAGACAAATCTTTAATTATACTTTTTTTTTTTTCATTAGACCAGTCCTTCTCGGGCGCGATGCGATGCCAGAGGCGCGCAGTAGTAGCAGTGCTTAGACAGAAAAATCTGCGCCAGCGCTATCAGTTACTATTATCTATTATTTCACAGAGTTTGTACCAGCTGGAAACCTGTGAATTGCCATGCCTAAAACTACGCGCTCCCGTCTCTGAGAAAGAGCGCGCAGATGCGGGGACGGGATGTGTGAGGGAGAAAGCAGAGGGTGGGGGGTTGTGGGGACAGGCAGCATGTGAACCGCGCAGGGATTGTAAAAACGTAAAACCCGCTGCCCGTCACTCACTGCAGCGTGTGAGTGTGTGTTTGGCTCCCCGTCTGCATGTGAGCAGTCTTTGTCACATCTACAGAACATTCAGACCTAAGATCACGTTTAAAGTCTCAACGCCTGCGTGAAGCAGAATCTCACCACGTATCAACCAGACTCGACCATCAGCAAAACTACCACGAAAAATACTCATCATTTATTAGCAATAGCATAACAATGTTATTAAAAAGAATCCACAGACTTATTGTACTTTAAAAATGTTGAAATTACATCAAATGCACACATTCATTTGTATATTTAGTTTTAAACAAATTGTCGCGGACTGAGTTGGATGGCTGTTGGGCCGCGTTAAAAGTTCTGGAGTTCATTGAACGCGTCAAGCAGAGATCTGATTGGCCCTCAGTTCTGTCGCTCAGCCTGTTGTTAGGTAGTTTGGACCAATGGGGTTCAGCTATGGGCCGAATAAGGGAAATGGGAGGGCTGGAGCGGGAGCAGGTGAATATAAAGTTGGGAGACGCGCTCTCGTCTCGGCGGGAGAGATTCAGGAGTTGCTGAATTAATTGAAGGGCGTTTGTTGCGGTCTGCAGTAATCGGAATAAAGAACTTTAAAAGAGGTTAAGTCTCCATGCCTCAGTGTGGGGAAGGGACACTACATTATTGTATGGCTCTTTCGAAATTACATTTCAAAATATGTGGCATTTATGGCTCTCTTGGCCAAAAAGGTTCCCGACCCCTGGGTTAGGGGATCCTATGTAATTTACATGCACCGTAAAACTGATGAAATTAAAAACTCGACTTGAAATAACTCATCTGTAAACATGTCCAGTATGTTTCATCGTGTCGCTCTTCCGGTGGCCCGCAGGCCATCCTGCTCTTCGGGACACGACTAGTTACCCCGCCAAGACTCAAAAAAAACCCCGCCAATGATAATCATGGAATTCACAAAAGCAAAAAGTGATGATAATCTTCTTCTAGTGCCGTGTAGATGCAAGCACTCATTTGGACACGGAGAAACTCACTTCTATTTATAGGTGTGGATTGCATAAGCTTTTTTCTAACAGCAAGGTGTTCTTCACTTTCTCAGTATCAAACAGAGAAAAGCTGTAACTGACCGGATTAGTTTTATACGCATGTTGCACCCCTGCTTTTTTCTTGGCATGGGTGTGTGGCCCAACGAGTCTGGAGCTTACAAAAATGTTGACTGCAGACGCTATTTTTGACCATCTGCTCTAAAAGGAGGGCATGTTTGAGTCACAGACGCTGTGGTGTGAGGCTGTGCCTGGCATGTGGTGGGGGGAAGATGGCTCACCCGAGGGCCCTGCATCCTCTGTGTCACCATGGGTGTGCACTGTTTTTTTTAACTAATGCAGTTACATTAATAAGGATCACAAAGGAAGAAAAGGAAAGCTGTGAGAAGATATTGACTTCAGGTGCAAAGATTGTCAAGGACACTACATTTGAATATAACAATAAGAAAATTCATTGGATGTTATACCTTCCGGAATATGAAAAAGTGAAATTTTCAGAATTTCTACAATTTTGTCTTTTGAAATCTTTTTATATCATAACTCAAAGAGAGGTTACACTTTAAGATAACACCTTTGTGTCTCTTCTTTGTTGCATGTGTGTGAGACTGTGTGTATCTTATTTGTGAGTTAGGAATGTGAAACCTAATCTGGGGTGACTACAAGTTAAGGAGGAGGGGGCAAACGGAGGTCCTTTTGAAGAATTAGTCTTATGTGGAGCCAATTCTCACAGAATTTACAACTCCCTTTCTTGGGCTCTGAACGCGGCAGTAACACTTCTCTGAGAAATACCTTTCTGACTGTTTAAGCATGGTGTCGTTGTTGTTTTATTGTTTGTTTCCTTTATTCTTTCAATTCAACTTTTTCACAGTCTCTGTACTCATAAATCTTTATAACTCCTTTGTTCTTTATTCTTAACACATAAAAAAGTCAATTTAGTCAAACCATTTCATCTCCTTCAGTCATATAAATATAGCTCATGGACTATTCGCCCACCACTGGTGACAGTAGGGAATAAAAATTCCTATAAACTTTTTTTCTTCAAATTTAGTTTTCCCTTTAAAGACCCACTCAAATCATCTTTTGATCTATTTCAAAAGCGATCACAATGGCCCTTTAACTACGATTGTGCTGTTTTTAATCAAAATTTAAAAAAAAACCTGTGTCATCTTCTAGGACATAGTTTCTCCAGATCATCAGTAGTTCATTAGAAATTGAGATGTGGGCGGGACAGCTGGAGCGGAGCAGCCCCGCCCCACCATCTCCTCCTCGTTGCTGAAAGCTCTCTGTTTACACACTCTCCCACTACCTTGAAGGCCCTCACACCCCCAAACTAACATTACCGGTTCAAGAAAAAATGCGAGCAATATTTGAGTTATCCAGCCGTACAGTTTCAGGCCAGGTGCCGACTCGGACGAGGACAACAAAGACGTACAAGCATGCATCAGAATGGAGCGGAGCTGGGAGCTTTGTGGCTCGCCCCATGTATTTTCTATATCACACTATTATTCTCAATCGGAATTTTTTTGTCTGCTCCTGAGTCACAGTGATTTGAATAAATACAAACTTAGAAAGAATATTTTAAGCTTAAGCTTATACGTCCGCCAACTTGACAAAAATGCCACAAGACCATGTTAAAAACACTGATTCATATTAAAAAACAGGAACATTTTGAATGTCTTACACTATGTTTCTAGGTTTACATATTATTTTATAAAATGTTAATTTATTCTCAAATATGAATCAGTAGCCCACAATTCTTCATTATGTATGAATTTCACAGCATGTCAGTTATTATTTATAGTTGTGGAGCTCACAGGGGGTTGTTAACACCAGGAAGGTTGCTGTTGTTTTTTTTAACCAAAAAAGAAACATTGTAGATTTGTTAGCAGTGTAAAAACGTGTGTTTTTGCAAATAAAAACACATTTTCTACGGTTACAACACTGTTCATGTTGAAAGTGAAGCTCAAAACAGATGAAGGGACAGTTCAGGGAAGATCAGGGATGTTTCTTTTTGTTCATTTATTTCTGAAGTATTCTGGAACTTTTAAGCTCAAAAAATGGGAGCTATATATTTAGGTTTACTTGACTTTCTTCTTAATAACTTTTGATTTTTCTTTTCCAGTAACTGTAAAAAACAAACTTACTCTCCTCAATAATAAACATTTTGAAATTAAGGCCATAATTAGATCAAACTGATGTTAAAAATCAAATCAGAAAAAGTTCACCCCTTTAGGCTACATATCCTGTTTTGCATTTGTGTCCACTTCCTTTGGATAAAAAAGACGGAGACAATCATGGAAAATCAATTTATATTATGTCTCTTTCAATCTGTCAAAGGGAATTTGTTCAATAATTTGAATAGATTGAAAGATATGGAAGTATATTTTTATAGTTTTTGAGTTAAATATGTATGTCTTCTTTTTGTTGTTATATTTTCTATGGGAGGAGAAGGAAAAATGTCACCGATGTTGGATTATTTCTTTTGAAAGAGCGTTCCTTTGTGCCTTCAAAGCGCTTATTCAGGTTTTGTTTTCCTGTTTGTCTGAGATTCAAATGCAGAGTTGAGAGTTGACGAAAAGTCCTTTTTTTAAGCAGAAAAAAGGAGGGAAGGAGCCTCTATCAGCTGCTCGGTGCTGAAGCAGGAAACACCGGCGAGCATGATGAAAGACTAATTACTTCTGCGTGCTTCTCATACACTGGATGTCCAAACTCGGATCGTGATGGACTGCACACTTTGCTTCAAGCAGCACTTTGGCGACACAATATTTTTCATAAATAGCCTAATGATTAATTCAGACCCCTATTCATTAGTGAGTGGCACGAATCGTTACTCCCAAATCACTAAAAAGATTAGTTCAGAATGAATGAACGTTTCCATGCCGATTGCTCTGCTCTCGCACAACAACCGTTCTTGGTTTCATCTGCATTTCCTCCTCTTGTGAGTTTCCAGCAGTTAAATCAACTCCTGCTGCCTTGTTGTTGTGCATGCCGCTTAGAGCGCTGCGGCTGCATGCAGGGTCACATGTCTGAGGCTCATTTGTCTAAGAAATTGCTTGTTTGGAGAGGCCCTGAATGTTGCATCCCTTGATTTGTATGTGAATAACATCTACTCAAATATAGCCTCACAAATTTTCCTAATGGTCCCTGCAGCAAAATCTTGTTGAAGTGGTGTTCATGCAGCTCTCTCTTTACCTAAAGACCTAAATGTTTGATTTTATAGATGCTTAAACTTGTCTTGTATTTTTATTTGACACGTCAGGAGTTTTGGAAAGGAAAGTATGAATTATTTGTAGTATTATTTTTGGCTTCGATTGTGCCTCAGAGGGATTCTGAGCCATCAGTTTTTTTAATATTTTAATCCGCTTCCACTGTTTGCATTGTCATGTTAATGCATCAATGTGAAAAACAAGGGTGTAGAGGAGGTGAGCCTGATAGCAGCTGTGGATTTTTCTACACTTTGCTGAACTCCCAAAGCTTCTGTTTTAATATTTAGCTGCTGTCAGTTAAAATCAAAAAGTTCCTCACTTTCTCTAAAGCTCTCAGAAAGAGAACGGGAAGCTGCTTCATGGGTGAAAGCCCTTGCACATGAATATTTAATGGTTGCATTTTAAACAGAGTCATAAAATCCAAGAGGATGTGGCTGAAAGGAGAGCGGCGAGGAGTGTGCAAATTCGGCTACATTGTTTCTTCATAGTCTGAGACCGGTGCCTGAAAGTCGTGTAACTCTTGTCTGGCTGTACAGTGCATCAAGTATGTGTCGGCTAATTTAAAGCCCCGGCCGCGTCTGGCGGCTTGTTGCGGCCTGTTTTTTGCTGGGTAAGCTCCTTGTTCTACAGCGGGATGAAGAAATCTTGGACCTGCAGGGGCCAAATTGGGAGTGTTTCATTCTGACACTTCTTCAATGCACTCAGGAAAATGGGTTTGAAACCCCTTAATCCATTTGGCCACTTGACCAGATCCAGAGGTAGTAACATCTCTTCAACACCCATCGCTTTCAGTTTAATAAACTGGAGCCAGAAAGAAAAAAAAAAAAGATCCAATTTTCAGGTCCTTAATATGTTGCCTTTCTCTCATTCTTATGCATTTTTAAAATTCTGAGCCGAGACAGACCCACAGCAGACAGACAGCGAGCTGATTGTTGAGTTTGATAAAGCTCAGAGTTTCTGCACAGCCCTGTTATTTTCTTGCTTGTAAGCTGTACTTCACAGATGTAATCATTCGTCATCCGATATTGAATCAAGTTAAATGGACTCATGAATGGCAATCACTTAACTCAGCTCTGCCATAATGTTTAATATAGCTTTGTGGAAAAGGTCAGATGGAGTCCCAGCTGCAAAGATAATTCAGCTGTCTTTTTAGAACTTTTTAAAGCTCCAGCAAAGAAAAAAATGAATCAGCATGTGGGCAAACTGGGTGTACAGTTCCTAATAGCGCTAGCAGCTACTGTTTATGTTTCCTGTGCTTTGGAAATCTTTAATGCAGTGTTTGAAAGTGTGTTTGTGGTTGGCAGCTTGCAGATAATCCACAGTGGATGCCCTTAAGGGAAACACAATAAAAGGTTTTCCCCTTGGAAAGGTCCAAAGGGCAGTTGTCCACTCCGCACAGTAACAATGGAGTGCTTGTGCAAACAGAGCCCAAGCAAGTTTGGTGAACTGGCTTATCAGGAGCCGGTGTTCACTGAGCAGTGGCAGTCGTTAAAAAAAAAGAAATGGGGTGGGTGGTAATAAGTGGTCGTAATAGTTGGTTGCATGTTCATGCTTGTTTTTGTGTGCCATCAAGCTGGATGTGCTCAAGCTTTTACAATAATTTGCTCATCGTAGCATTTTCCAGTAACATTATTTAACAGTAATGTGATGTTAAATCTTAAATAACCAACAGTGGCATTGCCAAATAAGGAGTTTACTGGGAGAGTTGATCAGAATCCTATAAGATTATAAAAATGTTCTTCAATAAGAGACATTTGCTGCTTTTTCAATTTATTCCCTTAAAGACTGGTTATTGCTGCCAAATGATCTAAATTCAATATAAAGCCAATGTTTTTGGTCAGGAAACAGTTATCACCTTTAAATTGAAATATTACAAATTATAAATCAATATTATAATATTATAAATCAAAGGCATGAATTCTGAAGAAAAAAAAGCCACATTTGGGATAGAAGAGTAAATAAATGAATGTAGTTGGTGAATTGGTATTTATTAATTAAAGGAAGTTCGATTTTTTCAATTGTAGGTCATGGTGTGTCATAAGGGGTTTCACATTTTGGGATAAAAAAGCTTTGCCAATGCATCTTCTTGTCTCATTTGCTACAGTCAACCACCAATGAGAAAATGAAGATCTGGCATCACCGACAACCAACAGCTGGGGTTATGTAAAAAAACTGCAGTGCTTTCATATTTTTTACCAAAAACAGACAATTGGAGGAAAAAAAAGGTTTTTTGACCAAACAGTTGCATTTATCCAAGGTTGAAATAATTTACCAATGTTGTCGTGCACTTAAAAAAAGTAAAGCATTGTTGTTGCGTCATGCTGAAAACTCATGTATGAAAAACCATTTTTAAAGAAACCATTTTTCAAATGTCTGCCTGCTAATTAGAGGAGCTTTGGGGGTTGTTTTCTACTGAAATATTTTGATTTTTAATTAAGTCTAAAGGCTTCGGAAATGGCTTTAGGTTATTTAAAATTCCCTGTCATTCTCCAAGAAGGGTGATACAAGTCTTTGACAAGTTTTTGAGTCACCTTGTACATTTGAATGATCCTGAAAAGCAAGCCAGTGGAAATTTCCTTTCGCTCCTTTGCCTGGAATAATCCAGAAAGGATGTTAAATGGCTCTAACCAGTCAGGCCTACAGGATAAGACCGGTGACAACTATCGCTGTGTCAATATTTACATTACTTTGCCTATCATAGTAATACATTTACTAATGTCTTGTGTTTTGGTGCATGTGACACAGAATGGATGTCGCGCAGAGACACAACAGTGATTTTTCAGATGCTGTTTGTGGGAGTCAGATGTTTTATTTGCGTCTGTTGGAGGCGCAGGAGGAATGCTCACAGAGTTTATTCTCTTGCAAGATAGTCTGGAGCACTTACGTTGCATTTCCTTTGGGATGCAACACTTTGGGGGGGGGGGGGAGGAAGTCTCAAGGTGCCTGCGCTAAAGCTTTAGATGTGACTGAGTTTGGTAAATATTTAGAGAGCAAACATTTTGATACCAGCAGGGATTATAGTTGGGGGAAACATGTTTTTTTTTTTTTTCTTAGAAAGGAAAAATCAGCTAAATTCAAGGCAGGATACTATTAATATAGATGTTTGTTTGTTTATTTTCCATCTGATTTTGGAGGTTGCTTTTACACTACGCTCCATTCTCATTGTTCGGAAAGCATCCGCTTCATCAGTGGGATATGTTCCCGCCCACAAACAGCCAGCATATTTGCTCTGCTGCTTCACCTTGTTGGCTTTATAGCGAGAAGGTGCCAAGGGTGGATGTAGAACATGTCAAGTGCTATCTGGCTCATTTACTTGGCCGCTGAATATTCATGGGCCTTTATGCTGATGACACCCTTCAGGCAGCTGTGCAGACAGCAAGCAGCAGTCATCGGACAAGCTTCAACATTTGACATGCAACCCCGTCCTCCCAGAAATCTCCATCATGTTACATATTTAGAGGATTCAAAGTAAGTTGGCCATTTTTCCTTGTAGTTGGCCACCTCTTTCTGTTTGCGCTGCATGCATGAGGAGCTGCGCTCTTTCCGGCTTTGGGGTGCACTGGGATGAGTCTTCGTAGACTCCCCGCGAAGAGGAGGAAGGAGGAGACAGCTCCGGCCCCTGTGTGTGTGTGTTGCAGTCATGCCCATTTACTCTCCCCGACACCTTCGGGGGACGTGGTCTGACCTCTGCCGGGATCTCGCCCCCTCTTTGCTCTCACTCATGCGTTTCCTCTCCGCTCCGAGAAAACCGCACTAAATTGTTTGTGCTCCACCAGAACTTGCAGGTGGGTCCTGTTGCAGCGTTGCAGCTTGTCTGTGCTGCTGCGAGGGCAAGGTCTGCCTCTGCATGGCAGCAGAGAATAAACCTGTTGTATCATAAAAAATGCAAAAAATTACCAATGGATCCATTCCAGACTAAAACGCACTATAAAGTTAGCTCCAATGAAAATTGTTTTTAACATGTTCTTGTGGCATTTTTCCCATGATGGACATATAAAAAGAAACTTAAGCTCAGAATTGTGTTTCTGAGTATTTCATTTTTTTCAAATCGTTGTGAATCAGGAGCAGACGAAAAAATGCCTGTGGAAAAAGCTCGTGGGTGTGGCATCTAACTGACAACGGCAGGCCACAAGCTTAGTGCTTCACTCCATTCTGATGCATCCGCTTGCAGAAAAATAGATCCACGTACACCATCTGGCTCAAAACTGTACGGCTGGATAGCTCCGGAATTGCTCCCCAGTTCTGTTGCACTGCTAATGATAGGTTGGGGCTGTGAGGGGCTGTAAACTAGTGGGAGAGCGGATAAACAAATGAACTATGGGAAACTGAGGCAGGCTAACTCCGCAGCAACTGTCCCGCCCACACAGAGATGAAATTCAAATGAACTAACCAGTGTACGGAAACAATGTCCCTGAAACAACAGTTTTTCTGATTTTGCCTAAAAATGGCATAATTATAAGTAAAAGACCTCTGGGAACCCTTTGAAAAAAAGATCAAAAGATAATTGGAGTGGGACTTTAATATTTCCGAATCGTTAAAATGAGCTTTGAGCAAAGTTTTTAGGAAATATGAAGGCCTTTTTTTAATAAATAAATAACAGTAATTCCATTAAGCAGTCTTGCACTCATATTTCTAAGAAAACAAACAAACATGTTTTTACTAAGTTTAATTCAAAAAGAAAATTCTTTCAAGCTGGTCATGTCAGAAAAGACTTCATGAGTCTTCAGAATGCAGCCTAAACACTTCCAACTCTGAGGGTGGGAAATTTCAAAAGTACTTCTAGGTTTATTGTACACTTTGGCACCAAGTTCTTAAGAGCTTGCCTAGTGAATTGTAGATGTTTCATCACACCTGTCAGACACTCCATCAGTCTGGGCTTTTGTATCTTTAGAGTTCAGGTTGATGCATTTTTCTTTTTCTCATTAGCAGTTTGGTGTGTTGTCATGCTTTGGTTGTGGGCTGTCTTTAATGAGAACAATTCTCTTACTTGAGGCTTAAGAATGTTGGGGTTGGTGGTAATTGAAAGTAAATGTACTCAAGTACTTTGCAGATTAAAATTAAAGTGAGGAAACAGCCTGCAGGCGATTGATACACAAGCATCTGGCTTCAGTGCAGCAGATTTCATCTCCTGTCATCTCACCGTTGATTAGTATTGATTGAACAGACGGAATTGGCCTCTTGAGTGGAAGTTGCATCAAATAATCCCTTTTTCTTCCCTCCAAATCCATTGTAAGGGCTGGAGGATTATTGCATCAGTGGCTTTCTAGGCACAAAACTGTAAGTTGAAACATTTCCTGCAGGCATTAAAAGAGAAGGCTTTTTTTTGTTTCAGTGTTTTGCCTGTTAATGAGAGCAGGGGGGAGCTGGACTACTAAATGTATGTGTGTGACAAACATGGCCAAGGGGGTGCCAAGTGTTGGCCTACCTCCTTTTCAGAGTGAAGTGTTCAAAAGGGAGGGAAAAAAAGGCGCTGTACCTGTGGTTTGTATAGACATGACTCTTTTCCCCAGACAAAACGTGGAAATCTTGGAAGGTTCCCCCTGCTGTGCGCGGATGACACGGTCTGCTGTGCTTCTGCTGCAGCCGTTGCCGTTTGGCTTTCGATGTTGGGCAGCTTGAGAGCAATGATGAAATGGAAAAGTTCCAGCACAGTGAACACTTGCACACATACAGTAATTGAACGCCGCCACTGCAGAACTCTGCACATTATGCTTTGATTTTCATTCCACAAAGACATTAACGCGAAAGTTTGATTATGTTTGCTGATGTTTGTGCGGCAGCACAGCAAAATGAGATCTTGTTCAGTCAGAGTGCGAGGTGGGAAAGGACGAGACAGCTTTTTTCTGTCCCTTACATTCCTAATGGAACGAACTCTGTAGCATTTTCTCAATCAAAAACATTGTTATTGTTTATAAAACAGAGGCACTCATGGACCAGTCATTAAATATAGACGCTGGTGTGCTGTTGGTAATTTATAAGAGTGTAGTGTCATGATTGAAAGATTCCAGATCGCTTGAATCCCCCACATGCGCGCTCGTTTTGGGAGCTGCTGTTTCCGGGTCATGGTTGCCGTGTTTAATTAAAGTAAGACCTTAGCTTGGCGGGCCTTTAGCCTCTTTAAATCTGATTTGACACCAGAGAATGGAACGGTGTTCAATGCAGAAAAAAAAAAGAAAGAGATGAATGATTGATAAGAGAGGCAAAGCTGCTACAAATCCCTGTCTGAGGACATTAATAATACAGAGAACTTTAAGTGCCTTTGTTGTGTGGGCAGTGCTTTTTAGTCCTTTTTATTATTTTTGAAATATGACTGCTTTAAATTTGTCATTACTGTCTATTTACAAATGCATTTTTTCCTCCAGTAATTTTAGGATGATGGACAAACCTACACTATAAAAACCTCAAAGCATCCATACCTTTTCTAAATACTATTCTTGGAAGACTTACAGTATTCTTCTGCAGTCTATCACTGCAACGTGAAATAAAGTATTAGCAGCTTGTTATGTAGTTTTTAACCTGGTCAAGATTACAACAGCTGCAAAGCAACTCTGCAAGATCTGACTACTGATCTGCCCTGACCGTGGATCACTATAGAGACTCAAAGATTCAAAGTACTCCCTATATGTTAAACAGCGAGTTTGTTGGGATAGCCTGAAACTGCGCGTTGTGGCGGGACGACTGTAACTTCAAATGGGCTTAGTGTTGCGCAGCTGCGCTGCTTCTGCGATGACGACAGAGATCAGATTTCTCTGTAGTTAATGATTACTCTGTGACTGTAGTGCAGTGAAAGCCAAAGCTGGTAAAACAGTTACATGGGCTGCAGGAACTGCATTTTCAGCTGCTTCCCTAGACTCTTGTTATATTTTAAACAACTCAAGCACATTTACTGCTTTAAGAAAACTTGCTGTATGAAGACTAGGTGTGTGAATATTTCACTCTCATATGATTCAAAAGGCATCTCACTACATGCTTCCATACATAAAGATTCAACTAACTTTGTGGTGATACTGTCCAATTCTTTTACCTAAATGGATACAATCTTGATATTTATTATTCATTTGCCATATAAAGCTATAATTTCAAATGCCTTTAATGAGATAAACTTTTTTTTTTCTTACTGGCACTTTTTATTTTAAGCAACAAAAGCAAAAACGTCTTTGAGGTAACAACTTCAAACATAAAAACGTGGCATTTTGGGTCTTTTAGACAGTTTTTTTCTTTGCGGTTAAAAAAAGTGTGTCGTATTACAACACACATCCCTCGCAGTGGTTAACTTTCAGCTACTTGTACTGTGTACTACTACCGCTTTTTTTTTGCATAAGTTAACCATACTCAGATACGAAACACAGAAGAAGTGGCACCACACCAGACTTGGCAATATTGTTCCAAAGCGACACAGAGGATGAAGAATTCAACAGATTTGGTGATCTATAGTGCTACAAAGAGTTTAGTTGACTTGTTAGCATGTTCTTTCTATGAGACACTTATGCAATACTCCAATATTTCATGAAGTTGAAAAAGCATCAATGTTTTAGGTTAGCAAAGCGTCCTGTCTATTATTGTTATTTATTTCAGTAATATGATTTGCCTTTCAAGATTAGTCGTCTGTTCTTGGTCCCATATTTTGTTAAATAAATTTTTCCCAAAACTCCGATTTATACTCTAGTGCAACTTTTATATGATTTTTTTTTTTCTTTATTATAGTGGGGTTTTTTTGGCGTCCATAGCGACTTGTAGTCAGTAAATTTGGTAAGTAACCAGTCTTGGTTGAAGTAACGTTGTGATTAGACGTCTTTTTGTTTGCATCGAATATACATAAAAATGCAAAGGCAGCAGAGGACTGACAACAGGACTGACAATGTTTTCTAGAAATCAATTATTTACTTGACACTCAATTTTATATTTTTTTGCAAATACAATCCCCCCAGTGCTCAATTGATTTTTTGATATATATCGGTATGTTTTACATCCCTAATGAAGATCGTACTTGAAATCTTCAGCTTTACAGTTTTATATTTCATTGGCATCCAAGTGGATTTTCAACATGAATACTTGCTTTTGTTTGCATCCATTTTAAAAGGTGTGTCCTTTTCTTTTGTTTGGGGTCATGGAAATGTTTCGATGGAAAGTGCTGACACGTCCTTGTGAAGATTTATTTTGCCCACACTCTTCTGTTGAGTTGGTTCTTTTTAACTCTTGTGCTCAGCGTGGTGATCAAAGTTTGACTGCTCACTTTTGACTCATGAGTGCCAGAGGTGTCACGACACATGAAAGATGTTAGAAGAGGAAAAGGAAGGAGGAGAGGCTTTTTGGCAGCGTTGTTGCGGTGTAAAAATGCAACAAAGATCCTGCTGCTATGTGTCTCTCTGTCAGGCTCCATGTCATCCTGCCATTGTTCGGGCCAGGAGTTAGCACAGACGTCCATTGTTTCACGCTGAAATCCGCAGTTACAGCCTGTTCTGCCCAATATCTCTGCCCCTCATGTTTGAAAAATAGTGTCATCTTTTTGCAGTGATAAGAGCTTCTGCTGTCTCCCAGTGAGGTGGAGCTTTTACAGCATCCAATTCTTTTAAACCCGGTGTGCTGTCATTTCTAAGGAGGAGTAGAAGATGCCTGCCTCTACATTGGAGGTGTCTCCCCTCCCACTCCAAATGTTACCAGCTCTTGATAGTAAAGGAAGACGTGCCTCAAAGTGGATTAAAGCAATGCCTCTCTGCTCCCCCTCTAAACAGAGCAACATGGTGACAAGGTCCCAGTCACAAGGGTGGTTGTCTTTGAAGGAGTAAAGTGGTGGAGGAGGTTCCTGGCTCGTTGGAAAGCATTTTTTCCTTTAAACTCATCCTGACATTTGTTTTCAAAACACCTATTATCTGGCTTTATGTTAAAGGGCAGAGAAAATCTGTGCAGTGGGATTTCTATTGTGCCGGTGCGTTGGTGCAGGGTGACTCCACTCATATATTTCTGCCTGTTTCTTTCATGCGGTTTTACTTTGTAAGGTCTAACTTGACACTTTCCCTGCCTGCTCCGTCTCCTCAGCCTGCCAAGGCTTTACCTCCAATTCAATGACATCTCAGCAAGACTCCCAAGCAGGTACAGAAAGTAACCTTTAGGTTAGGCATTAAAGGAATAGGTTTTCTTAGTAAGACATCATGGTTATTTTCTAGAATGCTGAGTGAAATAAATGTGTTTGACTGTTAACAAAAACTGACATCATCCATAGAAATGCATTACTTCCAGCTCGAACGTAATTAAGTCAATTCTGTGGCCGTTGTTTTGCAATATGGATGCCGCCATGTTGGAACCAGATGACATCAGTGAGCAGTGATGTGTCAAAGTTGGTCTGAGTCATCATTTCTATGGCAACCACCCTCACCAATCAAGAGGGAGATTGTTGAAAGTCCACTCCCCTTCCACTCGAAAACTGGTTCACGAGAATCTGTCAATCAGACGTTCGACATGAGACCACATACTTTCATTGATGCGTCTCATTGGTCGGTATATAACTGGAGAAACTGGCTCTACAGAAAAAAATAATAAAAAAGTTAGGATTGGTAAGAACATGTTTTTTTTGACAAATACAATGAGTAATAGCTGTTTATTTCTCAGTAGAAGTTTATGAGATTTTAGTTTCTTGGAGTCAGCGAGTACTTCCTATTTAGAATGGGTGTGAGTGGGTTAGGGTTAGGGTTAGGGTTAGTCCAGTTCTCATACACAGTCAATGCTCAATCCACAACAGAGTTTGGGCTTTCACACCTGTCAAAAAGGGGAGCAACTAAGGAGTAACGCATCCTTTTATTTAAAAAAAAAGCTATGTAAAAAGACTTATGTGGTCAGTTTGACTCTACAAAACTTTTAGTGGAAAATTTGAACCTGACACAGTTGAAGTTTTTGTTCTCAACTTTCAGCTTTTGCTGTGCTTGTGCTGATTCCTGGAGGTTTTGAACTCTAAATTCCATACACCGTTGGCTTCACTATGACTCACAAAAGGCGTCAAATGAGAGTCACCTGTCTGTGGTGAGCCCCAGAAAACAAAATCTGTCTTTTCCTTAGGCGGACAGTCACTTGAGCTATTAGGACTAATGGTAGCAGCCTGCGATAAGCACAGTTAGCTGATTTCATGACCCAAGCGGCCTGAGTGGAGCGATCATTTCCACTTGTGTGTTTTTCTGCTGATGCGTTTAATTTTCATCCTGTCCAGTGCTGTGACAAGAGAGAAACCAAAGAGTGTCAGCAGTAGAGCAAGATAGAAATAAAGTGATGGAGCCTTGAGTGAAGTATCGATCAGTTCAGCCCAGTGGGGGTAAGCAGTACAGCTGCTGGGTGTAATTTGTGTCATATCACTCAAAAAATAGCCTTGAAGGGTTAATTCATTGGACAAAAACTAATTTCTGTTGACTCAAAGTGCTGTTTTTCATCGATAGCTATATGAAAAATCAGAAGGAATCCAGACACGCATAGCTTAGATATAAATAAAAAGACTGATTAATTTTATTTTGTACATTTAAGGGAACTTAGCGTTTTCTTTTCAAAGATCTGGTAACAGTGAAATCTTATTGTGGACTTCCTGTTGAAAAGAACACTCCTTAATAACTAAAGTGTTTCAAGGAATTCACAAGTTTCATCCTTTTCATCCTTTTCTGGGTCTTCCTGTTATGATCAGAACTCTGACTCATCAAGCCTCATGCTCCCCCAGAGGACTTTTGGACTTACATTGTCACCTTAGTTCCATTTTCTGTGACCACAACACAAGGCCCCATTTACACTGCATGGTTCAAGTGACCCAATTCCAATTTTTTTCGTCTCATGTTGCACAGATCGGATATGACCGGTGAACGTGTAAGCAGGAAAAAAGCGTATGGTTTCCGATTTTCTCAGATCGGATACAGGCCTCATTCATATGTGGAAATAAATCGGATACGAATCGGATACGTGCATTTGCGTGTGCCATGTAAGCAGACAAATCGTATATTCCCCAGTAAATGCGAGTCGAATGTCAGTGAGGTCAACTCAGGACACCACCGACTGAGATCGCATGACTTATTATTTGCTGTTCAAGGACAGCCTCAGGCTTCAGACCGTAGTCAGAAACTGCTGTTATTTCCGGTCCGGTCCCGGTCGGGACGCAAACGGTAACTAATCAAGCGGGACACCGTTGCTCTGGAACAGGCTAGAAGCCATTTATTTCTTTGCTTGGATCAAACTGTTAGTACAGCACAATGTCTGCAAACACTTCAAAACTCAGAAAAGAGCCCATAATTCATGCTTAACGTTTGCCGTTTGGACAATCTTTTAAATGTGCTTTTATTACTGTTATGATTATTATTAAGGGCCTGCTCGCTCATAATTTTTTAAATCCGTACGGTCAGTGTTCAGGTCCCCGGAAGGCGGAAATGCTGCTACGTAGTCCTCACAACGTCTACGTTTGATAGTTTCAGCATTGTATAGTGTAAATGCAAAAATCGGATACGGGTCACTTTTAAAAGATGATGTAAGCGGGTCCTCAAAAAAATCAGATATAGTCAGACCTGCAGTGCAAATGCAGCCATGGTTGTCATAACAAAAGGTGATAGGAAAAGAACATTTTAAGTAATGGTTGTCTCTGTTTTTTAACTGTTATGGTATTAATAGCTTAAATGTACAGTTTTAAGAGCTTGAAATTTGTCCAAAATTAAAATGTGTTCTGAATCTGATCATAACACAAATTTTAACTGAAATTGTCCCCCCCCCCCCCCCCCCCTATATTATTGGCTAAGAGAATTAACGTAAAGGGTTCTGATCATCCTACCTTTTCAACACTGCTTTTTCTCAAGCCACACTACCTTTCAGCTCCCAATTTCTTGGAGATCACTGGAGAATACCATTGCAGCACATGTGCTCGTCTTTCCCCATCTCAGTCTCTGTATTCCGAGTGGCCCACCTAATGCCTCGTAATGGTTGACCATTATTTACGCAGGGAATAAACAAAGAGAAGCAAGGAATTGATGCATTAAGAGTGTCGAGCCGGAGGAGCTGCTGGAAGTGGCCTCCTCTTCATGCCTCTCCAGAAGAGCACGGCTAATGGAAATGGGGCTCATTAAGACACCTTATACTGCGACGCGCCCGAGATCATGACGAATTGCTAATTGATTGTCGTTACCATTCTCGCAATGAGATGCTCTGCCTGTTTCACATTTGTTATGAACAGCTTTGTTTTCTTCCACCGTCGTCTTCGCCTCATTATTGATCATTTTCTTTCTATTTGCCTGTTTTGCCTTGAGACTCCGCCAGAGCTGAGTCATCATAATGCTGTTATACCTGCTCAGCAGCAGCAATCATAACCATGTGTACAATTTAGCTTAAAATCTGTAATTTGTGCTCTTATTGGGCGATGGAGGGATTTTTAATATCAGTTTCCCCAGCTCTCAAATGAAGTACCGGTATGTGAAGTGCCAGAGAAAGTACAGGGCACATGGAGAAGATGTGCTGCAACCACCATGGTCATGGTTGGCTGGCATGAGGAGGCTGGAAAATCCTTCCGCTTTCCTCTGGAACAAGCAGACTCTGGCCTTTAATCATTTTCCCCCTCCCAGGAGTAATGCACTCTCTTTATACTGCCTGGAATCCACTGTGTATACTTCTGAAACCACCCTCTCTGCTTGAACATTTCTCTTTTTTTTTTGTTAATCTGAACCAGAGGAGGAAATAATAATGGAAGGAGATGAAGAACTGTTCTGAAAATGCAAATGTGGGGCAGTGTCTTTGGACTTATTGGCTCATTACGCCACACTTCTCTGTTAGAGGCTGAAGAAACTGCCTTCTCTATCATTTAGGTAACACCCAGGCTGGTGAAACAAACAGCCAGATGACCAAACACGAAGCCCCTATGCTGCACAATTCAGAACCAGCTTTGCAGATGAAGCCGGACGGCGGTCTGTGGTCTGTGCTTTGGCGCTCTGCCAGCCTACACCTCTGTCTCCATCTCCCATGTGGGAGTCGCGGGCACTTTCTCGTTCTGATGGGGAAATACTAGAAACAAACAGAGAAAAAAAAAACACAAGCACCCTCTTGGGCGGCACTTGCTCTTCTAAAACAAATTATGCTATAGAGAGAGGAGTGGAAGGAGAAGCAATATTGAAACCATCAATTCAAGCAGCACTCATGAGCATGGGCTCCCCTGTTGGAGCAGGAAGACTGAGTAATTTAAAACAAGACCCCAGTTTTATGTAATTTGGGTTTTCTCTTTGTGATTTGGGCCACCATTTAGTAAGAGTAAATTAAATAACCATCACTTCCAGCATGAGTTATTATTACCAAATTGGGGGGGAAAAAAAGTACTAAGGTTTGGTTACATTTTTGTGCTCGATTCAACTGCCTGCAGTACAAACAAGGAGTACATGAGGAAAAGTTACCCACTGAATTATATGAATTTGCATGATTGAAAATCCATAATTGGTGGGCGCTGTGATGCTGATCTGGCAGCTTTCTGCTTGTGTTCAACTGTATGTCTGTGCGCTGGCATGCCTTCCTGTGGTGCGTGTGTGACGCTCAATATACTGTAATTACAACAGCAGTGGTTAACTAGGTGCCTGCATTGGTGTTAATCAGTGCAGACGGAAGATTGGAAGAGCTAACTGAGCTGCTGTCTCATGTCCTCTAAGTGCAGCACGGTGAAAACAATTCTCTGTAAACCCATAATAACCTCCACAGCACTGCAGTGATGTGCTTGAAGTGACAGCGTGCGACTGTCTAATGCATTTTCTCCATACGGACATCCGCATCTGCAGACATGAAGTGATTTTCGCTGCACAACTGTTGTATTATTTACTATGAGCCTGGAGTGTTTTATCGCTGTTGGAATTCACTGCAATAAGCTTTCTCCATTTCTACTGTTAAGACTTCATCTCAGTCATTTTTTCCTGATGCCTTTTTGTGAAGCACGTGTGTGTTTAAAGTCTGTCAACGCCAGGAAGCAGTCATAAGTAAGTTTAATTTTACAGTAGTGACAGGTAAATTAAAAAATCCTTCTATTAGGTGAATGGGAGATGACACATTTATTCAAAGACCCACTGTGATGAAAATGGTTTTCTCTTTACATGTTCGTCCTATAGTCGAGCCTCAGATACAACAGTGCGCTTTACATCCTTGTTGTGGAACAGTGGACCAGCTCTCCACCCTCTGTAGGGTGCTGGAGGGTCGTGGGAGTTCGCCCATCCAGTCCATATGTGTTTTGTGGATTTGGAGAAACCGCGTGTGTGTATTTTACTTTATGCTTCTAAATCCTATCAACACCCCGAAACAGTTCTAGCTAGGTTTGATCATAAAGTAGCACTCTTTGAACATAAAGAAACACAAAAAATGTGAACGGGAGGTAAAAAGAAAATGTTGTGTTAATTTTTAGCCTGTAGTTATTGCAAAATATTTTAAAACCTCACTTAATTTTTAAAGTATTTGAGTGTGAACTGTTAGTCGCAGGATGTTCAGTGTTAGGGGAAGGCTAGACCAGCTCCTTTGTCATTTCATTTAGTCTTAAACATGTTTCCATTAGCTTTTATGCATCCTTACATGCCTTAAAAACCAACCGTGGCGACCAGTTAGTATGCACTTCCTAATCAGTCGATGTAATAACCCTCTGGAGTTTTCCTGCTGGCACTCCAGAGAGTTCCCCACAGCACTGAGAGCAGATCCAGGTGAGGGTTTCTTCCCAAGGTTTCCCTCTCATTCCATTGTCCAGGCTTGGCGGGTGGCCTCAGGCTCTGCCCCCACACCTCCAGCTCACATGCAAGTTCCGTGGCCACTTTGTGCGGAGTAACATGTAGCTAGTAAAACCCGCTACTCGCCAGGGAGGTATGAGCCTGTCCAACGTTGGAGTTTGCAGCAACAGACGGGATTTGGACTCCATGAGGACCCAATTAAACTTGGGAGGGCCTCTCTCAAAGCGTAATAACAATGATAAATGCACCTCTGTGGTCAGCTTAAAAGAGGCACGGAGTAAAGGCCCTAATGTGGGAACATCTCCTGACAGAATTTACTCCGGAATATTGGTTTTTGCAGGATTAGGAAAAAGAAATGATCTATCAGTAGCTTAGTTTCATGTTTGTCAACCTTTATTCAGACTTTCTTTGTACTTTAAATTCAAAGTAGAATAAATAACTTTATGATATCTGTACATTTTTGTTTTTATGTATTAAAGGAAAGAGGCGGTTTAAAAAACCAATGAAAATGAAGAACATTTATCATTTTTAGGAGAAAACAGGAAATGGTGAACCAACATTTATATGGTATTTTTCTTTTTCTTTTAAGAGAAAGTAGTTTATTCCCATGCCCCCCCACTTAACAATCCAAACCTTGATTTTATTTGTAAGGTCAGCAAAAACTTTCTTGCTGTATATGCTCTTTAGTGCTTACAGGTGTAGCTTTAACACATCAGAGTGCAGGTCATGTGACTGAGTTGTTGTTTTTTGTTTGTTAGGTAGTCATTTAGGAAAAACTGGCCTCTGTATTTCTGAAGCCTGTTTTTGCACTTTGCCAGCAGTTTATCAATTACCGCTTGTGGTTTCATACTGCCAGTCTGTCTTTGTCTGAGCACTCGAGCTGCCTCCTCATTGCGCTGCAGAGCTGTGTTATTGTACTTAAACAAATCAATTCAGTTGCAGTTGGGTTTTTTTCCCCCTCCATCCCCCATCATTATGAACTGTTTGCAGTGCAGAGCACATTGATTTTTTTCACAGCCCAGGAAAAACTGTTGATGAATAGCACAGATGTATCTGGGGAGAATCTGGCTTAACAAAAAAAAAAAAAAAAAATGGAGGTACCCAGCGTCAGCCCCTCTCCTCCTCCTCCTCCTCCGCTCTGCCAACCCGTAGAGCCGCCAGCGCTCCTCTTCGTTCACTTTTCAGTGATCAACACTTCCAATAGGGGAGAAATGCAGAAGAAAAATCTCCAAGTCATGTAGAAAAAAAAAAGGATTTAAGAAAGCACAAGGCGCTGGGGACCACCCTCACCTGCTGAATGTGAAAATATGCCTTTTTGTTCACACAGTTTTTTATATTCGGAGCATTAGCCTTGTAATTTTAACCTGAGCATTAGGTCAGGAGAAACCAGAAGAGTTCTGGCTGGGGGTGAAATGGCTTACATACACACTGTGTATCACCAAAAGATGCCACTTGGAAATAATCTTCCAAAGCAATCCATAAGTAGAACAGAAGAAAGCAACATTTTAAGAGTCAAAATTACTTTTAGAAGCTTAGAAAATTGTTTGTTGATTTTTTTCCTGACAACAACATGTAGCTCCCTTTTCCTTAAAAATAGATTGAGAAAGGTTTGCTTGCTTTTTACCTTTAAAAACCCACTACAGTCATCTTTTGAGCTATTTTAGATGTGTTTCCAGTAGTCTATTAGTTACGTTTATGAAGAGTTTTTTTCCCAAATGAAAAAAGACTGTTTTTTTGGAACATAGATTCTGCAAAGCTTTTTGCCTACGTTCTCTCCCGCTAGCTTACAGCCCCTCACACTGCCAACGTAGCATTACCAGTGCGACAAAAATGGCGATCAATTTTGGAGCTATCCAGCCAGATTTTGACCCAGATTTAAGCTCAGACGACGAAAGCAAAGATGTACATGGATCTATTTGTCTGCAAGCAAATGGAGCTTGTGGCTTACCCAGCATTTTTTTTATTTTCTATGTCACAAATAAGCTCTTTTTTAAATGGCATTTCTTTCATTTGCTCTTGATTCACATTGATTTGAACAAAGAAAAACTTAGAAATGCAAGTAGAATATTAATTATCTTTATATATGTCCTTCATCATCAGAAGAATGCCACAAGAACAAGTTAAAAACACCAAAAACACAATTATCATCATTGTGGGTTTTAAGAGATTTAATCTAAATATAACCGTTTCTGCTTTTAAAGTTTTGTTAACAACTAAATTTAACCAAAGCACCAATCTGGTTTCCACATTTAAGTGCCTGCACTTTTTCAAGAGTTTACATCTCATTTACTTAAACCAGAAAGCTGTCTTTATTAGTAATTACTATTTTTTTAAATTAAAACTACCTCTGTTTCAATTTTGTTCAAACTCTGACCTATTTATCCTATAATTCAATTATTGCCGACCTATTCTTTGGCTTTGACACACTATCCCAACAACTAAAATAATGATTTTTAATGATCTGAGTGGCAGGATCCCTGCCGGCACGAATGTACAGGAATGTCTCATCTTTAAAGACTTTATTTGTGGACGTGGAGTGAAATGTGACTGTGGTACGGCAGCTAACCTACTCTGTGGCAGATGTTTATGATGCCACGCTGATCATGTGAAGCACTGGCCGCTCTTTAGATTCGTCCTTCATGGGCATACGAGCATGAAGGAGCTTATCCGTGCAAAGAGGGAAGAGTGTTGCAGACGCAGATGGAAGCCACTTAAAACCCAAAGAAATGTCTGAGAAGCAAAGTTACTGATTTTACCTCGGAAAAGAATATGCAAATGTGATAATTTGACATTTGGAGGTGGATGTTGCATTGATTGGTGATGTGTTTTGTTTTCCTCAGAGGCAGAAGACGTGAATTCCTGGAGTGTTTCCCCTCCTGGCGTGTGAATGGGTGGGGGGGTCCTTCGAGGTGGGAAATCAAGGCTCGAAGACAAAACAGGTGAGTGTTTGCTTGTTTTACTGTTTTTCCGTGCACTCCGGGGCTGGAGAGGCTAAGATTAGCACTGCTGAATAAGTTGAATGAACTTTAGTCAAAGTCTGCAAACAAATATTAAAATATATTGTGACAAATTTAGCTTCCATACACACCTAGATCCACCACTGATTTCCATTTACATATAGATATAGACTTACAACCTCTTCACATTGTCACAGAACTAGTTGCAAAGTAAAACGTCCTTTTTTTCTAAGGAAACATGTCCAGAACTTGAGATAGTGCTCACTAAGTAATTTAAATTTTTTTTTACAGTAATTGCTGGTTCTATAGTTAAGTTTTGAAAGGCCACATGAAATCTGTGGCTAAATAGGGATCATATAAGAATAATCAGGACAAGCTACAGGACAATATCCAGAGTTTGGCAGACATCTTTAAAAAAAATATGAATGTGTTTATGTTTATGTTTTTGGGGTCTTTACAATGGTTGTCACAATTTTTAGTTTAAACCCAACCATTTACCATTGTTCTAAATTTAAGAAGGATTTATTTTTTAAAGTTTTAACGAATGATAAAAGGTTTTTCATCATTGTTACTTTCTTGGTAGTTTAAAAAAAATATTTTTTTGAATTTTTTTTTCTTTGCTTCTTGTAATGCACAAGTTACGGCTTAAAGTGGCACAAACCTGTCACCCAAAAACTTAGGTTTAAATCAAATTGTGGGGAAAGTGAATCATTGCATCCCTAGTCTTTACCATCCAAAATGATCATCTGCAACCAAAACACTAGAAACATGCCAGCAACCTTATCGATGCTACATTGGAGTGCCCACTGAATATTGTTGTTTGTTTTTCTCTCTGAATTTTCCTAAAGTTCGTAGAGATCTTAGCGTCATCCTGCCAAAAAGTATGGAAGGACATGAAAATGGGTATCCGCCGGCTTTGTCCGCCCTGACATGTGCTGTCCTCCACTGCGCTCAAATGTCTTGGGTAAACATGTGACGGCTGCAGTTTGTGTGTGGCCAGCTTCACAGAACATGTTGATTTCATCAGGAGCTCCCCGGGCCAGGAGGGGGGGGGGGGGGGTGCTTGCTCTGAGTAACAAAGTGCTTATGTTCCACATTCAATCTGAGCACGCACGCACACGCAAGCGCCAACAGGGTCATGACTGTCCTTTTCATTAGCAAGCCACCATATGCAGTCTGTGACTCTTATGTACATTTCTGCTTCTACCGAGAATCATTTGGGTTGGAGAGGGAAATAATAATTGGTTTGCCGACTGTATTATACAATGCAGCCGTGGATTAGGAATTAGGACATCCAGGACACACGCATACACTCGCAGAATGGATAAGAGGGGTTAATCTTGATTAGAGCCGTGTGAAAGCTGCAAAATACGATGCCCTGACAAACATCTGCCCGCCACGCAGCTGAGTGGGATAAACCAAAGTGATTATTGTGGAAATGTCAGGCGAGGTAGACAGTGATAGCAAGTGAAATGGATGGGGATGTTACATGAGCGGGGCATGACAGAAATGCGGTCGCTTCTCTCACTTCAGTGACAGTTTTTCCTCACTCTGTTGCCTTTTGTGGAGGAAAGAATACAGCCTGGCTCAATGGAGAAGGGAATGGAAAAAATGAGTTTAACATGTAGTTTTCTGTAAAAAAAAAATAGTCTGTCAGCTTGTGCCTTATTAAAGTTAATGAACAATCTTTCTATGTTTTTTTTTCTGTTCTTTAAATTGATTATTAGGCTGGTTCTTTCAGTACAAAGGAGTTTTCACACTTAATTGATGTCTGAAGGTTGCCAGGTCGGTCTTTTTCTTTGTAGCCTCAGTGTAGGCCCTAATGAGTAACTGCTTTTTCTGTGAGATGTGAAGGTGCAGACATTCTGTTAACTTCTCTAAAGGAAAAAGGGGGGAGGCAAAAAAAAATCCCCTTCCTGTCAGTGGACTCTCTTTCTCTCTGTTCTTGTGAGATCTGGAACTGATAAGTGAGAGGCCTCTGGTAACTGAACAGGAAGGATAGAGGGCCTGGCCTCAGAGCCCCTGCCTCTGCACTCATGTCCCCCCCTGCTCACACAAACAAAGAGAGCAGAATCTGCCACTTAACTTCAAGTTACAAAGCATTCAACCCTGTTAGGAGGGTAATCATCACTTGCAGGGGTGATATTTGATACAAAATATATTTTTATTTAATCACTATCGGGGAGGATAGGTAAAATAAGCGAAATGGAGACCTTGCAGCAGTTTCATAACTACTACTACTTACACTTCCCTTGTTTCTCTGACCATTGTTAACTCAAGGTAAAGTGCCTTAAATAAGCATGCGATTTTTCAATTGGAACACCCCGAAGTTTCAACAGCAAGCTGTTAAACTGAGAGCTGAGAAAATTCTGCATTGTCTCTGCACACGTGTTTCCCTTGTGCTGCACTAAATAGACCGCGGCATCTTTGTTGAGATTAGCCGAAAAGGATGGGCGCCTCTGCTCGCAATCTTGACTAAAAGTGATCGTCTGAAAACAGAAATCTGAAAGAATTGTTGCATAAAGTTATCAAGGAATAAAAGAGCAGAAGATTATATTCAGTTTGGAACAAAAGTTCAATAGAAATTGGCAAAATGTTTGCATAAGACTAGTTTATGTCTATAATAACTATTATTGAATATGAAACGCAACATGCTTTACAGAAGAGACTTACAGATAAATGATTGACATTATAAGACCTTTCCTTCTGTTGATCCAGCGAAATCACAGTGTCATTTGATCCCAATAAGAGATCTCTGAATGAACGCAACAATGGGATCCCGGGATTGTGATGAGTTTAGTGTTCACGGTCGATGCGTATCAGATTCGTGAGTCGTCTGAGCGAAGCCGCGTAAGTAACTGGGCGTGAAGAGATAACACAAGGTTTCCCTCTTGCCGTGTTGGGGATCCATCTATCATCTTATCTTTTAAGGGTATTCCTCAGACTTTAACACTAATGTGCATTTTCCATACAGTTCCAATCTGTTTTCAAATCCGCATGCAATTTTTTCTCCTTCCTTTCCAAAGCAAAAATGGTTCTGGACGGTACTCCCTTGAGAAAGCACGAGATAACGTACCAAAGTGACAGCTGAATTATTAGCCTATTACTCACGTTAGAGGAAAAAAAAAGGCAGATGAACAAGGCATCTGTCAAGAAGAGCACCTTTATTTTAAGATAGTCCTCCCTAACTACCACCCAGGAATCTTGTAAGCCTCTCCCACTGATGTAGGAGCTGGAGGGTCAGGGTCAGAGAGCACAGCCGCCACTTTTGCCATGCTCTAGGTTACTGCAAATGACCTGGCTGCCTGTCCTCGGAACAGAGCATAATACAGCAGAACTCAGTGTACTGGACTAAAAATAGACGTGCTGTCTCGGCCATAGACAAATGCAAAAGTAGAGGCTCACCCTTACACATGCCAGCCAAACTGGTGCGAGTCCTCAGAGGTGACCGTAACCGCTGGCAACATGTCGGAGACGTGACAGAGCGCGTTTGATTGACGGCACAGAAGTGCGTGGGCATTCAGGACAGATGTTCTCTGCAGGTCGAGGAGGAGGCCAATACATAAAACCTGACTCCAGCATCCCTGTTGGCCTTTCACCCCGTCGAACTTCTACATTTCACATGGCTTTATGAAAGCCGCCTGCCTGGCTTTGTCCTAACAAAAGACACTGGAAAGAAAAGTAATTATTAAACAAATGAAGTAGTGCCTGCTTCCTTTGATGCAAAATTAAAGCTGATATCCCTCTGCCATATCATCCGGATATAACTTGTCAATTTCCTGCTCGTGATATATGACCTGACAAAGCTATGCTTCACCAGAATTAATAGAACATCTCTGATATGCTTAAGAAGACAGTGAGTGCACTACCTTCTTAAATTCTGCCCCTGTTTCTGCCTAACGCTGGAGTTCCACTGAGATGTTTTTCGTCAGCGATTCCAAATTCTAAAGTCTCATTTAAACAGATTTTTTCTTTTTAAGACTTTGCCCAAAACCTACAAGCTTGACTGCGACTCACACAGCTCACGATAAAAGCTGTGGCTTTAATGTGTCTGGGTCGAGCTAATGAAAAGATGATAGCGGCAGAGCTGCAGGGCCTCACATTAGTGCTTGAGCTAATTTGACTGCCGTTAAAGTGGCCCAAGTTGGAGGTGTCATTTACAGGAGAATAGCAGATTTAAAATCCTATTTGGTGAGGTTTTTAGAGAGCACTGCATAAATGAATACTTGCAGTGTACTAATGATATAGTACATAAACATTGGGTCAAACATTCTCTTTTTTTTTCCTTCAGAACAGTTCCCTAGCTTTAGACTAAGTAAAGTACCTGGCTTTTTTCTGCAAGTTTAAATGAGTAGTGGTCTTTCATATTGAAGTTTTTTATGGGCTCATGTTTGCATGGAAAGCATCTAACCAGGTGTTTTCCAGAAAATGCAGTTCCTTCTAATTCTAATAGTAGGAAGGCCTCAGTCCTTAGAGATAAGACAGACAGAGGTAGATACGGCCTGTCTCCGGGCAAAAAATGGTCAAACCTGCACAGGACAGGCAAGTGGCTCACATGAAATGTCCTAGTTGAAGACCGCTTGGTGAACCCATATAGCAAAGATTTTTATTCACATTTTTGCTATGGACATGCTGAGAGGGACAGGTCTTAGCAAACACTTAAGCAATGTGCAAATGAAAGTAAGGTTGGTGTGATGCAAGCACGTAGAATGAATTTAACATTTTTATAACCTCACCAAACCCTTCACGCTGCGCAAGGGGCCCATTAGTGCTGTTCAAGTCATAAGTGCATGCTTCTTATATGCAGCCTGACTGTTAGAATTTGTGAAATTAGGAAATCAAAGTGTAGTTTGCGTCACCTGCACTCCCAGTGCATGCAGCATTTGCACACGGTCAGTAAGGACAGTACGCAGACCTTACTAACGACTAGAGTGTGGCGAATGAGTGAGGCGAACGGGACCGTACGAGTACGTCACCTGTATGTCAAAAGTGCCTCCAACTTACATTGGCATATGAATACTTTGCGATGCATTTACCACATGTAAGACAATGGTACATTCCATTTTCATGACTTCCTTATGCTGGCTTAACCCTAAAACCCTCAGCACGCATACGGGTGTACCCCCCATTGATGTGGCTAAGGCTTAAAGGTAAACAGATTTTTTTGAGTGTTGCGCACTGACTGATTATGATTTAAGCAAAAGACATTTTAACAGAAATTTTTCCATCTGCCACTGGAAGGAAGGAAAAAAGTGAATCTGAGCAGAGGGAAGCAGACAGCAGGGTCGCCATGAAACATTCATGCACCTGGGGACTCTTTTTAAAAGGAGCACAAGCTGAGCCAGTTCTAAAGTAAAGGGCAGAAGACTTCTAATCGCTTTTTCGTCCGTTAGTCAAGCTACTTACTCATCCTGCATTAAAAATTCATGGATTGTTTATTTAATGGAAGAAAATAAATATTTACCTTTAACCTAATTGTCTTAGATTCACGACATTTAGGGGTACAGGTGTGAGCCTGGATATTGCTAAAAGCTAGAAAGCAGAAATTCAAACTTTTACTCTCTCCTAAACTCCTCTAGCAGCACCAACTGAGGGACAGAAGAGGCTGTAGGAAAGCTGCATGGCTAGATGAAGACGAGAAAGTAATATTTAAACAGCTGCACTTGTAGAGTCGTCTATTGCTGTCAGTGATCATAGGGGGGGGGGGTCTCGGTGAAGAGATATTTCGGTGTACTCAGCTAGGCCTCAGACAAGCTCCCGCTGCAGTATTGATGTCAGTGCAGCCTCCTGACAGCAGACTGTAAATCACAAGTCACAGTTATCTATAGATTTACAAACACCTGCTTCCTCAGTCTCTATATCGCGGCAGTATTTTATCTATGCGAGCTGAACAAACTGACAGAACCTGCCCAAACAGTTTTGAAAGTCATACATTAGAGAGCCCTATCTGAGAGCTCTTTGTGGACTTCTCAAGCTGAATGCTGCAACTGTGGTTGTGTGAGACAGCGGGTCACATGTCTGCAGTCCTGTGCTAGACTGGCCCTGTGCCTTGAGGTGGTGGATGGCAGCTGACTGCTCTGATTCACTGGGAACTCAACTTGTGAGCTGTGCGCCTCACAATGGATTGACTCATAGAGAGTCAGTGCAGGGCTTGTTCACTGTCCATCTCTGCCATTATACTGAAAACGTTTTGTTTGACTTCTTTGTTTCCCCTGCGTTTAGATGGAGACAGTGGGTTTTGGATGGGTTCTTTTAAAGCCTATGAGCCGTCAGTTGCTGTCGTCCCCTCAGGTTGTGAGTTTTTTGTCCAGGGGAGGATGTGGACAGCCTGTCAGCCCCCAGCAGCTTCTTTTCACCCACAGTGACACCCACTTCACCACAAACCCTCATGAAACCTGCTGGCTTTGCTAATGATCTCTCACTGGCTGCAGCTAACAGTACCAATGGTGTGAGTCAAGGCGTGCATTGATGCAGACAAGAGGTCCTCATCACCACATTCATCATATGTTAGATGCTTGATCAGATTGAGGTTTGGAGTTACTTTTACAATTTCACAGTAAAAACACCCATTAAATAACTTTTAACTTGGAATGACACCTCATGACAACCGAACGCTTTGACATTGAGCAGTGCTGCGACATAAAGCAACTTCTTTATTGTGGCATTAATCCTGTGGTAACCTAACAGCATATGATAGTTATCTGATTCATTGAGTTATCGGATTTTGCATGTAATCATGTAAACAGTATGATCTGACAACCTTTAATAGTGTAGATAATGGCAGGTATATATAATTTAAAGAAATCTGCAAACCATGCCTAGATTTCTCACCAATAGTCTGATACTAACTTCAACTTTCGATTAAAAAAAATCATAGCAGAAAGTTTGAGTCCCTAGTCTCTAAATTCTCTGAAACGCTTAAGCTGCGTTCATACCACCCTCGGCATCACACATTCAAACGACCACGTCTAATGAAAAGTCTATGTAAACACACATAAACGCACATTTCAGGCTTCTGCGTTAAAAAAAACTCTATGCAAGTTTTTACAACAGTTTTTAGGCTCTAACACCATGAACAATGGTTGCCAGCTAAACCCAATCAAACGTTGACCAATCAGGGACCTGAATTTGGTAGCGATGCGTGAAACTTACCAAACTCAGACAAACTCAGCTGGTTTATCTGGTGAACCCAAACACAACGACGAGCCTGACATTGTCTGCGTTGGCTTTTCAAATAAAGATCAATCAAGGCCACTCTTCTGACATGATGGTAATCCATATCTGCCATTGCAGTTGCACTAGCAATAAACCGAACTGTTTCTGCTTCGTGTCCAAATCACAAGATTTGCACCGCTTCGACATTTCGCACCAAGCCTCTTCCAATTGTGGGTGGCAGACATGCACTAGCGAATAGCAGAAAAAGATAAAGAAGAAGAAGCCCTTCCCTTCTTGTCCAGTGTGAAAACCATGGGTGAAATGCGCGTTCCAAAAGGCACCTCAAATGCCTGGTGTGTACATAGCTTTAAAGAAAAGTGACAGGTTGGGTTAAAACATGTAAATTAAGTGTTTTTAGATAATCTGATTTCTTAAGTGCTTATTTCTGTTTACGCCAAGTTATCAGATTTTTGCTGTCATGTAAGCAAGCTCACCTCTCACTTTCAAACCTGTGGAATTGTCTTGCATAACTGACACAAATCTCAACCCTTGTTGATTAGAGGAAGAACAGATGAATCATAACTTCCATTTACTTCTTTACAGTTGCTTTTAATTTCTTTTATTTAAAAAGTTTTGATGGGCTTATAGAATTCTGTTTGCTGGTTTGGGTTATACTGAGTGATAAGTAATAGCTTATTGTCAAACTATAAAACAAGGTTTCACCTCTCTTTCAGTAGTCGTGTAAAAGGTTTTTGGACAACCTAAAATATTATAGCAGTTAATCTGTACAGTGTGAATGACTTTGTTCTCATGCTATACAATTGCTTTTAAAGGGTCCTATTAAAAGAATTTGTTAAGGTTCTGATGTCAATGTTATTATGGCTAATTTTGAGATTAGAGAAGCCAATCTTACTTCAAATTTTGACAAATATTTAAGAGACGCAAGCCTGACAGAGCTACAAGGTTTTAGCTTTCACAGTCAGTTGCTGTTCAAAGGCAAACATAAAGATTTAAATGTTTTCAAAAAGGTTTTACATTAAAACAAACAAAACAACTTCCATTGATGCTGTGAATGATTTTAATTGTAAATTTACAAATGAAAAGACAATTTTTGGATCTAAGGAGATTCATTTTTAGTAACGTTGGACTATTTGGAGGCAAAGGTGCCTAACTTGACCTTATAGAAGGCTATAAAGTGGTAGTCAGTAAATTGACTTGGCTCCTGTTTGCTTTTTTTCAACATATCTTCAAAAAAAGATGTCTTAAAAGATGGAACAGAGTCATAAAATAAGTGAAAAAATGCTTTAACAATGAAAAAATTTAAAATCCAAAACCCAACTTAAATTAGTAAATTGTGTTTCTCCTTGATAAAGGAAAATCAGATAAAAATTTAAGACAGGCAGTTCTCAAGAATTACACCTTCCTATAAAAAAGCAACAAAAAACAATGTGAACATTTTTTGTAGAAATATTTGCCTCCTTACTTTCTTTCTAAGCTAAACTTATTTTTTTAAGAGAAAGTTAAAGGCATTTTGGTTTGTGATGTTCATTTTAAGCCACAAAATATATATCAGGAATGAAAGTTGTAGATGAGATTGAAGACAGGGATGAAGTTTGTGTTGGTTTTCTGACATTAGAGTTCTCTGTCTGTATGTAAAAATCTACATCCAATTTTTTTTTTTTTTACCACTGATGCTGTATCTAACAAGGGAAATTAAGGGGAATAAAAGCTTTTACATTAGTCAATCACTTTAGGAACTATATAGAATCACAAATTTTATGTTGAAGCTGTGAAACCCATTCAGAGAATAAAATCTAATTTAAAAAATCCTTGTTCCTCCAATGATCTGATTTTTAGCAGAGTTTTATATCCTTGCTGTCTTTTGAAACAGCTTTCTTTGTGTTCATGTGATCATCAGTGTTGTAATTTTGCCTGGCGACAGAACACAGAGGCCCAACATTAAATCTTTACCTGCGGTTACTCGTGTTCCCTTGTCGTATAATAATATGTGCAGCATCCGCACGGCAGCAGCCACTAATTGCTGTTGGCTATAACAGCAAAGTCTCTTAAGACAGTGACCTTGCTTTAGCCAATCGTAGCACGGCGTGTTACCAGGCTGAGCTGTGATCAGTGGTGTCTCCTCAGCATGAGCGGGAGGAATAATTATTCATAATGGCTCCTTGTACCTTTGCCGGACACCACATTTAATGACATGGATGTGAGAGATTAATTGTGATGTGAAACTATAAAAGCAGAAAATGCTCAAAAGATCATCCAGACGACTTAATGCAGCTATCAAACCAAATAGCAATTTCGATTTCGATTTTTATTCTGGATAATAAGGGATTTTTTTACAAGTTGCAATCATCCCATCGGTTTTTAAGGTAGAATTGTTTTCTAATTCTTCATCTCTCATAGCCTCTGCGTGTTAAACAGCTGTAAATGATTGTTAGCTGCAGTGACTTGTAGTTGCATCTGCATTATGCTTATGTGATGAGAGCAGGAAGCCAGTGGCGGACGCTTACACTGCCCTTCAGGGGAACACAAACTCAAGTGTCATTGCAGCGTCCGACTGCTCAAAAAACAAATGTTTAGAAACAGCATCAGCCGTTAAACTGGACCTCACCTCAAGTGGAACACTGCGTGGAGATGCTCTTTCTTTGATATCGCTCTGTTGACCCAAATGTTCTTATCATTCCCCCAAGCAAACACGCAAACAATCTGGCCTGTGTGTTTCCAGTCACATGGGCCGGAGTGCAGGAGAGTCAAGAGTGTCTGTGCTGGTATTTCCTGGTTCTTCGTAAACACACATACACAGCTTTTTTTTTTTTTACTTTTCACTTTCTCACGCAAATGCAGATACACTTAATTCAGAACAACAAGGCTAACAATGCAGTAACGGTGTAAATTGGTGTAACAAGGTAAGTGCTGCAGAGGACAGAAAACGAGGAAAAGCTAAAGCATGAAACAAGGCAGAACAAATTAGTTCAGAGGAGCCCATTAAAGTTTATTAGTTCAAGCTTGTATTCATTTGAAAGTGTTATCAAAAAGCAAATACTCATAAATCATTAGTTAGCTGTGTTTGACTGTTTGTTTTGCAGTCTCTTTAAACTATATTCTGTATTTTTTTTAATCATTTCGGAAGAAAACTGTAATGGAAAGCCCTAAAAACTGAAGGGTGTACAACCTTTTTATTTTTGAAAACATCTCCTTTTTTTGTTTATCATGTCAATCTTGTAATTTATTTATGACAAATAATCTAAAGGCAGGCTGAAACTTGAAAAAAGCATTACAGCTATAACGGCAGAAGAGTCACTATACAAAGCCTTAAATGAAGATCCTGCTATGACTGATACCACTAATGGATGCTGCTTGCGTGCAAATGCGATTATAGCACCAGTTTGCTTGTTAGCCACTAGATGTGCATTAAATCATTATGGAATTTACCCATTTCAAATGTGCATTGGAGTGCAAACAGTGGATTTTTCAAATTGCACCAAAGTGCAGAGTTTAGTGATGCTCCCATCAAAACCGTTGCTTTTGAATGGTAAAGAATAATTTTACGAGGCTTTAGTGCAAGTTCTTCTCCTCAGAGGATATGTTAATAATTCAAACATGAGATATTTCGATGCTAGTTTATTCCAGATTAAACAGAATGAAAGTGTGCGCCATCAGCTCATGTTTCAACCTCCAGATTGTCAATACATTCAACTGCTAATCTGTCTTTTTACGCATTCACTTACCATCTAGCGTGATTTCATGGTGATGATACAGAATCTACGAATTCAATAGTTGAATCATGCGAGCTTGGATTATCATTCGGAGCCTTTGTGGGGGGATGTAGGTCAAATGAAAGACTTATTTCCTCAAATATTGTAATCCCTATTTGTTCTGGTTTTTCACCAGAAACGCGGCTTTTGGTTCTTTGTGTGACTACAATGCCCTAAGCAGCACAGTGGCTTCTAAGACTGTTGTCTTGGGTTCGTCACTTCCTTGTTTTGCATGTTTAGCTTGCTCTCTTTACCACTTCAGATTCATCCTTTTGCTTTTGGTTGGAACTCAAGACGTGGTTCATGAGTTATATGCACCAAAAAGGGTCAAGTTTGCTGTGAAACTGAGGAAAGAGGTCAGCAGGATATACCCATTTAACCTTTCAGACTAGCAAAGAGCAAGGAAGTCATTAAGTTGGAGCCTGGATCCAATACTTAGCTTCTTTACTTGTCAAAAAAAAGCAGATTTAAAACTGACTAGGGCATTCCTCATTCCGTGTCCCACTCAGCCAAAACAAGTTTATGCCTGTTTGTCAGCCCAAAGATTGTAAACATCATAATTAAGGTTTGTCAGTGTTATTTTTTTGTCACGATTCAACGATAAACCCTGACGTAGACAAAAGAGTTGTGACTCGCTTTCATGTTTGCACCTTAGATAGCATTTATGCCTCAAACTGCTAAACCTATTGGAATATGTTTGTTGTTCCAGCCTTATGAAACTGTGTCAATTTAAAAAACAAATGGAAAAAAACAGCAGAAAGAAGTGATAGAACCTTATAGCAACAAAAAAAAAGAAATTTCAAAAAAATAAAAAACCTGTTTTCTTGATTGAATTCCCCTGTTTGTGTCAGGCTGCCATCATGCACTCCTTTGGAGTCTCATCTTTGCTGTTTTGATATGGAAACAAAAAACTCTTCAAGATGCATAAAATTGAAACTGTTCACTGAGGGAAAACACTTGAGAAAAGACAAGAAGGATCTGCTACTTTGTTGAAACCACTTTTTTTTTAGCGTTGTTCGAACATCAATGCCACCTGTAGCTCTTTATTTTCACACATTCGATACAAAAAGGAAATGTGTAATTTAATAAGATAGCAATTTAAGGATACATCAAATACTAAAGCATTGGCGGGGTAGTAGCCTCTTTTTTTGTTTTGAATCAGGCCATATCAGTCTGTTGCACATGACAGCAGCATGTGTGTATATGTGGACTGCTCATTTAGCCTGTCCGTCTTCTGCTCAGTGTTTACTCTCACATGTCAAAGAAGATCAAATTCGTTAGATGCAGGACAGATATATGTGGGTTTAGTTTCTGGAAATTGAGGACAGAGTTGGATGCTTGAGTCTTTTTCAGTCTACACACAGTGTTTTAAAGGGGTGGCTGTTTCTGTAAATAGCCCATCCTGCGTTAGGACCACACTGTGCCTTCGCTCCATGCAGTCCTGACCCCACCAACGAGGCTTAGTCACAACTGCTCACAGTGCGGGAGGCTGTGGATGGCTTTGTGTGTCGTATCCAAGTCAGACCCGGTCCACTTGTGCTGGTGACCTCAGCGGGCCCCCTAGCTTACCAGTCGGTGTCGAAAAACTACCTGGAGCTCGGCCGAGGCCCTCCGCTGCTCCGCCTGCTGTGAAGGAATTGTGCCGCCCTCGTTTGGGTCCACAAATATCTACACTCGGATGAATTTTCAGATCAAAACAAAAGCTTGATTTGATTTGTGGTCGTACTCCATATTAAGCTGTTAAAGGAGAGTTTGCCTTGCAGCGTATGTGCAGTGTGTGTGTGTATGCTTGGAAGTAGGTCATTGATATGAAACTTGGACACTGATTATGTGCTGGCCTAGAAATGGGCTATAATCGGTGTCTCTCATACCAAAACAGCTTTTCATAAGTAGCAGTCATTTCAAGGTCAGGAAACAGTAGCATCACACTGCTGCACACAGAGACAAAATCTGTTTACCTAATTCTCTGTTAAAACTGATTTTCACACATTCTTTAATCTTGAGAGATTGCTCTTATGAGCATCAACTGTCTGGAAGGAAAAAGTCTCACTTTTGCTTTGTTGCCCATTTTTTAAGCTGCTAGAATGAACCAAACTTGCAGGCATGCCCTGTTCTGTCCTGGATGAGGGTAGGATGTGCTCATTTTAGATGCCATTTGAGCCAATAATGTAAATATTCATGGTCTTTGAACAAGCCAAGACATGATTTCATCTGTCTCTGACATCAAGTCTCCATCACAACTCTCTTCTGGAATTCAGATTAAGCTTCCTTCATGAGCATGTTTGGATGAATTAAAGTGGAAATGAAATGCTGTGTGGCATTATCCCCTCTCCTTTTTTTTTTCGTTTTTGCACTCAGTTCCTACCTTGGTGTCCCTTTGTAAATTGAACTCTGTGAAACTCTGCTTGGTGCTGTTTTTCTTGGTTAACTAGCAATACTCTATGGATCTTGGAGGAGATCACGCTCCGTTAATGGAAACATACCTTCAAAAGGAAACAAGGAAGAGATTTGGGAGACAGAAGTCCGTTTTTACACTTGATCTCAGTTTTGCATGAAGCAGCCGAGGAATGACTCCACCTCCCCCCTGCATGTGTCCCACATGAAAGATCCTCATGTTCTCAGCATGCATCTGTTTAAATGAGCCCTCACCGTGTTTGCGTTTGCTTAGGCAGACAGCAACCAACAAGCAGGCACAGACAAAAATCCTATCTAAAAATGACATCAGGAGCAACAGCTGCAGGCTGTAGTGCTGTGCGGAGATGGAAGGAGAGAAGGAGGGAAAAACAGGGATGGGAACAATTGACCAGAAGCGACACGGGAAAGAGAGGTGACCTGATTGCTCAGCTGGCCAAGAGCACGGGAAGGAAGCGGCAGGAAAGGCTGGTCCCCTCAGTCTGGCTTGGCTTTTCACTGCCTCTGATGGGTCCCTCTGTGGCCTTCCTCTTTCGCCCCCCGCCCCCAACCTCCTTCCCGCACTGCTGCCTATCACGGCTCACTACATCGGAACAAAATGATCATCTCTCACCTCCTCGTGAACATGGGTCATCATGGTAGCCGGGCAAAGCCTGGGCCTCATGTATTAGATAGGGATCACTAATATGTGGGAAGGGAAGCGGCTGCAGAAGGCTTCAGGAGTCAATATTGTCTTTACACCAAACATATGGTAGGGTGTTGATTTTTTATGTAATTGCATTTGGTAGCCATGGCCTTGAAGCGGCAAAATTCATGGCACCTTAAATTGCATTCTGCTGCAATTCAGGATATGTCAGCCTGTAAGATTTCGCTTTCTACAAGGAAGGAGCTCTTTCACAGACTTGCCGGTAACAGAATTTATTCTAATCACAGTCATTGTAATAGCTTTTCAGATCAAATACCCAAGAGCAGTCCGAACAAAATAATCAATTCCTCTGCAAAATCAACGTCTTTGGCGAAAAGAGAGGAGCAGTCAGACAGATTTTGTGTGTGTGTGTGTGGGTGTGGGGGGGGGGGGGGGGGGATAAGAGGAGAGGGGGCTCCAAATCAGAAAACAGAAGGATCTGCACAATTTGCATACCTTTTTAGCATGTGGCTGAGAGAGCTTTTATTAAATTCAGCCCCCCTCCTGTGGGGTTGGCCCTGCCATGGGGGGAAGGGGCACGAGAGCTTAGAGGAGGGGGGAAGAGGGTGGTCTCATCTTGGAGACAGGAGGCACCATCTGAGCCAGTAGATAAATAATGTTTCCCCAGACACAAGAAGAAGGTGGCAGCAACAGCCAAATGTTTGTGGGGCCAAAGCCCCCCCCCCCCCCCCCCCCCCCCCCAAAAAAAAAAGAAGTCACCTCAGCCCCCAAAAAAAGGTACCTCGACAAAAAAATCAATTAGCAAAAGTCAACGAATTTATAAAAACTTAGTCAATTACTCCAGGAAGTCAAGTTTGCTTATTGACAAAAATCGTTTTTTACATACTGCAACTTTACTAAACTCAGGTTTATTTTAGGTTTAAATAAACTCAACTATATTCTGTATTATGATTGCTATCAAAGTTCTACTCAGTTTTAAAGTTGCTTCTGCCGAGACCTGTGTTTTAAATCCAACAAATAAAAGCATTTTACATCAAAATGTTTAACTGCTCAAAAGTAGGAAAATACACTTGTTTAGGACAAGACGATCCAAATGATGCTAAATTCTGCAATAAAAATTCAAACTGTCAAACTTTTTTTACTTAAAAATAATGTTAATCATATTTTTGTTAGCATTCTATGTTCACAACTGTACTTTAAAAAAAAAGGGATTTGCATGTTTAAAGGACTGTAGCAGCTGGAAACCATTTTTAGATTCTCCCTAATATTATTCAAAGAATTCTCATATGTAAACACGACTGTCAGTCACTGCTGGCTGGGTTTGGGCCATAAAATCTACAGTAAAACTCAGGTTTTAATGCATACTCGTGAATAACCCTAGTATCATGAAATGTCACAGATTTTCCTGTTTTGCATTTAGTAATAGCCACACCTTTCATTATTGTAAAACAATGTAATCGACATGTCAAGCACACATAATTCAGTCTAATCCTAAAATGAAGAATAACCTTACCATAGAGTAAAATGAATAAACATACCATTTTTTATTTTTTTGAGTTACGTATTTTGCATGCATTAAAACACAAACAATTAATTTGTCATGATGCTTTTGAATGACAGCTATTAGGGTAGGATATGTTTCATCCACTGTTGTGTTTGTTTATAAGATGCCTAATTAGGTTAATTTACTATTCCTAAGAAACTAAAGGTTTATACAAAGTTGGAAGGTTGCAAGGATTGAAGCAGCATTCAAAACACTTGTGCTCACCAGAAAATACCCTTATGCCTTGCTGTTTTTGCAAGCCCCGCCTCAGCATTTGGCACACCCAAAGCAAGGGGGAAGGGGAGAAAGAAAAAGTATGAAGAAATATCACAGATGTTTGTCCGCATGAACTCCTTCTCCTTTCCAGCCTTCCTGCTCAATCTGGCCTCATAAGCGTCCTTTTTTTTTCTTATTGTTGCCCTCCTTCCACAAAAGACTAATAACTTTTAGCCTAATTTCAGCAAATGTCTGATGACTGGCTGTCATCAAAGCTGTAGTTTCTGTGTAGAATCCAACCTCTATCTTGACATCTTGACTTTTTGGGAATTTTTAGCTAAAAAGTTAGTGTTAAAAAAAGATTTGCGCTCTTCTGCATAGAGAGCACGTTGTATGGTGTGTACTGGAGCCTGTAAGCCAAGTGTGGAAACAACAGGGTTAATCTTTCCAGCTCTGCTGGAACCGCACACTGTGTTTAGGTCGTGACAGTGATGCAGGGTCACAGTTGTGTGACATGCCAAACCTCAGTGTGGTGATGGCGCTGTCATTATTGTGACCTCTCACCGGCACGCTGCGTGCTGTCACTCAAGGTGTTAGCTTCCTCGGGCCGGTCTCGGTTAAACTGATCCAGCCCTGGTCCGGTTCAGATGCTCCGCACCGATATCGGGCAGGAAGAGGTGGATTGTCTTTGATTATTTGGCCTTTCTCAATTTCCCCGGGGAGATTTTGCAGCTTCGAGCCTGGCAGAATCTTTGCCACAACAAGGAGGGACGCTTGATTTGATCCTGATGTGTGCACGGGAGTTATATCTCAAAGGTTCAAAGCAATTTATCCCAAGGATATTAAATGACCTAATGGCCATATTATTGGCACACCATGAACAGGAGGGAATTTCAGAGCATTTGTCAGGTGTCCTACAGCTGTTTGTGTACCCATTTTTAAATTAAAGTAAGCTGGGTTTTTATTTTATTTTTTGCTAGAATGTAGAAGAAGTTATTGAAGCATCCAAGTAAAAACAGTGTTTTTAAACCCCTCTTTCTGTTCTGCAACAGGAACTGGCTAATTTCCTGAACTTGATATACCACTCGGTCAGCACAGAGGGACACATCTGAGAAAGAGGATCTCGTTGAATTTCTGGCTTCAAAAAGCTTAATGAGTGTTTAAGTCTATGGGTCAACGCTTTTTAACATTTCGCAGGTGGTGGAGGAGCTTTTTACTCTGACGTTGGAGGCGCTTCAAAAGAAAAAGTGAGCAGTCAGGAAATGAAAGAAGTCTTTTTTTTTTCCCCCTGCTGCCTTAGATTCCCCACATGTTTGGCTGTTGCCTCATTAGCTGTGTCGCGCACAGTGTTAAATGGCGCTGCGCAACCCTCGACGTCTCCTTTAAGGAATCTGTTTTTCCAAGAGACAGGGTCTATCCACCCCCCCCCCCCCCCCCCCATGTCTCGATAGTGCAAAGTGTCAAAGGTCAGGACTTCAGTGAGAAGTCACATCTTTGGTCAGCTGCTGGTCGGCTACATGACCCTTTCTCCTGATGGCCTGACCTCTTCCCCCACCTCCTTCGTCTCGGTTTCCTTCACCAACGATCCTACAAAGTGGCTAACACATGTAACTTCCTGCATCGATTTAGGGTGAAGCCTTCATTACACGACCTGCCCTGGTCTCTCTCAGAGTATCAGACCTATGGGTGTCATTGTGGTCAGTCCTTCAGCTTTAAACAGATGTGGGTGCTTTGAATTTGTTGTGCCCTTTGCAATTGAAAAAAAAGAAAAAAGAAGAGGAATAATTTCCAGACAAAGCACTTGTCTGCCTCTGCACAGTTCAGCCATTAAACTTGTGCAGAGTATTACTTGAGCCTATTGATTGGAATCCTCTGCTGTAGAGAGGGTTGTGTGCAAAATCAATGCTTTATTTTCTCTTAGGCTAGCCTTTCTCATGCTTGTTTATTTCTTTCTTTTTTTTGTCAGTGAGAATGAGAAGAAAGCAGGAGAGGAGCCAGGTACCACAGCTATAATCTTTTCCATTAAAATGTTTTTGGGGCGAAATTAGCTTTCTTACTCTGTTTTCTCTTGGTTTCCATTTTTTCAGCTTATTTTTTATAGTGTTTTTAGTAGCATTAGTCCATCTCTTTGCGTTAAGTTAACGTCAGGCTTGTTTGTGCCACTGTGGATGTATAAAGAAATGTTTGTTTGACTCCAGCTGTTGTCTGTTTGTCCATCATTACACAAAACAGACACATAACATATTTTAGAATAGTTAATTTTATCTTTTTTTTAAAGATTTTGATGCAATAAATAGTAGTAAACACATTTATTTCTAATAAAACTCAAAATTTGCACTTATGACTTTCAAACTAATCCAATTCTAGGAAGATCTTTTAAGCTGTGGATCTTATTTTTCTCATTCTCTGATTCATTGAAATGAAATGTTCCTATCATATATATTTTTCGAGAAGTAAGAAAAAACTTCAGTTTGAAGTTTTTGGATACATTTAAACAACGAGTAAGTTTGACCTCAAATAAACAACATTTACTAGCAAGAAATAAAACGCGGTGCTGACAGGGTGTGAGGTGATGCTGTAAGCCTCTACAACTGGAATTGGCAGAAGCTGCTGGAAGTTACCGTTTTCTTCATGATCTTATCACTTTCATATATTGTGGTGCAGGAAGTTGGTCTGGGGTTCCTTGCAATGTCATCTCACTTCATTTCTACGTATTTTTTTATCCAGCTTTGTCTTATCAACGCTTCCAAAGAAGACAATCTTGTTTCCCCCCCCCCTTTTTTTGAATGCACTACCTTCAATTGTCTTAATTTTAGTGACATTTTTGTTTTTTCCCCCCAAGTTTAATATGGATGTAAACAAACAAAAAATGTCCATTTTCAACCAGTTTTACTTTTAGAATACCGGTAGTTGACTCCAAAATATTTGGATATAACTTCAAACTCTTTCAAGATTTAAGTTCAGCAACAGTGCAGTAATGTTCACTAAAAACTTACTTGTGGATGACTAATCATTGAACAAGATTAACCGGATGAAAAGTAGATGTATATTTGTTTTCACGTGTCTCTGTACACCAATATAAAGGGCAAATCAAATGTGCATTTGTGGTTGGACATGAACCCATGAGAGGACAGAGAGAGAGACAACAAAGGGTCAGCGAACAGGAACACGGCTGGTGACAGGCTGCCTGCATCTGGGGTGGTTCGCTAACGAGAAGCCATTGTGCCCTCACTGAAGGTTAACTCTCTGATTCAGGCAGGCAGGAAGTGTTAGCTGCCTCCCCTGCACTTTTTCCCCCCTCCGATCCACACTTTGCCAAGCCTCAGCGGAACAAACCAGCCCCTGTGACTGAGATACAGGGGGTGTGGTGGGGGTCACAAAAGGAGATGCAAGGTCAAAGAGGCAGAAATGGAGAAAGAAGATAAGTTTGACCAAAAAAAACCAAAAACAAGTTTGGAAGTGCAATTCTGCAGTTGAAGCTCAAGTTCACTTTAAAACTGGAGCTGAAAAATGGACAGCTGTCACACGCTCACACACAAACACGTTCAGAAAAGAAAAAAAAAAGATATCTCGCACACACTCGTAAGTCCCAGCACTTCATACGGAATCAACAACTGCATCTTTGTTAAATTATCCAGGAAATTGTTTGCGGTGCTTGATAACGCAGGTGTTTATATGGTAATAGCTTCTGGAAGCTGGATAAGAATGAAACAATAAAGTCATTAGGGTGTTACGAGGGAAAAAAATGAAACCAGGCTTTTTCAGAAACTACAACCTATCACCCCCACACGCTTTCAAACACGCATACTGCCGTGATCTTATGCAAGATCTAATGAAAAGACAAAAACCCATTTTGTCAGCCACCTTAATAACCCTTGATGTGTGTGAAGCAGTGCCAAGCAGTCCATTTAAGGGCTATTTGTCTTTGCTTATGTTATTCCTATAATGAAGATGAAAGAAAACAGAACAGAACCGAGTTTACACGAGATCCAATAGATCATCCACAGGAGATGAGCCACTGAAATCGCTCCACTTGAGGGATTTTCCTTAGGTGGGGTGACAGGAAAGTGTACTAAGATCGTAAATTCCCAGGAATGCGTATTCCCCATAAGCAGTTGATGGTTTTAAAGCATAAAACCTCCCCAACTGAGTTTATCCTTTTGCCTTTAAAGATGTTTTTTTCCGCCAATTTTAACCGCACCCCCCTTAGTACACACACCCCTCCCCCCTCAATATATACATCCCAACATAAACACACACACATGCACACACACACTCTCTCAAACACACATACACGCACACACATTTTGCAAGGAAGGTGGGACCTAGGACCATCTGTCCCCTGCCTCTTCCCTGGTGGGGGGTACGGGCCCCTTTGCAACGGCGGCTGTGTCCCCGGGGTGCCGGCTTCCTGGGCCCGGCGGTGCTCTCTCCGCGCGGTGGGGGGGTTCACATTACATCTGAGCCGGGGGTGTTCGTGTCCCTGGGGGGTGGGTTCTGGTCCTTGCTCCTGAGTGCTGGGCCCCGCCAAATTTCCAACTGTGGCCGAGCCTGGTCGGGCCATATTTACAACACCCCTTGTGGGCCCTCTTTTTTCCCCGGGGTTCCCCCCTTCTGGGCGGGGGCGGCGGGCCCCTGCCTCGCTCCTCCCTGGACCAACCGTGGGCCGGGCGGATGGCTGCCTGGAGTGCGGAGTGGGTCTCCCTTGGGGGGTCCTGGCTCGTACCTGGGGTTGGGGCGGGGGGGAACTCCTGGGTGGTGGTGGGGTGCTCGTCTGGGGCTGTGGGCGTCCTTCTCCGGTGGGGCCCTGCGTTGGGTTCTCCCGGCGCGGCGGGGGGGCTGCTCTCCTGGTTGGGCTGGGGCGGCGCCCTCTTTCCCTCCGTGCCTCCCTGCTCTCTGGCTCTGGGGGCCTTGCGGCGGCCCTGCTGGCCCTGGCCTGGGTGGCGGGCTTGGTCGCCCGGGCGGCGGTTGTTCCCTGCCGGTTCCCGTGTGGCGTTGGGGGGATTCCGGCTGCCGCTGCTGGTGCGGTGGTGGTCTTGGGGTGGGGATGGCTGGGCACTCTCCCTCCTTCTTTTCACGTTCCACCATCCATTTTAGAAGAACATAAACACTCACCTGAGCACAGGTGTTAGCTCAACAGACTGAATGACTGAAATATTTCACACTAGTTGGTTTTAAGGCATAAGTATGCGTGTGAACACTATCTGTTTTGTGTACATGTCGACAGGTGGACATTTTTGCAACTAACAGGTGTGTTTATAACATTTGAGTGTGTGTGTGGACAGGCTCCGCCCTTTTTTTTTCGTTTTTTTTTTTTTTCATTTGAACCTTACCATAATGATTAACAACCAGTAAACTTGCTGCTTTATGCTGCTTCATGGTCTTATCCCCCTTCCCCTCCTATTATCACCCCCTACCCCCCCTCTCTCTAACGTCCCTCTCTCTTCTTCCCCTCTTTCCTTTTCCGTCCGGTCCAACACCAAAGATTTTCAGACATGTTTGAAATTAATAAAGTTTGGCCTCAATTACAAAAGGGGTTTATTCAGACATACCTTTGGTTTGTCTGAAGATTAATAACCCCTCTTGTTAAAGTAAAATATGTCCAACCCAAGAGGCCCTCAGCTCTCATCTGTCTGCCTAGCTGTTGGACAGGACAAGTTAAAAAAAAAAATAAAAAAAAAAAAAAAATAAAGATGTTTTTTTCCTCAAATGCAAATAGAATAGCTAATCTTTTTAACTTCAACCACAAATTTGTGACTCAGTTTGAGTCTGTTCCCTAAAAACAGAAGTATTGGTGAACCGACAGGCACTGTGTGGACAAAGATGTCCATCCGCAAAGGTGCCCTCTTTCATTTGATCTCATCACATGCCTTCTACAAAAAGGACTGGATGTGCACAGCGTGCAGACGCTGCTCGGCTGCCTCTGTTTGTAAATAATGAATAGGTCACATCTGGTGGTCTCTTGGAAGCTGGCTGCGGACTCTTCCTCTGTGATGTGGCTCGAGAGTGTGTTTGTGTGCAACTTTAGGTGTGTAGCCAAAGCCGGACTCTCCTTTAGTTCTGCATTTTGCCGTGTTTTTTCTGTTTAACTTTAACCGTATTGTGTCCTCACAGTCACAGTCCATAAAGTGCTTTAGGGGCGTTTGGGCTTTTTCACGTGTGGCACTGAGAGACAATGGGAGGCATTAGGCGAGCTCTGAGCTCGGCCACATCAGGATGTTTGCAGCGCTGTTCCAAGGTGCCGAACGACTGAATCCCACCCCAACTGGGATCAAAGAGACTGCACTTAAAAGTGTCCAGCCATCCGGCAGCGTCCATCACAAAAACAAAAAACATTTCCGAGGAGATTTCCTAACTGCCTTTGTGACCGCAAAAGGCTAAAAGCTAATTCATTATTTGCGACCCCTTGAAAACACAAAGGGACCAGCAATGCATCATTAGGCAAGCCACTCACCTCTCAATCATGAAGGTTTGTCTCATAAAAAATGCGTTTTATATTAAGGGTCAAGTGCAACAATCATACAAACTTCCTAGTTCTGCTTTACGGGCTGGCAATTGAAGTGGATTGTTTTTTTGTATTTGTTGTAAATAATTGCAAATGTTGTTAACCCCTTTAACACCAAAGATGTCGCTGGTAATACATGCCTGTTTGACCTTCGTAAATCTTCAACCGTTTACATGATCAACGTGAATCTGCTAATTCTGATGCAGGGAAAAGCCGGCTTACATATCGCCTTGGCACCGATACTTTACGTACACTTTAGTAACATAAAGTGTAGTATCGCGTTACAAAGACACCTTTCTGTGCTACAGAATCAGCTGATTTACGTTGACTGCTTACTTTTTTCCTCTTCCACTGGAGTCCACTGGAATTACCTTAATTGTGTAAATGTTTGAAGAGTTACGGTAGTGAAAAGGATGTTAAAGGGTTCAATACAAAATAATAAATCTACATGTTGGACCAACACACACTAGATACCCTTAATTCTTGACATAAAAAACATATCAGAAGACATTATTATCAATATTTGTTCAATTAACATACAAACACGGTATTTTAGTCTCCAAAGCTGTCAGTGCCATTGCATATGGTGGAAAATATATAGTCTCGAAAGAACTAATTCATTTATTCTTGGTAAAGTGCCAGATATGACGGGCTCAACTCTGCTTATCAGCGGCGCAGGTAGTGTGCTGCAGAGATAGCATGTGTCAAGTGCGTCACAAAGAACGCACGATTGGAAGTGGACTCGGGAGTCAAACAGCGGTTTATCTCTTCTATATCAATTGCTGTGCATCTTGGCCTCCACACACACGAGCAGCAAAGCTGTGTTTGATGTCACTACAAACCTCCTCTGAAGCTGTGTTTTCTTTAATATTTCCCTTTCTCATAAAGATTGCTCTTTACATTGTCAGGGTAGAAGGAGAAAAGCAGTCCCCAGACTATAAGCGGGCAAAGCACATGAGAAAAAATGATAGGTTTATTGATAGCTGCTTCTCCAGTCAATAGATTTTTTTGCAGGGTTTTGTGTAAACACAAACATTAGGAATGCAGCCCACTCTACACGATAAACTCCTGTCATAAAGAAATTAGAATAACTGTCGACTTTGTGTTTGACATCTGCAAACAGCAAATCAAAAGTGTTCACTCTATAGCAGCAAAAAAAGAAGAGGTGGAAGTGGAGAACAACGGCACGTTTCCTCTCTAGTGATTTGTAAAAGTCTTGAATTAATTTTGGGCTGGAAAGCTGGCACAGCTTCCAGGGAGTTTTCTCTCTGAACAGGAGAACAGAGACTTCTGCAGCCATACATTTATGCCATTCCTTCCTGCACATTTGCTCGTGCAAGTACAAACACAAAGTAGATTTTTCTTTTTTTTTATGTAGAGGTTCTTTTTAGCATCTTTTCTTTAATTATAAGTTTTTAAAACACAGAAAAAGGGGGAAGTTAAAAATTTGCTTCTCATAATCACATTGGTATTATATTTTTTCTAAAGAACTTCACAAAACAAATTTTTTAGATGCAAAACTAAATATCAATAACCAAAACCAGTTTAACCCTTTGTTTAAGCTCTCTACTAATTTTAATTTTGGTGAGTAGGACATTGCTTTACAGCATGCAAATACAGCAAGCAAAGAGATCTAACCCTGGCTGAAACACTCTTAGTTCACTCCTAAATCCGGAATTTGTTTTTTTACAGGAGTGAATTCTTACTGAGAAGGAGGGTCTAAGGGCAGGAATTCCCAGTTTAGTGTGGTCTGTTTAGTTTCCTTTAGCAAGCAGCTATTGCAAAAGTAAACTAAATTGACTGACGATTATGTTTTTGTACAGTCACTGGGATGAAGCCCATCAAGCCAACTGTGTGTAATATTGGGTTACATGAATAAAATTGAATTGAATTGAATATTGCACAGCTAAAGATTAAAGTGAACTCTTTTTATTACCTGCAAACTAAAAGGGTATTTAAAATTTACTTTTAGCAGGTCCCCGGTGGTTACTTGATAATTTGCGCCTGGTTCCAGTTCAATTTTGTTTTTAAAAGAGTTTCAACCCGGAAGCTAAGGGTTAATATGTTTTAGTACTACTTACAAATTGAACTTTTTTTGGAAGCATCTTGTTATGGGTTAACTTTGGGAAAAAGTGTCTGGTTTTGTGAAGCTAGCTGGGCACCTATAAAATGCGTGGAAGCAAACATGATCAACGCAATTCCTACTGAAACCAAGACCTCTAGCTTTTTCTGTCCTCCTTTCTTGTGTTTCTAGTTTTGCTTTATCCATTTGGTGAGGTCTGAATGAAAAGCAACTTTTTCTGAGTGTAGCCATAGACCAGAGTTGACCACCTCCCAGCATCAATATTGAATGTTATCCCACCAGACCAATTTAACCTGAGATGAAGCTTGTACAGTGCATCCTGCACAAAGAGTCATGCTGTTAAGCCCTCTTAATGAAACAATAAGGATGGACTCTCCATATCTACTTGCACTAGAAAAAGCTCATCTAAATGGAAAACACATTGTCTTCATTATTGGCAAGTGTACAATGAAGGCAGTTGCCATGGCTACAGCCATTCGAGGCTGAAACCTGGTCTGAGGCCAGTCGGGCTACAAGAACAAAGTGGCTTCTAATGGGGAGATTGTACAAATGGCTCTCTGAAAGGGTTATATATCGCTGGTATTTCCATGTTGGCCAGCACAGTCACACCACCGCAAATGATCACTTTCAAATCATAGCCTCGCGTCAGCGCTGGCTCGAGTGAAATGAGATAAATCTCACCAAGTAGTCTTGCCATTCCACTCTACAGTCAGCAAAAATATTCTTAGGAATTCCCTTTCAAGTGTTCTCTCTGTATTCTTTTCCCGTAGATCAGCTTTTAAAAATGCCGTGCAGTAAACTTCCAGAGTGCACCCATCAAAATGCAGATTGTTTTCACAGCATGGTGTCCACCCAGGAGAATTACAGCCGAATACTAAGCAGGGGAAACGCTCTCAGTCGTGACCTCTGGTTATGCTGTAGCGATAGAAAAGGGTACAGTAAAAGAAGAGGAAGACGAGCAGGAGTGTCTAATTTGTTTTCTTGTTAAAGTGTAGGTTAAACGTCTTTAGATCCTGCACAGAGTCAGGTAAATGAGGGACGTCCCAGAATAGACATGCTGGGAATCGGGAGACATCGAGCTAATAGTGGAAGTAGTCATGTGGTTGCACTCTGATTCGTGTCAGATAATAATTGGTTTACTTGATGCAACACCCTGTGTTTGGGTGGTGATGGGGCCGCGGTAAAACAAATTACCCAGAGGGTTGACCTTTGGCTGTGCGGCGTTGACCTCAGCCAGGGAGGCTGCCAGACGAAGACAAACCGCAGTACCACACCAATCAGTGGGGGTGTTTTTCTGCACTAAAGGGGTCAATTATTGACACAGAAAGTCATCGGTGCAGATTTGACGATCTGGAATTTAGATATCTATCGTATTTACCGACGAGTCAGCACCGTATGTTTCCCAACAGGGAGTTGGGTTAGCTACAGATTCGGTTAAAGTTGACTACATTTTAGAGTTAATGCTTAAATACTGGAGTTGTAGCTCTGGCGTTGACAGTTTTTTTACTTCTGTAACTCTTCAACAGTTTGCGCATTTATTCCAGGGGATTCTGAAGCAGAGAAAGCAGCTTTGCGCTGATATGCAATATTGAAGCGATTAATGTAAATCAGCTAATTCTGTCGCAGAATGCACCATTTTGCAACACTTTACTATAGTAAAGTGAATAATAAACCAGATATGTTTTTTTTAATGTCCATTGAGAAGTTTATCGGCCGAGTATTGCTTCTTGTTTGCGCTGTGTTTGTGTGGCCTTAAAGCCTGTTTCATGTCTTTGTTTATTTAAGAGGAGAAGGATTCTCAACTCTCCAGACTTATTTGTCCTTTCTAGGTTCAAAAGATCTGGTAGTTGCACATCTAGTGTTTCCCACTATGGTCTACAAAGCTTCCATTCATTAAATGAAAAAAAGGGCCGGCGCAAGTAAAACACAATTTCATATGCTTTCAATGATGAAACCGACACCAAAAAGAATTGTTTGCACCCACCAGGCATGCAGGATTGTCCCTCAAAAAACAGTGGTATGTTAAAAAGCAGGGGGGAGCCCTGTCCTTTTGAATGTATCACTGAGCGTGTGTGTTCACGTGCATATCAACCAGTGGAGGATGTGTCGCTGACATGACACCCTTTCTGGCTATTGTGTCAGGGAGGGCAGGCTGATGCTTTCACTTCTTTATTTACTAAATTCATTAGCTGAGGATCCTGACTCTGAATGAGCGGCTCAACACTCCTCTCTCCCTCTCCACGAGAAGCGCATGTGCACTTACAAGTAACTGGTGAACCCACTTTTTTGTGCACACACTACCACAGATTAGAGGGAGTCACTCATAATTAAAGAAAGCCGTTCGGAAAGAAATATTTATCGTATTAATTAAGTGACTGCCTATCTGCGTTTCTGCTGGATTAGCTAATTAAACGTTATTTAACTTGTGTCTTATTTTTCTGTATGTGTTTTTTTTTTGTGTGCTTTTGATTGCACTGCTTTCCCGGGTCATTGTGGATCCTCGTCATCTGCTTTGCATCTCAGCTCGCTGCAACTGTGTAAACTCGCCAAAGTAGATGCAAAGTGTCGTTGGTGTTTGCACAGGTTTGCTCTTGATAGTCACGCCGTAGCATTTCGAGCGTGCGTTTGTTGCCGGCCAGGTGGGCGGGACCACACATCCCCGCAGCCCCCCCAGCAGAGAGCAAGCCAACCACTGCAGAGAGAGAGATTCACGACTCAGTCAGTCAGTAATTGCTGATGGTTCAGCAACTTTCAGGAGCTGAAACAGGAGGACGCTGAGTTTCTCAGCTTTTTTTCACCTCTTGCAGCGTTCATTTCCTGCACCTTTCTGATCCAGCGCGGGGAGGTGACAGTTGTGTGATGGCTTGTGTGCATGTTTGACTGTGTGCGAGCCCCAAACACACTGGAGGTGCTACCAGGGGCTGTTTTGTTTATGTTAACGTGTCAAGCTAGCCCCACTTCTGATGGCTGATGTGATTCCCTGTTGTTTCCTAACAGATAGAGAGGATTTGCTTGTGAAGCGCATACAGTGGCAGTCTGAGCACATGGATTATGTTTATGCTGAATTGTTGATAAATGAATCCATAGATAACAAGAGATGAATAAATTGTTTCCAAAAGTGCTAAGCATTTCTTGGTTCCTGCTTCTTATGTAAGGGTTTGTAAAAATCTGATTTATCAAAAAGAGCAGAGGAAAAAATAAACCATTGGGAAAGATTGTCTTGTATTTAAGGGTAAACTTTAAGATTTCAATGAAATTTTTAATTACAGCTCTTTGTCTAAAATAGGAATCTAATTCCAATTTTCTAAGCTACAAAAGTTCTTGATTTGAAGATTTCTTTTCTTTCAGCATCAAACATGATGGCCTCTTTTGTTGGATCAAAATGCACAAATGAAAAAAAAACTTTAGGATTTGACCATTTTCCAAAATAAAATGCTTTTTGTGACCAACTATTCTTCACAAAATCTCAATTTAAAAATCCATGTTTAAAAGCATTTGTAATGGTTTTTAATTAAGTTTCAATTGAAAAACCTGTGTCGTTTTTTAGGACATAGTTTCTGCAGAGCGGCTGTAATTCATTTGAAATCACCTCTGAGTTGTTGGCAGCGATGTAGGGATGAGCACCCCCCCCCCCCCCCCTTTCCTGAGCACTTTGTATATATGCTCTCCCAATGGCTTACAGCCCCCAATCTCACACTAGCGGGGAAACAGAAACGGCGAGCAATGATGGGACTATCCAGCCGTAGAGTTTTGAGCCAGATGCTAGCGTTGACAAGAAAATGGATAGATCTAGTCCTCTACAAGTGAATCAGAATGGAGGAGAGCAGGGAGCTTGTGGCCCTCTCAGCGTATTTTCTGTATCACAAATATGATCTTTTTCAAATAGCTGCTCTTGATTCGCAACAATTTGAATAAAGAGATACTCAAAAGTTTAATTTTGAGCTTATTTTCTTCATATATGTCCATATGAGAAAAATGCCACAAAAACATCAAAAACGCAAAACATCAGAGTGGGTCTTTAAAGAGAAATTATTAAAAAAAGGAAGCATCTCTTTGATTAAGCCTTTTCTTTTCTAAACATATTTGAACCACAGCTGAAAGTTTTTTGCAGTTGACCTATATTTGGCTTGTTTTTAGGTCACTCACTTCATGCTTTAATTGTTTCATCTTTTGAGAATGAACATTAGACATTTATGTCCGAAAGGACCACGGCATCAAAAAACATTAGGTCTTGAGTTGCATAACTCGTGCAAAAGTGTTACCCATCCAGGCATTGCATATTCACTTGATGTTATTTTTAGCTTGCTCTAAGATTATATAAAAAGAGACATACTGTTCTGCAAACATGTGATCTGCACTATTGAGATTACTTTCGGGCTACTTCTGATATTTATATATTGTTGTAAAGGGACTACATAAAGAGACCTGCAACTTTGATTAGGTGAGATAAAGTACAGTGCATAAAAATGCTCCAGATATCTTAGTATGAAAAGGAAAATAATGTAAATATAAATAAAGGTTGTCAGTGTCAACTGAGGACTTTGCCGAGTCTGCTTCCTATTGGGAATCTTTTTTTCTCCCCTGACACGTTGGTACTCTTCACAGCTGCATGTGAGAGGAGAAGCTTTCCCATTCATTTACACAAAGGCAATCAAAACATGCCAGCCTGCGATATCTGTCAAATTACAGGCGTGCAAACGGCACAGTGCAAATGTAAGAGAAGGAAGAGGCGGAGCAGAACTGGTTTGCATGTTTGTGTTTGTCCCCCCTTTCGCTCTACGAGGAAGATTTGTGACACAGATTTATGGTGGCCCGTGCTGCGTAACCTCTAAATCAGCCCTCCTCCTACACGGCAAACCCCACTCCCCTTTTACAGGCGGACAAGCTTAGCCTGGTCACAGAGGGAGGTGGGGGCAGCACTGTTGAAGGGGAGGGAGAAGAGGTCGACCCGCTGCTGTAAAAAGCCTACTCGTTGCAGATAAACCTCTGTCTGCCTGGTAATGTGTTGTCATTGACCAATTAGGAAATCCAGATCAAACAGGCGAAGAGGATGGCCTCTTACTGCCCCTCTCCAAACGCTCTGCCTTTTAAATTGAGCACGTTTTTGGAACAAGAGCTTATTGAGGAGGATGGATGACTGTAAATACAGTGGAAGTTATCAATGTGTAGTAAAAAAAAGAAAAGAAAAAGGAGCCATGTGTTTAATTCTAGACTCTATATGAGAACTGGAGTGAGTGTGAAGTCATCCACAGAAAATAAATAGCTTTTGAAGTCAATTCAGTTGTTATTTTTTTCACCATTTTGGAACCAGAAATCAGAGGTAAGCTGGGATTGGTCCAAGTTGGTCTGAGTCATAATTTCTATGGCAACCACTCTCACCAATCAGGAGTGAGTTAGTAGGAATCCTACACCCCTACCACTTAAAAGTGAGCACATGAGAATTGATAGCGCATACTTTTATTGAAGCATCTGTTTGGCCAGTTTATAAAAAAGGTAGGATTAGCAAGAAAGTGTTAAAAAAGGAAACGGAGTAAGAATGGATACTCCAACAAATGTAATGACTGAGTAATAGCTGTTTATTTAATAGAGGTGTCTGGGTCCCTTCCTATTTGGAATGCGAGGGGGGAGGAGTCACTCAGTCCAGCTCTCATATACAGTCAATGGTTACATTTTTCCTAAATTGACATACTTCCCTAACTAAGTGTGGAGCAAAGATGCACGACAGGATCCCAATGTCATTTTCAAGGTGTTGTGGGGATGTTTATTGTTATTTGTAGTATTTTTTACTACCATGAGCTCATACACTACATCTTCTGCACCGTCTCAACTTGACCTAAAGCAGTTAACTGCCATTTCCTAATCACACAAATACTCAGGAAGCTGCAAAAACAATCTTCTGCAGCCGCCTCCTACTTTGTGAGCAGAATCTGTCTTTACTTTTGAGGGAGTTTGTCCACTTTTGTGGTGGCGTAGAGATTTGGGAATGCAAATATGCTTTTAGCTGTGCTTGGCTGCAAACCTAACATTGAATTAAAATATGTGACTTTAATGGATGCTAAAGGTTTTCTTGATTCTAATTTCCCTTACTGTCATTTTCTTCACTTTAAATGATTGTATATATATTTTCATGTTAAGAAGACAGAATAAAGCCATTCCAGTTCAGGCTAACCAAAACTATAAAATGTTACAGACAAACCAACCAAAACTAACTGTCGTGTTTGACATATTGCAACCCCATACCCATCGTTTGCTCCCATAAAACAAGAGAATAAAACAAAATAATCGCCTGAGTTCCTGCACGAGAAGTTACAGAGGTCATTATGAGGTCTGGCAGATTGATGGGATTTCTTTACAAGCTCCTTTGGTGAAACTGAAAGCTCATGTTGCCGCTGTCCATCAGTTCCTGGGCAGGTTGAGCTCATGCACTATTTAAATACCCCACTCTCCCTCGTTTCTCTCCTCCCACTCATTCAAAAGTCGCAAAAGGCCGAAGGTCACGGTTACAATAGAGACAGCGAGGTCTTCCACCGACAGCCACGTGCTCCATTCGAGGCACCAACGTCTTCCTGCTGCTTTCCCTCAGTATTTACTTGTAGAGCAGCAGACATGCTTGTGTTCTGCTCTCAGGCTTCTTTGAATTCCTTTCCATGTATCTTGCAGCTCGCCTGTCACTCCTCCCCCCCAGCACTATCACTCTTTCTCTCTCCCAGACCTCATAATGGCTCCTCTTGGGTAGCGTCTGTGGATCCTGCCATTTCAAAATTTTTGCTGGTTGGATTAAGCGTGGTATGTGGAAAATGAACAGCCACTCGCAGGAGGAACTCATGGGCTGAATGCATAATAAATCAAGATACTGTGAGGAAGAAGGCAGAGAAAGGCACCTCAACTGCAGCAGTATCAGTCACAGACGCAGAAAATGAAAAGTCTTTGTGACTTCTCGTCTTCTCTCACAATCGCAGGCGGCTTTTAGGGAACGCCGTTTGACAGGGCTGATGGTGGGAGCATGAGTTTTTAAGTGTAGCTACAGATTCCTTCTTTGATTTCATAAACATCATCGTGGAGATTTGGGGAAGGGAGCCTGGGGCGGCTCAGGGCAACTCCGGGGAAAGAGGTGCAGTGGATGGAACAGCAAGGACAGGGGTCATGATGTTGGCTTTATCATTGCTAGCTTTATGCTGCTCCGCTTGGTGGAGCTCATCTGACCTGCCTTCAGTGGCCTAGAGGAGATGAGTACCCCCCCTGATAACAAAGTGTGGGTGGGAGGAAATAAGAAAAAAGAAGTGTTTGTGATTCTTCTCTCCCTCACATGTGGCCAGGATCCTCTGTGTTTCCATCAGGAAGTTGGGTGGGGACTTGATGATGAAGAGGGAGACCAGCCCCCGTATGCCTTTGTCCCTTTTTTATTGCAGGGAGATCCTTTGAGACTAGGCAAACTGTTACACTTGGTTAGAGAGGAGATATTACTTAGGCCCCTCTGATCCCGACCCTCTGTTTTCTCTTTCTACGAGGAGAAGAAGAAGAAGAAGAAGTGGAATGAGGGGGAGGATGGCTTTTACCACCCTACGCTCCTGCTTCCACCACCATGCTCCCTTTTGCTTTTTTCTAATTATGCTGCAGATGTGCCCGATGGCTGAACAATCTCTGTGTGCTGAACGGCAGGCTCCCGCAGGAATCCAGGAGGCTCGCTGATGTGAGGTGTCGTGGAAAAAAAAAAAAAAAGGGCAGGAGGGAGGGAATGTAGGAGACGGAGACAGAGTGAAAGAAGCAGAGATCAGTGAACAGAGACCAACACAGCAGGGCTCCTTTAGATTGTGTGTCTGTGTGTGAGAGTGAGTGGCACAACTGCAAGCCCGCCCTCACTTATGGTTGCCTTTGGATCTGCAGACCAAACCACATTAAATAGAAAAAATCCATCCCAGAGCCTGTTAAGAAGCCATGTGGGGAGGTCGTGCGTGCACTGAAGTGGCTGCGCGTGTGCGCTGCAGAAAAATGAGGAGAGGTAGAGCAGGGAGGAGGCAGCTCGTATTATCCTCTGTGCCAGCTCTGGATGGAGCCTGCTGGGGATTAGGACACATTCTGTGGAGCAACAATGGAAGCTTCAGCGTTTCGTACACATTTCCATCTTATGTGCCTTTTTTTTTTCTCTCTCCCCCCGTCATCCAACAAACACAGCTTTGTCCTCGCCTGGACACTCACCAGGCAGACACCTGGAGTCTCAGAGGTGCCCTTTCCAAATAAACAGCCCTTCCCATAATGCCAAGAGAGCAGCGTCTTTGAGGGACGGAGCATAATTAAAGGAGGCGCTTTCACGCTGGCCTCGGCCCACAGATTGGGGAAAACAAGACATATCTGAGAATCAAAGCTCATTAAAATCACGAGGGTGAAGAGTTGTTTCCTGCCCTCCGCCTCTTTGCCTCCTCCCTCGTCTTTATCACCCTTAACCAAGAGGCTGCAAGCGGCACAAGTCAGTGATGGCACAGATTACAGCTTTATTGCCTAATTCACCTACTATACATGACTCACGGGGCGTGATCACCTTGAGCAGCATGTCCTCATAAGGTGTGAGAGTGATGCTGATTTCTTTACTCACACCACCTTGTTCTGTTTTAATAGTGTCAGCAGTGCTTGGCTTAGTAGCTTTCGATTAGTGTGTGTGTGTCAGCATCAGTGTGTGTGTTGGTTGGGGTTAGTGTTTCGCAGTGCTCTGCGGAGGTGTAACACCCTGCCTGTAGTGTTGTTGTAAAGCACATTAGGAGTGACTGAGGGTATTGTTATGGTATTATGATGCAGGTCCAGCACTCTAGGGGAAGGTGAGAAGATTTGTGTGTGTGTGTGTGTGTGTGTGGTCGGGATGGTGGCCAGCTTGTCGTCTTTCTGGCGCTGTAACAACGCGCGAGGTCCCCTCCATGCGTGCACAGATTGATGAATAAAAAAGAGGAAAACAGTCTGTGGATGTAAGAATTATCTAGACCAAAATATATTTTCGCAATTTTTTTTACAATACAAATTTTAAAGTAGGTTGAATCAAACTGAAGTGCTGGTTTATTTAAACATCTGTTTCAAGTGAAAAAATATATTGCTTTTTAAGAGCCCAGTGACCAGAAACTGAAAATATATATATTTAAATAAGAAAAGGTAAAATGGATGTAGTCAAGGAATCAAGGAAAGCCCTCCTGTTCACAGGAATATAAGGGTGCAGTTTGTTTTCAAAAACCATGAATACTCATCTGGTGCAAAAAATACAAGCAAACCCCTTTCCGGTATGAATGCAGCTGGATTTTGTTCTTGGTTTACTTATCCGAACAGCAAAACTGCCTAATATAAAAGTCTGGAAATATTTCAGAATGACTAAACTTTTGAGGAATGGGTGTCATCTTTGTTTTTTCTTTATCAATAACTGGGATTTGTTTGTTTGGGGAAGGGGGCATACTCCCCCCTAAAAAGCTGCTTTTGTAACTGCTTGATATCATTCACGATTGTTATAAAAATAGCATCATGAAAGTAAACCAAACCAATGACTATAAGACATTATTGTCATCCTCTGCCTGAGGAAACCCAACATAGGATTTACTTTTGTTTGCTTTGAACTCACTCTAAGATAACCACTTCCTCAGAATAGGAAACAAGTGTTCTTTTTTTCTTATGCAATAAAGTTCACGGATAGGTCAATTCTTCCTTTTCTCTTGATAGTTCTGCACAATAAAGCGCAAATTTATCGTTATTGTGATATCAAGCTGTCCAATATGCATATCGCAAAAGATGGCAAAAATTGCGCTAAATTGTAACCTTAAATGTGCTAAAACAATCCCTATGACAGCTTGAAGTATTTAACAAATCAAATAAATCCTTTTATGCATCTCACCAATCGGATGGACCCCTTCACCTTGTTGACCAATCGGATGGAGCCCTTTCATGTTAGATGTTCGCTTCCCATGTAGATGAGGGTCATTTGGAGTATAATTTAAGGATTTTTGACTCTTATTTAAAATTATACTGTTGCAGTGAAATGGAAATTATGTTTATGGCTGTTTTGCTATTTGTTTATGTATCACAAGTTATATCGTCATCTCAATATTGATCAGAAATGTCACAAATCGTGAATTTTTGATCATATCGTGAAGTCTTATCTCTTGAGTTGTTTTCCAACTAACACAGTCAAATGGACTCAGATAAAATTGTTAGATAATGGCCACCCAAGCATATTTTTTATTTACTTCCTCTCTCTGAGCACAGTTTATTCCTTCTGGCTTCACATTGTAGTGAACAGCACCAAGGTTCTCTTGCTATTGAGCTGAGATCAGTGGAAGGAAACCCTTATCCACTGTGTGGATACCAGTTCAGCCAATTTTTTTAATTAGCGAAAAGCGAGCTTTCACATCTCCCAAAAACACATGACTGGAGGAAATAAACTAGTGCAGACCAAACAGCCCAGTGTGAAAACATCCTTCCTCTGCCTTTGTTCTGAAAGGCACAGAAACACATCTCCTGACATAAAATTGGTAATAATCCATGTATTCCTGAACTGTGGCTTACTGTGGTTGAGTTATTGTTCAGCTTTGCTGTGTTCATTCAGCTTAACTTATCTTATAGTCCCTGCCTGGCCACAATTTTGTCATCAAATAAAACTTGTTTCCTGTTTCAAGGGACACTTATGTAACCCGATCGTGTAATGAGACAAACATGGACCCTGCCTGACAGGAGGCTCTGCGGGGTGCAGTGTGGAAACAAAGCTTTAAAGTGGTTGTGCCGAGGAGAAGAAAAACATTGTTTTACCCCAGAGGTGGGCTGATAGCGCAGGGAGGAGCCCGCTCGAAGCGGTGGGCCTCATCTGTCAGTGGGCAATGGAGGAGGCAGCCATGCAGAAGCCCCCTGATTATAAAGAGATAATTTCATCCAATCCTTCGGTGGTGCTCCAGCGCCTTGCTGCCATACTCCACTGCCTTTCATATTTGTTCCCAGCTCCGCATCTCCTCGCCCGTTCGTTTTATTACAGCTCCCACTCAATACATATATTTTAGCTTCATCCAACCCCCCCCCCCTGAACGGGAGAAAGAAAACGAGTCTCCCTCCTCCCCTCTCCATCTCCGCCACCATGTGTCTTTTGTTGTGCAGGAATCCACAGCTCTCAACTTGTTGTGTAACGCCTGCCGTGCAATTTGCAGTAAATTAAGCTCAAGTAAGGCACATAACAGCACCCATTTCCCCCTCGCACGCCCGGCAGCAGCAGACAGGATTTCTATCTAAAACAAGCCGAATAAGATCAAAGGGGAAACAACAAAAATTGATACCATTCTCAAAAGCGTATGTAAATAGAGCGAAGCTCTTAACTGCATCTTTTTGCAATTATCTCCACAGCATCACGGGTTTAATCTATAAATTGGCTCTCGTTAGTCTTGAAAGACATAACAAAGGACACCTTTTTAATTAGAACGAGAAAATATTAAATTACCTCTCAACCCCCGCCATGACATCTTTTTCGTCATTTGGAGGACTGGAAGGGAATTCATTTAAATGTGTGGATACAGTCTTAAGGGTAGGAGGATGAGACATGGTCTTACGATGAGTGTTTAACAGAAACATTAAAAAAAAAAAAACGTGAGGTGAATGACAGCTCAACCTTTCTTCTCCCTCGTTTTAACTCACTGCTGGAGGTGAAAGGGATGACACGGAGAGAAGGAGGAAAAAGGGGGGAGAAAAAGGCAGGAGGGAGGAGAGAGCAGGTTGACTCGCTCATCAATAACCACAAGGTCAGACAGGCAGCGCCGGGCTGAGTGGGCCCTGTTAGGAAGCAGCAGCTGAGGATTTGTAGAGCTTGTAAAGGCTTAAAGCAACACCGCTCCACCTTCTTTGTGCAGTCATCCAGGCCTTTGAAGGACCAGGGAGACACCTGCTGGTGGCTGAGGGGGACAATGGTCACTGAGGACAGCTCTGCTGTCAGCTGGCACGCCTCACAGCAAACCATTTCACGGAGACGTCAGAAAAAAGCAACAAAAAAACACAGGAAGACTGAAAGGGAAATCACATTTATAGTAATGAATGTAAATATTTCACCTATTGCCAAAATTTCCCTGCAACATGACAAAAACAAAACAGTATGCAAAACAAAACAATAAAGGGCATTTTAACACAAAAATCAACTTATAGCTTAACAACTAAGGAAAAAGGTGAGACTTTACTAAACACAAAATAAAGACAAAAATGTATAAAAAGGGAGTATGTTTCTCAAGTTTTTATTTATTTTCACTAAGTAGTTAAATTTTAATTTGTTAATTTATTACTTTTAATGACTGAACACTTATTAATATAATGTTTTCCTTAATACAGACACGGTTCTGACACCATCCGTCTGCCACGTTTTATAAATGAATTAAAAAGAAACAAACATAACTGGTCTTGTGATAAACCAGAAATGTCCGCAAGCAAATATTCCCATTCTGCCCAGACGGACTTGGAGCAACAAAAATCCTCAGATGTCTCTTTTTCTTTATGAGCTTTCTAATTTATGAAGAGGAATGCACTGGTGTGCCCTTCATTCCTCTGAAGTAGAGGTGTGAGCAGCTCCAATAGGTAGCATAAAAGCTCTTTAGCTGTCTAGTGGAGTAGATTACTGGCCTAGCTGTTAAATCCAGCTAGAGACCCCTAAGTGAGCATTATCGGTGTGGTGCAGCGTGCTGCCCCCACACACCCCCTTTCCTTTTTTTGCGCGTGCGCTCTCACCTCCCAGGTACTTTGAGCGGAGAAAATGTCTTGCTGCGAAATGGTAATGGAGAGGAAGGAAGTGTCACAGGAGGAGATGCCCCTCCAGGAGCAGGGTGGGGGTAGAATGATGGAGGGGACACGTTTCCCTCCCCATAAATGTGTTTTTTTCTATTTTTATTGTTTTGAGAAGTAGGTCACTGTAAATTATTATTTGTTTAACACTAAAAGCAGCTTAAAATCTGACCTCTACACGACTCCTGACCTTTACTAAAGGTGAAAGTACTTGTGAAGTTATGATAGTAGTATTTAGAAATATAACCTTAATATTTGGATTCTGTGAGAGAGTGAAGAAAGAATGAAGGTTGGAGGAGATGTGGAGCGATATGTAGAGCGTGTCTGGATGGAGATAATTGTCACCCAAAGATTGCATAATGCTTAGGTAACTGAAACAGAGGAGGACGTGGCGAGTTCATGCTCTCACAGGCTGGGATAAAGCGGCTTTACGCAGATTTCTGACAAGCTGTGAGGTTTTCCACATCATGTGCAAGTGTCCCCGCTCATCAGTTCATTGTCACCTTGAGGCACCTTAAACGCAGCCCGACACCCAGCCTGAAGTCCAGCGCGTCCTCTCCAAAGGTGCTGAGTGGCGTTCACGACTTGTTAAGGGTGTGACAGCAGCTGAGAGGATTGTCATCCTTTGGGTTCTCGGAGGTGCTTGTCACCTGCCAAATAAATATGTCCATGCGCCGCTCACAGCTTCCAACACACACACTGACGCGAAACAGCATGGAACAGGAACCTATCACAACCCTGATCTTTGTTTCTGTTGCAGGACTCTCCGGTTTAATGGCTGGCAGGTAGAGGCGAGAGAGAGACAATCAACATGAACTCGATTCCTTCAATGGACAGACACATACAGCAGACCAATGACCGTTTGCAGTGTATCAAACAGGTGGGGCAACGTTCTCTTTCAGCTTCTGGGATTTCTTCCATTAAAAACCCTGAGACTGAGAAAGTTTTGTGTTCAATGTTTGAATAATAGAAAAAAATGTTTTCAAGAGATGGAAAGATGCTGATTTTTGTTTTTTCTAATTATATTAAGAAATAAACTTAAATGCATTGATTTCTGATTAAGTTAGTTACAAAAATAGTCAAAAAAGCATGTAACTTTGCTGTCTATGACATTTAAAAGGTAATAAATTAATTCTGGCTGAACACAATTATCATCCCAGTTATAGTTTTGTTTCACAAAATGAATTTGGGAATATTATTTCAGACAGTGTCCCCTCGTTTTTTGTGGGGGATACAGTCCACAAATAACCCTTTGGTTATTTACATTTCAATCCGGGAAGTAGGATTACAGATGTTTTAAGGCTGCAAAAAGCTAAAGACCCACTCCAAAGAAAAAGGTGTTTTTGCCTTGTTCTTGTGGCATTTTTCTCATGACAGAGGACATATATAAGGAAAATTAACATTTGCCATTTTTGTTGCGCTGCTAATGTTAGGTTGGGGGTTTTGAGGGGCTGTAAACTATTGGGAGAAAGATTAAACAAAAGGATGATGGGAAATATAGGCAGACTTACTCTGCACCAACAGTTCGAGACACAACTCAGAGACAAATTTCTAACAAACTACTGCCGCTCTGCTGAAACTATGTCCTACAAAACGACACAGGTTTTCTTGATTTTGGCTAAAAACAGCACAATCGTAATTAAAAGACTACTGGGAATGCTTTGAAAATAGATCAAAAGATGACCTTTTCTCTCTTGTTCAATGTCTTAAAGTTCAAACCTTTGTAGAAAAATAATTCCAGTCTTATAGAAGGATTATTGGTCAATTAGCCAATTAGGATGGAGAACACAGTATGATGTGTAAAAAAAAGAACAAGAAAAAAAGCATGCGAAATTTACATAACACTAACACAAGGACCCCTGTATCTCTTTTATTTTATCAATTGAATTGTGTTTATTTGGTTTTATGACAATATCTTTTATGAACTATTACATTTCAGTTTAAATGAACTGTCTACAGGTAATCTTTTAGTGTGTTGTGATTGAAAGGTAAAAAAAATGTGAAATTCAGAGTAAATTTTTCTGTTTTAACAAATTAGAATTTCCTTGATTCGTGTGCACTTCAGAGGAAACTTCACTACATATTGAGAAAACTAGTCAGCTTTTCAGCTGTGTACCGACCCAACTTGAAGTTTAAATAAGGAAAGGAAAATGGATGATTTGGCTCTTTGCCTATGACAACAGATAGAAAAAGGGGAGAACATCGGAAAGCTTATCACTAGCAGTAAGAACTGAAGAAGCTGCACAAAAAGAGCAACAAAACTTTTAGATTGACCTTTAAAGCCCAGTTGCCCTGAAGAACAGCGCCCTGTGATAACGTGACCTGGATGACTGAGAATCTGCACCAACACAAGAGTCTCAGTTCATCTTTCAGAGCTGGGATTCCCCCCATCGGGGCAAAAAAAAGCCTGTCAGTCTTCCTGTTTGGCCATGGTAAAGTGACTAATCCGTTCAGTCCTATTATCAGGACTCTGGTGAGACTCGGGTTACAGGCTGAGGTCAAAGAGCAGATTCTCTCCTCCCTCCCCCATCATCCAGACCCCTCTTTCCCTCCTCCACTGCTGACTCCCAGTGTGTCCTTTTGTTCTCCTTTTTCCACCGTTTACGGCGGGACCAATCTCTGGCAGAATGAAACAGACAGACTTGCGTAACCCCGGGCTACGGTGCTCCTGCTTTGATGTCTCCTTAACTGACGGTACATTTTGTTTCTGGGCTCCGTGCTAGGCGCTACCTCCTTGAACAGTACATCAAGGAGGCCTGCGAAGCTGCATGCGGGGGCTCGCGCTGAAATGGGGAAGATAGTTTTAACCTCAGCTGGGAGCTCGAGTTGAGGCAGAGGGAGTGATGGGTCAGTGTTTGGGGAGCAGACAGGGCCCACGCCCCTACAGCACGTTTAATGACCGACTTTGATGTCCTTAAGTAATAAGGCGGAAAGCGATAAACACTCTGTCTTCCGCCTGGTTCAGTCTTCCTCACAGCAGGGTTTTAAATAATTCAATATCCACTCTTTTAGCTGTAATGAAGGTAAAGATGGTCTATTAAAGAGGGTTCACAGAGGTGGAAAATGGGTTTGCATGCGTCTAACAACAGTTTACACAGTTCTAATGTTGTGGGGTTAAATGTATTAACCCCACACTACAAAAATTTAAACAAATACATCCCAAAGTTAGCGCCTGGGGAAGCAGCACATGGGTAAACATGCCAATTAGAGAGATCTGTGGCATACAAGGCGGCCTCCAGACCATCTAATAAATGGTTAAGCACCGGGTCATTTCAAATCGACCAGTTAGAGCCAGCATCCTGCTAATAGAGGCAGCTTTGTGCTGCAGACAATCAGGGTTTGGAAAGGCCCGCATAATAAATACCATTTATGTCCTGCCAATTAGACGAGCAGCGAGCCCATTCAGCTGACCGTCTATTCTCCTCCCAGCTCACAAAGATGATCATCGGGGGAGATCAGAACAATTAACTCACTATCTTCTCCCCCTGCTCTCCATTGTCCAATATCCAAGCTATTAAAATAATTAAGAAAATATTGTAAAGCAATCCAGATGTTTGCTTTAATTGAAAGTGCGCGCGCGCGGAAATTTGGCGTCTCTGGGAGAAGTGAGGAGGAGGAGGCAGGAATACAAATGAAGGCGCCTCCTTTGTGTTGTTGTTTTCCGGGAGATGTGACATGTCTGTCTGACTACTCCCAGCCAATGCGGCGGACAGGGGAACAAATTGATTTTGTTGCTCAAATGATAAATTACCGCTGAGCGCTATGATAAAGTGGAGGAAATTGGAATCCGTCGACCTGATTGAATCATAGGATGAAATTTAAATCAGAAAATCATTACTGTGGTAATTCCAAAATTACTATGTTGTTGTAAAATCACATTAATTTTGAAACAGCAATTTTTTATATGATACTTGTTTTGTTCTCGATTTGTGTAATCAATTAGGGATAAAGTTGAAAGAAATTCGCTTATTATCTAGCGAAAAAAGACTAATTCTTTTGAGTTTCTTGAAGCAAAGGTCTAAAAAAGCTAATGTTTCATGAAGCTTGTGGTACTAAAAAGCACAGATGGAGGTGTTACCCTCAGCTTTGGAAACTTGAGAAGAAGTTTAGCCTGAGCTGGGATAGCAGAAAACACTACAAGAAGCGATGCAGGAAATCTGCTCCATGTTTATTCTCCAAACAGACAGGGATGCTCTGGAAGTAAATCTACTTTCCGCTAAATATAGGTCTTCTTACACTTCTGGGAACTAAACTACAGTGAAAACTGGGAGGGTATGCTGTTGGTATCTATTTAAGAGTCAGTGTTTTTCCTCTCCCTGTGGGTAAGCCGGTCTGCTGTCAGACTTTCCTCTTCGTGGAGCATACAGGAGCTTGGTGGAAACCAGGAACTGTCCTCCTCTCACCGCAGGAGCGCTTCCTCCAACTCTTAACAGTCGATATTTGATGATAAACTGGTGCTGCGCTGCACCGTCTGCTGATGTTTTCCTCTCTGGGTTAACTCACAGATATAATTTCTGGTGTTTGCACACCTTCAGCTTTGCTGCTGGTTCTCAAAAAAAAAAAAAAAAAGATGCCCCCATGAAAGTGGACCAAGCTTTGATTGGACTGGGACAGATCCAGGGGAGTGAGTCGGGACTCTTGCCCTCTAGTTTAGGTGTGATTGGTGGGTATTGGCCCGAGAGAGCTGAACATCTGTGGCTTGGCAGTGCCAGGCTCTCCATGTGACAGCCACACTGATGGGACCAATTGTTTTGAGTGCAGAGAACAGTAATCACTTCAAGCCCAAGTGGCGGTGGCAGTTTTTTTTTTTTCTCTACCCCGCCCTTCTGCAAAATCCACCTCCTTTTACCGCCTTCCATCCACACTGCTCTGATTGTATGTGTTAGATTCTAGACTTATCTAAATTTAGTTTTTGTGAATGGCTGCTTTTTCTCTAGGAAAATGTACCCTTTAGGAGGATTTACACGCTCTCCAACCGAGCCATGTCTTCTTTTAGCCCCCCCACCCCCCACCCCCTGCAGCAAGTGGAATAAACTGGACTAGTTTCATCCTCTCCATGTCAAACGGCAGCGCTGAAAAAAAGATATGAGAGCAGCTATAACCAGCTCTGACCTCTGCTGCCCCCTAAAGAACAAACAGGAAAAAAGCAGACAGCGGCCGCTCGGCTGCAGCTTCCTCCTCTGTCGCTCTCTGAAATCAAAGCACACTGAGGTATTAAGAAGGCAACCATCAATATAAGCTGACAAAACCACTCTATTTACCTTTGATGCCGTGGAGTGGGAGTCCATTTGTTCCTGTTTGCAGCGTGTGCACTACAAAGGCTTGCACGCATAATCTCTCCAAAGGCTGGAGATTACTGTGGAGTGGAGGTGGTTTGTGTGTGCTCCTCTTTCTCTAAAGTGATTTTTAGTGAGGTTTAAAAGCCTTTTCCCTCTTTTTTTTGGAGGGGGGGATAAAATCAGCATCTATGATATGGTTGGAAAGAATGACAACACAGTTCAGAAGTGAGCTGCTGGTTTCAGCAGGGCGATGACTGCCATGAAGGAGAACCTGCAGGTCAAGGAGCCCGTTGTCATCTAAAGTCACAGCACAGCCCAAGGCTAGCTGGTGAAATAAGGGCTCATCTATTCATGCAGGCACACAGGGAGATTTATCACATTCAGTAAAAAGGAGACTCTACATACACCTGAGGAGAGTAAAGAGCACCTTTGAGAGTTCAATGCCAGCTACTTTTAACAAATCTGAAATCTGCAAATGTGCTAAATAGTGTCAAGTGAAAATGAGAATTTAGATTCATATTTTGCAATGCCATGTTTTAATTTCACAAAATTTTGTTCGTTTTTTTTAAACTTTCAGGTCAGCGTTTCTGGTGCAGATTTGCACGCATGTGGAACCTTTTAAAAAGAAATAGATCTTGCATCATATAGTTGTATCCCAAGTTCTCAGCACTAACCCAATATAGAAGAAGTGATGATTTATCTTATATTGGTAATGATAAAGAAATTGTGTATATATATTCATACAAAAACATTTTTTAACTGATTAGTAAATGATATGACCGTTTTCTCCTAATACGCTCTTTACATTTCAGACACCTGCCTTCCCGCTTGTCATCCTGAAAGAATCAAATCCATACATTCTTTATTATTATTTTGATAATTTCATCTGTGTGGCTTTTCACCAAATGGACTCCTGTCCTTTTTCCTCTTTTCTTTTCAGCACTTACAAAACCCGGCAAACTTTCAAACGGCAGCAACAGAGCTGCTGGACTGGTGCGGGGATCCTCGAGCGTTTCAGCGCCCGTTTGAGCAAAGCCTGATGGGATGCCTAACGGTAAGTTGCCAGAGCTAACACCCACCCCCACCTTTTTGCAACCTCAGAGTTGCAGGTTCAAGGGCGGAAAACTGAGCCACTAAAGGAGCTGCTGCGTCGGCTCTTTCCATAACTCCCTTAGGGATGCGAAAGAGTGAATATCTGGCCGCCTGATCTTCAGTGAGGTCATGGCGAAAATGCAAAAGATTGAATCTTTGTTTGGAGAAAACAGGAAACAAATTCAGATTCATCCAAAATTCGACATTTTTTTTTTTTTAAATTATATTTTAATAATTTATTTTTGCTCTAAACTCAAAACAGACTAATAAAATATCAGTGCATGAGGACAGGTTCACCTTTTACCTGAGTTTTCATTATTTACTCACAGCAGCGTCTGGTATGGTTTTGCTCCCCTGCAGCAGTCGAGGAATGTGAGCAGATTCGTGTTGGTGCACCACAGTGAAACCACGGTGACACATCCCTGCACTGGAGCTCCTGCTACTGATTTAATGTGCAGCAGCAGGTGCTTTCCTTCTGTTTGGCCAGTTCAATGTGTTCCTGCTGTGAAAATCACAATGCTTCTTGATTTTTTCTTCACTGGCTCAGCAGACCTAATGCAGGTGTGGTGAAAATGAGGATAAACTAATGCAAATGTGAAATAACCCCGTATTTTATAGCAATTTTTCTATCATGCCTGTACCTCCGAAAGAGCATATTATCATCCTTAATAATAGTTCTTTAAGAATAAACAGAATGTGTTTTTAAATGGATATTAAAGCAGTTTTATTACAGAATGTTAGACCATTTTAAAAAGGAATACATTTTGGCATTTCTTTATTCTGACCTCAGTATGGAAATTATTTAAAGGCCTTTGGTTTAATTCGGAAATATTTTTTGAGAAATGTGTTCATATTCATCATAAAAGTTGAAACAAAATTCACTGACTAAAAATGCAAGAAAGATTTGTTTTATTTGTGTTTTTTTTGTCTTGTTATTTAGTTATTGACACGATTTGCTTGACCTTTATGTGTACTTGTGTCATATTGTTTTCTGCCAGTCCTCCCTTTCCTAAAATTCATTGAAAATATGAAAAGTTGAGTTTTTTAGCTATAATTTTAATAATAATAATACATTTTATTTAGAAAGAAATGCGCTTTACATTTAAACATTTTTTAAAGCATTACATTATAAAGCAGCAATAAAAACAGTTTACCAATAAGGAGGACAGAAAAAAGCATAATTTTCTCTAAAAAAGTACATATAAACTTATATTAGGTAAATAAAAATCTATGAACACTGTTCTTTGCTCACTGATTAGGGTTTTGTTTCTAGAAAATGCATATGTTGTAATCTTTAAAGCTGCTTCTCACACTCTCAGGAGCCTAAAGCAGTTTAATGTGTGCAAAATAAAGCACACACTTTCCTCTTGGAGGTCAAACATGTCATTTAAAGACCTGAACTTAAAATTACTTTAACTTTTTACACTAAAATTACCATCTTTGCTCACATAGATTTTAATTAAACAGCCTATTCTCATTTCTTTTATAGAGGGCTCCCATAAATAAAGACCAGATATAGTGTTTGGCCTTATGTCTAGACTATATTTACAAAGATAATGATATGGTGCGGGCAGCTGCGTTCAGCTGTGCTACCTCAGGACTTGTCTTGAAGTGTGACAGCAGCTCTGAAAAAAGCTGGAAAAAAAATTCCTCCGCAGTGGTGCCTGTTGGTCCTGAAGGTTTACATGATCAGAGCGGGTTCCTTTGAGCTGATAATGGAGCAGATAAATCAAAGTAATGTGCGGGACGCAACTGTGATTTACATCCCCTACTGTGACATGTTGATGTTGCTCTTAATGCTTCCTCTCAGTGGGTCATTGCTGCACTGGAGGCCACATTTTCTCCTTATCGTGCCGTCAGGCTGCTCATATGGAACTGATAAACCCGTAGTGAGTCTATCTTTGGGGTAGATCTGGGTCTGTGATGCTGCTGGGGGTCACTCTTGAGAAGAAAATGTGGCTCATAAAGATGAAAAACGTATTTTAAATGTTGTTCGGGGTAGATCATGAGGCATGTGTCGCTGTTTTCAGGTGGTCAGTCGAGTAGCAGCACAGCAGGGCTTCGATCTGGACCTTGGCTACCGGCTCCTGGCTGTTTGCGCTGCCAACAGGGACAAGTTCACTCCAAAATCAGCAGGTAAGCCTGGAGTTTTCTCAACCGCTACAGACCATCTGTCAATGCTGGTCAGCGTGAGCTCAAACTTTAAATCTGTCTTTTTAGCAAACAGCTTCTGGGACTCACCCACTATTTCTGGACAGCAGAAAGTACACAAAAAATGTTATACAGTAAATATTTTCCATCAAAAACATCTGAGTAGCTTAAACTTAGAAATATCTGTAGCTCAGTTTTCTGGATTTCTTTCTGGTTTTTGACAGTTCAGCAGAAAGCTGCATTTGTCACGCTGGACAAAGCCCCGCCGTCGGCACCGATGGCTTCCTGCATTTATGCGACTTCATCGTCTGAGCTCAGTGATGGATTGCTGGGACAGATGTAGATTGTTCAAAGTTGCTTTCAAAGCGGGGAAAAGGCGAGCTGAGACGAGACGGGAATGAAGACGTATGGGCTGTCAGCGGCTCAGATGATAGCAGGAATATTTCCTGCTCTTTTACAGCTGGTGATTTGTGCTTTCCACCTGTCTTGGTTTATGAGGAAAGCTCGTTTGCGCTTCTGCTTCAGTGTGCTCGGCCACTCCGCGGGGCCCTCTAAAGTCCTGAGTCAGGGCAACATATTGTTTGAGTTTCCACTCCCACTTGCCTTTTTGAACAGCTTCGCATAAACCTCCAAGTGTTGCTGATATGTCAGCTGTGGAGTGGGGGGAATCATTCTGCCTCCAATTAAGTAACACCACCAAATGTTCTAATTCTGCTTAATGCTAAATCAAATCTCATGGCCTACTTTAGGGGCTTAGATAAGATTGCCAATTGATTCTCTGTCTGAATAATTTCCTGCAACAGTAGTCATTTGGAAAGCTGAGAGTGCTTTAGTCTAGGCAGCATCCCAAAGTACATTTCATGGACAATTATGTATCTGAAAATGTAGGAATATTTAGAGAGGAGACTCCTGTAAAGAGACAGAGTGTGTGGATACAGTAGCACAAGGAGAGCTGACAGAACTTTTAGAGAGGAGGCCCGAGGCGAGGAGGCTGTTAAAGCGCAAAGAAAGCCCTCTCCGGCAGCCTGGGGAGATGGCTCTTAAAGGATACTCCCACTGGGCCCCAGAGGGAGGACCTGCTCTGCTGATATCCAGCAGGGCTGTTGCCGAGCGACGGAGGGAGGGAATGGATCACATGACAAGGTCCTTGTGGCATCAACTGCTCGGCCCTCTAACTTCGAAATATCATTTATGACTGAATCCAGAAGATTTAAAGTCTGGAAGGCTTTTGTAGTCTGCTCAAAAAAGTCTAATGCAGGCTGAGAAACTGCCATGTGGACAGTGGATCGGGTCAGTGGGAAAAAATCCCTGAGGAAGTCCGATTTGGTGTTGGATGCCTGTCTTTTCTCAGCTAACTGGTTGAAAATTGAGAGAAAAAGAGAAAAGAAATTGATATTCTCAGTCAGCTGACACCTACAATGGGTTTTGACATCTTCTTCACAAAGTGCCTCCAACAGTTTAAAGACCTTCTCCTATTATATTTTAGTTATTTTAAAAGACTTCCCACTGGTCTTTTATTTATGAGTGTGCTGTTTTTGCCCCAAATCATAAACCTGTGTTGTTTTCTGGGACATAGTTTCTGTAGAGCAGCAGGAGTTCTGTGGAAGGGGGGGGGGGGGGGGGGTGACTTGCTCAATGTGGGCAAACCTATCAAGCCCCCTCACCCACTCACCCTTTTTTGGCTACATTTCATTACAAGCCCACTTTCGCTCCTCAGCCCCACTATGCCACAGCGATTCATTCGGTTTGGGGGCGTCACCAAAATGCTCCGACACCAGTTTTTTCTTCTTTTTTTTTTCTTTTCTGCACAAGGGTCAGAGCGGCACATTCCCAATTGCTCGCGCCTCAGCGAACCCTCGGAATTCCTCGGCTCTAAAGAGCGTAAGGGCTCATGAAAGGGAGGAGCGGCTGAAGTTTCTCAGCTCCTCGGGCCATTCATTCTCACATGTAACAAACGCCTGGTAAACCAGCCATTCAGCAGATAATTAGTTCTCACTCTTGTCAGGCTGGGTTGTCCCCACACTTGTTGTACACATGCAGGGCTGTTTTCAAGTCTAGGCGGGAAGCATTGTTGGTTAGAGTTAACAGTTTCCTCCTGATACAGATAGGAAACTGAAATCCTAAGCAAATTGCTTTGAAATCTTTTGTTTTTAATTTGTTTTTGTGCCTGTAGGCCAATAAAAGGCAATAAAAGTGAGTTTTCCAACTTCTCAAAGAATGAAAAAGAAGGAGCTGGTTGATTAGAGGAGGAATCCTTTTTTTCAATTAAAACAACATTCTTCCAATAAAGGCTAATAAACGTCCAACTCAAAAGGAAAATCAATAAAATGTAGAGTTTGATACCCCTCTGAACTATTTTTTAAAGCTTTCATGCAAAAAATTGTTGCTGATTTTCACTTACTTGCAGTTTCAAGGGGGATCTTGTTTTACAGTCTGCTTAAGAGGTCAGGAATGGAGTTGACAAGCCCTGAGAAGATCTCTGCCTATAAAGCCTATAAGATCAGAAACATCCACACAACACACTCCAGCCTAACGCTGACGGACTTTTCTAAAAGTTTTTTACTCCGTCTATTAGTTTTTGTTTCAAAAATCTGATTGTTTTTTATTTTTTTACATAGAGATTTTTTCCTATCAGAGTTTGTAAAGTTACAGCCTTTGAGCACACAACCATGTCTAATGTGCATTGAGGGGGCGGGGCTCTAAGTCAACCATCGCACACTTTGCTGATGTTAGCTGCTTGAAAAGCAGATACGGTCAATGAAAGCGGAGATCAAGGTTTTTCTGTTCTTCTGCAGGTGGAAACACTTCTAGGATTCATTAGGGGCAGATCTCCCAGCCTTCATTCAGGAGTTTTGGCTATAATAGTTTGTTCTGTGCTTCTCACATGACATGATTCAGACGGTATATTGTTTTTGAAAAAGTCAAAGCTCAAAGCAAATTTTTCTTTTTTTTGTGCCAAGTTACTTCCTTGAGTGTTGATGCTTCAGGCAGTAAAGTTCTAAATTCTTGGCTTAGTGTTAGTTTAAAAAAAAATTGTAAATAATTTATAAATGTTGGCAGTTCAGACTTGAAAACTAAAAATTGAACTTGTTGCGTTGTGTTGCTACATAGGTGGGTTGTGTGAAGTGCTTCTGGGAAACAAACTGAATCTTTAACCTGGTATGGGTGCGTTCAGGTGCCCGTTTCTGATGGAAACGCACTAGGATGAAACGTGGTCCGAACTGCCTCTGAAGCAGCAGCAGGCGGGGATCGGTGCCGTCTTTATCTGCACTAAAATTCCAGTAACGCTCCTGTAAACTAAACTCTCCTTTTTTTTTAATTGAAACCACAAATGAAAGAGTTGAATCAGCTGTTGTTGGGTGCTTGAGGATAAAAGATTGGCCTCTGGTTGTATGTCTTCCGACAGTGGGTTATAGTTGTGTAATTATTTATTCAAAAGATTAGCCGTGCTCTGGTGTGCTAAGACAAATGTGGTCTAATTAGCCCCTCCTTCTCTGATAGCAAACCTCTGAGCATCAGGAAGCCACAACACACAGCTTCCTCCTCCTCCTCCTCCTCTTCTTCTTTCATTCCCTTAATTACAGTCAGTGACTAGTTTGGGGGATTAACTTCCCTGAAGCTGTAGTTTTAAGGGGGTAAAGTCCTGCGCTTCACCTGAACCTGCTCTGTCGCCACTTTTGCACTGCAGCGCCCTCGCAGCGACTGCTGCTTTAAACGAATTGATTGAGGCTTCTTTTTTACTCGTCGCTCTGGAACCAGGCCAAGACACAGGCTGTCTAGCACATTAGGCACCACCCCCCTTTGCAAGTTTGAAATGTGAGCTGCCTTTTTTTTTTTTTTTTTCTTTCCCTCCTTCCCTCCCCTCCCTCCCGTTCTCCCTTCTGGCAAAGTGGCTGTGGCTGCTTCTGTGTGATGTGTGTATTGGGAGAGCAAGCAATGGATCACTAGACAGAAAGAGAAGATACATCAATAACAGCTGCATACATCCGAGGTGAGGAGATAAGCATTTGGTTCTCTTCCTTTCACTTTTTGCCTATCCTCCCACCCCCTCTGCCTCCCCCCCCCTCCTCCTCTTTGCGTTTAACCCTTTTCCTGCTGCATAGCCCGGCTCCAGGTTTAGGTGAATCCTTTGCCACATTACCTGCGTCCCTTCTTCTCCTCCAGGTTCTTAGTGCTACGTAAGGTTTCTTTTCTTTTTCAAACAGCTTATCCCTGTTTTTTTTCTTCTTCTCCCTCTCGTTGTCTCTGGGGTATTTGTTGCTTGAGTGCAAAGAAATCGGTGGCAAGTACAGCAGGAGCCCATTAGCAGTGACTCCATCTGTGATTGGTTTTTGCCTGCAAAACAGAGAGAGCAGCCATGAATAATTGATGCGTATTGTGCAGGCAGTCACTGGACACGCAGGGAGAGAAGAGAGGAAAACAGAGACAAGCTGCTGCCCTGAGACACTGAGGGAGATGAGGAGGAGGGAAGGGAGGGAGAGGAAGAGTGTTTTAAGGAAGAGAGGAAGGTAGGAGGGATGGAGAGAGGGAGCTTTAAAACAGCTGCTAGCTTCAGTCGTGCAGAGATTGCTGCATTGCCTTTGTTCTGCAGTTGCAGATGCACGATCAGAAGTCGTAGGTTGGGATAAATTGGCAAGGACATTGCTGGAGTTTGTGTGGTTGAAGTGTGGGTGGCATTTGAGGCATGGAGGGGTAAGGAGGGGTCTTTGCAACTGTCATTGGGACAAAGCTGCAGAGCTGTGGGCTGTCAGGTGTTTGAGGGGGGGTGGGGGTTCTCTGTGACCAGAAGAAAGGTGGATATAGCTGCTGAGAGGGAGATTTAAAACAAAGATTTCAAACCTCGTTTTTAGACATTCAAGATAGTTTACCAGGTTTAGAATAGTTTTAGCTGCTCTTTGCTCAACATTTCCAAGCTTTTCTTAAAATCAGCAAAGTCTAGACTTTTTTGTTACATTAAGAAAAATACAAAAACGTATATTAACACCAGTTAAAATCCTGTTGCTTCATACTCTACTTGACAGCAGAAAAACTCAATATAATTTTAAGAAAATCATTTTAAAGTTTAATTAATATTAACTAGTTAGACTGGCATTTATTGCCATTATTTTGGAAACAAAAAAATCAAATGTATGTTCAAAGATACTAACTAGTTTTAAATTGTACGAGGATTTATTAAAATGAGCCAACTTGTGCTAAGATTATATACTCATTTGGTTCACATTTTGCTCTAAAAAGATTAATTTCCACTTATTACTCTAGGTTTTTTTTTTGTCACCATAATCCAGGGGTGTCTAACTCATTTTCACTGAGGGCCACATCAGCATAGCAGCTGTCCTCAAAGGGCCAGATATAACTTATACATGCAACTAAATGTAATGAAAAATAAATATAACTACTCCTTAATGTTAAACAACTCATTATTTTTGTATTCTAACTTTTTAAAGTGACAATTACAGTTGCATAGAAAACATACGTTTGCTTGTTACTCTAGCATAAATCCTCTAACTTTTGTCCACTTATTAAAACCCACATAACTCCATTAATGAAGGATCAGACTGTCTAAATGAATAAAGAAAAATAACAAAACTGAGCTAAAAAGAACGTGTATTACACGTGTAACATTTGACAAAAAAAGGCTGCCCACAGCCTTGTATCCAACTGATGGTTTGATGACAACAATTTGTCTGCATACACACATAAGACCTGCAAACATTGAATAATTACAACTGCAGCTACACATAAATAATAAGTAATTAACTAAAAAAAAAATGTTTTAAGAAATTAAAAACTTTTATGCTCTTGCGGGCCACATAAAATGACACGGCAGGCCACATTTGGCCGCCGGGCCTTGAGTTTGACACATGTGCCGTAAATCAATTAAACTACAACTAGGTACATAGAATACTCAAAAAGTACAAACCATTTGCTTTGAACTAGCAAAAAACCCTTTATATGCTATTATGAATGGTAGATCAGTATTTTAAAATACTGTATATACTGTAAAACATTCAGTTTTAAGTCAATTCTAACAGTTAACTTTTTTAGTTAATTTTCCCTTTGTGTGGAACTCCTTGTTTCTATTATAAGATTTCTGGTTAAGTGGTTAGTGATTTTCTTTGTAAAATTACTTTTCAGATGAATGTTTTTTTTTTTGGGTAGGGCAAACTATTAAAGACTTAAAACAACAGAAAGGGGGTTGGCCATGTTCGCCTGACGGTGATGCAACAGCGGACTGCAGCCTTTGACCCACTTTGAGCTCACACGAAGGGTCGAAGTGGCCTTGATTATCTTTCGGAGTTGCTCCGACCTGCTTGAAATGGCGTTTTGCATTAGGTTTTCCCCAAAGCGCCAGACGGGCTGTACACAGACTTCCTCTCACCCAGGAATTCTCAGATATCAGATTAGCATCCCTCATGTTTAGAGTTCTGAACAGTAGAAACACAACATGCTTTTAAAATCAATCTTAAAGTGAGCTAATGGAAACTTTAAAGCCGTTTTTCCAATTTTTTTTTTTTTTTTGCAAGTTTGAAACTTTAAAGTTTGTGCTTTTTCAAAACTGTCTCACTTCAATAACCAAGCACTTTCTGTTCTACACTTTTAGGCATCTTTGTAATTTATGATAAAACTATTGTTTTGACTGTTTTTACTCCAAGGTTACCGAGGCAGCATTATTATCTGAGAGGCAATGTGCTGTTAGGAGTTCTTTTCTTTGAACCAAAAAAAGGATTTTTTTCTTGTTCATCTGCAAACTGAAATCTCGGTTTGGGCAATAACTCAAATCATTTTTCCTCCCTTTAATGTGTCTGTGGGACGATTCTCAACATGCACAAACAGAAGGAGTTTTGTAACAGGGAGTGTTTGTGAGGATTTGTCTGGCTAGCTCTGGAGCGACTGCCTACTTCCAACCAACTATTCATTACTGTTATTCTGTCAGCTTAAATGGATCTCGCGTGTTCCTCTTAGCACGTGTTGTTCCTACCAAGATGTACTGTCTGTTTAAAGAGTTTATTTTTTAAATAAAGTTTTCATTTGTATCACCAGTGTGATAAAGTTTACATGTAAGCTTTTGCAGAAACCTTTTTTCCATTTACAGGTATTGCTTCTTACGTCACTGTGTTTGTGCATCTCCAGTCTGTTTTTTTAGCTTCCCCGGTTGCCAGTTCTGCACAAAATTCACCCACATTTCTGGCCAAAAGGAATTTAAATCAAAAGTAGTTCTAAATCAGAAAAAGGACTGCAATTATTCATTGAAAAATGTCTTAGGTACATTTTTTTTCAACATATACAACAGAATAACATGCTTCATCTCGTGTGAAGAGATGTTTTCTAGAGATTTGGGAACTCCCTCTTGAACCCTGTTCACAGTCAGCTCCTACAGCCCAACTTGAAGCCACACATCCCAGCTTGGTTCAGCAAATCTTCTCCCCACTGAAATATATGAGTTTCGGACCCCCGAAAACATTAAAAGAAGTTGATTCTGTGCATCCGATTTCTTCAAAGTCCATGTCACTCTTCAGTGATCCCTATTGGACTTTTATTTTTATGGACTCTGACATCCCCAAAACAACTCAATTTTTTCCCTAGTCTTTTCTCTCTGTTTACTAACAGCCTGGTAGTAAAATGATGTCTGTTAATTTAGGAAGAATAACCTGTTGTGACCTTTTAGAAAATGCCCATATTTTGTAATAAATCTACCAAAAGTACCACATAAATAACTGTAATATATAAAAGTAAAAAAGAACATAAAACTCACAAACTAAACACGCATAAATTACACAAACAGACAAAAAATGGTTTAAATAATAGTTATTTTAAGCTACCATTAAGATACTTAACTATTTGAACTAAGGACCACACTTGGCAAAAAAATTGTCAATTTTTGTAGAAATCCTAAACAGTTGCACATATGGGTGTATCTAATGAGCCCTGAAGGGGGCCAGAACCAGCCTCTGATTCTGCCTATCTCTGTTCCACCATGGGAAGGTCACAGGTGAATCAGCCGTGACACTGGCCAGCACCCTGAGGTGGGATCTTGGGATGCATCTGCTCTGTGCCTAATTAGTATGATGGCAGACAGGAGCTTAAGGCTAGGCCTTTGTTAATACTGGCCTGTTGCTTTGGGAGACAGTCCTAACCCTGGAAATTGTTTCTTTGCCCATCTGATAATCTGTGTAGAAGTAGTTGCAAACTCCTTAAAAATAGACTCTGAAAATATTACTGAACATATATGAGCTTTGTTAGCTTCTTTTCAATTTGAACAAATATCTAAATATAACAAAGTCCCCAACTATTAGCTATGCTGTGACAAATTAGTCATTGATTTTATGTATTTGTTTTTTTGATAAAGGCTAAGCCGGGACGCAGAGTGCAACAGAAAAGTTAATGAAACATAGCTGATAAACATTGAAATATTGACCTTTACCGACTGTTGTCATCTTTTAGCTCATTAATAAATGAAGCTTTGGAAGCAGTTTCCATCCTATCAGATTCACGGAGCCAGAACAGAGACACAGTGACAGACTAATGACCGAATGTAAGTCTGCTGAGAAGTTTGGCTTTAAAACCTCAGCAGGGGGGAGAAAACTCAACAGATTTCACCCTTTTTTAGCCCCTACAGACTGAATAGCTGGCTGGTTTAATATGGAATTGTTGCCTATGCTAAAGGAGATCCAGTTTTTTGTTCTTAAAAAGATGTTTCTATGATTAGATCCGCCCAATCAGTGTGAAATTTTGACCTGTATTTTATTTTTTTTATTCTGTATTGTATTTTCATTTTTTTTCACTTTTTCAGTTGTTAAAAAATGGAAGGCTGGATATTTTACAATTAACCTATGGTCTAAAGAAGAAATAAACTTTAATGTATTTAATGCTTGCATTCTCTTCTTGATCTGGTTGCTTCCACATGGCCACATGTGCTTTGTAGCTACAGTAAAACCTTTCTTGGCACAAATCCAGTCTCCCCCTTCTTCTCCCAGGATGGACATGGCAAGGCATTGTGGCCAGCAGGAGGCTGTATTTAAGCTGGAGCTACACTGAAATGGGCCATAAAACCTAGCCAGCAAGTCTGGCTCCCTGTGAGGCATCAGGCCTGAGCAGTCTCTAAACGGACCTCAGGATCATCAACTTTCCAGAGAGAGCCAGAAGTGATAATGCGGGAGAGAAGTGTCTCTGAACGATAACAAAGAGATGAGTCCTCTGAACTTGTGTCTGTGCCAAGTCACAGTTTTTCAAAAACTTCACATTCCTGGGAAGTCTGTCTTGAAAATGAAGAATTCTTTGACTTAAGCTTAAGCTAAGTTGCTTATTTGTGCCTCATAAGGGGTCCCAGTATCCAGGAACACCCAAGCTTCCTAGACACTCTTATATTAGACTTTGGCCTGCAGCAGACTTGTGTCCATTCAGAGCTCTCTGGGCAGACAGAGCAGAGGGAGGCAGTGAAGGGCAGATTGTGAAAAGAGCCCCCTCAGAAAGTAAGGAGTGGAACTCACTGGAGCTGTGGTTGTTAGTTTTCTCGTGCTCTTTGTTCTCCTTTCAGCGCTCCTGGCTGAATGTCTTCAAACAAGCTGTTTGGAGGTCGTGATTTTTGACGAAGGGGGGATTAGAGAGAAAAAAATGTAACTGCAATGTTACAGTTGGTCTGGGAATAAAGCGAGGAGGTACCACCGCTGATTTCAACCTGATGTGATGTGCGCTGTGGTTTTTTTACGTGAACGCTGACGGCCAAGCTATGTGGGAAGGAGGTCAGGGTTGACTGGAGCAGGTGTCTGTCAGAGCACAAGAAAGGATGGGGGGGGTGAACAACCATTGTAAGCATCTTCCTGTTCTTCAGGAAACTGCCTCGGAAAAAAGAGGAAAACGAAAAAATAGAAAAGTAGACGAGTGTTCAATTGTGACACAAAAAGTTAATAATTGATTCCATTTTTATCGGCAAGTCTCGACAATATTGTTCTGCTTTCAATTTACAGCCAAAATAACAGTAAACACATCAGCAACAGACACGTTGGCTGAGCTGTGACAGTTACCGTATTTTTTGGACTATAAGTCGGCAAATAAGTCGTAGACCGCAAAAAAATAGCATAACGAACGAGACAATCAAATATAAGTCGCATTAGAGTAGAAGTCACACTTTTGGGAGAAATTAATTTAGCAAAATATGAGAACAAGAACGAACATTTCATCTTGTTGTCTGTTGAATCTGTTGAATTTTTCATCGTCTGTGTAGATTTGGATCAACTCTGCTGAGGTCAGTGCTTTTTTTTCTGTTTTGCTTTTAGAAGCAAATACACACACTCTAGTGATTGTTAGTGGGAAAACAGTGACCGTATAAGCCTATTTATCTACAAGAAATGTCACTTTAAAGTCGTAGCTGAGTATAAGTTGCACCTCTGGCCAAACTATGCAAAAAATACAACTTATATTTCGAAAGACGCGGTAGTTTGTCTGTTTGTAACTTCTAAATCACATCTACTTTCACTATTTTTGCCACCTCTGAGAGCTTAGTCATTGCATTAACATTGGATCTTTTTCCAGCAAATAGCTTCTAAGGAAGAACCCATCCACAACCAACGGACAGCGTGAAAACAGGAGTAACACGTTGGGGTCAGAGCAGCTCAGCTGTACGAATAAAACTTGTAAAAGAAAGTTTTCTTGAGCTAGAAAACCTCAAAACATCATTCAGTTTACTTTTGATTATTTACTTGTTTTTCCTTTGTGGTTTGCGTTGGTTGCTTGCCCTCAACTTTTTTTTCATTGCTTAAAGTGAACTTTAAACTTTATTTTGAAATGAACAGCACTCTTGTGTTACTCAGTTTTCATGTAGTTTTTGTCAAATCTCAGTTTCTTTTTAGGTAGTTTTTATCACTCGCAGTGGGATATCCGTAATAAATGGTTAAATATACAGACAGGAATGTTTAAAAACAATCAGGATATCAAATATCTGCAAAATAATCATATTTTATTGAAAATATTATTTAGATCAAGGCAAGTGTAAAATACCAAATAAGTGTTTTCAGTTTCAGTATCTTTGTTAGATCTTCTAAGTTGATCAAGTCGGGCAAATTTAACAACTAATACTTTGTAAATAGAAAGGACATTAACCTAAATGTGAAATTATAATCCATAATTGTGACTTTGGCCATTATGATACATGCTTTTGTCTGTAGATGACAAGACTGAAATCAAATCTCCCAGCAAATTTCTTCTAATAATTTTACTACCCTTTTTTTTATTAATTAGCACACGGTTTAAATAGCTTAGTCTGAGGATTATAACTCTGCATATTATAGCATATGGTCACAAATAAAATCTCTGTAAAATTAGCCAAAAAACTATTGTTTTCGTCCAAAGAAATGAGTCTACATTTGATTTTGCAGATTTCTCTGTGACTCTGGGGATGTGAGTTTTTTATAATAATTAGAACCAAACAGATTATCTCTCTGCCCCCTGCAGAAGTGAGGCGGGTGGAGGTATCATCACTGGACGGAGCATTGAACAACTGTCAGGGATGCAGTCCGTGTCATTTGTCATGTCTCCCTGGGGCTTTATGAGCGCATGTGAGGCTGCAACTGACGGACCCAGCTACTGACCCACCCATCTAGTCCCAGTAGATGTGTTTACCCCCCATTCACCATGGTTGACCATCAGGCCAGGCAGCTGAGCACCAGAATATCAATACGGCTCAGACTCAGCCGTGCCCTTGGGGGTATCCACCAGGCAGGCACAATAGCCCCCTCTTCTTGTGGAAGAAAAAGACACTGCCAGGGAATCCAGTGTAAACATGGCAAAAAGATGCTCCATAGCCTCAAACGCCAATTTTTGCTCCAGAGAACTTGAGACAATTATCTGGAGTTTTGGCTCCACCCAGGAGGACAGATGAGTCATTTGGAGGAGAAACATTTGTTTAGTGCTCATCATCTGTCCTCAGTGGGTGAAGTTGGAGGCGAAAAACTGGATGCTGTCCTCCTGCTTTCACATATCCTGCGAGGGCCTCACCTTCAAACAGGCTGCTTAGCTCTTTATTTAATATCAGGGTGGAGTAATTACTCTTAAGGCTGTGGCGCTGCTTCTCCTCTTGTTTTTCTTCATATGTTCGATGTATTGACATTTTTAGGCTCTATTTGTTTTTCCTCCTGCGGCTGTGGATGCGGAGGATGGCGCCTGCTTCGCCAGAGGGCCTCGCCATGGCGTAGCAAGGGGATAAATTGCAGAGACATGTTTATCAACATGACAAAGTGCAGGTTACCCCTTGTTGGAGGAGAATAATGGGACCTAATTGAGCTGTAACATGCTGGCTGGTTGCCAGGGTCTTCAATTGAAAACTCTCCATCAGAAGGGGTCTGAGGAGAAGGAGGGCGCTTTTAAAACACTGCGGGCCATTTGAACACAGACCTCATAAACCTTTTATCCATGCTCTGATACGGTCAAGTTTAATTGAAAGCAACATCTAAATCTCAGCATTCACCTCCAAGTGTTTTTTAGTGGGAATGCACCTGAGCAGCCTCTCCTGACGCGTTAAAGTCAGATCACTTCTCTGGAGCAGCAGTGCGGCCCGTTTTCTGGCACCTGCCTTGCCGAGAGCAGGCAGGAGGAAGGGAGGGATGAAGAGGAGGGCGGAAAGAAAGGGAGGAAGAATGAGCTGGCGGGAAGGAGAAAAAAAAAACCCAGCTGCCTCTGTGCCTGAGCCCCGTGCTGCTTTTAAAGGAGTGAGGGGAGGGAGACGCTGGGAGACTGCTGGCACCATCTGTACACGTCTTTTGTATTCCAGCCCTCATCTTTTCACAGAGCGAGGCTGGTGTGCTCACTGTTCAAATGTGGGGAAAGGAGGTGCCTGTTGGGGTGCGCGGCTGCTTGTGTGTCCGTAAAAATCTGCATCCTCTTTATAAATCTGGGTCGTGTTTCCTCGTGTCCGTCAACAAGTCAGTGCGGCGTTTGTGAGCATCCGCGTGTGACCAGATCTGCGAGATTCCATGTTTGTGCTGGCAGGCAGCTTCTGTTTGTGCCTCCCTCCCATCAGCCACATTAGCCGGGAGTCTCCTCCGTCACACATTCACTCAGCCTTTATTGTGGCAGCAGGGTGGATCTGCCCGCACTGTTTTCTGTCACACTGACATTTTTTTTTTTTTTTGCACAAACTGCAGCTGAAATCACCAAGCCCCCTGTCTCTCCCACCCTCCCCTCCAGCTCCTATCTCAGCCTAAAAGTGCTGTGAATCATAAGAGGAGGCGGCTGCTCTCCTCATTGATTGAATCCACACCATCTTTCTCCCGACGCCGCAGAGAAAGGCTTGGGAGGTGAGAGGCATAGAAAAGGCAAAAGTGAGTCTTTTGTTGTTTGCATAGTGCAAACACGCGCACTGCAGATGAAAAGCGCAGGATTTGATCAAACACACTTGGCAGCAGCTGTCTAACCAAGTTGGATGGATGCACAGCAAGATGCGGAGGAGTTCACCTGTGGGCCCAGAGTGAACCCTAGTGGTGATGAGCAGCCATTACAAGCACAGTATTCATAAGCAGAGAAACAAGATTCCTTTTGTGCCCAACTGGAAAAGACATATATGCAACATGTTCATGGTCTCTTTGAAAACGTGGAAAAAATCTGATGACTTGTCATCTGGGGTTTCATCTGTTGTCTGTTGCACATGCTTCATGAAAAAGAGTGTCTGGATTTGCATCTTTTTTCTTTGGGATGTCCGTTTCTGTGTCAGGTCTGTAATCTGTGAGGTTTTCAATACTTTGTATTTCTAATTTAAAAAATACACTCTTGTTTTATCTGCATTCCTTCTTACTTCCATTGCAACATTTTTGAGTGGTTGTAACGATCAATATATGAACCCCTAACTTATTGCATCCCTATGTTGTCTTCCTCTCCCTTTTCTCCAGCCCTCCTGTCCTCGTGGTGTGAGGAGCTGGGACGCCTCCTTCTGCTCCGTCACCAGAAGAACAGGCAGAACGAGCCTCCTGGAAAAGTGCCCATGCAGCCTCCTATGAGCTCCATGAAGCCCGGCCTTTCACATGGGTCAGTGCTCACAATGTGGTGCCCGTTTTTATGTCCTAGGGGGTGTTGATAGACAAATAAAGGAGAAAAAACCCTTTCTTCTTGTGTGCCCCCAATGAAATCTAGATCAGCAGCCACAGCATCCCCCTGTACAATTCCTACATTGGTTCTAACAGTAAAAATCTATCTAAAGCTTTTGTTGATGAAATGTAAGCAGGTTTTATCAAAAGAAATTGTGCTGCATCAGGTCATGTTACCATTCCCATGGCATGTATTTGTATCTCTCCCCTGCAGGGATGGCTCATTTCCCTACGACTCCGTTCCCTGGCAACAAAACACCAATCAGCCTCCGGGATCTGTGTCTGTGGTCACCACTGTCTGGGGTGTGACCAACACTTCACAGAGCCAGGTGAGTGTGTGCCTGTTTGAGGTAGCAAATCTTCAGTATAAATCCACTGTAGAACAATAGTCTAATTTAGTTAGGGGATATTTGCACATGAAATTTGACTCAATGATCATTTGTTCTCAGAAGGGGATCTAAGATTATCCTAACGCTTGCCCTTGTTTGTGTGTCTGTGTGTAACAGGTGTTAGGGAATCCCATGGCGAACAACAACAACCCCATGAACCCTGGTGGTAACCCAATGGGATCGGGCATGTCTGGGAACAACCCGGGTCTGAACTCTCCTCAGTTTCCTGGTCCTCAACAACAGTTTCCCAGCAAGGGCAACTCAAACCAGAGCTACATGCAGCCAGGCATGTATGGACGACCCAGCTACCCTGGAGGGGGAGGAGGCTTCGGTGGCAAGTAAGTAACCAGCAGACACTTCCTTCTATTTAAAGCAACAGCGTGCAGAACTTTATTCTACTATGTTGCTTGATGTTGAAGTTACCCTGGAGGGCCTAATGCTGGACCCGGGGGCATGGGGATCCCTCCACACACTCGTCCTCCGTCAGATTTTACCCAACCTGCCGCTGCTGCTGCAGCCGCTGCAGTTGCTGCTGCTGCTGCCACTGCAACTGCCACTGCAACAGCAACTGTTGCTGCGCTGCAGGAAACCCAGAACAAGGACATGAACCAATATGGACCGGTAAGATGAAGCTTCACTAAGATTGTCTGATGCTGAGGCTACATTTAAATTTCTAAGACTGTGCTGTTAAACTTTGAAGGGAAGTTTCTTTTTAGCTTAAACGCCCTTCTACTCTTTACCCCATTGCTTGCATGTGTCTGAGGTACTTTCTAATTTTTTTACAGATGAGTTCGTCTTTCCAGATGGGACCGAACCAACCATACAACAGCCAGTTCATGAACCAGCCAGGACCCCGCGGCCCTCCATCCCTCCCTGGAAACATGGGTGCAGGAATGAATCCATCCAGCATGAGCGGTCCCCCAATGGGGATGAACCAACCCAGGGGTCAAGCCATGGGACCTTTTGGGGCCCATGGCCAGAGAATGCCCCAGCAGGGCTTTGCAGGACCTAGGCCCCAGGGCATGCCCATGCAGGGCATGAAAAGGCCGTACCCGGGAGAGGTGGGCAGACAGTTCCAGATTCTTTAGCACCAATCAGATTCTATATTTAGAATGCATTATTTGCGTCCTCCAGCCAAACTATGGTGGGCAGCAGTATGGACCAAACAACCAGTTCCCAAACCAGCAGGGGCAGTACCCCACTTCCAATGCGTCCAGGGCGCTGGCGTCCCCCAACTATGCTGGACAGAGGATGCCAGGGCAGCAGATACAGGGCCAGTACCCACCCGGCGGTCACATGAGCCAGTACTATAAGGTACAGAGAGAAGGCATTTGACTAAACACCTCAAGCACTTTAACAAAACGTTCTTATAGCAAATTATACATTTTCTAATCCCTTTGCAGCAGGAGCCACCTTTCAACGGCCAAACTAATAACTTCTCTGGAAGTGGATATCAATACAACCAGGGAAATATCAATGGGGTAGGTACCTTTATGGTTTTTCACAATTTTTTCTTGTCAAGCATTGTTTTCATCTTTTTGAAAATGTTATTAATGCTTCGTTTATTATCTGTTTAGCCTCCAAGACCAGTGGGTAACTACCCCCACTCCCCAGTGCCAGGCAACCCCACCCCTCCAATGACACCAGGAAGTAACATCCCCTCATACCTGTCGCCAAACCAAGATGTAAAACCCCCCTTCCCCCCTGACATCAAACCAAATATCACAGCTCTTCCTCCTCCTCCTCCAGGTCAGAAGCTGCTGCACCTTACAGAACAGAAAATAACAAAAATGTTTAGCATTTAAAACATATTGTGTCCACAAACACAGCCAGCCACAACGAGGAGCTGCGCTTGACGTTCCCGGTTCGGGATGGAGTGGTCTTAGAGCCCTTCAGGCTGGAGCATAACTTGGCGGTCAGCAACCACGTCTTCCACTTACGGCCTTCGGTGCACCAAACACTCATGTGGAGGTGAGACCCAGTGCATGCTCAACTTTTCGGACAGATTACACTTCAATTCCCCTCTTTCATAGTCAAATTTCTCTAAGGAAATGCTGCAGTCACTTTAAGAGGACCAGAAATTGATTTGTTTTTGGATTTTAGATTGTTGTTTCAGGTCAAGAGTTTCTTGAGGGGAAAAAAAAGGTTTGCTATTTCTCTTTCCTCTCCAAATAACCCTTCGTAATGTTCTTTGCTCATCTGTGCAGATCGGACCTGGAGCTGCAGTTCAAGTGCTACCACCACGAGGACCGCCAAATGAACACCAACTGGCCAGCATCAGTCCAAGTCAGCGTCAATGCCACACCACTCACAATTGAGCGGGGCGACAACAAGACTTCCCACAAACCCTTGCACTTGAAACACGTCTGCCAACCGGGAAGGAACACAATTCAGATCACAGTCACTGCCTGCTGTTGTGTGAGTAAATAGAGCAACCGTAAATTATTTTTCTTTTTAAAATTAAAATGTCTTCCCCTTAAGGTCAGCTGCTTTTGTGATAATTTTGGAAGTGACCATTATGTTTTTTCCCCCCACAGTCGCACTTGTTTGTGCTGCAGCTGGTCCACAGGCCCTCGGTGCGCTCCGTCCTGCAGGGCCTCCTGAAGAAGCGGCTACTTCCTGCAGAGCACTGTATCACCAAAGGTACACCCACACTCACAGGTGGCACCAGAGGGTCCTGGCTAAAATGAGAACCTCTCGTTGACACGCTGTCCCTTTCCTTCACGGTCCGTACAGTTAAGAGGAACTTCAGTAGCGTAGCAGCATCGTCAGGCAGCGCCACGCTCAACGGAGAGGACGGCGTAGAACAGACGGCCATCAAGGTTTCCCTCAAATGTCCGATCACCTTCAGACGAATACAGCTGCCTGCAAGAGGTCACGACTGCAAGCACGTTCAGGTGACACTGCAAATGATTAGCAGATACTGGACTATTGTTTAAGTCCTTTTTGTAAAAAGAGGCCTGATTTTGTTGTTTTTTTTACGCACAGTGTTTTGATTTGGAGTCATATTTACAACTGAACTGCGAGCGGGGAACATGGCGATGTCCTGTGTGCAAGTACGTTTCTTCTGTTCACAACAGTTTTCTGTTTCTATCAGTAGTTATTAAGATTTGTCTTTTCTTCTGCTCAGTAAAACAGCGTTACTAGAAGGACTTGAGGTGGACCAGTACATGTGGGGAATCCTGAACGCCATTCAGAAGTAGGACCTCTTGAACAAATGTGGTTTCTCGGCTCACTGTGATTAGATACTAACAAGCCGACTTTGTTCCTGCAGCTCTGAGTTTGAGGAGGTCACGATCGACCCCACGTGTAGTTGGCGGCCGGTTGCTGTAAAATCTGAAATCCACATCAAAGAAGATCCGGACGGACCGCTGTCCAAGAGGTTTAAAACCATGAGTCCCAGTCAGATGATCATGCCCAATGTGATGGAGATGATCGCTCAGCTAGGCCCCGGGCCATCGCCATACCCGTCTATGCCGTCAGGACAGGGAGGCAACAACAGTGAATACAACAGCCAAGGTAGCATTCACAATAAATATTCCTCCTTTTTCGGTTCAGCTTAAAAATGATCAGAAGTCTAAACACATCTTTTTTTTTGTTTTTGTTTTTTTTTTTGTTTTTTGCACCCTAGGCAACAGTTACCAAGGACACGGGAACTTTGACTTCCCCCACGGCGGCCCGGGTGGTACGTCAGTGACTGACTTCATGCACGCCCCCCAGCTGTCCCACCCACCTGACATGCCCAACAGCCTCATGACACAAGACAAGCCGCTGTCCCACAACATGCCCGACTCAGTGAGTGCAAAATACTTTTTTTGTGTTTTTTACTTTTATTGATGCTTCCTTAGAAAGTCTGGATGAGAATTTTGAAAGTAAATTTTGCTTCATTGCAAATTTTGTTGTAGAATCACCAAAAAATTAATATTTTACATTTTTAAAATAACAGAAGGAGCCACATAACAGTAGTAAGAAGGAAGTGTTGCCATTAGACAGATGCAAGACAGTTTTTACCCAACTGCAATAAATATTTTAAACATTGCATAGAAAAATTTAAATCTGCACCTTCTGGTTCAGTAAATGTTTGTTTTAATGAATGAAGGACACGCTGACCAAAGAGCACTTTTTAAAGTTTATTGTGCCAGTGACAATGACAAGTAAAGTACTTTCTATCTATCTTTTTCTGAATCACATCTAAAATTCATGATAAGTAGGGTACTAGCTAATCTACTTTAAACAGAATTGTAATCATATTAGTCTTTAAAGAAGGAGTAATAGTCATTGGAATTTCTTTGTCATTAGAAAAAGGGTAACCATTTTATGATGTTTTTGGATGAATAACATTAATTCCACTATGAATTATAAACTGCATCTTCATTATTGATCAACAATAATGTGTTTAATAGAGAAGTTGCTACTTACTTTTACCTTTTTTCTTGGTGTATTATGTCATCGTTACATGAAGCTGTTGGAGGGAAAAGTCTGTTTAATCCCCTTAATTTTGTTTTACAATGTCACGAAATCAGGACGTGATTTATATAATAAGGATTTTTATGTTGCTCAAAAAGTCCCACTTTAATCATTGTTTAATCTAATATAAAACTGGTCTTTTAATGATTCCGTTTTCAGCCATGAAATCAAAAAACTTGTGTTGTTTTCTAGGACATAGTTTCTGCATAGCAGCAGTAGTTACTGGCATGGAGCAACCCCACACCCCCTTCCATTGGCCATTGCAGAGCGGAGCAGGGCTCTTGTGACCCACCCATCGTATTTTCCACATAACAATAAAGCTCTTTTTCAAGCTGCATTTTTGTGTCCTCCTGATTCACAACAACTTGAATTAAAAAATTTCATCTTAAATTTCTTTTTATATGTAAAATACCACCAGAACGTGTTCAAAACAAAACAAAATGCAATTTTCATTGGATTTCCATTCTTCCTACAGATACCTCATTCTGCTGGCCCTGACCAGTCACACAACCCCCTGCAGCAGAGCTTACACGGCTCCACCCAGCAGCAGCAGCAGCTTCACCACAGCGGACCTCCTCAGCCATCGCGGCAAGTTCTGCCCCCTCAACAACCACTGCAACAGCACCAGCCGGGCCCCACCAACCACCCCCACAACGAGCTCGCCTTCAACACCTCCAGCAACTTGGACACGCAGGCGGGGTCTGACATGCCCGAGCCGTCGTTAGACGTGAGTCCCGGGATTTAAAAAAACCACTCAAAGCGGTTGGCCCGTTTGTCATTTGAGCTAACATTTGCTTCTCTCTTCCAGCTACTTCCTGAGCTGGCAAACCCAGATGAACTGTTGTCATACCTGGATCCCCCGGACCTCCCAAGCAATAGCAACGACGACCTCCTATCACTTTTTGAAAACAACTGAGGCGTTTCGGACACATGAACTCTTCTGAACGCCCACAGCTTCCCTCAGACACAATGGGGGTCACTCAGTACTTGATAAACGCAAAGATGCACTCCCTTTCTCTTCTTCCTCTTGTACAGCTTCCCTCCGTCAGCGCAGATTGACTGAAAACAGTTTGAACTGAAAAGACTTACCCCCTCCGCCCTGCTGTGGCCCCTTTGACCGTGCAGCTATAACCATTTTCATTTTTGTTCGGGTTTTCTTTTGACACCACACAGGATTTTGTGCTCGTTAGAAACATATTGTAGCATTTTATAACCACCTTTTTTCCCTTTTGAAAAAAAATTGAACCCACTGTAAAAAATGGGAAAAATAACAACCAAAAAAAAAAGCTGCGCTATCTGGCCAGTGTTTATGTTTTTTTTCACAACTCCCACTTTCTGAGTGATCTGGTTAGAAGCACTGTTTTTGTCCGCCACACATTATTTAAGAGCACAAGAGATTCTGGCAATGCAAAGAAAACAAAACACGTCTTTTAAAGTTCAATCTTTCCAAAAAAGGAACACATTTTGTAGTTGTTTTTTTTTTCATTTTTGGGCAATTTTTTAGAGATTTCCTTCCACTTTGTAAACATCTGAACATCTTTTATTCTGTCAGAGGTTGACTGTTGATACAGGATAGATTTTTAGCCCCAGTACAAAAAAAAATAGAATTTATATGCATATCTGTTCCTTCAACAATGGTTTTATTTTTGTTCTTAAATGGAAAAACACAGATTGCTTCCCTCAACATGTCCTTCCGGCTGTCCTGCTGAGCATGAACCCTGACATCAGCTTGTTTGCATCTCTTCCCTGTTCAAACAATGTTTTTGTTGTCTTCTGAAAGTGCATGTATGCCAAGCCCGTGTCTAGTGCTGTTCTAAGTCGTGAAAACAACAACAAAAGAAGTGTGGTTTTGATCAGTTTCCACAGGTTTATGATTTCTGCCATATTTAAGTTGACACTGCAATCGAAAGGATATGCTTCACTTCAGCAGTGCAGGAATCATGCATCTGCTGACATTTTTTTTTTCGTTTTACTTGTTGCTGCATTATGAAATTTTCCCATAATTCCTTTGAGGAGTGGCTCTAAATCACCAAAGCTGTAGAGGGTTCGCAGGTGTTACTTTTCACGTGGGAGGCTAACTTTTCAGTCATTGCGGGAGGTGATGGTGGCACACGGTTGATCCATCACTGCTGTTTAAGAAATCTTTTTCAAAGCAGTATTGACGTTTGTTTATTTGCCACGCCTGTTTTTAATTTGACCTTTTTTTGTTTTTGTTCTTTTCGAGATCTGTGCTGTTCAGTATGCAAATGTATTATTTTTTAAGAAATGCTATTGTAATGTAAATATCTTTGTGAATATTTTTGTATCATCTCGATAAATGTTTGTGCTTTTATCATTAGTCGTCCGAGCTCACCCGAAACGCTCCCTGAATTCACCCTGAGGAAGTGATTTCAAGTGATTTATTTCCTGTTATGTGTGTCTGTGTCACTCTCACACCTGTCCTTGCATCACTGCAGTCCTCAGATATTAAGCAATATTTTTCTCCCCGTCATGTTTTAATGTGGATCCGCTGATTTTAAGTGACCTCCACTGTTGAGCATATGTGTGAATATCCTACTTTTTTGCTAATTGTGGTATTTTAAAAAAATATATCACAACCATATTTTAAAGAAATTCCTGATATTGTTTATATTTTTGTTATAGAAAATGTGGCTTTTTAAAAAAAAAAAAAAAGCATGAGACCATATACATTTTTATCCCTTCCCCTCTTTTTTTCCTTTAATAAATTATTTTTTACTCTTTTTGTTATGAATCTGTAAGGCTAGAAATCCAATTTCTTTCATCTGTGGCATTTTGCTGAATCAACCACCTTAACTTTAAGTTAATAGTTCCAGCATGTGTGAACATGTTTCACATCTTGCTCACATCGAAGCTTCAAATCACTCAAAAAAAGTTTCATTTTTTAAACCTTTAATCCCTTCAGTCTTTTCCAGGCTTGTTCTAACCTGCAAGCGAGGCTAATTCGGTTTCACTGTTGCACCCAAAACTGTACTTCCAACTGCCAATTTTCTAGGAGAAAAAATAAAAGAAACCTAAAGTCAAAAAAAGGAAAGGGCACGGTCATCATTCTGGCCTGGAGAGGTGGAAAGGGTGGCAGGGCTAGTCGAACTTCCCAAGGATGGCTGTAAATATGTAAATGAACATGTGAACAGAAATGTATTCATTTTCCTGGGAATGTGCATTGTTTCTTGAGAATAATAATAATAAAAAAAAGCTTGTAACCCCTCTCCTGGATGTGGCTGAACACGGAAAATGAAACATGTTAGTTAGTGTCTGTGGGTGTCTCTCTCTCAGCATTATCTTCCACCATCTGTAATATAATTTCACCTTTTTTATTTTCTTTTTTTTTTCTTTTCTTAGAGAAACTGGGAAAATTATGTTTTACTAATTAGCAAAAATGTTCTCTTCACACCGGCATACTTGAAGCACTAAACCCTCAAAAGAAAAAAAATGATAAACTGGTTACAAAAATAAATAAAAACACTCTGAAGTGATGAGGATTGCTGGTGGAAAGGACAGGTCCTGAAGATTGTAACCAAATCTCAAGTTTGTACAATTTTTTGATATCATGAACAGCAGAAAAAAAAGGTAAAGTAAGGTGGTTCATGCAATTGTGGCTATTGTCTCTATGTTTGTACATTGTATGTACAACCATTTCACACTCAAAACTGGTCAGAAAATAAAGAAACTAATTGTGATTTTTAGTCTTGCAGAACTGTATGTAGTTAGATGATGTGACAACCTAATATTTATCTAATAAATATGTATTCAGATGATACCTGCATTTCATTCTGGCTGTGTGTGTGGGTTTATATCTATTAGAAAAAAGTAAATTACAGTCTCTTTACTACACTTCACAGCTGAAAAATTCCTGGTTTAAATCTTCTGGTTTCCTCCTAACAGTCTAAAAACATGCTTCATAATTTGGTTGGTGACTCTAAAGTTTCCCTTTGGCTGCAGGGGGGCGCTGCACTCAATGAGTCCAATTTTTAAGTCAATCTAACTATCATTATTGACAGACATTAAATCATTATAACAAGCTTCTTTAAGTTTTGCAAAAATTGCAAGAGTAATATTTTGCAATGATATCTTGAGCCCCTCAAATGAATGTTTTCTATAAAAAAATAATAATGAAACTTTCCATTTGGAATGGCCTGCCACTCTGACCACCTCCTGCCCCCTCATTTAAAATGTTCACGCTCCGTCACTGCCCCTAGGGATTGCATTGAACCAGTAATCTGTTCAGGGTGGACCCAGCCTTTGACCAACAGTAACTGGGTTGTCTCCAGCAACATCCTGACCCCAAAAGAGATACAGCAAGTTCCAGTCTGTCTCCAACCCAGCCTAATAAAACTTTATTATTCAACTGTTTTCTGACGCAAAGGGTACAATTTTTCCTTATATCCTTTAAGCCCCAAGGCAAAGGAATACATTTCAAAGTTCTTACCGATATGATCAAGATTCACTCTGGTGATTTAAGCCGAAACGGCTCTGAGACAGACTGACGACCTGTCCAGGATGGCCCCTGCCTTCGCCCTTGAGTGGCGGGGATAGGCTCCAGTGACCCCCAAAAAAAAAAAAAAAACGGGTTTAGAAAATGAATGAATGAATCAATCAATCAATCAATCAATCAATCAATCAATCAATGATATTGAAACGACAGATCACTGATTCTTTTATCATGCTTATTCTAAAACCTTTTGGAAAGATCTACAAAATTGGTTATCAACCAAATCTTTTTACCCCACATCTTAAAAAAATAAGACATAATGTTATATTTGGAATGACCCTCGTGGACAAAAAAACATCATCATCAATAACCTCCTGGTTTTTGCTAAATTCTTTCCTAATACATGTAAATGGAGCAGCAGAAAGCCCAAATTTTAAGCTTTTAAAATATATTTACAATCGCTTAATAACAAAAATGGCACAAAACTTCTTGAGGTGTATGATTTTTTATATTAGATTTTTATTTTGTTTTTCATTTTGGTTTATTTTGCCTATGTTATTCTTATCATTATCATTACTAATTTTTTTTATTTTCTTTATCAGTTTTTATGAGCCTTTCAACCAGTGGTTGTGTGCCATTTGTTTGTTCGTGTTGTTGAAGGATTGTATGATTTGTTGTTTGTTGACATTAATAAAGTTTAACCATTGGGTTTAACAGGTAGAGAATTTTTTTACATATAAATATCTTCAGTTTTAACTATTTAATTGTTAAATATAATTTTTACAGTCTTGGAACAAAAAAACGTACAAAAATACACGAATTACTGGAGCTTCCCTATCGCAATGTTGGGCCCAATGAGTTATATCATAATGAGTTATATGATATAACTCATTGGTTGGCCCACAAAGAGGAAGTGACGTAACTTTCGCGCATGCGGGGTCCGATCGGGTAGCTCGATTTTGCATTGCTTCCCGGATTTGAGCGTGACTTTCAATCCGTTGCTGTCGTAAGTTGACTATCCGAGTAGCGGTACATAGGAACTTTAAAATGTTAAGTTTTTCCAACAAAATAAAGTTCTACTCGCTGGCGTTCACGGTCGCGCGCATGTGCAGCAGCGGCCCCGGAGCTGCTAACAAAAACCCGACGGTTTACTTTGACATTGCTGCAGGCAGCGAGCCGCTGGGGAGAGTAACCTTTGAGGTGAGACCCAACCACCGAAGGAGCGTCTCTCCGCTCGGGTTCCTCAGCTGTTCAGTAACTTTATCGTTTCTCTTGTGTAGCTGAGCGCCGACGTAGTGCCCAAAACAGCAGGTGCGCTGGCTCAGTTTTTCACCGCTACAGTACAGAAGCTAGCCTGAACAAAACCGAATTATTGTACAGTATTTTTGAATGACACGTGCACGGAATAACAAGGTTTTGTTGTCCTTCAGAAAATTTCCGAGCACTCTGCACGGGGGAGCATGGCTTTGGCTACAAGGGCTCAATCTTCCACAGGGTGATCCCTAAGTTCATGTGTCAGGTGAGCTGAAGAAGAAAAACAACAATATTTAATTTATAATTTTAATCCAAAAGCTAAATAATTGTGGCATTAAAAATTAATGTTATTGTTTATATTTTAGTTACAGGAAAATGTCGTTAAAAGAAGCTTTCCCAATTAAATGAAAAATAAGTTTACATCCCTGAGGCGTACATTTCTTCCTCATGCTTAGACATGTTTCAAATTTTGCTGACAAAGCATCAAATCGCTCAATACCACAAAGTTTCAGTTTCCCTTTTTATGCCTCAAACCGAATAACTATGAAACCAGCTCATGTCGTTGTTGCTTAACTTTGCCACCTCAAATTGTAGTTGCACAATTAAAAACAAATGGGCTTTTTTTTTCCTTCTACTGCTCATCGAAGCATTTTCCCCCATGGACAGACAAAGCTTTCACTATTCCTGTTCCTAATCAGAAGGGTGGTAGAAAAGTTAATTGGGAAAGACAAACTGTCTTTAAACCCGCAAAATTAGTTGTACATATGTTGGAAATTAAAAACTGCATTTTTTAATCAATCTAAAAAACCATGAATGCATCATTTTTGAATTTGTATTTGCACTAAATGCTATTATTGAAGATTGTAACCATTTTTTCTAGTCATAAAGCTACAGTTATCAGGAAATAGGTTGACTTCTGACACCAGCCTTCAAAATCATTCATTTCTGGATTTGTCACAAACATATTTAAAATATTTATATCTGTTTTTTCCCTCTGTCTCATAGCAGCGATGTTTTCTTTTGTTTGATATTGGGGATTTCAGGGAGGGGATTTCACCAACCATAATGGAACAGGAGGGAAGTCTATCTATGGGTTGAAGTTTCCTGATGAGAACTTTGTCTTGAAGCACACTGGACCAGGTAAGGATGCAGCTCCGTTAGAGATGCTGGAAGGACTGGAAAATGAGGTCATGTTATCTGGACCGGGTTTTAAGAATTCATTTGAATTAATGAAAGATTTTGCTGCTTTTAAGGCATCTTATCTATGGCCAACGCCGGGCCGAACACCAATGGATCCCAGTTCTTCATCTGCACCTCTAAAACAGAGTGGTAAGTTCTGGAAAAGTGGAGGTGAAGTTTGATTTATGTCATTTGTTTTCTTGGAGTTTATCATTTTTTTCCTGCAAAGTGTTGAAAGTTTAAACGACCAAACAAAGTAGAATGACTGCAAAAACAACATTTTCTCACATAAAATGTTAAGATGAAGGCTGAAAAAAATAACTAAACCTCTTCGTCTGCTTGGTTTAGGCTGGATGGCAGGCACGTCGTCTTCGGCAGAGTGAAAGACGGAATGAGCGTCGTAAAAAAAGTGGAATCTTTCGGGTCACAGTCCGGCAGAACCTCCCAAAAAATCACCATCACAGATTGTGGAGAGCTGTAGATGGCTGAGTCAGCAGGACACGCATCTGATAAAGTTACGGCCGTCTGTCGTAGCACAAAGTGCAGCACATCTGGCATAAAACTGCATAGCATTTGTTTTTGTTGGTACTGGGTCTCAGGTTGAAATGGACAAAGTGTCATGTTTGAAACTGTGAATTTTTAGGATAATTAAAGTGGTTTTAATATAACAGATTTAAGGGGAAATTAATTTTCTGTGTACCTTCTCCTCATTTGTATTTGTAAATTTACCATCATAATAGTAATAATGATGCTTCAAGGGTCCGAGTTGAAAAACTGACAATAAAAGTACCTTTTTTTTTTTTTTTTGTCAACTACTTTATTTTTGGCGGAAGTTCTTTGGAATGAATTAATTCTGATAGTTTTTGTTCAATTTTTAGAGAAAAAAAAGTAACATCTGGATCAGTTTGTTTGAAACACATCAGGGGTTATTCAACTGCAGAATGTGCAACATGTTTACCAGTCACAAAAATGAAAAACTACACAGTTTATATCAAATAATTAAAATTTAAAAAAATAGTTTGTTGTGTAGGCTTTGGCTTAACAAAAGAATTTTATGAAAAAATTTACTGTAACGCCTTACAATCAAGCTTACTGAACTAAAGTCTGGTTTATACATACATAAAAGAATATATATTGTATCATGAAAGATTAGTCTTCATTTGAGTCGAGTATAATTTCAATAATGGATAAACAGTTTGAACCCAATAATGCATTACATTTTTTATTAAAATGATACAGAAAATGAAAAAGTGGCACTTTGGATAATTTGAGATATTTGCTGCTTGGTCACAAAAAAAAAACAAAACACAACTATGTCCACACACTAAACAAATACTGTTAGTCGGCTAAAACATTCCCAAAATACTACACAATAGTATGGCTTTCAAATATATTAAATATGATGTACCTATAGGAATGCAGATACATATCATTGGTGTGGACTTGCATATTTTATACAGATTCAACTGTTCAAGCTATAAAAAAAAAGTATAAAAAATTTGAATGGGTTAGAATGTAGAAGGTTCTTAATTCACAGTTGGTGGGATTTTTTTTTATTTTTTATAAAAGATTAGAGATTAATTTTTCACATAAATTGAGTAATCCATCAAACTCTGAGGTTGTCTCCATTCTAGAAGAGTCACAGTGTCAGGAGGAAAGTTTCACCGTCATGATCTGCATCCCAGTGGAATCATGTTATTGCACACGGCGGCAGTAGTAGCCGAGGACTTTGCATTTCTCACACAGATGTTGAGGATGTTCTTTGCTCTGGTCAGACACATCAAGGCCGTCCGGTTTCTCCAGAGGTCTCTGAAACCAACCGCAGATTAAAGAACTGGAAAGCTTAACGGTGCTCACGGTTACAAATGCCATATTTATGAGCTCCTGCAGCTTTTTCCACCCTTATTTTCTTTGCTCTGTTGTGAAACCTCTCATCAGCAGCTTCCCTGTCAAACCTCCACTTTCTGCCTCCAGAGGGCGACACTGAGCTCCTTCTAGCTTCCACTTTACGCTTCTCCTTCCTCCCACTTCTAGTGTCAGAGGCCATCTCCAATTTTTAAATCACTTTTAAGCAAACATTCTAATAAAATAGATAATACGCCTGCATTCGGGGGGGGGGGGGGGGGTGTAATCCCTCAAAGTTACAAAAGCTCAAATCAGTTTGTTTAAAAAAGAGGATTTAACTTATTTTTTTTAAATGATTTGATAGATTTTTCCCAACTTTACCTGCTTGTGTGGATAAACGTTGATGTGGCACTTGATGCACTCTTGACCCATGTTGGACCAAGAGTTGCCGCTCATCCACTTCCTCTTGCACTTAGGGCATTTATATTCACCAAAACATCTCTTTTTGCCCTGGTATGGGGTCAGACCTTCACCTTTGGGTCGAGCCTAAAAAAGGAAAGGAATTTAAATACACACTTTTAGCATCTCTGATCTTTTAGATCTTTAAAAAAAATTGTCTGACACATTTTCCAAGGAAGGTCTTTGGTTTCTGTAGTCTTTTATACAAAAAAATATAGATTTTTAAATATGAAGCATTTGTGCAGGGATGGTACAGATTTATTTTATTTCTAAAAAAAAAAGAACTAAACTTATTCTTATTCTCTATTGGAAAGTATTCCCTCCTACTCGTTGTTTGCCTCTGTCTGTGGGGGAACCGATGGCTAAAGAGGACCGCTTGAGGACAAATATTTCAAGGTTTCCGTCATCTCCTCCAGGACCTCACTGATCATAATGCAAAGATCTGAGCAGGAAAGAAATCAAACCCAGATGAACTTTGTAAAGAGAAAAATCCTTAATGGAGCAAAAGAAAAGTTTGTTCGGAATTAGAAACACCTTGACTCAAAAAGTTTTTACGATTTCTCCCAAATTTGCTCGCCAGGTTTAAGACCCAGCAGATATTTTCCTTTATTTTTGAGGAAATCTGATGGGACGCTCACACTTTTGCAGGCGCCTACAGCGCCGGTGGACAGAACATCTTCCTGAGGGAGGAAGCAGCTTTCACTCTCTTCAGGAAAAGAAAAACAAACCCTACATAAAAGCTCGACGACCCGCCAGAGCATCCAGGGGCACAAAGCTAGAGTTTCCATTCAGATGTGGCACACAGAGTGGACACTTTTCTTTCTTCCATATCAGAGTCAAACATCTCTGGAAGGGAGAGACAGTCTGCATTAATGCAGGATTTCAACCACTGAGCATCAAAACAGTATTTTCCAATATGGTTTTCAATATTTTTTAAAAGTATTTTTAATTATTTAAACGGAATTTAAAAACAAAGAGAGAATAAAATGGTAATTATCAGTATGGATATCCATTAACATGCAGTTTTGTGCCTCATTATTTAGTTTGTAATAGATGCTGGAAGGAGGTTTTTGGAGGAGATGGACCATCAGCTTTGTGGCTTTTTCCTTCATTCTTTTGCCCTCTGAAGCAGTTCTTTCTCTCTGCCGTGTGTCCCTCTGAGGTCATTGTTTTCTGTGCTTTCTTTTATTTGACTTACTGACTAAATTGAAAAACCAAAAGTTAAACATTCAGGATTGGGAAATTCTTCTTTCTACCATCAGCCTATTCCCAGTGAGGCAACGCTGATGACTTTCCTGCAAGCTGGAAGGAAGGCCAACTGACGGATTTTAAAGGGCTGTCACTTTGCCAGAGAGATAAAGTCAGGATGACTGTTGTCAGCGGCCTGAGGAGACGCTTCCCTGATACATTTCCATTAGATTCTGATAAACTGATGCAGGACAGTTGCCTTTTGCTCTTCTAGCTTGTGTCTCTTTTGTGTAGATATACTGTCTATCTGCAGTCCAAGAACATGTTCATACAAAAACAAAATTTTGCAAGAAATATGCAGGCTTTCCTTGGATTCATGTTCATGGGTGTTAAAGTCCCACTCCGATCATCTTTTGATTTAGTGAAAAAGTGTTTCAACTGGTCTTTTAATTATAGAGATGCCATTTTTAGCCAAAATTAAAAAAAAAACATTGTTTTCTAAGACATAGTTTGTGCAAAGCGGCAGTTGTTCATTAGAAATTGGCCTCTGAGTTGTGGGCTGGGCTGTTGGTGCTGAGTAAGGCCGACCCCATTTCCCATCATCTATCTGTTTACACGCTCCCCCTCTATTTTACAGCCCCTCGCACCCCCAACCTCACGTCAGCAATGCAACAAAGATTGCGTGCAATATAGAAGCAATCCAGCCATGCATCAGAAGAGAGCGGATCATGGAGCTTATGACCCGCCTAGTATTTGTTCTACGTCACTGCTACAAGCTTTTTCCAACTGTATTTTTTCATCTGCTGCTAATTAACAACAATTTGAATTTAAAAATGCTCAGAAAAGCGATATTAAGCTTAATTTTCTTTATATATATGTCCTCCATCATCAGAAACACGCCACAAGAACACGTTAAAAACACCATTAACACATGTTTCATCCGAGTGGATCTTATGGAAAATCGGCCTCAGCATTTACACCAACCTGAAAAAGGGGGGAATGTGTCAAATATGACACAATGAGGCATTTTTGGTTGCAAAAGTAATACAATTTTACAGTTTCCTTGTCTAGAAATGCTAACTCACCAAAGATTCATGCATGCTTAAAATTTACAAACATTACATTACAAAAAAATTAGATTTTGGGCAAAATCACAAGAATAATTTGGAGTGAAATGTCAGCCTCAATTTTCTTCACTCCAAATATCAATAATATTGAGCAATCCTCCAACAGATAAAACCTGTAATGCTGCGTTTACCAGTCCATTTACATTTAAATGTCTTGAAAAAGGATCAGAAATCCTTAATTAAGCTTCCTACTGCCTGAAATGAAAACTAATAAGGTTTTTTTATGTTAACTTAAAACTATTTACTTTAATCCCTTAAATATGGTTAATATTTAAGAGTTATAACTAAAACGATGCATCTGAGACCAGCAAGAAACTGCAGCAGATGACCTCGGCCAAGATGTTTCCACTCTGGGGAAAGAGGTTCAAGAGGTGACTGCCATCATCTGGAAAGCATCAGGACAAACAATGGACGGCTCCAAATCCTCACCCCCCCCCCCCCCCTTCTCAATCTCTACTCCCCCTCTTCCACTTTCTCCCCCCACTCCCATGAGACATGCAAAATAGACAGCTCAAGGACATTTGATAGCGTGTGGTCAATTACTCCACACTAACAAACCTGCACTTTCCCTCACTGAGCTGAATCTGTCTGAGACCGTGGCAGTGCAGGGCAGGCAGCTGTTACCAAACATGTGAAATCAATGATCTAAAAGAAGTCAGGGATTAAATCAAATATTTAAAAAAAAATGTAGACAGAGCTTTTTAAAGACCCACTCTGATGAAAATTATGTTTTTAACATGCTCTTGTAGGACATTTTCTTATGATGGGGGACCTATATAAAGACGATTTTACTGAAAATTCCATTTCTGGGCATTTCTTTATTCAAATTGTTGTAAATCAGGAGCAGACAAAAAAATACAGTTTGAAAAAGGTTGTATTTGTGACGTAGAAAATACACTGGGCGGGCCACAAGCTCCCTGCCCTGAGCTCTCAGCAGCAGGGAGGGGAAGGGGGGTCGGGCTTACTTAGAGCCAACAATCCCTCCTAAAACTCAGAGGCGAATTTTGAATGAACTTCTGCCCCTCTGCAGAAACTATGTTCTAGAAAAACTTCATAATTAAAAGACCGCTGGGAACACTTTAATAAATAGACTAAACGATGAACGGAGTAGGAGTAGGAGACACTTTTTCTGCCTTTTTTTAAATCAAAATGTAGAATTTTACAATTTTTTTTCAATTTAATTAAAAACATTACAACAGTTTCTTTAGAGGATGGGCTAATTAGGATTTTCCACTTTAATTTGAGTGATTTTTTTTTCATAAAGGGAGAATATGTACAACTTTTGAAGTGAATCAAAAGGCAGCAGGAACACATTTTCTGCTAAAATAGCTAAATAATAAAATATTTAGAAATATATACAAAATATATACATTTATGTATTATTGCATTATTCTTTGAGTCCTTTTAAAACAGAAAAACTATCACAAACAGGTCATTTATACATCCACATTATGGCTGCACGATATGAGGAAAACTCGCAATATGCGATATTGGTGATTAATATTGCGATAACGATATAATTCCCGGTATATAAACAAATAGCAAAACAACCAAAAACATAATTTCCATTTCACTGCAACAGTTTAAAAATTATACTCCAAATGACCCTTGTCGACGTAGGAGGCAAACATCAAACATAAAAGGGCTCATCTGATTGATCAACAACGTAAACGGGTCCTTCCGATTGGTTAAATGCATAAAGGGATTTATTTCATTTGTTCAATATTTCAAGCTGCCATGAGTTTGTTTTAGCACATTTAAGGTAACCATTTATTGCGATTTTCGTCGTCTTTTGCGGTATGCATATTGCACAGCTTAATGTCGCGATAACGATAAATTTGTGTATTGTGCAGGCCTAAGTACACATATATCTATTGCCTTGTTGTTTAACAGCTGCTCAAACAGACTAAACAGATAAAGGAGCAGGTTCTGTGCTTTTAAACAGCACAGTTGCAATATAAAAAAAAACGATCAGTGTGAACTTTTAAGGAGATGAAATGTGAAGTACTGCTAATTAAAACTTTTTGGAAACAAATTACACCTAAATGTTCACCATTAAGACACCAAAATGTCAAATTCTCTGCACACCGAAACTAAATCAGCAAAATTGTGTGCAAATATGTTCAAAATCTAGAGATCTTTCAGTTCCACGTTTGCAAACTTTACTCTTCTCAGCTTTTTTCTACAGTTCTATCGCGGGGACGACACGCTGCCAAAAAGCCCTCTGCTCCTTCTGGATTCTCATTAAGCTGCAGTCCTGTTGATGACAAACACAGCTGGAAACCAGCATTGTGTTTCTAAAAGAGTGAATGGCAGGGGCAGGTGGGCAAAAAAAAAAAAAAAGGAAAAGACAACACCAAGAATTTCCCAACTCCTGCTGGAAACACAAGACGTTTGAAACAGGTAGACGGTTTTACAGCAAATTGGATAGAAGTATCTTTATTCGTCTTAAATCACCAAATCCTGTGTGAAAATGACCTCATATGTGAAGGATACAAATGCTGAGATGACAAATGCTGTTTATTAAAGGAATTCTATCTCTCCTAACATTCCAGGCTCTCCTCTATCTGGCCCATCCTCCTCGGCACATGTTCAAGCCAAAAGAAACAGACAACATATATAGGAATGAGATAAGCCACTTATCAGCCGTGAAAACAAACAGCCCAAAGCAACAGTAAGAAGTCAGTGCTGCCAAGGATTCTTCACTTACAAGCTCCCGCATGGTTTAAGACCTGAGTGCAGCAGCGTTCGGTTAAAAAAAAGCGTGACAGATGTCATCGCGCCAGCTTTGAATGAACGCCATCATCTCTATGCAGTTGTATGCATCACTGCAGAAGCTACATAAACACTTAGAACGGCTTTTGTCGACAGGGGAAGACCCAAGAGTTGTGCAGAACAAAAAAAGAAATCAACTTTAGAGATTCTACGTTCCACCGGAAGAGTGATTTATTGGAGCCTGAAGGCTGGAGTAGAGATAGATACAGCCTCAATTTAAAAAAAAACATGCATTAATTGTGCAGAACAAGACATCATCGTCATTTATTTGAAGTTCAAACTAAATGAGAAAAGAACATTTGAGGGTCAAAGAGTGAAAAACTACTAGTCTCCAGGATTTTTGTTAAATCGATTGATCTCATTTCAATGGCAAGGTTGAAACAGAGGGACAGAAAATAAAGATAAAGCTAAATTTATTATTTTTAGATGGCAGTTTGATTTCAACCCAATAAACTGGAACTTTTAAGCTAAAAATATCCCCATTTCCTCTTAGAGAGAAAGTATAAATCAAGGAATTCCTGATATAATCCCTGCAATAATCAAAAATTCCTCATGTGAGGAGATTATTGAAGCAGGCTTTTCCCCTTCTATTCAAAAAATGATTCAAAGACATACACCCACTTCCTGTCCCGTTTCCAAAAACATAATGTGGAGGCTGTCATGTCTGTGTAGGGATTTTAAATGAATTTTTTTTCCCCCGACAGAAATTACTCCAGCCAAGACGAACAATACAGCAAGGCTTCCTGACCTTTGCCTCCACAGCCCCTCCGAGGAAACAATGCTCTCCTTTTTCAACCCGAGCCCTTCCCACTGTGCAATTGTCCGTCACCACTCTGTCACTTATGGATTCTCTGTACAGTAACTGGATTTTGCTTCCTAATTAGTGAAAGGTCCCTTAAAACTTCAAAGCACATTGTTTTTTTGGTTTGCAAAAAAAAAGTTGAGAGTCTGCAGCCAGACTGATGCAGTGGGGCATCAAAGGCGCACCCTATATATGAACTTCAGCTGTCTCAAGCTAAAGATGCCTCAAATTCCAGCCGTTCATTAGTTAAAGCTTCAAAAGACGCTGCTTCGACAGCAAAAGGCTGCCTTTCAACTTGATCGTTGCTTTGGATCTTAAATATCAGCTACATGTGACAAAACATGACATCATCTTTTTGAGATGAATGTTTCGAAGCAGCAGAGACCAGAAGGAAGCCAAATGACTTCCAGATTTTGAGCTTTGTCACTGAAGAAGGAAAAAAAATGTATAAACCTCCTTTGAGAAAATGTCCCTTCACTTTTCCAGGCTGACCTGCGGGGATGAAAAGCATAAAACATGCCTTTAAAGCAGAATCAAGCATTTTTCATTTTATTTTGACAGTCCCTGAAGAACAGCTGGATACCCTTCAAATGGTTTTCAATGTTAAATAATTAGCTAATTCTGGCTCTTGGCCCAGTTGTATAAACTCAGTCATACAGGCTCATTCCTCACCACTGCACTGCTCTGATCAACATCTGGGACTGGAGGCTGAAAAATGGCCACTAAACTTTAAATTTCTAAACTTCAAAAATAACTTAATCTGTCATTTTTTTCATTCCTTCCACCAATTCACCTTTTAATTTTGCAACTAATAGTTTTTTTTTTGTTTGTTAGGCAAAAATGTTAGTATGTTCAACACCAATGCTTATAATCTGGGAAATTGAAAAATACAATAGTGCACTTTATTTTGAAGTGCAAAATGAACATCTACTTTAGTCATATTTGCCAGCTCTTTGCCTACTTGTTTTTTCCTGCGATTCATTGTAGCATCGCGTCCACCAGATATTCAACTCCCTCCATTACACCCGACAAATTTCCGACATTTCCCTCTGAGCGCGATCAGTGAGGAAACACAGCTGCACCGAAAGCAGCACTCGTGTTTCTTTCATGCTTGCAGAGGAGTAATCATTTTTCATCGAGGCAAAGTTCTGAGACCAAAAACCTGGCATCTGCTGCTTATCACCAACCGGCTGGAGAACATCCAACTCAAAAATGTGCTGAGGAATCGGCTTTACGCTGTAAAATATAACGCAAACATCACAGATTATGCATTTCAGAGAGGAATAAAATCTAGAAGAAATTCCCTAAATAAATATGAAAAAAATTGGCCTAAATTAGATCCATTATACAACCTCCTCACCTGGGGGCAGTCTTTGATGTAGTGTCCCTTGTTGAAGCAAAGGTGGCACAGGTAGTTGGGTGGGGGCCTTTTGCTGGGTTTTCGGGTCTCGGGGAACAGAGAGAGGTCTGAGAAGTGCTGTGCTAGAGAACTGAGGCCATCCATGATGTTGCTGAAAGATCCCTCAGATGAGGGCCTTTTGTAGAACTTATTATTCAGACCCTGTCAGAGAAAAATGCATACAAAAATATTAGGTTTTGCAGCAGTGTTTGACCACTACCTATGTTTTAAGGTCGGTGAAATGCCAAATATGGACATGTTTGATGTAAGGTATTGAAGAAAAATAATGATTATTGTCAATCAGCAGCACCAACTGATTTTTCTGCAGTCTTTTTCCCCTTTACTGTTTTTCTGCATGATGAGAATGTCCCAAACCTAAAAAATATCTTGCTGTGACCCTGCCCGAACTGTTAGGCATGCATTGCTATAGTCCAGGGTTCTGCAACCTTTTATGCTGAAAGACCCATTTGGGTCTTATTGACTTTATGTTGATGAAAATACACTTTCTTCATGTTTTTGTAGCCATTTGAATCCATTCATTTACAAAATAAATCTTATAAATATTCTCTACAGTTAAATTATAATAGTATTTTATTTACATAACAGTTTTTACTTTTGACAGCAGCAGATCCTGGTTCCTTTCTAAATAAAATAAACTTTTTTTTTTAAATAAGATCCTCCTGCTGCAGCAGATTTACTTGAATAAAAAAGCGCAAGAAAACCAACTAACATGGTATTTTCTGATGTTATTGAATATAAACATGTAAACATTGTTGTAGAATCCATTCTTTTCGATCTATTCATGCAACTGCAAAGTTATTCTAATACTAAACCTCTCTCACAGTAGATCAACCCATAAAACATCTAAATACAAATGACAAACTTTAATTCTAAAACAGATCAACCCATTATCTATTCAAATTATTAGTATTTTTTTAAGCCAAAGAGCTGCAACGGAGGGATAAAAGAGTTTCATGTGGCTCTGGAGCCTCAGGTTGCAGACCCCCTGCTATAGTCCATCACCCTGATGGATTCTACTGTTTTGCTCCTCTGGAAGTTCAGTCGACGCCATTGTAATTCTCCAGATGTGCGGACTCCCCTCTGTTCACTGTGTGTCCTGATTGTGTCCATTTCCGCAACCGAACAAAATGCCTGTGTCACAGATTCCTTCAATCCTGATCCTGCTGGCAGGCCATGTAAAGCAGCATCTTTGTGTCTGTGGAGGAGACGGGTGCTATCCACTACAGGGAAAAACAAGAGGAGCAGCCGGATGATGCTGTTTTACAAGGCATCGTGGACAAGATCAAGGTCCTGCTGACAGTTCTGTGTGTGGATTTACACTTTATCCCAAATTTAAGGGAAGTGGAAGAGCAACAGAAGATATTGTATAGAGTTTTCATGCTCTATGCTTGTGTTTTTTGTGCAGAATGAGGCTAAAGTGACTTAACTTCAAAGTCCCACTCGCACTATCGTTTTCTAGGACATCGTTTCTGCAGAGCGGCAGGAGTTCATTAGACATTCACCTCTGAGTTGTGGGCAGGACAGTTGGCACGGAGTAAGCCTTTCCTCATTTCCCATCATCTCTTTGTTTGCAATCTCTATCAAATTGCATTTTTTGTCTGCTCCTGATTTACAACAATTTGAATGAAGAAATACTCAGAAATGTAATTTTGAGCTTAATTTTATATGAGAAAAGTGCCACAAGAGCATGTCAAAAACACCATAAACACAATTTTCATGGGAGAGGGTTTTTAAACCACTGAGCATGTCAGAGCTGTGACACTTCAAAACTTTGTAAGATGTCTTTCTCTGGTTCCTCTTCTGCGCAGAAACCAGAGGATCAGGATCTGGACCAGCATGGAAAACACATTTGCCTATACCACCCTCCACCCTGCAGCCTTCTAAAGGCAGCGGGTAGCAGGACAATATTTGGGGCAAAAGATGGGAGCTTAAAATATGGATTTCTGCAAAAAATAAAAACACAAAGTGTTTCCATTAATCATGCAAAGGGTTTTTCTACCTCACTGTTCAGATGGAAGAAGTTGCTCAGATAGTTGGAGGTCATTTCTGAAGCGCTGCGCTTGCTCTGTGCAGAAATGTCCTTTTCATCTTTGAAGCCATCAACCGAGCTGTCCGGCGTGTCTTCTAAGGACATGTAGACCCAGCTGAGGAGCTGCGCTGGTTGGTACACGCTGGTCTCCACAGCAGACATCATCTTGTCCCTGAGCGGGGGACCGCGCCTTTTTTTCTTCTTGGAACTGCACCGTCAGAACCACCGGGTTTTCTGGTTCATCCAACTTGTCTGAGTAGTACCTTTGCCTCAGCTGAATGCAAGTTTGGGTGTTTCCAGCATACAGACCGCGCGGCTGTGGAGGGTAAAGGAGTCAAAGCCGGAGAGAACAGTGAAAGTTGGAGGAGTGAAGACGCGCCAGGACTCCGCTGCGACGCGTCACAGTGAGGAGGTCCTGCTGAGCGGAGCCACGAAAAAGATGCCTTTAATCTCATCTTCTTAACGAAAAATCATTACATTTACACCGGTAGATATTTAAACTTTATTTGCTTTTCATGTCTTTTAGTATGTGATTCATCATTCACTAAAAACACTTTATCATAAAAACACAACAAAAAATGTTTTAGACTTAAATTTTAATGTGCAAAAATAATAACCACTAAAAAATAAGGTTTTTACTATCAGTAAAATTTCATTATAAACTTTTTTTCAGCAAAGGGGAACTCTTACCACAGTGAAAAGTCGCTCCTGGAGTCACTGTTGTCTTGTTTGAATTAAGTGCTGCCATCTAGTGGTATAGCAAGGTGGTGCCTCAGATTTGTTCAACAACACTAACGTCATGTCATTACAGGGTTCCAGTTTTGCTCCACACAATCTTTGTTGATTTATTTAAAAAAAATACAGATGTGAAATAGCTAGAAAAAAGTAATTATTTTCATTATAGTTTTGTTTTAAGCTCTGTTGTTGAGGTTTTGTCTTTTATCTTCACTTTTGTCATTTGTGTGTTGCAAATAAATGTATTTTTTTTCAAGTTCATTTTTTTTATTAGACATATCTATCAGCTGAATACAAAAAAATAGCATTTTAATAATCTTTTATTATTTTTTACTTTGTTTTGGACCCAACGAATATTTTACTGTCTAATAAATTTAACAAATTATTTAGAATAGAATAATAGATATATAATAATAGAATATTTCCGTATACTTTATATTGCCTTAATCATTCTTCTTTAATTGATTGATACATTAAATTATGTTTTACTATATTGTAACGTTTAGTGTTCTTCTCTGTCCACGTCATTTAACGCATCATGGAAAAGTGTGCAGTCTCCTTGTAATGTGGAGTCATGAGGAGAAAAGTCTTATTGCTGTGTTGATAGAAGCAGATAAGCCCGTGAGGAACATCTGACTCCATGCTAAACAGAGCAAAGGTTGGTTGAGAGGGAAAACACAGTTTATAGACCGCGCGGTCTGTATGTTGGAAACGCGGAATGTACAAAAGCCCCACCCACGTCTAGGCTGCGCGCGCCCTCTACTAGTCTGCTCTTCCTGGATCTGACGTTCGCATCCACCCAGTGAGTTCCCTGTTTTGAGTTTTCTTCTTCTTCAATATTTCTGGTCTAACAGGAACAACACTCGGTGGAGTTGGTAGCAGAACCTGCTAAAATATTAAGAAAAGCAAACAAGTCTGACCCTTAAAGGTAACGGCGACTCTTCGTCCCTGCTTTGGTGGAATGAGTCAACTATCCGCTCTCGAGTGTGAATGTTTACTGCGGTTTTTGGACGGTCAGTACGGAAATCGGTGTCGTCGGGGTTTGTTCTGTCAACAGCGGTTCTATACCGCGTTTATGAACGTGTGTTATCATTGAATGATTGCAGTTTGTGAGCCTTTCCTTCCTTCTTCAGACTTGATGCTAAATGCTATGATTATGTACTGTTTTAGCCACTTTAGAATATAGGAAAAATGTCGATGTGAATTTTCACGTTGGTTACTCGAGTTATAAAAAACACACGTCGTGAGTTATCGTCACTATTGTTGTTATTAATGAGTTTTGTCAAAACTACAGCAGTTTTTGGAGTTTGGAAATCACAGGCCCGTGATGCGCTGTGAATGAAGCTAAAATGCTGCTTTCGCGTGCACTTCGTAAACTTCAGGCTTTTCCGAGATTCCACGAGTGCACGTATGCTTTTGCATAACTACTGTGGTTTGAGCTGCAGGGATTCCCTTCCCTAAATATATATTTAGACCGACGTAGTATTAACCTTTTCATTACTTTACTGCTGTTTATCGCCACTCCTTGTTCGCCTTGCGACTTACTTTTTTTTGTCAAGTGCCAGTTTTACGACATCACCTAAATGCCTCTTTTGTGGGTTTGGTCATTGTTAAAAAGCAGTTGAGAAATCAGGCGTAGTTCTGGAATTCCTATTGTTTTCTGTCCATTACCCAGAATTCACGCCTTTCCACTTTCGAAGAATTTAGAATTCATACATACAATGAATTTTATACATTACAGCCCCTTTGTCTTCTTAAAAACAGAAATATTTTTTTTCTCTTAACAGATAATAGATTCTGTTATTTTTAAAGAAAAAAAGCTATTTGAAACTATATGATTTTTTTTCTTCAATGATTGGTGATCAAAGTATCCAGTATCTATGTTTATATTTAAATATGACTCCAGTTTGTTCTTTTTTTTGTACTAATTTAGATGCTGAAGCAGCATTTTATCTAAAGATTTATCAGTTATTATTTATGGCACTGGGATGTTTTAGGAAGTGTTTTTTATTCCTGGTAAATGGGAATGGCAAATATGTTATCCTACCTGTTGTACAGTCCCTGACAAAAGTCTTGTTGCTTATCCATTTTGTAGAAACAAAAGCACATAACCTCACTTTTAATGAATCCATTGGTTTTAGAAATGTCTCATATGAAAGCTAAAACCCTCCCAAATTATATTCAATATACTAAAATAAAATTGCTTCACTGAAGAAAGATTGATCATTTAATGAACACAGGTCACATTTTGGCAAGACAAAAGTTTTGTCGCCTACAGAGAGTAATGTGAAAATTCAACAAATAATTTACTTCAAAAACAAAAATATGTTGCATAACATCAGTGAATTAAGTAGTGCTACTGTGAGATCCATATTTAATATTTTGTATGACGTCCATCAGCTTGAAGGACAGCATCCATGCGGTTTGACAATGATTCATACAATTTATCGATGAAGTCAACAGGAATAGCAAAGAAAGCAGTCTTCCATGCCTCCCAGAGTTCATCAAGATTCTTTGGTTTGGTCTTCCATGCTTCCTCTTTCATTCTACCCCAGACATGCTCAATGATGTTCATGTCTGGTGACTGGGCTGGCCAGTCCTGGAGCACCTTGATCTCCTTCGCCTTGAGGAACTTTGATGTAGAGATGGAAGTATGCGATGGAGCACCATCCTGCTGCAGAATTTGACCCCTTTTATGGTTGGGAATGTAAGAGGTAGCTAATACTTCTTGATATTTTAGGCTATTGATATTGCCTTCCACCCTGAAAATGTTTTGCACACCCCCATACTGGATGTAATCCCAGACCGTGATTTTTCTGCCACCAAACTGAACTGTTTTCTGGGTGAATCTTGGGTCCATGCGGGCTCCAGTTGGTCTCCTGCAACATTTGGGCTGTGATGTGATTCAACTGAAGACTCATCTGAGAAATCCACCTTCTGCCACTTTTCCAGCGTCCATCCTTTTAGCAGGCTGCAGGCCTTGGCAAATGCCACACGTTTTTTCAATTGCCTTTTGTTTAGTACTGGTTTCTGGGCACTGATTCGACCATGGAGGCCATTTTGAGACAGAATTCTACAAACTGTTCTGGTTGACACAGGGACTTGAGGTGACCAGGCCTGGTGGAGCTCTGCTGCAGTGGAAAAGGGGCTGGCCTTGGATTTTCGAACCAACAAACAGTCCTCCTGAGCAGTTGTCTTGCGGGGTCTGCCAGACCTGGGCTTGTCAAAAACATCTCCAGTCTCTTCAAATCTTTTTCTTATTCTTTGTACTTGACGCTGAGACACAGATTGATCAGTAATTGATCACAGGTGAGGCTGTAATCTAGGATTGGGTGCATCATATGACAAGGTGACAAAACTTTTGTCTTGCCAAAATGTGACCTGTGTTCATTAAATGATCAATCTTTCTTCAGTGAGGCAATTTCATTTTAGTGTATTGAACATAATTTGGGAGGGTTTTAGCTTTCATATGAGACATTTCTTAAACCAATGGATTCATTAAAAGTGAGGTTATATGCTTTTGTTTCTACAAAATGGATAAGCGACAAGACTTTTGTCAGGGACTGTACTCTATCCAAAAGGGGACCACATTTAGTCCAGCAGCTTTGTTGACACTTGTATGCTGACATATCTTACAGACATCTATGGTGTTACATCTTACAGACATCTACATCTATGTGCTATCTTAGATGACCCCACCCTTACATTGACGTGTTCTCCCTACCATGACAAAGGTGGATAAAGGTGGAAAGATTTCATGTAATCCATGGACACCAGTGAAGATCACAAATCATTGAAGAAAAAATGTTCAGCGCACTGTCTAGTGGGTCTAGATGACCCAACTCTCAATGGTAAAGTGCCTAGGATAGCACAAGGGTTATTACTGTCTTGTGTTTTCAGAAATAACCTTGACAGACAGCAAGGGAAAAAAACCCAAAACATCTTAAAACCTCATCATGTGTCAGCTTTATCATCGCTTGCAGGGACAACAAACTGTTCACAGACTCATCCATTGTGTTATGAAACATGGGATATATAGAGGACGATTCAGGGTTCAGACACTAGTTCTTGGTGATTCATCACCATGTGGGAGAACTGCATTGAAAGGCTGGACACATGCATTTAAACAGTTAAGTGAAAGTCAAAAAAATCTTCTGTAAATATTTAATTAAATATGAACTGGGATATTTTTATTAAAAAGATCTGCTGTTTTCGTGACAACTATAAATATTGTCACCGTGTCTTCTCAAGGCACACTGTCCAACCAGTTGTATTTAACTTCAGGCTCACATTTTACTCTTCTTACCTCTGCTCGGTGCATGTACAGCTTTCCCTCTGCTAAGATATCAAGCGACGACTTGCATCAAGACTTTTATTTTGTTATTTGTTCCAGATCTCTGAAGATGAGTTACCCAGGCTACCCCCCACAATCTGGCGGATACCCACCTCAAGCAGGCGGCTATCCACCCCAAGCAGGAGGCTACCCACCCCAGGCAGGAGGCTACCCACCCCAGGCAGGAGGCTACCCACCCCAAGCAGGAGGCTACCCACCCCAAGCAGGAGGCTACCCACCCCAAGCAGGCGGCTACCCACCGGCGGCTGGTGGCTACCCTCCGGCAGCAGGAGGCTACCCTTCGGCAGGAGGTTACCCCCCGCAGGCAGGAGGATACCCTCCCGCTGCAGGTGGTTACCCTCCAGCAGCAGGGGGCTTCCCACCCCAAGCAGGCGGCTACCCTGCGCCATCAGGAGGCTTCCCTCCCCAAGCAGGAGGATTCCCTCAGCCTGGTGCTGGAGGCTATCCCTCCATGCCCCCAGCAGGTGAGGCCACAAAAACTAAAGCATGTGTAAACACTGTGAATGGAGAGACATGTGGTGTAGATACCAATATTTGCTTTCCAGGTGGAGGCTGGGGTGCAGCACCAGGTGGCTCTGGCATGGTAAATAGATTCCTCTTAACATGCTAAGTAAAGACTCAATACAGACATATGGACCTCCTCAAACTAAATATCTTGTTTGTGGAAAATCTTCTTATCTACACCAGCTTTACCTCATTTATTCCACAGGAAGTTCACCACCTTGTATCAAGTGCTAACGGCTGTCTTTTGTCTGTAGCCAGGAGGACCTCAGCAGGGATATCCAGGGGGCCCTCCCCCAGGCAAGCCCATGCCAGGTTATCCTGGGCCCTCACCAGGTGGAGTTCCAGCCAACCCTCAGGCACCAGCCATTCCTGTAAGATACTTTTCTTTTTTTTGTTAAAGTTTGTTTCAAATTGGTCATCCAACAATAAGATGAAAAAAGAAAATGTTTAATTTCAAATAGAAAGGATACAGGGGCTCCATCAAAGATTTTCCAGGCGCTGACCCACTGAGGGATGTGGAGGTACTCAGAAAGGCGATGAAGGGTTTTGGTGAGTGAAATGTTGTCATATGACCACAGTTATAATTTACTCTGACAATCAGTTCAACTTTTTTTTAATAAAACACTATGATTTTGAAAACGGAACAGGAACTGATGAAAAAGCAATCATTGAACTTTTGGGAAATCGTACCAACAAGCAGAGGGTTCCGCTGGTAGCAGCCTACAAAACCACCTACGGGAAGGTGAGCACAATACTCTTGATTTGTTTTGTGTTTTTTACAGTTTCAGTTGTATTTGATTTTTTTTTTCCGTGCTGCACTTTACATGGAATTGTTTGTTTTTTCCTAGGATTTATTCCGTGATCTGAAGTCTGAGCTCACTGGAAACTTTGAGGACTTGGTTGTTGCCATGCTTAAGACTCCCACTCAGTTTGATGCATCTGAACTCAGAGAAGCTATAAAGGTTTGGAAATTGGAATGAATTGGCGTTAACTCACATTTGTCAGAGTCAAAGCCAAACAAAGTATAAATATGTACATTACAAATTGACTTGAATGCCTTTAAATGCCTTTATTTCTTTATTTTCAGGGTGCAGGAACTGATGAAGCTTGTTTGATTGAGATTTTGTCCTCACGTTCCAATGCGGAAATTATTGAGATCAACAAAGTCTACAAAGCTGGTAAGTCTTTTCAGTTGCCTCTTTAACAAGCATTAATTCAAGAATTAATTTAATTTAAAGAATTAATCAAAGAAGCTTTTATTTTGAAAGACATGTCTTCAATTGCTTACTTCTGTCAGAAAACCCTGTATTATCATATATGACAGGGGTGTCAAACTCATTTTCACGAGGACCACATCAGCATAGCGGCTGTCCTCAAAGGGCCAGATATAATTTATTCATGTAACTAAATGTAATGAAAAATAAATGTAACTACTTCTTAATGTGTAAACAACTCATTATTTATTTATTATAACTTTTTAAAGTAACAATTATAGTTGGATAGAAAACAAATGTTTGCTTGTTACTCTAGCTTAAATCCTTTCTATGATTGATTCTGACAGGTTGGATCATAGTGACAGTATTTAATTCCTAATGTATAGTTGCCCAATCCGATATTTCAAGGATGATTCCTCCTAGATATGAATAAATACACAATTTTTTTATTTTTTACTCCAAGAAATTAAAAACTTTTATGCTCTTGCGGGCCACAAAAAATGCCATGGCGGGCCACATTTGGCCCGTGGGCCTTGAGTTTGACACATGTGTTCTATAGCTTTGTGTAGAATAGTACTGACAGAGAAAATTTGGGAAGAAACCAGCTAAAACAAATGCAAATATCATGCAAACTAGTTTGAATTCATCCATCACTTTGGCAGAATATGGAAAGACCCTGGAGGACTCCATCAGCAGCGACACCTCTGGTCACTTCCGTAGACTCCTGGTTTCTCTTTGTCAGGTATTCCTTCTAAATCTTCTGGATCATTTGTAGCATGCATTGTTGATTAAATCCTTCTCTGACATGTTTGCATTTTTTTATTTGATCATTTCAGGGAAACCGCGACGAACGCGAGACCGTTGACATTTCTTTAGCCAAGCAGGACGCTCAGGTACTCATTTGAATCTGCCCCCGTGTCAAATGTCCATGTCAAAAACAGAAGGGAAATGTTTCAGCCTGTTGCTTAAAAACTCCCATTTGTTCTGTCTCAGAAACTGTACGCGGCTGGGGAAAATAAAGTGGGAACTGATGAGTCCCAGTTTAATGCCATCCTGTGCGCCCGCAGCAAGCCGCACCTGCGGGCAGGTGTGTCATTTCTACACACCGTTGCTAAATATGTTGATTTACTCATTTAAGAACAGGGATTGTAAACACCTGGTTTGTGGGTTTTTGTTTTTGTTTTCTGCATCAGTTTTTCATGAATACCAGCAGATGTGTGGGAAGGAAATTGAGAAAAGTATCTGCAGAGAAACATCTGGAAATCTGGAGGACGGCATGGTGGCTGTTGGTAAGTCATCAAAGAACTCTTTCTAAAGCTCAGACTATTTCGATGAGTAAAGTTAACTTTAAATTTGTTGAATGTAAAACTTATGCTTTTAAAAGTTCTGCTTTAAATGATTTTTCTCCATTTTTTGCCCATCTTTTTCCCCAAAGAGAATAGAATAAAACTTTATTGATCCCACAAAGAGGCAATTGTCTTGGTACCAAAGCTCGATTTAGCTTTATTGAATTCTAGTTATCTATTGTTATAGATTGAACCTTTCTCAACTCTTTTAGTGAAATGCATCAAGAACACACCAGCCTACTTTGCTGAAAGGCTCCGCAAGGCCATGAAGGTACAAAGGAAATGTTCTGAAGCGTCTTTCCTGATTGGCAATTTTCAATGTTTGCTGCTCGGCATCATGAATGGGTTCGATTGTATTTGTAGGGCGCAGGGACCAAGGACAGAACCCTGATCCGCGTGATGGTATCCCGCTCTGAGGTGGACATGCTAGACATCCGGCAGGAATACCTGAAGGCATACGGAAAGTCGCTGTACACCGACATCTCTGTAAGTCGTTTTGTTCATATGCAGATACGAAATGGAGCAAACAAATTGGAAATTCTAAAAAAAAAGTTTTGAGTTTTATTTTCAGAAATAAAACTTCCACATTAGCATAAGCTTTTATTTCTTGCAGTTTTGATGATAATCCTCTTAAGATGATGAAAACCTAAAATCTTCTGCATCTGAAAATCATTATCCTACCCTAAATTAATAAAAATATATATAATTTTTCAGCACAAATCTCAAAAACTATGTTCATTTCTTTGCATTGAATACTTGGTTGAGCTTCCTTTTGCATGAATCTAATGCATGGAGGCTATTAGGCTGTGGCACTGCATAGGTGTAGTGCAAGCCCAGGTTCTTTTCTTAGCGACCTTCAGGTCATCTGGATTGTTGGATCTGGAATTGCTCATCTTTTTCTTTACAGCAGATGAAATATTTTCTGTTGGGTTCAGTCAGGCACGTTTGCTGACCATTTAAGCAAAGTCACTCATTGATTTTCAAATAGAAAGAATTAAAATTGCTCTCCTAAAGCAAGGAAGAAAACTGAAAGGAACAAATGTTTACATGAATGAACATCTAACCAAGAAAAATACTGACATCTTGGGGAAAGCACAGTTTCTCAGAAAAGAAAAAAAATACAATCGACGTGGACAACAAACTGCAAAATTTTTAATCAGACTAAATGGCCCACCTGAGCAGGCAAGTCATCGCAATCAGAGAAATGGAAGAACTGGATCAATTTTGATAGAAAATGTACAGACCTCTCTAACAAGAAAAAAAACTATACACAATCATGGACGTAGACATTGACCCAGATACCTATTTCTTTGACTTTGTGAATAACCACTGCAGTTATTACACAGTAGAAGAATCCAATAGAAACACAAATCCTAATCACTAACTCTCAATCATACATTTGAACAGCAGAAGCTTATACGCGAATCACCAAACCATTGAAGAATACCTTTCAAAATAATTGCAAGATAAGAAACCTGGTTAAAGGCAGAAAAGGGCTTACACTTCCAGCTTGAGAGCTATGACTTTCACTATGTGAACAGGAGAAATAAGCAAGGCGGGGTGGCTCTTTACATACACAACAGTCTTAAACACAAAGTTGCTGAAACAATGTCTGGCTGTATTGATGATGTCATGGAATATATATACGTAGGGATTAGTACCGGTATGGAGAAACAGGGAAACATCATAGTCAGCTGCGTGTATAGAGCCCCTGCATCAGACATGGAAACCTTCACAAGTGCCATTGAAAACATGTTTGCTAATATTTCCAAAAAGGTAATATTTCTTTATGGCGATTTTAACATAGATTTGTTGAACCCAAACAATCCCACCAAAACAGAAGATTTCAGGCATACAATGTACAGTTTCCCATTATTTAACAAACCCAGCAGAATAACCACAAACAGTGCAACCTTGATAGATAATATTTTCACCAACTGCCTAGAAAACAGAATAAAAAGCGGACTACTAATGACAGACATCAGCGACCACCTCCCAGTATTTTCAAACTAAGAATGCGTTTGCAGAGAAATAAAACAGAAAAAGAAAATAGTTTATAGAAGGAAACTAACAGAGGAGTGAATAAACGGATTTAAATCAGAACTACAAGCACAAACCTGGAAAACTCTGGATGAAAGCAATGATGTCAACGCACCTTATGAAATATTTATACAGGAGTTTACATCCATATAGGAAAAAAAACTGCCCACTTACAAAATCCTGTAATGGAAAACAACATAACAAAACCCATGGATGACAACTGGACTGAGAAACGCATGCAAAAAAAAAGAACAGTTTATACAAACAATTCTTAAAAAACAGAACTGTGGAAGTGGAGCAGCGATACAAAAAATATAAATAAATATCAGTATTAGGTCCCACACTGTTCATCTTGTACATTAATGACATGTATCAAATACACTTTCTATATGCAGACGACACAATTATAGTCTGTACAGGGGAGAACCTCAGGGAAACTGTAAAAATAGTAAATACAAAATTAGGGAAACTAAAACAATGGTTCAATAGAAATAAACCTTCACTCAGTGTTACCAAAACTAAATTCATGATTTTCGGAAATCGCCACATTCCTGCAGATTTAGAAATAAAAGTTGCTGTTGATAACCATGTTCTGGAAAGAGTGACTGAAATCAAGTTCCTTGGAGTAATTATAGACGACAAAATAAGCTGGAAACCACAGGTAAAGCACGTCAGAGCTAAACTTACAAAAAGCATAGCAGTGTTGGGAAAACCGCGACATACTCTCACTCACAAAGCACACTTACTATTATATTCATCCATAATACTACCATATTTACAGTACAGTGTAAAAGTTGGGGGGAAATGGTTATAAAACAAACCTACAGTGTTTATATATCTTACAGAAAAAGCTGTTCATGGAGTGGATTATGGGACACATACAAATACTCTATTTTTAAAGTCAGGTTTATTGAAACTATGGGATCTAGTGAAACTGAAGACGGCTCTCATCATGTAATAAGCCAGATACAACTCACTTTCAATAAACTTTTAGCAAATGTTCAAAGACAGAGACGGGAGTTACAATCTAAGAAAACAACTGAATTTCAAAAAGCAGTGCATTCGCACAACAAAAAAGAAAATGTGTGTATCTAATTGTGCTGTGGATTTATGGATTGGATGAAGGTTTAAAACAAAGCAAAGGTTTACATCTATTCAAAAAAACCTACAAGAAGTAACTAATAAATATAGTATAGGGCCAGAAACGATTGATTAAACAAAAAATGTCACTTTTGCACAGTTGCTATACAGAATTGTAATGGGAAATTTTTTGTACATATCTGTAAATAGAAATACGCACATCATCAAGTTCTGTAAAAAGGGGTGTGATCAGACAAGAGTTCTCTTTAACCCACTCCTTTTTCAAGCACACTGTATTGTCTTGACTTTTAAACCATTGTGTTGAGTTTCCATTTGTGTTTGAAATAGAAAACTGAAACTGAACCAATTTTTAGTACTTCTGGCAGAGTTGGGGCTGGAAAATAAAAACTGCATCTCCGCACAGCATGTTAGCAGAGGAGGGTAGGATGTGTTCTAGAGTTGACTGGGGACATTAGAGAACACGATTGACCAACAGCAGCAGGTGATGCATCATCACTGATCATTAAAAAAATGACTTGGGGACCAATGAGCAACAGTCCACTTCCCTTTCTCCTTGGCATCTTTGTCTTTGACACTTACAAATACAACATTCATGTCTAGTTTTCATGCGTGTGTTGGCTCTTGAGGCATCACTCCTCTGGCTGCTCCACTAAATTCTTGAATGGATTTTGTTCGACAATCCTGCAGGTATCCATGTTTTTGGTTCAACTATTTTACTACACTTTTTTTTCCTTCCACTTAACTGTGCTTGAATACAGCACTCTCTGAACAACCAGCTTGTGTAGCAAAGACACTTTTATGGGTTGCGGGTCCGTAGATTCCATTTGATTGTGTAACCTACTAACCCAGACTAAAACACCATTTGAACATTAGGAAACCTTTACAGGTAATTAACTGATAGGAGAGATAAGAACGCAATTCCACTAGTTAATAAACATTTATACTTGTTTCACTTTTTGAATTGATTGATAAATATTATGAACCTTTTCCAAGATATTTTTATGTGTCTGCTTATACAGATATCAACATTTTTATTTATATACATATAATTGTGGTGTTTTTTTTTTTTTTTTTTCTCAGGGTGACACATCTGGAGATTACAAGAATCTGCTGCTGAAGCTGTGCGGTAGTAGTGACTAGACCGGAGCTGCAACTGTTGTCGTCAGGACATTGTATATGTCCAGACACACACAAAAAAAGTAAAACTAGGAGGGTTTAACACAACATATGAAGCATGCAACTAATTTTAGTGGCACCTAATCATTGAAAATGAGATATATTAAAAGATGCATTTAATGCTTGTCAAGTAATCCTGTATGTGCCTAAACATTTTATTATTTCAAAAATTACCATATTACTGTTCTAACTACATCGTACTTTAGTAGTTGAGAGGTTACAAAAAATTCAAGGTAATGTTATAACTTTAAATCCTTGATTTAGATTAGTTTCCGTTGCTAATAAAGAAAACTTTATTTGAAAAAACAGAAATTTTGTTTAAAAATGTATGGAACTTTTATTCCTATATTACAGATATAGTTAAAGTCACTGCATTTGTCTATGTTTTCATCCATCCATCTTCAAATCCTGCATCCTGTGTACAATCACAGGGTCATGGGGTCACTTACCTCAACTTCTCCAAGGGGAAGGAAAGGGCCAATCTAAGGCCCATTCTGTTAAGGCGCACTATAATTATATTTCAGGTCAATCAGACATTTAAAACCCCCTTTTTTTCTTTCAATTAAAACGTTAATAAATGCACATTTATTTGCACTTGTAATTCTATGCATTAATGCCAATACTACGTTTTGCCTTTTGCTCAGTGCAGAGAAGCCAAAGTCTAAACACAGTTCATTATGATGCCTCAAAACAGCAGATGCAGCTGCATATTTTATACTTTTTTTCTTTTCTTGCAAAAAACAATCTGTAGTGGTTTTGAAATTTCTATCATAACTATTTTTGTTCATATGATGTTGCTGTCTGTTCTGTCCTTTGCTGGTCTGCTGTTCTGCCAGTAGAGGGCTCTTGGTTCACATCAAACGTCAGTCTGTACTGACTGTGCTGCAATTTGACATCCACTTTAAACTAAGTTTAAATTCTACTTTTACCTTCAATAAAAGTCACTTTGTTGTGTTTGAGTTTGTCCTGGACTTTGTCGTGTTTTTGCATGAAAAACAGAGTCAAGCTTTGTCGCTTTGGGTCGACGTAGGCGGATTATTTGCCTTGTAAAACTGGACTGTTTTGCATCATTTTGGTTTAGAGCAATGCTGCATCTATTGAGATGAAGAGGCTGCAAAAATAAAAGATCCCTTTGGTCCTTCAGAGGAGGTGAAACAATGTTCAGGTAGACTTTCCAGCACAGAATACATAAGCTTTTTCGCAAAAATATTAATAGTAATGGAAATACTAAAGGATCCTTTTCGATTCTACTTACCTCAAAGTGCATTTAAGTTTAGAGTTCACTGCTGAGTGAAAAAGTCGCCTCCAACTTCACCATTATTCAAATGTGCTCAAAGTACATGAGCCTCATGACAAAGATGAATAAATATTTAATATTGATATTTTTGTGTTCCCTCTCAAGCCACAACTGCACTGATGCATTTAGATATTTAGGTCAAAAGGAACCCAGGCAAAACCTTTCGTTCTGTGGATTTCTAGACAAAGTGCTTTAAAAAATCAGTTGATTTATTGATGGGGACCCCCTTTTCTGCCCACTTGTCAGTAAATGTTATCTTGCAGTAGATTTTTTTTTTCTAGTTGTCCAATAGGAGCCGTGCAAATAGGTGACATTTGGTTGCCTGGGGAAATAATCCTGCTTTAAACTTCATATAAGCAAAACCAGAGGATTAAATGAATGGCACATAATGAGAGATAGCAGCAGAAATCACTGTGGAGCTGAGATCCTCAAGCATATCCATTTCTGTGTCACATTTGCCCACATAAGAAGGTAGGGCAGGAGTACGGCAGCTTAAAGAATTTATAGTGGGGGGAAAAAAGATTCCTGACCTCTGCAGCTGGGTTTCTTTGTAAGCACTGACTCCCAAATGACTTTTCCCCACAGGGAGAAGAAATCAGTGGAGCTGTTGCATAACCATTTATATTGTTAAATCTGTTTTGAACTTAAAGGGGGGAGCGTATAGGCACACTGTGTGCCATGCTAAGCTCTAAAGCCAGCCCTGCTATGGTCTTTCGAGCACCAACGGTAATCATAATCCATGTAAATGGCATATACTGTAGATTCTTCGGTAAGCTGAATACTGTCAGCTAGTAAATAGCTTTTACTAATCATAGCAGCTTTAGTAACTTTTATTTTAAAGCTGCTAAAGATTTTTCTCATTTGGAATGTTTGCCTCGTCTACCATATGATGGAGTATGATCAAGCTTGGACAGTGGGTCAGGGAACAATCCTGAGAAACGGTCAATCTGATCTGAAGATTTATAAGAAAAAGGGTCTTAAAATAAATCACTCCATAAAAAAAAGGCTAGATTTCTCTCATAATGTATAATCAGATTATATCAAAGTGCAGAATAAATACAAATTTTGATGTACTTGATTTATTCAGAGGAGGAAGCTTTAGGAAAAAAAGACATGAATGCATAGTTTAAGTAAATTGTATTTGTTCACATGTGTGAATTAAAAATATGAATAAATAACTATTTTTATATAATATAGATACCAGCAGAAGGTATTTGTGATTAATGAAGAAAGCTTACCACAAAATTAAAATATTATCAGATGATTTTAGTGATATCAGAATGTAATTTCAAAAGTAGTAATTAATTTTTATTTTTGTTCAATTACATGCTCAGGGTCACAGATACTGTATTTAAAAATATATATATTTAGTAGATTACATTTTATTTCTGTTAGAGTTAATCCTGCTGAAGATCAAGTAAATACATCAATTAATATAACAGAAATAAATTAAACAACAAACATTTACCATCAATATAGCTTTTTTAGTGCGATGTTTAAAACTGAATAAACTGAATTAACTAAAAACTTAAATCTTCAAGATTTATAAATATTTGTAATTATTTTGAGCGACTTTTAATCTAATTTTAATACTCAAACGTCCTTGAAAACATCACCTAACATTTAATTATAGCGGCTCGGAGCCAGGTGCGCTTAAATTGGAAGCCCCGCCCACTTTTACCTTAAATGTCCATCGTACGGAAACATGACTGGCACACAGCTTCAGCTACTCTCTCCGTCAACATGGTGGACTTTGCAGTTTCACTAACAAAGCTTCTCAAGACTTTTGACTAAGTTTACAACTTAAGGAAGGAAAGTCTTTTTGTTGAGCTAAGAAAAAGCAGAGATTTTTGTTTTTTCTTTTTTTTTCCTGTCGCGAGGGACGAAGTGGCGGCTGGGAAAATGTGTTGTCATCTTCGTGCAGTCAACTTGAGCAACAAATATGGCTTCTTCTTGGGTACCCTTCTCTACAAGTTGCAAACTGTCCCAAATGGGTCGAGCGGGACCGTTTCCGAGAGTCCCACTAGCAGTAGTCGTGAAGCGAAGCTAGCTTAAGAGAGCCCGCTGGATCTGCTTCGCTTAAACCCACAGTGGAGGAAGAGGAGGAGGCGGAGGAGGAGGAGATGGAACCCCAGCATAAAGTGTTGTTGGAGAAACGCTACCAGGACTTGGCGGAGACTTTAACAGATGTCGAACGGCTTGTGGAAGTTTTAACCCAGAGCGGGACTCTCAGTCAGGCCGACTGTTACGAGTTGGGGCACAACTGCTCCTCCAACTGTGACAAAGTCTCCCTACTTTTAAAGATCCTGATGAGCAAAGACAGAGACCATTTCGCAGAGTTTTGCTCGGCGGTGGAGACCACTCACCCTCACCTGCACCCCGCTCTGCTGGATGGTGGTCTCGGACCGGTGGATCACACATCTGGTGAGAAGTCAAAACTTCAATGTGTTAGTTTCTCAAAACTCTTTTATTCATTTATTGGATTTTATTGTGGCACGATGAAGGGCATGACTTTCCTTTGGGCAAGTTATTTTGAATATGGAAAGTCACGTGACCCGCTCTCGTTTCATTTGTCATGGCCCTAAAAGCACCATCCGGCTGCGGCTGCACGTTGAACGCATTAATGGGTCTAAAGATTTAAACAATCGATATAGACTCACTGTTGTCTGATCTGTGTTGGACTGCAATCAATGCCTGCCTGACAGTCAACCGAATAGATAGATAGATATATATACACACACACACACATCACTACTCTATTTAAAGAACAATATATGTGAGGATGTTTAATCAAAACCTTAATCTTTTTTTTTTATTTGTAAAATAAAGAAAATCAGTATTTTGTGCACCTAAATGCATGCATAGAGTGAAATAACTCATTTACTACTACGTTTTGGTAATGTTTTAAACTTCTATCAATCACATACCTAGTAGTGGTCTAATTAAATTCAAAACTTTTGTTTTTGCATCAAACTCATCATATTTGGGGGGAGAATCAACTTAATTGACGGATGGTAGATCTTTTGGGGTTTAAACTACTGCTTTTTAACAGCCCTATTCCTACATTTGTTTAGTTGTTTTTCCCTCTAAAGCCATAAATATTATTTTTTCTTTGAATTATTGGAAAGCTCCCACCGTCCTTTGTTTTTTTTTAAGTGCTTCTAATAAATCTAACGGTAAAGTCTTTGTAAGCTAAATTGGTTTTGATTTACACCCCCCACCCCCCTTTGTGTTCAGCAGTGTAACATACAATGGTCGGTACCACTTGCTCAGCATCTCTGTGTTTTCAGGAAGATGCAGAATTTCCACGCCTGGTTGCTTAATTTACATCCTGCCGCTATGGATTTATTTATTTATTTTTCAGTGAGCCACAGTGTTAATTATGGACATGGCTGGTAAATATTTATAACCCAACAAGCTGCTAACCTAAATTTTGCAGGCTTTTATTTTCATGCTCTTGGGTTCCAAGGTTTTTCATCAATAGGCCTCGGTGAGCGTCAGGATGCTTGGATGTGGTTGGGTGTAGTTGTGGTTGCATGGCAAAGTGCACGACTCCCTGTTGGAATATGCAAAGGAGTTGAGTTAGGGTTTTCTCTGGGAGGATATTTTCTTAACCTGAAGTAACTCCAGTTCTTTATACTTTTTGGAAGAGTTGCTCTGCATAAGTGTCTGCTATAAACACATGCTCTGGTATTTATCATCAAAAGTCTCTGTAATGTGATAATGATGGATGAAGGTGTATATTCCCTTAGCAAAACCTTAAAGCTTGTGAGGAGAAGCTCGCCTCATTATTTACTACTACTACTAAAAGCAACAAAACCATTAGGAGTTTTTCCCCCATTAGTTTAAATGTGTATTTCTAATCATGCAGAAGTCTTAAGAATTCAATGTATTTGCTACCTAGTAGTGACGGTTTCTTTTTCATAAATTAATATTAAATTGTAAAACTGACCAATTTGTTGCTTCTGTCACATGGTTGGATATGAAACCTAATCATTATCATGTAATAATACCTAAAATTAAAGCGTTCGGGACATTTTAGTTGATGACACCTCAAGCCTTCCTAGGCACCGATTAGGGATTCATAATATGTTCTGTTTTATTTGCTCAGCTGGAACTATGTTAGTAAACTGCCGCTATAGTTTAATCAATCATTCATAAATGCATTCATAATCATTTTAGTACTTGGCTTTTTACAAATTGATAGCTTTACCAGTTTAATTTAGAGCTGAGTAGCTAAATGTGTCTTTCAGTTGCTGGGATGAATGCATGAGCAATGCGTCATAATGGTTTAACATAACTGACCTCTACTCAGGGATGGTCTGTTTGGCCTTCAAGACCTTCTCTAAAGGCCTGAAAATTTTTTGAATCATGTGTTAATTATATTTTGTCCATGCAAACTCATTAAATCATTCCAAATGGTCTGTCTATTCTCTTTTGTGTTTATGTTGGTTATGCTGCTTCCAGAACTACATATTTTCACATTTAACCAATCACATTTGAGCTGTCCTTTGTTACCATGCAGGTTCACAGCTAAAGAGGCCTTCAAAATGAGTTCTGAAGGTCTTGTAATGCAAAATCAATATCTGCTATTTATGTCTTTCAACCAATCAGATTTTGAGTTGGTGTCAGCAGGGCCTTCTAGCAGGCTTAGGCAACATCACAGTATTCAGACCTTTTGATTGGACAGAAGTTTCAGGAAGTTGCATGCAGCCTTGTCTAGTTTGACACAGACCCATGGAGCACTTTTTGATCCATCTTGGTTAAAAACAGAGCTGACTAATATACGCCATGGAGGATTTGCAGGAAAATCTCCCACTCATCTCCTTGACTTCCTTCATCAGAAAAATCTAAACGTGAGCATGAAGCAGGTGTACAGATTGGTGTGTTTGGCACTCACCATCCCTGTGTCCGCTGCGTCTGTCGAGCGGACATTTTCGGCTGTAAGCGAATTAAAACCTACGCAGAAACACAACAGGACACATACTCGGCACTCGTCACTGACCGTGATGGCAATAGAACTGAAGCGCGATAATCTACATGACCGGGTGATCAAACTGTTTTTGTGGAAGCAAACGGAGGAAGATGGATTTTGTCTTCAAATAATCCCATTTTTTTGATGAGTGAAATGATAAATATAATAATTAATATTCCAAATGTATGTGGGGTTTTTTCAGTGTTTTTTGCTGGCTGTAGTTCCATAACGAATTTATTTTACTGTTTTGTTTGTTCAGTTTATTTAGAGGCATTTATTGTGGCTATACAAGCATCGTAAAACGGTTCATGAACGGTTGAGGGATTCAGACGTAGCACTACTGAAGGCTCAGGTGTGTAATGCACGGGCCGCCACTGCGTCTACTTTGTATTTAACTTGTTTTTAAATGGCAGAAAATCCTTATGTTCATGGGTATGTTTGAATTAAGATTGAATAAATACTTTTAAAAAACTGTCTGCATGACTTGACACTTAAATTAATTGATCGCTATTGTGGATCTCTTGTTTTTAAAAAGGGCTTAAGTGCATTATCATGGTATTGAATATTTATTAATAAACGACACAATGCAGCAACTTGTGCGACTTTATAACATTAAAAAAACCTTTCAGCTTTAATCAAATGAAAGAGCCATCACCCTCTATTTATGTTTTTCTGCATGACCTAGTTAGTAACCATTCCAGGTTTCTGCTTCAAAATGCTTCCCAAATACAAAAGGGTCAAACTTTTTCTTTTTAAGAATTATAAAACAACCTGGATGTTCTTCATATAGAGCAGTGGTCTTCAACCCAGAACTTGTTTTCTAGCTTTACCTGCTCCTCTGAATGCTGATCACCTGGATTAGTTGTATTTTATTTATTTTTTTTGGTCTGAAAACATCTGATCCAGGTGATGAGCAGCAAAGGTCATGGATGTTTTGAAAACAAACCAGTTCTCAAGGACCAATATGGAAGACCGCTGATGCACAGACAAGTTTCTGTCCCTCTGGGCTTGTATAGGTTTAAGGGGAACCAGGACAGTGAAAGTTTACTCTGCATTTAAAAGCTTTTGTAACAGATCACCAGATTTTTGTGAAGAATTAAATGCTAATAAATAAGGCCCTAGATCTGTACTTGTGATTACCATCAGGATCTTAATTGGCCAAAAGCGTGTGACCTCAGCGTTCCTTCTTTTCTGCAATTGAGTGTAGCTTTTTCATTTTTTCTACAGGCAAGGACGCCTCTTAGGCCTTATGGTCAAATGATATTGTCATATCACAGTTTTGTAAATCCCCATCGGAACATGAACATACGGAGAACCCCAAGAGGCTGTGAACGTGCTTCAGTACTAAACCCAAGTGAGACACTTGAGCGAGGACAGTGAGGTCCAGGTCACATGACCTTTACAGTGTTGGATAGTAAGTGAGCTGTGACTCAGTGCACCTCGTCCATTGATGCACTCTGTGCTCGGAGTCATGGGAAACTTAAGCAAGAACAAAGAGAGCTTGATCCATGGGATGCCACAAACTCCTGAGGCACATAAGTCTCTTTCTCTTTCTCTTTCTTCTCTCTTCTATTAGTCCTTTGCTGGGAAAAGGAGGGGCGAGCCACATCCTCTCAACTGCTCTGGCCTCTTTAGCTAGTGGTAACTCAGCCAGAGAAGAATTGATTCAGAGTGCTGTGACGTGGGTAAATAGACACATTTGTCATGCTCCTGCCCGCACCAAGTCTCTGCTACTTTACATCAGTGACGGAAGATGCCGATTTGACTGTAAGCTGCTGCATCTGCATCCAAGAAAGAGCTCAGAGAGCTTTAAAACCTCTCTTTTTATTTATTTAATTTTTTAATTTATTTTTGAAGATTTTTTTAAATTTGACAGTTTATCGATTTTTAAAAACAGTTGGGTTTAAAATAACAAAGCATGTATTTTCTGTGGGGCTACCATACAATCATCATCATCACCACCACCTTTATTAATAAAGCACTGTAACTCAAATCAAGCATTTATCAGTGTTGTTCATTAAAAGCTTAAGATAATAACACTTTTAAAAAAAAAATAATAAATACGGGAATACAATAAAAGAAAAAAACACTTGAAGGTGAAGGCAGAGCAGGATCTCATGTTGGGCTTTAAATGATAGAAGATTCTTGTCTAATGTTTGGAGGCAAAGTTTTGGAGCAGAGATAGAAAAGCACTTCCTTTTTTTTCTCCAATAGATTGATGGAACAAAACAAACCCAAACTTAAAATATTTTTTTCTGTTGAAACAAATCACCAACTTAATATTTAAAACTCTACTTTTATTTTTAAGCTCCATCTCTTTATCCTTAATTGTATAAGTCTATAAGAACGACGGGCTTTCAAAGAGTCGACTGTTAAAAAAAGAAAAGGAACAATCTGAGGTTTTAGCCTTTGAGGCCTTGGCTAGTCTGCATTCAGACTCTCCGCCTAAGTAATGATTAGCTTCTCTGTTGCCAGCCCACAGGCTGGTCATCACACTTTGGGAAAGTCCCACATCATTATTCCTCCAACTGGTGTTTTTCTTTTTTCTTTCTTTCTTTCTTTCTTTCTAACAAAACGATCCTGAATGTAACTGGAGCTGCAGAGCTTTGATGTGCCACACAATGTGGGCGACAAGCATCCGACTATAATGCTGACATGATCAAACATTCCCACTGCTGACTTTCTTTTTTTTTTTTTTGTGTGTGTGTATGTTTTTGTCCCCCTCATAGGGTCCACTTACAGCGTCTTGTCCACCATGCCTTCAGACTCGGAGAGCAGCAGCTCTCTCAGCAGCTTAGGTGAGTCCAACCCTCACTACATTCATGTAAAAGGAGCTTTTCCTAAAAAAAAAATAAAAACAAGTTGATGCTTAAAGGATGTGAAGTGACCACACTGACGTGAGAGGATACGTTTTTCCAAGTGCTGACACCTTTGTGACCACACACCTACAGGTTTCTAGATGATTTAGCATATCTCTGAGGTAGATGGGCGGTTATTCAAATGTGCTTTGTTGCGGCAAACACTGACTTTCCAGGTTTATTTGGTTGGTGGTATATTAAAGAGTTTTGACACTTTCTGGAAAATAAGGGACAAAGTTTACCTGCTTTTTTACTCTGGAGAAAAAAAAGAATAAAGCGTAAACAAAGAAAAAACAAAAGGAAACACTTGAAGCTGTGTTTCCGGCCGTGCGTGCTTTACTTGTTTCACTGCTTCAACTCGCCTCGTTCAGTTGACTTTTATTATCAGACTTCTGCCGAGCTGGGTGAAGAGCTCAGACTTGAAACCAGTAAAACGTGCAGAACAGGGAGACTCTACGACCAGAATGGGAAATGTTTAACTTAAAAGCGTGTAATTTTAGGGCTGTTGGCCACCAAGCTCTTGAATATGTGTTTGGAGCATCAGGACTGTAAACAAACATCTGAGTTTACTGAGTGTATGGAATTTTGTTTGGTTTGTTAAGTGAGAAAAGTTCCCTCTGGATGTTGGGACGGGTGATTTATGGAGGCCTGGGGCCTCATTTATAAACGTTGCGTACGCACAAAAGAAGGCGTACGCCACTCTCTACGCAATAATTGAGATTTATAAAAAACAAACTTGACGGGAAAATGTGCGGTCCTTCACGCAAGCTCTGACCCAGGCGTACGCACAAAAACGGGTGAAATGAGAAACGGCGACACCGTCTGCAGATGGAAGAAACACGTGAAAGTGAAAATGACAATACTGCCTCTCATAAATAACATGAAGACTTCACAAAGCAAGTCTTACAATTAACAGCTACACGAAGACCCGTTTGATCGATCAGCAGTGAAACAAACAAAAAAATCAGACGAAAATTACAACAGAAATTCAAATGAACACTTATTTGCAGAAAGAAAAGTGAAATATGTTCTGCAATATTGGCATGTTGTGCAATTCATCCTCATAAATAATAGTTAACAGAACGAAATAATGTACAAAACTGATTCTCGTCAGTGTGTCCGTCTGGCGGAGCAGATATAGGTGCGGGCGTGCGGACGGACGGACAGACGCACTAATTGTCCACTGGGGAAAGTTGTTTTCATAGTAAAACATTTCTTCATAAGCTATGGAAGTATGGTATTCATGCATATGCCTTTAGTTTGTTTTATTTTTGATAAAACAATGTATGGCATATGTCTCAACCATTCAGAAAGCAACAAGAAATTACATTTGCGCTGAACAATTTCCCATTTCCACGTCGATTATTGCCGACATCTGTAGCTTGTCAGATGCAATTGAATGGATGGAAATAAAATGCCCCATCACTATGCGTAATGACGCACAATGGCTGATCTTGCGCTCTTAGAAGATGTGGCAAATGGAAGAATTCGGAGAGAACGCATCTTTAGACAGCAAGATGACTTGCTGGCAAACGAGGACAAGTGGCTTATGAGCCGGTTCCGACTTCCTCGAGCCGTCCTCTTCGACCTCTGCGGGCTTTTGGGCCCGGCTTTACAGAAGAACACTCGGAGGAACCACGCGTGTCACCCGGTGCATCTGGCGCTCCGGTGGCAGAGACACTCTGGCGATGGAGCGCTAGACGTCTTTTCGCCTCGACTTTGATGTCCGACCATTTCTTTTTTATTTCGGCCACGGTCCGAGGTTGTGAGGCTACAGCATGATTTACGGCGTCTGCCAACGTTTGCCACTCACGTGCCTTTTTTGCATTAGTAATGCCCAAACTGTGCCCTCCAAACAACATTTTCTCCTCTTTTCCACCTCGTCAACGATAACTTCTACTTCACATTGAGTGAAGTTCCGTTTTTTTTGATTTCCTCTCTGTGTTTGCCATGATTTCGCAAGCCATGAATATTAATTTGTGGGCGTTTCACGGACTATTTATGGGCAACTATGGGTGTGTCATGAAGCCGCAAAAGCTGCGCTGCATTTAGAATTGGTTGTGATTTATTAAGGGAAAGATGCGTAGGATGTGTGTGCGCACGGTTTTATAAATCTGAATATTTCTGTGCGTACGCACGTCCTATATTTCACCCGTACGCCACTTCTGACGCAAATCCTACGCAAAGTTTTATAAATGAGGCCCCTGGTCGTTACACATGTGGAGCAGCAAAGAAAACTTCAATTCCCACTTTAAAATAATTCTACAACAGCTAAGCTGAGTCCAAACTTTTGATCTACTTTGGCTTTAGGACGATCATTATTGTAAGAATTCCCAGGCTTTTCAGCAGTTATGTTGTGTTTGGATGTTGTTGCTTTCATTCCTATAAATTTCAGCCGGCATGTGGGACACTTAAAAAAATAAAATAAAAAATAGATTAACATTTTTTTGTGGAAGTAGTCTACAGTTGTTGTTCTTTTAAAACTTCTTCCTTACCTGAGACTTGGGTTAAGGCATGAACTTCCTTAAAGTCGCACTTCTGATGCCATTTAGAGACTTTTCCAGCCCTGATCTCTCCAGCGAGTCCTGGCAGTGCAGGGATCCTCCTCCAGGTTAAACTTGCTCTCAAGACTTGACCTAGAAGACGTTCACGCCGAATTCCTCTCAGTTTCTCCTAAAGCTACGTTCATGCAACAGGTGTTCAAGAGCCCACTTCCAATATAAAGTCAGTCTAAACGTGCGTTTCGAGCTTCCACGTTCTAAACTCTCACGTGTCCATACGCAAGTTTCTTTGGCACCTTTTGGACTCTACGTACAAAATGTGTGACTATTGAACACAAGTTGTAAGTTAACCAACCCAAGGACTTAGATTTGGTAAGGATGAATGGATTTGGCTTATCTGGTGATGAGCCTGATGTCGTCTGCTTTTGTTTTTCAAATAAAGATAAATAAAGGCCACTCTCCTGACATGATGCTAATCCATATCTGCTGTTGCAAGGAGCTATCAACGAACCAAAGCATTTCCGTTTGGTGCCAGAATTGCCGTATTTGCACCACTTTGACATTTCGCATTTGGCTTTTTCCAAGTGTTTGTGGCAGACATGCAATGGTAAACAGTAGAAAAAGAAGAAGCCCCTCCCTCCTTGTCCAGTGTGAACACCATGGGCTAAATGTGCGTCAAATGCCCGGTGTGTATGAAGGTTTTATCGTTCACCCCGACAACTCTAGATTTGAAATCTAATGAGGGATGATGAATGCATCTGAATTTGCAAAAGTTGGTTTGCACTTTGGGAATGGCACAAAGCCATCAGTGACCTGCTGACTCACACAGGTACTCCTGGTCAAGCTTCCTCTCCTCCACCTGCCATAGATGACCAGCAGACGAATGAGAAGGTGGAAACGCTGCTGTTCCAGCTGAGACATGTGACTCGGGAAAGGGATGAGCTGCGCAAACGTCTGGCCCTGGCTTCACCTGGAACCACCTTTGATGATTGGAGGTACCAATGTTATTGTCTTTACTTCAAACAAATGTCTCAGAAGATGTTAAAGACCCACTCTGAGGAAAATTGTGCTTTTGAGTGTTCTTGTGGGATTTTTCTGCTGATGGCGGACATGTATAAAGAAAGTTAAACTTAAAGTAGAATTTCTGAGCGTTTCTTTATTCAGATCGTTGCAAATCGGGAGCAGATGATAAAATTCCGTTTGAAATGGATTTGTGGTGTAAAACAGTGGTCCCCAATCCCCGAGCTGTGGACCGGTACCGGTCCGAAGGCCATTTGGTACTGGGCCGCAGACAGAAAAAAGAATGCACACGCTAACTTCGATTATTTGTGTTTTGTTTATTTTCTGATACTTAAGTAAGTTTCTGTTAAACACATCCGCATGTCTTGATGCGTGACTTTAAGCAGCTGCTTGGACCGGTAAGTTAGTAGCCCAAAGCTAATAAAAAAAAAAAAACAATATAACATATTTAGACAGTTTGTTCTGGAGAAAAGAGTCAACGATGAAACCAAAAAAGAGCCTTCGACTTCAAAGAAAAATAAAGCTGCTATTTACAGACAAATCCAGGAGTTTTCCTCGATACATGAATTCATTGAGACAGTTTTTCTCATGTACCAGAAGCTGCTTTCTCTACCTATTACTAGGCGGGAATGACATTTGAATATTTCACACACGCAGATAATAAAGAAGCAGACACTGGATTCACGTTCATGTTTATATTTAGAAAATCCCAGTTTTCTGATGGTTGTGTCTTTTTATTTTTGATTTATTCATCCATCACACCTTAAAAGACACGGCTGAAGTTGGCATCCACTTTGTCGTAAAAGCGGAAATCTTCATCACAAAGTCAAAGCTTACTCCAGTCGAAACATTTGACAGAGAATGAAAATATAACCACATAAAATATGTAGAAGTTATTTCTGATTTGTATAAACCTATGAAAAGGACATTTATGAATTTTCCTTTAGCAAGGGTGAATTCGGCAGGTATCTGTTAAGAAACTTTAGCACAAAAGATGTTCCCACAATGAATCAGAATTTATGTAAAAACAAAACTAAAGGGAAGGCAAATCCTTTTGCCCTGAAAGATGATCTGAGGCGTGAGTTTGTTTCAGTTTGTGTTATAAGGGTGTTCTATGAAAAAGAAAATGAAACCCTGTAATGTTGCTTTTATCACATTTTTTACAAATCAGAAGCAACTTCTACAAATCAACGACTTTTTTTAATTGAATCTGTCATCTGTAAAAAAAAATTGTAGTAATCTAATGTTTTCAGATTTTTTTCAAACAAAATTACTCTCTAGTAGCACTTTAATTAAATTTTTTTTTTCCGTATTTTTTTAAATTTTTTTTTTAAACCGGAGGCTAAAAAATATTGAACGCAAACGTCAGCCCTTTTCAGAACGGTCCGTGAAAATATTGTCTGTCATTAAATCTGTCTGTGGCCTGAAAAAGATTGGAGACCACTGGCGTAGAAGACACTCTGGACGGGTCACCAGCTTCCTGCTCCGCTCCATTATGATGCATTCACTTAAAAAATAGATCCACGTACGTCTTCAACTGAGCTGGCATGTGGCTCAAAACTGTACACTGGATTGCTCCGGTATTGATGGCCATTTTTGTTGCACTGCTAGTGTTCGGTTGGGGCTGTAAGCTAGTGCGAGAGCGTGTAATAGAGCTCTCAGTAGAGAGGAGTGGAAGGGGTGGGGTTGCTCTGTGCCAACTGTCTAGCCCACAACTCTGAGGCAAATTCTAAGGAACTACTGCCGCTCGGCAGAAACTGTCCTAGAAAACGACACAGGTTTTTAAAATTTTGGATAAAAGCGGGTTAGAACGTCAGCTGGGAAGACTTTTATAATAGATCAAAAGATGGTTGGAGTGGGACTTTGTAATACGAAAAAAGCCTTTCATTGAGCTCTCAAAAGACATCTATTTGGTGTCTACTGATGCTTTTGGTATTCTCTTGTGAGACTTCATCAGACTTGGTATCAATGTCACACCGTTTTTTTCCTCTTTGCACAATAGACCAAACTCAAAATCAGGTCATGACTACGAGCGTCTGAAGCTGCAGTGCATGAAAGCAATGGCCGACCTGCAGTCCCTGCAGAACCAGCATAGCACCACCTTAAAGAGGTGCGAGGAGGCTGTGAAGAAGGCCGACTTCTACCAGTAAGTGAACGCTCATGACAGGAACTCTGTGAATTTTTTATCAGCTAACGCATTTGCCCTGTATGTATTCTTGCTCAGCCCTCGGGGTTTTGGCTGGTGTTGAGCTATTCTCCAGAATATTCGAAGCAGAGTACACAGAACAGATTTTATTTTGGGAAGAGTGATGGGCGGGGGGCGTGTGTGTGTCTGAATCCTTTATACTGGTCCCCAAGCTGATGGGTTAAGCCATAATAACAAGCTGTAAATCCCTTCTGGAGTTTCATTTTATTCTTAGATTTTTTTTTCTCCGCAAAAATATATATATATTTTTGGTGTTTGAATTAAGAAAAAAATGTATAAAAATGCACTATTTCTTGTTCAGTAGGACTCTGAATTCATTGTGTGAATCCTCTTTCTATGACATCTGTGTCATGAGGATAAGACGGCAAACGGAGCATTTTGTTTTCTGGTGAAATAAGCTGTGCGAAGTTGACATGAAGGGAAGGCTGGTCCATTTATGTGATTTAATGACGCCGCGCTCTCTCATAAAGTGTATGGAACCAACATCTGGTCCCTAACGCAAACCAACAGACGACGGATTATTGCTGCGTTTAAGCCCCTCCATCTGGGCCCTGTTTACACATCACCGAAAGTGTTTATTTATCATTGTCCCGTCTGCCTCTGCACTTATCCACCCAGCACTGCACTGGATCTGTAAGAAATCCCAATCATGAAAGACCGGTGTGCTGTGCTTTCATCAATAACTACAGTGGTTCAGAGATTGTAGTGATTGTGGGGGATTTTATTGGACATCTTTGTATTATTACTGTTTCCACAGATGTTTGGTAAATCAGTAGTAAAGTAGTTTTTACTTTTATTGGTATAAAAGGATTTTATTAACACTTAAAAGAACTTATAGGGAAATTTTGCAATTCATCATTTTTAAAAACCTGCATGATTTTTATACTAAGATTGCTTTGCAGACTGCAACAATTTAGTCTTAAGAGTGCAATGTTTAATTTATTTTTCACTTTAAGAAAAATAATATTAAATATATTAAACCGAGAATGGGCGGGGGATTACTGTACTTAGTTTTATTTATTTACAGTTTAAGTATTAAAAGCAAAGTGGAAATACTCGAACACATTTGATCCGTCTGATCTCCAAATGGGTCTGAAAATCCTCGTTTTTGAAGATTTTTCTTCTTTAAAAGAATCTTAATGGAGGCAAATATTTGCCAATTATCTGGATGAAAAGATATTCCTAAAAAATAAGCTGAAGATGGTATAAGGGTTTATAAAAGTAATGCAATGTGAAAATGATCTGTGGATATTACTGTGGACCTAACGGTCTTTTTTTGTTTTGTTTTGTTTTTTTACTAGATTGGCTCTTCTTGTAATCAGATGATGTTCACAGCTTCTTTAGACTTTAAATGAAGTTTGGATCATTCCTAAAATATAACATGTGAAAGCACATCCCATCAAATCCTTTACCTTCCACACTGCTGGTGAGGTTCCACAAAGAAAGTGGGTAGTTTGGTGATTCATTTATATATATTTTATAATACCCAGAATAACCTCTCCAAAGTGCCAGTATGTTTTCCAGAGTTGTTGTGTACATGCGTTTTCTTTTAACTGCATGGTTCTACATTTAGGACCATAATCTAAATGAAAAATGTGACGTCTTTGGCTTGCGTTTCTTTTCGCTCCCCAGTACTCTACACGGCCGTGTGTTGGGCGAGCACAGCCAGCTGAAAGAGGAGCTGGAGGCAGTGAGAGGGCACAACACGCAGCTGATCAGAGAGCACAACCATGTGAAGCAGGCCTGCGAGGAGCTGAGGAGGCTACACGAGGAAGATCAGAGGGAGGTGACGGATATGAGGATCTTGCACCAGCAGGTACCTGTGCATCCCATAAACATTCATTCAAATCGTCTCAGCCGTGCAGGTTTTATGCAACAATGAATTTTTATTGTCCTTACTTTTCAAAGTCATACAAAACATATTTAACCTCAATTCTCCTTTATCTCTCTCTATGCCCTTTAAATATAATTATCTGCTTATTGACATTTGAGGCAGAATTTAAATTGGTCATTACTTCCAAAAGTACAAAAGGGTTCTGACAAATGAGGTTAGACGGTCTTGAGCTTCTCGTTTCCACAGATCAAAACATTCTTTTGAATTAAGAAAACGGCCATATCCTGTCATTTATCCATACTCCAGCTTCCACACAGTGAAGGCCTCCCTCTTATGCAATCCATCTGGCTTCTACAGCAGCTTCATTGTTTTGGAGGAGAGCTCAGAACTTTGCATTAGGTTAATGGCATTCATGCAGATTCTTTAACAATCAAAGTAGATTAAGCGCGGTTTCTTCAAACTCATTGATTTATTAGCTATTATTTTCAAATACAAAATCAAATGGTTAAATATCAGGATAAACAAAAAGTGAAAAACTGCTCAAAGATGGAGTGGATAGAAGAAAAATCTTAATTCCTACTCCTAATCTAATTATATTTTATACATAAAAAAGTAATTATTCACAGCATTATTGCATAGCAACATGGGACAAATTAATCGGTAAATAATTATTCTAACTGAAAGTTGAAGGAGTAAAAAACTCTGAACTAAAATCCTTTTTAAAACAAAAAGTCACAGGTACTTTGCTTAACATACCTGAAGCTGGAAACAATTTCAAACAAATTTCACTGGTTTTCAAAAACTTTGGAATCAGTTTTCTTTTAAATAAAATTTTTTAAATGGAAATTTTGCTTCCAGCATTTTCCATAGCATTTTTACAAACCATTTCAGTCTCTTTAACTTTCTGCAAATGGTTATTTGGTGTGTACTTCTTACTTATCCTTTATTTTAGATTTAGCACAAGCAAAGACCTTTTTTTTAGGGTTTATTTTTTTTATTTTTATAAGTGAAAGTATTCTGGACAAATCCCAATATCAGACACTTCTATCATAGCAAAAGGGGTTTAGACATCAATTACATTAAAGATAAAGTGACCTTTCCGTGCCAAGAGCCTTAATTTAGCTCTTGACTTTTTAGTAATATGGAGCTAACCAGAATAGAGACTGAAAAAAGACTTGAGCCGCACATTACTTTGTTGTCAGAGCTGTTCATTTTAACAGCGGGCTGCACTGTTTTATAGCACTGCTTTTTATGCTCATTCGTGCACATAAATTGAATAAAATAAGCAAACGTATTCTTATGAGCATTTGCGCTCTAAATGTGGTTGTCAGGTGATGAGCGACAGCTCATCTGATGTCCTTAACAAGTTGTATGACACCGCTGTGGAGAAGTTGGAGGCCATGAAGAGAGACTACGATGCTCTGAGGAAGCGCTACAATGAAAAGACGGCGAGCCACAACGCAGACTTGAGTCGTCTGGACCATTCGGAGGAGGAGAACCATCGCTTACAGAAAAAACTGGACATTCTGCTGAAGCAGAGAGATGCTGCCATTCACTATCAACAGCACTGCCCGTCATCTTACAGAGGGTAAAGATGGTGGTTGTGAATATCATCTAGAATTTTAGATTTTTCTCTTGTTAGCTCCCCAGAGCTCCCTTTAGTGCAGTTTAGCTGATAAATGTATATTTGAAATATCCTTTTCTGTCACAGGTTTGACAACTTGCCTCAAGAATTTTCCAAGATGACAGCTCACAATAAAGAGCTCCAGAGGGAGATTGAGCGGCTGCAGTCCGAGGCGACCCGACTCAAGACGCAGCAGCTGAAGGCCGTGAAGGACTGTGAGAAGTACAAGGCGGAGCGGGACTCGGTCATCAGCGAATATCGCTTAATCATGAGCGAGAGGGACCAGGTGATCAAGGAGGTGGATCGACTTCAAACGGGGCTCGAAGTGGCAGAGGCGAAGCTGAAGAACAACTTCTCAGAAAGGAGAGTGGCTAGTGATGAGCTGGAGGCTCTCCGGCAGGTAAAAGCTGAAATGATTATTTTAACTGTGAACATTCTGACGATATGGGACTTTTATTTGGTTAATGTCTCCCGGAAGGAGCTGTCCTCATCGCTGGTGGACAGAGACAGAGCAATCTGTGACAAGAATGAACTTCTGGAGAAATACTGCCATGAGGTGAAGGACAAGGCTGAGGCCCAGAAGGAGTTGAGTCAGGCCTGTAAGGATATTGAGATGGTCCGCGAAGAAAGGGATGTGGCCCGCAAAGAGAGGACAGAAGCAATCATTCAGAGGGACCAGCTGCTGCGAGAATACTACCAGGCCAGACAGGTATTCAGGCAACTACTGACATTTTTTAATGTTTGAACTTATTTATTCCAGTAAAATACTCCCTTTTCTTGCTTTTGGTTAAAAGTAGTTCTAAATTTTTGAATTCAGAGGTCGTTGTTCGTCAGCGAACTGTAAAGAAAACTAGCACTGCCAGGGCTCCAGACTGCGACCATTTGGTCGCATTTTGCGACCAAAATTTGAGAGTGTGCGACTGAATTTTACATCCAGTCGCACATGCGCGACCAGTAAATTTGCCTCCCCCACCCTTTGTATTTTTTTATACATCAAACGTTGAAGGGGCACGTCAATGATCAATGAAATAATCAATGAGACGCGAGCGCACACGCACGCAGGCAGACACACACACTCGCGCACATATTCATTAAACACGAGCACACACTCGCGTGATACCTGTCTGTGAGGCGGCCACTGCGTGTGAGAAGAAAAGGGAAAGCCACTGTGAGTGGCTAAATGCGTGGAGGGGGAGGGGCCTAGAGATAATCGAGTGCGCGTAAACATCTGTGGGAAGGAATCATCACAACCTGATATGTGTGTGTCTGAGCTATGAATAAGCGAACTATTGATTCGTTCTTCCCACCTGCGGCTAGTGTATGCAGTCCGTGCTGAACTTTTCTCTGGGCCGCACAGTCCCGGAGGAAGGTTTAGGTTTTGGTGACGGTTACGGCGGCGCATCAAACGGGTTACGGCAGCACACCGACCGCTCCCGTCGCGCGGGAGTCGGGTAAGCTGAGGAGAATAAATGTCCCACACCTACATGCGTGACAGCTAACGGGGCTTGAACTTTAAACACGCTCGAGCAAAAACAACATTCGTTTTAGACACACTGAAAATACGTGGGGAAAATCAAACGATAGACGTGGGCTGTGAGATGAAGGCGAATCTGCAGCGAGACTAAAGGAGGACAGGAAGATGGAGTTGTCCTTAACATTCAATTTAGTTTTAATATTCTTCTCCCCCTTAGTATGATCTGTGTTATTATATATTTTATGATTATTCTAATGTTTTGATGTATGTAGCCTTTTTTAATGAATTGGTATTTTAAATTATTTTAATTAATCACTCCACTACAAAAACCATCAGGACACATGTCCCATAATGCATCGTTTTGTAGTCTGTAGGGCAGCTTTCAGTCAGTTCAGTTTCCAGCTGTGTCCGGGTAGGTTTGCCCCTTGCTCCCACCCCTTTCTCCCGATATTTTTGTGATGATTGACAGGTGATGTTGGAGCAAAAACAAAAATATATGTCACCCACCAGGTGATCTGCGCAGCGTTGAGTTCACCTGGGTGATCTCAAACACGCTTGTTGTGCACCCTGGCTGCACCTATTTGGTGTCACAAAGATAAATTTCCATCCGTTTTCTTTACTTATTTGTACTGTCATGACAGCGATGCTTTTGTCAGTTTACCTGCATCTTCAAAAGTGCAGAATAAAATGTGACACTGAATTTGAAACAGCACATTGTAATTTCTGCATCTATTATTAAAGTATTTATTAGTAATACAGTGGAAATTAGTAGATTTGGTTAGCATGTTGATTTACGGTATGCGCCCCTAAATTTTCTGGTTGTGCCCCTAAAATTTTCAGTTAGGGGCCACTGTGCTCCTAGTGAAAAAAGTTAGTCTGGAGCCCTGACTGCCTCTGTGGAAAATGATGCAATGCATGTGATTTTTTTTTTTTTTTATATTTTATTTTTTGCTCTCATTTCTCCTCACTGTGTCTCTGCTCTTTAACTCTTTAGAATCTAGCAGGTTGACCACATTCAGCAAATAACCTGAAAGCTTTATATTCACGCTTTCGTTGACCTATATCTGTATAAGGCTACATCATTCCCTTTGAGTCGCCTATTTACAAAGCACGAGTGGATTTTGATTTAGTGTTTTTAGCTGCAGTGTAATTATACTAAATCCTCATTGAGGTCTACCTTTCTCTTGCTGGGTGCAGTCTCTCCAAATGCCAGCAGTTTCATGTGGACTGCACCTTAAACAATATGGCTGAGATCCATTTAATGATTGGATCTTCAACAGGCAACATTTATATTTTGATATCATAAAGTTAATTCTGTTTAGAGAATTACCGTAATGAAAATCCTGTTTTTTTTTCTCTCCTTTTTTTTAGAAGCTGAGAGCTATAATCTTTGAACGAGGCTTCTTTATTTTATTTTTTTTTGATGATTCATTTGCACATTTTTATAAATGTGTATAGAGCTTGGAGCTGTAGAAAATGTATTTTGATTTTTTTTTTTTTTTTTCTCTGTTGCCGTCCCTAGATGTGGCCCAAACCCACCTTAATTTTTGTCAGACTGTACTTTAAAATAAAATAAAAAAATACAAGTTTCTATATTTTCACAAGTCCTAATTTTTCATCAAAATAAATGTTAATATAATGTTTTAAAGCTGTGTACTACTTCTGTGTAAGACTAACTCTTGGTTCCTAGAGGAACCAAGAGTTTTTACTTCTGGACTTTAAAGTTAATTTGACAGCCTTATTTTTTTCATTTTGAGCAGCAGCAATTAACAGCCAAAAGGAAAACATATATTTAAAAAAGTATTTTTAAAAATGTGAAAACGTATTTAAAAAAGACAAAGGAAAACAGTGACCAAATGTAACCCCATGAGTTCTCCGGGGCTAATTTCTAAACTGCATCATCACTCTTTCTGTAAACAGAAACAAGACTCTGCCAGTCTGGACATGGTAAGAGCCAACAAAGAGATCGAGATGTTGAGGAAGCAGTATGAGGCCATCTCTCAGGAGCTGAAGGAAGCTCTTCAAGAGGCTGAAGTGGCCAAGTGTCGACGGGACTGGGCCTTTCAGGAGAGGGACAAGATCGTAGCAGAGAGGGAGAGCATACGGTAAGGAGTGCATTTACATCTGTCCAGCATGGAGATGCGTTACCTTGACTCTTCTGCTCACTACAATGTTGTTAGCACGCTGTGTGACAACCTCAGACGAGAGCGCGACAGGGCTGTGAGTGATCTGGCTGATGCTCTGAGGAACCTGGACGATACAAGGAAGCAGAAGAACGATGCAGTGCGGGAGCTCAAAGAACTAAAGTGAGTATCGCCTCCACATATAGATTTTTACTGACTGTCTGATACAACATGTGCTTTTTTTTTTGCTCTATTTTAAGCAAAACAAACTATTTGCTGAATTGTTTCAATAAATTTTATTTTTTTGTTTGGAATCTTTTTGGCTACAGAGTGCAGAATCTGTCAATAACTGGTTATAGGTGACATCCACAGCATTTAGTAATGCCATCAAAAACATGCTTTGTAAAAAAAAACCAAAAAAACCACATACTTTGTATATTTTATTCTGTGCGCAGAGAGAAGTTGGATGAGCAGTTGGACAAAGAAGCGCGGTATCATCAGCTGATGGCTCACAGTTCACATGATTCTGCCATCGACACAGACTCGATGGAGTGGGAGACAGAAGTAGTAGAACTACAGAAACACAGGGTGAGAACCTCTAAATAATCTTTAAATGTACTTTAAATCTAAATTACAACAGTAATGCATTTATTTGCTTTGTCCAGGATATGGATTTAAAAGCACTTGGTTTTGATGTTACTGAAGGAGTCAATGATTCTCGCTTATCAGGAGATAGTGGTATTTTTGTCTCTAAGGTGGATAAAGGAAGTATAGCTGAAGGAAGATTAAGGTAAACGCTATTCCCACTTTTTATCTGCAGTACAGACCAAAAGTTTGGACACGCCTTCTCATTCAAATGAATGGGAAGGTGTTTCCAATCTTTTGGTCTGTACTGTACACATTTTTTACTTCCTTTTTTTGCATCAAACTGTATTTTAGTTGTTTTTAATTTGAAAAAACTCAGTTTTTAGTTGTGTGCTTTTTAATCAGAAGTTTTGTTTTGTTTTTTGTACTCTGAGTTCAATTGTTTTGAAGACGTCTTAATAACCCAAGTAATCGCTTTGTCGTTTCTCTGCAGGGTGAATGACTGGTTGTTGAAAATTAATGATGTTGACCTGACCAATAAGGACAAAAAGCAGGTCATAAAAGCTGTGATGAGTGGGGAGGGGGTCATCAACATGGTGGTTCGACGAAGGAAGTCGCTCGGAGGGCGCATCGTTACTCCAGTCCAGATAAATCTGGATGGACATAAAGGTCAAACTTTTACTTGTAGCTGACACTTGAACTTTAAAAGTACATTAATATCTAACAATAGGGTTTAAAGTTACTAATTACTCCTTTTGTTTACTTGTATTTGGATGGAATTTGAAGTTTGAGGCTACATTGCAGTTTATGTGAATTGGCCCTTTTGTTTTGTACTTGTTTTCAGACAGTGGCATCAGTTTGGAAAGCGGAGTGTTTGTTGCCTCTGTGGCAGCAGGAAGTCCAGCCGCCCGGGACTGTAATCTTACAGTTGGTGACAGGCTCTTAGCTGTGAGTATGCTGGCTCAAAAAAAAAAAACCCAGTTACAATAAAAGCAGTTTTCGTGCCAATATGGCTGCAGGACACTGCCCTCTGCTGACCACTTTGGAAAACTTTTAAACTAAAACTTGATAGATTTGATTAGTAACTTTTTCCCCCTGAAAATTAACTAAAACTTTGGTTTTGTTTAGATAGTGTCAGCCTATAAATGTCATTGTTTTTATTTGTGGTAAAGTCTTTCTCTTCAATGTTTTGTAATTAAATTGAATTAGTAATGAACAGATTATAATGAATACAAGTCTATACACATGAGCAAATGGTGCTCAAATTTCCATTTTTACTTCTTTTAAAGGGTTTATTTATATATACATAAATTCATTCATTCATCGTCTAAACCCGTTTGTCCCTTTCGGGGTCACGGGGCTGCCGGAGCCTTTCCCGGCCACTCATGTGCAAAGGCAAGGGACACCCGGACAGGTCACCAGTCTGTCGCAGGGCCCATACACACTCCCATTCACACCGTGGGACAAGTTAAAGTAACCAATTAACCTACGAAGATTTATTAATAAGTTGTTCCTTTTATTTTTATCCAGATTAATGGGATGGAAATTGATGACAAGTCTCTCTCGGAATGCGAGTCTCTGTTGAGGAGTTGCAGCACTCTCAGCCTTTCCCTTATGAAGGTGAACATTTCAGACACATCTATCATTAGGTTGTCTTTGCAAGGAAAAAGTCCCACTCTGATCATCTTTTGTTCTAATTTAAAAACGTTTGCAGTGGGGTTTTTTTAAATTAAGATTGAGCTATTTTTACCCTAAAATAAAAATTTTGGTCATTTTCTTGGAAATAGTTTTTGCAGAGTGGCGGTAGTTAATTAGAAATTCACCTCTGAGTTGTGGGGGGGAACTGTTAGCATGGAGCAACCCCACTCCTCTTCCCCTCCCCGTTGCTTGAAGCGCAGAGGCCCGCCCATCGTATTTTCCATGTCCATGAGATCTTTTTGAAATGGCTTTTTTGTTTTGTCTGCTGCTGATGCACAACAATTTGCATGAAGAAATACTCAGAAATTTTGATCTACATTTTATTTATGTCCTCAATCAGAAAAATGCCACAAGAACATGATTAAAAACACCAAAAACACAATTGTCATTAAAGTGGGTCTTTTTACGGTAAATGGTAAATGGGGGGGGGGGGGGGGGGGGGGGACTTTTTAAAAAATCCTGAAAATGTGTCAATGTTTTATTTTTTCTTCATTCTTTAACAGTTTCTCCCACAAAGCTGCTGTGGACAGACCTGCTTCGAGTCTTTGAGGGACTCTGAAAAAGCCCTGCGTCTTCAGCCTTATGATTCTCACAATAGAAGCTGCAGGAACTCCAAGCACAACTGCTCCACTCAGACGGACATCTGCAGCTGCAGCTACTGCCACAGTGGGGATGAAGCATGTCGGGACACCTGCGACTCCCTGCCCAACAGCAACTCGAGCACCCACTTCCATCCAAACGCCATTTCCCACATCTCTCAGCATTCTCGCTCTCTTTCAACTCCCCGCAGTCCTTCAGAGCCCCAGTCGGAGTTCTGCTTTAGGGGGCAGGACTTCCGTCGTCCCCACACTCTTACCCCGGTGTTCTCCAGCTGCAGCTCACCGCAGGCAGCAGTGGAGGGAGGGCAGAACCTGCCAGTGAAGCCAAGTGGAGGCACTTGGCCGAAAGTCCTAGGCGGCGCTCTGGTTCCAGAGGGCACCCAGCTGTCCATATACAAGAAGCCCAAACAGAGGAAGTCCATCTTTGATGTGAGTGCTTTCAGGAGGCCTGAGACAACCCCCAAACTGGACTTCACGTCTCTGTCCCAGGTATCCAAACACTCTCCACAGAGCTCAATGTGTGAACCCACTCAGAACCCTCCCACACCACCAGCGAGGAGCGACTCCTTCAGGTTCAGGCATCGACAACAGAACAGCTCTGCGTCAGACTCCACCATCACTACCGGCACACCTCCACCTTCCCCGGCCCAACCTGTGCAGCCCCAGGACAACGGGGAGGCGGGAAATCAGCTTTGTCACACCAGCGCTCCAGCTGGTGAGACCAAGAGCTGCCGGAAAAACACAGCGGAGGCTGAGGGAAGTGGACGCTGGAGAGAAGTGCAGCAAAAGAGGAGATACCGACCAAAATCTGCACCAGCACTACGGCGAAATGTCACGCCATTACACATCCCTTCACCTATGCAGGTAACTAACAAACTTTCAAGATTTCTAACTTTAAAACTCTTCTTCTTATCCTCCTTTTCTTGCATAAGAAGAAAAAAGCCATTGAAATTGTTCTCATTAGCTGCTTGGGTCTTGCAGACACAAAGTTTCTCTAATGATGAACACTCCCCAGAGCCCATGGACTTGTTACGCTTCTCTCCTCTGAGATCAAACCGGTACAGCATGCCATTTGTTCCCCCAGGCTACATTAGCACCTCAGCACGTAAGTCCTCTCAACATCCCTGCTGCTTTGTATTTACGGAGCAGCATCTAAATACAGCGTTCTCTATAGACCTCCAGACCCATGTTGTTTTTCCAGACCCCCACCACAATGAAATTTATCCCCATGTCCTGTTGTGACAGATGTCATGAGGAATCCAGTCTACACCACTTGGAGCCACGAGATCCAGCCAAGCAGCTGTCCTCCAGCTCCCAGTTCTGGCATTTGTGTGCACTCACAAAGGTGTTTGTTGTTTTTGTTTTTTTCTAAGAGCCTCTGATCCACTGTAATAGAAGTCCTGCTCTGCAGCCATTAAATGAAAATGAAATCCTCTTTAATTGAAATTTCATCTGTTTTCTTGGTAGAACATGGTTATCTTCTGAAAAGGGCTCTAATCTTTCATGTGTACACAACAACACTGAGCGGCGTGCCCTACATCCCGTGAACAGATGGGATGGGCTAAATTCATTCTTGCTTTGGGTTTGAATAATTGACCGCCTTGGGACTTACGCAGCCATTTTCTGTCCTCTGTTAGCCCCCAGCATCAAGGTCACCTCAGTCTGGACCTCAGCCACAAGCGTAACGCAGAGTTGTGTGAGACGAACAGCCAACCGCCTCACCATAATGCCTCCTTACCCTCCAGAACTCGACAGGGTATGCATTGTGTGCCACTTTTTGATTCTTCACAACTTCTGAAATCCTTTCAGTGTTTTTGTCTCAAAAAAATCAATTGTTTTTGTTTTTGTCTTTTTTAAAACACAGTTGGATTTCTGCTGTTTACTCATGAAAAGGTCTCAAAAGCCTCTTTATATTTAAATTAATTTGATTCCTTTTTACATTTTTTAAATACTTTAAAGTCCCACTCCGATCATCTTTTGATCTATTGTGAAAGCGTCTTTTAATTCTGATTATGCCGTTTTTAGCCAAAATCGTTTTCTAGGACATAGTTTCTGCAGAGCAGCAGGAGTTGATCAGAAACTTGCCTCTGAGTTGTGGGCAGGACTTCCCATCTCCCATCTATTTTCACGCTCTCCCACTAGCTTACAGCCCCTCACACCCCCAACCTTACGGGTGAAACGAAAGTGGCAAGCGATTTTTGGTCTCTCCAGCTGTACAGTCTTGACCAGCTCAGACGAGCGAAATGAAGACGTAAGTGGATGCAACGGAATTGAACGGAGCAGGGAGGTTGTGACTTACCAGTTGTAGCTTCTATGTCGCAACAAAAACTTTTTCCAACTGCATTTTTTTTCATCTGCTCCCATTTTACAATTCGAATAAAGAAATGGCAAGAACTGCAGTTTTAAGCTTAATTAACTTTACATATGTCCTCTATTAATGAGAAAATGCCACAAGAACGTGATTAAAAACAGCAAAAACACAATTTTACTCAGTGGGTCTTCAAATACTTAAGTTAAAACTGGGAAAAAATAATTCAGTTTTATTATAAGTTTTGGAAAAACAAATCAAAGTAATTTCACATATTTCAACTTTAATTTGGTATATCATTTAACTAGTAACCTTAAACAAAAGTGTAAAATATTTACATGAGTAGAGCTGTTTGACTCTCAAACTAAAATGTTATCACATCTGTTTGTTTTTTTTTTTTTTAAGAGATGTTTTAATTGTTTTGCTGCAAAAGCAAAAAACTATATTTTCCTTCCAGAAAACATCTGTTAACTGGCCAACATGTTATTAATACTTAAAGAAGCTCCACACTTTGCCTGTTGTCTTTCTTTGTTTAAAGAACTGACTGATATTTATTCCGATTAGCTTTTGAAAACCACAAGCTAATAGTTGTTGGTTGCAGAGTGACTTAAATTGAGAACACATTGAAACAAAAACATGATCACTTGCTGATGTGGGTGAAAGGGCTCTGAAATGACTGGTTGTTTTCTTTAGCCTCCCCTGGTGCTTTACAGTTTCGGGCAGAACGCATCAAGATTCCTCCGACTCGTTACTCTCGCTCCTCCGGATCAGACAAAGGTACTGTTCAGTATAGGGAGATGCATCCCCCAACTCGTCACTTCTGTGCCAGTAAACAACCTGCATTCTTGTCTCCTCTCCTTCAGGCTCTCTTTCACATTCAGAGTGTAGCAGCCCAACTCCTCCAATGTCCCCTGTCAATCTGGACTTATCGGCTTTCTCCAGCAGCCAATCGGATGGCTCCTTTTCCACACAGCCCAGGACATCAGTCAGCCCCGCGCCAGTTGGTGACAGGCGGAGGGATGGGTAAGCCGGGCCGGGCCCTCCTCTGCATCTTATCCTCTCATCATTCAGCGGGGCTCGACATGTTTTCCAGCATTTGTCTGCTTCATTGTAATTAAATGGAGTAAACAAATCTGCCAGGCTTCATCTTGCACTGTTCGAACACTAAAGATTTATCAGTGCTCCTGTCTTCTGTGCTAATCATCAGTGTAACTCCTAATGTCTCTGGGCAGCTTTGCTCATTATTTTGTCTTTTTTTTTTTTTTTTTCCTCTCCTCATCTGCTTCTCAGATTTGTGTCTTTCCACACTTCCTCTGTTAGACTTCCACAGGCAGTAAAGTCTAGGTTCCTGTCTCTGAGAAGCTTTAGGTTCGTCTTTGACTATTTTGCACAAAAACTTTCTGCAAAATGGATGCATTCACAATACAAAATAAGTCAGTGATTTTATACACAGATTTATTTTCAAAGTTATCCTTGCAATGTTTTTTTTCCATCTTTTTTTTTCTATTAAATTGTTCTTTGCATGGAATTTTAGTTTGCCACATTTTCAGCAGCACTTGCATGACTGAACCTTGAAAATACTGAAAACTGAGAAATAGCTTTTAGCCTTTAGCTTTTATTTCCAAATTCATCTCAGTTCTCTTTATAAGAGTTCGCTCTAGAGCAGCGGTGAGCACCATGAGCTCAATTTTTCCAACGTACTATTTCGATAATCTGGACCTCACCCTTTGATGCAGGTCATCAGAAGAAGGAAGGAGCAGGGATTTCTGGAAACCTTAAAAGGCCATCGAGGCCTGAAAATGGCCTGACAGCCACCCCTGCTCTAAAGGCACATTCATCAGCACAAATGTGAAGGTTGCTGTAAATTGATTTCGAAGTAACAATGACCAGAATTTGGTCGCCCGTGGGGCGGTTGTCCCCTGCCTGCTGCCGTGTGGCGTTGGAGGGTTCCGGCTGCCGCTGCTGCTGCGGCGGGGGTCTGGGTGTGGGGGTGGCTGGGCGCTCCTCCTTCTTTTCACATTCCACCATCCATTTTAGAAGAACATAAACACTCACCTGAGCACAGGTGTTAGCTCACCTTTGTACTAATAGTTTGCATGATTGAATGAATGAAAGATCTCACACTAGTTGGTTTAAAGGCATAGGTATGCGTGTGTGAACACTGTTTTGTGTACATGTTGACATGTGGACATTTTTGCAGCTAGCAGGTGTGTTGATAACATTTCAGTGTGTGTGTGAACAGGCCCCGCCCTTTTTGTACTACATTTGAACCTTACCGTAATGATAAACAACCAGTAAACTTGTCTGCTCTATGCTGCTTCATGGTTTTATCCCCCCCCTCTCCCACTATCACCTCCCCCCCCCTCTCTCTCTAACATCCCTCTCTCTTCTTCCCTCCTTTCCTTTTCTGTCCGGTCCAACACCAAAGATTTTCAAACATGATTGAAATTAATAAAGTTTGGCCTCAATTACAAAAGGGGTTTATTCAGTCATGCCTTTGGTTTGTCTGAAGATTAATAACCCCTCTTGTTAAAGTATAATATGTCCAACACAAGAGGCCCTCAGCTCTCATCTGTCTGCCCAGCTGTTGGACAGGACAAGTTTAAAAAAAAAAAAAAAAAAAAAAAATGACCAGCAGTCTCACCTTTTTTTGCACAGTGACTAACTTTCTGATATGTTCGGGTTTTTTTTTTTGGTACGTAAACATATTTTAGGCACTAATTGTTTGCTGCGTTTACTAATCAGTTGCAAGCAGATACAAAAGTTAAATATTTACATTTTAATATGCTTGAACTTTCAAGATTATTATAATTTATTTTTTTACATGTAGGCCATATCTGGGAGAACCACGCAGCGTGACTGTCCAGAAGGGAGCAGAACCTCTGGGCATGTCCATAGTAAGCGGCGAGAACGGTGGCGTGTTTGTGTCCAAAGTGACCGCAGGCAGCATTGCTCATCAAGCTCATTTAGAGTACGGAGACCAGCTTTTGGAGGTAACACCACTGCAAAGCAGTAAACCCAGCTTTACTGTGTTTCTCTATTTTTGTCTTGTTCCTAATGAATCGATCCCATTTCCAGTTCAATGGAATCAACCTTCGGAACGCCAACGAGCAGCAGGCGCGGCTGGTGATCGGGCAACAATGCGACACAGTCACCATTCTGGCTCAATATAATCCCCACATGTTTCATCTGGGAAATCACTCCCGCTCAGGGTGAGAAGACCGCAAGATTGAATTATGAGTTTTTTTTAAAATAAATACTACAAGACCTGTAAAATAAATCGCAAAGGTATCGTTATCGCGATGTCAAGCTATGCAATACGCAAATTGCAGAAGTCCTACATACTACCCATAATGCCATGTGACCTAATGCACCCTCTAGTTAGAATTTTTTTTTAATAAATTCCTGCTGTTTTTCTCAGATCCCTGATGGAGGCGCTTAGCAACCAGCTGGTCCTTAAAGACGGGAGAGTGTCTTCCCCTGACAACCACTCCACTGTTGACACACTGAGTGAGCAGGATGAAGGCACAATAACGCCTCCATCCAAACGGACCACTCCTGCCAACAGTCCTCACAACTCCTTCAGGTATTTTTGAGGTCTTTAGAGTTTTGCTGTTAGTCCAGAGCCAGACATTTAAACTGCCGGTTCTCTCCAGGCTCGCGGGCTCAATCATTCCCATTTTTTCCGAGTCTCGTCTGGTGAGGTTTAAACGGAGTCATGCGGAGCTGGGAGTTCAGATCTGTGGGGGAAACCTGTGTGGCATCTTTGTGGAGACTCTGGACGATGACAGCCCTGCTAAGGGTCCCGACGGATTGTCACCTGGAGACCTGATCCTGGAGGTACACCGGTGTCTACCTGTGGCTTTAGCTTGTCAAAGTTATGATGTCTAACAATAAAAAAGACTTGAATTGCTCGTGTTTACATTCAATCTTAAAAGATGTATGAGTGGATGAACAAAAACATGCTACAGCTCAAGGTCTCTCTCTGCATTGTTTTATTTTCTTTATTACAAGAAATGAGTTGCTCTGGAGGATATGTGTAGTTTTGTCAACTGAATACCCTTTTTTTTTAAATCTTCATTCAGTACAATGGCGTCAGCATGCTGAATAAAACTAAAGAAGACGCTTACCTGGAAATGCTGAAACCAGTTGAAACGATAACCTTCAAGGTGCAGAATTGCGCAGACAGCCTTGCTGACATCAGAGAGACTCATGGAGATGGATTTTTTGTGAGGTAAGCACAGAGATTTTCAAGGTCCTGAGAGCAAAGGCAAAGTATACTCTACAGAAGGGGTTTTTGTGAATTTAGCAGAACACTAAAGTAACTCTGAGACAGACAAATAAAGTGATGACGAGTATATTTTAAAAGCCCTGAGGATACTTTGCAATGAGGACTGTTCACTAAAGCATTAAAATGATTGTAACATCCTGTAAAGTTGGTGTTTTTTAATCAAAGCTTTCATCTGGTGTCCTGCTCTTCATCAGAGCACTTTATGAACGGGTGGCAGAGGCAGAGCAGGAGCTAAGCTTTAAGAAAGACGACATCCTGTATGTTGAAGACACGTTGCCTAACGGTAACTTTGGCTTCTGGATGGCCTGGCAGCTTGATGAAAATGCCCAGAGACTACTGAAAGGGCAGATTCCAAGTAAATACATGTAAGTTCAGCAAAGACTTAATTACCAGTCACCTCCATACGATCAGATGTACATTTGAACTCTTGGTTCTGATTCTACATTAGGATGGACCAGGAGTTCTACAGGAGACACGGCATGACGGACGGAAAAGAGGATGGTGGCGCCGGCAAGACTCTGTCTGCTGCCGCTCGGAGGTCGTTCTTCCGCCGGAGACTAAAGCACAAACGCAGCGGCTCTAAAGACGGGAAAGACCCGCTTGATTCCATAAGCATGGATGCTTTACCGCTGACAGAGGGTGAGAAATCTTTTTTTATAGAGAAAAATGTATCACAAATCCACTACCTGGAGCTAATGGATGACAACAGACTCAAAGGTTTGCTTTGTTCCTTTGGAGCTCATCGTAAAAGGTGAAGTCTGTGAAAAATGTGTCCTCAAAAGCAGCACTCTGTTGTGTGAAAACAAAGACTTTACAGAACATTTCACACACTCTTTCCAAGAGCTGTCAACTGCCTTCCTCACAGAAATGTACAGTTTCTTTAAAGTCACCTTGTTTTGTGACTAAATTCGCAGGTTTGGGAAAAACAAAGTAAATAATTTATTTGCAGAAATTCCCTGTAAATAACTGTAGTTTGGGGTATTTTGATGATTTCGCTATTGTTTACAACTTGGTTGGTTCATCAAAGTGTCACTGCTTAAGGTGACCCCTAAAAAAACTCAATTACAAACAAGACTTCATTGAAATTTCAACACAAAAGTTTAAATGTGTTTAAATGTATTAAAAACATGTCAAATGTACAGATCCCACATTATTTTTGGTGCCTTTAGAAAGCCTGTTTTGTAAAATTCATGTCAAAGGTGTGCTGTGAGCTGCAGCGATTGTCATCTGTGTTTTCTTCTCAGATGGTCTGAGCCTGATGTACCAGCGGGTCCAGAAGGTGGACTGCTTGTCCCCCAGACCAGTGCTGATCTTGGGTCCTTTAGTAGAGACGGTTAAGGACATGCTGGTGAAGGAGACTCCTGCTAAATTTTGTCGCTGTCTGCCTGGTGAGCCATGTTTACATGATTGCTGATTTATCAAACCGCTTTTAGACTGTTTCAAAAGGACAAAAATAACAAATGTAAATAAGTGACTTGGTCTGTTTTAACCATTGATTCGTTTAGAGATAATGAAGGCGTCCCAGCAGGCAATCGAGCGAGGTGTGAAGGACTGTGTGTTCATTGACTTCAAACGAAGAAGTGGCCATTTTGATGTGACAACAGTGGCATCAATAAAAGAGATTACAGAGAAGGTAAATCAATGTTAATGTCCTTTGAATTTCACACACCATAGCACAATCTTCAAATCCAATAGTCACTTTAAGTTTACTTTAAGAAAAGAAAACACGTTTTTTGTGTTTGAACTCTTGAACATTTAGCTTCAAGAATTGATCTTTTTTTAATCTCACCCCACATAATCTCTTATAATCCAGCCTTTACATTTATACCCCATTTCTAAAGCTGACATTTTTCTTTGTCAGGACTCTCACTGTTTGCTCGACATCGCTCCTCATGCCATTGAGCGTCTTCACAGCGTTCACATCTATCCAGTCGTCCTTTTCATTCGCTACAAAAATGCCAAACAGATAAAGTGAGTATTTTTACACCCTGAATAGTTTTCATTGTCTCACTTTTCAAGCCAGTAACAAAATTAGGTCTGTAGAAGCTTAAAATGTCATTTCAATAACTTTTGGATTTAATAAATTTATTATTTTCTATGCTGTAGAGACATTTTTTTAACTAAAAATAAAAGATGCTTTATATTTTAACAAGAGGATGGAAAGTAAAATGACTCAATTCTAGTCTAATTTAGAAATTATCAGTCTAATTTAATTTTTCAGACATCCAGAAAATTAAGTTCTGCAGAAATCCCGCCACATTGTTATCCTATTACTCTGTACATTGATCTAAAAATGAACCTAATTTAATGAAATAATTATTTTGTAGACGCGTCATGCCTTTTCCAACTGCTGGGGGGTTGATGGTCTGATTTTCAAATATTTGCGTCATTTTTACTTTACACGTCGTGTGGATTAGCTCTCACAAATGAGGACACTGTGGTCTGGCAGCTACAGGCTTTCCCATCAACACGCTGCAGGAACGGTGCAGCCGGCAGACGCAGCAGGGATTGATTCCTGCTAAACCTTCACTTTCATCAGTTGAGTACCAGCTGTCCTGGGAGGGGCTCCTCGAGCCTGTGGCGTGGTTGGCCAACACTCCCAGCAGTGTGCCCCCACCCCCACACACACCCACCCCACCATACCTAATACTACTCCATGTGCTCACAAATGCACACCTCCCACCGCTGCAGCCTCTGGCAAAAGCTCAATGTTTTTATGGATCCTCCTCCTCTGAGGTCCAGAACATGCTGACCGCATACTGAGCACCATGGAGAGACCATTCATGTGTTGATTGATTGATTGAAACGTAAAGATTTACAGTTAGAAAATAGAAACCTCAAAAATTGGAATCTGTAGTTCTTCTTTATATTTCACAACAATCTAAAAATAATCAAATATTTTTCAGACTCAGGAATTTTAGGAAACCATTTGTGGGTTTCCATTTTGTTTTGTTTTAGTTTTCTATGAATGAGTAGAAGTTGCTGATGCACTCTTCCTTTTTTTTTCCTTTAGAGAACAGAAGGACCCTCTGTACCTGCGGGAGAAACTCTCCCAGAAACATTCCAAGGAGCAGTTTGAGCTTTCTCAGAAGATAGAACAGGACTACAGCCGCTTCTTCACAGGTATCCAAAGAGAACATATACACACTTTAGTTGAATTCTTTATGGAAAGAAAGAATACTCACTGATAATTTATCAAATTTATCTTAAAGATTGACTAAAATAATAATCTTTGCTATCAATTTCAACACTTTAAGAAGTAAATTCACTTCTGAAGTGACCCGACCACAAAAAATAAATGACATGTACGACTGGCTTTTTTTTTTTTTTATGTTATGAGATTATTGTTATGGATGCAGACTCCTCCCTTCCATCCATAAAATAAAAATACAATGTGTTTCCAAAGGCAGTAGCACATGCAGCTCTCCTAAAAAAAGAAATTAAAATTGTCACTGGAGCATTTTTAACTTTAACGTTTTAACCTCCACCCCCACTGAATTTTATTGAATTTGAGCCATTTACACACTGAACATCTCAAAGCATTGAACAACACAAAGTTGGAGTTTCTCAAAAGAAGACCAACTATCCTGTATCCCGTAAGGATGAAGGGGATTGAAGGACGGTGCCAATCCCTCAACCCAACTACTGGTAGTGGAGTTTCTTGTACACCCCACAACACCCCTGACAAAAACATAACCGTACACGCTCACAAGACATTATTAAACTAAATAAACTATTTTTAGCCTGAAACACAGATTTGCAAACGGACAACATCCTGTTGGAACATTTGATAAGTCTATTCACAAGTTTTACCAAATGGTCAAATCTAGAACACACTTTTGATTGGACAACAGAACATCCCATGTAGAAACAGTCTGGTCAACAGTAAGTTGGTCACTGATAGGCTGACGAACATGATCAAAAATACATTCAGATCATCTGGTTCCACTGTCTGAAGGTAGTCCGGTCGTCAGTCTAGAGTCACATGGAGCAGGTTGGACAGAACTTGCTTGTTGGGGTCAATACACTTCCAGGGAGAGCAGAAGCTGTCAGGTCAGAAGCGTCATCTTGTGTTGAATTCAACTCTGTCAGTTATGAAATCCAACGATGCTCCTGAGTCTGCAGGCTCAGAAGAATCCAATGATCTTACTGCTAAAGCAGACATGGTTGGTACCGACTCCTGCTCACTTTTGTAATCCGATCCAGTCACTTGCGCACTTGGAATGGAGCAGCCACTGAGTGCTGAATTGTTATTTTCTTCACATAACTCTGAACTGAGGTGAGACTGTGCATCACCCTTTTGACCCCAGAGGAGGCCTTCCTATCATCCAATGGCTGTAAACACCCATCTCCAGCAGATCTGAAGCTTCATGTTTCCATCAGAAACTAGAAAACTCTTGTTTCTGAAGTTATTTCTCTTAGATGTTCTGAGCATCGTATTAAAACAACTACATGCAGTTTAAGTTTTTCTAAATGTCAGAGGATTAAATCAAACCTGGAATTCAATTCAACACAATTCTTAACATGCAGTTTATCAATATATGATTAAATTTTTTAATTTGTGGTCAAATATGTAATCAAATCAGAAAGATTATGATGGAAACTTCACATGCTCTCATTTAACATGAGCTGTCAGCTCAGTTAGGTGTCGATCAGCTTGGCTTTCCTGTTCCTTTTGATTTTTTTTTTTTTTTTTTTTTTAAGCTGGAGTTTCAAGAAGATTTTTGATCTTCTGCAAACATGATTTGGGGTTTCCTTCAATTTGATTCAACAAAAGAAGTTTCCCTCTCAAAAATTACTTCCTTTGGGGCTGAATCAATCGAACATTTCTGTTAGCACTAGGTTTCTCAAAGTTGTGTATTTTATATGCTTCCGTTGCCAGGTCTTTGTGAATTGTCTCCATCGCTGCAATCTTAAGACTCTAGATGGGCCTTAAGCTTGAATGGACTTGCCAGTCAACGCATATCCAAGATGACCAAAAAAGTCAACATTGTTAGAAGCTTTGAAATGTTGAGGGTTAGTCAGTGCCCAAAGATTCACCGTATCTTTTGATCCATTGTAAAAGCGTTCCCAGTGGTCTTTTAATGATTTTCTACGTAACAAAAAGCTCTTATTCAAACGGCATTTCTTTGTCTGCTCAATATTCACAACAATTTGAATAAAGAAATACTCAGAAATGCAGTTTTAAGTTAAATTTTCTTTACACATGTCCATTTGGTTGCAGGCGTCATCCAAGGCGGCAGCGTCTCCTACATGTGCACTCAGATCACGACCATGGTGGAGCAGGAACAAAGCAAAGTCCTATGGATTCCTGATGGAGCACCATAATCATTTCACATCCGGGACTTTGTGTCCAGCATTCATAGTGACTTTATTCACCATTTTTTCAAATTACAAACTGGTACAGGCATGATGCACAGCTGACACAATGGTTTACATGAAAAACTTTCATTAAATGTGTAGCAATACTAGTGATGAATCAGTTGTCCCACTACATTAGTGAAGTGCAGTTCTTGATAGATGAACTTTACATTTGATACTTGAACGCTTTATTCTCCTTTTTTATTAACAGTCTTTTTGTCAGATAAATGCATCTAGACATTAAAGAAAAACACAATTATAAACAACAAACCACAACAAGAATCAAGTTTCTCCTGCACGAGGGAGAGGAGCAAGAGTGACAGAAAACATCTACCACGCTTCTCTTCTCAAAGCATCTGCCTCTCCCCGTGCTGCTTTTATTAAGAACACAAGACAAAGAGAAAAAGTTCATTAAGGGGTGTCGTCAAATGACCCCTTTGGTTGGATTCCAAGTTCAAACAGTATCCCTTATCAGCTCAGGACAGTGTCTTAAAACCCCCTCATCCTTGCTGGGATGAGAAGCAGATGAACAGACACACAAAGGTTTCTAAAAAGGTAAAAAGGTCAATCTGAGTAAACATTTAAACAAGAACATTTAACCAAATGCATTTAAACAATGATAATAATAAAACAATTTCCTTCACACGTTTTTAAACCTCATGAACATGTTTGCCCACAGAAATCTTCATAAATCTAAACAGAGATTTTTTTTTCATTTTTGTGACATTTTGTGCTATTTAATTTATCTAAATGGATAAGAGGATATTGTTATAAACATGTAGCTGTAGAGTTAATAAGAATATCTTCCTAATAAACTCCTTATTTATAAAGAATAATTTCCTCTATCTCAAGTTATGGTGATATTTTACTCTAATGACTTTTGTTTCATTTAATTTCTGTCATATTGTGCCAAGCTATGATAATTTACTTTTTTTTTATTTTAGTAATGACTGTGATGTAAAATCATTCAAAAAAATTTTGCTTCCTCCAAATTCCCAAATTTGACTGTTGCTACAAATACATTTTACACATTTTGGCAAATATATGGTGTTAAAGATTGAATTTCTGGCGTATAGCTGGATCTACACATTCTTACATTCTTGTTGAATCACAAGGACACATTTCATTATTAAAATCCGATTAAACACCTTGGTTCTGCGGTCAATGATGTTTATTTTGTAGTTTTTTTATATTAAAAAGAACTGACTTGATTTGATGTTTGTTTTTATTTTATTTTTGTTTATAAAAATGATTTTTATTAAATCCTTCCGGATTAAACAAAACTTGCTCCACTAGAGGGAGCAATTGACTTTTTCAGGGAGTTTCAACGCCTTTTACCAGGATTGTCCAAAATTATGGGTTGAAAAAACTAAAATCGCTTACTTTTTATTGAATTTTTAACTTGGTGTCGCATTTTAAAAACTGTTATTTGAAAAAGGAAAAGCCTAACATTTTGCACTGGTTGACTTTAAACATTTTGGTAATGTAGCTGTATTTTAGGAAACGTCATTATAAACCTCTTTATATAAGTTTGCATTTAAAACCCAAATTTACATGATTCTTTTTATGGACGTCTATAAAACATATGTAAATCTAATTATTTAGGCCTAACATTTTTCTTTTAGTTTTGTATAATTCCCCTTGATTTTTCAAAATAAGACTGGATTAAAATAATTTATATATTTTTTTGGCATATGAAGGTGTCTCATTCAACACGAGGGTGTTTGTAACCAGAAAGTTAGTCATCAAACATTGATGAAGCTTCCCTATAAATAACCAGGAGCATCTGCGTCTGCCGCTGGTGGCTCCTCCCCCGCCCGGCACCTGTAAATCTGCGATGCCATCTTCTAACAAATGGATGAGATAGGCGCCCGCTGGAGCCGAAAAACCTCCGCCGTTCGTAATGTCAGAGCGTTTGTCTAGTAGAGGATGACTATGACTTTCCCAGCTTCATAGGGCTGTGGAGCGCATTCAACAGTGCGGAGCTCCACAGGAACCTGAGGATCCATAGATAGCAGCAGGACGCGCACCTGGACTGCCAGAGAAAGCTGGGAAGTCTCCGTGATCAGAACTGGTATTTGATGTTTCTCCGTTAGAGGCATCCATTTACGCAGGCGCATTCGTGATCGTGAACGCGCATGATGATGAAGCGCGCCGCTGACGCCTTGATTTGAAAAGAAGTTTCCATTCCTGCCTGGCTTCGACTCTAACTTCCCCATCCTCCCCTGCGGTGAAGCCGCACGAGCCGATCCGGAGATGCGTGAGCCGCTGAGGGGTCGCGGGGCGCTGGCTGGTTCTCCCCGACGCGCCTGAAAAACCCACCTGACTGCCGGTTCGGGACGGGGGGGCAGCCTGTTGAGCAGAGATCGATCATGTCGAAGAACACTATGGATAAATTCAGCCCCTCGGTGCACATGTCCAAGATTGACGTGGTCATCCCGTATTCAGCAGATAATATGTTGTGTGACAACAACGGCCAGCGGATGTGGTGGGCTTTCTTGGCCTCGTCCATGGTCACTTTCTTCGGGGGACTCTTCATAATCCTCCTGTGGAGAACTCTGAAGTATCTGTGGACCGTGTGCTGCCACTGTAAAGCCAAAAAGAAGGTATGTGTTGTTGTGCAGCTCCTCCGTGGAAATTCAACCCACAGCTTTTATTGTTTTTGTGCGACAGCAGTGCGTAACGACGGCCAGTTTGATCTGGGAAAGGGGCTTATAATTAAATCAGCGCAGAGGCTCCATCAACAGAGAACACAGGGCATGACTCTGAATGATGAACTCTGCTATTTTGGGCGTCAGAGCTGTAAGGCACAGTTATATTTCACTAAAAGTTCTCCAACACTTTCTAAGCCAGCTTCTATTTGGAGCATTTTGGAAAATGAACCACAGAAGTCATCAAGGATTTATATCTGTTGCCCCAATGAGGAAGAGTATAACACCCCCACCCCCAAAGAAACAAAACCCTCTTCGATTTGGATTACAATGAGACACTTAAGTCTGTTCTGATGCAAATATGAATCATTTAGTTCAAATATTTTTACCTTGAAATGTCCTCATCCAATCAAACACGCCTGCTCTTTCTGTCTATTTATTTTTCCCAAACATGACCTGGTTCAAGTGTTGCCAGGAAACATATATGGAGACAAAACTCTCATTTAGATCAAAGCTTTGTGGAATTAAGGACATTTTGAAGATTATTTTGTTCACTGAACATAAGCAATGACCTCATTTCATTATTTTACAGTAAAAATATAGGGGTTTTGTGTACATTTTTAAATTCAAATTGACTATTTTTCTTTATAGCGCTTTCAGTCAAACAAGTTATGAAACATTTTGTTTAATGATACACTCTTTTAAAATCATGCCTCAGCACAATAGTTAGTTTTTTTTTTAACATGAGACATCATGACTCTTGATTAAATTAATATTTGTGTTGATGCTCTGCAAATGTCTGTGTATAACCGATCATATTTCCCTGAATAGGAGCAGCGTACCACAGATTACTTAGAAATAGCTGTTCAGATTTTAAGCAACAGTTTGTCATGGATTGTTATTTGCCATTGATTTTGGCATACTTTTAGAAAAGCTAGAAAGAAATGGGATCAGATTTAGCTGTAAACTATGTAAAAAAAAAAAAAAAAAAATCATTAAAGCAATAGGATTAGTGGAATTACATGGGGTGTACCTCAAGGCTTAGTGTTTGGGGCCCAAACATTTAAACCTGAACCTCAGTGACGTCAACATCCATAGTTGTTTAGTAGTCCTCAAATGACCAAAGATGGATTGAATACTGAAAAGTTACACTAAAATATGACTAGAAATCGAGCATAAAGCATACAGAAGCAAAAACATAGAAGATCGTTGCAACACAAAATAGAACTCGGTGTAGGACTGAAATCACTCCCTTTGTGCTGTTGTTCGTACTCCTTCACATGTCAAGGTGAGTGAAGTGATTGCAGTTTTACATTCTAGTCAATAATGACTAAAAAAAATCCATAGCATCCTTTATGATTCAAGGGTGAAGGTGCCTCATTCAGTTTACTCATATTTTCATTTTGTTACACTTAGAAGCTTTAAAATTCAGGAACCTGGTGAAATGTCTGACAGCTTAAGACCATTCTACAGGGGCTCATTATCTAGATCAGTAAATTCTGACCTTTTGCAAAAGCCTTTGACATATTTTGGAGATAGATTTTAAATCTTTAAATTTCTACATTTAGAAATAAGTTGTCCCCTGTGGAGATGGATGTTTTACCCATACAGTATGTTGAAAAGAGTCTGTTTTATGTTTAACTTGTGTTTGAATTGGCAAAAAAGTGGAATTTCTCAGGTATTCTGCTAAAGTATAGAAACCGTCCAAACGGCTATCAGCCTCATGTAATACTAGCTGCTTGTTTTTCTGATGAAACGAAATGTTCTGGTGAACTATCTGAAGATCATTAGTTGCATATTTTGTTAATAATGTCATTTTGTTGAAGATATTTACAGTCTCCTTAGATTCATTAATACTTGATTTATTTTGAAGGCCAGTTTTGCTAGAGTTCGTCATCTTTTTGTGTACAGAAACACCCTTGCAATGATACTATAATAGAGACAAGAATCAGTGCATTCTATTTGGATATTTTTGGTTTCTTTTCTTATTAAAATTTACAATAGTAAAAGTTTAAAGATTTTTAAGAAATGTCATAAGCTGCTTTTGGAAGCATGACAATAGTTTTGTAGCAAATAGATCTTTAAAGCCTTCCCATGACTCTATAATTTGTATTTTTTTGGCAACATTTCCGTTGTGATGACAATCCTTCTTCACAAGGTGAAGAATAAAGACTCATCTCAGTTCAAAAAGTTATTATATTGTTTGATTTTATGGTTTTATTTATCGGAAAAGCGAGATGGAGCAGGCAAAGGTTTAATGCGGGGCGGGTCTGACCTTTATCACCAATTCTCTGTGTCACTCGGTGTGCTTTGAAAGTGGCAGCAGAGTTGAAAATGATTCCTATAACTAAATCATTTGGTTTGAATTTGTGTGAAGTAAAAACTCCCACCCACAAATATTTAGAATCTGCCATCATTTGTGCTCTAGAAATTCAAATATTAGATTTGCTTTTTGGTATTTTGTTTAAAAAATTACAATAATTTGTATTTTTTAGCTTGACAAACGTTTACAATATTTCATTTTTTTAACGAGTATGTAAAAAATATTATAGAGATGTTAAAAATGAGGTTTATGCTTAAAAAAACAGATTTGGGGGCAAGTGGAGCTGCTGAGCTCCACCAACCTGTTGCTGAGAGGCGGGGGTTCCTACCACTTCCAATCTTTTCCTCCTTCCCATCTTTCCTTGTCTCATCCTGTGTCTTTTTCCTCCAAGAATTGCCTTGCAGAGTCAGAAATGCAGTGTCAGGTGCATACAGTGTGTGGCATATGAATCAGTGTTTTTGTTGCTAAGCAACAAGAAAGCAAAGGATTTCATTATAAGAGGAAATCTCTCTCTCTCTTCCTTTCCTTTTTTTTTTGAAATAGTTAGAGCTGGGAGATTTGGCTGGTTTGTTGGAGGGGACTCCCCCCCCCCCCCCCCCAACCCCACCTCCCAGCCTGAGCATAAAGCTTTTAGTGTTTTGTTTATAGACTTCTTCTTTTTTCTTTTGTTTTTTCTCTCTTCTTATCTTCCATCCAAATTGAGCCTCTCCATCTCTGCTGCTCCGTTTTCCCTGGATCATTACTAATCAATAAAACTTTTAATTTCAGGGGTTCTGATAAATGACTGCCATTATGGGGCTGGGAGGAAGCAGCAAATTGGCTTCATTGTAAATGGCAGCCTTCTCACTATGGAAGGAGTTATCAGGCCCTCATGTTTCACACTAAGGGTGAAAGCCTCAGTGAAGAAGGCCTTTATTTCATTCTGCTCAGGAGAGCTGCAGACAACAGCAAAGACCTGATGAAGAGATGTAAAATCAGCGATTAGTCATTTACCACAGACAGTCTGTTCCTTCACGGCGAGCCAGACTGATGACCGATTCCTGCTCTCTGACATGTTGTAATGCGATTTGTATCGGCTGTTCATGGTTGGCCTCTGATGAATTTTTGAAAACTTTGACTGCCGTGACATCTTCTGCTCCAGCGCTCATTAAATTGCCATTTTTGTTTTATTGTAATTCATGTTAGGAACTGTTGAATGGATGCATGTTTAATTCAGTGCATCAACAATTGACAAGCAGCCATGAATTTGGAGAAAGACGGGTCACTTCTGCAACTACAATCAATTCATCTGGTTACTGTTCTAAATAGAAAAGCATTTTTCTCTTGTGTAGGGTTACATTTGAAAATCTATAGACATGCTGGAGGAATTTATTTTTTCTTTTTTGCATAATATAAGCATCATGCAGCAGCTTGGCTGTCATCGCTCCATCTGGGAACCAACAGGTCTCTGATTAACACAAATGTGGGAGATCTCATCTGCACTATTTTTTATCAGGGGTTGATGCACATTGTGGTGCTGTTACTTTTGTTTTATGTTTTGTGCTTCGAAAAGAGAAAAATCTGTTTATCCCGCTGTAATAAACAATTGTGTTTTTGGTGTTTTCAATGTGTTTTTGTGGCATGTTTTTGACGATGGAGGCCACATATTAAGAAAGTAAGCTAGTATTTCTTGATTTAAATCGCTGTGAATCAGGAGCAGACGGAAAAACGCTGTTTGAAAGAGCTTATTTGCATAGTAGAAAAGCTCCCGGCTCCGCTCCATTCTGATGCATCCACTTGCAGACAAATAGATGTGTGCACGTCTTTCTATACAGCTGGATAGCTCCAATATTGCTCACCATTTATGCTGCACTGGTAATGTTAAGTTGGGGTTGTGAGAAGCTGAAAGTCAGTCTAATGCCACTCTGCAGAAACTATGTCCTAGAAAAGACAGTTTTTTTTCCATTTACCTAAAATCATAATTAAAAGACCACTGCAACCCCTATTAAAATAGATTAAAAGATGATCGGAGTGGGAATTTAAGATGTTTTTTCTGCTGTTTCTCAGTGTTTAACAGTGGCAGAAAAACAGAGTGCGCTGGATTTAAGTTGGTATCTGTGAAGTGGTGCCCCCTAAAGCTCATATCTTCACTTTGACCTTCACTCTTAATTTAATTCTCTGCATTCATCCAGTGACAGTATTTGGCACAACTTGAGTCCCAGTATTTTATGGGGTTTAAATGAACATAGATGAAGCTCGTTATGAGACAGCTATTTCAGGAAGATCTTCCTCCAACAAGTTGGTCTCAGTTCATTATTCATCTGATTTATGTTAAAAGAGTTTTCAATAATTGACTCGTTTTCAGAGAAATCCTGTCAGGAGCCACACGTTAAATGCAGTTTTAATGCGCTCTGCCTTTTTTCTTTTTTTCTTTTTTGGAGCCGCAGCGTTGTAGCTCGAGCATATAGGCTCACAGTGTTGATCGATGACCTTTACTGTCAGGAGGATGTGATTTAGGTGAGATTCTGAGACCTAAATTTGGAGGCGCAGACTCCTGATTAAAGTGACCTAAAGGAGATATGTGGGCCTGTAATGACGACATGTTCATTTTGGCGCCTGCCCCTATTAAAAATACATTTTTTTTGCACGTTCTCATTTCATTAAGAGAAGTTCAGTGGAAGAATTCTTAACCATCTCCATGATAAGTTGTCTCGGTAAAATTAACGGTGCAGCAACAGGTCCACGTTTAAAGGTTAGAACTCCATACATTTGAAAAACGGCGTGTTTGAAGGTGTTATTCTGCATGTGTGAAATCCGATATTCATGGAGAATAATTGAAACGTCATGTGTCACAAATCATTAAATTGTAAACTCAGATTTTAACAGTATCATGGACTGTTTTTTTTGTGTTTACATTTGAAAACTTGGCCATTAAATCGTCAATGACAGCGGTATGCTAATTAATCCTTTTATTCACGGACACTTGCCTCTGAGGTGCCAATTCATTCATTAAAACTGAACGATTGCATCACCAGGTAGACGGGTGAGAGCAAATGACTCAGAGTTGATCAAGTCGAAAGAATTGGGACATGGTTCCAAGCCTGTCACAATAAATTGCCTCCTGTGTTTCTGCTGGGGTGTTCCGTCTAACCTGTTGGTCACTTCTAAAGGCCTCTATTCAGATGAAGGTCTCTCTATCAGACTAAAAGCAACACTTTCCTTAATGTAAGTCTGTAAGCTTTCAGCACTAACATCCCCTTTTATCTGCACCTAGAGTGACAGAAGCATTGAGTGTTGTTTTGCAACAGCACAGAGGAAAATGTCTTGGAAAGCAAAAGATAAAACAAAACAAATAAAAAAATCAGATTTTAGATTTTTATGCCACCTTTAAACATGGCTGTGCTTGAAATATGTCTATATCTTTCAAACAAACCTTTATTTATAACTATAAACTATAAATAATGTTGAGGTAGCTACCAACAAGCTTTCTCTTTTATTTATTTTGGCCTAACCTTTTCCCTTTTTTTGCACATTTACAATGATCGTTTTACAGAATTGATTTACCATCGGGAGTGTCAAGGAGACTTTCATCTCTTTTGCTAAACGCCACACAGTGCAGTCGTGTGTCGGCCTTCTGCAGCCCACACTCACCACGTCATTTTCAAGACGTCCTCAGATAACCGAGGCATACATCACTGCTACTGCCAACCTGCTGCAAAGGGTGGTGTGTCCGAATGAGAACACAACATCCTGTTATTTCAATTTGTGCAAGAATTTATCAAAAAAATGTAAGAATTCTATAAACCTATAGAGTATTAATGGTGTAAATAAAACATTAAGACTGCATTTTAGTGATAAACATCTCATTCTTCTCAAACTTTCTCTACAAACAGAACATGGAAAGAGTCTTGATATTTCAAGCTGCTAAAGACCACAATTGGCCTCCCTGGGTTTTGTTGGCTGTATTAGCTGATAAGTGGACTAGACATGTTATTATACTGTTATGAGGTTATAGCTGCAGAGCTCTGGACAGGCTGCAGGACCAGGAACATGCTAAGATGCTAAGGTGCAATTCCCTGACTAATGGCTCCAAACAAACAGTTACCTGTTTAGTAATACAGATGTCAGATCACGTGAAACCATTAGATCTATATTTGCTTAAATATTTGCAAGATTTAGTGTTTTGTTTACCTTTGCATGAATTCGCCATCCCTTTAATCTGTTGCTGGTGGATCTTAAGCCTGTTACAGCTAAGTCTGACAGTTTTTCCTCCCCAAGAAATCTCACCAAAAAACAAACTAGTGACGTCTTTGATGTGCAACACCGCTACTCTTCTTGTGGCACTCAGCCTCTCCAACTATTGATTTGCTTAGTCTTAAATCTTCACAACAGCTCACGAAATTTACAGTTTAATTTGTTGGAAAGGGCTTTCCTGTTCTCTAAAGCAGCTGGGTAGTTTTTGTCAGCCATCATTTCTCAAATAGAAATAACATAAGTGCAGATGTGGATCATTTCCAGAAATGCACACATGTACATTTGCTGCAGAAGTGGCGCTAGAGATCCCTATCAGAATAAAATTGGTTCTTTAACTTTTTTATAGTAATAAGTTTTAATTTTGAAGAGATGTGATTTAAAAAAAAAGCTGCAACATTTAAATTTCTTTTTGAGTTAAAAACCAACCATTTAGCAGTAAAAAGGTAATTTATACAAAAAAAAAATACTTTTGAAACTATAAATCATTACTTGGTTTTCCTCCAAAATAAAATGCACCTCTCCTCCAAATCATTTCTCTGCATGTTAGATTCCAGCACAAATCTTTCCTTTGAACTTTGCAAAGACTTACTGTACGCTGGGAGCACCCCGTTACAGAGTGCTGCAAATTCTTGGAAGCTGTTACAGGGACACATTCTGCATCTGAAGAATGCAGCTTGCTGAGCTCATGTCCATAAACACCACAACAAAAAAGACAGCTGTAATTGCCTAGAAGGCACACATAGTGGTAGTAACCATGTGAACGGTCATCTTCCCTCACATGTGCGCAAGGAGGGCAGTCATGGAAAACCTGGAGGCACGTTAACCTCCTGGCTGTTGCGTATTTTTTTTCCTTTTATCGGGGAGCATCGTTAACCTCTGCATCCTGTTGAGATTTCCTACTCTATGAATCACGCCAATCCCACCAAAGAGATGGAAATACAGGAAGAAAGACAGTCAGACAGGCAGGCAAGGAGGCAGGCAGCCCACTCAGTGAAGCAGAAAAACTAAGAGCTCGGTAGCTACCATGGATACACTCCTGGAGTCTTTTTGCTGCTCTCTCGCTGTACGTTTCCCGTATGCATGTGTGCAAGCACAAGCGTAGGTTTGTTTTCTTGTTGTCATTTTTTTGTTCTTTTCCAAGGCCTTTTCTCTAACGTTAGAATCAATGCTTTCCAGTTTTTTTTGGCCTGCAGGATAGGTCATCTTTTCTTCAACCAGATTTAGTTTCTCTTTTAGTGTTATTGTTTCTATTTCTAAACCTAATCAGAAATCGATGCTGCATTTAAACTACCCTTATCTGTTTTTCTGTACCAACTGGCAAACAGGTGGTGAGCAGCTGTAAAAGTTGCAGAGCGGAACGCTTTTCCAGGTGTCTTTAGACTTGAAATAGGCCTAAAAGACGAGTAAATATTGGATTTACATTTGCTGCATGGCCAGATGGATCACAACATGAAAATGTTGTTTCATTTCTGCAAACAATTTTTTACACCCCCTTCTATTATGTCAGATTATAATGGATATACACAGTACTTATCTTATCCGTGTACAGCCTGTAAAAGATTATTACCAGAAAAAGCTGCATGTTGCAGTACACAGGAGGTGGTGGTGTGATCTCAGTGGAGGTTAAAGTGGTCAGGTGGAGCCTTGGGGTTATATTTTTTCTGAATCAATTTCTTTAGGACAAAATATTGATGAACATTTGGAATGTTTTCAACTTAGAGACTTGCTTCTTACTCACTCATGTCACAGAAAAAGATTTTGCTCTCATATTTGGCTTTATTGATCAAACTCCCTAAAATAATAGCCAACAAACTGTTTCTATCTATGACTGTATAAAGTTAGTGGAACATGAAGTTAAGAGGCAGTTGGCAAAGATGTCAAAGAAAGTACTGGAGGAACTCCTAAGGATTTGTAGTTTGCAACTTCTCATGGATACTACGGCCGTTTCTCACACAAAATCCTAAATAAATGTGGGGCGGATTCAAGATGGGTGCCATAAACACAAGTGAAACCATTAAGAACATTTTTCTAAATACAGAGTAACGATTCCTGCCAACATTTACCATCTGAGCAGCTTTTTTTTCTTTCTAGCACATAAAATACCTCACGTTTTTATGATGTGATGCTAAGGGTGTAACGATGAATCGATTTACATTTCTACAATGCAATCAGATTGATCTTTCTTAGGCAAGTTGCTAATTGAGTCGACCTATACCATCATAGAATCGTTTCAAAATGGAATAAATCGATTATATCGATATTGGAAAATTCCATTTGGATTGAGGCACGGTAGGTTTTTTGTACTATAACATAATAACAACCGGACATTGTGGACAACATACATGTGATGTCAGCAAAAAATGATCATGCCATCATTCCAGTCCAATGTGTGGAAACACTTTGAATTTTGCAAAGACATCTGACCAAACAGTCTGGTAGAATTTTCTAATAATGTTCCCTTTGGAACTTTAATTTACCATCAATTCTTGGTACTTGTTTGTTTGTACACATGTTTAATTTACACTTGATTATCTTGCATGAACTCCAAGGAATCTGGAAAACTTCCCCTGCACTGTTGAACCCAGATATTTATCTCTGAGTCACACTGATTGCATTTTTGGCTAAATATGTCCTGAATCAATTTTAAGTCAGTCAATTTGATCAAATCGGATTGTTTAGAATCAACCAATATCAATTATGAATCGGATCATCAACCACAAATTATGATACACCCCTACAAGATGCACTTGATTTTCGATGCATCCAAGAGAATTCGTTCCAACAAAAAAAAAAAAAAAGGATTTCCTGCTAATTTTAGCTTGCACATTGTTCTAACTGCTGCCTTTGAATCTGTTTGAATTTTTTTTCAGGAGGTCCATCGGATCACCACAGGGGAACACATTAAGCGTGTGGACAAGGGTGACAGCGCAGCCAGCGAGGTGGGCTGGATGACCTCGGTCAAAGACTGGGCTGGAGTCATGATATCCGCTCAGACGCTGACGGGAAGAGTCCTGGTGGGTTCGCCTCCTTTCATGCTTGAAACTGAAAGTTGTTGCTTGGTTTCTGAGGCTCACTGTCACAGCCAAATGTGGTCACGACAGCAGATTACTCAAGTGCCTCTTTTTACTTTTGCCACGTTTCTATTAATGAAAGTTGCTCAGGTGAAGCCTGCATCTTTAAGTCCACAAATGAATCACATTCAATTGATTATTTTGCCCCTCCAACACGTAAATACATCCATTGGACTTGCACATGTCGGTCTTTTATGTCTCAACAAAGCCCGGGCAACAAAGAGGATAGATTAAGAGAGTGTATTAAGGTCATGATCCATAAAGTCTCCACACGATGGAGAGAAACAGATGCAGTGGGAGGGGTGTTCCGCTCAGCAACTGCATCTGGTCAACTCTAATGGTTGCTATAGTGACTGATGTGACTGTCAGAAGCCACATGTCTGTTTGATCATTTCATGTTGTAATTTTTGTTTTGTGACCTTTCTGACCCTGTCTACCAATTTAGTCAAGGTTTCTTTAAATGTATTCCGGATTTTATTTAGGAATCAGTCTGGCAGTTAGGGCTTGGCATGCAATAAGATGGGAGAGATGATGAAATGAAATGCACGAGTGGGAGCGCCATCCTAAAGCGTGCTGCATTGCCAGCGCTCGGGGCGTGATCCCTCTCCGGCCCACCCCTTTAAATGTGGTGTCACATCTCTGGTTGGCTCAGTATGCCTCCTGTTGATTTAAAGCTGGGTAAGCGCCTCACTAACACTGTCTGCTGGTGAATATTCATGCCTGCATCATGTCTGCATTATTTTGTGAGGATCAGAATGACAACTGTCCTTGCATTTAGTAGTTCACGTCGTTGCAGACAAGCTGGTGATTAACAATAATAAATTTCGCCTTAAGAAAGACAGGCTTTGCCTTGATTTTTCCCCTCTCAGACACTAAAGCCTGTCTCAGCACGTGTTGTGTATATGAAGCTCAAGTGCTCTGTCTCAATGAGGGCCTGGAACACAACTGTTTAGCGGGTGCTCGTCTGTAACCATGGCAACTGCAGCTTACCTAAACACAGCAGATGTGTGTTTTCTCTTCAGCCTTTTTAGGACACACATTAAAGCCTATTTCGAGGCCATCTGAGGGAGAGTTATACTGGGAAGTATGAGCTTAAATAAAACACTAATGGTATTTATATTCATGAACTTGTGTGCATGTTTGCTGCTGACCTACTATTCCTGCATCGCCATCTCCATTCTTCTATAACATTGTTTCAAAGCAAAGGTTTCTATGTCTATCTGTTTATCGATCCATCATCTTCCGTTTTTTTGTAATCCAGTGGTGGTGGTGGTGGGGGGGGGGTCCCTTTCTCTGACCCTGTTCGATACCATGAACATCTTTGTATTTATGAAGCAGGTCTAGATTCTTTTGTTCACCTTTGTAGGGTTAAGTTGAAACTAATAGTTTAACATGTTCATGTACAAATATAATACCTAATTCATAAAATCCTAAGCTATTTCTTCTCTTTTCAGGCACAACAACATTTTTCTGTTAGTTTTTCAATGTAACACTTCACAATATTGTGAGGATTAGTCTAATGTTGTGGTCCCCTCTTCACAATTTAACCAGGTTTCGTTTTTATTTCTCCTCTGCTTTTAGATCATCTTTAGGTTTAGTAGCTTTTATTATGTTTAAGTTTATTTGTTAAAGTTTTATTTCCATTCCTGGCCTTGTCTCCAAGACTTTTGGTTGTCCACCACCTTTCCTGACAAATTTATTCCTAAAAGTCTCACCTTTATTGAGTTAAACCACCAGTTGATTGAAATTGGGTTTTAAACTAATAAAACTAATTTTGGAGTTTAAATTGACAATTAAACTATGTTGTCAGAAAAAGGACGGCATTGGGAAATGGAAAACTGGCATTGGGAAATGGAAACTGAACAGATTCAGTACTTTGGCAAATAATAACCAGAATAAAAAAAAAACGATAATTATAGTAACACACACTAAAAACAACTAAACAAAAAGCATCATTCATGTTCTGCAGTCATTAACTGTCCTGCTAACAGACACAAACACAATATGGGACATAGTACAAAGGTCATAGTCCTAGTTAATATTTAACTTTAACAACTTTGTTTTTTTTATTCTCCAATGCATTTATTTCTATTTCTATTGATCCTATTAAAGGCAAATAGGAAAATAATAATTCAAAAGCGATGTAGTCTTGTTTGATACCCCTTTACCTCCTTTTCCTGGTGAACAGAAAGATGGGATGATGGTTCCTCTTTACTAAACGTGGTATAGCTATAGTGAGCGTAGTGAGCATTTACAACTGACATGGTGAGTAAAATGCAGGTACGAGCTTCATCTGGTCAAGAGATTTTAAGTTAATTTGCTGAATTGAACTGTTTGGCAGATTTTTAAAGATAAGACCATGTACTCTGGACTATTGCTTGGGAGGATCCCTGATGAGTTAGGTGACGTTCATCTGCAGGAAATCAGCGCTCTGCTGATCAGGCACTCCCGTAGAATAAAAAAAAAAAAGAAAAAGCTGGAGAATTTCAGATCAGCTGTGTCCTGCGTGTAAGGATAGGGTTTACCCCAGATCGGGATGTAGAAGGATCCCATCTGTCAGTTTATGCAATATTGCGTTTGCCCTCCCCACTCTTTGATGTATACATCATGAAAAACCTACCTCCCTATTCATCACAAATGTCATCAAGATGCTGTTTGCTTAGATCAAAACAAACACAACTTGCGCTGTAGCTGTGCCAACCTACTTATCAGTTTTCCGGGGAGATCAGGCACATATTCGGTGTGCCGCTTTGCTTAAAACAGTTGCTAAAATACAACAACAAAAAAGTATGTGATTGTTTTATGTAATACGCAATACATTTTTGGCTTCTCCTGTCTGTTAAAGTGACAGCAATTAGTTAATAACTTATGTGATGAAAATTGTGGGTTCTTTTTTTGGTTTTAATATGCCCTTGTAGCATTTTTCTGATGATGGAGGACATATATGGATTTCTGAGGATTTCCTTATTCAAATTGTGGTGAATCAGGAGCAGACAAAAAAATGTTTGGTGGGCCACAAGCTCCCTGCTCCACTCCATTTCAGTTGCATACAAATAGATCCATGTGTTTCTTGGTTTTCTATGTCTGAGCTGGCATCTGGCTCATAACTGTACAGCTGGATAGCTGAGATATTCCTCACAACTTTTTTTTTTTGCACATGTAATGTTAGGTTGGGAGTGTGAGGGGCTGTAATACTAGTGGGAAGAAGTGTAAACAAAGGGATGATGGGAAATGAAGGCAGGTTTTCTCCATGCCAACAGTCACGCCCACAACTTAGATGTGAAATTCTGATGAACTACTGCCGCTCCGCAGAAAATATGTCCTAGAAAACAACACAGGTTTTCTGATTTCATCTAAAAACAGAATAATCATAATTAAAAGACCACTGGGAAAATTGTTAGATAATTTAGTGACAACTATACTCTTTGTAAAAACACCCAACATGCTGAATTCAATCAACTGCAGTGCGTTGAAAGTGAAGAGTATTTATCTCAAATTGTGACCAAGAAAGATTTCAATCTTCAAATTTTCTGGAAGGGCACCCTGTGTGATTCCCATGACTCCAGCCCAGCAGCCAGCAGATGAATGGAAAACAGGATGTGCTGTATTCCCCTGAAAATGTGATTTCTCTTAAATGGTGGGGCCCCGCAGAGTGACATTTAGCCCACGTGTGCTTGGATATAGAGGTCCATGGGGGAGCTGGGATGTCATAGAGCTACACTTCTGGCCAAAGAAAAGGTTGCTATAAATGGAAGAAGAGACAGATGCCCTCTGGCACAACTGACTTTGCAGTCTTTGCCCATTAAACTCACAGGTCATATGAGACCTGGTCAATGAGTCAGAATGTGCTTACAGGTGTGGAGGAAAATATTTCAAATCAAGCAGGAGAAAGTGGAAATAATCCATGTTTTAGGGCAGAAAGGACAGTTTCTATTTTTGTTTAGTTTTTTTTAATATTTTTTTTTAGTTTACCCCACCTTTAGAAAAAAGGGTGTCTGGTTCAGAGAACTGCTGTGGGATGTGGATATTTTATTGGATGCTAGGGAGAACGAGTCGTTATTTAGGCGTCACAAAGATTTGATGTAGCTTCACTGCAGCCACAGGGGAGAAAAATGAGCAGGCTAAGAAAGGTGTTTTCATAAGAAGGATAAATCCAGCCCCCGCCCTTCTCTTGTGAAGTGCAACATGGAAAAGCTTTTTGTTTGATGAAAAAATGAAAGTCTAAGAGTAAATACTTTTTCTTGGACTTACTTTCTGTTCTTACTGCACAGTGGCCTTTAGTGGCCTTCTGCAGGGGGATGGAAGCAGTTCTCCTTCATGACTGAGATACTTTATTTTTTTGCATATTTTCCACAGTGTGCAGCTCAGCGTGAAACATCATTCAGTGTGTCCCCTTTGTGGGGTTCTCAGATGCCCCTTGGCTTCGGATAAAGGAGTCAATGTTTGTATACGCAGTGTATTTTTTTGCAATGACAGACTGTTGTTTCCTACCTGTGGATTTTGTGTGACACTGCCCCAACATTGTGGAAGTGTCATTGGGCTCTCTGCTTGCTTGTAACTCTGTCGCTATTTTTGGATGATAGCAGCTGTCGGGCCTTTTTTGTTAGGCTTGAGCAGAAGGAAACAATGCCATGTGATGCTAAAGTTATTTTGTGGTGTTTGCTGCTCTTGGTGCAGCCAGAAGCAGTAACATCTGTGTGAGGCACCTGTGTCTACAAAGTAGGTCTTTCAAACCATCTGCCACTGCAAAAAAATGATAACCAAACTGCAAAAATAGTTAATTTTATTACTATTTTTTGACATGCTCTTTAGGTCTGAGGGAAGCCCTGGTCCCACCAAACATAGGGCAGCTTATAATCAAATGGCTTGAGTTAGAAACCTTTGAAATTAGTGTGTTGTCCCACAAAATTGATTGCCCCAGATGCAGAGTTCTGAACAAACAACCCAGCCTAATTTCTATTGTTTAATGTGGTTGAACCTTTCTCTTAAACTTTATTTAATATAGGTCACACATGAGATAGACTAGTATTGCTTTTGTTCTATAAGAAACTACCACAAATTGTTTTTTTATGTCCAAATTTAATAAACCTTAAATTTATTTAGATCTAAAATTGTTTAGATCTAAATATTTAGCTACACACAAAAATAGTTTTTGACTGTCTGTGGATGACTGAAGAAAATGTAGTTACAAAATCCAGGGAAGATATATTTTTAGATTTTTGTTCTTATTTATTATTTTGCACAATTAAAATACACAAAAACTCTTGTGAAAAGATAATACAATACAGTGCAGGACGAGGCAAAAAAACATCCACCTAATAAAGCAAGTACAATGATGATAGAGAATTCAGATGTAAAAAAATACAAAATAAAATAATACCAGTGATGGTGAATCACAGGGTTATTACTAAATTTATCACACAGAATAAACAAATTCAGTATAAACAAAGTACATGAGGAATATCTTTGATAAAACAGAAGTTAAATGTTTTTTTTTTGTGGCATATTTTGTAGCATTTAATAGAAGTGCAGGTTTTTCACGGCCTGCTTTCACTTTTGGGGATACCTAGTCTTCAGTCTTCATGCATTAAATCAAAGACAGTCAACACTTTCTTTGTCTTGTGTTACAGCCAGTGGAAAATAAAAAAAACATCACCGTTATATTTGGGGTTTCCATTCTCTTCTAAAAACTTCACTTTATAGAATAATCATATTATAATTCTACATAACATTCAATTTGTAGTATTAGAATAGTGTATATTTGCAACTTTGACTAATACATGAAAATGTACCTTTTTAAATCTGCTGTTTTTTGTCAAAATAACATAAGTTAAGAGTTCGATATTTCTCATATCTTACTGAGAAATTATCCAAATCGAATTGCATAAATAACTAGTGTCAATACTTTCATTTACAACATTCCTAGTCTGACCTGTTAAGGCCACAAGAACATATTATTTACTGTTAACTGTGCAGCACAGCAATCTGATAGCAGGCGTGATAACCTTAAGCGTCAGATTGGGTGTCTCTGTCTGCCTTACAGTAATTAACTGTCAAAAAAACCAAATGAAGCAAAAACATCATGAATGCATACAGCGTTCACCACTTTTACACAGGTCTTTTGAGATATTTTTAGCTTTGAGTGTGTGTGTGTGTGTGTGTGGCTTATATTTATTATTTGCCCTCGGTGCATCACAGAGACAAATTTGAGTGATTCTTTGACGCAATTATTAGATGTGGAGTTGTAACCATCTGTGCCTGGAGAGTCTGCAGACTGAGTGCTGCTTGATTCTTGACTTTGCACACTTAGGGGCCAAATTCTAGGAGCCAGCACGTTTTTGTTTTGTTTTTTTGGAAAGCAGAAAGACAGAATCAGGTGTGAATATTACCCTTCTTCAGGAGCAATGTTGAGGTGAATTTCTTACCTGGAAGACTTCTATTTTTGGCACTCAAACATGACAGGACTGTAGTTGGAACAAACATGTGAGTATATATAGTTTAATGGAGTTACGTTGTCATAACTTTAAACAGTTGGTCCCAAACAGATTTTTTTTTCATCCCCCAAATCAATTTTTGTTAGCAGCATTAAAAGACATTCTTAGCTTTGATGAGATTCTCCAGACTTTATTGGAAAATAATCTGCTACACATGACCTGCTATGAATGAAAGCTTTCAGACTATTTCCAACTAATCAAACAAATCTTTTCCCTCTCAGAGATAAGTTGAAGTAATGCTTTAGTCACGGTGATGAAGATTTCCCTTTGCCTGATTAGGTGGTAAAGCCTGTGAGAGAAAATTAATATATGGGGGGGGTTGACCAGATTTATGAAATACGCTTCAACGTGAAAGTTCATTTCAAGTTTAGCCCGAGCTTTGCATACTTTAAATGTATCTGACCTCACAGAAGCATGACATGTCCAGACCATTCAGTGGCTGGTTTTTTATTGATGCTTCTTTATACCTCATCCATCTTGAATGTCTCCAATCCTTAAAAATACATGCAGCTGTGACATATATAGCATGCCCAGCTTCTGAAAACATGATTTACATTTTAACCTTTGACATGCATGTCCATTGTTAGCCCCTCCTCTACATTTCTCAGAAAGATCTCAGCCCCTTCTCATGGAACTCTGACAGAGCTGAAGAACTACTGTTAATAAAATACTTTTCTTTCTGCTCCTCTTGTTTTGAAGTACGTTGAGGCTTCATGTTCCAGCTGGTCCTGAGAGCAAAGGCGGGAGCTGGGAGGCATTCGAATTGTGCCAGTCTAAGCGCTTTACTGTGAGAGTCTTTGTGCCGCATCCAGGGTGGCTTAAATCACAGCTAAGCCACTGTGTGATTTGGAGTTCCATCCTGCATGTTGTCCTGGTGGATGTTTTACCTTAGTGCAAACTGTTGAAATGTTCAAAAGGGTTATTTAGACCCAGGCAGAATCAGGTCCGAAGAGGGCGGACCATCAGAGGGTTAATTAATCGCACACAGAAGTTGAAACAAGCCAAAAGCAGGAGGTTGGGGGGCCAGACCTCAGGAGTTTTTACACTTGAACAAGGACATTGTTGATTCCCATAGGTCAGATCGTTTGCTATGTACAGAGACCAGTGTCAGAAAAACAAAAGGATCTAGTTTCAGGCTGCGTGTAGTTACAGAGCAACCTATACATTTTGAAACTCTAACTGAGCACCTGTGTGAAGCTGCCGAGGCTTTAAGGGTGGATCCAGTTTCTGGCTGCTTCAAACTCCATGATTATTTTAATATCTGAGGAATATGGCTATTGCCTGGAGGACAAACGCAGAGCTACCGTTTTAAAGCTGCAAGGGGGGAATTTCTATATGGAATACTGCTTTCTGCAGCACAAATATGTAAAAGTATGCCACCATCACTGCTGCTGTGACTACTGATTATGAATATTTCTGCAAATAGAACAGAAATACGATAAGAAAAGTGATTCAACAACAGAAAATCAGTTTAAAATCAATGTAAATTGTAAAAACACATTGGGAAAAATAAAAACAAAGAAGAAAAATGAAATAAAGACAGGAAAGTGAAATATAAAGCCTATGGATCATAACCAGGTTCTTTGATAAAATTGTTTGACATGATTTATCTGGTATTAGAAAAAAATTATGTTGCATTTTTGCAAAAATAATCTTAGGTGGTGGTAATCTTCAGACTCTTATTCCAAATTCCTTCCTTTCACATGATGATGCTTTGTCAGCAAACAGATCTGTCAGGTCTCCAAAAAAAACATTTATTTAAAATGTATAATGTCTGTTTTGTTAATACAATGTTTAATATTTTTGTCCTTTGGCTTAAAAGAGGAAAATTGAACTCTGATGTGGATCTGTGATGTTACACAATTCTGTAAATTCCAACCATCCTGCTGATGATTTGGCTTTTAAATTTTATGGTGGTCCCAAAAATTAGAGGTTGGTGTTGCTTACAGTTTGTTTATGACCATGCAGGCTGGTCAAACACATGACATTTTGTCAATAAGGCACACATGTGGGAATTTTAAATGTCCCTTTCAGTTACAGCTTGAAATAGCTACTTAAGAAAAGAAAGTTCATAGGGAATAAAAAAAAAAGGGAACAGATTTAGTTGGACAAAAAGGGTCTGTTTCTATTGATAACCAAACTACAACACTGAAGTAGGTCTCACAAACACAATGATAGCAAATGCTAAATGGCCTATACTTATGTGTATACCAGGCTGGAATCGAACCTGCAATCTGCTGAGCAGAGGTCATCGCCTCTACTAGTAAGGGAACTAAAACCTTATTGATAGGGCTCTCAATTGGTGTCAGGAGCGATGAGGTGGGAACAAGAATGCTTTGAAATGTCCTGCAATTAACTTATTGATCCATCTGGTAGTTGTTAATCCTTCAGCAAAGCTTTGGACTGCAGGATGAAGGCAAAGTAGTTGGAGAAAAAAAAGGCACACGGGCGTACAAAATGGTCACAGATTGGCTCTGTTCTACCTAAACAGCCTTGCTGCAAATGTGTGGCTGGGAGCCCCAGCAGAAGCCTGGTACCCCATGCAGTGTGCTCTGAAGTTCAGTGAGCTGCACAGATTAAAGCGCAGTGTGTTGATGTTTGGTTACGCAGTCAGTGAGGGAGCATGAGTGGCCATAAAGACCCTGCAGGCAATTCTACAGACAAGCTTCAATTCTCAGGAGAAACCTGGTGATTACTGACAACAGCTACCATTTTCCTCTGTTAGTGTACTTTACTTCCCTCTGTGTAAAGAAAGACAAACAGTTTCATTTCCAGAAAGGCTAATGTGTTTTTCACAGCATTGAAACTGTTTGCATTAAGTGAAAAAAATTCAAGCAGCTCTTTGAAAAAGTGATTATTTTTCATTATTAATTTGCACCAAAAAATGTGTTTTAGAGCAAATGCAAAATAACAAACAAATCCAAATTTTAGTTTTGGTTTATTATTTGGGCTATAACCAACTCCCTGTCATGCTGCGGCTTCCTACCAGACCTTTTTTTTCTTTCTATTCTTGGTCTTCCTGCAAATTGCTCCTTGAATACAGTGACGCGGGAATACATTTCCGCTGCGCCACACGCTGTGCCAACCCCAGACAAGTAGAAATTTTAATGAGTAGCAGGACTTTTCTTCTGTGCCTCCCATTAATTAACAAAACCGTTTCTTTCTGTGTATAGTGGAATGAAATGTTTACAGCAGCTGCATAAATCACAGGGTAAAGCATAAGTACAGCCCAAAAAAAAGCAACACACAATTTCATTTTAGGAGTTTTATCAAAAAGCTTGCTGCGTATTCAGTGTAACTCCTAACTCCTAAACTGTTTTAATTTTGAAAAAGTACCCTTTTTATAAAATAGTTTAATCTTCCTGGAAATATTTGAGGAAGTGAGACAGCTGAGATATGTGCTTGACTGAATTCACAACTACATACAAGCCTCATCTTTAGAAAAAGTAGTTTCCCACAGCTCTAGTTCAGCTACAGAAACGTGATGAAATGGTATTCAAGCGGTCATTAAGGAGCTTTCTCTTATGGAGAACAGCACACTTCCCACACTTTTTCACTCAAAACACTTCTGCTCAACAGGAGGATATAGGTGGTTGCCAGGGACAACGACCATGTAATAATGGTACTGAAACAGGTGAAAAATGGTAAAAATGTCCCCCTGCGTTTGAGTTTTTTTTATCACAAAATACTCCAAATGAAAGGTTAATTTGGCATTCATGATTTTTTGGTCCTACATAAACATTTCAGCTGCTGTTTCATGTTTTTTCTCCAAAAAAACAACAGTTTCATGTTTTTTTCTCCAAGATAAATCAGAAAACAAAACTTAAGCTGCAAAATAATGTCATTAAGGTAAATGTACTGGTGGGTGAGTTGTGTTTAAAACAGGTTAACCAGAAAATAAACACGACGGACTTGATATGAACTGAAAAATGACAACAAAACCCTGAAGGAAATGTGGGGAGAACCCTGAGAACTGAAACTATGGAGCTTCACGTATAGAGGAAGTAATAATTAGCTGTGGTGATTATAAAATTAAATCAAACTGCAAAAATAAACCCTTAGAAATAAGTCAAAATACTTAAAATTAGAAAGAAAAAAATTTAAATAAGCAAAAAGAATTTGCCCATGGACTGAGGAAAATAGTTTTACCAAAAAACGTTATTTTAAGAATAAAATTCAAATTACTAAGACATGTTTGTTTTTTAAACTAAGATTATTTTGCTGCTGAAAAGCTGTCTTGATAAGATTACTTTAATTGCAAACATATTTTCTTGAATTAAGGGTCTTTTTAACTTTCAGTTTTTGCAGTGCAGTTGGTACGAGGAACAAATCAAATCAAATCAAATCAAACTTTATTTATAAAGCACTTTTCATATATAAATATAACACAAAGTGCTTTACATTAAAACACAACAAAATATAAAAACAAGCATTGACGATTTAAAAATAAATAAAATAAAAATAAATAAATAAATGGGGCCCCCCTCCCCGTACCTAGCCCCCCACTCCTTTCACACCTCCCACCCCCTAAGTGATGGCAAAGGACAATGAGAAATAGGCTGAGCACAAAAAGAGGATGCTGGAAACGCTAATAATTGGAACCTCCCCCTCCGGGAACAGCCGCATAGACAGCCAAATGCAGCTTCACAGGCGGGGACCGCTCCACCACAGCTAAGTGGTGATGCAGGTCCCCATCTAGAGCTGCAGTGGCTGAACAGCAGCCGACCCAGAAGGAGGGGTTCCAGCTGAGGAAGCACCGGAAATAAAAATGAATAAAAATGAGAATAAACAAGTAAAAATATTGATAAAAACAATAAAACATTAAAATAAGGTAAATTAAAATAACGCGTTAAAATCAGATTCAAGTTCATAAAACAAGATAAAATGGATAGATAAATAAATAAAATAAAAAGTACATATAAATAAATAACTGAATAAATACATAAAAGTAGTAAAAAAAAAATTAGCTAAAAGCCAGGTTAAAGAGATGGGTCTTTAGCCTTTTCTTAAAAGTATCAATGCTCTCTGCGGCTCTCAGGCTCTCTGGCAGACTGTTCCATAAGCGGGGACCATAGTGCTGAAATGCAGCCTCTCCATAGGTTTTAGTTTTTACAGTTGGAATGGTTAACAGACCAGTGCCAGAGGATCTCAGGGTCCGCGAGGGTTCATACTTTACTAAAAGATCTGATAAATAAGAAGGCGCAAGACCGTTAAGACATTTAAAAACTGTTAAAAGTATCTTAAAATCAATCCTGAAGCATATGGGGAGCCAATGCAGGGATTTCAAAATTGGGGTGATGTGAGCTCGCCTCCTGGTCTTTGTAAGAACTCGTGCAGCAGAGTTCTGGAGAAGCTGAAGGTTCCTAATGTTGGTTTTTGGAAGACCAGAAAGCAGGGCGTTACAGTAATCAACTTTACTCATGATAAAAGCATGCATTAGCATCTCCATATTAGCAAGAGAGAGTAGTGGGCGGACTCTAGCCAGATTTTTGAGATGATAAAAACCAGTTTTAACCACCTGTTTTATATGGGGGATAAAAGTTAGCTTAGAGTCAAAAATAACACCCAGGTTTCTGACTGTTTCTGAATGACTTAATGAAAGTTGCTGCAGCTTCAGAAACTGTTTCTCCCTCTTGGCTTCAGGACCGATAACTAAAATTTCCGTTTTGTCCTGGTTGAGCTGCAGAAAATTATTTGCCATCCATAATTTCACATCTAATATACAGTTAAAAAGTGCTTCTATTGGTCTTGTGTCATCAGGAGACATAGCTATATACAGCTGGGTATCATCAGCATAGCTATGAAAGCTGATGTTGTGGCTCCTGATGACATTCCCCAGAGGAAGCATGTAAATGTTAAAAAGCAAGGGGCCAAGGATGGAACCTTGAGGCACACCACAATTAATTTCATGGACCCCAGAGAAGTGCGTGTCCATGCTTACCATAAAGTTTCTCTTCATGAGATAAGAATCGAACCACTTGAGAACAGTCCCTGAAAGGCCAAGACTTTTAAGTCTGTTTACAAGGATCAGGTGATCAACAGTATCAAAAGCTGCACTTAGATCTAGTAGAACTAGTACTGAGATCTGACCTGAATCCAAGGCACATCTAACATCATTAACGATTTTTAACAAGGCTGTCTCTGTGCTGTGGTTCGTCCTAAAGCCAGACTGGTTTATCTCAAAAATGTTGTTTTGAGAGAGAAACTCATTTAGCTGAATAAAAACAAGTTTATAAAACCTTACTTAAAAATGGCAAGTTGGACACAGGTCTGTAGTTATTAAAAATTGAAGGGTCTGAATTAGTTTTCTTGAGTAACGGTTTCACCACTGCCGTTTTAAAGGCAGCAGGAAAAATACCCGTCTGTAGAGAGGAGTTCATGATATTTAAAATCTCACTCTCAAAAGACCCGTAAAAGGATTTAAAAAGTGATGTAGGGATGGGATCTAAAAAACAAGTTGTTGGATTAACTTGGGAGAAAACTCGACCAAGTGTTGCAGCTTCAACCAGGTCAAAACTGTCCAGTGCTTCCTCAGGTAAGATCAAGCCAACATAACCAATAGAGAGGGTTTTCTGTTCTTTTATGATGTTAGATCTGACAGAATCGATCTTGCTCCTGAAGTGGTCTGCAAAGTCCTCACACAATGAGGCGGAGGCTGGCATTGTGTTTTTGTTTGCATTTGAGTTGATCAGGGACTCAATTGTGGTGAAAAGGACTCTGGGGTTATTCTTATTTACAGAAATGATGTTAGCAAAATATGAATTTCTGGTCTGTTTTACGGTTTGATTATATAGTTTTAGTTGGTTTTGGTATAATTGATAGTTTGTTTCAAGTTTGTTTATTCTCCAAAGTCTTTCGGCAGATCTACAACGTCTCTTCAATTGTTTAATTTCTTCAGTTCTCCAAGGGGGTGTGGCTTTGGTTCTTATCTTTTTAGACGTTAGTGGAGCTACTGAGTCGAGACTGGATTTTAATTTACTGTTAAAATTTTCAACGAGTAGATCACAGGGGGCCGGCAAGACAAGCGGAGAGTAGGAGCGAACAGATGTAATAAACTTTTCGACCACTTCAGGAGTCAAGTAGCGTTTCTTCACCGTTCTCACAGAGGTCTCTTGCTTTATAAAACCAGTGATGTTAAAAAGCACACAGTAATGGTCAGATACAGCCAGATCCACAACAGCGGACACACTGGTAGGTAAACCATGACTGATGACGAGGTCAAGAGTGTGCCCCCTGTTGTGAGTCGGCTGCATGACGTGTTGTTTAAAATCAAGAGAGGAGAGCAAGTCCAAGAACTGAGTAGTGCAATAGTCCGACTTCCCGTCTATATGCAAGTTAAAATCACCTGTTATTAAAATCATGTTAAAAGAAGTGTGGACAGATGCTAAAAACTCAGAAAACTCCTCAATAAAAACAGAGCTTGGTTTGGGTGGTCTGTATACTGTGATGCATAAAACTGGAGGGCTGTTAAAAACAAAGGCGTGATGTTCAAAGCTGGGGTACTCATCTAATGCAATCTGCTTTACTGCAAAGGAGTTGGACATAATAGATGCAGTACCCCCACCCTTTTTGCCCTCCCTGGTTGAAAAAACAAAGCTAAAATTGGGTGGAGAGGCCTCTGTGAGAACAGTAGATGCATCCGTGCTCAGCCATGTTTCAGTTAAAGAGTCCATCAATTTTATAATCATGGATAAAATCATTTATGATAAATGTTTTGTTGGACAAAGATCGAATATTAAAAAGTGCCAAGTTAAGAGAGGGGGGTGGAGTGGTTGTGGAAGCTGCTTCCTCAGGTTTTGGTGATTCCTTTAGTGGACGAAGCCAGTTAGTGTTTGCTTTTCTCCCAGCACTTCCCCTCATGGAAGACCTGTCTGTAATAATGGTCTTAATGGGATAGACTGGGGGGGCTGGAGGTCGTGGCAAGGAAGCACTGTCAATCGAAGCAGTTTTTTGGGGAATGTGGGGGGGTGATACCATATCCAGTCAGTCACTTCCACAGACCGATGTCTGCACGGATGAGGAGGAGGTCTGGACTGGTGTGGGCATGATGGGGGCCGGTGATGTCTGGACAGAGTGTCTGATGTTGGCAGCTAAAATATTGCTGCCCAGTGGACTGGGGTGAATCCCGTTAGTTTTATAGAATGAAGTTCTGTTCCAGAAAAGATTAAAATTGTCAATAAAAACAAATCTGTTCCTACTGGAAGCAGAGTGGAGCCAGGTGCTCAGACTCAGCAGCCTGCTGAAGCGGCCCTGGCCGCGAGAGAGGGAGGGGAGGGGTCCCGAGATAAAAACAGTCAATGGACAAGAGTTTAAAAAATTAAAAAGTCTGATGAACGCCTTTTTAGTCGTTTCAGACTCTTGATAAGATGTGTCATTAAAACCGACATGTAAAATCAGCCTCCTGACTGTCGAAGGGAAAGATCGCAGCAGGTCTGGGAGTTTCTCCAGAATATCCAGAACTGTGGCTCCTGGAAAGCAGTGTGTGACCGCGTTAAAGAAGCGGACCTTCCGTATTATGGAGTTCCCGATTATCGCCGTTGTCGGGGTGAACAGTGGAGGAGGAGACGCGGGCGCAGGTGCAGAGCCGACAGGTACCTGCGTGACGACAGCGGCAGCGGCGGCCTCACCTTGCGGCCGGTGGTTCATCTGCGGCGGCGAGGTCCGAGCCTTGCTGGAATGGAAGCGGACGGCTTCCTTCAGGATCCGACGGCGGGAGGAAGAAGCTGGAGCCCGCGAGGACGCGGGGAGATCCAGACGCTCGTCTGATCCTGATGGGGCTTTAGCGGTGATCCCCGAGGCCCGGTCCGGGTTGCTGCATACCGCGATGCGTCCGTCCTCCTTCGGGATCACAGTGGCGTCTCTCCGTAGAGCGGGGAAATCCATGGTGGAGCCCAGGTCTGGTGGAGTCTGTGCCGCTGTGATCGCTGCGGAAGGAGCGGGAGAATCCGTAGCCAGACCGGAGAAGCGGTTGGAGAGACTCAGGACAGGAGCCTTCCGGGTCTCGTCAGATCTCCTCCTTCTGGGCCTTCGGACAACCACTTCTTCATCCAGGGATCTTTGCTTGGGTGTTGAGAATGAAGAAGGCCGTGGGCAGGTGGACGGGTCCCATGGAGCTGTGTCCTGGAGTGCGGCGCTAAGCGAGGTTAGCCGCTTAGACTGAGCGAAGGAGACGTCCATGAATCTGGACAGGAGAGCGTCCTTCATTTCCAGCTCAGCTTTCAGACGACGGATGTCTTCCTTGAGGTCAGTGATCATTCCAGTAGCTTTACTCAGAGACTGTGAGACCAGATCATTGGTTGGATTTGGGTTTTTTCCCAAGTTTTGGTCTGGACTCACCACTGCTGTTTCTCCGTCCGCCATTTTGTCCGCCATGTCCATGGATTACATGACATCACCTCAAGGCAACAAGGCAAATCACAGAAGTTAAAGCTGAACAGAACAAAGCACCAAGAAGTTTAATAAAGTAAATTTAAAAAAGGCCTAAGAAAATACACAAAACCAGAAAAACCAAACAACAAAAGCATTAAAAAAGAATTGATAGTTTTCCTGTCAGTTTTCATTTAAAAGGGATGCATTACGGTTTTGATGAGATTGCTGTATGGCGGGTGTATCCGGGAATAATGCAGGTGGTGATCCCTGATGATGTAGAAGCCCCTGCATGGAAGACAAAGAAGTAATCGGCTTTTATTGAATGGATGAGTGAGAAATCCTTTAAAGCTGTCGCTTTTTACCCGGGAAGGTGAAACTCACACACACACCCACACACACACACCCACACACACACACACACACACACTCAGAGGATGATAAAACTTTGGTCCAGAGACTGTCTGTAAAATGTGTTTCCCTGGGAAAGGTTTTTGAAATGATGCAACACAAGTCTGACTGTTACATTCGGCCTCTCCAGACACCCACTGAGTCTGTGAGGGTTTCCAGGGATTCCCAGTATAGTTAAACTGTGCAATTTCTGTTGAATGAGAGTTTCAAATAAGTGTACTTTTGGCTGTAGTCTAAAATACCAGCGTTTACAACAAGCTCATCAGAAATTACGTTTTAAACTTTATCTTTTGGCTGAAAACTACAATTAATTATGAACTAGCAAGATCATTTAACAAGATCAACCTACCAGGAATCAGATTTCGGTCATTTTTTCCAAACTTTTATTATTTTTCTCATTTTATTCTTTGCCATAGCAATTGAGTTTAATTCAAATTCAAATGTAAGTATTTTACTGTCATTGTGCAAAAAACCATAGAATTATCTTCAACTCCTGTATGGTAAAAAATGGAAGCTGTGAGGCTCAGTCTGCTGTTGTGTGGAATCATTCAGAGTCCAGAACCCATTTTATTGAAGGTGTCTTTTCGGATGAACCTGTACCCCTCTGGATGGCTGATAAAAAGCAGATTTTGTGGAAGTGTTACAGGATGTTTCTCCGGTGAAAAAAGATGAGATCTCTGGGAGTGTGCACCCGGTGGTTCTTCCTGCTGTTTTTATCAATAACTTCATGCATGTTGTTTAGTTTGAGTGCCACTGGAAAGCAACACTAGTAGGTCAAGTTATCTTTCAGTGGGAGAGAAGTAGAAATTTACCATTAATTTAGAGGAAATATGAGCTTCCCTCAGTTTTCTCAGATCAAAGAGATGCCTCTGGTCACTCCCAGCCGCTGAGGTGATGCTATTGTCCCAGGTCAGATTGCTTTCAAGGATTACACCTAAAAATGTGAAGCTTTAACCTTCAATTTCGCCTTAAAATGTACAGCACATTTCCTCTTTTTCCGAATGGATATTTTATATGTTTTATTTATAACACTTAGAAAGCCGTTGCAGGATACTCACCTACTTCCGCCATGATTTCGACTAATAATGGTGGCCATTAGGGGTGCACGATATGAGGAAAAGTCGCGATATGCGATATTGGTGATTAATATTGCGATAATGATATAATTTGCGGTATATAAACAAATATCAAACCAACCAAAAACATAATTTACATTTCAAAGCAACAGTATAAAAATTATCCTCAAAATGATTCTTGTCGACATAGGAGGCAAACATCAAACATAAAAAAGCTCATCTGATTGATCAACAACGTAAACGGGTCCTTCTGATTGGTTAAATGCATAAAGGGATTTATTTCATTTATTCAATATTTCAAGCTGCAAGTTTTAGCACATTTAACCCTTGTGCTATCTTAGATGACCCCCCCCCTTAGAACAGAGCCTATCTGTGACCCCCTGCATCAATCTGCTTTGTTTTGGTCTGTATAACTGTTGTAAAGCTTCACTATATTACCTAACTATACGTTTATATTGACACTTATTGATGGAGCTAAATCTAATTAAGTAATTGTCTTTTTTTCAAAGAATCTTTCTCTTCCTTTTGTGTTTTGTGTGCATTCACTTTATGTTCATGATGATTTTTTCATTAAGTATTGTATAAAGTATTTACCAATAGTGTAGGGGCGGCTGTGGTGCAGTGGCGGTAGGGTGGTCGACATCCGATCGGAAAATCACAGGGCTCAACTCCCGCCTTGCTTGGCACCAGTGTTCATCAGTGGGTGAACGGGACTGTGACTATACAAGTATACATTTAGTGTAGAAAGTGTACTAACTGAATAACTTTTCAGAACATTTTAAGTTTACAATATAGATGGTAAAAAAGTATAAAAAGTCAACTTCAAGTACATTGCCTCACTTTTAGTACAGACTAATTGTTCTGTTTTGGTGTATGGTTTGCTTCCACTTTATTAATTGCTACTTTTACTATAATGCCTAAAATGCAGATTGTGGTAGGTAAAGAAAAATATATACATTTTTGCTGCTTTTTATCTTAATCTTATTGTTATTTTTCTCCCTTGAGCTGAAGTTGACCACAAACTCAGGTTCCCATCATTCTGTGCCGTGTGGTGAACATCCTTGTGCATTCCTGATAAATCATTTTGATAGAGCCACTGATGCTGGCGCATTAACCACTGTCCACGTCTCCATTTTTAAGCATCACCTCATTCATGAGTCAGTGGGCTCTCACAGCAGCTCTTCATGACCAGAATGACACGGCACAGCTGCATTTTCCCCCACACACTCACAGCCGCTGTGGGATTGCCTGAACGGTTCTTCTGCTGCTGTGTTCAGAGACGGCTGCCTGTCATGTGATTAGATTGTTGCTTTTCCTCATGTTCAGCAAAGTTGGATCAAGGATAAGGCTCACAATACAGAACTAAGTGCATGTCTTCCATAGATGTTAGCAGCAAAGCCAGATTTTACTTAGTCTTGAAGTTGAATCGATATAAAAACTGCAAAACACACCTGAGAAACCCAAACAACAAAACGCTTCCTCTTCTTCACGCGCAAAAAGCAACAGTTCTGAATGTTTAAACAGCAAACTTTAAAGCAAAGAAGCTCTGCTTAAGCTTCTACCCCCTTAAGAGTGCTCGCAGTTTCGCAGGGGATTTTCCACCGCTGCAGTTGTCTTGCTGTTGCTAGGAAACACGTCACTCCCCTCCGTAACTTGTGCAAGTCATCTGCACTAAATCATCATAAAAGCAGCTAGAGCCTCTGTTCAAAGACGACTGTGGCGTATCAGCTCAGAAGAAACAAACACTAAACCTGTGTTCATTAATTTATAGATATTTATTGTTACGGCCAAACAGATGTTCCTGTTTTGTGTCCTTTAGAGATTCTGAAATTCAGAACATAATTATTTACGTAACAAAGGTTGCAAGTTATTTGGAGGTTTTGCCAGAGGATTGTGTGTAAATTCAACAGATCCTGTAAAAAAAAAAAAAAAAAAAGATCTCAGTTTATCAGAATTTTAACACTTAACATTGCATAATCAATCTAATTAGTTGTTGATAAAATAAAATTCTTAAAATATATGACAAAAATGTTTAAAATCACTAATCAAAGTAAGTGGATGGAGCAAATGGTCATACTAAGAACCTCTTCCAGTGAAAATGATTTTATGATACAACAAGTACAGAAACTAGAGAAAAGGAAAATTGTATTGACATAATAGCATTTTTCTTGAATTTTCATATAAATAGGCTGAAAATATTGACATTTTATTTAATTTTAACCTAGTAATGCAATGTTTGTAGAAGTTTGAACAAAGAATTACATTTTTTCGGGGCATAGGTATTTATAAAATTTTGACGCTTTGAGCTTAAAAAAGGCTAACCATATTAAATTATTGAAGATTATTGCGTAGAATAGATGTTTGTGAAATTATGGCACTTTTTGCCCCTCTAACATCAGCGTCACAAAACAAAGCATTTGAAATAACTTTCTAAATATTAATAATGTCACGGTGCAGGGGGGCTCGAGAGCCGGTAGGACCCAGAATGCAGAGGCAGGGGCACGTGGTTCAAGGGCAAGGGGTTTAATTATAACAAAAAACGCTGCCGAGCAGGATGACAAAACCAAAAACTCACTGTGACGTGACGTGGCATGAAACAAAGGACAAGGTACATGGCATGACAAGACATGAACACCAGAGCAGGAATACTAATGGACCAACACAGGAGGAAGGCAGAGACAAGACTTAAATACAGACAGGGCAGACAAGACACAGGTGGACACGATCAGGGCTGATGGGGACCAAAGGAAGTAAAACTCAAGAAAACAGACAAGACAGGAGACTTTCAAAATAAAACAGGAAACAGAAACAAGACAGAACAAGGACCAAAAACAAGACAAGTTCAAATCATGACAAATAATTAAGTAAAACAGGAGAAACACAAGTTTTATGTCTTAAGTAAAATACAAACCTTTTGTAACTTATTTGAAAAGGTCTGGTTTAATTTGTATTTTCTCTGTGAGTTTACATGAGATAAATTTAAACAAAAGAGCAATTTTTCCACTGAGGAGGCCATTACCGCCCTATTTTTTTCCAAATGAAAAAGGAGAACACCTCCCGCTTCTCTCCGAGGGCTCATTTGGAGAAGGTGTCAGATTTTAGGATTCTTCTTTAAAATCCTTGTTAGAATTCGTGCTGGGTTTTTGCCCATCACCTCAAGTTCCTTTGTACGCAGACACAGTCAGTGAATTCAGGCCTCAACTCAGGATGGGAACAACTGTCTCTAAAAGAATCGATCTGATACCTTTTCTAAAAGCTGGTTTCCTGAAAATATAGAATCACATTTTTCATTTTTAGTTAAAAACATTGATAATTTTTCAATCATAGACTCTATCTTAAATTTTTTTTTTTTTTTTTTTTTAGATTTAGAAACAAAAGATTACCAGCTTGAAATGACAAAGATGGAATAAGATTTGTGGTTCTGCCAGCTGTGAAGGAGCAGAAGCTCAGCAGTAATGAGGCTGTGAGTGTCTCAGATATTCATTCATCCTGCGTGTTGGTCAAGGTTGCAGTCAATCCTCTTCAGGGTTGTTGTCCTGAACATGCTAATTGACTCTTCCCAGATGAAGGGTAACCTCTATGAGTAGTTAAAGGAGACGCTAAAACAAGATTTTGGAACAGACATTTTTAAGGGGAGTAAATTGGTGTAAAGTAATTTGGAAGAGATTAATATAATTTTAGTTTGTGAGAAAAGCTGAATTTTTTTTTCTAATATAAATCTGAAGAGGAGATGCAGAACTACCCTTAAAATTCTGCCTAAATGACGAATTTGGCAGCTAAGGTGTGACAGAAGGGCCAGCTGGGATTGAGTTGGGCAGTCCTGAGGTGATTCTAGTTTGGGAAGCAAATCCACGTTGCAGGCAAAAATATTATGGAAGTGTCGACCGTAAGGAATAGTAGGTCAGAAATTTGTGCTCCCATGATTGTCACTGGTTCATGGACCGGACAGATTTGGCATGCATCCTCAGCTTTCGGCGATGCAGGAAAAGGGATTCATCCTGGGGTAGACAGCTTATATTGATTAAATTGTTTACTTATGTTATGGGATGAAGAGAGCTGCACGGTGGCGTGGTGGATGGCACTCTTGCCTCATACCAAGAAGTCCCCTGGCCCAAGTCCCGGCTGGGGGACCCGAAACAGAACACCAGTGGGGGACCTTTCTGTGTGGAGTTTGCATGTTCTCACCGTGCATGCGTAGGTTTTCTCCGGGGACTCCGGCTTCTTCTCAGGAAGGTTAATTGGTTACTCTAAATTGTTCGTAGGTGTGAATGCGGGTGTGTGATTGTGGCCCTGTGACAGACTGGCGACCTGTCCTAGATGTCCCTAGCCTTCGCAGTGGCTGGGATAGGCTCTGGCAGCCCCGTGACCCCTGAAGGGATAAAATGAATTCGTTTTTTTAAGGTTTTATTTGCTTTCCTATTTCTGATCCTCTGTTTATCTGACTTGAAAAAGCTTTTTTGCATTTTTGCATTTGACAGTGAATCTGTCAACATGAAGCATGTTGGGTTCTTTCTAATCTTGACAATGAAGACCAGTTCAGAGACTTTGTCATTATTTCCCCCCAAAATGATTTAACACTCAACAATAATTAGTAAAGATAAAATGAAATGCAGATATATCTGTTTCAATATTTCAGAATATCTTCAAATAAATGAAGGAATTTTGAAAGCACAGATCCTGTTTATACATCTATACACATTAAAAATGCTAAATAGTTGTTAAAAGATTTTTAAAAGATTGCAAAGTGAATGTGAGGAAAACAGACTGTATGAGTTTGCATTAAAACCTGTTGCTCCATTTGATCCAAAATGATCCAAAATGCTTTTTTGATCTCTCTTCTATTATTATTTCACTACAATCTAATTAAGTTTCATCCCCACTTTCAAATTAAGACAAAAATTATAAATGCAATCAAATCTAAGGACGTGTTTTTTCTCCTTTTGCTCTTCTTTTTTCGCATCAACTCCTGGATGTTTGCAGTGCAGCTTTGTCTCTCCAGCAGGCTTTTCCTACCAGCTGATGATGAGTCACTCCTCAGGAAGAGGAGAGGAGCAAGAGTGACTTCTTTGATGTTTGCAGGCTGATTCCTCAGGGCTTGAGACATGCTGGGGCCCTCCTGGTGCAGCCCTGTGCATTATAGACACAGGCATTGGAGTGATTATGGTCTGTTGTTTGATCAACAGGCAGGTAGACACACCAAGTGTTTCCAGAAAGTCAATAGAAAATAAAGTTTTCCCATCATTATTCTAATAAACATTTTTTATGAATTTTTTTTTCTTACACCAATTTCAACATTGAGTTGACATCAAACTTCAATAATTGTACAATTTGTAAAACGTTTTCAACATAATGCTTTTGCAGATGAGGACTTTCGGTAAATATGGCTCAAACATATTAAAAATGCTGATTTATTTGTACAGATTTTTGATAAAGTGAACTGATATCGACCTTCTGACCCATTCCAGCGTGATGGAAAATTCCTGCAATGAGAATTCAATTTCAAAATGTTTTTTTTTGTTTTTATTTTCCCCTCATGTTATTGTGTTATTGCATTACATGATTGTTTTTGAGTGTTTTTGCTAATCGAGTATTCTTGACATGTCAAGAAGAGAGAATTATAATGACGTTAGAACGATCATTCATTTGCATGAGGCACTGAGTGCAGAGTGCACCGACAGAGTTGAGAGCAAATTTGGCCGAGTGCGACTTCGTTGGCATGCGTCGGTCGTCACTCCTGACTGAGCTCTCTGAGCTCCCCGGTGGGCGGAGCCATTGCAAGCAACTGGTGGTGGGTGGTTGGAGATACAGATGTGATGCATCATTATCCGCTCGCTCAGATGAATGATGCATGGCGGCACCGTCTGCCAGCACCTGATTGACGAACCCTGTCATGAATCCTTGTTTGAGGCGCAGCTGAATCTTCCACCTCCCGTGACATTAACATTTCCAGCCCCGACATTGTTTCCAGTTTCTGAACTGGGACAGTTGGAGGCATAAAGAGATTTTCTGTCTGCTTTCAAAGAGCTTATTAAAAATGCATGTGGGTGCTTTTTGTCATTACGGGGGCCATCACTGGCTGAAGGTTGACAAGACAATTTCACATCATGGAAATGAATTAGGCTGAGCGTATTCATTATGCATGCCCATTGGTTTCTCGTTCCAGTTGGCCATTGTGTCATTTAGATGAAAGCCAGGCGGGGTCACAGATAACCTGGGACTGTATTTCTGAATGTAAAACATTTGTTCTCCAGTGGCGGAGATACCTTTCCATTCATCTTTCTCTGGGTCGGGCTGTCGTCTGCTCCACGTCTGACCTCAAAGAAGAAAATGGGGACACTTTTTTTTTTTCAGTAAAGCATTGAAGATCTGATGTGCTTTGTTACTGCTGTACAATTGAAGTAACATTTATAGGATTAGGAAAGTGTTTCTTTCCAGCCCGAATGCAAAACAGCTGCTTTTATAACATTTAAAAATGTATATGATCTATGCTCTGGTTTAGTTGCTTTTTAGCCTAGTTAAGTGTGCTCTAGTTAGATAACATAGATTTGATCCTCTTTCCAGCATTTTGATAATCTTTCAGCCTCCTCCCTGCTCAGACTAATCCATCATGACAGCAGTCTGAGCAGCAAAAACAGCATAAACTCTCCATTCTGTATCTTCAGTTTATTCTGACTTTCCTGTGGCTTCAGCACCAGCAAAGACCTCGCTTTGTCGGTGTCAGAGCTGTCACCTGGCAACTCCGTTTTGTTCGCTAACACTCCCGGGCTTCATCTTAATCACCCCACAACCTGCCTCCAAGCCTGCTCTGAAAACCTCTTCATGAGCCCCTTTGCTCTCATCAACATTCCCTCCATCAGGAGGAGGCAGAGGGGCAGAGGAGGAACGGTGCCCTGGTTTGTGTTATCAGCCTGCTCCTCTGTGACTCCTGAAGCTTCCGGCTCAGCTGTTATCCTTCCTCAATTGCGTCTCCTGAAAGGCAAAGCCCCATTCTGTCACCTCGCTCACTCTTTCTTTGACAATCTGCCTGACAAGCTGATTTCTTCTTTATTTATTCATCAAATCATTCATGCAACCCAAATAAACGGCTTCTGTTTGTGAATAAAAATGGTGACTCCAATTTTAGACATAATAGGTGTAAAAGACGTAGGCACCAACATCTTCTCTAAACCTGGAGAAAAACATCAGGTATTCTGTCACGTTTCCCCCGCTCACATTTACAGTAGAAAAGGTCTTAAAGATGCCAATGTTAAAATTAAGGAAAAATGTGAAAATGACCACAGTCTTTAGTAAACTGTTCAAATGTACTTTGAAACCGTTATGAACCAACTGAGGCAAAAGTTCTTTTACTTTTTTTATCATTAAAACTTTATGAAAATATCACATCCAATACCCTAGAATGGGATAAATGCCCACAACGAACATCCAAATAAAGATGTTTTTGAGAAATAATGTTGAAAGAATACTGATTTACAATATATAATTTCTAACATCTAAGTCAGAGCTTTTTGTGCTTTTTTTTATTTTACATTTAGAGATTTTTTTTTTTTACTTTGTGAAAATGTTTTTAGTTACCTAAAGATAAATGTCATAAATAACAATACCCATAGGGTACATTGAGTGTGTACAAACAGCTGTAATAACAGATTTCAGGAATCCAATTGTTCGTATCCTGCAAAATTTCTTTGTTTATTCTTTTAAAGCATCTATGCAGGCATAAACCATGTTTCATCAAAATATATTTTTTAAATCCTTTAAAACATCCCCACATATTGTAGCTTCCTGACAAATAAAATGTTTTTTTTAATATTTAAATCAAGGAAGAAAAAAGCGTTTTTTTGCACAAACCCAAATAATTTGTATGTTTTTTACTTGAGTCCTCTGCAGAAGAGCTGCACTAACTTCTAGAATATGAATCAGATCACATAAGTATGGCGATTTAAAACCCATTATTTGACGTCACTGAAGCGTCCTTTGCATCCCCTCTTCTTTGTCTGACACCATCAGAGAAAACTAGGTCAGAGCAGCTCTCTGTAGAATAGACCTGTGGAATTTACAACAATGACCACTAAATTAACGTTACGACAAATTGGTCTTATTTTTAAAAGATAAGGACCAGGTATATTTTTAGGTGAGGTTGCAAACAGGCTTTATGCAGATGTGACCCTTAAAAATGCAAGCATTTAAAACCTGATTACCTGTTTGTCTTTTAGCCAAAGAGAAGCATTTTTGTAGGCTTTCTTAGAGACTGTAACTACTACAGTTCCACACTGGAAAAGAAATTGCTATTTTCAACCACAAGCACCCTCTGGTCCTTTTATGTGAAGGGAGGATCAGACAAAAACTTGTACTGATTATTAGGAAAGATGAATTGTATGTATTTAGTAATTTACACATGCAGGATTAACAGTTAAGCTGTATTTACCAAGTAACGTCTCCAGTATTGGACATTTTTAAGTGGATTCACTGGAACTCATGTGACATCAGAGAAAACGGGTGGGAACTTCTAAAAGTAAAAAACTTTGCTGGATTTATTGTGAAACCAAGACCTCTAAATAGAAACTACCATAATTAAACTTGTTTTTTTTTTCATTCTAGGTGGTGCTTGTGTTTGCTCTCAGCATTGGAGCCCTTGTAATATACTTCATAGATTCCTCAGAGTGAGTATTTTCTTTCCTTTTAATATCAAATTTTCCCACCTATTTTGATGCAGAAAATTTATAAGGCCTCTTGCACACTTTCCAGCATCTTGGGAATATAGAAAGTACTTGCATTAATGCAGTCAGAAAAGAAATTTGTTTTTGAGATGTCAGCACTCAAAGTTATTTGCTTAAAAGCTCACAGTGACGTTACTCAAGTTTTGTCTTAATGACAGAAGCATCAAATTTAAATTAAACATCATGGCTGGATTATATTTAAGTATCCGAATCACCAAAATCCCACTGTTGGTGTTTTTTTCATTGTAAAAAAGTCTGTAAATACTTCTGACTTATCGGGTCTGTAGTTTTTTTTAAATGTTTTTATTAATACTTTTTGCTGTTGTAGTCTTCTGACAATCTGCCAGAGTTAAAGAGCTGCCCTAGTTCTTGTCATGCACAAATATGAATTTTAAGGGACTGGGTATGTATACCCAGTTTGAAACAATCGCCATCGCTCATCACCACAAAAGAAGCGGAAGCCTGTTTGAGCTCCGTGTGCAACAGTGCTCTGTTCCTGCAGCCCGGTGTTTGGACAGGAAGTGCCATTAAGAATGACTGTAAAATAAACAAAGATAAAAGCTTCCATCCCCGCTGGGAGCAATGTGAAGGCTGAAAGGAGAAAATAGGCTTTAACTCTTGTAATCAGGCTGGAGGTCCTAGAGGCAGGCGTCCAGGTTATTAGTTATTTCATAAGACCAACCTGCAGCTCGGGGTTGGGCTTCGGTCTGACAAGGTTTGTGGGTATGATCTCATTTCATTATGTGGACTAGCACAGGTAGAGTTACATTCTGAAGCCATCTGTGGCCTTCTGTTAGCAGCCTAAAGCGGTGCTTGTAGCCTTTCACCTGATGGAGAATAACCTTGAACCTCTGTCTGGTATCAGCAAAGACCTTGGAAACTGTACAAAGCTGCAGCATCCTTTCATTAAAAAAAAAGTGTTGACTGATAATCCAGGCGAGTCCAGGTTTTTCTGTCTTTGTCTCCACAAAAGAGCTGCATGGGAACAGTTCGCTGGCAGCAGACTGGAACAGATGAAGCCCTTCCTGTAATTAGTCGTGTCGGCTTTTAAATGATAGATGGACTCAATGGGACAGAAGTGACACAAGAAAAAGATGAGATTAAAATCAAACTGAGTGTTAGACTATATAAAAGGAAGCAACTCATATTTTTTTGTTTTTTACATGATGATTTAAGTTGATTAAAACCTTTTCTTTTTGTTTATTTTGATTTTTAAAATAAGGATGCAGCAGAAAGTGTCTTGGTTTTGTGGCCCAATAAATGAACTCTGCATTTTTAAACTGAACTTCCATAGCCTGAATTAATATTTCTTTCTTTACAGTTTATTATATTTTTTCATTTTTTGTTGAATTAAGTGTGGATGAATTTGTCTATTAATTTTTTTTAAGGAAACACCTCAGGTTTTTTTTATTTGGCAGCAGCTAATTTTTTTGAACATATGTAAATATGGGTTTTATTAAACTGACGCACCAGTAGATGGTTTTCTGATTTTTTTCCATGACATTGTGATGAAGATTTTGGCTGAAAATGTAGATCTTTAGAAAAACTGCTACAGCTATAGTTGGCCACCAGATGTCACTGTTGTGACTAGACTGAAATAGCCAATCTAGCCTAATAAATCAAATATTTGTTTTGGATTATGCTTTTATATGCTCTGTTGTTGTCAACATTTCACTTTGACAAACTGTTATTGTTTTTTTGTAGTTTATTCCCCCCCCCCAATTTATTTTGTTTTACACTCTGTAGACTTTGTAAAAAAAAAAAAATCTATATATAAAGTAATATCTTCACCTTTGAGGATGTCCTGTCTGGTGTTGCATTCGTCTGTTTTTGCATCAAAGCAGAATCCCAGCAGCACAAGTGCTGACTGATTTTGACCGATACCAGGTTAAAGGGATTTATGGGACCTTTCACCATTAGCAGATTAATTTTTTGCTTAGCATTTGTTCAAAGCTGAAAACCCTTAAATAAATCACGTGCAGTGTCATGAAGATCAATTGAAACATCACATGTACGAGCTGGTCTGTTCTGTGTAACCCTTGTGCTATCCTAGGCACTTTAACGTTGGGAGTTGGGTCTTCTAGACCCACTAGACAGTGTGCTGAACTTTTTTTCTTCAATGATTTGTGATCTTCACTGGTGTCCATGGATAACATGAAATCTTTCCACCTTTATCCACCTTTGTCATGGTAGGGAGAACACGTCAATGTAAGGGTGGGGTCATCTAAGATAGCACAAGGGTTAATCGGAGCCACGGACTCACAGAAAGGAGAACGAGGTTCTGCAGGCCGGCCAAATTCCTGATCTATTTACAGGCGTAGTTCTGATTCAAAGGCTAGAACCAAAGTATTTATTAGATCAGTTATTTAGCTTCAAAGCATCTTTTTTTTTAGATCCCATAGATTTATCCATGCAATTTTTGGAAATGTTCATGAAATCTCTTGATTCATCCTCCGAGTCCGAATAATTGAAAACCTGTCTTTTGTTTTTTTTTCAAGCATAGTGTAATAAAAAAATTATGTTTATAATTGTAAACTTTACATATTTATATTAGTTTTTAGAGTTTATTTGGGTTAAAAGAGACATTGCAAAGTCTGTATAAAATTTTGTCTAGTTTTTATGTTTAATTGTAGCATCAGCACTAATGTTTAAATTAGAGAAGTTTTATGACGACAGAAATAACATTTTATATCTCGTCATAGTCTGCAGTTGAGAGTAAAAACATATTTTTGCGTGCACTCTGCATGACTTAGTTGGAAAAGGAAGATCGTTTTAGAAGAGTCTTTGCATTGTTTGCTTGAATCTTACATTGGTGTATGTGGTGAGTCCATCCTGGTGTTTAGTTTTGTAAGGCAAAATCATATAAATAATTTGCCTATAAATTAAATTAAAAAAAAAAAGTTAAAAACAACTTAAGAAAATTTGACTTAAAGATATCATGGAAAAAAATAAAAAAATTAAAAGCATTTCATCGAAATATTTATGGCTTTGAAATGTGTCTCCTCGCAGGATGTACTTTAACTAAGAACGCCAGATAATTTGACCGAGAAAGTTTTTTTTTTTTTTTTTTTTTAAGTCTGATGAGAAAAAAAGTATCATTTTAATTGACCAGAAGACCAGTTTGCTGAAGCAGATTAGCTGAAATATTTACTCTCGTGTTTCCAATTCCATGAGGACATTGTTTCATCACAGCAAATCTATTTATACTTTTTACACAACAAACGCCATTTTTCATAATCCAACGGGTATTAACCAGCAAAGAGGAGATTGCACCGAGACAGTGCAACAGCCAAACAAGGAAATTATGTTTAGAAAATAGTTTTAAAGCAAGCTAAATATCAGAGTTTGACGGAAAAAGTCTCCTTCACCCTCAGCCTAGACTCTACAGAAAATGATGGAAATTTAGAGATAAAATCTCAACATTTATCAACTAATACAAAGTCAGACTAAAATAGATACATTTGGGGGGTAAAAAAAGTACACAAAAATGTTTTTCTAACAAAAAAATCCAGTTTGTCTTCATCTTAATGTCCTTTTATATGAGCCACTGTGGTAAAAATGAAGGATATAATTGTGACATCCTCATAAATGTGGACAATTTGGACTACTCTCCATATCAGACAAATAAAGAAAAAACAACTTCCAAGGATTAACAATCTTTTTTTGTAGCAAAAACCCCATAAAACCCTTAAAATGAACAGTTTTGGTTAAAAAAAAAAAAAAAAAAAAGGCCTTTAAAACAAGGAAACATTTGTTTTCTTTAGGGGGAATTTGACTGTCTGGCTGTTTTACAGGTTTAACACGTCATCCTTCCGTTTTTAACACCACTAACCATCATTGTGCCTGTCGTAAATAATCCTGTTTTGTTTCAATGCAGCTATTTATTAAAAGGATTTAGTGTTTTTCTCCACGGTCTTGTCAAATCCTGAGTGTGCTGTTGGCGTGTATTTTCATCTCAGGCGTGAGTTATAATTCCAGAAGATATTTTTAACTTCCAGGTCATTAATATTCATACACTATACTAACATTCTCATATTACCTGGTTAATTATGTCTCTTTATTTGAATTCTCCGGGCCACACACAAGCTTTTGGAGGGTGAGCCTTCACTACATTGCTAGCACTTGCTATGGCTGCCTGAACTCATGAAAGAAGACATGAACCCTTGCATGCATTTAACCCTTAAACTACTGCTTTGGCTCTGCATTTCCATCACTCTCTAAGATGGGTAATGCAAGACTGAGAGGAAAGCAGCACCATTTCTTTGTCCCATCAAGCATTGCACTTGGAACAGATCACAGTCATCGGACAAACTGTTTTGCAGTTATTTAAGGGTTAATAAGGTATTACCACAAGTTGTTGCGTGTGCTACAGCAACAGTGCATGCTCCTTATCATCAGAAAAATAGATCTACATTGAAATGGAAAATACAAATGTTTGCACTGTTTTGAAATAGTTGTGTTTCTCTTCTTTTGGAAATCTTAAAAATGCATTTTCAGGAGAAGAACAATGCATCTTTTACGATTTTTGTAATATTGTAAAGCATTTTATGTTTTTTTTCCAACTCTGAATGTGGAAATAAACATATTTTTTTGTGTCTTTCTCACAGCCCCATTGAATTCTGCAAGCACTTCTATTCAAATTACACGCTGCAGATAGACATGGCGTTCAACATCTTCTTCCTGCTGTACTTTGGCCTCCGTGTAAGCAGACTTTCTGGTTCACCTGGGATCTACAGGTGTCGATTTGCTGTATAAGGTGTGATTTTTTTTTTTCCGTATTCACAGTTCATTGCTGCCAATGATAAGCTGTGGTTCTGGCTGGAGGTCAACTCAGTGGTGGACTTCTTCACGGTTCCGCCCGTGTTTGTATCAGTGTACCTGAACAGGAGTTGGCTTGGTAAGGCAGTTTGCTTTCAATCTTGAAGCTTTTATTTTTAAAACCCCACAGCCTGTGGCGCCATCCAGTGGGCTTAGTGGATCTCACAGATAAGTCCTTCAGTATAATTATCTTGTTACTTAATTTTTTTTTGCATAAAATGAAGGACACTTGTTGATATTACCCATTATGTAACATTTATTATAATGCAAATGTTTATCAGTTTTGTCAGGAAATACAGTTTGGGTTGGCTTGGTTGTAAAATTTTAAACAAATGGATCAAATTTAGATAAAAACTGCTTTCTCACAATATGGAAACTTTCCGAGGCGATGGTTTGGAAGCTTAACTAGGTGTATTTATTTGAATGATGCTGTTTTACAGAATCAAATGTCTCGCAATGCAAAGTTTGTGCAGCTTTTATTTTAAGATATGCTGCTTGATGTCTTTTTTCACACACTCACCTTTCCAGTTCAGATTGTCACACCTAAATGTGTATAAATAAATAAATAAAAAAAACTTTTTAGGATTTATCTATAATAGAAGTCAATCTGCTAAATGTGCGAAGCTCATCACTTGGAGAGGTTTATGAGGAATTAAAGGATTAGAAGGGATAATTTCTTCTTTTTTTTTGCTGGATTTTCAGTTCTTAATGGGACATTCTTATCTCTTCAGGAACATCTCATAAGCAGTTCCCTTTGTAGTAGTTTAAGCCACATCATTTACAGATAGTGAACAATAATGACATGTTTAGGTACTCACTGTTTTTTCTTCTGTTTAACAAGCTAACAAATGGAGAAGCAGCTGGTGTCTACTCCCATCTAGTGGAGATTTAGGAGTATTGCTGATTTTCAAATCTGAACTTTTTAGCACCAACACTTTTATGTTGCTGGCTTTCCTAATAGAATTGGATCAGTCTTTAAAACTGATTTATTGAAATCCTGTTCAATTTTCTTATGAAACCAAGCTTTGATAATCATGATGACATTTATATGGTTTCTGTTGGCAATATCAGGCTTGTTAATTTTAGTGCTCTATTTAAATATTTAAAACATAATTATAAACAGAGCTGAATCTGAAATTAAATATTACGAATTTATCATAATAAAAACTATAACTTCTTGTATTTTAAGTGATATATACTAAAATTTGACAGACATTTTTCTTTTCATATTTCTATTTACTCAATGAATTTTACATTTATTTACCCTAAAGTTGTTTTACATTTTTCTCTTAAGGAGATTACTAATATGTAAGATTTAATATTTTATTTTGAAATTCCAGCCCAGTTCCAATCCAGTTTTTTCCCACACAGAAAAGTCAAAATGAGAACACAAAGGCTGTATATTTTTAATAAATAGAGATTCTAACGGTGTTGATGTTTTGCCAGAGTCTGCCAGTAAGAAGAAGATTTATTAATTATTGGGGGATAATCAGGTCAAACAGACGATGAGGTCATTATCAGCTAAGCAGTCCATATTTCAGGAGGCGTTAAGCCAATCTGTCCATCCTGCTGTGGAAACATTTTAACAGAGAAACAGCAGCAACGTTTGCTTCTCCACGTGCATAATTGTGCAGTGCAGGGTTCTAAGTGGATGCATGACACACTCAAGCAACAATTTGTTTAGAAATATGCATGAATGATCCAGTATTATGTTATGGAAGTACACAAAACCAAATAAAAAAGTCTTTATTAATTAAAGACATGTTTGGCTTTTACAGAAATCTGCTATTTTACTTTCACCTTTCTAAAAAAAAGACTTCTGAGAGGGAAAAGGCATTTACTACCTTTGGTAAATGTTTATAATTACTGAATGGAAATAAGGGCCGTAATTTAAATGTGGGGAGCTTTTGGACATCAAATAAACAGAATTTTACCACATATAGTGTTGATTTCATGTCTATATATATCTAGAATATGTCAGTAGATATATTCAGAGCATGACAACTTTAAAAATGTTGTAATTTTGAAATAATAAAGGATTTAGTGTACTGATTTAAAAATAGTCACATTTAAAAATACCTAATTGATCCTTAACTAGATTAAATCACAGTATCCAAAATGCTTACATTTGAAGTATTTATGCAACTAAGCCTTGAAAATAAAATTACATTGAAGTTAATAATGTTGCAAACGTAATGGAGCTTTTACTTAAAATTTCTAAATGTATAGTAATGCATCAACTCCCGGCTCCACTAAATCAAGGGCAAAACAGCTTTGACTCATGAAATTTAATGATATATTTTTTTTATTTGACCACTCTTGTTGCGCGTTTATCTGCAAAATTATTTGCAGAACTGTTATTGCATCAGCTGTGATTCATTTTAGGATTAAACAGGAATCGTTGAATCCATAAATCTCCCTGAGCTTCCCCCCCTGGTCCATGCACAGATTTACTGGTCCTGCTCTCGGCTCAATGTGCAAAAAGATACACGCTGTTCTTGGTCAAGATTAAAGAATGAGATGTGGATTGTTGGCAGCAGTTTGTGTTGATAGTGATGAGCCGCTGATGGACAGACTGACAGACTGGTCTCTTCCTTTCCCTGGATGAATTCTAAAGGAGCTTACACTGTAATATCCTGATGGGGAAAAAAAGGGGTTTGCTGTAAGCTCGCCGAACGCACCGAATCTCTGCGAGAGTGCAGTTGAAGGTCTGAGTTAATTCAAATTATGACGCTTCTTCCAAACAGATCTGCTTTTGACACCAGCCTGTTAGCGCTGATACCTTAAAGCTCATCTAGGTTTTTAGTCCTTTTTTCGTGGATGGAAATACTTTTTTTTCTCCGTGATGTCTCACTTGGTGGATGAAGAGCAGTGAAGAACAGAAGCAGATTTTGGGACGTATAGCTGGACTCTGTACTATAGGTCGTAGAAATGATTCCCACTAAGATGTTAGTGTACCGGGGGCCTGAGGTGGTCACAGATCCACAACAAAATTCGAACCCAACAAGACGCAAGAAATCAACGGGAGAACTGTTCCAGAATGGCTACAGGGTCCGGATGGGCCACGGGCAAGTCACTGACAAAGATGACCAGGACAGCATCTGCTTTAGCTTGGGAGCATGCTTCCACGTGATCGCTTACTGGGGTAAGACCTGCAGGATATGGAAACCTTAGGGAATCTCGTTAAAGCTTGAGGTTAGCATGTCCAGAACTCTGTGGACTCTGTGTCAGCTGGAGCCGGTTCAGGCTTTGCCGTGAATTATGCTCCCCATCTTGCGGGCGCTTATTTAAAATGAAAAATGAGATCGGCACACCAATCTGCAGTTTTTTATTATGGTTATTTATTTTATTATATTACTTTACAGTGAGTGTTCAGCTTTTAGGTCTTTTATTTGATTCGGCAGATCATGCGGGAGGTGCATTCCATCAGTGAAAAACAAACTGTTTTTATGTCTTTCCTATTGCTAAAGCCAACTAAGGTTGCACTGGATGCAGATTTGTAAAGGAAAAATAAACGAAAAAAAAGATCCTTTTATAACTTTTAACTGATCATTTAATCTTTCTGCGATACGTGATGCAAAAAAACAAACAACTGCGTGTAGAAATGAGGTTCTGATTGTGTGACGGAGAAGCTTAGACTGACAGAGGATTTTGATGCTCATGTCGTCCTTGAACTCCTGGCAACAAAATCAGTTTTTCTCCTTCCATTAATACCCACAAATTTGGGATTTGACGTCACAACTGTTTACTCACTCATTCAGTGTCCACCTGCATCCAAATCTGGGTTGTCATTATTTCTGTGTTCCAAGTTTTTTCTTAGCAGGAATGACGATCAAATAAACTGATGTTGCATTGCCGGGGATTTAACAGATACTGACATGTTGGCGAGATGATGAGAATGCTTTTATTCTACAGTTGCTTAATTTATTCTAACAATATGAACCCTTTAAAGTTTTTAAAAATGGGACAACATTTCAAAGGTATCACGTCATTGATTCTCAGTCGAATCTTTCTGAATGGATCCAAAAACCTAACAACTTCTCCTTATTGTTTTTCTCACAGGTTTGAGGTTTTTAAGGGCCTTGAGGTTGATACAGTTCTCAGAAATTTTACAGTTTTTAAATATACTCAAGACAAGGTAGGTGTTCTTTATTATTCAGTTTTTTATTTGTGTCTGTATTGTATTTTTTCTTTTCTTTTAATAACATATAGCTTGAAGCAGCTAAAGGGTGAGAGAAAACATCGATTCAAATGGATTTTTGTCTGTAATGTGCCCACTTCACACATTTAATGCTTTATAATACCACATTTTTCTTTTTGTCCTCGATTCTTAGAATTAAAGCTTTTTGCACAGATGTTGTCAGAGAGAGCTTAAAGCATTTTCAAATGCTTAAAAATAATCTCCTTACTTTTCTCTCACACGAAGAATTGGACTGAGGTCTTTCAGGGACTTTATATAGATTTGGAATAGTAAATAGAAAAAAAAAATGTAAATAAACCTAACTTAAACTTATTTTTATTCACTGTCATCTACAGTAGTCCTGGAACTCATATATTTTGTCATTTATGCACACAATCTGAATTCAAAATGAATGCATTTGGTTGTACACATATATATAATAAATGCACATATATATAAATGATCTCTTTGTCCTTTTTTATCTGATCCTTTTTAAACCAGCAACTCGATAAAGCTGGTAAACTTGTGTTCCATCTTCATAAGCACATGGCTGACGGCAGCGGGCTTCATTCATTTGGTAAATTTGCACAAACTCTTCCAGTTTGAGAAAAAAAGTTCATAATTCAGTTGTTTTAAAGAAATACTCGAATTAGTATTATCCTTAAATTGACGCAAACAGTGGCAGCTGAAAAACAAATAAAAGCAAAATATGGTAAAAACGAGTATATATTTTTGAAATCTCCAACTCTCTTCCAGGTGGAAAACTCTGGGGATCCTTGGGAGAACTTCCAAAATTCCCAGGCACTTTCCTACTGGGAATGTGTCTACTTACTCATGGTTACAATGTCCACTGTTGGCTATGGAGATGTTTACGCAAAAACCACCCTTGGCCGCCTGTTTATGGTGTTCTTCATCCTTGGTGGTTTGGTAAAAGAACCTTTTCATTACTTTGTATTTGTAAAACCTGTGAGGAAGCGGCTCTCACAGATATGGGGGGGGGGGGGGGGGGGGGGGTCTGTGTGTTTTCATGCTGTTGTGGCCCACCACCATTCCACCATATTATGCAGCAATTATCCAGACGTGGTGCTTATGTTTGTGTCTGTGTAATTTCTAGATGTTTTTTTTCTAGTTCCTGTATTTACAGTAAATTTAAAAGTGATTTGTTCACCTGCCCCCCACCCCCCTACCCCAACCTCCTTTTCCAACAAACACAGTAAGATGGGGATGATTTGCTGAAGGTCAGCCATATGAATGCACCAACATGATCTTACTTTATGCCTACCATTTCTCAGACCTAATTCTGACTTGAGTATATTTTAAACGTTATTTTAGTATTAGAAATTAGAATCTCATTATTATAGAAGTTTGACTAAAAGGCTAAAGCTGTGTGGCATGGAATGGAAAATTCACGTGGATGCACAAAGTGGAAACTACATTTATAAAACTTTATTGATTATTTGTGCCCATTATTTCATAGATCTGTTCAATTTAGCACCTAAATGCAGCGTGCAAATAAGTGTATAATATAGTTTCACAATCGGTAACGGAACTTTACATGGTTAATCAGTTACATGTTGTTTATGCTCATTTAAAATAATGTAAAGATAAATGACTGCCATGGTTTTGGAGAACTCTATAATAAAACAAAAAAGGACAGATTTTTAAAAAATTACTGTATTATCCGGAGTACAAGTCGCACCTGAGTATAAGATTCAGGAGCCAAAAAATGCCTAACATAGAAGAAAGAACCATTTAAGTTGCTCCAGAGTGTACGTTGGACTTGCCAAAACCAGAGAATGCTTCGTTCACACTGAACGGAATTCACGCATCAATTTTCGCATCCGCTGCCTCTTCCTTGACGCAGAAATTTTGCATTTGTTTCCTCTTTTAGCGTGCGTCAAAACAGACAGCGGGCATCACTCTGACCTACCATGGTAGCATCTTTCTGTGGAAGAAGCTACTTTCAAGTTTTTAGCCTAATTGGCCACTTTATTACTTTATTTTGAAGACTTATACTCTGAAAAATACTGTTTTGTTGCTAATTTGCAACACAAATTTTAAACCTTGACATAATAGAATTATTTCACTATTTTTATAGGGGTACATATGAATATCGTATTTATTTTTGCTGGATGTTAATACGAAACCGCATAAAATGGCTTAGGGTATAATTGTCAAATCTTACTATCGATCAAGCAGCATATGCTCCTACTCAGAAAAACTATTTTAAAATAAAAGAAGCACGGATCTGATGCAGATTGACTGACCTCTACTAGAGTGGCATGTAAGCCTAAAGCTTAAGTGTTTCCTTTAAACCGGCCTCCCCAATGAAAATACAGCTAAATCGCCTCTTTAAAGGGTAACCTCTAACCCTCACACATTTTATGTATTTTCATCATCGATTAGTGTTTACAGTTTCAAAGGAGGATGCACTGAGGTTTGAATGTTTGTCACTCATTTGGCTCTGCTTTCAAAATCACCCCAGCATGTGTGTTTGTTGGACAAAACATGGCACATAAGGTTTTTTTCTGGATAACGATAACTTTGATTTTTCTACCACAGATCGGCTTACCGCTCATCAGCTGTCATTTTTCTCCTTTATTCTTCACTTATCTGTAAATATTAGCCTTTTGGTTTCCTTTTTCATTCACATACTTTTTCCTCAACACTTGGAATGTAACTGGGACATAACTTTAAGTTACATTCGTTATTTTGGAATGATTTGACATAATCTTTTTTCCTTTGATTTCTTTTAATAAGTTAATATAACTAAAACTCAACCACATACATTTATGCTTCTTTTTGAGACTAAAGTTTCTTAAAACCAAAATGAGAGGACCTGCAATTCTTCTCTTGTCTTCTTTTTTAGTCTCTTCTTCTGTCTCCTATCTTCTCCTTAGGCCATGTTTGCAAGCTACGTCCCTGAAATCATAGAGTTAATAGGAAACCGCAAGAAATATGGTGGTTCCTATAGTGCAGTTAATGGGAGAAAGTAAGTATTCAAGGAGGCTCTGCTGCCTCCACAGCAGTAGAACCTTCTCTGCATGCCCTTTTCTTTTTCTTTTTCATGCATGTAGGCCATGTTTGCTCGCTACGTGCCAGAAATTGCTGCTCTCATCCTTAATCGGAAGAAATATGGCGGGAGTTATAACTCGACCAGAGGCAGAAAGTAAGTCAAACAGATGAAAGAAATAGCAAACTACTACTGGTGTGGTTTTGTGTGACTTGAGTAGCCCCTTTCATAAAGGCACTCACTTTTCATTTGAGATGTAATGAATCTCAACCAGCAGTAAAGTCACACTGTGACTGAAGAAGTTGGCCATGATCAATGTGCAGATTAATGTATTGCTGCTGCTTTAATGTATGTAATGTCTGCTTTAACTATTGCAAAGAGGTTGCCATTTTAACAAGTTTGTTTTGATGTCTTTTAATGGTTTTATCTTGAAATGTAATAGCTACATTTTTAAAAATAAAGTTAAAGTTTTTGCTTCTTTTTTCATGAAAAAATGTCTTGTCAAGATGGCATCTATTCAGTGTTGGATTATAATCATGGATGGACATGTTGGATTTTCTCACAGATTTATAAACTACGTTTAATCACCTGCTGCAGAAAATAATCCTTAAATCTGATCCAAATGAGCATTTTCTATTGGTTTTTCAAAAATAAAATCATGTATCACACTTTCATGTGATCCTAACAAGTATAAAAAGATCAAATATTTTACAGACTGGTTATAATTTAAGTTTTATTATTAAGGAACTTGAGAATTTCCTTACAAAATAAAATGCATAATATATAGTTGTTTGCTAAATGTTGAGGTCTAACACAAGTTTGGCTAAACATTTTGTACTTTAACAAGAATTAAAGTCTATTTAACCCCGTGAAATGCCTTATACTATTTAAAAATATATATTTTTGGAAGCAAAAACCAAGTTTTTCTCCCCTCAAACTTGCAGGTGTCTCCTAGTTTTACATTAGATGAGAAAATCTTACATTTATGTTTCATTGGTAATTATTGTCTGTTTGTGTGCCCAGTCGGTGTTTGTTAACCATTTGTGTCATTGTCTTTTTGTTGTCCTCTTGTCACGGCCAGCCAAAATCCAATTAGTAGATCAAACACTTACAAAAATAACCCATGACATACAGCCAGTCATAATTGGAACTTCTACATGTAAATAAACTTTGGTTCAAAATAGTTAAAGGTTATATAAGAAGATGATTATTCTTGAAAAGATAATTTAATTAATACCCTAAGCTTTTTTTTTTTTTATAGCTCCTGCATTTGTGTGCCCTCGCCTAATATGCTGCTAGTTTTTTAAAGCTGCTTTTTTTTCCTGCTTGAGATGCTGTCAATTGCTTTGCTTTGTGCTTTGCTTTGGCTGAATTGTGGCCTTTATCTTCAGTCTGACCTACACCCTGGGAAATGAGAGAGAGAATTGAAACGAAGTTTTTAAAATACTTGAAAGGATCTTTTTCTGCTACGCATTCAAATAAGTTTACTGTCTTTTTAAAACATAATTTAAAGGAGAATGTGGTGGTAAAGACATAAAAATTGGGGCTATTTTTGCTTCTTATAAATATGCAATTTTGGTTTTCATGCATTTCTGGTTGATAACCATGAAAGCTAAATTTGTATTTTGAGAAAAGTGAAAATCGTATCAGCTGATCTTTATCATTTATCTGTCACCTTTGCTTCACACACTCTTGTATTAGAGCCTTTACACTTTCTGCATTACTCCTAAAAGAGGTTGATTGCTGTTGTTTTTCTTGATTGCACTTAGTTACAACTTAGTTACCGTACTTTAGTTACTCATTAGTCTTAAATGCGTTCTGTGTCAAAGAATGTGTGTATTTTTTTTTTTTTTTGCTCATATGCAGACTAACCATTTTCTTCTATTCTCTCTTGTTACACTCAGCCATGCTTATCCTCTTGAGGCAGCTTTCTGCAACAAAGCAAATAAAGCACTTTTTTTTATGCCCAAAAATCAATTTATTTCTTTTATTAAACGTTTTCAAGTGAGATTCTGCAGGTTACTTCATCCTTATAAATTAAATTTGTAATATGATATTTTTTATTTAATACAAAAGCTATTGTAGTTTTTGCAGGGAATTTTAAAAAGAAGAAAAAAAATCCTTGATTACAAAAATGAAACAAAACTAAATAAAAAAAAAATGGGTGTTTATTCCAAAAATGTTATCACTAATAAAAAAACAGACTTTGATTACCTATTGAAAATTCAACAAACGTTTTATTTTTTATTTATTTATTCTTTTAATGTATAACTCTACGGGAGAGGATTAGGGCCACAGAGAATTCAGAGAAAAATGTCCGAATTTTTTAATGCACTTTTTTTATTCTTTCTCCATGGCTCTAATCCTCCACCGTAGAACTCCATCTATGCTTTTATTTGTTTTTTTAAATAAAGAAATGTATCTGGTTTATATGATACAACTGACTAATAATTGAATTACAAAAGTCAGAAAAAAAAAACCCAGCACAAACTTACAATACCAGAAAAGTCTACAAAGTGAGTTATCAACTTCAGAAAATTATGTAACAGCAGTTTTAGTTTTAGCAGAAGATTTTAAGAAGACAAATCCTTAAAAAAAAAAAAAAAATGTCTCAATGTTTGTTCCAAAATTTATGTATTTTACTCATAAAAAACAAACTTTTTCACATTATTTAAAAGTTCAAAAGTAGAAATCCTAAAATTCCTTCTATATCTTAATTTCTAATTATTGAAATTGTTAGCCTGTTTTTCTTTCTTTTACTTTCTTTTTTTTAAAAAGATATCCAGTTTACATGATACAACAGACAAACAAAAGGAATTACAAATGTCTGAATTACAAACACTACCCAAAATTACAAAAATAGGAAAGTAAATAATTTGACTGTATGGCAAGTGTCAATCCACAATTTATGAAGATTTTGATTAAAAAAAAAATAAAGATAGATAAATTCAGACTCCATACAAGATATTTTGAAGCACGTTTTTTCCATTTTACACCACAGTTTCTCTTTTGTTTCCCTTGCAATGTTTATACAAACCAGGAACTCTGATGTACACAACACGTTTAGTAACTGCTGTATTCATACACAAAAACTCCTTCACCATTACAAATGTGTAAAACAGTCATTAGCATTTTTATAAAGAATATATCTATGTAATTGTTTTTTACAATAGGAGAAGGCTGTCAAATGTAGGAACTGAAACAGACTGTGTGCTGATTTCATAATCTCCATCCGAGTAAACTGATCCTTTATAATCTGATACTGAAATCCACTCTGCCCTCTGGCCTCCATCAGTCCCAAATCATGACAATGATCATCCGTCCTCTATCAGTTATTACTTTCATGCAGATTTACAACCTGAATATCAAACTACAAGTTAACCCTTTCATTCCAGGTAGAAGATGAAAGGTCGTTTTTGTGTCCGCCGTAACATGTTGGCTCACGTTCACTGCGGTTGGATGTCATAATTTGTTTGCATCTCATTTCTTTTCGCAGGCACATCGTGGTCTGTGGTCATATAACACTGGAGAGTGTGTCCAACTTTCTAAAAGACTTCCTACACAAGGACAGGGATGATGTCAATGTAGAAATCGTTTTTCTCCATAAGTAAGTACAATTAAAAAAATGGAATTCTTCATATAAAATTAGCAGAACTAATAAAAATGAACAATATCAGGGCATTTACAATTTCTTTTCTTAATTTTTTATCTCAGTATTTCCCCTAATCTTGAGCTGGAAGCCTTGTTTAAGCGCCATTTCACCCAGGTAGAGTTTTACCAAGGTTCTGTCCTAAACCCACACGACCTGGCTAGAGTCAAGGTAACACAATTGTTCCACCAACTCACAATGTCCCTTTACTGAATCTTTTTGTGAGATTATAACAGGATAATTGCATTTTTCTCAATCCAGATCGAGTCCGCGGATGCCTGCCTAATCTTAGCCAACAAATACTGCGCTGACCCTGACGCCGAGGACGCGTCCAACATCATGAGGTCTGGACACCAATGCTGCAAATCCACATTTGTTTCTGTGCTTCTTTTAAAAAAAATATATTTGTTTGCTAGTGTCACGGATTGCATCAATTTAAATTGAAACAAAATCACATCTTTGGTCTAAAAAAAAAATCTGTTTTTAAGAACCATTGAATTCAGGAAGTTAAAAGGTTTAAAATGATTCTGTTTTTTTATTGTGAAAACAAAATCTTTCTTGTATAGTTAAAAAAACCAACTACCGGTACCTATTTTTAATGAAACATGCAAAGGTTTCAGTAAAAAGTATAATTTTGAAAATTGTTGGAACTAAATGGGAACTAAGTACATTTTTCAAGCTTAAATCTGAATCATAGTAAAATATGACACAGATTAGAAATATTTAACAATAGATTTATCGAACCAAATGAAACGAACGTCATTTTGCTTTTCTAAAGGGTTATTAGGCTTTTGAAAAATCACATCAATGAATAATGCTCCACTAGATACTGTCTTTATAGGAAAAAGCACATTTTTGAACTGAAAACATGATTTTGGAAATCATAGTCTAGTGTTTTTCAACCTTTTTTGAGTTATTAGTACTTTCCTTGATAAAAGCCACCAACCAAAAGACAAAAATCCGTACTCTATTAATAAAACACACTCATTCTTACCAAAGTGTCTTGACTAACATTAAACAAACATAAAGAATAAACTTTTTTATGGTCTGTCATATAAGATGTGAACCATTGACAACACAGAGGCTACCATTTAAAAAGCAAGGTAGATGCTAAGCTAAGATCAAGACTACAGCAGCAGTGACTGTGACTGTGAGCACCACCTTGTATGAAGAACACAGTCCTCTGCAATCAGGACTACAATCACCTTAAAGCAAAAGCAGTTCCTTCTACATGCACTTGTTTGCATTTTTCAGAATTGTTGCCTTCTAAAAGTAAACTGCACTTAAAAAACAGCAACAACTATATGCTCAACGAAAAGGAAACTGAGATAAAACAGAATGAACCTACTTTTGTGGCTCCACTGTACAAAAATCAAATCAAGTCATCAAAGTGATGACTTTCTGCAAAGAAAAAGCTGACTGTTAAAGCTTTTGAAAAGGTTGTAATTGTAATTTCTCTGCTCTGCATCAGAGTCATATCCATCAAGAACTACCACCCAAAGATCAGAATAATAACTCAGATGTTGCAGTACCACAATAAGGTTGGTTGAAATCCACTTTCATGGCTTTTATTAAAACAAGAGAGACTCTGTAATCTTATGTGCTGAAGATTGCTTTTGTTTTTCCACCCTACAGGCTCACCTGCTCAACATTCCAAGCTGGAACTGGAAAGAGGGAGATGACGCAATTTGCCTTGCAGAGCTGAAGCTGGGGTTTATTGCCCAGAGCTGCCTTGCTCAAGGCCTGTCCACCATGCTGGCAAACCTTTTCTCCATGAGGTCTTTCATCAAGGTAATCACTCTTCCATGCATAGATTAAAAACAGAATCGATCATAAGCAAAGGAATGGGCTGAATTACTCATTTTGTAATTATTGCAACAACGCAATTTTGCCTTCTCATTCTAGATTGAGGAGGACACGTGGCAAAAGTATTACCTGGAAGGAGTCTCCAATGAAATGTACACAGAGTACCTGTCGAGTGCCTTTGTGGGTTTGTCCTTCCCAGTGATTTGCGAGTACGAACATTTAAATATTTCATACTTTTTCCAAAATCTTTTTTATTCTTTCATTCGTTAACATCTTTGACAAATACAAAGATTATCAATTTTGAAGTTTGTAGTGTTAGTATTTTTGAATAGCTTTATTTTAGTTTAAAAAAAATCCTAGATAACTTCAGAAAAGATGAAACAACTAATGAGAAGTTATTACATTTTGAAATTATTTGGGTTATTGTTATGAAAAAGTACAGTAATCATCTTTGAATTAATTTTCTTATTTTTAATGAACACATAAAAAGGTATTGACCGAACAGGATCATTTTCATGTGTAATGTAATTTACTGTTTGAAATAAGTAGAAAATCCTCTATTTACTTCTACATGTTTAAATTTTTTTTTTCACCAAGAACCTTTCTTTTTTGTTTTTCCAGACTGTGCTATGTGAAGCTAAAACTGCTCCTCATAGCTATAGAGTACAAGTCTGACCAAAGGGAAAGCAGGTATGTGAAGGAGATAACAGCTGAGCAAGCAATTAATGTAGACTATGTCAAAAACATTTTTCGAAATATCTTTTGAAAGTCTTCCCTTACACACTTTAAGCTCTTTTTAAATGTAAAAATGCCTAAAACAAACAAAAAGCAGTATTAACATTAATATCCTAACTTTCTCTGAACAAACAAAAATATGACTTAACTCCTGATGTTTTTAAAAAAGTATGAATTTAAAAGAAGCTTGATTTTAATGTTTTTTTTAATATGCTTTTCTACTGCCAACTTCTTTCTCCAACCAAATCTAATAAACTTCTGCAGTTTTGCCACATGAGCTTTGACCGCATGCATCACGGCATAAGTCGATCACATACCTTGTTGGTTTGACGTGTTTGATTTATGATTCCTCCCAGCACCCTGATCAACCCTGGAAATCATGTTAAAATGCAAGAAGGTACTTTGGGATTCTTCATTGCCAGTGATGCCAAAGAAGTAAAAAGGTAAACAATCTGTGTGATTAAAGTATTTTTGATTTTCTTGGATTGATTTGCAATTCACTGATTAAAGATGTTTTAAATATTTTTACAAGATAATATCTTTCAGCCAATTAACAAGACATAGGTATGTTTTTGTAGATATAAATGAAAAAAATGAAGGTAAGAGCTTTATTTTAAAGATAAAGTTTGGAAAACACTACAAGAATTTTTTCAGATTTATCTCACAACTTCCATTCAGACACTGTATGCACCGGCTGGACCGAGTTATTCAGTCCTTTACTTCCTTAATTAATAACATAATTTCAATTTAGCAGAAATCTGAACAAACTCTAAATTTGAAGAAATGTCACAAGATCTCCTGGATCAATGCCGACTTTTTTAAAATCAATTTTTTCATGCCTGTGGTCGATGCAATTTGGGAAGAATGTGATGTGATGTCATCAACCCAACCTTTTAAAAAAACAAGTTTCTAATTTCTCCCCCTGCAGAGCACTGTTTTACTGTAAGGCATGTCACGATGACATAAGTGATCCGAAAAGGATAAAGAAATGTGGATGCAAGAAATGTAAGGAAACACACAAAAACACACTGTTTTCTCTTTGTTTCGCCACATGATTATCCATACAAAAATACATTATTGTCAAACATTGTTAATTCCAGCAAAAATTTAAGAAACATCAACATATATTACAATGCAGCTCAAACCAATCCATGTCTTATGACTTGGCTTATGACATGACTTATTTGTAATTTCTTATTTTACATTTAATTTGGGTTTTACATCATTAAAATGTAAGAAATTAAAGCTCTTAAAAATATTTGACATATATTTTAGGATTATTAAGAGTTTTTATTTGATTAAAAAAAAGGGTAAAATTGAAAATGTATTTGTTTTGTTATTTTGTTATTTTTCTTTGTCTGGTACTTAATTTTATGTGATAATATACAATGTAAACAGGTCAAAATGTACAGGTATCGGGATGAATCATGATTGTAAACTTTAAGACAAAATTTACCTTTTTCGTTTTTATTTTTAACTTTGATCTTATAACTTGTCTTGTTATAAATGCAGTCCGTCTAACACATAATCTTCCCATATGATGTATTTTTTTCCTGCTGCTTGGGAACTCCTTTCTTAAAAAACAAATTATATATTTATATCACATAACAGTGATGTATTGTGAGTAATTTGAATTTGTTCCCCCTCCAAACACACACAGCCTGCTGCTTGTATCCCCTGCCCCGACTGAAGAGGCCTGTCTGAATGTTGCATGTATTGCCTGGGTTTCTCCTCGTTACCATGTGCATGTTGCTTTTTAAATTCATCCATTTAAAATCAGTAATTTAGTGAAACAACAAAATTAAATATAGTTTAAATTGTAAGTCCGAATGGTTTTTTAGGCCACAATTGAAAATGTATTTGCGTGTATAAAGTATTTGTGGTTGTAATTCCATAAGCTGCCACTAGATGTCCTCGCTGCTACACAGTGAATATCTTTATTGAGAGAAACAGCCGGAAAACCAGTTAGAAATATTTATTTAATTATTATTGGGTTGAGGGAAAAAATAATACATCATATTCCATAGAAGCTGTATGAAAAAATAATGTTATGGATTTGAAATATAATAAATCGCAAACTCTTTTTGCAGTTTGTGTTGTGTTAAATAGATTTATATTCACATCCAGCTTTTATTTGCTCTCATTTTAGTGTTCTTTTTGAGTTTTGGAGACCATTTTTGCAAAAGATCTTGAATGGTTTAGTAAAAAAAAAGAGACAAATTAAAGCACTTCGAGTTGAAAAATGATAGTACATATAAGTCAGGAGTCTTCAGGTCATGTGGTTTTCTTGTTTCTTCAGCTCGTGACACAATGATGATATGGCATTTCCTACACTATTCCCTAAATGAAAGTTTGTCTACATTAAAAATAAATTTCAATTGAACATTTCCCTGCTGCCACAACAAAGTTTGTTTTGTGCAGCATTCCTCTATGCCCTGTTTGTCCATTCTTCCTCCAGAACGACCCTCCACATTAACCTGCTTTTCCTCTCCTCTCGTCTGAACCCGTGACTGTAGCCAAGACGGCTGCCCACAAGAAAATGAGACTGGCATGTTGTTTTGGTTGCGGCCGCTCTGCGTGGGGCTGCTGTTGCATGCCAGTTAATGTGCATTGTAACTTGGACTCCCCTCGACGGGACATCCCCCTCTCTGCTGTCTCTGTTAATGAATGCTCGGCCACTTTACGTGCCTGTAAGTTGTCGCCATGACGTTTGCTCGTCGGTGTCTGTAACATGCACTGTTTTAAAACTATGCAGTGTGGCTTTACCCTGTGTGCTGCTAAGCTCTAGCAACCATGTGCTCACCGTGGTGGAGACACATACTGCTTGAGCTTTGTGACTTTCTCTTCCGTGAGCTGGTACTCTTCGATGTGTGCTTCTACTTCTGGACGTGACTTTCTAGCTGTTGTGATGCATGCTGGGTTATTGTTTCTGCTGGCGTTTTCTTTGGAGACTGACAATTCCATCAAAAATACAAAATAAATTAAGTGTTTGCTGTTTCAAAGCCAGTTCCTCCTCCAATTTCTGTTGCAAGACGTTTACAGTGTACTTAAGATGAAAGCTTAAAAGGTTACATACTTGCTGCAAAAAAACAAAAACAAAAAAAAAAATGTGAATGAAAATGCAGAAGTTATGCATGTATGTGAAAAACTGTATGAGTTAAGAAACTGGGTTCAGGAAATGTGTAGCAGCATTTCTGAAGGGGATCCATTTATTCCAAATGTCTCAAATGCAGTACTTTTTAAAAATGGATGGACATGACGGCTTGAAAAATTTTCCAGTAGTTTGAGAAAACGGTTTGGAAAGCAGGTAAAAAGACTGGAGCTTCTAATGATTATAAAAGAGAATACACTTTAACATGAGCTCTTACTAAATTCTGCTGAAAAATCCCATTTGATGGCGAAATTCTGGGATGTGACATTAAAGCTTCGACTTTTTACCCTAACAGATTGGTATCTTTAAGAGGATGGTAATATAGAAATGGTTTTAGAAAACATAAACAACAGTTATGGTTTTGTTTTGGATTCTTAACTTGAAGTAAACTGGGTTGAGCAGAAATCTTAGTGCAGGCTTGATTTCCTTTTAAAGCCAAAGGGTTCTGCACTGATGTATCGCAGCAGGCATGAAAAATGTGTCTGAGCTTGCAGAGCGTTGATACAATTTGCTGGAAAACATTGCAGACTGTCATACACTTTTAGAGAATATCTCTGGATCAAAGAGCATTCTGTCTTGTGAAGCTAAGCGTCTTTGGGCGCTCACACCCCTCAACACGTCCTCCAGGGTGGGGTGCTGCAAGGTTTGCCAGGCTAGCTAAGCTTGAGCGTAGCTCCAGACTTGCTGTCAACACGGTGCATGAGATGCACAGAGCGAGGCCTTATAAGGCCTGACGTGGAAATTATGTTTGCATTTTCATTTTTGGAGTGCTACCGGTTGTCATGAAACTCAGCCTGACAGTTCCTAACCACCAGGCAGTAGAGTCCCCCCACCCCTCTGCTTTCCTCTTGTTGTGGGACAGATGCTTGCCTGTTAGTCCTGTGACTCTGCTCGCGCCCTGCGATTGCAGGCGACAGATGCCAGGACCAGCGAGGTCCCCGTTTGAACATCGCTGTCACTGTTCTGCCTTAAGCACAATGCATGACCTTTATTGGGAGTAAAGGGTTGAAATAAGTCACTAATGAGCAAGTGCAGGACCCAAAAAGTGACTCACAGAAAGTTCCACCACACAGGGAGTACCAAAAGAAAAATGGGGTTTACATTTTTAGGGGAAGACGGAAGGATACAGGCAAATACCAGTTTTACTTTTCTTTTGTGCTTTATATAGTAAAACAACATAAATGTCTAAAATAGACTTCATTATAGCAGAAAAAGGCTCATCTTCTCCTTCTTTACAAGTCAGGGTTGCAAATACAACAAGGCTTCTCACTTTTTAGCTGCTTGAATCAAGAATAGGCCATCTAACCGACCTGTCTCTGAGAGCCGTAACCAGTTTTTTTTTTTTCAAGACACCTTGATTGTTCACCGCCTTAAAAAATACAAACCCTTCAGCCTCAAGTTCCCCGTTGTCATTTATGATTTGCTTTCATTATAACTTCTTCTGCCTGTAACCTGTCATTCATCTTTGCATTTTTCCCAGCTAAAAATAGCTATAATGGATATATCAAATCAAGTAAGTTCACATTTCCACTCTCCCCCTCAGTCACCAGTTTCTAACACTTCATTTTTTGCATTCCTGACCACCTGACCCGCCTCTAACCTTTTCACTGTCCAGTCTGTCATCATCCATCTCCGCCCTGCAGTTGCAGAGCAGGAGGACAACATTTCTTTGTGCTGGTGATCAGTTACAGCTCAACAGCAGATGGTGCTACAGTTACATTGACAGAGTTGATACTTGAGAGTAGCTCCAACTGCACAATAGACGTTCAGAGAAGCGATCTTCTACTTCAGACGGCACATCTGCCACTTTCAGAAGTGCTGTGGATGTTTGACAGTAAAGAGACGAACAGAAAATCTGCTGGACAGCTGACTGCTAAAATAATAATCTGGTCTGTCTCCTAATTTCCCAAGAAGTGTGCTTCTTCCTTTATTATGGTCACCGAATTTTCCCCTCTATTCTAACACAAGCAGATATTGATTCATTCCTCCTCCATCAGCCATAATCTGCACGCTGTAGCTCGTGGCATTTAATTTACCATGTCACTTCCTTGTTCTTAAGCCTCAACAATGGCTGAAACACCTGAAAGCATGTTTATTAATTCATGTTTTTTTTTTTTTATAAATAAAAAAGTAAACGTCAGATCAAACATTTCTTTAGTGGCTATAGATGGTGCTTAAGTGGCAGTTAAATAAGAATGAGATTTTATTTAATTATTCAGCCATTAGCATTCTTGTGCCACAGTGGATTATCCTCCAAAACCAGCGATTGTTCTTTAATTATGATAAGAGTCACAAAATGTTTTATTAACATACTCAGCAGGTCTTATTGAAGTCGTTTTAAATCAAATCCTATCTTGTGTTTCGCTGGAAGATTTAAGGGGTTAGTTTCCTCACATTGTTTCCTTTTCATTATTTATTATATTTTTATCTGTTTGTTGAAGCAGTTTTCACTAGTTCATATAAAGATTGTAGTACATCTCTTTGTTTAGACTTTATTAAGGTTTATTAAACTAAAAATATCCAATCAAAAAAATGGAAAACGATGGTTTTTTTGTGCTTTGATCATGCTGACCGCATGTTTCCAGTTGATTAGCTGCTGATTTTGACTCCTCTTCATTTAGCAGCAAACAACAGGCCCCAAATCCAGCTGTCAGCAGATCAGTACAAGTCAGCTAAACTGAACCACAATTCAGCAACCCAGGTCTGTAGGGGGGCCCACAGTGGAGCTGCTGCTGTGTCGATCCCTTTGGTCAACAACCGTAAGGGCAGCTTGTGGCCTCTCAAGAAGCCCCCTGCTCTGAAACTGAGTCTCATTTGCCCTGGAGACCTGACCCAGGTTGGCCGGATACCCGGGGTGTCCGAGGAGGCCATCCGGCTCCAACGGGCGCGCAGCCTGCCAGTGAAATACAGATACCACCCTGGTTTCTCCACTAATGCCACAGTCAGTCAGAGGCAGTGTAAGGGATCACTCCCCCCTCGCCTCCTCAGAGTGTTTGCAGGGCCTGTTCTCAACGGCACAACCAAAGCATGTGCTTGGCAGCCTGGAGTGCTTGCATGTGTAGCATTCTTTACTAATGACCCAGTGTGTGCAGCTGTCAGCTGTGAAACATTAAATATTGAACAGGCTGAGCAAGATGTTAGGGGTTGGAGCATCCTTCTTCATGGAAGGCCCTGTGCGCTTCAACACTTTCCATTATGGCCTCAGTCTCTGACAGGCTAACGGCGCTGCAGCTGCCGGAACGCCGCTTTGTCCGGGTGACAAAATGACCTTAATTATCCAGCTGACTTTCATAAACACACTGAACTATTATGTCACTCAAAAAGGTCAATAAAAGCCTTATAGAAAGAGGAAAGTTGTAGTTAGACGACTTATTTATTGTGTTAGCCACAGAGGTACGGGAGCTGTTAGTGGTCCTTTATTTCCCACAGTCCTTTGGAATGATTCAGGTTTGTTATCACGTCATAGACAACTTTTGACTCCTAATATCTTGAAATGGAAATTGAGAAGTTGGCAATAAATGGATCGACTTAGGACACCATCTAAGAAACATTAGGAAATATCTCCCCCATTGTGGAAACAAACTGGAAACATCAATTAGCATTTTTTCCCAACCTTCAAAAAACTAAGACATTTCTAATCAAAATATTTTAATTTTTGTTTAAACCCCCCCCCCCCCCCCCCCCCCCCCCCCCCAAAAAAAAAAACTTTCACTGTAGCGATGGTACAGCCCGACCCTTCACCTTTCGTATGAAGAGCTCTGCACACTTTGGTGAAATGATAACGACAGCATCTGAGGGGCTCTACATAAATCATGCTTAACCTAATTACATGAGACCAGCAATAAAGACAAGGTTCAATGTCAGCCTAGAATTTCTGCTATTTACATGTCACCCCATTAACTTATTGAAAAAGATATTCTTAATATGGAAGAGGCGTGAGTGAACTCATACTAACAAAGGGTTTAAAGAATGACCTCATCCTAGTGATTAACGTCTATGGGAAAGTAGCTTTGGTTTTTGTGAAAAATATTGCAGAAAAAACAGTAAAGCATGAAGGTTAATTATATGAAGATTGCATGTTTGTGTCTTTCAATATATCTACTTAAAACACTTGCTATTGTTACTTGTCTGCCTTCTCTAAATGTGTGCTCTACACTGCAGAGTCCTGTCGACTCATCGTGTCCCCACATCCTCCTCCTCTGTCTTTGTATGCATCTTTGTCCTCGGATTGTGCTGTGCTGTCCGTCCACTGTCTTTGCTGAAAGCACTGTGCTTCATTTCTGTTCACCGCCCCCCTTTAAAACTCCTATGTTTGTGTTGCAGTTGAAGAGGACCGACACTCAGCTCTGTCGCCCAAAAAGAAGCAACGCAACGGAGGCATGAGGAATTCTCCAAACTCCTCACCCAAAATAATGAGGTAGGACACTCGTGGACGAGGGAGGACATCTGAAAGAACATTTTCCGCGTTTCAATTTTTATGGAAAACGTGTCAGACTACCGAGGTGCTCTCTGCCACAAGGTTTCATGTGACAGCGAGAGACTGCAGCTCTTAAACAGGCCTGGCACTAATGAAAGCACCAAGCAGTGAGAAAGGCTCTAAAGGATAGGCAGCCCAAGGCTATTCAGCTATTGTCGGATCCCTCTGAGGTCTTTTAAGCGCGTAGGGCCACAGATGATATGTATCATCACAATGCAAGGCGAATTCAAAAGCTACCTTGCTTTTATCTTGTCTCGTGAAATTATATCACTGTTTATTAATCTTGACTGGAGGTAATGCTGTTATTCAACAGGAGCCATTATAGAAATGATCAGAGTAATAGTCACTGTCATTAAGTGCCATGTTAAAAGGAAGCCATGCAACAAGCAGGACCAGCATTTTGATGTTTACAAAGTGGGGCAGTACAGATATAGGATAATTGAAACTGACAAATGACTTTATGCTCCCCTTGCTAATATGGCTGGTATTTGGCCTTTAGAAATCCACATGTCAGCATGGTTTAAATTGACTCAGCGCAGATCTGCAGTGTAAAGTGATTCTAAACATTACATTTTCTCATGTAATCAATAAATGTTTATATGTATTAGTTAGCATTTGTATTGATCTGCAGCCCCTGTTTGAGTTGCTTCAAAGTTCTGGTTGAATCACAACAGATTTCCACACTCCTGGGCAGTAGAATCAAGCTTTTCCAGGGCTCTAGCCATCAGCTAAATATCAACCCAGCAACCTGATTGGCACGCTAATAAACTTCAATCCAGGTGGATGTTATTCTATTCAGCACTTGCTGGCTACATGTAAGGGAGTCGCCGGGTTAGCCTGAGGGGTACTTCAATGCAACAAACACAGGGGGAAAAAAAACCTCTGGGTGTATACTATATCAAATGTGTTTTTATAGGACCTGCGGCCTCAAGGCCTTTGTAAATAAGTAATGACCAACAGATTGGCTGTGGGTTTTGAAGTGCAAGCCTTTGTCAGCATGCTTGATGGTAGGATTTTTAGACTTTCGTAAGCTTGTGCAGCGATGCTATATAATTATCTCTGCTTTGTACTTTTAGCCTCTCCCAGCTGTCTTTTCTGTGACGGACATCTACAGTAGCTTTGTGTTTTGCAGCGACAATGTTCTTAGTTTTATTTCTAACTTTGTTTGGTGTTTCACTGTGGGAATCGCCTTGGGTGTGACCTACTACAGAAGCTCTAATGGCACCACGTCTGTCTCTGACAGACCAGTTGAGTCTTACTAGCGGCTCGTCCATGACATTTATGCAGTCAACTACTTGATTCTGTCTTTCTTCCCCTAAAAAGCTATGCTTGCTTCTTCAGCATGTTCAGTCTAACTTCAAGGTGAGCCAAATTGTGATCAGCTTGGCTAACATCTTGTTAACAAAGGCAAAAAATAAGGTCTCAATCAGCTTATCCTATCTCAAATGTTTTTTTCCTTGTTTAATTTAGACTACAATTGTTACTAGGTTTCCATGTTTTAGTTTAGAATGTCCCTTTTCAATATCACAACACCATCCACTACCCTGAATAAAGGGGCAGAATTCAAGAAAGAGGCTGTATCCTGCCCCTCCAAAGCATCATGTGGGGTTTAGCATCTCGGACAAGTCCCCCCCACCCTATAGGGATGTGTGTATAGTATTATGGAACTGTCAGTTTCATGTTAAAGAGCCTTATAGCTGAATTTGTCTGGTCTGAGCAAAGCCCAAAAAGCTGAGTCAGGTGTATGATGCTTTAAATTTTTAGATCTGATCTCTTTGGGAGCCAATGCAATCTGAGTCAGGGTTATATTTCCATAGTAAACTTGCATAATCCTTAGTACTTTGAAAACAGAGTGAGATGTTTAATTAGTACCTCCATCTTTGTGTGGCATAGAAAAGACATCTGACAAGAAGGAAGTACAGGAGAAGTTGAACATATTATTGTAAGGAGCATGGCCAAATAGTACAACTCAACTGGTCTGTCAGAGACAGACGTGATACCATTGGAGCTTCCACTGATAGCCACTAATAAAAATACTGGGTTTCATGCAAGTAACCCAGCGTTTTGTAATAGATAAAGTAATAAATTGCACTGTTATGGTTTTAAAGTTAACCCACCCCCACAAAACAAGGAAGTGTGTGACTCTTTTAGTTCCAGCAAACTAACTCGTCCTTTTAAGAGTTTGCGACAATGGCCTCACCGAAATTAACACAATTTCCAGGGGCTCCTTGATAGGTTATAAGAAACATCTAACTGTGGGATGTCAAAACGTATTTGGTCACATCAAAATGCCTTGACACACATGTCATGTCTGCTATAGCAGCACTCAGGCAATTGGCTGTGTGGTATAGTGACAGGCAGTCATGGCTGACAGTGAGCGATAGCTATCCTGGCAGAGCTCTGCCGTGCCAGTCATCTCCACAAGGACAAACTGAAGTGACAGCGGCTCAAATGAGAACGTGAAACATTTGACTTTTGATAAAATATTTAGCCAAGATGTAAAACCTTTAAATGCCACCACTTATATTAGAACTTAAATTTCAGGGTCTACAGAAAATACTGTAGTAGATCGGTTTTAATGATTGGGTCATCCGAAATGTCATGTCACTTTAAAAAAAAAAATATATATATAAGTAAGTAAGTAAATCTTTATTTATATAACACTTTTCTCAGAGAGCGACTCACAAACTGCTTATACAAACAATATAAAATCAGTAGTGAGACTCAAATAAACACACACAGGCATATCAGTAAAGAAACTAACACGCAGAACTGAACACAAGGAAAAGTCAGCTAAAAGCTCTCCTAAATAAAAGCGTCTTAACTTGAGCTTTAAAACACTCGACTGAGTCAATCTGGCGCTGAATTTGTTTTAGTTCTGACTGTGTCTAGATCAAACAATACATGTGCGATCATATATATATATTCATATATTATAATTATTATAATTATTATTATTATATATATATTTGAAGGTGCTTGGAGATCTTACATTGTCATCCTTTCATTCATGTGCTCATGATGCAGAACATATTTTCACAATGTGGCAGGAAGTTAAACTATTGCCATCATTTTTGGTGCCAATACCATAGAATCTCACAAAATATTCACTTAGGAGGTAATAATTCCACTTCCTAGAAGTGTCGCATTTCCGCCATGGATGCTGTCTTGTCAAATTAGAACCACAAAGACAGATTCAAGTCTGAAAGGTAGAAAGGCATTTCCTTCTCCAGCTACGTCTCTTTTTGAAAGGACATCCAGGTCTTGCCTCAGGGTATGAACCCAAAGGCATTTTCCTTCTCTTTTTTCCATACCAGCCTCATTCCCCTGCAGCCTGAGGGATGATAGTTTCAGCTGACACTTTCATGCATACTTAACATGTTACTTAAGGTGCCATTCTTTTTAAGTATTCACTTGGAATAAAGTTATGAACTTAATGGAGAAAGATGGCTTTTCTTGATATTTAAAGATTTTTTTGAATCCATTAGAACTAAATGGAGGAAGCATCTAAGAATCCATAACAACTTAAAAAAAACATTTCTTTTTGCACATTTATTATTATTTTTATTTTTAGCCTCATTGATACATGGAGGCATTGACAGTACGTATATCTCATTTACAATGTGTGGAATAGACCAATGACATTGAGAGATCGGGTTTATTTATTTTGAGTAGTTTTACAAAAGCATCGGGAAACATTTAACCATCTCTGGGTTCATGAGATCGTTCAGTCTTTTTTGTCCGTCAGGTTTACCTTCTACTGCAGGAGTTGCGTCTGAATGACTTCCCTGTTTCCGTAACCCAGTTTCATGACTTGCTGTCCCGCAATAGTCCACGGAAGGAAAAACAAGAATCATATCGTCTCGAATCAAATAAGCAAATATTATACAGTTCAAGAGGAGAACAATCCTCCATGTTTGTTTGCTCGCTGTCAGTATCACCGACACACCGACAGTATCAGTGGTTGTTGAGGGAAACGACCACTTGTTATTGGAAAAATAACAAAAATATGAGCCAATGTTTTTTTTAAATCGCATACAAGTTGTGCCTCAGTAAAAGTCGTCGTCCCCCTAGCCGCGACTTATACTCTGAAAAATATGGTAATTAATAAAATTACTGACCTTTTAATTTGCACTATGCACAACAGAATTTTACAGGCAAAACAAAATGAATGTTTCAGAAAATGTCTTGTTTTCTTTCCAGATAGCTGAATAAGAATGAACTCATTTGCACTGACTAATAATCACAGCTATTTCTCATGGCTGTATTTGTGAACAATTTACAGAACTGTGATTTATTCTCTCTCAAATAATTAGTTATAATGGTGAGTGTAACACTAACAGAGAGCTTGATGTTGGCAAAAATATCCATCAACAGAAGGGCTTCTTATTTCTTTCCTAAATCAAATAATATTCAATGTAGGACATAGGCATTCATCTCAACTTTTGCTTTGTCAGGCCAGTGTCCTGAGTATCTATTAAGTCAACCAACTTCAAACTGGTCAGTTTGTTTTCAATTCTATTGGTAAACTTCTTTCCCAACATTTCACCAACATTTTCAATTTTAATAATGAATTTCATGAATATCACACTCGGGGTGGCTGTCTCATCAGAGCACCTTTCTCTCGCATAACTCAGTCACAGTTTAGTGACCTATACAGAGGATGTAAAATTTGGAACAGTCTTCCTTCCTCTTTCAAAGTACTTTCACAAACTCAGTTTAAAAAAGGTCTAAAAAGCTTTCTTCTTAACAATGGTACTTTTCCATATGCCATGTAGTTTTAGTTTGATAAAAGAATGTAAGTGCATTAATTGAATATGTATTGGTTTTTTATGTATTGTATTTACTGAACGGTATTGTTTTTTAGCTTATAGACTCATTATGTTGGTTGCCACATGTTAAGCCCCTTGTGGGTTTTTGGCAACCATCCATCACATCCGCATTGTTGTATATTCTGTTTTTATTTACTTTTTTGATATGTGATAAATGAAATAAATAAAAAATGAAATGACGCAGGTATCCATGTTGCAAGACAGGTTTTAGTGGTCAGGGTGGGTTAGACTTACTCCAACCATAGTAAAATCCGTTTCTACAGGTCTGATGGTATGTTTAAACATTAATACCGTTCATGTTAGGAAGAAAATATGGTTGGCCAAATTGCTGAAATATTTAAAGTCTGGTCTGTTAAAGCTTTTACCACGCAGCACACCACATCAAAAGCTGTATGTGGTAAGGGGGCGTAATTACATCTCCTTGCTTGTGCCAGTCAACGCAGTGTGCTGCTGCCATCTCCTTCCGCCTGGCTGCTGCCGCTGATGTCACTGCTTGATGAAATGGCGATTTTTTTGACATTTTTGCCGATGGACAATGACAGCAATGTGCAAAGAGGGGGAAAACTGAGAATATTTCTCACATTTTTATTTATTAATAAATACATTTGTAGAAATGGAGGTAAATCCTTCTTACGCCTGAGCACAGAATGCAATTCATATTTTTCATTCCTTCTTTTTCTTCAATTAGACACGACCCGCTCTTCATCCCAGGGAGCGAGCAGATTGAGAGCATGGATGAGAATGTAAAGAAATATGACTCCACTGGGATGTTTCACTGGTGCCCATCCAGAGACATCGAGAAGGTCATCCTGGTGGGTACTGCTGCTTTGCTTGGCACACATAATTTGTCCTTGACACTCTTCTCTCCACTGACAGATGTGTCATGTCACATAGCGCCATCAAAGGTTGACAGGGCACTTAAACACTCTTTAATGAGGTGTTTGACACGTCATTTGCTACAGAGAGGCCCGGCACTCTGAACATTTCATGTCCTAATACGTATGCCATTTTTCAAATGACTCTCATAGTCCGTTTCTGTCATGAGCCCTGTGATATAATATTTTGCAGCATGCATTAAAAAGGAGAAAGTAGTAACAAGAATTTATGCTAAATTCATGTAATAAAAGTCAGGTTTTTTTTTGCTTTCCTCCCCTCTCAGACCCGGAGTGAGGCCGCCATGACGGTTCTGAGTGGTCACGTGGTCGTGTGCATATTTGGAGACGTGAAATCCGCTTTGATCGGACTTCGAAACTTCGTCATGCCCCTGAGAGCCAGCAACTTTCACTACCACGAGCTGAAGCACATTGTGTTCGTCGGGTCCCTCGAGTATCTGAAGCGGGAGTGGGAAACTTTGCATAATTTTCCAAAAGTCTCAATTCTACCAGTGAGTACAAAAGGACCATTAAGCTATAGTTTGGACAACAACATGGAAAAAATAAATATTTTGATGCTAAATGTTCATGATGCTTAAACCTTGAGTTCTTTAATGGCTCTGTCCTTGTCTTTAGGACACAATAACCATTTGCTTAAAAGTTATAAGTTTTAGGAAAATGATTGCTAAAGCTGGACTTAACTTTTTAAATATACATAGATAGTCTTCTGCATGTTTTCCAAGTTGTGTTGGACGTCTTGTAGCCCCCAGAGTACAGTTACGAGACATGAGACAGCTGCAGGGTATCTAAGGTAGTTCAGTTGTGGTCATTGTGGACATCTTTTCATCCTCAAGTTTCAACTCCTCTCAGACTTTGTTTACGCTGACGTCATCTATCCTTACAGTACAACTTAGCTCCTGAAGCAGACCGAGATCTCTGCACAGCAGATGCAGAAATATGGGAGTAGCATATGGGGGTTATAAAGTCAAGTGCAGGGAGACAATCTGATGTTTGGGCTTCATACCAATCAGAAAGAGCTGTTTTCATATTACACTTTTTTTATAAAATAAATCCTCATTCCTTACAGATTTGTCCATGACTGCCTGACATGATATTTTTAGAAGAGAAGATTTTACAATGACCCCACACACACTTTGATGCACATTTGAAACTCAAAAACAAGAAAAAAAAAGTCTGTAATGCACCTGGGCCACTGAATGTCCACTGTTGGTGGGGTCATTACATTCTTTGTGTAAACTTTGTTTTATATGAAAGCGGTGTAGATCTGAAAAATGCTGAGGAGAAATCAAGACTGATTAGGTTGTGATTACATGCTGCCTTTATCGTTTCAAATCAGGACAATCAGTTTCCAAACAGCCTAAATGTACACACTGTGTTTATGTAGTAGAAAATAAAACGAGTAAAACAACAAACATAATGCTCTTAATATTTGGATAATTCATCAAAAGTTATGTTTAATGTAATATGTAGTTTATTTAATGTAATAAATAATTTAAACAAGTTTTATATTTAATATAAATATTTTTTAATAGTTACAATTGACATACATTTTCTCCACTTGTTTTAAATCTCCAGAAAAACCACCTTGTCTGATGATTCAGTTTTCTGATGTCCAAGTGAAATCATAGTTAGAAGTCTAGCAGACCGAGTTTAAACGTCATGTTCAAAAGCTATGATCTGTACGTCTATTAGACATTATTAGTACTAGCATTACTAGTATTAGTATTACTATGAGATGTTAGATTAAAAAAAAAGCAAAATGTCTATTTCACTTTAATATTTTTTTACGCATATGTCCTTTTTAAACAGTAAGGAAGAAATATTGGAAAATCTTGTATTCTTTCCATTTCAAATATTTTAAACTACATTTTTAAAAAATCTAACAACATTTTCTTGTTTTCATTTAGGCTGTTGAAAATCTTAGTGTGGATTTCTGCTTGAGAACTTCATCTTTTTGATCATGGAGATAACAAGTTCTCTCCTTCACTCGTCTTTAAAGGGCACGCCGTTGAGTCGGGCAGATCTGAGGGCTGTCAACATCAACCTGTGCGACATGTGTGTCATTCTGTCAGCCAATCAAAACAATATCGATGATGCATCACTACAGGACAAAGAGTGCATTTTGGCCTCACTTAACATCAAATCCATGCTATTTGATGACAGCATCAGAGTCCTGCAGGCCAATTCCCAAGGTAAGGAGCGCCGTGTTCACAGCACTGCCTAGAAGGAATGAATCTATGGCGCTGAGCTTATTGAGTGAGCTTCTTGTCATTTTGTTACATAGAAAAAGTTAAATCACCATACGCGTGTGTCCTCTTCTGCCTGACTGACCTTTTGTTTCTGCACCTAACTGTGAAAACTGTTAGCTGGTCCTCAGTTTCAAACCTCATGGATGACCTTAAGGTTTTCCTGAGACTTTCGTTTTCCGGTACACATTTTCAAATGAGGGCGTTATCAATGTGTTCATGTTATCATGTTATAGCTTTTAAATGGAAACCATAGTTAAAGTCAGATTGTCAATATAATTGGTATTTAGAAAGAAAAACTAAAGCTTTTGAAAACCTTTTGACCCGAGAAAAAAAAACAAAATAACTTGTTGCATATTTCCTTGTTCCTCTGACACAAGTGTGACCCCGCTTTTGCCTTAGTCAGCCCCATGTGACGGATGTCAAAACATGCTCAATGTATAATACATACAGCATCTCTGATTTAATGTGCCCACTTGACAGTTTAAAGATAGCAAGGACCGTCAAGTCAGTTTAAATCCCATCTTGCATCATTTATTTTCGCTTTTATGGCTCCACCCCGCAGTAAATGCCCACTTTCATGAACTCATAATCAAAAGAAAACAAAACCAGTCCTGTCACTTCTATCAATATTTCCTTACAGGAATATTGAAGAGACAGATATTTCTATCTCTGCTGAAATGTGTAAAGACCCACTCAGATGAAACTCTGTGTTTTTAACATGTTCTTGTGGCTGATGGAACTCCTGCCACTTTGCAGGATCTATGTCCTAGAGAACAACAACTTTTAAAAAACTTTGGCTGAAAATAATAATAATAATAACCATTATTAAAAGACCACTGGGAGCACTTTTGAAATAGATCAAAAGATAATCGGATTGAGACTTTAAATGCCTTTTTGCTGTTTCAATTACATATTTGCCTAATGTGTCTTTTAAGGTTTCACTCCACCAGGGATGGACAGATCTTCTCCGGAGAACAGCCCAGTTCACGGTTTAGTTAGGCAGACGTCTGTCACAACTGGAGCAAATATTCCCATCATAACAGAACTAGGTATGAATGCCAGTAATCTTTCTAAATGTTTTTTTTTTCCAAAAAGGTCATATCCGAAAGTAGAGGCTGTCAGTGCTTGATAAATAACATTAAAAGTGAAGTTTTTGATGTGTTTGCCCCTCTGTTAACACATTCCTATAACTGTTTTTCTCAACACTTGTCTAGCACCGTTAGCAAAACAAGGCAAAAAACTGCCTGTCATTTCATTCAGTCAGGATAAAAGCAGTGGGACCAGCATTCAAATGATAACTGAGCTGGGTAAGAATTGCTGCTGTCCTGTGCTGCAGTCTTGTAACTACTGCTGCTGCCTCCATATCAGCTTTCTTTTGATTTTCTCTTTCCGCAAAAGGCTCGGTTCATTCCCATGGCATCACTCTGAGCACATTTTACCCTTGGTTCTGGTTGAAATTGCCTGTCCTGTTTTGGCCCCCTTATCTCAAAGCAAAATTTCTCTCTTTTATTTTTCTAAGGATTATAATGCCTTTGATCCCTCAGAAGTCCTTGTGGCTGTTTTCACAGCATCTTCAGTCGGATCAAACTCTCTGGCCCATGCTCTTCTTTCATCTCAGCCCTGTCAACATGACTGGCGCTTTTCTCTTCTGTACTCTTAAAAAGAAGTGGTTGTCCGACGTAATTTTTTGTCATTATTCCTCCAACTCCTGCATGCGTTTTTGCGCTCTTCTTTAAAGAACACTGGGGCTGCAAGGGCGTTTGAGCAGGCATGAAAGGACAAGCCACTGGAGGTTCTGTATTGGATTTTAAGGAAAAATATTAGCAACTTAAAGTAATGGATACTGCACCTGGGTTGAAACTTTGACAGTATGCATGGTTTCATTTGTGCATGAATGGCCTGGATACGGAATTGGACAGGTTTGCTGCATGGCTTACATGCTGAATTAATTGTCTAAAGTCAACAGTGAGACAACTTTTCTGCATATTAATGCCAGAAAATTAGTGAATGTGGCAAACCCACTCCTAATACAGTCCATATCTGCTGCTGCCGCCTGCTCCGCCCACCCACTGTATGCTTCTGTCCTCCTGCGCACTTGAATAAAGCATTTGCCTGATCCATGCTTCTCCAGGTCAAAAGCGAGTTCATGAGGTTCGAATACAAGCTGAGTTTGAATTATTCATGAAATGTTTGTTTGCCCTCACAGTTAACGACTCCAACGTTCAGTTCCTGGACCAAGATGACGACGACGATCCAGACACAGAGTTGTACCTCACTCAGCCTTTCGCCTGCGGGACGGCCTTCGCAGTCAGCGTGCTGGACTCGTTAATGAGCGCTGTGAGTCAAAAGGAATTTAGTTAACATGTCAATTTGATGATCAAAAACATGTAGCGGAGCCCCGACACCACGCCTAACAAAGGTATTCCTGTTGAAACAATGAATGACATGGCTTGCACTTGTAGTGGATTTGATGACTTAATTTGTCTGGCTTTCTGTGTGAGTAAGGTTAGAACAAAGCTGCCTTCAAGTGTGCTTCAGTGCAGACAAAGGTAATGCTACCTAATGGACAGCCTCTCATCCATCATCTCAGTCAATAGTGCTGTCAGCAGCCAAGGGAGATGTCACTTTGCTGTACAAGCAGAGGGAGACAAGAGACTGCAGTGCAAGGAAAAGGGCAGACATTTCTCTTTTGTTAAAATCAGCAAGGCACAAACTACAGTGCACAGCACCGGACAGAAGGGCTGATTTGTGAATGAGCTCCTTATCATTCCTCACCTAGACATAGTAGAGTTGAACTATGGCCTTCCCCTTAGCCAGACTGACGGTTAAAAAAGGTTCAGTTGTAATTTGAGTGACATTTTCTTATAGATTTACCCTTTCTGCTTTACAGACATACTTCAATGATAATATCCTCACCTTGATCCGGACCCTGGTTACGGGTGGTGCAACGCCAGAGCTGGAAGGGTTACTGGCAGAGGAGAATGCATTGAAGGGAGGCTACAGCACGCCCCAGACGCTGGCGAACAGGGACAGGTGTCGTGTGGCACAGCTGGCCTTGTACGACGGGCCCTTTGCTGACCTTGGGGTAAGTGAGTGGCCTTTTCACCCAAGGGATGAGGCCTTTAGTGGAAGGACAGATGGAAACAAGGTTACGGCTGCAGTATCTCATCTAGAAGAAGCGGGTTTTTCTTAACAAGCAGACAAATTCTTTGACATTCTGTCAATATTTTGTGACAAACACATTCAAGTACCAATACCACAAATGTAAGCTAAAAATGACAAAATCTTAAAGAAAAAACGACAGCAAATGTCAGTACATAGTGATAGTAAATAGTTGGCACAAGGACTGCAAGGGCACCTGTATTCCAAGTCCTTTTTACCAAACAAAACAATCTGCAACAAAAACTCTTCAGAATGAGGAAAATGCTGAACCGCTATGGTTCTTTCTGTTTTATAATATATTTAACATTTTTTCTTTTTGCAATCTATTCTAAAACCCAGTTAGATCTTTCTACAACATTTAGTGCTGCATAAAGTGCTAAAATTCTAAATGGACAGAAATGCATTAGTCACAGTTGCTGTCTCTTAACTTAAAACATCAGCCTTTTGTTCTGAATTTTCAGTCATTTCTTTATAACAAAAAGGGTTCTCAGCTCGCTACTTTATGTTCAAGACCAGTGATAAAGATTAGGCAACCCAAAAAATGCCAACCTCTATTCCATCTATTTAATGGATACTTTGGAAGTAAAAAAAAAAAAGGATATTTCAAACAAATTTGAATAAGATAAAATAAACAGACTCGGTGACTCACCATTATTCCCTCAAAGGCCAGTTCTGTCTAGATGTTTCTTCCTTGGGTTCAGATCTTTAAGTACATTTTCACCGAGAGACATTTCCCTACCACTGATATCAGATCTGACCTCATTGTATATTTAGGCCAAACTGTCTGCATCACACCATGGAAGATTTTGAAACAGACATGTCTATTATATTCTTATCATTTATTTACAGCTAAAAAAAAAACAAAAAACTAGAGACTAAAAAGAGCATTATTAAAATGGTTTGTTTGTTCTGCACTTGAGTTTGTGAGCAAGTCTCCCTTCACTTTAAAGTGCCCCCTGGTGTGGATCAGCAACACTGAAAACACAAATGGACTATTCTAGACAAATGAAAAATGCAGAAGACAGATTTAGTGGTATTTGTGCCTTTTGAGTGTAAAAACTAAAATAATTTAGCCCCTTGACACCTACATTTTTTTTGAGCTATAAAACAATCAGACATGTTTTTGCTTTCAAGTAGATCTCAAATTAAAGTAAATTTGGACCCAAAGTGGTTTGGTGCATATTTGCACTAAAAGGTGTTAATGGGTTTAACGTAGACAAACCATTTAATGAATTGAATGAAAATAAATTCATATCTCTTTACCTTATTTCAAATAATTTCTTCACCTTTTAAACAACTTTATTTGGTGTTTTTATAAAAAGAATGCAAAGCTCTAAGGATATTGAATTTGTTTTTAAGAAGTGAATAAAGGGCCTAAGATATTATAAAAAAACCACAAATCCTTTAAAGGTTTTTACATGTCTAATCAGTAAAGATGGTGCTAATCAGCATAAAATAGTGAGAGAACTAGCTGGATAGTTTTATTCTTACTATCACTTTCTAGTTAAAGCTTATTTTAGGCAATCTTGTCTCCAAATAAGTATCTGTTGTATTTGTATATCTTTTTTTGCCTCCTTGTTTAGTCAAATTGAGTCTTTGGTTTGCTCTTGGGTGAACAGTGTGTGAAAGAAAATCAAACTAAATAAAGTGTGAACCCTTTTTAACATTCTCTTCACAGGTGAACAGAGTTCCCTTGACTACCAAAATGATACACCTGTATTAACTTCTGGACCCATCTGAGTCAGATCTTTTTGATGGTTTTGGATGTCATTTTTTGTCATCCAACTATGTTGCTGTCTCTGTTGCTGTTTTGCAGGATGGTGGTTGTTATGGTGACCTGTTTTGTAAAGCCCTTAAAACCTACAATATGCTTTGTTTCGGCATTTACCGACTCCGAGATGCACATCTAAACGCACAGAGCCAATGTACGAAACGGTGAGTATGTTTTCTGAGATGCTCAAACTGAAGATGACAGGAAAAATGAGCAAACCAAAAGAGAAGCGAATAATAGAATATTGATTTACAGCCTCACTGGTTTGTCTCTCCTTCAGGTATGTCATAACTAATCCGCCGTATGCATTCGAGCTGGTACCCTCGGACCTGATATTCTGCCTGATGCAGTTTGATCACAACGCCGGCCAATCTCGAACCAGCCTTTCCCACTCTTCTCATTCTTCACATTCTTCAAGCAAAAAAAGCTCCTCCGTACACTCTATCCCAACCACCAACCGCACCAGCCGGATCAAAAACAGGGACTCAAGAGACAAACAAAAGTATGTGCCCCTCTAAAGTTTTCTGACTGTCTGTGAGCAGCGCCTGTCTTGTGTTTTTTTTTTTTTTAGCAGAATCCAGAATGAATAGGATGTTTTGTATTTCCTAAAAGAAAGGGTGAAGCCTTCATTTACCTAAACTGACTTAAACTTTCCAGGAGTTTATCAAAGCCAGGTTTTTATTTATAATTTCTGCTGTCACCATAGAAACCAATGCCTTGAACTTCAACCTGAAACACCTAAACAGCATGCATGCCTTTCCATATGAATACAGGAAGTCCCTTAATCACTTGGACGGTTGATTGCAATAAGCGTTGCAAAGTTTGTCTAATTTTTGTCTGCAGCTGCAATAAACAGTGTTGGCTTTTCCAGAGGATGCCAGTGAGAGTCCACAGTGTGCCATGAAGGTTGACAGTACTATTGGAGATGTTTTAGTGAAGGCTTTGTTAGAGCCAGGATAACTGCATGAAAATTCATATTCCTTTTAAATAAAATAAAAGAACTGGCCACCTAAGAAAAAAAGATGCACACATTGCAACAAATATACATTTTTTGTTTCCTTTTCTCTACTTCTATGTCGATTTTTTTTTTTTTTGGGGTCTATAATTTTGGAACACACCATTTTCTATTATAGGGGTCTGCTTTTGGATAAATCCTGTTTTTTATTGGAGGAAATACAGTATATGTGTTTGTCTGAATGTGTTTGTCACTTCGATTGTGGTTTAAAGAATGCAGCTGTTTTTTCTGTTTTTCCTGTTGAGGTGAACTGATCGTTGAACAGGTCAGAATAAGAAAACCACCGCAGCTTCCTGCTCACCCTGGCTTCCTTGCTCCTAACTTTAATTTGGTTCTTTACACTTTCCAGCTGATATTGCACTATTTCATCCATTATTGATCACCTTCATTGCAAGAATCACATTATTAAAGCATAGAATTTTGCATTCCTGATTTGCAAAAAAATATATATTTTTTATTTTATCAGTTAAAATAAATGTTTGTTGAATGTATATCCTGTGCATTAAAAAAAAAAAAAAGACTGTTAATAAAGTGAGAGTTCCAATTTCACAGTATTATTTCGGGAAGATTTACTGAGGGGTAGTCAAAAAATTTAAAATTGAGTAATAACTCATTTTGTAAAAGCACAGATATAAGATCATATACCTGTAATACAGACAAAAATAATGCATTCTTTAAAAATAAGTTTTAATAGTTGCTGGAAAATGTTTGATTCATTTTTGGCAGGTATTTCTAAATATTGCTGCAATTAGTAAATGTTTAGCAAAAAATGAGGGAACATTATCTACAAAAATGTTGACTTATAAAGCCACGTACTATAAATGCAAGGGGACCAGATATTAAAAGAAATGCATGTATACATCCTGTATTGGCTGCAGCTGTACCTCTTTATCTTAAAAAAATGATATCAAAACAAAGTAAATCCATCCAATAGAATACTTTACAGCTCTAGTTGAAGGAAATTTACAGCAGAGGTTGAAAACATCAACAGATGTTCTAAAGGTCTAGGATTGATTTATAGATTTGACACAGTCGTACACCAAATAACCCAACAGGTTCTAATATAAATCCCCTTTGGGGCAACAAACAGCTAAGGCCCTAACTTTGCTGCATTTTTTGTCTTTAAAAATAGATTTTGATTATTTTAAAGTCTCTACATTCCTCATTGTGCTCTGTTAAAACTTCTAATTCTTAGACTCTTTTAAAAGTGAATCTTGGTGTATTTGATCTGCAACTTTTAAAGTACAATTTTTAGAAGTTTACATTTTAATGTGAGTAAAAAAAAAGCCTACGTAAACATGTCACCTTTAAAAAAGAATTCTAATAAAATTATCAAATCGAATCAAAAACCATCAAAACGCGTTCCTTATGTAAATAAAACGACTTAGTGTTTAATAAATCTGCATTTTTTTCTATGTTGTTGTTACTTTTGGTCTTTTTTTGTAACATCTGGTTGAAATCCTCCATCAGTGAACACATAGTTGTAACAGTCGGTTGATTTGATGATTCCCTGTGCAAACAGGGACTCCATCAGCAAATAGTTAACCAGCTTAGTGGCTTTGTGGTAGAGTGTCCACCCAGAGACAGGAAGGTCTCAAATAGCAAAAGTTCTTGGATTGTTCAAAAACATAAAAACATGTGATTTCAAACAAAAAAGAGAATGAACAAGATTAAACATCTGGAAGTTGGTTTGGAAATCAGCAGGTTGCAGCTCCAGATACTTTGATCTAGAAGTTGACTTCTGTTTTTCTTCCAATTATCTTTAAATTGATTTTTTTATGATTCCAGGGGGCATCCAAAAATTCTGACTACTGTAAATAGCACCCCTAATAATTTAAGTGTTTTACTTATTAGCCACATTTGGATCTTCACATTACCACAGGGTTAATTTAATAGTTTCATAGAGGTTTAATATTAAGTAAATGCACACTCTTTGTTGGTTAGATTCCTCATCTCTTTCTGAGTTCATCTAAAATGGAAATATTTTTATGTATCTTTTTCTATGTTTAAATGATTTGTTTGACAATAAAAAAGTCTGCTGCTATATTTTAACATGTCATGAAATACCAAAGCAGCGTTGGTCATCTTAGCTCATCGTCTGTTGGTTGAGTCATGAATATGTGTTGTCTAAAACCCATCTGGCTGCTTGCTGCATGATGTTCTTTGGGTTTTGACTTTCTTTTTTAACCTGCTTTAGCTGTAGGCATGAAAACAGAATGGCGGCCTTACAAGAGCAAGTGGAGCTAGTTGCATAACAACATTATGAGAACTTTCCGACATAATTCATTTTTCCTTACTCCACATTCATCCATTTAGACGATGCACCTTCATTTAGAGCTTCTGACCATCATTCTTTGCAGTTTTTTTTGTTATTAACTGTCCCACTTCCCAATTAGCTTACATATAGTGTACTGCTGTTTTTTTTTCCAAAGTGCAACAAGGATGAATAGAATAAGCCAAGGTATGGAAGTGAATGAGCCTGCATGATGTGAACTAATGCACTGATCTCAACCATTTGAATGAGAACGTAGCTGTTTCACCTGCATCAGGACCGCATGGTCGTACAGCACACCTCACTTTGGGTCTAAACGTACGACGTATGTTTGCAACTGAATGATTTGATGCTTCTTTACTCTGTATCACATAATGTGCGGCGTTTTCTAATGCCAATTTGAAGTTATTCAAAATAATTTCCTTATTTTGAAGTTAAGTGGATGAAAATGCATGATCATTGGACATTAACAAGTGAACGTTTCACCAGTAGTATTCAAAGTATTCATTTTCTTCTTCACAGCTCGGCATAAAAGCAAGGAAAAGATAAGGGGATCATTGTTTAGCCCTTGTGCTATCCTAGGCACTTTACCATTGGGAGTTGGGTCATCTAGACCCACTAGACAGTGCTCTGAACCTTTTTTCTTCAAGGATTTGTGATCTTCACTGGTGTCCATGGATTTCATGAAATCTTTCCACCTTTATCCACCTTTGTCATGGTAGGGAGAACACGTCAATGTAAAGGTGGGGTCATCTAAGATAGCACAAGGGTTAAAGAGTTTTATCAGTTTCTCATGTTAGTTTTAGTGTTGGAATGCATGCTGACACAACAGCACAGCATGATTAAACAGGATATTTATAGAAATGAATCTAAAAGTTGACATCCATGAAGTATTCCCTGTCTGATGGCCCCTCCTCTTTGTCTCTGCATGATTGTGGCTCTTTCTCAGAAAAGACATGGTTTACAGATGAGCCAGACGATACCCACCTGAGGACCATGCAGCTGAAGCCCGTGAACACTCTCGCCGTCAACCAAAAAAGTCACAATAAATCCACAAGCAGCTTGATTCCACCCATCAGAGAAGCAGAGGACGAGTGTTGACGTCTCACAGCCCACCGTAACGGGACAAATCCCCAACTCAACGTCACATTTTACCAACTTGTTCACTTCTTCAACCTATGCGTCTATTCAGTGTCTCCAAATCAAAGACAATCCAGTTTGTACTGCTACGCTATTAGTTTAATCTACTTCTCTTTGGCAGTGACCAGACTCCATAATTTTTTCTGTTTCCTTTTGGGGAATGAGGGTCACTTGAGTTGGGAAGCATTTACTGCTGTTATTATTCAAAGGGGAGACTCGCAAATGTAAAAGTTGCCTTTTTAGCTGTCTGCGAACAACAAATTCAACTGTATAATATTTACCCTGCACTGCAGAGTTAATCTGTACAGTTTAATGTAAATTCTGCATCCAGCTGCAACCCCACCCCAACCACAATGGCATTGTTGCTGATTTCTTTGCCATTTTGAGCTAATTCACAACATTTGTGATAGTTATGACGGCCAGTGCCCATGTTTGAACGGCATTTGGTTCCAGCCTTATCTCTATCTTTCTTTGTCTTATGTAAGTAAGCCTTTGCTATTTTATATCTTTTTTGTTGCAATATCTAAGATCCCAAAAAAATCTTTCAGTTAAAAGAATTGTACTGCTTTTTCTCTCTCACTTTTAATTTGTAGCCAAATATGATAGAGCTGTTTTGAGAAGTTATTTAAATAAGGCACCATTCAGCAAAGCAAAATAGTGTGAAACATGCACCATCTTTTAAGTCTGTAAGCAATTGAATGTGAAAGCCACATATCGCATGAGGTGGGCACCTTAAAGTCCTCCTTTGGCTATAAGCACTGCCTGACACAGGATTGTCTTGGAGGTCATGAGGCAACTTGAATGTACTCCATGACCAATCTTAATGCCATATTCACTAATTGTTATTATTTTTTTGGAGATGCTAAAAAAACAGCTCTATCATAAATTTTGTTGTTCGTGCGTAATCAACTGCTTTGTGTTTGTAAACCATCTGCAATTTTGTGTTTCAGTGTACATGCAATGTATGCAAAGGGTGGTTCATATAGATCATGTCTTATTTTAATAATGGAACATAGCTATATTGGCACTTTTGTCACTTTATTTCAGGATTCGGGTTGGAGAAAAGAGAAGAAACAAAAAAAAAAGTAGTCATGCATTAAAACTTAGGTCTTGTAAAGGAAAAAAAATGGTTGCGACATTTTTACTGGCACAGAAAACATCAATGCTCATCTCTCAGTGCCAGTAATGTGCCAGGCAGTGCTGAAGCCGCTGGAGGACTCCACCAAGACCCACTGCTGCGAAAAGAGGCTTCTTGTTTTGATTTTTCTCGACAAAAAGCTATTTTTATTGTTTTGTTTTTTTCCTGGAAGTAACCACACGTGGTAATTCATCCGAAAGTCTTAATACTATCTTTGAAACATCCACCAAAATTAAATCAAGCAATGCATTCTTATGTAAATCTGTAGAGGTTTATGTAAAGTATCTCTGTTGTGTGTTCTTGTTGGATGGGGGTCAAGAGACATTAAGCTTTGCAGATGACTATAAACTATTTTGTGCATTTCTTTTTTCTAAACACGGTGACTTCTCAATACCTTGATTGTCCTAAGCTAATATTTATGTTGTAATACACAATAATTGCAGTTTATCATCTTGTACAAATGGGCTTGTACATAAATTTTACATGATTTTGTTTTGTATTTTCACAAGTTAAAAGCAGATGTATCGTGTTCTACAGAATGTCTCCTGGCTCTTTATTAATGTGTAAAAATAAGAAGATAGTAGGTTATACTTATATTTTGAGAGTTTTTTTTTTTTTTTTTTTTTTTTTTTATAAAGAGAAACTATATACACACCACACCAAGCAGTTTCTGATTGCCAGACAGATCAAATGACACAGGACACCTCCTGCTACCCTCTGGATAATGGCTGATAAAAACACTCCACATTCTCACCTTGGGGACAGAGAGAGCCCATCATGTTGCTTGTTAACGATTTTACACACAGCAGCTCTGTGGGAGACTGTCAGCATGCCAATAATATTTACAGTCTAACACCTTACAGAGAGGATGTGATTTTCCTGATCGTCCTGCCAGCGGCTGTGTCACCTTTTCTTAGCAGACAAGCACATGTTGCCTTCACATTATAGAAGAAATAACTTTGTTTCTTCTGTTTATGCACATTCATGTAATGACTCATTAGTGGCCAAAATGCATTTTTCATGTCTGAAAAGTAATGCTACAGTCACACAGGCATGTGAGGCACGTTCAAGAACGTAACGTTTAGCTTGTGGTGTTCACACTGGACTGTTGTTACCCAACATTAGCACAAGTCTGTCATCACCAGCTTGGTGTGAAATGTTGAAGCGGTGCAAATCTCAAGACTATTGCTCCAGGCTTTTTCTTTCACAGCTCTATTCCGATATATGAAAGACTTTGTCATGGTTGGAGTTTCTTTTGTATTGGTTTTTGCTTTCCGTTTTGGTCTGTCATGTTTGAGTTCTGTTTCCTGTTTTATTTTGAAAGGTTTCCTGTCTTGTCATGTTTTTGAGTTTTACTTCCTTGAGTTTCTCTCCCTTCCTCTTGTGCTGGTCCATTAACGTCGTAACGTCTCGTCCATGTAACGTCTTCATGCCTCTTCGTCCCAGACTGTCATTTCCATGTTTCATGCCACGCCACAGTGAGTTTTGTTTTGTTTGGTTATCCTGTTTGTTTAACCGTTTGCCTCCCGTCTCTGCATCTGGGTCCTACCTGCTCTCGAGCCCCCCTCCCCGTGACAGACTTAGTGCCATTGAATTCCGTCCCGGCACAAACCACAATTATTAATTTCTCCTTCATGGTCAAGTTTCAAAGGGTTTGCACTTCCATAAATTAAAAGGACATGACATTTTCAACACGCGTTCAATGGCCACATGTTTGTACAGAGAGCCTGAAACAGTCTTGTGTATGGATGGCGAACGTGAGGGTTTTTTCACGCGGAAGCCCAAACCTTGCATTACTTGCCTTTTAAACTTTTCTTTGAAAGTGGTTGCTTGAACGTGTGTTGTTGAGGCCCGTGCAAACATAGCACAAGACCAATCAAAAGTGTCTCACAAGTTCATTGTTTTTGTGGCCAACAGGGGGCGACACCTCTAAACTGGTCATTGGAAGGTTTATAAAAATTCTATGACAGTGTAGTTAAAAGAAAAAGAACAACATTTTATTTCATTCCGAAATTAGCTTTAGACTTTAGCCTAAATCTTTGAGTGCCCCAAGACAAAACTTCCCTCACAATGTGTTCTCTTTGATGGGTGTTTTGGTTATAAAGCCACTATCACATGATGCTGTGTTCAAGTGTCAATCTGAACACTAATCAGGTGTGACATGTTTGGTGACATGCCTGCAAAGTCAGTCAGTGTGTTTTTGTTAATTTGTGATCAAGCTCATTCAACATTCCATTAATATTAAACTGGTATATTTACACTAAGAGCATGAACTACAACTGCCACTTTTTATCTTTTGTATTTGAGATATGCAGCAATTTTTTTATTTCTAACCAAAAAAACGTACAAAGGAAATCATAGATGAACAAATTCTGTTAGAAAAAACATGTTCAGCTAAGAATGTAGTGATATTTAGATTTTATATCCTAAATGTAAGAAAATAAACCATTTGCAGTCTGATGTTAATCACAGACTACAGCTCCATAGAGCCCGCCTGCACATAGAAACGGAGTCTTGCTGTTACATACATTTGATCTTTGCTGCCCTGACACTGAAATAATAGAAGGTAGTGGATTTCACTCCACATCTTGAAAATTGTTCAAATGGTTTTATATCCACTGTGGCCTCTGAGGACCGCTCTCGCCCAGGCGCACCAGTGATAATAGTTTCCATGACAATGCAGCACTCCCAGTGCACGAGTGCCAGCCTGGATAAACTGTGATCCTTTACCAAAACAAGGGGTCATTATAGCAGCTTGTCAAATCAATGTTGAGAGTGTCCTGGCTGATTAAGGCGTCCCCTCTCCGTCCTGACAAAGTGTCAATACTTGCTGGCCTGTGGCAGCACACTCCCATGATTGGACTGAAATGCCTATCAGTCAGGCAGCTGAGCTGGACTAATGATTCCCTGTGCTGCCTATTAGAGGGACATGACAATTTAATCCTGTGGGCCAGGCAAGGAAAAAAGTGACCTTGGTGCTTTATATTAAGGCTGAGGTAAATTGACAAGAGCAGATAAATCTTTACCTTGGGCTATTAACAGAATTAAAGAACAACAAAGGGGGACAGTTCTCTCTTGGTTGTCTCCCACTCTTTTCAAAACTTTAAACAAACAAATTCGATTTCAACACAACATGAAAGAAAGAAAATGATGATACCTTTGCATCATGAATATCTAAAGACTGAGAAGATCCTTGGGCCTTATGTTATAATTGTTCAAAAGATTTCCGCCTTGTTGCCCTGAAATCGATGCAAAGCCAGGAAAAGCAAATAAAAGTCATTTGTTGAATTCTTCGGACAGAATATTGAGAGTGGATATTGCTTGAAGCTCAGTGTTTTCAGATGTTCAAAGCCATTCCAGCGTTGCCCCAGGGCTAGATAAATTTCCTAGGACATCTATCTTAAGGCTATGAGAACATTGTCTACATGGCTGGAAAAAAGCCATGTGTTTACACAGATGTTTCAAGCTTTTAGCGCACTTCTTTCTGTAGTGAGCCACACAACCCTCCTCTGTGCCAAGGGCCATATACATTTTGCATTAGTTTACCCTTTGATACAGAAATGAAGGAGTGCAGGAGAGCAGAGATGTGAACCAAAATTGAAAACAAAGCTAAAGATTCTCCAGGCTTCACATTTCACAAACTACAATATCATTTGCCTCTTTTTTAAATACAGTTGGTTCAATGTGACCTGTTTGCGAAGTGGAGGGTATGTGTCTTCAAAACTTCAACCATAGAACGTAAAAGTCAAATGGCAAAAAAAGATAAGAATTTCATGTCTGCTGCAGTGATAGATCACTACAACTGGGAGGCAATTTGCCTGAAAGGCACAGTTACCACACTGACCCTTTATGTTGACTGTAAAGGTCAACATTGGCCTGCTTTTGTATCTTTTCATGCATGCATAAATCATTGCTCTCGGCTATTTTTATGTTAAAAGTAAGAAATATCTTTCTTCAAAAAGTAGAATCCTTGCTTTGATGCAACAAAGTTGAATTAAAAATTGTCAGGCACATGTTAGGAAATAAGTATTTTGATATTCTATTGTGTTTGCAGCTTTTTAAAAAATTAGTTTTTTTCATTTTTGACATTTTTAATTTTTCAATTCTAAAATATTCTTTCAGCATTTTCCATTTTATTTGATAAAATATTTCCAGTATTTTTCTTCTGATTTTCAGGGTTTACTGTGGTGGTTCTGAAGTGCAAGTCACACAAATCATTTGATGCAATATACATATAAAGATTCACAATAAAAATAACTCCAGAAACCAAATCAAAATTCCCAAAAAATGAAACAAAATGAAAATGAAACAACTCAGAAAACAAAAGAAATTTCCAGAAATCAAAATGAAATGTTAAAAAAAATGAAATACAATAAGAAACCAGAAAAACGTTCTGTGGGACATCACTGATTCGATGATGATGTTTGACATTAAGGTTTTTTTCATACGCATCTTCAATGTCCACATAATAAGTTTTATGATTAATCAGAAGCATATCCAGTATCGCTTCATGCCAAGCAACTTTAGTATGAAATTATAAAAAAATGTCATCATCCAATCACCGATGTCCTGTAGTACCTACCTTTCCTGGTTTTCATAAATAAGAGGAAAAACCATTTCCGAAAAACAAAAGTAATTTCTAAATATTAAAATATCTATAAAAATTTAAAAAAATTGCCATGAAGCGATCATTATCATCATCCTTTAAAGTGATGTGCTTTCCGGTTTTCCTTTTTTACCATTTCCTTTTGATTTCTGGAAATTATCTTTGTTTTCCAAAATGTTTCAGTTTTATTGCGTTTCATTTTTTTGGAATTACGTTTTCGTTTATGTATGTCATGCATGCAATGTAGTATTCTTATTTGTTTTGCTTTTTTACTTCTTTGGATTTTTTTGCATCAAGTCATTTGTTGATGTGATTTGCACTTCAGGGCCACCAGTTTAGAGGCTACCATATGTTTTTAGTGCAGGACAATCCTCCACCCTTTTTCTTTAGATCCTATACTACCCTACTGAGGAGTAGCAACTTGCACACAGACGGCTGCATCCCATAGCATCCCAGCCACAGTTGTAAACATGATTTACAATTTGCAACACAATATTTACTGTGATTCATGTTTCTGTCAGCCCCTCACTGCAGGTTAATAGAAATGCCAACATGCTCACTGATTTACTTAGTAAAATTTTCATCTCAAGGTTCAGGTTCAGAAGATTGGAGTCAGACAGAATTACAAGATTCATGCATTATGCAGAAGAAGCTGACTGACCTTCAGCCATCACAGCCTTCTCTATATATCAGGGTGGAGCCTGACCCTTCCGAGGCCAAAAGGAGCGTTTGAGATTTTTAACCACTGCTGCCGTTAAATTTCTGACATTCTTTACGAGCTGGGCTTCTTTTATTCAGCTAGCATCACAAACCGGGAATCCGTTTGATTCAAATTGGTCTCACACTCTTTATTTCCTGTTTACTGCAGGGGATGCTTCAGCCATTTATAAACCAAATCTCCCACACAGACTCTGGCATTATGGCTTTGCCATATGCTGACCATATGTTGGAAGACGCGCCTCTGCTGCTGCTGTTTGACACAGAACACATCATAACACTCCAGAAAATAAAGAGCTGTTTGAGAGTATGAATTCCATTTTAATGTAATTGGCTTTAGAATTATTTATGACATTAATTGCCACATTATCGACTGCCTGTCAGCTCCTCGAGCTTGCGGTCCATTCTTTTTTTTTTCTTCCCACAAAGAGCACCAGCTCAGCCTAAAGTAGACTGACAAGCTAATTATACCATCCTCCCTCTCAATGATAAATGCCACTAATGTGAATGTGGCCTGGAAATAATACTCCCTTAAACAGTCTTCCACTCTAGCCAAGACCTTCAAATTGTGGGGAAACTTCATTTCCTCCTAAATCTAGTTCTTCTAATAAATTTAAGCCACAAACGTGTCGTTTTTAGATAAAAAAGAAAAGCCAAAACATCTGGTGGCTACATGTTGAATCTTTTCCCTCAGTCTTTCAGCATCACTGGAGCATTTTTGATCTCTGCAGGGGTCAAAAGAAGCAGACCAAGTAAAACTTTCCACATGACTCTGCTTGCAAATTTATAAGGCCGCTGCAATTCTTGTTGATGCATTTTGCGTTTGTACGATGCTAACATCAAAAAACATCCTCCTGCCACTCAACCCACAACATCTCATGCGACTCCCCTTTTTAATGGCACTGTTAATGTATTCCAGCTTCACGTTTGAATGTATCCTGACAACAATGAGAACTGACACATACCAAACTTGGTATGTCCCAGAGCCATCTTCAGTGGCTGGGATGCTGTCAGCTCCTCCTACATCAGTGGTGGTGTCTCAGTGGTAGTGCGACACATGTCAGAAACTTTTACATGTCTGCTCTTTTCTGCACGATGCCTCTGCACCCCAGAGAAGGCGTTTTAGTTGTAGTTATGTTTGTACGGTGAAAGAATAAGTTGGAAAAAGCTTTGAGTGCTCAGTCAGAATATTCTCAATAAACCTCCCTTTTTTCAAAACACATTTGGTCAATTTAAAGTATTAAACGATTTAAATAACCGCCCATTCAATTAGGTTCAACAGTTATCAGTGAAAGGTAATCAGCCTATTGGTTAGATTTATGTTTCAGCAGCAAAAGCCATCTCTGGTGATTGCACACATCCAGTGGAGCCAGACACACATCTGAACTTTCACCTTCTTTGATCAGCAGTTTTGGCAAGGCAATCCATCATGGTGCTCTTACTGTCAGAAGAGGTGCCTGGCTGCAGCTGTGTGTCACTGGCTAAGAGGGGCTGCTTAAAGGCAATCATGTCAACCTCCACGCGACTGCTCAGACTCCCAGATTGAAGGACGACTTGACAGGGCCAGAAGAGTCAGCTGAAGACACTGCAGGGCTCTGTCTGACTGCTCTGGAGCCGTGCAGTGATGGGTGATCTTATCCTCTGTGAACAACTGATGGAAGAAACTCAGTAATAAGGTATTGAAAGTAGTGATGTAAGAGACTTTTTTCCCCTCTTTTTGTTTTAAGGACAATAACTTCCTGATTACTAGTAAAATGTTTTAAGCTTTAGGGCTAGAAACTCCAAGATTACTTTTAAAAGTGTATTTTTAGTATTTTAACATGTTCTTGAAGCATTTTTCTCATAATGGAGGACAAATATCAAGAAAATTAAGATAAAAACTGCATTTCTGAGTTCTTCATTTAAATTGGAGTGAATCAGGAGCAGATGAATAAAAATACATTTTTAAAAAGCTTTTAGTTGTTTTATACAGTCTACAATCGACAGGGCCATAACTCCCTGCTCCACTCCATAGATCCTTGTATACCTTTGTTTTTCTCGTCTGAGCTGGCATCTGGCTCATAGCTGGACGGCTGGATAGCCCCAATATCACTCACTAGTTTTGTTGCACCGCTAATGTTAGCTTGGGGTTGTGAAGGGTCGTAAGATAGCGGGAGAGAGTGCAAAAAAGGGATGAGGAGAAATGAAGGCAGGCTTGCTCTGTGGCAACAGTCCTGCATACAACTCAGAGGCGAATTTCTGATGAACTCCTGCCGGACGGCAGAAACTATGTACTAGAAAAAAACACAGTTTTTATTTTTTTTTATTTTTTTTTAATTTTCGCTAAAAATGGCATAACACTTCTAAAATGCATCAAAAGATGATTGGAGTGGGACTTTAAAAGAAAAAGGGGGGGGGGGGGGGGGGATTCAAAATTTGAGTCCAAAAAATTATTGCTAGAAGAGGCATAACATCTTTTCTGGAATAGAGACTATTTATACTGAAAGATAGTTTAAAAGGACATTTTGGTGAAAAAAGTGTGAGTGAAGCAAAGCAGAATATTCACGATCTGCTAGTTATTTAAAATCAAGATGGCACTCAGAGTATTAGCAGCAAAAAAAAAAAAAAAAAGGAAAAAGAAAAAAAGGGCCAGACTTTTAAACAAAGACGCTGAGTGACGGCTTGCTGACTGCAGCTCCGGGTGTGCAATAACGTGATGTGAAAGGACATTGTCAGGAGCTGAGGAGACGCGCAGAGATTGCACATAGTGACAGAAAACAGAGATGAGGACAGAGATACTGGTGCCATATTAGTGGCCAGCATATTCAAACACCACCCTTGAGTCTGAGCGAACTTGACATCACCTCCAATGGCTTCAAAGTGCCCCCCTCCCATCTCTTCTAAGTACAGCTAGCCTTCCTCTCTGATGTGCCTCCGCTCTGTGCTCTCTCTTCTGCAGAGAGTAACCAGCAGGCCCTCTCTGACAGGACGAGAGGATAGGGCCGCTGCGGCCTGCGGATACCCTCAGTCAATCTACATTTGGTCACAGTGGTGGGAAGTGTGCTCATTTTTTTCGATATATATATGAGCTACTTGAGGTGATCTGAACACTGAAGTGTGAGGAGCTGTCACCTCGCATAAAAGTCTGCACCAGCAGCTCCTGATATGCTTTGAGGGAGGGAGGTGATGGAGATCTCGCCGCCCTGATAGGATGCAGCGACCCTGGAGATTGTGTGACAGAAAGATGGGGAAGAATTCCACTGTTTTCTTAAGCACGAGAGATCTGTGGGGAGAAACTCATCACCAGGCACCCCGCTTTGTCCAAGTGATTTATTTCACTCAACATGCCAATGAGGGGCTATCAGAGAGATGCTAACAGCCTGGAAATTGTTGAAAAATGAAAGCAGTTCATATCAAACTGTCTTAATGTAGACATTTATTTAAGTTGGATGGTGTTTCTAGGTGTTTCGTCGTAGCATAATGTGCTGAGCACCGGTGTTTGAACTCCACAAGCCATTAACAGTTCACCCTGGCTTCTCCAGCGGGGCAGCAGCTGGAGGGAGAGAGAGGCATGCAGAGGTGGTGCAGGACACACACACAAACACAAAAAGTGTTGCCCAAGGCATGCAAGGCTGAAATACGCTCAGAGTAAAGTTGGCAGCTGTGCAGCTGTGTGTATTAAAGTGTAGCTCAGCGTAAACACATTCTGGGGCTCCCTGCACAGCTGGTGACCATAGGTTGCATTTCTGAAAGATGGAGCACTGGGAAGATGGATGAAAGAATGGCAGATCACACATTAATACACAGTGCACATTAACGGGCACTGATGAATAAAAATGAATAAAAAAAATAAAACATTGTAGATTGTGCTGGAGATACATAAGTGGAACTTTACATGAATTCTAAGGGACACAACAATTATCATTCAGACCCATTCAGATGCAATGTTTTTCTACTAAAAAAAGAAATACTCTTTATCTTTTGATAGCTGAGGAAAACATTTTGCGGTTTCGGTCATTTCACTTTCTATAAGTAAATTCAGTAAGTAAAGCTACACGAGTTTTACATTTGTCAACGTCGAAAGGTCGACTGTGGTGTTTAACAGCTTATGGAATTTTTTGACCTTACAAGCCTTTATGATGCTTAACTACACCTTGACACCAATTCTGGGCTTAATACTAATTCACCTAAATGACTTTAACAACTAAAGACATTTTCTTTTACTGTAATTGATATACGTCGAAGGCACATGCAATTATAACATGCATTAGTGTTAAATTAATAAAAGGTTAAAACATCACTTCTTTGGTATATTTTCTATTTATAATTTTTAATTTTCCAAATAAAATTGTTTATCATGCATAACAACTTTCATAGAAAAATACAAATAAGGAAAACAAAAAGTAACATGCAGGATAAGGCAGACTGAGATCTGAAGCAAACTCCTGACAGGTACAGGTTGGTCAGGTGCTTAAATTGGCCGCTGATTGATTAAATATGAGGGTAGCAGCATTCAAAGCAAGCCAACAATAACAAAAGAATATTTTTTTTAAATCTAGTACTAGGGTTGAGGATTGGCAGCGATGTTATTTAAACAATTAAATAAATAAAAAATCCTGTTTATTTTGTTACGGCTGTGGCCGTATTTGGTTTTGGTTTGTTCTGTTTGTTCTGTGTTTTGTGTATTATTTCTTTATTAGAGTGGGACTTCTGTGTTTTGTGTGGATCTTTGGGTTTGTATGTCTTTGTTTGTGATTATTTTCAGGTGTGGTGGAAAGGGCGTGGCCTCCCAATCGGACCAGCTGGTGGAGGCAGCCTTTAAAGCCACCATCTGGACATCCAGTCCGTGGGAAGGGAGCCTTGCTGCAACAGTCTCCACTGCAGCTTGGCCCTCTTCTCCATTTTGGTTTTGATTTCACCTCTTTTTTAGTTGTGTGTTGCACTTTAGTATTTTGTATTCATAGTTCTTCGTAGTTTGTATTTTTGTGCCCACTCGGATTAGTCTTCTGGTTTATAGTTATTTAAGTGAAGCTGTAGGGGTGAACCGCCATTTTGTTTAGTACATGTTTTCTCCTGTTTTTGTTAGGTTAGGGAAGTTAGAGTTTTGTCATTTATTTCCCTTTCCTTTCATTTACAGGTAAGATTACATGTTTCAGTTAGTTGGGGTTTTGTTTGTTATTTTGGCCTTGGTTCACCCTGAAGCCTTTTAGCTTGACTTTTAGTTATTGTTGGATTGTTTGTTTATTTGTAAATAAATTTGGTTATTTTATGGAGACATTTGTTTGGTGCTTTTTTGTTGCAGTTCATTTATTAGCCAAAACTTTACTTTTTTATGTTATGCCCCCCCTAGCACCCCTAGACACAAAGGGGGCATGACAATTTCATCAACACATTTTTCATTAAAATATTTCAAAGGCAAATAGAAGGACTTTCCAAAAATCCTGTAATCAATGCTGTAAAAATCTAAACCAAATTGAAGAGACATAGTCAGGATTAAACATTATGTGGTGTATTTAATGGTTCATTATACAAATTGAAAAACTAAACTATGGGTTTGTAACCCTTGTGCTATCCTAGGCACTATAACGTTGGGAATTGGGTCATCTAGACCCACTAGACAGTGCGCTGAACCTTTTTTCTTCAATGATTTGTGATCTTCACTGGTGTCCATTGATTACATGAAATCTTTCCACCTTTTCATGGTAGGGAGAACACGTCAATGCAAGGGTGGGGTCATCTAAGATAGCACAAGGGTTAAGGTGGCTATAGATATGTTAAAATGCATATTTTAACAATTCGTTTATGTTATTAACCACTATCCAGTTCTGTGTCACTCTTACATGTTTGACTTGAAACCACATCGTTAACCCCTTGACACCTGGATTTATTACCATTTAAAAAAAAAAAACTTTACTCGTGCTTTTGCTTTCATGTAGATTCTAAATTGAGGTAAGCAGAAGTGGTCGGATGCATATTTTTATCAACAGAGGTCAAGGGGTTTTGGTCATGAACACCTAAAGAATGTAACTGACTCTGTCTTGCATTTTACACACAGACCACATCTTTTGACTTTTATTTTGAAATGCCTATATTTTCCTTTTAGTTGAGACAACAAATCACTTCCACCATTTTTACAGTCTTCAGATCCGTGTGGAGACATGAATCTGCATATGTTTATGTTGCAGGTAATTTACCCTGACTGTGTCACAATGATTTATAGGAAGCTGCACTCTGCATTCTGTTCATTGTGACTAAACAAGTACACCGTCTGCCTGCTTTCAACTTCAAAATAATTTAATGAAGGATTTTAGAAATTATGCAAATTACCCAGGGGCTAAACAGAGATGGATTGACTTTTATTTTTAGATTATTAACAATGTAGACTTAGGAAGTAGAAGGATTTTTACACCAAAACCAGAAGATTTCTGGAGTAAAATTGTCACTATACAGTCATGTTAAAAAATGAGGGCACCCAAAACGAAAGCCTGTATATTTCCCCACAAGTTTGGATACATACACATGTAGTAAGTTTTTGAAGTTATATCAAAGGGATACAACTTTTCATTACATTTCTATGAAATGTAACGTCAAAAGAATATAATTTCTGGTTATGGTTAAGTTTAAAGACTTCACACTTAAGACACATTTCAGGGACTGGATGCCACAAAAAAGTGTCTAAATGATGGGATTTCAGCCATAGGAGCAAAAATAGCTAAAAGCTAATGACTTCAACCCCAGTTAAAATATGGTTTTTTGTTTAGATCTTTTTTTTATGAATAGAAAAATAGTAATTTTTTTGTTTGATTTTTAGTAAATCACTTTCTTTTATATACATTTTTCAAATTTATATTTTTTAAGACAGAGTTTTATTTCTAATGAGAGTGTCCAAATTTTTTCACGTGACTTGTTAAGTGAGAAATTTAACATAAAAAGTTTGAAGCGCACATTTAATTGGCTTACCAATGTCAAATAGGTTTGTTAAACTGATTTAAAACAGCATTATCAAAGGAAACACATTTTACGTTTATTAACCACATGCAGCAAGAAAACATCCAATGTTTTCTGTAAAGCATGAGACAAGAATGTTAGCAGCTATATAATCAAAAATTTTACAGTCTCATTTTAGTGTAAGCAAAAAGTGGTCTTGTGGTGTCTGCCCTGTAACTGGAAGGTCGTGGTCTCAACCCCAGGCTGAGTCATACCAAAGACCTTAAAAATGGGACCCAATGCCTCCTGCTTGACATTCAGCATTACGGGGTTGGATTGGGGGGTTAAGCTATCAAATGGTTCCTGTGTCTGCAGCTCATCGCTACCCCAGGGGATGGGTCAAATGCGGAGAACAAATTTTGCACACCTAGGTGTGTGACAGATAGTGGGACTTTAACTTTAATAAATCTACAGTAAAACATGAACCCAGAAACAGCATTGACAGAAAATGTATCATAAATGAAGGCAAACACTCTCGCACTCTCTGGCATTGAAGACATCTGGAAACTATTTGTTAACCATAGCGTTGCTGTCATTTTTTTCTGTGTGTACTTTTCTAACTATAGTGTGTTTGTTTCATCTCATTTTGCTACACCAGCAGATAAATTATTTTATATTTTAGTTGACAATCATTTAAAAAACAATTCTAAAAGTGTTTAAAGAAGTTCCACAAGGTATAAAACGGTTAATTAATAAGAAGCAGAAAACAAAATTATGCTTTTTGATTGGCTGTGTATAAGATATTATATTGTGTGTGTGTGTGTGCGCGTGTGTGTATACATATATATATATATATATATATATATATATATATATATATATATATATATATATATATATATATATATATATTAGTGAAAAGCCTGCAACAATGACATAATATATTGATTGATTTAAGGTCAGTCAGTAAAGCAGAAGATCAGATGTAAGAGGCATAGTGGTACAAACAATACTTCACTCTGAGTGATGCTCAGTATACAGTGCTAAGGTGTGCTTTGAGTGATTGCAGACGAGAGTCAGGTGTGTGGCATCCAGGAACTATGCGATGGGGTTGCTGGGAGATGTAGTGTGTTTAGATGGTTCCCACCGATAACCAGAGAGGGAAACAGAGCCCTGACTTCTGACGCTGAATTTGGCCCTTTTTTTCTTTTTAGTTGCACTGTATCATTTTTCTCTTATAATTTCATTTCTTTATCTAAAACAAATTTCTATTGTGGTTTAACAGAAACATTACGAAAAAACCTTCAACTTAAAGTATGATTTGAATCGTTTGGACTTTACACAGAAATGAAGTGATGCTCTTTGTAGATGCTTAAGTTTTTCTAATAAAAATGGTAAAAAGTGCGTTTCTATGATGACAATTTAAAGATCTTGCCATGAAACACTAAGACATACATACTTCACATACAGTTGAAGTGAGAACTAACAGGAAACATGACTGCAAACAAGAAAAACCATCTTACAATCTCTCAATCCTCTCAAGAAAGATGGTTTACAAAATATTCTGCCTGACTTCATCAGCTTCGGCTATGCCATGTCTCAAATGACTCTCATCTCATAGTGAAAGAGCTACATCAAGTTATGGACAGACTTCGTCAAGATAGAATGGGTGTCACTGAAATTAATATAATCTTTCCTAAATTATCTTCAGACTATGATCTCTCCAAACCAAAATTGATATCCCGGAGAATTCAATTTCCTCCACAATGTGATATGCTTTTATCAGTTAGGGACTATTCACAGGCGGATAGTAATGAGAGCTCTCGCGGAAAGAGTAAAGCCTGATCCACTTTGATGAGGACTGTTGTCCACGTCAACTAGAGATTATGCAGAAAAGATCATGGAAAGTTCCTCTACTTAACCTTCAGAACCAGTGCTGATCAGCAATGGATCACTAGAATCCAAGACAAATTTTGATTCAAGTGTAAATCCAATTGGTGATGACTTTGACATGGTTAGAAGAGGGTTGCAATGGTATAAAACAATTTCAATGATGGTTAAGTTAATTAACGGATGAGGCAGATTAAGTTTTTGTGGTTAAATATAATCAAAATTGCTCGGCAGATAAAATACATGTTTATTAATGTCTATCACTTTTATTAAGGTGCATTTTTTTACAAAGTAGAAAGACTTAAATAATAAAAGCAAGGAATCATTGCTCCCTGCCTGAAAAAGGTTATCATGATTATTGTTTTTTTCTTTTCTTTTCTTTAGTTGCAATCTTAGTTGGATTTTAACGACCAAAAAGGGAATATTGTTGATGAAACACTTTTAGAAAGCTAAAACAAGAGTGCAGGAGTAAACTGTAATAGCACTTTCAGTGTCAATGGATCAAAATATAACAACACAGTGAAAAGGAGACTGGCCTAAATAAATTTAAATGGGTTTTACTATGGCAGAGACATTCATTTTAAGGACATGAAAGCCTAGACAATACTGGCAAATATAGATATTATCCATTCAGCAAGGTTTCTGCAATTCTGAAAGAAAAGAGCTGTAACACTCTGCTAGTTAATTTAAATGTCTATTTTAGTTGTGAGGTGACAAGTCTGTTTTCCTAAATTCAAGGTTATGTGTGACACAGAGACAAGAGCCAAGATCCCATAGTTTATTTTTCCACTACATAATATAGAATGGCTGAAACTTTTTTTGTTTGTTGTTTGTTTTTGTTTTTTTCATTTTTGTTTTTTGGGGTAATGGTGTGAAGTTTGGAGAAAATGTATGACATTAGCACATTAGATCAGAATTCTTCATCAGTATAAACTGTGGCAGAATGCAGTTACTGTTGGTATAAAAAGTTAGTATTGTCTTTTATTTTTCGCAACTACACAAGGTAGGAAAAACTGCTGTGTCCCCAGGTCTTTGGGCTACAAAGCAAACTTGTAGCAAAAATGCTACATTCTTTTTTTTTATTCAATAATGGACAAAATACTATATCCATCCATGAAACATCACTACCATCATCACTAGTTATTTTTAAAATAACTATTGCCAACTACACTACTACACTAATTCATTTTGTATTCACAAGTTCACAAGTTAAGACAATGTGTCAAATTTCTAGTACGAAATCAATGTAATAAAAAGCTGTGTAACCCTTGTGCTATCCAAGGCACTATGACGTTGGGAGTTGGGTCATCTAGACCTAATTGACAGTGCGCTGAACCTTTTTTCTTCAATGATTTGTGATCTTCACTGGTGTCCATTGATTACATGAAATCTTTCCACCTTTATCCACCTTTTCATGGTAGGGAGAACACGTCAATGCAAGGGTGGGGTCATCTAAGATAGCACAAGGGTTAATACTTCTTTCCCTGCCTTCTCTAGCCTTCTCTAGAGGAAGGCTTGCTTCCTCCAACTAACCCTTTCTTCTGCATCCATAAACCTCCAATTTAGTCTTCTTTTTGACCTCTTGCCTGGCAGATCTAGACTCAGCATCCTTCAACCAATATGTTCCAAAAGCCGTTTACACTAATATGAAAAAATATAAAATAGTAATCTCAAAAGAATAAAATTAAAAATTACATTAATTAGCAAAATATTTGACTTTTTGTGAAAAAACAATATTTTCCAAAAAATAGTTTTATTCTTAGTTTAATGAAAAAGTAAATTTTTTTATTTGGTCTTGGTATCTTTTTTTCTAAATTCAGTTTCAATTCCAAAAGGCATTTAACTTATTGTAAATCTGTCAGACGATGTCCTTTTTGGCCCATTTTAGGTGAAATGAAGGTTGCAGACTCCTAAACAAAAGGCTGTTGGACACTATGTTTTCAAATGGTTAACAATTGAGGTTTTATCAAAAGATAACTTGCATGTTGTCACCTGTTCTCAATCAGACTTTGATGATATCTAGATAAATTAAAAATGAATCTTTAACGCTGACTTCTCTTTTATTCCCCTGCTGTATGATTGTGAAACCTCTTCTAAACTGTGTCAAGAGTTTCAAGATAAAATGACACTTCCTGCCTCAGATGTTAGCTGCCCACCCGGCTCTCGTGTCCCCATTATTACTTTCATCTCGTCTCAGTCCCGATGCTTAATAAACTACTACCTGAGGCTCCTGTCTTGTTTCCAAACTCTCACTTGATGTGGCAAGAAGGCAGAAAACAAGCAAGAGGGCGTACAGAAATAAAAGAACAAGGGATCAAAAATAAGTGCGCCTGCCTGGCGAAGTGGAGTGGGGCCTATCAACACCGATAACCGTTAGCTGTGAACACGTGTGTCACAGCAAGACAAGTGTCATATCACTCAGCCCACTGTTTCATTTGACTGGAGCACATCAATCACTCAGTGAAATGTGCACTGACGTGCTGAGATGGGCTTCACCTCTGGCTCCCTCATTACACTGCGTCAGTGTTAGTGAAACCCCGGCCTGTCAGGAATTCAGCGTCATCTTCCTTAAAAGAAGCAGCCTCTCATGTTCAGTTGTTTCCATCATCCAGAGGGTGAAAGCAGTGAGATGTATAGGAATATATAGGAATCCTACAACTATTTGTTGATACGTTTGTGTTTCAGGTGCTGTTCCTGACGAAAAACAGCAGCGTGGATCTCATCTTGTACCGCTCCATACAGAAATAACCCAAAAGTTGTAAATAAATCAAGTTTTATTTACATATTTGTATTATTTTAATCAGTGTTTATCATAATGAGAAGTTTTTAATGCTATTAATTTCCTCAAACACGTCTAAACCAGGAGTCGTATTTTAATTTAGCTTCTAGGGGATCAGCTTTTTTTCCACAATTACAGGTTGACACCGTAACCTACAATGACAATAGTGTCATGCTTTGGGTTAAAAACTGTAATTATGAAATCTTTACAGCTGATATTTAGAAGTGAAATTATTATTATTTTTTAAATCCTGCAGTTTTTTCAAATGTGATGGATACAATTCATGATGGGCAACTTGAACATTTGAACTACAAACTAAATGCATGGTTTGAAATAATTACAGTTTTTCAAATATGAACAGGACAAATAATATAAAATAGATTTTTTTAAAGTCTTTAGAACAAGTATTTTATTTACTTGGCTCACACAAAGACTACTAGTCTAGAAATGTATGAATCACAAGTTTTGCTTGTTCTCACTGACTTTGAATTGATATTTTATAGTAAATGATGCAAAAAATCTGCCCAAATGTTTTTGTACAACTTTGGTAAACGACAAAGCAACATTGCTTGATGGATTGTTGAAGCCATATGGCTACTCTAATCTGGAGCCTTGTGGATTTGTATGTTTTGTGCTTCAACACAATGACCTGAAAAAGCAAGAGTATTGTTTTGTAATTAATGTGTTACACCTGACAAATACTGAGACTCGTTGTGAATAAAGTTAACTTGGCTGTTGTTTCACTCTCTTATACTACTTATTGCAGATATACAGGCAAACACCAAAGGCTAGAAAATCTACAGAACTTCCAATTAAACTCCTCTTACCAAGCTCTTGCTACCTTTTTACCCCTCTAGGCATTCTGGGTAGTGTAGTCATAACAGACTGTAATTGTTTTGTTTCGCTAGGTTTGGCTTATGGCCCCAAAAATATGGTATATTGATAGACTATACCAATGCAAACCTAAACTAACAAGCGAAACTTTAAATCAGTTACTGTCACATTGGCAATGTCACTTTAAACACTGCTTCATAAGTTATTTTACTGGGAAGTGGGGATTGTTATAATTAGTTAGGATTTTCGTGTTGCACATCTACGGTGGCCCAGAAGGGTCACAACACAACACATTAACTTTATACACAACACACTAACTTTACACACAACACATTAACTTTACACACAACACATTAACTTTATACACAACACACTAACTTTACACACAACACACTAACTTTACACACAACACATTAACTTTACACACAACACATTAACTTAACACACAACACATTAACTCACAACACAACACAATAGCTCACAACACAACACATTAACTCACAACACAACACATTAACTCACAACACAACACATTAACTCACAACACAACACAATAACTCACAACACAACACAACACATTAACTCATGGCCCAGAAGGGTCACAACACAACACATTAACTTACCTCACAACACATTAACTCACAACGGAAGTAAAGCAGCAATTGAAGTGCTTTTATTCTGAAATTTCTACTGGGCTGAGCAGCTAACTACCTAACAGAAAGTAATGTCACAGTGAGCTGTGGAGGGAGCATGTTATTGCTACAAGAGAAGCTAGCAGCAGTGTTACCAGAAACTTTGTCTTTACTACGGTTCTCCTTCCTCTAAACACACACAATATGAACACACACTCCTCCCTCTGCTCTGACACCCCCCTCTGGCGCTGCACGCGCGCTCCTCTCCTCCCCTTTTTTCCGCTCCGTCCTGTGTGTGCGTGTGTGTTGGGGACTGCACGTGCCTGTGTGAGAGGACAGAACGGAAAAAAGGAGAGGAGAGGAGCGCCCGTGCAGCTCCCTCCACAGCTCACTGTGACATTACTTTCTGTTAGGTAGTTAGCTGCTCAGCCCAGTAGAAATTTCAGAATAAAAGCACTTCAATTGCTGCTTTACTTCCGTTATGAGTTAATGTGTTGTGTTGTGAGTTAATGTGTTGTGTTGTGAGTTATTGTGTTGTGTTGTGAGTTAATGTGTTGTGTTGTGAGTTATTGTGTTGTGTTGTGAGTTATTGTGTTCTGTTGTGAGTTAATGTGTTGTGTGTTAAGTTAATGTGTTGTGTGTAAAGTTAATGTGTTGTGTGTAAAGTTAGTGTGTTGTGTATAAAGTTAATGTGTTGTGTTGTGACCCTTCTGGGCCACCGCACACATCACTGTTTTCACTTTCAACATAAGTCTGAATTTTTGTTTTGATATAAGCAGATTAGGCCAACTTCTGCTCCAGTTTGCTTGACCTACTGTTGCTGCAGCACATTTTGTATTTTGTAAGATGAGACACATTCAGAGACTTTTCCAACACTTTCACCGTGACTAAAGTGAAAAGCTGCATTGTGAAAAAACAAATGCAAGTTTAATCAATTCACTAATATTTTCCAAATTCACCTGAAACAATTAAAGTAAACTGTTTATCGCATATGTTTATCACATATTGTTTTGTAAGCTTCAACAGAAAAAAACCCAAAACATTTCAGTCAACATAAAATCCTAAGTTACTTTAGTAATGTGTCGACATTTGAAGCAATTGAAAAAAAGTAAACGTATTTTTTTCCCATCTAGGAAGTAGAAACTTGTAATTTTTCTATATTTATCTATAAACAAAATTTTAGCATTTTTTTACTCTCACTAAAATTTATTGGACTAATAAAATATTGTTATAAAATGTTAAAATCCATATTTCAGTGTTCAGAAACATGTTAAGTAGTGGGTTCTGATGAAGGCATCTCAAAAACTAGCTTTCTCCATGGCCTCCATGCTGCACTCAGTTGTGCAAACATCGACAGGTACAATAATAAAGGTTTACGCATCAGTGTACCTGAGAACCCAATCATCCAAGGCTTCCCAAGCCACTCTATTACATTATTGACACACAATCTTCAAAAGGGGGAAAAATATCGCACGTGTAAGGTCACTTGGTTATGAAGACATATTATCATATTATCTGCATGAGGGTTGTAGGGCTCAGGCCTGACAAAGCTAATTATAATTGGACATGATACAGAGCTCAGAGCATATTACGTGCTTGGCTGCATGACAAAGTCACAGCTGAGAAATGGGAGAGAAATGGGGAGAGGGAAGCGGAACACGAGCTGCAACTCAATGAGAGGCCGTACAATAACAGCAGTGGCGCTCTCCCTGATGATAATTTATGGATACATCCAATAAAAACCGCCAGCCAGACCAGTTTCAGCCTGTTCAGGAGAGCAAGGTTGCAAGAGTCAGTTGTTCAGATCCAATTTTTCCATGTATGCTGACTTTAAACAGATCAAATACGCTATTGTCAGGTTTTGTTAGTTACTGAAATAAGCCTCTTATCCTCACTCCAAGGTTATTTTAGTACCACCAAAGAACCGCTTCTGTACTAAATACGTGTACAGCCTACCTCTGAGCAGGCATTTACCTGCATACAGTGAGAGTTTATTGCTAAAGGCTGTTTACTCAAACCCGGACTAGTAATTGAAAAATTCAATTAACCTATTAGGAAAAGAAACAGTCAAGGAAATCTGGATTTTTTTTCTCCTGCCGTGATGCAGCTTTTATGCCACAATCTTTAGGTGGATTTTCAGTTTGCAGGCCTAGAGGTCAGCCGATAGAGTTTAACAGTGTCATGCACAAAGACAATTTCCCCTTCTTGTTCAGCCTAATTCATTGCTTCGGGACAATTACTATTATATGCATTTACTTATTCCCATGCAAATTATATTTTTTCTCTGAAACTTCTCTTCTGTTTCTGATATTATTAAACTTTGAATATTAAAATTGTGACCTCTCCTATTAAAAAAATTGATACAGTATTTCAAAAATTATGACTTATAAAAATGAAGATCTCTGGGAATCATTTGGTTATCAAAAAGTCCAACTTTTACTAAAGGTTATTTAAGCTTTAAAACAAAACAACTCTCTCTCTCTATACACAGACATATTTCCTAAGATGACTTTCTAAAGTTTGCTTTTTATAATATATTTGTTACAAAGTAAATAAAGTAATAAATGTACTTTTTGGGAAGGGACAAAACAGATAAGAGGGCTTATTTGCACTCCTATCACACAACATCCTTTTGGTTGGGAGAAGTACATTTCAATGGACAGGTGTGGCAGCAATCCACCAACGTGATATATTCATACATTGAGTTTTAGTATACTGAGCTTTAAAACACATCATTGTTTGATTTATTAAAATTTTGGGAATGAAAGTGTTCTACGCTTTCATATTGAATGGATGGAATGACATTGTTCATAAAGGTGGTACATCAAGCGTACATTGAGCCTATATGGACAGATCCTAGCCTGTGTTGATTATTGTACATTTCTGTATCATTTCTTTTAAACGCTAATGTGTTCTTTTTTTGTTTGGACTGATTTTATGTTAATCAACACATTTTTGATCAATAAAGTTTATCTTGTCTTATAATAAGTGCTTTAGTCACCTAGACTTTAGCAACCTTTATTATAATGTAGCCCTTAAGCAACATTCACACTGCCCTCGGCAACAATTTTCCAATAAAATGATTTATGTAAATGTGCGTTTCAGTCTTTCATGTTCAAAACTATTGTGTTGTAACTACACAAGTGTCTACGACCGTATTCAGGCTCAGTGTACAAAATGCTCAACTATTTAAAGCTTAAAGTGTGTTTGAAGTTAAACCAAGTCAAACTTTGACCAGTCAGGGACTTGGATTTGGCAGTGACATATGGATGGCGTCCCTTTTTATTCGCAGAAGTCCCAACTATTTGAAAATTTATCATTAAGGAGAAATTCAGAATTGGGATTTATACCTGGACAGAATTCTATGACACCAAGTCTTTTATAAATTGGAATACAGCTGTGAAAGAAAAATTCTGGAGCAAAATTTTAAAGATTTGCACCACTTGGATATTTTTCCCCAAGGCCCTTCAAATTGTAGGTGGTGGAGATGCCCTTGTAAACAGTAGAAAAAGACAAAGAAGAAGCCCCTCCCTTCTTGTCCAGTGTTAACACTGTGGGCTAAAAGCATGTTCAAGAACCTGTGTTTAGCCCATTCTTGAATGCATGTCACATGTCTGGTGTTTCCGAAGCTTTGGTGTTTGTTTATGTGACATGCATCAGTGAGTTGTGCATTACCAAAACTGAAATCTCTATGAAGTAACATAGACAGGGACTAAACTAGTAAAGAGTTACCCAAAAGACCAACTACTGTTAGGGTCCACATCCGTATGTGTTCTTGCTTGTAGGCTAAAAGCCAATATCTAACCTAAATGATCAATTTAATCTCTGACATAGATTAACTTTTTTTTTAGATTGCCTGGATGAAGTGACCACCGTGTTGTATGCAGTCAAGGTCCAACCAGAAGGTTTTTGATCTTTATTTTGACTTTAAAGGAGTTCTTCTGAAAACTTGGGAAATAGTTACAGGATTTAGTTAGGACAAAAACACAATATTAACAATAGGACATTTAAATCAAATCAACTATTTGACCTTAAGAAAATATTTATGGCTCTTTTGTGGTATTACTTTTCAAACACCCACTTTTGAGGGAAAAGATGCTCTAAACCATCTGGAATTCATAAAGCTTATAAATTTTACTGATATACGATGGTGCGCCAGAAATCAGTGAAAAGTATGAAGTTGAGCAATATGTTGGCAAGACTAAAAATATACTTGAAACAGAACTCAAAAAGAGACCACAAATCACAAAAGTTCAGCGTATTAGGAATTCATTTTAAAGCACAATGAGCCATGCTCACACTCTAACAATATCTGTAACTGTATATCTTTACAGACAGTGAAGAATGATCCAGAAAGTGTGTGCAATGTTGCAACACACCATTTTCCTTTCTTCTGTTATTTTGTCATTAACTGGCAGAGACTCTATACATTGATTTTTCCCTCATCAAGTGCACAAACAGAGAAAGAAATTAAGCTGTAGATCATGTTCCTGTCTGCAGATTAGTCAATATGTCTGCAGTTAAGCAAGAACAAACAGTTCACAGCCATCTGCCTTTCACTGGCCAAACGTTCTAGCCAGGCTATTTAAGCATTCGGATTTGACTTTGAACAATTACTTTTAATTAACAACAATTAAGCCCAGTGTTTATGCCTCCCTCAGCCATCCAGCCATGTCATCTACTTTCAGAAACTGTCCATGACAGGCCATTTTTCATCATTTCTCCTTCATTGGAAAAACACCAGTACTTTAATTAAGAGGCCCGGACGTCCAGATGCTTACCTATTTTTTTAATGATTACTGATGAGAAAACCACAAGCAAAGCAGCCAGACATCAATGAAGGCAAGCTGCTAACGAAGTGAGAATTCTCTTGTGGGCAGTGAAAATGGACATTTAGGCCGTTTGAAGCTGTGGCCACGCTGTCCGCAGCATTGTTTATGCCGTTTTATCTTTCCCAGCTCACAACACGAAGAAAAGTCAGATACCTGATAAAGATTGAATGCTTTCTTGTTTTCAGGAATAAGAGAACTTCTGCCTAACACAAACACAGGCCTTAGCAAATCCGGTTCTCACCGAACACTGACAAAAATGGTCAATGGTTGGAGTTTGTAGTGCTGTGCATAAAAAATCCAACAGGTGGTGTGATAATCTTGCCGTACTACCTCAGCTACTATTTTTCTTAATTGCCCATACATCAAACATGACCTTAAATTGATTTAAATAGCATTGATGTCAGATGAAAAAGTACTGTATCATCTTCAAGCCTCATTAACACGTTCGTGTCTTCCTCTCTGTTTTTCGTTGCTTTGCTTATCCACCCTAAAGTTTAACTGCAATAGCCTCTCAAGAATGTCAACAATTTTCTGGCTGCTTATTTCAATATCCTCTTTGCACGGACCTTTCATTTCCTTAGGTACGCAGTTAAAAGGCAGGCCCAGACTGCCCTGACTAATTTCCTCTCAGCCTCACAGATCACAGGCCTTTCCCACCCAGTGCTCCCTTTGCTCCCACAAAGACCCTCGTAATCCTGCTGCTTGTCCACAATTAATCTTCCCAGTTGCCACATTATTAACACAACCACCCACGGGCAACGGATGCAAATGCAGAACCAGGAACAGGCTTCTCTGCATGTACACTCTCCCCTGCTTGGCCCACAGTGGAACAGCAAAAGTGTCAATCACTCTGGGGGGTTGAAACCTCTGCCCACAGTCAGTAACGAGAGGTTTTCAAGCTCCTCTTATCCCTCTGATCAAACAACACAAACCCTCCCATCAAAGCCCTGCTTCACCCTTTCTTTCCCCATCTGGCTTCCTCTGCTTGATGCCCCGTTTTTGTTTTTCCTGAAACGTTTCATTAACATTTGGGCTTGAAAAAGAATACTTTTGATTTGCAAAGGACTCCAACCCCTTTGGACTGAAAAGTGCATAAATGTATGGAACCACAGTAGAGTCATAATTTGAATAACTTTTTTTTTTTTTCACTAAGATATTAAGAAAAAGTTTGGTGATTTTAAAATGTTAATATTTATAGTGTTGACACAAATTAATCATTTTGAACATAACTTTAAAACATACAAAGTAACTTTTTACTACTATCCTTTTTTTTACTTTCATTTAAAATATTTTGTGCGATTTTATTTCTTTGCCAAATATTCTTTTAAAATACTTTGTACAACATTTCAATGAGAATAAAAATAATTTTGTTTCCTTTGTTCTTGAGTAACAAAAATCTGAAACATTACACCTGAGAGAGATTGTACCAGCACGAAATTAACCTTTGAGTGGTAATATAGAGATGAAAGTCATGGCATCGCATCAAAGTGAAAACCAGTGCGTCAACAAAAACACATCTCCATAAAAACTGCTGTTAAATTGGGCTCTGAATGTAGCTTTTAGCCCTGCAGTGATGTTTACAGGAAAGCACAAAACAGTGACGACTAAAAATTGTTGCTTCACAGATTTCCACAGCTCCACCAGTCAAGTCTTCGCCATTAGGCTACACTCTACAAAACACAGAGATGATCAAAGCTGCTGCTGTGTGAAAAGCCTGGCATCACTTTAAAAGAATATGAAATAATGTCCCAATCCTGCAATTCAAAGAGACCAGAGGAGAGAAAACAGAGAGCGCTGAATGTGTGGAGGCTTTTTTTTTTTTTTTTTGCGGAGTTGGTCACTATTGCCGTCAGTGTCACTTGACATGAAAGTAATGCAACTTCTATGGAGATCCAAGCTGCTCCCTTGTGGTTGAAATGCTATTGTGTGTCAGACAAAGGGCATGGTTTTGTGGCACCCCCTTGTTTGCACGCATGACCAGCACTTTCAAATAAAGCCTTCAGATCCAAATCTCAGATTCCACTCCACACAGAAGACAGCAGGCGGCTTTGTTAGCGGTGAAAAATCGCTGGGGATGTCCAAACCAGAACCTAGGCATTCACATCCTCAAACAAGAGCTTTGATGAGCTCAACGTCGTAGCCTCACAGCCAATGCTTGGAGTGCTGAGGTTTTTGTTTACAAAAGCACTGAAAGATGGAGGTTAAGCATGAAATAAACAAACATGTCTCAAACAGAGCTAAAACTTAGTGGGTGGGGTAAAAACTTTATAAAAATAAATATCTTTGTATTAACAATCTCAATCTACCAATTTATTCTAGACACAAACGTCTTTGAATCTTTGAAAAAAAAATTGTTTTCTGTCTTAAAAAAATCCATACAAAACCTTCAAGGACACAAGAAAATACAATTTCCCTTCAGCTTTGAGACTTAAAAAAACACCTCCAACATAAAGCATTATTTCGATCTATTCCCACAGCTTCTTCTTTATCTCACTTTTTGTTTTTTTTATAACACAAACACTTTTTATGCACACAGATTTTACACAGAAAATCAAGAAGCCAGGCGGAATTCAATGCGAGCGATCTAAGTTATTATCAGATGGAATAAAAAATAATTTTTTTTCAGCAGAGATACAAATTCTCAGTTATATACGACCGCTCTGGATTTCTGGAAGGAAAGCCTGTCAGTAAAGTATGTGACAGAGCTTTAAATTTGAAGGACCTCCAGGGAGCGCAGGAAGACAATGTGTATGACAAATGTACATAATTATTTGCAACCGTGATGACCTCAACCAAAAACTGCACCTCTGAGATAAAAGCAATAAAAGGCCCAGTCAAGATTTACAATTGTTTTGTGTAGACATGAGCAGAGGCAAATATTTTGCCAGTTCTCTGTGTGCTGCAGATGCTTTAAGCTTACTGACAAAAAAAAGTTGGCCTTTTTTTCCTCCAAACATGCTTAAAACATTAAACGTGGACTGGAATTGGAGAAGAATTACTTGTCAAAACCAATAAAGTTCTTTATTTCTTTTGAGTCTACACTGCAGTAGATTTTTTTTTAACAAAAATGACTTAATGTTGCACAACCCGGACATGCGTCAGTTTGAAGCAAATTTACCTGTAGTGTTTTGTGGCGTAATGAGACAGCCAGCTGCAGTGTCTGTTGAAACACAATAGATTTTCTTTGTTATCGGTGATTAGTGCTGACAGAACTTCCCTCACCGGATATTACTTAACTTCCCACTGTGAAAAATGAATCAGCTTTATCCAAACTGAAATCTTTTCAGTCTTGCATGTACAGGAATTCTGCGGTTTCTGAGAAAAGTTTTCAAAAACAATAAAGAAACTGGGGAAGAAAGTCTGAATTATGGCTATTTTGGGCCAAAAAGCAGCCGATACCTCAATCACTTGGTGTCATAGAATTCTGTCCGGGTACACATCACAATTATGAATTTCTCCTTTATGATCAATTTTCAAATAGTTGGGACTTCTGCGAATGAAAAGGGACGCTAACTGCCAAATCCAAGTCCCTGACTGGTCAACGTTTGACCTGGTTTAACTTCAAACACACTTTAAGCTTTAAATGGTTGTGCATTTTGTACAGTTCCCAGAAGTATGAAATAATTCTGGGAACATTATAGGTTTTAAATAAACATGCAAGAGCAAAAGCCACATTTAGGATGAAAGGTGTCACATTATCGCGTTAATTGCAATAAATGATTGGAAACATGTTAGCATGCTATTTCAAAATAATGAAGTTAATCTCATTAATGTAAGTGATAATGCCCCACAAGGCGTCCGTCATCAGAAATTAATGGATGAGGCAAAGGGCCTGTTTGTGTTGGACAAAAAACGTCAATAAATTTTGACAATTCACACCATGACGTGCATTATCCTACTTTTACCATGGTTACCCTTTAAAGGAAGAAATATTAATTTATGGATACAAAACACTAATATTAGTGTGGTGAGAACGCTGGTGACAAGAGGGGGAGACAGGGTTCCGACTCCTGACACCATGCAACACGTTGTGATGTTAACGGCTACAAGCCTACCCCAACCTCGCTCTGCAGCAGCAGAGGAAAGTGGTTTATATGCTATGATAAGTTAAAAAAAGCGTCAATTCAGAGGGATAGTTCACCTCTTTCTGCTTCTTTTTTTCTTCAAAATGATGAAGCGGTTTCAAATAAATAAAGTCCAAGGTTTAATAATTGTTCAATTCTTCCTTCGTCACCTTCTCATGTCTCAGCTCCTCCTTTTTATTTTCTATTCTCTCTTTCTCATTTGCTGCATCCTAGTCATGAAAATGATCAAATTCACTAAACACCTTAAAAGAAACTGTAAAACCACTCATGGCTTGTGATAAAGTGTGGAATAAGTTATCTCAGCATGTATGTTATTGCATTAGGAAAATGTTCCTACTTGATTTGATGTTTCAATTTAAATTCACACACTAAATTCACACTTAGGACCTAACGTTTTTTTTTCTTAACCCTTGTGCTATCTTGGATGACCCCACCCTTACATTGACGTGTTCTCCCTACCATGACAAAGGTGGATAAAGGTGGAAAGATTTCATGTAATCCATGGACACCAGTGAAGATGACAAATCATTGAAGAAAAAAGGTTCAGAGCACTGTTTAGTGGGTCTAGATGACCCAACTCCCAACGTAAAAGTTCTGTATCTAGTTCTGCCTAGGATAGCGCAAGGGTTATTTGTTTGAGATAAAAAAAAGACCTTGGGGGTGTAAAAGTAAAGGTTGGAAGTCTTGTAATAAAAAACAAACTTGATAAAACTTTTTAAATTCAATTTTCATCTTTTGCTGTGCCACAATGTCACAAATCTAAGTGAAAATACCTCAAAATGAGGCTTTTCAAAGCACTTATTAGGCTAGATTTAAAATAGATTAATTAGGAAGGTCATAATTAACTGAAAAAAAAAACTGTAAAAAAATTCTCACATGACAGCCCTAAGAAAAGTATCAACTTTTGGTGTGGGGGGAGTTTTGACATGCATGAAGCCAAAGCTAAAAAGTGTGTAATCAATAAAAGCCTGGATGTTTGAAACTTTCTGGTTCTTTGGGGACAGAAAAATAAAAAAATCCCGATGTACTTCTGAGTACGTCTCCTCCACAGATGTCAAAACCTAACAGATGGGGCTGTCAGACAAACAAAAAGATGACTGATTTTCCAGCCATGTGATAAAAACAAACAAAGAGCTTTTCAGGTTGTGGTGGACGGGCAAACATGAAGGGTTCGTTGCAGAGCTATAGTGGAGTACCTGTACATACAAATGTCAGACAGCAATAGTAAAAGACAAGCAAAGGATTAGTATGGATGAAAAACATAGAGTACACAAGAAATAATGTGCAAAGCCATTATTCACTTCGTAACCTGAATGTTGGGATTGATTCAGATGGGGAAAAAAATCATTTTTCTGTGCAACCAGCAAGACAATTTTCTTGTTGTAGATAAAAGAGCTGACATTTTTCTCTTCCCCTCTCAACAACAGCAGCAAAAAACACTCAACACCTTCTCTGTTTTTGAAGCTTCTATGAACAACAGACCTAAGAATCGCTTCATCACTTTCACATCAGCTGGTGAAATCACGTATCTCTGACCATCCTCCCCACATGATTCAACAAAATGGATGTCAAATTTTTTTGGGAAGTCACCAAAATTCATTTAGAACAACAAAAAAGCCATCATTCATCCCTTAATATATAAAAAAAGGAAAGGCATTGTGTTAAAGGAAATAAATGCACCTTGATGGCCACATCAAAGGGTGCACTGAGGGGCTTACAGCTGCTTAAGGCACAGGAATGTTGTTGCTAAGCATCAGTGGAAAACCCTTTCAGCTCCTTAAGGATCTCACTGTTGCTAAGAGGGGGCTGAGCTGGTTCCTCAAGGCTAGAAAAGTCACTCTCAACTTGACCTGAAAACTCTGATTGTTCAACAATGTCCGGTCAGACAGTCCTTTTGGCCGACTTTCTCTGCCATTTTTAAAGTGGGCATCACTGTGTTTGAATTCATGCAACCCATGAAAAATATGACAGGGGGCAAACTGCCACCTCTATGTGAATAAATTCATTTTCCTTATCTTGTAGTGATGTGGAGCTAAATCACAGGCTGCTTTTGGGAGCAGTGGGATGTCACTAGACGGCCGGGTAGCCAGGCTCTTATAATTCTGTCCATCAACCTAATTCGTTATTTCAGCAGCTGCTGATTTCTGTTATGAATTAGAGAAACTGACAGGTTTGAGCTGAGTTCAAAGGAGAAGGCTTTCAAGTCAGACTTTGGAGTAGCATGTCTACGGCACACTGTCATTCACCACCTCGACAAGCCATGCGTTTTCTTGTTGAGGCAAGAAAATGAAGTGAAGCACAACTGAAGTCTCACTTCTAAATGTGAAAGCAATAGGTGACCTCTCTGTAACTTGTAATCCACACAGTATTAGTCATAACAACACCGGATAAAGCTTTTGACAGAGCTGAGCTGCCTAAGCGCGGCATGGCGCTGGCTGACCAACAAATCGGCTGTTTGTGTCGTTGTTAAGATGAAAGAGAACCGCTGCCACGGATTACAGAGAACAATCACGTATTATTAGCAGTTAAGAATGGAAAAAAATAGAAGAAAGGTATTGGCTTTGTCAGTTGCCAGGATTTATTATACAAAAATTACCTGTTAGTTCTGACAGTTTAAAAAAAACATATTTTCAACATCGTCAGAAGCAAAACATTTGCCAAAATATTTGTCTTTAAAGTGGAATTCCTATTATTATTGATTATAAGTCTAAAGTGACTGAGACTTCCACCTACCAGATCAAACCAAGTGCACATAGACTAAACTGGCATTTTCACATCAACCAAGGTTGCAGATTTACAGTGTTAGTTCTGTTTTTCTCCCTTGATTTTAGCCCCCACTTTACCCCAAGTAATTTCATACATAATAAGCAAAAATTATTTATGATTTGTCAATGTCCTGACAAAAACACAAACCTGATACAGAAGTCCTCGTTTACCAGGGCAGACTGGTGAAATTCTTTTAGAGGTATAGCAAAAGAAAAGACAAGCACTGTGAAAAATGTAGCTGAGATGGCAGAACATACCTGCTCTAAACGAGACTGTCGTTCAGGCACAACTGTACTGCTGGCTTGCTGAATGTGGGCACACACTGATGTGGGACTCTTTTTTTGTGACAGGTAGCTTTTGCTGTGAAGTATTGGATTTAAGTTCTGTTTCATTTAAAGTCCATTTTATTTTATCAGGTTTTTGTGGCGTATTTCAGATTTCCATTCCTGTTTCTTTGGCACACCTGGTTGTCAATGATCACAGATGCTTCTGTTTCAGTTAATTAGCCACCTTCAGAGTATTAGGTCTAGGATTTAATTTGCCTTGTTGTCAGATACTGTGTCCTATCATGTTTACTTCCTCCTCAGTTCCTGAACATTTATCAACTCATCAATAGTGACCGTTTCTGTCAAAATGCTGCAGTCCTCTGGATTTGGGACCTCTGCCAGTTCATTTTTATGCTGTCCTTCAAGCTGTCTATACTACATAATGAATAGCTCGTTGCTGAAAAGCTTTGTAAAATAGGGAAGATTAAATGAAAAAATAATAAAACAATAAAACTTTTGTAACTACATACTAACTAAAATGTAATATTTGGAATAATACATTTTTCATAAAAGAGCCTTGTACACTAGGATGCTGGCTAGGAGATAGATCAAAAGTTAGCTGGGAAAGAGCAGCCATCAATTTTCAAAATATTTTTAAATATTTTTTAACACATTTACATTTGTCTTGGCGACAACTTTCGAAAGATTTAAGATACGAGGTCCATGAATTGACTTCCAGAATAAAGCTCAATTAAAAACAAAAGTAGCTCACAGAGTAACCACTGGGGACAAGTTCTGGCGGCAAAAAAATTCCCATCTACGCCCATGAAAAATGGTGCAATTGTGGGTTTATTTTAAGATCAAGGTGACGTGAAGATAAAAACCAGGGTGTTTGAATTTGTTAAACATATTGCTTGCATGCTATTTTCATTGGTGAGGAATTTTTCTTTGGCGTATAAGACCCTTTTTGAAAAAACTGGTGATGGTTTGAATTTAATAGATGCTTTTCTTAATGATTGCGTTTGAAACATCACAAAACAAAGTGACATTTTAATGTGGAATGCCTCTTACCGCAAAGAAGAAAAAACAGTCAAGACCCAATGAGAATCACATGCAAATATCGTTTACACATGTTTGTCTTTAAAAACATTTACTTTGTTTGATTTGATTGATTGTTATTTGATTGCGGTGTTTTTTTGTTGGATAGGGTTAAAGGGAAAAATGCAAAAGCAGTAAATTTGATAGCTGAAAAGGTTGTGATAACCACTAGAATGATGCATTATTAAACAAATGCAAAAACATTTGTAATCAACAAATATTTTTGCTTTTGAGTCTGTGGTTTGCCTATATTTACCACCTCCACCAACCCTTTTGTGGCATGCACTGGGTGGAACCCCTCCTCCCGGTAAAATAATCAGCTTTCATTTCAGCCCTTTTGATCCTTCATTTTCCTTTATGTGACACACCTCATCACCTTTATTTTCTTCCATAATTGCATGGGAAAGATCTCTCCTTTTATACTGTCTGCATGCCAAATCACGATCAGGGAAAAAGTGTCGAAAAGTGCCATGTGCACTGTCTGCTGGGAGAAAAAAAAAGAGTGCATACACCTGTGGAAGACAAACAGGGTTTTCACAGATATGACATGTCTATCATCTTGGCACAGGATATGAACAGTTCTGTCATCTGAATGGTGAAGGAGGCTTTGCATAGTGGAACAGTAAGTGCTGAGAGACATGTGTTGCACTGTCTGGCAGCTGGTATTCCCAGGTCTGGAATGCCCCCCAACCTTCCTAAAGCCCTAATAACCTGCCCCCACCCTGTTTTATCTGTTGGCTCAGATCTACAGACACAGCCCTGTCCTGTAGGCTCATCATTGGGCTGTTGAGAGGAGCTGAGCCGGATCCTCTGACCTCCTTCTCATCCTCTTTGCTATCACTGCAATGTCAACACCCAAAGTCAAGTATGGAGGTTCAGTATTTTCTGTCTATAAAAAAAAAAATAGAGAAATTAATAGGACTTAAATGAAAATTAAATTCTTTCTAATGACTGGTGTGTTTATATACATACACGCCGGGAATGTGTGTTGCAGTCAAGAACGAGCTGAATGTGGGTTCTTGAACAAGCTTTTAGTATATAGTGTTCACACTGGACTGTTGCTAACTGATACTGGTGCACATGCTCAAAGTAGGAAGAGGCTTAGCGGGAAATGTCGAAGCGATAAAAATCTTGTGAATCTTGCTTCAGGCTTTTTTCTTTCACAGCTCTATTCTGATATATGAAGACTTGGCATCATATAATTCCATCCTGGACCAAAATAGTTTTGTGAACTGAAAACAACACTCCCCAAGACTATCAAATCCGAGTGCATGATTAGTCAAAGTTCAACTGGTTTAACTTTAAGCATGTGTTCATTAGCTTTGCGTTTTGTACACAGAGCCCAAAAACAGACTTAAGGACTTGGGTAGCAAGACGTGTAGCCCAAAATGCACATTTATGCGCGTTTACACAGATTTTTCATTGGAAGTGGTATCTTGAACATGCATTTCCGAGTCCAGTGGGATTGTAGCAAATCAGTGCCATACAAGTTTCAAGTTCAAGTCCTACTGTTTAGGGACATTTTTTTCAAACATACACTTTGAATTAGGTTGCAAGAGCGGCCTGCATGCCATCTAGTCACAAAGAGAGTCAGCCGCTGCCTGACATCACAGGAGTAAGATAAGCATGGTGGATTTTACTGAGAGAATCTGTTATCAAGGATAGTGCTATGCTCTGACATTAGGGATAATAATATCTATCAGCACAGTGCCAAACATCCCCAAGTGAGCTTGGCGAAGAACAAAGGCTGCTTCGTCTCTGGAAGCTAAGGTTACAGGCAGATGGTGTACTTGTCATTGCGGCGCAAATGATCCACTGCCCAGTCAGCCCAGAGTGAGCAAACAGGATCCATGCAAAGATACAGATGTAATCTGAACAGTTTAAGATATCTGCCCATTTCTCAGCCTGAATGTTACAGATGACCTGCTTTTCTACAGATTCGAACCAGGCAACCGGAAAACAAGTACCTTCACCAGATAAAATCCAATCACGACATGTAGAAATGAAATATGAACATTTTATTATAGCTTAAGCAGACATGAGTGATCAGGTTAAAGCTTTTGAACTACTGTTCATGTTCTTTTTACAGGAAAAATTAAGTATCCCCTAGGCTCTGTTGCTGTTCACATTTAGATGAAAACAAGGGAAGCAAGCATAGTTTGTTGGGCAATTAAAGTATGTCCTCAAATGTAGAACATTGAGGTATTTTTACTTTACCGGGCTTTATAGTGCTGACCACAGTTTGTTTGTGTGTACAGGTTTTTTTTTTTTGGCTCTTCTAGAATTTTGATCTTCTTCTTTCTCTTTCGGCTTTTCCCATCAGGGGTCGCCACAGCGAATCATCGTCCTCCACCTCACTCTATCATGGACATCTTCTACCCTAACATTAGCCAACTTCATGTCCTCTGTTAAGACATCCATATATCTCCTCTTTGGCCGTCCTCTTGCCCTCCGGCCAGGCAGCTCCATCTCCAACATCCTTCTACCAATATATCCACTATCCCTCCTCTGAACATGTCCAAACCATCTCAGTCTGGCTTCTCTGACTTTGTCGCTAACACAGGCAACATGAGCCGTCCCTCTGATGTACTCGTTCCTTATCCTGTCTAACCTGGTCACTCCTAAGGAGAACCTCAACATCTTCATCTCCGCTACCTCCATCTCAGCCTCTTGTCTGTGTCTCACTGCTACCGTCTCTAACCCATAGAGCAGAGCTGGTCTCACCACTGTCTTGTACACCTTTCCTTTGAGTCTTGCTGGCACTCTTCTGTCACACAACACTCCTGACACTTTCCTCCACCCGCTCCAACCTGCCTGCACTCGCCTCTTCACCTCTTTTCCACAATCCCCATCACACTGAACTGTTGACCCCAAGTACTTAAACTCCTGCACCTTCTTCACCTCAGCCCCCTGTAACCTAACGCTTCTACCTTGATCCCTCTCGTTCAGACACATGTATTCTGTCTTACTACGACTGACCTTCATGCCTCTTCTTTCCAGAGCAAACCTCCACCTCTCTAGCTGTTCCTCCACCTGCTCTCTACTCTCACTGCAAATTACAATGTCATCCGCAAACATCATTGTCCAGGGAGATTCCTGTCTTACCTCGTCTGTCAGCCTGTCCATCAGCATAGCAAACAAAAAAGGACTCAAAGCTGATCCTTGGTGTAGTCCCACCTCCACCTTGAACTCCTCTGTCTGACCTACAGCACATCTCACTACCGTCATACTTCTCTCATACATGTCCTGAACTACTCTGACATACTTCTCTGCCACTCCAGACGACCTCATACAGTACCACAGCTCCTCCCTCGGCACCCTGTCATACGCCTTCTCTAAATCTACGAACACACAATGCAGCTCCTTCTGACCTTCTCTGTACTTTTCCATCAACATTCTCAAAGCAAAAATGGCATCAGTGGTGCTCTTACGGGGCATGAAACCATACTGCTGCTCACAAATCTCCACCTTCTTCCTAAGCCTGGCTTCCACTACTCTTTCCCACAGCTTCATTGTGTGGCTCATCAACTTTATTCCTCTATAGTTGCTGCAGTTCTGCATGTCACCCTTGTTCTTAAAGATCGGGACCAGAACGCTTCTCCTCCATTCCTCAGGCATATTCTCACTCTCTAAAATCCTATTGAACAACCTCGTTAGAAATTCCACTGCTGTCTCTCCTAGGCACTTCCATACCTCCACAGGTACGTCATCAGGACCAACGGCCTTTCCGCTCTTCATCCTTTTCAGAGCCTTCCTAACCTCATCCTTTCCAATCTCTGCTACTTCCTGCTCCACAACAACCACATCTTCCTCCCTTCTTTCCCTGTCATTTTCCTCGTTCATCAGCTCCTCAAAATACTCCTTCCATCTTTTCTGTACACTCTCTTGGGTTGTTAGCACCTTTCCATCTCTGTCCTTAATCACCCTTATCTGTTGCACGTCCTTCCCATCTCTGTCTCTCTGTCTGGCTAGCCTGTACAAGTCCTTCTCTCCTTCCTTTGTGTCTAACCTGTCATATAGCTCATCGTAAGCTTTCTGTTTGGCCTTTGCCACCTCTCTTTTCACTCTACGCTGCGCTTCCTTGTACTCCTGTCTACCTTCCTCAGTCCTTTCTACATCCCACTTCCTTTTAGCCAACCTCTTCCTCTGGACGCATTCCTGTACTTCCTCATTCCACCACCAAGTCTCTTTACCGTCTTTCCTCTTTCCAGATGACACACCTAGCACCTTCCTACCTGTTTCCCTGATAATCTCTGCTGTAGTTTCCCAGTCCTCTGGAAGCTCATCCTGACCACCCAGGACCTGTCTCAACTTCTGCCTAAATTCCTCACAAGATTCTTCATTCTGTAGCTTCCACCACTTGGTCTTCTTTTCTGTTTTCCCTCTCTTCTTCTTCCTGACCTCCAGAGTCATCTTACACACCACCATGCGGTGCTGTCTGGCTACACTCTCTCCTACCACCACTTTGCAGTCATTAACCTCTCTCAAATGACCTCGTCTACATAGGATGTAGTCCACCTGAGTACTCCTACCTCCACTTCTGTATGTCACTCTATGTTCCTCTCTCTTCTGGAAGTAAGTGTTGACTACAGCCATTTCCATCATCTTCGCAAAGTCCACCACCATCTGTCCCTCCAGATTCCTTTCCTTCACACCAAACCTGCCCATCACCTCCTCATCACCTCTGTTGCCCTCACCAACATGCCCATTAAAGTCTGCTCCAATAACAACTCTCTCTCCTCTGGGGATACTCTCTATGACCTCATCCAACTCACTCCAGAATCTCTCCTTCACTTCTAACTCACAGCCAACCTGTGGCGCATACCCACTGACTACATTCACCATCACCCCTTCAATTTCTAACTTTAGGCTCTTCTAGAATTTTGATCTGGTCTGAAAAAGCCAACTTTGGTTCAGGTCAGTTTGGTGCAGTTTACAGCAGTATGACAACAAATGAAGTTTCTAACAGTCCAAAGATCAGTAAACAACAGAGTAACAGACATTACATGGAAACTGTTCATCTTGTCTGAGTTTTTGCAAAACAAAAAAACTGCTTGTTCCTGTTGGTAGATACTAATACTATAAACACAGATACTTGTTCTAGTTACCTTAGTTGGATAAATAGGCCATCCATTATTTTTTGACCAGAACTACTCGATTCAAAACAAAGGGAACAGACATACAACAAGGACACAACAAAACATGTTAAGCAATCACATTCGACTTGCAACATGCGACTATGGGGGTGGATTGGCTGGTATGAGTAATTCCAAAGTGACAGAAGTCCTGTGCTTTTCTATTATGAAAAACAGCCAACATGTGAAGAAGTGCAATTGTAAATAAATAATACACTGTTGTGTTGGTATATATGAGTAGGTATGGAAATTAAAGCTCCTTTAAAAATTATATTCGGTGGATTTGCCACTGTTCTAACCACATGGCCTGTAAGGACAGTTCATTTAATGTAAAAACAAAACAAACGACATGAAAGGTTAACATTTCCCTGACTTCTACACCTCTTTAGACCAAGTATGTTACATTATGGAGTCCTGTCAAGGGCCACACACACTGTCTGTGTGTGATGTATGTAAAAACACTTGCAAACATGATTTCTTTTGACAACACACTGGCCTCACTGCCCTTACTACCAACTGTTGATGTTGCACTGTCTTAATTTCCCACAATTTTGTTTTTTACGTAAACATTTTGTCAACTGTATCATTATTTTTCACACTGCATACTGTATGTGTAATAGTTTTGTCACCTGATCAACTTGGTGAACTCAATATTTAAATAGTTGCTAGACACATTTAGCATTACTAGTTACCCTTTTCCTAAAATGAAAACTAGTGGTACTCAGAGACTCTGTCCCTCCCACAGACCGTTTTTTAAGGCTTTCTTTAAAGGTATACTCACATGCAGCTGTATGGTGATTGACCTCTACAGTTGCTGCAGGTTTTTGGGTTGTCTGGGCCCGTGGATGGTTGTGGAGAAGAGGGACCAATTCAAGGCTCATCTTAAGGGGAGCAAAGGTGTGTCTTGCAATTCCCTTGTGACTCGTTGTAAATGGAATGTACAATTGTTGAGCTTGTGGTAATTGTATTGTGAAGTATTTGTAAGGCTGATGTAAGTTGCACGCAACTATGACGAGTAGGCAACAGTGTCTTTACGCTAAAGTCTAGTCGTGAACGGCACTTAGTGGCCCCATGCGTAGTCTGGATTTGGATCTGGAGAGAGGGGCAAAAAAGCAAAAAATGTATACGACACACACCTCACCTACTTCACCCTGAATTTACTTTTATGTATTGTATTAATTTTTGCTACGACCTGTCACTTGAAGCATGCTCGCAGAAAAAAAAACCCATGCATGAATATTTCAACTCTACAGGCTCACCGAGCAGTCTGTGAACTTGCTTTCTTCTTGCAGGCTGCCTGTGTGCCCCATACAGGTTTGCCTTCTTTTCACCCTCTGACAGCCCGTTTCTACCCGAAAGGGCAATTGCAAAAAAGTTATAAACTTGATATTTATAACCCTTTTCCTATTTCTTTAAAAGAACAATTAGTGGCAGCTAGAGACCCCTCCCACAGCACAACTTCTGGCATTCTGTCTCTTGGTGGACTTTCCTTAGAAGTGCTGTAAAAGCAATAAGCATTATGGACTATTTTTTTAGACATATAAAAGTAAAACAGTGGATTGGGTGGACTCTGTGGGACATGAAAATCCGAGCCAAAACAAAGTTGGGTGAGGCCAGTTTTGGCAGCTGCATTAGCTGTCACATGCAGGAGCGAGTCCCAAGTTTTGTTCAAAGCTGTGAGAAAAGCAAAACAAAGTGAATTGGCAGAACAATTTGAATCTGACAAAGTGGTGGAGGATGAGTCAGTGAATGGATCACTCACTCGCAGTATCACAGACCAAAGCAGAGCGTTTGAAAAGGATTCCAGCCCTCGCAGGGAAGTCTCCAGTGTCAGTGTTAAACTATCCATCTTTACAGCGTCCACATGGTTCACATCAACATCTCATTCATTATCATGTGCTGAATTCCACCACAGGTACCACTGATTGCACATACACAGCTATTTTCTTGAGCCAAATCACAAAAAGGGGCCCAAAGCAAAGTAAATCTGTTCTGTGTACTTATTCTAGGTTAGGGTTTTATGTTTTGCTTGAGAGGTAAACAGCTGTTCTTTTTAAGCAAACTTCTGTTTCATGTTGTTGTCACCTGCCAGTTGAAGATGGACGTCAGACTACAGCAACCTGACATGACCCCTGAGGTCACAGCCATTGTACACACACACAAGGTGTGAGTACACAAAGCTGGAGCGAAGTACTCGAAGCCAAACAAGGCAGCTCGTCTTGCTCGCACGGAGTAACAGCTATCGGTTTGATCAGGCCACTTCACTCCACATGCTAGAGTCTAAACAAGTCTCTGTTTTCATTTCCATACAGCCACGTTCTGTCTTTTGTTCTGACGCAGATAAGATGTATAAATTATGAGCAGCTGACAAAGTATACCAGGGCGCCTCGGGCAGCTCATCAGTCATGCTCGGCCTGTCAGCAGGTAACTGATGGGGGCCCTACAGGCACAAAGCCCCCTTTTAAGCAAAAGGAGAGGGAGGCAGAGGAATTAGAGCTGTTGTTAGAGGTTCGAGCACAACAGCTGACTCATATTTAACAGTCTCTTTAAGGGAATGAAGCAGATGCCCAAAGCTGCAGGCTTCAGAGTGTTTTGCGGCTTTCTCCTCAGAAGCTAGGTCTGGTTGCTGTGCTTTGTCTGCATTACACAATGACAGTCAAGCTAGATGTTGATACAGCAGTCATACGAGGGACCACCCAAGAAGATGGGGAGAGGGGTCTCCTGTAAGGACATTGTAGATCTGTGAAATTGTAAGCTCAATCAAAACGAGGAATTGGAAATAATCCAGTCTATTTGGAGGGAAATCCCTAAACTCCTTGACTTTGTAGCTCATTTTCATGATGGATCCCTGTTTCATCACAGTAGCAAGCGTGCTAAGGAAAGGGTCTGATTTACTGTGGATTTTAATGTACTCTGTGTGTTTGAGAGATAATCATAATGAGACAATGTAGTGCAGCACGTATGATCGGTGAGAACTGATGTCTCCGCCTGCAGCCATGTGGGTGGGAATGACTGGGCTGTGTTTCTGTCGGCACCACGGTGCTCATCTTAATCTGTCAATGTCGCTTTTTGTCTTATGGGCTCTAAGATAGCGATGTGCCAAAGTGAAATTGGTGTTCAGCACAGTGCCAGTTCTGACCACAAAAATGAGGTGTGTGTCTGGTAAAGACTAGTGGCTGTTGAAGCTGTAGCTTTCTGAAATGCCTTCTGCAATATGTGCTGATAAACACAGTATACATAAAAGCTTTGCAGCACCAGATATGAAATAACACGTTTGAAAGCTTGATTTCCCACACTGCCATATTTTCAGGATTCACTACTGCACTATATGTCTTTAAACATGACCCTGGATGACCTTGCTGAGCAGAATTAAGTTTCTAGGCCAATGAGTTCTGGTTTGTGCCTTTATTTCTGGCCTCTCAAGTGAAATTACACGGACAAAGGAAAAGACTTGATGGACATGAACATAATGATAAAGGTGGACACACTACTTAGTCTAACTTCACCCGTCCATCCGTGACAAAATACATTTCTCAGGCACATGAGGGCACAAACACGGTTATCCAATAACTGCAAGTTCTTCATTTCACAATGTCTTTCATTCTTTGTAGACCATGACATGAGGCACACAACAGTGCAACTGTTTTATGACCAGCAGTGAGTGGTGCCATAGACCCCTCCCATATCACAATCTAGCCACACCTCATCCATCTTGTGTGAAGTCACAAACTCCAATCCTGTTCTAGATCAAAGCAACATTTATGGAACACAAACTTTGCTTAAATTCAGACAATAAGAAAAGAGATTTCATAAAGCAGAAAGCTGATAATAAAAGTAGCACAAAACACGCCAATATTTCTGCCTCTTTGTTTACAAAAGACAGGTTTATCTTGAAATCTGTCAATCATACTATCATATCTCCAACTAAAAGCCTAACATCACTTCAAGTAGATGATTTTGGTCTATAATATATGGGAAGTCTCACAGGTGGACCAGTCCTCCCTGCTTCAGGCAAAGTAGAAAATCTTTGGCCCTCCAATTTACTAGTCCTAACAACTTATTTGAACTCATAGCATTACACACCATTATAGTTACAATTGCAGTGTTTTTTTTAAAGTAACCAATTTTTGCAGACTGGCTTTGCAGCATATGTGTTGTGAGCCTCACATGATGCACCGTAGAGCTTCTGTTATGTGTGTTTGCTATCATCTTTCACTATAAATGCAACTATATGGAAGACAAAGCTATTTCTTCAAGACAAGGGTGGAGTGTTCAACTGCTTTACGACCCCTCATATTTTGGGAAAGCAAACTCCACAGCTGCTTCACATCTGGAAGGATATAAAGTACAGACAGGTTCATCGCAGCATCAAATGATTGAGTGCCTGAAATTCTCTGAACAGCACATCAAAACCAGCAAATAAAAAATCCCACGGCCACACAGGATGCATGAAATAATGCAGATCAGATATGAGGAGAGGGTGAAAAGAACAAGAAATGTAACTGTTTCAACAAGGCTTTCTTACTGCAGAAGATACCACCAGGAATCCCTACAATGGTGGGATATTCATTTTATTCATGGATATCCTCAGTGTTGAGTAAATTACTTCTAAAAAGTAAGTGATTACTTTACTTAGTTACTGGATCAAAATTCTAATTAAATTACTTTACTCATTACCTATTTAAAAAGTAATTTTACTACTCATTACTTTACTTTTTTAGCTCTAATATACAGATTCTGAAAGGGAAAAGAGCACAATTAAGCCACTATTTAATCCATCATGTTCATTCTTGCTGACTTTAGGTGTGCCATTACAATGAGTTGCACCTTTCGTTCTCCTTACGTCTGTTGTTTATGCAAAATTCTGCACTGCTGCTAGTCTATTGCATTACCCCCCCTCTGCGGAGCGCGTTGATTGCAAACTCATATCAACCAGAGACGCAGTCACGTGCACCAGAGAAAAATAGAGTAAGAAAGGGTGAAGTATAATAGAAAAAAGGACTCCCAGTAAGGAGTCTTTCACACGAAAGAGCCGGGTTTGCAGTTATCTCATTCGCCTCCGACACATCAGTACATTGGGCGGGACTCTGCTCTGCTGCTCACCTGCTGTTCCTCAGAGATGAGAAGACTCTTGCAGCATGTGTTTTCTGCTTATGTTTGAGCCAGTTTGGAAAGCAAAGTGACTGCAGCAAGGAGGGCATGTCTGTACTTTGACCAATCCCTAAATCTCTGCGCATCTGTGTGCGCACATGCGCCACTAACTCCGTTTGATTTTAAAATTATCCTCCATTTCATTTCGTTTCACTGAGAGAAAATGTCCAAGCCTACAAAATGAAGGAATTAAGGAATGAAGTAACAAGGTTGTCTATAGTCAAGTAATTGAAATTAATTACCAAAATTTGAACTGTAATTTGTTACGTTCCTCCATTACTGACATAAGTATTTAAATTCCAGTAATTTATTACTTTGTAATACATTACTCCAAAAACTGTATATAATTTTACCAGATTGTTTAAGCAAATCATTGTTTCAAAACAGCAACTCATTTATTTATGAATTACTATTCTATAGCAAGAAGTGAGAGTGCACTTTACACTAAAAAGAAACCTTTCTGTGGCTAAAAACCTTCCTAATAGGAACACAGGTAGGATAATGTGACATCTTAATTCTTATTGAACATGCAAAAAAAATAATAATTACGCAACACGAGCAACCTTCAGTGTTTTCAAAGTTTTGCAGAAAAGAGCCCTGCGTGTATTTAACAATGAAAAGCCTAACTCCAACCCTGATATCAATACTAAGAACAAGAAGCCCACCTCAAATCTGACTTCCAAGCAAAGGTACGCATAACTCTTGCTTTCTTTAGACCAAGGACAATTAAGTTTGAAGGTTTGGATTTTAGCTAGTTATTGTTTTATGCTAAATTCAATTTTCCACCTAAAAGTTAACCAATGCTGCACTGCAAAAACAGACTCACTAAAAATAAGTCAAAAAGACTTGAGAAAGACTGCATTTAAAGAATACAGGTCAGTTTATGATGGAAGTTTTTTTTGGAATTACTTTCTTTAATTAAGTGATAGTTACATAGTATTATCTAATTATTGTTTGGATTGTTTGCTAAAATTGATGTTTAGTAAAAGAACAGCTGTCAACTTCAAACAGAAATGTTTTTTTGTCCACTAACTTAAAACAGATATATCATTGCATATATTTAATTTAATCAAAACCATTGTGGATGAGGGTTTTAATAGTGCTTTTTTCAAAGGTGGACAATCCAAGCAGATGAGCTGTTGTGTTTATTTATCTGTCATTTAAGCCAAGCAAACGTGATTTTCGATGTGATGTGGTCTAAAATATTAAAGAGGAGAGTGTGGTGGGTCATCCTGGTACAACATGTGCGGCCGGCTTTCCTGCGAGTTTTAAGCCAACAACTTCTTCATCGCCCGTGGTGATGTCCTTTTGATTCATTTGTTCATCCCGCTGTAATTATCCAGCCTTGCTTCAAAAGATCCTCTTTAAAGCGCATGAAATATTAAACCCTGAAAGAAATTTCCCATGAGGTTGTGTCCTTCTCTCTTTCTACCACAAAGTCACCGTCTCGTGTGGGTCTGTCAAAGAACTCGCTAACCATTCTGAATTTCACACTGTCATGAAGTATAATATCATTTCCACACAAAATCCCACAATTTTAAGCTCATTGCCCACCCATTGTGTGCACATGTGTGGAGTGTTTGTGTAAAGAAGGAGGGAGTGAACAAAGGACCGAGTGGAACTGCTCTGGGAACAAAAAAGGGAAAGCAAACAACCTTGTGTGAATCGTAGCAGAGCACCCACCCCTCACAGATCCACCCGAATAAAGTTGTCTCGGTAACAGCAATAGTGGGTAACATGATCTTTCATTATGCATTGTGTAAACAGTGTAACCCATCAGAGCTGCCAATCACAATGATTGATTGTGCCCTGTCACACAAGGAGAGTGACGTGTCGGGGAAAAAAGAAAAGTTTTTCCGAACAAAGCGCTGCACATTCACGCTGCCACAAAAAGTGGTGATTAATGTGTTCTTGCTGGGTAATCCCACACCCCTGGCTAATGAAGGAGGAATCTATCATCTGTGCTACAAATGTCATGAGGACAGCACGGCAAGTGCATGGGAACTATTTTCTCTCAGTTCTGTAATTGTTGATGAAATGTGAGACAAGTTTGGAAGAAAAACACTGAAGTCTGCAGTATCTAGTGGCAGAAACAAGAAATCTGTGCTTCAGTATCCATTCATACCCATTAAAATACAACTCTGTATACAAAGGAAAACAATGACACAAACAAAACAGGTGATTTTTTTTTTTTTGCCATGGATAAAAGGCTGCTTCAATCAACTTGATTCATAAACCTGTCTCCAAAGTTGTGAAGAAGTGCAAAAAGGTCATAAACAAGTCATCAAGACAGCAAACCTTACAAATTAGGTAACAATTAGAGAAAAAAGGATGGAAGTCAAGGGATTACCATTCAAATCCCTGAAGAAAATCTCTTCAAAAGCAGTCAGCCCAAAGAAAACAACCTTGAATTTCATGTTGTTTTTCTATTGGACATTTTGCCTTCATAATTTCAAACTATTTGTCTTTTTATTGGAATCATTAAAAATAATGCTAAGGAAAAAGGATCGTAAGAACATCTTTTCTGTTGGGGAGCACAACTGCTAATTAACACGAAAGAAAAGCAGCAAATTCCAAATGTGCCGCAGCTGTCTGTCCTCACATCATTTAATATAATCTGGTTTCATGCCTGTTCACATTACAGGCTTGATAAAACAGCAACACTCTCAAACATCTGCTTGCTCTGAGAGCCTGTTGATTATTCATTTAGCTGGAGGTCAGATGGCACTCGGCTCGCACAGCTTCAAAACTGAGCTAATAAATCAATTTTTGGAGCAATTATGAGTCATCACGTGTTCTTTATAGTTTTTACAGTCCGCTTTATGAGGTGCAGCTTTGCATGAATTATGCAGACAAGTTGAGTCATTGGACTAATGGTGCTTGGTTTTGTGAACAGTGACCCAGCTGTGACCTCTTCACATACAGTGCTTCTCTTGCCGTGTCACTTTAGATTACGCACAGGGGTGCTGTGGTACTCAAGGGTGCTGTGAAAATCTGAAATTTCACATGCCCACCAAAGTGGAATCACTTAATCAGGTGTATTTCATTGCAAATGTATCATATAATATCATTACATAATCCTAACAGGTGGACATTATATTGTTATACAGATTAAAACTGTTTATAGGACATTCTAATGATCGTTTTCCATAAAAATTATAATTTTTAAGAGCTTAGGAACAATAAACTCGACTCAATTTTGATATAGAATTAGAAAGAGTTCATCAATAAGATATATTTTAGGCTTAAAGATAAATGTTGTCAAATTACAAGAGAAAAAGAGAGCCTTAACATACTCAAATCACAGCACAGTTAATCACAGGCATGTTAAAAGCATGCTGACTGAAATCAAACACTTCCTTGATCTCAACAAAACTCTGTCAGGTAAGCACTTATCACTGCGAAACCCCAAAACTCTGACATGGGTCTTGGATTCTTTTGCAAAGTAAGAACAGCAGGAGGTCAAAAACCTGCTTCACACAGCCAAAACATAAACGCCCGGAGGGTTGTAGATGAGAATTGGAAATTCAAGACTCCAAGCTGCAAACATGCAGAAAAAACTGTGTTGTCAATTTTTTGGATCTGGGAAAGTACATCATCCTTTTTCATGAGCATTACCCACTAAAGGAGGTTTTTAGGCTATAAAAAGTGGACTGAAATGCAGCATACACTTACCAAATATATTATTTTTACTTTACTATGGTCAAAATGCAAAAGCGCGTATCATCTGGATTTCGCGTACCTGCAAATCATCGGTTTTGTTCATGATCTGTCAATCACAGCCATCCAGAAACAACTTTTTGTCATACATCAGTGTTGTTTAATTTCTTTGTCTCTTAAACATTACAAAACCAAGACTAGCTGAAGATCCTAAAGCGTAACTTTGCTTCGTCTGGTGTCTCAAATCACTTCACAAGGGGGCCTTCTGTGAGTCTAAGGTTATGATGGAACTTAAACTGCGACAAAATAGGCTTTATAAGGCTCACAACCTCGCTAATCGTTGACTGTCTTCTAAAAGTTTTTGTTGAATAAAGTCTTAAAAATTATCCTAAATTTCCATGAAAATAATCCCATCATGCCCTGAAAATTCTGCAAAGTAAACCCCTTACAGAGTCTTATTTATTATGAAAATTAAAGTTTAAATTAAATAATCCGATCCCTGTAATTTTTACAAGTACAGGGATCTTAATTAATGAAGCATTGTCTTTAACATGGGAAATATGCTCCAATTTATGGCAACGTTGATGATAAAGTACAGCTTACTAAATCAGTGAAGTAAATGTTTTTCAGTAAGAATGTTGTCTGATTTACACTTTCTTTAAGGAAATGTTAAAAGAAATTATGCTGAGTGTAAAGCCTGATTCTAATTAAGCAATCAAAAGCTCCATGTGCTTTGTTGCTCCATTGCAAAGATGTCAGGTAGAAAATTGCTGGACAAACATTGTCGGCTTTGATGCAGGCTTATGTACTGCACATGAAATTATGTCAGATATTGGTCATTAAAAAGAACTTCTTTTTAGTGGAGATCGCGCCACGAAAGGCAATTTCTTCAAAGGGATTTGATTTAGGAGATTTGTAGGGGATTATGACAGGAAGGCATGTATAAACAAAGCAATGTGAGAAGAAACGGAAAATGGGTCAGATAATGCCCTCTGTCACAGTTATTACACTTCTCAATTACTCAGTGCAAGAAAAAAGCTAGAAGTTGCAAGGATCATTTGCCAGAGCAAGAACACAGAGCCGGTTGTACAGCCGGTCTGCACTCCCATGTCATTTTGTATTTGTTCACATGCATTTGTACTTTGTTCTCTTTTTCACTTTTCCTGGAGTCTCTTTATTTTTAAGATACATGACAACTGTCTTCAGTTTGGTGAAGAAGACATTTCACTTTGTGTATTATTACATCTTAACTCAAATCCTAATTTTCTTTTATATTTTAGGCCACCTGAGCATGAGCCCAGGATTTGCTTCTCCCAACTTTTTCAGAGTTGCGTTATTCAGCATAGTTTATCTGCGACTTATAGTGAGGTGCGACTTATGTGTTTTTAAACAATGAATAGGTTCATGGGTTTGTCAGTGTCCCTTCTAACAACAACTAGAGGGCGCTGTAGGTGTGTATATTAGTAGCAACTTAGAAGAAGAAAATTTAGAAAATTTAGTTTACCTGTTAGTATGTTCTTTATGCTATAGTTATCTGAATAATTGTTCAATTGTTACGCTAATAAACTAGATACTTGTTCAATTTCTCGTCAATCTCACAAAGCTAAATACGGTTACGGTAGTGAAACGTGCATATATTCAGTCAATTATTGTTGATTTACCTTTCAAGATGAAATGGCAGTTCTTGTTCCCATATTTTAATGAATTCATTTTTCCCAAAAGTGTGTCTTGCACTCCAGTGCAACTTATAGGATTGAAAGATAGGAGTCTTGCAGATGAACACTGACTACTCTAGGTGATAGCATGGCATAAATTATTGTTAGATAGGCTCTAAATTTTTGTTGTTTTAAGTATTCTTAAAAAAAGTCAATGGATAAGAAATAATGCCTCAGGGAAAATGTTTGAAAACAGTATAATTATTAAAAAGCATAAGCAGAAGCATTTTAGAGCACCATTCACACCAGACGTGTTTCGCGCACCTAATTCGTATCTGACGCATCTCTTTTGACGCTGATCAAATGTGCTACTCGACCGCTGGCTAGCAGCACGTTTAGAAAATGAATAAAAGTTCAACACAAAAGCGCACACTTGAATTTTTTTTTCTCCCCACTGATCGAGTCACTGAAATCATCTTGTGCCCAAAGCTTAGTAATCAGGGAACCAGCTTTGTTTGGCCGAATGCCGGTGCCCAAATTGCACCGCAGCACCTCAGCAACTCAGATCGCATCTGTACATTGATTGAAACTTGACGCCCCTGACTCTGGTGTGAATGTAGCTTTAACTTGACTCCGCACCAGCATTACCAGCTTCTGAGCACAGAACAACAGCCCATTTTTGGATAAATGTGACAGTTGAAAAATATGGCAGCAGAGAACACATGATGCTGTCATTCAGACAATACATTTCAAACACACTGAAATGATTCCTTTAAGGTAAACCTGTATGGTAATTGATTCATGGTGCCTGCATTGTTGAAAACAGCACTTTTTTTGGGGGGGGGGGGGGGGGGGGGGTCTGTTTAAAGTACATATTAGTCATGGTGCAAAAGCTTGCAGCTTTATATGAGTCTGTCTTAAAGCAAAGCGATGCCCAGACTTGTTAATGGATACAAAGAACTCAGGAGTGTTTCACTTTGAATAGATTTGTCCTGGCAACCTTCAGACACTTTGAAAGCTCGATGAAAGGAGCAATGTTAGTCATGCCATAGGATATTTCATTTCTTGTACTAACAAATTACAGCCTTATTTTTTATTGATGTGCATGAGGGAGAGGACATATACAATAAGTCATTTAAAAGGTATAGATATTTAGTGCTTATTATCTTAAGAAGCAAAAGGTTGGGTTTTTTGTTACTTCAACATTATTTTGAACAGTAAATCTATACATCTGCAAACGGAAAGAGGAAGTACATGTTTGAAGAATGACTTCATCTGGACAGTTTCATGAAGTTGATTGCTTTTGTTAGTGTTGTTGAAAATGAAGCTGTTTGCAATTACATCAGCCTTAGCCGTAATGCAATTTGTTGTCCTAGAGGAGTTGGAGTGTTGGTGTAAAGTTGAACAATTGGCACATACTGTACAACTAATTCTTTGTCACTCAGTTCTCTCCGCTTCTGCAGTAGTCGAGGCGGAGGCAAATACAAAGCACAGAGAACTGTTTTGTATGTGATACCTTCCTCCCCAAGCTGAGGTTCTGTAAGTCTGAAACATTAGTGTGTTGACAAAGTGATGGATGGACCACGGTGAAGTGGTTAGCAATTTTAAAGGCTCCGAAAATGTCTTCTAAAGCACAAACAAATGACTGCTTCACATTGTATCCATCACTTAGACGTTTCTCATTGGACAATGTGAGCGGTGCCGTATGGGCAGACCCAAAGATGCAACTAAAAAGAATGAAACGTTATTAAAACAACAAAATTTATAATAAGTCTCTCCTATGGAGTCCAAAGAGACTATTACTACAATATTAAATGTAAAATACCTGGTAAGTAACATATCAAATAAACTTCTCTAACATGGCAGTTATTTGTAAAGAGTGTGCAGTCGGCTTGACCCACTTTCCAAATTCAGGCCAATGATGGCTCATTTTATCTTTACTTTCTCAAGTCACATAAAATCTGACTTAAAGTTCCACGCCAGTCATCTTATAATCTATTTTAAAGTGTTCCCAAATGTGATTATGCTGTTTTTAGCCAAAATCAAAAAACCTGTGTTGTTTCCTAGGACATAGTTTCTGCAGAGTGGCAGTATTTCATTAGAAACTCAACTCTGAGTTGTGGGCAGGGCCATTGGTGCGGTGTAAGCCCCCCACACTCCCCATCATCCCTTTGTTTCTCCCACTAGCTTACAGCGCCTAGCTAACCTAATACTACAAGTGCAACAAAAATAGGGAGCAATGTTGAAGCTATCCAGCCATACATTTTTGAGCCACATGCCAGTTCAGATGAGGAAAACAAAGACCTTAACCCTTGTGCTCTCCTATGACCCCATCCTTACATTGACGTGTTATCCCTACCATGACAAAGCTTCAGCGCACAGCGTCTTGTGGGGTCTAGATGACCCAACTCCCAATGTTAAAGTGCCTAGGATAGCACAAGGGTTAAAGTTCTTTCTAGGTTTAGGTACATTTTTCACCACGATTCTTCCTCAGAGGTATCATTTTATCTATGCAAGTTTAAAACAATGAACAAAATCTCAATATGTAGCTACTTTTATGAGGCCTTAATGCTAAATCAATTTAGCTCTTTTGGGGGGGGGAAAGGATGAACAATATAACAGGATTTGAGTTTTAGCATTGTTCACTGAATTAGTTTTTACTTCCCAGTTGAGAGTCTCTTAACTGCAGCTTAATTATATTCATGCTGTGCCTTTTCTGCAGTCAGGCAGTCTACTGTCCAGAACTGGTCCAAAACTTCAGTGGGCTCATCCAGTTTCCACTAGAGGTCAGTGTGGCTCACCCCTTATCGCTATATCATATCTCCATAAAGTTAAATGTACACACAAGCTCCTATTTCCTCGACCATACACAAAAAAGATGAAGTGCATTTGCAAACACATATCCTTTACAATGACAGCTGATACCATAAAGTGCACTTCAAATTGAACCAGACAAGACAAAACAAACTGATTGCATAAATAGGCTATTTTTCTTTTGCTCACTGTAACTTTGAGAACTTCAATTAACCCAGTGACCCAGAATCTAACACTTCCTGAAAACCCCAAACAAACACAGACGAATGAACAGCCAGGTTCAATCGTGGTAGGATGTCTGCAGCGTGGTGCAACATTCTTCACTCTCTGGCAGCATGAGCGATGTGGGTCACTTAGCGAGTGGCCAGGATTCAAAACAAAGAAAAGGTCCAAGCAATGGGGTCCACTGGATAAATTTGTCAATGTCTTGTGCCTTAAGGCACCCAGCCTTGCCTGACCCCAACCTCCATAGTCAAGATAAATACCTCTGTCACCATTCACCTTCAGTCCCTGGACACAAATTTAACTTGTCATCCATCATCCTTGTGCTGAGGTATAATTGTCCGCTTCTGCAGTAATGAGTTTAAAACCTCTGAACAGGCTAGGCATGGAAGCTCACCACTGAGCATGACAAGGCTTTGGGGGCGTTTTTATGCCTTTTTTAAAAATATTTTATTTATATAAAATCACTGTCTCCACTGGAAAGCCTTACGAAGCACACAAATGATTGACTGTGGCATTTGTGGGTCCATGCAAAGTTCAAGCCACGGAAGGTGTAATGCACCGCATATTTGTTTCTCTCAAATGGCCCCTGCCGACAACCTTGTATGATAATGTCCCTGCTGTACATCAACTTAATTGACACTTAAATCTGTCAGTCGCCTTACAAACGCCGACCTTCTTTGAGGAACAAATCCTTTTTAATGTGCAGCCATTGTGAGTGACCCAGCATGGTGGGGGTTTGAAATGGAGAAAAAAATAAATAAAAGAAAAGGTAATATTTCCAACTAAACAATAGCACCCTTGTGGATAAAGCAAACAACCTCTTTAATAACTGTTAAGTACATATTAAGTTAATTTTTTGTGATTTTTAAAATAAAAGGCTTCCCTGAGTTAAAAATCAAATTGCCTCCAAATCCCCTTTCACCTGTCTGATTAGGATATTGTTTATTCTCCGTAATGTTATTAGCAAGCCTGGTTAAAATGGAGCCGCTGTGCGCCGGGGGTTGGCTTATTAATTGTTGTTTTCGTGTCACTGCTGCTGTGTGCACCCTGTGATTTAATCAACTAAATTCACTGCCATGGGAATCTGTGTCTGGAGCCAGGTTCAGCGTTATAGGTGTAATAACAATGTATTGCCAATGAATCTGTCATTACATCTCATTTCTGAGGATAATTTACACACATGTGTGCTGAATATCACTAATTGATTAAATGGGATGGAGTCTCCTCAATGCTGCCATTTCATTAAATCCATCCTTCACTTTCTCCTCATAGCCCTTGATTATCTGCTCATCATGAGAGATCACTCTGACTGGTTGACAGGTCATGGTAAAACAGAAACCTTGTTATCACTCGGACATTGATGAGCGCTGAGTCGTGCGTGTTTTCTACTCCCTATAAGGCCGTAATGACCTGGGGCCAGTGGCATCCATCTCCCTCACAGGTACCATCTTGTTTTCTTCAATCCCCCTCAGACCTTTGTGTCCTCGGAGACCTGATTGTGCTTCTTTATCCTCACCTCTGTCACCTACCTGGCTCTTCCTCTAATCATGAGCCATCTCACTGCTGTAGAGCTGCACGTTATCAGAGGGGACATGGCCTTTGGTACCGGCTCCAATTAACCCGGGGCCTTGTTAACCGCGCACTCAGTACAGCAAGTCAGTCTCCACGGGCAAATACTGCACACAAGGCCTTGCTACTTTGCATTCATTAATGATGGTAAACGGGGATAACAACGTGTGAAGATTACACACCTCAGCAAAGCTGTGAAGGGTTGAAGTAAGAGGCTAAAACCCTGTGTGAATGAAGAAATTAGGATGTTTTTTTGCAAGTTTTTTGTTTTTGTTTTTTTTGCTGTGATCCCACAAAGTTGCACTAAATTCTTTTCAGTGACTTGGAGAGACTTCAAATTCCGCCTGCTGTAGCTATCTCTCTTCACAGCCAGCCCTCAGAATGACAGCCGACAGCCACAGTGATGCAGAGAGGGGAGGACAGAGATGGATGGATCGATAGATGACTGCATATGTGGACGTGCCTATTGATAAACTCCTGCTGACAACGGACGAACACTTTGGGCTCATCGGTGGAAATGTCAGTCAGACTGGCCATTAGTTTGCATGCATTTCAGGTTGAATGTCCTCAACCCATGACCATGGGGTACTAAGGCCAGCCCACAAGGCCCGCAACATGCCAAAACACTTTTTTATCACTTGTCAAGTTGCGTTCCACTTGGTGTCAGTCCAAGCTTCTCTACTACTGTTTGTGACAAGGACTGAAGCAGCTTTGATATATGACAGTGACGAAAAGACAGCGCTTTGTGATGAACCGAATGTGTCTGATGTCGTCTCTGCATGGCGTCAGTGTGGGACAAAATATGGTTTATATACTGACCCTTTCCCAAAAACTTAGAAAATCATAGAAAAATGTAATAACTTCCATAATTTAAAAAAATAAATAAAAATAAACTTGACAGAATATAGAGTCAGAACCAACTATATAATTGATTTGAAGTATTTATTTATTTTTTACATAAATTGAGGTCCAGCTCATAAAACCCACTATAACAGAATTTCCAAAAATTTGAAAATATGGAAAAGTGCTCCACTTTTGAACTTTTAAAGTCATTCGATCTTGAAAACATCTGATTCCAAGCAAATATTGATTTCTTTTTTTTTACTTAACTATGTTGCTGTGACGACCCCTGAAGGGAAAAGCCAAAAGGAAAAGAGGAAGAAGGAGAAGAATAAGTATTTCTAAGCAGAATTTTTGTTTGTGAATGGTCTAAAGAAACAGACTTGCTTATTTTAGGGAACCTTAACCATTTTATTGACTCCTAGCACAGTACAAATGTATTTAACAACCACAGGAAATAAGTTTATAAGTTAACATACTATTTTTAAAAAAATGCATCTTTATGTGTTTTTCTAGTCTTACTTTTAAGATGATTGTGGTTTAGAAACAAGGTAAGTTTGACTGTAGTCATAAAAAAATATATACTTGGGGCGTAAAGTGTACTTTAAAGATACAAAACTATTTTGGAGCAAAACACGCAGGAATAAAACAAACAGATAAAGACTTTAAATCAATTAAACAGTGTCTTCTGAATCTAATATCTATTTTAAAAAGTGTAATTATTTGAATGGAATCATGGAAATAATCACACTTTTCATTGATAATTTTTTGGAAAGGGTCTGTATTCTATCTGACTTTTATGTTTTTGAGTTTGCCTGTCTCCTTTGCTGTGGGTCACCTTGTTTGATTGAAGACTCTTGGTAGAATGCGGTTGTGAGGAAAAAATAAACAGACCAAAATGTTCAAGTTTTAATAACCCGAGGGGAAAAGTGTTCTGAATTTCAACACTCATTTTAATCCAGTTTCTGGATTAACTGTATCCTACTGACAGATTGAGCCTATCTTAACTGTCATCTGCTGAAAGCCAAGGAAAACAATGAGCCATTACCTAGATTTTAAGTAGAAGTTTGCCGCAACTCTTGCCAACTTTTATTTCTTTTATGATATACAGCTTTACAGATACATATCACTCACACTAACTAAAATAAACAGTAGAATTCATGGATGATAGTATGATTGTAAATATTGTTAGTAAAATTGAACAGTTCTGTGATAAAACCTGAGGTGTCCTAATCTACTATATTTTATCCCATTTTTAAATGTGTGGGTGGAATGCTAAGTTCACAGTACCATGCTGTGTTGGGTAACAGTATAAAAAAAAGGATATACGGTAACAATATTCTGAGAGAGAATAATTTACCATTACAATTTTTTTTCCAAGTCAAATCTTTTTCTTAGGTCAAGACTTTTATGAGTACGTTTTTCTATCATAATGGAGAAAAATAAATTAAAAAGATCTTCTGGCAAGTTTGACAACACTTTTTTTGGAAAATGTCCTTCAGAATTTTTTGCTATTTATATCATTTACCTAAAAAAAGACATAAATACGGCTGTGTATTTTAGTGCAAAATAACAGTAGAATTTGGGGAGGACATTCTGCACTAATGTCAACACATGCCAACTCCTGAAAAGGAGAAATCTACTACCAGAACACTTGGACTGCAAGGCCAAGTTATTAATACAGATTCATTTTTTTACCAATTCAAGATAAACTAGACGCTCATGGGTCAGGCCAAAAAATTTGGAGAACACTGCGCTGACTTTGCTGCAGCAATACTGTCAGTTTGTTAGAGTTTATTTTTGGTTCAGCCTAAAATATAATGACTGTACTTCTAGTCAGCTTTTTTGTACCACTTGACAGCTTTATCTTTTTGTTAATAATGGTGACTGTAAAAGTTCCTGGCAAGGTGCTCACCAATGAAGCCATGTCTGTATTCTAACAAGGCCATTCCTTACATAAAATGGCAGTAAACTTCTGCTAATGGAGAGCAGGAGATGGGCTGGATGAATTCATTGACACTATAGGTGGAGGTATTGAAGCTTGGTATGTATAATGGACTGGATGCATCTTCAGAGAAGCTACCTGTTGAGATAGGAAAAAAAAATAATTTATTGCTTTCAAGAACATAGTGTCAAATCAGTACTTCCTCTGTAATTGTATATGTTTAATTTTTGTTTTTGTAATACAAATGCAACAGAATTAAAATACTAAATTTGAATTTTGAATTAATCCAAATTATGATAATCTAATTCAGTGTTGGTCCAAATAGAATTGTGGTTACATTTTAAAAATGGCCTAAGGGAAAGTAACAGACTAAGAAGACGAAGGCTTTAGTCACATGCGCCCGTACAGGAGTTGACCCATGGGATTTTGGGCTCTCTATGCCCATGTAGGGTCATAGAGAGAAGTGGCTTCATCTCAAGGGAAACACAGGTGTGCCTTGTAGTTCCCCTTGATGCTTGTACAGCTACCTCAAAGGACGTCATGAAAACAGAACGTACCATTGTTGTGCGTGTGGTAAGTGTATCGTGAAGGATAATGTAAGCTAGATACACTTTTCACATATAGTACCCTAATGTGACACTTTTGTGGTTAACAAAGTGAGCATACTGGTCACTAACTGACCTCAAGCAAATGCTCCACACATGGGTTGTGCCTGTGATTATTGGCTATAGCAGCCCAGTTACCTCTAAAAGGATACAGCAGGGACTGAAGATGGATGGATGGATGGATGGATGGATGAGAGTTCAATCAACAAGTTTACAACTGATATTTAAATGCCTATAGGACGCTTGTAGGATGCCTACATACACTACACTGATTGTCTAACATTTTTGCTCTTCGGGCTCTCTGAGCAATCTGCAACATTTTTTGAGATTCACCTGTGTTCCTTGTACAGGTTTGTCAATTTCTCGCCCGCAGACAGCTTGAATCTACCCAAAAAGCAAAAAGGCAGTTGCTACTAAAGCATAAAGTCTGGGCGACCGTATACCAGGACTGTTTGAGATACCAGAGGAAGCTTTGAAGTGACAAGCTGGACAATACGGGTTTTGATCTTCTCATCATTTGCTTGGGATTGTAAATGCACGTTACACTCAAAATCTGCTTAAATACTCACAATGGCATTGATTATGTCCACTCACCTAAATATATTACCAAATGTCCTATCTCACATATTTGTCTTGTGGTTTAAAAAACATTTGTTCTGCACTACTTTGTACATTACCTGTCTCTTTCTGAACAGCCCATGATGATGTACTTTAAAACCATACAAACCAAAATACTTGGATAAATATGGAAGCAAACTACTTCAAAGCAGATGTGGATGCAGTTTGATGGAAAAAAAAGAGTTTGAGTAAAACCCTGGATGAATAATAGACTGCTTCCCAAGCAGAAGCACTCTTGGTGGTAGCAGGTTAATATTCTCACATGTCATTAGGTCCACTGGCTCGACTGATGGCTCATTGAATCAGGCAGCAAATGATTTCCTCATGCTGCAGAGGACAGAGCACTTCAAAGGGAAAGGGCTGAGGTCAGGACAGCACTCCGCTTTGATTAATGACCGGGGCTCAGCAGAGGTTGCCTGTAGGTAAGAATGTGACGGTGAATTGGATGTGAAGGGGACTGACTTTTGAGCTAGATTTGACCCAACCTCAGGAAAAAAAAAAAAAATGCAGATACCATCTCGCAGGTTGGCTTTTTAACTGAAAGGCTTACTGACCCTCTGGCGCATGCAGTCATAAAAACAAAACCTATTTGACAGCGCAGTTGTGTTAAATCGTCTTCGTAATGATCACAAATTCAATTTTCAACTCATTCAGTGGACGGACTTTGAAATAAGGCTATTCTAAATTTGATCCTTCAAGTTATACATTACCTCATGTTTTAGTAGATTCAGAATCACCACCCGCACCCCGATGGGCTGTCATTCTTCTGGTGCCATTTTCACCTTCCTTATTCGTTTTTGACTCAGCAGAACAAAACGTGACCGCCTCAATCTTTGATCTCTCACACGCTGACACAAATCCTTTCAAGCCTCCTGACGTTCCTCTGCTAAGGTAATTAGCACTAATTAAAAGGTTTCCAGCTGCCTTGTGTGCATTTTTTTGTTCCTTCACAGCACATTGTCCTCACAGGTGCATTTACTCTGTTTGCTGCGAGCGTATCAATCACATTCCTCCCTGCTTGTTCACAGTGCATGATCAAGGAGATGAAAACTATTGTTTGCAGAAAATAAATGTGTCAAAAAGAAAACTTAATGCTGAAAATGGAAAAAATAAAACAAAATCAAACGAGAGTCATGGTGACTCAGTAAAACAAATACTTTTAGGAATATCATCCAATTGTGTTTGCGAATGTTAAATAAAGTGTTCCTGAATGTAGAAAGACTTCCAGTTCCCTGGAGGGGGGTGGAAAAGAGGGACAATACATGAATTGCACTGCACCAAACAGAGTCATGGAGAACTTAATCATAAATAAATCATCAAGAATAGATTATTTATTTTTTCTGACCCAATACTTTTGGGTTAAGGTGAGTTGTATAGTTTCCACTTTCACTCAAATGTAGGGCCATTATAGAAATACTGAATGCAGTTCCTTGACAGACCTGTGGACTGATATCCCACCTTTTTAAAATTGGGCAGTGTAAACTCAAAATTTACAGGGGAAGTTTCAGTTTCTATAATTTTAGCAGCACTTTCAATCAGGTTTTGACTTTCAGGGGGAAAAAAAGCAAATGATAAATCTTTTTTAGAAAATATCTGCTACATTATTTCTCGTTATCTCTTCACAGAAAGCCACCTAGCCAACATGACTGCCACACTTTTAAAGTCACTTGCCAGCGCAGGAGCTCATAAACATCATTAACCATCATTTCCCAGCTCACTTTAGTTACATGTGAAGTGTTCTTTATTGTGTAATGAGCCAAGAATCTGAAAAGATTGCCACTTCAAAGCTACTCTTGAAAGCCGTCGCCAATGCAGCCTGCTGACATGTCAAGCTGGGATTAAACGTCCCCCCCACAATCATTTCTTTGTGTTCAAATAAGCCCATTGTTTATCTGCACCTTGGGTGACAGCCATCAAGGACGTGCAGCACCACAGTTGCTCTAAAAGTGGCAAATGTATACATTGTGTGACTGGAGAAGATTATCCAATGATCAAGTTCTTTTTCTAATTTATGTCTTGCTAACCTGACCTAGATTGAGTTGATGTGAAGGCATCTTGCCACACTATAAGATTTGCAAGGATTTAGCAGAATGACATAGTGATATTTGCATAGTTTTGGTCAGACAGGACTTTTGTAATTAATTAGCACAATCCCAGTTTATGATGATGAGTAGCCGTCGAGTGGATGACACTTCGTCCACTTGGTTTCAGGAAGACAGGTCTTTGTCCGAGAGCAGCGGTGCGTCATCAGCCCTCGGCCTCCTGAGAGCTGAAAACATCGAGTCCTGGTGAGAGCAGTGGGAGGACACTTCTCAGGGCGCCTAGGATTACAGTAAATCTTCTAACAATTTATCCAAACAAAGGCTCCGGTGTAGAGATGGGAAAAAAAGACACAGGAAACAGTTGAATAAGCAACATCAATTACCAGGCCCTGACCTTGCGAGCCGTGCACTTATCTCACACCATATGACTGCAGATTGGCCCTGGCAGGCCCAGAGTAGCAGGGAAGGGAGGGTACTCACAAGGTTGCCCACCATGCATTTCTTGCAAGCTAAGGATGGTCAGGACTGAATGGATCAGGTTTCAGAGAAGGTTAGAGGTAAAAAGTTTACACGAAACATCACAGTAGTTTTATTTTGTTATTTTTTAAGCAACTGTTAAATGTCAACCAGTGAGACAGCTGAGTGGGAGAGACCTGCAGAGAAAATACTGACCTCAAAATTTGGTAAAATGTCCTTGTTTATACTTATTTGGATTAGCAACATCAATACAATTCTAAGCAAAGACGTAAATGTATAACAAAGAAGGTTACAAATCTGAAAGAATACCAATAGGAGGCCAACACCTTTTGGTCATAATTAGAGGCAGAGTTGCATTGTCAGCATTTTCAAGGTCATCACCTGATGCTGTTTGTATGAAAAATATGTCGGTCTCCTACCTTTGCCAATCTAATCAATTTTAAGTTGCTGATGAAGCTTGGGTGCTTTGCAAACTACAAATGGAGTTGGATCAAAAAGAGGGGCACTTTCCCACAGTTTTACATGGTCAGTAGCCGCGGTTACTTGGGCAAAATATCTTGATCGGATCAATGGTCGGGTTAAAATTCAACCGTGCACATGGGCACAGAAAACCTTTTTCCGATTAGAACAAACGTTTACATGGTCACACTTTCAGTCGGAATAAATCATTCGCACATTTGATGTCTGTCCTTCATTTTATTTATTTTTATGTTGAAATACTTCCAAGTTAAAGGTGACAAGTCTGACTTTTTCCAGGAGAACTAGATAACAAGAACCAACAGATTAGCAGTTTTTACTGTGATGTGCATTTTTGATTTATTGATTGCTCTTAAGCAATAATACAATTCAGTAAATTGTATATAAAATGCAATAATCCTACAGCAAAATCTAAAACAATTAAGGTTATTGCTCCCTGAGAGTATATCTGAGGCCCTGATTGAATTACTCTGCCTTTTAATTACTAAGCAGTCATCATTACTGACTTTGGATTTCACAGTTTTTTTCATCTGGGATGCCAACATTCATGGCAAGGCACAGAATTAATAACCCACCTGTGTCTGCACTGGTTGTAACAACAGTAACAAACACCGCAGACTTTCTGCTGCCGAAGGGAACCAAATTGCAAGGCATTACTCACAATAATGCACATGCAATAATCACAAAGAACTTACTTAAAATTCAATCCACTTTGGCATCATTATCATGTATCAACATAATGAATGACTCCTTCAGAGTATGGTAATTATAATTTGATAAATCATCAGCAGAAAATTAACTAGATGTCAAAACATTCATTGGGAGGGGTGATGAATCGAGGATGATTGTGGTGATGAATGGTGTTAATCTGCGCAGTATGTATCCAGTGAAATGGCTAAACAGCCAAAGATGGATGAAGCACAAAAGCTGCAAGGTCAGACCATGGAGCTGGAGGAAGAGGGAATTAAATGAGCACACTGTGCCTAAAATCTCTTGGAGGAGCGGGGTAAAATTGATGGAAAAATGACAATGACTTGTCGATCAATGGAAGAAACATCAATCTATATTGTATAACAATAATTTGTTAACCAAAGTTTTGATCTGTCCACCTTAATTTTCCTGTCAAACCTAGTTTTGTTCCTTTGCATTTGCATTACACCACAATACATATTTCCTAAACTTGACATTATTTCATGAAATGGCCAACCTCACCAATCTCTGCCCGAGTTTTTTGATCTTTCATGAGATCAGTAGTTTTATGAGACCATTAAAAGGTAAATCTGAACACTAATGAAAACACTTCATTGTATAAAACAGAGACACACAAAGCTCGCTATTTGTTCTCCTGCCTGTGTGTCTTCAGGTTATCTGCATGTCAACTTCGTCCACTGTGGTGGTCGGAAATATGCATCGATTGACTTGTTTTGTTATGAGAGTGTCCTAATTGTTTGGGACAGAGTCAAGCACTCCTGCAAACTTAAAAAAATCAGAATTGGAAACTTCATGCCTCAGCCTCAAAAACATGGTCCTATTGTGTTAAATTGATTCAGGTTGAACCTAGCAATGCACCTGTCCAAAACTATACTGTAGCCATTACAAATAAAACTGATGAAAGCTGATAACATTTTCATAAAATTGGGCTTTTGCTAAAATCTTAGTTATTTAAATGTTAAGAACTTCATCCAAAGCCCTTTTTGAACTATCAATACTGTTGTTCAATATTGTACTTCTGTTTGTGATGCTTATTTCGTCTTTCTAATATGAAAAAAAAAAAAAAAAAAAAAAAACATTGTTGTCTCGTAGACCTTAACTAATGGCTATCTTTTTGCTGTTTTCCATTATTTCCTGTGCTCTCTAAATGTTAACCTTAATAGGTAATTTACTATATATAGCCAGTAATAAATGGAAAACTTTCAAAAATGTACAAAAAGTCTGTTTTTCTTTTACAAATATAGAATCAAGGGCAAGAACGTACATACAGTTTACTTTTGAGGAACAGGGATTACAGCCAAAGGATTCTAATTTGAATGGCTCCCTGACATGAATACAGCATACAGTATAAGATACCAAGTAACAGATCCAACTAATAAATGTGAGTTCTCAAGGCCAATCTAAGTAATTCAGTCAATTTTAACCACTTTGTCACTGTTGATGGTCAGTGTCTTTTCTTGAACTTTTCTCTACAGAATGAAAAAACACTGGCCGGTCCAGCCCCCCACCCCAACCACAATCCCTCTTGGATATCCCTGATGTGAAAGATGTTGCCTCTAAGTGGGAGAGGTCAAACATGAACACAGATATTTATTACATGTGCTGAAACCAGATGGAGGCAAAGCATTTGTCACAGAGCATGTCACCGAAGTAACACCCGCTCCACATGAAAAGCCGGCCTCTCCTCCCAGCGTGAGCCCTGGCCTCTGCCGGTGTTTACAGCAGCCGGGTCTGCCTGCGTTAAAGCAGCCCGCCGCCTTAATGATCCCCACCTCGCCCCGCCTGGCTGTCACCGATCAGGGTTATTTCTCGAAACTTTTGCTTTTATCAATATTTCTGCTCGGTGGTTGTGGTGATATTAAAGTCGCAGCAGGGCGAAGAAGGGCGTTTCTGACACTTGCTCCCTCATTTATCAGTCTCTTTCATAGGCCCTGTCAGTGACAATGAAAAGATTTCACAACACTGCGGGCAGAAACTCATTCCTCCAGTCATCCATCACGTTCAGCACTGCAGCCTGACCTAATCGGTAATGCGTGGCTGCATGCAGGAGACTTCTCGAAGCACCCCTTCATTACCCTAGTTAGGAGGAGGTGAGTTATTGGGCTGAGGCCTGCTCCTGGGTGGCACCAACACGCTCTGCAGTCTCCTCCTATTTTAAAGTCCCACTCCGATCATCTTTTGATCAATTTTAAAAGCGTTCGCAGTGGTCTTTTAATTATGATTGTGCCTTTTTTAGCCAAAATCAAAAAAATTGTTTCTGCTCAGCGGTAGAAGTTGATTCGAAATTTGCCTCAGAGTTGTGGGTGGGACATCCCTTTATCCATCTGTCTTCACGCTTTCCCTCTAGCTTACAGCCACTCACATCTCCAACCTAACATTAGCGGTGAAACAGTAATGGTTAGCAATATTGGAGCTTTCCAGCCGTACAGTTTTGAGCCAGATGCCAGTTCAGACAAGGAAAACATTGACGTACATGGATCTATTTGTCAACAAGTGGATACAGACTGTGTCATCTACGCCACAGCTACAAGCTTCTTCCAACAGCATTTTTTTCTTCTGCTCCTGATTCATAACAATTTGAATAAAGAAATATTCAGAAATGCAATTTTAAGCCTGATTTTCTTTATTTATTTCCTCCATCATCAGAAAAATGCCACAAGAACATGCTAAAAACACAATTTTCATTAGAGTGGGTCTGTAAAGGCTTAGGCCATAGCTTTGTTTCTAAATCCCAACAGATGCTGAAGAATCTCTATAAAAGCAAAACAAATTTTCGTTCATCAAAAAATACACATTCAAACTGTTAAATATCCAAACAAAAGCACATAAACACCACCAGTTGAAATGTCATCAAAAAATATTCCGAACAAACTTAAAAGACGTGATTTATGCTTCCTTTCCTAGACAGATTTTTAGCTCTGCTGATCTGAGAACCTCCTCAGGAGGTCCCACCCAACCCCAACTGTTGGGGAGGTTGGAGAGCTGGGAAATTCGGTTCCATCTTTGTGGCTTTGAAAGCTTGGAGTTCAGGCAGCCCTCTGACGAGTGTTAGTTAACAGACAGAGGTAAAACAGAGGGTGTGGGGACGGGGGTGTCAGGATAGCTCTCTGAACTATTGCTGGCCTTTATAGAACAAGATCATTCCCTAAACCCTACAGCTGACATTTCTGGCACATCTCTCTTATCTGCACAGTTCCTTTTGCTGCTCCATCGATTACAGCTGCCTAATGTGACCTGCCTCTTTTTTAAGTCACTCAAGGATAATTGGGTTTTCATTTTGCCAACATTTGGCTCTTATTAAGCTTGAACAAAGATCTTTATCATCCTATAGTAGAAGAAGCTGTATAACATAAAACACCCATCCTCCCAATGTGGCTCCTGAACTAGCAGCTGCATGCAGAGCTGCTGTTGGATGTTGCTTGACAAAGATTGGATCCATTGGTGATACCCAACTACCTTCATTGTGAGAGATGTGAGGAGACACAGTCCCAACAAATTTATCTAAATAGCTATGCATTTTGTTGGCAATAACAAAAAACTGTAAATTCGATATGATATTTAACAATTCTAAATCTGTCCAATTTTATACTTACATCTTGATAAGAAGTATTTAATCCTTAAAGTGAGAATTTATCCACTGCAGTGAGTGAGGGATATTCTTTAAACCTTGTGGGGCTAGTAATGCACATAGCCTATTATTCTGCTAACTATCAGCAATTATCTCCCTGTCAAAGCTCCAGGTGACAAATTCTCCCCATATCCCGCCTGGCAGTATCATCAACCGGACATGAGCTTTATGAGATGGAAACTAAATCACTGGCTCTGCTCGCAGCTCTGACAGACAAATGGTGTGCCTAGGAAAACCCAGGCCCATCACTCTGAGCTGCAGGAGGAAGAAAAAAAAGTCTCTCCCTCCCATTTGACCTTTTTTTTATTTGCTGAGAGAGAAGATTAAATACCGCAGGTTCTGTCTGTACGATCTGTTTCCAAAATATGAGAATTATTAATGGCTTTTTCTGAGAGCTCTTTAATCTTCTGCCAAGTTGTAGTCATCATTTTTACCTTGGGCTGATTTCTCTTACAGATGTTCCCAGAAAAACAGGAAGTGTACTTTATATTTTCTGCTAAGGCAAAGGAAGTGTGTGGGCAGCGTCTGCACGGTAACACTGTGACAGAACAATCATCCCTCCCCAAGGCAACGTAGCACTTTGACGCTAACAGAAATTGAAAGAAAAAATTGACCTATGCGCGCAAACATCATATGAACCTGACAAGGATGACGACCGCTATTCAACAAATGAGCAGCAGAGGATGCTTAATTACTTCACACCTTTGCCAAGGTTTCTTCTCTTTGCTTCAGAAAGATTTTCACCGGTAAAAGATTCATTTTCCGTGTTATCAGGAGGGTGTTAGTTTGGACCAGAGATGCGAGAAAGCGCACCTCCCCTGAAGTGTGCATACCTGCAGCCACATGCCACTTTTCACAAAGAGGCCACAAATCAAGTCCCGAAACCAGAATGACGACTCAGTCACATAAGGACGACACAACTAGTAGATTTCTGTGTGGCTTTTTGACCCCATGGCCCATTGAACCTTAGATAACCCCCCAGATTAATCAGAGAAGGCAAAGGGTGCATTTGCAGCTCAATTACTTTGTTAGCATCACACTCAGCCATGTCAGCAACTTCTTACATTTTATTCTGTTATAGTGGGGCATGATGTCATTGCAGGCAATGCTCAGACTTAATGGACAGCAGCATCTAAATGTATCCAGGCCGGATCATTTAGTGTTGTTTTCCTAAAAAAATGTAAATCTGAAGTTACAAAGAGTAAAAAATCGCAGAGAAACAACCAAATTCAATATGTTTTCTTCTTTCATGAAGATTCATTTTCCCTTTCAGGGCAGATGTTTGCGTTTTCCTTTGTGAGGGTTTATAGATTTATATAGGGCTTAGTTGGTGTCACACAACTTGTAAAAGGACTTAAGCGGTGTGTGTTAAAGCAGCGTTCCTATTTTAGTGAAGTTAGTTCAGCTGCTAGACACAAGGGTGTTCTTCATCGATCCATTTAGAATTTCTAATTGTCATCTACAAATTATACAGATATTTTGAGAGGGGACAGTACTGAAGAAACAAAAGCAAATTACTAGGTAAAATTAGCTTGTATTGAGCGAAATTATGGTTTATTTGTCTGATTTATTTATATATATTTTTTCTTTAGGTGAATGCCTGCCACATTTGTGTCCTGTGCTACTGGGTATGCTTATTTTTTGGTGTTGGGGTTGGATGTTGATAATCATCAATACAGCATTTTGGTTTCAAATCCACATCATGACTAATAATGTAGCCACACATTTGATCCACACATTTGGATATTTGATATGATCTCACATGCCAATTAAAATAAAATGCTATACACATTTTCCCTTTACCCATAGGCTAACTGTTAAAGGAGAGGCTAAAAGAAAAACAGACGCCAACTTCAGCCTTGTGCGAATTTTAGGGTATATTTAGACTGGACACTCTTGGTCCACTTAAAGTGAACCAGAGTTTGTTTTCTGGAACAACTTTTCAGTCTAATTACCCAACCGGATCCTGGTTCAGGACCAGGAACCGCTCTCTGACCCGTCTTTCGAGGAGGTCTTGGTTAATTTCCAACCAGACTGAGCTTCGTTTCGTTTGAATACAATACGTCCTCGGAGCAGAGCAACTGAACCAAAACGGCCATCGTAGCTGAGATAAATAGAGTAGGAATGTAGTAAAAGATGTGCCGCGGACAAATATAAAGCAACAATTGTTGTGTTATTAAACAGAAAAAAAGGATCCAACTGTTTATTTGTTAGATATTTTATTTTAACACTGCTGAAAATGCTTCTTACATGCTTCTCTGTGTCTTATTACGCTGCACACACTGCTGTGATGTCATCCTTAAAGCCACCTTCTAGTTCATTAAGAAGTCTTTTAAAATAATGCCGTAATGTGATTAGATGAATTCTGACTGATCGAAACAATTTCTAAAGTGATTAACGTGACAAACATAGCTTCTCAATGTTTTCCCGACAAACTGTATGTTATTAACATTTATTTGTGTACCTTCTTAGTTGTCTTCTTGCCAGTAACCCCCCTGCAGCATGACCCCACTGGACTATAAAAGAAAGTAATATAAAACTTTGAATGAACTTTGATGAACTTTCATAATTTCTGCCTCTAGTTGTTTTTCCCCACCCTCATAATTCCTGACCAATGACTGGAGATATCTTTAGCCACATGGTTTTGTTTACAAGCTTTAGTCTGGAACAGGAAAGTCCCCTTAACAGCAGTTGGAATACAGCCCAAACGCAAGGTTCAGGACTGGATCAGGACCACATTAAGCGGACTGGGACTGGAGAAACAAACAGATTTTTGTCTGAATATACACTTATGGTGCAACAAATACATACAAAATAAAGTCACTAAAACAGGTGTTTCTGATATCAGATAATAAAAGCGAATCCAACATTTGAGCAACTTTTCTGCTCAATGAAAATGTCAAAATACGTTTATTTTTTGATACTTTGATAGCTTGGGGTTTTGAATTTAGTGGTCGGCACAGCCCCTATAAGAAAGTAGCGGATATATTTTTGAAACGTGACCGAGCGACTTAGATGATGGTTAGATGTGGTGTGGAGAATCCATTGACTGGAGTCGCTCTGGTTTAATCGTATCCATGGCAAAAACTGTCGCCATTGCCATAAGTATGATGAGAATCCAGTAGTTTTCCAAAACGAAGTTTCCCTCAAAATAAGATTATAAATAAAACCAAAAAATGTAGTTGTGTTTTTTTTCTCTGCGGACCAATACCAACCGTTCTACAGACCACTACCGGTCCATGGCCCGGGGATTGGGGACAACTGCACTACACAAGACGTTGTACACTGTAAATAAAACGCTATTCAGGGACCAGATACTGCACCTCGTCACACATCAGTCTGATGTCTCAAGAATCAAACACATCCTTCCAGCATGTGCTTATTTGACGCTGAACCATGAAAAGGATGCTACAAGTACCTGTCACTTCTTTAGACTTCCTTAGAAAAGTAAATGTGTTATAGATACATTAAATCCACCAGCTCCCTTGTGAAGGATCAAAGCCACCAGATGTTGTCTGTTACATAATGTTCTCTGTGCCCTTGGCATTCAGTGGACTCTTGAAAGAATTCCTACTGAGGGACATTCATGTCTCAGCGGGACCCGAAACTTAATTAGTAACCTCTACATTTCTTGAAAGACTGCTTCTCCCATCCTTGCCAATAAATCACCAGGCAGTGTCCACTCTCCCAGACAACTTCAGTAGCCTTTTCTCTCTGACCTTGGCATTTCTTCCCAGGCGCTGATTATTGATAATTTTCTGGCTGTGGTGCCTCTCCTCATTTGTCATGATTATTGCAGAATTTTTAAGCTGTCATCTGTAGGCACGGATCAATGGTTGTCGACTTCCCCTTTGTCATATTGGCAGCACGGGCAGCCTTTCCTCTCTAAATGAGGCTCTTCTTGCTTTTTTATCTATTAGCTGTCTGTCTTACTGTCTACCTGGTTACTTGATCTTTTGTTAGGTCAGTCTATATCATTATTTAAATTAAAGCTTGAGAGCTCCCACATGGTGAAGGATCAGAATTTTATAAGATACATGTACTATGTATAGCATAAAGCCTGAAATTATTCATACCCCTCCCACATTTCAACTTATCCTCCTGAGACCTGGGTTTTCCTTTGGAATCCGTTTTATATACGCTAGTTGTCCCCATATGTGCACACAAGGTCTCAGGAGGTTAAAGATATTTTATTTAATTAACAAAGTATTATGACCAAAAATAATGTAAAACAGGAATTGGTGTTAAATTTGCATCCATACTTTTTGTGAGCTGTAGTGGGAAAATCCAAAGCTGTATATCATTCCCAATAGTCCAAATGGTCCTCCGAATCCTCTAATTACTCCTGGTTAGACAGGTGTTCCAAAGACAGCTTGGCCTTTACAGATACTTATCTGGAAAAAGAAGTAGACTTCTGGTCTACTTTATGGTCTGATGAAATAAATGTTGTTTTTGGCAAAAAAGATGTCTCTTTTTGAACCAAAAGAGAATTCTTCAACCCTAAATGTCCTGAAAACAGCCTCCCCACATGGTTAAAACAGTTCCAAAAGTAATAGCTGTTAAAATTGTTCTAGCTGTAAAGGGTAGGGGAAAAAAATCACTGTGCAACATTATGAGCTATGATGTTAAAGTGCCGCTAGTCGTCACAAATTTGCTCTCTGCATTTGACCCATCCACTAGGGGAGTGGTGAGCTGCAGACACAGCCATGTTCAGAAATCCTTTAGTAATTTAACCTCACCATCTCTTAGTGCTGAGACTGAGGGTCAAGGAGTGAGTCTTTAGAACAATTTTACCGCAGAGTTAAACTCACAACCTTCCAGTCTCAGGGCACACATTCTACCACAAGGCCACAAAGCCAGAAAAGGTTCTTCAAAACTTGATCTTTTGAGGTTTTCTGGCAATGGATATTAGTTGACCTGAACAAATACATTTTTTTGATAATGTAGTATATATTAATATTTATTTTTGGGTGAATTAATCTTAATCCCTAAAAGGAAATGTGCAGATATGTGCAGGGAGTTCGATAATTACTCATGAATAAACTGCATTTTGATTCTTCCTGTTTGGGTGATTTATAGACAATGTGATGTTTTCAAAGGAGTTATAAACATGTTTGACTTCAGTGCTAAGGAGTGAGCTAGACTGTGATATTACTGCCAAACCACCTCCTTTCCCTGAAATCCTGGATTTCTGATAGATATTATAACTGGGGGGAGTTGCTTCATTTAGACTAACATAGTAAACCTGTTGGAGCCAAGTTTCTGTTAAGGCTAGTAGACTAAGTTTGTCATCATTAATTAACTTATTGACTGAGGGGACCTTGGAGGAAATTGATTTAATGTTTAATAAACCACATTTAATTAAATCATAATTCTGCTTGTTGTAATTGAGAGTACTATTATCTATTACTTTTAGGTTTCTGTGACTCACTCCTTTCACTTGCCTTTAGGCACATAAGCTAAAGCTAGAAACTGCTTGACTTTTCCTGCATGGGGTTTGCACCAGTGCTAGAAGAGGCTCAGAGGAGAGTAGTAAACTACTGCTTTGTGCCCGGGTCTCATCTCTGGGTTGTCAGGTTGCACGACCAAGGCTAGCAGAATGTTCCCAGAAAGAAGAGCGACTCTGTCCAAAACGGGATGGATGGCATCTCTCCGCATGAGACTGGGCATTCCCCAAAAAGCGCTCCAATTGTAAACAAAGCCAACGCCGTTTTCTGGGCACCATCTAGCTAACCCGCGGTTGAAGGATGAAAAGTGGCTTCATCACTGACTTGGTTCGACAGGGGACCGCTGAAAGTTGCTGTGTCTGATATCGACTTAGCAAGTTTACTAAACTGTATTTCTAAGAAGACGTGACCCAATATAATTGGAATTTTATAGATGTACACATTTATGTATAAATGTTTGTCAAGGTCAGTTCAGCAAAATGAACCTTTGGAGTTACCGGCAGCCACTGAAAACTGTTGATCCACCTTACCAGACTTCAGGGTTTATACCTGTAGCTGGCTTAGCAAGCGTAGCTTACCTTCGCCCATCTCGACCATGTCTACACCTATTCCGCCATAGTCCCTCTTCCTCCCTTGACTGACTGAACAGGTCTGACAGCCGGATTCCTTTTCTTTTCAATGTATTAAAGGCACTTTCCTGCTCTGACAGCCTGCTCTGTTCTGCCACCTCCTAGCTGGGGCTTCACACTATTCTGAGCAGCCACTGTGTCTTGACAGACCACTGTCACTTCCCATCATTCTCTTTGTAGATCCTCCTCTCCCCCCTTCGCACATGCAGACCCACTTTCCAACCAGTGCAATTATTTTTTTTGACAAGCCATCCATCAGCTTTAACTTTAAAGCACTTTCCACTGATACCCATTGTTACAGTTCTGTGCCTTTTTACACAGGCAGCAGGGGAGAATATGATACCAGATATTAGGACTACCCAACCATGCTTTGTTCCCTTTCTCATTTCTAATTTTCTGTTTTTTTTGGCCAAAATGATGCATATTTGTTGTGCATAATATGCCCTTGTCAAATCCAATTAACATGTTCTTGCAACACAGTGAGAGAGGGTTATAATTGTTTATTACAAGAGAGGCAGGAGCGTTAGTCAGACCTAACAACACCACTAAAATCCTGCTATAAGTCAGGGAACAGGCTTTAAACAGAAGCTTTGGACCAAAACTGTGACCAAGCTGTGTTGTTATTCATGTAGGCCTCTTATGTGCTCTAACCAGGCACTCACAAGATAATGTAACATGACAGATGAGTCAAATTTTAATCGCAATCTCAACATGCTTAGTTGCAACATAAAATACAAAACATTACACTTATTTTTTTAGTTCATTATGTTGAGGCAGAGTACATATCACTCAACAATGCTCATGACTACAGTAGCCATAATGCTCCAACAATCCATCAAGTGGTATAGCTTTTTTGTTTACCATACTAAAACATAACTAAAACATTTTGACAGATTTTTGAGTGCCGTGTACAGCAGAAAATTCATACAACCAGAATTCATACAAAAGACACATTGTCAATTTATGAGAAAATTAAAAGATTTTAGAATCAGTCCCTGAGTTTAAGTTTGTTAGAGCATTGTGCCTTCATTAAATCCCCTTTTTATCTCAGAAGAACACGTATTTTCCGTGATTGCTTGTGTCAATGAAGTGGAAGAAGAAACTGGATCTTACTACCACCACTGTAATGAATCTCCCCATCATCCCATTCAAAGTGGCAGGTTTTTATCCACAAATATAAGGAGTTTTGCATAGGAAATCCAAGCAAGGCCCAATTGCAGTTCCTTTGATGAAAAAAAAATAACATTTTCAATGTTACCTTTTGTGGTTGCATCTGCAGCAACCTTTTGCAACCAACTATCTGCTTGTTATGTTGATATTTCCGGTATGAACTTCTTTATGCACCCATATTCACGTGGCCACTGAACTAACAGCAACATTCTCCGGATCCTCCTCAACAGCAACAAAGCATGAACATATGGCTTTGAATGACCCAGATGGTTGTAGCACCCTAAAGACAACTAACTTTTCCCCTCAATCATGACGTCTGTAAGATGTTGCACAATTAGGCAGATGTTGATGAGACATAATGAGAAAATCCACATTCAGCCTCAACTCTACAGTTTGCTGTTTTATTGGCTATTATGAGCATTAATCTTACTCTACAGACGCTTCGGCATTCACTCTGTGTCTCTGCATAATCACCTGAGGAGTTAGTAATGCACAGGTTGTCACAGCTGTTGGAGACAGAGAGACAAGCTGCCCTTGGTGACAATATGTCAGTGATTGTCTAGCTAGCAGATGAAACGGTGGGTATTAATAAATCAAACTGACCCCTACCTTAAGGCAAGCAGATGCAACACCTGGACATTTAAATTCTTGCATAATGAATGCCATAAATTTCAATTTAGAAGATCCCAGATTCAATAACAATGCAGATTACTGAAAGTAAGATTGTAATCTGGTTTAAACTAAAACAGTTTGCAACACAAAATATATTTATAGAGTAGGGTGCTAAAATACAACTCTAACATTTGTCTTTGTTTATTTAGTGATCGCAAATGGTTCAAATAAACATACATACATTTGCAGTTAGACACCTGAGGTGAGTAGTGTGTTTGTGAGGAGTCGCTGGATAGCATCATGGGTTAACCTCCTGGCTGCTGTCAGTGTATTAATCACCACTGATGTGTGTTGTGAAAAGGATTGCTGCAGGAAATAAAGACACCAAGGTGTCCGCTGCAGTGCCCTGATGTGACTCCATCAGACAAGAAGATGCTTATTGACAGGGTGAGAAGGGAGAGCAGACAGAGGTAGCGATCACTCCTCAGTCACCTTGGCGCAGACACAATGTCAGCAGAGTCCACACCATTCTTCTTCAACCCCACAGGAAGATTATTTCACCTCAAACCTGTGGCTGAATGTCAGCAAAAACCTGTCACCACAAAACCACTAATACTTTGGCGCGTATTATTATAAATTTGTGCAAAAATGCAAACAAGAGGCTTTTTAAAAAATCGTGATTATTTAAATGGCTTGCGGATATTAAAGTAGATACCAAGACAAATTTGACTTGCGTTTTCAAATACCTTTTTCTGTGATGGGCTATTGTAAGGGTTCTAAAATTCAAGAAAACAAGCAAAAAACAGAAAAATAAGACAAGGTCAACAGAGAAACAACAAAAACCTAAGTCACATGCACCTGTGTGTGTGTGGGGGGGGTTTCACCCATATGAGTGCTATCGGTTTTAGGGTTGACCCGTGGAGGGTCATAGAGAAGAGCGGCTGCATCCTAAAGGGAGCGGAGGTGTGTCTTGCAGTTCCCTTGAGGCAAGCACAACCACCTTAAGGGGTGTCATAAAAATAGAACGTACCATTGTTGTGCATGTTGTAAATGTATTGTTCAGTATTTGTAAGGCTAATGTAAGTTGCACGTACTTATGATGCACAAGTGATGCTGTCATACGGTGTCCTAATGCCCCACCCAATGCGCGTACTGGCCCCTTACTGACTGCACAGGAATGCTGGATGCACAGGATGTTCAATGGATTTCCTATGCAAGAAGGGGTATGCTTAACACATGAATAGCACAGTAGACATTTAGGGCCCCTTGGTGGGGAGGGTGATTGGACATCACTGTGAGTAATCAGGAGATGTCCTCTCAATACCCTACCCGCCAATTTTAACTGCATCCCCTTCGTACACACACCCTTTACCCCTCAAAATATACACTCCAATACAAACACACATACATGCACACACACACACATGCATTTTGCAAGGAAGGTGGGACCTCAGACCATCTGTCCCCATACCATCCTTGGTAGGGGGTACTGGGCCCTTGGCAACGGCGGCTGTTTTCCCTGGGTGCTGGCTTCCTGGGCCCGGCAGGCTTCTCTCCATGCAGGGAGAGGGATCCCTTAGCGTTCTGGCAAGGCCAAGAGCCAGGGATCACAACACATCTGAGCCGGGGGGTGTCCAAGTCCCTGTGGTGTGGGTTCTGGTCCTTGCCCCTGAGCGCTGGGCCTCGCCAAATTTCCAACTATGAGCGAGCCTGGTCACGCCATGTTTACAACACCTCTTGTGGCCCCATTTTCCCCTGGGCGTCCTCCTCCTGGGCAGGGACGGCTGACCCCTGCCTTGCTCCTTCCTGGACCAACCGTGGGCCGGGTGGGTGGCTGCCTGGAGCTCGGGGCAGTTCTCCCTTTGGGGGTCCTGGCCAGTACCTGGCAGTGACGTGCAGTCAGGAGAGGCAGGTGAGGCTGCCTCATACCTACTTCACCCTTACTCTCGCAGGTTGTATAAGTGTCCTCTATGACATGTTGCTCAAAGCATGCACATAGAAAAAAAAATAGCATTTTCCTTCTACTGGCTCACCGAGCAGTCTATGAGTTTGATATTCCATGCGGGCCACCTGCATGCCTCCTACAGGTTTGCCCATTTTTCCCCCTCAGACAGTCCGTAACCACACATAAAGGCAGCATATTCTAAGGCTTTAGATTGTGGTAGGACTTCATGGATGAGAAATAACCTCCTTTGTCTCTCATGGCATCTCTGACGCGCCCATTTCTATGGGTTAAAAAAAGAAATTAGGCAAGACAAAGTAAAAAGTGCATTTTATTGAATTAACCCACCTGCAAATATAGCATACACATCCAAATGATGCAAAATTTGAAGAATATTAAAATCAATACAGTGAAAATTGTTTTCTTTTTAAAGCCACCCTCTATTGGTAATTTGAGTAACCACAGCATTTTGTATTCAATTCAATTCAGTTTTATTTATGCAGCCCAATATAACAACAATCTCAATAGGCTTCATACCGGAAAAGTTTTAATAAATACAGAAATCATGAGGATCATGAAGTCATAGAATTCAATAGGTAAACTCTAAACTGAACAAACTAAACAGACTAAACTAAACTGGGCATCCCTGCCCTTTGTTTGGTACTCAGCATCAAATTTAGGAAGGGACTAGAGGAAAGATGTTATTGGCACATTTCTTTGGCATCTTTTTTACAAACCACCGCATGTTTGCAAAAATAACCTACAAAAGGAGCTTTATTTATCATAGAAAATGATGACTGTGGAACAAGCCAATGAAACCGAGAAACTAAAATAGATATCTGGATGTTCAAGGTGGCACCCAAAAGCATGGTAAAGCAATAAAGAACACATTCCACCCCAAAAAGGCAATATCTGTTCTGTTTTTTTCTTTTATCTTTTTCCTGATTTTTTTCAGCTGAAAGTAAAGGGGCAGCAAAAAAGGAAAACAAGCTACAAGTACAACAATTAAAAATTTGGTAATACTCATTACAAATGACATAATAAAAAAAAAAAAAGAACAAAGACTGATCCATAGTACATCAACCGTGCAGCGTCCACATGTGAATGTTGAAATGCTCCGGTACTTTCATCATTAAGAACTACGCCCCTGGGTGGCACTACTATGTACATTATCCTCATGATCTCGGAGTCTGAATATTTTATAGTAAATCTGAAAAGAAAAATCAATAATGACAACATTCAATATCAGCCATGCTACATACACTCCTCCACTTCTGAACTGCCAGTACATCAAAGCACTGACAACAGGCATGGAGCTCTACACTGACATTGCATGACCGCTAGCATTTTCAGGTTGCACACACAATTTAACTTAACTGCTTATTCCTTCTAAGTACCCTGGAAACTCTATATTTCATGCTACACAATATCCCCCTGCTCAGCAAGTACAAATAAACCTCCTGGGCCAAATGCAGGGAGAGTTTTATAGCTGTGCTTTAATGAGCAATAGCTCATGACTACCTCAGTTTTCCCATTAATTACAGGCTCCTCAGAGGTCTGATCATTATTACATGCCCCAAAAGTTTGTGTGATTTAATTTGATCCGTTTGGTTTCATTTGAATATTTATTACACAGGAATTATGCAGAGAAATTGTGCGAGGGTGAGTCATATAAAAGCAGAATTGGCATATGCTTAAAAAGAACATGAGAACAACGAAAGAGGGAATTAAAAAACAAGAAAAGAGGAATTTCATTGAAATGTTTGCCTAGTAAACTGTCAAAAGTTCTGAGCTTAAATCAACAGATGCCTGGGATGAGGGGGGAACATTTAAACGTCCCTTTCTCACACATGCAGAATTATAATACTGTTCTTTATCTAAAGGTTTTCCATCACAAATGTCACAAAATCAAATGAGTAAGTCAGCGTTGAGAAACAGGGGTGCTGACTTACTTGACCCTTCTTGGTAGAGTGGCTTTCCCCCCTGTCTCAAAAAAAGGTGGGTTATTTAAGAAACAATTAGGAGCATACACAAAGCAATTTGCAGGCAGTGGAACTCCTCAGGCTCAGCCAGTGAAGGGCCTTTCACCGCTGATTTATCACGCTGTCGCCTTCACAAGGCAACATAATTAATAGGAGCGTGGACTTCTAATTCCACCCGCTTCCATGGCCACTAGATTCCACTTGATTTATGATGGCTGAGGACTTTGCATTTTATCAGTTCATTCGCTCGTTATTTATGCTGATGACCAATTTCGGTGGGCCGCCATCATCCAACTCACTACTAATCAAAGAGAATTAGGGTTCACTGCATTATTTAGAAACAGCTAATTTATCCTGGGAACAAGTAGGAGAATTGGTGACTCTGTTTTTAAAATAATAAAAATCGTGTGTGTTTGCATAGATTTAATGGCTAATTTAAAATAAACATGGGATAAAAAGGTATTTAAGAAACTGTTGGTGTTTTAAGTCTGGATTCATAGGCAGAAGAAGACTCCTAAAATATCAAAAACGACAATAAAAACCAAAGAATTCATAATCTCAAGAGGCAATTTCACTCTCCATAACATATAACGGCTCATAAAGGCTATAGAGCCTAACTCACATGGATTACATACAATCTTTTCCCCCTGCATGCTGGAGTACTAAAGCAAAACTGCACTGAAAACATTTCTCTCAACAGCATGACTAAACAATGAGTATGAATTATTGCCCTGCTGAAATAATGGGTCATGAAAGGCCCGCAGATTAATACACTACAAGAAACACAGATAAATAAGGTGACATTGCAGCTGTGTTTGTTAGAAAAATTACACCTGCTCCAAGTGTTATGAACCTGCAAATGCTATTCTGAAGGTTAAATTGCGTATTACTATAAAACAAATTGAGACGGAGAAAGCGCTTGGCAGCGGGACATTATTTAATGTCCTTGCAGCCACTGCAACAAAAGAGTGGGATTAAGATGCAATAAACCTTGCAGAGTCAAAGAAAAATAGCCCTTGTAAACAATGCAGTATAGAAACGAGTTGCTTCACAGCACAATGTATAAGCTTAAGGTCTCACATAAGTCATTTTAATACCACAGCAAACTTTCCAGACAGGAATATTAGATTAAAAAAAAAGCCAGTTTTAGATTAAGACTTGACCTTCCGAGGTGCATTGCAGCGCTGGATAACTCCCTCTGTAGTTATTCTGATTTCACTGCATGGATGTTCTTTCAGACAACTGTTCTCATCCTGTCAGCCTTATTAGGTTTAATTATTCACCGCAGTGGCTGATAAGGTGTTTTCTGACAAAACGGATCAAACTGTGACACCAGCCACAATTGGAGATGTTTAGAGGCTGCCATTCGCTAAGCTCCAGCCTCCATGTTCACAAGGTGTATCATTTACCCAGCAGGGTAATAAGATGCAGAATTTACACAGGCCTGTCAATAGGCATGCCGATAGAAAGACACTTAGCATCTATCATCCGGAGAATCGATGCCATTTTTCAGCCATGAATCCCAGGAAATGATAGCTTTCAAATAAATGGTGCAAAGAGAAACACGACGCTCCTTGGGGAGAGATAGATGCAGTGTGGCTCAATTTTCTTGCTCTTGCTCTCCCTCACAGTTTCTGCCCAGCTATCTGGTGTAATGCAAAAGGTCAGAGACATTAAAAGGAGTTGCTCCTAAAACAGGACAAAGGATCTCCGGAGGATGCGGGAAACAAGAGCAGGGCACAAGCAGGGACTGGCAATCACATCAATTGCTCAGTCAAATTTAATTAAAGACCAAGAGATTTTGTACAAATAGGTACATTAAAATCTCTCAAATCTCATCCTTTACTCCCGTTTTGAGAGTCATACTTTGTTAAATAAATACTTTTTAATACAACATAATTGCCATAAAAATGATATTGCAAGATAATTTTTCAATTTTTAAATCCTGTTAAAGCTGTTTGGCCTGACTTAGATTATTTTTGGTTCCTTGTTTACTTTATTAAAAGTGCCTTGAAACAAGCACAGATTTAGCCAGCCCCACTATTTACTATATACAGGTAGAATATCTGTAGTGTGCTAATATTGGGGTGTCTTATCCACCAGAGCCACTAAAATGCATAGAAAACTATGCTATCCTCGTATTGGTTCATCTATACATATATTTATCTTCTCCTTTGATCTGTTTGATTTGCCTTATTGGTTTTACATTAAATACACTGTGGACACTACACTGCCCGTTTACCGGGCTTGGGACCAGTACAAGCTGGGTGGGCTTGGGACCACTGGGTCGTGCCCTGTTGAGGAAGCATTTGTCTTTTTTTTTAAGGTCTGACTGTATATTTGCCCATTTTCTGTCACTCCACCCTTAGAATTTGTTTGTTTTTTTATTTACATTTTTTTTCTTTTTTTTTAGGTAATTGTGGATTTTTGTGGGCAATAACATTTGGGGGGCCTGCATTTAGGGGGCATTGCCCCCCTTACGTATGTCTACATATGGCCTTGCCTTGAAATAAAATAGGTTGAGCTAAACTGAGTTTAAATCAAACCCTTTTGCGATCTTATCATTCTGTTTACTCCCCTTGTCCTACGGGTCAATATTTTTATGGTAGTAGGACATTATTTTTTACCCACAAGATATCACAAGGGTTGAGATTATCACCTGCAATCCAAATTATTTTAATGAAAATACTCAAGAAGAACTTTAGGGAATTACCTAACAAAAAGGCTAATCTAATCCAAAAACACCAATGTTAATGTGAAATACCAGATGCTTTCTCCTCAGACTGTACTGCACCAAAAAAGTCAATTTTACTAATACAGGCATTACATTAGCAGGAAGCCCCGGGAGGCTCAGAGGGTGATTGTCATCCCGCTAAATCAACATCAGAACTACATGACACCAATGACATGATGACACAACAAATTTTACCCTTTGGATCATCAGTCTAGACATGGTTTGAACTCGTGCTCCTCTCAGTGACAGTTGGGAACATTGTGGCAGCTCATTAATCACAAAGAAAGCCTGGAGGAGCTCTGCTTAATCCCATGATGAAATCCTCAGCGACCTGCACCAGTGGTGATGCTCATAAAAGATTTGGCGGGAGCAAAAAAGAAAATGATTTACACCGATCAATCATTCAGTGCTAGCGCTCATTGGCTGGAACACTGGCAGCCTGTCGGTACAGCTCCATTGTAAAGGCCACCTGCTGACAACCACGCTTGATTAAAGGCTATGGCTCCCCTACCCTTTCTTGGTAAAAAAAAAAACATCATCACAGAGAGTTGCTAACTCCCCCCCCCCCCCCCCCCCCCTCTCCAGATCAGTTCAAGGCAAGAGTATTGGCATTTAAATTTGTAGCTGCTACTGTGAGCAGATGTCACCTCTGGCGTGTCAGGGTAATGGCACCAGCAGGCCCACTCCGACTCCTGGGGCTGAACAACAAACTACCACATGGCGTCAGCGGAGCGGGAGGGAAAGCTTCAACAAGTGAAAACTCTGCAAATCTGCTCTCCACACTCCTCTTCCCTTCTCTGCAATTATCGTCAAAGAACATCTGTTTGCTGTTCCTCTTGCTCAAACGAGTGTCCTAGCCTCACCTTGACCCATACTTTCAATCGGAGTGGATGTTATGACTAAAAATAAACAGTGTGAAGGAGTGAGGCTACCCCTTTGTCTGAGCAGGGCGTTCTCACTCGCTGCTGCAGTGAAGAAGGAAATCCCCCGACGAAGGCAGCCACTTCCTCCTTTGGCTAACAGCTCTCGATAGGTACGACCAGAACATCTGCCTGGATCGGATGCAGCGTGTACACTAAATTTGTTTCCAGGTTCTCAAGTCAAGCCCAGTGTCATTATGCTTCTGTCACAGTCTGACTGAAATGTCAAAAAAATTCTTAGCAAGTTACCTAATCCACACAAAGACTGCCATTCATCCTGTTTGCTCTTTAGCTCCAATCTATAACAGAATACCACTTATGTCAAAGCCATTTGTAAAGCCCAATTAATTCAACGTCTGAATATGTCAATTTTTGTTCCAAAATATAAACATTTTACTCTAATAAATCATTTTACATAAATGTCTATGGTTTTTTTCATTGTCAATGATGCTAAGTTATAATTAGGATTTGAAAAATCACCGTGTTTTTTGGACTATAAGTCGCAGCAGCCAAAACGAAGCATGATAAAGAAGACAAAAAATAATATGGTAGTTGTTACGGAACAATTAACATCCAGGTTAATACACAATTGTCGGAACATTGTTCTTATTAACTGACATGCAAATCATTTGATGCTTTTGACATCAATATTTAAAAAACACAGTAACTAAACTATCTATTATGTATTGTTTCCGTCTCCTAGATAAAAAGCCAACTGATTTGTGCATTGTGCTGTCTTAATAGCATTAACTGGTAATTCACAGCAAGAAAGACTTGTATTATGGCTTGTAAGTCCTTATTCTCATCAAAAATGGCATATTTTCATTCCTAATGCTGAGGCTTAGGAGCCCAACACAATATTTGCATGCATTACCCCGCTGCAACACCCAAAGGGGGTTTAATCATTTCAAAATACTCTTTGTAATGAGAGAAGATAACAGAAGAGTGTCCTGAGGGAAACCACCAGCTGTGATTCTCACAAATCATCGACAACCTGCATGGCAGATGTGACGACTCTGCTCTTGCAGTTAAGCTGGGAAATCACCAAATGATAACATGTACCTCTGTGATTATCTTTCGACCGTTCAAATCCCTGTCAAACAGTTTGCACCCCATCACCTGTGGTGCATATGCTTATGCATTACTGTCACTGACGTCAATACTCCTGAGACAATTGTGGCGCTCATGTTGGCGCACGGACTGAACTCTAAAGGTACTGTTGTTTGCTCGAGCGGTCGACAGTTAAATCCTAAGTTGTGCTGGTTGCTGCTCTGTGTTAAAAATTAACCAGCTGTTATTATTCTAGCCACATGGCATGAGATTGATGCATGTGTCAGGCAGCCTAAATGCAGAGTTAGTCATGCACTTCCATCAGTGTCACTCACTAAGCTCCTGTGGGCGGAGTCACCAGCATTTGTCAAAAAAAGTTGGGGATATTCTTTAAAACAAAAAAGGACAATGCAAGAGTCTGAATGTTTCACATGTGAAAAAAAAAATCAAGATGAAGGAATGATGTGGGAGTGATAGCTCACAATATAAGATGGTCAGCCTGTTCGTATGTGGTCCGTGATGTCCCATAAATCTTCCTCTATCACCTCAGCACTGATGGCAGAAAAGGATGAGGCGCTCACCAGCCCCCTCCATCTCATTCACGTGTCTATCTGCCTGTTATCCATGCCCTTGAGCAAAGATTACTGATGCTCTGCCTTTGATATATGACACATCATGTGCCACAACATTTCATCCAGTGAATTAACCTGCAGAGGACAAAAAAAACCTGGCTGCCATCAGTGCCCCGAATCACTCACAAGTCCTTCCTTTGTGTGGTGGTGCTTGATGATATTGTGACCATGAACACGCCCAGTTCACCTGCAGAGTGTTATCTGACCTTTGCAGGACTTCACATTTCTTTACCTGGAAGTCAACTCACATGTCAAAACACAGTAAAGCGTGCAGATGTAGCCCTCTAATGTATAATGTACTTTTTACTTTCAAAGTCCTTAACACTCACAATATATTATTTTTGTCAAGTTAATGAAACTCAGTTTATCTGGTTTTAGACAGCTTTCTCTCAATTTTATAGCTGAAATAGGTCAATGGACTTCTTAAAAGACGTAATCATGCTTTTCTCTGTCCTACTCAGGATAGTTATTGTTTAAAGTCTGCCTTTCCATCCCACAAATAAAAACCTTTAGGATTTGTTTTATTTTTAGGCAAAACAATACATTGTAAAGCTTTCTAAAGATTGAATTAAAATTCTTAAGATTCCTTTAAAACCAGGCACTTTGCAGTAGTAAAGTGCTAATGCATTTAATGTAAATCAACTGTTTGGCATGGAGAAAAGCAGCTTTGCCACTTGTGTTAGAAAAAAGTTGCACATCGATGCAAATCGGAAATGTAAAACAGCTTTTCTTTTTGGCAAAATCAGCTGATTAACGTTGATTGCATAACTGGTCAAAGTGTTTTAGTATGTCAAAGAGCGTGTGCTATTTAGGTGTTAAAGGGTTAAGTTTAGTTGAAAAAGGAAATCATGAGTTCCATTGTTTTTACAAATTTTACAGCAGCATTATTTGTTGCTGTTCAAATTTATGTATTTTTGGTATAACAATTTAAATCATCAGCATTTGTAATTCTATTACAATAACTATATTATACAAACACTATATGTGTGCTTAAAATAAGTCAATCCTAAAATACCTTGGTAAGTTTTTCTAATCATTTACCAATTGCCTGAAATGATATCAAGTCGGCTTTTCTAAAAAACAATGCAAATATATACATTTATGTAGGTGTTTTATTTTAACTAATAAATGATTCAAAACTAATACTCTGACACAAATATTTAAAAAAATATTAAAAATAAAAACTGTGTTATTCAAGTGATACTGCAATGGGGTTTGTTGCTCTAATTGCTGCTCTAAATAGAAAAAAGTAGCAAATCTGGGGGATCAATATGAAAAACTTGGAATTTTGTGGTGCAAAATAAATCTGTTAAATAAAACAAACTGCTTTGCATACTTTGCATTCATTCTATATTTTACATAATAGGAGACAGCTCAAAATTTTCCAAAATGACAATCAGGACATTACTATTAGAAACAAAGCCTGAATTAGAGAAAAGTAGCAGATTAAAAATTGGAAAGTGGTTTCCATTGTGTGGCTTCGTTGCCTTCTTTCTAGATTCCACAGCAGGTTGGCAGCTGCTCCTCTTGTTGACCCATTCAGGCAGTAATTGAAGCCACCCTCATGGCGCGAATGTACTTTGCAGAACATCGAGTAGAGGAAGAGTGGCATTATTCTGAAAAGAAAAAAGAAAAAAAATCACTTAAACAGAACACTTTCAGAACTCCCTGCAATATTTCTTTCTGGACTGACTCACAGAAACATGTTTTTTTTGTCTGCAAGAATCTTTTTGCAAATATCAATAAAACATGCGTAGTTTGCTGGTTCAATAAAGGTGTCAAAAATGAACAGCTTAAAAAAAAGGAGAGAATATTAGTATGTTGGTATGAAAGTGACAATATGTAAATGGACAACAGAAAGAGTTGAACAGCAGTAAAATACTGAAAGAGTTTAAGTAAGAGGTTCGTAAAAGGGCATATTGTCTGGAAGAATGTAATATAAACAACATATAGAAGATTTGCTACAACTTTTTTTTTTAAATTGGAAAAAAAATCCTGTTTTCTTTTGTATTTTTGCTGTTTTGCATTTGTTGAAAAACTCTTTAAAGTAGAAGAAAAAGTAGAAAACTGCTAATCGTTGCCAAATTAAAGTAGTTTAAGTATTTCAAGTTTTACAGTATTTGAACTTAAACAGATAAAAATAAAAAATATGATAGTAAACTATAGACACATTCTCTTTACACAGTCAAAAGTGTGCGTAAAAACACAACTCCTGTCACAGAGGGGAATAAAGCATCCCATGTGGTGCACAGAGCTTCATCATAAATCGTGACAAAGTGCCAATGCAGGAAAAATATGGTGAACCCCGACGCATGTGGAGTGTGGCAGTAAAGTGCTTCTCACCACCACAAATCTTGTAAAAGTCTCTAAAAACAGTTTGTATCCCTCAGAGTTATTCTTACACTGGAGTCACCTGCCTGATACCCTTCAGCCATTTTCCTCCAAAGCTGTCACACTCGCCAGCTATAATGTATTGCTTCACCAATGAGAACAGCTGTAGCCAATCTCCATGCTCTCTCTCCTGCAGCCTCCTACCTGTCCAGCATAAAATAATAAATCAGGATTAATTGATTTCCTGTCGGTCTCATGGAAAGGAAAATAAATTTTCATGTAGCGTGCTTCCCGCAGCATTATAATTTGGTACATGGCACCTAATTTAGGTCTTTTAATTATGCATGAGAGTGAAAAAGTGTGACAAAGTGTGCTGTCACCTGGCCCAAGGCCACAACTCTGGCCTCCATATGAGCTCAGACAACAATAGTATTAAGTTGAACACACATAAAAATCCATATATTCGGAGGCGACGCCTCTCGTAAAGAGTCCTAAGGTCAAGGGCTGAACCTATGTCTAAGGTAATGAGTGATCAGTCAAGCTTTCTCTCTGATGCCAAAATAAAAAAAAAGTCCAGATCACGCTGACTCCCTGCCTGTGACAGGAAAACAGATAAGGTGTTAGCAAAGCTGTAAAACTCAATAATCTGTTCTGTTGGAGTACAGCAGCCAGAGACTCAGAAAATATTTCCAAATGTTTTTTGTGTGTGTGTATGTGATAAAAGCTCCAGCCTCATAAAGCTGCAGGATAAAAAAAAAAAAAAAAAAGTGAAAGCGCAACATTAAAGATTTACACAGAACAGCGTTTGCACTCAGCTACTGTCATTGTTCACTGGATTAATAAACAGTGGAGAGAATAAAAGAGCGTTTCCCTCAGTTCAGTTAAACTAAAGCTAAAGATGGGAAGAAAGCAGGGTCATCACTGGGACAGGGCCTTAAATCAACCCAAAGGGCCTGCCCTTCTTAAAGCCCACAACCATAGTGGAGGGGGTCTCCCCCCACTATAGTTTTCTTTAGGAGTTTTTTGTTAATAAATAACCAGTATGCAGCTGGACAGAAAGCAGCTGTTTAAAAATAGCCTATGGGTTATAATTGTTATTACATTTTAAGTAAACAGTTTTTTAAGCAAAAGCAGCAATTTACCCGATGGCTCTTGTTTTCTTACCTTATCAGCTGCTTCACATCAACAAAAGAGACTCTTGGCTGAATATTATATGATTTATGTCATCACGAAAGACATTAATGCATAGATTTTTCAGCATAAACAATTACAGCCTGTTGACCCTTTTCATGTTACATCTGAAAGCATTTTAACCAAATCCAACAAGCATAAAAATACAAGAATAATAAGTCCATCAATCTTCAGAACCCACTGAAACCATTCCGGGGTCATAGGGCTGCTGGAGCTAATCCAGCTACAGATGGGTGAAGGCAAAATACATCCTGAACAGGTTGCCAGTCCGTTACACGGCCACACACTTTCACCTTAAAGCAGTTTAGAAATGCCAGATAAACCATGAAACATGTTTTGGACTATGGGAGGATGTCTGCGTACCCAGAGAAAACATGAAAACTCCTCACAGAAAGGGCTCAGTCGGGATTCGAACCAGGGGCTTCTCACTGTGAGGCGAAAGCGCCAACACCAATATGCAGCCCAGGTCAAAAGTCAAATTATTTTTTCAGGTGTTAGGCATCACCCCCAACTGGATTAAGCTCTTTATCACCATTCTAGGCAGTCCAATTTGAGTAAGTCCCCATCCTGCCTTTAGGGATTCATTCACAGGAAGCCTCTGTATAGCATCGTTCTGCATCAGCAGAGCATCGACTCACTATATGAACTCATATGAGTGAATAGCTTCCATTTTGGCTTCTGTTGACACGTGTGTGTGAATGGGTGCAATCACTTTTAATTGTTTCTCTAAGCTCACTCAGATCTGCCTTCCAGGAACATGAGGCCGAAATAACTGAAGTTCAAAGTGAGATTGCTTGAACAAGCTGTTCTACAGGACAAATCTTTCAGGAACAAAGGGATCCAGCTTCTACCAGAATGAAAAATGGGACGTGGGACGTTGTAAGAAACAAAACTTCTTCACTAAATATCCAATCTCTCTGGATTTTAGCTCACATCTTTGTTTTAACTTGTGTGTCCAGTAGCTGAGCAATCACATAGGAGCTGAAGGCCTCTTGTGTTGGACATATTTTACTGTTACAACAGGAGGTCATGAATCTTCTGACACACAAGGTGTATATAGCCCTTTTGTAATTTTGGCTAAATTTGTTTTATTTTTATATTGGTAATCGATTTTTGCTGGACCGGACGGAAGAGAAAAGGAAGGAATAATCATAAAGCAACAAGCAATGAGTTGCTGGAAGTGTATCATCATTATTGTCAGTTGTAAATGTTAGCCTATAAGGGGCGGGGCCTGTCCACACGCGCTCATTTAATGCTTGTTTAAATTCTTGACTTTATTCTCATCTCAATTTAATTATTGCTGAAATTTGATCTTTTTTTTTTTTTTTACTTGTCCTGTCCAACAGCTAGGCAAACAGATGAGAGCTGAGGGCCTCTTGTGTTGGACATATTTTATTTTAACAAGAGGGGTTATTCATCTTCAGACAAACCAAAGGTATGTCTGAATAAACCCCTTTTGTAATTGAGGCCAAACTTTATTAATTTCAATCATGTTTGAAAATCTTTGGTGTTGGACCGGACGGAAAAGGAAAGAGGGGAAGAAGAGAGAGGGACGTTAGAGAGAGGGGGGGGTAGGAGGGTGATAATAGGAGGGGAAGGGGGGTAAGACCATGAAGCAGCAGAGAGCAGACAGGTTTACTGGTTGTTTATCGTTACGGTACGGTTCAAATGTAGTACAAAAAGGGCGGGGCCTGTTCACACACACTCAAATATTATCAACACACCTGCTAGCCGCAAAAATGTCCACATGTCAACATGCACACAAAACAGATAGTGTTCACGAACGCATACCTATGCCTTTAAACCAACTAGTGTGAAATCTTTCATTCATTCAATCATGCAAACTATTAGTGCAAAGGTGAGCTAACACCTGTGCTCAGGTGAGTGTATATGTTCTTCTAAAATGGATGGTGGAATGTGAAAAGAAGGAGGAGGAGCGCCCAGCCACCCCCACACCCATACCCCCGCCGCAGCAGCAGCGGCAGCCGGAATTCCCCCAACGCCACACGGGAACAGGCAGGGAACAACCGCCCCCCGGGCGACCAAGACCGCCACCCAGGCCAGGGCCAGCAGGACCGCCGCGAGGCCCCCAGAGCCAGAGAGCAGGGAGGCGCAGAGGGAAAGAGAGCGCCGCCCCAGCCCAGCCAGGAAAGCAGCCCCCCGCCGCGCCGGAAGAGCCCAACGCAGGGCCCCACCGGAGAGGGACGCCCACAGCCCCAGACGAGCACCCCACCACCACCCAGGAGTTCCGGGCATCCCCCCGCCCCGACCCCAGGTACGAGCCAGGACCCCCCAAGGGAGACCCGCTCCGCACTCCAGGCAGCCACCCACCCGGCCCACGGTTGGTCCAGGTAGGAGCAAGGCAGGGGCCCGCCGCCCCCGCCCAGGAGGGGGAACCCCGGGGAAAAAAGGGCGGCCCACAAGGGATGTTATAAATATGGCCCGACCAGGCTCGGCCATGTTGGAAGTTTGGCGGGGCCCAGCGCCCAGGGGCAAGGACCAGGACCCACCCCCCAGGGACACGAACACCCCCGGCTCAGGTGTAATATGAACCCCCCCACCATGCGGAGAGAGCACCGCCGGGCCCAGGGAGCCGGCACCCAAGGGACACGGCCGCCATCGCCAAGGGGCCCGCACCCCCCACCAGGGAAGGGGTAGGGGACAGATGGACCCAGGTCCCACCTTCCTTGTAAAATGTGTGTGCGTGTATGGGTGTTTGAGAGGGTGTTTGTGTGCATGTGTGTGTGTTTATGTTTGAATGTATATATTGAAGGGGGAGGGGTGTGTGTACTAAGGGGGGTGCAGTTAAAATTGGCGAGTAGGGCACTAAGGGGACATCTCCTGATTACTCACAGTGATGTCCCCTCACCCTCCACACCAAGGGGCCCTAAATGTCTAAGGTGCGGTTAAAATTGGCAGGTAGGGTGCCAGGAGGACATCTGCTGCTTGCTTGCAGTGATGTCCAAGCACCCCCCCTACCAAGGACCCTACATGTCTAAGGTGCAAATAAAACCGAAAGAGGGGGGGCCCACTCCATACGGCAACCATAGGAGGGGGGCCACTCCCAAGTAGCCCCCCCCCCCAAGAGCATCGCAGGCTAGACCCCCCACCCCCTCACCCTAATATGAGGTTATATAAGGAAGGGGGTAAGTTGGGGACAGCTGGTAGACTGTCCCCCGGTGGTCAAACAGCCGTCCCCCAGCCCACCCCCAGCAAAGGGGCCAGGGCCACCCAGCCCAGGGGCCCACCCCCGGAGGCGCCGACACCCCAGGCCCGGCACCACCCACCCCACACAGAGAGAGAGGAGCCAGAAAGCGTCGCCCCCCCCGGAGCAAGCCCAGGCCCCCACCCCCAGACGCCGGCCCTAGAAGAGCTCTGGTCAGGCTTCGACGGGACCGAGGAGGCCAACCGGCCGAGTCAACCACTGATTGCCTCAGCGGAGACCCCGACCCGCTAGCCCCCCCGACCCGTACTAATAATGGGCCCCCCCTCCCCCCCAGAACGCCCCCCCACAGGACAGGGCCGACAAGCCCCCCACCCCACCCCACCCCAGACCCCGCAGCCGAAGCGGGTGACACCCAGAGCGACCGGGGGCCCCGAGAGGGTTGTCCCGTCCCGTCCCAGAGCCAGGGAAGGGCCGATCCCAGCCCCAGGTGCAGATGGGCAGCCCATCCGGCGCCGCTGGGCCCCCCCCACCCGAGCAGGGCCCCCCGCCAACCCCCCCCAGCACAGGCAAAGGGACCACCCCCCCAAGCCAAGCCAGACCACCACCCCACCCCCCCACCACGCACCCCCGCACCCAAGCCCAGAGGACCACGCAGCGCCCCAGCCCGCCCCACCCAGGCACCGGACCCGAAATTTGAAATTTGATCTTTATTCCAATCATTTTGACCTTAGATGCTAGATTTCAAACTAGTCAGTTTGATCTATGTGTATGACTTAATTTGACATATATTTATTTTATTTTTTTATTTTCCTATATAATTTTGACTTGAAAAAAAAAAGTAAATTTTATTGTTTTAAATATTGCAATTTATTGCAAAACACTGTTTTTTTAAAATGTACTTTATTGACAGACTTTTTTCAAAGTTTTGATTATTGCCCCCCACTGCCCTTTATTTAACAAAACTAACAAAACTACTTTATGATATCTTGCACCAAGAAATTATATTGTTTCTACAAATCATTTTTAATATAAAAATATGTGTCTTTACAAATGTGTTTTTGCAGAAAGATTTTTAATGTTTTAAAGTCCCACTCTGATCATCTTTTGATCTATTTTAAAAGAGTTCAGTTATCTTTTATTTATGCAGATGCCACTTTTTATCTAAAAAAAAACTGTGTTGTTTTCCAGAACATAGTTTCTGCAGAGCGGCAGTAGTTCACCAGAAATTCACCTCTCAGTTGTAGTCAGGACTGTCAGCTGAGAGTAAGCCTACCCTCATTTCCCATCTCCTTTGTTTTTCAGTCTTTCAGGCTAGCTTACAGCCCCTCCCAACCCCGAGCTCACATTAGCGGTACAACAAAAATGGCAAACAATATTGGAGCTATCCAGCCGTACAGTTTGGAGTCAGATGCTAGCTCAGACGAGGAAAACAAAAACGTACATGAATCTAGTCGTCTACAAGTGGCTACAAGCATTTTTTTGTCTGCTCCTGATTCACCACCATTTGAATAAGGAAATACTCAGAAGTGCAACGTTAAGCTAAATTTTCTATATAAAAGTCCTCCATCATGAGATAAATGCCACAAAAACATGTTAAAAACACTATTTTCATCAGAGTGGGTCTTAAACAGTTTAATTCTAAACAAAAACATTTTCTGTGAACACAGAAAAAAAAAGCATTTTGTTTACAAATTAAGTGCAATTACATGACATAAAAACCAAGGATCCAAATGAGAGTGACGAGATGTTGGTGTTGTATTTGCACATTTCCTCTCCCTTCATTGGACATCAGTTTATATAAAGGCACGAATAATCTGATTTACCAGACGTACAGTTCAAGTGAGAATGATGTAAACGCTGCTGGATGGTTTATTAGTGTACACTCTGCTCCAGTTTCTTGCAAAATTTGAAAAACAATCTGTGTGCAGTGCAGCACAATGCTGAGACATTAATCACTAAAGGCATCAATTTATTCCACACAGCCATGAGCCTGTGGCAACAGCTGCTAAGCATTCAGGTAAAGCAAATGATTCATGGCCGTGTAACAATAATGACGAAAAAGAGTCATTACCATATCGACAGCCTCACAGATGGATTATCTTCATTGATTACTTCATGGCTTGTTGATAAGTATTTGTGTGAGAGGCAAATGGGGGAAGAAAAATGTGCTCGCGTGGAAGAAACGCGCCACCGAAAATGTCTCTGAGCAAACTATTGTGGTCATTTTCAGGCGTTTATACTCAGACACGAAGGCAGCCAAATCAAAGGAGGTGAGAAATGAATAGTCTTGATGATATGCAACGGCAAAAGGAGAATTCATGTGCAAGATTTCACAGCTAATCACAGGCCACTGTGATTCATTGCACATCTCATTCGGCTAGCCCGTTTATCACATGATGCATGCTTTCCCTCCTTTCCGCTGCCTGGGCTTCCCACTCTGCAACCTTGCCAAGGTCAGCCAGAGGAAATGATACCACTACACCACAAGATTTATACGAGATTCACTCCCGTTTGCCTCCCTGTGTACAAAACACATAGACTCCCAGCAAGGTGCTGTTTCCTTCCCTAAAGGTTTACAAAGCAGAAGTCCACCTATTGGGTGCCACGGAGAGCGTGAGGCTGGCAGCTTGTCTTGCGTGACAGGTGCTAATTGAGAAGCGAACGGAGGGTGTATCCACTTTAAACTTTAAAGCTCACCTTGGCCCTTGCAGCAAACCCAAATGAATGACCTTGGGTTTGATGCAATACAAAGAATTTTCAGTTGTAGGCTGTGAAAATAAGACGAATACAAGAGGATTTTCTGACAACCTTCCCAAAACAAGACATTAATATCTTTCAGGCAATATGTATGTTGTTGTTTCTCTTTCGGCTTTTCCCATCAGGGGTCGCCACAGCGAACCAGTAGCATTGGTAAAGTTGGCAATGTTTTACGCCGGATGCCCTTCCTGACGCAACCCTCTCAAAGCAACCAGGCTTGGGACCGGCACAGAAGTAGAGAAGGGAACAGGGAGCAGCCCGGATTTGGACCTGGGTTTCACGGATGGAAGGTGCCGCAAACCAGCACGAGCTAAACCGGCTCCCTCAGGCAATATGTATGTAATCTTTCATTATTTGTTGGATCACAGCAATAATATAATAAATTAACATACAAATATTAACAAATTGAACCATCAAGTTTGTGTGTATTTTTCTAATCACATCGTTATGAAGCTACTAAAAATCAATATACAACAGGGCACATTTTTGATATATGATTATTAAGGGTTAATTTCCTCAGTGTTATGGAATCCTCCATTATTTTGTTATTAATATTAGCTTTTAGAGGTTTACATGGTCCATCGATTCATGTCATATCAAGTCTCAAAGCTGTTTATGAGAATTCAGCAATGATGCACTTACATCAACATAAAGATTAAATATTTTTAAAAGTCTTAATCTTCAAGTCTTAATCTCAAGGGACTCATAATTCAAACTTTGCATCCTCCATGTCATACCTTTGTCCAAAAATGTCCAAGCAAAAACTGTAAGTGGCAGTATTTGTCACCAAATTACACTATAAGAAGAAAGGTAAACAATCACACAACAAAACAACAACAAACAATTTAAAAAACTGTTTTTTGCACATCTCTTTTGAGTCCAAGTGACAAAAGTGCTTTGATATAGAACATTTGCAAATGTCTTCTATGCTAGCTAAAGAGAATATAGGAATATTATCTATTGTTAAATATTTCAGAATTATAAAAAAATGTGAAAGACTTTTATGAGAAAAATTGACACAATGTAATAGTTTTTTGCACTGAAGTAGCAGATGAGGACTCTAGAAACGTCTTGTGATCCAATTACCGGTTCAACTACTTATCTGACCTTGTAACCCTTGTGATGGTTGCAGGAAGAAAAAAGAAAAAAAAATACACAATATTAAAGTACATTTTCAGTTTTAATGCATCAGTCAAAATGCTTAAGTTTGGGAGTGGAGGGGTCTTTCAGTAGACTTTGGTCAATGGACAAAGCAATGGAATTTGGGTTGCTGATCCAAAGCATTTACTGTGATCATTTGAAAAAGTTTTGTAATTTGTATCATAGTTGTATTTCTAACCTGTGCCAAAGTAAACCAACTGTATACCATTTATCCACGAAAAGGTAGGAAACATTAAAAAAAGAAATTATCTTTGAGCGATTATGACAATACTAATCTAATCTCACACACTTTGGAAAGAATTTTGGGATCGATAAATTCTTTCCGGTGTTTCCAACTGGAGCCTTCATGCATCTGGAAACAAGATCTGCATTTGTTGGCTCCATTTGAAATGATGTTCTAATTAGAACAGGACGAAATATGAAGCAATTATTTTCAAAATACCGACTCTGAAAGCCCCTAAATTTAAATAAATCTTAGGTCCCAATGTAGTTTCAAAAAGTGTATATATGGATGAGCTTTTACTACCCAAATCTGAAGATCTGCTGTTAGGTTAAAGAAGATAATCAGTGATTAGTCTAATTAGGAGTGAGGATATAGGGGTGATCAGCCTTCACGTGCCCTTGGTATCATAATAAAGGGATGGTAAATGGGTGCGAGTGCATCGTCCCTTGTCAGTGTCAGGGGGCTGCCCTGCCCCATGCTCGGAGAGGACCAGGGCTCTAAATTGCTTCCACCTCTGTGACTCTGATTAATGAGAATAGTTCTAATCGGAGTTCCTGAGGCCAGAAGCATTAGTCTTAATCTTAGGAGCCCCATCCAGCAGCAACACTGACATTTAATGTAGTGCTAGTGCAATGGTAATGAGAATTCATTCCCTAACATGGAAGCAAACTATCCTACCCCCACACACACAGGTCTTGGACTTAAGAAAGTTATTGGCCATGAGTTTCGGGGTTTATTAGTTTTCTTCAAGCCATAAGTAACCCAAACTATCTTGTTTCAGTCGGGAAAAATTAGAATGCGTTTGAGTACACAGATTAGCCCGTATGTTCTGCTCAGATATGTCTTGACTTTTGACTAAATGAACATACCAACAACTGTTTTTTTAGTTTATTTATTTAGTTAAAATGTTAAATAATTGATTTATCTACCTCAAAGAAACATTTTAGCTTCTACAAATAGATAAGGCTTGGTTGTTCTTTTTCTCCAGTGATGCAGTTACTTACAGATTTATAATTTTACTTTTGTCGCAAAAAGACCAAAAACATAATTGCTAAATTGACAAGGGTCAGATTTAAGGTCAAGCATCTCCTGAGAATGATTTAATCTGTATTCAGCTGGATGATGACACGACAGCTTATTTCTAATGTGCATAAATTTGCTTGAAATGTGAAAGCAAGCAATCATAAAACAATAGTGTAAAAACATGCGTTCTTGTTATTGACTCCACTTGAACCAATGCAAACGGTCCTCCTGTGCACACTTAGCAGTAGGTAAATTGCTGTGGGATTTGTATTGCCAGAATGTTTTAGTAGGTAATTCCTCTGTCTTTCAATTTGTTTGTCTGCGTTAAGTTGCCACTCCGGCCCCATCCATTCTCACATCCAGTTCCCGGCTTTGTCCATCCATCAATGGGGCGCACTTTGTCAGTCCTGACTTCATCTTGGCTGCTGCAATCACATCCGAGCAGGGCTCGACTGCCACTGGGGAGCTTTTTCACCTCCCATCTGCATCTACCCGATCTGCTGACGGGGCCCCTGACGTGCAGTGTTTTCTATTGCACAGGCAAGCAAAAAACACACTAATGCTACACCTCATTTCTCTGGACCACTCTTGGCCTAACATAGCAGGATGAGGGGAAAAAAAAAACGGCTTGGGAAGGGGTGATGTGTGGGAGGGGGGTGGTTGACGTTAGATTGAGAGAGACGGGAGGCAAAGAGGGGGAACCAGTTTCACAAGGGATTGGCTCTCTGGTCAGCAACAGCTCAATTTGTCTTTTCTTCTCAGATATATCGATAGACATCAAGGTTAGAAAATGTATCACTAAGTAAGACTTGATAAGCTGCAAGTCAACTGTTTTTCAAAAGGGGGCAAAGAAGACACAGGGAGGAAGGAAGACCAAAATTATTCTGTAAACTCCTTTGTGCAGCTACAGTATGTGTGATGTATGGTTGTGGGAGAACTGACAGGTAATTGAAATCCAAATGACAACAATTTTGATGAAATTTTGTCACAAAAATGCAGTTTTTTTCGAAAAAATGTGTAGAGATTACTCTATTTAACTTTCAAGTCTTACTGTTTTTGTTGTTGGCAAACCTACACCTTGCCCAGGTACTATGGTGGAAAATGAGTTTTGCAGCTAACACGGGCAAATTTACAGACATGATCATTAATTTGCACTGTCCCAGTTTAAATAAATATTGAATCAAATACAAACATTCTAACATAGAGTCAATGACAACTGGTTCCTTTCTCAAACCTGCCACCACTGGTCATTCAAGAAACTGCAAAATGTAGTACTTCCAGTTTGGCCTCAAATTTGGGAACATGTTGAAGGTTCTTGAGAGTCACAAACTGGTTTGCATAGAACTAATTTGAAGCCACTTTTCTACTTCTGGCATTTTTCCATCTTGGTTGGCTGAGTTACCAATCTATTGATAAAATGGTCAAAAAGCAATGACACAAAGACGACTAGAACCAGTGAGGTAGTTTTACATCTAAGGGTTTGATTGTTACCTGTTAGTAAAAGGATCATCTTGAAGTCTATAAAGATGCCAGTAGTATAACTGTAATGTACATAAAGCTTTAGAAGTTTTAGATCCAGACTATGTCTTTTGGTTGATGTTAGAATAGGAATGGCTCACTTCCTTTGAGGTAGTATTGTTTAGCATTGTTGGCCCCACAGCTCTAGTTAAAACAAATTCATTCTCAGAAATGCTAACAGAAAAAGCTTAGTCATGGCAAATCATTTCTTTTTGAGGCTTCAGCTTGTGCTTCTTGAAAACCAGAACAAAATAAAGTTAATTTGACGTGCACCAGAAAATCAAAAATTACCATTTCTATCAGCAGGAAACACGATTACTACTGTGCAGTTTGTCAAAAAACTACTTGGCAGAGTAAAACCTTTATTAATGAAAAATAAATCTACAAAAACTAAAAATGTCTATGGCAACAAAGGCTTTAAATGATATATCATTGGATTTATGCACTGCTCTTTAATTGATTATTTGTGGCTTGATGCACAGGGAACCACCATTTACACTGCATTTGTTGTTGTGGTAAACTTGATTAACCTAAAAGCATCATAACAGAAGAAGATACTTTCATACATAGGGCAAAAAAAGTACTTGATCGGAAGGAGAGAGCATATTGAAAAATATAATTACATATTACATGTGTTTTGTGTGGCTTAAACCACCTTAGCATAAATACTGATTTAGTAAGAGTTTTTTTTCCTTAAGCAAAAAAATCTTGAATTAAATTGGTAAACAAGGAGATTTGAGAAGCTAAATAAAATTGCAGAAAAGCACTGTAAACTGTAGCTTTAAAAAATGAAATGTGTCACGGTTCCGCCGTCAGCTGCCTCCCTCCTCCCTGCTCCTCATTGGAACCAGCTGCACCTCATCACCTCATCACCAGCAGACCTTCTTAAGGAGATCCATCCCAGCATACTACGCCAGTCCGTTACACTCTCTCCGGTGCCTACGCCTGGTCTCTAGTTAAGTCCAGTTTTGCCAAGTTAAGCCACGTACTTACCTTGCCTTATTCTACGCCTTCAGGTCCGCTCCTCCACGGGTGCCGCTGGTTCTTCCTCGTCACCGGCTGTCTACGCCGTCCTCGGCGCCTCCACTCGCTCCAAGCTGTGCTCGCCGTCCTCGGCGCTCCACCTCGTCACAGGCTGTCTACGTTGTCCCTGACATTCCTCCTCGTCCACGACTCGCATCACCCTCAGATTAAATCTTCTGACTCTGCCTCGTCTCCTGAGTTTCTTCCGGGTTCCAGCAACTGGGTCTCCATAGTGTTTGACCATGACAGAAATGTTTGATATTTTTTAACAAATTAAAAGTTGAGTATTTGACATTTGTTGGACTAAAGGTTTTAAGATGACACAAACTAGAAGAAAAAAAAATGTTATTTTTAGATACTAAATAAATATTTTTACATTTTTAAATAACACTTTCTCCTACTTCATCACTTATAGTCAGATGTTTAGCTCGATAAATAAATAATAAACTTGAAAAGCAATAAAAATCTTTAGTTAAGCAAATTAAAAATGCAACACAGTGATCTTTAGGGCAGAAATTCATAAGCGTTCTGCTTCACACTCATTTACATTAGTGAACACATTGCAGTGCAATGTTATTAATACTCTGGACCTTCCAAAAGGATCTTGTTATAAATGGACCCTGTCTATACTTTCCTCAACCTCTAAATGAGTATTCTCACTTCATTGCCCGCATCCAGAGCATCAGCACAATGAGAGAATAACAAATGATTGCTATTAACTGTATTGTCTGTAGTGATGCCCGCGAACAAACATAAGTCCATAAATAACAATTTGCGGGGATAAAATAAGCTTTAAATGAGACAGATACGAAGGTGAGTTGTTGCAAATGACATTTGAGGGCCTGGAGAAAATGAAAAGGCTGCTGTTAGTGAGAGGAAGAAAAAGGAGCAGTGTCAGATAAAGCCTGACACTGAAAGAAAATTCGACCTCCATGACCTGCCCAGGGTTTTATGTCCCAAACTGTAATGTTATTGGTGGATTATAGCTTTCTCCACACTTGGAAAAACAACATCCCAGCAAACACTCAACTGAATGGGCTTAAACAACAAAGCAGCTCCTGCTCAAGTCGTTTATCTGGACACAAAGGCAATTCCTCATATTAATTAAGCCCTGTCATTGCCGTGCTCTCTCCCCCTCGCCAAGCTCATGTCCACAGCCCTGATATGTGGGCTAAGTGTTTTCCCTGACGCCTGCTTTCCACATAAAACCTCTGGTGGGAGCTGCTGTTTACTGAATCAGTTCCAGTTACCAAAATCCCCCTGCCATGTAAACAATGTCTGCAGCAACTAAACACAGCGCTGTGCTGGGTGTCTGCAACATGAAAAGTGTTTATCCAATTAAGTGGCGTTTCAATAACATAATCCCAAAACCATGAAGGCTTTTAATAAGATTACATGACCAGCAGAGACATTGGCGTCACTCGTTCTGTGACGTGTGGCTCAATAACATTAAAAGTAGCAGAACATGATCACATTCATTGGAGTGTCTTGTCCTTTTTTTATTTTTGCCTCATACCACTGCTGCATCGAAGCCAGGGCAGACTCAAAAATGACATCTGGATTGTCTGGCATGTCCAGATGTTTTCCTTTTTCCTTTTGGACAGGTTGGTCAGGTTGAGTTACCTGGTTTGCTCCTGCAAAGCCATCATTCCAAAGGATTTCCTTGTGGCGTGAACAGTGCAACGATGCACGATAAGAAAAGCAGCTTTTCTCTACGTCAGAATCAGCTGATTTACGTTGATTGTTTAAGCGTTTGAGGAGTTATAGTATGTCAAAAAGCGTGTTTTTTTTTTGGTGTCGGCAGTGACAGCTCCAGTGTTAAAGGGTTAAAGGTTTATACTCTTATATTCTGGGTAAAATTCCTTCCATGCATCTTCTTCTGCGTATCCGGGACTGGGTGGCGGGGGTAGAAGTCTAAGCAAAGATGCCCAGACTTCCCTTGCCCTGTCCACTTCCTCCAGCTCCTCTAGGGAGACACCCCGCCACCCCCCCACCCCGAGACGTTCCTGGGGGTCCCCCTGGGTAAAACTGTGAAAAGAAAAATCTAGAAATATCTTAAGAAATGAAAAGTTTTATTTTTATTTTCAAAAAAACAAACAAAAGAGTGAAGATTGTCACACCATGGTTTTCCCAACAGCATTAATGTTGTCTGTCAATATTCGCATCTTCTCATGAATCTTCTCATCACTGCAAAGGCTAGATTTTTTTAAAATAAAAAACCTACATTCACTTTTTAGAACCAAAAAGTACATATCAAATTGGAATACAGTATTTTCTACACAGTGTGCCTTATAATCCAGAGCGCCTTATATGTGATTCATTCTGGTTGTGCTTAGTGATGTCAAAGCAATTTTGAGAAGAACAGGGCTGTCGATCAAAATGTCAAACTGTATTTTTTCAGAGAGAGTGATTAGTCTGATACAGTGTGTGTAGTGAGCATAGTCACAGTAATTTTTGTTTTAGCGGTATCTGTTTTTTATGCGTTGAAAACAAGGTTGAGTATAGGGGCGGAGCTACAGGGGAGAAAGGGAGGGGCAGTAGCCCGCCCAGCAAAAAGCTTGGCCCCCCACTTCCCCCCAATTTTTGAATCATAATTTGTAACATTATTGACAAAGATTTAAATAAAAACCATCAATACAATCTTCTTTAAAATAAGAAAGATGGGTTGCTCTAAATTAAGGAGATGGGACAGATTTTAATCTCTCTATGACGGTTCATCTTTAACAGTAACCCACACTGAATACAGCTTTGGCCAAGGTGTCAAAATAATAGCATTCATTAAAACTACAGCCGGGTGTTTCACAGAAAACAAATATGGAGAAGGAATATAACAAAAGATTGTTTATATGTTGTGGCATAAAATAGGAGGGTGCATGAGCGAGGCAGCGGCGGGAAGAGGTGATGTTGACGGATGGACAGAAGTGACAGTGCTGTATTCATCCTGCACGCTAGAGCGCACGTCCTGCTAGTGGCGGTCGACAGAGCAATAAATCACAGGCCCTCCATCCTGTATCTACAGCTTATTACATCCACCATGACAAATAAATAATAATCCCTGTCAGCACAGCCCTTTGCTCAAGGATTGAGTCTGAAAGCGTTTGCTCATCACTCCTACTCCTGAGTGGAAACACCAAGACAGAAGAATTGAATGGAATGCTTTACCAGTACTCTGAAAGGCGCCTGAAAACATTAACAACGGCAACAAAAATAGGAAGGTCAAAAAAATAACATCAGTCTAATTCATTCATTTTTTTTTTCTATTATTTTTTATTTATTTATTTTGCAGTGGGCTCTTCAGTTCAGAGTAAAAACACACACTGCCCCATAAATGTTAAGATTTGTATGGGACAGCAGCGGTAGCTTAATGTATGCTTTTATTTTGATGTCTAAGGTTCTTTGTGATGCTACACCTCCCAACTGAAAGGAATTCAACATGTGACAAAATTCAGATAATCTCTTATTGCCAAGCAGGTCTTTTTATTAAAAAACAAAAAAACAAACTTAGAAGTCTTTGGGATTAAACTGAACAACGTCAAATTCAGTTACATGACTTGAATTTATATGATTTAAGATGTGTTAAATTGAGACCAAATCAAATAAATTGATTTACTGAGAAGAATTTGATTTAACTGAACTCAACTAAACTTTTTTAACTAAATGACACTGAACCGAAGCGAAATGGACAGAGCCAGGGTAGCTTGAATTGACATAAATTCACCTAAATTTTATTCAATGAGCTACACTAAACAAGTATAAAATGACTTTATGATGTTTGCATATGTAGAAAATTACTGAAGACTGACTTCAATTGTCTTTTAATTTATTTTAAAACCATTCCCAGTAGTCTTTTATGTATGATTATGCATATTTTTTACCCAAATAAAAAAAACCTGTGTTGGTTTCTAGGACATAGTTTCTGCAGGGCAGCTATAGTTCATTAGAAATTCGCCTCAGAGCTGTTGGTGGGACTGTGGGCACAGAACAACCCCGGCCCCTCTCCCCCTCCCCGTTGCAGAGCGGAGCAGGACACTCGTTGCCGCTCAGCTTCTATGTGTAAGATCTTTTTCAAACTGCAATTTTTCATCTGCTCCTGATTCACAATAATCTGAAAAAATTAATTCACAGAAATGCAATTTTAAGCAAAATTGTCTTTATGTATGTCCTCCATTATGAGAAAAATGCCAAAAGATAATGTTAAAAAAAAACAATTATTTAGCTGAGTGGGTCTTCATGGTTTCGGTATTGTGTTGCATCTTAAGCACAAATAGTCCAGTTATTTAACCCTTTAACAGTGGCGCTTCAGATTCAGTGTTGTCATTCCTTCGACTACTGTACCACTTCAACTGTTGATGCAATTGTTGTAATTCCAGTGGATTCTGGAACAGAGAAAAGCAGCCTTGCTCTGACATGCAACACTTCACTGTAGCAAAGTGTTTACGCAGTCAATGTAAATAAGCTGATTCTGTCATGGAGAAAAGCTGCTTTGTGCCATTATGTAACACTTAACAATTATTGGTATCAAGCTGATACTAAAAGATGCTTTTTACAACGTCCGAATCAGCGCATTCCCTTTGATCGCATAAACGATCAAAGAGTTATAGTCTGTCAAAGAGCGTGTGTTATTTAGATGTTGCCAGCGACATATCTGGTGTTTAAAGGTTACGGCAAAAATGGTTTTACAGCAGATACACCACAAGTGAAAAGGTTTCAACATTTCAGCTGGTTCTTTCTCCAATCCTAAGAAGTCTTGCATCTTAGCACAGTCACCAAACAAAGTAGATCCAAAAAGATTCACGTTCTTCTTAGGACGCAACCGTTAAGAGACTTAATTTCTCAAAACACCAAAATCTACACTTTGATTTCTAAGTTTTGGATTGCTAAAAAGCTGTTCTTAGCTTTTAATAACATTAACACAACAATAAACAAAAACACTTAAGCTTTTTCATCTGTTTGACAAAACCATCTTGCTAACTCTATGAATGGAAAATACCTTTTTAAATCAGTCTAATTTCCAAGGACACTAATGTATGAACATATATAACTGTCAGGTTTTAGCTTCATCAAATATAATTTCCTATTTAGATAGATTCAGCAGTTATCTAATTGCTTAATCAATGAATGAGCAGAGCTGCTGGCTGTATTGTTTGGATCAATACAAATTCATTTACATGTGTCTGCAGAGAAACACATCCTCCTGCTCCTCTCGCTCTTGCATTATTTAGAGGACATGTGCTGTAAAGCTCATTTAAAGCCTTTGTCCCTCATGCCCCTATGTTACTGTAAATTATACAAGAGCATTTAATCATCCTTAGATGAGGAACCATTTACTTTGCAATCCCTCAATAAAAATTAAAAGCCCTCATAAAAACTGGAATGAGAGTGAGACGCCCTCGTCTAAATCAAAGTGAGAAGTCCTTTCAGACTACAAGCCCGAACACTGCTCTGCCCGCTTTTATTTTGACATTTGTGGATGACTTCAGGTGTTAAAACAAAATAAAATGCAGATGAGAGCAGGCTGTCATAAAGGTTAGCGAACTGTAAATGGTGCTCTCCATCTTCCCTGGGTAATTGGTGCAAAACTGTAAACATGCTGAGAGATGTGAGTGTGTCCTGCCGCTCCCTTAGTTACAGCATAAACATTAATCATGGCATCACTGGCCCATGATTAATCATGAGTAATTGATCACACCGATCTGTGGGAGAAAATAAAGAGCTTGTTATTGCTGTCTCATAGCAGTGACTGTTGCTGTAAAATGCAGCTGTGTGCTTAGAATTGCAAAGACAGTGACTTGCCACCCGATCATTCCTGACCGCAACTATGTTTCTTTTAGGAAAGGTGAAAGATGGGACAAAAGTTTAATGTGTTTATGATTAAGTAAACTCAAAATGTGCAGCGCCAACTTTTACTGCCTTCCATTATCTAAATTAGTGCTGAAACAACTTCCCCATTAGTGGACTGACAAAAAATAAATGATGTCATTTGCAAGCAAAATCCGGTTTGCTTTAACACAGCCGAGGTTTGAGCTAAATGCCAATGTCAAAAATTAGCATGCATAGTTATAGGTAACTATGCAGATGCAGTGGTTACCCCAGCACCCATCTTCCTTTTTAACAATATTTTATATATACAGTACAGACCAAAGGTTTGGACAAATCTTCTCATTCAAAGCGTTTTCTTTATTTTCATGACTATGAAAATTGTAGATTCACACTGAAGGCATCAAAACTATGAATTAACACGTGTGGAATTATTTACATAACAAAAAAGTGTGAAACAACTGAAAACATGTCATATTGTAGGTTCTTCATAGTAGCCACCTTTTTATTTGATTACTGCTTTGCACACTCTTGGCATTCTCTTGATGAGCTTCAAGAGGTAGTCACCTGAAATGTTTTTCACTTCACAGGTGTGCGCTGTCAGGTTTAATAAGTGTGTTTTCTTGCCTTATAAATGAGGTTGGGACCATCAGTTGTGTTGTGCAGATGTCAGGTGGATACACAGCTGATAGTCCTACTGAGAAAACTGTTAGAATTTGTATTATGGCAAGAAAAAAGCAGCTAAGTACAGAAAAACGAGTGGCCATCATTACTTTAAAACACATGTGTCAAACTCAAGGCCTGGGGCCAAATGTGGCCCACCATGTTCTTTTATGTGGCCCGCGTGAACATAAACGTTTTAATTTCTTAAAATAAAATGTTTCTTTAGTTGATTACATATTATTTATGTGTAGCTGCTGTTTTCATTATTCAATGTTTGCAGGTCTTATGTGTGTATGCAGACAAATTGTTGTCATCAAACCACCAGTTGGATGCAAAGCTGTGTGCAGCCTTTTTTTTGTAAAATGTAACACGTGTAATACATGCTCTTACTAGCTCAGTTTTATGCTATTTTTCTTTATTCATTTGGACAGTATGAACCTTCATTGATGGAGTTATGTGGGTTTTAATAAATGGACAAAATTTAAAAGGATTTATGCTAGAGTAACAAGCAAACATCTGTTTCTCTATGCAACTGTAATTGTTACTTTAAAAAGTTATAATGAATAAATAATGAGTTTTTTAAAATTAAGGAGTACTTAGATTTATTTTTCATCACATTTAGTTACATGTATACGTTTTATCTGGCCCTTTGAGGACAGCCACTATGCTGATGTGGCCCTCGGTGAAAATGAGTTCGACACCCCTGCTTTAAGAAATGAAGATAAGTCAGTCCGATATATGTGTACGTATGTATGAGAGACAATGAAACACATCATGCCCGGCCATCGTCGCCCGGCCAAACAAGGTCTGCATCAGGTGCTGGGGGACTAGCGCAACCTAAAGGAAAGTGGGCTACTGGAACAAGACGGAAATGGACTTGATGGGAGAACAAGGTTCTGTTAGAATGCTTCTGTGCAAGCAATCCCACCCAGAGGGGTTACATTCAGAGAATGTGGAATGAATGGATGCTTCGAAACCCACAATCAACGCTGAACAACAGGTCAGAAAGGAGGCTATACCATACTCCCACTCTGAGCTTGGTTACACAGCCCCAACAACCACAGATACACTAAGCGAAGCAGCAACTGACCTGAAAGACAAGATCAAGTCTAGAATGAACACTAGGCAACCCCGACACCAGCTACAATGGTTAAGTGATGTACCTGTGATGCCCTGACATGATACATGCCTACTGGCTAAAGAAGCTCAATGCACGAGCGCCTGGCAGCACAAATGAACCAGCTGCTAAGAGATGGGACTCACCCCGAATGGCTAACAAAAGGGTGAACGATCCTGATCCAAAAGGATCCCTCAAAGGGTGCAGTCCTATCCCACTACCTGCCAATAACCTGTCTCTCCACAACATGGAAGCTCATGTCCGGCATCATTGCAACCAAGATAAATAGGCACATGGATCAATACATGAGCAACACACAGAAAGGCATTGGTAGAGACTCCAGAGGAGCCAAACACCAACTCCTGGTCAACAGAACAGTCGCCCAAGACTGCAAGTCTCGACACACCAACCTGTGCACAGCCTTTATTGACTACAAGAAAGCCTATGACTCAATGCCACATGTGGATCACTGAATGATTGGAGCTGTACAACATCAACAGGACTCTAAAAGCCTTCATAGGAAATTCGATGAAGCTGTGGAAAACCACCCTTGAAGCCAATGGGAAGCCACTTGCACAAGTCTCTATCAAATGTGGGATATACCAAGGTGACGCTCTCTCCCCACTGCTGTTCTGCATAGGTCTGAATCCCTTCAGCCAAATAATCAACAAGACTGGCTATGGATACCGACTCAGAAATGGGGCATACATCAGTCATCTCCTTTACATGGATGACATCAAGCTATATGCTAAGAGCGAGTGTGACATTGACTCCCTGATCCACACCACCAGGATCTGCAGTACTGACATTGGGATGTCATTCAGGCTTGAGAAATGTAGCCGGATGGTGACAAAGAGAGGCAAGGTAGTCCAAACAGGAGGGGTCTCACTCCCAGAAGGAACAATGATAGACATTAAGGACAGTTACAAGTACCTTGGAATTCCACAAGCAAATGGCAACCTGGAACAGACAACAAGGAAAGCTGCAACAATGGGTAAGGCAAGTCCTGATAAGCCAGCACAATGGCAAGAATAAGACCCGGGCAATAAACAGCTATGCACTGCCAGTAATCAGATACCCTGCAGGAATAATAAGATGGCCAAAGGAAGAGAAACAGACCACGGATGTTAAGACATAAAAGCTCCTCACCGTGCATGGAGGGTTCCATCTCAAATCCAGCACCCTAAGACTGTATGCTAGCTGCAAGGAAGGAGACCAAGGACTAGTGAGCGTGGAAGCCACTATCCAGGATGAAACATCCAAGATGCATGAATATATCAAGCTCAAGGCCCCAAATGACAGTGTGCTCAGTGAATGTCTCAGGCAATGGAGAGCAGAGGATGCAGTGCTGAAGGACAGATCCTCATGGGAGGACAAACCCCAGCATGGGATGTACCACCGGACTGTAACTGAAGTGGCTGATATCGAGAAGTCCTACCAATGGCTAGAAAGGGCTGGTCTACAGGATGGCACTGAAGCACTCATCCTGGCAGCTCAGAAACAAGCCCTGAGCACCATAGCGATAGTGGCTCAGATCTACCACACCAGACAAGACCCAAGGTGTAGGCTGTGCAAAGAGGCGCCTGAAACAATCCAGTACATAACAGCAGGGTGTAAGATGCTGGCAGGGAAAGCATACATGGAGCGCCACAATCAAGTGGCTGGAATAATATACAGGAACATGTGTGCAGAATATGGCAGTGGTGCCTGTGGTAATTGGAGCACTCGGGGCAGTAACCCCCAAGCTGGAGGAGTGGCTACAACAGGTCCCTGGAAAGACCTCAGACCTCTCAGTCCAGAAAAGCACAGTGCTAGGAACTTAGTTACTTTTTTTTAACAAAATACGGGGACATGAACAGACATTTTATCTTGAAAGGCAAATCATAATAAGGAAATAGATAACAATAATAGACTGAAAATCTATTGATTGAACTATTTTGCTTCAAAAAACGTTGGAGGAATCTAGTTTACAGCATAGCGCAACTTATGAACAATTATTCAGGTAACAACAAAAGAATGTTGAGAGGTCAACTAAACTCTTTATATCCGTTTAAATCACTAAAACCATTGAATCATTCATCGTCTGTGTTGCTTTTGAACAATTCTGCCAAGCCGGGCATAAGACTGAGCGGCACTTCTTCTTGTACGTTGTTGTCAGGTGCAAAAACTTATACACACAGGTACAGTGCCCTCTAGTAGTGATTAGTTGGAAAATAACGGACACATTAGCCTATTTAATGCATTAAAAAAAAATCACATATAAGTCACACCTGAGTATTAGTCGTACTCCCAGCCAAACTATGCAAAAAGCTGCAACTTATACTACGAAAAAGCTTTTGGCACTGAGTTAATAAAACTAAATGCTTTCTCCAGGAAAAGCACAAAAATTCTGCCAGCTTGAAAGACCTGGATAAGAATGGTTAAATACAGCACCAGGACTTAGGACAATAAAATTTTAATTAATTTGAGCGGAAAAAGAGCTCACAAATGAACTCATATTTTTGACAAATATGTTGGATATTATATTTTGATCAGTGACCCAACTATCTTGCCAGAATTAAAATAGTGAGAGATCTGGCTGCTAAGATGGAAAGCTAATTCATTTGATAATTATAAACAGTTGACAGCAGGAGAGATATACCATTTACCAACAGACATACATCTTGGATACGTGATGCATGGTTTTTGTACTTCCTCTGACCCGCCTGGATTCAAATCTACGAATTTGTAACAACTAGCTCCACCCGTCAGCTTTAGTTTATTGTTAAAATAAGGCAAAACTTGTATCAAGTGTGTGTTAAAGACCTGCTGACCTGTGACAATATGAGTTAAACAGCATATTGCCCAGAAAGAGGCAAAAACCAATTAACATTATTTTGGGAAACAGTAAATCTTGCCATGGCAAACTCTGTACCTGAACTCACGGGAATGGCCCAAATTCCACACCATTAGAGAGAGTAGACGTCGACCCGTGAACCACGTGTCGGGTCAAAAAACCTGACAGACACGAGTCAGCTGCTGTCAATCTGGGTTTCGCTAATTACATTCGTCATGGGTTTATGATTCACCGTAATCAGATTTTGCAGGTAATTTACCATATTAGCAAGAATTTCAATTATTTCTGCATCATGTGGCGGCCAAACAGAGGCCTGCTGAGAGTTTTCCACCTCTCCTTATGTTACATTAAACAGGTCAGAAGTTCACGCCCTTATTTTCAACTCCTCAGGCTGAGCTTTGAACTCCTGACCTTTTGGAAGGGGGTTGTGTGGGACGTTTCATGCACAGTAGCTCCTTTTACAAATGTATGCTGACGCCATGCTATTAAAGCAAACTCTAGAACATACAGATACATCTAGCCTTAGAAGGAGCTCTGCCCGCTCTTTGTATTTATGGACGAGTCTCATAGTTAACCTCCAACCATAAATCATGTTAATTGGTTTACTGATAAAAATGTCTTTCAAGTTCTGTTCACATGGTGCTGTGGCACCCCCCGGTTACTGTTTAATCTTTCTCCTGCAATGGTTCATCTGTTTAACTGACTTGAGGTTAGGAGGAGTGGAAAAGGGAGTTCTTCATATCACGGCACAGTGTGATGCTAATTTAAAGCCTCTCAATTGAAATAATTGACAATGCCAGTTAATATGTTAGCAAATTAACTGTTCAGGTCAACAGTTTAGATTTCTATTTTCATTCACTTTTTGAAAACCTAATAACTACTCTTATTTATTACGCTTGGTGCGGTGACTGAGGGTGGATTTCAAGGTGGCAATATCTTATTTGTCCAACTGGTGTGGATAAATGAAATGTCTGGTGCGAGTCTTCCCAGAAAATTGTATCGACTTTCTGGCAAGGACACTGAAGCCCATAGGACTAAATTGTCCCTCATCAAGCAAAGACCACACACAGACGTTCATTTACCTGTCAGATTAACATTAGTGGAGAATCAGCTCTAGGCTACATGGTTTAAAGACCCACTCCAATGACAATAGTTTTTTTGGTGTTTTTAACATTTTTCTGATGATGGAGGACATATATATTTAAAAAGGTTAAGCAGATAAATTGCCATTCTGCATGTATTTTTCTTCAAATCATAGTGATTTAGGAACAGATGTGCAATTTGAATAAGCTTGTAGCTGTTTTGTAGAAACTGCTATCAGTGGGCCACAAGCTCCCTGTTCGACTCCTGATGCATCCACAACTAGATCAACATGTCGTTTTCTTCCTTTGAGTTTTTTGCGTAAACCAAGGGATCGTGGAAAATTAAGGCAGGAGGAAAAACAAGACCAGAACATGACAAGAAAATGTGCAGCTGAAAATGGCAGCAGTCTTTAAAACTTTTAAAGTGGCGCTTGCTTACTTTTAGTGCAAATCGGAGGAAAAGAAAAAACAGCTTTGCCAATGTTTTTTTTATGCAATTAAAAGCCCCCCCAAGTTAACTGAGCATCTTTGTTTGAGACCAAAGTACTGCAATGCTATCTACCCTCATGCAGCTCTTGTTGATCTTTTTATGATTAATGGCTCAAAAGGATCTCGAAAAAAGGTCAAGCACAGAGTTAGGGATGGAGCAGCTATGCGGGGTAATTAAGACAAACATGATTAATAACCCCAAGCTGCCACTGTGTTCTGTAAACAAGATTCTGCCAGATGGGATGCATTTTTGAATATCATGCATTAGTCTCACAAAGCATAAGGGCACACAGATAATAAACACGTTCTTAAAAAAGCTTGCTGTTAATGTTGTTAAACACCCTGTATTGGTTTCTGATGTATGATGAGTGCATGAATGCACAAATGTTGCAGATTTCATAACCTCATTGAGGTTGTGCCTTCCATCTACACAGTAAACAAAAACATATATCAGTAACTATGGTAATAGAAAATTGATTGCTCTTAATTGCTCCACTTTTTCCCCTGATAATAAGAGCTTTTAATGAGTAAAGTGAAGTAAAGTCTAATAGTTCTATCATGGTGACTTTAATAAAGTATGATTACAGGCATGGATGAAAGGAGAAATCACTCAATCTTGCTTACTCTGTCCAAGAGTATGACCTGGCATTAAAAGTGCTGGTCCAAAAAAAGTGGGAATATCAGGATTCACCTGTGGCAAACTCTCATTTCATCTACTCTGCTGCTCTTTTTCCAAATCAAAAACTCTTAGTGTACTTTGAAGATAAATTAATAAAATAAAATAAGGTTAATCCTTTATTGATGATGATTAAATTGATTGATTTTTAATTATTACTTCACTTGCTCAAAAATGGATTCATGATTTTTCCTAATATAACAGAATTTGCACATATTAAAATATTTGTAGCAAAAATTGATCAAGTAACAAAGGTCTTGCTATGAAGATTTATGAAACAGTGTTATGTCTATTTTACTGATATAGAATGATTTTTTAATCATAAGCATGATTTTTATAAATAACATAATCTGCATATATCTTAGATAACTGATCTGCATTTGCCATGTTGATTTCTAAAATAGCTGTTTTTTACATAATATTTTAAGTAATTCATCTTTGTCATGTGCTTTATTGATACCTAAGGATTCTTAATTCTGTCTGATAAAGTTATGAACCGGATAATGATAAATCATGTAATAAAATGGTTACAGTAGAACAGGGGGGGATTATATAAATTCGCCTCCTTCCACTCCCTTTCAAGCAATAATTGATTTTATGTCTAATTGTCCCAAGTTTTATACGTCATTGCATGAATGTATAACTGATGATTGTAATGTTTTTGTGTACTATTCTTATTTGATTCCTTGAAATAAACCATTTAAAAAAAAAAGAACACCACTATAAGGGAGCTGTCTCATAGTTACAACAATCCGATAACTCTGAGAAATCCGATGTCTGTTTCTGGTAATGCGACAACAAGAAAATCCTTGGCATTAGTGCTATATCTGATTTATTCTGGAAAATGCACATATTAATAGAAGTGCCAAACTTCCTGTTATTTTTAAAACTTCTGGTCTTTACTTGGTAAACGTGGAACCAAGGTGTAAAAGACCCATTTTAATTGTTTTCTTATTATTGTTTAACATTTCCTTTTATTGAAGATGCCTTTAATTTCAAAAGAAATATGTTGAAGATGTAAAAGCAAATGATAAAAAACAGTGTAAATGTTTGTGAAGTGTATTTTGTTTGGAAGACTTTTATTGTGAAGGTTCCACTTCCGCTTTTTCTGTGAAGCGTGTCAGTTCAACAGAAACAAAAAAACGGTTAACAGCTGATGCTACGGCAACAAAGGAAACAGACAAAAAAGACGGACAGATAACTGTGTAAAGCTGTAATTTGTTTTTGGCATCTAGCTGGAAGGCGAACAGGTACGATTTTTGGTTATGTTTACTGTATACATTTTGTGATTATTTTCAATTTGTTTCATGTAAAATAACAAAATATGTTTCTGTTTGAAGTTATTCAACAATCTAACGCTACTAGCTGAGGTAAAGAATGAATGTATATCAAAAAGGAATTATTGTAAGTTTGTCTTTATGCTTTTCTTCAGCTCTTACGGTGTGACTATGACTGTGGAGTAAATAAATGGGTTGGAATACCCCATCATAGTCCATCAGTTACTATCATTGAGTCCATCGTCTGAATCAAGTCCGGCTGGAATGCTACAGTAAGAGCTGACACCTACATCATCCCACGGTCACGCTGCACCACGGAGTCATGAGGACAAGCAAGGGGCTGTGCTGCTAATCGTTTGGCGTTGAAGATCACACTTCATCAGGCAACTCAGCACCATTCTACGGGTCCACAAGACAATCATCTCGCAGCTGACTTAACAGTTGATGTGACGGTCAGACAAGGTATGGAACATTTTATTGAACTTGAGAAAGAAAAGGCCAAGCTTCATCAGGAAAAGTGACTGCTCCAATCAGAACTGGTTAAAGAAGGAAACAACATCAACTTTAAAGAACATTTGTCTCACTAAATGAACAACAAAGATTACATTTGAGCAACGGACTGTTATTTAATTTATTTAAAAAAAAAAAAAAATTGTTGTTGTTCAGTTTGATGTGTGAACAGTTTATATCGTATATTGATTTTGTTTAAAAAAAAAAAAAAAAACGACTTATGTTCAAAGTCTGTGATTTAAAAAGGCAGTTCATGTTGACTGAATTATATATTTTACTGTGAGCTACATTCAAGTTATTTGTGTTATCTATGCATATATTCTAAACAATAACTTATTTCCATTTGGGTAGTCTAAGAGCAATACTGAAACAACTTTTATTTAGTATAGTTTAATATGGAGGACACAGAAAATCACAATTTACAAATAGAGTTACAGAAACAAATAGATAACCTACACTGCAAAATTGAAAGGCTGAAATTTGCTCTTGAAGACACCTCAGAGACAACTGAGAGAGAACATTTAGAAAAGGAAATTCAAAGCAAGGAAGAAATAGTAAATAGCGTACAAAGCTAACTTAAAGAAAGTGTCCGACGCTCAACCCGACAAAAGACCCTAACTCCAAAAATGCTTGAACTGCAAAAGGAGGAGGCAAGAAAGAAGGAAAGAAAACTGATTTCATCATACGAAAAATGGAAGGCTCAAGCCCGCAGGTCAAGAGAGCAGCTGAAGCTGAACATCAGTGAAAGTGAGCTGGCGGATCTGATGGATTCTTTGGAAAGGGAAAAAGAAGACGTATTAAACGCTTACATCGAACTACGGAAATCCATCACACCAGCACCAGAACTAAGACGCCACGTTGATAGTTGTGAAGCAGTTACAGCAGATATTTTGAAAGTCAGCTACGAGAGAATGACAGGCATCTACGGAGATTATGATGCACAGCAAGTGCAACAACGTCTTAAGGAACTACTGAAAAGCAGATATGCACGTTCCATATATGGATCCACTGTCTCCAGAGTGACAAGGTCAGTTCACAGTCAAGAAGGGACCACCTTAATGGTTAAACAGGTGGACGCTGCTGCAGAGCTCGCAGCAAGGGAAGCTGAGTTTGAAGTGCTCATGGAGGAAGAGAAACAAAGAGAAATAATAGAAGAGCAACACAGACAAATACAAGTAGAAAAGCGCAGACTAGAACGTATCCAAGCAGAAAAGGATCTGAAGGCTGCTCGAGCTAGGCTGCATGTCTACAACCAAAGTGTTTCGCAGGAAGGTAGCATACATTCATATAACAATTCTGAACGAAATAAACACAGCCTCCCTGTCACTGGCAATCAGAATCCTGTTGTAAATATACCATCACCTGATATGAATGTATTATCCCTCGCACAAGCCTTACAGGACAGCATGGCACTAAATAGACTTCCAGTCCCAGAGCCATCTGTTTTTAATGGTGACCCTATCAGGTTCATTGAGTGGAAAACTTCATTTATGTCCCTCATTGATTCAAAGCCCATCTCTTCAGCGGACAAGCTGTTTTATCTAAGAAAGTATGTTGGTGGCCCGGCCCGTAAAACACTAGAAGGAACTTTCTATAGAAATGACAACGAGGCTTACAGGGATGCATGGAACAAGCTGAATGACAGATATGGACAACCCTTCACCACACAGAGAGCCTTCAGAGACAAGCTAGCAGATTGGCCCAAAATCCTACCACGAGATGCATTAGCCCTAAGAGAATTTTCAGATTTCTTAAACGCCTGTCAAGATGCAATGTCGCATGTAAAGAGCCTCGAAATTTTGAACGATTGTGAAGAGAATAGAAGGCTAATTCAGAAACTACCAGAATGGACAGCAACTCAGTGGAACAGGAAAGCCACAGAACACATGAAAAGGACCAAAGAGTTTCCCAGCTTCAAAGATTTTGCCGCATTTGTTGCAATGGAGGCAGAAATTGCTTGCAATCCGATCACCTCAGCATTTGCCCTCCACAGCACAGAATCTAATGCTGCAAAACAAAACAAAAGAGAAACTAAAACAAACAGGGCAAATGTTATGAGTATTCAATCTGAGGCTGACATTGAAAGGCAGAGGACAGCTAAAGGAAAGGAAAAGGTTCCTTGTAGTTTCTGTCAAGATCTACAGCACAGACTACATGGATGTCCCAAATTCATTGAAAAAACCCTGGATGAGCGAAGAGGATTCATTAAAGAACATAAACTCTGCTATGGCTGTACCAAACCTGGTCATAATGCAAAAGACTGTCGACACAGACATTCATGTGACATTTGTAAGGGTAAACATCCTACGTGTTTGCATGATGAAAACTATGTGAGGAAGGAGAGGGTAGCAACTCCAGAAGATGCTACCCCAACAACTACTGTTCAAACAGAAACTGCTGCAACTTCAATGTCAGTAGCAACAGGACAGTCCAGCAATACATCAATGATTGTGCCTGTATGGGTGTCAACGATTGATGGAGAAACTGAGAAACTGGTTTATGCTCTACTGGACACACAAAGCGACACAACATTTGTCGACCAGGATGTAAGCAACGCTTTAAAGGCAAAGTCCTGTCCAGTAAAGCTGAGATTAACAACTATGGTTGGACGCGACATGACGGTGAAAAGTCAAAGGGTCTCAGGACTTCGTGTGCGAGGCTACTTCTCCTCTTCCTATATCAACCTCCCTCATGTGTATACCAAAGATTGTATACCAGTGAATCGTGCCCATATTCCAACAAATGAAACAGCCAGCAAATGGAATCATCTTTCTAAAATTGTGGATGAAATTCCGCCACTGCAGGATTGTGAAGTTGGTCTTCTAATAGGATACAACTGCGCAAGAGCAATGGCACCAAGAGATGTTATACCAGGAGGAAATGAAGAGCCATATGCGGTTCAAACTGACCTAGGATGGAGCATAGTGGGATGCTCTTCACCCTGCCTCGACACTCCAAATACAGGAAGACATTGTTTTAAAATTATTGTCAAGGAGCTCCCACCAGTCACTCCTGCAGATGCTATTCGAATTCTGGAATCTGACTTCAGAGATGGCAAGGAAGATGAAAAAACAGTGTCCCAGGAAGATATTCTGTTTCTGGATAAACTCAAGAACTCCATTTATAAAAACAACCAAGGTCATTACGAGATGTCGCTTCCCTTTAAGGAGAGACCAATCTTACCAGATAATAAACAGCTTGCTGTCATACGTCTCAGCCATCTCAAGAGGAAGCTGTCAAGAGACGAAAGGTACAAGGAACAGTATGTCAATTTTATGGAAGAGGTCATCAGAAAGGGTGATGCAGTGGAAGTCCCAGATGAAGGAGAGAAGGGAGAAAAATGGTACATCCCTCATCATGGAGTGTATCATGCCAAGAAACCGGACAAACTGCGTGTAGTGTTTGACTGCTCAGCCAAGTACAAGGGAACTTGTTTAAATGATCATCTGCTCACTGGACCTGACTTGATGAACAATCTAAATGGCATCCTTCTTCGTTTCAGGCTACACTCTACCGCACTGATGTGCGACGTAGAAAAGATGTTTCACCAATTTCATGTGACAGAGTCAGACCAAGACTACCTGCGCTTTCTTTGGTGGAGAAAAGGAGATCTTAGCACTCAACCCCAAGAGTATCGTATGAGGGTGCATATATTCGGTGCAAGCTCATCCCCTGGTTGCGCAAACTACGGCTTGAAACATCTGGCCATGCAGAACAAAAATTTATACCCTTTAGGTTCACAATTTGTAATGAGAGATTTTTATGTTGATGATGGAGTAGCAAGTGTAGAAACTACAAAAGAGGCCATTCAGCTCGCTCGAGAAGCCACAGAACTTTGTGCCCTAGGTGGTCTCAGGCTTCATAAATTCGTGTCTAACAATAGAGCTGTTTTAGAAAGCATACCACCCCTCGAACGTGCGTCAGACACTGAAAATATCAACCTAGCATCAGATGACTTACCATCAGGAAGAGCACTGGGTATCCAATGGCATGTCAACACAGACTGCCTGAAGTTCAGTGTCAATCTCCAGGACCAACCAGCAACACGCCGAGGTGTACTTTCTGTGGTCGCCTCCTTGTATGACCCCTTAGGTTTTGTTGCCCCATTCTTGCTTGTGGGAAAGAGGGTGCTGCAAGAGATGTGCCGACATGGAACAGGTTGGGATGATGCCTTGACTGACGAACTTCGTCCACGGTGGGAGAGATGGAAAAGGGATCTCATCAATATGGAGAAGCTAAGCATACCCCGGAGTTATGCCACGGCAGACTTTGGTAAGGTCACAAAACAAGAGTTGCACCACTTCTCTGATGCAAGCACAACTGGCTACGGACAGTGTTCTTATTTGAGGATGATAAATGAAGAACAAGAAATCCACTGTGCCCTAGTCATGGCCAAATCACGTGTTGCTCCAACAAAAGTCACTACCATTCCAAGGTTGGAGTTAACGGCTGCCGTAATTTCAGTCAAGACCAGCAATGTTCTGAGGGAGGAGCTTGGATACACTGACATTGAGGAGTATTTCTGGACAGACTCCAAGGTTGTTTTAGGATACCTTAACAACGAGGCAAGGCGATTCCACACATTTGTGGCTAATCGTATTCAGAAAATTCATCTTCACACAAATAAAGAACAATGGAGATATGTTCCTACTGACCAAAATCCGGCAGATTATGCCTCTAGAGGCTTGTCCATCAATGAGCTGATGTCATCAGACTGGTTTACCGGCCCCAGCTTTTTATGGAGGAAGAAAATCAGAATCTTTGAAGAGGTGATCTCTGATTTACCACTTGGAGACCCAGAAGTGAAAGTAGCTCAGGCTTTAAGCACAGAAACCACAGAGCCTGATTGTCTCATAGATCGGCTTTCAAGGATCTCATGTTGGTCTCGCGCCGTGTGCGCAGTGGCACGTATCCTTCGACGGATAAATAAAGACAAGTCCATTGGTCTCTCAACTGTGAAAGAAAGAGAACATGCAGAGCGTCTCATAATCAAAGACCTACAGAGACAAACATATTCTGAGGAACTGAAGCTACTGAAGAAAGGCTCTCAGCTACCACTTCATAACAAACTACACCGTCTCAATGCCTTCTTGGACAGTGATGGTGTAATTAAGGTGGGAGGACGACTCAGAGAAGCTAATCTTCCTCATGAGGTCAAACACCCTGCAATCATTCCTAAAGGACATCATATCACTAGGATGATTATCTCACAAGCACATGAAAGGGTCAAACATCAAGGTAAAGGCATGACCATTAATGCAATTAGGACAAAGGGTTACTGGATATCAGGAATTGGTCGGGTTGTGGCTTCATATCTTCGTCAATGTGTGACATGTCGCAAACTCCGTGGAAGCACAGAAGAACAAAGGATGGCTGATCTTCCTTTGGAGCGGGTTTCTGTATCTCCACCCTTCACATACTGTGGAATGGACTGCTTCGGACCCTTCTACACAAAACAAGGACGGAACACAAGGAAAAGATATGGCCTTCTCTTCACTTGCTTCTCCTCAAGAGCCATTCACATTGAAATGCTGGAGGATCTGTCAACAGATTGCTTCATAAATGGACTGCGTTGCTTTATTGCCATACGTGGGATGGTGCGTCAAATCACATCTGATCAAGGCAGTAACTTCTTGGGAGCCAGAAATGAGTTGAAGGAAGCTCTCAAAGAAATTGATGGAGACAAACTAACAACCTTTCTAGCTGAAAATCAGTGTGACTTTCTTATGAATGCTCCAGGTTCAAGCCATGCCGGCGGAGTATGGGAACGTCAGATTAGAACGGTTAGGAGTATCCTCAACTCGACTCTCTCTCTCTCTCCTGGAAATCTCAATGACGCTTCACTTCGAACATTCCTTTATGAGGCAATGTCAATAGTTAACAGTCGTCCTCTCACTGTTGAGAACCTCAATGATCCAAACAGTCTGGAGCCACTCACCCCTAACCACATACTTACCTTGAAGTCTACTCCAGCTCTTCCTCCCCCCGGCAAGTTTGTCAAAGAAGACATTTACGCTAGAAAGAGATGGCGTCATGTACAGTACCTAGCAGAACAGTTCTGGAGTCGTTGGCGCAAGGAATATTTGTCCAATATCGCCATCAGACAATGCTGGCACACTCCAAAAAGAAATCTGCAGATCAGAGATATAGTGATGATAAAAGATGATGACCTGCCTAGAACTGAGTGGAGGTTGGGTAGAGTTTTAGAAACCACAACAGATAAAGATCGGTGTGTTAGAAGAGTAAAGATATGTTTGGGTGACAGAAAACTTAGCAAGAAGGGTGAACGTATTAACAAGCAGTTAGTGCTTGAACGCCCTGTTCAGAAACTGGTTTTATTGCTTGAAAGTGACTAAATTGCTACAAGGTACACTTTCTTTACAGTTCTTAAGCGTACTTTAAGTAACATGTTTCTGGTCATTGGTCATTTTGTTTGGAAATCATTTGTGTTTGTTCCCTCTATGGTTATCAACCTGTTATTAAAAAAAAAGGGAAAAAACAACACCAAATGATTTGGTGGGAGTGTAAAAGACCCATTTTAATTGTTTTCTTATTATTGTTTAACATTTCCTTTTATTGAAGATGCCTTTAATTTCAAAAGAAATATGTTGAAGATGTAAAAGCAAATGATAAAAAACAGTGTAAATGTTTGTGAAGTGTATTTTGTTTGGAAGACTTTTATTGTGAAGGTTCCACTTCCGCTTTTTCTGTGAAGCGTGTCAGTTCAACAGAAACAAAAAAACGGTTAACAGCTGATGCTACGGCAACAAAGGAAACAGACAAAAAAGACGGACAGATAACTGTGTAAAGCTGTAATTTGTTTTTGGCATCTAGCTGGAAGGCGAACAGGTACGATTTTTGGTTATGTTTACTGTATACATTTTGTGATTATTTTCAATTTGTTTCATGTAAAATAACAAAATATGTTTCTGTTTGAAGTTATTCAACAATCTAACGCTACTAGCTGAGGTAAAGAATGAATGTATATCAAAAAGGAATTATTGTAAGTTTGTCTTTATGCTTTTCTTCAGCTCTTACGGTGTGACTATGACTGTGGAGTAAATAAATGGGTTGGAATACCCCATCATAGTCCATCAGTTACTATCATTGAGTCCATCGTCTGAATCAAGTCCGGCTGGAATGCTACACAAGGGTTGTATGAGCTTTTCTACTGTCACACACTGTGTTTGAACTTAATGAGGGGTATTTGACAGTTATCTTAAGTACACAACTATGTAACTTCCTGTGCATTTAAAAGACATATCTAAAGACGTAAAATAAACTGGATAAGCTTGGAAACATGTTAATCTTTATCTGCCTTTCTGATGAAAACCCAAATATGTGAATCAATATCTAATGGTACCCTGCAACATACTGGCGACCTGTCCAGGGTGCCCCCTGCCTTTGCCCACAAGTGGTCGGGATAGGCACTGGCAGCCCCCTGATGACTTATCAGATTTGTTTTAGTGCCAAAATGAAACACAAAAAAGATCAAAAAGAAGATAGTAAAGTACGAGTATGCGTTATTTTCCATTAAGATGGGTATTCATTTGCAACAAGTCCAGTTAAAAAAATATCAGTGATGATTTGATATGTTTTTAATTTTATTTATTTTCCTTACAGGTACTTTTTTTTCTTGCAAGTGGTATCTTTATTTGTTTATGCACCTTCTTTCAAGTCTTACAAGACACTGGAAGTGTCATGGTCAGCTGACCTGGCTTCATTCATCTTTGTTTACAAACCAGTTGCCCTTTGGGTAAAACCAATTGATTTTGAAGAGCCATTTTATTGAAAACATTCATGATGTTTTCTTTTGCTTGGATTTAAATATAAAAAGACAAATATAAATTTGATTGTAAATGTGACAAGACGATACTCATGGGCGCTTGTGAACAAACTACATTTTTTGCAAAATCTTTCCATCTCCCATTTTGGCAGATAGGTAACTAGTCACTGGCGATAAGTGTCTTGTGTTAAGTTTTTTATGAGGAAAAATGTCTTCCTTTTTGCCATTAATATTGCTATTTTGATGCCACAGACACCAGTGCAACCTAAAATTAAGCCTTTCGTTTTGGTAAATTCATCCACAATCAAAGCCTTAGGGAACAGAGTCAATGCAAGCACCTTCATGAATAACAAAATAGGGTTAATTAAACTATTAATACCGGAAGGATTGCTTTTTTACTTCAAAAGGAAATTGCCCTGAGTAGCAGGAGAAAGATATGTATGCCTCAAAGAAAGTGGGATGGACAAAGCACACACTAATGGATTGAAATAATAGCTGACAAAGATTCTCAGCATTTGTACAGTAATGCTCAGTGGCACCAAAAGCGGCGCCATTACCAGAGACTCCAGTTTAATTTGTGCTGATAGGCCAGGGACTCTTTGCCGGCCAAGGAGACCCACTGATGCGGGCGGCAGTCAGCCCTAATGCCCCAGTTTGATGGGAGATGACTGGGAGGGGGTTGAGAGGGATCACAACCAATGGGCGCTCGCTCAAGTGGGACCACAGTGACAGTAAGCAGCTGTGGGAACTTTCATTCTCACTCAGCAGGAGTCAGCACAGAGCAAGAGCGTTTGAGAGCTTTGGCAGGAGGGTGCTGCAGTGCTGTGATTACACGGCACCCATGTGCCAACGGCTTCAAACAGCTAAAGGTGGACAAAAGGGTCAGAGCTGGCACCAGTAAGAGTGATGTCGCTTATGGGCTACTTTGATCAACAACAACCACTCAGGTTTGGATCCAGCAAATAAAATGTTTGTTTGTGTGATTGGAGAAGATGACTTGTACAAAAAAAAACATACGTTTAAAGCTTTAAACTATGGATTCATTAGCTTGTATATAACTGACTGAGTGTATTTAGTCAATTGCTTAAATTAATTTACTTCCACCCCCCTTTTTGTTCATAGGATTGACAGTTTAGCTTGTGTGGGACAGATGTTGGGAAGGTGGGAAAGTAGAGACTGATGGACAGAAAGCGTGGTCATGTGACCCATTGGATTGTATTGGGTCAGATTTAGAACCAGCTTTAAGAACGCAGGGTCATCATCATCCTGGTGGAACATGAAATCAACAAACCCCACCTGCCTTTCTGTAAGTGGGAATTGACCAGCGATGTTGCTCTAGAGCTGAAAATTTAACAGACCGCCAAATATCATCTACCCATCTGTGCACAATTTAACTGACAATTTAGTGCAATTTTATACTAGGGATGCACCGAATGTATTCGGCCGAATATTGCTAAAAACATTGTTTATAGGGAATGAGGCTGAATAGTGGCGCGTAAAGCAAACAATGTATATCAGCGATCTAGCACCTACTTTAAAATGTCGGCTGTGTGGAAATATTTCAAAGTGCTTGACAGCGATAAAATTGTCACGAGGGGGTTCATCGGCCAAAACCTTCACCACATCTGCGTTGGTCAGGCATTTAAAAGATAAACACCCAGAACAGCATGAGGAATATTAGAAAGAGACGGCTGCGGGGGCTAAAAGTAAGCCTAGCGAACCACCTTCCATGTTCAACGTGTTTGAAAAAATGAAAAAATCCACAGGGGATAGCGCCAAAGCGAACGCAACATGGCTTAAGACAACCGACTTGGCTTTCAGAGGCTTTTGGAGTACATCGAACATTGTTACATATTACCAAGCAAGCGGTATTTCTCTGATGTGATTTTGCAAGAAATGTATGCAAGTGTCGTTCTCGCATCCACGAGCTGTTAGTCAATAACAGTGATTCAGTATTTGGTTAAGTATTTATTGCGATTATTATTTGGCTTTGGCCAAAAATATTCAATATGGTGCATCCTTAATTTATACATGATAAATATTTAAAATCTCACCCGGATGATCTTCTGATCTGTTTTAAAAGTATTTCCAGAGGTCTTTGGATAATTATTATTATTGCAGTTTTTAGCCAAAATCACAAGAGCCTGTGCTCTTTTGTAGGACAGTTTCCTGTCGTTCATCAGAAATTTGCCTTTTATGGGCAGGACCTTTTGCATGGAGTAAGCCTGCACTCATTTCTCACCAGCCCCTTTGTTTATACTTTCTCCCACTAGCTTACAGCCCCTCACAAACCCAAGGAAAAATCATGGTGCAACAAAAATGGCGAGCATTATTGAAGTTATCCAGCCGTACAGTTTTTAGCTGGATGCCAGCTCGGACAAGGAAAAGAAAGATGTTAATGGGTCTATCTGTCTAAAAGTGGATGCATTGGAGTGGAGCGGAGCAGAGACAGTAGCTTCTACGTTACTCCTACAAGCTTTTTTAAATGACATTTTATCAGTCGCTCCTAATTCACTGGGATTTGACTAAAGAAATACCCAGAAATGTAGTTTTAATAATAATTTTCTTTACACGTGTTATCCATCATGAAAAAAATACCACGAGAATGTGTTAAAAACACCAAAAACACAATTTTCAACAGAGTGGGTCTTTAACTGTTCTTGAAATTCCAATGAAATTCTTTGCGGTTGTAAAAACGATTTTATTGTTTGAAGGTGAAATGTTACAGTACATTCGGTACCTCTCCAAGTCAAGAAGAGAAATATTATCAAAGTTTATTTATCACAACTTACATGGCATCACACATTCATAGAAAGCAGTCCAGCTCATCCAGTGAAAAAAATGACAAAAAGATCCACAATTCCCTGAGTGTAGTGGCCTCACTTTCAGGGTCAGTAGACTTTCCAAAGTAACAAGGCGAGCATATGCCACAGTGGTTCCCCCTATGTCCCAAGAAAGATCCAATTAATTCATCAATCTGCACACCTCTGTCACTACCTTGTGCATTTTAGCCCCTTGCCAGCAGAGCTCCATCCATTACCGCCCAGGTTGTTCAGCCCTCCTCTCAGCCAGCCTGCCAAACAGTGAATCAGGGGTTCTGCTGGTTATTTGCAAACTGCCTCTACAGCGCATATGATCATTTTCCTAACAGTATATTACTTCATTAGGGTTCTTCAATGTGCCGTATTTTTTAAAATGAAATTTTTTCACCAACTCAGTCCATATCCGACTCGTCCGAATATCATAACAGTCATTAATAACTGTCAGTCGGCGGCATCAGTTCAGCACATGGGCTGCCTCATTAGCATAGCCCAGCATTTGTTCTGTGGTAAGACTGATTATTTTCTACAACAGGCCAGGCCAATTACCTTGGTGAAGTGGTATCACATAAATCAAAACTTAACAAGGTGGCAAATTTGAAGTTATCAGATTCAAAGAGACACTGTAACTAATATGTCATTGTCACAAGAGCTCTCTCTCCAGGTATGCCTTTGCCATATCAAATATGTTATCCTGCAGGATCTCTGAGGAAATTACCATATTCGCGAAAGTCGGAGCACAAGTGGTATGAAAATATAAAGGGAAGAGTTCAAGCAGGCTGGCTTGGACGGCGGCAAGTATGAAATAGATCAAAAATGATTGATCCCACTGTAATGTCTTTTCATTCTGGACGATATAACATGTAGGCTTTCTCTTGGAGCTCAGACGTCTCCTTTTACTGTTCGCATGATGATATTCATCCATCACATCATGACAGCTACATCAAACCAACAGCAAACATGCAAACCCAGCAGTCTGAAAATATGCTGACACAATGTGCAGACACATAAATACAGGAACACTTCAGCTTTACTTGGCTGTGGCTCCTTTTTTGCCTGTTCAAAGTAGATTTTCAATCAACTGGAAAATCCCCACAAAGCAGGGTGTGTGATAAAGTGCACCTCTGTCTGTTAGCCACTGAAATGACAATGATCACAGACGCTTTGGAGATGGTTTTCTGTTTGTGTGCCCGTGCTTCTACTCCATCCACTCACAAAGGTATGTGCCGCACGGTGGCTCACTGCTAGCTAAAGAGCTATCACTTCTACCTCATTTGGAAGATGTTCCTTCTATTTTTCCCCCCTCCATGTCTGCAGCCATTTTTCTGCTCGTTTAATATTTTTCATGAATTGAGTACGAATGGATGCAAATTCAAAGTTTCTGATCTTTAGGAGAAGTTATGGAGGGTTATCTTTGGCTGTATATCTCTGCTCTGCCAGCGCTCCCTTGGTGATGAAGGATTAACCACAGCAGCTGTCTCTTCCCCAGGATGATGCAGTGCCCTGCTCCCCGACACGACAGCATCACTTAATCTTAATGTCCGCCTCTACAGAGTGGCCGCACAGGACAAAGCCAATCAGCATCACATGCCATGGGGATGGACCTACAGCTTGGCCCTGGAGTTTCTCACCCTTGCAGGCCTATTCATCAACTTCAGCCACACCAATCCCAGAGTTCTACCCTTGCAAACCACAGCTGAGCCGGCCAATGATCTATGGGACAATGAAGAAGGTTGGGGGGTGGGGGGTGTTCTGGCGTGTGCGAGAGAACACTTATCAGATTGCACATTATGCACTGCTTTGTGTTCAGTAGAAGAAAAAAAACTATGGTGGGGAAGTAATGAATGTACTCAGCCCTACTTGAGTTCAGACCACCTATTTGCCGCGTTTAAAGAGATATCTGCTCAATACTTCTACAGCACCCAGAATACGATAGATCTGGAATAATGATCACTGCTCATTTAGATAAATTGCACTCAGGGAATCCATTTGTAAAGATCTGAATTCAGCTGGAAGCAAAGACAATGGAGATGCTTCTTCATCCAGCTACCTCCCCATCGGTTGTGGGAGTTTGGCTCTTCAGGGAATGGGGTAATCCCAAACTCCAGAGACGTGTTAGAAGACACTTAAAAGCAAGTATCAAGATTTTTAATATGTGACTTCAGCAGGAAAACTGAGACACAGAATGCACCATCCAGCTCGTCCTTCAAAGTCCTTGAGTTTGATACAGACACAATAAAACACCTCTTTTCTGTGACCCAGATGTAAAATGATGTTTAACAATCTCACCATTTGCTCTCCTAAAGCATTGCCAGCACTTTGCCAACACCAGCCATCGGCCCCCATTGAGAACCTGATAATAAAGAGATGACACTTTTATGATACCATAATTAACAGTGCTCCAGGATGAAATTAAATCAATATGCTCATCTAATATAATTTTCCCTAGTTATGCAAATCAAACATTCAAAGCCCTTGGAAAGTGATATGAATTGCTTTCACATTTCAGTTCACACATATTATCATATCAGACCTCTTGGGTTTGATGACATGGAGGTTGGGAGGTGGATGGTGGCGGGGGGGCTTAATGATGTGAAGACCGTAGTGGAGAAAAGGAAGACGTTCTGACTGCTGATTAGCTTCCAGTGACAACATGACGATAATGTGGGCACTGATATTAAAACCATTCCTCTCCATTTCAAGATAAAACAGCAAATCTCTCCGTATGGGAACGGGGAGATCTGTAGAGACCTCCAAACTGAACCCTTGCTGTAGCAAAACATTGGTCACGCCATAATGAAATAAATTACAACATTTAATACCTCAGGATACATCCAAGCACCCTTTTTAGCAACCCTATATCTCTGCAGCGGGATGCAAGGTGAAAATATAAAGCCTTTGCCTTTATGGGTATGAGACAAAAGGGAGGCTGTGATGGCTTGGTGCAGACAACGCACGCAACGGAGGGGGAGCCTAATGGCCGTGATTAATGACAATGGGCCAGAGGAGAGCTGGGACACAGGCGCTACATATATCATCCCTTCTCATCAGTCTGTGCACCTCTGTGGCCTCCTCTCTGCAAACCAGCAAAAAAACCTCCTCCTCTTCTGCCTCCATTCAGCATACCACCAAGACGCTTTTCTGCGGTTCTTTATGGCCAACGCAGACGATAGCTAAGCAGGGAAATGACATGTAGAATAAGACATAATGAGTAAAGCACTGCGTGTGCCATCACTCATGTTTTCCATGAACTGAATTCTTCCTGTGCTCAAGTCATATTTCCAAGGTCTAATCTTCCATATGGAGAGAGATGAGTTATTGGCTATTTATGAATAGAGGTGATGATGAATAGTGCTGCATTTATCTGCATAAGTAACTCCAAGGGCTGGCACAGAGGTTCAGGCAGCTATAATAAACATAGTTTGCACTCAGGGGCAGCTCTTTATTTATGAGGCTGCGGTAATAGATATTATGTGGTCATCGTCAGTTCCTTCCCCCTAAAGAGAGGAAAGGAAATGGCTCCAATACATGCAATGGTTTTTGCACTCCTCTGATCAGGCTCACTGCCATCGCTGTAATCAGCTCCACTCAGAGTTTAGTTATGACCAATTAATGAACTACATTCTTTTGGGAATTATAACACACTCAGGGACCCGCGGTTTTAATTAGGAGGCACCTTGTTGGATCCAAGTTAATGCCTTCGACGTACTGAAAACATGGCAAATTAATCCCCAATTAATACTACAGGCAGATTTAGTCATTATAAAACTGCTTTCCACATAAATGGATGAAAATATCCCATATGTTCTCGGTCTAATCTTGTTTTTGTGATGAGGAAAACCTCTACAGCTTTTGCTCATTTTGCTAAAGGAAAAAGCAGAAACAATAGAAGAGGCATTATTACCGATAATCTGTTGTTCATGTTCTTACAAATCTGCACACAAAGAAACTATTTCATGGTGATGGAAAGTAGCAAAAGATACAGTAGCTTTTGTGCAAGTAAAACCATTTCTCTAAAGGTTCCGGATCTTAAACCAAACTTCTCCACAGCCAAACCAAATGTTTAACATTTATACAGGCCCACCGTGCAAAACGATACCAGTAGTTCCCAATTTGTTTTATTTTGTGGGGCAGAAATGATTGGCGTGCAACCAGAGAAATGAAAATCTTTAGCGTTTCTAAACTACATTTAAACAATGTGGGATTGCTTTGTTTTAAAATACATTTTTTAATCTGAATAACATCAATTCAATTTATTAAAGAAGTTAAACTAACACCTAAAAGTCGAGGAAATTTGGAAAGAAATTCCTTTTTTTCTGCAATAACAGCAGAAAACCCCAGTTCCTTGGCTGATAGCTCTGAATCTAACCAGACTTTTAGCCTGGGCTTTACGGACTGCATTGACCTTGAAAAAAAGGTATTAAAGTATAAAAATCTTACAATAAGATATACTTTAATGTTAAAATGTTATTCCTTACAGTCTATTTGATGTTTTTTTTTTTGCAGTTTGTTCACTTTCTAATGTTTCAGTATGCAACAATTATTCTAAAATACCTAAAGTCTGATTTAAAAGGTTATATTCCACTTAGATTTCCAGCCAAAATTGACTAAATTTATTAAAATAATCAGTTTTTTAGGACATTCTCAACATACAAGTGAAAATTTATTGTGTTTAGAATAAGTAATAATACAAAAGATCTGTGTGTTTTGTTTGTACATTTAAAAAAATCCCGGCTTTTCAAAAAAAGGTTAAGATTACAACTTTGCCAACTGAGAAAAAAAGGCAAAACAGGATTCTATGAAAAGCATTAGCAAACACCTGAGAGTACAGGTGTACAGGAAATAACAAAAAAGATTATAAATAACATAAAATACAAATAATATGTTGAAATGCTGCCTTTTATCAAACAACCGCAGTAGTTCAAGCATTTGTAAATTCATTTTTGCTTTAAGGTCACAGACTTCATGTTTGTAGCCTTCTAAAGGTATTAGAGCTTCTTTTTTTATAATCTTATGTTTCTTTTGTTTGTTTTTTTGCTAGAAAAAGATACTATTTTGTGATTGTTTCTTGTCACATTTTTACGGAAACCAAAACCTGGTGGTTCCAAACCCCAGAATTGCATCAAAGGCACACTGACTTTAAAAGGCACACACTTTGAGTGTCTTTTAATGTTGTAAATTAACATCTTACAAAACTTTAGTGTTCTGTGGATGAACAAATGAGCTGCTGTAGATGTTTATAAAAAAAAACACTTGCAGCAATATTTTACTAACTTAACTGAAGTTTTCCAGTTTTTATATTTTAAGCCTTATGCAATTATAAAAAATATATTTCCTGTCATCTAAAACAGTGAATTTGTTGGCATAAAGCAGCAGTTTGTGCTTTTTCAAGTAGTTTAGCTTCTGTTTAGTTTCTCTTCATTTGTAGTACAACTATGTTGTGTTGCTGGAAAGGTTAAACTGCAGAATTTCAGACCAAAATATTCTGTTTACTTTTGAATTTCTTCTCTTTCCTTCCCCCGATGCATAATAGTTGTCAAGGAAAATATTGCATGAGAAAATGGGAAAGGGGAATAGCTGTTACAATCTTAAAAAAGAAATCCACTTTATAAAAAATCCAGTCAGATCTTTTGCCTTGTTTTCATTTTTTCCCCTCATTTTGGGATTTGTTTTGTCAAGTTTAAAGTCTGTAATGTTCATTATTTTATGTTAAATTTTAGTTAATCTAAGCTGTTGTTAAAGTGTCTTGTCAGGAAAGTATCCAGACACATATTATACACAGTTATACTAACATGTTTAAAAGAAACCTATTTAGATTTTGTTTAATTAATTAAATATATCAACTCAAGTATTTCATCTTAACAGCAATTAAACCTGTAAAACATAATTCAGAAATTCTCAAAAAAAGAAGAAGCAAAATATGTTGGTGATAACTGTCAAACATCAGTTTCTACTTCAAAAGAAATGAAGCAATTTTAATTTCACCCTAAATATTACTTTAGAAAGTGCTGACTGAACTATTTTAATAAATAATTCTAACAAATAAATGCTTGTTTAGTTCTGTTTGTTGTTGAACTCCTTACAAGTGACAAGAGAAAGAATCTGCAGCTTTTCTAATTTTCTTTCTGCTGCTTTTGGTTATTGAATCTATAAACAAAGTATTTGGGGATATAATAATGCATCTTTTGTCTTCATAACTGTTTGCACTCATTTTCCTGGGTGTTGTGTATAATTAATATCTCTACGGTGCCAGAGGTTGTCATTTTTCAAATGGCTTCTCTGGAAATGTTTTACACCTCTTAATGGCTCTGCTAATGCCGTAGCTGTCATGTCTTGGACAGCTGCACTTTTACAAGACCAACTCGGCTGCGCCACAGGCTTCTCCGCGGACTCACTGGCTGGATTTGGGGCGGAACAGCCAGCTGGTGGGGTGTCTACACATATTACGAGCAATCTTTATAAACATGAGCGGGAAGTCACCTACCAACAATGTTCCATTTGAACTTGTATTCTTATTTATTTTATTTTGGACAAGAAAAACTAAAACCCGATGGATTCTTTTCGGCTTGTTGAGGCAAAGAACGGAGATTTTGAGAAATTGTATTCCTGTTAGTTAAAAGGGCCTTTGGAAATGTTTTTTTCACAACAGCGTGTCCCAAACTCCACACCCTGCAAGCAATCACAGGATTAATGGAGATGTCACAAGATAATCAGGATAGGGGGTGAAAAGGACTGCTTTTTTTAAATACTGTGTAAACTTTTTAAAAGCAAGGAAGGATGACAGGAAAAAGATCAGTACCTTTTGGGAAATTATTTTTATACTATAACATCTAAAAAAAATGTGCCTGAATATTGTAGTTTTATTAATAGAACCTGTTGCATGACACGAATAAACGAATAAAGAAGGTGGAAAACATGTTTTGAATAAAATTGGCTCCATAATTTAAAAAAAAATCATTGTATCAATGGCTGTAAAATATCATCAGCCATAGATCTCATAAAAATCAGCGTGCATTCAAGATATATGTACAAGGATACTGTTGTTCTCTCTTCCCATTTGTCTCCTCTTTACCATGTTTGGCCTTTTCACCCTAAAATGCCTGAAACCTCAACAGCCCTCCATTGCAATGCGGGAAAAACAAAAGGTCTTCAGAAGTCAAGCTGGATAAGCAAAATCACCATCATGTTTGATATAAGTGGGGAAGTAAAAGTGCTGCTGTTCTCATCCTTTTTCAAACACTATCTGTCTATTCTCCTGAAAGCAGATATTGTCGGCTGTGAGATTGTTATCACCGTTCATGCAGTGCAGCGCGAGTTCAGGGCGCACACTTTGTGTAAGTGCTGCTTCCTAATAAAATGACACGTGACATTAAAAGCGTCGATGAGGACCTCATGAGGACAGCGGGTGTATGATCAGAGGATGGATCAAAGTGAAGAGTTCTTTGTAATACTCGAGTCTTACTGCACATTAAAGATGGACATATTATTCAATGTGGTCATAAAATATAAAATTCCAAAAGACAAAGTTTGGGAGTGGGGCACAGACTAAAATAAAATGTTGAGGTTGGAAGCCACAGTCCAGAGTTGGTTTACATCTCCATCTTGAAAACGCCGCATGACGATGGCCCCTCAACCCCCATTTTCCACAAGCTTAGACCTGGTTGTTTGATGAGGGCTTATCCCTCAGCTGACATATTATCATTGGACAGGCCTCTGGCTGTGAAAAAAAAACGAGCTACGCAGAGGATTAGCCTCCACACTCGTGCTAATGCAGTCAAACTGTCAGAGAGATCAAAGCAACTCACCCCAGATTAGGACCAATTAAAGCAGGTGGCCCTGTACAAATTAATAGCTGGAGCACTCACCCATTTGAAAGACGGAAAACAGTGAGGAGTTTGGTGAAGTGCCGTGCTTTGCTACTGTCAGTCAGTTAAGGGGTTATGGCAGGCTGTCAGCAAACAAAATCAGTTGTTTCAGGAAGGTTTTTTTAACCTTCAGTTCCGCCCACAAGAAGTCAAATCAGCAGACATGTGCATCTATGTGCTGATGCAAGCATGACAGTTGTGACAGCTGTGTTTAATGGAGCAATTTAAAATAAGTGGCACTTCATTTGAAGGTCGCCTCATTACTAGACTCTGATCTAGTTTCTGCTGGATGAAAAGCCGCAACATTTGTGCATTTTGACTTAGCCATGATGAGAACTTTATTAGGAGTTAAAAGAGGGTTACATACAAAAAAGATTAAGTGGAGCTATGTTTCCCCTGCCCTCGACAACACACATTCAAGCAACCATTTCCAACGAACACATTTTTAAGACCATTTTCAGGCTCTTCATACAAAACGTGTAGCACCGCATGTTGAAATGCAAAACTTTGACGAGTCAGGGACTCCGATTTGGTAGCGACGTATAGATGGTGTTTCCTTTTCACTCACAGAAGTGCCAACTGTTCAAAAATTCTCCAAATTTGGATGTTACAAAACCGCTTAATGACATCATCAATAGTCACTGGTGAGCTATGTTAGCGCGTAGCTACCAGGGCTCGGAAAATACACAACAACACTGGTTTTATAACTTTATAAAGTCATGCAAAAACAAAAACCCAACACTTACATTTAAGTATTACCTTCTGTGCAACAGAGCACACCAACGTGAAAGAATACATTTTTCCTCCGCCCACAGGCATGACGGGGGTCACCCTACTGTCGGAGGGAAAGCCAGCCCCAAGTGGCTGCGGCTCCTCCTTACTTTTGGACACTAAAGCTTCAAATGCCCTTTTAATTGGGGGAATAGTGAGGAGACAGAGGGGTAGTGAAGCAATTGGGATATGAACCAAGTCTTTAACATAAAAAGCCTGGAGCAAGAGTCATGAGATTTGTAATACTTCAACATTTCTCACCAAGTCTCTTCCCACTGAAGGTGGCGGATAGGTCAGTAGCAAAAGAACAAGAAGAAGCCCCTCCCTGCTTGTCCAGTGTGAACACTGTGGCATGTGCGGTTAGCACGTTCAAGAACGCGCGTGACATGCCTGGTGGGAATATAGCATGAGTGGCGCCGAGAACTAAAATGAAGCTTTCCAAATATTCGTTTTCTCTTCAAAAAACTGTGCATGTCAAACACAGAACACCTGTCAAAAATATTTATAAAAAACGAATTGATTAATGTTTATTCCAAGTCCTAAAAGCTTGCCCTGCCAGTGGGAAATGATTATAAAATTATGTAAGGAGTTAATAGAGATTTTTTTGGAGCAGACGTGAACATCTGAGACACCTGAACCACAGCTGGTCAGATAGGCTCCAGGTCATTCGAGGGCCAGCGGAGGCCGAGCTGATCAAGGCCTCCGCTCTCGACAGGGGGATGAATGATGACCGCAGAGTAAATGCCAAAACTATAAATTTCATTTCACACCGAGCCAAAGCTCCTCCAGAGTTTATTTACATTTTGACATAGCATCTCCTCTCGAATGTCAATGTCAAAATATCTCAGGGCAGGATAATTTATATATTCCAGTGCACACCGTGAAGAAAGTTTCCTCCACTCTGACGTGTCCGTTGTGCGCCACTGCAGAGCAGACTGAAAGGATCTTTCATTAACTTGTCCCTTCTCGTTACTCCTCCTGCATTTTGTTTTTCGGTTGATCCAGCAGAACTGAGTGGGACCGTAAGGACTGTCAGAACAGCTTTATACATGGAGCTTTGCCCTTTCGATTATGAGCGCAAATGAGAAGATTTGACAGTTAAGCAAACTTAAAAAAAAAAAAAAGTAATAATAAAAAAAAAAAGCTGAGGTCAGACACATTTTAAAGCAGTAAAATAAATAAATATACCCAGCACTCTGATGGTAAACTTTCAATGGGCTGCATGGAGAGCCCTGTTTGATGTGGACGCCTGGAGTCAACTGTGTTTGGAAAGTCATGAGGTGGAGCTGCCAGGCTTTTAACTGCTCCAGAGAACACATCCCACCACAGAGCAGCACACAGGAGTCCCTCTGTCCTGAGGCTGGACACAAACGATCAACTGAGAGAATGAGAGTGCAAACCACAGTGGGATTTACTCCTGCACCCGTCTGCAGGCTTCTAAAACACCTTGAAGACATTTACAGACCTGTTCTGTGAGAGGGTCTCATGAAATCAAACCACAAAGATTAAAAAGAAGAAAAAATAATAAATCAATATTCCATCTTTTATTTAAAATATTTGATTTCCTAACATTTGTCAAAAGCCAGAAATAAGATCTGGCCAATAATAACAGAGTTTGAAAACATAATGAAACTCACATCTGCCACAGCAGGGAAAGATATATCCTAAATATATATTCATAGGAGATGGAAAAAAGTAATTGTTCCTGTTATGTGGCGTGGGACACATAGGATATTTAATTTAGGAGAACAAATGTGCTTAAGTTGTTACTGCAGGAAGGCTTTCTATCTCAGGAAGGTCGTTTTGGCATGTTGCATACCACTGCTGAGATCACAGAGGCTGACTCTGCTTGCAATTACCACCGAAGGACCTTGGATTCGGGCAGGCGGCCGTTATTCCAGCTTCTGGCCCTGAACACTGTGACATGTCAAAATTCCCACCGTCCTCAGTGCCACAGCCCCGGGCAAAACATGCATCAATGCAGCCAAACCACACTTGTGGAGAAATGGACACCATCATCAATATAATGAGCTGCCTTCCAGTCAGCAGTATGAGTTACTTTGTTCTGTACTGTATGGATTTTTAAAAAGAAAGGTGATGAAAGTATTTAATAGGAAGTTGGTTAAGTTTAACACAAAAATGCAGAAAAGTTGGGTGAACATCAACAGTTTCTTGAATGATCACAGCATCAAACCAAAAGTAATAGATTACTGAGCAAAAAGTCAAATTTCTGTTCTGGGAAACAAAACTCTTAAAAAGATTGATTTCGATCTGCTGTCCACCTAAATTACAATTTACTTTTAGGCTGTCTGCTGTTCACATTGTTTGTCATGGATTACCTCACAAGAGATTGTTATCTCTTAATGTTAAAGTGCAAATATCTTAATTTCTATTTACTTAAAGATAATAACATTTTATCAAATTTACTGGTCAAAATGTGTTAGGAAAGCTTGGATAAAGCAGTTTTGTGGCCTAGCTCAACTTACTTTTTTTTTTTTCTTCACTTTTTGTTTAAAGTTTTTTTACAGACTACACAATCCCAAAACTTTTTGGGGTAATAAAAGATAGATTTCATATGGATTTTATAGCATTATTTTAAAAAGGTAAATAAATTTGTATTACTTGAACAAGTAAAAGTTAAGGAACTATCCTTTTAAGGATTTTGCTCTTGTTTTGTTTTTACTGAAATGGCAGAAGCAAACAAAAAAAAATGACTTTTCAATCTATGTATTGATTTTTTGTGAATAATTTTCCTGCAAAAGCTTTAGCATCTCTGTAAAGCAGTTAGAACTGTCAAGGTGCTACACAAACAAACAAATCAAATTTAAACTGTCTGTTTTTGCTAAAAGGAAAATGATGTATGGGTTTTACTTATGGACTACTCCTATGATTACAGAGTTAAAAAATAAACATGCATTTAATGAATGTGAAGAAAAAAAGACACACAACGTAACTCATGGAAATAACACAATCCAAAGTTTAAAAATATGCTTCCTGTAGTAATTACACATTTTTTAGCAGAAACTGCTTCTTTGTTCAACCCAATGACATGATAAAACTGTCTTGTTTGCAACATAAATGATGCATAAAGTTGCTACAAATCCCCTAAAAGGAAACAGGAATCCAATGACGAGATTCCGCACCGTCTCCAACCACACCCACCCATCCTCCACCGCCACATTGCTGTGATCAGGTCATGTGGAGAGACGCTTCATCCCCATCTTAAGAATCCTAAAGCAGAGCATGATGCGTGGAGTAATTTGAGTGTAAGACGACACTTGAATTTCCTTAACCCTCTGATAGGATTAAAGAAAAAAGAGGAATAACGGTCTCCATCAGAGAAAGATGCTGGCAGCACCTTAAGCAGTGAATGAATTAAAGCCAAACAATTTAAACAAGTTAGATGATCTGAAGGGGATGAATAAATTTGGACTAAAGCAAAAAATAAGTTCAAACTAAAATAAAATAAAATGTCAATTGAAAAGAAAAGTTACATCTAACTGTGGGGAAAAAAAGAAAATTCTGACATGTCAGAATCTGACTGACATTCCATGAAGTGTGGCATTCACCAGTTTGTCACGCCTCCAAATATCTGCAAAGCATGTCATGGTTGGCCCGAGCATCTGTGCACAATCTGAAAAAGTAGCATGACTCCTGTGCAGATGGTCACAGGATGTGACCACCTCATGTTGCCTGTTCCCATCCATCCACAACTAAATAGCTCCTTTGACACCCTGCATTTGCAGTTCGTCTGAGATGCTCACATGATCACCTCAATGTTTTTTTTCTTTGAATGTAAAAAGATCAGAACATGTGCACAACACATCTCCGAGCAGGCTCAGTCATGAGTTATCCCTCTTCATATCATTCTTTGAAATCTGAATGTCCATCTGCCCTTTTTCATAACCCCCCCTCCACTCAACAGCAAAATCTAATTTATAACTACTGTCAAAGGCAGGTTTGACAGATAGATTAATCTTCCACTCAAGTTTACATCTTGGGCATCTGGACTGCTGATCTTGCTCTAACAAGCACAGAGGTCTCGGCCGGCTGTCTTATAACGGTGATGTGTTCATGGCTTCAGATGAACAGCTCTGTGACTGAAATCTATTTATGCGACAGCAGCAGCATCGGATCCAGAACGCTTTCCTGAGACCAGCACCAGTGTTACAGGAAGTAGGCTAGTGAACGGGTTCTTTACCTTGTCAAGCTTTGAATACAAAGAGTTTTTGATAGTAATGCTTCATTATCAGGGGAAAAAAAATAAAACAAGTTAAATCCTTTAAAGTCCCACTCTGATCCCCTTTTAATCTATTTTAGAAGCGTTCTCAGTGGTCTTTAAATAAAGATCATCCCGGTTTTAGCCAAAATTTAAAAAGTCATTTTCTAGGACATCATTTCTGAAGGTGTTTATTAGAAATTCACCTCTGAGTTGTGGGTGGGACTGTTGGCACGGGGCAAGCCCGCCCCACTTCCCGACAACCATCCATTTACACTCTCTCCTGCTTGCTTACAGCCCCTCAGACCCCCATCCTAACATTATAGGTCCAACAAAAATGCGACCAATATTGGAGCTATGCAGTTGAACAGTTTTGATCCAGATGCCAGCTCGGACTAGGAAAACAAAGATGAACATAAATCTGTTTGTCTGCAAGTGGATGCATCCGAATGGAGCAGGGAACTTGTGGACTGCCGACTGTGAGGCACTTACGTCACTGCTACAAGCTTCTTCAAACTGCATTTTTTGTCTCCTCCTGATTCACCACCATTTGAATAAAAAGATACTCAGAAACACAATTCTAAGCTTAAATTTTAATATTTATGTGTCCTCAATCATGGGAAAAATGCTACAAGAACATGTCGAAACACAGTTTTCACCAGAGTGAGTCTTTAAGGATTTCTTTCCAAGGAAAAACATGTTTTCACAAAGTACCCCTCTGTCATTGAGAAATGTTTTTTTTTTTTTTTTTTTTGCAATAATTTAACCCTAAAAAATGTCAAAAATGTTTATTTGAGTGATTATGATTATTTTTTCATTTGCTAAAGTACAAAAATGACAGAGTATTAGACAAAAAAGTTAATTCTAATTCAGCAATGAAGGCAGGTGAGGGTCCAGTCATTTCAATGTATATTTCTCTTGGATAAAATGTGTTTTTTTTACCTATAAAATATGCCATTGTCTGATCATAGAGGCTTATTTTTACCATCAACATTGCATTACTAATGGACAGCACAAACATCTCATACATTATAACATATTTTCTCTTTATTCATTTTAAATTAGAAATGCAGGTTTTGGATGTTCTAGTATCACAAGTACTTCATAATCCCCCAAATTTTAAAAATATGTCTTTTATAGATGTGGTGTAGTAAAGAGATTTCTCCATTTATAATTTTGTCAATCCTTTCTACATTTTTGATCACACCGGTCACTATGAGCAGTTTTCATACCCACAGTACACGATCTTTTCAGATGACTTGTCTCTTTAGGAAAGCTGAAGGAAAGCTGATTTCTTTCAGCTTTCCTTAGATATTCAAACTGAGTCTGTGGGACTTTTCCAGAACGAACCCATAGAAAGATGTTTGTCCAATGCAGTCCTTCTCGTGCATCATTTGCAACGCTCTGTAGTCCCATAAGTCTCTGAGTGACCCTGTGATGGGCTGATAACCTGTCAAGAGTAGCTTGACCTGCCTACCATCAGAAGACAACCTCAGTCTTCATGACCCTGAACAGGGTGGCTTGTTTAGAGAAAATGTAACTGATGTACAGAAAGTTCCTTCTATCCTGTTGAAGTGTCTTACCTTCAGTAATCAGCATCTTTTGTTCGTTCAGTTATTTAGACAAGGTAATTTAATTTGCATGGCATCTAGGGGGTTCAGAGTGCCGTCCAGAAATGCAAACAGCATAAAACAGGGGGACTGCAATAAAAAATAAATAAATAAATAAAGATAAAATGCATTTAAATCCTGTATACCAGCAACAGATCTGACGGGCATTTGAAATTCATCCATCCACCCCATCACAGAGCAACACAGAGATAAAGTCATGGCCATACTTTTTAAGAATTACATAAACATTGGAAGTTGAAAAAGCTACTTAAGTTTTTATAATAGCAATTTGCATATACTCCAGAATGTTATGAAGAGTGATCAGATCCATTGCATAGTCCTTCTTTGCCATGAAAATTAACTTTATCCAGAAAAAAACTTTCCACTGCATTTCATTGCTGTCACTAAAGGACCTGCTGAGATCATTTCAGTAATCGTCTTGTTAACTAAGGTGAGAATGTTGACGAGCACAAGGCTGGAGATCATCATGTCAGGCTGACTGGGTTAGAATGGCAGACTTGACATGTTAAAAGGATGCTTGAAAACCTTGTTCTTCCATTGTTAACCATGATGACCTGCAAAGAAACGCACGCAGCCAGCATTGCGTTGCATGAAAATTGTTTCACAGGTAAGGATATTGTGACTACTAAAATTACACCTAAATCAACAATTTATAGGATCATCAAAAACTTCAAGGAAAGAGGTTCAATTCTTGTTAAGAAGGCTTCAAGACATCCAAGAAATTCTAGCAAGCACCAGGATCGTCTCCTAAAGAGGATTCAGCTCGAGGATCAGAGTGCCACCAGTGCACGCACAGTGAGGCGAAGACTTTTGGAAGATGGCCTGGTGTCAAGAATGGCAGCAAAGAAGCCACTTCTCTCCAAAAATAACATCAGGGACAGATTGATCTTCTGCAAAAAGTATGTTGAAAGGACTGCTGAGGACTGGGGCAAAGTCATATTCTCCTATGGAGCATCTTTCCAATTGTTTGGGGCATCTGGAAAAGGCTAGTCGGCAGAAGAAAAGGTGAGCGAATGTGATTCTTGATTTGTGAGGGGCGCGTTATAGTAATTGTCTGATAACATGTCACTGAAAATGTAGCTGTAACACATGTTCAGGTTCTCCTAACCTTCTACAAAGGACCACAGAAGAGAGTTTCTTATCATTATAATTTGTCTTTTCCTTCAACTCTTTGTTCTGATGCGAATACTCATGGCTGCTCCTGGCAGTTCAGAGTTTGTAGCACTAGGCTAGGCTAGCAAATAACGGATGTACTATTTGAGCTACAGATACAAATTGCAAAAAGCTTCATCGCACATTTTTAGCAGTGTGGAAAAAGGGCAGTAGAAAGACACAACCAGCAGGATAACAACTCTGGAAAAATGTCATTGATAGCCCTCAAGCTCTTACCTCACCTTTTTTTTCACCTTTTACCAAATCACACAAATCCCGATCTCCACCCTCCACTGCCTCTTCAACAAAAGATGCTTTGAGGTCCTCTTTGTGCCCGGTGCAGATCAGGAGCGGAGCCACCTGAGACGAAGACGGCTTTAAATCCAGCTCACAATGGAAGCACGTCCATCCTAAAAAGAAACACAAACCGTGAATGACTGACAAAGTTTTACTATTTGTGGTTATTGTTTTACTTAATTTTCATTTTTTTTTTTATTTCACCCTCCTCATCAATTTTTGGCTGATGGTAATGCGCCCTGAGCTTTAAGCTTCACCTTTTTATATTCATCGCCCCGAGAGCCCTCCGTGGGGGCTTAAAACTTCAAACAGTTCCTCATGAAAAAGTCAGAAGGTGTGAGACATGTGTTCCCCCTCTTTGCCCCCTACCCTGCTGTCTTGCCAACACCAAAGGCCTGCATTGATTTTCTGTGAAGCAGGGCCGACTCCACCCCCATCAGGGATCACCTGGCTTACCAAAGCCTGCGTCTCTTACACAGCGCTGCAATTAAGGAAAAAGAGAACATATTGAGATGACCCTACAAGTTTTATTTTGTGATAAAATCTTCAAATAATCTTTAAATTCAAAGTCTGTTTTGTATAATGCACTTAAAAAAAAAAAGTTGAACTGTCAAGGTTGATTTCTTTACTCTGAGTCCATGTGGATAGTTCCTGCATATGAGTTAATAAAGTGCGGTTTATGGATGATCCTGGACAGACTGCACAATGTTAAAGAAATGTCCTGCAACTCAGAAAGATTTAAAACTGTCCCAGCTGTAAATTTAAAAAAAATGCAGCAGGAAAGGTTATACAAGAGCCAGCAGAGATAAAAGTCTGAGGTGGCTTTCCTGGACAATGATCCATTGACGATCCTCTTTAAATTAAACATTCCCTTCTGTTTGTCTACGCTAACTCCCTCCGGCAGGCAGAGTCAGGGGGATTTCTGCACAAACTTTTCTTAAAAGTCATGGTTCCTGTCCTTTAGCTCCTAAACCTTAACAATGCAAATCTAGCCAAATATTAAAAAAATTGTAATTATTTGATCAGTCAATCCTTTGACATTTAAATTTTTTATTAATTAGATTTATGTAGAGAACTGCAACATTTAACCTGAGCAGAAAACTGACAAGTGCTACTTTCTTTCTATGTATGCTCATAAATATTGAAACGGGTAAATCAGAGTCTCTGTTAACACAGAAATTCTTCCAACACAATCAACGTGTCTGCATTTTTTGTATTAACTGATTTGTAAACTTAGAATAGAATGTTATAATAGGATAGCAAAATAGCAAAAACACCTACATTTGGTTTATGGTAGTCTGCTTTCACACTGGACTTTTTGGACAGCAAAACATCATTATCTTCATTCAGTTATTAAAGCTTCTTGTTTGGAGGCATTAAAGCACAACAAAAAATGGAATTCCAAAAAAAGACTGAAAAAGGATGGAAAAAATAAAAGCCAATACCTATTTGTATGATCATCACAAGCACAGTCACCTCCCAATTACTCCTATATCACCATAAGACATTTCTAACTTTGAGATTCACTCCCCTTTTTGTTATCTTATCTAAAACATCAGATAGGTCGATTTTTCTTTGTGGTTTACGTCCTTTCTTTGGATTTGGAGGTCCATCTGCAGTACCAGAAGTGCTACCTGTGATACTTTGTATCCAGAGTTCATGTCATCAAAACATGTTGGGAATTAGAGCAAATGAACTGGTCTGGACCAAACATACTTGATGTGAATGCACCCAAAGAAGCCATATTATCCTTTACCTCAAAGTTGTTGGGTCAAATATGAGATTCAAGTGGAAAAGGTAATAAACTAATAAAGCTATGGATATTGTCAACAGGAAAGCAAGTAACCAATAATAGTTCTATAATATCTAGTCAGCACTTTCACCAATGGGATGCACACTCTTGGTTAGTTTTACGCACATGCTTTCACTGTCGTTCAACCTTCAGAACCTGCAGGAGCTGTATTGTATGCTCAAATCACATCAACTGATCAACTGAATGCAGACATGTAGATGTAACTGAACTCCATCCTACAATATTTGTCTGACAAATGACGCTTTTCTGATGTGTAAACGTAGTAAGTTTAAAGATCCTTTCTGATCTCAATGATTCAATGATTGTCCTCTCCTCTCTGCCTCCTATAGATAATCTGTACCATTTCATTCATCACCTGTGTGCATTTCCTGATAAGCGGAGAGCAGTCCTTTAGAACAGATAAAAACTGATTATTGAATAAATTTAACAGCTGGTTTTCCTTCTGTTTTACTAGCAATAAACATGTCCAATATTTGTTTTGCTTTTTGAGCACATTAAATAAAAGGAAAAATACAGACTTATGGTGTTAAATAGAAGGTAGCAAACAATAAAGAGTTTTTACAGAAAGCCCCAAATAAATTGATTAACCTGTATTTTATATTTAAAAGGATTTATCCCAATAACATCACTAATGCAGAGAACAGTAATGCATTTGTGAGAAACTCACAACGTTGTGCTAAAAGGACGCCACCCACCTCATAAACACGTTGACAAGAAAAAAAAAAAAAATCAGTTAAATATTAAATCCTAATGGAAACATTAACAGCGTGTTGAAGTGCTAAAGCAGCCGTTTATGGACAAAAATTACTCACTAATAAAGGTGCTTAATGCAGGTGATTTCACACGTTAAATGTTATGAATGTATGATGGTAATGGATTTGACAGACTTTTACTTCCCTGCCATCGACAGCAGACGTCTTTTTATTTTATTTTTTAAATGACATAATAAAAAGCACCAATTAAGGAGAATCGAAGCAAACCAACGTTGGCCGGGAAATGAGCAGCAAAGAATGTGCTTTGGAAACGACTTAAAAGAGCTTGGCGTCGACATGTGAGACACAACTTCCTTGGCTACTTCAAGCCCTGGTCTGATGTCAGCCTCTCTTTCTAATGGACAGCCACAAAGCTGACAGGCCGTAAATCAGAGGAAGTATAGAAAGCCATTAGTCCAGGGATACACAATAAAAAGCGGTAATGGTCTCATAAAGCCTGCAACACCACAGCAGACATTCTGATTCTGTCTATTAAGGGCTGCACAGAGCCTCGGATGAGTGAAAATATAGGAACCATTTTTCTTTTGTGCATTGTTGCCTGGGGTCCTGTGCTGATGATCAATGTACAATAAGATGCACTGCCCTGAGAGGTATTTATTTACGCCGCACTCCACCTGACTGAATATTAGAGAAGAACGTTGTGATTATGAAGTGCTCCTATTGAGCTTCATGTTACAGAAGCTTTATTGATTTACTGGGAGCTGGTTGTAGATGCTTTGTGAGCCATGGGTGCTGGTTATTGTAAGAACAATAGATTGCACAACTTTTTATGATGGATACAAACAAATATTTTTTTCTTTGGTGGTTAGCTGCTCTCATGGATTGTTTTTCGTTCTTTTTGTTCACATGTGAAGTTTTTCTGAATAGTTTTGTCTTTTTTTTATTACAACAAGAAAGTATTTGTCAATGTGTACATGACTCAGCTTTGTGACAGTCTGATATGAATTAAAGGCTGTCCATGATTCTGTGTGTACATTTAAAATGTGGGAAATGGATGAACATGAACACAGGGGAAGAAAATTCTAAAATAATAGGAAATAATTGCTTGTTGGAAGGTTTTTGGTACTCTGTCTTCTAAATAAAATCTGTTAGAAATTTTTTTGTTGAACCATTATTAGTAGCAAGAAAAAAACATGAACTTAAAAGTATACTCCGACATTAAATCTCTCACCTAAAAGCATTTTATTTCACCAACAATGCTCAATTCAAAGCCACCTCATGTTAATGCAGTTAAAACACACATCCGCACTCTCACTGAACTGCTGCACTTGAACTTTTTCTCTTCCTGACATTGTTCTATCAGTAACGAGTATAAGTCATTTTACCTGCAGAAGACTTCAACCCACTTTCAGTTGCTATATAGACGATGCCATACTTGACTCTAGACTTCTTTGGTGCAATAATTGCATTGAGGTTCTGTTTACGTGCAAAAAGGAAAGCAAAAACGCCTAATGCATCATACTTCCACCACCATGCTTCCAGAACATTCTAAATATAAGCGAAGGTATAATATTAAAGAATATTAAGGACGCATCTGCGCCATTCCTTCTGTTAGCTTCATACATTTCTGCACCAGCCAGTTATTTAAACTGAAACTAAGAAAATAATACGGTTTAGGATGACACTTGGGACAATATAAATAGCTCCATTTTTACGAAAGAATTTTTGATAACATTTTTAGCCAAACAAGAGTGAAGCATTGCCAGGTTCAAATTTAGAACCTTTGATTTGTTTGAGCTTTTTTGTCAATTCAGGCTTTGACCTGGCACAAGCAGGACACTGGTTTGCATTTTTCTTTTTTTCTCTTTATATCTGTCTGTCTATATGTTTGTCCTCCCTTATATTTTTTTGTTTCATTTTACTACATTTTTGTGTATTTTTTTTTCATTGGGATTTTAGTTTTTTGTTTGTTTGTTGTTGTTTTTTTGTTTGTTTGTTTTTTGTTACATGTAATTTTTAATTACTTTACTTTTTCAATGCTTCAAAACTTCTAGGGCATAATGCTTCAGGTCACATAGACCCTGACCAAAGGTTGCAATTCTGTCCATACTCTGTTTTTATGTTTTTCTCAAAAAAACAAAAATATTAATAAATTGTATCCATATAGACTGTAGAACTTGGAAGGGACTGGTTTGTTGTGATAGATGAAGATTATCATGACACAAGGGAAGGTTAGGGTTAGTATATATTGCTAAACCGTTTGTTAGGGTGACAGTTTTGTGAAATGATTTTGAAATTGATCAAATGTAAGCTATAAACTTGTAATTAAATATTGTAAAGAAAAGACGGACTCATACTTCTATGTAGAATTTTTATTCAAATATTTAATCAAAACTATACAGTTGCCCCAACTTTAGAGCAGAGACCAACTTTGTGCTGTACGTTTTATGGTGAAGGCCATAGGTTGGGTCATGATTTTTTTTGTCTTTTTTTCAGTTTTCGACATAACAAATTTAATTTACCAAAATGATTCATCTTGAAATGATGCCAGTGACTCGACAACCAGATGCCAAATTTCCAAATAATTTCCTCAAATCAACCCAAATCTCGTTCCACTCTAGAAAATAAGAAGCTCCACAGAGTGACACACCAACAGGCCGTTCCAAAACTTCCAGCTAGACTGAACCCGCCTGTAGACGATGACAAGCCCCTCTCTGTCTGATGTCACTTCCCATTTGCAGGCCGACTGCTATCTGCTACCGGCTTCTGCCAATAATAGCTCATCAAAACAACACAACCCTTCTTGGCACCAAAATAAAGGCTGCGGTCCATGTCTGTGCCACTCAGTTGTCAATTAAGACTCCTCTCCACACTGACACTTGTGACTTAAAAGAAACAGTGGAGAATGTGATGAATCTGAGCCGACAGTTGAGAAGGCAGTACGCTGTGTTGCAGTACCATAATGTGCTCAAGATATGGATAACAACTGACACCTCTGGCAGGTCTTATGAAGTTTGATTTCATTTGTCAGGCCTCTTCTATTTTGTCTTTTCAGCTCACTTGCTCTCCCGCTTTTCAATCATCATGGTAATAGCTCATTGTGATAGCCTGAAGACACTCGCACTCTCTTTCATTTAAAATGCAAGGACATAAATAAAGCAGGTGCTGTTGTGGGCAACATATCAAGATGGCATTTGCCATATCCCAGGGTGTTCTGATATAAAATTCATAGCATTTTTAAAAAAAATAGAAAAACACACAATATTTTGCTATAGACAGACCACAGACATCTCAGAAATAATCACTGGCTTCAGTATTTGATCTCAGTCAAATGGAGCAGTAAGTGTCCAAGCTTGTCTCTGCGAATGCCTTTCATGCTTGTCTCCAGCCAGCCGCGTGACGCTAATTCCTGACTGAAGCGCTCCTCCCGCGCATCCTTAATCCTCCCTTTGAAATGTGACAAGATCATTCTTTAGGCCCACTTTAATCTGAATAATCTGCCCATCACAGACGTTCATCCCGACCCGCACTGCGCCTCCAGCATCATAACACGCTACCTGTACATTTCCCCCACCGACTTAGGCTCCAGAAATTAAATCTAGGCAACTAAGTAAGACGGATCAACATCTTCTGCTAAAGGTTTGCCAAATAACAATGTTAGGTCATGAGAACGTATAAAAACTATCTGATTTAAAGAGTTATACATTTATGAAGTGTTAATTGAGAGGCAAACTTTGTCCAACATGTGACGTGTTTCACTTTTTAAACTTTTCGTCAGTTAACATAAAAAAAAACAAAAAACAAGTTTTTGATGTTTAATGAGTCAAATCAACTGAAGAGTCAAACTTTGATGCCGAAAACATGAAAATGCTAGTTGCCAAGCTAATGAAGAGTCCATTGGGTCTAACATGAGCTTCTTGAAGTTTCCACAAAGTTCCAAACCAGTAATGCGGCAGCTGTCAGATCAAATTCAGCAACTGGTTCCAACGCTAACAGGGAGGCAACATGAAGTTAACTCCTCTCTACAGCATGACTACAACTTGCCAGGATCTTCACCCACCTGATGGCAAGTAGAGGACAGCACATCATCTCCACAGGCTTTACTTTCTACTCCTGACCAGCTTTAACTAATTGAGGAGACAAAGTGAATAAGACCCTTCAACGCTGCGATCTTGGCTGCACCTCAACTTTTCTAACTCTCGCCGTCATGCTGAGCTCCTGCCGTCTGACTTCCGGCAAGATAATGTAACTTCTCCACGTCAGCTTGATCTCCTGCAAAAGAAGTCAGGTCTATTTGACACAGATGGGGAAGGCGGGGGGGGAGAAAAAATACCTTGGGTACAGTGAATGAGAGTAAGTATGACTTCTTAGTATCTGAAATGTCCTGTCATGAACAAGTAATATCTGTAATACTTCTTGACACATTCGCCTATAACCTCTTATTCTTTGCCAGCTTCTGTGGGGCCGCTCTCCTCTCTCCAGGCAAAGAAGAAAAGCAGTCTATTTTCTTGTCATATTTGGTTGAAAGGGGACTATCAAGTCGGAGTCTAATTTCCTCCACTTTAAAGACAGTCCACATGCAAGGTGCATTACCATGCTATCAAGGTGATGGGAGCAATTTCAAGCTGTCAGTCAGTCATGGAAATATCAGAAGGACTTAATGTCTAGTCCGGCTGTCAAAGGCACCGGTGAAGTCGCGGTGAGCTTAATCTGACTTCAATTCTCCAACTTACTTTCCAGAGTTTGCTCTGTTTTACTGTACATTGATACATGCACCTCCGCAGATATATAAATGACAATGTTTAGCTGGAGAAGACAGATTATATAGAAGTCAAGAAAATGAGACTTTAAAGAAATTCATTAAACGCTCTAGCTACATTCACACCAAGCTCGGCAACGCGCTATCAATTTCCAATAAAGTTGTGTAAATACGTAATTCAGACTACTTCATTCAAAACTCTTGGCAGACGTGCGATAGTAAACAGTTGAAAAAGAAGAAGCCCCTCCCTGCTTGTCCAGTGTGAACACCATGGGCCTAATGCGTTTTCAAGAACGTGCGTTTAGTGCGTTCTTGAAAACGCGTCACATGCCCAGTGTGTCTGTAGCTTTAGACTTTTAGCTTATGTGTACAACTGCATCCTATCCTGCATTTTGACGCAGCATCTAGTTAAAGCTGTTCATTTCCAGATAGACACACCAACTGTGGGTGACACACCAGGCCTGTACTAAACCATTATTAATGTGACAGAACTCGGTGCAAAGCAAATCAATTAAACAAGAGCAATATCCATAGTCTGGATAACAACCTTTTAAGACTGCTTTCATGTGACAAAGAGATCATGAACCAGACTTTTACACCAGGACCTGACAGGTCAAGAAAGCCGCATGAAACAATAGCACTTTCTAACCATAATCTCGCCTTTTTACCTGTCAGATCCAGTCTGCCTGTCGGGCTCCTGACATGGCCGTGCCTTGCATCAGCTGCCACGGGGTACATTTTAATGTCACATTGCGAGAATTTCTTATTGCATTTGAGTGACATTTTAATGCTGCATTTACAGGCTGTTTCATTTCAGGGGTGAGCTTCGTGAACAGTTTTTACAATAGTTTTTCTACTGTCCTGATAGTTTCAGTTATAGGTCATTTTAGGATTATTTGTTTTTCCATGAATCAGGAAACCAGAATATGCAGACTAGAACCAGTACCTGGTATAAACAAATCCCACTAATCCACACAGATATACTTCTGCAACAACAAAAAGAAACTTTCGCTTGTTATGTTTTTTTAACATAATTATTTTTTGTTTTGTTTTACACCACGGGCAAAAAGTGGCATTCAAAACAGATCTTTAGATTTCATTTGAAAATGTCAGAAAACAGAAATACTAATTTTATAGAAACATATAAATGTGAATAAATTGTTATTTTACCTCTTTAAAACTTGATATGTGTTGTATACTTCTATAATATAAATAATTTGACACCCAGTCCTAGTAAAATGTTTTATGTGCACCAACTGGATGATTTCTGTTAAAATTGATATTTCCTTGGTAAAACTAATGAATTTCTGCATAGTAAGTTAAAAAATGTCAGTCGTTTAGAGATAAAGCTGGGAGTTTGGTGTCTGCTGCAGCGCTCCATCCATCACGTCCACAATAAAGGAGTTTCTGCCTGACGGTCGAAATTTATGGTCGCCCTTCTCTGCCCTCATAACTCACAGAGCTGTGACAGAGGCTGACAGCTGCCGCCGAAAACGACACCTTTGTTATCAATCACAAACAAACAAAAAACACTTGCATATGCTTAACTTTTGCCAGATCAGCAAACCGTTCATGAGTTACTGAGTAATAGGACTGGAGGGGGTCTTTTGATGGGATGAACAGCTTGATTAATGATGCCCACAAAAGGGTTTACACACTGAGATGGAGGGCAATTTTTTATTGCTTTTATTAAAAATGTTTCGTAAATGTATACTGAAAACAACGGAATGTCTTAATCTGGGAAGTTGATTTAAAAAACAGACCAGTTTGTGATGGATGCGTGAGGGAAGGGAAACAGCAGTTCTTCTCTTGTGTGTTGAAGGAACCTCAATCTGAATCTGACTGAAAAAGAATCCAGAGACAGCTGACAGACAGCTAGTCAGCTGTCAGTTCCAGGTCTGCACGCCAACTCGGATTCAGAAGACAAACTAGGAGCTCCGCGCTGGATATACACGGGGCACGTTTTGTATTTCTAATTGCAGATTAAAATATCTCCTCAACAGTGACTGACAATGTGAAGACTGCTCCTGTATTCTTGTACCAAAAACTTAGACAAATTGCGCACTGATGAAAACGTGGAGAGGAAACGTTGTTCACAAAGTTATCCGATCTGGTGCAAATGTGTCTATGAAATTGTGTTTGTTTGGGTTTGGGTGATGTGTAACCGTCCCTGAGCTTCAGTCTCCCTGATCCACACACGCTGGACAGTGGAGCAGCGCATGCGTTCCTGTGCCAATTACGCAAAGACGCAGAAACATCTTAAAATTAAGGGCGCTCATCGTGGGTGAAAAATGAAACAGACACCAGCGTGGAGAGACAACTTTTTTTTTTTAGCGTGGAGAGACAACGTTACTTTACTTTGACTCTTCATTACGTCAGGATCTCCTCTTTGATTGGGAGGCTGCAGAGGCAGCAACCTGCAGTGTGATTCCGATTCCGCTGGAGAGAAGGAGGCGGGGTGATCTCTCCTGCCCGAGAGACCCACGTAAACCGAGCTCTCTTTCGGACCAGCAGCCCCACTGTTAGAGCGACGGCACGGACGGAGCAGCGCAGACGCAGAGTCAGAGTGCACGGATTCGGCTCACTCTCTCCGCGTCTGGTTTGAGGATACTACTGCGTCTTTTTGTTTGTTTTTCCTGGAAAAGCTTTTAGTCAGACGCTCCTACTGTTGGCTTCGAGCATCTTCCTCATGTATTTTTCAACCATTTGCACGAGACTTGGGTCATGATCACATCGCCCACGGTCTCTTTTCTGAGAAATAGCACAAATCCAGCGTGGGAGAGCGGCTCCACGGGGGAGAAGGGAGAAGGAAAGATCCGCCAAGTATTTTGTTTCAACTCGGTCTCTCCTGCAGACCCTTCTCGCCAAGCCAGTCGTCTCCCCATAAAGGTTTTGAAAATGCTGACAGCGCGGTCAGGACACATTTTACACCCGGAGTACCTTCAGCCTTTACCGTCCACTCCCATCAGTCCCATCGAGGTAAGAACGTGGTTTGGGTGAAACGTTTGCGCACAACTGTGGGACTTACGTCCTGAAATCCACGGACTCTTGCTTGCTTGGAAGCTTGCGGGGGGCGGGGGGGGGGGGTGAGGAGTTGAAAAGTGAAGTCATTGTAATTGTAAATGTAAATTTGTTCTTGTGGAAAATCGTTTTCCATTTCATCTTCACACAAGTTTGTGCGCAGTGCGTAAAATACGCGCAACACACGCCTGGAAACATATATTGGAAAACTTAAAAAAACGTGGATGTCTTTATTCATTTGTTTGTTTGCTATTTACTTTATTTATTGTCTGTTTTTTTACTCCCAGCTGGATGCCAAGAAAAGCCCGCTGGCCCTGTTGGCCCAAACATGCTCGCAGATCGGCAAACCGGACCCGCCGTCGTCCTCCAAGCTGTCCTCTGTCACCTCGAATGGATCTAGTGAGAAGGAGAGCAAATCTGGGCCGCTGAAAATGAGTGACATCGGAGCCGACGACAAATCTAGCTTCAAACCTTATTCCAAATCATCAGAGAAGAAAGACTCGAGCAGCGGTGGCAGCCTCAGTGGGGATAAAACTAGTTTCCGAGTGCCTAGCGCCACCTGCCAGCCGTTCACCCCCAGGACAGGCAGCCCCAGCTCCTGCACCTCCGTTTCTCCCCTGCCGTCTGATGGCAAAGCGGGGGATAAGGACGAAAAGAAGGAGTCTGACAGCAATAAAAGCAGCACAACAGAAAATAGTGGTAGCCAAAGGATAAACGGAATTACCTCTGAAGGCAGCCAACACCAAGAAAACACATCTGGATCCAAAAGCGGTACATCAGACTCTACATCCGTGACCTCCTCCTCCTCTGTTCTCGGCTCTGGACTGGTGGCCCCCGTTTCCCCCTACAAGCCCGGTCATACCGTTTTCCCCTTGCAGTCTGCTGGTATTTCATATCCAGGAAGTCTAGCAGGTGCTTACGCGGGTTACCCGCAGCACTTTCTCCCTCCCGGAATGACCCTTGACCCCACCAAATCCAGCAGCCAGCTTTTGAGCGCACAGTTTGCTGCTGCCAGTTCACTCGGATGCAGTAAAGCAGGAAGCAGCCCTCTTGCTGGAGCCTCCCCGCCGTCTCTGATGTCAGCGAGTCTCTGTCGAGACCCCTACTGCCTCAGCTACCATTGCACAAGCCATTTGTCCGGCGCGTCCAGCGGCAACTGCGCGCATGACTCGGCGGCTGCAGCTGCGGCAGCCAGCGCGCTCAAGTCCGGATATCCGCTCATGTACCCCACGCACCCGCTGCACAGCATGCACTCTTCCACTCCGTCTTTTACCGGACATCCTTTATATCCCTATGGCTTTATGTTGCCCAACGACCCCCACCCGCACGTGTGCAACTGGGTGTCTGCAAACGGACCTTGCGACAAGCGCTTTTCCTCCTCGGAGGAGCTCCTCAGCCACCTGCGGACTCACACGGCCTTCGCCGGCACAGACAAGCTGATATCGGGTTATCCGGGCTCAGCATCTCTCGCTAACGCAGCTGCTGCCATGGCTTGTCACATGCACATCCCGCCTAACGGCAGCCCCGGGAGCGCGCTGGCCCTCCGGGGCCCCCATCACCCCCTCGGACTCAGCGGCCGCTATCACCCCTACTCAAAGAGCCCTCTACCCACTCCGGGGGCTCCAGTGCCGGTGCCAGCCGCCACCGGGCCATATTATTCCCCATACGCTTTTTATGGACAGAGACTCACAACTGCTTCGGCCTTAGGATACCAATAGAGACAGAATAACAGGTTTATACGGAGATTGAGGCCCAGTGAGTTTTCTATTGTAATTCATGCAGGGACTGGATCCACATGAGGATCTCTGTATTTATTTGCGATAGCTTCAAGCGTGACTAAAATAATAAAACAAGAAAAGTCTAATACATACATTTCAAAAGCCTCGTTATTTTTGAAGGGATTTTTACAGTGTTCAAATTTGGAAATATTCAATCTTAAATCATGTTTAGTTTGTGCAAAACTTTTTAATCATGTATCATTTAAATTTTTGAGGAAATCAGAATACTGAATTAATTTAAACTTATTGATCAAAACTAAAACCATTAACTGTTTTCATTATTGATTGATGGTTGAAAATGCATTATTATAATTATTTTTTTAAAATATTGCTTTCATAAGTATTCTCATTTAAATTAATTTATTTGTGCTGAAGTTTTTGTTAAAGCTAAAATACAGACATAAAAGCTTTTGCATCTCTACAAGACCAAATATATAAATTTTGTGTGACTAAAATGATGATTGGAACTTGAAACTGCTCAGAAGCACCTAATGCAGCACTCAAAGTCTTTTTCCCAGGCCAAAACAGGCTTTAGAGCTTTAAAATGCAAGGATAGGATCAATCCATATATGATCTTTGCTCCATGATTTTATAAATATATCTTTGTGAGTGTTCAAATGAAACACAGTGCCAATTTAAAATGCTTACTAGTTTAATCAATCCATGTAAACAAGTAAGATAACTCCCACCGACAGCTTTCTCACCCATCCTGAGTAAATCATAGGGTTTCTTAGCAATTAAACAACCACAACAGTCAAACATCATAATCATTAAGTTTGCCCATTTTTCATGTAGATGAGGCCCAAACTCATGTGATGAAGGGAAATTAAGCAACAATTCAGCAGTGCAGTCAGTCAGCCATGGAGCCAGCATGCGTCTATGTGAGGCATTCATTCTTTTTTATGAACAGCACATAATTAACAGGCTGTGAACAAACAAGACTGAGATCTTTTTGGATGTGGAGCCGACGTGTGGTTCACCCTTTGCACATAAGAAGTCAGTAAATCATTCTTACAAAGCCAATTAGAATGGACCTGCAGGTGAATGATACAATTTTAATTCTGCAGCAATGAAAAAGTATTTATTTGGATTAAATTTGGGATGGTTAATTTTTTAAAATGAGATTATAAAGCAAGAGGTTATATGTTTGAGCTTAACAGAAAGTGCCAGGAGCTGTTCTTTAACAGAAACTTAAAAATTACTATATGCAAAATTTAAGATAAAGCTTAAAAACTACATTTTTCTTTCATCTTTTGAGGTCAACATAAAAAATATTTAACGAACAAACTCAACTATTCCAACTAATGATCTTAAATCCAGTTCTCATATAGGAACTTATCTTGTGTTCTTGATAAACACAGAACAAGCTTTTAAGTTTAAATGTGGTATTTTAACAAAAAATAACAAAGTTGCAAATAATTTTTTCCTCTTTTAATCTTTATTAGCAGCTAAATTACAACTTCATGAGCAAAATAGCAAAGTTGAATCTGAAGTCATGTGTTCTGTTAAAGTTGAGTTCGATGATGTTGCTTCATTGGTTTGTAAGGCTTTGTTTGCTCTTTTGTGATAGAGTTAAAGAGTTTGAACATAAACTAAAAAATAGCAGAGATTTTATTAGTAATTTATTTTTGGGTACTTTTTAGAGCTCAAAACGTTTAAGGAAAGTTTTCTTTCCAATAAAAAGGAGAATTGAGAAATTTGTTTGCAAGTATGTTCATCTTCACCTGAAATTATGGTCTCCTTCATTAGGTGTAATCTGCATTTGATACATCATCTTGATCAAATGCTTCTCTGATATGTTCAGGGTCATCCATCTTTTTCTTACGTGACGGAGGGTCTTTTCCCTGTTTGAATGTCTTTTCCTTAGACTGTCCAGCTGTGTGTCTCCATGTTGAATCCCAGAGACGGCCCCACCTGCTCTGCTTTGAACTCCGACGTGAGCTGGGCTCATGGCCTCACACATGAGCAGAAACAGATCAGCCTGCTGTAGACACTTGTTTGTGTTAAAAAGAAAAAAAGAAAAAGCGTCCACTTCTACACAGCTGCACGCCATGTGCCGCGGCGTTGTCCGGGGCCCGTTCTGGTTGAAGGCCGCGGACATCAGCGCTGCTACGCTGGATTCACGTTCATTCGTGAAGCGCCCACAGCCATGTGTGAAAGCACAGCTTTCCATATGCAAGGAACACATCCATCAAGCAACTTTCAAACACTTGTCAAAAATGTTACAGTCACATAATGGATTTAACACCCTTTTGTCAGCTATATTAATGATCCAATCAAGGGATTTCCCATAGTTACACAAACATTAAACGCTTTGAATAAACCATCGACCGTGATTACGCTCTTTAGAAAACCAAGCAGATTTCTGCTTAAGGACACAAAGGAAAAACTGATGACATTTTGCATGTTCAGTCAGCTGAAAAGCGTGTCTTCCATCATCCACAGAAACATGGAGGTTTATTTTTGCTGGAGAAAGGCTTTGGCTTCTCCAAACACATCCCATATTCATCATCGCTCCATCATTTCCTCCCTCGGACACGGAAAGTAAGAATACAGTTAAAGCTGGCTTTTACTCAGCCGCTGACCTTTGGAGCTTGTCTTCTTGTGTTAGTGCAGCATCAGAAAAATGGAGGAACTGTTGTCAGGACGCTGACAATTACCTTAATGCAGAGAAGCCGAGGTGTCCCTATTTTGTGTTTTCACAGCGGTGCATCTTTTATAAGCTTCTAGCCAGCCGATGCCATGCAGAGGAAAGGGGAATTTTCTTTTGAAGACAGTCTGTCAACACACAAAGCGAAAGAAGGAGCAGCAGTGAGTTAAACAGTGGGCCCTTGTCTTTCAGCACTCAACATGCCCTATAATTTACAAACTACTGACAGGGGGCATTTTGAAGTCTGTCAAAGGCGGCAAACTTTTTGTCTCCAAATGTCTTGCTCACAGTGGGCCGACTTCTGCCTCAGCTTGGGTGATTAATGACTTATGGCCTTATTGTGTGGAGGTGGCTAATTAACTACAGACTGACTGAGGAAATGCACTGTAAAAACTTGCCTCCAATAACCCCAATTTTTCCCTCTCCTCATCTTGGCATGTGGAAGCGCTTACTGACAAATTTACAAAAAAGCAGAGCAGCTTTGAGCAAGATGAATAGCCTCTGTAAGCAGTAAACAGCCTTTAATTTAACCGTGTTTAAATGGATGACACACTGGCATCGTGCTTCCGCGCCGTTCGTGCTCTCTGGTTGTGAATCGCAGCCAAAGCTCCCCCTCGCCGTTGGGTTAAAATTAGGCTTGGCATATTCATGGGGAGGGTTTCTCTGTGGTTAGGCTGGCAAACATGTGCTTGTTGCCTCTGAGTTTCCAGTGGTTCGTTTAGACTGACTTGCTAAGACAAAGACAATCAGTTTCTTTTGCAAAACACACAGAAGAAGAAGCCACAAAGGAACAGACCAGATGTTTTTTTTATGGAGCAAGCAGGAGGACAAAGGAGGACTGTAGGTGCCACTCCTGTCACCTTCTGTTATTAGGTTTGTTGCTGTTTTTGCAGTGATGTCGACAAGAAAACTCAATCAACTTACAATCAAACTTGCGTGCTTTGGTCACATTTTTTGCCCTGGCCTGTTGGATGAATTGAAACATTTTGGCAAAAAAAAAAAAAAAAAAAGTCAAAAGGGGCGAAGACAAACAGTGATGGAGTACGCAAAATGTTACTTCAATAATGTTGCATATGAGAAATGCCAAGTGGACCCCAAGTGGTGCACGATGCATCATGCCAGCTGGTCGACCATTTCAGGTGATGGACTTTACACTTACCTAAGTCAACTATAACAGAACGCTGGTCATTAATTCACAGAAGGACCTGCGGAATCGAGCCATCTGGCTAAATCGACAAAGTAATCTACAGCTCGTAATTATAGCTGAGGAGCAGAATTTCTCTTTAATCTTTCCCAGCTTTCAGGACGGAAGAAAAGAGAAGAAAAAAACTCCATCTGCGCCATGTAGCACATAATTTTTCTTTAAGACAAATGGTTTGTTTTCGTATGATCCAAAATTAGATCAGCACAAAACAATCAATCTCATACAGAGCCTGGGAAAAGAATCAGGATTCTGGATTTTGTTTTTCCTCCTTTTCTTCAGCTCCTCACCTTTCATTTTTCTTTAATGGATGGTTTTACAGCGGTCAGCATTCCTTCCGTGATGCTTTTTTAGTTATCACACGACATATACTAGACTCCAGAAAAATTATAAATATGAAAAAGCAACTTAATATAGTGATTCCTCTTTTTTTTTTACTCAGACCTGCAAGAGTGGAACCAAAATCAGTGTTAATGTAGAACTAAAGCGAGCAAAACACTTCATGTTATCCTGTCTCCAAATTAGGAAGACGATACAACTGTCAGGTGCCCCCCCCCCCCATTACAGGAGCAATGATGCTTTCACTGCACGACAAAAGGGAAATGGGTGCATGTTTTTTTATAAGAGACCTGTCTGTCAGCAGGCTCTCAAGTCATAACAAATCACCAGCACTCAGCTGAGGCTGAACATTCAGGGCGTCAGGAGGAAGACGGATGACCTGCAGGCTTTTGAAGTGCTCTGGCAGTTCAGATGGCTGAGCGGCGCTGACAGAGAAATATACACAACAGAGCAACCAATAATGAGAACATTAAACATTCCAGCCACCTGACAGGCTGACAAAAACAGCCTGACCGGACATCAATCATCCTGAGTCATAACCTTGACAATCAGTCCCTTCTGAAACCGTCCCTTTACCTCAAGGCCTGCCCTGCAGAGCGTCGCCACCTAAAAAGGTAAAAAAAATAAAAATAAAATAAATATCTGAAGTCTAATTCTTTAATTCTGATAGATAAAGACAGGCAGTCCCAGAAACCACAATGCATTGCTTCAGCAAATGATGGATTCAGAGAGAACTGGCAACATCTTTGTAAAATAAAACTCTCCAAAGATCGATTGGAGAAAAAATGTTGTCAAACTATTTTCCTGAAAGGATGTCTTGGTTAGGAACACAAAAATGCATCCAGCATATGTTTATGGACTTGGCTGCATAAATCTGTGTATTAATGACACCCTACAGGCATTTGGAAGCTATATAAATACTTGCAACGGAGCCAGCGTGTTTCGATAGAACTGCAGGCGTTAATCAGCAGCGTAGAGGCTCTTGAATGTGCTCTTAACAAGGTCATGCTTGAAGCCAGAGAGAAATGTACTAAATGTCAAGTATTAAAACTCTTATTTTTGCAAATGAAGGCCCTTGATCCATTTATTATGGGAATATGGGAAAGCTAGTTAGTCACTAGCCCAAGTCAGTAAAAATAGAAAAAGAAAAAGTGTGTTGATATCACTCGTTTAAAATTTGATGAAAGAACCTTTCAAAATAATACTTCCTGTTTTTCCATTTCACCTATAGAAAAACAAGCAGTAAACTACGTCAAAGCAGAACTGAAAGGAGAGCTTTAAAACCAACGTCGCCTTTTCGTTAAGCGAAAAACAAGAAGCAGGGCGGATGACCATTTCCAAACAGTACCTGAGAGGGAGCTGCACAATTCTAGGCCCTGAGGATGATAAATGACTTTGCTAACTCTGCGGGACTGCAGACTCAAATGAGGATGGAGCTAATTGCCGTGCGAAACTCTTTGGCATGAATGGAAAGAAAATGCAGGCACGCCATAGTTAGAAAAAAAAAAGTAGGCCCAGTTGCAGCTCTGAACTCCTTGCGGGCTTTTGCTTACAGGAGTTCACTTGGTGTCCATAAATCATTGACTGTTTACAGCTGAAACCACCCTTAGTCATCAACATGCAATACACTGAGTGACAGATTCCATCCTGACTACATTAGCCTGAAGTTCAAACAAGGTTCTTTTTTTTAAATCTCCAACCATTATGAACTCACAGGAAATGAAAGCCAGCTGGGTGAGGATTGCAGCATAAAACATAAAAATGAATTTTCATGAAGGAAAAAGACACTCTAAACATCAGAAGAAAAGCATTTACATTGATAAAGGAAATAACAGGTCAGTTTAAGGTATATTGAGACTTTAATTTCCTGTAAGCACTTTGTAACATCCATAGGCTTTCATTAGCGTAACATAGTGAGTTTTTGGGTTAAAATATTGTTGTCCTTATAAACTCCGACTTTGATCTGCACAGTGGCCAAAAATGAAAATAAAATACACTCGTTAAGCATAAATAATAGTTTTGTACTGCATCAGTACATGACCATAATCATAAAATAGGATGACAATTAGTTGCATGTGCCTTTTTTTCTTTTATCCATGCAAATACAGAAAAAAAGAGATTATAGCAAAGTTTAGTGAAGAAAAAAAAAAGTTAGGATGTTATGTTGAAGCTCTGCTGATTTACAAAGGGAACAAATGATGTGACCCAAATAAATGACCTTAACTAAAACAAAAGAATGTGGACCTCATTTTGAGTTAGCATGCCTCACATATATGTTTCTGTAACACAATCAATGCAGAAAGTCACACAAAAAACAAGATTTTCTTTTCCTGTGGTCAAGTTTTATGGCTGAAGTTTACATGTATACATCGTTTCCGCAATTATCGTGGGAAATACCTTCCATAAATAACACACAATAGGAAAACTCTGCAAAGGAGGATTGCAGTTGTTTTCAGCATACTACATATGCCGCAGAAAGGCATAAAGATTTTCACTTTTTTTGTTTAAACTCTCAAAGTTCAAACCTTCTTAGAAAAATAAGTTCAGTATTATCGAATGAAAAAGATCTATTCAGAATCTAAATCAAATGTGAACCGGGATATTGCAAGGGAAAACTGTAATCAAATTATGACATATATACCAAAGGCTTCCAGATTCTAAATTTCTCAAAGAAGTGAGGGAAAACAATAGAGAATTAAACCAAAAAGGGTTGAAAATAGCTTGAACAGAGAAACATGCTTTAGCAGCAGCTGCCATCTTGACTTTAGGATTTTACACTTGGACAAGAGACAATAGGTTCATGGATGTTTGCCTGTGTAATTTCAGTGCGGCTTCACTCAAGATTGTTCCAAGTATTTGACTCAAATTGACTGCAATGGCTGACGTTTTTACAACCTCATTTGGTTCGTTTTGCTTTAACATTCGAGAAGATCAAACTGTCCCCAACAGGTCATACAATGGTAGAAGCTCTTTATTTGAGGCCAGTTTTACAAACGGCATCCAAAATGAAAAGAAAAAAGGGAGACTAAATGGCTTTCTTTTTTGTTGTTTTTGCTCATGAGAACTGGAGAGCAAATTATTTTACCCATAGAAAATCATTTACTTCCAGTTCCAACAGAATGAAGTCAATGCAGTTCATGTTATGGAAGTTATGTTGGAACCAGATGATGTAGGTAAGCAGTGATTGGTCCGAGTCGGTCTGAGTCATCATTGCTATGGCAACCACTCTCACCGATCAGGAGTGAGCTTGTTGGAAGTCCACATCCTTTCCACTTGAAAGCGGCTCCGCAAATCTGTCAAACGTTTCAATATTTCGACATAAGACCACTTATCTTTATTAAGGCATCCAATTGGTCAGTGTATGACTTGAATAACTTGCACTACAGAAAAAAGTGAATGGAACAAAAAAATGGGATGAACAAGAACATGTTAAAAAAAAGGTAGCAGAGCAAGAATGGTTATTCTGACAAAAAGGATTACTGAGTAATAGCTTTTGATTTCTCAATAGAAGTTTATGGCATTTCACCTTTTTAGAATCAGTGGGAACTTCCTGTTTGTGGGGTGAAGGGGTCAGTCGCTCTAATTCTCATATACAGTCTATGGTTTGAACACATACTTTGACATTTTGGTCTGCAGGGTGTTCTTTCTGCATTCCCACTGTAGGTGAACCACATCAGGGTTCACTTGCAAGAGGACAAAGACCTCTGCATTTAGGTGGATCAGAGTTCAGATAAGCTTTCATAGTATCCAAGGAAATTACTTCTAGTAAAAACAAGCCATTGGCTTGTGGAATGCAACAGACCTACCCTAAAAGTACGAATTGTTCTAAAGTTCTAAAAAGTGTAAAAATCCTAAACAGATGCAAGTCTGTGATTTCAACCCCAACATTTATTCAGAAATAATTATTTTTCAATAATTGATGCTTTAAATAATAATGTCTGACCTGGAGGACATTACTACTCTGAAGCTTTGTTTTGTGGAAATCAGGACTCCACCCTGACACAATTCAGACGAACCAGGTCAGTCCCTCCATGATGATGGGGCCTCCAGCCTGAACATATTACAAAAGAGCATTTAAAGCGAGCCATCATTTCAGTTTTATGCCAAATTTCCATCAGTACTAAAACAATAAAAGCAGCTAAACAAATGAATATAACTATTATTATACTAATCTTATAGAATTAGTTTGAGTATTTTACAGACAGACTATATAATGATCAAATTATTTTCTCAAAGAGGGAAATTATGTGACCTCCAGTTCAGGGCCAAATAGAGCATAACCCATCTAACAGTACTTATTTATTCTGTGTGCTGCAGTTTCTTTGATCAAACTCAGACCCCCCTGAGGATTCTGTCAAGAATTGTGTAATTGCAGTCCTTTTAAAAGAGTACAGATTTTAGCTCTAAACACTAGTTTAATGTTTGCTCATGATTAGCCTTTAAGAGTGTTCCATTTGTAATCCATGATAGAGGACTTTATGCTCCTGTGGTTAAGCAAACATCAAAAAGACACTACAAAGAACCTCACATGGAAATGAAAGGCTTCTCTACTGAAACAAATGGTTTCAATATCCCCTTTTTTCATAACAGTGATTTATATACAGAATATTTATCGCAGGAATCTTTATTTCACAATAAATTCCTAATGCAGCCTGCAGTAATATTTTGTTTTCCTGCTGACATCAAAGGACACCAGTGAAATATTCCCACCTGCTCTTTTACAATTTGTGTTTTCATTATATGAGAAAAGCAGGTTGTGAGCCATGTGATTCGAGCTGGAATCTAGCTTTTCTGACTTCTCCAGCTGACACACCTGTCCTGTTTTTACAATAAATATTTGAGTGAAGGTTAAGGCCTGAGTAGGTGTTGTGGGTCAGCAGGAGGTTTGAGGCTGACAAACGCGTTGGACTGAATCCAAAGGTGATATCACAATTTGTCCCCCTTTTTATGCAAGAAGAGGCCAGATCATGCTGAAGATCTGTAACATGTGTTACAGATCAAGGAAAAAGTTGTTTGGTTTTATTTTTGTTAACCTTTTACAGTTTACAGAGAGAAAACTTAAAGCACTGGAATCATGTTCACGTTTGCTTTACAATCAGTTCAGATCAAAGCTCACGCTTGGAGCCTCCATGTAAGCGCAACATCTCCTCCCTTCTCTTCACAGCTTCCATGCATTCAGTCATCCCACAACAAGGAAAGAAGTCCTAAATTACCATCCATCACGCTAACCCTTTTATGGTTCATCAAAGGACAACGAGCTGCCAGAGTGAAAGAAGCGTGAAGCGACAGCAAACACCGCAGACACAAGTTAAACAGTGAATGCAAAAAAATGCAGGTAGCTTGTTTAATTTGTGATGGTTTTATGAAGCTGAAATATAAAAATAGGTTTTTGACACTTTATAGATATCACTTTACCTTGATTCTAAAGAGTAGCCACTTTCTTACATATGGAGAATGCTTGTACGACACTCTTTCAAACAGAAGACTTCCAGCACACGCTGCCAAACAGCTCATTGTGTCTTTTCTCTGTGGAATATTGCTCTCTAACAATCAGCCATTGTGACTATGGCAGTATGAGCTGTTGTGCTGCAGAAGTGTTCAGCAGAGACCCAGAGAAATGAGACACCAGCATGATTATACTGTATCCTGTCTGCAACTGATTTATTGTGACAGCACTAACTCCCTGCAGAACCATGTTGTCAGGTGCTAGGACTGCTGTTGTGCAAGATACTTGATATGCTTCAGTCTTTTAGTAAAGACCTTGTGAGAAAGTCTCAAGGCGCTGCTGAGAACCCTCAAATCTTCATTACTAAATATACAATCCCTTGTCCGCTTACACTGAACAGAACCCAGCCGCTCGTGTTTGTCTTGTGAAGTAACAGCTGCTGCTTTGTTTTAATTGAACCCAAAGTGCTTGAATGAGGTCTCATCCTTGTGGCTGTATTGTTGTCACACAGTAAGTTTAAAAATAATCGAAAAGCTGAAATCTGCTATATTTTAAAAAACAATAGAATGTGTCCATTTCATAAATGTCATGGTCTAAAATCCAGATGTGATCATATTTCAACCTAAATGCAGAATTGTTGGGTTCCTAAACAATAAAATACTGAAAAAAAATTGTAATCACACAATATTCAATGATGTATATAATGTATTCTTTTCCATATGTCTGCAAAACTAAAAAAAAAAAAGCTTCTGAATATCAATAAGAGATGCAAAATTGGAATAAATTTGGGGAAAATTTAAAACAATGAAGAAGTGTAACAGAGTTTAAATATAAAAACAAAGCGGTCCTAAAATTGAGATAAAGGTATAAAAAGTTTGGAAAAGTGCATATTTTACTGAGATTTGGGGGATTGGATGTATGATTTAAAAAAATCAGAATTGGCTCTGCAGAATGTCAGAGTATTCTGTGTCAGGTTAACTGCAACATCAACTGAGGAAGAAGATAAAGGAATACTTCTTCCTCCTATTAAATATTTAAATTGTTTCAGATGTTTTTTGTTTGTTTTTCTTGGGTTATATGGCTAAATTGTGCTGCTATGTTCTCATATTGTTACCAGTTTCTTTGTTAACCTTGCACTACCTTATTTTACTGGAATTGTTGCCATGCTTAAAAAAAATTGTCAATCAAACCAGCTTATACACATTATAATAATAATTAAATTACTTCAATAATTTAGCAAAGCTATTTACTACTTTCATATCAGTCTTCTGGTTGCTCCAAGTAAAAAAAATAAAAATAAAAAAGGATGCATCTCATGCAGGATGCTGCTGCCATTTTCAACCAGAACTAAAAAATGACCACATCGTTCCTGTCCCCAAGTCCTTACACTTATCAGGGAGACTGAGATGGAGGGAACATGGTGTGTAATCTGGAAGACGAAAGCAGATAAAAGAGTATGTGGTAAAATAAGAAGTTCAGGAGTGTTTTAGGAGGAAAAAAAATGTTAAAAAATGTGGAACAGAGAGAACTGGAGACAGCAGACAGGGAGATACAGCATGCAGCATACAGCAATGTAAATGGGGGTGGGGCGGAGTTACAAAGACCAAACAAAGGTTGTATGAGAACTTTTATGACAGGTTAGATACAAAGGAGGTAGAAGATGATCTTTACAGTCTGGCAAAGCAGATGGGAGGATGTGCAGCAGGTTAGAGTGATCAAGAACAGAGATGAAAAAGTGTGGACAAGTTTCACAAGTGTGATGGACAGATGGAAGCAGAATTTGAAGAGCAGATAAAGGACATAAAATGTTAGAGAGCACAGAGGACAAGAGGTGGCTGTTGTACAGCGGGAAGTAACAATGATCACTGAAGATGAAGTGAGGAAGACAGAAGAAAATGAAGAGTGGAAAGGGAATTTGTCCTGATAACACACTGTGGAGGGATGGAAGTGTTTAGGAGAGGTAGCAGTAGAGGTTTGGACTCAGAGGATTGAGTGTCTGTCTGAGGATGACAGAGAAATGAGGGAGAAGCATTCTGGTTCTCATTTTTTGGAAAAAAGATGTGAAGAGTTATGTAAACTACAGATGAATAAGCTGATTAATAACTCAATGAAGTTTTGGGGAAAAGTACTGGAAGCCAGGTTGAAGACAGAAGTGAACATTTGTGAGCAGCAGTAGGGTTGAACCACAGATCCAAAATTTGCTTTGATGATGCTGGAAAGGACAGAAAACCCCAGAAAGAGCTGCATTGTGTCTTTATAGAACCAGAGAATGTAAGACAGGATACAGAGAGGAGAGCTGTGGTTTGGATGAGCAAGTCTGGAGTAGCAGAGAAGTAGATTAGAGTTGTTGAGGACATGTATGGGAGCTGGAAGATAGTGGTGAGATGTTATGTAGGTGTGACTGAGGATTTTAAGGTGGAGATGGGACTGCACCAAAGATCGACTTTGAGCTTCTTTTTGCTGTGGTAATAGACAGACTGACAGATGAGTTTAGATAAAAATATGAGAACAATGATGTATGCAAATGATATTGTGATCTGCAATGACAGCGGTAAGCAGGGGAAGGAACATATCGAGGGGTGGAGGGTTGATCTGGAAAGGAGAGGAATAAAGGCCAGCTGCAGCAAGACAGAGCCTGTTTAAATGAGAGGAATTCAAAGGGAGTGGTGAGGTTACAGGAAGCAGAGGTGAAGAAGGTGGAGGACTTTAAGTACTTCCCATCAACAGTCCAGAGTAATGGAAAATGTGGGAAAGAGATTTAACATGTACATGCAGGTTGTGTGACAAGAGTGTCCTCAAAAAAAAAAATGAAATAACTATTGAGAAAAGCCATGTTGTTGGTTTAGAAGTTCTGAGAAAAAGACAGGAGGCAGAGCTGGAGGTAGCAGAGATAAATATGCTGAAGTTCTCTTTAGGAGTTCTGAGGACGGATAGAATCAGGGATGAATCTATTAGAGGAATAGCTCATGTTGGATGTTTTGGTGAATTATGCAAGAAAGCAGATCGAGATGATTTGGACTCGTCTAGTGGAGGGACAGTAAAGATGTTGGCAAAAGGATGCTGAGGTCGGAGGGACCAACAAAGATGCCTAAAGGAAGATCAAAGTTAACATTAAACACTAATCCAGAAAAAAAGAGAAATCAAGACAGCATCCATATGTTAACTATACAGAAACTGAATTTGTGGCTAAATGTAAAGTCCAATTTTTTTAATGGAAAGTATAGAGGAGGAAGATGTCTTTAGAACTCAGAGGCATTATGTAGCCACTGATCAACAAGAGTGAAGAAAACACAAAACATTAAAAATGACTGATTTCAATTGGTGTAAGGTTAATCCAGGCATGTCCCAAGTCCGGCACATGACCAAATTTCCACAAGCCTGCAAGACTCCTTTCATAAAATCAACTTGTGGGCCCCCTTTTTTCCCCGGGGTTCCCCCTCCTGGGCGGGGGCTGCGGGCCCCTGCCTTGCTCCTCCCTGGACCAACCGTGGGCCGGGCGGATGGCTGCCTGGAGTGCGGAGCGGGTCTCCCTTGCGGGGTCCTGGCTCGTACCTGGGGTGGGGGCAGGGGGATGCCCGGAACTCCTGGGTGGTGGTGGGGTGCTCGTCTGGGGCTGTGGGCGTCCTTCTCCGGTGGGGCCCTGCGTTGGGCGCTCCCAGCGCGGCGGGGGGGCTGCTCTCCTGGTTGGGCTGGGGCGGCGCTCTCTTTCCCTCCGTGCCTCCCTGCTCTCTGGCTCTGGGGGCCTTGCGGCGGTCCTGCTGGCCCTGGCCTGGGTGGCGGGCTTGGTCGCCCGGGCGGCGGTTGTTCCCTGCCGGTTCCCGTGTGGCGTTGGGGGGATTTCGGCTGCCGCTGCTGCTGCGGTGGGGGTCTTGGGTGGGGATGGCTGGGCACTCTCCCTCCTTCTTGTCACGTTCCACCATCCATTTTAGAAGAACATAAACACTCACCTGAGCACAGGTGTTAGCTCACCTTTGCACTAACAGTTTGCATGATTGAATGACTGAAATATTTCACACTAGTTGGTTTTAAGGCATAAGTATGCGTGTGAACACTATCTGTTTTGTGTACATGTCGACAGGTGGACATTTTTGCAGCTAGCAGGTGTGTTTATAACATTTGAGTGTGTGTGTGGATAGGCCCCGCCCTTTTTGTACTACATTTGAACCTTACCATAATGATTAACAACCAGTAAACTTGTTGCTTTATGCTGCTTCATGGTCTTACCCCCCTTCCCCTCCTATTATCACCCTCCTACCCCCCCCCTCTCTCTAACGTCCCTCTCTCTTCTTCCCCTCTTTCCTTTTCCGTCCGGTCCAACACCAAAGATTTTCAAACATGATTGAAATTTATAAAGTTTGGCCTCAATTACAAAAGGGGTTTATTCAGACATACCTTTGGTTTGTCTGAAGATTAATAACTAATAACCCCTCTTGTTAAAGTAAAATATGTCCAACACAAGAGGCCCTCAGCTCTCATCTGTCTGCCTAGCTGTTGGACAGGACAAGTTAAGAAGAAAAAAATAAATAAATAAAAAAATAAAATAAAATCAATAGGGGGCCCCCACAACATTTTCTAAATTTTGTGTGCATGATTTCTTGATTGTGGTTTGCTAAATTACATTTAAATCCATTGTGAACTTTTAGCAACACTATTGTACGACCCTTCTATAACGCCTTCTAGCTCATTTAAAAAAAATTCAAGTGTATATAAAAAAGGAAAGTTGACAGTATTAAATTCAATTCAATTTTATTTATATAGCCCAATACTTACAACAATAGTCATCTCAATGGGATTCATGCCGACAGTAATGGCCATCTCCTTTTTTCACTGGGGAAAAAAAGCCAAACAACTGTCTGCCTAAAATGCAGTGGAGTTCAATATTAAGAGGTACTACCAGACGAGACATGCCAACAACCACAAGGTAACTGGGAAATTAACTGTGGGAAAAATTGACAAATTTAACAATTTTTTGGTAAAAACTTATTTATATGCATTTGTTTTCTAAGTGATGAAATTGAAAGTTAAAAGTTTTATTTGCATTTAATAATATTAAGAATTTCAGGCCCAATGATTGGCCCTCAAACATGTTCACCTCACAGAATCTTTCCCTCTACAAAAGGTTTGGACACCCTTGGGATAACGATCCATCACTAAAGATAAACTGTAAAATGTTGTAGAAAGTGTTTTATTTTTTCTCGTTGCTTTTAATCTTAACACAATGTTTAGCTTTTAATATTATTGCTGCAAAAGAAAAGGTAGAAATCTAAACGAACATTATCTGGAAGTAGCAATAACGCCGTTTCCCACCAACAACTCTTTCTGCCAAATGAAAAACACTTGCTTGACCCCACTTTTCACCTCAAATATCCAGATAAAGCTTTTCTCCTTACAAAATGTGAGACAAGTTAGTGATGTCGGCTAAAAGGGCTATTGTGGAAACAGGGTTGAGACCGGGCGAGTGGAAGTCCTGGAAAACAGAAGCGAACTGGAATACAATGGACTAATTGGAACACTTCACTCCAAAGGAGTGTGACACATGCAGTTTCATTGTTTGCTCCATATCATCGCTATCTTAACCTTTATTTAACCCAGAAAAACAATATCCTATTGAGATCAAAAGGCTCTTCTGTGGAAACATCCTGGCTGAGCAGTTGGAGCATGAGTCACACATTATGGCAAAGCTAAACCCTGCCTTTCACCTTTTCCAAGTCAGTACTTTAGTCTCCGTTTTAAAATATGTCATATATAAGATCCAATTATGTGTGTAAAATCTGAAAAAGAAAAATAGCTGCAAAAATTGCCTTCCTGATTATATCTTAAAAGTCTTGTCAGTGCAAAAAAGAAAAAAAAAATAGATGAACTATTGACCGACCCACTTCAGGAGTCTGAACTGAAGGATTATGTTCCACCACGACTGCCTGCAGCTCTGCTTTGGGTTACTCTGGAACATCTTAATCACTCTGTTGTCACATCACATGAAGTTACCCATAACCATGTTATCCCTTTCAGGGACACAATGAGCAGATGTTTTTCAAAAGAAGTTCACTCATTCAGGGCAGTAACAAAAAAAGGAAATAAATTATTGCTAATTATATGTTCAAATAATTCAAATTAACATTTCTTTTAAAAGGTTGAATAAAGTGCTGTTGTTCCTCGTTGTAGCCTGTCTGCACACTTTGTGCTTTGTCTTGAGGGCAGAGGCTGGGCCCATAAATATATGCAGTTCACGCAGCATCACCTGAACGCAGCACTTTCAGCATGAAGGGTGGCATTATTCAGAATAAATGGATTATCAGGGAAACCAGCACAAATGACTCAATAAAACTGTAAAGCAGCCAGGCAGTAGTGGCCAAAATGATTAATGGCTGGCATTCAGGGGACTGGATTTATTTTGTATTCTATTTTTCCTTTAATGACTGCCTGTGAATGCCTCTTGCCCGTGCTTCTAGATTACCGGTGACTAATGAGGATTCCAAACTGGCTGTTATCCACTTGAATGTCTTTTTATTTAAAAAGTCAATACTGCCCATGTGTGCGTTGAGGGCATGTTTGTGAGAGTGGCTCGGGGTGATAAGTTATAAGCTTCCCAATTAAAAAGGATTTAGGAAAGCATTAAAGTACACTGGCATTCATAGCAGCACTTATCTTGATATATTTATTTAAATAATCTTGACTCTCCATTTACAAGTAAATTTACTCGTCCTCCACTTGCATCTGAATTATTCAGAGGCTTAGTCGTCACCCTTCGTCTTAGCAGAGGATCAATGTTTTGCATCTGTGGGATAAATTGCAAAATACTTTACATGTTGTTTTTAAAGCCTCCTGAAGAAAATGGAGGATCTAGAGGCACTAGTAGTGAGCTGAGGGACTTCACATAAATGAAAGAGTGCAGCTGTATAATTAGCAGTTTGGTTTATTTATGACAGAAATCAAACTGACGTATGTACCTACATGGTCAGAAAGACTATTAAATTTAAGAGTTTGATGCAAGTAGGATATATTTAAGATACAAGTGATGCAAATCAAGCAGAAAACTTTTTGACTTCCAAATTGAAGGTCAATGGAAAATACCTTTAAGGTGTTTAGTTTACCAGGTAACCAACCACTAAGACTTGCTGCACAAACACGTCCATCCCTATTTACTGCAACGATCCAGTTTTAACTCTGAGTTGGAGATCAGTGACATTTTATGTTCAAGATGATTGTTCAAGATAAAGATTTGTTTTATGTTTAGGAATAAACTCCTTTTTTTTTAACTGACAGGAGTCTTCTAAATCCTTACTGGTCCCAGCTGTGAAGTACATTTAAATTGATGACAACTTTGAAGCTTAAAAACAAACTTTAAATAAACAAAATAAAACTGTGGTCCCTTGTTTATCGCAGGAATTATGTTCTATAAAGAAATTGCAAAGTAGTCAGTTTTATTTTTTACAATCATAAATGTTTTAAAGTCCCACTCCGATCATCTTTTCCTCTATTTTAAAAGCCTTCTTGGTGTTTTTCTTAAATTATAATTGTGTTGTTTTTAGACCCAAAAAAAAAAACAACGTTTCTTTTAGGTCATTGTTTCTGCAGAGTGGCAGAAGTTCATTAGAAATTCACCTTTGAGTTGTGGGCAGGACTGTTAGGACCCCTACTTCCCATCACCCATCTGTGTACACTTTCCCACTAGCTCACAGTCCCTTACACCCCCAACTTAACTTAAGCAGTGCAACAAAAATGGCGAGGAATATTGGAGCTATCCAGCTTTAAACTCTCAAAGTTTAAACCTTTTTAATAAGGATTTACCTGCGCTTTTCCAGATGCTCAAAGCACGTTGTAGAAAAAAAGTCCAGCAGATCCAGCGAGCCTTCAGACTATGAAGCATTGTTCAATAAACATGGCAGTGTGAATGAACCTTTAATTTTATAATTAAAGGTTGATATAAAATTTAGAAATGGGAGATTTTAATTCAGGAAAGTAGGAAATTGCAAATTATCTAAGTTTGTGAAATTACATTAGGCATTAGACATTTTAGCCCAATAGTGTGAAAAATATGTTAGCTATCTAGATAAAACGAGACTTCAACCCATAACAACTCATGCTGACGTCAGTCTAACAGAATAATATCAGAAATGGATTCTGTGATCCACTTGCTTTGTCTTAAAATACAAATTTTATTTTTAAGAAAAAATGGGTTCTTATGGGTCAAGAATATGATTTAAAAACAGTTCATTACTATTATTATTATTCATGCATTTTACTTATAACACCACAGTCTTAAAAAACAAACTATTGGGTTTGTAGTAAGTTTATACATAAACCCAGAAAACCATATCAGACTTCCTTCACCACGTTCAACTTTTCTAAGTACATTGAAGTAAATGGCAGAGAACAACACAAGGAAACCAATTTTTCTTGATGAAAGAGGAGGGAGACATTGCTAATATTATTAAATAATGCTTTTATAGGCTCCTCTACATGTCTGCAGTTTATTCCTGAGAGGAAAAAAATGCTCTGAGGGGAAATGATTAAGAATAAAACAGAAAGCACTGCTGGCCTACATGTGTACACAGATAAGCTCTGTAAGACAGCATTTAAGGTTGCATTTCAGCGTTTCCAGTCAATAAGATTATAGCTTGGCGGTTGGTATGTCTCGTTAGCGAGACATTGTTGCGCTTGACATTTATCATAGCTCTAGGGTCATGAACTTAAAGCTAAACGGCAACCAAATCATTAAATTTGAACGGCTGCAGCTTTGCCATCTTGAAGGCACTTACTCGAAGTGTTTTCATGCCCAAAATTAGAGAGTAAATTCCGCTAAGCTAAGCATGTCTTTGTTCAAACTGGGACATTATGCGCTTAAAGGGACATAAACTCTGGTTTTGATGACACAATGGATGCTTTAACACGGAAATCATTTGGTGTATTTGATGTTAATTCAATTGGCTTCCATGGATTTATGCCTTCTTGTTTATCCAGTCATGTGGTCTGTTATTAGAGGCAATAAGGATCTCTAATAAAAATAACACAAGTAGCTGAAGCAAAGAATTAAAGAAACAAGACATAACTGTTATAATCTGTTGTAAGAAACTGTTCAATTTGACTTATGAAGTTTCGCTCACATAGGGCTCGGGAAGGTGTCTTCAAGCCACCACTTCCAATTAAAGTATGTAAATGTGCGTGTATGCAGGTTTCAGACTTCTGCGTTCAAATTCTCGCATTCACCGGTCGCACATTGAAAGTTAAACCAGAATGATTTGGTAGTTTTTCTGTAGGGGTCCCTGTTCATTCACAAAAGTGCATTAGTTTGAAATTTGATCATTGAGGAGAAATTAATCATTTACATTTGTGCCCGGCCTGAATGATATGACACCAAGTCTGTCATACATCGGAATAGAGCTGTGAAAGAAAAATATTTGCAAGATTTGTACAGCTTTGACATTTTGCACCAAGCCTCATCCAACTGTAGGTGGCAGACATACACTAGTATGGGGTAGCCACAGTCCAGAGTGAACACCATGCCCTAAATGTCCATTCAAGAATATATGTTAAGCGTGTTCTTAAACATGTGTCACGTGTCCTGTGTGAATGTAGCATAAGAGCATTTAAACATTAAATAGGTCATTAAAACAACAAAAATCACCAAGTTTAACATTTTGAAAAAAACGTTTGCTTCATTTGTCATTTTTGCAAGTCCTCCTTTTGTTCTTTTATCCATATTATTTATCAGACAAGGATATTGTTAAAGAATTGTAAATCTTTATCTTGTGCCTTCCTGGATGGTTTAGGCGGTTTCATTCAGCACAAAGCACACACACATACCCACACACTTTCTGTCACAGACACACAAGTTGTAGCTTTATTAGTCCTAGTCTAAAAGAACATTGAAACATAATTGAAAGGAGGAGATAGCAGCAAGTGGGAGGGCATTCAGGAAGTGAGCATCATTACAGCTATATCACCACGACAGCTTTATTGCCGTTTTTAGAGGATTTTTTTTCTTCAACAGAACAGAGGAGATTCAATTTTCTGATTCATCTGCAAACAGCGCAGACTTGAGTTTAGCATTCTGGATTTAAAGCTGGCCATCATGAGCTTAGAGGTCACCAGGAGGGCTCACAGAGTTGATGTCATGAGTTTGCGCCCACACTGTCACAGGCCTACTCATATTATTGCCCTCAGTGACAACGAGGGTATTGTTCCGCCTGATAAGGCTTCAGTGTGCGCTGTAATAAGAATTAGGGAGGGCATAAGTCACAGAGAAATTGGGTGACAGCAGATCAATAGATAATGGTGAAGCCTGGGGGACCATTAGTGAAGAGGAACCCTTTGTTTGTGCAGAGTTAAGAGATGGTTTATAGATCTTTGGTTCTGAATTAACAGTTTAGAGTAAAAATACAGTGACCTTCCACAGAGGGGTAAAAAGTGGATGTGGAATTTACAAGCTTTTCATTATTCCTGCATGTAGAGATGCAGCTTAAAAGTAAAGCTTTCACCTGAAATTAGCACAAAATGTAAACATATAATGTAACAAAAACTCATGAATAAATTACTTCTTACAAATTACATTCAAACTTGATTCATTTCACCCACTTGTTGACTTCTTTGACCCCTATTTGTCTGAGTAGACCCACCTCTGCAGCTTCCAGCTCCTCACCCTCATTCCTGCCTGTGGAACTGGGTCTCTGACCTGTGTTGTGTCCTCCAATCCCGCACGTGTTGCTCATCAAACAATCAGTAAATCAATGAGTAGTTCAAAGGCGCTCCGATTTTCAAGCGTCGGATGCAACTCAATACAAAGTTAATGCATGACTGTGACGTGTTTTGCTGTTTTATAAATAGTGTAAAGTGTCCAAACTTTTTGCAATAAGGGCCAGATTTTGTGAGATAAAAAACTCTTATAACAACATTAAATGTGAATGAAATTATTTTTGCAATGTCACTGTTCATTTCTTCCAATTAAACAGAAATATGTCTAAATACATTTTACCACAATTAGTGTAATTTTGAAGACTAGAAATGAACTAATGAAAAAGTCTGTCTGGGAAAAAACTTTTGTCAGCATTAAAAATAGGTTTATGTGAAATGTTACAAACTATTTACGAATAAATGCTCACTGTAGACTTCTAAATGTAAATCATGTAAACAGGAAAATAATAAAAACGTATTTTTCAGAAACAAACTACCGTGGTTTTGATCACAGTAACAAACACGTCTTCTTCTTTTTTTGTCCTAAAGGCTTTGAAGATCAAGTAGCCACAGGTTTACAACAGCTAATACTGGAATTTAGCCAATCACAATCAATAAATTATTGAATTAGCTCTTAGAGGTTGCTGGGGGGGGGGCATATTGTTAATTTTCTGACAGAAACCTGCAGGCCGGTGGAAATTTTAACATTGGCTACTTGTGGCCCCTGGGCCGGACTTTGGACATGTGGGGCATCTCTAATAAAATGTTGTCATATCGTACTGAGTATATGTTCAGTAACTCAATTATTTTAGAGTAACTGCCAAAATATGGCATTGTTTATGAGACGTAAAAAAGTAGGGAAAATAATCTTTTATTCATGTTTTTATTTGTCAGGTTGTTGTTTTTTTGTAGACTTCCTGAAGAACACAGCCTTAGGTTCTTTGTTTTGTCTGTTTATTATTAGATTTGATGTCCTTTTTTTATTATCATGGACCAAAGCGAATTAAGCTGAGAGTTTGTGTTTCTTTTCCTTAAAAAACAATGGATTATTCTAATTGTTACAACATATGTCCTTTTAACTAAATATGAAATACTTTGAAGTTTCTTATTACTTTAGACCTTTACACTCCATTTCTGCAATAGCAAAAAAAGTAACTTAAAAGTATAGGAATCAAATAACTGAGACAGTAATATTGTATGTATGTATTTCATTGCCAGTTGTAATTGATGCTGCTGTTTAAAAAAAATCTTAATTTTCAATTTTAAAATTTTCTTTATATCTCTTTTTAATTCTAAAGAATTCAAGTTTAATTCATTCAATCATTCAGACAGCAATAGGTCATCTGTAGGTTAGTGCACTTTGAATCAATGAAGCAATTGCCACTGGTGTAAAAAATGACCAATGGTGGGTCATTTAATGCTAAATATTTATATTAATATTACTTTACTTGCAAAAGGTTGAAGTAAGGCTGCAAAAAAAATATATCAATTAATTTAAATGCCTGAACTGGCGACTTTGTTACATAGAGCGGCAGGTTCTGCAGGCACAGCTGAAACAAAACTAGGTCATAAGGTTTGCATAGAATCCTTAAAAACGATATATTTATTTCTGATTAACAACAGCAAATACTTAACATGCAGAGTCTTTTTCATTGTTCTCTTGTCCACATGGGTTGTGGCATAGAGTCTTATTAACAGCGTGCAGCAAAACCCTGCAGCCCTTTAGAGGAGCTGGGGGATGAAAATGGGTAACCGTGTTCTGAATGATTCGGCAGAACATGTGACAACTCCGATGAAGATGATTCCATTATTGAGTTCTCAAGGCAAATGCATATTGTGGCCATCACTGCAGGACATTCCCAATTAACTGCACAGATTATTTCTTGTTGCAACGTTTTATCCGTACCCCATAACCAGACTCCAACCAAGTGAGCAATGAAAGCTGAAGATACCAATTATTATATTACAACTATGGCACATGCACTTTCACCACTAATAAATTCCAAGTCATTGGGTTGAGATTTAATTATAAATTATGTAAATGGTTGCCATGAATCATTTAGATTTGTGCTTTTTATTAGCTAAGTGGGAGCAGAATTCAATGATGGGTATTTACCCTGTTAAGTGATGACAGCGCAAGTGCAAGAGATTCAGTGAACAGATCACAACTTCGTACAGTTTAGGCTCCTGCAAATAGAGCAAAATCGACGTTAAGACACTGAATAATTGATTAATAGTCGTTAAAAAAATCTTGGTGGGTCTAAAGTGGTAAAGAATTGGTGTGTTAATTAAATATCATTCATATTAATAATCTAATTCTGTTATTTATAATACTTATTATGAGAAACACAAAGATGTTTCAATAAAGTTGTGTGCAGAACAACATTTTAATTTTTTGCTAATGTTCTGGTTTGCATGTTTTCCCTTCAAACCAGTTGGACTACAGAGTACAAATGGTTTTATTACTATTGTTTTTTCATCTTTTAAGCTTGCATTGATGATTTCCAAATCTTTGTCGATAAAGACATTAATATTGTCGGAAAATGGGGGGGCAAAGTTTTTGCTGCCCCCCCTCCCCGCATAGCTCTGCCCCTGAAATTGTATAAAAAAATATTGTACACCTTTGTGGAAAAATTTACTTGAGGATCTGACAGTTTTGGCATCTGTGGAGATTTTTCAAATGTAAATTAAATACACATCTTTTTAACTTAGCTTCTTTTATTAAACTCATTTGATCAAGTTATTTGTTTCTTTGGCTTTTAAATAATTTATTGATTTAATGGTTTATCCGGTAAATATTTTTATCTGTTCTGTCTTTTAATCTATGCAGTGCCTCCTCAAAGTTTTTGCTACAAGTTTTTTTTTCCATTTTATGTTCATCTGTTGTTGTTGTTGTTTTCATTTTATTCTGTTTCATGACTTTTTATTGTTTTAATATGTTTTTATATATTTTATGTCAAACACCTTATGTCCTACATCATGATGATGAAATGTGCTCATAAATGACTTGACTGACTGACTGACTGACTGACTGACTGACTGACTGACTGACTGACTGACTGACTGACTGACTGACTGACTGACTGACTGACTGACTGACTGACTGACTGACTGACTGACTGACTGACTGACTGGGTTGGTTGGTTGGTTGGTTGGTTGGTTGGTTGGTTGGTTGGTTGGTTGGTTGGTTGGTTTGGTGGATGGATGGATGGATGGATGGATGGATTGATTGATTGAAAGTTTCAAAATGTTGGTTTAGATAAACTTGCAATGTATAAATTTACATTATCACAAATTTTAACTGTTAAAGGATTAAAGCCTTTGACTAACTGCATCCCTCTTTTTTTCTTATTTTGAAATCTAATCCGACTTATAGATAGTGAATCCATATTTTTGCTGCCATTTCCCCTCATGTCAGGTTGATGCAGAGCCAGAAACAAGGAGTATATTTGGTCTGAAGAGGCCTGTCAAATCAAACTGTCAAGCTTCAATTTTTGAAGGAGTTGTATCGCTTGCTCATCTGTCAGTCAAAGAGAAGGACTGCTGGCAAAGTCAAACTTGAAAGTTGGGTGAAGTGGACTCTCATGACATTTCATTGTCTGGCGAAGAGAAAAATCTGAGTTTGTGAGGCATGTTTGCCAAGAAATAAAGTGTAGCAGCCAGTAACAAGGAGGACAGTTAATGCAGCATGTCACTGGAATGTGCTCTGAAGTGCAATGTAGAGAAAAATCATCAACTCAACATTTCCCCACGAAGTGGTGATAAAACCACAATGTAATTGGATTACATTGACGTGGAAGGGCTACATTCCAGGGCATGTCGTTCATCATAAATCTTTTTACACACTACGAAGCAAGACCAGCTCATAGGAAGAAAAATCCAATGGCAAAATCTATATTGAAAGACATCGTTCCAGCAGATGAGAGTTAGCATCAATTGTGATGCTTTTTAAACGGTGTCCCTGCCTCCATAATTCTTCTCTGTGAGGATCAGAAAAGGATGGCGAGGGCCAGAAACCCCAGTCAGAGACACTCATATAGCAGGTAATCCATCAGGCAACACAAGGTCATGCATATTTGATTTAGAACAACACAATAGATCTGTATCCACATCCAGATTTCTGAGAAACAGAAGTCAGAAGAACATTCTTTGTTATTATACTCCCTAAAAATAGAGTATTTAAAGGGTGACAAGTTTAGATAGCTGGAACTTGTCAAAAATTACTAAAATACTAATGTGGGATAATAAGAAAACTCAAAGTGTTTAGACATAGCAACTTTCAGCCCAAATCTAATATTTGAACTAAACCTTGATCAAATAATCTTAAATAGTAGAAGATTATTAAATTTTATTACAAATAATGTGGAAAATCCACCAGATAAGTTGCACTGAATTCACGTTGTGTATTCTAGTTCCAGGAGATTTTTCTAGAACTGGGGCGTCCAACCTAAAGGTCAACAAGGGGCCAACTGTGACCCCAGATTTAATGGCTCCTCAGCAAATCCAAATTGAAAGCGGCACACAAGATTTCGTTTGACCTCGGTGTAGTTTTTAGTTGTGACAGTAGGTGGAGCTGAGGCACTGTTCTCTCTCAAACACTGGTAATCCAAAAAAGGAAATAACAGATCTTTGTCAGAGATGACATGAAACTACTCTGACATAGAGAAAGATTAGATTCTAAATGAGACCAAATAAGCATCCGCAATCAAAATAGTTCTGTTATTCGCACAATTTTGCACTTTGATTTTGACCAACATTTGCAACTTTTCTACTAACTTGACCAAAAATCGATCAAAACTTTGTTGCAGTCAAGCAAAAAAAGGAGGGCCAAAGAAGAACCAAAAAATGTAGCAGATAAGATTCTGATCCAAACCATGTTGAATTAAACTGAGTTGAGTTCTGGAGGCATAAAAGGGTTTCAAAAAGTGGAACCAAAGGTTGGACAAATACCAGAGTGAAACAGTGTTTTGTTCTTAGCCACTAGATCAAAATAAAAGTTGCATATTTTTGAAAAGATGATGACTTATTGGGAATGTTACCAGTGTCATAGGATAGGAAAGATGAATGAAAGAGTGTACTGTACACAAATCAGCTTCATAGGCAGAACAATGCTGCCCTTCTGTGTGCAAACATCTGCATTACATCTTCACATCTGATCTTCCTGCACTAAATGTTACTGAATCACAGGTGGACACATAAGTAAACAGATTTAAAGATAAAATATTTGCATTTTTGAAATTGTCTTTCGAAGGTTGATTTTAACATTGCTTGGAATACTTTGAAAGGTTCCACCACTCATCCAAATGGCTTCGTCAGTCCTCTGCCAGTCCCTCTGCAGTTGTACATATCTCTGTAAAACAGCTACTATGAGAGAAGGCTAAAATAAAAGGTCATTGGGTTCCAGAGCAGCATGGCAGAAGAATGTGTGTGTAGCTGAACATGAATTTTAAACAGAACATCTGTTTTATGTCTAATGGTGAATTTGAGGAAACTCGTTTGCTCACATGACACAAATATTTTTTAACACAGTATTGGGAAGTTGCCCTTTAAATTTTTGTTATTATGTTGTTCTTTATTGCAGTTAACAACTGTTTTATTATTGAAAGCAACTTATCTTCATTTTGATGTCTTTGAACCATTTTTCAGCTCATTAAAAAATAATGGTATAAATCAGATGAAGCACCCCCAGATTGCATATCTTAGCTGCCACTTTGAAAACTGTTTCTGTTCATTTGCATTGTTTTCATTCCTTTATGTCATCCAAAAAGCACCATAGAAAACTGTTGCCACCCCCCCCCCCCCCCCCCTTTATTTTAAAGCCCATCTAAACTTATTGCACTGGGATAAATGACACAAAAAATGTCTTTTTTTGTTTGTTTTTTGTCGGGCTCAACTTCTGCATTCCACACAAAAAATACATGATTATTTGAGAAATAGAAGCCAACTATTTTTTTCAAACCTCAGACTTGTCTTAAATAAATTAATCAAATCCCAAATTTGCTTAAGAAATTTGTATAAACCTTGCAAGAATGATAAAAAAAAACGTACTTAAGTTCACTGTGGCATGTTTTATTTTACTCTGCATGAACCTCTAGTTGCAACTGTGAAGCAAGGCCATAAAATACATATAATAGAAAGAAAACGTCCCGTATAAGCCAAAGGTTTTTTTTGTTTTTTTTTGTTTTTAAACTAGTGATCATTTTAATCGAGTTGTTTTAGTTTGGCTACTAATTCTATGATTTTTTTTAAAACTCCATCAGGGTATAACCATAAAGATAAAAAGTTGAATTATTGTTTTATTTATGCAGTTTAGTGATTTTTTCTGAATTCATTAGTCTTGTGTTCCACAGTGTCAGTTCAGGGGGTGGCCAGCAGAGCGCACACAGAGTTAGATACAAAGTTTACCCGTTTGCACCCCGTTTTTGTTGAAAAATGAGGGGAGAAAATTTATAATTTACTGCCTGTTATATTAAATTTAGATTTGAAATAATGGTAAAATAACGATCACAACCCGTATCATTTACAAAACAAAAGTAAGCACACATTTCTCCACAGAAAAGTCTATTTGCCTCAAAACTATTGATCAAATGGGTTTAAAGGTCCAAAGATTTGTAGTAGAGCCCTGCGCGGGACTATTTTCTTCATCCCGCTTCCGCCCGCGCCCGCTGAATTTCTGACCAATCCCGCCCGCTCCCGCAAGGTATGCGTTACACTCCCGCCCGCTCCCGCAATATGTATGTCCAATCCCGCCCGCACCCGCAAAACTCAGAGAATTTAGTCCCGCACAGTAATAGAGATGCATTGATTTTGTATCGTCTCCCGTCCCGCAGGAAAAAACACGTATTTTGTATTGATGATATTAAAGAGATTCGTGTCCCTCCTCCAGCCTCATATTTTCATGCATTCCTCTTTTTTGAAATTTGCAACTTAATTATTGAATATATTTTTACAAATCCTGTTCGGTTAAAAGTGTGCGTGTGTGCGCGCGCAGACAGACGGCCTGAAGCGCGCTGAACCAGCCGGTAAAGATGCAGGTCAAAGTCATTTGAATTTATGGAGGAAAAAAACATTAATGGTTCAACAGAGCTGAAAATCTATGAATTACTTTTTTCCTGACAGAAAAATACTTTTAGCTTCAGCCTTTTCCAGTTTTGCTGATTCGCAGATCTGAGAACCATGCCTGACTCACGATGAACCTCGATTGTGGTTCTTTTCTGCTTCATCCATTGACATCATGTCACTGCCAGGTAACCTGCTCCATCCTTATCCGCGCAGTGTTGCCGGATAGATTGACAGCTCTTTCATCCGTGTGCTGCGCTAGAGCGCCCTGACTATCGTGTTAACCTATGATGACTGTATTTTGCGCTCTCTGTGTAGAACAGACTGGGAGCGCGGGGAAAAACAACTGTCAGCTACAGAGTATATGAACAGGTGAACAGGTAGAGAGGAAAAGCAGGTATAGAGGCAGGGGAGGGGCTTTGGCTTCAAACTCTGTCAGAGAGATGGAAACACGGGCGTCAGATTAAGATGCAGCTTTTACTGCGGGAGTTGAAGCAGACTTTCGCTGGGATGATTTTATAAACCCAAACATGGAAACATGATTTCCAAGTAGAACACTTCAAAATTATAAACCTGATCTCTCCACATTCTTCGTGTCTATCATGCATTTATGCACACATCGCTCCATTTAGCGATCCACCATAACCTCTAGCTGGTAGCTCCGCCTACACGTGACCGCGGTATCAGGCTTTAAGGAACACACTAAGAGGCGGGGCGGGGCGTTGCACACCCCCAACAACAGGTTAGATGACAGAGGCCATTGGGCGTCTCTGCCTGGTGCCTTCACGGAGCTTCAGTACATAAGAATCCAACAGCCGCACAGCCTAACGTAGTCCGCTAATATATATTCATGACATATTCATGGCAGCACTGATCCCGCAGGTTTTTTTTTTCGCCGCCCGCTCCCGCCCGCAGCACAATTGAAACCGCCCAATCCCGCGAGATTTGGGTTGGGTCCCGCGGGACCCGGCGGGACCCAATCCCAATGCAGCCCTCTAATTTGTAGCCTATTGTTTCTGACAGTTACAGGGTTAAAAGGGGGCGTTTGTCGCTAAATCGCAGTGGGTCACATGACCTTCATGACGCATCTCTTATTTCTTCTCTGATACGACTTCATACAGACGCTCTCCGGAGCCAAACATCTGTTCTACAACGCAGCAGAGGTGAGTTCTCGTCCTCGGTGCGTTTCCATCAGCCAGCATTCATGAAAGCTGTCTTTAAAGTATGACGTAGAATTCTGCGTTCCGTGGGAACCTGAAAGCATCAGAGCCGCTCCTTGAAGGCTCGTTGCAGGCGCGCGCTTACTCTATACGTTACGTCAGCAGCTCTTTCACGCGGAAGGCGGAAGAAGTGAGCCTTAATCTGTCCGCTGCCATGCCTGATCTGAACCTATATAAAAAGGTTCTGTTCGGTTCTGTCACAGTCGGAGTGGTTTTTGTCACAGGTTATCTATTTGGTAAGAACCCTGGCGTTAAAAAACTCCAATGTTCTTTAATGTAAAGGTTAGTTTATTAAAGGTCAGTGCAGGAGCTCACATACTATAGCTGTAGGACACGGGGCCTATCACTGGACTGGACAATACTGTTTATCTATTTTCTTTTTTTTTCTAACCGGAAATTAGAGTTATCACTAATATGTCGTTTTGCCAAAACTTTCAAAGTTGTGCAGACGTTTTTAATGCATTCTGTTTAAACCCAATAGAGGGTTAGTTTTACATTAATTTATACTTACGGTATAATAAAAAGATCAAAGGTATTACTCAATTCAGAGCTTAAATTGACTGGTCGAGATTACGTAATTATATTTGCTTTAACTATGCTAAATTTACAGAGCGGCTTTGAGTAAACATTTCATAAGATCTGCACTTTATCCCATTTTTCCTTCTGCAATTTCCTGTTCTTATTTATTTATTTATCAGGACCTCATCCACAGGATGAGGTCATTCTGTTTCATTTGTTTAAATCATTCAAACGAGATCTAATCTGAATTCAATTTAATCTGCAAGTCACTTGGATGGCCCTCGCCACTCGCTGCCTTCTGGCCCTGATCTGCACATACATGCAGTAAACGTCAGTCCTTTGTGCTCCACATATCTGTCCCTCTTCCTTAATGTTCCCACTTGCTATTTATTTATTCTAGATTGAACTTCATCCCTGCAGCTCTATAGACTGTTTGAACTCAAACTATCAAGGAGCACCACCACAGTAGCTCCGCCCACGCATCCATTCTTCACACGAGGCCATTAGGCAATAAGAGAGTTACTACAGAAATCCTCTGTAGTATAGAATAATCCTTGATCTGTCCAATGAACACAATGGTGGGCACATTAAAGGTGACAGCCCATGGCAACAATGATATGTTTTGGTTGCCTGAGGCTAAGGAGCATGTGTGTCAAACTTCATACTGATGTGCAAAACTAAATTTTAAATTTCCTTAGCAACCAGGCCTTTTAGAAGCCCAGTTTGCATCATTGAGAAAGTCGGAGGACATGAGATTTCCCTCCGCTCAAGTCACAGCTTGTGGGAGATTTAGTCTAAACGTACCCTTGGTGAAGCTGCCATGACCACGCCCCCACTCGCTTATTGGAAACAAACAAGGATAACCTTTAAAGTCAACTGAACAACAATGAAACTTGGAAAGGGCCAAACGCCTCCTTGACAATGGTTAGTAATGTAAATCCTAAATTTTTTAATGAGTGCAACTTATTCAAGTTAGACAATCAGGTGCCGTAATAAATGTATGTGGTTCCCACTTGCCCCCACACCGAACCTTCAAAACCTTTGACAGATTTTGTGGAGTGGAAGGGGTGTGGATTTCCAACAAGCTCACTCCTGATTGGTGAGAGTGGTTGACATAGACTAAGACTGACTCGTACCAATCACTGCTTACCAACACCGTCTAACTCCAACATGGCAGAGTTCATGTCGTGCAAACAATGGCGACTGAACTGAAAACCTGTGATGTCACACATTGTTGCTAAATAGCTCCGCCCTTGTAGGTCATAGGTCAACTCCACAGGAATAGTTAGTTATTCCTCGTTACGATATGCCTGACATGAAATATAATCAAACAGGATGGTTTGAGTCACTTTGGTGAAATTTCAGTGACAAAAACAGTGTAAATATGAATATTTTATGTTGATCATAGTTTAGTTCTTAATCCTTGATGTGTGCCCAGCCCTTAATAATAACTGGGATTCATGATACCATCTATCTGTATGATCTAATGACATCCCTGTGTTTTTCAGATCCGTATAATGACTTCATTTTTGTCCTTAGGAAAAAAGAAACTACCCAGAATGAGCATCTCCAAAAGTCACACGGCGGGGAGAAACGACCCACTGATGCAGTATGTGCTCAATCACTCCTTAAGGGAGCATCCAGTTCTCAAGAAGCTCCGACTGGTGAGTAAGTGCCGTCTCTGCGTTCCGTCACAGAGATGGAAAATCAGATTTCAGAACAACATTTGACAAATGTATGGAGCCCACTTCCGCTTATGGGTTTCAGAGAACGATGGAAGACCCTCGAAACATCATGATGGTTGCCTGTGAGCAGTCGCAGTTCATGGCCAATCTGGCAAAACTCATTCAGGCCAAGAAGGCAATAGAGATTGGTAAGTGAGGAAGATGAGACCTCACTTTTAAGTGTGGTTTTCTGTCCAAATTAAACATTTTATTTGAGGATTTCTTTTTAAATAAAATGTATTTGTTGCAAAGATTTATAATTGCGTTTGTTTAAGGAGTTTTTAAGTATATTCCTCAATTTATTATGTCTGTTTTTTGTTGATAAAATATTTTTGAAATTACTATGGAGAGACACTTTACAATCTAGTTACTTTGTAAACTAAAACAAAACATAATTTCCCTGCCCCTAAACTACAATTCTACCCCAGCCTTTCTGCCGGCAAAAAGCTGATTTAAAAACTGAATCTGCTGCCAGAAAAATCAACTTTCTGCAGCAAAATGAGGTCATAGGTTGCTGTATGAGTAAATAATGTCATTATAGCTATAGGTCTTAGTTAGCATTCACTGTAAACCCAGAATGACATTAGTTCTGGTTTCTGCTGTCATCACACACGGTTGTTCTTCTGCAGGGGTCTACACGGGCTACAACACACTGAGCGTGGCGCTGGCCCTGCCCGAGGACGGCGTCGTGGTAGCATGTGACATCAGTGAGGAATTCACAAACATCGCCAAACCCTTCTGGAAAGAGGTGCAGCACGCAGGAAATCCAGTTTTTAAAAATGTGAAATACTAAAATATAGATGGGCGGTCAAAGAGTGGGAACACGGTGTCATTTCCATCCCAGTGAAAGAAAAGGAATTGTGTTGCAGCAGAGATGCAATCACACACTGATCACAGCTAAAAACAAAAACCAATTATTTGCTCGGCAAGAGCTGAGACTGGTTTTAAACATTCCAGAAAAAAAGACATTGTAGTTTCAGAAAATGAATATTTTTGCATGTAAAATAAATGCACATTTTTTTCTTTTGAAAGTTTTCTATCTGCTTAAAGTGGCATTTACAATATACAATCCATTTCCTTTTTTTATTTTAAAGTTTTGTTTTTGTCCTATTGTCAGGCTGGTGTTGAAAAAAAAATTGATTTACGCATTCAGCCAGCAGTGAAAACCCTCGGTATGTAACATGATTTTTTATGTTTTAAGTAAACCTTACGGGCATTATGTATTTTTTCTAATTTGAACCACTTTAAGATTTCTTTCAGGGATTTTTATATGCTTTCATAATGGGCCTTAATGCATTCCAGATTGTGATTTGTGGTATTTATCAGCCAATATCTGCTCTAAATAACAGAAGGAATTGTTCAGCTGATTAAATCACTTTTTAATACTTAAGCATGTTTTGTTTTTAAATTTGCATTAGAACCTAGAAGGAACTGAATTTATATGGACAATTGTTTTACATAATCTGTTTTTTGTGCAAATTCTTGATTGTTTAGACAAATGTTTACAAGTTCATACCAAGTTCACGAACGTAGGTTTAAAGAATGGGGCAAATTTAGTTTATTTTTTTTGGTCACTAAAATACATTTTTATCTTCTCGTTTAGATGATCTCCTGTCTTCTGGTCAGGCGGAAACGTTTGACTTTGTGTTCATCGACGCCGACAAAACCAACTACGACAACTATTACGAAAAATCCCTTCAGCTGCTAAGAAAAGGAGGCATCATCGCAATCGATAACGTAAGAACAACCATACCAAACGCCACGAGCATTACAGACGGCGGCGTTTCTCTACAGACTCGTTTGTGCTGCTGCAGGTGCTGTGGGGCGGACAGGTGCTCAATCCGTCTCCTGGAGACGCAGACACCGTGGCGATCGACAAGCTGAACAAGAAGCTGCACAGAGACTTCCGGGTCACACTGAGCATGCTCACAGTGGGAGACGGGCTCACTCTGGCCGTCAAACTGTGAAGTCAGGAATGTGCGGCAACGTAGTCCATCTGTAGGAAGCTGGGAACGTTGTCTCCTTAGTGGAGAAACTGGAACAACTGATGTTTACTAACCAAAACAAGGAATCTATGTAGGAATCTAACAACAGCCTTTACTTTTTAGGCTTCTCGTTAGGTCCTGTGATTATTGTCAATTATTTTGTATGAACCTTTTCAATGTTGTCTCCTAATCAAATAAAAATGCACTTTTTAATTTAGTTACAGAATTGTTGTTTTTTTTCCCAAACAATAAATGTTGCTTTATTTAGAATAATAAAGTCTAAAGATTTATGAGGGTCACATTAAAGAAAATGGCGACTGTAGACATTTATTGTTCATGAGAGGCAAATATGATATGGACCAAGTAGTTTATAAAGGCTAAAAAGAAGCGCTACAAAACTTCAAACAATATAAGTGTTTCTTCGTGTCTGTCTTTGGCAATATTTTAAAACATAAAATGTGTTACATTTTAAAATATATTTTAAAACAAATAATAATGGCAGTTGCAGAAAAAAATGGTCCATGTAGGACATAAATTCCAATTTTGTTTAACTTTAAGATGTGAAAAAACTGCATGAAAGTTTAGCTTCTAATCTCACACTTTTTTTTTTTTTTTCTGTCTCCATCAGACTTAATGTTTCTCTCCCCAAAGGTCAACCAAAGTGACAAATGTGTTCAACAATTACTACAAAGGTGTCTTTTACTTTGAAGGAGGAACTCATAATTCATTCTGCAGACACTTCATCAGGTGACCACATGCTGGAGTGGAGTAAATGTGAGATTGCAGATAAGGAGATTGCATTGAAACAGTTCTGCGTTTTGGACCATTAAACACAGAAGCAACAGGAAATTGTTAGTGCATAGCAAGTCTTTCAAAACTTTCTATGGATCACATTTACTTCTTTCTGCAATGTAGACAATAAAACAAAAAAAAAGGAAACGGCTAGAAGAAATCTGAAAGTGATCCCCGCAAATGAAAGGATCTGCACAATGAGGGAAGAGCAGCTTTATTCTTTAAAAGCATAGACATTGTTGGAGAAACCTGGTAGGCAACACAACACTACCAACATACCAATAGGTTGTCCACATATTAGTGTATAGTAAAGGTAAGTTATTGTGCAAATAAACATCTTGGGACACATTTCTAGATCTTCACACTTCAACAGAACAAGGTTTTGGTTTTGTTACGTTTAGATTGTCATTCGAGGAACTTTCATCATATAGTGTGAGTTTTGTTTTCTTTCATAATTACAGAGGATTAAACAGAAAACTAGTGGATTCTTACATAATAAAAGCATGAAGCGGATACATGGTTACATGGAGTTAGCACAATGACAGAGGGTTGGTAAAAATATTTCTATATCTTTAGCTTTTTACAGAAAAAGAAATTGTGGATTTAAACTTTTTGGCCATATTGATAAAACATCTATCATTGACCACTCACGACCTATGAGAGCCAACGTTCTTCCTCTTCTTTTCAAATGTTAAAGAACATCCTCATGCCTCCAGCTCCAGGCCTAGACCTAGCTTGTGACCACCAGCATTTATATTTTTTCCATCCACCATTGCAGAGAGGGTGAGTTTCATTCCTGTAACGTTTTTATTAGATTAGAAAAGGAGAAAACATTTTGAGTCGGTTTATAAAACAAGTTCTAGAAATGGGTCTCACCAGGCCGCAGAGTCTGAGTGTATCCAATTCCAACCAAGCTGGCGTTATTCACCTTTGCCTGTATTAAATGTAAATTGTTTGAGTCAGAAATAAGTTTTGTTTGTTTTTTAGCAAACCTCCTGTTTTCAATCTGACACTTACAGATATGGAAGCACTGGGGTCCAGCTGGTATTTTGCAGCGATGCCAAACAGAGTACCATTGCTCCCAACCGTCCAGGCAAGATTTACAGCTGTCTCCAGTTTGTCATTCACTTTCTGATAAATGGATCCGCCAAACTCTGCACCATCGTTTCTGTAGGAAACAAGAAAGTAAACCTGCTTCTTAAAATAGTCTACAATGGAAAAAAAGGTTATATTTGATGACTAAAGGCCAATTGTGTTGTAACTGCTTTTAGGACTTACACATTGGTGTGGAGCTGAAAGTCGCCGGTCGTGTAACCGACAGCAAAGTTGCTGCGGGTCATCCTAGACTTGGCAGAGTCAAAGGTCATCTGGTAACCTGCCAGCCACCCCTCATAACCACCTACTGCTGCTGCGTGGATAGTAGGACCAGCAAAATCTAAATCTACGTCAACGCCGGCATTGACGTGTTCCTTTTTATAGGCTGCCTTGATTTTGCCACTCTTCTTGCTGTAAAATTAAATAAACAGATTAAATTGACCGTATAATGAAACCTGAATTTATGATTAAAGTTCCAACTTACCCAGTGTTGGGTGAAAACGTAGTATCAAAGTTAAGTTTCAGCCCTTTGGTGATCTAAATCAAAAAAAGAAAAAAGGAATTTATGTTGTTTTTTTTTAAATGGATATTAAAGACTTCTTTCTTTTTTTTGTTACCTGGTCCTCAACACAAACTTCCGTCCCCAGTGTGTTTTCTGTACTCCATTTCTCTGTAAAGGTCAACCCATACTCAGGCAATTTGTACTTGGTTTCCAAAGTACCAGTGACCTTGCTGGTGTCCGTGTTTGAGGAGCCAGACGTTTTAAACTCCTGAAGGGAAAAATTTAAAAAAGGGGAAATGGGGTCAGAGAAAATATTTTTTAAACTGCTTTCTTTTAAAACATCTGCAATTTTCATAACGATCAAATGTATAGCAGCTGCCAGTATTTGTTTTTTTTCATAGACAGAATATGGGGGGGTAAAAAACTAACACCGGTAAATATTTTTCTAAAATTAGCAAGGAAATATCAAATCACATATGCAACAATTAAAGAGAGTACTGTTAAAATGATTTTAGCAGCCATGCACGTGTATCTAAGGTGACTATTGCATGACCAAAGTATTCATGTTGACAAAAGAAAAACAAAGGGCTGATCGTGTTTTACAGGAGCTATTGAACTCACCACTCCACTTGAAGATTTGGTCTTCACATCAAGCTTGACCAGACCGAACCCTGAAATAACAGAAACATCATTTGGTTTCTAACCTGTGCTCTGCAGATCACAATATAGATAAGTATAGCTGCTATTTACCATATCCTTTGCTGAAAATGTCTTTTGCTGATTTTCCCAAGTCTGCATAGGCTGGAGGAACTGTCATTATGACTGTAAACAGTGATTTAAAATATCAATGGAAAAGGTGACTTTAAAAAAAATATAGAGGGACCATCCTTTAATAAAGAGCAAAAGGAATAAAAAGCCTTTTTTATGTATTTCCACTAAAGATGCTTGAACATTTATTTACACACAAACTACTAAAAAGGTAAAAACCACGAGAACAAATCTAATGCAACACTGTTATGCCTGAAAACAGCAGTAATTTAAGCAGATGGATTTGTTGATGGATGTGTGAATCGTTTCCATTGATTCACGGTGAGCCAGTCAAGGTTAAACTTGAGAAATGAACATCTATCATGCTGTCACTAATATTATGAAGAAAGAATATTTATGTTAACTCGGTTTGATTCTCCTGAATTAGCTGCTACTCAACTTCTTCTTGCACCCCCCCCCCCCTTTTTTTTAAACAAATTTTGACATTGAGAATTATCCAACTAACATGTAGTAGTTGTAATATATAAAATACTGGAAATCATAATTAACTTCAAAGAGCACTAAAGCAAACATTTTGAAATTCGCAGAAATGACGTCCTCGCTGTTCTTCAGAAGAGTTGGAACTCATCATCGAGGGGCGTTTTCGAGCGAGCAAATAGGAAGTCTTATAACCACTTTTGTAAAATATACGGAAAAAAAATAAAATACATGCGATTAACAAACGTATAAACTTCGAAACCTACCAAAAATTACAGTTGTTCAGAGTGTCCTGGTTAACTTTGGCGGTAGAAAAGGGCCAGAAATGTGCTCAAACCGGTGTAGGACGATATGGAGGAGACACCGCATTAAAACCCCTGTTGACCTCCTGGTCGTAGGACCACATACTAGGGCTCGGCGTTTTTTGCCTGAATAAAATGGCAGCAGATTTGCAATGTTCTTAAAATGTTTTTATACATAATGAATTATACTATTAGTTGTTAACAGCAGGAAAAATAGTTTTTACATTTTGAAATAAAAGAAGATTTTATGATAAATGTGTTTGTTTCAAAAGCACAGGCAAGTCAAGGACGTCTAAATCTCCATAGTAACCGCTACTCTCAATATAATGCATATATTAGCTCGTCTAAATTTGTTCAGGGGTGAAAAAGACAAATTAAATGTTCGATTAAAGCAAAGATATTTATTTTTCATATTATTACCGCATAGGGGCCACAACCCAGTTGGGGTCCCTATGCAGTAATTTGATAAGGGGGAAATAATAAAATAATTATGAAATAAAAACATTGAATTACTCAAAAAAGGAACTATTAAATTAGCATGAACGCATTTGTAAAACCCAAGTATTTGATTGAAAAGTATGTTGATGTAAAATTGTATAGATCTAATTAAAAAACCTCATAATTCAAAATGTTTAATCTCCACTGTTTGGATGACAGCAGAATAGACTAGAAATGATCGCACATACTATTTATCTTCTTATGTACTGCTGTGGATAAAAGGGCAACTTAAAATGGCTACAGTTCTAACATTTTACTAATACTATACTAGCAATTTATAATAATTTTAAAAAATTATATATACACACACACACGTTTCTTCTTTAACCCTTGTGCTATCTTAGATGACCCCCACCCTTACATTAACGTGTTATTCCTACCATGACAAAGGTGGATAAAGGTGGAAAGATTTCATGTAATCCATGGACACCAGTGAAGATCACAAATCATTGAAGAAAAAAGGTTTAGCGCACTGTCTAGTGGGTCTAGATGACCCAACTCCCAATGTTAAAGTGCCTAGGATAGCACAAGGGTTAACAAATAAAAAAAAATTCACTAAAATTGTGAAAGTGACCTCTTGCTCAGTCTCACTTTCCTTACTGGTTATTTCAAAAGATGAGCAAAAAAGTCAGAAAAAGAGATCCGTCTGGGAAGAGTTAAAATGTCTGATTTTAAGGGATTCCAACAATTGTATTTGCTCCACAAACCTGAGCTGGTGGAAAACCTTTCCAGAAGGGCTGCTATGAGATAAGAACGTTCCTAATGTTTAGTTTTTTAACAGTATTGATATACACCCTCATTGTAGTCAAAGTGAAAAACTTAACCTAACCTCTCACCTTTTCCCAACACTTTTGTACCAGGATTGTGCAGACATTGGGGGGGAAACATGAGCTTTTTCAGCTTTTTAATGATGAAAATGTTGGACAAGAAACAAGAACGTGTGGCATAAAACACCTCCTGTGTTAAAAGAAAAACAGCAGCCTGTCAATTTCATTTGGAAATGAAGAGCCCTCCCAAATGCCACAACGGCCAAACTGACGCTTCATTTCACAATGTCACCCACTGAAATAAACATCAAAATAGCACATCACAGTATTTTGCAAATACATAGTTTAGAGCAACTGTAAACATTTTTTTTCTCCATGTGCATGTTGCCATAACTCTGTATAGGGGAATACAAAAATAACTGTTGATATATATAAAAGAAAATAAATACAAACAAAGTACATTTAGAGATCAGCTTAGTGCAGATTTATGTCACAAAATTAGAATAAGGGAAAGCTCCTTTTTGTTCTATTTCTGATCATTCACAAAGGAGGAAATCATCTCTTTTACTTAAAAATAAAAATACACACATCCAACATGGGAAAAAAAACTGAAGAGTCGATCATCCGAAGACTGAGTTATTGGCAAATGGAATTTAAGACAGATGGAAAAGTATTTTGGCTAAAACTGAACTCATCCTGAAAGCATTTTTCTAGACCATAATCATAACGATCTGCACACGACCCCGACGGTTTGCTCTTCCTCCAACTAAACATTAAAAAAATCCTTTGCGCTATGTCATTTTAAACGCAGAAAACCATTTATTAAATGGCTTGATGCACATTTATAGTTGAAAATGTGGCTTTTTTTTAAAGGAAATTATTTTAGAGCAAAAGGAGGAAAGACAACTTTACTGTCCATCCAAATGATGAACTAAAAGCTGAAAACTTTAGGCAACGATGAAGAGCAGGTCAGAAGGTACTACAACAACGCTATCTGTGCTAAAATAAACAATATCCCTTTGAAGTAACAAAAAACTGATCGGAACATGATGACTTTTGTAGAAGAGTTTTGCAGATAAAATTTAAAAAAAGGTGACAGATGTCTGCTGTCTGTGTCGATAAAGATTCTAGTTGTCAACTTGAAAAAAGCTGAAAAAAAACTGTCCGCTACCCTATGAGCCTCCTCATCATAGCAGGTCTGGAGAAGGGCCAGCAGTACTCGTTAGGCACGGGTCCGTTAACGTTGCACTCAAAGAAGGAGAACATGGGGAACCAGATGCGGGCTCGCCGACTCTGCTGGTAGGCGCGGGTGTTGGCCAGAGTGTGGTAGTATAGAAAGAGTCTGGTAGTGATGTAGAAGGCTATGAACACGTCAATGGAGTAGTGTTCGTGTGCGGCCAAGATGAAGAAAATACCAAAGAGGTTGAGGACCCAGGACAGGGTGTGAATGAAGTTCCAGCTCCGGGGAGTGTCTGCAGAGGAAACCAAAACTCTGAAACCACAGCCAGGAGACAAGAGAAGCAGAACTTTGTCCTGTCCGGTCACTTTTACACACAGAGGCTGATCCTGAACATTTACACTAGCCCATAATACGTCAACAATATTTGAATACAGACAAAACACAGAAACCAAACACCTTTAGAGCTCACGCCTTTGATTGTTTTGCCTTTTTGTTATAATCCGGCTTAAGGAGATCAAACAAAAAAAATGAACACTATAATTTACTTTAGTCAGTTATTTGGAGTGAAGGATCATGATCTTAAACACTCGCTCTACTTCTTGTTTCCACATTTGAATAAATGCGATACAGAGATGGGCCAATAAAAAAATAATCTACAAAAGGATCTAGAACTGCTAGCTTGTTTGCATAGTTTAATTTTTACTTTTTTGTTCCGATTCCTATCCCAAAATCATATTTTTTACTTCTTCATTCCTGACTTTATTTCCAATTATGTGAAATAAATATTCTTCGATGTTTCTTTGGTTAAAGATGATGCTAAATTCAGTGCAGTCTTGGATTTAATGGTTAATGGTATCTTGCGAATTAGCGACCTATAGCATAACGGGGTTTAAACTAATAATATATATCTTTAAATGTTTTACTTTGATTTTTTCTGAATTTATTTCCAGCTATGAAAAAAAAAATAATGACACTCTTGTTTTTGCCTTCAAGTAGATGCTAAATGAAGGTCATTTCAGAGCTACATCAATAGGCGTCAAGGGGTTTAAGGATTTCATTTCCCTTCTTTATGTTTTTATGTCTGGCAACTTACATTCTGTCACAAAAAAGTTAAGCATGGTGAGAACGACAGTGTGGCCGCTGAACATGTAGTCGCCACACGTGTGCACTCCGGTCAGAGTCATCCCAAAGCCACTCCAGATGGCCACAGCCCGCTGCAGTTTGGCCCACAGGTCCCCATACATCTAAAGGAAAAAAGAACGTTTATTAATATGTCTTTAATTGTAGTTTAAGATATCCATGCATCATTTTACCTTCCCAGAACACTGCAGGTGCTGTCCCGGCACTGACAGCGAGGTGACAAACATGGTGATGCAACGCAGCATAAACACGGTGCCCATCAGGCTGCACAAGCGCCGCAAAAGGATGGACCTGCGTGGCGGGAACACAGACGGAACGCAGGTTCAGATTTAGAGGGAACACTCGACGCCCAAAGAACACAACTGAGGGAAGGGACGACAACAAACTGCTGAAAGCCTGTCAGAACTCCCACCTGTGTTTATGCAGCAGCAGAACCAGCAGCCAGATGTTACAGAGGATCACCCCACACGCCTCAGCCATGGCAAAAGCCCAGGGGATTCGGGGAACGCTGATCAATCAAAGACAAAAGGATAAGTCAAAACTGTAACAGAAGTTTACAACAAAATATCATCATTTCAATATTTTAGTCAAATTAATGATCAAACTGTGAAAAAATAAGCTATGTTCAAATAAATCTTGAAACATATGAATTTATTTTGTCTTAAAAAGGAATCAAATGATTAATTATTGTTTTTACAAGTTCTAAATATTTTTTTTTCTTAAAATATATGGAAAATCTAACAAGCTTTGATTCTTTTTTAAGGTCTAAATGCACAGAGGCGCAGATTCCCTGAACTCCGCTCTCGTTGATCTGAGACTTTCCTTTAAAGGCTCTGAGCTGCTCACAAACAATGTGCCACACTTAGAAGTAGGTCACTTCAAAAAACTCAGTAATCTCTTTGACCCCTTCAGGAGAACATGGGGACAATAATAGAACCTGTGCATTGAGGAAATAGGCCGTGAAGTTTGACATTAATTAGTCTGTGCCATTTCCGTCTTTTCTTGCCTTACTTGCTTGACCCCCTGAGAAATATTGGAAAATAAGTTGCAACTCCTAACTTACCTGTCGAGAAAAATATCTGGCAGTGGAGGGTATGTGCGCATGTCAGGCACGCGTTCGTGCACTATGACCATGACGAAGGATGTGAACCCGAACACAAACACCACGTACACCGAGCTGAGCACCGTTTTCCAGTACTCAGGATCCAGGCGCCTCATCTGCTGCTTGTATTTGCCGTTGGTGTACTGCTGGTACTCCTCTCCCACCGGAGCCGTGTCGGTGCCGTCAGAGTCCCTGCTTGAGTCTCCGTTGCACAACCAGTCCAAGGTGCCCCCAGAACCTGACGGAGAAAGCCCCTCGAAGGGAACGCCGAGCTCATCCAGCAGGTCCAGGTTCTGTTTCTGCAACTTGCGGATGGACACCATCAGCCTTTTGATGTCTCCCAGCACCTTGAGCTCCAGCGGCGGCGAGCGGAGGTCGTACTCGCTGAGGGCCAGCAGGCTGGATCCGTCCAAGCGGTGCTTGTAGCACAGTAGATCCACATAGTCGCAGAACCCTTCGTCTCTCAACCACTTAGCAACGTGCTTTGGCGTCCAGCGGCGGACACTCAGCTGGGTCATTTCCCCTCTCCTCACTTAGAGGGTGGAGAAGACGAGCTAAATTAGCTTCAAAAACTTCACTCCATCTTGGGTTAGTTTTTAAACATTAATAATGGATTGGATTTATCTGTGCTTTTCCAGACGCTCAAAGCGCTTACAGTGTGTCCATTATTCATTCACTTCTTATTCATTATCAAAATTTTGGCACAAAATGCAAAGATTGAACTCATGTATTTATATTAAAATTACAATAATTTTTGATGATTGCAAGTGAGCTCATTCACAAAAAATAAAAATCATATCACTGATGCAATTATAATATAATGTACACATTTCCTATCCAAAGGTGCAGGATTGATACTGTTTTATTTAATTTCACTATACTAGTAGTTGAAGCCTTCCATTCATCTCTATCTAAAACTCATTTAAAACAAATACGATATAGTCACTTCAAAATAATTGTCATTTTAACACAAGCTAAAACACAGACCATGAAAAACTAGAAAACCTTGCCTGACTCAAGTTAAGCTAGTCAACAACATTCATTTACAATCGCTGTAAAAACACCATATTTTGTAATTGTATTTGAAAAGTATTTTACATATTGAAATTAGCACCCATGAACATAAAATAAAGATTAACCTGAGGCACAGCATCTCCCAGCATCAGTATTCCAGAGTGACTCAGTCTGGTTTACATGAGCTAGTTAGCTTCTGCTAGCTTAATCAAAACGTGACGCCTTACTCACCCGGCTTAGATCAAACAGACGACTTGGTCTTTTAGTTATTCAGTTTATTAACGTAAAGCCATCTCGGCAGGGTTACACGGAATTGTGTCTACGGTGTGTGCTGCAAAAACTCCACCGTGAGGAAAAGCATTTCGCCTGAGGTTCGTGGTGCCTAGCATTCATGTTATCAATCTAAAGCGGTAATGTCGACTGTAGCGGCGCAGGAAAAAAATAAAAGAAAACGCCGCGTGCTTTAGTAAGGATGGTCAATGCTGACATCTAGTGGTGAGAAATAGATACTACATATTAAACGTTCAAAAATTCTAACAACAACAACAATAATAAAAATAATAATAATAATAACATAGAAAAATGTTTTTACTAGTGCTGGTAGTCGAGAAACATATTTTATTTTTTTTTTCTGAGTTATAGGATCAATTGGATAAGGAAAAGCGCAGTTTCAGGACTTCTAGACAACAATGAGAAATTTTGACTCCATGAGAGATGTGTTTTTGAACAAAAAAGCTTTACCACTGAGAGAAAAATATGCATTGAGATAAAAATTCCACATAAAAAGAAGACAGCTAGGATTCTAATCTGGGCCTTCAGTGCTGTTAGGTACCAGTGATGACCACCAAACAAAATAATTCATTCATTCATCTTCTTCTTCCCCACCACTTATGGGCAATGGCAGGGGACACCCTGGAGAGGTTGCCAGTCTGTCATGGGGCCAAACATGTCACACACCCAGCAATACTCACATTCACACCTATGGACAATTTGGAGTGACCAATTAACCTATGAAGCATGTTTTTGGACGGTGGGATGAAGCTGTCATCCCTGGAGAGAACCCATGCATGCAGAGAACATGCAAACTCCACACAGAAAGGTCCCTGATTGTTGTTCTGTCTCAGGTCCCCAAGCTGGGACTTGAACCAGGGGCATTCTTGCTGTGAGGCAAGAGCGCTAACCACTGCGCCACCATGCAGACCCCAAACTAAATCAAACAACTGTTATTGGATCGACTGATGGGCACACATTGTGCATTTTAGGATGATATAAATTAATCCAATTTGAGCAACATAAAGATTTTTTGTAATTATAAATTAAAAAGAACCAGGTGAAAGCATAATGGCTAAATTAACATCACATCAGTCAACACTTCTTCATAAGTCTACATCCGTTTTTGATTTAAATTTAAAACAACACAAATTCAGTTGGTTATTTGTTTTTATTATTAAAATGTCTTTATAATTAACATATTTTGAAAGTATTCTAACCATACTTGTTTGGTGTACTTTTTACATTCTAAAGTACTGTCTTCTCCTAATTTTAGGTATTCACAGACAGCTAGAGAGATGGATAGAAGTGCTCTTGAAAATCCTCAAAAAATGATCATGTGTGCATATAAGTGGAAAAAAATGTCTTAAAGATTTAGAGGTGTAAAGTTGGCCAGCATTGTGAATTTAGGTCACTGTTTTATTTTTAGAGCGGAGGCACCTGTCCTTGTCAGTGGCAGCTCGGCTGCTATCTTCTTTCTCTTTCGGCTTTTCCCATCAGGGGTCGCCACAGCGAATCATCCTTTTCCACCTCACTCTATCATGGACATCTTCTACCCTAACATTAGCCAACTTCATGTCCTCTGTTAAGACATCCATGTATCTCCTCTTTGGCCGTCCTCTTGCCCTCCTGCCAGGCAGCTCCATCTCCAACATCCTTCTACCAATATATCCACTATCCCTCCTCTGAACATGTCCAAACCATCTCAGTCTGGCTTCTCTGACTTTGTCGCTGACACAGGCAACATGAGCCGTCCCTCTGATGTACTCGTTCCTTATCCTGTCTAACCTGGTCACTCCTAAGGAGAACCTCAACATCTTCATCTCCGCTACCTCCATCTCAGCCTCTTGTCTCTGTCTCACTGCTACCGTCTCTAACCCATAGAGCAGAGCTGGTCTCACCACTGTCTTGTACACCTTTCCTTTGAGTCTTGCTGGCACTCTTCTGTCACACAACACTCCTGACAGAAGAGTGCAGCTCGGCTGCTATGATGCCTCCATTTAGTATCCAAATAAATGCTTGTGGAATAAATCCTCCAAATGTAGGAGTTTGTGTGCAGTTAAACATTAACAACATGCAAGTAAACAGTGCCGTTCGGCCTTTTACTCAGTCTGTGAAAGAGCTGGAGAAGATTTTATATGGAGGGAGAAGATCTGGAAACCATCTGGATGAAGTTTGGCCAAACGTCTTTATTGGGGATATGTGAGTCCGTTGAAATAAAATCTAGATTTATCTATGAAGTAGACCTTTTGTGTGATTTCTTTTTTTGTCTCAGGTCGGTAGCTAATGATCGCTACAGCCTGTGGAAGCTTAGAATCACTCATGTTGTGAATGCAGCTCATGGGAAGATGCACTCTCAGGGGAGTCATGACTTCTATGGACCCACAGTGAATTATTATGGGATCCCAGCAGACGATTCTCCATCATTTAACCTGTCTTGCTATTTCTTTCCTTCGGCTGAGTACATTCAGAAAGCTCTTAACACAAATGACGGTAATGTTGCTTCTCTCTCAATGTTCAAAAAATAAAAACATTATCTCCTAATTAATCACAAATTCTTCCTGTTTTTCCAGCTAGAGTTTTAGTCCACTGTGCGGTTGGAGTGAGCCGGTCAGCCTCCATTGTTCTGGCCTTCCTGATGATCCAGCATCATTACAGCGTGGTGGAGGCCATCAGTAAGGTCAAAGAGCACAGATGGATTTTCCCGAACAGAGGCTTCCTCAGACAACTTTGTGCTTTGGATAAACAACTTAAAAAATGACTTCTACTCAACAAAACCTTCTGTTGTATGTCAGAAAATGACCTTACTGTTGAGACGTTTCAGGAATGCATAATACTGTTTACAAGATGATATAAATGGATGAAAGAAAAGAAAAGAGACAAATTACTTTAATCACTTTTGTTGCTCAAGTATACTTCTTTAACTTCGTTTTTTTTTTGTATTTTTTGTTAGTTGAATGGGTCTTATAGGCTTTAATAAGCTGCAGCGTCTGCCTACGTCCTTTCTCATGTTATTTCTCTTAAGTTCTATCAAATTGAGACTTTTTTCCCCTTAAATAAAAAGGATTGAATGAGTGAATGAATGATTATTGTTATCACTTTTTATGTGTTTAAAATAACTAAACTAAACTAAAAATGATTAGATTTAATTAAAAAAACACATGTTTGAAGCACACTTAAGAAACATTGGCACATCAAAAACAATTCATGATCAATATTCCCCTTTATAAGGAAAAGCTAACCTGTTTGGTATTAGCTTAGCAAGCCTTTTTACTTTATATAGAAAACAACAGTTTTTTTTTCTAATTGATTACTTACTTGGTTTTGACAAGACAGCAAATGAAGTAGAAAAGATAATATATCTTAAGACTTAAACTTAAAGAATAATGAATTACTGTAAAAGGAAACCTGCAGAGTAACATAATCCCTTAATGCCTGAATTTATTTATTTCCAGCTTTGAAAAAACATTTCACTCATGGTTTTTCTTTCCTGTCTTCCCTTAATGAAGGTCGAATTTGGTTTAACTGCAGAGAGTGATCATATTTGGGCGTCAAGCAACTAAATTAAAAGATCAAATGTATCCATCCATCCATCCATCCTCTGAACCCAGTGAATCCCATTTGAGGCTATGGGGTTGCAGGAGTCTATTAACATAAAAAAATGTTATGAGTAAAATGTTTACAAGTCAATTATAAAAATAATTATATGTTTTGTAAAGGTGCTTTTTTTACTGTTGTTTTGATTACTGAATGAGTATGAGGATGCTTTTAATGCTAGGGACACTTCTTATAAATTTTACTTCTTTGTTTTTTTGTTCTTATGTTTTATCATAATTTGATGTATTTGCATTCTCTTGAACAAATAAAATACATTTGAAAAAAAAAAGAGCCAAACTTCATAGTTTTCAGTTCACATGTATCCAATAGGTTAACAAAAAATACTCTGCCTTTTATGGGACAATTTCACCTCAAATTTTTCACATATTTCTGAAAATGTTTTTTAAATAAACTATTTCTTTTCTAGATTAAACCGTTTCTGAATTTTAGAATTTAATTAATCACTAAGCCCACTACAGCCAGTAATTTCATCCAAATGGTTCTTAGATTGCTCCCTATAATTATTGTTATATTAAGGACATTTCCACAAATGTCACTTTAAGTATGCTATCAGCATGATTTCATGACTTCCTGAATGTCCTGTAATTTGTGGTTTTATGTTTCGATGAGTCTCCATGCGGCGCCATTATCAGGTCAAGTTTCCTTCTAACTTCCCCTATATTTAATATGATTTATGTTTTGTGGCTTTACTGTAATGAAAACTTCCAAATGATTCCTTGAGAGACGTTAATTTATTTATTTATCACATAGTTGCAGGTATCCCATTTTGAACCTCAACAGTTTTGACACATTTTTGCCTGATAAATTCTGTGAAAGTCATTAATATTTATCTGTTTCAAGGAAAAGCTGTGCTAAAAAAAGTCATTTGGTTTTCACAGAAATAAGAGCACATTTTTATATCACGCGTTCAGGCTGCTGACAGTTCTTTAACCTGCAGTTCTGCAGATTTCTTACTTTTATTGTATATGGGGTTTGTTTGTAAATGGAAGCTATAGGTCAATAGGTTAGAAATGACCTGCAGGCATTTATTGACATGTTTTATAATGCAGTATCAGATCTCAGATTGTGCACATTTAAATGACTGAATAAAAAAATCAGTTTTGCCTGATGATGCAAAAATAAGATACTTTTTTAGTCTTTCTAGAGGCTAAAATGTGTGAAATTGACCTGCAACATGTGAGTTTTCAAAAACAATTTCTGTATCTTTTTAATGGCATTTAACCAACAGCAAAGATGAATTTTCTTCATTTTTCAGGTAATTTGCCTTCGCTTGAGTGTTCATTTAAAGCTCCAAACAAGCTGCATTCATCTGTTTGAGCATTTCTGTTTAAAAAAAAACTGAATTATGTTTACGATAAGCTGCATGGATAACACTTTCCCCCCCCACAAAAATGACAGCAATTATCAGAGTGTAATGGAAATAGTCTTCTCACTTTAAAGTGAAGTAAAGCGGCGTCTCACAGCAGTGTGGAGAGCAGAGCCCTTCGCTGCACCATTTGTTGTTCTGCCCTCTGCTTGAGTAAGACTACACGCTAGGTTAAGCACTAAATTGGGTAACTGTTCAGTGACAGCACCTGCCGGCACTGATCATCTGGAGCTGGAGGAAGACTGGAACAACTTTTTTTTACAACAAACTTTTTTTTTAAATATATAAATAAATCCAAGTATTTGGAATTAAAACCATGAAGGACAAGAAGAAAGAATATCTGACTGTGAAGGACCTGCAGAGAGTTCTGGACTCATGCAAGCTACAGCTGAATCAAATTGATGAAGTGTGGCCGAATATATACATAGGAAATGTGTAAGTATTTCATAGTTCTGAGTTTTCCTTGCAACTATAGGGGACATCAAATAACGTCTGACTTTTTTTTTAACAATTTCTTACAAGTCTGGTGTCTCTTTTTCCTTGCTAGGGCAGTTGCCCACAACAAGGCGGCCTTGCTGAGGTTAGGTATAACTCATGTTTTAAACGCGGCTCACTCCAAGAGGGGGAGCATAGGGAATCAACGATTTTATGGCAACGACTTTGTGTATTTTGGCATTCCAGCAGACGACTCAACGCACTTTGATCTGGATGTTTATTTCCAGCCGGCAGCTGATTTCATTCACAATGCCTTGAAGTCACCGGGTGGTAAGATTCCCCACCAATTATTCTACAAAACACCAATTACACATTTGCAAGTTTTGCATGCCACTCTGAAAACCCCCTAATAGAGTAAAATCACCCACCATCATGCTGCCATTTCAATGTCACCGGTTATTAAAGTGCAGCACTCCTATGTAAACACATTTTCAGGCAGCAGTAATAGCCGCCTGACCTTGCCGAATTTAAATTTATAATATTACTGTGGCTCCTTTCAAAGAAGCTATCAAGCAGAAGACAAGTTGGGATTAAAGAATAAGTCGACCCCGTCGTCGAAGAGACCTTAAATGAACAAAGACATTGAATTGTGGTTTTTATTTTTAGCTCACAGCAGAGAAAAAGAAAAAGGCAGTTTGAGGCAGTCATGTATGATATTAATAAGACTGAGACTCTTCGCTAATCCTTTCTTTGCACCGGTCCCCTGCTCCCTGTCCCCTCATCCTTTTCTTTAGGGAAGGTCCTGGTGCACTGCATCATGGGAATGAGTCGCTCGTCAACCCTGGTGCTGGCGTACCTGATGATCTACCATCACCTCTCCCTCAGAAAGGCTTTGGAAAAAGTGGTGAAAAAAAGAGCCATCTACCCAAACAGGAACTTTCTGGCGCTGTTGCTGGATCTTGACCTTCAGCTTACAAAAAAGAAGAAAACATGTCAAATTCTGTAGTTGGATGGCATTTATACTTTTTACACTTTGGCTGATAATGCATCTTGTCCAGAAAAAAAAAAAAAAGATTTGTTACATCAATAGATTTGGGTCAACAAGTATCTTGATCTCTGTGAGGTTAACATTTGATTTGTATTTTTCTGAGCTGCAACAGCTTGTAGTATTTTTGTAAAGAAGACTGCAAAATGTCTCAAGATTTATGATTTGGCAACAATTATGCAACTTTTGTACAAACACCAAGTGTTACAGCCTTAAATTCTACAGAATTCATGAAACACAACTCATCCATCCTTTGGACCCTTTTCTTTAAGGATAAGTTTGCGAGCACACACTTAAGGGGGTTTTATGACATTAAAGACCCACTCCTATCATCTTTAAAGCTATTTTCAAAGTGTTCCCAGTGGTAAGCCCGCCCCTGCTTCCCGACATCCTTCTGTTTACACGGTCTCCTGCTAGCTTGCAGCGTTGAATCTAACATTCGCGATGCATCAAAAATGGCGAGCTGTATTGGAGCCATCCAGCCATACAGTTCTGAACAAGAGACCAGCTCAAACGAGGAAAATAAAGACCAACATGGATCTTCTAGTTGTCTGCAAGTGGATGCATCAAAATACAGCGGAGCAGGGCGTTGCGGCCCAGCAAATGTAGTGCACATGCTCTTTTTCCAACAGCACTTTTTTTCATCTACTACTGATTCCCAAGGATTTGAAAAAAAGAAACACTCAGAAATGCAATTTGAAGCTTAATTTTCTTTATATTTGGCCTTTATCATAAGAAAAATGCAACAATAACAAGCTAAAACACCAAAAACACTATTTTCATTGGAGTGGGTCTTTAATGCGCATTCAGTGACCAATTACTATACAGTATTGTCTTCTGTTTAGTTTAGTTTGTCATTGTAAATGTGATGGGAAAAATTTTTACACAAAAATAAATCTTCAAAGTAAGTATTTAGGCTCCTAATTTGTTTCATCCATTTTATTTTAGCCGTTTCGACCAATTTTCTTTGTCAGCTCTGTTAGGGTTTCCTGAAAACATAAAGTGTTTTATCCTTCCTTGTTAAAAAAAAAAGCTATGAAATGTAAATAAACCTGTTTTATTTATTTGTTGTATGAGGAAAGAGATTGTGATTTTAAGATATTTCTTTTGTGAAATAAATTTTCTTTACTTTGTGGTCGACCAAATGTATGATGAAATGCTTTTTTTTCAATTTCGACTGCAAGAATTCTGAGCTTAATCAAAATGGTTTTTTTTTCAACTAACTGTGAAATCAACAAATCTACATAACATTTTCATGACAATAAATTGTAACGGCAACGATTTTTACAAGTTATTGAAATTTTTATTCTGAAAGCTTGGTATATATATCAGATTCAAAAGATTATCATTTTAATTCATTTGTATTCTTGGATGTTTTAATTTAATTACAATTCAGTGGTTGATTTAAAAATCTTTTTTTAAAGAACAGAAGGTTTGGGGAAAAAAACTTGCAGCACTGTCCTACTTGTAATTTGACCTTAAAATCGTTATATTACCAATATTTTTCTTATGCTTTCCAATGAATCACAACTATAATTATTAGATATTTCACATGATGTAGAAATGACTTGCTCCAACAGATAAAAGAACGACAAGAAAGGAATGCTTCATTTTGATCTTATTCGGGAAAAATTAAAAAGCAGTGTCCTCTGCACCCTCTTGTGCTTGCAGCTCAGGCAGCCTGTAAGGAATGCAGAAGATGATGCCAGAATTATTTTGGGCATTGATTCAGATGTTAAAATAGCAAAAAGGGTTGCAGGGCAGATTACCAAAGAGAACACACACAGTTGTGCTGTCAACCTACATGGAGATCTTCACAGAGACCATTGAAAGCGAATCCAGTCAAGGCAAGTGTTTTTTCTAACAATTACTTTTTAACCCCTGTGCTATCCTAGGTCATCTAGACCCACTAGACAGTGCGCTGAAACTTTTTTCTTCTATGATTTGTGATCTTCACTGGTGTCCATGGATTACATGAAATCTTTCCACCTTTATTCACCTTTGTCACTGTAGGGAGAACACGTCAATGTAAGGGTGGGGTCATCTAAGATAGCACAAGGGTTAAAAGAAACATGCAAAAATATATACTTTATTGTATTAAAAAGTAATGCAGCTATGCAGGTTAAAAAAAATATGAATATTTACCTTGCCTGATGACTTATTATTTTAGTTTTTTGTTGTTGTTGTTGTTAGTTTGCCTAAAATTCAGTTGAACCAAACCTGACAAGTGGGAGAAAGAGGAAAAGGTCAAAGAACAGAGAATTGAACCAGTGAAGGTAAAAAAAACAAAATCACTCATTTTTCTTCCATTTTAACCGCAGGCATTTTCCCATACATAGCATCTTTAATTACACAAAAGTGGAGCAGGAAGGACAGGTTAGCCTAAGGGTGGAAGCTGTGCAAGCAGTGCTGCAGATCAACATGTGCACCAGGGAAATCTCTTTTCTTGCCCTCACTGTGGGAGGGAGGAAAGGGTTGTACTTATAGATCAATGAGGAGAAAGAGGAGCCTCCAGTTATTCCAGTTGTGCAAAGATACACCTCGACTTTGACTAGGTCATGTTCTTTTCTTGCAAGGAATTGGAAAACACAGCACTTGCATGCAGGGAAATATAGAGTCATCACAATGTTTGAATGCACTTCCATATGCCGCGACAGCTTAACAAAAGGTCACAGAAACAGATTTGGCCTCAATGGCTTAAATCCCCGTGGAGAAAAACTCTCCCAGGATAAATGCAAATAGGAAGCCGAGCTGCCCACAGTTTCTTCACCGGCAGGAACATCACTTGTACATCCTCATCCTGAAGCACAGTCCTTCACCTGACAAATTGATGCTAATGTATACAGTGTGAGTCTCTCCAAAGCCTGGTGTATAAATTGTAAATGTGAAAGTTAAAGTTGCCGACAGGAGAGGAAAATATATTTATTGGGCCAAAAAGCCAATTTTCTGTATAAATAAACTGCTGAACTGTATGTGAAAAACTGAGAGCATTGTGAGGTCAGCCTATAATTATGTAGACTTGTGGTCCTGTGCTTGTGTGGAGTGCATTTATTAACATAATTGCAATCTATATTTAAAGGGTACACTCCCTTGACATTGGATGTTTGAGTATTACATTTTCTTACAATAAAACCCACATTAAGTTTTCTGTTAGAGTTAAAAATGTCTTTTGATAAGGGATATGGTAATCCCATTATTTTGTTTGCATTCTTAGGTAAAAGGCGTGCCGTCTATTGCACAAGCTAAGGTGTCAGATCAATTGTGCACATTTCTTTTGTTTCCAAAATACATGTATTACGCATCAGTAAAGACCAAATTAAAAGCAAACTTATAGAGAAAATTCAGAGAAATGATTAAAAATTCTCTATATTATTCCCCCGTAGAGGTTTCAGTAGACCTAATGTCCCATTCATCCTTTTTGACTCTCTATTTACAAGTGTTCTATCTATATAAGTGTTACCAGTGCTCTATTAATTAATTGGAAATAATTACTACTACTGTTAATTACTGTGTTGTACTTTTGAACATAAACAAAAGGTCAACATAGTGTCTTGATGCCATCACCATCTGTTCAATTCGACGTTAAGTTGATTTTTGGCAGGAAATCTCTGTTTTTTTCTTTCTAAGTGATCTTTAATAATTTATGGTTTATATTCATCCATGATAGGGTCAAATAAAAAATAAAAAAATTTCTGAAACAAAACCAGATTCTTTTCTAGTTCTTTTCATTGTGGAAGATGTCCAAAAAGTTATCCAGCCTTAATGCTGCCAATATGTTTATATCAACCAACTGGAACATTGAACAAACACAAATGTCAAATATCTAAGATAACTAAGTTTCAGTGGGAAAAATCATTGAGGAAATGATAAATATTTGTCACACTGCTTCCTTTCTGCTAAATCTCTTGCTCCTAACCCACAGGGTTGTGATCGACACATCGGATATTATCCAGTATGATGCACGGTCAGTTATAAAATCTCGTCTTAATGTGAGAACTTCATTCTTGGATATAACTTTTTTTTCTTTCAAGCTGATCGAGCATGAATTATGTAAAGCTCAAAATCACAACCTTCTCAAAGTTCTGAAGCCTGGCACTTGTATCCTCTCACTTCCTCCTCCATCTCTTTTATTTCTATTTCAACCGCCCCACCCTTTTTTCTCCTTTTCACACTTTTCCCCTTCTCTCTTCCCTCTGTAAAAAATGCATAAATAATGTATATATATATATATATATATATATATATATATATATATATATATATAATATATATATAATCTTCTGCAATCTTCTGATGCACAAAGGGTATAATGGTGTAAAACCCTTTTCGTTTTTCATTTTATATATATATATATATATTATATATATATATATATATATATATATATATATATATATATATATATATATATATATATATATATATATATATATATATATATATATAATATTAATATATATATATATATATATATATATATATATATATATATATATATATATATATATATATATATATAATATATATATATATATAAAATGAAAAACGAAAAGGGTTTTACACCATTATACCCTTTGTGCATCAGAAGATTCGCAATCTCTATTGTAACAGTAATTTCTGTCCAACACAAGAGGCTTTCAGCTCTTATCTGTTTGCTCAGCTGCTGGACAGGACAAGTTGAAGAATGAAAGAAGAAAAAAAGAAAATATGGGAAGAAAAAGAAAAAAAGAAAATAAAAGAAAAATGAAACGATAACCATTTATGATGGGGATGAGCTTACCCGTCCACTTGCATCTAATTGGTAGCAGTTGGTTGAAAAGGAGATTTTTTTCTTTCAGTTCAGCTCCAGACTGATCTGAATCCACCTGTCACATCTCAGTCTTTTACCCTGACATCTAAATGAAACCCCCTAAAAACATAAACTCTCCAGTCCAACAATGGCAGAATGTTTAAAGTCATTTCCAGAGATCAGGCCTTTGCTGACTTCCTGACCCCCACCCCCCAGGCCTGTGTGCTTCAGGCATTATCAACAGTTTCTGTCTGTGCTTCCCAGCAGGCACAGTTGTCCAAACTTCATAAAAGTAAAAAGAGCAGCTCTTCGTTGTGAAAGCAGAAGTGGAGCATCCAGACATGCCTAAAGGCTTTACCTGCCTGGCGAGCCCTGAGGGGGGAGACGACAGGTATGAGACCCCTCCAGCATCTGAGCTTCACAGGCTAATGTGGACAAAGAAAGGGACCAGCAACCATCTGGATGAGGTTTTCCCAAGAATATACATCGGAGACATGTGAGCATCAATGTTAGAAAGTCATTTTAAATATGATGGTGTATGGTGGCGTCAGATTTTTTTTGTTTCATTTAGGCACGCGGCCAAAGACAAGAGGAGCCTCCAGGCTCACCTAGTCACCCATGTGCTCAACGCCGCTGATGGGAAGTTCAACGTAAACACGGGACCCAGCTTCTACCGGGACACCAAAATCACTTATTATGGTGTGGAAGCTTTCGACATGCCATCCTTTAACTTGAGCCCCTTCTTTCACCCTGCAGCAAATTTCATAAGAACTGCTTTGAGCTCGCCAACAGGTGAGGGGCTCCCAAAGACCTCAAGATCTCTTCTGCCTTTCACACATTAGCTTAGGAAGGACAAGGCCGGGTGCAGACACGGTTGTCCATCACAACAACCCCCCTAGATGTATTGTTCATTAACATGCAAATCAAATACTAAACACAATATCAAGCTAATATCTTTCCCCACACAGTAATCTTCTCGTGGGCTCAAACCTTTGTCAGGAAAATTAGTTTTAAATGGATTGCTCTGGTAATTTGTAAGTAACACTTTTATTGGACATGGAAATTACACAATTATGTTTGTGCTCCGTGCCTGCATGCCCTGTTATGCAAAGTGAAGCCAGTATCTGACATGACAGTAATAAGATGAGGCCTCCTCCTTCACATGTTGGCTGATCGAGGGCTCCAGTGTGTGGCGGGGGCCACAGTAATCCCCGGCTGCAATACATCGAGGCCAAGACAGTTCAATTACGCGCTCCTCTGCGCTCTAATCCCCAGTTCTGATAAGGAACCAGGGATTACTATGCTAGAAACATTTGTTGCAGCAATGTTAAAACTTTTAGTCTAGAGTTGGAAATACTCCACAACATGCATGGATTTTACTCCAACGGACAAAATTGAATGTCCAAAAATCAGTAAATAGTTACTTGATTGTTTAGAAATTGAGCCTTTTGTGGGTGAAATTCTACCAAGAAAAAAATCTGAAAGGACTGTTTCTGTTTCTGATGACTGGCAGGGAAGGTGTTCGTCCATTGCGCTATGGGGCTCAGCCGCTCATCCACCTTGGTTCTGGCCTACCTGATGATTCATGAACGCATGACACTAGTGGATGCCATCAAAGCCGTCAGCACCAACAGGAACATTTCACCCAATGAGGGTTTCTTGGAGCAGCTCAGAGAGCTGGACAAAAAGCTCCACTGCCATGGAATGTCAAGAAGCTGAAGCACAGTGACTGGATTCCTCCTGGTGTATAGAGAGAACCCAAACAGATGCAGTTGTTCTCACGATGCTCTGCCATGGACAGTTATAAATATTATATATTTAGCTTCTGACTTCCAGATTGAATCACATCTTAAAATGAATGCTATGACTGCTAACTGAGTCTATTATGAAATAATTGCTTGTGAATAATTGCTTGTTAATATTGGAATCTACCATTGACTGTGTATGAGAACGGGACTGAGTGACCCCTACCCCCCTGGGCGTTCCAAACAGGAAGTACCTGCTCGCCCCAAGACTTCTATAGAGAAATAAAAAGCTATTATTCGGTTAATATATTAGTCAGAATAATCATTCTTGTTCTGATACCCTTTTTTTTTAAAGATGTTCTTGCTAATCCTCATTTTTTTTAACACCTTACTTTTTTCATTGCAAGTTTCTCAAGTTATAAACTGGCCATTCAGACCCCTTAGTAAAAGTTTGGGGTCTCACGTAAAACATTCAAGACATTTAACTGACAGATTCTCCAGAACAAGCTTTAAGTAGTAGGGATGTGGACAATCAACAAGCTCAATCCTGATTGGCGAGAGTGGTTGCTATAGAGACTTAACAGAAACATAGACCGACCCCTACCAACCAACGCTTACAAAATGGCGTCAGTATCACAAAAAAATGGCAACTAAATTGACTTAATTCCGTTGGAGCAAGAGGTAAACCATTTTCTGTGGGTGACATCACAGTTTATCTGTCCAGTTGTCTCATGCAGTCAGTGGTGTCTACTTCAATATTCAAAACTTCTAAATTTTTGGGTTCTATTTTTATTCATTTTGAAAAGAAAGTAGAGGTGTTGATTTCATATGCTAATGGCTATCAACTCCTAAGCAACACAGCCTTACCAAGTGTGTTGCAAATACAAACACAACTTCTCATTTGGTCTGTTCGCATATTTAAAAAAATGTACTGGTGTGTCATCCAGCCAATGTGTCAACCATACATTTCTGTTCAGATCAACTTTGACAAAAGCTTTAAAAAAAAACTAAATAAATTAAGTGCAAAGTCTAGAGTCCAACCAAGACTTTAGATTTTGTGATAGGAAGCTAAAATTTAATTCAAACATTTGCCTATTTTGTGGATGTGGGTGAAGGTTGTCATTCAAGGTGGCGTTGTCTTGAAGTTGAGTCATAGCAACTGGACTTAAAACCTTCGTCCTTGAAACAGTTCTCAGCTCTTTATCAGTCTAAGTGGTGCATGATTACGTCCATATTTGGATCCTCCAGGTGGATTTCCCCCTCATTTCTGCAAATAGAAGCAGTGTAGTTTATACAGTCCGGTGCAGGGAAAATTGCTCATTGGAGAAACAAAAAATCAGCTTAAGACCAGTTTCTGTCATTTTCATCTAAGAGACAAAATTATAATAACCATTGGATTTATCTGCACTTTTCCAGATGCTCAAAGCGCTTCCATTGTGTGCATTATTCATTCACTCCTCATTCATACTTGGTGATGGTAAGCTACTGGGGCAGACTGACGGAGGCGTGGCTGCCAGTTCGCGCCTACAGCTGGGATCATTCATGTTAACGCAGTAGTGTTAAGGGCCTTGCCCAATTATGGGGCCTCATTGAGTGATGTTAACTGCTCGCTGATATGGTAATTGCCCCATTACCATTGTTCACCTTACCAACCGAGCTACCAAGCCGCCACAAAAGACACTCATTTGATGATCAAAAGGTACAGATTCTTGACAGAGAAGACAAATTGAAAGAGGAGTCAGAGAAGCAACGTACATGTTAATAACCCTTCCCCCTATTGACCATACTGCCCTTTCATTAGTTCCAAAGAACACTAAGATTGTGTTGGAATTCTTTCGCTACTCACTACTTAGTGCAATGTATAGTGTGTTTCCCAGAAGTCTCTGTGAAAAACCAGCGATGCATTGACAATGCATTGACTTGAAATGATTAATAATATGGGAAATCAAGTATTTTAATCTATTTTTATAAACCATCCAGATTTTCATCTTTAGAACACAGTTTTTCTTTAAATAGTTTTTTCTAAAATGTTCATATTTATTTGGTTTTTACTTAGGGAAATTGGTGATGTCATGATGACGTCAAGACTACTTTTTGGATGTTTTAAAGCCTTTTTTAAAATTAATTAATTAATTAATTCAGAGAAGATGGGGATAAAATATATGATTTTTTTCCCCAACCTCTTAGTTCTCCCTATAATGTGCGTGTAAACACATTGTCTGAGTCAAAATTGCACAATAAGAAACATATGGCTAAAATATCTCATGGAATACCCAGCACCAAGTAAAATTATACTGTAAAACTGTATTTTTTCGTACTTCATGAATTATTGTATAAAGCTGTGAATCCATTGTGTTTAAAAGTCTGTTTAGATGACTTGTTCATGCAACAAAGAGTTAGTTTAGATGTAGATCTAAGTGTTGATATTGTGCTTTTTACAAAATGCAGCATTACAATTTGAATTTAAGCTGTGTGATGCAGTTTGTCACAACACAAGTGTTCTGGTCTGTCACAGTGATCTAAAGAATAAATAGTTCTCAGGGCGTTTGCCCAGCACTCTGGTATGTTCAGCTGTCTCATTCCAGTGGGGTGACACTGATATGCGGCTCACATGGTAAACAGCTACAGTGAGGGCCTAATGCAGCAGGATAGAAACAGCAAAATCCCAGGTTAGCAAAGTTTTCTGAGTGTCGAGTTGAATCTAATTTGTGATGATTATACAAGGACACTGACTAGAGAGGTGTAGATATGAGCTCAGAGGAGGAGTCAAAGTATCAGACACCACCCACCTGCGATCTGCTCAGCCTTCTGCTGAAGAACAGACGTCCCACTGGAGCTGTCAATGAAGTTTGGCCCAACCTCTTCATCGGGGATGCGTAAGTGACATTCTCACTTCGGGGCCCCGCTGCAATGTGGTGATCCGATTGTGAAAGTGTTGCTGCAAACAAGTCGTGCATTCAGCCAACTGCTGGGATGAGTAGGAAATCTGTACATTTGAGTCACCAGTGATGCATTTTGTCAGCATATGTTACATAGATGGTCACAGGCAACAGGAAAAAACTGAAGAACCCAACACTCTTAGGCTCTTTTTGTCATGTCTGTCTTTTCCAGGGCATCAGCTCAGGATAAAACCCTGTTATCCAGTCTTGAAATAACACATGTGGTGAATGCTGCAGATGGCCGAGGGCACATTGACACCGGGCCATGCTTCTACAAAGACACCAACATAATGTATCATGGAATAGAAGCACCCGATTGCAGAGCTTTTGACTTGAGCCCATTCTTCACAGAGACAGCTGACTTCATTCACACAGCTCTGAGTGGGAAAGGTGAGCGTTCAAAACAGAACTGTATGGTGAAAATGTATTATGGAGCAGGAAAGGCGGATTATATCAAACATATGCAAAGGTCGGACTGAAAAAATTGAAATTTCTCTCTTTTTTTTGTTGCCAACATCTGAACAGTTTTAACTGTGAAATGGTTCTGTCAAAGCCTTTTCCCTATGTATAAATTTGTGATTTAGTCTTTTTGTGGCATAAAATGAGCTTACGGCAGCCTAACAGCTAAATACTGAGCTATGTTGTGCTTTTTTCCTGTTATGCAAATAAAAACCTTGACGGAAACTTGATTATCCTTAAAGTCCCACTCCAATCACCTTCTGATTAACTCTAAAAGTGCTCCCAGTGGTCTTTTAATCATGATCATGCCATTTTTAGCTAAATTAGTTTTTAAACTGTTGTTTTCTAAGATGTAGTTTCTGCAGAGCAGCAGGAGTTCATTTGAAATTCCCCTCTGAGTTGTGTGTGGGACTGTTGGCGCCTACTTCCCGATATCCATCTGTTTAGGGACTCACTCGCTAGCTTACAGCCCCTCACAACCCCAACCTAGCACTACCACCACAACAAGCAATGTTGGAACTATCCTATTGTGAGCCAGATGCCAGCTCTGACAAGGAAAAGAAAAATGTCTGCTCCTCTACAGGTGGATGCATCAGAATGGAGCAGAGCAGGGAGCTTGTGGCTTGGTATTGTCTACGTCACATCTACAAACTTATTCCAACAGCATTTTTGCTCCTAAATCACAACGATTTGATTAAAAAAAATACTCAGATATGTAAACTTACGCTTAATATTCTTTATACATGTCCTGCGTCGTGAGAAAAATGCCACTAGAAAATCTTTTTTTTAAAACAAAACATGATTTTTATCGGAGTGGGTCTTTACAAAATACTTTTTACACAAGAGGCAATTGCTCATCATAGAAATTAACCCAAAAACTAACATGTTGCTTCTGCTTAATCACAAATAATCTATTTGAGTATTTGTGTGTGTGTGTGCAGGAAAGGTGCTAGTCCATTGTGCACGAGGAATCAGCCGCTCAGCCACTTTTGTTCTGGCCTTCCTCATGATCAAAGAAAGGCTCACCATCGTGGAGGCGGTGAAGGCGGTTTGCAAAAGCAGAAACATCCTTCCCAATGTTGGCTTTCTTCACCAGCTTTGTTACCTGGACTTAACTTTGTCCCTGCAGAGGAGGAAGCCCTAATATGTGGAGGTGGAGAGGTGCTGCAGGAATGTTGGAGAGTTAAATTGGCTTTCAGCGCGCTGTGCGCTTCAGGCTGTGTGGGGTTGTGTTGCAGCCATTTAAAAATCAGCTTTAAAAATAGCAGTAAAAATAATCTAGTCACTTATTATGCTGTCACTGTGCAGTTTCATGACAGCAACAGAGCTGCAGCCGTAATGCTTTGACAGAATAAAGGAGGAAAATGTGGCCACCTAAGGATTTGTCACGACTTAACACTTGACAGTTCCTGAAATTTCCTCCCCAAACGGGACCTTTTTAGAGCTCTGGAATATGCTCTGAAATAAACCAGTTTTGTGTAAAATCAGCACATTTCAAAATAAAAGATTTTACTCTGTTATACGTCAAATAAAAAAATTAACCAAATATCAGTGTAAAAAGGTTTGTTTGGGAACAAATTTTGGGGATCTTTGTCTTAACATCAAATTGTTACTTTCATAGTTTCTGTCTAATTTTTTTTATTCTATATTCAGTATGTTAAATTTCTGTCAAGATATATTTTTTTTTAACTTGTCCTGTCCAGCAGCTGGGCAAACAGATGAGAGCTGAAGGCCTCTTGTGTTGGACATATTTTACTTTAACAACAGGGGTTATGAATCTTCTGACAAACCAGAGGTGTGTCTGAATAAACCCCTTTTGTAATCGAGGCCAAACTTTGTTCATTTTAATCATATTTGAAAACCTTTTTGTGTTTTACCGGACGGAAAAGGAAAGGAGGGAATAAGAGAGAGGGATGTTAGAACGGGGGAGATAGGAGGGTGATAATAGAAGGGGGTAAAACCATGAAGCAGCATAAAGCAACAAGTTTCTGGATGGTTAAACTCCTTAGAGTGAGTTTCAGATTTAATACAAGTCTATAAGGGCGGGGCCTGTCCACACACATACTCAGATATTATGAACAAACCTGCTGGCTCCAAAAATGTTCACATGTCAACATGTACACAATACAAATATTGTTTTACACATGCATACCTATGCCTTCAAACCAACAAGTGTGAAATATTTCATTCAAACACACAAAATTTTAGTGCAGGTGAGCTAACACCTGTGCTAGAGTGAGTGTTCATGTTCCTCTAAAATGGATGATGGAATGTAAAAAGAAGGAGGGAGAGTGCCCAGTCATCCCCACACCAAGACTCCCGCCGCAGCAGCAGCGGCAGCTAGAACCCCCCAATGCCCGCACGATAGCAGATAGAGAACAACCGCCCCCTGGGCGATCACATCCACCAGCCAGGCCAGGGCCAGCAGGACCGCCACGGGGGCCCCCAGAGCCAGAGAGCAGGGAGGCATGGGGGGACAGAGGGTGCAGCCCCGGCCCAACCAAAAGAGTTGCCCCCCCGCCGCGCCAGGAGGGCCCAACGCAGGGCTCTGCCCCAGAAGAGCGCCCACAGCCCCAGACGAGCACCCAGGAGTTCTGGGCATCCCCCCAGGTACGAGCCAGGACCCCACCAAGGGAGACCCACCCCGCGCTCCAGGGAGCCACGCACCCAGCCTCCTGGGCAGGGGCCAGCCGTCCCTGCCCAGGAGGACACCCAGATAGATTTGCTGTTCAGCAGAACATCTAATGTTCTCTATCTTTTTTTCTCGTTCCTTGTGCCCCTCAGAGTATAAAGTTTTTGGCCAGCAAAACCGAAGCAGATGTCACTTTCTGATTCTGGGAGCAAAGTTTTACTTTGCCATGCAATCGACTGGCCATCTGTCCAGGGGGTACCCTGTCCTTACTCAGAAATAGCTGGGATAGGCTCCAGCAACCCTGTAACCCTGAAAGGGATTAAGAAAATTGATGTAAATTTTTATTTAAATTTGTATTTTTACCACCAGATTTGAGGATTCCTTTGATGAAAACAGCAGCAAAGCAGTATCACAGCATTAAGTTCACAATTTTCTATTGCATGTAATCACACAGCAGCTGAAAAAAAACAAAAAAAACTCCAGATGATCAAATTTACAGAAGTTCCTCCACAGTAGGAAAGCAAATTTGGTTCAAGGTTTTGAGGAACAAAATGTGTAACATCTCTCATGCCTGTCCCTAATCAACTCATTCCATTCGAATGCCATGTTTGATCCAGTTTTAAATTTATTCTACACAATGAAATATTTAGAAAATCAGAATTTCAACCACTTTAATTACAACTTTAGTATTTTTTCTCACATTTAGTTTTATTAGAAAAAGTTCTATTAAAAAAAGTTCTATTAAAAAGTTTTATTAGAAAAAGTTCTTTTTTGCTCAATAAATACGGACATTGCTTAAAACTCTGTGCTATATTCAATAACACTGTTAAGAAAATAAACCCCTCCCCTTTGACAACAGCATTTTGATTTTCAACGTCCTCAAACAAATGTGTTTGTTATTAAGGTTTAAAAAAGAAAATTGTTTTGGTGGCAGCAAATAACAGCAGCCCAAAAAAAAAAATAACAACAATAACAAAAATACAAGAAATGTAAAAGCAAAAACAAACAAACAAAAAACAGAGGCCAAATTTGGCCCCGTGGGTTCTGCATTTTCATTTTTTATGCCCACATTCATGAATAAAATGTGTTATTTGTTCTATTCCTTTATTGCAAAGTTATTTAATGTGCTTGTAAAAAATAAATTTAAATTCTACTATTATTTTGAAAATCCACAAAACTAAAATGTTGTTTTTCAAGCACTGAATGGGCTCCCTGTGATCCTTTCTTCCTTTCTGGAGTACAAATGTATTGTTTTTACCAGATATTTTTACTGCTCAATGAAACATCTGGAAAGCATCTGTGAATCTTCAAATATTGCTGCAGGAGATAAAAGACAAAATGTATGAAAATAGCAAGAACATGCAGTTTTGATTGGAAAATAGTCAACCAAACAATACAATTTTTACCCAAATGTTGGTTTCTATAGAGGTCTTTCAAGTCTGACAAATATTGAAATATCACTACTTGCTGCTCAGACCCCTGATGCACCTCAACAAGACAAACAACACAAAGACATGTCTATAAATAAGCAATGCTCCACTTATTTATTCAGATTCCTCAAAACGCTGCGTCTTAACTGCTGCAATCTGGTGACGCACAGTTAAAACTGCGATGTGTCTAAAAAAGCTCGATACAAAATGACAAAAATATGCCAACATGGTCGTGAGCGTGTTTACAGATTCAGGTCAGACTTTGAAAGGAGATGAAACACTGAAGCCATCTTAATAAGAAATGCTCTCCAGAGTTCGCTGGGAGAAAGATGCCGTCAAAATAAAGGGAATTGGATATCACAGGTTTAATGATTTCACTGTCAGAATGAATGATGGCAGAGGATGAAGATAAGACGGAAAAATAAAGGAGTCTGATGGTGTGAAAACTCAGCCTGACATGTTAGCGGTTTCTGCAATACAGCCATCATCCTGCTCTCACGTTTTGGAGCTCGCATTTAGATCTCTGAATGGACCGTGTTTGCCATATAATGGGGAATCAAAGACATGTGCCATCCTGTAAAAAAAGAAAAAAAAAAACTCATCTGCCTGACAGTCTGACACATTTCACTTCTGCTCGGGCCCCTGAGGGCTTAAGAAGAAGCATCCCTAACAGGAGTTGTGAAGCTGCGCTTACATGCTTTCTCCCAGCCTCTGAAGATATGCAGAAAGGCTAAGAGAGGCTGACACAATTTCAAGAAGTCGCAGCTGAGCAAAAGCTCACTGCTCACCCCAGTGAATATGGGCATCCGTTGGCAAGCGCAAAGTTTGGATAACCACAGCTTGCAGCCGGCAGCAGAGATTAAAGCTGTGTGTTTAGATGTGGATGGCAGGGACTGGCCGGGTTGAAGTTTTCCCTACAGGCACAGAACGTGGCAGCTAAGGTCAGGGGCCTGCCACATCACAGCACTAAAAATATCCTCTGCATTTGAAGCTTGTCACAGAGGCGGTTATACAATCTGTGTCCTGACTCAAGGCTGCCAGTACTAGGAAACTTACCATGTTCTGCTTCACAACAAGCTGCCAGAATGCAGAAAAATCAAACTCTTGAGTAAAAAAAAAGAAATAGCCACGCTGAAATGGTGAGTTTTAACAAAGCGTGTGACGAACAGATGTCTTAGTTTGTGACTGTCGAAGGGCATTTCCGTTTCCTCTTCAAACTGAAGCTAAAGAGAGTCAAAGAATGGCTTCCCAAGAGAGGGAGAAAAACGATACGAAAGCAGGAGAGGAATCCATTCCAACTGATGACTATATCACACCTGGGGGCTACGAGCTGGAGAAAATCCTGAACCGTGGGAGTGTGGCTTACACTCATGTCAATGAAGTCTGGCCTAGTGTCTATATTGGGGATGAGTAAGTGCAACAAATGACTGTTCGGCAAAAAATAGCAAGGAATTTGGATGTTTTTACCAAAATGTTGCTTCCTACAGGGAGACAGCAAAAGACAAGGTCAAGCTGAGGAGTTTGGGGGTCACGCACGTCCTGAATGCAGCAGAGGGGACGTGGAACAGCGTGGACACCGGGCCTGCTTACTACACTGACATGAACATTGTTTACTATGGAGTGGTAGCAGAGGACGTGCAGACGTTCGATCTCAGCCAGTATTTCTTCTCAGCGGCTCAGTTTATCCACGAGACACTGAGCGACGCTCAGAGTAAGACATCTGCAGTGAAGTTCCAAACTTCCGATCTCAATGTCTGGAAAACTAAAATCTGATTTCTACTCTCAGATAAACTGCTGGTGCACTGTGTGATGGGAAGGAGTCGCTCCGCCACGCTTTTTCTTGCCTATCTCATGATCTACGAGAACATGACGGTGGTGGACGCCATCGAGCACGTAAAGAAACGCAGACGGATCATCCCCAACTGGGGCTTTCTGAAGCAGCTGAGAGAGTTGGACCAGCAGCTCCAGCAGGAAAGAAGCAGCTCTTGATAGCAGAACATTTTCAGACATTAAGAATCTGAATTTACACTCAGCTAAGAGCTGTGAGACATTTGAGAGATCCATTCTGAAAGTTAATCAAAATAAGGACTAACTTTGAAGACCTATTGATGCAGATCTTGTGGGTATGTAAAATCAGGTATAAACTGGGGACATTTGTTAGTTACACTTTAAGTTGATAAAGAATATGGTTGTAATGATTCATTTTAACAATTTGATTCATATATTTTTGCTGCGCAATACAAGTCATTGGTTCATTTTGAACGATCTGATTCACTGACCTAGAATTGATCCAGGACATCTGTAGCCAAAAATTCAACCATTGTGATTCAGAGATAAATACCTGGGTGTTGAACAGCACAGCTGAAGTTTTCCAGATTCTTTGCATTTCTTGCAAGATAATCAAGCGTAAATTAAATATGTGTACAGACAAGTAAACAAAAATGAATGACTAATTCATTTATACTACAGTTTACTAAAGTTCAGTCCACTGTTGTTTTTCCTCATCAAAATAATCGTCGTTATATATATATATATATATATATATATATATATATATATATATATATATATATATATATATTAATATTAATATATAGCCGTTTTTGTCTTATAAATAAACCTACCATGTCTCAATCCAAATGGTATTTTCCAATATCGATATAATCGATATGATAATAGTAAAGGTCGCTTTGATTTATAACTTGACTCAGACGGATTGATCTACTTGGACTGTAGAATCAATTCATCGATTACCGTACTTACCCCCCCCAATAAAGACCTTTTCATTGAAATTAAGATGCATAGATTAGAAACTACATTTTAGTCACATTAATCCAAATGCAGAGTGACAGATATTCATTTATATGAACTGGAAGCTGCTGCTACTCAGCTATTTTAACTTTGCTGAGATTTTGATGTATTTAAAGGTAGGAATCATTGACCGCCCAAATGAAAAATCACCAAGAACCCAAATCAGATGTTTTGAAGATTAAATATTAAATGTAGACAACATTGACCGGAGTGAGTGTCACATCATCCATAGAAAAGAGTTTCCCTCTGGCCCCAAGTGAGTAAAGTCAATTCAGTTGCCTTTCTTTTTTTTTAAGATAAGGATGCTGCCATGTTGGAGCCAGACGCCGTCAGTAAGTAGCGATTGGTTTCTACGGCAACCACACACTCACCAATCAGGAGTGAACTTGTTGGAAGTCCATCCTCTGCCAATTGAAAGTCTGCTTGGAAGAATCTAAAATGTTCTGAATGTGAGACCACCTATTTTTGAGGGATCTGAAAGGTCAGTTTATAACTAAACTAAAGAAATAACAATGGGATAAAAGGATTCGCAAGAACATGTTTTAAAAAAGGTAGAGAAGCGAGAATGGTTATGCTGACAGAATAATAGCTTCTTTCTTTCTCTAGAGATCTATGGGATTTTGGCTTCTTGGAGCCAGCAGGTACAAATGTATGAGGAGAAAAATGGTTTAGATGGTCAATCATAATTTATTTTTATGCTAAAATGTACAGCATTTTAAATGACTGACAAAAGGAGAAAAGTCATAAATACAAGAATGTCGTTCTCTCTGATTTGTGTGCACATCCCCAGGTATTTTCCTCCTGTTCAATCCAGCGACTCTGTACAGGTACAAAGGCTACAAAAGAGCAATATTAACAAAAACACAAATACAAGTTGCGTTTTACATGCAATCCATTAGCTTAGTTTGGTCTATTCACAGGCTCTATTCTTCTACACTTCGGTAAAATATAAATTCGACATTTTATAAAGATAGAAAACAAATCTACAGATGGAATGAAAACGTAGCTTTAAAGGCATTATGTAAAATATTGACTTTGGACTAAATTTATATCTTCTTTATTGTTATTCCTTTTTATAATCATTTAGTTTCTTTAAATTCTGCCACATTTCTTGACATCCTGAAATGTTTTAGAATCAACAGGGTACAAACACTGAGATATGCTTTGTTATTATGACAGAAATCAGTCTGCTTTATTAAACAGAAAGCTGCCTCGAGGAGATCTGTTACAAAAAGACTTCAGAATTATACATACATCGCAATAAAACCTCTCAAACCAAACAGAAAACAGGACTAAGTTTACATATTTTTTTTTTTACATTATTAGATTTAACAAAATATAGTTTCATCTTTCTCCCCGTGGAGGGAAAACCTAATAAAAGGCAAGATATTTTTAAAATGGCTTGCCATTAAGCACAACACTTGTACAGTACTACTCAATGCACTGTCACTAACAGAGACTGAAGCATGCTTGGTGTCACTTTACAAAATAAGTACAATAATTTAAATATGCAAAGGCAAAGAGTATAGTACAAACTAATTGTCAGCACTGTTAGACAGGTACACTGAACAGGTTCAAACAGCCACTATGTCCACTTGTAGCAGGCACATTAAATGGCTTCATCTGAGGCTGCTACACGACTGCAAGAGCACTGATAAAATCTATGTCTGAGCTCAGAACCCGACACGTCGGACACTAACACTACTTAAATATATTTTCATCGTAACGATGTAAGGCTTCCCATCTGAACGAACAAAAATACTCTTTAAAGTTTACTCGCGGAAACTTTTTGCATTCTTTCCAAGTGCTGCTGCTGGTTTTTAAGTAATAAAACGGAAAAGGAAAGACACGCACGCACACGCGCACACACACGCACAAAAAGAAAAGGCCAGATCAGTGCATCTTTAAAAAAAAAAAAAACACAGCTAAATGCACGCGAGAAGAACGAGCGTAGTCCTGCGGGGTGGGGGGTTACTGCCTGACGTAAGGCCCTTTCAGGGACTGCTTGGACATGCCCGTGTTCATGTAACCATGGTGACCAGCAGGAGGATACACCATGTTGCCATGTGGTGGAGCCTGCATGGGCTGCTGGGGGTATGGCTGTGTTCCCATCAAGCCCATCTGCATAGAGTACTGTGTTGACTGGTTCATGTAGGCATGGTTGCCATGGTAGCCGCTGTTCATCATGGGCTGGCTCATGCTGTAGCCATTCATGGCGTTCAGAGAGGGCATGTTCATGGAGTTGACATTGTAGCCCGGCGCCGGCATGATGTTCACGCTCATGTTCATGCGCGGCATGGCGGCCAGCGTCCTGGACGGGGCCTGCATGGCCACGGTCTGCGGCGGTCGGGCGTACATCTGCTGCTGGTGGTGGTGCGACAGCGGAGTGGACTTGGAGCGTGCCGACATGTGACTCTTCGATGTCATTTGGGGCTGGATCCGCTGTGAGGGCGGGATGCCCATGTTGCGCTGCAGCATCATGTGGGGGGGTGAGCTCAGATTGGGGGGGGGGGTCATGGTGGCCTGCACCTGGGGGTTAGGGACTCGATGCGGGGTCTGGGACAAAGACACAATACTGGAGTGCTGTGACGGGGTGTTTGCATAAGATGTGATGGGGTGTGAGGCGGAGTGGTTGAAAGGCAGAGAGTGAGGATGGTCGATGAAGGTGTTGGTGAACTGCTGCAGTTTGGCCAGACTCAAACCGGACGACTGAGGATAGTGGCCGCCGCCGTACTCCCCCTGGTGGTTAATCCTCTCATACAGGCTGAAGTTGGGGTTCCCAGACTCGGGGATATCTGCCAGCTGCATGGTGGTGGTGAAGTTGGTGGGTATGGCGCACTGCTGCTGGCCGTGCTGACTGTGTTGATTGTGAAGGCTATGCTGAACATGCTGATTGTGCTGGCTGAGCTGATTGTGCTGCAGGTGATGATTGTGGTGGTGGCTATGCTGGTTGTGGGGGTTTTGTTGGGCGTGCGGCGCTAGCTGATTGTGTGGACCGTGCTGATTGTGTTGGCTAAGTTGATTGTGAGGGCCATGCCTGCTTTGGGTGCTGTGTTGACTGTGCTGGCTGTTGCTGGGGGGCCTCTCCACCACCACGCAGCCCTGGGGCGACTTGACGCTGCAGTGTGGGGGCGAGCTCAGACTGTTCTGCTGAATCATCCCACAGCTGCCGGGATTAACGGCGGCCATTTGTTGGCTGACGGCGCAGCTGCTTTGGGGCAGGCCACTGGTGGGGATGCTGCCATACGAGCAGCTGTTCTGGGAAGGGCCGGCCCCGCAGATGCTACCCCCGATGGCGGAGTCGTAGCTACTGGGGTTCTCGTAGTTCTCCGCGTTACTTTCAATGCTGCCCAGATCACTGAAGCCGCTGTCCACCACCTGCTGGGAGTGATCCGACACTGACGGCACGTCCATCATGGGACTGGTCTCCATGTTGTGGAGGGACGGCACAGAGATGGCGCTGTGGTCGGGACTGATCTGAGTGTAGCCGCTCTCTAGGATGGAGACGGCAGGACTGTTAACGGAGCGCACCGACTGGCTCGGGTGGGACTGTGCAGAAGACAGAGGGCTGCTGTGGTCCGAATGGGGGCAATCGTCCAGTGAGGTGAGCTGGGGGCTTTGAGCCACGTGAGCATAGGTCTGCAGGCGCCTGCAGGGCTCCTGGCTCTCCACGCAGTCCTGGAAAATATTCTCCGCCTCGGTTTCTTGTGTCAGAGACTGAACAGCTTGGACGGTCTCTGAGTCAATCTCTGTGCAAACTGGGGGATCCTCTCTCAGGACAGGGCTGAGCGTCGACCTCACTGCAGACGGCAGAGGCGGCCGGTCTGGAGCGGAACTCGGCGTGCATTCCTCCTCTGACTCAGAGTCTGCAGGATTATCAGAGTCCACAGCTGCTATCGTAGCGACTGCCACAGCCTCAGGTGTCTGCTTTGCAGCTGTCGTTTCAGCCACTGCCTCCTGCAGGTGTTCTGCAGAAGAAGCTGGTTCCTCTGCGCTCACAACTTTAGATACATCCGGACTCGACTCAGAGCCATTGTTATCTTTTGGATTTAAAAAGGGCTGGGCACATTTTGGGGTCTCCTTTGGAAGATTTTCAAAGTCTTCCGCGCAGCTGTTGGGTCCTGCTGCCTTGCTGTGGCTTTCATCATCTGCATCCTGAAGCTCCACCTCCTCAACACTGTTGGTCTTCAGGGAGACGGCCCCCTCAGGGCTCTGATCCAAATCTTTGGCTGATGAGTCTTGCTCACGTCCACTTCCCTGTTGGTCCTCCTCAGCTGGCTCCGTGGAGTCCCCTCTTTCCACGGCTGCAGGAGAAACCGCATCGACAGAGCCAGCAGGAGAACACACCGGAGACGTCTCCAGGGACCTTTCAGGGGAGCTTAGATGTTGGGATAGATGTTGAGGAGGACTCGAGGGTGGACAGTGGACCTCCTCTTGCATCATGACTGGACTAGAAAAACCTCTCCCTTCTTTGCTGCCTTCATCTGCACTTCCAAAGTCCTGGTCTGGATCCTGTTTTGCCTCCTCGTGCTGCTGCTCTGCCTCCATTGGTGTCTCAGGAGGAGTGTAGAGGTTCAGCTTGAAGCCCATCTTTCGTTCATTCTTTAACCTCCATTTAGGAGGGCCACGCTTCACTCCTTTGGGCCAGCCCTTCTTCCGCTTCACTGGACGAGGTTTGCTTGTTCTCTTAGACAGAAGGCAATCTACGGATCAAAGGCAGAACAACAGATCTTCAGAGTCTTACCACGGAGAAACATCCTGTAAAATAAAAACGCGCTCAAATACCTTCACTCCAGAACTCGCGATTGCTCGTCAGCTTGTTTTTCTCCAGCCTTGGGCGACCTCTCCGCCGCTTCATAGGCACAGTTACAGTCTTCAGCTTTCGGGTCTCCTCCTCCTCATCGTCGTCATCTTCCATCTCGTCCCCTCTTGAGCTGCGCTTTAGCCGGGGCATGGGGTGTTCGTCGTCGGAGTTATCGAACGGCTCATTCAAGACCTCCGTGGTCTCAGAGATGGTTTCTGTCGTCACGCTGCTGTTTATCTGCTTCCTTTTACGGCCTCTCTTCTTGAGAATGGCGGTTCTCTGAAACACAGAGCAAAGAGGGGTTTATAAACGCCTCCTGCACAGCAGAGCCGCTCTTTTGGTTAGGCCACTAGGTGTAGAAACAAGCGAGAATAGAAGATATTCAGTCTGTGCAAAATGTTTAAACCACACAGAAAGACTAAATGTTTAAGCAATGGAGCTCGCTGTGCAAAACCACAAATGAGAAAGGCAGAGTAAGCAGAGACCACGGTCTAGCTTTTTTATTCTCCGCTTGTTTCCTTCCAGCTGCCTGCAACTCAGCCACTTTCTGCTGTAAAGTCCTTCACAAGGAAAATGTGAAATCAATACTGTAATGCACTAAATAAGCTCCAAAAGCCGGTGTCATTCTTTTCGGGCTTCTATGCCTCTCTTGTTGAAAAGGTCTCCTGACATGGCGCAGCCGGCAGTGTTATTATCTCCAGCACAAGGGGGCAGTGCCTTATAGACAGAACAGATGTGAGGCGCAGGGAAGAGGGCGGTAAATTAACCATGACCACTGACAATGGTACAAGGTTTAGCCTGCACAGGCTCAACACCGGCAGTGAAAACACAATCTATTATCTGCTGCTGCAGGCACACGGGGAGGCTGCAGATGACAGGAGGAAGCCACTGAACCCTAAACTAAATTTATGAATATTTATCAAACCTTTCCATCTCACTCAAGTAACCACTGTGCTCCTTAATGAAAGATAATATCCAAATGTCATGCAATTCCACTTTATCACAGACTACAACTGCAGACCAGTGATGCCCTGCATCTGTCACACAAACACCAAAAGGCACCTTTCTCTTGGCGGCCAGTATCGCGTGAGCTTTTTTCAGGACGGGCGGCGAGGCATCGGAGTCCTCATCGGTTTCGTCGTCGCTTACTGCCTCCGGCTGCTGGATTCGCCTGGTCCAGGTGGGAGTGGGCCGCCGCTGATAGGTCCGGAAGGGGATCTTGCAGTGGACCTTGGTGAGAGGCTGCCTGTGTCCGTGAGTCACGGTGTAGCCCTCCCTCTCCTCCTTCTCCCAGCAACTGGCCCGCTCCTTCAGCCGCTCAGCCTGGTAATTAAACAGACAAGACGCATTATCTCTGGGAAAGGAGCACGCAGGGATGGAATATCTGAGCAACGAGGCTAATGGGAAAACAAGTGATTCGAATTAACATCATGACAAATGAATCAATACACGTTTTTCCACTTAATATGAGCAGCTCCTTGATTGGATGTCTGCAGGTCGTGATGGAAACATTTCTGTTAAGCAACCATTAAAAGATTGCTTTTCATGGAATATTCAGTACTATCAATTATGTGGTGACACAGAGATTGCCTTTCCATTACTGGCCTTATTTTACCCCCTTAAAGACCCACTCCGATGAAAATGGAACTTTTCTCATAATGGAGGACTTGTATAAAGGAAAATTAAGATAAAAATTGCATTTCTGATGATTTCTTTATCCAAATTCTTCTCAATTTGGATAAAGCAGAGGGAAAAAAATCCAGTCTGAAAAAGATCGTAACTGTGTCGCAGAATATCCACTGGGCAAGCCCCAAGCTCCTCGCTTCACTTCATTCTGATGCATCCACTTGTAGACAAACAGATCCATGTACGTCTTTGTTTTCCTCATCCGAGCTGGTATCCGGTTCAAAACTGTACAGCTGGAACGTTCCGATATTGCTAGCTACTTTTTATTTCTGCACCGGTAATGTTAGGTTGGGGGCTGTAAGCTAGAGGGAGAGCGTGTAAAACGAGGGATGATGGGAAATGAAGGCATAGACTCCTTGTCAAAACTCAGGGGTAAAATTCTAATTAACTACTGCCACTTTGCAGAAACTATCTCCTAGAAAACGACACAGGTTTTTTAAATTTTGGCTAAAAACAACAAACTCCGAATTAAAAGAACACTGGGAACGCTTTTAGAATAGAAAAGATGATCAGAGTGGGACTTTGACCAAAATGAAACCGTTTTAGTTTCGCTTTTTTGTTCCTTCTGAGGGAAACGAAGCGCGTTCAAACACTCTGTTGTGCTTTCCTGTGACTGAACCAGTACTGTCCGTTTAACACATTCATTTCAACATGGATCTGCAGCAGCAACATAAATGGATAAACACACACAGCGGCTACGAGTTAATGGGACAATTAACCAGCTGTTTGGATGATTCAAGCAGATAACAAAGCGCTCCTCAATCTCCCTCTCTGTTGTTTTATTACAATACTTGACTGCACAACCAAGGCCTTTTCTTTCATTTGTGTTGGGATAGATGTGTAAATGATTTCCAATCTTTTTTGGGGGTGATATATAAAAGACATATTTCAACTGCTTCCATCCACCTTTGTTTTGTATTCCATCCCCTCCTTTTTGAGAGAATATTGGTGAGAAAACTGCGATAGCGCTTTCACAGTCGATGAGAGTGATCAAATGTATCAGATGCCTGAAAATGGCTAAATAAACATCATTTTAGGAGAGCATGAACAGAAAAAAAACCCAAACGTGGTTCTGGAACAAAAAAACCTACATCCATCTCCACCTCCCTCTCCTCCTCAGACAGGACGGGGTTGAGAGTGGAGGAAGGAGTCCACCGTAAGGCCTTTGGATCCACTTCTCTCTGGCGTGGGCAGGCTCTCAGCCTCTCCATGTGCTCCTGGATCAGTCGCTCTCTTCTGACTAACACAGTCCTATGACACACAGATTCAAACATTTTAAAAAAGCATGAATTAACGGCACAGAGGTAAAGTGCCGCGTGGTTAAATACAGACACGACGACGAGCTCTTTGGGACCGCAGGTGCCAAGTATCCTTTGGGGTTCTTAACCTGACTTACTTCTGTCAATATTCAGCTGCAATAATGGATATGCTGTTAAAAATACTTGCTGACCTGGTTAAGTCAGACGGCGTGCAGCAGCAGAAGCGCGGGCTAAAGGAGACTGAGGCTCGGAAACTGACCTGCCATCTCGTCTGTCAATCATGCCGAGCTGCTGGAGAGTGGCGGCGATGTCGTGCGGACACATCCCAGTGGCTCTGCTTATTCCTTTAATACTGATGTGTTTATCTGGGGGCATATAAAGGTGCTCCAGTATGACACTTCTCCAATATGCCAGGTAGGATAAGCGACCCAGATCTGACAGCGGCTTCTCCGGGGAGCCAACTTGTCCTTCTTGCCTGGTGAGGAGGTAACCTAAAAAGACACGGTTCAAACACAAACAAAAAAGACTTTTTACAGGCTGCTTCTGCATCATATTTAGCTTTGAAGCTAAAATTAGAGATTTTTATGGCACAATGAAACACATGGATAGCTGAGAAAACTGTAAACCAAGGGTAGCAAAGGTTGTCGGAGTAGAAGGAAGCATCTGGACGGCAGTGCTGCACTTAAATAGAGATATAAAAAACGAGGGGAAATTAACCTAAGTACAAATATATGAATGAGAGCCTAATTAATTTGATGAGCGTCCTGTCATGGGTCATCCTTTACCAGCAGAAAAACCAATGAATCCCATTGAATGTGCACCCAACACTCAACCAAACATCTAATGGGATGATTTTAAGAAATGAAGCTTCGCTAACAAACAATAACAAAGTGAAAGCACATTTTTGATAGATTGAAACAAAAGCATGAATGTCATACGTGTAATTATGACTTCAAAGAAGCGTTTTCCCACCTGCGTTCTCTGAGAAAACAGCTGTGAAGCTCAAACAAGCACAGCAGAAACTCTTTAATCTAAATAACTTCCAGCTCCAGAGCTACATTTTCCAATAAAGCCTTCAAAGGGCTCCAAACTCAGCCGTGCTTGTTCCCCCTTTATCCCTGCCTTTGTTATCAGCGCACTCTCAATATCACAGATGCTCTTGCATCTCTGTGTCTCAATGGCTCCCAAAGTGAACAGGAAATCAAATGCTCCATTACTGCCTCCCCGCGCTCCCGCGTCTCAGAGACAACTTTAGAAAATAATAAAAGTGTCTATAATGACTAAAAACCGCCTGCCTAAACACAGAAATCCACTCAAGGCAGCAACTGTTTTCTCAAGTGGACCGCAAACCATAAATACTGCATGTGCTGCATTTACTGCACGTAGGAGCAGCGTATACTCCTCATTAGAGGTCAGGGGGAGAAAATGGGGGGATTTTGAGCTCTTAGGGCGACCCTGAAAGCCATCAAATAATTCTAAGCTGCCAGAGCGCCGTTTCTCACCTTTAATCACCTGTGATTGCTTAAGAACTGTACATGAATGCTCCTGATTGGGCCCTTTCAAAGCCTTAACGAAATAACAGCACCTTGCCACGAGCTACAAATCCACCGTTTAATTTGAAATTGTTTGTGAAGACCGATGGAGGAAGAAGAAAAAGAAAAGATTTTAGAGCTATAAAAGGCAATAAAGAACTTACTGAAATCAATAAGGAACCTTCCAAATCCTTGCCTTTGGTACTGAGGCATGATCATTATGCAGGAGACATTGTACTTCTGCTGGCAAAGCTTTTCCTGAGGGAAGGAGAAACAGATCAAGTATGTCAGAGCTCTGCTGAAACTGGCAATTTACTGCACCTGCCATTGTCCTTGTTTTAAGCTGTGCATAAACACACTAAGGACTTTCCCTTTAGAAGTATTTATGTAAAATCACATGATAAACTATCTGCTTTGTGGACAATTTGAATATTTTGACATTTGCATCCAAAGGAAAAAAAACTTCTCAAATTAAAAGATTTTGTGATGTTTCTTGAGTTTTTTTATGAACAAAAACAAATACAAATGTTGCAAATACATCTTCTGTATTAGTATAATTGCTCAAAATAACGAGTGGTGTTTATCATTTCCCATCAAATCCGTACCTTAGAGAAGTAGCCCACAAGATGACAGCCTTTCTCATCGTTCTTTGTAAGTATGTAGAAGAGGAAAGGCTCCACATCATAATACAAGGTTTTGTGATCCAGGAAAAGCTTGGCTAACAGGCAGAGGTTTTGGCAGAATAGTTTGCTGACATTTCCATCAACCTAGACACGGAATAAAAAGAGCAAGGGGACACTGTTCAAACAGTTCCCATTTTCCCCTCCTTCTCCTTCTCCTCCTCCTCCTCCCACAGCCCCATTCAGTGGTGAAAGCTCATGCAGCATACAGTTATTGCTTTATTGCTGTAAAGGAAAGCTGACCTCAAATACGGAAAGGTTGTCCTTTCTGTAGATTTCATTGGCTGGTGGATGGAACCAGCCGCACTTCTTTGTGTGCCTCTGGAGAATGTTTTTGCTTCTCATGTACTTCAGGCAGAACTCGCACAGATAAAGCTTTTGTAATCTGGAGGAGACAAAACACCGGGTTATGGCTTCTTTATCCCTTCAATGTGAGGCCTTATCATAGTAACTAGAGATCAATGCAGCTGCAGGAAGAAGAGAAGAGACATGTTTGTTGGACAGGAACCCTACTTTGAATATTCAGGGGGGTACGGTGAGGAGTACCACGTCTGGATCTCATAACTCCCGAACTCAATGACAGACGGGCATCGACTCGAATCCGTGCACGTCAGTGATCCCGTTTTCTGTGGAAAGACGTTGAAAATGAAGTTTACGCAGAGATGTGATTTAGCACAAATGCACTTTGTGGGTCCCAAGTATCCTGGGAAAATACACTAAATCTACCTTTAATCCTTTTTAAAATAATAGTCTGTGAGAGGAATGCTGAAAAGTTTTTCATTTCATCTACTAAATTATTTCCAACATCTCTGTAATGGTTTGAACCAAAATGAAAAAATGTCTGGATTTTGTTGCTGTTTAAAAAAATAGCAGGTTGGATCTGTCTAGATCTGTCTAGAAGGCCAAACAAGAAACCAAACAAACAGATGTTGACTCAAATAATTTGTCTGCATGTGTTACCATAAGAGATGTTAAACGACAAACACTGCAGGAAGGGAATTGATGAGGTAAAATACACAATTTGAAGCTGCATGAGCAAACCGTTCTTTAAACATTGGTTTGAACGTCAACCTATCAGTGACTTCGTTTTGGTTTGAGACGTGTTGACGTGATCAGCGAGTGGAGTCCAAATCCATCATGCAGAGAATCCGATCGCTCTCCTCCTGAATTTAGATATTTTTCTTATTTACATTGAGAGAATAATAAAAAGGTCCTCTAATTTTAAATCCCATTTTTATGTTTCCCTCCTCGAACTAAATGTGGGACAGCAAGTTGTCAAACTGGGTCAGTAGCGCTGAAAGCAGCCGTCATTCAGACGCAGCTCCTGCAGTAGATGGTGAACCTCACCGTATTGGGAGAATCTCTCTCATGACCCCAGACATGTGAACCTATGCTTTTGTAAAACTCTTCTAAATACATAAACCTGTACTCTCAGCATCCTCTGTGTTCTCCATATCTTTGATCACAGTCAGATTTTTGTTTTGATTCTATAATACTGGAATTATTTTTCAACTTTGAGAGTTTTAACATAAGAGAAAAGTGTGAGAATGTTAATGTCTATCTGAGAAAAGCATGTGTGTAGTGAAGGGTTTACAACCTAGAAACATTGCTAAATTTCACCTACAGTGGGTTACTTTTAGAACGTAAAGCCCACAATAAACGAGGGAACACAGTACAGGAATCCAGTCAGTGCCTCCATGTAGCCATGAGGCTGAAAACCTTTCTCACACGTGCCAGAAAGTTTATGAAGACATTTTGGGACAAGTATCCAAAATCTGGGAGTTTGACATACATTTAAAGAGAGTCGGTGGATTTGACGCTTGAATCATGTTTGGTGTGAACGCAACATTAAAAAATACCAACTGAAATCAGATAAATCTTAAAGGCGAACAATACATCCGATTTTTGCTTTTATAATCAAGAAAAAAGTTAAACTGAAACAAAAACGAATGCTTTGTGCACTCAATGACTTGAGCATGAACAAATGTCTTGAGAATCCCAGATTGTATCTGTTTCTTCGTGACTCCTGACCTGAGCTGCGAGTTCCTGCACTCGTGCGAAGGTTTCCGCATCCTCTTCAGTGACGTGGTCACCGGACATGGCCACATAGTGGGCTTGGACTCTCTGCTTGGCGTGCAGCACAGCACTGTGATCCGCTACAGGCACAGGAACACACTGTTGTCAATCCATCAGGCGACATATCAACAGCAGGCTGTTGGAAACAGCTGAATAACCTCATAAATGAATTCTATGCAAATGTGCTTATACTGTGAGAACTGCTCCTGAGTCTGGGTCTCTGAGGAATTTCATAATGTATCATCTTTGCATGTTTATATGAAAATCCCTAATGTAATGAAGTGAAACTAAATCACTATAATTGCGTAACCGCTTTCATGTGCTTAGTCATCCACCAAGAGAGTTTCCCATAAATTAAGCAGCAGATGCAGTGAAGGGAACAAGTAAAAAGGAAACTGATGTTGGAATGCATTCAGGAATTTCATGATAGACATCAATATCCAGAGCTCAAAAAAAGAAAAAAGTGAAAGTGATATGTTATTGGTGCATTACAGATACGTGGTGTGCGACCTTGTTTAAAGCTGCTGGAAAGATGAAAGCCGTCTAAAGTGCAGCGGTGAAATGTGAGGGTTAGTGCACTTATGGGTGTAATCAGCATGTCAGCTCTGAGTCAACTTGTGTGGGTGAATCACTGCGTCTAATGAACTCTGGAAGTGGGGTTGACAGGAGACAGTGATTTCAGGGGTGAGGGGTGGGATGAAGAAGAGCACGGCGTGGCTACGGTTTCTAGGATGCGTAAATCACGATGCGCAGACTTGGGCAGAGGGTCAAGGACAGAGCAAGGAGCAACATGAGGAAGTTAGTGGGCCATGCACAATGACAAAAAGCCAACGGGCGAGAGGATGGAAGCCACGGAAACTTCGCAGCCAAGTCAAAACGCAACGAAATTGTTAATAAAGTAAAAAATAAAAATAAAAAAAGGAAGAGGATTAGTAATCTGTTAGAATGTTGAGAGTAATGCTCTCACAAAAGAATATATATAGAGATTAGCTGTTGGGGGGGGGGAAGCGAGATTCAAGCTAAGAAAAAAGCAGCTTAAAGGTGAGGAGACGCAGTTCTTGACTGAAATTTTTAACCTTGCTTACCATGAATATTCTCAGGCTTAATTCTTCCGTCTGAGTCTCCCTTTCCTGGCGAGGGGGCTCCCTTCTGAGGGCTCACTTTATACCTGAGCCTGCCTAGCGTCCTGTGCTTTTTAAGGAAAGGGTTACGTTTGAAATGACCGAGCATCTTAAAAGCGTGTCCTCTGGGTCGGCCGGGCCCGGCAGACGTAGAGTGTAACCTACTTTTGCTAAACTCGCCTTTTCCAAGGCACTGGGACCCTGTTTTGGAGAAATCCTGCTTAAGGGGCATGCGCTTAGGCGGCGCGTAGCAAGGTGGTCTCTTTTTCCGCGACTGTCCCTGAGTGGTATAAATGTGAGAAAGTCCATCAAAAAGTCCCTTCAGTTGGCTGCTACTGCAGAGACTGCTCAGGGAGGGAACACTAGACTGGCTGGAAGAGCTCTGAGGCGAGTTAGCAGAGGTGGAGCTGCTGGACACCTGTAAGGGGGGGCTAGGTCCTGGTAAAGTGGAAGCGGGAGGAAGTGCAGAGGATGAAGGGGTTATTTTTTGAGCGGCATCAGCAGCGAAGGCAAACGGCTCTGGAGGCTTGGCCGGCTCGGGCGGACCCTCGTCCCTACAGTACAACAGGCTGGGCGACTCTACGGCTAAAGCTCGCGAGCGACGGCCCACTGGGGAAGGAGTGAAGAATTTGGAAAGCCCGTCAATAAGCCCTTTGGTTTTCTTGTTAATAGTGAGTGTGGCTGGAGTGGAGGTGGGCGTGTGGGAGGTGGGGGTGGTGGTGGGAGGGGAGGTGGAGGTGGTGAATTGGGAGGCGTTGACCACACAACAAGGCTCTGCAACAGCCAATCTGTCTCTGGCGTCCTTCACAGATGCAGCATGACCAGATGAAGGTGAGGAACAGACGGTAATCTTTTGACCCCTACCAGGTGACCCCCTTCCTCCAAGTGCTACCATGGAGCCATCAACACTGGTTACACACCTGTGGGAGGAGGAAAAAAATGTATTTTTAGGTAAACAGTGTCAAGGTTTGTACGTTTTGAAGCCTTTTGCATCCACCGGTACTGAGACAGATCACATGAGGTTTGATTTATCGTAACTAAAGCTACGTAAACACCATGAAAAGAATTTCATTGGGAGTGGTCACTTGAACGCGGCGGCATTGTCGAGGGTGGTGTGAATGTGGCTCGACAGTGCAGAAAAATAAAAAAATGCTGCAAAATAAATCTTAAAATTCAAATTTAAATTTATTTATGGAGCGCTTTTCATGCTACAGAGCATGTCAAAGTGCTTCCCAGAAATAAGAATAAGATAACAAATATAGTAGTTAAAATAATAAACATAGTAAAAATAATACGAATAATAATACAAATAAATTAATTAAAAAATACACATAACCCAACACATACACATCCCACCATTACAATCAAAACAGATCTAATTGGTTGTTAAAATTTTATCAAATCAAAAACTATGTAAAAGCTTTACTAAAAAGAAGTTTTATGTTTTTTCTTAAAAACCTCCACAGTGGCTGAAGCCCTCACGTCCTCAGGCAGGCGAGGCCCACACTGCTGAAATGAGGCCTCGCCGTGGGTCTTAGTTCTGACCTTTGGGACCACCAGCAGACCTGCACCTGTGGACCTGAGGGCTCTAGGAGGGTCATAAACTAAAAGTAAATCTGATAAAAATGAGGGTCAAGTTTCATTTAGACTTTTATAAACGAATAAAAGAACCTTAACATCGATCCTTAAGCTGACTGGAAGCCAGTGCAAAGATTCAAAATTGGTCATTCTTTCTGGTTCTAGTTAAAAGGATTTAAGAAATGTAGGTAGATGGAAGCAGGTGAGTTCTCCACTCACATTCTTTGTTTGAGCTTATTTCTGGGCCTTCCCATTGGCTTTGCATATCGACGTTTGATCTGATCGGCCTTCTTGTGCAGTAGTTTCTTCTCGTTCTCCTTGGGCCTGCAGACTTGGCAGATCCAGGTTCCTGGAGAGTGTCCAAGGGGGGAGGGGATGAAAAAAAAAGCGTTTGGGAGGGTTCATCAATTCGGAAGATGGAGAATTCATTTATTCAAAACATTTTCTTTGACTTAAAGTGCTGGTAGGAATCCCGCCAGCTCACAATGACAATCAATTACTCAGCACAAAGCTAAAATCCATAAGGAAAACACAGGGTCACTTCACTACCCAAAGAAATAGACTTCATGTCAGCTTATTGAGCTAACTATGTGACTGGTATGAATTGCCTGCCAAGTATCTTATGTGCGCCACCATTAAAACCTCAATGTGGGGTCAGGACTGTACAGATAGCAAATGTCCCTGAGGATGGCGGTATAATGTGATGTGCATGCAAAGCTCTAACAAGTCCCTGCTTCTCTGTGTGCCGAGTGACAGCCTCCAACAGCCTGTGAAGAAAAGGCTTTGAATTGACAGCAGAAAGGGGGAAACAGAGAAGGCAGACAGTGTAAACACCTTACCTTTTGGCATTCTTGAAAGCGGTGGATCGCAGCACTCCATGTGAAAGCCCCGATCACATGAATCGCAGAACAGCATCTCCTCCTGGAAAGGGAGCAGTGGGCATGTTTGCCAGATGTCCCAGTTGCATTGCATGTAACACCCGCTTGTCATTTAAAGTCTTTTTGCAGGAATAATCTCGATTGTGCTCGAGAGGCTTTACAAATCTCCGCAAATCCTCAGGGGGGGTGGGCGGGATGAGATCTACCTTCCGAGCCAAAACGACACTATGGGATGTACTCACTGCGTTTTTGCCCTGGATCCGGCAGGAGCTGCAAGTTTTGCATTCGATGCACTGCCATCGTAGTTTTTTCACGTTTGAGGTCAAGTCAGGGGAAAACTTCAGACATGATGGATGCCCTTCAGAAGCAATAAAAGATACAAACACACACAGGCCTTGCTTATACTGAGTCGACTGAGTAAACAAGCTCTAGATAATGCTTCCCATCTATTTGCACGGCAAAGTTAAATATTAACGTGTTACAGCATGAAAAACAAAGGCGGGCCTGTGTGTCCACAACCTCCCCCCTCCCGTTCCACAACTTGTGTCTAAAAACAGTATGATCAAACATCTGAGCCGCTAATTACAGATAATTTGATCTTAATGAGGCAGAAACAGTAGCAGCACTCTTTCTAATGGAAGCCGATCCATGAAAATCATGTAAAAGCTTGCCTTCCCCCTCACCCGGCTCCCTCTCATGGTTGTAAAACAGCTGTTTTACAGTGAGAGCACAATTTGTGTACACTACAAGTGGTTAATGAAAACCACCTCTGCACTACTTAGTCAAATTTGAGCTATAAAAATGTCACCGGGAGAACAATTCCTTATGGCATTTAAAATAATTGTTCAAATATAAATGGCTCCTCGGTAGAGGTGTGTTGTTTTATATAAATATATATATATATATTTTATGGGCAGGTCTGCCCAGAACAAAAAGAACACAGAGGCAAATGCCAACAATCTAAAGAGAGGAAAAGCTTGATCTTTGCACGCCTGGAACTTCTCTCTTCCAGAATATGAAATAAGTGAAAATGACTTCCAGATTCTAACAGCTCCTTAGTGCATTTGTCCCTCTAAAGGTTGCAGCCACACAGTCAGATTGCTCCTATGATCCTTTCTTTACATAAGTTTAAGAAACTGAGGATTATCCACAGCATCAGTAACAAGTTTGAATAGAGTCTGTGTTTTGGCTTTAACAAATATGCAAGTAATTATGTTTTTTAGTCATGTGACAGTTATCGTTTATAGAAAAAGCAATAAATAATTCAGAACAGTAGAATTAAAGTCCATGTGCAGACAATAATTAGGTCATGTCTGTACACAAAGGTTGGCGATGCGGCAGCCATCATCTGACTCGATCCATTACAGCCTAAAGAGCACACTAAACATGAGAACAAACAGCCTGTCAACAGCCTCAAAACGGTTTACTCAGGTAGGAGGGCTGTGTGCCCAGTACTGACAAAAGAGGCTCTCTTTGCTTCCCAGAGCCTAAGTGTTTGTCTATTAGGACACATTTCATTACATTATAAATACCTTTAAGGATTATAATAAAGAATTTCAACTGGAGTCATAATAAATTGACTATAATAGAAGATCTAGTGGAAAAGTCTGTGCAGAAATAACAGTTACATTTTAATAAAGTTAAGGGGGGAAAAAGGTTTTTTTTTCTCTTTTGTAAAGAATAAAATCCTCCTTTTTGACATGATCAGTTTTTATGGTAGGTTTTGCATGAGGAGAGCCTCCATCCAGAGTGATGCTACTTACCACTGCTTCCACAGTCTGCACAGGACAGCAGTTCCTCTGCTCGCTTGTCTCGATTGGACTCCTTTGTTCCGAGACAGAAACTGCATATTGGGATGGGGTCGACCCGGAGCTGAGTGGGAAGGCAGACATTAAAGAGCATTAATGTAAAGCCGTTTCTTAGACGTCTCACTTTTCCTGGCACTTCTAAAGTCACTGGAGTATAGTGTCCCTGGTTTGGGGCACAAAAAGATAAAACTAGTTTGAGGATTTAATGAAGAGGCTGCAAATATATCAACTGGAAGTAGAAGCTCGGAGAATAAAAAGAAAAGGAAAAAAAGAGCTGAGTCTTCACAGACTAGAAATGAATAATAAATTAATCTCATCCTCAGAGATATGCTGCGTTTGAGATCCACCTCCTTTATCCGCTCCATCTGAATGTGTAAGTGATCTTGGGTAATCGTAGTTTAAGGGCTTAATCCAATTCTTAAAGCTTGCACTCCAGCATGAAAGGATTAACTAGCATGTAATCAAATTACCTCAATAATATAACATACACTCATTGTTGCTGCCATGATCCACTGTAAATGTTGTGGACAAACACTCATTTAAGGGCTTATGGACCAGTTCAGAGGTTTAGGAGGACTCCCACATAGACCAGGGGGTGGAGGGGGCAGAGCCAAGCCATAGCTTTATACAGTTACCAGTAAAGACTGATCTCAGGGGGACGCTTTTACTTCCTATTGTTGACTTTACATGCGGTATCCCTTTCAAAAGCCCCAGGGAGTGCAAGAAGAGCAGGCTGGTGAAAGTTCTGAACAGAAAAACAACACTTGACTGGGTGTGACCATAAATAACCCACCTCCTCATTAGTTTACACACTCGGGCCCTCCCAGTTGACTGCAGCCTTAAACTGTACTCCAGGGATGGGCATAATTAGTTCCTGTTTTCTGTGACGCAGGTCACCAACCAAATTTGCATCTTCCAAATCACCATTGGTGTTGACCTGCAGATGGCCTTTTGCTGAAATCAGGAGAGATCTTTCATTCTCCCCTTTTTTTTTCCTCCTCTCATTTGTCGACAAACACAAGGCACGAGTGCACTTTCAATCTGTCCCAACATCCAAATGAACCCCAAGGGGGGGTGCTGAAGTGATGCAGCAGCAATTTGGTCATTGTTCCTGGTTGTTTTAATTAGTCGTGCGGGTGAGAGGAGGTGGTTTGCTGCCACATCCAGGATTACTTCATTTCCCAATCTGCCAGGTCAATATTTGAATGTGTCTTTGAGTTGGAGTCATTACAAAGCTAAAGTCCCAAATGTGGCCGGAAAGAAATCCGAACCAGCCTAATGTTGTGGATTATATTAATAAAAATAAAAAATATATACATTCACATCGCCCGTTCAAGCAATCACTTTCAATAAAAGTCTATGTAAGCTCAAGTAAATGCGCATTTCGGACTTCTACCAACTCTCGTGTTCATGTGTACCTACTAGGCCTGCACAATGTACCGCAAATTTATTGTTATCGCGAAATCCAGCTCTGCAATATGCATATCGCAAAAGACGGCAAATATCGCAATAAATCGTAAGCCTTAAATGTGCTAAAAGAATCTTATGTCAGCTTGAACCATTTAACGAATCAAATAAATCCCTTTATGCATTTGACCAATCGGATGGAGGCCTATTATGTTAGATGTTTGTCACCTATGTCGACGAGTGACATTTGGAGTATAATTTTTAAACTGTTGCAATGTAATGGGAATGGTTATTTGGTTATTTTGCTATTTGTTTACATATCGCAAATTATATCATGATCGCAATTTTAATCTCTAATATCGCATATCGCGAGTTTTCCTCATATCGTGCAGCCCTAGTACCTACGCACATTTTTTAGCCCATTTTCGCGCTCTACATACAGCGTGGCCACTGAACGGACACTGAAAGTTAAACCAGGTCCAATTTTAACCAATCAGGAACTTGGATTTGGTAGTGAAGAATGGATGGCGTCCCTTTTGATAAACAGAAGTGCCAACCGTATGAAGATTGATCATGGAAGAGACGTTTATAATAATGGTTTGTGCCCAGATGGAACATTACGACTCCAAGTCTTTCATTTATTGGAACAGAGCTCAGAAAGGAAGAGCCTGAAGAAAGGGTCACGAAATTTACACCGCTTTGACATTTTGCACCAAGCCTCTTCCAACAGTAGGTGGCGGACATGAGCTAGTAAACAGGAGAAAAACAGAAAGATAAGGAAGCCCCTCCCTGCTAGTCCAGTGTGAGTACCACGCGCTAAATGCGTGTTCAAAAATGTGCCATTAGTGAATTTTTGAACGAGCTTCATATTTTTGGTGTGTTCGTAGCTCAAAAGCTGACTGAAGACATTCGGGCTGCACGCGCCTAGAATCAAATTTTTGTCATTCTCTATACAGTTTTGTGATTTTTTTTTTTACCCTAAATATAAGGTTTTAACATTTTATGGTGGTCTATCTGCAAAGAAAGTATAAATGTCTGTTAGTTGAGGGATCGTTAAAGGTCAAACGGCGCAAGCCTGATTCCTTGACAGCAGATTTCTGTTATCACACTTTAGTGCGTTTGAGCTGATAGCCTCTGCTATTACTGGAAAGCTTTCACTTCCAGTCAAGATGCTAAACAAACAGACGCGCATCAACAAGTCTGGAAATATTTACCTTTTGATCATATATGCTGGTGATGAATGGAGAACTTTTGAAAGCTCTCAGTAGAAGTTATCTACAACTTCCCCCAGTGATGGAAGTGTTTTTTTTTCTTCTAAAGAACGCATCTTAATGCGGTTTCCCAACACACTGTCTGCAGTCAGAGCAATGAAGTCTGTTCCTGGAAGTGGATTAATTTCCATTAGGAATATTTTTAGGTCTGGTGATAAAAATCAATACCAATTTAGAATCGGTGCGAGGCCAAAAAAGAAACGAGAAAAACAGCGAGACAAACGGCGGCTGAAGAGATGCTGATGATTTACTTGGGGATTCTAAATTAAGTACATTACAGGAAATTATGCTGCTTCAAAAGAGCAGGCTGTCCTGAGTGAGGGGGTGGGGTCCTATTAGAACATTGCTGGTAGAAAGAGAGCAAGCTGAAGTGGTTGCATAACACAGCAGGGGGGGAAAAAAAAAAAAAAAAAACCTCCCATTCCTCGCTTTTGTTCCTGCCAGAGTCTTTTCAAAATCTAATAAACTCTAAACCAAGACTGCTCTTCTTTGCCTTTAAACCTCAAAGTATCTCTTATTCTCAGCACACACACTATTTTGGTGCCTTCACAACTAAACGTCCTTTGAAGTCAATGTTAAACCTGAAGTGTTTGGAGGGGGTGATGTCATCAGGCTGGGAGCAATAGGTTGAAATGTTCCAAATGGAAAACAGCGCGCCTTTCCTCAACTATGAGAGTCAGTGGAGGACGCTATGTCTCTAAACAGTTCTCGGTTTCACTTTTGGCCTGACCACAGATGCAGTCACAGTTGTGGGTGCTGTATCAAGGTGTCGCTTCCTGATTATTCACTGTGAAACTGCTGAAGAGCAGGGCCACATTGATGCAGCTGCAGAACTGATGCATAACACCTTAAAAAAAATTACTCAAAGTTGTTTTTTTTTAAGTTTTTAAAGCAGTTTGCACCAACATTTTTTTTTTTTTTAAATCAAACACCATTTGGTGCTAAGCATGATGGAAAAGTATGAGTCAGCGGTGCAGAGACAGAGAAACAATTGAACCTGTGAGTTTGTTTACATGGTTCCATTTCCTCTCCGGGGCGGCTCGACTTGCACAAGGGTCAGGACCTGAACTCCAGTCTGAGAATAATCTGCCTTCCCTTTTCACAATTGCACAAGTTTCCAATAAAATATTCAGATTCTCCTCGCAGATGCTATAGAACTGGCAAGACAAGTGGCCACATCCTCTAAGGTCATTAGGCTAGAGTTACATAACCTGTGGGAAGCCTACAGCAGACTGCCTACCACACACTGTCAGCATTACTTTCAGAATATCTAAGCCCTCTTATTTTGGAGACCAATTTTGGGGAGACAGCTCCACTAGGTGATTTTTTTTAAAAACTTTATTTTGAAAGTTTAACAATCCATGTGCCCAACTAATTCGATTGAGATGTCAAGTTTCGTTCTTGTGACATGGCGTGCTTTTGTTAAACACGTCTGCTTCAAATATAGCATGAATGGGGTGAGTTTACCTGGTCTCGTTCGTGTGGGAGGAGCGTCACCAATGACAGGAGCAAGGGGGAAGCACTTGGACACCTGGAGCTCCTTCCCTCCACGCCACCATGGCTGAACTTATACCTCGGACCGTTCTTCAACAATCTGCCGTTATTGACGGACCGCTTTGCTGCCAGTCGCAACCTCTGCCGGAAAGCAGGGTTATCAACAACGTTTGACAGGTCGTCCTGATTCCTCAGATAGCGCTCGATGTTCTTTAGAGAGGAGCCGTGGGTATCATCCAGACCATCGATGGCCCTCCTAAGTATTTTATTCCAATCGATGTGGCGCAGATCGCTCGATTCCCATATAGAATCCTTTGATGGCACAGATGTGTTCGCAGGCAAAACCGATCCGAGTCTTCCCAGGTTCCCGGGGTCCTTGTAGGAGGTGCTCCCCTTATTTGTAACCTTGAGGATAGAGCCATCAAGAACGCTTAATTCCAACTGTTCAAGGATGGTCTTCTTGTCCAGTCCATGCAACGTGGCCACCGCATGGCAAATTCTTTCCTCCGAGGGCCTTTGCTTCTGCCTTTTGATTTTCTGTATTGCTTCAAGAATCCACTCCGTGTACAGAGGATTTGCAAGTTTTACCATGATTGAGCAATTCACTTCAAAAATGTGCGATCCATAAAGGTTCCCCCTTTCTGCAGGTGAAAACTGGGTACATCCACATCCTCAAGGAGGTCAAGAGGTTATGCTCCATGGAAGCATCCACACACTTGTTGTCCCGTCTCAATCCCAAGTTAACTTGAGCAAAAAGTTGTAAAAAAAAAAAAAAAAAAAAAAAGTAAAATCCACACTGGTAGGAATCAGCTGATCAGGAACTTTATTTATTAATAAAATCCCAGATTAAATCTGAAAAAGAAGGGGGGAGGAAAGCATTTTAATCACATTAACATATGTAGCTTTTTTTTTATATATATATATTGGGTGAAAAGGCTAAGCCATAGGAATGCAGGACTTCTTAAGATGTGCCAAAACATGAGAAACAGATGGATAAAAACAGATGCAGGCGCTGTCATGGCCGCTAAAGAAACCGGAGTGACTTAATCCATAGTCTGACACCCTAATCCACACAGTAAAACAGATGTCCGATTTCAAAGAGACTATTTTTTTTTCCAAGAACGGCGAGTTTTTAAACGCCATGACAGGCAACTAGAAACTTCCACGGACTTCAAGAAAAAGTAGTGTGTTCCCGTCGACAGATACGCATTTTTTTTGTTTGTTTGTTTGCTCCGTTTAAGGTTTGTCAAACCTAGCAAGTTTAAAATTACATTCCCGAAACATTAACGTAAAAAATATTCCCTAAAAAAAGGATAAGAATTTCCAATAAAAGCCGTGAGTTTAACCGTAGTTCTTGTCCGAACGCCACTTTTGACAGCTCGACGTCCGACAAACTGCTTTTTAATGACACAAGAATAATCAACGCTCACTCCTTGACAGCTGCTGCCGGACGCCGGAGGCACGTCTGCAAAGCCCACGCAGCCGTTCAGCGACGAAAGGAACCGGCGAGAACTACGTAACAAGCCCCGGAGTTGGTGTTCCGCGGAGTTGAACCTCTAAATCACAGTGTTGCCAGCATAACTGATGTCACCTAAACAGTCGCCATTTTGTTACAATGTTGTAGTTTACATGAATCCGACATGACGCTGATTACAATCCAATGGAGTCTCATTAAACCTTACCTACACTAATGTGCCCTCCCTAGCAACTTCAATATTGGCTGTAAAGACAAGATCTGATTTCTGGTTTGATAAAGGACATGTCAATCTTTATGTATGAGCTCGGTCTAGGCGGCACGCCACTGGCTGTATGATCTGTCACTTCACTCAATTGACCCGCCTCTTAAGGTGCCCCCAAGTGATGAATCGATACCGCTCTGCCCCAAACACGGGTAAAACAGGATCCTACGGACCAAACCGAGCCAGTGGGTCGTTATTACGTGAAAAATACACGAACAGACGCAAAACACGCCAAGTGGCAACAACAGTAGATGAATAACAACGCGGAGTTTTACGCCATCAAACACCAGCCCACCTTTACTCACATTCCTCCTTGAAACAGTTGGTTACACTTGAGAGTGATTTGAATCATTTTGGACTTTAATTGGCTGTTTGTTAAATCTATCATTTGTTTCCACAAACCGATTAAAGTCGCATTTTAATTTAAAGGGGAAAGTTACAAAAAATAAAATAAACACAAGTGTTCAGTACTAAATATATTTTAAAAAATGTTCCGAAGCTTCCTCTGTTTTTCATTATTCCCCCTAAGTGGAGCTCTAATTCTCCTGGTATAACATTTAAACTGAAATTTATGAGACATTAAATGCACATTTTTCAGCCCAGGAAAAGAAGAAGAATGCGTGCGGAATTATTAACGTCCCGTGCAAATGTTGGTATGACCTCTTTATCACCATCAACTATCAAATATCAGGACAAATAGTGTGCCCTGGAGGAAAAAGAGATATCCAGCGGGGAATACAAGTTACCACCGCGGCTCTTTCATCACAGCTTCTCAATTATGTATCGCTAGTTATGACCGAGCTTCCATTTCTCAGCTTCATCTTCTTCCTCTCATTTTCCAGATTATCCGCGGAAATGCTACGCAGCCTCCATTGGAGCATTTTCTCGCGTGCGCCGAGCGCGCGCGTCAAAAAACAATAAATTAACGCCAAGTTTCGTTGCAGCGACGACATCAAAACTGAAGAAACCCGCAAAAAAATATATCCGCTGGTAGTTTTTTTTTTTTTTTTTTTACCTCTTCAAGTTTTTCCCCCCTTCGGATACTCCTCCTTATTATCACGTCGAAGAATAAACGTGAGGCGACATATCCGAGCGAATTTGCGGGATTTGGTGTCTTAGAGCGATGGCTGGAAAGCTTGCGACGAGACATGGAGAGGACCTGATAACAACTAATTGAAAGGTTAATCTACATAGCAGCCTGTGACAAAGTGGGACCCTCCCCCTTCTTCTTCTTCCACTGTAGACATCCCTACTTCAGTGTAGTGGAGCGGACCGTCGCCCCTTTAGTGCGCTCCTGCAAAGATGTTGTCAATTTCCCCCCCTAAAGCCAATCCTCACGTCCACTGATGAGCCATGAGGGACGCGTTCACACTTTAGGTTTGTAGAGGATCAGCTTCTGCAGGCTGCAGAACATTTTTACATAACATGACACAAACAGCCAATGGGCATTTTAAACTTCCTCTCATTTAAAAACCAACTCTGAAGCAAATTTTGTTTTTATATGTTCTGGTGCCATTTTTCTAATGATGCAGGACACATATGAAGAAAATTAAACTCAAAATTGCATTTCTGGTTATTTCTTTATTCAAATCTTTGTGAATCGGGAAAGATGAAAAATAGAAAAATCTTGTAGTTGTGATGTAGAAGCTACAATGGGCGGGCCACAAGCTCCCTGCTTAAGGGGCCACCTTGCCCTGACATCATCGGCCATAAGCGAATATTACACAATTTACCCTTACCCTAAACATAAATGTGGGAAAGAAAAACTTTTTTAGCGTTTGTTTTGGTTCATTAGTCTCTACGAGTCTTTTGAGAGTGATATGGGGGGCCTTCCGGTTCTGATTGCAGACAGATGATTCTGGAAATTGATGGCTGCAGCCAGGTCCTTTTGCCCTGCTCCACTCCATTCTGTTGAATCCACTTCATTAGCATTTTTGCCATTTTCGTTGCACTGGTAACGTTTGGTTCTATGGGGCTGTCAGCTAGTGGGAGAGTGCGTAAACAGATGGGTGGGTGATGGGGAGAGGGGGTGGGCCAACTGTCCCATTTTTACTGTGTTTTATTGTGTTTAACTATGAACCACTTTGTGATTTTTATCTTGAAAGGTGCTACACAAATAAAGTTTATTATTATTATAATGCACAACTCATAGCCAAATTTCTAATGAGCTACCGCTTCTCTGCAGAAACTATGTCATAGAAAACACGTTTTGTGATAATTAAAAGACGGCTGGAAACGCTTTTAAAATGGCTCAACAGATGATGGGAGTGGGACTTGTATGTGACTGACAAACACAAAAAACACACTTTTATTATTATTATTATAACTTACAAGGAATTTTTCATTTTAGGTTTTGTTGTTTGGACTTTCTCCCCCATCAAATTGACCTTTTTTTATTATGACTTAAAATGAAAAGTCACACCCCTATAATATTTAAAGATTTCCTGTTATGCATGCCTTGACCTTTTGTTTATTTACTTAAATTCATTAATTGAAATAACCCTGAAGATTAAGTAGAAAAACCACATATATTGGAGTTCCTATTTAAAACAGGTTAAATAAAAGGCACCCAGACTTGATGCCTTTAGGACCAGTGTTAATGGAGGCCCTGACCAGAAACCTGCCTGTGTCTGGATATAATGAATGCCACCCTGGGCCCCAGCAGGTCCTCCATTGCTGCATGGGTCCAGGGATAATTTGAATTGGAGCATGTGCCATAGCAATCTGCCCATCCCCCAAATTCAATCCCTGCCAACTGCCACACTGGTGTTCACAAACACTGCTGCCCATCTGCGGGGCAAAACACTGGCCAAAGCCCCAGTTTACTAGTTTTTTTGTCTATATGATAAATAAAAATAGTCATAAATTCACCTAAAAAATCCTATTCTCAGTTGATGAGTTCTTAAAAGTTTCTTTTAGCAATATGATGAAATTTCAATCATAGGTAAGTTAAGTTAATATCCATATTAGTCAAAAACACAAATGAACAGATAACAACACACATTATTGTTGATATCATGTTTGTTTTTCTTTTGTTTTTTTTGTTTTTGTTGTTTTTTGCATTAACTGGGCAAATAATAAATAAAAGTTTATTGGGGAATGTGAGAGGAAGAAGTTTCCCTATTATGGCATTCATTCTCATTACTTAATCATGGCTCTCCTTTTTTGTGTTTTGCCATCTGTCATCTTGAGAAGCAAATGAACCAGCTGCCATGGAGTGTGATCCTGCCCAATCAGAAATGTGGTCCTTTTCAAAGCGCATCTGTGTGAACCTCTTTGCAAAAAAAAAAGAAAAATAAAACGCAACCAAAAAAAAAAGCATCTTAAAAGTCGGGAATAACATTTTTGGATGGTCAATGTTTTTACTTAAACGGTCCTTCTTAGCATATATGCATAAACTTTGCCTTTTTCAGAGTAAAATAGATTTGGAGGAGTGTTATTCCTTTTTACAATAAAAATAAAAAGAAAAAAGATAAAACTTTTTTTTTTTTACATCACAGTTCTTCGTAAAACAGACGAGAGCTGATTTACTTCTAACATAACCCTTGAGACACTGGACAACGCGAGTGGAACTGGAGGAGGGAAAGGGGCCTCCCTCTGATGCCTCGTCTCCAACCCCCAGCGACAGCACAGCTGGGTTGCAAAGGATCAGCCTAATTTTCGGGTCCCTTTAATGGTTGTGACGAAGACCAATCACTAATCCTTTAAACTGGGGAAAAATGATCCCGCAGCCCTGCAGCGCCGCCACAACTCCACGAGTCCAATAAGAACATGGAAGGGGGGAGGGACTTGGACAGAAGCAGGACACTTTGTCCATGATAGACAACCTTCAAATTTCAAAAAGAGATAAACCGGAGATTAGATGTTTAATGAAATTAGGATAAAAATGTGTTTTCTTTTTACTCAAGACGAGTCATACAAACATTTGTATTAGGTGGTGGGTAATGAGACAAAATTATTTCTAATCTAAAAAATATAAAAAAAAGAACCTATTTTGAGTTCTGAAAAATACAACTCAAATTATACCAAATTATTGATGTTTTAAAGCCAAAAATCTAACAAAACTTGAGTATCTTGAAGCCAATACACTGGATTATTAATCTCTTAACATGGTGAAACGTTTTTAATTTATTTTCCAAATAAAGCACAAGACATACAACCCTTAAAACCTTTCAGAGTGAAAAAAAAAACATCATCAGTTTCAACCTGCGAGTAACTATTTTCCATCACCTCATCAGGGTGGCAGGTGGTCTAATTTAGATTCTAAAAGAATTCAGAAATGTGTTGCAATAGGTTGCTCTTTGCTCAGTGACTCTAAATTCAAAAATGTACATAAAATTCAGAATAATATATATGTACAAAAAACATCTTGGGTAAAGGACAGGAGATTTGATACATTAGTGAAAGTTTGGCTTTTCTGGGAAGGTGCATCCAACCCTCTTGATTATGACGTTTGCCGCGTAGTGACCCGCCCTGATGCACTCCTCTAGCGGCTGCTCTTGGACCAGTGCAGACAGGAATCCTGGGTAGACAGAAGAAAATGGGAAGTCTGGAACAAACACCTTAAACTTATACAGTCATTAAAAGTTATCTTATTCAACCTAGAAGCATTGTCACAATATATATTGGGCTGGTTTGTACAGATCAAGTGGGAAAGTACACAGAAACATGTGGTGAGACATCCCTCCGTACCTCCAACAAAGGCGTCTCCAGCTCCATTAGTGTCCACAATGTCATTCTGGTCAATGTCCACAACAGGAAACATGGTCACTTGGTCATCTGTGGACAATAGAAAGACTGTTATTTTCTTGATTTTATCATTTTTCACAGTGTTTGGAAAGATATTTGTGTGATTTTTACATTATATATATTCATATAAATAAATATAAATATAAAATTCATATTCAACATTTAAACATTGTGTCTTTGACATTAATACGCCATTCAAACAAAAAAGGTTTGTTATTGTGTTTTTTGGAGGGAAATCATATATTTTCTTAAAATAACAGGCAGGGAAGCAAAATTCTTTTCATATATTGTTGCACATGATTAAAGAAACGTCTTTTCAACCCTAAAACAAGCAGGTCACTTATGCCTGCTGCCTATATTGCAATAGTTTTGCCCAATTCAATCGGTTTGTTCAAAAGAGGCCCAAGTCCACAATGTTTCAAAATAGAGACTTTATATGCTCTATGGTCTTCAAGGGAAGAGTTTCTAATTGTGTGCAAAAAAAGTCTGTTGTAATGTATTGACTATGCCAGACATTTAAAATGCATTAAGTGCAAAAATCCTGCACTTGGGCCTCTTTTGCATGGGTTTTGCTTTATTCCATAGATGGCAGTACTAGTTATCCAATATGGCAGCGCCCCTGTTTAATTCAAGAAGGGCCCAAGTCCAGAGACTTTAGTTTGCTAGTTCTCTGAAATTATAAAAGTGAGGTGCTTCATATAATAGCAATTGTAAGCTATGAACTGGTGCTAAATCAGGGTAAAGTATTAATCATTTGGTGTAGCCTCCCTTTAAGCTTTGCAATTACGGTAAAATAATTTCCTGGAAAAACAAAAACTCTTGGACTTGGGCCCTTTTTGAACCAACCGATTCAATTGTTTACGGTCTTTAGGATTTAAAACTAGTCAAATTCTGTCAATTTAGTTTTTTGATTTTCTGATGTTTCATGTGAAAAATGTCTTGTAGTTTTTGGATTTATTTTTCTAAATTTCAGTTATGGTATTTTCAGTTTGAGTCCTTTCAAAGTTAAAAGCCAGATACTGAAAACATTTGGAAGAAAAACCAGATGTGTCTCATGAAGGCTATTTATTATTTTTATTGTATTGTATTTAACCAAATTTTTTTTTCTACACAAAAAATGGCAGAAAGCGATCATTGTATTGATTGTATAAGCAATGGACTTTTTTTTTGTTTCATTTAGGGTCTATTCAGACTGTGAAAATCCTTTGTTACGGGTCAAGTCTGCTCAATTTGTTCTGAATCAAGTCCCGAATCTTGTGTTTGGTCTGTATTCAGCGGACTGTTCTGTTACGGACAAAAGGTTATAAACAAAACCACATGACTAAAGATCTCTTTAGTCATTGGTAAGGACAAGGAGGGCTGGTCAAAACGACAAAATAAAGACAGGCGTGCTGCGCTTTACAGTCCTTAATGGGACAGTTAACTTATTAAAACTATATTTTGATTACCAGTCTTGAACGTCGGGAACAACCCTTTTTACTTGTTACTTTGGTACTGCTTAGGCGTGCTGCAAAGCGGTTGCTGGCAAGGAGACGTACTGTGTGTGCTTTAACTCAGAGGATGCTAGCATCTGCAGTGATGAGGAGACGTATGAAGGTACGCTGATAGGTGTTTATGACATATAGATTGTCGGGAAAACAGGAAAAAGCAATAAAAGTTGTTTAATTAAGGCTGTATTCATCTGACCATATTTTTATGTGTTGCTGTGTCTCATTGTTGTGTTGTCATGGCATTGTTTTTAAAAGAATTCTGTTAAGGAAACTACCATGTAGCTTTTAGGGTGACATCATAGCAGCGCCGTGGGTGTCCCGCATAACGCTACAGAAAAGCATGTAATAAGCGTTTTCAGCAGTGTTAAAAAAAAGTTATAATGAATAAAAAGTTGAACTCTTTTTTTCCTTTTGATAACAAGAGAAACGTTGCTTGACATTTGTCCTTGATCTGTTGCTGAAGCAACAGATGAGTTCCTACTCTGTTTATGTCGGCTACGATGGTGGTTTTGGTTCAGTTGTTCCACTCAGAGGACGGATTGTAGTCAGACTAAGGAATCTCAGAGCGAACCGAAGCTCGGTAGGATTGGAAATGAACTGAGACCACTTCGAAAGATGGGTCCAAGAGTAGTTTCTGGTCCTGGACTTAGAAAATGTGTTTCAGATCATTGGGATAAACAAACTCTGGTTCACTTAAAGCAAACCAAATGTGTCCACTCTAAATCCACCCTGAAATTCATCTATTGAGTAGCATTTAAACTTTTTAAGAAAAGTGGAAGTTGTTCCATTCCTGGCTATCGCAAGCACTGGATCCACGACAGCCTCGGTGAGCAGATCAGCCAGTTCTATGTGCACCTTTGTACGCAGAGAGGTACGTGCAACATTGACAAGTATCTCTCTGTCCATTCTTTGCCTATAATTAAATTATTGTATAATAAAGCCAGGTTATTACTACAGCTGCTCTCATTTTTGTGTACGATCAGAACAAGTTTAAAATAGCTTTTTAAAGATATTAAGACAACTTTCCTTTCTGAAACTGCTGTCATTTTATCCAAACTGATTGCTTTTATAAGAATAAAGAATGGGGTTCCACAACCACATCTCAATAGTGAAGGCATCCACATTCCAAACGGTCAATGGTATTACTTCTTACCCAGGATTTAAGATTAATTTCTTTGTTGTAAGTGTGTAGGAGGTTTTTGCTCTCAGAAGTCTATTAAGTAAGGTTCAAATGAGGATTTTGGCCAGGTTGTGCCTCTGTGGATGGGCTTTTTTGATCAGTGTTACAAGTGACGGAATGTTACAACCTTTGTCTCAAACTGTAAAAACAAAACAAAAAAACAAGCCTCTAAGCTTGCCACAAGTGTCAGCGGGTGGCAAGGGTGGGTAGGCAAATAAATAAAGAAATGCCAAGCTGGCAGCACAATGAGTGCCAGTCTTCTGTTTTAGCACCATGACCTCATCTCTAGTAAATCTGATTATTTGCTTCATGAGAAACCATGTCTTGTGTAAGAAAAGAAGAAAAAGAACGATCCGAGACTTGTGATTAGTGTATGATAGTTGAGAACCCTGAGATCACCGTTTCATTGACTTTTTACATTGGATGATACAAAAAAATGGAAAGTTAAAAGAAAAGAAATCCACCCAATAAATCTGTTTCCCTCTTGATTTTTTGTGTTTTGCTTGGATTTAGCTGAACATTTAGTGTTTGGGAAACTAGATGGTTACAAATATAACCAAAATCCCCAGAAATCTAAAACTGTGACATTAACTAAGCAATCAGGGAGGGCAGCTTTACAGAGCTGGTTAGTTACATCTATAGAATGGGATGTTTCCTTTTCAGACATTTTAGTTCAATGGTTTGGATTCAGTGTATTGTGAATATTGCTCCCGTGTTGGTACACACTGGCATGCATTTATGCCACCTTTAATCTTTGATACACAGCAGCATTAAATTGACTACTTTCACTGACCATTGTTAAATTTTCCTGTGAATTATTTTGTGAAGTCTTTGTTATCTTTAGATATTGACACAGCAAGCCACCAAAGTTCAGTGACCAAAGTTAACTGTCATTTAATGTGAATTGCGTTTTTGCAGAGTAATAATAAATCAGTCAATTAAACTTTGTCTGTATGGAACATAGCCGAGTCTTCATGAAGTACATTTTGTTGTATAAAATTTAAATTATAGGAGAAAAAAAAGAAGAAAACTATTGGACTCCTTGACAGTATTAAGATCCAAGGAACATCGTTAAATGATCGTTTTTTACAAAACACAACAAAATTCTAATGAAAGCATTATACTTGTGTGGGTCCTCTTTATTGTTTGTACTATAATAAAAAAGACAGTTTATGTATTAAAAAGAAAAAAAAATATGACTAAATGAAGAATTTTATTGGTAAACTTATCTGTACAATAAATTTATTTAAAAAACAATTAAGAAAAAATAATAATGGGAGTGTTAATAGGCTTCTACACACCCAAACATTTTTGTTAGGTAATGTTCTTTGTAATGCAATTGTAAGAGCATACAGGAAAAAAAAGTCTTCGGTCTATTGTGTCTGGGATGTGGGAGGGGCAGAGTCACTGGCTGCAGCACCATTTGGGTAAACAATATACATGCTACCCAATAAAGTTTTCCCAAATCTCCAATTACAATGATATAAATAAGTTGGAGAAAAATGCAATGAAACGAGAACTTTTTGTTAAAATATCATATAATGTCCAGAAAGTTGATACTTTGAGAAGTGTCTTATTAAATAGTACAAACCTGATATAAAGGAACCTTTTGGCAATGTAAAAAAGAGACTTTCCACTTTGTTAACAAAATAATTGACTTTTAAGTGTAATGATCAAGACCGTAAACACAGCTTGTGTGAGTAGTTTCAGTTTCTAACGGAAGACACCAAATGGGAACCATCAAATCATTGTTGATGGATGATCCTGGATGAATTATGGCAGCATGTGATCTCCAAAGACTTTCCCAGTTTAAAAGGAGGAACAGACAGCTTATCAGATGACAGAGTCTTACGGTTTAGAGCGACACTGAATCAGCAAAGAGTGTCAGAACAATGTAAACCCCACACACACACACGTGTTCAAACACTCTAAGAACTCTGACGACGCAAGCCTTCAAAAACCTGCAATAGACAAGAGACGGATGTTGATAAAAGATGAATGCCTCTTAGTGAGGAAAGACGCTGAGAGTTTAAGCAGAACTTGGGAAAAAGTATTTGTTTAATGAGACCCCCTGCCCCAGTAGGTGCTCACTGATATGAAGATATAAGAAATTCCACCGTAGCATTTTTGATTTCATTTATTTATAAAATAGATGAAGGACAGAGTATGAGCTGAACCCCTCACATCATAATCATAATCCACCAACTGCTTTCTGCCTTTTGTGGTATCAAACAAAAATTTAAAGAATGAATGTGCAGTAGGTCGAGTGGATCGATGGATCAGATTAAAATATGTATTGTGTTTTTACAACAGCACTAATTCCTTTAAAGAGAAACAGCTACATAACAATAAATCAAAAAAAGAATACAAAAATTCCTTTCAGGATCAGCTAATTAGCAGCATAACGACTCCGCTTAATTAATGCCACAGATGAGGCTTGAAAACCCTCTTCCCTCTTGAAATGATTAACTGCACATAAAAAGTGTGCTAATAATAAATTACATTTTGTCAGTTGCTCTGCATTTAGGAAACTCGAGTCGTTAGATGTGGTCGCGCTAATGCATTGCATTTTGCGGCTATAAAACCGGATGCTTCAAAGGCCGCTGCACTTGTTCGTCTGCAGAGTCTGGCGTTCATTAGATCTCGGAAACCAAACAGAGATAAGTGTGAGTAAATATGTCTGCTGTGGCTAAAGCAAATGATCAGGGCAGTGCACAAGGAGTCAGATCTTATTAGAAAAGGACGCCAAGTAACCTTTAACACAAACTCGTTCTAATCTTCTCTGACTTAAGCTTCGGGACTCGTGAACAGTGTTCATTTGTTTGCTCTCATTTTCACCGCATCACTGTCAGATCAAACAAAAAAAAAGTCTCTGATGTTTTTGCTGTTCTATTTGTAGAAATTTAGTGACATCAACCGCCAATCAAGCGTCTGCACTTGTTTTAAAGTTGCATTAGAGAAAGGTGAGAAAATTTAAGCAATAATTGTTGTTTTAAGACCTATAAAATGAACTGAGTTTGCAGCTAAAGACTTGAGACCTGACTTGCAAACAGAAACTTGGTTTACCATGAAATCACTTAAATTTTCAAAAGTATTGTTCCATAAAAAGCTCAATTTGTACTGTTATTACTGAACAGGAAAACCTTTTTATACTTAAGAAACTTTTTTCTCATAGATAGAGAGGATTCAAGGATCTTAAAATGAGGTGCATTTTATCAATTTATCTGCAGTCTGTAACAATATAAGTGTTCAAAGATATAAAATAAAAATGTTTTTCTGATGTTCAGATGCATGGAGACGATCAATGTTGTCACGACATCTTTACATTTTTGATAAAGTACACAATTTCATATATTATATTTTAAAAATCATTTTATGGATAATTATAGCAGGAAAAAATGAGAAGTGAGTGAAACTGAATAGAGTAGCTATCTGAAATCTTTCTCTCTGATATTACTCCTGCTCCATGCTGTGGTGTGAATCATGACTCATGAGGAATCCAAATACCTCTCTGCACCCATGACCAATCTCTATATCCTGCTCTTGGGAGGGAAAGCTCAGACAACCTCACTGGTGCAAATAATTCAAACAGACTGACATGTTAACCCAAGCTCCAGCCCAGTTTTCCACTCTAACTAAGTTGTTATTGGCAAAAAAAAACTCTCACGGAGATGGCAAGAACCTGGAGTGGTCAAAACTGCCAGACTGTTGTTCCTGGCCTGCACAGTGTATCTGAAAAGATCCCTTTCCTGAATTCCACCTAATGAGACCAGCAACATTATTTTCAATCAATAACACTCTGCTACATGTTTTACTGATTCAATTTCTTTCCAGGGTGAAATAGCAGGCTGGATGGAGCCGGGGATGTGGGAGTGCTCTAAAGCTCTTCTTCAACAGGTAATATGCACAAATGAGGGGAAAAAAAACATTTTTTTAAAGGAATTTGAGTAATTCCGTCTAGTGTGGTGCTGTGCAATTGTGGGCTTTTGTTGATACGCTCTACAGAATTCCCTCGTTAAAGCTCATGAATAGTCGACATTAAAAGAAGTTCTTTCTAACAGGCGTCTCTTTGAAATGAGTATCAAGACCTTTATTACTGGCTATTCTTTTTGACTATAAAACGCAAAGCCCAACAGTGTCTGGAAAAAAAAACCTCTTCCATAAAAAAAGAAAAAGTTGTTGCTGAACTAAGACAACTTAAGCTTCAGTGAAAGCTGATCATAAGAAGCCATGTTTTTTTTTTTTTAATTACTACAAGCTTTGCTGTGGATTTTCCAGCGCTCCGTGTTTTTCCTTTGACAAGCAGGCTGGAAAGCTAGCCGATCATTAAAATTAACTTTGGTCCCGCTGCCCTTTATCATCTACACAAGTGAAACAATTAAAACATTGCTTTAAATTCAAGTACTGCAGGCACAGCTGAGTATCGACCTAAAATTCATGAGCTTGAGTTAAAGTCAAACATCTTCATGTGAAAAACGCTCCGTCCTCTCAGCCAGAATCCGAGCCTCAGAGAGGAAGGCTGCATTACCGCTTTCTTGGCAAACATGACAGGCTTGAAGTGAGCTGACATTCAATCCCTTTCCTAACCATAACCAGCATCGCAACTCTGAAAAAAAGGACGAGCGGATGTATGTAAATAATAAAGCTGGATGAAAAAGACCTGCAGGGCAGATCATTAGTTGAGTATATACTTGAAATAACCGTTTTTTATGTTTAATTATCATATCAACGTAAGGTGAAAACCTCCCTGCTTAAACAAAATAAAAGCCTTAAGTAAACACCCTTTTGCTTCAAATCCACTATTAACATCTTTGTCTCATGTGATTAACACATATAGATGAGCATCAAAGTTGAGATCAGTCTGCTTAGCCCCTTTGAGAGCACTAAAACTCTCAGAGGAGCTGAGTCAAGCTTTATCAAGCCCCTTATCAGCAATTAAGCGGCAACCTCTGGTGAATGTTCGTTTATTAGATCTCCTCAGTTAGGGTTCGGGGCACAGTGATCTTAATTACTGCTGTAATGGGCGTATAAGCAAAAGTTCCAGGATCAGCGGTGTCAGAGGTGGCTAAATAAAAGGCTGCTCCTCACTTTTTAAAAGGCATCTTTGAAGTGACAGTGTGACTAAAGTCCCCAAATGAGCCGCAGCGAAAAGAACAATAAGAAAGTGACATCTCTTTTTGGAGAATGATACTACTGGGGAAGGCGTTCTTCCATCCTTAATCACTATAAAATGGTTTAACATGACACACAGAGGCTGGCAAATGATCAAATCCTGACAGGAGGACAAATTGCAAACAAAATGAGAGATCAAGTTTATTAGAGTGGCGCCTCTGGGAAATGAAAATCTTTAATTCTCTTTTTACATTGACATTTATTTGGCTGGCATAAATAGCGATGTTCACAGGCAAACACGCACCACTTCACAACTACTGTAACCGCTCCACTGAAATGATGGCACACTTAATGACATTTATCATGTTTGCCTTTGTAGATTACATCTGAAACACATTGTCTTTCATCCAGCCAACATTCATTATGTATTTCATATAAAGTTCACAGTGGCGCACGGCTGTGCCTTCATGCAGGGGCAATGAGAGGAGCTGGCGGGAATTATCCATCACCTCCAGCACAATGGATGGATTCTCCGGCTTTTTAACAGCCAGACATTTCTTTAAAGATTTCTTTTCAAACTCTCATGAGAGAAAATTCACCTCTATGAGTTCTACTTTGATCACAGATATTGGAAATGGACTTGCTCAATTATGGTACATGGTTTTTTATTGGTCAAAATCTCTGTGTCGTCCTTTATCGACTTAAAGGGGAAGCAGAGCGGCAAAACCCTGTTACATCTCAAAGAGCTGTGATTAAAGCAATCCAGTGATGCCTCTGAAGTCTTCAAACTAAGCTTTAAAAAATGAAGGAGATAATAAAACCTGTTTGCAGAAATATCAATTGTATTGTATCGCACGGATAAATCTTTCAGATGTTTCGCATGTTTACCTTTGTGGGTTTGATCCATTCAATAAACAAGTTGGTAATAAATAAGTTAGAAATCTGTAAAAGAAAAAAAAAGGTGGTAGTTTATATCAAATATGACTTCCTTTTATAATAAAAATGATCAATATTCCTGCTTCCATAAGATGGTAAAAGTGCACAGGAATGCTTAGGTAGGTATTTATCAGGAAGCTCCACCTTTGAAATAATGTGTAAAACATAATTTTCTTTAATTAATAATTAGCACTAATTTGTTAACTTGTTTTTGGTTACAGTAACTCATTAAAGGAAATGACAAATGCATAATGCCAGCAAAGTAACAGCTAGAAAACTTATAATAACACTTTCACTAAGAAATTATGCCACAAAGGTAGATGTGAGCAATGTAAAAACAGACACTATTATCAAATATATTGTATCTGACAAATGTTTGAAAGTTTGTTTTAGTCCACGTGGCTGGTGTAAAAGCTCACCCGAACCCTGATATGAACAAAATCAGATAACTCGTCACTTGGACCTAATCCCTGCTGTGTTTCACTACAATGTGAATGCAGATGGACCATCCAGTAAAGCGGCTCGTTTCCAGGATGTTTGGTCAAAACCAAAATATCTCAAAGTGTGGTGTGTAAAAGCAAACCAAATCCAGGTTTGAGGAAACAAATCCACTGGGACTATTACTGGGCAAATGTGAAAGCTCTTTTTGCTTTTGGGACCTTTTTATTCCTATGATAATTAATCTTAAATAAAAGTTATGCAGCAAATTTATAGTAGGAAAGTTAGATTCCTCCTGTGATGGTTTGGAAGTTAAAGCATAACAAAACCAGATGGACAAAAGTTTAAAACTCGTAAAAGGAAACTGAAAGCAAACAACTCCTAAAACTAAGTAAACACTGGAGATTTGACACAAGTTCAAAACCCACGTTTATAGTAAGTTCAAAAATGCGCGTTTAGCCCATGATGCTCACACTGGACAAGCAGGGAGGGGCTTCTTCTTTCTACTGTTTAACTAGTACATGTCCGCCATGGGATTTTAAATGTATGAATCTATTTATGAATGTGTTCTAATGATGAAAACTTAGACAGTTTAGATAAAATAACATTTTTCACATAAATAAAATCATTCAAATACAATGAATTGTGGTCTATATTCACATATCTAGTGAACACTGATCTATTTTCAAACAGTTGGCACTTCCGTGAATTAAAAGAGGACGCCATCCATACGCCACTACCCCACTTCAGTCCCTGATTGGTTCAAAATTAGATCAGGTCAACTTGCAACGACCATTCAATGGTCATGGGCGTTGTAAAAACGTGTGACTCTACGTGTCAATGTGTGAGCCCGTAGCCCGAAACGTCTGTTTACATAGACTTTTCATTGGAAGATGTTGCTTGAACGACCGTTGATGCGGGCGGTGTGAACGGTTAATAATCAAGCAAAGTGATGATAGGTCAACTGTTGTAAAAATGAATACTATCGTTGAACTTTTTGCTAATAAAAGGATAACAAAAGAATATATTTTTTAGGTGTTTTAAAGTACACACTGTGCTAAATATCAGTGGAAGGTGTCAGCAGTATGAAACTGATGACAGTGGCACTAAAAGTCTTGTTGTACAGCCTCCCCGCAGCTCCCACTGATGAGTGATATGTTGGAGCCTTCACCTGAGGCCATCTCTTCCTGTGCTCCACTCGTCTGAGCTGAACTGCAAAGTCAATGAGGAGAGACACCCCGTGGGCCCAAACAAAGGCAAAGGCTCCCAGCAGTAATCTGAGACGTATTGTCTCCCCTCACACTGCTTAAACCTTCAACCCCTCCTCAGCTGTGATGACACTGCCTTTTAATGTCCCACTCGCAAAAACGCCCCGATCAAAGAAAATGGGGATGATTTGAGAGGGCCTGCTCTGTCAACTTCTCCCCAAGGTCACTCTGCCAGCGTTTTGCAAAGAAAAAAAAAACAAGGAAGGCAGGATGTCAGGATGTTGGGACTTAAGTATTAAATATTGCTGAGGACCGGTCTGGAGTCTGTCCAAGTCAAACTCAGAAGTACTTCACAAATCAATGGCTGCTCTCTGCATCCCCCGCACTTCTTTTATGCTCTAAAATAACAGAATGTAGTGCAAGCATTTTTTTTTTAACATCTGGTGTCAATATCGCAGCTTAACTTCAAAGAAATTACTGATAGCATTCTGCTCTTCTCGGTCTAGTGATCTATTCAAGACTGCATTCTGCAGTTACCAGATATGAGGTTTAAGTGAAGGTTGGAGATGTCTAAAGGGGGCCAGAAGCAGGGGTGGCTTCCAGGGGTTGGGGAGATAATCAGAATGAAACCAAAATGAGAAAAGCCATACCAACAGTTGCAACAGTGTCGTCCTTGCCCTGGGTGAAAACCACCACCCGCTGCCTCCTTGTGTTCTCCTTGGGGAGGTTTTGCGTCTTCCTTGCGATCTCTGCAATGTCATCCGTCTGCAAAAAAAAAAAACACAGTTGGTGTTGGTGTGAAGACACAATGAAAACATCACAAAAAGCGGTTGGGAGGTTCGATTTTTCCCCCCAGTTGGAACTAGACAGGGAATCTGGAACGGGCCAAAATGGATCAACAGGAGTGCGGAAGGGCTGGCAAAATATTAGAATTTCAATTCTCTTTCTTCGATGAAAAATGAAGTGTGTAAAGATATGCTGTTGTTAGATAAAGCTACTTGTGATAAAGCTGAAGAGATAGGTGGTGCTTGTGCTGTATCATTCTCCTTACTGGAACAGGCCATCTCTCCTCAGCATCTGCACAGAATGGATATTCTCGCCTGGAGACGACAGAGCTCTCCTGAGTGCTTGCCTTTGATCATAAGAGGGATAAAAAAAACCTCACCTGTCAGAGCTACTTTATTATTAACTCATCATGATGTTCTATGAACAGGTAAAATGTCTTTATTGTCATCTTGCAGTGGAGTGCACTGCTTTTCCTGTAAAACAGCACTATGAGGAGTTTGCATTAGGGATCGTGGATGCCTCCAGCATCTGTATCAAAGCTAACACTTGAGCACCTTCATGGTGAGCAAATACTGTGATTATGGGAGTAATCAGAGAGATAGGCTCTGGCCCAATACTCCCAACCACTCTGGCTCACTCAAACCAATGAGCTTTTACACCTCTAAATGCCTCCCAAACGTCCTTTAATCAGCCCTGAGAGGTCCGGAGAGACCCAGGGCTGAGGAAAAATGGGTGTAACACTCTAAGTAAGTGCTAATGGTGAGGTTAATACAGAGGCTGTTAGCAGGTGATGGTGAAAAAAGAGCAATTTGTCACTGCGACTGGATGTAACCACAAGCACTCCTTCAGATACTGAATGCACAACCACACAAGGCTTCGGCACATTGTCACCCTCAGGTTTTATGTTCGCCGACATAAAAAAGCCGCTCTACTCAGGTTTAGAAAGCTGAAAGGTTTCGAGGGCCAGAGGTGGCAGATTGAGCATCATGGCGGTTGAGCACCGCGAGACACCATCTTAGCCTGTCAGAAACACTTACCTGCAAACTTCCTGTGGGGTAAAACGGCGCAGGGAAACTGGATTTGAAGCAAGCCCAAAACAATTGGATTGACAAATGATATGGTCAATTTGGTTTACAACAGCCAAATGGCAATATTTACGACCGTGAGGCAACTGATCAGACATAAATCAACAAGGCGTGAAATATGAAAGCTTTACAAGGGTGTTAAATTGTGTTTCTGTGTTGAAGCCAGTGAGAAACTGATAATCTCCGCTGCAGGCTGCTTGAAAAACACTGCAAGGGAGAGATTCAATTAGAGCTGTGATGCAGAGAGTTCTTTGAGCCTTTAAAGGAAACAGATCACAATCAGGCAACTGTGTTCAGATCTGCTGATTGCTGTGTTGGAGAGGCCAAGCTCTTTATCTTGTATTTATACGGGAGAACTGCTGTCATTTTTTGTTAGTCAACCATAATGTGACGATTATAGCGCTTTGGGAAATATTAAAAGCACATTATGTTGTGGTTTCAGATTGGCTACCGTCAATATATCATCATGGTTGCTTTAGAAATCTGATGCTGGACTCAAGATAACCTCTTTTAGTTGACTACAGCTGATAAAGGACTTCCAGTACTGGAAGAGATGAATGAATATCTTTGACAGTCCATATCTAAAGAGCTAATGGTCCCAATTGTAAATCTGTTTTTTTTGGGGGGGGGGGGGTTTGTCTAGTTGCAGAAGATCGAAAAATGTGGAATATTGTTACAGTTGATGAAGTATTTCTCACTATTTATACATGGCCTTGACGGTAAAGTGTACCTGGCTGTCATAGTCAGCTTGGTTAGTTGTCTAATTACTTTCTGTTGGGGAGTTGTTATGAAGGAAATGGGGCGTTCCCTTCTGGCCTCCCAGTATTCTAGGGTCCAGCCCCCAATTAAAAAAAAAAAAATCCTCTTCTATCACTAGATGCATTTTTGTGACTGTGGTGTCACTATGGGCCGACCTCTGATCAGAAGATTGTGGGTTTGGTTCCTGCCGTGCCTGCCCTTGGGTCAAAGCATCCTTTGGCTAGACAGTGAACTTCACTTTGCTCCTGGTTGTTACAGGTTGGTGCCAGTCTTAGGCAGCAAAGCTGCAATCAGTGTGTGAATATGTGTGTCTGGATGGGTGAATGGGAGCGTGACTGAAAACGTACGTTTAAGCCACCACTTTCAATTAAAAGTCTATGGTAATGCTCATATATGCTTATTTTAGGCTTTCGCATTCAATACTATCGTGTTCACGCGTTACTACCCAAGTTTCTACAACTAACTAGGTTGAACTTTAACCAATCAGGGGACTGAATTTGGTAGTGATGTATACATGGTATCCTTTCTAATTCACAGAAGTGCCAACCATTTGTAAATTCATCATGGAGAAGAAATAAACATGACTCTAAAGGCCTGTTCACACCGGGACGAATTTCGCCGGCGATTTTCGCCGACGTTTAACGCCTCGTGACTAAAACAAAGGGCACCAATGAGAGTGTGCACACGCGAAAAAACGCCACGCGACAAAGCGTCAAAAAAAAAAAACGCCTCGGGTTCGTTTTTTTTTTTCGACGCATCGCGTCGAAATCTATTCGACCAATGAGAATGGCGCTTTTGCACACGTGTCTGGAGTTTCTGAAGTTACAGTAAAACACAACTTGGGGGCGCTCAAACACAAAACTGCCTTGCTGAGCACACATACCAGCGAAGAAGATAGACGCCAAGTAGCGTCAACACTGCCGCAAAGAAATAATGACGGACATTCTTAAATATCCCCTTACCAAGTACCAGTTGGAGCTACTGATGCTTGAAATATTCATGTTTTCTTTGTATTATTCTGACAAGCGCGTAAATACTTGCTATCTTCTTCTGAGTGAAAAGCGACTTTAAGAAGCGTAAAGTTGCGCAGCGCCACCTTGTGTACAGGAGTATTTCTGTTTACATTAAGCGCCATCTAAGGTCAGGGAATGAAATTGCATGTTCGCTCGGCTCACCGTCAGCGAAAATCGCCTGGGTGTGAACACAAAAAACGTGGCGAAAAACGCTGGCGAATAACGCCTGGCGAATATTCGTCCCGGTGTGTACGGGCCTTAAGTCTTTTTTATTTGAGAACTGAGTTGAGAAGGAAAAAGCCGGGAGCAAGACTCACAAGATTTGCATCACTTCAATTTTTCACACCAACCCTCTTCCAATTGTAGGAGGTTGACACGCAATAGTATCAGGTAGCTACAGTTCAGTGGGAACACTATATGCTAAACGCACGTTATTGAACACATATCACAGCAGGTCCAGTGTGAACGTAGCATCAAGTTCTTTGGGTCTTCCAGGAAAGTCGAAAAGCATTATATAAGGAAATGCCATTTCCCATTTATGCTATGGTATTTATCTGGAAAATCTAAAAGACTAAAAGTTTTAACAGATTCAAATAATCAAGTCAATAAAAAAAAAAAACTTTCAATGTATTACAGCAACTGTAAAAAAAAGTTTTGGCTTAAAAGACTTAATATAATATAAAAATGTATTCTTATAATTTCAAAATAAAAAAGTTGAATAATCTTTTTTTAATGTTAGCCATTTTTAGAATAACATATTTTTGTCAATTTTATGACATATGTACAACATATATTTGCATATATGTTTATGTTGTTTTTGTATTTTTTTTGCTTTGATTGCTTGAAATAAACAATTTCCAATTCCAAATCTAAAGTCAAGATAATTTTATGGAAATCTTTGTTACAGTAATTTAGGTTTTAGACACTGACATAGTTTGCCCTAAAACTGGAAAAATACTTACATTTATATTTAATAATCTGATTAGGAGTTTTTCTGCTTAAATTATGTCTTTGAAAGCTAAAACTTGGCAGTCAAGGGGTCAGATCACGAAAAGAAAGCAAAAAATCAGAAAGTGACGAGAAGAACTGTGAAGAAAACATCTCAGAATTATGACCACCTAGAAGAGAAGCAAGTACAGTACACACCACTGGTGTTATCTGAGAAATCACATTCATCCAACGCAATTTCGCAGAGTGTTCTGCCAAATCAGGTTGACACAGAAAATGTCAAAGAATTGTAACTACAAGCAGAGGCTTCACTTTGCCCTTTGTGCTTTTTTTTCTCTTTATGTGAGGCCCCCTCTATTACCACAAGCAACACCCCCCCCCCCCCCCCTGTCTTCCCCCCACCCCTCCTCCTGTCTTCAGCCCTTCTCTCTTAAACCTGTCACTGCCATCAGGATTGCATTTCTATTCTAGTCACGTTGATCACACCGTTAGTGATTCTGGATGACAATTATTCACACAGAGCGGAGCCATATTTAAGGGACTGCTGCTCCTGAAACAGAGATGCTACTTAAAATACCTGAGCTTCAAAAAATAAAGGTGGCTATTTGTGTTTTATTAAACAGAGATGCAGAAAATATGCAAAAGAAGAAAACAGAGCAGAGGGGAAATGAATTGCACATTTAAGAGGGAGTCTGCCTTTAAAACACACATTATAAGCGATACCAGGGAATGCAATCTTCATTTCCATAATGTAAAACCACAGGTGCCTTTCATTTGGTTATTAAAACACTACAGAGGGGTTCCAGTGTGGTGTAATGTTGTAGCAGCGAAGAGAAGGCATACAGTAACATCCCCGAACGCAAAGAAGATAATGAGGAGGCTTTTTAACCAGGCAACCTGATGAGCCGCACGCCTGCAGAGAAAAGCTTGAAACCATGCCCAACTTCTCAGCTTCCCAAGAGGCTTTTCAAAATTCAATAAATAACATCTGTAGGCGATGTTGGGTGCAGACCTAGCAGAGTGCGTCATAACAGAGAGCTGGCTGAACAAAGAAACCATGACGACTGCCAGGTTTCCATAGCAACTGCTGCAAGGCCTGGAGAGTATAATAGCACATCAATCACTGTCCAAAAGAACTTCATTATCAGCAAAAATAAACCTTTAGGATCTTTTCACTGTGCAATATCTGGTCAACTCACCTCAAAGCCCTGCTCTTTGGCAAATGTGGCCGCCTCCTGGAAAAGAGAAAAACATGCACACTCACAATTAAGGAGTTAATTACAGAGACAAACACGAAACAATGTCAAACTACAGGCATTAAGTAAAGACATTTCACTTGCCTCTGTCTCTCATGTCACAGTAAAATTGCTCATTTAAGCTAATATTAGGACTGCAACCCGACTGTTTAAACTATTACCAGACATGATGTTATCAGAGATAGCAGTGCATCAGTCGTAGCAATGAATATGTGCAGGTATGTGAGGATTCCCTGATGCTGAGGTTCTTAAGTGCTGATTAGACTGTAGATTTTTAACCTCCTGATAGGAGCACTTTACCTAACCATGCATTTGCTTTGAGTTAAATGTCACAGCTAATAACTCCGAATGGATGCAGAACCTTGCATTTTCCGACTTCTTTACGTTCAGTTGGTCAGTGGTGGTCCTCCCACAGAAAAAGGGAAGTTATATGTCTGGCAAAGGGGTTTATGTTTTTTATCCAATTGCTAACAAGACCAGCAGGCAACTATGCACCATTTATTCAGGGTATTATTGCTAACCATTTAGAAAACAGAAAAGATCAGTTAAAGTACATTTGAATCTGCAATCTTCTTCAAACTTTTTTAAACTGTGGGATTTGTGGAATTCTTCTCATGATGGAAATAAAGCATTTCAGTCAGACAACTCATACAGTAAAGATGATTTATTCCACATTTCTTTTAGTTTAGCAGAAGATTTACTCCATATTTCTTTTAGTTTGCCATGAGGCTCCGTTCAGATACATAAAACAAAGATCCTCATAGAAAACTTTGGGTATTAAACTACCCCTAACGGAGCTCACAGGTGGAAGCAGAGCTTGCGGAAATGGAAGAAGAGGATTGGACTGGACTTAAGTAGGATGCTGAACAGGTGAGTTGATTTGACTGAACCGCCCGCAGGGAGAAGTAACCAGGTAAACGCACTGCTCGAGTTGTCTGCCCGAAATACTCCCAGGGTTGTTCACTTTTGGATATCTGTTTATTCAAATCGTCATGAATCAGGAGCAGATGCAAAAGCGCAGTCTGAATAAGCTTGTAGGTGTGACGTATAATCTACTACAGCAAGCCACATGCTCCCTGCTCCACTTCATTCTGATGCATCGACTTGTAAACGACTAGATCCATTTACTTCTTTGTTTTACTGGTCTGGCTCGAAACTGTACAGCTGGAGGGCTCCAATATTGCTCGCCATTTTAGTTGCACCGGTAATGTTTGGTTGGGGTTGTGGGGGGTTGTAAGCTAGCAGGAGAGAGTGTAAACAGATGGATGTCGGGAAGTAGGGTGGGCTTAATGAGCAGGAGTGGTCTCGCCCATTTCTCAGAGGCAAATTTCTTTATTTTCTCCACACGTGCTTTTTATCCAATATCCCAGTTATCATAATTATTTTGTTAGAAACGAAACCTCACAAAATCTACAGAAAAAATCTGATCACAGAAATATTTGTGACATGTACAGTCCAGTCAAAGATAAATGACATTAGTTAAAAGAAAGTTTGTGTTGTGAAAACGTTTCTCTGTTTCATTTAGCAAAAAAACACAGCTAAAATATATATTAAAACCATATCCTCCTCGTTAATCAATTACTTAAGAAAATGTCTAAATGGTTTTGCCTCCATATGATATGTTTTGAGCAAATTGTGACGATTGGTTTAGTTTTTGTCAGTAATGTTATGGTTTTGGTCATGTTCTATTTTAAATTTCAGTTCATTCCCCTCATTGTATTTAAGTGTCGGCTTTTCAGAACTTCCTGCTCAGGTTTTTGTTCCAGTTTTTGTTCCAGTTCCTGACTGAAATAGTGTTACATTGCTGATGGATTAAATACAACACTGTGCTGCACATTAACATAACTTGTCACATGCTACATGTGAATGTATTTACATGCAATAAAAAAGTCTAAAACAAACTTTTACCACATAATTTGAAAAACATTACAGACATTTAAAAGTAGCTGGTTAAGTAAGGAAAACCAAATATAATAAAAATGTAAAAGTGTTTAGTCAGAAGAAATTATGATTTAATTACAAAAGACACTCAGTCTACTGGGTCAATTGAACTTTTTTAAATTAAAAATTATTTACAGCAACAACATAAAAAAACAAGGTTTATCTTCAAAAATATCAGCAGTGATCTTTTATTTAGCCCATGACAGAAGCTGTTGTTCGTCAGCTCAAAAAGATGCCGCAAATCAGGACAGACAACCTTGTGAACCAAATTCACTTCTGACCCGGGACAGGGCAATAAGTTGAAGCTATGATTCTAAATGATCCAATTATCTGCAAAAGGGGGGGCGAGTGTTTGTGTGACCTTGGGGAGAAGTTGACAACCTGGTCCTCAAACAGAATGGGAGGAGATGACATGGAACAATGAGGTTACTGGTCCCTGGAGGGGAGCCTCATGGCTCTCTGCTTTGGATCAACTTCCCGGCACCGGGAATATGTCAATTTATCACCCTACACACACACACACACACACCCACCCACACACACCCACACACACACACACACACATACACTAGACATTTAGTTGCTGCAGTCAAAAAGTGGTTTGATAATCATTAAAGGTAGAGCCGTCTTCTCCTTTTACCTCCCTTTGCCTTTTCAATCTATTGAGGGCTCAGGTCTCATATTTGTTTTCCTTTATTTATGACCACATATTGACTTTTCTCCTCAGGAACGTTCAATCATCGACAAGCAAGAGGCATCTCGCAGAGACAAGAGCGGCTTGAAAAGGGCCTTGTCAAAACAGTGATATTTCATATCAAAGCATTTAAAAGAGACGTATAAATATGAGCAAAGACAGCGGCGGCGCTGATTAGCGGCACACAGCTCCACTTCATCCCCGGTCTCCCTCTAGTTAGCAGCTATAATATTTGTGAAAAAGAAGCCTTTCGGAGGAGTGTGGGTGTAAGAAGAAAAGATAATTGAAGCAGTGTCTATGAGACACATGTGAACACTTTAATCCTTTCAGGGATTTTATTAATTTCTTTGAGTTGGCATGAATCAATAATATTTGTAATATAAGCCAAGCTAAACCCAGTACATTGGCATGATAAATATTCTATGGCATAAATATGCAATTACCTACATAGGCAATAAAATGACAGAGACAAGCAATTAAAGCCGCCATTTCTTAAAGAGCTTATGGCATTACTAATAAAAAATGTTGGGTTTTAGGCTGTGAATGCCTCACATTTGACATGTGCTGTTTTGGTATGTTGTGGAAGACGGTTTCCAAATGAAGTCCCATGTGCCTCTACAGCTGCCGCAACAATGACAAGTGCTTGGAGTGACATCTGGACAAATCCTCTCGCGCTCAAAAAGGCATCTTGTTTATTCAGAGATCGCATGCTTGCTTCTGAGGATCTGCTGCCGAGTCTCATTTCAAAAGGGAGAGGACGGTTGCAGAATCCGCCTTTTCTCCTCTTTGGGCAAACAAGGTAAGAGATAACAAGGGAGGCTGAGCGCGTGAGCCCTCTGCAGCCATGGTTAATATAAAGTTATCTGAATGTGTGAGATGTTGTTGCTGTCAGAGGCTTAAACAGTCAAAGGGATATTTTTAGAGAGCTTAAGCTAATAATCCAGAGCCCAGTCAGGGGGGTGGGAGTCTATGTTTTCATTTTGCCAACTAGCCAAAATGAAAACAGAAATAGACGCCTCAACCAAAGAGCCATTTGTAAATCTACACACTTTGGTTGCCTTGACAATTTAAATGAGGATTGCTAGGTTTAGAAAAAAATATGAAAACATGTTTTTATGTAGCTGCTAAATATTAACCACTACTTTTAAACAAAAATGGTTAAGAAAAAAGACAAAAATCCTTATAGGAGAGTGCTTATATAGAACTAAATCTACAAATAATTATACATTTGAGAATAAAAGTCTTAAGCTATGGACATATCAAGCATGTGACATGTGATGTACAGTACAAGTGCTCACACTGGACAAGCAGGGAGGGGCTTCTTATTTATTTTGTTACTGTGTACTAGCATATGTCTGTCACCTGAAGTTCGAAGAGGCTTGGTGTGAAATGTTGAAGCGGTACAAATCTCACAAATCTTGCTCCCGGCTTTTTATTTTATAGCTCTATTAAATAGATTAAAGTCTTGCTGTCATATAATTCCAGCAGGTCACCAATCGGAATTATTCATTTGTCCTTGACTCATTTCTCCATAATCGATTTTCTAAACGGTTGACACTTTGGTCAATTAAGGCCATGCATTTGTCACTACCAAATCCAAGTACCTGATTAGTTTGACCTAGTTTACCTTGCAACACATATTTATTGGCCAAGGGTTTGACACGTACAACCCTGCAAACAGCCCAAAAAATGTGTGTAGCTACACATGAACGGGAAAGTTTTCAATGCGGAAACATGAAATGTTCACTGAAGTGCGTTTACATTGACTTTCATTGAAACAGGCCACTTGGACGCGGGTTGCTGTAACATTATAAGGTGCACACCCTCATGGCGTACAGTGATGCCATCGTACGGAGCCTTTACAACACATTTCAGTTAACCTTACAGACCTTGAACAAATGCTGCATGCACAGGACGTGCAGGTGATATGCAAGTGTCCCTAGGATGCCTATAGGATGCTCAAATAATCTGTGCACTGATTGTATAATTTAATAATTTTTAACAGTTATGCTGTGCACAAGGGGTGCGCACTTATCACTTGAATAGCCCCAACGTGCCACTTGCGCAGTAGCATGATTTGGGAGCTAGAGTAATCTGTAGGACACGCCAGCATCTCACCTCCTTCACCCTTACTTCTCCTTAAGTGTTGTACAAAGTGGTCACTACGATCTGTTGCTCACAGCATTAAAAAAACATCAACATTTCCGTCTAGCAGGATCACTGAGGTCAACCACTTTGATATTTTGAGCAAGCGACCTGTGTGCCCTGTACAGGTTTGCCCATTTTTTGCCCATAGACAACCTGTAAAGGCAGTTGTAACATAAGTTAAGTATTTAGATTCATAATAATTGGGGTTGTTCAACAGATGCATCTGGTCCACAACCTTACAAAGCATAGCAATAAAGGAAAATATAATTCCAAAAGGACTTTAAACCAAAAAAAGGCCAAAAGAAAGCAACTTTTTTACTGAATGTCAATGAGAGTTAGTCCCTAAGGGGACACAACAATCAGCAAAACTACACAAACCTTTGGCTTTCAAGATAATATATTCCAAGTAACAAGCATTTAAGCATTTCCCCCCTCTGTGTAACAAGTTGTTCAGCATATGTCACAGCTGTACTGATTCAGGGGGGAAAAAAAATCCAATTTCAGCGTTTCCCAAAGAATCTGAATCAAAGAGCAAGCCTGAGTGCTAAGGTTAATAAATGTTGATAAGCTGAAAAGCGGAACTCCCCCAGGCCATTCAGAAAATAAGCATTTGTTTGACAGTGTTAGCCCAAGCTGAGGCAGAGGCAGAAATTGAATTGTATTTGACATGATGTGCGTATGATGGTGGTGGTGGTTGATGGGGGCGGGCGGACAACAGTGAGGAGGGTAAAACCCTGACAAGCTATTTACAACAAACCTTTTTCTTCTTCCTGTCTGTGCCTTTCAAAGACTTCAAAGTGTTAAAGAACTATATTTTGTTGCTACTAAAAGCGAGTCGTTTCAGCCAAAAATTCAAAAAGTTAGAAAATGAGATAAACAAAGTAGAGTCAAATAATCACGCCACATATATATATATATATATATATATATATATATATATATATATATATATATATATATATATATATATATATATATATATATATAAATCTACCACACCAGACAAGACCCAAGGAAGGTGTAGGCTGTGCAAAGAGGCACCTGAAACAATCCAGCACATAACTGCAGGATGTAAGATACTGGCAGGTAAAGCATACATGGAGCGCCACAATCAAGTTGCTGGAATAATATACAGGAACAAGTGTGCAGAATATGGACTGGAAACCCCAAGGTCAAAATGGGAAACACCTCCGAAGGTGGTTGAGAATGAGAGGGCAAAGATCCTGTGGGACTTCCAGATCCAGACTGATAGGATGGTAATGGCGAAACAACCAGACATTGTAGTGGTGGACAAAGAACAGAGGAAAGCCGTTGTGGTGGATGTGGCAGTGCAAAGCGATGGGAACATCAGGAAGAAGGAACATGAGAAACTGGAGAAATACCAGGGACTCAGAGAAGAACTGGAGAAAGCATGGAAAGTGAAGGTGACAGTGGTGCCTGTGGTAATTGGAGCACTCGGGGCAGTAACCCCCAATCTGGAGGAGTGACAACAGATACCTGGAAAGACCTCAGACCTCTCAGTCCAGAAAAGCGCAGTGCTAGGAACAGCTAAGATACTGCGCAGGACCCTCAAGCTCCCAGGCCTCTGGTAGAGGACCCGAGCTTGGAGGAGAAACCACCCGCGGAGGGTGGTTTGGGGCGTTTTTTTTATTTTTATATATATATATATTTAAGAACAGCATATTTTTCTAATTTACTGCTTGTAAGCCATCAGCGAGGTGAGTCAGACGGCTTTCAAATGCCCAGTAAACTGACATCTGGCTTTTAAATCAAGTGTTTCCAACCAGAATACTTACAGCAAACATTAAAAGCTGGGGGAGGAGATTAGGTAACTTATCAAGATAATGGAACCATGGAGGATTTTGGCCTCTAACACATGTCCTTCTGAACGTTGGGGCATCTCCGTCCAGGTGCTTGCTAACAGAAACCTGCCACCCCACAGATATGTGAGCTGATAAAGAAATGCAGGTAATTATTAATAAATTCACACAGGCTGATAGGGATGCACAGGGCGGAAAGAAGGCGGCTTGCTTGCGACTCTGCAGGAGAGATAAGGGGGAATAAATCACCTGTGCCGAGCCCTCCCAAAGCTCCCAGGAGAATGCAGCGATCCCGCTCAAGCATGACACACGACAAACACCGGGGTAAACACACGCAGGAACAACACACTCCAGAGGCAGCAGTCGCTTTTTACTGCCTTTGGGAATTTACTCGGCAACAGCTGATGGGATTTCAATCAGCTTTTACCGAGCCACTAAGTAGCAAATTCCTTCTTACGATTCCTCATTTAGACGCGACTACGTATTGTTTGCAGTTGTTGGCTTTTATTTGTAGATTTGAATCTGTTACTTTCATCAAGGCATGCATATTTTTACACTAAATGTGAGATAATCTTTCATTTTTCATGATATCCAGAGGCAACACGAGAAACATAAATAAGAAAAAAACAAACCCATGTTTTTTAAATGTCAATTTGTCCTTTTCAAAACATAACTAACAATTGATTTCCTGTCTAATGCTACACTCACGCCTACTGTGTGTTATTTTTAGCATATGATGTTCACAATGGACAAGGAGGGAGGGGCTTCTTTTTCTTGTTCTTTTTCTCTGTTATTTGTTTATGTCCGCCACCTACAGTTGGAAGAGGCTTGGTGCAAAATGTCAAAGCGGTGAAAATCTTGCGAATCTTCCTCCACACTTTTTTTTTTCAACAGCTGGATTCTGATAAACAAAAGACTTGATGTCATAATTCCCGCCAGGCACAAACGGCGATTAGTCATGTCTCTACCATGATCAATTTTCAAATGGAAGGCATTTATGTGAATTAAAAGAGACATCCAAATGTCACTACCAAATCCAAGTCCCGATTGGTTAAAGTTCAACCTGGTTTAATCTTTAGCATGGATTCAGTGACCATGCGTGCTGAGGGCGGTGTGAACGTAGCTTCACTTTTACATTAGTCTCTAAAGGGGATTAAAGTATTAACCTTTTACTTGTATCAAAAGTTTTTGGCAGCCTTTAAGCTAGAATAAATATGTGTTGCATGATTATCTAATGTAAGCTGTCAGCACTTTGATTATAAATAAGTATTTTACAGAAAAAAGATTACTGCAATATCAATTTACAATAAAAATGAGTATTTTCTTAATACTATAACTGGGTAGTAAACCTGCATTTAAACTAAATATATTAACAGATGAATAGCTCTGTGTTATAAAAGCTTGAGAAAAACTAAAGGATTTCAAGGTGACAATATCAAAACATCTAAAGCGAGTTATTAAAGCTCATGTTTTTGAATATAGTGTTTAAATGTGTACTTTCACTCTTGTGGTTTTTTTTTTTTTTAATAATCCAGAATGTTTTTTTTTTCTTCTTTTATGTTCAATGTCAAATGGTTTTACTTGTTCTCTCTGCAGAAGACAGCATAATTAGTCCCATTCTCCCTGGCTGGCTTGCAACATAAACAATCAGGATTTGCACACGGCTTAGCAAAACTCCGTCCATGAGGAAGTTCATAAAGCCTATGACAACTTCTGAAAGTGACAAAGCTCAGGGCTGCAAAAACGAACCACAAAACAAAATCTGTCTTAAATACCTAAACCCCATGAATGACAGATTATACTTAGAGTAGAATGGATAATCTGACATTCTAACCATGTTCATAAGGACATGCAAATGTATTTTCTTTTTCACTAAACAAAACTGATCTAGTGAGTTATTTAGTATTTTCTGGTGATTCTGTTAAAGCTTCTAACATTTAAACGATAAACTCTAATTTCTTGTTGGATGCAATTTAGGATATTTATATAATTTTGGGAAAAAGAAAATCCCACTAAAAATAGGCGTTAATGAGCAAGCACAGATAGCTGCTTTCAAATGCCCAGAGACATGGCACAAACTCTGCAGAGCACTGGCTTACAGGCAGCAATAACTTAGTATCAAAAAAAAGGAAAGAAACTTTCCAGGAAAAATAATATTTTCATAGTTACTGGGAGTAAAGATGACACACCTGTTACTGACCGTCCCCTTTTGACCACAGAGTGCTCCGTGTTGCTTTGACAATAAAAAAAGGATGCAAATAGTGGAGTTTATTATTGCCTAATGTTAGCTTAGGGTGTTTGTTTAATCAAATACTGGACCATCCATCCACTGTTTCTCTGTTCATCTCTTTTAAATCAACCCAAACTAGTCGAAACAGATGAGTTTTTTTTCAGTATTTCCTTCAGTTAAACAGTCTTTCCTCAACACTTCCGCTGCCTACATGCTGAATATGAAAATTGTGTTAAATGTTTCTTCGTGTAACCTATACCACCACTGTATCAGACAAAATTTTAAAAATCAGAGCTAAGTAGGGTGTTTTAGTGTAAAAATGAAGTTAGTTGTGGATTGAAGCTGCATAAATAAAATGCACTGTTAAGAGGGGTTGACCCGTACGGGTGCTGGCGGTTCTTGGGTTGTCTGGGTCCTTGGAGGGTCATTGAGGGTTGCGTCTTAAGGTCAGCATAGCTGTGTCTTGTAGTTCCCTTGAGGCTTGTGCGACCACCTTAGAAAACGCCATGAAAATGGAACGTACAATGTTGTGCATGTGGTAAGTGTATTTTAAATAATTTGTAAGGATAGTGCAAGTTAAATACACTGATGGCGTAGGGGTGATGTTGTGGTACTTTAGTCATTAGTAAGGTGTGCACATCGGCTCCTTACTGATTGGGTGCAAATGCTTCACACACTGGGTGTGCAGGTGATACATAGGCGACTACAGGATGTCCACGCTACATTCTCCACAAACTACACTCTCTCTAATTCCCTAATTTGTAACCGGCAGGCTGTATGCAAGGGGCGTATCTTTCACTCTAACACCACTAACAAGCCCCTTGCACAGAGCGCAGGATTTGGGGAGGTTGAAAAAATTAGCAATCTATACAGCGTGCCGTCGTCTCACCTACTTCCCCTTACTTCCCCTTAAGTGTTGTTTATATGTTTTCGCTACGACCTGTCGCTAGCAGCATGCCTGTAGAAAAAAATGTGCAAGAACATTTTTGCTTTACGGGCTTACTGAGTGGCTTATGATCTAAAGGTTTTGTGAAAGCCACCTCTAAGCCTCATATAGGTTTGCCTATTTTTTGTCTGCAGACAGCCTGTATCCACCTGTAAAGACAGTGACTAAGGCATTAAACAGGATAAATAGATGATACATTTTATACCTTCCAAGTAAAAAAAAACTAACTCTGAAATTGTAAAATAATAAACTTGAATGATGATTAAAGATAAAGTTAGATGCAAAAGTTTGTGGGTTTTATATTCCCAGCTTTTAACAATGCTCTTTCCGCCCAGTCCATTATACACTTAAATGAATAGCCTTTGCTCCTTTCTGTCACAGTGGGTCTACAAGGGCAGGAGAAAGTCTCCATGGTAATCCCACGGGGAGAACAGCAGCACCCCCAGCACAGGTCCAAAGGTTAAACAATCGGAAACATGTGCAGTACATAAATATCTCCACCGATAGCATCTCAGGGTAGGGAGGCAGGGTTTGCATATCTGCTTCAGAACAGTGGATGTAACCCCAGATAGAGCCAGAATCAGCAAATCTTTGGGGGGGCAAACAGAAGCTGTGGAAGTACTGGATGGTTGGGGGAACTAGTTATGAACCATAGGCTCTTATCGGCACTAAAGGCTTTTATCACATATCTCACCTCTGGGTTCTAACAAGGGGTCAACACACAATGCCTCCCGACTACAAACCGGTGATCTCTATTGGACGTGGTTAAGAGATTAACAGTGGGAACAGAGTTCAGAGCAGAAGCTTTTTGAGTGGCTGCTTTACTTTCCATTTCTTTTTACCATTAAAGTCCTACTCCAATCATTGTTTGGTCTATTTCAAAAGTGTTCCCAGTCATCTTTTAATCATGATTATGGTGTTTTTAACCATCAATCAAAAAATCTGTGTCTTTTTGTAGGACATTTCCGCAGAGCAACAGTAGTTCATTAGAAATTCAACTCTGAAGTTGAATTTACACCAACCGGTGTGCCATGAGATGTGGTCAGGTGTGCCGTGGGAAATTACCCATTTTCACTGATCTAAAAACATTTACCTTCTCCAGGATATCAGCTGTGGGTTCATCAAAACAGGCCCTGATAAAACACTGAGTAGTCAGGAATATGAAAGATCATAAAATTCTTTTTTATTTCTGTTTATTTGATTCTATTAAAGACACTTTGATGAGAATGACAGCACCGCGATTTAGCCGGAGCTTCAGCTCTGTTTTCGGAAAAGTGCCACCCCTTCAGCTGTCTCCACCAATCATTCTTGGACCCCTAATCATACGTCATCAGTCTGACCAATCAGTAGTGGTAAAAGTCTTCACTTCCTTGTTCCGATTTAGCTCCTAAAGTCTCTCAGTTCCAGCAAAAATAACAGCTAAAGCTCTTCTTTAGCGGTGTAGCTTTCCACGGGATCCAGTATCAGACCGTGGAACAAGTGATCAAAATAATAAAGCTCAGAGACGCATATTGCACTACATCTCCCAGGATGACTTGTGTTAAAGTGACAGCATCTCTGCGCTATAATGAGTCTTCCCTGATAAACGTCTTGAAACCACAACGAATACACATAAAACAGTTTTTAAATCTTCTTTATGAAATCAGAAATCAGTTTAGTTCTCCTTCAAGGTTTGTGTTTATTAACAGCCAAATATCCCAGAGTTTGGTCCAAGTCATCTTTTTAACTGAAAAACTTTTCTAAAAATGTCTGGATTGAAGGACAAATTCGCTGTCAGACTTTACTCACTTTTGAAAAATGAAAAGTTAAGCTTAAACAGAAGTAATAACAACATTCAAGAAACAGGATTAAGGTGAAGTTACCAACAGACACAATTAAACTAAATTGAAACAATTTAATAATCTATAAAGAAATAAAACTTTTAGTTAAAGTTTTCAAAGACTTGATTTTTGATTAAGACAAAAAAACCAATAAAACTTCAACATGTTCACTTTTTGTCTAGCTACAGAAAACATAAATATAATGTTAGTTTTTTTGTATAACATTTATCAAACATATTGTTATCATATTGTTCAAAAATTACAGTTGCCTTTGCACCAACATTTAAAAAAATATTTAAAAAACTAAATCACTATTTAGAAAGAATATATTTGTTTTTTTGTGAGGTTACATCAAATTGCATGTTAATAAACTGGAGGAAAAAACAACTACCAGGGTAAAATTTCAAATAATCTAGTTGAAAATTATTACTGAAAACTAACTTAACTTTTATTACAACTTTAAGAAAAAACAGCTGCAACTTCCAGCTTTTTCTGACCAAAGTTATCACAAAAATGCATGTGAGATTGTGGAGGGACTGTACATCAATACAGACTTTGAGTTTCTCCTTTTTTAATTTTTGGATGCTGATGTGGATTTTTGTCAAGGATAAAGTGTGCCGAGGCTCAAAAAGGTTAAAAAACACTGGTTTGTGTTAGCTCCTGTTACACCTGTTAGCTAACAGCCCCTCACAAGCCCAACCTAACATCAATGGTCTAATAAATATGCATGCACTATTGAAGCTGTTCAGCCGTACAGTTTAAAGCTAGATGCCAACACAGATGATTGAAACAAAGACAAACATGGATCTATTTGTCTGCAAGTGGATGCATCCGAATAGAGCGGAGCAGTGAGTTTGTGGACCGCCGACTGTAACACCTACGTCTGCTACGAGCTTTTTCCAACAGCGTTTTTTCCTCTGCTCCTGGTTCACAATATTTTTTTTTTTGCCACATTCTTTTTATTACATTTTCAATGCAAGAAAAAAAACAAAAACAGATTTTACATTCCACTAGATTCAGCCATTATAAAAATGGCAACTTTCTTCAACAGTATTTAGGTAATTCTTTCTCTTACTCACAGTCTTATTTTAACACACCACACCCCACCCCAAGAACAATGGTGCCTCTCCTTAGACTTTGACAAAATGATGAATATAAACTGAACAAACTTCAAAGTAAAAAAGTAAAAACCAGAGGTCTGTTGTACCATCCGAAAAATGATGAACATTGGGTTATGCTTGGACTGTAAGTGTTTTTAGAGCGTTTGGCAACACACATTTTTGCGTGATTCAAGCTGAGATTTCCAAACTCCCTCTCACCTTTGTTGTAGTTATGTATTTTTGGAAATTTACCTAATAAAAAGTGGGATCTGCTTTAAAGTCATTTTCTCTATTGTGACTTTCCCGTCTTCCCAAAATGTTTGTAAACCTTTGCATTCCCAAGTACAGTGGAAGTATGTTCCTTTAGTTTCTGGTTCACAACAATTTGAATAAAGAAATACTCAGAAATGCTATTTTAAGCATAATTGTCTTTATAAATGTCCTCCATAATGAGAATAGTGCCACAAGAACATATTCAAATCACCAAAAGCAGGCTTTTCATTGGAGTGGATCTTTAAATAACTTTGTGCTAAGCTATCAGACCCTCACAGATCCCACTCTCTGACGGTCGGCCCCTCGTTCCAGATGTTTTGGATCTCAATTTTCCATCATTTCAAACACCTTGTTTTGCTTTGCGTTGTTCTCTTTGGTGTGTTCATCTCTAGTCCGTGTTTGTTTCCTTCTTAGCGATTTAGTACACAGTGTGTGAATGTTGTGACTGCCTCACATCTGGTTAAGTTCCAGTAAACAATATTTCAAACCATAATACAGCAAACAACTGCGCCATGTGAAGGCTCAGCGATGCATTTGTGGTCCCAGCGGTGCTGGGCCTCTTTTCTCTCTGCTTGTCTTGTGTTTGAAAGATCTTAAATCATTACCGTCTCTACACAGAACAGCGTGTGCATCCATCACGCATGCACAATATGCAACTTTTTCTCACATTATTGAAACATTTCTAAACTCATCAAACACAAATTTTAGACCGTTTCTTCAATATGTTTGTAAAAAGTTAAATTGCCCTGTAATGTGAGCAGACTTTCATGAAAAAACAAGTATTTCGCTCAGTTTTTGGGTGTTTGTACCACTAAACTGTTAAATGAAAACAAATAAAAGGAGCAACACAACTGTTTTGGTAATGGATGAGGAATTCTCCTAGGGTCAAAGTTATGAAACTGAATCATATTGATGAAAAAAAAGGTATATTATGCATGCAGCAGAGACCGCACAGCTCTGTGCAGTTGTGTTACTGGAGTCAGTTGACTGACAGGTGCATCATTTAGATGAAGGCTGTATTTGGGGGGTGTTAAAGAATAACAGAAGTGGGGTGAAAAATATAACATCACTGCACAATATAGCAATTTCCACAACAGAGCACAAAAAAACCCAAACAAAGTGGGGGGTTACGGAAACACAGAAAACCAAGTCAAGTGACTGAGGCGTCGGTTCAAGCTCTCCGCTGTGTTGGAACACCCAGCAGTTTCTCTAAGGCCGCAGAGGACATGTTTAATAAAGGTTTTTATCACTACAGGTCTCAAAAGCTGAGTTTTTTTCCCTTTCAAGCCTCAAAACAACACTGGTAAATATATAAATACAACATCTATGTTTTTTTTTACCCAAATTATCCACAAAAGAAATGCTTTATTTTTGTGTAGATACTTTTAATTTTAGTTAAAACCAATTATATCTTAATTAGTAATGGCTGAATTGCTCAGCTGAGGATGAAAAAAAGATACTTGAACAATTCATTTTGAGTTTTCTCAAATATTTATTAATTATTAAGAATATTTGATCAAGGTCATTTAAAGAGAATGGAAAGTTTTCCAGGAAATAATTACTCTTTCTTACTCATTCATATGCAAACAAAAGACTTCAATCATTGAGGCACTCTTTCAGGGTTGGTGCAGCAATTTACATTTCAATTTCACTGACAAAATACACGTTTTATGTCAGCAGGTCCAGAATTCATTCAGTTTATGATGCTTAGATGCCTACTCTATTACAGAAGCATAACAAGACAAATTTTAGAAGATTACTGGTTTTGTGGTAAAGCCTAAAGTCTATTTTTAAAAAGGATTTTATGATGTTTTTTTGTTCTATTATACAGAAATCCAAACAGAACAATCAAAAGAAGCTGTTGCATGTCTGTTTATTTTATATAAATAAACTTTGTATGATTTTAGACATTTTTCTGGTAAGATTTGCAGCTTTTGTTGAGACCAAAACCATTAAATTCTCCTTTCTTTAATTGTTTTTATTCTTAACAGTTTATTTCAGACACATTTATCATCCTCGTGTGGTTTACTGCTGTTTTATTTTGTCAGTTTCACAGGCTTTGTATTTCTCCCTAAACTTCAGTCGTTGGATGATGATCACATTTTCATTTTTCACCCTGACAATCATCGGTTTTGTCGAATCCTTTGTTTTCGCCAAACGCTTTGATAAGTTTGAACCCAACTGTTTCCTTCAGCCCACAAAAAGCTCAAGGCAACCGACGCTTGATTGAAGATGCAGACAGAGGTCAAGAAAGCAAACAGCTTTTTTTTTCTGCTGAGAACTGTTGAGAACAGTGACCATACCCTCCTGCGTGTCATAAACATGCGAGCGTTTGGCCTGCTCTATTTACTTCCTAATGAGAAACAAAGATCTGCTCTGGAGAGAGTTGCATGCCTTAGATTATGAAAAACCAAGGCTGGAAAAAAGAAAAAAAAGTAAAAAGCCTTCAGAATAATTCAAACCATTTGTGTGCTCAAGGGGCCTGAAAGCTCTGAGTGGGTAAATCGACCGTACAAAAAAAAAAACAAGATATGACACTCTGTGTTATCAGTTTATGTGGCATTAGATGTCCATTTGCCAGACAAAAAAACAAAATCTGCATGGAGGGTAGATTTAGTATAAAAGCATGTTTTCTTTATGTTTACACACATAAAAAAGGAAAAAATAGCAATGAGCTAAATAGCACAAAAGCGCATACTGAAGCTCAATAAATTAGCAAAAAGCATAGCATCATTTAGCTGAAATATGAGCAGACCAAGAAGCTTATTCAATGAATGAGGCTCAAAAAAAATCTATTTGCTATTATGGGATGACACACAATGTTTGCAGATTGTGTTTTTATTCAGAATAAATGTTCCCTTCTCCAGAATTTTCTAACCATGAGGAGAAAAGAAGAGTCCTCTGAATGACAGTGGGAAACATGTCTGTGTAGAATGGACTGTGGGAATACAATTGTGCGTAGACAAAGGCCAGTCCTCCTGCCAACTCTGTGGATAAGAGGATTGGAGATGGGAGAAAAGGACCCAGCCAAACACCAAGCAACAGCGATTTGGGAGCGGGACGGGCCTCAAGACTGTAAGGGTATCTGGGAAACCCGCCAGTGTTTAAAACTTCTGCAAGTCTCACCAGCAACAAGCTGATATCCTTCATTCTGTCCCACGGTGACAGAAATATACTGATCTAAACGCAAGCAGAACGTAGGAACTATTGATCTGCTCCCACTGCAATATCTCCTCTTACATCCATAATTATTCTCCTTCAGCGGGCTTTACCACATGCTCCCGCTGCCCGACTGGCTGGCTTTCTGTGTGCCTGCTTGTTAAAGATGCTCTATGGTCTCACATTTCATGCTGCACTGCCAACGACCCCCTTCTCTTAACCCTGGCATTTTCACATATTTCATGGTTCAGTCCTGGGCTGGGGAAGGCACGGCGCAATTACAGCGGTTAGCCGGACTCCTCTGGCAGAACCATGCTGGCTCCCAAAGTACCATGACTCGCAAACAGACAGCCAGGAAAAACAAAAGGGTGTCAGAGAGACCGTTTTTTTTTTTTTTTTCCACCGCGCTGAATCAACTCTCTGTCTATAGGCACAGAGCAAGATTGACGGGTTAATTGTAGCAACACTTCACACATTGAGGAAAGGAGCTTTCTGTCTTTTTTTTCTCAGCCGCCAACACCTTTAGACAGAAGAAAAACAGGATCTTTCTGTCACATTTGAAAAGTAAATCCAACCACATTTGGCCGAATTTAAGATGGTTTTGGCTTAAAACTGCAACTTAAAGTACTTCTAAGTAGACACGTTATGACTTTACATCCTTTTTCATTAGAAACTATTACGACACAAGAAACAAGCTTATCTGTTAAGCTGTTTTTTATATCCTGATGGGATAATTTGGTGTCTGCTAATTTCTAATTAAAGAGGAGCTGATTAAAAGTCATCTGCTGTTCTGATTCCATAACACATTTCTAATAATAATAATCATCATAATTTTAGACAATTTAAATATTTTCAGGTGTGAAATACTTAAAGACCCACTGTGAGGAAAATAGCGTTTTTAACATGTTCCTGTGACATTTTTCTGATGATTAAGGACATATATGAAGAAAATTAAGCTTTTTGAGCTTTTTTTTTATTCAATCCTTGTAGATCAGGAGCAGATGTTTGAAAAAGAGCTTCTTTGTGACGTAGAACATCACACGCTCTCTTCTCTGCTCCATTCCGATGCATCAACTTGTTGATGACTGGATTTTATGTACTTCTCTTTTTTCCTTATCTGAGCTGGTATCTGGCTCAAAACTGTACGCCTGGATTGCTCTGATATTGCTCGTTATTTTTGTTGCATTGATAACGTTAAAAGTAGAAGAGTGTGTAAACAGAGAGGGGGTCCGGTTGCTCCACGTCAGCGGTCCCACCCACAACTCTGAGTGAACTCCTGCCAATCTGCAGAAACTATTTTCCAGAAAACAACACAGATGCTTTTGTCTTGGCTAAAAATAACATAATTATAATTAAAAGATCACTGGGAACACTTTGACAATACATCAAAAGATGATCGAAGTGGGACTTTAAGATCCCTGCTGGAGCCATGCTTGTATTCAAAATAACTATTAAATTAAAATCACAAGGTTGATTCTTTTAATTTGCTGATGAGCAAAAGGATGAAAGTTTAGGCACTGAGACCAAACCAATGGGAAAACACTAACTAAGGCAAAGCATCACCACTGATGCACAGATTGTTCGCCCTGTGATCTCCATTAGTCAGTTTTTTGCTTGATCATCTTGGCAGATCACGTTCTAAGAAATCCGACTTCTGAGCCGCTGATCCGAATCAAGTCGAGGCGTTGTGCCCACAGTGGCTCCACCACACAGACTGGCAGTGACATATCATGTCTTTGGCATGAGAGTTTCCACTCAGCTTGAGAAATCAAAAGCTACGAGTTTGTGCTATCAGCAATATCACATTCAAAGTGTGGGTTGCTCAACGGTGTAGTGGTTAGCACTCTTGTCTCCCAGAAAGAAGGTTCAAAACCCAGCTGAGTTCTTTCTGTGAGGAGTTTGCATGTTCTCCTTGTGCATGCAGGGGCGTCCTCTGAGCACTCCGGGCACTCTCCCTCAGTCTAAAAGAATGCTTTATAGGTTAATTGGTGTCTCTACATAGCCCCTAGGTGTGCATGTGAGTGTGTGGCCCTGCAACAGTATCTGTGTTGGGTCCAGCAGCCCTGTGACCCCTAAACGAGTTCAGAGACATTATAACTGCAACTAAAGAAGCTACAAAAGCAAAATGCCCTAGGATCTAACCATCTGACTAACTTTGGGTTGCACGGTGGCGCAGTGGTTAGCGCTCCTGCATCACAGCAAGAAGGCCCCAATTCAAGTCCCGGCTGGGGGACCTGAAACAGAATCACCAACGGTTTTCTCAGGGGACGCCAACTTCCGTCTACCGTCCAAAAATGTATTGGTTACTCTTTAAATGTGATGTGTCCCTGTGTCAGACTGCGACCTGTCCAGGGTGTACCCTGCCTTCACCAAAAAGCGGCAGGGATAGGCTCCAGCAGCCCTGTGACCCCAAAAGGGACAAAAACGGGTTTAGAAAATGAATGAATGAAATAACTTTGCTATCTTTAGATTATTCACTTGGGAGCCAAAAATAGCAGTTGGATAGCTCAGTTGGTTAAGTGCAGGATGGGGATATCAGGGTTTGATTCCCAGGGGCGCAAAACAAAAACACCTGTGCGAATCAGTCTCCCTGATGTTCCCTACATGAACAAAAGTGCTGTAAAATGATTATAAATTCCCTTTCTCTTTCCGCTTCAAACAAGCCAGTCCTTTAAATTTATTTTAATCTTAAGTAAATATAACTAAAACTAATGTCCACTTTTTTAATGTAATTATTTTAAGATCAGCATGTTTAAAATAACACCAAAGTTACATAAATACTTAAAGAAATGTTTAAGGCTTTCTGCACTTCATTGAAGTCCCACTCAGATCATCTTTTGATCTATTGTGAAAGCTTTCCCAGTGGTATTTTATATGTGATTTTGCCATTTTTTTAGACAAATAAAAAAAAATTGTGTTGTTTTCTAAGACATAGTTTCTGTAGAGCAGCAGTAGTTCATAAAAAATTTGCCTCTGACTATTAGCGCAGAGTAACCCGCCCCAATCTCATCATCCATCTGTTTATGTGTTCTCCTGCTAGCTGACAGCCATGCACAACTTCAGGCTAACATTAGTAGTGTAACAGAAATGGTTAGCAATATTGGAGCTATCCAGCCGGACAGTTTTGAAGCAGACACGGGCTCGGACAAGAAAAACAGAGACGTGCACGGATCTGTTTGTCGATGGATGCAGTGGATGCATCGGAATGGAGCGGCTGTAGCTTGCAATAAGTAACTTGGACATCACACTTACAATCTTTTCCTGACCCTATTTTTTGTCTGCTTCTGACTCACAATAATTTGAATAAAGAAATACTCTGAAATGCAATTCTGAGATTCATTTTCTTCAAATATATCGTTAGAAAAATGCCACAAGAACATGTTAAAAACACTAAAAACGCAAATTTTAAGTATTTCATGCTTAGATCCCAAAAGGTAGGAACATGAGTTTAGATTTTTTTTTATTTTATTTGCGTGTTTAAAACCAAAAGCTAAATCTTTGAGCCAAAACATGTCACCATATCATAAAAGGGTGCAGAAATACAATTTAAAAATGACTATTAATATTTTTCCTCCATTTGAAACGAGGGGAATCTTTGAAAGCTGTTCACCCTAAGACCTCAACATTAATATTTATAAATAAAACTTACATTTGAATAACTTAACTGGTCCTGAAAAAGAACAAAAAACTTTGGAGATCTTAAGTTCACATGAAGTGAAGTTCAGACGACAGCCAGCAGGAAACTGGCAGGTTGGGTTGTTGGGTCAACAAAAGGCAGACAAAGATAAGTTGTGGGTCATTGTAAGATCCAAAAATCTCACCCACCCTCTGTCCATCATGAGAGGACTGGAGAAGAGGTCCCGGGGACTAAAACAGTAAACACCATCATAAATGAAGCTCTTGGAGAGTGACAATTAAATAGGAAAACAGCTGGGACACGAGCCAGCATGCTAGGGGTTATTTTTACTCTTGGCAATATATTTATAGCACTTGCACATCCTTGCACACTGACTCCTGCATCCCTTCCCCCAGCAACCAGCGTCAGGCTGTAGAGACCAGAAGCTGGCACATGCCCCAAGAGTGTCTGACAGCATCGTTACTTATGTCCACTTAAGTCATAGCGTTAGCTTAGTTTAGAACAGATTGTGACAAACGACATCTTAAATTCCAGGAATATTTCGTCTGAGTCTTTGTCCCAAAAAAAATCTGAGTAAATAAAGGAACTGGTCATAGGTAATGCGGGCTGTGACTCATTACACAAGTCACAGAGTGTAATGCCGCGCTGAAGGTCAGTGTACCCCTCCGGCTCTGTACGGGAGGCATGTGACTTATCCCAGGAATAGCTAATTCAATTGAAATTCGGCACAAAATACACAGAAGGAGAACAACATCTAATATTTCATGTCTTTTCTTCCAATGACACTCTGATTGTTCTGCTTCACTAGCTTCAGAGATGTTTCCTCGCTCCCAGTTGGTCGATGCATTCTCGTGAATAACCACGCAGAGGTTAATGTCTCGTGTCCTCCCTGTTCTCTGCAGGCTGCTCCATCAGGATGAGAGGAAAGAAGATCCTAAACTATTTAGGTAACTTGCTAATCTTGTTGTCATATCTCTTTGTCTTAGGCGAGGGAGATGGGATATTTTCCTTGAGCTACCGTTAAGGACTTCGTCTTGAGACCACTGTGGGTGAGCTGTTGGGAGGGGAAATTCTTCCACAGATTGTTTTTCTTTTTCGAGAGCACCCCTTATGCCCTGAGGGGTCTTTAGTGAACTTGCCATCACCCACACATACTGACAAGCAAAGAGCACGCACTTCCACCGCCCTGCACACGTCACTGAGGCAATAAACAGCCACAGGCCTCGGCACGGAGATAAGGCTTCCAAGCAGTCGATCAAACAAACACAGCCAGATGACGAATCCGGAAAGATGTGAAGAAATGATGCCGTACTGCCCGCATATCTTTTCTTCCTGCAGCTTTTTTAACCTAACTACATAAACACACTCGTGCTGTACAGTATATACACTTGTACACCCACTTCAGCCTGTCTGGAAAAACCATTAGAGCACCCGCTTCACACATATAAATACACACACACATTGCATGCAGATGGAGAAAACTGGAGCTCAGAGCCAGGAGGCCTGAGGGGCTTTTCATGACAATAACCTTCTGTAGAACTGCTAGGATCCATCCACCTAGACTGTGGGGAGGTGCTGAGGGATGGGTGGAAAAATAAGCAGCACAGCCATAAAAAATATTAGACAAGGAAAGGTTCATACAAAGTAGAGACGAGGAAGAAATCCATGTCATTTTGCTCTCATGGCCTGGAGAGATGCAAGGCTAAATGCTTTTTTAAAAACAGCTTGAGCACTGAAATGATGATGACTCTTTTTGCCACAGTAAAGCACATTAATACGTCGCTGAATGCCATTCCCTCTTTTGCTAAATGGCTCACCTATTGAGTATTCAATTAAAATGACTGCCTCTCGTTTGGAAGACGGGGCTGGGACCCATATAAATACCCACCCTCTGAGTGTGAAGCTGCAGAATGCTTTGGACAGCAATGGAAGGCATGTGGAGCTCCTGGTATGGGGATGACGTTCGGCGTTAATGGAGGAGGAATGAGGAAATTGTTGGCTAATGGCTCGGAGGCAAAAGTTGCTCCTGAGCACCACTTTTTCAAACCATTAGCACATTTTATGCTTTAAAGGATTAAAATAAGTGTCACGGAAAAGAAAAAAACCCTAACGAAACCTTCAAATTGAAACGTCAAATGATTTGTCTCAAATTTTAGACGTAGATCTATCAACAATTATACAGTTATTCTCCTGCCTCCGTTTAATGGTTTATTTCAAACGTTTAAACAGCAAATTTGTGGCTAATTTCATGTAAGGATCCACCGGCGTGTGGTTTTTCCGGCAGTAATGATTCCCTCATCCGGCCTTAATTAACTGCGGCCTTTAAACTGAGGGAAATGTAATGCCCTGGGTTCCATGTCAGGTAGTCAGAGGAGGACGGCACAGGAGGACTCAATTAGGCCACTGCTGTTCCCAGGTTATCACACGACATGTTTGCCAATTAAGCAAAATGATGTCTCTGATGTCTGTATGCCTCTGTCGGCACAATCTCAGAGGCCCTTACGATGGAGAAACGGTTTCTCCACCTCCACCCCCCCAACAGGGAAGGAACAGACACCACACTATGCCCCAAAAAGGCAGTAATTACAGGACGGATGAGAGACTGTTATATAAGCAAAAAGGCTGCTGATAGGCCAGGCAGACCAAGCCCTATGCCAGGTTTTAAACAAGTGCCAGCAGGATGGAGTTATAGTAGAATTTACCAGGGTACACTCAGTGAGAAACACAGACACATTTCCACTTCAGAAGCGGTAAAGGCTATTGACATTTTTCCAAGTCTGCAGTCTGTGGTGCTGCATGACTCTTGGAGTTTGAAAGGATCAAAAGCAGAAAAGAAAAAAGGATAACCTGGAATGAAACCCACTTCTTGACAAATGATGCAGCACTCGTCTTAACAAACTCTTTTGTTCAAATGAAACAGTCGCTCTGAAAAGCTGCAGCTCTATCATTGCCTTACCCCCCCCCCCCCCCCCCCCCCCCAGCGAGGGTAGCTCTGTGTCGTGACTCACAGAATGTGGGAGAAGAAGGCAGAGACAGACAGACACATTAGCCTTCCCTTATGGCACATTCTGCAAGGCAAGAGGAGTCAGACTGCATGATGCTGACTGTCACCCACTTGTTATGAAAGCATTACGGGGCTGTGGCTTATCCACCGCATTGGGGGGTGGAAGTTAGGGTTAAGGGAAGGCCTGGCAGGCTGCAGGGGGGTGCGGGTAGGCGAGGCAGCCCTCTTGCCTGTCACTCATCATGCACCACTGCATGACCAGCAACCCTGTCTGGCTTCAGCACAATGGGAGGTCTGGGTTTAACTATATGAGCAGTCATTCTCCTACTCCCTACTCCCAGCAGCCCATGTGGGGGTGGGGGGAGAAGGAGTGTGAGGGGCCAAAAGGAGTCAAAACACACCGGACAAGCATTAGTCTTACACTGAGACTTGCAGAGCTCACTGCTTGAGGCAGCCTGGCTTTGAATATCAACTCTGTTCCTGCTGAAACTCCGGATTTTAGCATTCTTACCTCAAAGCAAGCCCTGGCAGAACCTCCAGAAGATAATCTCCTTTAGCAAACATACATTACAATTATCCAGAATCATTAAATGGTAATGACTGGAGGTGTGAGCAAACTTTTTAAGCAGTTACAGTACCACCCACGAGAAAATGCATAATGTTTACAAAATGCACGGCATGGTTTAGGAAACAGAACGGTTCCTCGTTGCAATTAGAGTAAAGGAAGAGACGGATGTGCATAAGAGCGGCTGGGGGGAAAAAAAAGCAGAAAAAGAGTGAAAAAAAAGCTGAAGTCAGCAGCAGCAATAAATCCTGAAAAGCTGAGCAGTTTCTTCCAGCTCTGTCCTGGTCCAAGACTCCGTCTGTAACCTAAAAACGGAGCTCTGATTAGTAGCTTTAGCAGACCAGTGAGCACCCACTCCCTTTCCCTCGCCCCCCCCAAAGGTGCAGTTTGCACAGGTGGTGCTTCAGTCAAGTTCATCCGGCTCATTGGAGAGCACTTCCCAGCAGCGCCACAGTCGGTGACCACTGCCCGACCTCGGAGCCAGCTCGCTTCCATAAAAGCAGAGAAAAATCAATAGATCAACCTGCATGAAACGGCGGCGAGATTGAGATGAATGATGGCTGAGCTAATTCTATTAATCTCTTTATGAGGTGGTAATAAACGCGCAACGTAATGAAGGCTGAGCGGAACAATTAGTGGAATCAAACAGTGGGTAGAGAACTTTGATTTAGCTTTAAATGATAGGAGCGGACATAGTGTTAACTGAATGTGTAAAGCATTGAGAGAACCTTCTGAAAAACTCTTCAGAACTCATGCTCGGTGCAGCGAACTTGAAAAAGCTTCAATCAAAGAGACTCTCGTGGCTTTATTAGCATGCTGTGCAGAGGCTGTACAAAGCCTTTAAGTCACTTTCTGCATACACTGCTTCATGGTGGACCAGTCACCTCAGTTTTCTTTTCTAGTTCTGCACATATGGAAGATCTTGCAGGCAAAGTGAAAGTAAATATCTTCAAAAATTTGATCTGTTTTGTTCTTTTAGTCCATCAGCTAAAGACGATTTCTGCAGATGACATATTTTAAGCAATTTCTAAAATAAAACATAGATCTAGGAAAATAGGAAAATGCTTGCAGCATTATCACCTGCTCAGACACCAACTCTTTTATCCAAACTAAATGTGATAGGTCATTAATAGTTGATGAGGTCGCGCAGGCTTCCACCTGTGTTTTTTTTTCTTAAGCTTTTCATAATTGCATGAATCTCTCCCAATCTCTCCAGAAGTTTCATAATGTTATATGTGTGGAAACCTGCTCTTAAAAGCTCAATGGATGTGGGATAAAGTCAGGATGAAACTGAAATGTTCTCCCGACTCATTGTAATTTATATGAAAGATGTAGTAGAACTCTGTAGAACTCTTCAAAAGCCGCCCAAGGAATCAGAACCGCTGAGTCACTGTTCAGTAGTTCCACCTTCAAGTGAAACCTATTCACTTTGTCAACAGTGATTTGATTGGAAGTCAATCAAAATGCTTTTCTCTTTCCGATTCGTTCCAACAAACAGGTTATATTTGATTATTGATTGGATTTTTCCCATTCGGTATCACTCAAAGAATTCTTTAACTTAAGATCAATCGGACCCCTTTCCAGAAGACTTTAGCTGGGGCTTTGCGTAGCTTATTTTGGGAGGGGGTTATTACATATTTTCTTATTTATTTTTTGTATATATATATATATATATATATATATATATATATATATATATATATATATATATATATATATATATATATATATATATATATATATATATATATATATATATATATATATATATATATTTATTATATTTTTGAACGCTTTTATTTAGACTCTCACAATAGAAACTCAACACCTGCCCAGGCCATAAATATAACCAAAACATCAAAATTTGAATTAACCATGCATCACTGATATTAAATCAAATTGTGAAAACATTATGGGAAACAGCATCACTTTTTACTGAATATTCTGATCAGGAACTGTTTTGGTGCCATGAATTGGAGAAACTGTGTTTATTTCCACGGAAATATTGCGCCGGATAATCTCAAAGGGTTCATAAGGTCAGCAGTAAACACCCCAAAACATCAGAGTAGAGAGGCGGAGCTGATGTGCTCGTCGCCGCGGCACTTGGCTGCACTTTCCATGCTGATCCTAAAGTAGTTTCATTACTGCTCGAGTAATATGTGCTGTCTTTTTTTTAGCCAAGTTCTAATGTCTATTTGTAGTAATTTTAGAGTACAACAAAACAGAGTGTGAAACTGTAACAATTCAGCAGCGCAGTGCCTTTCTTATGAAGCAGGCAAAGCCATGTCTTCTTGGAGGTTAAAATAACAGTGTCTCTCAATTTAAATGTGAAAAACAATATGGTAATCACACAGAGAGATACACAATCTGTCACCGAGCATTTGCTTTTAAGATACATTCTTCTATATCCACATGGCGTCAGTCTGCTTTTACCAACTCCCAGCATACAGGGATTTCTTTTTTAATTGAGTTTTTGGAAAGACGTGTTCAACAGGTTGAGCTGACAGATTTGATGAGTGTTTCTAGGATATGCTCTAGCAAGAGAAGTCTAATGATTCAAAGGATAGCATCACTAAATTAACGATTTATGGATTTTTACAGTGAGGGTTAGTCATGTGAACAGTAGCACTTAGTTGAGACCAAGTGCAGTGGTGTGAACAGCCAAATTGTGGTGCTTTTTCTGACAAATTATTGTTATTTTCATTGTGCAAAAGGTCATACTGACACAGAAAAATAAGAAAAGAGGGGGATTTCAATTTACAACTCGTTTATTTTAGGGTTTATTGGAAGTAAAAGCTAAATGTTGAAATAAGATATTATTAGAAAGCATCAGTCTTGAAAAGCTCATGTTTGGAGTCACTCACCGTCTCATTGCCAAACAGGATGTCAACATATGGCATAACTTTCATCAGGGGCTCTTTAAAGAACTGGCTGATGAAAGGTGCAGAGAGGTTCATGCAGAAGATCTTGTTGTTTTCTGAAGCGTGCTTCGCCACTTTAAGGATGGACTCTGGTGACACGGTCAGGAAAAAGCCCTGAAAATGAACAAAAGCCAACATTTTATGATGTTGTTTGCAGCTTTAGAATAGAATGCCTTTATTGTCGCTGTCCACTTGGACAATGAAATTGGAGTAGTCTCCATTTCAGTGCAAAAGGAACTCTAACAAAGTATAATATAAAACATGTCAATATGTACAAAGGAATTAGCAAATATAAAAAATGTCCGTAGTAATGTGCAGAGTGTGATGTAGTAATATGTGACACAAATTAAATCAGTACGTTAGCAAGAGGCAGACCATCCGTCTCTGTGTTTTTGAAAGGGAGAAACAGACGTGTGACTGATGAAGTGAAACCCCCTAAACTGATCATTTGTGGCTTTTTAAGTCTTATTTGGATGATATAATGTCATCTTTCTGACATAACACAGAAATGCAGTGTAGAAACACTTATCTGAAATGTGTTTTAGAACATGCACAAAGAAAGAAAAAAGAGCAGGAAAAAAATTTATCCTGGACAAAGCTCATGGCTGGACTCCAAGGTTTGTACTGGAGGAAGCAACATGCACGTATTCGATGATAGAGCGAACAAAAGTCTTGTCTGGACTCTCCTTACTTGGAAACAAGAGAGGCTGGCCCACTCATTGTGTGAATGAATACAAATCAGGTAAGAAAACACCTTTGTGTTTCAGGTGGAAACCTGAAGCGAGAGTCTCTTGCAAGCCGCACAAAAACACTCCTCCTTTGATACCGATCTTCTAAACTTTGTTTTTCAGCAACAAGCTGCACGGTAAAACCACCGTGTCACAATAAGGGCAAAGGGGAAGAGGAGAGGAAAGGAAAGTTTCAGGCTCGGTGATACATTTAATCCAGCTGATTGTGAAGGACATGGCAGCTCTCATGAAAACACTATGACCTTTGCAGCCACACAGGAGCAACCGGAGTGACGGATTGTTACAGCGAAGGAATACAGAGGGTAACTGTGCAGTCAATCAAAAGTAGGAGGCATTACAATACAGCCGTGAAAGCAGGCCAATGCTTTGTTGCACCTTTGACATCCTCCTTCCTCCCAAAACCTTGCATGTTTCCTCTTTGTCTTAAAGGCCCAGGTCAAGCCTGCGGTTGCTGTGTCATAGTACCATCTGTTGGGGGCTAAAACGGTGTTTTTAAAAGGTCTGGCAGCACAAAGGACCTCATTCTGGGCCAGTGGCCCATCTCTGATCATGACATTTTTCTTTTGCTGTGTGCCAATGTGTCGGAAGAAGGGGAAATTTAACAACACGTTTGCAGCACAGTTGGACAAAACTTTCAGTAAAATATTTTTAGAGTAAAAAAAATAATGTCTTTTATCTAACAAAATAAGAACTTTTGTTCTTTTTCTGTTTAGCATCAAATGCTTCTTTATTTGAAACTATGATGAAGCATTAAACTGCATAATGAGGTGTTCTTAGAAAACTTAATTAGTTTACTAAATTTTCCGACATGTTTGCAGGTAAATAGAAAAAAAGGAAAACAAACTCCAAACTCTTCTTTATAAAAAATAAAGCCCCTAAAAAAAAAAAAAAAAAATCAAAAATCCAAATAAGAAATCAAATCAAATCACATCCTATGTGAGCACTCTAGCTTAATTAGAAATAAGCTGATAAGTGGATGAACTTAAGCTGACAACAACATAAAATAAAATACATATTTTGGCACTGCAATGTGTATTTTTGTCAACATTTCCTGGTGTGAGAAATCTTTAAACTGATTAAAATCTTTGTAAAACCTTTTTTATGAATGATTTGTAGTAAAAATAGAAAGCCAAGCTGCAAGTGAAGTTAATCTTCCATTTTTATTGAGCAAATTATTTGTAATATCTTTAGTTACATACTGTAAATACCACTCTCTCATTGGCTCTTGTTTTCCTGTGTTTAAAGACAAAGCCACACTCAAAGAATCAAGCTCATAAACATATTTACATACTTTTTCCACTATAAACTGTGACTCAGTTGTGAGAAAATAAAATCCCCAGTCTGAACCACGTGAAATTCCATTAGCCACCCGTACTCTCTGCTGTCTACGAAACAAGAGAAGTTAAGTCTTTAGTGCTGCGGTGCGGATCGTGTAGCCAGCACACAAGATCCAGTTTCTCAGATGTCACACAGTCCTGTGAAGAGGAGCGACTATCACATTTCCAGGTCAAGATGATCAAAGTGCTGGGGATACTTTGTACTATTTCTTCCCAGCCAAAGCATTCAATAAAGTATTTAGAAAAAAAGGATTTTTCCAAGCAGTCATTGATGCAGAAGGATGTCTGGCCATGTCAAGTAGTAATTTGAGGGGAGACTTGGAAAGCAGAATAGCCATTTTCAATGTTTACTCTAAAAAGAGGTGGAAACTCCACTTCACTCAAACAAAGAGAATGTCTAAATGGTACTCTGAGATGAAATTAGAGGTAATCTAACCATGAATAACCTAACAGCTCAGCGACACCATGTTATCACACCTCCCTCTGGACTTTACCAGTATTCTGCCTGGAGCTGCACAGATCTGAAAAGCCGGGTGTGATGGATGACATGGTGTCACCAGGCCTAAAATAAAAGTGGACATCTGAAGGGTGAAAATGATCTATTTTGGGAAGGGCATTTTCATTTGCTGCTGCAGCAGCAGAGGTGGTCATGAAAAAGGAAAAGCTTAAATTTTTTTTTTTCTGGTTCATTGTAACCCAGGAGGGGATCAGAGGAAGTAGAATTTCGTGGAGGTGTGTATCACTCAAGAATGACAGAGAATTTAAACCAACATGTCCACTGAAACCCCTCCAAATGAAACAAAAACCTTCAAATTTGATATATTTGTGCAACTAAAATCAACAAATTTGAATGGTTTAACCTTGTTTCATGTCAACTATACTGATTGCTCCAAAATCTACAAAAATAAAATACAATTTCTAGTTTTTAGGGAAAGATGCAAGTTTTAAGAACCTTACATCTGTGACTTTGACCGCTTTTCATTTAACCTGATTAAGTTGATAAATTGTTGGAGTGAATGCACTCGGATGCAACAGGAACCAGCAAACAAGAAATAACATTTAAGCCCAGGCAAGTCCTGAGTCTTACTAAGCTACGTTTTTTTCAGGCTTTCATTCGTTTTTCCATGACGCAACACCATTAGACTAAAGCCTTCGTCACATGCACCCGTACAGGGGTTATCCAGGACTGATGCTGCGGGTAATTGCGTTGTACGGCCTGCGGAGGATTGTAGAGAAGCGGCTGCACCTTAAAAAGGAGCGCAGGTGTGTCTTGCAGTTTCCTTGAGGCACGTACAGCCACCCTAAGGGACGTCATGAAAATGGAACGTATTATTGTTGTGCGTGTGATCGTCTTATTTCCTCATTGTGCAGGTTTTGGGGGGTTGAAAAATGAAAAATCCATAAGACACATCTGCATCTTACCCAGTCACCCTTACCCTTGTGGATTGTGTAAGTGTGTGCGACAACCTGTCACCCACAGCATGCCCGTAGAAAAATAATGTGCACAAACATTTTCTCTCTACGGGCTCAGCGAGCGGTCAATGACATCACTATTTTGTGCTGCAGCCTGTGTACAGGTTTGCCCATTTTTCACCCGCAGACAGTCTGTATCCACACGTAAGGGCAGTTGTTGCTTGAGGCGGCAGGCCCTTTTATCTCTGCATTGGGCCTGTTTGGCTTTGAAGAGCAACGCAAAAGATTTAAATAAATAATAGTGTTTGTCGGCTAAAAATTTTTATCATATGACATGACACCAAATAAAGGGGCATTTAGAGCTTTACCTTTCCTTCAAAATGTACACATGCCAAATAGTTCACAAAAATGTAGGTAAAAGGTTTGATCTATTGTTAGAGTGGCATATTATAAGTTTAAACTCATATTCTTATCTTATGTCTAGTTGCCAAAGTTCTTAACCTATGATTTAAAGTAAATCTGCGGCAGCAGGATCTTATTTGACACGAGATTATTTTATTTTGAAAGGAACTTTTATGTGCTGCAATCAAAAGTTTAAAAAAAAAAGAAATATAACACTGTTGTAATTCAATTATTGTGAATATTCAAATGCTACATTTTATTAATTAATTGGTTAATGGCCACAAAAACATAAATATTGTTTTTTTCTAAACAGTGACTTTGCTGCTCTTGCTAGGTTTTGGTCTGTAAGAAACTGGTCCAAATCCCTTTTTTCACCATTAAAAGATGCAGACCCCTGAAATGAGGCATAAAACCTGTCTTTTTTAGCTTTGAGTGCTAACAGTAAAAACTTGCAGCTGACAATTTATCATCAAAAAAACGGTGTCAATGATTAACACAAGAGAAATCCCTTAAAATAATACCCCTAAAAAAGATAGTTTGTGGTTTGGAACACAATTGGAGGTTAACTAGCAACATTTTAAAGCTTTGTCATTACTATATACGCCCCCCATCATGTTGTGTGGTGCAGCAGGTTCATTACACAGAATTAGATGTCACACAGATCAGAGCGAGCGTGATGCCACACACTGCTCCCCTCCTCAGTTATCTCTGTGAAGCACTGTTGTGAGCTGGATCGATAGCTGAGGTTTGGAGCTTCATTAGCTCAGTATGACTCCATCTCCATCAAGACACCTCTGGCATGCTACACCGGTGTTGCGAGAGATATTTTACTCCCCGATCCTGAAGGTCCCGCTGTTTCACACACAAACAGGCGGCCATTCGCACATGTCGGGTGGGCGGTGGGGTTCTGTGTTAGTTTGTGGTTCGATAAACAGGAAAGAGAAAGAGGACAAACAGAAAGATGTAAGTGATTAATGGTGTCACAAAGCGCTTTGAGTGGAGGAAAAATTACGAGGATGAAAAGAGCTCATTTAAGGCTTTTCATTTCAGAGGAAAATGAGTTGCGGGACAGAAAAAGAAAGCTATAGAGCAAGTGGGATTTTTCACAAAACTAATGATGTTTTGTTTGCATTGAAATAGGCAGTTGGTTTCATTTGGGAACAAGTTCAGTTAGACCCACAAAGAAGATAAATGTGCAACAACCTAGCAACATGATTCAGCATTCGCTGCTCTTTCACTGTGTTTGATCTGGCTCTGAGGCAATTCCAGCAAGCCGATAGCATCTGCTGCTTCTTCTTCTTCTCTCTTCCATTAGGAATCATGTTCTGGTGAAGCTTATCAGACATCTAGGAATTCATCCTCTTCTTCTGAGGGGGCTGGAAACCAGCCAGATGTACTGGAGGGATTTTAGAAAAAGCTGAAGAAAAAGAGCTGTTACGTCGGGGAGGATTTTAACAACCGTGCTGTTTTGTGTGTCTGTGTGTGTGTGTGTTTTCTTAAGACATTATTTTCAAAGCGGTTCAACATAACCTGGTTCCAAGTTGAGGCAACAATAGTCTCTTGTGCAGCACGTGAGAAACTCAGTTGCAACTTGAAGGTCATGTTCAAAAGCAAACACACCTGGAGAAAGTCATCCCACCCAGCAGACATAAAACAAGACCCGAGAGCCAAGCACAGCAGCACAGGAGGGGAAGGTGTGTCACATTACCAGTCCACAATGTGCACAGCCATCAAGGATCGTAATTACATTAACCTCTGAAGCCTCCCCTCTGAAAAAGCAATGAAGGTAACTACTTGATGTGGGGGGAAACGAGGTTTCAACCCCAACGTGAGGTTAAGGTATCACTGGCACCACAACATCGGGAGAAGCCGCCTTTCATTTAAGTGCTATCTCATTAAAAGTTACTCAAAAACAGAGTCTCTTCAAATGGCTGCCTTTCGCGCTCCTGTTAAGCTGAAACAAAAATGTGTTGGCCGGGGGAAGAGGCCGGCCTGAGCAGGGGAGCGGGATGCCAAGGAATGTACTTAAGATCTAAAACAGACAAGATTTAAAGCCAAGAGCATTTAAATGCCAATACTAATCCACAAAATAATTCACTGCTCTGAACAAACTGTTTCTCCCTTACAGATACCATATGTTACCTCTGCGAAGAGATGAAATGAATTAAAGCAAACCAGAGGAGGTGCTTTGTTCTCTTCGAAAATATCAAATCTAAGTCCAGAAAAACAAAAGCTCCCCTTAAACTCTGCAGAAAGTACATTTGTAGCCTGTTTATTTTCCAAAGATCCTGCTTCCATCATTTGGAGATTAGCCCAGAACTATTTGGTTTTATGTGGAGTTAAAAACTTGCACACACTCTTGAGTGTCCTTGTCTGCCACACAGCGTTTCATTTGCATTTTAGTGCGAGCAGTTCTCTACTTCTGAGGAGGAAACATCCCTCTGGCTTACCAAAACACCAGTACTTTCAGCTGATATCCTGCAGTTTTGTACACAATCTCAGGGCAGGATAGAGAAAGAAAAAAGGGAGAGCGGTGGGTGGAAAAAGGAAAAAAAAGGATTGAAGCCCAGCATGTGAAAACAGATGTCAAGGCTTCAGATTAGTCTTTTCTGCACTGGCTTGAAAGGACAAATTAATTTATGGGTCAGATGTAGAAAGCAGAGGTCCAGCGTCGGGGTGTACAGACCGCAGAGCCGTGTCGAGTTTCAGCAGCTTGGAGGTTGTGCGCAGAGCAAACTAAATCTCCACAGACATTCCTGCTGCTGGGAAGAGAACATTTCCAAATGTGCCGATCTGTAAATGTAAATGAATTAGCGCACTTAGCTCGAAAACTGAAATGAGGAACTGCGGAGACAATCTCGCACTGTTCCAGAGTTGCTCCAGTGAAAGTCTGTGCACCAGGTTGGAAAATTACAGGTAATTGCTGAGGCCGTTGAATCCAGTTTGGTTTTGGTTGGAAGACTAAAATAACAAAGCTCTGATTGCTGCAAAGACAAGGCCAGTGAGCTCGGAGGCCCTGTTGCAAAGAGTTAATTTGATACATATTTCTTCCCCTTGAAATGTCTGAGGTACTGGCAAGAGACGATTAAGAAAATAAAGGAGAAAAAAAATAGGAGGGAGGGTGAGACCCCTGCTCCCCTTGCAAATACTATCCATCTGCCGCATTAAATTTAAGCAGCATGAGAAGCTAAAGGAGTACCCTTGCACAATATTGTGTGAAGGCTGTCAAACTCAATGCAGCACCCACTGCTTGGAGACGCCGGCTCCTAGCCACTAAAACTCTCTGTAATACCTTCTGACTGTGGAATTTACATCAGCCAAACACAAGAACACGCAACAAGAAAAGAAAACATTCAAATATTTATACTCAAAAAAGGCATAAATGAACCCCAGTCTAGGATGATAAAAAACATTTGTACTTAAAATGTTCAATACTTGAATATTAGATCTAGTTATGTTGGAACTTCATGCACAGGGTTTGTTTTGAATTTGATAAAAGTGATTAAAATAAAAGTGAATATTACATTTGGAATAAAGTAGTTCCTTTCAGGTTTCTGCTGCCTCTTTTTTTCAAGTCAATTATGCCATAACAAGTGGAGACTTTTAAATAAAATTCATCAGTGCACCAATTTTCTACAGAACTGCTTTGAATCTGTCAACAAACTACTTAGTTAATTCTCACATTCTCTTGCAACCACTGACTGTAGATGAGAACTGAAGTGACCCCTCCCACCTGACGTTCTAACAGGAAGTACCTGCTGGCTCCAAGAAGCCAAAATCCTCTAGACTTCTATAGAGAAACAAGGAGCTATTTCTCAATCATTCTATTTGCCAGAAAAGCCTTCTTCCTCTGTTAGCTTTTTAACATATTCCTACTCATCCAAGTTTTTTTCATGATATTTTTTTTTGCAAGAAATTCAAGTTATAAACTGACCAATCAGAAGCCTCAATAAAAGTGGTCTCACATCAAATGAAGAAAACGTCTGACATATTCTTTGCGCTTCCAAGTGGTGGGAGTGTGGACTTCCAACAAGTTCACACCTGATTGACAAGAGTGGTTGCCATAGAAACGATGACACAAACCAATCACTGCTTACTGACGCTTTGTGGTTCTAACACGGGATTCTAACACGGAAACACGGGAAAAACTGGCAACAGAATTGACTTAATTTGGTTTGAACCAGAAGTAAGTCCTTTTTTTGGGGAGACGTCACACTGAGAGTTTTAATCTTCAGAAAATCCTGATTCACACGTGGAGGTTTTCATTCGATTTATCTTAGACAACAAATGTAGGTTTCAAACTTCCTGTAACTTGCAGAGCGAATTCTTGGGTTACACGTGCTGATTGTGTGACTTTTATGTGTTGCATTTAGTTTTACGCACCAAAAAACCAAAATCGTTTCAATATTGTGAATGCTGGGATAGATCAGCTTTTAAGGGAGAAATCAACACGTGGTAATTCGGATAACTGCTGTATGGGATCAAGCACGCTGGAAACTCTTGTTTAAATGGTCACTTGAAAAATCGAATAAGTAAAACAAGATATAATCAGATATTCAGTGAGCTTGTAAACAGGGTCATTGTCTGTGACCTCCTGAGACGATGCTACAAGAAAGTGACAGAGTCAAACAATCCTTCAAACAAAACTCTCGATCCTGGATGGACCAACATTTCTGAATCAGTGCTCGTCTTTGATTCAGTATCACAACTTTGGACTGAATATAAATCCAACTTTTTGAATTCATGTCATCAGTTCGTTTTTTTGCCCAAAAAACACTGCATTTACATTAAAATAATGACATTATTTCATTAAGTAGCAACAAAAAAAAGAAAAAAGAAACGTAATATAAAATGCCTCCGTCTTTCAACACCTCAAAGTGTTAAATGGGCTTTTATGTTCATTAAGTTTATAGGTTTCATTTATTAATGTCAAAACCTTTAGCTCTTGAGTGTAAACAGGTCAATTACTTTTCATTAGCTTTATACTAATAAAGCAATTTTCTGCTTTCACTAGTATGTTGTTTATTTTAAACCAAAATACCTAAAAGTGTATTCGTGGCAAACTATCTTCCGTGTGCTAAATAGCAAAGCTGGGGTGAAATGAATGCATTTCATACTGGCTTACTGATCTCTTACTAAATCATTTTCAGCTTGTAGCAGTTCTTGAGCATCTTTAGGCTCGTGTGACACAATGTGGTGTCAGTGCTCGCTGTCGGTGTTGCAACAGCTTGAAAATCAAGCTCAGGAGAAATCAATAGCCCCCAGGCGAGAAAATGTGAACTTTCTCACCCTAAGCTCAATTTCCTTGAAAGTTAAAGTTCTAAATCAAATCAAGCCGTGTCAATGGACCGTGGAATTATGCTAAAATTGACGACACAAAAATGACAACCAGCGAGAAATGCTGCCAAGGCTAGGAAACTTCAGAGCGTGTTTATTTTCTCCGCCTTCCTGATGCAGGGATGATGCCTGCAGTCAGTTTGGAGCATTGTTTTGATTAAGACCACATGTGACAAATGTTAACGTGCAAAGATAAGAGCAGAAACTCAAGCATTAAAAATGACGTCTGTAACTCCAGCAAACGCAGAAAAAAGTTATATAAAAGGCTTTTAGTGGCCCATCTTTTGGATTAGAAGGTGTTAATTCTCTTCAGAAAGTTGAAAACTACACATAGCATTGCTAAAAAACTGCTCTAAAAGGACTGAAACAGATAAAATCAAGTGTTTAATGATGCAATTAGAAGCAGGCCACTCTAAGTTTTTGTGAAATGATCTGCTTTTACAGTATATGACCTTGCATTGAAATATTAGACGTCTTGAGGACTAAGCGCCTGTCACACTTCAGAAATGTATTCCAGGTTAGGATGGTTATCCCAAAAGCCAGAAAATTAGTCCTTAAGCTTAAAACAACAACAAAGAAACTTCAGTTTAGTGCTACTGCCGGCTGCTTTGCAGAGAAAATGAAGTGACATAAAATGAAAGTAGTTCATGGGCACTCACATACCGCTTGCCTTTGAATATTCTGCCCATTCTTCTGCATGTCCTTTGCAAAATAAGATAATTAGAAAATCTGGAAGACTTGCTTTATGAGGACATAACATACAAGGTTAAACTAGTAATTCAAAGTTAGGTTTATCTGACTGTAAAAAAAACTTGATGAGGTTCAGTCTTTCAAAAAAATAGGTTTTACTGATCCCAATTTATTTTATTTATTTATTTGTTTGCAATTTTAGGCTTTAGAGTTCATGAAAGGAATTAGAAAATACCAATCTGTGAAAACGCAGCTTTGCTTCACTTCAACTTCTACATGAATGCTGGAGAAAGCCGATTTAAATCATGTAAAATGTTATTAAAGTTCAAATGTTACAGTGAAAAACGAATAAAAATAAAAGCACTAATGTCAGAAAAATAAAGTTTAGAAAACTGAAACTAGAAAAGCGGATTTTCCCGCAATAGTAATATGCTAACTTTAGCAAATAAATTACAGATAACAGTTGCAGGAATTCATTCTTTGGATATTAAACACAAAAATCAGTAAGATTGAAAAACATGAACAAAACAAGTGAGTGGATGGAAAAGTAGATTTACCTCTGCTGATCTGAGCTACAGATCTAATGTTTTCTCCTGCCACAATTTACCATCTCTCCAGCAGAGCGGACGTTCGATGGATGTTTAAGTCCTTATGGATGTCATGATTTATTCCCAGAGTCAGAATCTGTTGTGTGCTCTTGTCTTCGGCTTTCATTAATGCAGTAACCTTTCCACCAAAGTGGAAAACTTCTCTGTGGTAGTTTTTTTTTTTTTTTTTTTTAAATCCACTGCAATCATGAATGAAAATAAAGATACAACACCTTTTGAAACTTATAGCATTATCATTCAAAACATTTTCCTGTATAATATTGAGGTTCATTATCATGACCTGAAATCAACAATGGCAAAGAATAAAAAATAACTATTTTTTTTTATACAATTTAGTTAAAATTGTAAAGGTAATTCCTGGTTGGAATGTGTTTGTTCTGAAAGGTTTAATTTGCCAAAAATGTTAGTGAAATGCTAAAGGTTGAATGTTTTGAAATGCAAAATTTTTTGTCGCTGATACAAAAAACATCAGTAGTTCTCCTGGTTGGTTTATAAAGAACCTCTCTGATGGACAGAATTGTCAGACGCCGCTTCTGCAGCCAAGATTTTTAAGGATTTCTAAACATCTCAAATGAAATATTTTCCAAAGATACGTGTGAATCCTTTTTCTGGAGAATCTTTCTTTTCTCAATTTTAAAGACAAAATAAATTTGGTATCTTACACATTTGGTGGAACAGTATCCATTACCTGATATACACCCACTCTTTTTAGAGCTTATCTCCAACATGAAAAATTACCACTTAAAGGAAAAACAAACGTATAAAGCTAGTCTGAGGAGCGGGAGGTGGAAGGTTGCCTTCTAATTGCTTGAGGGGAGAGAAACTATGGTAAAGTAAACAAAGTCTGATCGATGGTGGGGATTATATCAGAAAGAGCCTTTGGCCTTTGGCCAAGATGAGCAAACACACCAGTCTCTGTCTCAGCTACAGATGAGGAGAAAAAAAACAGCCAGTTTGTGAGTTAAAAGCATTATATGTTATAGAAGTTGGGGTGGGGGGCAGGCAGAAAGTAGTACTATGCCAGAAATGACATGTAGCCAGCTATATAATGCCTCAGCCATTTGTTCCAGGCAAAAATACCAGAAGATAAGAGAGCGGTGCTGTTCGTTTGAAAGGAAGGCTGTTGCAGCTGGAGGGTTAGCTTTAGGGTGAGCTTGCACTATAAGACCTACTCCAATGAAAATAGTGTTTTTATCGTGTGTTTGTGGCATTTTTCTGATAATGGGGAAAATATATTAAGAAAATTAGGCTCAAAATTCTGTTTATGAGCATTTTGTTATGAATGGGGAGCAGATGAAAAAATTCACTTTGAAAAAGAGCGTAGTTGTTACATTAAAACCCAATGGGCAGGCCACAAAATCCCTGCTCCGCTCCATTCTGATGCATCCACTTACAAACTACTACATCCATAGGCTGTAAGCTAGTGGGAGAGTTTGTAAGCAGGCAGCTCTGAGCAAGGGGGAAAGGGTGGCGGGGTTGCTCTAGGCAAATTTCAAATGAACTTCTGTCGTTCTGCAGAAACTATGTCAGAAAAAGACAAGTTTTTTTTAAATCTTGGCATAATCATAATTAAAAGACCACATAGAATGCTTTTACGATGGATCAAAAGGGGCGTGTGTGCAAACCTCTCCCTTTGCACATACATGCTCACTTCCTTTGAGTCACTTAGGAAAATGTGAAAAAGGGGAGAAATAAAGAAAAAAAGGACAAAATGAAGCGGAAATGCGGAGGCTCATCCCACCTTCCCTTTAAGCTAAGCAGAAGAGCGTTTAAAATACGTGTAAAGACTGCAAATAAGCTAATTCTTTACCTCTGAAACATGACGGTTGAGGGTGTAATAGGAGTCGAAGGGTTTTGCCGTAGATTAAAACCAAAAGAAAGTTTTTATGTGTCAAATGTAAGCTGCTTTGTCTCAGATGCCATTCAGTGCAAAATAGAAAACTAATGGCTTTTGAATCCATTCAACAACGCACTTCAATTTGTGATGTATATTAATGGCCCGTGTACTGCCTTCCCCGCGTTCAACAGGGCTGTGTTCTACTAAATTTCCCCATAAAATTCATGTTGATAAACAGGTGACGACTTGGAGAAAGGACTGATTATATTTGCTATTCCCCAAAGAAATTAGGGGAGATTGATGAATGCGCGCATACACTCCACACAAAGCCTTGGGAGTCTCTAAAAGCTGTTACCATGGTGGTATCCCATTAGAATAACAAACATTTCCCCTGGATGTTTAACATCGCTTCCCAGTGAGCACAGCCCTCCCCGAGCCTCGCCTCCCACTCCCCTCCTTCCTCTCAAGCACCTGCCTTAACATTTTCCACTTCTAAAATTCCACCATCCGTCTGAATAATGAAAAAAAAAGAGGAGGCAGAAGATGGCTGAAATATGAAATGCATTTATGAGAAAACTTGAGTGCCAAAAAGGACTTTTCTTCAAACCTGTAATAACTTGCCTTGATTTTCTTCTGCTACCACTTTTTTTTTTTTTTTTTGAGGAGGTAGTGAATTTCCTGGAGTGATAAGGGCTTAGCCAATGTAATCCTCCGAGGACCCTTCTCTGGCATGCCAGGAATCACGAAACCTTTCCTTAAAGAAAAAAAAAAAAAGGCAGAGTGGGAGGCAACAGTAGGTTTGGGAACAAGGGAGAAAAGCAGTCAGCAACTCTCATACATGCTGGCCAATGCAAATTAGCCTGTGAGCAGCCGGACTCGCCTTAGCTGGAGACCAACAGAGGAATATTGATATGACAATGCGAGGGGCTTCCCTGAATCAGACAGCAGGGGCCGCAGAAGATGCTCTAATTGGCCCCATGCAAAGGGAAGGGTAAAGTGGTTGTGGTGGGGGGCATAAATGTTTCATGAAGATTGATTCATTATCAGTTAGCTCGACAAGCCGGGTGGGCCCTCGTAAAGATGCGCAGCCCATCGAGGGGCGTGCGAGTCAAAGGGAATGCGGGACGGAAAACATCCGCTCAACCTTTCACCTCAGATATTGAAATGAGAGCAGGAGAACGTGACTTTCTGCCGAGCAGGAACTGTGATTGTTGAGTTTTAAAATGCAGGAGGGGTGGGATAACGCATTGATCTGTGACAGAGCAAGAAAAGCATTAATAATTCACAAATCTCCTCTGTGAGGAGGCAGGCTGCAATTTTTTACGACAACATATGTCAAAACAAACTGAAGTGTGTGAGGTTTGAATATTAATTAAACACCCACTTCCAATGAAAATAGTGTTTTTGGTGTTTTTAACATGCTCTTATTGACGTTTTCAAATGATGGAGAACATATATAAAGAAGCTAGAAGTATTGCTTTATTCAAATTGTTGTGAATTAGGAGCAGATGAAAAAATGTCATTTGAAAAAGATCGTATAACTGGAATGGCCACAAGCTCCCTGCTCCGCTCCATTCTGATGCATCCACTTGCAGACAAATACGTCTCCATTTTCCTTGTGGGAGCTGGCATCTGGATCAAAACTTTACGGCTGGATAGCTCTGATGTAGCTCGCCATTTCTGTTGCTAAGTTTAGGCTTTGGGTGTGGGACTGGAAGCTAGAGGGACAGAATGTAAACAAAGGGATGATGGGAAACGAGGGCAGGTTTTCTCTGCGCCAACAGTTCCAACAACTCAGAGGCAAATTTCTAATGAAACTATGTCCTAGGAAACGACAAAGTTTTGTATTTTGGCTATAAACGGCATAATTAGGCTGCAAGTAGGCACAGTGGTAGGCGCTCTTGCCTCACAGCAAGAAGGACCCCAGTTCAAGTCCCGGCTGGGGGACCTGAAACAAAACACCAATGGGGGACCTCTCATGGTGGGGTTTGCATTATCTTCCCGTGCATATGTGGGTTTTCTCAGGGACTCCGGCTTCCTCCCACCATCCAAAAACATGCTTCACATGTTATTTGGTCACTCCAAATTGTCCCTAGGTGTGAATGTGAGAGTGCATGGGTGTGTGATATGTGGCCCTGAGACAGACTGGCGACCTGTCCAGGGTGTCTTAGTCCCACGAGAGGCCGGGGTAGGCTCCGTTAGCCCCGTGACCCCGAAAGGGATAAAACTTGTTTAGTAGATGAATAAATGAATAAATGAACAAATGAACTGTGCGATTATCATTAAAAAGACCTCTAGGAACAATTTTACAACAGATGATTAGAGTGCAATTAATAAAAAAACACTAATAAAAGTTGATTGATAATACAAACCGAGTTATTATAAAAACATACACGTGTTCGAATTGTTTGCTACACGAGAGCTCATAAACTTTTACTGCCAAACCGCTTGCTGTCTCTTTGTGTGGTTAAACGAGACGTTTCTCCTCCATGATAAATGTGCACAAATTATTCAATATCCCACAAGAACTAATCTGTCCCTTAAAAAGTAACTGCAGGCTTCAGAGGCAAAGAGAGCCGGTGAACATCACTGGCAGCCGTTTAGGAGCCATGAGAAAGGCAGCTAAGCGTCTCAGCTCCTCGCCGTGCGGTTTGTTACATGTGGGTGACACATTTGCATCTTCAAAGATGCGTACAGACAAGCTCAATATGTGTGAGATCGGCTGGGTGGCGTGTGGAAAACCCCCTGCACTTCCTATGAAGAGGTTTCCTCCCGTCTTGCTAACAACAATGAGCCGCTTCGAGGTCCTTCATCCTTCAAGCAGCTGCCTCAGCAGTTTGCTGTAAACAAGTTGCTTGAACTGGATGCACAGACAGCAGTTGCTGTGTAGAGTGCAACCCTGTCTGCTCTGCACCAGGCGCTGCAGGAAAAATGCGAATCAGGAAGCATTACGCTGCAACAAATATGACAGGAGCAGTGCTGCACATTGTTGGAGCTACAACAATAGTTCACTCAGTGTCTCTTCCAATGAACAATGCAAGCTGGGTGTGCATTGTGCGGCGGCGCAGGAGACGCTTCCTTTGAATCGGAGGGGTAAATTACAAAAGAGGCTCGTGCAAATTAGACGTGATGGCTTCATAATACGTCTGAAGTGTCAGCTTCTAGGGAAACCTATCCCCAGGCTACACTCACAGATCGACGCTTTCAACTTCCAATTATTCCTGCCAAACCGCAGCAATCACCATGCTGTAAAACACTCAGCTAACATGACAAAACACACACAAGCAACGCCGATCCAGCTGCTGGCATGCGCCAAATACCCAATAAGTGAGTAAAGCCACATAAAAATGCGGCGAGAACTTGATTTGTTTTTTTCCTGTTCTGTGAAAGCTGTTGACGTCCAAGAAAAGAAAACCCAACAAATCTCTTCAGTATTTGTTGTTGTTTTAAACCTGAGAGACCATTCGTTGCAGGAAAGAGAGCTGCATTTCAAGAGGAACCATCTCTTCACTTACATTCATTTTGCTGAAGCAACATATTCAAGTGCTCTCACCATTTTGTGAGATAACTGTAGGGAGAGGACTCATAATGATACAAAACCCCAGCAGGATCCGGCATGTGTGCAACCGCTGAGCGATTTCATATCCAACGCAACTTCTAGTATGAATCTGCTTGCAGAAAAGAAAAAAAACTACTTTTGCGATTTGTGAAACCTCCAAAGGTGCCGGTGCGTGTCATTCATCTGTAACATGTTGAAGGATTCTGCAAAACTGGAAGAAAAGGTAAACCTCTGGGGTCGAATACCTCAGATGAACCACAAAGTCTAAATTGAATAAAAGACTAAAAATAAAAGAAACCCATGGGAGAGTCAGAAATCCCAGACTTATTTACCCACAAGCGTAAACACTACAGCATTTTCTCATCCCTGATTAAGCCTGTTTATCTATCCCATTGATGGGTAACATGCAATAGCTGCGATGCATCAATACAGTCTCCTCAACTACGTCTGCTACATAATTAATACACACTGACATGACATGGATATGATATGACAAGAGTATCAGAGGCAAAGAGTTAGAAAAAGAGCTGAGCCGATGCATTTTTCATGAGCTGCAGTGTACCGCAGCCAAAGTTCTAAACATGATGTTTCAGTTTCAGGAAAACTCACATCAAGGCCAACAGGGCTGCATATGTTGCACGACAACAAACCGTCTCCGGAGCTGCACAAACGCTGATGCATCAACTATTTAGATTGCAGAACCAAAGGTTTGGCTCTTCTTGTATCTATTTTTCTGCAATCTGAGTGTAAAAAACTGATATCTTAAAGACCCACTCTGATGAAATATGTGTTTTTGCTGTTTTTGGGTTGTGATGGGCTGTAAGCTAGCGGAACAGCATATGGATGGTGGAAAGTATGGGCAGGCCTACTCTGCCCACAAAACTGCATATACATTATTCCAACACTACATAATCATAATAAAAAATCCACTGGAAACACTTTTACAATAGCGCAAAAGATGATCAGAGTGGGACTTTTAACAGCTCATGGGAGGTGGCGTAGCTGTAGATGCTGAAATGTTTTCCTTCTAGATCTTGTCAAAAAACACTAAAAACCCAACACAAGTGTGGAAAGAATTTCATTTTGGACAGGGCTGATAATGTTCAGGTTCTGGGAGGAGGCGGAGTGAGTCCAATAGGGGCCATTCCTCCTCATTCAGAGCCATTACCACCCCACTGTCACCGCCAGTCTGTCCCCTCACCCATCACCCGAGCCCGGAGTGGGCTCCACCTCAAAACTAAATCACATTCTACGCACAAACGGATGGGGCCGTGTAGCCTCTACTGTATCTAATCTAATGTGTCCATCTCCTCTGTCTCCACGCACACTCACTCACAAGATTCTGGAAAGCCAGGCCCACTTCTCAGCACCTCAATCATGTACATTTCCACCGTGTGTGGTGAAACAAGAGTGGGTAATGCAAATCAGAGAGTAGAATTTGCCTCGATAATTGGGGCTTTATCAGCTCATTAAGAGGCATGGAGGCATGGTTGAAATGAGCGTGCAGTGTTCCTATTTAAAGCACCAGTGGAGAGCACATTTAAACATATCAAGTCCTTGAAAGGAGGAGAAAGCAGCTTTGATTGATGAGGTAAGTATCTTGTCAGGTTAAAATGGATCTATAACACAAAGAGGAGGCAGCAATTTAACTTAAAAACAAAAATAAAGTGTGTGTGTTCTCAGGTGGCCCTGATGGCCACTCTCCCGCCCCTCAGAGTTATAACGGCTGGGACAAAATGGCACATTGTAATAAAAATGTGACAGATTTATTATTACAGGTGTTTAACCTCTTCATAATCAAATCATGTTAGGGGTTCAAGGAGACTCTCTCCCGCTGAATCACATTCATTTTAAATTCACACGTGGCGGCTGAATGGTGTTGCAGTGCCTTCATCCAGCCTCACTCTCTGTTTACATTCTGCAAAAGAACAGGGGGGGTTCAAAAATAATATGAATCAGACTTTTTTTTTAACTTTGAGTTCTTTGTTAAAAGAAAAAAAAAAAGAAAATGAAAAAGCACAATTGAAAACTGCTTTTCACAGCTATTATATTGTGCCTAAAGGAAATGATAGGGTACAAAGTTGGCATTCCACCCTCCCCTGGTCCACAGGAACAGCCTTTGTGGTACAAACTGTACTTCTGAAACTCGCGTCTGAATGGCAGGATATGAATTTGTCCCTATTAAAGTGAGTGGGCACAGCTATATCAAGCCCACAGCCCTGGTTTGAAAGACAGGAAGGGTGACATGTCGCCATATTGTGTTTCATGTACAGTAATTGCTGCAGCTCAGAGGTGAAAATCACTGTGGAGTACAGCAAAGTACGAAGATGAAGGAAGCATGCCATTGGGCCCACGGGGAGAGCACTGTCATTATCCACAGGACACTGATGATTGAGTAACACCCTCTTACTGCAGCAGAGGAAAAACAACTGAAAGCCTTCGGCGCAATCAATACAGTTTGAGCCGTCGGAATGCAAATTGCGACTGTTCTGGCGGCATGACATGGGATGATGCACCATTACTTATTCTGGCTCCATTCAATGTCATCATTAGCCTCTGCAGTTTCAGATCCGCTCAATAAAGGGCATTATTTCCAAAAGGATAAGAGCTGCATTAATCCTTTTATGCTGCTTTCAGCAGGATAGACTCTCCCATATCTAATATTAATGTGCCAGGTGTCAAGAGTGAGATTGCTAATCCTGATAACTGGGTATGTTTGGGCAACTTTGCAGATGGCTATCTGCCCTCCACCAGCTCTCCTAATAGGGCAGAGGGAACAGGATGTGCTTTTAATGCCGCACTTCCTCAGTGTTTTCCTCAAAAAATTGATGATTTTCAACAGAGCTTTCTGAACTATTAAGATAAGCCAGAGAACGGGGGAGGACAAAATAAAAATGATGCTTGCCTCAGAGAGGGAAAAAATAGCTTCCTGATATAGTCCTAGCTCGCTCTTTAAAGCTGACACCTAGAACATACAGTGTATCAATTATACATGAAGCCAGAATCCATCTTGCTGTTGGCAGCTTGTTTGGATCTGGCCCGAGCCCTCTGAGTGCTGAGATGTGTCTAGGAGCCCCCCCATCCCTCCTGTCGTCTTTTTTCCACTCGCAGACTGTCCTTAAATCAATCCCTTTTTAGGCCTGAATTTATTTCTCCTGTAACAAATCTGTCTTGGCAAATGATGTCACATAAGCGGGGAGAATGACAGCCTGATGTCTGTGTGAGGAACATCAACCTTGCCACGGCAGCCTCCTCCCAAGGTGAGTAATCATGCTGGGGAGCGATGCAGTGGATGCCAGCCAGAGTCCAAACAAACCCAGAGTCTGTTGCTGAAGATAAACAAACCAATTAGGGGAAAGGCATGTTATTCCTCCGTTGGTGGGATATTTGCTAGATGGAAAATAATCAATGCATTCTTATTTCCACAGAGCGAAGCTGAAAAATCCTGAGCGGAATAAAATCTAAGGAGGGAAGGAGAATGAAATTACTTTGGAAAATAAATAAATAACGGGACTAAACTAGCTACTAGTCATGTAATTAATCCATACAGGCTCGGTGGAGAGAGGCGAGCACAGAGGGGAGGATTCATCATAGCTTTTTGCCCCCTCGCTCCCAGGGATACATGCCCTTCTTGTGCAGATGAGTCAGCTTACATCTTTTGACAACTGCAAGCCAAGGGCTTTGTCTAAAGGAACCTCAGTTATTGTTTTGATTGGTCCCCCCCTTCGTCGCCGCCGCCTCCTTCTTATGTTTGGGGCGCAAAATGCCTTCAAATATGATTGCGCCACAACAGAAAATGAAGCACGCACATCGAGAGGATCAGAGAGGAAGATGTCTGTTTTTTATTTGCTCAGGACAATCATTTAGCACTTTGGCTGCTCTCTCTCTGGCCTCTTCTTGAAGCTGGAGCGAGCTGCCCTGTTAGTGATTGCAGGGAGGGGCCCTATTGGCCAGCAGAAGCATTAGACAACGAGGCTCACTGAGCATGATGTTCAAGCTGGCCAATTACAACAGACATCCTAATCAAGGGGTCTCTGGCATCCCTATGACAGAGCGTCTGGGGGGCTCTTTGCATCTGGGGTGATGTTCAGCTGCTATGACCGCATTTCCACTCTGCTCCAGCAGGAGTTGGCCAAACCAAAGGCACAAAAAAACAGACAAAAAAATAAGAATATCTATAAGGAAGCAAAAGAGCTCATGAAACATGTCTTTTTTAAACATAAGGAAGGAAAAAAACAGGAAACAAAAAGAGATTTACAGGGAAAAAGGGGGAAAGAACTGAGATTTAATGTGCAGCTGAAATTCTGACACTTGCCAGAGGTCCAAATGTTCCACCAGAGCAACGGCAACGCTGTCGGCTAAGTCTCTATAAAGCCTCCAAAAGCTGCTTACAACACACTCTTGAGAAACAATAGATAAGGTCAGAGTAGTACCCCATGTCTGAGTGGCACCATGTATGAAACATAAAGGCTTTCCCGCTGCTTGCTTTCACCCCAGGCATGGCAAATGAAACCCAGACACAATTCAAAGTGAGCCGGTGCCACAAACGCCATTAATTGATTGTTTACAAAAAGAAAGCAATCTCTCTTGCTGATTTGAGCCTTTTGAAACTCGAGAGCTTGATTTTAGGGGATTTTGTTTTCTGAAAACAAAACTGCTTGTTTGTATTACCCTAAAATACAAGACATACTGTCATGGTGCCTCTTTCAGCTCTCCTCCCCCTCCATACCCTCATCAAAGACTTCTACCGTGCCCATCCGGACCGCAAGGTGGCAGTCGTTGAGGGGGGGGTACTGTCGTAGTGCCTCTGTCAGCTCTCCTCCCCCTCGCCTCTCTGCTCTGTTCCTGACGCGACCAGCTGGTTCCACTCACCTCATCAGCTTGCAGCCTTTTAAGGAGATCCAGTTCCAGCATTCAACGCCAGTTCGTTGTTCCTCTACGGTGCATAGTCTGGTTGCCTTATGTTGTCGTTCATGCCTGCTTACCTCTCGCTAAATCTTATTCTTACGACTCATCTACAGGAAAGATCACCACGAGTGCTCCTCTGGTCGCTGTCGTCTGTCCATGCTCCTCGTCCAAACCTTGCATCCTGTTCAACCCAAGTCATCCGGTTACTGCCGCCGAACCCTCCAGCACACCTCGCCTCCGAGTCAAGATTCCAGTTCCTCATAATTCTCTTGGCCATCATAATCACTGACTGTGAATTAAATCATTTCTATTTACCTGACGCCTCTCTGACTTTTCTTCCGGGTTCCAACATTTGGGTCTGCCAAGTCTTGTGAGATCATGACACATACATATAAATGCCACTTACCTTTTATTTTAAAATGCTTTTTCTATAATTCGGTTCATTTTCTATGAACTGAGCAACTGTTAGGACAGGAACAACCAAAAAAATAGTTCCTTGAAAGACTGGTGCAAACTACATCTGTTATTAATAGGACTCTATGAAATAAGCCCAAAATTCATACCCCATTGCCAGATTTTCTTAAAATAAGTAAATAATCTTTTAAGGAAAACATTCTAGCCACTATAGGACATTTTTTCTCAATCTAAAATACTATTGCTATAGAAAAACTTTCTTGATCAGATGATTTTTCTTGAAAGACAGAAAAAAAGAGGATCTTTCTTGGGAAAAAAAGGGTCTTTTTAGTTTTATAAGATTTGGTTTTTGCAGTGAAACCCTGACAGATTCTAGGCAAATCTTGAGTTTGGATTACAGAAAATTTCAATTTTTACTTTAGTCGGGCTGTTAAATTTAAATCTACGCTAAAATTATTCTGGTTTTTTAATGTCATTTAAGTTTTCTTTGCCAAGTATGTAGTTAGTTTTTATGATATCCATTACTTTGGGTCTCAAACTCCAATTTCTCCAATACAAAGTTGTGTTAATTGGTAGTAGCATTAGTAGATACTAGTAGATCTGGATTTACACCCAGAGGAGTGTCCCATGGAATCTGAATTTGTGCGGGCAATGCAGCAATGCGCATCTTGGCTGCACATATTACGTGTGGCCAACATTTATTTCACTTTTTGTGCAGGTTACATATAAATACAGTTGAATAACGTCAAAAAATTATCATGTAAAAGTTTTTCTAATAGCAATCTTAGTTTCGGAAAACATGGTGAGACAATTTTCTTACTCCATTGGCAGATTTTTTTTTTGCTTACTTAAAGAAAAGTTTTCAAATTTTAAGAATTTTTCACTTATATTTCTAGTGGGACTGTTTTTGAAGTGACACCTTCTGTTTTTTCCGGGTGAGAAATGCTAAACACAGTAAACTAGGTTTTTAATTAAAAGGGCAAATCATCGAGTGTAAGATTCAACTGAGGCAGTAAATTCAATTAAAGCATCTTACAAGACTGTATCTCCACAGAGATTTTGTCTGACAATAGACCAACATGATTCATAAGTGTTGGGAATTTGGAGCAGAGTGAAAAAGAAACTAAAAGGTTCAAAAATCTGAATTCCATCCATTCAGTTCTTTGACCCGCTGTATACTTATACGGGGCTGCCAGAGCCTAACCTGGCTGTTGGGCGAAGGCAGGGTACACCATGGAGAGGTTTTAATTCAAATATTAAATAAAAACATTATTTTTATTTATATACATAAAATTAAAAATGTTTAAAAGTGGAACAGGAATAATGTTCACTTTCAGAAGAAAACTTTTGAGTTTGTCATATGTGATCGTTCCAAGGATTTTTCCATAAAGAATAATTTAATCAATCTTGAATTTTTGAGTAGAGAATTGAACACATTGACAAAAGTGTTTTTGAAAAAGTGGCTAAACACAAAGGGGGATAAAAGCCAAATTAGCATTAAATAAAATAATTAAACACTTCTAATAGACCTTTAGTAATAACAAAGAAATAAAACATTAAAAAATATGGTAAATTGACCACTGCTACACCGGGGTCTCTGTATGGTCCTTAGGGACAATATTCAAGTAGATTTTATTAAGTGAGGCCTTTATGTACCAGTGAGATAATGTAACACTGTCTGACACTTAACTTTAGTCACCATCTTTGCCCAGGAGAGAAGCAATCATAAAGCATGTGCAGTTCCATCATGTGAATCTTAATCAGACACTTAGCCAGTAGAGCAGGTTTTTACTGTCCCTGGTGAGAGTATCAACACATGGCTATCAGGCACAATTCTTAGTCGCAAAGTGGCTATTTATTTTCTGCTCAGCATTACTTGACAAATAATTACTCAGGCTATTCAATTAAGCTGTGAAACTCACATAATTAGCTTCCACATCCCAGCCGAGCACTGAAACATGGATCAGTGTTTTACAACTTGGTCTCATGAATAAAAAGGAACACATTTGCCAGCGGCTTTGAAGCAGGGGGAGTGCAGGGACAAGGTGACGGCGAGCAGAAATATCATTAAGTTCAAACTATTTCATCCAGCAGAAAACAGAGTTGTTGCTGGTGGAGCAGATGCACACAGTAATCTGGGGTGAAAGGACACGGTGTTTTCCCTGCTGCATAAGAAAGGCTGCTTTTACAAGGTAATGTGGGTGTAGAAGAAGAGACTCTAAAGCAACACAGGCTACAGGCTGGAAGTCTGCCAGGGTTCCAAAAATGTTCCAATTATTAATTGGAAAAAAACTAAAATAAACCTGGCTCCGTTTTGCCAATCTTGAGCATTTCTGCACAGAACTTTAATAAAAATAAGTAAATTACAGCGAAAAGCGGAAAAAAAGCTAAACCGGGATAGTTGCCATTCAGTTTAATGAGGAACCACTTTATGAAAAAAGGAAGAAAAGACAAATAATGGAGAAATAATGGAGCAATCAGCTCTGTGCTGCCTTTAAATTATATATTTAAAAAACAAACAATGTATGTATTATTTACTCTGACCTTCCATATAATACATTATTATTCCATTGTCCAACTTAATGATGTATTTTTCTTTAAAAAACATTTTAAAAATTTAGGATGGATGGATTCAAGTATAATTTCCATGAAAAAAACAATTCTCCATTATTCAAAATCACGGCTTATAAATTAAACCGTCACTTTTTGATTTAATTTAAATAAAGCAATTCTTCAAATGTACCATTGGATTGTTGTTACAAATAAAGCAGCTCTTAAACTTCCGGATTGAAACCTAATAGAAATTAAATAACAGAAGAAATGCAAGTTTAGCATTAAATACAAAAGGGATTTAGTCCCTCGCTCTATTGTGGTTTTTGCTATCTTTTCAGTGCAATTTTGCATGTTTGCTTTTTTTTTCTACAGCACAATGTGTTCTGCGTCCTGATTGGCTGTAGACCTTGTCAATCAATCTCCTCAGCCATGCCTCCTGTACAGAATATGTGCAGCTCTCCAAATTTACATAAATCTTTGATCGAAATCAGATCTTTGCTTTCATTCTATTATGCAGGATTTGTTTTTCTATGAAGGTTTGAACTTTGAGAGAAACGTGAAAATGTTCATGTCTGTCTGAGAAAAGTCAATAAAGTGTGTAGTGAGGAATTTTACAGCCGTAAAACACCTAAAATCCTGCTTTGCGGATTTTAAGATATCGTGGGTTATTCTTAGAACGACGCCCTTTTACGATAAACAAGGGAACGCTGTATATAAATACACACCACATGTATCTGAAGCTATCTGACCAACAGATGGAACAGTTACATCAGTCAAAAACAAAAAAAAACAGGTCTTACCTGTTTTTTCTGCTGCTGGAGAGGACAAATACAAATATTAAAAAATAAAATAAAAATAACGTGAACAGGGTGCAGTTCCTCTATTAACCACTAGGGATGTGCCACCCATAGTTGACAGTCCCCATCAGTTCTGATTAAAAATGCAACTTTCTTAGTTTTACAGGAAATCTTGTGTTTACAGACAGATATTTTAAAATTGCCTATTCAGCCATTTTTACAAAGATTAATGTGTGGTAAATTTATATCCAGCCAAGATAGCAATAAGCACAAAACAAAACAAAAAAACACACACTAATAAGCCATTCGTTTAGAACAATGACTATTAACGATTTATTCTTTGAGTCAACCAAAAACAGACAATACTGTGCTTTTATTTCTTATTTTTATTTAACACAACAAGTTAAAAGTTACGACATTTGGAGATTTCAAATAAACTCAGGGCTTGCATGGTTAAGTGTGTCCATTTTAACCCCCATATCTGCTTGGATGATCTCTAAGGTGGGTTTTTGGACAGATCTTTTCTAGCAAACCTCTTTTTTCTTTGAAGTTTCTTTTTCGTAAACCTCAAGGTCTTCCATTTCTTCACGGGCTTAGATCTAGACGGACTCTGAAAGTGTTGATATTTTTCAGTGATTACTATTTCCGGCCTAATCTCGTTGACCGTTCCTGATCGCCGTCGTGTTAGAGGGTTCGCTGAGGCTTTCTTCTGCAGTTCCCAGAGACCTTCCCCTGAAGTGTTGATGTAGCTCTATCATGACATTCTTTGTGATCTCATACACCAGCAAAAATGAAAAGAAAGCATTATTATATCTATCTATCTATCTATCTATCTATCTATCTATCTATCTATCTATCTATCTATCTATCTATATATATATATAGAGAGAGAGAGAGAGAGATATCCATATATATATACATACAGTATATTCCCTTGTCTATTTAATTCTTTAATCCATTTCTACAATAGAAAAGCAAAATCTTTTGTTTTCAATCTTTTGAGACTTTGCTCTTTCATGAACTCCAAACCATCATTATAAAAAACTGAAAAATAATTATTCTGCAGAACTAAATAACAATTAAAAAAGACTTCTACAAGGAAAATTGTGTTTTTAACATGTTCTTGTGTCATTTTTCTGATGATGGAGGACCTGATGATAATTAAGAACTTGGAGGAGAAATCTAATTATTGATTTCAAATTTTTGTCAAAAACCTTTTTTTTTTTTTTAAGGAAATGTTATTGCCTTAATAAATACTGCAGCTGAGTGAAAGCCACAGCATGTGTCTGCAGCGAGCATCGTTGGCCTTTCCACCCTAATTTACCACACTCCACCCGCTCAAGCCTGTAGGGTGTGGAGGTGGCTGATGCTCCAGCAGGGCTGGGCCAACCCATACATCCCACCAGCAAAGGACACCCTGCCAAGAGCCAATCACCACACACACTCTCTCCTGACAGTTTATTACCACTCAATTAGGCAGGTGCACTTCCACACATAGGCTTCTGACAAAATGCAGCTCCCGGATGCATGTTTAACATCCAAGAGGATTATATAGTGAGAGCAAACACTAACTGCTTCACCCTTATCACTTGATTGCCTCAAGATTAAAATCCTATAATTGGTCCAAGCCAGCAGGAGAAAAATATGAAACAGCCAGAGAATATGATGAGATGTGGTCGACTTGTAATTAATCAATTATGAATTCAAAATCATGAGACATTTGCAGGCAGTTATGAAACGTTTGATTAGGCGCACTTTAAGTTGTACTCTGCTAAAGACACTGGGACGCATCAGAGCAGTTGTCCGTCCTGTGACATGACCTCCAGAGATGAGAGGCATGCTGACACGCTGGCTTGGCCGGTGAGAGACGGGACTTGGCACCCATTGCTCTTTGTCCCCCCACCCCCGAAAGTAAAAAAAGAAAAAGGGGGGGGGGGGGGGCTGGCTTTCAAATCTTAACACCAGTGGGCCCAGATTGTACACATACCAAAAACACACAGAGTCGAGAGAAAAAAAGGCAATCCCTTGAGATGGGATTCTAATAAAAATGAAATGATTTACAAATCTATTTGATAAGGCTTGCCAGAAGTCAAACTTGGCATGTAAATGTGGTGGGGATTAAATTTCATCGGCAACCAAGACTGTAACTGATCGCCTGCAGACAAAAGGGGAGCCTGCCAGTACCCCCCCCACCACCACCCCCCCACCTCTCCATCCTCCCTCCTGTTTTCTCTCCCATGCCTGCATTTCACTGCATGATCCCTTCACGACTGTTCGGAAGGACAGGGGCAGAGCAAAAGTGGTGCAGTGTTTTGGAAAAGGTGGAAAACAGAGAAGGGCTGGGGCAGAAAAGGCAGGGGGAAGACGGGATGAATGTTGGAGATAAAGAGCAGTGGGGAGACAGAGAGCAGAAGGACAGCGGGAAGAGTCTCAAGGTCAGCATCAGGACAAAGTCCCGAGTTGGACAGTCGCTGCTGCAGTTCACCTCTGTGCTAATCAGGCCTTCAGCTGGCTGATGAGGTGTCAGTAAGATGTGTTGAAATGATTTTTCCTTTGCTTTTTTGGCTGTGGGGTGGAGTAACAATGTGTGTGTCACTCTTGGGAGTAAGCAGGCTGACGTTCTCCTTGCAGTGCCAGTACTGCATTTTTTTTTCTCTTCCTGCCTTTTCTTTTTTTTTTTTTCCACTTGCATATTATGCCACAGTGGCTGAAGTTGAACTTAGTTTTCCCCTGCAGTGACGGGAAGAATGGAACTGCCAATTAATGTTATATAAAGTCCGCCAGTGTTAACAGTGAGTGTTCAACTGGCTGTGCTGCTTCAGGTCCCACTCCATTTATCTTTTGATCTACTTTAAAAGCATTACCATTGGTCTTTTATTTAGTATTATACCGTTTTTAGTGTCACAGAACCCCCAGAGTTGTGGATGGGACCGTTGGCATGAAGTGAGCCTACTCTTATTTCCCATCATCTCTTTGTTTACACTCTCTCCCGCTAGCTTACAGTCCCTCACACCTCCAACTTAACATCAGCGGTGCAACAAAACTGGACAGCATCATCAGAACTATCCAGCCATAACGTTTTGATCTAGATGTCAGCTTGGAGGACAAAAACGAAGGCGTACATGGAACTATTTGTCTGCAAAATGAAGCATCGGAAAGGAGCGGAGCAGGGAGCTTGTGGCCTGCCAATTATGGCCCCTGCGTCACTGCTACAGTTTTATCCAACTGCATTTTTCTGCAGTTGGATAAAGCTCCTGAATCAGTTGCTCCTGATTCACGATTTGAATAAGGAAATACTCGGTACTTCTTTAAATATGTTCTCCATCATTATAAAAATGCAACAAGAACATGTTCAAAACACCAAAAACATGATTTTCATCTGAGTGGGTTTTTAACAAAAAGGTGCACTAGCTAGTTTCCCCTTCAGGCACACCCAACCTCTTCCAGCCTATCGTAGGGTTGCAAGCTAACAGCTGTGATCCGATTTGTGACCTAACGGTTTTGCAGCTTGTGTCGCATTGGGCGAGTTCTGTGTAGCAGGCGGGCTGGCAGGGGCGAGCGTCTCCTCCGTCTATCCTTGGGTTATTTCTGACCATCTGTGCCCAGTCATTAACAGGACTTTTCACAGTCAATTGTCTTGTTCCTCTCCCCTCGACTCCATGCCTCTTAGTTACACTGACCATGAGATGTGCTTTTTCTTTCTCCTTGAATGTAAATGGCTTATTTGAGTAGAGGTCATTTTATTAGCAGGGGCCAAGTAGAGATATAGGTTAATTCAAAGTGGCATCATGGAAGATGCATCAAGCAGTGCAGATCAAATTACAGGGCAAAGCGCTCAGTGGTATAAAAAAACCCAACAACAAGCCAGTGGTATGCTGCAGAATGTGTATGTGCACGCTGTGTGTGTTAAACAGCAACGTATGTGTGTCTGAGAGCAGGAGAGAAGCAAAGAAGACAGCAAACGGAGAGGAGAAGCGGGAGGAAGAGGAGGAGGGAGGGGTGTCCATAGAAGGCCAAGGGGGGATGGGATGGAAGGAAAGTGGAAGCAAAAGAAAGGAGGTGCAGGGGAGGAGGAGGAGAAAGAGGCTAACTGGGCCAGCGTGCACACATCACCCCCACCAATTAGAGTCACTCATCTTCCCTCCTCACAACACATCACCCTCCGTTTCTGATGTTTACAATTTCCAGGGTAAGAACTAACTGTACACACGGCGGCGGCGATGGCATTCAGCAGGAAAAAGAGACGTGCCTGAAATGGATTTAGCCATTCCTTCTTTCCCCCCCCTCGCCTTTTGTTGTTGATCTTTGTGCGATGATTTGCCTAAGGACTCAGATTTCCTAGCAACAGCCTGCCACCAAACATTTGGCAGGAGTTCAAAACCCTCTCTCTTTGTGAAAAAACGGCAGTGCTGCCTCCCCGCTCTGCGTCTGCCACCAGCCCTGCTGCTGCCACCGCTGCCGGATGAGCCAGGCGGGCTGCAAGAGCTCTCCAATAATGCCGTTTTCATCCAATCCTGCCGCATCGCAGCGGCCACCTTGAGAGCCTCTGCCAGGGATCATCAATCAGCCCCTTGAACTCACATGCTCTGACAAACATCAACACATGTATGGGGAAAATAACATGCTAACACACACATGTGGACTTTGCGGTGACTTAATTTGCAGAACATGACCACAAAAACCACCTGGTATTAGTGGGATGGAGATCAACAAAGCATGTAAATATACAGAACTGCTCAGTGCGGTGAAAGGGGAGAAATCTACAATATGAATTTAAAGCAGTTAAATACTTCTAACTGCTCTTGACGAGGTTAATGGAAAGAGGAGGCTCCAGTCTAGACTCGTCATGCAGTACAACATGGGAATTGCCGTGGCGCTGTATCTAGACGAGTACCTTAGAAGTCTAATAAAGCGAGTGATCCCTCTGTTTTGACAAAGAGGCCCTGGAGGAACACAGAACGCCGTGTTTTTTAGATTCCAGGCACTGACAAACACCCATTTGTGGCCCTTCTATCCCCCCTCAAATCCCACGGAAGCTTTTCCCTGTGCACAAGACGGTCGGATGTGGGCAAAACCCAACTGCCAATTTGCAGAGGATGTGCCGTGTTTGCTAATGCGAAGCAGAGGCTAAAAATGAGACCACACATACGCCGACAAATCTGCTCTGTAGCGCAAGCACCGACAGCAACTCTTTGTATTTTTGTTGTTGTTTTTCCTTACTTAATTTTCGTGTTGGTCTTTATTTCTCCAACTGGGTGGCTAATTATGGAAACGCCATCATTATTGCACTACATCATCATCTTTAACTCCTGTTTAGAGGGCTTGTGGGTAACGTGGGGGAGAGCACACGGGGAATTTCACTTGGGACAATGTGCCAGGGAGTGTGTTGATGGCTGGGCTGTAATGCTGATTTATGTTGATAATGAACTGTTTAAAGATTTGGAATGTAGTGTGATTTCAGGGCTATCATTTGTGCCTGAGATGAGAGGGAAAATGGTAATCTGCTGGAATTAAATATAATCCCAAACAGTGAAACACGACCGAGGCGGGCCATCCTACTCTAGAAGCTGCATGTGAAGACATTACCTCAGCAGGGCCGCTTGTGTGTATGTGTGTGAACGTCTATAAACTACATTTGTCCTGCTCAATCTGTGCGCTGTGTTTTGTCTGTAAGGGGAAGACTGTGTAGGAGGGTTAAAGCCGAATGAACTTGCATAATCAATTTTCACACTTTGGCAGCACCTGTTGGTTTGTCCCCATGTTAAAAGAAATGAATGAATGCATTACATGTAGAGCAATTTCACACTGTGCTGCAGCTTCGTGCACAAAGACAAGAAGAAAATGGGGGAAAATGGAGCTGTATTGTGTCAATAGGTAACATAGCTCATTTCACTCAACAAAGGATGAATGGTTATATTGACAATGCAGAAGGCGTGCTGAGGCATTTCCTGAATAAAGCCTCTTAACATTTTGTCCTCTGTTGGCAATAGTTGGGGAACAATCATTTTGAATGTAGAAGGTCTCACTTACTGCAATATAATAGACTTTGGCTTTCTCCACCAGCTCCCAGTTGCTGTCCAAGTCCAGGTGTTTTTCCTTTTTGTAGCAGTTTGCCGCTGCCAGGTTAGCAACAAGGGACCTGTGGAGACAGACCCCATAAATCTTCTGCCTCGCTTGTCATCCATCTTAATTTTGTCCTTAAAAAAGAAAAAAAAACGCCCAGAAGCCCCAGAATTTTCTTTGTTCCTTGAAGATATAAAAGGATGATAACAGTTTCCTCTTCAGTGTCTGAACTCAGGTGAAATCTAGATTTATTTCCTTTAGAAAAGTAACTCTCAAAATACTACAAATAGATGTTAAAAAAGGAAACATCTAGAAGTTAGCTTATTACTTGGAGAAGTTGTAAAAAGTAGTGTATTTGCGACATAGAAAATATGCTGGGCGGGCCACAAGCTTCCCATTCTGGGCTTTAAGTAACGAAGGGGAAGAGGAAGAGGGGCCGGGGTTGCCAATGGTCCTGCCCACAACTCATAGGCAAATTTTTAATGTACTACTGCTGCTCGGCAAATGCTATATCCTAGAATTTTTTTTTGGTTTATTTAGGCTATAAACTGAATTATTATATTTAAAAGAGCACTGGGAATGCTTTTAAAATAGATCAAAGATGTTCGGAGGGGGTCTTGAACATCAAAATGACTGCAACCATCACAGCTACTTAAAGAGAGGGAGGTGAGGGGGATTCGGCCACATGACAGGAGGGAGTAGGAAGAAGTCTGTCCTTACATGGCAAAAAAAAAAAAAAATGCTGTTGGTGTCAGAGAGAAGAGTAACAGTGTGCTAAGTTGATCAGAGTGAGATGATGAAGGCTGCTATGTGACAGGAGGATTGGGACGGCGCTTGACCTGAGCTGCAGTAATCGACTCAAAGGTCGGAACAAACATGACAGGCAAAATGAGTGTCATCACTGAGGGAGTCCCGCAGACAGGAGCACCTAGAACACGATCAGGGGAGCAAACAGATCTGAGGGTAGGACACAGTTGTAGAGGTTCCCCTTCTAAATGTCTTCCAACAGCTGACAAACTTTCAAATCTACTAGATAAAAGTCCAGTTTGGTAATGGAACTAGTTTTAAAAATGTTAGTAGTAGTCGTAGTAGTCTTTTTTATTTTGGACTAGTGAAACAAATGTAAAATAACAGAATAAGACAAGAACGAGACAAAACTTACAAAAACAAGAAAAAGACAAGTAAATTATACAAAACAAAACAAAACAAAATGATATAAACACCAGTCCAAAAGGGAGTGAGAAGAAGAAAAATCTTATAAACTCTCACCCCCCTTTACCCTAAGCCCTTACTTTCCCACCATCAGAGTCCAGTGCCCTACCCAAGTGTATATGTACATATATACATGTAATTTTCATTTCCAAACAACATACAAATGAATAACAAAACGTATTGTCAAAGTATGCAGATTTATAAATGCTGACATTCTGTATTTTTTTGTATTTGCACATATTTATCCATGATCATTTTCCTGTATCTATATTTAAATTCTTTTATGTTTGGACATTGTTTCAAGCATTTACTGGTTCTGTTCCACAACTTCACTCCACAAATTGAAACACAGAATCTCTTTTTATTTGTACGTGCTTTATGTATGACAAATGTATCTTTTTCCCTAAAATTGTATTTTTCCTCTTTTGTAATAAATAACCTTTGGATATTTGTGGGTAATAAGTTGTTTTTGGCCTTGAATATTATTTGAGCGGTACAATACTCTACTAGATCGTAAAATTTGAGTAAATTTGATTCTATGAATAATTTATTTGTGTGCTCAAGGTAACTGACTTTGTGTATGATTCGTATTGCTCTCTTCTGAAGTATTGAAAGTGAATGTAACGTTGTTTTATAGTTGTTCCCCCAAACCTCTACACAATAAAAAAAATATGGTAAAACTAATGTACAGTATAACATGTGGAGTGATTTGTGGTCCAGAACCAGTTTAGCTTTATTTAAGACAGAAATACTTCTGGATAGTTTAGCATACTTCTGGATAGTTTAGCATTCATTGTATTAGTTAAAAATGTATTACCGGTAGTTCATTTCATGTTATTATTAAATGTAAAAACGCAGACATTTCTCTCCCTTTTGTTTTTGTTTTTCCACTTAACTGAATTTATACATTTAATCTGTAAACGTATGATTACTAAATGGGAGTGGTACTTATAGCAGCTAAAAAACACAATATTGGAATTTTTGAAAGCCTTTTTTGTTATTTTTTGAATAAATTGTAATGCTTTAAGAACATTTTTTGACAGACCATCTTCTTATCTCTAAAAGTGACAAATAAAAATAAAACATGAATACCTTTAAGTAAAATTTTAAGTTTTTTTTGTCAGAGATTACTTTGCAACTTTCAAAATACAAATGATCCAAATTATATGGATTTGTGTTTAAAATATGCTAAAAATATATTGGCAGAGCTTCAATTTATGATCACCTGTGCTAGTATCAGTCAAATATGACATAAAAACACATATTATTGAGCTTTTGTTCTAAAGGAGATGAAAATTATTAAGCTCCAATCACACCAACCCGACTATTCTGCAGGGATTCAATGATTCAGCTCCTAATTGCACATTTGAAAACTAGAATGTGATTACTCAACATATATTGTCCTCACAGACTGAAACTCAAGTTGTTAGATGTGAGAAAGAGGGGGAAGCCGATTTTTCTTTTCCCTTTGAAGACCTGCACTAATCAAAGCCTGAGGGCTGTGACATGTTGGTTCCCAGTCCTTCAAAGCCACTGTTGGCCCCGACGACGACCTTTCCTCTGGCCTCTTGAGCTGTCTGTTAAACACCTGTAAGAAATATTACAGAACTCGTCTCCCTGAGCACGGCACCTGACCTTTTAAGGTGTCAGAGCCCACATCAAACAAGTCCACAAAGAGCATTCAGCAGGGCTAACTCCCAGGGCAGCCGGGGCCCGCCATGACTGACTGACAACTACAGGGGCAGCAGATAAAGAGCTGCAAAGGGGGACGGGGGGGTGCTATTTAGAGAAGGTTATTGATTGACAGCTGGCCAATCACGAACTGCAGCCCCTTAGTGTTTGCGTGTGACCTCTGCTGCTTTAGCTGTGATGGTAATGATGCTAGCACGAGATCCGCCAGAGACGTGAAAGCCCCATTTACAACCAAGAAGGCTGACAAGTGAGAAGTGGGACAGCACAGACATCCCTTACACATTGCAACTGTCAGAGCATAGATGGATGAGAACCCATTGGGGTGGCAGAGACTAAGTACTGAAAAAATAAGCTCAAGTCGTTTTTCTTTTCCTCCTTTGATGTGTGAGCTTGACTGTGATTCCCAGTTATGATATCCTGCCCAGAGGATATTTGTCAAACCTGAGGTGAATGATGCTTTTACTGGTCAAGGGTGTCTAAAAAGTTGCCAACCTATTGTTTCCAGTGATACAAGCCGCACAGGTACCAGTGGGCTCCTCGTTTTGCTCATAGTAGCGGGCGTCCACGTGGGCCTCTTCGGCTTTCTTCTTCAGGATCTCGCCAAAGCGATCCGTTCCAATGCATCCGAAAAAAGTTGCCACCTTATGTGGTTTCTGGATCATCCACTAGGAAAAGGGAAAATAAAAAAATAAAAAACTGTTATAGAGAACTCAGTTTACAAATATAAGTCTGTTTGAAGGGTCAAGTTCGGCTAAGGCAGATGGCATACAAACTGTAGCTTCACAGCAAACATACTGCATGTGATATATGAGGGCTGCAGGCTGTCATAAACAACCAATTCCACTGTACACAGAGGGACTATTCTCATCCAAGCACTCCTCCTTTTTCCCTGTGTGCTAAAACAGTCTCATCTCCTTATTTACACAAACCCCATAATTCAAGGCTTCATCCTTCTTATGCAAACACGGTCTCTGTGCGGGTATGTGCCAGCGACCACAGGACACTCCCCAAATTGCTCGTTGGTCGTTTTATAGTCTGTGCAAACTTGATGTACCCAGTGACTTTTACCTGAAGAAGGGGTGCTGGTGCTGGGGGGGGGGGGTTGGCTGCACGAATTCTACAGCGGTGAGGCTTAACCTCCAAAGATTTATTGACGTTCAGTACGTGCTGGTGTTTGCTGGTTTTATTGCAGCCTCCAGTTTTGTTGCTGACAGGGGGCCCCCTGTGAATGAGATGTTGCTGCTTTTTGGGATGACCTGTATACGTGTGAAATTAATCATTTCACACAAGCAAATAGCATCTAGTGGAGTAAAAAACTGCATTTTCATCACTCGTGCTGAGATGCTGCCTCCTGTTATTTTTCACCACCCCACAATCCACCTTCAAGTCTAGTCTCCTGGTAACTAGCTCAAACAGAAAAAAAGTTGATCTATTGTAGAAGAGACTAACTGTTTAAACTGTTTAAACAGTAAGTAATCACTAGGGTGAATTTTAATGTAAATAAATGTAAAAACTTAGCTAAACAAAGAAAAAAACGGCCAGAAATTAGCATGTTTGCAAGTAGATTATGATTTTTTAGTTTTGGAATATAGATCTGTACAGAAAATTCAATTAAAACTAAAACATCATGATACTATTACTATCCCTTTTGTCCCCTAAAAACATGTTCCATTACCAAATTTACACACCTTGCATCAAATTAGATACACACCACTCTGAGACGCCAATCTCAATACGTAATCAAAACTTTTCTAGAAAAAACCCATTGTATATAACTTGGTCCATGTTTTCTGCACGATAGTGCATCATCATTACACTAGGGGCAGTAGAAGGGCTTTTACTGCTCATTTCAAAATGGTTGCTTCCATTAAATCTGAAAGATACTGATGGCGGCAAAAGGTTTTGCTAATTTTGAAAACTTTATGGTGAAAATAACTCATCTAACGTTATTCATTTTCTTAATTGACTGCAGTACTTCCTGTATTGAAACAAATGTGTGGATCAAATTTGAGACAGCACGTAGAAAAGGTGCTTTTTTTTCCTGAACACTCATATCATTATATTTTTTGGCATCTTGTGAGCAAAAACGTCTCGCAGATTTCATCAAGAATTTGAATTTTTTTTATGTAGTAGGCTTTACGGGGTTAAAGAGAGATGAGAATTTTTTATGGTCTTGTTCAGTGACAGAACTACATCCAATGCATCATTTTAAACTGTAGATATGATTTCATTAAAGTGACTCAATGATGTATCTACTATTTGCACAGGGACTATTATTGTGTCTGTCGTATCCATGACAAAAGTAATATAAAGCGTAATGGAACATAACAGCACTCTAGTGTAAAACGACTACAGTTGTATAACAATAAATGGGGAGTATAACAGCTTCAACTATCAATAATCAAAGAAAATGAAATAAAGTAAGCTCTAATATGATTGTGACAGCAAGATTAGATTTATGCAAATGATGAGAGCATTCACCTGTATGTGATTTTCTTTACTTGTGTTCTGTAAAACTGGTGCAAAAGTCCTGCTTTCTCTGTATTCTTTACTTTTATCATTATTATTCTTTATATTCTGCAAACATTTAAAGTCTTTTATATGTTGCCAAGTTTTTACATGAGCCATCATATATTAAATAAATGCCACAAACAAAAATCTTTTCAAATAAAATACTGTCAATGAACCTAGACTGAAAAAGAAAAAAATAATAATTCAAAACAGAGGTCGTTTTAGTTTACCGCCATGCTTTTAGAACATGTACAAAAAGTGGCTTGGGCATTATTACCTCACTAAAAGAAACAAGGTCTTTCAAGAAAATAACTGTGTTCTCTTAATGGCAGCATATGTTACTCCAAAACCTGTATATGTCACCCAGTATTAATGACGCATTCACAGATGTGCAGGAGAACTCTGCTACTTTCACTAAACCACCTCGAGCCATCAAGGACCCTGGCTTATGAGATGTACATTGGGAGAAAACAAAACAAAAAAACAGCCATTTTTTCAAAAAGGAAATGCGTATTTTGTGTATACACACAATCTCTCACTGGCCACTTTATTAGGCACACTTGTTCAACTGCTTGTTAATGCAAATTTCTAATCAGCCAATCACGTGGCAGCAACTCAATGTATTAAGGCATGTAGACATGGTGAAGACGACCGATCTGCTGCAGTTCAAATCATTTGGGATTTTCACACACAACTATCAAGGTTTGCAGAGAATGGTCCAAAAAAAAAAAAATCCAGTGACGGACAGTTCTGTTGGCAGAGACGCCTTGTTGATGTTTGAGGTCAGAGAAGAATGGCCATGCTAGTTCCAGCTGATACTACTGGTTACAACCAAGGTCTGCAGAAGAACATCTCTAAACACACAACACGTCCAACCTTGAGGGAGAAGAAGTAGAAGGCCACACCGGTCACTCCTCTCAGCTAAGAACATGAAACTGACGCTACAATTCACACAATATGGTGTCAAAATAGAGCCTAAAGTATTGCGCATCAAAACAGTAAAACCGCGCATCAAAACCCCAAATCTGCGAATCAAAATGCATAAATTGAGAACCAAAACCCACAATTTGCAACCAAAGGCCTTTCCCCAAAGCACAATCCTATTTCTCAGCTGCCGATTTGTTTTCTCGCCATTCTGAAATCCTGTTTTTGAGTTGCAGTTTTATTTTGAAACTGTCTTTTTGAGTTGCGCTTTTATTTTTTGAGTTGCGCTTTTATTTTTTGCGGTTTTGATTCTAAAACCTGTCGACACGTAAAAACAGCGACATGTCAGTCAAGGGGAGGGGAGGCGGGACATCCCTGATATCCAGAAGCTCATTGGCTACCGAATAAGACCGAGTCTTACGTCAACAGACCAGTTTAGAATGTGCCGGTAAGTTTCTCATGTTTTTCATATCTTTTACTATATTAAAAGATCAAAATTGTACTTTATTTAACCAGAGGGCGCCAGCACATTCAGATGAGGAGCTCCACCAGTAGCTGCTAGTGAAAAAAGATGTTAGAAAGTTAGATGTTGCATGAAAAACTACCACCATTGTTCTCCTGTGTTAGCATGCTAGCTAGCTCAATGCTAGCGGGGTATCCAGCTCTTCTCATGACTTTTGTGGATTAAACAAAGTACATTTTTTACCACAGTGTCAGGATCGGTCATGTCAACCTGGGAATAATTGCCCGTGGATTGTCACTATGGTTAATCAAATAGTTTTTTAAGAAGTACATTCATGTATATATAAGGTTTTTCAATATTTCCTTAGGGATTACACAGATGGATTGAACAACAAAGCAACATATTGCTGCAAGAAAGTGACACCTTTCCTAGTTTGGGATCAAGTTAATCCCTATTTAAAATAAATAAATAAAAGAAACACAATTTTTATTTGAAGTACCAGAGCAAATTTCCCACAGGTGGGATCAATAAAGTTTTTCTGATTCTGAACTGTATTCCAAAATAATCTTCTCAACCTTAAAGATTGCAGGTTAACACAGGAAGTTACCTTTCACAATATGCAGCTACTGAGTAGCAATTAAGGTGTGTGTGTGTGTGTGTGTATATATATATAAATATATACACACACACACTCATTTTAACTGTCTTAAATACATTTTTCTTTGTGTGCAGGATGCTGTGGACATTGGACGACAGACTAACTTAAACCAGGCAGAGCAGGAAACTGTTGGAGTTGTTGTTCCCTCTGTGGCTTGTCCTCTCTCCTCTCAGACCTGTTCAACCCTTGTGGGACATCAGAAAACCATGGCCAAGACATTAACATTTATGTACTGATCTATGCATGTCATCACAGCAGGATGTAACAAAAACTAACAATGTGAACAGATCTCATCTGCCTTACAAAATACTGCCCCCCTTAAGAAAATAAATGGCTAATAATCACCACTGGTATTTTGTAAAGCTTCATTTTTTAATGTTTGACCATTGAATGTGTTTTGTACAAAAGACTGATGGTTTTGCAAAGATCTTTGAAACACAGAGTCAAGTGCATTAGATTCTGTGAAATTCTGAACCACAATTCAGAGAAATTAAAATAACTGTTTTTAAAACTCCTTAAAAGACTTGAGGTGGAAAAGTCACTGTTTTCGTACAGGCACTAAGAAATGGGAAGCAGACAGTGTGGTCGAAATGGACAACTATTTTAAAGGCTTCTCTTTCAGTTGACAGGAGATGTCTGTGAGCCTGCTGGACAGCCTTTGCATCACACTGGGACGTCTTTGGGGCCTGCATCTGGAAAGAAACAAAAACAGCAAAGTTAATTAACCAAAAAAAGAAGAGAAAAATTAAGATTACATTTTTTTTCATTACCTTAAAGAAGATGTAGACATCCACGTCGTAGCTGCCTCAGTATTCCTGCCTTTTTTGTTATGGTATGCATAACAACGGCCCTTATAGAAAACAACAAACATTCAGCAATAGTCAATTTTAAAACCACCACCCAATTAAATATACTAATAATTCTATTGATGTCTAATACTGGAATAATTTTAAGTGGAATAAAACACGTTTTTGCTGGTCTGCTACAATTTACTCTGCTCTGGTTCACTCGAATACCGGACTTCTGCCAGTCTGCATAGTGCAGACGCATACATTTTGAATAATATGGCACAGCAATATTGTTTCTCTGTTCAATAATTCCCTCTGTCTGTAAACCCTGAAAAATATTGAGAAACCTTATAGGTTATAACATATTTGATTAACCCTAGTGACAATTCACGGACAATTATTCCCAGGTTTACATGACCGATCCTGACACTGTGGTAAAAAATGTTCTTTGTTTAATCCACAAAAGTCATGAGAAGAGCTGGATACCCCGCTAGCATTGAGCTAGCTAGCATGCTAACACAGGAGAACAATGGTGGTAGTTTTTCATGCAACATCTAACTTTCTAACATCTTTTTTCACTAGCAGCTACTGGTGGAGCTCCTCATCTGAATGTGCTGGCGCCCTCTGGTTAAATAAAGTACAATTTTGATCTTTTAATATAGTAAAAGATATGAAAAACATGAGAAACTTACCGGCACATTCTAAACTGGTCTGTTGACGTAAGACTCGGTCTTATTCGGTAGCCAATGAGCTTCTGGATATCAGGGATGTCCCGCCTCCCCTCCCCTTGACTGACATGTCGCTGTTTTTACGTGTCGACAGGTTTTAGAATCAAAACCGCAAAAAATAAAAGCGCAACTCAAAAAATAAAAGCGCAACTCAAAAAGACAGTTTCAAAATAAAACTGCAACTCAAAAACAGGATTTCAGAATGGCGAGAAAACAAATCGGCAGCTGAGAATTAGGATTGTGCTTTGGGGAAAGGCTTTTGGTTGCAAATTGTGGGTTTTGGTTCTCAATTTATGCATTTTGATTCGCAGATTTGGGGTTTTGATGCGCGGTTTTACTGTTTTGATGCGCAATACTTTAGGCTCTATTTTGACACCATACGCTACAATTCACACAACCTCACCAAAACAAAACAAAGAATTTGGTGTCAATAACGTAAAAACATGGATCCATCCTGCCTCGTATCAATGCTTCAGGCTGGTGCCCACTCCTGATTGGCAAGAGGAGTTGAGATAGCAACGATGACTCAGACCTATTCGGACCAATCACAGCTCACTGACATGAAGCCTAAGGTAAGCCGTTTGCTATGGATGACATCACACGCACCTGGTCCAGTTCTCATCAAGTCTACAGTCAAAGGAGCTGTGTAAGCAATTTTAACTGTGGAATTTACATTTCATTTTGTAAATATTACTATCTGACTGAATACATATTAATATGAATTCATCAATCATTTGGTTTAACCTCTTAAAGTCTTTTCCAGTTGCTCCCAGTTGCTTTTCCAGTTGCTCTATCTTCATTACTTTGCCAGTTTTCTTGAATTTTTTAATAAGAGTGGTTGAAAAAAGTTGTGATTGTAATTACTGAGTTGTGATGTTTTTTTCCATTATTCACAATGCCTGTGAAAAGAGCGCATATGCCCGTGCCATAGCTTGGTCGGTGAACAGCCTGTCCACGTGTCATCTTGAGTCATGATTCAGTCACTGAAGCGTGCCTCCAACCCCTCACCTGGTCGAAAGTACACAAAACACGTGAACACACACATATGCGCAAATCCCAGCTCGTCTTCCCTAACCTCTTGCTGCAGGCACCTCACACTTATCAAGGTCGCTTGCTTGGGTACACGTCAAGTCCAATCTGATTTTGCCTTTGCAGCAATGAGCTCTGAATCCAAGGTTAGGAGCTGTGGGCTGTAAATAATGACAGTGCAGCCCTTCCATTTGCAGGCCTCTCAGGTGGGAATAGAGAGGGCCACTCAGGGGCCTCAGTCCCTCTCTGATGACAGCATGGTGAATCACAGCAAGCACCAACCTCACAGACACCCCCCTGCTAGCCAGCATTTCCATCTGAACTCTCCTATATCCTCCTCTCTTTTCTTTCTCTCTAAGAAGTAGCTGTGCTCTCGCTGCCAGCTCAGCTTGTCATTTTACAGGGTCATTAACAGACCCACATACACACTAACACAATGCACCCACGCAGGAAAAAACGGCCGACTCGCACACATACAGAGAAATATTCTATAGCATCGACAATCGTAAATAAAAACAACCAAAAAATGAAATAAAAAACCTTCTCTGCTTTCTCCAGAAGCTGCTCTTACGGTTCAATAAACACAAAGCAGCAATAAATAAGAAAAATGTCTTTATTAGGGGCATGAAAAAGAAAGAATCTCACACTTCTTCTCCCTCCTCTGTGACACACCAGAGAGGGGAGTTGCATCAATTCATTTATACCCACAGCACCCTGCAGACAATCCCTCTCTATTCCCAGATTATGTGAGATAATACCTCCATTATGACAAAAGCGCTGTTCGCAGGGTCGCTGAGAGGTCAACCAACCTTGTGCCGGGTATTCATGCTTAGTCACATCCCAATTATATCGCAGTGGCAGAGGCAGAAATTGGCAAATGTACATCAAGGCGCTTCATTACTGAAGGCTGCTCTAGTGAAATTAAGAAGCAGATGAGACAGAGTGAGATTTGCCCCCAGGCGGCGTGTTAAAGAGAAGGAGAGGAGGATGGGAATAAAGAGGGAAGCTGGAGGGACAGATTTTTACTGAAGGTGCTCTCAGCTTGTTTCTTGCACGGCAGCTCGTGTATATTTAGCTTAACAAGGGGGAAGGCAGGTCCAGAATGATTAATAATTTCCCCTGGTGCATCACAGCAACATATCTCCAGGTGCTTGTTACCCAAGGAAAAGCTGACACAAATTAGTCAAATGAATCCTTAAAAAAAAATCTGTTAAAGATGTTGAGGAGTTAAAGATTTATGGTGTTGCTTCCAGTTCATCCAAATGCTTCTAACTCTCTATGTGCCAACCCAAAAGTGGCCCCCAGGCCCCCAGATAGCTATTAATTATGACATCTCATTGTTACAAGGAGCCCACTTGGGGCCTGACCCAAGCCTGCTACTCAACATCCAACAGCTGCCACTCTTCACTAGCAAGGCAGCCGCTTCGCGTGGCGGCTTCCAGGAGGGCAATTACATAGCCAGATGAAATGAGGCAGCTGAATGTTTGGGACCAGAGTGCTCAGACTGCCATAAGTACTAAAAACCATTACATTTACATTCCTGCTTATCCCCTCTTCCCATCTGCCTCCTTAACTGGCTGCTGTATATTGATAAAGTGGTAATGGGACCTCCAGTTCGATATTCCCCCTGTAAAAACATTGTCTTGCTCCTGGTCTCCCTCAGGGGTCAATGCATTCTCCTGCAGTTGCCGGGAATCATTTCTACCGTATTAATGATGCAATTCCAATGCAATCCAGATCTACTGAAGATGCAGCACACCAGGCTTTTTTTTTTTTTCCTGTGAACTTGATTGAGGACCCTGTGCGTTATACCACAGCTTGAAAACAAAGTGCCGCCTTCTTCGCATCACAGGGAATCTGGTTGGCACCCGCTCCTTTCCAGCCTCTGGCTCGGCTCACATCGCCCTTAAAGTCTCCATTCCTCCAGCTTGACTTCACCAGCTGGCTCCTCTTACGAGGACCACGGCCGTGCCTAATGATGGTCACATTAATTATAGGCTTATCAACCTAAGCTAAAATTCAATAGGGCTATTTTCGGAGGTCGAAAATTAAAAAAAAGGGTGTCGGGCCGGTCTGCTGGCCAACTTTCAGGCTCAAACCGGTGTTTCCTTTGACTGAGCGGTTAAAACAACCAGCAAACATCTGTCCATCAGGGCCTGTCATCGCAAGTGCTTTTATATAAAGCATTGGTGGAGTAGAGGGCCCTCTGCACGAACACTGACATTGATGAGGTCTGGCAGCTTCCATTAAATCACTCTTTCCCGTAAAGTGTCTAGCATCAAAGCAACCGACGGAGGATTTTTCACTCAATCAGGTGAGGAACTCCCTCGCTCCCTGCCTGTACTCTCGGGGGTTCCAACCTTCTGGTCAATAACTCCAATCAGCTCAATTTCATGCACAGTTAGTCATGTTGGGGTGCTCGGGCAGCGCTTGCATCAGAGTTGCATATGTTGTTGTCGCTGTTGGTGCTTGTATTCATGTTTCCCCCTCTTGCTCTGAGAGGTGATAAACGGCTTGGGGACCTTTGCCGTCTAAAAGCTGCATTTCTGGTCCAACACTGCAAGCTCTTTGGCAAGGCATTGAAAACATCAGCGCTGCGCTTTGGTGATGCAGCTAAACGCACGGAGGGTGGCAGAGCAGCAAATGATCAACACAATCATGAGATGAATTATTGGGTCAAAGCGCTCTCTCCGTTCAGATCAGTCACCCAGATTCTTGTCTCTGAAAGCAACACTCAGAAAGGCATCGCAGCTTGCAGCACCATGGGAAACGGGCCCAATCGCAGCTTCAAATATGCAGGTCCTCTCGTCCTCTGTTTAGTGCCTGCAAAGTCCCTTGCTGACACACCAGCATGGTGGGAAGGCTCGTGTATCAGTACTCAAGTCTGCTTTTGTAATTGATGTTTCACAGTTGTCATGTGGCTCCAGGCTCTGGCTGGAAGACAACATGCAGCTGACTGATGGTCTTCTGATGCAATCTGTGCAAGCATTTGGACACTGGCTCCTTTCATATTGTCTGAATTTAACACTGAAACATCAGATGTGAAAGAGCTTTGAAATACACCATTTTATCAGGATTTTCATGCTAAATAACACCTCAAAACAAACAATTTAAGCAATAAATATCCCTGACGGTCCAGTTTTAAACAATAAGCTTCTGTAGAGAAGGCCCTCATTGTCAAGTTTTTGAAGGTGCTCCTATTAAAGATCATTTTAATCTGCATTAAAAATGTTAAGCTTCAGTAAGGAATTTCATAGTAATGCATTAATATTGTGTTATATGCTGACATTGTGTTTTTTATGGCTCATTTCTCTCCACTCAAACAGAATTCCTTCAAACTTGTAAATGGGGTCAAATCAGGATCAGCATAATTTTTCCTTTTTTTAGTTAAGATTTAGAGTCCTTTCTAATTCAAGTTTCAATTTTACTTTTTTCAAAATTTTTAATATTTTGTTCAACTATACAATGTGTACCTTTGAGTTTGAAACTTTTTTTAAAATGTTCTGTTTTTTTAACTTGTTTTTTTATGTGGTCATCAGTAATGAAAACGCCCTTTCACAGTTTGGTGCATCAGGGGAGGGATGTTGTTTTGAAGCAAAACTGATGTCATCATAACCTGCCACCCGATGTCAATCATCTCCCAGTAGCCAATGGGCTCAAAGCCCCACGACCATGTAAAGTTATTGCAAAAAAAGCAACAGACTGAATTGAAACTGTAAATTGAGGACTAATAGAGAGGAAGGACAGAAACAAAAAAAAAAGTTGAAAATACAAAACAAAACATTCATTTGGTAATGGATAGGTTTATATTTTTCTTTTCAAATTCTTTCTTATTTACAATCTTATTTTTCTTTTTTTTTTCTTTTTTATTCAAGTTTACAATGTGTACAATCTGGTTTTTCATTTACTTAAGCCGATCCTGATTGGACGCCATTGGTGTAAATTGAAAACGTTTGCCAACATCAGCGTGCACGACCTGTGACGTGTTCCTACAACTTTACAACAACATGGATAAATATGTTTTTGGAGGACGTAAAAGTTTCAGCTTTGTGATGTCATCGGAGGGCTGTTGAGGTCTCCCAGCTTTTGGGGTAGAACATTACCAATCGTTAGAGAGCAAAATGTAAAGTCTTGGAACCTCAGGTAAAGCTGCTACCTTCAGAATGATATCTGAATGGAAAATGAAAACAGGCACTAAGTCTGATTTTGGTTCCGTATTTGTTTCCTCCATGTAATAAACTACAACAGCCTACTTCTATTTGAATTAAAAAAATCAAAGCCAGGACACTTTTCTTACTGCTGTAATATTTCCCTTGTCAAAACTGTGCTTCAGGAGGAGCTTCCTGATTAGATATTCTCCATTTTAACAATGTATAAGTGCTAATCAATTTACATTAGCTCTGCAAAGCAAATGCACCAGAGGCTAAAACATTACATAACTGATAAAAAGGGAATAAAAAAGCTGATTTTCATGTTTGACTGCATCTGTGTCATCTTAAAGCTTATAATAAAAGGATGAATGAAATGAATCACAATATTTTAAGAGGATTTCTTATCAGGAGGTGACAGCTAGATGAGTACTGTTTTGCTTGAGGTTTAAGACCCACTCCGGTCATTTTTTGCTTTTTTTTATAAAAGCCTTCCTTTTAATGATGATAATGCAGATTTGAGCTAAAATGTAATAAAAAAAAAACATAGTTTCTGCAGAGACGCAGGAGTCTATTAGAAATCCATCTGTGAGTTGTGGGTGGGACCATAAGCTTGGAGCAACCCCACCCCCCTTCCCCTCACCGATGCTGACAGCTCGTAGCAGGGAGCTTGAAGTCCACCCAGCTTATTTTCTACACTACAAAAAGGATCTCTTTGACACTAAATGACACTTTTTGTCTACACCCGATTCCCAATGACTTGAATAAAGACAGAAAAATCCGAAACATAATTTTTTTAGCTTAATTTTCCGTATATATCTACTCTATCATCAGGAAAAGGTCACAAAAACATATTAGAAATACAAAAAAAAACAATTTTCATCAAAGAGGGTCTTTAAATGAGTTGTGACAGGTGATAAAGACCAAAAAATGATTTAAAATATATAATGTTTCAGCTTCTCATTTGCAACTTTCGACTTAAAGCCCATTTTATCTCCTTTCCAGGGATTTCTTTTGAGGAATGTTTTGATACTTTTCCTCTTCTTTGCACCTACAGAAGGTACCTCTGTGCTACAGGTGTAGGAAAAACTAAGAGCATCTCACATGGGAGAGAAACGTTAGGCAACCAGACAAGAGCAACCAAGGCAGCTCATGTGTCCACTGTGTGTCTCAAAAAATAAAATAAAATAAAAAAGCATGGAAAGGGTAGCTAATCCCACAAGGATAAACATCAAACTAATGCCACGGCCACACACACCGTAGGTTATGATGTTTCATACGATAGGAATATCCACATCAGTATCTGGACCTTCTTCAAAAGGCTATCAAAGGGCGAGTTCAGTGTGCTCACAAAAAAAAAAAATACCTTTGCGCACCCCTCCCCACAGCACATAACACATCTCACTGCAGCATCTTCGCGCTGCATAGGAATCAAGATGTGTCGCCGTCTCCAGGTGCTAGGTTTTTATCTCAAAAGGAAACACCTGATTTTATTTTTCTTGGGTTCCTCTGCTACTTTGTTAAGCACACAACCTTGATTTTTTTGTGAGTGTGTTCCAAGCAAGGAGTGAATTATTTACAGAATAAACAAGGAGGTGTTGTTTCAGTCAGTCAAAACCAAACTCCCCTATCGCAGCAACAGAGAAGCAGACAGGTTTACCTGGCAGGCATGAGAAGCTGATGCAGAAGCCAGGGAGCATCTTCACCAAAGAACGCTGTACAATGATATTTATTTGCGGGTTTTAAAAAGTGTGTTATAGAAGCTTTAAAAAAGAGAACAGATTCATGGGTTGGGAGTCCCAGAATACTGGCTTTTCCATTTCATCTCCAGAGGCAGTTGTGGCTATAAAAGTACAATGTGGCTGAGGAATGGAAAAAAAAAGAAAGAAGAAAAACAGGAGTAAAGATGCTAATTGACCTTAATAAAATGGCATTTGAGTTTGCAGGGGTTAAAAGCAGTGGAAGGTTCAGGCAAAGAGAAGATGAAGGACCTTTGCAGCTAAAGCCTCTAATCCTGTCTGTGGTCAACAGACTCCAGCTGGTAGGGATGCAGCTGTGCTTGGCCCCTGCACAGGTGAGTCGGTTCTGGCCCCCTGCCTTCACAGCTCCTCCTGTACACATCACGGTGGATTTCCACGCTGCTTTGATCTCACTGGGTTGTCAGCCACTGCAACTGATCCCTGTTACCGAGGAGACTTTTTTTTTTTTCCTTTTTAAAAACATGCACTAAATGACAGCCACTGCTAAAGTCTTAATGCAGCTCCGACTTTGTTAAATTGCATTTGGCAATCCAGAAAATTCCCGTCACAACTCAACCGCAGGGAGAAAAAGCAAATGTGATGAGCATCAGCTGCGTACTTTGCCTCCTTTCATCAAGCTGATGAGTGAAAAGAATCGACAAAAGCGTTGTTATGTTGACATAACATTTATCTACACGTTGAAGTTCTATTGAAGGCATTTCAGACTGGAAGACTTCTTTGGCATCAGAAAAAAAAGTGCTTTCTTCAGACCAAGTAGACCAAACAGCCTGGAAAAGTCCCTCAATGATGAAATCAGTTTGTTTTAGGTCTGTGTACTTCTTGGTATTTCAAGTTTCATTTTAGCAACAGAAACAGACAAAATAAAATAGAAAGAAAGTTTGATTTAAATTGAATTTACAAAACAATCGTTGCAAAAATCAAACATTTCTTTATTTGTTTGTTATTTCAATCTAATTTAAAATATAGGAAACTTGGGTTTTTAAATATTTTTTGTCTTTGGGATAGAAAGAAAATTAAAAAAACCTTTAAAGAAATAAAGTTTCTTTAAATTGCAATATCGATCAAACAGTAATGAGCAAGTACGTAATTTTATCACCTGTACATTAATGACTGAATGTTGTTCCTTAGCCATGATTATGACAAAAACAAAGTACTAGGAGCCGCTGGGGTTCAGGTTGGTCACCATGGTTACAGGTAAAAATTTTAGATTCGGGCTAATTAAGTCAATTGCTTTTTTGTGTTTTGATTGCTTTCAATCTTTTTTTCCTGACATATATAATGATATAGAGAATATAAGCTGTTTTTATTTCTCTAAAATTTCTATTGTGAAATTGAAAAACAAAAAAAAGTAAATTTTTCTTTTCTTTTTTGAAAGGACACTTAAAACAACAAAACATAGACAGTTACACTCTGATAAGTAACTACACCTTCTCATCACCACGTTTTCTATTTGGTTTAATATGAGATGTTTGGTTGCTGCTTTTTACCCATGATGCACCTGGATGGTCCATTTGCATTTAAACTGTTGCTACAACACATCAGGGTTCACTTACAGACAAACTAAGAATCTTGTAAAAAGGCAGGTGAGGATGCGTTTGTGCGGTCTGCACCCCAGTTTAGGTGAGCTTTTATACCTGTCAAATTAAACAGATTACCCAAGGAAACATAATCAGATCCAACAGCTCAGTGTGAAAGCGCCATAAGTAGAAGGGGCGGAGCTACACAATCCTTTAAACATAGGGCAAAGCTGGACCCAACACTAAAGAAAGTGATTAGACAAATTTTCCATGTTCACAGAAATTCAGAAACTAGTCACATTCATTGTTTTACAAAAAGGTACGGAGGACGTTTTCTAGTTCTTGAAAACATTTCTTAAAATGTAAAAAATTGGTAAATGTTAGTGTTGCATCAAGGCTTTTTAGCATTGCAGTTGGATACGTTTACACCTCAAGCTGAGTCGTTAAGGCTCAATTTATCAAGTGAAAGACTTAACTGTAGATTAAACACATATGTGTCTGGAAATGAGGGCTTTTAAATGTCATGTTTCATTACACTACTGGCATACCTCATTATGAAAAATAAAAGAACAGTGGGGAAAATCCAAATGACAATTGGCCTGAAAAATAAAAGAATAGGAAAGACGTCAACGGTCTGGACTGGTTTCTCAGTTTTGACATTTACAACCCTAAGCCCTTCATTAAAAGACCCACTCCAATGAAAATCGTGTTTTTGGTGTTTTTAAACATGTTCTTGTGGCATTTTTAAAATGACAGAGGACGAACAGTAATAAAATTAAGTTCAAAATTGCATTTCTGAATATTTCTTTATTCGTTGTGAATTGGGAGCAGAGGAAAAAAACTACTTTTGTAAAAAAGGGTGTATCTGTCACAGAAAATATGCTGGGTGGGTCACAAGCTCACTTTTCCGAGATCACATCAAATAGGGACGAAAAGATGGGGCAGGTATGCTCTGTGCAAACAGTCCCACCCACAATTTAGAGAATTTCTGATGAACAACTGCTGCTCTGCAGAAACTATGTCCTAAAAAACAACACAGGTTTTGAGATTTTGGCTAAAAAAAATTGCATAATCATAGTTAAAAGGTCTCTAGGAGAGCTTTTATAATAGATCAAAAGATGATCGGGTCTTTAAGGACTAAATGGAAGGAAGAATTAAAAAGGTTTAACAAAGAGCTAAACCAAAGTTTTGCTTTAGAATAAAAAAAATAGTTTGCTGGATTTAAGTGGGACATCATTGGATCTAACAAAAACAGATATGCAAAAAGTAAAAAATTAGCATTTATAGAAGTGTTTTAGGAAGTGATTTTCACTCAGATTATGGAGCTTAATATCTGTTTTTATTGAGGACAATTTAAAAAAGTGCTGACGCTTTACTACTTCTAGAAATAACTGGACCTACCAATGTGCTCCAAGCTTGACCGCTGACCTAGTATGAACATATGAGGCCAACATGTTTACATAAAAATACAGTGGATCTACTTTGACAAGGACACACTGGGAGGCTGTGATTTGGCCACTGGCACAATTACGGCAAAATTCCTCATGTTTTCACGCACTGCAGCTAGATCCCACTTATCATATTACTCATGCCTTTGTGTCCTTTTCTGCAGGCGTAGAGGTTTCTCTTCATGTTACCAGCTGGAAATATCAGTGATGAGCTTCTCTGCTTACTAAGCTCACTGGTGCAAAGGCAGTTTGTGTGCAGCTTCTGTGGCCGGCTCGCTGCACAGGTAAGCAGAAAATAGCTCTTAGCTCCAGACTGACCTTGACAAGGATGCCATTCAATCAGTGAGCTCACCGCAGTAAAGGCCCTATCATTGCACTAATAGACTGGATCTTCCTCTCTGATCACCGACAGCGCATGGATGACTTCCTCCCGCCTGACAAGTTAAAGGAAAAATTTATTCAATAAATTAAATGAGGAAAGTAGGCCATGTCGAAAGAAATACTGCTGCTCGGAAGGTATAGATTGGACCTGTGTAACACTCTGCACACCTAATTTAATTTTCCATTTATAGACCTACAGAATCGGATGATGGCAATCGACGAAACAGTTAAAAATGCAAGGCTGAGCATCAGAGTGCGGTGAGTTTTTTTTACCCATCCTATGTCATTTACACAGTCTAGGATGAGCCTTTAATGACGGTGAACTTTGAGACCGTCATATTCCCTTCACATAAATCCAAAGCTTAAACAAGTAAGCGTTATTTTCATGAAGATTTAAAAAGACCAGCAGAAGAAAAAAAACAAGCTGAAGCCGTCATAACTGTTGGCTGCTGCAGAGCATCCTGACAAACAACTGAGGAAAAAGTTGGGATTTATTGCTCTGATAACCTTCCAGATTCCTTCGGCTGGTGCTGCAAACCAGACTACTCCAACAGAGTTATGCATCATTAATCCCTGTGAACACTGCCAGTGATAAATAATGCTCTGCATCCCTATGAAAAATAAGGCAGTTATTACTAAACCATGAAGACGGTATTTGTGTCATCACTTCCAGCGGATAATAACGTGAAGATACGATGTTTCAGGAACTCGACAGTGCACTAACAGTGACAGAAAGCAGTACATTTCTGCTCTCGTCAATATGCTGTTGGAGAGAAAGACTCAATAAACACTTGAGCCGAGCAATTCAAGGATCTTTATGTTTGTTTCACACTGCTTGCAAGGCCTAGAAGACACTTGAGCTATCAAATTGCATTAAGTAAATAATCCACCAATGTCAATAACAGAAATAACAAAAAACTACGTGGACTGTCAATTTGAGCTCTGTCTCCAGATTACTTTCTTAAAATGTGAATAAAAGCTCAGTTCAGCAAACCTCGAAAGCCTTTCTAAATGTATTAAGATACAGTGGTGGACAAAATTGTTGGTACCCCTCAGTTAAAGAAAGAAAGTCCACAATGTTCACTGAAATGACTTGAAATGTTCAAAAATAAATTAAAATGTACTGAAAATTAAATAATCAAAAGCAGCCATTACTTTTGAGTTTTGATTAACAGAATTAGTTTAAAAAACAAACTAATGTAATGGGCTGGACAAAAATGATGGTACCCATGACTTAATATTTTGTTGCACAACCTTTTGAGGCAATCACTGCAATAACGGTTTCTGTTTTTGTCAACGAGCCTTCTGCACCTGTCCACAGGTATTCTGGTCCACTCCTCATCAGCAAACTGCTCCAGTTGTCTCGGGTTTGACGGCTGTCTTCTCCAAATGACATGTTTCAGCTCCTTCCACAGATGTTCAATGGGATTCAGATCTGGGCTCATAGAAGGCCACTTCAGAATATTCCAACGCTTTTCTCTTAGCCATTCTTGGGGGTTTCTGGCTGTGTGTTTTAGATCGTTGTCCTGTTGGAAGACCCATGACCTGCGACTGAGACCAAGCTTTCTGACACTAGGCAGCACATTTCTATCCAGAATGCCTTGATAATCTTGAGATTTCATTTTATCTTGCACAACTTCAAGACAGCCTGTGCCAGATGCAGCAAAGCAGCCCCAAAACAGAACTGAGCCTCCTCCATGTTTCACAGTAGGGACAGTGTTCTTTTCGTTGTTATCATTGTTATTAATTCATTTTTGAGTCTACAAACATAGAGCTGATGTGCCTTACCAAAAAGATCCAGTTTTGTCTCATCTGTCCAAAGGACATTTTCCCAGAAGCTTTGTGGCTTGTCAACATGCATTTTTACAAATTCCAGTCTGGCTTTTTTATGATTTCCTTTCAACAGTGGTGTCCTCCTTGGTCATCTCCCATAAAGTCCACTCTGGCTCAAACAACGACGAATGGTGCGATCTGACACTGATGTACCTTGATCTAAGAGTTCACCTTTAATGTCTTTGGAGGTTGTTCTGGGCTCTTTGGATACAGTTTCAACTATCCGTCTCCTTAATTTGTCATCAATTTTCATCTTCCGGCCACGTCCAGGGAGGTTGGCTACTGTCCTGTGGGTCTTAATCTTCTGAATAATATGTGCCACTGCCATCACAGGAACTTCAAGCTGCTAAGAGATGGCGTTATAGCCTTTACTTGTCCTGGGCCAATTGTCTCCTTTGCTTTATGTTCAGTGTGGTCCACACCTTTTCACCAAACAGCAAAGTGACTATTTGTCTCCCTTTAAATAGGCAGACTGACTGATTATGAGTTTGAAAACAGCTGTGATGTCAATGAAAAGACATACCTGAGTTCATCATGACCCCCTGGACAATTAGTTCTCAGTCTTTTTTGGAGGTGCCATCATTTTCACCCAGCCCCATTTCATTAGTTTTTTTTTTTTTTAAATAATTCTGTTAATCAACAACTCAAAAGTAATGGCTGATTTTGATTATTTAATTTTTAATAAATTTTTATTTATTGTTACTTTTGAACGTTTCAAGTCATTTCAGTGAGCATTGTGGACTTTCTTTAACTGAGGGGTACCAACAATGTTGTCTACCACTGTATTATATTAACATGTTAACATTAAGTTCTTTATTCTATTATGCTTTCTTACTCCAGTGAGAATCGTGCCTTTGGTGTTTTTAGCATGTTCTTGTGCCATTTTTCTCATAATGGAGGACATAAATAAAGGACATTTAGCTTTACATTGTATTTGTGATTGTTGTTTTTTTTATTCAAATTGTTGTGAATCAGGAGCAGACAAAAAATTGCCAATTGGAAAAAGCTTATAGGTGTAACGTAGAACCTACTGATGTTCCGTTCCATTCTGATACAACCACTGGCAGACCTATAGATCCACGTACGTCTTTGTTTTCCTGGTTGGCTGGAGAGCTCCAATATTGTTCGCCAATTTTGTTGCACGGGTAATGTTAGGTTGGGGGTGTGAGGGGCTGCAAGCTAGCAGGAGAGAGTGTAAACAGATGGATGATGGGGATGCAGAAAGGCTTACTGCATTCCAACAGTCCCACCCACAACTAAAAGACGAATTTCTACTGAACTCCTGCCGCTCTGCAGAAATATTCTCCTAGAAATTGACATAGGTTTTTGATTTTGGCTTAAAATCGCATAACCACAATTAAAAGATCACTGGAAACGCTTTGAATATAGATCTAAAGATGATCAGAGTGGGTCTTTAGAGCCAATAAAAGGTGTCACAAAAAGTCATCTACCGGAGTGTTGCAGTATTAAACTAACATATTAAGTGTTTAAATAAATCGCTTTCTGCAGTTCTCAGAGTTAATTATTGTGGGATTCATGTTTTTGCCATAATGTTTTAGCCTTATTGCAGCTCTATTTATCTTGTCTATTTTCCCTGATACAGAAAAACCAAAAAAGGGAAAGATCTTCCACTTTTCTTACATGGTTTCAGTTGTACTCAGCTGATGAAAACAGAGACTGTGGTTTTCAGATGTTTTCCTGACACCATGCAATGATCTCTATTAACCAGACTGCACTTAATGCAAAGCCGTCGGAAAATCATGCCCACTCACTTATTAGACTGAGCGCCGCCTCCTGCATGTTGTCAGGTTTCTGTACATCCTTTGATTATGCAACACTGATCATTTTCTTCTTACAGGAAAAGGAAATTTCGCTAAAAATAGATTCAGTTAAGGCAAAAAAAAAAAAAAGAGAAAGGCCACATGAACTATTTTGAAACAAAGGTTCATTAAATTATTATGGGCCAAATATGCATAAAATGTACTTTGAAAGCCTGTATTCCTTTTTTTTAATATACTGTACTGCCAATATTATTTTTATTTTTTTCCTAACTTTTATGAAGAGTGCTGCTGGCATGAAATTAAAAGACATTTTTTTTAGTTTTGACATTTGGTCTTTGTACAAATATGTTCACCCAATTGTGATGTTTGTACATCATCTGCTTGAAACAGATGAGAGTCATTTATTGTAATCAACTGTCTATTTTATACGCTGTTAAAAGGTTTTTTTGGAAGCAGGATTGTTGACACACTTCATATTTAAATGACTTTTCCCAGAAAGGGCAGCCTATTTTAACCGCCTGATAATTTCTCATGGCTTAGACTTGAAGCCAATCCAATAAACATAGTAACACTATATCCCCTACAGGTGTAAATTCCTAGTGGCTGAGCAGAGCAAAAGGAGAAACTAGAAGGAACCCTATTTGATACAGAGATGTTTCCAGCACCAGATGCTGTGGGGCCCCCTCTTGTGAGAAGCAAGGCAAAGATCACTTACTTTCCTACTGAGAGTTGGAGCATACATTCAAACCCTGCTATAAATCAAATATAAATTTTCAGTTTCCTCTCACTTTCCTGGGAACGGCTGCAATAACAATGTCATTCAACTCTGCCTGGTTACCATAAATGCCCTGGATTCTGTCCATGCTAATGATTTGGTCCTGTATTTTACAAACTCTACAGTAAAAAAAAAAGATAGGAAATATTGCTGACCTATTTGATGTATTGCTGACTGTGTGTAGAACCCTAAACTTGTAGCAAATGTTCTTTACATATACAGTTTTTCACGAACCCTCAGATCAGATTTACTTTACCCTCTGCACGAAAACTCTCCCCTCCCCAGTACGCTTCCCTTCAGCCAAATAAAAGAGAAATTAGGTTGCCATGGGTAATTTCTCTTCAAAATAACAGATGAGTAAGAGTCCAAATCAAGTATGAGCCAATCCCACTCCCATCCCACTCACTCATAACCTGGAATGGACACAAATCACAGATTAGGTGGTTTAAAAGTAGAAATATATACAAGCTACAACCACAATCTCATTCATATATTTGCTTCACACTGTGTAAGCTGATCTTATATTTTTAAAGCTCTGTTGGAGCAAAGTTATCTGGTTAAAAATATTGTTTAAAAAAAACAAAAATCTATTTTGGAAAAAGAAACAGCTATTTGAAAATTTTTGCAAACCTGAAACAGTTTGGAAAAAAATTAAAACCAATTCCAGCATAAATGCTTAACTTTCTATAAAATAAATACAGTTATAATATTGTTTAAAAAATGACATAAATTGAAAAGAAATTGTGGACAGTTTGACATTGCAAGGGAGCCCGATCGTCTTGTTCAAGTGTCTACCTGACTAGTTTGTGTGGTCATCCTACAGGCATTTACATATCACCTGCACACCCCATGTGTTCAGCATTTGTGACTCGTCAGTAAGGAGCCAGTACTCACACTTCACTAACAACTAGAGTGCTGCGTTAGGGCACCGCACAACAGAATCATCATAAATGTGTGTATCTTAAATTAGCCTTACAAATAGTTCACAACACACTTACCACCTGCACGACAATCGTAGCCCAGATTATTATCACTCCACTGCCGTGTTGCATTTTTTGTACTTCATTTTTCTCATGGCATGTCAACATTTTTAATAATTTGTGTATGTTTTTGTTCGTGTCTTATGCATCAAACTTCAGCAGCAAACAGTTCATTGCATTTTCTTTACTACTGTGTCTTAAAAATTCCAAACACTTCGGTTAGTCTGGATCATGTATAAAGACAAGTTCCTATTTCACAGGAAAAGTCATTTCTAATGGCTGCTAATGATGGGAAAACCCCAGCAGGCTGCTTTTTAAGGTTGTCAGAGCAATGGCTAACAGCTGGCAACCACAGGAATCAAGAAATGCCAAACCAGCACTTTGTGAATGGCATAAGGAAGTTACACCCACTTTGCAATAATATGTTCCTCTCTGGTGAAGTGCCAGATGGGTTTCTGCCAATACAGACATGACATACTGATCAGATCATTCTGCACAAAAACACCAGACCAAAGAAAACTGTAGTTATTAGACGGAGATAGAGGCTGGCTCATTTTATAGCTCATAAATAGAAATGAAATGTAACTTGAAGATCAGAAATGGTTCACTTAAAATGTAATTTCCACAATAAGCTTTAATCACAGCGATAAACCCTACAACTTTTGCTATTTGCAGATCGCATTCAGACCCTGTGACAAGGTAATTATGCTTTTCACTTGACTGAGTTAAAATTCATTGCACAGTTAAAATGAACTGCATTGTATAATCTAATGAAGATCGACACAACTCTTGTTTCTATGTTAAAGAAACGAATTGGTGTTTTTTTTTAAACGTGTTTGGCGCATTCACAGCAGTCGTGCATCATCATTAACCGTATCACACCTGCTCAAATTCTCTTATGTCGTGTGGTGTCTTTTGTCGTACAGGTGTACATCGTGAATTTCCTCCTCTTTGTCATCATCCAGTGTCAATAAAGTCCCAGCTCTGATGATTTATTTGCCTTCTACAAATTAATTACTAAAACTCAGTAGGTAGCCTGAGGCAATCAGAGTAATCTATAAAGCCAGAGGTGAGGCAGATGCTTACTAGTCATGCTTGTCCTATTCATCTGACAGGGTACATGGCAGAATAATGGAACCAAAATAACTGAATTAAAATATATTATATTTAAAACAATATTCCTAAAAAAACTAAATTTGGTAAATTAATATCCATGCTGGACCATGAGTCTCACCCCTGTCTGCCCTGGAAAGCAGCTTCAGTCACAGACAGATCCATCCTCGCTGTGTGCAGGAGAGGTTTTGCAGGACTTTCTTTCCTGTTGCTCTCTTGTCTGTTTCACCCAAACATTCTCCAGAGTTCTTACCCTCCATCCATCCATCTCCAGAACCCACTGAATCCCTTTTAGGGGTCACAGGGCTGGAGGAGCCAACCCAGCTAACCCAAGTCGCCAGTCTGATGCAGGGCCACACACTCATCCACAAATGCACATTTAGAGGCAATTGAGAGATACCAATTAACTTTCGAAGCATGTTTTTGGACTGTGGCTGGACACCGGAGTGCCCAAAGAAAACGTACGCATGCATGAGTTGAACCTACAAACTCCACACAAAAATTTCCCAGCCGATATTTGAACCTTCTCGCTGTAAGCGTTAACTACTACCATGCAGCCAGAGCTCTTACTCTGATCTGTTTAAATTGTATCTACCTACATTTTTAATATTGTTTAGTCGTATAGGTTTGTATATATTTTAGCACTTACTTTATCTAAATTTTGACTTTGTATATTTCTTGTAGCTGTTTCTACAAGGCAATAAAGTTTTTCTTATCCTAATTTAAAAACTAAATGCAGCTCCAGATCGATTAGAGGTTTACTTTTAGATTCCCCTATTTCACCAAAAAGCGCATGGTAAACAAAAATAATTCAAAGCAGCTATTTTAGGCTATAGTTTACAATTAAATTATCCCTAATCATTGAGTTTCGTTTGTAATGTTAAAATGACATTTTCCTTTTAGAGAGATACGAAGAATGAAAAAAGAAAACAAAAACTGCTAAACTACATCCTCCTCACTACAAAGGAATTTTTCATACACAATCTTCTGTACTACAACAGCACCTCCTAGAAGCAGGAATCCTAATTCTCAAACGTCCACCTTTTTCTCTCCCCATCTACCCTCTCCCTGCAGCATTTTCCCTTTTCTCTTCTTTCCCAGGAGACGATGCACAACAGACAGCTCTAATAAACAGTGGCGAGAAGCCTCGCAGTGGCGGCGTATGCTGAGGTGGCCGATGTGATCAATTATCGAGTGGCCGATTCTCTTTAATTAGAGGGTTTAAGTATTGAGCCGAGCCCGGGTGGGAAGCTGAGAAGCAGCATGTAAACCAACCTCATTACACTGCAGTGATTCACCTCCCAGGAGTTGAGATTCACGCAGTGTTTACACCATACATTTGTTTCTGTGGTAACATATCGAGTGGAGGAATGGCTTGGTGACAGACCCCCCTCCCACCCCCCCAACACCCAACGTCCTCAGCTCCACTCTCTCGGTTTTCTTTATTTCACTCTCCCTCCCACTCACTGTTGAAGAGGCTGTCACACTGGTTTGCCTTTTGTTGTGCGGAGTCTGGAGAGGTAGCACAATGTGTCCTAGTTAAAGCAGTGCCCCATCTGCCCGGCGTAATTAGACAATTATGCTGGAAGGATCCGTCATTAATTCCTTTGTGGTGGCCAATTTTGCTGTACAAAGAGGTCTCAGGTTTAGTTTTTCCTTGCACATCTCTGTTCATTTACCCTGGGTCTGGTTATCGTGCTCAAGTATTGATAGTGTGGCAGCTTGGGACAGGAAAATATTCTCCTGCCAATATTGACTGGTTTGTGCTGCTGTTGTGAAAAAGGCCAAGGGGACTATTGGCTGCTGTCTCCTGCTGAATAAAAATAAACAGCTAGGAAACACCTGAATGAATACACAGGCAGTTACACAACAAACAACCATAATTAATGTACTTTGGTTAGGTACACTGATTAAAAATAAGCGCCCAGTGGAATAATTCTTGAGTTGCTTCATTGGATTTGCAGAGTGGGGAAAACCTTCATCAATTTTAAAAAAGGGCAGTTGCACCGACTAAAGACCCACCAATTCAATTTCACATTGATTCATTGCATCCAAGTCATGGAGGTAATGAAACACAAAGCAAATACTTATCCGCCACTTGCCTAAGATGTGCATCTGATTTGTAGCGGATTAAATCTCTCCCTTCTCAGCCAGCTAGCTTGGTCTTTTTAGTAATCTGACAAAAATCTAGACATGTCATCTCAATAATAAACCCAAGTTGATAATATAGGCTTTCTGTTTTTGGCAAAACAGTGCTGAGACACAAAGACAGGATCCGTGGAAGTTGTAGAGTCCCAACCATTAGCTGTAAGAAGCGGCCTGATGCTTGAACCAGTTTTCTGTCACTTGGATTAGTAAATGGCATATGCGTATTTTAAATATTTTACTGAGAATTAACAAGAGATTTATTTGATTAAAAAGCTAAAAAGAAGTGAAACGGTGTGATTTCCTGATCAACTTAAACCTGATGTCAGGAACTGGTGAGGTAGGACCCAATGAAGGAGACCAAGCTTGATGCCAGAAACTTCAACATGTAATAAACAAACATGAACATGACAAAATCCATGGAGAAACAAAAAGGTGACAAAGCAGAGAAGATGACCTCACAATAAAGAACTAAAAAAACTAAACACTCAAATACACTGAAGCTAAATGGAGAAAGCTGTGGATAAACAACCTGAACCTGGTGTGAATGACAGGAGGACTAACTCTAAACAGAACATGACAAGAACTAAGTCAATGTCTCTAAAAATGCAAACCACACATCATCCACATCATGCCATGCCACGTCAGATGGGTTGTCCTGCATCCATTTTCAAGTCAAGCCATCTGCATAGTTCTGTCTATTCCAGAGGGGGAATGCTGGGGCCACATCGCCCCTAAGGAGGGTCACCGGGAACATTTTTCTTCATGTGTTCTGTCCTAAGGAGAGTCACTCAGGCTGTTGTTCTCTTGTGTCCAGTTCCTGTCTTGTTTCTGAGGATGGTCACTGAGGTCGCTCTTCATCGTTTGTCCTGGTTCTGAGGAGGGTCGCTGGGGCCGCTCTTCTTCTTGTCCTTTTCCCATGGATGGTCGTTGGTCCTTCCCCTTTGTCGTGTTTCCCTGTCCTGAGGAGGGTTGCTGGGACTCCTCCCCTTCATGTTTCTGGTCCCAGGGGAGAGTCATCCGGACTGTTTCTCCTTCTACGTGTTCCCGAGGAAGGATTTACCATGCTAACTCCTCACCTTCATTTGGCTGCAGGAACCTAAACATTTTTCTGGTTTTACTTTTGTTCTGTTGCCTGAGTTAGGTCCCCTCCTTCCATGTGAGGTATCTTTTTAGGGCATCTGGAATCTGCCCTTTAGGGAAAGGGTACTGTGAGGATTGTGCACCTTGGTTTAGATTTTTGATTATATTTACTTCGTTCTTGTCATGTTCGGTTTTGAGATGTCCTTTGAGTTGTCATTCATAGCTTTCTTCATTTAGTTAATTATCATCAAGGTACGTGAGTGTTTAGTTTTCATTTTTTCATTTTAAGGCCATCTCCTTGGTCACCTTTTTGCATTTTCTATGAGTTTAGTTTATTTATTAAATGTTAAAGTTTCTGCCACCAGGCTCTTTCATTTTGATGTCTGCACATCCATCCTGAACCTGATTTTAGAGGCTAGCTGTGAAACACAAGAAATGTGTACATCATAAACAGAAGTATGTGATAGATGGAATTATTTTACAAAGAAATAAAAATAAAAAAATGAAATGTAGTTTTAACTGTAACAACAAGATTCAAAGTGACTGGCATGTTTCTATCTATTGCAAAAAATTCATTAAAAGAGTAGATTTTTGTTTTAAAAAGTTTAAACACGTGGCTGCTTTTTCCAGAATATATATATATATATATATATATATATATATATATATATATATATATATATATATATATATATATATATATATATATATATATATATATTTTTTATTTTTATTTTTATTTTTTATTTTTTTTTAAGTAGGATGATGCAGTCGATTGCAAAGGAGTCACACATCGGTGGACATAACAGTCCTGTTTCCTTGGTAGACACAGAAACAACATGCAACACTTTGACCAGTTGAGAACCTTTATAGTGGAACAGTGTGGCTGGAAATCTAAGCCCCTACTTGATGTGCAAGGTTTGAAATTATACTTTGGGATGCTTTTTATTGTGGTTTATAGTAAGCGAAGCATGTTTTTTCATGAAAACAAGGTTGAATCACGTCTTCGTTTTCTTGTTATGAAGCATCCTGATTGGAAATAAAAATGAATCTAAAAACTGCTTTTGAGTTACACAAAAGGAACTTGACACACATATGCGGGAAGGCATCGTACAATGTAACTCAAATCTGATTAAAGCAGTGATCTAATCAGGCAAGAATTCATCTGTAAAGACAAGCAGGCAAAGAGAAAATCACTGCAGAGAATTCTCTATAATTAACAAAAATCTCACAGCAGTGCATTAAAATTCAAATTACGACATATTATCTTAATTGCTTCGGAGATGCAAATCAAAACAAGGTTAACGCTGCTCCCTCAACGTGGAGGAGAGCGTGTGGTGGGAACTTTTCAATATTCACAGAATCAGCTTGACTTGTTCGACATGAGAGGCTGTCATTTTGTAATGCTTCCCCCTCATAGGGGTGATAATTCTCGCTGAGAGCACAAGCAGGCGCCGCCGCAACAATGACAGAACAAACAACTAATTGAGGTGCATTCATTTCCTTTTATTGTATCAAACAAAAGGCGGTGACTGCTCTTCACGAAGCAACTTGTGTCCAAAAATGATGATGAAGAATATCCAAATTTCTAAAGTAAATTGAAAAAGTAAAACATGACATTTCCATATAGCTTAAAAATGGCACATGTGTGTGTTCGATACAGGAAACGAGGGAGGAAAAAGAAGTTTTCAAGAAGCTGCAACTCCCAGGGTACACAACAAATTGCATGCCATAAATTGCATCTGACAGGTGCACACTGTAACTCTGCAGACATAAGACAGCCAGATGACAGCAGGCACAAGGGGTAACAGTGACAGGAGAGGAACATGCCATCCTTCGTGGATTTATGAGATGCCCCGACTTAGGCGATCCATCAGTAACGTAGCATCGCATCAAGAATTAGGATGAGCCTTCAGATGGGTTTTATGTTGGCAACACTGTTGCTTCCAACAAAAGGGACTTTAACTCCAGTGCAGTCTTTCAATAGGAGTACTTAAGCTCTGATAGAAAGACGCCATTTCTCTAGAGGTTATCACTTTAAGGTAATTAAAGCATGAAGCCGTTTTAACTACAATCATTTCTGAAACATCAGATTCTGACAAGTGCACCGTGTTATCGCTGAGAGCTACTTGAGTTTCTTTACCGATTGGCCTTGGGATAGTGGTTACCCACATGCTGTAAATTGAGTTTCTCTTTCTCACTTTCTTCTCACCCACGGCACAAACACTTTCACAGACACGCAGTGCTTCACTGGCTGGACAGAAATAAATGGAGACCCAAGGAGTTCCCTTTGGCCCCGGCCCTTGCAGTCTATAACAGAAACGACAGCTCTGATCGCTCCTGAGAAAGCAAAAGCTGCTCAGGGATCGCTTTACAATTCTCAGGGGCTCGAATAACCTGATCTTGAACTGATCCTGTGCACTGATCCTTTGGTATTGGGTTAGGAACGTGTGAAGGGGCCTGTTGAATGAACTCGCTGGATATCAACATCCTCAGTCTATGTTGGTCCAGCCTGGCAGATTGTTTGACTTGATTAGTCTCTGCCCAAGTGTTAGACTACCCAACGCCAAGCCCTCCAGACACCCGTATCAGCATGTCAGAGGGAAAAGTGTTCCCCCCAAGTCTTAAGGTGGAGCCCATTACTCTGAGTGAGAGCACTGTAAGTTAATAGGATTTGCTCACGTTCAAAAGGACTGAGCTATTTCCTGAGGCTGTTACAGGCCGAAGCACAAAAATAAATGTTCCTTTATTCAACACTATTAAGTGCCTCCACCTCCAAAAAAAAACCAACCAACCACCACCAACTCTGACCCCAACCGTATTTTTTCTCTCCGTGTTGGGATATCTGTTTTTACATCAGAAGGTTGTGCCCTCCCTCTATTTTTCTCCTTCATATTCCCGCCCCAAGCAGCCTGTAAAAGTAAAAGGTTGGCACTTTTTGTCTAAAGAAGTCATTTGTTCAGGTGAAAATGAAACTTGCATGGTAAGCAGAAGCAGGCCTGCAGTCAGACAGGGGCAGAGGGGATTCCAGATTAATCATAGGACTATACACCACACGGATATTCATTGAGAGGTAATTGCCAAGGGGCTTTATGTAATGTATTCTCCCCATGAGGTAAAACCTTGTAGCAGGGAGGAAGGATAATAGAGTAAGAGGATCATCTAAAAATGTTTGCTGCTTCAACCTTTCACTCTGAGCTTAACCCCGACCCAAGATAGTAATTGCCGAGTTAATTGCTAACTGATATGAGGTGGAAGCTTCATCCAGGTAGATCTTGAATGGGCTTACAAGGAACCTCAGCCTGATATGACTCCTTCTGACTCATAGGTTAACATTTACATATGTGATCTCTTTAAAAGAACTTGTACGTGCTTTGCCACTGTTTGGATTGTGTACCATAATTTTTGCACCATAAGGCGCACCGTCAATGTATTATCTATTTTCAAACTTAAGTCATATAAGGCAGCAGTCCCCAACCCCCGGGCTGCGGACCGGTACCAGTCCGTGGGTCATTTGGTACCGGGCCAAACAGAAAGAATAATTAACTTACATTACTTCCGTTTTATTTATTTTGGAATCTGAAAAATGTTTTATTTTGAAAAATTGCCCGATTCTCTGTTACATCCGTCTATGTCACTCTTGACGCAGAACAAGGCGCTCTTCTCGATCAAGTGATAGGTTACCGCTAAAATAAAACCCAGGAGCTTGCAAAATGAGCAAAAAACCAACGTCTTTGGAAAGTTTCTTTGACAAGGGGAAAACGCTCAGCCAGGAGACAGAAGAGGAGCCTTTGACTTCCAAAAAAAAGAAAGCTACATTTAAAAGACAGTACTTCGTTTTTGCACCATGAGTGTGGGAAGGGGAGAGGGTGATAACACCTGTGGGATGTACAAGGATATGCTTGTCAAAATAAAAGATCAGAGTTCGTTTTGTCATGTTTCTGTTCCTCCATCGTCGCAGCATTGCTACAATAATCATTTGCCCCATTTAAAAGACCGGACCGTGAAAGCTTTGTATGACGTCATACATGGTCCGCGTCGTTAAAAAGGTTGGGGACCACTGATATAACACACACCAAGTAATGAAGCTATAGTAAACATCGGCCTCGCCAACGCATGTTTAAGCGGCCACTTCCAAGATGTGAGAAGAAATAAAAAATTGCGGTTAATAATCCAGCTGAAATTCTATGACAGCAAGTCTTCGACATTTCACACCAAGCGTTTTCCAACTCTAAGTGGCAGACATGCGCTAGGATTGGGTAGCAACAGTCCAATCTGAACACCGTATACTAAACAGGCATTTAAGAATGTGCATTTAACGTGTTCCAGAAAGCATGTTGCATGTCCGGTGTGTTCACAGTAACTCTAGAACAGGCTTGTAACACGCTGCACGTTAGCCTGGCTGGAAGCGTTAGCCACGTTAGAGTATTCACAATACCTGCGACTCCCAACCTTGTTTGCACACGTAAAAAAACAGACTGCTACCACTAAAACAAACGCTACGATGACTATGCTAACTCCCAACCTAACCCAACACTTTAAACAAATGAAAACACTGCTACACTTTAGTCACATTACAATAACACCCAACCTTGTTTGCGACTCAATAGAGCTTTGGGTACCTTTCAAAAACAAAAAAAACATCGACATCGGTAAGCAACCAGAGCTAATCCATATAAAGGTATTCTGAATTCTAAGGCACACATTTGTTTTGTTTTTTAGTTTTTTAATTGAGGCTTTTAAGCGTACCTCTTAGGTGGATAAAATACAGTTTAAAGTTTATTCATTCAATTTCTTTTCAACTTTTTTTTGTTTGACTATGGCTCACTGGTGGTATAGGACTGCTTTCCTCAACAAATGGTGCAATCTCCATACAGATAACCTGTACTAAACATAAAGAAGGGATCCATTGGAGTAATTTTGCAAAAAAGAAAAAAAAAAGTTTAAAAGTAAAAGTGTCAGATTTACCGCACGCTTTCTATCGATTGACAATTGTGCTGTTTTCCAAATTTGCTGGAGTGACAGTCGCCCACGGAAAAACCGCAGCTAGATTTATAGGTTTAAGGGCTGCAGGACTACTAAAAGATTAAGATTAAGATTAAGTAGGCTGAGGCTAGAGGGACTGGCTTTGTGAAGGGTTTCTATGACAGGGAGGTTAAGGATCTTGTCAACACTTGCCTCATTTTTCACAGCAAAGTAACACAAACGTCAAGAAGAGACAGCAGGGATGCAGCAACAGTTTATAGTGGTTTAAATTGTATTCTATTTATATAGTAACTGTGTCAACAATATAACTGCACCAGGACAGTGCAAGTGAGACAGTTTAACAGCAACATTAACTTGGATTGTTAACCTTAGTTCCCAAAGTTTGGGTATGGTGGATAAAACACAAATCTGACCTTTTGCTTTTTTGACTGGACCAAAAGTTTTAAACTGATGCTTCAGGCCTTTTTTATGTTACTATCAGATCTTGAAGAAGTAACAAAACTGCCATTAAAACACACTATGAGCTGCCAACCATTAACATTTAAAATGATAGTAATGTTAATAGAAGTACAAGCTTAGAACATGTAGGAATAAACTATGAAGAGTCATAGCTGAAGGTTTTTCCAAACTTTACAAATCGTAGAACAGTTGCAACATAAAATTCAAATAACTTAAGACTTCAAGCGCAAACCTTTATTTACTGATCAGGCGGTGTTGCATCAAGAACTTCTAAAGATTATATACACTGTAAAATGTGTAATGTCAGTAACCGTTGCTACAGCAAGAGCAGTGAAGCGCTTCTTGCACAAACTGTATGAGCATCGTCACACAGGTGACTGTACAGCTGTCAGACTGGTTGGTAAAGTGTTGCAAAAGTAGGAGATTGAGCAGAGATTTGTGAAAACCTGATGGCAAGTAATGCTTTCTTTTTTGTTGATGCAACAGCATTAAGTCATAGACTAAGAATTCACATGCGATGATGCTAACCAACTCCTAAATTCATTACTACATCCAAAAATAGGGATTTTCTATTTAGACACTTCAGATCTACTTGATCCTATTTGACAAATTTACAAGTTTGAGGTGCAGCACTACTGCAAAATGAACTCAACATCTACAATTAGTGGATAAGAAAACCCTGCTGCTTCTTAAAGCAGACCGGCAATTGTAATTTCTATGTAATAAATTAGATCTTTAATAATGGCATTTTTTGTCAGCTCCTGATTCACAACAATTCAAATAAAGAAATACTCAGAAATGCCATTTTAAGTTAAATATTTTTATATATGTCCTCTATCACGAGAAAAGTGCCACAAGAACATTTTAAAAACACCAAAAACATGATTTACATTGGAGTGTGGAAAAAACTGTGTTTTCTTGGCTACTATCCCTTTATTCTCCGATCAATTGGATTATAGAGAACCCACTCAGTGACGTCTAACCTTCCCTCATTGATCTGTCGTCTGACACCTTATATTTTGGGTCCATGATGCAACTTTTCATTCCAGTGATGGTATCTGTCCACACAGAGAGGGCTGCTTCTTTGGATCCAATAACACACATGAACAAACATCCTTTGGTGAAGAATTATAAATCTAGGTATAGATAGTTTTTCCCTGACAATTAGCTGTCAACAGACCTTCCTAAAAGACTCTGGCTGGAGAGTGCTTGCAAAAAGTAAGATTTCACTTATCCAGCAATAAAACCACAAAAATAGAAAGACTTTTGTCCAATAACCAGAGCAGCAGTTAGAGACAAGTTAATTTATGGTCTGTGCTTCTAACACTACAATAATGTGCACATTTTTTCAGCAGTTGCTTGTGTGTTCATTAAATAATGACACAATAACACAGTTTTTACAGTGCCTGCTGCACATTTTATTGCCTAATTGTTAACAGTTCCTATTAAGTGCAGCAGTTTGTCCAAGGCATGCAATTTACAGCTTTTTATGAAGAGAGATCAAATTCATGTTTAGCTGAACTGAGTTCAGCCTTAGAGTGTGGTCTTTCGCTGAAGATTTGCACAGTCTTATCTTGATTTTAGGGGGTCTAAAAAATGTTTTTAAATAGGCGAGTTAAAGTTCTGTCTCTAATCAAACAAAATATGTTAGAAATGACCTAAAGGAGATGCTTACATAAAGAAACAATACAGAAATAAAATGTTTACTGCAAGTATTGATGCACAGCAGGGTCCTGTCACTTCCTAAATATGTAATCTTAGCTCAGTCTTCATCCTGCAGGATGAATAAATAAACAAGTGAAGTATTTGATAAAAATATGATGTCTGCAGTTAAGCAGACTTGTCTGTTTTCTGAGCTTTAGTCGATAGGCTATGAGCTGTGGTTTAGCAATCAAAAGAAAAGCTGTGAATGCAGATAAATGAATTGAGCTTCCCTGTCAGGTTGAGGAAGCCCCGTCATCTGACAGGAGTTTGAAGAAGAGCCATTCCTTTATGTCAAGAGGAGCCAGATTAGGTGTTTAAGACATCTGGTTAGTATGGTGTCACGGGAACGTCCTAGTGGCAGTCACCCTTGAGCAATCCCTGGAATCACTGAAAAGATTATAACTTCTGGCCCTGAATGTACTGCATGTACATTCTCCAAGAAGAGCTGGAGGTAATGGCCAGAAAGGAGGCCTGAACACCCCCCACGCTCTCCCAAGCCAAAACTGCACTAATGAAGGTAAGAGATGGATGAACCCAATCCGCTTCCATACTTACTTTTTCATTTCAGTGACATTTCAGGTCATATGCTTATAAAAATTAAAACAATTTGACAAATAAACTAATGATGACCTGGTTCCCAATGACATAATCTATGTAATGTACTAGATGTATGTAACTAGCTGATGTGTTACCTCCGTGCTGGGACTTTGTTGTGCTGGAAATGTTTTGTTTTTATTTTATTTTATTTTATTTATTTTCTTCTACTGTTGCTGTTTGCTTTTCTCAAAATAACAATACAAAAGTGTTAAAACTAAAAAAATCATAAGTTGTTGCACTATATGAAAGATAATTCTTTACTGTCTTTAATTATTTCTAAAATATTAAATAACTTTTTAAAACAAGATTTAAAATTTCTAAATCAATTTACCAAAACACTCCTTATATTTCCTCTTAAAAATGATTTTTAAAGACCCACTCTGATAAAAATGCTGGTTTTGGTGTTTTTAACATGTCCTTGTAGGATTGTTCTTGTTGATGGAAGACATCAAAATTGCGTTTCTGTGTCTTTCTTTTTTCAAATCATTGTGAATCAGGAGCAGACACAAAAATGCATTTTGACGAAGATTGTAGTCGTAACGTAAAATCTACAATCAGCCACAAGCTCCCAGTTCCGCTCTATTTTGATCCATCTACTTGCAGACAAATAGATCCCTCTTCGTCTTTGTTTTCCTCGTCCGAGCTGACAGCTGGTTCAAAACTGTACGGCTGGATAGCTAAAATATTGATCACCATTTTTGTTGCACCGGTAATGTTAGGTTTGAGATGTGAGGGGCTGTAAGCTAGCGGGAAAGAGAGTAAACAAATGGATGATGGGAAATGAAGGAAGACTCACTTCATGCCAATGGTCCTGCCCACAACCTAAAGTCAATTTCTAATGAATTACTGCTGCTCTGCAGAAACTATGTCCAGCATAATCATTGTTAAAAGAAAACTTCAGAAAGCTTCATCCAAATGGAGTTGGGGGGACGGCCGGGGGCGCGAGACGAGCCAGAGACAGGATCCAGGTCAAGACAAGCATGACCTGTGCGAAATGTGCAAAATTAATTTGCACAAAGCACAATGTGATGACTGATCAATCTTGTGCTGTGTAAATGTACAGACACACACACAACTTCATATTGCAATTGCTTGTTTGTTGTATTGTGATTTTGTTTTTTTCTGGTTCACAGTGCATGTATGGAAAACACAATTTCAAGGTTATGTTTCAATGTTATGTAAAACTATTGTATATTATATGGTGGTCTTTCAAAAGTAATACAGTGGTGAAAAATTTGAAAAAAGTTTGAACATGTATATTTTTAAGAAAAACAAGTGAATTATCTAATAATTCAATCATTAGCTGTTAGAGGTAAGGAACACCATTTCACTAGGTTTTTGAAAGAATAATTAGTAATGGAGTTAGTGATGATATATTCACACTGCTTGTTAGGATTTTTTGGGTTTCAGACCTCTTTTAATTAATAAAACTTTCACCGGGTCAAATTGACCCAGGAACATCATCTCTGTTCTTCACAAACGAACATAACAGGAGGGTTAAATATTTTTTGTCTTTTCCTGCATTTACAATTATCCGAAAAATAAAAGAGACTTCTTTGAATCATCCAACATGGACACCTTTTTAACAGTGAGTCAAACGGTGACAGAAACCTGCATCCTTTGATGTGCAGGACGAGTCACGTCTCAACCCCTGCCGGCTCAAATCAGAAAATAGAGCACATTAAACTGTGGAGTGAGTGATGGAGAAAAAAGGGACACTTTTCTTTTTGGATTTGTTTTAAGAGCTTAAAAGAGAAAAAGAAGTGGAATATTTCACAGCAGATCTAAGCACAGCTCTCTCAGGAAACCTGAATGTCTTCAGCGAGTCAAATAGTTAAGTTGAGCCGGTGCTGCCATGAACCCGGTGGGAGAGCCTGGAATAATCTAGGCGATGTTAATGATGCAATTTATATGTGAGGGGACCGGTGTTTGGCAGGCTCTTTCCGTCTGAGCAGGCTGCACAACCCAGCGAGCTCCCAACACCCCCTGCTAGATGGAGGGGGTGGAGTAGGAGGAGGATGTCAGAGCCCATGTGAAAAGAGGGAGCGAGCGAAGCACTGATAAGAGCCATTACTATTAGTGTCTGTCTGTCACCTGCTGTGCGTCATCCAGCCTTCTCTCTCCACATGCGCCCCCATCCCCGTTGCTCCATCCCGATACGTTTTCCTGAGGCGTATCACTTTAAATTTGCACTCACCTACACATTTTTCCATCATGTCAAAAAATATACTCAGCTGGCTTGAAAACTGAGCCAAGCTGCACTTTGAAAAACTACTGCAAGCTTTGTTTCAAAACAGTTGTGAATTAGGGGATCTGCAGACAGCTGCCAGAATTTTTTCGATAAACAAAACCGAAAGAGATGAATAACCAAATTGGCAGAAGGATATTCCAGCGTTTTTCATGTTTTTCCAGGCCAACACCGAGCCTAATTTGGCATTTCATTTATTACTTGGCGCAGATCTGCGGCTCCTTAAACTTATGAACTCAGGAGAAATGAACAGTAATTGCAGGCTGTTCTTTATTTTCTTAAAACCTTTTTAACCAAAATATTTAAAGCTGTTTTTCCTCAGTTGCTATGCAACACTTCAACCGCAAGAGTGGGAGCATGCTGAGAATGTGCCAAATAAATACTTGTGCCACAGGCATTCTGAGGGGAAATTGGAGAGAGGGGCATCATTTAATAGTCAGATGAAAATGTGGAGCAGTTCTGTAAAAAAGAAAAAAGAAAAGAAAAAGTAGACACCAAAAACCCTCGCCCTTTTATTCACTAGTTACATGACCTGTGCAAACAATTGTTCCAATAACAGTTGATTTAATAAGCTACTGTTAGACCCAATCAGAGCTGATCACATTTGTGTCTTCATATTTTGTGCATTTTAAGTGCATGCAGTGCCAAGTGACTTGTGTGCAGCACATCCTCCTGTAATTTGACGTGAGAGTGCTGCCAGTTATATAGACTACTGTCTACTTCACAAGTCTTTTCAGATTTCACTCAGACTTTGCCTGGAGCTTGGGCAGCTGTACAGCAGCCAAGGCAGAAAAAACACTAGCAAACCAATGGTGCAGGCTTTCTTCCTGAGCCTGAAACCAAGGACTTAAATCAAGGACACGTTATGCAAGATATCACATTCAATCCCAGTGCCAGTCTCTGAGGCTACATGATCCACACTGAGTCTCTGTCTCTTGAGCCCTCAATGTTAATCAACAGTCTTTTCAATGCATACTTATGAGTTACAATCTACTCTACTTGCTTTCCCCTTTAGCGACTTAATATAGCTCACCTCTGATGGTAAATTACCTCTAACGGTGATGTGTATGTTGATGTGTCACCTATATGATAAACTGTGTCAGTTCTTGTTAAAGCAACAAAGTCCCCAGTAGAGCAAGAGCAAGGGAACGGATTTGTCACTTAATGGCTATGAGGGGACTATTACCAAACTACTCAATCCAATCAACTTGATTACATTTCTATGTATTTGTCAAATTTTAATACAAATTTTGTTTGGTTACAAAAACCGTTTAGCATTATGTGGGATTTAAACTCACATCGCCTGTTATATGAATGTAAGAAAGACACAGAGCCCCTCCCACCATTACTATAGTTTTCATTTAAAATGTAATGTGAAGTCGTTAGCTTTTAACTTTTTGGCTTAAAACAATAAATCCTTGGAACTTTGTATATAGTTTGGTGGAGCTGTGTCTGTTTTTTTTTTACATTTTTCACATTGCTTTGACCCTATTGTTGTTTTGTATTTGTATTTATACCTTTTTATTTTGTCTTTACACATTTGATACTTTGTTATACATCATAAAAACAGTTTGATCTTAATTTTTGTAATGGTTGGAATTTAGGTATTTGAATAGTTCAAGGTTCATTGTACATCTATTGTGTAATATAGATAAAAAATGTGCGTAAAAACTGAAAGGAGCTAGGGTTGTACCAAAAAGACAAATGTCAAACATTGCCACAAAAAACTTAATTAACAGAGCACATTTCAATTTTTAATTTAGGTCTATTCTATAAGCGTTCTGAGTGGTCTGTTAATTAAGAGTAATTTAGACTAAATCAAAAAACTTGTGTCGTTTTCTGGGACGTAGTTTCTGCAGGAAGTTCAATAGACATTTCCCTCTGAGATGTGGGCTACACTGTTGATGCTGGGCAACCCCGCCCCCCATTCCCTTTTTCTGTTGCTTAGAGCTTGGGGTAGGGAGCTTGTGGGCCGCCCAACATATTATCTGTTTCATAAATAAGCTTTTTTTCAAACACTTTTTTTCCATCTTTTCCTGATTAATAATTTGAATAAAGAAACACTCAGAAATGCAATTTTGAGATGAATTTTCTTTAGATATGTCTGCCGTAATCTAAAAAATGTCATAACAACATGGTAAAAACTCCAAAAACACAATTTCCGTTAAAACATAAAGAAAAGCAGTTTTTGTGTCTGAAATTGCTTTGAAAGAAAACTGATTCATGGATTTGATAACCTCTGATCATATTTTAACTTGAAGAAGGCCTCCTTGCATAATGTCAGTCTAAATGAGAGTGATCACACAGCTTGAGGTTCGATAACTGCTGTGGCGCAGTGTCACAATGCTGCCGAGGCGTCAATAACACAAGCACAGACGCGTGTGCACAAGTGAGCAAGGAGGAGGTTGAATGTGGAACCAACAGATCTCCTCACTTCATCATTGAGTAAATGGCACCAAAGAGATGAACTGCAACTTCCCAGCTGCCTCATGGCGGGTGACATTGAAGAGCACGCTCGAACACATCGCTCATCAAAGCGAATGAGGCGTCCTTTTGCTTCCATTGCTTGTGACCATGAAAACAATGGTAGCCACCCTCAAGTGCACGCTCGCACACCTGGAATGTCTGGAGTGAGTGGAAATAGGAACGAGGGGGGGGGGGGGGGGGGGGGGGGGGGGTTCATTTGGCTTCATGCATGTCTCGCGATAAGCTTAACAGACTGTGACCTTTCACTGCTTCGTAATGGGAAGGAAACGACAAGACCCTGGTGCTATAAAAAAGCCCAGAGTGGGTGCCAGCAGTGGTTCTGCAATTAACCTGTCTTAAAACAAACAAGAGGGTTCTGCTTTAACAACAGGCACGTACTTTAGAGGCTTGATTTCTGTGGCACGAAGCTCAAAAGGCCCACCAGGGTTCGGGTTTAAATCGGTCATTAGCGTGCTCATTTCAGCACAGCTGGGCTGCGATCTATGCAAGACCAAGCTCACTTAATCTGATTAAAAACCGCAGAAACTCAAGAATAAAGCAGCATCATATGTCTCCTAACCTCCCCAGGTCTCTTTGGAGACAAAGATGATTTCTTTTAATGCTGATCGTTAAATGTTTGAAGCAGGAAGTAAAAATATGAAGTGAGACAGAAATTATAGATGCCCCTTTTTTTTTTACTTTTGGAGTTTAAAAGCACATCCTCCTAAAAATCTCACATAGTTTGAACACAAAAGCTCCACTCTTTCTGCTTAACTGTCCTCTTTTCTCTAAGTGGTACCAGACGTAGGCATTTCTTCATTTAGTCTGTTCAAATGGAGGCAAGTTCTTTATTTATTTAACAAAGCGAGCAGTAAAAGCCAAACATTAGGTCATGGAACATTTTCACCCAGAGAAATAAGTCATTGCCTTTACGGAGACATCAAAACCGTTTTAGATATTCTCCTCCAAAATATAAGCTGGGGGGGTGGGGAGGGGGGTGGAGGAACTTTCTCCAAGTCAAGTGCTGCTGTGGGATTTTTCCTGTTATTCATATATGACTTTCAACAGAGCGCTGGACATACGTTTCCAATTAGGAGCTCGGGGCCGACAGCCGAAGCGGGGCCCCACTCAGCCGTTCGGCGACTGACCGAGGAAATGTTAAACATGCATCACAACCGCCACCGAGACAGCATATTTTTCAAAACCTTTAGCTCTCTAAACAATTAAAACAGAAAAAAAATGAAGGAAGGAAGGAAGGAAAACACAATGAATTATAACTTTTTACGACACATTTACAGTTAAAACACTCAAACAAAACAGTTTGTCTGCTTGGTGAACATTTACAAAGCCTGTTTGTGGTGAAAACTAACACAAAACGTCAATGGTGTTGATTTGTGGGGGACCTAATGAGGGTGTATGGTTTACATGAAGCACTCAGGGTAGGTTCTACTTCCCTCACAGCAGCAATAACTCCCAATGAGTCTGTCTCTGCTCAGACTTCAATCTCAGGGCCCTTAGGAGCTGTTGGAGGACTTTGATGTTCTGTCTAAATGAATTGACTGTGCTTGTTGATACGGCCCTCCAGTCAACCGACTCCCCCCTCGCCTCCACCTATTCTGTCACCTGTGATAAACACTTCAAGTGCTCGGCAGTGCCAAATTTTGAATCAAATCCTCAGAAAAGCCACACACTTTCTTCAGCAACTTTGCAAATAACAAAAAAAAAGGATACATGATTGTTATTTCCTGCCATGAAGCATCTAAGCAGGAGCCTTTTGATGTGTGAGGCTGGTTTTTGTTACCTTACAGCCCTGCAACATCAAGTAAGTAAGCCTTTATGTTGGACGCTCCTTCAGGGCATGGTGTTTGTTAGAGCCAAGGCAGAGGCAACAACTTTCTTATATTATTGCGCTTTTTTTTTTTTTTTTTTCAAAAGAATCTGAGCTGGGGAGCTCTGCATACTTGCTCGCAAGTTCACCGACTTGATCCAAACAAAGATCTGAGGCTTATTCTGAAGCACCTCTGCACAGCTAGGTGAGCCAGAACGTGTTGATATATTTACTTTGAGACCTCTACCTAGTGATTTGAATATTGATAAGTGTGGAAAAAAGAAAAAAAGAAAAAGCACAGATAAGACATCACTGTGACCCACAGATGCATATCAAACACGGCTACGATCAAAGAGTGGTTGGGGGAAACTGTACTTATCCATCTAAGCTTCTTCTTGGTCAACTAAATAAACCCAATTAGGATAGATCTTAACCCTCTGATGTTCAGGTTCACCTTGATAATGTAGGATTCTTAACTTGAGCTGCTGTTTTTAACCTTTTAAATCCTTTTGTTTGTGTTTGTGAGGGGGCAGTGGTTGGGAGCTCTCCTGGCAGGAACACCAATCCTCCCACACCCTGGGTTCTTCCCAGCGCGCGTAGCGGTTCCTGTGCAAAAGCCTCTGTAATTTCTCTGCCTCCTCCAGCAGCGATGGTGCTCCTGAGTAAACCTGCCCTGGATCGAGCATCTCATTTAGTCACTGGGCCCCTTTGATGTGGATTCAGTGCTGCGGCGCATATCATTCGCGTTTGAAGGTTTAGCTTCCACAATACAGCAGAGTTTGAAGTTTCACATATTGCAGGTGCTACAATGTGATAATCTGGGAGCCGGTTATGCATTATACATTTTTCATAAAAGAATAGCATCAAGTGAAAGTGAAAATGTGGAAAAGTCAGTGCTTCAAGGCAGATATTGACAGAAACTGGTTCTGAGACTTCAGGGTGTGGGACGAAAACACTCTTGTTATCTTGAGCGCTTCAGAATCAGCTCTACATCTTTGCTCAGAAGGGGGTAAATATCCAAATAAACTGTAGAATAACATTTGACTAGGGCCTGCTTTGCCATTATGAGCCAATATTGTTGACTTTAATGTTTCTCGGAGGGCACAGAAGCCATGACGACTCTTTCTTCCAAAAAAAGGCCAGCAATGAAAACAGAGACTCCATCTGATTTCACAAGGGAGATGGTTCGCAGCTTGGGGCAGTGTCCTCTTTAATAAAACATGACAGGTTATTGTCAATGTCTTTGTTTCAGCTAGGGAGAACCAAACTGAACATGTGTCTTTACTTTAGCTAGTTAGGACATAAAATCTGTTTTTAAAAAAATGAAGCAATTGCGCTTTTTTTGATGACAGTCAAGGAGAAAGGAGAGCTCACAGCATCACCAAAAAAAAAAAAAAAAGAGAGCTGTTTCCTAAAGAATAAAATCAAACTGACAGTAAATGTCTTTGAGTGACTGTTTTATGCAAACACTTCTGATCTCGATAATTAAACAGTGTTTGCATGGAGGTGCGTAGCTCCGTGTCTCTTTTTAGAGGATGTTTACTGTCTCTGAAGCTGGGAGATGGTGGCAGCCTGAGGGCCTGTCTGCTTTCCTTTCCCTCACTTTGCATCCATCTTCTGCTAAATACACACAACACGAGTATACATACAAACCCTCTACGCTGGTACATAAAAACATAAACACAAACACCGCAGAAAACGTAGACATCAGCCTCTCAATTAGCTCCAGCACTCATTTCCCACTCCCCTAGAAGGGAATTATTTTTCAGCTGGATGCCTCGTCTTTGTTTGTCATGAGCAGACCGAAGTCTTATCATCAGCTAATTACTGCACGTCAAATGCATAAACTTATAGCACATTAAAAAAAATAAAAAAAATCATTGACTAATCATCTAAAGTTCAGATTGTCATTTTAGATTTGGGCAATCACTTATTTCTGTTATAAGCTCACATCTGTCTAACAACCGGGGAGAATTTCAGCGTTTGTTTGATGTAATTTGTTGTGACATGTTAATTGCATCTACTTGTAATTCTCTCTAATTATTGCTTGATATGTCTCAGAAAATTAGGCCAACTCGATAACAGTGAAAACAAAAAAAAAACCTCCCCATCTTTTTTTTTTTTTTTTTTACAACAGGTTTAATTAAAAAAAGTTGGCTGAATAGCAGCTTCAATAAAAGGCTTATTATGCATTTGGTAAGGCAAAAATACACAAATGCTTTTGTGGATGCAAGTACTACAAAAAGAAGATTTAAAAAAAAAAAAAAAGAATCTAACCTGAGCAATTTTCACTGAGTTCTGGGTAGAGCCGCCAGCGTGGTACTCAACTTTATTTCTCTTGACGATTTCAGCAAACCTGAAAAAGACAGAAAAAGATTGACGTGAATGTGTGCAGATCTACAACTATGATGCTAAGTTCATACCGCCCTCTGCAACACGCATTCAAGTGACCACTTCCAATGAAAAGTCTATGTAAACCCGTGTAAACGCACATTTCGGGCTTCTGCATTCAAAACTTGTGTTCACGTGTTGCTACGAAAGTTTCTACGCAAGTTTCTACAACCATTTTCAGGCTCTACGTACAAACGTGCAGCCGTTTTGAAAGTTAAACCAGATTAACTTTGACCAATCAGGGACTCTGATTTGGTAGTGACATATGGATGCCGTCCCTTTTTTGTAGACTGAAGACCCGACTGGTTAAAAAATGGATAAGAGAGGCGATATTATTAATTACGGTTTGTGCCAGGCCAGACTTATATGTCACCAAGTCTTTCATTTATCGGAATAGAGCTGTGAAAGAGAGAGTCTGGTGCAAAATTAATGAGTTTTGGATCCTTTCTACATTTCTCACCGCGCCTCTTCTAACAAAGAGTCTCAGGTAGCAGCAGTCCTGTGTGAACATTGCATACTGCGTTCAAGAACTGGGCTTTCTATCATTTTTTAACGCGCATCAATGAAAAGTCTCTGCAAATGCACGTAAATGCGGGTTACGAGCTTCCACGATCAAAACTCTTCCGTTCACGTGCAGATTTGCACATTTTTAAGATCGTTTTTTGGGCCCGTGTGAATGTAGCATAAAGGCGGTTCATCCAGAAGTAAAGACATCAGAAATTTGTATAAGGACACCAGCAGTCTATACAATTTCCAATGCAGTTTGCGTAGATGCTGTAAAAGGCAAAAAAACAATGTTCATAAGGTAAAGAGATGAATAATGGCTAGAAAAAAAATCTGATATGGCTGAAGCTGGTCATTGACAGACACAATAAAAACATTACACCCCAGTTAATGTTTTAACAATGTACTTTTTTTCCTGTATTCTTTCATAACTAAGCCATCTGTTTCCATTTCTTTGACCTTTTCTTAGTTAGATCTCCTTTGACTGAGAAGTGGACAATTGTGTCACATAAAATGTAAGATATGTGAAATATGAAGGTGGTGTGTAAATACACGACCAAGCGATAAAAAGGAGTCAAAAGAATTTGAAATTGTTGAGAACAAAAACAAGAGTTCACAGAAAGTCTAAAGACACTGGTATGAAGAAAGAAATGCTATCAGCACTACAGAAAACTACAGCTATAGTGACATTTTTGGTCTTTTATTGCATCACGTACACCAGGTTTGTGATTTGTTTTCTCCACTTCATGAATTTGTGCAAAAAATAATAATTAAATCTTGGCCAACAAAGCATGCATAGGTGCATCAGTCAGCGCTACAAACAACCTCGTGACCTGTTTTGCACATGCCTATAGGACAATATTTAGAGCCTCTACATTCTAAAATGAGCGTGCTCAACATATGTTGGACTTTACATGGGGTCACTTAACACTGCAGAGCATTATTTTGAGACCAACACATTAACTCTTAGGTTTCAAGAAAAAACATTTCAGAAAAATATTTAGGAATATGAAACATTTGTAAGTCTTCTGCTGGTCTTTTAGTTATGATTATGCCGTTTTATAGCCAAAATGAATAAGCCCTGTCATTTACTAGGACGTAGTTTCTGCGGAGCAGCAAAAGTTCGTCAGAAATTTGCCTCTGAGTTGTTGCTTACACAGTTAGTGCTGAGTGGGCCTGCCTTCGTTTCCCATCATCTCTTTTTTTTACACTCTCTCCCACCAGCTTTACAGCCCCTCACAACCCCAAGCTCACATTACTGAGGCAACAAAAACGGCGAGCAATATTGTACATGTATGAGCCAGATGCCAGATCGGAAAAGGAAAATCAAGAAGTACATTGATCTAGTCGTCTACAACTGGATGCATCACAATGGAGCTTGTGGCCCACTGACCGTAGCACCCACGTCACTGCTACCAGTTTTGTTTTTTGTTTTTTAATTAGGACAGTGCATATTAAACAATGTTTCAGCAGCTGCTTCAACATAAATATGCCAGGGTTAGCACAGGAACTAACTTTCATCCGTTGTCCTAAGGCAGGATAAAATGTTCAACAATTACATTTACAGCACAATACAATAGCACAATATCAGTGATAAAGATATTTACAATAAATCAGGAGTCTAAAAAAATCCAAGAAAAGCTATAATATCATAAACGTCTGCAGGACCGGTTTGTTTTCAGCCATTGTTTAAGTTTTAAACTGCACTTTTTCTAAGAAATACTCAGAAACGCAGTTTCCATTTAAATTTTCTTTATATATGTCCTCCATCATGACAGAAATGTTACCAGAACATGTTAAAAACACCCAAAACATGAGTGAACAATCTCCCTGTTTAGATATTCCCTAAAATGCAGTTCAGAAGTTAAAACAAAAAGAGATTTCTGCAATGTTTGCTTGACATTTGAGCATCAACACTGCCGTGCCAGCGTTACAACCCAGCATTAAATACACAATGCAAAATAAAAGGACTTCACCTCAGAAAAGGAAATAAAATTGCCAACTTTAAAGGAATTATTTTGTTAATTGGACATCGTTTTTCTGTCATTATTTCACCAAATGTTTTTTACTAAAAAAGATGTGAGTTGTTGGCCCACAACATTAGCTACATTAGCTAAAACTTACACGAATTTAAGAACCAAGTCTTTTTATGTTGAGAAAATGTTGAAATTTTATCAAATACCTGGAACAAGTGAAATAAAATGGGAATTGGAAACAGGGCTTCCATTGGGAAACGGGAGATAAACAATTGCAGCGTTTACACATAAACCACAGAAGCACACTTGACAAATACTGAAAGCAGTTCTTTCCGTTTTTGCATTTTCCCATCATATTGTCATTTTGAACATCAATACCTTTGGCGCTTAGGCGCAACATGATGCAAAGCTGGGCTCCGCAGCAGAGGCTTTTTCCTTGGAGCCAGGAACATGAATAATGTGTATTCTCCACATTCTTCACATAAACAGTCTCCTAGTGGGCCAAGTATATAAACGTGTCCACCCTGCTAGGGTAATTGACCCAACTGCAGTGAAGATGACATGCTATATTAGGAGTTGCTTGGCTTTTTTCCCATAACTCTACATCGCAGGCTGTTCCTTTGAAGCATATTTACAACAGAGGTGCAGGGGGGGACATCACATGACATGCTAAATAGGTCAAGGTGGACCATATCATTCCCTCTGGTGCCGTGTGTAATTTCATCTTATATTTACAGAGTGGAGGTAATTGTTGTGGAAAAAGCTTGATGCTGGCTTATGTTATGTTCAAATGCATTTGGGGATTTAAAATGTATTTTATGGCTTCACTTTTAGGAGGAAAAACATATGAATTTTAATCTTTAACAGGACGTGTACAGTTTTTATAAAATCCCAGTGCCACAGACTGGATAAATCCATATGCAGAGTGCATTATGACAAACCAACATGAGTGGAAACAGGTTCAATACCTGGCATAACCTTGCTTTAACGAGGCATGGTCGAATTTTGAGTTAGTGTGAAAGTACCCACAAATTCTTCAAAGAAAGTCTACATATCGTTTCTCAAGGCAAAGGGTCTGCCCGGGGCACAATGTTCCTAATAAAGAAAAAAATACTTTCCATGCAAGTGGAAAATATGCTAAGCAAAAGAGAAAAAAAATCTTTCCTCAGACACCTGTTATGAGTCCTCGACAAAAAGGAAAAAATTTGAGCTCTGTGGATGTTTATAGCAATGAATGTAGCCGAGGGACTCTACACCCATTTCAAATGGAGGCGCAGTTTCTGAGCATTTGAACTTTTTTTTCCTCACTAGAAGTATTTGCTCCACCTTTCAGTGCAGACAGCATGGGGCCCTGCTCTTGGACGCCTTGAAAAAAAGAAAAAAAAAATCCAATCCGAAAAAGGAGCAGCTGCCCGGAGACCTTTACACCCTCAAAAATCATGTGATCCCTCAGCAGCGACACCGTAAAAGGCCCCCATGGCCATTTATGGATAGAAAATCCCTTTCCATCTACTGCAGTCGGGGCTCACCCTTTGATAGGAGTGAGCATGAGGACAGAAATTGTTTTTTGAAAAAAAAATGTCTAAAGCTACTCACCTCACCCTTTAAAACCTGTTGGTGTTGCTCAAAGGAAAAGCAATTTCAACTGTGGCGCACATTTCACCAACATATAGAGTACATGTGCTTTACAAGAGGCTGCTATTGACACCGACTGGATATCACTCTTGAAATAGTGTTTTAAATACAAACACACCAAACAACAAGTCTGCCCCAATGGTAGGGGCAGCTCACATAACTCAGAGACATTTTGGTGTTTACATTCCTGGGGATTGAACCCCCCACCGTTGTTTCCCATCAAGGGAAATATGAGAGCCTCTAAGTACTTCTCTATCCAAGAGACTCACAAGTCCCCCCTCCTCACAAATGCTTTACAAAAAAAAGGCAAGTAGACTATTTACATGAGGCAATAATTCAAGATTTGCTCTTCTAAATCTCTTACATGGAGGGCAAGGCGAGCCCATTTAACCAATCCCTCTTCATTCGCCTTTGATGTTAGCCTATCTCTATAAGACTGGATGAGTGCTCTAAAATCCCAGTCGAGTGATTTCACAGGAAGAACAAGTCTCTGTTAATCAATGGCTAGATTGGATCTGGATCCTCCAGAGTGGTCTGCCTGAAAGTCCTCCCCAAGTGTTTGAGTGCACACCGGGGTAATTCATTGTTAATGATCACCGTAGCACCCATTCTCCTACGCGCCGTTCGTTCTCATTTAATTGCCTCGTTCACATTTAAACAGCTTACAAATCACAGGGACAGGCATGAAAAACATGATCAAGCTGTCCCGATCCCTAATCAGGAGAGGATCGACGTGTCTTCGCTGTCCTCCTTTGTAGAAGGTGCGTCGGAAAAAAGCTACAGGTATATTTAAACGGATGTTTTCTGCAGAGAAATGCGGCTAAAAGGCTTCGGAAATCACAGTTTCAACATGGCCATCTGGAGTGGAGACAAGTTCCTTCATTGATTAGATTCCCCAATCAGTAAGTGCATCCAATACCAGCCTTTCGTTGGTAGTCCAGAGGCACTAGAAGGACGGATGCACAGGTAATTGTTTCCATAGGTCAGGGGGAGGAAAAACCACTCAGGGATGTGACGAAAGGGAGATGGAAAGGGTGAGGAATATTGTTGTTTTTTTCTCTCCAATTAAATTGTTTGTCAAACCCTTCACAAAGGGTTACACAGTTTATCTGTTTAGGATCAATACGCTACGTCTGGGAGTGAAAGCTTGTCCCGACACAAGACAGGCCCATTAATTATTCTGTTCTGTGTGCTATCGCTGGGCTGCTCAAGGTTGAGCCTTATCTTTTCTTATTTCAAATCAATAATTATCTTCCATGCCTGTGCAACCCACTCAGAAATAGATGTACTTTTCATTCAATACCTGTAGAGTCTGCCTCTCTCGCGCAGCAGATGAAGAATGCAGAATGAATAGGAAATTCTTATCGCTGGAACATTAAGGCGGGGTGAGAATAGATGGCAAAGAACGAGGCACATAAAAGCACTGAGCACAAATGAGTCATGATTCAAAGAGCGACTGAGGCCTTGTTCCCTGTCCTCTGACACCCTCTAATAGACTGCACTGATGGGTAAATGTTGATTTGCACAAACGCATTACAATATCGTCATTATTCAGGTACCCCCGGTTCATTTGTGTAAAAAAGAAAACACACACAACTGCGTTGCACACTGGATGCACAATTAATGACTGCACAATTACATGGTCATAATGGGTGAGTAATTGCATTAGAATGCAGAACCAACAAATGTGCATCCCTTTAATAATCGGCCGATCCAGCAGCAGCAACAGCCATTTGTTGGCATTAGCTGAAGACTACTGTTTGTACGTAATTAGGCTGCACTCAAGGATTAGGCGGTGGGGATGAAACCGGTCGAGAAGGATGAGTTCATCTTATTTCCTCAGAAATGTCACAGGTTTTTTGGCTTCGCGCTGCAGAGGGTGGCGTTTGTCACATTGTGCTGTGTGTTTGTGGGAGTGTGTGAGGATACGAGGGAGAGGGGAAGAGGAGTGGGAAAAAGGCACGCAAGGATGGGGGCTTCTGGCGTTCTCTCGAGGATTGAGATTTGAAGCTCGAGCACAAAGCCTTTGAGACGTTCCCCTTATCTTGGAGGTGGATACCGGGATCTGGGCGATTCAGAGCGCTCCATGTGAATAATTCCACCAGCGTCTTTTGCTGTGGCGACCATATGGCCCAGTTTGAACTTTAAACATGCTGGAAGTGCTGTGGCTCGCCGCTCAGCCTTCCTATCTTTACACCTGCAAAGGCTCGGCGCACAGGAACGATCATGTACATCTGCAAAAGGCTGACATCAATGGATTCCTTCCTCTGTGGCTGCTGCGAGATCAAAGATGGCTAAAAATAGCGTCTCTGAACTGAACATTGTGTATGTACCGACTGAGACGCCCACATTTTAATTATAAAAAGCTTCTCTAAAAGGGGGAGTGGGAAGGAAAGGAATCATCTTCACACAGTCACAGAAATGTAGATTGTTTGTTACACCTCCTTTCACTGGGGGATGTTTCCTTCTGGCACCACCTGCTGGCAGCTGGCGTCAACAAAAGAGAGGAGGCATCTGCAGCTCCAGTGAGGACAAGCTGTAATTATGATTGCATCAGCCACCTCTGGTGATGCAGCGAGCGCGCCCTAAATGCAGAGAAATCACCCGCACCGCTAAACGTTCACCTGTTTCGTTAATTAAACATTTCTTTTTTTTTCTTGCACGATTTATGGGACGTGGAACCTCACTACAAGTCAGATTTATGTTAGCACTGCAAGAAGTCGAATTCGTGCTTATCAATAAAACATTCAAAGAAGTGTAGCTGGCAGCTGAGCGTGTTTCTGTTGTCTCTATTAACAGCTGAGTGTCATTATTCTCCGCGCTCTCTTTTGCTTGATGAAAGTAGGGCCATGACCTTTGTCCTGAGCACCAGGGGGAAGCCCGACATGCTGACCCCACCCCCCACCCCCCAGTGGCTGACCGAGGTGAGTTTAAGTACCGTACTCGAGCACTCTGTCTTAGCGGCGGATCAGGATGGGGAAGAGGCAGGTTGTAATGTGTCTACACACTCAGTCAAGCATAAGTGCCCCCAGTGAAGTGGCACCATGCAGCCCCGGCATGCACTCCTGCATGTTAGTACACACAAACACACACGAGGGAGTGTTTCTGCACGTCACACTCCGGGATAGCTCCACTGGGGGGGGGGGGGGGGGGGGGGGTTCTAGTGCTCTCGATTTGCCTCGTTATTTATTAAAAACATAAAATATGAAGAAAGAGGGGCAGAGTCAAGTGTGTTTACAGAGCAGAATCTATCACACACAAACCCAGGAGCTGGAGTGTTTAGCATGTACTCAGCGAGAGGGGCCTTTGTTGTTTTCTTCCCAGTAAGCAGATTGAGCAGCACAGCAGCAGCAGGAGTGTGTAAGATGTACACAGACAGCAGGGTGTGCGAGTGGAGAGGCACCTCCACTGATCTCCTGTGTCGTGTGATGATGTGTGTGTGTGATGTGTGTCTCAATCCAGCGCTGATCCCCCTGAGTCAGCCTCGTCAGTGATATGAGCCTCCCACCCTCCCTCGTTTCTCCCTTTCCTTCACCATCCGGAATGCTAATAACAGCAAGCCACTAATGTTGCATCCCTGAATTATTCATGCAGCAGAGGGTCACACGGCATAATGAGGAGTTTACTCTCATTCTGGATGTGATTGTGACGCTGCTAATCTGCATTTAGCACAGAGAAAAAGGGTGGCAGGGGAGGAAGGGGGAGAGTGCTGAGCGAGAGGAAAAGAGAGGATGAACACTGATGAACTTAATTGCTGTGAGCTAACAACCTCTGAAAGGAGCCACGCCATCATACAGAGATGAGAAAGTAAACAAATAATTATCACTGGACAGAAAGGGAGACGGGGAAACAAATGTTTGAACAGCGCTAATATTCAGAAGCCAGACAATTCCATCCCCTGCGAGGTGGAGACACGCTCTCTGTTACAATGACTCACTAATTTGACACACTAATAATCATTAGCTCTAATATGACATGGGGAAGAGTCCCAGGAGGGTTTGGTGCATGGCGTACTGTAAAATGCATGTAACAAGTTGTAATGCCTAGTTATCCTGAAATAAAATGTCTATTTGCTCCCATTATAATGTCAGACTGGATGGGGTTTGCCTTCATCCAGCTCAGAGGACTCTTGGGTCAAACAGCAGGCTGCTGTCGCCACCTGCTGGACGGATTAGGTACAAACCAAGAAAATGAAAAACAAATCATTGAATAAAAAAAGTTCAAAGAAGCAAGATTTTTTTTAAATGTTAGGGTTAACGTTTAAATTATTTAATACCCATTTAAATAAAAAAGGACCTGTTGAACGAATGAGAAAACAGAGAAAGTCAAAACTGTCTGGTTAGTCGTTTCCTTCCATACATCGCTTTGATGTGTCCCCTTTAAAACCAGCATCAACCCTGTGACTGCAGCTCTCAAACCACAGGAAATGTCGTCTAAATGAAAGCTAAGTCATGCAGTGGCTGCAACATGACTCATTAACCACCAGAATGTAAATCATAGACCAAGCAGCGGCTTCCATATGTTGGGGGGAACAGAGCAGAGCTGAAGCTACGTCTGAGATTCAGTTCAGCAATTGTTTGTGATTTTATTTGCAATCAGCAAATAAAATCCAGACACAAAAACTTAACAGACGTAGTTTATTATGAACAGAACAAAAGAAATAACAAGATGTTAAAAAAAAAAGAATAGATCTATTCCCCAGCCAGTACTATGGGGAAAGTGGATGGTTTGTGTTGTACAGCAGGCAATTTCTCAGCAACAACAGGATTATATGGCCTCTGCTGTGACTAGATAATTGAATTCAGGAGCGGCCACAGTGCACTGCCTCCAATGATCTTCCTCCCACCAGGGTGATGAAACGAAAAAAATGAATCGTGTTAAACTAGATTCGGTTGCAAAACAATGTTAGTTGACTGAGCTAGTAAGTCTATAGAGACCTCAGTTTGTAATAAAGATGTTTTTCACCTATACGATGCAGCTGTGAACGCATTGGATGTTGTTTTTCTTTTTATTCTGCATTGTGGAGGCTTTTTTTTGCCCAATGTCAGAGTGGGACCTCGCTGTTTTTTGTGAGTCTTTGTGCTTTTTTTTGTGTTGATTTTCAGGTGTAGTGCTGAACAGGTAATTGGACCAGAACTTTAAATCTCCATTTGGACATTAAGTCTTTGGAAAGGGGGCTATGCTGTAAACTTGTGGCACCTTCAAACAGTGTTGTGTTGTGCAGATCATTGTCAAGTAAGTCAGTGTATTTGTGGATTTGGACGTATGCCTTTTGTTCTACCTCTGCCGGTTCCAAGCCCGGTTTGAGAAGGTTGTGTCAGGAAGGGCATCCGGCGTAAAACATTGCCAAATTTACCATGCGACTCGTTCGCTGTGGCGACCCCTGATGGGAGAAGCCGAAAGTGGAAGGAAGGACGTATGCCTTTTGTTATTTCGGCCATAGTTTCACCTTTTCGATTCACCTCTAAGTTATTGTTGATTGTTTTATCATTATCGTAATAACATTTGCTGTTTTGTGATAAAGGACATTTTCCTGTTTTGGTTGTAGGTCTGGTAAAGACTACTCAATGTTATGCTCAAGCATAAAAATTTTGGGGGCTAGTCCGGGATATTTAACGATTCTAAATTTTATAAACCCCTTCATGTAGGTGTTTTGGATCCCACTGGGGTTTTTTTATCATATTTTTTGTGCTGTAAGAAAAACTTAAAAGCCTAATTTCTATTTTGTGTGCATTAAAATCTTTGAGTGTCCTATTGTGCTTACTGATTTCAAATCAATTTTAAGAGATACATGGCACTTCGGCAAAAAAAAAATTGTTTTATTTTTTTAGAGGTTGCAAACAAGGTTGGGTGTTATTGTAAATATGCCAACATGTAGCAGTGCTGAACTTTGCTTTTTTTTTTACGTGTTACTAAGAGGAGTAGGAGTTAGCGTAGTCACAGGAACATTTGTTTTAGACATGGTTTCAGTTTCCAAAAACAGGACATTCGGGAAGGAACTGTGTTTTTTTATTTTTTTATTTTTCATCATAAATGTTTAAAGGATATGATGGTGAGTTTACCGCAGTGGACAGGACATGCATTAAAATGCATTGTGCTGGGCATTAACCAACAAAACGGGATGTTAATCCTGCCCTGACCTTGCACTGAATGCGGAGAGAACCGTGTCTGTGGGACTAAAGATAACAACACAGCCTTTGTACTAAAGGAGAACGATACTGCTGATGTCGCTGCTTTGTGTTGACAACGATACAGCCCCCCAAGGTCACATGTGTCCTCTTGCAGAGTGACACCACCTGACGAGTTAGCCTTTTGTACCGCTCAGATCAGGAACTGATTTAAGTGTTTTATTATTATTGCCCTGTAGTTTTAAAAGTGAGTTACAGATCTAGGGTTTGACATAAAACCCATAAAGGTGCTCTTTTTCTAAACTAAGCATTCAAAAATATTTTTTTACTTATTTAATATGACAATAGGAACTTTTTAAGACTTTAACGTTGACTGAAAAACAAAATACTCCCTCCTTTTGTAGCTTGAGTACAGGATTAGATTAATTATATCACAATTAAACAAACAAATTTCAATAAAAAATAATTACTTTAATAATTACTTCAAAGCACACATATGCAGGCTAAGTGTGCTTATCCTAAAAGCTGTAAGGAAAATCTTAAAGTTCCCCATGACAATTTTTTTAAATAAAACATTTCTAGTGGTGTTTAAGTATGATTATGAAGTTTTTAACCCAAATCCCACACCCTAAATGTCTTAAAAGGCAATTTTTAATGTTTATCTGAAGCCTCTGTTGCCAAAATCAAAGTCAACAAGGGGGGGGGGCATAAACGACACCAACTGATAGTCTCTATTCTCAAAACTTTATCTCTAGCGATAAATAAACAGTGAAAAGTGACATATTTTTGGTTCCAAAGAGACACTTTTTGTATAATATGCAGAATGACAAAGCAAACATGTGTACCAGACCCTGCTGCTTAGTAAAAATGACACACCAAAAAGATCTTTAATAAGCACATGACAAATGATTTGAAATACATTATAATTTAGGCTACATTGCACCAGTAAGGAGCACTGGCTGTGGCTCATAACTGATGTGATGCTAGCTCGTGGAGATTGTTGAATGACCTTGCACAGCAAATGCAGAGAACACATTTGGGACTTTAAGCTTAAGATAAATGTTAAATATGGGCGGCCAACATCAAAATCCAGCCTTGGACGCACTTATATTATGTGCGAACAATGCAGCAATGTGCCATCTTCTCTTCTCTCGCACCTGAGCTTGTGCCCGCTGGATGGGGCAGATCAAGGAGCTGGTGCAACGCACATGCGTTACTGGGCCGTTGTGACATCACAATAGTTTATTCATTTAATCCAATCTTATTTGCAACAGTTTGATTGACACTGATTTAGAAGGAAAAATACTCGTGGAAGCAAAAATGACATTACTTTTTATTACATTTGTTTTCTTTCATAAGAAAATGTCATAAGCACATGTTAGAAACTTAACAAACATGATTTTCATTGGAGGAGGACTTTAAATAGGATGTTTGAGTTCAGTACAGTAATACTGATCAATAGATGCCGACACAACATCTGTAAAAAACGCTCAGCAGCTGCCAGATAAGACTAGAGTTATCAAGTTATCACCTCCGGCAGATACCAGTGGACAGCTGAGGGGCGTGAGCTCATTCAATAACAGCCTGCAATTGAGTAATGCGTTTCACTCTGGACAGAGTGGATAAAGAGGAGACATGCATTTCAGCAGCAGGTTGTGCTTCAAAATTACATCATCGTCTGATATTAAGAGAACAAATCAGAGTTAATATTGGAAACAATTATTACCGCAGGAGCAGACTAATGTATTTTCTGCACTATAAAACACACTTAAAAGCCCTCATCTTTTTTCTAAAATCAGCAGTGCGCATTATATATGGATTGATTCTGCTTGTGCTTACTGATGTCGAAGGGATTTAGAGAGGTACACACAGTGCTCTGTCAGCATGGACTGACATTCTTTCAGCTTGTTTGATTGAGTGTTATTGTGAATAGCTAAAATGAAGTGGTTAGCCTGTTTTTTTGTTGTTGTTGTTTTTATGTGCTACTAACAAGATTGGAGTTAGCGTAGTCACGAAAACGTTTGTTTTCGCAGTGTCCATCTGTTTTTTTACGTGTTGCAAACAAGGTTGGGAGTTACAGGTATTGTATAGACGCTAACGCTTCTAATGTGGCTCATGTGTAGCGTGTCACAAAACAATGCAAGAGTTACTGTGAACACGTTTAATAAACTCCGATTGACTGGACTTATCCTTGACTCTTTGTCTCACTTAATGCCCCAAATGCCCCAAACTTTCACACTGGCCATGTGTTGTGCGTTCAAAAATACGTTAAAGCTAAAAGCACATTCTTTAATCTACTTTTTGCATATGGTGTTCACACTGGACTGTCGCTACGATGCCTTTCATACATCATGACCAAATCAGAGTCCCTGATTGGTTAAAGTTCAACCAGTTTAACTTTCAACGTCCATTCAATTGACGCAAGTTTTGTACAGAGAGCATGACAACGATCTTAAAAATTTGCATAGCTACATGTGGCTGAGGCCCGGAAGTATGGCAAGCAAAAAGTTTCATAAATCACAAGCAAAAAACACCATAAACAATTGGTTTTCAGCCATCAAAAACACTGTTGTTCATGCCTGTTTTAAAAGTAACACGTAATTTAAGCTGTTGTAGTGGGACAGGCTTAGAGAGTGGTGTTTTATTGTTTTTCCTGGTGGTTTATGATATCTTTTACTTGCCATATAAGATGCATTGCACAAGTTTACACGGAAGTCGTCACCTGAACTCACGTTGCCAAAGGCTGTGTGAACATGGTAATATAGTTCTGTGGAGTAAAACTAACATTCATCCTTTTTTTAATTAAATCAACCACTAGCTAGTCAAATAACTGCCTTTTAGAAACGTATGAAGTATTGTGTAATTATCCAAACACTAGAGTATTTTATCACCTTCCTCCATCAATTTCCCTCACAGACGATGCACGTTACAGACAGCCGCTAACTATCTACACAAATCCCTACAAAGCACCCATCTGCACTAGATTAGGCAGAGGAAGTGAGTAGTGTTAGGTCAACTCAATGCTTAACTACACTTGATTTTAGGTATATTTCTTTTGTTTTTTGAGACAACTATAGTTGTGGTTAAAATGAAGGCAAAATCCAAAGCAATCAACAAATCAGAGGCTTGTAATTTCCTGCAAATTCAGTATTTAAAATTGTACTTAGAGGTCTTCGGCTCCAGTGATTTATGACTTTAGCTATTTTGAGCACTCCTAATAGAGCCAACATGGTAGTAACATGGGATGAATGGTTGGTGTTCCCCTTCCCTTTTTTTGGGATAATTTTATCCTCACACATTACACAACTGCCTGTACTGTACAGTCTCAACACGTGTGACTCACAGGGCTTTGTGCTTGTCTTCAGCAAGGATCTGGTCATTTGGCTTCAGTCCAAACCTTGTAAGGAAAGTCAGAGAAAAAAAACACAAGATCTTTAGCTAAGTTTATATCAGACGACACACACACACACACACACAAAGACAACCTAGAGCATCTGAGCATTTCAGACTTACTTGTCAAGGAAATCTTTGTCCACAACAGCAGAGATGTCAAGCAAGGGATTACCCATTCCAAAAAGTATGTTTTCACTGTGTGGAAAGAAAAACATATTGTATTATGCAGGGCTCGCACCAAACCCCTCTGCACAAACAATCCACTGAGTTACAGGAAGTCATCTGTTTGTGATTTGTTTAAGGTTAGGTACAATGCTTTTTTAATTGCTGTTATTGTTTATACAACAGTTGCTTTATCAAAGGTAAAAAAAAAAAAAAAATCATAGTTGTGTTATAAATAATCAGATACTGTTGCATCATCTCACATTCTCACACTTTTTACAAAATAATAGATGTTTGCACCAACATGAGAAATACAAAATATCCTTAAGGAAATAAATAGCATTTCCTGGAATGCTCCAACCCTCTAAAGTGATTTTTATACAAATAAAAAATAATTGTTTTTTTCTCTTTGTAAAGTTTTTATTTAAGACCTACATTTAAAGATGCACTATTTAAATGAGTTAGATCATCTCTAATGTAACAAAATTATAAACAGAATAATAAAAATTGGTCATTTTTTTACAAAACCGCCACAGAGTTGTCAGGGTTTCATTTTTCCAGGAAAATTCAACAACGTGCAGATTTTCAAGTATTTCTGTCGCACACGTCAATCACAGCAGAGCATACACCTTTCCGGATCTCACCTTGGGCTTGGCATGATGTCAGAATATTCAGTAGATGATTAAATGATCAACAGCTTCCCCTCTTGTCAAAGCAACGTGCTTTCCACTCCAGAAACTGTAGCAGCACTTCAGCCAACCCTGACACATTAGTAGAGGAAGTGGGCGGGGCTACACACGGTCCAACTTTTGTGTTGCATTCATGATCCACGGGGAAAAAGGGACCAAAAAAGGCGAATATTTCCGCTCCCTAACACCATAAGGATGTACACATTCCATTAAGTGTGTATGCGTTTGTGTTATGCAAGAATGAATAGTTTTTTCAGTTTCTTGACAATACGTTTATAAATATGCAAACATAATGCGAAGACGTTTGTCATTACGGAGTTTAATGTAAGGTAAATTAAATAAGTACGTTTGTATATTTGAGGATACGCTTGCCAAATTCTGTATTAAATTGAAATCCAGACCTTTTTATGTATTTATTTTATGCTTTTTAAAAATGGTCAAATCCCTTTTTCCATAACTGTCGTACCTAAAAGGGCGTTTTAGAGAGCTATTGTGTCTTTTTGTAGTAGTGCCACGTTTTTTTTGTGTGTGTTTTTTTTGTATGCTAATATTCTTTGATTTTTTTAGATTTCCGAGATAAATGAACGCCGCACAGCTGACTTTATGCAGCTGTTTTTTTATGTCAACAAAACATTTGGTGCCTCACGGAACAACGCTGTGCTATTTAGGTTAAACATCGTAAACTCAAAGTAACGGAATTGTTTTTTTTAAGTAATTGTTTTTCACAGATAATTTTTTTGATGCAAACAAGTTACACAACGTTAAAGACGTGAAACACAAACGAGAAAACAAATTATATAATATTAAAATAAACAAAAACATAAATTCAATAGATATATAACTAAGTTTCTGTTTTAAGGTTAATCGTTCAGTATGACATACTTTTTTAAACGTCAGTTTTTATTCCTAGCATTTTTGACGTCTGAATTAAAAAGTGGGTAAAATTTAAATTAGTAATAAAAATGTCCCGATAAAGTTGAAGTGTTACAGTCCACCACAATTTTTTTCTGCCAAACAAAAAATGAATTCAAATGTAAAACAAATACTATTTATCTTTTTTTAACTAAAAAACAACAACGCATTATTTGCATCAGCATGGTTTCATCTCCCTTTTTTTAATGATTTTTTTTTTTGTTCTAGTCACGTGACGAACAAATCGTGTCCTGGAAGCTTTGTCTGTAAACTTATGGTTTAATAAAATGTTAATGAATGTCAGCATCAATTAGTTTTGACCGTTTTCAGATTATGCAACGTTCAAATGTCTATGTGTCAAATCGCCAAACCGCCAGCTGACATTTAACACAACACCGCAGCTTCATGTCGGGGCTAGCCACCGCTGCTAGTGTTCCACTCAACAACAAACCCCCCACAAAAAATAACAAAATGTGTTACCTTATCATCATTTTCCTCCCCGTCGACGTGATTGTCTCTTTGTTGCACATGTTTTCTCCAAAATACGAGTCTGTTAATTCCGTGAAGCCTTTAAAAATCACCGTTTTGTGCCGATGATGCTAGCAGAAGGGCCGTAGCTTCCTGCCTTCCTTCCCTTTCCAATGGTAACACAGAAATCAGTCAACTGTATTAAACGTCAAGGAAAATCGGTCACTATATTCAAGCTGGTACTGCTATTAGCTTCTTTTTCTGTTCATACGAGGAGAAAAATGTGACGCCGGCAGGGTTTTTACTTTAACTGGTACATCAGGTTTCTCTTGGATTTTTTCAGCTACAGGAGACTTTAATGTGTGGAGTTCCTTGGGATGGAAGAAAAACAACCTTTTAGCATCACAGGGTTATGAATGAAAAACAAAGTTTTAGTGCCAAGTTGATTATTTTTTCTGATTATTTGTTAAATTCTGGTCAGTTCTGCACTATTCCAAACTACAAAGCATTGCATTTAAAATGGTTTCCCTTTAAAATTTCAAAGATTTGGTTTTTGTTATGGAAACTTCACATGAAGACAGACAAAACTAAAATATATATGAAGAATTTGATATTAATACAAATAAAACACAAGATTTTTTTGTTTGTTTTAACAAATCTGTACAAAAAAGACAAAAATATATTTGTTAAATTGATTTTTTTTTATATACCTTTGTGGTTATTTGACTCAATCATTTTGCTGAGTTTGTTTAGATATTTAACTACCAGCAAGAAGTTTACTTAAAATAGGATCTTTCTATAGTAGACTTAAAATGTTCCAATTTGGTCTGAAGAAGTATACTTCCTACACTACACATACATGGTCTAGTATACTTGCTATACTTATATTTGTGCTCAAGTGTACTTAATAAACCTCAAGTGTAAAATACTGTTTAATACACAAAGTCAACAAGCATAGGAGAATTTCTTGCATTTCAAAAATTTTACACCCCAAATTAAAGTATTTTTATGCATGTTTGCAAACCAAACAAATAATCAAGACACAATTTTAAGTGCTGTAAAATGCTTTAATACAAAATAGTGAATAATCTTTTAACAAACTGATGTTTAAACTCACTTTAACCCACCAAGGTTATACCATTTTAAGAAAAAAAAAAGGTTTGCATTCCTCCTAACCTCACCATAAAAGTCCTGATTTGGATTGAACTTTCAATAAGTATCCTATGCAAAAATGTATCGTAAAAAAATTCATTGCAACACAAATACAAAAACAACTTAAAGGGCAAACCGTATGAATTGCAAAAACAGTTTATTTTAAAAGGCACATCAGTTGTTAGAAGATTCTAAGGACACTTTTACAACAAAAGGTCTTCACGTTTTAGAGTATCTATTACAGTCGTCACAAAACATGGACGTTTCTGTTTAGTGTATCAAGACATGTCCAAACAAAAGAAAGAAAATCAAAAGTTCATTGCTTTGCATTATCTTATTCCGCTCTCTATTGACTACTGAGAATTGTGCAATTTACGTAACAAAAACGGACCGTGCCTTATATAAATATAAATGCTTTAAAAAAAAGTAGGTGATATCGTTTTAGCTGAATTAGCAACAGACGTGGAAGTAGTACACAGTGTGAAACAGACCTGCTACTATAGTTCATGTACAACAAATACTTTTATCAATCCATTTTTTCATTGTTTTCAATAGCCCCTAAGTTATGTTCGATTAAGAAAAGTATAAATTCAAAATATATTGCTAAAAAATCTTTGGCAGAAGGAAGAAAAAGGCCGCTACAACTGGATTAAGTGAAACTGAAAAACAGTGCTTCTATTTCCCTTGTATTGACAATACTACAGTAGATGTATTCAGTATTCTGTACTTATAGCTTCTCTTTGTACTTAACGTTTCAGGTTTGTTTGCATAAGTGAGTAAATCAGAAAATCACCAGTACAAAGACAAAAAAAATGGTCAAGAAAATATGGTTAATTAAATTTAACTTAATGTGACCTGGATCTAGAAAAGACCCTGAAATATTACCCTTACATTAAATGAAATCTAATCTCTGACCAAAATATTTATATCCCTGGGATTCATCCAAATAAGCTTAACATGTAGTTGTCTACCAAATCCCATCATTTACATTCTATCAGAACAGCAACCGTTCCAGATTAAGGAAAACGGCTTCACCCACAGCTGTGGCGTAGCACATGTCTGTCAAAAGCCTTCTGTGGACCGCTGGACACAATGAAGGAGGAGTCCAAAGGCCCTTCTCTTACTGGTACCAGGGGGTCTTCCTCACCCAGTGGAGGGTGAAGCCCGCGTCTGTCCGGATCTTAATGGAAGCGGCTTCTGCCTCCCTTACCGTCTCCTTCACAGATTGCATGAGGTTCTGAGCATTGTGGACCAACATCTCAGTCGCCTAAAGACGCACAACATAACCCTTTAAGTGTTTGAAACTCTTCGCTTTAATATTTGTCTGAAAGACTGCTCACCTGTTCCGACTCCTCCTCGCTGATGTTGGTACGACCCAACATGGTGGCTTTGACAGTAGACAGGATTTTGAGTTGGGTGCTGATGGTGGGAATGCGCTCACACACCTGGAACAAAAGGCATACGCTCAAACGCCCGTCAAAGTCCACGTCCAAACTCTCAGGTGAGGAGGGCTGCACAGACCTGGAGCAGGTTGGTCCGGATCCGTTTGTCAGTGCACTGCTTAGCGACCTCCTTGGCCATCTTGGTGACCTCATCGGAAGCCTTGGCGATGTCCTTGGCGCACTGGATGAGAGCACGCTTGTTTCCGCTACCTCCACGCACCAGGCGGGACATCTCTGCCATGAGCAGGGCCATTCGCTTGGCAGCACCAATGATGTCATTTCCCTAAAACAAATAATCGATTCAGTAAGAAGGTAAGGCTTTACATCACAACATTTTTGAAAATATTTAAAGACAATAAAGTCAAAGATTAAACCAATTTCATACATTTATCATAAAAAAAGCAGAGATCATTGTCAGAAGAAGTCATTTCTGTTAAACTGAAAACTTGAGAACTGTAAAACTATCACGTGATGTTTGGTGTCGCGACTTTGATGTGCGTTAAGTGTGACGGACGTAACAGAGAGAATCCGGTCATTTTTCAAATAAAACGTTTTTTTCGAAAAAAACAATAAAATGGAAATTATTTTTTCTTTCTGTGCGTCCCGGTGCCAAGTGTCCCGCGGCCCGGTGGTTGGGGACCACTGCTCTAAAGTACTCTAGAGTCAAACATATGTGCATCTGTTTGTCTGATGCTAAAGATTGACTACACTTGGTTTAATAATCCCAAAGACATCGCGCAAATGTGAGACAAAGCATAGATTTGAGATTTGCAAAGGGATCTCCCACAATGACTGGTATGAGGAAAAGAGGATCACCAGACTTATTATTCTGCTAAAGTTGATTTGTTACAAAATCAAAATATGACCCTGCTGTTGGTTTAACAGAATACCAAAGCAGCTGCTCATCTGAAAGACCTGATCAGATATCAATCGAACCTCTCCGCAGCTTTTAGCATCAACCTTTCTGTATGTTAGAACCAGGAGTAGAGAGCTTCCTGGGGTCCACTTACTTTGCTTGACCACTTGCGAGCTTCATCGTGAAGCTGCTTGGCGGCCACCATCATCGGCTCGTTCACCACGTCACCAGCTTTCTGTTCGGGGAACTCCTCGTCCTTTTCCTCTGGGGGAGGAGGTCGGGGGGGTGGGACTTCACCCTCTGGAAGAGGAGGCTTGGGAGGCGCTGCTTCATCGTTGAGCTAGAAGGTCGGAGACATAAAAGTTCATGTAGGCCTGCTGAACAAATGTAAAGTCTTTTAACTATGGAATAACTTACATTAAGCTGATCCAGCTCAGGAGGAGGGGGTGGGAAGTCTGGCTCTGGGGGCTGGAAGGCCTCCCTGACCTTTGCCACAGCACCGAGGATCTTAAAACCAGAGTCCAGAAAGCCTTTCTGAAGACCTGGTTTTCAAAAAACAAACGTATCTGGATGCTCCGCACAAACAAACCCTCGTCTATCTTCAGTTAGAAACAGCAACCTACTCGGATCTTGGATTTTTGCAGCCACTGCCTTGGCACTCATCACCATAGGAGAAATTGTCTGGCTCAGTTCATCGGATGCAGCCTTCACCACCTCCCTGAATTTTGGATCCTCAGAGTTCTCCACCTCTCGTTTGGCCACCAGCAGGATGCGGTTGGCTCTGCGGGCGATGCTGGTCGCACCAGCCACTAACATCTGAGGCTGGTGGTTGGTCATGGCCACGCGGCACTTATCCAAGTCGTTCTTTATGGCTTCCTCTGAGGCGTCCAGCAGAGACTTTGTGTCGATGGCTTCATCCACCAGACCTACAGATCCACAGAGGACCATAAGAATTTACACTTTGGTCTAAAAGGAGGTTTATCTATTCACGCATTGCAACATTACCTGTCATTTTCTCGACATTGTCGATCCACTGATTCTTCATGGTCTCAAAATGTTCATAAGCAGCTTGGTTGCCGGGGTTTCTCAGCAAAATCCGAGCAGCAGATACAACCTAAAATAAACAATAGCAATAAATCAAAAAGTCACCAATAATATGGGTTGGGTTAAAGCTGACCGAATCCACAAACAGAAACATACTTGTGGTGTCAAGTCTCTGGTTGACTTGACGGCAGCCTGTATTCCCTCCACTGTGCTTTTGTTAGCCGTGCCAACAGCAGCCGCCTTCTCCGCCGTGGCTCCCAGCTTATTGGCATGGTTCTCAAAGTTGGCAGCTCTTTCGTCAAAGACCTACAAAGTCAAAAAATCAGTGGAAACTATTTTTTTTTTTTGCAATTAGAGCATCATTGCTCATAAAAACTGAAGGTTACAGAGGGGAGGGCACTGACCTCATTTCTGTTAGGAGCATCCAGAGGGGCAGTAGCAGCTACTGCCAACAACTTAATGGGGGTGGTTGTGTCACTGAAAATGTCGGACACCTCCTGAGTCATTGCCTCCTGCATCTGTCCTTTGAGGTCCTGAAATCAGAAGGAAAAGGCTTTTATGACAGGTTATAACAGTACAGGTAAGACCTGCAGGGAAGAGCATTCAACAACATGATCAAGTCATCAATAAAAAACAGTTTCAAGGACCACTGTTGACAGCTTTTTTTGGTTGAATGATCAATTTATTTAAAGACAAAATAGGAATTATTTGTAGAAGCTAAACAGAAATGATCATACATTTATGAATCAAATACCTAATACTTCATTGTGATTTTTATTCTTAAGAAATACCACTTTTTTGTTTTTTTGTTTTTTGGGGGGTGGGGGGTGGGTAACATATTTTTGGTTTACAGTAAAAAGTTAATAGAAACACCACCTTCTCCAAATCAAGCCTCTGAAAAGACAACAATTTTGAATGTATTTTTAAAAAAAATCAGATTATGAGAAGTTGGGTAATAACCCACTTTCACTTTTTTGTTTCTCTAGCATCTATAAACAAATTCACCATCTAAAATGACTTTGTTGGTCTGTATTTTTAAACACACACAAATACGGCTCTAATGCTTATTTAAATGTTAATAAAATAATAAACTTAAACTGTGATTCCACTTTTCTTGTAATTTAATGCAGATTAGTTTATTTATTTTTATAAAAAGGGTCTATAAAGCCACCACTTTTACATGCTAAATCTATTTTATTTCTTAGTTTTAGCAGTTTATATGTGTGAGTTTCCATCCATGGAAGCAATAAGAGAGCAGCTGTGAATGTATTTCTCCTACTGTCCAGCAGAGGGAGCTGTGTCTCTGTCTTTATGTGTCAACTGGGACTAAAGAAAGGGGATGGTTGTGGGAGCAGTCTTACTTTTAAAGCCTCTTGGAGTTGTTGAGCCACAGCACGTGCCTGAGGGGAGTCCCCTTCCCCTCGGGCTGCCAGGTCGGCCAGCTGGGCCATGAGCTGCTCCACCCGCTCGCACTTACCCATTAGCTCCTGGCGGTATGGGCCAGGAAGAGCGTTGGCCAGCCTGCGGCCCTCTGCTGCAAGGCCACGGATAGCTGTCTGGCCTGGAAAAAAACGCACAACCATTTAAAGCCCTTTATTGGGTTAAACCTTTGCTTTAATTTTCAAACGTAACAAAACAAAAAATACAAATGTGCTTTTATACTGCTACTATACAGTTTATAGAGTAAAACCACAGATGGAGCAGTGAAAGGAATGTGAAGCTGTGTGATAAAGACAGAGAGATAGGACAGTTTGGAGGCCAGACTCACCCACGCCATTGTCATCCACGGTGGGATTGTCGATCCAGCGCTGTGCTTGCTCGATCTTTCCCTCCAAGTGCACAGCTGCCTTTGCAGGCCGGCTGTTTGTCACGATTTTGTTGGTTTTGGACTGCAGATTCTGCAGAGCTGTAGCGATCTGTTTGGCCAAAGCTCTGGCCTCAGGTGTGTCACCTTTACCCCTTTAAGGAAACGCATTTTAGGTAAAATAACAATCATATGTGACTGAAATAAAACCTGTGAGACCAAAAGTCCATGCACTACCCTATTGGCAATTTTTAGAAAGTTCATCAACACTTTTTAACAGAACTACACGTCTCCTGCTTAATTTTTAACTTGTAAGAAAACTCAACAACCAAATCAAAAGATTCAATACCCATGTGATAACATCTTGACTGTGCTGCCAAACGGAAGACCTAAAAACCACATTCCTTTGCAAGACTATATATTTTGCACACTTGGGTGATCTTAAAGTAAACCCTATTTCCTGGATGTGCATAGAGTCAAAATAAAGGTATAGAAATGGTGTAAAAAAAAAACAGCAAACAAGAAAACAAAAACTAAAAAATCCTGTTCCCCTGGTTTTATTAACTTTTACCTTCAGAGCACTAATGAACTTACATTTTTCTGAGGTCAGACAGTCTGGCGGTCAGAGTAGCGAGCTCTTTAATAGAGCGCAACGCATCTTCTCTTTCCTTGGGGTCATCACACATGTCAGCAATCTTCTTAGCTTCTGTGAGCAAAGCCTTGATGTTCTCTTCTCCCTCAGGGCCACCTTTGGGATCTGCAAGCCAGCTCTGCGGAAGAACACAACGCACATTCAAAAACAATCCAAATGCTGCATCCTCTGAGCTCTCAGCTGAGTTACAATGACCCACTTGTGCAGCATCAATCTTCTTAGCGATGGCCTGCTTAGAGTTCGTCATGGCCTCCAGTTTGCGAGCCGCATTCTCAACCTTGTTTGTCAGCACGTCGAGCCCGTGGGAAACCTGCTGGGCCTTCTGCACGGCCACTGGGGATGCTCCTTGACCTCTGTAGGGAACAAAGAAAGCACATGGATGTCATTAGATGGTTTGATAAATGGAGTTTTAGGGTTTTTTTCCCTACTAAAGGCTGGGATCCCAAATTTTTGAGTCTGCAGAACGAGAACTCCAGCTGCTCTCAATTGTTTCGACCCAAGTCCCTTCATACATTTCTTTAATCTAGAACTTTGGAAAAGAACATCTCCAAAATGAGAATTTTAACATAAATGTGTATGCACGCTACAGGGAGTGCTTAAAATACAAAAACACATACAGTACAAGAAACATTTTCCACTTTAAAAAACCATTTTCAAATATTTAGCTCACACAACCTAAACCAATGACAGACTGTGTGATTTTACATGTATAATAACATCAACAGTGGTGAATATTTCTGCATAAAAATAATGACATGACAATGAAACAAAACAAAAATGTTAATATTTATAAAACTTTAAAACTGAAAAGTCAAAAATGCTGAATTTATTTGGTTTATTTACATTAAATTTAAGGGTTTATGGTTGTTTTTTTTAATATAAATTGTTATTTGCTTCTACTTTCAATGAGAAGCATCCGTAGATATTCTGTGTTTATGACAGATTTAACACGAAACAGCTGCTTATTTGCTGTGGCTCTGTGTTTGTGATAACAGGTTTGATTTCCCTTTAACACAGGAAAGAGGCTTTTCCCTTTATAATGACTACATTTTACTCAGCAAACTAAAATCCAGTGTAAGAAAAGATTAAAATACTCAATGAAATATTTCAAGACATATACATAAGCCTGTATATTCCTCTTTTTTTGTCAGTAGAAACAGACTTTACCTGGCTCTCATTTCAGACACCTGATCTGTAATCTGGCCCAGGGTTTTTGCAGTGCCCACAATATCCCTGCGCTCCTTTCCCGTACACAATTCCCCGACTTTTCCCGCTTCGTCCAGAATCTGACGGATGGCCTGTTCCCCTGCATCTCCTGGAAATACAGCAAATGCAAACTCAGACGTACATGTTGATGCTAAAGTACCTCAATATTCATGAAAAAGTAAAGGATGTGGATATTGGTAGGATGATCATTATGTCCTGACATACCTGGTGGAGCATTTGGGTCCCTTAGCCAGTTTTTGGCATGTGCCATCTTTGAGTCAATAAGCCCCAGAGCCCTCTTCATGGATTCTGTGTCCTTTGGGTTACAAAGCAGAATAAATCAACATCTTTTATAGAATCAATGCAACCACACAACATGAACAGATCTTCCGTTCATGAAGCATTAAACCGCTTTAAGCAATATTCCACCCTGACGTTGAGTCAGCATTCCTGTAAAGTTCCTGTCCATATATGATGCACATAAATACGTTTAATGTTAAAAAAAAGGATCATTTTTCTTTACTGAATCCCATTCTCCAGGTTAGCTGAGACTCTGAGCTGCTGATTTTCATGATCGCACGAAAACCTGAACATTTATGTGCAGCATTTGCCAACATCTGTGTGGAACAGCAGTGCAAAGCACGGCATTCACTACCTTTGCTTTTGGTAAATACTGTGGGCATCATGGTGAAGCAGTCAATGATTTTATGTTGTATTTCATTCAAATTAGATGGAAATACAACAAACTGATCAGCCATGATGGGCCCAGATGAGCGAATGAAGTCCTGCAGGCAAATGGGGCGGGGCCAGACCCAGCAGAGGAGAGCTTAAATCTTCATTGATTCATAAAGTGTCAATATATGATAAAAAAAAATACTCCTTTTTGTTAAGAAATCTGATCAAAAACTGAGAGTCAGACTTTACAATAGTGTCTGTGTTAAAACAAAAGAGGGCATATTTGTGAGAACAGCTAAGTGTGTTGTAACAAAGCCAAAATAAACAGGGAAGAAGAAAAAGAGGAAGTACAAAGGTGTGACATTACATCATAGTTATGTGGGCGGGTTAGTTTATTGCTCAGACATGCTCAGTATGCAGCTGCTGTTCAGCAACCAATTTAAGGAAAAAGCCAGTTAAGGAAAATGAATGCACTTCTACCAAAAGAGGGCTGTTAAGCTTAGCGTTCTTCAAAACCTCTTTTAAAGAATAAACCACATTTAAAGGGTTAAAACAGCAAATGAGCCAGTTAGGAAAACTTTGTGTTAGCCGGACACTCATGACATGGGCTTTCAATTCTCCAAGGACAACTAACTAAAGGGGGGGTGCAAAGATGTCGATACGATGCAATGTTATGATTCAAAAGAAATAAAAATAAATAAATGAATGGCAGTAACATTGCAAAGATCCACATGTCAGCAAAACATCCTCAACGTCAAACCATTCCAACAGTAGAGCAATAACTCAACTCCTAATGGACTCTACGGATGGTCATTTCCATCTCCAAACAGAGAAGCATACGATGACACCACAAAAGCACAAACTATTTTCTTTCTTTCTTTCTTTTCCAGACATGCTGCTGCGCAAACAAGCTGCGACAGAGGAGAGGCTTACCTTCTACACGGGAGAAAAGAGGAACAAAAACAGTCAAAAGAAAAGAGAAAAACCACATAATTACAGAGATTAACTAGACAGCCTGAGGAGCAGGAAAAAGAGAAACGTGACAAAAGTAAAAGTGGAACAATACAGAAGAGGATTTTGCAGAACCAAATACACAGAGACAGCAGTACACAGTACACATAGCCTCACAGAAGCTTTAACAGAATAAAAAATATATTACTATATGGAACCAAAGGGTTCTTCATCAACAGGAACATTTTTAGTGTGAGGATGCAGAGCAGCAACTAAGGAAAAACTTTGTAGGAATACATAAAAAAAACTTGCTGGAATCTCTTCGACAGTTATGTGGGTCTATAAAACACATCTAGTGTTTTGAGATGAGTTTTGATTGAGGTTGTATTCAATCTGTAACCAGATCCAGTCTGCTTCATTTGGTCCGGATCGAGTCCTGAGCCTTGCGTTTGGGCTGTATTCAGCCATCAAGGGGACTTGACTTGACGCCCTGTTCCAGATTAAAGCTTGTAAACAAACCCATGTGACTAAAGATCTCTCCACTCACTGGTCAGGAATTACAAGGGCGGGGCAAAGCAACTACAGGCAGAAATGATGGAAGTCCTGTGCTTTAAGTACATTCAAACTTTATATTTTGCTCACAAGTTTCGAACGTCTGTATCAACGTCGGGCTCAACTCTTTACTCTTTCCTCGCTTTTTTTGGAGTCATGCTGCAGGGCGGTTACTGGCAAGAAGACAGCTAAGAAAGTATGCTGATAAAGAGTTATGACATACAGGTTGTCGGGAAAACAGTGAGAAGCTATGTGTGTCACATTAAAAACGGTTTTGATGAGTCAGAATTCATCTGATCACATTTTAGTAAGTTGCATTTCAGTTGTTGTAGTGTAGAAATTTCTAATTGCTTCTTTATTTTGCAGTGAACTATTTTTTTCAACAGTTGTATTTTTTAAATATAAGAGAATAAACTACAAGGTAGCTTTTAGGGTGACGTCACAGCACAGCGTACTGTGTAACAAGACAGAAAAGCGGTGTTGAAATCAATGTTCTAACTAATAAACAGCTGGGCCCTTTTTTCTGTTTGATAACAAGACAGTCGTTGCTTTATATTTATCCGCGGCTCATCTGTTGCTACATTCCTACTCTGTTTTTGTCGGCTACAGTGGCTGTTTTGGTTCAGTTGCTCCGCTCCGATTTTATTCAGACTGAGGAATCTCAGAGCGAACCGAAGCTCAGTCGGAAGGGAAAAGAAGTGCGAAAGCCTTAAAAGATGGGCCCCGAGAGTCAGCTGTTTAGCGATGGGTGCATTCAGAATGAAAATCTGTTCTGAAGAATCAGGGGAAACAAACTCAATGGATCAAATGTGTCCAGTCTGAACACACCCTGATAATCCTTATGTCTACAAACGGATTTCAAAGACTTCTTTAGTCAAATTAGCGGTTTTTTTTATTTTTTAAGTAATTTTAACTATTTTGGTAAATATTTATCAATAATCTGTAACTGAGCATGTGCTAACTGGATCAGAATACTTTCATCTGGTAAAAATAGAGAACATTTTAATTAGCAGGACATAATACAGCCTATGTGGGCATGGTGTAAAGATGAACAAAAAGCAAAGGTTGGTGTTTTGCAAGCACCTTGTTGGCCCAGGCGTCCTCGTCCCAGGACGTAAGCTGCAGCACCCGAATGATCTCATTGATCTCAGCGCTCATCTTCTCAAAGGTGAAGTTGCGGTTCTTCAAAGCCTCTTCCACACCTTGTCCACCTGACGTCTTGGTTGTTACAAAGATTTTGATACCTAAGAGGAAAAAAACTCAAACAATTAAAACAAAAATTGGGTTTACAAGTGACTAAAGCTGGTATCTACCTATAAGAGGGTACCCCTGGATAAAGTCTAGATATTTTGTCCTCATTTGAAAAGCTTCTGCTATACTAAAGGATCAGGAAAATCCATTTCTTTGAAAGGATAATACATTAGCTGTGGCTAAATATTGCCAACCATCATCTGTTGATGAACTGACCAAAAACAGGTGAGCAGATGATGAGAGAAACAAGAGGGGGGGGGGGGGGGGAGAACTACAGCTCAGACCTATCCTATTGAACTCATAAATGTTTATTTTCATTTCAGGATACTTCGACAAGACTGAAGATGTGTGGTATTTTCTGACAGTTGCTGTGAGAAAGCATTCCGGTGTCTAAAAAAACATGAAAGTATGACAGAAAACCTTACATCAGCAAAGCTACTGTCAAAACAATAAAGTTTCCAATCCAAACACTGGAGATCGAATTTGTTGCCTAAAAGTCTTCAAAAGTAGGCTTTGTTGTAAGAATTGTAATAGTTGTGGCTTCATTTATGTTTCTTAGATGATGGAAAGGGAAAACGTTTCTCTTACGGGACCACCATTAGAAGTTCTTTTTTGTTTTTACACATAGAAACTATAAAAACAACCAAAATCAAGTCAGCTTTATTATGGTTGTCCATAGACACACATTTGCCAAACTGACTCATCAGAACAGAAGGGCTATTGTTAACCAGGCCCAGATTTGGTTCCTCATTCTCCTCTCACAGGACACACAGAGAGAAAACAAAAAAAACAAAAAACATTTTTGAATTTTTACCGACATGTGGTCTAAACATGTCAGACGGAAGAAGCTAATAAGATGAGCAACAAAATGTCTTCTGGATCAAAGTTACAACAGAATTCCAGGAGAATGTGACCTGAACAAACTGGCGTCTGATTAGGGATGGCTACCCAAACTAATTTACGTGCAACTTCTGTAAGCTATAAGCTCCCTGCTCCGCTCCATTTTAATGCATCCGCTTATTGACAAAGAGATCCATTGACATCCTGAGTTTTCTCGTCTGAGCTGACATCTGGCTCAAAACTATACAGCTGGATGACTCCAATATTTCTCAGAATTTTTGCTGCACTGGTAATGTTAGCTTGCGGTTGAGAAGGGCTGTAAACTAGAGGGAGAGCAGTAGGACATCTGAATGATGGAAAGGGGACAGCGTTACTCTGTGCCAACAGTCCTGCCCACAACTCGGAGGTGAATTTCTAATGAACCCCTGTCGCTTTGCAGAAACTTTGTCCTAGAAAACAACACCGGTTTTTTGACTTTGCCTATAAACGGCAAAATCATAATTAAAAGACCACTGAGAAAAGACGATTGGACGGAGACTTCAAATATTTTTGGAAAAAAATGCGCTTGCTTTTTCATTTTTTAGCACCGGATGAAGCCCAAACGGTACCCATCCCTCGGTCTGATGTTCCTATGAAAGCCGTGTAGACACCTGAGATGAGGATGGGCAGCAGCTCCTTGACTGTGTTCATGGAGTTGACCAGCATCACCCGATGCTCCTGATGCGTGAGCTCCTGCTGCCGCTCATCTATCATCTTCGCCATCTTTGTCATACCTGGGCACAAAAAAACAAATAAACAGGTCAATAGTGTTGACGTTTTAAAACAACATGTTTCAGACTGTAAAGAAAATGCTTCATTTGTATATATATCCTCTTTTGACCTACATAACGCTGTTCTAAAGTATCATGCACTTATGAGCCTATACCTGGACCGAGGTTCTTTGTGTACGTGATCAAGTCCTCCATTGATTCTACCACCTCTGCCACAGTCAGATACTCCAGGATCCCTTTGCACACCCGGATGATTTTACGGACCTGAGATGAAAAAAAATTTATAAAAAAGGAAAAAACATTTCATTGCAACAGAAAAGGCTCATACCAACACATTTGGCCTGTTAATATCAACATGCCCTCTATTGACACAAGGACAGGACAACGCTGTCGCCTGCTTCTGTTCAGCTTTATTGAGGACTGCAGGAGTCACCACTTTTCTACAGTGATCCCTGAGCTGCAAAACACGATGGCACTGCTGACTGATCACTCCTGCAGACGTGTTGAGATGCCTGATATGTGCTCCAAAGTGCTGATCTGCAGCTTCTCGCTTTCCCTTAGTGTCCCAGAGCGGAAAAGATGGATGCGCTTGATGAAACCCGCGTCTGGGTAAAGATTTAGAAAGTGTGCCTAAGTGATTTATAAAGTGTTACCCCGACCTGAGCCGAATATTTATTAACTTCCTGGTCGTCTTTATCCTTCACAGGCACCAAAAACTCTTGCATTCTAACTGACATTTAATTATATTACTCTATCTAAATCTTGTTCTGACAGCAGATTTCTTCTGGGTGGGAAAAGAAAAACTATAAATACCTCAGCTTCATCAAAGGTCAGAAGCAGATCAGATGTTCCAGACAGGATGCCCCGGGAACCATCGATCAGAAAATCCCGAGCAGGAACGGCGTATGGGTCCGATTTGAGCATGGAAGCAGCCTGCACCAGCTTTGCGCATGCATTCTCCACTCTACGGAGCGAAAAAAGTGGAAAGGGAGAAGACCAAACATGTCACTCAACACTAGAGACCAAACATGGATTCTCTTTTGTTAGTTTGTCTTTTCAAACATCACCCTTACACCCACAAAAGTAATAATTGAGCAGTGTAAATATTTATTGGATAAAAAACAAATATGAAATAAAATATTCAGACTTAAATGATTTTACACCCAGAACACGAATCCTTAACTAGGTTTGACTGCCTAGAGTTTTAAAGGACTGCAAAAACTAATCGTTTCATGGAAGAAAAAGTTTTTTTTTTATGTCCTACACAAATTTTAGACCACGTGTCAATAAAACTTCAGAAATCTGGTTTGAATGAAAGGGTTGTCTTCTCTCTAACAGAACGGGAAATCAAATCTGGGCCTGGTTAACAATAGCACTGGCTGTTGTTCTGATGAATCAGTGTTGCAAATGGAAAACAAAAATAAAGCTGACTTGATTTGGAGCTTTTCTAACGTGAATATTTCTACTATTTTAGAGAAGATAACAGACTTTTTGAAGTTTTAGTTGGACTTGATTGATGTCAGCTCCCAGAACATTCAGTGATTTGCAAATTTACATAAGTCAGTTCACCCTCTTATGTGTAAAAACAAAATAATCAGATAACAGTGGTTCAATAACAGGAAGTTTTTACTCTGTCACCATCATTTAAACAAAACCAAAGTCAAAATGATCATAATTGTACGACAAGGCTTCATTTCTTTAGACGTTTGGGCATTTTCTTGTCCACAGACTTCCAGTGTTTGGATTGTAGCCTGAACTTTGACTTTAAAACATCTTTATCATTTTGACACTAGCTTTGCTGATGATACTTTTTGTACTTGTACTTTGCGTGGTTCTGCTCTTTGCATGACCCAGTTTCCCCTCTGGGTTTTGTCTTTTCTCAGAGAGTGACACATGTCTTTAAATAACTCTGATTTAAGATGAATTCATCTTGGTCTCCACAGCTCTGCTGCTGTGCCTCACACTTGGTCATGTCCGCTTCTAACCAAGCATTAAGCCAGAGTCCATAGATTATTGTTCAGTCTTCTTTAAAGCCATAATTTCCACACATTTATGTGTAGAATGTCTTTTAGTCTTTTAGTATCTATGTTTAATCATCTGCACAGCCTGTGATAATCTGTTATTTAGCTTCAACTTCAACTTTTATATCCTGATCCTAAACCTTTGGCTGCTGTTGCATTGTGGGTAAAATGTACTCTTTGACCTGCACAGCAGGAGTCCTACATTCTACCTGCACAATATTAACAGCCATTAAGCATGTGGAAACAGGCAACAAGCCAAAAACCACCACATGTTTTATTTCCCACGGTTTGCAGGCTTCCTACTTTTGCCTGCAGGGCAATTGTTGAGGTCAGAGTTTTTTAGTGGAAGATTTTCACAAAAGAACCAACCAGTAAAGAACCTTTTCAAAGTGTTTAGAAGTCCAAACTCATTTTAAGAACAAAAAGTCATATAAATGTACACATTATGCATTTTATGAGTTTTTTTCTGCAATTTGAGCGAGTAATGTCCTTCAGCCAGCACTGCAGAGAAACAGCTGTGCAACCCCCAGAACCCAGCAGACACTATATTTAGTGAAGGAGATGCATTCCAGCACATGTGCTGATGGATGACGACAGGGTGACGATTTGACTTTGAGGCGCCAAATGTGTCGGGCTCGACAACGTGTGCCTGCCGATGTGATTCATATCTGACCTTGGAGGCTGTCACGATCTGCTGCTTCTCCATTGCTCAAACAGGAAGAAGCACTTAGTGACTCATAAGACAGAAGCTTTTGGGGGGGGGGAATGATTTGGGCATTTAGTTCTCATTTTTAAGTCAGTTATTCTTTTTTTTCTTCTTTTATTGGATATCTGTTGATGCTTTTTGGTCTCACTCCTAGAAAGCAAAAGGAAGTCCCGCCAGACTAAATCATTTCATGTAAATTGCTAAAAGACTCCGAAGCATGCCATGTCTGACCTTTCCCTGAGCCCAACCGGCCATTACCTGAACAGATAAGGACAAACTGAGCCAAAGAGCGAATAGTGAGTTCCAGAATGCAGAAAAGGAGTCATTTGTTTCTAAAAAAAAATGTGTCGCTTTCTTCATTCGAATGAGTGTGGAGATCTTACTTGATAAAAGCAGGTTGCATATCCCTTTTCATAATCTGGTCTTCTGTAGTTTGAACGGTCTCCTTCCCAACCTGGAAAACATTTGCACTCATTTAGAAGACATTCCCAGCTTAAAAAAAACTAGATTTTTACACCATGAAATGACTCTTCCTTCAGAGTCATGAAGGAGAAAGGCCCTTCATGACCTAACCAAAGGTCTGCACAGCAACCATTCTGCAGGTCAGTGGTACCGAATGGCAACAGAAATGTTACGCTGCTTCAAATGAGCCCCACCCAAGTACTGAAATTAGATGTAAAGAGGCCAACAAATGGGACATATATGCCAACTTAAACACATGCTGTGTTTAAATTAATTCAAAATTGGTTGTCTTCACAATATGCAATATTTTGACATGAAAGATATAGATAGAATGATATGGAATCTTTGGTGAGTTTTTTTTAAATACATTTTGTCTTTCTATTGGAATTTAATGCAAGAATTCATCACTTTGTCAGGAAAAGTTTAAAGGGCCTATACCATGTAAAATCAATATTTTGAGCTTATATGATTATTATAATGTTAATTCCTCATGGAAAAAAACCCAGAAGTGGTATTCTGATCTGTTCATGCATTTCTGAGTATTCCTCTAAAAACCTGCGCTCTGAAGACCAGCCCCTTCCAATCCACAAAGCGAGCAGGTTTTAGCAATCTGACTTAGACCAGTGAGAACAGCCCCTTCCAGGAAGAGCCAGCTCCGCCCCCAGGCTGACACAAACGCTCTCACACCTTTTACGCTAAGCTAAACGCTTTTATTTTATGTGCACAATATGCACATCCATCTTTACAAAAGTTTGGATGGCGTTAGTTTTCGTCTGCAAAACGCAGACACGCTGCCGAGGCCGGCTCTAGGTTGACGTCACCAAATCCAGTCATCTTAATAATGAATATTTAACAGAAAATGTGTCTTTTGTGTGTCAGAAATTGAAACAAATCCATAAAATGAAATCATATTGGATGAGATAAACTTGTGAACATAAACTAAATCAATTCAGGAGTCTGGTGTTGATACTAAGTGTGTGTTTCAGTCTGCAGCAAACACCAGATGATGATGATGACGAGTTGACCATAATTTTGGCCACATGTCAGTTGCAGCTAAAAGTCCGTCTTACTGTAGGTCATTGCGTTCATTTTTTTCTTTTTAAAAGGAGTTCTTTATTTTTTTCTGTGTCCAACTCCTAGACATATGATTTGGGTAATGCAGCTTTTGGGGGGACCCGAGGACTCAGCACAATATAATGAGTAAAGAAGCCAAATGACTCATGTCCTCCAACATGACTTCAGCTCTGTGGGGAAAAACATGAACCATGTTGAGTGACAAACCATGTGCGTTTGTGATGGGGCATTTATAAACACAAAAAAAGTAATATGCGTTTTCTTTCACCTTTTATGCTAAACATGTTTAAAAAGTACAATATTCTGTATCAATGCAACACATTTGCAGCCTACTAAACTTAGTATTTTACCGTTTTGTGCCCTGAAAATAGTTTTGTGTAGTTTGTACTCGTTTTAAGCAACATCCGTCATAACAATTAATGTGGATGTTACATACCCGCTTTTTAGGCCCGGGGATCCTGTCAATAAGGTCTGAACCGCAATCCTGAACTTATCAAGAGAAGAGGAGGAAGAAACAACAGTTGCCTGTTTCTGTTTTCTTTTCCAGTTTGGATAAAACTGGAAAATTCCCAAGGCTCTTCTTGTTAACATTTCAGGAGAGTAGCAGATCCATTCCAGTCGGTTGACATGGAGGCAGCAGTGGAGCTGAGCACACATGCATTTAACACCCCGTTTTCACTGGGCCTCAAGGGACTGTGAGGAACTGCAGGGTTATAAATTAGGGTTAAAGGTTGTGTCAAACTAGAGCTTGGGCATCACTGGGGTCCTGTCTCCAGCAGAGAAATGTCAAAAGATGAACAAATGGCAATGAAAAACGAAAGTTGTCCCATCTCATTTCATTTTTCGTTTTGAGATTTTAAAATAGTTTCCCTGTTTGTACTATTTTTAAGGTTTCTCTGTTTTCAAACCTGCTTATAGGGTAGACTTGGTTGCAGTTTTTTTAAAGACTATTCGGTTATTAGATCACAAAGAAAAAAAAGCCTTTTGCCAGCATTTTCTTGGTTCTGTGCTTTTACTGAAAAAGAGAGTTGCCTTTGTTTGAGTAACCTCGGCATTGCTGAGACTTCCCTAACGTATGAAATATTTGTGTCTTCTTGAAAAAGAAAGGGTTGCAACAGTTTTTTTTGTTTGTTTTTTTGGTTTTTTCATTTTGACGTTCAACCAAGACGTTTATTTGTCTTTCCAGCTTGCGAAGACAGACAGAAATTTACACAAGATCAAGTCAAGTTTTGACATGACCTCACTGGAGCAAAAAAGGCAGGGAATCGTGCCGAGGCTAGAGGCCAAATGTGGCTGTTCAGCAAATGCTGAGTCATACTTTACCCAAAGAACCAGGCAGAAACTTTTGAAATGGAGTTCATTAAAGACTAAAGGACGTACTCATCCGCTTCTTACAGTCATCTTTTTACTGCTTTCTTACTTGGCCTAATCCTGTTGTCTGGTATTCCGCTGCAGTGCTCCAAGTAATGTTCTTTAAAAATAGACCAGTGGCCCAAGTTTAAATATATTGTTGTCGAGCAGTTTGTGATGGCTGGTCTTTTCCACTCTGAGCATGCGTCTTGAATTGGAAGTGTTGCAGCTGATATCAGCAGGTTTTTCTTAATCCAGCTGCTCACCTCCACTAACTTTTTAAAGACCCACTCCAATGAAAATGGTGTTGTTGGGGTTTTTAACATGCTCCTTTGGCATGTTTCTGATTATGGAGGACGTGTATATAAGGGGAGTATTTCTTTATTCAAACTGTTGTGAATCAGGTGCAGGTTAAAAACTACTGTTTGTTACGTAGAAAATGAGATGGGCGGGCCACAAGTTCCCCACTCTGCTCCATTCTGATGCATTCACTTGTAGACGACTAGATCCATGTATGTCTCTGTTTTTCAAAACTGTACGGCTGGATAGCTCCAATGTTGCACCGCTAATGTTAGGTTGAGGGTGTGAGGGGCTGTAATCTAGCACGACAGAGTGTAAACAAACAGCTCTCAGCAGTAGTGAGGGGAGGAGGGGTTGAGTTGCTCCATGCCAACAGGCCCCGCCCACAGTTCAGAGTCTAATTTCCAATGAACTACTGCCGCTCTGCAGGAACGACAGGTTTTTGGATTTTGGCTAAAAATGGGATAATCACCATTAAAAGAGACCACTGACAACCCTTTTAAAATAGATCAAAAGATGATCACAATCGGTCTTGCAGATTCAGAGCCTGTCAAAATACCATCCAATACTAACGACGGGAAGTTTCTGGAGTGGAAACACTGACAAGCCCGTTACCACCCGGAAACCCTTGTTTCTTGATGGAGTGTCTGATGGTTGAGAACAAGCTGGGCTTTGTTTAAAGCAAACCATCTCTCTGCCACTGGATGAAAAGCCACTCTGAAAGCAGCAGGGCTGCTGAGACAGAGCCTTCCTTTCACATACTGCTCAGAGTTGAAGCAATGCTGCAGTCGTTATAGTGACCACGATTATCTGCAATGGGACATTTTCAACAACAATGATTTCCTCACAGCAGCACATTACTGGATATATTTTGACTGCTGCAGTCAAAAACATGACTGTTCTATCTGAAGCAGAAACTTCTGCCGTCCATTTTATCAAATATCCGCTGTCTAATTATGAATCAAAGGGGAAGCAGAGGTTGCGTTGAAGGCCAGCGCCTTTATTTTGCATCTGCCAAGAGGCGTCAAACATTATTTATTCATTTGGCTCAGGATGCAGTCGCACGCGGTGAGTCCAAGGTGATGAGAGGCACACAAATCAAACGGCCTGCTTGGCCAGGGCAAAATGAAGTTTGGCAGTCAAAAGTTTTTACTCGTCAGATCTTTCTCCTGTTGCTGGAGTCTAACAGTCCATGAGGTGGGAGTGAGAAGCAGGTGGAATTATTAGCAAAGCTCTTCAAAATAGAAGCCAATAAATACAAGGTTTTTTTGGAAATGAGACTTCCCATCACCCATCTGTTAACACGCCGTCTCGCTTGGAGCAGGGAGCCTACGTCAAAAATGCAATCTTTTTCAAACGCCATCTCTTTGTCTGCTTTTGATTTACAACGATTGAATGAAGAAATACTGAGAAATGCAATTTTGAGCTTAATTATCTTTTTGTCCTCCATAATCAGAAAACGCCATGTTAAAAATACCAAAAAAATGATTTTATTTTGCATCAGAGTTGGATTCTAAACAGGCTTGGAAGCAACAAAAAAAACATTTATCTGTCAATTTCTACCATCCGAAATAGTTTTTTACTTATTGTGGTTTTAGACTGTATTTAAAAACGGATTATATTTATTGTTGTTTTTTTGACTCAGCATGATGATCTATATGTTTTACTTCAAGTTAAACTCACTAGTAAGTTATGAACTTCAGATGGATTTGAATAGCTTCCTCTTATGTTTCACCATGGCAACCACTATTACCAGAGTTTGCTCAGTGGTTCAAAATACAGTTTCTTTTTTCTTTAATGTTAATCCCTAAAAAGTTAGTACCAGTACTGCTAATATGAAAAGTACATGTTTTACATTCATAATAGTCGGCTTTCTCCTTCAAAGATTAGCTAAAAAGAGAGTTCTGATGTGGACCTTAGTCATGGTCAGCAGCCATAGACCCATAAACAGCTGGGTTTCCCAAAGCTGGCTCACATTCCTGTTTGGAGCGGGGTTGACAGCTGCCAGGTCTTCCTAGCTCCACTTCCTGTGTTTTCTTTTCAACACCCCCCTCCCCTCCTCTGCTACTCCATAAATCTAACCTGCAAACATTGTAGAAGTAAAAACTGGACTAGTACACAACATGATCTTTTCTTGTTAAAACGGGGTAACTGTTTTGGACTTGAACTGTTTCTGAGTTACCTCTGTGACTTGCTGTAGTACCCTGAAAGATTTCCCAAGGCAAATGACAGGATGCCCGAGTCTCAGATAACAGGAACCGTTTTCTTTTGTATGCCTTTAAAGCACTTGTGTTAATGGTTTCACTGGTTTCCTAACTTCAAAGCCCTTCCAGAAAAAGTATGAGTAAATCGATGTACCAATTCTTGATCTGAGTAAACACCTACAATTCAATAAAAATTCCAGCCTGCTTCCTCATTTTTCCACTTCTGTTAAACTACGGATATCCAAGAACGTAATTCTGTTTATTTTTAGCCAAAAAGATTTTCAAAGGGAAGTTAGTCCTTCCGCTTTTTAACTGAAAATGCTTTTTTTTTGGTACCAGACTTGCTTTTTAGCTGCTATGTATGCAACTCAATTCAAAGGATCAGAGGCCCCGCCTCCTGGATGACATTCTGACATGTCTGGAATTCTCTGCATTCCTTAAATTCCATGTTTAAATGAAGTTTCCTAAATTGCTTAAATTCCATATTAGCTGTAAAATTCACTATAAAAATGTACTTATGTAAATATAGTACACTTAAACATGTACTTATAGTCATTTTTCTTTTTAAATATCCACTTTATGACAGATGGACTTCGGGAGCATTGAAAAAAAATTATATTTAGTGAAAAATTAATTATTCTTTTAATATGCATTCAATAAGATATTCTAATGTGTTATTTGTGAATTATTTGGAAAAGAGTCAAATTCTGCTGCACTCCTGATCTTCCATTTGATTTATAAAGTAAATAGTGTTCAACAGAAATCCTATTAGGCAGTTTCCTCCCCTTTATTCTGACGTTCTCCATGGAGGACCATCTCCCCCATGATTTCTCGACAACAGCCTTGTTTTAATTGTCTTGCAACATTAAACTTGCAAAGGCAGAACCGTTGGTTAACAGTCTCAGCTTAGAGGAAGAAGACAGAAACCACCAATCCTTTAACAGAGCAGTTGGACTTCACACGTCTTGCAGAGCTACAAGAAGCCAAATGAAATCAGCTGCGGCACATCGTCACAGGCACAGGGTTTCCGGCTCGCGCAGGAAGACAGATCCAATTTCACCCTCACCTCAGTTCAGCACAGAGGTCTAACAGAGGTGGGAGTGTTTATCTTGAGTCATCATTGTGCAATTCATACGCCATAAACCCAAAATAAAGGAGTCAAAGCACACAATGATTAGCCTTAAGTATCCTTTATATGTAAGCCCAGCAATATGTTACTCACAAATGTGAAGCCAGACATCTTCAATGACCTCATAACGGGTTGCAATGTTGCTACGGCAACTGGAAATAATCACAGACGTGTGTGGTCATTTAGGCCATTGTTGGAGACATCTGGTAATTATTCTGAATGTCCGGAGAAGCCTGCATGAGTTCATCTCTGAATGAAGACGCACAGTCATGTGTTTGTGGTCAATCAGTCAGCCAGAATGTCCTATTTCCATATTTAAAGTTGGCCCTAAATATGGAAATATATAGTAAGCCAAGTTGCTCACATTTAGAAAAAACAATAAAACTATCAACACAAACGCAAAAAATAAAAACCCACAATGACTCGTTCCTTTTTTTAATAGCAGAGGCACTAAAAATAAATGAATATAAAGCCGCACATCAACATTTGTTCAATTCTGCATGAAGACACTTTCTGTCCAAAACAGTAAAGGAAGTGCCTTTGTCTCCCACACCCACCACAAGCCCCCTAACAGCACACCATACAGCATCTTTATCAGTGGAAAAACTATCAAATAGCTCCAAAGCCAGAATTCTTGCCTATAAGACAACACATAATCATTTAAGTTTGAAATTATACAATTTACATCATCTTCTTTTTTTTACGTTTTTTGGAAAATGTTCCTCATAACACTACAAATTCCTTAGTTTTCTCTGATTCCAAGGAAAGGAAGGAAGTCTGGGGGGAGTAGAAATAAATAATCTGATAAAAAGAGAGGAAAACCTGTTTCACAGAGGCTCCAGAGAACACACAGAAACAAGTTAAAATGCCTCAACCTAAGGGTTTAAATAGATGTAGACCATCCCTCCATCTATTACATGATTCGACTGTCACCAGAGTAACTCTCCAAATGTATTACCCAGCAACTGCCAGGCTATCTGGGAGTGCCCAGACTGACAGATTAACAGACAGTTAGTTACAGTTATGTCTGCCTTAATTTAGCCTAAATCTTTCTTTTGTGGGCTAATAACAATGTCTGCTTTAAGCCCTTCCCAGTGCTTGGTTTCTCTTCCAAAACTGCCATGTATGGGTTAAGGTTTCAGGATAAAAATGGAGGAAACGTCTTTATCATTTCCTGCCATGCAGTTGTTCTGAAGAACGGCTTTGTGGCTGGGAGAGTTTTTCCATCTAATTATACCCCAAAACTGCAGATGGTGAGGTCAAATGGACTATTGCTTAATTTAGGAGAGTTTTGCAAATTGATAATTAATGGACCAAAAGAATTTAAATTGCAGTGTTGGTAAGGAGGAAGAAAAACTTTTCAAATTAAAAGTAGTTAGATATTCAGAACTTTAAGAGGCAGTTACATTCAACAATTGGGGCAGTGTTGCTTTTTATTTCAATTTAGGTTTTTCAAACTTTAACAAGAAAAAAATGATCAATTTGGTTCAGATTAGAATTCAAGAAACATCTTTTTAAAGAATGGTTTTCTCTCTTTGACTGGGGGTCTGCTAGCTGAGGCTTTGGGGCCACAATTGGCTCTTTTACCCCTATAGTGGCCCCTCTGGCTGAAGAGAAAAGTAATTTTTAGAAGTAAGGGTTACTTAATTAGAATTGATTTAATGTAGATCAGTTTTGTTTATAAAATTTATAGCTGACGTGCTACTACAAGATAAACTATGTAAGTGAATTTACATCCTGCTGACATAATACTTTCAAAAACTTTAATAAATTGTCTGATCTTTTCTGATTGGTCAGTTTATTGTGTGCATATCCTCCTATGCTGCACAACAATGGTTGGTGGGATGTATAACAAGAGAAAATCAATTTTTTTGTCGTGTTGTTTTAAGTCCGACTCCAATCATCTTTTAAATCGTTGTAAAAGCTTTCCCTGTGGTCTTTTATTTAGTTTCTGCCGAGCAGCAGTAGCTCATCAGAAATTTGCCTCTGAGTTGTGGGCGGGACCTATTGGCAGGGAGCCTAGGCTCATTTCCCATAATCCCTTTGTTTACACTCTCTCCCACAGGCCCCCCAACCTAACATTAGCAGTGCAACAAAAGCGGCGAGCAATATCAAAGCTATTAGGCCATACAGTTACGAAGAAGATGCCATCTCGGTCGAGGAAAACAAAGACGTACATAGATCTATTTGTCTGAATCGGAATGGAACGGAGCTTATAGCCTGCCGATTGTATTATCTATGCAACAATTACAAGCTTTTTCAAATGGCATGAATGTGTCTGCTCCTGAGTCACAACAACTTGAATTGGCGTATACTTATATTGCACTTTTCTACCTACAAGGCCCAAAGCGCTTCACAGTCACACTCATTTCACACACTGATGGTGGCTCCACTGCCGAACACTGGCGCCAACCTACCACCAGAGGCAAGGTGGGGTTCAGTGTCTTGCCCAAGGACACTTCAACACATGGGTGTGCAAGGCGGGGAATCGAACCTGCAATCCTTATATTCCATTTTTAATCTTTATTCTCTTTGAATGTTTCCTCCATCAAGAGAAAAAATGACACAAGAACATGTTTAAAACACCAAAAATAAAATATTCATAGGAGCGGGTATTTTGTAGGAGTACCTGGTCCAGATAGAGGGCCTCTTATTTTGAAAAGAATATGGGCTTTTGTCAAAAGTAAAAGAGAAAAAAAAATCAAATCTTCGGAAAATCCTAGTTTCTATTTATATTTCTGTTTTATTCATGCCATACAAAAAGTAATGTAAAGAATTCAAAAGTAGTATCTGATTTGCCTATAAGGGTAAAAATATAAGCATTTGGTGCTTGATGAGTGAAAAAAGCCAAATATGGCTTAACCGGTATGATGCTGACCCCCATCTTTGATCACTAAAAAAACAATGCATTTGTAATATGTAGCAAGAAAATGTAAACTTTTTCTCTAAATTCTAGTCCTAGTTTAGTCAGCGATGGCACCCACTCAGCTACAGGAGGCAGGGCGCAGTCTCAAGGGGGGAAAAGGGCGTCACTGCACTTTATTAAGACTACTTCAAAAGAGTTTGGAATTATGTATGAAACTATGTAACTAATGGCAGAATAACATAATGCAGATACGTCTTTTTTAACAGTATAATATCGTTTCAATGCAGGAATGAGGGTGAACCCCGAGGGACAAAGCGACAGGTAGGTTCCAAGTTGAAGTACCACCAGACCAGCCACAACTATTCACGAAGAACCGACAGATGGTTTCCCATCATGGGAGGAAAAGAAGTTTACCCACCCGGACGAGGTTGCTAACGGCCGCCTGCACCGTAGCCACCGGCGCCGATAGATCTGGTATCGCCTTTCCGTCAACTTCACCTTCCTCGTGCATTATCACCAGATGGGATATTTGCTGAGCCACCGGCTCCAGGATACTTTCTATAGTCTTCGTGTGAAAAACGGGCATTTTGGCTGCTTTTTTAACGCTGTCCAAAGAAAATACCACACCACCAAGGGCAGTTTCTCTACGACTCCAACACGGATAAAACCTCAAAGCAACTTAAATAAGCCTTTCTTCTTCCCGGGACAGCGTGCAGACTTCAACTACACCGAGGAGCCATGAACTGGTGGTGGAAACTCGGACAGCGCGAGCGAGCTGTGCGTCAACGAACGTCGTAAGTCACAGCGGCCAATCAGAATGCGGCTAGGCAAGATTTGTAAAAAATGATTGGCTATTTTGAGTGCCACTCAACATTAGCACTGCCCTCTTTCCCAATGGAGCGTTTGCTCTGGATCCGAGTGCTTCCTAAATTACGTAATACACTCCTATGTCCTAAAAAGGGAAATATGCCTCCTGTTAGCGAAGCATGGGATTCCTGGGCTGTAATTTAGCTCATTACATTTGAAAGGCAATAAATGACTCTTGAGAAATTTGACTTGAAGAAGAGAAATAGTGCATTTAATAAAAAAAAAAGATTTTTTTTAAAGACAGCACTATGGCAAAACTGCCTAATTTGCTAGTTTTGTGGTTTTCATAATGTCATGCATTCAGTTTGCTAAGGAAAATGTACAACTATTGTGTGTAAATAGAAACCAGAAGGAGTTGTTTACTTTTCCTAATCCATCCCGCACCCATTATTACAAAATCCCACAGGGATAAGTGTGGTGCATTTTTTAAATTCCTTATCTGTCCAACCTCCTGAAAAAAAACTAAAAAAAACTTCTGAGGATCCAGAAACTGCCAAGCAAACTAGCAAAAGAATTTCCACAGAGTCCCAAGGCGGCCTGCACAGCACCAGTTTGTTGCCTAAAAAGGAAGAGTGCAAAAAGAAGGAATCAAGTGGGTCACATACATAAACAGAGGGTTGATATGCCATCTAGGGGAGTTTTTGTACTAAAAATGTCCAAACACATTCAGCAACAGCAACCCCACGCCAGCCACATCCAGGTATTCCCTTCACATGTTCAAATTGTCACATATTTTATGTCCCCCTAACGCTAAATATATTGACCTCCACATGTCCTCAAAGTGGGCTAAATGCAGTGTCCTGCAGACTTCAGACGAGTGAATATAGACATCAAAGATGGCCTGCTGCTTCCTCAGCTCTCCAGTTACTCCAGGCTGTCCCATGTGATCCAGTCTGGAATGTGCAGGTCTGGTCCAGATGGGTGGTCTGCACTCTCCCCTACTGTCCTACTCCCTGTTGATAAGACAACAAGGCAGTGTCCTGCTGCGGCAGGGCAGACAGGGAGCCGTCTCAAAGGTGTGCACAGTTACAAACACTTAAAAATCTGAAAATAGAGATCTCTGAATGTGGAGACATTACAGTTCAAAAGTTATGTATTTACCTTATTAGAGTATCATTGAGGATTATTATTGGTCAAACAGATATAAATATACAGTAAAAGTTTGTAGCATGGGCCAGTTGTTGGTAGTACTACAGGTTTTTTGAATCAGGTTTCCTTCTATTCTTGTGTCCACAAATATTTAGTGCCATCTTGTGGTTGAGAATAGTAACTACAACCCCTGCCACAAAATCACTGATTTTAAATCCTTTATTACTTTTGAATGTTTGGATCTAACAGTAATGTAACTTGTTTTAAATTTAAGTTTCCCTTTGAATAAAGTAGAATACAGTAGAAAAAAATGAAGTTAGTGTTATTGGTTGAAGGATGGACATGTAATTTGTTTAAACTTTTTAAAGCACGTCATTATGAGTATAACTCCATGTGAATGTAGAACTGAAAAGAAAACAAGGGTGAAAAACAAAGAAATAGGTTAGTGCCCTGATATGATAAGATATTTATTTTATAAAGTTGGTTTCATTTAGTTTTAAAGATGAGATGTTGAAAAAAAGAGTTCCCTGTGTACAAATGGAAACATGTTAACTATTGCAAAACCTGCTGATATATCTCAACTAAGCAATTGCTCACTGTCTGCTCATTTTAGTACATACCCAGATGGTGCTACCTTACCAGCTCTTGTGCATTTAGTCTAGGATCTCCTAGGGTGGCCTTGCAATGGGTTGGTCACCTGCCCAAGGTGTACCTCACCTTTGCTTAGTAGCTGGGATAGGCTCCAGCAACCCCATTACTCCAAAATGGATTTACAAGGTTTGGAAGACGGATTGATGTTGTTGAGTGCATAAAAAGTCTCTTTAAGAATCAATGTAATCTATTGCTTTTCCTGTTGACGATAATAGTATTGACACTTGCAGTCTGCATGGTTTTGTGAGCATATAAATCCAAATAGATAAAAAATAAAGTTGAAACTGTGCATCTTTAAGAAAAAAATCACAAAAAGAGTTGCATTAATAGAGCTATGATATGGCTCCCTGTGATAAACCACATGAGGGCACTAAAGTCTGCCATGGGAGGAAATTGTCGTTTCAATCTTAAAAATGTCTATAATAAGGTTTTAATTCAATGGAACAACTTTGATCATAGTGATAATCTGGCCCTTCACAATTGAAAAAAATGGATTTGATTTGTTTTTATATTAACAATTTAGCATATTAAAGAAGAAAATAACCAAGTTAATTCAAGCTTAATTTAATCTAAGAAATTGTATTTCTTAAATTAAAGCCACAAAGGTCTAGGATTTGAGGCCAGAACAGTCTCATAGAAAGACCAAGTTTTTAGTAGCTATCCTTTCTATGCAAATGAGCTTCTAGGCATCAGAATAAAGCACAGAAAATACATATACGTAACGTATCAGGCTTCCATCACTCAAATTCCTTTATTTTCTAATCTGTTGTTTAACTATATTTTTTGCTTATTACTGTTTTACATTTATGCTATGGATCTTTCCCCTATTCAATTCATTTTCTCATTACTTTGTATTTGCAATCTCAATGTCATCTCTCATTATTGATGAAGTGAAATGTACTTTAGTAAAACAGAGGATGTTACAGACTTCTCTGGTCTGGTCATCTATCTCATGCAGCACACATCCATTTGGCTCAGCATCTTGATTCTGGAACATGAGGGTCCCAGCAACAAAACCCTGCCCGTGGGATCTGACTCAGTACAATTGTCATGTCCTATAACTACAGCAGCATCAAAAATATAAGGAGGACTCACAAAGCCTCTGTCAGTTTGTACAAAAATCTTGACTCACTTTTTGATTCTAACATTTGCAGTCATGTAACCATGTGCATGCAGCTGGTGAACTGAATTGTGGGTCGTCTGTTTGTTTTGTTGTTCTCTGTGTGATTGCTGAGGATATTGTTCCTCATAACACAAGCATTAAATACCTAAAGAAGATAATGTTATGTGTATCGCATTGCAGGAAAGTAAACCCTGTTTTTGGTTGACCATCACATTATATTTATAGCATTCTGTTGAGGTGTTCCAGGTCCAGGACCTTTCCTTGTAAGTTCCGGCTCATTATCGTGGCTTGCTGGAACTCGGAGCTGCACTAAATATAATTTTATCCACAGCAACGTGTCGAGTGCCCGATGGCAAGCAAACAGAGCAGAGTTAAACCAGGGAGGTGCTGGAGGATTTAACGGCGAAAGAGACAGCATTTCCCTCAAGAGTTGGCTGATTGAAGTGGGTTAAAAGAAAAGAAAATATTGGATATGTTGCGTGTGGGTGGCAAACAACTCCAAATGAATGCTAAAACAGCTCCATGAGAACTGGACAGACACTTAAAGGTCTACCGTGCACATGACTGTAGTGATGCAAATGTGGATCCAGAAATACCTTGGATGCAGGTTTTCATTTTTAAAGAAAAAGCACTTACATTAAATATTTTTCCAAAGGTTTTTTCTTGATTAAAGACTAAACAGCAATACATTTTTTTAAAAATGTATTTATAAAACATGATATTTATTTGATGATCAGTCTGATGGGGTTTTATGATTGGTTAGCGAGTATAAGGGGAGGAAAATCAAAATGTTCAGTTAAATACATGTTGGATTTAGAATTTTCTGAGTCTTTAAATCAATTAAAAAAGCTCCAAAGCAGTTTTTAAAGAGAATAATAAGGTAAGATAAAGAAGCAAAGTTACTTATATCTTAGTATTTTTGACAATGAGCACCGGTGGCCATAGTGATAATGGCCACAATTGATGCAGAAATGATTTTAAATTACATCCATACTCTAATTTGTGTTGTTGCATTTCATTAATTTAATGACATTTTTATTCTTATTGATTATCCCGCAGTCACAGCTAACTATTCGTGTTTATTTTCGGTTTTCTCTATCATTTCGAGAAGAAACAGGATTTCTGTTCAACTTAGATCATTTTAAAAAAGGGGAAAACCAGGATGTTTATGAAAAATGCCAAACGAAAGTAAGCTTAATCTTTTCCGTATGGGAACAAATAAAAAACTTTTGAGACAACTATCTCCTCTGTGTCCAAGTCTGCCTCAGGTGGACAATACTGTGTTGGACGATGGGTTAGGTTATTTCTTTATTTGTACAGCACAAAAGTGTTTCACAAAATAAGACAGAGTAAAAGCACACAGAAAGAAAAGACATACTTGAGATTGTAATAAAATCGTAAAACAATAATTATGACAGTAAAATCATTACTCATAACTGAAAATCAGCTTAAAACAAGATTAAAATAGAAAAATGCACTGAGCTAAACAAATAGATTTTAGTCTGGATTTGTGGATAGTCAGAGTGAACAATTGTCTGACATTTTGGTACTCAACTAGGTTTGATATATATATATATATATATATATATATATATATATATATATATATATATATATATATATATATATATGTATGTGTACAGTTTTATTTATTTATTTATAAACATATAAATATCAACCGTATGTGTTTGATACATACATGAGACCTAGCTCAAGAATATAATCATGTTATATTTGTGTCATGGGATGTTTCTTTGTTTTGCTATGCAAATTTAAAATACACTGTCATTGACAAAAATAATGTTAATACGAGAACATTTAACAATATATTTGATTTTTTTAAAATGTTTTAACAACTTTCAATGTTTGTTCCCAGTTTCTGTTCCAAGTCGTGTTTTAATTATGATTCTACTGTTTTTGGCCTAAATAAAAAAACCTTTCTTGGACAGTTTCTGCAGAGGGGCAGGAGTTCAGCAGAAATTTAGCTCTGAGTTGTGGGTGAGACTATTGGTGGAGTGAGCCTGCCCTTATTTCCCATCATCCCTATGTTTAGACTTTCTCCCTCTAGCTTAAAATCCCTCACAGCCCCAACCTAAAGTTCCCGGTGCAACAAAAATGGGGAACAATATTGGAGCCATGCAGATGTGCAGTTTTGAGCCAGATTCCAGCTCAGATGAGGAAAACAAAGACACACATGGATCTATTTGTCTACAAGGAGATGCATCGGAATGGAGCTGGGAGCTTGTGGCCTGCCATCTGTAATTTCTACATACTTTTCCAGATGACATTTGTTTTTGTCTGTTCGTGTGAATAAAGAAATACTCAGAAATGCTATTTTAATCTTATTTTCCTTGAACATGTCTCCCATCATGAGAAGAATGCTACAACATGTTATCCAAACACCCAAAAACACAATTTTCAGAGTGGATCTTGAGGGAAAATAAAGATTGTGTACAAGTCATAATGCTGCCGACAGGCAGAGAGGTGAATTTCTCATGCCTATTCTGGTTGTCTTCATTAGCTCTTGTCACTTCCCCCCCACACACACTTTTTTTTTACATGTATGCACTTTGAAACATGATGCAACTTCATTTGTAAAGCTTTGATCTGAATAAATACTTATTTATCTTTTTCCAATAACATGACATGATTCGGTTGTTCTTCTCTGCTTTGTTTATTCCTTTTTCTTTCATGTTGTTTCTGGGTTGACACATCTGCCAGCAGGAAATTGCCCTCCTCAGCCCTGACTCAGACGGTTTGTTAGTGTTGCTCACTCTCTCCTCCCCTAGCTTTGCTTCTTTCCTCCCTCTCATGCCTTCTTACTCCCTCCCTCACACAACATCTTTACTTAGTCTCCTCATTCTCAGTTTCCCTCCTTCTGATCACTTTAGTCTGTTCTCCCTCACTCCTCCTTGGCTCTGTCACTCACATCAGTTCTCCCTGGACATCATCTCTTCCATCAGAGATCGTTGGATCTGCGTTTTGCCAAGTGGACGCACTCCCCCGCAGTCACCATTTCCACCCCGGAGAGTTCCACGCTGGCAGCGCAGCCTCTTCCCAGGCTGAGCATCGGGCGGAAGACCCTGGTGGCAGCTGCTGTTGGGGTCATGCTGGTCCTGGTTCTGGTGGTCATCATCCCTGTGCTAGTCAGCTCAGTTGGCACAGGCAGCACGGAAGACAGTGCCAGCCACTACGAAATGCTGGGCACCTGCCGTATGGTGTGCGACCCTTTCCCGAGCACCGGCACTGCAGGCTCAGGCGTGCACACCGGCACGGACACAGCAACCACCGGCTTTCTAGTGGACAATGGGGAAGACCTGAGTGATCACAGCATCGGCCCACCATTACCTACATACAGCGCTCACGGTGCACAAGGCAAAGTGGGACGTCCCGGAAAGCCTGGACCCCCGGGACCCCCTGGAGAACCAGGTCCACCTGGGCCAAGGGGACCACCAGGCGACAATACGGACATTGTTCGAACAGGAGTTCTTGGAGCAGTCAGCACAACCACCTACAACACCACTCCGCGGGTGGCATTCTATGCAGGACTACGAAACCCTCAAGAAGGTTATGATATACTGCATTTTGACGATGTGGTGACGAACATAGGTGGTAACTATGAGGGTACAACAGGCAAGTTTACCTGTAAGATTCCCGGCACCTACTTTTTTATCTATAATGTGCTGATGAGAGGAGGAGATGGCACCAGTATGTGGGCGGACCTGAACAAAAACGGTCAGGTGAGTGGCACTTTTAACATGCATTTATCTCAGCGTGGAATCAAAGAAGAATCCATTTTTTAACTTTAAGTGAAAGCATATGAAAATGAATTGAAATCCCTCAGTGGACCGTTATCACATCATACTGCCTGGAGGACAGTGCATACATCCTTGCAAGCTGTCCAAAGGCATTATTTATGTATGTGTGGGGATTTTAGCTGGGATTTTGTCTGTTGTCCCAGTGCAGCGTAATGACAATTCACTGTGGCACACTGCCACACTGTATATCTGTGTGTATTAGACATCCAATGATGTACACATTGACGCATATGGAAGCAGCACAGCACTATCTCTGCTCTGCACACACCAAAATACAGCCCGGGGTATTGGCTAGTTCAAAGCTGTTGCCCTTTGAAATACAACAAACTTCATAAAAATCATGATGTGCCAGCGTGCATATCAGGCTGCCCATCAGGAGAAGGCATTTCAATATTGATCCATGATGTTTTCTGTATTCACGGATCATTTTGGAATGGCCTGAAGGCTCCCGGAGGATGGAAGTGATAAAACACCTCACGTGCTGAAGCTTTTAACACTTTACTTCAAATATCCATCAACAGGCTTTACACAGAGCGGACTTAATAATACAAATCACAGTGTAAAAAACCCACCCTGTTCAAGAATGTACACTTGAATATAACAGATGGGGGAGATGTAGCACACTCAAAGATTTTGCTGTCATGTTTGATTGCATCACGTTGCAAGGTGCATCCTCAAGGAGCAAAGTACCCTTTAGAGCTGTGAAGAAACAATGGACATGCAAACCAAAATTATCCACAATTATCCGCATTTGCGTAGATCAGGATTATCCAAGGGCATGTGCTTATGTTTAAAGGGGAGAAAAAGAGAGACAAACAAGAAACATATATAGTGTAAATTAAGGGTAAGAGTACACATTTTGATTCAAGAAAAAAACACTGATTTCACAAAAATGCTGCCAAACCACTCACCCATACACAACCTGTAGGCAACTTTACTCAGATCTGTAGAGGTTTATTAGCCTCCTTCATCAGGTTTATGATGATAAATGATGACAAACACAACATTTATTGCAAATCTTTCTTTGTGTTGAGATTTAGCAATAGCATGATTGGCAGGTAATTTTGAAAGGAGCTGCATTTGATTTTTGGAGCATGGATGAACTCTAGTGTAGTTACAGTGAGGCAAAATCAGGCCATCTTCACTTAAGTTCACTAAGCTTTGTATCAGACCTCAATATATTGCCAAGAGCTGCAAAAACGTCCATATTTATCTAATAGAAACATCACTGCAGACAAAAAAACATGTGCTTTTAGCTTAAAAAAGACTCCCTTACAACTATTCTGTAGTCTTTCTCTGCAATTCCTTCATTAATGCCTATTTTGCCTTCTTATTAAGTCTCCTAAATCTGGGTAGAAGTGCAGATAAATCCAAATGTTTGGTGTGGTGAAGCTGTAACAGCTGACCTGGCAGCCAAATACACTGAATGTTAGCTTAAGCTTAAGGAGGATCTGTCCTCCAGTGGATAACTCCACATGCAGAGGGATTTGTGTGTGATTTCTCATAATAAAACACCCTCTGTAATTATCCCGCGTTGACAAAATGACACATTTTACTGAGGATAACATGACATTTTCGGGGCTTCACCCAGGAAAAGGTGGACGCTGGGGTTGAATGTGAAGGAAAGGGATAGGATGTAGTGCTGCACTTCCTCAGAGGCAGACTGAGTCAAGCTTGAGTCCTTCAGTTGAGTCATGAGGTAAAAAAACGAAATATTCACCATAGGGGACACATTCTCAAAGTCAAACTCTCTGTTCAGCCCACATCTTGCAAGATTTACCCTTTCCATCCACAGAGAAATTGATGGTCTTTTAGTAGTATGGGAAATTGGATTTATAGCATCTTAATTAGAATTTATTTATAACACTGGTTTTTCAAATGATAAGACTTTTAATGTTGTTTTTTTAACCTGTCCTCTTGCTGCACCATGTGAAATATTTCAGGTTAGGGCCAGCGCCATTGCCCAAGACCAGGACCAGAGCTATGACTACGCCAGCAACAGTGTCATTCTGCATTTAGATGCAGGCGATGAAGTTTTCATAAAGCTGGACGGGGGAAAAGCTCACGGTGGCAACAGCAACAAATACAGCACCTTCTCTGGGTTCCTCCTGTATGCTGACTGAATCCCCGAGAGGAAACAGCGGCTCGCAGGTGACAGATCTCCACCGATAGATTCTGATTTTCACTTCTTGAACTAAGGCTCATGTTGCCCACAGCCCCAGATCCACAGTTAGATTGGCTCATTGGAGATGCTTATTGCTGTGGATCTGCAGGTTTCGGTTACTTCCGCCTCCTCGTCCATTCATTACACTGTAAACTGTGTGCCTAACAGACACGCCTTGGATTGACATGAACACTCAGTTCAGTCACGCTGGGGTGCAGTGATAAATCTGACGGTGGACTCAGCCTCATCCCACTTGTGAAATGTGATCTTCAGGTTTCTGTTGACTTGTTTCATGTATGTAAGATGTTGCACAAAAATGAAAGAGGAATTTATCCAGAGAACTTGATGTATGTTGGATGAGATTGTGATGTCTGAGTGGCAAACAAGTGTGATGAAAGTGTGTCTTTTCAGCTCATCATATCTGGAAAATTGTGTGAGTATAGAATTGTATATTTGATATTCAATCTTTGTGCATAATACAGTCGAAGTAACGTCAACTTACTGTATTTTCTCTGTAACCACCAACGCTGTTGATAGGTATGGTCTTATCATGTAACGTGCTCATTGAAAAATTTGCTTATGCATGCATGCCACACTTGTTCACGTGTTCCATGTCTTCACAAATGATAAATGTTGATTCAGAAATTTGGGTTAAAAAGATCATTGTGGACTTTGGGGAGAGTTACTGTTGTTCATTTAACTTATTATTTTTAATTAAAAAATAGCTCCCAAAGCTGAACATCATTGGTTTCCTTCATCGGCTGTTCTGATCTTTCATTATCCTGTGAAACCAGCTTTTAGCCCTCCAAATGTTACAACTAAAAGAAGCCCGCCAACGCCGCGAGAGGCAATCAATGTTGGGGATATCACAGCTGTGTTAAATGCCAAATGAAGCAGGGGAAGATTGGGAGGCACAATCAAAGGAGGGACGTGTTTTTTTCCCCTTAACAGCCATGGATACGGTGGGGGGACGGGTGTTAGACCATATCATGACAAAGCTTAGATCCACCCTGCAAAGTAAACCAGGGCAAATTATGCTCTGCTGTGACTGCGACACGAGTGTTAGCGACAAGAAAAACAGCTCGCGGGCACAAACTGTTAAAACTGTCCGGTTTTCTTAAAAGCTGCTTTGACATTATGATATTCTTTCGACGCGATTCACCTCTGACACTGGTTCCCAAACTGTCTCTCACATGTAGTTGGAAGCGCAAAGTCAAAAGTTCAAAAATTTGGAGGATATCAAAATGTGAGATTCTTTACATCAGTCCGCTGAGATAAACAATACAAGTGACAGGATTAGACTAAATGGACACAATGAGCTGTGTTACAATATCCCGATGTCACTTTAACTTCTTCTTGCAGTCGAAGCCACAAAACATTCTGCTCTGAACTTACGCTTGAATTGAAATTCCTCCAGACACAATTAAGAGTGAGGTTCTGCACATAGGCAGAGGTCATCCGAGCCATGGGGCCATCGAGTACTGGAGCAGGCGCTTTTCTCCTTGCAGCATGCATGAGCAGATCGTCACATTAGAGACTTCATGTCACAATGTCAAAGACAAACGCCGGCGGTGTGGTCGCAAAGAAACGACTCTCTCTGCTGAGACCATTGCGTGTGGACATTGCCCGAGAGAATGCAGCATCTGTACTTTGTATGATATTGTCAGGGAGAAGCAGAAACTCAAATCAAAAGCTTAAAAACTAACGCTAAATGGCATTTATTCTTCGAAACACATGGCCTAAGAGGGCGTAACAGAACTATACATATTAGGCTTCTTAAGGTTGTGTATTCGTAAAAATTGGTTGTTTCATTAACTTTTGCCAATGGGTGCTTCTAACTATTATTGTGCAAAAGGAATTACCTTTGACTCACTTTTCATTAGCACAATTATTAATTTGAACTTTTCCTTTTATAAGTGAAAATAATTCTCAGTGTTACAAATAATTTAGGTGATTTTATACATTTTCAACCTGAGCTAAAAATAAGGTTGATTCAGGTCCTCCCACCCACTCCCTGTCAGGAAATTGAGATGGCTTCAGTCTGACATTTGCATGGGGCAAGTCGTTGAGGCGTTAGGCTTATCAGACCACTGCAGAGCGAGCGTGCACGCATGTGGGGCCGTGTGTGCGAGCGTTTGGGTCAGCGTGTCTGCATGTTCCTTCTGCGAGAAAGGAGAATGTCTTCACTGAAATGTCTAAAGTGACGCTAATGAGCCCCTTGCTGTTGTTATCTTGAGCATCCCCACTTAGCGCACTGGGGGACATCCAAAATCACAGATAGATGCTCTGTCAGGCTAAATTGCTCTTCATCCTCCGACACAGTCCCTCCCCATCGGAGATGCAGCCACCTGCCCCCTCCAAAAAATAAAAAAACCCATGGAGTATTGCAGGTTTTACGTCAACAACTAAATGTTTCTGTTTTAATTATTAAACGTGACGGAGTGTTAACTATTATCTGAGTTCTCATCATAAACAAAAAAGGTCAAATAGTCATGCCACATACTGACAGTTAATGTGGATTTATCCAACAAGCTGAAGCAAATGACATGAATCAAGATGAGTGTTGATCCCTCTGGCAGACAGTGACATGTTTCACGAGATAAGTGAAAAGGCCTGATCTAAGTGTGCCACAGCGTAGCTATGTTCATTTCAAACGTGCTCTCCACACTGTTATCTAAGAGGGTCGGACGCCTGCTTAACATAATGCAATAGCAGTTCACATCTTTTTCACTTGTACCCCTAACAACGACAAAATGATGATCTGTCCCTGGAGCGTCCAGTTCTGAATCAGGAAAAATGTCTAATGAATGAAGGAAGTGGGCAAATTTGTCACTGATTTGAACAACTTTGTTATCGTTTTGTCGTGTTGTGTGGATTTTATGTCGGTTTCAGGAATAGTTAATAATAGTTCTGTTTGTGCATTTATTTTTATGTATGGTAAACAAGTCCCTACCCCACCCTTCTTTGTTTAAATCCTCCACTGAGATGCTCCTCCTTGTCTTTGCTGATACAATCTAAGGTTGTGTCTGAATTCCTTCACTACTCACTACTTACTGCACTACACAGTGCATTCGCCATTTTGTCTGGGTGTCTGAATTTACAATTTACAATTTCAGTCACCTGGAAATTTCCCACAAGTCCCTGAGAAAACTTAGCGTGCATTGATGCTCACTAAATTGGCGATATAAACAGCATTGCATTGCGTTTAAACAAATTTTGATATGGAAAAAAATGCATTCAATTAGTTTTTTATAAATCTTCCAAGTTTTCATCATTAGAACATTCATAAATAGTCTTTGTTAAAATGTCATGTTTATGGGTTTTTAATTTGGCAAAAGGTTGACGTCATATTTGGCTTTAAAAAAAATGGTATTGAGAAAGTGTCTGAATTGAAGTCCAGGGATAGTCTAGCACTATATCGTCATTTTGGGGTTTTTTAGTGAGGGAAATCGGACGTAGCCTAAAGTTACGAACACACCGGACATGTGTCACATGTTCGCATGTATAGCCCATGGTTTCAAGCTGGATGAGCACGGAGGGGCTTCTAATTTTTCTGTTCACTAGTTTATGTCCACCACCTACAGTTGGAAGAGGCTTAGTGAGAAATGTCAAAGCGGAGCAAATCTCGTGAATCTTGCTCCAGCCTTTTTCTTTCACGCCTCTATGTTGACACATGAAAGACATGTCATATACTTTTGGCCAGCACAAACCGTAATTATTCATTTTTCCTCCATGATCAGTTTTCAAACAGTTGGCACCTCTGCGGATTAAAAGAGACGCCATGTCACTAGAGTCCCTGATTAGTCAAAGTTAAATTGGTTTAACTTTCAACGTGAGTTCAACAGCGTTTTGTACGTAGAGCCTGAAAAACGCGAGACTTTGAACGCGGAAGCACAAAGACTTTTCATTGGAAGTGGCCGCTTGAACGTGCGTAGCTGGGGGGATTGTGAACACAGCTGTAGTGCGACAAATGCAGAGAGCCTGAACACAAGCAACCAAAACAGAAAAACAGAGAAATACCAGACAAAAATGTGAAAAACTTGTAGACGAATTAAAAACAGGATTTGTACAAAACAAATCTGAGAAGAGCAAAAGTGTGACAAACAAATCTGGCAAAGAAAGCCTGAACTTTAACACACTGAGGGAGCAATTAGCAGAAGCAGAGACAGCTGCGGCCATTAACAATTTAAAGCAGGTGTGAACAAAACAAGGAAAAAACACAAAAATGAAACTGAATCACGCGACACTGTACTGAACTGAAAAGGATAGATCCTCACAGATACACCAAACTTTTACTAAAAGCCAATAAACCTGTTCTATTTTCATTTTAGCACTTGATTTAGAAAGAAATTATTCAAATTAGTAGTAGGACATTTCAATTATATATACTTGTTGGAAGGATTCTGGAGCTCAAATGGAAAAAATTGCTTTGCCCAAAATTTTGACTAACACTGTATTAGTGGCTCATTGCATCCTTAATGGAATCTGACATACAACCGTAATGGTTGACGAATGTAGTGACTGTAAACTTGTTATCATACGCAGTTTGATGCCATCTGTTTGAATAAAGGACAATAAACCAAGCTGCTCATTTCTACTAACAGTGCTGTGAACATTCCTTCTCTTTGCTTCCATCCTAACTGGTTATGACTGTCAGACAACCTGGCCAATCTAGAGTGGGTGCAGGTTAAGACTTATGTAACGCTGTATGTTGGATGAACTCATTCCTGGGGACATGCCATGATCGGAACGACAGATGGGGTTTTTTTGCACCTCGGAAGTAAAACCAAAAAAAAAGGAAGGATCACAAGCATGACAGGAAAACAATAATGTAATTGTTTGCATCATAAATAATAAAAATGAAAGCAGATGGAATCCCTGTTCTAAAATGCTCTGTGTTAACACAACAAGGACCTGTTTTTCCTACTGCACATTGTGTTCTTAAAATCCGAAATGAAATCGCAAAGGAAGTCTAAACAACATTCAAATAAAACATAGAAGCTAATATTATGTAGGGGTTTAAAAATTGGATTTTACTGAACTGAATAGTAAAGCAAAGAAGTGGTGGTATGATAATATGGGACTTAATTAGCAAACAAAACTCTGGTCATCATCTCTGATTTTAAAACTTTCAGAGAGTCCTTTAGAAATTCAATCCGTCTCATTAGCAGCTGGTATTTTTCTACCACCCCTCCACTCAGAGCAGTCATATTCACAGGATCCTGATGAGGCTCGGCAGCATGTTTGCAGCTGACAAGAAAGCCCTGCAGTTAGTCATAGAAACTGGCCAGAAAAATGGAAAACACACACACACACCTCTCTGTCCTGAAAGTTATTTACATCTCATGCTGCATCTTTAGGTCTTCATCTCACCTTGGCCACAAACGGTTTGAACATCTCCCTCAGGCTAAAGACACAGGCCCATCAAAGCGCACATCAAAAGCCTGGCAAACAGTTTTTCCACTCAAAGCCATCACTTTGCACTAAACACCTCACAGGCAGCATAACAAAAACCCATTTATGTATTTATTTATGTTTTGGCTTCACGGCAGCTTTTAATTTTGTCCATTAATTTATAACAACCCCGAAGAATTTTAGTGCTGCATGCAAAACTTGCTCTTTCCAGAAACAATAACATCATTTCTAATTCCTCATATAGGGCATAAAAAGATGAACATGTTTGTACCATCTTAGATCTTTAGAGAAAGAAATCAACATAAACACCTCTCATGCTAATAATTTCCTGAACATGTTGTTAGTTCAGCTAGATAAAAACCTTTTATGACCTGCAGCCACTGCTCTGTTCCCAAAAAACGTTCTCATTAAACATATTATCTCTTTAATTTTTTTAAAAATAAATAGATTACATTTTATAATCCCCAATACAGCGGAGAAGAAAATTAAATATTTTATTTTGGGTAAAATAAAAAGGATTTAAATTAAACTTCAACGTTTGGATAAAAAAATATTGAATGAAAATTGCTGAGCTAAAACATTCTTTACTCAAATGAAGGAAAGTACTTGTCATAAACAGGAAGCAGTTGTGTAAATTATTAATGGAAAGCAGGATGGACGTGTAGAAGCAAAACAAAAAATAAGCATCTAAACCAGAGAACTTGAACATTAAAAAGATAAATATGAATTAAATGTTTGGGGGGAGACATATTTTCCAAATATAGCAGAAAAAATACAAAAACTACTGTATATTTTGAAAAACATCAATGCAGGAACATTTTTACAAATTCCAATTTTTTTTTTTCATTTAAAGCTTCCCCTATAAGAAGTTTAAACAATAAAATGTAAAATCACGACTGAATGTATGAAAGAATTTCCAGCAGGACATACATCCGAATCTATAGATCCAGAAAAAGGAAGAACTGTGCTTGTCAAAAACACTGGCCAGCAAGATAACTTGTGGCATCTAGAATATTGTTCTGGCCGACTGACTTTGGGGTCACAAATGAACCATGGAAATCACAGCTTTGGACAGTGGTAGAAATGAAGCTGCACATGGTGAAACCGCACAGGGCAAAGAGGAGATGAAAAACTGAAATACGCAGAATCATCATCGTGCATTAGAGCAGACGTGCAGCACATATCCACACATGACCCCCGTGTCCTTGCACTCCTTGAGAGAAAATGACAACAAACAAGGCTCTCCCCTTCCTACTAGTTTCTATCATCATGCCTGTCCAGTATGTCAGTGACTCAATACCAACGGCCTCCTTCCCTCATGGCCGTGACTGAGCCGGGCTAACGCACAAGGACAGGTTGAGTCATGTGGCTGGAGACGCTCCGCTGGCGTCTTGCTTGTCTCTTCACCTCACCGCGTTCTCATGGATGCAGCCTGACATAAGGCTATGGAAGCGCTGCGAGTGCTCCTTCCCTCGGTGTGACACTGGACGCCAGAGTTCAAGAACACCACAGTTGTTGTAGGTTGCCAGGCCAGTTTTTTTTTTTTTTAACCCCCATACGTTGGTGTCGGCCTGCATTTGTGGCCTGTTGTTAGGGAGACTGGGATGAACCACTGACTCCTCACTTTAGATTTGTTTTCTGGTTTGGGTTTTATCTCCAACTCGTACATTTTTTCAACGGATTAACAGCGAATCCCCATTTGCAGAAATAAAATAGAAAAAAAACTCTTTAAATCAACAAATACAACTCAAAACATGCACTTAAATATTCTGAAATGTGCTATAAAGTATGTTTTTTGTATGGAAAGTTGTGGTTGGGTTGTGTCCAAGCTTTGCCTAAACTGTTTCCCTCCTTCTGCTTGCAGAGCTACTTAAAAATGTTATTTAAAAATGTCAAAATGCCAAAGGCTAATGCTGTTTAAACACGATGGCGAGACGATAGCCGCCCTCGCTCCCCGCTGTTTGAAAAGGATTTGCTCTGTTCTTGGAATAAGACCCGATGCACACAATAAAGCAGCGGGTGCACTTTTACAAAGCAAATCAAAGGGAATTTAAGACTGAAACCCACTTTATATTCAGACGAAGACTCCTCTGCCGCCCTTCGCCTGCAGCGTTCACACATGCTGGTACAGATATAGTCTTCTGTTCACGCTCCATCTTTGGCCTTTTGTCTGGGAGAGATACCACGCCAAGGTGCAATTGTCAGACAACTGGCCAGACATGTCTGATTGCAGATCTACTTCTTCGCAGCTCCAGAAACATTTGTGCATCCGCTGGTAGGTCAATTTTAATAAAGAAGGCCTTTAAGTTGGATTTTCCTTGTGTTCAAGTGTACGGCCATGCAGCCTCGACTGCCCCCGCATGCCTCAGTCCAAGTCACTTTGGATTAATGCGGCAACGCTTGATAAAAACTAAGAGCACACCAATAGATGGGTTCAGAAGATGGCAAGTCAGCTGGTGGATCTTCACTGCCAGAATGATGTAACCACACCTGCCTCAAGGCCTACATTTCCATGCTTGTGCTCCAGTGCAAAGAGGGAGGGTGATGGCATCCTTCACTAGTCTCCACTAAACGGATGGTTCCTTTTCCTGAGAACTCATCACTAACACGGTTTCCAACCACCAACCAGGAAAGGTCCTTTTCTTAAAGACAGCTGAACGGCTGACTTTCTGAGATCTGAGAGAAAACAAAAAAATATTTTGCAATGTGAGACTGCATTAATATGAATATATTAAAATTTCCTTTATATGGAAATCCTCAGATGGTTTTATGTGCAAAAATTCTCCAGATGCAATGCATTGTGGTTTATATTTGCCAATCTGGCGAGCATCGATGCACACTGGTTTTTCACAGAAACGTCTGAGAAATGTCTAGGATCTTTTTGGAATTGTAGATTGGGATAGCACTACAAAATGGAGAACGCACTAAATAGTGCACTATGTAGGGGCACGCAGCCCATGACTGAGTTGCTTGTTGTAATGTGATTGGATGATTCGAAATTTGCGTTAACGAGCAGTTAGACAGGTGTGCCTATAAAATGGCCAGTGAGTGTTTATTCTGTCTGAAGTTTTGATGATTGATAAAAAAAAAAACAAGCAAAAGTTATGGAGAAGTTAATTATTTTTAATTTCTCATAGATTTAAATGTTGGACTGCAATAGTTTGCAAACATTTGGAAAAATTAACATTTAGACACAAATTGCTTAATAAATGTGCACTTTTCTGGTACGCTCCTGCAAAATTTTCCTTTTTGTTTGTTAAATATGCACCAGACTCTTGAAGTTTACTTTCTAAATGATGAAAACTATTAAAAATGATTACAAACACCAACAGTAACTCCTTGTAGAACTCAAAGCAAACCTTTTTTGTGCCTTTGAAACACACATTTTGAGATTCTATTTTATTATTTATCTTAATCCTTTTTTAATTTCCTTTTTCTTGATTTATCTATAATTTGCCATAATAATAGACTATTAAAAGAAACACCTATTGGAGCATCAACATCTGTCCTTCTGGGATGAAGTCAGTTTGATCTCTTCTGACATGCAGACCGTTAATATCAGACTGGTTTTAGGTGAACCTCAGTCACAATTTTTACCTAAAATGTTGCAGTCAAATGTGAAATAGATTTTTTGTGACTTTTATGCATTTTAAATTTGCATCTTTAAAAACTTTCAAGCCACTACATACAAATTCAACCATTAAAAAAACTGAAAAAAAAATTTTTTTAATCAAGCTTAAAATTTTTACCTTAAATATAGAAAAAAACATTATCTGCTAACGTTTTTAATGTTAAGATTCTTTGAACAAATCTGTTTAGAACTGCAAACAACAAACCAATTTTGAAAGGTTGTAACTTTATTTAATGTATTCAAAGTCAGAAAAACAGCAACATTTTTAAGTTGATGCTTTTACCTTTTCAGTGAATAAAAATGGTTTATTCCACTTGGTTGAAATATATATATATATAAAAAAAAAAACTGTTCAGGGAAGCAAAGGATAAATCCAATATTTGAATTTCTTAGCTCCACAAAGACAAACTCAGCTACATATTTCTGGTTTTTGATTTGGTGCTAGAAAAATGTCACCAGAAAATCATGCTAAATGTTTTTATTGTTGTTCATAGGTAGATTTAAACTGTGAAACATTCATTTTTTTCAGCCTCCAAATGTGGAAAAAAAGTGCAAAATTCTTGTGTGGAACACAGACAGTGTCATCATTCCCTTCAAAAATGCGTCATTCTGTCATTTACAAATGACTGTGCAAAGAAAACAACCAAACAGGTGTTTTAAAGGCAGCTAAAGTGTGAGAAAATACAGTGAAAAAGAGGAATTGTTTGCTACTTCCTACTGTCAAAACAGACTGGTTGAATATTTTATTTTTTACATTTTTATCAAACGTTCTGAGAACATCAGTCCAGTCAAGCGCCGACATTCTGCAAATAAAAACAACTCAAAAACTGGATTTTGATTGACACCCATCCATCATAACTATCCCAATTTGACAGTTTGATTAAAATAAGTTATTCCTATAATGGTAAATGATAAAAAATAAATAAGTATTCACAGTCCAAACACCGTCTGAAGCATCAGCTACGAGTTTTTCCAGTGTTTGAACCGCTTTAGATTGTTGCAATTGTCTAAAAACAGTGATTGCACATAAAAACCTTCAGGTTAAACTGCAGCTTTAGTAAGTAATGCAGGTCGGTGTTCACTGTCACAGGAGGCCACACTGCTGGCAGTGTAGTGTTACGTGCTGTCAGGCTAATTTCACAGTTAAATTCATCTTTACTGTCATTAAGCCTGTCATTGCTCAATTCTACTGACAGCTCGCGTTTGAAAACCTTTCAGACTAAAACCCAAGTTTCCTTCATCCTGCCCCCTCTGTTAAGACATAAGTATCCTGGCTGCGTAAAGCAGTATCCCGCTCAGACCCGCCGTGGCGGCGATGGCGATTGCCCTCACTAACAGGAAGTCCATGGAGTCTTCCAGCTTTGTGTGGAGCCGCAGGACCTGCCGGTGGGTGTCTTCCCGGCTGCCCGAGTTCTCGATAACGTGGTTGGCCAAGCCGCGCTTCTCGTTGAGCGGCATCTGTGCAGCCACGCGCTGCTCCGCTTGCTCCTGGGTCAGGCCGTCCCTCTGCATGAGGCGCTGCAGCTGAGTGGCAGGATCGCTGCAGAGCAGCACACCGAAGAGGGTGATTTCCCGGCCAACATCCTTTCTCAAGTGTGAAAACCGGAACTTACCAGTAAACCACGACAGTGTGGTTCAGAAACTTAGTGAGGCGCCTGGTTTCAAAGAGGAGGGGAACATCCAGGACCACATAGCGATACCCTTTAATGAAACAACACAATCCCTTTAAAAAGTACATTCTAAAGCCCTTTTTCATTGATTCCCCAGATTAGTTTAAGTGTCCTCCCTCAATTTTAGCCTTAAAAGCGGCCAAACTGCTCCCCTACCTCTGAGGAAGTATAGCAGGATCTCTTTCAGCATTTCCTTATGAATCTCTGGGTGGGTGATGGAGTTCAGAAGCCTCCTTTTCTCCTCACTGGCAAAGATGATCTGGCCCAGTTTCTGCCTGTCGATTTCCCCGTTCTCCAGAACAATCTCTGGTCCAAAGTGGTAGACGATGCGAGAATAAGCTCGAGTGTGCGGCTCAACCACTGGAAGGCGGGAAAAGGTCATCAGATTTGGCGTTATCCATTAGGTCCTTTTTAATTAACCAACTAAATCAGGCCTTTTTAAGTTTTCTTTTAAGTACTGCAGGCCTAAAAGGTGATAAACAAAACCAATTATTGTTTTTAATTTGGGGTTGGTGAATGAAAAGGAGGAAAAAGAAGACATTTTTACAACAAAAACCATTAGCGTAATTAAATCATTTCATGCTACGTTCAGCAACCAGCTGACTCCATGGTGACCTTTTACGTTACTCGTCTTTACATTAGCATACAACTTAAACATCATCCCTGCAGTGAATAGAGACGTCTTCCGTGATTCAGCCTCTCCAAGCATTTCCTTTAACGAACCTCATTTAGCGTGGAGAGACTGCCTGAAGACAAATTCAAATACATGACAGTTTAGCAACCCAACCTTTTCTGGCCACAACATCTGCATCGATGATGGGACAGCCGAGCTCTCGCAGCATCGAAGACACGGAGCTTTTGCCCGAGGCGATGCCTCCCGTAAGGCCCACCAGGAACATTCTGCGGCACAGAAACACGCCGTCAGCAAGAGTCACAGCGAAAATGTAATTGAAAGTTTAAAGCAAAGATAGATAATTGAGTGACTGAATAACCTAAGGACCTGTGAGCAAACAGAAGGAAAGGCTGATCGAAGGTTTTTGGTGTAATTTGATAAACCTCTTTAATAAGCACATATAGTAAAAAAGGGGTTACTATTTAAGTAACAACAAATATCTGTCTGTGTGCACTTGTTGAATTTAGATGTTTTGTGTAATTAAAAAAAAAATTTTTTATGGTTGTGCTGAAAAATGCTAATATTTTTTGACTGATGTTATTAAGTGTGTCCGTTTCTTTATGTTAACCCTCGGCTATGTTTCTATTACTATATGAATTAAAAATAGGACAAATGAACCTTTTATTCTTTTATGTTTAATATATTAAATAGGCGGAGAACTTTCAAACTGATAAAATACTTTTTGTTATTTTTTTCTTTTTAGGTTTTTAATTTTAAACACAAGTCAATTCAACCCAGAACATAACAGGTGGGTTATATAACTATTTTTATTAATTTTATTTTTTTTAGTGAGTGGATGTGTCTTCACCCGTTTGGCCACCCATAAACAAATATATTTGATGGTAAGAAAGAGCAAATTTAAACAAATTAAGAATTAAAGGGAAATAGTATTTGTTAATGAATGTTTGATAAAACGTATCAATAACAAAACCAGGCGTGTTGTTGCTAATCAAAACATGTTACACGGTTTTCCCCTTTAATTTAATTTTAATGTATTTTATCATAATTTTTGGAATAAAACTAGTTCATTTAAGGACAAAAACATTTTTTTTTCAACCTTTAAGAGGAAATAATCATTATGTCACGCCCAAAACGCCATCTGCCGTGGATATTGTAAAATGTATATTTAGTTTTAAATCTGCTTATGAAAGCTAAAGTGTTCATCAGACAGCATGTTTATGGTTAAGCAAGTTAAAAATAGTTTCGAAGCTTAGGTCAGTCGGACCTATATTAACTTAAGGTCACTTTTTTTTGCACTGAAGGAATTTCTGAGACCGTGAATATGTATTTAATCTGCAAAAGTTTTCTTTACCTTTGCAGGTTTTAGATTCCTGAGGTCGATGGACGAGGCCCCCCCGCCGGAGGGAGGCTGACGGAGTAAACAGCAAGGACTGCTAGCAGTAGCTAACGAGCTAGCCTTAGCACAAGTGTCATTCGGGTTAAAACAGCCAGAAAAAATGTCGCAGCCATCATCTTCGTAGAAAAGTTGCGTTTAGAAAACTCGTAAAAAAGATTTTAAAATCTCTAAAACTGACACACGCGTGGAAATCTCTGACTTCCAATGACGGCTAGTTTACTGGCTTGTCAGCTTTTCGTGGGTTACTTAAACCTTCCCCTCATCTGTTTCTCTCAACATTAGTTCCGTCCATAAAACCCAAAAGTTACCTAAAATAAACCAGATTTAGCCATTTCAAATTATTTTTTTTTATTGATAAACAGAGTAATCAACTTTAAGCGTGAACACAAAAAGTTTGTTTAATTATTTTTCTATCCAAAATCATATTTTTTTCAAAAACTGAAAAACAAAAAAAAAAGGTCGACTCAAAACTTCAAAGCATTAATCTTCTGCTTTCTGATCCTCAGCTTGTTTAGTGATCTCTGCATGGGTAGAAGAATTGTGACAATGTTTGGGTCTTTTTCCTCTTTTTAACGTTCCCTCTCCGTTCTCCCCCTCCTCTCGCTCCAGTCTTCCTCTTTTAACAAAGTGGTTAATCCTGGACTCCAGGCTCTCGCAGCACGGACGCTCCAGCAGCGGCCGGTACTTTTTCTGCCTGCTGCCTTCAACCAGCCAGCAATGATTGGAGGACACCCCACCTGTAGATGGAGAGTGGCGACATATTTCTACAGTTCTGTTTGACCCAACTCTTTCAGTTACTTGTAGAGGAATAATTGGAAATTGCATAAAATCTTCCATTTTGTCTTCACATTTTCCTTTTTAAACCGTACATATCTGAGCAAATCTTTAAATTCTGCTGTCTTAGAAAAATATTTATTGATCTGAGATGCTCCTTCCAAACTTAGACTTATCCTTTTGAACATTGTGTGCATGTTAAATAAAACAATTTATATTTAACACTACCACAGAGCGTTAGAGGCAGTTTTTAGATGCTAACATGGTGCAATACCTGCAAGAAATCGCTCATTTAAGCCCAAAAATTCAAGGCTTGAATCGTTTTCAATATTGTAAATGTTATATTTTATGTTCAATTCTCTACAGGGAAACTCCAGTCGCGGCTGACCTCTCACCTCTGTCTTTCAGGTCTCGTATCATCTCTTGCAGAACCTGAGCTTTGACTGCACTTTGGATCCAGTGCTGCTGCAGAGAGGACATGACGTAGTTCAGCTCTTCGGTGTCCTGCTGCCAGCTCAGCCCTTCAAAGTGACAGTGATGCAACACCAGAGGGTAGTCCACCGCCATGCTGAAAAGAAAATTCACCAAAGATTAGGATTTCTATTACTCCGAGTGTTTGTAAATATTGAGTCGTCTCTTTCAAATTCGTGCTACAGCTGTAACCTGTATTGAGGCTTTCTGGGATTATTTTCAACATCAAGGAGTTGGCTAATAATCTGAGGATCTTCAAGCTTCTGCCCAATCAAAAGAAGCACTGCCATCATGCAACGCACCTGAAAAACAAAACAAACACAGGAATTTTGTTGTAGAAAATCAGCCTCAAAAAGCTACTACTATGTATTTATTTTTTACTATGTGAAAGACAGTATAAAGACAGTATGTCAAATATTTCGAAAAACGTGCCATTTTTTTTCTCACTCCAATCATCTTTAGATCTAATGTAAAATTGGTCTTTTTTTTGCTGTTTTTAGCCAAAATCCAAAACTCTTGCCTTTTTTTTAAAATAAGGATTATTAGAACTTCAGCTCAGAGTTGTGGGCGAGACCATTGTGTTGTAGAAAATAATTTTTCTTGTCCGCTCCTGACTCACAACACTTTGAATACTAAAATACTTATATAGATATATATATATATATATATATATATATATATATATATATATATATATATATATATATATATATATTTCCTCCATCTTCAGAGAAATTCCACAAGAAAAACACCAAATATGAATTTCTTGAAAGGAAATAGATTGCAATCAGTAGTTTCTTAGTACCTGATGATAAAGGAAAGCCAGACCTTTGACCTCAAACACAAACAGGCTGTACTGATCCATGCTGGAGGCCTGCTGAGACCACATTGGTCTAATGGTCGCTGACAGGATGGTCCTCTCAAACTGCAGGACTCCGTTGCCCACATCCATTTTACACAAGTTGCGGAAGTCATGGGTCCCCTCATATCTGTTGGGCGAATTATCATTGTATTATTAAGCAAAGCGAGGACATCAGTGTTTCTGATCTGATGTCGTCCTCCTCACCTTTTTGCTGCATCTTCCATCAAAGCCACATCCAAAGAGCCGCGGGGGAAGTAGTAGCGGTAGGTGCGGGACTGGCAGTCGAAGCGGGCGCTGAAACCTTCCGCCACGGGGGCACAGTCCAAGATCCGAATGTCCTGTGGCAGAACTCTGTTCAGCATCTTCACATAAGGAAGCTCGGAGGAGGCGGCTTTGGATTTGATGGAAGGATCAACTTTTTCAGGGACTGTGACCCCGAGTCCACCACAAAACTGTGTGGAACGCAAATCAATAGTTATGACCTGCAACAAAAAGAGAGAAAAACACAAGAAAAGAAAACAAAGAATGAATATAGAACAAGTTCAAAGCAAACACAAAAAGTCGTCCATATTTAATGCTCTTTATTCTAAGTATTAAAAAATTAAATTCTAATATTTCAACATTTCACACAACCACAGCAATGTGGGTTTAAATTCAGACCCTTTTGACCACTGGGGGGTTGATAGAGAAAATACCTTTTCATAAGCTTTGGCCCTGAGTGAATCAATTGAAGCTTCAAGTGCGCCATGAGGCTTCATCTTTCCATCCCTGCACTGAACTTACTTGGGAAAAGGCGCTGACTCCTTTATCAGTGCGTCCACAGCGGTGGTAGTTGGAGCTCTGGCGGTCCTGGATCAGGCGGGTCTTGAGCAGAGCTTCAAAGAGTCTGGCCTCCACTGTGTTGTCAGTGTTCTCCTGGACCGCAAAGCCCTGATAAGCCCAGCCCAGGTAGGCCAGCCGCAGAGCCACATGGCGTCGAGGATGTGCAGCAAAGTCAAAGGGTCGCTCTTTCCCAGATTTCTTCCTCTCCTTCCTGGTGCAGTTCCCTTCAGAGCCTCTGTCTGTGACGTCATCAGCAGACGAGCTGGACATCATTTCTACATCACCTCCAGCCTCTCTGCTCTCCTTCAGCTGAGACTTCAGCTTCTCCAGCTCTGCCTCCAACTCTTTTATACGCCCGATAAGAGAGTCTGACATGCTGCTTAAAAGGACAAAACCAAGTTTCTGCACAGGGGAAACATTTCAAGCTCGTTTTTCTCCATACATTTGGATCACTATAATTTATTTTTTAAAAGTACTAAACAGTACTAGTAAAGTAATAAAGACAAATATATTGTTGTGTTTTGTTTAGTTTTCGAAAGCAAATAAGAAAGCTGATACATACTGCAAAGATGAAATGTGGTGGCTGAGTGAGTCGTGTTGTGTTGAAATATTAAAACAGTGATTGCTTCCTGCTCAAACGCGGACATTTTTAAAAAATAACATTAAGCCATTACCTTTAAGTTGGTTCCCTTGATAATCATTCACGTGAAAATTAGAATTTTAAAGATAAAATAATGTTTTGGCTATGTTTTAGCTGGATGTGTTAACGCATGCATCTACTTCTTCGACACGGAACCGGAAAGATTTAGCGAGCGGACCAATTTCCGCCAAACTGGGAATTGTAGTTCGCTTAGGAAGAAAGACGGGTGTGGTTAAACCCATTGACTGTGGACGGTTTTACAGTCTACGATTAGAACCAAAACATGCCGAAGGTTGAAATCTTACTTTACCGTAATAAAAAAAGCTACAGCTTTTTTAGGTTTTTGAAAAATAAAAGTGTAACATTATGCAAGCTTATGGGTTAAGTATCACATGTTTTCTATAGCTGGGCAACTAACTAACTAACCAACTAACTAGAGGCGCTCAAAAACAACATAACTACATTTTCTATTATATATTGGCCAATATATATTTTTTAAAAACTTGTGAAAATAAACTTTGTTTTGATTAGTATATCTGCATTAATCTTTGTGACTGTGGATCAGTGTTGTGCTGAGCTATGTTTATATGGTTGTTGAAAATGTGTTAAAAAGACATTTAAAAAACATTTATAGGATAAAAGAAATGAAACAAAATTAAAATAAAAAATACAGAAAGATCACGTGTCAAATAAGATTGACAGAAATGTCTTCGCTTGATGGCAAGAAAATCTGAATATTCTCCAAATTGTGAGACTAAAATAAATCCACAATCCAGTGGTTTTGTGCGGTGTGTAAATGCAGAGAACTGTGTCAGAAAGGGCATCAAACATAAAACCAGTCATGCACGTTATGAATGAAGCTTTTATACCTTAGATTGTGTGAGTAATCCTGATCCTGTCTGGTTAGGAAGCTTTCTAAAATTTGATGCAAAACTCCTTATAAAAAAAACTTGACCAGACAGCTTTATTATAATATCAATATATTGAGCAAAAGCTTTCAGAGAAAGAGTAAAATTTAGACAGCAGGTCTTTTTCAGAAGTTTCCAGTGTTATTAACCATTGGTACTTTGCAGACAAGCAGTAAAAAAGAAGCAAGGCAACCATTATGATAGGAAGCAAACAGAGGAAATAAACTAATCCTAATCTGACAACGTGTTTAAAAAGATCAGCAATTTGTGACGATGGTTGACGTAATGGGTCAGTCCAAGTTTTGATAGTTCTTTCTTTTAATGTTCAGACACAAGCAAATGCCCACCAGCACTCCAAAGACCTGCAAAAGGCAAAACAGGCAGGGTCAGAGACAGAAATTAAAAATGTCTTTTAAGCATTTTTGCAGAAAAAGCCCCTCTGTTACCGCAGTGATTCCAAGTCCAATGCAGACCGCCCCAACCCACACTATGTTCTTCAACAGAAAGAGCTTGATAGCCATGCTGCATCCCTGGAGAGAGAGCAAGAGGGGGAAGTTATTTACATAAACAAACAAAAACTGCAAAGAAATAACCATTACTGACCTTTTTGTTTATTTCCTCCTTCTGCTGTCCACAGCCAGGCTTTTTCACCACACAGCAGGAATCTGGCACGGCGTCTTGTTTGGCCCAGCCTCCACTTCTGTACCAGTCAGTGTAGGTGTCTGCGCCGCAGCAGCTGAGCTTTAAGGGGGAGTTCCCACACATCAGTAAGGCCCAAATCCTGGCATTAGTTATTGATCACCAAAAACTGTATTGTGAGAAAGTTTTAAATGACTTTTCAAACGTGGAAATATCATCTTGTAAAGGTAAAGTGGGATAATCTTCCTGTGAAAAATATTTAACCTTGAGATGTCAAAGTGCAACAAAGGATGGTTGTTTTTCAGAGTTATCATATTTATACGATCTTTCAACTTCACCAACAAATGAAACGACAAAAACTTTTTTGGGATGCACGTCTGCAAGGAAATATCAAGGATGATCCCCCCTCAATTATTGGGAAATATTGTATTGGTTTAAAAATGCACATTCATATGAGAATGCACATTGTGGAAGCTTCCTATCTGGGAATGCTTTTCTGTTAGCGGCTCTAGATATTCAAATGACTGCAAGTTACAGTGACTCTAATACCATAATCAGATGGTTCAGCAGAACTAAATTGGCAAAAAAAAGGAAGCAATTATCTGCTCAAAATGAACATTTTTACACCTTTTCTTGAATCCTGTTGACAGGATCTCTGTTCTCTGGATCGTATTTATAGATCGCCTCCCGCGTTTTTGTGTTGATATCGCTGTTCATCTTCAGAAGGGCCGTCTGCAGAAACATCAAGAAGAAAGTTTAATTGGATGTAACCTTGATTATCTCTTCAGGAGGTTCGACAACACCTTAAAAGAATCTCACCCTGCTGTGGAGGATGTAAAAGGCCCCTCCAGTGAGTAATTCCAAAAGGAGGATGACTATCAGGATGCAGATGAACTAGTTCACAGAGAAACAGAGTCTACACAGTTGTCTTCCTTATTATACTTTAGTCAAATGTGAAGAACATCATCTACAACCTAAGTTAATGCATGTGATACTCACACTGCCCAGCATAGAGGTGTTCTCCATAAACGCCCCAATGTGACCTAAGAGGGACACCAGGACGATGCTGACACCTACCACGATGAGAACTATGGAGATTTTAGACAAGCTGCTTCCTGTAAAGTTTCCAAATTGGGAGTAAGTTGAGTGTTGCAGCACTCCGATCACCATCAGAGCGATCCCTGATATCTGTAAACCAAATCAAGAATGAAGAAAAGTCAGAAACTCAAGTTATGCCATGTTAGATTGAGAGGAAATCCCAAAAGCGAGACCAATGAATAAAGTGATGAAATGAGGAACTTTACTCACCAAGAAGAGTGTATTGAAGAAAACGAACAAACATTTGAAGCTGCAGAATTTACACATTCTGATCAAAGTTGAAGCCGAACCAGAAAAGAGTTGCAGACCTGTGTGGAGCTTGATGACAGGTGAATGGCCAAACTGTGAGGGTTAATAATCCAGCATCACCTGACCATAAGTAAATGAAGCCTTGTAAGAAACTGATGTGTCAGATAATGTTTTTGCATGAAAGCATCATGTGTCAGATCGAAACAGAAAGTCTCTTCTGGGTTGTATGTCTATAAATGGAAGGATAACGACATCTGAGAATTCCAGGTGAGTTTTACAGAAAATTGTATTTTTATGCTAACCTGAATGCATTTTAATTGGCTGTTTTCATTCTGATGAGCAGAGTGAGAAGAAAAAGGACACCCAGGGATCTGACTTCAGATCCACCTCTGCTGTTGGTCCAGCAGAGGTTCTCTGTAAGCTCCAAGTGTTTAAACCTGGGGGAATCAGTCACGTCAGAAAACGGATTTGCATTTTTGTTCATTGTAACTTTTCTTGATGTGGTTTTAATCTGATTTGGTTGGGCTGGTTTGGGGGGAATCATCATCAGATGTCTGGGCAACTGTAGGAAAAATAAAGTGGATTTTGATCCATCATTTGCTCCCTTTATCTTCTGAAGCGGTTCAAGAAGTATTAATTAATCCGTTCAACTGGACAAGGTACCAACAAAAGCCAATAAAATGTGCAAAAAGAATTCAAATGACAGCAAAACAAAAATGTCAGAATAAAAAGAAAGAGAAAAAATGGATGGATTTGTTGGTAAATCATGAAGAACTGTGAATTAATTTCCAGATTTGAATTTCTTTTTGGTGGTTTTTGTTATTTTGCTTTTATTAAGTCATAAAATTCAGTATATAATGAATTACAAAGTGAACCATGATTCAATCAGAGAGCAAACAGAAAAGCAACAAGAACATTCTTAAAGAACTTTTGAAAGTTATTTCATTTTTTTTTTTCTTGTTGCAGTTGACAGTCTTAGCTCCTTTGCCAACATGTGGATCTGCAGCAGCTGCAGGAAATGGGCTGAAAGAGGACCAACGCCTGAGGTTGGAGCACAGAAGTCTCCACTGGAGGGAGCTGCAGGGATGCCAACATCTCCCCTCTTCTCCCCTCCTGCCATCTCTGAAGTTTTCAAAGTCACATACTTATTTATCTTTCCAAAAATGAAACCAAAGCGCATTAGAGTGGGAGGAACATTGCAGCCTATTTGATGCAAGAAAATAATTTTTTCTTGTGTCTTCATTGTCTGTAATATGGACATGACATCCAAAAAAATTAGAAAAGTTGTTCCCCCATATTAATTGTGGTGGCTAATTATAATTTTGTGGGCACGATTTAACACTGTTTGCGTACAACTGAGTATTTTTGAATCATTTTTTCTACTATTAACTTCTACAGTTCTAATAATTTAAATAGTAATTTAGGCTACCAAAATACTATGTGCACATAAGATAATATTTAGTGTTTCAAATGCTAATTTGTGCCCTAAAATGCTAATTTGTGTACATAAAATACTAAATTACGATTCAAATCCTAATTTATGCCCACAAAATACTAATTTGTGCACACAAAAAAAACTGATTTGTGCACACAAAATGCTAATTTGTGCACGAAATATGCTAAAAAAAAACTCATTTGTGCCCACAAAATGTTTATTTGTGCACATAAAATACTAACTTGTGTTTCAAATCCTAATTTGTGCCCGCAAAATGCTAATTTGTGTCTTTTAAATGCTAATTCGTGCCCAAAAAATACTAATTTGTTCCCACAAAATACTAATTTGTGCACACAAAATGCTAATTTGTGTTTCAAATGCGATTTGTGTCCACAAAATAGTTATTTGTTCACACAAAAAGCCTTTAGTGCCACAGAAAATGCTAATTTGTTACAATAGTTTCATTACTACAAGTTCTCTGGTTGTTAATGAAGTAAATTTGCGGACAAACTTATCTTTAGCTTCAGTTTTATTTAGTTTTATCAGAAATTGTAATTATGCAGAAGAAACAGGGGCATTTGTGAATTTGGAGGTTGCCTTTTAGTAAAAGTCATTTTCTCTCTTTCCCCATCAACTTTGTTCATCAGCCTTTACTGTCTGTCAAGAGTTTATTAAAAAAAAATTACATGTTGCCTTTCAAAAAGGACTGAATTTTGATCCATTTTGCATAGTGAAGCTTCCACCACTGGGGGGCGCAGCTCTTCTCTTTTTCAAACAGGTTGAAGCCATTAACATGCTGGCACAGGCTTGCTGCAGAAAAACCAGCCCTGCCTTTTGTCCCAGTGTGACTGAGTGATGGAGGCTGAGAGGCTTCAGGGGAGTCTGGGAACAGAATGCACACTGATTTAAGTGGCATGTCTTTGAAGGGCTCCATGAGAACAGGAAGAGAAATCATTACCATAGCTGGGGAATTCAGACACACATAGAAGACGCTGCCCTTCCCACTCTGCTATTCCTGTTTTGAATTCCACAAGACTTTGTCAAAACTTCCAACACATCTGCCTGATGACAATAATTATCTATGCGAGAGCTGGTGTTGTGAACGAGCTGTAGTAAAAACACGGACGATTGCAATCTATTACAATGTATTATAATGATGGATGTGAACGAATCCAAACAGGATTCAACCCTGAATGGGATAAATGATTCCCAGAAAAAAGGTAGTGAAGATTAAGCACCTCTGAAAAAGGAGCACAGAAGATACAAAGAGTGGATTTATTTTTCCTAATAGTCTCTGATAGCATGACGAAAACAGAGACATTAGCTTCCCCAGTTTCGGTAGCTAAATGTCGGTTCCGCTCCACCGGAGTGTGAATGTGCTGAGGTCAAAGAGCAGAAGTAAACAAAGAAAGCAGCATTTTGCCAGGTTTTTCCTCTTCCAGATCACTTCCTGTTTTAAGTAATAACGTCTCCAAAATAGCTGCTGCTGAAACTGACATTTCACACACTTTGGTGAAGAAAAACGGGGTAAATCATATTTTAACCCATAAATGAATTTTCTTTAAATATTTATTAAATATAATTATATTTACTGGATTCAAAACTTGTATTTTTCTTTTCTTTTTACAGGGTGAAAAAGAGTATTTTTCTCTTTTCAGCTTGTATTTTGTTAAAAAAAAAGATTTATTCAGCACTTTGAATTCAATTAAATTCAATTCAATTTTATTTGTATAGCCCAAATTCACAACAGTCGTCTCGATGGGCTTCGTATCGGTAATTGAAAAGTTTAAACATAAAATCAAAAGGATCGTGAATACATGGAATTCAATAGGAAAATACTAAATTGAACTAACAAACTAACTGAGATAAACTGGACATCCCTGCCCTTAGACCCTCTTTCACAGTAAGGAAAAACGCAGAAACCTCAGGGGTGTCCACGTGAAGGAGGGATCCTCCCCCAGGACGGACAGGCGATTTACCAGAACTCATAGAGAAGAATGAACTTATCTAACTCTACAACTACATATTTAAAGTCCAGCAGACAAGCTTCATCCAGACGGAGTTGGGGGGACAGTCGGGGGCGCAAGTCGGGCCGGAGACAGGATCCAAGGCCAAGTGTAGGAGCAGTAGTGGAGGTGAGCCAGAAACGAGGTACATGGTCAGGAACAGGAGCACGGATGAGCCAACTGGAATCTGGAAGCACTCCCACTCCCCAGGAGGGGAGAGGGACAGAGGGACAGTACTTGAATAGCACTGCACCAAACAGCGGGAACTAAATGATGAATAATGATCAAGAATAGATAAGAGAGGAAGGGTAGAAGTAGATGAGAAAAGAGGACAGAACCCCAGTGCACCATAGCTACCCCAGCTTCAACTTCTAGCAGCCTACTAAAAACAAATTGTTATTGTTATTAATTTTAATTTAAACACATTAACATTAAGTTAAATAATCTCTGAATACTAACTAGTCTGATAATAAGCCTGTCCAAAGAGGAATGTTTTCAGTCTAACTTTGAATATAGAAACTGAGTCGGCCTCTCTTACATAAGCTGGGAGTTTATTCCATAAAACAGGGGCTTGGTGGCTAAACACTCTATCTTCAACCTTACTTTTACCAATTCTAGGAACCACAATGAGTCCTGCATTTTGTGAGTGAAGTGTTCTGTTTGGGTGGTAAGGGACTATGAGGTCCTTAATATAGGACGGGGCCATTCCATGTAAGGCCTTCTAGGTAAGCAGGAGGATTTTGAACTTGATTCTTTGGTCTGTTTCAAGTGTACTAAAATTAAAATTGGATTAGATTGGAACTTAATCTTGAACCAATGATCTTTTAGGTAAATCTTGGGTGAGGAGGTGCAAAAAAGGGAGGTACTTGCATTGTTCCTATCTGTTCATTACAGAGGATTTTTCTGTTTCTGTTTAGAACTGTGCAGGAGAATTTGACCATTTGCCAACTCCATTAGTTGTTCTATTTAGATAAAAATAAAAAACAGTTGCTACAGGAAAGCAAAATCCTCATAAATAAAAAGTGCAGCCATGGTCATCTAAAGCGTACACACCACGGTTACAATGATATTTGCTGAAGAAGTGCAAGATTTTAACGAGGAAAATCCTAATTATTGATTCTGAAATGCGATGCAATCACAAATATCGACAGTATTTGTCCTCAGCAATGGATGCCATCTTCATGCTGTTGCATGTTGTGTTGTGTGCCAATCTTTTTCTCAAATAAAATATTTGCTCTTATTAACAGTCAGTAATATTTTGGTATTTAAGGAGATCAACTCAGTGAAACCATTAACCTTCAACCACCATGCTCAAGAGGCTGGGTTTACATCATTTCCAAAGAGCTTAAATTCAATCTGACATGTTCAAAGAAGTTTTGTGTCTTTTGTTAGATTATATTTGATTGGCTGCCATCCAAAGCACTTTTTATTTTGATTCAGTTTAGACAAATGAAGCTTTAATAAGTCAATTGTCATTAATATTCCTTTCTGAAATTTGTATAATAGCCAGAAAGATCAGTGACAGAAAGCAGTTTCAGCCATGTGTGTTTGTGTATTGTTAACTTTTAAATGCGTAATCAACAGATGTTGAACACTGGGCAATGTTTGTGAAATAAACTGTGTGCCTCCTCCACATGGCAGTACTTATACATAAAAGGCCATGAAACTTGTCCCTCATATTTTTGTCAGATTACTTTAATTTAAAACTTTTGTGTTTTGTGTTAACTTTTGTTTTGCTTATTTGAAAAGAAAAACGAAAAAAAAGGATTAACTCCTAAGAAGTAAAACATAAATCCCCTAAAAAAAAGGATTTTAAGAACACTTTTTTAACTTTATTTGTGTATAATTTATTTATCCAGGTAAATTGCAAAGTGTAACAGAAATACACATACATTACACAATTTTGAATGAGTCTGGGAGCCATAAAATCTTGCATGTTTTTCTTCAAACACACCCACACAGACAAAAAAAAGGAAAAACACCACAGCATTCCTGTGGAGTTGTTTACAGCCTTGTAATATTCCCACACAAAGAACCTGGTGTGTTTTTTCTTTGGCAAAGGAACCCAAATTGAAACTGATTCAGAAAAATTCCAGCGTATGTAATGCAATAATCCAGATTACCAATATTGACACATTATTAACTGTTAAATGAATAATCGTTTGCATAAGTTTGCCTTTCGTTGGTGCGGCATATTTCATGATGTCAACCTTGGCAGCGTGTTTGCATTTCGCCCACAAAAACAAACAAAATCTGAACTTTTGCAAAAATAGATATGCATATTGTGCATATTAAATAAAGCGAGAGCAGGTTTTTAAGGTTCAAAATACTGCTTTGGCGTTGTTCACAGTGAGGTATCAACACTATATTACACCTCAAAAAAGTTGATTTAGCATGATATAGGCCTTTTAAATTAAATTGACTGCCCCTTAAATATCATATTTTACTGTACATAGTATTTACGTATTACTTCAAAAAGATGGAAATCCTATACTTTAATCTGTATGGAAAAAAATAAAAATAACGGTGGAAATTATGAACCTCAGCCTCAGAGGCAGAGCTACAATGACTGAAGAGGGGCAGCAAAAAGCTTTGCCCTCCCACTTGCCCCTTCATTTTTGAGTCAATATTAGTATATTTATGGGCAAAGGTTAAGAAATAATAAAAAAAAATTCTTTAAACATTGCAAAAATAAAAAAGACAACATTTTAAAATGCAATCTTGAACTCTCATGTATTTTTGGAAATTCTCCACCTCAATTTATTTATAAAATGTATGGAAAATATGGAAAAACAGATTAATACAACAACAATGGAAATTATGAACCTCAGCCTGTTTTTAAAATAAATACAGGTACTAAAAATAAAAAAAAGATTGAAATCCTGCACCTGTCTTTTTATAAAATCTTCATATAAGAAAGGAAAACCAGGGAAATATTAATAAAAAAGTGTAAAAACTCTCGCACCAGTTATAAAATGGCATGAAAATTATGTATAAACCATGTAGGTATGTATAACAACATACCTGAAAATGTCAATAAAAAAGGAAGTTTTTCCACTGCATTAACCAACATGTTGGCTTGAGTAAAGCACTTTTGAGAACAGGAAACATTTTTTAGTGGTTAGCGTTTTATTATATGCACTTTCAGACCCTGCAGGCAAAAAAATAAACCTTATGTGATTTCAAAAGACGGCCACCCCTTTTTCCATCAATTGTTCTCAGCAAACATGAAGCAGAATCTTTAGTAAACAGTCGAACAGCTGGTATAATATTAGCAGCATTAAAGCCAGATGATTGAACTCAAATGTGGTTAGCTCTCACTGAAGCGGCCTCTACTGTAACTTTTTGAAGAAGCACCTGAAAGGTTGTGTTTCAGGTCAGCCAAAGTGAATGCGCATTAAAAAGCTGCTCTACTGGCTCTTCTTGATTCATGCAGTGAGTCAGGCAGTGCAACTCGCACGACGGTTTGACAGTGTTTTGCAGGAGAAATCTGTTAACAGGGGAGACTGCTGAAGCAAAAGGAGGTTTGAATTCATGGCCTATAAGGAGACAGAGTGTTCATGGAGGTAAATACGCTTCTTGTTTTTTTTTAAAGTTGACTTTTCTTTCTGCAGCTTCACCACACATTTCCTAATCTTTGCTTCTGTCCCTGTCTGTTCTCAGTTCAGAGGGCCAGTGGGGGCTGAACATGTGTGTTTTTGATTAGCCCTCTGATAAAACTGTCTGTTTCCTGTGTACTGTGGGACAGAGAGAGCGCAGTGATTTCAGCGAAAGCAGAGGCTCCTCCTGTCAGCGTTTCAGGGAATGTGTGAACAGGGCAGGACAAGCATGAAGCACACAGCGTTTACTCTGGAAATGCAACGAAATCAGTGAAAATCTGAAGCGGAAGTAGAAGCCACACAGATTTTACCTCCCCTGAAACCTATCTGCTGACAGATTCTTTCCACTCAAGGATGGACAAGGATGAGGGGAAGCCAAAGACGTATTTGTCCACCTTTCACTTTGTTCTCAAGCCCCGGGGTCAGCGCTGTGGGGGCAATCAGAGAGAAAATGGCCGGGTTACTGCCAACAAGTCATTGACAGGAAGCAGCAAAGTGGGAGTTTCATCTGCAGCAGGTAAATTCCAGATTCTCAAACTTCTGTATTCTGCAAGAAAACAGAATAATATTTATGCATATTTAACTTAATTTCTCCTATTTAACCAAATAGTTGCAAAAATAATGTCATTAAGAATATGTAGCAACAAATTAAAAGCTGGAGAATCACAGAAATGCTAAATAAATGCTTAAATAAATGAATGAAATGCAAGATAGAAGAGCAGTTTTGGACTATTACCTTTGAACCTTAAGATGAACATGGATTTAAAAAGACACAATTCTGCAAAAGAAATCAATAATGTCAGAAAAACTAGCATTATAGCATTACATTATGGTTTAAATTCTTATTTAGTTGCATCAGCCCCAGCGGGGGCCGTCACCCACCCTGCTGGCCATTCCACTAAATAAACAGTAGAGCACAAACACACAGATAATGTGGCAATCCGGCTCTTTTTTTATTATTTTAAACAGTTTACATTTGAATTGCTACATGACACGAGGAAGTGATTATCTGTCATTCTGTGGTAATATTCCCCAGTCTAATGATGGTGTCAAACTAAAAGCCTGTTTTCTCCCTAAAGACGCCAAACAGGTGGCGGATCAGAGAGTTGAGGTGCCATGCTTCACGGAAAGAGTCCGAAACTGTGCAGTCAGTGATGGAGGAAGTGTTACATTTCAGGCTATAATCGCAGGTAAACCTCTGGAGGTTTCCTGGCTACACAATGGTAAGAGGATTTCCTACCGTACTTTTGAAAATTGTATTTTCAGAAGGGGAGAAGGAAGAAGGAAATTGGCTGTAAAACAAATAACAAACTTATCAGACAGAAAAAGGTCTGACTTTTAAAAAGTTTATTTGGGTGTTTATATTCTTTCCTGAACACTTTTTGTTTTGAAGATTTTGTCAAAAAACAAGTGAGTTTTGGGATCATTTTCAGTGTCATTTGTGTATTTGTAAAAGGAATGCAACTGTTTACTTGAACATTTAGCAACAGTTAACTCTTTCATGTGTAGTAGTTACTGCACAACTACCTTTTCTAAACTTTTCTTTAACTAAATAACTTCTAGCTTCATATTGTTTTTTTTTTTGGATGCAAATAGTGTCTGTACTATCCAGACCTCTAGAGATGCACGACTACATTTTGATTTAAGATTAAAACCATTGTTTCCGCCATAAGAAAAATGCAGTTAGTCAGGAAATGATACATTAGAAACTTGTTTAACGCCAGAAAAAGGAATCTTCTGGCATAATGGGGAAATAAAACACTTAAGAAGGTTTTAATTGTTTTTAAAGAACAAGAACAGTATCTTAATGTCTTTTGTCAGGCACAGAAGTGTGAGAAAAACATGAAAATGAGTTTAGCTTTTAAGTTAAGTGTCATTTCAAAAAAGAATTCTGCTCTAACAAGAGTCCAACTCATACATTTGGGAAAATGCAACCAAAAAACGGACAATATTTTGGCAGAAAATTCAGTTATTTGTGTGTGAAGTTGATTTATATTTTGACATTTAGGTGAGGTGGTGAATTCAGCAGAGTCTTCCTTCAAAAATGGCGTCGCCAGTCTGACTTTAACATGCTGTACGCATCAAAACGCTGGCGTGTACACCTGCGTGGCGGAGAATTCTGCAGGAAGGAGGACAAGCAGTGCCGTGTTGCGAATCACAGGTGAAGACTGACATCCCTTCCAGCAAAACCTGCAGTTTTCTGAATGCTGAACTCGAAACTTTTTGCTTACAATAAAGCAGCGACAAAGGAAGTCTCCAGAACAAACAACCATGACCTGCAGAAGGAGGTTACACTCAAGCATGTGTCATGTGAAAACACTCAATTGTCTTTACCTTCCAAAGAGGAAAAGCAGCAAAAAGAAGAAGACAAAGGTAGATTAATGACTTTTCTTAAGCTTTCTTTGACCCCAAAGCTTCTAAAATCTGCACTTGGGCATAGAATTAATAAAAATATTGAGTTTTTATTTCAAAAAAGTGTTTTTTGTTCTCATTTTAGTGTCAACTGCACCAGTGGGTTCCTTCAGAGTAAAACGCAAACTTAGAGAAATGCAGTGTTCATGTGGTGTTGTGGAAAAATGACTGTCCCACTTTGAAAACACGCATAAACGTCAGAAAAACAACAAATCTTCCAAAAGCACATGATTGTAGAATAACTTTCTGCACCTAGACAAAGGTCAATTTGTTTGTATGGTAAGACGCCAGAATTATGGGGAAAATAAAATATTATTGAGGATTGTCAATATCATTTAATCCAGTTTGGAGGGCCAGATTAAATAGTTTAAGAGGCCTCCCCTGCTCTAGCAGCTACCCGTCTAGTTAGAAATAGTCATTTCATGGCTGTATATTAACTCCTGCATTTGCTCTTGCAACCACACTTGACTGCTCCCCTGTGATTGGCCAGTTGCTGATTGCATCCCCCTATCAAGGTGTGTACCTGCACGATCTCCTTTCTCTACACTTATAGGAGGAGCAAACTCTCAAATAAAAGTTTCCACTAAAAAAGGTGAGTGTTGAAGATTGTGTCAAAGTGAAATCCAAGAGCACTAAGTGCCTATTTTGGGGCTTTAAAGAAACTTTCTCCTCCTCAGAGCCTGCTGTGGAGTTTGTTGACACACCTGACAAGGTGGAGGTTTGTGTGGGGGAGAAAGCTCAGCTCAGCTGTAAGTTTAGGAGCAGCTCCCTGCCTGTGGTCTGCTGCTGGATTTTCAACAGAGTTAAGGTAAAACCGCTTTTTGTGCTTCCAGTCTCCCAAAATTCTGTTGTTTTTTTTTTATATTGTTTGTCCTCTGCTCCTCCAGGAGGTGACGGGAGGACCTCGGACATCAGTCAGGAGCACAGAGAAGCAAAGCTGTGTGGAGATCACTCAAAGTGTTCAAGAGGACGCAGGATTGTACACCCTCATAGTTCGAAACCGAGCCGGTTCTGCTCAGCACACAGTATCCTTAAGTATCATAGGTAACTTCAGCTCACTTAAACAACATTTTGTATTATTAAGTCACCAACAAGCTTGTAAGAATGTACTTTTTCTATAATATTTAAGTGAAGTTTTGCCTCTGTCTTTCTCAGACCGACCGTCTCCCCCGGCCTCCCAACCTTTTGTTTCTCGGAAGACCCCTCACTCCCTGGTTCTGTCCTGGAGCGGTCCCAGCTACGATGGGGGCACTGCTGTGTTGGGCTACATTGTAGAGATCAGTCGAGGGGATTCTGACAAAGCCTGGACAGAAATAAGCCGGTGTAAGAACACGTCCCACCACATCCGCTCAGGCCTGGAGCCTCAGGGCCGGTACCGCTTCAGGGTCAGAGCTTACAATTCAGCAGGGGTCAGTGAGCCGGGCAAAGAGTCTGAGTATGTGAAGATGGCAAACTCAAGTGAGTCTTTGATTTTAATTAGCGCTTTTTGAAAGAAACCAGTACTTTGAACATTTTCTTTTATTTTTTATATTTGTGGTTGAAGCTGAAAAGAAAGAAGAGCCAGCATCGTACGCCACCGTGACTATTGACACCCAACACGATTTTAAAGACCATTATGATGTACACGAGAAACTAGGGGTGTAAGTATACTCCCACCGCCACCAGCATGTCTTTGGACAACTTTTGGTCCAGACCAGCTGTAAATGTTCTCCTATCCTCCAGTGGGAAGTTTGGCGACGTGTTCCGGGTGACCCACAAAGAGACGGGCCAGGTGTGTGCTGGCAAATTCTACAGAGCTCGGACATTCAAGGACAAGGTGGCAGCACGCAAAGAGATCAGGATAATGAACAAGCTGCATCACCCAAAGCTTGTCCAGTGTCTGGCGGCATACGAGGCCCGCTCTGGGATTGTCATGGTCATGGAGTAGTGAGTTTTCCTGATTTTTATCCTCTTACTCTTTACAGGAAAATAATTTTGACCAGGATTTACCCATTTTAGGACAGAAGATGGCAAAGCTTAATCCTTTTTTTTTGTCCAGTATTGAAGGCGGGGAGCTCTTTGAGAGAATCGTGGATGACAACTTTGAGCACACTGAGCTGACCAGCGCTCGCTACATGCGGCAGATACTGGAGGGCATGCAGTACATGCACAAGCAGAAGATTATCCATCTGGACCTCAAACCAGAGAACATCGTCTGCGTGGACACGAACGGCACACAAATCAAGATCATCGACTTTGGCTTGGCTGCCGAACTGGGTGAGGTGCACAGCATGGATCAGCTGAAATATCAAAGAGAAGGTCTAAACTTCTCTAAAATAACTCTTTTGAACTATTTTAGACCATTTTTAGCCAGAAACCTGTGTTTCTATGACATAGTTTCTACAGAGCGGCAGTAGTTAACAGAAAATCCCCTTTAAGCTGTTGGCTTGACTGTTAGTGCGGAGCAACCCCGCCCCCTTTTTCCTTCCCCGTTGCTGACAGCTCGGAGGAGGGAGCTTTTGGTCGGCCCAACATATTTTCTACATCAAACATGCGTTCTTTTTTAAAACAGTATTTTTTAGTCTGCTCCTAATTCAAAATATTTGACTAAAGAAATACCTAAAAATGCTATTTTAAGCTTAATTTTCTTTATATATGTCCTCCATCATGAGAAGAATGCCACAAAAACATGTTAAAAACAGGATTTTCATTAACATGATTGCAGTTATTATTCCAGCTGTTTTGTGGAGGAGAAACCATCACGGTTGTGGTCTTAAGCAGTTATTTACATTGATCAACTTTGCCTAAATCTTTTTGTTTAGGGAGTGTCGAGGTCAAAAATGACCTTCCGTGCCTGAGCCCATTAAAAGCAAATGACATGTTTGTCTCTCTCATGCTGAAAAACTAACAGTGGGTGGTCTATTTAGAGATTACAGGTTAATACAAACAAGGCGCACATGTTCAGAGACACGGTTTGTAAATGCTGCTTTTGTTGCTGCTCCTCCTCAGATGAGGGCAAACCTCTGATGGTGCTGCATGGCACTCCTGAGTTTGTGGCCCCCGAGGTGATCAGCTATGAGCCGGTGGGGGTGGAGACCGACATGTGGAGCATCGGAGTCATCTGTTACATTTTGTAAGTGAAAGGCTTATGTTTGATATAAGACTGTTTTGAATGTGGGGAAACTTGACTGCATCACTGTCGGCTGCAGTAATGTCAATTGTCTCCCTGTGAGATTAATAAAGGTTAATCAAATCTAAAAAGAGTACACGGGAAATCTTCATGTTTACAAGTCAAAAGAACAGTTTTTGGTTCTTGTTACTTAAAGAGGAAGCTGTTTCTCATTTGAATTTTTTTTGAGTTAATGGAGAAACAGCACCCCCTGCTGGTGCTGATTTGCCATGACCCAAAACTTCTTCAATATGAGGTTCAAATTAAAAGAAAACAAAAAGTGTTCAGACTTATGAAGCCATTTGCATGAGAGGATAAAAATTTCAACAAAGAAGCTTTTAAGTCCAGTTGCCATGACGAGACAAATGAGAAAAATGAGTAAAAATAAGACCTTGAACTACACTAGGTCATATCCAAGTCTTATAGTGACTAGATCAGGGGCGGGCACAAAGGGCCACATTCCTGCTAGTTTTCCCAACGTGAGCTACCCTACTCTGCAGTGTTGTAAACACACCTGATCCAGGTAATCAACCACTCCTGGACAAGATCCTCAACCCCGAAGGACTCGAGACTTGACTTAAGCATAAAACTACTAGAGAAGGTCTTTTCACGTATTTTCTTCCTGTTTTTTCACTTGTGGTGCAGAAACAAAAAGATTTATTTTGTCCCCACTGGCTGTGAAATATCACAATTATGTGACAACAGAGAAACAACTTGTGTCATGATTTAAGAGTTCTTCCTCCTGTATTCTTTTAACCAGGCTGAGTGGAGAGTCCCCCTTTCAGGGGAACAGCGATGCCGAGACTTTGGCTCTGGTGACGGCTGCTCACTACGAGTTTGACCCGGAGAGTTTTGAAGACATTTCCGACGAGGCAAAAGACTTCATCAGCTCTCTGCTGAAGAAGGATAGAAGGTCGCTGTGCTTTTCTAATTTCTATGTTCACATTTTTAACTTGAACGTTTTACATTGACGGCAAACCCATCCGTACAGCGTTTAAGCAAGTTGTTCCTTTTCTGTGCAGGGCCAGGCTGTCATGTACCGAGGCCCTGTCCCACATCTGGATGGCTTCTTTCACGCCTCTGAACCGCAGAGCCACCAAGTCCCTAAATAAGGAAAAAATTAAGCGCTTCCTAGCTAAACAGAAGTGGAAGGTAGCTCAGCTGACTGATCAAAAATGTTGTCTTTAATTAGGAATAAAAAAATATTATTTTAATGAAAATAATGTGTGGTGCTACATTTTTTTTTCTTTTTTAAGAAAACTGGTCAAGCAGTTTTGGCCCTGAAGCGGATGGCTCACTTCTCCAACAGGCCAGACTCTGATGGCAGCACCTCAGACGGTAACATAACACACACTCCATCATCTTCTTTGTCCCAGATCCGAATTCTCACTAAAACAAAACCTTTGAAGTTTTCTCTTCTGTAAACCAGTGAAAAAGCACTTTTCTTGTATTTTTTCCCTCTTTTTCATGGTTCACTAAAGAGCCGATATGGAGCCAGGAAGCAGAGGAGGCCATCCAGGCGCTGGACAAGCAGCTGCAGATTGAGCCTCGCTTTCAGCAGACCCTGAGGGACACCACTGCTGCCAGTGGAGCCACGGCTGAGTTAACATGCTATGCTGAGGGTACAGAGGCACTCGCAAAAGCAGCAGACTCCTCCTGCTGCACCACATTCTTGTATTTGGTTTATTTCAAGCAATCAAAACCAAAAAAATACTAAAGCAGAAGAAAATGAATATATATCTATCCATAGATGTATCTCATTTTGTATAATTAGTCATGACTTGATTGGAAAAAAAGAAAAGCAATAAAGGATACACTTCCATATAAACATGCACATGTAAATTATGCCTTGATAATTGCACTTAATCACAAATAAACATTTATTTTTACATTTAGTACAGGACATATTGAATCAATAAAGTTTTGAAGTTTATCCAAAAAATTTGCTTGGAAAGATTTCTTAAAATAATTCTTCCATTTTTTTGTCTAAATTGATTTTTTTTTTTAAAATTTTTTATTCCTATAATTACAACTAAATTTCACTGTGGGAGTGTTGCATGTTCCCACTTTGCATACAATCTGTGTAATTAGCTTTAATTTCCTCCCTTTAAGAATAGAAAACCCTTTTTTCAACTTGAAATATTTTTTAAACATCTACAAGCATATTTGATCAAAGAATAGAAATCAACATAGAATAAAACTTCATTGATCTTGCAAAGGGGATATGACCTTGTTACCGTAATAACACCAGATTGATAATTAATAACACTAAAAATGTTTAAAAAAATCAATAATTTTTCCGATAGGACAGCAGTTTTCCAGTGTGCTTAGACAATATCAAGCAGGTCCTGCTGCAATACATTTTTTTTGGTATTCTTGAAGAAGTTCGTTTTTTTTAATTATTATTTTCAATATTTAACTGAAATTCTGCTTTTAAACCAGGTTACCCAAAGCCAGAGGTGAGGTGGTTTCATAATGAGGAGGCGGTGTGTGACTCGTCCAGAGCGAGCGCACAGCAGCATGAAGACGGACTCTGTCGTCTGCTTCTGGCCGACCTCCAACTCTCCGATTCTGGGGTTTATAAGTGCAAAGCGGTGAACAAGCTGGGAGAAGCAACGTGCTCTGCCAAACTGACTGTAGACCCATGAAAGAATGGGACTGGATGGACTGTTTTATCGGGTCAGCATATGAGCACACCTTCCACTTGGGACACAAATGTTTTAAAAGGAACACAACTGTGCACACTTTTTTTTTTGTATTTGTAACTGGCAAATGTTTCACAAATGTAAATTAAAGGTTGACTTTCACAAAGCATTACCTTGGTGAGGATAACTTTTGATCAAAAATGTGCCTAAGCAAATCTGCCTTAAAAATGATGGCTGAAAACGAGAAAACAAGCCGTTGGTAAAGAAATATTTATTGTTCTGACAATAAAGCAGTGAATGAGATGAAACTGGCTTGAAGGAAAATGTGTAAACATGGAATTTAACTTTCAGTGTTGACATTTAAATGTCACAATAGTTTTTTCTAGATTATTGCACTTAAATGATTTCAATAGACTTTTTACTAACATTTTAAAGATTGATCGTTATTCACCAGTACCCAAAATCTATTCTTTGAACTAAGCTGCTGTACTTACGTCATTTTTCTTTGTAATGAACTTTAAATTCTTTTTTTTTTAAGCCTAACACCTTCTTTTTAGTATCCACAGTCCGTGTTTTGCCTTCTATAGACTTTCTGCTCCAGAAGAATTGTGCAATATAAATAATTAAAATTCAAAGGTGGATGATTTCTGAATAACCAGAAAACAAACTGATCTTTTGAAATGACTGTTTTGGAATTAGGAAAGACTTAAAAACACTTAGACTCATTCATATTTTATACATTTCAATTATGACTTCCAAATTGAAGATTGAAAATATTTGGTTAGTCAGTTTTAAACTAGGCTAAAATCCCATTTTAAAAACAGGCACCTGGCACAGGCACTGACTGTTGAAGTGAGACAGCTGGATGGCTGTGCAGCATTGGAATACTGGCTACCCTGACCCATCAAAGGCAGCACAACTTTATGTGGCTCCGTCCTTTTTGCACACGTCCCTGGGCCTGGAAACAAGTCAGACCTGATGTGAGCCTCCAGCATCACCTTCCAGTCCTCCCAGCTTCAGCTGGATTCTCTGCTGAAGAAGGTTCCAGGCTTTCAGGACCTTTACGGAGAGAATTGAACAGCTGTCACGTTTCGCACAACAGTTGCTTTGTAGAATATATAAATGTGAGGCTCCCACGACGATAGGACGACGTGTCTGACCTGTTTGCGAGTGATCTCCTGCTCCCACAGAGAACTAAGAACAACATTGGCGTGCTCGACTTGCTTGCTGTTGGACCATTGACTCTGCAGCCTGTGCTGGGCGTCCTCCACAGTCACCCCATCCCGCTCGGTTATCCTCAACACTGCCTGAGTGGAGAGATCAAACAATGGAAGAGTCAAGTTAGGTTTTCATATTTAGTGACATGGCGACCCCTGGTGGTAGTCTCCACACAAAGCAATCAATTTTGAAAAGTGAAACCAATATTCAGATGATGCACACTCTATATTGAAGGTATATTTAGTGACTACAATTGATTAATATTTGGTTAAAAGTCTTAATACACTGAAAAAAATAAAAATCAAACTATTTGACTTTTTTGATAATCATATTTTAATTTTCTAATGTGACCTGTGTGTACTGTATGCATTACTGCAAATATGCTTATTTATGATGAGTAATTACAATGTCAAGATGGATTTCATTTGTTTGTTTTGCTTTATTTTCTTATCAATGTATTACTTAATATTGGATTTAACTGTTTTGTATTTTATTGTATTATTTCATTATTTTTAATGCTTAGAAAAATAAAATAAAACAAAATAAAATAGAATTGAGTATAATCAAATCCAAATCTCTGTCTTGTCAAAGATCTGTGTATTTGTCTGGTTTTAGCTCTGTGGGTTCATGAGCATCACCTCCTCCTCTGGGATGATGGTGAGCCAGACCTCATGCATCCAATCTGTCCAGCCAGCCTCAAGGAGAACAGCTGCGTCCACCACACAAACACGTTTACCTGAGAGAAAAAGAAAGCAATCTATTAAATTTTAGGGATAACATGAAACTTCAACTAGAAACAAATCTCCGCATTGTGTCAATTAAATTGGTTTTATTGTTTTTTATAACTTTATTTATTGAACTTTTTTTTATTAAACAGACAGAGTGTATAATGAAATGTCAAAAAAGGCAACGTGTAAAAATAAACACGAACATCTTTAGTGAGCGCACGTTTTTCTTTATATGATATTTTTGGTATTTTCATTTCAATGCAGATGTACAGATAGTAAAGAATATTATTCTAAAGTTAAACTAGTTATTAAAAGTCCATCCAATGTTTGAACAAACCTTTGATAAATAGAAAAGAGAGATGGAATAAGCATTTTATTTTAGTTGAAATTATTTAGCCTTGTTAGCCTTTCTTCTTTTATTCCAGACAACAAAAGATAAAGGAATACCTTCTTCTCGGGCTTGGTGGATTCGGCTTTGTGCTAGCTCAGCGATTTCAGGCCACACAATATCTGTCAATGCTTTTAACTGCTCCTGTTATAAACAAACAAAAACAACTGGTTTAATTTCAGTTTTTTTGCCATTATCTACAATAATGTAACTGCAAATGTATAGGAAAAGTCACTCTACCTTGTTTCCAAAGACTTTCCTCCCCAGAGCTCGCCTGTTGATACTCTGATCCTCGTTCAAAATTTCTTAAAAAGGAAAAAAAACCATAATATTTTAGTGTTTTTATGGAGACCTAAGCAGAAATGAGTTGACCAATCAGGCTTCGTATTACTAAGTGTGTACATTTTAGGGCCTAGCCAAATATTTCTGGACTGTGACATCATGTTTATTAATAAATATTTGCGCGTCTTTCCTTGTTCTCTCGATTATGTTTTGGATTTGTGTTTAGAACTAAATCAGTCTCTTCCACATAACTCATACCAAACCAAAATCTGGCCTAAAACCGAACTGTTTCCCACCTGACCCAAAGACTTCCAGTACTTTGTGATAGGCCGCGGTTCCCTTCTGGTACACTTCGTGACCTAGTTTGTCGCAGTCGATGCGAACTGCACCCAGAGCTTCCAGCTGCTTGGCAATGGAGGTCTTTCCGCTGCCGCTGCCTCCCGTCAGTCCAATCACATATGGCAGGGTGGGGAGATGGGAGGCGTCCTAGTGCAGAGAGCAAAAGAGAAGAGATTCAGGATATGCAGCAAACACAGCAGTGCTGAAACGTGAGAGAAAGAAAAGAAAGAGATCTGTGTATTGTCCTAGAACAAGACAAGCCTGTTAACAGTGAGAATATAGATCCTTTTTTAAATGGAGTTTGTGTGGAATGACATCTCATTTTCAAATATCCTCAGTGACTTTCATTCCGACTAAAGAAGACACACATCTTTAAAAATCCACTGGTGTGATTCAAATTAAATACCTTTGTTAATAACGGGTCAAATCTTGACATTATCAGACTCATCTATGGTTTAAATTTGATGCAAGCATGTCTTCTGAAATTATGTTTCCATGTTTTATTAGACCAAAAAAAGATGTGCTAAAAATACAGAAACCAACACAAATTGTTTTATTCACTTGCAAAGAACACTTTTGAGCAGAAGCTCTGGGTTTTACCTTTGGAGGAGCGAGGAGAGTACCCAACAGACGGAAGCGGAGGCTGGAGGAGCTGATCTTCTCCTCCTCTATGTCAGTGTGGTGGACATCTTTGAGTAACTGGATCTCATGAAGGACAAGTGGCTGAAGACCCTGGATTAAGACAAAAATCAAAAATCTAATTGTAGATCCTAGACAAGGTGGGTGTTTGATTTTAACATTTGACAATGTCTTGGATAGCAATTATTATTCACAATGTACTATTCTTAATGTAGATTCAAGTTTCTAAAGCTACAACTTACTCGAGACATTTTCTAACTTACGTTCTCAATTCGTTTCTGGTTAACCGCTTCGCCTCCCTTTTTAGTCTCTTCACTGACCACAATGCACTTTAGCAAGGGGTCTACTATAGACACACCGAAGGGATCGTCCAGAGGCACAATCTCCACCTGGAGTGAGGGTTTGGTGTCTTGTAGAAACTCTTTCAGTTTCTGGACCCGCAAAGAGTAAGGTTCAACCAGCTCCTTTAACACTTTTTCTAAAAGCAGGGCATAAACAAATTGCATCAGGGCAAGCACTTCATTGGTCTTGGATTGGATTTCTTCCAAAAAAGCTACTCACTTTTCAGCATCGCCTGGTTGCACACACCGATGACAAACCGTTTACTTGCCAACACGCATGAAACATTAAGTAGTGACTTGTGGGCCCCATGAAGGCGGTCAAACGTTCCCCCTACCACTACGTCGCTGTAGGTCTCCAAACACTCTAATTTTTCTCCCTGGTTTCTCAGCCTGTCTTCATTCTCCTGCAGCTGCGGGTGAAGAAGCACCGACGAAAGGCCGGGCCGACAGACGTAGCAGCAGCCGGCGTACTTTTCCAGACACTGTGTGACCTGATTGGTCTGGTGTGGGTCCTGCACCGCAAAGTCCGTGAGCACAACCTCTGGGGAGTGAGACAGCGGTTGCGGGGTGGGGAAGGGCGAGCTCGGAGTCTGGCTACCGCTGCAAGCGGTCGGATGAGCGCGGATATTGGTCAGCAAAAAACGAACGTCCAGGTGGCCGCAGACGTCGGCCGCATTGCTGTACAAGCGAGTAATGAACGTGGACAGATCCACCACAGGCGGGAGGTAAACTGGCCGAGGCGGGCTCCCACTTCCCAGGTTCAACCCAGGGTGGAGGTGGATGTACAGGGTGCGGTCCACGAGCTGGGCAGCAGAGCTGAGTACTGGAGCGATGCGTAGAGGGAGGACGTGCAGCGGAGACGTCAGCACGAGGATGCCTGTGCTGAACATAGTCGTTACTCTCTGGTGGTGCAGGGACTCAAAGTGAAGTCACTTTAAGAGGTAGACACACTGAAAAAGATGTAAAGAGAGGAGAGGACATGACAGTTAAGGCTTTATTTGGAAAAATCTATAGGAAAAAAAATCTCCTTCAATATTCTAAAGTAAAAGTTAAAGTCCCACTCTGATCATCTTTTAAGCTCTGTTAAAAGTGTTCCCAGGGGTGTGTGTGTGTGTGTGTGTGTGTGTGTGTGTACAGTCAGGACCATAAATATTTGGACAGAGACACATTCTTTCTAATTTAGTTTCTGTACATTACCACAGTGAATTTTAAATAAAACAACTCAGATGCCATTGAAGTGCAGACTTTCAGCTTTTATTCCATGGGCTGAACAAAAAGATTGCATAAAAATGTGAAAAACTAAAGCATTTTTTAAACACAATCCCTTCATTTCATGGGGTCGTAAGTAATTGGACAATTGACTTTCATGCTATTGCATGGGCAGGTGTGGGCAATTCCCTTGTTATGTCATTATGAGTGAAGCAGATAAAAGGCCTGGAGTTGATTAGAGTTGTCGTGATGATGGCTTCTAAGAATGGACAGCCCGGTTTAAATCACACCACAGATTTTCAATAATATTCAGGTCTGGGGACTGAGATGGCCATTCCAGAACATTGTACTTGTTCGTCTGCATGAATGCCTTTGTAGTAGGGATGGGAATTGAAGCCCCATGAAGCTTCTCTTGGGGTTCATGTAATTGTGCCGGAAAAATGAACCACCCATTCAGTGCTTTGAAACCACACAGAACAGCGGCATCTGGTGGCGGACTGCACGTATATCATATGCTTCAACTAAGCTCCTTGTAACACTTCAATGTGGAAATGATGAAAAAACGTAAAACAAAACAATGTTGTTAATTATTATTAAAAAGAACAACGTAAAACAACACGTGACGTTTTCTGTGAGAAGTGCATCCTCTGGATGTTACTCCCATTGACCATTCCACTGAGCTATCGCTACTGATGTCAATTTGCCTTGCCATTATAAATTTATTGAAGTATTTTTTTTTTTTATACACAACGTTCATAGTGCATCGTTTTATTAGGAGAAATCGAGTAGAAACGATCTTGAGCCACAGTATTTTTTTTACTAGGAGTCATGGTAAAGTGCAATGAACTGACGCTGATTCTGATACAGGGGAAACAATAGAACTGGTCGGGATACGTTCGGGATTCATTTAGTATTTCTAGAGAATAGCGCGCCCAACTGTTCGAAACGCAAGAGACAACTGAACCGTGGTTCGACCAAACGATGCATTTGGTGCGTCATACGTCATCAACCACGTGATCTGCGCTAGTTGAAACACGCCTCGAAACATTGTGCAGAAAAACACTCTGTTTCATGAAAGTGAAACGCGCACCGAAGCGCCGTGTCAAACGGGCCATCCCTACTTTGTAGAATTAGAGCAGTGTTTAGGGTTATTGTCTTGTTGGAGTATCCAACTTCAACTTTGTCACTGATTCTTGAACATTGTAAGAATCTGCTGATACTGGCTGGAATCCATGTGACCTTCAGCTTTGACAAGATTTCCAGTCTTGGAATGCTGTGTTCTTTGTTCGCCAAGCATACCGCCCCTTGTTATGTCCAGATAACTCCCTTTTAGTTTCATCAGTCCACAGCACTTTATTCCAAAATGAAGCTGGCTTATCCAAATGTGCTTCAGCATACTTCAAGCGACTCCGTTTGTGGCATTTGCGCAGAAAAGGCTTCTTTCGCATTACTCTTCCATACAGCATCTCCTCGTGCAAAGTGCGCTGAATGGTTGAACGATGCACAGTGACACCATCTGCAGCCAGATAACGTTGTAGGTCTTTGGAGCTGGTCTGTGGGATGAGTTTGATTGTTCTCACCATCCTTTGCCTCTGCCTATCAAGATTTTTCTGGGCCGGGCCTTTGCTTGAACTATACCTGTGGTCTTCCATTTTCTCACTATTTTCCTCACAGTGGAAATTGACAGCTGAAATCTCTTAGCAAGCTTTTTGTATCCTTCATCTAAACGATGATGTTGAACAATCTTTGTTTTAAGGTCATCTGACAGCTGTTTTGAGGTTCCCATGTTGACGTTCTTCAGAGAAGATGCAAAGAGGAGAAAACCATGCTCCTAGCCACCTTAAATACCTCTTCTCATGATTGGTTTCACATGTGTATGTAGGTCAAGGGTCAATGATCTTGTAAAACACATTTTGTGTTCCAATAATTATTGCTAAAGGTAGTCAAATCAATAAAACAACAGGGGTGCCTATTTTTGTTTAAGTAATTATTGCACAGTTTCTGCAAATCCAATAAACTTCATTTCACTTGTCAAATATCACTGTGTTCATCTGCAATATGAAATATTTTACTGAAATTGATTATCTGAACAACCAATAATTTATGAAGAAAAATCCTGAAAATTATCAGGGATGCCCAAACTTTCTCATACCACTGTGTGTGTGTGTATATATATATATATATATATATATATATATAAATTGTGATTTTTTTTTTAACAGAAGCTGCACACAAGGACGCATCATACTAACGACCTTGACATTACCTTTGGTGTCACATATAGAGCAAAAATTTTTAGACAGAAAAAAAGCTCTGCCCTTAAAAATATTAATACTATTCAAGGAAAGATTAAACGTAAAGCTAAATAACTGTTTGCTTTAATTTAAGAATCTGGAATAAACACGATGCAGGGTTAGATTGTTGCTACACATCTGTCTTGCAGGACAGCTTGTTTGCAGAGCACACACACACAGATAAACTGCTGCAGCTCATCATGCGGTGTGTTTACTGCCTCAGTCTACCTTAACTGAGAGAGAAAAAACCTTAAAAGAGTTTAATCCTTTTCCACATTTGCTTTAAAAAATGTTGTATCCCAGAAACCTCTGAGAATCTCCACCTGTCATGATTGGCTACCTGACCAAAACACAAACAAAACTTATAAGAAAAACACATGACATTTAGGGGTATTTTGAGGGAGTAAACCTGTTACTTCTAATTCAAAAATACCTTTTTGTGAAACAGAACTGAGTTATTTATTACATAACGTATAATGAAGAAGACGAGGACTGTTATGTAAAGGCAAAACAAAGTCTTTCCGATACTAAAAAATGAGCAAGTACGGACATCATAGATAGTGCACCCAAAGTAAGAATAAATTCAACTGAATGATAAAAGTAAATAAAAAAATAAAATTATAGACGCTATTTACAGCATACATAAAATGCTAAATTATTCCAATGAGGCCTGAGAACAGCAACTGAACTTTAACCACCAGGTACTTAGCATACTTGCAAGGAAACAGTAGCTTACCTCCGTCGAACGAATCTACAGAGAGGCTAAGAACAGATTCATGGTGCGGAGTTTATGCAAGGTTGTTCCTAAATTCACTAGACAGGTCGTTCATCTCAAGCTCTGCAACTTGTGTTTTGCTTTTCAAGTTTACTCGTTTCCAAAGAGCAAAGAGGAAGTCACCCTGGGTCCGTTCTTCACTGCGCCTGCGCATTGCGGGTGGGCGGAGTCTGAATGCGACCGACCAGCGAATCGGTGGGCAGGAGTAAAGAAAAAAATATATATAAATGGAAGCGATTCAGTTGCATAATGAAAAATAAAAGTCAAAACCAGAAATGCTTTTTCATTTTCAAAATTAAGCTGCATTTTTTGACTCAATAATAAAGCGATAGGAACATACATTTATTTCTTTCGTGAAATATTTTTAAGTGTCAAAGAATTTAAGTCCATTAAATCTTTTTTTTACTATTTAAGTCCATTAATTCTTTTTTTTTTAATTATTTAGGTTGGTTGGATACTTGTTTTACATTAATAAATTTGTTTCGCTGTACAAAATGACCATCAAATGAATTATAGATGGAAAAAACTTCCATATTAAACAATTTTAAAAACCTATATCAAAAAACTATTTAAAATACTGAAACTGTAATCTCAGAAGTTGTAGATAAGATAAATATATACTGATTCTGACCTTCACTAGATGACCAAAGATCATCAATCCTTTTTTTTACTTGAAAAGAATCTATCGGATGAGACCGGTTTACAAAATGAATGAACTTAGTAGTAGCTTTTTAAACTATGCATTCCAACATTTCTGTAATGATTTTGATAAATATGTGTAAATTCTTTATAGCTTTGACTATAATGCTTGAAATAAATCAATAAATTAAATCAATCAATCAATCAATATGAAAAATAAGGCCACAAAAGGAAATAAATGTGCAATGGGCATCTTGAATTTTCAGAGCAGAGGTATTATTTTCATACATGCATATGTGTGTGTATTTCTATATCTTCTTTTACTTTTTAACTTTAGTATTTTCCAAGCAATTTACTGCAAATTATTTCAAGTTTTATTTATTAATGCATAGATCTTTTTTTTTTTTTTTTTTTAGTTTTTTACATTGATTGACAGAAATAAACCAATTTCAATTAGGAAAACCAAAAGATACTCAACTGAAAAGATTATGAACAATGCTGCATTCATGCTGCAGCGTTGAGAGGATAATCTGTTCAAGCAGGTTAATTCAATTTGAAAACTGTTTAATTTGCATGGTAAGAATAATTGCTAGTGTGTGACACCAGCTTTTTATTGTGTAGCCTGGAGCTTTAGCAACAAGCACTCAAGACAATTTACGACACTTACAAAAGTCCAGACAAACAGCCACTCTTGCTGTAGATCTTTTTTTTAATTTTCAATTTATAAGTTGAGGCCAACAGCTTGTGCCTACAAAAATAATATAAACAAAGAGTGTTATCTCCATACGGTACAGAGAGTTGCATGATGAAGCCCTGGGGTTAGCCGAGCAGCGGCATTACATGAGTAAAAAAGAAAAAACACAGAGCAACAAAAGTAGAACAGATTGGAGTAAAAAGTCACAGATAATTATGAAGGTACATTGAAGCTTGTTGGCTATTGTTGATAATTAAGGCATTTTATCCTGCAAGATGAACCCAACTAGAACCCTCAGTCCCTTTAAGATATTTGACAGATAAATACTAAATAAGCCTTTCACCCAGTCTAAAAAATTAAGTTAGAACTATAATGCATGGGATTATTTAATCAAATTATGACATTACAGATTATAAGACTGCAGCATCCGGCACATCGTCACTAAAACTTAAATTTATGAACATAGACAGACATCTTGTGTTTAATTAAACCTCCTATCAGTCAAAGGAAAAGCTATCCACATGCACTAATTTACTTTCTTATCGCTGGTGCTTTCATTGGCAGCTGTGTCGTAGTGGCACTTCTCCACGCATCGCCTTGGAAACCAACCTCGGACGCGTACTCCAGCTAAACAAAGAGGAAAAACAAAGAAACTGAGAAGGTGGACAGTGAAGGATTTAAAATGGTGTTTTTGAAAACCGCCGCGTCTCAGCTAGCCAATGGCCATTTGGAGCAAAGTTAACTCAAAAAAAATTCAGGATGTGGAAATAAGTATAGCAAAAATGATTTTACCTCTCATTTCTTCCTCACTAACAATTTTATCTCCATACATCCACCACCTGAAATGATAAAATATAAACAATGATTGAGAAATTTTATTCTGGTCAACCTTTATTTGGATTAGGCGTACTTGGTTCCACGAGTTGCTAGGATGGTTTCTCCCTTGCTGAGGGGAATTCTGGGCTCCTCTGTGCAGGGAGTTCTAAAAAAGGTTCGAAAACCCTTATTCAGGGGGCAGCAAGCTCCATTGTAGTCTTCCACTGCCTGGTATTGGACCTGCTGGTCAAGCAAAACAAAAACATTGAGTTATTTTTAAGGTATTATTTCAGTTCAGGCAGCTGCAACAATGCTTTTGAAATTATTGACATTGTGAGGAGGTCAGCTATAGTAAATAGTAAATAAAAGTTTAATAACTAATGCACTGCTTTGCACATAAAAAGGAACTTTTTAGGTGGTGAAAACTGACAATAGCGGATAGTGGATATATAAATTAAAAATAACACAAAAAAACTCTTGACAGAGGCTGGAGAAGTAAAAAAAAAAGCAAGAAACTGAGTTTTATTTATGACACAAAATGTTTTTGTCTTTTTAGGTACTTACGCTTCTCACTCGTTTATCAGCTTTTTGTTTCAGCTGCTCTATCTATTTTTAAAAGAGCAAAAAAAATGTGTTTAAGTCAAACTTTACACCAAAAGTTTAACATGAAATGTTACAGCATTAAGAGAGGCTCAAATTAACAAAAAGTCATGTTAGCAAACTAGTACAAGGAAAACTAAAATGCTTGATAATGAAAAACCTACAGTTAAGGTATATTGGTGACACTTGGAATGAACAGGCCATTCAAGACCATTCCCTCTGGGTGTCCCTGACAATGTAAAAACATGCTTGAAATTCAGCCAGCGGCTTCCGAGGTCATAAGGGAAGACAAACTCCTCCCCTGTTTGGTAGTGCTGTATTCGGTCTTTGGCCTGATGGAAAGACAAAGCACAAAGTAGCACAGAGAAAATAGGGGAGCTATTATAGCACGATCCGGTTGCAGGATATAGAATTACAATAATGTGGAACTAGCTAAGGCGCTCACTGTTCCTTTAACGAAATCTATGCATCAGTGCAAAAAAAAAAAAGTTTTTTAACATGGTTACATTTGTAAAGTCACACCATTTTAGTCAGACTTACCTTAACATTTAGGAAGAGCATTTACAAAGAACAACATGCAAGTGCCTATGCTTTATGTCATGCTTGGATAACATATTTTATTATTATTATTATTTATTGAAATAATAAAAATACGAAAGGGGTTTATACAAATGTACACCTCCTGTGACAGAAGATTCATAAGCCTCTATTGTAACAGTAAAATCTGTCCCAAACAGGAGGCCTTCAGCTCTGATCTGTTTGCTCAGCTGCTGGATAGGACAAGTTGGAGGAAAAAAACATTTTATAATTTAAAAACCCTTATCCAAACATTAATGTCCGCCAAACAACATTTTCCTTTATACACTTTTAAAGATCTCTTCATAACTAGGTGTCTTTTAATTATATTTAGGCAATTTTGCTTTAAAACAGATGTAACTTAACCAGTAATTTAGATGCACAAATCGATTTTTTTTTCAATAAAATTAACACGATCACGTGTTTGTTTCCATCAGACATTATTTTTTTTATATTTCTTTTACACTCTAACTTTTACATCTTAACTCATGTTTAAGAATGTACCACAGTACGATACATGGAATTGGTTTAAGTATGTACACAAACACACAGTTTCTAAACAAATTCAGCCAAGTACAAATTAGTGCTTTAATTCAGATTTAAACAATGTGTTTCAGAAATTAGGTTATTTTAGTTATGAGCTATAGTGGTTAATTTATTGAAAATAAGTTTTATTTTGTAACCTTTGTCTTCTTACAGCCATATAAACATGGAGTAAACCCTGTATGCTAAAACAAAGAAATAAAAAAAAAGACATTTAAGAATATTTTTTTTTTTACTTTAACATCAAGAATGGTCTTATTCATTTTGTAATCAATTTATGAACCGGTATTTTTAATAGATATGTATTTTTCTTTTCCTTCTCTTGTGTTTTATAGCTGAAAACTAATAAAAAACTATGGATTACTAAAATGATCAAAATGTTGGATAAAAAAAGAACAAAAACATAAAAATGGCAATAAAAGTGTTTAATTTTCTAGATTATTTTGGGGGGAAATACCAGTTTAATTAAATTTAGTTATATACATATATATATATTCAAAGACCTTCTGACCTTTTCCTCAATCCAGGACTCGATTGAGGTCTTATTTCTCAATATGACTTTCATCTGGAAGAAGAACAAATTCAACTTAAAACTTACACTTTTATACATTTCTAGAAAAAACTGTATTCTGCTGTCACACTTATTTCAGAAAATGGTTTAAACAGCTTGAATGAACAGCGAGCTGTGAATATTATTAACAAACTTACCTGTATGAAAAAAAGCATTCCAACTGCAATAGTAGTACCCAATGCCAAACCTAAGGCAAAGAGTGTGGCAGCAAAGGCGGGAACACTGAAGGGCATGAGGGGCTGAAACTGGCGAACAGCGCTCATGTCAATCTTTACAGTACTCCACCCAAATGAAATCTGCAAAGAAGTAAGATGGAAAGGAAAAAAAAACAACCCTCAAAGAGCTTTCTAGCAAGTTAAGAGACTGGATAGTGTGGATGCTCACCCTCTCATAGAGCTGCGTGTACATGGTCATAACAAAGATGAAGGCAGCGTGGGAGCATCCCAACGGCGCCAGCAGCAGGAAGCTGGTGAAATAGGCATGGTTCAAATGGCCACAGCAGTTGTTGATCCATGGGCAGTGATGGTCCATTTTCATAACACACCTGAGGGAGGAAAGCCATATGAGGAAAGCATTTTGTTTTTATAAGACATTTAAAGAGTGACACAAAAAGCTTGAAATTTAAGGTAAATATTGCATTTTTTTAATTCATTTTTTGTGATTTTTCTCTTTTTTTTTTTTTAACAAACAATAGTTTCCATAGTTTATTTGCAGTTTACATGTTACCTGTTACACTTGCGACAGTGGTGGGATCTGGGTGCCTTGTATCCTTGGCAAATCCTGCAGTATTGTAGGAATTGGGTATCTTTTGGGTTTTCCTGTTCAGGAATGCAAATAATAGGTAAGGTGCCTGATGTACCTTTAGTGGATTCGAATGGTTTCATTGTTTTTAGTATCAATATACTGTGAACTCAAACAGTCATCAGTGAAAAGAAGCAAAACTCTTACTGGTTTCCAGCCAAGAGGAATATATCCAGGCCCAACAAACATGGCGTTGAAGTAGTTGTAAAGGATAAGAACAGTCCAGTTTAAGAGCATGAGGAAGTTAATGCTGCCTGCAGTGGTGTCTAGAGGCCAGTACCAGATGACTGAGTCTATGATTGCCATGGTTGAACATATAGCAATGACAGAGAGGGCTATGATTGGGCCCCAGTGGCACAATCTTCGAACCTCATGGAGGTTCTCGAATCGAACTAACGCTGAAAGGAAATTCATATTCGTCCCACTGGAAGCTTAAGAAAATGTTCTTTTTTTTTTTTTTTTGTTGGGGACCTGAAATGTTTGGACTCTGCCTGAGTGTGCTACTTGTTTCTTATATCTTGCAAAGTCAGCAGTGCACACATTTTTATTTTCATCTTTCAAGAATCCAACTACATCCCTGGTCTGTGGTCACCCGGCCTTTCCGTGTCCCGGTGTGTCTTGCCCTTGAAGAGCGCAGCATGCTCCCCTCTCAAATCCTGAAGCACAGGAACCTTGTGAGAGTCCGTTTACCCATCTGATGGAGAGAAAGAGAGAAAAAAAGGGGACAAGCATTTATCATAGAGTGCTAAAAGAAAAGGCTATATTTCCTCTTTATATATGCAAAATAGGTGCTATTTATCTGGAAAACAGGTAGTTGTGGGTCACATATTGACTCCTATCTTTATATAGAAATCTATATATTCTAAAGAACGACATAACTATAATGAAAACACTTTTAATGGTCAAATTAATTACGTTTTATTGTTTTTTAAAAACAGAGATATTGGAAGGGTGAAGCTTTGAATGAAAGAAGAAGAAACTCCATGCACAACTAATTAGCTTGTCAAGTCAAGCTTAGCTAGCAAATTCAAAACAACATTTTAAGCTAATTCCAACAAGTTTCTCTATGTATCAGGAATTCATACATTCATACTAACATCTTGCAAAATTGTAATTAGCTTGGCTGTTTAGATAAACATGTTTCGGCTTAAGAGTAGATGCATGCAGCAGGTAGCGAAGAAGTGAGGTTGGTTAGTTAGCTAGCTCGTTCACCATCTTCCACTACCAGCACTGACAGGAAAACCATTTCAAACTCGAAAAAAGAAAGATGAATCAAACATGACACACGAACGTAAAGCTACGTAGAAATAAACACATTGAATAGTGTTTCAGTAAATAAGCTGTCACTTTAAATTAGTTTAACCTTACCACTTGCACTTCGGATTTTTGTTTTCCTCCCCTATGTGCCCTGAGAACCTTCCTAGTTGCGTCTCGGATTGAAAATCCGTCAACTACAAACAGTCAGATCAAATTTAAAACAAAATGAAAAAATATATGTTTTGTTAAATAACACAACAAAGAGATAGGCGTGATAGTTTTCCGAAACCCTCTCTCAGTAGTAGCGCCAACAGAACACCCAGTTCCTAGCCGGACACCTTTTAGTGTGACTCAAGGAAGAAGCTTGTTATTATTTTGAGCTAACTGTCAGCCCTAGAGCTACTTTGCTACCTAAACGTACTGGTCAAAATGTCTTCAGACTTTGAATCCTACGAGCAGGACTTTGGAACGACTACAGCCGAGTTAACAAATAAAATCGGCAGAATTCCCAAACTAAGTGGAGGTAAGACTTTTACCATTTTAGCGTCAATTAATGATGAGCTGGCAGGCTAGCTAGTAGTAGCAAGAAAGCCTCAGTTCTAGTAGAAGGTGTAGCTTTAATTGTTAACTCTAACTTGTTTGAAATCGTTATAAATATATTATGTTGATACATTTACACGTTTATATTCGCCGTGTGACTCAGTTACTGTGCTCTTTCTGTAGGAACAAAAACAAGTGACCGACTACCTGTGGTTATAATAAATTAATGGTAGAGGCCAGTGTCAAATAGAAACATTATGTCAAATTTATATTATAGATTTTAAGATTATAATTTAAAACCAAAGTTGTTCTTTAGCTTTAAGCAACTGGTTTTAAAGTATTAAAATATTTAAGAAAAATACTTCTAGATTCTACAGATGGCAAGAAACTCCTAACCCATCATAGCTGCTGCCTGTTTTCTGTCAACTTACATAATAGTATTAGAACTGTGATAATCTCTATTCTCTTTTACTATTCTAACATCTTAAACACTTTTAAAATTTAACATCATCAATAATTGTGTACTTAAGCTTCATTTAATTGACTAGAAACATATGTACTTTCCTATTTAAAGTACTCAGTTTAATTTATATCCCAGGGTATTTACTCCACTAATTTGAGAATGGGTTTCAACACTACTAAAAATGTCACTAACATAACAAGAGAGCATATGTGTTCAAATGAAAACAAAAGATCCAAAGTGGAACGTGCATTTTAATAATATTTAGTGGTCTACTACCATCAAATAGTCACCATTTTAGACTTTTACATCCAATGTTTGAAAGCACTTCTATCAATTCTTCTTAAGCCTCTATTTCTTATTTATGCATTTAGTTTTTCTTTCCCAACTATTGCTTAACTTCTGTTAACTTACTGTAGTAAATGAAAACCTTTTCACGATAATTTTGAGGATTTAACTGCAAACCAATACCCTTAGCAAATCAAGTTGTTGTGATATGTCATAAGGTTTTTAATCCCAGTGGGATATGATGCAAAAAGACAATGATTATATTGTACACATGCCTCAGTTAGTTCACATAAAACAATCAAACCATATAGTGTTGGAAGTCTGAACCTAATCATATTATTTACTTAAAAAATATGAACTGCACTGTCATGGTAAGCAATAAAAGAGACACTGTACATATTTATCTCACTTTAAACACTTCTTTGTCACATATGTCCCTGCATATCCATGAAGATGAAGACATTTCTACAGCATATTTTAAATTAGTTGCACATCTTTATTATGTCAAAGCACGAGGAGGACATGTGTTGGTCACAATTTGTGTTTCACAGTAAGACCATATTGTATTTGTCACTTTATTTATGGCACTTTGCTTTGTTTGTATAAGAAAGCATTACTACGGCAGTTATATGGATCACCTCACTGAAACACTTATATTGCAGCCTATACGGAATAATATGCAGTTCATATTGTAACTGTCACAAAATAGTGTGAGCAGATTTCAGATAAGTAGCATATAGTATATTATAAGAATGATTAAGTATGAATGAAGAGTGAATGAATAATGGACAAATTGTTAGCGCTTTGAGCACCAAGAAAAAGCACAGATAAATCTAATGAATTATTATTATTATTATAAAAGACATGAATGAATACAAATTTAAGTCTTTAATTGTAAAAAATCTAACAGAACTAAAAAAAAAACTTAAAAAAATTCACCTGAACATGTGAAACAATGTACTGCTGGTTAAATGCGTAATAGCAATAGACCGGTCAGTTTATTTATATGGCGTCTTACTATGACCGTATAAAACAAGGAGCTATTCATTGAAACTCAACACATTAAAACAACAGTTTAAATGATAACACAATTTAAAAGTTAAATAGTAAAATATTTATAATATTGGAAAATAAAAACACAGTCAAAATAAAACACACCAACAGAGCAGCGTCTAATGGGCAAAAGCCTGGCAATAAAAGTTTTCAGAAGCTTTTTATAAATAGACTGTGAGGACGCTTAGCGAGGCATTCCTCACCTTTGGTGCACAGACTGAAAAAGCCCATTCCTCCTTTAACTTTCTCTTGAACTTTTGTACTCTAATCAGAACCCAGTCAGCTGCCATGAGGCACTGACTGGCATGAAGGGAGAGACAGGCTCAAAGAGGCACGGTTAATTAAAAAAAATTAAATGAAACGGAAGAATCTTAAAGTTAACGTCCAAAATGCACTGGCAGCCAGTGAAGGAAAGCTCCAATTGGGGCGACGTGGTCCCTCTTTAGTGTTCTGGACCACTTAAAGAAGCGGAAGGGACAAGAGGCTGACTCTGAAAGTTACAGTAATCCATTTTAGTTTCTGATGAAAGCATGGATTACTGTCTGAAAGTGTAGTCTTGATAAACAGCGTCACCTTCACCAGCTACCTTAAAGAAAAGAAGCTATACAAAGCGAATTTAGCTATCACGTTTAAAATCACTGTCCGTTTCTGACCTAGATTTGTCCCAGACTTTTAAATGTGAATCAGGAGAATCAGATCTACTGTGGAGGGGTCACACGACTCACTTTAAACTGTCTAAAACAAACTAGGACATAGTTAATTATTTGTTTTTCTAGAAAATCCTATAATTGATAATGACACAGATGTTCTGGTTTGGATGTGATATCTTTGAAGAGTCATGCGTATTTTGAAGAGTATTTGTATGCCTGCCGGGAACTCACTACTGGAGGTTTGGCATTGCCAGAAGCAACCTTTTGCCGGTCACCCACCACAAAAACATATGCTGCCTTTCTACAGACATGTTGGCTTCATGATGTTTAACGTGTCAAATCCAGCAGAGATTTGAAACAAACTTTTTGTATGAAGTTTGGGTTTTCTGGCAGTTTGTGCGGCCGTGGTGCAGCATGAGCAGTTTAGAACGGTCCAGTTTAGAATGGTCCAGGCAATTTAGGTGAGCTTTCCCACTCAAAGTTGGACCTGTCACAGCCTTTGCAGGGTGAGGCTAACAACATTCAGGAGCTCATTTTTCCCCCCCGGCTGGCTTTTTGTACTTTGTGGATACAAAGTATTTAATGTTGTTTGAGAGAAGATTGCGGATGGCGAAAAGGAAAACAGCTGCTTTCTTGGCTCCATCTTTTGTTAGCTCCGCCCTAACTGGTCAGTATCATTCCCATTTTACAACCGATGACGGCCTAAAAATGGTACGGTCCAGAATGCCGGAATGGACCAAACCAGAAAGTACCGTACCGTTCAGTGGAAACGAGGCTAAAGTCTCATTAAAGCATTGAACTATGAATTTTTGGTTAAAGCAATCATCTGTTATGGTCAGAATTTAATTTCACCCAGATTATTAAAAAATATGTTGATTTTACTGTTGATATCGTTTAGTCTTCCTGCTACAAAGTATTTCTTCCATAATAATAATAAAAAAAATCTTAAATTAACTGCTTTTGTTAACAATTTTTACCAAAACATGTTTTTTTGGTTTTTATGAAATGCAGGGTGTGTAGTTACAAACTAGTCTTGGTAAACAATCAGACCAGAACGTTTTGGTTGTTGTGTATTTTATAACTAACGCATGTCCAGGAAGGAGTTTCTGCAGTCTACTTAAGTTTATAAACCTCTTTACAACTTGTAGATTTAATGAGTTTCTTTGGGTAATCTGGAGAAGCACCCATGGGTTGAGTTGTGAGAACCCAATATTAGTCATTCTGAGAGGGACTCACTTCTGAAAAGTGAGTAAAGCTGACGTCCCCCCCCTTCCGCCCCCTCTATGAGGTGTCTCACAGCTCCTCAACAAAGGCGTCATAGACGCATATAACTAAAAGACATCAAATGTTGACTCATCGTGTGGAGAGAATGTGTAAATATATCTTCAAATGTGTCCGCGTGTGTGTTTGTTTTCTCCCAGTCCCCCCCCCCCCCCCCATATTTTTCCCCTTTGCAGTGGGGGGAGGGGGGTGTTGGTTGGGCTCTTGTCAAGATGTGCTGTTTCTCCGTCGGCTGATCAATATGTTCCTGTTTTTTTCTCTTCCAGAGGAGAAGACGCAGCTGATTCTAAATGTCGACAAACAGCTTGAAGAAGTCAGAGAGTTGGTACGTCTTTGATCAGTAATTTTCTCCCTTTCCCATTTCCTAAATTATGAATTTGGGGGGTAGAGGGAGGGGACCATTTTCACCGGCACAAGACAACGCCACCTGTGTTATCATGGCGGCGACATGACACGCAGACACACAGGCACCCTCTCACGGCGGGGAGGAGGCTTCCTCCTCACACAATTGCTTCCCAGTAATTTGCTTTTAAGTGACACCCCTATGACACATTTCAAGCCATTATCTTGAGGAGGGAGTCTTCATCTTGCTGTTGAGAGAAAAAAATAAAAAGAGCAGTCACCTAACTGAGACAAATTGTTATTGCACTTGTCTTGCTACGGCGTAGTGATTAGTTTCCTCCAAATCTGCCAAGGTGATCTGCCAAGCGCTGCATCAAATGTGCCTATGCCTCATTCACGGTGACACTGTTGGGCTGCTTCGTGTCATTTCTGCAAAGGGGCCTTCAGATTTGGGCTGTATTTATTTACAGAACAACCTCACTCTGCTGCTACTTTCATCACAGCTGAGAGGCATGAGCAGGAGACGCTTTTATTTTCAAAGTCAAGACAAGAGCATGCTAAACTAAAAGCTGCTAAAAGTTACCTTACGCCAAGAGTTTCAAGTTGAATATTTTAGAAGGACGTACTGGTTTTTTTCTCCACCAGTGGTTGTTTTCTGGTTGATTTTAAGATTTAGGAAATCGATAAAAAATGAAAGTAAAAACCCTTACATTTGAAAATATCATTTATTTTAAAGTACATTGGAACCTTAAAGAGCCAATCTGTTGAAAATAATATTTTTGGGTGTTTTGAACATGTTCTTGTGTCATTCTTTTGATCATGGAAGACATGTATAAAGAAACTAAAATTGCATTTCTAAATATTTGTTTAGTCAAATTGTTGTGAATCAGGGGCAGACAAAAAAATGCAGTGTAAAAAACATAGGGTTACTCCTCGCCAGTGGTCCCGCCCACAACTCAGAGGCAAAATGCGAACAAAGTACTGTCGCTCTGCAAAAGCAGTGTCCCAGAAATCAACTCGGGTGTTTTGACTTTGTCTCGAAATCATAATTAAAATACCACTGGGAGCGCCTTTTTGAAAAAGATAGATCAAAATGATTGAAATGGGTCGTTTAAGTCCCACTAGGACATTTATTGCAGATTAGAGGTTTGCCTCTGACTGTTGGCACGGAGCAAGCCCGCCCTCACTTCCTTTCATCCATCTGTTTACACGTTCTCCCGCTAACTTACAGCCCCTCAAACCCTAATCTAATGTTACTAGTGCAACAAAAATGGCGAGCAGTTTTGAGCCAGATGCCAGCTCACACGAGGAAAACCAAAATGAACGCGGATCGATTTGTCTGCAAGTGGTTGCGTCAGATTGGCGCAGAGCAGGGAGGTTATGGCCAGCCAATTGGAGTTTCTGTGTCTCACCTACAATCTTTTTCAAACAGCCTTTTTCCTCTGCTCCTAGTTGACAACGATTCGAATAAAGAGATAACCAGAAATGCAGTTTTAGTCTTAATTTTCTTAATATATGTCCTCCATCACCAGAAAAAGAACATGTTAAAAACACCAAAAACTCTGTTTTCCTTGGAGTGGTTCTTTATTGGGTCAAACTTGAGAAAACGGTGTATGTCTTTGAAAAATTCCTTTGGATCTTGAAAGACTTATTTTGCCCTGAAATGAACCGGTCCGACCTTGGGTTGTAGATGGAGCAGATGGATCTGGAGGTGCGAGAGATCCCCATTCAGAGCAGAGCCATGTACAACGGCAGACTGAAGAGCTACAAGCAGGAGCTGGAGAAGCTTGAGAAAGATTTTGTAAGTACATCCCAAATGAAGTTGCTTTTACTTATTATTAAAACATTACAGTCAAGCACTGGAATATGTCTATAAATGCCATTATCGACCCATAACTCTTCTTATAACAGACAATTGGTATTTTAAAGCGAACAGTACAGACCATGTGTATGCAGCATAAATTGGTTTCCAAACGAGTGTTTGACACTAACAGACATCCAACACTCCAACTGTGGAACTCAGCGGTGCATCCACTGAGGTTAATTCACTGTTTATGTTTGAACTTGCTAGCTACGCCCATCGTGTTGTTGCTGCACACTCTGGCCTTGTTTACTAATTTATCAATGCATGTCTGGGCTTTATTGCAAGCTTCTGTTGAAGCTCAATGAACACCTCACACTACTGGGGGCTCACACTTCAAGTCCGTATTGTTGTTTACCTCTTCATTTAATCCCTGCGGTGTTGCAGATATTGATTTTAATGTTAATAAATGATCTCTGGGAGGAATTTTTAATGCCAGTTTGCATTTTAATCCTTGCATTGGAGGCGTAAATGTTTTAAGTGGTGAGTTTCTTTGCTGTTTTCCTCAGTATCTTGTGCATATTTGCTGACATCAAAACAGTGTAAATGCAGTCGATTTTTGAGCTCAAGACTGCAGCTGATCTGCTCCTATATACATTTAGAATGCGATTTGCATCCACAATATCACCACAGATACATCAAATTCATAATTTGCCAAAAGAAAACATTTATTTTGTTTACATTTACCAAACTGCTTGTCCTTCTATTAAGGATTTCATGGTGAGTTAAAACCCCAACCTTCCATTGCAACAAAATAGGATGGTAGTAGACATTATTTTGAACCCAGTAAATTTTTAAGTTTTTTAAGAAATTACAATACATTTAGTGAAATATTCTTTTGGTGTAAGTTATACTGAAGGCTGCAAACTCATAGATACAAAAAACAACCAAATAGCTCATCTTTTTCTGTTTTTGTCTACTTGGATTTAGTCTTTACCACAAACTAGATCCCCTGCTGTGGTACTTTTATTTGTATTATTTGCACTTTTGTTTCTAAATGCTGCACTCTTCTTCCTCCTATTCCTGTGTTGTCACACAAAAAAGGACAACTCTTCGTCCTTGTTGCATGTCATTTAAAATGCAAAAATGCAAATCTGATCATTTTTAAGAAGTCCGGATTTCATGACTCAAATTCGAGACATTTGAAAACGAACAAAAAAGGCCGTTTCTGAGTTCTCTCACTACTGTCTAACCCCTGGATTTGCAACGCAATTCATACACATGCTCACAACTTTTTCATTTTTTACATTTTTTTATTAAATGGCAAATATGACTTCCCTATTTGTTGACCGAATCAAAAACCTAGGTTGTGTCAGAATTACTTCACTACTTAGTGCACTATAAAGTGTGTTCACTACTTTGTAGAGCTACAATTCCAAAATCTGTCACCATGCAAAAAACCAGTGTGCATTGATACTCTCTCTAAATTGGCAAATATAGACCACAATGACTTGCATCTGAATTATCTTTTTATATGAAAAAAACGTGTCTTCATTTATTTTTTATAAGCCATCCAGGTTTTTATCATCAGAACACAGTGGATTCATGAATAGTCTTGATAATAATTCATCTTTATTAGGTTTTTACCTCGGGAAATCAGTGATTTACCATGAAAAAAAAAGGAAAGAAGAAGTAGTGGTCATGGTGTCTGAATTGCTTTTAACATCCAGTGGACTAAGTAGTCCCACACTATATCGTTTTTTCTAGAGGACGGGAATTAGGGAGGGGATTTGGACGTAGCCCTAATAAATATGAGCATTTTACAGATTATTTATGAATCCACTGCATTCTGATGATGAAAATGTGGATGACTTTTAAGTAATTCATTTACAAGTGACAAATCATTGGAATGCAGTGCATTGTGGTCCATATTCACCAATCTAGTGAGCATCAATGCACGCTAGTTTTTTGCAGAGGAAATTTTCTGAGGATTTTGTGTATTTTTGTAGTTTTAGGCACCCCGAAAAAATGGTAAACGAGATAGTAGTGAGGGATTTCAGACACAACCCTACAGTTTCTGTGGTTTCCTAGTTTTATTTGTACATTTGTTTTTGTGGGGGGTAAGGTCAGCATAACTCTGAACCATAACCATCAAACCAACACTGAAGCATCTAATCCATCTTTGTCTTTGTAATGCAAGTGTTTAGAAGAACCTGAGGCCTCTCACATTTCAAATGTCCATCTTAGCCTCTCACTTTCTGCAGACCAAGCAAGGATATGGCACCCGGCTCAAAAGAGTTCTGGTGGATTGAAAAAAGGCCCTCTCCTTTCTTTTTACTGTAAAAAGTTCCACCTTTGTTCTGCTTTTTGTGTATCAAGGCCTTTTTTTTTTTCTTTACTCTCTTACCGCCTGATCTCCGCAAACTTTCCACCTCCTGCTGCCCTCCCCTGGGCTTCCCTCTCTCTCCTCCCCCTGCTTTTTCATCCTCTTCCTCACCTGTGCTAACATTGCTGGTTTTTAAAGGTGCTGGGTTAGACAAACACCTGTTAAGAGGAGCTGGAGAGGATGTCAGCCTGAAAAGAGGGAAAAGGGGAAACAACAAAGAAATAAAAGGGGGGAAAATAAGCCAAAAAACAATCCTATTGATGAGGTCAGTTTTTTTCAAGCTAGGTGGACAAAGCTGGGGCTTTTAGTTTTGATCAAAATTGGAAATCCTAAACTAAAATTTATGAAATAAAACTGGTTGGATCAACAGAACTTTTCAAAGTACATAGTGTGGCACAGTGTGGCTAACGCCAGTACCATCTATTAACAACAGCTTGACTGCATTTTCATTTTTTCACTACTTTCATTTTGAATTATAAATGTGAGATGCCTTTTTAGATGACAACGGAATTCAAACCTTTTTCCTTTGTAAAATGGGTTCCTAGACATATCTTGAGTGTCTGTCCTTTCTTTTTCATATTTATTAAACAATTTAAATCTGTTGTCACTTAAAAAATGCAGTACAGCTTCTTAAATCTTCCGTCAAACACCTACTTTTGTTTTTTTGGGCCTCTTTCTGTTATATTTTTCGGTAAGAATTCAGAGTTTTGCTCATAACCGTTTCACCTTTGTACAGTAAATTAGTTTCTCCTACCTAATTTAACATAAAATATTAGCTCATCAACTTTTACATAAGACAAATATAATAACACAGTAACTGTACTTAAATGAAAATAACTTTTTAGGGGCTTCATCAATGAAGATGATTGTGATTTTTAAGGATTTTGAACAAGCCAGAATAACTTTTGTTTTTACTTATGCTTAATTGAAAAATATACATTTCTGTTCTTGCATGTCAGAGTTATTGCACCTTTTGTACAGCAGATGGCGGTCTTGCACTACTAATTTTCCCAACCCCCCCCCAGACTGTGGTTTTATTGCATATGTCTCCAATGTTTTTCTGATGGATGAATGCAACTGCTAAAACAAAAAGTTCAGCATTTACTGTTTTTCACTCCTCCATTATTTGCTGTTGGACCGATTTGAAAATGTTCGTATGGTTTTATATGTACGCACACGGCTTTAGGCCAAAATATAATACAAATGGGAAGGACAGTGATAAAAGTGCAATTTTATCCCTTAAAGGCCCAGGAACAGATGTCAGTCACCATCAGAGACGCTCCGTATCATCATTACCTTGAATATAAAGTCAGAAAAATCGAATAAAATGTCCAAATATGAAACAATCACATTCAGGTTTTTTTTCCAAGACCAGATTTTTTTAAATATTTCAATTAGATAGATTTGTATTTTTTGACTGAAATGTGTTATCCTGTTTCCTCCTTGGCTTATTAATTCTATTATGGGCTTTTAAGCTGAAATCACAAGACTCGGTGTCATGAGCATACAACTGTCCCTTCCCAATTTCCAGTTATCTATTGGCGATTGTTTGGAGTTTCAGTCATGGTCAAGGAGAATGTTTGGACTGCCCTTTCCTTTTAATAAAGCCCTTTAGATGGAATGCTTCTTAGTGTCTGCCCTATCCGCCCTGATTATTGCTTTTCCAAAGAGTCCGCCAGCCTTGAAATATTGAACAGTTTATTTTCTGAACGCGCTCAGGTGAATGGAATAAAAAGCTGTTTGTTCTGAATACTTTAGGTCTGTAGATCTATTTCACAAGTTACTAGGATTTAAATGGGGGGGGGGGGTGCATTAGTTGGATAATAAAACCTTTTTTATTTCTTACACTGGGCCTTCTGAGTTTGTAAAAACTGTTTAAACTGGAAATGTAATGGTATTTGTGGAGGAATAACACATTTTAACACAGCTCACTTAGTTTCTTGTTTGTATTGACATCATTCTTTCTTTAGCTGATTTTCATAAATTGCAATTTAATAAATAGCATTCTAGGTTTTTTAGAAGAATCTTTTCTTAATTTTAAATGTTTTTTTTTTATTTTACTGTTTTCTTTTTCTTGCCTGTGGCATAGATTTAACATTTAATTGAACGTTTTTCCCCTAAATGTAAATGAAGCATGATTTAAATGGACTAACTTTTCATTTTCTGATGTTATTACTAAACTTTTTTGTTTTTCAATTAGTTGTCTTTGTTATTTGAAGGTCACAAAGATGAACTCTTCTTAAGAACGGTTAAAAAACACAAACTAAGGAGAGAAAAGAAAGTTTATAAAGTCCATGAAGAAGTTGTAAATTTAATAATAATAAGGCTCCATCATGTGAAGAGTGTTTTTTTTAAATTGTGCTAATAATTCTGATGAGATTTATTGTTTAATGAGGGACAGTGTGTGTTGGAGTGGCTTTATTGTTGTAAACCGTCTTGAAAAGTTGCCGTTTCCTTGCTCCTTGTCCTCATTAGGAGGACTTTTGAAAGCAGAAACATGACAGGCCTACTTTAGTGGGGTGTTGAACACTTGAAATCGTCTTACACCGACTTGGCTTACTTACTCTTATTAGACGTAAAAGTTGACTCTTTTTATGGTTTGTTGCTCAACAACCGATCAACAAAACGTAAGTCTAATCGCTCAGAAACGGAAAATTACAAGGACGCCGCTACAATCCCACTGAATGCTGACTTAAGATGTGAGCCAATACATCTTTGGTTATGGATAGCAACTTACATTTATTGAAAGTCTTTCAGTTTTCGTCTGAAAGCCCTTTGTAGGGTTCTGACATGGGAAGCTTATTCATGTCCTGTATTTATTTTTTCTATTTTGGGTGGGGGGGTGGGGGGGGGGGGGGGGGGTTGGATTTGTTTATGGATGTACTCTTTTCACTGGTGTGATGAAAAACCCTGCATCTCCTTGCTTGCTAATTGGAGTGCCACATCAGATTTAGGTTGAAGGACACCGCTACAAAAAAAAGAGAAAAAGCTGTTCATTCGTGTCATTTCTGGAAGAATGGGTGAAACTATACTGTTGGGGTTCAATTATTACAAATGTGTACAAACGATGACCTTTTTTAAGCATTAAAAAATAACTCCGGCACTCTGGTCATCTTTTTCTTCTTAAGAGATGCTGCAATTTATTGTGAATTGAGTAATATTAATAGTTTTTTTTAGCTCTTTTGAATAACTTGAGGAGAATAGCAGTGCTGTTGAATTGAAAATGCCCCTTTTATTAGGTAAAATAGACTTCGATGTTGCACAAAGATGGTTCTGAAGTGACTCCAGAGCTATTGTAAACAAGCAAGTCTGCACAGAATCTGATAAACATGAAGCATCCCTAAGATGAACACTGTCGAAGGACAATTAGATGTCTTTTTAAGTCCATGACTGAATGAGTCCCCGTCAGGAATCCACTTGCTGCAATCGCATCGCCTCACATTTGAACGCCGGAGCACATTTCCTCGTCGCCTGCGCAGAGGGCAGATCTGCATTATGCCCGAAGCGCCAGATTTGTTTGTCAGTGTGCAAATTTTGGCTGTTATCCTTCCGTGCGATCGTTTCCTTCCTCGCTTATCTCTCCTGGCCCCTCCAAAGTCACCCTACATCCACACACACTGACAGTGATCAGTATAGCTTTCAGACGCTTGTCTGGCTCAGTCTACCAAGAAGCAAAGGCCCTCCCAGGTCCCCCATACTGTCCTCAGGGCTTGTGTGATTGAGTGACTGGAGAGAGTGGGGGCCAAAGATAATAAGGGGTGGGTATGGGGGGGGGGGGGGGGTATAAAGACATGGGGTGATGATATGATAACACCCCCTTATCCCCCTTTCCTTCCCACCTCCCTTTCACGTTTCCTTCTGTTCTTCTTTCTGTCCTACCCTGATTTTCCTGTGCAGAGTCTGTCCCATGCACTGGTGTAAACCAGAAGTGACATGTGACACCCACTCCCCAGTGATGTGCTGACAAGCTGGTACTAGAATAGGTGACAATGTTTTCTTTTTTGCCTGACTGGCTTAAGTATGGTGAAGGGGGTTCATGAAGTATTTATGAAATATATTATGAATCGTTGGGTCTGTGTTTTCCCTCTGTGTTTCAGGCTGTGGTATTTGATTTTTAATAAGTACTGTGAGCCTCAGAGAAGGCAGGTCGGAGGAAAAAGGGGTAAACAGAAGAGGAACTCTTTACATTTCAAAATCTTTAGTGCTTCGGAGTCGATGGAGTGGTATAGATACACCTATATTTATCCCTTCTCGCAGCCCTTTACACAAACACATTTGAGTCGGTTATCCTTTTTTTATTGGACGATGAAGATGAGTAAAAAGAAGAAAAATGTGGTCTTGTCTTCGGCGCTTTGAAATTCTAAAGTAAAGCCAAGATCAGAATTATACCCATAAAGATCAATTCTGATTTTTAATCCTGGGAGTTTCCTACTGTGAGACTAAACTTTTTATTTCTAATCCAATCACCCTCAATCTGTTTTCCGCCGTCAAACTCTTTTTCTTTTTCAAAGGGTCAATATTTGCTTTACAATCATTGTTTTTATTTCTATTGATTCTACACTTTCATATCTTGAAAAGGGTTGTTCTAAATTGTTTGCATCAAATGTAAACAACTTAAGTGTGTTCTCCTAACGTCTAGCGTATTCCTCTGCAGAAGCCGCAGACGGCCCGGGAACTCCGAGTGTGTTGGGAAGTTCAATGGGGTTTATATTGGAAGGGCTTTGGAATGGGGCCTTACTGGTCTCATCTGCATTTGAATGAGTTCCGGCTACAAAAATAGCAAAGAATATATAAATGTATGGAGATAATGATCTGGGTAAAAGTCTTTGTGCGCTGCATTATTCTTATGCTAATAAACTAGCTATTCAGCAGCAACAATGGTCACATTCCAATAAAAGGGAAAAGCACTGAAGGAGACTGTCTTCTGCGTGTTTGTCCACTGTTGGACGCGCACGTGTGCATGCTCAGTAGGCCTGACTCCTCTCCCTTTGTGTCTACTTTTTTTTTTCTTCTTCTTTTTTTTTATCGCATTTTTCAATTTGAAGATAACACTCTAAGAATAGACATCACACAAATATGAATCATAAATCGAGGTCAGGACTGAGCCACTTTCCAAAGCAGGGAAAGGGTTAAAAGTGAAGGGAAAAAAAAAATAAAACCCAAGGAAGACCGAAAGAAGAGGAGCTCTTCCCAGCAGAAGGTTCAGTGAACCACATGTAGGTGCCCACAGGCTAATGGGCCGGTTGGTCCCTGGCTTGCCAGGTATCCAGCATGCACGTCTTACACTCCCCAGATGCACGCACACACACACCCAACCACACATTTGCCCGCTTGTCGTCCTCCAACACCCACCCCTCCCACCTTGACTCTGTGAAAATACCTCCTCCACTTTCCTCTAATCTCACCTTTTTCTCTGGTGCTGACCCGGGGAGGCCCACTTTATTCCCCACTGCACGCCAGAAGCCAGCGCTGTGATCGGAGCCTGGGCCCCTGCGCCGGTTCCCCTCTCTTCTCCTGTCTCCCTGCCCTGCCTGCTTGCCTTCCCGACGGCTCAGCTCTATTGATTTACTCCTCAAACCTATGCTGTCTGTCTCAGTTTCGCACCACTAAGCACCTAGACCCCCTCATCTGTATAACCCACCTTCTCTTTTCATTTTCTCTCACTCTCTTCTTTCTGTCTTTTCATACTTTTTATCTGTCTCCCTGTTCCATGCTACACAACTTTACACTTTGGAGGGTGAAAAAAAAGGACAAATGAAAATGAGGGCAGTGTAGGAACGGAAACACAACTTTTTTTTTGTCTCCTTAAAGCCCCTTAATTTTTAACATTTGAGTTTAATTGTTCCTTAAAGAAACACCCAGCGTCTAAATTGCTTTTTCAATCAAAGGGCCTCCTTGAATCTGATCTTTTGTTGGGAGTTCATTGGCGGTCCTTCTCTCTCCTCCCTCAGTCTCTCACTGTATGGTTACAGTCGTTAGGTTTCCTGACTGATCTCGGCGGTTGCATTAAAAACGACTGTGACAGGGAAACACGCCGCTGGTATCACAGAGGCTCAAGCATAAAAGGCCCTTTTCTGAATTGTGTAGTCTTTAACCGGCTGATGCTGAGGCATTTCCCCGGGAGATAAATCCTGTTTACATCTAGAAAGCAAAAAAAAAAAAAAAAAAAACATATTCTGTGTCACTTTAAAAATATGCACTGATGTTTGAATGTAGCATCACTATACAGTAATAAATACTATTACATAAAAGATTTCCCTTTTTACCTGCTTTTTCAATGACTCGGGCTAATTTATTGCTTTCCTGGGGTTGATCTTTCACCTTTTGTGTTTTTGACAATTGCCTCTTTAGGACTCCTTGAGGTGTTTTATTTTGGTGGGTGAACACAACCACGCGTTGCAGATTCTACCAAAGCGCCTACCTGTGAGCTAATGAGTGGCCCCATGCTGCTATCTGAGGCTGCGGTTCCTCCACCACCGCTTCTTTTCTGCTGGGGGAGAGGACACACACTGCGCCGGCGTTCTCATGTGTTGCACTCGTTCTTCCTCTAAACGGGGGATTTCTCATAATGCAAAAAAAAAAGAAAAGATCCAAAGTTGCTTGAAGCGTACAGGCGGCTGCTCTGGTACATATGTGTGTGTGTGTGTGTGTGCACGCACTCAAACCAGACATAAGTGATGGACTTTTGGGAGCTTACACCAGAAAGAAAAAAAGGGGGGGGGGGGTCACATGACCTCTTCTTTTGTGACACAAAAGCTTCCCTTTGTCACATAATTCATCAAATATTTCTCTAAAACAGCTCCTGGTTCGGCGTTCTCTAATAGTTTGCTTGCATTGAAGGAAATCAGAAGATGCAAGGCGACATCTAATGTGGACGCCTTGCTTTGTGGCGCTGTGAGAGTGCACGTGTGTGTTCAACCCCCGCCAAGCGCAGATGCATTATTTAAGATGCTGTTGTGATACTTGTGCCTGCTTAAAGGTCTCGGCTTCCTTTAAACACCACGCCACATCAGTCCACCTATGCCCCCACTTGCAGAGGAACCAGAGTGCAACCTGCTGGCGGTGGTCCACATATCAGCAGAGAAGCAAACCCCGCTGGGGAGAAAGAGAAATTGATATCCATTGATAGAGATAACCTTTGAGTTATGCATGCATTTTTCAGAGAGGAAAGATTTTCATTTTTTATTTTTCCTAGCTTATTTCTTGTTAAATCGTCTTTGTTTTTGAGTTTTCTGCTCGCCTAACGATTTAGGTAATTGCTTAGTTCCGTTCGATTCGCTCATTCTTCGAGAAACTAATGATAGAAAAATTAAAAAAAAAACAGAAAATCCAGCTTCACATTGAGATGGACATCAGACGTATTAACCATAACGCAGCCGGTTACTCCCCTACTGGTGAAGAAGCACGCGATGGAGCCCAGCATTTTAATTTTAATGCAGTTAATTATTCCTCATGCTATGCCACCAGCCATGTGTGCACAGTGAAAAAGGGAAAAGCTTTGGAAAGTAAAGGGAATAAGCGTCTGCAGAGGAACTTCAGGGCCCCTCATTACACTCTGCCCCTGGGTATTTTTTAAGCCTTTTATTTCCCATCTAATGAACTGTTTACATTTTATCTGCTTTCTAGCGCCAGATTTATTCCACTGGTCTTTGTGACATTTGTTGTACGACGCAGGAAGCAAAGAGGAGAGTTGGAGGGCATTTAAAATACAACGTATTTCCACGTTTTTATGAAAAATATCATTTTACTTTATACTAGTAAATATATTCTATGTAAATAGCCCCTTCACAATTATTCTTTAAAGTCTGGGGTTTAGTAGGAGACAAAATAAAGTAGCTATTTTTCTTTCTAAACATGCCCACAACCAAAAGTTATAATTAGATGAATGCGATTTTTTTTTTTTTTTGCAGTTTATGCTAAAGTTATTAGCATATCTGATGTGATTTTTTTTTTTTTTCCGTCATGCATATGTAATAATACCTTGACAGGCACAGATGAGTATTTTTTTTTTTTATCTGCGATCATGTCAGCAGAGGTAAAAACGTGTGTTTTTGACAGGACACCAGCACCTCCATCGCCACATTTGACAGGATGTGTAGGGTTTTAAAGGTAGGCCACTTTGCATAAAGTTAAGATGTACCTTTGTACTTCCCCTGCAGGCTTCCGGGAATAGTAGCAAGTTTTCACCCAAGATTAAAACAACAGACAAAAGACAGGCCTTTGAAAAGGATTTAAAAAGCACCTCTTTTTTTTATTGTTCATTTTCTGCGCAAGAATCTTTTTTTTTTTTTTTTTAAAGCTTTCATTCTTTTAAATTACCCAGCTTGATTAGATGTCCTCAGTTGCAGAGCTTTGTTTCCTCGTTCTGTAAATAGAAACATCCCTTTCGCAGGTTTTACTTTTTTTTCTTTCTTTTTTGGTTTAAAAAGCTTCATTTGTTAAGAAAAAACCGTCTGCTCTCCTGACCTAAAATCGAGCTTTTTGTCATTTACCTTGACATCCAAACTTGTAATCAAAATTTGCAACCACATGGAGCAGTCAGCATCACACCTGCTTACATTTGTACATCAAAAAGAAAATCTTTAATCGCTCTGGAATCTGTTGTTTTCCAGAGGGGGACTCCAAAATCTGAGTGAATACTGTAGGTACAGGGGAAGTTGCAGAGGCGCTTTTATTTCTGACATTTTCCATTCTTTGTACTCTTTATCTTCTCTCTTCTCATTGCAGAAAGCCCTCATATGTTCATCTGTAACAAACAGCTATTTAGAAACACCCTAGTAAAAAAAAAACCCGGCAACAACAAAGAACTTCCTGCACATTGTGTGAAAGCGTCGTAAACCTCGACATTCAAATCAATGCTTCTCCCAGGATTCCTTGTCTCAATTACTGGTGAAATCGTCTCCCCCTTAAGTTGCCCTGCATCTTTTAAAGATAAAACTTGACTTAAATGGAAGGAGTGGGTGTTTTTTTTCCTGGTAAAACGTGTGTTCGTCTGATGTAAATCCCTTAATCTAGTATTTAAAAAAAATTGCTGTTTAAAAAAAAAAGAAAAAGCAACCTAAAAAAGTGCAGAGACATATAAACTCCCCTTGAACAGAAGGTAGAGCTGAAAAGGTCAATATTAAAAAATAAAAGTGAAAGTTAATTAGACATCAATTGATTAAATTTATTTTATTGTACATTTAGTATTTCAGCAGTTTCAAACATAATAAAATAGCAGTCCTTTTTTGTTTTGTGGATTTTTTTGAATACCAAAATATGTTGAAGAGGATGATCTTTCAGATTTATTTTTATGTATGTTAAATTAATTAATTAAGACCTTTTTATGCCTTATTTATACATTTAAAAATCCATTTACCATTCAGCTTTTAAGTTATTTAATGTTAAAATTTAAAAAAAGAAAGAACAAATGCTTTTGCAAACTTCTGAGAAGTAAAACTCCAGATTTCAGCTTCATTTTTGTTGCGGGTTTATGAAGCTCATCTTCTCCTCTTCCTGTCAGTCGACGCTCGCCGTTTGGCTGGGGTCCCTGTGGAGAAGTGTTGTTGGGTGCGCTCTTTATCTAATGGATTTTTGTGGTCTGGGTCAATCAGGCCCTCTGCCTAGCCGGTAATTACTCCAGAGGACGGTGGTCCTCACTATCACGATAATAACATCCAAATCACATCAACCCTGACTTTCCACTCGGTGCTCCAGATTATGAGGAGAAGCAAAAAAAAAAGGCTGATGCCTGATGTGATTGGTTCAATCATAAAACTTGAAATCAAGACTTCGGAGGTTATACTATTCTTTTTTTCCCCTCTTTGAATATGTATATATACATAAAACAACTTTTTACATCTTTGACTGCTACTAGAAGGATGGTAAAAAAGAACAGCGCCTTTGTGGAAAAGCATGTTTCCACTCGGTAATTGTGCACCGATTCCCCGTGTTTGTTTTTATTTCTTCCGTTTCAATGTGTTATAAAAATAAAACGTCTGGACTTATTTTTTTTTTCCTTTCTTCTTCTTTTTCTCTCCAAGTCAATTTAAAAAAAAAAAGGCAATAAAACTAAAACCAAATTGTGTTGGGGAGAGCCGATATTTTCATTTCTCTGCTGGTGCTCGCGTTTGATTTTGCCCACCTCCTGCAGCCCTCCTAGAAACCCTGTCAAGACACTGAGAGAAAGCGAAGGAGGCTTGGTAAACACTTTCTGTGTCTGCTGCTGGTGTTTATTTAGTTTAGAGGGCATGCTAAGAGGCTGTTTTTCCATGGGTCGGGTGTCTGTAAACAAGAGGTACAACGGCAGCCCATTCTTCTAGCAACGGAGGTGGCACACTTTTGAAGTGTCTATGAAATGTGTGTCTGAGGGTTTGTCTTTTTGGGTGTTTTTTTTTCCTTTTTCTTTGTGGGACATGGTTTGATTTCATTGTAGCCTATGTGGAGGGAGTGTGTGATAGTGTTTGTGTGTGCGAGGCAGAGAAAGGGAACCCTAAATCCGATGGGCCGCCTATGGGTGATGAATTATTCCCTGTCTGAGTCACCGCATTGGTGCTATCACAGAGGCTGCCAGTGCACTGGGATGACAGCGGTGACAGACCCCCAGAAAAGATTTAGCTCTGACAAGTGATTCTTCCTCATATTACATCTCCCTGGTTCTTTTCCTCTGTCCCCTTCTCCACTGCCTCACCACGCGCACAAGATGGTGTCCCTCAACTTGTATTTGTTTAAGTGGGCAAGGTGATGGGGGCCGTCTTTTCGCCGCGTTTGAGCTGCACGGTAGACCCTGGAAGGATTCCTGGTCACAGACCTAGACATCTGCTTGTTGTCAGTACATTTCTTGTAAGAGTGCACAAACAGTAACTCGCTCACATGCGCACGCAACCTCCAAGGGTGTCACTCCGTTTGTCACCTAGTTCCATTAGGGGGCTCTCGTGCTTAAAGAATGCCTGTTGTGACTTTATTTTTCAACAGTACTAAACCATATTTTTTCTGTCTGTTTTTTTTCTCCTCTTTTTTTTTTTGTCCTTCTCCCTCATCTCCCCTTTTTGCAGAAAAGGTCACGTATTGCCTACAGTGATGAGGTGCGCCACGAGCTCCTTGGGGATGATGGCGGCTCCTCAGAGGGCCAGGTGAGGCGCTAATCAGGGGCCCAAACAACACCAGTGTGGGTGGCTGACTGGCCCCCAGGGTGAAGAAGTGGGGGCCCTCACAGGGGCCATCTTGAGCTAAAACCACACTATTGTCACCAAGTCATGTGGAAGAAACACTGTTTAATGCAAAGCTGGCTTGCCAGTGAGTGGGTTCAGGGCATATAGGACCAGTATCTGGCCAAAGCCAGATTATGGCCAACACACACACACATTTCCACACAAACATTCACATGTAAACACAATTCTATACAAATTTCAATGCGCGACCCCAGTCCCCACACTCCAACCTTCCCACAGCTGTTCTCCAGCCGAGTGTCGGATAAGACGCACAATGGGCCATCATGATCAAGGTACACATACTCAAAAATAAACACAAAAAATCCAACCGCTACATTTTTTTTCTCTGGTTGATGCCTAAAATGAAGTTTTTTATTATAAACTACTGTCTCACATTTGCTCTTTGAATACTTTGTTTTTTTACTTTTAAATTCACATATCATTTATTCTAATCCACATGTTCCTGCATTTACCATATTCTTAACATTATTTTTCTAAAAATAGGACTAGAAATACTCAAGAGCAATCAATTTATACAGAGATATCACAAAATAATTTTTTTGTCACAGATTTGAAATAGAATTGAAATAATAAAACTGTATTGATCCCACAAAGGGGAAATCACCTATATTTATTTAAAATTAAAAATATTTTTCTACTTGAAAAATATTTTAGGTGTGGTTTTTTGATAATGATTTGAATAAATGCTGAGCTGTAATAAATATTTACTCTTCACTTCTGAGTGCTCTTGTGCAAAGTTGCTGCTTGTACACCAGCAGTCCTATAATAAGGTCGTGTGACTCCAAATATATTTCCTTTAGACTTAGCTGTCAGTGTGCATGGGCTACTTTGTGTGGAAATCAGTTGAACTCCCTCACATAAAACTAAATGCTGCGAGCGCACGCCCCCCTCACACACACACACGCACACACACAAAGGACAAAAAGAAATCTTGTGTTTTTCTGGATCTCACAGTTCTTCGTGTGAGTATATTGCGATGATTCACAGCCCTACAAAGACAAATGAAACTGCTCTTTCTCCGCTTTTTTTGTCGAATATCTCTTCTATTATCATTTCAAAAGTGACCCGTCATCTGCTCATCTTAGGGACGTGTGTGTCTTCCCAGCCAAGATGGAAAAATTGCAGGATGCAGGCGGGGTAGACCCTGGACAGATCTGATATGCACATTTCAGACCAATTATGTCAGCAATAAAGTAAAATTGCATATAGATGCTAAGATTTGCTTTTAGTATGCCACATTTAATATCACGTGGATTTTCTTTTTAAAACCTCTTTTCCTGGTAAAAAATTAAAATTAAATTAAAATAGATATCCCTATTTTATTTATTCCCAAAATAATATTTAAATATGTTTGCAAATAGTATTTGCATTCATCTAAAATAAAGCAATATTTTGGGGTTTACTCAAACCTATAACATCAGAATAAAGAATTACTATCTAAAAATTTTAAGAACATTTTTAAAATTGTGCATTATTTAAAAAGGGAAAAAAAAACTATAATGTAATTATAAGAACTATTAAATAAATAACTTTGATTTAGTAGGATGTGAAAATAACACAATGTCGGATATATAAAAAATTGCTCAATTTATAATTTAGCTTTTTTTCCTCCTTTTGTAAAGTAGGATAGAATAACTAAATTATTGGAAAATGGTTATAACAGGCAATAACAATATTAATAATAATAATCATAAAATGTGATAATTAAAATTCCAGAATTCTCTCAAATATTTACTCACATATATAAACAGAAGGATTTCATGTCATGTCCACATAGAAGGTAAGTAGATGAAATATATATTTTTCAGTTTTTTTCTCAAGGTGTCAAATGTGCCTGGTTGTAATTTTTAAACTTATGGAGATAAACTTGTCTCGGTCTTGCTGTGAGTGGAGTACTCTGAACTTCAGGGTTTTGCTTTTTTTTCTGTCTCCCTTTTTTTTATTTTTTTATCTAAGACGGGAGCGATAGGAAAGGGGAAATGGTGGGGGCCGGGGCAAGTCGGTCAATTTAATTCCTGACGATCTGAAAGAGGTTAGGATCATTTCATATAGCCTTGGCTGAGCAGATCATTACCAGTCACAAATCTGTTGGTTACATGGCAAGGATTTATTGCTAAGAAAATAGGGACCCGTCATAAGTTCTAAAAATGGCGTCTTGGCCCTGCGATAATGGCTAAAGGACAATTTAATAGAGTTCGGCATTTTTTCGTTATCTGTATGCGGGCAGAGACTGAATTGGCACTATCACTCTTCTTTTTTTTTTTTTTTTTTAATAATGTGCAAGGCTACCGTTGCACATTTCTGTTTCCTCTGCATGCAGTTCACGCTCAAATGTTTCTATGCACACAAGACGCCAAGCACAAAGCAACAAATGCACACACGTTTTTAACACACGAACACTATGGAATAGTTTCGATTTCAGTCACAGCAGAAGGCTTGGCCACAAGAGATTGTGCTGGTTTGAGCCGGCACCGACCAGATTTTTCAGGCTACAAAGGAAGAAGATTACCACTTGTATCAAATTCAGAGTTGAATGAAAAAAAAAAAATCTTTTGTTTGAAAAAAAAAAAAAAAAGAATGCTGATTATCATAACAGAAAAATTGCAGCAGTGCAATTTTGAACGCTGGCTGGCGTCACAAAAACACAAGGATAGGCGCTCATGCAAGAGTAATTAGACCATTTACAATGTTCTGTATTTTCTGCAGTATATCTCTTGAGCAACATGAGCGTTGTTCGCCATATTGAAGAATACATGCCAAAGGAAAAGGAGGCAAAGCAACGAGAAGAGACGCAATAAAAGCAGCTCATATAGTTTGAACACATCCTCCACGAGGACTTACAATCAGTCAGGCAGCACAAATAAGCTAGAACAAGTTTTGTGTGGTATCCATTGACTGATGCCAGCGCTGGGGTGAGGGATCGCAGGATCTGGTGTGTTTGTTCAAGACCCGAATACCCACATCCACTGTGTCGTTTTAAACTTTGGCCTCTTCCATAATACATTCTTAGCAGGGACTTGATGCTTAACTTGGAGAGAAAAAACTGTTTCCACTCCAAAGTGCAACATCGTATTGTTGAGGAATATTTCCAGTTCTAAAGTAGTTTTTATATTTTATGTGGTTAACAAAAGGATGCTGCTATTTTTTTTTTTGTTATTGGGAATTAAGAGGAAACATAAAAAAAAAGAAAATTGAAATACTTTATATAAGGGCATTATACATTAATGATACATTATTTAAGTTTACCATTAGAAGTTCTAAAATTAGAGATCAAGATTAGAAATATAGAATAGGATGCCAAAATATTAGATATATATTAATTCAATTTTAAATCTATGACTTTGAGGATGAGAAAAATAAAAAGTTATCATTGAATAGGAACCTTTTTTTTTTACTTTTAAGCAAGGATTAGAATTTGAATTTAGCAATAAAAAAAATCTAATCAATAATAAGGTATTGCTTGTAATTTTTGCACAATCCCAAAAATTTAAAAAACAAACAAGTTTGTACTTTTTGTAATATTTTTATGTTTGGTCCGGAAACATTTAACTAAACATAAATAAATGAAAAACCAAATAATGTTGCATTCTTACCAAAGAACAATATTTCCTTTTTTTCAGTCCTAACAGTTAGACGTGCCAGTGAAGTAACCTTTTTAATTGTGATAGGCATAATTAATTTCAAATGGGATTAAAGGCCTCCCTCAAATGTCTGTTTTATTATCAGAGATGCACGCCTTTCCAGGATGGGGAATAGGAATTGCATTTTTTATTTACTTCACTTTACATTTGCAATTCTCTATCATCAAAAATGTATTACCATGCTAAGATTCATTTTTCATCATTTGTGGTTGTCCCAATACTAAGCAGCACTGTCTACAAGCGTAGCTTTACATGACTTTCTGTGTGTAACCTGAACAGCACTCCCACTCAGATTGAGAAGTTGAATGAAATATTGATATCATATCATCAGCAAATAGAGGTAAAACTATTGCAATTTAATTTGAAAGAGTAAACATCTCTTGAAATTATTTTTCATCTTCTGCATTGCTGTCTGATCTTCTGAGGTTTGACTTCCTTAACACTTTATTTTGAAATGCCTGCTGAGTGATCTGGTCTCTTGTTTAATGTGACAGCAACAGGACTTGATCTTTGTTCGAAATAGTCTATTAAAATGGCATGTTTAGTTGTGTTTAACATTTGGAAAAAGCCTCGACAAACACATTAAACATGCAAACACAAAAAATTGTCTAGGGTTAAGTCTGCTTTTATTCTGATCTACTTGCCTTTTTTTTCCTGCTTTTATCTGTCCTTCACTCTTTCTATATTTTCTCTCTTCTTTTGGCTTTCATGATGCAGTTGATAAAGTTGCGTGAAGAGGTAAGTGCTTCCCTCCTTTAACAATTTAAATTCTGCTTTCCCACTGAAATTTCCATTTGCCCTCTCCAGTCTGGTAGAAAATTTAAATCAGTTAATTTGGACACTTTGCATGTCTGATTGAACAGCTTCAAGGCCAAACCACAGATAATGAGTTCATTAAGGGCCAGTTTCCCAGCTCCATCTCCCTTACATATTACAGAGTGAAGATGAGATTTTCTTATTGATGCACCCATTTGAAGACAAATACTAGGAAACTCAGTGCGGCTTAATGTAACTTTAATTTCAGAGCCCAGCAATGATCAGAAGTCAAACTACTTCTTATTTTCAAGTGGGACTGTCAATTTTTAAAAACGTTTTTCATTTTTTTCTGAATGGGGTAGATTAATTTGTATCCTTCACTTTGTCCAAAAGAGCAATAGAGGGTTTTTTGGCTTACTATCGTGTATTAAAAAGCTATACATGATAGTGTAAGGGTGTATTTTTTTATGCAATATACCGAATTATGACATAGGATTTTGCATTGAAAATATACAGCTTCTATTTCAAATAGTAAAACCTAATTATTTTATAAAAGTGGCTTTGTGAAGATGTTGGTGTCTTACCTGACAAGATAACAGTCAGTTGGGTCCTAATTTATTGGATAAATGTAAGAAGTATTATAGCAAAAACCAAGCTAATTTCTATATTTGGAATTAAATGATCTAAAACCTAAATATTTCACATTGGTTTTGTGCTATTGCATATGTTTTTCCCTGTACTTTCTATAAAAGGTATAGATATATTTTTTACTTTTCTCTGTCCCGCTATTTCTTTATCGGACAAACAGCTGCAAAACTTAGGTTTTGCTTCAATCTCTTTAAAAACAGTTGCTTAGTAACTTTTGTTTAAAAGAAAACTAATTTGCTTTGTGATATAGCTAAATGACTCTTACAATCAATCGCTTACATTACAGCTCAAGTAACCCTTGTGCTGTCCTAGGCACTTTAACATTGGGAGTTGGGTCATCTAGACCCACCAGACAGTGCGCTGAACCTTTTTTCTTCAATGATCTGTGAACCTCACTGGTGTCCATGATTACATGAAATCTTTCCACCTTTATCCACCTTTGTCATGGTAAGGGTGGGGTCATCTAACATAGCACAAGGGTTAACTGTAATATTTGCAAAGTATTGCCTACATATTTACTATAACATTCTGGTAAATAGTTTACTTCTAAATAAGTTATAGATTGAGTGAACACAACCAATTCTATATTTTGCCATTCAATTGAAATCGACAATGGAAAAGTTACTCTTTAGTAAAAAAAAAACAGCTTTTAGCTGCAACTGATTCATTTTAATCATACGATTGTTTAAAAAAAAAAAAAAAGCTTTTTGTACTTTCCTAAAATATGGATTTACTTCAAATTTGTATTTCTCTAGAATAAGGAACATTTTTTAACTTTTACTTTTTAATCTTTTATATTTTTATCCACTTCCTGCCACCCTGGGGTTCAGAAAGGATCTCTAGTGATCTCATTGTGTGTTTTTTTCCCCTTTTTTTTGGGATTGTCCACTCCTCTCACACTGACTTGATCTAACGCCTTCATCTTTATTGCTGTTTTCCACCCTCCTGCTCCTGCATTTGAAGGAAAGGCTGGCACAGCTTATACTCACTTATGTCTTGCTTTTAAAAAACTACATTTTTTTTCCTCCTGCAGCTGAGAAACATGTTTAAATATTTAGCACCTATATTCACAGCTGTTTGACACTTGTAATTCCTCGTCTTACAAGTCCCAAACAAACGGCACAGAAGATCACACAGTCAGTCTGAATCACAGCTGTCATCATTATTCACTTTGACTCTCCCCCACCCTTATTGGAATAATAAGAAAATCATCTGAACTTTGGAAAATTGTGATAGTAACTGCCTGTGTTTGATATTGAAAAAAGGCAGGAGAATGCAAAAAGAGGAGAGAGATTTCTTTTGAGCTACAGCAGCATTGTTCTGGGGCTCCCTGTTAATAACTTACAACTGAGGAGGGTTTCTTGATGCAAAAAGCACAACAGAAAAAAAAACAACATCTTTTTGTTCCTAAGAAGATCTTTGTTCAAAATGTAGGTGTCAGATAAAAAGGCTTCCATAGGTAGAAATGGCAGTAGTGGGGTGTTCCAGTGCACTCACAGATTCACTATATTCATCACCTGAATTTAAATCCTTTTATTTTGAAACTTCACAGTCCAATCAAGTATATAATTTGATAAAATCTTTTCGTTTTTAAAGTCAAGGGCATGTTTGAAACTCAAAAATCTATTAGTTTTAAAAACACCACAGTGATTATTATAGGTGTTAATACAATTTTTACAGATTAAATGAATATTTTATGGTTTTTAACACCTCCGTGTTTAACAGAAATCTTTTCCAAAGAAAGAAAGTTTACCTTATTTCAAACGGGTTCAAGATCAGAAGCACGCAAGCCACAAAAAAGGATAAATTCCAAGAATCTAAAAGAAAAATGATGAACCATCAGTTTTGCAAAGCATTTAAATCCTTCCCAGATAAAAGAAGAATATTAACAGCATAACATTTCGTGAACATTGGAGCATTTTCCATCACTCATGAATCAAAAATAACTGGTGTATAAAATAGTAATGTTTGCAAGGGGAATAATTTATTGCCCATAGTTTTATTGACTCGACTTCACTTAAAAAGTTCATGTGTTAATGTGTGAGTTTAGTTTTACCTCATCATATGTTAGAAGAAACACTAGTTATGAGATGCTACCGATATGTCAATAACCTGTGGTGGCAGTGTTATGATATGGGGTTGGTAAAGTCGGCCAAGAAAACGTTGGACATCAGTGATGTACCAAAATAACTGACGTTCCATTTCTTTGTCTTAAAAGACCATGATTCTGGATGACTAGTGCATTCTTGATTACCAGTGACTAGTGCACTTGAGTCTGTTGGAGTCTTAATTGACAAGCATTTTGGAAATCATGAAAATAATTTTCCACTATGAAATGGCTGAAACATAGTAAAGATTTTAACCCTGCTTAGAACCTTTGGGATTTGGAGGAAAAGGGTTCTCAACCCCCTACTCTAATAACAATTATGTTTTTGGTGTTTTTAACATGTTCTTGTGGTATTTGTCTCACAATGGGGACATATATGAAGAAAATTAAGCTAAAAATTGAATTGCTGAGTATATCTTTATTCAAATCGTTGTGAATCAGGAATAGATGAAAAAATGCTGATGAAAAAAGCTTGTAGATGTGACGTAGGTGGTCCAGTTGGCAGGCCAAAAGCTCCCTGATCTACTACATTCAGATGCATCCACTTACAGACAAATAGATACATGAACGTCTTTGTTTACCTCATCCGAGCTGGCATCTAGCTCAGAACTGTACGGGTATATAGCTCCGTAGGTTGGGGTTGCGAAGGGCTGTAAGCTAGCCGGAGAGTGTTAACAAAGGGATGATGGAAAATGAGGGCAGGCATACGCCAACAACTACAAAGGGAATTTTCAATGAATTTTTGCCGTGCTGCAGAAACTGTTTTAGAAAACGAAATAGGTTTTTTTTTGTTTTGTTTTGACTAAAATGGCATAATCGTAACTAAAAGACCATTGGGGACGGCTTTTAAAATAGATCAAAGGATGATCTGAGTGGGACTTTAACTCTTGAACACGAGCTCAACTACAGTGTACAATTTGTAAATCTTAACAGTTTTTCTTGAGTCAGTTTACCAGTCTACCCTGTGGTGAAAGATGCTTAGTTTTAATTCTGGAAGCTATTTTTCATTACTTTTCATTGTGTCATCTCCTGTACACGGTCAGATTGTTCCATTATTAAGGCCATCATTGTGCCATTATCAGATTATTAGTAGCTGAACTCTCACCCTTACCTTCAGGTTCTTTCACTGCCAAACTCGTTTTACATTATTCTAATGATCCTACAGACATATACTCTGCTGCCACTATGAGCCCCCCATCTTCCCCCCAGACCCTCTCCCACCTTCCGCACACTCCCATCCTCACCCTCCCTTCCCCCTGGCCCTAAAAGAAGTCGGAACGAGAGAGAGAAGAGAGAGGGAGAAATTCAGGAGGAGAAAGCTTTGAAGTGGCTTTCCATCGTAGCAAGTCTACCGGCCGTCTCCCCGAGACGTGTCACCTTTGCCGAGAGGGAATAGGAAAATCACGTTTCGAATGGTAATGATAACATACTAATCACTTGAGCTCTTTGAAGAACCCAGGGAGTATGCTACTCTGTCAGTATCCCTGGCTGCCTGATGCTCCCAAGCACACACAAGCAGTGCAGCCATGGTCTAGGTGTATTACTTCAAGCAATGCATGTCAATACGTCTGCTCTGTCTTTACTGATCCATAGGGGCTCATTATAGGCCAAATTTGGTAACCATTTTCCCACCTACCAGCACACTGCCACTGTCTGTGTTGGGGCTGCTACATCTTCCAACCCATGTAACCCACCCTGTACAAACCTAACCAACCATTGTGCCAAAAACCCAGGATCCTTTTGCGTCCATTCCTAATCGCCATGTTCTTATCTGTTTTTGCACATTTTATCAATCTCTTTACTCACCCTCCAACCACTCAGTCCTTCCACTGCCCCATCTTTAACTATTAAGAGTGTCTGCAATTTTAAGTGACATCTGTCAGCAGCATGAAGAAAAGGAAATGAAGGATGGAAAGAAGTTCAGAGGGAGTTTTCTCCTCCCTGCTCTTTTCCCGTCCCTCTTGTTGTCAGACTTTGAAAAGTGTGTCGCTGGCTTTTTTTTCTTTCTTTCTTTTTTTTTTCTTACTTTAACATTTTTCATTTCCTCTGAGTGATTAACTGCTACATATTTTGACAGCCCAACCAAGACCTGAGATTTCAGTTCCTCCCCTGTCCTCTTCACTCATGTGATATGCTTACAACCCTGTCAGTCAGTTGGTTGGTTGTCATTCATTGGGCTGCTTTTGAGTATCAGAGTTATTACATCTAATCAGTTTTTTTAACAGGCCACTTTAGTTAGACCATCAAAACCAACAACATTTGAGTAAACATTTAACTCTTCTGTGATCTAGCTGTAGGGCGCACTCTTCTTTGGGTTCAGCATTTTGAACATTCCTACAAAGTTTGTTGAGATAGCTATGTATGCTGTGTATGTATTAGACTGTAAATGTATTTCAAATTCTTTTAAATGAATGCTATTTTGACACTAAGGGAAAACATATGTTAAAAAAATGTCCAACTTAAAAACCCAGAAACATCTTGGCCAGTTATTAAAATAAAATTAAAGAGAATAAACTTAAAAAATGTGTCAAAACCACTATGAGTCTGTGTTGCATGTTAAACAAAGTAAATACTGTATTTTATTTTATTTGTTGAAAAAAAATGTATCATGTGAACGTTATCTAAAAAACTATTTATTGTAAAACCCCAAAACTGTGGCAAAAGCAAAATCTTTTTAAATGTATACGGTATGTTTAAGGATCAGGGTGAACAGGTTATAGCTTTTTTTAAGTTTTTTTAAGGACACAGATATCTGACATTTATAGAAGAAAACAAAATACACTTTTAGTCAACAGGTTGTTTCTTTTCAGGTTTTTGTTTGCTATATTTGAGTTAATCATCTGCAAAAACAACGGCCCTATACATGGTTCCTAGGGGATTCCTAACAAACCGGGTGAAATGATGCTCTCAACATAAAATAATGACAATTTGGTACATTACTAAACTATGATTTAACTTTCAAAAGAAAAAAACGACCATCTAACTGTTATTTTAACATTTTTTACCATTCAGGTATTTTCTTAGTTTACCCAATGAAATCCATTATTAAAAAAGAAAAAAAAACTTTTTTTCTCTCTCTCACCTGGATCCATTTTTTATTATTTTGTAGCAATAGTAGCATTTTATTTTTTGATTTTTATTTGCACTGATAATACAGTTATGTTTGATAAAATAGGCAAACGTTTAAGGAAATGTACAAAATTTGAATCTTTTTTGGTCATTTAGATTCCACAGGATTTTCTTTGGATTTTTAAAATCAAAAGAAAAAGTTGCTATCATGTAATAATACTTTGTGTAACTGAGGACTTGCCTGTCAAACAGTGCAGTGAGGCAACAAGACTTCCAAGCAGTTGCTCTTTTTATGTCCAAGATGAGGCAGCAGCCTCCATTACATCGTCTGTCTGTGTGTGAATTTTCATCAGCATACAACATACCATCACCCCTTGAAGGTTATTTCCACCCTGGTTGTATTTCTGTGGCACTGGTCTCTGTTTAGGTGACAGCGTTGATGTGTTCCTTTGAAATCGGTCCCAGCCCACTCAATCAATTTTTATTTTCTGATTTTTGTTTTCTTTTGCTGCTATTTATTTACCCCCTCCATTTGTTGCAGAGAGCGCATCTGTTGGACAACACAGAGAGGCTGGAAAGGTCATCGCGGAGACTGGAGGCTGGCTACCAGATAGCAGTGGAAACTGGTGCGTATTCTGTTATGGATTGGAATAGATTGGGGTGTTGGTGGGTGGGAGTTGAGGATGTTGGCGAGGATGAGTGAGCGACAGCAAATTGTCTTGCTCATATGCGTAGTGGGAGGATTTGTGTGTGTTTATATGAGTGTGTGTTGGAGGAGGGTGTGAAGGTAAAAAAAAAAAGAAAAAAAATTTTCTTTTTCCTTGACGACTGATGACATTTTGGGGGGAACATCAAAGACGAGCCAGGGAGGTAGAGGGAGAAGTGTACAGGCGACAGATCGGGTGCTGCATCTCCTTGCTCTGCTCCTGAAAATTCAAGCATCACTATGGCGGCGTGCGATTGTTTGTGTTGTGTATGCAAGCAAATCAGGCCTTTATTTTCTTTTTTGCACAAATAAATAGAAAGTATATGAAAATAAATATTATGAGCATTTCTGCCAAAGTTCTTAATTCAGTTGTGCATAAGAAAGAGAAGAAAAGCATATCACTTTCCAAATAAACTATCTGTCTAACCTTCTTTTTTCCTCATTATCAAGGGTGGTTTAATCTTAATAGAGAAGAAAATATCATTGGGATTTTAAATAGATTGAGCCAGTTTGCATATGTTTTTTCTTTCTGTCTTCTTCCATCCCGACAGTCACCACATTATTGAGGCACAGTCTATTCCTCAGAGATATATCAAAGCTTATTCTTGAAGAACCAACCAGCTTTTCGTGGCTTCCGCTGTAGTTTTGAAAAAGGTTTGTCAATTTACACTATAATCGAGTGGTGGCTGGTACAAGCGACATTGGCAGATTTAATAATTCAAGTCAAGGAAGGTTCGCATGCGGACTTTCAGCTTTTGATGTCCTTTGTGACATGCATTTACAAATTCATAAACATGATCTGCATTCTCTGCTTAAAAACCTTAATTCTGAGGATTCTGCGACATCCAGTAGAATTTTTTTTTTTCCCCACCTCTCCTCAACCGTGTCTTTCATTGTTACTTTCTTTTCCATCATGTGCCTCACAGCTTGGTGTTTTGCTGAGAATTTTGGTCCCGGCTCAACACTGCTCAGTACATCATGGGTCCAGCAGTTTGTCCTGCTGTTGTCAGCCACATGCCCCTTGACCTCGTGACATTGCCGGCTGTCTGGTCCGCTGTGCGTGAGGCTAGCTAAGAACAATGCGCATTTATCCTGCCCCAGTCCCACACACTTGGCTTTCCTCACACCAGCTGTGGGGTGCGTTTGTGGTTTGGCGGGGAAGCTTCGTCCCGTCTTTAATCCGTGACCCCTTCTTTACTCTGCTGTCGATATCGGCCCTTCGCTTAGATGCACAACCTGAAATGCTGATGTCTTCAGGTCAAAGAAGGAATACATCTGCTTTTGGAATGCAGATACATGGGGATACGCCGCTCTATAACAGACAAACAGCAGACATTTGTAATATCCAATGGGGTCCTACACTTAGACAGTTATTTATTTGGCATCTTTTACCTAAATATAACCAACTTTATATTTCTTTTAGGAGTTTTTTAAACATTTTTTAGTAACTGTTGTGCCTTTAACTTGAAAGTTTCCTATACTTTAAGCACTGATATTTCCTGGCGGATACTTTTTAAATGATTTTATACCAGAACAAAAGCCAGTTTTATTGTGATTCTGTCTGCAATATAAACAAGAAATTGCAAATAATACGCAAAGATATATAAAAAAAAAGTTTATTTAAGTACAATATTAAAATGACATTGGAGGTAGGTAAGAGGTAAAGCGCATGCTTTCCATCTTGAGACTAATTAAAGGATTTAGTGTTTCTCCAATCAGAAATCATCTAGTTATTCTGCGGATACTTTTGTTGCAAAACTCTCCTTTTTTTATGACATCTAAGCTTTTTCCTTTGTGTAGGGAACATTTTAGTGCCATTATTTTGCAGTAATTCAAAGTTGCATTCTCCATTAGCAGTGACACAGTGACCCTTAACAAAAAGCAGTTGACCAGCTGGAAGAAGAATTTAATGGCACTTTATTTCAAAGGGACAAATTCTGAACAAAGCAATTCTGTTGAAACTCAGCCTTTTCACGTATAGATCTCTCCGTCGCCTACAATATCTTTTTTAATGAAAAGGGATTTAAAAAGCCAGGATGCTTCTGGGTCACGTTTAAGGAAGAAAAAAAAGATAAATCTTGTTTCTTAGAAGAAGAAAAGAAGAATGTTGACACAAAACCATTTTATCATAGATATTCATAGATATTTCAACATTTTTTTTCTCTCTTCTCAATGTCACCCATGTATTTGCTGAAAACAAAGACTTGCCAAAAGCAGTGAGAGCCATCTGGGGGATCTAGAGAAGACTCTTTGGACATGCAGAGCTATTTTCCCCACATTCACCCTGAAGAAGCAGAGTTCCTTGTTTGTCTCATAAATAAAGTATAGAAGTTCATTAGTGAGGAGCCCTGACTTAAAAGCCTTTGCACAGCATCCAGCAAACACGAGAGATAGCTTAGTTAAAGAGAGCAGTAAATAAAGGGGTAGGGCATGCAGTTAGCCAATTTAAAGATATTTGAGTCAAGAGCATTTGAAATGCCCAAATCTGGAGGCTTGTCAAACCTGGAGAGTGATGTTAAATCAAAGGATTGTCAAAATCTGGTCCTGCTCTTCATATTTTTAAGGAATTTGAATTATTTATGATATGTTTTAAAATGGCATATCAAACTAGAAATCACACTTGCAACAAATAGCTATTCCACCTCTTAAATCCTATTTTTATGGTTGCATGTTAACTGACGGACTGATGGTTCCTTCAAGGTCTGACTGAGTGGAAAAACCAAAGAAAACGGATTTTAATCAACTTTAAAGCAATAGCTGCAAAGTTGAAATACCCTTTTTTTATTTTCCATCGTTCATAGTATATTAATTAATCAATCCCATTATTGATACAGTACCTTAACACGATCCCATATAAACAAGGTACTGTGTATTAAAAATCTAAATATTAAAACGGCAATAAAACAGTAAAAATTTAGAACTCAATAAAATAACACATAAAAAACTAAGGTTGGAATAACATCTTATTTTTTTAACATGTATAATAACAAAGAAGTTGTTAGGTAATAATTTCAATTGCAAAAACATATCTAAGACTATATTGAATGTAGATGTAGATTTTGAGTTTTCTATAAAAAATGCAACTCTGTTACAAAATAGCATGGCAATTTAATCAAAATAAGCTTCAATGAAATTTAAACCATCTTTACACGTCATAAATATAAAAAATCAAAACTTGGAAACTCTGAGGGCTGTATGTAGTCAACCCTACAAAATAAAACAGCTTATTAGGGATTGATTTCAGCCCCATTTAGATAAGCGGAGAGGGTCAGGTTGTGGCCCCGAGGGCCCCCAGCCCAGTCCAAAGTTCACAACATGGCAGGTAGAGAGCAACACCACAGGCCATCAGCTTTATTAGGATGGAGATAATCTGATTAAAAATGGTCAATCAAAGGTACTAGGGACTCAGTCAAGGTCCTGGGGATTTGATTCTTTCTCTCCCTCCTTCTTTTTTTCCTTTTTCCACTCTCACAATCGCTCCCTCTTTTTTCTGATAAATCATTGAAGCGACCAACAAAGTGGCAACCGTCGCTGTTGAGCTAAGCAGCCCTACAGTTGTCACCAAGGCAGTCGTGCGAGGACCCTGTGATGATGTGATGACTATATTAAAGAGTACATCAATTTGTTTTAGAGCAGTTTGATTTTCAAGTGCAGTGGTATTAAAAGACAGGGGGGAGGGCAAGCATGGCAAACGGAATTCCAGCGGCAGAGCAAGGGGTACGGGGACATCAAGAAATAAATACACAAATAACAGTTACCAAAAGGGAGCAAAAAGTGTTTTTGTTAAAATAAAAAAAGCAAAAAAAAAAAAAAAAGACAAGTCTTCACGGCTTTCTTTTGAAGCCGAGTGCAGCTTTGAGTCTTGCTGAGAGTCCATGGGTGCTGGAGTGGCCCAGTAACACAGTACACGTTTGTCCCGACTCTCTATCTCTCCCCCTCCATCTTCGTTTCTTTCTCTTCTTTACTCCCGCTTGCTTTCTTTCTCCCCGCTTCCTCTAAAGATCAGACTCGAGGATTCTTTTGGTGCTGGGCCACCAAAGTGGCGCCTGCTTCTCAAATCCGTGAGAAAACACTTAACAAATGACATAATCAGCTTTATTTACAAACCTGCAGTTACACCTTTACTTGACTGTTTCATTAGCTCTCCTAGCAAAAATTTAGTTCTGTAGTATTTAATTATAAGACGGAAGTATTGGACCTTTTTAAACATAATAATTCTAATCTGTTTACATTTTAAAATGGGGAAAAATTCATGTGAATTTTTGAGATTTTTCTTTTTTTCTTAATCTGAAAGGATAATTCTAGATTGAAATGTATATTTTAAAGGTTCATTATACAATTCATTCCAGCACATAACAATACTTGTAACTTTGTTCTACAGTCACTACATAGGTAAAAATATATACAGAATATATGCAATCATTTCTATTAATATCTAGCCCAGTCTTTTGTGTGCTTTATTTTAAAGTGCAGTCTCTTTCTTGTACAAGCTTCAATATTTAAAGCATCTTTCTTTTTTTTTTTCTTAAAGGACGTTTGGTAAAGCCGATTCCTTGAGGTACAGAATAATAGATCTTTTTTTGTAGGCTGATACAATGGGTGCACTGCGTTGTGTTCAAAAAGAATATAAAGTTATTTGATAATTGTTTGATTAGCTAAGGCAAGAGCGGAGACTTAAATATTTCACAGCTTGAGTTTTCTGCTAATGAGAAAGGAGGCGCTCTAAAAATATTTTAAATGTTGGAAAAAAGGTTTTCCTGCTGCGTTTTAAAATGAAAATAAGGTTGGTAAACATTTCGAAAATTTCACGTTAAACTACATTTTCTATATATATGCTTCAACGCACAACATCTTGTTCTGAGAAAATCTAGCCGTGGGTGAGCTGTTTATCGGTAAACCCCCGATGGATGAAAGGCGCAGCAATAATGATTTTTTTTTTCTCCTAATCGGACCTTGTCAGCAAGGCGTCTTATCGTGGAGAGGAAAATGACACCGATCCTATCGAAGAGCCTGGAGTCCGAGTTGGCGGCGTGTGTCTCCCCCCCAATCATCGCCGGCCATGGCCCAGCCATATCTAGCGCCGCCACAAACGGCGAGCGTCGCTTTTTTCATGTGGACTTCAAAAACGTCGCGAGTCATTAAAATTGCACCCACGTTCGGCAGCAGGGATCAGCCGCTCTGGAGCGAAAATGGGATGTGGAAAGAGGAGACTCACTAAATGTGTTAATTCCATCCTCACATGTTTACAGCTTAATTTTAATCTGTTTGAGGGACAAGGAGGGGTGGAGGGACGATTGGAAAGGGGGGCAGGGGAGGCGGTGAGAAAGCTTCGCGCTGCAATAAATCGCCATTATCTTTGACACCCTAGGACTCAGCTGTTCCAGGGATTTAGGGGTCCACTGGCAACAGTGTATATCGTAGGGCATGAAAACACTGTTTACGCTTGAACTGCGGTAGCTAAGGTGCAATCACCAGTTTTCGGCTACTCAGACAAAAGGGCTTGCCCGCACAATGGCCAGCTAGCACACGGACCCTCAATGGAAGAGCTGAACCAACAAGACTCAAGTATGTGTTGGTGAGCGAGCTCCTGCTCCCTGGATCCGCTTGGACAAATCTAGACTTCTCCCCGTTTAGACAGAGTTCTATCGCAAGTTTCCAGTCGCTAGCTAAGACAAGACATGACTTTTTAATTTAAAACCTAGAAACACATCTGTGTACATTTAAAGAAACATTTGACTGAATATAAACTCCTGGCAAGATTTCCTACATAAAAAACAAGTTTCAATCCCCATTTCATACAAAAATACACCTTTAATCGTCTCTGTTGGGTCTCAATAGACGTCTTTTAATAAAATAATTGAAAATTCATACATTTTTATCATTTATTAGTCAAAGCCAACAGTCTGTAACTTTTTAGGGTAATGATCTGACTAGAAAGCTTAGTAGAGCTTTACAGTTAGTCCCGACAACATTCCCGTCATAAATCTTAATTTGTCCATTTTGACCCATTATACAAATGGTATTAGATAACATTAAGTTTAAATTTTAAGAAAACTGGTAAAATAAAAGAGAAGTAAAGTTTTTATTTGGGAAAATATTTTTTTTTAACTGAAAAACCTCTGCACCACCAGAGCTAACACATTTTAGGGTAAACTGTAAACCACAACAACTATGTTTCAAACAAACAATTCATATATATATATATATTTACCAATCTAAATTTCAATAATACACTGTGTCCTTGCAATTCTGAAAGGTCATTTTGTAAATTGGTCTATATTCTCGAATCAGACTCCATTCAAAGTGTTTATTGATATAATCTAATCCTTATCCTGAGATACAAAACACCCTCCAATTGTCAGATAGTGGGTATGCCACTATATCTTTAAGGACACCCTTATCCTAACCTTAAATAAGATTTTTCTTTCTCCCCCTCTTCTATTTTGAGGTTGCAGTAACTAAAAAGATGCCCCCTGCCTTGGTGCACGGAGGAGAAAAAAGTGTGGCATTGACCTCTGGCTGACAGAGAAAACTAAGTAAGAGGGGGAGATAGAGGGGAAAAAAGAGCGACGGAGGGGAGAGAGCTAAGACAACAACTGTGAAGAACCGCACAGGGTTAAAGAAAAACTGTTTCAGAAGGAAATGGGAGACAAAAGCAAGGACTCGAAGCCCCCGTGGGCACTTTAAAGAGCCAGTACATCTAAAAAGCTGAAATATTAAAAAAACGGAAAGGGAGTACCAAAAGGAGAGAAAAAATCAGAAAAAGAGAAATTTAGTAAAAGAGCGGAGGAGAGGGAGATATGTGCCACCATGTCACCTGAGGACGTCTATCCGAATATTTCATTCAGTAATGAGAATGATGTTTTGAATGACAAAAACGGATGACATTCAAAACCCTGAAAAGTAAAAAAATATATATATATAAATTGTTAAGATTAAGCTCTGCTGAAGAACAAAAGCCGTTTAAAAATGTAATTACTAGTTTTTACAGAGTCTACATTTACTAAAAATATTCAAACATGAATATACACACGCCAAAAAGCATTTGTTCAAACTGTTGTAAAGACATGCTGCAACAAAGCTGTACATCTGCAGTGAACTTAGCTGAAATGCATTGGTGGCGCTTTTTGATGCAGATTCATCTGCTATTTTGGGTAGAAAATGACCAGAATTTGTCTACATTTATATTTTTACTTTTATTTATTTATTTATGTTTATTATGTGTGTTTATTGAATTTCACAATGGCAAGATTTTTTGTGGTGCATGAACTTTTAATTTTTAATTGAGTTAGATTTTTTGTGTTTTCTTTAAAGAGATCCAAAACAGTAAAACATTTATGACTTTATAACTTTTACACTTTTTAAAAATTTTTTTTTTTTTGAGGGAAAATGTCTAAACTAAAAGCGCACTTTCTAAAATTGGAAAATTATTTTTAACTTTTATTTTTTTTTAAATAAATGAGAGTATAGTCCTATCTTAAAGCAAATTAAAAGAAATAATTCATCAAATTTGCATTACTTAGATATATATATATATATGTCTATATATGTTTGTAAAGTATACTTCAAAAAAACGTAAAAAAAACTTTGTTTCAATGTGCGACAAATTCACATTTTACGTCTACTTTTTTTTAAGTTTCAGTGATTTGACGTTTAAATGGAAGACTTGTGTAATTCAGGACTAACAGTATGTTTTAACAAGTAAATAAGCCTAACAAGTATTTTATAGCTGGCTACGGTAAATATTTTATTTAAAGAACTTTTTCACCTTTTGGGGTGTATAGCTGGTTATTTGCTACTTCAGCCTTTCACTTTTTTTTCTTTGATTTATACATTCTGAACATTTTACAGTACACTTTGATTATATAATGCAGGATTTGTTGATAAACTAAATACATAAATTTGCAGCATGAATTAATAAGAGTCTAACTGAACAGAAATATTCAATACTATGATATAATTTTAAGACAATAGTTTTATAAGCTCATTATCATTTTGTTTTCACTGTTGAACAAAATTGCTGAGCCAACCCGTCATCTCCACCCTAAAATCTGACTTTGGCTGTTTGAAACACAATGAAGCCCATTAGTCACCTCCGTTTGTCCTCGCAACTCCTCCGCTCAGTGGCAATCACACCTCCCCTCCACTGTCAAAGGAGCCTTCTCTCAGGCCGCTCCATACCCATCAGAAGGGATTGTCCGCCCGTTTAAGACACCCGGGGTACATGAAACGGAGCTGAGCCCAGATGTCAGCTGGTTGCCCCATCTGCCAGTCAGTAGGATGGTAAAGCTTTTGTCCTAGGGGGTAACCTTAGGAGTGCTGTGAGTGTGTTCCAAGTGTGTGTGCTTGTTATGAGTCAGGAAATCATATCACGGAGCAAAACTGCCAACTTGACCAAAAATAGACAAAGTTAAAAATTAAAATCTGCTTGGTTAGATCAGGTTAAAACAACTACTGTTTGGTACAATTTATTTATTTTTGAACTGGCAGTCATTTCAAGGCAAATATAAGAAGGTCCCAAGAAATTGTCCTTGACTCGATGGAAGTTAATTGGTCTCATTTCAGATCTGCTCACTCTACATAGAGCTCAGTTGGTGAGGCATTTTAGAATTTTAAATTGCCTGAAGCTTATTTTTACTCGTTTTTTTCAGTTAAATATCATAACCTTGATGGTACAAACAGTTTGACTTTCATGTAAATGAACCAAAGTGGTGACTCCGAGTGCTGGCAGAAGTACATTTTTACTGCATGCATTCTGCCTTTTGGTAGATAGGCTGCGCCCTTGAGCTTCTTTGGGAGTGGAGCTGTGGCGGCTCTTCGGTGCTGAAAGGGGGACTCTGTGCATGCTGGAGTGCTCCTGTATAATCCAGTGGACCGGTCTGTGTGAACCCAAGTGTTCCTAAAAAGAAAACATACACTCTGACAGCGCCAGCCTTTCATTCGCTGCCGACTTATCAAAGTTACGCCTGTAACAGTGGTGCGAGTACGTTAATAGGTGCCTTTGATTGATGCAACATGCATTGTTTTTTGCACCTAATTAGTTTCACAATGAGTTAAAATCAACACAAAAAAAATAAATTCAAATGTGCTTTTATTTTATTTTTTTTTTACAGATTGGGTGTCTTTGATTTGTCTTAAAAAGTCAACACAACACCCATGCTCATATCAGTCAGTCCAGCTGTAAGATGTTGGAGTCCTAAAGGGCTGATGTATGCACAGCTCTGCAAGTCCTCCCCGAGAACATCTATGATCTTGGGTTGCCCAATCATCAATCACGGCGAGCTGTACTGTCGCCCATCTTTTAAAGCACAGTTGTGAAGGACTGACTAAGGTGGCCTCAGGGACACCTTACTTGGTCTGGTCTAGTTTAGGTTTGATGTGAGAAGGTGCCTAGTTAGGACTACACACAGAACAAAGTCGACACATTGATGTAGGCTTTTTTTAAAAACTGTTTGCTGAAGTGTACATATTAGTATTTTTAAACGGCATTTTACATCGTTTTTTCTAGTTTATGTCATTAATTTATTCAGAATTTTTTATTTATTGTGCTCTTTTTAATAACCTATTAATGTTATCAAGGTGCAAAGTAACATTTGAAATTTTGGAAATGTTTATTTAAATGTTGATTTTATGTTTAATAGTTATGAAGTTTCAAATATTTGAATAAATGTTTTTAGTATTATTTAATATTTATTTAACAAAAAGTTTCTTTTCATCAGTACAGCAAAAAAAAAAAAAAAAATCATAACGATTATTTATTATTTTAAACTAAATTCGGGCTTACCTGAAGAATCTGAGAAAATGTATCATATTGTCCAAAAATTGATCTCAACACTACTAAATTATAAAGTTGGCTGCCAATTTTCTTGAGTGCTTTAAGATGAGATCAAAATACTTTATTGATCCCAACCTGGAAAATTTGACCATTGCAGCAGCAGCAGTGTGAACAGTAGGAATGCACTAAATCTACAGTAAAACAACAAATTTATCTTTAGTGGTGTTAGTTTAAGTTATTTTAATGAGGTGGGTAGTTGCAGCTTAATGAAGGTTTTTTGTTTGTTTGAATAAGCATAGACATATAGAATCAATGTAAATCTTCTACAAAAGGAATAATCTATGTCTGAGCGTAAAGTCGAGTATTGGTTTTAATTGAATTCCAGACCTTTTATTTTTATGCAAACTATAGACACGGTTAAGGAGGACTAAGCCGACAGAGTTGATGATAATTAAGATCTTAAACTCAGAAACTCTGTTGTTTCTTTAAATGTGCACATCTGTGCAGCTGAGGGATTGTTTCTTATTAATGAGTTTATTTTATTTTTTTACATTTCTGTCACTTCATTCATCTGTGACAGGTTTACCCATCTCTCCTGGGGAGGCTTTCAAACTCAATTTCTATGCAACCACTGTCGGGTGACAGCAGAAGCTCGAGCAAAGCACCTTTGGAATGGGACTGCAGTTAACTTAACAAGTCTCGATATGTGAGCTCAATCTTTGATGTAACCCGTTTAAACGATTTAAGTCTCTTTGTCGTGGAGAAGTTTATGGGAGATCTGTCAAGATGGTCCTTGGAGGGATACAGGTCATATCTGTAACATTTAAAAAAATATATATATTTTTTTTCATTAAAATTGATTTTTATTTCTTACTTTATTAAAGTCGGGAGCTCAATCATATCGTCTTGAGAATGAAAACGTATAGACTCGTCGGGTCTCAGTAGGAGATGATGTAATCCACTTCTTCCTCGTCACGCTTGTCGTGGAGTGATCATAAAGCAGAGCACAGTTTCAAGTGAAGAAGGTGCTTCTTTTACAAACAATTCATGGATTTCAGTGGGGTTGTCAGTATGCTGCACCTTTTGTGGGTTGTGATTTACTATACAAATGAGCACATTTGTTGTTGTGAGTGTGTACAGTAAATCATTTGTATTTTCTGTTCCTTTGATACTTTAACAGACTTTGTAACACCTTCGTCTGACTCAGATGTTGCGCTTACTTTGAAAATAAGTGGAAAAATGACTGCACCGATAAGAAAGAAAATCCCATCAGTTTAATATACAAAACTACACAAAGTAAGCTTGTAATCATTTTCAGAGCAGAAATCTTGCACGTTGTTGTTCACCTTAAATGACTTGATCATATGACTTACAAGGTAAGATTAAATAATTTATGGTCATCTAAACCTTAAACCATGACTTTTCACTACATCAGCGGTAGTTAGGTTAGGTTAAAGATGTGTTGAGTGACACGGGCACACGTCTTGAGCCACCTGGATTTATTTGGGCCAAACAAGAGGGCCCATGTCTGTCTGGGCCCCCTCTTCTGTCCGCTGTGGGGGCTTGGAGGCTCGAACAGAAGGTGCCTCCTCACAACTTGCACCTGAGCTCCTCCCAGCCTGGGACCAAAACTCTCTTTCTATCTCTTCCTACACCATGCCCCCTTTTTTCTCTCTTTCTATCCCCATCCTCAGCATCCTCTTTACTTCTCTCCCAGGCCACGGCCTGGCCTACTTTCTACCTCTCTCACTCTGGACCCTTTGATGTCAACTACATTGGCCTTTTCCACAGATCATGTGTATGATTGAAAATATCACATTTGCTAAATCCACAGTTTGTTTACAAATATATATTTCAAAAACAGGCTATGAAGTTATTGGTCTACGAAGACGAGAGTGCTTTCCCATGCATTAGCTCTGCCTATCACAGTATATGATGCTAAAGGTCCTCCCCCTCACATTTGATGCTCTTCTATCCTGTTGAGGTTTATTTTTTATTTTTTGTAGGATAAATAATATTTTTTATACAAATCTGTCAACACTTTTTAGAGGTTTTCCTTTTTTTGCTTTGTTACACCTAAATGCAAAAAAAAAGAATATTATAGAAAAATAATCCAAATTTTAATTTTAAAATGGCATGGTACATTATATTCATTAAAATAAAACAATGATGCCCCTATTTTAATCAGTCATCTATGAATAACCACACAGATATAATTACAAGCAGATTTATGACAAGAAGTGATTACACATTTCAAAGACATCTCAAAATGTGATACATCATGCCATATACAGATATTTAAGCACAATGAGTTACGAAGGCTTTAAAACTGTTGATTACTCTTTCTGTCAAAAATGTTACCCATGTAAGACGAAAGACCCTTTTCGGTCTTTCGTTTTACATGCGTCATAAACACATTTCACAAGTGTTTCTTGCGTTTTTCATTCATCGATGTGCACGGATGTCCGTCGAGGGTTTCTGCCTACTGGTCTTGACGTGAATTCAGTTTTGAGCTGTTCAAATGTTTTGGTTGGTAGAGAAACACGCAGTTTACGCGTATTTTATGTAGTTTATACGCAATTATTACGTAAATCTTACGCAATTGTGCGTGATTTATGTGGGATGCTTACTCAAATTTGTACATATGTCTGTAACTGACTGACTTCTCACCCATGTACCACTGATGTATATATTTATGGCGTATACGGTGCACATATCACGTTAAAATTAAGTAATTGAAACACAAATTACTAATGAGCAAAATAATCAGTCATGGTTCATGTTCTAAGTTGATTTTCATCTTCTTTGAGCAGTTTATTTGTACTTCTTCCATGGTTTTAACGTGGTTCATTTGTAATACATCTGTTAGAATTGTCCGTAAAGACCACAACTTTCCTCACTTTATCCACGTATAGTCATGTATGACCAATTTTTATCCATGCAGAATGCGCAAAATGTAAGTGTGACACGGCCTTAATGGCACACTAGGTTAGGAATTATTTTGTAGTTCTTAATATTTCATGTTGTGCAAAAAAGTTGATGTCTAAGATGCTGTAACTAAATTCAGTGTAGGCATTCTTTCCTTATGAAATATGGTAATTATAGTTTCTCCAAAAAACTAAATAATATTCCATTATTAACATGTTTTCACTACAGCTGCATACAAATTCTGTTTATTCTAATGATATATCTAAAGAGAAAAAAAGTTAAGGACTATTTCATTCTTGTGAGGGTGAAACGATAAAGTTAGAAACTATAGAGTTTAGTTAATATCTATTTCTGTTAACAGAAATGTTGGACAATTCATACATCCTGTTTTTTTCTTATACTTTTTCTGTTAACTGTTAAAGAGTGAAAAGCCATCCCTGCCCTGATTTATTTAGGAAATTTAATTGGCTTGGAGTTTTGTCAGTCGTTTGTACTTAATAATCAAAGCAACATGAGACCAAGTGGTGTTTCCAGCATCACGTGAAACCCTGCAGCTAATGAACCATGGCTGGATATCTCAGATTTAGTGGGGTTAAGTGAAAGTTTCTGCCTCACACTTAAACACCAGCATCATTTAGCCACTGCTAAGCTGTAATCATATAGGCTAAAAGAAGGATTTGAAGGATGAAACGTATATTTTCCTCTTGAGAGGATAGACTTTAAGAAATCAAGCCCTTTATTTAAACGTATGTACTGTACAGACCAAAAGTTTGGACCCCTTCTCATTCAAATTAATTTTAGATTTTAACATCTGTTTTTATTACCTCTAAATTGATAACTTCATATTTCCAAAAGCATATGAAAAAATCGCCCTAAGCTTAACAGATTTGATTTAGCTCAATGGCTTTGCTGATTTACAATATTATTTTATTCCAAACCCTTTTTTTCCCAGAAAAATCAATGACAAGACATTTAGGAAGTGTTTCCATTTTAAGTACTTAGGGTTTCAACAAGTCACTGCTAAGGTGACAAATCATATTTAATACTTGGCTCAAGTCTCTCAAAAACTAAACATTTATTTTACTCAAAGTGCATCTTTAGTGTTAAGATGAGTAATCAATGAGTTTGTCTTCTGCATTGCAGAGATTGAAGAGACTATTCAATCTCAAGTGTACTTTGGTATCTCTTGTTGCTCTGTTTGATACCCTCCATTCCTGCTTGTTGTTTCACTTTCTCAGGTTTACTAAAGTGTCACACAATTCTAGCTTTTCATTTGTTTTATCAAGTTTAATGCGATTGGTGATCACATCCCTATATTTTTAGTCTGTAAAGATATTTTAGCCCAGACAGATATAGTTTAGGTTTTCTGTTTGTGAGTAAGAGAATGGCTTTTCTCTGTCAGACAGAGATTATTCTGAAAGATTGTTCTTGAAGATGTCTGAGACAGTAATTAGAAAATTGCTTTGAGTCATACTAAGCCAGATGAGTGAGAAGGTCTTTGGGGGAGTGAAAGGAACAGTAGCATGACCCAACCTAGAGACGAAGGGAGCTGCCCATTTTGTAGTCTTGATGGAGGTTATATTTTCTGTGACAACTGGACCAGACTAATCAAAATGTGTTAATAATCCCTTCAAAGGCCCTGGCGGCACATCAGTGAAGAGCCTCATTGAATAACAATCCCCCACCAGACCTTGATTCTGGTTATCCTTATTGCACTAACCCTGCGGCTACTTTTTCTTCTGCTTTAAAGTAATAACCATTTATTAGTAGTTCTATGTTTCAGGTTCAACCATTATGTGAGTCTTAACAAATTTGTAGTGATTTTTAATCAAAAATCATGTATTCATTTACAAAACCATCTCTTGATAAGGTTGTAAACCCCTATGAGGCTCTTGAATTGAGTTTTAGTGCCTGTTTTGGCCCCCGCTGCTTGTTTCTGCCCCTTATAGTATGAAATCCAGGTCAGATGTGTGGCTTCCAATAAGTTTTATCTTTTGTTTGAGGATTAGCTCAAAGGTCAAAGTTCACAAAGCCGGCCAGATGAGGTCTCTCGTGCCAAATATCCATATCTTCCGCTCCTAAAAGAGTGTTGAGCATCAAGATCAATGGCTTCAATCGATGAGCACAGGGATGGAAGTAAAGCTTGCAAAAAGTTTGATTGCATGCATATTGATCAGAGTAAGGCTAAGAAGCTGTTAGGCAATTTACTTGATATTTGTTTTTTTGTTTTTTTTTGTCTCCTTTGTTTGAGCTCATTTCAATAATACCTACTTCAACTCGACAAAGATAGGAGCTGGCGGTTAATGGTTAAATGAAAGAAAACAAAAATGTTTAAAAAGATCTACTGAACTGCAATTATTTGATTATAAACCCAATAACTGGGTATCAAGAGAGCATATTTTATAAAAGCCTAAAATAAAATAAACATTCAAAGTGTGATATTACCTTATAATTGTATAAATTGTTTTTTTAATTTTAATGTTAAAAAATCCTTGTTGGCATTCTTTGGAAACCCCGTTTAAATTAAGTTCATTTAGCAGTCTAGTCTGAAGTTGTGAGTCAAGACAGGTTTGAGGCGTTAAAAAATGCATGCGGTCCAGGTGAGAGGTCCGAGCCCCAGTTTGCCATGGGATCAGTTTGTGTGGTGTCTCAGGAGAGCCTGTGTCCAGTCTAAGGCAGGAATGACGGCAGTGCTTAATAATAAAAACGTCGGATCAAAGGCCAAAGAGTGGTGGTGACTGAGTTGGCATACATCATGAAGAGTTCTGTGTGTCAAGTTTTTTTTTTTTTTTTTAGTATTTTTTTGTTCAAGCTTACGTGCAGGTGATTTATGTTACCATTTCTCATGTTGAGAATCTTTTTCCTTTTGCTTATAGTCATGTGTGCAGTTTGAGGCATGAATATACAGCGTATAATAAATGTAGTTTGTGCTTGCATGCTCATGGTTGCTCACCATAGGGCCTTCACTAGGTGGTGTTGCTCCCTGGGAAGGCCAGCGTAGCTGCAAGCGCTAGAGGACTCATTGACTTTATAATGATTAGTGGTCAGGCCCCCAGCCCATGCTAGTACCAGGGGTTTGGCCGAGCTACTGCTGCTAGCCCCTTGGCTACAGCCATGCACCACTATCGACTCACCCCTAGCCCCCTCTTTCTTTGGCCTGCTGGCGATATGTCAAAACCCATTAGCCCAGAATTCCACAACTATAGAGAAAAGATCATTTTAGGTTTTTATATTTTTTTTGTTTTCCTCTTACTTCTTCTGAGCCATCCCCTCTCTTTTTCCTTCTCATTTGTTCTTTTGCTGTCTCCTCATACTCCTCCGCCCTTCTAAAGTAAAGAGAGAGAAAAAAGTAGTAACCTTTGACAAGAGTAGTTCCAGTTGTGGTATGTATGGCAGTGTATTGATCTGCATTGGCTTTAGGAACTATAGAGAAGAGAGTTAGCAAGCTACTGTTGCTTTCAAGTCCCACACATTTTTTTCTGGGGAAAGACAAGGAAGTTTCAGATGCACGTTGACCTTCTCAGGTCTCATAAGCTATGGAGATTTGTTTAGAGAGTGGAGTGGGGTGTTGGAACATGTATACATGTGAAAAATAAGTTCAGGAGTGTGTGACCTAGTGTGTAATCTTCTATCATTGTAATTTTTATTGTTTGTCTGCTTTTTACATATGTGTCTGTTTTGGCCAAGAAAAGGTTCTTTTTTTTTTCTCTTTTCACTCGGTTTAAAACTGTTTTGTTGCTCTTCTTGTTTAGTTTGACCTCTTGACACGTTTGGTTGATCCTTTTAAGTTATTGACTGGTGCTGCCAATTTGCCCATGCAACTGTTTTAGAAAGTAAAACTTCTTTATTTGTGAAAAAAAAAGATGAGTTATGATTTAAATTTTCTTATGTCCACACACACACACACACACACACACCTCTTGAACACACACTCTCTTACACCCACGCACATGCGCTCTCACATGCATGCAACTCAGCGAGACATTTTTCCTGACACCCAGCACTTATTTTTCTGATAAGCTCAATCTCCCAGGAGAAAAGTGCCTGTCAAAGACTTTGTCCAAACAACAACAAACCTGTACAAAGAGAGAAGAAATACAAAAAAAATAAATGTAAAACAAAAAAAAAAACACATACTACTTTATCATTGTTCATCAATCCATCTACTTGTGACTTCATTATTTATTTAAGGATCTTTGGGGCGCGTTATTTGAATAATGCGGGGTATGACGAAGAGGGAGCTGTGTGAAAACAACAAGATGACAGCCAAAACCACTCGAGGGCACATGCCAGCACAGCACATCAGTGTCATCCTTTCCTGCTATACCCCTGTGGGCTTGCTACTCTGCAGGTAGCCTCGCAAACACACACACACACTTATATAAGCACAGTGAGGCTTACTGTATATTCCAAAACAAACATAAATATATAATCTCCTTTTCTTGCACAAGCACACTGGAAGCAATCAGTAGCTTCCTAAAAAGAAAATGGCATTGACTCCACAACTTCCTGTTTCAGACCCACAGATACACACACTTACATACATATGCACCATGCCCGTAGGCTCTGGAGATGGCAGTAGTGGCATCAGCAGTCTGATAGATGGATCCTGTCCCAATGTGATCTTCTATTGTCAGACAAGCGTCTCACAAAGCTTAAATACAAATCAAAACACGGAGTTTAAAGCACACCTGAGTTTGATAGGACCTTGTGGTTGCCTCCCTATCCATCAGCAGCTAAGATGTTTATCCATCAACTTCTAAAGAGGCTTTTAATGTCCGCCTGTCAGAGTGTTTGGGCTGCTGATGGGTTTGTTCATAGACAAATGGGCTGAAAATGTGTTTGGTTCATGCTGTGATCTTAGCTTTTGTTCTCATTGACAAACTGTCCTGGAGAGCTTTTTTAGGTTTTTGGTGGCTGAATATACAAACATACATACAACATTATGTTTCTTTTGCTTTGAGATAGATGGTACATAATTGTGATTCCTAAATTAAGAGTTTTAGTAGATCCATCCATTAACAAACATGTAAGGTTAAGTAGCTACAATGGCCACATTCAACTACAGTTGTGACACCTTTCGTTCCAGTTATGGAGCTGGTCCCGCCCTGAACAAGCACTGTTCCCAAACCTTCATAGTGTCACAGGTATACCTCACAAAAGCCCATCAGCATAGCACAGCCCACCTAAATGCCACAAAAGGAAAAAACCCAAGCTGGACCACAGCAGAATCCAGGCAGAGCTCACCTTTTGTTTACTATTCTCAAAGGTGGATCACGGACCAGGCCGGGTAAAGGATTGTGACAGAGGTGATGTCTAAATTAATCATTCATGCTCTTTTCACATGGGCTACAGTAACAGTACTAAAATATTAATGTCAGCTGCAGAATAAATTTTATTTTCTTTTTCCTCTGATTATAATCCACAGGCGTGCTCACTCACACATGTTTATTTATGCCCTGGAGATGAGGTATGGGGTCACTATCAGAAGTTTGTCTGCAGACGTAGACAAACACAATCTCCCCTTCTTTCTCCTTCTTGCTACTTGATCTGGCGTACAACCTCATTGTTTTGGAATATGAGCATATGTTTGTCTCATGTGGTGGAAGAGTGAGCTATACATTATACATTACATGCTCGTACCATCCAGGTGTGATATTCTGTATGAATACTGCACAGTTGGCATCCACATTCTTTTATTTGTTATTTTAATTAGCCAAGCCCACCACCCCAACCCATGTTTTTTTTGGGAGATAACAACCTGTGTGGAGATAACAGAGGGCAGCTTGTGTTCTAGTGTTCACGCCATCCTGGTGGAATCTGACTTGCAAACTGAGAAACGCCTCAACTCTGGTCATGCCACTCATGGATCTAGTGACGCACTTTTTTATTTACGATATTTCCAGCTTCATAGTAATAAAACAAGCTTTTGAAAATGCTTTTAATAATTGAAAGCAAAGGAGAATCCATAAAATGACTGGATGTACTTTTTGTACATCAAATGGCTCTCTCTGTGGCTGTTGCCTTGTGACATTTTTCTAGCCATACTGATGGCTGACTGTCATGGACTGCATATTATTTTTTATTATTTTTCTATATTTTTGTAGCCCACACAGTATTTCTGTGTGAGCTTAACTTACGACAGCGTAAACTGAGCTTGCTGCCGAGTTGACTTTCAGCTGTTTGTCCCAACCTGTCACTCAAGATCATCTTTTTCTGTCAGTTCCTTGTGTCCCACCTTCCCCCTGTTTGCGCCTCATTGTCTTGTGTAATGTGGGATACAGAGCAAGCGAACAGGCTATTTCTCATAGAAGCTAATACACAAACCCAAGTTTCAAAAACTTTTGTTGGCAGACTGCTTCCACAAGAGATTTCATTAAATATATATTCAGTCAAATCTTTTTCTATTGGTTTATCGTTACTGTTTAAACTCAGGGTGTCTTAATGCCTTAAAAAGGGTTTAAGGGGGGGGTGTCTAAGGAATTAACTTGCAGTGAGCCTAGAAATAGCTCAAATGAGGAAAACAAAGACAAACATGGATCTAGTTGGCTGCAAGTGAATGCATCAGAATAGAGCGGAGCAGGGAGCTTCTGGCCCGCCCATCTTATTTTTTGCATAACAGATATGATCTTTTTCTAACAGCCTTTTTTGTTTTTGTTCATTTAAATTCACAACAATTTCACAAATATTACTCATAGATGAAATTTTAATCTTAAATGTCTGAAGACGTGTCTTCCTTCATCAGAAAAAAGCCATAAGAACATACCATAACACCAAAAAGGAAATTTCCACTTCAATGTGGGTCTTTAAAGAAGAGTGGAAGAACCGTATGTGTTCCTACCAATATATCCAAGTACCGTTTTTTTATTTTATTTTACAATTTCAGGAAGTTATACTCCTAAATAAATAATTAAATAGTAATAAATGTATTTTCATAATAGATGTTTTTAATGTCTTTGTTGCACTACCTGTAGGCTATGACTCCAACATCTTCACTAATTTTCACATATTTGCATTATAAATTTTCTGTTAATTTACAGACCTATAAAATGCTTTAATTTATTGTAAAACACTTATCTGAAAAAAATATTTTTATCTAGTTTGAAAACTAATGCACGGTCCTTAAAAATAACATTAAGGCTGTGTGTAATCAAGCTGTTGTGTGTTGTGCAGTTTACTTTTTCCTCCCTCCTATATCTGGTTTGGTCGTTTTTAGCCCTGACACTCTCTGGCACATTGCGCCTGCCACTACGACATCACAGCGGCCACAACGTCATGCTCTGTTTGAGGTTTGAAAATATCTGTCAAGAGGCTCTTTTTTTCCGTGCAAACAGGCATGCACCGATTTTCTCATGTCTGATGGAATGTATTTGAGCTTTCTGTATATGAATATTTGTGCTGTGGCGTGTGTACTCATGTTTGTGTGTGTGATACTAATGATGCCTTCCTGCTGTAGTCTTTGGCTGTCAACACCGTGCTGGTGACTGTCAAACACAGTACAACGCCCTCCTTCCAAATCTTGCTGAGATGGGTCATTTTTCGTTGTCAGGACAGACGGTTTTTGGCACTGGATATATCCGACACACATTGCACTCATTACTCTGTTTGCATACGTCTTCTTCATACAGATATAAAAGTTGACATGTGCTGAAGGAATAAGCAGAAAGCCTTTGTTTCGAACAGGCTAATGCAGCTGCATTTCTGTGCACCACAAGTACAAGACAAATCCGAATGACCTGTTACCTCTATTTGGCCTGGTCTTTTGTGGAAGAGAGAATGCATTAAATACCTTTTAAAACACATTTTATCATTGATTGATTTATCTCCTTTTTGTTCTTATTCTTTTTAATAAGTTTTATTTAGTATGCTTGTGAGTTTATAACAACAATTTATATATTTTTAAACTATTTACTGTTTTTCTTTTCAGCGATTGCATCCCCTCTCTTTGGGAGTCAATCCTAAAGGCCAAATTAGTGCAAAGTTTAGAGGGCATGAGAGGCAGAGAAAGTAACTAAAGAATGGACTATAACATTCTCTATTCTAGTCTTCTCTCTTACATCTATTGTTTTTCTCCAGGATTTTAAAAGGACGTTTTATTTTGTTGTTTTCTCCTCCATCTTTTCTTTATGTTGACTAGGATTTAGACGCTACTTGCCGGCAGACTTGCCTCCTCTGTACCACCCGTCTTCTCCCTGTTTTCTGTCCATCGACCGGTCCTCCTTGTTCTCATGCTTTGTAAAGCCTTGTGTCCCATGACAATAGGCAAAGTTTTTAAACTGTTGTTTTCTTTTCAGAACTATTTTACCAATACATGCTGGATAACACTCATTATCCAGCATGTATAATGAACACTTTAATATTTTAGATGAAGCATTACAAAGCAACACATTTTGCTTACTTTACAATAATTGGGAATATTGTGATAGCTAACCAGTGTATTTTTTTTAAGATTTTCATGCCAAAACATGACCTTTTATTTGGGTGCATTTTTTTAATGCAGAAACTTTTAGTCATCATATGCGCTAAAAGACCTTAGCTGACTCCTAATAAACTCATAGAGAAAAGGACAAACAGAAGAAAAGGTTCTGTTTATAACATTTCAGGCCCTGTACATCTTTATGTCTGTGTATCTCCTCCTCTGGCATGGAACAAGTATGGCTGAGCTTTGCCCAGGTGCCGTCTGTGCCATTGGCGCCAGAGTGAGGAGAAGCTGGCACACTTTGGGCACGGCTGTGGCCTCTTCTTCCTCAAAGGCTTGCTCCATCTCCCTTCTTTCTCCTCACGGTCCCTGCTGCTCCGTAGCCCAGGGAGCTCATTAGGCCAGACTTCCTTTTTATTTAATCCATTTTTTATAGCTTAAAAAAATAGTGATCTGATCTTAAAAATCCTGGCTAATTTAAGCCTGGATGTTAGGGAAAAGAACTTGAAAAATCTAATGGAGGAAAAAAAAACTGTTCTGTGCAGATCTTTCATACTTGTGATGTCAAAACTAAATGTTTTTTATGGAGTAGTAGGATGGCCAGAGTAGGAAAACCACAACCAGCACTAATATGAACATTTCATGAAGAGTTCTGGACCCCAATAGACTGTTTCCTATACCGTTCTCTTTCTTCTAGTGTGTAGGTCTTTGGGGAGATCAGTGTGTTAACTTGGCCTAATGATAACATTGGTAATAACATGGTGCCTGTCCATGTTCTTTTAATTATGTATCTCTAACTGGATACCAGAAAGCCCCTGTTGGGTTTCTATCCCACTTGTTGTGGAAGTGAAGTTTCATTTGTAACTCCGCTCCTAGTGGGAACAATCTGCAAATACACACATTTTTCTGTTCTTCCTCTCATGCCTCCTTCTCCTTAAAGGTCCCTGACTTTCTCCTTCCCCCTACTGTTTTAAATAAGAAAAGAGACAATTTATATAAATGTTTTCGTCTTTGAGAAATACCCTCAAAGTCTTCTTGTTGATATTGATATATGCTGTTGTTATTTACTAGAAAACTATTTTAAGGAGCACGATCTTAATAAAAATGCAGCACAGCCTGCTATTTCATCTGCTTTTGCAGCTTAGATGTCAAAACTACTGACTCAAGGAAACTAAACAAACTGATAAAAAAAGGATTACTCTGCTGGGATTGGTGAGCGATAAACATAATATAGACATTTTGCGCTCTCTGAAGAATGTTCTAACTCAGCAATAGAGTTTCTACCACCCAAATCCTCTTAAGTTTGTGGGTAAAATATGGCTTGGATGAAATCACTGTATGGTCCTATTGTATCACTTGTTTTTGATTATTTAATTATTATTTTTTTGGTGTAGTCAAAGATTGAGTTCCTCTTAATCTTTACGTCACTTAAAAACGGTAAACTTTCTTGGAGTTTGGCTTCCATCACTTCTGTTGATGAGTGATTGGGCCCTTATGTGACACATATTTCACCAAGGTTTTCAGAACAAGGGGACAAGAAAAAGGATGAAAAAAAGCTTCTTGCTTACCTAGGCAACGACTATGGTAGAATTACTAAGCAGTCTCGGTTGCCCTCTCGTTACTCTCCGAGATGCCTGGTGACAGAGGTGACGCAACGAAAGTGGCTGTGGGTTGAGAGTGGAAGGGTCAGTGCCCAAAGGGTACAGTGCCATGGCCGTGCCAGGCCAGGACCCTGTGCCATTGTCTCCTGTGCCCCCACTGTCAGCTCGTCCTGTGCTCCGGGCCACTGACGAGAGGGCACGGGGGGACTGTCACGCGTCGGCCCTAATTACAATCAGGGGAAGGAGCTACGATGATTGTCCACTGTCACATGTCCCGCTGAACACCCATAATGGCTGCACGGTATCTTATTTCACATGCAGATGATGCTTGCATCAGATGTATGCATTTTTAATGTCTCCTTCTTTGGTCTCTTACAAACCCTCATAATGAAATTCTATAAGTTAGGTAAAAATCTACAAGTGTTTAAAACCAGCTTTAAATACTAAAACTGTATTTTAACATTATTCAATTGTTTTATTGAATATATTTATAAAATGTAAAAATGCAGAATTCATACACATTTAAATAAGATAGCTTACCATTGTCTTAAGTCCCTGTTTGATTTGTGATTTATTGTCAAATCAATAAATCCCTCATTCTTTAACCAATTCCCAAAGAATGTGAACAACTCATTTTAGGTCCTTTAATAGACAATCATAGGTTTGTGTCAGCTGACTTAACTATGTGTAACCTCCTACTGGTAGAAAATGTCCAGTTGTTTATCTCAAAGTTGGTACATATCTGTGAAGACTGTCATTCATCCAGGATGGTTCCAAAAGAATAAGACGTCAAATCTCAACTCAAAAAATCAAATCCAGATGACCCTTTTTTTAACTTTCAGCTCAAATTTGTTAATTATCTCTTTCTGGCTGGCACCAGGCTTAAGACTGAGTTCTCATATAGAAATATGAATGTTACTCATCAATAAAGACTTCCTGCAAAAAAAAGATTTGGGTGTTGGGTTGGCTTAGGCTTTCCTATTTCAACCCTAACTACCAGAAACCGATAGTTCTCAAAACTTTTGTCACTTGTAGCTTAGAATAGTTTGCAGCTTGTCAACGTCTTTAAGAAAATGAGCAAATATAGCCACCCACAGTATCAATGTTTTTAATGGATAACAGAATGTGCTTCTTATAAGTCAACATAGCTGTTTTTTGGCCTTCTTTGTGTTGTCTAGCAGTGTAAAATATACATTGACACAGGGTCATGAACCTTCTGATGACCACAAAGGGAAAATCATACAAATAGAGTTTAAACGAAAAACCTGGTTATGTAAAAAAAAAAAATAGACAAATCTAAAGATGTGTTTGTTGATGAGCCCCCCCCCCCCCCCCCCCCCCCCCCCATCAGCATGCAACTACACCCACTTGGAGCCACTCTAGTCAAAGAAAGTCTCCTCTATCCTTTTGGAACATTCATCAGAAGACCTTAAAAGGCAGCAAAGAAGCCAATTATCTCCTCTATTAGTAAAAAGGACAGTACACTTAACTTTGCTGTTGAAACAAAGAAACAAACAAAGAGTGATGGGCAGGAGAGGTTGGAGGAAAAAAGGACAGTTAAAGTTGACAATAGAGTTATAATATCATGTCCTTTATGAATAGTTAATTTGATGGTGCCAAGGTTCTTTGGGAGATTGATTAAATTCGTTCTGGCATGTCTTAAAACTTAGATACGCTTCATTACTGTAGAAATTGGTGGCAGGCGTGCTGTGTTTTCACTTAAGCTTTTTATTTAATGATGAGGGGCAGGAAAAACTTGTCTGCCTGACAGTAATGCACACTGTTAAATTCAATTTATTTTGCTTATAATACAGTTTGTTAATTAATTGACAAATTCTGAAGCTCAACATGTTATTTCTTCCCTTTGCTTGACAGGTGGTCCTACTTCTCTATTCACTGATATAATATCTGCCAGTGCATGCATTGAAGGTTTTCTTAAGCTTTGTAGTAAAACTGATCATTATAAAAGCCTTGTGTGAGGTTTGAATAATTTTTCTTTGATTGCTGATTGAAAGAACGGTGTTTAAAACACAACTGGGCTATACGTTTAAAGTCCAAACCTTTTTTCAAAACCAGGCACGCTTTTGTAGAGCCGCCAGATCAAAATTCCTGAGACAAACTCACTTCCTTAGGAAAGCAGAACACACAAACCCAAAGCTAAGCATGATAGAGGTTTCAAAACTGTCGAAGCCACAACTAACTTAGCTGTTTGACTAAATTCCTCTGAAAATCAACTCTGTAGTTGAGGAATGATGTCCTTGGTGTGTATATTGATGCCTGGTATTCTTTGTCAGATATAAAACCTCCAGAAGCTGTAAAACGAGAATTCTTCAAATTCTACAGTTATACAGTTAAAAAAAAATCATTTAGACTGTTGGAGATTTTAAAATGTGACCTTTGATATCACACCGTCACTACTGACTGAGCAAGAACGAGCGGAAAAATGTATTGTAACCTATGATTCAGTAGTTATTAGACTAGGCTAAAGAAGTTTTGAAATCTTGATTCAGGAAAAGAGCTGGACAGTAATAAAAAGTAGTTTTTTTTTTTTTTTTTTTACCTTTTGTTTTTTTCAGTTCAGCATCATTGTCTAAATTAGTTTCCCATTTTCAGAGAGGCTTTGCTGTCTGACAGACGGCCACACCTTTAACTCCAGAAACCTGTCGCTTTCAGATGCAGCTCTACAGACCTAAGCCCTGTAGCCATGTCATTTCAGATAATTTAAATTTAGGTTCCAGGCTTATCCCCAGCACATAATCATTTCTTCACCAGCTTTTTTTATTTACTTATTTATTTTTGAGTTGCTGGCTGCTGATGCTGCTGTCCCAGCACATAATTGGGCTGCAGATCTGCCCTTCATGGTAACATATCTAGGATGACACCATCAGTTGATACCAAGCACATCAGAGTGTCTTTCTTTCGTTTTCCCTCTGTCTCCATGCTTGTTTGTTTGCTCATATATTTAGAAAACTGTATATTTGGACCCTGGAGACGGGTGATGCTCATGCAACCATGTCCTTTTCATACAATGCTGCATTTTTGTCTCTTTGCATTTCTTTAATTTAGACTCATTTGTGAGAAATATGTTGAATGAATATAGAGTAAAATTGAGGTAATTTCAACATTGTTATAGGCCGACTCTGTTTCGAGTTTAACAAATGTCTTTTTTAAGGGCTAACTTAAAACGTGTTTTTAAGTAACAAGTTATTTTTATATTTATCCAGTGTTTTACTTCTCAAGTACTTGCTTGTCTTGTTACATACAAGTAAAATATTCTTCCTGTTTTATATTGTTGGATAAATAAAAAAAAAACCTTTAAACTATTGAAGGAAATAGTGTGTTCCTTTCATAAAGGTCTTGGTAATCTCCTCTACCTTTTTACTTCAGTGTAGCTTTAGTCAACACATTCACTTGTCTACTAGTTCAAACTGTTTTCAATGAGATTGATTAAATCGCCACCATGCAGAGTCAGCACAAATGAACAATGTACGCTGGGTTTTTTACATCCCATCACATGTTGAGCGGTTTCACGTAAATTCACAGTGGCAGCTGGCTATAATCTGCCTTCAACTCTGTGGCCTCAATCATTGTGAAATGAGGCGCGTGATGTCTCTCTGTGGTTAGTCCTGTCTGTTTCTCGTGCCCTCGATAATAGCTGTATTGTTATATTATTATTATATGCCAGAGAGAGGAAGTGCAATGGTGTGATCCCAACAAAAACAATAACTTGGTTGTGTTCTGTCTTTTGACAACAGTTTACATCACCTGAGATCTAAAGGATATATTTCTGTCCATGCCCGTACATTTAGCTTTTCGGGTTGTCTGGGTGGGTCGCAGAGAAAGGTGGTCAGTTCAAGAAGCATCTCAGGGGGGGACAGTTGGTGTGTCTTGCTGTTCTCCCGAGGCTCATTGAAAATGGGATATACCATTGTCGTGTGTGTGTGGCAAGTGCATCGTGAAGTATTCATGAGGCTAATGTAAGTTTAAGTATTTATCACTGTCGTACTGTGCCCTTACACCAAACTATGGTTGGTAGTAAACTGACTCCAACACACAGGCTGAACTGGGCATTTTGACTAAACAAGTTTAAACCATCCACCCCAATCCACCTTTGGTTTTTTTCTTACATAGGCTTCCCCAACTCATTAGTAGTATTTTTTTTTTTTTTGATTTAGCAAAACATTATTAATTTGTTTCCTGCTGACAGATTCTGTCACTGTAACTGTTTAATCTAACTAATGCCTGCAACTTTCCTTCAGGCTAATTTTTGATGCCTCATCTTCACGTCTTTCTTTCTCTCCAACATTAAATCGTTGTGTATAGTGTTGTGACAAAGTTTGTCGATTGTTGTTTTTAAGTATGCTTGTCTTACAGGATTTATTAGATGAGAAGAGGGCAAAGGGTGGTTGCTCTCATCTGATCAAAAGACAATTTGAACATGGATCAGGTAGAAAACTGATGTTTTGCTCATAAAACAAGCCAAATCTTGAAACATTATCCAAAGAAAACTTTGGATAATGTTTGTGTGCCCACAGAAGGTACCACACCTCTATCAGTTTTTACATTAAGAATTATTGAAAAAGAAAAAAGATTAAATCTGTTTTGCGTCACTTGCTCAGGCAGCTGGGTGAGCAAATTCAGCAAAGCACATTTAGCAATCTGGTTTATTTTTTTATTAAATAAAGGCAATTACTATAACGGTGTTGACAGGTTAAAAATAAAAGCATACATTGCCTTTGTGTGGGGAAAGCATTTAACAACCTTTGTCAAAACATGTAAATTAGACTTATGGCAAGCCTAGTTTTTGGAAGATAATTAAGACATTACGATTCAGGACAAGTTAATAGGGATGATTACAGGCGTCCTTTAGGTCTTCACTAATCATAAAGACTTTAAGCCTTTGCATGTTGGCTTGTCTACCCCCCCATCTTTCGTTTTATTGGTTAATGAACTGTGGTAAATGTTAGATCTTCATTCCCAGTCTTTCACAGAGTTTGAGGAGATAGGCAGGGAAGGGCTGCCTGAGGTGTGGTGTTGTACAGATAATTAGACGGCAAAAAAATGTGTGTTTCCCTCTTTGATCTGCCCGTCAACTTTCTGATTAAAGGCGTAAAAGCTTTTAATCAACAGTAATGCGATGATTAGCGTTCTAAACTCTTGAAATTGAACTAGGGGAACATCAAGTTTTCTCTTTCTTCTTCTTCTTCTCTTTCCTCATATTTATAAATACATCTCCGTCTCTCTGCATTTCTAAGAACACGTTTCACGTGTTCAATTCAATATCGCTTTTGGTTTGATTATTTCTCTTGTTGTGGTGCGACATGAACGGCGGAAGTTCACATCAATTTGGACGATGTTTTGGTTGACATTTTTTGTTTTATAGTCTGAAGAGTCCTCATTTAGCTACCAGGTCCAGTGAAAATAAATTCAAATCCTTAACATTGTCCCTGGATTGATTATTTGGACTGACTGGCCTGTATAAATGTTCATTTATAAGTATTTGTTATACACTCATGTTAATTTTTTTCCATCTTTTAGTTCGAACCAATGCTTGCACAATTGCATGACACAAATGTCAGACTTATGAATAATGCAAAAACAAATTAGCTCATCTGGATTTGAGTTTTTAATTCTATACTTCATACATTTTATATAGTTTAGAACAAATTTAATCAACAAATACAAAACACATTTGCCTGGGCTGGAAATGGAATTTATATGTCAACTTTGTTTGAGTTTAACAATTGACCTGTTGGGATGTGAACACTGCCAAAGCAAGTGTAAATGCTGACCAGTCGCCTGTAGAAATTCCTTGTTTTTTTTTTTTTTTTAATTGAGGACCTTAGAAAGTATTGCTCCTGTTCACACATTGTTGCATGTGGAGCAATCACTGCAAGCATCCAAGTCTATTAGTTTTCATTTGGATGGTTCAGTGAGACTGGTTGATTAAGTCCAGGCAATTTGCTAGAAGGAACACTCATTCTGCTCTCACTCCTCCTGCCTCGCAGCCCTTTGCCACCAGTCGCGTTGTTGTTCAGGTTAATTTAATCTGGTTTGTTAGATTTTTCAACACAAAAGTCTTGTGGCTGTCTCTGGGCTTAAGTAGAACGTTGTTTTCCTGTAATTTCCTGCAGAACGTTGTGTCCTGTAAATGCCCAGTTAATTACACTGAAGGTAAATATTGTAATGCAATAGTTCCACCCCACAGAAAGCATTGATACATGTGAGTGGTTTTGTCAATATTTGTGTGGCTTGTCCAAAGGGATTTGTTTGTATGGGTGATTTCATAAATGTAAAAACAAGCTTTTCCCTTCCAGGGCTCATCAATTCTCATTGAATGGAGTGGGAGAGGGACTTTTCCTGTTAAAAAAATGTAAATCTGGTAATCTGAGAATTTGACTTTGAGGTTGAGGTTAAGGGAAAATAGGAGGGGGAGCTCAAGTAGAAAGAAAATGTAGCCTTCAGTTACCTCCACCCCAATACAGCTATAAACAAATTGTTCTATTACCAGCTGCTCTCATACCGGCCCAGTCATTTATACCCATTAAATCAGTGTCTTATCACCCATAAGACAGCCTTACGTCTCTCAATCCACCAATTGTCCATAATCAACCATTTAAAGCAGCAGCGGAAATTTCTTTTGTACTTTGCTTCGGTCTGACAGACAGCCAAACGAGCTGGGAGGAGGAGGGATGAGGGAGTAGAGAGGGATATTTTCTGTGGAATGATGAATAAGCCAGGTTGAGTGGCTGACTAACGGAGATCTGTCTTAATCAGAAGTGATTTGTCAGAACAGGAGCTCTGCGGGGTCAGGGCACAGGCGATGAATAAAACACAGTCTGGCAAAGTGAAGAAAGGGCCCAGAAATCCAACCTGACTGCCCACCACCACTCAAATGCATGCAGGGAAAGGGCCACTGGATGGCTTATAACGGGATAGACTGAAACTACTACAAATCCTATTGACTATAGCCTATAAATCTTGACTTTTTAAATCTTTTATTCCTGTATTTTATGGACCACAAGGCACACTTAAAATGCCTTTAATTTTCTCAAAAATTGACATTGTGCCTTTTAAGAAGGAGCCTCTTATGTCATAATTCTGGTTGTGTTAACTGACCTGGAACCGATTATCTGTAGTTCAAGGAGCTCAAAAATCTGTCTAAATGTTTTTGAAAGACTTTGGTAAACTATGGAATGTCGAAACATTGCGGCTACCAAGTGATACGTACTGTTCTTCAACATAAAAAAAATGAAAAATTGTTGTTTTGTTATGTGTTACCACTGAACAATGTTGAGTTATTGTGAATAAAGTTCGACTTTTTTGTTCTGTTGCACTCTCTGCAAGGGCTGAAGGGCAGAAGAGGCAAATATAAGCAAAAGTGTTTGCTAGAAAAACTTCCCATCAAACCTTCTGACCAATCGACTGCCTCTTGGTTCCTAGGCATTCTGGGTAGTGAGTCATACAATATTATATGACTGTTTTGTCTTGCTTAATGAGCCTTAAGATCCTGTCTGCCTTATGGTCCAATACAAAACCTTGATGTTGTGTATACTCTGTCATTTGTGTATACTCTGCCCACCTCCCAATATACATCATGTATGATTGTGACTTTATTTATTCATGGATTTTGTTATGGACTCAACATTTCTATTCTTAATTTTTTGTCCAGCAGCATAAAAGCTAAGGGCCTCTTGTGTTTGACAGATGTTATTGTTACAATAGGGGGTTATGTAGCTTTGAATACCCAAGGGGGTATATTTGTATAAACCCCTCTTGTATTTCAAACTAACTTTTTTTTAACTATATTTACATTATATTTACTATATTTGAGTGCATTTCATTTTGGACTGAACTTGGAACTCCTGATGTAGTTAGGCATATGATATAAGCTCTAGACTTCCTTAAAACATGCAAATGTATTCATTTATTAGTGAGTTTGAAATGGCAAAACTATTTGAGTCTTGGTTTCTCTTTACTTAACCTTTACCTTCCCACACGTTGAGTTGTCTTGTATGTGAGGCTTGTGTTAGACCAGCAAAAAAGTGCTCTTTACTACTAAATGAGAAGGAGCTGTGGTGATCCTTTAGGTACACCCCTGTCAGGTTATGTTCTCTTTAGGCTCCAGGGACTGAGGGAGCAGGTTAAAAAAAAAAGAGAGCCTGCCACACAGTTAACAATACAAGGCTCTCAGACGCAGTGTAACTGCAATGGAAAAGTTTGTTTAAAATAGATTGTACCACCAATTAAAATTGAAGGGTGTAGACATGTTGGTGCTCCTCAGTTGCTTTCTAAGCGCCATAATTCTGAGGAATGGAGCAGAGCTCTAATTTAATGCACAACCACTAAAATATGAAGCCTACGCTTTGTTTTGGAATAAATAAAAATAGTTAAAAATAGGTTAATGATTCTGCTCTTAAAAAAGTAAGGTAGCTAAAGTTTTTGTCACTAAAAAGCATACTACAAAAATAAAGACAGCCAATTCTTCTGGATTCCACATATTTGATTGGGAGTCTGTCCCACTATCCATCCATCTTCCTACGCTTATCTGGGACCCACTACATACTTTCCCACAACATATTGTGAACATTTTCTAAATTATGATCACAATCATTCAACTAATTGATACAGTTTCACTTGAGGATCATATATTTGCACACCAACTCACAAATCTTGAGTTTTAACTTTAGTCTAAGATTTTGATTAATTTGTGTTTAGAGATTATAATCCCTAATGAGTTTCTATTTGGTGGATATCATGAAACATAGATCTAAAGTATGACTTGGAATAAATCCACATCCAGTACAAGTAAGTAGATGTGTCCTATTTGTTAACAGAAAAGATATTTGTCCAGACACGCATTTTTCTCCTTCAGATTTCTGCATTCACTGTTTTTGTACACGTTCTTTGTATTACATTAAAAGGCCACATCAAATTAAGACCCAGTGGTGCTGATGTAAATGTAATGTAATGGAATAATGGGCTTGTTAAATAGGCGTTTGGGGATGGGAGTCTTTAACAAGAGCACGGCCTCCAGGCCAGGGTTATTTAAATTGTTAATAGCCGTTAAACAGGCGGGGAATATTTTAAACGCTAACGAGCAACAAGTCAGAAGCATTAGCAGTGAATTCTGTCTCTTTTTTCCATTTCTTTTCAGCAATTGGACAGTTTTAATTGAGTTTTTTTTTTTGCATATATTTTGAGCATAGTTTGTATGGGGATTGTACGGGCGTCCTATGGGCACTTGCATTATCACCTGCGAGCGGCATTTGAGTGCAGTCAGTTATGGGCCAGCACTTGCACCTTATTAATGACAAGAAGGTTGAGGTGGATTAACGGCATTTTATGACAGCGTAACTTACATTAGCCTTACAAATACATAACAATTCACCCATCACACACCCTATAATGGTACGTTCCTTTTTCATGGCATCCTTTGAGGTGGCCATACAAGCCTCAAGGGAACTGCATGCAAGACACACCTGCACTCCCCACACGGATATTTAAGAAAAGTGTTTATAACTAGAAGTAGACAATCATAAACCTTTAGTTTAACATGACTTCCTAATGACTTTCACTTGGGTTTTGTTTAATAGTACTTAATGTTGTACTTATACAACATATCCTGCAGTTTAACCGCAGTTTCATGTTATATACAATATATATATTTGCAGTGGCTCAGGCGATAGAACAGGTCATCCAATTGACCGAAGGGTTGGCGATTCGATCCCCGCTCCCCCCAGCCTGCTGTCGTGGTTTCCTTGGGCAAGACTTCACCCTTCCTGCCTCCAGGGCAGCTGTGGCTACGTCAGTAGCTTACCATCACCAAGAATGAATGAGGAGTGAATGAATAATGGACACATTGTAAGCGCTTTGAGCACCAAGAAATAGTGCAGATAAATCTAATCCATTATTATTATTATACTACATTTATCACAGCCACTGACAAAATGTTATTGTGGCTTCAGCCTTCAGTTAACTGAAATCCTCTTTATTGCTCAGACTACTTATGAATTCTTCACCTTTGTTGTCACCTAAACATTCATAAAATAATAATTACTAAACATAACTGCCTTTCTCCCATTACCTCATCCATCTTGTTACGCACTGCAAACCTTTCCAATAAGCCACTTGACATAAAAAACCTCTCCTCCTGCAATACTTGTCACACTCATTTATTGAACAAAAACCAACAGCCTTGACAGAGATGGATAGATGTGCTTATTTGTCTCTTTAACAGAAGATTTCCGCTTCAACTCCCTGCGTGTTTATTTCTTGTTCTCTTCCAGTCGGGATGGGGGAGGGCTTTTTTTATGGTTATTAATACCTGCACTCAGTCTTTTAATCTGCCCTATTTGTCAGATGTGACTGTCTGACTGCACTGTTTAATCTGGGTATCCTTCAATCTGTCTTTTCCCAGATTAGAAATTAATGAAGGCAGGAAGAGACACATTTGACTCACTTACAGTGTTGGAGGGATGAATGGGAAATAAATAGTGTTCTTTTTTTTTTGCTGCTTCACCCTGATCCTCTTTCTCTGTAACTTGTTCTTCATCCTTCTCTCTCTTCTCTTGTTTAGCTGCCAGATGTAGCCCATTTTTACACCCCCCCCCCCCCCCCCCCCCACACACACACACACACACACAAAACAGGCGCTCAGCACGTGGGCCCTTTGGTGTGCGGCACCTGTGTAGCGTATTACAGTCAGCAATTGTGTTGTTTATTCTGGATTTGTTTGGTGTGCTTGAAAGCCCGCCTTTGATCGATATGAAGATTTTTCACTTATTTTCATGATTCCTTCTCCTCCCCCTCTCTCAATTTAAAACTCTTATTTTCAATTTAGACTCTTATTTACAATTTGAATAATAAAATATTCAGAAACACAATGTTAAGTTTTAAGAAGAGCATGTTAAAAAAAAAATCAAAGCCCCCTTTTTCGTTGTGAGTCTTTATATTAGTTTATTTAATTTTAAGACATAAAATTGATGTATTTATGTTGAAATTAACTCAAACGCATTTTTTTTGGATGAAGTTGCTTTGGGTAAAGAGACGACCCAAACTGTTATATTGTCACCTATATAACATTGTGGCATGACTACGAGAATTGTTAATGCTTGCCTCTCATGCTACATGTCCTTTTGCAGAACAAGTCGGACAGGAGATTCTCTCCAACCTGCACGGCGACCGTGAGAAGATACAAAAAGCCAGAGAGAGGGTGAGAACACACAGCATGTGCACACACTCAGACATCTGATCTAACAAAGATTTGCGAAACCAAGACGGCTGAAAGCCGGTTAGCAGAAATGCCATGAATTACCACTTTGGAGAATGCCAGGTAGCACACAAATGAAAATCAACACATTCAAATATGAAGAGAAGCTTTCATGGAAACCTCAAGGTAGCAGAAAAATCTAATCTGGGGCTTGTGTCCTGCTGGTTTTCCAGATCCTATCCTTACTTTTGACTACCTGAACCTTCTGTCAATAAAAAGTTCAGTTTAAAAGAAGCAGCACTGCATAACATATCAGATCTAACACCTGTTCATGTTTGCCAATCATTTAACATTATGATTGAATCAATATTTTATTTATTATATTGTGTAATTTGGCTTTAAGGGCCTTTTTTCCACTTCCGTGTTTCCTAATAGCGTAACCTCTCCTTCTAGCCTCCTTCCTCTGCCCTTCCTTTGCATTTCAGCAGCCTCTGTAGTTCAACTCCCTCCTTCAGACTGTACCTCAGAGGCTCTTAATCCTTAATGTTGCCCCTCCTAACATGCAGGCTGCCAAACAGACAGGTAGGCAGACAGAGCAAAGACCAAACATAGGAAGGGGGCCCAGCCCTGTTGGCCCACTCAGCGCTGAATGCTTAAAGATCACAACATGGCAGAGGGCCTCGTACAGACGATTTCAAAGAAAATCAAACATCTCCTTTCAAAACTGTCTATAGTGACTACTGAGAGTACCTGTGCTCCTATTTTTTTTTTTTTTTTTTTTTTTTTTTTTTTTTTACTTTCCCTACCTCTCTCTTTCTCCACCCTCTTCCCATGGGTCTTCTTTGCTTAACCTCTCCAACAAATGCATACACACACAAACACACACAGCAGATGCTTTAGAAGAGTTTTGTCCGGAGATAGTAAAAAGTGAAAAACCAATAAAATATAAAAAATGGAAGATGAAAGTGCTAAGTAACTCCCTATATATTGATTTATACGATTATTTTTTAACTGTATGATTTCATGAAGAGCGAAAGAGACCCAAATAATAATTGAGATTTATTGAGATTGTACATGTAGGCAGTTAGTCCTTCGTCCAGAGAGAGGATGAGTTTGTTTTTGTTTGCAATATTGTCAAGTAGCTTCTTTCTGATACCCTTATTTCCAAAAATAAAAGCTGATATTTACATTTTATTTCCAGTTTTACTTTTTCAACCTCCATCTCTAATAAGCTACAGGTAAGAATTGATAAATGGAGTATACTCATATATTGCTTTACTACCTTGTAAAAGTCCCAAAGCAGTTTACGCACACTAATGGCGGCTTCGCTATCTTACACTGGCGCCGACCTATAACCACCAGAAGCTATGTGGGGTTCAGTGCCTTGCTCAAGGACACTTTGACGCATGGGATGGGCAGGAACCGAACCTGCTATCTTCCTATCAGAGGTCAACCGCTCTACCACTGCACCAATACTGCCCATGTATATCAGATTTTTTTTTATTGGGTTTGATTTGTGATCACCTAAAAATTTTAATTTTCATGGGGTTTTTTTGTATAAAAAAAATCTTAAGATGATCTATGATGCTTTTCCATTTTGTAGAAAAACTCAAAAAGTAAGTTTGAACAAACACCTTCATGCGGTTAATTTTAGACACTGAACTGCAAAAAAAAATAGTTCACTTGGTTTCCATTTCAGGTTAAGGAAGAAAGTGAAAAAATTGGCACAGCGGGTGTGAACAGGGGGAGGGACGAAAGGATGATTCAAAAGGAGAAATGTATTTTGGGAGGAAGTGTGAGGTGTCTAGGGGACAGATCTATGGGCATAGGCAGACATCAGGCAACCGCTGGACTTGTTGTCTTTGCCAGAGGGCCTAAACCCCAGGTCCCTCACCCCCTACCCTGTACCACATGGATCCTTGGCTCTGATAATCTGCATTGCACCAGCTCAGGCTGCCAGAGGGCTGGAAAGAAAGATGGAAGAAAATGAAGAACGTAGCAGGATAGGGTAGAGAAGATGGGAAGAAAAGCAGGCTAAGAAAGATGACATCAAAATAAGCAAGGACTTGCAGGAAAAGATTGGTGCTGCAATGAATGGTGGGAAAATGGGTTTACAGAGAGAACATGGGAACCCAAATAAAACGGCAAATAAAACAGCAATGACAAAAAAAAGTTAGCTAAACTTCCCACATAATAAAAATCTGCCTATTAATTGAGAAATAAATGTTGTGACTCTAAAAAATAAAAGTAATTTCATAACATAAAAAAAGAGCAGAATGAAGAGAAGCTTTCTCTGCAAAAAGATCAGCTGAAGGCCATTTAAGTGACTTGTGGTTTGCCTCGCAATTAAAAAGTTGTTTTTAGTTGGTTTCTAGTAATGTTTTATAGTGCATGAAAAACAGACTGTTTAAAAGTATATTCTGTTTTTTTCACTGGTAAATTCCATGAAGTAAATCTAAAAGAATTTTTTTTACTTTTGATATACGATTGTCTCCTGATAGCTAGATAACTACTTTAAAAGTAGATCAATAAACTCTGATTCTAATGTACAATTCATAAATCTCTTTTATAAAGAAATGCTTTTGGTGAAAAGAGGAACACCCAGTTCCATTAACCCAAAAAATGTGTTTTCTTCCGATGGGGGGGGAGATGACTGTAGTACACCCATCTGAGGATGGATTCCCAAACCTCCTTTTCCCCAGCCACCCCTGTGTTTTGTTTTGTTTTTTTAGAATACCTGCTTCAACTAAGCAGTTTAAATCTGTTTTTTTTTTTTATTCCATAGTAAAAATAGTCTGTCAGTCTTCTTCATTGTCTTCCCTTTTCTTGTGAACCTTAGATTATAGATGTAAACCCTTGGTAGCTCATAAAGCATCATTTTATCTCCAAAGTTGAATATGTGCGAAAGTTAAAGCTGTCATCATGTGTGTCGACCAAGCTAAAAACATCCACTCCTCTGGGTGTAACGGAAAATCTGTCTTTCCGAGTTATGAAAAAGAAAATCTATGACCAATGGATGACCTCCACCTGTTGGGTTTGATGCACTTCAGCAAAGAAATCACCTTAAAACAAACAAAAACAACGCCATTCCCATTTTTGACACAAAAACTGCATTTTTATTCAACCTCCACTTGTTATGTTTTAAGCAAGTCTCTGAGTGACTGCAGAGTCAGGACACCAGGAGTTCTCATGTCCGCCCATCCATCAACCCATGTATCCATCCAATCATCCATTTTTCAAACCCGCTGACATTCTTTTGGGACCAGAGGGCTGCTGGAGCCTATCCCAGCTACAGTTGAGGGGGACTAGCAATCTGCCGAGAGCATGGCCTGGAAGTAGCAACTGGCAATCAGAGTCGACTAAATTGCTAGTCTGTCGCAAGGCAAAGTTCCTATGTCCATCTCTTTTAACCCTTTAACACCGGAGATGTCGCTGGTTACTCCTAAAATAACGCTCTCTGACATACCGTATCTCTTTGACCGTTTACGCGATCAACATTTTTTAGCTGATTCTGACTTGGAGAAAAGCAGCTCTTTATAATATAATGGCTTTGCACCGATATGCACACATGACCAACGTTAAGTGTTGCATAACAGCGAAATGCCGCTTTGGTTTGTGATGGAATCAGCTGATTTATGCTGACTGCATGAGCCCTTTACTACTGTACAGTGTTGCTGCTTATCTCCGCTTCAGAAACTGCTGGAGTTACGTTAAATGCATAAACTGTTAGGGGTTACGGTAGTCAAAAGAAGGGTTAATTCAAGTTTAGCTGCCGGAGAAGTATTTATGTACAACTTGATGTGAAACATAAATTCCTTTAAAGTAATTTATTGAAAAACTTTGAAGAGGTTCAATTTTTTTGAAACACCAAATTTAGTCAATCACATTTGATACTGATCGTCCCCAATTTCTCTGCAACTATGAGGTCTATATTGTGAAATGATCTGAAACTTTCCAACAGTTTGGAAGACTATCAAACTCTGTTTATATTTGTTTTGTGTGTGCATTGCTGTGTTTCCTCGTAAACGGCGTGCCTTGGAATTGAAAATGAAAGCTGTCTTTTACTGTTCTGCCTTTGCAGCTGAGAGAAACGGACGCCAACTTGGGCAAGAGTTCCCGCATCCTCACTGGCATGCTGAGAAGGTAAGAGGCAGGTAGGGACTTCGTTTTTGTTGTATTTTTGCTACAACAGTGTTATGAATAGCATGATACGGTCTTTTTTTTTAAAACTTTTTCAAGAAAGAATTGTTTTAGATAAGTGTCGACAATCCCTCCATTTTTGTATTGATTTGTTTGGCTCAGTGACTGTCATACTGAGTTGGTCTTTCTTTTATTGACACTTATTTTTCTTTAAATCATCTGAGCTCCCCAGCTCTATCATCATAAACTGAGTACACTGAAGCTATAAGTAATTGGTTGAATTCGACAGTATTTGTACTCTGGTTGTAAAGAAATGAGCAGTGAAGCACTGAACAGAAAAAGGCTGGAGAAGACAAGTACGCTCTGCACATGTCTCCATTCTTTTCTTCACTTTTATTTTTTCACAAAGGAAAGTTGCAGGCCATATCTCATTCGCAGCCTTTGGTTTTTTTTTTGCCCACTAGTTCACAAACAAAGATTCACTCGACATAAACACAGCTCTTGAACACAAATATATCAATGGGCTTTGCATTACACCAGCCCCTAACCCACACTCAAACGGGGTGATGTATAGTCACATCTCCATTTCATGAAACGCCTGTGTGGTCACCCCTGAACCGTAACTGCACGCTTTTGTTTCTTTCTCTCTCTTGTTCCTCCCTTCCTGTGGATTTTGATTAAATGTAATATGTAAATGACACAGACTGAATGTGAAATCCTTGCGCAGGAAGGAAGTGCCAATTGAAATGGATGCTTCAGTGCCTGTAGACAATTTGCAGGGCAGCTCGCGGGGCGACCAGTAGATAGTAAGGAGGGAAGGCCTGAGAAGGGCTGTGACGCCAACTGTAACCAATATTTCTGCATATGTCTCTATTTTGTCAAGTCTGATTATGGGGGAAAGAAGGATTGAGAGGACGGGGGTCACCTCACGTGGTATGTCACCCAAAGCTGTCCAGAAATCATTCATCATTCCCTCCCCCTCCCTCCCCCCACTCCCTCTGGTGCAGAAGTAAATAACACACACTTATTTCAATATTATCATATTAGTGTTAAAGTTCAGCTGTCACCTAATGGGAAGACTTAATCAGACATAGCATTTTAAGTGGCATGCCCCCCCCCCCCCCCCCCCCTCATGTGCTCTCCAACGCACCCCCCACCCCCACTTGATGTGCTTTGGCTCCTCTGGTTAGAGCCCCTCTCAAATCAGGATTTATGAGGGCTTTCTAAAGTGTTGCCCGGCTGCAAGCCTCTTCCTATACTGCTTGCCATTCCGCTTGATGGGAGCAGAAGAACCAAACAACACCCCCCCCCCCCCCCCCCCCACACACACACACACACACACACCTTTGTTCCATTCTTCCTTGTTGCTAAAATACAAGAAAGTATTTTGTTTGTTCTTTTTTTTTTCTAACTTTGCACATTTGAAAAATTTGAATAAACATGAAAAACTTACAGCAAAAATGAACATAATTTTACCCTCCCTAGCTTCTTACTGATTTTTTTTTCTAATTTACACTGTTTTTAAAATCCAATTTTGTATTTTTTTCCACACTTCTCTCGTTTATCAAAGGGGAAAGGTTATAAAAATAACTGTGTGAAATCTGTGAAATCCCCTCACTACACTTTTTATACCCCTTTCTTAGAGAGACGACCATTTTCACTCTTTTCTCTCTTGTTTCAACTTCCAACTTTCAAATCTTCATAGAAAATTAAGTCCAGGATTATAGAATGAAAACAAAGATCTGCTCGTGAACTAAATGCATTCTATACAGGTGACACAGCAGGGAAAGGATTGATTGACAAGGTCAACGCCCAATCAGGATGCAGAACACAGTGTGCTGTGTTAAAATAAAAAGGCATGCAACATTGCACTGAAATAAAACAACAAGTCAGAAAGACTGCATAAGGTGAACTGCGATATGGTGAAGGAACCCTGTAAATGCAAAAGGAAGTGCATTTACAAAAGATCATCTTCCTTAGAAGTAGCCCAAAAATGGATAGAAATAATAGTAGATAGAGTAGTAATACTCTTTTCCCCTCAATTCAGTAATTTTGGAGAAATGTTTTTCATGATTAGCACAAATTTTTACATTTCTAAGCTAAATGGATAAAAAGATGAATATAGCAGCTTTCCTTTGACAAGTTATAACTGCTCTCTCTTTAATTTCAGACAAGTAGACGAAACAGGCTTGTTGCGGTTTCCTGAATCCTGTTGATGTTGTACGATTGAACCAACACCTTACACATTTCTTAGTGCTCTTAAGGCTGCCACCCCTGCTGAGAAACAATTAGACACTCATTAGGCTATCTGCTGCAGTTCAAGAAAGCTAATTAACTTTAAGAATCTGTGAATATCACTTATTGCAAGCAACCCGGGGAAACATGCACATCCCAAATAGCTGTCGCTTTGTTTTTTAAACGAAACTGTTGTTGCATTCAGACAGAAACTCATAACTTCAACGAAGGGTAATTAGTGAAAGAGATTGTTACAGTAGCTGTTAATTGGTTCTTTCATGGGCTTGCTGCTCATCTCACAAACCGATATCTTTGATGCCTTAATTCCAAATTATTTGACATTTTGATCATGTCTGATACAAATGGTAAGTTTGGCACAGGCTGTGGTGGGAGGGGTCACAGTAGTCCATGATGTGGATTATTGTCGCTGATTAAAAGGCTGTGGGATCTTTGATAAGACCCTTGTAGTGTCTGTGGAGCTTTGACTCTGTTTGACAAGTGCTATACTGAGCATCTTAAGCCTCTCGTATACATCCATGATCGGATCAGTTGGGAATGGAATGCAGCTCCAGACCCAGTTAGAACTACTGGGGCTCTTGGCAGCTTCATGGAAGGAGGGGGTACAGTGAAGAGCAATGGAGCATCGAAGGGAGGATGAAGGGGGAAGGATGTGTATTTTGAAGCAGAGGGGTTGTCTGCTCACGCTGGCAGCTGATCCCACATGCAGGTGGTCGACTCAGTCGCCAGGCAGATCAAAAAGTCAAGGCCCCGAGTGGACCTCCCTTTGAAATGGGAATGGGGTCTAGATATCAGACAGAAAACATAAGCAAGCTCTAAGCCACAGAACAGCTCCATATTCATGGCTGGGCATGGAAGTAGCAACGGGCATTCAGGATGGACAGAGCCCCGGCCTTCAGAAAAAGACTCATGCGATCTCAACACCGATTAAGAGATCAGCCTAAAAGTTGGAGCGAGGTGATGCAGAAACCTGCAGGCTGTTGCTGTTGCTGTTGCACCATTACCAGAACATTAACCTTCTGTCATGCTCCAATTCTTAAAGTGTCCCCAAGATTACTTTTGTTTTCGAGTGCGACAACCCTGTGCTGCAGCAAGCTCACAACAAGCCTCTGAGAAGTTTTTCTTTTGAAACCCTTTGGAAAAATATATTTACTTTTTAATCTTTTTTATACATAAAAGGCTTTTTGTGTTTGTTGTTTAGAGGTTTATTCTGTGTTTTTAAAAATAAAGTTCAAGCAGTAGTTGGGGTAAAAGAGGTAAGCGCAGTTGTGCACCCAGTTTTGCCTGGGGTTCCTCTGGGGAGAGTCCTACGGGTTCCACTTGCAATGTGTTTGATAGAAAGTAGGTTCAACAGAATAAGGTTTGTGGAAAAAAGGTCAGATGTTCAATACATAAAATTAAAAGTTTTTTTTCCAATTTGGCATGAGCATTTAGAAGACAGACTGAGTCTGCTCAACAGGCTTCACAACTTTACATGTAAAGTCACAAACATTAAATGTTACTTTCTGTGTACTTATTCTCTTCTCAATAACAGTTAATACCTTAAAAACACGATATAGTACCACATAAGTACTATGTAAATACCTATCCTCTTACACATGGTGAGTACCATGAAATGCACATATACTTATTAAGCACATAGAAAGTACATTTTGGGAACTTCTTTACTGTATTTCAAAGGTACTTTCTTTTTACCCACCATCTTATTTCACAAGATAAATACCATGAAACATACATTAAGTTGACAAGTAAATTCAAGGTACTTTACTTGTACTTACACTGTCATTACATGTAGTAACTACCACAAGAGACCCAATAACTCAACACGTAAGTAAATGGTAAATGGCGTATACTTGTATAGTGCTTTTCTACCTTCCTCGAAGGCCCAAAGCGCTTTATAGTAACAAACCCATTCACACACACATTCATACACTGATACTCCGCTGCCGAACACTGGCGCCTTGGTGTCTTGCTCAAGGACACTTCGGCACATGGGCAGGCAATCACGCGGGAATCGCACTGGCAATCTTCCAATCAGAGGTTGACCACCCTACCACTGCACCATGGGCGCCCTAGTGTGTACCACATGAGTATGAACCAATAAGTACCACATAGATACACAGCAAGTACCACGTAAGTACCCAGTTGGTACAACAAAATTGTCATGTAATTATTACTTAAATCCCGCATAAGTACCAAATCTGCTTAAATATCAAGGGTATTTAAGTGGTAATTACCATTTAGTGATCGCCTCAATACCCTGTATCACATAAGTATCCATTTAGTATAACAAAAGTACAATCTAATTAAATACACTGTACAAGTACCTTAGTGTAAAAGAAAGCATTACCAGTGTGGTTTTGATAGACTTTCTTTTATGTTTAGAGAGAGTTCTTTTAAATTTAAATTGAACAAAATAGAGGTCAAAAACCAAATAAGATTACTGGTATTTGGGGTACTTTTTAAAGAATTATTGCTTTGTTTTATCCACACATGCAAACGAACGTGTTTATTTTATGTACTTTTCCGTGCATTCCTTCAACACTGCAGTGCAGTTTGTTGCAATACAACTCAAGTCAACACACAACTCCTGATTTGTTTTTCTTTTTTGCCCCAAGTGGGACAGATTTCTCCCGGCGGATTATACTCTCTCTGATCTTCTCTCTGTTTTGCTGCCACAATAATTCCGTGTACTGCCCTTAAACTCATCCCCTTTGCTTTGTAATTTGTTCATCCTGGCATCATCAACACACCTCAATCTACCCTTCGCTCCCCGCCATAAAACGGCGCTACATCCCTCTGGATCAGTCACGCCCCTCCTTTTCTGTTCTCTCCGGGGAACGTTCTGTCCTGGCTGCTTTCATTTTGGAATAAGAACAAAGTGAAGTATAAATTTTCTGTGCTCTTTTGGCACGGCCTTTATAAACTTTAAAGTAAGGTGAACGCAGCTGTTGTTCGATATGTTCACAGATTTGGGGAAAGTGTATGAGTCTACACAGCAGTGAGTTTTGGAGGATTTTGTTGCTTTTACTTGGTCAAGTAAGCCCAACATTTTTTCGGTGCAAATTTTTGGCAATTTTTGCCAAACTTTAACAAACTGATATTGTATTTTAAGAAAATCCAGATATCAAGGGATAATTGGTTGAATAGAAACGAATTACGACTGTCAAAAAAAACCCTTTTTTAAGATTAAAGGGGCAAAAAAATAAAATAAGATTTTAAGGTTTCACTTCCCTCTCTTTATTCCTTCTTCTGTTAGGGTGTTATGAATGTCAGATGATTGTCTTATTTTGACATAGCTGATGCTTTTTGTTATTCCTCTGTGCCTGTCTTTGGCTACAGGCTGCTGCTGGGACAATGACAGGGAGCGCCTCGGCCTCATTACTCGCTGCTCCCGAGCCAAACAAGCGCCGCTGCCTTCACTCTGTCTTCCTGACTCTCCCTCCTCCTTTATCTCATCCTTTTTCTTTCCTCTCTTCCTACACTTTGCCTATTAGAGAGTACTGATGGGACAATTTTTGCGGGGGGAAAAAAAGTAGACACACACGAGCCCGGGTTGTAGAGGAATGGCTTGTAGACAAGGGCAAAGACCTGTTGTTGTTTTATATAAGGGATGCATTTGTGTGCTTAGGATTGACTCACTTAGCTGGCTGCCAAAGCTTCCTTTTTCTGCCTGCATACCTCCTGTTTTCTATTATTCAGCCCATAGTAGGATTCTGTTATTTGATGAGGCTGAGCTTCCCTGAAATCTGCTGGCACTGGCCTTATGAAGGAATGTTCCTTTAAATAAAAATGTGTAAAAATGCACACAAAAAAAGGAATATGTAACATTTATTAAGTACAAGATGGATTTTAAGTAAATCAAACATTAAAATATTTTGTGTAAACTCAATGATAATACAAATGGTTCACGGTCATCTTGACACAAACATCGAGGTGCTCAAGCCATCCCAACTGAAGGAACTGTTTTTTTCTCCCCATCCTGTAACTCTGACTGACTTTCATTCTGACGAGATCACCAGAGATCAGTGGTGTCCTTATCCCTTGAAGTGGCTCCAGGTGTCACTCCAAGGGTACATGCCCCGTTTGATCTGTCGTGGAGCGCCAGTCGGGCCATGGCACCCTCTGATTTCCCGTCAGGAAAGAACGAGCCTCTCAGTCCAAAAGTTCCACTTCTACTTTTGAGTGATGGGAGGTGTGAGAAACTGGCAAGTGTGACACCTCGTCCCCACAAAGAAATGAGCATGAAATGTTTTGGAAATTAACCGTTTCCACATATCTGTCTGAAGATCCTTCATGGGAATATTGTATACAGGTGATCTTGAAACAAACAAAAGAAAAATCAAATAAACCCAAAACGTCCTCAGTGATCATGCTGTGAACCTTGCCTTAAGAACAAAAAACATCCTCTAAGATGCTGTCCAAAGTAGGTCCCTCTGTTTATTGAAGAGCTGCTGAAACAAAAGGGATAGATGAAACAAAATGAAGGAACCGAGAGCGATCTATCTTTGGAGCAAATATAGATGGCAGCATCCTTCCTGTCTTTTATTCTATTATATCTCTTGTGTTTTTCCCCCACCTACTGTGCACTTCTTCAAAAATTACAGGTGAGATCTCAGTCTGTGGCAGGCCCTGCTTTTCGTCTATAGTGAACAAGGGGAAGGGTGGTGGGTGTAAAAAAATACACAAAAATAAGAAAAGACTGTAGAGGAGAGGAGAGGAAAAAGGGATTCATGCTATGCAGTATTGCTGTGTTTGTGGAACGCACTCTTCCCTTTGTGTGTCTGGAGATAACTTATTCAGCACAGGCCCGTTCATCCAGGGGTTGAGCTCAGGCGTCCGTCAAGATGGAAAATAATGAGGCGACAGCCGCGCAGAGGATAGCTCTCACCCTTTGTCTAGGTCTCCTAGCCGTTCCTCCCACCCTTCTCCATCTCCACATCCTACCCTCACATTATCAACCGATTTAAATAGATAATAGGGGGTCTTCTTTAGGACGTTTTGAAGCAATTAGAAACTGTCACATTGTTTTTGCCTTGGCACCCTTTTCCCTCAGAATAAGCTATTCTAAATACCTCTGGACATGCTTTGGAAAAATAACCTGGAATTTTGTTACGTTCTATGAAAAGAAGCCTGAAAAAAGCAGACGGCATGAAACTCTCATATCAGTCATTATGCATGATAGGAAGACCTATCAGGATGTGCACTCCTCATAAGGAGCAACAAACTCACATTCATACTGAATGAACTCAGCCAGGTGTGTTCTTTTAAATGTTTGCTATTTTTCCTTAAAGCTGCTTTTTTGGTCATGAAACCACACTTTTAATGTGTGTAGTTGCATAGTTACATCATAATACTTTAAGCTACAATTGTTTTCACTTATCATAGGTTCTGTTTTAAGTATATATATTTAAATATATATAAAGACTCAGATGAAAATGGTGTTTTTAACTCGTTCTTGTTGCATTTTTCTCATGATAGAGGACATATTCGAACAAATGCGTTTTCTGATTTTTTTTTTTTTTTTTTTCAAATCACAGTGAATTTGAAGATGAAAAAATGCAGCTTAAAAAAGCTTGTCATTTCTACGAACAAACTGCAATCGGTAGGCCACAAGCTCCATACCTTGCTCTATTCCGATACATACACTTGCAGTTAAATAGATCCGTGTACGTTTTTGTTTTCCTAGTTCGAGCTGGCATCTGGCTTAAAACTGAACAGCTGGATAGCTTTGAAATTGTAGTTGCACTGCTAATGTCATGTTGCGGGTGTGAGGGTCTGTTAGCTAGCAGGAGAGCATGTAAACAAGAGGTAATACCAACAGACCCACAACTCAGAAAACAACACAGGTGTTTTGAATCTGGCTAGAAACGGCATGATCACAATTTAAAAGCCACTGGAAATGCTTGTAAACTGATCAAAAGATGATTGGAGTGGGACTTTGTTGGTTTTTATGGTGCACAAGTAAAATTTATTTTTAAAAAATGCTCAATTTAAAGGATCTTTATAGAAATATCTGTGGGCATCAATCATTTGCTGTTTTTTTATATGAATGGCTCTGTTAACATGTTGATGACATGAGGGATATATTTTATATGATTGGATAAAAGACGATAAACAGAAAAGCGGCTTTGATTGAGTAAAACAATAAAAAACTTCAGTATTTTCTTCAGAATTACAAGCTTATAATATTGCTTTTATACCAAACAAAAAAGAAATCTATGTATATTGTATTTTATGGTTTTAAAGTCAAAAGGCTGTAGAGTGAAAAGTTAGATCCTCCACTCTCTTTTAGTTGTCCACTCTGAAGGACAAGCCACGATGTGTAAAACAGGTATTGACAAACACAAAACTTTCAAAGTATGTGATTTACCAAATCCAATTTCTAATTGTTTACAACTCTTGCAATAACATTTAATATTTTTGAATTCTTTCTATTGTCATATAAAAATTGGTGTTAGTCGCAAACTCTAGAATTTAGTCAGATAAAGGAAAAATACAACAAAAGAAATACTGAGAAAGGAAATTGAATTTTTTTTCTTTTCCCTTATTGTTTACCTAATCCTCCTCTTGTTAAACGGTTTCAACATAGCAGTGTTTTTCTACCTTATTTTTAACCCAAGGTGCTTTTTTTTTCCTTGATAAAAATCCCAAGGCACACGACCAACTGAAGAGTTGTATTAGTCTGTATTCACAATATACAGTGATTTTAGCAAAGTGTCTTAAATAAGAAAACAAATAAACAGACAGAAAAAAGTATTTTATGATCTTTCAGATTCCTGTGTATTCCTCAGTGTGAAATTTGGGCCTCTTTGGATGAACACAGAGCTGATATCCTGGCAATGGTACATGTTTTTTAGACAAATTATTCCTAATTGAATAATTACCCACGGCACACCTGACCATCTCTCATGGCACACTAGTGTACTGCAGGACGCTGGTTGTAAAACACTCACCTAGAGAGTAAATCTGTGTTTTGACATTTCTCTTATCATTAGAAATGGGGCCCTCTTGCAGAAATAGTAACTCTTAACGTTGTTGTTTCGTTGGCAGGAATAACATTTTGTCACTTAGGTTTTTGTTTTTTTTCTTAAATTCTAATATTTTTGGCACAGAAACACCTCACTGGAATTTATTTTCAAAAGGAGTTACTATATCGCAAAAGTTTTAAGTAAGTTACAAAAGTAGGAGACAGATTACCTAGATAGTAAAACTACTAAACTTAAAAATGGATGTACTTTTCTCTTATTTTTAGAAAACAAGGTATATTGCTAAATAGCTATGTTCTTTAGAAAAACTGTTTAGATTTTGCCCATCTACATTAAAGATTTAAATTTTATCAATAACTAAGTATAAACATTTATTTGTACCTGTGTATTTGTCTTGCCCACCTCTGGGTCAGACTTTATTGGAAATGGCAGGAATACAATTTTTAGGATTTAGTTATAAAATTTCACATTGATTTACTTAAAAATAAATAAATAAATAATCGACTCATTAAATGAATGAATCTTTTTTATGGGCTTTTTTTTTTTACAAGTAGCTTTTTGAATTTTCTCAGCTAAAAACAGCCTTTTTGTTTGTTTGTACTGTAAAAATTCTTAATTTTACCCTGTTTTGTTGTGTCATCACTAAACCAGATTTATTTTAGATGGACATTTTAACTGTTTTTCAATACATAATTGAAACCCAAATTGAATTCACGTTGAATCAGTTCAGTCTTGTGGCTATCATACCCAGACCTATCAAGTGCAGGACTTGCATCAGCCGTTGCCCTGGCTTTGGTTTAGCCAAACGAACCAACCATACTCCTCTGGTAATGGCAGGTTGTTGTCTGCTGTTTGTGGTCCAGTGCTCTGTTTGTTTAGACAGCGCTGCTTAGCCATTAAAGGCTACATCAGCTGTAGCGGTTGCCCCTTTGCCCCCATGGCTTTCTCTTGTTTGGGTAGGCATACTGGCATCCAAGAAGCTTTAAAAAGAGAAGTTTGAGAAGGAGAAGCGTGTGATGGAGGAGAGGAGCTGTTGGCAGAGCATGGTAGTGCTAGGCCAGGCTTGGTGCCAGCTGCAGAAAAGACTTCCATGAACACCCCACAGTCTTTTGCGTCTATGTGGCAATGGGGATGCTAGTTAGCACCTCACAGGTCAAAATTATACCAATGGGATCGGTATGAACAGCTGTACTCACAGCATTGCACTGAAAATTTTGCAGATTCTTTTTTTTTTTGTCAATACCCACTTTAGAAGCTAACACAGAGATCCTGAATACACTAAAAGACACTTTGTTCTTAATCAACACAAATTAATAGCAAGTATAGACACATTTTTATAGGTTTTAGAAAGTGATTTCAGCCCCTTTACTTTTACTTTTAGGATAATGTCCATAGCTTCAGGCAGATGTGGAAAAATTGTAACAATTGTATTTTGGGTTAACTAATGTAAAAGGTCAAAAAATGTGTGTTGCTGTTGAGTTCATCTAGAGTTTATATGGGAGTGTGCCATGTCCTGTGTGTTTGTTTTTCAAATCAAATAAGACATTTTGCTCCTTAAAATATTAACTTTAAGCTTAAGAAATTCTGATTTTGATTCCTAAATATCCTCAATACCAGTTTTTCCTGCTTATCCTTTCAATGATTTTGTTGCCATTAAATCTTTTCAAACATTTCCTTGATACTCGGACGATACCTCGTCCATCACTGAAACACTTTTTACTGTATACATGCAAGATTCCACACGGCTGTGGGCTGACTTTTGGGCCAAACTTTTTCATTGTACTTACAAGAATATTATTAGAAATGTAAAACTTTTAAGAAAAAGGCTGTTTACACATAGAGGTTGTTTGTTTCCTGTCAAACGTAAATTTTAGAATCTATTTTTTCCTCAAACACATCAGAACTACAATACGAAACGTTTTTGGCAGAAGACGGTTCTTGTGTAATTCTTCCTAAAATGTTCATCTAAGTACTGAAAGCGGCTGTATTTCAAGAACTTTAAGCCACTTTGTTTATTTTTCAAAGAGTTTACTGGGTCAGATGTGTACATCCTGTCATCCATCGTGTAAACTTGAACCCCCCCACCCGACATTCTGATGGCGCCACGGCTAACATTGCTTCACTGTTGAAGGGAAGTTATGAGGACATTGATGCCTTGGCCTTGCATCCTGGTGTCATTTTCCCAGCCTGTTTGTGGAGCCCGCCAATCCCCTCATTCTCCTCAGCTGACCTGAATGCATCACGGAGTATCACACACATGCGAGGAGCCAATCCAGCCAGCAGCAAATGTTTCCCTAACATTATTATTGTACACTGCTATGATCCTCTGTTTTGGATCATATTTAGGCTCTCTTGGGTGGATGGATGTTTTTTTCTTGGGTTTTCAGCCCAAGATTTTATTTAACAAGACGCTAATGCACACCCATCTTTTCTAAAGGTTCCCTTGTGGTATGGCATTCGAGAACAGTCTGAACATAAACCATCTCTAAACACTGGTTTCCCTCACCAATCTTTAATTACATTGTACAAAATCACAGCAAAGCGCCATGCTAGCAAACTGTGTCATAGTGAGGCTTACCACAGCCAGAGGACATTGGGTTGAGAAAAAGGGAGAAATACCATCTACAAATAAATACTGAATGAAAGATTAGGGTGGTGAGAGGGATAGAGACTTCTAAGAATGAACATTAATTGCTTCTGACCTAAAAGGGAACAGGGAGGACTTTCAGCATTTGAATATGATACGTTTTTAGGGGAAACCTCCCATCTGTGATGGCAGTGGTGCTCATTGGCTGAGAGTTTTAGTTAAAAAAAAAAATCACCGCCAGGCCTGTGTCAATTTATTGCACAAAAAGGAGGGGGGAAAAACTAAAACCAAGCTGCAATTATTTACATTTTTTTAAATCTACATAATTCAAGGCTAACAATTCTGCACACCATTATCAACAAGTCTTTGCTGTAGTGGAGTGGTGGCTTTTATTAGTGACAAACATCCCATCAGAGGGGCGTTCAGTAGTACTCCATACTGAGCAAACAAGACATTAATGACCAACGTAAAGCCTTGCAAATTATTAGAAAATAACATTTAATTTAGTAATTTCTATGACTTTTTAACATGATATAGACTTCATTCCCGGTTTAGGTGTTAATGGTTTATTTCAAGACTTATGCAGCTGTATTACAGCCCTGTTTTTATTGTAAAAGGTCACACTGCCTAACAAAGCATTAAAGAGGAAGACACAGTCAATTATCTCTAGGTATACAAACTGCCCGATTGCATTCCAATTGCATAGCGTTCAGTGCATTATGATGCTATGAAGAGGTGCATTGTTGCTCAGAAAGATGTGCAAGCCTTCCTCCAGCTCAGTGACAAAGAAAGCTGTGAGGTCATGACTGAGACCAGGACTATCAGAACTATCAGTCTAGCCAAGAGAATGACAACAATAAGCCCTGTCAAATAATGGTGTCAACTATGGGATTGTGCGAGGAGACTCTCTAGCTTTATGGTGATCACTGCCTATTGACTGAGTAGATCCCATTTTACAATTCTTTCTCTTGTTTTTCCTTATAAATAGAAAATTCTTATGCTTAAGTTAATTTTTTTCCTTTCTGTAAACTTTCAAGGAACATCCAAGGAATTGAAAAGACGATTTACTATAGAGAGTCCCGACAAAATAAAGGCTGCTGTTTTTCCCACATATTTACGTGCAGCCAAGATGCAGTTTGCGGCATTTCCTGCATGGATTTTGTGTTTTTTAAACAAGGCTAATGTTGTTAGCGTGTTAGCCCACTCCTAACCCTGGCTTCTTCTGGCTCCGTTCCACCACAAAAAAAGTACTAACCACACGGATTAAAAATAAAATGATGAGTGAACTGGTGCTTCATAATAACCATAACAATAATAAAAGATGATGATCTTGTATATTACCGAGCTGTCAGTTATCTACTGTGTGGCAGTTTGTTTACACCGGGACTCATTTACGCTTCCGGTATTTTCAAAACTACTGCGCATGCCCAAATGATTTATTCCGACCGAAAATGTGATCATGTGTATGTTTGTTCTAATCGGAAAAAAAATTTCTGGGCCCATGTACACGGTTGAATTTTAATCCGACCATTGATCCGATCAAGATATTTTGCACATGTAACCGCGGCTAGTGTTATTACTTTGAACAGCCAGTTTGTATCAGGAAACAAATAAGAGGTTTTAGTGATTTGCTTAACTCTGCTGTTGTCTTTCATGGACTTTATATATTCTTTTTGAACCGTCTCTCATTTGTTAATTATTGACCACTGTTCCCCCCACACCCCGCGATCTTGGTTTTACCTTCTTCCTTTACCTGACTTGTCGGATAAAATGATTTCTTTTAGCTTCTCTTTTCTTTTCTAGTCAGAATATTGCTTTCCTTCTCAGCCACACCACATCTTCCCCCTGTTCTCCTAACAGTAAACGTTAAGATCCAGGAGTGGATCAATGGCTGTTATCCTTTGATGTGTTGGGACACATTAGAAGAGGTGAGTTCTAATTGGGGCAGAGAGCTGAGGATCAATGTTGGCTGTAATTGCCTAACACAGAGATGGGTGTGAGACTTTATTATCATTAATATTTAGACATGATGTAGGAGGATCCAGCCAAGCTAAATGTACTACAGCTGTGCAGGCCTTTGATCTTGGGAGATAAGCAGATCGATTGGGGTTTGGTTAGGAATGGCTCAAGGAAGAGAGGTTGCAGAAACATGGCAGTGTGAATGTGAAGTGAGGATAGATATTTGTTAGATTTCTTTTGGATATTTTCTTTTAGATAATATATTCTCTCCCCATTAGTTAAAAACTTTTTTGTTATACATTTTTCCAGCAGCTGTAAAACGTCATTAAGTACCATGAGAGGGTTTGAGAAGTACACAAATAAGAACAACAGGTGTAGTTTTTCCCACAATCAGTGCAGGAAAGTTCATGAAGGTGATGGAGACGCGTCACCTTGCCCTGTACCTTTCTTTTTAGACTAGTTCTGGTTTTCTCAAGTGTATATATAGCTTTAAATTCAAAGAAATCGACCCGGTGAGGCTAAGGATATCTGATTCTGACAGGTACATTGTTTAAGGGATGTAACGGAATATGATCGAGGAGGACTCTGTGGAGCTCATTTCTGCCATCTTGGTGTCAGCAAACACAAGATGATGTTACTTAATCTTATGGGTAAAAAAAAGGGACTAGATTGGCTGATCTCCCTCTCTCACGGAATATCCAGGGGCAGCAGAGACTATTGATTCATGGAAGAGAGTTGGAGTACACGGAAACTGAGAGATTATAATGTGAACTCCCACTGCTGTCTCCTCTTTTTATGCTCACCTGACTCCCCAAGGAGTGATACCATTATCAACTGCACTTAGCAAAACAAAGATGGGTAACAAGTTGCACAATAACAAGTGTGTTAGTTTTCACATACCTGACTGGGTATCTGTTTTTGAGCTGGTGAGTGAGAAAGACTTTATGTTTCCGGGTTAATGAGGACACCGAGGCTAGGAGATTTCTTCAAAAGAAATTACCAGGACGTTTTTTTGTAAATTTAAATAACGAAAACATTTCTGGCAGCATTTTTCAACCCTTTTAAAACTATAGCGGTTACTGTTTTTCCATTTAGTTTCTTCACTTTTTATTCATATGACTATCTGTCTTTTAATGCTCTTTACTGTATTTCATTCAGAGCCGATTGAATTTTTTCAGTTGCAAATTGGCCAGATGCGGCTCCCTCCTCCTCTGCCGCAAATACAAGAAAACAATTGTTTAAGTGTTTGCTCTTTGTGTCTTTCACTCATAGCTTTCTATTCTTGTGTACACCCCTGACACATCATTGTACAGTGACTGGGATCATTGTGGAAAACACTGACTTTGCAGCAAATACCACTCTATGTAACTTTCTTACACACCATCATTGTCATAAGAAGAAGTCTATATGACTTAATAAACTCGAATTTAACTCTGCCTTGTAAAGTAAGTAGTTGTTGTAGTTAGGTTTCCAACTACAGCACATAGAGTTGATTTTGTTTGTTCTATGAAAAAAAAAAAAAGAGTGTTACGAAATTACCATTGGACCACAAACCCATTGCAAAACTTGGGATTGAAGGTTACAAATGTACAAGTCTTTACATCAGCTGACAAACTACTACCCTTAAAGTTAACTTTGTTTTATTTAAATTCATAATATTGATGTCTTCTTGACTGAATTCCTGTCGGGCTTTGACGCTGCCAGCGAGCATTTGATCAGCCGACACAGTAAAGCCCACTGGCCTGAGTTTGTGGCTGTAAAACAAGCTTGAACCAGCTCTGCCCACTGTCTAAAGGCTTCTGAATGAACGGCTTGCGCTGCTACCTTTTGGTATTAAACAACCAAGGTATGACCAAACATCTCCACGTTTCTCCCTCAGGTTATATGGTTTGTTTAAATGCAAACCTGCAAATCAAAAAAGTGCTTTCACATTTGTTTGGTGGATAGTAATCACTTTCATACCACCTGTAAGTGTTGTGTTATCTCATTTGCTAGGACTTCTGTACGTCACATTAGGAAACGACCAAATTAGGAGGTGGTCACATTTACTGATGATACAATTAGTTTATTGCATTTCAGTAAGCAACACCCAATTCTTTTCCTCAAATTTATACAGATACAAATATGAGGTCAAACATATATTAATTTTTTTTTCCGTCTCGACATTTCTTATTTTAAAAAGACAGGGAAGAGTTTAAAAACCTGCATTTTTTTAACAGATTAATGTCATGCACACAGCTTTTTAACGATACTTAACCTCAAAGTCCTCAGATATGTACATTGCTCAATACATGTATTCAGTGTGTCTACATCTTCTAACGTTTCATTAGAGCTATACCTTCAGTGGTTTACATTAAAATAAGCTCTTTCTATGCTTGTTTTCTGGTCTTGTGTTTATATATATATATATATATATATATATATATATATATATATATATATATATGAAAGAGAAGCCAGTGTTTTTGGCTTTTTTGGCTTTGTATTTGTGTATCTAAGCACACACCTGACTGTCTGTGGTTGAGGGAGATGATATAGGAAGAAGATGAAGAGCATCTTTTACTCTTAGAGGCGTCCCCATCTGTTCGTCGAAGCCTAATTGTTTCTAGGTGCGAGGACATGGAAAAAAAAAGCAGAAAAAGCAACTGTACTCATCCCTTGTCCCAGAATAATTTCCGTAACATTAAAAGACCGCCACCAGCATGCTCAAGATTATTGCCGTATAAATAATGGCACTTGGCTCGATTCCCCACTAATGAATGTCATTTACACTTTTAAACGAGGATTAATTATCGACAGAGGACCCTTCTCTCCTCCCCCTAGGAACATGTCGCAATTAGCTGCCAAAGGATGGCTGCTTACATTTCTGTTTTTAAATGCATCTATATGTGGGCACGTGTTTGTCGGTTCTTGTGACGGATATGCTCTCAATTAACTGCATTTCTTAATCCGACTTGAAACTGAGAGTCGAGAAAGGAAAGATGTATTCCAGCTTAATATTCTTGCCTGTGCATACAGGACTCTTTATTATTTTTATTTCGTTATTTATATGAAAATGATGGCGCTGGACATTGTTGTGAAACTATAGGAAAAGGACGAGTTGTGCTGCTTTGGAGTCTGCCTCCTAGTTTCAAAATAAAGCAGGAAAAACAAACACAGGCCTGAAATTAGATTTCCCAAAACATACCTCTCCCTCTCATTTTACACACCACTGCGGCCTGCAGACGAGAATAGAATAAGCCATGAAACCCGCCTCAGATGCAGAATGGCACAGTCACTGGAGCATTTGTCAACCTAGGGCATTGGAAATCTCTGAGCTGTGGGAGAAAAAAAGATCAAGATGTATATTTTTTAAGCTTTTTGGGATCATAAGTTTTAATCTTTATTTTCAATCTTTGTGCCTTTTTTGAGCTCTCCTCTTTTGTCTTTGTTTCTGCTCTCCTCAAGTGTGCTGCTTGAGTCGGTTATTTGGGTTCTGTATCCTTTCTTTGGATTTTGAGACTTCGAAATGTTGCAGATCCAAAGGGGTTAAATGGACTGTGAACAACAACCAGACTGAGCAAGTGTCTCACTTCCAGCTCCAACAAAGTTAAACCAATTTAGTCGCCATTTTTTCACAATACATACGTTGCCACGCTGGAGCCAGTTGTTGTCAGTAAGCAGCCATTGATCCGAATTGGTCTGAGTCATTGTTTCTATGGCAACCCTACCACTTGAAAAGCGAACTCAAGAGAATCTGTCAAAGGATTTGAACGTTTGACGTGAGACCACATACTTCTATTGAGGCATGTGATTGGCCAGTTTATAATTTGAATAGCTTGCAGTAAAGGAATAGCAAGAGCGTTTTAAAAAGAGCAAGAGCAAGAATAGCTATTTTGTCAAATAGAATGACTGAGTTACAGCTGTTTATTTCTCTATAGAAGTTTCTGGGATTTTGGCTTCTTGAACGCAGTAGGTACTTCCTACTTGGTACTTCCTACTTGGAACATACTTTGACTACAGTCGATGCTTGACACACGATGTCTTATTTTGAAATTTAGCTTGGTCAATTTTTGGTAAGAAGATGCTGTAAATCTACGGCAGAGTAAAGTCCTGTTGGCTTTCCCCTCCTGCCTGGTTGGATGGGTGGAATCTTTACAAATGAAAGTTATGGTTTCTATTTAACCCCCCCTCCCCACACACACACACAAACACGTACACACAGCACAGCCACACATCCACATAAGCACCACTAAGAAATCTGTTTCTGTTTGGGTGTAAGTATCAGATTTATCATCTGCTGACTGTGTCATTGGACATGTGTTCCTACACAAAGTTTTAGTGATTAGGCAAATGTTTATGTGTATAAATAACATTGGTATATAAACCTCTAAAGAGAGATAGACCTCTGGTTTGAGCATATTTACTGTAATGTTGACTCAACACTTACAATGGTGGGTAAACAGCAGAAAGGTCTGATGGATTTGGAGCTTAAAGAAAGAAGTGCAGGATTCCTGCATCACCACTTTTGCACCTTCTTTCCACTAGTTTGATTTTTCTTTCCTCACTTTCTTTCCATCTATCTACCAAGAGCAGGGGCATGCTCCAGGCTGTTGCAGGCTTAGCACATTCTGAGGAGAATAATTTGGAATCGGCTCCGTTTCATCATCTCCTGCTGTCAGAAGTTTGTTTCTGAAGCAGGAGCCTGAACATTTGCTTCCTCGGATGATGTGTCACAAGTGCCACTTTGTTGTGCAGTTGTATTTGTTTTTGTCGGGTTAACATAGAGAAAACGAATAGGAATAAACAGTCATACAGTGAGCAAAGTCTTTTTGTATTCAGAGCTTTTTTGTGCTAGGGTTTCGTTTCAGTGTTTGATTGAATATTCTTTATTTCCTTCTATATTTTTATTTGAAATTTACTGTTTTTCCTTCTTCATTTCACAGTGCTTCCCATTCATTTTTTTTTTACCTTTTTCTTAAGATTATTTGTTCTTTTTACTTTGTTATCATGGATTTGAAAGCTTGATTATTAGAGCTTTATTTTGAAAGAAATCGCATGTTCCAAACACTGCAAGTGAAAACATTTGATCCAGCTTTTTCCTCACATACCTGCGTAGCTCAAAGGAGAAGGTGTGAACGTAGATGTTAAAGCTGGAAAATGTTTCTGTGCACCCACGTGCACAAGGTGCAAGTGAACGACCGGAAAGCAGCAGCCTCTGCAGAAGGAGGGCCCTCTGGCTGTGGGCCAGACAGGTAATACCTGCAGCATAGTTTTAGTAGGGCCACAGCAAGCCAAGCCCGCCTCAGCAGTCAGACTGTCTGCACATTTCTGCCACTGATGGCATACCAGGGGCGCCATTTTCCTCCTTGAGACAGACAAGCCAGAGGATCTGATTGGCCTTGCGCCAATGCGCGCTCACAAAGACTCTTTTGACAGCAGGTCAGTCGGTTAACCAAGCAGAAGGCGGAGGGAGATGAGAATAAGCCTGAAAGAAAAAGAAAAAAACCCTTGTCTTCACCCCTAAGCTGCATGATTAAAAGGTTCCACAGACTAAAAAAAGTTCATCCTACTCGTGTCAGAAATGTAGCAGACATGTTTGGATACGCTATCAGCTCTGCAGGCCCTTAGCTTGCATTTTGAGAAGTTTGTGCTGGCCTCACAGACACGGGGATCTGCGTGTGCGTTTGCTTTCCATAAGCAAATATGACCCATGCTTGTGTGTTCTGGGTGTCAGCTCACATCTTTGGGGTCTTGTGGAGACTTTCAGACTGGCAAAAGTGTGCCAGTATGTTAAAAAGGGACTGACAATAATGTGTCATTTTTTTCCCCTGCTTGATATGGTTACCTTCTAGCAGCAGCTTTACCAAAACCTTTTCAGTGTACATTGTAAAGGAAGAATATTTGTATTCTGTGGCAGCATACTTTCAAAATTACAGAAAATTTTTCATTTGCTTCTGTCAGAAGTTGCCTGGATGGAGATTCTGATTAACAGATAGATTTTATTTTGTCTGACCCCCTATCTAATGCATTCACTTAGAAATGAATGCATTCTCGATGATTGGCTCATCTTTGTTTTGATGTTGATGCAGCCGCACATCCTATATTTTTATCATAAAGCTGTGTAGGTGCCGACAGGCTAGCGTTAAATAGCTGTTGATGTTCTCATGTGGGCTCCTGGGCTCATTATCTCTCCAGTCCAGGCCTTGCTTCCCCGCTTTCTCCTGCCTCCCGTTTCCTCCCCTGTGTATCAGCCACTTTGCATATGACTGATGTTTAAATGCTGCATTGTTAACTGACGTGGGGTAGCCCTTTGCTGACCCGGGAGGTATTTGCCCGTTTGATCACGCCGCAGCAGATTTAATGTATTGGAGCAGCGCAGCTCCGTAAAGCCCCTGGTATAGGTAGAGACAGGCCCATAAGCAAGACGCGGGGGGCTATTGGTTGCTGGCCTGACTGTAAAGATAGAATAGTGATTACTAGAATATCTATTGGTCAGCGAGGCCGGAAGGGATGCTGCTGATCCTGCATTTCCACCTGTGCAGTGATGATGATGTTTTAGTAGGAGCAGCAGGGGGTGTGGCAGGGATGGAGAGAAGGGTCTACTTGACCGTAATTCCATTCTACTGCTTTTATTTAAACAAATCTTTGAGTTTGGATTATAGTTTGAACATTTCCAAACAGTTTTTCACAAAAACTGGAGGAAAGTTGAAAAAACATCAAGTTTCAGTGAAGACCACCCTCTGGATGGAAGAATCTCATTTCAGCAGCCGACACCACAACAGAGGAAAAATGTTGAAAAGGAAAACAGTGACACAAACACTGTACGGGTTTGTCTCTGCACCTTGGGACCTGGGTATCAAGAACCTGTTTGCACTGAAGGTAACCAGGTGCTGACCCTTTAAACAAAAATATTGAACATTTTCTTCCTTTTTTTTCCCCTTTTTCCTTCCTTTTTCTGTTTCTTTTTTGTGTCTGGTTTCTTTGAGTGACATTGACCATCAGTACAAGAGGGAGAAAGAAAAAGAAAAAACAAAAGAAAAGAAAGCCTGCTTGCTGAACTACATTATTAATATTTGATGGATAGATCCCCCATGAATTTCCCATAGCATTCCATAGTGACCAGAATAAAAGGCTGCAGAGAGAGGATATTTGACTTGAAGCACAGCTCACAGTCGGCGTCTTTGACCAGTTGGACCACAAATAAAAATAGGAAAAAGTGATGTTTACAAAATACAGTTTTATGTCTTCCATCTGCAGTTAAAACAATTAAATCAAAGATACCTTTAAATTTTAGTGAAAATTACAATGTTGACATTCGTTTAATGAACTCCCAACCTTTTGGATCTAAGTCCAGCTCTGTGCCTCCTCACGATCCCTCACAACTGGATTCTGTAAATATGAATTTCCTCATATTATTTCCAGCAGTCCCAGAGCAACCCGAGTGCCCTTTGACTTTTGAACCGCGGTTCACAGGAACGCAGAGGTGAAGCAGCATCTGCATCTCTCATCCCGCTTCACGCCCACACTGTAGCTGAGATGGAAAGCGTGAGAGTGCCACAAGAGTTTACTTCTGCACGAGGAGGAAGGAATTCTAAGTCGCTCAGCTCCTGCTGTCAACATCAGCTCTTTCCCAGCGCTTTACATTTTCTCTTTTTATTATTTTTGCTCCTGCTTTTTCTGATTTTTACTGAATTGACTCCACGCTTGAATTAAAGCTGGGATTAGCAGGACTTTAGAGTTGAGTCTATTGATAGTCCCTTCAGAGCAAATGAAGCTGGAGATAATAATGCTGCTACTGCAACAATTCCAGTCACATTGGATGGGTTCCTTAAGGGCCCACTCTGATAAAAATTTTGTTTTTTGGTCATTTTTAACATTGTTCTTGTAGCATTTTTCTTATGATGGAGGATTTATACTGTATAAAGAAAATTAAGTTTAAAATTGCATTTCTGAGTATTTCTTTATTCAAATCGTTGTGAATCAGGAGGAAAAAAACAATATTGTTTGAAAAACATTGTATTTGTGATGTAGAAAATACAATGGATGGGCCACAGGCTCCATGCCCCGCTCCGTTCCGATGCTTCCATTTATAGACCAGATCTGTGAATGTCTTCATTTTCCTCTTCGTAATGTTAGATTGGGGATGTGAGGGGCTATAAGCTAATGGGAGTTCATGTAAACAGAGAGCTCTCAGGAACAGGAAGGGGAAAGGGGGTGGGGTTGCCCCTGGCCTAAAATTCGCCAGAAATTGAGTTTCTAATGAACTACTCCGGCTCCACCGAAATTAGGTCCTAGCAAAGTTTTCTGGTTTTGACCAAAACAGACAAAATCATAATAAAACAAAAAACTGGGAAACCTTGAAATACATCAAAAGATGACTGGAGTGGGTCTTTAAACTGAACCTGTTTTTCCCAAACAGTTAAAAAAAAAAAAAGGTGATGAATGTACACTTTCTATCCACATTCTTATTTTTCAATTCTAAAATATGCTTGTTGTCCTTTCAGGACACTTAAAAATAACATCTAGTTGAACAAACTGGGATTTTTTAAAAACAAGTTCTGCTTAGGTTTTGGTCTAATTTATTACTCATCCTTCCTCTCTTATCTCACATCCCATTGAATCTGTCTCTCTGAGCTGAGACTCGGAGAGTAGGGAAGCTAGTCTGCAAATTTAATGGTACAGCATGGATTATTTAGACTGACTAAAGTCTCCCTTGTAGTGTCAAATGAGGGCTTGTGGGATGACATTATACCCCAAGTTCTCCCCTTCTTCTACTCCCCTGCTTCTCTGCTCCAACTTGCTGGAGCAGAAGTGATCTGGGTTCGCAGGTTTCCACACGATAAGCTTGGTGGTTTCAATAATCTCTGACTGATCTGATTTCATGCAAGATTATGGGAAACACTCCCCAGAGCAGCTTTGCAATCTTTTAGATAAATGCATTTTCGTTTGGCACTGGTCCTCCACTAGCCTAGCAGGACAAAGCAATGAGGCCACATAAACATGGGACAAAGGCTGAACTTTTTTAGCAACTGCCCATAACAACGTGGTGTAAAATAGGACATTTTAAGAGCCACTATACAATAGTTGAATGTTTACATAGTTGTGACTTAACCATTGCAGGGTTTTGTACATTTGTGGGAGAAAGGTCCGGCCTGTGGGTTTGTGTGTGCGTGCTGGTGAACAATCTGTGGACACACAGGATGCAAAACCACACGGGACTTGATGCAAATATTTAGAGAGTTGATTTGAAATGGCAAACAAACAGTTTGGGTGGATTTTCCTTAACATTAGAAAAAGACTCAGACATAAACACCAATATCCTTGAGTTTGGCGTGAAATCCTAGATGGATCATATTTTTTTTTTCCTACTCTCTCTTCCTCAAAGAATTTGAAACGAAATTTAAAGCGGAAAATAGCTGTCAAACAAGTGGCATGAGTAAAAAATAACACGTTAAAAATGAGTTCTGATCTAATGAAACACACTTAGTCCTCAGATAACATCCATAAACATTCCTGACTAACACATTTTTTCATGTTTCAAATCTAAGCCTAAAAATATTAAGAAAAATGTTAACTTTATAATATTAACGTTATAATGTTACATTTATGGTGTATTTTCTTATTTTAGTGACAATAAAAGAAGTATATCTTGTCAGACAGTCATGTTAGGTGTTGAGCAGTAATGATTTGTGTACTTAAATGGGATTTTAGTCCTGAGGGAAACAAAATATTTTATAGGATTCATATATTTTCTTTACAGCTCCTACTTTTTTCCCCTTTTATTCTGAAGAGTGTAATCAGATCTGCAGCTGAAACTCCGCCCTCACAGAATGTAACCTAGAACAGCTTTCATTTTCTGAAATCTTTGCAAGAAGAGAAAAGGATTGCTAATTTTTTAATGTTAAGTTTAGCAAGTAATGTTATTGTTAAAGTGGTTGATTTAATTGTGTTTTAGTGCATAAACTCAAATAGTCTAACATTGTAACTACATGTTAATAAAAACAACTGCAGAAGAGCTTTTTAGAAAAGAAAACACATTTTGTGCAAAAAATATTTTTACTTAGCGTTTCTGTTATTATTATTTTTTAATAACAAGGATATTCAATTGAGATTTTGTTCACTTGTCTGCGTGCACGCCAGCATGATCAAACCCATTTAAAGCACAAAAGTGTTGACGTTTTCCTGTAGTGCAGCAGATAAACAGGAAGTGAGTCTGATTCAGTTTTAGAGTTTTCTCCAGGTTCCTCACTCAGATCCGGTCACCTGCAGTTTTGATAATCTATAGCCCTTCTTGAAATAATAATCATCATCATCTTGGGCAGACAAGGAAGTGCAACGCTACATCAGATTGACTTTACTATGTAATGTTACATCTATACAACGGTAACTTTCCTTTTTTTTTTTGCTAACAGACTGTTTTTTTATTGAGATTTAGGAAATTTGTAACAAAAATACATAATTTTATATAGTAAATACTTAAGTTGCAGTCGAAATGTAGTATTATGAAACACTACAAAACAATGTGCATCAGCTATTGACATTATACGATTAATCGCAATCAAAATTTTCAATTGATTGACACTTCTTGTTTTTAGGTATCACTGTTTATTTAATATTGCCTTTTGCCCACTTTGTACTACCAGAGTGGAGATGTTGCTGGAGCCTGTCCAAAATGAAACCACAGACAGTCTTCAGTCCGACAGTCATGCAGATGCCAGTAAGATGAGCACAACTAGACTTTAGTCTTTTAAAAATATGGAAAAGGAAAATTCAACTAATTACTTTTGTGCTTGTTTAATCAGAAGGCTAAAATACCAAATAATGCTCAAAAATATACTTGATAAAAAAGGGGGAATAATAAATGCCTTTACTTAGAAATGCCCCATTTAGTATTCAAAGCAGACACCTTTTTCTTGTCCGCCAACAGGCGATAACCATCATCTGAATGTGCAGTCGCAGTGATGGGTGTCCCTGCATTATAGAATGCACTGAGGGTTCAATCCATTTAAGATCGCTGATTTCAAACAAAGTGGAACAAAATAATCTAAATCAGAAATAACTTGTCCAGTCCTGTTTATTTTAAAAGCCACCAGTTATATGTGAAATGATTTTTCAAGATATTTAGTAAACAAATTGTTCTTTAACTGATTCATGACCAGAGTTTGAAAGAGAACCTGACAAAAATCCCAATTTTGCATTTTATCATTGAGGTGGATTGCTTTAACTTTGGCTTGAGCTTACCTAAAGTGCATTTTCATTCAAAATAGTGCAAATGATTTTCAAAGGGGGCAATAAATAACGTAAAAAAAATCATTGATTGTCTATATTCCTTTGGACTTTAGAGCACCACCTATGTGCACCGTAATAATCAAGCGATTTAGCAGCTACTGCCTGAAACTGCAGTCAGCAGGAAAAAGTTCTTTAAAGTTGTTCAAACTTTTTCTTTCATACACTTTGCATTTCCCTCTCCATCATCTCCTCTCTCCACACTTCTTATCCCATCCCTTAAAGATGTGCACACATATTCTTATCTTCCTAGTCTATATTTACTCATCTTTACCTCCCTCTATCCTCCACTTTCCCTCAATCTAACTCTGCCCTCATTCTTTGCACGCTTTTTCCGGCAGAATACTGGGCCACGGTCTAGTCTGCTACCGGCCACGGTTGTTAGCTGCCAAATAAAAAATGGATGAACCAGTCGGGCCCTGGTGCTGTTCTCCTGCATCTATTTGGTGGGAAAGGAGAGGAAAGTGAGACAATCAGGCCATGTTTTCCTGGCAACAAGACTTCCCAACGCTTTTAGGTTTTTATCAAATTTGAAGGAATTTAAAATTGCGTCAGAACAAGTCAAGAAAAAATGTCCTTAATTTTAGAGAAAAGAATATCTATCTGGTTTAAAAAAAAGTGTACTTTTCCATAAATCCACTCTACATACATCCCAATAAAAGATGGCCAGTCGAGGGCGGGAGTTTTCCCAGTTGCCACTGGGCACGATTCAGAGTAAACATCAGAATGCTTCTCTGACAGAATTTCAAACTAAATGTCTTTCAGCTAAGATTTGGATGGAACCAAAACTGGCAACACATTTGGGACAGCAGGGAATCAAAAATTGATTAGTGAAAAAAGTGGTTAGAAGACATTTTTGGAACGAAAACAAGGCTTACCTTCAAGAAATGGAAATAAACGCAGCAAAACTTACTGTGATCTGTCTTTCTGTCATAAATTTGCAAGTGTGGTGTAGTTTAGTGCCGTAGGATGAGTTCATGTCAGGATTTTTTTAATTTAAAATTACTTAATTTTAGGGGAAAGGATTAAACTAATGATTTGACCTGTAATGAACTACGATTTAACATTATATGTTTCTTGCTAGTTCTAAGTTTTTATTTACCTGTTTGTAGTTTATTTGATTACAGCAAAAAAAATTGTGTAATAAGTGGAAATGACTGATTTTAGAACAAAATGTGAACAAAAAGAGAATCTTAGTAAAAAAAAATGTAAAAGCATGTTATTTGAAAGCTTTCAAGTCTTCGTCCTAATATTTAAATGTTGCATTTTATGCTTTATTTACTTGGATAAAAGTCTAAACTCCTGCTGCATGTAATAACAATCTAATGCAATCCTGCATGGCTGAACCCCCAAACATGTGGGTTTGCTCTTAAACGCTGTTTTATTTCTAGGAATGACACGATGTTTGGGTCGTCTTTAAATAATTACAGTAAACATCTTCCAATTAAAGAGCCACTCTGAGTGTGTGTGGGCTGTGCACGTCAGGTTGGTGTGTGCACGTGCATCTCAAAAACCGTTGTTTAGCTTTAACGTCCCCTCGGGGGGGCAGTAGACTGAGGCATGCTCGGTGGTATCAGTATCCTCCAGAAAACAGGTGAAATGATGATCTTTGGATCCACTTGCCTCAGCCTCACTCTGTGAAAGTTTTTCACCGTCTGCTCAGTCGAACGGGTCCGACTTAAAGCGCTTCTCGCTTCTGCGTGTCTGCCCCCGACAACAACAGATTTGATTGTGTGCATACAAGGGAGAGCGTGCGCTGCTTAGATGAAAAATGTGTTTGAATTAGTCTGGGGTAAGAAGTTGGGGCATTACTTAGTCTTTCTCCCACCGGCGCCCCCACCTCCATGTCCATCAGTCAAACCATTTGTGAACACATTGATCCTTCCCTCCCTCCCTGTTTCTCCCCTCCTTCTCTTCCATGCTGGATATTCCCAGGGTTTGGAAGGAGGAGAGCCAGAATGGCTCAGACAGCCATTGATTTTTATTTTATTGGTCTACTTGTGGAAAAAAGAAGGATAAGGGAGGGCCTGAGAGATGTATCTCCAAAGCTAAGTTTGCTGGTAGTATTGTGTGTTGTGTGTGTGTGTGTGTGTGTGTGTGTGTGTGTGTGTGTGTGTGTGTGTGTGTGTGTGTGGGTGTGTGTGTGTGTGTGTGTGTGTGTGTGTGTGTGTGTTTGTGTGCACGTTTGAAGGTGGCTTGGGCCTGTCTGAGGTTGTTTTTGTTTTGGGGAAGGGGTGTTATCTGTCTGTCTAAAGGTGTGCATATGTGTCTGCATGTCCAGCCACCTCTGAGAGCCATCAAAGCAGCGCGAACAAGCGTCTCTGTGTGCCCAGCCGTGTGTCTTTGTGTGTAAGTGTGCTTACATGTGTGTCACTGAAGGAGCTGGGGAATCTGGGTTACTGATGGAGCTGGCACCAGGGACTTGGACCCCAACATACACACACACACACACATCTCCACACAGCTGAGGTGCATCCCGGTGCTCATTAGAGCTGGTAATAAGGCTGAAAGAGGAGGGAGAACCAGGCAAAGGAAGTGAGGGAGGGAGTAAGAGGTTGGGAAGGGAGAAAAGGGAGGGGGTGAAAAAAAAGAGAGATTTTAAATTTTAATAACACTGGTACGATTTTGTAAATCTTTCCTGACAGAAAAGTCCTCATTATTTTCATCTGTCTCTGAGGAGCCTCTCCTCCAGCTTTGCCTCCTTGGGTAAACGGACTTTTCTCTCTCCTCCTCCACCTCTCATTCCCTCTTTCTGTCCACTCAATCCATCTCTCAATTCTATTTTTTACAGTTTCTTGCTTTCCTTGTTTATGTTCAATTGGTTGTTTTATTATTTGCTCATTTCACTGCTTTTTTTTCCCCGTGTGAGTTATTCTGCCTGAACGGCTGTCCGGTGGGGTGTTAACCCACTGCCAAACTTCTCTGACGGATCCTCAGGAGCCAATAGAAAAGCCGGCGCACTTTCCTCCCGTTGGTTGACATTTTAGGTACAATGAGGAGATCCAGTGAACGCCTATGGAGCATTCAGCAGCACTACTGAAACCGAGAGTTCAAAGCAAAACAAAATTCTTAATAAGAGTTATAAAATAAAAACCCTTTACAGTTTGAAAGGTATAATTTTGTTCTTTGATTACTATTAAATATGTTTATTGGGAAAGTACTGACTTAAGGCTCATTTAAACCAAGTGTGTTTACATGAGCACTTTATTGTGAAATCTACTATTTATGTTCTACTTGTCTGTGAAAGAATAATTTAGGTGAAACCTCTCAAGACTATATTTTTCCCGTACAAATCTGCAGCTGAATTAGCATTACACCCCAACCTCATTGAAGGGACTGGAGTGAAGGTAGCAGTTGGTGTGGACGTGTCAGCACACACACATCACTTCCTGCTTTTATGTGAAGTGTCAAATCTGGAGGGTGGATCCAGTTTGACGAGTTCTGTTCAGTTTGAGTGTCGTCAGGACAGAATCAGCCGCTCTGCAAAAAATTTAAAAAAGATGATGTCCTCTAAATTTTGAGGTTTTCCTTTTCTTTTCTGACTTTAAAGACCAACTCCAACGAAAACTATTATTTTGGTGTTTTTAACATGGTCTAATGGCAGTTTTCTAATAATGGAGAACATATATAAAGAAATTTAAGTTCAAAATTTCATTTCTGAGTATTTCTTTATTCAATTCGTAAATCGGGAGCAGACGAAAAAATGCAAATTGAGAAGAATGATCCGTTCTGGTGCATTCACTTGTAGATGACCAGATCCGTGTACGTCTTTGTTTTCCCCGTCCGAGCTGGTATCTGGATCAAAACTGAACGGCCGGAGAGCTCCAATCTTGCTCAACTTTACCTTAAATGATTAAAACAAGTTATATAAGCCGTTTTACATGCTCTCTCAGATTGTTTAACGGTGAATCAGTTTACGACAAAAGAACGTTTGATGTTTTTTTTTAAAATTTGTCCTTAGAGATAAATATCTTAAAATACAGCACCATCATATTCTGTAAAGCTTTGAAGCTTTGAGTGTTTGAAGTTATTCTGTGTTTGCTGGCGAATCACACTCTTTTAATAAATGCTGTTTTATTTGCGCCCATGCTTGCAGCCAAAAAACTAAACTTTCTTTACATTTTTCCTCAGCAGTCCTCTAGTCATCTCCTCCCTTTTTTTTTCCCTCCTAGCAGAAAAATTAACAAACAACACAAAGTGAGCTGGTTAACACACACACACACACAGGAAAACACTCCTCTGGGTATTTGGATGGAATAAATAATCATCGTGAATAATGAATGTCAGTTAATTTGGAGAGATGTGGTCTTGCTAAGTACGCTCTGATTAGAGTTTCACTGGGATCTCCTCCCCAGTTTGCAGCAGCCAGACTGACTCATCTAAGCAGGATGGTGAGGATGGTCTATCCCTGCACAACTTCTACGGAGGGCTTTTCTTTCTGTGTAATCTGAAAGATAAATATCTACTGGATTATGATGCATGGATTTATTCAAGGAGAAACATCTTCTTTTAAAGCAAATCTAGTTGCAATGAGCACTTGTATTATAGAGTTTTACCGCTCAAAGTTATCCTAAAACGGCTGAAAGTTATCTGTCCTGGTTTTGGGTGGGCACAGTGGCGATGTTCCTATGACCAAACTGGCTCCTGGTATGAATGGATTTCCAAATACTTTTTCCTCACAGCAGAGCCAAGCCTTAAAATTCTTTTAGAGGTTACTTTTATATGTATTGTGTGTGTGGGGTCATGTGTCATGTGTGTTAACGGAGAAGAGTGGAAAAGGTGGGTTGGGTTTTTATTGTAATGTTAAAGCACTTCAAGTTGTGCAAGGTCTGAGAACGCTTTTTATAAATAAAGTTTGATTTCATTTAAAAATAGAAAAAGAACAGTATTTCAATGCCTTAGTCACAACTGCCTTTACAGATGGATGTGCGCTGTCTACATATGAAAAATGGGGAAACCCCGCAGGTGGTCCGCATCAAAATCTTTTTCAGTTTTCTAGCACCCTAAGTCCCTTTATGAGGTGACCTCTCCTGTCTATGACTCTCCACGTGGCTGGAAAACCCACAAAACTGCATCATATGTGTGCATGAGACTAAGGCATTGGCAAGGAAATCTCTAGAAAGTAGTCCAGTTATCTATCCATGCAGCAAGTCATTTTAAATTAACAAGAAATCCTATAAGATACAAATTTAGAAAGGAGTTCCAAGCAAGCATTCCCGTTAGAGAGAATTGCTTAAAATGGAATGCTATGCAGTCCAGTAACAGGTATGCTTCTCCATGTTAGGAATTCTGTTTAATAAAATTCATTTAGATTTTGAACATCTCTTCAATCTTTCTAAAATTGAGGTTTTTAGAGTTGTAAATCAAGTTTTTTCTTTTTTCTAGAGTAAGGAGGAAAAAGGATTTTGACTCATTTCAATCATTCCCAATTTGTTTTTAGATCCGAGCTCCTATTGAGACAAAAAAAACTCTCAACTGTGCTGATTTTGTGAAAAGCTCGAGTACAACAAAGATATGTTATGACTTGGTCAAATCTCTTGAATGTCTAAGAACAAGGTTTTAAATCCACGGTTTGCAGTGCTTTAGTTCTTCAGGATCTCTTCTGCATCTTTAGCTCTGAGGTGTTTGCCATGACAGTGAAAGAATCCTTGAAGAGGAGGAGTTTTGAAAAGTACACTCTTCCCTGACAGAAAGTCTATACGAAGAAAGCAAGATGTAATCATTAATGCTTATCACCGGGACACAACAGTGCAGAGTCGTGTTTTTCTCATCTCCTCCTCCTGCTGTGGCTTTAAACTAAGTGGCTGGTTGAGGCGGCGGCGAATCCGAGCTGTTGGACAGCACGAGGCTGTGAGCTCCACTGCTGTGTCGGCGCAGACTCCGACTTTAGAGGGTAGCGGGGTGACTGAACAACGAGCCAACCACACACACACACACACACACACTTCCACCACCTTCCACCAGTGATAAATGGCCATGGCACGGGCTATTCATCTCCTGCTTAGAGAAGTGGACAGTGCCCCCCTACCGGCCTCTCCTCCACCCCTCCACATGTCAGCAAATGTGATAATTCTCTCATTTGTCAGAAGCAGCGGAGGGTTAGGAATGTGTGTGTGTGTGTTTATCTATGAGTAGTGTTACACACACTGGGGAACTTGGGGCACAGAGGATAAGTGTCCACATAAGCACTTACTGGAACTGTCCAGCATTGTTTCCTTTCACTTTAAAAGCCCCCTTTTGTCAAGTTTACTTCGGTCAACGTTGGAAAAAGTAAATGTGCAAAAGGAAGCTTTTTTTATTTTATTTTTTACATTTTATTAAAAGATTCCACCATTAATGGAAGGATTTTATTGCCTACAGGAAACTACTGAGCCACTTTTTCCACTTTAAAGAGCAAATAAAGTTCTGTGTTTGTGCTTGTTTGGTTTGGGGGGAAAAAACTCATGCAAACAGTAAAAAAAAAAAAAAACCCTTAAAGCAAATTGTGCAATGTTGATGGTTTTTCAGATTGAATGCATGTGATAGATGCATAATTTAGGCCTAATGACAACTAATAAATGTCTCCAGCTTATAGGTGCCTTTCTAGTTTACTCATAAACAAACGATTCTTTTCCGTCCACTCATAAAAAACTATGATTTGGCTGAATCTGACCTGCTGTCTGTCTTTTCTTTTGCTTCTTCTCCTCAGGATCATCCAAAACCGCGTCCTGGTCTTCATACTGGGAGCCATCATTCTTCTCACCATCATCCTGGCCATCTATTTCAATCTGCGAGGCCACTGATCTCAGCTGTACACACATACGTACAAGCTCCCCCCTCCATCCCAAAACAAATACAAATACACACTCACCCTTGATTAATAGCGACAAACGCGTTGTTCTGCTGTAATTAGGACAAATGGTCCCAATGAATCACTGTTTCCAAAGCCTGACAGGGAGCTTTTTTTTCCTCCCCATCTCTCTGTTTCTTCCTTTTCTTTTCTGCCTTTTTTTCCTCCCTTTGTGCTTCCTTTCTCCTTCTTTCTCTCAGTTGTTTATTTCCTCTCTGTGTCAGGCTTTTTCTTACATCTCTAGGGGGATAAAAAAAAAAAAAAAAACTTGGTGAGAATTTTTTCCACCAGTTAAATCTTTCTGTGGCATCATATATAGTTTGGTGAACACAGTCCGAATCAAAGCCGATTCCCAAGTTCCCTTTCCTTTTTTTCCACAACAGAGGTGTGGCAAGCCACTTTCCAGATCTGTATGAAAAGAAAAGTCTTAAAACGATGAAAATGTAATGTTAGCTTCTGCAGCTTCATGATTCAGTAAATCTTTATAGACCCTTGCATACAAAGATACCTAAAAATACATTCACAGCACATCAAGTTGGTCGTTTACTCTGAGTTGTTATTATAGTTTGCATTTAGTAAACAAACATGGGAATATTTTAGGAGCCCAGCAACTGAGACTAATAAATATATATATATCGCTTTGCTACACTTTTAAGGGAACACTGACCGGGCCTTGTCAGGTTCAACCCATAAAACAATCCAGAGAAAAGCTTTTCCTGACTGTAAAGTATGAGCGTCAGCTTCCAGGCTCTCCCAAAGCACACATTACAACTCATTTTTATGGACTTGCGGAAATTACAAGTTTCACACTGTTGTGTACTAACATTTAAATGTCTATCTTGTGTAGTTTTTTTTTCTTCGATATGAGCAATTTTGTTTGTATTTATTTATGATTTCAAGATTCCAATTAAAATGTATGTAGTGGAACTGTACAAGAGAGAATTTTTGTTGTTGTTTCTAACATTGTTTGTGTTATTAGTAGATGAAGAACAGAAGGCAGGACAAGGTGAAGTTTGTCATCATATTCTTTCATGAATGTAGTTTGTTATATGTCTGAATTCCGTCCCTACCTTCTAACTTTAAAATAACTATATAATGCGATACTATCTAGTGCCCTGGATTTTAAAAACAATTCGGCGACCATGCTCAGTACTGTTACTTTTTTTTAATTATTAAACTGCAAATATGATGTCACAGCTTTCCCGAAATAAAAACCAACTAGATACATTTTACAAATACTATTTATGGGTTCTTAAAAAGGAAAACTTGGATAGTTTAGTTTTTTCCCCGCATTAAAAAAAAATCATTCAAAAGCAATGCATTGTGGTCTATATTCTAGTGAGCATCAACACTCACTGGTTTTTCGCAGAGACTTCTGGGAAATTTCTAAGGCTCTTGATATATATATTTTTTATATATATTCCAGAAAAATCTTGAACTTTGTGGCACGAAAACCTAATTAGGGATGGACATAGCTTAGGATCCCAGCAAAAAAATCCAAAGATGGCAGCCATACACTTGATGCAGTCTTTCAATTTTAGGGGTATTTGTAGAATACTATATGTGTTTTATGTATACTTAAAGATTACATTTTGGGATTTCTCATGGCTAACAAGTTATATACATTATATATATGTTTTTATTTATTTATTTTTTTCTAACACGCCATGTAGTGCTCTAAGTAGTGAGTAGTGAAGGAATTCAGACTACAGTGTTTGTTCTGAGTATGGAGTGACGTATTTTCACATTTTTGCTATTTAATTCTTCATAAAATCTGGGAAAATCCTCATTTAAAACCCGTTTTTATGATTTTTCTACATGTGACTTGGAGGATGGATAAGAGTGCTGTTCTAACCAGAAGTACATATGAGGGTAAAAGTGTCTCTCGTGGTCGCTGTTCCCACTGAGGACATTTGCTATTCTGTTTCAGAGCCATAGTCTTCTATTTGGTCCATGAGGGGGAGGAGGGGTTCGTCCCCCTCCACCCCATAAACACACACCAGAGTACCTCCCCAGTCACCCATCGTTTCACAGGCCCTCACCAGCCGCTGCTCCGTCGTCGGCTTCAAAGCCTCAAATTAATGGCCAACAAAATAGCATGCCTCCAAATGTCCAAATGTCCCATGCGGGGCCACCCCACCAAGAGTTATCATTAAAGTCGGGGACTAACGAAAACCGAATCAAGGAAAAAAGAAGTGAAAAAGGAAGGAAGGACATTGGCGGGGGGCGCCAAGGAGGGGGTGCGTTCCCCGGTAGTTGGGCAAACCCCGTCTGTTAATGACCCTCATAGATGGTGCCTTCACCCAGAGAAAGTGCACGGTGTGTGTCTGCCTGCATGTGCAGCCTGCCTACAGTCTGTGCTCTCTTCTCTGTCTTACCCCCCCCCCCCCTCCTTCCCCCTTTCCCTGTACCTCTCCTGCCACCTCCTCTCCTCCTCCCTGTCCTCCCCTCTCTCCCTGCCTCCCTCCATCCCAGCCTGTCAGATGAGCAGAGCGGTAGCTAGTGAGTGAGCGGTGGAAGGCAGCGTGGCGGCGGCTTCTATTTGAAGTTGTAATGGTGTCAAAAAGTCAGGGCTGACTGACAGACGTCAGTCCCACAGGGCCTCATTAAAAACAGACCCACTTGACAAGGAAATAATTGAACGCCGGCGACAACTCCAGGGCCCCTTCGTGTTTTTAGATGTTTTTATTTTCTTTTCATTATTAGCGCCGAGCTATTATGTTCATTAAGAAATGGCATTAAGACAAGTTTTAAAAGCGGGCAATGGCGGGGAGGGGCGGAGGGAAGGCGAGGATGCACTGAGGTGGGGAGACAGCGATTTGTGTAGAAACCCCTGTTTTGTTTTATTATTGAAAACGCCGTCATGTGATCGCTCGGCTCTCCCCTGTTTCCATTCTTCTTTTCATCCCCCCTTTTTTCCTCATTTATCCCCGGGCTTTCATCTTTTCCCCGCGTCTCTCTCTCTTTTTCTCCCTACCTTGCCCGTCTTTTTCGTCTTTCCGTCGCACTCTTTTTCTCGGCGAAGTGGGCGTCTCGGAATAAGACCTGGATTATTCATTAACCTCCCCTCCCCACCACCGCATCACCCCCACTCCCTCCATTTGCTGATTTAGTTTTCGACAAGCGTCTCGCAGCAGAAGAGAATGAGAACTTGTCAAAAATGGGTTATATCTTATTCCAAAGGGCAACAAAAGCAGCAGCAACAGACATCTTTTAATATTTAATCTAGATGGGTGTTAACCCTTCTTAAGTCTAAAAAGAAGAAGGGTGGGAGGTAAATAAACATGAAGAATTAATTATTGTATGTCTGTAAGGTGAGTTTGTCTCCAATAATGTGACAGCTCCATTTAAAAGCCCATTATTTTCTCATCAGTTTGCTCCTTTTGGCTGTTTTTTTCTTTTTTTTTTAGTTACACAGACAGTAGGATTAGACTTTTATTTAGTCATTTTCTAATCTATTGCTGAACTTCCACGCCTCCCATCTTCCAGCCAATCCCCTCCTCCTGCTCCCCAGCAGTTTCGCAGCATCTGTGATAAACACACAGATGTTCGTCAGAATGACTACTACCCTCGTTTTTGGCAATCTGTTCCTCTGTGTTTGTGTGGCACCTGTGGAGGGTGGGCGCCTCTTCATCTTAAAGGGTGTCCACAGCGCTGTCACACATGCACAAACATGCATGTATTTTTAAAGAGGGCCCACAACACACCCTGGAAGAGAAAAAGCAAACCACACACACACACACAATGGCTCTGTTTGAGAACTAGAATGAGCCTCCTTCTATTTGATTCATAGGACACAGCGCTGCACGTATGGTAGATGCACCCCATTAAGAGCACACACACGATCTAGTGTACGGGTCTCCGAAACGGAGCCATGTTCTCCATTTGTACACGCCACCAGCTCTAGCAGAATGGCTCCCTTTCTCTCATCTGCCCTTTATCTGCCTTTTCCTTCACCCCACGAGCGCCGTCGACCGTTTTATTGGTGTTTGTGCTCACAGTGAAATGACAATGACCCCCATTATTTCAGGAAGCCACAGGGTCTGCAGCCATACATACATTGATGTCTGTATGCTTGCACGCACATGATGCCTCCCCCTGTCGCTCAGAGAAAGAGGAGATGCCGGATTGTCTGTTATTTCCGCGTGACTCATTCTTTCCTCCGTCCAGATGGACCAATCAGAACTGGATTTGTGTGATCTTCTGTCTGTGCCTGTACTGTTTAAAGCATTTCTGATAATAAAAAAAAAAAATCAACATATTGTGCTGCGACTCTTGACTGAGTCAGACCAAATCACTCAACAGAGAAGAAAGTAACAGATTACTTTTTTAACGTTGCTGTTTTACATTTCCTGTTTTCAAAACCTAAAAGTTCAAAGGTTAACTTATATACTTAATGTATTGATTGTTTATATGCATGAATTCTCGTTCAGCAGTTATTTTTTCATCTGAGGAAGCCACAGAGTTCACCTGCATGAGGACAAAGTCTGGACCTTGATGTTTCTCCACATTTGATTGGCCGGTTCAGTCACGGTGGATCCAGTTCTAGAAGATCTCTGCCAATCAGAGCAGATCCTGTAGAGGTTTGACACGGGAGCCCTTTGTGAGCTTTCTTTACATTTACAAATATCTCCACTTTTTGTCAGCATAATTGTGAGATGCATTGTGTTCTTTGTTGACAGATGAGTGGGAACTACTTGTAGTGTTGAAGGTTAGCTTTTGAGGGAGGCAGCTGATCGTTCCGGTGAGCAGATGAGAGCAGAAAGAGACGGTTCTGTTTTTCTTACACCTCCACTGGAGTTTGTTTCCTCTGTTCGTCCACGCCTTTTGTCAGCTATGAAAGCTCATGCAAACGGAAACAAACAAGCAAATGGTGCTCTGCTGGATGATGAAGCTTCACTTGCAAGAGAACCCGAGTGCGCTGCAGCAACTAGAGATGCTGCGATTCACTTTTGCCTAAATTAAATTAAGCTTTGCGAGTATTTCTTTATTATTATTTGTTGTGAAACAGGAGCAGACCAAAAATACAGTTAGAAAAAGAGCTTTTGAGTAATGTAGGAAATGAGCAGGGCAGGCCACAAGCTCCCTGCACCATTCCGATGCATCCACTTCTAAAAGATTAAATTGTACGGCTGGATAGCTTTAATATTACTCACCATTTTTGTCTCTTTAGTAATGACAGGTTGGGGTTGTGAGGGGCTGTAAGCTAGCGGGAGAGTGTAAACAGGAAAACCTCTAAGTCCCCTTTCACCTGGATGGTGAAAGGGGACTTAGGGTTGCTACTCGTCAACGGTTTTCCCCCCATTACTCGGAGGCAAATTTATGATGTACTGCCACTCTGCAGAAACTATGTCCTAGAAAATGACACATTTTTGGATTTTAGCTAAAAACTGCATAATCATTATTAACAGACCACTGGGAAGGCTTTAAAAACAGTTCAAAAGATGATAAATGCTTGTATTTCATCCAGGGGATTAAAACAGTCCACTAAACCAATCAGAAGGCGCAAGATTTCTTATTTAGTTTGTAATGTTGATGAATCAAATCAAACCAAATTTTCTATAGCACTTTTCCAACTAATGCTACCGAAAGTGTTTAACATAAAAAAACATAATCGAATTTTAAAAACAAACAAGTCAATGCCATCACCCCCCCCCCCCCCACACACACACACACACACACACACACACAGACACACACCATGATAAAAAAAAATGATGACATGATGCAATGTAGACATCTGGCTTTGTACTGAGGTGGGGACATTATATTTTGGGGACATGTCCACATCAGTGACCTCCCACTTAGGTTCACAGAATACGCTACCACGGGACACACCCCCTCCTCCCCCCCAGATCTAAGTTTAAGAGCCAGAGATCCCATTGCAGTGACCCCGTTCACTGAGAAGGGTCAGTCACTGACGTGGAGGATCCCTCTGAGCAAAACACTGGAGTTACAAATACGATTTAAAAAGGACGAAAATTTGTATAAATTCAAACAGATAAATAACCAGATACGTACATAAATAAACCTTAATAGACAGATATAAAACAGCAAATGTGAATAAAATAAGAATGAATATATATATTCATTTTTATTTTAAATATAAACAGTCTCTGCATATTAACTGCGTGAAGCCTCATCGTACGTTTTAGTTCTTACTTTTGGGATAACCAAAAGACCTGTATCCGAGGACCTACGGGTTCGCTAGGGCTCATACTTTAAAATCAAATCTGATCAATATGAATGCCCTAGACCATAAAACCATTTATAAAACAATCAAAGAACTTTAAAATCAATTCTTTGCACAGGAAGCCAATGCTGCAAAAGGGTTTGAACCAAAATATTTCAAATATAGTAAATTAAAGTCCCACCCCAACTATATACTTATCTATTTTAAATAAGTTCCCAGTTGTCTTTTAAGTATGTTTATGCCGTTTTCAGCATACATTAAAAAAACGTGTCATTTTTCAAGACATTTTTTGCAGAGCAGCAGGAGTTCATTAGAAATTTGCCTCTGAATTGTGGGAGAGACTTTTGACAAAGAAGTAAGCCTCTGTTGATATCCCATCATCCCTTTGTTTACACTCTCTCCCACTAGCTTACAGTCCCTCGTAACCCCAACCTAATATTACCGGAGCAACAAAAACAGCGAGCAATATTGGCGCTTTCCATGCCAGCTCAGACGGGGAAAACAAATTTGAATGAACACATGTTCAGAAACACATTTTTCATCTTAAATTCTTTTAAATATGCCATCCATCATGAGAAAAATGCTAGAAGAACATGTTAAAAACACTAAAACCAGGATTTTCACTGGAGTGGTTCTTAAAAAAAACAGGTATTTTTTGTGGTTACTTTAGAAATGAGCTGTTATCTTTCCAGTAGCTTTACAGTCATTTTCCCTAATATTATGCTCAATGATTTTCATTTTTGGTTCCTTTTTTTTTTTCATTTTAAACACTTTCTTTAACATCGTAAATATTTAAGAAACACCATGTTGGATCAGACTTCTCAGTTTAACACCTCTAACTGTGGTACTTTACCTGTAATTGAGTATTTTAGCAGCACTGCAGAGCTTCTTCCACAGCTGTCACTCAGCAGCATATGCCCCCCCCCCATATCTCATCTCCATCGTACCTTTCCTTTCCCTCCCTGTAGTATTCTGACACACCCTTTGAACTGAAATTAACACTTTACCATTACAAAGACAAAGACTTGTAACCAGTAAATCCATTTGCATGATAATGCAGGGAGGAAGAAAATGCTGCTGTTAATGGCAGGCAACCCCCCCCCCCCCCCCCCCATCTTTCTCTTTTTGGCTCAACTCTTTATGTTACTTTATGTTCTAATATATGAGTTTTCTAAAAAGGAGACAGCTACATTTAGTTTTTTTCCGCTTTGGTTGGATGTTTTTTCTATAAAAGACAAATGGTGGATGAGAGAAGTGAAGGGGAGAAGAGTGGCCGGTATGTTTTAGAGTGGAGGCTTTAGCCGGGCTCGCCTTTGTACAGTAATTTACTTTGCATACGGTGTCTTAGCAGACACGATTCTAAATTTCCAACTGGGAGGCATCAGTGGAGGAATCACCGTCTTCAAAAGACGGCCTGCCAGTCACGCTCCTCCCGCAGCCGGAGATCTGAGCGCGCAGTGATAACCCACGACAACTTTCTAGAAAAACGGGGAGTCGATCAGCTTTGATGGAGCACATCCTCCATGACAGGCTACTGAGGAGCTCGCTAATGAACTGGGAAGGAGGGGGGTGGGCATCACTTAGGTTAAGAGGATGAGTGCGGGATAGATGGATAGATAGATAGAGGGAGGGATTTTATCCTCAGCTATTATATATGTTTAAGTTTCTCTCTCTTTAAGAAAAAGATTTGCCTGTTTTCTGTCAAACCAACCTGCAGATTGGTTGCTGTCAATCAAAAACTCATTGTGTCACTGTTTGTTTCCATGTTGGTCAAGATGCATATTTGGATACTCATAAGGAAAGTCAGGTCACAAGGCCGGTAGCCGCTATGTATTTTGCTCCTAGACTTTCAGAGGATTCATTCTTCATCCCATCTATAGATATAAACCTTACAGTATCATAAAAATTACACTAAGTAAGAATCCATAGAGCAGTGTTTTTCAACCAGTGTGCCGTGGAAGATGGTCAGGTGTGCCGTAGGAAATTGCCCTCATTAACTGATCTAAAAACATTTCCCATCTCCAGGATATCAGCTCTTTGTTCATCCAAACAGGCCCTGATAAAACAGCGAGTAGTTAGGAATATGAAAGAGCGTAAAATACTTTTTTCTTTGTGTTTATTTGATTTTATTAAAGACATTTTGATAAGAATGACGGTACCGCGATTTAGCCGTAGCGTCAGCTGTTTTCTGAAAAGTCCCGCCCCTTTAACTGTTTCCACCAATCAATCTTGGAGGCTTAATCATACGTCATCAGTCTGACCAATAAGAAGTGGTTCAAGTCTTCACTTCCTTGTTCGGATTCTGCTCATAAAGTCTCAGTTCCAACAAAAATACCAGCCGAAGCTCGTCTTTAGCGGTGTAGCTTTCCACAGAATCTGGTATCAGACCGTGGAACAAGTGACCAAAACGATGAAGCTCAGAGACACTAGTCTTTCAGCGTTCGGCAGCTGTTTGCACTACATCTCCCATGATGCATTGGGTTAAAGTGACAGCGTCTCAGCGCACAATGAGCCTTTCTTTGTTAAACGAGCCTTTCTTTGCCTCACTGGCATCTGTGTTCAAAACACTCACATTCGCACATCGCTACGCAAGTTTAAAGTCAGTTTTCATGTACAAAACCGTTGAATGTGCGTTGAAAGTTCAACCAGCTGTATTTGGACCAACAAGGGAGTTCGGATTTGGTAGCGACGTATGGATTGATCATGAAGGGAAAATAATTCATTGTATTTTGTGCCGAGCTAGAGTTCTATGACCAAGTCTTTCATATATCGGAATAGAGCTGTGAAATAAAAAGCCTGGAGCAAGATTTGCACCGCTGCTACATTTCCAGCTGCAGGTGGTGGATATGCTCTAATAGACCAAAAAAAATGAAGAAGCCCCTCCCTGCTTGTCAAATGTGAACATTATAGGCTAGACTCCCCTTTTAAGAACTCATATCACATGTCCGGTGTGTCTGCATCTTCACACCCAAAGTTTTTACTTGTGGTGCAGGAACTATATTTAACTAACAACACTAAACAACAAATTTAACTTCTGACAACAACTAAAACCCTGACAAACACAAAAAAGCCACAAAACAATGGAAATCCTAATCTCCCATAATGCACATCCCCTTGCAGTTACAATAATAAAAAGGATCTCCTTCACAACACCTTCTTTTGGAAGTACAAATTAAATAGCTGTGTTTTGTTCACTCTAGAGGCTAAAGCTCATATCCATCTTGTTTGGTTTTTTAGTATGAGTTCTGTAAATAACGGTGACCCTACAGTTTTGTAGAACTTTGAAGGCCTCAGGCAGATTTCTTGGCACCTGAATATACAAGGAAGCTGAAAGATGTTTGGATGAAAACTCTACCATAATGTGCAATACAGTCAGCAGCTGAATAAGAAGGAAAATAGTTTCAAAATTATATAAAGTCATTTTTAATGACATCTTTATAACAGTAAAATAATTAAACCTACTTTTCTAAATGTGTTCAGGGCAGCAGAGAAGGCCTTGAAGGCCTTTAATAGCAAACAGGTCTTCACAGCCTGATTTACGTCTTGTAAAAAAATATATTTTTTTGTTGATGCTTTTACTTATTAAAAACTGGACTTTTAAATCAGGTCAAAGCTTTAGAGAGCTCTGTTATTTAAAAAGATCTCATGATATTCAATCGCCCAAACGTGATTGCATCTTTCCTGAAGAAAATTCTTCAGCACATCCGAGAAATAATGAAAGCAGCCTTGCAGACAAAAATCCTAGTTTGCTCGCACTCCCTCAACAACACACACAAATACACCTTTACTGAGACGTATAGATTTAGCCACAAAATGCACAACTTTTTGTTCATCTCAAGGACTTGTTAAGGCCCAAGTGAACCGAGAGGCATTATTGATTTTCCCTCTTTTCATTCTGCGACTCTGGGATTACCCATTTTCTCATTCATTTTTAAACACAACTCGTGAGATTCTTTCTTTCCTCTTTCTCTCTGTTTATTCCTTTTTCCACCCCCACCCTCAACACCCACCCACCCCACCACCACCACCACCGCTTCCTTCACCATCAGCGCACAGTTGCAGCCACTCCTTTTCCACTATACCAAGTCCCTCCTTGACCCTGAAAATTGTAATTCAGCCGTAGATCACAGCTGCTGAATATTAGGGCTTACAAAAGCAGTTAAATAAAATATGTTGAAATCATATATTCCCAGAGGCCACAGCCGGAATTCAAATCAGGTGAAAGAAAAGGGAAGGAGTCAGGAGGCGGGGGGGTTATGGGTAAAGAGAATCATCTGGATTTGCACCACAAAAGTATGAGGCTGAGCAAAAATTCTGTGCAGTTAAATCAGAGCTGCGGATGGTTTTGGAAACATGAAGACACAAGAAAACACGTGCAGGATTTTTCTATATCTTTTAGACTATTTCAAAGCTTTTCAACCTTATAATTTCATACCTTTCCTTGTTTACAGTTGGTGCCAAAAGCAGGATTGCCCCCAGCTGAAAGTCTCTGAAGTGAGCAGCCTCCCATAACATGCAGTGTCAACCTGTAAAATAATTGAGTCTCCGGGTATTAATGCACTCATTTTATGCTAAATAAGCCAGCAACACTTTTAGCCCATAGGCCTTCCTTTGACCAGATGTAGGAGGGTGTCAAAACATATTAATTATTCTCCTGTTATGCTTTTTATGGTGAACCACAAAGGTTGACCCAACTGAGAGCAGTGCATTATCCAGCGCTATTTAAGATGATAAGACTTCTTTTATTTTTTTCTCTAAATCGCTCTAACATGAACTGCTGATGTGAGTCCAACAAAGGACTCCAAACACGATAAATGTACTTTCATGTCATGCTATGCTGGTGCGATGAGAAAACCATAAACCAAGCTCAGACCTTGTCAGGAGCGCCGTGAAAACTTCTCGCACTCAGGTTCAGCCACACGTTAAAGGTTGGACAGTCCGCAGAGAGGTGATTGATCGTGCTTCAACGCCTCAGCGGTTCTCCAAACACGGAGACGTTCACTTCAGGATCAAGATGCTGAATTCCCAAAACCCAGCGCCTGCATGGGCAGTGTGGCTTCTGCTCGCTTTTAGAACAGAAAACTTGATCAGAATCTTCCAGAGCCGCAAAGAAAATATGAAAAAGCTCTCACTTTCTTAAATGTTCTTTTTGTTTTTAGAAATAATTTCCAAACACTTCCTAATTTGTTTGAAAGTTTCTTGTCTCCTTCAAAAATGATGCAACAGAATAAAAAGCAACTCAAAAACTCGCAACATTAAGTAAAAAACAGATTAGTTGAGCGCCTTCAGCTCTTTTTCTTCCAGGTTGTGGTCAATCAGACGAGTTTAGACTTTAATAGTCAAATCAATACGACATTCAGGATTCCTGAATAATGCAGCTTTAGAGATGGTGAGTCTTGCTTACATGAATTACTTAAACTCTGTGTACAAAATAATGCTAAAAAGTACATTACTATTCTTTTGAGTTAGTTTTTCTAAGCTTTATTTAGTGAGAGCTGCTCTTTTATATGAATCCAACAGCAGCAAAGCATTCAACACAAGAGCACTTCAGTGTTTATTTTTTGAGATTTACAGTTTAAATAGATGTTGCCACTCAGAAGAAGGAAAAAAAAAACCTCTTTTGTTGCTTCGATGGGGCGAACATGTTTTTCATGCAAGCTCCTGTTTACTCCCATTGAAATCAAATGTAGTTTATTACAGCTTATGACGGCGGTTGAAGGTCAGCCGTTTGAAAAGAGAAAGATCTTATTGTTGCACATATCTTGGGCTTTTCAAAGCGCACTCACAACTGTAGTGTTCTTTCGGGGAAAATGCTTCTTTGAGTGGAGGTGCTTCACTGAAAACAAGACAACCTGAATGAAAGGTAAAGAAAACTTAAAGTGGTGTAACTCAGAGCTCTTCAATTTCCATGGATTCATGTAGGTTGAGGGAAGGTCAGCAGCAGGAGAAGCTCGTCTCTGCAGACCTGCTGCTCTGTGCGATTGTGTGGTGGCCTTCAGATTGTCCTGGGGCAGTTTCAAAGTCCTTTGCTGATTAAGTTGCACTTACAACCCTTTTGAATGCAACATTCTTGTTTTTTTTTATTTTATCTGTTACAATGCATCTCTTAGAAATCATAAAAATACTTAATGTATTCCAGCATTTTGTAACTTGGAGAATAAAAAGAAACATGTTTATCTGATAAGTAAACTTCCACAACTTCTTAAAGTTACTTATGTAGGTATTCAATGACCAGACACATGTTAATTTGCAGGGTGTGGAATTAATGTGGAATTATTCAAAAAAGGTTACATTCTTTCAAATATTTGAAAATGTTTTCAATATTTGAGGACTAGTTGGGGTCTTAATTACTGAGCTGTCATGAAATGTACCACTGCACAGTGACCGCATTGCACAAAGAGAAATAACCTGACATTGGAAAACATTGCTATGTATACAGTGGTGGACAAAATTGTTGGTAGCCCTCAGTTAAAGAAAGAAAGTCCACAATGTTCACTGAAATGACTTGAAATGTTCAAAAGTAACAATAAATTAAAATGTACTGAAAATTAAATCATCAAAATCAGCCATTACTTTTGAGTTTTGATTAACAGAATTAGTTTAAAAAACAAACTAATGTAATGGGCTGGACAAAAATGATGGTACCCATGACTTAATATTTTGTTGCACAACCTTTTGAGGCAATCACTGCAATAACGGTTTCTGTTTTTGTCAACGAGCCTTCTGCACCTGTCCACAGGTATTTTGGCCCACTCCTCATCAGCAAACTGCTCCAATTGTCTTAGGTTTGACGGCTGTCTTCTCCAAATGGCATGTTTCAGCTCCTTCCACAGATCTTCAATGGGATTCAGATCTGGGCTCATAGAAGGCCACTTCAGAATATTCCAACGCTTTCTGGGGGTTTCTGGCTGTGTGTTTTGGATCGTTGTCCTGTTGGAAGACCCATGACCTGCGACTGAGACCAAGCTTTCTGACACTAGGCAGCACATTTCTATCCAGAATGCCTTGATAATCTTTAGATTTCATTTGACCTTGCACAACTTCAAGACAGCCTGTCCCAGATGCAGCAAAGCAGCCCGAAAACAGAACTGAGCCTCCTCCATGTTTCACAGTAGGGACAGTGTTCTTTTCGTTGTATGCTTCATTTTTGAGTCTACGAACATAGAGCTGATGTGCCTTACCAAAAAGCTCCAGTGTTGTCTCATCTGCCAATAGGACCGTTTCCCAGAAGTTTTGTGGCTTGTCAACATGCATTTTTGCAAATTCCAGTCTGTATGCAAAGTAATGCATACAGACAACTCAAACAAAACAAAAGTAATGGCTGATTTTGATGATTTAATTTTCAATGAATTTTAATTTATTGTTACTTTTAAACGTTTCAAGTCATTTTAGTGAACATTGTGGACTTTCTTTCTTTAACTGAGGGGTACCAATAATTTTGTCCACCACTCTATATAACATTCATCCATCTGTCTTCCAAACCTTCGTAATCCCTTTTAGGGAGACAGGGTTGCTGGAGCCTATCCCAGCTACTGTTTGGTGAAGGCGGGGTACACCCTGGACAGATTGCCAGTGTGTTGCAGGGCCACGCTCACACCTAGTCTCCAATTACCTTTGACACATGTTTTTGGACTGTGAGTGGAAGATGGAGGGATTGGAACCAGACCCTTGTCGCTGTGAGGCAACACCACTAACCAATACACCACAGTGCAGCCCAATTTGTAAAATGTGCTTTACATTTTTAAAGAATGGACTGAATATGGATGAAGTTAAGGAAATATGTAGAAAGAACTTTGACACTAAGTCCTGAATCTAATTGACACCATTTGGAAAGTCTAAAAAATTAGATTAAATCCAATGTGATAGCTCTTGAATTACTATGTTATGAACTTGTTTGTTTTTTTCTGCACATAACTTTTTTTGTAATTGAATTAGGTTGGAAAAAAGTTCCTTTTCTCCTTACAGAGGAACAGACTTTAGGCATTTTTATGGTTGTAGAATAAACATTTTCTTTTTCTTCCCATGGTCCTAAAATGTCTCTCATTTGACCCTTCATGATTTTAAACTTCTCGGTGTATCAGGAAAAATAATTGAACAAGTTCAAGGCACCACTTGAGAAAAATGTCTTAAAGAGGCCCCTTTTAAAAGTAATACAGGTCTACTTTTAGTGTTTAAATCAAGCTAGAGGCACAGTTTATGGCGTATAATTTGACTTTTTCTACCTTCTTCAAAGGCCCAAAGCGCTTTACAGTCACATTTTAGGTGCAGTTCAATTCCACACCCTGTGTTAAATTAGATTTTTAACTTTTGGTGAGGCATCTTTACATTTGTGTTACACATGAACTCTGAAAGAAAAATTAAAGCTTGGGCTCAGAGCAATCAGATGTATGATACGTATTTAGTCGTCACGTCAACTTTTATTCTTTATTTTGACATAAAACAATTGGAAAATACTCCTAAGCTCTGGAGGATTGAGAAGTTTAAGTAAACATGTATTTACAGAAAAACGTGAAAATGTTATGTAAAAAAAAGCTTAAGAGGCTCTCTTTCTTTCATTAAAGGCTTTCTGGCAGTAAAGCACAGTTGTGCGAGTAAGCAGAGACAAAAGAACGCAGGTTTGTTTCAGCTGTCAGGATGCCTCAGTAGATGTCTGTCAGAGTTTGAACTCCACGGGTTAAACGTACAGACTGATGGATGATGGGTATCCACCAGAGAAGACCCCATCCAAGAAAGGCCAGATATGTGGAAAAAGACAGGCTGAAAATGAACTTAGAGTTCACGGCCTGGAAGGTTTTCTTCAAAGAACCACATATCAGATCTGACCTTGACGGAAAAAACAAAATAAATCCTGAGTGTGGAGTATGGCTTAAAAATTCAGATTGAAATGCAAGCGCTGTGCAATTACTTATGTAATGCATTGTAGTTGAAAGCTGCTGTATAGCATCAGTGCCATCAATGACTGTAATCGCTGGTTTGAAACCTAAATACACAATGAGATCATAAATGTACATTGGTATGCATTTCCTTTGGATTGGAGACCATGTGAAACATGCTGGACAGGTTTGTTTCAGCACCATGGACAGCTACTTAAAGCCTGACTTGGCCAATAGGACTGGCTGAAAAACAAAGGTTCATTAAGTCAAAGAAGTCTTTATCTAGAAAAGACTATATTACATAATCAAACCTGTGATTGATTTTTGAAGCAAATCCATGTCTTTTGTGTTAGTTTTGAAAGTAAGAATTCATAATTTTAGTAATAAAAATCCCATGTTTTTCGGTTTATATAGTTAGCAGTGGGAAAGCAAGTTTTCTAAACCAACCAGAATTTATATCAGAAAGAAAATGGAAAAAAAGTTATTTGACATTTTTTATTTTTGTTGTGATCTTTAGAAACAAAATTGATTTGAATTTAGTCAATATATGATTCATCTGTTAAAATTGAATATATCTAAAAACACTCTAACGTGTAGCAGATTTATTCTTCACCTGCAAGTGTCCTAAAGCCTTACGAAATGGTTCTTCTGGATTTTTGTCCCAGCTCTACCCTGTATCTATAATTTTTGTTTTTCTATTTTGTTTTCAAAAACTAGCTAGAGAAATGTGCTAGCTTTCATCAGCCTCCGTATGAGTTGTTGTTCACCTTTTGTTCTGATTTGCACAGGTGGTTTAGCAGAGATTGGAATGCCCTTCTTGACTCAATCCTGTATCTCATCCGGGCTGGGGACCGGCACAGGGAGGCACAGACTTGTGGTAACGTAATTAGGCAGTAACATGAAGAGTCTTGCCCAAGGATCCACACTGGATGAAGCTCATTGCACCCCCAGTCTCCACATTACATAAACTCATATAGAAATGTTACAATTTTATGAAGAACTGTTAGCTGAAGGTGATAAACTAGAGCCAGAGTGGAAAAAAACTTGCTTAGAGCAGTGTTTTTCAACCAGTGTGCCGCGGCACACTAGTGTGCCGTGGGAGATGGTCAAGTGTGCTGTGGAAAATTGCCCTCATTAATCATTAACTGATCTAAAAACATTAACCATCTCCAGGAAATCAGCTCTTTGTTCATCCAAACAGGTCCTGATAAAACACTGAGTAGTTAGAATATGAAAGATCATAAAATACTTATTTCTTTGTGTTTAACTGATTCTATTAAAGACATTTTGATAAGAATGACGGCACCGCGATTTACCTGCAGCTATAACTGTTTTCTGAAAAGTCCCGCAGCTTTTACTGTCTCCACGACTCCACCAATCATTCTTGAAGGCTTAATCACATGTCATCAGTCTGACCAATCAGAAGTGTTTAAAGTCTAAACTTCCTTGTTCCAATTTAGCTCATAACTCAGTCAGTTCCGACAAAACACCAGCTAAAGCTCGTCTTTAGCGGTGTAGCTTTCCACAGAATCCGGTATCAGACCGTGGAACAAGTGAACAAAACCATGAAACTCAGAGACGCAAGTGTTTCTGCCGTTTTCTCGCCGTATTCACACTACATCTCCCATGATGCATTGGCTTAAAGGGACAGCGCCTTAGCGTACAACGAGTCGTCCTTGTTACACGGATTGAAACCACAACGAACATACAGTTTGCATGTAACTTAACTTTTATTACATCTTTTAGAAAAAACATCTGCAACTTACTGCTTTTTCTGCCACAATTATCACAAAAATGCACGTCAGATTGCCGGGGGGGGGGGGGCTGTAGATCAAAACAGACTATGAGTTTCTGCTCATGGGGGTGCTGGTGTGCCGCGGGATTTTTGTCAAGGTTAAAGTGTGCCGTGGCTCAAAAAAGGTGGAAAAACACTTGCTTAGAGGTTACAAGCGAGAACTTAAAGTCAGTGTTTGTGGTTAGATGTCTTGATTTGTCCCACAAACTGTAGACAGCGGAGATTTTAATCCTTTTTTAAACAGGACAGTTTAAGGTTTCAGGTGGTGATTGAATGATCAAATTTTCATGAACTCTGAGGACACATGCCTCAAATGAGCCGTGAAAACTGTTTATTATCACGGAGAAAGCGATACAACCCCTTCTGGCCAAAGAGGTGTTTGTTGTGTTACATGTGACTCATGGTGAAGTGGCGGCCCTCCCGGATATACACCGTTTCTCTCTAAAAAACACACACACACACAAAAAAAAAAAACAATCTCCTGGTGGAGCTCTGGCTTCAAGCTGATGTGCTATAGGGAGGCGAGGTCATCGGTTCATCCGTCAGACAGACTCCTCGCTGATGGATGGCACTCAGAGCAACGCGTGCCCAATCCGTTGTAGCCCTAACCGCTGAGAAAAGGCCTTTGCAGGCAGAGAAATAAATAAATAAACAGCAACATCAAAGGGATGTTCAAAAGAAAAACAAAGCCTGCGCACATTCGTTTTGCGAACACACGCACGCCTCAGCCCTCTCGCACACATCCGGCTAGCAAAGAGGAAAAAGGGGGAGGTGGAGGGGAGTAAATACAAAGGACTGAAAACATACACGTAGTTTACTCTCCAATGACACCGAGCTTGAAGAAAACAGACAAAACAAGGCAGAGTGGCAAAAATTGAAGCGTTTGATGGTTCAATATTCACTCTGAGCAAACTCCAAGGATCAAGACAAAATGGAACCCAGTTGCCGTTTTTCCTATCTGTGATGATTGCGTTTCTCATTATTTCACCGTCTGGTTGGGAGGGGAGGATCATTTCCATTTTATTTCCTTGATGCATTTGGAGTGAGGGGCTGGTGTTGCCTTTAAAATCCGGTTTTCCTCTGACTTCCTGCACAGATTTCTATGTTCAGGAGGTTCTAAGGACAGAAGAAGTCTGGTGTTCATCCTGTCACGCATCAGCATCTAAACAACAACAACAAAAAATCTTTATCACGGTAAAACAAACAACAACTTCAGAGGTGGGTGGGAGCTGTAGGATCTCTCAAAAACTTGTCCGAATAAGTTTGAGCTCCAGAACTTTGCCCTTTTAAGCCCAAAGGAGGCAGAGGATCCTTGAAATGACTATTGGGTGCACCCCTCCATGTTTGGCTCCCCTTATTGCCCCTGCAGACATGTTGCCCCCTCTTATTTTATTATACTTTTCCATAAAGCTGAGCAGGAAGCGGCGTGCTGATCTTGGTCTGGTTTAAGTGATTCCTAAGAAAGGGCGGCTAAATGTTTTTGTTTCCGAGATGGTGGATATTGGCAGCTCGGAATGGTGAGCGCTTTGGTTGCTCGCATGGCCTTGAGTTAGTCAGCACGGACTCCATTCATGAAATATTGAGGAAGGCGGGAAAGCTCAGCCGGGGCCTCGTGTACGATGTGTGCTTTTTGAGGGGAATGCTTGATTCTCCAAACAGTGGGTGTTGTGTCAGCTCCCCCTAACCAAAACAAACTCCTATAGCCCTCTTAGTCTACTCCTAAGATCTGAAAAGTGAATTACAATATAGCACACCTTCCACTGAAAAGGCTCCCTCTCTTGTTTCTGCCCGCCAATCCTTTCTATTTCACACACATCAGCCCTCCTAGATTTAATCTCATCCGCATTCCCTTAATCTTTTGATTTCTTTACATCTCCATTTCCACATGCAAATCAATTCCTCTCATCTTTTTGATTATTCCCCTTCTCTTTCTGCCTCTTTCGGTGTTTTTTCCAATCAGCCGCGGCTGTATATGTGTGCAGAAATGCGTGTGCCAAGTCAGTCGGTGAGCTGAGCTACAGTACAGACAGTTTAGTACAGTTGAAAGAGCACATCAGACTTGTGCTCTGCTCTCTCTGAGGGCTGATAATATGGGCCCCTCTTACCTGTTAGGAGCTAGTGAGCCGCTGCTCCTCCCTTTAAATGAACTTCAGAGGGCGGATCAGATTGACAGGAACACAGAGAGGGCTGCCTCGTTTGACTGGCGGTCCTGTCAAGGTGAGCCCAAGGTGCTCTCTCAGGCCTGCGCTGCTTTCCACAACGCTGCCCTGCTGCACTGATTGGCTCTTAATGGTGCAGTAATGACCAAAATAAAGCCTTTTGCGTGCGCGCTCACCCGGCCGCAGAGCCACACGCCGTCTCAACAGATTGTAGGAAGCTGAAGCGGGCCAATTTAGCGTCGCTTGAGCTTAATCTTTGTTCCAAAGTATGTGAGGGAAATACAAAGTTGGGCGCAGAAGCAGTTTGAGGAAGCATTAGGGTTGCCAGGTCTCACCCCCCCTCCCCCCGACATATTCTGCATGGTAATAAAGCAGAGGGGGAGCCTCTTTTTAAGCCTCAGCACCTTAATAGCCCGTATGATGACACTTTATCTATAGTTTGTGCATATAATCACCAAACTAAAGGGGGCGACCTGAGGGTGTAGGTTCATCCGCTGACACTTGACATCTTTATAATTAACTGGGAAGGTCTAATCTCTGGCTTCAAATGACGCAAGGCCACATTCCATTTAATATGCTTATAAGCAGCATGTTTTATTCAAATATGCTGATGAGAGTCTGTGAGAAAACAGACTTTGTGACACAGGTTTTTCCACTCCTGTCGTGGTGCGGTGCGGGTGGGGGGTGCTAATGGACCTTCAGGGATCGGAGAGCACCAGCCCTTCCGAATTCTTCATTCCCTGTGGAAAATCGGAAGTTTACTTCCAATTTTTAGTCATATGTATTTAACCTGTATTTAATATCAAAATAAAGATATTGGTTGTGTCCGAATTCCTTCGCGACTTAGTGCACCATACAGTGTGTTGACCACTTTGTGGGGGGGGTCCGAATCTACAATTCCAAAATCGAGTGCCAAAGAAATTTCCCAGAGGTCTCTGCAAAAACTTGTGTGCAATGGTCACTAGATTGGCAAATATGGACCACAATGCATTTAGTTTGAACCATTTTTCAAGTGGAATTTTTTTTTTACTTTAAATTCTTTAAATCATCCAAGTTTTCATTATCAGACCTCGTGGATTCATAGTCTTCATTAAATGTCCATATTTATTTGTTTTCTTCCGTTAGATCTGGGACTTCTTCTTTTTTTATGGGGGGGGGGGGGGGGGTGTTTAAAAGAAAAAGAAGTACTGAGTATGATGCTTTTAAAATTCAGAGTGCTGTATAGTCCTGCATTATAAAGTATTCTGAATATTTAGGGAGGGAATTTGGACATAGCCTAAGTTTGTCGTCCATTTTTGGGGGGAATCTTCCTGAAGAGTTTTGGCAGCCATATTTAAACTGAGTGAAGCAGTGGGGGAAGAATGAGACTCTTATGTTCCCTTTTGCCTTGTGTTACTTTTGAGAGGCTGGTGGTCGGCGGGTCAGAGGCTTCAGTGAGCTGGTAACAACTACACGAAGCCCTCAGTCCTCACCGGGGCTTTTCAAGTGCAGCAGTGCTTCTCCTCCATGCTTTCAGCTGAAGCAGGGAGTCGAGTCAGACTTCTACACAGTGTGCCTTCGGTCCAGAACGCGATTCATGCTTTCGCCCTCTCCTTTTTTTTTTAATCCATATTCATGAATCACTCGCACAAAATTGCTAAATCAATAAAACACCGCAATTACAAGGAGTTGAGGTCATGCGGTCCTGTTATTTGGAAATCTAACATGCACATACCATCGAAATAAAAAATAAAAGCACCATAAAAATATTGTAATTAATTCATCAAACACCTAAATAATCACAGACAAGAATATTAATTTTTTTGCCAGATTTTTTAAAGCATTTGTCGTGTGATGTGAAACAGTTTTAGCTGTATGGTGATCAATGTACAAAAAATACCTTTTCACCTTTTCACCTAAAGTCGTTTCAAAAACTTGTTATGGATTTCCTCCTCTGTGTTTTTCATAGGTTTAACTGTTGAATAAGGAAAAACAATAATATGTACATTATTTATCATCAAGGACCACAAACGTGTGCCATACAAGCGCTCCGATTCAAGTTTTTCTGTCAATTTGCTTTTAGGATGCACCACGGCGGGGATCGAACATCAAAAATCCCCTTTTTGTCTTCCTAAAAGGATGTAAACATTTGTAAATGAGTACTTGCATGTGTTGCAGGCATATTAGGTATTCTCCCTGTCGTCCGTGGGGGTTTATTGAGTGTGCTGTTGTTGATCCTGACCACGAATCCTTCCGTGCTCTCTCCTCTGCCTGCAGCCTGCCCCCAGCCCCTCTGCAGCCTCCCACTGAGTTCCCTCCGTTTCTGGCTTCATCCGCGGCTCTCTGTCTGTCCGGCTAACCGCCGCAGCTCCTGCCTCCTACATCCTCTTCTTTTTGACTGAACTGTGGGCCTTTTTTCTTCTTGATCAGCTCAAGTCTTTGCATTTCAGTTAAGTCGTACTTCTGGTTTTGTTGATGTTTTGGTTTCATCTCGGCTCTCATATGGTGAGGTCAGAACTCCTTCATTGAACCCAAAAAATTATAGTAGGTATACATTTTGTTATACAAATTAACACTTAAAAAAAACATAAAGGCAAAGAAAAAGTGTCATTATGACATTGATTCTATGAACCTTGGGTTTTTTATTAATTCATAAAAAACAATTCTCCACAAAAAGAGCACTTTTTTGTTTTTGTCCGCTCTGGTCATTGAAAGCCTTTACACGCCAAATTATCTTATAGACCCAATCCAAGGAAAATTGTGTTTTTGGTGTTTTCAACATGTTCTTTGTGACTTTTGTTTTTGTTGACGGAGGACATACATTAAGAAAATTAACATCAAAATTGCATTTCTGCCTAAATCTTCATTCAAATTGTTGTGAATCAGGAGCAGCTGAACAAAGGCCATTGGAAAAAGATCGTATTTGTTACATAGTCGATACAATGGGCGGGCCACAAGCTCCCTGTTCTGCTCCATTCTGATGCATCCACTTGCAGACAAACAGATCCATGACTTCCTTGTCTGAGCTGAAATCTGGATGTAAACTATACGACTAATAGCTCCTTTTTGCTGCACCAGTAATGTTAGGTTTTGAGGGGCATTAAGGTAGCGGGACAGCGTGTAAACCAATGGATGATGGGAAGGCTTACTCTGCTGCAACAGTCCCCGCCCACAACTTAGAGGTGAATTTCTGATGAAAACTATGTGCTAGAGAACAACAGTTCTTAAAATATATATATATATATATATATATATATATATATATATTTGGCTGAAAACGGCATAACCACAATTAACAGACCACTAAGAACACTTTTAAAATATATCAAAAGATGGTCAAAATGGGACTTTAATCACTTTTGTGTCTCGTGCAATTGGCAAAAACCCCTATCCCCAAAGATTCTAGTCTAAAATAAAAGTTTAGAGCGTGTTTGCAGTTGGACTTTGAAACAGAAAACACTAAAAAGTCTGCAGCAACTCTGTCACTTTCATTTGCTGAGACCACGGGATGCTGTTTTCCCCTATCCCTCTAAAAACAACAAAACGAAGCAATATCTGGGTAAGCCTTTGCAGGACAAGAGTTACACTCTGCATCTGCTTTTGTGACGTTAGAGTAACAGAAATCGGAAGTCCCTGAAAAGTGCCAGACAAAAGTAATGTGCACAGATGTGTGTAGGACGCACCGTACATCTCTGTTTTAGAGTGCATGCCCATTAACAAGTCCCAGCAGATCCATCAAAAGTGAAATAATCTAACCAAAAAATAAAAATAAAAAGGGGGGGGTAGGCGGCCTTTCGGCTGCCATAGCAGCAGACAGATTTATGACTTTTCTCACATCCACCTGTTGTTTTTCATGGGGCTCAATTAGAAGCCTGCTGTGTGTGTGTCATAATGTCGCCTCGCTCATTTCGGCCTCCTGAGAATGTACGGCATAAAAACTTTGTTTAGGGAGAGCAATGTCGCAGCCTCGTGTCACTTCACAACGGCGGGATTTTAACAAGCCAAGCGGTGGTGCCCTTTGCTCCGCCTGCCTCTCACCAACCCCACAGCATCCCTCCAAGCACCAATCCTTCCTCTCCCTCTCCAGGCTGAGCAGATTGTCACTGTTATTTACCAAATATAGTCTGACAAAGAAGGAGTGGGATTTTTTTACTGATTGAAGATCAAAGTGGCAAAGTCTCCTCCTCAAAGCCCGCCCCTTCTATTAGCCGCCCTTAAGAACAGAGGAAAACATCAATTTCTCGCACATCAATGGCGGCTTCATAATCAATTGAAAAAGACACTTGTATGGGGATGCAAATCTTATCTTTGTCTTATTAGAGCTTTTAGAAGATGCATGTCGGGATTTAATGTTATGAAATAAAAGGGGGTCGCTTTTTTAATCTAAAGATGCAGAGGCGTTAGTAATGGTCGAAATCAAAGCCTGGAGACTGTGGTAATTACTGGAGGAGTTTGCCTATCCTTATTAATATTGATCAAATATTACTGTTATCTGATCTCTGGGCTTGTGATGAATTTTGAAGGTGGTTAATGAGCACAAACGGGAATGTGGCGCTCGTTTTTCCCCACGCAGACGCTCCTAGCGGATGCCAGTTTTCCTCTTCCTTTTGACCATGAATGACAGAGAAAAAGAATAATAATACAACGGGTTGGCAGTGTTGGAGGTAAATCTGCCCTTCTCCTCTTTTTGCCTCGAGTCTTACCCCGATGATGAGTCGGACGATTGGAATCAGACAGATGTGTCACAGGGAATACAAGGTTGCAGCTTTATTGACCTAATGATGATGTGCAAAGGTATCTAATGGCCCTAAATAACCCGGTGAGCTGTGGGCAAAAGGGAAGTGCGAAAAACCCTCTGATTCATCTGCCAACAATGCTGCAGATGATCACAGAATGTTAAGAGATCTTCGTTTTGAAGTGTAAATAAGGCCTGTTCAGAAGTGTTGCCGATAAGGACACAATTTCTACACAGCATGCATGCCCGTTTAGAGAGGCTTAATTTATACCTAAGTGGTGATCTGGAATATACGCCGTTTATCACATGGGATAGCAAAAAAGATGCCAAACTCGTTAATGTTTATTTCATTTGAAATTCATATATCGAAAACCTGCAGCTATGAGCACGTAAACAAAAGAGTGAGGCAGCTTTGGAGCCACCCATGTGGAAAGCATTGATTGATGCTCGCTTGAAGCCTTCAGGAGTCTATTGGACATAAAACTTTAGGCCAATTGATTTTTCTGCATTAATTTCTCAATTAGGACTTTCGAAGAGGACCACAAGGGCTGCAACCCAAACAAGGTAAAAGCAGGAGGCTTTGGGGCCTTTTTTTTTTAGGAGGGGGGGGGGATTTGTGTGTTTTGTGTGTGTTCATTTACTGTATATGTGTCCACATCTGATCTACCTAACAGAAGACTATCTCTGTGATTATGAAGGGTTTTGAAATCAATTCTCAGGAAAAGTGAACACTGGAGAGGTAATCAATATTTGAACCAAAAAATGCCCCTAAACTTCCTCCACCCGAATCCCTCCATGAGAGTCGAACACCAGAACAAAAGACCGACAGACCTTTAAGAGCAGCTGTGAGCCAAGAGTGTGTGTCATCCTGACAACAAAGAGCAGCTCAACAAAGAAATACTACACAGATGAGTACATACTCCGTTTTATTTTGTTTTCCCTCCCCTTTTTTGTGTCTAAGCGAAAAAATCAAGTTTAAAGCACTTCTGAATGTTACCATTTTGAGTCATCTTACCTGCAGAAATGACTACTTACTGATGTACACCTTAACCCTTTAATGCTACGTACTGTACATGTGATGCACAATCAAAAGGGGGGGTTAACAGAGATTTTTGAACACACTTTTAGCCTATGGTGTTAACACAGTACTACCTGAGACTAGCGCACGTGCTAGCCGTGCAAATCTCTTGCTCCAGACTTTTTCTTTCCCAGCTCTATTCTGATACATAAAAATCTTGGTGTCATAGAATTCCCTCTGGGCACAAATCGCAATTATTAATTTTTTCCTCCTTGATCAATTTTCAAATGGTTGATACTTTTGGGATTTACAAAAGATGCTACCGATAAGTCACTACCAAATCAGAGTCCCTGATTGGTCAAAGTTTAATTGGTTTAACATTAAACGCACATTCAATGGTTTTGTACACAGAGCCTGAAAACGGACGTAAAAACTTGTGCAGCGTTGCGTGAACACATATGTGCATTTATATAGACTTTTCATTGGAAGTGGTTGCTTGAACGAACGTTGCCAAGCAGATTCTGACACATTACTAACGTAAAGTATTGCATAATCACACAATCTCCAGAAAAGTATCAGCTGATTAATTGCGTTCACTATTGTAAAGTGTTCCTTATGAGCGCAAGGCTGCTTTTCTTTGCTTCAGAATATGTTAATTGCATAAACGGTTGAAGAGTTACAGTAGTTGAAATAATGTAAATGCCAATAGCAAGTTTTATTATGCCATTGTTTTATTTTTTTAATTCCCTTTTCTCTGTGGACATTTTTTTTTACTTGATAACTGAAAATTGGTTCCCGCCCATCATCTAGCTGGTGCTGCCTGAAGAAAAACAGTTCCTAAGGGAAAACGTTTGCAATCGTAACCCAAAGCAGGTCTCTGTGAAGCCATTTCGTAATGCAAAGAAGTGATGGCGTTCAAGGTGGAGACAAGTTCAAACCACAAGTTTAAAACATTTTTAGGGCGGTACCTCGCCTAACAAACCCCTAACATATCGAACGATGGGTATAGCAAACTCCACTGCTAATATGGCTCTCAGAATATACTTGCATTGTAAAGAACCGCATGTTTCCCTTGATACATCCTTTAAAAAAAAAGCATTATTCTATGGGATGATGATTGTTTTAGTTTGTACTTGCCATATTTTCTTGCATCAACAGGAAAAGATTTCCATGATTTACCATAATAAATCCCCTGCTGGGAAAAATTGCGTTATTTGAGGTACCTCTGTAAAGTATAGCTTTAAAAGAGGCCAATATGTAATTTGGATATAAAATTATCTTTAGATTAAGTTAACTATAGATGTATTATACAAAATCAACAGTGAATTCTGGCCTAATGGGGCCCCCGGTGAGTTTTTGGCCCTGGACCCATAGATACTCTAGCAGCGCCCCTGCCTCCACAACGACAGCAAACCTGAATCAATAAATGATTTGACTTTTTGTTTTCACAGAATACATTTATATCATTTAGATTTTACTTCGCTTTTTTTTTTTTTTTTTAAAAAACAACCTTGCAATGGTGTGACTTTTTAACAGAATAACTCACCTAAACTGCATCTAAAGTAGTAGGTTTCATAAAGTTCACACACTGCAGATCTTTCTAAACATCTCCAGGGAAACAAAAATGTCAAACTCCTGCCACCTTCTGCTTATTATTTACAGTTGTAGCCTCATTCTTCTGATCAGATCGGTCCATTAATTGATAAACCTGTCTCTGTGTTTACCGCTGTTTTCCTGTTTTCTTTGTAAAATAGAAATAATGACGGCAGCGTCAGACCTTCGAGATGCCAGCCTTTGCACCAGCTCTAACCTGCTTTCAATTTACCCTTGGATGATGTTTAACTTTCATTTGACTCTTATTGTACAAAGAATGTGGACTGATATCTCATTAATGGCCTCGTCTTCCGTTCTGTTAATGAAAACCCTGCCAGATGAACGCGACGTTGCACTGATTTACTCGCAGAGTCGACTCATTTGACGGAAGGTCGTGCCTGGTCGCTCGTTAATAAGCGTGCATGTTAAAAATGCTTTCCTGCTCTAAAGCTTCTATTTTTTTCAGGAACTTGTGGCACTAAAAGAAAAACTAAGTGAGAAAATGAGCAGTGAGGTGGGTTCATGTGAGCGTACTTTTGTTATTCCCCACTAAGGTTTGATTTTGGCTCAGAAAACTTTTGCCAAAAACCCACAAAGAGAGAAGCAAATCCAGCCCGCCACGATGCACACAATGACTCTTCATTCTGACCCCCGGAAAGGTCAACGTGTGCTCCGCTGTGACTTTAATTGAAGTCCCATTGTCAGGAACAAGAGGACGACACAGTTGCTTCTTTTCTTCCCTCACAATAGGGGCTCCTGCTTTCCTGGTGGAGGAAGCCCCTTCTTCCAGACGCTCCTGCTCTCTCAAGAAGAAATCGGAAAGAGTTTCTGAATGTTTGGCCCCTTTTCTGTTCTGTTTGTAACCTGAGATTCTACAAATGAAAAGGAGCTTTCAATTCCAAAAGAACGTACTGATGTAATCTTCACCGTTAAACTATGAAGTCTGTCAGGGATTTCTGGGACATCAACCTCATAATAACCTGAGTACACATAAAAAATATCTTCTCTAGCCATCAAGACATGAATCAGCGTAGAAAATTCCCTGTGGCTGCCTGACGCCTGATGCGTTTACTGTAAAGCTGTGTGAAAGCATTTCTCCAACCAGCAGCCACTGACCTTTAAGTAACATTTGGCAGCCAGCAGCAGCTTTGGCTCGTCCCTCCCTGCGAGATGCTGCGGTGACGGACAGGTGAGCGGTGTGTGCACCGGCCTGCAGATCTGCAGCAGCACGTCCGTTACCCCCGTCTCTCAGGTGGATTCCATGTTTGGAGAGTTCAGGACCTGCCTGGGCTCTTGATTAATGGCCATCGCGGCTATTTCTGAAAAACGCTTGGCTGTTTGTTTTGGAGGTGATGGGAGAAGCCTCACGGTGCCGGGCTGACACCGTTCCCACGATACCGAGCAGACGAGTTCTGGAGACGCTCTGCTTCTGGTTGCAGTGATATGAAAAGAGGTTGGGCCTCCATTAATCATGCAGAGAAAAACCCCTGACCCAGCTGCTGGGCCTTCTCACTGGAAAAACAAAACACACTTTTCATTCTGGGATTTGATCAGTTTGGTTTATTGACTCACAAACTTTTAACCAGATGAAATCCTTCTTGAGCTCTTTGCTGGAGTCTCATGAGAAATAATATTGATTTAAGATGAGTCGCAGGCTGGGGTGAATTGTTCCTCATTACACTATTATTTTCTGGGTTTGATTGTTGTTGTTGAATTGTTGATGAGGGCCGCCAACAGACAGGAAATAAATAAATACAAGGGAACCTGTTTTTACAGATTTTCTTGCTTTAAAGCCCCACTCCGATCATTCCCAGTGGTTTTTTAATTATTATAACGCTGTTTTTAGCCAAAATTTAAAAAAAAAAAAAAATCGGTGTCATTTTCCAGGACATAGCAGCAGTATTTCATTCAAAATTAGCCTCAGAGTAGTGGGTGGGACCGGCGCGACCCCGCCCCCCCTTCCCCTCCCCGTTGCTGAGAGCTCAAGCAGGGAGTTTGTGGCCCACCCAGCGTATTTTCTATGTCACAAATACAATCTTTTTCAAACAGCATCTTTTAATCTTAACGATTTGAATAAAGAAATATTCAGAAATGATACTTTGAAGATGAATTTTCTTCATTTCATCAAAAAAGGCCACAATGACTTGTAAAAAAACATGCCTCTTTAATAAAACAACCCCTTACAAAGCCCCCCAGATGAAAATCCTGGATTTAAGTTAGTCCGGAAGAATAACAACTAAATAAGTAACGCAACTATTTTCTCATCATCCCTGATGTATGGAATATAACTAAATCTTTTAAAAGATCCTTAATACGCTTTAGTGAGATGTTGGATTTAAGGACAACAGTAGGTCCACCATTTAAACCTCTAAATGCAAGAGTGCATATTTGTTATTTTATTTGCTTTCATTCTGACAAATGACATGCAGCATGAAACATGCTTTTCATAATCACTTCATTCTGTCTCTCCATTCTGCTTCCCAAAAATAATGACAAGGACCATTAGTCAATATATAATTGCAGCTAACACTATTATCTCGCTGATAGACTTTATGTGAGCAATAAATACCACGCATGTTAAACATCATGACTTTCTGCAATGTGGGGGGAGAGAAAAAAAAACAAACATTTGCACTCAACTAAACTGCAACTGAAGTGAAATGTTAAGTTTCACTTAGGGAACGTATATCTCAGCGGGGGGAACAAATGAGCGGCTGTAAAAACGAGTGCGGTTTTTGTGTGGAAAAAGGAACGAAATGTCCAGCAGTAATATGTTAATCAGGCATTGAGGGACCTTTTAGAAGCTGTGGTTGGCATCGTGGATTCACGATGGTTAATTAACTGTTTAGGAGGCTGGATAATGTGTGCTAAAGCTCCACATTCGGAAACTTCACTGATCCCACAAGCACGCTCGCACAAAATACAATTTTTTTATTTTAAAAAAAATAATATTTCATCTTACATCCATTTCTGTCCGTTTGTACAGGTTAACTATATGTTGCGTAGCAATTAAGCCTTTAGATTTTTTGGTTGCATTTCCTAGATTATGACACTAATACTGATTTTCAACAGTCTTCATGAAAGTTTTTTTTTATTTGTATTTTCTTTTTGCATTTCTGAGCAGTGTTTTGACTGCGGCTTGACTGTTTAATTATTCAGGATTTGTAAAAACCGCCAGCCCTGAGTAATCGGATACCAAAACACAAAGATAAAACTTCAGCAGAAGAAAAACGAGGCATTTAAAGTGTTTTGTAGATGCGTGCTTCAAAACAGATGTGTAGCCCCTATTTTCTGCCTCATTTAAAGCAGATATTTGGGGAAATAAACAAAAAAAACAACAATAATATAGTATTTATAAGCATATTGAGTAAAAGTGTTGTATATCAGGAAGGTTTGTGAGTTTTCCTTTGATTTGTTGGGATTTGTCACTAACAGGAAGTAGTGGTGGCTGGATGGAGGATTGTGTGATCAATCACTGCTGATGTCTCCAAGTTCCTCCAACTTTTGGCTGCAGGAGGATGGTGCAATTCCCCCCACCCCCATTTTTTTGTGTCTGTGTGTGTGTGTTGGTTTTCTTAAACAGACCTGTGGTAGAGATGAGTAACTGTAGCCAATATGGGACGTACTCCATCATCAGGAGCAGTGAAGACAGCACAGCCTATCATCATGTTATTAAAGGGTTCTGCAGATTACAATCACCAGAGGCTGGTGTCCCTGAGGCATGCACCACAGCACGCTGCTCCCCAATCCAACTCTCAGGTACCTGCTGAGGCAGTCCGGCCGTAGGAGCCCTCCTCTGCCTTTGGTCTGGTTGCCTCGTCCTCCACTGGCTGGCGAGGCACAGACGCAGCGGATGGGAACCAGAGGCGGCCGCCCCCTTCTCCCCCTCCTGCACGCTTCCCTGACAGTGCAGCCTCCAAGCCCAAACACTGCCTTCCCTTCATTCACATAAAGAGCATCAGTGATCGCAGCTGAGCGCAGTCGTCTGCTTTCATGATGGTGTCTGGTCTGCGTGTTGGTAGCACAAGCATTCACAAGAAAACATCCATTTTCATCAAAACGATCATTTTTAATCTGCTTTTTTCGGTCAAATTAGTATTCATTTATGCTTTTTTTTTCTTCCTTAGATTCATTTTTAAAGTATCTAGGAACGTTTGTCTTATATTTAAATACATGTATAGTCTTTATTATTTATAAATTCTTTAAAAGTGAATGTGTCACGCTTATTTTTAGGTTTACCTGCACTCAAATAAATTTGATGCAATTTTTTTTTTTTTGCAGTCCAGCTTGGCTGACGAAGAGAAAGAAAAACTAGAAATCTATCTATATAATAGGAGCTCAGCCTGTGCTGCCAATGAGGAATTCTGGGCGAGTCCCAGAGGACATCACACCTGTCAAGAAAACAGAATGCAACACGGCCTCCATCCCAAAAAATAGATCTAAGGAAACATTAACCAAAAATAATGAAAAATAGATCTGAGGAGCCGACAAAGCACAGAAAATAGGAAAAAACTAGATCAGAGTCATTCCACTTTGATAGGCCTGGAGTATTTAGTAAGGAGAAGAAAAAAAAAGACAAAAGTAGGTTATGGGAGGATAAATATATATATATATATATATATATATATATATTTGATTTTTTTTAAGCATTTATGTTAACTGTGGCTCAAGTGTGACAGACTGGTGGGGAATAGAGGAGTCAAACAGCCTGAGGAAGTGCCCTCTTTTCCTTTTTTTCCCATTGGGAGACCGCCCATGTGCGTTTAATCCACATTTGCAAACACTTCCCCATCTTCCTGCTATTTTACCATCACTGTCCTGCTCCCAAACTGCCTTTCCCCCCCCCTCACATGCTTTTTCACTGCAGTCGTCCGCAGACTTCCTCCAGCACTCCCTCTTTTCTTCTTCTTCTTCTTCCCCCCTCTTCCTCCTCCTCCTCCTCCTCCCTCTCTGTCCTTTTTTTTTTCCTCCTATTTATGAAAACGTCACTTCAAGTCCCTCCCTGTTTGAATCTCATTAGTTTCTTGTGTGTTTCTCCCTGTCAATAATCCCGAATCCAGACTCTCTCTATTTCCATCCCTCTCTATCTGTCAATCAGCGCCGCCTTTGAACTGAAAACCACTCCGACCAACTTCAACTCACTCAATCCGAGCGGCTCGGCTCCTTCTCCGGCTTCCCTTTTCTGCCAAGATTCCCCCTTCTTTTTTAGTTTTGTTTGGAAAACGCCGATACACAGCAGCAGCAGCAGCAGCAGCAGAAACTTCCAGCGCGGACTTGCGAGATCAACCGACATTAAAAAACTTTGGGCTTTGCCCCCCTTTTCAACCAGTTTCCCTTTTTTTTTTTTCTTCCTTTTTCTTTTTTGGTTTCCTCGGGAAAAAATGCCGCAGCTCAACGGCGGTGGAGGGGACGACCTGGGCGCAAACGATGAAATGATTTCCTTCAAAGACGAAGGGGAGCAGGAAGAGAAAATTTCGGAGAACTCCTCGGCAGAAAGGGATTTAGCAGATGTCAAATCTTCACTCGTGAACGAGTCGGAAACGAATCAAAACAGCTCGTCGGATTCGGAGGTAAGTTCAGATGAAAAGGCGGCGGAGCGGCCGCTAAGTTAGGGCCTACTTTTCTTCATGTAACGCCGACAGAGTACTGACACACAAAAAGAAGAAAGTTAACTCTCGTTTGTTAACTTTAACGCAATCCCTGTGTTTCATTGCATTTCAAGGCGGAAAGACGGCCTCCGCCTAGATCTGAAACTTTCAGAGACAAAACAAGAGAAAGTTTAGAGGAGGGTGAGTTTCTGCTTTATTGTTTTTATCCACCATGACATTCTGTGTAACCCGCGGAGGGTTACCTCCTCCGCGTTACTCCACAAGTGCGATTTATTATTATTTTCAAATGTGGGAAAACTCAACTTCACAAGGCCACCTTTATTTAAAAAAGTTTTCCTCTCTTTTCCCCCCAACCCCGCCATGTTAGCTGCGAAAAGGCAAGATGGAGGGCTGTTCAAGAGCCCACCGTACCCGGGCTATCCGTTTATAATGATCCCCGATCTCACAAGCCCCTACCTTCCCAATGGATCACTTTCTCCGACAGCACGCACAGTAAGTTCATTTATTTTACAGCTGCTTATGTGCTCACGTGCGTGCCGCTCACGGCTTCCGAGTGGGCTGCGGGAGTGTTGCCCGCAAAGTGGAAAAGGGGGGGACGAAAAAAGGGGAGAGCTAAATTTTTCCAACTCCCCCTGAAGTGTACAGTACGGCGGCATGCGTGCACTCCCGCGCGCCCTCCTCATGGACGGAGGCTAGCATGCTAAATGCTAATCAAAGGGGACTTTGCAGTTAAAAGGCAGGACTTGTTACCAAATGTCAACAAAACAACAACAACAAAAATAAAATATGATTGTGCTTATAAGGGTCTGCAGCAACACAAATAATTTAAATATCATCTGTATTTTTTTTTTTACATTTAAAGATGTTGACAGTCTCATTAATAATGCTCTTTAATTTAATTTGACACCTTTTTTTTTTTTTTTTTTTTTTTACATAGATTCATGTAGGAGAGCTGCAGAAGCCCGCGCATGAAATCAATATGCAAATCAGCTTCTAAAAGTGATTTGCATGTGTCAAAAAAAGGATGCATTTAGGAACGCTTATTTTCCCTGTAAAACATAAAACGTTTCTCCCTCCTTGTAATATTTCTGTTTATTTAGAGACACATTTATTTATTGATGAAAGCAATTAGGAGGTGTGATTTTTTTTTTTTCCACCCTTTTTTTTTTTTAAACGAAGAGAAATTCGTAAAGTTGTATTGATATCATTTATTTACGTAGACACATTGAGCCAGCCTGTAATTATGCACACTTGCTCGCACCTCCATAATCTCACAGGGGAAGCGGCAGTTTTGGAAAAGCATCATTTTCTTAACAATGGGTGTTACTTTCTTGTATTTTTCTGTATTCTAAACGGCTGCAATAACAAGTCTGTGCTGAAGGACCTGTCATTTAGTTTTCCAAGGTGAAGGCAAAGACCAGGTATTAGGAAATTTGACCCCCACCCACTCACACACACCTCCCAATTAGTCTGCTTTGCCAATTACATTTGCCAGCATTTTTATTTTTTATTTTAAAACCAAACACACTCCTGATGTTCTCTTTTGTTTGTGACATCACTTCTTTTCTGTGAAACAATAAAGCCAAGTTGCCAGTGCGGTCACGTGTAAATCCTTTTCGGTGCGCGGCTCTCTCCGTGTGTGCCTGTTTGTTTTCGGCGCAGCACAACATTTGCCATTCTTTCTCCACTCTCAGCGAGCCAGCCTTGTTAAAGCTGCTGGCTGGTATGTGGAATTAGTCACTCGTTATTCTCATCGGCGCTGACACAAATGCACATTCACAAACAACCCACATGATTGGAGGTGAAGGACTTCCTTCTTCCAGCGGTGGAATTTTGTCGTTTTTTTTTTTTTTTTTTTGGCGTAACAAATGCAGCGCTGCATCCTTCTGTCCGGTCGTTCTTTCACGCGGAAAGGTAACGGTTTCTGCAACACCTTTGCCCTGATATTACCCGTTACGTCCTCCTCATCAGCCACTTGTGTGACATATTTTTGTCCAAAAGTCTGTGGCGCACCTGAGCAGCAGCTCTGACAGAAGGAGCTCTTTCGGCTTCCTCATGCACTGCCTGGGCCCCCCGTGTCTGAAGCGCCCTGTGTGTCCAGCCATTAGAGCTTTGAAGTCAGCGGTGGCTGTAATATAAATCTATTAGACCCAAAACTGGCATAAATAATTCACCTGGACATTGATTAGCTGTCTTGCTCCCTAACATGTCATGTTGGGCTCTGAATATGACTGCTCGTATTATTAGAATGAGACTTTCTGTGTCTTGTCATGAAATCCTTTGATTCTCGCTGCTTTTTCTTCATCAGATTTATTCATCTCCTCTACTACGGTTTCAACGATGCTTTGATTTTTCTTCTTGAAATATTCTTTCTTTTTAATATATTCCTAAAATATATATTTTTAGCCAAACAAATAAAAAAAAATCTTTAATTTCTGCCTAATACATCTGCATATCTTGAGTTGTTTTGCTTTTTTTCTGAGGCTGCATGACCTGAAAGGTTAAAAAAATGAAAAAATATCCTGCATGTGGCCGTTAACTATAGTTTGCCTGACCCTCTGGGAGTCATAACAACTGAGGATTTGTTTTTCCTACCACCTAAGGAGGTTCACAATTTAGAATCATTTAGCAATTTGACGTGACGCTGTGGCCGGGCTTTAAAAGCCCTGCTGCTCCTGCCTCCTGCCTCCCGCCCGCCGCCTGCCTCCCTCCTCCCTGAAGCTGACACAAAGGCCCTGCTGCATCCCTGGGTGCACTTTGAATCGAGGAAGTGGCTTGGCTACTTTCCCCCTCGCTCCCCCATATTGCATCCTCTTTGGGTCGACTTTTTTTCGTTGCTTTTACCAAGCAAATTTGGGGGGGAAAAAAACCCAAAAAGTCAGCAGGTTAACTCGTGTGCTGTGGGCCAACATCACACCTCAACAGGTCCGGAGAGGCGGAGGGAGGGAGAGCGGCGGGATCTGGGCGCTCAGCCCTCTTGCATGGAGGCTGCAGGGCCGTAAATCCACCGGCTTTATTTACTGCCTCTCGGACTTATGAATGTTAAGATATTTGACGCCACCTCTGGCCCCATTATTCTCGGGGCCCGAAGACGTCGTTTGGCGGCGGTTTTAAGTTTCAGCGTTTATTTACAGGAATTTTTCTTTTTTCAAGTAGACGGTAAAGATGGTATGAAGGTGGTTTAAAGATGCAGCACTGAGCTTTGCTACCGTATTTAGAGTTGTGGGTGGTGGCGGCGCACGCAGAAGCTGCAATGATTCTACTATAAGATTATAAAAGGCTTTGTGTGGTTGAAACCTCTTTGTTTTCAGACGTCTTGTTGTTTTAGGAGCCACTTTGTTTTACTGCTATTTTCTTTTTTTTAAAGGAAAAAGAAATCCCCTTTTCACGCAGTCTCACTTCACCCCCTTTGACACAATTTTAAGAAATAATAAAAATGTATCTTTTTTTTAGTTTTTCTTGTCAAATTATTGTGTTGAAGATGCATGAGCGATGGTAGGTCGCTTCAGCTTTGTGCTCACTCAAACGACACAGACAGTATCTTCCTCCAACATGCCAGCAGCATGTGCATAACAATGGGAAATCATATGGATTATGGGTGATCAGCAGCTGTAAATGGTTTTTTTTTTTAGCTGTGACACAAGAGGAAAGATGGTTTAAATGCGGATTTAAGGGGATCGGGGTCCGCACCTTATCAAATTGGCTTTACATGTTAATCGGGCCTAATTGGTGTCCGCAGGGGGGGGGGGCGGTGTGTTCCGTGGCACGACGCGGCCCGCATCTTCTCCCTCCAGCGCCAAAACTGCACCCTAAATCTACTGGAGGGGGGCGCCCCTTTTGTCTTGCAAATCACTTTTGTTTACAAAGTCTGGCGGAAACGGCTCCCGCTCTCCATCTCCCTTCCCCGTTTCTTCCTACCCCCCACCCCCTGTGCTGCTCCTCTCATCCCATGTGAGGGGAGAGAGAAAAAGGTCCTCCGAACCCCCCCCGACCCAATAAACGGCCGTAAAAAGAAAAAAAAAAAGTACAATCTGCTTTGGATTTGAGGAGTTACATTTGAGAAGGTGAAGAATGGGTGGGGGGTGGGAAACAAAGTTTGGCACCATTAAACTGAAATTGGGGTCTGCTAGACATTAGTGGTGTGCAGCACATTCTCAGAGCTTAATTAGTCCGAACTGTAATTGTTCATGGTCTGCCAATAGGAGTAATGCTCAGGAAAAGTGAAGTCGCACTAAATCGGCCGGGGGTTTTTAAAACAATAAATCACTCGCATATTTGTGCCGTGATTCAGATGGAGGCTCGACCTCTCCCATCTCGACATGTGGTAAATTGTAAAGTCAATGAATCGCAGATGTAGAGGGTGGTGGTGGGGGGCGCGGCGGCAGTGGTGGTGGGGACTCGGGGAAGAGAGACGGAGGGAGTACAGTAAGGTTTTGTTAGCGCCTGCTGAATGAATGGAAAAGATTTGTGCAGTAAATATTTATCGAGGAGATGCATATAATTGTATTTTTTTGTGTTCTCTCTTCCTCGCAGGGTTTAATTGTCTAATGCTGGTGATGGCCGGCTGAGCCGTGTGAGAGCTTAGGTGCCTGTCGATCTGTCACTCTGCTTGAAACACCACAGAGGAGGGGAGAAATCCGTTTGTGTGGTGGTGTGTTTTTAATCAGATTTGAAACTAGTGCAAAGGGAGTAGCGGCTCCCAGGTGGCAGGCAGAGCTGGGTTTGGGTGTAGCAGCTGCAGTCAAGTCTGGTTTGGAGCTGAACCTTTTTATGAGAAGAAAATTGTGGACTTTAGGAGTTTTTTTTTTTTTTAAAGTAATGGCGGCTAATATGAGGTCAAATTATGACATCAGGATTGAGGACGACAGATTATGGCGTTCGCCATTCATTTAATCTACGATCGATATAGTTTTATAAGAAAATGCCCTTTTTATGATTTTTTTCTTTCTTTTTTTCACCCAAAATGTGAAGAATTGCAGTAATTAATCTGGTGTTTGTCACTCAATTCATGTAGACTATAATAGAGAAGATCATTAACAAAATCAGTTTACATTTTTCTTTAATTTCCTTTTTTCCTACCCCAGACAATTTGTCAGTTTCATGCCAAACATTCTCTCATTAAATGATTTTAACCATGTTTTTCAATTTGAAGTTAAATTTTAAACAGTCTTTTAATGCTTGACTGCAAAAACTGAATGCTAATCTGATTTGCTGCAAATGCAGTATATTGCCAGGTGGGGGCGATGTGGAGAACAGACGCGTGAGTTTATGAACAGCAGAAAATGCAGCGTTGCTAACAACAAACAGAATTTGAGACTGCAAAATAAGCACAACTAGAAAAGAAATTTCGATATAAGAAAAAGCTAAACGTTCTACCTTATTTAAAAACCGCGGTTTCCTCGCTTATCACGAGGATACGTTCATAAAATAACTTGCGATAGGCGAAATCTGCAAAGTAAAATTGCAAAAGTTTAAGACTTTTCTAAGACAGCCAACTCTTGTCTAAACTCAAAGTTCGAAACTTCGTAGAAAAAGAAGTCTGGTGTTATGAAATGAAAACAAAGATATGATCGCGATCAAAAATGTATATAAATTTGGAGAGCTAAGCGCTTAAAAAAAAAAAAGTTTGCATGGAAATTAACAAAACATCAAGACTTAAATATGAGCCGCGTTATAGCTACAGCCACTGTAGTTGTTATTCGGTAACAATAACTATCATCAAGTATTGTATTTGAAATAATAAAAAACAAACGTTCAAACTGACAAGTTAAAGAGCTAAAAAAAAACCTCTTATTTTACGTTTGGATACTTAGATGAGATTAGTTTTTTTTTTTTTTTTTTTTTTTTTTTTTACAAATAAGAGATAATCAGCTAGCAGATAAGAATCGGTGTATTGCATTAATTAAAACTTTTTACATTCCATTTAGACATTAAGTCATTAGATTGATTGACAAGGTTTTCTACCAATCAGGGCAAAGAACACAGAGCGCTGTTAGTAAAAAAAAAAAAATCAAAATTGCGCTGACAAATAAAACAAAACATCAAGACCGCAGTAGATAAACCAGATTGTATCGAGGGACCACTGTAGTTCATATTTGTTCACAATAGCTACTATCAACTATCGTATTTGAAATAACAAATAAAAAACACATTGGAACTGACCACTTAAAGAACGCAAAGGAAATGTTTGTTTTGCGTTGGATTAAAAACAAAAAACAAATTAGAGATAATTGGCTTTGTCCGCTAGTGATGCTAGCAGATAAGAATCGATATTAAGCTAAAGCTTAATTATACGCTTTAGAAAGAAGTTAATCCTTTTAGAAATTAAGTCATTCCGTACACAGAAAACTTACTTAAACTTTTCTTTTTTTATTTTTTCCCCCAACGATTGGCATCAAATTAGTCTTTGTTTAAAAAAAAAAAAATATATATATATATATATATATATATTAATATCTCATATGTGATTGGCAGTTACAAATCTGTATCAAAGACAAGGATAATGTATATGAGTATTGATCACATGATTGATAGATTAAGTGTGTGGTTTGAGTCTGAAGTTCTTTACACTTTTAATCAATGTCAGCATGTACACGCTTTTCCTAAAATGTCAAACAACAAATCTTTATGTCTAAACAAGTCACACATGCAAAAGTAAATGTCTATGTGGCTGCATTTTGGTTCAGCTAGAGCCAGTGAGGGTAAAAATTCAGACGGAGAAACCTTCCTGGTGTGTGCGTTCCTTTGCTCGCCTCAAAAGGTTTCTGGAAGTTCACTCATAATGGGTCCAGAGTGCTCCAACAGCCAAATGAGTTCAGCAGCAGGAGCAGAGTGGGAGGGGGCAAGGAGAGAAGCGGGAAATATGCGCTGGGTGTGTGAGTGAAGGGGTGACGGTGGGAGGGGGGCCCGCAGGTCGGAGGCACAAAAGCCGTCTGAATAGAGCGCATAATTGCTGTTAATGCCAGGGCAATGAGAGCAGCGACAGTTCCTGGTTAGATGTCCAAACAATGGTGCCCCTGGGCTTCACATTTATCTTCAGCGTAAGAAAGAAGAAATGCGGGCTGTGGAGAGCGTGGAGCCAGAGAGTTTCGGTTTGCCGCCATGCTTGATGACCAAGCATGTGCTCACGTGTTTCGTTTTTTTTTTTGCCTCTAAAACAAGACCCCTGAGGGTCCTCCACCCCTCTTTTCTTCCCTCATCGTCATCTCAAAATTAGCCCAAAAACTCTCCGGCTGAGAGGGTCGCTGTGACGCTGGAGGAATTCCGGCAGTGTTTGGATAGCATAGGATGTTTAGGAAGGGTCAAAGTGCAGCCACTAACATGTTTCAGTTAGGACCCCCCCCCTTACCTCTGTTTTCCTGTATAAGTGAATCTGTGCGTGCGTGTGCATGCTTGTATACACCGTCAGTAGGCACCACACTGTCATCACAGCTCTTAATGATCACGTTGGACTCGATAATGACTGGCTGTGCCAGTGTGCAGTGAACACCTGTGGTACACCAGACTTTTATGAATGTGGTAAAAAGCTTTGCAGCTTCAGACGAATCGCCTCCGTGTCTATATATTCTTTAAATACCTTTTTTTTCTCCCCTGCTTCCCCATCAGGCAAAGAGTTACAGAAGATCTGGATTTCTCTCAAAAATGCTTTGACATCCTAGTGTGCGTATGCTAAAAGTAGAATGTTTTTTTTTGTTAGTCTAACGTCATATCGCGCAGTATTTTTTTTTTCAACTATAGCGCGATGCTAAATCCATCTCTGCATTTGTTTAGTTGCAATCTGAATGCAATGTAAAATACATCTGGTGTCTTCCAATCCTAAAGCAGTCGAGGGAATTTCAGCATGCAGATAATCTGTTCCGAATGCTTTGGATGGGAAAGGGGGGGGGGGGGGGGGGGGCTTGCGTTTGCTAAATACATAATGGGGGGAGTTTAAGGTGATAAAACTGCATTCAATGTATTTTTAATCTGCTAATTAAACTTTTAATTGTAGCAGGATAAGCTCCAAGGAGTACATTATGTGTGGGGTTCTGGAAGAGCGGAGGGAGTCCGCTAATGAGGTGATCGTCCGCTTGTTTGTCGTTTTTAAAGGTTGTGGGCACGTAGCCGCCTGCGAAAGGTGAGGGAGGTTTTGGAGTGCCAGCAGAAATAAATTAATCTACTAATCTGCGGATTATAGATGGATTTAAGCAAAAAAAGAAACAAAAAAACAAAAAGTTAGCAACTTAGAAATGTGCAAGGCTAATAAAATACAACCCCTTTACCCAGCAGGGCTACATTCTTTTTTTCTTTTTTTCTTCTCTCGTCTAGTTGATGAACCAATTCCTGTGGAAAACAGATTAAGAGAAAATTCCCATGTGAGCTCTTTAACCAGCTGTTAGAAACCTATTTACACACAATAATAACACGCCTCTTACAAAGCGACAGCTGTCAACTTGTGCACAGCACTAGATAACATTTCATGTGAACAGCTTGTCACATCCGCACGGTCTGTACCTAAATCACACAAGCACTGAATTGCATAACGATTGTGCCAGCCATGATGGATTGAGTTTTCATTGTGCTTTAAAATCCAGCATCAAGCGCTATAATTGTTCATAGAAACGGAGAAAGGATTCGATATTTGTTCGTGTCTGACAAAAATTCAGTTGTCACCCCCCAGATGCTCTTATCATGCATTCATTCCTCTGCAGTGAGAAGACTATATATGTGTGTGTGAGACAGCTGAGCTCAGGGTCAATTCTAAAAGTGAACAAATTGACTTTTGGAAGTGAATTGTCAATTGTCTCTCCCGCAACGGGTCGCACTGAATGAAGTGTCTTGTTTGGACAACTGTCGGGAGGTGAGGCGGGTGGCCCTCCCCCGCGCGGCCCCCAGGGACAGGCCCATGTCGAGAGTCAAACAAACGGAGAGCCACCAAATGAACTGGCAGACAAACGGATAGCCCAGAGAGAACGCGTCCCGAAACAATGCAATCTAGTTACCCTGAATTTGCTGTTTGATTGCAGTAATGACCTGCAGTTCCTCACTGCTGGCAGCTCGGATTGTGTCCAGCGCTGAAGCGCAGACAGAGAGGAAGCAGTGATTGTGGACTTCCTACGATAAAACCAAGCCTGAACAACAGCTGATTTATGGGACCTCTGAGTTAAATATTAAATGCAAATTAGAGCAGCACATGTTCTCCTACTTCAGCTGGAGCACTTTGGCACTGGGTGGCTCAAGGAGGGTTTTCCTATGTGCCGCTTTCATAAGTATGAGTTCTGGCTCCAAGCGGGTTGGAATTCCTAATCCAGCAGTTTTCCCAGTGGCAGTCCTGGAATTCGTAGTTTGGAAACGATCTAACGCCCTTCAAAGTCCCAAATAGTTGTTTTTATACTGGACTTTGAAAGCTGGCATGTATTCTCTGGTGTAACGTAAAACCAAAGGTGAAGTTCAAGCATTAGCTGTCATCCTGAAAGCTGCAGTGCAGTCATAATGAAAGAAGAGATTAGAGGCCATGATGGCTAAACGAGGCCTGGCTCTCGTGTCTTGTGAAGGACGTCACTGTGCACTTTAGAATCAGGAGCCTTTTTATCTCCACTTTACTGCCTCCTTTATCTTTACGGCCTGCCACGCTTTGCATATTTCAAATATCAATAAAGATAAATTTTCAGCTTGGTCATTACAGGTAGAATTCAAGTGGGGAGGGTTTCAGTAACAGCCCTTTAGGGATGGGAGGATTTCCTGTAAATCCTGCTTCTGTTGGGAGCTCATCCTTGGAATATGTCACTGGGAAAAGTAGGAAGTTGCCAGCGCGACGCTCTGGAGGAAATCCAGTCGACAAATCCAGTTTTGCAGGTGCATAAGCAGATGACCCTTGCTTGTGAGGCCGGTACCAGTCTCTGCGCCGGCATGCTGGCCTGCAGTGAGGATGCAGCGGCAGGCGTAGGAATGCTGTGTGTTCTGTTTAAACAGTGGCTTGTCTCAGTGCGGACTTGAAGGACTGGAGGGAAGGAAGTTGCTGCATGTTTACATTGTTGAATTGTCTGTGGGATGTGCACCCCTCCCTCCAAGAAACTAATGTACTTCTGTTCAAACATCCACAAGTGTGGCCATGACCCCCACTGATGCTGGCGTTCGCATCTCAGCCTCCACCCGGCCTCTCTCTGTCTGAATGTGTCTGCGAACAATGGAGACGCCGACTCTGCTTTCCTCCCTGCTGCGGGTGTTTGCTGCTTTAACCTGGAGGCTTGGATGGTAGATAAAAAGTATTACAAGACTCTGTTCATCAAGCCAAGACACGAGAGACGGGGAAGACCTGCAAACCAACAGGCCTCGCTTTTGCCGAGGAGCCAGACGTCGACGCATGGCAGAGTTGTCAGGCTAATTGTAGTTTGAATTAGTCGTTGTGATCCAATGACAAATCTCTCACACTCTTGCCATCGGAGCGGAAAATGTATCCGGGGGATTGGCATGATCTTCATGAGTGTGTAAACCTGGCTTCAACAAGATGGATAAATGCAATTATTGGACAGACCTGGAGAGGAGAAAATCTATTTAAAGCCTGCAAAGCTAAGCAGGGGCCGTGGTTAATTCATTTGGCCAATTTACGGGTGATGTACGAGTGTCAGGGTACATTAGTCAGGCAGGGGAAAGGGGTAAGTGTGTGTTGCCTCACGAGATTGGGAGGATGTGTGTTTTTGTTTTTTAAGATAAAATGTAGGGGGGCTCTAAGTGAAGACGATCTTTGCTTGCAGAGAAGTCTCCTTGAGACCCGGTTTCTGCGCTTGGTGCCCCACTCCACGCCACTTGGTGTCTCGGCAGACAAAAACCAATGGAGCCTGCTGGGCGAAATGACAAAAAGATGCACTGCATGCGTTTAGTGGGATTGCTTTGCAAATGAGGTGCGGAAAATGTGGCTTTGCTCCGCTGGGCAGTAGAGTGAGGACCACAATGCTTCGCCATACCAAGAGCTCAATCAAGTTCTGTCAGCACACCCCCCCCCCCCCCCCCCCCATCCCACCACTCTCCTCCAAGTTAAATGATTGTGTTTTCCTTATGCAGCAGGTGTAGCCACACTGTGGCTACCCAAAGTCTGGTTGTTCTCAAAGCTTGTAGTAGTTTTTTTTAGCCAGAAGCTTAATTGAACAATCCTCAGAGGTGTACAACATTTCTAGATTCTCTAGGTGAGAATTGTTACATTGCAATCGAAATACCAACTGGGACTGCCATATGAGCTCCTTTTATTACATATTTGTTGGCACTCTTCAGTTTCACAACACTCAAGTTTTGTTTGCTGGTGTTCCTTGATTCTGTTGATCACCTCTTTTGTTAGCATTAGATGGCTTTACCCTGCCTTATCTGTTAAACAGTCTTTTTTTTTCTCGGTGGAGCAAAACCACTCAACGGTTACACAAGCTGAGTGGTATGCAAAAACAGTGGTTAGAGCAAAGCAGGCCGAGTGAGAGGCGTTGAGGGAAGTTTTGGTTTACAGCTTCAAGCCGCAGCCTGAATCCGGGCATGGTTTGCTGTCAGACATGGAGACGTCAGAGGTAAAGACCTCGCACAGTACCATGCAGATGTTTTAAAGTGGGCTTCTTAAGTAGCGATGATCACGCTCTAGTGGCTCTTAATTTAATAGGTTTGGATCACAATCGTCGGCGGGGAAAGCACGTGTCACCTAGTCGTTAGGCAGCCGGCCTCGAGGATCTCAGGGTCAAATTTGAATGGCTAAGATTATGGAAAACAGGTGCCAATGCTGCCCTCCATGCCTTCCACGCAGCAGCTGAAAAACGACTCTAAGACCCAAGATCAAGTTTGGGCCATTCATAAACAGGATTCATCAAGAATTATTTGTCAAACTGATTAAAAGTAAAGGTTTTCATACATTTCTGGGCCCTACTATAGCCATTTTTGGGAAACAGTGCATTTCATATACATATGTTGTTTACGTATGTTTTGGTAGGGTTGCACGATATGAGGAAAACTTGCGAAATGCGATATTGGTTATTAATATTGCGATGATGATATAACTTGCGGTAAATGAACATATAGCAAAACAATCAAAAACATAATTTCCGTTTCACTGCAACAGTTTAAAAATGACATTCCAAACGACCCACATCTACATAGGAAATGAACATCTAACTCAAAAGGGCTCCATCCGATTGGTCTATGATATAAAAGAGTCCATTCGATTGGTCAAATACATAAAGGGATTTCTTTGTTTCGTTAAATACTTTAAGCTGCCATAAGATTGTTTTAGCACATTTCAGGTAGCCATTTATCGCGATTTTCGCCGTCTTGCATATTGCACAGCTTGATATTGCGATAACAATAAATTTGTGGTATATTGTGCAGGCCTAGTTTTTGGCTTCAGAAAAGAACACTGACTGAGATTACTTGATAGATTTACATTAATGAATAGATCAAATTTAAGGATGAATGGGTTTAAAATCCATATTGCATTTAAAAATCAAGCATTACAAAGCATACAGCTGGTAGTTGGTATCAGATCTAACTTCATACTGCCACAGTAGCAATAACATGACATGTGGTCTACAAGATGCATGTCATAAGTTCTATTTAGAAATGTGAAATTCTTTCCAATTCAAAAAATCTGTATAGATTTTATTGGGTATCTGTCAGTTCTATGAAATTGGTTTTGCAGGTTCAAGAATGACGCGTACATCAGGAGAAAAACAAAACCCTTTCTCTTAGCCCCTCCCCTTCAGGGCAACATTGTTGTAGATGTGCCTGGGAGCCATTACTCAACTCAACTCAACTTTATTTATAAAGCACTTTAAACAGAACAAGGTTCACCAAAGTGCTGAACAATACAAAAATTAATAAAAGCACATGAAAATATAAAGCATAAAACACATAAAATAGGTCCGGATTCCAACTCAGTTAAAAGCCAAAGTGAAAAAATATGTTTTAAGAGCAGATTTAAAAATACTGAGTGAGTTTATCTGTCTGAGGTACAGGGGCAATTCGTTCTAGATTTTTGGTCCGAAGACTGAGAAGGCTCGGTCACCTCTCAGTTTTCTCCTGGTCTTCGAGACGACCAGCTGTGTCTGATTTGTTGACCTAAGGGAGCGGGGGGGAGTGTACACCTGAATCAGGTCAGACAGATATTTTGGGGCGAGTCCATGGAGACATTTAAAAACAAATAGGAGAATTTTAAAATCAATGCGTAAGCGAACTGGGAGCCAGTGAAGAGATGCTAAAATGGGAGTGATATGTTCTTGTTTCCGTGTACCAGTTAGAAGACGGTTGCATTAGTGCAACTTTTCTGTCTTCTAGGGTGATGCTTTCTTCTAACCCTTTTCTTTGGGATCATGTGAGTCCAGAAAACACACAGTCCTGTACTCCAAATATGCAGATATGTGAATCGTTTCTCCCAGTGTGCTTCTTCCAACTGCACCCCCCCCCCCCCCCCCCCCCCCCCCCCATGGGAGAACAACTGCTGTCCACCATGTATAGGCCAAAGGAATGCCTTACCCTGACTCAGAATGGGGGGGGGGGGGGGGGGGGGGGGGATGTGAGTTTTCTTCACGCTCTCGTAGATCATTTTACTCGAGTCAACGTACCTCCCAACTTTTTCAGTTGGTGGAAAGCCCCAAATCCTCATTCCCCAATTACTCAAAAATGAAACCAACAAGATCATGCTATTGAATCATGAGTTTTAAACAAATGGCATTGTATTGTTTTAGATGTTTGCTGTTATGATGTATGCAAGTGCAAACTAGTCACATGCATTTATTTTTTAAAAGTTTTCAATTTAAGCAATGAGCTTTCAGATGTGATACACTTTCACTTTAAAGAATTTGTTCCAGAAAAATCCTTCTTTGTTTGATCTGGATAAGTCCAGTTAGAGGTCTTTAGTTGTATGTATTTAGTGCTCTGGTTATGTTAAATCATAAACAGATTGACTCAGACAAAAATACCCAGAGTCTGAGCAGAACTCCAACCTGAACATCACGGGAATCTTGTATTTTGACACCAGTTCAGTTACTGGAGTCTAATGGTTAAAGATCGAGAAGCTGTAGAAAGTTGACCTCTAATTGTTAGCAGTCATAAGGCAGGAGAACCTATGAGACATTGACAGGGAATTGGTGTGAATGTTGGGATAGGAAAAATGGGAGTTTCTCAGGAAAATTATTTATTGTAATGGGATTCTCCCCAATGTCAAACTGGAAAATGAAAGCTTTAGAAAGAGGTCATATTACATAAAAGGTCTTGCCCTGTAGTTACTTCAACTGGGGTTGGTTACTCCGTTTCCCCATGCAGAGATACGCTCTGTTTTTGTGATTTTAAGAGAGAAAAAAGTTGTTTTTATAGCATGGATCATCATTGTATTAAGGAACCAATCTTTCCAAATTGCTGACACAGTTGCAGTTTTATTCTTGATGCTTTTTTTAACCCAAGATGCCGGGCAGGTGGTGCATCTGCCCCTCTGTCCCTGCACTTCCTCAACCATCTCCCTCCTGCTTGTACCACACATCCACGTTCTCTTTTTCAGTGTGCCATTTTTTTCGCAAATAACATTAGTAATCATTCAATTGGGCATAAAGTAATTGAGAGACGGCCTGCTTGCCATCTGTCTGGTGAGATTACTTCTTTCTGTTTAATTAAACGTGTGACCTTGCGGCCATGGAGGGAGGTGCCGGTGGGAAGCTACTGCCGAAAGAGCTTATTTGAAGTTGGGGGAGGCTGCCTCCGAGTTAGTGGTGGTGGTAGTGGGGGTGTTGCACGGCTTTAAAAGTTTAGCCCAGCTGCTAAAGATAGTGCAAGCTGATGTGAGTTAAGCTTAAGTGGCGGTCTTTACATGGACGTGTCCTGTGTGTGCACTCAAACATATAGCAATGAGCCCAAGTCAAAGCCCACGCAGCCAAGCCGCGCACAATTTGGCCGTTCCAGAGGAGGCCTGTCGAAGTCGGCATGATCCCTGTGTGCACACTGTGTAGCCAAGTGCAGACTGAGTGGCAGAGGTCAAAGAGTGTGTGTTTGTTTGTGCTGGTGGGGTCATGATAGGCTGAATGGAGGCTGCTGTTTTAACTCTGATTTTATGTGTGGTTTTGTTTGGACTCTTGACGTTTGGTTTCCCCTGGACACTCTCCAGAGACTACAGGGCCTGCTTCTGCTCAGCTCTCTTGTAAGGCTGACGTGAAGGGCCCTGCAAAGCGCTCTGATTGGATTTCAGTCCTGATCTGGTGGTTTTGTGTTGTTAACAGGACATTAAAGACAGGGGTAATGGGGAGATAACAAGTCCTTCTGCCAGTGCCTTCACTGGGATCTGTGGTTTGCGTTTTTAAGTTTTATCTTCATCAGCATCCACTGAATTCGAAAGAGGAACTAACCCCCCCCCCCCCCCCCATGGTACGCTGATGACATACAGTTTACTCGCAACTGAAAGAAAGACATCAGTATGGATTAATCAGCGCCGCTTGGACACCATGTTGCAATACTTCCTTCCAGAGCTCTAAAAGAAACCTCAAACTTGTTTCCCAATACAAAAATAACAATTGTAATTACAATGGTTATGCGATGGTGAGGCCACAGCGTGGCACATGGGTCCTGGGTGAGGTGGCACCGGTCACATGGGATGGGGACGAGCTCTGGGCCAGCCTTTGGGGAAATTACAGGGTTGTATGAAGAGATGGGGATAGAATTCGTACTCTAACACCTCCCCTCATCCCGGTGACAGTGGGATGATGGGAAGCCATCCAGCTTGTTCTGTCATCCTTAAACACCGGGGAGTTAAAGTGAAGAGATGCTTTTATTTCTCCACAAATTTAAGCTTTAATGTTTTAAAATTGTGTGTATTCATATAATCTTTATTTATGCCTCTGTTATTCTCCAAGATATGCAGCCATCTCATGTCTTTCCTGCTTTTATTTCTGCCTCTCTTGACCCAGCAATCCTCCCCTTCTCTCTTCACCCTCTCAGTATGTGCTCTGATTACCTCTCCAAACTGGCAATAAGTTGATTGCTTTACAGAGATGATGTAAGCCCCTGCCCTAGGGTACATCAGGTTGGATTTCTCCTGCTTTATCTTGTAAAGCCTAAATTAACAGCTGGTTTGGTTGGAGTTCTCCTGGATCTGACTAAAGGATTAGGCTTGGTTCTCATGCGAGTCAATCCGGTTTGATTTATTGCAGGTCTATCAAAAAAGATCAATGGTAGTCCTTTTGAAAGTAAATCCTTAATCGCTCTTTGCACTTACGTGTCATCATTGCGAATTTTTTTCCTGCCTTCCATCTCTCCCTCGCTCCTAACATTTCTCACTGCCTAATTTCTATTCTGTCCTCACACCGCTGTCTTGTCTGTTTTTATTTTATTTTTTTTCCAGCTCCTTAGCTCCACCAAACTCTGGTAGAAATCTGCTCTTGTTAGTTATTTTTTCACTACAATTTTTATGTTCTCATTAGATTCTCACCGGCTCGAGTCGGCTATGAGCCCAACTAACATCCAAAACAATAGAAGTAAGATCCTTTAGTCTTTGGTCTAACAACAAATCTTCATTGTCTTTTACCTACACTGACTGACTATAGAACATCATGGCAGGTACAGTGTTGTCCATGCCTGCATCGACTTGCTTGGGACTTCCATGTAGTGTTTTTCTTGGCCTATGCATTGGGTTTTCTTAAAGTCACTAAAACATGGAAGCTGCTTCAGCTTTCACCTGTAGATGACATTTGCTAGTTTGAGTTTCACTTCCCTTCTCTTTGGTTCAGTTACAGCTACAGTTACAGGGGTCATTTCCTATTTGGTTTCTTATTGTCTTACTGCGTTAGTTGAACATAAACCTATTTATCTCTGTAGTTCAAGAACACTCTGACCGAAAAAATGTCACCAGTTTGACCTAAAGTAAATAAACAGGAGCCTGTTGTTGCAAAAGTGTAACAGCGATTGATGTGTAACTGGAACTGTAGCAGAGAGAAGCCTGTCATTTTTAAGCACCTGATGAGAGATGCTCCTTGTGGTGTGGTAGAGATGCCGCCGTTTCAAAGATGCTTGAGGTGACCTGTCCTTGTGTCTCCTCGTCACATTTTTTTTCTTGTCATTTGCTTCTATTTGCTATCCCTCAATCCCATGATTCAATGGGAGTTTGTATCTTGAAGCACGCAACAAACATCAGAAAAGGAGACGAGGGGAATTGACAAACATCTTTGGCGGTGTCACCGATCTGAATGCTTCTCCATCTTGACACAAACGTTCATCATAAACGTTTTGCATGTCAACTAGTGCTGAGCAATTGGTGACAGATTTAGGCGTGTCCTCCTGGCGTGCTAGGTGAACTGTTGAGTTGGGATACCAGGGGGATGGAGGTATGGGAAGGGGGGGCGGTCTGGGTGTGTGTATGTCTGTGAGAGAGGGTGAGATCGACGGGATACGTGGGAAGGAAGGGCTTGCTGTCAGCCAGCTGGACCTCTTAATCCCACTGCCTTGGGGAAAGGGTGTGCGAGTGTGTGTGGATTGTGTTTATCTCATAGAGGTTTGTCAATTTTAGCACACCTCTACTCTGCTCTTTGGCCCAGCTGAGCCCACGGTGTTTGTGTGTCTCCAGTCTAGAGAGAGACGCAACCGGAGTTACATGTGTGCTAGCTTTATTCTAGACTTCATTTTAACAGCATTCCATATTTATGTGAAGACGGCACGGTCCCTCGCCGTCTTGATGTTGAGGAGCTGGGGTTGGTACAAGAAGAGGGGGGTAGGAATTTGTGTTTGAAGGGAATCTGCAAGGGCAACAAACACTGGCACAATCCCCTGCTCCTCGTCCCATTCCCCGCCTTCACGCCCAGCCCTCCAGGAAGTGTCAAGTGTGTGTTTATCCAAAACTTGTGTGCTCACCTTCCTCACCTCTCTGCATCACTCTGCAAACAGGCCAGCTGACTGCATCAGCCTCTTGTCAGTCATTAGACCCAAAACATGCCATTTAGCTGCATTCCATGCTACTTCCCTCCTGCATCTCTCTCTCTTTTTTTTTGTCTGTATCTCTGCCTGACTCCCTCTCTTTTGGCGTAGACTTTTGCATATATAACAGGCTGGCAGGGTAAGAGCTTGGGACTTCCCCACGCCACACTCCAAGCCTTTGATCCTTTGCTTTGGAGGTAACATCAAAAGGAGAGGCATAGAAAGGCAGCTACTACTGTGAAGTTCAATGTTCAACTTGATGGCTTGGCTGAGGGCTTTTTTTTTTTCCTCTCTTCTCCTCCCCCATCCCTCACCTCCCTCTCGTTGCTCCCTCAATCCCTTCGCTGCATCCCTCAGCTGACAAATGCACACAGTTTGTAGCCAAGGGTCCCCCCCCCCCCCCCTCTTTTTCTGACCTCACCTCCTGACATAAAACAAGATCTCATCCCCATAAAAATCCTAGGTGTACCGAAACCACGCACAAATTCAGACATGTCTTTTTGTTTGACGGTGAGGGAAAGTGTGCAAATCCAAGTGCCAAACCTTCCTATTTCTGTGTGGATAACAGGCAACAGACTGTGTTGCAGCTTGTTGCATCAATGCAGCTCCAAACTAGGCAGCTTGCAACAGAGGTACGTAGATAGATAAGTTAGAACAGGCAAAAGGGTGCTGTGTTTTATCATTTTTCCCCCCTCCCAGTTTGAGTAAATCCATCCTAAACAGAGAGATCACTGCCTTTTGTCCAAGTAGGATTAGGAAAAGGGATGTAGTTAACCTGATGCCCGGTTTATACTTCATAGTGATTTGTAATTGCTTAGGTCGCATTGGGCGCAAGGCCATTGAAAGAGAATCACCTCAATCGCTGTGAAACGTGACAGAAGCTGATGACATCATCCGCAATTGAAATTTTATACCTGTAGCACAATGGCGTGGATATTGGGCCATTTAACTTATACTTATTCCGAGTGATTAGAATAGGTAATGGTGGAGCAGAATCAATCAGAAAATTGCCATTTCCACGTACCGGGATTTCTAAAACAAGGCCGCTATTACTGCATTCTAAATACAAGAGGGGTTAGACATTACTTCATTCCGACTCTGTTCCAAAAAAAATTACATTAAAAAACACATTAACTCTGCATATTAACTTTCTAATGTAACTATAACTTCAGCTATGCTACATTCAATTAAGATATAGAGCAGGTGGCAAATCATTACAAATGTAAAAAATATTTAAAGTAAAGTTATTTGGTATGTTGCAGCTTTTATAATAACAAAAAAAAAACCCTGATGTACCACCTACCTTATCTAATCTGCTCCATTATTAACCCTAAACCTATTTGTATAGATGTAAGCATCTTCAGAAAAACTCAGAGGTTCGTCTCAGTTATCGTGGACAGTGGCAAGCGAAACAAGCCAACCTTGGTCTGAATTTGACCGCATGATTGCGGTAGGTTCGCAACACGATTGATGGGATGGTTATTAGCTATGAAGTAAAAACCGGGCATTTGATATAGAACAGCCTTCTGTTTGGGAGACCTAAAGAAACTTGTAGGAAAGTGAAAAATGAATGGCTAGATTATTTCAACATCCATCTCTGTATTAAGTAGCTGCAAACTCTTTTGGGTTGAATAGTATCTTACCCTTTACCACTAAAAAAGTTAAAGTTTTTAATTTTAAAAGAAATCCCCTACACTGTGGCCCTGTGGGAATAGCACAGTTGCTATTTGGTCCTGGGCACAGTCAATCATGTTGCTTTAGGAAGGGCATCCAGTAAAAAATCTTAATGTTTAACTATCCTGCAATTCAGTTTACTGTGGCAAGCCCTCAAAACGATCACCAAACAACTAATAAACGGAGAAACTCTGCTTACATTCAGATAAAGAGATTCACTTCTATTGCGATTTCTAGCTCCTTTTGTTGGCGTTTTCTATAAGTTTGCACTGGCGTGACAGTTGTTTTTAATGAACGCCTCTGTTGAGTTCTTCAAAAAAGACCTTAAGTTAAGGAAGTGTCAGATGAAGCCACGTGTTCCACGTCAAAACTGCACTTTTCTGAGGGTTATAAACTGTACCTAATGACAAAGACGATGATGTGATCTAGAAATCTTAGGTTCTCCTCTAAATGTTTTTTTTATCCTTTATGAGCTTCCCTTTCTGACTGTGCCAATTAGCAAAGGCGTGTGGCCTGTTTTTTCTTCTGCTCCTCTCTTTTTGTCCTTCCACAACTGTCTTTCTAGACAGATGCTCTCTCTATCATGCCCCCGCAGACACACACGGGTGTGCATGGCAGCAAGCACACATTTCGAGTATCATTAGCTTAGTGTGCTGGGAGGCGTGCGAGCCGGGGCTCTCTCCTGCCTTATCTCCATGTCAATCACAGCGTGTGTGTGAACATCAGTTGTAATGATCTCCATCCAGCCTGTCGGTGCGTGTTAGCGCCCGGCTTCCCTCGCCCCCGGAGCAAGCCGTTCCCTAGCTAATAGATGCAAAATTAAGCTGATCAATAGATGGCCTTGGCTCATTATTGACACGTTATCGCGGCGTGGGATTTTTGTCCTGGCATTTTCGTACAGACCTAGCCAGAGATGCAAGCAAGGGGAGGGAAAAAAGTTAGCATCTTCCCCAAATGGTATGGGCCGTTTCATTTCAGTTCTGCGATAATATTGCATTAAACTAATTTATTCCCACTCAATTTATTTCTTGTTATGTGAGTTGCTAAAGCCTCTCCTGGAACTGTAAGCATCGACTTGGTGGTAGGAAATGAAATGGAGACTTTGCAAAACGGTATATTAAAGATTTATCAATAATTGGCATGTGTGCTGATGTTTGTGTTGCAATGGAAGAGGGTGGAGGGGCTCTTATGACCAGATCACCACGTGATTGAGCTAAGTGGTAATTAACCATGAGAGATACGTGTGTGTGTGTCTGTGTGTGTGTCCTTTTTAAGCCCATGGCTGTAGCTTGGTCATGAAAATGTGTGTGTGCGCGTTTGAAGGAGGGTGGAGTTGCTAAGGATAGGGATGCAAATGCAGTCAGAGATGATTTGCCAAATTGAGAATGGATCACGCAGTCGGGTTATCTACAAAAACTGTGGAAGGGGCAAGTAGCAGAACAGTCGTACCTGACCTTCACCAGCTCTTATCACCCATCATCATCACCTATCAGCATCACCAATTTTAATGAGCTCCAATAACCAAACCCCAATTACAAATTCAACCATTAAACTCCAGAGGTATCTTGATACATAGTTTCTCTATACCTCACATACAACCTGATTAAAAATTACATTAATTGCGTTAAATTATGGTAAAGCTTGTCAAAACAATATAAATCTGTCGAGGCTGTTGAACGACTCTAGTTGGGTTGGGTTACAAACTCATTACCTGTAACTTTATTTATTCTCAAGACCTTATAACACTAGAACTCATGAATTTTAAGGTCATATTTATGTGTGTTGCATATGTGACTTGGACACAAAACAAAGTGTTGGTTTCAGGTGATTAGTTGCTTGTTAGTGTGTTTTGTTGTGCATTTCCGCGCAGTGCTTTTAGACTGATACATTTGCGTGGGTGGAATAGTGTGATCGTTTGTTGTGTTTTTTTGGAGAATATCCCAAGTCTTTTTGAAGCCTGAGAGTGCACACATTCTTTTTTTTTTCCTCCTCTAAGGCATGTTTCATCGCTTCCTCATATCCAGTCCACCATTTAACTAATTCATAGTGAACTCTTGCAGAACAAAACCAGACACCCAACATCAAGGGCAGCGCTCGGCTCTCTTCTAGCACAATACCAAATACAGCACTCTACCAGCCTAACGTGGGTGCAGCAACTGGATTGTGTTCTCCCCTTAGTGGAGCTCAGCTGCAGGTCATTGCTTTAACTTTTCATTCCATGCCATAAGATGCCTCCTGCAAACAAAGGTAAGGTTGGACTGAGTATATGGGTTGCCCAATCGCTTCTCCTTCTACTCTTTCGTGGCCTGACCTTGCGTTAAGTATTCAGACACACCTTAACCTGTACACAAACCAATTTCATAATTATGCTAGTCCACAAGTATACGGTTGCTTTCTAATTTTAGCCAGCAAGCTATGTTTTTTAACTGGTTTCCCCTGTTAGAGCTGTCTTTAAATGATTTATTTCATTGATTAGTACGTTATAATAAATTACAATTATTGGGAACTTTTAAACTGTATAGATGTAATACTTATGGAATAAAGCTAAACAAAAATAATTCTTTAAAGATAAGTTTACACTTCAGCAGAGAGTTGTACAAGCCTTTTAAGAACCAGTAACGCCAGCTTTCTTTGGCTAGTTGTTCCTAAAGATCGTATTACATACACAAGTGACAGTGCATATATCTTTTGGTAAGCTGGTGTAAAAGAACACTAAAAACAAACTTGCAAATGGAGTTCGACCTTTGGGGTTGCCAAAAGTTGCTTTAGCTTTCCTGCCCTCACTTTAAAAAGTAATCAATAACTTTTATTAAGTCAGAATCTGAAGTATAATAAAATGTAGGTGTCTTCTTTTTTAGACATTGCTGCTTCTGGCAATTCTGTGCTTTTTAGTTGCTTAGACTTTTCTTCCCCAACCCTTAAACACTCTAGATGTCCTCCATTAAACACACACTCTTTGACATACCATAACTCTTTAACCGATTGCACGATCAACATAAATTAGTTTATTCTGAAGCGGAGAGAATTAGCCGATTCCCGCTGATTATGTAAGCACTTCACTATTGTAAAGTGTTGCGTATCAGAGAAAAGTTGCTTTTCTCCATTTAAGAATCGCTGGAATTGAATTTTTTGTGTAAAGGGTCGAAGAGTTATGGTTGTCGAAAGAATGTCAACGCTGGAGCTAAAGCTCTAATGTTAAAGGGTTAATGACATTTTAGTTGGCAAGTACATAAAGTTCTACTACTTGGAACCAAAGAATACAAAGATAAACATTAGAATGTAAAAAGGTGATGAAAGACTCTTTAATTCACAATAGTGAAATGTACCCAAAGAAAATGTGCCTTGTATTGAAAAGAGCAAAAAAAGAAAAAATGCAGACATTTCAGTGAGTGGCGCTTTGTGGAACTGCAGAAACCCCCTTGGAGAAGTGGCATTCTGCTGCAGCTCTTGACGCTAAAGATGCCAGGCTTTCTGATCATTAGCAAGGCTGACAGAAGACCAGTCATCTCCTGCTGGCCCTCACCGGCTCTATTTATAGAACAGCCAGGAGAAACTTGTATTGACACGGGACAGTGGCAAAGGGAGAGTGGGTGCTAAAGTCAGATATGGAACACTGTTTACTTTCTAAGGCTAGTTTTGGAATGTGGTCATGTCAACATCACACTTTCTTTGAGAGGTTCATGTAGGTGTGCGAGTTCCTGCTAGTATCTGATAGTATCTGAAACATTATTATACAAGATTGATGAAACCTCACATCATAATGTCTTTAATTGGTCAATTTACTATTTTAATTCTTGGTTTAATGATTATAGGAGCTATCATAACCTTGTGTTTTGTCATCCTCACAATGGAACTTGTGGCTTAAAGGACTGAGTGTGCGGTCACTGGAAGCTGAGAAAACAGCTGGGTTGTTTCAAGACCACAAACTGAAATGCATTTATATCAACGCCATTAGTGAGTGTTTAACAATAAATGGAGAACATCAGTGTGGAGAACACCATTCCTGTTAAATCGGTCAGCTTGTTTCCCAGTGAAAAAAAGAAGAAAAATTTAGAAAGTGCATGCTAAGCAAGTGTGGGAACAAAGCCAGAACTGTGTCAATGCTTCAATGCTGTGGGATATATTGGTATTATTAACAGACCACAGCCTAGATTTATAGGGTTGTGTGCAGGAGCACCACAAGGTTTTGATCTCTCACCACTCTTCTTTGGTCCCTCCTACTTTTATCTTTCAAAGAGTAATGAGGGGGGGACTAAAAAGTAGTTTACCTGGGCACCAGATTGTCTTTAAACACATCAACAAAGCCATGAAAAGAGGGGAACAGGCTGTACTCCTTGATGAGGCTTGGGATCTCTATGTTTTGCGGCATGATGTCGCATATTTCTGTGGCGGAGAGCACTGTGTTCTTTGTGGTCACATTCAAGGGTAACGGCAGCATCAGAGCTATTGACTCAAAAAAACGTAACAAACTTATCAAGGGGGTTGAAAGGACGCATATGATGTGAATGGCACTACATGCAAAAGAGGAAAAGACATTATGGACAAAGTATTGAACATTTATTATGTGATAAATGTTGTTTTTCTTGTAGTTAGTTTTCTTCTTTTCTTCTGGAATGGGTGTTAAAAGAAGTCTTGACTGCGCCTTCAGAATTTCTTTGGTTAAAAACTTTGTTTAGTCTCTTTATCTTTAATTCAGTTTATTAAAAAAAATGTCAGTTTTCAATCTAGTTTGTCTCAAGGCGAGGTGGTCTTATGTCTCTTCTCCTTGTACCATGGCGATCTACTTTTTCGTTTAAAATTATTAAAAGAATAAAAGGTTCCATCTCTATAGAAATCAATTAAAAAAACATCAGTCTGTATTTATATTTTCTTAGCCTTTGCTTTAGCCAAGTTGTTGCCTGTGTATTGTGCAATCTTTCTAAACGTTTTGGTCTATCATCTGGTGTTTGAACGGCATATTTACCCACACCTACTAACTAAATAATGTCAGAGTGGAGTTTTACTTATCATATATAGGTGTGTTTCAAGAGAGCACCTTTAAGCTCAGTGTTTTTTCGAATTAACTCCTTGCAAAAGGAATAAAAAAAAAAAAGGTCACAAAAGATTGAAGCAAAAATACTTTGTTTTTCTCTACTATATTGGTTTGAAGTATCATGCTACCTTGAGTTTTTTTTACTGTTTTGTATGGTATGGTGACATGTGCCTTCACCTGCAAACTTGTTTTAAAAAGGTGATCAAAGTCTGAGTTTGTTGAAGAGGAAGGAGAGGTCATGTGCACCATCACCCAGTGGAAGGAAAAGCCTTATTTGAAAACTTTAGGTTGAGTTTTCAGGAAAAAAAAAAATCAACAGAGAAAAGGAGTTTGGGGTTGAAATGGAAATTGTTGAGAGAGGTTGGTGGTAGGTGAGGAGGGGGAAGGTTTATGATCCGGTCGGGTGCCCCCAGTGCTGTCAGGACTGGTAGATCCCCCAAGCGGTTCTGGCTTTGGAGTAAATATGGGCTCAGTGGACCCTTTCCCGCCCCAGGGCACGCAAACCCCAGGCCTTCCCACATTTCACTTTTATTTTCCTGGTTGCAAAATGCCTCTGGCTATCAGCGCAGGTGGGGTGCTTTTTTTCTTTAATATTTACTCATAAAATGTGCATTAGTAGAACCAAAGCAGCCATGATGGGCCCTCTAGTGTTGGCAAACTTTTTCTTGATATTTTTTTTTTGTTGTTGTTTTTTTATCAAGAAACTCCTGCACTGTTTCCCCCTCTCCTACAAAGATGTACAATTTGAGTTTTAAAAGCAAACTGACATTTTTGGAATTTGTTTTGAGCTTTTTCAATGATCAGTGTCTAAATTGGAGTCGATAATTTGTTAGCATACGCTTTTGCTTCTTCTCCTTCACCTGCAACCAAAAAAAAATCTGTAACGGATCAAGACAAGATGGTCCGATCTCATTTTGAAAAAGGATAAAATTGTGGTTAAACTGGATGGACTAATCCCTTAAGCTCTGTGCAGTTTACATGCCAATCTTTGAATAGAGTCCTCTTACTAGCCTTGATCATTTCCAGATTCAAATAAAGCTCTTTATAGTTGGAGTTTGATTGGGAGTAATCTGCAAGCTGTCAATCTTGTCTCTGAGCATGCTCTCCTAGGAGAGCCGATCGCCCCTAAGGAATACTGGAACATGGGTGTGCATTGCTGCTCAGGTGTGAATCAGACTGAAAGCATGTACAAGTATGTTAGAGGAGTGATGAAAGGGGTCACCGTGAATGCACTTTCATTGTCTGCATTCATGCCTGTGCAGCGCCATGCCATGTGTAGGATAGGAGGCAGACGCAGATGGCCAGAAGATCCGGCGTGTCTCTTTAGAGCAGCACCCAGCATCCATATGCTGACTGTAACCCAAAGCTGCTATCTGTCTGTCTCTCCGTGTCAGCCGGCCCCCTGTGCTCACATTGCTCACATGTCTGAAATCCTCCGCGGAGCCTCGGCGGTCCCCGCCGTTTGTCTCGCGGTTGCCCGCTGGAAGGGAGACCAGTGAATGTGAGCCATATTGGCACATAAGGAGCTCAGTTTGTTTGATTGGTCTCAAGCCCTATGCTCTTAATCCAAAACAAAACGAACAAGCCGTGCTGTGGCTGCCGCTCTGGCTGCCAGGTGGCTTGTGATAAAGACATCAGATGGGGAGAGGGGGCTTGATAGAAAAGTAACCGGTTGTTGAGTGAAATGGACAAAACAATCCAGGACTGTTCTGTCATTTACTTAAAAACACATTTGCAGGATTTGCACTTCTTTTTTTTGTCCTAGGGGCTCTACCGTGATTTTTACTGGGACCATATCTGTGGATCTAGACTTGAATTCTTCCTTTCAAATTGCCAGACTAAGCTGCGTCAGCTCTAATGATGAACAACTTAGATGAGTGTAAGCTAGGGATGCCAGAAATCTAAGTTTAAAACCAAACAATGTTTTACACCATTGAACTGAATGGTAGGGGAAGTGAATTGTTGCATCGCTATAAGCATGTTCCAACACGTGTCGTGCCAAATTTTTGAGGAATATGATTTATTGTTTAATTACATTACACCAGACTCAGCCATTGAATATATATGAAAACTGGACGTACAAAAGTATGTGATCTCACATTCTCTAAATTGATCTAAATTGATTGACAGATTCTCCTTTGACTACTTTTGGGTTATGGACTTCTGACAGGCTCACTCCTGATTGGTGAGAGTGGTTGCCTTAGAAAAATTGACTCGTACCAATCAGTGCTCACTGACGAACGATGTCTGGTTCCAACATGGCGGTGTCAGCAAAAAAAAAGACAACTGAATTGACTTCATTTTGTTGGAGCTGGGAAGTAAGCCATTTTCTATGGATGACGTCCCACGCATTCAGTCCAGTTCTCATATACAGTCAATGCTAGAAGGCATTGAAAGTTTTTGATTGTTGTTACTTGCTTATTAGCAAATGAAAAAGTATTTTTCTGAATTTTTAGTTCTTGGTTGTTGTTTTGTGATACACAAATAAAATATCAGACGAATATATACATCACAAACATGAGGTTTGAGATGAATCGTGGGGACAATGAATTGCTGCTTCGTGTAAACTTTTGTCAAAACGACGCTTTTCTGACAGAACTCAAAGACTTAACTGAAATGACTGCAGATGAAATAATCAATGTAGAAGTTCATTATAGCTTCTAAACCTTCCCTCCCCCAGTACCCACCCCCCACCCCCCTGCACTTGGGAAAGCAGTCGATGACAGGGAAATCGGGACGGGGAGGCTGAGTTCATCCCCTCTGTAAGGATTTATGGGACTCCCTTGTCTTTCACTTCATTAGAGACAATTGAGTCATTCAGCTCCCATTGTGGGGCTGCCCATGCGAGGAGGGGCGCGGGGCAGGGGAACAGAACAACTTTGGGTGGGAGGGCTGGAAGGGGGAAAAGGAGAAGCTTCGCAGCCACTGGGTGGCTCTTTTTGGGTGGGGGGCTGTGATGGGGGGCTCGGGTGATGGTGGTGGGGTGCTGGTTAGTGTTTATCTGTGGAAAAGGGGATGGGGGGGGGGGGGGGGGGCGAGACAGAGGAGAAGAGAGAGTTATCCTGGAACTCCGGAGCAATTTGTCACTTTGGAATGGCTCTTGAGTTACATGGGGGGCCCCCTCATAGCAGGAGAGTTTTCAGGTTGCAGAGTAGGGAACGAGGAGGGGCTTGGAGCCGCGCCGAGGGGTCGGAGGTCATGGCCTTTTCGAGCCCAGGCGGTGTGTCCGTTAGCGGTGCAGACGGGCGGGTGGAGGGAAAGAGGAGGAGGAGGCCAAGAGGAGGTGGGGGGTTGGAAAGCCTGTTGCTTGCCAATGTGCCGTCTTCCTCTGCATGCCTGTAAAACCTGCGGGGGAGATTAGTGTGTGAGAACATTTGCAGAAGTGGAGCCACTTGTCAGGGCGGGCACTAAAAGGCTCCCTCTGTCCAAAGGTGTTCGGTGTCCCACTCCTCCGTTGGTACAATTGGGATGTCCCCCCCCCAACACACACACACTCATAATGTCCTCTTGTTGAAGTCCTATACTGGCTACAGCTGTGTTTGAATGCATGCATGTGTGAGCATGCGTACGCATGTCATGGCAGAGCTTTCCCATGTCTCCATTCACAATCCATCTTTCTCCTGCAATGCCCTGCCTCCCAGCCTCTCCGGCTCCGGTGGCTGTTGTCTTAAATTACCCTATAGATGACAGCAGTCCTGTCACTCTCCTCCTCTTTTACTTGTTGCAGCTCCGCCCTCCTTTCCTGCGCGTGGTAGTTAATATCTACTGTGGGTAAAGGGGTTCATAAAAACCACCAGGACCTCAACTCTTGAGCTTTTACGGCCTGTTTTTCTTTTTCCGTTCTGAAGACGTACAAACGAGCATAAACAAACTCGGCTGTAAAAGTCGTCTTTGAGTCATTAAATGAGCATTTGGGGTAAAGAAGGACCAGGCAGGAGGTTGTTTTTTTTTTTTTTTTTTTTTAATGCAGTGAACGGGCTGTAACTGAGGACACGGAGTCAATAACTCCCTCCAGCGTCAACCACAGGCAGGCACCCCACAGTGAACTCTTCGCTAATTACGCCTGATTTAGACACCGTCTCAGGAAGGGTCGAGACACACTCACTTCTTCGACCAGCTCTGACACACACGCATACGTGTGCAGAGACCGTCAGGCATGCATGAATGCAAGGCAGGGCAGCGGTCACCTACGCCAGAAAAGGAATCCTCTGCTCTTGTCACCACGCAAGCAGCTGATAATTAAGCCTTGTTTCTGACGGACTCAACTTTGAGGGAGCTGGTAATTATTTATTAAACCGCAAACTTTTGTAAGTGCAACCATGTGATCCAGAGTTCAATAGTTATGTTGGGGTGATAACTGAAATTGCAGTCGAAACTCCTGGGGTCATTATTGCAAAGAAAAATTACACTCGGTCCTGAAACGCCTTTAAGATGATGGGAAGAGAAGAAAGACCCCTCTACTTTTTTTTTTTTTTTGATCATGTCGAAGGTTTGTATCCAAATGGCATTAGAGATGCAGCTCCAAGTTCAGGTGCACTCATCGGAGCTCTCCAGGTCTAATAAAGCCGATCGCAATATCTTGACAATTTTTAATGAGCGTCTGTGACACCAAGGTTACAACACGAGCCCGTTTTCCTTCGTTGCATTAAATATCCAAAAACCCTGTGATTGCTCCTTCATCTCGTCTCTCGAGGCAGATCTGGAAAGACTATCGACTTCCTTGTTTATTCTTTCACACATATTAAACTTCTCTTTGCATTTTGCGCATGACAGGTTTGTTTTCAGAACCCCACACATGCTTTTTACATGTTGTGAACAGTTACTGTGACCTCCTTACCCCAAACCATGTGACTGTGACACTGATAAGCAGTGTCCCCTCGACACCAGGAAGTCAGTTGAAAATAATCATTTGAATTAGTCAGTCTTAAAATATTAATTCGCTTTAATGTGTATCATATTAAGATATAAATATTAGCCAAAGGAGTTTGTTTTCTTTTTATGACGTACTGGCTTTTTTCCCCCCCAGCGTTTGTCATCAAATAACTTTACCCGGTTTATTACCCAGGCAGATGTTTTTCGTGACCCTTGTTTCTGCTTATCTGTTTCTTTTCTGTGCTTGTGTGGGTGTGTGAGTGAGAAAAGGAGGGCAGCGACAGACTGACTGACTGACTGACTTCTGATAGAGACAAAAGTCAATCATTTATGGATGCAGGCAGAGGGTTTTAACTGAGCAGGAGCGTGGTGAGGCGCCACGCTCGCCCACCTTTTCTGTTTTTATGGGGTCCAATAAAAATGTCACATTGACGACATTAAGTCACTGTAAAGCCATGAAGCACATGCCTCCCAAGAAGTGACCAAGGAATGTTTAGAAAAAAATAAGACAATTTTTCTGCTTTAAAATTAAAGAAAATAAGTTGTTTTTTCCCTTCTTTGATTTTTTGGTTTTTCAAAATAAAATGACAATTTTTTTAAAATAAAAATAAAAAGTTGTGTTCATTCTGGACTTTTGGTTGCATGTTGGAGGCTTTTCCATCCTTCCATCTGCCTCAAAAGTTCTTATTTTCGTCTCCATGTTTTAAGTTTCCACTCCTGTGCTTGTGCCAAGAAGTGTCGTCTCTCTCTCCCTCTTTGTTTTTTATTTATTTTCTGTCCTACTTTTGATTTGTTCTTTTGGTTTTTGCTTTCTGCATTGTTAACATGTTTTTTTTCTTTCCTTCCATTCTGTTTCCTTTTCCTTCATTCAGTATCTACAGATGAAATGGCCCCTGCTAGATGTTCAACCAGGAGGTCTTCAAAGTAGACAAGCACTTAAAGATGCCAGGTCCCCGTCACCGGCACACATTGTTGTAAGTAGCACTCCACTTGGTACTTTTCCTCTTTTTCCACTAGCTCTTCCTCTCCTTTTTTCCCCCTATGAAAGACCAGAACAGAACTGCTTCCTTTCTCTTGTCCGTTTTGTCGTTTGGACGCTTGATCACTAACACACAATCTTTTTTTTTTTTTTTTTTATAAATCTGCTCTCTCATATTTGCATATTGCGACCTTTGGTAGACGTGGGTTAGGTGATCAGAAGGGAAGCATTCGAAGGGTGGCAGCTGCAAAAAATAAAAAATAAAAAAATAAGATTGTTCTTTGAACAGGCTTGTCACCTGTATTCTCAGAGAAAATGATAACTCCCAGGCTAGGCTTGCACAGAGTTAGATGATTACGGAGAACTGACCTCATGCTGACAACTTTTCCATGAAAATAAACGAACGCAGGGCAGCGGAGGCAGGAAAACAGGAAGTGTAGGCGTCTTTTTGACTAAGATTACACTGGCTGTGGAGCTGTGCTTCAGTAAAAGATCTTACTGGGCAGCCATAGGGGGGATTACACACCAATAACAGAGCATCCACCTCAGGCATATCGATATGTGAGAAGTTCTTAATGTAAAGTTGCTGAAAGATGCAAGTTTACAGGAAGTCAGTGAAAAGGTTGAGAGGAAAACAAATCAGTATTAAGTTGGGAACCCATAGGGACCGGGGCCACGCAGTTCTTTCTTAAGTTTTTTGGACTTTTAAAATGCACGTTAGCTTGAGGCCTTTTTTTTTATTTTATTTTACGATTGTACATCCAGCGCATGCTCTGCTGTGATAACGCTTTGTCTGCTGCAGCAACCCAACCAAATGCCGTTAAGGCTCCGCAGCTAAAGGTAACGACCATTTGTTTATCGCCCAGATTATTCTGACAAGACGCCGTGTCCCTCTGAGTCACATCAGTTCATTGGCTTTTATGGTCTGCAGTAAACTTCCTCGCAAATCAAAAGCTCGCAAAACCTCAGCCACCTTTGAGTCGTCCCGTTCAAGTCGAGCACGTCTGAAAATAGCGGGAAGGGCTTATTTCAAACAGAAACCTTGTCAAAAGTTTAGAACAAAAGTGGCGTCTGTGTTGGTCTGAACAACACAAGCCCCCACCCCCCCCAAACCGTCAGTCCTTTATCTCCCCCAAATGATGTTTGTGTTATTTTTATACCTGAGAGTTCAGCGCACGTTCCTACTCTTATTATTTTAGGAGACGCTGAGAGAGCCTTCCAGCTCCTATGAAATCATTAAACTGCTCGTAGGCAGCAAATGCTGCAGGTAAATATTTAAGGTTTCGTCCTGATGTGAGTCATATGGCAGTAAACGCAATCTCCTGCCGTGCGCCTGAATTTAAATCACTCCGAGGAGAAGGATGTGAAGAAGGAACTTCAGCTGTAATTTTTTTTTCTGTTACGAATTTTAAGGGGCAATTTGGTTGTTCAAGTCATTTCTGTTCAATTAAATAAAAGCGCATTATAAAACTGGGTCAGGGCAATGATGAAGCTGATGTGATTCAGATGAGTTGTACAAAAAAATAAAACGGTAATTGATACGTAAAAAACACAGAAACCTGAAAGACCAAGACCAGAATACACATTTTGCTCAATAAATGTAAAACCACAACATTGGGTTTAATGGAAAGTGGTTTTCTGTGGGAGGCTTAAACTTTTCCGTCAGGTTTTTTTTTCTTCTTAAAATGAGGTGAACCGCTTTGCTTGTTGTCCGATGAAAGAAGATTTTTTTTTTTTTTGCAGACTTGGCTGTTGGATTTGTTGATTGATCACTCCGGATCTAAAATTTACACGCTTTTCTTTGGTTTATTTATTTTGCTCTCCAGGCTCTAATTTTCAGAAAGCAAATAAAAAGCAAATCAAAAGCTCACTTCAGTTATCCGAGGGTTGTTAAACCTATAATGTGCGCAACATAAATACATGTGACAAAAAAAAAGAAACCCAAAGCAAAAAAAAAGTCTATTGTAATAACTGTGGTCATGTTACTGAGTGTGATCTGTTTGAAATGGAGGCTGGTAAGATCAGAAGCGTGGCGGCGTTTCTCTCTGTTAGTGCGAGTGATGTAATTGAACGTGAAGTTCAGGTGCGTCTGCTTTTTCTGCTCCAGCATGCACCTCTGACTGGGATGGAGGTGCTCTCCGATGAGATGGACATATTTGATTTTTGGGGGAGGCTTTCGTTTCCTGCGTGGTCCTTCTTCTCCAGGAGTTTGGTTCTAAACAGTAGCGTCTTCTTGTCTACGAATGCAGAGAAACGTTTGAGCGCCTGGAGCGCCTGGAGCGCGTGCAGGCTGGTAGCGATAAGGAGCCGTTGAACGACCTGCTAGGTGACAAACATCTGAAGTGACCCAAACAGCTGAAACAATAAGAGACCACTATAGAGAGAAGGAAATGAGGGAGAAGCTGGAGGGAGAAGGGACCAACATCCAGACATGCGGTTAGCTCGGTAGATGGAGGAGGAAGTGGCTTCTCTTCAGGCTGGACTTTCTGAGGGTGAGCCGGGTGCCCTGTTGACCATGCCACCAAAGGAGGCCACGCCAGCCCTCTTTGAAGTGCCTAACCTCCCCACAGGCAGCCTGAAAACCTGCCGCTGCTGAACTTTTCTGCCACTGGCTGAAAGTTATTCAATATTTATCCAGCTATTGATGTGCACTTTTTGAGGGTGAGACTCTGAGAAACATTTAAGCTTCAAGCTGCACCTGTGAGAAAATGTAACGTTTTTTTTTTAATGTTCTAAAAACCTAAAATGGATGTAAAAATCAAAGGTTTTCATTAGGCGTGGTAAATAAAAAATACATCTCTTTATAAAGTATTCCTAGTGGTCTTTTAATTATGATTACGCCATTTTTTTAGCTAAAATAAAGAAAAAACATTCTAGGACATAGTTTCTGCAGAGCGGCAGGAGTTCATTACACCCGTTGTGGATAGGACTGTTGCCGTATGTGGAGCACGCCCGCCCCCATTTCCCGTCGCCCGTGCGTTTACACGCTCTCCCGCTAGCTTACAGCTCCTCACACCCCCAACTCAACATTACCAGTGCCACAAAAAAGCTTGTGTCCCGCCCTACAATCTTTTTCTAACCGTTTTTTTCCGTCTGCTCCAGATTCACAGTGATTTAAATAAAGAAATACTCAGAAATGCAATTTTGAGCGTAATTTTCTTTATGGTTGTCCTCCATCAAGAACATGTAACAATTTTTAATGGCGTATCAACAGTTAACAAGAGAATACGTGCAGACTAAAGGATCATTAGCCTGAGAGAAATCAAACTTTTTCTCACGATTATGTTATCCAACTTTTTACGCTTTTGGGTTTGAACCCATGATAAACTCAAGTCATTCGTACCAAATCCCATGTATTAATTTGCTCTCCTCTGTATTGGCCGGGGGGAAGGGAGCATGCCCACCCTACACACACACCGTTCTATGACGACCATGTGCGCACACACAAACACACACAGCCTCAGATTCTAGAGTTAAGCTCGGGTCAAACAATGTCTCTGTTGTTTAGTGGGCTTTCTCTGGCAGCAGGGGATGACTGGAGTGTTAACCATTTCCCAACTGCACCTCACTGTGTGTTATTGTGTGTATCAGAGGTAGTGAAGCGTGGATTGGAAGAAAGGCAGGAGGGGGTTTGTCTAACATGAATGATAATTAGCGAGGAGGAAGTGATGGAATTTGGCCATATTTACAGCCTGCAGGACCTCCCACTTGAGCCTTTACCAATACAGTAACCTGTTACGTCACGCTTAGAGCCTTCTTATGTTCGCTATTTACCATATAAAATACCAGAATTGTTTTGAAGAAGTTACTGTAGAGAACATAACACCCATCCACTTTCCCGGACCCTTTGCTTCGTCTGCCCTTAAGGAGAATGGAGAAGAGGGGGCTTCCTGAGGTCTGAATAGGCTTTGCACCTGGACTACCCAGACAATTGTGCAGGACGAAGAGAGGCCCGGCGTTCCCCGTTGTTAATGAACGACCCCGTGGTCAACAAGCGCCACCCACGCACTGTCCGCAGACTTCACCTTGGAGGCTTTCTATGTCCTGAATGCTGACCCAAAGCTGCTGCATTTTAAGCTTTTGTCCAAATAACCCCTTTTGTCTTCTTTCAGTGCATGCATCTCTGCATCCAACCTTTGCTGCAGGACAAATCTCCAGAACAGGATCGGTTCTTACACTTTCTCTTATTCTAAAGAACATTCTCAGTATGCAGGTTCAGAATAGTTGAAGCGTTTCATCCTGATAGAAGTGGGATTTGGTCATTCTGGTGTGGATTCAGCTCCTAAGATGCAGCCTGTTGCTCCTGTCTGCTTACTGTCCCTGTTTATATCAGAGGAGGGGTTTGTTCCCAGGGTCACGCTTGCATCACTGGACAGGGCCAAAAAATCTGAAGCAGTCGAGACGTAGCGTCAGGCCTGGGAACTCCTGACAATGAGAATGAAAGCACCTCAGTCATTGTATCGCTCCAGGATTCTGGATGGCAGCTCATTCGCACAGACAATCCACTCAGTGTTGTCTTAACTCGCAGCAAGACTACGAGCAAACATAATTGCACAATTTGATTTGACAAAGAACCTTTCATTGATAGTAGCTTTTAATTCCCCTGTTTTTGGTTTTGACTGTGAACTAAAGAAACCCTGAGGAGTCTGTCACTAAAATTTAAATAAATAAAAGACGGGCACATGTACTACAGTAATGGACATTTGTAGCTGTGTGTGTGAGCATTTCACCAACAACCAAACTGTCCCTGTCAAGCTTTTTATAAGCAGCTATCTTGTTGGCCTTAGGGTCAAGCATGAGAACAAATAAACCCCAGTAATCCGAGTGCTCAGTAGCTTTTAGGTACTGGGGCCCTTCAGTAATAAAAGACCCTGTTGCTTCTTTCCCGCTTTTTTTGTTCTTTTTGACTTCTTCACGTCTTTCCCTTCCTCCTAGCAAAATCAAAATGTCATTTCCTCTCACTTCCTGTCCTGTCATTCCATGATATCTGTTTAAGGTGCGACTCCTTGCTTTTAGGGACAGTGTGATTGCATTACCTTATTCTTAAAGAAACTTCGAAAGATGATGCAGATTAATCATTTCTGTGTGATGAACTGATAATTGAGAAAAAGTCTCACTAAAAGCATAAATTATGCGTTTAGAGTTGTATCCCTGCGGCATTTGAACCCAAACGTGGCAGAAGACGTCAAATGCTACATTCTGTGCTACGCTGAACTGGGTTCTTGAATGAACTACCGAATTCTAGTGCATGTACCTACAGTTAGAAGAGGCTTGGTGCGAAATGTAGACGCGGTGCAAATCTAGCAAATCTTAGTCCGGGCTTTTTCTTTCACAGCAATACTCGGTGTCATGTTATTCTGGCGAGTCGTATACCCATTCACCACTACCAAATTCAAGTCCCTGATTGGTCAAAGTTCAACTTGTTTGACTTTCAATGCACGTTCACTGGCTGCACATTTCGGACGTAGAGCCCGAAAACTGACTTAAGAGCTTAAAAAAACACATATGTATGCAAATTTTAACCGTTTTTTGTTTTTTTAAAGACATTTAAGATCTACACGTCTTTCAGCCATTCTTCATCATCTATGATGGTTTGAACAAATGTTCTGTTAAAGCGAAACATTGTTATACCAACCTGCCATGAAACACTATTTCTGTTACGAAACGAAGTTCAAGTTTCCCTCGATTTATTTTTTTGTTTTGTTTTGCGCTCTATAAAATGAACAGAAATGGGGCCAAACAGGCACCCAGGAGGAAGCGGAGCTCGCAGAGAACGAGCTAGTACTTTAAAATAAAAAAATAAAATAAATAAACGATGCCAGGGGATGCATTATTTTTAAGGAGAACACGGAGCTTTTACGTAAAACCTGGTGGGCTGGGGTTGTGTGTAGATCTATGCGTGCATATGTGTGTGTGTGTGTGTGTGTGTGTGTGTGTGTAAGAGAATAAAGAAGAGATGGAGAGCTGATATAATTGTGTGACTTGGGAACGTCCATCTTTGCCTTTCAGGGGCCCTTCTGCTGGGAATTCCCCGGACAGTCAGATCTGAGCCTTCACCAATTTCATTTGGTGAGAGACCTTTGAATTCCACAAACATCTTCTTGGAAATTTCTATTTCTTACTCATCATTTTGGCTGATTCCACACACACAAAATGAACTGATGCTTGATTATAAATCAAAGCAAAGAAAGCCTTAAATCATGGTGATGCTTGAAATGCTGCTGTTGTGCTTTGTGCTTATTCAGTGCTGCTTTTGCTGCAAGTAAAGTGATGATGATACATTGATATTTATTTATTTTCCAGAAACTCCTCTGCTTCTTGACATCTTTATTTGGCTTTGAACTCACATGTAGCTCTCTTTAGCCTCTTTTTTTGTTGTATTATTTGTTTAATGTCTCTCAGTTTGTGGATCCGCTGTGGTGAACATCTTTCTTTTGTCAGGAAAACGTGTATGTTTAGAGTTTGAACTGGCCTACGATCCTGCAGCAGGAGGAGAAAGGGGGGCTTTCTGTTTTGTTTTGCTCCTTCTCGCGCAGCTGCTTTGAATCGAGCTCTTTCCTAACCCAATCTGGGGAACAGAGCTCCACAAGCAGAGATGAAGTAATATTACAGTTTCGCTGCCTGAAGATGTGGAGGAAAGGTTACCATATTTAAGGGACGTGACACCGACCGGCCTTCTGTTATTTAATTGTCTTGCAAAAAGTTTGTCTACAAAAATAAGGAAGTGGAGCTTAAAGGTGACGTTACTGCTGGTGAGACAACAGAACTGGCATAGAAAGAGGATATCGGTCAGACTTGTTTGGATTAGCTTCACTGATGCATTTTGCAGCTAGAAATGAGATTGCATTGTAAAGCGTGAAGCAAAAGTCTTGATTTCTTCCAAAATTGTTTGATTAATCAATTTCTTCATGCTCATACACACTTTGGAGAAGTTTTGTTGCTTTTGATCCAAAGTATTAAAAAAAAACAGGTTAAGAATGATGAAAAAACGTCTTGTGTGGAACTTCATGTCAACCCGATGCCTCCGTTCCCTCCCTGTCTTATTCAAGTGTCTGTGCTAGAACTTGTTTGGCAGGGTCTGGCAGGATCACTGCTGGGTGTGACCTTCTGTTGTTCTGTGTGCGTCTTACAAAAACACCTTTGTCTACTTAGTTTTAGCGTCCTAGCATTGGGGGCGTGTCTAGAGGTGGGCACCAAGTCAGCGTGGGTTCGAACAATTTTAGCTTTTTATTTGTAAACCCCCAAAACCCCTCCTTCTGGTCTCGACAGTATAATTATATATATAAATATATATTCCTGACTGAGATCTATATATATTTCGACAAAGAGCCGTGGTTAAAAGGTTTGTACGCATTGTTCTGTAGTCTTGATTTATTTTGCACCACTTCTCGCGGAGTGACAGTTTGTGTGCTCATCTTTGACAAAGTCCTCCAGATGGGACGATCTGGATTCGGCGGCCTGCCCCGGTGAGCGGCGGCAGCTCCGCACGCCACTGTAATCCCACTGGAGGCTGTTTCACAGGGAAACTTGTTTTGACAGAGCTCCAGGTGTCTCATTGTTGGGGATGGCACGGTTCAACAGATTAACCAATTAGCACCAGGCCGGGGGCACAGGAAGGGGTGGGAGCGAAAAAGAAGGAGGAGGGAAGAAGGGAAGGGGGGGGGGGGGGGGGGGTTAGCCACAGTGATGGAATGAGGTTTTTAAGTGAGACTGGCTGACAGGGAAAGGCGTGGAAGTTAGGGGAGGGTAAGGGGGAGGAGTTGTAACCATAAGGAGGCAGCGTGGAGTAAGGCGATCCTTGACCTCATTTTTTTCTCTCTTTTCCCAGCAGAAGCATGGAAGGAGCTGAGCCACACAGAGAGGATTGGGGGGGGGGGGGGGGATTAAACGTGGAGGGGGGGGTGACACAAAGTTACCTTTTTACTTGGTTACTCAGCAAATCCTAAATGTTGATGTTTCAGCTGCCTCTAACCTAATCTTTTCCATGAAACTGAACTTAAGTCGTTTCTTTAAGTTGCCATTAACTGGCACTATAAATTCTCCAGATAATCGATTCCTTTTAAAGAATTATTTTCTGCTCAACATTCTTTCCATCTTTCAAAAGAAACTCTCTTTTTATGTGCCGACTAATTACAAAGCAAAAAAGGAGAACGTTGTTAGTTTATGAGATTAGTCGGGTTAAAACAGTGGAAAGTGTTTATTTTGCTCCTTCTGTTAGCATCCAGTGTACTGTTGTTGGAGTCGTCAGTTCCTAACAAAATCTCTAAGGGAAACTCAAATGTAGTCAGGGCTTTTATTTTATGGAGTTTAAAAATAAAATGAAAGGAACCTTTTGTTTTTTCACCCCACAAAGTTAGAAACCTCGCATACATGCATGTGACAACGAAGTCACAACTAAGGTATAACGTCTATTTAGAATTTGAAAAGTTTTTAAAAAATATTGCATAATAGACTAAAATGTTCATGCCAACATTTTTTAAATCAAACACATTTTTTTGATTTGTTGGGGTCCATGATACATTCTCACTTATGGAATTTGCATCAACTTAAAGAGAATATTTTCTATTTCAGTCATAACTAGATGCCACCTGTGCTTGAGATAAAAACCAAACGCATCAGTTCCAAGACAAATGAGAGAAAAAAAATTAGACGCAGGAGGAGATTCAAAAGTTATTGATGTGTTCTTCTTAATAAGCTCCAGATCACTGTGGGGCCTCAGGAATACGTCTGGTTTTATAAGGATTTAGGATGGAGAAATACCACAATTGCTTTGGCAAGTGTCTGTTTTTTTTTTAACTTATGAACAAGCAGCATGAGAGTGAAAGTAATGGAGACAGCTTTTTGGAAAGGGAGTTAGACTGGGACTAAACTGGGGGAAGGATGGGAGGGAGAACATGAAGCCCCACCAAATTCCCAGAAGAACAATTTGCTGTTATGGATGAATACCCTGTCGCAGTCAAATTTCAGCTCGGTGGATGTGTGTGCTGAAGACGCTGGAATGCTGAGTGATTCCAGAGAGCACTTAAGCTGCCTCGAATTTGGGTTTCTGTCCCCACCCGCGTGTCAACAGCAGAGGGGCTTTTCTTTGGAGTTTGCAGGGGTAAACACTGGGTATCTGCTTTCTGAGCCATTAAGCGTCGCCCTTCGTCACCTTCCTCTATATTCAAAAAAAGAAGCGCGTTCTGCCAGAACACTTCTAACTCGCCAATTTATTAGATTTCTCTTCCACCCTGCAGCTTGAATGAGGACTTATCTAACCTTTTTTGGGGGGTTGTTTGGTTGTGGTTTTGATGTGCATGTTGTTATTTATTCATTTTTTCGTTTTTCAGTCTGGTACAGTTGAGAGTGCCAGGCCCTCCTTTTGTCTCAGCCTGGGGGAGAAATTGTCATCTGACTCTCATTTTTGCTACCAATCGAGTTTCCTTCAGTACTTTCCCCCCCCTGTTTCTGTCGGGATTCCTGTTTTCGTCTCGACAATTTGAGACGAGCGATGCGTTTCGAGGCGTGCACCTGCATTAGTATTTGTTTACCTGCCTTTAAGAAGAACTTGTCCTGTTGCTGGAGCGTCAGAGAAGTCAGTCATGCAACAGCAGGAGGTGAAAAGGAATCTGGCTTTCTGTAAAATCATCCCTTTTTTTGGGTGCTTTATCAGACACGCTGACGAGTCGTCAAAATGAGTTGGACTCCTAGACTGTTTATGAGAGCTGGAGTGAGTGACCCCCCCCCCCCCCCCCCCCCCCCCCCCCCTCATGCTCCAAACAGGAAATACTCGATGGGTTTCAAGAAACTTAAGTCCCATAGACTTTTGTTGAAAGTTTTGCCTAATCCTTTTTTTTGTTGATAAAATGTTGACTTTACTGCAAGCTATTCAAGTTATAAACTGACCAATTGCCTCCATAAAAGTACGGTGTGCCCGCTGGCCCCCACCTTGAATGTTCGAAACATTTGATTGACAGGTTCTCCCAACCCCGCTTTTAAGTGGTAGGGGTATGGACTTCCAACAAGCTCACTCCTGATTGGAGCGGTTGCAATATGAACTTTGACTCAGACTGACGCAGATGCTTACTGATGTCGTCTGGCTCCACCATGGCGTAAAAATGGCGACTGAAGTGACTTTGCTTTGTTGGAGCCGGATGTAAGCTCCTTTCCAGTTCTCTTATACAGTCAATGATTGGACTTCATCCCTGTTAGTCACCATCTATTGATGCAGCAAAGTGCATGCTGGGAAAATGAGATGAAGTTAGGAAAAATCCTGATTTTTATCTTTCCTTTACACAAATAATTTGTATATTTATTCATCCGTTTGTCTTGTTAACATCCTCCTGGAGTAAGGTAAACAGCGTGGCCGGACTTGGATTGGTGACAGTTGCGTGAGATTTGAATAAAAAAGCTCTGGCGGCAAATTCTGTGGACCAGACTTCCTCTCCAGGCTCATTAAGGGACAGTAAGGCGATGATGTGGAATCGGCGCACACTTTCCTGGCCTGCCTTTCCCTTTGAACACATCGGCCTCTTATCTGCAACATGCTCTGTTCCTCCATAACAAGACGTTCCTTCTCCCATAGGCGCACATGCTTCGTCTGTCTGTCTTCACTCAAATATTCTGCCTACATACACACTCTTTTTCTTTTTTTTCTACCCATTTGTTTGCTTAAAGAGAAAATTATTAAGGATGGGCCTTGTCTGTGAAATCTTGGCAGCTTTTCATGGCCTTTTCTTCTCCTGAAAAGTCGTGGAACGTATATATAACACACACATATATATATATATCTTTTTGTTTTTCTGCACAAACATCACCATGTCGGCCGTTTTAATTGGAACTTTTTGCCACTGTCTCCATCTTGCGTTGGGACGGAAGACGTGGCTGGCGAGGTTTGACACTGGGCTGATTGGTGTGTAGCGAGGCATGCCTAAATCAACTGACGGCATGAATGGCTCGCCTGATTCTCACTGGCATTCAGTTGAATCATAAAAAAAAAAAAAAGACAAACCCAGATAACCGGCGCAGGAGTGACTGCCTCTTACTTCCTTGAAGCATGACTTCCCTTTAGTTGCATTCGTGCAATTTACTTGCCTTCATGCCGTCGCAGTTCTTGTTTTTTTTTTGTCAAAATAAAAGGGCTCACCCTTGTTGTTGCTGTGCCCCAGCCACATATGAATTCAGTTTAAAACACACGACGTGGGCGGGAGCTGATTGTGTCTGTAAAACGGCAGCATTAGAACTCGAGGCGGTGATGTGTGAAGGGGACAAATCTAGAAATCTGGTCTGTGGAGATATTCCAAACATCTCTTTTTCTTCTTTTTTTTTTTGAAGTGATGTAAAGTACTCTGGCTGTGTCAAATCATGACTCTTTTGATGGAATGTTGTATTTGGATGTCTCAAGCTGTTTACTAGGGCTTTCTTATAAAGCGAGGCCATTTGGAGAAACCTTCAGGTTCAAGAAAGACGATTAAAAGAAGGAAATAAAATGTAAATCTGGCTCCACTGAACCTCTTTTACTGTGCCAGACACCCACAACTCAAAGGAATTAACACAGTTTACTCATAATTCCAAATTTTACACGAGGTTAAAGAAGCAGATGGCGCTGCAAGTGACTTATTCATTCATAGTGTCCATTTCCTGCATTTCGGATTATGAAAGGGAATAAATCACCGACTCCAAATGGCATGTTGAGTCCGAATCCTGCTCCAGGGAAGACTCCACTGCAGCCACTAATGCAAACCACATGTTGGAGCCGTGCATCTGCATAAGCGGACAGTCTTCCACCTCTAATGGTAAATCCAGACACTTGTGCTAGAGGTGGAGTGACTGCAGGGACAGGTCAATCTGAAAGGCTTTGTAATCCTCTGTTGCATCATGTAATCTATGGACTTGGCTGGGTGCATACGTGACGTGAGGCTGCATACTCAAATAAAAAACCTGTGTCGTTTTCCAGGACATAGTTTCTGCAGAGTGACAGTAGTGGTTGAGAACTCTGTGTTCACATGCTCTCCTCTAGCTTATAGCCCCAACCTAACAAAACCAGTGCAACAAAAACGGTGAGCAACATTGGAGCGTATATTTATATATGTCCTCTATAATCAATAAAATGCCACAAGAACGTGTTGAAAACACCAAAAACACAATTTTCTGCAGAGTGGATATTTAAGGAGTTGTTAGTCAAACAATTAGTGATTGGAGTAAATACAGAGGCTAATAAGGTGAATGAATTATTTTATAATAAGTGAGCCACAAAAGAGATGTATAGCATTGGCATAAAAATGCATCTTAGGTTAAATGCTCCAACCCTTTCTACTCCTTACTACTTGAGTAAAAAACCCCCTGACCTGCAAAAGGCCAGTGTTCTGGCTGCAGAAGCACGCTCATGCCCCCGTGAGCACACACTGCCATGTCAGCCCGCCTCTCCCGCCATTTTAATTGTTATATATCCTCAGCCTTGATATGAGCAAAAAGGGAGGCCTCTGCAAAACTTGGCACTTCAAAGGCTACCTCCCCTAGTCTTACAAGTTGCCTGTCTCTTCGGAGGAGCCCAGGCTTTGGAGATTCAGAAAAGGGGATTGGAGAGGTGATGTGGAGTCCCGACTGGAATGAGTTTGATGGGCTAATTGTAGCCCCCAGTGGACACAGACGCACATCACAGAGGGCTGGCGGGGGTGGGGGTGGGTTGGTGCAGAAGCTGCGGTCGAGGAGCCGCGGAGGTTGGCTGCTAACGCTCGCCTCCTCCTCCGTCTCTGCGCTCATGACTCCCTGCTTCCTTTGATTTCAGCATCCTGTCATGAGTGAATGGATGCCATGAATATTCCCACCGCATTTGGGTCCTTTTGTTTTTCCAGTGTGTGCGGGTTCTCCTCCCTGACGCTGCAAACCAGCTGCAGACTTTCCCTTACCCAATTAGCACGCTTTTGCAGGTAAAGCGGCGCTCTGACTAGAAAAGCTGGGTGGTCCGGCTGCAGAATCAGAGGCGAAAATGCGCATTGTCTTTATTTATTTATTTGCCAACAGCATTACCAACTGGCTCAACTCTAGTGTTGATCAAAACGGCCTTTTGCAGCTTTGAACAGTTTTCCTTTTTTCCCCCCGATCTGCATCAAAAGGAAATCAATAGCCAAAAACTTTTGAGCGCACGTATCAGCCTTTCCCCTCCTCTTGGCTGGTTCGGCAGTTGTACATTATACCACAAGAGTAAAACACAGTTAAAAGGAGGAAGGCACAAGGAGATGACACCAGCGAGGAAGCAGCTCATGTAGGGAAGGGCCTTGGCTGGGAGAAAATCAATGGGAGGGAGCACTTCCATACACGGAAATGGCACAATGGGAGGGAGAGAAGGGAGTAAAGATTTTTCTTTTCTCTCCCTCCCTTTAACTGAAAAATGATGCATTTGTTTTACCCAGGGAGAGAAAAAAGCAAAGATGAGGAGATATATAAAAAAATAAAAGCGAGCGCTCTTCTGAACATCTTTTGAAAAAAAGACTGGCTCTTTGGTGAGGTTGAGTTGTGTGGTTAAGGTTTGTTTTATCCAACTGTGCAGAAGCGTGTGTAGCTGTCTTTCAGGTCTCTTTTTAGTTGAGGCGCAGAAAGATTTTTCATGGCATGTTCAAGGGCACTCGGTGGACACGGATGCCCTGCAGGAGGCGGAATTATGAATACAACATGAGTAAACAGACTCCTACATATACGGTTAAAATAGGAAGCCTAGTACTTGGCAAGGCACCATCTTAGTAGTAATTTGAGCTGGTCCTTAGCCTCACTTCTGTGAGGGTCATTGAGAACGTCTTGTAAAAAATAAGCTCTAATTTGCCCGATGGTGGAATGATTTGCTCATTGGCAGTAATGTGTTCCTCTGTGCATTCCTGCAGTACAACCGTTTTGAGGATTCAATTCAGTGATGAAGGATTTTCTATTTTCTTTTTTACACACAACAGCTGTGAACAAAGGATACATCAGTGCAGAAACTTGAAACACAATTCCGAGCCTGAGCTTTGAATGCTATTCAGACTTCACTGTGACTGAGCGAGCCCATTCACTGGAAGCGCGCGGCGGTTGAAGAGATGGTATCGAGTTGCCTGCAGATGGAGGTCAGTATGACTGGCACAGTTGGCACCTTGGCACGGCATCAGCTTGCCGCAGCACTCGGCTGCGCGAGAGGATGCGACAACCAAAAGCGGGTGGTGACGATGCTGATGGGAGACCCGGTGGAGCAATGTCTTCCTCTCACTTCTTCTTCTTCTTTTTCTGTAATTTTATTGTCTGGGCTTCCTGTCTTGAAAGCCATTAAGGAGCAAATTTCCTCACAGCGAGAGGGGAGATGAAAAGGCCCCGTCTTTTGAAACATGTCCAAGCGCAAATGTGAAAAAGAGGGGGGAATGATAGCTATCTGTAAACATCTTTGTGGAGGGGTCGACGGAAAAGGAATTGTGAGGGGAAAAGGGAGGGGGGGGGCGCAATGATACATTCATTTGCGTTCATTTTTTTTTTTTTTGATTAGCTGATGAAAGACATGCTCCACTTTTTTGTTCGGAGCCAGCTGTATTGCTCTTTTCAGCCCCACTCTAATGTATCAGGGCAGAATCACATAACTACACATCCACCCCCCCCCAACCCCTTTCCGAAAAGGCTTTGTGACACCTGCATCCACACATGTCGCCATTCACTGGAGCCAGTCAGTATTTATAGATGAGTTGAATTTGTCTTCCATTGATCCTAACAGGTTCTCTGATCATTAAATTCAACTTTTATGTGCCAATCTCCTGGTAATCTCTGCACATTGGAACAGAGGGCATCAATGAGGATCTGCTTAACTTGATGTGAAGTCTTGATGAAGCACTTTCCTCCAGTTTGTTGGGTTACCACCCAACCCTGGTTAGTAGCAACTGTCATCTCTGTTTAGGTGGTTTTATAGTTTAATTGCAGCACTTTGCTCTCCGCCTTCATTGCCTAGCTTCTCAAGCTGTAGATTGGTTCTGCACTCCCCCCCCCCCCCCCCCTCTCATGGTTACTCCTCCCTCTTCTACCCCTCACTGCCCCCGAGCCTGGCCAGTCTGCGCCTCTTAATAAAACTGACAGGCTCTAATTGGGCTTAATTGCCCCCTTTGGGCGTCGTCAAAAAGAGTGTTGCTAAACAAACTGCAGGGTCTGCAAGCAGGCCAGGCAGTCTTCTGCAGCGCGTTGGCCGCCGAGCTCATGCCTCCACGCGTGTGCACGGATCGTGAAAGCTTCTGCAAAGGAGCGTCACATAAGTGTGTGTGTGTGTGATGCCGCATTAGGAATGTGCATGAGTAAGCATCAGATTTAATTGTGTGGGTGTGCATGCACTGCTTTTGGAAGAGTGCATCAAACCATTCATGGCTCTCAGTGAGCCAAGTAAACAAGAGCTCACTAGTCTGAGAATCTTGTGCATTCATGGAGGCAGCATCTCCTCTCCTCCATGTGAAGCTCTCACAGCGGTTCTCCACCACCGAATCGACACCCACAATGAAACGGGTCGACAACTAAACAAACTTTTTTTTTTTTTTTTTAAAACAAAACAAAATCCAGACTGCTGTAAAAAATAAGCACCAAACACATCCTGGCCAGAAACAGATGAAGCAGTGCTCTGCATCTCTGCAGCACCACCTTCTGGCTAACAGACTGTGACGGTCGCACCCTTCTCGCGTGAGCTCTAATTTAGAGGTGGAGCACACAGGCCTTTGACAGGTCACTGACCACAGTTGATGGAAACGCGATTGAGTCATCGAAAACCGTGAACCGTGCATGTTCGACCCCAAAGCTGCAACACACCAGTGTTTGTTTGTATAGTTTCTCATTACTATTGTTAAAGAATGTCTTTACATTTAGAGGCCAACGCTTGATGCGGGAAAAATCCACAACGTAAAGAAGGAGCGTCAAAGCTTCAAAGTCAAGTATGGATGCAGTGAGGATCCATATAGGCTGCACAGGCCTCGTTTCAGGAAGCTGCTCGCAAACTCCACAAGTAGTTCTTTTAGGAAATGAGGCAGAGTGCATAATTAAGATGTACAGCCCAGGCTGGACAGAATATATAGACTGAAAATACAGAGGAGCAGGCCAGCCAGCCTCAATCACAGCCTGTGGTTTTGTGTTTTTGCTGCAGACGCTGCCCAGACTTGTGTGTGTGTGTCTGTCAGCAGTGTGAGCAGCACGCTATAAAAGGCTGGTGAGTTGAGCCACGGCCTCTCTGTGTGTCGGGGTCACACTGAGCCAAACTGTTTGTGTGTGCAAGTGTGCACGTACACACACAGGTATCCTCTCAGTGCATTTCGTCCACGTCTGCGTGTGTGTGGGTTATTTTTGCGTTAAGGATGCCGACCTGCTCCCTGACCCGAACCTCTTCTTTATGTCCCTTTTGCCTGCAACCAATGCGGCTGCAGCGTGTGTCTGCTCCTCGACTTTACATCCCAAATGCACACTTTAGTGCTCACGCCTCGCTTGTTTAAAGGCTTTGTCACTCCCTAATGATAACTATCCATCAATGGTAGGGACGGTGCTCTTGAAAATGAAGATGGATTGAATTAGTCTTGAGTGTGGTGGCCGCCGTGTCGTGGCGGCAACCCATAATTACACTGTCAGGGCCATTGAACCACCTCCCCCTTCGTTCAGGACACTAAACTTAACGCATTTACACTAGTGTTTATTACAAGCTCTTTTAGTCTGACCAGATTTACATCATCCAGTTCCTAATAGTAAATGAAAGGCCTAAAGATTCAAGGAAGATTTGTGCTCTAGTGTGGCGTTTCTGCAGCCGTTCACTAAAAGGAGATCAAGAAGAGACTGCAACAAATGTACATTTGCAAAAAAATAAATAAAATAGAATGTAACAATCCTTGTGGTTGCATCTGAAATTAGAAAAAATCAGCAGGATAGTGATGGGGAAGTAGGAAATCAATTCAAACTTTTGTGGATGATCACTGCTGCATGTCTAGAGACTGGTGTTTATTTTTTGTTCTTTCTTTGAAAGCAAAGAAATCCAAGCCTTTTATTTTTGCATCTATTGTACTTTAGCTATGCATCTGAAAACGATCCAAAAAGGATATTTCGGTCCACTAACATGTTTTTTTTTTTTGTTTTTTTTTCACATTCTTGTCATTTTTGGCATTCCCTCTGAATTCTCCCCCTGAAGCTAAAAATTAACTTTGTCTGCAAAATATACAAAAGATGTACAAAAATACAGCGTTTTAAAAAAAGGAAACTTTTTCACTGGTTGCAAGCTTTCAAGGAGCTAATTTTAGAGTAAAATTATAAAAAACAGCAGTGCGTTCAAGGAACACAAACAACAACCAATCCCTGGATGTATTCATTAAAAAAAATCCAAATTTGGCTTAAGTGCTTTGTTATTAAATACATCCAGGGAAACTCTAAAGAAATGGACTTCATTTCATATAGAGACACATGACTCAGAGCATGTTAGTGATCCAATTAACCTCACCTCAGCTCATTAAAAACTCTCCTTTCATGGCCAGAAGCAGCAACTCATCTACTAACACGCGACATGAAAGCACAAATTTGTCCATCCAAAACTCTCCAAAGTAATTGGAAAGGTAGATATGAAGGGCCAGCAATCTGGTGACACAAACTAAACGGAGTGACGTGAAAATATAGAAGATTTACAACATTGCCACAAGTGGAAAAACCGTGCAGGCTATATTGTGAAAAGTCAGACTGCGTTATCGGCTCGAGAGGAATGCAGATAATCTCAAAAGCCAACCACCGGTATTCAGAAAGTTTGTTTTAGTAGGGTCACCGCGGGATTGAGGGCCGTCCTGGGTTCACGCAGAGCATTGTCCCTTTTAGGATGACGGATAAACAGCTTGTAGTGTGCCTTCATTAGTACGATGAGTTATTTTTGCAAATACTTTCAAGACAAAGTAGTTGATCAGGGTAACTAGTATTGGTTTTTATATCCTGATTGCGGCTATGTTTTAGTTTTAACCCTAACAACAACAAAAAAAATGTCCCTTTGCTTCATCACACGCCTTTGTTGCTTGTTGCTGGTGGCTTGTACTTTCAATCTCATTGAAAATCCATTTCTGTCCCCCCAAAACATGATTATTAATATTAGTCGTAACACAGAAGTCATTTTACATGCGGCGTCTTTTTTTTGGCACGTAAAACATTATTTGTAAGCCTTTGTTGACTTTATCTAATGGATTAATGGCATTGAGGGAATCCGTTCAGCCCTGTGCTGGTATCAGAGTTGTGTACGTGTCTTGGGCTCACACTGTGCGCACTCATCTAGCCACATGCAAACAACCAATCTCTGTCATCTGCATCACAATAATTACAGAGATAAACACACAATTTGACCATTTTCACAGTGATCTAATCTGAAGCCGGGCTGTGAAGGCGCACGGGGGAGATGATCAAATCCCCGCTTAATGGAACTGATCACTGCTGTGTGTTCAGCGTTCAGCCGACAGCCGTATTACACATGCATCATCTCGTCTTTCATGCCCGCTTTTTCTCTTCAGCAGCGTTTTTCAGAGAAGGGATATTAGACAAAAAAGAAGAATTGCATTTGGTTTATTTTGCATTTCGACTCCGTTTTCCCTTTTGTATCACAAAATTTGAGTTCTGGGAAAAGCCGAGTGCTGGCCTTTTGTTCTGGGGTCAGGCTTGGCGATGAACTGGAATTGTATTGGTTTCAGCCTTACTACTCCACACATTTCTATCTCTTTTTTAGCTTGAAGGCAAATCCGAAATCTGATTAGCCCCCATTAGAAAGGAGTGATATTTTCATCCCGCCGATTCTCGGCACTGCGTCGGAGCATTCGGTCGCTTTTATGCCGGGAAAAGCCTGCTCTTTTGACAGATAGTAGATATCCCCAACATCTCTTGTTTGGACGTTTCTGTCTTTTGTGACATGGAATAAAAGACATGCAAGAAAATAAAAAGCAACTAAATAATGTCAAAAGATCAGAAATCAATGGGGTTGGAGGAACGTGATCCGCACGGGGCCGTACGCGTCCGGCCCGCTCTACCACTCCCATGCATTACGAGAGTCTTTCTACAGCCACTGAAGTTGCTTTTGTTCAACCCCCCTCAGAGATGTAACTCAAGCACGAGGAAGCCGTCTGACAACGTTTGGAGATCGGCGAAAAATAGCCCGTTACTTAAAGGTTACTTGCAGAGGTTTATTGAGTTACTGCAGTGATGGGAGGCAGAGGAGTTGAGCCAGGAGAAGGAGACGTTAATGTGTAGGTTTGTATTTCACTTTTTGATGTCAGCATGACGGGGAGTAGCAGGAAGTGATCAATGAGAATCCAAAGGGAAAAAAAAGTTTAAACCAAAGGAAAAAATGTCATCTTTGTTGGAGATTGAAAGTAAGCATTTTTTGACACTCTGTGTGGCTCATATAAAATATATAAAGTTTTATATGCTTGTATTAAAATATATAGAAATGTTTTTGGCATTTTTTTCAATTGAGCTTTTCGTTCTATTTTAGAGTTAGTTTTTTTTTTTGTGACATCGTTTTTTTTTGTTTTTAACTTAAAACCAATGTAAAATTTTATTAATGTATAAAATTTTGATATATATCTTAAAATTATATATATTTCTTCTCCACATGTAGGGTAAAAATAGGATTAATCTTTGTTTGTTTTTTTTTTTGTCAAAACCGAAGGTCACAGGAAAAGCTACTTTATCTGCTTTCTTCCCAAAGACATGCTGGACTCCTTTAAAGTAATTTTTCTGGGTTACACTGGAGGTTACAGTATAGGGTGTCAACTTCTGTGGCAGTTGTGATCTGTTCTAATGAGAAAAAGAAAATGCAGCACCACAATGCTTTGTGTCACCCACTGAGGCTGAGAGATAGACACAGGATTAAAAAAGAAAGAAAAAAAGAGAAGGAAAGAAGGGGGGGGGAAACAATTTCTGGGCATTTCTAGGAGATAAATTTAATTTCTTTGCTATTTGGAGGTCTTCTTTGAAAAAGCAATTGTAATGAACACATTCAAAACTGGAGAATAGATTTACCCTCGGCTTCAAATAAGTCTGCGTTATCGGAGTCTGTCATTCGCTCCTTCCCATTTTCGAGCTGCTAATTGATGTTTTTGATGTCGGCGAGAAAATTGAAGAAAATGTCATGTGTGAACCGGCGCGGAAGTTAATAAGATTGACTTCGTTGGTTGAATTCACAATGAGCGAAAAGAAAGGCGTGTAATAAGGACTGCTGCGAATTCGCACGTCCATCTGCCGAAGGATGAAATCGACTCCGATACGAACGGGCCTGTAAAGGTCGAAACGCAGGGAAGGAGAGTTTGGGGCAACCCATCTTAAGAAAGTTTTTTTTTTTCCCGTCGCTCCTTAGTGCCTGCGTGTTTCATTTTGTTTTCCCACTGATTGAAGTGCATAAGCAGCTGTTTTTCCAGAGTGCTCCTGCCTGGTCCGGGTCCAGCTTTTCAGTTAAGTCGTCTCCCTGGGCAGCCTCTTCCACGGCTCCCAACAATACTCGTTTTTAATGCTGTTTTGAGTCTGAAAAGCCGCAGAGCTTTATAAAGGTTAGAGTTAGATGAAGCTAAAAGATGCTTCGATATCAGTTAGGGTCATTGCATATGCTTGGCCGATGTGAAGCCGAGCCTAAACTTAAATCCCCCCCAAATAAAAGGATAGAAGCACCACTGGGGTCGCGCCATCTTGAGCCATTTATCGAGCGGCGGCTTAAAACCAGACGTAGATAGTTTCGTTTTTGGCCCTTTTCTCCTAAAGTCAAACTCATTTAATAATTAGGTTATTTACTTAAAAAGAGCATTGTTTAATTCGTTTATACGTCAGACAAATATGTTTACATTTACGCCATCTACTATTGGGTTTTAACGTTTTCGCTGATTTCTTTTTAATTAGGGTGCGGATTAGCGCAGTTCGGTTCAGCGCTTCTGATTATTTTTCCCCGGCATAAAGGAGACCGAGCTAAACCCCTAACATGTCCAGTACCCCAAAGCGCTAGCCTTTTGAAGATGCCGAACAAAAAAAAAAAAAAAGCCCTCTGCTAGCGTTTGGCCCTCCGAGGTTCGTGGTTAAGGGACATTATTCACAGAATAGGCAATTAATTCTGCTGGCAACGATCGGTTCGAGTTTCTTCCCCACCGCCCATCCAGATGCCCTCCACCCTCCACTCGCCATTTGAAATGCTAACACAATGAAATATTTTCTATTGGTCCGTGTCCCTCGGCTAAGCCACCGCCGCGGGCAAAGAATTTCATCGACTGATGAGACCACAGGCATGCCCGATAAAAAGGTTAACTGTACGTGACATGCACTCCAAGTAGCCGAAGCTACCTTGAACTCTCAAGTTCTGTAACTTTTATTTGACTTTTTATTGTTAGCGAGTCTGGCTAGTTTGGCTGCCGCGGCAGTTTTTTTTCTTCTTTTTTTTTTTTTCTTCTCCGTCGCTCTTCTTTTGTGGTCGCCATGTAAGAGAAAATTGAAGATTACGGCAAGCTTTTTAATAACGCCTCTAGTTTTTGATTATGCTATTACTACACCGCCATTTTTCTATCTATGTTTACCACTTTTTTTTTTTTTTCGCAAAAAAGGATCTAGCATGTAGCATACGATTCAAATTTTGTTTGCCTAAAAATGAATACATGAAAAGAAAAATAGATGTAAAAGAAAACGATAAAAATCAACATTTAGTGATAGCTATCAAAACAACAACAACAAATAAATACAGAACTATGACAATTTTTTATATTATAATTATCGTTATTATTTCTATATATTGTCAAGGATTTTTTTCCCCAGACTTTTGTTTGAAGTTTTTGCTTGGCTTTGCTGAGAAAATAAAGAACAATCCAAGCTTCCACCCTCATGAAAAGGCGAGGTAGACTGCCACGAGAATAGGAAGAGGATTCCAGGCTGTTTTCAAATAGTTAGTAAAAGATATATGGGCACAGAACAGGTACTGCTGCTGCAATACCCCCAACCCCATCTTTCATGCACATAAACACGCACGCACACTCACGTGCACGTGGGCACACACACACACACACACACACACAGGGAACGCTCTGCGAGGACTGAGGCAGGTGGCTCCCCATGGCTGCAGCTTCATGACAACATGCCATTAGAAATAGCAGGCCTGTTGATCAATCCTGCCGACATGACAGCTTCGCCGCGAGGCCTGGCTCTTTGAGTGCCGACGCCGCGGCAGCTCCCTCTCCCGTTTCTCCCCACTAATTGGTGAAGGTTTCTCTTATATATGCTTTTGGCACAGGGCTTTTTTCCTTCTTCTTCTACCTCCTCCAAAAAATTGAGTTTTTTCCCCCTCTCCTTCTTGTTTTCTCTTTTGTGTTTATTTTATACATGTGTGCATATATATATGTATATATATATATATATATATATATATATTTATATATATGCAATGTGACACAGACGCATTAAATGTGGGTGAGATGTTGCAGGTGAGTTTAGCAAAGGGACTTTCTGCGCCGCAGGCTCTATTCATTCTGTATCTTTTGCGGGACTTCTAGCGCTGGGATTTGACATTGACTCAAGGCACTGAGCATCACTATGAGATTCACAGTGGGAGTCAACCAGATAAAAACTTTGTCAGGTGGAGTATGGGAGAACACAGGCCTTTGATGCCACTGCATATATAGTTGTAAGGCTTAAAACATTTGCAATGTTGCAAAATAGTAAACCGTGTTTGTAATTAAGCTGTAGAGCATCATTTAGACATTTAGAAAAAAAAATTCTAGCATATTACATATTTATTTAATTCATCGCCTAATTTTCTTTTGCTCTCATCGAACAGAATTAAGTTGCAGGAAGTCAAAACAATTGTCGGCGAAAAATGGTCGTGTTGCTTGGCGGCACGCGAGGCTGTGTTTCAACTCCAGCGGCGTTTTGTTGCTGCTCGACGCCATCCACTCTGAATTTCTCTTAACTAAATAAATGAAGGGGGAGGTGGGGGTGGGATAAGCACACATTAAATGTTTAACTGTCTTGCATTTGTCATCTGTTTTACCCCCTCTTAATTAAACAGGCTCGGCTTAGCCCGGCGCTCCAAGTGCAGACGTGCTCGTGCACAAACACGCACACACACACACGTCCTGCTTCTTTGAGCCTCAGCGCAAACACCGTGCTGCCGCTGATTAATGTAGCCGTTAATATTTATTTTGCACTGCGCTGCTATGTTAGCAGCTCAGCGGAGGGCAAACCCGCGTTTGTGTTTGGCAGCTCAGGGTTGGCTGCTTTGTTGAGAATGCAGATATTTCTGCTAGTGTCTCTCTTCTTGAACATTTCCCTCATCATCATTTTAGCTGGTGAGCAAGAGTTTTCAGGGGCCGGTTATGGTTTTGTGTGTCTCCATGTATTGTAGTGATACGGCGCCTGTTGGAAACATTAACTACTACCTCCACCCAGTGGCACAAAATAAAAAAATAAATAAAAAAGGCAGGTGTGATTGGCAGCACACATTTAATGTAGTAGGAAGACTTGCCTTAAGCGAAGAGGGGGATGTATTCATCACACAATAGTGCTGCTATCTTCCACTCTCCATTGTCTCTCTCATCGCAGACCTTATTACATGCCGTATTTGGCGTCAAGAAACCACTCCTTATCAGCTCTGAATTTTAATGCCAATATGCTTCGATGGCCGACATACTCCTCTGCTTGTTTTTGACATCATATTGTATTTTCTGTGTGTGCGTGTTGCTTTTGTAATTTTTTTTTTGGGGGGGGGTACAAATATAAAAATCTGCCTGCGCCGCTCGCCGACCGTTCTCCCAACACAGTGCGATCCGTGGGCTGCTCCGGCAGGCTGCGGCAAAAAGGGGAGAGGAGCGAGCCGCAGCCTGGGCCCGGGGTGAGTGGGAGAGAAGCACAGAGCAGAATTGGGGGGTTCCTGTGACGCTCCCTCTCCAGATCCGAGGAGCGGAGCGGGGATCAAAGTGGCTTGTTTTATGTGGCTGGCGCAAGACTTTGAAGTCCCAGAGTCACCTACAGCACTCACTTCATCAAGTTCACTAGTGTCTTAATAGCAGATCAATAAATTTCAAAGTCGTGGAGTTAATTTGATACTCGCACTGATGTGATCACGCCGGGCTGCCTGCTCTGCACAGCCTCTTTCCTTCTCTCCTCCTCATCTAGATTGCCGTCATTTTAGCTCAACGTGATTGGAGTGGCGGCGTTTGGAGCGTGCTTTTATGAGCAGAATTTAGTCATACAGAGTTGTCACTAAACTATGTATTAATTACATCTTATTTGCCCTAATTATTCCTCATTTAAAATAAAAAATATAGATTTTATTTAATAAAATGTCCAATTTTTTGTTGCAGGATGAACAATCAAACCTTTAAAAAAATGTACAAGGGAAAAATACAAGTCTTATTCAATGTTTAACTGCATTTGATTTCTTTTGGGTTTTATTATGAATGTTAAAATACATTTCATATATATTTACTAAGGGAAACAATATTTCCCATAAATAGAAAAAGAAAACAAAAGTTTGTTGCTACGAAAAAGCAGAAAAAGAAAAGCCGCCGGCTTTGGAAAGCGGCGTTGGAGGAGAAAGACGCGCTTTCATTTGAAGAAAAAGTCAGACCATCTGTATTTGGTGCTGTTCACAACAGCCGTGTGGTGTGGCCAGATCGGCACCATGAGAACAAAAGGCCAATTTAGTATGTTCATCTAAGGGTTGCTAATGGTATTAGGGGAGCCGGCAGGGTGGTCGGCAGGGGCCTGGCGCTCCAAGGTGAGCCCCGCAGCTTGACCCCCACGCTCACACCAATTCACAGAGCTGCTGGCATTATTGCCCCACATCTGCCGTTTCTCTATAGAACCTCACCACTGCTCATTTTTAGTATTTGTTTGTTTTTTTTTCTTTGCGTGTCGGTTTTCAGATGAAAAGGTTGCAAACTGAAATGTGAAAAACCAAGCAGGTATTTTAGACGGGAAATGCTGCCTCTTTTCTTGCAGGAATCTACAAAATCTTGTTAAAATGAATGGCAGAATATTATGAACTTTAATACTTTAAATTTTTTTAGAGCATGCACAGGTTAAGAAGCTTTCTGCGTTTTTTCTTATTATTGGTTTGGAAAGTGTTTATAGAGGGGGGAAATAGTCACTTGTGCCCGCTGACATGAAGCTTTTGAGCAACCGGGTCCGGGAGCAGAACTCCTGGAAGGAGCTGAAGCTCTGCAGCGGGTGGTGCTGACGCAGCCTGCCTGTGTGGTCCTCCGCGGTCAGCGCTCCGCCGCTCTCCGCCGAGCGCATCACAGGTCTGGGATTTTAATGAATGTTTCATGTTAAATTTAACGCCGGCTATGTTCGCGGTGCAGAGCTCGCAGGGCTTCGTCTTTTATTCATCTCTGTGCTTCGACAAAAGGTGAAAAAGCAAATGTAGACCTCTCAGAAAAAGAAAAAAGAAAATCACGAGATGAGTGGAGTTTCGTCAAAAAAAAATTTATTCCCTTGCCATCAACATTTGGTATTTATAATTTGATCTTTAAAAAAAAAAAAAAGTCAGAATATATCTTTTCCTCTTTTTCCTGAATTCCTGCTGCTCATGCACCACAAAATGTTGCTTCATTAAAAGTGTATTAATCCTGGCTCGTCGTATGGGAGGCACCTTAAGATGATGTTGCTTCTTTTTCTTTAAATTGTTGGAGGGGGAAAAAAAAAAAAAATTCCAGATTTGGTCCCTGTCAGTCAGAAATAATTGTGTGCTTAATCTTGTCCCTGATGGATGACTTGGAGTTCAGCAATGGGCCAGCTCCAATGACAAATACAATATTAATATTCATTAACTGCTTTGACAATGCTAATTTTGATGCAGTAGTAAAGGGCCTTCCAAAGTTAGCGGCCAAAGCATCAGAGCTGAGCAAGGTGGCAGGATAATTTGTGCTGCTTTGCTGAGCCGAAGGCTTTTAAAGTCTTAAGCAGGAGGGGGAAAAAAAGACTAGGTACCACAAACAAAATAAAAGAGAAAGGGAAAAAGTTCAGACGCATTGGAAACCAGGACTGTGGAAGTAATACGATCAAGTGACGGCTGCAAAAAATTTGACACCTCCAATGCTGCATCTTTGAGCGTTTTTTTTTTTTCTTCCTTCCTCCTTTCTAATTAATATTATTTAAACCAAAACTTCCCAAGGAAAAAAAAAAGGAGCACAACATGGTAAGTCAGCACATTCTCTTCTTTTTTTCCTTCTTTTGTTTAATCGTTTTGATCTTTTCAATTATCGCCATTTGAAGATCAATAGTAATTTTTTTCTGCTGTGGTTAAAAGGCTCACAGCGGTGGTTTGGTGGATGGTCGGATCACGGCTTTAAGAGTGGGTTTCCTCTCTGTTCCAGCCATCAGTTGGTCGGATTCAATTTTCTAATGCCAGCTCTTCGGAAGTCGTCCACGGCTCGTATCCATTTCTTTGTGCTTTTGGGTGTTTTCTGCTGCTGCTTGTTGCCTTGTCGCCTGGCAGGTTCATCTAGAGACTTGGCGCTCCTTTTCCCCCCTCAGTCGTCTGAGGGTTCAGCCAGGAAAGCTGGAGGTGCAGAAGCTGTGCAGCAGTGACGGGCTACTTTTTTATTAATGTGTTTTTTTATTTTTTATATTTAAAATAAGGAGGGAAAAAACTTTGGCGACCGGCGGGCAGGACTTTTTGGGGGGCTTCAACTCTGCACAGCTTTTGCCCCGGATCGGAAGGCTTCTTTTCTTTCCTGACACTTCTCCTGGTCAGTGTTTGTGTTTCTGATTTTGCATTTAATTTACTGTGACTGGCGGTGAATGGAGCGTGGCTAGTTTTGGGGATTAATGGCATGACGAGAGACACCCCGCTGCTTGAGTTTAGCCAAGTTAGGGCAAACTCGTATAGACGGCACTCCACCACCTTTATGTCTGCCAAGCCGCTGAATGAAAGCCTTTCTTTCTCTCCCTCTTTTTGTTGTTCTTTCAACTTATCAAAGAAAGAGAGATGGACACAAAAGAGCATATTAGGGGGGATATGAAGATGAACGGGGGAGAAAGAGGGAGTCTGGGGCAGACGCGGAGAGGAGCAGCGCAGCCTGAATGGCTGAGAGGGAGCGCTGAGCTCCGGCCGCTCTTCTTCACTTTTCGGAACTTGACGAGCGGCCGTCCCCCCCTAAGTGGCTCCAGCACACCTTTCGGCCGGTCCTCCGGTCGCGGTCTTATCGGCTTTACCCATCGGGTTTTAGCGAGGGGGCTGCCCGTAAATGAGGTGCTGCCCCCCAGTGGATTAGTGGCTGACATGGTGGTGGGAGTCTGCTTGGAGTCTGTGCACTGCCATGAGTGCCAGCATGCTTGTTTTAACCAGGAACCGAGTAGCATCCCAAATACAGCTCTTTTAAATGGTAAGACTTTTCTACATTTCTATTGTAATTTTTCCCCAATTTTTTGGTACTAGTTTGATTAGAAATGGTGTGTTTGGATTGAAGGCATCGATTGATATTTTATCTGCTCTCTCTTTGGCAATTTATAACACTTATGTTGCTAAGTGACAGATTGACAATTTGGGTAATGAAAGGCACTGTTTGATTGCTTTGTCTTGACAGCCTGACAGATTTGTATTACTCTAAGACATAAAGCTAAATAGGACTTTTTGTATTGCATCAAAAAGACATAATGATGTTAAATGTATTTCATTAGACACATTCTCTTACTGAGTACATTTTAGATTGATATTTTATTAACATTGAAGTAGACTTAATTTGGCTTGTGTTCACATCTCCTTTTCCTGTGCGTTTATTTATCAGTGATGATCATAATAATACGTTTTTAATATTTTGTAAATTTAGTTTAAAATCTAAAAAAATAGGATTATTTTTCCTTTTTATTTATTGCATTTATTATTATTATCATTATTATTATTTTTACCAAAGTAGAGAAGGAGCTTTAAAATGTAATCAATAGAGAAATAGAATAATTGTATTTTTATGGTGTAATTGCTTTGATTAATTATAGAAAAGGTAGTATTAATGAAGGCCATAGGTGTTAGTTTTTGTCCATCCTTCTTCTTTGGTTCCTGCACGCTTGCCGATCTTATGCGCACGTCTTGGACAGAAGTGGAATTGTTTTTTTTTCCGTCTTTAATATCCCTTTTGCTTGTGTTGTTGCATTGATGCCATTGTGGCTGAGTGATTGGGAGCTGTCCATCACTCACGGAGAACTGGCAGTTTACTTTAGAAAGTGCACGTGGGACAATGGGAGATGGCAGGAGCGTGGCAGGGCGCTTGAATGGAGGGAGGGCAGGCAATTAGCCGCCGCCTTGTCGGAGCTCTTTTACTTGTCAAGCTGGAACCCCAGTGCTATTGTCCAACTTGTGTAAAGAACATTCCCGGCGCTTTGTTTTGGCTCTCCGGGCCTCGGGACTGCCTGCTGCAGGCCAAGAGAAGAGCAGTGTCCTAACAGCGATGGAGAGGCTGAGCGAGAACACCACAACAGCGAAAAAAAAAAAAAAAGGAAAAAGGAAGCCGCGCATCATGAGAAAAGTTTTTTTTCTCCTTGAATTATTATTTATTTTGCTAAATCCACCTCACAATTTCGATTTTTATTATCCAGCGTTTCTTAACTTCCCTAAAATTTCAGTTATTATATGTAAATTATTTACATTTTTCCTGTTGTGAGACGCCAAAAAAACCTACAATTAATATTTAATTTGCTATAAATTGAATTGATTCGATTAGAGGCTATAATTGGAGCATTATGAGACTCATTTAATGCAATTTCTTTGACATGTCAATTGATTAAACGCTTACAAATGTTTTAATTAGGCGATAGGTTTTTTAATGTTTACATTTTATTTAAAATCTCTTGCAAACATGCAGATGATACTTATGCCAAAATGCGAAAGGTTTGTATGCAAATCATTTCAATTAAAAGAAAAAGAAAAATGTGCTTTATATATTTACACACAAATTGGGAAAATTTGTAAATTTTCCAGGAAAAATTGAAAGTGTTTTAGGAATTTCTTTCCGCGTTTTTGAGAAAAAGGGAAGAAAAAAAAAGCCCGTCTTCACCACACAGAGCTCGTCATTGGGTTTTATTATTCAGGGGAATAATGGCTGTGAAGGTGAAATAGTTGCGGAGAAAGGCGAGGAGGGGGCCCCGGGGCCTTGTTCACGTGAACCTTGAATGGCGTTGAGCGAGGGTGAGTCGGGTGTGTGTGTGTGCATGGAGGGGGGGGGGGGGGGGGGGTTTGAAGAATTATTCTCCACTCTGAGGTATTGTTTGGAAGAGGAAGAGCGGGAAGAAAGAAATTGGGAATAACAAAAAAAAAGAAAAGAAAAAAGTGCCATGTCCGTGTCAGAGTGAAGGCTTTTTGCGCTCGGGTTCTCACCCCCCCCCCCCCCCTCCTCCTCCTCCTCCCACCCTTCTGGAAAAGCGGACATGAAGAGGCGACTGTCAGCATCACACAGATGCAGTGACTGTTGGCCACACTTTTCTGAGCCTGCCCTCCTTTTGTGGATGTTGTCTTGTCTTTTCTTCTTTCTACCTCTCTCCCTCTCCGGCATTCTCCTCTTTGTCTCCGTCTCTCGTTTTGCTCACTTTACCTTGTAGCCAAAGCTTTTCAAGCTGCCAGTTCGTCTGTGGGCATCCTGGAGGCACCGCGGGGCCCACACACATACACAGACGTGTTCCTGAGAAATGCATACACAGACCAAGCGCGTACAGCAGAGATTTCGCTAATAACAGATTTTCTTTTATTTATTTTTTTCTGCATGTGGAAAGACTTATTGCGGTGCTGAAAAGCTGCTCTCAGTATTTCTTCCTGCTCTTGAACTTCCTGTCACCGGCGTGAAAATGTTCATTGGGAGAGAAGAGGAGATCCCTGTCTGCTAAGCTAAGCGCTTTTCTGCTTTCAGGAGAACATTTGGGGGGGATTTTCCTAAAAAGAAAAAAAAAAAAAGGTTGGATGTGGGTGAGTGGGGAGGCCCCGAACCCTGAGCCTGCTCTGGTGTTGCTGAGGATTGCCCTCACTTGAATGTCCAAACCTGCTGTGAGAAAGGTCAGCTGGCTGCAGCACCAAAGAATCCAGGTTCACGCACACAAAGAAGAGGAAAGAAGCGGCCAGGAGGAGAAGAGGAAGGAAGAAAAGAGGGCTTCTTCTTGGCGTGGACAGGAATAGAGGGTGGAAGGAGGAAGATAGGGGCAGGAGGGGTGGGACAGAGGGGGGAGAGGGGGTCATGCACCCTCAGGATGGAGCTGCAGCCAGGCCAGAGAACACGGGAGCCAAGGCGGCAGACCTAGGCCCCGGGCTCTCGCTCCTCCAGCAGGTGGGCTGCTGGCACCTCAGTCTAGGCAGCTGGGTGAGTAATGCAGCCCCGCCCCCTTCCCCCTTTTATTTAGTTATATATATACTTTACCACTGAAGGCTTTTGGCAGCGTTTTTTAGGGGTAAAGTGGACTCATCTCACTTTTGAAGTACGGTCAAACTCGAGGCGGAAAAGTCCTGTTGTGATCGCGTGAGGACAAACCCCCCCACCCCCCCAAAAAAATCAACATCCCACGCAGAGTCATTAAAAAACAGTGAACTTGCCGAGATGTGACCTTCTCCAGTGGAATATTATTTACTCCACAAAACCTGATGTGATCGAGCTCATGTCTTAACCATGAAACGAGAAGGGAAAAAAATTTCAATAACCTGGCAGATTAACATATTCCTTTGTTAATTGCGCCACCCAATTCAAATTCTTAATTGCTTGGCTTTCAAGTGAATTTCTGAGCGGCTGATTGCATTTCAAAAGGCAGAATTCAGTCTGGCTCTTAGCAGCGTGATGCAATATCACCTCTCAGAAAAGCCCCTTCAACTCAGGTATGGGAGTTCAAGAGCCTGTTTACTCTAAGGGGGGGGGGCTTTAACACACATGCGTGTCTAAGAGGCGATTTGTCTTCACAGAATACAACAGTTCTGCCGAAAGCCACTTCATATTTAAGCTATTTGTGCGCAGCTTTATTTATCTATGACATATCAGAACATGTCCTTTCTGCGATTCTATTTGATGTGCCGACTATCAAAGATGGGGAAGTGAAAATAAATGGTGACGAACGCCTCGAGTGCCGGCAAAGGGAGCAAAGGCGCTGGCCCACATAATATTTTTGTTCAGCGCTCTGATCAAGCAGTCGGCAAGTCACCGCAGCAAAGTGAATAGATTAACTTTTAAATATAGCCGCCGTCTCGGGAGCCTCCTGTCCTCGGAGACGCGTCTCAGAACGGAACCTGATCAACACCTCATATCCACTTTTTAAACTCGCCCCTAGATTCCCCCCTTTTTTTCCCCTTTTCTTTGAGATTATTATGTTGTTGGGAAGATTATGAAATTTAATGGTGTTTCATTCAGTGGGGCTTGATAAAAATAAAAAATAGAGTATATTTTCCCTCCTAATTGATTAATCTGAGGATTTGCTTTGGTGCTTTTTAAAACTTGTCTCAGATATTTATTCTAGTATTTGGCCTGGAGGGGGCTCTCTTACCTCTCTGAGTATAAAAGTAACTGGCATTGAATGATAGCAGATGAAGCACATTCTGCTGCTAAAAATTGTTTTTGGCATGCGCACACATTTTAAGATCTGGAATGGCCTCCTCAACCTTTTCCTTTTTCGCCCTCATGTGTGTTTTATTTGTGAAGTCGCTTGGATCCAGACCCATTTCGGATGAGGCAGAGCTCTGACAGCTTTTTCTGCTTGCTTTGGAATTTTAGGGGACCCCCCCCCCCCCCCCCCCACAACACCCCCACCCCTCCAATCCATCAAGGCACTGTCATTCCCACATCTTCCTCCCGGCCTCGCCCTCCGTGCCTCGGCCTCTCTACAGCTCATTAGCACCCTGCAAGCTGTTGTGACATCTCATCATATCATGACATAAAGCAGGGAGACAGAAGCTTTGGGGGCCCACCCCCTCCTCCTCCTTTGCCCAACTACCCAGTGGCCCCAGAAGGTCGCCACCTTCCCTTTTGGGCTCAAATTGGCCCTGCAAGGTGCCACCATGCAGAAATGTAGGGCCAACAGCTTTTTCCTGTCTGACCTCCACCTCTGTGCCTCCCTCCCTTTGTCTTAGTCTGTCCTGCTGTCAGGCTATTTTTTACCTTGCCGTCCGCCTCCTTATTTGCCTGACTTGAAGCAGCTCCCTCATTTCTCCCCTTCTGAAAGGTGCAAAAAACAATTAGCAACCTGCTAGTGTGGCTAATGTCTGTGGTCAGCTGTTAGAGAAGCCCTACTGTGAATCCAGTGCAATCCCAGCGACTGCATGATGACTTAAAGCAAAAGGGCTGGTTTTTCTCTGAGCGTTTTTGGAGAAGGAGGAACAGCACAAGAAACGAAGGCATCAATAACATGACCAGAGGCAACAGCTGCTGCAGCAAAAGTGTGAAGCCTGAATTTCACAGAGCTGGCCTTTCTCTGCAACAAGCGCTGTAGGAGTCCAGGATGTGGAAAGAGTAAACGTGTTCATTGATGTTCACACAAAAGGGTACTCTTCAATATTCTTTGGGGCTTTCAAACAACTTTTTTAAATGTTTTTCAGGGAGTTGAAACTCCAGTCATGGTGGGTTCAGAACAGTGTCTGTCTTCCTCTGTATTTGTTTTATTTAAGGACGGCGGTGGTGGGAAGGATGCGGGTCAGCAGGGGTGTAAGGGGCTTGAGTCTCCTTTCTTTTCCCCTGCCTTAGTTTGCGGAGCAGGAGTGGTAAATCCTCCCATGTCGCCTGCTTTTGTTTTTCTGCGCGGCTGAAGCACCCTGAGGCCTTCCGAAATAGAGAGTCCCGGGTTTTTCTCTGTCCCACGGTGGTCATTCATGCAGTTGCTCTGCCTTTGACATCAGCAGGAACCAGGGTGGATGTTGCTCTGTACATGAAACGGTTGCTCAAACGTACAGAATGTGTGAGTTGATGGATGACTAACCAGTACTGTGGATGTGACCTCGACTGAATGAATATTTTTTTGCCTTTGTAGAAAAGTTCAACACTTTTGATTATACATTTTTGACTTTGTGGGACAGTTTTGTCTTCACCTCCAACTAGGGTGTGTAACAGCCTCTAGGAGCATCTGTGCTGCCCTTTGCACACATTTTGGTGACACTTTTATCCCACAAAGGAGTATAATGCAAATGGCCTGGCCTTTCTCAGTCTCTCAGACCTTCCTCCCTTATTTATTTATTTTTTTCTCTCCAAATTGTTTCCTCAATGGCGGGGATCCTTGGACAAAGAAAGAAGTTCTTTAAACGGCCACATTTAAAGGAGACTTTCCTTAAATACGGCCATGTTTTCAATCCATTCCTCCCCATTGAAAAGCTTTTTCAGTGAAGAATTGGTTGCATTCTTTTGAGGCATTACCCAAAGAAGGAGCAGGGAGTGGTGAAGGAGGAAGGTTGGGAGGTGGCATTTGAATGGAGAGGGGGATTAATGAGAAAAAGAAATGTCCTCTAACTTCAGCCCCTTCTTGCTACGACCTCAGTCCTGACCATTTTTCCTGTCCGTCTTTATCCTTTTGCGTGGTTTATGAAGATCAGATTCCAAATATATGTCTTTTCATAACGTAACCCATTCCACGTGATTCCCCCACGACACACAAACAGCCCCTTCAATTCCAAAAGCTCTCCCTCCTCCCTAGCCTTTTCAGCTTGGGGCTGTGAATGAGTCCCAGGAGTCCCTCTGCCTCCCTGGAGTTCTGCTGGGGTTCATTAATCTTTCATTGGGACCATGGCAATAGGCAATGCCCCCCACTTTCGCACACACACTCTGAACCCCTTTCACAATTGCCGGTATAGAAGAGGTGTAGACGGCCGTGCTTATCCGCCAAACTGATAGACAGCTATAACAACCCAGAGAAAGTTTGGCACCAACTCATCGGACTTGTGGTGCATCGTGGGCCTGGTGTTAACTTTAGCCTTTAACAGCCTGGGCAGATGATTAGTTTGCAGCACTGAGCTCGGCACACATTTGTCTTGCCCAAGGCCCACAGCTTTGCATTTGTATTGTCAATGAGCGTCGGGCAACTGTGCATCTTATGCATGTAGCCCCCCTGCCAACATCTAGCCCCATTAATGTTTTTCAAAGTCTTCTGGAAATGTGCCACAGTGGAGCGCTCTGTTTTTTTTTTCTTTTCTTGCATGGCTTAAAGTCACTAATGAGGGTGTGTGGCCTATGAGGAGGCTGAACACATACACAATAAGCTTGGTGTCTCACTCTTCTCCCCCTGAATTTATCATCCATGTTATGATAAGCCTGATTAGTGCTGCTTCTTTGACGTCTAAGGGCAGGAAAAGGATGTGTGGGTAAAGAGACGAGAGCAGCCTCTGCTACTAGTCTAATCTACAGCAGAGCGTTAATCTGGTTATCCTGCGTTCAGGGACTGTGTGTATTACCCTCTGTCCCAGCCTGGGCTGTAGAGAGGGGCTGGGATGTGGTTAACACGGGGGGCCTACGGCAGCACACCCCTAAAGCTCCACTGTAATCTTTGGGTAATTGAAAAAAGAGAGTCTGCACCACTTAAGAGCACAAAAAGAAGATTACATAGCTAAAGCTAATTTGGCACAAAAAAAAAAACCCAGCAGAAATGGATTTTCAGCCCCACCTCTTCTCTCCAAACCCCTTTCAGTCTTACACTATTACCCTTCATGAACTGGGCTCTGTGTGGAAAGATGAGGCAAAGGGGAGGCTGAACAGAGCTGAGTGCAGCTGCTAATGGCTGTGGATTTACACCCGCTGTCTTGATTTTTGTGGTTCACGGATGATCGATTACTCTGCTGCAACTGTGGTTAAACAGTGTCTCATCACATATCAAATCCAAATGGGAATTGGCAAGCTCAGCTATTCTCTTAGATTGTGTTGTTGAATTCCAGAGTGACGCTTTAAAAGTCCTTTTAATTACAAACCACTGCTTTCCCACTTTGGTTTGATGGTTTGGTGCCGCAAGTGTACCCGGAATTTGATAGCTCATCTCTCATCAGAAGGAGCTCTAAACTCTTTAGCCTGTGATTGAACATCCAAATATTAACAATACTCTTTTTGTTCTCTCCCACCCCCATTTCTTCTTGTCTTTCTATCATTCCTTTCTCTCTCAGTCTAATAAGGTTCCAGTGGTACAGCACCCCCACCATGTGCACCCTCTCACGCCTCTGATCACCTACAGCAATGAGCACTTCACACCGGGGAACCCCCCACCTCACCTACAGACAGACGTGGATCCCAAAACAGGTAAAGCTTCGTACTCCTGCACCCAAATATCTGTTTGATCTGAACAAGTAGAACCTCAGGTAATAACTGATCAGGCATTGTGATTTATTATTAAGTAGTCCACTAGACCAGTAGACTACTTAATTATCAATGAGACTCACTGAAAGGGTTCATATCTTATTGTGCAGTTGGGATTTTATAGTAGATTTTGAATATTCGTCTAAAAAGACCAAATTAGTATGTGGGGTTCCTCAGGGTTTTGTTCTGGGTCCCACACTTTTTAGTATTTAAGCTGCCACTTGGTGATACATTTTTGCAATTCTAAAAGTTTAAGGAGCAGCATTCTGCATCAAAAATTGCTCTGTAAGTAAACGTTGATTTGGTTAATGTTAATCCATTTAACTACATAGAAACATTTTGATTTATTAGACTGAAAGATGAAGCTGTTTTGTTAAAGTTGACACAAATGTGGGGTGATCACTTCTGTGCCTGTTGAAGCTGAATTTTGGGGGTAGTCCTACCAATATCTGCTGCACACTTCAATGTAATTAAATTCATTTCTGCGAGCGTCTTTAACTAGCTCTTCATTTTTCTCCATTCAGCCCAATCATTCAGGTTAATGCATTTGCAGTGTGGTGAATAATTTGGTGCTTTTCCATGTTCTCTGGTGGGTTCAGCCTGTGTTTTTAGGTAATAACGTTCCCTTATTCAGATGGCTCCTACAAAAGGGGAAATAATGTGCCAGCTGCTGTTTAATGTACTGCTTAATGGAGCATCTTAATTGGGCACAGTGCTTAATTAATTAATGAGTCATATTAGGTCTTGAGCGCCACACAGCAATGGGATAATGTTCTGGTGACTTTCCTTTTCATTAGAGCACGCCTTTGTTGTAGGGATATTTTAGATAATCTTTACATTCCCACCTACACAGCACATTCAGACAGATCCAGGATCAGACAAGAATTGGCATTGGTTAACGCTCTGGTGCTTATGCTGGACAAAACACCTGAAAAGTGGAAGCAAAAAGAAATACGAGTGAAATGAGTTGCTTCCCGGTCCACCAAGGCAGCTTTGTTGAAGTTTTTTCTGTAGCAGTTTTGGACTTGCTGTTGTTTAGATAGAATATTTTCATGGAGGTCACTGGTTTGATACAGTAAACCCAATTTGCCTCCATATTTTGTTTGATGTCTGGTCTAGCAGAATAAAAATACACCCAAGGATGCAGTATGTAAAGTAAAAGTATTGATCTTAACTCTTTTATCAGCTTAGTCACACATCTCCAATGCCAGCAGACAGAATCACCACTGTTTCAATATTGGCAGCTCTCTGATGAGAGAGACAGCTTTTAATTATATTGCTGTATTTCATTACCTTTTTCAAACCTCAGTCATTTCCTATAATTAATCTCCGGATTTGCCAGACGAATGTGACAAGAGTTGCGTTGATGTATTTTTCTTCCTCACCTCTCTCCCCCCTCTGCCTCTTCCAACACATTGTGCTGCTGCGTCGCCTCAAAGGCCTTTGATCAGGAAGTGTGATTTAATGCTGTGTACATGAGAGCAACAACCAGCACCCCCCTCCAGCTGCACTCCTCTGATGTCTGCCCCATTCAGATGTGTAACTCAACAAAGAATTAATGCAGCCCTGACAAAGATTTTGTTCCTTTTCTCTCTGTCATCACGTTTTCTGTCCCCCCCCCCCCCCCCCCCTGCTCCCATCATCCTCTTCCTTCCTTCCACAGGAATTCCGAGGCCTCCACATCCTCCTGATATATCTCCCTATTACCCTCTTTCACCTGGCACTGTTGGCCAGATCCCCCATCCGCTAGGATGGTTAGTACCACAGTAAGCAACTCTTTTTTTTATTACCTACCTTTCTGCTTTCTTTTTGATAAAATTCTTCATAATGCATTAATGAATAATACAAAAATGTAAAAAAGAAGCTAAATAGTGAAGGAGAACATTTTTTGCCAGTAGCTGATGTGTTTTGGTTTGCTAGAAGGTATTGGAATTGTTAAATTGCTGGTTTCGTTGACCGTAAATGAGAACTCCACTGAGTGACTGTGACGACATTGTTTCTATGGCAACCACTCTCACCAATCAACAGTGAGTTTGTCGGAAGTCCACACCCCTACCACTTGAAAACGGGCTAGACGAAATTCGTCAATCACATTTTTATGCGAGACCACATACTTTTATGGACCAAAATAACACACACTCTATGAACTACTGGAAAGTGTTGCATATCGGTGCAAAGCTGATTTTTTTTTTCCCCGCTTCAGAATCCGTTGGGATTACGTTGATTGCATAAATGTTTCAAAAGTTACCGCAATTTAAAGAACATCTTAAGCTTCTGTATTAACAGGTTAGGACAGCTTAATGGCTTCACTTATTCATTTATTTTAAAGTTATTTTATCTTAAACCACAGGTCCACTGTTTTTTTTTTGTGTATTGATTAGTTGGACAGACAGAACAACTTTAGCTTTCTGTGGCGCATGTGAACAGTACAGTTTGTCCTGCATTACTTGCAATTACTTGTTCACTTCATAAAAGCTAGGCTCCAACCTTTAACTTGAGCATGTAAGTACGTCTTAAAACAAAAGTAACTGGAACCAGGTCAGTTCCCAAAGTAACCATTCGGGGCCTGTTCTGCAATCAAGGTGGCCCAGATTCCCTCGCTTGCCTTTGAGTTTGCATCCTGTTTGGAGTTTTGGCTTTTAATTGATAGTTAAACCATCAGCTGTCAAATATCATTACCGGGTATGCTCCAACAACCGTCTGAATGATTTACTCTGCCTACTTTTCCATTTTCATGAACAATTTTGTAATGTAGGTTGAGCAAAAAAGAACAGGTTTTAAATCAGCCTCACAGAATTGGATAGATTACACGTCCAACGTTGTTCCCAGCTCTTGAGCAAGGCTCATTAGACGCCTGCCACACATGGTGACGTACGCTAAACCTACAAGATGGCTGAAATCACACAGCGTGTTGGCGCCTGTAGGCTCCCACCACCTCTACTTGCTACTTCGTGGCAAATACAATTTTGCATGTCTGTGTTTAGTTCAATTAGAGTAATGAACTGTGATTGCCTGTATTTTACGCACAATTCCTCATAGGGACTCTCCCCTGGTAACTCTTGTCAACACTTGTTAATATGACAAAAGGCTACAAATTAAGCTCTGTTAATTTAATGTTTTCTCACCGCGATCTAAATACCGAGAGAGGCCCTGAGCGCAGTCATGGCGCCCTTTGATTTGCTGCACTTTATTTTGGTATAAATTTACATTCATTATTGTTTGTCTTTGGATGTGCAGACCTCAATTAGTGTGATGGCTCCATTAAAGGAGACCGCGCTTCGTCTTTAATTATCACAACAAAACACCTAGTTCCAGCTTGGGGAGGAACAGGGCCCCACTCTGTCGACACAGAGCGAAGGGTTATGAAATTTAATTAGCCATCGCTATCAAGATTTGCGGCATTTAAATTGTTCAGAGTTTTCCTAACCCTTTTATCAGCACTCTGCAATCCCCCAGATTTTTGTCCTTATCAAATGAGGGGTAGGGGGGAGGGGGGGCTTGGTATAGTGAGAGACGAAGGGCTTTGGAGTCCCTTCTTCTATCAGCCCTGTTCCTTTACCTTTTCTTTTTCCCTTTCTTCTTATCTTCCTAGGCAAGGTCAACCTGTTTATCCAATCACAACAGGGGGTTTCAGACACCCATACCCAACTGCGCTCACTGTCAACGCATCCATGTCAAGGTGAGTTAAGCCACTAAGAGTCGAGCACATCCTCCTCCTCCTCCACGCTTTCTCCGGTGTGCACTACCTGCATGAGCAGCACACACACACATGCGCACACGGAGTGTAAGGAGAAGCGTCTCCCTAAAGGAGAGCTGCCGTCTCTGTGTTCAAAAGGCCAGTTCTCCACCGCGGTGCTCCAGCTAGCACTATCAAATATTAATTATATTTATCATTTTCTAATGAGGCCCCTGAAGAACGTTTACCCCCACTGTATGTCAGGCAGATGTGAAATGAGCTGGGGCATGTCCTTGCTGTGAGTCTGAGCAGCCAGACAGATAAACAAACAGCAACTCTTTGAAGGCTACTTGATGATATAAGCTGGGGCCCGACACTTGGCTGGTGCTTTGGTCCAGCCTATTAGACTCCAGCTCAAGTGCTGCTCTGGACATTAGTGCACCAATTGGGTTTGTGAGAAGGGGCGGAGGAGGGGAGTGCATCTGTTGCCATGTTATAATGTGTGCATGTTTGTCAATCTGTGTTTCCCTCAATGAGCACATACCCACTATATTCTATGGGATATTACATTTTGGATGACTAAAAGCCTGTGATTTTTGGGTCTCTGTGAGCTGAAAAAAGCAACATCAAGACACAAAAAGCCTCTCTTCTTCTCTTCACTTCTTCTCTCCCCTTCCTCTCCTTAGTACTTAAGACAGAGCGGGTTTAGTGTGTAGGGATAAATCCCAGCTTTAGTTTAATTGCTGCCTGATTGGAACAGCGGCTTCTGAAGGCAGATTGTTTAGACCTCTGTGCCCATGATGGATCATGAAGATGCAGAGAGGGAGCAGTTAGTTTTGGATAGAGCTCAAGCTGCGTTTCCACCGATTTAGGCAACCTGCGTTTAAGCGGTCACTTCCAATCAAAAGTCGTATATATGCAATTTGGACATCTGCATTCAAAACTCTCGCATTCCCGCGTAGCAACACACATTTCTACGACCATTTTCTGCTCCACTTACAAAACACGCAGCCATTGATCGCACGTTGAAACCAGGTTGAGTTTGAAAATGTATCATATAAATTATAAATGATAATGGTGGTTTGTGCAGTCCAGTGTGAACACCATGGGCTAAACGTCACACGTCCAGTGTGAACCTAGTATCAGAATGAAGCTGAGATGACTCCACTTTGTCGTTCTTTAGCACTTTCTTTTCTTTGGGGGGGGGGACTCACCTCAACTTTCTTTTTAGTCATAGCTGCCCCTCCCCATTCACTGACTTTCCCCAACATGTGTCAGGTGCAGGGGGGTGACATGTAAGGTCTGTCCAGACATTGGCATCTGGCAGTAGGACATAGCCAACTGGGGCTTTAAGTGGCTGCTAATTTGGTCCCTTAATGACAGCCTCTGCAATGCGATCATCTTATTTCCAGTGCAGCTAATTGAATATACTGGCTGGGGTGTGGGGGGGCTGGCCATGGGGAAGAGTTAATGCCCTGTGATGAGGGCCCTAATTGAATTAGTATAACTGAATAGATGGAGAGCTCTGGGAGTTCTCTGCAGAGCGGGAGGTTTTCCCTCATTGCCCCACCCTCCCACAGTTCCCCACCATAGAAAAGAGGAAAGATTTTGAACGACGCAACGAATCCAGCAACAATTTGTCTAATTGTGTCTGCACAACAGCCGCCTCCGTTCATACGTAGCCTCCAGCGAGCTGGCTTCATTCAGAGAGCAGGTCAGACTGTTTTGATGGCTTAAAGAGCTTCCAGTGACGGGAGGAAATTACAGTGAACGACACCTCGGCCTTGTGCTCCTGTCAGGATTTCGGTCCTTCCAGGAGAGCCTTGTTTCATCTCGGCCTCCTGTGTCCAAACCGAATTACGATGCAGGGCTTGAATCTTGCCTCGTGGTCCCATGTTGAGGACCCTGCCGTCTAGGTCTTGTTAAAAATAAAGGAGAAAAATGACGAGACGTTATTTTGGTAATGGGGCTGGAACCAGGAGAAGTCCCTCATATTCTGCGCGGTTTTGGGGCCAGGTGGGTAGATGCGGCGGCCCTTTTGGCCCTCACGCTTAGGCCTGGCCTTTGATATCCGTCCCGCTTCTTCTCTTTTCTCGGGGAACAGGAAAGGCGCGACGTCCAGATCATTATACATTAAACAGGCACAGGGGCCGCCGCTTCACACCGGCAATTAAACGGCGCTGGCTGACATCGGGCTCTCTGCGGCATTGCCCCCCCCCCAACCAACACAGTCCCACACTCTCCACCCCGCTAGCCATTTTTTACCTTTCAGAATTGAGATGTAGAAGCCCCAAGGTGGGGAGGTGGGTGGGGGTCTAAACTGCTTCTCCCACTCCACGCTGCTTAAATTAGCCGGAGCCGGCGCAGGCTGCTGATGAGGCCGGTGATGATGGCGACGATGCCCCCGCGCTTCAAAGGGTTGCTCATCATGTTTAAAGCATAACCTGGGCGACGCAGCGGCAAGCGGGACAAGGGGAGGGATGAGGAGCAGGAAGCAAAGGAGCATGGAGGTGGTGAGGGGGACAAGGAGGAGTAGAGAAGAAAAAGGAAAGGGGGGGGGGGGTTAAATCTTGGAACAGAGGAAATTTTAACAAGTGCACAGAGAGAAAAGGCGGGCGGTGAACGGGGAGAGAGGAAAAGGGAGCGAGTGAAGAAAATGCAGCCTTAATGATGGGCGATATGCAGCCACTGCTGCAGAGATCCCCATCAACACATGACATGGCACAAACACCAGTGTGCCGGTGATGAAGGAAGAAGAGGGGGAACGGAGGGAAAGAGTTTGGGGGGCTGGCACTCCCCTGAGATGGCCTCCAACAGAAACTAGTTGTTCCTGGCGAGTTTATCCTCATCATTATATTCTGGCTCGGAGCCATGCAGCCAGACACAGCCGGATAATGAGCAGCTTTAAACAAAATTCTCTCTCTTTTTTTTTTTCCTCTCTCGTTCATCCTCCCCTCTTCTGTTAAATGTGTGTGTGGTCACGTGAAGCTTTAAACACGCAGATAAACATGTTTTGGTAATTAGAGTGATGCACACATTCACATACTCTGCTCTGTGAGACCCGTTTTAAATAAGGTGGTCCGGTTTTAACATTGTAAATGGTGAAAAGTGAGCAAAAAAATCCACAGACTGCTGAATTTGCAGAAAAGTGGAAAAGAAAGACTCCTAACTAGGAGAGGAGGGTCTAAAGGGATGCCCAGTTTAGTTGAATTGAATTCTGTGACTTAATGTTTCTTTATAATTCATGTTTGTTACACAAACTACTGGTTTGAATCCCATTGAGATGACTGTTGTCATTAAACTACAAGTGAAGATGAGAAAGTAGCAAAAATTTTTGCTAGAAGAGAATAGTTTCTGTCTTTTTCTATCCAAACCTCTCATGTCTTCATGGTTCAATAACAACCTGAAGTCCTACAGTTCGGGTCTCTTTATTATTCTGGTTTTATCTTAAAGACCCACTCCCATGACAATTGATTGTTTTAGGTGTTTTTAACGTCATCTTCTGGCTTTTTTTCTGCATTTCTGAGTATTTCTTTACTCAAAACGTTGTGAATCAGGAGAAGGCGGCAAAATTTCGTTGGAAAAAGCTTGCAAGTGTGGCATTCAAGTTGCCATGGCAGGCCACAAGCTCCCTGCTCCGCTCCATTCTGATGCATCCACTGGCAGACAAATAGATCTGTGTAGGTCTTTGTTTTCCTCGTCTGAGCTGGAATCTGGATCTAAACTGTCCGGCTGGATAGCTCCACTGTTTCTTACCATTTTTGTTGCAACAGTAGCGTTCGGGTCATGTTAGGTGGGTTGTAAGCTAGTGGGAGAGCATGTAAACTGATGGATGATGGGAAGGGGGCGCCAACTGTCCCACCCCTACTTCAGAGGTGAATTTCTAGTTTCTCTGCAGAAACTACGTCCTAGAAAATGGTAGTTTTTCTTTTTTTTATTTTGCGATAACAGCATAATCCTAATTAAAAGACCACTGGGGAAACCTTTACAAGAGATCAAAAGCTGATTGGAGTGGGATTTTAATTTAAACCAGAAAGCAGAAGAGACATTCAGCTGAATTCAAATCTTGTCATAATGTGTTGCATGTTTAGTGTTTAATGTGTTCATGTCTTTGTGCATTTGCTTGATTTATATCTTGTGGCCAAAAGTCCATTTCTTTTTTGTTTATTTATTTTTGAAAAACCCGTAACTTTGAAGCACATTTTGGACTTTTGGGCTACAGTGTTCTGTGTGTTCCATCTTTCCATTTCACTCGTGTCCATTCTGACGATTTACACAGTCTTCTGTCCTCCAGGTTCCCCCCACACATGGTGCCCCCTCACCACAGTTTGCACACCACAGGCATCCCTCACCCAGCCATCGTCACACCCAACGTCAAGCAGGAATCCTCCCATAGTGACATTAGCTCCCTTAACAGCTCGTAAGTGAACCGTCTCCACCTTTTTGTAGTCCCGTGACCCCCGCGGGTTTTCCCTCCGCTCATTTTGCCGCTCTCCGCTCCACCAGGAAACAGTCGGATGCGAAGAAGGAGGAGGAGAAGAAGAAGCAGGTCCACATAAAGAAGCCTCTGAACGCCTTCATGCTTTACATGAAGGAGATGCGGGCAAAGGTCGTGGCGGAGTGCACGCTGAAAGAAAGTGCTGCCATCAACCAGATTCTGGGGAGAAGGGTGAGTCCAGACCCAAGGCGGAGGCTTAGAAGAACTGTTTGGAAACCCGAGTCGTGGTACATGTTCTCCTGGGTGACTTTGGTGCACCTCCTCCTTACTTTTCAGTGGCACGCCCTATCGCGGGAGGAGCAGGCCAAGTACTACGAGCTGGCCAGGAAAGAACGACAGCTCCACATGCAGCTGTACCCGGGCTGGTCAGCACGAGACAACTATGTAAGTTTTTAAGTTTACAAGTCGTAACGGCCTGCTCTTCTCCCCAGCCGACAGCTTGAAATGTGCAGGCTGACCCTGAGGGATTTGCTTTTCTGAACCCAAACAACACTATTCTTTCAGGGGTTTTTTATGGAAATGTTTGTCAAATGCACACAAAGTTTTTATGAGAGATTTTATTAGAGAAATTTCTAGTCATCTTTTTTTCTTTTCTTAACTGAATCCATATGAATCTTGATGGATGACACTTTTGCATAGAGGTGACTGGACACTCAGGGGCTGGGTCCACAAACAGAAACCCAAATGTTTCACAACAGGCCTCCGTCTGTCATGATTTGGAGAAAGGTCCCACAGGCTTTATTCACTCGTGTGTTTACTAGTGGCTGGAAATGGGTTGTTCCTCTGGCGCCCTAGGGTCAAAAAGTTGTCCAAATTTTCATTAAATCATTAATGTGCCGCTGTAATTGGTGAAAATGCAAGCTGATGTACGCATTCACCACATACTATTGCCATTTTTAATAACTTTTTTTAAAATTTCTCAAAAAAACAATTTTTTTATCACATATAGCTACACAAAAATCAGTTCTGATCCCCATGTTTATCTATTCTTGTTCATTCATCTAAATGAAATCTCAGATTTGGTTGATTATGTTGCACCCTTGACCTCTTGGGACCCACATATGCCGTATGCAGAGGCTTCCACAAGCAAGAGAAGGAACATTTCTTCCAAAGCTGAAGTGTGTCCAATTGTCTGGATGTTAGCAGAACACGGGAAAATAACAACAAAAGATTTCAGGGGGGGAAAAAAAGAAGAAAAGAGCAGCAGCAGCAGCAGGAGGAGGAGGAGGGAGAATCTTAGTCTGGCCTGCAGTGGCTGTAACAAACCGCAGGGCAATGACAGCAGAAAAAGAAAAGGCAAAGAGAGAGGGAATGAATAAATAAGTAAACAGAAAGATCAGTCCTATTCTCCGTTTCATGTTTTGAACATTCTGCAATATAATAACTAAGGTTCCTGTCTGTGTCTGTTTTTTTTTTCTTTCTATTTTTTTGGCGGCTAACCAACAGGGGAAAAGGAAGAAGAGAAAAAGGGAAAAGCAGCAAGCAGAGAGCAATGGTAAGTGAGCTGCAATTATCTCTCATATTAGAAGAGCCCCATCATGTGTCAGGCAGATGTGACATCTTGCAAGATAAAAGTCAAGCTGTTTTTTTTCTCCTTTTCTTTTTTTTTAATTCCTTATGTTTTTTCGTGTCTTATTGTGCCTGCCCCCCTCCCCCCCCCTTTTTTTTTTGCAGTAGTTATACTATCCAGTGAAATATTTAAATGATATAGCTGCCTGTAAACCCCCCCCCCCCCCCCCTCCCCTTTTACCCTGCTTCTCCCTAGCTAATAACAACTGAATATGCATGACTCCCCACTCCACCCCATCCCCTATGGCTTGGCCTTTTGGTATTTTGATATGTTTTTTTATTTTTTTATTTTGAAAGTTGACTTGTACGAGCCATTAACTTTGCAAGTGTTTGTATGCGTGCTCTTGTTTAAAACTGCCTGTACCCCTGCAGACCGTATTACTATGTAATGTGTGTGTGCATGAGAGCGTGCATGTGTGTGCTTGTTGGGCTACCCCCCTCCCCCCCTCCTTTGCTCGCATGCTCCTATAAGAGAAACCACTCACTTTAAAATTAAGGAGGTTTGCTAATTCCATGATTCATCCATTCTTCTTTATTTTTTCTTTGTTTATATTTATTTATTTTTTGTAATTTCTTTTAATCTTCTGATTCATCCGTAGTCTTCTGATCATTTAGTGAGGAGCCACTTGTTGTTGTGCATTTTTGCGCTGGTTTTTGGTGACGGATTTCTTCTTGAAGGCCTCTCTATCTGTTTCTTTTTTTTCAGAACACAGAGAATATTTTCCAAACCCTTGCCTTTCACTTCCTCCGATTACAGGTGCTAATGTCATTTTGAGTATTAAATCACTGTTTGTTGTTGATTCTTCTTTAAAGTTCTGGCTATATATATATATATATCAAAGTAGCCCTGAATGTGTAGTCTGAGGCGAGTTCTGTACTCTGAAAAACCTGCTCTCCTTGTTTGCTGCTTTCTTCTTTTGAATTGATGCTATTAAACTTGAAGCTAAACTACTTTAGACTTTATTTACTGCAAATGACGATGCAGTGAAGCTAGATGGTTATGTTTGACCTAAAGGCCGTTCCTTCAGGGTAAACCTCCTTAATCTGAAAGCTTCAGTAGCAGCACTTGTGGCTTCCCTGGGCCGGCATGAGTTTGGCCTCCTAAAAGTGTTTCTGCTCGGATGAAGCTGGCCTCAAACTGGGCTGTCACTTTGCTCCACTTCTGATTGTGACACCATTACTGCTTAGAGTGTGACTGGCAGCCGCTCAGCTGCAGACGGCCAATGCTGATGGAAACCAATCCAGGGTTTGATGCCAGCTCTGAAGAGCAGATTCCCCTCTTCGGGGTCCAGACTCCTTTCTTTTTTTCCTTTGTTTTTTTTTTAATCCTTCCCTCTTGGCTCGGGCTAAATCCTGCCGTTTTAAGCAATCCGCTACCGCCTAGATCTTCCACCTTGACCCCGCCTCTTTGAAATCCTAGTGCACTGATAGCATCTAACAGCAAATTAATCCAATTCGCATTTGCTCCATTTCTACCCTCCCGGCCAAAGAAGCTTGTCTTTAACTTGGTTCAGTTTAGCTTATCTGATGGAGTCTCTGAATATCGCAGTCTGATAATAATGCATGCATTTTGATTCCACTAATGTGTTTTGAATGCATTCCTGTCTTGATACATAATGGCTTTTGTGGGTTTGAAGGTATTTCTTGCTCAGTGAGCTAAGCTTCACAGATTCACCTTTACCTGTGTTTTTTTTTTCCTTTTTTCTCCTCATTTCTCTCCCTTTTTTTATTTTTTTGTTTCGTTTGGATTTCCCTTATTATATTCCTTTCTCCTCCTCCTCCTCCTCTCTGCTGGCTTCCCCTTCCTTGTTGCGGCATCAGACCTGAGCGCTCCTAAGAAGTGTCGAGCGCGCTTTGGGCTCGATCAACAGAATAACTGGTGTGGCCCGTGCAGGTGTGTATGGTGTGTGCTTGCACTTGCCAAGGCCAGGTGAAGGCTGAGTAACTGTATGCTGGGACTTCCTCCGCTGCTCTGTGCTACACTCCTTCCCTCTTTGCCCCCCCCCCTCCCCCTGCCTGTCCCACCAGGCTATCGGGACCTCACAGCTTCCTCCAGCCACGCCCTGTTGGTCTATCTCTGCGCCATTTGATTTTTAGCTTCCTGTTTTGGGGGGTAAATCAAAAAAAAGGGGGGTGTTTTACTCATTAAACCAGGATTGTTTGACTGAATGGTTTGCGTGTGAGTGTGTATGTTAAAAACTCGTGTGTTCAGAAGTCTTAAACTGGCAGGTTGGGGCTTGGAGGATCTGGAGGCTGATGGCTTGGTCCATTTGGAAGATGTCCTAGTGTTGCCAGCCTACACCTAAGCCCTGGCCTCCTTTTTTTTTTTGTCTGTGCAATGACATGTCCGTTTGTTTTTGTTTTTTCTTTTTCCCTTTTTTTTTTTTGTGTCTGTGTTTGTGTCTACCTCTTTGGCTAACAGATGCAAATACCCCAAAGAAGTGTCGTGCCTTGTTCGGGCTTGACCAGCTGAGTTTATGGTGCAAACCGTGCAGGTATAACTGCTGTAGTGCCATTGGGGATGAAGACATCCCACATCCAATGAGCATCTTCCTCCAATTTCATTGGCTCAGATGTTCTTTCCTAAAACAGATCAGTGAAGTGTCCTTTCACCTCACTGACGCATTTCCTGCTTATTCTTCGCTGAACTCAGTTCAAGCCCCGGAAAAGAAAATGGATTTTCCAGAAAAACTGAAAAAACAAACCGACAACAAATCTTTTAAGTGAAATTTTTGCACAAAAAAAAAAGATTCGGATTTAGTTGAAAATCCATTTTCTTTCCAAGCGAAACACCTTCCCAACTCTACTGTTATGTTTGTCCTAATTGGCAGCTTTTTTTTTGAGTAACCGCGTTGTCCGTACAAATTTAGCCCTGCTTTCTCTGAGGGCCTGTTCAGTGACACTCTTTTCTGTGCCCTCTTCCTTCTCCTCCTCCTCCTCCTCCTCCTCTTCCTCCAAACTCCTCTTCAATAACCCTTACTTAGTCCCTACCTGTTGTCTTTCTGTTCCGACACAAGCAGTCTTTGAATTTGGAATATTTTCATGGTAGGTATTTGTTTCTGCTACGTTAACACCCTCCGTTGTGTCATTCCCATCTTCATCGGTCACCGCTACGCTTTAGTTACACCTTTCATCCGTGCGATTTTGAAACCACCGAGAGGCTCGTAGTCCCACCTTTTCCTTTCTGCGGTTCCTTCATCCACAAGTAAGAAAACCGCAGATAAGCCACAAATTTTCCATATTTTATCGTCACAAAACGGCTATTTCCACTGAGTCTCCTTTATTTACTTCTCTGGAGGACGTTTCCTAAAAAACAAAAATGTAAAAATGGCACTTGGACTTAAAAAAGAATCCCCCCCAAAGTGCTGTAATTCACTCAGAGAGGTTAAAAGTTCTCTCTGGGCTCCATTTCCTAAAAGATGCATCTGCTGTAATTTCCCAGGAGACAGAGAATCAATAACACACACAGGCACATACTATAAATCAATATGTCTGTTAAAAAATGGATATTAGCTCATTTGTAGCAGTTTGACAGACAGTTACAGGGACCGTGATGTATGTAGAAGCAAAACGATACCTTTTTAAGGCCCGGTCGATGCTCCGCACCGGTGCCGGCGCTCCCAGAAGCCTCGTCCTCACTACTTTTTTTTTTTTTCTCCAGCGTTCTGTGCCGTCTGTTCTCGTGTGCTCATCACAAATGCATGCCCGTCTTTCATCCAGCATGTCCTCCAGGTTTCATGGGCCTGTATGTCTTCTGTTGAACTCCATCTTTTCTCGGTAATCTGCTCTCTGGATTTCAATTGTGGAGCGGGGATGTGAAACAAAAACCAAATCGTGTACATCTTTAAAGCTTGAGGTTGTAAATATCCCAGCTTTGTCCTGGAAAGACTGGAATATACCCCACTGCTGCAGGCAGGACCCAACTGAAAGCTGTAGGAGGGGGGGAGGGGGGGGGGTCACTGTAGGGGTCAGTGCAAAAGATTGAAGTGGGCAGAGATTCCCCCCTTTAACCAATTCTGAGCTTCGCAGCAGAGTCACCTGACATTCATGCAGTAAAGGCCCCCCTCCTCAGTTCAGCAGGCAGGGGGAGGGCCCCAACCTCAGGCAGGAATGTAAACATGATGCCTTGACCCCCTCAACGCACGCTCACACTGGTGTCTGTGGGGCAGATGCAAAGGTAGTGTGGATCTTGTTGACTTTTTTTGCCCAGTCGGTACCCTCAGGAGAAGAAAGGGTCGACTGTTGGAGGGGATGGAGCAGTGAGCCCCCCCCCCCCCCCCCCCCCTCCCATCCTCGATTTGCTCTCTGCTGCCGCACAGTTTAAATTCCGAGAGCAAACGTTACCACTCGCTCCATCATTTTCTTTCTTTCACCAACTTGTGGGTTTTTTCCTCAACGTCTGTCCTGTCTGGTGGTTAGTGTTTCTGTACCCCCCCCCCCCCTCCTCCTCCCTAGCACCAGCTTTATTTAAATGCCCCTAAAAATCAAATCCACTGTTTTTTGAGGAGGGTTTGGGTGCATTTAGGTAATCTAAGGTGCTCTGGAGGCGGTGGGTTTAAGGGTTTGATGCTTAAAGAAGTTTTTTTTTTCTTCCTTCTCATCTTCCCCCTCAGGAGAAAAAAAAAGTGCATTCGCTACATCCAAGGTGAAGGCAGCTGTGCCAGTCCTCCCTCTACGGACGGAAGCTTACTAGACTCCCCCCCATCCTCTCCTTCCTCCGTGGTTCCCTCCCCCTCCTCAAAAGAGTCCAAACCTCAGACTGAACAAATGCAACCTCTCTCACTGACTATGAAACCGGCCCACCAGCCACTCCACCACCCGCACCTCCTGGCTGGGCCGTCTCTGGGTCAACTGGAAAACTCTGCGGCAGCCGGCAAAACGCCCGCCGCCTCCTCCCACAACGGAGCTCTGGAGCGCGCCGACGTCTCGTCCTCGCGGCAGCCGGGCTCCTCTGTGGCATCCTCGATGGCCCGGCCCTCGGCAGCGCTGTGTCATTCCCGCTCGCTCCACCCCTCCGCAGCCCCCCAGCCTCTATCGCTAGTGACCAAGTCTATAGAATAGTCTGCGCTACTCTTTGTTTTTATTTTTTTCCTCTTTTAGCTCTGCACTCGCCCTTCTCTGCTCAGCCGTTTTTTTACGTTTCTGTGCCGCGAGGCTCCGAAATTTTTCGTTCTTTTCTTGAAGTTCATTGGTCAATATTTGACCCCATCAATATCGACAAAGTCTAATTATTATAAAGAAATGATACAACGAGCTGTAGTATAGCTTTATGAATCTGCCCAAATTTTGATGGAATTTTATTTTTGTTTGTTTGTGTCCTTCTTTTTTTTTTGGCAGTGTTCAGCAGCACCAACACCCCAAAACACACAATCTAGTTCAACATCGCACTTTCAACGATGTGTAGTCTTTTTTTTTTTTTTTTTTTTTGAAGCGGTAGATTATTCAGTGAGCCCTGTTCTGGAAAGAGTTGGTTCTTCTTCTTATTTGTATTAAATACGAGCTCTCGAACCAATCATTCGACACCTCTTCGAACTCTTGGAGGGCAGGAGGCTGGCTGTGACCCCCTCCCTGAGGAACAACTTTAATTGTGATGTTACTTGTTTAAATGTACAGAATTGGAAAAACAGGGGAGGGGGGGCGTTACTGTGTTAAATATGCATTCTTCCACTGTCTCTTTTTTTCTTTGTTGTTTACCTTTGGGGTGAAGTCAGGAAAGTTGAGAGCGGGGGGGGGGGGGGGTTAAAGGGCGGGTGGGGAGGTGGGAGGGCTAAGGGATATTAAATTCAAAATTGTCACAACGCTAGGACCAGTAGTATTTATTGCTTTAGAAATTGCTTGTTGTATCTTGTACGTGTCTCTTTTTTATTATTATTATTTTATTTTATTTTGTTGAATACAATGTACAAATATTTTTTCTTAAAATTAAGGATGGATCCGTTTTTACAAGGAGGTTAAACCTGTCTGTCGCCCGATTCGTCCTCACCAAAATCCCAGGATTCCGCTCACGCGAAACCTCACCAACAAGAAGTATGCACAGCTTCATTTCAAGAAACGCGCCTGTAAAAGCCATTTTACAAAAAAAATCATTAAAAAAAAACACGAAAAAGACAATAAAACAGCGGCAAGAAAACTTGAAAGCAGACAGTGGGGTACCGTTTGTTCCGTGTCTACAGCCCTTGTTTTTTATTGCACAGTCCCACCTCAGACTGTAGATCCGTGTACAGATTTTCCGTGCCAAATTTTTTGTGATTTTTTTTTTTTTTCTCTGCCCCAACCCAATGCCCCACATTAAAAAAAAAAATCTGTAGGGATCTATTTTTTGCCTTTTTCTTTCATTTGTTTTGATGTCTTTATTTTATTTTGATACCATTCTTTGCTGTGACGTTACATAGATTGCTATGTATGTAGTATAAATGTTGCTATAACAAATGTGTTTGGTAGCAAAATTGTCAAATAAAATTTAAACTTAATAAAAAGACGGACATCATACTGTATAAACCCACCAGGGCCAAATTATGTATATTAGGAGGTTCATAAAAAACTATTAAATGCAAAAAAAAAAATACACAAACTGCCACTTTTAAGTACACTACTGCATATAGGTAGATAGAAAAAAATAGGCATGTTGATGTTGCAAGAGGCTGTAAAAAAAAGCTACAAAAGAATCATCCACTCGGTGCCATTGTAGTTGACATGACACGACTGTAATCTGTCGATTTCTTCTCTGGTTTACTAAGATGCTAATGATAAATAGTTTGAATGTTTCCTTAACGGCTGTGATGTTGCTGTTCTATTTTATGCTCTTATCTTTTTTTTCTTTTTTTTTTTTCGTTTATTTGTTTTTTCCTGTTATTTTAAATGGTTCCAAAACCATGTTTTTTGTAATGAATAAATGTTTATGCTGTACAGTCTCTGTAGCATGCAGTTCTGTATTAATAAAAGCAACTTAGTATGTGCATTTTTGTGTTTTATTCTTTTATTTTGAAAGTCACCATCCCCTGCAGGTAACTCCTTATTGTGTAAACCAATGACCGGGACATTAAATAAATTCATGATGACGTTTTCTTTGCTGCAACTATTCATAAATGGTATTAATTGAAATATCGCCTGTCTTCTTTGCTTGTTTCCATCAAGTATTTTAACTCCTTACTACAAAACTGTTTAATGATGTTCAATTCAAATTAAATGCAAACTACAGCAAAGTAAAGGCTTATCTACGTTAAGTTAGAAAAAAACAAATAAAAAATACTCTAGATGAGGGGTGGGCAAACTATGTCCCGGGGGGCAGGCGGGCCGCTAAATTGGAAATAAAGTTGGGGAAGCGGCTGGGGGCGCGAGACCAGCCAGAGGCGAGGTCCACGGCCCGGGACAGGAGCTGAGACGAGCCAACTGGAATCTTGGGAAAGACATGAATGGCACTGCACCAAACAGAGACACAGAGAACTAAACGATCAAGAATAAAGGAGAGGAGAAGTAGATGAGAATAGAGGACAGAAGCCCACTGCACCATACTTTCCCCAGCTTCTAACTTCTAGCAGCCAATTGTTATTAAATATATTCAAACATGTTAATAGTAAATTGCATGCACTATGGCACATATAGCAGATGATAATAATGACAATAACAGATAATCTATATTTTTGGCAAATCAATATTAATACAAAATGTTTTTTTTTCAATCAAAATTCCTGTTATTGACCAGATTCCACAGTATTTCTTTCTCTTATGAGGTGGATTACCAAAACACGCCACACATCTGCCCCTAGCCCTTCTGTCAAATTTTAATAACCCTTTGTCATCCACAAGTTGAAAAGTTGGCCCACCCCTGCTTTAGATAGTTAAGCAAAATCAATCATGTACAAAATGACTCACTAAATAGAGCTTTAACAGTGATTTAGATCTGACAGGTCTGGGACAGATTGAACACTCAAGGGCATCACAGCCACTGTCAGAACTAATATATGTAAAACGTCTTAAATACCTTTTTATCCTTGGTATCTTAATTTTATGATGTTTAGTAAAGATTCCTTAAATGAAGATGTGTGAAACATCAAATCCATAAATAAAGGATTGTCTTTGTAACCCTGGGCTCATAAGAAATTCTCTTCTCACCCCCACAGGTGGTTTCTCCTCCAAGCTCGGGTCCTCTACCAGAGGCCTGGGAGCTTGAGGGTCCTGCGCAGTATCTTAGCTGTTCCTAGCTCTGCGCTTTTCTGGACTGAGAGGTCTGAGGTTTTCCAGGTATCTGTTGTAGCCACTCCTCCAGCTTGGAGGTTACTGCCCCGAGTGCCCCGATCATCACGGGCATCTTCAGGCTTTCTTCCATCACTTGGTTTTGCTACATCCACCACAACGGGTTTCCTCTGTTTTATATCCACCACTACAATGTCAGGTTAGTTTGGCGTTACCATCCTTTTAGCCTGTATCTATGGCTGTGTATTTATAGATGGATGGATGTGAAACAGATACATTACAGAGCAGCACTGAGAGGAACCAGAAACAGCCAGAAGTAGATCAATCAAAAGGGAAAACCTCTTTCTTTTTTTATCCAAAAAAAATTGAAATCTAAAGATAAAATTTAAAAATATGACATCATTTGACTATTTTTTCTAACGCCATTTTTTCATCTCCTGATTCACAAGGATTTGAATAAAGAAATACTCAGAAATGTAATCGGAAGCTTCATTTTCTTTAAATAGGTCCTCCATCATGAGAAAACGGCTACAATAACATGTGTTGGTTTTGATTAATTTGTCTAATGTCAACTTATGTCAACAAAGATGCCAAAAACTACTAAAGTGGGGCTTTTTTATAGCATCAATTTTCCGCCATAAAACCTTGAATACAGAGAAGAAAAAATCCAAGAAATCTGTTGTGATAAAGTAAACACAGGACTGTTTCTGGAAATATGTTTAGTCTGAACACCCAGGTAATTGCGTTCAAGATTCAATTTTATTTGTATAGCCCAATTTTACGACAATAGTCATCTCAATGGGCTTCAAGATGTTTTTGAACTTTCAACTCACTCTTAACTTGTACAGTTGAAGTGTCAGAGATGTTTCACATATAAGGATGGAGGAAGCAGTTCTGTATACTTGAGAAGAGAATGTTTTGATGCTTGAAGGAACAATATAGAAGGCCAAACAGAAAATTCAAAGAAAACCTTTCAAAACTCCTAATATGTCTTCGTGCTTGAGGACCACAGTGCACTAAAGGTCTGTTTTTGGATATTATTTTCATAAAGTCTAAGTGTGTTTGACCCAGATCACATTGGAGGAGCAAAATAGACAGGATGGGGGAGTGGCTGAAAAAAAAAAAAGATTAAATTTATTGCTAAACGTTTGTCAAAACAGAACTTTCTCATTTCAAGATGTTGCTTATGACATGAAAAAAAAACTTATATAGTAAGTACTTTAGTGTTGTTAAAGCACTGAACTACTTTTAAAAGAACAATCTCAGTATTCTTCTATAACCTTGAATAACAAGAAAAACAAAGCGCACAAAAAGTGGATCGATTTATTTTTTACAAAAACGACAACTACTTTGCTTTTTCCTAGAACTAAGCAGACAACCACTCAAGAAAAGCATCTGAAACAATAGTATGTCTAAAGGACAGTTCCAGCAAGGCCATGTCGGGTCAGGTTGAAACCACATCCATTTATAGAAGGTTCTGGGAAGAGGGACTATGAAGGGAACAATTGAGAGAAGGAATATGAAGAATAAAGAAAAATCGCAACACCTTCAGTTCTTTGTCTTTTACTCACAACCTTCTTCCATAAAACAACTGGCCTCTTAAAAACTAAAGAGGAAGCAGAGGAAAACAGCAGAAAACATCAACAGATCAAACATGTCTGCTTTTAGAGACACTCTAAGGATTTAATGTCACAGCTTCTGCTAGAAAGGCAGCGTTCAACAAAGTGGACTCATTACACAATCAGACAGATCAAATAGATGTGTGTCCTTTTATTCCATAACATGGTGGTAAAAAACAGACATTTTATTCACAATTTGTGGAAAAATTGTGTTATTCAACATCCACTTTAATGAAAATCTGTTTTGTTTGGGTGCTTTTAAAATAGCATTTCTCAGTATAACTTTTTTTTAAATCAGTGAAACAGGAGCAGACGAAAAACTGCAGTTTGAAAAAGGGAATATTTGTTACATTGAAAATACATTTGTTTATTCAAATGTATCCCTTTGTAGACAAATAGATCCGTGTTCGTCTTCGTTTTCCTCGTTCGAGCTGGTATCTGTCTCGAAGCTGTACGGCTGCATAGCTCCAATGCTGCTCGCCATTTTTGTTGCACCGGTAATGTTAGGCTGGTGTTGTGAGGGGCTGTAAGGCTGTGTCCGAATTCCCACCCTACTCCCTAACTTCCAAAAAACTATATAGTGCTGGACCATCTAGTGCCCTGGATTTTAAAAACAATTTGGACACCATGCTAACTACTTTTTTTCTTTTAACGGCAAATATGACGTCACGATTTCATGAAATGAATCGATATGAGACGACTATTTATGAATACGCTGTGTTCTGATGATGAAAACAAATGTTTTTGTTGTTGTTTTTTAAAAACACATTGAAATACATTTTTGTTTTGCAAAAAGTCTTCTAACGGAATCCATGGTGGTCTATATTTGCTAATCTAGTGAGCATCGATACACACTGACTTAGCCTAAGCTAGCAGGAGAGCACGTCAATAGATGGATGATGGGAAATGCGGGCGGGCTTATTCTGCACTGACAGTCCAAAACTCATTGGCAAAATTTTGATAAACTGCTACTCTTCCAAAATTATGTCCTAGAAAATTATGTCCTAGAAAATTACGCCGGTTTTTGATTCTGTCTAAAAACAGCATAAGCATAAGACGTGCATTCATTAGGCTGCATGGTGTAGTGGTTAACCCTCTCACCTCACTAGGTGGAGACCCTGGTTCAGATTTCAGCTGGCTCCTTTCTGTGTTTGCATGTTCTCCTTGTGCATGTGTGGGTTTTCTCCAGGCACTGCGGTTTCCTCGCACAGCCCAAACACATGCTGCAAAGGTTAAATTGCTAAATCTAAATTGTCCTCCTGAATGTGTGTGTGTGGTCCTGCAAAAAAACTTGTGATTGACTAAAGGTTTACCCCACCTTTGCCCAACAGTAGCTGGGATGAACTCAAGAGACCACATGGATGGATGGATGGATGGATGGATGGATGGATGGAAATCCCTGAGTTAGTTCATCTTTGGTTGACGAGACCCTTGGAAGAGAAACTTCATAAAAGAACAACCTGTTTGTCCGAATTCAACCTCTGAAGAGGTTCCACTAACAGTAAACAAAAAAACTGCTGTAAAGATGGAATCTGATGAAACAAAGTTTTAAAGCTAAGATTTTGATTAATTTAAATATTTCCTTCTGTAATAACCAAAGGGCTTTGTTCTTAGTAAGATATTGTTTTGTCTTTCTAGAAAAAAATGTAAATTCTTGCACACAAAAAAAGAGGGGGCCGGTGTGGCGACTCCAGTTTCAGCGACTGTACGACAGAAATACCTTGAGACCAAGACAGACAAAACTGCAGAAGAACTGTAGCATATTTACAGGTGTTATGTGTGCAACTGTTTGAATGAAGGCTTGCGTTTCACCTTCCCAGCACAAGTGCCCTAGTCCCTAATGATGGCGGTGTGCAGTAAGCTAACTACCCTCACAGTGGAGCGAGCCCCCAGGCTAGTGCCACATCTCTCCATCAAGGCCTGCCTTCATCCTGCTTTACACTGGGCCCTTTCCAAAGACACACACACATACACACACACAGCCAATGACAAATAATTCATATTATGGCCTGCCTGAAAGTTTGCCACACTACCTCATTAAGCAGCCTATTGTAACCGGCTGACATTCCCTCAGCATAATAACATTCCTTGGTCGGCTTGTTTTTGAAGTGACATCTCACTAGAGGGGAAAAAAGAAATAAATAAAGTAATAAAACAAAAACACCCAGTTACTCTGTGGTGTTTTTCACCTTCGGAACTCTCAAGGTGATGCAACTTTAGCTGCCAGATATCAATAATGGATTCCTGTTGTTTCTTGATAAAGTACAAGGTCCAGCAATGACATATCAAATGAAGACAGAAAAACATGGTTACTTGTGCTGTCCATTTAAAAAGTGACTTCCTTCTTCTGTTTCTTTCTACAGAAAAAGTACAAAGTCACATTGAGTTTCCTCTTTTTTTACATGTTCATACTTTTATTTTTGATCAGCAGACATGACTCTAATGACCCCGGTTTGTTGCTAAAACTTGCATCATGTGCAGCATATTTGTTGCTGGAAAGTGGAAGACATGACACGCTGAACCCACAAAGGCGTCGCCTTTATGGGAGCTGTGACCAAAGCTGCTGCTTCCAGTCACACGTGAAAACTGGAGCCTAAATGTCGAGCTTCGATTGGAAGCGGCATTCGTTTTCTCTGAGCTGTGCTGCATCTGAAATCTGGAAATTTTGCATTGGACCAAAAAAAAAAAAAAAGGAGTGAGGCTGAGGAGCTGGGAGTGATGTGATCTGGGATGTATGACTTGATGAGGGCGAGGAGTAGTGAATATGCTTCTTTGATGGGCTCCATGTTTGCACGTGTGGTGGCAAATGGCAGAACAGCAACAGTGTGGGAGTTTTTTTTATTTTATTTATTTTTTCCTCTACTGAGTGGCAATCAGTCAGTTCAGAGGCGCTGAGCTCCTGGCGAGCCTACAAGGCATGTGGCTAGGTGCTCTCTGTCCTGCGGGCAAGACAGGGAGAATTCTGACTTTTCCGGGGCAACAAGGAGGCATGGGAGAGGAACAAGAAACTTTCTTAGAAAAGTGGAAAGCGGAAACGGGGGGAATCATCCGGGGAAGTCAGGCTTGAAGAGTAGAGCACTTCAGTTTCCCCCCCAGTCTTGATGAGTGAACAGAACATGTATTTCGCATAAAAACAAAGCACGTCTCAGGCAGCGATACAGAGGAATAACAAGAAGTAAAAAGGATAGCAGTATTGGAAGAGTCTTTAACAGGAAAACATGTGAAAGAACTCTTCCTAAAGTTGAATTCTTGAGCTTTCTTTCCATCATCAGAAGCACTTTCCAGCCTCGTTTAATGCAGGTCAGATGTATTCAAGCAGCTCTCCTCCTTATCATCACAAACATTGACCTTGGGATAGACGTCTCAGCTGTGGGTCTTTTCTCATCCCCCCCAGAATACAGTCCTCAAGATCAGCAATGAGGGATTAAAAAGGAAAAATTCCACATAAATTAATTCCATGCGACTGCATCTCTCTGCTTTATAACCATGAAACAAAAGAGTCAATCCTCGCTGAACCGACCCTGACCTGTTGTGAGGAAGAAAAAGAGAGGCCACTGTCATGGAGGACAGTCTGCTCTTTTTTTGTGTTCTGGGTTGTTTTACAGGAACAATGAACAACACTGCTGGACAGGAAAGAGGGAAGAGAAAAGAAGTGCACATGAAAAAAACCCAAAAAAGTCACACAATTTATATTCTGTTTATGATCAGCTTTTCCTGAAAGATGGTATGATTTGTATTCAAAATCATAATTTAACTCTGACAAATCCAGATTGATCAAACTCTAGAAAAATTAAAAATGTAACGACTAAGCAGCTTTTCACGTTACTCATCAGCTACATAAAGACTCACTCCAATAAAAATTATGTTTTTAACATATTTATTTTCCATCTTTGCACAATTTTTTAATCATTTACAGCTAAGATGCAACATCCAGCAAAATGTGGCAAAATCTTATCAGGTGTATAAACAGAAAAAGACAATCCATCTTCACACTTAAACTGATTAGAAATATAAAGTTTAAGTGTGAAGTGCTTATTTCATCATTTCATACTAAAAAAGTTAGTAAACACATGATTAGTATACAAATATATGTTTACTTGTTTTCCACCTAACTACAGAGAAGTGAAAGCCTGCTCCGTTTTTAAAATTGGAAAAATCAATGGTTAGTGGATGTTAGCTACCATTGGGAAAACAAGCATGCCAGATTAAAAATGACCTTGTTGCTCACATTACTTTACATCACAGCAAGTTAGAAAAACAAATACAAATGTACAGGAAGACAACAAGTTAAGAATAAACCCAGAATCCTGCTCCAGTTTTCCTGCAAGGTACAAAATAAAAGCCCTGGAGAGAAAAAAAAAAGTCCATTAGGATTCTTTAACCCCCAGAGAAATTTGACGATTTCAATCACAGTGCCTAATGATACACTTAACAAGACGGTTTCATCACACGGCTGACAGCAGGAACAGATTTTGTTTTTGTACAGAGAGTTACTTCTTATTACCACTTTTAGTTCTGGGAGATTAGAAAGCACAAGACACGCCGAAGTGGCTGAAAATAGCAGGTAAAAACATTTCAACTACAATGTATCGCAACTTCAGTGGCGCACGCTCAACCTCATAAAACAAAAGTGGCATAAAGTGGGATGCCGAGTCTCATGGAGTAGGCACAATTACAGTGTTGAGGCGATGCTGTGAGCATCCGATGTAAGACAAGAGAGCCATTTTAAAGGAGATTAGTGCTGACACCTCCCTGTGTCTCAGCATGCAGTGATCACACTGCGCAGCTACTGTGTGTGGGAGGCCTTTTGTCACTTGTACCATTCAAAGTGGGAGAGGGAAAACAAGCGTTGGGATGGCACTCAGCCGCCTCCGATAGATCAAAACCAAACTAATAAGCTAGGATGCTCAAATTAACAATGAGGCCTCTTGTTTAACTCAGCAGCTTGACTTCCTCAGCCGTCAGCGGCACGATTTAAACCCATATCAGGATGTGACTTTGGAAATAATGACTGCGCTCAGCTCTACAGGTGAAAGAATATGGCTGCAAAGAAGATTTTCCACTGTTTCTTTCTGTTCGTGGGCAGAATGAAGGCAGGAAGTGTATCATCAGCAACACGGCAGAAGCAGCGGATTCAGAAGCACATTAGCAGGTCAGTCATCCCTCTTTTTTGTAATAGTAATCCATTTCTATTGTTCCCCTGAAGAGGCTTGTTGAAAATTAATTTGGGCTGGTCAACAGTCAATAACGCCCCTCCCTGGAGACCCACAGTTTAACCCCAACAGCGCTCAATGTAACAGCGTGTACACAAACACTCCAACCCACATTCCACTCTGCTGCCTCTCAATAGCGAGAGGAAAGGATTATTGACCAATTTCTGAGTTTAATGTACCTACATCTCCCCCTCCAGGCATGTTACTTCACCTCCTCCACCCACTTTTATTGTAGCATCAAGCCGTCATGTGATCTTTTATTTAGCGCACAATATTAGGGGAGGAGGGAGCCGAGTCAAGCAGAGTAGCCTAAATGTGTTTGAATATCGCACCTCAAAAGATCCCCACACTTCATCTGCATAAAGCTTTTCTTTTGACTAAAAAAATGTTGTTTACAAACAGATTAAAAAAAAAAAATTAAAAATATATTTTTTAGTTTTACTTTCACAGATGAGATGCTGGTGAATTATTTAAAGCAGTTCTTAATAAATTAATGATAAAATGCTCTACAAAGGCACGACACTTTTAAAGTTTTATACATTTTTCAAACACTCTTGCAACCGGGAAAAAAAGTTTTACAACTTACAAACAGAATTTGTTTATATTTGTATGCTGACCTGCCTTCTGTTTTCTATGTTTCACCCTCAGTGAGTACGGTAATATAGCCATTTCTAATGTTGGTGAACAGAAAAACCTGCAGAGGTTTATAAATGCAAAGTGTTTTAGATTTGTCTGACGTGACCAATTTTGTTAAAACTTTTTATCAAAAAGGGATTTTGTACATTTGTTGGCGCTAAAAATTGCAAGCAGAAATTAAACAATCTGTTAGTGTGTGCTGACTCTTCCTTTGTGATGGACAGTGCTGCTGTCAGCTCCTCGTCTGGCCCTTTGCTGCAGACCTCCATTTGAAAGTGAAGATTTCCTGTTTTTGCTGAAAAGTGAAAAAAAAAAAACTATTTCAGAGTAGTCAGCGGTTTAAGTTCTCAATCCTCAAGTTTAGCGTTTGCTCACAGAGAATTCTGTTTAGAGGAAAAACTGTCACTGTTCATGCTCAGTCTGTGGATTTTAACATTGTGGCAATCAGTTCTCAATTTCTTTTTATAAATGAAGACATTTTTCATGTATTAAGCTCAGAAAGAACAGTCCTTTTAATGTTAGAAAAGAGATCAATAAAAGTTTTTCTTTCTCATTTTTCAAACGATTTTTAAAAGTTGTTCCCAGTGGTCGTATGCAAGTGGATGCATCGGAATGGAGCGGAGCAGGGAGATTGTGGCCTGCAGAAGTAACTTCTACATCATCAATTTCAATAAAAAAATACTCAAAAATGATAAAAACACCAAAACACGATTTTAACCAAAGTGGGTCTGTAACTCAATTTTATATTTTCTTTCTTTATAACATTGCTTCGAAATGTTCTGGACCAAGCTGCTCTCTAGCAAACATCTTCCCATAGAGGAGAAGCATAAACGTTCGGCGGAAAGCGTGTTCTGAGGGGCACGCATGAGCCATTTTGTCCGAGCAAGTGGCGAGGGTTTGGTGGTGAGTGAAGACACCAGAGGAGAAGTGCCTGCATTAAGGTTGCAAAACAGTGAGAGAATACAGAGAGAAAGGGGGCTCCCCCCCACATCAAAGCTGTTCCCTCCAGCTGTGTCTTTTGATATTTATTTATTGAGATGATTTTGCCAGAAACCTAGTGGCCTGGCTCTGTGCCCCCCCCCCCCCCCCCCCCCCCCCCATTCTTTGATATGTTGCATAGTTCTTAGCTGACTGTCCTGGGGGAAAAAGAGGTCAGGGGTCAGCCAAAGAGACCCCGAGAGGAAAATTCATGGCTTACAGAGAACACTTAGAAACACCTTACACCATATAGTTGCAGACGTACACACAAACAGGGGGGTGGTGGTGGTGGATGAGAGGGAATCTAGCATTGATTATCATTAAAGGGCCAATGATTTGTTTCCCCCACCATTTGGAGGAACATGTCTCACATCTAAATGAATATCAGATTAATACCTTGGAGTTATTACAGCGTGTGTTGTCATATTGAGTCCATTCAACACAAGCTTAAGGAAGAGAAGCGCACAAACACAGGCAGATGTGTAGCGTGAGACGGGGGCGCACGGGATCAACAGGGTAGTTTACTTTTCTCTTCCAAACTTCCACATTTGAGATTGTCTGACACCTCGTACCAAGATAACCCTACTAAAAAAGAGAACCACTCCAATGACAGTCATGTTTGTGGTGTTTTTTACATGTTCTTGTTACGTTTTTCTGATGAGATTGAGAAAATTAAGTGTGAAACTGCATTTCTGAGTATTTCTTAATTCAAATCATTGTAAATCAGGAGCAGGGAGATAGAGGGCGGGCTAACTCCACAGTGGTGAATTTTTAATGATTTCCTGCCGCTCTGCAGAAACTATGTCATAGAAAATAACAGGTTTTCTGATTTCTGCTAATAATGACATAATCATGATCAAAAGATTCACTGGAAACTTTTAAAGCTTTTAAACTAGATCACCTTTTGATCGGAGTGGGACTTTAACCCTTGTACTATCCTAGGCACTTTAACATTGGTAGTTGGGCCATCTAGACCCACAAGACAGCGCGCAGAACCTTTTTTCTTCAATGATTTGTGATCTTCACTGGTGTCCATGGATTACATGAAATCTTTACACTTTTATCCACCTTTGTCATGGTAGGAATAACACGTCAATGTAAGGGTGGGGTCATAGGATAGCACAAGGGATAAAGGCAAAAAGAAAGATGGTCACTGGCTGCTAAAATTCGCTTCTGTCTTGACCCCGTCTGTGCAGATGGAGACAGTTTGTTAGCGCCTTGTCATTTGCAACTGCTAAATAGACAGTAAGACAGACCTGGAGGTTACACCTTTTGTCGTTTTCACTCAGCGTGGACTATCAAGGTCAGAAAGGATCTTTACGGCGCAAATAAAGGATGACATTAACAGAGCATGACCCTGAAACCCAACCTGACAGTAGAATTCATGCATACTGATGCTCCTTAGTATTTATTTTGGCACTTTCTAACTTTGAATAGGTAGGTATGGAGGCTCCTGGTCAGTGCCCCCCCCCCCCCCCCCTCCCCTTGAGGCTGACTCGTCCACAGAGAATTGACAAAGTGGCAGCTCACTGCACCGCAGGCTGTAATTTTAGCCGCAGGGGAGGACATGCTCATCTTTTTGTGTGACATATCTCCAGCATAATGCATTGTCAAATAATTCTTAATATGTCCGGTGTGACATGATGTCCGTGTTCTCAATATTCAGATTTGCTCTGGCTCATAAACCCAGGCGGCGCGGCGTGCCATTGGCCCATCAATCAAGACATCTCCACCCACAGTCCTCCTTCCCCTCCCTCTGTTTTTTTTTTTTTTCACCTGTCAGCCCATTTGAATATGAGGTGGCGCTTGGATGGCTTCCATGAAATCAGCTTCTGGGAGAACAGGGCCTGTAAAGCTGTTTACACATGTAGGAATTTTGATTGAGGAATCCATGCAGCTCTGCTGTGCCAACACATTTGACAGCCCCCCCCCCCTTCAGTCACAGGTCTTCTGCTGACTAATTTGCATATTACAAGATCCATTTTATCATCGCGTGGTAAAAGTCAGGGCTTTAGAAATTAATTTTAGAACCTGCCTGTTCTGTTGCCACGCTTTGTTTGAACAGTTTTGCAAAATTCCTCTGTCAGGGCTGCAAGTCCTATGCACTGCTCGCTCGGGTTTGATGATAAAAAAACAAACATTGACAGAAGATATCAAGAGCTGACAATCACTGCCCATCTCCCCCCGCCTTCACTCTAAAAGCCCCCATCTAGACACCCCGTGTAATTGAACACGTGCAAACAATAATCCATCTGAAAGCAGACGGGCCATTTAACAAAGAGTGATTGTTTGCATATGAGGGTAAACAAACAGAGCACCGCTGGATCTGTCAGTGCTTGAACCCTCTCCAGATAAAGATGGATGGGGAGTGCAAAGGAGGGAGGGCGATAAGGGACGGCGATGGGCAGTAAAGAGCCACGTCAACTGCTTTCCTTCCTCATGCATTAAATTCAAAGCGGGCTGCTGTTCAAAACTCCCACTGATCAATTGTGAGCCAAGGGGAACGGAGGGAAAGAGTGGATGGGGGGGTTGTAAGCCTCAGTTTTGGCATACGTGATCAGCACATTGGGCCAAATGATGTCATCCATCAGGATGGACACTGCAATTTGCCATCTATTTCCTCATCAATCAAACTTGAGAATTCGTATAAGCAGGTGAAATATGCGTGTGTGAAAGTGTGTGTGTCTTCCTGAGACACAGGAAATGTCCAAACCAAAGAGGAAGTAGAGAGAGTGAAAATGTTGAAGAATCTAGACTTGCAGGAGGGGCAAATCACACCAACAATTCATTCAATGCAAAAACATTTGAAAAATGACAAAATAGCGAAACAAAAAAAAAGAAAACAAAACAGAATTCCAACAAAATGAAGTGTTATAATTTTCCATTTCAATAAGTAATAATTTCAATAAATCTGAAGGAAACGTAAAAAATTGAAACAAAAGAAACTGGGGAAGGTAGGTAGGTACCATGGGACATCGCTGATTGGATGACATTTGAACAGACAGGCATCGCTGTGCTCCGTACTAATCACAAAACGGTTTAAGTATGCAGGCATTGAAGATGTATTTGAAAAAATGTCAAAAAATAAAACCTCTTTAACAAAACAGGCAGACGGCTGGATCCAACTGCAGCAGGTTTATTAGCTCAGCTAAAAGGCCACAAAGCTAAATCAGGGTCAGGCAGGCACAGGTCAATAATGAGGACAGGAGCATCAGGGAGGAAACTAGAGATGTTGGGATCCAGCCGAGATTCGGGGCAGGCGGCAGGCAAACTGAGTCAAAGACAAACCAGGTTCAGTAAAGCAGAAGCTCATATCTAGATATTACGCTCAGTAACACAGGCAGAGTGGCACAAACTATACTTAACACTGAGTGAGGCTCAGGACAGTGCTTAAGTATACTACAGGTGATTGCACATGAGAGTCAGGCGTGTGGCATCCAAACTGTGCGCTGGGGTTGCTGGGAGATGTAGTGTGTTTAGAACTCTTCCTGCCGATGACCAGAAGGGAGACAGAATTCTGACTTCTGACAACATCATCATCCAATCAGCGATGTCCCATAATACCCACTTTCTCTGGTTTCTTCTTGTGTTTCAATATTAGTACATTTACATGTGATTTATATATATATTACTGCTGTTTTCTGAAATGTTTTTTTTTATTTCAATTTGTTGGAATTTTGTTTTGGTTTCTGGAATTTTGTGTTGATTTCTAAAATGTAATGATGCTTTTTTTACTACTGGTTTTGCTTTTTAAATTATTGTTGTGATCCTTAATTTGCTTTTCTATTAAGTGATTTGTTAGTGTGATTTGCACCTCAGGGCCACCTAACGTTTATCTTAATTTTGTCAACTTTTTCTAGGAATTTTATAATTCTAAATCTACTTTCATTTTTAAATCATTTAAATGAAACTTTTATTGCCCAATTGGCTAGAAAAGCTTATTTATGCCCTCAAGGTAATGCTCTCTTTCTCCCCTCTTGGCCCCTTATCAGTAGATTAACATCTGTTGAGTTGCTTTGGACTCATACACCCTTAGCTCTTGAATATCTCAAGTAAAATCTTTCAACTGACCACTAGATGTTATCCTTGCCTAATTTGGTTATAGATTCTAATAAATCGCTTTTTAGTTGCTGGCTCACACCTTTAGACAGGCAGCTTGTGCGCCCAATGAGAAACACACAGATCAAGATGCTTTTTGCAACCTACAGAAGTCTGAATCCCAAAGCTTCTCAAGTTCTCACGAAAATGGCACTTCCACTGGAAATCTAACCTCAATAGATTTCTGTTTTCCCCCCTGAGCCGGTTATGTTAATCTTTATCCGTCACTTCTCATGCAAGTTTAAAGCAAATGGTGTAATTGACCAGATCAACAATCAAAACAATGATAAAAAATGTTAAATTTCTAATGTAAATATGTAAAATGACATTTTTTAAATTTCCTTAAGAGTTTTTATTTAGCTGCTTCATAACTAAATCTTGAAAAAATAAGCATTCCATCATAAAAAAAGACAAATGAGTGAAAAGAATATTTAAATATTCATCGTGTTTTTTTTATATTTTTATACATTGAGGTTTGGCTATAAGGATAATTCACAAAATTCCCCCAATGGGAACATAATCAATTTGTATGTTTAGTAAAATCAGCTTTTTTTTATACAATCAAAAAAGAAAAAAAGAAAAAAGAAAAATAAAGCCACATCAAAGCACAGGTGAAGAATGACAGCTTTATATATAGACATGCAGTGCAACCTCAGTGTGAGCTCATTCCGGCCTTTTGGAAGTCTAGACTTTCAGGTCAAGAGTGTTAAAAGTCTTTTTGGTTGGGGCTATTAAGCTTTGGAATAAAGTGCCTGGAGGGATCAGTGTCTGCTTTCCCCAAAAAGCTTTCCCTCGACTCACCTTTGGCCGCTGGCTTAAAACTGAACCGCGCTGATCACGGCAGAAAGATGCCTCTAGAAATCTCAGCAGACAACACAAACCCAGCTTGAAACAAAAAAAAAAAAAACCTCGTCACAAAAACACCATTCAGACTAAACTGTTCTTATTTTTATGGTGCATTACAGAAAAAAATATCAATTCTTTAACGACTCGCTTAGGCGTTGAACCTGAACCTTTTCTTGCTTGATGTTGAGAAGATGAGGTTCACCCCATTATTAACCCTTTGACCTTTTATAGCTTTTAGCCACCAGGCCGTAACATGTGCATCTCATTTTAGGACGACTCCTCTGAGGAGATCCACTGCTGATTTATGGGAATAACAGATTGGTCCCAAGTGACTCTAAACTCTTTGCAAAATATAACGCTTGACTGCAGGGGGCTGGCACCAGCGTGTGCTGCATGAATGCTTTAAAGGCTGCGTCAGAGCTATTTGAATGTCAAAGTTAAACTAAGTTTTGGTGACTCTACAGTTGAAGTTTTATTTCAACAATAAATCTAAAAAAAAACTTTTTTTTTTCTTTCTGCACTCAAATATAAACCTTTTTGATAATTTTTAGAGCAAAAAAAAATATTTTCATTTGAAAAAACATTATATGTTATATAAATCTAATTGTAAATTTCTTACAGCAATAAACCAATGTTGTTTCCACTCAAATGTTTATTTTCTACTTTTCTTTTAAGGAAAACATTTGATCACATTGTAATTGCCGTTTGAATTATCTTTAAATCAGCATAACATTTGTTAGAAAAATCCAACTGTTCATGTTTTTTCATAGAGTGAAAAGTGTGTTTTTTTTCTCCGTTATTGACTGTCACCTGCATAAATATAAGAATTTCTCTGTTCTGTGATGTAATTTTTTCAAAACAAATAATGGAAAAATTCAAAGAAAACAACATATATGCAAGAATTCCTTCCAATCTGATGTGCTTTACATGGTGGAACTACTGATGAGGGCAACAGGAGGATGCTGGACTGACAGTCTGGTAAAAGAATAAATATGCGAGGAGAACAAAAAGTAAAAGCACCACACAAAACACACACAGGCACACACACAAAGGAGAATCTCTATTTTTCACTTGCTCTCTTTCGCTCTCTTTGTCATCCAGTCTCAGTGCTAGCGAGGGTGCTGGCATTCACTCGGGCTGGGAGATGTTCTAAGACCTTTTCTTACTTTGTGCCAGCTCTGCTATACCCTAGTGGGTGTGCGTTTAAGTTTCCCCATCTGCTTCTGTTCACATTATCTGGCTCCAGGGCAGGCACCATGCCTAAAATACACACTTGCAATCGTGCACACTGACGCGCACACCAAGAGTTTTATCTTTGTGCTGATGACGCAGTTTTTAGAGTTGTGTGAAGCCCACACACACAGCATAGCAGGGGAGGCTTTTTTTTCTTTCTTTTTTTTTTTTATCTTTACCTTCCTCTTCTTTTCTCGACAGAACAGACAAAAATCAAGAGGAAGCGATGGCCTCCGGAGAGTGGAGGCCGCTAACTTCCTCTGAGCGTTGTGATCACCTGCTTCTCATCCCGGGAGGTTAAATCAGCGGTGAGGCTCAGAGGACGTCGGGGAGCGAACATCACTGAGCTGTGAAAGAGGGGCCGAATTTGCATCAGACTTCCTGTTTTAAAAACCTTCACATTTTGGGTTTAACTTTCGAGGTACAAGCAAAAATAAATAAATAAAAGAAACACCCATAGAGGCTGCAGATTATTACAGATCATTGATGGTGAGTAATGCATGAGTGTAAGTGCCCAAAGTGATTTGCGATGTGATGCTGCTAATTTAAAGTCTAACATCGAGGCTGCATAACTGAGGAGAGGTTAGAATGGGAAAGGAAACTCTAGAGATGCTGCCAAGTTTCCTTTTCTTCTTATTTTTACGCCGAGTGATGTTCTCTTTATAGTCTCGGCTACGACTGACGCAGTAAGAGGTTGAATGAGCTCTCTGCTGGAAAGGTCAGAGGTCAAACCCATCCTGTCAGAGGAAGGCTGTTGATGAGCCACAGGGAACGGTTAAAGGGCTTTGACCCCTCCATCGTCCCGCGTATATATCGTAGCTCGGGAGGGAGGCCGCCGTGTGTGGCGCTCACAAACTATGAAGGAAATCAGTGGCGACAGGAGGTGACTCTGGGTGGCTGGACGAGTCTGTCAGCAGCTATTTTTGAAATCCTGGAGAGGAAAAAAATAATAATAAAAAGAGTGCTGGGGAGGAGAAAAAGAGAGCAGGAAGGAGTCCAGCAGGGGGCTGTTGTCTTTTTTCTTTTGTTTTTCCTAAAAAAACCCTTTAGTTCAAAGATGCAGGCAGACATCAGTCAAAGCGTTTTGAAAGTGCATCAGTGGAAGTTAAAAATAAGAGCAGCACGACGTACCTGGCACAATCAAATAGATATTATGTAACAAAGTAAAAATTCGTGTAATGCTTCAATCCATTTTGAAGCAACATTTGAAAAAATAAAAAAAAAGAAGCAGGCGTCCTATTTACGCCTCCACTTCCAAAAAGTCAAGGCCAGAGGACAAGGAGCCTCAGTGCACCACAGATAAAAGTGAACAAGACCTTCTAAACTGTGAATGTGCGAGGAAGAGACTCTTCCAGGCGTGCAGCGCCCATCAAAGGAACAATTTATTTTGAATTTAAAAAGAAGAACTTCCCGTGGTTAGTTTTTGTGCATCCTTGGGGTCCTTGTTTGGACCCCATGTTTCGTTTCGTATGTTGTGTTTGTCTTCCATCTTTCTTCTTTTGCATCTTTTTATCTGTTGTTCCTTCATTTCTTTTTTTTTTTTTTTTTTTAATATCTGCGATTTGGGAACCCCTTTCCCGCCTCTTGATATTTGTCAATACAAGCTTGACCTCGGTGGGCAAAGTCTCCCCTCTGAAGTGAGAGCCGGTGATAGCCTTGAAAACAGACCTTTAAATTAAACGGGGGAGAACACAGATTGTTGTATAATTCATCCAGACCCCCCGTTGAGGATCCTCTGTGCAAGCATGTTACAGTCAAGATTAGAATTTCCTTTTGTTGCCGCCTGTTTGTGTTACACACAATGTGGATCCTGCCAGGGCCCAGTAAATTACCTCTTTAAACATTCATTTGCCTTAACCAAGACGAAGGGAGGAGTGGGAGCGCACAGAGAGACGGAGAAGTCTCTTGATTTCACACACAATGAATAAGTTAATAAAAAGATTTTCCTCCTTTTCCTTGTTGCATACACTTTTTTTGCACCCCTCCCTTGAAATCAACCCTTCCCAAAAAGTAAGAGAAACAGCGGAAGAAGAGAGGAAGACAGAAAAGCTGGAGTGAGACACAGAATGTGTGCGTTTGCAAAAGTACAACACAAAAAGAGGAGGAGAGCCGGTTGGAGAGGAGAGGGGAAGCAAGGCAAAAGGGAGAGAGCCAGATGAGCTCCTGGAATGATTGTGCCTCATCGTCCCCGCTTGCGTATCCCAAAATACCTGATGCTGGAAATGTGAAAGCCAGGCGCACGACGGACGCCATTCCCCAGAGAGGCTCCGCTGGTATCATTAGTGAGGGAAGCGGCGGGCTCAAGTGGCGTACAAACTTCAGCAAAACGTCAAGCGAGAGAAATGTGCACGCACTGCGCTTCTTTTCTTCCCCTCCCCTCTTTCCCCACTTTTTCCCACTCTCCCCCCTTTTCTTTCTTCTTTCTTTGTGTTGTGTTTCAGATGCGACACCACTCTTCTGCCAAATTAATATTTCTCAAAATAAAAGCCAGGACAACTTTAAACTAGCGAGTGAAGAAAGGGGAAGGAAGAAAAGAAGAGAGAAGGGGAAGACACAGAGGGAGAATTTGGTTCCGTTTGCACGCTCCGTGTGATGTTGAGTCTCCGTCTTCCTGCTCCTCTCATTTTGAGGTCTGCGGTTTTGTCTCCGCCGTCTTGGAGTCAGCTCCATCTAACTGATGAGGTCGTCACAACTGCTTATGAATGGCAAATGAAGGGGGAATCTTTTTGAGAAGAAAAGGACATTTCCATATTGTTTGTATGATAAGCAGAAATCCTCCATGAACAATAGTGACGATTGATCAATTAATCAATTCAATTCCTACGATTCAACCAGATCAATATGTCTGAGGCAAGCTGTTACGCAATCGGCTTACACCATTATAAAGTCCTTTCTAAATTAAATGAATTGATATTGGCCAGATCCCATTTGGATTGAGACATGGTAGGTTTATTTTACTATAACGTAAAAACAACATAGTGTCATCACAGCGGACAACACAGACGTGATGGCAGCAAAAAATGATCAAGCCATCAATACAGTCCAATGTGTGTACATTTGCAAAGACATTTGTGTGGTAGAATGTTTGAATACTGTGAAATATGTGGAAAATCAACAGGGCTGAACTTTATAAAACTAAAATGTGAATGGATTTGCCGTTCATTCTTGTTTACTTGTTTGTTGCACAAATTGAATTTACACTCGATTATCTTGCAATAAATCTAAGGAATCTGGAAAAACTCACCTGCACAGGTGTGTATCTGACGATCACACTGGTTGACTTTTTGGCTAAAGATGTCCTGGATTGATTTTAGGTCAGTGAATCGGATCGTTTAAAATGAACCAATATTGTATTGTATCAGCAACCACAAATTATGATATGAATTGAATTGTTATAATGAATCGTATGAACATAGTCATTGCCAGACCACTAAAGCACAATAAATACCAATATTCTACTTGATTTTATTTACTTTGAAGGATTGTTTTTCCATTTTTTCTGAATCAACTTTGAAACATTTTAGTGAAAAATCAAAGTTTTTGCACTGACTTTAAAACATTCAGAACATTTCATTCAGTGGCAAACTCTCCTTCTGCATAGCACAACAATGCACAACAGTAATCAGAAGGGACGGCAGGGACCGTTTGGCAACTGGCTGGCAAGTAAAGCCGAAAAAGTCTGTCCTATGTGGCGCAGTCTGACGCAGACATAATTACAAGTTACAGCTAAAAGAGACAAAGAAACAAACAGGCTTGACTGGCCCTTCAGGAGCTGCTGCCAGGGACGCACGCTCACGTCTGCTGCAGCACATACAGATGTGCTCCACACTGAGTGCAAGCAACACGCAGCACAACAGCCAACCCTGTTATCATGCAGGTCGTCACACGCACTCCATACTTCCTAATGACAGCTCCAGTACCGGCATAAACATACAGAACACATACATGCAGACACACCATGTGTAATTTCAGCCGCCCTATGGAGCTGAAGGATGGGACTTTTCTCTGATGACACAAGGCACAAATTCAGTGTAATTGTTGAGCAAACCAACAATTTGCCTTAACTTTAAATGGTGGTTTTCAATGTGAATCAAAGATCCAAGGAGGTTGACCTCGCAGTGGTGCTAAACTTGGAGTGGCGGGTTCTTTTCCACTTCTTTTATTATTTTAGAAAAATAGAAAACGGAGAGGCAGTGAAACATGTACGTGCAATGCTGGGGCATTAGAAATCAGACAACCTATGAAATATAAATAATAGCTCACCTAACATTTATCATATTTAATCACACTATCACTGACAGTAAATATGCGTCAAACCATTCAGAATTTACTTAAAACGTCCCTGACAAACACTGAAAAACCATGAAGGTTTTTTTTATTAATTGCAATGACTTTTTTTTCATCAGACGAAATAAAAGAGAGGTTTCCTTTCTTTTATTAAGCAGATTTGGATGAGGTTTTTTTGAGTTTTATGTGTAGATGGGCTCAAAAAACTTAATAAGAAACTTCAGAAATGATTAACTCTTATTCAGAATCAAAAGAACAGATTTCTTTATGAACAACCACAAAATAAAAAAATTTAAAACACAACTACCGAAAAATAATTATCACAAGGATCATGCGTGGTTTTGCAACATTGACCCACTTTTTGTGGCAAAATAATCAAGACGATAAGACCATGTTATAAAAACAACACAATACCCCCATTGTTTTTAATATTTTTAATCTATTTACAAAAATAAAAGTTCTTGCAAGGTCAGACATCCCCTGAACAATGGCACTTGTCAGGATGCTTCATCAAAATAGTTTTTTTGTTAAAAAAAAAAGTAAATAAAAATACTATTCCATCTCATAATTCACATCCATCAGTGATAACTTGCAGCGTTTCTTCTCCACATGACCTCATGTCACCTCCACAGCTCAGCTGAAGAACTGTGGACTGCCCTGTCTTGTTTGTTTACATTTCTCAAACAGATTTAAGGCTTCTGCAACAGGTAGTCTTCCAGCCGCCATGCTTCTAGTTTAGTTTTTACTTTTTCTGTTTCCTTTTGCATCCCACCTTTTCTGACTTTAGCATTAACTTTGGGTGGATTAGTCTTGCATAAATATTTGTTTGGCGTAAGTGAGTAAAAATGTGGGTTGTGTGGCCCCAAACTCAACAAATCAACCCAGAGCTTGACAATAGAGCCGCATGTTTGGTTACACCAGACGTGTTGTTGTGCTTTGTGACCAACATCTTTGCTTTGGTCCTGTCTGTCCCCCCAAAAAAGAGCTTTAATCCAAACATTTATGGTTTTAATCAAACGCAGATTTGCAAACGTAAGCTTTGTAATTGTGTTTTTATCATGGTCTAAGTCAAGGAAACCCTTCCAAATGAGTCACACTTTTTTCAGTCAGTTTGAAAGTCTTAGCCTCTAGAAATATTTCTTTTTTTCCTCTGAAATATACAGTCTGACTTTTGCTTACAGAAGATTTTGAGATTCCAGATGGATGAGCATCTTCTTTTACTTTTCAAATATCACTGCTGCAGCTGTGAACAGCATAAACCTGTGAACGTTTACTCTAAAAAAACATCAGATTTCTAAAAAGTGAGCACTAATGTTGATGAATAATTAAAAGCATTAATCTGACACTGGTTCAGATTTTTCGTCAAATAAAAAAGAAAAGAAAAATTACAGTTTGATTAGTCCTGTTGTACTATTTATTCACAGGTGTCTAAATTCAATGTGCCAATTTTGCCTTCATTGTTTCAAGATAAAGTCATTATTTAAGAGTCATATAATATATTTCTAATAGAAAAGATCAGTTCTTGTATTTCATGTGTTGTAAAATCTAAAACAGTCTAAATCATTTTCTTTTACTCTATAGGTAACTGAAACTTTTAAATTAACTTTAAAATGTACTAAAATTCAATTTTATTGACCTGGTCTCTATTTGAATTCTCTCGGCCCATTTTGATACAATAAGTACAACAAAAATCCACAACCGGACCACAAATTATGGTCCGGTTGCATTTCCAAAGCTTTAATGTGATACTTATCTTGACTCTAACAAAACTTTACTTTTTCACAATTACTGATGTACCCTGTTTTTATATATTTATATTTATATTTTTGTGATCGCAAGTTGTGAAGTTTAAGACCTTTGTCTTGGCAATACAATCTTTTTTTTTAAATCACTGAATTTGTAAGGCAGGAGGAATGTTGCTAATTAGAGATGATGGGGAAGTTGAGCTGAATTGAAAGCAGCTACCATTCTTTAAATCTTTACTCCAGATCATTGCAGTGGCCAGAAACAGCCTTTTGGAATGAAACAGTACAAACAGGAATTTTAAAAGACCCACTTGGAGGGAAAATCGCGTTTTTGGTGTTAGTAACCCTTGTGCTATCCTAGGCACTTTAACGTTGGGAGTTGGGTCATCTAGACCCACTAGACAGTGCGCTGAACCTTTTTTCTTCAATGATTTGTGATCCTCACTGGTGTCCATAGATTTCATGAAATCTTTCCACCTTTATCCACCTTTGTCATGGTAGGGAGAACACGTCAATGTAAGGGTGGGGTCATATAAGATAGCACAAGGGCTAACTTGTTCTTGTGGCATTTTTCTGACGATGGAGGATATTTAAGAAAATGTAGCTGGATTTCTGTGTATTTCTTTATTCAAAATGTAAAATAGCAGACGTAAAAATTCAATTGGAAAAAGGTTGTGGGTGTGACCTAGAAGCTAGTCACAAGCTCCCTCCCCACTCTGATCAAGACAAATCGATCCATGTACGTCTTCATTTTCCTCCTCTGAATTGGCATCTGGCTCAGAACTGTGCAGCTGGATGTAGTTCCAATATTTATACGTACAAAATTTTACATTTTTGTGGCACCGGTAATGTCAGGTTGGGATTGTGAGAGGCTGTAAACTAGTGCGAGAGCGTGTAAACAGATAGATGATGGGAACTACTGCCACTCTGCAGGAACTATGTCCAAGAAAACCACACAGGTTTTTGGATTTTGACATAATCATAATTAAAAGACCACTGGGAAGGCTTTTGAAATAAATTAAAAGATGATTGGAGTCGGAAAGTAAGTTGTTTAATAAAAGCCAATCTGAAAATCTGTATCTGATTGGATTTTTTCCCCTCATCATGCTCTTCAAGTCTTTTAAAAAATGAAACAACATAACTTGCAGTGGAGAACATCTTCATTCATCTGTGGAACAACAGCTATAATCTGACACTTTGTGCTTGTCTGAAACAATCATGAGACACTCTGATGTATTTTATTGAATCTATTATAAGCAATAAAAACCTGTTTGCATTTCCTCTGAATGCAAAGCGAGTAATGAATCAACATATGTATGAGTTGTACAGTTTGACAAGTTAAAGGTCACCGCTTTTCATCCATCTGAGTTTTCCCCCGTACACATTTTAGCCACCAATGGAGCTTTCTAAAGCAGCAAATGTTCTGATAATGCGTTACGTTTGAAGGTCTCATTGCTTTGAAACACTGGTGGGATGAGGTGTGGGAATCCAATCCATTAGATAAAGCCAACAGTAATAGGTATCCCATATCAAAGGGACATAATTTAGACTGCAGGGGCTTTGGATGCGCCTACTGCATTCTATTGTTTCAAGTAGAGCTTTATACACAGGAGGTGATATCAACACACTAACAAAACTCTTTCAACACCAGTGGGCTTATAGTGACATCAAATGTGGCTATTAACCAACCTCTTAACAAGCCAAGGTGATTCATCTCCACTGTGCCGCCTGCCTGTCTGTGTGTGAGAGTTGATGTTCTCAGTCCAGGCTGTGATTTGAACAATGTCCTAATAAGAAATGGACTAGCAACTACCCTAACTGCTTTTTAGCTTTTTGAGTTGTTTCCAAAAGTCATAAAAAGAGAAGAGCTTGAAAAGATTCAATCTAATTTGCTTCCCTTAAAGCTGCTTCTGGGCCCCGTGACTGTCTTTGTGTGTGGCTTAAATAGAAGATAAACGGTTAACCGTCACACCCTGACAGCTCACCAGCTTCCTGACGCCTGGCGGCGCAACTCTGTGCCACTGTGAAAAACAAGAGGCCCTAAAATCAAAGCCCCCTTCAGCCCAATCACTCCGTCTGCCTCGTGCAAACGCTAATAATCACTTTCCTCCTTCCTTTTTTCTCCCTTGTGTGAAACATCGTATCGCCTTTGATTGGGCTGTTTAAATGATTAGCACGCCACCTCGGCAGAGACGGCTGGCAGTGGCACCGGGAAGGAGGCGAGCCGAGGCCTCCTGCTGAGTGTGGCGAGATGAACGCTGGAAGAGATGAGGCATGGACCCCCTTGTCACATCAATAGGAAGAAGCCGTCCAATAAACACCCAGAACGGTCCCAACTTCTCTGCACAGCAACTTACATGATTTCATTTAGTGTCTGTTCCCAGAGGGGCGTTTGTTGTGTGATACAGGTGGGGTGTCTTATTTAGGAGTACCATCGAACAGTGTTTTAGTGCATGTCCTGAGAAAAGATGGACACAAGTTTTCCTGGGCTACCCACAATCCCCTGCATCATCACAAGTAAATATTTCTTTAAGTTAATGACATTTTGGAATTCAGTTTGAAAGAAACAAAGAAAAATGTGAAGTTTCCTCAAACACCCTTCTTCCACTGTGATGACAAATGTTCGGTCTCTGCGGCCAAAGTCCTGGGTGAACAGCATGGGGGGAGCGCTTTGATGTGACAATCATTCAAAGTTAATTTGTCTTCAGTCGCGATGCTCAGGGGGACGAGTGTGCAATCAGCATAGAGACACAGAACGGCTGCAGTCCAGAACGTTTTCTGAACAAGGCTCTTACTTTGATTCCTGCTTGATCGGAACTTACCTTTAGGCTGAACTAGAAATGTTAAAAAAACATACGGACAATGAATCAGCTGTGCACTTATCTGTTGACACACATACTGCACAGATAAATTACTGTTTAAGTTTAATCTTCCATATTTAACAGAACAGATTTTTTTAAAAATCAAAGTGTCTCCACTCATTAAACTTTTCCATTTCTGACCTCAAGAGTTCATTTTGACATGTGTTTGTGCGATTAACATGTTAAAAAGATTTAATTTAGGTTCAACCTGGTAGACTTTGCTTTGAAAAAATGAAAATATGAGGAATAAATCAGCCAAGTAACTTTTTCGTTTGTATAAATACATATTTTCTAATGTGTATTTTACAATATAAATATGGTACATTTAAAAACCACAACACTTTGACTTAGAGAATTTTTGTCGATGCATTTTTTGTCATTAATGGTAAAGAAAAGCTTCGCTATCTACACTATCTTCCTCTGATTGAGTATTGTAAACTGTTTCTTTTAGATCCAATTTCAGTGCATTCCTCAAGCCACATTGTCAGGATTTTAGCTCATTATTGCAATTTTTCCAACTATGGTTGTTTCCCACAAAAGACCATTTCCAAAATGAACAAAGGGCTTGTTTAATAACATCCTTGAATATGCACAGTTGGAACCACGAGTGTGAACCGCTCCTCCACTCACAATAATTTCCAGTTATGTTGGTGTCGTTTTTGTTGTTGGTGTCGTTGTTTTGCAAGTTGGTTTGCACACATGAAAAATAAATAGATAAGAAAAAGCCCGTCTTGGCCCTCTCTGGTGACTAAGCTGCTTCAAAGCACCTCTGCGTTCCTTGTGCTCTTCTGCCACCTGGTGGCCACTGGGGAGAACGTAAAGAAATCTCCAAAGAGCCAGCCTGAAGAGGTTGATCAGCCCTCATCCTGCATCAAAACATCATGATTGCATCTTAGAAAAATTGTTAGCCATCAGCCTGGAAGGCAAAAATAAACCTCCTTCAACTCTCTTTCCGTCACATCTCTCTGTCTTTTCTCCTCTCTTTTGTCGGCGGCGTGACAGCTGATACGTCTTTAATGGCAAAGACAATTAACTTTCTTGCAGGTGCAAAAGAAGTGTGCAGCGGGGGTGGGGTGGAGGGACTCAAAAAGAAAAGAAAAGAAAAGAAAAGCTGTGTCTGTTTACCAACGTCATCATTAAAGTGACGACCAACACCAGCCCGCTGGGCTCATCTGCATAATTGAGCAGAGTAAAGAAATGCAGCAAAGCCCATAATTTCAGTCTGGGTGTGGACTCTGGAGACTCAGCTTCTTCCTCTGGACACAAAACGTCATCATTAGACCTCCTTAGCCCAGCACATAACAAAGACTAGGCTCATTACTGACAAAAGCATTGCTGCTAATGTCTTCCCCGCTTTGCCCCGTTCTCCTCTAATCTGTCCTGGCATGGATGACTTCTATTTCACAATGTTAACATAGGAAGAAAAGGAATGAGCACAGAGGAAAGAAAGAAACCATTTGGGTGACATGGCCACACTGTGTACAGAGATAGGCATGCCAAAATACTGAGAGAAGGAAAAAAAAAAGGAATGAAAGAGCTATCTTCCTGGCAACATTCTTGCCAACATCTGTCACAGGCAGGCTTGCTGTGTGAAGGTGTGTCTATACAGTATGTGCCACTGGTGTGCATTCGCCTCCTAATGTGAAAGAATACATATTCATGTTGTGCGAGGCCGTGTTTCTGCAGCAAATATGTGTTCCAGTTTGAATTTCTGGGTGAGTGTGCATTCACACACACGAGTGCTTGTGCTTTTATGTGTACATCCAAAGCTTCCTCTTCTCATTTCCTGCAGATTTTGTGTGTCTGTGCAATGAATGTGAGCGTGCGCCGGGGCCAACCCATACATCCAAAGCTTCCTCATTTACCCTGCATTTTGTAGGTGCGCGTACATGCTGTGCATGCGTGCGTCTGCATTCCAGCGCCCCGTCACAAGGAGCGGTGACAGCTGTAGCCTCTTCACCCCGCAGCCCTCCTCTCGCCTTCCAGAAATGTGCCTCCTTCTTGTCGTGGAGGATCGTGGCCACTTGCTGCTACCAAACACCAAGCTGCAGGATGGCAAGTGCTCAGCAGCATTTTACACAAGCAGCTTCAATTTTCAAAGTTGATTTGAGTGAAAACTAAATGGAAATTAAGGTGACGTTTTGGATAAAACATAAAATTACAAGTTAGTTTGTTCTACTGGTTTTGATAGTTTTAAAGAACTAGAGTTTTTGCATCGGAAGATTTCACTTTTTTCACCAAGACAGAAATGAACATTTTGAAAAGGGATCTGCTAAATTTACCTTGCAGAGTGATGAGTTTGTTTTATTTTTTTCCCCCAGAAGTGGGTAATTAATTGCACATCCAGGTGAACTGAAACTCAGAGGATCAATATTATCTGCTCCTGATCTGGAATTATTATTGACTGTGAAATCAATGTCCATTAATCATCAATTTACACAAGAAAAGTCATGAAAATATGTTTTGGTCCTGATCAGTGCTGATCAGAAAGCATGTTAGAAACCAAACTGAACTTTGTTTTTACTGTAAGTTGAGGCTCTGGTGACCTGACCCACATCAGCATCACCAACCCAGAACTCTTTAGCTCCAACTGGGGTCTCTCTCCTCCGAGCCATCTTTAGTAGGCGGATAAGATCCAGCTCCTCCTCTACAAGTCCATGTGAAAAAGAGGAGCAGGCAAGGCAGTGGTCGGGTCTCCTCTCTCCACACATCTTTCCCTGTGTGAGAAAACCTCTGTGCTTCTGCTGGGCTGATTGGCCGACTCAGAGCAGGGAGCAGATAGGATCACTCTATTTGCCCTGCAGCAGGGCTGCCTCTCAATCAGCACTACCTCTGGAGGGGGTTTATCTGGCCTACTGATAACAATGTTTTCCCCCCCGTACATCCCCTCCCTGACGAGTTGTTACACTAGTAAATGGGAGTCGAGGCTGAAGCTGAGCTGCTGGAACAGCAGCAGTCTGCAGTTCTCCGCTACGCCTTGTAAACAAGACTGGCTCAGTTTCCTTTTCCAGCTGACTGGTGTGCATGCGAGAGTAGAAAAGAGAGAAAAATAGATAATACACAATCAACACTTCTTCTCCAGTAACTCAGATGAATAGAGATTTTATGAATATTCCTGGAAAGTATTAGACAATGTTTGTGCTCTCTTGATCAGTATAGCATGAGCTCCTTCTTTCTGTGCCAGTACATCTGTCGCTGGAGAGAAGCCAAAGAACTTAGCCCACAACTATGGAAGCAGGACCATCTGTGTCAGATGAAGTCCAGGTGGAGCTGCGGTTTGATCTGCTTTAAGTTACAGATCACTGTGAAAGCTCGGTGTGGTTAAACCTTCAACACCTTTTCAGTGGAGAAAGGAAAACCCTTGCTTTCCCCGTTTAAACATCTGTAACAGAGGCTGCAAAAACAACCTGAGGAGTAAAACACTCTCAGAGGGAAGACTCTGTGAATAAACTTGCAATTTTTTTTTTTTTTTGTAATGCTCTTATCCTGGTGTGGATCTGTAGCGGATGTCATCTGCTTCTCCTGACCACAACATTTGATTTGGATCCGGTTGTTTTGCTTCAAATTGTCTTGTTTTCGTCCACTTTTCATGAGAACAAACCTTGCAAATGAAAAAATTAGTGGAATAAGTGACACATATATAAAAACAAAAATAACATTTTGGAAAGATACATTAATAAAAAAATCAAACTTAAAAAAATTAAACCCTAATCCCTTGACGCCTATTGATACAAATATGCATCAAACCACTCTGGCTCCAAAATGATCTAAATTTAACATCTAAATGAAAGTATAGCTGGTGATAAATTTAGAGGTTCAAATTCATGTGATTTAAATTTTCTAACGTTTGGGTTTTTGTTAAAATCTGTTGTAAACACGATTCCTCCTTTTTTACAGTCTTTCTTTTAAAATCAAAGCTGAATTTTCAAACTCTTTGTATTTTCAGTTTTTTATTAAGCTAAATAAAAATGTTGTTTTATTTTTTCTTAATATGATTGGCCAAACTAAATATTGCTGTTTAATTTTCTCCCTTTTTCATTTCATTATAAAACCAGCAAGTAAATGATGATTTCACCTTCATACATAAATGCATTTTTCTTTTTTTGTCTTTTCTTGTCTGCAGACAGGCCTTTCTGAAAACATGTATTTGTGAACTTAGACGTCTGGATATTTTGAAAAAAGAAAAACACAAAGCACAAAAACTACTGTAGCCCATTTCAAATATGTGGCCCACTGAACACCAAATCTTCACACACAGTGAGAATGAAATCCAGCTAATGGCCTGAGATCTCCATCTCCCTCACAGCACAGCTAAATCTCTGCTTTTATGTGCCTGCACTGAGTGCGTGCATTCCTCTTTGGGATGACTGTCCTAGATTTAAAAGGCGTGTCAGAAACCACCAGGCCTTCATTTCTCCCTGAACTTATTTTTTTCTTTTTCATTTAATCTTTTGCATTGTTCACTGGGGAATTCTTGCAGCAGGGATGGTGTTGCAATGAATTAGACAAAAAAAAAAGTCCACTACTGGGAGCTGAAAGATAAGATTCCTTCATCCCTCTTTGTCAGAGTCTTTTGTTTGCAGCTGTGACATGCAAAGTATTGAAATGCATGTAGAGCTGCAGGTTTATTTTTAATAAAATGATGAAATTGAAGTCAAAACCACTGCAGCAAACGGAAGGCGTTATCTAGCAGAGAGGTCACAGTTTGAAAATGCAAACAGAGATGCTCAGTGTTGACAAGTGTTCTGCGATTGTCGGCTGCTGAGATACATAATTCAGGGCTTTTAAGATGGACTGAAGTGAGATGTTCCTTCAGAACATCTGTCTCGTCACTCCTAGAGTCTGACATCTCTCTCAGCGTAGTGCCACGGTGGAGGAAAGAGCACTTCCATGGCGCAGGTAGAGCCGCCAGGAGATGGAAGGGCCCCTCATGAATAAATGATGGTGACACGCAGCAGTAATTTGCATTCGTGTAAAAGTGACGCATCAGCGCTTTTGTCTGCCAAGAAGTCTAGAGGTGCGTTTTTATTTTATTATTTAATAGCAAATGGCTTTCATTAACGGTGGCAAACCTAAAGGTGTTGACAGCCGTGCACTGTCTTGTCAAGCCGATCACAGCCTGTTTTCCAAGCTGATCACAGCCTCTGCCTCTTTTTCTCTAATTAGGCATATGCTGGAGGCAACATAGCAAACGCTGAAGCAGGTTTGTCCTTCCCTAATCCAGGGAACTAATTTTTAAGGTTATTATGCAAATCAATACTGTTTACAAACATGAAAGCCAGACTCCTATTTTGATGTGCCACATCGGTTTTCAATAGCTTGAAGCCAGCCTCGGCAGGTGTCATGTCAATAACAACCAGCAATCGATCAGTGCCAGTCTGAAGGGAATTGGGACAGCAGGGCCTTGAGGTGCATTGTGGGTGGGGGGTGGGGGGGGGGTTCATCAGTAGAGCACTCAGACAGACACGACAGACCCTTAAATCCTCTCCGCATGGACACACAGATCATAATCTGCTTATTGTAGTGCTGGAACACAGCAGCATGACTGCACTTTTTTAATTTGATTGAGAGCTGACCATTGAGGTCAAATTTTTCTAAAAGATCACCCACAGCTTCACCCACAGCTTGACCATAAAAAAGATTGAGTTCAGGATCTAAAGAGAAGCCTTTTTTTTGTTACAATGTTACAATAGAGAACTTTATTGTTCTAGCAAGGACAACAAATAGGAACACACCATTGTTTCTTCCAAAGACTATGTGTCTGAATTCCCACCCTGATCCCTAACTACTAAAAAACTATAAAGTGCGGCACTATGTGGTGCCCTGGATCATAAAAGCAATTTGGATTCTCACTACTTTTTTCCTTTTTTAAACAGCGTATATGACGTCATCAATTTCACGAAGTATAAATCTAATTGATAAAAGGGTTTTGCAACGATCATTTATAAATCCACTGTGTTCTGTTGATAAAAACGTTGATATTTGATTGAAAAAATACATTTTCTTTGCTAAACTTTTTCAGACTCAATGCATTGTGGTCTATATTCACCAATCCAGTGAGCATCTATCCATTTTTTGCAGAGAATTCAGGGAAATTTCTAGGGCACTAGACTTTGGATTGTAGATTTGTAGAGCACTACAAAATACAGTGCACTATGTAGTGAGTAGTGAAGGAATTCGGATACAACCCATAACATTTTTAAGTCAGAGTGGCTACACTCGATAGTCAGAAAGCCCCTTTCTTTTGTATAAATGATGAATTAATTGATAAAAAATAGGCGACAGTAGGAAAGGTGCTTTCTTACTGTCGCCTATTTTTTATTAATTAATTCATTATTTAACATTTTTTTACCTATTGATTTTGCAAACTGTGCTTGTTGTTACTGTCATGTTTTCTTTTATTCTTAATTTTGGTTTATGCTTCTTTAACTGAATTGCCCGTAACCCTTGTGCTATCTTAGATGACCCCACCCTTACATTGACGTGTTCTCCCTACCATGACAAAGGTGGATAAAGGTGGAAAGATTTCATGTAATCCATGGACACCAGTGAAGATCACAAATCATTGAAGAAAAAAGGTTCAGAGCACTGTCTAGTGGGTCTAGATGACCCCACTCCCAATGTTAAAGTGCCTAGGATAGCACAAGGGTTAAGGGATTAGCAAAGTTATTCTATCTTAACAAAAACAGCTCAAACTTTTTGTTTTTTTAAATTTTATCAAAAGAATGTATGAAATATACAAGTTTATTTGGGCTGATTTTGAGTCCAAATCAAGAGAATCTGTCAATTTGCATAAAATGCTTTTGTAAAGTTCCAGTCTTAGTCTTGACTCATAATTAACCTGACTCTAATTTCATCCAAATAGGGGTCTTTACCCTGTGTTTACCCCTAAACACAGGAACAAAATGGGTTTCAAACTTTGCTTTTATGAAATTCTTGGACTTGATGCCACGTCAACTGTTACTTCTTTCATGACTGTTCCAGCCCTTTGAGGAATTCCACAAGAGCAAACTTCTTTTGATGTTGTGCTTCTGCCCGCCCGTCACATGAATGGATCAACAACATACATCCATGATCAACACGAGCAGCAAGCTGTGACGGCCAAAGCTCAGCTCCCTTCTCTGTATCACATGCAGCAGCCTCTGTCCTGCAGAACTTCAAAGCTCGGGAAGCTAAGGAGAATTGTGTCTATTTCCTCTCCTCTGTATCTCTTTTTTTCTGTTGGCTCCTATCTGCAGAATACAACCTGTCAATACGGCTTGACATTATTGAGTTTTTGAAATCATCTCAATTGAGAGTAAATCTGCCGAAGCTGCCTTTACTTTGGGGCTCAGTATCAATGTTACGACTTAAGAAAAAACTAAAATAAAAAGTTTAGATTTTAGGTTTTAAAGCCCAGATTGTTTCACGTTCTTCCTTCTCGTTTCTCAACAACTTAGCTAAGTTCAAATCTGAGTTTCTCCTGCAATTTTACTCCAGCCAGTCATACAAGGAGTAATTTATTCATAAATTTGTTTCAAGCATCGCTCAATAATATCTGACCTGGGTGACCCACCATCCGACTTCCCCTTCTGAGACAGAGCACCACTTGTCCCCGGAGAGTGAAGGAATGCAGGTCGGAGGCAGAGTTTACTTGGGAAGGGGGTGGGCAATTTTCACAATGCAGTGGTGTTAAGCGGGTAATCATAATGTGATAGTGCTCCAGCTTCTGGGGTCATGTACGCTTATGAATGTTAAAGAGAATCGTTTTAGAGGCCTTCAAAATTACCCCCCGATATCAAACGCTGACCTTTCGGAGAGACTGCAACATGCTGTGATGATCAGAATTACAATGTGAGCTGCTCTCGCAACGTTTTCTGGCTTTAGGATGAAACAAAGGAGGTGAAAACTCTTGCTGGATTCATGGAAATATCTGCTTTAAAACATGTAAAATCAAAAACGGTGTTTTAAGTCATAATTGTCCTACAATATGATTCTGACTGAGTCAAGTCAGATTCCAAATTAGTCACATACTGTACATCATGATGGGGGTTAAGTAACAAATCAAATCAAGAAGAAATGTGAACAAAAATGCTGAAGAAATAGGAAAAACTAAAATAATTCATTTAAAAAAGGAAAATATTGTTAGAGAACAAAAAACACATTTAAAATATTACTTGATTAAGCCAGTATTTATAAAAGAAAGGACCAAACAGATATTTGGGATGAAAAGTGAAGAGAGAGTTTTGCTAAATCAACCTCCTGTCAGTCCTGTCAAATTAACAGTTAATATAAATATGATTGTTGATTAAGGTCAAAAATACCCACTTTAAATATGAATGCAACTTTAGGTTTCAAGAACCTGGTGACATAGTTGTTCAAACGCTCTTTAAATCACCACAGGTGGCCTAAAAACATTTAAAACTTTGTATATAATACAGGACCATTTATGAGACCAAAATTTAACTACAGTAGTTTTAGACAGCGGAGCTTACATGCATGAGCACTTTTCACAATTTCCCCCAGGAATTATATTGAACTTTGTACTCTGTAAACAAAAATATAAACAGTAAAAACAACTTCTTTGACATTGTCACTGAACAGTGGGAAGAGCTTGCAAAGCTTCCTGTAGGATCCTTTTAGAAGAGACAGGTAGATTACTCGTGGCTTTAAGGAATGATGGGTCATTGCTTAGTCTCAATCCTTTCATTTTTAAAAAGCTTTTTATAGATTTTAGAAGTTTTTTTACCCTTGTGCTATCCTGGGCACTTTCACATTGGGAGTTGGGTCATCTAGACCCACTAGACAGTGCACTGAACCTTTTTTCTTCAATGATTTGTGATCTTCACTGGTGTCCATGGATTACATGAAATCTTTCCTCCTTTATCCACCTTTGTCATGGTAGGAATAACATGTCAATGTAAGGGTGGGGTCATCTAAGATAGCACAAGGGCTAAATAGGTTGGTTATCTCTTGGAAGCTATATTAATATATTTTAATGGCTATTAGGGCTTTTTTAATCTTAGAACACTTTCACCATTAAAAGTTACACCATCACTTTTGCCGGGTAATTTTTACTCGATATAATGTACCCAACAAAAGATATTATATCGGGTAAAAATTGAAAAGGAAATGAAAAGGAAAACCATAGGAAGTTCCTAAAAAACAAATAAGGGAATATGAGAACAACAAAATCCTATAAAATTACAAACTGATGCTAGAAACTTGGTCTTTGGTCCACACATTCCAGTCCCCTTAACTTATTGAAATTCATGTAAAAAGTTATAGCAATAATGTTTTAGTGTTTAATTCGGAAACTACTTCTTGGTTTTTAGAAGTGCAGCTGGCCAGTGGGTGCCGTTTAGAAGAAACAGGCACTTGACTAGCGGTATTGAGGAATTATGGGTAATTAGGGTTGGTCTCATTTGTTTTGACGCTTTACAGTTGCCCAAATAAGACCTTGTAAGGCCCTGGTAACTGGCCCAAAAACTCTGACAGAATATAAAACAGGCCATGAACAGCTGAAAACATGAGAAAACGTTTTGAGAACAATTCCAAGGTCTAATATAAATTGAAATGATGATGCTCCTGCTTAATCTCAGCAGTTGTCCACAATCTTTAGCCACATAGGCGAAAAAAATCTGACTTTGGAAGCAGATGATACATTTGGATATTTCTGGTTTGCTATTATGCACTACTTGTACAACAAACCCTCTTGTGGATACTTCTTTTTTATTATTTTATAAAACCAGACATCATGGGGAGATGTGAAGAACGCATGGTGAGCTATAAGTCAGAAATTGTAACCCCAGAGATTGTGAGGGGATGTAATGGTGGAGCTGAACCAAAAGGAAAACGAATTAATGAGAACACAAGTTTTATTCAGATTTCTTAAATTATTGATGTGTTTTAAAGAAAACCTAAACCACTATTTCTAAGTTGGGGTTATTTAAGTTTCTGGATTTTCAACCATTTGCAGCTGTTATGCGGACACCTGGTTAACCATTTTTGCAGCATTAAGACAAAAAACAGGGCTTGATATCTTATCTTATAAAGCTAAAAATAACTGACCCCAGGCTGTACAGTAAATGGAAAATTGTACATTTTCCAGTAATTTAATGTTTAACCGGGAAATATTGTAGAAAACTCAGTGAAAAAGTGCAATACAAAGTTTTTCAAACAATAGGATTTAGTTAACTGGTTCAAGTGCAAATACTTTTAACGTGTCAACATGGGTGCTAATAAAAAGACACTTTATCATGTGACAGGGAGAGGATATGGGTTTCCAATTAAGAGCTGTGTTTCTTTCAACTCTGCTCCACAATTGGAAATCTTCTGTTCCCGTGCAGCACTTTAAATTAAAACTCAAAGATTTGTGGATCTATTTATATTGTTTAGCATCAGCTCAGTGTGTTTCTTTCCTACGCAGTAATCCATCCTTCAAATGCTGTGAAACTGGAGCTTGGAAGTTAGAATACACAAGACTTTGTCTCAATGAAAACTTTCAGTTCACTCAGCGGTGCACCTACCCAAGGAGTTCATCTCATATCAGAGAGCAGATAATTGTTGAAACAGGTGTAAGTGTCGACGCGCCTCTCTGGTCCCCCAACCAGCCTCCGCATGTGTGACTCCACCTCATAAGTCTTTCAGACAACCTTGGTGTGATTTCTTGACAAAAGCGCCGTCGCTCTCAAGGTGCACTCGAGAGCAAACTAGAAAGGGACAAAGACAGAGCCTGAGAGAAGACAGGGGAAGAAATGGATTTCTTCTCTAATTATGCAAGAAACAGAGACTTTGTGAAGATAAAGTTGGGTGACACAAGGGCACACTGAGGGACACGCTCACTTTAGGAAGATTTTTCAAAGTGGGAGGCACAAATGAATGTTTGTGCTATGAGCTATTGCTGCTAATTGGTACAAACTTAATGAATGCAGGGTGCTGCGCAGAGACAGATGCTTTGTGCAAAGTGGCAGATTTCAGTGGCTGCCTGTTTCTCTCCCTCGTTGGAACATCAAGAAGTGGAGAACATTTGGCAGGTCACAAAATGATGCGAGGAAAAAAGGGGGAAACCCAAGAAGCAGAGAAAAAAAAACAGTAAACAGTTGTTGATTTTATTTTCTGTTAATTTGTGTGTTTGTTATGGAGTGTGAGAGTTTGCATTTTTCAAGCAAGAGAGATTGTTTTGGCTTCTTTTTCCCCACCAGCTCTGTGGCTCTCAATTACCGTGCAAGCCTGAGGGACCTAATTAACCGCTTCAATTAAAAAAAAAAAAAAAAACTTTATTAAGAATCTCGTGCAAGTCATTCTGACATTTGTCAGCCATTCAGGAGCTATTTTGTGTTTCTAGGAGTGTGTGTGTGTAAAAATGTAAAGACTGATTAGCCTGTTTGCAAGCCCCACTTATTCCCTGGGTGGCCGGGACAGTGCTGTTTGTGTGTGTGTGTGTGTGTGTGTTTGCAAGTGTGTGCAGCTGGACGGGAAGCAGCTTCCTCACAGCGCTGGACCCCACACATGACCTTTTATCGAGTGTCCAATCAATACTGTGCAAGCGTCCTTCCCTTTGAGTTGCAGCCTGAGCTTGGGCTTCTGAAGGCCTGTGGCCAGCCGCAAAGCAGGAAGGAAAGGGGCTTCACAGTGGGGCGAAGGAGTCCTTGGGGGGGGGACAAGAATGGAACAAAACCAACTGGCTCTTGTCATCTCTTCGTAATGACGTCTTCCTCCCCCTCCACTTTGGAATCAGGCTTCTTTGTCGGGAAAAGCAGTAGACTCGACCGTTTATCCGCATTTAGCATTTCTCATCATTGCTACCTATACGTGATCACATGTTTATATGGAGTAATATCTCATCTTTTGGGAACTGTAACGTATATTCCCCGGTGGGTACATTGGAACAGATGTGCTTGTTTAATTTGTTGCAATATCTCCTAGCGTTGACTTTACAGGATGTGGTTGGCACCACCAAAGCAGCAGCTCTGAAGGATCTGACTGTGTGCTGGTGTTCATTAAACACACTCTAAACAGTCTTCAAAACGACTCCATTAGCAGCTGCCTCCAGAACAAGACACGTCTGAATGCAATTTTTGACCATGAAATGCTCTTTAGGCAGATGAATGAGACTTGAAAGATGAGCGGGGACTTGATGTTTCTTCCTTTTTTTTTATTTTATTTTATATTTTTTCTGAAGAATGCCAGTGAGGAGTCAATCACCGGATTTCAAAGCAGCAGGGACACATGGGAAAATCCAGAAATCATACATAGCTGCACAGCTGCAGAAGAATGGAAAGCTGGGTTGCAAGGAGCAAAAATCGACCCTAATAACAGCAGCTTGCTGTTTATCTGTCTGAAAGTGACAGTTCGCTGTGAACTGACAACTTGTTTACCATGAAACTGATCCGAATGGGAACTATTTCTAGATACTTGGTTGATCCCGCTGCAGGGGACAAGATGATTTGTCTGGCTTGCTGGAGCAGGAAATGGCCTACTCTGGTAAATGACAAAAAAAACTGAAAACAAATGTTAAATGTACCAGCAGATGAACACTCACTTGCCACTTTATTAGGTACACCTTGCTAGCACAGGGTTAGACCCTCTTTTGCTCTCAGAAGTGCCTTAATCCTGCGGCATAAATTCAATAAGGAACTGGAAAAATTCCTGAGAGTTTGGTCCATATATACATGACAGCATCGGTTGCTGCAGATTTGTCAGCTGCACATCCAAGGTTGCTAATCCCCCGTTCCACCACATACCAAAGGTGTTCTATTTGGTTGAAATCTGGTGACTGTGGAGCCGTTATGAGTCCAGTGAACACATCGTCAAGAAACTGGTCTGAGAAGATTCCAGCTTCATGACATGGTATGTTATCCTGCCAGAAGTAGCCATCAGAAGATGGTACACTGTGGTCATAAAGGAATGGACATGGTCAGCAACAATACTCAGGTAGGCTGGGGATTTGGAACCAGGCTCTATTCGTACTGAGTGTGCCAAGAAAATATCTTCCACACCATTAGATCACCACCACCACCAGCCTGAACCATAGATACAAGGCAGGAGGGATCCATGCTTTCATGTTTGCACAAAATTCTTACCCTACTATCTAAATGTTGCAGCAGAAATGGAGACTCATCAGACCAGGAAGGTTTTTCCAATCTTGTAGTGTCCAATTTTGGTAAGTCTGTGTGAACTGTAGCCTCAGTCTCATGCCCTCAGCTGACAGGAGTTGCACCCGGTGTGGTCTTCTGCTGCTGTGGACCATCTGCCTCAAGGTTGGACGTGTTGTGTATTCAGAGATGCTCTTCTGCAGACCTTAGTTGTAACCAGTGGTTCTTTGAGTTCATGCTGTCTTTCTATCAGCTGAAACCAGTCTGGCCATTCTACACTGACCTCTGACCTCTGGCATCAACAGGGCATTTCCACCCACAGAACTGCCACTGGATATTTTCTTTTTTTTCAACCATTCTCTGTAAATCCTAGAGATGGTTGTGAGTGAGAATCCCAGTGGATCAGCAGTTTCTGTAATACTCCGACTAGCCTGTCTGGTATCAACAACCAACAAAGTCACGTAACCCTTGTGCTATCCTGGGCACTTTAACATTGGGAGTTGGGTCATCTAGACCCACTAGACAGTGCTCCGAACCTTTTTTCTTTAATGATTTGTGATCTTCACTGGTGTCCATGGATTACATGAAATCTTTCCACCTTTATCCACCTTTGTCATGGTAGGGGGAACACGTCAATGTAAGGGCGGGGTCATCTAAGATAGCACAAGGGTTAAATCACCTTTCTTCCCCATTCTGATGCTCGGTTTGAACTGCAGCAGATTGTCTTGACCTGTCTACATGCCTTAATGCAGTTAGTAGCTGCCATGTGATTGGTTGATTAGAAATTTGTGTTAACGAGCAGTTGGACAGGTGTGCCTATTAAAGTGGCCAGTGAGAGTTTAACTTATAAAGACGTGTATTTATGAAGGCTTATAATAGACATCAGCTGTGGAACTCAGTCCTCATCACAGCTGAGCCTGAGAGATTTCAGCCCATCGATTGGTAAAACTAAAGTGAGTGAAAGTGAGTGCGAGTCAAAAGGGGATCTGAAGGTGGGCTTACAGATGCGAGACACAAGCAGGACCCAAAGATGGAAAGATCATTTTTGTTCTCTGTCTGGTTTGACCGAGGCCTTCTCCGCTCAGAGGTGACTGTTGCACTCTCCGGTGCTCTCTTACACGCCGCTGAGATCCCCTCCGCTCCACTCCACTGCCTCCACTTTGATGCAACAAGGGGGTTATTGTGTAAATATTTTGTTTGAGCATTTGAGCATCTTAATCTTCCACAAGGTGATCTTTGGAGTGGAGCAGCATGAGGTGCTGATGTTCAGAGGAGCTCCCAGTTGTAGAAAAGAAACAGGGAGCAACAGAGACAGAGAAGGGAGGGAGAGGAAAGAGAAGAAGGTCTGTGTACTTGCTAGAGTGCTGGGAGCTAGAGTTCACTACGGGGGCGTAAGTGTGTCAAGAAGAGCGCTTTTCCCCCATCCGCAAGCCTGGGGCCCTCTCCACAACATTAAAAAGCATAAACAGTCAATACTGAATGTAACTCACAGAAAGAGCAAGAGAGGGAGCGTGGAAAAAAAAAAGAAAAGAAACAAGTGCGAGAACGCAAGGGTGTTTCAAGCGTTACACAACATAGTGAGATCAGAGACGTAGAGGCTGGGCTATGGTGTAGAGTTGCAAAGCTTTCTGATGGAGGAAGGGAGCCTCTCCAAGTGAATCATTCATTGCAGGCGGCAGGGGTGTAAATATGGAGGGGAGGGTTGAAGGAGAGCGGGATCAAGGAAATGCACACCTGGTGCAAGACAGGGGTCAGATTGGCCCCACAAAAAAAGGAATGGAAGGAGAAAAAGGGAGCGGGTTGTTAGCATGCCTCCGTATAGACAGCAGCACTGCCTCTTTTGGTGCAAAGCAGGGCCTGATGCAGAACCAGGGTGCACATACAATGAGAGGGAGGTTGTCTTGTTTCAGTAATAACAAAAAAAAAGAAAGAAAAGACTTTCAAACATTTTAGACTTCTCCTTTTGAGATGTGAGGGCTTGTTTATCTGTGGCACATTGTTCCTGCTCGTAGTCGCTCAAGAGTCTCAATCAGTTACTCGCTCTCACCGTCTCTCTTAAGTTTCTTTCAAAAGACATCTCAGAAACACTCGACACCTGGCTGACTGACTTCAGAGCACCAAATCAGCGGAGAAGTCTGCGTGTCTCTGGCTTTTTTAATCATCCATTCAGTCACTCCTCAAACGTTCAAACCCAAGAATTCAGGGAGATCTTTCCTCTTCAGACGGATCATGAAATGACAGAGCTTACTGGAGAACAGGTGTTTGTAGGCTGCTGCGGCGAGGCATGCAGCACACGTGCATTGTTTACGTTGAGCAGATCACAGATGGGTTTGAACCTCGATGCGTTCAATTATAATTTTAGTAAACACGACACTTCCTTTTATTATTTTCACGGGTTTGTCGGAATGTTTGCAGGGAAACATCTGCAAACATATGGTGTTAATTTCAGAAGAACCCTCCCAGCTAATAAACATTCAATCCAAACCAAAGGAGTTTCTTGCAGTTCATACCCAAAAAGTTACTTCAGTGCTGTTTGAGCCACTTTCCTAGCAGAGCTCCACATTTTAAACATTTAGAGGAGGGAACAATATCTGTGAAAAGTGAAAAAATTGTGATTTCTACCCCACTGAATAGGCCGTTTCCTTGTGTTGTCAAACAGAATGACTAAACATGCTCATTCACATGCTCCCATGGTAGAGTGTTATTAATTTATCACCATGCTTTTACATGCACACACACACACAGCCGTTTGCTTCTCTGTGACTGACAATGTGATAAATTTTATTTGAATATGGCGTACATGAATTATGTAACCATAGAGACTGCAGGCTTTGTTGCCTCCCTCCAGCTCATCGCTTTTCCTCCAAGAGAACATATAGTTGATAATTTACAGTAGAACCCATTCGGAAAATATAAAGGAGGAAATAAAAACAATGCCCCACAAAGAAGAGCAAAGAAGAAAAAGCTGTAGTTTCTGTAGCTAAGGACTGCAGAGGAAAGGTCTGTGCTGAAACTGCACTAAGGTGAGACGGCTGACACTTCTGACACTGAAAAGTGGTTCTTCTCAAGTTCAGATCTGACGGTAGCCACAATGTCTCAGCGGACTGGCCAGGTAAAGTAAAAATAAATAAATCAACACAAATAAAAGGGGAAGAAAAATGAGCACTTCTCCCCCTGGCATCTGATGTTGATAACTGTGGCGAAAGACTGCCTTTGAAAGGCTTGAGAAAAGTGACAAAATCCAGTGTTTTTTCCGTTTTTCTTTTCTTTTTCTTTCATGCCTTGTTGTTACTTTTCCAGACGGCTAACATGAAAAATGAAAAAAACACATCTGATTGGTCTGAAAAGACTGTCAAATGTCAAGCAGGTATCAAACGGGAGACTTGTTTTCCTTTAAGAAGAGACGGGCAGATGGAAAAAGCCTAACCTTTCAGCGAGCGCGTGGAAGTCAGTCATCCCATCATGTGAGGTACTCCACATAAGCACATCCTCTGCTCTTTACACAGCTTGCACTTTCCCCTCTGATTCCCATCTTGTTGACACAATATGTTGACAGCTGAAATAAATAGAACTTCATATATATAAAAGAAAATCTAAGGGATTATTTCCTTGGTAGATAGAAAATGTGACTTTTTCCTTGCAGAAACTTCAAAATAAAGCGTTCCAGTCATTCTTCACGGTTAAAACTAACCCTGATCACCTTTAGATCTAAAATGTTTCCTCTGAATGCCCTAAACGCAGAGATGTATCTTTCTTCTTTCCTTTCCTGACTGGCTGATGTTCAGATCGCGCCACTCTTGGATTTTCAAAATAATGCCTTGTACCCTGAAATCATCAATTATTGTTCACTGTGAAGACAAACGTCTGCACGACCTTCTGTCTCCCTGACTTTTTATTTTATTCAGGGAGCCTGACTGCTCTGCACGGGAAGGTCAAAGATCAGGATGGAGCTGGCAGAAATTCACTGTCTTGCTCAAAGGCACTTTTGCAGACCTGACGGATGCTTCATCCAGTAAGTTGCATATATTTTGCCCTAAAAACCCAAACAATTGATGTGATTCTGAAACACTGATTTTTTTTTTTAATAAAATGAACAATCCTTCTTAAATTGATGTATTTGAAGAGGAGTTTTAATTTTTTTTTCAAATCAAACACAGAAAACCTAAATTTGTGAAGTACCTAATAAAAGTTTCTTATCTGGAATTGTGCTTTTTCCACAGAAAAACTTGGGATGGAAGTCAAAGAGGAGAAGGGCGGAGGCCTGAGCTGTCATTTTCTCCTTTGCTTATCTCACTCTGGTGCTGAGGGATTTGAACTCACCTCTGCCCGTCACATAAAGCTGCCATAAGATTGCGCTAGGGCATTTGTAGAACTAATTTCAAAGCCGAACTTTTAGATGTTTTGAGTAGATTTCTGCAATCCTTTTTTCTGATCCGAGTCGAGCAGCTGCTGCTGAAAACGTTCAATCTCTTCTGTCAAACAAAGGTGAGTAGAGGAGGAACTCTGCCATTTGGAGTTCCTCTACACTGAAGGGAGGTTAGAATGAACATTAATAGGTACAGCTGGCTCTTTATATAACTCTTGCTGCACTGCCTTTTTTTGCTGTCCTGTTGAGAGGGTGTCTGAGCAGCGCACTATCAATAACAAGGAACAAAGCCTGAGAAAATATCAAGTCTTTTTCCTTAACTGCCTGCCTGCCTTTCACTGCCTTAAGATTAATCTAATTTAGTCTTTATTGAGAAATGGGTAAGAGCAGTTTTGTTTTATTTATGTATGTTTTTCTTTTTCTTTTTTTTTTTTCTCCTTTTCTGCTCTTTCCCTTTGTTGCTTCTCCACGGCTGCTTCTGACAAAAGACAGCCAGCCTGCCAAGCCTGGTGTTGCTCTGGGACGGACCTGTCAATCACTCCTGACGGCACCCTGACAACATGTACGTTAAAATTTCAAACAGGATTCAAAGCCGGCGCATGACAGCCGAGCCTTTGAAAGTGGCTGTAGCGCTCGGCGACAGCCAGAGGAGTAAGGATGGAAAACAAACTAGAAAACAACAGTGCAGAGGGAGAGGGAAAAAGGGAAAAAAACAGCAAAGTTAAAAGCAAAACAGTGAAGAATGTGGGTCTTGATGATAGAAACTGGCATTAGTTTCTCCCTTAGTGTATCACTGTTCTTTTTTAATTTGGTTGAAACTCCCCCGAATGGAGATTTGGGCCTTTAAGGGGCCGTGTTTTCTACAGTCCAGGGACAGCTGAGCCTCTCTGCTGCTCCTCTTGGGCTTCACTTAGATCTAGTAAGCATCTCCACTTCTTCAAAACTACAGCGCACAAATCTTATTAACACACTTGATATCATCTAACATATTTCTTAATGGTTGTTCAATTAACTCCCAGCAGAAATGGGATGCAGCAATAAAGTCTGTAGTTCCACACATCTTGATGAGGAACGGACACCTCATTTTAGCATCTAACTGTGCTTCTCTGAAAGGACAAAATCCTACAAGCAGCCATATGGAGCCCAATGTGTGAACATAAGCTTCAGGATGAATTTTGAAACAAACTCCAGTCGTAACAAGCCGGCACAGAACACCAGCACCTCTTCAGCGAGGCTAAATGAACCGCAGAATACAAAGACCCGGCTGTGCCAGACCCTATGGGAGAACTGCCATCTCTGCAGCCCTGCAGTTTGTGCACTGATCCTTCAGTCAGCATCCACATCTGCAGTTCAAAAACACACACTGGCTTGAAACTGCTACAAAGCTAACTGTTCATTGTCTGTCTGAGACTTTGTTTTGACCATGCTGTGTGCGTTGGTGTGTGTTTGGTTAAAGTTTGTTTGAAACTAGCGTTGAAAAAGCGGATCCGGGTGGGAAAAATGTGTGTCAGTTCTACAAAGAAGTGGACAAGCAGCATGTGCACTGGGACACGGGTCATGTCATCCTGTCGGAGGTGTATTTTTAGATGCTTCTATGCTTTGTTGCAACGTTGATAGGCATCGGTACAGACAAGAGACGTGGCACTGACATACTAAAAGCTGTGCCACATGAATGCATGCCATCATCTAACTCATGCCCACATATGTGAGTGTCCAGACTTCCTTTCAAAGGTATACCAACAAAAAAGCTGCTCAAAGACATGGCTGTCAGTAAAGAAGTGAAAAAATCCTGCAGATCTACAATGCTTTGGTTTCTAGTGCCCTCTAGCGGCTGGAAAAGGCCACCAAACCAACAAGCCATGAGCTGTCATGAATAAATGCAGCGGATAAATTTTTTTTTGAAATTTTATGATAATTACTTCAATAAATGTCTTTCAGTTTATAGATTTTCTCTGATGAATTACGTATTTTTCAAAGAACTAAAAAAACATCTAATAAATTAGGATTACAATGACTATGTGCTTTTACGAGAACTCAGTAAATCTGTGGAAGAAATAATTCTGAAAAACATTACAAAACATTAATGTCCAATCAACACAGCCATATTAATGCGTCATTAATATTATTAAATATTTTTGTTTTGATAAATAGATTCATAAAAGACATTTTAACAAAATCTTGATCTTCAGTATTTGTTTAAAAGAATGATTTTGTCTTTAGTCAAGAAGAATATAATTTACTGAAACCGATAAATACATTTTTATGTATGATTTTTCATATGATAACATTAACAGGAAAACATTTCAATTGCTGCAACATTTCTTCACTTTCAATCGAATTAAATAATTTTGTAAGCAAAAAAAATGTCTCTGGTTTTGGCATCCTTTGGAGCTTATAAATAATTTTCAAAAAATTGAATTTCTAATTTTTTAATCCTGTATGTTAGGCATTTAAATCTATATTTTAAATGTTATTTTGAGAAAAAAATGAATGAAACGTATACATTTCTGTGCTTTGAGTTCCTTTTTAACAACAAATCCCCAAAGTATAGTTGTGAAAGAGGGAGTTCAGACAACAAAACAGCTTTGATTTAAAAAAAAGCTTTTGTTTTGGAATTAGTTTTTCTTTTCTTTTGCCATTTTAAAAACAGAAATTTTTGTGAGTTGTTTCTTTATTTTCAGACAGCAACAATTTCAACTGGCAGTTGATAAAAGCATGAATTGAAATGTTTTGATGTTATTAAAAAGAAGTCAGAGGAATGTATGACTATTAAGACAAACTGTCCAAAAAATATAGTCGGGTAAAATTGACACATCAACCCAAAGCTAAAAAATACATCAGAATCATCCATGTGTAGATTTTTGACAGTTTAAATTTACAATAATTAAACAAGGGAGTCATATTTTTATCAATAATATGCATGCACTTTTTGTGCATTCATGATGGAGCCAGCAGAGGTGGGATTTGAGAGGCACCTCAAAGTACTGATTATCCTGAGTGTCTCTGCCCAATAACGTTACCTGCTGGGACAGCAGCACTGCTCCTCTAAATAAATTGCAAGTGGCCTTGGGCAATAAGAGGAACCTTGCTTTGATCTGTCTGACTGCCAACCAGGAAAATGTGCAGGCAGTCAATCAAACTCTTAAGGCTTTGCAACAATGGAGTCGACCCCAGTTTATTATTTATTTTTTAAACTGATGTGTTTCATTATCACAAGGTGTCTACTTGGTGGGGTGCAGTAGGGGGGCATGGGGAGGCGGACGGGGAGCTACATGATCAATAATTGATATGCGACGTGAAAAAGCTGATCTGCCGCCTCTCCGCTGGTGCACTTGTCACTAGCTGTTGTCAGAACACATTTGCTTTGATGACAAATTTGAAGAAGTGAACAACAGCATCACATCTTATTAGGAATTTTGTGAGCGGTGAAAGGCAGGGGCCCCTTCTCACCGGGGCTCTGTTTGTTCAGGGCGCTCTGGAGGAACGAGTACCAGGCGCTGGGGTGAGTTACAGCCTTGTAAGCAGAGAGATGAGAGGGGGGTTGAACTTTTTTGTCATGTGTCAGTAAACAGTGTGACTTGTTTGAAAGGTACCTGGATTACAGGGTGAAGAGTTGCTCTCTAAACCTTTAAAGCTTTGGGGTATGGGAGGCACGCCACGTCAAAACAGAATGTGGAGATGAGGAGTGAGAGCAGCTAAAAGCCTTCGCTCCCCCAGGTGTGCGTCTGCTGAGAGACGGAAGAGCTGTCCTGCTTTTTACAGAGTTTGGGTCATGTAGCATGGTGCAGCATCTGAAATAGATCCAGCTAAATAAAGACTTTATGGTGCTCAAATGTGAAGAAAATCCATGCTAATAACTTCAACCACAGTGAAAAAAACAACAACTTTCATTTAGATGTTTGGTATTTGGAAAAATGTATTCTGTAGAGGGCACCGTGAGTACAAAACAGGATAAAAACTGATGCAAACAAGTCTGCCGTTTTCTTGGTGCAAATAAAAAATAAAAAAGATTAGATGTACTTTAGTTAGAAATTTGATTCAAAGCACATTTTATTTAATTTCTACAAATTATACAATACAAGCGCAAATACTTTGACACCTATAAGTAAATAAATTCTCCTTTTACCGTAATTTTGTCAATTTTAACCTCTGACTTCTAATTTTTACATTTCAAAATTGTATTTTCATATTTGTATTCAGTATGTGCTACATAGAAAGATAATGTCATTAGCTATTTTCCCTAAAGTTTGGAAGTTTGCTTGCTTATTTATTTTAAATGTGGTGATTTAATTGGAAAAGTCTGGCTCCTGGTCAACTCTTCACAAAAAAAAAAGTATAGCACGCAGATTTAGCCAAAACTTTAAAACTTAAGATGGGAAAGGAAGAGTACAAGACAGAATCTTGGAGAAATAAAGAACAATTTAACATAATTGACAGCTGCATCCATATTCTCACCCCCACCCCTCATTTCCCTCTTTTCCATTTTTCTTCCAATACCATTTCCTCTTTAATTATCCCTAAAAAAAAAAAAAAGATGGAGCACATCAGACGCGTTGCGGTAAATCCTGGCCCTGGCACAGGCTCACAGTGGCTCCTGCATCTGGCGGTCCCGATAGAGCCGGGCGCGCTGGCATTGACAAGAGAGGAAGGATGCCTCGAGTTTTTCTGACAGAAAGAATGGAGAGGGTGATCTCTCAGCAAAGGAGAGGTCCCCATTCTACTCGTGGGAGTCGTTTTGGCAAGCACGTTCCCATCATGCCACATTTTTAGCACCAGATTAGCTGATTCTCAAGAGCAGAACTCACACAGACCCCTTGTTTACACCTCACCATAGCACAATGTCTTTGTCATGTCTGTTCAGTGAACATTGGAGGCGCCACAAGCTCAGTTCCTATCACTCCATAAAACATTTTAGGGGTGAGACAACAGCAGAATCAGAGCAAGCGTGGTCTGGATTTTTGAAAATGTGATTAATTCAGTTTTGAAAGAAGCATCTGTTGGACAGAAATGGGTTTTCTGAGAAAACTGCACATTTATTTTGCCATCAGGACTTTTCTTTTGTTTGCAGGATAGATGAGAAAGGTCGGGAGTTCACAGATGCCTGGCAAAGCTTCTCCTCTGTCTCTGGGGTGTGCATCAATCACTCAGTTCCCCCGAATGACAGTCATTCTGAGTGCTGAGTGTCGTCATCTCCCACGTGGTTACACACTTGGCACAATGAGATCCTCGGACACACAGGAGCAGAAAAGTCTCGCTCCTTTCCTTCTCTTCCGTCATTCTGAGATGAAGAGTGGAATGCTGTGTCGGGTCGCTTTCTTTCTTCTTGTCTGGGGGGAACTGAGGAAGCAGGCGAGGACCTCTGTGATGTCAGATTCTCTTCAGGGTGGGAAGGAGACTTTTGCAAAGCTAAACTGAGACACACAGAACCAGGACCTCGACTGCCAAAAGATTACAGTGATGGTGAATCATAACACCCAATCTGGATTAGAGATTAAAGTTCCACTCCAATCAACTTTTGATTGATTGTAAAAGTGTTCCTGGTGGTCTTTTAATTATGATTATGCCGTTTTAGCCAAAATCCAAAAAATCTGTGTCATTTTCTTTGGACGTAGTTTTTTCAGAGCAACAGGCGTTCATTAGAAATTCACCTCTGGGTGGCACTGTTGGCACAGAGCAAGCCTGCCCTTATTTCCCATCATCCCTTTGTTTACAGTCTCTCCCACTAGTTTACAGCCCATCACAACCCCAACCTAGCATCAGTGAAGCAACAAAAATGGTGAGCCATTTTGGAGCTATCCAGCCATACAGTTATGAGACAGATGATGGCTCAAACGTGGAAAATGAAGACGTACGTGGATCTATTTGTCTGCAAGTGGATGCATCAGAATGGAGCGGAGCACTGACTATATAGCACCTAGGTCACTGCTACAGGCTTTTTCTAAAGGCATTTTTTTTTTCACAGTAATTAGTATAAAGAAATACTTACTAGTGCAGTTTTAATCTTTTTTTTTTCTTTTTGCTAAAATGTCCTTAAGATATGAGGAAATGCTACAAAAACATGTTTAAAACACCAAAAACACAATTTTTATACAAGTGGGTCTTTAAACAGCAGTAGCATTCAAGCTGAAAAGCGGAGCTTAACGACAAAAAAGCCGCCTTGCCGTTGTACCCAAGTCTCCTTCCTGAAACAAGTGTTTGACAGAGTAGAAATCCCTGTCATTCTGCTGCCTCTTTTCCACTTTCAAAGACTTCGCATTCAATAAAAATGATGAAAGAATCGTTTATCTCTGGGCGTGAGGGAGATGTAAACAGTTGTTTCTTATATATTCTGATTAAACCTTTCCTCCAAAAAGTAAATATTTGCTCCAGAAACTCACAAAACAAAACAACATCCCATCTGATGGTCGACTGCAATTAGGCTGCATGGTGTGATGAAAGGATATCAATGGTCTATTTATGTCATAGAAAAAGAGCAGAGCTTCAAACATGAAACCTACTGGAGCCTGTGAGAGTTTCAAGTCGATCGATGATCAAAGCAGCCAAAAGCCTATCAACACAGTTTCTTAACACCCAATGTGACGTATAGACTTGGATATCCACCATTGGAGCTGTGTTTTTACTCAGGAACACAATGGCTATTGTGTTTTTTTGAAAACCGTTCTTTTACATAGATGAAGCTGCAAAAAGCAGACAAAGTGGAGAGAGGGCAAAGGCTCTTTATCCTGATGAAAGGCTAAAGGATAGGACTGACCTTTCTGGCATCAGCTGGGCTTTGGGAGCACAATACGTGGCTACAACTCATTCTGGCCTTTTTCTTTTCTGCTCTGGGCTACGCTCACAAGCCAAAGACTCAATTTCAAACATCTCTTCCTTTTATACAATGATGATGCCCCAAACCTCTGCTTTTATGTCATTCAGGCCTGAGCGCACACACCTCACAGTTCTGTCTGTACATCTGCAAACAGACCAGTCCCGTCTGGCAGCGCAGTACAACTGCGGGCGATGGAAGCAGAAACAGACACAAATCAGGGCAGATCACATCAACACAAAAACCCCGCTCGGTCCACAGTTCAAGCTCCTCAGACAGGAAATGAACAGCAGTTCAGCTGCGGTCTGTTCCACATCAATACCCTGCCACTCAAAACCCATTCAAACAGCTCGACAACTGTGTTACTTTTTGCTTTTTCAATGGTGACCTGGTTAAGTACTAGTTCAGAACAAGGCCTCCCAAAACTGACACACTTCATATGCATTGTTGCTGGGGGGGCCACATACCTAAAAGGGCCTTTTGTTTAACATTTCAAAAGCTGCATCACAAGGTCAAAGCACAACAAGGGTCAGAATGGCACTTTGGTGCTGTAATTTTTAGGGGGGGGTTGCTGATTCTATAGGTAAACTCTAGCAGAAAGGAGATAAGTTGCCCCTGAGCTGGCAGACAAAGAGAACAGTAGTAGGCTTCTGAAAAGGTAAAGAGTAGTAGTTCCTGACGTGTCAGAGGCCTCACCGGCAGCAGATGAGTATAAAAGGACGTGTAGGTGTATGTGGGGCTATGATGCGGGAAAGTTCACAGGCCTGCAGCCATGGGAAAGGTACGAGCTCACACGCACTGAGGATTTAGCTTTAGCCAGGGGGGTAGAATAGGAAAAGGCTGTAGTTTGAGAGATGCATCATGTATCAGAGCAAAGGGGGAAACACAGGGGGCCAGAGGGGGGAAAAAAAACGTTATTTTAAAAGAATTTAGAGACCAACTTTTAGCTTTTACCAGTATCTCAATAACCCAAAGAGGGTTTTTTTAAACTCAAGGATGACTGAGTTTGTTCAAGGGGGAGCAGTGTCCCCTACAGTCTGTTTATAAATATGACAATCTGTTCAAATTGATCCTCATTTCTCTGCTTTTCTTTTTGTCACTTTGAAGATTGTCTTCTACGAGGGCCGCAACTTCCAGGGCCGCCACTGGGAGTGCAGCAGTGACTGCATGGACACTTTCAGGCACTTCAACTACTGCAACTCCATCCGGGTCAGTGGCGGTCACTGGGTGGCCTACCAGAGGCCCAACTACATGGGGTATCAGTACATTCTGGGGCCCGGCGAGTACCCCGACTACCACAGCTGGATGGGTTTCAACAACTGCATCCGCTCCTGCCAGATGTTCCCTCCTGTAAGTCAATCAAACGGAGATGGGATGGGCCGTGGCGTCTCACACCTCCAATCACCTTGAACATCAAAAGCCCCTTTAAAAATGGGTGTCAATCACAAGGTTTTTGATGTCCTTTACAGATCTCATACAGGTCAGAACATAAAAGTCTCTGCTGCTAAGTCCACAAGGAAACCCAGTCAAAATTTTTAAAAGCATGTAATGCCTCCCAGAAGACCTGCTGCCCACTCTAATTCTGTTGAGCGCTCTGAGTGTTTCTGGCAGCATAGAAGGGGGAAAAAAATCCACCATTCTCCTTAGACTTCCTACGTATTCACACTTACAGCCACCAGGCTCTGTGCTTGCATGAATTAAAACCCGTTATAGAAAAATGATCTGTTACCTCCTGCAGAAGAGTAATTATAAGGATTTTATTTTCCTTTTCCAGTATAGAGGATCCTACAAGATGAGGATTTTCAACAGGCCCGACATGATGGGGCAAATGATGGAGTTCTCAGACGACTGCCCCAACGTGTACGAGCGCTTCCGCTACCGTGACATCTACTCCTGCAACGTCATGGAGGGCTTCTGGATCTTCTACGAGCACCCCAACTACAGGGGCCGCCAGTACTTCATGAGGCCCGGAGAGTACAGGAGCTGTGGTGACTGGGGCTGCCACAACCCCATGGTGGGCTCCTTCAGAAGGATGAGGACTCACATGTAAAATCATCTGAACTTAACTGTGCATTAAACATGTTTTGAAAAAATATTTATTGCCTCGGTGAGCTTTTTTCGAGTAAATTTGCGGTGGTAGAATTCTGAGGTGCAGGATCTTTCTCAGCAGAGAAAACTTTAGTTCAAACCATGATGCCCTGCTGCTACCTAATAACCTATGTCACCATTAAACCACTACTGAAAAAGTCTCTTTCTTTACTGTTTTTCTTCACACAGCTTGTCTGTGTTGCTGGCATTCGGGCCAATAAAGGCAGATGTTGCAACTCTTGTTGGAGGCCTCAGAAAAAAATGCAGTTGTACAGTATTTTCTATAGATAGACAGAGCTTTGACAAAGACAAAGCGACTGCTGGAGATCACCAGTCCAGCAGCGTGCTGCAGTTTACAATGTCCACTGTGCTGACATGACAAAGCTTTGTTCCTGGCTCACAAAAGCCTGATCCTAGCAAGGTCTATAAAGAGGTCCAGCACAAACCCAGCCCCTGGTCCGCTCTGAACTTAACACAATCACAATGGGCAAGGTAAGAACTGGATTTAAAAAGCATTTCAGATTTTGTGTGTAAAATTAAAGTGGCAGATTTTATTGGCAGAAATGGACAAACTTTTCCACATGACATGCAAAAAGATTAAGTGGGAGAGTTTGCTAAAGATTAACAAAGTTAAAAGGCATAAATCAAGTTATTGATAGGTTTAACATTTCAGTTGGTGAAATCTATTAAATTTTTACTCAAAAAAATACAAGACCAATTAAACCAGTTGAATTGCTTTTCTGTTTGGTTTTAATTAAAGAATTCCCAATTATGCAAATTAAAGCTCCTTTATTGGATTATTTCATGTGTTTCAATAACACACAAAACTAGATTTAAGAATTGAAATTTATAAACAAAATAACATATCACTCAATAATATCTAAGTGTAAATACATGAAATTGCATCACGAACTTGTGAATGAAATTTGAACCAATTTCGATAAGGGTGTAATGATTAATCAAGTTAATTGATTTATATTCCTACTGTCCAACCAAATTGATCTTTCTGAGCCTAGTGGTTAATCAAATTAACCTTTACCAAATCGTTTCAAAATAGAATAAATTGATTATGTTGAGACTGGAATATACCATTTTCATTAAGGTATGGCAGGTTTATTTTACCATAACATAAAAACAACCAAGTGTCAGCACAGCAGACAACATACATGGGATGCAACAAAAAATGATCAAGCCATCATGACAGTCCAATATGTGGACACACTTTGAATTTAGCAAAGACATGTGACCATACAGTGTGGGAGAATGTACTAATGATTGTATTACTTTGGTTTGAAAAACAACAGTTGGCTTTAAGAAACCAAAGTGTGAATGCATTTGCCATAATTTCTTGCTCACTTGTTTGTTTGTACGCATTTAACTTGATTATCTTGCAAGATAATCTTGTTCAGTACCCAGATATTTATCTCTGAGTCACACTGGTTGAAGTTTTGACCAAAGATGTCCAGGATCCATTTTAGGTCAGTAAATAAGATTGTTCGAGATGAATCAATATGAATTGGTTCGTCAACCACAAGTTATGATATGAATCAAATTGTTGTTTAAATGAATCGTTACACTCCTAAATTCTGATCTAATGCTTAATTTTGTTGTGTTCGGGTTAATACATACTGCAATGGCGTGACTAATCTTTTTTACACTTTTTTCTTTGTGTAAAGTTTAGTTTTGTGGTAAGGCAATAATATTTAACTGTCTGTTATGTGCAGATTGTCTTTTATGAAGACAGGAACTTCCAGGGTCGCCACTATGAGTGCAGCAGCGACTCCCCTGAGATGCAGAATTTCTTTGGCCGCTGTAACTCCATAAGAGTTGAGAGTGGTTGCTGGGTGGCCTACGAGAAGCCGAACTATTCTGGATATCAGTACATGCTGCACAAGGGGGATTATCCAGGCTTCCAGCACTGGGCAGGCTTTAATGACTGCATCCGCTCCTGCCGTATGATCCCACCTGTGAGCTGCAAATCCCACTTTCTCCATAATTGTTTGACATGTTCAAGGGTACTTTTCTGTTAATCCAAATGTTTCTCCCTCAGTACACTGGGAACTACAGGATGAAGATTTTTGAGCGGTCCGACTTTGGAGGCCAAAACCTGGAGCTGGTGGAGGACTGCCCAAATCTGCACGAGCGTTTCCACACCCGTGACATCTCCTCTGCCAATGTCATGGAGGGCTACTGGATGCTGCACGAACACCCCAACTACAGGGGGCGGCAGTACTTCTTGCGCCCAGGAGAGTATAGGAGGCACAGCGAGTGGGGGAGCACCAGCCCCACCTTCGGCTCCCTGAGACGTGTCACTGAGAGCAAGTGATCAACAGCTGCTTTCTAGCCTTTCTGAGCACCTCTGTTTGGATCTCCACCCTTCTGTTTCTTTTAGAGCTCCAGTGTGGTCTCAGAAGTTTTGTTTGTGATGATTGTTCCACATTCAGGGCTTGCTGCTTTGCATTGATGGTTCCACTTCGGTGCTCAGGCAATGCTCCGAATGAATAGTGATGGTCTTTTTGCTTTGCCTTCTCCAAAGCAGGTCCCCAACCTTCTGTGCCACTTGAATCACAATAAAGGAAAAGTGGATAAAAGTCAACGATGGTGAGGCTTTGTTAATTTCCTCCTGACTACTACAGCTGTCACTATCAAAAGATCAGGGCTTGTCATGAAGCTCTTCTCTCTTTTATGATTAATGAACTTTAGTTTCATTGTAGTTATATTGTAATCACTGAGGTCCTAGGAAGACAAAAAATAAGCACTTTGCTGCTTTTTCCCCTCCATATAGTCATACACAAAGAAAATTATCAAGGCTACAGAAGCTTTTTCTTTGAAGCTCACTATTAAAGACAGAAAAAAAGAATTTGTGAGGATGGGCATGTTGGAGTCTTTATGAGATCACATGGTAGAGAGTGAGCGCTTTGGGTCCATGAAAGATGCCCATATTAGATCCACATCATAAGGCCAGTGCCAGCTCAAAGAGCTGGAGTCAAAGTGGCCTGGTATTAGCCCCGAGCATCAAGCTCTCTCAGAACAAAAAAACAAAACCCAGTCCACGTCCCTGCTCATGCATTTTTCATCGGCCCAAGATACTCAGCTCTTTCAGAAATAAATATCAATTATTGAAATTGTTAATTAGACACGGAGTAATTGGTGAAGATACATATGAATAAATAACATGGACAATAAATTATTGATTTAAAAAAATTTGAAGCCCAGCGGGGATCTTATTTGAGCGTCTTAAGATCAAGCAAAACAAGAAATATGAGTTTTGGCCTTGAGTAATGTCCAATTAGAGGATTGTCGGCTTTGCTGTAAGAGTCCAGTGATTTGCCCTCATCATCTTTTTATTATATCTGTAGACAACAATGCCCAGTGGACAGTACAACATGAACAGTGTGCCGCATGGGACTGGAAGAGCTAGAATCTGGAGGCACTGAAAGAGAAAGGATGAAAGAGTGGTTTGAGAAATAACTGAAAGTTACTTTAAAGTTACTTTAGCAGATGCAGTACTGAACTCAGGAAGGAAGAACTACTGACACTAGCAGGACAAAAAGCAAAACCTAGGTTCACAAGCTACATGTGAGTAGAATTACTCCACTAACTGCCTTGTTTTGTTGTTTAAACCACAATTTCTCGACAAGTTTACTACCTGAAATATTGCTAAAATACACCCATAGAGGGCCCATCCAGCAGGGATGATGCAATATTAAGAAATATTGTATATAGTGCAACATTTGCCTTAACCTAACTTAGTGATATTAGTTTCTGTTTGTGAGATCAATTTTGATGCAAAATTTACATTTATAAGGATGGATTTCATTCAGTAGATGTTTCCCCTCACAACAAAAGCTCTACTCAGAGTCCTGTGAAGCTAAAAACTTCTATCAGTGTACACACACACACACACACACATCAAATGCAGCTGTAATCACAGTGATGCTCAAGATTAGTGGAAAATATATCTCTATAAAGCGCTAGAGGAAGCACTCAGTGTCCCCGGATTTGTGTTTCTCTACCTCGTGTCATTCTATTTTCAATCATTTCGTACATTCAAAGCACAAAAGAGTGGGATCCCGGCTTTTTTCTCTCCCTCCTTCTTCATCTCTGAACCCTTTGGACTTATGATGGGAGGCTGATTGAAGGGTAAGTAGTGCATTTTGGAGAATGAATTCTTCAGATGATCGAAAAGAAAGAAAAAAGGGGGTAAAAAAAAAACAGAAACGCAGAACAGAAGTCTGTGATTTCATTACCAGTCTCAGTCTTTCCCTTCGCTCTTTTTATTTCTGATGGCTGGATAATTAAACCTCTATAGTATTGTCTTCCATCTTCCTCGCCCCACTTCCAGCAATGCAAATGTCCCTGTGGGCAAATTTTAAGAAGCCTGCTTTTAGACATCTGTTTTTCAAATCAGTAAGGCTTCTTTTCTCCCCTCCCTCACTTTAATTTGTGTTCTTTGTGGAAGTAGAAAGACTCGTGCGAGGACAAGAACGAAAAAAGAAAAGCCTCAAATATTTCAGCAGCTGGAAGTAAAATAAATCAAAGACAGAAGGAGGATATCCAAGTATTCTTTTTAAACTTGGTTTAATTTCAAACCAATACACCTTTTAATGAACCTAAACCAGCGCTAAGGTGCACACTGGGAGTCTTCACAAAGCAGCTCAGAGGCTGGAATGTTGCAGAGCTTCATTTAAAAGAAGTCTCATTCCCTCCTCAAGCTTAAAGGAGGAAACTTGTCAATTACTATTCCTGTTCTGACAGAGGCTTTGTGCGCCACAAGGAACAAGCAGAAAAGTAACAAAGCACTGTCAAATGAGCGCAACGCGCAACGCGCAACAATAATCAACCGAATTACGGTTTCAGCACAAAAAACAGTAGGTGTGTGGGAGTGGTACTAACTCAGATTTCTTTATCCTAATTCAACTCTTTAAGTAGGAAATATGTGCACAGGAGTTAAAATTTGCTTCTAAAATTAAATGAAAACGTAAAAACATTTTGATTTTGCACTCTTTTCTGCATAATGAACGATAAATAAATAAAAAAACAAAGAACAACGCGATGTACCACGTCAATAAGTCAGTTTTTAAAATATGTTGCACATTTCTAGTACTTCACATTTGCTTTTTCAGCAATTTATTTTATTCACTTTAAATGCATTTAACTTCTGCATCTTTTAAACTCCTCCCACACGAGATAAATACTCATTTACAATACAAATGGGATCAAGTACAATTCAAACCATCTGTAAACCTTTAATCCTTGACTAACGGATAAAAAAAAGAAGTGCTAAAACTCTAGGAACTCTTCCACGAGAAAACATTTGCTCTGAAATGTTTTCTACAAACAGTAACGGAAAGTTGATATCCCCTTTATGCCGAATGTCACTAAAAAACAATTTAACCCATTGATGCCCACAGTTGCAAATATTCATCAACCCTGTCAGCTCCAGAATTGCCTTAATTTAACATCTACTTGAAAGATAAAGTCAAAGTCCCTTTAGTTGTCATCCACTTGGATGTGTGAAATTTGACCCATCACCTGGGGGAGCATTGAATTGCAATCTGACCTCTTAATGCTGAGTCTCAAGCACGGAGGCATTGGGTTCCATTCTTAAAGTCTTTTGGTATGACTCGACAGTAGGTATTAACTAATAACCTTCCGGTCTCAGGGTGGACACTGTACACAAGGCCACTAAGCAAAAACACAAGGGATTTTTTTTCATGGCTGTAAATAAATACAGGTGTCAAGTGGTTTATCCAGGACTGCAGCAGAAAAATAGCATCACCTTGAAGGGAAAAAAAAGAAAAATATTCTTTTTTAGTTAATTGGAAATGCATTCAGGCATGAAGGGGATGTCATCAAAGCATCTTGTTTAGCTGCTGTCCCTCTGCAAGATCTCTTTCTGTTCCAAAGGTAGGTTTTCATGGAGGTATGTTTGGGTGCCTTGTTCAGAGAAGTCAGCGACCGTGTGGCCATCCCCTCTAAGAACCCACTTTGTTGTGAGGAGCCCCTCAATGCCCACAGGACCCCTGGCGTGGATGCGAGCTGTGCTAATGCCCACCTCTGCCCCTGAAGTGACAAAGACAGATGGCCGGTAAATACACTACAATGCAATGGATAGACCGTACACTTTCAAAGGGAAAAATGAATGGAGAACACCAACCAAGACCAAACCGGTAGCCATCGGCAAAACGTGAACTGGCATTCCAGAAAACGCAGGCACTGTCCAGCTGCTGCAAGAACTGCTCAGCCGTCTTTGCTGCAAGACCAGAACTATTGTCAACCGGGACAGCATAACATCAACCAAATAATTATAAAAGGCACAGCTCAAGTTTACAAGAATTCACATCAGCTGTGACACACAAACGCCTGTGCTGTTGTGTGTTTTTGTACATATTTTGAGCTCTTAAATAAAAAAAAATTGCATAATAAAAGTGACATAACAGGTATTATCGAAAGAAAATAACAAATTTTAATTTAAAAAACAAATAAATACACATCTCTTGCTGGCCATCAGTCTATATGCCAGTACATATCCTAGTTTTACAGCACAATTTTACAGAATTTCTCATTAAATCACAAACATTTAGCATATTTTATCTGTGCATCCTTGTCCTTTATTTACCAGCAGTGAGGTGCTTTAACTAACTGAGATAAAGCTTCTTCCCACTAGATGGCAGTAACTCAGCCCCATTAATGGAAAGGTGATTTATTGATGCAACTTTAACTTCTGTTAGAAAACTGACTTGTTATATATGCATAGCAAAAATCAAAGTACACAAATTTTAAAATATTTATGCCTTGTCTCCTCATAGTGTTTTTGCGTCCATATAATGTTTTTTAAAACAAAATTATTCATCAAGACAGACAACTAATTTAATTTTTCTTAAATATTTGATCCATTTTATGCCCAAACTGACCAATTCAGTCTTTAAATGACATTTTTCACTTGCACAAGCACATTTTTGTAAGCCCAGGTGCACTTCAGGGACGCACAGATCCGTTTTCTAACTCACAATGAGTTGCCAAGATGCAGAGTGATGGCTCACTTCAAACACAGAAGTATGTTTGAGCAGGAGTCAAAGTTTTGACAGGCACAAGTCTCTTGAACTGATAATCTTCTGCTTTGCATTTTAAATGGCCTTTTTCCACTACAGTGGATAAGCATGCAGGACTTCTGACAACAAAGTGTTGCAGCTTGTAACTCGCTGCTGCAGAAGGTGAGGCGGGGAGGGGCACACCGTTTTATCAGAGTTTGATGGACAACCTAATCGACGATGACTGAGGAAATGCAGCTTTACTGAAACTAAGTTAAAAATGGGCAGAGGTGTAAGCTACCTACCGTTTTCTGTGATGATAACGTCTGTGTGGGAGCTGCCATATTTGTGAATATGTTCTACAGCCTCCTGCATGCTGTCAACCACCTCCACGCAGCACTCCAGGTCGTTGTATTCGGTCCGCAGAGATTTGGCCTCTGATGGACTGAACGTCAGGTATGAAGCGAATCGTGGGCCTGCATGAATCCTCACCTTGGAGCCCCACAGAAAAAGATAATCCATTTACTTTCCAAGAAAAACCATAAAAATAAAGTACAACTACAATCCATTAGCTGGACTTGAAAAAAAAGCTTTGGGTGCATTTACATCTGCAGCTTATGAAAAGCTGCTGCACAAATCATAACCCCTCTTTAAAGCGATAATGACACCATTTTGAAATGTTTTAAGCTTTACCCGTTCAGTACGAAGCATATCGATGATCTGGTCAAACAGTGGGGTCCTGAGGATGTCTCTGTGGATCAGCAGAGTTTCCATTGCGTTGCACGCAGCTGGATATTCACACTTCGAGTCTCTCACTGAAAAAGTCACATGCAGATCACATGCAGGTACATTCACAGATACCCCAGTAAACTGTTACTGACCGATTCCTATAACTTTATCGGCACTGGCATCAGCATCAACGTAGACGTGGCAGACACCCTCGCTGTGACCGAGCACCGGGATGCCCTTGGCCGCCTTCTTGATGTCCTGCACCAGCTGGAACGACCCTCTGGGGATAATCAGGTCAATCATTTTGTCCAGCCGGCACAGCCCCTCCACCTCCTCACGAGTGCTCACCTTGAAGGGAAACATCAAAGTAACAGTTCAGTTTTTTCAACACCAAAAAAAATGTAGAACAGATTGAATGAAAGGGGCATTTTTTTCCTGTGAGACCTCCTGCTTTTACCATCTGCACAGCCTCTCTTAGTCCATGCATAGAGAGAGCTTCCTGAGTGAGCTGGAGCAACACATGGTTGGTGTTAGCTGCCTCTTTGCCACCTTTCAGTAGTAGAGCATTGCCACTGGCTATTGCCAGGGCTGACACCTAGATAAAGATAAAAACAAGGAGGTTAAGTAAGTTAAGAACTGGCAGGATGTACAGAGATAAGAAAATCTGAGAAATCTGCTTTTTCTATATAATTAACATGTTATGTTTTCCAAGCATAATAAATGTGATTGCTGCAGAAACAAGTGCATGGGATTTTTACATTTATTGTTTTGAGTTCTGTCGACTAGATTCCATGTCTTCTTCTAAAATATATGGTAAATATCCCATTATTTTACATTTAATTACAACGTATCTTTTGTGTTTTTTTAATTAATGAGAGTTTGCCTTTTTGTAAACTTCGTACCTGTGGTAAGCAGTCAGGCCGGGCTTCAAAAATGACCAGAACAACTCCGATAGGTACAGTGATCTGCTCCAGCTCCAGGTTATGAGCCACCCTTGTCCGGCGCAGCACACGACCCGCACTGTTCTGGGCTGACGTGGCTATTTGGCGAAGGCCTATGGATAAACTGTTGATTTTGGCCACTGACAGACTCAGTCGCTTTAGCATGGCAGAAGGCAAACGACCTAAAAAGCAAACAAACAATGGGTAATGTAAAAACTGAACTTTGATGAAAGCATTTACTTTTTTAAGAAAGTGAAGGTCGCCATCTGTCGGTGAGATTTAGAATACACTCAAAAGGTGAGATTTTGACATGAGCTAATAAGCACGACAAAACATTTATTTAAAAAAAGTTTAATAAATAAAACAATAAATTAACATATTATTTTTTAATTATATAAATACATTCACACAACAAGTGACTATATGTATATTTATATAATATCTATACATAATCATAAAATGTGCACCATTTCACCTGAACTGCTTGCAACCTCCAAATCCAGTTTGTTAGCTGCCAGTATTTCCTCTGTCTTTTCAGTCAACAGGTCTGCTAGACGACAGATGATCTCACTTCTCTGGGAACACAGAGCCAACACCAGACAAGCTCAGCACACATTTGTCAACAGAAGATTACTGTTTCTGCATAACAGTCAAAGAAAACTTCACAGAAAATATTTCAAATCCTGAATGCTTTCATTTTAAATGCTTAAACTACACCCATAAAAAAACAATAAGAAAAATACTTGAATCTACTGACCTTCTCTGCCTGCAGAGATGCCAGTATTCTCCCAGAGCTTCGCGCCATTTCTGTCTGCTCCTCTACTGAAGGCCCTGTGCTTAAAAAAAAAAGTTTACATTTCTCAAAAGACATAACAGCTTCAACATCTTTTCAGCTCAATGTATGAAGAAAAGAGCAAAACTTGCCAGCAGGTTTAGTTTCAGAGAAGAAGGTTCCCACTTTCTTGCCCTCCACGATGTCGGTGATGACGTGACCTGTTACTTTTGGGTTAGTACCGTTGGCTATGACCACTGAGGTGCCACCCTGTAAGGCCCAGAGAGCAGCCTTGACCTGCAGACAAGAAGGTTTGAAACTCACACCAGTCAGATTTGAACACTTAGCGGTTATCTTTGCAACATAAAGACTGAAATCCAAAAGTCAAATCAATGCAAACACATAAAAAAACATTAAAGTTTGCACATCTTTATTAACATTCAGCTCATTTCCTGTCTCACCTCTTTATTATCATTAATGCAATTTATTCTGAACTGAAGTTATTTATAACTTTAAATTTTATCAACAAATCTCCACATCAGAACTTTGGAATGTGAAAATTACAGATTTTGGTTGCTCAAGATTGGTCTTTAAAGGCCCGTACACACCGGGACGAATATTCGCCAGGCGTTATTCGCCAGCGTTTTTCGTCACGTTTTTTGTGTTCACACCCAGGCGATTTTCGCTGACGATGAGTGGAGTGAACATGCAATTTCATTCCCTGACATTAGATGGCGCTTAATGTAAAACAGAAATACTCCTGTACACAAGGTGGCGCTGCGCAACTTTACGCTTCTTAAAGTCGCTTTTCACTCAGAAGAAGAGAGCAAGTATTTACGCGCTTGTCAGAATCAAACAAAGAAAACATGAATATTTCAAGCACCAGTTGCTCCAACTGGTGCTTGATTCGGGGATATTTTAGAATGTCCGTCATTATTGCTTCGCGGCAGTGTAGACGCTACTTGGCGTATATCTTCTTCGCTGGTATGTGTGCTCAGCAAGGCAGTTTTGTGTTTGAGCGCCCCCAAGTTGTGTTTTACTGTAACTTCAGAAGCTCCAGACACGTGAGCAAAAGCGCCGTTCTCATTGGTCGAGTAGATTTCGACGCGACGCGTCGAAAAAAAAAAACGAACCCGAGGCGTTTTTTTTTTTCGACGCTTTAACGCCTGGCGTTTTTTCGCGTCGGTGTGCACACTCTCGTTGGTGCCCTTTGTTTAGTCACGAGGCGTTAAACGTCGGCGAAAATCGCCGGCGAAATTCGTCCCGGTGTGAACAGGCCTTAAGTATTTAAAATGAAGAAAAAAACATAATTCAATGTTTTCTTAAAAATCCACTCTGATGAAAATTGTGTTTTTGGTGTTTTTAACATGTTCTTGTGCCATTCTCTGATAATGGTGGACTAGAAAAATTAATCTTAAAATTGCCTTTTCTAAGTATTTCTATATTTCTGTCTTGCTCTTTGAAAACTGCATAATCAGAAATAAATAAAAAACACTGGGGGTGCTTTTACTATAGATCAAAAGATGATCTTCTGCACCAAATCCATAGTAAGTATTTGTATTTATGGATGGCAGACAGTTTAAAGCAAACCTTGGCCTCCATGCCTCCAAGCCCAACTCTGGACTTTGTGCCAAAAGTGATGGAGTGCTGGTCTCCAGGGTAGAAGATGTCTATGAGTTTGGCATCATCAGTTCCAGGTGGGCTGTTGTACAAGCCTAAAACAGGGTTAGGGTTAGGGTTAAACTCATTCTTTAAATAATCTTTGGTTGAAAAATGCACAGAGCAAGAAAAAAAAGGGATTTTCTGGTTTTCTGGTTAAAAAACAATTAATTATTTAACAGTGCTTCCATCAGCATGAATTAAAAAGAAGAAATGAGGTTCTGTGTTTTTCTTTGCTGCACAAATATCAGATGAACTTTTGAGTGTGATGATTTTACCCAGAGAGAGGCACAGACAGATGGTGTTGTTAGCTAATGGCTAGCCCAGGCTGTCACTGTGTTCACACTTTTACCTTCCACATCAGAGAGCGCGATGAGCAGGTCAGCCTTCATCTCCACAGCCAGACGTGCAGCCAGGCTATCGTTGTCCTTAATGCTTATCACCTGCAGAACCAGGAAATTGTTGATGTTGTGAAATAAAAGAAATGAACATCTGCCATCTATTTTTCTAAACTCCTGGAATCAAGGTCAGGAAGACAAATACATTTTTTATTTGTACCTGCTACTAAACTACACAAAATGTAAAAAATCAGTTGAGTAATTCCATGTTTTTATGCACATACCACTGATGGGAGGACTAAAAGGGTGCAGCAGAATGGCAGACGTGATTCAGAATATATGTGAGTAAAACAAACACATGACATTTACGCTGTGTTGCCCCGATTCTGTCTGTTCCCACATTTACCCCGTGCAGGTCGCTATTGGGTTCTGGCGGGGGCACCACAGCATCATTGGTATTGATGATGGGCACTATGTTCATGCGCAGTAGCTCCTGGAGCGTGCTGTGGAGGTTCTGCCGCTTTTCGTCATCGTGGAAATCCAGATTTGTCACCAGAACCTGGCAGCAAAGAGGAAAGCGAAGAACGCCACGAGAGCTGTGAGAGGAAAAAGCAGACGTACGTGATCTTGTGAAGCATACCTGTGCTGTGCATGTGCTGTACTGAGAGAACATGGCCTCGTAGAGGGCCATTAGACCGCTCTGTCCGGCTGCGGCACAGGCTCGGGCCTCCAGCGCCGGCAGAGACTGCAACATTCAGATTGATCAGATCCCACCAGTCACTATTTGATCAAACTATTCTACCAGCAACAGTGTACACAAACAGAAAACAAAATAATATGGAAACCATGTTTGTTAAACTGCAATACATCCCTAAAAAAACTGGTTATTTTGCTTGACATACAGCTGTTATTACTGAATGTATCTTAAAAGCCATATTGAAAATACGATAGTCTTTTTAGGAAATGAACAGAAATAATACATGCAAATAATATTTATCTAAAAAAAAGGGCATTTTTTTTAATAAAGTATTTTCTGCTTTGATTAATATTATGTGTAGTTTTTAATGGATTTATTTTATTTCTCAGACCATATCTTTGGGCTGATTGTGTCCAGATTGCAGCGCCTGTCGAACACTTTGGGACAGCAGGATCTCATGTCTCAATCGTTGCTTTCCAAAGGCCACGGCTCCACTGGTGACAATCATCATCTCCCTGCCATGATTCTGCAGCATAGCCACCTAGACAAGAACACGGGAACATTGAATTGGTGCAAACGTCGGGTTCACATGTCAGTACTGATCTTGCTGAACTGTATTAGTTTTTTCATTTCGGATTTAGGACATATTCCTAAAATCTCACCTGCTCCACGATAGAAGCTAGCCTTCCCAGAGCCAAACCACACTCATCTCCGCGGGTCACCACTGCACTGCCGAGCTTAACTACAATCCTTTTGGCTTGGCGAAGTGCACAGCGATGTCCAAAGGAGCTGGCATGAACCCTGCTCTGAGGAGCTGTATGGACAAGGAGAAATCTACATTTAATTTTTAAGATAGAATGATAAAGTTTGAGACTAATACTTTAAAACAGTAGTATTCTTCAGCATTTAACCCAATGAACTAGGCTTTACTTATTAAAACTCTATAGTTTGGTTTTGGGTGAAAATAATTAAACATCAGCTCGTGATCTTTCTTTTTTCATTCTAAAAAACACAAAACAAGTTTTAAGTTCTTCTATGTTTCAAGTCCCCAATTTTTTTAACAAAAAAGTTATTTAAAGCAGTTTTGAATAAAAGATTTTGCTCATTTGGAGTCTGTTTTTATTCAATTTTTCTTTCTGTTTTATTGACTTGACCTATAAAAAAAAACTTATTCTGACAACGGTCACAGTCAATATGATTTTTATGTGGACTAAAAAACAGAAGTAATTGATGATTTAATAAATGATTTAATAAAACATTTTAGATTTAAACCATCATTTAAGAAAATACTTTAGATTTAATAAATGATTTAAGAAAATATTTTAGAGACCAGAGACACAGAAAAATGAAGGTTTTATAAGGTCTTCAGACTTAAAAAAACAAAACAAAAACAGGAGAATTGTAGCAGCACAAAATTAGCCACAAAGAAACTGTTGTGCTTTTGTACAACAAAGTATATGCAGTTTAACTAGTTAACTGCCCCAATATAATGAGGAAAGTAATGGCTTTATCCATCTGTAACCGGGGAAACGGATAACATAGCCTTCAGACTGCCACATCAGCAAGCTAGCTGAAAAGCCTTTGCTGACACTACACATCTCTTTGAGGCAATGAGGCACAAGAGGGACAAACACAGAAGGAAAATACATTTCTTTGATCATCCGTGGTTTAGTTTACCATGTGTATAAGGGATTGTAACAGAAATTCATCTGTTTGTTTTTTAAACTCTCACACAAGAATAAAGCAGTCCTTCCTCACTTGTAGGCTACAGTCGGCACATGTAATTGTACAATTTTACAGATTTCACATTCTACTTTAAAGTGAAAAAACAGAGGTTGGAACTTAATTAACTAGCTCAATTATAACTTTTTAAATTCACCTTTGTGGAACAAGCAGACAAACCTTTTCTCTTAAAACAAAACTCACAACTTTCTGGAGCCTGCAGTGATGTGAAGTCACTTAAACCAAGACTAAGATGGTGCAGATAATCTTCAATTATCCAAATGACAAAAACACTAACGGACCCCTTTCCCCCTTACGATAATGTTTATAGAATGTTCTTGTAGTTACTTACAGTTTAAATGTAGAGATAATATTGTAACTAAAGATGTGCTGATGATTTGTTTTATAATTCTGCAATCCAGACTGTTATTTGACTGCATAATGGACACAAAATTAAGGACAATGTTGCTTGCCTTCTGTTAAGACTCTGTTCAGGAACTGGAACATGCATCTCTGTGAAACCAGTGGCAATTTTGAGCGCAGCATGGTCACTTCTGAGCCTTTATTGCACAGGGAAAAATACATTTAGGGAAAATGAAAAAGATGTAAAAAACAAGTTTATAAAAGCAAAGCCAGCTATTAATACAAACAATAGAAATAAACAATAAACAATAATAATACATTTTATTTAAACCAAGAAGGAACATGCAAAACAATTATCTTAAAGGAATCCACATGGATGGACAAAACTACAAAGATCCAAAGCTCCAAAAAAACAATAAGAGGGTCATTCTTACTGAATTTGTCGGGCTTCCTCTATGAAAACCAGTTCTTATAAATATCTTCTTTAGCCTTTAACATGTATGAGCATTCACTCCACTTTTTTTGATCACACATGCTGTGTGAGGAGGGGCGGGTCCAGCGCGGGAGCGACTCCTCCCACAACCGCGTGCAAGCTGCTGATCAGAGACTTTTTTCTCAAAAGTTCTAAATGAGACCTCCAGCGGCCACGAAGTCCATCTACAAAAGATGAAAATAGATGAACGTTGGTTAAGAGCCAAAAATCGCTGAAATACGTATGGGGCGTAGATCCCCCCTCCCCCCAGCTTTATTGAACATAACATTAAAGTACAAAACACAACATCAAGGAATCAAATAGATCATCAGCCGCAACAATCAATGCCATCATTCCAAACTTATTCAACCACATCAAATAATAAACGTAGCAGAAAATAGAACTTGCTGATAAGAAAATAAAGTATCTTAAAAAATATAGATGAGAATAGAAAAAATGTTTACAATACAAAGTTTTCTTAGAGGAGGGGGTTACATATCAGACAAAAAAAGCACAAATTGTTCCAGTGTTACTTGCTTTGGGTGTGTTCATTTTTTAATGTATTCATAAAACTGAAGCATCTACATCTTAAATACAGTAAAATTAGTGTTGTTGTTTTTCTTAATATCCTGCACTTATGTATGTAAAATTTAGATTGGGGTATGGGGCTTAGAAGTCAGTGAATAAAGTTGCAGGATTTGACTTTACGCCGGCCAAAAAAAAGCAGCAAAGGTTTCATACAGAGGAATGTATTTCAAAATAAAGGGACATTCAAAGATGACAAAGAAAAGTAAGAACTGCTTTGTGTTTCCTCATTTACAATTATTTTCCACTTTTCTGGTCTCAGAACAGACCTACAAAGAACATCGATAACAATAATGATCACAAATACAATGACAATTGTAAGTTTCCTTTTGATGGTAGTTAATATTATTGTTGGTAATACTGTATTATGGAAAATCCTTTAGCAACAGCAGTCTTTTTAAGTGTAACACAATTATACTTATTCTATATTGAAAGTGAGGGAGTATACTTGTAGTATACTTTTTATATAGCTACTATCTAAGTAGTGTAAACTATTTAAAATGTCCCAACTTAGTCTGAAGAAGTATTCGGTTAGTAAACTTCCAAACTTTACAAATACTTTCTTTTTTAACAGAAGTTAAAAGCTGATCATTTTTCTGTCAGGTGAAAATTGATTCGTTTTTGAGTCACTAGGTTTTTTTTCCACATGAAAAGGACATGAGCCAACTTAAGTCAAGTAATGTACCATAACATAAATTTAGCTAAAGCAGTTAATTTAATTTTAAATGAGAACTGTAAAAATAGCCATGTTTATTTTGGTATATTATTTTTTTTTAAACAAATTTCTTTCTCTCCGTTGCCTTTATTTTAGTTTTGATATTTTTATCAACTAATTTTGTCAAATTTAAAAAAAATATAAAAATGTATGAAAGGGTACTTATTTGTCACATTTTTAGTTGACAATCAGCTCATCTTTCAGTTTTCTGTGTGAAAAAAGTGACACAAGTTTTCGTATACCTACATCATCCAGCTGTGACTACATGAAAAGTACCCGAAAGCCCTGCTGATTGACATGTGCTCAACCCCCACTGCCCCAGGACCAAAGATAATTACATTGGCCCCTGTTGCTCTGGTTAAATGTGTGTTATCCCATTATATCAGTTATGTGTTCTTCTCTGCTGCCTGCTTTTGCCCTTTATCTGTTCTTCTGTGTGCCTTCTCCTCCTCCTCTTTGTTCTTTTATCTGTTCATCTGTCTCAGGGGAGGAAGCTGACCCTTACCTCGTCCAGGCTTTACAGATCGACTCTGTTCACTTTGTGTTACCATGTTTACATGCTCGAATATACAGTATGTATTTCTGTTTTGTTTATCTTCTCATTTTTGGTTTGATTTCTTAAAATAAACCAATTTTTTTTCATTTCCCTCCATTCTTTGGTCTTCAAATGCTGCCCTTTTTTAGTTACTTAAAAACTCTTAGTTCTTATTGATGATCTTTGCCAGAGTGTAGTATTAAATGATAAAACGACTATGAAAATGCAATTAATTGGTCTGTTGGGTGTCACCACATATAACTTTTTCTAATTTTAAAATGAATTTTAGTTTATTAAAAAAAGCCTAAAAGATCATTTCAAGATGTTTTCAGACATTGGAGCTTGGATTTTTTTTTAGATAAAATTGACAATCACACTTATTTGTAACCTGTGTAATTTTAAGCAAAATAGCTTGTCCTGTGGATTTTATTTTGAAAATCCTACTTTTGAAAGTGTATCTAAAAGAAAATAAAAGTCTGAATTGTTGCCTTTCTTTTTTAAGTCATCTTTTTTAAAAAACAATCTGAAGATTTTTTGTAAATTTTTTAAAGCAGACATTGACAAAAAATAGCAAAGTTATTCTGTAATGAAAACACGTCAAACTTTTATTTTCATACCTGAGAACAGCTCTCCATCGCCAATGACCACATCTACATAAAGATTCACCATGAAGAGAGTTCATCAAGAAAGATAAATTTGTCTACATAAAATATAGACTTATTTGTGCTTTTCAAAGCCTTTGGGATTGCAAAAGGCCCTGTGTGTAATGATAGTGCAGATATGGGCGACTTTTAAAAGGTGCGTGAAAGACCTGAAAGCTATAAGACAAGTCCATTAGTGGGTCCAGTGTTGAAGGAAGACCTCTGATCTGATGGTATCAGTGCTGCAGGGCAGAGAAAGTGAACACAACAAATCCTATCAGGCAGCACGGACAGAAAAACAGGATGACTATCTGCACAAAGTGCTCCAAAGCACGTCCTCTTGTGTAATGGCACACCGACACATCCAGGTATAAAAAGGGAAGAGTACCTTTGGATTTATCACTGACAAACGTGGAGACCTGGACCTTCAACACACAGGGGATGATGGAACAGAAGAGGAAAGACAATGGAGTGGCTGCTATGGCAGTCTGTTATGAGAAATTTGATCCTGCAGCATATCTGCAGTACAACTACACTCCACCGCGAGCTGATTTTGAGAGAAAAGACAGCATTGTACCATGGAAGCTGGCATGTCTGCACAGAGCTTTCACTGAAGGTGGGAAATAGTCAAGGCACTCCATTTTTGATTAAATTTACCAGTAGATGTTTCCACCAAAGAATAGCGGCGTGTCACAACTATTTTTTTCTTTCTTCTTTCATTTAGATCAGTCAACTTTGCAAGCCTTTTCAGTTTTGTTGTTTTCAGAAACAAGTTTATATTTACTGACAGATAGAGAAAACTGTGAATTTTGTTTTTTTTTCTTCCACCCTTTCTTCCACCTCATCTAGGTGATGTGAGTGGTGAGCTCCTGGTTGACATCGGTTCAGGTCCTACTTTGTACCAGGTGCTGAGTGGCTGCGAGGTTTTCAACAAGGTTCTGCTGACGGACTTCCTGGATGTGAACAGGCAGGAACTGAAGCGCTGGCTCAGGGACGAGGGAGGATGTAATCTGGACTGGACCCCGTACTTACAGCACGTCTGCAAACTGGAGGGACGGCAGTAAGTAACAGAGATCTACTGTTCAAACGATGTGTCATGTTTTTGTACACTTAGTTTTGGATTGCAATTGTGTTATCATGTGCATATTTGTAAAGTGAAAGACCTCAAGTTATCGAAGGAAACAACTATAACAAATAATACAAAGGCTTCTTTTCATTGTCAAACATCCACATGCTGTATTTCCAAATGCTTTTCTTTGTAACGTTTCATTTAATGCTGTTTGTTAGACCCTCAGAGTGGACAGAAAAAGCTGCCAAGCTGCGTCAAGTCATCACAGACGTCGTCCCCATCGATGTTCACTGCTCTCAGCCTCTGGCCCCTGATGTCCTTCCTCCATCAGGGGCCGACTGCCTGGTTTCCTGTTTCTGCCTGGAAAGCGTCAGCCCTGACTTACCTTCCTTCACCAGAGCCCTGGGACACACCCGGAAGCTCCTTCGGCCTGGTGGCCACCTCCTGCTCATCGGAGCCCTTGGAGAGAGTTATTATTTCGCAGGGCCTGGTGTGAGGATCCCTGTGGTCCCACTGGATGAAGCCCAGGTGTGTGCCAGTTTAAAGGAGAGCGGCTACACTCTGATTCGTCTGGAGGTGTACACGCTTCCTCCAGACATGAGGGTGGGGGTGGATGATGTAACAGGTGTCTTTTTTCTAAAGGCAGTCAATCAATGATCCACAAGTCGGTGAAATTGAAAAAGCTGCTTCTGTGTAAAAGGTCACATATATTTGTGGTTTGCACAATTGTCTGTGTTGCGATCATCCAAAAGTATTTTAAAGAAATCACACGAGTTGAATATTAATCTTTATTATTTTGTATTCTTCAGGGACAGTAAGCGTGTTTCTCTAAAACTGAGCAAACACATGAAACTCATTTGTATTGCCAAAGCACTTTAGCTGCGCTAGAAACGTTTCAAGGACTTTCTCCAGTAATCACAAAAACACCTAGTACAGCAACGAAGCTCTAAATATTGATAAAGGAGGATATCATGCAAACAATAACATTCTTAGCTCTGCTAAAGCCCTGCACTCGGATAAATGTGTTTTTCCCCTCAATAACCATTATGTGCCCTCTGACGCTGACTTTTCTTTAAATAAAACATTTATTGCACATGTTTCAAGTTTTTGTTTACTTTAACAACTAATGTAGAACGTTTTATTGTTGGTAAATGGGTCAACGCTTTTATTTAAATATTGTATGAACTAGAAGTATTATTTACTGGATGTCAACGGTGCGCAGAATAGAGGACATAAGTTACATGACAGTTTTAAAAATTTTAATTGTGGTAAATTAAACAAAAAGAAACAAAAAAAAATCCTAAGATTTTCTAATGCTTTTGATCATAAACCTCAAAATCAACCTCATAGCAAATTTGACACGAAATGGTCTGACAATATTTGAATTTTGGGTCTAAGCTTGGGAGCCTAAAGGATACACAACTCGCTTAAATTCAATTATCTGATTTGTTTGGGGTTTTTTTCACTAAAAGAAATATTTTTAGACATAACTCCACAAACTACAACACAACCTGCGATGTTGTAAAAGGAAAACCAGTTTTATGAGCAGATTTATGATTTTTATCATCACCTGGACCTAAAAACTTCTGATATCTCTCAGCCCCAACAGTTATGTGTCAACAAGCTTGTTTGACTTAAAAAAAAAAAAAGAAGGTATAAATTATGGCATTAAACTTGATCTATGATGACTACGACAGCACCATCTGTCATTTATCTTTTTTTTCCCATTGACCTTGCAAACGTGTACAGTTCCTGAGAGAACTCCCATGAGAATATCTATCAAAGGTCATTCATGCACCGCGTTCACTCCACAACCTCATTCCCACTTTCTGGCTGAGAACTGTACAAAAAATAAAAACTCCCTTTCTGTTAGACTAATTTCAGTAAAACATTGTTGCTCTAGTAACACAACTTAAATACTTCACACTTAAGTTACTATAACTACATCATTTTTTTTAATTATATTTAATTCCTTTAGGCAAATCAATGTGGTTCTTGGTCAGCATTTGAATATATAAACAAAAAACACGTTTGGAAATTAGTTATTCTATTGCAGTGTTTCTGAAATTTAAATAAAATATTAATTTACTTCTGATCTAATCTGTTCAAAGGAGTTCCAACTTTTAAATAACAGAAATGTTTGCCCGAATTAATCGTTTTTGTGGCATGCATACACAAAATCTTACAATTACAAACACTCTTCCCGACTTGATTTCTCTCAGACCTCTTTTCTTTTGTCATTAACTCTTTCCTCCCTCGTTCTGGGTGTTGTTTCTTTTCATTTGTCAAGGCTGAGCTCAGCCTTCGCTGTTGGATTTTCCTGCTTTGCTTTCTTCATACGGATCTGGCACTGAAGGAATTTAAAAAGTACAAGTGAGAATCCATTGTAAAGCAACGACTCCAACGTGAGTAAAAAAATCTGAATATTGCCCCCCCACCTGTGGCGGCGCCCATCTGCTGCCTCTTCACATCACGCTGCACCTCTTCATCCGCTGGAGAAGTCTCTTTGTCCATGTCTAAGGAGGAGAAGTGTGCCTGGGCCATCCTCTGGACAGCTGCAAATCAACATTATGAATTTATTCTTTTTTTTTTGTATCTGTTTGCATCCATAAACAATATTTTCACTATTTTCTTAAAAAAAGCAATTCTAAATTGGTAAATACGTGTTGCAAGATGAAGGAGTTATATGTCAGAGTAATAGTTCAAGAGAGTGAAACAAGCAATTCATTGAAAAAATTGGGGAAAGTCAACATTGAGGCAAGAGTGTGTGTGTGTTGTTGTGTGTGTGTTGTTGTTGTTGTTGTTTGTGTGTGTGAGAGAGAGAGATTCCAGCTGTATTTCACAATCCAGGATGATCTAGAACAGACCCACAGCTGTCTCTCCTCCTAATCTCACATAACACATGCATTCCTGCAGCGATACCCAAAGCAGACACACATTTCAGTGTTCTTTTTATAAATACACTCCTAATCCTGACAGATGACAAACCGCACGTTATTTGACCTTGATTCTACTGTTGTTATTTTGTAAAATTAATGACAAAGAGAGTTTCACAAAAAAATGAATTTACCTTTTAGAGAGGGTGGCTGGTAAGTTGACATATGAACAAGTTTAGGTTTTAAAACGCCTTTTTCACCCAGGGACCGCTGCAGAGAAAAGGAAAACACGTCATTAATGGAAAGCTCTTATAGGTTACTTTTTTTTCATATTTAGTATTCATTTTTTAAACCTTTTTATGCTTTTTTCATGTTTTTGCAGTTGTGGAAGAAGCACCTCTAAATTTGACCTTTGAAGAGGACAAGAGTTTTGCCTGACACACCTAAATAAATGTATTGATTGAATAAATCTCTTGCTATTTAGCTGTCTTCAATAAACAAATGTGACTCTTTTAATGTGTTTGGTAAAAATGCAAAACAAAATCCACCTATTTTGGACTTAGCATACGTTTTAATAAGTGTTATTGGGTCTCCTTTTAAATTTGCTAATGTTTATGTTAATTTTTAATTTAAACTACTGAATAACACAATCAACTGGGCAACCTGACGCTGGCCACTGTCTTCCTCAGGAGACGCTGCATCTGTCAGTCTGAAAAGCGTGGCAGGTGTCGGCCTCCGACGTCGAATCTTAGCAGAGACAAGAAGAGAAAAATGATTTCCTTCCTCTGATCAGAACGAAATCAAGGGTTCAAGCCGGGGATGATTTTTTTAAATTCTTTCTCCTCACCATCTGATAATTAATCATCATACCTTTTATTAATTTTTTTAACTCCCTTTACAACTTTCAACTCTTTATTTTCAGGAAGATATTAGCGTTAAACTAATGTACTGAGCATTGCTAAAATTATGAGCATTTAAATATTACACTTTAGTGAGTTTGTATTTAGTATCATTTTGAATCTTGAAGATTCATTGGTTCATTAAAAAAGCTAAAGTGACAATTTTATTTCATAATGTCCTAAAAGTGTGCCCATTTCTCAATTTTAAAGCCGTTTATAGCCGGAGAGCATTATTAGATAAGAGTGGCTGAGAAGCCAATCACAGCTCTGAGTGTGGGCATGAGATGTGTGGGCAGTTTTCACTCTGGAACAACCCTTACTGCCTTTTGTTTGTTGGATTCATCCATATTCATCATTTACTCTCTCCAACCAAACACAGTCGTCTGGTTTGGGGAACAAATGCAAATATGAGCGACAGTGGATAATTAGAGAGCAAATAGAAAATGTGTTAACACTTTTTTTTTAATGGGATAATGTCACAAATGGATGGTTTCACAGATTTGCTTGTAAAAAGTTCTTAGAACTGAAGGGCCACTCCACAATTAAGAACTCGTCCATTAACCTTCTATCATTATTGATGATTTGTAAAACAATGTGACAAGAAGGTCATGTACATTTAGAGAATGTGCTGCTTTCAACTGCTTTCCTCCCACACCAGGAAGTCACGATGGAAAGGACCAAATTAAAAATAACAAAATAACCAGAGGAATAAACATGTCATATTTAGACGATTTTGCTGCAGTTCATCTCTAAAAAAACAAACAAAAGAGACCCACACCGAGGCACAGCATTTATGCAAGTGTTGCTGTTTGTGAAGATGCAGCTAAAGCACAATTTTTTGCTCAGTCCCATTTCACAAACGCTTGGCAGCAAGTTAGCAGACTTAGCAATCTTAGCCATGACCTCCTCAGGACTTTCAACTGCATCTTTGAGGCTCCTTGAACAAAGAATCAGTGCGGAGTGAACAGAAATCCTCTTTTTCCTTTTGAACACATGTCAAAAAAAGGGATCTAACTAACATTTAGTTGCTTTTTGACCTTTTGCTGTGGCTGGATTAATTACGTCTCGTATGTGCGTCACATGTCTTTCACCTGACCCATTCGTCAGGAAAAAATTGCCAAAAAATTTTGATTGAAGTTCACCCGTGTTTTAAATCCTCCAATCAAATTAAATCTAATCACTGCCACCAAGCTCTATGTTGAAACACTGACGACCGGCAAACAATGGAGATTAAAAGTCTTTTTTTTTAAATCATTTTATGCCATCAAAGCAGCATGATTCACAGGATGTTAAACAGAGCAAACATTAGAGTCTGACTGGTTACTGTTTCTTTAAGCAACAGGTGGGACATAATTTAGGAATGCATTTACCGACTAACCCCAGAAGATTAGATTTGGACCAATCAGAAGAAGATAACAAATGAACTTTATAAGCAGCAGACTTGTGAAACATCTGGGCATCTAAAAGACAAATATTTTTTTCTAGCATAAAACTACAGTTCCAGATGCTTTGTTAACATTTTAACCCTTCAATTGGAGATGTCTGACATGCCACCGTTACACCAACACAGATTTTCCTCCTAAACCAGAATTAAAAGCACATTTACCTCCAAATGTGTCATTTTTGCCTCAGTGAGCTCAAATGCTCCACACTGCTGCACAAATGCAGCTTTTACCTGTCTGATATGGCTTTTGAATAAATCAGCCTTTTCATTTTACATAACATATTCTCCACCTCCTTCCATTACATGAGCAATTATGTGACCTTTTGTTTCATTTTTGTGTTGCTGAGCACCTCTCATTTTCACAATTACACATGCTGCTGCAACCCTCACTTTCCCCTCTGCTTCCATCTCTCTGAGGGGGAGGAAATGTTTCAAAAACCTCAGAAAAACCGGCTGCACCGTTTAGATTAATCCCTGCTGCTGCCCACCATGCATCAAAATACAGTGGCAGGAGTTATGTAACTGTCTTTTCACCTCAGTGAAAGACTGAACACACAAAAGGAGGAAGGAAAGCTTTACTTTAAGTCTTGAAAGTTTCTCATACTTGTCAATACCTCTGTCTGTGCACAAAATCAACCGATCAAACTGAAGATATTGATTAAAAACTAAAACAACAGAAAGAGTAATTATGTTTCCTAACAAAGACAGGTCTGACCTGCTTATTAAACACTATTATTATCTGTGTGGGCACGCTTCCTGGAGCTCACCATCTCCACCTGGCGCGGGTCCAGTTGGACTGGCACGGATGAAGGCACAGAAAACTGGATCTTCCTCTTTTCGTCCTTGTCTTCCTCCATCATCTTTGCGTCTGCGGGCAGCCTGGCCCCTCCACAGCCACGCGCACAAATGTCCAACTTAAAGTCCAACTCCGACTTATCCCCCTGTGCAGCCTGCATCCCTCCCTGATTTAAAATCTCACTTTTTTTTAAAAATTAGATGAGCGCTGATGAATAAGCAGCTCTGTCTCACAGCGGATTTTGGAGTTTGACAGCTTTGTCTGCTTCCTCCCCGGTCTGCCTGTTCTCCTCTTCCTCCCTCCCTCCCTTGCTGCTCGCATGCGTCTTTCACTGCGACATTGATTTATTCTACCCGTTGGGGAAAGGAGAGGTGTGAAGACGGCAAATGTGTGCTGAAGCTTTATTATAGTGCATGGTCCCTTCAGGTCCCGTGGGAAACTTCCCTTAAAAAGTGGCTCACAATGAAAGTGTGTGAAAAAAAGTTGACTCGTCTAAAGTGAGTGCAGTTCACAGACACACAGTTCTAGACCAGTCTCCACTTTTAATGTTGGATATGGGCATGAAAATTTACTTTTAAATGACATTTTGTCACCCTTTTATACTGGGGTGGGGCTGGGGGGGAGTCACTTATTCTACATTAGTAAAAGCCTTTTTTCAGCTGGAACTTTAAACTTTAATCCCCCTTTTTAAAACCATTTTTTAGAGAGATATCTTAGTCCCATAATAATCTGTCAAAAACCTGATGACATGGCACTTTTGAAAAACAAAAATAAACAGTTTCCTTTCAAATATGCTTCGGATTTCCAAAATGCAGGGTTTTTTTCATTATAAACATCCCTTATGGCACAATTTAAACAAAAGATATTGTCTTAAAATAAACAAATGAAGTGTTAAATCGTAACCCACCGCTGACATTTATTTTGTGTGTCTGTTTGCAGAGAGGTATTGTTATGAATGCATTGTATACCGGTTCACCATAAATTACACATAAAAGATCACTCTGAGAAAAAAACATGAATAATTCCTGGAAATCTTTATGACATAGAGAATGCAACAATATTTTAGCTTAAAATTGCGTGTAATATGTAGAGGGACTGATTCCAGTTGCGTAAAGATGCCAAAAGTCTAGATTAATGTAGATTTTAAGGTGAGATCCATTTTTATCTTAAAATTGTTTGTGATTTAAAAATTTCAACCATGTCTTCATATTCCTCATGGCAAAGGGAAAAGCTGAGCTCTTCCTTTCTGCTGTCCAGCAAACCAAATCAGTCTGATAAATACTCGAGAAGTCAGTGAAGAAATGTATTGCCTAGCAACCGCTTTTTTTTTTTCTTCTTCTTTTGCAGTGCAGTGTTAGCATGTGTGAGAGTCCTCCAGTATCAGTTACAAGATCTGGGGTCAGTGAGAGATGAATGCCTGTGCAGGTGCTGGATGAAAAGCTAGAAAAGAGACGGCTTATTCTGGTTTTGTGTAGGTGGATTTACTGCATGCACTATGGCAACAATGTGTTGGCTAGCAGTCAAACTCTAACTATTTTCTTAAGACTGTGCAATGGACAAGATGTTCCTGTTGATTCATATGTGGGGCTCCATATGCAATAACTGTTAATTAGAGATAGAGGCAGAGAATTCCCACATGATGGATTCATGCTGAACTGCAGCTATAACTTGAAAATGCTCAAAACAAGCAGAGATGACACATGACTGCAAACTTTGAGAGTAAGCCTTTCAGATAGAGACTTCAGGTCACATCCATGTAGATAAGATGTCATGAGCGTTCTGGTCTGATAGATCATATTGCCTTAAAAAGAGGGGAATTAAAGATCAAAATGACATAAATTACTGAAATTTTATATATGTTTGTAATAATTATAATTATAATTTTATGACAGAAACAGAAAAAAAAATGGAAAAACAGGACTGTTGCACTGCTAAAATGCTCATCCTTAAATGCATTATATAAATCTACCACAAGATGGCGCCAACACACTGGACTTTGCATCAGTGCCGTTTATGTCTGAATTTTACTCTTTAAATCAAATAAATATGTTAAAAACTTGAAATTTATGGGATATATTAAGATACAAATATTTTGCAATCAAAACTTTTGACTGGAAAACCAAAATTGTAATTTTTAGAACCCACATGAGATCCTATGTCTATATAGGCCAAGCTGGGGCAGACAGGTGCTGGACAAACTGTGGTGACAATACATACATGATCACACACAACCAGGTTACTGTCCACCTTGAGACTGGAAGGTTGTGAGTTCAAATCCCTGCCGTGTCCTACCAAAGACTCTAAAAATGGAACTTAGTGCCTTCTGCCTTTTACTCAGAGTTAAGGGGTTGGATTGGGGAGTTAGACCACCAAATGATTCCAGATTGCAGCTTTAATGCAACTCCCTGAGGGGATGGGTCCAATGGGACTTTACCTTTAGCATGATTTTTGGCATTGCCCAAAAATAAGATCTTCCATTTGCTGGACCCGTTTTATCCCTTATGGGGTCACGGGGCTGACGGAGCCTACCCGGCTACTGTAAGGCGAAGGCGGGGTACACCCCGGACAAGTCGCCGGGCTGTCACAGGGCCACAATCGCGCACTCACACATTTTACAACTGAATTTATGTTTTGGGCAATTACTGGTGTGAAGTCAGTTTAGACAACTGTGTTGTGATATTGGGCTATACAAATAAAATTGTTCTGAATTGAACTACAGCTGAAATTGGAACAAAACGGATTCTGACTCTGATCTCAAACTTCTGATTCTGGACAAGTTAGTAGAAAAAAAGAAAAAGAAAAAAAGAACTTCTGATTCTAATCACAGAATTGGGACTTTCCTTAGAATTATGAAGTTTTCCTCAAAATTCTGACTTTCATGTAAGGAATTCTGACTTTTTTTCATGACTTCTAGAAGTTCTAGCTGACATTTAAGTAAGAAGTCTGAGATTAAAGTAAAAATTCTGAGATAAAAATCAGAATTCTTTTTGGCCCTTTATTTTTTCTCCATGGCTCTAATCCTCTTCCGTATTATATAGCTCCTTTTTTCTTTTACTTTCTTTCTTTTGTTGTGATGTTGTTAGGATGAACTCCATCTTAGGACATGTTACTGTTTGTTATTGTTACGTTAATTCCCTAAAATATTGCATATTAAGGCAATAAAGTTCTAAAAAAATGTAAAAAATCCTAATGTGAGGAGTCTGAAATGATGAATTTTAAGGGGTATATTTCCACAAACAAAATACTTTTTAAGACAAATTAAAAATATGGAAAGAAAAGCAAAATATAATGGTATATAGGTGGTTAAAGTATAATTTTCAACGTATTTGACAAAGTCCACTGCACCAATTTTTTAAATCCAGCAGATGTCACTAGAATATAACTATAAATGGTAATTTTGCAGAAAATTGCGGGTCCTTTGGTAATTAAAACATACAGTCTGTGTAAGGTCTCTCATAAAATCCATGACCTAGCACTGAGGACATAATCCAAGCCAGACACATCAGCTACAAGAACAAGTGGAATAAATGTGTGTTATTAAGCCCCATTTGCATTTACTGACCCTGTCTTTTGTTGTTTGTTCTTGTTATTAATTTATAGATGATTTTTGCTCATAGTAATCTAATCTGGTCTGTTTGTTTTTAGAATAGCTCTATTTTAAAGCTCTTATCAAATCTTTTAGTTACCATGTATCATTTATGTCACTTTGGATCACAATACATGGACAAATAAAATTAAAGAAATTTAACTTCTTTATTTTATTCTAAAGATATATATATTTAAAACGTTCACTCTCCTTACATTTGGATTTCAACCATATTTTCTGGCCATGAACTATATATTCATCAATTATGAGGGTGGGAAAGGTCAGGTGCAGAAACATTTCAGATGTTTCAGCAAAGATGTGATCATCAGCAACACTCAGAAGATGATGCGCCTCTGGATTTCTTTATTATTCTCTCCCCCTCTTGTTCCTGATCTTGCCCCATCTCTTCGCCCCTCTTTCCAATCTGTACCTCTGCCACCTTTGGCACCGGTCCGCCCACCAGCACCTGTGCCAAGCCTGGCAGCACAAACCAAGATGCTCTGCTTAGCTGAGTTCAATTGAGTCATTTAGACAATTGCTCTCTCTGATCTTCATGGCCTGGGAATCATCCCAGGCCGCTGAAGGAATTAGGTTTCTGACATTTGATGATGGTGAAAATAATACTGTTTTAGTTATTTCACTGAAATTGTATTCCCACAGTTCTTATGGGGATTATTTATTGGCATCCGATTTTGTGAGCCGATCAGCTTATCATTATAGGGTTTCTATAACTACATCTTTTAAGGTGGTTGTTTCTCTAAATTCTCTATGTGAGATTAACCCTGTTTTTTTTCCTAACGATATAGAGGCTAACGGAGGATTTTTCCCCCACTACCATCCTCTCATTCCATTTTCTCTTTCAGCTCAGTGACAGATGGCGAGTCCTTCTCCCCGAGGGGAAGCCAGTCTCTCTGAATGCGGCCGCATGTCAATCACCCGCTCTCATGTGATGGCTCTTGCCAATGACGTGCCAGCCATATGGGCCTGGCATCAGAGCTCGTATGTAACCCACCCAGTCCTGCCTCTGAGGTACCACACGGCTCCCTCCGCGCGTCTGGGCAGAGGATAGACGCGGCTGCAGCAGACAGAGCAGGGAGGCAGGGCAAGAGAGAAGGTGTGAGGACAGACACGCAGCGTCTCGCCTGCAAGAGCAGCCGCGCAAAGGCGTGTGGATGCGGTGCCCACCTGGAGAGACATGGTATAAACAAACCGGCTCTGTCCTGTCTCTGAGCTCCACTACGGAGGTACGTTTACGCATCCGCAGGTTCACATGAAGCTCCACGTTTGTTTTAGTCTTTGTGTTGCAGCTGAGGGGGCAGGAGGGATGCTGCTACTGCTGGTGAGGAGAAGATTAGTAAATGTTCATGCATTGAGCGTCATCGATCATAAGGAACAACACGTTTTTTCCCTTTTCTTTTCTTTTTTTGTGTGATTTGATCTTTTTGATTCCAACCTGTCCTCCAAGGAGCTGATCACAAGAGATCGACTCTAATCTATTTAACTTAAATTCTATTTTATTAAACGGACACATTTCAATCGTGTGGCAAAAGTGGCATTTTTCCCTCAGAAATCGAGCAATAAAAGTCAAATTTGTGTGGTGCGTAAGCGAGTGTGCGCATGTAAGGGGGTGGGGGTGGGGGGTACATGTGTGTGTTCCTGCAGGATGAGCACCGTGGGGGTAGAAATCTCCACAGAGAGACACAGGCTAATTGACAAGGTATTGGTTGGCATTAATTACATTGTGCTTACAAGATTAAAAAAAAAAGGAAAGAAAAAACTTCACATCTGAGCTCCTGGATGCTAATGCGCCACAATAGGACTCAGCAAGCAAATACAAGGTACATTTTCTTTAAATCATGAGTCAAAACAGAATGTATTGATGTGAGAAAATCCTAAGGAGGAAAAATCTTGGTTAGAATGAAATAAAGAAATGTTCCTAATTAAACCGGTTTGAAATTATTTTCCTGACTTATTCTCAGAAGACTAAAATTGTACTTTTTATATCTGATTTGTCTTTTCAGGTTTTAAAAGGAATAGAGAATGTTTATAAATTTCAAAATGTTTCCCTCTTAGATACTGACTCCCAATACGGATAAAATATTCTTTTTCGATCCCGTGCGTTCATCAGTGTTTTGGAATGCCTTTGGGATGGTGTTTTTCGTGCGTGGACGCAGGAGGGACGCGCATTCACGGTGCGTCCCGTGGGAAATCAGAGGAAGCTTGTTGACGTGGCTCCCTGAGCCGCACAGAAGAGAAAGAGGCCGAAGAATGCCCCGCGCTGCTGATTTGCGCATGATGAACACATTTTTGTCTTATTGGAGAGATACATTGAAAAAAAAAAACGAAAATTAACAAGGAGAGGTGGAAAACTTTGAACATCAATCTGGTTTAGAACCTGCAAGGACGTGTAGTTTTAAAATTTGCTTTCATATTTTTATTTTTGACTTATATTTAAGACAAGTATAAAAATAAAGCTGTAAAAGAAGTAATACGTGCTGCACAAATGAGCCACCAAACAAGGGAAATGTTTCAAATTTTATTTTTAAAAATATAACTTTGTCCTCAAAAAGGGGAATTTCTTTAGTAACTTTTCTTGTTTTGTTTGTGTGCGTAAAACGAATCCATGAGAAATCAGTCACATAAACAGTCAAACTGCAGTGGTGATGTGCTCCTCCACAGGTTGCCCGCCACAATGTTGAGCCGTCTGTTCAGTGAGGTGCTGCCTGACGTCCAGAGGCTCGCAGCGGACTGGGTGGGGGACAATGAGATCGAGGACTGCAAGACCAAGGACGGCCACGACCGATGCGCCCTCGATGAGGACGAACTGGACGAGCCGCAGGAGGGCAGCAGCCGAGCAGAGTCTGAGATGGCCGGCGATGACGATGAGGATGATGAAGCTGAGGAGGAGGAGTGCGGGGATGAGAACAGCGGGGACAAACCCAAGAAGCGCGGGCCAAAGAAACGAAAGATGACACCCGCACGCGTTGAGCGCTCCAAGGTGCGTCGACTTAAGGCCAACGCACGGGAGCGCACGCGCATGCACGATCTGAACTCTGCGTTGGACAACTTGCGCAAAGTTGTGCCATGCTACTCCAAAACCCAAAAACTCTCAAAGATTGAAACTTTGCGGCTGGCCAAGAATTACATTTTGGCGCTTGGGGAGATTTTACGCAACGGAAAGCGTCCAGATGTTGTGAGCTACGTGCAGATGTTGTGCAAAGGCCTGTCTCAGCCCACCACCAACCTGGTGGCGGGTTGTCTGCAGCTCAACACCAGAAACTTTCTGACCGAACAGTGCACGGATGGGGCCCGCTTCCACATGCCCAGTTCTCCTTTCTCCGTCCATCCTTACTCCTACCGGTGCTCTCGACTCTCTAGTCCTCACTACCAGCCCGGCACGGGTGCGCTCAACATCAGAGGCCATTCCTACGGCTCTGGATATGAGGGTGTGTTCCCGACGGGCGGGACTTCTCCAGACTACAGCAGCCCAGACTACGAAGGCCAGCACAGCCCGCCCGTGTGCCTGAACGGCGGGCTTTCCGGGAGGCAGCAGGAGCCCCCTGAGACAGACAGGAACTATCATTACTCTATGCATTACTCCGGACTGAGCACATCCAGGCCCAGCCACAGCTTACCGTTTGGGCCCTCGGGAGCGCGCAGTGGCGTTGCGCACTCAGAAAACATTCCACCTTTCCATGACGGGCACCTGCACCATGACAGGGCGCCACCATATGAGGACCTCAATGCATTTTTCCACAACTGACAAGATTAATGATCCAAGCAGGCTTATGAACTTTACAATGACAATCTTATATTGTTCTGGAAATACAGGAGATCCCTAAAATATTTGAGACATGGAAGTGACAGAAAGCATCCTCTGATAATCTTCTGTATTCTGATGTCATCCCTGTACTGTTGTACACCCTTTCAAAGTGTGTCCACTATAATCCTGTATGCAGAATCAGTGCAATTGACATTATCAATGTACTATAAGCCAACAAGAGACGTGTTATGAAAAAAGAAAGGAAATAAAGTGTTTTATAATTGTCTGAAAATGTGAGTTATAAAAATAACCAAAAATGACTGACAAATTGTGAACTTTAATTCAAAAGACGTAATCAGGGGAAAAAAACTTCTTTTTTGTGACTACTTCTCTCCACTTTTTTCTTAAAGTATTTTCATAATCAGATTATTGTTTAATAGATACAGAGCCTTTGATTTAAAACGACCCAGTAGATTTTGGGATACTACCATAAAGCATGTAAATTATTTGAAGAACTGCTTGTTATAATGACTCTACTTGACGCAGAATAAAATAAAATAGAAATCATTAAATAATTACCTGAAATCAAAATTTGTATTTAAAAAAATATTACTTTTAAAAACAATATGGCCATGTAAAGTAAAACATTAGTGGTCAGGTCGGGATGCAAAAAAAGACCAAACAATGCATGGGGAATTGTTTATTTCATTCTGTGTTGGAAACTGATGCATTTATGAGCAACAGCTTTCCCCTTCAAAATATGTACATTTTTTCTAAGAAAACGTTAAATATTTCTATGCAAAGATACAAGGAGGTCGATTTACGAGTCCCATTAAATGGCATCACTTGCGCAACACTTTTGAAAAATTTAGATTAAGGGGAAATAAGACGCAACAAACCGCCAGGTTTTCTCATTTAGTTCTGAGCAGAGTGTTTGCCTTCAGTCAGTGGAGCCACACGCAGCTCTGTCGAGCGTGGATCAGGCCTCACACCTGAAATAATACTACGGTTTGACGCACCGGCCTGCGCTTAGTGCACGTCAACACGGGTCCCAACTAAATTTGGGTCACGCCGTTGCAGAAACATTGAAAAGAAAATGTTTTAATTTAAATTATTATTATTTTTTAAAATAATAATAAAACATTGGGAAGTTTGTACAAAAAAGAGCCTTAACAGTCAAAATAATTGAAAAGCCTGCTTGTCCATTCACAGTGAAGTAAAAGTTATTAATAAAAGTTTTGTATTTCAACAAAAAATATATCTTTTTTGTCAGACTCCTATAGCACCTTGTATATGCTAGTATTTTCTGGGCCAGTTCACATTATTGGTGATTTCTCAAGTCAATAGCGGGAGCAAGCCCATCTTTTGGAAAAGTGCCCTGGGTCCCATATGGTGGTGCCGACATCCAGGGGAAATCAGTACCGGGCACTGAAGTGTGGAAATTGTCCTGTTCGACTCTGAGAGGATAAAGGTATGGTAAATGGAAATTTGGGGTAATAAATTAAAATTAAAAAAGAATAAAGTCGTCAGATCATATGAAGGCCTTTAAGCGTATTTTTTCTCCAAATATTGATGAGTTTGTTGTGTGGTCAAAAATAACCGCCTGACTCAACAATTGGCTTGAAACATTAAGCGGGTGAAAAATATCTTGTGGCCTGTGGTTTGCTGGCACGCGCGTGCATCCACGTGAGAGCGCAAACTTACACAACTCACAGCAGGGGAAAAAAATCCAGATTATCATCAAAATGTAAATATAGATTATTGTAACATTTGTATTAATCTCAAAAGAGCAGAATTTAATAATAAAAATGTGAAACCTCGTGATATTTAAACAGCTACGGGGCAAATACAACATTAAACTTTTCATTACACGCATTTTAAAAGAAACAAAATAAGAACACAAAAAAGTATTCTGGATAAAAGCTATTTTAATTTTAGGGAAACATGTTTTAAGTTCAATCAGACAATTCGTTTTGCTCTTTCCGAATTCAATAATATATGACAATAAAGTTGTTTAAAAAAAGATTGGATGACTTGTTTGAAAGTTATAAAGTAATGTCATAATTGAAACTGAAACTGGACTTAAACTTTTTAAAATTTATTTAGTTATTTATAGATAAGCTGTGCGTCAAACTGCGCAAACGTTGATCAATTATAACTTTTCAAGTGTCCATTTCTTGCGCGCGCGGGTGCACGTGGAGGTCTGGCTAACTTCTAACCTCTCACTTAGCCTTTGTTTTTTCTTTGTTTTTTTTCTTTTCGTGAAGACAGCTCGTGGTTGGCAGAAGACCTAATAGAAGAGCCGGTGCCAAGTCGCTAAATGTCTGAGTACCAGTAAAGCCGGGGACCAGTGAAGCCCACCGCCACCGACCCGGTGCCAGCTGCGCCACGCGGCAGCCAGGCGGTCCCTGCCAAAGTGGCCCTTGTGGGAGGGACCCTGTATTTCTTTCCTAATTCACTCAGCATCTGTTCGTTATTCTCCAAAGTTAAAGCAAGCTTAGTTTCCATGCGTGGCGGAAAAGGGGGTATTCCGGTCAGGCAGGGAGGTGTTAGTTATACAACCAAACAGAATTATTAATACAGAAATATTCAATTAATCTTAATAAAAACGTTTAAAAAATGAATGTGACCTTTTGTATCTCATCAGTCCACATAATTCATTTAAATAAATAAATCAAAATATTAAATTGTAATTATTATCATTATTATCATTGATGTTGTTAATATTAAGACCTATGGAAGCTTGGGATAAACGATTTAACCTTTAACATTTATTTCAATGATAGGCCTTTTTCATTGACCTCATAAAAGCAGATGGCTTTTGAATTCTGATTAGTTTTTGATCAACAAACAGGCCAAAGTAATGCATTAAAAACCAGTTTATGTGACAAATAATGCCACGCAATTATCACAATTGAATAATCTGTCTCATGGTTCAATTTGAACACTCTGAATAGGATCAACTGGTATAAGATACCCGGACAACTCTGCAAACACAGCGCTACAGGGGCAGGCCTGTTCCACTTTAAATGCCCATCTGGACGGTTTAACTCCCATTTATTGAATTAGATAAACATTTATCGGATTATATTTAGGGATTTAACTGGAAAAAATATTTAATGGGAGTAATCAGTGTTACATGATAGGATATGGAAAGGCAGAAGTAAAGCAGTCCTCTTGATTATTCACTTCAATATGAAGGGAAAACAGGCAAATTGTGTAAAATAATATTATAAATCTCAGTGTTTGTGAGACTGGGGTGTGTAATTGTTTCCAGCTTTTCATTTTTAACTTTCGTTTTGTTTGGTGCACATAGGAATCACCTCCACTGCAGTGGGCATCAGGTACACCAGCCAGCGACCCCCCATCTATGCCACGCCCAGCTGTGTCAAACACTGAGGAAGCTGGCATGAAGCAGAATTCCACTACAACAAAGCAGCTTTTGCAATGCAAAGGCATTTTCTGAATGTGTGCGAGTCACGTCGGTCAGCATGACGAAATGTGAGCAGACATACGACACGCAATCCAATCAATAACATCGTCAAAATAAAAAGATGGGGCCTCTCCATGATGCTTTAAAAGGCTACAAAAGTATAATGTTTGATGGTGTGTTTGCCTAAGAGCAGTGCTTGAAGTGGAGCCTTTGTTGTGCATGGTAGGGTATAGAGGTTGTTGTCACTGCACAGATGGTGGAGTACATATTTTTTATTTATTTATTTTTAGGGGGGAGTGTGAAGAAATGAAGAGGGGGCGCAGAGGAAAAAAAAAAGGGAAAGGAAAGGCAAGGAGGAGGCTTGCATCTCTGATGCTGCCACGCCACGGTCACACGGGCAGCATTAATTGGCCTCCATATTGAGGGGTTTTGCGGTGCTGTGGGGTGGGCAAACTCCCAGCTGGACCTGTCAGATGCTATTCAGTCCAGCTCATTGCTCTCGCTCCTTTCTCCCCTCTGTCTCTCCTTCACCGGTTTGTTCATTTCTTCTCCTTTTTTGCTGGCCTTTTGCCAATGTCTTCCATCTCTTGTTCATCCCACACAAAAACTTACACTCACAGTTCCTCTTTTTTCATCATCACTTACTTCTTTCACAACACTTTCCCCTCCCGGCCTATCACTGCTGTCCTCACTTTTGCTTTTCTTTTTCTTCCTTGAAATTTTTTAGCATTTATGGCACATGCTCACTTCTATCTAACACGTTCAGTATCTTTAAGTACATCACACCTTTGTCGAGCTCCTATCACTGGTCACCCACGTGTAAAATCACACACAATCCCGCAGAGTTTTTCATCACCTCAGAAGACGTCATAGCAGGTGTAACTTCGGAAACACTCCAACCCGGACCATACTTTCCAAATAGCACAAAGGATGGGAAGAAATATGGAACAGCAAAACTCTCAAATGGTGTGTTTTTATGTTAAATATCACTGTATTTTTTTTCTTTTTCCATCTGTTTCTTCTAAGAAACAGAGAAAGAGAGAAGTTGTGAGGAGGAAAAAAAGGACTTTGTTACTCCACAAACAAAAAATCCTGCACGTTTCAGAGCACTTCATCAATTTTTTTGCTCAAACAGGATTTTGGAAGCTTCAGTGTTTCATCCCTTGAGGGAATATGGAGTACAAATCTGGAAAAAAGCATGATGTTCCATGACAGAAGGAAGCTTATAAAAGCAACAAGTCACCTGTGAGCTATCAGTCATCCAATCAAGCTTTGTAGCCACCCCCAACTGTATTCTTTTTTCATTGAGCTACAACTTGTAAAAATATTTTGAACTAAAGGAAAAATCAAATGTATGTTAAATAAAATCAAAATTAAGATACCTCTGTCCTCTAACATTTATCCATTCCCTTGATTTATTTCTTTTTTCCTCTTAACCAATTCTTGCTGTATCTTCCATTTTTGCAACTTTAGCTTGAATGGAAAACTCACTAACACAAATATTTTTTAATATAATGGGAAATTAATTCGGGGTTGAAGGGGGTAATATGATCTAAATCCCCAGTTGGATATATTAAACAATTTGTAACAACATGTACTGATGTACAGTGCCTTCACCCAACAGTAGCTGGGATAGGCTCCAGCAACCCAAGGACTAAGCAGATTTAAAAGATGGATGGATTAAGCAGTATATCATGATGATTTTGAATTGTGTTTTCGTTTACAAGAGACGTATAGCAAATCTGACAATAAAACTATTAAAATAAATACAACATGATTTATAAACCCAAAACAGACTTGCATTGCCCATCTGATTTCACGTTGTTTTTTTTCACACATATAAAAACCCTTCAAGGGTGAAAGTCAAAGCTGAATGTTTGCCTTCATTGACTTTGATTTTCTTTTTAACAACACATGTTTACTTATTCTCTACAAGCTTAATATTATATCCATTATTTTATGTTTTAACTGTTTAGTGAAGTGATACCTTTAGTTGCTTTGTGTGACTTTGTGATGGGCATAAAAAGATGTTGACTTTTATCTGAAAAAGAACATTTTATATTTAAAAAACGTAAAAATATTCACATTTATGAAAAAAGTTAATGTCACATGACACTGTATCTTGAACAATCTTCTTTTTTTTTGGGTGAGATGGACTTTGAAAATGTCTTGTCAAAGCCAACACTCTCAACAATGTTTTATTTTGTTTGCTTTTCAAAGCAGTAAAATGAATGACAAAGATTTTCCTCACTTTAAAATGATCTCCTCTGTTGTGGTATAAGAACTCTTGAATGATAACTATTATGAAATATTACATTTATATGAGTAAAAAAGTTGTATTATGTTGGAATCAACAGAGCTATTAATATCTTTGTTGACTAGTTTTTGTCGTTAGTCTGGAGAAAAAAATGTTTACTGATTAAAAAATACACCAGTCTTGGATTTATTAGAGCAATTGGTGACATTTCTGAATTTGGATGCAATTACACTGAGTCTTACATGCCAGTATATTAACAACATAACGTAAAATAATAATAGTATAATATTTTCAAGTTTGACTTTTCTAAATTGCAATAGCCAATTAAAAAAATGGACGTTTTAATTTTTAACCCAAAACTCTGCAATCTTTAGTGTAAAATCTAAACTGCAATGAAATGAACGAGAAGACTTGAATGAAATGTGTTTGTCCTGTGGAGTGTCTTTGTGCTGCTGCGTGCTGCTTTGAGGAATCAGCAAGGTGGGGCTGTAATGGACTAATGAACAGCTGTCGCTGGATTTAAATGCTCTTTCACACATACATAGACTGCCACAGCATCCCACATACGCATGGTTACACCATGTGCAAAGCTGCACACACACGAGCGCTTACAAATCTTCCACCTCTTTAGCTTGTCTTTACTTCCACAGGTTTTTAACTTTGTGTGGGTCTAAACATTTAAGTTATTGTTTGCCCTTTTCATGCAATATTTGATTTTAACAGAAAGCAAAACTTTTTTTGGAACATTTTCAGATACAGTGTAATCCAACCAGATATTTTTACTGGGACTGGGTGTCACCGGCAAACTAAATCAATATGGTTTTGGTTCACAAAGTAACATTGCAGTTAGATTTACATTACAATATGATTGAATTAAATATCTGTTTGTTTGATGAATTTTTCATTCTTAAATAAACTATGTCTGATAATACATTCTGTCATTAAAAGAAAAACAAGTGATTTAAACTTAAAGTGGGAATTTCTGTAAACATACATTCCTATATTAAAAACTTACAGAAAAGTATTTTTTTGCTTAAATAATACAAGATATTTCTGTGTACAAAAGGGATGAACAGAGTTGATGAATGAAAATAGCTTTTTCTAAGTGAAGACCAATTAGATTTAGTAAATCAAACTTTCCAGTCAGCCATACTTTAACTGTCCAACTCTTAGCAGTTTTCGTAGCTTTTGTTTTTATCAAACTGTGAGAAACAGAATTAAACAACAATGAATAGAAGTGGTTAAAGCAGGTTACCAAAATTGCTTTGTGTATCAATCATCTTTTTTTCCATAAATTTAAATCCCCTGATGAAATTCAATAACCGCCACTAACTTTGAGTCTTTTTTAGCTGCTGAATTTGTCAGATACCAGGAAAAGGATCTCTACAAATAATTTTATCTGAGAAATTTTCTGGTAAGTTGTCTTTGTTTTGTGTTTCTATTTTAGTTGCAATGTTGGACGGAACTATGTGTGATATCAAAAAGTGGGTGTAATGGAGAAAATAGCTCTCATAACATCCACAACTTGCTGCAAACGTGTGGAAAAAAGCTGTTATACAGTATGTCTGTTTAATATTGTTAGTCTTATATAACACGGTATCAGCTTTTACAAGATGTTGATCAGTGGTATAAATCCTACAATAATAGCCTTTTTTGTATTGAGTGTAATAAACAAAGAAAATATGTAGGGAGGCTTCTAACTAAAGTGCAGCTTTTATTGTTTTTTTAAGAATAATCCTTTTTGTACGAACAAAAATATAGAGGTATTTATCTTTTAAACTCTGAAAAGTAGAAGAACATTAACAAAACACAGATGTGGCTCAGATCTAAAACTTGTAAGATGTCCCAATATTAAGAATGCTGTACACATTACTTTAAAGTGTACCCTGTTTGTCCCCTTTGATCCAAAAAAGGAAGTAAAGTTTGTCCCAAAAGACAAAAATGATGAAGAGCCCTTTCTAAAAAATGCAACAAATGGATATTATGGCTAAAAGATGAATAGAATGAGAAACAGGGCATATTAGCAGCTAGCCTGGTTTTAAGCAAACTTTTGCACACATGGATGGAGAAAACCAACTCCAGCAAAGGCTTTGGGGCTTTCATTGTTAAACTTCTGTGTAAGACTCATTCTCAGCGCATAAAAAAATAAAATAAAATAACAGCAAAAAAAAAAATCCCCTTTTTGTAAGCAATTAAACAGACCATGCCATGCCACAGCATTTGAGAAATATACTGTCAGAGTTTGACAAAAAATGACTTTTACAAAAGCATTTTAAATTAATTATGTTTTTCTTATAGTGACATTTAAAATATACCTCATTTGTTTTATTTGGAGAATCTGATAAATGTATTAGTACTACAAAAGAACCCCAATGATGAGGCTTTTATGCTGTTCATTTTCAAACATCTAATGTTTTTTGGGGGGCAGAATAATAGTGCAGCATAGCCTCTGATCCAAGACATATGGTCTGCGTTTTAAGAAGCAAAAGCTTTTGCAGCACCTGAAGCATGTAAGCGGTCATGTGAATTGATGGAAAATTACTAATAAAGCAGGATTGGAACTCTGGAATATTGTTTGTGTCCAAGGAACCCCAAATTCTTGTTCTTTTCTAGATTTTTTTGGATCTATTTTCCTTCAGACTATGTTTATTATGCTATAGTGTCTGTTTTTTATAATCTGTGCAATGTGTACAACTATGTATTATAACCTCTATGCCTTTCACTCCTGCTTTTATTTTTACATTGTGAGCCAAATTCGACAAATTTGAAAAATTAAAACCAGTCACAAAATTGCCAGCCATCAAAACTACACATCAGAGCTAACGTGCACGAGTGCGAGTATCCACCAGGATGAATAAATCAACACCATCCCCTAAATTAATCTCTCTCAAGTCAAAATTTTATTACAGATGAGTTTGGACATCTCCATGGCAACAGAAATTCCACCGCCATTCCCAAGTGAATTCGCAACCAGCATGCGCGTACTGACAGCGTTGCGTGCCATGTACACTGTGTTCACTGTACACCTGAGCACAGAAACATTCACACGGCACACATGGACATGCATGCAAACAATCCCATCCCACACCAAAACAAACGGGACATTTGAGTCATCGCTCATGCCGAATATTTAAATGTCACATTCTTCACTCCACTAACTGACAGCTCAAGTTTGTCCATCTGCAAGCAAGCAAACACACACTCTAACCCACATACACACAGAGAATCAGCACACTTTGAGTCTGCTGTATTCTTGGTCTTTCCAGTTGGCGGCGGCCAGACGCGGCGGGGCTGGCACAGCCAGAGTCAGAGTGCCAAGGGGAATGGAGCGCCACATGGCACGTTCATGGCGGGGCCAGCTGGGGGGGGGGGAGGGGGGGGGGTGAGGGTGGGTGTGTGTGTACACATTTCTGTGTGTCAGACAGGGGGTTGGTGGAGGGGTGGTTTTGCATCCTAAATTCCACAACATCTGTTCAATAGGCAGCACCATATATACCACTAAAGCTGGTGTGTTTACAGGCAGCCATCTCAACAGCGGGACAGTGTTTAATGGGCATGTGCGGGAGCATGTGGATGCAAAGGTGTTATGGAAGTGGGGGAACAGGATAATGACGCTGGATGTTGAGGGCAAATTTCAGTTTTTCTGTTGTTGGCTGTCGCTTTGGAACTCCACGATTGGTTCAAAAAGCTCAAAAATTAAACAAGAGCGATTCAATTTGCCTCCCATATGGCAGTTTTGCTCGAGGCTGATTTATGGTGTCTGACTGAAGATCATAATTTGTAGTTGATCACAACAACTGGGCTACGAGTAATTGCAACATCATCTTCCTGCAGTTCCTAAGCCAGTGAACTTGCTGTGTACTGGTGCAAGGGGAGTTGTCTCCCTCCTGAGCTGAGAGTTCACAGAGAAACTGTGCGTGAAAGCTTCAGGACTTTTCAGCTGCTTGCCCCAAAAGAGAAACCTTAGTCAAAATAGAGCCATTCCAACAGAACATGCATGCAAATGCTTACAGCAAAACATACTGTATGCATGCATATTCGCTGACTCTCTCCCCACCCATCCCCTCGTCATCCCTGCTGGCACTTTGGGGAAAAGCGCCTCCTCCCACTCCCGTTTATCCCTCCCCCCGTCCCCCACCCATGGCAGCCAACGTCCCTTGCAGCGTGGCGTACCATCTGTTGCCCCCCCATCCTTGCCACCCCCCCACCACCGAACACCATGCCACCCTTTACCCCATCTACCATTCCACCCATACAGCAGCTCTGCAACCCGTCTTTGGAATCACCAAACAGGAAGATTTAAAGAAATCCATCAGAGCTTCAACTAAATTCCCCTCAGTTAAAAAAAAAAAAATTCTACTTGCAGGAATCTGACATTATAAACTGATGGTCTGGCAACACGTATACATCATTTAGCATGAAGCTGTAGAAAGATGATGCACAAACTGCACGTGAAGTTGTACAGCAGGAGAGAACACATAGGGTTTGCTGATTACTCCCATGAATGTTTAATCTGAGAGACTTTAATAGGGATGAGGTCTGTAAAACCTCCTCCAACACCTCAGGCTAAAAGTGAAATCATGCCAAAAGCCTAATTAAATGTTTTTAAACCTTTCCCCTTGGAGAGGGCAGAGAGTTGTTTCACCCCAGAGAGTGTTTGTGTGTTTCTCTACAAAGAAGTTGCTTAGTATGGACTCTATGTGCCTCGGAGAGCATCACAAGGGTAGGTTGTGGTGTTATCTTGCACCTTGGCGTATAAACTAAATGCTATCTGATAGCTTTGGCATCATGAAGAAACACGTTTCCTATTATCATTTTTTTACTTAGAATTACCATCCCTGTTGTGATCATACACTACACGATTAGCATGATCCTTCTTTCTGTCAGTCTTTGAATTTTTTTTTATCTTAAATTGTTTTAAACATATGACTTCACATTGAAGAGTGTCATTAAAAGTGAAGTATCTTTACTTTTACTTTACATAACAGACAAGAGAAACTTTATTATGATTCATCAGAGGTTACATACCTTAACCTTTACCTCCCAAACAAGCAGGTTCTCTGTTGACACTGCAGCAGCCTGACATTTGACAGTGTGGTCACCTCTGAAAAGGAGGCAGGGAGTCAGGATGCTTACTCATATGTTTAATGAGCAACTGCAATGCCGGCTTCAAGAAAGCAAGAAAATTAGGGATGAAAAGCTCAACTAGTTAGACCAGAGGTGTGCAAACTACGGCCCCGAGGTCATATGCGCCCAATTAAACTATTTAATTTACTGTAACTATTTATTTCTGATCTGCCAAACTGGAATAAATTCTATAGATAATCCTAAATAATGTCTTATTTTCCCAGTAATTTTGTTGTCTCCCCATAGATTGTGCACTACAAATAAATTGACCTTTGCCAAGATGCAGAAAGTTATTCTACATTCATGAGGATGAAAGATTTGTTGTTTTTCTGATGTTCATGTGTGTTTTCTGAGTCGGACAGTCATTTTTCCGATCATTTATACTCCACATGAACGCACCATTTTTCTAATTTTGTGTTTTTTTCTGAGGGACATCAACCCATTGATGCAATTGGCGCAAAAATGAGAACAATATCCACAGTTTTGAAATAAAAGATCTGTTATAAAATATATTTTAAACAAAAATAAAGTAGATTTTGTCCAGATTTCATCTAATTTCTTACTCTAATGAGGTAGTTTACCAAAACACTCCTTGCATCTGGTTCTGGTCTGTTCCTTCTGTAAAATTTTAGAACCCGTTTTGGCCCATGAGTCAAAAACTTTGCCCACCCCTGAGTTGGACAATCCCTGCTACTTGGTGACAACATTATCTATGGGCTTGTCAATCTATTACTGACTCAAAAGGCTTTTGGGCAAAACACAAGATTGGAGGAAAGTAAAAAACTGGGAAACTGGAAATATTAGAGATTAACTTCATAGCAGAAAATTATTATTGACTTTAGACAGAGGACTGTAGTTTCTTTCAACTAAATCTGATTAAACAAATGTTTCATTTTAAATTTACTTTGTACATTTAAACAATTAAAGATTTTCCTGCCTCCTTTTCCAAAGCGATACATTCTTTTCAATTTCCAACCATCTTCTCTGAAATTAATATGAATTCAAATCACATCATTCTGATTATACGCAGTTCTTTTAACCCTTGTGCTATCCTAGGCACTTTAACATTGGGAGTTGGGTCATCTAGACCCACTAGACAGTGCGCTGAACCTTTTTTCTTCAATGATTTGTGATCTTCACAGGTGTCCATGGATTACATGAAATCTTTCCACCTTTATCCAACTTTGTCGTGGTAGGGAAAACAGGTTAATGCAAGGGTGGGGTCATCTAAGATACCAAAAAGGTTAAACCTGGAATTGTTCTGCCTATAAATTCAAGTCAGACTGAAGCCAATGTTAGGAACAAACCTGCATCTTCAATGTTTCAATTTGATGCAATCCTAAAAGTCTAAATTGCTGCAATTCCTCATAAGACATTTGGAGGCATGTTTCAGAGAGGGGCATTGACTCCCTTGCCAAAAAAAATAAAAAAAAATATCAGTTTTTAAACTGAAAAAAAACACCCTGGTTTTTGGGATCTTCTTGATGAACATAATTTTTTTCTTCTAATTTATTAACACAATGATAACTTAATTAATAACATAAATAAATGACATTTTGATTTTATTATTATTTGTTAATATTAGTGTATTCTTCTTATTACAAATGTTAATATTTTTAGTTTGGCAGGTTGGTTGACCAAAGAATGCTTTCTCTTTATTTGGTTTCATCCAATCTGTCATTTACAGCATTATGTTGAGGTGTTATTTCCCAGTTTTGAGTCCTTTCACAGACCATGTCCAGTGAATAAGTTTGGAACGGAAGGGTTCAGTGAGAAATAATTTATGTCTGGATATATTTATCTCCCTATACAAATGCAAGACACCAACTTGCATTTACAATTAGATTTTTTGGGATGTATAATATTAAATTCTTGGACAAGTTTCTAAAATTGTAGTTAAATATTTGTTCTCTTTTTCAATTTCCCTTTTGTTTTGATATTTTTCATTTCATTAAACTTGTTGCACCTTTTCAAAAGATGCCAAAACTTCTTCCTCTGCAAGGTGATATTTTTGTTTATTTCATTTCCAGAGTTGGACTGCTAAAATGTACTATATTTGCTAACCCATATGGTGCAAAATGTATTTAATTTAATAAAAAATATTCTGAGCAGAGGAAATTGTATATTTGCAATTAGTTGTGGCTTTTCTCTATATACCAATTTGTAAAATCCACCATTTGACTTTAACAAATGTGAACTGAATGACATCTAATCACTTTGACATGAAAATGACAAGAAACACACATAAACTGTATTGAACCAGTATTAAATAAGTTAGATATAAAATACATGAATGAGTTGGATTTTAAAAATCCTGTAGTTGGACAAAATTTAATTTTGACTGCACTTCTCTGCTTCCTTCATTTGCATTATTACTGTATTACTTACAATGACCCCCCTTACAGTGAAATGATGCAGTGGACATCATTTGAATAATATATGTGCATGATAACCATGAAGTTAATCTGAAATATTTCTGATGTATGCCAAAAACAAACTATTGAATAATTTTTCCACAATGCTTAGGTTGAATTATTTTACATCCCATTTCATTCCATGGAGTGAAGCATTTTGTATCAACACATGTGTTGTGATGATGCACTGACATTTGCCATTGTTTTGCTTGCATAAAGGCACAACCCCATGAGTCTCCCTGGAATGACTCTGGCAGTAAGGTTCAGGGTCATTCCAGCTGATTCCCCTGATTAAAGCAACAAATTAAAATTTATATGCTGCATTTGCCAAATTAAAACAATAATAACAAAGGATGAATGCTTGACCTCAGTAGACAACCTTTGTCACATGAGCAAGAGTTTGTCTGGAAGACAGTCACATGCTTTGGGCATGAAATTTAATTTGGCATTCTTGCCTGGCATGGAGCCGATAGTGGCTTTTTTGGTGGTTCACAGCTTCATCAATAAACATTGGAAGGAAAATTGTTTTCATAGGCATTATTTATTATTTTTTATGGTATATTTTATGTATGCACTATCCAATTTCAGAAAATTATGTCCACAAAGTTCACCTGCAAAAGTGAAGCCAAGGCTTGCCACTGTGGTCATAAAAAGTAATCCCCCTTGCCTGGGTGACAACAGAGTCCACGTACACAAGAAAAGACGGATAGATGAAGAAGGAGCCACTGCTGTTGGACCATTCATCTCAGGTGAATGAGAAAGGGCTCAACAATAACAGCTCATCTATCAACCAGGGACACTCCTAAGCCTCCTGGAAAAGAACCAAAGTCCATCTCTAGCCATTTTCTCCTCTCATTTGTCACACAATTCTGTCCAAAAGTTTGATTTAGACTGGTTATGCCTATTTTTGTGCTTCAAAGTGTCACATCCCTCTGTGCAGATGTGTTCAAAGCTGAAGGAATTAAACAAAAAGAAGAAGAACATGTGTTCACGTATATGAGGAAGAGAGAGTGGGGGTAAGGTAAGCAGCTAAACAGCAGCTGTCGACCTAATTCCTTCTTAACGCAGTGCTTGTGCTCTGATTAAGAAAACGATCTGGCCTTTAATTTTCTCCTGACACGGGCTAATGCTCTGTGTCTCAATCGCCTATTCCAGTTCTGTAATACAACAACCTGGAAAGCTAATCCAGGAAATCTTTGAACGTGAAGGAGTGAACAACTCATGAAAGAAGAGGAAGGAATAACGATTTTTTTAAACAGAACTTATATTATGAAACAAAAAGCAATAACATAATGTTGATTTTGCTGTAATACTCCCTTCCTTACGTTTGCAAAGAAAAAAGGAAAACATAATAATTTCTTTAAATTACATTGTGCTGTCTGTTCTTTTTTAAGTAGGTTGCAACTTCAGAGTGAAAATGTCTATTTTCTCATTTAAAAATAATTAAAAGGATACATAAATAATATACTTTAATTTACTTCACATATGTAGAACCAGCAGTTGTAGTAAGAGTTTAATAGTTTTATTGACAAACCAATATCTATACCCTACAAGTCACTTTCTCATCTCCAAGCACACTTGATTTAAAAAAAAAGTTAATGAAAACAAATAAAATCATATAGAAAAATATTTTTTCTTTTGCCAATTCTTTACATTTTAAGGATTTTATTTAAGTAACAGTGCTTTTCTTCAATATGGTTCACAGAGTTGCATCTGTTGTGCTGATTAGAAGAACAGGAAGTGCTGCCATTAAACCTTTTGGTAAACACAAAAAACAAGTTCTTGTCTTTATTGGGTAGACATGAATTGATTGTTATCCCTGCAGTAAAAAGAAATTATGCAAATATGGTATGAATCTAGGAATGTTTAAAAAAACGCCTTCTACAGTATGTTTCTTCAACATTTTGCGTTGAATTTAAAGATAATATCAGATTATGACTTCATCAGTTTGATGAGAAATGTCCTGACGAACACTGATTTCCCTTTTTAAAGCAAATTCCCATCCTTTTGCTCAATTTATTATAACAATAGGAATAACTCTTAGATGAACAAGTATGGGGTTGTTAGGTCCCTGCCATGGAGATTTGATGTTACGGCACTGGTGTAAGAACCTGTTTTCCTGCGACCAAAAAAGGTAACCTACATCTATGAGCAACCCCATAGTCAATGTAATGAGTTTTACAGAAAATAAAAGACTAATCATTTACACAAACGATTTAGGATCATATTATGAGAAAACGTTATTTATGATTTATGGTAATGTTCAACCCAAACTGATATTGCTGTGAATCCACTCCAGTACTTTACAGTTATACATCTGTAACACTGCAGGATGTAAAACTGATTTTATTGGGATTTAATTATGAGAATGAAAATGGGAAACTACAGAATTGTTCTGAGTCTCTCAGCTAGACCAGACAGTCAATCAGTAGTGGTGGCAGAACACAGGTTTGTTGAATTTGGCATTTTCGTGTGCCTTTCTTCTGAAGTGGTAAACTCAAGATCCAGCTCTTGTTTTGTAGACTGAGGATTTGTGAGAGGACTCAAACAAATACAAGAATGGCGCTAAACCTTGGGCAAATTACGAGGTGCGCCAGTGTTTTTGCAGCAAACACACTCCATTCCAATGGCCATGTGGAGTGTGTGCAAGGGAGGTGGCGTTGCTAGGAGCACCAGGTTGTGTGCAGACAGCGGTAACAGAGTAGAGACGGCAGTGGCAGCCTGGCAGTGGAGAAGAAAGGAGTGGAGCAATGCCAAGAAGATTCCCCCTGAGAGATTGTAGAAAGAGACTGACAGAGAGGGAAAGAAACAGGAAGAGAGCACACTGATAGGATCACTGAAAGGATACAAAAACAAATACCACGACAAACAAAGAATCCTAATATCACCACATCTAAATGTGATATAAGGCTAAGAGGGTAGTTAAGAATTAGAAGGACAGCTTTGAGGTCTATAAGCTATAATAGCACGGATGTAAAGAAATAATGGAACAGCGGGAGGGAGAGGATGGTTTACAAGGTTGACTGGAGGGATGAGCAAAAGAAAGAAGTAGAGTGAGACGATCTGCTGGGGCTCAAATTTGCCATCAGCTCCTCATGTCACCCATCCGTCAGATAAACTCTTTCCCAACCAAATCACATCACATCTTCGCCCCACACTTACCCTGCTGAGCCTCTCCCTTGTTTTCTATTTGTTGTCTCCTTTTCCAATTTCCCTCTTCCTTCTTCCTTCCCCCTTTTTTTTGGTCTTTACATAGAGCCGTGTGAACAGGCTATGCAAATGAGATGGTTATTACCCCACTGCTCATCAAGGCGCGCAGAGGAGACATTAATAGGCTGATGAATATGCATGTGAATTTGTTAATTAAGTTAATTATTCTGCTGAAAATGCATTCGTCTTCCAAGGACATCTTCCCCAGGATTTCAACCTGCTCCACTCATTAGTCATGCGATATTTCATACATAGAGCGAGGAGGAGGGAGGCAGACAGTGGGAGGGAGAATGATGGGAAGAGGTGTTGGGTGAAAATAATGCATTTTAGACTGATCAGAGCTCACAATGGGATGTGTACTAACTACTCATAATAGGGAACCAAAACAAAGTTTCCATTATTTAAAAAAAAGAAACAGAAAAGAAATGTTAACTGGAGTAAATGATCTCCATTTTCAGCCTTTTTTGTGTGGTGCCTTCTATCTCACTAGTTACTTTTCCCTAATTGCTTATTAAAACCCTCTTAAATGAACTTTTTGTGCCAACTTTCCAACACATTAATTAATTGTTGTAGCCAATTAAGTGCGGTTGTGCAAATGAGCCTCATCACAAATGGTCCTATAGGGCCTAACCCCTCCTTTCTCTATCCCTCTTCCTCATCTCTTGCTGTTCCCTCACTTCACCACCCTCCCCCTAGTCCTCCCAGCTGCCCATGCACTTCAAGGCACTCAGTGCCAGGGAAGCAGAAACTGTCCTGATAATGCTTCACAGTTTTCTGGACTATTTCCAGACTTCAGGCTCACTGATCTCAAACTTGTATAAAGCAAAAGACACGGATGATTCTTTTTTTTTTCTGCATCTATCTGTTAAAGATTGTCCTTGTCAATTTACCACAGTAGACAAACAGAATATATGCAAATGTCATTGAGCTTAATGTGTGGCAATAGAATCAAAAACGTATCTGAGGTAAACAGAAAACATAAGAAAAAAAGGAAAGTTAGCTGTTTTCACATCTTCATCTCCTGTCAACATGAAAAGATGTTTACCGTATTTATATATCTCTATGTTTTGGTTTTAATCGACTTTTATGTCTCAAAACCAGTTTTTATTAACAATATCACATATTGTTTTATTAATGAGAAATGTACAATCTCTTACTATTGTTTGTATTTCATGCAGAAATGCATCTAAATGCTTCATTCTCATGTATCTCCTGGGAAATCTTTGGCAAATTTGTTTGCTTTTCATATGATGCTTCATAGATGGAGCGAAAGTAAGTTAGAGCTTCACAAGGGTCAGACCATCTGTTGTAAGACCCCCCGCTGCTTCTTGTCAATAACATTTTCTTGTAACTGCTTCCACGGCCGGGTGGCAGTCACGCCGCCAAAGCATTTTAGAGTGATCAAAAAAGGTTTGGAAATGAGAAATCCATGTTTTTTGAGGAACAACTCAGACACGTTTGTACAAAATTTTTTTGCCCTTTGAAAATAAATTTGAATGTTAGCCTTTTGTATTCCAAAACCTTTTTAATATATGTTCAGGTTCCTTACAAATGGGAAAAATGTGGAATGGAACTATTTAAATTTTAAAAGACTTACATAAAAATTACATTTCCATAAATATGCTGGTGAAATATAGGATTTATTCTTGCCACTTACACTTTGGTGAACTGCAGCCATGTTGAAAATCATATTCTTTAAAGTTTTAACTTTTGTTTTTGGATGCAGCCATACCTGCACAAACATCATCATCTGATTGTACCATTGATTCTCTTATTCCTACAATGTCATGTTCTTTATGATAAAATGTGTACAGTAGTGTTAATATTCATGGATTCATTGTGTAGTTTTTCAAAGACTGGTCAAATCCTACACGTTTCTTTCTAAAATGCTCAAGTTTTTGGTAGTTTTACATCCAATAATGCGAGTGATCTGCTGCCAATATACAAGTGATTAACCCACTTAGCTGTGAAATTTATCCGGTATTTTAGTGCCAAACTTTTCCTGCCTTGCTTTGCTTTGTCTTTTTTTAGATCAATACTTAGCATTCTTACTTTCTTTTTTTTTTACATTTAGAACCGCAACACAAGTAGAGCAGGAATTTGTACATTGTGTTTCATGTGTGCTGTTCTCTAAGAAAAAATTACCATTAAAAACATGTGTTTTACAACAAATGGTAATTTTTGAAAAGTAAATCATTTAAAAAAATTGAAATTCTTCATTTATTCCCAATTGTTATGCATGTTACCATAAATATCTGATTGTTCTACGAAATGCACCCAAACAATTTCTGGTCACTCTAAAAATTGAAGTCAGTGTGTCATTTGTTGAGTAGGGGGAAATAAAACGCTTTTGGGCTGGGCTGACCATCTTATCTGAAACAGTTCAGAATTGTTCTTTGGTGTCTTCGGCCTGCCTTTGCTGACTCTGCTGCTATCCGGACGTGGCACTGACACAAGCACTACCAGATTAGAGAAGGTTTAGCTACTGTTCCAGCCTCACTCCCTAAGCTATGCCCACCCTCAGCACAGAGGGGGTCCCACTTGGCATGGCAAGGTGAACTAGCCCCTGATTGATGGGCATGGTTTCAGCTTGCTACCGTGCTCCCTAGGCTCGTGCCTCCTTTTCCTTTCCCCCACCGCCGTCTTGGCAGCAGTATCTAAATCCTCATCCATGCCAGGCAGCCAGCTAAAGCTCCTGGTGGGCACATCAATTACATAGCAGCACCTCCCCTCTTTTTCTCCTGTCTGTCTGCGGTTCTGTCTTCTGTCTCAGGCGATGCCAATCTGGTCTCTCTCCATCTCAAATGCTGTCTAAAGCTGTCTGTTGTGTGTGTGTTGTGTTGTACACATGTTCCTAAATACATTTTTGTGTATGCACAAATATATTCATGAACACACTCCTTGCTCTCTCTAATGGGCAAGTCCTAATGGTTGGTGGGAAATCCTCCCTTGAGAGCACTCATTGCCACAGGCTCAGTTATACAATAGACTCAGGTGTATGTATGCTGTGTTTGTGTGTGCAGGGCATGACTGCCTCTGCTCTTCATGTATTTATATTTTACTCCACTGCTTAATTCCACAACCTGTTAGTTGTTTTACTATGTTGTAAACATGGATATTTATATATATGGAAAAAAGGAATACAAATATGACAAAAAAGAAGGGACTATTCACTGATTGACGTTGGGACGTTTATTAAGAGATTTCTGCTTAGTTGCTTCGCTTTCATAGACAGAAATCATATTCTTGTGGTAGTGCGCCACCTGGCGTTTGTACCAATGCACTATTTGACAGCCAGAACCTTCAAGCTTTACCTTTATTTTCAAATGAATCAGCGCTGCTACACTGGATGAATGTGAATAAAATAAAATAAAATAAAATAAAATAAAATAAAATAAAATAAAATAAAATAAAATAAAATAAAATAAAAAGGTGTTCCGGAAATTTGCGCGAAGGAGGAGCGGACAGGGGACAATGGCGACCGGGCCTGTTGTGTCTGTGCAGAGCGGTAGCCCCGCTGGAGAACTCCCTATATCGGTACAGCAGGGAGGAAATCCAACTATTATAGATCGGGTAAAAGCGGACGATGTAACAGGTGCGATTTATTCATTTATTTTTATTCTTTTGCCTCATTTTGTTTCTTGTTGTGTCATTCATAGAGACAGGAAGCTGCTGCATTATGCTACAGGCTAAGCTAAACTAGCTGAACATAAACCAAGCGAGCACTTTCTTATCAACAAATTGGATAATTTTCTGATTTCTAAGTCACATAAAACAATCTTTTATGAACGAAATTTCTTGTGGCGCTTGACGTTTTTTTTTTGGTACGGTTGAATCAGCGAAAGCTAAAAGCTAAAGTAAACAAATACGTGCTAATATAACTTTATTCGAATTAGCAAAAACGGAATTGTGATCTTTAATAAATATTAGCATCTTGCTTTATTCACATTGATTTTAATGTGAAGGAAATTTCACCAACTGGTTATAAGTAACAAGTTATTACGTTTTACCAACTCATAATAACACATTGATTGTTTTGGTGTTAGCTTCATTTGACAGCAGAGTTTTGCGATTGTTTTGTTGTTTGTAGGTTTACATTTTTTATCATATCCGTTAAATTAAGCACACAAAATAGTTTTGCTGTTAGAAACCACTGCAAAGTTCATAGAATTATTCTTTAGTTTAATATTGTTTCAAACCTAGAATGATTTCAACCTTCACACCCTGAGGGCTTTTATTTATCTACGGTTATAATAAAGTGCTTATTTTGATCAACTAGATTTGTGCATTTCACATTTATGACGTTGCTATTATCAGGTATAAAGGCATTTATTAGAATGTGGAGATTGTAAAATTATACAAAAATACTACAAGCTATTACAAAAAGTGGTTTATACGGTGGCCGACAGAGCTCACACTACATACAAAAAAGACAACGCAACGACATTACCCGAAGCACAACGGCGTTCCCCGAAGCATAACGTACGGTGGCCGACAGAGCTCACACTACATACAAAAAAGACAACGCAACGACATTACCCGAAGCACAACGGCGTTCCCCGAAGCACAACGGCATTACCCGAAGCACAACGGCATTCCCCGAAGCACAACGGCATTACCCGAAGCACAACGGCATTCCCCGAAGCACAACGGCATTACCCGAAGCACAACGGCATTACCCGAAGCACAACGGCATTAACCACAGCGCGACGGCATTAGCCGCAGCATATCAATATTAACCTCCTCAGCACAACGGAAATGACGACTAGGCCGACAGAGCTCACACTACATACAAAAAAGACAACGCAACGACATTACCCGAAGCACAACGGCGTTCCCCGAAGCATAACGGCATTACCCGAAGCACAACGGCATTCCCCGAAGCACAACGGCATTACCCGAAGCACAACGGCATTCCCCGAAGCACAACGGCATTACCCGAAGCACAACGGCATTACCCGAAGCACAACGGCATTAACCACAGCGCGACGGCATTAGCCGCAGCATATCAATATTAACCTCCTCAGCACAACGGAAATGACGACTATTTTTCTTCCTACTGGCGGGAAAACATAAAGTCAGTTTCAACCTATTCGGGGCTCCTGAGAGAGGTACGTGATTTTTTCTACTACTATGAGGATCATAATGGTATTTTCGTTTTCTTACTAGATAACCTAATTTCTTACAAATATACGTTTGTTTGAAATATAAATTTACCCAGCTCTCCACATAGTGACCTCTGCATCTAACTTTTTGTCTAACACCGGGTTAGGTAAAGTTACGTTTGGTAGGTTAGATAGCTAGCTCATTAGCCGATTAGCTCGCCCCGCTCAGTCAGCTTGGTGAGGACACTTTAGCCTCTTCTAATCAAGAGTTGCAGTTGACAAGTGGTATGTCTTGCTTATCTTTTAAGTAAGCAAAGAGAGGCGCTGTAGCTGTGTTATTCAGACTTTTTTTTATTTAACAGTCTTCCAAGTATTACACCCTGACCGTGGCCGTGAATTGCAATCTCTTTTTTTTTATAACTTTATTGAGCAAATGCAAGTATACAACATGAAGAACAATCAATGCAGTATACAACATACAATCAATATACAACACAAACGATGTTAAACAGCCAGGGGAGTCGATTCATTAAATATTTGCAGAGAGTTACAAATTTCAATAGTTCTGAGAGCCTTTTTGTTGGAGGAAAAGGATATTGATTTTATGTAAAAAGTTACATCTTTAATGAATTGTGGGAAGTATGGTGTTTTATTAGTAAATTTACACTTATGTATGTAGAATTTTGCCAGAAGAATTAATAAATTAATTATAAAAAATACCTTTTGTTTTTTGGGGGTCCTGAAAAAACAAAGTAATACATTTTCCCATTTCAAGGAGAAATCTTTGAAGACATGAATAATGATGAATCTACTGAACTCCTTCCAAAATCTCTGTGTGGACAAACAGTGCCAGAAAAGATGAGTTACTGTTTCTGGGTGATCTCCACAGAAACTACAATCAGTATTAATATCTTTTTTAAATTTTATCATATAATGTTTGGCAGGGTAAATTTTATGGAGAATTTTAAAGGATACTTCTTTTACCTTATTTATTATTAAAAACTTATGAGGGATCGTCCAGACTGCTTTCCAGTTGATATCTGGAACAAATTGATTCCAATAATTTAAAATATACGGGGGAGAGGTATAAATCTTGATGAATTGCAATCTCTCATCAGCTTCCTAGCTCTGCGCAGTGCACCAACACGTGACTACTCGCCTAGCATGCTGGGTACTCATGCATGCTGGGTAATGCAGTTCTATATAACTAACATCGATACGCTACAAGTGATATTCATGTACTGTGCCAGTCGTGTTCAGTGATTTTGTGTGTTTGCCAGTCTGATAATTTATTGTCTTATTATAGGTGACAATGTACTGCCCATTTTGCGCATCTGCAGTGGTGTCCCAAGGAAGGACATTCTGTAGTTCATGTGGGAAAAATATCAGCTTCCTATACAGTGTTGATACAACTCAACAAGCCACAACAAGTGAAGGTAATGCTCTAAACTTTGGTCCTCTTTTTTTTAGCCTTAGGCTTTCCTTTCAAAGTTTTTTTAAATATTTATTTTTAGATGTGTGAGCATGTATTTATCTGAACTCTCCTTATAGCCGAAAGCAGTGGGACAGATGCTCTAGCAACGTTCCAGAATTTCCGATCCATCAAGGACATGGAAAGGCGATCTTGTTTCAAAAAGAAAAAAAACTTAAAAGAAAAATATGTTAAGGTAATTTCTCTGTTCCAATGTAGGCTAGTTATTAATTATACATGTATTTGTGTCAATTTTAATTTTTATATACCTACTTTATGTTTTCCTGTAGATGTTAATTGGATTAATGACAAGGAAGGACAGCATTCTGAAACCAGTCCGAGGATCATGTCTACCCCTGGTAGTAGAGCCAGAATCCAATGCTACACAACTCCAGAAAGCGGCAGAACAAAAAATGAGAAACTTTAACCAAAATTTAAATTGTGGTCCTTACACTCTGCTGTACCCCGATGGTACAGAGGTAAAAAATATACCTGGGACCCAAACATCCTTCTCGCTACAACTGTATAAGGAGGCAATAGGGAAGGCTTATCAAAGGATTACACTTTATCTTTGTACAGTTGAAGACTTTGTCGCTCAAAGTAAGTAATTTTGATATTATTCAAAAGCAAGTAGAGCTATCTTAAAGTAATGTGAATTTCCTGACATGAGCATGCATGTTTTTACAGTAGAGGAACATGTCACTTCTGACTCGAGTGACTCAGAGGTGATCGCTATCAGTGGAGTTACAGCACAGTCAAATGCAACGTACATATTACCAAGTGTAATGGATACCATTTCCTTCTTTCCTTTTTGTCTGTCTGTTTTATCATGTGCATATGAATGTATATGCATACAAGCTTCCACTCACAGTCCAGTTTTTTATATAGGTGGCTTTTGACACAGAAGTTCCAGGAACATCGAGAGATGCAATGACAGCCACATGCTACAGGTGCTTTGTTCATACAATTTCAGATTATTTCATTTTAATACTTCATTGTAAAGATATGGTAATTTATGTTCATTTTCAGCACATACACAGAACTCTATGCACCAGTTGTAATAGAGGATGAGGAGTCAGGCAGTGATGCAGAAAGCCTTAGCATTTCAAAAGATACAGAGTAAGAAAGCTATTCTGTTTTCTTTTCTTTTTTTATAATTGGTTGAATGCTTGAACTTTTCATATTCCAGGATTTTTTCCTCCATTGAAAAACATGGGGAATCTTTGGTGCAGAAACTTGTTGGTTTGATACCCTGCGCTCGCATTCTTTAAAAAAATCTTTTTATTGTGCTGTTTTCACTTCAATTATGGTCAACTTTCATATTTTCTTCATTTTATTATTTTTGGCTAATTATACTCTTTAAGTTTCTTTTTAATTCAGTAATGTGGCATTCAAACCTTAAGCTTCTTTTTATTTATTAATGTGTCTTGTTGCTTGCCGCATTGCATAAATTGTCTGTGTCTTGTAGAATGGAACAACCATCAGCAGCCAACATAATTGCAAATCTGGCATCCCAGATTGATCACTGTGCCATCAGCAGATTCAACATCTGTCGTTCGGACATTTGGGATGGAGCTGTCAGAGGGTTTAAGCGTGGAACCTTTTCTGAAAAGAAGGATCTTTATGTAAAGTTCTCTGATGATGAAGGGAGGTTGGAAGAAGGTATCGATATGGGTGGCCCAAAAAGAGAATTTCTCTCCCTACTCATGAGAAGGCTAAACCAGAGACCCATTTTTGATGGACCTCCAGAAAGCAGATATCTTGTCTACAATTCAACAGGTACTGTTAAGATAATCCATATTTTAAAAAAAAATTAAAGATTTTTTTTAAGAACTTTGCCAAACAACACTGCAATGTGTATGTATTTATTGAAGATTAATGAACAATTCTGAATTTCTATGAGCAGCTTCAAGAGACAATGAGTACAGGTTGGCAGGGCAGATGATTGCTGTGTCTATCGTGCATGGTGGACCTGGACCAAATTTCCTCTCAAAGGATCTGGTCAGCTACATGTCAGGGCAGTCCAGCTTCAACTCATCTGTAGAAGACATCAAAGATGAAGTTATAGGGACAGTGCTGCAAGAGGTACAAGGGTCACTGATGTTGGTAAAGGCAGATCTGAGGAAGCCCTTAAAGGTCGATATGTAAGGGTTAATGGCAGACGAAGTGCGCATGATCAGAAATTAACGCACGACGAGGAAGCCTGACGTTCGTGTCAGATGGTTGCTTCCGCGAAGTGTGTTAATTTCTGATCATGCACACTTCGTCTGAAATTAACTTGCATAACATTTTAAACAGTTGAAATGAGAGTTGTCATTTTTCAGATACTGAATGCATCCTCGCTGGAAAGCCTGCAAGACCTAATGCTTAGGCACAGCACAATGCTGCAGACGGCAGGGTGCTTTAAAAGCGTAGCATCACTACAGGAAAAGCACTCAGTTGTGAGGGAGTACCTCAGGTGGTACATAATTGAACGGAACCACAGTGCAATTGAAAGGTAGCTTGGTTTTTTACTTTCCTATTTGTAAGGGCACATCTATCAAAAAGTGTTAGTTTCTATCCATATGTGAAGTCATTCTATTCAGTTTTATGTGTGTTTATAACTGGGAAAGGCAAATGACAATTATTATTTGTTACACATTAGACAGAAAAAATTTGAATGCTCACTCATTACCTTATCAGATAATCCTACATTTAACCTTTTCATGTGACCTGTTTTTTGTATTCCAGATTCAAAGATGGTCTTAATTGCTTGGACTTTTTAACAGCACTGCAGCAGTACCCTGCGGTTATGGCCCCTCTTCTCTGCCATGTGGATAAACGGCTATCTGCTTTGGATATTGAAAACCTGTTCAAACCAGACCTCAGTGAAGCTGGAAGCAACAAGAGGAACCAGGAGGAAAGAACAATCAGCTTCTGGGCAGACTACCTTCTGGATTGTGAAGGTTAGTTTTCTCTCGAAATGTAAAAATCTTATTTGTACAAATTTGGAAGCAAAATTTATGTCATGAATTCTTTTTACTTTTAGAAACAGTGTTATAACGCTGGAAGACATCTTCATGTTTGCTACAGGAGTGTCTGGCATCCCTCCTGCTGGCCTGGAACCTCTGCCAAAACTTCAATTCCTTGAAAGCTCAAAGTTTCCCATGGCAAACACATGTGCCAACATTTTAAAGCTCCCTCTCCTGGAAAACTACAACACGTTTAAAGAAAATATGACATTTGGCATCAGGAACTCTCCCGGATTTGGATGTATTTAATCATAAACCATCAACCATTTCAAAAGATTTAAAAATTCAAAATATTGTTTTATATATTGTTATACGTACCTTAGTTAGGCAATGTTACAAATTAGCCATGTTCTTAAGTCTTAAGTAGTTCTCAATGGCAGCTTCCCAGTTGAGAGGAGTTGGCAATCCACTTTGTCTCTGCAGCTGACATAGGCGAGCTTCCAGATCCTCATCAGCATCCAGACTAGTTGCAGGTGGCATCTGGCTGCTGAACCGTCTCACAGCCTCTGCGGATGTTGGAAAGCCACAGTTCCTTCCGTTGAACCTTAGAGGAAAATTTCAAGTACAGACAACCTTTTGCTGTAATCACACCATATATTTTTTGTTCAAATAAATAATTACTTCAAATAAATCAGTTGACTTTGTCATAGTGATATTCAACACTTACCTGTGAGGCACATGGTACATTGCCTCTGGTTTGCCAGATGGGCACTGGGACTGACGAACAGGGCGAATGGTATGGGTGTTCCAGAACTGCTTATATTCGTCCAGTTCTTTCTGCAGGACATCCAGGAAGCAGAATCTGACTAAACAGGTGTGCAGATTGCTGCCATTGAAGAGATGTCGCTCCCTCAAGTCACCAAAGAGATCCATCCAGAACTGACTCCTAGTTAAGAGTACACATCTTTTTAACATCACAATAGCCTTTTAAAACGGTGTCCCATTTAAAGAGGTGCTGCAGAAAGTGTTTAAATCTTGTGCCCTACTTAAAAAAAATCTAATGGTTGTGTAATGGGACAATTGTGTTTACATCCAGTCTTCCACAGAGGCACAGTGTATTTAATTTAACATATCATTAAGCAAAAATGCATCATATTCAAAAAAGAATTTTTAAGAATCCTAAATTTCCTTGATTCAGGTCCAACTGTCTATAAAATTATGTTCCAACAATGAAGGAGAAGTGGCATTAAGAGAAAAAGATGGTCAATATGTTTTTAAACCTCAAAAAAGTTAAAAAAGAAAATAGTAAAGTAAAGACAACATAAGTAATTGAGGATAGGGAAGTAGAACCTTTGCTTTCGGAAATAGGACCACCAGCTTTCAATGCGTTGGTTGGATGTAGACGTTCCATACATGTGGCTTTTGGCTCCTGCAAATTCATCTCCATGCTCAGATCTCAGGCAACAGTGAAGGGCAGCCATCAGACCATTTTCCGTGCCACAGTCAGTGCGGAGGCGCTTAGGAATAACACCAAACTCAGCTGCACACTGTATGTACATTTGAACAATGACTGTGGGATCATTGTTGGACTTTCCACATTTGAGCCACATAATTTTTCTGGAGTAGCCATCAATACACCCAGTTATTGCTATTCCAAAAGGTTTAAGTTTATCGTAGCCATCAACGTGCCAGACTTCATTAGGTCCCATTGATCGATAAACTCTTCGAACAAATCTGCGCTTAGATCGGTTTTCCACTCTGATCGGATCAATTTCTGCCATTAGGCGCATGACATCATCTCTTCTGACTACAAAACCGTATTTCTGCTTAAGAGTCTGCCACATTGCTCTGTAGCCAAAAAGCTGGCCTGATCCCTTCAGTTCATCTGTAATTGCTGCCTGTACAATTGAAAGTGGAGTGTAGTTAATCTTCCTGGTCAGGCCAGCATCTTGTAATCTTCTCTTTAGGCTGCTAAGACTCAATGAAATGCTGTGCTTGGTGGCTAGAAAGTCCACTATTACTTCATAACTGTGGCCCTCAGTGAAATACTTGGCAATAAGTTCTTCCACCATTGTAGTGTCAGGGCCTGAGGAGAAGAATTGAGAACACTGAGAGAACAACATCTACTGGATTTATGTTAGTGTTTTTAAATTACCACCTAAGGTGAATAAAAAGTGTACAAAATAGTTTATAATCTATGTGGAAGTTCTTACTTGACCGTGTTATTAGACATAAACAAATAAAGTTAATAAGTTAACTCTAGCACCATGCAAGAACTATTGACTCTGTCATTTGGTGATATAATAACTCAATTAAATTTCCATTCTACCTATGTAGTGAATACATATATGGTAAGCTTAGTAAGTAAATCTTTTTTTAAAAAAAGGACCAAAGTTTAGAGCATTACCTTCACTTGTTGTTGTGGCTTGTTGAGTTGTATCAACACTGTATAGGAAGCTGATATTTTTCCCACATGAACTACAGAATGTCCTTCCTTGGGACACCACTGCAGATGCGCAAAATGGGCAGTACATTGTCACCTATAATAAGACAATAAATTATCAGACTGGCAAACACACAAAATCACTGAACACGACTGGCACAGTACATGAATATCACTTGTAGCGTATCGATGTTAGTTATATAGAACTGCATTACCCAGCATGCATGAGTACCCAGCATGCTAGGCGAGTAGTCACGGGTAAATTTATATTTTAAACAAACGTATATTTGTAAGAATATTCATCCACAACACTTTAGACATACCGGATCGGTCGAGGCCCGGGTTAACAACGACCGCCACCGATGCTGTTAACCTACAGGGTGTCGGTGGAAATTTGACTACTGTTGGTGGAAGAAAGAGGGGAGGCAGAAGGGTCCGTGGCCAGAGAGAGAAGGGAAAAGGCAGGAACATAGGTTTGAGAATAGGGACTCTTAACGTTGGCACAATGACAGGGAAAGGCAGAGAGCTGGCAGACATGATGGAGAGAAGGAAGGTAGATGTACTGTGTGTGCAGGAGACAAGGTGGAAGGGCAGCAAGGCACGTAGTATTGGAGGAGGATACAAACTGTTCTATCATGGTGTTGATAGGAAGAGAAACGGGGTAGGAGTGATTCTGAAGGGGGAGCTTGTAAACAGTGTTCTAGAGGTGAAAAGAGTCTCAGACAGGATGATGAGCCTAAAGTTAGAAATTGAAGGGGTGATGGTGAATGTAGTCAGTGGGTATGCGCCACAGGTTGGCTGTGAGTTAGAAGTGAAGGAGAGATTCTGGAGTGAGTTGGATGAGGTCATAGAGAGTTTTCCCAGAGGAGAGAGAGTTGTTATTGGAGCAGACTTTAATGGGCATGTTGGTGAGGGCAACAGAGGTGATGAGGAGGTGATGGGCAGGTTTGGTGTGAAGGAAAGGAATCTGGAGGGACAGATGGTGGTGGACTTTGCGAAGAGGATGGAAATGGCTGTAGTCAACACTTACTTCCAGAAGAGAGAGGAACATAGAGTGACATACAGAAGTGGAGGTAGGAGTACTCAGGTGGACTACATCCTATGTAGACGAGGTCATTTGAGAGAGGTTAATGACTGCAAAGTGGTGGTAGGAGAGAGTGTAGCCAAACAGCACCGCATGGTGGTGTGTAAGATGACTCTGGAGGTCAGGAAGAAGAAGAGAGGGAAAACAGAAAAGAAGACCAAGTGGTGGAAGCTACAGAATGAAGAAACTTGTGAGGAATTTAGGCAGAAGTTGAGGCAGGTCCTGGGTGGTCAGGATGAGCTTCCAGAGGACTGGGAAACTACAGCAGAGATTATCAGGGAAACAGGTAGGAAGGTGCTAGGTGTGTCATCTGGAAAGAGGAAAGACGGTAAAGAGACTTGGTGGTGGAATGAGGAAGTACAGGAATGCGTCCAGAGGAAGAGGTTGGCTAAAAGGAAGTGGGATGTAGAAAGGACTGAGGAAGGTAGACAGGAGTACAAGGAAGCGCAGCGTAAAGTGAAGAGAGAGGTGGCAAAGGCCAAACAGAAAGCTTACGATGAGCTATATGACAGGTTAGACACAAAGGAAGGAGAGAAGGACTTGTACAGGCTGGCCAGACAGAGAGACAGAGATGGGAAGGACGTGCAACAGATAAGGGTGATTAAGGACAGAGATGGAAAGGTGCTAACAACCCAAGAGAGTGTACAGAAAAGATGGAAGGAGTATTTTGAGGAGCTGATGAACGAGGAAAATGACAGGGAAAGAAGGGAGGAAGATGTGGTTGTTGTGGAGCAGGAAGTAGCAGAGATTGGAAAGGATGAGGTTAGGAAGGCTCTGAAAAGGATGAAGAGCGGAAAGGCCGTTGGTCCTGATGACGTACCTGTGGAGGTATGGAAGTGCCTAGGAGAGACAGCAGTGGAATTTCTAACAAGGTTGTTCAATAGGATTTTAGAGAGTGAGAAGATGCCTGAGGAATGGAGGAGAAGCGTTCTGGTCCCAATCTTTAAGAACAAGGGTGACACGCAGAACTGCAGCAACTATAGAGGAATAAAGTTGATGAGCCACACAATGAAGCTGTGGGAAAGAGTAGTGGAAGCCAGGCTTAGGAAGAAGGTGGAGATTTGTGAGCAGCAGTATGGTTTCATGCCCCGTAAGAGCACCACTGATGCCATTTTTGCTTTGAGAATGTTGATGGAAAAGTACAGAGAAGGTCAGAAGGAGCTGCATTGTGTGTTCGTAGATTTAGAGAAGGCGTATGACAGGGTGCCGAGGGAGGAGCTGTGGTACTGTATGAGGTCGTCTGGAGTGGCAGAGAAATATGTTAGAGTAGTTCAGGACATGTATGAGAGAAGTATGACGGTGGTGAGATGTGCTGTAGGTCAGACAGAGGAGTTCAAGGTGGAGGTGGGACTACACCAAGGATCAGCTTTGAGTCCTTTTTTGTTTGCTATGCTGATGGACAGGCTGACAGACGAGGTAAGACAGGAATCTCCCTGGACAATGATGTTTGCGGATGACATTGTAATTTGCAGTGAGAGTAGAGAGCAGGTGGAGGAACAGCTAGAGAGGTGGAGGTTTGCTCTGGAAAGAAGAGGTATGAAGGTCAGTCGTAGTAAGACAGAATACATGTGTCTGAACGAGAGGGATCAAGGTAGAAGTGTTAGGTTACAGGGGGCTGAGGTGAAGAAGGTGCAGGAGTTTAAGTACTTGGGGTCAACAGTTCAGTGTGATGGGGATTGTGGAAAAGAGGTGAAGAGGCGAGTGCAGGCAGGTTGGAGCGGTTGGAGGAAAGTGTCAGGAGTGTTGTGTGACAGAAGAGTGCCAGCAAGACTCAAAGGAAAGGTGTACAAGACAGTGGTGAGACCAGCTCTGCTCTATGGGTTAGAGACGGTAGCAGTGAGACAGAGACAAGAGGCTGAGATGGAGGTAGCGGAGATGAAGATGTTGAGGTTCTCCTTAGGAGTGACCAGGTTAGACAGGATAAGGAACGAGTACATCAGAGGGACGGCTCATGTTGCCTGTGTTAGCGACAAAGTCAGAGAAGCCAGACTGAGATGGTTTGGACATGTTCAGAGGAGGGATAGTGGATATATTGGTAGAAGGATGTTGGAGATGGAGCTGCCTGGCAGGAGGGCAAGAGGACGGCCAAAGAGGAGATACATGGATGTCTTAACAGAGGACATGAAGTTGGCTAATGTTAGGGTAGAAGATGTCCATGATAGAGTGAGGTGGAAAAGGATGATTCGCTGTGGCGACCCCTGATGGGAAAAGCCGAAAGAGAAAGAAGAAGAAGAGTATATTTGTAAGAAATTAGGTTATCTAGTAAGAAAACGAAAACACCATTATGATCCTCATAGTTAGTAGTAGAAAAAATCACGTACCTCTCTCAGGAGCGCCGAATATGTTGAAACTGACTTTATGTCCAGTAGGAAGAAAAATAGTCGTCATTTCCGTTGTGCTGAGGAGGTTAATATTGATATGCTGCGGCTAATGCCGTCGCGCTGTGGTTAATGCCGTTGTGCTTCGGGTAATGCCGTTGTGCTTCGGGGAATGCCGTTGTGCTTCGGGTAATGCCGTTGTGCTTCGGGTAATGCCGTTGTGCTTCGGGGAATGCCGTTGTGCTTCGGGTAATGCCGTTGTGCTTCGGGTAATGCCGTTGTGCTTCGGGTAATGCCGTTGTGCTTCGGGGAACGCCGTTGTGCTTCGGGTAATGTCGTTGCGTTGTCTTTTTTGTATGTAGTGTGAGCTCTGTCGGCCACCGTAGGTTTATATTATTAAAGCTTTTCACAAATGCTCATAGTTTCTTTGGTTACATAAAGAACAGACGCTTTAAATATTTCTCCCTTAGAAAGCAACGTGTCATTTTAAAATGTCATTACTTTTAGCTGAGCCTAAACAAAACAAACTGCTGACCTAAGATTTCAGTAGATGCTCTTCTTTGTATGTAAATATACTGACATTTTTTAGAGGTGATAAATTGGGAAATTACTTTTGACTATTTTTTAGTTGCATTCTACAGCAATAAAATATTTGTTATAACTAAGGGTTTAAGCCTTTGTTTAAAGAAGGTATATAGTGATACTACCTGACTATTAACTGCCTAAAAAAATACAACTCAACCTTTTTATGAAAGTAATCAGGTTATGTTGTCCTTTATAAGATATATAATCAAAGTTTTGTATTTTTTAATCTGTTTTTTTTTTTAGGAAAAAAATAAATCCAATGTGTAAAGGAAAAACAGGTCAGTCATTATAGGCTTAACTGTATTCTGTTTCTGTCTTTTAGAGGCAGAAAAGCAGAGTCGAACGGTTGCTCTGTTAGAGAGACTTCATGCTAAACACAATGCTTCCCGACCATGGCAGGAAACATGCAAAGTTGTGCGTCAGGCTATGGTAAGACAGATATTCTATTATTTTCCAATTTTCCCACAATATTATACATACTATAAAAATATTTCTAGATTACTGCACATGCTCAGAGTGCAGTAAAAGTTCATTTACAGCCTGTTAGTGTTCTTAGTTAAGTATGTAATAACAAGCACAAAACAGCTTAAAGAAGTTATTTCTTTACTGACCTCCCTTGGTGACATTTAAATGTCAGACCAAGAGTGCTGGCTACGCAAATTAAAAGCAAGCCCGATTTGGTTGTATAAAGCATAATCATTAATTTCAACATTTTATTCTTTTTTTTCCTCTCCTTACTCGTGTTGTGCCTCAGGAGAAACGCGGTGTGATGAATGCGGCAGGTCACCAGCTCCTGCTTAACTGTTTGGAGACCCTGCAGAGAGCACTAAAAGGTGAGGGTCCCGTCCCACAGTGCAAAAAGAAAAAGAATGAATAGCTAACGTCGCAATTCTTTCATAATGATTGTTTTGTCTCTTAATCGGTAAAGCCGTGAAGGCTTCAGACAATTACTTTTTCACTTCAGCTTTATATTTTCCTCCAATTATTTAACTTACGGGTGAAAGTAAATACAAAACATACGCAAACTGTTGTGTGTGCAAAACATGTCAATATTGTAAAAATTACTTGTTATTAGATTACGTAGAAGAAACACATGATATATATATATTTTTTTTTTCAGTGTCATCTCTGTCTTCAATGACGGATCGCCTGGAATCTATTGCACGACAAAACATGTAACTTCATAAATTTCTTTTGGCCACTTAATATATTATTGTGTATATATATACAGTATATCAGATGACTTATACATTCATAAGGCACTTTTAGAAACCTGACACAATCTATACATAAAACTTCTTTCTTTTCCCCCTGTTTTCCTCTTTGCACAGGTTGGGCTCTCATCTGAGTCCTACAGGGACAGAGTGCTACATCACTTCTGATATGTTTTATGTGGAGGTGCAGCTGGACTCAAACGGTCAGTTGGTGGACGTCAAGGTGGCTCATCAAGGAGAGAACCCTACAGTCAGTGTTTGTTTTATTATTCAAACTCCCAACTAGCACTTTTTAATTGGAAACTACAATACGATATATACAAATAACTAAAAAAGTTCTTCTTAAAAGTAGCTTTTTGGTCTCTTTTTACCATTCTTTTACTTGTGTAATTCAATCGGACACATGAAAAGGGTTTACTAGACCTGTCTTATCTTGTTCATTACAGAGTTGTCCAGAGTTAATTCAGCATTTAAGGTCAGTGAAAAACTCAGAAATAAAGCTGCCAAACATCAAGATTCAAAAACTTCAATGTAAGATGTGTCAGATTCTAATTTCTCTGTTTTTCCAACAGGGAAAAAAAGTTTGAAGAGTTTTCAAAACATCTCAAAGGACTTGTTGATTTGTACAAACTTCCAGGAGATAAGTAAGCAAATTTACGTGCAAAGACATGTAATAAAAAACTGGCGGTCATAAGATGATGTAAAGTGTTGTTTGACAGAAATTTAACTTATTGATAGAAAAATATAAATTCACACATTTGTTTTGTGTTTGAAAAAAATCGGACTAATTGCACTTCAAAAAATGTTTATACAGTCAGGACCATACATATTTGGACAGAGACACATTCTTTCTAATTTAGTTTCTGTACATTAACACAGTGAATTTTTAAATAAAACAACTCAGATGCCACTGAAGTGCAGACTTTCAGCTTTTGTTCCATGGGTTGAACAAAAACATTGCATAAAAATGTGAAAAACTAAAGCTTTTTTTAAACACAATCCCTCCCTTTTATGGGCTCGTAAATAATTGGACAAATGAAAGAACTGAAAACAAAATGGTCATTACTAAAATTTGGTTGAAAACTCTTTGTTTTACAATGACAGCCTGAAGTCTTGAACTCATAGACATCACCAGATGCTGGGTTTTCTCCTTCTGAATTCTCTGCCAGGCAGCGGCTTTCAGTTGCTGTTTGTTTGTGGGCCTTTCTGTCTGAAGTTTAGTCTTCAACAAGTGAAATGCATGCAACTCAATTGGGTTAAGATCAGGTGACTGACTTGGCCATTAAAGAATATTCCACTTCTTTGCTGTAATAAACTCCTGAGTTGCTTTGGCTGTATGTTTTGGGTCCTTGTCCATCTGTATTATGAAACGCCGTCCAATCAGATTGGCTGCATTCACCTGGATCTGCGCAGACAGTATGTCTCTGAAAACCTCAGAATTCATTGGGCTGCTTCTGTCCTGTGTCACGTCATCAATAAACACTAGTGTTTATTACGGTTTTTCCCGATGATGTAGTGTGCTTTGGATCATGAGCTTGTCCACGCCTTCTCCATACTTTTCTCTTGCCATCATTCTGGTAGAGGTTGATTTTGGTTTCATCTGTCCAAAGAATGTTTTTCCAGAACTGTGCTGGCTTTTTTAGATGCTTTCAGCAAAGTCCAATCTAGCCTTCCTATTCTTGAGGCTTATGAGTGGCTCGCATCTTACAGTGTACCCTCTGTATCTACTTTCATGCAGTCTTCTTTTTATGCCAGACTTGGATTTTGATACGCCTACCTCCTGGAGAGTGTTGTTCACTTGGTTGACTGTTCTGAACGGGTTCCTCTTCACCATGGAAATGATTCTGCGATCATCCACCATTGTTGTCTTCCGTGGACGTCCAGGTCTTTTTACGTTGCTGAGTTCACCAGTGCTTTCTTTCTTTCTCAGGATGTACCACAGTGTTGATTTTGCCACTCCTAACACTGTAGCAATTTCTTGCATGTTTTTTCTGTTTTCTCAGCTTAATTATGGCTCCTTTCACCTGCATGGAGAGCTCCTCAGACCGCACGTTGTCTGTTCACAGCAAAATCTTCAAAATGCAAGCACGAGTCCTCTAATCAACTCCAGGCCTTTTATCTGCTTCACTCATAATGACATAACAAGGGAATTTCCCACACCTGCCCATGCAATAGCATGGAAGTCAATTGTCAAATTACTTACGAGCTCATGAAATGAAGGGATTGTGTTTAAAAAATGCTTTAGTTTTTCACATTTTTATGCAATCTTTTTGTTCAACCCATGGAATAAAAGCTGAAAGTTTGCACTTCAATGCCATTTGAGTTGTTTTATTTAAAAATTCACTGAGGTAATGGCCAGAAACTAAATCAGAAAGAATGTGTCTCTGTCCAAATATTTATGGTCCTGTAAATGCACTCCGAGTAAATTACAAGATATTTTTTTGATAAGGCAAACTGTATTCCATCATATACTTTTTTTTTGCATTTCAGTAAACTGAAGACAAAGATGTATATAGCCCTGCAATCGTTGGAGCTTGATCTGGCCAAGATGATGCACATGTTTAGGTAAATTAAAAAACTGTTTCTGTTAAGATAGAATAATTTCATGCTTTGCTTCCATCAAATCTTGCTTTAATCTTGTTTTGTGTAAAATGGGAACAAGTTTGCAGGGTGTCAAACTGGAGAAACTGCATAAAACTTTCAGTACCGGTACCTGGTAACCATAAGCATAAAAGGGCTTTGTGTTCAATTGTATTGATTTAGGAGATAGAAAGATTTTATGTTTTGGAATTTCTCTTGGGATTGAAAAATATTTAGGTTGTCTTTGTTCAGCTGTTTTTATAAATTCTGCAAAATCTTTATTTTATCTTAAAGGTTAGCAACCAACGCTAATACAGTCGAGACCATTCTTCACGGGAGTGTGGGTTTATTGACGCCCAGGAGCGGCGGCAATCTGGTTACACTTCAGTGCTACGTTTCGCCTTACGACATCTTCCAGGAGGGAAGTGGCACACAGCTCAATCTAACCGACAGCAATGGCAAGTAACCCATTCAATTTAGATTCACAACTTCACGACTCCATTTAAGTAAATCTCAATTCAATTTTTCTCATTTACTCAAACTTTGCTTATGAAAGAGGTGTTTTATATAAGTGAACAAATCTTTGATTAAAAAAATCTCTGATAAAAACACAAGTTATTTCTACACTAAAAATGAACAAAAAGGTTTTTTCTTTAACAAAAAACCAAAAAACATATTCTTGAATATTTTTCATTTTTTAACCCAGCCCTCAAATGCATATAGTGGAAAACAACATTTCTTTGCTGAAGATGTTGTGTTTTCTATGGAAGTTTGTCATTTTCTGTGACTTGTTGCTCTATATTCCCACCTGTTGCAGTGCCACGCTCCCTGGGAGTCAGTGTATCTGTTACAATCGAGGGAACCTCTGCTGTGTATAAGCTTCCAATCGCACCTCTCATCACCGGTTCACACCCAGTTGACAACAAGGGGTATGAGAACATGTTAATGTTTTTTAACTTGCCTGAAAGAATAAAAAAGATTATCTGTCAAGAGAACATATAAACGTTCCTAATGTGATGTTTTGTGGTCTTTTAGCACTCCTGCCTTTTCCACTGTGACCAACTCCAACTGTGTGGACCTACCAGCCTGTTTCTTTCTGAAGATGAACCGCCCAATGCCTTTCTCCACTGCCTTCATTAAGAGGATGAGCAATGCTACTTGTAAGTTTACCAAGATATTCTTTTGCTCAGAGGTCATAACTAAATAATCAGCGGATATTTTTTTTAAATCCATCTGTTCAAATGTTTACCTCTCTTTGTTCACAGTGATTCCTGTGTTTGAGACTGCCCCCAGCCTGTCACCTCTTTACCAGTTAATTGTCCAGAGCCAGTTGCAGCTCCTGGAGGAGGGCAGCTCTTTGCCAGCACCCTCACACAACATGCATTTTTATTCTGTAAACAAATTCTTTCATGCAAATCAATTATTTGATTTTTAATCACAAAAACTCACAAATAAATGTTGTTGTGTTGTACAGCAATTCAAGGTTTCATTGTATAAAAACAAAAGTTTTAGACCATGTATCCATTTAAAGCAATTGAAAACCTTTTCTTTTTTTTTTACAGATTTTGCCAGATCAGCAGCACTGTTACTTTCTCAACGGTAATGCTCCAATTCAAGACAGCCATTCACTCCAAGGAGCAATGGTGTCCAAAATTCCCTTTCGCCACCCAGCCCACGTGCCACTTCTGCTGGATATCATTCGGCACCAGGCAGCTTACAACACCCTGATCGGCAGCTGTGTCCGACAAAAATCCATCAAAGAAGGTGAGTGTGTCTGATCTGGTTATGTGCGAATTCATTTCAAGAACATTTTTTTAAGCATAGTACGCCTGTTTTTGTTCTGTCAGACAGCGCAGCTCTTCTGCAGTTTGAAGTTTGCCCTCTCACTGACTCCAGTTTTGGCGTCTCCTTTCAGCATCCGGTCAATGAATCATTAGTTTGTGGTGAGCATTTACTTTAATGCCCTTTTATTTATTATCTGTATTTTTAAAGACAGTCATTTAAAAAAGACTGCTTTTAAATTGCTGGGTGACAACAGACATGGGACAACATTAGGATTAGCAGAGAACTGCATTCAAACATTTTTGTAATCTTTGTTTATTTTTATATATATATATATATATATTTGCACAACAGTCATGCATCAGTCAGATGAACCAGACATAGACCTAATTTTAACATGAAAAAATACTGTCATTTTCTGTATGTACTACCTTTGCTGAATTAATAAAAAACATTTTTTTTAAATAAAAGAAACTGTACTTTTGCTTAGGGTTTACAGAATTATATTATTATATTTTTTGGACTATAAGTTGCTCCAGACTACACGTTGAAGCAGGGGAAAAATGCACAATAAAGAAGAAAAGATCTTTTATAAGTCGCACTTTTGGGAGAAATGTATTTATAAGTATAATATAGTTATAATTTTTTTAACAAAATACGGGAGTTTCATCTTGAAAGGCAAATCATAATAATGGAATAAATAACAACAATAGACTGAATATGTGCATGAGTCACTACCGTAGCACATTGATGTTTATTTACCATGAAACAGGAAGAATCTAGTATGTTAGCGCAACATATGACCAATTTTTCAAATAACAACAGCATCAAGAACATGGTAACTAGTCAACTAAACTCTTTATTTGAAGAAACAATTAAAAGCTTCACCTTAAGAATCAAAGCAAAACCTGCTACTGTGACAATTTACAAAAACAAGGGTTGCCCTCACTGGTAAGTTTGATACAAAGAAATGCGACTTATACTCCGAAAAATTCAGCATTCTGAGTTTCTTTGACAAAATTCCTTGTCGTTTTTTAGTTTACAAAATAGAAACTTTAAAAAATCTGTTCTTAGTTAAAACCTCATTTTGTTTCTCCTTTGTCCCCCTTTAGTGGTAATGGAGGTGATTGACTCCAGACAAGTGTCCTGCAAGCTGTATAAAGGGCAATCAGATGCTTTGATCTGCACTGATGACTTCATTACCAAAGTGGTCCAGAGGTGAGAAAAGTTTGGTCTCAAACTTATTTGATTTAAACAGTGTAACTTTGAAGGTAATTACGTATTATTTGTTGTAGATGCATGTCTATCCCTGTTACCATGCGGGCCATTCGGAGGAAAGCTGAGACCATCCAAGCAGACACTCCAGCTCTTATGCTAATTGCACAGACAGTGGAGACTATGGTGAAGAATAACCTTCAATCCTCTGGCAGTCCCACCTACAATATGGCAGCTGGAGATGGATCAAATCCTGGGTTACATGGACTCACGGGAAGCAACACGCCAACTGGTGGTGGATTGCCTGGGGACCCAAATTTTCCCTTGTTTGGTATTTCTCGTCCAGACAGGCAAACCCAAGGAGGAGAGTGTCCAACCTCAGGAGCTGCGTCCCAGCAGCAGTTACTGCAGCAGCAAGGTCAAGGTCACACAGATAACTACAACAAAGTTACCCAAAATCCCATACTGACCGGTTTATTGCAGATAACTGGCAATGTTGGTTCCAGTCCCAGCTCCCAAAATGCACCACCACCTCACCAAACTCCACCCCCAACATCCTCCCCTGCCAGCAACACAAAAAACCATCCCATGTTGATGAACTTGTTGAAAGACAATCCCACGCAGGATTTTGCTGCGTTGTACGGATCAGGTACAATAGAGAGACAGAACTCTTCCTCTTGTTCTCCTAGAACGGATAGCATGGCTGGAGCCTGCCCTGGGGGCAACCCAAAGGGAAAAAAGAAAAGACCCAGAGGGACAGAAAAAGGTGGAGGGATACCTGGAGCAGGGAGTTGTGGTGGAAGTGGTGGTTTGAGCATGAAATCGCAACAATCATCCATGCCACAACAGCAGCAGCACCATCCAGTGTCACATGAAGATGATTTTCATCGGGAGCTCTTCTCTATGGATGTGGATGCTTCTCAGAATTCTATTTTTGATGTCAACCTGGCAGGTGATGGTCTCGACACACCTCATAGCATCACTCCAGCACCAAGCCAGTGTGGGACACCACCTCCTGGCTCTAATATGCCTTATTCACAGTCTCACATCCAGCCTCAGCAACCACCAGGAACTGTTCCACCCCGCATGGTTCGACTCTCCAGCTCTGATAGCATTGGACCTGATATCACTGAAATCCTGCAGGATTTACCAGAGCAACCAGGCAAAGGCAGCAGTGAGAGCCATGGGCAGCACCCCATGGGTAGTGGTGGCGATGATGTAGGACCCTTAGGTACTCCCATCCGGGACTCGTCCAGCTCCGGTCAAGGTAGCGCAGTGTTTGATTCGGGAGATATTTTTAATACCAATAGCAATGAAAACCCCTTTACGGACACTGATCTGATTCCAACTCCACCTGATCCCATTCAGGATAGCGATTGTTCGTCCTCTTCCTTCTTTCATGACCCACCCGACTTTTCCCCAGAGCATAGTTTCACTCAGAACTTCTTTGAAAACTGCTCCGAAAGTCCTGATGGAGTCATGGACATGGTCAAGGGGTTCGGAAGTCAACAAAATACTCCATCTGGAACTCCTCAGAATCCTACTCCACATGGACAGAACACACCAGAACCCTCGTTAAAGGATCCTTTTGATATGGGGATAGTGTTTGGAGGCAACAGTGGTAGTGGAAAACCACTTCTGGGGCATGCTCCTGATCTTGGAGACACTCACGGAGGAGGATCCCAGAGTCCCCTTATGATGGGGCTTGGAGCTGCCTGTTCTGATTTTAAAAGTGCTGAACCCAAAGTTAAACAACAACAGGGCCTTGTTCGGGCAAAGGAGGATAATGGGGCCAGTGGAGGGAGCAATTCTGGAATGGGAATGGGGACCAGCTCAACTGAAGGGAAACAGGTCAAACGAAGCAGAACCCCATCCAGTGAAGGAAAGTCAAAAGAAAAGCCTCCCAAACGCAAAAAGGTGGATCCAGATGGAAAATCCCCCTCTCACAGTTCTGGTGGGCGACCGTATACGCCCCCTAGTGGTGGTTTGAGTTCAGGAGTTAGCTTAAGTGCTGGAGGCTCCAAGTCTCCTGGTAGTTCAGGACGCTCCCAGACTCCTCCTGGAGTGGCCACACCCCCAATTCCCAAAATCACCATTCAGATCCCAAAGGGGACTATAACCGGAGGTAAAACCTCTTCCCATAGCGGATACACCTCCAGCAGCTCAGCCACCAGCAGCTCAGGAGGTACAGGAAGTACGAGCAGCAAAAGCCACCACTCTCACTCATCTTCCTCTGGAAAGATCAAGTCCAAAGAAAGCTCCTTATCACAGGGAAACAACTCCAAACCCGGGGGGGCAGTAGGTGGAAGTGGACAGTCCCAGTCAAAAGGCTCCTCTCAAGGTGTTGGCAAACCGGGATCATCACCAATAACAAAACATGGATTTTCAGGGCCTGGTGGTGCTGGAAGTGGAAATAAAATTAAACCACAAGGGGGAAAACCTCCTGGGTCTCTTATTAACCCCAACGTAAAGCCAAATATTTCCCCTTCCCATTCCCGCTCCAGTGGCTCTGGGGACAAACTGTCCTCTCCGATGAAGATGCAGCAATCACAGGTTCCAGGAACTCCTCCATCCTCAAAGGCTAAATCTCCTATGGGGTCCGGAGGAAGCAGCTCGGGAGGGTCCAAGTCTTCCTCTGGTGGAGGCCAAAGCTCACAGAAACCAATTGGTGGCAGCTCCTCTTCTACCGCATCTTCATCATCATCCAGTTCCTCCTCATCCTCTGGTTCCATGAGTTTCTCAGGAGGTTCCCAATCTCAATATGTTGGTGGAGGAGGTGGAAGCGGAGGTGCAGGAGGGAGTGGTGGAGGGACTGGTCAGAACAACTCAAACAACCCCAATGCAAAAGGAAAATCTCCCAGCCGAAACAAAAAGCCCTCCCTAACAGCAGTCATTGATAAGCTGAAGAGTGTTGGTGGAGGAGGAGTTGGAGAAGATGGCTGCGATGTAGGGCCACCAGTTGGAGGAGCTGGTTCAGGAGCTCCTCCTGGTGGTTCTGGAAATGTTTCTAGTGGACCTTCTAATGTGGGCTCCACCAAGCACACCTCCTCATCCCAGAATGTGGAGTACAAACGGGAAAAATCGGATAAGGAGGCAAAGGCTAAAGTCTCCGTATCTGGGGGGAACAGTGGGGAGAAGAAGACAATGGACTCGAAAGCAGGTGGTGTGGGCGGAACTACCCTTGCCAAAATTATCATTAGCAAACCAGATGGTGGCTCACCAAGCATTAAGGCTAAAGTGACCCTCCAGAAGGCGGGGGAAGGGTCTAGTGACTCTATACGTCCACAAATTTCTAGTCTTAAAGCTTCGCCTCTTTTCAGTGGATCTACGCCCAAACATGACCGCTCGTCGCCCAGCCATAGCCGGTCCCCTGCATATACCCCACTCAACCCCGACAGCGAAAGTGAATCGGGCAGCAGTTCAGTCGCTGAGAAGTCGCATCAGAACAGCCCCAGCTCTGACGATGACCAGACGATGCGTCCTCTTCCTCCACAAGATTACATGAGCTCCATCCCACTGGGTTCAGGGGAGAAGCACAAGAAGCACAAGAAGGAAAAGAAGAAGCAGAAAGAGAAGGAACGGGAGAGGGACAGAGACAGAGAACGGGACAGGGAGAAGGAGAAGAAGAAGTCTTCCCTGTCCATGGGCTTGTCCTCCCACCCAATGAAAGCAGACAGTTGGTCTCGGTCTCCCATCTCTGCCTCAGATTCCTCTCTGTCCATGCTCAGTTCAGATCGGCCATCAAGGTCCAGCCCGATGTACATGAGAAACGAAGAAGATGAACTCATGGACTCAGCCCTCACTGGCAAGTTTGATCCAAACTAGACATTTTATATATTATTGGGGGCTTTTAGTGAATACAATTAGACATGTAAATTAATTTACTCAAGTCTAAAATTGAAATCTGAGGATAACAATGCTTCTAAGCGGTTTTTGACATGTTTAAACTATATTTTGGAGTTATTTTACTGTATATTGCTGTTAAATTGAGATCTTAGATTTGTCAGAATTAACATTTCACAACCAAAGCCACTTCAGAGTGTTGCTCTTTAATGGCTTGTGGCTATTATTACTTGCTTGTTTCATTACAGCTTAAAATGTGTCTTAATTTGATACAATATGTCCAAAATGTGTCAAAAAAGTCAAAATTATTACTGTTAATTTTTTTAGCATTTCGAGTGAACAGAGCTGCGTGAGAGAATATTCATTAGCTTTTTTCATGTAAAGGGAGTTAGAGTGTTTATACATTTGAACTATTATTGTGTATTATTGTGTAGTCAACAATATATGGGTATTGCCGAAAACTATGTAGCTGTTTTCCTCTTTTTTACCTGAATATCTAGAGGATTGTAATAAATATAACGCATCTGGAGAGGTCTTTATTTAACTCACTAAATCACATTTACATTTATACTCATTACGGTTTAGTCTCTGCTTTTATGGGGTATTGCTGTAGCTCCACTAGATGGCAGCAAAGAGTCACAGAATAAACTTCCTGAATTATACCTTTACTTTTTTATTTTTTTTACTAAAACTTGAGTTGAGTGGATTTTCTCAGTTTGATCACTAATGAAGATATTTGGATTCAATTCTAGGAAAATGGCTGAAAATGCACAAAAGCCAAACAAAATATGCTTTGTCCTAGGCATTTATTTTAGCATCGAAAAGATACGCCACTGACTTTAAATTCTGCAAAAGGGATTTAAAAAATGCAAATTACCTAAAACACAAAAACACTGATTTATATTAAGTTTTTTTAAATTATTTTTCTTGGGATAAGTAGTGGAGTGTTAAAGCCAAATGTTTAGTGTACAGTACTACAAATTATAATAATTCTTTAGTTTAGTGCGAAAAAAAAGTACCTCTGGACCTATTGTCTGTTACTGGTATGACTTTATAAGTTATTTTATTTTATAAGTTATTTTATGAATAATATTTAAAAGAGTATATTTTTTAAATAAATGAATGTGAAAAATTGTACATGTATTGGATGTACTTGTTGCTTCCTTCAAATACACAAACTCTGAAAAGAGCAGAAAAGAGGTTTATGGTGGTCAGTGTACGCATGCAGAGGGTTTCCGGTCAGACTATCATCTGATCTGTTGCTTTCTCCATCCAAAGTTGAGTTCTTCATTAAATTAAATAGCACTATCTGACACACACTTAGGTTTGTTTGTTCTCTGTATTTGACCCATCCCCTGAGGGAGCGGTGAGCTGCAGACACAGCTGCGCTCAGGAACCATTTGGTGGATTTAACCCCCCAATCCAACCCCTTAATGCTAAGTGTTTAGGAGGGAGGCATTGGGTGCCATTTTTAAATCCAAGCGTTTTTAAAGTCTTTGGTATGACCTTCCGGTCTCAGGACGGACACTCTTCCACAAGGCCACTGAGCTGGCAAATTGTGTGTCACAAACATGGGTTTTCAGGTGTCTTCTTGTGGGGTCATTGTTAGAAGACCCAGTTCATGCAGTAATGAAGCTGTTGGACAAAATACTCACATGCATTAATGCATAATTTTACACATTCTAAGATCAAACACGATGTTTTTTGTCAAGTGTTTCTAAATACATAAGGTTTTTCAGATGCAAAATTTAAATTAAGACATGAAAATCTCTAGGAAAATCTTGTTTCTCAACACTGCAGTTGATGCTTGAAGCAGTCAATAATCCAGTGAGATTTAAGTGATTCCAGCAAACACTTAACAGCATCCAAACAGGCACTTTCTTAGTCACAGTTCCTTTGTGTTTGACACTTAAAAGGCCATCAGATAAAAGTTGTATTAATAATTGTATTCTTTGTGTCCAGCTGGATTTTTGCGTAATGTCAATGCAATATTTGAACAAAAAACAGAAATGATTTAGCACATATATATTTGATTTATTTGTTTATTTCAAGCATTAATTTTAGTCAATACAATAAAAAATTCACACAGAATATCAAACTCATTACAGAAATGATGAGATTACAAAGGCAGACAGACAAAAGCAAGACACACTGAAAATATAGTGATCATTAACTGAAGTCAAGTAGAGCTTGATCTATTGCTTAAAAAGGAGCAGGAAGAAGTGTCCTTATATAATCCCACCCCTACTGAGTTAATTCATTTTATTATAGTTTTAAATAGTTTTGGTAATCCGGTTCTGATCAGATATTCTTTTCAAGTAACAAAATCAAGTGCTTGTTGATGATTGATCATCTTCAGAAAGCATTCATTCAGTAACGGAATATGTGATAATCATTGATTATCATTGGAACACATTACCCCACAAAACCAGTAATTATTGCTACCCCATCAGATCAAGTTATCAAGTAACAAAATCATGTGCTTATATATATATTATATATTATATTATATATTTTTTTATTTTTATATAATGCACACCTCACTGACATTATCTCTTATGTAAGAACTGTAAGTGCTCAAAAAAATAATATAATTATATAATAGCCCTTTAAAATACATCAAGACATTTATATACACTCTGCTAATTTCTTTAGTGCAATCAACTTTAAGACTAATAAAAGAATTTTTACACTGAAGGGTTAATATTATGTCACTGCAGTCTCTGTTCCCATCAACCTCTGATTTTCTGTTGACCCTGGCTCTGAACTGTTCAAATAAAGTCTCACTGTCTTGCTTATTTTTCACACATTAGTGCTTTCATACATATTTCTTTTAGCACAAGCCTGCTGACAACTGTACATCTGTGATGTTTCTGTGTAGAGTTGACTGCTGAGCAGAAATGTTTCTTGGCAAAAAGAGAGAGCAGGATATTTAAAAAAAAAAGACGATCTCTATAAAACTTGAATTATTCTATTGTGCTTGAGGCAAAGTATATTCAAAACAGTCTGTATGCTCTGTTTTATTATAAGAACTGTCAATGAAAAAAAAGCTCTTAAGGATTTTAACACCTAAAATTTACTCCACCTTTTGAAAAAATATTTTTTTATCAGTAATCCCACCCTAGTTATGGATGAAGGAGAAATAAGAAAATAAAGTAGTAAGGGATGCACATCAAAGCCCTCCATTCAAGCTCCAATGTGTGTTTCCAGCAACCTAGTAAGGTCAAATATTACTCACCTTCTAAATTTAAACATTTTAAATGTGTATATAATTAAAAACTAAACTAATTAACAAAGTCTACTTAAAGCCAATAATAATTTAATAAGAATTGCTGCAAACTGCTTTGTATAGATGTGCATGTTTAAAGGCTCCCAGAGCCAACAATGCTACACAAAACAGGAAACCATAATATTTTGGATTTTTCCATCAATTTTCTTAACCCCTTTCATCCCTTTCGAGGTCACAGGACTGCCAGAGCTCAACCTGGCTACTGTTGGGTGGAGGCGGCGCACACCCTGGACAGGTCGCCAGCCTGTCGCAGGGCACTTTTGCATTCAATTTATTTAACCCTTGTGCTATCTTAGATGACCCCACCCTTACATTGACGTGTTCTCCCTACCATGACAAAGGTAGATAAAGGTGGAAAGATTTCATGTAATCCATGGACACCAGTTGTTGTTTCTCTTTCGGCTTTTCCCATCAGGGGTCGCCACAGCGAACTAGTCGCATGGGAAACTTGGCAATGTTTTACGCCGGATGCCCTTCCTGACGCAACCCTCTCAAAGCAACCGGGCTTGGGACTGGCATAGAAGTAGAGAAGGGAACAGGGAGCAGCCCGGAGTTGAACCTGGGTTTCACGGATGGAAGGCACCGCAAACCAGCACGAGCTAAACCGGCTCCACCATCCATGGACACCAGTGAAGATCACAAATCATGAAGAAAAAAGGTTCGGAGCACTGTCTAGTGGGTCTAGATGACCCAACTCCCAACGTTAAAGTGCCTAGGATAGCACAAGGGTTACATGAAAAAAACATCTGAGAAGGCCAAAGTAAATTGAGTGGTGATTTGGAGGATTTTTTTATTTTACAGTGAAAGAAAGTAAAAGAATAAGGATGCTAATGTCAAAAACTGAAAATATTACTTACAGAAACTAGTAAATCAGTTTAAAGGCTAGGGCCTTCTCCGCAGAAACACCCTGCAGTTTGACTGCATTGGAACATTTTCTGAAGGGTCTGAGGAAAAACAAAGTTTCAAATATAAATCCTTGGAACATTTTAATTTTTCATACTGATCCCTCAATGAGACCTTTTGTTTGAAACTCTGAGTATTGTATTTCACTTTTTAAGTTTTTATAAATGTATCTGACTTTTAAAATTCAATCACAATGATACAGAAAACAATAACCTCGCTCAAAAAGGCAAAAAGTCCCATGCTAACCTCCTATTCTTCGGCTTTGTGTTCGTGCAGAGCTTTGAAAAATGTTGTGTAACAAGAAAAGTTTCCCTTTCCTGTATGAAGTCTTAAAGTTATTCTGAGGCAGACTAAAAAAAGGAGGCAGTAAAAATTGTGATGCTTGTAAAACCTCAGCAAAACTGAGGGAGAGAAAGGTACACCTTAGTTCACAGACACGTTCTGGTAGCAACATAAATCTGAGGGGCTTACCAGGAAAAACAGCTCTTTAAATGCAAAAAATGCATTTGGAATGAATGAAAGCCCAGACCTCTTAACAATGTGACAACATTTTATAAAATGTTACATAATATTAAAAACTTTTGTTGTTTTCAGAACCTCGGAGAGTTCCACATCACAAATCACGTTTCTGTAATATTCCAAAAAGCGTATTTCAAATAAATGTTACCAACCTGTAAAAAACAATTTCAGTACATTCCTGTGAAATTAATTTCTATCAGAATTATTGTTATTTACTTGCTCAATCCATCGAGTTATTTATTTCCCTATTTTCAATAGTTTTTTTATTCTGTGTCGTGCCAGTGTTCTCCATCTATCCTCAGGACTCAAATAGGAGTAGACTGGAGCTCATTGTAAAATCAGGCAGTTACTTAAGGTCAACCTGAAAATCTTCAGAATCAGGGCTCTTGGGGGAGCAAAACCAATCCTTCTGAACCTACTCTTTCATGCACAATACAACAAACCTCAGACGGAGCATCTCAAGCAGATGCACAGCTTCATTAGTTCCTGCAGAGTCCTTGTCCTTGACAACACTTTGTGTCTTTATAATTGTTAATGCAGATCTGGTATTGTTGTTAACACTTCCATAAAAACATGCTACTTTCAATGTTTTTATGGAGGCAACTGAAATACAAATTACTCATGTGGAACTTTAGATTAAATCAACCTTCACCATGATGTGCTTTATTTATTCAACAAGAGCTGAAGGTAAAAAGAGACGGGTGTGTTTTCTACCAAATTATCTTGCAATGCCAGATCTTTAGCACATTACTCAGGACGTTTTCTTCATGTGCACAACCAACAGCTGCAAACGTTTTTTTTCAGATGCCTCATCAAAGTCACTTTCAAGTGCAAAATTAGAATTATTTTGAGGTCAGTCCTCAAGGATTTGTAGTTTAGTGGTAATAATATCAGGACACGGAACTAAGGAACTACTCAAATCTACTTGTTGTTTCACGCAGTAATGTTAAACACACCAACCATTTACAAAGGTAGATAAAAATGTTTACTTCATCTGATCTTAAGATAAAACATTTGAACATTTTTAAAAGTGAATTGTGTTTAAATTTTGTTTTTTTAAGTCTGCTTTTTCATCCAAAGATATTTAAAAACAATAGGCATAAAGGGTTGAAGAAAGAAACAGTGTAAAGAATTCCAGTTTTGTAACAAAATTTTGAATATATTTATCCCTTTTCAGAGTCAAACCTTTATTCATGAGCCTCTCACTATTAAATCCTGTGCTGTGAAAAGGTTCTTGGAAACAACTGTAACATAGTTTTTACAATTAATTTGTAGTTAATTATTTTTGGCAAACTTTGACATTTGAATACAAATATTAAAATAAAATATAAAGGAATATTAAGCAAAGAAAAATAAACATAATATGGGAAGCTTTTTGGCAAGATGTTTGAAGGGATTCAGTATTCTTTACTGTCAATTCACTATAGGGATAAAACAAAATTCATGTCTCTGGTCCTGGGCCAGCCGTTTAGCATAATTAATTTGGGAAAAACATTTGAAAGTGCTTCATATTTTATATAAACATACTGCAGATGCACATTTCACATACGCTGACAAATATTCAGAATTTGTTCGAGATTCATAGAGCATCAACATTTGCATAACTTAGATAGATTTTCAAACAAAATTAATCATTCATTCATTCACCCAGGACAGGTCGCCAGTCTGCATCAGAACCAGAATCTCACACACTCACACTCAAACCTAGGGACAATTTAGAGTAACCAATTAATCTAGGAAACATGTTTTTAGACGGTGGGAGGAAGTTGGAGTCCCCAGAGAAAACCCACACATGCCCAGGGATAACATGCAAACGCCACACAGAAAGGTCCCCCATTGATGATTTGTTTCAGGTCCCCCAGCCAGGACTTGAACCAGGGGCCTTTTTGCTGTCAGGCAAGAATGCTAACCAGTGCTCCACCATGCAGCCCATCCCCCAAATTCCAAATTAATCATTTTTTAATTAGATTGATTAACTTATTTTTTGTTTAATTAATCAACTAATTAATTTATTAACTTTTGTTTTTAGATAATTTTCATATTGTAACTGCCGTTGCAATTACATTTGGATATCTTGGGGAGCAGGAACCGTCTTTACGCGTGCTTCATAAAAAAAGGGTTGTTCTTCTTCCTTTTATGTAATTGATTTTCTTGCACCTTCTTGAACAGTAAAAATATAAAGTGCAAACCATAAAAATACTCTTCAAGGGCATGAATACGTCCTAACTATAACAATAACATGTTCTAAACACAGTCTAAGCACAGCCTAAGATTAATGTGCTGCCGTGCTTCCAAGTTCAAAATCCAAAAAGCAAATGCCAAAAAAAGACACAGCAGCTCCCAAAATGCACCTAACCAATCCAATAGGAAGTCAGAACAGCTGCATGGCCAAAGAATGACATGCGTATACTTGCATAAAATCTAATAAATAACCTAGGTTCAGCCAAATGGCTCCAACACATAAGATGCCCCTGTACATGCAAAGATATTATTTTTTCTTCACCTAAAACAGCCTAAAGTCGAGGGTTAATTCTAACATATTCTGTCTTCATCTTTGTAATTTTTCTGTTAGATAATCACTTTTCTGCCAACAGTTCATGTCACAGTGAGAGGCTGCCCAGAATATGCATTTATTTCTTCTAGTTATATGATAACCATTTTCTCAAAACCAGACTCAGGACAGGCAATTTAATTTACTGCTATTTGTGAGCTCTAATAATCAAATTTTCTCATAATTTGTTTAAAATCTTTTCCAGTTTCGCTTCACTTGTCACTTGTTCTATTTGCTGTGACATTAAAACACAGACACAAAGCAAACTCTTTAATTTGTGTCACTGTCTAATAGTGAATTGCATTGTTGTAAAAATTATGCTGGTCTATAATTATTGTATGACTATCTGAGTCTAATAAAATATAAATGTCATGTTCTCGCTTCAGAAACAACACTTTAGAGACAAAAAACAACTAAAGTATCAAATCTAATAATTGTTTTGCTTAATTAATTGAGCAGACTATTTCCAGCGATTGTCTTTTTAATTTTTCAAATGTTTTTATTGACTTTTCTTTGTTTTTCTTCTCACATTTTACGGCAAACTTTTGGAACTGGCTAAAAATAAACACTTTTACATTGTCATTTTACACTGAGACTGCTGGTTACATAATGAGCGAAAGTTGGTCCCAATCAGGACTAGCTGTGTTAGTGTTTGACCCAGATTCAGTCAGTGAAGATTCATCACATCAAAGTCTTTAAATTTAGCCTTCTCATTTAAATAGAAGAGAGTCTCTAAAATAACACTCCTCTTCACATGGTGGGTTTGTAAATTAACTTCAAGGAAAGATGAAGGTTTTTCTTTTGTCCATCCTCATGAGACAGCAGAAGCAAACAGATTGTTTTCTCTTTTGTCAGCCAGGAGCTACTCAGATTCTTTCATACCTTTACAAGCGTGATGACAGCTTGTAGAGCAGCACTGACCAATGTGTTTTTTCGATGAAAAAATCTATTTTCTTCCCCGAAATTGCCCTGTGTTTTTTAAACCGCTCCTTTGGCAGGTGAGAAAATTTACTGTCTGTGCTTTATGTCACAGGAGAACATGTGATAACCCGCCTGTACTCCATGACCTGGCCCATTGCATAAAGAGAAGTTTCTCTCTTAAATCTGTCCACCAAACAAACTGATTTTTGTCCATAATATATCACAAATCGTGTTTGCAGATCTTCAAAAAAGAAAAACAAAGAATCGGAAACTTTAGTTAGTGTGATGTAAATACATTCACCGACTTTTTAACAAAAATATTTTTTTTCTTTGTTGCTCCACTTAGGAATAAAAAAAGAAATTTTGTCTAAAGCCACCCCTACAGATTCCCAAAGAAACAAAAAGGCACTGTAACTGCCAGTTCTCAACTGCCTTCACTGGGACATATGTTTGAACAGGAGGGAGTCAGATGCCCTTTGCCAGAACAAATGAAACATGAACTTTTATATTCGCTTGGTTTACTCATCCACCCTCACTCCCGTTGGCTGACCCGACTCCATTTGAGGTAGTTAATTTGTGCTGCATACCTGCTGTCTCAAAAGGTTTTGTGTTTTGAGGTTGCTTTCCTAATATTTGCTCAGAAGTTGCACTCTGACGCTGGCAATCATCCTTCCAAAGGGTCAGCTTGATTATTATTTCTGGTACCATATTTTCTTTGGGACAATACTGACCCTTATGTCCCCCTTTGGTGTTAAAATAAAGGAAATCCAATTGATTCATGCGATTGCCCTATATGGAATATAGGATACCTGTTCAGTTTTGGTTCTGAGACACAGAAATTAAAAAACACTCTTAATCTTATGTCCAGTTTATTTGATTTTTTTTATTTAAGTTATTCATTAAGTGTTAAAGATCATTCTTCTTAACAAGGTCAGCCCATGAATTAATGGATTTATAACAACCTTTCCAAATGGATTCGGTTGTCTTTTGCTCAATGAAATTCTGTGGATGCCAGGCAAATAAAAATAATTTGCCTCAGTCTAATATGCAGATAATGCACATTCCATCACGTACTTTTGAAGTTTGGTTTAGATGAACGTTTATGTCAGCAAGGCCATTTTGCTGCACGGAGTTTGAAAATGTCATGTGATGAATATGAAATCAGATTTTTCGTTTGGGATGCTATTAATGGAAAATCTCCTTTTCTAACATCTTTTGGGAGAGTCTGGGTATTTGAGAAAACAAGAAGTTTGATAGAAGAATATTTTACCTCTGCTTTTAGAATAAATTATTTTTTTAAAACAATATAGAACAATGGGTGATAAAATCTGATGAAGGAATTAATTTTTTTACTGAATTGTGTCCAAGTAGCCACATGAGGTACACTTTAGCTTAAAAACAAAACTCTTGGGCTAACCTTCAAGGGAGATTGTATGAGTCCCAATAGAAGTAGTTACTAAAGTTATCTAATATTAGGAAAGCTAAACTAAAACTGAAGACATATAAAAATCAAGGAAAGTTAAAACTAAGGTAGATAAAAACACATCACTAAGAGTGTGGATCCTAATTTCCCTTTGTTCCTCATTGCAGTTCTACTTTAAAGTATGGTTGAAGTCTTAAAAGTACAAATTCATATTTTAAAGTCCTACTCCACTCATCTTCTGAACTATTTTTAAATAGTTCCCAGTGGTTTTTCCTTGTCATTTTCTAGGACATAGTTTCTGCAGAGCAGCAGATGTTCATTAAACATTTGCCTCTGAAATGCAGCCCCTCACAACCCCATAATAACTTGCAGATTGTTGCACTTACATCCCTGTTACTTTTTTCAACTGCATTTTGTCATCTGTTCCTGATTCACCACAATTTAAATGAAGAAATATAAAAAAAATGCAATCAAAGCTTACTTTTCTTAATATATACCCTACATCGTGTGAAAAATACTACAAGAACATGTTTAAAAACACCAAAAAAACACAATCTTCATTGAAATGGGTCATTAAAGTGATAATACAATGTTATGTGTTTCCAGTTGCAAGATTGCTGTTGTAAAATAATGTATAAAAAGAAATCCACACATGCAAAAAAACATGACTCTATTCTTAAAGGGAACTGAATCAGATGTTGTGTGTGTTATTTAGTGATTGAAGAGGAGCCAGTTGATGGAGGCCAGTAAGTAGAGCAAAAAAGTCTCCTTCCTGAGCACTTAATAAAAGATGATGCTGCAAAATGGATACTGGGAAGAGCTCTGCCATTTAGTGAGAGTGTCTGTATTTCGTGACTCAACATTGAGCATAATTATAAGTGTATCTCACAGTACTGCTCGATCCACAGATGTGGATACATAATGCGACTTACAAAAAAAAAATGTGATTTTTTACAGCCTTCAAAGTGTCTTTTTGTTCTAGTTTTTCCTTGTCATTTTTCTGAGAGGCAGGGCTGTGAAGTTTGCATGCATTATACATAATCATGTGGGCATCCAGCTGCCATAGAAACCCAGCTAAACATTAAAAAATTGTGAGATTTGTGGCTCACTGATGACATTTGCAACCAGTGGGAAATTCATAATTTGATTAGAGTTATGTAACAAAAGACTTTGATCATTTTGGAGCCCTGGAAAGACTGATGTTTAACTGTCTGCAGGATTACATGTACTCTGTAGAGCAAACAATCTAACCAAGAGAAGACTAAGGTAGAATTTGTTTATAGCAGATGAATTTGCACATCATCCCTTTTTTCCGTATGTACAAGAGGCAGACATCATTCCTGTCACACTGGTACCTCTGCTTTGTTCTGAACTGTTTCTATATTTAACTCAGTATCATGGAGTACATAACACGATGACTGCAAGCCCTTATTTCAGAAAACTCAACCAAGTTTGCTTGATAATGGGTATTTAGTTCTAAAAAGAAGTACATCCCAGCTAGTGTGAAACCAGGCAGTTTTACATTTAAGCTTGATAATTAGTGAGACTCAGAGGCAGGCAGGCGGGAGGAGCTGTCCTTGGTGCTGAATCAGCCACCCATCCTTGGCTGCTGGGCTCTCTGTGGGTAGTCAGTTCACCAGAGGATCCTTGTAGTGTTTGAACCATACATTATTTTCTCCCACATTAATTTCAACACAAACACAAAGGGGAAGAGAATGAGTGTGATCTAATTATACATTGTTGCATTTTTAATGCACACATATAATCTTTTTAATCAAAATTCACAGAATCATGATTTTTAACTGAAACAAATTACAGTTATGATACAAAATTACAAAGTAATTCCATTCAAAATATAAATACTGCATTTTTTGTTAAAATATACATAAAAAGATGGATTACACTTTATACTTTCATCATCTCCAAACGTCAAAGAGCGTACGTCTATCTATGTAGGTAAAGCCCACTGCTCGTTTGGGTGTCTTTGGCTGGAGATTGACCAATCAGAGCGCTCCTTAGTGTTCGTCACGGGGAAATAAAAGTTGTAAAAGCGCGTGTGTGCGCGCGAGGGCAGAAGCGCGAGACGGTGCAGGGAAAACGTCAGGACTCTACCGGATATTTCATTCAGACAAAAAAAAACCTCTTTGCTTTTATTCCCATGCGGTTAAACCTTGAAAGAAATTAGCTTTTATTTTGGTTTGTTATGGAATTTCTGAAAACGCAAATTATCAAATGAACGCTGCTCATAAGAGAATGAGTTTACAGTCATTTTTCTTTGAACGCCACATCGCAGCTGCGTTTACATTCCTTTACTGTAATTTTTTCAACCTTTTTGGACTGAAGTGTTGTTATTGAGGGATTGTTATTATTATTTTTTTAGTTCGGCATGACGGAAATCAGCGAAAAAGAGAATGAGCCTCAGCACCGCGACTTTAACCAAAACCAGCAGACCACCAGCCAACAAGAATCAAAGGTATTGAATTTTTTACACAAATAACCGAGGTCGTCTGAAAACGTATGTTGTTATGGTATGTATATGGTCACTCGTAGTTATTGTTTAAAATAGAATGTCTGAGCATGCACGTTGACAGTCTTAGGAAGCTAATTCTGTAGCTGCAGGTCTTGCATAACAAGTCTAAGCCGATTGGATTTTGGTACCTGAGTTGACCTCAGAGTTAAAGAGCATATTTTCCTTCATATGTGGCGAGAGATTAGAATAATATGGAAAGATTTGAATTGATCAGATTATCAGTGAGGAAGAGCAGATGTTTATCTATGTTAAAGAAGGGGGAAACTTGCAGAAGAGTAGTTCTCTGACCTGCAGCCTCACTGGGACAATCTTGAAGTGTACTAGAGAGGTCAGAAGTTTATCCCTAATTTATTTAATTCCTTTATAAACACGTTAAAAAAGTTGCAGAATAAATGTATTCTCCGGTTAATGTTTGAATCTCTCATTTTTCCCAGTAATATTTGCAGGTAAATCAACATTTTTGAATGGATACACTAATTTTTGTTTTACAAGTCATTCTAATTAACCAAAGTTTTCCTAAAAAAACATGATTAATAGTCATCCTTTATTCATTTTTAGCCTAGTTTTTATAATAATGGCTTTACTTGAACTTTTTTGCTCTAACAGGTCTGTTCTTGTTGTTCATTCACTGAGGAAACGACTTGGCTGCAGTTTAGCTTTTACAGAGGCATAGTTAGCCCAAAGCTATACATCTTTTTTCTTCAAATGGTAGAAAAAGAAAGAACATATTCTTTTTTGGTTCAGATTCATATTCTTAACTCATTTAGACCAAAGTTTTCTGTGAAACGGATATTTCAATTAACCCTTGTTTCTCTGAAGCAGAGTGGTTTAAACTAAAACCGAAAGATGACATTAGTTCAGCCAACCAATTTGTATTTCTTCAAGACAGAATTTTTGGAGAAAGGTATAAAAAATCATGGGGGATTTCTAAACACAAGCTGTTATTTAACATTTACTTTCAAGCAAATAGAAACAGTATTCCTAAAGTTTGTGAGGACCTTTCCTTTGACCTTTTTTCCACTCTGAGGAAAATGGTGTTTAAAAGATGTTCTTGTGGCATTTTTACCATTATGTAGGACATATAAAAAGAAAATAAAGCTCAAAATTGTATTTTTAGTATTTTTTTAATCTAAAATGTAGTGAATTAGGAGCAGACGGAAAAGGCTGTTGAAAAAGAGTATATTTGCTACGTAGAAAATGCACAGGGAGGGCCACCAGCTCCCTGCTCTGCTCCATTCCGATCCACTCGCAGACAAATAGATTCATTTACATCTTAATTTTCCTCATCCGAGCTGGCATCCGGGTCAAAATGAATCTAAACATACATTTTTGTTGTGCAGTTGTGTTAGGTTGTGGGAGACCACATTAACAAAAGGATGTCAGGAAGCAGGGGCAGGCTCACTAAGCGGCAACAGTCCTCAGAAGTGACGATAAGGATTTTTGGCTAAAAAACGGCATAATTATAGTTAGAAAAAAAATACACCAGGAACTTTTTTAAAATAGATAAAAAAATGATTTGAGTGGGACAATGAGTTTCTATCCAGTGAACTCATCCATTTCTCTGGAACTAAAAGCTTCATCGCCTCCAGTATTTATGTTTCTAGGCCAGCTATTTTGGCCTTAACAGCAACTTTAACCACAGCCAAAGCATCTGCAACAAATTCAATTATGGCTGCCTTTAGTAAATAAACAGAAGTCAGGAGAAGCCTGACAAACAGTCCTGATATTTCTATTTGTCAACAGATAGCACAATAGATTGCAGGCAGTGAGTTGCTTTGGGAATTTATGAGCCAATCAGCTAGCAGATGTTAGCTATGTCTTGCTCGGGGCTCTGCCATAATTCACATAAGTGATGGTCCGCACAAAATAGAGCCGGGTGGAGGCGATCTTCAGAGCTGCCATGTAAGCAGTAGTTTGCCAGGCTTCTGCTGACAACATTGGCTTACTGACAAATAAATAAAAAAAAAGTGTGATTTTTTTTTTTTTTTTTAAACGCATTTGAGCTTGGTTTGATTTTTCTTCTTCTTCACTTTCAATCCTTCCTTTAATGAATTCAAAGCCATCCTCCCCAGTCCTCTGTATCTGCCTTTATGGCTGCCTCTCCATGCATCTCTTCACGGTTTTCATAATCTCTTCTGCAGCCCTTACTAACGTCTCAAACCCTCCCGCTCTCTGCTGTCCCTCATCTCTCAGAGTATGATGCTAAGTGGGCCCACCGGCTTTCTAGAGTGCTTCAAATAGACACTGTGACAGAGAATGAATAGTTATTCCACCTCCACCACCTACAGTCAAGGTGATAGCTCCAAAACTATTATTATTCCTCTATAATCACACGGAGCAAATGCCAATCAAGTATTGTTCATTCACAAGTGGGTTGCTGATTTGTTTAGATTTGAAAAGAAATGTATTTATTTTGTACTTTACCGGCCAGCTTGTGTTTTGTTTAGCAGAAAAGTATTTTCTAAAATGTCAAACTGAATTTGTTCAGTGCTGGATTAAATAGGAGAGTATGCTACATTAAATTTAATAAAAGTCAGTGAAGTGGGTGTAAATGGTGATAATGCCAGGTGGCTGCGTGCCCTCAGACGGGCCACTCAATATTCAGCTGACATTTTTTATAGGAGTGAATTTGCGGCAGTGTTTTTTTAGTCGGATTTAGTTCCCATCCATCATTTTCAGACTCTTACTCATCAGATTTTCTCTTTTTGAACGCTCTCTTCCAACTTCATTTTCTGTTCCTCCATTCCTTGGCTATGTCTGATGACCTTTCCTTCATCCCTCCCTCTGCCAGCTCTTTACATTTGCGTTTCTCTCTTCCTGAATGGTCTCCTCCTTCCATATCTGTGAGACACAGTTTGAAAAATGAAGGGTTGGAGGATCAAAATGAAAGCAAACAAAAGAGAGAGAAAAAAAACAGGAATCAGTGGTTTCTTAATGAAGTAGCATTTTATCTGCAGCTTATTAAAACTGGGATTTGTACACTATTGTGCATAATGGCTTTTGCCAAAGAATGCAGTTTGTGTTCATTTGCATTTTAAAGATTGTTGATAATTGCAAAATTTAACATTTCTTTTATTAATGAGCAGATTCAGCCACAAGTTTAGGTCTGGATGTAATAAATCAGAGTAGGTGACATTCTTTAAGAAAGCATATTCAGCCTCGTGTTTGTTTTATCTGTCTCGTTGTTTGAAGGAGGATATATGAGTCTCTCAGTCTCTTTGCACCCACACGTTTGTTTGTTGTTTTTTTTATCCCTGCCAAAGACATTGAATTATCTTGCGGATCTTTGAAAAAGCTTGGAAAAAATGCACACATCCGTTTGGCTCATCAAAAATGGCGAGGGTCCAGTTTCTTTCATATCTTCACAGTGTCATTGCTGTTGAGCAGCAGCTCTGATGAGATACTGAGCTTCAAATATGTGGCTGATCCAGCAGAGTTCAAGCTCTGTGTCAGGGTTAGAAATGAGTCAGTGGGGAATAAGGATAGATTTTTCTCTCTGACATTGTCAGTGGCTTACTCCCCCGAAGATTGACTCGAATATAAGTGCAAGATCCGCTTATCACTGTAAGGTTTAAATGGGAGTATTTATTTAACTCTCTACCCAAAAGTGACTCATTTAAGATAGTAATTGCATGTCTCAGTTATCTTTTTAAGGTGTAGAGAGTCAAGAAGTAGTAAATTACAATAAATGAGGAGACAACTTAGAAGAACACTTAGAAGAACTTGAAGATGAAACAAACTAGAAGGCAAATAATTTATTTTAGGCTTTCATTGGCCAAATTTAGATCACATTTGTTTAAGTTTCACGTTAAGTCTGACATTAGAAATAAACATAAAAAGTTGTATATTTCATAACTTTACTACATAATTCAGCAACAACTCTTTTTTTGTTGTTGCAAAAAACAAGATGTGTAAAAAACTAAAAATAAAAGCCTCCTTCCCCCAAGCAAGCATCCACAATATACATTTTAATGCTTCCCCACATGGTCTCTCTTTTTATTGAGACCCCAAAGCCCCCAAGCACTGGCAGCATTGATGCTCATTGAGCCAGAACAGCTTTCTGTTTGTACAAAAGGTCATTTTAGTTCACTTTTCTGTAAAAACATCCAAATGGAGCTGTGCCTAACAGGGTCACCTTTAATTCCGGGCTTAGGTCAACGTGAGAAGAATGATGCATAGACTGAGCTGTGCTTAACAAGGTCTGATAAAATGTTTCAAGTGAAACCACTAGACACATTAAGTTGAGAAATCTTAAAATTAGTAGGTGTTGAAGAGGTTTAGAGCTTTTGTTTTTTTCGTCAGAAACATGGCGAATACATGAATGCTGTGGTAGAACTGTAAATAAAATGTTCCTATTCAAAATCAAATGATTTTACATTGCCAGTCTAAAGATAACTTAAGCCATCTATTTCCAAATGAAGAAGAAAAACTCAAACAAGCGACTCACCTTGAGCGGATTTGACAACATTAAATTCTCAGAAAAACATTTTTACAGAAGTTGATGACTTGATAGAGATTTTCAGTCAATAGCGTTTGGTTTCATTTGAGCTCTTCAATTTTCCTATTAATTAAAGTTTAAATTGTACACTTCTAGTTTTCAAATCTTTCACAATTTTCCTCACAAGACTTTGGCAAAAAGTCTCTGTAGAAAAAAGCAAACACAGTTTTTTCTGCATAAACCTCTGACAAATAACTGCACAGGGACTTAGTTTCCATGGTGCCTTCCAGCTCAGGGAATGGGAACATTTCAGATGTAAGCTAGAATTTAGGAAAGCGTAACAACACCAGAATGAGTTTAAAAGATTGGTTTTTTTTTTAACCGAAATTGGAAGAAGATAAAGAAAGACATCCAGCAAAGAGAGTTGAGCCAAACATTGCCCATCTGTACCCTCATGAACCGCCTGCTCCACCTTTTAAGCTTTGATGCCCATATTAATGCTCATAGTAGAGCATCCAAAACACAGACATCCTGTGGTAGTTGGATCCGATCTTCACTTATCTTTTGCTGCAACGGAAAACTGATATAAAACTTTGTGGATTTGATTCTGTAAATCAAAGTTCTGTTTAACACAGAGATAAAAAATAACTCCAGTAATTTTGTTTAGCATGACAAACCCAATGGAACAGCTTTAATTTTATTGCCTCTCCTCTTTAAGAAATTTATTGCATTAAAATGACTTTGAGAATAAGAATATTTATAATATACATGTATAATCATATCGTATATTATTATAATATGATCATAATTATGTAGCTATAAAGGCTCAATTTAATATTTATCCTAGTATGTTTTTCTTTTCTTTTAATCTTGCTGATTGTCTTCAAAATGTTAAAATTGCTTAATTGCTTCATAATATTTGGCTTTATTGTATTTCTTTATTTTCTAATTCTAGTTATAATTCAGATCTCAGCCACTTTTTTTTCTCATGTTAACATTTTTTTTAGCTTCCTGCAGAACTGCACCCCTTCATGCATGCAGAAGTCCATGTTTACAAATGTAACGGCACAAAACCTTTATTTCCAGCCGTCTTGGAAAAGTTTCATATTAATAATGCATAAAATGACTGCTATACCTTTTCTTTAAAGAGCTGTTTCCAGAGTTTCCTTACAATGTTGCTTTTTAAGTTGGGAAAAAAATGAAGAAAACATGAGCCTTGGAGCATCATTTAAGGAACAGCCAGAAAACTTTTTTGTCTGAACACCCACAGAACTCCTCTGAATTATTAATACACCCAAGCATTTCACCCAGCAGCCTATTTTTAGAAGCCTTTGCCAAACAAATCCCAACAAGACTGAGATGGTTGGATGTTTGTGTTATAGTATTGAACCCTTCAAATTTGTAATACTTTAGGTAGACCTCCCACTTAAATTTCTTTATTTTATTGTATTTAAATACCATAGAAAACATCGCGCTTTAAAAACAAAAGATGTTGATTCCCGCCGGTGGCTGACAGTCTGAGGGTTTCCAGTTCCACGATCCATGAAACGACCTTTTTAAGACCAAGACTTGAGCGACATGAAGAAACGTGGAGATTTGCATTCATTAGACATTCGCATTCCTGCTCTTTTAACATGAGAGGTCATCACAAGAAAAAAAACAAGAGACTCCTAATCAATAACCCCATAGCTGCTCTGACGGTGTCTTCTACAATATTGCGCATGTCTAGCAAGCGCAGCCATGAAGCCTTGGAGATAATGAAGATGGCGGTGCATTTGCAGTGTGATCCACGCACACAATGATGATTATTTTTGGACTCATTAGTGCCTGAACTGTAAACTGGCGATAAGACCTTCAACAAAGTGTTTCCTCTCAAATTCAGTCAAAGTGAATCCCTGGAACGCCTGTTTGCTTGCTGTGTGGACCGCTTTAGGGACAAAAACTACCCTGTAGTCACTATCATTAGGGTACAATTACTGTTATACTGCTCAAAGCTAATGTACAAAGCTGTGGAAATGACCTGAAGCTATTCAAGTGCTGTGGATTTTTTTACTTAATATAGAATTATTTAGTGTTTTTTGTTTTCAAAATGTTTTTTTTCCCATGCATTTGTGTGCATCAGTTTATGTGTAATCAGCTGCAAGTCTTCCGTTGTCATTTTGATTTCAACTACCACTATAATTATAACTGTGCTGTTTGGTATCAGGGTGTATGCCACACTCAGCATGGAGCACATGGAGCTTTCTCAGGACAATAGGAAAAAAATAATCAACAAGCACGGTAAATGTTCCTCTAACCACAGCTGCATCCATTTCTGAGAAGAGACAACCTCTCTGGATGTGGATGCAGAGAGGAAAACTGACAACAAATGAAAAAGACGAGTGGTGAAGGGCCAGAACGACTTCCTTAGACATAAATTTAAACTTCCGTGTCAAATTTATCCATTTGCTGCTGCTGACTTCATGGGAGATTCTGACCTAGGAGGAGAAAAGTAAAAATTAACAATATTAGTGAGACTGCATTGCACAAATCGTCTGGGAGAATGTCCTTTGGACAGGTGAGGTTTCTGATGTAAAATAACGCATAGCAAGAATAGAAGACTGTCCACTGTGGAACATGGAGGAACAATGGTTATGTGCCAGGGCTATCAAGGCGTTCTGGAGCTAAATATGGTGACTAATGTCAGAAAACTGAGTCAAGGGTCTTAGAATATGACAAAAAACACAAACAGACAAAAAAAACCACCCTCATTTAGCTATGGACAAAACATTGGACTATTCTGAAGTTACCTTATAAGAGCATCCAATAGAAAATCAAGGAGGAGCTGAAACGTGGCGTTCTGCAAAACTCAAAAGTTGAGACAATTGGAGGAGTTTGCTGAGGAGCAGTGGGACAGGATACCTGTGACAGGTGCAGAAACCCCATAGTTGGTAACAGAAGTCCTTTTGTTGCAATGTTTGCCTCAAAGGTGCAACAAAATATTTAATTAGAGGTACGGCAATTCTTGTGCAAGTTGGTTCATTAAAGTGTCAAAATCCAGATCTATAAAGCATTCTTTTTATTATTACTGTTGTCAGTTTCAGTGGGTTGTCTTCCATTGGCAGAGATGTTCTGACAGCGTTGTCTGTATCTGTGTAAATGATTTATAAATAAACCTCAACATGATGCAGAAACAGAAATAAGAGTTTTGCTTTTATAATTAAGAAGTACAATTACTGTTGAATATTTTAAGCAGTCTATTGATTATCTCTTAAACTGGGCCACTGGTTACAAAAGACTATAATGTTGTTGCTTTAGTTGCATATATGGTAATTATGTTTGCAACTTACTGGGGACTAATTCTTATCACTATTCAACCGTGTAATGCCACTTATAAAATTTCTGGCATTAGCATTTTTGCATTTCTCTTTTTTAAATATATTTAATCATTTTAAAAGTGTATTAATACTTTAATGAGTGAATTTGTTTTCTAGTTTTGATTGAAAAACTTCCTTTTTTTTCTGGAGTTAAAGCAGTCCTTCACTACAGAGACGATTAACACAGTCAGACAAGATAAAGCTTCAACAGAGAGAGACATTCATTACTGAACAGGCTAGCAGTCAGCCAAGGAAAGCCTATTAAAAAAAAAAGCGTGAAGTCAGCTACCCAGAGAAGACATTTACGACAGGAACCCATTATTGAGTGAACGGAGACTTCTTTTTTCATCACTCAACCTAATTGGCATCTGCAAATTTGGAGCTTAAAGAAGAAGAGCATGCTCAATGTTATTGATTATTCTCCGTTGGGCAAACAAAACTTTTTAATGCGGATCAAAAATGCAAAAATACAGGAAGATGGATCTTTTATTTTTTTTTACATCACTGTTTTAAGATTTTTTTAGTTTTTTTTGCCAAAACAAGATCACTGAGTAATCTTCTCCAGAACATCCCATAGATCTTCAATTACTTTCTGAAGTTAAGTAATGGTTAAAACAAGTCTGAAAACTGTATTTTGAGATCTTTGAAACAAAATTCAGATTTATCACATTTGAAAAAAGGTATTCAGATATCATAATCTCATCTAGCATTTCTTAGTTGTAAAGAAAGGAAAAACTAGATATGAAACTGAATGCGCGCATGTCTAGTAAAAAAATTAAAGCTCCAGAAATTTGAGGTTCAAAATGCTGGCCTCATTCAGGTCACAAACACATGCAGCTAATGAGCCGCTCCTCACCATCAGTGATCTGTGACTTTATTGCCTCATTTATAAAAGCACTTTTCTTGTTGTTGTACAAGTGCGCTGGAATTAATGTAGCTATTTTGGTTGTCATTACTCCTTTCCTAGAAAACTATCTTTATTAAGCTGCTCTTTGTTATATTTTTGTGGCATACATTTTTTAAATGGGGGGAAAGTACAAATAAGATTTATAATGTAAACTTCTGACAATTTACAAGAACCTGAGAAAGGTTTAATTCAAGAAAAATATACAAACTCAGAGTTTGAGATCAGAGTATTTTCTTTTTTAACTACTTAAAAGAAGAATAGAAAGATGTATTTCAAGTGTGTATTATAAAAAAAGGAAAAAAATACATTTTTGTGAATATAAGGTAAATCATCCTGACAATTGTTAAGAAAGTAATGGTCTCTATTTGTGCTGTGCTCTCATGTCTTTCAGGGCATTCTGAAAGAAAATGTCAGGTTCTGGGAGCATTTAGGAACATTTTGAAGCACACACTAACTCTTTTCTTTAGTTTACAGCAAATAGTAGCAAGACAATTGATTACCAGTTTACACTAATTTCAGAATTGGGAAATTTTTTATACTTTATCTGTTAAATCGTCTAATTATAAAATAAAAAGTACATACTTTGGCAAAAAAGTAGTGCAATTGTTATCATTTTCATCATAAACCTTTTCATTTCCTTTTCCAGCTGCAGCGCCTGAAGCGCTCTCTGTCCCTCAAATCTGTCATGCGCAGCAAGAGTGTGGACAACTTTTTCCAGCGTAGCAATGGCGAGTCAAGGCCATCCTCAGCCTTCATCACTGCACCCCCACCGCCGTCTCCTCCTCCCCTATCGGAGTCACCTTTAGGCTACGAGCGCTCGCCTTCCTTATCTCCCAATGTCAGTCCGAACCCTTCATTGTCATCACACTCCCCTTCCATCAGTCCTTCTCTGTCCGCAAACTTCAAGATCCAGCTGAAGTCTCAGACCAAGCCATTACAGCCAGGCAAGACCCACTGTTTCCAGGAGCATGTCTTCCGTAAGCCTACCAGCTGCCAGCGATGCAAACATATGATCCAAGGTTTGTCAGAATCACAAATTGAAATTTGAATGCAACTCAGAAATGTATAATTGTAGCATTTGCAATGCTTCTATCCTATTTTACTGCCATTATATTAAACTGTTGCCATCCACAGTAGCATCAACTTCTGGCCAATTGATGCTACCTACACTTTTTAAGTCTTTCTGATGAAGTGCATTGTTTGGTTTCAAAACAGGAAACTCCAAGCAAGGTTTGCGCTGTAAAGCCTGTAAGTTGGCAGCCCACCTTTGGTGCTCCTCTGAGCTCTCCCAGCAGGCCTGTAACGGCAAGGTAAGACTTCTTAAGCAGGGCTTTTTTACACCATCAATGGCTTACTTTTTTTTGCATTTTGAAAAAATCTAAAGGGCATTTTAAATATTGTAATACTTATAGCTAAGAGGTTTTGTATTTATTAAAAAAAAAATCTCTTCTTTCCCCAATTTTTCTCCAATTATCAACCTTCAACCTAACATTACTAACGCAACCAGCCAAACTGTTTTGCATCAAATCCTTTTTTGTAGCAAGAACTTTTGCTTTTAGCTTTCAATTTGACACATTGGTTAATTCAGTCTTTTATGGGAGGGCACAATTCGACCCATGAGGAGACAGGTTATTAGGACAACATGCTTTATCAGGTCTGGTTGGTTTCACACTGTTATTAAAAATTAAAAGAAGTTGCTGGCATCTCCCAACAGCCTTGCTTACCGCAGAAAAAAAAAACCCATAATTAATTACTTTTATACACTTAGTGCAATTGTTTCCCAAATGTACAGAGAGTTAATGTATTCCCTACAGTAAAAAAAAAATAACAAATGCACTGTCAGCAGAATAACCCATGATCTGAATGCTGGAATCGTCCCTCTCAGTAATTTAGAGTGGCCCTTTAGTGCGGAAAAATGCTTAGCATTAAAGCAATTAAACCCAATTTCAACCCAGAAGAAATTAAAAAGGAAGACTTTGAATGGACAAAAATAACTTTTTGCAAAGTGAAACTTCCCTACTCTAAGAAATGTCAGGGTTGCAGTGACATGAAATGATCCCGTTTCTATGAATGTATCAACAAGAAGAAAAACCAGAGCTCAAAGAAGCTAAACTCCACATCAACATATGCCAGCGGTGTCTCACAGCTTTTTTCCTCCTTCCTGCTGCACATGGTGATCTTCTCACTCAATGTCTTCGTCCTCTTCTTCCTCGTCTTCTTCCTTGTCTGAGTCCTGAATTTCCTTCCTCCCCTGTCAATTCAGCGTGATATTCTGTGTGTTTGAGGTGGGGACAATCCCTCATGGATGTCATAGGGTTGACTCCCTCAATATGCCTTGGGGCAGTGGCCTTTGCCACCACTTACTATTAGCAGTTTGGTGTAGTTTCAAGCAGCATAGGTGTACCAAATTTTTAACAACTAAAAAAATAAAAGACCACAGTTGTTTAGCTTGCAAAAAAAGCACAGCCGTACATTCAAACCTGGCTTGCTTCTTGACAGTTTGCTCTGATATCTAACCAATTACTTTACAAGCTTCAATTGAATTAAGCAGCTTTAAATCCCTTTTGCATGATAGCTGTTTGCTCATATTGCTGATTAATCGCACCATAAGGATCACAAAGTCATAGAATTCAAAAGGTAAATTCTAGAGTATAGTAACTAAACGAACTAAACTTAACTTGACATCCTTAATGTATTTTATCATTTGGAAAAATATATATTTTTTAGAAGATATAACTAAAAAATCTGAATACAATGCATTTACAAACATCATTTTATCAGTAATGTTGAACCAATAGAAAGAAAAAAAAGAATATAATGCCAAATTAATTTCCCATGATCCTACACATTGAGGCAAAACATCCGTTTTTACAGGTTAAATATTATTAAATATAAAAGAGCTGGAAATTTTCCAGGTATACTAAATTTTCTGATTAAATGATGTTTAAAAAAAAACCTCATCAGCACTATTCATACAAAAATCAATACACCAACCAAAGGACATGGTGTGCTTTCAAAAAAATTATTTTCGGCTGCCATAAAATCTTACATTTCTTGTCCTAAAATTTGTCAGACTATAAGACACTGTTTAAGATAAACTAATACAAATTATATTTGATTAGAGTTTAGTGTATAACTGTGTATAACACAGAAAAGCTGCTTATAATAAAAGACATTACACATAGAGTATATGTCAAAAACTAAAAATGGTTAATTTTTATTTTCAAAACAGCACATATTCTTTAAAATCCAGATTAAAATGAACTAACTTGCTGTGTCACTAACAGGGAGAAAAACACAGAGGAAGAGAAACACTGTAAAGTACTAGACATTCAAATAAGAGGCTCGTCAAAATTTACTCTTTTGTTCTTTCCGGCATGAATTACAGACAAAACAGTTTATCACCTAAGCTGGAGCCAATTTCTATCTGCAGAACAGATATCCTCCATCAAAGCCTCTTTGTCACAATTGAGTCTAATTTTATCTCAAAGTCATGTTATGGAGCCAAGCATATTTCTCATGCTATTTGGTATCGGATCTGCTTTGTTTGTTTAATTTGACAGATTGTTGGTAGAGCCTCCATCACATGGATGAAAACAGAAATGGCATGCTGAAGTTTCTACAGATCAGTGTTAGAACCTGCGTGGACTGAATGATCATTACCACCAAGTCAATGCAGTAATTTAGCAATAGATCATTTAACCTTCATGTGTCAAAACGGTAACAAAGCTCATTTAGAGAGACGCTGGATATGGATCTGTTGTGTAATTTGTTTGTGTTTTTGAGGTGATCAGACGGTGAGTCATTACTGTCTTGTTGATGTTTGCCATCAAATGGTTATAAAGTGACTTTAGCAGTTTGTCATTATAACTTTTTTCCCTCCTTAATAGAAAGCAAAAATGACAAATAGTTCAGTTATTAAAAAAATGAGTATAAGGACACATGGATTTGAGTTCTGACCAGCCTGTAACATGTTTACAGAAATCTTTTCTAGCAATGTCAAGCTCAGATCAATTCATCATTTGTTTGGCTCGTTTCAAAAAGGTCATGTTCTGTTTGAATCACATACCTTGTTTTAGAATTTTTATGAAGCGCACTGATCTTTGTCTACAGTTTCAGCCTTTCCTCACTGACTTAAAGTCCCGCTTCAATCATCTTTTGATCTATTTTTAAAGCGTTTGATCATGCTTATGCCATTTTTAGACAAAACGTTTTTTAGGACAGTTTCTGCAGAGTGGCAGGATTTGTTAGAAATTCACCTCTGAATTTTGGGCACAGAGTAATAAGCCTTTTGTCAGGAGCTGGTGGCGGAGGACTCAAAATGCAGGAGAGCAGGCTTGGTGACATAAAATAAAACATTTAATAAACAAACTGAAACATGACAAAACCATGGGGAGAAACAAAAAGGTGGCAAAGTAGTAAAAGAGCCGTTGACCTGACGAGAGTGAACAGAAACTCAGACACTTAAATAGGCAGAGGTCAATTAACTGAACTGAAGCTGTGGATCATGAAACTGAAACTGGTGTGACTGACATAAAGAAAACCAAACACATGACCAAGAACAACAAAACCAAACAAAACCACAGAATCCTTACACCTTCTTTCATTTCCCATCATCCCTCTGTTTACACTCTCTTCTGCTAGCTTACAGCACCTCACAACCCCAACCTAAAACAAAATGGCGAGCAATATTGGAGCTATCCAGCTGTACAGTTTTCAGCCAGATGCTGCTCAGACAATGAAAACAAAGACATGCGTGGATATTTGTCCGCAAGTGGATGCATCAGAATGGTGCGGAGGAGGGAGCTTGTGGCTCACCGACGGTAGCACCTATGTCATTACTAAATGCTCTTTTCAAAAGCATTTTTTTGTCTGCTCTTGATTCACAATGATTTGAATAAAAAAAAATACATTTTCAAACTTCATTTTCTTTATATACAAAACGATTGGACACACCTCATTTGTTTAAATGTTTTTGTCCAAACCTTTGGTCTGTACTGTATGCCCTCCATCATCCAAAAAATGCTACAAGGACATGTGAAAAACACAAAAAAAAAAACAAGTAAGCTGAAAGGGTCTTTAATATTTCCTAATGAACATAATGTAGCTGTACACCTGCTAAATTCTTCTCTTCCCCTCGCTGCGTCTCCTCTTACCTATCAGGCGGGAGCTTTTAAGAGAAACTTCAGCTCTCCTCTGCTGTCCATTGATCCACTGGGTGTGGTCAGAGAGGCTCCTGCTGCCCAAGGTGAGTGCAGAAACCACAAAGTGATTCATCCCTGCAGCCTGACTCTCGGTGTGGATGAATTCGCTTCAAAAATACCGATTGCTGATGGTTGCTCATTTTCACTTTGTGTGTCTTGTAGAGGCAGATCATGTAATTGTTGATCCAGTGTATGAGGCTCTGCGCTATGGCACATCGCTGGCTCAAATGAGTCGCTCCAGCTTTGGAAGTGTCTCCGAGTCTCCCTGCCATGAGGTACAAAATGCTCAGCCACTCCTGTAAATGATGTGAACATCAAAAAGGAATATCAGGTGATATTTTCTTTCTTATAGACAGAAAGACTTCAGGAAAAACTAGAAAACCAGCCTATAGCTGAGGAGGAGCAAATTCCAGGAAGTGAGTAATATTATTATGGATAACACAATTTTGAATAAGAAAAAATACAAATGCATTTTTATTTATTTTAATTTCGGATTTTTTTTATTAAAAGAAAAACATTTCTGAATAGTAGCAGTTGCTTTTATCATGCAATATTAAGAAATATATATATTTTTAAGCTTAAATTTCTTTATGTATGTCCTCCATCATGAGAAAAATGCCACAATGAAGAAAAAATAAATAATTCGGCAAAAACACCATTTTCATCTAAGTGGATCTTTAAATTTTGTCTTTTGCTTTGGAGAATCATTTCTTTTCCTAACACTAAATAAGCATGTGTGTGTTTTGTCATAACCACTGCTTTAGTTTCCCAATAAATGTTTAGTGTGTGTTTTTATAGCTCAGCAAAAGTGTTTTAATATTCTCTTAGCTGTTTTTCTACAGGGTCTTTTTCTCTTTTTTGTCTTTTTGCTAAGATAATGAACCAATAAAATGTTATTGTTTCACCCTTTTTACATTAACATAAAGACTTTCTAGTGATAATAAGAGACGGAGCAACTAGGTTTACTTTTCAGTGCAACTTTTTTTAAAGAATAGAAATCTTACGATGCCGTGACCTGGAGACAAATGAGTCTTCCCAGAGGTTAACTTCTTTAATAAAAGCTTTAAACATTTAACCAGCTCTCTAAATACTGAAGTGTTTGGGCCGTGCTATGAAGTATGAAGGTCATCGCTGCCTTTGTGTGCTTGGTACTTTTGCTTTTTGCCTTCAGTCCCAGGAGAAAGGATCGTCTTTCTGTGCTTTGCTTTGCACTTTACTGTAAATGACCTCCACATGCTCCATGTCTCTGCTGGTCATTTGTAAACTCTCCTTTTTTAATCTTTCTTCATTTTTTTTGTCTTATCCTTTTCTCACTTTTTTATGACCTTTTTGCGCGTGTGTCATTTTTGTCTTATCCACTCAATACTTTCCCCAGTGCTCACCCCTCCTGAAAGCGAGAAAGCCGATTCAGAAGACCGGGTCAGCCTGAAGGTGTGTAGTCAGCATTCCTGCACCAAAACAGCCAGTCATACCCATTCTAAATCAGTACTAATCTTTTATTGTTGTTGTTTTTCTACAGACGCCCAAGCGAGTGCCAGTTCATTCCCTCCACACATATGTGGCGCTCTACAAGTTTTTGCCTCAGGAGAAGAACGACTTGGAACTACAGTTAGTTTGGTTTTGTCGTGCTCTGTTGGTGTGCATCTGTGTGGATCAGGGTAGCCTGGTGAGAAAGGACATTTGCACACCATCTGCTTCCTCAGCAGGATGGTAGTAGGGGTTTGGTGGGGAGCTTCAGACGGGGTGGGAAGAATGAGCTGGGAGGCCAGGAAGGACAAACAGCTGCGCTGACAGAAAGAAAAAAGTCTTTGTATGTTAGTAGGTGCAGTAAACTGCTGAGTGTGACAGCCCGCCTGCAGCTAATGTGGAGGGTACAGTAAATCTGGGAAAGATGTATGGCATGAAGCTCCTCTTCACACTCAGAGTCTCTGGAGACGTGTGAAAAATCTCCTGCTCGTCTGCTGCATCATCACAATCTCCTCCTGCATAAAAAATGGCACTTAAATGTTAACCAATCACACTCGCTGGTTGGTCTGAGTTAAAAAGGCTTCTATATTTGGGATTTTATTTGTTTTTCTAGCATCACAACTTCAGATTCATGTCAAATACCCAAAAACAAACCTATATGGTGTGATCACAATGTCAATTTTAAACAAATTTTGTCCAACTTTAATCATATTAAGGCAAATATTTAGTATTTTTAGAAGTCTTGAGCTAGATGCCTACAATATTGATCAGAACTACTCTTTTTAGCATAAGAGCTGTGATAAATTTCAGAACTAAGTATTTATTATTTGTAATATTTTCAGTTCAGTTACAAAGCTTTCTTAAACTTCAACACCACACACAGCCTTGTAAATAAAAGTGTGCTGAAGCTTAGTGGAGGATTTTTCAAAACTCCATTTGTGATTTGCAGACCTGGAGACAGAGTTCAAGTAACAGATGACTCAAATGAAGACTGGTGGAAGGTGAGCAGCTGAAGTACACTGTCATTTTTTAAAAACGTCACAATTTTTAAAGGCATTTTGTTCCTCTACTCAGAGCACATGCTTAATTAAAACATAGCCTGTTAATAGCTATACAACACCTTTCAAAATAGCAGATATATGTGAAATTGTTGTTATTTTTCAACCTTAAAATTTATGTTTTCACCTTATCTACTTAAGTAAACAGCACTTCTAGTTTCATAAAGGTTGTAGATGCTGAAACTTTTAGTTTCATCTTGAAAAAGTGAACATTTCTCCCTAATGGTTGGCATGAAGTATAGTCATTTCAAACAACATCACTGGGTTTGTAACATTACCAATAAAAATAAAGCCGTCTGGTATGCATTTGTTAACTAAGCAGATAGATTTTATCAATTAGACACCCAGTGCTTTTATTTTTTTTTACAAAGTCATACATTTTTTCATTTGGATTTTTACTTATTATAGGTTTAGAAATGCAGAAATTGTTGGATTTTTGTTTTCGCTCTGTACACAAAACAGCCCTTCAGATTAGCTGACCTCATGTTTTTGTCCCTCTGTGTTTACCAGGGGAAAAGCGGACACAAGGTGGGATTTTTCCCTGCTAACTTTGTGCAGCGGGTACGCCCCGGGGAGCGGGTGTATAAGGTCACTACTGCTTTCCATGGCAACCGAGACAAAGGCCAGATGACTGTAAAAGAAGCCCAGGTGATCATCTTTTTATGCATACTGCTTTTTCTAAGCGAATGCTAATTTATGCAGAAACTGCAGAGATTAGAGGACAGGGTGTTATGCCTTTCAGTTGAAAACTGCCACATTAGTTATTGCCATTTAAATCTTTTTCTGCTTTCCTTTTCTGTCTTTTTTTTCCTCCTGTCTCAGATCTGTGTTGGTAAAAACGAGGAGATTGACGGCTTCCTCCGGCTAAGCAGCGGGAAGAAGCGAGGCCTGGTCCCTGTGAACTACATGATAGAAATATGACCGAGACAAACCTCTCCTTGACCTTTTATCCGATAAAGGAGTTTGCATTGATGGAGGATCGCTCAGCAGTGTTTAGCCAACACTTCACTGACGACCGCCCACCTCCAGCTCTCCAAAAACGGCAGTAAATTAGCAGCTTGAGTGGACGAGAGCACGCGGCTTCGCTTTCCTCTGCAGCAGTCTAAAGAGAGCTTAAGACGTGATGGAGCATCTTCACAGCTACAGTCCTGTAGCATAACATCACTTTTGTATGTAAGAGAAATGTAGCATCGTATTGAGAGGTGTACAAGAAGGCCGGTTACCTCACTTGCCATCTCCTCTGGCCAGCTCCTTTAGGAAAAAGGAGACAATTTTGTGAGAGCGTCAGAGCATGTTAAACATTTAAGTCAGAAGTGAGCAGCCTGTGTTCATCTCAAGACAAGATGATTATTATTCTTGCTTTTGCAAACACCTCTAAACTAACCAGATGCTTTATTTGTGTCTAAAACATGTTTTTTCATGCATTCTCTGTTGATCAACTTGTGCACGTTTAATGCTGTAAAACATATGCATACATGTCACTTCTGTTTAGATTAGAAGAAAAATCAGGTATTTCGCTGCATAAAAACAAATATCTCCTCAGTTCTGGTCTAAATAAAGTCAAACTCAAGCATATACCTAATCAGATGAAAGCAAACAATGGATTTCCAGATGCTTGATTTGTATTGTTTACAGGTCTGAAGTGCATTCTGGGAGTTTTTATTGTGTAAGATGGGAAAAGAAGAAAAAAAACACAGTATTTATATTTTCCACTTCACTGTGACATTTGAAACCTGCCCCCTGGCATGACACTCCGACTGCCCTTCATCTGAAACGTGTAGTGTTACATTGTGTGTATTTTTAACAACTTCAATGATGTGGTACCAGCAAGAAAAACCAGAGCAGGAGAAAAATGCCCAAAGACAATTCAGTGGGATTTCTTTGAGTTATAAAAAGAGGATTTTTTTTCAACTTTTAATCCTATAAAAGTAATTTACAAAGCAGAAATATTTCTAAAATGAATTACTAAATACATTAAGTGCTGGGTGTAAAGATGATGGAAAGCTCAATGGGTCTTCTGCTGTATATCTTGATCAAACACACGGAAGCAACAAAACTGTTGATACAACAGCAATAACTGTATACACATATATGACTAACTGTAAATAACCTTGTTAAATTACTGTACATATGTGTTTGCTCTAAATAATACTCTGACTAATATGTCTCAGGAGCGGACTGAGGGCATTATTTGATTTGTTAACCGTTCCATTTGTCTAATTTGACTCATGCGTTTATTTCCTTGACTAACTTATTTTTTGTCAGCACAACTCTTTAAAGATACTATGCACTGCAGCTTTTGCCTCACAATTTATTTATTATTTGTCAAGTCACAGCCAGATTTAAAGTTGTGCTTCTGTTGGTTTTGCATTGTCCTCCTGAATCAGTCTACATCTGCTACTCCAGGACATTACACTCAGAGTAGGACTGGCTCAGGATGAGTATGATAATTTCACCTACCTGCACACTGCCTGGCTAGTTCTCTGCATGGGTAGCTGCCTGGTAATCTTGACCTGAATCAATAAAATCAGTTAATCTCTCAAGCTGTGTGTTTCTTCACATGAGCGTCAGTGATTGTGCTGCCACATGCTTTTATTCTGAAAGGCTCTGCAAGAGGGAAGCCATGGATTCATTCTCATTATTATAAGGTACGAACATTAGGAGCAAACATGATAAGGATTTAGTTTTATTTATCTTCTTAGCCACACAAAAATGAGTAGTTTTTTTTAATCTGAAAATGAAAAGCTTTTAAAAGCTATTGTAACTGGATTTGAGCTATTTGTAACTTTTTTTTGCTTCAGTACGACTATAATCTCTAAAAGACCAGGTCTAAACATCATGTTTTGATTAAGATTAAGCTGTAAGCACTAAGATTGGGGAGTTGTCCTTAAGGAGTGATCAATGAAGAGATGGAGGGTTTATAAAGCAAACAAGGAATTTCCTTTCCAGCAGAAAAAATGTGACGGCTGAAATGTTGCAAAATGTTGCTCTGTAGGCTATGGATCTTTTGCAGATTCTATCTGCCTCCATCTAATCATTTCATCTGCATCCCCCTCGCTCATGCCAGTCCCTCTCTTGTCTTCCTTGACTACCTCCTTTTTAGGCTTCCTCTACTTTTCCGGGTAACTGACGGAGAGGTCAGGGGTAAAACCCAGGTCCAATGGTCTATGTCATGAATAGAAAATGTACTTTTTGTTGACTAAACAGGACATTGCAAACAAATTTTCATGTATCAATCATTAAATGGTGGGGCTTTGCTTGCTTGACAATCAATTTTCATGCTCTTTGTTCCCTCAGTTTTGTGCCAAATATTTTCAATTGTGCTCAGAAAAATAAAAAAATAAAGCAAACGCCATTTAAAAATACTTTAATGACACAAATACATGTCATTTTGTATGCGGAAAAGCTTTTATATCAAAAGTCTGTTTTCTTTATGTCAAATTCTGCTTTCATTTTTCACAGTAATTAGTAAAAGAGATTATTTTTGTAGTTTTTTCCACTTGTGTTAGTACATACGGATAGAACTATTTTCTTTTAAATGATCACAAAATAATCAGCTCTAAATATAATCAATTTGCAATGTGGAGACTGGGGGGCCGTGCACTGAGCTGGCACAGAGTCTGTGTTTTTGTGGTCCCTGTTGTGGTGCAAGGATGGCTTCTCAAATGGTGACCCAGTTCTGCTATCAGACTGGATCAAACATGTTTTTTTTGTCTCTGTGGAGAAGCAGACGCAGTTGTTTGCAGCTGGCAGTACACACAGCAGCAAAATGCAGAAAATCCAGCTACTGTGTCCATTCCAAAAATGCATTTCTAACATCTGTCAGTTTCACAGAAAAACAATAAGGTTTAGACTCTTACGAATATTTCCCAGCACCTGGAAACAGCCAAACCTGGAGACACATTTGCATGTTTGCATCTTTAAAAAGCTAGTCAGCAGCTGGTAGACATCTTCTCAGCAGTAACAGTAATCTCAGCTGAAGAACGTGAACAGGCAGCAGAAATATAGCAACAATGCACATTCTGAAGGTTAATCCTTGCTGAAAATAGCATGTGATTACACAGTCAGGCAGTAGGAAAGGAAAGCGCTGTCAGAGAAAAATAAAGCTTACTGGTTCTTACTGACAAACCTGGCAGACTCCCCACTGCATGAAACCCCCCCAAAAAATCATCTTTAACTTGCCATGAGTCGGGGTGAAAACCATCAACGTGTGTGAAGCTATCTGCGCAGCTTTTGGATGCAGACACCCCACATGCTTCAGATTTTTAATGAACAGAGTAGATATCTGCTGTCTCAGCTTTGCTCTCATGGTTTTCTGCAGGTATGCAAACTGCTTAGGTGGCATGAGACCGCAGGGACGAGGGACTGGGGACGGGGGGGGGGGGGGGGGGGGGGGTTGTAAATTCTGCTCTGGCTGGATGAGAAGCCTGTGGCAAGATTCCTGTGCTGAAGATCAAATTTGAGAAATGCTGCATGAGTTAAAGCAGCATCGTTTAGGAAAGGAATGGTTCACATGCTAACCAGGATTGCGGATGGTGCACAGAGTACACAGAGTGCTGTAAAAAGTAGGGAAAAGGAAGTATGCTGTAGCATAAAGGACACATACACAAGCCCTTTCCTAAAGATTAGAACATCATGGAAAAATGTCTATTCACTTATAATTCCATCCATCCATTTTCTTAACCCACTCTACTCTAGGGCGAAGACGGGGTACACCCTGGACAGGTCTTCCATAATTCCATTCAAATAATTAAAACTTTCATTGAATATGGATTCAGTTTGGCGTAACCACTTTAACATTTTATGTCCATTTTTATCAGTTTTCATGTAAACAATTAGTTCATTAACTCAAATTATTTGACTCCATCCAGTGTGGCAGACTAGCCCTGGTTTAGGGTGTACCCCGCCTTAGCCCACCACCGGGATAGGCTCCAGCAGCCCCCATGACCCTAATAGGGACTAAACTGGTTTAGAAGATGGATGGATGTTATCAATTATTTTTGATGCTGCACATTTTAAGGAAGGGAAACGTATGTTTTTCATGTAATTTAGGGTAAATATGCTGATTAAAAATTTACACAACCTCATGCTGAATGTGATTGTAAACTATATTGGGTGTTCAATGTTTGCTCTGTGTTTTATATGTCTATGAAGACTCTCATTCATCCAGGTTGGTTCCATTGTAGTAGTTTTAGGGGATGTCATCTGGACTTGGTTTTAAAGTTGGAAAACGTTTCACCTCTTATCCAAGAGGCTTTGTCAATTCTGAAATAGCTGGTCTAAGAGCTGGTATATATGCGCTCATGGGGGAGGAGTCAGACCTGAAACTGGAGGTGTTGTCCACTTAGCCTACGTGGTTTCGGGTCGTTAATAGTCCTTTGTCCTCAGCTGGGGGTTGGGGCATCAGTGACTCCCTCTCCAAATGGTCGTCTCTTTCAGCGGTTAACGACTCAGGTGGAACTGGTTTGGTTTGTTTAGGTTTCAAGACACTGCCGTAGATGGATGGAAGAATAAACCTGAGACCACCATTCTTATTAAGAGAAGGTTTATCCTTCTTGACAAAGATGGCTTCTTTCACTCCTCGCTCAAACCATCCTTTCTCTCTGGCTAGAATTCGGACTTCACTGTCCTCGAAAGAGTGGTTTGTGGCCTTCAGGTGGAGATGTACTGCAGACTCAGGTCCACTTGGGTTGGCTCTGCGATGTTGGCTCTGTGTTTTATAGTTACAGGAGTGTTTACATTCTTGCAGACTCTTCGCTACTGGACCTAAAATGAATTGGACAAACAGAGATGTTTTATGCATGATCTTATATCCTGCTGTTGATGCTACACCTGTTTTTTTAAGGTTCTTAAAGCACTCCTTGAATAGTAGTCAGAAGCATCATGGGGATCTGCTGCTTAAAAAACAGAAAAATACGTTTAAGGGTTTTAAAAGTCAGACCCGTGAATCCTCTGAGATCTTAGACATCCAGCAGGACATGAGGAAGGTATTGAGGTTGGCACAGCAGAGCTACAGAGAGGTGGATTTTAAATCAATTTTAAATGAATGCTTTTATATTTTTGTACCCAAATAAATTTAATCTAAAAGCACACTCAGAAAAGGTCTTGTAAGTTCTATTAGATGTAAACATAAGGTGAGCAAAATTATCTCCAGCATGAAAAACACTTCAAAGTCTGTCATTGGATTATTTACTAAATAGGGGCAAAAAGAAAGTTTGCTTGTCTGAGTTATTCTTAAAAAGTCCCTACAAATATTGATGTTTTTTTAAGTCTTAGATATACTCTATAAAAGTATTGACGTAGTAACGGTATTCCCTAATTTACACATGCGGTGAGCTCTACAGAGGGGAAACAGATAAAACACAGCTGCAGCGCTATCAGAAAGCATTAATTGTAAATTTTGAACCAAAATATTACCTATATAGCTAGGTAATGGATAAAAGCAAAAATTAGATAACTTATAGAAATTTTTCCAACAAAATAGTTTTGTTTGGAAAGCTGTGAAAACTTCCCAGAAGAAAAAAACAGAGAAAATAATTCAAAATGCACGAAAAATTGTTTAAAAAGTATAAATATATTTGTGTTAGAAATTAAGCTGTTTGATTGAATGAAGTAGAACAAAGGAAAAAATAAGTAAAGAAAACATTCAGGTAGAAAATGACGATGACGGAAGAAATTGGTGATTGAAGTTGTGTTTGCAATGTTAAGTGTTGCAAAAGGGTTTTTCTGGTTACTGATAAACATATCAGTTGAACTTACTCATAAAAAACATGTAAGCTTTGAGATCTTTACTTGAAAAATCTCTGCATTTGCATAATATTCAAATTATTCTTAGATATTATGAGGAATAATTAAGTATATATTATTGGAACAAAAAGTGTGTTGTTTCAGTGTATTTGTGTGGGGATGCTAATTTATTAATGTATGTTCAAGAACAATTAAGTTACACGTATGCAAGGTTTCATTATAATATATAAGATCTCGCCTGTGTGAATGCGTGCTTCTTCAGAAAAGCATCTCGGGTGAATCTCTACTGTAGGTTAATAGCAAAATGAAATGTTGTGTGTGGTTTTTTGTGTGTTTTAATTTTTCAAAAGCATGGACGACTGTCTTGAAAATAGTGCGTCCAGATGGCTGTTTCTTCTCTGAATTAATCCCAGAATTTTTTAAAAGCACAAAACAGCCTTCTGCCCCTTCAGATCCACCCCATCTGCTTTGAGTGTTGTCATTCCATAGCCGCGCATTAACCTGCACATCTCTTCACCTAAAGAGGAAACTCTTTAATCAGGGGTGAAGACCCCTTTTTTCCCTCCTCTCTCTTTCTGCTTCATCCTCATCCTCTGGGCGGTAATGCAGCTTTGATGTGATTGTTGGCCTCTTGACTTTCTGGCAAAGAGAAAAATCTCTTAAGGCTGGAGCTTCAATTAGCGAGCCAGAACCTGGAGTCTGAAAGAAGTAAGGGTTTGATGCAACTCGTTTGGATTTGATCAGATTCCTTTGATCAAGGAGTAGAAAGCTAGTTTGTAGCAGTGTTAGACCTTAATGAGAAATGGTCTTCTGAAGATTTACAGGTTTTCTCTCTTCAGTTGATTAAAAGTCTGCATCCGTAGAGCCGTCAAAACTTTGTTTCTTTTCTTATTTATTAGTAAAACAAAGCTGGTTTTATGCCTCTAAGATGCCCTCCTGTTTACTGTTTGCATGACATTTTTGGGGTTGCATGTTGCAAATGTTTTAAAGTTTCTTTCTTTAATTTTTTTGCCCACACCGCTGTCAGGAACTGTAAAAGAAATACCGGTAATCAAAATTGGCACATACCTAATACCTGGTATGGCATGGAGAAATACAGACTCCCTTCCCAGAAAAAAAACAGGGCCTAAATCTCAAAGAAAGTTAGTTGAAAATGCACATTTTCGCACAATATGGGGAAAAAAAATTCCAAGCGACAACCAACATTTCGTTGACCTTTGACCTCAGGAAGGACCTCTTAAATTTTTCACAAAAAAAAGAAAGTCTCCTTCAGTACCACTTACAATTTAAACTACTTCAGGGGTTTGGGGTTTTCCATCTGTCATCTCCTAAATCCTCGAGTATCACTGGGAAGCTACTTAGGATAAAATATTGGATTTAGAAGTTGTAAATTTTGAACCAAGTTAGTGTGGTGAGCTTGTGAAAATGGCGTTCGGTTGTTGCTCAAACATTTTTTAACGGAATATTATGAACATTTCATACATGAATCCTTGGCTCAAGCTAAAAAAATGGTATGACACATGAACATATAAGAAATGTGGTCAACCTTGGTTGCCAAGGAAATCCAAAAATGTACTGTTAACGTTTCCAATTCTTCTAAAAATTACATAAAACTGTTGAGTCTGCAGATCAGGTGACGAAAAAATAAAAGGGGTTGATATAGAGGTAAAACCTGCCATTTTGAAAAGGGGTTCTCTTTTTTTATTGAATTTGTCACATGCAGCTCTGACCAGGGTGGCAGGGGCAGAGGGGGAGAATGAGGGGTGTGCAGCAGTTGCCCACCCAGTGAGGGGGAGAAAGAAAGGGGGCTGCAAGGGCGGATAGCGCCTGTGGTCCATCCACTTTTGCTTTAATTTTATGTTCTGTTTTCTCTGAATCTAAGCTTTGCAAAGGACACCAAAAAATCTTTATCTGTTGTCCTCTGCAGAAATGCTCCATCAGCTGGAATGTTATTTATTTTCTGAGGATGTGATTGTGTTACTACAGGCTATCTTTCTGCCTCAGCTCTCCCAAACTCAGCCCTCCGTGCCCTTAAATGGTTTCCAAATCCAACATGCTCTTAAATCTTAAAAGCACACCTTAAAATCCATTAAGTCGCCAAGAAAAGAATGTAAAATCCTGCTCTTTCTTTCAGCTCTGCCAGTATGCAAAGAGCATACATATCTCAGCATATTTGTGGAGTTGAAGACATAAATTTTTAATATGCACTAGATCACTTCTTTTCTATTCTGTGCATGCAGAGGCGTTTGTATGCAGAAACATCACAAAGTCTGTTGTTTTTCTGACGATGGATTCAGTTCAGCTGAGTCTTTACTTTAGAGCTTTACCCACAAAAGACCCCATAAAACGTTGTGTCTTGATGAAATTCCCAACTATTATTCAGAATGATGTGTAACAGCCTTAAAGAGGCAAAGGGATTAGGGAATAATTGCAGAAGCTGTTTTCCTGCTTTGCGTCTGTGCTAACTGAAGCTCCTTTTTTCCTCCCAACACCCAGGATGACATCATTTTATGACAAGAAGAGAAAGAGAAGATGATGAACTTCTCACTGTCAAGGAAGGATTTTGGGATGATCGATGTCTTTTGTACACAAAACATTCATGAGTGGGCTAAGGGGAAAAGAGAAAGTAAATGACTCAGTTTAAATATTGAAAGTCACAAAACTCAACATTTGTCATTTTCTTAATTGTGCAAAAATATTTATTATAAATGCCTCCTTAAAGTCCCACTCCAATCATCTTTGATCTAATTTAAAAGGGGTCTTTTAATTATGATTATGCCGTTTTTAGCCTGAGTATAAATAAAAAAATCTGTCATTTTCTAGGACATAGTTTCTGCAGAGCGGCAGTAGTTTATTCGAAATTCGCCTTTGAGCTGTGGGCGGAACTGTTAGTGCAGATTAAGCCTGCCCCCACTTCCGATCATCCAAGAAATGCATCAAAACTTCTATTTGGATGACGCCTGACCTGTTTTGGATACGTCATAAATTCTGGCAAATTTCAAATTTCCAAACTGGAAAATACCGTTTTTCTCAGAGCAGCAGGAGATGTTTGTTGTTTTTTTTTCTCTTAAACTGGATGATCTCCATTTAGGAGTCCAGTCTGCCATGTGTGGTACACAAACACCTCTTCGTTTGAGTAATCAGCCACTGAGTGCCATTGCAGAGCGCGCCTGCTTTTGCTAGTCTGCAGATCAGATAATAAAAATCCTCCCTCGGGCCGTAACATCTGCAGCAGCTGAAACATTCACACTGAGTCACTGTGGTGTTGGCGTTTGATGAAAAAGATATTCTGAAAAATACAAAATTCATGCTTAGGTCCTCAGTACTTTCTAATTTCAAACTCAAATTAATTAATCAAGATAATCAGATGAGATGAAATTCCCTTTAGACATGCATCAGATTAGATCGTTAGTATTTGCTGAAGTTTTGATTCTGATAATTTCACAGTGGGAACTCCTAATTCAGAGCAGAGCAGCTAACTTAATGGTTTCACATTTCGAGTAGAACAAGAGAGGAGTAAAAAAGCGTTGACAGACGCCTGAGGTTGAAAAAAATGTGAGCAGAAAGCTGCCACTTTGAATTGCTTCTGCAGCTTGAAAAATTCCATGGAGAAGAGCGCGTTCCACCTGGCCTCCACAAGAAAGAGCCAACGTCTAGACGCTTAAATAGCCTTATATGTAGCATACATAATATGTGTGGAGAACTTGAAGACGTTGTTCTTCAGGATTTTTTGAAATAACCATAATTTCCAGATATTTGGTCGCGCAAAGCATGATTTTAACCCATGGAGATGGAGCTGAGGAATTTATCTCTATGAGAACCGACAGTGCTGTGTCACACTGATGTGGAGTCTTGATCAAAGAACAAAAAGTGAGGTTTTCTGTAGACACAGACATTTTCTGCTCATCTGGTATATATAGACCCCCAATAGATCTTTTAGCCACTTTTTATAAAGCAAAATCCACTTTGCAATGAAAGGGAACACCAACAGTCAAAACCATGTATTAAAGAGGATCAGCAGACCAACAAGAGGATAGTGTTAAATGTAGTTGTAAGATAATAGTTTTTCTATTTAAAAATGATCTCCCTTTAATTACTTTTTCAGTTTGCTTTTGAGGACATCCTGAATTCTTGAGCATGCCTCATTTGTCTTCCCTTGGTTGAAGGCCAAATGTAATAAAGAGTGCTGTTTCGTTTCAGCTCATATTCCTCTCCTTATCTAATCCCATTAAGACTCACGCTTCAGGAAATAAGAGCCTCCTGATAATGAAGAGCCGCATAAAGGGAGCAACAAAATAGCCTTACCGCACAAAGGCGGTTTTCTCCTTCAGTAATCCTTGTGACATTTTCCAGCGGAGCTCCAATGGTTTATTCTTTGACAATTAATTTGGCATGAATTCATTTTGCATACTCTTAAATTGAATGTTTGAAGAGGAAGTAGCTGAGTGTCAAATTGAAACCTCGGTTTATGCTGGGTGAGACGTTTACAGCTGCTCCATACATTTAGAAGCCATGAAAATCTTTTCACAGTAAATCTAAAGGAGAAAGTTCAAATGCTTGTAAGGTTTTCCTTGTTGTGGAAAAGAAATATATTTAAAAAGAAAAAAAAGAGAATGTAGATTTTCTTTTATAATTTGGAAAATCTCATACTTACAATCTAACAAAGGTGAACTTGAATCAGTCTACCAGCTCTCAAATGATGCAGCTACAGACAGAACAGACATTGACAATGGGAGTGTTTTGACAGTTCTCCAATCAGAGATCACTCATATGAAATGACAAATATCAAAGTCCCCTGCTCTTTCCCATTAAACTAGAACATAAATATCTTGTCCTTGTTAAATTGTGTTTCATGCTAGTTCAGTCTGTCAGTCTTTGGTCTCAAGGTAACCACTTTTTGGTTCAGAATAGTCCCCTAATCTCAGGGGGATCATTGTTTTTTTATTACCAATTTGACGCTTTTACAACCTCCGACTTAATGTGAAAATCACAATGCAAATAACACTCATTTCAGATCACTTATGTGGTTTTATGAGAGATAAAAAAAACAGTTTAAGCAGCTGAGATATTCTCACATTTTTTTTGGTACATAAAAAATTATTTAATGTTTCCATCTGTGTCTGAAACAAAACAATTTTATTTTAAAGGGACAATTGAGGTACAAATACTAGATGTCATGGTATATTATTGAAAAAAACTACTTTAAGATTGTTAACATGCAGAGAAAACAAACTTAAAATGTGTAAAATGTACACAAATTTACAAATTTCTTTAACGTTGCTTTTTTAAATTTTAATAAAGTTTGACTTTTACCTGCACAAGAGCAGTTGTCAAAAAAAAAATCAACTTGAATGTTCTTAAAAAACAGGAGTAAACCTTTGTTGCCATTGGCTTGTTAATTTTTGGAGATGTTACTTTTTTTCTGGAGCTTTATTAAATGTTCATAAAGAGATTTCAACTAAAAAATGTCAGCTCATCTTAGTAAATAATCTTACTCTTCTGAAGAACATGCCTACAATTCTGTCAGCAAAATAAGTCATTAGACCCATTTTGTTTGTAATAAGAGGTTTTGATAATAAGCACAGATGATAGTGTAATCATCTGTTATGCTCTAAAGTCTAGTCAGTATTTAGAAGAAATATCTGGTTTCATATTGTGGATCTTTTTATAGAACACTGACTTCCTCACAGGAGCCCTTTTTGGACTGTTTGGTTCTCTGCTGCCACCTGCTGGTCCTCAAATATTTCAATGGTTAGAATTTCTTTTAAGTTCAAACTCCCAACCTAATTTAAGGCAGCATATTTGTAATGTATTTTTCTCAGAAAAAAACATTTTTTTTAAGACAAACAGCAGCTTTTATCATATGAATTCCTTATTAACAAATTTCAGGCCAAAACAAAGACTTCACTCACGTATTTCTGTTATAATTTTTTATTAACAACAAAATGCCAAACTTGAGAATTTTAACTTCAGATTTATTTCTTTGTAGTCTCCTCTTCCTTTGACAAGTTCTTGATGATTTCTTCTTTCTTGGCCAAAAGACGCTCTTCTCTACGCTTACGAGCCTCCTTTGTCTTTGTACGACGAGCCTCAGCTTGGTCACTGAGAGAGAAGATAAAAAGTTTAAAAACATAAAGTACATAAACGTCACTTCATACCTTTATAAATAAAAACGTACGCCAGAAGCTTCTTGCGAGCCTTATCAGCCTTGAGTTTATGAATGTGCTCCATCAGGATGCGCTTGTTCTTGAACACGTTACCCTTTGCCTTCAGGTAGAGACTGTGGTACCTGGACAACAAACAAGAACACTTCAGGATATGCAAGAGCTTCATCGAGGTACATGTACAGAAGGGGCACAACAGTGAGATCTCACACCAACACTTACATGTGCCTGTCGATTTTCTTGGACTCCCTGTAGCGACGGAGAAGACGACGCAGGATTCTCATGCGGCGCATCCATGACAGCTTCTCTGGCATACGAGCATTAGCTGTACCCTTTCTCTTACCTGAGAAAGTAGGTCAAAGTTTTACATCAAGCTGAACAAAGTACATATTGACCAGCAGTTACAGTTAAATTGCAAAAAACTCAACTCTGACATAAAAACATGTTGGTTTTCATGATCTTGAATTACAAAAGACAATTGCTTTATCGGTTATGGCTCTCACCATAGCCCATGTGACGTCCCTTGCGACGCGCCAGAGTATTCTTGCGGCAACGAGCGCGAGAGTGAACCGTCACAGGTTTCCTGATGATTAATCCATCCTTCACCAGTTTTCGGATCTGCTGGCCTGGACACAGTTGTTAGAGCTGGCTTTAGCAGGAAACATTCAACAGAACACTTGGTAAGCTGTTCAAAATAAACTTACGAGAGTTGGCATTGGCGATCTCATTGGTCTCATTAGGGTCCAACCAGACCTTCTTCTTGCCACAGCGCAAGACGCTGGAGGCCAAGCGCTTCTGGAGCCTGAGCATGCTTAGAAACAAAAACTTCTCATTACCACAGCTTGTGATTTAAATGTACTTTGTCTAGTGATGTCAACGATTTATAATGGCTGTAAAAACAGAAAATTTGACATCTTCAAAAGGTTAGGGGCTTTCTTTAAAAGGGATCTACAATAAAATGTTAAAATTATAATTTTGAAACTCATTTTGTGACGGAATTTGTGTGACTGTCTTGCAGCAAATAACTATTTTGCCACTGAAACCCAAATTTAGTGATTCCAAAGTACACAACAGTTATTTGAAATTTTAAATTAAGAGTCCTGTCATTTTAAATTATGTTTATTCGTACCAATGCTTATGTCTTTGTCTGAATTCTGATGGTTAACTATATCCACCATTTTTTATTGTTTTTAAGTGGGAAGCGTTAGATTAAACAAATAGAAGACAGACAGTTGACAAGCTAGGCAGCTGGACAGACAGAGCCCCCATAGATATGCTAAGATGCGGCTCAAAAATAAGGGGACTGTAAGCCTTGAACATTGCTTTGACATGTTAAACGCTGAAATAGTTCGTTTAATAAAAAAAATGTTTGGCCAAACAACAAAAAAGTATTAATCTGGGGCGCTTGTCTCCTCACAGAAAAGCAGCGGCAGCGTTTCGGTAACATGTTGAGACATATCTTTGGTTAGCATGGTTAGCTTACCATAAAGGCCGCAAAGGGCTTTTTAAAAGAAAGATACCCTTAAAGTGGCCAAATCTAAGTTTTGGTCCTCCTAGCGATAGTAAATGTTAAAGGGGAAAAGAAAGGCTTTAAGTTTTGTTACAGGTAAAAACGCAAAACCGAGACATTCATGAGTGGCTCACCTCATGGCTGCCGATTGCTTGATAGACACGGAGGAAATAGAACGACTGAGATCATACCATTATTTTAAATGACCTCCGGTGACTTCGAATTGGCAGCATTAAATAAAAGTAACTGTTACTGAGAATATACAAGTTACTGAAATATCGACACATTTATTTTAAAAATAATTTTCAAAAGTTTTAAAAACATTTAGATCGGTGTGACATGTTTATCTTTTTAATTTGTAATTCAATGCATTAACTTTGGCATAATGGTACGCTCCAAACAAATGGATGTACTGTGGATGTATGAGCACTAGAGGACGCTACAAGATTGTAAAATTCCTTCAATAAAAAGTAACAACTCCAGTCACAATAATATAAGTTTCTTCTGTTATTTAGGATATATTTTAGACATATTTCTTATAAAAATGTTTTATTTAAAGGTTAAATAGTGTAACCTCGAAATACAAAACTGTTGTTAATGCTATGTTTAATCCCTAATGCAGAGTTTGTGATACTGTAATCTTGCATTGTCATTGTAAAGTTTTAACATATGTAAGTTAAATAATGACCTAACATTAAAGCTATTTTTAGGCATCAATCGCTCTATTTATTATTTCTTTCTGTTATCTCAAAGCAAACCTATCATGATGACAAATTAATTTATTACACTTTTCCTCCAACCAAAATGCAATCTTAGGGCACGGTGACCGTCAAAAACCCTGTAATGCCCAAATCAGTGAGCTTTCAATGGTTTTCAGTACTTTCAATTTTAATTTCCTTTTTTGTTGTCAGAGGAAATACCTGTTTCCTCAAAACTGACCATACACTCATTCATAAACTAGAGTCAAATTAAGACAGTGCAGTGCGACCTTGTTAAGGAAAAATTGGGATTATTGGATTTGTGGAATTATTGGGACTTTTTTTTTTTTTACAATATTCTTAAAGTATGTTTTTTTAAATATGGAAATAGACTGTAGTTGTGCCACCCTACTTAATAATCTTCCCCATGATTTTGTAATTTAGTAATACTAAATACTAAGTAATACTAAGTATACCTGTAGTTTGCTTCAAGCAACGATTTCTTATACATTTTTTTCAATTTCTTACAATCATTTTAAAGGGAAATTTGATGTGAGTTCATTGAGATCCTTAAAGCATTAACAGCATAAATATAACCTTTTTTTTATTTTAATGTAATGAATTACCTTTCTGATTTAAATTGATAAAGTCACTAATAAACTATCTAGTACCTTTAGATTGTTCACAACTGCAGTGATGCTTTTATCTTTTCACAGAATAACATATGTTCTTCCTGCTTATCGTGTTGGTTTTCTGTCATATTTTAGACAGAGGGCCGCAATCACACATCCACACACACTCGCATCAATTACTAAACCTAACCAATTGATCCATGAAACTGTGGGAGGCAACCGGAGTCCCCGGAAAAAATAAAGGAAATTGTGTCATGATGATAAAGGGAATTTCCTAAGGTTTGCTGCTGTATATAAGTCATTTAGGATATGGATCATGATTAGTGCTAACTTGAGGTCTTTTCTGAACCAATGCATCTCCTGATAGGTGAGTAGATGTGACTTTTTTGGAATGGTTACTTGAGAAGTTGCGAAGTTTTATTTGTGTGAAAGAAACAAGAAGTCGTGGTGATTTGCATGCGTAATGCTTGAATACATGTGCTCAAATGTTCAGACGGCGTTAACAACACTCCGACTTGGCTCGCGCTTCACAAGTATTCTTAATGACAGCAGCGTCGGTTTTTACGCAAGGAGGGGGAACACCCCCGACCCCGCAGTGCGCAAGAGAAGCGCAGGCTTCGTTCTGCTTCCAGGCTGTCGTCAGGTTCTGACAGTTTCTGATCTTCCTGTTGCAGTTTTCGCCTTCTCCATGGCCACCACCACCCGCGGCGCACCTATACCGGAAAAAAGCGCACTTGTTGGGAACCCGCAGTTTCAGGAAATCCTAAAAGACAGCAGCAGCCTCACGCACAAAATCTTACAGTCGATTCCAGGCGCGCACCGATCGTGCGTCAACGTTGAGGTAAGAGGCAGCACACTAAGTGGAGATCTGATTCTACTGCGTCATAACCAAATCTGGAGGATCAGCAGTAGACATTTTTTAAACGAGTACTATTATTGCCTGTGGTTTCAAACCATATTAGGTGTTTTATAGTTTTGTCTTTGGTACCAGTACGTCATGTACCTGACCTTCAAACTAGTCTCCATATTTAATTCTTAAAGAGACTTCTTCAAAGAGGTTTCCCCTACATCTACTGACAAAAAAAATTATGTGATATCGATATGGCATTACTTATTAATGCCCTACATGTTGAATTAAGCAATGTATTCTGCACCAAGAAGGTTAATTATGCAGCAGTATGTATTCTTTCTGGGCTTAAAATCCAAACCATCCAAACCAACCCAACCCTCTCTTATCTGCAGACATTAAGGCTCAATTCCTCTGAAAATTACAAGCTTGTCACACTGGCGTCCACTATCGGGATACCTTCAGCTCCTGCCCTGAGTGCCCTTTCAGATAACTTCACTCTGGTAAGCATCTGCCTCTGAATAAATAGACTAAAAGATGATCTATTTAAGATCATACTAATTTTCTCTTTCTTTTTTTCTTTTCAGAATACCATGTTAAGGCACATGCTTGAGGGCCTGCAGCTGCACAAAGACTTGCTGAATCATGTCTTACCTCGCCTGGAAGTCAAAGATATGGTGATAGATCTGACACATGATCTCAACGACCTGTCAGTTCAGGTTTTAAAGGTGGGGTACTTTTTCTCAATTTTTTGGGGGGGAAAATGCAGTTTGGCTGTGGAACTTTGGTGAAACCCATTTGTGTGTTTTGCAGATGCTAAAATTGGCCCAAAGGGAAGGCGTGTCAAAGCCCAATCCGACTCTTGGACTGGCCTTGGACCTGCGAGGCAGTTATGAAGTCCAGGTGGCAATACACCTGATCCTGGTGCAGCTGCAGGGCTTTGAGCAAGACATGGACCGCTGCCTTAGAAGCCTGGAGCAGAATCCTCTGGAGGAGGAGGCTGAATATTGACCATTCACACTCCACTGTTCGGTCACGTGAAAATCTTGAACTTTAAAAAATATTCAAGTACAAATCTGTTAGGAATATTTATTAATAATTTATTTTTGTATTTATGAGTTTATTTATATAAAGTATTTATTTCTTTAACTTATTTTTGATAACTCCAAGAACTGTACAGATGAGACAAATAAAGGAAAAACAGAAGGCCAAAGTCAGCAGAGATCGTAGTTATGCCACTCTTGTTAAGAACTGTCCCCATGATTTTGTTGTTTTAGAATAGAATAGAACTTTATTGATTCCACAAAAGGGGGAAAAAAACCACCAGATAATAAATAAACTTAGTTAAAAATTAACAACTTTTTTTAAGTCAATGATAAAAATGTCAGAGTAATACTAAGTATACCTGTAGTTTGCTTCAACTGTAGCAGCCATATGATGTATTTACATCATTTTCAATTTCTTACAATATTTTTAAAGGGAAATTTGATGTGAGTTTATTGATATACTTAAAGCATTAACAGCATAAACATAACCTATTGTTTTATAACTTTAATGTAATTAATAAACTTTCTGGTTTAAATTGTTAAAGTAACTAACAAACTATCTAGTAGCTGATTGTGTGAGAGTTTGCATCATCCAAACCTCCCTCAGATGACCCAGGAACCTTGGAGTGTTTGATAAATTAACATCTTTGGACGAAGACTCAAAGCAGATGTTGGTAACTGTTTCTTTCAGCTGCAGAATGTGGCGCAACCAAAGAGCATGGTACAGAGATTTACACACTTGTTTCAAAACCTTTAGATTATTGTATTTGGAGTTTTAAACATTTAAAATAAAGCTTTTTGAATCACCTTCACGGCTGTAGTGATGCTTTTATCTTTAACGGAATAACACGTGTTCTTCCTGCTTATCTTGTTGGCTTTCTGTCATATTTTAGAGATCATTCATCGTCTAAACCTGTGTCCCTTTTGGGGTCACACGGCTGCCGGAGAAGGCAGGGGACATCCTGAACAGGTCGCCAGTCTGACCCAGGGCCACAATCACACATCCATACACACTCACATTAATTAGTAAACCTGACCAATTAGTCTTTGAAAAGGTGGGAGGAAGCCGGAGTCCCCGAAAAAAAAGAAAGGAAATTGTGTCATGATGATAAAGGGAATTTCCTAAGGTTTGCTGCTGTATATAAGACATTTAGAATATGCATCATGATTAGTGCTAACTTGAGGTCTTTTCTGAACCAATGAATCTCCTGGTAGGTTAGTAGATGCGACTTTTTTGGAATGGTTACTTGAGAAGTTTTATTTGTGTGAAAGAAACAAGATGTAGTGCGCAAGAGAAGCGCTGGCTTTGTTCTGCTTCATCTTATCAAAAGAAGTATTCCTGCTTTTTGACACTGAACAAGAAATGGCTCCTGCTTACAAATAGTGACTCTTCAAATAAGCAGCGTCAAAAATTCCTTTGGGGTTTGTGCAGTAATGAAGAAGTGAAGCTAAAAGTGAAACAGACTCTCATTTTGCAATGTCAGATGGCAACCCTCAAGTAAATGTCGCAAGCGCCTGATGACCACCGGCGTCAACTCAGAGGACGCTTCTCCTTTATACGGTCATGTGATGCGGCTTGTGATTGTTCACAAGTGTTGATCACAGCAGACGTCAGGTGTTACATCGTTTGTATAAACACACAAACTGAAGGCCAGTCGGTTTTTCTTTTTATACTAAATTTATACACATTTTTAAGTATAAAACAGATACAAAAGTCAAAACAGGATTAAGGAAAGATCTTTCCTCCATCAATATTCTTTTTTGTTACATTTCATTGTTTGGAGGGAGCTAAACTTAAGTGTTCACAAAGCGGAGATGGCTTTGGCTGCCACTCTCCTTCCCAGAGGCAGAGTCAGGTCAGTGATGGCCAGGACCACTTTAGGATTGGCCAGAGCAGGCAGCTTCACCAGCTCAGAAACCTGAGTAAAGAAAGAAAGAAAAACATGTTTTTGTATATTTGGATTCTAACAGCGTTGTGTTCTTAATCCATTATTAAAACACAGTTGACTTTTGCTCTAAAAAGTCCTGTTTGAGTGAACAAAAGGAAAAAATGAGTCCGTGGCACATTCATGAATTACCTAAAAACTCAGGGATTTCAATAATGTTGTAATCTTAAGGTATTATATTACAAAAAGTCTGTGAGCAGAACAGTTAGATAAGAAGGAAAATGTGGTGCATACATTTTTCCAGCATGCTACTTACACTCCCACCCAGCCCTTTCACCTCCCTGATTCACCTCCCAGACAGACAGTCTTTCTCATCTATGACTCCCAGCTCATTACTAACCATTGTGAAAGGCATGAACTGAAGGATGCTCCCACGGCTTCCCTGCTCCAGGCACTCCACACACTCCTCTATGAAGCTCTGCACAAACTGAGTGTGAGGACCCGCCATCTTCGAGCCCACGATGGATGAGATAAGAAGGAAAAGGTTGGCTGGAGAGAAAACAATAGTTAAAATGAAAATGTGTCATTAACAGCAGATGACTTTTTTATTATGATCCTGCTGTTTTTAGCCCAAATGAATAGAACTGTGTTGTTTTCTAGGACCGGCAGCAGTTAATTAGAAAATCGTTTCTCTGTTGTCGACGGGACTGTTGCAATAGAGTAAGCACGCCCGCACTTCCCATCATCCATTTGTTTACATGCTCTCCCCCCCGCTAGCCTACACCCCCCCAACCTAACATTATCAGTCCAACAAAAATGACTAGTAATATTGAAGCCATCCAGCTGTACTGTTTTGTGCCAGATGTCAGCTCAGACGGGGAAAACAAAGACGTACATGGATCTAATAATCCAATTGTAGCTTCTATGTCACACCTAAAAGCTTTTTTCCAACTGCATTTTCTTTGTCTGCTCTTGATTCACAATGATTTGAATTAATATAGAGAAACACAGTTCTAAGCTTAATTTTCTTTATACATGTCCTCCATCATCACAAAAATGCCAAAAGAACACAATGAAAACACCCAAAACAATTTTCCATGAAGTGGTTCAATTAAGCAATCACTTCTGCAAGAGTATTTTGGCTCATTTGTCACAGCCAATAAAAGACTCATCTTCATGCGGTCATAATTGCTTTTCTTTATGCAGTTTTAGGTTTTTACTCAATTTGACATTGTAGTTGAATATATATATATATATATATATATATATATATATATATATATATATATATATATATATATATATATATATATATATATATATATATATATATATATATATATATATATATATATAGAGTACAGTATTTTAATTGACATTTTTGGAATTTTAAACAAGTACTGCTTAAATCCCAACCATTTTTCCAAATTAAATCCAAAATGAAGGCATATTTTGAAAAACACACTGCTGCTTAAAAGTGTATGTTATGTGGATTATGCTCCATTAAGTATATTCAGGAAGGGACATGTCCGACTGATTTGAAATAGAGGCGTAGATCTCATTCTAAATAACAAGCATGACTGATAAGTCATAGATAAAATGACTGTTGTTTCAGCACCAGGGGAAGCTATTGGAGGGCTTTATTTGCTCATCCATGAGTCAGTTTTTGCTTTAACTTAGGCTAATTTTAGCCTTATGTTTTTTTTTTTTTTTTTAATTACAAATCCGCAAAGAGGAGAAGGAAGAGGATTCTTTTGACTTTTACCCCAGACTGTGTTATTATGACAGTGTCCTTTTAAAAAATGATGCTCATGATGCAATAGCTTGCCAGAAATGACAAAAAAGGACTTCAGAGTGTCTCCGGATGCGACTGTCACGCAGGCACAACCAACAAGTTCAAACAAGGAACAAAAGTTTAAACACAAACTTTTTCCCTTACTGAGTAATGGATGATGAGAAAACTTGCAGACAATGAAAGCCCCCCGCTCTGAAGATCTAAGCCTTTATTTTTTGTCAACTATGGATAATTTGTATTTAATAACTAATATTAAAAACATCCCCATCTTAGAATCAAGGCTGATTTCCCTTTTCTAATATTTTTTTTCTAACATCGTCCCAGTGCATGATATACATCAGTGATGTGAATATTTCCCCTAAAATAATGCAATAAAAGACATTATGAGGGAGACAAAAAAAAAAAAAAACACATTGATTTAACAAGGCTTCTGTAATTCAAACAAACTAAAGGAACATACCCAAACAATATTGTGAGCCAGTTTTTAGAGATTTTCATAAAAAAAAAAGACTGGGAATAAAATCTGCTAGAAATACATTTTCAACTGAGAAATAAAGACCATATTTTGCATAATTCTTGATAGTAAAATATTAAAAGATTAAAATAAAAAAGACAAAATTCACTAAAGAAGAACCAAAAAATGACATAAAAATAACAAAAGTAAAAATAATTTAAAAAAAAACCCCGGATGACACTTGAAATAGGGAAAAATTAGAAGTAGTAAGAACGGAAAATTTTGTAGTAATTTCATGAATTTGTTTTGGTCGTATTGGGTCGATTGAGCAAACAACAGTTGTTTATTTTTTGGCAGACTTGTTTCATATTTTCGTCAGTGTCGGTGGAGTTTAAGTCACATAGAGGTAAAGGCATTTCTCATGTTGTAGATGTTTTTATAGTAACAAAATCCCTTTTACTTGAATGAAAAACTTCAAAGGCAATCCTAAGTATTTGTAAATAATATTTTACTGATTACACTTCAGTAAACCTTGCATCAGAGCAGATTAACCACCCTAAAGTGTAATTATTCAAAGTATTAAGAACAAGAGGAGGCGTTAAGATTAAAAGAAATGTCACAACCTCATTTTTTCTTTAGCTTATGATCGAGGGGAAAAAAATACAAATAAACATTAAACACAAAATAAACATTAAATATGTAAGATTTTCTTTCACTTGAATTACTGACCTAAAATTCTCCTTAGAGGTCATGAACCAATACACTTTAATTTCATTTCTGTGTTTCTAATAAGTTTGTCTATTCCTGTTTTATCTTAATATCGGTCAGTTCCCATGTTGTACTGAATGGAAATGATGCAAAATTTATTATGCAATATGGTAAAAAACAATGTCATTATTACAGTTCTGCAGAGCAGGAACTAGTGATCAGTTTCATTTTGTTTCATAGTAAATGAAACAGTGAAGATCACATGTACAGTGAGGCAAAAAAGTATTTAGTCAGCCACAAATATTTAAGTTCTCCCACTTAAAAAGATGAGAGGCCTGTAATTTTCATCATAGGTAGACCTAAACTATAACAGACAAAATGAGAAAAAAAAAAATCCAGAAAATCACATCGTCTGTTTTAAATAATGTATTTGTAAATTGTGGTGGAAAATAAGTATTTGGTCACCAACAAACAAGCAAGATTTCTGACTCTCACAGACCTGTAACTTCTTCCGTAAGAGGATCCTCTGTCCTCTACTGGTTACCTGTATTAATGGCACCCGTTGGAACTGTTATCTATATCGGTGTTTTTCAACCAGTGTGCCGCGGCACACTAGTGTGCCGTGGGAGATGGTCAAGTGTGCCGTGGAAAATTGCCCTCATTCACTGATCTAAAAACATTTCCTGTCTCCAGGAAATCAACTCTTTGTTCATCCAAACAGGTCCTGATAAAACACTGAGTAGTTAGGAATATGAAAGATCATAAAATATTTTTTTCTTTGTGTTTATTTGATTCTATTAAAGACATTTTTATAAGAATGACGGTAACGCGATTTAGCTGCAGCTATAACTGTTTTCTGAAAAGTCCCGCAGCTTTTACTGTCTCCACGACTCCACCAATCATTCTTGAGGCTTAATCACATGTCATCAGTCTGACCAATCAGAGGTGTTTAAAGTATTCACTTCCTTGTTCCAATTTAGCTCAAACTCACTCAGTTCCAACAAAAACACCAGCTAAAGCTCGTCTTTAGCGGTGTAGCTTTCCACAGAATCAGGTATCAGACTGGAACAAGTGAACAAAACCATGAAGCTCAGAGACGCGAGTCTTTCTGCCGTTTTGTGGCAGTTTTTACACTACATCTCCCATGATGCATTAGCTTAAAGGGACAGCGCCTCAGCGTACAATAAGTCGTCCTTACACGTCTTGAAACCACAACGAACATACAGTTTGTATGTAACTTAACTTTTATTACATCTTTTAGAAAAAACATCTGCAACTTCCTGCTTTTTCTGCCACAATTATCACAAAAATGCACGTCAGATTGCCGGGGGGGGGGGGCTGTAGATCAAAACAGACTGAGTTTCTGCTTCTTTTTTTTTTTGGGATGCTGGTGTGCCGCGGGGTTTTTTTCAAGGTCAAAGTGTGCCGTGGCTCAAAAAAGGTTGAAAAACACTGATCTATATAAAAGACACCTGTCTACAACCTCAAAGAGTCACACTTCAAACCCCACTATGGCCAAGACCAAAGAGCTGTCTAAGGACACCAGAAACCAAATTGTTGACCTGCACCAGACTGGGATGACTGAATCTGCAATAGGTAAGCAGCTTGGTGTGAAGAAATCAAACATTAGGAAATGGAAGACATAAAAGACCACTGATAATCTCCCTCCATCTGGGGCTCCCTGCAAAGTCTCACCCCGTGGGGTCAAAATGATCACAAGAACGGTGAGCAAAAATCCCAGAACCACATTGGGGGAACTAGTGAATGACCGGCAGAGAGCTGGTACCAAAGTAACAAAGACTACCACCAGTAACACACTACACAGCCAGGGACTCAAATCCTGCAAAGCCAAACGTTTCCCCCTGTTAAAGCCAGTCCATGTGCAGTCCCGTCTAAAGTTTGCTAGAGAACATTTGGATGATCCAGAAGAAGATTGAAAGACTTTCCTATGGTCAGATGAAACCAAAATAGAATTTTTTGGTAAGAAAAGAAAAAATGTTGAGTTGCATCCAAAGAACACCAAAAATACTGTAAAACATGGGGGTGGAAACATCATGCCTTGGGTCTGTATTTCAGCAAAGGGACCAGGAAGTCTGATCCGTGTAAAGGAAAGAATGAATGGGGCCATGTATCGTCGGATCTTGAGTGAAAACCTTCCATCAGCAATGGCATTGAATATGAAGCGTAGCTGGGTCTTTCAGCATGACAACGATCCCAAACACACAAAGGAGTGGCTTCATAAGAAGCATTTTTAAGGTGCTGAGGTGGCCTAGCCAGTCTCTAGAAGTCAACCCCATAGAAAATCTTTGTTCAGAGTTGAAAGTCTGTGTTGCTCAGCGACAGCCTCAAACATCACTGCTTTAGAGGAGATCAACAACAGTTTGTAAAAACCTTGTAAAGACTTACAGACTTACACTTTTGCCCCACTGTATGAACAATGTAAATACTTCAAGATACCTCAAGTATAATCACTATTTTGACTAGCTCTAATTAGAATTTCTCTTTATTTATAACTTTTTTAAGAGCGATTAGAAGTACATCTTTATTGGAGCAGTGGTTGATAAACAGCAGAGAAGAGCCTCACCCAGGACTCGGTTGAGTGGGTCCCTCATGTTCACAGTGTGGAGCTGAGATGCCGACAGAGAACTGCTCATAGATCGGTCTCCTGCAGGGCGACAAAACACATGAGAGCTGTCAAAATTAAGTTTCACTTTTCATACCACAGTCAATGAAAAAACTACAATCCAGTGTTGGTCTTACACAAGCATCAACACAAAGAATTTTGCTGCAGTTTAGGTTATGTTGGGACTTTCTGAAATGGCCACAATTTCAAAATCACAAAAGCAGAAATGCAATTGTTTGGTTAACCCGAGTTCTATTTTAAAATGTCTTAGATTGTCATGATCAGTAACGCAACTGGGAATTACATTGATGTGTGGCAGCAATCACTGCATACCACTGAGTAGTAAAGTGGGAAACTCCAATGAGTTCAATCCTGAAAAGAGTCAGGAAAATCTCTGAGTACTTTCTAGTTCTGGGGTCTTAAAGAACCATTCGGGTGGATTTCTTACTGACCACAACCCAGTAGGAGCAACAAAGTCTAACTTCACCCTTTAGAACACGTGTTAAACTCAAGGCCCGCGGGTCAAATGTGGCCCGGAAGAGAATAAAAGTTTTTAATTTCTTAAAATAAAAGCTGGTGTGTATTTATTCATATCTAGGGGGAATTAGACTTAAAATATCAAATTGGGCAACTATGCATTAGGACTTAAACACTGTCCATATAACCTAACATGACAGAATCAATTTAAAAGGATTAATGCTAGAGTAAACAAGCAAACATATATTTTCTATGCAACTGTAATTGTCACTTCAAAAAGTTATATTAAATAAATAAATGAGTTATTTAACATACATGAATAAGTTACGTCTGGGTCTTTGAGGACAACCACTACGCTGATGTGGCCCTCAGTGAAAAGAGTTTGACAGCCCTGCTTTAGAATAATAAGACACCAATTTCTATTTCTTTTGTTATAATAATACATATTTTTGATGTGTTTTTGGCACAAATAAAACCTGAACGCAAGAAGAAAATATATATTTTTTCCTTCAATATGAAACAGTATAACTTTTGACAGAGGTTTGTATGACTTCCTTTCAAAATAAAAGACACCCTGTGCCACATAGGATCATCTCAATGCAGCAAATGTAGTTTTATGGTGGTTTCAACAGTGACAAAAAAATAGAAACAAAAAAAGTTTGTTTTACAGTTTGTGGTGCATTTCAGCCAAAAATGTGTAAATCTAACTAACCAAAATTAAATCAGTGCTAAGTAAGTGACCCTTAAACATGTTTTTTGAACCATGAGGCGCATTTAAAATCCTCAGATTTGTTCAAATATAGAAAATCTGGCTTATAATGCACCTCAAGTATGACTCCTGGTTGTGCTCAGTGACCTCAAATTGATTTTCTATGGTACACTGCGCTAGAAAATCTGTCAAAATTTTGAATTCAACTTGTGATATCTGCAGTCTTTCAACTGTTTGGAAATGAGTTTCAGTTACCGATAGTTTACTTTTTCAAATTAAAAACCTTTCATTTTTCTCTAATCAAAGAGCCATGGAGGGCCCCGGAGCCACAGGTTGCAGACCCCTGTTCAAGGCACTCAAGGTTCAAAAATCCTCTTTTCCACAAAGTGAGGAAATCCACAACTAATGGTTTCATTTCTGGAGTAAAGACACTTCCATTTAAAATAAGGTTCCCACCTCCTAATAAACTGGAAAGCTGGATTCTTATTTTTAAGCAACTTTTTCTGAGACTTGGGTGATTGAGCATCCATCAGCTGTTTTCTTAGCAACTGCAAACCTATAAAAAAATAAAAAAAACCTAAACAAAAAAGAGTTTTCTTATAAAAGAAAAAAGAAGCGGAAATAAAACCAAACAGAATAAAAAAAAAACTTTTTAGTAAATTTATTCTACTAAGGAAAAAAAGCGACTTCTGGATAAGAGAAGTCCTAAAATACCGGTACTCAATATCACTAGTAACTAGAAATGCTGGACACAGTCTGTTTTGAAGCTTTCTGTTTTTATTTCTTAGTTTGCTTGAAAGAAATAGAAATATGCTGTAGGAGTTCACAAAGATAAAGAGGCTCCTAATCATCTTGGGAGTGTTTTATCACGTTCAAGTTAGTAATGCATTTCCCATGCAGTGGTTTTCAGATTGTGGTTGACTGCTGCTTTTTTAAAAGTTTCTAAATAAGCTGCCCGTAAGTAAGAAAGAAAAAAAACCTTTACAGTCTGCAGCAAAAAAACAAAGCTCAGGCAGTTTCCCCTTCAGTTAATTAACCTCCGATTTAGCTCTGCACCAGAAGCAAATCCGTTAGGGTGAAAATTCCAAAAGCTGATAATCAGAGGGCCCATTAAGTCGATCATGTGAATGGAATGACTCAAAATACAAATAGGAACCACTGCTTTCTGTATCAGACCCACTCCACACTCCGAATATTGAACTCTTTACGACACGCTGTGGTGAGGCTGCAGTGCTCAGATAAAATCACAGAAAGAACATTTAAGAGTATTTGTTAGGAGTGTAACAATTCCTTTTAACGATTTAATTTAATCGTATAATATATCATTTGTGGATTCTTAATTGATTTTGGTTCCTTTTGAACGATCCGGTTCACTGACCTAAAATGGATCCAGGACATCTTTAGCCAAAAATTCAACCAGTGTGATTCAGAGATAAATTCCTGGATGCAACAGTGCAGTTAAAGTTTTACATATTTCTTGTATTTCTTGTAAGATAATCAAGTGTAAATTAAATATGCGTACAAGCAAACAAGAATTAATGGCGAATTCCTTCACATTTTAGTTTCCCCTCCAATGAAAATCATGTTTTTAGAGTTTCTGACATGTACTTCTGGCATTTTTCTTATGAAAGAGAACATTTCATTTTTTATTTCTGAGTATTTAATCTTTGAAGTCTCTTTTAATCAAACCGTCAATCGGTTTGAATTTATGAGCTGTTGTGATTTTGCAACGGCCCAGTAGGGCATCCGCACAAGCTCAGGTGTGAGAGAGGAGAAGACGGCACATTGCTGCATTCCCCACATGTATTTTAAGTGAGTCTAAGGCTGGATTTTGTTGTATGCTGCACATATTTAGAATTAAACTTAAAGTTAAAGTCCCAAATGTGTTCTCTGCATTTGTTTTCTCACTCTGACCAGGTTTGAAGGCTTGCTGTCACACATTAACCAGAGAGGGTAAAAATAATAACAGGAATTAAATCAGAGGACCTTTTTTATTATTGCCTCTAAGAAAATAAGAAAAATATCATGTATAGCTCCAGCTCCATCTGCCCTGTGACAATGTTCAGGGTGTACCCGCTATTAATCATAATTAAAACATCCCTGGGCACGTTTTGATGAAAAAGAAAAAAAAGAAAAGTTGTCATAGGGGGACTTTTAAAAACTTGTCTCAGACAGATCGATCTGGTCAGATAGGAATAGAAATCGATTTGATTAATTGTTACATCCTTAGTATTTGAGCATAAAACTGATGTTTTGCAAATATGCATTTTTTTGAATATTGCTTATTTTCAAAAATGCCATGTGATTGGTCTTTTTTCATCAAAAAACAGGAAAAAAAAAAAAAAAAAAAACAGGAAGTCAACACATCCGAACATATGGTTCACACGTGAAAGGCCAAAAAGAAAAAAACCCTAAACATTTTCCCACATGTATTACACCTAAAAATATACTCTCCATATCAATAATTATCGTAAAATGATGCATTTCAGAACCTCTGGGATTGGGAGGAGCACAAAAATCCACTTGGGAGAATTTTTTTAAACAATGAAGGCTTTAACCAAACAAAAGACCTGAAACCCTCATCTACCTCAAAGTGCTGAGGATGTAGGCTAGTGCTATGACGAAGAAAAAGCAGACTGTTTTCCTTTTTTACTAATTTGAATTCATTTCACTTTTACTCATCATAAAATGAAAGCACATTCTATGAACATAGTGACTGTTGGATCTCAGCACAGCATTTTTCAGGATTTAGACACAAATGAACTTTTGTGGTGGAGCTTTCAATCAAAATTTCTAACAGTTTTGGTGTTTTGAGGAGCATTTAGCATTAAATAACTTCTTTACATTTAAATGTATATTCTAAGAAAATTCCTTAAACTTAATTAATTTAATTTCCATTTCACTGCAACATTTTAATTTAAGTAAGAGTCAAAGTAACTTAAATTATACTCCAAATGACCCTAGTCTACATAGGGTCATCTAACATAAAAAGGGCTTCATCCGATTGGTCAATGATGTAAAGGAGTCCATCCAATTGGTCAAAAGCATAAAGGAACTTATTTGATTTGTTAAATAATTAAAGCTGCCATAAGATTATTTTAGCACATTTAAGGTAACCATTTATCCCAATTTTCACGATATGTGTATCACACAGCTTGACAATAATATATTTAAACATTCAAAGACTAGAAAAGCAGGTATGAATATACTGACCTGGACTGGAAAGAGTTACAGGCTCGTCCTCATTGGAACTTAGCAGCCGCATAAGTTTGGATGGTTGAGTGTCCTCCAGTGGAAAGAGGCTGTTGTAGTCCTGCACGCGTAATCAATGTTTCTTAGTCAAGAAGTGCTCGTTAGTTTTGGAAAATAAAGGCTAATTTATAAAAATGTACACATTTCCTGCATCTCAGCATACGTGCGTTATGCAAGTGTTTTGAAATGCTGCACCTCAATATCTTCTTTCTGTCGTTTTCGCTGTCGGGCAGAAAGTGGACCTTTGTGGTGAGAGGAGTAAGAGCTGAGCGCACACCACACAGACAACCTGCAACATGATGGGGAGAATTAAGGGCTGCGAGTCACTCATCGCTGCCATCAGCATCAAAGCGCTAAGCTCTTACTTGGCCAGAGCCTTTCCAGGCGGGTCTGACAAACTGTGCCAGTGGGCGGAGTCAGTCAGCAGGTTGGGTAATATGGTACCTAGCAGTGTCAGGGTGATCTGCTGAGTATCCAAGCAGAAGATGCTGTAAAGCAGCTCAACTGCCCGGTTGGCCCACTCCCGTCGTGTTTCCTTAAGAAGTTCCTGAAATAAAAGTGCTTCAGCTGCATCACAAACTGACGTTTTTAAAGACCCACCCCAATAAAAATCCTATTTTGGGGATTTTTACCATGTTCTTGTGGCAGTTTTTAAACTCAAAATCGAATTTCTGGTTGTCGTTTTTTATTTCAATTGGCAGCAGACGAAAAAATGCAGTTTGAAAAGCTTATAGGTGTGACGTAAAAGCTACAATCAGCTCCCTGCTCCACTCCATTCTGATGCATCTACTTCTAGGCAAATGTTTTCCTTGTGTGAGCTGGCATGTGGCTCAAAACTGAACGACTGGATAGCTCCAATATTGCTCGCCTTTTTTGTGACACCGCTAATATTAGGTTGGGGTTGTAAGCTAGCTAGAGCATGTAAACTAAAGGATGATGGGAAGGCTTACTTCACAACAACGGTCCTGTCCCAAACACAATAGTGAATTACCGATGAACTACTGCCACTCTGAAAAAACTATGTCCTAAAAAATGGTACAAGTTTTTTAATTTTGGCTACAAATGGCAAGATCATAATTAAAATGACTGGGACTTAAAGCATTTCTTTCTTGTTTCACCTTAATCAAATTATTGGTGAACCAGAAGACCCCTCCCATGTTGAGAAGACCCTCAAACAGATGCAGAGCTTGGCTGTCCACCCAGCCTTTGCGCAGAACAGTCTGGAACTGGCTGCTGAGGGCCTTCCGGATGGGTTCTTTGGCGGGAAGCAAGTTGCGATAAGGAATCTGCTCCTGACTTTCCACTGGGGGGCGCAGAGCGGCGCCCATTTGCTGGAAGACGTCGGCACACATATGCTCCATGATGGAACTCATAATGGTGACCCTGGTGAGATTTTGGAAGATGATGTTAGTGTTGGAACAGATTCATATCACATCAATGGTTTTGGACTGTGCTTGTACCGTTCACTGTAAAACTGCAGGGTGTTTTCAGCGTAAAGCGGGGTGATAAGCTGTCGGATCATAGTCTGAGGTTTCTCCCTCTCATCTCTTCCCAGCATCCTGACGTGGGCCACCAACCAAGCCACGGCACAGATGGCCATGCTGCAGACCTTCCCTTTGATGTTGTCAGTAATTTTCTGCACTCGGTGTAGGCCATTAACCAGAAATGAGGAAGGAAAGAGATTACAAGACGGATGCGGAGTGTTACTTAATTTATGAGATCTAAAAAAAACATTCTTCCACTTTGCATGGAAAGAAAAAAAGCAATGACAAACCGGATTACAACAGTTTACCATCAGTTTCCCTAAGCCAACTCATGGCTCCTGTCTTTAATGGATGTAAGAGTCAGACTTCCAGAGAACAGACTTGTGATGCATTACCGCATCCACGTGATGCAAGCTTGTTAAAGGTGGGCGAATATTACTTTTCAATAAAAAAATAACCAAAAAACAACAACAAACCCAAATACTGACCTGCACGGCTTCCACTGACAACAGACCATTCTCCCAGGCGTTAAGAATTTCCAGTATGGCCGCAGGAATGCTGATGCAGATTTCATGCCACTTCACTTGACTGTTAACAAACAAAGTTAGAGGAGACCCAAATTTAGAGATGTGGATCGACTGATATGTTCATATATGTTCTGATATGTGACACAGATAAACTGCAATGTTCTTTCTTTTAGGGATGATTAAGACGAAGGTCTTATAGAAGTGCAGGGATTAACAGCATCTTTTTTTAAAGTTAAATATTAATATAATGTATTGTAATGTATATAAATAAATAGCTCTATATTTAAATGAAACAAAGTTAAAAACAATTTGAGAAAATTGTGACTGTTAATAAAGCAGTAGTTCCAGTTAATCGTTTAATTACTCAACCAAGAAAAATAAATAAAAAAATAAAAGTTATTTTCTACTGGCTATTGCCTTAAAAAGGCTGATCTCAGAATAAATCAATATCATAAATATTGGCGCGATTATCGTCGATCCTCAGCAGCTGGTCGTACTGAAAAAAAAATCTGAGAAAAAAAACGATTGGATAGAGGTAACAAAAATAAAATGTCTTCTGAAATCCGTTTCAAAAGCTGCAGCAAAAAGCCATGTTTATGCCAACACAAGCGACCTACACAAGTTTCATTTCTGAGGAGTTGTTCAACAGAGTCACCAGACTCTCCACTTTTCCAGGTTCAGGTCTGAAGCAAGGGTGGTCTGGGTTCAGAGTTTTGCCCTCCTCCGGCATACACGTCTGCAGCCAGGTTTCAAAAAAGGGCGTCTCCCCCAAAGGGCTCGGCTCTGACAAGACCACCTAAAGTGAAAAACCAAATAAAGATTTACAGAAATCCAGTTCAAACAGACACGGTTAGGGCTTTCACAGTCTTCTTTTGACCTCTAGTGGCCTTAATGTGAAACTTCTGGTTACTGAAGAGTCCAAAACTGAGTGCGGGATTATTACTTCAGTAATAAACATGAACTTGCCTCAGAACCGTACGTCTGCACAACATGGCAGAGCATGAGGAAGGAAATGTCAAAGAGCAGGGCCCGTACAGATGCAGATTTGGCTATTGGGAAAGAGGGGGACACATCCCAAACGTTAATGATAAAAATCCCAAAACAAGTCCACAGAAAATCCCACACTGGAAAATGTCACTCCTGCATTTACACTCACATCCTTCACCGCTAATGTGCTTGGGAAACTCGTTAAGCCTGGAGGGAAGAAAAAAAGGAAAAACAAGACAGAGCTCAAGTTAACTATTGGGAGTGACCACTTATCCTCCTTCAGGAATCAAAGAGTACGGTACTTACTTAATGAATTTTCTGGCAAAGGATTTGAGTTTTCCCGTAGCTGCTGCTGCTGCAAGCAGCAGATCCAGGCTTTTTCCTGAGAGCATGTGTCCAAGAACACCAAGTAGGCCCTCAGGGGACTTGGAGTGGTCTGCATCTACTGTCTGGTTAAAGAAAAGTGCCTTTTTACAGTATTGACAGAGTAGTTTTGGTTTTGTGAAAACTTTACCAGGATGGCTGGTAATACATCAATCACATGCCGTATCAAAGGGGTCTACCTTGAGAATGTTGGTGACAGTGGGCTCAGCTCTCAGGATGAGGACAGGGTTCGGCTGTTTGTTAGCATTATCTCCAGTTTTGAGCTTTGGGGCGGACTCCCTGTCCTCCGTCCTAAATCAAATGTGCATGGAGGGGGGTGGGGCGGGGAAGGGAAAAGGGCAGGGGCAGAAGAAGGTCGGGATGGGGCACAGATGGGTTGTACTTTGTCAACATGGTGGCTCTGATGTCAGTTTATCACAAAGATGTAGCAGAATTCCCTAATAAAAACATTAGTGTCAGAAGAACGCCGAACCGTTTGGCTGTGAGGCTGGCCGTGTTCGAATCCGACAGCAGTCCCAGCTTGTTACACTCTTGTAGGAGCATGCTCAGACAGTCACAGCTAGAAACAAAACCAGGAAAGGGAGATGAGGGATCTGCAGAGTTCAATTTCTCTAAATATCATTCCTAAAAAAAAGATCAGCAGGGATTGTATAAAAACCCTTACGTGCATCTCTGGTCTGCTTTGTCAAGGAGAGGAGTGAGTTTGAGCAAGTACTGAAACGCCACATTCACATCATCCATGAAGTCCTGGAAAACCCAAAGAATTAAATGAAAATAAAAAATCTTTGCTTACATTTTCCTGAATTTTCAGACATAAAAATGGCATAAAAATTACCAGTATTAAACAAGATCATCAATAAATAACTAATAGATGTAAATCAAACAAATAAAAAGTGACTTCAAAACTAACTGGTCTTTTTTTTTTTTTTTTACCACTTCACAAAGATCACATGTTCAGTTAACAACAGGAAACCGGTCCGGATCAACTCTTTACCTGTCCTTGATCACCCTGAGGATATTTTTTCAGTCGAAGGAGAACTTGTGGGATCTAAAGTAAACAAACAAACAAAAACTTAAAAAAAGACTTAAGTTTAACCCAAATTAGTACAAAAGTCAAACAAACTGTTTATCTCTTTAGCCTCTATGACATTTACCACACACTGCAGTATAGCAGAAACTAAAACAGCACAAAACATAGAATTTAGAACAATTAACTAAATTTGACTTTTAACACTAAACTCACACAACGTAACAAGAGCAAAATAAGAGAACTTATAAGATGTTTATTTCACAAACTAACCAACATCAAACCCTGAAGGGAAAAACCAGAAAGACAAAATACGGAGCGACTCAAACATGTCTTACTTTCAGGAACGTAAAGGCGGTCCATTTGAGCTCCTCTGTGCCTTCTGGTGACTCGATGAGGCCGGTGAAACAAGCTTTCCATATCTCCAAAACAAACGGTGGGGTGGGAATTTTCTGGGGAAAGAAATAAAATGTTAAGTTTAGTCTTAGTAAAACAGTTAAAAGAAAATAGATACAAAATACGAAAGAGAAAAATGTAGGTTTGGCAGCAAGATATCACTTTTAAATCATATCAGTTGTACCTTGTTGTCCACACATGTAAATAAGTTTTGCATCTGCAAACATCAGTGCATCTTGCAAAAATTTACATAAATTAATTTTTGACACAACAACTTTTTGGATTTTTGACATACTGCTTTTATTTGATATCAGTTCTTTTTGCAAAATGATCAAATGTCCTCATTTGATGAAAAGTTATTCTCTTATTTGGTTAGTTATATTAATTTACTCCTCATGTGGACAAACGCAACAAAATGTGCAGTTTACAGGAACCTCATCTACAGAATCATCTGTTCTATCCATCCTGCCACTACAGCACATTGATCAGATTTAATAGGTAAACTACGAATGACTTCTTTCCATAAGCCGCATCCTTATCAGAGACCATTTAGTGTGATAATCCTTCATAGCCACACCATAGCTCTATAATTAAGACAAATGTGTTTAAATTGGAGGTTTCTTTAGCCCCACGGTGGCCGTGTGAGATGCAATGATGCAGTCAATTCAAAAGAAATGACTGTAAAAAGATCCAGCTGTTGGTTCTTTCATCTGGAGAAAAGTTGTCAGAAATTTCAGATCCATAGTTTATATTATGTTTTTCCACCCCGCTTTTGACTTTTTTGTTTTTATTATGTCATTAATGTAAAGTTTATTGCAAATCTTTCATGGATATGTGTTGTTGCAAATAAATATTTTTTAACATTTTGTACACAAGTTCCATTACTGTGAAACAACGGTTAAATTAAATTTTCATGTAATCAAATTATTTTAATTTGCAAAGAGAAATTTTCTCAATATGCTACTGTGAGGTAAAATTAGAAGAAAAATGGCTTAAAATACTTTTACCCCAAATATGTTTGTTACATAATTGTTTTGCTCAGCGTACATGATTTAACCATGAACCTTCTTTCTGTTATGTCATAGATAGAGAGATAAAGAGATAGATAGATAGATAGATAGATAGATAGATAGATAGATAGATAGATAGATAGATAGATAGATAGATAGTTAGATAGATAGAGAGATGACACTTTCATTTGCAGGTAAATTATTCATTACAAATAAAAAACTTCAGTATAAAGCAAAGCTAAAAAAGCTAAATATGAATGTAATTTAATGTAATTGCACAGTAAATTAAGAAAAAATGGTTCTCTTCAGGCTCAGAGGGTCTGATTATGTCAACATGAAGGAGCAAAAATGTGTAAATTCTTAATACAGTTTTACAAATTAACATATTTTACATAGTCATAATTGCAATGTTCAAACTACCGGTAATTCACCTGCAAAATATTTGCAAAAAGAATATGACTATTTCTGACTTAGGGCTGAAGATCACAGAAATTATAGAAATATTTTGTCATGAATTTCAAGCTCACCTGCATTCTCTTGATCATCATTAACTGCTCCACCAAAGGCTGGATCTCTCCGATTAAATTCATGGTTGCCTCCAGCATGATGAAGGCATGAACTGATGGGAAGGAGGCACGCACTGGAAGCTCACACTGCACAGAGAGCATGCTGGGAATACTGGGGAGAGTCAAGAGTCATCCCAAGAAAAATTAACTTTTTTTAATGTTTTAAAACACTTTTGAGTAAGAGCTTAGTGGCTGAGGAACCTTCACCTTTTTACTAAAAACAAACTTTCTTCCAGTGAAGTCCTTAATGTTTGGTTTGGTACATTTCCAAGACCTTCCGTAACTTTAATCACTGCTTGCTCCACATTGTTCCAGGACCCTTTGGAAGAGGAATTTCACATCAAACCTTACAAATGGTGAACATGCAAACAAAGACCATAACCTTTGTGTGCACAAATGCCTACATTCTCTTCCATAACATTCATATTTCAATATTGTCTTTCAATATTTTATTCCCAAACCTTGATCTTCTAATCGGGCGATATGAACCAGAGCTCTGTTCTTGGTGCTTTTCATCAGGGTATGAAGCCTCTCCTGACATGTTCTGAGAATAGCCTCTATGCTGGGTACCGGTCCGAGCTCTCTCAGGTTCTCGCAGTACCACGCACAGGCCTGCAGCAGCCAGACCACCACCCCAAGCAAAGCCCGACACAACCCAATGCATTCCTCTGCTTTGCCATGGCAGCTGAGTGAGAAGACAACAATGTACAGTATTAACAATTAAAGCTATAGTACAAATATAAGATAAAATACAATATGCAAGTGAAGTATTGGGGAAATAACAATAAGACAAGGCTTGGCACACAAGTAAATCAGTTAAGATTTAATTAAAAAAAAAACATATCAATAAAAATTGTTGAAAATTCCAAGTTAAAGTGAGGCAGATTGAAGATTTAAAACCCTGACAAATTTGCTGTCCAAAAAATAAATAAATAAAATAACAAAAATGTACAAGAGAAAGTCACAAGGAGAGAATAGTGGTGTTTACTCAGAAGTATTCAGACCTTAGGCGACAGCAGAACATGTCTATTATGTCCAGCAATGACTTCACACAGAGGTCCCGCGAGAAATCGTCAAACTATAAACAAAACACATTGGTTACAAATGCAGCAGAGATCCATTTAAATGCGAATCTTCTGTCCTTTTTATGATCAAACACACCTTGCTGATGGCTGTGAGCACACTAGCATAGGACACCATCTAGAAAAGTGAAACATTAACAGTCATTATTTAAAAATATATATATATACACACATTTATGTATATACACATTTATGTGTATATATATGTGTGTGTTCAGTTTTCAAAATAAAAGTTCCTTTCCAACCTGTGAACTTATAGCATATTTAAGGTAGGATAAGATGAGTGGGTTAGGGGATGGACCAATCATTGCCTGCTCCATCAAAGCTTCTGGAAAACACAAAGAAAATAATGAAAATTAAATGCATACATGTTATAGGATGAAACGCCGACGTTGTTTATCACAATCAACAACCTGCGAGGTTAAGGTAGTCCCATGTTGCTCCCTTTGGAAAGTTTTTCTTGATGTTGACAGCCCATTGGTAGTCTGTCCACCTTTCTTTCCACGCCTGCAGGATAGCCTGCTTCAAATTAACCACCTTCATGCTGGAAAGGAGCGAACACACGTATCTGTTAGAGAATAGCTAACTCACTTATGTCAAAAAAATAGCAAAATTGCCACACGTTTTAACATATAAACACTGGGTCAAGTCAATGCAGCTGTTAGATTCGCTGTTAGCATACCTTCTCAATATTAGCTAACAGAAAAAAACTAAACGTCTCTTGTTTCGCGAACAAACTCAGAATCGTCCCCGGAAAAGGCCAGAACATACCTCTCAAAGTTTCATTATTGACTTAATTCATATCTACCTGCTCTCGTTTTGTTAAAGCGCAAGATGTGGTTGTTTTTTAGTTTCACAGCTCCACAATGCAGGATACCCCCATTGCTGTTGTGAAAAACACCGCCGCTCATTGGCTACTCCCGACACTCCACCAGTATTCTTTTCGATGATTGGATAATGATGTTTTTCGCTTTTAAGCCTCAACCTTCGACTGCAGAATCTGTCTACTACCACAAGATGTCGCTGTTAACCACAGAACTTATGAAGTAGATCCGAAATTGAATGGGACTCTAAAATGTAGTTTGCAGTAAAAAAAAAAAAGCTTATTTCAGCTTTTTTCTTTCTTTTTTAAAAAGTTGGAAAATCACTACCCAATAGCAAGAATAATGAAAAATATATTTTCAAAATGAACACAATGATTAAATTAGAATAATAAGGAATCAGGAATCTTTATTGTCATTTTAAATTAGCGTCTCTGGTCCCGGGCCAGTCGTTTACAGTGAGAAGACAGGAATAAGTAAATAACAATATGATGTAGTAATAATTTACATTTATGGAACCCACAGTGCACTTTTAATTTAAAAATCTAAAATAAAAAAAAGCTTCTGAGCTTTTGTTCTTTGTTCGATTTTTGTTTTTTTTTGTGTGCACAAAAATTTGTTTTGCAAAAATAAAATGAACCCTTTCTCTGCATCAATCTCCATCAGACCAATCTTGTATTAGTCAGGGCCAACAAAGAGCTTCTTTCTGCTTGTTACTGGAGATGATGTACTGACTAGAGTGAGGTCTGTGTCCTGGGACAAGAGTTATGTAAGACCGAAAGAGATGATCAGTGCATATTAGGTGGACAAGTGTTAGAGGACTGATGAAGTTGCGTGTTTGTGTGGAGGTGTGTCTGGAGAGAATGATCTTTTCTCCTTTACCTTACACTGAGGGCTCTGTTGAGGAGGCGTGGTGACAGCTCTCCATCTGCCACAGGGGTGATCAGAGGGACTGTGGCTGCAGCTCTGTGTCTTTTCTCACGGCTTCATTTCAGAGATTAGGACATGTGCTGATTCTGGCTTTTCTCACTTCCAACCTTTATTATGTTACTTGTTATTGTTATTCAAAAGTGATCCCCCATCTTACAATATTATTGTATCATCATTGTGGTTCATTACATAACGTCTGTTTCACTTTCAAGTTACTTTCTCAGTTAAAGCTGCAGAACTACAACATAATAAACATTTATAATACAAAGTATTTCACATTTACTATAAATAATGTTATTAATATTAACAGTATTGTTTATTTTTGAACAAGTGAAAGCACACAAAAGACGACTATATTAAAATTCTTAGCTTTAGTCAATTTATTCCAACAAACTTCAAATAGAAGTAAAAAAGAAAAAGTAGAAAACAGAGACCAAATTTGGTTGGTGTTCCTCTAAAAGACTAAAAAGTGAGTTCTAGTTAGGCTTTTCTGTTTTTCTTATTCTTTTTTCTCTCAAATTCACCGACAGCCTTTAGGCACACAAAGATGATTACCAAGAGTTGAGATCCAGGAAATGAGAAAGATCTCATCCTGTCCCCCAAGGATGCCCATTTAGATAAGACTCAGAGTAGATCAGTATCAGTCATTGACATGAATCACAGCAAATTAAAAATATAAAAAAGCTCTTTTAATACACACCAAACTCATTTTTAAATTAGTAAAAACAAATTGGTCGTTGGCATTGTCTGCCACGTGACTCATTCATTTTTAAAGATCTTGCCAAAGTACCTCTCAAATGAAAGCAGCCAGAGAGAAACTGAGAACAATAGAGGTAATCAACATCTTCTTTTTTGACTCACTTCCCACCTAAAAACAGAGACTTTGTATTTTTCGAAAAGTAGAATTCTTGGAGGAATTTATTGCATTGCTGCTCATTCAACATATTTTGTATTGAATTAAAAAATAAGTAAATAAAAAACGTTGCCAGCATCCACGTATGGAGAACCTTTTACAAGTTGCATGTGTTGACCTCCCTGTTTTTATTCAGCACCGGTCCATGAGTTTGGTTGTTAGAATCTGTGGACATTAAAAGATACTCTAATGTCTGTTATCCACCTGACATGCTACTCAAAGTTAGAATTTTTAATAAATGCTGCATTATAAGGTAAAAGAATAATAAGAAAATAAACATTACCTGTAATTATCATTTACAACACTTTTCCTTAATTAATATGTAAATGAAAATATAACTTAAAAAAACACAAAAAGTTTGGTCGATATGTCTCCTCTCTATTATGCTTCCTGTTTTCTTGTTGTCTTGTTCTTGTTGTCTTGTTGTGTTCTTGGGTTTAGGGAGACAAGTCCTCTTCTTTGTTGACTGCTTCATGTAACACATTCACTTTAAAGGATTTTCAAAACCTTGAAAATTAGTTTTTTTTTATTGCATATCATTTATGTTCAAGAATAAATACAATAACTTTTTTGGATTAGGAGTATTTTGTTTACTTTGTAAACAGGAGTGACATAAAATAAAAGGAATGCACCTGCCTCAGCGTCTCCGGAATCTGGTAAACCATTAAAGTTAAGAAAATATATTTTACAAATTTTCTTTTTATTTATACAAGGTCTTTAAGTTTATTATTCATTATCATCAGACCAAATCATAGTTTGCAGGCATGCCGACTGTATATGATGTTTTCATTTTTCTTGTACTAGTTGTATTTAATCCTCTAGTTCCTAGAATTGTTAGACACTATATTATTTTATTAAATGACACCTGCATGCAAAGACATTTGTCTGTGCTTCAAAACAACCCCAGCTCTGACTTTACCTCCCAGGGTACACAAGGCTGCAAACATGCAGCTGTGAGGAGAGGCTGAACTCTTGTATGTGTGTGTCCAAAACGTTGCAACTGATTGTGATTTTCCAATGCACCTTCAGTATGTTCAAATTAAATGTAACCATTGTCTGTCTGCTCCTTGCTTGAAAGTAAAACTTGAACGGATATATTTTGGGTCTTATTGAATCTTTTTGTATGTCTGAAAAACGGGGTATGAACTAACAGTATTTGTTTCCCCTGTGGATTTGAATTACAGCTTTTAAAATTAAACATACTTGTGCCTGCATGTTAAAGAGATTTGATCAAATCAGGTTTTTTTTTCAAACACATTTCTTTGGAGAAACATTTAAAAATTAAAGTCCAATTAGCTGGCACACTTCGGTGAGTAAAATTTGTTATCTGCACTTGACCCAACCCGTTGGGGATTGGTGAGCGGCAGACACAGCCACACCACTGAACAATTCAGTGGTTTAACCCCCAATGCGACCCCTTAATGCTGAGTGTCAACAGTGAGATATTTGGTCCCAATTTTAGGGTCCTTGTTATGACTTGACCTGGATTTTAACTCACTATTTCTAGTCTCAGGGCGGACACTCTTCCACAAGGCCACTTAGTTTTCTCCAGAATGTTCATAAAGATTATTTAATGTTTTCTTACTGCCATTACTGCCATTCAGCCATCGTTTAAGTTTTTGCAAGTGTGGGATATTTTTGTGCTTTTTTAAATCGTCTAGGTGTGAAAAAAAAAAGATTTGTGGCTGTAAAAAGTCAAATATTTAAAACAGTAGAAAAGCTATGCACACAAATTATTGATAAAAGATCCTTTTTTGTTTTTCTTAATTTATGTCACTGAAACCTGGAATTATTATCTACTGTCTGTCTATTATGAACCATTGAAAGGAGTCTGTCAAACCATCTACCATTTAAGATCCATCACTATAAAACTATTGAGCAATAGGTAAAGTGCGACAGAACTTTTTTTTTTTTTTGACATAATGCTTTTATTTTCTATTATAAAATATGATCAAAATGACTAACATGACAGAATGTCTTCACTTGAGGATGAATTATTCTGTTATTGGTTGTTTTTTCTGTTTTGTTCCTCAAATGAATGGTATTTCTGTTCTGAATTGCTCATCCAATATGTGAGAGACTTTTTTTTCATATAAACTGAATTCAGTTTCATTCAAGACTGCCCAGGAGAAACAGTAAAGCAGGGCTTTAGTCAGGCAGATGTTACTTTCCTGTACTGATCTTTCTCATGCCTATGTTTGCTTATGTCATATTATCACAGGAACTAACTGAGAGTACGCTGCTTGATGAAAGAAAGCCACATGTGGTTTGACATCAGAGCAACACATTTTTTCCCTCATTTTACAGGCATAAACAGTTCAGGCCAGACAGTCTGATTGAAAATTAATTAGAGCAAATGTGCAGGCATGAGATCCCAGCATTTTGTCTGATGCTTTTATGTCTTCTAAACACTTTAGATATATTTTCGTTGTGAAGTGGCTTTCATTTTTGTGTCATGTGAGAAAATGCGTGAGTCCAGACCCCAGCTGGCTCGATCGACTGCTCCCTGGGAATCACAGAGGAGACGTTCCCAGAGGATTCAGCTTTTCAACTTTGCGGTTGCGTAATTTAGACCCAGCATGAAAAATCACATCTATCTATTATGCAGTCGGGCCCATGGCAAGAAAAGTTAGCCAATTGCCAAATCATTTTTTACAGGACTGCCAAAAATAGTGCTAATTGTTCTTAAAGTCAACATAATTAGCAGTAATGAGGGCATTAATTGGTTGGACTATTGTAAAAAGAAAGTCTTATTCTTAAAATTGGTTATATTTAGAAAACAAACTACTTTTTGGCTTTATGATTTAAATTAATATATTGTATGAGTGATTGTGTAAAGTAAAAAAATAAAAATAAAGACCTCAAAGTTTCAGTTGGTGGCAGCTAAAATGCAAGGTCCAACACCAATTTGAAATCCTTCATCCTCTTTGAGTGAATGAGATGAGGCTAAGTATAGAATGACAATTTTGGGGAATTGATTTTCTTTTCTTGTTTGGCAAACACAAAACTCAAAGCAGTACTGAATTCACAAAATGGCAGATGGCAGAATCAAGTTAGGATTAACAATAAATTAAGGAGTCGGTAGTTGCTGGAGATTATTTGAAGCATCTAAAATCACACAATAGTTTAACTTCACTGTAAAAGTTGAATTTTAGGTTAAAAAAAACCTTGTTTCAAGAAGAAAAGTTTTATCAATAATTTTTTTTTCAATTGCAAAATACTTTTAGTTTAAGAAAACACGTCTTAGAATCATAATGTCTTAGACCAGAATTTGACTCCTAAAATAAGATGAGTCATTTGGCTTTTTTCCCCCTTTTTTAAAGAAAAGTTTTCAAATTTAAAAATTTTTGATTTATTTCAAGGTTTTTTTTTTTCCAGTGTATTTTCATTTTTGAGCTGTTCTAAATTTTAAAAATAAAAAACCAATGTGTTTAAAGACTCGTTAAAGATGTCCATTCTAATCCAAAAAATCTCCACTTTTGCTCTATGTGTGTGATACTAAGCCATACAAAACCCTGAACACTCCTCGTTCTTGTTACGTAATCATTCTGGACAAAAGCTTTCAGCATAGCCTATGTCATCGCAGTGCCAGTTAGAGCCGAAGCCCATCGCTCCAGATCAGCACAACCTGCAGCCAGCAAATTATTCCTGCAGTGCGTCAGCTTCTTACAGCAGAAACCAACACAGTGCTTTAAAGGAATGTTCATCACTGCTGCTCAAAGATTTAGGATTTTTGCAGGCAGTCAATGCACCACCAAGCTCGTCTCTCACTCTCCTCTTTATTTGGAATTACCACAGCATACACTTGATCATTTATTTTTCACTTGTGTTGCATCAAATGTTCTCAAAGTGGTGTGTTTGAACCATGTCAGTTTGATATGTTTGTCTAGATTCTGCCCAAAAAGTAGTTTTCCTAAAAGATTTTAGTTGTAGTTTCAACTCTTCTATGTTTACGTTCCAGTAATAATAGAAAACATTTTCTCACTCTGTTCTCTCCATTCATGAACATGTAACTGGGGCTGCTCCTTAAATATCTTTCTTTTTTCATGACAGTAGAAATTGTGTATTTCCTGTTACAAATTGCCTTTCTCTATATTGTCAATAAAAACCTGCTTTGTTAGTATTATTCTAAAATCTGTCGGATGCAACTGGTTGAATACTTCCTTAGCCTTGTTTAAACCCAAATAAAAAAGAAAAAACAAAGTAACCAGAGTTGACTTAAACTTTATTCAAACATAGCTGATTTTAAAGTCTGAATTTCTGTCTTTGCTGATCCTTCAAATTATAGCCGTCTTTTTCCGAAGCAGGACTTTTAGTTTGTTTAAACGTTTTTTTGTAGGAACTTGACCAGTGAGAACATGTGTATTGGGAGTGAAGCTATAGTACAATTTTAATAAAGAAGAACCCTGTTACTTCTTGGTGTGCCGGGTTGTCATGCCATGATTAATTAGGCCTTAAGTCTGAACCAATAGCTGAATCGCTCACCTTTTCTTCACAGCCAATCACAATGATATTTTTGTATTTTAATTCATGAAGGGTTGTCTCTCTGAATCAGTTTGCAGGTCCTCTATCTGGAACAGTGCTCTGGCACGGAGTTTAGGCTCATTCATCTATGGTTCGAGCTCATCCCAACCACATTTTGGCCCAAAGCCTAACAACCAAAGACCTTAGACTTATTTCTTGCTTATCTTTCACTGTCAGAAACAAATCTTTACATGCATTTCTAAATTCTCTCTTTGGGTTGGTATTTTTGTGATACAAGTAGGTCCTGGGTTGGCTCCCTGAAAAGGATACAGCGGGTCCTAAAGGAGGATGAAGAAATGGATGGATGGATGGATGGATGGATGGATGGATGGATGGATGGATGGATGGATCTCCATGAAACAGTTGAAGTTTCAAACAGAAACTTCAACTGTTCACTAAATCCTTTAAAGATGTTTGTCTGCTGAGATCAGACATGCTCAGTCTTTACTCATACTTACATGTTTATCCTTTTTAAATTTTTCTGTTGATATTTGGGCCCTGGTCATGTTTTGTGCTGTGAGCTTGATACCTAATGTGCAACACTGCAAAAAGAGATAGCCTAAAAACAGGAAAAGAACACTAATCTTAAGAAGAAAATCACTAAAAGTAGTAAAATTCTCTATCAATGCAGCAATAAACTTTTACTTACCAATAAATCTTATATCAAAATGTAGAGACAAGGAGTTCCACACAAGCATTAAAAAATGGAAAAAATAAACTAAAAAAAGCTAGTTCTTACATATAATGACTTCAGATTGAATGTTTTATAGCACAATAATTAGTGTTTTTGTCGTAGTTCTGCACTGCACTGAGCCACAATCAGTGTGAAGTATTGTTTTTGCCACTCTGTTATATTTGCTACAAGCTTTATATCTGGACCTGATCTTCTGTCTCCTGACCCTGTTATCGCCTGGATCCCGACTACGGTGTCTCTGCTCTGATGATCTTATGCCTGTTATTGACTCCTGCCTGCCTGACCCTGATTTAGCATTGTGGACTTTTAGCTGAGCTAATAAACCTTCTCCATTTGGAACCAGCCATCTGCCTGTTCTTGAGATAATAGTCAAGAGTATGGAATAAAATGATTTGGATTCTCAACTGTGTTGATTTTTAGAAACGCTTGAAAAGATGTTTAGCAAAGATACGCTAAAACAACTTAAAACCTGGTCGAATATCTCGAATGTCTAAAAACAAAGTTTGAAATCATTGCAAGTATCAAATTGCACTATCGCACCCGATTGTCTACCAATGGCTGGGCCAATAGTACCCTACGTAACACTCATTTCTTTTCCCCACATTTAGGCTTTTTCATTGTGTCATTTCATATTTTCCATGATAGATCCACAATTTTCACTTTGTATTTTGCTATTTTCCTTGCCTGAGCTCTTGCTTTTTTGTTTTCAAGAACCAATAACACCTCAAAGTGTGGATACTGGGGCTGGTAACTTCCAGGTTTCAGTTTAAGGTTTTACCTTACCTCGAGGTGATACTGTAGATCTCACATGTTGTAATTAATCTGACAAAACAGACTGCGTGCTTCTTAACCAGCTCCACAAGGACCAAATAAAGGCCTCCAAACATTTAGGTTCGTCTGCCGTCACACTGATTTATTTATTCTTGAATAAATGGGCCAAGACCAGAAAGTCATGTGAGTTTTTCTGTAGCTACTCCTTTCTCCATGTTAGGTCACGCTAATCCATGAGAGTATAGTGCAAGACAAATGTCGATGGGAAAACACAAACAGTAGCCTTTCTCTTTTGCTGTATTGTTTTGTTTTAATTTTATTCATTTAAATAAATGCAAATCAAACACCCAGTAGACACTTCACTGGGCATAGGAAGACTTCTACAGAGGTCACAGGTTATTTTCTAGATAATCCCTTTAAGAGAAATATGTATTCAATCATGTGCAGACAGGAAAGAGCAGAAACAAAACGATCTAAAACAACTGATAAGATAAACGTTCTTGTCTTTTTAGATGTCTGGATTTCATCTTCTATCTGCGGTAAAAACAGATGCTGCATTCTATCAAAAAAGAACCTTGTATAAAAATAAGCAAGTTTTGTTCAGCCTGGCAGATTCCTGTAATCCTTTTATTTTTTATATCATCACAATTTGCTTTACATAACAAACCTAGATCTTTTGCTGAAAATGTCTGTGTGTGCTGCGTGTTTAAAGGCTCAAGTAAGTGGGCAACATGAAACCTCAAACAGCGTCTGAGAAAAATACTCTGTAGAAAGGATTGAACTATGCATTTCAGTGATGCAGCTGTTGAGTTTTGTGCAGAGATTTCACACTTTAGACAACCTTCCCAGAAGGTAAAAAGCATTTCCAGTGTTTAGGATCGGACAAAGGATGCTTCATTTATCAGCCAAAATAAAGTTTTGCGTGTATTATATATATATATATATATATATATATATATATATATATATATATATATATATATATATATATATATATATATATATATATATATATCAGAGCGACATACATATAGAATTAAATAGATCAATAGAATAAAATGACAGTCAGGAAAATAGGAGTCATTTTGACCAACATAACCATTTTATGGTTTGCTTTTAATGCATTTATGTGTTACTTTTTCCCACTAACATGACATCCTAGTGAAGTGTTAGATAAACTTGAAATGATGAAACACATAATTTGAACATGTTGAGGTCTGAGCATTTTAATCTTTTTGTTGTTTGTGCCATAGGAAATTAAAAAAAGGAAGAGAATATTCATACGTCTTTGTTTTCAGAATAATTGCTAATAGTTTTTAAAAGGTTAAATAAAACCTTATTCATCTTTATCTCTCAGTTCAGCAGCGGTTTGCCGCTATTGAGGATCAATAATCTAAACTCACTCTAAACTGGTTTAGGAAGATTATAGTGGGAATGATCAGCTTAATCTGAGCTGAACTCCATTACTTTGGTATAAAAGATGAAAAAATAAATGCACAATGGAAGCTTTAAACATCAAGAACAGAACAACAAAGAATGTAGCTATTCTACCGTTATTTTACAGAAATCTCTTTGGGTTTCTAAATTTGTATGGTTTGTAAAATATTTTCATAAAAATACTTTTATCAAAGTACGGTTTGTGTTTATTGCTTTTGTTCTGACCTAAATCCACTGATTCCTCTATTAGCATGTTGTTAAAGAAGATTGTATTTGGTGATTTTTTTTCCTTCTTTTTTAGTTAAACAGTTTTAAAAAGTACATTTTTGCTTGTTTTTGAAAGGTTTACATGCACAACGCTTTTGGTCTCTACAAAGCACAATTTATGTACTTTTCTATAACTTAACTACAGGCAAGTATCAAACTAAGCTGCCCCACCTTAAGAGAAATTTGCAATAATTTGTATAATAACTTGATTTGAAAAAAAAAGTTAAACAAATATATAAAATGTAAACTAAAGTTCTTTTGGAATTTAAATACTTGTCTTTTTTTATCTATTATCAGTCATTTTTTATTGTTGAGAAAAATCATTCATTTCCTGTTCCTCCTTAGTCCTTCATGCTCAAGGTATCAGAAACGCTGGAGTAGTTAAAAGTACAAAAGAAAACTGAAAATGTATAATTTAGTTTATTTAGTAACCAAACAAGTCATCAATTGCGGTACCAAATGTAGAAATATTCACACATTTTGGTTAAAATAAATCCTATTTTTGAATAGCCCATAATTAAATTGTGGGCAATCCTTTGTGTACCCGTTAAGAAAGTGTCACTGTTTGGTTAAAAATTCTTGCAAAATATCATGTCAGGAAGTTTGAGAGGTTTCCCATAAAGCTTAGCGACATAAAATCCTCTGTAACAGTAGAAAAAAACGTTTTAACTGCTAATGTAAGTTAAATCGGATTTTAAGAATCAATGTCAAAGATGAGATCTGTGTGGCTAACTGCTTATTTTTTTATATTTCATAGGGCTTCTTTAGTTAGAGTTTGTGTTTTTTAATAGATAGAAATGGTCATCATCATTAAGATACTTTAAAAATGTGCAATCCTAAAGTTGTACTTTTGAAATTAAGAATTTGTTTGTTTTTAGGCTCCAAATTGTGATTGTATATGACTGCATTACATCATCACTAAAAACCTCCTGTTATTGTTACAATGCATAGATTTCTTTTCCTAATAAAATACACTATTTTCATTTTTTTGTAATTTTGTCTTGCTTTTGTATAAAAAGAGCTCAAGGCTGCCAGAATACATATCTTATAACTAGTTTGATAGTTGCCTTTTTAAGGCATATTTCTATTTGTAAGGTGCCTTTTATTGTAAGAACAAAATTGCAACTAATGAATCAACTTTGTTGGAATAAATGTGAACATTTATCTGAATCATTGTAATTATTGTCCATCAATTGTGCTTTTTTTTTTTAAATCCTTGCATGAAATATCTGTCAGCAGCTTAGCCATGTGATTAATGGCTTTTAAGAGGCATTAAGTGGTCATAAATAGAGCTTTCACACACTCTCATTGCATCTGTTCGTTACATTCCTTTTCACTTTTGAGGCAATTTTTTTCTGCTTTCTCACTGTTTATTTTAGTATTTAGGATCCTGTCGTGCTCAAAAAAGTCTGTTGTTGAGTTGCGATTTTTCCTCGGTGGTCAAACGTTTTGTCCCGTCTCATTGTCCTTGACTGCTGCAGTGCATGGATTCTCAAAGTGCTGCTGAGTGCTGGTCCAGAAATTTACAGCAAATCAAGGTAAGAACAGCTTCTTTTTTTTAAAACTGATACAGCACACAAACATAGCTTTTCTAAGAAATGTATTTACACCTAAAGTTTAAACAAAACGTCGTTAAAGAGGTTGATGAATTAGCTTGAACACTCCTAACTCAAAATGACCATGTGAAAAAAATTCAAGTTTCTATAGAGGAAGAAGGTCTTTATCTGGCCTTTTCCTTGATTCTAGACATTCCTAAATGTTTTTCAAAGCTGTGCACGCCATTTATTCCACATGTCTGTTTTTTGTTGTTCTGTATTTACCTCCTCTCTTTTTCAGTGGTCATCCTATGGCACTTTGCATTGTTCTGCATTTTTACCTCCCAGATAAAGTTATTACATCTAAATCAATTTTTTAGGGGTCATATTTCTGACTCTCTGCGATATGACCTTTGATCCAGTGCCCTGGTTGCCTGTAGGCGTTCCAGCTCATGTCGGCTGCTCCGGTCTGGACTGGGATTTGCCAGTGGCCTGCTCACGCCACCCATGTCCTCTTCTTCCTCGTCATCATCACGATTCAAGAAAGCCAGCTCATTTTCATAGCAGAATGTATTTGAGTTGGGTACTAGGAACTTGTTCTCCACCATGTCCTTGGCACTACAGCGTGGAGTGGACGGCACCTCGTAGGTTTTATGAAAGTGGGAATAATCCACCTTGTACACGTTTTTCTCTTCAAACAAGACCGGCTCAAACCTGTGACCCCAGAAGATCTCAGAAGCCAGGTATGAGCTTCGAGCCTGCGTTGTCATAGCCGTTGCTTCTACCATGCCTTCCAGGATGACAACAATCTCAAAGTCTGCCGTCTCCAAGTCCTGCTTGCTGATCCCAAAAAGAGGGCTCTCCTCGTCAATCTCATGGAGAATTGTGATGGGTGAAACCAGGAAGATTCTGTCCAGTCCTTTGTCAAATCCTACATTAATGTCTATCTGATCCAGAGGAATGTATTCCCCCTCATCGGTTATTCGAGGTTTGATGAGTTGTGCTCTGACGTGAGCTTCCACAATGTGGCTCTTGCGAAGATTTCCAACTCTCCACATGAGACACAGTTTCCCGTCCCGCATGGCAATGACGGCATTGTGGCTAAACAAAAGCGTTTGAGCTCGCTTCTTAGGCCTCGCCATTTTAGCCATGATCGCACCTATCATGAAACAGTCAATGATGCAACCTACTATGGACTGAAAGACCACCATAAAGACAGCCACAGGGCACTCCTCCGTCACACAACGATAGCCATAACCGATGGTAGACTGTGTTTCAATGGAGAAGAGAAAGGCAGCCACAAATCCATTGACCTGTAGTACACAGGGAGTGAAGTTATCATCTCCAGCAGGGTTGTCCAGATCTCCGTGAAGCAGCGCAATCACCCAAAAGGCTAGGCCAAAGACCAGCCATGAGATGACGAACACAAGGGTGAATACCACCAGCATCCATCGCCAGCGAATATCGACACATGTGGTGAAGATGTCAGCCATGTAGCGCTGTGACTTTTCATCCATGTTAGAAAACTGCACATTGCACTGGCCATTCTTTTTCACAAAACGGTTGCGGCACTTGCGGCGTGTGTGGATCTTGCCATTGCCAAAGCCGTTCATGCCATGCATGGTAGTGAGGCGGAGGCCCTCTTCTTCAGATGATACAATGCTGTAGCGATTGATCCTTCCCACGCTCATGCTCTTGAGTTGGCCTCCAGCTGCAGAGTCTGAGCAGATGGGCAGGCCCAGAGTCCTGGTGTGTGATCAAGGCCCCCTCACAGCTTGATCACCAGATAGGCAGCTTTTTAGTGAGTCATTTAGGGAGTCGAGTGGGAGCTCTGTGCATGAATCCAGTCCCTGTGGAGTGTCAGGAGAGATCATGTGTCAGTGACAGGATGGTCAAATTGTGCAGCACACAGAACATTACCACAAAAGCTTCTTATACATAAAGGTGTTGTTCACCTGTTTTACATACAGTATGTCCCCCATTTTTCAAAAGTAAAATATTTTAGAAATGGACATACAGTGTTTTTTGTTGTATACCCTGCACTCATAATTTGTCTAAACCACAAAAAAATTCCACACTTTGAAAAAAACAAAATAAAATATGTAAATTAGATATGTTAAAGTCCCACTCCAATCATCTTTTGATGGTCATTTAATTATGATGATGCCATTTTTAGCCAAAATCAAAAACCTGTGTGGTTTTCTAGGACCTAGTTTCTGCAGAGTGGCAGGAGTTCATAAGAAATTTGTCTCTGAGTTGTGGCTGAGACTGTTGGAGATGGTGTGGAGTAAGCCTGACTTCATTTCCCATAATTCCTTTGTTCACATGCTTTACCGCTAATTTACAGCCCTTGACAAATGCAACCTGACATTACCTCTGCAACATTACCTGAGCTTGTGACTTGGCTATTGTAGCTATTGTAGCTATTGTAGCCCTTCTTTGGTTTTTGTTTTATTTTAAATGGTAACACAATTGGTAGTGAAAGCCAAATCTTTTTCTGCCAGGTTTATTTTTGTGCTTTTTTTATTTCAAATGTGTGGAAAAAGTGACTACTTTTCTTGGTTATATTTACAGTTTGATCACAGCACACTGCCCAGTCATGACACGTTTATGGGATTAGCTTTGTCGCAATATTAGTTGGCTTCACTTTGCTTGAGTTTTTTATTGCAACATATTATCAAAAGTAGTGGGGATTGTGTATGTCGTTGTGTATTTAAACTCCTTTGGGACTCTTGTGTTAGTACCACAGATTCATTGAACATGCAATTCCAGATGCTTCATGCAGAGATGGAGAGAGGGCTTTATTTATTTGACCTCATTCTGTACAGTTTGCAGTGTTATTAATCATGCTAAGAAGACGCAGTAAAAGTATGTACATGCCTCTCTCTCTTGTGCCACATACAGATACAATGTGGATTTCTTTCTGCTTTAGCACCTTGATTATTCTTTAATTTCTGAATTTTAGGTCACAAAAAACAAACTAACAGGACATGCAACGTAGTTTTGGTTTTCTGTCAGAAAATGTTTAAATTATGTCTTAATTAAAGCAGAAAAGTATAACGTAACCAGTGGGCTGCATGCTCAGTCCTGGGGGTCAAAGAGTTGTCCTCATGGGAGGTGGACCGAGGTCCCTTTGGGTGCAGATAACTCTTATCGCCTGGTCGAATCCACGATGTGTTTGCCTGTCTGATCTAGACCCTAAAGACCAAAAAATATATAAAAGGTTCACTCATGTGCGCTCTCAAATCCCAAGCGCCCTGCCGTCTGCCACACACTACACTCCCTCTACTCACACTTTCAGGTAGAAGTTCTCCTGATCTGGGATTGGAAACTTGTTTCCCCTCAGGGTCAAACACGTATCCATGACAAGAAAACATACTGTATTGAAACTGGCTATTTTTATCCTTGCAAGCGCTTTCCATGCCAAATGACAATAAAGGACGTCATATCCCAGCGGAGCACAGCTGTTGTTAGTGCTAAAAATATCACCTCTTCCCCAGTTTTCAAAAGTATGATGAGAAACAAACTTGTAGTGTGTGTAGTTTAACACAGATCTTGACTTTAACACAATTAAGACATAGATGAAGATGGCAGCTGGAATTGACGAAGTTACATAATTGAAATTATTATGCCTTTTCTGGTCAAGTTATACTTTGTCTATGGGCTCCACCGAAAGAGTTCTGCTGCAATGTCTTCACATCAGACTGTGGTCATGCAGTGTCAGATGTCTGCTCAAATGAAAGTAAAAACGCTCCCAACATTGTGGTCATTAGATAATTGCTTTAGGCTTTACAGAAAGATTTTTCGGTTACTTGAGAGTTATGTAATTCAGACTGTGCATTAGAGAGGTCACACATGTGAAGAATAAAGTGTGTTTAGTTTTTTGACAGTTTTTCATAAGATAGACTTGGGTTGATTTCATTCCCCCCAAAAAATACGTACGGGTTTAATAAATCTAAAAAAAAAAAATTCCAGCATTTCTTAAGTTTAACTAAAAATGTAAAATAAAAAGCTGAAAAATAAAAACATGTAAGCTTGATGCAGATTTTACTATGACATAGTTCTGTTGTGGTTGTATCACAGGCTTCTTTTCATGTATTTATTGCTTCTAAAGGGAGGCTGTTTTTGGTGTTTCTGTGTGCCAGTCCCAGGTTTGACTTAGTGCAGATGGTTGAACCAGGAAGGGGTTCCACCATTAAACCTGAAGCCAAATCACATGTACAAATCATAGGGGTTAGTCTGTGGCGACCTCTAGGAGAGACAAGTAAAAGAAAAACAAACATTGCTTCCAGAGAATCTGGCTTGGATTACGGAGGTGATGGAGATCCGAAAGGGAGCCCACACTTTCATGAACCGCAATGAAGGAGGGTGCCTTCCTGCTCTCTCATACCTGGAGCAACATCCTCCAGCAGCAAAGGAAGGGGCGGAGTCGCCTGTCAAAGTTTGAAAGGTGACTCCGCCTCAGTCACAATCATCTGTTTTTACGTACGTCACATGCAACAATCTGATGACGACTTTGATGAAGACGGAAGACGTTAGTCGAAACATGTCAGGTACGTTAAAACACAACCTGCATCTGATAACAAAAGAACCAAGAAGTCAGTTGATTGTAATCTGGAATGATTAAGAGCAGCAATTGCTGAAAGACACACTTTGATGAAAATTGTGTTTTTAACATTTTTGTTCTTGAGGCATTTTTCCTTATGTTGGAGGACATGGAAAGAAAATTAAGATTAAATTTGCATTTTTGAGGATATTTTACTTAAATCATAGTGAATACAGGAGCAGACAAAAACTTTATTTTGGAAAAAGCCTAAAGCTGTGACATAGAAGCTACAATAGACAGGCCATTAGCTCCCTGCTCTGCTTCATTCTGATGCTCTGCAGAAACTGTGTTCTAGAAAACAACAGATTTTGACTAAAAACAGCATAATGATAATTAAAAGACCACAGACAACGCTTTTACAATAGATCAAAAGATGATCAGAGTGGGATTTTAAGTTTTGTTGCATCAAAACAGTAATGACAGATAAGAAACGCCAGATAACTAGATGCAAGCTAAGGACCATAAGTATAATTTACTGTAAATGTGATGTTGGAAAACTAGATATAAGCATTCTGCAGCAAGCTTGTTTTTCTTTCACAAATACTGGAAACTGCAAGAAACAAAAAAGGTAACAGAATAATTGTGGCTGAGTTAAAATGGAGAAGACTTTTTGTAGTTAATGAAGATCTGAATTTTGACTCTATAGGGACTTGCCTAGGAGGATGTAGGGTCAGATACAGGGGCTTAGAAATAAGCGTAGTAAGGAACAAAAACTTGGCACTGTGGACAACTTGGGCATAGAGTAAGACTTGACTAAGCAGGTAAACTAGTATGATCTGGCAGTGAAGTTAAGAGACCAAACCAGTTTATATAAACAGGAACAGTTGAGGAAAATAAGTTTGATTTCATAGCAAAAGAAGACAGAGAAACAGGAAAGACAAAAAGTGTGAACGAAGACTAGATCCTGGACAAGCCTGACATTTTTCTTGTCTTTCCAAAAACAAATCCATGAAGAATTTCAAGCATAACAACTGCAAAATGGATGAAAAGGTAATAAATTTAAGGAGGGAAGTGACTATTTGCCCGTAATTAGGCCTTACAGTTAGGGTTGGGGTTAAAATAGTTACGGTAGGAAAGTGCATTTTGACTGCATGGACGATGTGTGGCCACTTAAAAAAAATTAAATCAAACTGATCTAACCCTCATTTAAAAAATATTTTGTTTGCTTAAACAAATAGGTTGAAATATTGTTATCTTCTATATAATCCAGAAAATGTGTACATTAAATAAGATTACACATATGCTTGAAAATTCTCTTAACAGGTTTTGCACTGTCTTAAAATCTTTGCCTGGCCTTGTGCAACATGCTGTGTTTTTTTAAGAGTTGTGAGGGGCTGCTGAAGGCAAGACAGTGAGTTCAGCTCTGATTAAACGAAGAGAACAAGTAATTGGGTGTGCACAGTTAAGGAAAGGATCGTAAGGAACAGTGAGGTCTTGAGGGAGATGGTACTTCACTTCAAGACAATCTTGTTAGACACAGAGCTACCGAGGAATTATGTTCGCAGCCCACCTCCCGAGGTCACTGTGAAGAAATAACTGAGGCTCAGGTGTCACTGTATTTTCCTGTAGCTCACCACATGGATCTCACCTGGTCTCAAGTGACCTACATGTATATTTCTACAGAGAGTAGTACCACTTAGGACTAAAGGCATGTCGTCCTATTTTGCAAAACACTTAGCACTTGCGTTACGTGTAATGCAGTAATTGGTGCTTGACATTTCACAGACTTAAGTGCCACACAAAAAGTCTACTTTGAATCCAGACAATGTCCAACCGTGGAGGTTGTTCTGATCCATATGTAGGCCATCCTCAGTGGGTAAAAGCTATTTCAGGCTGCTCCTGTAACACTTGTTAATCCAGACTGATAAAACTTTAAATAACAGACATTTTTGCTTATTGCTGCTCATTCAAAAGCAAAACAAAATGTATATTTAAGTGTTCAAATTTGTGATATGTTTTAATCCTTATTTATAATTGTTTAAATCTTGTATTAGTAACACTATGTGATTTGAGTTTAATTAAAACTGGAGAAACTAGAGAAAGCACATAATGTAAAACATAACGTGATTTGGTTTTTTTGCCAAGATGCAGCCTCTTTGCACGTTTCTTTTGGATAGTAGGTGTTTCAAAGTAAAACAACATCAAATAACAAGAATTTTGAGTATATTCATCAATCACTACAACATTGTCTTCTGCTTGTTTTTTTTTTTTAGTTTATACATGTTTTTCATACAGGGAACAGGAACTACACAAACTACACTGATCATTTTGCACCTGCACAGCCTTTTGCATCAGCTTTTATTAGTTATTTGTCGACACTTAATTACAATCACGTAAGGCAAATATTTGCTTGCACTGACTTGATTAATGAATCTGCTGATTACACTGTGGTCTATGTCAAACCCAGTTACTGATTCTTGTTGAGACAAGGATATTTTTTTTTATTTTAACTCTGATGCAGACATTTTGCTAAAAGAATGATTAGAAATATTTTTGTAATATTTTTTAAATGAAGTTTTTTAATGATTTTATCTTACATTTTACAGATTTCTATTATTACTTAAGCATTATCAGTTTGAGATTTAAAAACTTTATAGAATTGTGCATTAAAAAAGACAGAACAGTGGTGAATGATGCAGTGCCCTTCAAATAAAAGTTAAAGTATGACTGCATATTAGATAAAATAGTCCCCGTTTCAATTATATTTTTTCTACATTTAACTTGTGCCTCAGCATCGGCAGTACATTTTTTACCAAGCCTTCACAGTTCCTGATTTCTGTGTTCAAATGATTTATGAATGTCTAATATTAGATGAGTGCACTATTTCACCATAATGAGAGTGACTATGCTCTTCAGAGACCACTTGACAGTCCACATAATCCTCAGATGGCCATTTCCTAAAAGTACAGAATGTCATTGACTATCTGCCTGCTGAGCTACAGGTTTAAAATAAAGTTTTTTGTCCTCCGCTTACCTCCACCGGTCGTGATCCAGCCTGGATAGCTATACGGTGGTGTTTTCTGTGTCCTTTTGTTAACCAAACTGAGACATTTTTTGCCTTGGTCACTGCAGCTACTCCTTTGTGTGTTACTCGAGTCCAGAAGTAACCCTCTCCATCTTCTTCAGATCAAGGCGCAGTCCTCTGAATTTCTTCATCCTTGCTAGATCTCCCTTTTTCCTCTGGAGTTTTTGTTTTCAGCATAGATGAAATGCGGTTCAGATCCAGACAAATCCCATCAGAACCGAAAGGCCGTGCTGCCGCTACTCTGTTGGTGTCAAGCTTGCAAACAGGTGTAGAGCTTTTATAATTAGAGCATTCCCAGCAAAGATTTAGGCTGAAGTATCTCCATCTTTTCTGGCTTTTTCCTCCGTTGTTCTTCTCACGTTCAAGCTTTTATTTTCCAACAACTTTGTCCTTTGCAATTAAAAAAAAACTGTCTTGTGTCTCTGAACAGCTCTCTCTATCAATCTTTTGCAATCTGATCTAGTAGGACTGCTGTTCTCCCTCTCCTCTCCTCCCTCTCCCTCTCTCCCTGCTTCATGTGGTGTCACAGAAGCTGCCATTTGCAGCCTCCCTCCCCATCTCTTTCTCCTCCTCTCCTTTATTTCTCTCCATATCTTGCTGTCTCGCTCTCCCTCCCACATCACGGCACTACCAGTTGACAACAACTTGATGAAGAGACACATCATTCAGGAAACACTAGCAGGCCATTAGAGCGCCATCATTTTCAATCAGGTGTTGATGGAGGCGGCATTATGAGGAGAAGAGGCTTTAGAAACAATCGCATGGATTTTGCGTCACGAATCCAACCTCATGTGATAAAAAGGTTTCCTCTTTTTCCACATGAGCTACACATTCCCAGTAGTTGAAATTGGATTTACAAACATAATTTTACTTTAGTGGCTACTTAGCACCACATCATTCATTTCCACAAAGAAAAACAACTTTTTTTGTTGGGCAACTTTTTCTATAAGAGAAGCAAAAGTTAATGGTTGTTGGAAATACTTTTGCAAAGATGAAATAATAAAGTTTCGCCGGACCAACTTTTTCAGTTTGTATCACAAAAATCGTTCCGATTTTCTGCATAAAAGCTTCCCATGCATCTTGGTTTACACCGTAAATTGCAGTTTGCCAAACCAGCACCTGTTTGTTGTTCATAACACTGTTTTGAAAAGCAAGTCAGCAGTGAGACAGAAGTAAACAACAGTCTGATGGGTGATAATTATTAGGTTTACTTTCCTAATTGACAATTTGACTCTGGGACAAAGAAAAATTCAGATGCAACTACTAACATTACTACTAACAATTCAGCCTGTATTTCACCCTGTAATTACAGTACGGGTATGGTAATATGCTATAAAAAATATGAAATACTTATGTGAACAAATATCGTAGGAATTCTGAACCAAAATCTGAAAAACTTAAAGAATAATGGGATATGCACAGAAATTTCACTTCATAGTTATTTTGTAACTAGTAGCTAAGTAAACTAAAAGATATGGGGTTCATCCAGATCCAGTAATACTGACAGGTTATTTAACTCATTGTTACAAAAAAAAAAATATATATAAAGTTAGATGATAACAGATTTCTTGAAGTTGGTACACTTCAAGAAAAATGGAGAGGGATTGCATCTTATTTGTAATTAAATAAGAAGAAGCCAGTGGTGTAAAGAAAGCTAAACAGATTTTCTTTGTTGCAGCATGATTTTACAATCTGTACACTTTAATTATGAAATAATTACTTATTTGTTAGTAAAAAAACAACATTTTCTTAATCTAGTTCACGACCCCTTAATATCTCTTTGTTTACAGTTTCAACATTTTTTGTACATAAGAGTACATTATATTTACTTATTTAAAAAAAAAGTACTACTATACCTACGCAATACTTACAAGGCATAATGCGGAGATGTATTCTAATGTGTTAACAGGTCTACACAGCTTCATTACATTAATTTAATAAGCAAAATAACGTGTTGCTTACTTACAGCATATATAGTAGGTGATACACCTACTCCTATTGCCAACAGGCACTTGCACATTTTTATGTGTTAAAGTAAATGTCAATAGTTCAAACCTATTATCTGCTGAAAGTAATACAACAATGTTACAAAGTTAGATTTTATCATTTACAACTATTTTCTTTAATTATGTAATTTTCAAAGTAAAGGAACAACTGAATCATGATGCATTTTAGTAGGAACCAGGGCAGTCCTTGGTAATGCACAATAGGTAATTATTTTTGCTTTTTTATCTTGTGTTACTAATATATTTTAGTTGAACTAATTTTCAACTAACCTGAATTTTCCCATCAGATGAGGGTCATTTGACACATTATTTTGTTGTGTTGGGAAAGCTTAGGATCTGTTTTCCACTTAATCATTTGAGTTTATGCTCAAAATAAGTCACCAAACCCATATTTACCCTTGCTTTAAAATTCTGTTATTTGTTTATTTCATGGATTAGCATTGGCCGAGTAGTTTTCCTGGTTTTACATGAAAAAACAAACAAACAATTGGAACAACAGTGATTTATGGTTACTGTTCCTGTGAAATTTGAATATTCCAGCAACACACTTTGAGCTGTTGCCCTGAGTTATTTGTGGGACCGGACTTGAGGTTTTTCTTAGTCACTGCCTCCATAAGCATTTTACTGTTACACTTGACAGCTTCAAATTTGACATTATCCACAGATCTGAGTGCCTGCTTCTCCTTTTTTCACATCTTTTCAAAGAATCAGCCATCAGTGAAGCACAAAAAGAGATGACAACTAGTTAAGGAGGGGGGCGAAGGAGTGAGAAGTTTCTAAATACAGCCAGACTGGCTCAGTCCCAGTTTTACACCAGTGATTCATCAGAGCAGGAACCCTCTCTTCTTTCCCTTTAACGCTGTTTTTTCTTGCAGCCTCTGATTTCCATGGGCGATTTGCTGTATAGCCTGTGTGTGATCATCAACAGCCTATTGTAGTTGGTGGAGAACTTGAACTAATGGCGCCCAAAGTGTCTTTTTTTCAGGAGTCCTTCAGTCTGAGCCAGCAACAGGTGTTCATCAGTGCCATGATGGAGCACGCTTGGAGAACATTAGATCACAAGGTACACACATGCAGACTGCGAACCTTGTTATGTAACTTCACTACTATCACAGGTGGCTGCTCAGATACCCTTTGCACGTCTGGATGGGAGGCGTTTTAGCTGGACTTATTCCTGCTTCCATAGCTACAGGTTTAGCTCACTTTTTTCTATTTTTAGAACCCTATAGATGTAAATAAAGAAAAACGAGAGATTAGAAACAGGTTATGCTTCTTCTTTACGGTAAGTCATTGGCACCTGGAACACCTGGAGCACCTGGCACAAATTTTAGGATGGCACATCAAATTGGTTCTCTCAGATGTCTTTTAGCTTAGGCATCCTGTAAGCAAGTTTCTCTACCCCTGTTAATCAGAAAAACAATACACAACTAACATGTTTACTTTAAATTTGACTAACCCTTGTGAAAAATACACATTTGAGTTGAAAATATGGGGTGATCTATTGTTCACAGACAACATAAATGGCATTTGGAAATGTTTTAATGTGCAAAATGTTCATTTTGTGAAAGTAATTAATTTGCATTAGTAATGAAAGTTTATTGAATAAGACTTTTTTAGCTTAATTTAAAAAAAGAAAGTAATGTTGGAAATTCAGTGACTGAATATGTAAATAGACCGTAGTTGTGTGATGTCAACAGTCAATTTGTAATGGGTAGATACATATAGAGCCAGGTTTTCAGCTTCATGGTAAATGGCATACAGCACTTTTCTGCCTTTACAGTCCAATTCACCCATGCACACACACATTCACACACTGATGGTGGCTCCGCTGCCAAACACTGGCGAGAACCAATAACCACCAGGAGCAAGGTAGGGTTCGGTGACTGGGTGGGGACACTTCTAAACATGGCCCAGCCAGATGGAAACCAAAATAAAACCAAATAAAAGTTAACTGCTCAACCTCTGAATGACGGCCACCCCATCTTGGCTGCAAAAGGGCAAACAGGAGGAACAAAACAGTCTAACTGTTATGACCTGCCTGGTAAGGCCATTTTCGAGCTGGGGATGTGACAGTCTAACAGCAACGCTCTCATATAGATGCATTTTAAAATCCCTTAAAAAGAAAAAAATACTTCATGATGAAATTTGTGTAAATTTACTCTCAGTACAGCTACCAATGATAGAAAAATCAATACATTTAAGTAGCGCCTCAAAAACGTGGACGGCACCACAGTCAAGCCTAAACTTCTGGCATGTACTGAAATCAATTAATTTCACTTGGGATCAGAACAGTTCTATTCTATTTTATTCTATTTCTGATGGGCCATTATGCCATGTTACACTGTGGTGGGGCTGCACAGTGGTGTAGTGGTTAGCGGTCTTGCCTAACAGTGAGCAGGCTCTGGTTCAAATCCCAGCTGTTATCTCTAAATTGGCCCTAGGTGAGCATGTGAGAGTGAGTGTGAGTCCCTACAACAGACTAGTGACCTGTTCAGGGTGTAACCTGCCTTCGCACAACAGTACCTAAGTTGGCTTCAGCAGTCCTGTGACCCTGATAGGGGTTCAGCGGACTCAGAAGATGGATGGATGGATGGATGCACTGTGGTGGAATGGAATTTATTTACTTGAATAACAAGACACCTAGTGGCTATCCTGGGAATTGTTCTGGTTTCAGTTGAGTTTAATGCAAATGTTTCCACTGGGCTGCAGCGGAAATAGGTATTTTTCTCTTCTTTTGCCACTTCTTTAACTGAACAATGTTTTTAAAAATATTTTCTAAAGCAATATAGCAGCTGTGGGATTCTACATAAATATATTTTACATTTCTTTGACAAAGGTATTTCCTTAGGGCAGACAGTACACATGAGTTCCTCTGACTTATTACTGCTGACAGCTCAATCTCTCTCCATCATAATCAAACATCTCAGAGGATCTGGCTCATAAACCAAATGAAAGGCAGTTCTTGCTGTGGTATCTGTGTGCTTGAAATCAGGTGGAACCGTGTGTACCCTTTATTCTAATTAAATGTGGCATTTTAAACTTCAGCGGAAAACTGGAACTTAATGTTACAACATTGTTACTTTTCCTACAATGTATATTTGTAACTGTGTGGAGTTGAGTAAAACATATAAACTTTATTCACCCTCCCATATCTCCCTTTTATCTCATTTGGACATGAAGTACTCGCGTTATTTCCCCCAAAAAATGTAGTCTGAAGCTATTACTTTTGGCTTTGGAGGAGTCATTCCTGTTCGTTTCTATTTTGGAGCCACATTTCTTGTCTGCAGCTATTGGGAAAATAATTTCAGTGTTTGTTTTTGGCCAAAATGGTCACAACAAAGGGCTGCTTTGTTTTGGAGCTATGTGTAAATGGTGAAGTTGTGGTGTATTGGAGTTGTAACAAGAGGAGAAATGTCAAAACACTCTAAGCATAAGGACAGTTTTCTTAGTCTAAGTATATTGTTCTATCCAATTTAGGTTATCACTGAAGACCAAATTGTAGACTAAAATTTGGATAATTGTGTTAGTTCCTTATTAAGGCTTAACACACATAAATTATTACAGTTGAACACTCTGCTTACCTGTCACCTGTCATCAAGTTTCCTGCATTACATAATCACTCTTTATATATTCAGCCAGATTAAAAAAAAGCGTTCAAGAGAAGCAACACCTACACTGTCACCTTCACAGAAGCCCCGGTTTCATCTGAAGACAGACTATTAGTGCTTTTTGTTCCTACACCTGTGCTTAACGTCTCTCAGACGGTGGAGAGGAGGAAATGCACATTGAAAGGGATTTGACGTAAATGACATTTAAACTACCTTTTTTAACATTAGTCAACCTTACTTAATAAAATAATGTAAATGGTCAACTTTCATGCCCTGTTTTGTTTAAATATTTTAGATCATAAATCCTTGACATTAGATTAAAACTGGATACTTGGGTTGAACAGCTGGTAATTTTCAAATTACAACATCTCCTCTTAATAATTTCAGGTGTTGCTAAACTGAACTGAGGCCTAAACACATTTTATAATGATATGTATTCACTTCATCTCATAATTTTACATTAAATATCTTTGACTTTTTATCTAATCGAAAAACTTGTATCTGAATTTCATAAAACAAGAGAAAAAGGATTTTAATACAATAATCTAATAATAATGTTACAATCTGTAACATCATTTTCTTCTTTTTTTATTATCTTTATATAGAAATGTTTATGTTTTGGACTGTCCAGCTCACCTTAGAGCTTCATATCCTCATTGTAAGCATGTCACATGAAGTCAAACTGTTTTAATACTATCTATTTTTCTGTTGACCACAGTGTGCTGATATAATTGTCTTTCCTTAAACATTTTTGACATTTTCCTGTTTGTAAGGATAGTTTCTGATTCATTACCTACAAATAGCATACTTTGCTGTTTTTTTTTATTTGGGAAAAAAACTGAATACTATCATTAAAAAACCACTGGGAACGCTTTAAAAATTGATCAGAAGATGACTGGAGTGAGACTTTAAAGATCTGAAGACTCGTTGAAATCAAAGGTACGGTATTGGTACACCAAACATATTGAGTTTGTTAGGAGGTTCACAAGTTTTAGTTAACTATCAAAGTTGATCATCTTTAAGTTGGAAGTGCTTTTTAAAACGTTTTATAGAGTTACCTGATTAAAACTGAGTTTTTTGTGGTATTTTTACAGTTTATGTTTTTTTGCCTGAGTCTAGATCTCACAGTTCTAAAGAGCTGAAGTGTTATGCAATGTACTTTATTGTGGGCTGGAGCAGCTTGTCTATGGTCCATTGTGTCTGCTCACTGGTTAGACATGGAGAAAACCTCATCTATCTTTCCACTAATACCTGGGGGCTTGAAATTAATCTCCTCAGTATCCAATGTCTTTAGAGCCACTCCCCGGTGTTCCAGCCGTGGTCTATTTATTCTTCAGGTAACGGTACAGTTTCTGCTCAAAAACTTTCTTTGAGCCTCATAAGTGCATTTGGTTAATCTGTGATATTCATTTGGACTTTTGTAGGTTGTAGAATCCTTGGGGTGTCATTTAGCAGCATAAAATATTTCATTAGGAAAACTATTACCACTTAAAGTTTTTTGGCTAATTTGAAAACTGAATTTATGAGCAGTTTTGATGGAAACGTTTGGGATTACATTTATGATGTATAGTTAGGTTTTGTGTTTATTTTTTTGACTTTCGTCTCAATGCTTGTGATCTTAAAAGATTTTAATGGGAAAATACAGTTGTTTCAATTATTTTTGTTTTTTTTATTTTTTAACATCATGTGTTCATTCAGGTCTGTCAAATTTTAGTTTAGTAAAAATCTATAAAGTTTTTATGATGTAATTCGTCAAGTTTTTTGTTGAGTGTATTTAAATTCCATGTGTAAATCAGTAGGATTTTAAATTTTAAAATATCTCATATTCTTTGGTTTTACCACAAACCACTTTGAGACGACTCCACCTTAGTAAAATTTGAAAAGTTTTCATTCAAGGTTGATTTTAAAGTTTTAAAAAGGCTTACTTATCAAAAAATATTTAGTTCTATTTATTGTAAAACTTCAATTATTTGATGATCATACACTTGTTGCACATTTGCTGTTCATCATTGTTCCTGAATATGGTGTTGACTATATTTTTTTCATTAGGAAGATTTAGAAGAGATGATCTTGATTGATGCCTTTTAAACAGATTTTCAGCAAAACAAACGTATGATTACAAATGCTTTTATTCCAAATGCAACACAGCAATAAATTCATCTTAGAAAGAAAAAAGACCCTTGTTTTAATAAAATTGCCTTATTTTCTGTCTTGAAAAAAAATACCACCAGGAAATTTTTTCAATAGAAAAGTAATCTTTTTTGTCATATCATTTTTTACCCTGTTGTCATGTTTTCTGCTTATTTAAAGACTTTTTTTTCAAATTTCAAGACATTTTGACTTATTTCTAGGAGGCCTTTGTTTGCAACACATGGCAGAAATAAATGCATTTAAAGCTTTTTTAAGCAAAGAAAAAAGACATAGACAGGTTTACAACAGAACACTGAAGGAACACAGAGGTAGGAATCCTGAAAAATGAGAACACACAAAAAAGAGTTCACATAATGAGGTTTGTGTACATGATGAAGAGGGGACTCTTGGAAAAAAAAGCTCATGTGTAAAACTCCATGAGGGTAAACTTAAAGGAGGTCATCAGAAGGACAATAAAACCAGGAATAAAGTCAGAAGAAGCTGCAGTTAAAGCAGCATAGTACCTAAGATATAAAAATCTATAGACTATGACAGCAGGAACACAAGCTCAATCATAATTTTCATAATCCCAACACTTTTTGCAATTTAGTTCACTTCAAATGGTAGAATGAGGACACCAAGAGCATTCAGGAGTTTGCAGGTACATTGTGCCTTCATTGGAGCTCCTCTTTATGTTCCCTGATGACAGAGCTGCAGCAAAATTCAACGGCTTCTGCAGATGATTCAAAGTTAGTTACAATAACAAAGGAGAGGCTGGACCAAGACTGTGGAGTAAAATGTTCAGAGAAGGGAGGGAGCACACCAAAAACACGTTTTTCTGTTACTGAACCTTGGCTTTCTTACCTAATGTGATTCCTTCATTGCAGCACAAATATTGGTTGTTAAATAATGTGCAACATGTAAGATCTTTTGTGTGAGGTAGTGTAGCTTTTATATCTGTGTTAGAGCTTGTCTTCTTGCTCTGACTTTGTCTAATGATCATGTGTATGTGCACATTGAAAAATGTGTGCACACAGCTATTTGTAGCAGGTCTGACTCCCTTGAAACCATCCTCCATCTGTCGGTTCCACACAGACGAGCCCGGCTAAGCCCTAATTTTACCCTAAATTTACCAGCAGCTGACCCTCTTTCTCAGACCCAGCTATCCCTCCCATCACTGATACTTGCTCCTTCATTTCTCACGCACTCTCTCCACTTTAGCCCCTTCCTCTCCGGCACACTCACTCACAAAGACCTATCTTTACTCTCTCTGTGCTCCTTCACACACTCAGTCACTTTCACACCTACACACACACATATGTGCTGTCACCAGAATAGACATGAGAAACGGCATATTCATGCCGAATGAAAGGGAGCTTTTAGAAAACCAGCTACCGTTTGACAGCTAATTTGCTTTTTCCTCAAAGAGTTCTTTTTGTATGTTGGTATGACAGGCATATTGAGATGCTAAAAAACGATGCCCATGGCCTCGTCAAAATGAATTAACCAGTGGCGCATATGGTGGTTGTGAGCAGGCATATGGTGAAATAACACTTGCCCCCTTAGCTTGGGGCATTGCAGGGAATGCATTGAGAAATCATTTACAAAACCAGATTGGCTAATCCCAATGTAATATATCATATAAGTAATCTGTGGTGTTGAATAATTTATCATTTAAGGGGAAAAAACACATTTTAATTTAAGAAACCATATTTTTCTTTTAGGAACAAGAAAAATATATCAGTATCTTTTAGATTATGTGTTAATTTTCAAATTTTCTAGTATTACATTTCAATCCTAGACAAATATCTCCATGTTAAGACGTAGTTACTGCATTTTGCATATGAACCAGAGGGACATAATCTTGCAGAAAACCTCAATATGAACTTTCGACTGTTACACTAAGAAAAATATATGCAACTTCAAAATGAAGAAGCTGCTGAGGGAATAATCTTAGAATAAAATTAATATTTCAGTGGAGGTGTGGTGTTCACTTGTTGCGAGTGCCAGAGCCTTTTCATGTTAGGTTTGTGGCAGCAGCTGAAAGCTAGGCTACAGCAGTGCCGTCGTGTCAGCTGTATTCTCAATCGAGGCTTTACACTAATTCACTGCATCCGATCCCACTGCAAGGCCCTCAATGGCCCCGCTCATGAGCTCCAAAGGCAAACATTTCTGCCATTGTTCCCTCCAGTAGGCCTAGATTTAAAAGGATGGATAGAGAGGAGCATGATATTCAGCAACTTTTCTGGATTGCTTGTGTTTGCACAAGGGAACTGCACCTGTATATTTCTTTTCAGCTGATGGGGAAATTCAGAAAAATTATAGTTGTTAATAGAGCTTAACCAGAACAGTGAATCCCTGATTTATAGTTTTAGGCATAATTTCAGTTTATTTTAAATCAATTCAATCTTTAAAAAGCCAAACACATCAGAGCCCCAATCCCACGATACTGATTAATGGTTGGTGTGATTTCCTGCACCAGAGTTGTGTTTTGAGTCCAAAATGTCACAGAGGATATCGTGATGCCAATTTTTTACTTTAATGGTCTTATAATAATAATAATAATTAATACTTTTTTATCCCACAATGGGGAAATTCTTCTCCGCATTTTAAACCATCCTCTGGGAGGAGCGGTGAGCTGCGGGCTGGCCGCGCTTGGGGGGGTGGCAGCTGGCTGGGGGGAGTGGGGATTGAACCGCCAACCATTTGGTTGTTGGACAACCTGCTCTCTCTGAGCTAAACTACGGCCCTATAAATAAGCAAATAGAGAGGAAGAGATGACTTGGACCATGAAAACACTATCCAAACAACAAATGGATCTGTCTGTTTCCACAGTTAAGTGTTAAGTGGACCTTTGGGTGGAGAACACAGCCCAGGAGCTCCGGCAACAAAAAAGCGCAAAAATATTCTAAAATCAATTCAAAATAAAATGACAACCAAACATTGAGGACAAAATAAAATAATTAAAATAGATAATATAGATAAGGCATGTTAAAACAGAAGGAGTAAACACTTCACCACTGAATCGGTTTCTCCTTTAGTGGTGCATGAGCATGGACTGTCAAAAGAAATTTTTAGTGGAGCCGGAAACGCCAAGCACTTAACACTCCCTGTTGTGATGTCAACACAACAGAAAGAAATGATGTGCTGTGAGGAGGCCCTTATCTTACATACCAAACTCAAATAGTAAAATTTGTAATTATTTTCTGCATCACTATAACTTTGAATTTAATGGATGAAATCTATTAATCCCACAGCTATAGATAGTTCTTGTGTAAACAAATAGTAAAACCGTGTCATGTTTTCAGGGCAAAGTCTGGATAGAGTTACGAACAGTTAGGCTGCCATTTCTGTGGAGACTTGATTCCTGACTGAGCCTTTGTGTGTTTTTGTACCAGCACCCACAGGCAGATTCACTTTTCTCTGTGTGAAATGATTTTTTTTTTTGAGTTGTGTTCCCTCTTTAACAGCTCTCGCTGTGGGTGTGTGGATGAGAAGTGAGAAACAGACTAATAATGAAAATCAGGCCCCAATTTGTTCACAGAAATCCCATATTGTAGAAGAATGAAGAATTCATAACAGTCCCCCTTAAGTGAATATTATGTTTTTAGTTCATGAGTTATTATTACATCCATAAATAAAACCTCAGTTCAAGTTTTCAATTTCGGTATATTAAATCTTAAAAAGGAAAAATAATTGATTATAGTAATAATAACAATTTACGCATATACTATTAAGGTATTAAAACCATCTGTGTCCGTAGCATTTTCCAGTTCAGGAGAGTCTGATGACCCGCACTCATTACAGCAAAAGGTTCCTGAGTGAGTCAGACCCACAACTTCATGAAAGAAGAGGTGCAAACAGGCGGTCAGCACTCTTCTCCGTTACACTAATTGGAGATGCTATTATTAAGCTGTCAACCGGTCACTGAAACTGGTATTGAAGAACACCCCCTTAAAGTTTTGTCTCACCTGGAACTCCATCTCACCCCTTCTGAGCAGCATTAGCCTTTTCAAATTAAACCCAGATAAAACCTGTCACCCTTTTTTGTTCTTTTGTTCAGTTGTTCTTTTAGCAAAGTAGTCTTTTTGCACCAAAATTTGAATTTTTTCTATTTTGTTTAAGTTTTATGGTCTATACCCTCTGAAGCACTTTCTCCATTTATGTTTATTTCTGTTAAATAATAATTGAAAACGCTGGAAATGTGAGCCTAAAGATGTTCAGCACTGCTACTTCCTTCTAAAAAATACAGCAAGTGGATGTACTTTCTGACCTTAACAGTAATCATCAGACAGTCTTCTCAATATTTGATTATAAAACATGTATTTTTGATACACAAGTTTTATGGAGTAAGGAGGGAAATCCTTAATGGTTTAGTTCATATATATTAAATGTACAATGGTAATTGGACTCACTAATCATGGAAGAAAAACATTTTGCAAATTAATTTAAAAAATAAAAAAAAAACAAATATAGAGATGGTTCAACTGATTTTCAGACACTTTTAGGTTTTTTCAAGTTTCAGTCAAAACTTGTCAGGAAAAGCCACTATGCTAAAAGCTTAATCCTTTAGCAACCTCTAACAATACTCTAATTACTGTAATTGGCTGCTGAGGACGCAGGCCGCGGGGTGGATTCATGGCTGCCAACGGATCACTGGCCTCTGCTTGTCTCCGCTCAGCATCATCACCTCAGCTGCTTCATCGTTTGCAAAGGCATCACCCTCCTAGATTGTGTTTCAGTGGTTTGTGTTTTTCATCTACCCCCCTGATGACCCCACACAGTGGACTTTTACATTTCTGTAAGGGGGGATGTCCTTTAGTTTTTATTCCGTACTGTGGTGTTTTTTGTTGTTTTGTTTTTTGGATTGCTGGTGTTGTAATTTTGTGGAAAGACACAACAAAATGTGCAAAAATATGTTTTTGAATTCAATTTACAACAGAATTGTCTCAAATAATGCTTTTCTGATGTACATTTCTTAAAAAATTCTTTTCTTTTTTTAATTAATTTAAACTGGACATATCAACCAGTAAAATACCCAAATAGCGTCATAGCTTCTTTGCCTTTGAGACTGAGTATTATAGGGAGACATTAGCAGGCCACCCTCTTTTTAGATCTGTTTCTCCACAATCTTGCCTCATAAGATTGTTTTTTCACACAGACAGTTTTTGAGGGAGGCAGCAGGAGCAGTAGGGAGAGGTGACAGTTCTCAGTGCTGTCAGACTGGTTTAGTGTCAGGGCCTGTACAGTGAAGACTTCCAGGCAGGGAACCAGCAGCGCAGTGACACTCCCAGGACTTGCAACCTTTTCTAAACCCTCACCCTAGACTCCTCTCCCAATTTAGCATCTAAGGAGTGGTAGTTTGCATGAATATCTATTTAGCACATCTGATGTTTATAATATCATTTAAATTTCTTTTAATTCTGCATTGTTCAAACTGAACACAGGTATATGTGTTTTGCACAAAGAGAACAAGTAAATGTTCGAAAGTGAAGGATTGTTTAATAAAAGCTGTGAGTAACACTTCTCATGGAACACAAAGGGCTTTTATGGTGGTGTTTTGAGGCTTCTGTTTGCTGAGAGTCTTTAGCAGCTCTGTAATGGATTTTTCATCTGCAGGGGTGCTATAGACCGAGTTACACTCCCTTTGTGGCTTTGACTGTGTGTGTCAGTTTATGAATGGACAAAAATGTATGGATGAGTGTAATGAGTATTGTTCTATGATTGGACTGTTGTTAACATTGCTGGCATTGACATTAAAAATCCCTCTATATTTATCCATTGTTTCAAAGTATGAAAACTGTGAAAAATATGGAAACGAATGAGCCCAACCTAAAAGAAACTTTAAGGCAAACTTTTTAAAACCCAAAATGTTAAGATTGTCATTTTTCATAAAACTATCATCATTTAGGAAACTACAATCTTCTTCCAAACTTTTATTTATTTTGTTGTTAACCTGAGATTTTGCTTTAAAATATCAACCAATCTTCTTCTTCTCATTTGGTAGTGCACAGATCAACCCCACATTATGATGCTTCCACCCCAGACTTTATATCTGTGGAAATTAAATGATCATTTTAATAATGATAATTCAACAGGTCAATGTTGGGTTTATCAAAGAGGTTTATGGATACAGTGAAATAAGACATGAAGGTAGCTGGTATTAGATTAGAGAATGCAGAAGACAGGATTAGATGGAGGAAGATGATTCACTTCCATTTTCGCTTCCAAAAGACAGACCAGACAAGGTGTGTGTGTGTGTGTTTTTGTGTAAACACTTCAAATGTTGTTCCCACTCAATATTTTTTATCAGTTTGCAGTTCGAGGACTCGAATCAAGGCATTTCTCAAAACTAATTTATTTTTCTCTGTAAAGGATAACTGTCACAATGTGATATTGTTCTGTCTTCTGCTTTCTTTCCAGCTTTCTCCTTTGGGAGCATCTAATCAGCTCTTGTCTAATAGCAGCTTTTTGAGATGTGAAGATGTCCCAATCACACTTCCAGTAGTGCAGCATTCTGGATGGAGAAGTTATTACTTTTTCTTTGACATTTCTGATATGATAGGCAGTGACATGTCTGCTAGGATAACAGTGTAATATACAGTGAGATTTTCTTTTTACAACCTTCAGTGGGCAAATAAACATTTATTGCAGGTGTTTTTTGCCCACTAATTTGATGCAGTCTAACCAGACAAAAGAGAATCTAAGCAGACACTGTCTAGACTTCATTATTTTTTTGTCTAATGTGAATTTTCTGTCTAATGACACTTCTAAAACTGGCTAGTTATTTCAAAACAATTTTCAAAAAAAAAAATAAGTAAACTCTAATTCACATTTTATCTATTATCTATTAAATCACATTTTATATTCAATAACATCATTTGACAATTCTTGTGTTGACTGACGCAGTCAGTTTGTTTTGCATGAGTTTTTGTCTCAATTTATTCAAATACATTTTTAGACACCTAAAGAAAGCCTGATTATCACCTTTCCACCTCCATGCTGAAAGTTGGGTTTAGCTGTTTTTGCTGTTTTGTCTTTGACAGCTTTTTCTGAAAGTGAGAGAAAACAGTAAACTTTATTTCTTTGTCAGTTTTCCAGATCAAACTCACAATATGCTTAACAATAGTAAAATGATAATGCAAGCAAATTGAAGCTGTTCTGCCACATTCCTTATTAGAAAGAAACAGTTTTTCAAACAAGCTAAACTTGTGCAAAAGATAGGATTTCAGGGGTTTTGATAGATTTGAAACATTAAAACCCACATTTTTTGTGTCCTAAGAATTAAAACTTCTGTTCATGTTGGAGCCTATTTTTCTTATTTCCATTTTTATTTAAAAGAGGAATAATAATTAAAAACTGAACAGCTTTTTACATTTGTCTACTGCTGCTTGAATCTTGAGAGGGTTTTTGCATTTGTTTAATCTTGTTTAATCATTTGTTTAAACTGCAGTTGCCTTGCAGTTCCACTTTACTGGGTCAGACAGATGTAATTTCTTCCCACTTTTCTGCCCTGTTTTTTTTTTTAATCCAAAATGGGGTGTGACTTTGTGTTTGTTCTTTTAGTCTCCCTGAGGACTGATAAAGTGTTCTATGCTTTTATAGGTTTCCGCTCCGCTCGGCACTCTGCCGTCTCACAAAGTAACTACAGCAATGTCAAACAAGTGCCAGTCCCCAAGTACAACAGGACATTTGGCGTTTTACAGGGTCAGTACTGTCGATTTCTCTCTTTTCTGGGCTACTGCTAAAATTGCAAGTGTGTCAGTTAACCATCCCACCAGCTCTTATATCAGTCGGGAATTATTTTTGTACCTAATCATTTGACTTGTATAGGCTATTTAAAGGATTCTTTCATGAAAACTTCAAGTGCACCTGCCACAGTATTGACAGCAGATAAAAAGTATTACTAAATATGCATGCTCAAAACCCCCCTGACATGTTTTTATTAATCTATTTACCTTGTTTTTTACTCTGAAGTTACAATCTACTATTTTATGGATCCTTAATTTGCTGCAGCTTGACTTCATACGCTGTTGTAATTTATTAAACATTGATTTTTTCCTCCTTCTTTTGAATTAATCTGGAATCTCTATGTGAATCTGTGATTAGTCTTAAAGCTGCAAAGCAGGATTAGTTCATCTTTCCAACCAGCTCCTGTCCATTCCTCTCCAATCAAGCTATCTCATCGTATTACTTCTCTAATTAACTGCAGTGTGTGTTATTTTTAGCATCCAAGTCAGCCTCGTGTCAGTATTAACTGAACCGACCTGGTGGTTCAAAAAAAAAAAAAAAAAAGGACACTCAGAAAGACATCTGCGACATCTAATAATCCAAAAAGAAGAAAAAAAACATTGTGTGTTTTTACCACTCCTGACAATACTGCAAATTAATCAGTTTACTGGTTAACTGTTTCTAAAAAATCGCTGGAAAGGTTAAGCAACAACAATGACAAGGAAAGAATTTTCCCTAAAAAGCTGACTCTAAAAAACATTTGTTTTTGCATAATTCATTGGTTCAAAGAATAAATAAATAAAAAATGTCCTGTCATTCACAGTAAAAGTGACCTTCAATAGGATACGATTTTTCAAAGAGCTCAGAGGCGAAATGAGGAGTGATGTGAAGTGACAACAGGGATCATCGCTGACCTGCACATTCAGGCACTCCATAAACTTTCCCTCAAAATGAAACGAAAGGTTGTTTTGGCCTGTGTCTACAAAGTACAGCACTTTTGGCATAATTCATTGCCAAAACTTCAAACAATCACAATGCGGTCCAGTTCTTCCAAATGCATCCAACTCATAAGCGTGTCTTGGACTTAAACCAAGGAAAATTCAATCTGCATGACTTTTACTTTGTTGTGTTGCATCATATGTTGCATTTTAAAATAAATTCAAAATTAAAATTACTTGGTCATTCATCTTTTCTACACAGTTTTCCTTTCCTTTCCTTTAACGTCCTTTTGTCATTAACGTCCTACAAATGACAAAAACGTCAAATAGAATTTATTACAAATGTAAAAGGCTTTGATTCAAAACAATAAGGTAGGAAAGAGGGGCTTTTACAATCAATAAAAGTCTTAAAACCAACAAAAATTAACAAAATGTTCCTCAAAATGTTGACTAGTATGTGAATATTTGTGCAAAACATTTTATTTATTTTTTCAATTTTTGACTCATTTGTTTTCCATTAAAATTTAAATGATTTAAAAATAAATAAATGAATGGAACACATTTGGGACTTTAAGAGCAAACACAAACAACTTAAAAATGCGCCATTTCCAAATATTACGTCACGCTTGACAACACAGCGCAGAACCTAATGCTGATTTGAAGGCCGATCTGTGAATTATCAGGCTTCCTACTTATGGTGAGTATTTTTCTCAACCACACGCTCTTTGTCTGCTCTCTCAGTGTTTTGCAATCACACTCGAAATGAATCATCTGCCACTCTGAATGCACTGTTTCTGACCAGGGCACTTACTGCGATTTTATTCTTGCAGCAGCAGAACAAACTGCAGCTGAACCTCTTCTCACGCTTTCTCTGAGTTTGCACCCATCTGCCTCCTCTCAGATTAGAACGAGGTGTGCTTAAGGTGCCCAACACCACATCAGAGTCCTGTTTCTTTTTGAATAGATGCAAAAATCAACTAAGCGGCAGAATAAAAGGTGTTTAAATGTGTTGGCCGAAACACACAACACTGATGAACCAAAAAAAAAAAATTGATGAAAGAATCAGCTTCTGGAGATATTAGCCTTGTTAACCCGCTCTCTATGAGACCACCTGTAATGGGTGCCCATGGACTGACACTTTGTCGTGGTTTGGGGGGGCTTACGTGTCTTGGTGACCTGGATAGCTATGCTGGCTGGAGCTTTGTGCTCCTGCAGGGTCTCCCATGCCAGACAGATTGAAGGGTAGAGACCAGACCAAGAGCAGTCCACTGGCCCTCCAGGTTGGGGGTTTGGCACAGGGCTAACCACCGGGTCCTATAAAACTAAGATGGTTACGGAAACAGCCTTGATTAAGCAAAGCAGTTTAATTGAGCAGTTTTTACTTACATTCTATATGTAGAAACAAACCCATCAGGTCTGTTTCTGTGGTTACTTTGCATATTTAAAAACTGTGCAAAAGATCACACTTTAAGACCTGAGATTGTTCATTGTCAATTCCATATGCTGCCTGCCGCCTTTGAGGATGAGGCAGTGCAGATGAGGAAAAGCAGCAGTTTTAAACATTGCTGGAATTTAATTGTGGAGTATTTATTTCTACCTGAGTTTAACCCCATATGCATTTAATATCATTAGCATGATATCAAAAACTCAAAACTCATTAGCATGATATCAAAACCTCAAAAACCCGCTGTTTAGAACTTGGTCTGTTTTTATGTCCCGTAGTTCATTATCTTTCCACTAGGGGCGGTACAAGGGATTTCTTGCTGTTTTCAAAATTTTAAAACCCCTTGCCAGCAAAAAATCTGCAAATTTTCTAAACTTTATGTTGAGAATTACTCCTCTGTTGTTTTATTTTGTTTTGTTTTTTAATGACTACTTGCTGTATTGAAAGAATGCAAACCTTGTTGATACTTAATTCTTTACAATACTTACACCATGTTAAAATGTGTGGATCAAATTTGAGACAGTGGGTAAATAAGGTGTTTTTTCCTAAATACTCATGTGAATATATTTGCAACATTGTTGTGGTAAAAACATACCAAAAAAGTGATATTTCAGACATGTGTTTTCATCCAAGGGTTAAAAAAACCTATTAATTTCCACAAAAATGTAATTTTCCAGTAATTCTTTAATAAAGTAAGCTTCACAGCGTCAGCCTAACCTTTGAATCAACATTTTGCTTCTATATTTAACATTTGGGACAAATGTGGTTTTATAAACCCCAAACCAAACTAAAAAAAGAGAGTCCAGCTTTGGTTACTGGTCACCTGAAACCCAGGATCCATGGCCTCCTACAAGTCATCAACGTCATTTGTTACTTTCCCTGCAAAGCCCTGTAAAAGGAGCTGTAGTAATACTGATGTGTGTCTGTGTAAAAATGCAATGACGTGCTATCCTGAAAGTCTTGATGACTTTCAGTGAGGGATACAGTCAGATGATTTTTGCAGAAGAAGAATGAGATCAGAAATACATTTCACTTGTTTGAAACTAAATCAAGCTGTGCATTAATCATGCATAATCAGGCATCCTGTAATAAGCAGATGCCTCTAACATTTTAATCAAATACAATGAGCAAGCTTGTGTTTCCTGTCATGGCTGTCAGTGGTTCCTGGTTGCAACCCTGCAGGTTGGCTGGTTAACTGTTTTCCATCTTTCCTGATGAGGCCGGTGCTGGCTGGGCCTTTCAGCAGCTCTGTCTCCTCACTTTCACTGCAGGCTGCTGAAACAACCTGGCTCTTTGCCCTGCAAACATCCTCCTCCTCCTGCTTCTGTGCTTTTTGTTCAATCACCTTATCTGCCCCTAAGCCACAGCCTGCTCCCCTCTGAGGTCCAACAACAGCGCTCACTGAAGAAAAGATGCAAACGACACTAGTCATCAACAGCACCCTCCTCCATTATTTATCTCCTGGTCTTAATGAGTTTTCCATCCACCTTCAAGTCCAGCTAAATTAAAAGAAACAATGATTTCCCTTAATTACATCAAGTAAATCTGACTAAAGCATTATACTGGTAAAAAATAAATGATAATTTAATAAAGTTCATTGTGTCTACAAATTTAAACTGAGTTCTTACATTATTTTTTTTATCAGACACTGATGAAACCGTGTCTGATAAAAAAAATAATTTAAGAACGCAAAAATAAATGATGTTGCATTGAAATGATGGATGTTGGTGTTTCGTATCTCCACAGAGGAATACCCTGAGACATTTGGGATCGCATAAGCTTTGCTTACTTTTCAGAAAAAAATGTTTTTATGTTGTTACCAAAAGACCAAAATAAATGAAGTTACCCATAAATATCTTTTCTGACTCTCTTTTTCCTTTTGAGGCTATAGAATTGTCTAAGCTTTCATAGGTGTGCTAGCCCGAAAGCGTGTGTGTCAATCACAGAGATAATATGCGTGTTTACATGCAATGATCATGAAAAGGAGGGCTGGTAAATATTTGATGGCTTCTTCAAGTTACTCAGGAGCCTAGTGATACAACACCGGGGTTGGACTTCATCACCTGAAGTCATTGTTAAAAACCTCTGTGGAGCACCAAGGAACAACTGTGGGTACATAACCCTGGCAGTGGAGCCGGAAAATCAGCCAAGCCATTGTCAGCACTAGAATTTTCTTTTTGCCACGTTTGTTAATCGCCCCAGACTTCACCTTGACCATCGCTCATTCACTTTATTAAGCAGCGTTGCAGTGGACAAAGCTCAACCAAGCATGTGTGCGCACCTCAGTTTTGCAAAACTGGCCGCACAGCTCCAGTTGATCCACGCACAACGCAGATTCCTGCCAAGATGGCAGAGTACTTTCTGTGCGAGCTGAGACAATGTGAAACGTATAGGCTAAACAAAAGCCCAGAGGGAGACAAAGAGTGAGTGGGATGAGAGTGAGCAAAAGATCTGGAGATGAGACAAAAGTCTGGAGCAGCACAAAGAGCAATTAAGTGCGTAGTCATGACAGTGTCTCATCCCATTTCTTTTTCGTCATCAGTTTAATTGTGTTAATCCAAAATTAACACTTCAGAGGGAAATATTAAGGAGCTGTCAAATTTGGGGTTCTAGCTTGTAGAAAGCATAAAACACAATGAAAATCAAAGCTACTTCACATCATTACATGTTGAAGCATCATTGAAAGAAAATTTCAATCGGAAACAATTTAGGATTTGTCTGACCCTAAAAAAAATAAAAATAAATACAATCTCTGGCCTTACAATCTGCATTGTGTAGTAAAAATCAAGCATGATGCTAATTGAATGAAGGTTTAAGTGTTGTCAGGACAGCCGATAAGAGGATTCATATCAAAGCGAGGTCCAGAAGGTAACACAAGGAAACAGATGCCCCCAATTAAAACAAGATCTAATTAACTTAAAGCATCTTCTAAAAACACTGCTATTTTGTCCTGCTGTATTTGTTTTCTTTTTGCGTTCTTTTTTTGGGGTTTTATTCCATCGTATTTCCCTCAGGGACTCTATCTGAAGCCCCTAAATAATGCAGACCGGGAGAGGGGCTTTAAGGCTGATGATGGATCACTCCCCTCCTTCTGGTACTGTTGTATCCTCTCACCGAACTTATTTATTATTTCCAAAATGACACTGTTCTCAGGTGAATCTCAAGATATCCATATTTACAACAGATAGCCTTTTTTTCAGGATCTTTTCTTCCTCTCTTTCGCTGTGATCCAGTTTTTCGGTGAGCGGCGTCACACAAATGGGTCACACAAAGGCTGTGAAACATCATATCATTGTGTGGCCTTGCCTGCAGGCACACAGAAATTCCATCTGTAAAAATTGTACTCACAGGATCTTTGTTTGTACTTAAAATGTATCTTATTTCAAAAAGTTTCAAAAAAAATTAAGTAATACTTTAAATACCAATTTGTTCCTCCAAAAACAAACTGATTAAAGTCCTTTTCTTATTTTGGGAAAAAAGACATTTATGTTTTGAAGATTCTTGGTTGGGAAATCTAAAATGTATAAAAGCTACAAAAATTCTGCACAAATAGATCACTTGTATAAATACTAAATTGTTTGTCAAATCAGTTTTGCTCCTTTTTAAAAATACTTTTTGACTTTCAAAAGTGATAAATTAAGGTAATGTTTTAAAGACACATATAAAAAAGTTTCACAGATAAAAGTAACAGTTAAGAAAAATGATTATCTTTTCTTTGTAAATATTCAGTAATTAACTTTAAATCAAATATATTTTTCACTCAATGTAGCTCTAATTTTATATATATATATATATATATATATATATATATATATATATATATATATATATATATATATATATATATATATATATATATATATATATATATTGTTCTAACAAATTGGGTAAGGTTGCACAACAGTAATGATAAAACCACATGAATATTATTAAAGGTGCTGCCTTTCTTTAACTGTAATAAAAGCATTTTTCGGTTTTCTTCAGACACTCCTGTTTACATCACACCCTATGGTGCACATGAACTATCTGCATGACATACTGTTGCAATAAGCGTCAGACAGGCTTTTATCTTGTTAGTGTCATATTGATTGCACAAAGAATTTGGAATGTTCAGCTTGAGACCTTTATTTTAACAAAGTAAAAAGCTTTTGATTACTTTTAAATATTTAGGAGTTTGGATTAGGTGTTTATTTATTTATTTTTAAGAATACAATTTTGAGGGAGAATAAGTGTTTTATGATGCCATTTTATTTTATTACTTTCAGTCAAAATATAAAAAGTTCATGTAGATGTAATTTGTCGGAACACATTCAAATACTAAACAGAGTTTAAAAAAAGTGCTATCTGCTTAAAATTAATTGAAAATAGAACTAAGCAGATAAAAACATGAATGCTAAATAGGAAAATATGATAATTTTCTCAGAAAAAAAACTTCAATTCAAAAGCTAAACAAGCTTAAAGTTGAGATAAATGTTTTTTTTAAATAGTAAAAAATATTTTTAAAACACATTCCATCATGTTACTGACTCTAAAAGTGATAGAAACCTTTTTTTTAATCAATTCAATATTTTAATATTTCGGCTTTAGAACAATTTTATGTGAAAGTAGTTAGATGCCAAAAAATAAGAAAGAGGATCTTTACAACACAAATGCAATTACAGGAACAGAAAGAAAAGTAAGCTACTATTCAGCAAAACGTGTACGTTTTTTTTTAAGTCATTAGAATTCAATTTCTAAAAGCAGATAATGCATAAAGTATGCAAATACAGAAGTAAAAAGGTTGAATGAATTAAAAATATAATACCAACTGAAAGAAGTCTGAAATAAATGAATTTTTGATTTGGAATTGCATTTACCACGCTGTAAGTATTGTGCTTTCTTTCCACTAAACTGGACATCCACAGAAAGCAACTGAACAATAACTAACTCCCTCTGTAACAGAGCATCAGAGGCTTGTAAGTGGTGACGAGAGCAACAAAAATCCCAGAGGAACAAACAGATGACTCATGACTTTGTCCAGAGGAGGGGAAATAAATATTTAAATTGTGATTCAGCCTCAGATTGTTTTGACTCATTTCTAAGGGTCCCTTTTTTTTTTTTAACACTGACCATCAGGTTTGTGTCATGTCTAGTATCACTTATGTTTTATTTTATTTTTTGCCACAGGGGCTTTGGTGCAGAGCAGAAGCTGTCATTCACTGCAGGCTCATTCACTTATCCTAATCAAAAATAAACCCTATGCACTGTGGAGGGCACCAGGACTGGGGGTAGTGTGACCCCTGGTGGATTAAAAAATAGACTTCTGCCTTCTTATTTTCAAGTCCTGATAAGAAATACAAGTTGTCATCACTCAGAAAACTTTTACAAAGGGTTAAAAACAAATAATTATATTATTTACACAGTCTATTATTCTAAAAAATGCTGAATAAAGTTCCTAATGTATCCTCTTTTTTGTGAGAGTTAAGCATGGATTGTCTCCTGTGTGGAAACAGCCCTGAAGATTTGTGTCTGAACCAAAAGCATTTTTCCTGTTTATACTGTGCTCAGAATGGGGTTAAATGAAAAGAAATACTCAAACATACTCAAAATGAGAAAGCAGTATCTTTTCAAGGTGGTTCAGTCCAGAGGCTGGATTCAGAAGGATTGAAATGTGAAAAATTGGAACCAAACTGTGTGGTGTTACAGTTCAGTAAAACACAGCATTGTACAACTTCAACCGGCAACAATACTGAACTATGAATATGCGTCCCATTGAGATTAGCAGAGGTCACATTTGCCAGTTCATGTTTCGGAGTTTCATTTTTCGGATGAAAAGTGGAGCAGAACATAAAATGCTCTTTAGTCCCAGCAGAATACAGCAGCTACAGAGGGCTTTTCAAGTACTTTCAGTTTCTGCCTGAAATGTTAGTAAGGAGGCCCATTTGTATAAATGATTTCCAACTATTTTGTTAAAACAAACTTAGGAAAATCAAACCCAGATATTCAGTTATAGAAAACCCTGTTTAAACAGTTTGCCACATTAGGATGTCGTGATAAATATGAGATACTGAATTCAGCCAATTCATTCATTTCGTATGAGTCATGCATAAAAAGTATATCTTTGACCTCCAAATGCATATTTGAATGTCATCTAATGGACAAGCCGAGAAGCTCTTTCACCAAACGTGTCAGTGTCACAATAAAAGGGAGATAAAAAAGGAAATGTGAAAGCAAACCTATTATAATCCAGCTGCTTGTTGTCTGGAAAGCACAGTTAGATTCTAGGTCTCCAATGCTTTTAGTGCACAATGTGTTGTTTTTCAGATTTTGAGTTTTATGTCTGTACAATAAGTTCTATCATTTAAACAAGGAAAATATCAATATTGTGAGACCTACTATGAATATTTTTAGCAAAACACAGTAAAGGACTAAGAGTATGAGTTGAAGAATTGTTAAGGGAATATTTCCCTTGAGGCATGATTTACAACATTTGTATAAAACGACTTTCTCATAGCGTTCAATGTTTTCTGTTTGATGACAAAAAGAAAGTTAGATGCTGAATTTTTGTAGCAAGTTTACCTCAGTTCTCAATTCTAGGACAAACTGCAGATCTGCAGAAAATATGATCAAAACCACCAAAAGAGACAATATTCCCTCTAGTGATCATGCTCTCATTGATAATAAAGCTGTTGGTAGCAAAGATATTCAAGATATTGTGAAAATTATTTTGGAAAAGAGAGACTATTTCAAATCAAGTGTAGCATTCTGTTGAGTTATAAAGTTCATAGAATGTATTTGAGAAAAAACAAAAGCAGCTGAGAGATGCAGCAGCGGTCACCTGTGCGGAAAAAAACTTTAACTTCTGGATCTGTCATTTCCTGCTTGTCAAACGGTTCGTCTGTCTCTGCCATCTGTTTCCTGAAATCTAAACTGTTCAAACTTAAAAATAGTTCAAACCACCTCATTTGGAAAAGAATTATAAAGCCAAAGATTTTTGACATCAGAACACTGTATTTCTCATATAAACAAAGTAGACATGATGATAAATACATTACAGAATCTGTTACAGACATTTTAACATTTATTTACATCTACATACTGGGGAAAAATAGAAGCAGTCAAGAATTAACTTCTTTCTTCTTAATGAGGAGTATTCATGAGCTTCTAAGTTAGTGCCATAATATGATTTGATGTCTCCATGTCTGTTTCCGGTCCTCTGTAACCTGAGCTCTAGATGAGGATTGAGGATACCAGCCATCAAGTCTCATCATGTGACTGCAAGTAAATTGGTTTGGCCTGTTTCCTGAGACGCTGCTGGACTCCCAGGTTCCTGCCCTTCAGAGTGGCCAGTCCAAGTGGCGGCAGGTATGTCTATAAAGACAAACAGAGAGTAAACTATAAAAATTTGGCCTAAACGTGATAAAACAGGCATCACTTAACTTGGGATTACTTACAGCTCTTGGATATGGATTGCTATAATGCAAGCCTGTTATTAAAAAATAAAAAAAACGTTGACAATGGTCAGAGATTACACTCAAGCACAAATTATATAGAAAGCTATATACCAACGACTATAAAATCACAGTTTCACTCATTGAATTAAAAAAATAAAATCTTTAACAACATTACCACAATTTCTTTAACTTAATTTATCAAATTTTAGGTTTTTACTATTCCATTCATGGCGTATGTAGACTTAGCACATGTAAGGAAAAAGCATATAAAACAAATAGGACCTGCACCTAAAACTCTAAATGCAAGAGGACATGTGAGCCTCCACAGCATGAATAGTAGATGTTTAACTGCTGCCTGTAGTCTGTGGATTTTATCTTATAACAAAAATATACATAATTAAAAGTTCTGAAACAAAACATATTAAAAGTTTCACATTTTATGTGCAGCATCTCCTCGTTTGTACCTATGTCTAATCTCGCCTCACATTCTGCTATGCGGGTCTTTATCACTTCTGGATCTGTGAGCTGTAAAAAGGAAAACACACAAAGAAAAATGACATAAATGTTGTGTCTTGCCATAAATAACTACTTTGACAAATCTGTGAGCCTGTTACACCTGCTGGTTCTGTCTAAACAGAGTGCGGGCCTCTTGTTTAATGTACTTTCTCTCAGTCTCTGTGTCCGCTTTAACGCCGCTCTGTGCCTGCCAGGTCCGGGCAACGCGAAAAACGCGAGTGTACAGAGACAACACTTTGCTGCGAGTGCACGCCGTCATCAGGGCAGAAAAATCTGAGAAAAGAGAAGCTTCCTGCACAACAAAAAAAAAAGTGTAAATATGTAAAGATGGCAAACAATGTTGCTGAATTATCATCGTATTATTAAAAAAAAAAACTAATTCACTTTGAAAAATGTATTCTTATAAAAGATATTGACTGAGCTGATAAAAAACTAAATTATTTCATTCTTACTTTGAAGAGTGAATGTCATACAGCAAATTTTTTATTTCTTCCCAGAATATTTTCAGTGTGTTTCTATCTCAGATGAGTTCATTATTTGAGATAGAAACACTTATTATTAAATGAGTCTAAAGCATTTTATTTTGTGTGGAAGCAGCAGAAACCAGGCGAAATTCTGGATACATAAATAGTTCAGTGCCTTTGCAGTGCTTTCCATTAAAAATAGTGTTTGTGTTTAATTTAGTTCTGCATGAGGATCCAGAATACTTAGCTCTTTGTTAACGGTTTCCAGATTTTAATCAATGTGACTTGAGTGATCTTCTAGGACTGCTTTGGTGGAATGTAAATAGGATCTAAAAAGATGCTATAATCGGTTTTAATGACATGGAATATTTTGTGCTGGCAATTCATTAAATATTTCACCACTCCTGGACGACAAAATGGTAACATTAAAGCCATCTGAAAATAATTTATCAGGTCAACTAAATATGCATCAATCTTTTTATTGGGTTCTTCTGGCTTTCAGTCCAGATAAGGTACCATAAGGTAAAAATAAAATAACACTGGAGAGGACACTAAAATAAAAAACTTGTTTTACTACATATCTACATGACAGACGGAAATCATGGTTTCACTTAAATTAAACAATGACAATATGCAAACAATTTTGTTCGTTTGTCTGTAACTGCGCTCACTGACTCAGTCAGACTTTGGTTTCGCAAGTGCGAAACGGAGGCTAAATTTCAATACGGAGAGAGTTAAACCCTAAAATACAAGAAACAACACATAAAAATTGTCACTCTAAATAGTCAATATAACTGCAAATAAATCACAAAAATTTATCAAAAGCTAGGTAGAAATTTAACCTACCTGTTTAATAAGCCTGCTAGGACAACAGAGGAGAAAAAAACTCTGTCGCTCAATGATGACGTCTTCAAATAAAACTTTATTAATAACTACAAATAACAAATTCGCATGTGAGGATTGTCCGTTCAATTAAGGAGTGATTGTCTTGTGAAACATCTTAATATACTTTAAAACAAATACACATAAAGAACATCTTCAGGGTAAAAGGACTAACCAAGGAAATATATTTCAAACGAAAGTATAATAATTAAAGGAGCATTTGTGAAACAACCAATAACTTAAAGAGAGACCCAACAAGACTATCCTTCTCCACAAAAACTTATTGTAATTTTTTTGTCAATAATTCTAAATAATTTCGATTGTATATGAAAAATTATAGTTAAACCCATCTTCTGAATAAGCGACCAACAATATGAGTGCACTATTATTGATAATTGACCATTGCCAGTACTGCTCCAATGTATTACTAAAAGCATATCTTATATTTGAATAAATATATTTAAGCATTATTAGTACATAAATATGAGTTTCAATTTGTAGTATGCCTAAATTCAATTATACCTGCAGGTGGTATTTGGATATTTTACATTTACAAACATTAGGTTTGTTGTAAAGAAATCATTTCGTTTGGTGCTATGTTTTAATAACCTAAATAAATAAATGAAGGTCCAACCTTTGATTTGGTTGATTTCTTTTTTAAGTCACAGAAATTCATACTAAAATTAAACATTGTTATCTTGAGATATGTGTCTAAACAGTTTAGGTTTTCTATTCAATCATACATCCATATCATTTAAATTTGAAATGAATAAACATTTTGATGGGTTCCAAAAAAGTACTAGCTTAATTGTATATGACTGCATTAATACTGTTGGTACACAACACACACACACACACACACACACACACACACACCCCACACACACACACGCACACACACACACACACACATACACACACGAAAAACGTTGTTGTTGTTGTTTTTTTAACCATTAACCAAAGATTCATTTCATTTCTTTGTTATAAATATTTACAAAAAATTGAAATTCAATTTAATTGTCACTTATATGTAAGGTTAATACCTGTAACCCAAATGTATACCAGAAAGAATACAAATTTCTAGGACATTTTGGTGACCCTAGTTAGGTCACAAAGTTTGATGGGTCACACGACACACACATTGAAATCTTTAAGGTTTTTGGTCACAAACTTTGGCGTTACACCCCCGTTCAGACGAAGATCAGCTGTTGGCTGCTTGCAGGGAGGGAGGAAGTGATGCAGTAAATGCCCATAACGTTGCTACACTCAATGACTTAAAGGGGGAGAGCACAAAGAAGCAGAGTGCTTTAGTCCAAGATTATCTTTTCACTTTTTTCAGTCAACAAACAGAGCTAAAAACAGTTTAAAAAAAAATATTTATTTTTTTTTCATTATTTTTGCCTTTCCTTCCCTCTGCGTGTCGTCTAGAATCAGACATTAATGTAGAAGTTTTTTTTTTTTCCTTTTTTTTGTCAGCTCACCGCTAAAGCTAGCAATCTGAGTTAACGCGACGAGTTTCTCAGTTCGCTTGTAGTCGCTTTCGGCTAACTTACTTTGTTACCTAATTTAACTGGCACTCTTTGTAGCGATGTCAATCCATCCACCACACGAGAAACTGTCTTTTCAATTAGGTAAGTTTGTTTTCACTTATATTTAGGGTACTTATCAGTCGGAAAGGAGCTAGCATAGCAGATAGCTAACTTTTAGTGATCCAAGCTGATGCTAGCTAGCTATGGCGACGTAGCCAGGGCCAGTCAGTTTTAAATGTAAGAGTGAAAATGACCCATTGATGGGAAAGTATTGTCGTTCAGTGCTTGTGTTTTTAAATGTAGCACAGTGTGTCACTGTAGGGTGTTACTGTATTGGTCGTTATGACTGCTTAAACATTGTTTACCTTTCATTTGGGATGTACTACATGTCATGTGATGTTGAGCTCTTAATTTTCTCAAAGTGTTTGGATCTTCATAACAAATTAACTCGACCTTTTAATGTTAGACATACTCGAATAACTCATTAGTTAATGTGTTGCAATAACAGCGGTGCAGATGTTGCACAGGCGTGTTCTAAATCTACTTTGTCTACTAGGACTCTTTTAAGACTAGCTAATCTGGTTAAACTAATGTCTGATTAGTTTACTTGGTGCTTACTAATTAAGTGTCCTGCTAGTTTATGGTGAATATGTTGGCCTTCATCTTGGGGGAGCTTGATGACCTGAAAGACTTGCCCGAACATGCCTAGAGCATTGATCAGAGCAGGATTTGCTCTGCTCTAGAATATCCTACTCATCATGTTGTGACTTAAGTCCTGACTCAGCGATCATGCCTCTTAAGTTTTTTTTCCCCCTTTTAGTTTTAAACTCCCCACCTTAACGTTCGAGCAAAGCTATGATTTTGCGTGTGTTTTGACTTTTGTCTTTACAAAACAGAAAACCTTAGAACAATAGAGGCCCTTAACTGATTACAGTAGGTCAGCTCTGTGTGCCCCCCACCAGTATGCAATTGCATCATTGTGCAATAAGGTATAACAGTTTAGCTGTGCTCAAACTGCATAGACCCAAACCATAATAACAATAATCCCTGGAAGTGTGGCAACGGTGAGTCATCACTTTGTGGTCTTGATGACAAGATAATGTGTCTTTTCAGCTTTGCAGTGATGTCAAGGTCACAATGATGGCGCAGAACTGAAAGATAATGCCATCACGATGAGTATCTGTAAGTAACATCCTCATTAGCTACTCACATTAGTTCTCATTTAATTCATTTGTTTTGTGCTAACTTTACTTAGAATAAAGATAATGCTGAGCTCCTGAGTCACATGTACTGTTTCCACATCGTTGGTACTCACATTTGTCATGAGAATGTGCTATGGAAGATTTGAATACAGTTCCCTTTTATCCACTACTCCTATAAATGAACTTATAAGACTGATTAACCATATTATGAAATGTTCAGGCATTAAAATTCATCATCAGACTTCTTGGCCAGGTCTCTGCAGGCCAGACAAACAGGTTAAACGCATAAAAGAAAACTCAACTAATCACAGCAGTTGAGGGATTCAACAAAATCTCAGTGTGACACAGGAAACAGGATCAAATGCAAACATTGGATATTTACATTCACATAGTCTCAGAGCAATTCTCTGCTTTACTTTCTCCAGTTTGTTGATCCACCCTTCGCTGTTCATCAGTCAGGTTACAATGTCACACGATTAGTGTTTTGATTAATTCATGACGTGGACTTTTCTTTGAATTCTGTAATTTTCTGAAGAAATGTTTGCAGTTCCTCATAAAAATCTGGTTGTAAGAAACTCTAATATGTGAAAGCCTTACTTCATGAACAAGTGCTTCCCTTTTGAAAACTAAAATGTTGAAACTCCATTTCAGGTTGAGACATTCTCTTCCCTCTTATTGTTTTAAAAAAAAATTTAGGACAGAAAGATGGTAAAGAGGCTTTCAAAGACTTGAAGCCACAACTTTACTTTATCTAAAGAGCCCTGACAAAGACATAATACACTTAATGAAGTTTTATATTTGTTAAACACAAAATTATGCTCAACAAATTAAAGGAAAAAAAGTACAGTCAATCAGATGGACTGACCTATTCAAAACTACTATTTCTTTTAAACCTAAATTTAAGCATACATTTTTTTGAAATTGAAATAATATTGGCTTGTATTTTTGAAGTGCTTAATTTTCTTGTAGTGGAATTTTTTTTACAACTATTTTAGTGCTACCAATTCATAATTATTGGGGGCAACCAAAAAAAAAAATTTTTTTTGTGATATGTTGTTTTATTTTTTATCTATCAGTGTTTTATCAGAAATATATGTTGCGCTTTTATTTTATGTACTGTAATAACTTTTTTTTTTTTTTTTTTAGAGAGAGAGAGTTTAACTTCTCCAATTAAAGTTTTGGTTTATGACAGATCTAGCACAGGTAGCTTCACTTTTTCTTTCTTTGATATTCTTGTTTAATGCTTCACTCTGTCAGTGATGAGTGTTCTCCATTTCAGGCCTGAGGGTATGTTGAGACGTCTCGCCTGGCCAGATCAGAGGCGTTTAGGTGGTTCGGACGGGGACTGAATGTGAGGAGGAAGGGAGAGGGACCAGTGAGAGAGACATGGGCCAGTGCGTCACCAAGTGTAAGAATCCAGCGTCCACACTCGGCAGTAAGAGTGGAGACAAGGACAGCAGTTCCAAGTCCAGCAAGAAAAGTGGCACTGCTGGAGGCGGGAGCCACAAAGAAGAGCTGAGTGCTCCATGTAGCAAAGCCACCAGTGAGCTTTCAAATGGCACCAAAACCCCTGATGTTACAGTGGAGACACCCATCCTCCCATCACTGATGGGGGAGTCCCTCAAAGATGATCGTGTGAATGGAGATGGATTGTCCATGTGGCGTATCGAGGAGCTCTTCTGTTGCTACAAGGATGAACAGGAAGATGCCATATTGGAAGAAGGCATGGAGAGATTTTGCAATGATTTGTGTGTGGACCCAGCTGAGTTTCGTGTTCTGGTTCTTGCCTGGAGGTTTCAAGCAGCCACTATGTGCAAGTTTACAAGGTAAGGAATGAGTTAGAAAAGCTAATGATTTATGTGTTGTTGTTTTTTTTCTCTATCATAGAAACTTTTCTTTTTTTGGATCAGCAGCTCAACCTCTGTGCCATGAGGTTGAGCTGGTGACCTCTGATTGGTTTGTAAGATTGTGGGTTTAGTTCCTGCTTTACCTGCCTATAAATGTCAGTGTCCTTGGGCAAGACATGGGACCCTACTTTGCTCCTGGTGGTCTGGCTAGTTCCCTTGTATGGCTGCTCTCCCACCATCAGTGATTTTTGTTCACAGGAGTTGTGACTGTACAGCTCTAGACAAGTAAACACAATGAGACAAATAGTATTTTTCAGTCACCTGTGACTTGTCCACCTAAAAAGACAGGGTCTGTAATGTTCATCATAGGTGAGAGACATAATGTTAAAAAGAAGAATCCAGGGATTCATTGTATGAGTTTTAAACAATTAGTTCGTATAATAAGTATTCTGACTACAAAAGTTCATTTCAGTGCTTAAATCTTGGTTGGCAATGTCAGTTTAAATGTCCCCTGGATGTCTTTAACCAGACTTGGACGGTAGCTGCTTTTTGTTCCATTCTTCCATGCAGATCTTCTCAAGAGCTGTGATGTTTTGGTGCTGTCGCTGAGCAACACAGACTTTCAACTTTTCCACAGATTCTCTGTTGGACACAAAGAGTCTAGAGGCTAGTTAGGTCACTCCAATACCCTGAAATGAGTTTTCTGTAAATTCCATCAGTGCCCTCACTGATGGAATTTGGATTTTTGATCAAAATCTCACCATACATTGCTCATGTGTCCACCCACTGTGAAGCATGTGGGTGGACACATGAGCAATGTATGATGCGATGTTCTTGAGATGCAACTAAGCATTCTTTTTCTTCCAAACAAGGAGAGCAACATGTATACCATGGAACTATATAAATATATATATTTTTTTTCTGACCACACAATCTTCTCCCAATCCTCCTGTGGATCATGCAGTGCAGTGTGGCTGATGTAGTGCAGTATGGCTGATGTAGTGTGTTAGTGTGGTCCCAGCTCTCTCATTGACCAGTTCACAAGAATCGTTTCTTCACCATTCTCAAACTCATTTGTACCCAAATAGGTACGATTTTGCAGGAAGCTCTAGGTGGACGGTGATTGTCAATTATCTTGTTTATCTTCTATTTTCGAATAATTGCACCAACAATTGAGCTCGTCTCATCAAGCTGCTTGTTTATTGTAGACTGGTTCATCCCAGTCTTGTTCAAGTCTACAGTTGTGCCCCTGGTGGCTTTAGACAGCTCTTGTGGCCTTTCCAGTGTAATTGTTTATGGCTGTGAACTGGTGTCTTTTATACAGATAACCAGTTCAGACAGGTGACATTAATACAGGCAATGAGTGGGAGATACAAGAGCTTCTTATAGAAAAAGTAACCGGTCTGTGAGGGACAGAATGCTTATTTGTACAAACTTAAATATTTGATTTCTGAACCATCATAAAAATTCTTTAAAAATCACGCAATGTATTCAGTCTACAATGATCTCCAATAGGCCAGTACATTTCATCATGGTTGCAAATGTATTTGATGATTGATTTAAAACATACTCTTAAACTGTTTTGTAGTTTTCACTGCTATGTGTGCATTTTATAATTCTGAGAAGCTTTGATACATCACGTTTTGGGTTGATGTTGTGTTTAAATTGCGTGCAGATGAATGTGCACACTTTAGCATCAGCAGTGGCGTCCTCTTCTTCCTTTGCTGTTTCCCTGCCAGCTGCTGAAGGCTCATTACTTTACTGACAAATTATAGATGTTGCAACACAGCATTAAAAGCTGGTATTTAAAAGAAAGCCAGCAGCAAATCAAAGCCAGTAGTCTTCAGTTTATTTCTCCTAATTTAGCAACCATTCCATTTTTTGAAGGTTATTGTTCCTCCAATGTGATGCACAGGTCCGTTCTTCTGTCAAGGACCACAGTTACCTGCGCCGGTCACTGTTGGGAACCATTCCAAATATCTTTATTAGGTAATTTTGAAGGGAAAAAACTTTATTCTAAAAAATTAAGCTACGAAAGGCACAAATTAATAGCAAGCACTGAGGGTAAGGTTCCTTAAAGCTACTGTGGCACCAAAAGTTGCTGATAGAGCTGTCACTCAAACTGCTGTTGGGATTTATTATTATTTTATTGGCTAACAAACTTCCTTCCAGTTAAGAAATAAAGTAAAGCAAACTTCATTTTATAAAAAGCGATTCATTTTTGGTAACTTTTTATTTTCCTGGAAAATCTGGAATGTACTCTTTTTCTAGGTCGATTAAAATTAAATTTCTGATCACTGTTCAACTGCTGTCACATTTATGAGAAGAGGAAGCAAACAGTCACCACTCAGGAGAACCAAACTGTTGCTGCAGATTTTTTTGAGTTTTTTATTTTTCTACAGCTGCAGTTATTCCTTTATTTTTATTTTTTTGTAACTCTGCTCAGTTGTTTTGTATTTTTATTATAATCTTTCATTAAGTGCTTGCAAGATGGAAAAAATGTCTATACTGAAGAAGAAACCTAGCTTATTTATTCTCAAGATCCTTCTGTAAGAGTGTAAGTGGATGCAGTATCGCTTGATTTAGAATGAATATATTTGTTTATACCAGATATATTTCAGGTCCTCTGCTATTGTGAGGAAGCGTTTCATCTTACCGGGCCCCTAATTCATTTTTTTCAATAAAGATGCCGCCAGCTAAACGGAACAGTAGTGCATACCTGTTCTGCTCTATTGAACTTTGAGGTGGTTCTTTCTAGAACCTCATCTCTTTTCTCAGAACAGCCATGTCAAAAAAAAAAAACGGCAAACCTGTTTTAGAGATATTTGTTCAGTCTTCAAGGGAAAGTCTGCAGCGTTTCTGTGAAAACAATACAGGTGGAGAAATTCAAACCTAATTGGTCAGTTTTGATCCTTTATTTGTGAAGAATAAACTGAGTTTTGAGATGAATTTTACCTATAGTTAAAAAAAAAAAGTCACACACACATCGGCAATCCTTATAATTCTAATATTTTTGCTTGATGTCCCTTTTAAAGCAGACTTTGAACAGCAAGAAGGTTCTTTTTTTTTTTAAGTTTCCTTTCTTTGTTGTTATTGTTGGCATTTCCCTTCGCCTGTCGGAAATCATGGCTCAATTTATATTAAAACAGTTGTGAATAAGTTGGATTGTATGTTTTAAAAGAGAAAGCTAAAAAAACACAAATAAGTTGGCTTGAGATGTTGGATGTCTTAAAACTTGAATTTGAATTACAGGAACTGCAGAAAAATGGACTTGGTTTTTATGTTTCGCAGGTACAACAATTTAGAGTGCAAGAACACAAATATGCCAGACAAAACAACCAAATGTTCATACATACATGCATGCAGTGCAGCCTAATTTCTTCTCTTTTCTCAGTACAAAGCTGAGATCTCCCTCTGCAGTTGTGTTGCCACTTTTGTGTTTTTTGTTGTAAACAATAAGCTATCCATGGCTAACAATACTCTACTGTACGTTTGCAAGCTGGCTTGCTGTGATGTATAGAAGATATGAACTTATGCTGGTTTCAGCTGCTCTGGTAGACATTTAACTATAACTTTAACAGAAATGTAGTTGCTGTTCAGACAGGTGTTTAAAAAAACAAAACAACCTTACTACGAAGTAAGTTGTTGCGGGCGAAATGGGTCAAAAAATAAAGACTGCCCTCAAATTCTCTATATCATGAACAAGGAGTTGGAGGAATTGGGATTCAGTGTTTTTGCAACTCTCCATACTCTCAAAAAGACCTAAAAACCAAGCAAGCAGCTGAACTCCAATGAGTAGGGATGCATTTCTTCTGCTTCTTACCTTTGATGCGGCCTAATCTGTGTCTTGGGTAACAAGAATTTTAGCTGGATTTGAGTTGCGTTCAGATTTTTTTTTTTTTTGCCCTTTTTGTTATCAGGAAAAAAAACCCGGCATGCTCTGCAAAGAATGTTGGATGAACTCTGGGTTCAGTTCACTCAGCTGCATACAGTGATGCGGCTGTCAGTTGAACATGCTGTGTCAGGTGTTTATAGATCACTGACAGCTCTGGGATATGACGCACACGGCGGACTCCAACACTTGAAAAGCCAAAGTCAACTGACAATTACAATAGTTCAACTATGTGACCCTCTGCAGCTCAAGATATGTGCTTATGCTTTTGATTCATCTATTTAAATGATGCTGTCCTGTGTTCTGTTACGCCAGTTAAAGCCGTTAAATATCTAATAATTAAGAGCAGTTTTCATCCTCTATTTCCTTAAAACAATCTTTGTGGCCATATAGAGGACACCTGAAGCAAACCATCATCAGAAAAAATACTTATTTAAGGACACAGTTGTTGATAATGTAGCTTTAAAATCTTTTATTGGATTTTTCTTGGTTGCAGAGGGACTTTAAAACAGACACCAAACTAATGATGTGCATATGTAGAAAAAAACTCAGCTGCATGGTGTGCCAATTGGGTGATTACATATTTGTCCTTATATTTCTGCTCAACAATTTACAATAATTGTATTTAACACACAATTAATAGTCAAATTCTTGTTTAAATAACTGTAATCTAATTATGTGTTTGCTTGAGTAAAAAAAAAACAACACAAAAACTATGTTTAACACAAAACATTTGCTCACTCACGCCACCAAGTGATGCTCAAATTCTAAAGTTAGTTTATTTGATTTTGTAATGAGGACCATGAGGTTTTGAAATGAGACCGGTTTTTGATTATCAGTATTAAAATGAATATAAAAATGACTAAATACAGTTTCTGACTCTGTAACTGATATACAAATAAAATATATAGCAGTCTTAAAAAGTGCAATAGCTTTCTTTTTTTAATGCTGTAATTTGAAAAATTGAAGAACATAATAAATTCTGTATTTGATCAAAGATTTTTACTAAACCTGCATAAGTGGTTTGAATAAAGAACAACGGTATGTTCTCTGAGGTTTTTATTGATTTTAAATTTAGATCTGCTCATTTCCTGGACCACAATACGTTTGCCTTGAAACTAATTCTGATTGGAAGGCACACAGTGAGATGTGATGTACTTAATGGCATTTCTGATGGCCCTGCAAATATTTTCTTTATTTTTTTTTTACAGCACAAACCACTTTTTTATTGGTTAAGCTCTAATATCCTTGCAATGTCAAGCAAGCTAAAAACCACCCACCCAAGTATTTAAACAAAACACATCAGACACTTCTGAACAACGATCAGTGGGGACTTTTTGTGATATTTTAACATCAATGCACTAAATAAGTTACATGTTAACAAACCAATGATAGGAAAGAGAAAAGGGGAAGAAATGGAGCATTACATTTAGGAAGAAGTTTGCTGTTTCATTAAAAAAAACTGGGGGAATAAAGTTGGGGCTTTAACGTATCCTCAGTTCAGTTACACTTTAAAAACATGGCTTTATTGTCCTTCTCCCGCTTGCTGTGACATACTTTATATCGGCTTTTGACTGATTTACAGCTGTAATAAATGGTATAGGGTCAGTGGGGGAAATAGAGTATGTTGCCAGCCTTTATATCAGGTTTGAATGCACATGCTATAGCCTTGCACTCATGAACAGCATTACTCTGGTCTGCACCCCTCCACTGCAGATTGTGCCAGATGAATAGGCCTCTGTGCTGTGGCTGGTTCATTTGTTCCCACCCTCTTGTAATTTTTTTTTAAGCTCAGCACTTTTTTTAACACCCTTGCACTCTGTTAACCATGTTGGTTAACTGTCAGGTGATACTAACGGAAATTAGGACCCTTGATTTAAAAAAATAAATAAAAAATTTAAATTATTAATGATTAAAAATCCATAATAAAGTTATATAGCTCTAAATAATTTAAGAAAATTATTTGCCATTAAAACTACAAAACTCATTTTATAATTAGCCTACATTAACCAAGAAGCTTCCCCACTTTGTGTTTAAAGCAAAGTTGGACCAAAATTACACATTTAAAATTGGAATACTATGGTGAGAAATCAAGCTTATTTTTTCCCCAAAAGTTTTGAAGTTTAACATTTTGTTACATTTTGTTGACAGAGCCCAAATGAAATGGTAGTCTTACATAGTTTTCAGCCGAGCTAGTATGTCTGTTTTTGGCCTAAACGTTGTTCATGTACCATATCTTGCATGTAATTCAACTTTTCCCTCGTTCACATCGAAGTCTAGAATTTCAAGTACTTTTACAAATAAAGATAATTTTCATGGGTCAACATAAACATAAGCTTTTCTTGACTTTGCCAAAACTCAAAAATAAATAATAATGTTATTTAAAATGAAAATGCAACATTTCATATTCATTATATTGCACTATCTTTGTGTTATATCAAATCAAATCAAATCAAATCAACCTTTATTTATGTAGCACTTTTTCGACAACAGATGTCACTCAAAGTGCTGTGCATAAAATACAATAAAATTTAAAAACAAGATGACAAGACAAACCGTGCGACAACCCCCCCCCCCCGCAAAAACACACACGCACACACACACACCCACACACACACATAAATAAATAAATAAATAAATAAATAAAAAAGTGATAGAATGATAGAATGTAGAGACCTGGCTTTGTCCTGAGGTGGGAAAACGATAGTTTGGGGACATGTCCACACCAGCGACCCCCCCCAACCCAAGTTCACGGAGTACACTACCACAGAACCCCCCAGATCCGATCAAAAGAGTCAGACCCAGGAGATCCCACTGCAGCGACCCCGCTCACTGAGAAGGGTCAGTCACTGATGTGGAGGATCCCTCAGAGGGAAACACTGGAGTGAAATAAAATGTAAAAGGAATAAAATTAAAATATATATAAAACATGGACAAAAAACAAATAATTACATAAACCTTAATAGGCATATGAAATAGTAAGAGCGTCTTAAAAATTAATAGAATAAATAAATAAATGTATTTACATACACATATAAAACTAGTTAAAAGAAAAATAAATTAATTAAAATATTTAAAAATAATAATAATAATAATAAATTAAAAATAATAATAATAATAATAATAAAATAAAATAAAAAAAAAATAAAAAATCCTAAAATTCAACTAAAAGCTAAATTAAAAAGGTAGGTCTTAAGCCTTCCTTTAAAAACATGAACTGTCTCTGCAGCCCTGAGGCTCTCTGGGAGGCTGTTCCACAGGCGAGGTCCGTAAAAACTGAATGAAGCCTCGCTGTACGTTTTTGTTCTAACTTTTGGGATAACCAAAAGGCCTGTATCAGAGGACCTCAGGGTCCGCGGGGGCTCATACTTTAAAATCATGTCAGATAAATATGAAGGCCCGAGACCATAAAAACATTTGTAAACCAATAAAAGAACTTTAAAATCAATCCTGAATTGCACAGGGAGCCAATGCAGCGATCTTAAAATCGGTGTAATGTGTATATGAAGTCATAATGTCTTAAACTTATTTTTTGCAGGTTTTTTTTTGGCCAGTAGTCTTTCTGTAAAGATGTTCTTCTTTAGTGTCGTGTTCATCATACACTCTAAAAAGAAGGAAGCTGATCCAACTTAATTAATTCACTTAAATTGGTAACACGTAATTAAATTAAGTTTATACAACTTAATTTTTTATGTCTATCCAACTCAATTTAAAATGTTGATCTAAATTACTTTTTTTTTTCTTTTCAATTTTGTTTATACCACTTAAATTGACACATTTTTCTCATTACAATGCAGGAACTCGCGTGTCGTGAACTCTGTCTCCAACTACTGCCCAAATACTCTTTTTATGTCTAATATTTGTCTTATTTTCTTTTGTTTCCAGGAAGGAGTTTGTTGAGGGGTGCAAGGCCATAAAGGCGGACAGTATAGAGGGCATCTGCTCACGCTTCCCCTGCATGTTGGTGGAGGCCCAGGGTGAGGAGAACTTCAAAGACCTTTACCGCTTCACCTTCCAGTTCGGCTTGGACGCTGACGAGGGCCAGCGCTCTCTGCAGCGTGACATCGCCATTGCCTTGTGGCGGCTGGTTTTCACACAAAACAAGCCAGAGATCCTGGAACACTGGCTGGACTTCCTTGCTGAGAACCCCTCTGGAATTCGGGGCATCTCAAGGGACACGTGGAACATGTTCCTCAATTTCACACAGGCTATAGGGCCTGACCTGAATAACTACAGCGAGGACGAGGCCTGGCCCAGCCTCTTCGACACGTTCGTAGAGTGGGAGTTGGAGCGCAGAAAAAGAGACCAGGCACTGTTTGCAAAACAGGAAGAAGAAAAATGTTCTACGACAGAGGCTTCTTCCACCACAGATGGACTTGAAACAGAGGGGGGTCGTGGGTCACAGACATGGGGGGGGCACTGACCAGAAAATAATCAACATTTGCAAGAGAGAGAAGGATACTTTTAAGTGAAACGTACATCTGTGAATCATTGGATAAATGAGTATTACCATTTCATTCGCTTTTTTTAGCTCTCCGTTAATATTGGGATTGGATTTCCGCTTTTCTCTTGTGTTATGTTCTAAGGGCTCTAAAACTGTTTTAAGCACTTCTATTTAAGTTATTTTATGTTTCCCCCTTCCTTCCATATGTTTTTAGTCATTGAACTTGTGGTCTATTTTAATACCAACACATACACACCTTAAACCAGCAGAATTTGCTAAATAAAAACGTGGTTTTTAAAGTGGTCATAACGGAGCCATAAGCCTTTTACCCAAATTTGACAGATTTAACCTAATGTGTTTTGTATAATGATTTGGTTTCTAATAAAGAAGGGACATTTTAGCAGCCTGTCTGCAAATAATTTCTTATCAGACATGAAAATTGTAATATCTAAGAAAGTATTGTGTGTTGATTGGACCTATATTGTCAGATATTAGTTTTGATTTCCAGTGCAATGTGGGTTCATTTACTCTGATTGGCTTCACGGCGACTTACTAATACATGCAAAAAACCATTGATCTCAGTGGGCGATTGAATTACATTGTGTTTTTTTGGGAATATTTAAATCTTGGTATGGTTTCCACGGTAACTGACGCACCATCTCTTGCGTGGAGTGGTTTTGAGTGCTTATTGGGCTTGAGAAGCAGAGCTTGTTTTAAGCAGTGGCTTTGCTTCCAGTTGACCTCAATTCTGTTGATGTCCACCAATTTTCAAGAGGGAATTAAAGGGATGCAACAGAAAGTCAATGACACTGGCCCATGTCAGTTGCTTCATAGATATCATCTGGGAGACATATATTGCAAGTATATCCAAGTATGAATACTCTAAAGTAAATGGATAAACTTGCAGTATATTTAGAATAGTTGGAAGTCTCACAAAGGTCCTTTTGTACTCCAAGAGTTTGAGTTTTTGCATCTTTAAACTGCAACACAAAAATATGCAACTTTTGAAGTTATTTTGATTGCATAAATAATGGCTGTAATTGCACAGAAACCAATGACTTGTTAACTTGCTGTACTCTGAATGCTATGCGGAGATTGATGTTAAACACATTTAAAATCTTGAGACTTTTCCAAACTGTGCACATAAAGTGCTACTTTGAAACGAGTGTTAATTAAACCTGCTGGTTATCAACAGACTGTGATAAGGGTCCAGTTTGAGGTTGGGTATTACCAGGTTTATTTGGTTTACATTTTTTTCTTTTCTTATTTTTTTGTTTGTATACCAAGCATGTTCATTTCAGTTTATAATGAAATATAAAAACAAATAAAAGCAGGTATGTATTTTTACCCTTTTCTGCCCTAGAAAGGTTTTTATTGGTGGAATCTAAAGACATGGAGTGGTGACGTCACATGCAAAGCCAAATCGGAGACCGGGAAGAGGGCGTGTCTAACAATGAGCCACTCTCATTGGTGGGCAGCTATCCTGGTTACCAACCAACAATACACGAGACACATGAGAAAATAGGGAAAATAAATGTGTATTTCCAGTCGTAATGACCCCCCTAAAAACAATAGCGTCTTTACATAAAGTGAGTATTTCGCTACATTTACAAAGGATTTCGGGAGGGGGAGGGTAAAATATTCAAAAGACTTTGAAGGCTGTATTTACTTTTTAAATTATTGTATTTGTTAACAACTTGTCACATGCTAACTCACTAGCTTTCCGTTTGTTATTAGCATCGGCGCTAGCTTGATTTAGAAGCTTGCTAATGTTGTGGATTCCTATGAAGATCATTTATGTGTTTAACTTTAAGCAGTATTGCAAGCAGAAAAGGAACATTAATCATCTAACCGTAACTTGTTAATGTTGAACAGAAATGGTAAGCATTACCGGACGACAACTCCCCGACTGTTACACAAACGAAATGTGGGATTATAATAAATAAAATTGTTACCAACGAGAAAAGCAGACACAAAGACTAACGGGGTCGTTTTGTTCAGATTCTTCGAGGATGTTGTTGTTGCGAACATGAGGTACGTTCTTGTCAGGACAGATGTGAATGTTAACCTTGGAATTTCCCCCTTTCAGCGATGAACGAGTTGTAAAGATGCCTTAAAAACGTTCGCTTTCCTGCAGATTATGGGATAGTTTCTTTAGGTCGGTATCATCCGCAGCACACAATGGAGGTGAGATGAGTTTTATGTAACCACTCATTTTCTCTGTCGCTAACATGTTTTCTTTATTCGAATCAACTGTCAACTCACTTTTTTCTCAACCCCCCCGCTTTACGATCAAGAAAACCTCTGGAATCGGTAGCCAAGAACGACCCCCCCCCCCCCCCCCCTACAGATGTTATTTTTCACTAACAAGTATTTTCTATTTCCCTCCTTAAAATATTCATTGCCTTCCTTCTCTCCCTGACAGAAGCTGTAGATTTTGACTTGTAGATCCTAAGTAAGACCCTCCTATTTTCTTCTGTTGCATGATTTCTCATGGTGATGGAACTGGCATGACTTGTGACTGTTCTGACACTGCCAGTGCTTCTTCCACGTTCATTCTGCTCTGTTTCCCAGTATATCATGCTGGTGCTTTTTCTTGTCTGTACCATGTTTATAGTATCATTATTTATTATTTACATATTATTGAATTTGCATTTTTTATTTCATTTTTTTTGGTCATTTCTGTACGGTTTATTGCCGCAAAGATTCATATTTGTGTCTCTATTTGCCTCTAAGACAAGGGTGTCAACTTATTAAAGTGACAATTACAGTTGCATAGAAAACATATGTTTGCTTGTTACTCTAGCATAAATCCTTTTAAATTTTGTTCACTTATTAAAACACACATAACTCCATTAATGAAGGATCAGACTGTCCAAGTGAATAAAGAAAAATAACAAAACTGAGCTAAAAAGAACATGTATTACACATGTAACATTTTACAAAAAAAGGCTGCATACAGCCTTGCATCCAACTGATGGTTTGATGACAACAATTTGTCTGCATACACACAAAAGACAGTAGCTACACATAAATAATATGTAATCAACAAAAAAAAATAATTATTTTAAGAAATTAAAAACTTTTATGCTCTTGCGGGCCACATTAAATGACACGGCGGGCCACAATTTTCCTGTGGGCCTTGAGTTTGACACAGATGCTCTAAGACTTTAAGCTTTTAATTCAGCTTTTACTTACCTTTCTGAACATTTCACTATTAGTGATATGTTTTAACGTTTTTCTACAATAAAGCTTGATTCTATTTTTAAACCAGTCTGAGAGAGCAAAGTTGCATGCATAAATGTTTCAATGCCTATAATTAGGTTTTTTGTGAATACTGGTGTAAAAAAAGTAGCGCCTTTTTTGTGCCATCAGCTGTGAGTTTTTATGACTCTTGATCGTGTGTGGTTTGTTTTATGCATATGTTCCGGCAGAAGACTAAGAAGTGCCAAACGGAGAAACCTGCCTTTGCTGGAGATGACACTCTGGATGAATATTTAATCTCCCTCCAACACAAAAACAGGTGAGGTGTGAGCACAGGCGGACCCAGATGGCCAGATTGGATTTCACAGAGGAGATGATCTTGTTTGACTTTCAGTGGTGTCCAGCAGCTACACTGATTAGTTTGAGTTTTGGCTTTGAAAAATACATTTTTATAGCTGTGAAGTTTATGGACTTTGTTTTGTTTTTTTAAGGAAGTTTAAATGGCTTATTATCTATTAAAATATTTGACTTAAACCCTGTGATTTTTTATTTTACTTCTTCTTTTTAGGTACTGAACAGTTTTCTTTGGTTTTCAGAATCTTAAAGCGCCTCAGAGTAAAAGGCCCCAAAGAGATCGAGTTGGAACGTCTTGAGCAAGGATTTTCAATATATCTTAACGGAGCCAATGCTGAATGTAACAAAAGGCAGCCCAAAAGCCCCCCAAAAAAGCCTGACTCCTCTCTGCATGCACATGCGGCTGGTATGCTGTGTTTAAAAAAATCAATTTCATATCAAACATCCTCTTTTTTTAACTTATGGATGACATTTTAAAGGCTTGTTAGCTACAATTGAATCAAGCTGCATAGTTCTGTCATATGAAACAAATTCAATGCAGCAATTAAAGACCACCTCTTCCTCAGCTTGTGGTTTGCATGCTCTGCTTCTGTGCTCAGTCATTGTGAGTAAATGGAAGTGACAATTATAGCTTGCAGCAATTATTTATTTGCCTGCTTTTTTTTGTCATTTTGCATGTGCTGTGCACCATCTGCATGTGTCTTTCTCCCCTGAGGCAGCAGTCTGCTGTATGCTGCTCATGCTCCTTTCTGTGCTCTGACTCATCTGCAGATGTGTGTAGAAGCGCCCACCAGCTAGCCGGAGCTAGCCGCTTTCCAGATCAGACAAACGGTAAGAGGAGCCAAACCGCCCCAGAAAAGGTTCAGAGGAAAGAATGGGTGCAGGTACAGCCCTCTAATATTACATTCTATGATTTAACAAAGAAAAAAAAAACCAATATGTTTTTTATTTACATAATCTCCCCTTTCCTGTCTTAAGAATTCAGTTGAAATACAAACAGAGGATGGCCCAACTTTGAAATTAACCCCAGAGACGCGCTACTCTGATGATTTTGATCCCTATGAAAGTGTAGACATGGAGGTAGGGTGACGATTTCCACTAAGACGGCGTGTGTGGGTGTTTTAGGGAAGGCATTGTGTGTAAGATGTAGCTGTCTCAACCACTCAGCATCTCTCTATCTTCTCTTGTTTTTCCCATTTTTTTTTTTCTTCTGACGACTGTGATTCTGCACAGAGCTCTAGTCCTCTCTCAAGTCCTCGCTCCCCTCATAGTCCCTGCTGCCAGAGGGACCCCTGCAAGGTTTCACGCTCCAAGCCCGAGAGCCAGGGAGGCCAAGCAAGCCAGGAGCATGCTGAGAAGGTGCTCCTGAACCTTGAGGAAGTGAAGGTAAACGGAATATTACACACAAATATGTGGGGAATTTTCTTATCACATAGGAAATGTAGATATAAGTCATCACAAATTATAACATTGTCAATGTCTGCATATTTGCGTGACTGATGACTCCAGGAATTGAAGCGTTTTTGCCTGTCTGAACTAGGTTTTGCGTCGGAACCTGGAGGTTAGCATGCGACGGAGCAGCAGCGTTTCAGCGGGGGAGGAGTCAGATGAGGAGTGGGTAGAGGAGCAGATTGAGAGAGAGGACAGCACAGAGAGTCTGGATGAGCTTGGGCTCCCCCTTTCCTCCTCCAAGTCCTCCTCTAACTCGGAACCAAGCCGGACTCAGAATCACTTTGACTCAACGAATCTCATCGTTTTGGATTTTGGACCTTCCCCAAAAGGTCCGGCTGGAAACCTGTTTCTTTATTTGCTCTTTTAATAGCAGCTTTTGAACTCAAGTTTAAATTGAATCTTTGATTGAATGGCCTCTGTTTGTAATTACAGGTCATAAAATTGAACATTCTCTTTCTGCAAAAAGGAAAGAAAGCGTTGACACCTTTATACCAGTCAAACCTGTGTTGGTGAAGAGCAAAACTTTAGATAGGCCACCTTCACAAGATGGCTGGGACGGTCAGAGTAAGTTGTACATTTGACTTTTTTTTTTAAATCTAAAGAAAGTTTTCTTTGAACCAGTTTAATGTATTGCCATAAAGAAATAGCTTTTAAAAAATCTGTCTCTCGTTGAGGGCCAAGAAGTCAATTGGAGAGATCCCTGTCAGCCACTAGAAAGGCTTCAGTTGAAGAGCGAGACTCAGAGGAAACGCGGTACATGGTGTGCCAGGCAATACAGAAAGAAAACGCTTCAATCCAGAACGCTGAGCTCTTCAGTCACGGCATGGTCTGTTTGACCCCCCTATATTTAATTTGCCTTTCCTAAAGATTGTACATTTACTGTGACACCATGATGCCGTTCTTCTGTATCCAGTTTTACTCTGTGTTTGCTTTTGTTTTCAGTTTGGGCTTGATTTTAAGCGTCTATGTGCTAACCTCTTTTGCTGTCTATTTGTTACCGTTTCATCCAGACTCGGGGACACCAGATGATGGATGGCTTGAAGCCCGACATCAAACACGACAAAGATGAAAACAATGTCACAGTGGCAATGCAACGCATAACGCTCATGGCTCCCAGGTAAGACAGCAGTTCAGTAAAAATGTTGTAGGTGTCAACTCAGTTACTTTAAATAATGATTGTTGCTGCTCCAGGGCTCAGCCATCACCCAGCTGACAAAACTAACAAGCTCACAGTGTCAAACATTTTGTTTAGGCAACAACAGACGCTGTTAAAAGCCCTGGAGAAGCTCGAAGCCGGACCTAGCCACAATATTTCTCACAATGTTAGAACAGATCACAGCAAGCAGACTGTGAGTCAGCAACACGTCTCGCAGATCAGAGTGAATAATCCTGATGATGCCTCGTTACACCAACTGTGGTTTGGTGTTGCAGAGAGGGCAGTCGCCAGCAGAGGTCACCCCTGCGTTGTACGTTACCATGGAGATCCTGTCAAACTGGGGAAACTTGCTCCAGGTGGGGCTGACCGAGGTGCAGTTTTTCTGCCGCAGAAACAAGAAGATCTACGTTTCCCCTCATGACCTAGATGTCAGGAATGCCGACTTCCCAGGGAACCTGGGTGCCCTCGTCAACGGAAAAATGAAGGTGGACATTGTTCCGCATAAAATTAAATAGTTGCTCATTCTACAAGCTTGCTAGTTACACTGGTTCTCCCCAAATTGGGGTTAAATCTCTGCTTACTTCCTGTTAAAAATAGGAGGATGATGATGATAGGATGATTGAACAAACTTATGCTTTTCAACCTGACTACAAATACATTGCTTGTTAACAGTACCTTACTCCTTTCTTATTGTCGTTTTTGGACAGACCACTAAAGAGCGCTACATGTGGACGTGCCCTTTCCACCCTCCAATCCAGCTTTATTTCATCATCAGAAACATGGAGCGCTCTCTGGATTTTGGAATATCTTGTATCAAAATCTGGAATTACAACAGAAGCCTCAAAGTATGTGCTTTGTAACCAGTTTGGGGGTTTACTCTGAATTATTTTCTAAATCTAATGTCAAATGAATATTTATGGTGTCTTTATCGAGTGCGAGTTTTGTTTTCAGCAGGCTCCACTAGCTTTCGTGTGGTTGTTGTTGTTGGGGTGACTGACGGTTACGTGAGAGAAGTGCCCGTCTTCAAGCTGTGGTTGGCTGAGCCGACAGTCACTCCATCCAAATGTGGAACACTGAGAGATTAGCCAGAGGATTAGTGCGGATTGGGCTTCTGTCTTTGAGCAGTTTCTGCTCATAAAGGGGGTACAAAACCTTCATTATAATATTTTGTAGCTTCACTAATGTCCCCTCTAGTTATACCTGTTTGTGATTTAATATCATCGAGGTCTTAAGCTTGTGAGGTAAGTAAATTCAGACAGGGCAGATTTATTTTGTAATAGCACCACTTATTGCTAGCCTAGTACGTTTGATAGGATATGTAGTAATAATAAAGGGTTCTTGAAATGCCTTACAGTTTTCTATCAATACTGAAACTTTCAAGTTTTCCTCTTTATGTTTTAGGCTTTGTGGAGATGATTTGCTTCATTTTGACCTGTTTCTAATACATTTGTAGGTGTTAAGCATTTCTTTAAGTTCAAAACGCAGATCAGTCAAGGTTGTGTATGTTTCAGGACCTCGACATAGGAGCACGCCATGTAAAGCTTTACCTGAACAGCACCCTGGTGTTTGAAGGTGAGCTGGAGAAGGGCTGCGGCAGTCAAGTCTTTGACTACAGCACCACAATCAACCTTCAAGATTCCCAGATCCCAGAGTCGTCCTTCTCCACCCCTGTGTGTTCTGGGCACAATTTGAGAGGAGCAACTCCCCATCACTATGACGACAAGAAGGGGGCAGAGAGCGGCAGAATGCAGCGATACAGAAGTTCAGTAGCATCGTCAGATGCACCAAGCCAAATTTTGGTAGACATGCAAGAAAAAGCCCACACCCCTCTGCTGCCCCTCATCCCATCAGCCACTTCTTCTTGGCGTTCCTCCACACAGAAGAACTCTTTTGACCTTGCTTCATTGGAAGAGTCTCATTGTCTTAGGCAGCAGGTAGAGCAGCTGCTTCCTCTTGACCAGACGGTCACCACTCAGCCATCCTCCTCAAGGGTTGCCTCCCAGTGGCTGCAGCCTCTAAGCAGAGGTGCCCCAGAGGGCTCTGAAACCAGCAGGGAGAAGCCTCTGTGGCTGGTACCTCAGCACTCTGGCGAATCCAAACCACCAGCAGCCTCATCGTCTTCAATGCTACCAGAGCTGCCTTGTAACCCGGGCCGAGTGTGCCGGGGAGTAGACAGGACAGCAAACGGGGGTCAGAAAAAGACTGGTTCTTTGGACTTGAGTGCGAACCTGCTGGAGGAGTTTTTGGAGCCAAAGGCAGAAAGACCCGTCAGTGGACGCAGAAGCTCCTTCAGAAGTCCTTCAGTAGTTGGAGTGCAGGCAGAAGAGCAGCATCAGAGGGCTGCTGCCGGGACAAACACAGGTGTGTGGGGTTTTCTCCTTCCATTTGCATTTTTTCTGTTTTTCTCATAAATACCAACTAACCTAGCTGCTCACAAAGTAAAACACTCTTAAATACATTTTTAAAATAATGAATTTTAAATAAACCTTTATTGGTCTAAAGTTTAGAATTATTCATCAAGCCTTTTCAGCTTTACTTTATTAATCTTGTATTTTGACGTGAATTACAGACTTTTCGGACTGTGGATTAGGACCGTTTGACAGACTTAATGCAGTTGTTTATTTTTAGTATTTTTGTTTGTTTTATGTTCATAAGCAAATGCTCTGGTTGAGCATAAACAGAAATAAACACTTTAGGGTTTGCATTTAGTTTGATTTGTGTCTATATCGCAGAGTCTGGTATTTATGCCTTAGAAGATCCGATGTCTCTGGTGAACCCGGACAGGAGACAGAGCAGCTCCCGGGCCCAGCTGCACAGCCATCAGGATGACACCCTCAGGGAGTCCTGGGATTCTCTCATAAAGTTTAACCAGTGTCAGCGAGGACGAATCTCCAACATGAGCTTTGAAGGTGACATCCTCGATGAATTCCTTCAGTATAAGAGACTGGATACCCCCACAGTCCAGAATAACCTTTCTACAGCTCCCAGAAGCCCGCTGACTTCCCTGACCTCTCAGGGTCTAACATCTGAAGTGTCTGAAGATGATCCATCTGTGGAGCGAGAAGACGAATTTGAGATCCCTGTGCTCCCACAAGGACAAAAGTTGGTTATAAACATTCTGTCCACATGGGGAGATCGCCATTATGTAGGTCTCAATGGCATTGAAGTGTTTAGCTCTTCTGGGAAGCCCCTTCGCCCTGTACATATCCACGCTAACCCCCCAGACATCAACATTCTGCCCGCGTACGGCAAGGATCCACGGGTGGTCACCAACTTAATCGACGGTGTTAATCGCACCCAGGACGACATGCACCTTTGGTTAGCGCCCTTTACCCCTGGTCGCAATCACAGCATCTTCATGGACTTTGGAGGCGTGTGTCAGATTGCTATGATTCGTATCTGGAACTACAACAAGTCCCGCATTCACTCATTCCGCGGTGTGAGAGAAGTGGAGATGCTGCTAGATGGAAGATGCATCTTCAGAGAAGAAATCGCCAAGGCATCCGGAACGCTCTGCGGAGGTATCTGAGCAGAAGGCTTCATAAAATGTACACTTGTGTCACTTTAGTGCAACCTTCCCTCATTCTGGTGTCACTTTAGAATTGGATCAGTTTGGAGACACCATCCTGTTCACCACTGATGATGAGATCTTGGAAGCCATGTCTCGTTATGATGAAACCTTCCTCGGTGAATTTGAGGGTCATCAGAGTTTGGCATCTGAGGAGGAGCTGCAGAGGCCGCGCACCGCTGATGGCGAAGGAGAAGAGAGGCCGTTCACACAGGCTGGCTTCAGAGAGGAAGACCTCTGTGTAAGAAGAGTTCACCAATGACTTGATTTTATAACTTGGAAACAAATAATTTTTGTATATTTAAAGATTCATGAAAGCTAAAGGATTTCAACATGGACAAAGAATTGCACATTTGAACATTTAAAAAAAGAAGAAAACACTAATATTAGAAGCTTAATTATGTGAACTTTTGTTCTTTTAGTTAAAACATCCACTGAAGTTACCCTTAAGCAATTATGAGGAGAACGTGGAGCATATTCCTGGGATGTACACTGGAAAGTGTGAGTCAACTGATCTTTCTCTTAAAGACCCACTCTGAAGAAAATTACGGTATGTTTTTGGTGTTTTTGATGACTGAGGAGACTTATAAAGAAAATTCAGCTTAAAATGCATTTCTGAGGGTTTCTTTATCTGGATTGTTGTGAATCAAAAACAGACAAAAAAAAATTCTGGTTTGAAAAAAAGCTTATTTGTGACAGAAAATACGCTGGGCAGGCCACAAGATCCCTGCTCTGAGATCTCAGCAACAGGAAGGGAGGGCGGGGTTCTTCAGTGCCAGCAGTCCCACCCATAATTCAATGGCGAATTTCTGAATAAATCTTGTGGCTCTGCAGAAACTATATCCTAGAAAACAACCGTTTTTTTAACAATTTTATTTTGGTTAAAATGGAATAATCATAAAAGACCACTGTGAACGCTTTGAACTGTTTTGCATCACTGTTTTTGTTGTCAATAAAATGTGTTTCTTTTGTCCTTTTAGGCCTTAGAGTAGAGTTGGTGATGACATGGGGAGACTCCCATTATGTGGGCCTCACAGGCCTGGAAATAGTGGGGAAAAGTGGTGACAGTTTACCTTTAGATCTTGGCATGATGGCTGCCTCCCCGAGGGACCTCAACGACCTAGAGGAGTATGAAAATGACCTGCGAACCCTTGATAAGTATGTCTGACCGAGTCCAAATGTACAGTACTGAAGGGACTAGTCTTTAAAAACCCGTTTTGTTCTTCAGGCTAATTGACGGCCACAACGTCACCACAGACGACGAGCACATGTGGCTGATTCCTTTCTCCTATGGAGAGCCCCACATTTTGAGCATCACCTTCACCAAACCCCAGGTTATAGCTGGCCTCCGGATCTGGAACTACAACAAGTCTCCTGAGGATTCATACAGAGGGGTAAGCTATCACTCAAATGTCCAAATTCAAACACAAGCTTGGTTAGCACGCATAGTTCTTCTGTTTTAGAGGGAATAAACGAATGCAGCTCTTTGTCATCAAGTAAGTGTAAAAATCTCTGTGTTCAGGTGAAAGTCGTCCATTTGTTTTTGGACGATGTTGCGATCTCTCCCGTGGAAGGATTCCTCATCAGGAAAGGACCCGGCAACTGTCACTTTGATTTTGCCCAGGAGATCCTCTTTATCAACTTCCTTCAGACGCCAACAGATAATAAGAAGAACAAAGAATCTCACAGGTATGAGGTAGAAGATCCACACAAACCTCTCTTTTAAACCAAACCGGAGAAGATTTTATTAAATATGTTTAATGTTTATACTTTAGAGTAAGTTCCAAGAAGCAGGAACTGGCCAGCATGGATTATGAAGCTCCCATCATGCCTTGTGGATGTATCCTTTTTTACACTAATTTAGCATTTTGGTTTAGATAGTTTTACTTTCATACCATCTACTTTCTATTCAGCTTCTATTTCTGTAAAAATAGAAATGGAAAAAAACCATAAAGGTATTCTGATATACCTTATAACCAGCAAAGGCAAGGCTAGATTTAGTTTTCCTCTTCAAAATTTAGAAAGGTTGTCACAGAGGTTAGCAAACTTAAACCTAAACAACTAAAGTTTGATCAAATACTGGCACATAAGTTTTAAGGAAGGAAAAGTTTTCTAAAGAAGAAGACATTTGATGTGAAGAAAATTACTTACATCTACAGTTTTATACAAAGAAGTTGTTTTACTTTTTCTTTCTTTTTTTTGTTCATTTTTCCTCATTGACTGAGTTTGTCTATTCGTGTTTAGTTGTTTCAGTTATACCGTAATTTCCGGACCATAGAGCGCACCTAATTATATGCCGCACCCATTACATTGTTAAAGGATAAACCATTTTGTACATACTTGAGCCGCACCTGTCTATAAGCCCCATGTGCCCACATTGAAACATGTGTTGTAGAGTGAGGATGTGTATGTGCTGAAACCGCGCGTGTGTGTAAGAAAGAGGAGGGAGCACATGCAGCGCAAGGATGGTGGATTTTTTCACACTGCTTTTAACTTTAAAGCTGCGTCATATGCATTTCTTCTTGCATTTTCCATAATAAGGGTCTGTCCGTGCTATTCATTCACAGAGCAGGAATTTACATTAAACTTGTGTCTTCCTCGACACATATACCGCAATCCCCCTGTCTCACTCTTACCCTTTCTGATCGAGCGCCCCTAGTGGTCATTAGAAAAAATGCATTAAAAAAAAAAGAAAGAAAGAAAAAAAATGCATAAATTAGCCGCATCATTGAATAAGCCGCAGGGTTGAAAGCGTGTGACAAAAGTAGCGGCTTATCATCTGGAAATTACGGTAATTAACTCTTTCTGGGTCAAGTGATCTCTTTATGCTAGACGAGTGAGTTTGGAACAGTTCTTAGAACTTAAAAACATAAGAAAATAGACCTTTTTTTCTAGACTTTTCAATAGAGTTATCTTAACATCCACCACTTTTGCAGCACTTAGAGAAAATGCTGCAAAATGCTGCAAAAAGAAGAAAGAGGTTTGATTTTTTTCTTTCTGTTCATTCTTTAACATCACCTATCAGTCATATTTCAGCTGCAGCTTTTAACCACCTGGGGAGATCCCTACTACATTGGTCTGAACGGCCTGGAGTTTTATGACCAGAACCACGAGAAGATCAACCTCTCTGAAAACAGTATCCTTTTGTTGGAGCCATTTAGACTTATGGTTACACCTCTTGCATTTGTGATGTGCCACTCAAACTCTGCGTGGTCACAGGATTCTTTCAAACCGGCTGTCAGTTGGGGCTTATGCCAGCATTTTGGAATTATTCATGGTTCATTGTTCTCCATCGCTCCTCAACATTTTGTCCACCAGACATCGCAGCATTTCCAGACAGTGTGAATGTGTTGGACAACATCAGCGGTGATGTAAGGACTCCTGAAAAATTAATAGATGGAGTCAACAACACACACGACGGCAGACATATGTGGTTAGCGCCCGTGTTGCCAGGATTGGTGAGCAAGAAGATTTATTTTTTATTTTTTTATCCTGGTTTGCATTTACGCAGAGTTTTAACATGTTTGTGATGCAGGTGAACCGTGTCTACATTATCTTCGATCAGCCCGTAACCGTTTCCATGATCAAGCTGTGGAACTATTCAAAGACACCTCAGAGAGGAGTTAAAGAGTTTGGGGTAAGCTTTTTGGTGACATTTGAAATTCTTTGTTTGCATTTGGATTTCAAACCCCATGACCGTCTGTGCATAGCTACTAGTGGACGACCTCTTGGTCTATAATGGCATCTTGGAATGCGTAAGCCCCCGAGCACAGGGAATCCTGCCCACCTGTGATCCAGTGGTCCCGTACCACACCATCTTATTCACAGACGATACTTACATCGCTCATCGCGAGAGAAACACGGTCATCAGGTACGCCAGCTTTTTCCCTCACCAATTACCTCTTTTTTTCAGATCTGCTTAAAACTAGCCCATATGAAAAAGAAAGTGTAAAAAAGAGCTGTCAAGCTCCAATAATTCAGTAGTTTTGAACAACTATTCTTCACTTCAGCCTTCGTGGCAGCAGACACCACCGACAGTGAGTAACAGAGCTCAGAAAGTTCCATGTTAGCACCTCCCTGTGGTCAATCCCTGTAAAGATCCCACGTCCTCAGATTCCCCCTACAGTTCCACTCCCTCCTTTCCACGTGTCCGATTTGTGCTCGTTCCTCTTCTCCCCCGTGTATTTTATTTTAGAGCTTCAAGTGTCTATATCTATGTTGTGCAGGGAAAAACAACAAAAACATTGACCTGAAAATGCCCGCCATGTTCTTGTTCTTGCTGCGCAGTAATCACGTGGAGGACCAGGACGTGAAGATGACCAACGAGAATCAGATTGTTCATCACAGCAAGAAAAAGCAAACGGCAGATCCAGGTGATTTAGCAGAACGACTGCTTTTGTATACAACTGTATAAAACTCTGGTTTTACATGTCAACATCAAAACCTGTGTGGTCTTCTTCGCCTCAGCTCTCCGGCCTAAAACCTGCATGACCGATGGTGGAAAACATGGAAAGAGGAGGTACTAACTGACGAGTCAACACAGAAAAAGGCAGAATTACTTTAAAAAGCGGGGCCTTTGGCAGTGAAACAACCAGCAGCCACCTTACCAGGTCTCATAATGGCAACATAAGTGGACGGAGCATGGACACTCACAGGGACTCCACTTTATTTTTGGATTTCTTCTATCTTTTGCTTTCAAAAGACTCACAGGTTTTACCCTGACCACGTACTGTATCATACCTGTTATCCCCTTCCCACAGTGCCAGGAGAACACAAGATGCTGTGTTTTACCAGCCCTTTAATTGTGCCTAAACTCAACACTACATGTGGCTGCTTTGTGTGAATCTTATTCTGCTACACTAATGCTGCTTCTGACATAATGCTCAAAGATCTGATAAATATATTCACGTCAGGATGTTGGTAATTGTGTTTTGTATCCACCTAAGAGCTGAGCGCATCCTCATATATTCTAAATAATAAAAAGCCAGATGTAAAGCTATGCAGCCACCCATTTCTATCCATAAATGATTTCAAAATCGAGATGTTGGAAACTTACATTTATACAAATAATTATGATAAATAATAGGTACATCATTTAGTGCGTTCAACTTATAAGAAAAACTAAAGTTATGCAAACATTTGTCCGATTGAGACCATAGTTGACCAAAAAAATTAGAAAAATTAGAAATTACACATTTTTTCTAAGTAAAAAAGTACTGCAATCCTTTATCAAAGATGCGGTTTTGTGGATTTTTGGAGGCAAACATAGATGCAGAGCTTTACAATGATTTAAAAAAAAAAGTATATGAAATGGATAGCAAGCAGCATCTGTTATGCAAATACTGTTCGATTACCTCAAGATGAAAAGTATGCCGTTTAAAAGGGAAATATATATTCCACTTAGTGCTTAGATCGTATTGTACCTTTCTTTAGTCAATATTTAAAGACGTTGCATGGAAGTGTCCTCAATAATAGTTCAGTTTGAAGAAGTTTGTACTGTTTGTTAAACCCCAGTACCAACGACTTTTGCACTCTGTACTCCTGAGAGTAACTGTACATGAAATGCAGTTGTATGTATTTAATTTCAGAACAGCAGCGATGCCCATTACTGTGTATGTCAGTTCTGCTGTTTGGAACAGTTGATTTTGATTTGAATATTTATTTTTCTAATCTTATAAGTGTATTTGATGTTAGTTTATTGAAATGAATAAACTTTGAAAATTATTTATCTTCTTTATTCTTGAAAAAAACATTTATTTGATGTAGCTGATCAAGGTATAAGTATATATATATATATATAAAGTATCTTACCAGATTGGGACTAATGTGTGATAAAGGAGAGGAAAATACCCAACACTTTCAAATATGTATCCTGAGTTTTTAATGTCGAATCGACCGTACATTTCTCTGTTTTTATAAGAAATGAACATTCAGTACTAGTGTGCTCCTGAGGCACAGCAGGACAAACATTTAGCTGAAGAGGTTTGACCAGGGCAGCTTTAGATTTTTCCTGGAAATGTCCCCTCCTCTCGCTGGTCGTCCCATTTCTGGACCTACAGGGACAAAGTTTTTAGAGATGGTCAATGCTTCTGGATAATACAAAGTGAGAATAAACCAAAAAAAAGCTCTGATTTTTACACAATATTCCATGTTCCTGATCTGAAATGACAATCCACACTGACAGATTGTGTGGCCGAGTCCATTCTATTAAATGTGCTTCCTTTGGTATTAGAAAAAAAGGATAAGCTCTACTAATGTTTACATCATTTTTAAAGATTTGTTCTGCAGTGAGAACTTAAGGAGGTTAAACTCCACCACAGTAAATAAGGAAATCTGAAGTCTGTTTCTCTCCATTCCTGGATTCTATTAAAACTTTCAGGAATGGAAGGAATGACAACTTGTTCCCATGCTAAATAAAATGATTGTTTTATATTTAGCAGAGGCTTTTTATATTCTGCTTCTTGTATGCTTGAGCTCGTTTGTTACGGTTTTTTTCCACTAGGACTTGTAAAAACGCTGGGAATTATGGGGTATATTTACCCAGGACATGGGGCACAGAGATTTGTAGACCCTCTTGTACCATTCACAGGGGGCTGTGTCTATTCCTTTGGCGTCCAGGGCTTTCTGACAGCGGTAGTAATCTATCAACAGAACCCATTTATTTAAATCAATCAAATATGCAGAAACATAATCTTGACAGGTTATGTTTTCACATCCTAACAGGTCAGTATATCTGTTTTTAGAATATATACATGATGCAATCATACCCACGTAGTTGGACCAGCAGTTCCTGGTCTGGTTCTGGTTGGGAAATCTAGCGTCAAAGGGAGCAGTGCGGTATTTCTCCAGCTTGTCTTGGATGTCTTCAGCCATTTTTATTCTGTCGAGAAATTAGGAAGAAAAAAAAATGTTAGTTTTTTTCCTTATCAGATAAATTCCTGCATTATCTTGTAACCTTGACAGGAGAATATAGACTAAACGGTGGTTTCAAATTCAGATCCGGATGAGGTTTCTAAAAAAAAAAATAAAGTGAGCATCCGAAGCTCCATTCATTCATGTTTAGCCATCGCAACATCCTATTAATGCGGCAGCAGTCCTAACATTTCAAAACTTTTATTGGCCTACATTAACAACATTAAACAGAAAAAATGTATATGTTATGACCTTGGCAGTCTCTGACTGAGAGACTTTCGGGCCACACGGTCCTTTCTTTTTGACAGTCGCTTCCTTTTCCTTCAATAGAATAATTCAACCGGAGCTGTAGGCTACAGTCTTTAGATTCGGGTTGTTAATGTCTGACCTAACCCACAGATCACGACTCATTTCATTTAGAAAGGTTCGGTTTGTTCAGCTGAAGGCATGCAGGTAAACGTTACCTTTGAGCGGCTAGCTCGATCAGAAAGTGACTTTATACCGGAAGGTTAGATCGGTGACGTTCCTCCGAGAAACAATGCGCGATGATGCACGCGCGCGCTCCGGTGGGGATGTGCCACAGCTGCGACCGTGCAATTCTCTGATGTCGGTATGGCGGACTCAGGTCACATTGAAATGATGATCCCATAAAAACTCAGACCATATTAATCCAAAGTAATATTCAGTGTAACACCTTCATATGACTAGATTATAATATTTTGTTAAAGTAAACATTTAGTTTTGTTCCGACCACATCAGTTTGCTCTTATAAACAAACGCGGAAGTATTTTAATGTTTCGTTTCTGGCGTCAATCATTTACCGGTATTTGCTTTTTGTCTGTCAGGTGAAAATGTTGAGCTGTGGGCGTTTATCGATCGATTCTTTATTTCAATGTCTCCAAAAATAATTGGGGGAAAAATGTCATTTTAATGATTTATTGTAAAGTCGTGGAGTTAACTTTTTTAATTGAATGCACTTCTGAAATAGTGACGTAGTTCCATTCGTTTTCATTCGTATCAGATTTCATCAGAACATAATTTTCTATCTCAAAGGGGAGATTGTGATGGTTTTTTTTTCTGTTTTTACCTATTTTTTTGAAGTTGTTGCAGCTTTTCAAGCACGTGCGCGTTTAACGCGCCCGTCATACGTCACAAACTGCGTTGGTCCACGCCCCTCGCGCTCTGCACTCCAAGAGTTTTTTTATAATGTTTATTAATACATAAAACTCTCTTTTTTCAAGGTTTGCACAAATGTCCAACATTTAGGAAAGTCGACACGTTTCAGGGAGAAACATTAAACTAAAAGTCACCGCCATGTGAGACGTGACTCCAATGGGTTCCAGCCGCAAACTGCACTAACGTTTCGTACACCAGGGGGCGCCAAAACACTCGTTTTTCAACCCAGACTGGAATGGATCGTTCATGTCCAGGAGAGGAACAGTGAACGCATTTAAAAAAGGATGCTGAAGTTAAGAAGATGACAGGGGTTTATAGAGCAGGGTTGAATGGAGGTTGACCATTTGCTGTGGCAAACCCTAAAGTAGGTATCTGAAAGGAAAATAAGTACTAGATCCACATTTTACTACTCCATCATGCAACCCACCTAATTCAAATGGCTCTCATTGTTAGTTTTATGTGGAGCTTGATTGATTTTCCAAATCTGGAGCACTGAAATAGGGAAGTAAGTGCAACTTAAAAAATATATTTGCATTAGAACCCGCACTGGGAAGTATCTTAGACTGTCCCTTTGGGGACATTTATTTTTCCCTTAATGTCCTCCTCCAGATTATCTTTTAATTGATTTAACTGTACCTTTAATTATTGCACATGTGTAACACAACAAGCGACTTGATTAACAAAAAAGGGGTTGTGAGCATCAAAATAAAATTTGTGAAAATTTAAAAAATATAAGAGTCTTACTGGTATGGAGAGAAAATATTCTCATCAGATTTGTGTGTGCGTAATTCATGATTTGTAACTCATATAATAAATGTGTGTGTCTATGTACTTGCAAGAATTACTTTTTTACATGTCCAAAAAATACAATATAAATAAGCACGCACACCTTAAAATTATAACAGTTTAAAACGAACTACACACACAAATGTTTAAAAAAACGCACGAATCACCTGACACACAAAACTGCATTTATGCATCAATTTGAGTTTGAGACTCTTTACGTCTCCAAGATTCGTGTGGAAGTGATGCGTTTAAATGTTGCTAGAACACACAAACATGCAGAATCAAGTTACAAATCAAGAATTATGCGCACAAATCAGACGAGACTTTTGTATTTTCCTATTTGACTCAAAAAGGTTTACTATCCAACAACAAAAAAAGAGAGAATACATGAGATTAAACTTAAAATAAATTTTTTATTTGGAAAATCAGGTGAAATGTCAGTTTTACTTAAGGCAGATTTCACAGGATCAATAGATTTGAAGAAACAAAAATAAACATTTTTACTCATTTTTTCATACTCAAGTATGAAAAATGACCCCCCCCCCTCCAAAAAAACAGCTTAATATAACAGATAATATAAACTATTGTGATGCAAACTGCTTTTTCTCTGTCAAAACTGAAATGAGATTTTCAGGGAATGAGAATTACTTTAAAAAAACAAATGCTGAAATTAAGTAGTTTAGAATTGAAAAAGAAGGTAAAAATATTTTTTTGGGTGGAAAGTTTTAAGTTTAAACAAGAAACAAGGTTTTGAAGAGCCTTGAATGAAGACTAAAAAGTCATAATTCAGTTTCTCTAACTTAAATGGTTTTAACCCGGCAAGTTTTTGCACATGGGACCTTTAGGGGAAAAAAACAGCCATTACTCCGTAAGTATTGCCCTGCAATATGGCTTTATACAGCCTTCTGTATGAAATCTCTTTTAAGAAGGCTGACTTTCTAAATCCATCACATTCACTTTAGCACTTGAACTTACAGCACCAGTGAAGGTTAGGACCCATGCTAGCATCCAAACCTTTAAATGCCTTTTGTTGTCCCAACAATTTCAACACTTCCTTACGTGTGTAAGAACTGTCTGCTATTTAGAAAACCAAGAGCTGGCTGCCCTTAAAGCAGCACATGCTAGCATTAGTCCAAATCACAGCCCAACTTTTGAAGGTCAGTGCCCAGCATCTATGAAGTAAAGTGCAAGAAAGAAACCAGCAAGGCACATTTCAGAGATTTTTCAGCAGGAGAACAGCAATCTGCACAGAGTAATCATCAGTGAACAGCGGCTACTTGTGCTTCTGACAGCATCTATAGCAGCTGAATCTAAAATCAAGTATTCCTGGTGATGAAAGAGCATAGTCAGAAATATCCTCTAAACAGGAGGGATTCTCTTTAGTGGTCAGCAGTTGGAAAGTCTTAGGTCCAGGCTTAAGGTTTTGTTTCAGCACATTCGCTCATTGACTACTGAAGCGGAGTCTATTGAAGGCCTCTTTGATGGCCTCGTTGGTTTCTGAATCTTCGACAGAGCCGATTCGCAGTACGTTAGATAAGGTGACGTCCTGCTTCAGCTTGCGCTTAGTGAGGACTACAGTCCCACTGGCTCCCTCCGTCTGAGGCCCCGTTAGCAGGATGTAGGCAGCATGGCGTCCAAGTTCCATGAGTGTGGCTGAGATTCAAAGAGAGTGTAATCAAAATGTGCTGTATTTTTTGCCATAAAACCATGTTGAATATCAGATAAAACAAACCTTTGAATGCTATAATGTGCTCCATGACATTAGAGTACTCCAGAAGGACTTTAGGATAGTGAGGAAGCAGCATGTAAGAGCAGCGGTTACCCACTAAAGATTCCTGAAACAGCATTTAGGTTATAATAAAATCTGTTTAAATACATCAGAGACAGACTTTATGTGGCCTTTTTTTTCAATAAAAGCAGTATGCTTACAGAACTGTTTGAGGGCATCAGACCCCAAAACATGAAGACTGAGATGGACTTGGTTGTGTACACAGACCCAGGCCTTGGAGAGTTAGACACAGCCAAAAGGTCAACCTCCCACAGAACGTCACCGGACTGACCATCTAGGATAACAACCTGAAACATCACACGCAGAGTTCTTACACTTATCACATTTAAACTGCTTTCAGTTTTCACATTTGAGCACTTCATTCAGTTTAAAACGTTACATTTTAAGTCTGAATATATATAATAATTTAAAATCACATTCATAAATGAAATCAGGTTCTAAAACAACTGAAACTGTATTGTTAGACCAAAAGGAAACAAACTTGATAGATTACCTACGGAGCCCCTAAAGGGACATTAAAAGGGGGGAAAAAATCAAAATACAAAAATAAATTAGCTTTTTTTTTTTTACTTTAACTTTTTTCTTTTTTTACTTCAATTTGTATTTTGTCTTCAATGTCCCTTTAGAGGCTCCGTAGTTACCAAATTAATAAACCTTTTTTTTTTTTAAATCAATTTTGTGCCAAATTTAAGCAATTTATGCAGCACTTTTTAAACCTTAAAACTGTAAAAATGTTTAAGGATTTCAGGCATTCTTCTACATTTAAGATGCATTTCATATTATTTACGAGATACAAGAAATGAGGAAATTCAATACATCAAATTGCATTCCAAATGAACTTACTCTTTTTGTATTGTTGCCTGTGTTGTCTTCAACTACAACGTCGAGAATCTCATCTTTATTAAAGTGACCAAAAGAGAGCTCACTGGAAGAAAAATAAAAACATACAATTAAGAAGATTAATATGCATTAACAAACTTTTTTAAGGCATATACTTTGTTTCAGTTATGTGGAAAGAAGGCATCTGTTCTCTTAGTTTTAAAGTCTAATTATCAGGATTTTATAAAATGTTTCAGTTTTTCCAGGTCTAGAAATTTGGATTAAAATATTTAATAAACAATAGACAAATGTATAAATTTCAATCATCAGAGACAACAATTGAAGCATTGACTAAAGAAGTCACGATTGTCTGCATCAAGGCATCTTTGGGAAGGAATAGCTTTATAATTTTACATCACTGACATATATCAAGGTTGCAAACATTTAGAAAATGTTTTGCTGCTTTATGTGAATCTTTTAGTTCATCAGTGAAGGCAATAGTTGTACTAAGTTTTCACAATATCAGCTTCTGTATTTTAGTTTATAAACCCGGAGCATCATCACAACCTTCAAAATAAGAGCTTTCCTCATGTGAGCTCTTTTCAGTAAACTACTTCAATAAAAAACTAAAACAACAGACACAGACAGGCACATTTTACAAAATTAGATAGAAAAATTGATAACAATAATACATAAGCATTAAATGATACCTGACGACTGCACTGGTGTTGAATCTCCACCTTGGCTGGAGTTTGTTGCCATCAATTAACACCACCCCGTTTGAAGTCACGACCAGCATGTCGGATGGATCGCTTGTCTTTTTAGTCCGGAGCACGCTCACTCCGTTAAACCTGCAAGGTGATTTGTAGCGCATTTTCCTTTTACTTAAGTCACAAAAATAAAAACTAAATAATAGAGTGATCGCTAAAGAGGGAGGGAGGGACTTACTCAAAGATGGGTATGAGGGGAGCTGAGTCACTAGTATTTTTCTCCAGGTGTTTGTCCTTTATAAGATCCACTTTCAACCCCGCCTTTCCAGCAATCCGCCAAAGAGCCAGTCCATACACGCCAGTGTCTGTAAGTGAAACCAGGCGAGCTTTCCAAAATTATTCAACTTCAAAAAATAAAAGTGTAGCACGTGCTTGCAACTGTTTTACATGTCCTTTTAAAGCTAACCGATAGTTTTTGTCTTAATAAAGGAAAATATGATATAAATAGTTTTTTTTTTTTTTTTTTTTTTTTTTTTTTTTTTTATCTATCTAGCCACAGGGGTTGCAAGCCAGTAACTTCTGTGCCGGTCCCAAGCCCGGATAAATAGAGAGGGTTGCGTCAGGAAGGGCATCCGGCGTAAAAATTGCCAAAATAACCATGCGAATCATCCACAACACTTTAGACATACCGGATCGGTCGAGGCCCGGGTTAACAACGACCGCCACCGATGCTGTTAACCTACAGGGTGTCGGTGGAAATTTGACTACTGTTGGTCGAAGAAAGAGGGGAGGCAGAAGGGTCCGTTGCCAGAGAGAGAAGGGAAAAGGCAGGAACATAGGTTTGAGAATAGGGACTCTTAACGTTGGCACAATGACAGGGAAAGGCAGAGAGCTGGCAGACATGATGGAGAGAAGGAAGGTAGATGTACTGTGTGTGCAGGAGACAAGGTGGAAGGGCAGCAAGGCACGTAGTATTGGAGGAGGATACAAACTTTTCTATCATGGTGTTGATAGGAAGAGAAACGGGGTAGGAGTGATTCTGAAGGGGGAGTTTGTAAACAGTGTTCTAGAGGTGAAAAGAGTCTCAGACAGGATGATGAGCCTAAAGTTAGAAATTGAAGGGGTGATGGTGAATGTAGTCAGTGGGTATGCGCCACAGGTTGGCTGTGAGTTAGAAGTGAAGGAGAGATTCTGGAGTGAGTTGGATGAGGTCATAGAGAGTATCCCCAGAGGAGAGAGAGTTGTTATTGGAGCAGACTTTAATGGCCATGTTGGTGAGGGCAATAGAGGTGATGAGGAGGTGATGGGCAGGTTTGGTGTGAAGGAAAGGAATCTGGAGGGACAGATGGTGGTGGACTTTGCGAAGAGGATGGAAATGGCTGTAGTCAACACTTACTTCCAGAAGAGAGAGGAACATAGAGTGACATACAGAAGTGGAGGTAGGAGTACTCAGGTGGACTACATCCTATGTAGACGAGGTCATTTGAGAGAGGTTAATGACTGCAAAGTGGTGGTAGGAGAGAGTGTAGCCAGACAGCACCGCATGGTGGTGTGTAAGATGACTCTGGAGGTCAGGAAGAAGAAGATAGGGAAAACAGAAAAGAAGACCAAGTGGTGGAAGCTACAGAATGAAGAAACTTGTGAGGAATTTAGGCAGAAGTTGAGGCAGGTCCTGGGTGGTCAGGATGAACTTCCAGATGACTGGGAAACTACAGCAGAGATTATCAGGGAAACAGGTAGGAAGGTGCTAGGTGTGTCATCTGGAAAGAGGAAAGACGGTAAAGAGACTTGGTGGTGGAATGAGGAAGTACAGGAATGCGTCCAGAGGAAGAGGTTGGCTAAAAGGAAGTGGGATGTAGAAAGGACTGAGGAAGGTAGACAGGAGTACAAGGAAGCGCAGCGTAGAGTGAAGAGAGAGGTGGCAAAGGCCAAACAGAAAGCTTACGATGAGCTATATGACAGGTTAGACACAAAGGAAGGAGAGAAGGACTTGTACAGGCTAGCCAGACAGAGAGACAGAGATGGGAAGGACGTGCAACAGATAAGGGTGATTAAGGACAGAGATGGAAAGGTGCTAACAACCCAAGAGAGTGTACAGAAAAGATGGAAGGAGTATTTTGAGGAGCTGATGAACGTGGAAAATGACAGGGAAAGAAGGGAGGAAGATGTGGTTGTTGTGGAGCAGGAAGTAGCAGAGATTGGAAAGGATGAGGTTAGGAAGGCTCTGAAAAGGATGAAGAGCGGAAAGGCCGTTGGTCCTGATGACGTACCTGTGGAGGTATGGAAGTGCTTAGGAGAGTCAGCAGTGGAATTTCTAACAAGGTTGTTCAATAGGATTTTAGAGAGTGAGAAGATGCCTGAGGAATGGAGGAGAAGCGTTCTGGTCCCGATCTTTAAAAACAAGGGTGACACACAGAACTGCAGCAACTATAGAGGAATAAAGTTGATGAGCCACACAATGAAGCTGTGGGAAAGAGTAGTGGAAGCCAGGCTTAGGAAGAAGGTGGAGATTTGTGAGCAGCAGTATGGTTTCATGCCCCGTAAGAGCACCACTGATGCCATTTTTGCTTTGAGAATGTTGATGGAAAAGTACAGAGAAGGTCAGAAGGAGCTGCATTGTGTGTTCGTAGATTTAGAGAAGGCGTATGACAGGGTGCCAAGGGAGGAGCTGTGGTACTGTATGAGGTCGTCTGGAGTGGCAGAGAAGTATGTCAGAGTAGTTCAGGACATGTATGAGAGAAGTATGACGGTGGTGAGATGTGCTGTAGGTCAGACAGAGGAGTTCAAGGTGGAGGTGGGACTACACCAAGGATCAGCTTTGAGTCCTTTTTTGTTTGCTATGCTGATGGACAGGCTGACAGACGAGGTAAGACAGGAATCTCCCTGGACAATGATGTTTGCAGATGACATTGTAATTTGCAGTGAGAGTAGAGAGCAGGTGGAGGAACAGCTAGAGAGGTGGAGGTTTGCTCTGGAAAGAAGAGGTATGAAGGTCAGTCGTAGTAAGACAGAATACATGTGTCTGAACGAGAGGGATCAAGGTAGAAGCGTTAGGTTACAGGGGACTGAGGTGAAGAAGGTGCAGGAGTTTAAGTACTTGGGGTCAACAGTTCAGTGTGATGGGGATTGTGGAAAAGAGGTGAAGAGGCGAGTGCAGGCAGGTTGGAGCGGTTGGAGGAAAGTGTCAGGAGTGTTGTGTGACAGAAGAGTGCCAGCAAGACTCAAAGGAAAGGTGTACAAGACAGTGGTGAGACCAGCTCTGCTCTATGGGTTAGAGACGGTAGCAGTGAGACAGAGACAAGAGGATGAGATGGAGGTAGCAGAGATGAAGATGTTGAGGTTCTCCTTAGGAGTGACCAGGTTAGACAGGATAAGGAACGAGTACATCAGAGGGACGGCTCATGTTGCCTGTGTTAGCGACAAAGTCAGAGAAGCCAGACTGAGATGGTTTGGACATGTTCAGAGGAGGGATAGTGGATATATTGGTAGAAGGATGTTGGAGATGGAGCTGCCTGGCCGGAGGGCAAGAGGACGGCCAAAGAGGAGATATATGGATGTCTTAACAGAGGATATGAAGTTGGCTAACGTTAGGGTAGAAGATGTTCATGATAGAGTGAGGTGGAAAAGGATGATTCGCTGTGGCGACCCCTGATGGGAAAAGCCGAAAGAGAAAGAAGATGATATAAATAGTTTTTTTGGTTTTTTTTAAGAATATACTACATGTTTGTGTAATCTCTTATTTTTTTCTTTTTGAACAATAAAATGACAAATTTATTAAAATAACATTTTGGTTAAAAAAAATAGTCTTTTAAAGTGACACTTGTGTATGATGTATGTATGATTACAAACCATCATGACCTTCCTCTAAAGTCTCAACAGTTTTACATAACAATAAAAACTGATATTTCATAACAAAGTTTAAGATGATTTTGTCCATATTTTCCTTAAATACCAACCTTTTTGTAACAGTATGTAATAAGAACCGTCTTTTGTGCGATGGAGAACGTGGCTGACCGTGTCAGTAAAATTAAGAACCACGGTGGAACCCATCTGGACCCCCGTCTTTCCTGAGAGGAGAACCAGCTGAGTCTGCAAACCAGAAGGGGAGATATGAAGGTTAATGGAGTCATTTTCTCTCAGCATTAGTAAATATCATCTTTGTCACTAACCATTTAGACATTTTATTACTAATAGAGCAGCAACAAATTGAAAAATAATGTGTTTGAAGATTCAAAAAGTGTGAGTGATAAATTGAACGACACATTTTTTCCATTTACCTGAGTGCTGTTAGAGGCCACTAGAAGCACATCACTGACTTTGTCCCCATCAAGATCTGGGACAGTGAGAAAAGGCAAGGAGCTCTGCAGACCTGTTGGCTGCGGCTGCTGCCAAATGACTTTACCTAACAAAATTAAAGGTTAGTAGATTCAGTTTTAGTGTCACTTTTATGGGAGTTTGTGTTTACCTAACTTTTATTTTTTTTTCAGTTAATAAAGTATTAAATCAACAGAACAGAATTAATAATTATCTTGGAAAAGTGTTTCCGAGGGATATAGGACATTCCAAACAAGTAGGAATCCACAGTTTTATCAGGGTATTTGCTTTTTATTTCCCATTTACTTATAACTCTGGATGTGTAGAGTCTTTAGAAGTAAGCTTTCTTTCTTTTTTGTCATGCAAACGTCTATATACTTGTAAAATTGTCAAAGAATGGGGGGGGGGGGGGGAAGCAAAAACACTTTTGTAATAACTTACCTACGGTATTCTTTCATTTATAAATGTACTATTTATATCTAAATATCAACTTTACAAAAGTAACAGGTGCTCGGTAAGTCACTGACCGGTGTATTTGTCGATGGCTGTAAGGTTGTGTGAGTGAGACAGGAGGCAGTGCCAGCTTTTCTCTGCTTCTTTCTGCTGACCACACTGGGCCCAGTAGAACTCAGCTTCCAGCGGCGTCTCCCACAGCGTCTCTCCCTTTGTGCCGTCCACCCCGATAAAAAACAGACATGGCGAGCGTAGTCCTGTAAAACAAGATTTAAATAAGATTATGTCATATTAGGAGCAATTTTGATTACAAGAGCATCTTTTTTTTTGTTGAATTGAAGCTGGATTTGATGTTTTTACCTGCATCTGCACATGAGTTGTTCTTTGAACCTTCTGTGTTTTTGAGGACAAACAGAATATCCACCACATGATCACTGCTTGCATGTTCAATAGCCAGGAAGTCATAGGTTGCTGGGGTATAAAACAAGAAAACTGCAGTTGGAAACAAACTCTTCTTCAATATTAAGATAGAAAAAACAAACAAACATCTGATGCACCTGCGTCAGAGAAAGTCCTGTTCCAGGTTTTGAGGTATTGGGCTCTTACGGGACAGGGGAGGATGAAGGAGAAGGCAAACACGATGGTGAGGCAAAGGAACAGTGACAGGAAAAAGATTGCTGTTCTCCAGTGGGTCCGTTTGGGGACATCAACGTATTTGATAGAATCCCTCTGCTCCGATGCCGGTGGTGCCGTTTCTGCTCCATCTTCTGTCCTGAGAGGATCACCCTCGGTGGCACGCTCTGTCGATGCCATCTGTGCCTCAACGCATTACCAGCTAACAAACCGGCAAAAGTATCATGAATGTCAGAAAAGAAGAAAGCAAGACCACATCCTCACATTGTGGTGGCTCGTTTTAGCATCTGTGTGGAATTGAAATTCAGTCTCTATCTATGAGCAGAGCCAGACTAAACTCGATGACAGTTATAAATTGGGGGACAAAGAAAATGAAAAAAAAAGAAAAAAGAGCCAGTCACTCAGTGTTTGCTTAGTCGAGTTGCTTCTACCTCGTCAACCTTTGTGGACTAGTGTCTCTATGCAGTTGTGCCAACACCAGAGCATTCTCCTGATAAAATCTAAAAATGCAGGAAGAAAAACACCAGCTTTGAAATGAAATTACGCAGCCTGTTCATATTTGTTATGACCGCAGGGTAAGCCGTAAAAAATTACAAACAGACCTAGGAACCTTGGCGAATATGTTTACATTTTAACTTAGAAATTTATCTAAAAAAACGTTGTTTTTGTTTGGGGGCCATGATCCGTTTTGGTTGGTTTCATGGCTAATGTTGGTTGGCCAATTTGTTGATCAGAAACAACCAGAATCATTTTCAAACATTTTTCCTTAAAGATAAAGTTTAAAACTTATATTTAAAAATATATATTTTAAAAGGTAAAGCAGTTTTCTTACTAAAAATCGTTCACAGTCGTTCCTTTCGTCTGTTGCGGGTTATTGGGGACAAGAAGCTAGCATCAGGACGAACAGTGCAATAGCTTTGTTTGTGTATTAACCCAGGATTTGTCTGTCAGGTTCGCCTACATTTGTAGATTTAAAACATACAAAACGTTTAAATCATCGGCTACAAAGATGAATAAAATATAAATAAAAACACGTATACGTACTGCATTGGGGGAGCCTATAAGTAAACGAGCTTGCTTGAAATGTATTTAGCCTGTCAGTCAAACTTTAGAGAGAAAAACTAAAACAATTTTATTGGTGTGCTTTGATTGGTTGAGTTACTTTTTCCAAGAATCACTGCGATTGGTTGAAAACTGATGTCAGAAGGACTGCCAGTTGCTGTCGTCATTTCCCCAAAACAAAACGGAAACTGACGAGCTCGCGATATAGGGGAAATCTGTTCTGGGTAATGGTTGGATGAATAATTTGTTCGACTAACCCTGCGTATAATCCAAGGAACCGTTCTCGGGTTATTGACTTGAAATAAAAAGGTTGTTGAAGGAACACCCTCGATAATGTCTGCCCAAGCTCAAATGAGAGCTCTGCTCGACCAACTCATGGGAACAGCGAGGGATGGTGAGTTGCCGTAGCATGCTAACGGAGCTAGCTAGCCAAGATGGAGTCTCTGCTGAGGCTGGCTTGTGTTGGCGTGTGATGGACAGACCTGCATGAATGAGTGTGCCACAGAGGGCTGCTTGTAACAGGAGACCGTTATTTTGAGGCAGAAAAAAATAAAAAGAATACAAGATTTTGATGTTACTTGTTGTGGCTTTTTTTACATCTCGATGAGTTTACCTCTACTCTTTGTTATCTTAGCGATACAGCTCGTTAGCTAATACTTGCGTAACGTTTATTGTGAAGCAACTCAATCATTGGACACCATGGTGTTAAGACCTGGACTGAGTTCAGTTTCCTACCTGATCATAGCTTTGGCAAATTGTATGTGTATATATATATATATATATATATATATATATATATATATATATATATATATATATATATATATATATATATATATATATATATATATATATATATATATATATATATGACTTAACTTAGCTTAACTTGTGACGTTACAATTTCTTCGAAATGGCGTGCGACATTAGAGGTTTTATATAAGTATAGAGTAATGTTAAATATGTTTGTATTCGTCAGTTAAGGTCTACCCTCCATGAATATATAAAAAAAAACAACTATATATTATTTTTCTGTAGTATTATTGTGCTACTACTGTCTCTTTAATGTATTAGCTTAGTGTAGTAGCACACTTACTACTGATATAAAAACATAGCTTTGTTAAATACTTTATTTTGTGCTACATGACATAATTTGACCAACATTACTGTCAAGAAACGCATTAGTGACATTTCTGTAATCCAGATATTGTCAATAAATTGCATTGAGGGAATTTTGTTTTCCTAAGACTACTAAGGAATTTATGGGATGATCAGTTGATAAATGTAAGGTGGTGAATTATCTCCCACTCCATTGTTAAAAATTGAGATTTAAGTTAAAAATTGAGATTTAAGTTGGAAAAACATTTGCAGCTCCATAAATCAACTCAAAACAACTTTTAAAAAAGTGAACTTGTGTTGTGAGTTTGTTGTTGTATGCCTGATGAGATTGATACAAATTTCTTCCCATACATTTGTTGCATACAAATTGAACAATTGTGGCCCCTTTATTTTATTCATTAAGGTTCAGTGTATCATTGCCAGCCTACATCAATCTGCAAAGGAGTTGCAGAAAAGCCTCATGTTCATCGAGCCGTGAGTCACACATGATTTTTAAAGATGTTATGAATAATATCCAAACAAATTGTTTGCCTTCCGGAATTTATTGTAGCTTTTCCTTTTATTTTAACACAAGTTGGTAACTCCTCAGTGGCACACAAATGCATAACAAGGTAATTGTTGTGTGGGACCAGATTTACAATTTGCAATAGTGCAACACAGCTTGAACTAAAACGTTTGTGCGCGTTGTATCAAAAAGAAAAAACTTTCAATTTACCTCACACTTTGCAGTCCATTACACGTCTATATTTCAGACGACAGTGTAATGCTTTCCACACTAAAAAGGTTACATTATTTACAGTCTGTTTTTTGTATGACTCCCAACTTCTTATCACAGGTATTGGCAAGAAAACTGTTCCCATTTATACTTTTCTACAGCGGGTTTTAATTCTGCAGCTGGGGTCTTGAAGATGCAGAAGGGTACAGTATGTGGTGCAGATCACAGTGTGTATAACTTTTTTGTTTTCCCATTCGATTTATGTTGAACTTTTTTTTTTTTTTTTTTTGTAAAGTGACAAATTTAAATGAAATATTCATGAGAGAAGTGTAGGTCTTTTGTATTACCAATTTTGAAGAAGTGACATTTACTTATCACTTTTTTGCACTTGTTTATTGCTTTTTGGTGTTCCACAGTATAGAGTGGACAGTGAGCCAACAATACAAGTTTAAATGACTTGAGGCTGTTGCATAACAAAGTCATAATTGAGGTGAAGGTAAGCATGTAGAAATCCCAAGTTCAAAAATAAAAAAATAAAACAACAGAAAAAGCTTTAAAAAAACTTTTTTTAGTGATGCTGATAACATTTATTATGAATTTTTAAAACTTTACAGTAACAAGACTCATATTTTTATTTATTTTTTCCCCATCACAGTCTATTTTTCCCATCAAACTCTACAAAAACAAACATTTGCCAAATGGATGCACTTAAAACAAAGGATATCTAACCACTGATCTCATATGTGTGAGGTGGCTCTAATGTTTGGGTTTTTTGTTTTTGTACTGTTACAGGAGATGAAACACGGCAGAGGGTCAAGTTTACCGATGAGCGGGTGTGCAAAAGTCATCTTCTCAACTGCTGTCCACATGACATTCTGTCAGGAACTGTAAGGAGCCTCTATATTCTTTAAACTTTGTGACAAACGTCTTTGAATACATAAACATATTTGACATACTTTATAAATACATCATAGTATATTTATAATGATGAAAATAATGATCTTGTTTGCTATGTCTTTGTTAGCGTATGGACCTGGGGGAATGTACAAAGATCCATGACTTGGCACTTCGGGCGGACTATGAAATAGCCTCCAAAGAGAGAGATCTTTTCTTTGAGCTTGATGTAAGTGAAGCAATATGAGCAAGTCTTTTTTTTTTTTTTTCATTCTAAGAAAACTGTTGTTAAAGTCCCCCTATGACAATTGTTTTCTTTAATATAAATGTTCCCAGTGGTGTTTTGATTATAAAATTAATTCATTCATTCATTCATCTTCTTAACCGCTTTGTCCCTTTCGGGGTCACTGGGCTGCTGGAGCCTATCCCAGCCACTGTTTCGTTCTTAAGATCATGTTTTCTCAAACAAGACTTATTCTTTTTTTATTGGACGTAAAGGCAGTGGATCATCTGGAGTCATTCATTGCTGACTGTGACCGAAGAACTGAGCTCGCAAAGAAGCGCCTGGCTGAAACTCAGGAAGAGATCAGTGCTGAGGTGGCAGCAAAGGTAACGATTTACAGTCCTGTTTTCTTATTTCGTGTTTTGCCATCACACAATAGCTATTTCAGGCTGTGTGGTTTTACTTTCTTTTAGGCAGAGAAAGTGCATGAGCTGAATGAAGAAATAGGGAAGCTTCTGGCCAAGGCTGAGCAACTTGGAGCGGAAGGCAACGTGGATGAAGCTCAGAAGGTTCTGCAGGAAGTGGAAAAGGTCCGCACCAAGAAAAAGGATGCAGAGGTTAGTAAGGAGCGCTGGCCAAATGAAACCTCATACATGAATTGAGCAAACCTTTCCTTTACTAATACTTTAATTCATCCATGTTTGTTTCTGCTCAGGAGGAATACAGGAACTCCATGCCAGCCTCCAGCTTTCAGCAACAGAAACTCAGAGTTTGTGAGGTCTGCTCTGCATATCTAGGTCTCCACGACAACGACCGCCGTCTGGCTGACCATTTCGGTGGAAAGCTTCACCTGGGCTTCATTCAGATTAGAGAGAAACTGGACCAGCTTAAGGTATTTACCGGGTGCAGTCCTACCTAAACGGTAAACTCATCTGGGTGGAGGGATTTTGTTTAGAGTCCAGACCAATAATTTCAGAGGTTGTTATAGGTTGATGCTGCTTCTTATTTGTGTGCTTTTTGTGTTATCTTTCAGAAAACTGTGCTTGAGAAGCAAGAGAAGAGGAACCAGGAGCGCTTAAAGAGACGAGAGGAGAGAGAAAAGGAGGAGAAAATGAAGAGGAGGTGAAAGAACATTTTAAATTCTGGCAAAATATTCTGGAGGATCAGTTACTTGTTTCATGTACTTTAAACCTCATTCACTTTTGCCATTTCTTTACAGAACCAGATCACGGAGCAGGGACCACAGAAGGTACATTTGTAATCTTCATTCAGTGCAGTCAGAACTAGCTGGGGGAAATCCTAAACTTGTACGCCCCCCCCCCAACCCCCCCAGGTCCCGTTCTCGTGACCGCAGAAGGAGGCGTTCTCGCTCCACGTCCCGGGAAAGACGCCGTTCTCGTTCACGCTCCAGAGACAGGAGGAGGAGGCACCGCACCCGGTCCCGCTCACGCAGCCGAGGTCACCGCCACAGCCATAGCCACGAGCAAAGCTCCAGACACAAGTATGCATGCTCACACTTTACATTTCACCCCAAAGGCAACAGTGAGCTTTCCAATAAATCACTCCCACCACCGTGATACAAACATTCTCTCTCTCTACATAAGTTGTCATTTTCCATCATTTGAAAGTTGTTAGACATTTTGCCATAAGCTACATTTTGCCCACAGAGCAAGATTATGATGGGATTGACAAGAGCAAAAACAAGTCACATTTTTTCCTGTCTGCATCAACCTGACGCATAATTACTGTTCAGGATACGCGCACTAGTTCCCCAGCAAGTAAAAAAATTCAATGCCAAACTATATAATACCCATGCGTGACATACTGGGAAAATAGGCCTCTTGCTTTAGTATTGGTATGTGTCACAGGTCTTCGAGGGATCGAGAGCGCTCGTCCAGAGACCGCTCGCGGGAGCGAGACAGGAGGGATGGCGTGAACGGCAGGTCAGACTCCCGCCGAGCCGAAGATAAGGACATGGGAGACTTCTAAAGACCAAACCCCATCTACTACACACAGCCGCCTGTCCTTTGTCTGTCCATTGATAATATTCCAGTGTTGCATACAGTCTTTGCCTTGACCCCTTTATACTCCTTTCTCTTTTATTTTTAAATCCTGCCCCATCCTCATCATAGAACCTGTTTGTTTTTTGTTTGCTTTGTTTTGTTTTTCTAGTTTCCAAATCTCTAAGAAAGCTTCTGGATTTGGCAGGTTGATTATTGATTATAGATGTAATAAAACACCCACATCTATAATGTAGTTTTAAGCCGACACATCCCTCCTTATAAATCCCCGTAAAATGAGTCAAACATAGTGAACAAATCTGTTTATGGAATTGAATTAAAAATGTTAGTTTCTGATTCTTTTGTTGCAAACTGAAAAAACCTTGTCAGAAGCTCAAAACTCATTGAGCCTGTAAGCTGTCATTGTTTAAAAGAAAAATTATCCTTTTTTTCCTTCTCTATCTGAAACTGTTTTTGCTTTGTGTAAAAATGCATTTCTTGACTGTTCACATAAATATCTTCATGACTTTGTTCTCAAAAGCTCAAATTTCAAATTAAAATGACAGAGGTTTTAAAGTTGGTTGTATATGTGGCTTCACTTCTTTAAAACAAACAAGAAACTTTACGCTTTCTTTGTAATGAGTACTAAGTTAGGACTTCACAGAATTTAACTAGAAGTTCTTTTAGTCTTGATGTCTTTATCTTATTTTTCTGTAAGGGGCTCTGTACTAAAGCTACATACCGTACACGGAGGAGGAAAAAACTGCAAGTGCCACTAAAGTGTTCAAATATTTAATGAATGTAGCAGGTTTACATTGAAGACATTACATTCATTGACAACTTCCTTGACTTTAAAGTGATCATGATGCTTTTTTTTTAGCACAAAGTCAGCTAAGTCTGTCAGGCACTTGAGCTGTGATAAATACAGTGAATACATTTACAGTCCAATGCGCGGTGGCGGCCGGCGTCAGAGCAGCGGTTGATCCGACTCCGCGGTGTGGATCTTCTGCAGCTCACAAAGTGCTGCTCTCCAGCTTCAAATCCACCTTCATTTTCTGTTTCTCCATTACTGCTTCCAACTCTGTTGCCCTTCTTGCATCCTACCCAAAAAAAAAAAGCAGAAAGAAAAAACATGTTATTAAAATGCATTTTCATAGAGGGAATTCAGTGCTAAACACAAGTGGTTACATACACACAAAAATCAGATTTTGGTGGTTATCACATGACATCAATAACATAATGGGATAAAAATCGTCAGTTATGATCCATTATCACATTATGTGATTATATTTTTCAATATTCATGTATGGAAAGTGAAAAACAACTAAAATGTAGAATTTGCTGACCATATATTCCCCCAAATGGTGAAGAGGAAATTTCAAAATAAAATGTTGAATTCCTAAAGTGCATGTAGACTCAACAAATCTGATTGCCACAGTTATCTGATTACCTCTTATCGCTTTTTATAAACAGGCTCAGTGTAATGAGTTCGTGGACGTGTGACAAGTTTTTCTGACATAAGAAGTCAGATTTTTCTTCCCTTTTTGGAAATAAACTCCTTAATTTACCTCTAGCAGCGCTTTTTGCACAGTGAGCTGGCTGTAGACTCTGGTGCCCTCCTCTGGAATCACCTCTCGCAGCTCGTCTTTGGTGAGGGAGAACAGCTGAGCTCCTGTCAGCACACCCAGACATTTCACCGTTCTGGGGGAAAAAAATGACCAAAATGACGCTGAGTGCCAAGCTTCATAGAAAAAATTGACCGTCATGTAGCTGTGCTCCAAAAGGGAAGGACTCACGGCTCACTGAAGCCCTTCCCTCTTAGCCACTCGGTCACTTCCTCTGGAGGGGAGTGATAATCCAGAGGAACGCTGGTCTCCGAGGAACGAGGGATGACCAGAGGTTTGTTCAGGTTGGCTTTCCCGTTGGTCAGCCTCTGCAGCAGCTCATCGTTCACCAACATAACTGAAGAAAAAGATTGAAACGTTGGCCTGTCAAATTTTATACTTGAAAAGAAAATGGAGACAAACATAGTTCTGTTATTTTTAGGTTAAGATTTTTACTTTTTGTATATTTAAATGTACAGTTTTGTACCTTTGTCTGTTTCATCTGCTACTTGCACTGCTTGGTTGTAGGAAGGTAAGGTGTGAGGGCGCTGAGGGGAGGAGGAGGCCGTCCTGGGCAGGGCAGGAGGGCTGGGTTGGACTCCAAGGAGAGTTTTGGGTGGAGCATTTGCAGGAGGGGGAGTTGGAGCCTGCAGAGAAAAAAAAACAACATTGGGAATTCCTCCGAAATGCACAGGTGGAAGCACACCTGAGAGGCGCAAGTGATTTCTTACAGGGGGTGGTCCGTTGGTGGGGTGTTCTATGTGAGTCACTGGTTCTAGGATGTTAAAGGGCACAAAGCCGATCTGGTTGAATCGATTGCGACACTTCCACCAGCGTTTGGAGGATTCGATCACCTGTAGGACAGAAGAGCCGCAGGGAGTCGCATTTCATAAACTGAATTTGATTAACATTTCTAACAATAAAAAAAAAAAAAAAACTTCAATTTTTACCTCAAGAGTTTCTCCTTGTTGCACTGAAAGCTCACTATTATTCCTGGCTATGAAGTCATAACTGCAGCTGTAGAGTCTCTCTGCATCTGGAGGAAGTGCAACCCTTGGGGTAAAAAGAAACAAAAAAATATATATGTAGTCATGCAATCCTTGTACGCAAGATTGAAAACCCTTATTAAGCATAACCTACATGTCTTCATAGTTGTTTCTGTCTGAAAGACGCTTGGACTGAGGCGGCTGTTGCTACAAAGGACGTAAACAGGACAATGTTAATGATCAGTGTGTGGAAAAAAGCATAAAAGGCTGCAGGTGGTCACATGAAGCCCCACAGCACAAAAGAAACATCCTATTTTAAGACAAACTTCATTTATTCTATAAATAAATGAATTAATGAAACGTATTGAAGTTGGTGACTACAGATGAGCAGCTGCAATATCTGGACCTCAGGAGAGGAAACTGAAACTATTTCTCCCCTTAAGTTTAGTTCAATTCAATTAAAAGCCGATTCACAACTAATGTTGTCTCAGTACTCCACACTAAACGCAAGACATAGCAAATCCAGCAAAAAGACCTGAATATTTTTATTGCACTGAAGTTGCCAGTTTAATCAAATTAAAGCCAGACCCTGCTGTGTTTACAGACTGAAACAAAAAAGGAGCAAAGCCGGATTTGAGGGAAAGAGGAAACTGAACCCTATAACAGTTTTTGATGTTTTTGCTAAAATATTAAAGGCAAAAAGGTGCATAAAAATAACCCAGGTCAGCGAAGAACTGCATAATAATATCAAAGTCAAAGTCAGTTCTTTAAGGTTCAGAAGTTTAGAATCAAAGTTTGAATTTTGAGGTTAAATTTTTAATTTAGAAATTACAGTTTTGAATTTTAAGGTTAAAATTTTATTTTTATTTATTTTAAAATTTGAAACAAAAATAAGAGCGTTAAAGGAGAAAGTCGGCAAACTGAGACTAAAAGCCAAAAATTTTGACTAAAAATAACTTAGAATTTTGAGATTTTACTTTACTTTGGAATTATGGTAAGAAGACAAAATACATTGGAAATTTCATCAAGAAAGCCACAACAAACACAAATGTGTAAATAAAGTTAAGATTTTCCAAAAAAATTATATTACATTGTACCATCCTTTATTTATTTGTGATTTTTTTATTTTACATTTTTGACAGTTAAATAAATCCCTGATGTTCCCTTTGTGCCAGAAATAGACAGACAGTGGACACAAAAACATATTTTTGGTACAAACGGAACGTCAGATATTAAAAGGCTTTTTACACTATACTACTCCTTTTGTCTCTCCTCAGTAATGTTTTCAGTCACTCTGAGCACAAAGACATTCAGTATAACCAGCTAGTTCCAAATCCCAAACAAGTATTCCATACCTCTTGTTTTACGAGGAGAGCCTCATGCTTGTGTTGTGACTCAACCGGATCCTCCCAAACCTGCCCGTCCGCCCTCGCAGCTTCGGGCTTCCACCCATCCAAGAACACAGGAGTGTATGGAGCAACAGGTCCTCGGAGCTTAGATCTTAGAAGGACAGGACAATTCACAGCTTTGCTCCTTAATGTTACTTGAATATTTGTCTGATGGCTGAGGTTAGGTTACCTTGTTCCACAACAAATTCAGTTTCCATCTTGTCTTTGACGTTGATAATATAATTACTTTAATGTTCCTTATTTAGTCTATAATTCTTTTCAAGCTGCAAATAACCAATGTGTCCCAGTGGTACACGCTAGAATGTAGAATTTGGCCATATTTTACAGCTATTGTGTTAAAAAGTGAAAAAATAGTTTTTTTAAATATTCCATAAAGTTAAAAAAAATTAATTAAACTTAGCAGTTATTAAGTGATATGGATATATACTAGTAATTGTGGAGAATTTGTGTGTTTCTATATTTTATTACTGACCGGGGGTGTGTCCAGTTGGGGCCCAAAGACGTCCACAGTTGCTTCTCCTCTTCGTTCAGGGTTTCTTGCAGCAGGGAAATGGCGGAGTTAGTCATGGCAGGGCTGGACACTGCAGCTCCCATGGCTGGTCCCCCTGTTGTTTTCACCATCTGCAACACACCCAGATCCCATAGCATCACTGATAATGCCCTCAGGTGTTTAAACATGGCATGCAATGATAGAGCCAGCAAATGGAAGTAGACATTGTTACTCATTCTTTTGGTAAAACACACACATTCAAAGACACACATGCAATCCAAATAGCTGCTACCACACAAAGCAACATTCAGAGATCTCAATAAGTGACGCACGTGAGTTCTGACAATGCAAACAAAACGCTTGTGTTAAACCTGATTCATTTACGCGAAGCATCAACTGACACTCCATATCTTCTAAGGAAGTAGCACTGATATTTTGTTAAATACTTTTGTGGCATTATAGCAAAACACTACAAGTGCATTATTCTATTAGTTCTTTAAATCCCACCATGCCTTATTTGTAGACTTTGGAACAGGGTGGAACAGGGGGGCCTGACCAGTTGTAAAGACACAGCCCAGATCTAAACTCATTGTTTGAAAAGTCTACTGAGAGAACAGCCTGATCAAACACATTCCTCCTGATCGAGGTCAAACCTGTGTAAACACGGAATTCTAACCACACCGCAGAGCTACAAAAAGGACTCTCCATTACATAATATGTGTTTACCTGTTAGATCAATAGTTGGTAGAACAGCGGTTTAAATCACTGGGCACACAGCAAATGCATGTGTAAACATAAAACTATTCTACACACCTTTTAGTTTTCTTCTAAAGGCGTATCCTTTTTGACCTACACTGATGTAAAATGATCTCTGGGAAAGTTTCCATGCAGTCAATTTCCAATCTTTGACTGAGAATCAGCTGACAGCTGCACGAGAAAAACCTGCAATTTTTCCAGCCTTTATTTTTAGGTTAAACAACGTGGATTGTGAAACTTTGGTGCAGCAGATCCTTAACTAGAGAGGCAACATCACCACCCTGAATGACACTTTCCAAAGCCAGAGGCTTTACAACAAAAGGGAGATAAAAAGAACATTTTCAATGTAAGCAAATAAGATCAAAAGTTTTAAAAAAAAAACGACAGCATAATTAAATTAGTTAGATCAAATTTTGGATTGTACGCTTTTTAAAAACTTGTGCTTTTACTTTGTTTCATTAATTCATTTATCTTTTTCCGTCTCATGGGTTGACAGGAGTCATTTTTTTCTTCTGGAGATACATTTTGATCATTTATTGCCCTTTTGTAGTGATTCTTTTCTGTAATTTCCCTGCCATGAATCTTCATATCACTTTTTCCTCCTCTACACCCATCTGTCTCCCACTCATATATAGAGCGCTATATATTTCGGTGACACCAGCAGCTCCCCCTGCCTGCCTCTCTGAACCCGAAGGCTAGTGTACCTGGATGTTTCCATAGTCTAGATCTATGGAAAACAAGTTTATTTTAAGATGCTCATCAAATCCCGTAGAAGCTTTTTATACACACTGACAACACCTCGTGTCCACAGCAGGTGCTGAGGTGGAATTTATCACGCTGACTCACCATATCTAGAGGTTTGAACACATGATGCACAAGCTCCTCTGATGAAGGACTGACGATGGTTGATTTTAGACGGGCCTGATGAGCACAGATAGGGATTTATTATTAACTCAGAAAAACTATCAAAAAGATCCGTATATTCAGAAAATAATACACACCAGGAGGCTGAAGCAATATTTGAATTTCTGAAAGATTTCGACAAATTCCTCCGCCTGTGGGGGTTGGGCCTTTGCAGCAAGCATTTCATCTGTTGACAGACAAATACGTTGTCATTAGTTAACACAACAGTGCCGCATGATCTTAAAAGCCTGTTTTCATTGCTTCTCACCTTCAGCGCTTTGCTTTTTACTTTTCTTTTTCTTCTTGGTTTTCCTCTGTGATAGCACCAGCGCAGCATCCGCAGTCTGCTGCAACTTGCCCATGAAACTCTCGATGTCATCAAAACAGTGATTGAGGATGCCCTGAGGAAAGGCACAACCATTTTTTGTTGTTTGGCAGTTTAGATTGGAAATATAGGCACAGGTGACCTTATCGACTCAAAGGTGATGAAACGCCGTACCACTTCTCTCTCCGCTCGCAGGAAAGAAATATCAGGGCCGCCGTTTACACCATTTGCTGCTGAGTAAGAAGGCGGACAGTTCAGTTGCGGCCATTTTCAGTTCCTCCCCACTTTTCCCCCATATTTACATTTAAATACCACACCCTTCCAGAATCTTAAAGCTATTTCTGTGCCACTGTGAGGTTTTTCATTTTTTTACAATCATTTAGCACTAAATTGCATATTTTCCATCTGTCTAAGGCTGATTTGTCAGGTTTTCTCACCTCTGAGTCCAGGATATGGTGGGGGGTTGACTGGTGGGGGATTTGGAGCATGGGCGATAGGGTGGCTCGGTATTTCACGGGGTTCCAACATCTCTCCGTCTCTTGGAGAAGCCCTTAAAGAGGGGAAAAGAATTTCTCTTGGAATCTTGGATTACAAGTTAGCTTTTCGTTGAAAAACGCCTTTTTTGCGACATCCCATCGCCACCCTTCACAGATTGGCTTAAGTGATAAGAGACACAAATGTATAAAGCATTTGGAACAGTTTGAGAAGATCTTCTATTTGTTTTGCTGCTCAAACAATTACCTCCCTTTGTCCGTGATGGGACTCAATGAAATTCAACCCCTGTGACCTTAATCCATGGACAGAAGAGCAAACAGCCCAATTGTGCTAGATCATATCTGTATCATTGAATGCAAACATTTATGACTTTAAAACTGTTTTAAATACATTATTATATCATTGACATTATTGTAAGTAAAAAATGTCTAACTTTTCAGGCTCAAGGGCAAAAATTTCAAGGTGCTAACTAAAAGACTTTCAGAAGATTTTTTCGTTTAAAAGTCCACCAGCTGCCTTTCTTACCTGACAATTCGGGCCTTGGACTCGGAGTTTCCTTGAAAGACCAAAAAATTCAATATATATAATCCACTGAGGCTCTAAAACTGGACTCTGCGCCTGTCCTCCCTCCTCTGCTGTCTCTGCTTTCTGTCACTGTGGCCTTGCTGTCTTCCCGTGTCACGCCTTCTTAAGCTATGTGGAAACCAGCAAAACAAGTTTCTGTCCCTGTCAGCTGTTTACACTGTCATTGTGAGTTTCTCCCTCCCTTACCTTCGACAGGTGGACGGGTGTCACAAGTCTGCTTTGACTCATAGAACTTTGGGTGAGATGGCAGAGGCAGTGTTGATGACTGACCAGCTAAAACCTGAATCTGGTTTCGCAGAGTATTACACAGCCACACCAACACATATGAAATAAAAATCTGGACACTAGAAGGCCTTAGGAGACGTGTCAAACTCAAGGCCTGTGGGCCAAATGTGGCCCGCCATGTCATTTTATGTGGCCCGCCAGAGCATGAAAGTTTTTAATTTCTTAAAATAAAAATAAAAGCTGGTGTGTCTTTATTCATATCTAGGGGGAATCGGACTTGAAATATCGGATTGGGCAATTATACATTAGGATTTAAACACTGTCCATATAATCTAACCTGTCAGAATCAAATACTAAAGTAACAAGCAAACATATGTTTTCTATGCAACTGTAATTGTCACTTTAAAAAGTTAGGATAAATAAATAATGAGTTATTTAACATTAAGGAGTACAGTAGTTCAATTATTTTCATTACATTTGGTTACATGTATAAGTTATATCTGGCCCTTTGAGGACAACCACTTTGCTGATGTGGTCCTCAGTGAAACTGAGTTTGACACCCCTGCCTTAGGATACTGTCAAAATATTACAAGTGAGATTAAAAATGTAATTTCAGTACCTCAAAGGGTAAGGAGGGCTCTTGCCTCTAGTGGAAGAGGATGAAACTCCATGCGTGATGTCCTCACAGATTTGCTCTGCCTGTGAAAGAAAGTGGCGTCACCTGACAAACCCGAAGTAATGAAACTACCAAAACATCTGTGTCACTTATTCATTCAGGAAACACTAAAGACAGATACTCACCCTCACAGTTTCACAGCTGAAGAAAAGGATGTCAGGCTTAGTCTGTTCGGTTACTTGGCACACCAATAAAAGCATCGAGGGGAAGCGTTTCTCACTGGTAATGGAGTCACAGCGGTAGATGTTTTTGAGAGCATAACTCTCCACCTCCTCCTTCGTAAAAATTTGACAATATAATGAAAAGTATATTAGTTATTTCTAAGTTTAGACTGCATTTAAATATAGCATAATCAGGTACATAAAGAAAAAGGTACATAAATTAAATAATGGGCATAATGTTTCCTTCAAATTTTGCATTAATTTGTCACACATTTGAATAAAATATGCCTTTATGGAAAGATAAGCATGACAATAGGCAAGCAGCCTACACCCATATGAAACAGACCAAGTAGAATACATTCTGTCTTTTAGAGAGATGGGCTTAAAGAGGCAAAAACAGATGTTTAAGCAGAGCAACCGACTTTGATTTCCATGAAACATTAACATCCAGAAAAACTCCACCTATGCCACAAAACGATCACATATCCGCTCTTACCTGGGTTGTTATGTCTCGAAGATGAACACCCTCTCCATCAATATCTAAAAACATTTTTTGACTCCAAAGTTTGTTACTCTCAGCCAAAAAAGAGAGACGAGTCTGCGCCTCCTCCACACTCTGTACATCCCCATCCTGGAGTGAAAATGTCAGAAGATGCTGGAAATAAAAAGGACAACATGGCAACAATAAGAAAAATGACCCCTTTTATAATGGATTTAACAAAAATGAAAAATTAAAACTTTGTTTTGCTGGAAAGGGGTTAAAGTGTTTGTGTGTCAGACACAACTCACGTTAACAAGATGTCGTTTGAAGCTCATTGTTATTTAGTCGCTGTGTCAGCTCTGCTGTTGGTACAAAAAATTTGTTTAGTGGGAATTCAACAGGAAACAGTTGATTTATGAAGTACTGATGAGTTAAACAGAAGTTTAACCTTCTTTTCTGTGAGTCAACATTCTAAAAATGTGCCAATTGTGTTTTCTTTTTTTTATTCTGCCTTAACCTATCTTGTCTGCGCCTTTGTAACATGAGTTCATGCAGTGAGTTAGAGAGCTGCCTAACCAGTCTGGCTGCAGCACAATCTCACTATTCAATCTCACTGTTCCTCACTGACCATCAATGAAGGACTCACTGGAGTCACAGAAAGCAAATATTAGGAGTCACTTCCGAGGGCTTTCAGCTAATGCATCAAACTGTGTTGTAAAACTAACATTTGTTGATCAAATTAGGGCACATCACACTTTAAAATAAAGAACTTTTAAAAGAGAAATATGAAAATATGACAAAAAATATAAGGTCCCACACGTTAGTTATTATTTTGAAAAAGCATAAATACACATTAGACTGCATTTATTACTAAAGTGATGAAAGTAATATATTTTCAATCATCCACTTCTCTGGTTTTTCAATTAGTGAAAACAAACAACAACAAATAAAGACTCTTAAACTCTAACATGCAAAAAAAAGGTAGATCATTGGAAATGGATGCTGTTCAAAGACAATTAAGTTCTGTATCTAGTATTTGGGATTAAGAGGTATTTTACTGGTAAAGCTTTCATATTATAAATCAATTAAGATCCACAGAGAAAAGCAAAACATGAATGGTTGAAGAACGTACCAAAGCTGACGGGATCCAACAGCTTAGGTGATGATGATGTGTCTTCGTTCGTCTCCGCAGGTATTTTCACTTTGCTCTCGGGAGTTATGTCAAAGCAAAAGGAGTGTCACCTTATGAGTCCCGCCCAGCATCAACAGCACCTTAGAGATGAAAAATGTGCTCTTTTAGTCACCGCTTCAGGATTACATATACCATAATGAATGACAACTACGGGCAGATTATAATATATATATGTGTGGGTGTGTGTTTGGTCGCACTCCTTCAGCTATACACCTCAACTTTTCTGTTTAGTTTTTGTGTGTTTATAGAAAACTCTTCACTAGTTTGACATGATCTATAAAGTCTTGTACCGAGAACAAAGACAAAGCATAAACTCACGCGTGTGTAGGTTTAGTCCTCTCTTACGTTTTGTCCTCAACGCACCTCAGAGGTGTTCAAGCCCAACTTTTCAGCCAATCAGAAGTGGCAGTGGGCGGGGCCAGGTCACACTGACAATCGCAGTTGACTTTGCTGCAAAGGGTACTGAGAATACTTGTGTTAAATTCGTGTCAGATTTTTGATAACAACAGGTAAGCGGGTCGGACTTTCGTAGTGAAATATATATTAGATATGAATATGCGTTATTCATAATGTGGTCTGTCTGTTTGGGGTGATGACAACGATGCTTTTACCTACAGGACAGGCATACGTGGCAAAGAGAGCTTGTTTGTGTTTATAAAATGTGCTCACCCCACCAGTCTGACGGAAGGTGTGTGTGTTTTTATTTAGAAATCCATTTTAAATAGTTAAAAACTTTGTCTTTTTCATATATGGCTCTCGATGTTTTGTTTCGGTGTTGTTTTTAAATTATTCTTTAAATTTAAGCCCGTAAAAGTAAGAAAACAAGTTACACATCTTGGGAGAAAAGTTTGTTTAAGTCCTACAAACAAAAACGGAATGTTCTTAATTACGCAGTTATTGCTTTTAAGAGAAAGTGAATGTTTGCCTGCGGTTAATGATGTGAGGAAACTTAGCCTTAAAGTGTGTGTTAATGGCTTAGGAGACTATGATTTGATAGCCACTGGAATTTGTATTTTTAATAATAAATTATTGGTAAGAAATTTCATCAATGTCTAAATGGATTTGATATCATGTGGAGATATTTTCTGTTGTGTCTTTAAGTTAACGGACGTATTCCTTCCTCTGTTAGGATCGGCACTCGCAATTTCGTGCGGTCCCTAAACGCAGCATTGTAGGCGCGGTTATTGCATCACACGGAAGACTACAACATCGGCTTCAGGAAAGCCTTGAGCATCTAAAATACGCGGGTAAATGGGTTATAGCATGTTCTCGTGCGATTAAAACAACAACTTTTATAATTGTAGTGTAATGGTTTGTGTCTGATGTTTACCTATAAAAACTTGAACAAATAGGGATTTCGAGCGCGTGGTACGGTCCTTGTGGCAGTTGTAGTCGCACGTGCTCGTTATCTGAGTAAAGTAGCACGATGAAAGATTGTCGTCGATAGTTTCGCCTAAGGTCAGTTTTATTGTCATTAAAATGACACTTGTCGCTGCAGACTTGGTTTTTGTTTGTTTATTTATTTTCTGGCTCCCTTGTTTGTTGGAATGAGAAAGAATGTTACAACGTGGTTACTGGTAACGCACTCTGTCTGTTGCCTTGTCGCTTACAGCTATCATCATATTTATGCTAGTTACTAATGATCTACCAGTTATGTGAAGTATTTCCAGTGAGACTGTTTAATCTGGGATTATCCTAAACCCAAGGCAGAGTGAGAATACTTAAGTAATTCACCATCTGTTTGGTGGAAAAGCCGTTCTTGCTTCAGTTCAAAACAAGAAGCAAAAGAGCATTTCATTACTTTTGCAAAACTACATCAAACCTCCTTAGGTCTCCACAAACAAAACCATCAGGGTAGGAAAAGTATAGTTAGCTGATTTTTTTTTCTTTTTTTCTCACCTTGTTTTAGGTTTATTTTTACTTTAGATTCACATAATACAACAAATAAAATAAAAATTAGGACTTAAAAACTAAGTGCACTTTTACAAAAGACTTTCTAATCTTAGTTTAAAAATGTTTTTCCTTGAATTTAATCCTTTTTTTTAGACTATTAGCTATTTGAAACGTTTTGTATCTTTTCCCATCAGTTTTGTATTGCTTAATCTAAATTGTAAAAGCTGTTAAAGGAATATTGTTTTTAAGACTTTTTGGTTAAGATGGGTGGTTAACTATTAGATTTCGACTGCTCTATTACTGTTTTTTAATTGTGTTTTTTGTTTTATCTGTGTTATTTTACTATGTTATTCTTTTTTATATTTTACCATTTTGCTTTTTAATTAATTTATTCATTTAACATTTTAGCTATTTCATTGTTTTGAGTGCTGATGTCCAGTGCCTTTTTTAACTTTGGTCATTTTTAGGCACCATATAAATAAAAGTGATTCCTTTTTTCTTTTTTTTTCTCCTCCTGTGTGTGTCTAAACTGTAAATAAAGACAAAGAAACTAATTGATAATTAAAAATAATTACAACACCACTTAATTTTTCACTATAAAAGCTGCAGTGATGCACCTCTATGCAACACAATGATCAAATTTCCGCGATGCTGACAAAGTGTCAGATTTATTTTTGGTCATTAAATGGTCTTTTCTTCTGTGTTTTAGATGGAGAAACAGCCGTTGCCAGCTGATGATGACAAAACAGAAACGTTAGAGTCGGAGGTTGATGCCCTCACCGGTGAGGAGAGGCCGCAGTGCTCGTCGGAGCCTGCAGCGCGAGCAGGATGGAACAGCAAAATAGAGTATTTTTTGGCTCAGGTGGGATTCAGCGTCGGCCTCGGCAACGTTTGGAGGTTTCCGTATCTGTGTCATCAGAATGGAGGAGGTAAGAGCTGGAAGACAGGGAATTTAGTTTACAACAATCTTTGTATGTGTTACGCACAAGGGGTTAAGGTGGCGATTGAGTTCAGCGGGAAAAATGGAATTTCTTTATCACAGATGTTTATTTATTTTATTTGAGAAGAGATTCACAGATGGTTAACTCAAAAGAACAGCAAACAATCTGAAATTATTTAATATTTAGAGCTCTGTCATACAAACACCTGTTTCAACGTTAGACATTTTTAGAGTATCAGTGCATCCCCTTTTTTTCCCCATTCTGTCTAAGGTGCTTTTCTCCTGCTGTACGTTCTCCTGCTGCTGGTCTTGGGAATTCCTCTCTTCTTCCTGGAGCTGGCGGCCGGTCAGGCCATTCGGCAAGGCAGCATCGGAGTGTGGAAGTACATCTCTCCCAAGCTTGCAGGAATCGGTTACTCCAGCTGTGTGGTAATATAGAAATAATTTGCTTAATATGTTTCATCTCACCTAGAACTAGAATGAGAACTTTTCCACAGTTCTGAATTGATCATCTCTTTAGTTGAACGTTTAGGTCCATCGGATAACCCTGTTCTTACATTTCCTCAGGTTTGTTTTTTCGTGGCTCTTTACTATAATGTGATCCTCGCCTGGAGTCTCTTCTACCTTGGGAACTCCTTCCAGTACCCGTTACCATGGGAACAGTGTCCAAAACAGGGGAACATAACAGGTACACACAAAACTGCTGTGATGATGCAGCACTTTTACAATAATCCTGTCAATGTTGTTTAATTTGTTTCAGTGTTCCATATTTTAGTAGTATTGCTTTTTCTGAAACTCTAGTTTTAACAAAAAATGTTTATTTTTTATACAGTACACTTTTGAAGAACTGCCTTAAAAAAATCTGAAACAGGAACTAGATTAAGTGGAACTAACATACATGTTAGTCTAAATGCTATAATCTGACAAACTCACAGAATTATTTTTGTTGCCACTGACTTGAGCTTCCTAAAACACATCAGGAGGCACAGCTGCAGAACAGACCTACATGTGGTTTTGTATATTTGGACCAAATGGACAGTTTATCTCTGCTTTTTAAAATGAATTTTAGAGCAAGAGCTTTGCGCTCTGCTGACACAGCCATCTGGGAGTCATTATAGTTATTATAGTTTGTGTTTTGTAGTCGAGGCACATTTCTCAAAGGGAAATAATCGCATTTAGACAAGATGTTGAAAGAGAAATGTAATTTCCAGCTTCGACCATTAAAAATCCTACAGCACACACTTTGTGGGCGTGATGTTGCTGCATCTCTCCATCTTCTATAGGTGTTGCAGTCAATCCAGAACCCCCTAGTCCAGGGGTGGGCAATTATTTTGACTCGCGGGCCACATAGGGTTCCAAAAATTGGATAGAAGGGCCGGAGCAGGAGCAGATGCGTGGAGTGAGAAAGAAATAACATGCAATCTGGATGAAAACATTTGGATTGAAATGTTTTTAGGTTAAAACTTTTGTTCTCAATTTAGAGCCAATTGCACCAATGGCTTGATGTACCTAGAGCAGGTCCCCAAACTTTTTCTTGTGAGGGCCACAATAACTCTTTTTCTTTAAACTTCTTTTATCTTTCTGTTATTGTAAAACCCTATAATAAAGTTTTATTAATTCGTGATCCTTTTAATAAAATAAATGACACTATTTATGAAATTTTAAAAAATGACCAAATAACTGTGATTTTCAAAGACAAAAAGTCAGGAAAAAATATACTGATACATTAAAAAGAAAAACTAATAAACAGTCGATCCTCTCCAATCATTTTCCCGCTGAGACTTTGAGGGCTGCAGCTCCTCACATACCTTACAGCTTATGCTAAAACCGAGCAGCTGTGTCCTGCACGTCTGTTTCTCATCCAGTAATAATGAAAAAAAGCAAATTTCTATTTCTTCTGCTGCAGCTATGCATATATCTGTGTTCCCTTTTCACCAGTACAGAGTTCCCTCATTTATTGCAGGAGTTACATTCTAAAAATAACCGTGATCGGTGAAATCCACGGAGAAAGATTACAGACGTTTATGGCAGTAAAACTCCTCACTGCCCACTTTATGCACTTTTCTCAGACAGACATGAATATTTTCACCCTTTTCTCTTGTTTAGATTCTCAAACCTTCATAGAAATCAGGTCCACGATCTTAGAATGAAAACAAAGATCTGCTCGATTACAGATTTCTGTAGATCTAAAGAGCTCCACGTTTCTGTACAGGACACAGGGCACGGAGGAGATTGATTGACAAGGTCTCCGGCCAAACAGGACACAGAACAGGGTGCGCTGTTTAAAAAAAGCAGCATGATTGCTCTAAAAGAATGAGCTAAACTGGGAAAGATGAACTGCGATGTAGAAAAGGGAAAACTGTCTTTTGTTCTATTTGACAGGGATTTTAGAGGGTTTACAGTTGGAGCACAGACTGCAGAAGGGTGGAATAAAATGTCATGCAGGTTCAATGCAGGTTGTGATCGTGTTGCCAGATAAATATAAAAAACATGGGTCTCTGATATTGTTCAGTGGGCCGGACCAAACATGGATCTAGCCAGTTTTCCCACCCCTGCACTAGTCTCTGTTTATCATCTAGACTGAAACTCATGATTTAGGAGTTTGTACTGACAGTTTCATCCCTGAGTTCTTATCTATTAAAACATGGGATATGCAAGACATGTTTAGATTTTTTAATGAAAAATATTTATCTCTGTGTTAAAATGCACAACTTTTATAAAAAAGCACTTTTTCATACCAGTGAAAGAATGTGAAAGGAGCTCCCCCACGTCGTATTTCTGGTTCCGGAAAGCTTTGGACACCACCGACTCAATCGATGAGGTGGGTTCCTTCAACACCAACATGATCTGCTGTCTGCTGGCGGCCTGGACCATCGTGTGCTTGGGGATGTTCAAAGGCATCAAATCCTCCGTCAAGGTATTCCTCCAACACGTTTCCAGCAGATGACATCACATCTCTCCTTTCCAATCTTTTGCTTTTTTAGCGTAATTGAGTCAGGAATTGGTTGAATGTAACTGCTTTAAAGCGAACTCTTGCTGGACCCACTCCGATGAAAATTGTTAGTGTTTTTAACATATTCTCGTGGCATTCATCTTGAAATTGCATTTCTGAGTATTTCTTTATTCAGATTATTGTGAATCAGGAGGAGACGAAAAATGCTGTTGGCAAAAACGTTTAAGAGTGATATACAAGTTACTACGATGAGCCACAAGCTCCCTGCACCGGTAATGTTAGGTTGAGGTTGTGAGGGTTGTAAGCTAGTGGGAGAACACATAAACAGATTGGAGATGGGAAGGCGGCAGGCTTACTCCGTTCCTACAATCCCACGTACAACTCAGTGGGGAATTTCTGATAAACTCCTGCCGCTCCGCAGAAACTATGTCCTTGAAAACGACAGTCTTTTTCTTCTTCTTTTTTTCTTTCTAAAAATGGCATAATTCTAATTAAAAGACCACTGGGAACATTTTTAAAATAGATTAAAAGGTGATTGGAGTGGATCCTTGAACATTAGCCAGACCTTTGCTCGGTCATCTGCAGGAATGCAGTAGCTAGCTAATGTTGAGGGAAAACATTAGAAATAGCTTGAAAAGAAAAATGTATATATAAACTCTAACTTGCTTAGAAACTTTACCTCCTGTTGTGGTTCTTGCAGATTTAATGTGGTCAAATCTCTATCACATGCTTGGCTAGGATTGGAGTTACTGTACATAACAGAATCAGTGGAATGTGTGGCTCAAGTGTTGACCTACATTAACCCAGAATCATCTTTTGTTTTTACTTAAATCCTGATCATTTTCATGAACATGCGCCCCAGTTCTGTTTTTTCTAGAACAGTAGAGCAGTAAACATAAAACCAAAAATTGAAAGATGAAGGTGTGGGGAAAAAAAACAACCATGGATATAGTAAAAAACAGGGTCATGATGACGAGAGCTGTTGTACAAGCACCCGGCTTGGAACCTCTTTCCATGTTAAAAAAAAAAAAAAGCATTGACAATTATTCGTTTTAAAAAAACTGTTGGCTATTTGCTAATATGGACGATACAAAGGGGAACTGGAAAACCTATAGCTTAAAATAAAAGTCCAAATATTTCTCAAAATGGTTTAGCGCCATTGAGGCCACACTGTGACCGCTTTGTGTTATTCATTTATTTTGTTTCCTCTCCCTACACACACATATAAAGACGCACGTGCGCACACAAAGACACGCACACACACAGCTCTTTATTACTTTTAGCTAGATTTTGATAAACAGACCGGAAGCTGAAGTCTATTAAAATGTTAATTTTTCTGTAATAAATGGACAAACTAAAGACTCTATGTTAAAAACATAAAGTCACAGGGAATGGAAGTTTGACATAGTGGCATAAAAGCTGCTTTATTTCCTTTTCTAGAGGATTAAACAGACTGCAAAGACTTGTTTGTTGGTCAGCTTACTTTCGACACATGAACCATAAATCCTTTGTCTTATGTAGCATTACCCTCTGGGCTTTAGTGAGATGCTAGTTTGACAGTTGTGTTGTAAAGTGACTGCAAGAGACCAGAAGTTCTCCCACCAGCAGAAAAAAACACAAGTGAGAATACTTTAAAAAAGAGAGAGAGATTCATAGAAATACTCATTTTCATTCTCCTCATTTCCTAGGTGATGTACTTCTCCTCCATCTTTCCCTACGTGGTGCTTATTTGTTTTCTTGTGAGAGGATTGATGCTGGAAGGAGCCATGGACGGGATCATTTACATGTTTTACCCTAAGGTACACATTTATACAAGTGTGTATGCATGGATGTTGTTTTGCTTGACTCATCTTTTCTTCCTGCTGTGCCCCTCCAGCTGGAAATCTGGGCAGACCTGCAGGTTTGGCTGCAGGCAGCCACTCAAGTTTTCTTTGCCTTGGGTCTCGGGTTTGGCTCCATCATTGCCTACTCCTCTTACAACCCTAAAAACAACAACTGTCACCGAGATGCCTTCACTGTCTCTTTTATCAACTTCCTCACGTCCGTGCTGGCCTCTCTGGTGGTGTTTGCTGTTCTCGGCTTCCATGCTAAAGTCAAAGTCGATGCTTGTATTGCCGGGTATGTTCAACAAGAAGAAGGCATTGGAGCAAATGTGATGTGAGATGACATTCACTGACGTGTGATTATCTAATTTTTTTTTTTTAACTTTTAGTAACTTGAAGCAACTATCAGAGCTTTATCAACATGGTTTCATCGACCAAACTCAGATGCCCACCTTCAACTCCTCTGATTCCAGCCCTGTGGCTCCAGAGGTCTACAGCAGTTGGTTCAAAGAGTATGGAAGTAAAGTCTCTGCTTATTTAACAGACTGTGATCTTGAGAAAGAGATGCAAAAAGTAAGATGAGACTTACAGATGCTTTTCAGTTTGTTTTGATGGTTTGTTATTTCTTATTTGACATTTGTGTTGGTCTTTAGGGCGTCAAAGGAACAGGTCTGGCTTTTATTGCCTTCACAGAGGCAATGTCCCGCCTGCCTGGCAGCCCATTCTGGTCTGCACTCTTCTTTCTCATGTTGCTCAATTTGGGCCTCAGCACCATGTTTGGCACCATGGAGGGCATCCTTGCTCCACTCACTGATCGCTTCAAAACCCTGGCAAAAAACAAGACCAAACTTACCAGTAAGTACCTGTTTATTTATTTATTTTTTATTCAACTATTCTATTGACATTACTATTTTACTGCATCATGCTTGTATGACTAGCAGAAAGGCCTGTTAGTTAAAACATGCTGTACCTGCAGGGTTGTGTACATCCCTCACAAAGGGTTTTGTTTCACACTGATGCGTGCCTTGCTCTAGTTTTTAGCTGCATCATTGGCTTTGTCATCGGCTTGCTCTTCACCCAGCGCTGTGGGAACTACTTTGTTACCATGTTTGACGATTACTCCGCCACCCTGCCCCTCATTATTGTGGTGGTCTTTGAGTGCTTCAGTGTGTCTTGGCTTTATGGTGCCGATAGGTGAGGAAGAATTTCATTTAGCTTCCTTGAGGATGTCTGAAAGTCCAACGTTTGAGTCAGCGCTGTTTGTTTTTCCTTTCCCAGATTCCTTGATGACATCGAGGTGATGTTAGGCTGGCGCCCCCCAATCATTTACAAATATCTGTGGAAATATATTTGCTTGTTGGCCATGGTTGGACTGCTGGCAGTCACCACTATCCGCACCTTCATCAAACGGCCAACTTACACGGCGTGGAACCAGGAAACGGTAAGAACGTTTTAGCTCAAACTGCAAAAACTCAGACTTTTATGTTTCAGCAAAGTCTTCAAGCAGACTTGTTTAAACCCCAAGAGCTGCAGAGTAAAGCTCATGCATATTTATATTACATTAAACTGTCGCTCTCCTTTCATACTCTTTGCCACATGAGAGAAAAAAACACAGTCGATGCTTTTGGTTGTTTAATTCTTCGAGTGATTAAATAAAATTCAAATGTTCAGGCCTCAAACAGTGATCTGCCGTACCCCGACTGGGCTCTGGCTGTGCTGGCACTGCTGATCCTATTCGCCATGATGCCCGTCCCTGTGGGGTTGATCCACTCCTTCCTGCAGGATCGGAAAAAGCCATCCAGAGACACAGAGGCTGGTCAGTACAGCATCGTTAACACAGATGAAACTCCCATGACTGAGCTGGACTTCAGAAATGGCGTTGCTACCTCAATGTCCTAACAATTGGAAAAGACGAGACCCACAGTGTGCCCTGAAGTGGACAATAAAAAAAAACTATTTTATTTGACTGTGCAACACCAATATTTAATATATTACCCTGTGTATTATTAGTACTGAACTGAATCTTTATGTAAAAGTGAAAAGGGATTTCCTTTTTTTTCTTTAAGTTTCAGCAAAAATCCTCTAAAAAAATCACTTGAAAATGGGGCATAAATGACATATTCATGTTTAAAAACAAGTGAAATTCACAAAAGTTGCTATTTTTCTATGTAAAAATGTCTTCCAACTGACCAAATATTGAATATTTGTTACGTTAGCTTGAAATGGGCAAAATGTTTAATATTAACTGTTTTTTTAAAGTGATCCAATGTTGCTGTTTTTTAACATTTGGTTCATTCTATGAATGATCAATACACTTTGTATTTGTCTACTGTTCTCCACTGATTTAAAGGATTTAAAGACTTTTTTTCATAAACTGGAAATGCAGTTTGTCCAAATCCAGGGGATTAAATTAGAGACTGATGGATGACTGATGTAAAAAAAAAACAACAGACAGGCATGTCTAAACTGGAATTAACACTTTAGTACAGTTTTAGTCATCCACACTCATTGTTCTATCAGTGTGTTTGACTCACTATTCTTTAAAACAACTTCTCACTGCCAAATTTTCACCTAGTAATTGTTTCAAACACTATTCAACTGTGTTCACAGCCTAAAAACCAGGCCTAAAAGTTTGGTTTCAGCTTTAGTTAAGAACAAATGCAGGTAATCCTCGTGATGTGTTGACTTCGTTCACCTAAACACCTGTCAGAACTTCAGCAGATCTTTGTCAAAAGAAATTTATAAGTTCAGACTGATGAGCCTTACCACTGTGATGCCTTCATGCTCTGTTTCCTGCTCTGTATTTCTGACAACACTGTTTCATCTTAGACATCATCATAGTGTGGATGTTATTTATTACAGCATTCAGCATTTTAAGGGCTTAGAAAGGAATAGGAACAAATTAGAGGAATTTGTAAACTTGTAATGCTGGAAAATAAAAATAGGACTTTAGCACATGTTTGACGATTATTTTTCTTTAAAATGGCTACTTTGTCAATGGGGAGGAGCCATTTCTCCATAGAAAAGATTCAGTGTAAAAAGATGTTCTAGAAGAAGCAATGTTTCTGAGTTTCCATGTGCAGCAAAAGTCTGTTTTATTTTTATTTTCTGAAGCTGTGGCTGTTCCTGCATAAAATGTTATTCCTAAGGCTCCAAACATCTCCAAACACAGGAGCTGAACCCTAACATTTCCACGTACAAAGATATAAATGAGCTTTGTGTTATGTCAGCTCCAGCTACAGTGCAGTGTTTCCCCGCTGATTCGCGTTTAAACATTCGCGGTTTTGCGTATTTGCAGATTTTTTTCCAGTCACGTGACTTCTCCGGTTTATCACAAAAACTCAGACAACTCAAGACGCTTGTAGGAGACTGAGGAGGTGCTGGGGGGAGGAGGGGAGTGGAGATGAAGACCATGCCAGGCTGTCGGCTTCCTTGCCAATATTTTCTCCGGTTCCCTGAATTCAGCGGACTCAGAAGCAGCCAGAAAATATACTGATATGCTGAGGAAGATAATCACTGAGAATAACTATCATCCAGAGCAGGTGTTAATATGAATGAAAGTGTCTCACTTAACTGATGAAGGGGCTTCGAAGCACAGGCTCCTGGTTTTAAGGCACAGAGTGACACTCATAATGTGCGTTATAAAGTACGCTACGGTATAAACGAATAAAAAAAAACGTTCTGTTGAGCAATGTTCAAATGTTCTTTAATACATGTTTTACAAATCATCAGACATGTTTCAGGAGGGTTTATGATGAGTAAGGATCGGTGACGGACATTCTTCAGCCGCAGTGGTGGGTGGGTGGGGGTTCTCCGTATCTGTGGATTCTGCACATTCGCCCGTGTCTCTAGTCCCTAACCCCCGCAAATACAGGGGGAATACTGTACTACCATTTAGTGTTGAATGAGGTAATTACAGATCATTGTAAACAACAGTCAGTCAAGTAACCAGGAGGTATATATGTAAAGATGAAATTTTATTTTTTTGTAAATATGTATGTAGTGTGTGTAAGAAGTACTTTTATACACATAGTAAACACTTTGTATATCTGTCACTTTGAACCACAAACCTGCTTTTTATTGTTCTGTAGAAAATTAGGAGGGTGTGTTAAGTTCCTTCAGATATCAGGACAGTATCTGGCCTCTTTCAGGGTTTTCCTGTTTATATGGCAGCATTGTTACACCTGAATGAGCCATGTGATTTAATCCACAGTGTTTGTTTTCCTCTGTGTCTGAGCCAAAAACATGAGTAAAAGGTAAGTTTTGGCTCTATTTTGCCGTCTGGTAGACTTCCCTCTGCTAAAGTTAGAAGCAGAATATTTTATTAAAAAAAATTCTTTTGATTATTGTTATGCATTTAAACATTGAACTGTGACAATAGTTTGCATGAAGTAAAAAAAAAACATTTTGGTTTAAAAAAAGTAAACTGCACCTTTAGTCTGTTTTTACATTTGAATAAAAGTTGGTCATCATCAACGGAAAAGCGATGAAGGTTTAAATAAAGCACTTCTTATCAACATTGCAGCCAAGAAAGTACATCTGAAAATAGCCAAGTTGTGCTATTGTAGAAATGTTTCTATATTTCCATAAAAAAGGTTATTCCAGATGTTTTTTTCTTTCATTTTCTTAATATCGAGTGGTTTTATGATCAGATCAACATGAATGTTCCTGTGATCCACGTGCCTTCAACTAAAAGTAACAAAGGTGTTTAAACCATTTTTACAGTTTTCCATAGTATGTTTTTGTTAAACTATAGTGTATACGTTGTATGGTTGGATTTTAAAGACGAATTGATGTATCATTTCTGTTTTTGTTCTTAATAAAAGAAAACTTTGAACACATTTTGTTTGTCGCTTTCTTGTAACTAAGGATGAAGTTTTATTAAGTGTCTGCACATATTTTCTATACATCACATGTCCACTTTTGTTCAAATTTGTGATCTCTGGCGCATTAGGTGGTTGTATCACTTTCCTGTTGGTCCAGATATGCTGAAAGGTTTTGGAACATTTTTGTTCTCGTGTTTCTGACAATAACATGCCTCCATCACCTGCTGTGTGTGCTGCTTATCTGGGCTGTAATCTGCCTGGGAAAACTGAAGCAGATGGGAACCTGGGCCAAGGTAAATGTAAGGAGAGGCAAAATAAAGGAAAGGTTTGTTTTTCCCACAAGCTGTGCAGACCCTATCAACATGTCAGCGTTTGAAAGCAGATTTTACTTTCTAATGTTGTGTCTATAAAAGTCTGGCTGCTTTTTTTTAAATTTTTTTTGCAGATCGAGTGCAGGTGGCTTGAAACATGATCGTCTGTGCTGCTGACCTTTTGAAGCTATTTTGCTTTTCTCAGCAGTCTTTTGCACTGCTTTTTTCTGTTAGTTCCTAGAACTGTTGTAGAAGTCTCTCTTCAGAACTGGAAATATGGTAAACCGAAAAGTATCACCTTATTTTAAGGAACAAAGAAAAAAAACAAAAAAATGTTCTTGCTCATATACATTGCAGGTTGGAGAGAACAGGAACGTACAACCTGATGATTTTTAAGGTTTATTTTTCTGTTTGTACATCTAAATAATTTTAATCAAGCACAATTAATTTAAAATATATCTTGAATACTTTTAAAATGATCCAATAAGGATTTTATTGAATATGGAAAAACCCACATTTCAAAGTTCTCCCTCTTGCAAAAGAATAAATAGGATGTGGTAAGTCATAAGTTCTCAGAAAGCTGAGTTTGTTTTTGCATCCATCCATGTTTAGTATCAGCTGATTCCCTTTTGGGGTCACGGGGGCTGCAGAAGCAGACCCAGCAACCATCCGGTGAAGGCTGGGTTCACCCTGGACATCCGAACCAGTCTATTGCAGGGCCACACACTCACACCTCTCAATCAATTTAAAGATATACCAGTTAAACTTTGAAGCTGTCTTTAGAAGGAAGCCAGAAAGCCCAAGAAAACCCACGGATGCAAAATATGAACATGCAAACTTTACACATGATGGTCACCAGTCTGGATTTATAGCAGGACCTTCTCACTGTGGGGGGAGAGCGCTAACCACTGTGTGTTCATTTCATATCTAGTTACTCATACCTGCTGAATACAGGAGGTGTCTGAGTAACCTGTGACATGCTCAAAGATCTCCAGAACCAAGACATTTTATTCATTTTTTACAATAAGAAAATTAAATAGTTTCTTTCAAACAATAAAAAGTAGAATAAAAGAAAAATGACAAATAAATGAAAGGAAACGGAAGAAGGCAAACTTGTAGAAGAGATGAGAGCTAAAGGCCCTGATTCTGTGTGTGTGTTCATCTGAGTGGGGTAGCAAAGACAATTTTAAGTCTCCAGGACTCTAAATAAGAAAGGAAAGCCATTATTCCACAAGTAAAGAAAACTTTGACCAATGGATTGAAGCTCAATGACTTAAAGTCCAATAGCAACTCATCCAGTTCATAAAAATACAAAAACAAAATGGCTACAAGCTTTTTTAGAAATGATCTTCTTTTTACATCTTATCTGAATTAAATCATCATCTTATTGGTCAAACACGGTGGTGGTACTGTGATGGTCTGGAGTTGCTTAAGTGCTTCACCTGTACAGCTTGTATTTGATGTAATCATGGTTAGTGCTTTTTATTTGAATATCACAAAGACAAATTTTCTGACATATGTTCAACATGAATGGCATTTGGGTTCGGCAGCAATGATTCAACCATGCCATAATGCCCATCTCTCTATGGTTCTGTAAAACTAACGGTTTTCCTAGAATTAAATCCAGCTGTTGGGTTGTTTCATCAACTCAACTGGCTGTTTACACTAGAAAACCCACTGATGGAAATTAAATTAATTTGTAAAAGATGTTTTTTTTGCTAAAACTTCTCAGTGAGGTAAACATTCAGAGGTAGTTTAGGAAAATTTTATAAATGTTTTTGCAAACAACAATAACACAAAACTATTGGTATTATTTTCTGACATAGGACCAGATTTTGAATATCCTGGTTTTTCTAAAAGAAAAACATGATATAAAAACAGAATTCAGTATTTTGTCAGGTAACAATAATGTAAAATGAAACTTTATCTGCACACTTATACAATTCAATTGTGAAAAATATGCAGGAATAATATTAATAATTACAAATATGAAGGGGACAAATAAAGTTTCTCCCATGACTTTGAATAGATTATTTTATTATGAATGAATTAAACCCAAATTTACAATTTACTTTTGTGTCTTAATCATTTTAGCTCCTGCTGTTAGTGTTTACACTCCTTTTGCTTCAAACATTTCTGTGGGTCAATGAGTGATGTCAGGACTGTATGGCTGCAGCTTTCTTAACATTTCATCATATCACAGGAACTATATGAAAAGGTGGAAGTTATTTTTAATAGCTCTGCATGTTTTATACTTTTCATCTCTGATCAGTAGAAAAAATCCTTGATATTTAAAGTGTGTCATAAAGTAAGAGACAAACAAGAAAGAAAATACAAGACAAAGAAGCTAAAAAGTGAATTTGACTGCAGAATCTGTTACACAAATGACTCCTAGACAAGAGAATCCTTCATCAGGTCTTATTTACTTGACAACCAGCCACACCTGCGGCGTATTGTCTACATGTGTGTGCTTGCATGAAGGTCTCGCTGGTGTCCCTTTGGAAATAATTGCGTATCTAGGGAGCTCAGTTGTCTTGGATGCAGTGTCACATCAGTAAGCTGCAGCAGCAGAGAAGACAGGACCAACCCCTCATTCTCACTCTGACCTCAACACTGTTGATTCCTCATAACTGCTTTCTGGAGCTGTAAGGAATAGTTTTGTCGTGTTATTTCAGGTTCTTCCAAGGAATTTAAGGTAAGTTAAACTTACTACCATGGCACTAGTTTGAGATGAACTTCATGAAGATCAAATCTGCTTAAATCTGGAAGCAAGAAAACAACCATCCAGGGTTATCTGTGGTTTACTCTGAGGGAAACTGTTGATTTTACATATGTGGTTCCAGGTGCTGACTGTCATGGCGGGTCTGGCAGCTTTGTGCTTGTTGCTGATTTTTCCACTGAGCTGGTCGCAGAGCACCCTGAAGTCTGAGCAAGAGGCCAGCGCCCATCAAGCCCCTCCCCCTGTTCCACCGCCACATATCCAGGACCTTCTCTGGAAAGAGGAGAGCTCTCATTTAAACGCTCAGCATACATGTAGGTCTTTCCTCCATCCTGTTGCATTCAGACAAGCGGCTCATTTGGACTAAGCTCTTCTTGTGATGCTCTCCCTCATGTTTTTTCCCCCCACAGATTTTAATGGAGACAAAGAAAACGGCAAGATAGGTTTGTTCATCGCTGCATCCGTTGGTACCTTTACTTTGATGATTGCAGTGTACTGCATCTACAACAGGTTCTACACCAAACATCAGTACCTGCATACCCAGCTCACTGATGACCCAGGTACTGAATACTTCTGAAATTTAGAACTTTGAAGTTTTAATTAGTTCAACTAGTACCCCAACAATACACAAACATGACTCATGACTTCACCAGATCCAGTTTGTAAAATTCTGGTTTGTCTTCTTGCATTCTGCAGATGTAACCACAGACTCAATGGACCCTCCTGTGCTTTACCATGGTGCTGCTTGCTCTGGTGGAACACACATGCAAAAAGCTGGTTATGGCTCACTTGCAGACACTCCGTCCATCATTTCTGTCCCTCCAAGTCTGTCCCCTCCTCCCTCTGCCATGCCCTTCCCTCCCCGCTTCCTCTCCTCTCACTCACTGAGAACCATATCCGCTCAAGATCTGGAGAAAAGTTGTATCTGATGTTAAACCTGTTTTCCTACATCTAAGCATTATTTGTTTCTTTGAACTTCCTCTCAGAATCCCCACTATCTCTGCTGAAGCTGTTAAATCTGTCAGTCGCTGTTGTACACAATCCTCTTACTGTGGACCCTTTCACTTCTTAAATCCACTGAAAACATTTGCCTTAAAATTACAAATATACATCTGAACTGTAGTCATTTTTGCTGCATATCTGAGAATACCGGATATTTTCTGCATATTTTTTAAAAGCCTCAACACTTATGGAAAAATAAACATTTGTAAATTTCCAGAAATCTGGATGTTTTCCTTATTTCCTATCAGTTATGCATATTTTACTTTAGAAGTAGTTGAAAAGGTTAAATCTGCTTAGCTGTTCTGATAACAAACATAGAAAAAAACTTTAGTTTTCACCTAAATTCAATTCCATCTGGTAAAAATGAAAGAAAACGTGGAAATTATCATATACTGGCAATTTTAAGGCATAGATTTTAATTATATTGAACGATGAGGCCAAACGTGAAAATCCTCCATATTTACCACTTCTACCTTGGCAGAAGTAGTAGTTGAAGCAGCTAGTAGATAGTTTTATGTTTTTAATTTAACATGTGACAAAAAGTTTTAATTTTGAATTAGCTTCTGGATATTAAACTCCCTTATATTGCAGTTTAAAGTGGCCTGTGCGCGTTAGTCTAAAGATATTGATCACCTTATGTCATAAAGGAATCTATAGCTGCAGTTCAGCCCTCTGCCCCGGCAGCCTCTGCAAGGCAATCTGCCCATCTCGTCTTACAAATACCAGGAGTTTTGTTAATATGTTTCGATCGGACAGTGTTTACTCTTCATTCAAGGATCCGAGAATAGCCATAGCCTGAGCGGTCGGTGCTTAAAAAGCCGGGCTGTGTGGAAGGAAGTGACACGCCACCTTCCACTCACTACACACTCCTTGAGAGATTAGCGCGCGGGCGGCAGTAATCTGTTTCAGCACCACGGCCAGAGACACTGCTTGGCCATGAATCCTGTCGAAAGTTGCCTCACCTGCGCCGGAAACTTATAAGGACACCGAAAAGTGTGACCAAGTTGGTCTGGACGCTGAGGATTGATGACGTTGGACTGAAAATGTTCGTTGGAATTTGTTCTGTAGTTGCAGTAAAGTTAATTTCACGATAAGTGACTCCGGAGCTTCAGCCGAAAGAAGAAGAATCTACAATTTTATTTTGGGGGGGTTGTTTAATGTGAGTAAGAGGCGCATCAGGGGCGCACAAATTCAGCGCGTTGGTTCGGTCCTGGAGTCGTCAGGATGGAGATCCGGACGGACAGGTTCAAGGCCGTGACAGCCAAGACTCTTGGGAAAATATACGGGTATGTACATTTTCTTAGAAAAAATTATCCGAAAAAAACATTCCTTTTAAAATAACATAGTTTGTCTTTAACTCTTTGTCTGAGATTTTGGGGTTAACTACAGCTGCTGATTATCTTGAGGAGATAAAAGCAAACGAGATCAGGATGTCCAATGGCTTGGATAATCTGCCACATCTGTGTGGACCACCTATCTATTAAACGCCAAAGAAGAAACTTATTCTGAGCCAATACAAACAATCAAACCAAAATGAATTGTTTTTATACTTGTGATATATTTAAACGTACTTGTTTTAGAGGAACAAAGAAGCGGATTATGTTTAATTTTAGGTTTGAAATGTTCTGTCAGTGTAAAATGAAGAGGTGGATCAATAGCTGGATCTATTTCAAGCTTTTCCGCAGAGCTGTCACACTATCGGGTTACAGAAATCTCTGTATGGAGTTGGATTTAAAGGTTAAGCAGGAATTGTGAAACTGAACAGCAAGTGTTATCCTTTAATTTCTACTTTAAACAGATGAACGTTTGCTTGATGGCACTGTTTGTCCACAGAAAAACTATGTTTAGCATAAAGCTGACCTGTCATTCATGCACTGTGACCTTGAGAAGAAAGTGAGCTAAAAAAAAGAAGTTGCTTTTGCAGAATAATTAAAAAAACAGCAATAGTGAAAAATCCATATTGTTTCATATTCAAAAGCATGTCGTGCACTGGTGTTTTTTGTTTTTTCTGTTAATGAAATTCTTCTTTGAAATCAGTCTTTGCAGACTTTGCTAAAACACACATAAGGTACTTCACTCTGGGACATGGCCCGTGATCTGAAAGCAACTATCTATTGATGGATTCCCCTTTCCCTCTCCCTCTCGGGATTTGATGCATCCTCTAAACACTTAAATCCTCTCCAGAAATAGCCTCTCCTCTTTCAAGCTGTCGTCCCACGCAAATCCCTGCAGGCAGTACACCTGGGCCTCCTCTACTTCTCCGCCTAAGTAGCTCGTCATGGCATGTAGCCCCACCCACAAACCACAGGACATCCAACTGCAAGGATTAGGACAGTCGACCTACGGCAGTGGGCTGCATAAACTGTCATTTCCGCTCTGCGCACGTGCGCGCTCCTTGCCCTGTGCGTAATGCGCACTGGCAGCTTTCGGCACAACGCGCTTTACGCACGTTCAGAGTCGCCGAAGTAAGTTTGATCTATACCTTACCCCCCTCCAATCTTTCTATTCTTTAAAATAATCTGGACTTTTACTCTTGTAACTCTCTTTTACTCTCATTTGGCCTGGACGCATAAACAAAGAGATTAACTTGGAGAGGAAACCAGGCGCACTTAACCAAAATGGAACCAACTGTTCATCTCTAAAACCAGAGCATCGAAACTCTGCCATCTATCAAACCGTCCCTACACAGTAACTTTGACTCTTTCTAAAAGCCACAAGAGGAACAGATAGGAGAAGGTCAGATAGCTTGTAAGGATTACAACGGATTTCCTTGATACTCATGAAAAGTCACTGCCATAAATAAAGTCCATGCAGATGAATGATGGGCAGTGTAAGGCAGCTCCACATGTCCTGTTTAAGGAAGGAACTTGAGGAAGCAATAACTGTTAAGAACTGTGGAAGACCCTGTGTAAGTCAAGGGTAGTGACGGTAAAGGGGCAAAAAGATGAAGAGGAGACAGGAATAACAGAGAAAGAGGCCTGCCTAGACTAAAATAGTCCAAGAGACCCACAGATAGTCCTTTAATAATTCAGCAGAGAGAATCATTAATAGTTGATCACTGTTGAAGATTGTTGAGACCCTCTAAGCAGGCTGAAAGTACTTAAGCAAGCATCTGTTCTATAGATGTGCGCTTGCTACTTGCAGTCAGCTTGATATGAAACATGTCTAGGATTTCTATGGGCATCTTTGGGACAAGGACTTCCATTTGAAGACCAATGGGAATATTTTATAAAACAATAAAAAGCTCAGACAAAGTTAAACGATGAGCTTAAGGAAGCACTTTTATGATTGAAAAAAACACACTCCATCTCTTCTTCTATTGATTCCAACACCAAAATGTAAGGTTATACACATATTTATTTTTCAAACTCCCAACTAATTTGACATTTTAATGGAAATATTGAAATCATAACATCATCTGAGAAAAAACATTCTTGGTCAAAGGTGTTGTTTCAGATTTGATTGACATGATTTAAATCAATTTCTTTCTTTCCTATTGTGCCCTTTTCTTTGGAACTTCTCAATAAAACTCAGTTGTCGAGCTTTTGAACTTCACTGATTAAATGTTGTCTTTGAAATTTCAGGTCTAAGTATCGTGCATTTTTTTTCTAAATTATAGTCTACTTATTCTACTTTTAATAACTTTTTTTTGCAGCTTCAGACGTCACAACTGTCTATCCAGCAGTTTTTCTGACCAGAATTTGATTACAAATACAAACCTGCTGTCTCCAGGTTTCAAATATGAATCAAATAATTTCACATTGATTCCAAGTCACTGTAAGTGAGCCAAATGAATACCTTTTGCAGTCACATGTTAGAGACCGGAAAAAAGAGAACGCTGAACTGGCTTGTGCTCGGAACAATATAGTCTGAGATTAAACAAACAAAAAAACCATAAAGGTTTTGCTCCAATCCATCAACTGAGAAACCACAAAATATACATGTTGAAAAAAGATTTGCCGTAAAAGACGACAATACAAAAAATACTTCATAACGTGTTTAATAATGTGTTAAAGCAACCAGAAGGAATTTAAGGGGAATGTCCCACAACAAACTTTCCCAGTTTTTGTCTTTAGAAATGTGGAGCTGCTGAGCTGGTAAATAAATTCAATAAAATAAGTGATGATAAAGGATGGTGAAATAACGACTCGTCGCATTTCGGGCAGACACTCTGCAGAATTACAGGTTACTCCCCTAGGGCGGGTCAGTCAACTAACTCACCTGCTTAGCGTCCTATTTAAGTCAGGTGTACAATTGTTCATTCTCTCTTACCTTCAGCGCTCATTTTTTTTTTTTGCCCCTCCCTCCTCCCTGGCTTCCACCTGTGGGCTCCGTTACGGGGGTTTTGTTACCCGAAAGTGTATGGAAAAAAAAAATAATTGTCTCAAGGAATTGAACGGAGCCTTATGCAAAAACGAAGTTGTGAATCAAATTGTGAATGCCAACCTAAAGATGTTGTGAAAACCTAAAGATGTTGTGAAATAAATATTCTTCTGCAAGAGTTGTCTGACTGAAATGGTTTAAAAGCAAAAATAAGAACCTTTTTGGGAATCCATGTCAAAAACAAATACCCTATCTGTATTGGTTCAAACACAACATATATTGAACAATGCCCTTCCCACTTTATTCCACCAAAACTACAGTTTTTCAAAATAGTTTTTGAGGCTGTAACACTCCATATGCATGTTTTTCAAGTCCACATAGTTGTGGGCTTTAAACTTTAACATCAGTGTGTCTTTTTACAGATGAAACATGGATTTCAAAGATGCGGCTGCTCTTGATCAGCACGTCTTTTACTCTTCCAGCCTTGTCCAAGAAGCATTTGCACATATCAGGTTTAATACATGAGGGCTGCACACGGAGACACACGTTTGATGCGTGTTAGAATGGAGGCAGGCAGAGGTCAGAAAGCAGCCTGGAAAGAACTCGTTCATGTTTCTGTCGCTGATTTTGCCTATTACTCAAGCTTTCCTTGCTGTTTTCAGTGTTACAGAAAAGGATGAAAGAAAAAAAAAAAAGAATCAAATCTTGTTTACCAAATCGTAGTAGAGGAAGGCTAAATCTGTGCTGGATCTTGTTAAAGTTTGGAGGAACAGCAGTTAACCCTTGTGCTATCCTAGGCACTTTAACATTGGGAGTTGGGTCATCTTTTCTTCAATGATTAGTGATCTTCACTGGTGTCCATGGATTACATGAAATCTTTCCACCTTTATCCACCTTTGTCATGGTAGGGAGAACACGTCAATGGAAGGGTGGGGTCATCTAAGGTAGCACAAGGGTTAAACTGACAGAGACAATTTGAACATCTAAAACTTTTTTTGAATCAACGTTGTCAGCTGAAGCCTTCAATAACAGCATCTGGTTGGACTGAAAACATCAGGTTTCAACATCACCTGATATTTCTGAAACAAAATCTACATTTTACAGAGCTGTCAACCTCAAATGAGATTACTTAATCCTACTTCACAACAAAGCAGCACCAGACCCTCCTAATAAATCCAAACAAGTTACATTAAAATCAGTCCTATTCAATCCTATAATTCGCAAAGTAATTTTCTATTCTGTCGGGACTTTTGAAAGAATTCGTCTTAATTTGCTCAATTTGTAGTAAAATTAATTATTTTTAATTTAGTAATTAAAAGTAAGGGCCAGAGGGACCAGTTGAGGTGGCTTGGGCATCTGGTTTGGATGGATTCTGGATCCAGTCCTAGATGAGTGGAAGAACATGGTTAAGAAATTGATGGATGGACTTTATTTATTTAGTTCTTTATAATAAATGAATAAACATTATTTATAAAACGCTTAAAAATAAACAAATAAACGTTATTCTTGAAGCTTTTTACGATGCCATTAGAGATTGGTCCTTAGTTTCTTCTGTAATATGTCGATCACATACACATGGCAGTTTTTTTAGCTTTCCTGAATTTCTTGGTGCATTTTTTTAAACTTTAAATACATTTTACACATGTTTCCACTTCATGAGAGTAAGAACCCTGTTTGTCAGATTACCAATAAATAAAATAAAATAAAAACAAAAAAAATAAAGCAAAATATGGAGAATTTGGTTCCTCCACTTATAATAAAATGTGGCAGGGATGAAAAAATGTGATTTATTTGGTATAAAAAGAAACCTTGTTTTAGAGTGGAAGCAGGTACATTTTATTAAAAGGATTTTAACATTTGTTTTATTTCATAAAATGTGACAAAAACCTTTGTTACCAAAGATGAATAACATCATTTAAAGCTCTTCTCCTACCCTTGAATAAAAACAATCACGTCGAGGCTTTAAGCTTTCATTTACTGTCAGGTACTACATTATTTGTCTCTAGAGCATCCAAGAAGAGGAAACCCAGCAGAAAAGGACACAAAGTACTTGTAGATTGTCTTTTTAAAACATCACTGTATTCAAACAGTTCAAAAATGTGAAACTGAGCCTCATATTTTTCTTTAAAGAGCGCTTGAGAAGAAACAGGAAAATGGAGAGACAATTGAACTGTCAGCAGAAGGCCGACCTGAGTTGGTGCAGGAGAAAGAGATGCCCGTGGTGGACTGCACTTGCTTCGGCCTTCCCAGGCGCTACATCATCGCCATCCTCTCCGGCATAGGCTTCTGCATCTCCTTTGGTATCAGATGCAACCTGGGTGTGGCCGTTGTCAGCATGGTGAACAGCCACAAAGTCCTTAGAGGCAACAAGGAAGTGATAGTGGTGAGTGAGTCTTCACATCCATGTCTCCCTTCCTTTGTCTTGTGACTCAGTGAGTAGAGTAGATGAAGCAGTTCAATTATTTCTATTTTTTAGTCATTTAAATATGTTTCTGTTGTTTATTGCACTACATATTTTTAATTAATACTGTTTATTAAGCTTTCATTCAGTCTTAAGGTTAAACGTTTGAGACATGTGTTGTAGTTCTGGTATTTGCTCAACAGGCGTCAGTAGTGAGCTGGACCTTTTGTTCTCTCCCATCCTCATACCCTGCTATTAAAAATGCCTGTACCAGAAAAACCTTCTACATGTGCATCACTTGATCCGTTCATGTTTATTCAAACAGAAAGCACAGTTTGAATGGGATCCAGAGACAGTGGGAATGATCCATGGTTCTTTCTTCTGGGGATACATAGTGACTCAGATCCCTGGAGGATTCATCTGCCAAAAGTTTGCAGCAAACAGGTTAGTTCGTTTGCTTTACTTTCATCTATTCACAAAAAAGGTTTCTGTTGTTAAGATTCCTGTTTCTATTTCTTTTCTATTACAGAGTGTTTGGATTTGCTATAGTGGCCACATCTTGCCTGAATATGCTCATCCCTGCAGCAGCTCGGATGCACTTTGGCTGTGTGATCATCGTCAGGATATTTCAAGGACTTGTGGAGGTGATTTTCCTTAACGTTAATCTCTGATTTCAATGCACTTTGGGATAAATAACGTCATGGTTTTGAGTCACTGTCTTGCAGGGGGTTTCATATCCAGCTTGTCATGGTATTTGGGCAAAATGGGCCCCGCCTCTTGAAAGAAGTCGTCTGGCCACAACAGCCTTTTGTGGTGAGGCCATCATCTATATTAATAAGGAAAGTTTAATCATAAACCCACATGTAGTTTTTAAAAATATCCTCTTCCTAAATTATTTGAACAATTTTTTTTAAAGATATTAACTCATGAGATCATATTTTAAATATCTTTTGTTTTAAGTTGCTAAACAAATATATAAGTCTTGGCCTTTATTTGGTTGGAACATGTGTTTTCATGTCAACACTAAACCAAATTCTCTCTTGTTCAGGTTCTTATGCAGGTGCTGTGATTGCCATGCCTTTAGCTGGAATCCTGGTTCAATATTCTGGATGGTCGTCTGTTTTCTACGTCTATGGTTGGTGACCTTGGACTTTTATTCAAGCCTTCACTTCAAATCATTAACAGCTCGATTTTGGACTGTGAATTTTCTATTTTAAACAAAATGATTTCCAAAAGTATTTATTGTAAACTTTGCAAAAAAAGTAAAAGTGTTTTCTTAGATTCTGAAGTTCAAACATTCCTATTTATTAGTGCTTCTCTCAGCATCCTGCCAGACTTTTATCCTGTTCTTTAACATGGATGTTTTTTTTTTACTTTTCTCTTAGTTTGGAGCTAAAACATAAATATGAATGAATGAATGAAAAATAAATCAATATTTTTCAGTCGGAAGACCCAACTTTGATCTTTGAGTGGGTTGCTCATATGGTGAGGTGTCCCTTTTAGTATATTTTTGTATATTTGTTTAAGACAATGTGATGTGAGCTTAAGCCCCACAACATGATCCTGCTACCACATACTTTAAAGTTGGGATGGTTTTCTACAGTTTGCATTTTCCATCTTCCATATTTAAAGATGACAAAGATCATTGTGTTTGAACTGTTTTTCCTTTTTCTTTTCAGTTTAATCAGATCATAGAACGTACAGACAGACGTCTTCTTTTTCCTGGTCTGAGCTGGAATCTGGCTCAAAACAGCTGGATAACTCCAACATTGCTCCCCTTTTTAGTTGCACTGGCAATAAAACAACACAATCAAAATTAGCAGACCACTGGTAACACTTTTACAATTGATCCAAAGATGATCAGAGTGAGACTTTAGGTCTTTCTGTTTTCATGCTGAAAACCACATCTAAAAACAGATGCTCATCCTCATCTTTATAGTTTTCTCAGTTTGAACTTCATTTTGGCAATTTTTCTTTTTCCTCAGGTAGCTTTGGTGTCATGTGGTACTGCTTTTGGATCCTGGTGTCATACGAGAGTCCAGCAGCGCATCCCACCATCACTGAAGAGGAAAGGAAATATATTGAGGAGAGCATCGGAGAGTCAGCCCAACATACAGTAACGGTCAGAACAGAATTGTTCCACCCTTAAACTATCTTACATTAGTAGAAAAGTTAACATGAAGTTAAAAAAAAGTGTTGAGGGTCAACCTGCTTGAAGCTTGTATTGGTAAAGAACGTTTAGATGAAAAGTTTGTTGGAAATACAAATGTAAGAATCAGTCAGAGACTGTGGAGTTACCTGTAACAGACGATCCACCTATTTTTATAAACAAAAATCTCACAGATTAGTGGCATACTGACAGTTAAGTCTATAACACACGTTCATCTTCCAGAAGTTCAACACACCCTGGAGGTGCTTCTTCACCTCCATGCCTGTGTACGCCATCATTGTGGCCAATTTTTGCAGAAGCTGGACTTTCTACTTGCTCCTCATCAGCCAGCCTGCATACTTTGAGGAGGTGTTTGGGTTTGAGATAAGCAAGGTAAAAGTGTCAGTTTAACACTGAATAATGTACTGATGGTCGATCTTCAGAAGGTTTCCTGGACAAATTTGCATTTCTTTCTTAATATTTCCTACATGCAGGTCGGTATTGTTTCTGCACTTCCCCACCTGGTTATGACCATCATCGTGCCTATTGGTGGACAAATTGCTGATTATTTGCGCTCTAACCAAATTATGACCACCACCAACGTCCGGAAACTCATGAACTGTGGAGGTGAGAAAGCACAAGAATGTCAGAATTTCATGCTGGAAATATTCATGCATGTCGTATGCAGCACTCCCTGTTGGGCACAAGGGTGATTTGCATTTTTGCCAAGTGGATTTTGGTATAATTTTGCAAAATTGAAGCAATTACAATGCAGGCTGTGGTGTAAAAAATGTGCATGTGGGGTAAAATGACCAAATGTGTATAGGTTTGGTAGTATATAACTAATTTTAGCTGAAATTCAATAATGCTCTACTTTTGTTTGCTTCTATTTGCTCTCAGGGTTTGGCATGGAGGCTACCTTGCTGCTGGTGGTTGGTTTCTCACATACTAAAGGTGTTGCTATCACGTTCCTCGTCTTGGCTGTGGGTTTCTCTGGTTTTGCCATTTCAGGTGAAATAAAACATATTGACTGGCATTGCGTTATATGTGTTGGTGTTTATTTTGTAAACAAAATATTGCTATTGCATAAAAAACAACTCCTATTAGACTCTACATCGCCTCATAGACACTGGACAGTACATCAGTCATTATTAATTTTTTTAATGTGAATTTTTAGTGTTGTTTATTTTCTGTCTGCAATTAATTTCCCCTTTGTGGGACCAATAAAGTTAAATTCTATTCTATTCTATTCGAGTTGTCTAAAATATGTCTCCTTCCTCCTAAGGTTTCAATGTCAATCACCTGGACATTGCACCACGGTATGCTAGTATCCTCATGGGTATCTCTAACGGCGTGGGCACCCTGTCTGGTATGGTTTGCCCTCTCATAGTTGGCGCCATGACTAAGCATAAGGTTAGAGACAACTCTTAAATCAATTTACTTTTTAAAAAATGTCTTATGTTTTAGTCAATTGGGTTACAGGGAATAAAATCTCACTTTTCCTAAAGATACACTTTTTTATTTGACCTCAAAAGAAAATGTCACTAACAGACATCTGAGGGAGAATAATACAACTATAACTTCTCTCTCCGAACATCTTTTTATCTATTTTGAAAGTGTTCCCAGTGGTCTTTTAATAATGATTGTGATGTTTCCAGCCAAAATAAAATAATAAGAAAAAACCTGTGTTGTTTTCTAGGACATAGTTTCTGCAAAGCAGCGGTAGTTGGTTAGAACTTCACCTCTAAGTTGCCAGCGGGATTTTTGACACAAAGTAACCCCGTGCCCACTTCCCATCACCCATCTATTTACATGCTCTCCTGCTAGCTTACAGCTCCTCCCAACCCCAACTTAACTTCATCGGAGCAAAAAATAATAACGAGCAATATCAGTTTTGATGCCATCTCAGACTGAGGAAAACTAAGATGTAAATGGGTCCAGTCGTCTACCAGTGGATGGATCAGAATGAAGAGGAGCAGGGAGCTTGTGGTCTCCGATTGTAGTTTCCATATCACAACTATAATCTTTTTCAAACAGCATTTTTGACTTGAATATAGTAATACCGGTACTCAGAAATGCAAATTTTAAGCTTCATTTCTTAATATGGGTTCTCCGTTGTGAGAAAAATGCCACAAAACCACGTTTAAATGACCAAAAACACAATTTTCATCAGAGTGGGTCTTTAAACACGTTTTACAACAAAGATCACTTGTAATCTCTGACTCCTGAATTCAGTGATTTTATCATTAATGTGTGTTTTACACTTTTCATCTCTTTGACAGACGCGCGAGGAGTGGCAGGGTGTGTTTCTCATTGCTTCACTTGTTCATTATGGAGGCGTGATATTCTACGGTATTTATGCTTCTCTCTTTGGAACCCATTCTAAGCAAAACATGTTTAAACTGACAGAAGTAAAAGTTTTGTTATGGATAAAATCCCAGTGCCCTCTATGTTTGTTGCTGGTTCTTTCATAAATATACATATGGATCAGCTGACTGAAATTTTGCCACAGGCCTCTTTGCATCCGGAGAGAAGCAGACCTGGGCGGAGCCGGAGGAGCTGAGCGTTGAGAAGTGTGGCATCCTGGATGAGGATGAACTTGCAAATGAGACGGAGGAACTGTACCGCACGAGCGGCGGAGGGGGTTACGGAGCTATGAACACAGCATCAGATCCAAACGGAGGTGCAGCAGGTGGAGGCGGAGGCTGGGTATCCGACTGGGACAAAACTGAGGAGTACATTCAACCAGCTGGAACCAATAGTTATCTTCATGGGGGAGAGGGCGAGCTACAGAGATCATAAAAGCAACAAATTCTGCACACAAAGCAAACACCAGCAGTGTTGAACAAACATACCCTTTGACTACGTGGTTAGAACACAAAATGAAAAGTATCTCATCAAGTGTCGGTGCAAACACACCTGATGTAAAAAAAACTCCACAGTGGAATTGACCACTTTAGTACCTGTAAAGTGTGTGTTTTTGAGTGTGAGTGCAGTTGTGCACCCCAACTGTGTTAGGAACCAGCAGCTAACTTTGTTGGAGGTGGGCTTTAGACCAGATAGTGGCTGTCTTTGATATTTAAAAAAATCTACAGATGTGCTGGTTTCAATTCTACAAATGTATACTTCATAAAATAGAAAGGTGGGCCCAGATTTATCCTTTTTATCACAGTTTCATCAAAGTTTCTGCTCTCCAACTAACTCCTATTGAATCGAGAATCCGCTCAACTGAGGAGTCCAGATGAAACACGGAGATGAAACACGTCCTGCAGAGCCGACTCTTGTGCTGAAGAGGATAAAAAACTTCTAATGATGTTAGCTCAACAGGGTTCGTCTTTCTCTTAGAAAAAAGAGTTTCTGCACCTTGCAGTGAAATATAAACAGACATTTTCTCTAAAATTAGCTATAATCTTTGTCTTTAATCTGCACACAGTCGAGAAAAAAATACATTGTGCCAATACAACAAATTTTACTCTGTAGTATTGGATCAAGAAAGGCGAGAAACACTTTCAAACATGACTTCATGCAGCTTTTTGTGTGGATTTTCTTTGTGTGTTATCAGAACAAAAGCTTGCACGCAAAGTCTCTGATCTGTCTCCCTGCTGACAAACGGAGGATCAAAAGACGTCTCAGACCAAAAGTGGTGTCACCAGGCAGTAAAATAATTGCACCTTTCATATTTTCTTTCACTCCATCCCCACAACAAACACTTTTTGAGACTGTTCTCAAATCAAATACCTTAATTTTGATGTATTATTTATTAGTTCTTCTTGTGCTCTGCGTTCCTGCTCAGAGATGGAAGAAAAAAAACAAGCAGTTTGGTGTCATTACATATTCCAAAATTTGTTTTATCTTTGCTTTTTATTATAGTGCAAAATGATAATAGGCAATTTTTACAGTAAATGCAGGACATTTCCCTGCATTTAAGCAGTCTGTTTTGTCTTTAGCAAAAATGTATTTAGCTCTAAAAGGCTTTAAGTTGTATTCATTGGTAGAGCTAATTTTCATTTGTGGAATTTTTACCACTCCTGTTATTTTTCATTGAAATTATTGTTAAATGTGTTACTTGTAAACTGAATGATAAACATGTGGAAATATTGTATTGTATAATAAAACCTAGAGGTGTTTGTTTCTGTCCAGTATTTACAGATAACTGGCAGCTTGTGCTGGCATATTGCTGCCACTGTTGCATGTCTGTGTTTCCTAAATTATCTAACTATAAGCACAATCTACAGATTGACCTGAGTTACATTTTCATTGTAGGATCGTTTTATTTTTCGGGACATGATTAAAGAGCTCATAAGTAGACCTCTTTGACAGCTAATTCCTTAAGGATTTACAGCTGTAAAGCAGAGGTCTTCATTCAATGATTTGAATCTGCTGACGAGTGTCCGCAGTTTAATAGATTATCTTGCACTTGCATTCAGGAAAGGGGACAATAAAGAATAATATGCGAGATATTGATTTTGTATTGTGACAGTAAAACCTAAATATATCTTTACTTCATTCCTTCTTCTCTCTGTAATTGAGTTGTTTCATTTCCTTTTTGTAATAATTACCATGTCAAACTTATAGCTTAAACTTTTGAGTGTTTATTCTTTTCCAGCTGAGATGGAAACAGGAACCTAGCTGTGTTTCTTGCAGTGTTATTACATTAATTTTCTTAGCAAAAAAAACTTAAGTTAAGTAAACTTTGATGTACTTGAAAATAGCCTTAAACCCCTTTATGTCGATTGATCCAAATATGCAACTTACCTTAATTTATATACTTTAATAAATCACTTTTAACCTTTTTGTTTTTTTGCAAGCATATGTATCTAACTCTTAAAAAACAGGATGCTTATTTAGATTTGAAGTCTATTTCTGAGGAGCCATGCAAGACATAATTCATATGAGAGGATCAGAGCGGTTAGTTAACGTAGCTATAGTAATGTGATCCACTGGAAACCTTTAAACACCATTACACTGAAGACACGGAAGATTTTAAACGTTCACCGGTTTCAAAGTAAGTGCATGACCTTCTGAATATTTTTCATCAAAGTTATTAATTTCTAATACTGTCTTTTTTAACTTCTTTTTCCACATGTGTCAAAACTTAATTATTTAGATCACAAATATGATTTTATTTCACATAATAACACAAACAAATCTGACTCTGTAAAAAAAGTAATTACCTCCACATCCTGTTAAATGTCTGTGCCTCTTTTGGAAGTTAAAAATAAAATTATTTAGCTTTCATAGCTAGCAGTGAGTAATATAATAATATTTCTGGAAGTTGTGTTAATTCACTTCTTCTTTTATATTTTACTACAATTTTTTCCCTCCTGTCTTTTGTCACTGAAACCTTTAAAATGATGTTTCTCATATTCTTTGAAGCCATTAAATGTCTACTTTTTTTTTTTACTGTGATTGGCTTTTTTTCTGTTTTCATGGTCAACTTTGACTCTGTTTTTGTTTCTTTCCAATCTTCAGGATCATTTTTATGATCACAGTCGCGTCGTGAAAACATGACAAAAGGCTGAAGATTTGATCTTCTTTAGTGACAATCTGTGCTTCCTAATAAGTTAGCAGATAAACAAAATTCAGGCCTACTAAAAATGATTTATCGTCAGGTTCTGACTTCTTCCATCCTTCTCTGCCTCACTCTCTGCCTGCAATCAAGATGATTCTTCTCACCTGTTCCTCACCCATTATATTCAGCTGATTCACTGCCTGACTGCGGTCCTAACTCTATCAATACCTCTTGTTCTATGGTTTTTGGGATGTTTGTACTTCTGCCTTTGCGGCGGACCTTTCTGGATTCTGCCTCTCCAATCTTCCTCTTTCATTCCCCCATCTGGAAATGCATCCTCATATTGGATCATTCTTTCTCAAACTCTCTCCTAGCCCCGTGGATCTCCCTGTGGACGTCCTCAGCATCTCTCAGTCTCTGCCTGCTTCTCTAAACCACCTCACTAGCTTATTAAGTGAGTACATCCTATATTTATGATGCTCATCCTCCAGTTTTCTATCTGTTTTGCCACAAGGTTCACTGCACTGAGCGCCGTCTCTTGGGCATCATATTCTGCTCACCCCCTGCCCCCCACCACACACACACACACACACACACACACACACACACACACACACACACACACACACCCCACCATCACCAAATTGCAAATAAATTGTTGTTCCTCCTTAGTCCCTGGGGTCCAGTTTCCTTCGTCAGTTTCTGACATTTTGTGCATTAATTATTCGTACAAGAATGTATACATGTTTGTATCCTCAGCCAACGTGGAGTTTAATTAATAAACAATCAAGTCAATTTCTTGATCCAAAAATCAAAATGTGCTCATTCCGGGGGCGGAGCTACAGGGAGGTAAGGAAGGGGGCACCCCAATATTTGAGTCAATATTAGTATAAATATTGACAAAGATTAAGAATCATCTTTAAGCATTGCAAAAATAACAAAAGCAATATTTTGTTAAAGCACCTCATCCAAAAAAAAAAAAAAGTGGTTTGAACCTCTATAACAATAAAACATCTAGAAATATGTAATGGCCTTTTACACTGTTTGGTTCCAAAGTCTTCTACCCCCCTCTCCCCCCCATAAAGAATGTACTGGCTGACTAATTCCCCGAGTAGAAAGTAAAACATAAAAATAATCTGTTATAAAATGTTTTGCTTGTTAAAGAGACAAAAACATATTGATATCAATATTAGGAGGTTGCTGCTGTTAAAATGAACAAAGCATAAAACTAAAAACATCACTATACCTTAAAAAAAATAACATTGCTTTTGCTCAGTATACCTTATCTGTTGCTGTTGGTGTCCCATGAACATATTTTAACTTTAAGATGATTTGTTGCTTTTGCTAAATATTTCTGTTACATCGGTTTTAAGTGCTAGCGAAAGCTGGTACACAACTCTGACTTTAATCCTCACCTGACAAGAACAGAGGTTAACTCCTCTCAATAAGAAGATAGTTATTTAGACATTCCTGACATGAAGTTCCAAGTTTGAAGAGAATGTACTGATGTTGAATAAAGAAGGGAATCAACTCCTCTGTTTTGGCTTAAACCTTTTGTGTCTTCCTGCTCCTGTTTCCATCTTTAGGGAAATTCTTTTCCATCTTCAGAGCTTCATCAACCTCCATCTCCATCTGTATCTGCAACCTCAGTCTCCACAGTGTGGTAAAGCCTCCTTTTATTTCCTTTTTCTTAAGTGCCTCACATTTCCTGCTCTTCTTCTGGACGAAGGATGTCATTACCACCTTTTATTCCCATGAACCGCCCACCAAAGACAGTCATATCCAATATCAACTTAAGCTTTTAGAGCCACACCCCGATAGAGCAAGTCTAGAAAAGTCACATTAGATGGTACGAGTAAAAGCCCACAATCAGAGCTTCAATAACAAGTGTTAATCACCGCTTGCTCTTAACTTTTTCCAATAAGGAAATGATCCATGGTATGCAAATATAAGTCCAATGCTCATCATAATTTTAGTAATGAATGTGATGAAATGGATGGAATTGCACCACTATGCCACATAAAAACCCAGGTTTAAGTGATGGCCTGCATTAGGACTTAAGAACAGGAGTGGGGCGATCAGTGCTGCTTGTTCTGGTTTTAAATCTACCAGCAGGTGCAAAGTGTAGGATAAAAAAATACTTGTTAAAATCTTTATCCACAAATACAATGAGACAACATGAAACTTATAGAACACATGAGCTGTTAGACAAAAGTTGACACCTTTTTGTATTTGTGTGAAATAAACTGTTTACATGAGAAGAAGAATGGCTGATGTTGTATAATAATTTCATGAAAGCATCACTTTTAGTTTTATCAGAGGCTCATCTGACAAAATTAAAACTATTTGCCTACAGCACCTTAATTCTGCTTTTGATCGTCACAAGTTGAAAGAATTTTATCCTTTTTATTTTTTGTGTTCTGAGCAACATTTAGGAAATTTTAAAATACACAATTTTCCCAGAGAAAAATCTTCTTTCTGACAATTTTCTAAATAAGAATTTTAGTGTAGATAGTTTTCTAATGAAACTACTGCAAGGCTGTTTGGGCATTTGATGCCATAATAAAATAAGCTGTTAAAGCTCATCAAAGATCAGTTTTTAGTCTGCTCCTAATATACAGCTCTGTAGATGATGCTACAGATTTCACGTAGATGACATTATGCAGTATTTTCAAAATAAAATTAAAGAAATCTTTTTTTTCCTCTTTTGTATGCATAACTTTCAACTAGGAAAACATTGCTCATCTTGAAAGGAAAGTGCGGCAACACAGTCAAGTATAAAATGGTGGTTTCTGTTTCTCAACTTTTCTTAGAATTCCAGCCAAAGCAAATTTTTCTTTGTGAAGTTTTTGCAAGTAGGGGGAAAAAAATCAAATGTATTTATTTGCCCTTGCTCTAAGTGTTCATAGCATTTCAGTTACCTCAAATGGCCACAAGAGTCCAGCACTGAATAACTTAAAAGTGAGGCCCAAGTGCAGATTTCCCCCTGTTCATGTTAAAGTAAGAGGACTTTAGGATCTGAATGTGCTAGTTCATCATTTGAAACCATATTGATAGCTGTGCATTTTGTGAATAGATTATTAACAAGCAGTAAAATATGGTTGCATTTCTACATAAAAACACCTTAATGGTCTCTTTTGGGAGTCCAATTTGCTGTTTCACTGCTTTAGATCAATACTTTGTTTCACTTTCCCCTCTGCCTCTTGGTTTACATTTTTTGACTCTCCTACAGCAAACCTGCTTATCTCACTGAAATGGGGAAAACAGGAGTCTGCATTTTCCTTAAAGAGTACACTACATCTGACCCAGATCTTTCTCAAAGTCTTTGGCAAAAATAAAACGGGTTAACAAAGGAGACTGGAAGAATGCTGGCTTGTGAGAAAACCATCAGCTGTAGGTGAGATGAAAACTAGGCAAACCTGCACAATGGACCAAGTACAGGAAGAACAGAACCCAGAAGAGCTTCCCTGAAGTGTTGAAATGCAGGTGTCATCAAGAGCTTGGATATGGTAGGAGTCGACTATATCTCCTCTTACAGGGTAGCAGAGTGTTCCGCTGTGTGCATTAATGTGTTTAAAGCAGCTTTCCTTCCATCCTAGCCTCTGATGGAGCTCTAAAAGGAACTGTAATGTAAGCACGAGGGCTGTGTTTTCACTCAAGCACTCATAAAGTATAAACACTTCTCAGTGGGACAAACCTCAAAATAAAAACTTAACTCCCAGCACTGAATTTACAATCTCCAGGATTAAATTTTAAACTTTAATCATCAACTTTTATAAAATGTTATCTAAACCTCCCAGGGAACAACAGCATCAGAACATCCAAAGACAATATCTATTAGAAGAGGTAAATATGCATTCAGAAACCCAGTATTTTACCCGTGTAGGGCACAGATGGTGATCCTGTAAGCCATTGAGCTCTCTGCAAACAAACGGGCCTTACTGGGAAGAGGCACAGCCTGACAGCCAGGGTTTCCAGCACACAAACAGTTCCAACTTGTCAAACACGTCATTTAGTTTGATTTGGTTTAGTTATCTCCTAGGAGCAATAATAGGAAAAAGAACAGAGTTTGACCATTGCATTTTTCAAAGACAAAACCAAAATTAATTTATAAAAGTGTAACGGGGCGGCAGAAAGCTTTATACAAACACTTTATTTGTTGAACATACCCAGTATCTAGTAATGAAAGTACCATGTAGTTGAGTGGAAATAGGGCTGACTTTCTTTTACAGTACAGTTTTAGTGTACTTAAGGGGTAGTTTCTGTGGTAAATTCATGGTAAATACCATGAAACATGCAGCGAGTGCAGACCTAAAGGTCAAGGTACTTTATTTGTACTTACCTTGTTCTTACATGTGGTAAGTACCATAAAAGACACCTTTGCGCAACATGTAAATACCCAGTAAGAATATTATAAATAAACAGTATGTACCACATAGGTATGAACCAAATAGCACTATATAAATACATGGTTAGTACCATGTAAGTACCCAGTAAAGTCCCATAGAAAGTACCATGTAAACACACTGTAAGTAACCAGTAAATTCCATAAAAAGTACCATGTAAGTACCCTGAAAGTACCCAGTAGTTACACAATAAGTACCATGTAAATACCACTTAAGTACACTGTAAGTACTGTACTGTAAAAGAAAGCGTTACCACCACATGTTAAAAACACCACAAACATGATTTCATTGGAGTTGGTCTTTAATGCCTACTGTATTGCCCTGCTCTGGGTTACAGTTACATCCGTAAAGACAGTCTTTCAATTGTGTGGTTATTTTGCTGCTACAACGCTAAAGCAATGTAAAGGAAAACTGCAAGCTGCTGAAGGGCATTCATGAGATCCATCAGTATCATAGTTAATTTTATGAACCTCAGTCTCTGACGATCTTTTCTGACATTAAGTTTTAAAGCTCTACTAGTTTCACTACACACCTTCATATTCACGTTTGGGTGAAATCCATCAGAAAATGCTGTTTTGTTGTTTATTAGTAATATGTTTAGTGCCACACACTTTCAATGTGATTTGTAGAAACACATTTTATCTGCCCTTTTAGCTACCTTATATTCTCTGCTGTTTACAACTTTGTTTTGTCATTTTTTTGTTGTATATTTTTAAAATTAATTTTCAAATTATATTAGTGTTAGAGCAGCTGTTCCTGCTGGACCGACAGGTTTTGTGTTTTCCTCTCCATAACCCTTTTGAGGTTGGCTGTACCTGAATCTGAATTCTTTTGTTGTTCTGATGTAATTTCTAAAAATTTGCTGGACTTTTATCAAAAGTTGGACATTCCAGCTTTCTCAGGTAAATGTTCTTAGAAACTTTTTCCCTCACTTTGCTAGACACGTCGAGGTACCTGTTTAAAGCTTAATTACCCTCCAGGACTCCACTGTGTGTGGTCCCAAAAGACTGCATTTCTAAACTAGCGGGGCTGTGATTAATCATGTGCTATTATTTTCTCTAAATTTCTAAAAGGCCATTTTTAGAAAATGCAATTTTAAAATCAAAATGCTTCTGTTCCAAAGTGGAGAGATTAGATTAAATATTATAGGAGCAGAAACCTCCACAGAGGAGATAAATGTGAAAGCCTCTCCAAAGAGTTGGACAGCTTAAGATAGCTGGCCAAGATGCCTTATTTTCATTTATCTTTTTCACTGTACAAGCAGTGATAATGGACATATTTCAAACATATACGTCATTGTTTTCATTCACAAAACAGTCTCAAAACATGAAAGGAAAGTGGTCAAACACATGCCCAGGATATGTGAGTGTGGAGCAGATGAAAGGGTGGGAATCCTATCACAGGATGAGGGAATCTGACTGATGGAGTGGCTGAAATAATGAAGGAGAAAGCGCAGAGTGGCTCCAGTGTTGCAGAGCAGGGAAAGACAAAAAGACATAGCAGGGCAGAGTAATGAGGAAAATTGGGGATAATTGAATAGAAGAGCACTTGGGTGCGAAACAAGAAAGCCCATAGAGCAACTGGCAGATACAGTAGATGGTGAAGAGTATGTTCAGAGAGTGGAAGGAGAGCAAAGAAGAAGGATCAATCCAGCAGGGAGACAGGGAGAAAGCTGTGTGTGTGTGGCTGTGTGTGTGTGTGCAGTAGAGACAGAGAGGGAGGGAGCGAGCATCTATACTAGGGCAGTGAGGAGGTGAAAGTGTGTGTTTTGTGTATGTGAATGAAAAAGAGGCTGCACAATACAGCAGCTCAGGCTGGCTCACACCGACTCATGTTTCAAGAATGTTAGGAGAGGAAAGAAAATGAGTTTTACTTCTTTTTCTTCAAATCTATTTTATCTGATGGATCTTTGAAGTTTTTTTTTCCTGGTTCTATTTTACTCTTTATGGTTTATCGAGGAGGTTACTGCAGACGCAACAAGGAGCAACTCAGACGTTTGCAAAAAACTTAAAGGTATTTACTTCATTTTTCTTCTGCATCTTATTATTTTTGGGTTAAATCAGCCTAAAGCTCAGTTTATTTTACAAAATAATGTTAAGAGCTTCATCTAAAGCACTGTTTGTGTAGACTGGAAAAACACTGAGGTACAACAAAAAAGAGGAAAAAATTTTGAGCTGTAAGATGAAAGTAAACACACCTTAAAAGAAGAAGTGGATGCTGCTGAAACTGGTAGCTGAGGGAAGGGGTGGGGTCCTCTGAGGTCTGGGTTGCATGTTTTATGTAGGTGGGAAGGGAGAGCAAAGTGGGACAAGGAAAGAAAGAAAAAAGGACAAAGATCACAAAGATCTCTGAGAAAATTCTGCACTAATTGTATGCATTACTCCAGTGCAGAGCAGCTGATTAGACTCAGAATTATTGTTCTTTATAAGAAAAACATTTGTTAAAGTAAATTATTAAAGTTTGGTAACAACAATAATAAATGAAAAATGTAGAATTAAAAAAAAAGAAAAATAGAAAAAATAAAATACTGCTGTAATTCTAATAGACTCAGCGGCTGAAAAAAGACAGCCTTTTCTGTCAAATCCAACTTTTTGGTCATGATTAAATCCTCTGTGACTCGTTTGCACTCAGTATTCGATATGAAACTTTATTGCAACTGCAAGTGTTTTACAGCAGCTTTCTATAGTTTAAGTGATTTATGTATACAGTAGATATAATGTCCATTGGTAGGAATGAGTTTAAAGACCCACTCCAATGAAATTGGTGTTTCTGATGTTTTTAACATGTTCTTGTAGCATTTTTCTCATGATAAAAGACACAAATAAAGAAAAAATTAGGCTTAAAAATGCATTTCTGAGTATTTATTGATTTAAATCACTGTGAATCAAGAGCAGATGAAAAAATGCAGTTGTAAAAAACCTGTAGGTGTGACACGGATGCTACACTCAGCGGGTCACAAGCTCTCTGCTCTGCTCCATTCTGATGCATCCACTTGTACAAATAGATTCATGTACGTCTTTGTTTTCCTCATCTGAGTGACATCTGGCTCAAAACTGTATGGCTGAATAGCTCCAATACTGCTCGCCATTTTTGTTGCACTGATGATGTTTGCTTGGAGTTGCGAGGGACTGTAAGTTAGCGGGAGAACATGTAAACAAGGGAATTTGGAGAAATGAGAGCAGGCTTATCCCCCCCACAACTCGGAGACAAATTCCTGATGAACAAGCAAAATTCACCACTTTTTTTGATTTTTGGTTTAAAACAGCAGATTTAAAAGACCACTGGGAATGATTATAAAATAGATTAAAAGATGACTGGTGTGGGACTAAAAGAATTTTGGACAGTAAGAAACATAATTAAAATGCTCCTTTCATTCTTAATTGCACATCATTGGCTTTAGTTTCTGCTGAAGTTCAGGAAAGGTGCTAAAACAAAAAGGTGAGACAAACTGAGAGCTCATCATCACAGAGGTTTTACACACCTCTTTCAGCTGCCAAAATCGCTGCTGCTGACAGCCTCTGTGTGTCAGCTGCTGGAAAGGTGATGGGAAAGCGTCTCACACGTACACATCTAAACCCGGCTCAGTCCTGGCCTGGTGGTAAAAGGTTGTTACAGAATGAGCGAAGTATGTGCATAAGCACTGTGTCCCAGTTCTGCACTCTTACATTCCAATGTGGTATAATTGACTGGTCTTCTTAAGAGCCCACACACGCATTTTTATGCACAACAAGCAAGGCTGACTTTAAAAGCATATTGCCCTCCTGGAGAATTGCTCTATGGGGAGTTAATTTGGTAACGAGAGAAAACAAACTGGGCAGTTTAGAGCAGAGTGGGCATAGTAAGATTAATGGCTTCCTTACAATGGAACAAAGAGAGCTGGATGTCGTTATCAATGCCAGAAAGAGAGATTATGTGTAATGTGTGGATGCCAGACGAGAATGAGATTATGAGACAATTGGGTGCAGGATAAAAGAGACGCACAGAACCAGTCAGAAAGCCCAAGGTGTCAGTGCAAATGTGTGTCTTTCTGATTCAGAATTGTTTTTTTTCCTACCACTGTTCTTGCTGCCTGTCATGTCTGATGCTGAATTTTTCTGTCCACTCCTGCTCTGTCCTCTGCATTCTCCACAGGGAGAGAAGGAGTCAATAAAACAGGCTGGTCACAAATGTAGATGTGACAGTGCTATATGGTCCACCAATTCCCCAGGGTTTGGTGTGAAAACAGTGTGGGACACAAAACAGACCTGCTAAGGGCTTATTCCCACTGACAGCTCACTGCTGTGATGGGGAGAAGCGTGCTCTATTAGTTGGAGACTGCCACCATATTTGTAAACAGATATGAAGATGACAGTTTGACTAAGGTTTGAGCAGACCAAAATATATCAGGCAACCAAAAGTAAAAAAGAAAAACATGAAAATTTGATTTCAAATTTATTTCTGAGGAAAGTCTGTCTCAAAAACAACATTCCCTGATCAACAGTCTGACACCACACATAGGAAAATCTGGAGTCACATGAACGTGTTTTGTTTTGTGTTTAGTTAAAGCTTTTTAAGGTCCCTCCTGAAATCCCCTCGACTGCTATTGAAAACAGTCGCAGACATGGGAAACATGCAACTAAGCAAAAATGAAGCCTGTAATTTGTGTCAAGCACAGCAAAATAATGAAATACAGCATGCTCCCCCCAGACAGAAACATATGAAATAAACTTTAGGCATTTAAACTTAATGAAATGATCATCTAGTAGATGTTTTAAACTTGTAAACATCAGTTTTAATGGTCAGGACCCATTTTTCAAATTAAGACGTCCTCTTTTGAACTTTGAATCATTTTTATGAATATATGGGGATTATAGGTGGATTTTATCAGGAGTACTTCCTTTACCTGCGGGACTGTTGCAAATCATACAAGATAAAGCTCAGTGGGAAGAAATCAGATGGTCCCACCTGAACTGGTTGTTCCAGCACAACCTTTTACACATCCTGATCGAAAGGGCTTTCTACAAAAACTCCATGAAACTTCAGTTTGACAGTAAATATCTGAGATAATCCACTATCTGTTTCTTCTTATAGTCTAATATATCCACCTAAACCATCAAACCGCTGGTCAAAAAATGAAATGACAAATGTGTCCTTTGCTTGGTTTTCATCATATTTAAGGGTTTATTACAGGAATAATAGCAGTAGAACACATTAATGTTAAGACTGACTAGTCTTTCCCCATCAGAAGAGCCTCATTCATTCCACGGCTTCAGGATGGGGCCTGACAGGCATTGTTCTGGTCCTCGGTTTGTTGTCTCATGGCATTTATTAGTATCTTATTAACTTTTGTCTCTCAGTGTTACCTTTAAGTAAGTGGACAGAGGAGGTAAGTGGACTTGTCATTTGTGGGTAGCTCATTTATACCTTATGTTAATCATAAAGTCATAAATACACACTCACCTCTGGATCCGTTGTCCGTGGCTTGCTTTCACTGTATTTGGAGATTTTTGTTGTGTACTGGTGTGAAAAGGCTTAAGTACTAAATGTCAGAAATCTTTCACAGGTTTGTGTTTAACAGGAAATTCCCTTGGTGCTGCATTTTTTTGTTGTGGTGATCTATATGGTCAATTGATTTGCAGATTAATCAGACAGTTTGTTTTCTTGTTGCATATTTTTGTCTTCATTTTATGTTGCTAAATTTGATACGCTAGGGTTGTGTCTTACTAAAATATGATAGCCTGTGGATGATATAGACAGAAAATATGCAAATTAGCAAGAATTTCTCCTGGATTTGCACAGATTAGGCAGTGAAACAAGGAAAGCCCTGTGTTTATTGATTAATTATCCTGACTGTACACTAGTGAACATTGTCTAGTTGGTTTGGTCCATTCTTAAAATTGCGAAAGCAAATCAACCAAAGTTAAGATGTAAAATTGGATCAACATTCAATTATTTGCTTGAATCAAGTCAGTCAGACTATCTTGTTCTCAACACAGGTACTAGTTTCTAGCCCTACACAAAGTTGTGTCACTCTTTTTGCGGGTACATGTCCCATGGGATTGCAATTGTTGGCAAAACACTGCAAGCAGCATTGCGGGAAAAGAGGCCTAAAATATTTATTTATTTCTTCTCATAAATTGCTACACCTCTTTTTGTGTTGCTGAAATGTTAAAAAGGTTCACAAAAGTTGTACAAACATCTTTCAGTGAAGTGGTTATGAAGTCATCGCAGGTGTCCAAAACTTATTTTAAACTTGACAGCTATTGGTTAAAGGAGAGATTTGGAACAAGTCTTTTTAGAGTCTCACTTAGAAATATTAATGAAATGTTTATTGATTTTAGCTCATTTTTACATTTAGTTATTCTCTAAAAAAACAACAACTGTATATTTGAAAATCTTGTTACAATTTTGAGTTCATTCAAAGAGCATTGCATACTTTTTTGGCAGCTTTTTAAAATCTTTTTAAATTTCCTGGGACAAAAGTCAATTTCCAAGTTGAGAAAGACCACATGTGTTTAAAAGATTTTGGACAGTTATGGACAGTGAATATTTGCAATCCTTTGACATTTTGGCAAATTAGAATTTAACATATTAAATATGACCTCATATGACTAGATTATGATGAAACCCATAAAGAAAGATAATGATCTTGAAAGTCATTTCCCAGGAAAAACCGACAGGAAAACAGTTTTTTTTACCATTTTAAAAGTATAAAACCAATAAACCTTATCAATATCCTAAAAATACGTGTAAGATAGGTGGAGGAGTTCATCTCCAGTGGCGATTATCTTTGTAAAATGAGTCTCAGTAAATCTAAAATTAAGCTGCACTGCATTCCAACACAATTCTTTCAAGAAAAACGAAATAAATGTCATAAGCACATAAAGAACATGAAGAAGGTTAAAAAAAACTCTGCGTTAGGAGTTTACACTTTAAGAAAGGCTTCTGAGTTAATGAAGGATGTTGATCACGTTTAAAAAAGAAAATAGCAGTGAGAAAAATCACTCCTTTATCTGTGCTACATTGAAGCCTTCCGGCCCACACAGCCAAGTTTAGACATAGCAAGGCCCTCGGTGCACGTTCAACCTGACCCAATTATGTACAGTCTGAAGGGAAAGATAGCCCACTTTGATCAATGCGAGACTGCCAACCAGACCCAAGTTTGAGTCTTTTATTTATTTTTTTCTATATCGGCTTTTTTTGTTTTTTTAACATAGATGCGTGTGAACACTGATTAAAGAGCAGGACACTGTGTGTAGGCACATCCATAAACGTGCCTGAACCCTCAGGCGTGGGACGCCTGATGCAAACTGTGTCCCTTAATAAAAATCCTTGGAGATGAATATTGCAATCAAAAGCAAAAATCACTTCATTTCTAAAGTGAAAACAATCTTAAGTTTTATCTAAAAGGCAGTAATTTTGAATGCATAGTTTTCTCATTTGTGTTTGATTTACATTGTATTTTTGGATTTATTAAAACACCATTGTTAAGCTCAAACAGCTAATATACCGTCTTCAGGCAATTAGATAATTATAACTTACTTAAAGAAACAGTCTGAAAAAAGTGATTCATAAATAATGACTCTGCATGAGCAACCTAAATAAACGCTTGTGCTCTAAGCAATGGGGTCCCACTTATCGTATAGCCTTAAGCTGAGCCTTCCCCCTTAACCCCCTACGTCAGAGCTCCACCCCCCCAGACCGGATGCCTAGTGCTGCGCCATTTACATGAAAACTATCAGCTCCTGTTGTATCAGTGACTCACTGCATCTGTCCCATGATGGAGGAGGCCCCGAGTGTTCTCGATAGTTCCCCATCACTGCCTCAATCAAAAAAGGCTTAAGGTTGGAGCCCCAGTCAAAGAGAGGGATATACAGCACGGCTGCTCCACTTTTGCAGGCCGTAGAAGTGGGACAATCTGTTCCTTGGAAGATCTCCAATTCTACTTCCCCGGGACCGGTACACTGAAAATATATCTATACACATACACTGTCCTACATAGATAGATGGTGTGTGTCCGTGAGAGAAAGAGGAGAATGACAAAAAAGAAACAAAGTGAGCATAAATGAATCAACTCCCCATAAATTCTTCACTTGGTGCAGGACATGAGACATTCAAGCTAAAAGGACAAAAGAAAAAATTGGCAACAAAATTCCAAATAATAATAAAACTTGACGTAAAAAGGGAAATGTAATATTGTATGCAATGTGAAGCCCCTGTAATCCAGAGAGTGTGTTTTTTTAAGCCCAGCATGTTTCAACAATTTTGCATACAAACGCAATTATTAGACACTTACTGCTTTTCCCCAAAAGATAATGTTTCCAGTAGTTTTCTTCTTATCAAGTGCAAACAAGTTGGTCTTATTGTGCAGACAGCTTTTTATATTGGACACAACTCGTTATCTTGTGTGCGCAAGGTGCTGATCTAGTCTGAAAATGATTTATTCTTTTTAAATTAAGCTTTTCAGGAACTTTTTCTGCAAGAAAAAGCCCAATTCTAACTATGTTGTGTCCAATTTTGTTATCAGGAAGATACAAAACTGTTGCACAACGACATAATGAAACCTAGTTGCAGGATGCACTTCTAGAAAATCTTCCCAGGAAAGGAGGGGATGAATCTAAAAGTAAGTTATGGATGACCTTGTCAAGGCCATCCATCCAATTAATTTATTTATTTTTTGCCTGTCCAGATTCTCAAAGAGAATGTATTTTCCCTCATTATACAGATTAATTGGCTCCTGCTATTTCATCTAACTGGCTAAAGACCAACAACCAGATCTATACGAAAAATACACACTGCTCCTGATCAAAATGCAATACTGATTAATCCTCACATAATGTGGAAAAAATGCTTATTAAGTTTGCCAAAAATGTTGTACATTTTCTCCCTTTTTGTATTTTTTCTTTTATTCAACCTTTATTATCCAGGCAAGAAAGATTAAGAACAATATTCTTATTTTGGTCTGTAGGCGAGACGTCTTGAGAAAAGGGAAGAAAAGGGGTTATAGAAAACTGAAAAAATCTGAAATAAAAACGCTGAAAACGCTTTTGAAATTAAAGTGACATGATTCAGTTTCCTCAAAATACAAAAAGAGACACTGCAATTATGATTGTGTGACCATTATGAATAATAATAAAAAAATTTAGGAGGTACCTTAGTTTATTTAATAAATCATTAGAAAGTAACTTTTTAAATAAATGTTTTTAACTGACAGATCAAAACAAGTTCAAGTCAGAAATGCATAGATTTGTCATACCTTTGCTTCATTGTTTTTCTCTTTTTACATGATTCAGGAACTTTATAAAGTATTCAACCTACATAGTGTCGTAATTTTATCCTGACCTTTGCCTCTGGCACCTTTTATACTTCCGGGTCAAAGATAATGCTGCCTACTTTGGGAATAATATAATTCAGAATAAGCTACTCAGAATTTGACAACATTTTTAAATTATTTGGAGCACATTGTTAAATAGCAACTATTCTTAGAATGGCAAAGATTGAATTTGTGGTCAGACGGATGGTAAGACAGCTCCAGGGTGTTAAAAATGTAAGAACATGATTCTAGGATTGACATTCAGACAGCATTGCAAGAAGAGCTGTCATTCCCTGAAGAAGCGTTTCAAGTGCTGCACACAGAACTGCGCTTTCAGGTACCACCATAGTGTAAAGTAAAAGACTCTTTTTGGCCAGAAATGGACTTTCAACTTGTTTCAAGACAAGTATAGCATCAAATACAAACCCGATGGGCTGCAGTTCATATTGCAACCTATAGTGTGGAGTATGTGAAGGATGTGCACTCAGGCTCAGATTGTTAAGTACTGTAAACACCCACCAGACTAGGAAAACAGTTGTGCTTTTGCTTTGGTCAGTACAGACTGCCTGTGGTTATTAGAGTCTCAGTTTTCAAGCAAACTTCAGTGTAAAAGCTTTTTTGAAATATATTTATAGATTTTTCATTGTTCACATAATAATAAAATGAATACAGGTGCAAGGAGGTGTTGTGGTTAACCTTGCCTCACAGTGAGACAGAACCAGTTAAAACCCTGGCTTGGACTTTTCTGTGTGAAGTTTGCAGTTCTTTCCATGTGTGGGTTTTCTCCAAAAACTCCAGCTTCCTCCTACAGTCCTTCACAGGTAAAACACCCACGCCACTGAAAATCATGTTTGTTGTGTTTTTATAAGGATGGAGGGCATATACAAAGAATATTCATCTTAAGATTGTATTTCTGGGTATATCTTAATTTAAATTGTTGTGAATCAGGAGGGGACAAAAAGATGCTGTAGAAAAAGAGCTTATCGGTTGTGTAGAAAATATGCTATGGCCACAAGCTCTCTGCTCCGCTCCATCCTGATGTATCCACTTGCAGACAAATAGATCCATGAATGACTTTGTTTTTCTCGTCTGAGCTGGAATTTAACTCTAAACTGTATGGCTGGATAGCTTTAATATTGCTCGTTACTTTTGTTGCACCGGTAATGTTAGGTTAGGGTTGTGTAAGATAGTGAGAGAGCATGTAAATAGATGGATGATGTTGTAAGATAGTGAGAGAGCATGTAAATAGATGGGTGATGGGAAGTAGGGGCGGGCTTAACCCCACCGACAGTCCCGCCCACAACTCAGAGGTGAATTTCCAATGACCTACAGCTGCTTTGCAGTAACTATGTACCAGAAAAATACACCAATTTTTAATTTTAGCTAAAAACAGCACAATCATGATTTAAAGACCACTGAGAAACCTTATAAAATAGAACAAATATTATTGGAGAGAGACTTTAATTTGGTAAGAAGTGTGTGTTTGTATAGCCCTGCAACAGGTGTCACCCAACGATACATGGGATAGGCTCCAGCAACCCCGACCCCAAAAGTGATTCAGCAGGCCTTGAAAATGAATGTTTGGACCTAAAGAGGATGTGCCATACTTTACAACATGCATACTGTGTCAGATTTGTTGTGCTCCAATGCAGCTGGTAGTGAAAATTCTGGTGGCTTCAATTTAGGGCATTAAAGTTCTGTGAGTTTTAAACAGAAGACAAAATTTGAAGAAAAGAGTGAGAATAGTCAGAAACCTACATTTGGAGGCCAAAAGTTTCACTGAAGTTGCATGAAGGAGTTTTGTAACTTTCATCAACTCTGGACAGAAATGAATTCAAGCGGGAAGTTTCAAGGACAGATACAGTCAATGACAGTTAAAATACAACCGCTTTGTTTGATAGGGGGATATTGATTTTTCCCCACCTGTCTTTTAAGAAAGTAAGAAAGCTTGTAGACAGATGATGTCGAGGACTGACATGGGAGAGTCACAAAGCTGCAGCGAGAGTCAGAGCTGCCATTTCTGCAATGAGCCACCATGGTTCCAGGAATTGTGACTGGAGTTCCCACAGCTCCTTTCTTCTATCATTATTCTACCCCTACATCCCTGCTTCTTTTTGCTGTCACTCTCCTCTCCTGCCACTGCTGCAATCCTCACACCACTCCCCTCTCCCTCAATCTGACTACTCTGCTTTATGCAAACTACAACTCTCTCTGTGTTTTTCTCTAGTGTATTCCCCTTTTGCTTATACATCCCAATTAGTGGGCTCCCGTCTCCCCTCAGCCTGTCCCTCCAGTTCCTTATCTTGGCTTGTAGAGGCTCAATGTTTTTCAATATTTAATGAGATTTTTTCATAAATCGGCCCATTTTATTCCCTTCTGGTGTACTTGAATGAGAGTATTAAAACCTTGCAAGTGTTAACAGTCTGTTCAATGTTGTATTTTAATGAAGGAAGCTTTGAACCCTCTGTTAATTGTGGTAGTCATACCTGCTAAAGTGAGCAGAAGTGCATTCTTCACGTTTCTGCAGAATATGGATTTTATGATAAAGGAACAGGTAAGCTCTTTCACAACCTTCAGTGGGACTGGGAGCAGTGAGTTTATTACAATTAGTGTTAAAGTTTAATAAAATAGGGTTTACAGTGACAATAAAACTTAAGTGACAAAAGACTATCTCTCTGGAATGATTCTTCTTCTTTTGTCCTGTTTACCTGAGTACTTCCATTTTTTAAGTAATTCCTCCCCATAAATGTCTTACAGCCACTACAGCACCTCAATTCAATTCAATGTAAATTTATTTGTATAGCCCAAATTCACAACAACAGTCGTCTCGATGGGCTTCGTATCTGTAACTGAAAAAGTAAAATCAAAAGTATCATGAATACATAGAATTCAATAGGAAAATACTAAATAGAACTAACAAACTGACTAAACTAAACTGGCATCCCTGCCAATTTCAGCCTTTAGTGGTCACTAGAAACACTGATAGCCCTTTTTTTGGACAAGTGTAAACCTAAAAAGCAGGCTTAAATTGTTTTTGCAGTTCACAATGGTGAGTGTGAAAAGGTGCACCAGTGGCAAAACAGATAACTGAGTGATAGAGAACATCAAGCTTGCTGAGAGTACACTTGGGAGCCATTTAGTAGATGATATCAACATAAACGAACATGAGTAGTATGGTCATCTTCACTAGAGAGTATTTGATAGAGTGTGTGAATGAAGCCCTGTTACAATAAAGGAATCCCAGACTGGCTGTTATTTTAGCCTGCAGGTTACTGATGTGAGAAATGAAAGAAAGTGAGGAGTCCAGCAAGAGACGAAGGTATTTGTAGGAGCTGACAAACTCCAGTTCTGAGCCATCAGCGCTGGTGGTCTTGTAGGGACAGGTGGCACTATTCTTCCAGTTGAATAACATGCATTTAGTCGTCTTCGAGTTGAGACACAGATGACGGTTGTGAAAAGATTTCTCGACAGAGGTGAGGCTGAGTTGGAGGGTGGATGCTGTGGAGTGAAGTGAAGGGCCAGATGAGCAAACGTTGGTATCAGCAGAGAGGTGCATCAGTGAAGCCCGGATGGCTTTGATGACATCATTTATGTATATAAAGAACAAGACCCTTTAAGATCTGACATGAAGTTGTGTGCGGTTGTTGAGGTAGCTTGCAAACCATTTGATGCAACTTCTAGACTGACCAATGTTGGAGAGTCTGCAATCAAACGCCTTGGCCAGATCAACAAATGCAGCTTTGCAGACCTGTTTATTGTCCATGGACCTAATGAGGTCATTAGGGACTTTCAAGGTTGCTATGATTCAACTATGCCCAGTCCTGAACATTGATTGCAGATCTGACAGGATGTGGTTAGTCAATGAAGTGGGTCTGCTGTTTGAGAACCAATCTCTCTAAAACCATAGCCAGGCATGACAGGATTGATATAGGCCTGAAGCAGTTGGGGTCAGTGCTGGAACCTCCTTTGAAAGGGGGTAAAATAATGGTCGATTTCCAAATTAGAAGAAAAAACAGTCAGATGAATAGACAAAATAAATACATATGTGATGGGGCAGCAATAATCACACGCGTAGACACTGAGTGGGCCAGACTTGTAATAAATTCCCACAAATAAAATAAAACGGTTGTACCGGTAATTCTATGCATAACCATGCTTTATAAAATGAATTACTTTAATGGGAAAAATAGCAGAAATCTATTATTTTATTTGAGTATTAAAAAGCAATAAGCTTTATTTTGTTGGCAAGTCCTTCTAAATATGGACTTTTTGCGTTTTGATGAGGTTTGTATGTTTCAAAACATGAATCAAAGCTTTAATGTTGCAGCATGTTTTCTAATTCATGAAAGGATTTTGTACTAAATGGAAATGTCTTTGCAAATGAAACAGAAGCCATGTTCAGCTTTTATGCTAGAAGAAAATTAAAAGCAGGCAGTCTTTCCATTGAAATATTGATTGAGCATCTGCTCTTTTCCGATGTTTCCTTTCATTAGCTCTTGTCCAGTTTCTTGATCTCCACATTATTATTTATGTTAATTGCTGGCCACTGTAAGCTGTGCCAGACACCCGTCGATGTCCTCGGTCCCCAATAGAGGTCGATAAGTAAAAAGTCATAGAACTCTTAAAACCCTTTACCATCATCAATGCCATATTTTCAGTTACTAACTAAAATAACTGCATGTTGAAAATCTGTGACTGAATGAGTTTAGTTCTATGGCCTGATTTGAGTTGTGTCTCTGTGGGTGCCATCTGTCCATCTGCATATTTTGACAGCCATGTACATCCGATCCCCGACTCATATGATATTCAGAGCATCAAACTGTCACTGACATATTGGGATATCCCCTGCGTCACTCTCGATCATTAAGGCGGCTTCTGGCTATGAAGCACATCTGCATGATGGCAAAACTCCTGCAGCTTGACCAGAGAAGCAGGACGAACACAACAGTGTCAGCACTCTACATGAATTCTACAGTGAAACAATGAATGAGCCTCAAAGGAAAATGAGACATTTCAACACTGTTGGTCATCACTCAGGTTTTCGTGTCTTTTTTGTTGTCATTGTATACTTATTTGCAAAAAAACAGTAAAATTGAACATTTAAGATGAGGGTTTAATTCACCTAAAAAAAATATTTTCCAAACCCCTGCTTACAAACATTTAACCAAGATATCAGAAAGTGTTGTTCTTTTCAAATCTATAAATGACAAAAGTTTTATTGATAAGACACGTGTGATCTTTTTTCTTTTAAGAAATGGATATGGAAATGGAAAAAGGAATAGAAGTCATTTATTGTCATTATACATGGTAAAATGAGATTCAGGGATAGTTCTCTTTAAAGCGGGCAGACAATACAGAAAAATAAATACAACAAAAAGGAACTAAAAGTGTGCTACAATCAAACAAATGTGGAAGAATCAGAGGAAAGATGAAAAAAATATTTTTTGTCTGGACCCAATGTATATTCCAAGACAGAATTTATAGAATTGGTAAAAATGGCTTATCTAAAAACTGTGGTGCTGCTTGCTAAAATTTACTGTACTGTGCAGCTTCCCCTCTTGTAACAATGAATTGCTTCTATGTCGGATCTCCTCTTTTTGCAATTTCTGCTGGTTTTCTTCTTTTAACCTCTTAAGACAAGGGTGTTCAAACAACTTGTGCTCCTTTTGAGATAAGCAAGATTTATCAATCCTGAGAACAAAAGTTGGAAAATCATTCTGCATTTTAGGAACACCAACATATTTATTTCAGTCTTCCTTTAATACAAACTGGAGAAAATGTTTTTGAATGACACCCATAGCATATGTATTCTAAGAGTATAAACCTAATTGTTCAAAACGTAATCATTTCATATAGGTACTTAAATGTCAAATAACGATTTTCCATCCAATTTGATGTTATTCATAATTGTTTACCTCTGTGTTTTACTATTTGTACTTTATTCTCTTAAAACTTAGAAAACAGAATATTCACTGTGAATCTGTGCCAGGCAACAGTGGTAAAAATGATATTGTTCTGAAACTTTCTTGCCTGCAAATAAAGGTTACAGTAGACAAATTAAATAAAAAAGTTTTTGAATAAATCAAACTACAGCAACTTTGACTGTCAACCATATACACAGAAATGAATATTTAAAAAGTTTCTCCTAAGTGATTAGGGCTTAGATGATTTCTTTTCATTAGTTGACGTTATTGTTGAAACCGAATGTTAGAAAGATAATTGAATCTAAGAGACAAGATGTTAAAAAGTTTGCCATTTGTTGATTGCAATAGCTCAGACATGATTGTAAGAAAGTGAAGACAGGTAGTAAAGCACAGTGTCAAAGCAAATCTTTATTTATAATTTAAAAAATCAAAAAACGGTGCTAAAAAAATGTTGATGTTTTGTCTTTAATATTCTTAGATTTAGGTATTTGCCTTGAGCTACAACTCAAACATAACTCAATTACCACAAAGTAGAAATAATCCTGACCTGACATGACGATTCCTCCTTTGTGTCACCACTTCACTTTCTGCTGCAAAGAACCTGTGATGCAGATTCACACAGTTTATATTTAGCCTGTCTTCCATCAGCCTGCTATTCCCTCATGCATTCCCAGTGGCTAAATGGGAAATGTGGACCAGCTTTGTGCTAATTTCACACATTAACATTGCCATTGGCTAGTTTTGCAATTATTGCACATGTCTTTTCTGTGTTAAGTTCACCCTGTCAGTGAAACTACAGTTGATTGACTAAAGTTTACTCCCCTCTCTACCTGTTTCCCACAGCATGGGTTTTAGGAGGAAGCCAGTCTCAAGGGATAGCCATGTTTTGTCTCCATGACAGCTTTATCACTCAACCCTCTCTGCAGTGACCCCCTGCACAGCAAAGGATGCTGGGAAATAATGAGCACTTTTATCCCAGTCAGGACGACAAAGATGGGGAGGATGAGGAGGAGGAAGAGGAGCAAGGACGAGAAATAAGAAAAAACAAAGTTGAACGCGACCCACAGAATGGAGGACTGGAGGGTCTGTTAGAGAAGGAAATGACCGGAGGACGGCAATCCTGGGAAGGGAAAGGAGGGGAAGGTGTGAAGCCAGCAGCCATTGTGGTTGGTAGACAGAGAGTAGACCGACCAGTGAGGCCAGGTAACCCAGGCAGCCGGGGCACCCCGTACATGCCCAATCAAGCCCCTGTTCATCAGCATGGTGCACACAAGCAGCAGCAGCTTCAGCTCATAGCAGCAAAGAGGCGGGCTCTGATGGAGCGCAGCATGACCACCATGGCACCGTTGGAGGACACCTTCCTGCCCATGATGGTGTTCCGCATCGGAATTCCAGACATCAAGCAAACAGTAGGTGCATAAAAACATCTCTAAAAATACAAAGATACAACAATCATATATATATTAAAAAAAAACTAAATAATTAAAAGTGTCAGCTTTTTTTTCATTGCAAACAGGAAAAAAACCAAATAATACCCACATTTAGCTCATGTAGCAAGCCTAAATGATAATAATGTTCCCACAGCCACAATTTATTTTCTTTGGTGCACAATAATATTAACTAACTCAAAAATTGGCCTCTGATTTTCCAGACAGGCAGCTCTGTACCAAGGAGCCATCATTGGCTAAATAAACCTCTAGACAAGAACACTTGTTCTCTTTTCAAGCAAATTTACACCCGCAATGGGATTTTAGCATGTCAACACACTTTTCTGAATATTTAATGAATAAAGTTATGTTCTGTACAAACAATACTTAAGCATAAATGTGGAATGGAAGTTCTGTAGTTCGTAGAACTGATTGAAAAAGACCTTTTTTGACAGTTCATGAGCCTTTTTTTAGCTAATGAGGTCTAAAGCTGCCTACACACTGCCCTCGGCAACGCAAGCTCAAGTTGCCATTTCCAATGAAAAGTCAATATAAATGCGCGTAAATACTCATTTTGGGCATTCAAAACTCTTGCATGCCCACACAGTCAATTTTGGGCTCTGTGTACCAAACACATGGCCTAAGTAATACATTGTCAGCTGAACCAGGTCAAACTTTGACCAATTGGGGACTGAGAAACTCACCAAACTCCGAGCTTATCTGGTTTATCTGGTGACATGGCGACATCTGTTGATTTTTGCGTTTGCTTTCAAGTAATGATAAACCAAGACCACTCTCCTGAAAAGATAACACATCCGCTATTGCAAGGATGCTAACTTGAACTTAATAATTTCTGTTTCATGCCCAGTTTGTGAGATTTGCATCGCTTCAACATTTCAAGCCTCTTCCAACTGTTGGTGTTGGACTTGCGCTGGTAAACAGTAGCTACAGATAAAGAAGACGCCCCTCCCGGCTTGTCCAGTGTGAACTCCATGGGCTAAAAGCAAATCTTGAACATATGTCAAAAGCTCGGTGTATCTGTAACTTAATAAATAAAATTTCAGAAGCATTTTTCTTTCCAATCTGCAAATTGAAAACTTTAGAAACATGGATTTACTACGGATAATATGGGAAAAGTAACATGCATGATACTGTGATATAACAAGAAAGAATGCGCTGGGTCATGATGTGATCTGTCACTAACAATCTTGATATCTTGAGTAAAAAAACAATTGTCAAATGAACTTTGTTTTTTAAATCTGTCCATTAATACAATTCCCATAGCCCCACCCCTTCACATTTAAAGTAATTGAAAAGCCCCAAATGTCCTCTGTAGACACTAAAAAGAGTTCATTCAGTTTTAGGCAGTGATTCAGAGGTTTAAAAAGTCCTCTACATGAGGAGGTTTAACACATGTAAACACAATATCACAATGCTATCCAGAAAATGGCTTTCTTATTCAGGATAAATATTGCATTTAAATGTATGCAGGTAATCAAAAAATTACATAAAACGTTTGCTGCTACTAAAAGAGTGCTGTTTAGAGTTGGATGAGCAAATTCATTTTTTTATTTTTTTTTAACTTGTTCTGTCCAACATCTGAGCAAACAGATTAGAACTGAAGGCCTTTTGTGTTGAACAGGTTTTACAATCCCAAAAAGAGGTTATATAACTTCGAAAAACCAGAGTGTTAATTTGTATAAACCCCTTTTTGTTTTTTTTTGTTTGTTTTTTTATTAAGCAATTTCAACAACACTATTTAAAGGTACATTGAGGGATTAAGGTCATCAAGGGATACATGCAAAATAGATTACATCATTTCTGATTTGCCTTGGTGCTCGATTTCTTCAGTGGTGGATAAATTAAATGAAATATTTTGAATTTACATCTTTTTGTGCCAGCTCAGGTAATTCTTTTTTTTAGTCAAGAATGTCAGACCCTTACAGTAATTTTCCATAAAAGTCTTCTCATCTCAATGGGTTTTATTATTAAATCAAAGTCAATCAATTTTAAACTCCAGTTATCCATGTGGAAAAATTCCCCCCTCCCCACTACTTCAAACAGGGAACTGACAGGAGGTCTTTCCAAATGAAGAAGTAGTTCAAGCCACGTCTCGGTGGCATTGCACTCAGAGAGATTTAGATCTTACTTGACAAACAGCTTTTTAAAAATAATACATCTCAAAAGTACTTGACTTTTCTGAATTGCCCCAATTTGCATGAGTGTTATGGTATAAACAAAAATTAACTGCAAACCCCCCATCTCTGACACACCTATGTGTTTTAAAATTCTACGTATTTGTCTTTAACTATTAAGAAGTTAACACGCCACTAACAAAATTGTAAGGAGACTTGACAAAAGCACAGCTTTGGGGTTTGGTATGTATCTTTTAGCACATTTAAAAGAATCTGTTTTAATCCTGGTTCAATTAGGTTTTGTTGCTGTATTGCTGTTTGCTTATAGACTCCTTTCTTTTGCTTGTGAAAGCCGTTTGCTGCGCTTCCTTAATTAAAACATTTGAAGTGTTTTGCTGCAGTGTTGACTCCACAACCATTGGAAATGAGTTGCTTTAAGGAACCCAAGGGTACTCCATGTACAATATGGTAGTTATTAAACAAAGAGTGCGCGCAACAACCCACACACAGCCTGAACATTTAACATTTTATCACCCCACAAGTTCAGAAATGAACCCCAAAAGGAAAAGAGCTTCAAAGAGCTTTATCAGAGTTAAAAAAGAAAACGCAGAAAAGATAGATTTATTCAGTAAACAGCGTCAGTCAGATGTTTAATTAGGTCCCATAACTGAAGTTAGCATCATCTCACACTGACACTTTCTGGTGTCAGCAGGTGAGAAATAACATTCCCTCACTTTCAGGTGATGATGCCGCTCCATACCCCAATCTTCATTTCTCCACCTCCAACTCCCTGAACATGCCGACTGCTCTACATGTCAGCTAATCTGCCCTCAATATAACAGTAATGGCTAATTATCTAATAGGTTTTTAATGAGTTTGGGGAGAGCTGAGGAAAGAAGTGACTCTGAGTAGGAAGTTAAGAAGTACACGTCTGAAGTCTTCAACCACAGGCGTCAACAAAGTGCCCCTGAACCGAGAAGGAGGAAAAAAAAGCATTTAAGTGTAAAGCTCAGTGTCACGGAAAAAAAAAAACGGGAAAAAAAACAGTGTTTCTGGTTTATACTCTATAGATTACATCAGTTTTCTCCCTCTGAGGGATCGGCCATTCGATTGCTTTCTTGTTCACACAAAAACGTGCAGCGGAGAACTGCATACACGCAGATTCCCAGAAGAACACACACATTCGCTGCATGCCACTCTGATATGTGTGAACATAAACACAGTCATCCACATCATGTGCTTTACTTCTCTGGGACCAACAAGGCATTGCTACGGCAACGGGGGCCTGATTCTTGTAATAAACTGGTTGCCATGCCAATAATGTTTGGTACACTGTCAAACAGCTCAACCTGTTTGGAGCTTTAGAGAGGGTTGGGCTGGAGGTTTGGGAGTATGCTGAGCTGTGCAGTTTTTGCCTATAGTTTTCAGAAATGGAACAATAGCTTGGATGCATATATCTCATTGAGGACACATCCCTGCTTATAAATCCTCACTACCTGTCAGTTCTACCATCTGGCTGCAAACTTAGTAATATTGAGATAATATTATATATTATAAAAAATAAAAAAAAGTGAAAGTGCAGAGGCAAAATGATCAAGTTAGAAAAAGAAAGCACATCAAAGCAGTTATTCACAGAAACCACTGAATCCTCTGTTGAATCACACACAAAGAGGTGCAAGAGAAGAAAAAGGTTTAAATTTCACACTTTCCATACAGAAAAACACCTATTAAGGTGTTGAATATTTTCACTTTTCTATTTGCAAAAAATCAAATGACTGTCTAGAGAATGTGGGCTCTAAAAATTGATAGCACAGATTAAAAGAATAGCGCAAGTTCTGTGTTTCCCGTGAATGTGGCAGGGGATAAATAATTGAAAAGAAATGCATTAATATTCCCTGAATATCATCTATTCATGCACTCATCATTCATCGACTGACTTCACAACTGCCACGCTGTATTGTCAATCCATTATTATACAAAGCAAATTGGCCCTTCATTGAACTAGACGTGTCACACGTTTACTAGCAAATCTTCACAAAGGATTTTTACTTATGTAGTTAATCTTTCATTTAGATCGTTAAAGGCATCACAGAAGGAGTGAGTTTGTTTCAGTTGCATGCGGGATTCTTCTGTGCATTTACACCTCACAAAGGAAGAACAAACTCCAAGCAACACCTTAAATTGAAAGTTTTACCAGTATCACAAGTAAATCCCAAACTCAAGAAGAATCTTGTGCAATTTACAAATTCAAAAATTTAGTGTTTTAACTGTTAAAATGTCAGAATGACAGTTTAAATGTTTTTCTTACTAAAGATCTAAAAGGAAACTCTTGGTCTGTTTTCTGCTTCTAGTTGGACTCTTTTTCCTGTTTGAATTAGCACTGATTTCTATTTTTCTGTCACAAATCCTAACTGTGTGCTCCAGGAAGTGTGTAGATGAGAGAAATGCAGCCTCTGATCTCCCCCTGCCCTTCCTGTTTGTCGTGTCAGAGGTGTCTCCAGTTTGATCAGGACTGCACGGTGTGGAATGCTAAGCAGCAGATCATCTGCTCCCTCGGTGAATCACTGTGGGACGCTTACAACTACGGCCTCTTCCAACCGGCTGGAGAAGGAGCGGACGCCAAATTCCTGGAGGAGGAACGGCCCCTCAGGGATTATGCACAGTCCTTTGAGAAAGGGGTTCCCTACCTGGAGGTAGGATGCACGGCTGCAGGGTTTTAGTCAAAGATGAGGAGTCTTGGAAAAATAACAGTCAAGTGGATTTCCAGCGGTCTTAAGTTTCCACAAAATGAACTAAGACAGTTTCTTTAAAGATATCCTATGTCCAATTTGTTTTTTTAGGAAGGCCTTGCTGCAATGCTTTTTCCCCAGAGCGTGGTTTGTTCGGATCTCGTTATTAAAAAGATGTTAACTGTGAAAAAATTGTCAGCCTTTGTGAGCAGACACACAAAACATTCTACTGAAGCAGCAGAAAAGCAGATTAGTTTCCCATCCTCAAGTCTGTAAGCAAACACAGGCAATGACGACTTTAGGAAATTGGTCTGATTTAACTCAATTTTGCATGTTATGTAAGCTGCAAAGTGTATTATATTTATTCACTTTTGGATAAGTGGGTTGTGGGAGACGATCAGTTTTTTGGTTATTAGGATTTGATCCAGTAAAGGCACAGTGCCCTCTGGTGGTTTCGTTGCTGAAACTGCGGTGGCGAAAAGAATCAGAGATGTCCCCAATCAGATTTACTTTATTAACATTTTACACTTGAGATTTTACTTCTTTTTTTTTAAAGCTTATCTTCAACTCATAGTGTGGTCCATTCAGAAAATGTCTGAGAGACATGTAGATGAATTTGCAAGATCATAAACATTTTGTAGAAGCATCCATCATCTTTTAAGTAGATTTTGCTTATTTCCTCTTTTTACAATTAAACCATGTTTCTGCTTGTTTCAGGTCTTAGTAGGCTGTTCAGATGTTCCAAGCTGTTTTTTTATGTATTTTCAGAGAGTTTAATAGCCTGATCCAATGAAATGAGTCATTAAAAATAGTCAATTTAAAACAGAACAAAAGCTTTTGAATAATCTCCGAGGAACCTTTCGTTTCTCTGATATTAATGTAAAAGAGGTTCTAAAATATGAAGCTTTTTCACTAGGACTTAGTCAGACAAACTGAAAGCAGAAAAAGTCATATCTTTTTGTGAAATCATATTCCCAGAAAAAGCTATGTTCTGCAGGGCAACTAAAATTGTTCTTCTTTTCTGGAGATCTGTTTTTATAATTGCTTTACAACAGAGATTGTTCTGAGCTGCCAGCTCTTGAGGACAAGAGAAGCTTGTCTTACTGCCTTATGGAACAGTTTCCTTTGAAATGGCAACAGAGAAATTCCTAATGTTCTTGGAGGAAAACAATCTCAACTTTCTTTATCAGGCTGGGTGAAGTTATCTATAAATGTAGGTTTGACTTAAAGTTAAAGACACAACGGGATCAGAATGAGGGAAAAGTTTTGATAACATCGTTGTTATTATCTCCCAAAAGCCTAAACACAAAGTTCTTTCATTTCCTGTACATTCTTTAGACTTGGTGTTGGAATTTTCAGTAAAAACGTGTTTAAAATTTTTAGGATCACAGTGTCTGCCACAAAACTTCTTGATTTTAAGACTAGAATACATTTATTCTGTAAATCCAAATTTAACACTAAAATGGTTGAATACAAGGAAAATAGTTTGTTTAGCCACAGAAAAGTTAATTCTTAGAAACATTAAGAATTAGACCATTAATTCAGTTCCAAATACTTTATTTTCCCACTGCAACCCAAAAAGTAATTATTTCTTAAGGTTGTTCATATTTGTTGATTTCTAATATAGTATTGTATTAAAGCAGGGATCAACCCCTTCATGCCGTATGTTGTTAATTCTTAACATATCATAACATAACATAAATGCAGTGCTCCATTTAATTTAGAAAAAACTTGAACAGAAAAACATTGAAGAACATTTTTCATATAATAGTAGTAGTAGTAGTAGTAGTAGTGGTAGTAAACGTTATTTATGAAGCACTAAAATTGTCCACACAAGGCTGTACAGTGACAGAGAGATCAAAAAAAATAAAATAAAAGAATAGAGGAAACGGATTAAAAGTGTACAAAGAAATGTTTGCCTTCATAATTGGAAATAGTCAGGCATTTAGAGGTTAAAAAAATCTTGTCTACTCCATACTTGAAAAGCAGGTTCAGTCTTTTTTTTTAATGTCTACTGAAGATTTTTTTTTCTTGTTTTTTATTTTTTTTTAACATTTTAAGTCTTTTTAAGAACTTAAAGCAGAAACTGTAGTTTTATTAGAAATATCCAAATGTAGTGCAAGGTAATTTTCGTGGTTGTCATTTTAGAAAAACCATATGCTTGAAAAAGACAATACAAGCTGTTATGTTTTTTTAAGGGATTGCTTTAGAGCTTTTTAAAAATAAAAATAAAAATCTAATTTATATCAAATGTTTGGGTTGCTGTAATAGATGGGGTTTTGTAGTCAGGTTTGAGTAAATCCCACCAATCAAGAATTCCTTTAAAAATAAAAGTAAACTTGTGAAGATTCCTCAGAACAGAAATCTGTTTCATTGACTTTCTGTGCGAGTGTAAATTTGTAGAAACACAAAGAGATTAAGTACAATAAATGTTTTTTCTGTGTTTTTTTTAATGAACTACAGATTTACAGAACTTTTGAATCATCCTTGTGTTGTTTTTCCATGTAGGCTGAGAAACGGAACTGTGTTGCTATGTGACTCACTTTATTCACACTGGTCTCTTTTTTGTACTCAGTTTAGGTACAAAACCAGGGTTTATAAACAGACCAATCTGGATGAAAAGGCTCTTGCTAAGCTCAGCTCAAAGGTATTTCATCTTTTCACCAAAATGTTGCTGGTTGCTGATATACAATCTCCAGGTCCACCTACAGACTGTTTCTCTCTGCTCAGGCCAGTCAGAAGAAATTTCTGGATTACGTTCAGACTGGATCACTGGAGAAAATGGCTAAAGTTCTGGAAAAAGGTCTTGATCCAAATTTTCATGACCCAGACAGTGGAGGTGAGAAACCATTTGAGACTTTAAGGAAAATATTGTGAGAGCAAACGGTGGTTGATCGGCACCTTCACTTGTCTGCACATCATGCTCGACTCAGAGACTCCGCTCTCTGTGGCCGTGCAGTCTGGAGTGTCTGCAGATGGCATCAGGCTGCTGGTTCTGGGAGGGGCTCACATGGACTTCAGAAGCAGAGACGGCTCAACGGCGATGCACAAAGCTGTCAAAGCTCACAACCATGCTGGCTTACTGGTGAGAGAACACATTCCCACAGAATAACACAGAAGCAAGTGTGAATCTCGATATTGGGATTCCATGAAAATAAAAGCAACATTCATCTAATAAGTCCTCTAATAGATGTTTTTTTTTTGTCTGAATAAAACTTGTGGTAATAAAAAAAATGTTGGTTTGCTGTTTCTCTCAAGTTTATTACTGAGCTTTTTAAAGCAGTTAAAGTCAAAACTTTGAGGTCAGACTCAAACTCAGCTAAGTTCCAGAATCCTCATCACTTTTTCCTGCAGTTTTCCAATCCTGTATTTAGTTCACCTACTTTTTTTCTTCAAATATCTTCCTTCTTTTCTCCACTCTTCTTTTTCTTCTTTCTCCATCTGTTTTTTTTAGTTATACCTCATTTTATCTTCCCTCTTTTGTGTGGTTTTTATTTAGTCGCTGTCATCCTTTTTTCATCTAAACTTCTCTGTAATTCCCTCCACTTTTGTTTACTTTTGCTTCGTCTAGTCTTTTATTTTCATCCTGAAACATGGACTTTTCTTCATTTCTGTGTTTCTTTTTCTCTCCGTGTTCTTTTTCTGTTTTTTTTTCTCCCTCGTTGTCTTTTTCACACAAGCTGAACTTGTGAAGCTTTATTTGTATCAAAATTACAAGAAAGTTTATCAAGTAAACAACATTTGTGTAAATGTTTAGGGTCTCACTGATTCATACGTGTCCATCAACACAAACCAAAGCTTCCCTTTTCTTTCTGCCCCTTTAGGCTCTTTTATCTCTTGGAGCATCTCCGGACTACAAAGACCGCTGTGGCCTGACCCCGCTGTACCACACTGTGCTGGCAGGGGGCGACACTTCCTGTTGCGAAACTTTGCTTTATTACAGGGCGAAGCTTGGGACGAGGGATGAAAATGGTTGGGATGAATCTCATCAGGTATATTGGGAAGTGATCGGCCGTGGATTCCTGTGTGGTTTCATGGTTTCTTCTCATATTTTTGTGTGAAGCATCTCTGCTTTGTGTAACCTTCGGTAGCATCTTCTCCCTGTCGTCTCTCTGTGGTAGTTGTCATGTACCATCACCCCCAGTCTCTCAGCATTTTCTCACACCTCTCTCTCTGCGCCATCCTCACTCATCTCTCCATCCTCTCTCCTTCCTCCCTTCTGTCTCTCAATAGCACAGGGATGAAGAGGAGTTTGGAATGGAAGAAATTCATAAGGTACTCCTCCTCTCGCCATCTCATTGACCATACAAGCCTTTCAGAGGCCACTGTGTTGTGATAAAAAAGAAAAGAGTCCAGTTTGGAAAGAAGTGGATCTTCTCTCTCTTTCTCTTACTGAGAAGAGATGCATTGCCTACACTGTCTGTGACGCTGTGGCAAATCGCATTTGAGCAGGTTGTCATGGTATTTTATTTTGGTTTCTCTATGTCACGTGTCTTCCTCTTTTACTTTCTGCGTATCTTGTGACATTTTCATCTCTGCAGAAAAAAATATGAAGAAACCTCTTAGGCTTCTGGAAGCTGATCACTGTTCTGAAATCCTCACTTTCTTATCCAACACAATAATTAGGTTTCACTGGTTCTAAAGCAAAATAGTTTGAGTTTACATATCATTTCTAGGTGTTTTTTCAATCCATTTTGAAATATGCATGTTTGGTCTTGTTTTCGTCCTGTTCTCCTGCCATATCCCTTTTTTTGTGTAAAAATGTTCTCATCAGTTCAGTTTGTGTAGTCCTAACAATTTCTGCATTTTTTTTTTTCATTGTACTCTGGGCATTTAAAGGCTTGCCAAAATGGTTTTGCTCAACACTTGGAGCATCTGCTGTTTTATGGGGCAGACACTGCTTCTCAAAATGCCTCAGGGAACACTGCACTTCACATTTCAGCCCTGTACAATAAGGCAAGTATATAGAGGGGAAGCTAAAATATTGTTACTGTCAAAGTGCTTTTTGTTTTTTTCTCTTGGAAAGATTGTATCTAATCCTTTAATTCCCTGTCTGGTTGGGTAGGAGAGCTGTGTCCGTGTTCTGCTGTACAGGGGAGCAAACAAAGAGGCAAAGAATAAGCACGGTCAGACCCCTTTTCAGGTAAACAGTTTGACCAAAAAATACTGAAAACTAAGTATTTAAACTGGAAATCTACTCCAGAACAGCATTTCTTGTGTGTTTGCAGGTCGCAATAATGGCTGGCCACTTTGAACTCGGGGAGATCATCAAAAACCACAAGGACTCTGACATTGGTGAGTATTCCTGGCAAAATTCTTCTTTTAGGTATTGAACACAGACTTACCTTCCTTGTTAGTTTCCACAGTTAATGCTTTGGATGCGTTTATAGTCTCAAATCTGTAGTCTCAGATTGACTGTGTTTCCTCTTAAGCTACCGATTCTTCACAAAACCGTTCCCAGTGCTCTTGTAATTATGATTATACCGTTTCTTTTGTGCAAAAATCAAAAAGCATGTATCGTTTATTTAAGACGTATTTTCTGCAGAACAGCAGGAGCTCATTAGAAATTTGCCTCTGGGTTGTGTGCAGACTGTTGGTCCTGAAGTAAACCCATGTTGATATCCCAGCATTCCTTTGCTGACATGCTACCACTAGCTTACAGTCCCTCACAACCCCGTGAGTTGTGCAACAATTACAGCAAGCGTAATCGGAGCTATCCAGACATACAATTTTGAGCCAGATGCCAGCTCAGACAAGGAAAATTAAGATGTTAATGGCCCTATTTGTCTTCAAAGTGGAGGATTTAAAATATTTCAGTTGCTGCGTCACAAACTCAACCTTTTTGAAACGGCTGGTTTTTATCTGCAACTGATCCTTCATCATTTGAATAAAGAAAAACTCAGATATGCAGTTTTAATCTTAAATTATTTTATATATGTTCTCCATGACGAGAAAAAGGCTTTAGAACAGAGGTGGGCACTGAGGGCCGCATTCCTGCATGTTTTCCAGCATACCCTGCTCTGGCATGTTCTAATTGGCTGGACACACCTGTACCAGGTAATCAGTCATGAGTAGGGCAAGATTATTGGCTGGACACACCTGAACCAGGTAATCAGCCATGAGTAGGGAAAGGCTATCTTGAAATCATGCAGACACACCGGCCCTCGAGGCCTGGAATTGCCCACCCCTGCTTTAGAACATGGTAAAAACACCAAAAACACAATTTTTATTGGAGTGGGTCTTTAAACTCTATTCCTTCACCTCATATTTCCCATCTTCAGTGCCATTCTTGGAATCCCCAAAGTTTGTTCCCAAACGAAGAGAGAGTTCGCACACGCTGCCCCTTCCCTCACTTCAGTCCCACCCCCTGCTGCGTGCCAACAGCGATAACACCATGATCCAATCTGACCCTTTGGCTCCTCCCAACAAGCCCACAACCAATCCCCATCCTGCACAGGTAACTGAAAACCATTGAGTGGATGCTCATATGTTGGGATTAGTGATTTCAGGCATGGTAGCCCAGTGCGGCATTTGTGTCTCTGTGTTTTATGGGTGATGTTCCAACAGGGGCAGCGTAGGGCCTCCATAGGCATGAGAAGCTCCAGCAGTCCCAGAACTCGCACCCGATCCCCCTCCAGAGGAAGAGGAGGTCAGAGTGACACAGAGGAGAGACACCGACAGCCAAGAGGAAGACAGGGGTAAGTAACCCATAGAGAATGATCATGTCTTTTGAAGCCATAATACTAGAATAATCTCAAAAGAAAGGACTATTTTAGCAGTTTTCAAAAACTTTGTTGCAAATAAAAAGGCTCAAGGAGATTTTCCCAGTCTGGAAAAAAGGTTTGTAAAATGTCAGATGGTGGCATAATTGGCTCACTGGCAAAACTTTAACAAGGCAAGAGTCTACTGCCACACTTACGGCTCAGTAAAGCTGTGCACAGGCACAGCAGGTCCTAATGCTAAATGCCACCGTCTGGATGCATATGATACAAAAGGGGTTGTTAACATTTTATTGTTTGCTTCATTCACCACTTTGGATTTCTGTGCTGTTCTGCTAACGTCAGATAAAATGCAGCTGAATCTGAGTGATTAAACAAGTACAGGAATTTGTTTTTACACAGTCTGACAATAACAAAGACACAAAACATGTATTTTTTGTTTCTTGAAACTATTTTATTTTCCAACGAAAGTGTACGAAACAAAGAACATCATTTCTGCCTAATTACTGACACCATTCCACCTCTAAATTCACATTTTCATATTTAAATTTAAATAATTAAGAACACAGTCAACTGATTCGCATTTTTTTTTCTTCAAATGTCAAAAAGCAATATTTTTTCCTCCAAGTTCCGTTTCCAAGTCTTAATGAGCCTCATCTGTCCTTTAGTTGCTTTTCACATCCTGTGATGAATATTGCTCCAATGTCATGTCAAATGAAAAATTGATACATGGCAAAAAATAGCCACAACTGACCAATACATCATTGAATGCATCAATTCAGTTTTTTCAAAGCTGGTCCCAGCCGTAATCTGACGAGTAAAAGACTCATCACAGAGATGTCTCACCTAACGGCAAACAAAATTTATCAAGTGAATGTAGGAAAACATCAAAAAACAGGTCATGGTCAAGGAGGTTTTAACATTAAATACATGAATACATACAACTTTAAATACTTTAAATACATACATGAATAAAACTTTATAATATTGCATCCAGGCTATATGACAGGAACTAACCCATTCTGCACGAACATTATCTGACTTGGGTTGGCTCTGGCAGCCCTGTGACCCCAATAGGGATATAGCGGGTTCTAAAAATGGATGGATGGATATCCTACCTAAGATATTTTGCAAAAGTATACTAACTATTGCTAAAGTCATGAAAAGATGTTCATCTACTTGAGATATCGCCAAGAAAAGCCAGGTGGGCGACTGGAGCAGCAGCTGGCAACTCCAAAATGCTTTGCCACATGTCAGAAAAGCAAGAATCTGCACTGAGATGGTTTTTAGTTTGCAGAAGCTGCCAGTAAAAATAGCGTCAAAGGTGTTTTCTGTCATTTTGTTATGACGCACTATTACAGTGTTACCTCAGTCCTAAACATTTCAAGGAGGGTTTTTTTGTGGTCAGAAATCTGTGGAGAACCTTAAAGAAAGTACAATGCTCTGTCAAAACAGAAGAATGTCACTGTCACAGAAAAGTCATAACTTGAAATTAGAAACATATATTGTAGCATGCAGACTTTCTATTCCCATGATTGGCAAGCACGTTTTTGTTAAGGCTGTTTCTCCCTCTGCAGTGTAACCTCAGCTGTCAGTGGGACAGCTCCAATGAAGCGGATGTACAGCGCCGTGCCAGGGCGAGTTTATGTGGCCACTCGCTCCCACTCTGCCAGTGGAGACCGAGAGCTCTCTATTAGCAAAGGGGACAAAGTTAAGGGTAAAAGAGCGTTTTTATTGGTATAAGACCTGGCAACTGGTGTACAGCTAAAGACAAAAAACTTTTTTTTTGTGATGCACAATATTTAAAAAAGTTGTTTTACAGAAAAAGGGGATTACCACCAAAGTCAATAATATAATTTTCTTTTTCTTTGAAAATGTGTCTGCCTTAGTCATAAGTGTAGGAGAAGGGGGATACTGGGAGGGGACAGTAAAAGGACGCACTGGCTGGTTTCCTTCAGACTGTGTTCAAGAGGTGGCTGCTCCAAGTAAAGAAAAAGGTAGGATAGACAGATACTTCACTTCTTTCTAGATTTAAGATGTTAAATTGCCTGAAAAGAGTGCTGGATCTGATTCTGAATAATCTTTTTTTATTTTATATTTATTTTGTGTGTTTAAAATTATCACTTAAATTCTTTTGTGTCAGAGCATAAAAATGATCACAAAACAAAACACATTGCCAAGCAGGTTTTCTTTTAATTTATCAAGCCACAGACTTGTCTTCTGTTTTCACTGCTGCTCTATTCACACTTGAGCAATCCAAATGCCACACTGGGGATACAAAAACAGGATTTGAGTACAGGTATGTCAATTTTGTGTCACAAAAGCTGAAAATTTCAAATGGGCATTTGTCTTGCTTGGGCTTTCTAGAGACGCGCAGTGAAAAAGCCAAAAGGAAGCTCTTCCGTAACGTCACCGTGGGAGCTTATGATGGCACTGATGGCCCCAGGTAAGAAAAGCTGCAAAGACTTTTGTTAGAAGCTTCACAAAAGATTAAGAAGTGAAGAAGATTGAGCTGAACTAACTTGTCTTTTTCAAATCAAGGTTCTCTAAAATGAAACTTTGAGCAACCGAAAACCCTGAAGACAGGATTAAAATAGATAATTCTCTTTGAATGAGGAAGACATGAGACGAGCAATACTTATACCCCTTAATTTCCTTAGTAATTTAAGTGAAAGTTTTAAAATTAAAGTCAAAAGTTAAATCTATAACCCTCTAATGTTTAACTATTTATTTTTGCTAATTTTAAAGGTTTTTCAACCAAAATAGATTATAAAATCAAACGTTTAAAATAAAAATGCTTTGAAATGAATAAATCACAATTTAAGAAAAATAACAGCCTTTAAAGCAAAGACCAAACTTGCTTTAAAAATGGCTCCTTTTGGTCCACACTAGCTGGTGGTAATGAAAGAAGGGAACTTAACTGAAGGCTTTGGTTCACTTGCAAGTGAACTTTCATTTGATTTAGCTGTGTGAATGCAGAATGACTATCCAGTGGACCAAAAAGAGAAGTCTTATGCTAGCTGAGTATTTCGAGCAAGGCCCCAAATTCCGTTCCTGACCTTAAAGCAAACCTGGAAGTATCAAATGTTGTAGCTCCTCAAATGACCACTGGAGGCAGGTTTCAGAAGGGAGAAAATGACCATTGACTCCTGTGTTTAAAAATACAACCACAAACACCCATATGCACATTTTGATTCAGAAATGCTTTTGATGTTTACTTATTTTTTTATGTTTACTTAACCATGGGACATTTCTCGTATTGGCAGGTGGGTGTAAACAAAAAACTCTCACATTTGTTCATCCATATTGTGCATTGAATTTCATTTTATTTTTAAGAAAAAATGGGTCTAGGTTCTTATGGGTTAATAATGTAATAATCATCTAACTTTGTATGAAGGACTTAAAGACGCGTATTCATGTTAAATCAGAATCGAGTAAAATTATGGTTGGAGGCAAAGAGAAAAATTACCTGTCTGTGACCTCGTTTTTCATTTTTCGAGGCATTAAACCTTTTTTTTTGTTTGTTTTGTAATGTGTCATGGTATGGAGCTTTTGGGGAAATTGCTGCAGCCTTTTGGGTTAAGGAGAACCAGATAGCCCGACATCTGAACAAGTTCCCTTATCCACTTCCATCATCACAACACCTGTGGTTTGCTGTGAAAATTGGTCTCTTATCTTGCAACCAGGGACGTTCACAACAGTCATTAGGAGTCTTTTTATAGTATTTTTCTGCAAAGCATAAACAGAAAATAATTTAAACTTAAAATGTTTAAATCATTTAACAACCTATTACCAGCAGATTTTAATATCTGATGGTAAAGTGTTGTGATTTTTCATTCAACAGGATAATTACATATTACTCACTTAAATGTATCCAGTGGTGTCGAAACTGTTACTAAATCCACAAATGTTTTAAACGACTAGAGGAATTTGATTGTCACATCATTGAGGGCAGAGCAGTCCATGTCAGAAATGGTGGTTAAAATAATTACTCACCATTGTTTTGTGGGCATAAGGAGGAGCTGGTACTGTTTCATGTATATTATACAGTCATGTCTCTCTGCATGCTGCTTGAGCATGTTCTCTCCTGATCCTGCTTATTTACTCTGTTGCCACTCTAACCTATGCTCATCTATGTGCTGCCATTTTCTCTCCTCGTGTTTTAACACACTGATGCACACATTTAATGCTACACTTTGGGATAAAAGAGGGATGGGGGTTTTGGAAAACGTTGAATCAGTTGTACAGGATTGAAATGAAGCTAACTATGCCTCTTTAAGTGTTGCGCATGCTTGTTTTTTTCTTTGCATGCTCATACATCATTCTGCTGATGAGTCATGAGGAGGCTGAAGCCCTGCTTAAGATCTCTAGGCTAATGGGAAGGCCTTAGCAGTCACCGTCTTTGACTTTACTGTCCTTTACACGTTACAGATGACATTGCCATCATGCTGAGGAGCTTCCTCTGTCATCCCATATAAAGTGTGTTCTTCTTTTGATCTATTTTCAAAGCATTCCCTGAGGTCTTTTAATTAGGATTATGCCGTTTTTAGCCAAAATCAAAAAACCTGTGTGGTTTTCTAGGACATAGTTTCTGCAGAGTTGCAGTAGGTCCCATCATCCCTCTGTTTACACGCCTTTGTGCTGGCTCACAGCCCCTGACACCTCCAACATAACATTACCAGAGCAACAAAAATGGCAAGCAATATTGGAGCTATCCAGCCATACAGTTTTGAGGCAGATGCCAGCTCTTCCTAGGATCTACCTATCTGCAAGTGAATACGTCAGAATGGAGCGGAGCAGGGAGCTTGTGGCTTGCTGTAGTTGCTTCCAAGTGCCTGCTACAAGCTTTTTCAAATTGCATATTTTTGTCTGCTCCTGATTCATCACTATTTAAATAAAGAAATACTCAGAAATTACATTTTAAACCTAATTTTCTTTTAAATGTCCTTCATTATGAGAAAATGCCACAAGAGCATATTAGAAAAGCCAAAAAACAATTTTCATTGAAGTGGGTCTTTAATGCAGGGGTGCCTGTGTTCTGAATGCAGGTATTAGCCACCGGGGCTGCATCACTTGTGCTTAGTCAGTTGAGCGTCATTGCATCTCCATGGTGAAGTGGTGCAAGTGGAGCAAGGTGTTCTGGAGCTTGTTCTGTCACTGCAGTGTGGCATTTTGGAGAGCCTCAATGAGGCAGAGATTAAGAGCAGAGGTGTTGGTTAGCCTGTTTGGTGATGACAGCTCTGTTAGAGACTAGAGGAAGAAGCGAGAGCAAAGTTGGCAAATGCAGCGTGTGAGTAAATTCTGAGTGGGAATCAGCTGTGAGCTTATCTGTGATATACCAGTCTGGATGCACAAATGCAAGTGCATCTCTTTCTCTGCATTGCCATTAATTTATACCCATCCCCCACTTCCCCACCCCTCAAATTCTGCTCGCCTTCTCCTCAATTTCACGACCAAAACCTCATCCTGTCATCCACCAGCACACACGCCTCACATCTCTCCCTGTTGTGATAATCGCTGGTGTCCTGTTCCTTTCCCTCTCTGCCTTCCTTTTACATTGTCTTTCTCTTGTCTGAAGTACGTGGGGGTGCAGACCGTCACATTCTGTCTCCCCTTCCCGCTCTCTTGGTTGAGCTCTTGCTGTAAGACTGGGAGGAAGAGGAGGGAGGAGGAAGAGGAGGAGGTGGAGAGCAAGCGAGCGAGCGAGAGAAAGAGGAGGGGGGGACATGGCGATGGGGGGATGCAGAGAGAGAGATTTCTCTCTCTCCCTCTCTTCTTCGTGGCCATCACTGGGCCCCAGAAACAGGAGCGTGTGGTTCATTTACAGGTAGCGGCTGTTTCCTCATTCATTGGCTGGCTATGGATGTGAGGAGAGGACAATGGAGAGAGGGGAGAGGTAGATGATGCTCTTGAGAGGCCGTGCCTTTTCAAAGCCAGACTAACAAGCTATGTATTCCGTGTGTTTGGTGTCTCTGAGTGTGGGAATATGTGTGCGCCAAAACTGCATTCTTTTTTTTATGTGCATGTGCTACAGGATAGAAGTGCCTACTGAATGAGACTGCCGCATGTTTATTTCTGTGTCTTCCTCCTGTGTGTTTTCTAAAGGCGATGTGTTTGTGTGTGTGTGGTGCTGCATGAAAGAGAGCACACATTCATGCATTTCAGTCAGACAGTGTGGGTGTTTTTCATTCTCTTTGAGTCATGATGTCTTTCAGCAGACATTTTTCAAGTTACCTGGAATTCCCATTTAGCATCTTATAAAAACACTATGGTCAAATTACATATTTTGTATCTCACTGTACCACTGAAAAAGTATCTTCTGGCTGGATAGGAGGATGAAAATGAATAGTGGCGAGATTAATAAAAGCTTAATAGCAGTGAAAGCTGTGCATGTCTGTGTCTGCATGCATTTATCTGTATATAAGTGTGCATGCAACTACATACATGGAATAAAATTACTTCTCTCATGTACATATACTTGTGTTTTTGATCCACAATGTGCCTCTAACATCTGTCAACTGCTTTATTTGTCGTGTGGATGATGCCCCCCACACAACTAGCCCAATATGCATGTGCATTCAGCAGGTGTATGGTCAGAAAAGCCAGAGGAGAGGATGACTCAGGAGGTTCCACATAAACTTTTCATGCAGCCAGTTCAGAGGGAACATATCTGACCTGCCAATAAGTATCGATCAGGGACATTTGCGCTTTTTCTGTTCATACGCAACTTGCCACTCTAATGGCACGAGAGCATATCCAAAAGAAGTCAGTAATAGATGTGCACTGCAGCGACATAAAGAGGTCCCAGCCATTCCCCCCTTCCTGCCCTGTCAAAGAGGACAATTACAGAACCCTGGGATAGTTATGCTTTACTTCTCAAAAAGGGAAAGCTTGATGAAGGACAGGGTGAGAGAAAAAGCAAGGAGGTGTGAGGAACAGATGGCTGGAAGGCGGCTGAGCGTTGGCAAAACAGTAACATTGATGGAGAACACGCAAGAGATGGACCTCAGGAGGGGAAACCAGCAATCATCTGTTCAGTGCTAAAGTTAAGGCTCGAAGTCTGCATCTTTAGGCTCCCAGCCGAACACTCTTGACTCTGCCGCTACTCAATGATTTAACAGGCGGTCAGCTTATTATGAGCATTCACATTTAGGAGAAACAGCATTCTTTTGGATTTGTGCTGTAAAACTGTGTTGATTGTAGTTTTATCCCATTCTTGTTATTTGAATAACAATTTCAGAAGTGGTTGCAGATGCTGAATGAAATGCTGAAATTATTGTCTCCTACCCTGTCCATTGACTTTATTGTAATCAAATACTTTTGTTTCTATCAATGCTACAGTTGTGTTCCATGCCCATATTTGAGCCTAGAATGGTCTACTGAATCTGTTCAAGGAAAGACTTACTATATAATAATTTTATATCAAGCTGTGCACAACAAATTTAAAACTCAGCAAAAATTCCCTAAAGATGAATTTTTAAAAACCAGAAGAAACTTTGACTATTCATGGAATCAGGCTAGTTGAAACACTGCAGTTAAACTCTAACTCTAATCTCCCAAACCAGGCATCATATCCACCCACGATTCAGTCCTACCATGAGATCAAATCTTTGAAATCAAATCTTTGATTTGATTTCGGTTCAACTGCCAGTCAGAGTTTACCTGAGGACTACAAACCAACAAAGTAATGAGCTGATCATGAAAAAAAACAACATATATAACAAGAATTTCTCTCAGATCATGCAGCCCAGCTCAGGCCTCAGGCTCTTCAACAGAGGCGGGCTGATTTGACATTGCTGGAAAGTCAAATCCAGCAGTGAGTCATTAGATGAGGCTTTGTGTGGAGTCCATTTAAGCAGTCCCATGTTGGAGACAAAGGTTGTGGAGCAGCAGAGCCAAAAGTCTCAGACGTAGTTAGTGATAGAATAACTAAAAAAACATACAGTGCTACCATTCAAAACTTTACTGAAGAAGATTGTCTCAACATTGTGATGTTTCATCCATTTGGTAAAAACATATGGCCGACAATTGAAAGAAGATTCTTCTTGAGTTTAACTTTTAAGCATTGGAGATGCTAAGGCATTAGTTGATCAACATTTGCAAGAAGTGAAGGATATTTTTCATGCATTTCATGTATTGCATCACCAATTTGCAATCCCTACCCATCGTTTCTTTAAGTGTAACACAGCCATCTGAGTCATCAAGCCTTTTTCATGACATTCTCAAGCCAACCAATCTTTTGCTGCAGTGTAATTTCATGATGTTCTACATTATAGCTGTTTTCCACATAATTAGCATAAAATCCTTTTTGTCTTGAAATATTAGCTGTTTGTCACCAAGTTTCTGTTTTTTTTCCCTCTTTCTCTCCACCTCCTCTTCCTGTGATCCCTTTGCCGTCTCACAGTGACTACATCATTAAGGAAAAGACTGTGCTTCTACAGAAGAAAGACAATGAAGGCTTTGGCTTTGTACTTAGAGGAGCCAAAGGTGAACCTCTTCTTTGCAACTCACTGAATTTTGTATTTTATACAAAAATACTTTTACAAGTTTTAAGCTAGCTATGGCGCTGAAAATCAATGGTGTAGCTTGGTTATCTGGAGCTACTTGTGACATTCCTCTTTTGTGACTGCATGCAGCTCAGACTCCCATAGAGGAGTTCACTCCAACGCCAGCTTTCCCTGCACTGCAGTACCTGGAGTCCGTTGATGAGGGGGGCGTGGCGTGGCGAGCTGGCCTCAGAATGGGGGATTTCCTCATTGAGGTAAAGTCAATACCAGACTTAGAACAACTAATGTTTTCTAGCTTTTATATTTTACTTGTATTTCATCATTTGGTGTGTATAATAATTCCAGCATTGCATTTTTGAACTTATTTTAGTTTCCTAATCAATTAAAACAGCTCAGCGCTGAAACTGAGAGCAGGGTGACTGATTCGCTCCATCATTGGGCTAATGCAAAGAGACAGACAACCGTTTACCCTCACACTAATGGACAATTAACCATCAACAATTAACCTAACATGCAGAACTGTGACAAGAGCAGCCGGAGAAAATCCACTCAGACAGAGCAAATGACCTTGCATCAGATGGACAGCCTCTTTGGATCCAGAACTTTCTTGCTGGATGAGATTTTAGGTTCTATTTGTTTTAAAATCAGCATTTTTCTCTCCACTGTTCTACCCACTTACTGGCTTTTTCAGGGCCACATAACTGAGTCATTGAATTATTGAAAGAAGCTAATAGTCATTAATAGAAGTCTTATAGTTACAAGTATTTCATATGATCCTCTATGGCCCGCTACTTACAGAAAATTGTTTTTATATATATTTTTTCCCCTATAAGTAGGTTATCATAAAGGGAAAACATGTTTTAATGTCGCCACAAGGGTTCCAATACAGCCACCAGGGGGCATAAGCCAGGGTCTCATTGTGCCAGTCCAAAGTGCGGATATATACAGAGGGTTGTGTCAGACTGGGCATCCAATATAAAATCTTTGCTTAACCAAATGCAAATCAGACCTATGATCTATACGGATCATAGGTCCGGATCGGTTGAGGCCCAGGTTTACAAAGACCGCCACTGGTGCTGTTCACCTTCAGGGTGCCGGTGGAAATTGGACTACTGTTGGTCGAAGAAGGGGAGGAGGAAGGCATGTTCGTAGGAAGAGAGAGAAGAGGAAAGTCACAAGTGTTGGGAAAAGCTGAAAGGAAACATACAGTGCACTTACAGAAAGAAGTTTTCTAAACCACCTCTAAAGTGACTCATTTGAAAAAAAGTATGTTGTTGGTTCAGCCAATGGAAGTTCTCAGTGATTGGTTAAGTCCACAACCACAATTCAACAAGTTTAAACCTGTAATTTTAAATGCAAAAAGGGACTCTGAGCCTTACAAGAAACACTGATGGAGCCTTGTCAGAAGAAAACCTACATAAATTAATTTAGATTTCACTTTTCTATCTGCTGTTATATTTTCTTACCTGTCCCATTCCCCACATGCCAATTGAACAGCTCTTCATCACTTAGCCTCCCAAGCAAAAAAGGCATGCAATCACTAATTACGAATTGTTTAACAAACACAACTAAGAGCCTTTGTTTGTGTAACAAAGCCTCTAAACCTAACAGATTCAAGCTTGACTGCATCTGATGACGACTCTGGAAAACAAGCCCTATGCACAAAAACTCAACTCTAAACTCACAAGGCCCCATAGTGTGTTTCCTTGTTGTCCCAAATCTCTAACTCCCCTTAACCTGAATGACCAGAGCTGTTTTGACATAAGGAGGGGTTACATATTATTGACCTGCTTTTGATATGGCTAAATGCCCCAGAGAAGATGTAGAAAGTGCTTTTTTCTTAGAGGTGCTGCAGCTGAAAGCGGTAATTCTGGAGAAACACTGGGTCAGACTGTCTATTTTATTCCTTTAAGGGTTTCTTTGTGTTGTTCTGAAAAGTTGCTTCTGAAAATGGCAATTATCAAACCTCTATTAAAGCTGACATACAGCTAATTGGTATGCAGCCTGAAATGACTCATTTATGTAGCTGCCTAAGCTTTGGTATAAGTGATTTACTTTAACAGCTGCCTGAATTGCTGGTAATTCTGTCTGGAAGCCAAGGCATTTTGTATGGACACAGCTTATAAGATTACTGCATAATACAGGCAAAAAAATAAACCCATATGTGTATTTATAAGAGTGTAAATTGGGGTGATGCATCAACTAACTTTTAAGGGATTGTCTGTCAGGTCAATGGCCAGAATGTGGTTAAAGTCGGTCACCGGCAGGTAGTGAACATGATCCGGCAGGGCGGCAACAGCCTTATGGTGAAGGTGGTAATGGTTGCCCGAAACCCAGACCTGGAGGACACTGCTCGAAAAAGAGGTAGGACTCGTACTTTTCCAAAGAAGTAAACTCTGTTCTGTTTTTCATGTAAAGTGTGGCTGATTGCATCTTTACTTTCCCCCTAAAAGCCTGTTGAAATGCAGTTCTCATTGGTGCCTGCACATGTATATATGAGACCTAAACATTAAATCTGCATTTGACTGTCTTCCCTCTGCAGCCCCGCAGCAAACGAAAAGACTGACTCCTCCTGCCATTGCCCTGCGCTCCAAGTCAATGACATCAGAGCTGGAAGACATGGGTAAGATGATGGATAGGACAAAGCCTAGGAAGGAATAATCAAACAAATAAATTATGCATTAGCACATTTTTTCCTGGTAGATTTCAACAAAATTGCCCTTTTAAATGAAAGCAGCAGCTTTTCAGGAACAAGAGTTGCATTGCGCATAACTGTTGTGGAAACACAGCATTAAAAATGGGCAAAACTAGTGCACAAGGAAAGGAAAATTTCTTTTCTTTTCTTTTTTTAGCAAAAATGTGCTTTATTGTTCGTTTTCACTTCTAACGATACTGAAAAAGAAGAAAGGTGTTAATTAAACAGTGAGATTAAAAGGCAACAAAGCACTTTCATGCTGTGAAATATGTCTTATTACATTATAGTCACATGGCTCTTTTTTTTTCTCCTTTGAAAAAAATGCACTGCATCCAGTGGAAAAAGGTGGGATAATGGATTTTTTTCCTCTCATGATTATTTCTTGTCCCATGCTCATTCTTCTCATCAGCATTCACATCATCACATGTGTCTAAGTATGTATTTCACCCTTTCATCTGTTTCATTTTCATGACCCTATTTCTGGTCACACCTAATTCATGTTTGTCTAAATTTATGTATGCTACAGCAGCCTCACCATGGAAAAAAAAAACAGGTGATCACTAGATTTTACTAGATTACTGGATTTTATCTTTGCCTGCATCACCCCCTGAACTTTTAATGATCTTTCCTCCTCTTCCTCCTTCAGAATTCGAGTCATCTCAGGCTCCAGATAAGAAGAGGACAGTCTATCAGATGGCATTAAGTAAGGAATCATTTCCAGCTTTTTTGTCGCTGCCTAAGTGATTTTTATGCTTAACGTGAAGCATTAAAGGATAAAGGATAATTTGTGTATCATGTTTGTGCTTCCATCCACTCCCCCCTTTTTTCCTGCTATGTTGATTTTCTTCTTTTCTGTCTTTTCAGATAAACTGGATGAAATATTGGCTGCTGCCCAACACACTATTACATCAGACAACCAGGGCCATAGAGGTCATGGAGGCAAGAGGGACCGGAGCAAGAGTATAGTTCCCAACGAGGTATTACTTTGAAATGGTGTTTGGTGCAGTTATTTCAACAAATTAGGATACTTAGGCAGAACACTTGTGGGATTACACAATAATAATATATGATAAAAGTCTTGCATCACCTTCTTAGTTCTGCAATGAATTTACACAACCTCATCACCCACCCCACTGCTTCAAAATATAGCACGTTTAGTCATGGTTATGACTAATACTGGCATAGGCAGCTTTTCTACTGTATAACTGGGTGTTTTGCTGTTCTTTTTTTTTCAAATACAGATTTATCTTTTTTTTGTTTGTTTCTGTGTTCTCCTCACTGCACTCTGCTGATAATGATTGACTGCCCACACAAGAAACAGTTGCTTACATTGAGTTAGATTGTGTACATTCACATACAATTTTAGCACAAAGGCTGGCAGTTTTATTATGCTTTGCAATATGTAGCAATACTAAATATCAGAAATTAGCTAATATTATTTTACATTATGTTTATTAACAAGCCATCCTCCAACCCTTTCTTTTTTTTTGCTTTCCATATTTGTATACATATGCTCACACCAATGAAGCAGCCTTATGAGCAGCAGTCAGTTGTACAGAGCGGACCAGGTTTCGGCTACAACCAAGCTCACTTTCAGCCAGGCCACGGGTCGCAGCACCCTGGAATGATGCGTCAAAAATCAATTGGTAAATGCTGCTAAAATGTTTATATTAGCTCAATTGATGGATTTGTCCTTGATAGGTGCTGACAACTGGTTTTGTGTTTTATGCCCAGGTTTAACAGATGAAGAGCGTCAGTACCTTCACCCACCTGCAATGAAACTAGCTCGCAGCTTATCAGTGCCAGGACCAGAAGAAATTCCCCCACCCCCAAACACATCTGCACCAGAGCCACCTTTGTCTGCAGGACCTTACACTGGTAGAGGGCCTGCTATGCCAATTCCCTCTGTACCTCAAGGCCACTACCAGCTCCACTCTCAGCCAGGCCATCCTGCTCAAGGTGGCTGGGAGAGGGGAGGGCCTGGTGTGATGAACCAACCAGTTATGGTTCCCACACTCCGCAGACAATCGGAAGGGCTTTGCATCAGAGAACCAGATGTACCTCGGAGAGGTGGTGGTAAGATGGGAGGGTTAAGAAGGGGCTACAGTAGTGCTACACCCCCAACAAGTGCTAAGCCTAAGGCCCAACAGCCACAACAGCATCCCACACAAGTGACCAGCCGGGAGCAGGGAGGGGGAGGTGGTAGGAACGTGGCAAAAAGGGGTGGACGTGGAGCTTTAATAAAGCAGTCAAAGGTGGAAGATGGACAAAGACAGCATCGAGGCAAAGGAGGTGCCACAAAAGAGAAAAGCTCAATTCCCATTCCCACCATTATCGTCAAAGCCCCCTCCACTAGCAGCAGTGGTCGAAGCAGTCAGGGCAGCAGCATGGAGGCCGAGCCCTCTCAGGAGGCTGAGGACCAAACCTCTGGAGATGCAACCACAGAAAGCCCCAATGCAAGTCTGCCCTCTCCACTCACCTCCTTGCCACCTCAGACTCAAACATCTTTACAGTCGTCAACTGTTGCTCCTGCTGTTTCCTCACAGCAAAATCTGGAAAATGTCGACTACACCTCAACATTTAACAAAGCACTGGAAGGATCAGGGGCTCGCAGAGAAAGGGAACGTTTCAGAGAGATGAGACGAAAGAGTGCCTCTTTCTTTCTTTCATCTGAGGAGGACATCCAGGGGGAAGCAGGAGGTGGAGCAGGGGAGGGAGGAGGAGCATCAGGGACCCGAATTCAGCCATTACAGGGGTCACAAATAGAAGTGCCCACGCCTCGACTTCGATCCTCCAAGTCTATAGATGAAGGCATGTTTTCTGCAGACAGCTATGTGAACTATTCTAGTAGCATGCCCCCGGCATTCGGTCTGCCTGAGTACTCTTCTCCAATTCTTGGTCAAGATGGCCAACCCAAGTCAGCTCCTTCATTGTATGGATCCCAGCCAGCTACTGCATTCATTCATCCACTGACGGGAAAAGTTTTGGACCCCTCTTCTCCTCTTGGATTGGCTTTGGCTGCAAGGGAGAGGGCCCTTAAAGATGACCGCAGGCCACGCCGAGAGGACAGACATTTTGGCCGACAGATGTCTACAGTTGGATCTTTTCCAACTCCGATTCAGACTCCCACACCTTCGCTTTTTGCTACCCCAACACAATCAACCTATACATCTCCAGTTTCTCTCCACCTTAGCTCGCCCACAACTACCACCTCACCTGCGTCTTTGAGCCGACCACAGTCACCAAGGATATTACGTTTGGGAGGAGGTGGAGAAAGAATAGAGAGAGAAAAGGAAGGAGGACACAGAGAAGGCCTTAGAGTTCGCTTCTCTGAGGACAGAACCAGTCAGTCGTCAACCCAGTACTACTCTCAGAGCAGCAGGGAGAGAGAGATGGACCATTATGACAGCAGATCTGCTCCACCGCTACATCCTCCTCCTCCTCCCACTCAACCAGCCCCACGTAGACCATCCTATCTCCAAATGGAGAACGCTCATAACACCAGCTACATTCCTCAGTACACTGTTCCAACAGCTCCATCACATACAAATGACAGTACAAGAGAAGCAAGAGCTGAGGCCGGTGGAGGCCTAGGTCTAATGGTTTTACCTCCACCAGCTCCCTCAATAGATGTAGATGAAGAGTTTGTCTTTGCAGATCCATTGCCCCCACCACTACAGTTTGCCAACGGTAAGAATGAGAGGGTCCAGGAGTTCGCTCAGCACCATCAGCAGCAAGGTCACCACTCAGTTTGTCCTGGCCCACCAACTCATTCATCTTCAAAGTCCACAAATGTACATCATTCATCTTCACAAGGTGGGGATTCTGCTGGTTCCAGTCTCACTTCTTATGATAGTGAGGTAGCTAACCTCACACAGTCTGCTCTGTCACCATCCTATCCCTCTCCACAAATATTTCCCCCATCTTCTACCAACACTACCACAACTGGGATGTCATTACACAGACCACAGCCCATGTCCCATTCACAGTCATATTACAACAGCTCCAGTGACTCCCCAGTAAGTGTTCACACTCCCGCCCAAGACAGAGGAACGGCGGCACTCACTACCACCATGACCTATGCTACCACCACTATGACAGCAACTGCAGCTGCCACAACCACTACAACCTCTCCAGCGTCCTCGGATTATAGCATGACCTTGGCTGGGCGCAAGGCCAGCCTCAGCATAGAGGGCAAAGCTGCAGACCACAGTCAACACTCTACAGTCATGCCCAAAAGTGGAGACTGGCAGGATGCTGTGGTGGACTCTGGAATTGAGGAGCTAGACAGTCACAGCAGTAGTGACCATCATTTAGAAATGCTGGGTTTAAGGGGAGACAGAGGAGGGCATGGCGGAGATGGAAGAGGAGGAAAGGAGGAGAGAGGCACCGAACATAAGGATTCCTATGCTGCATATTCAGTCGGGCAAGCGTTTGAGGGGCATAACACCAAACTAGCAAATCCTGTCTTTCCAAAGATGAGTCAATACAAAGAAGGAGGAGGAAGGATCCAACCTATTGCTCTACGAAGGCAGAGCAGCACCAACCCTGCTCCTTTGCAATTAAAACGACAAAACAACCCAGAAGATTCTTGTTTAGATGGAACTTTTGCAGATGAGAAGAAGCACAACCCCAGTCGATCTAAAATGGAGGATGGCTTTAGCTCTGCTCTGGTGACCTGTTTAGAAAGGCCCATGGACTCTCGATCAGTGGTCTGGGCAGAAATGGCGGAAAATGATCAAGGTGCAGTTCAAGGGGGTAGTATTGTTTTAGACGGTCGTAGACTCCACTCTCCTTTTTCAGGCGTAAAAGCCAGCATCATCAATGAGCTAAGTTCCAAGCTACAACAGATGGGTAGCATGAAGAGCATGGATGACTGGAGTCATGCTCCAAAGTCCCCCACCATGCATAGGTTTGTTTGTTTTTACTCATTTGTTCTGAATGATCGTGTATGCAACAATGAGGGCAACCAATGGGTGAAAACACAAAAAAATTGTGTTTTCTTTGTTTTAGTGAAATATGACATTAAAATTAAAATGAATTTCCCTTTTAGAATTATATTCACATCCTCAGTAAACACAACAGAGAATAAAATGGCACCATGTCAGTCAGACTCTAATGGAGCGATGCGAAAAAATAAGTCATGGTTTTTACCACAGTTTTTTAATTGATGTTTTAGTTTTGTCATATCTTTTGTTTATTCAGAAATTACTTTTTTTTTTTTTTAAAGGCCCAACACTTCAGTTTCAGTTTTATGAGAACTAGACTGTTTGGTTAACCACTAAAATACCACTTGACTTTTTTTTACCAATTTAATTCTTCTGTTTTGGTTTTGCTAATTACCTTAGAGTTATTTGGCAAAATGACACAATTTGAATAATGATTAAGCTGTCTGATAGACATCTTTATGTTCAACTTTGTGTAAAACATTATGCTTCGATTAATTTTAAGATACTAAAATTGTTGCTGATGCATTTATTCAAATGTGAGACAATTTGTGTACAAACTGAAAAGTTCTATGTCCGTGTGTAAATGTGGCTTTAATGTAAAAGTCATGCATACAAATTCTGTCTTCATAGTTTACAAGGAAGATGTTAACTGGGACTTGTAGAGTCTGAGATGTGGCCTCTGTGTTTTTTGTGGTTCCTCTGGCGCTTTGTCTTTAGGGAGAACCACAAAAATTATGACAGTTCTGGATGGCTTTAACTTGTAAATCCTTTTTCATATTTTGAGGTTTTGGTCTCAAAGTTGTTTAGATATAGTTGAAAAGATTGACAAACATCTGCCACTGTTTCTCAGTTCATTGCTGATTAATGTTTGTCTTTGACAACTTTTACTTATTGGCAAAGATAGTCAACCTTGCTAATAGATTTGTAATGAAGTTTTTTTTCTGAATTTCACAAACCTTAATTCTTTTAAAAGATATTTTAATCTTAGAAATGAAAGAAAATGAAATGTAGTTTGGAAAATTGAGCTTAGAAACAAGACTTTTTACATGACACTGAAAAGTTATAATCAGATAAATACTTTTATGAACATTTCATGCTGATGCTGATGAACATTAAATGCCGATGAGGTCACATTAAGGTTTTTGTGTGCTTTTTTTCCCAGGTATTCAGCAGATTTCACTGATGCATTCCACAGCCCGCCTACTGGACGCTCCACTTCACCGCTACCGACCTCCTCCCCACAGCACCATCAGATCCTGACACCCAACCTCTCGGCCACCCCTTCTGTTTCACCTTCTTCTCAAGTCCCAGTTCAGCACAACTGGACCCGATCCCCTTCTCCACAGGTGCCTACCTCCCCAGTGCATTCACACCCTCCCCATTCTCCGACATACTGCCCATACCCAACATCACCTAAGCACAGATCCAAGTTTCGTAGGCAGACTTTTGATTTTCAATGTAGTCCCACTAAGGAGAGGAGGTCTTCCGTCTCAAGACGCCGAGCTCCCAGCCCTCTCATCTACAACACCGAACAGTCAAACCCCACCCCTCCCAGACCTTCTTCTCTCCCCATTCTTCCCACAACACCCGTCTACAACAATCCCTTCGACTTTTCCAGTCCATTCACTCCTCCATCTCCTGGCCTCCCTGTGGCAGACCCCTACCAAGCATCAACTCCCCCGCTCTTCTCCCCCTCTTGTGTTCCAAGTGCAAACCCCCTGCTTGTCTCTCGCTCCATCTCCCCCACTCCATTTTTCTCCGGGGCTTCCTCCCCCATGCATCTGCCACCTAGTCCCTCATGTCTCAGCTATCCCCACGTCAACCCTCCTCCACCAACTAAACCATTTGCCATTAAGCCTCTCCCCTACTGGACCAAGTACGATGTGGCCGACTGGTTGGCTTATCTAAATCTGGGTGAACACAGAGAGCGTTTTATAGATAATGAGATAGACGGATCTCATCTGCCCTCGCTCACTAAGGATGACTTCTTGGACCTGGGAGTGATACGTGTGGGACATCGAATGAACATTGAGAGGGCGCTCAAGAAACTCACGGACAGGTGAGTGAGGTCAAACTCAGGCTCAGGAACATGTAAAGGGAACTGCGTCAAATGGTCCTAAAGGAAGCAGTGGATGGTTATGGATCGTCAAGGTGTCTCAGTATTACCTCCATCCATTTGGCTCACTCACACCCTTCTTTTGATAGATGCATATTGTTTTATAAGTTTTCCTCATCTCTCCATTCATTCCCTTTTCTCTCTTTTTTTTTTACATGTATTTGTAAGACCTCATTTAGTTTGATCTATTTAGATTAAACCTCCGCCCATTCTCATTCTTTGATTTGGCTTCCTTTTCTTCCCAGGCGTCTCTCCTCCCCTTTGCATGTCAATACCTCTCCCCGAGACACTGACTGAAAGAGTGATTCAAAGAGAGGGAAAGAAACAAATTGACAGAGATGAACAATAACAGAAGATTTGCAAGAAGAGAACAGTGGACCTCAACAGGTTAAGTTTTGTTAAGACCAATAGATCGTTGATGGTTTGGTGAAGTGTCAAGCGTGCAGAGGTTGTTGTTATGATGTTCGTGGGACGGGAGTGATCAAGGCTAGAGTTATTTAAAGCTCTTCAATTAAAAATGTACACTTTTGACAGACATGCGTTTAATTAATGCCCCGTTTTTTCCTGAAGAAGAAAACACACACACTGACAGATGGATTCTCACACCATCTGCTGCTTAGCAGCAATGAACATTCTGAGTCTAAAAAGAAAAGTTACAAAACTTCTGCTCAAATTCTGATACCTAGCAGTTGTGTGTTGATTGTGGCTAAATCCGACACACCTCCTAACATCAGTTTAGTTGTCTCCAGTGCATCAAGTGGCTTTGACAATGTGAGCCACAGTCATAATGAGGCTGGTGAAGCCTTGTTTATTTGTAAATGTCTATAGAAATGAGATAGACAATAATAGTACTGTTTTTATATATTTGACATATTCCCCCAGATGACGCTCCAATATGCTTTGTATGTTTGTACTTGCAAGCTCTAAATATATCTTAAATGTTAAACTGGATTGGTAGAACCATTTGTTTTGTACTATCAGCAATCACTTATATCAAACTGGTCAGGGTGTTTATAACTGTTGAAATCATGTGGTGAGGACTTAATATATCGAAAAATTCTTGATGTTAATTGAACTTTATCCTCCTTATTCTGCAAAAAAGCAAAGAAAAAACAGAGGTGGAATTAGACGGGGTTGAGTAAGTCATTTAACACCATTTTCAGAGAGTTGGGTTTTTGGCCATAGCATGGGTCGAGGGATGGATCCATCCTTTTCTGAGGCCATCATGTTGATCCCTTTTCTCTCACATAGCAGGTGCAGTGATCAAAAAGGGCTTTTTTAATGCTTTTCTGTCTGCCTGACTTCCTCAGCCTTCTGCCTCTGTGAGTCAGAGTGTTTGATTATGTGCGTGTGTTTGTCAGCCTGCGTTGGTAGCCAATTCCTCCCTTGACCTACGCTTTCCTCTCCTTAATGGCTTTTCCAAAACATGTTTATAGACGGAAAAAAACATATTTTTTTGTTGTGTTTTCTCACCAGCTGACAATCCCAACGTTTCACACATTGATGCTTTAAAGGAATGCTCTGACCCACTTTAAAGAAAGAAAAATCCTGTGATAAACTTAAAATACTGTATGTGTTACAAATAGGTAAACCTGCAATCCCTGGGTTTATTTTACCAGTGCAGTAAATTAAACTGTGCACAAAAAACACAGTTTGTTGCTCTGTATGTATTGATGACAACATTGATAACAAAACATAGTATAATAAAGATTAGAATATTAAGTATTTAAACCTTTTTAAGAATCTCTGTCTTCCAAATAGTGTGGACAAATTCTTTGATACTTTGTTTTGGTTATGCTTTTCTTTGGGTTTCCTGTAAATGCTTTCTATACTGCTTGCCCCGCTTTGACCTCATTGACCTTAGTTTATGTATATTTTTACAAAATAAGCCCAAACAAAGGACTGTAATCTCATGCTTAGCCGCCACAATGCTTTATCTCGTGACCAACACTAGTCTGAGATCTGAATGGACTGAGCAGTAGTATAGAAAGCATTACATTCTATGGAATTAAAAAGCATTTTAGGTGTAGTGATTTGCATAATGAATTTCACTATTTAAAGTATGACCATACTGTATGTATGAAGAAATAAAAGATATATATATATAAATATATACATATATAAATATATATGTACATATACAAATAGATTCTGTTTTGAATAAATTACATATATGCTGATAAACAACATGATAGAGGTACTAATAAGGAGTTGAAATAAACACTGAAATAAACTACAGCCCTGTCGTGATTCTCATTTCTCCTTGGATTTCTTCCACAGACATTCACATAATGTTCCAGTTTAACTGTGCTCAGTTTGAATTGAGTCATTTGGCAGCGACTCTTTACAGCCCTGTGGTGGTTGAACACAACATTGTTTTCTGATCCAGGATTGTTTTCCCATCTGTCTCATGAACTAACAGGACAAAAGTTTTGAGCTCACGGTATGGGGAACGATGAAACGGCCTATTTTGGAGCAACAAGTAGCTGCATCTTTGAAGCAATTTGAAGTGCGCCTGTGAGGCATGGAGAGCAATGAAAAACGGCTTGGAAGCAGATAAATGTGGGAGTTGCTGCTTCTTTATTGAAAGCAAATTGCCAATATCGTTGCTCTTTAGGTTTGCATTTGTAAACCACTTTTGTGTTTCTCCAGCTGATTTTAATTCGGAAACTTTTAAATGTCAGGTATTATTTTTCATGAGAACATAAAGACAATTTGTGTTTACAAACAGTAGGAGCGCAAATCTAAAGCAAAACTTCTATATCTTGGCTGTTGTTTTAAGGGTCCATAAGGAAAAATTTTTTGCATCTACCTTGTCTTTTGTTTTTAGCTTTCAAAGAATTTGTGGCTTTGATTAAAAAAAATGAGGCATTTTAAGTGTGCGTAATGAAAAAGGTTTCATTCATAAAAGACTCAAGTCTGGAAAATGATATTGTTTAACTGTTATTATGAAGCAATTGCTGAATTCTAGATATGACATTTCTTAGAAGTTATCTGTTGGTGGGAAAATGCCACATCCAATGTCACCTTCCAAATAATTTAGCGAAAATAGGCTAAATGGGAAAGTTAATAGTTTGGTTTTAGGGTGTGAAAATGAACAATTTTAATCCAAACGTTCACAAATGTATGTCTTCCTTTCATAGCTACAACATTTATCCTTGTGAATGTAATCAGTATCTCTGAAGACATGGATTTTATTTGTCTTTGAATATGTCTTAACACTATTTAATGTGGCAATAAAATTTAACAGCATCTGCAAGAAATCAAGAAAGTTTGTTTTAATCTTCAAAAAATGGTCCAGCTTTCAGTGTTTATGAGTGAACATTTCTTGTCAGAATAGCCATTTTGAAGTTCCATAATGTCTGCTTAACATGATCAGTTACACTCAAATTAATGTGGGAAAAACACACCATGGTTAAAAGTATTTTTTGTTATTTTTCCTCTCTGACTAAGAACAAAAATTGTAGTTGTATTGATAAAAATATATGTAATTTTTTAATAGAATTTTTTTAGTAAAGAGATCTAAATCCAGTTTAAAAGACATCTGTATTTTTGTTGGATTAAACCCTGATTCTTGCATATTGAAATGCAATTTTACATTATTTATAAAACTACAAATGTCATTCCCTTTTAACTAAAATGACAGCAAATTCTTGAAAAGGTTAAAAAGAACTGGATCCATAATCCATGAAATGATTTAAAATGGTTTATGTTATATTATTTAAAAGTTTTGATCAACATTAAAACATTTAAATAACAGTTTTAGCTTGAACGGTTTCATAAAATATATTTAAATTTTATTAAAATGTTTTTTAAATATTAAAAATGATACCCTAATTTGGTTTAAATCATTTATGAAAACTGCTGAGAAAGTGGCTAAGAAACCTTCTGAGCAATAGTTCATTACAGAAGTAATTGAAAATCTGAAAAAAGAGAGGAGCAAACCTTACCAAATTGGGCAAAAATACTTCATGAACAATGTCTGAGCAAAAATGTAATATTAGCATGTGGTGTTTTATTTTAAAAATAGAATTCCTTTTCTTTGCTTTTTATTTATTTATTTATAATCAGTTCTGCTCAGAATAGTTTTTTTTTTTTTTTTTGCCTCAGATGCAGCACAGTAAAGTTTACCTTCATGTAAATGCCCAAGGTGCCGGTTTTGGGACACTTCAGAAAAGTGACACTAAACCAAAGCAGAATTCCTCCACTGGCCCCACAGCTTCTCCCTACCCCTACATTTATCCCTCCAAACGGAGACTTTTGGGAAAATATGTATAAATGCAATGCATTGTGGTCTATTTTCGCCAATCTAGTGAACATTGATGCACACTGGTATTTCGCAGGGACTTCTAGGAAAATTCTAGGCACTCGATTTTGGAATTGTATATTCAGACAGCACTACGAAATTGAGAACACACTAAATTTTCAAGGCTATGTTGTGAGTAGTGTGCCTTCGAATTCGTTATTCCCACCCAATGATCAATATTCGCTGGTCATCTTTGTTAGCACAGAGCTGCAAGCGCTCAGAAATATGTATAACATCGGTTTTGTAACTTTAAAAAGGTCATGCTAAAACAAAAATTAGCAACCTTGGTCGCCTTTCAGGCAGACTACTCTAGCAGTGTTTTACTTGGTTACTCCTCTAGGGCGGTTCAGTTAATCAACTCACCTTTCCAGCGTCCTATTTAAGTCCAGGTGTGCAGTTGTTCATTATCTTCCTTTACCGCAAGCGCAGCGTTCGTCGCCCCACCCTCTCCGGCTTCCACCTGTGAGCTCCGTTAGGGGTAGTTATTACCCAAAAGTCTTATGGAAATCTTGTCTCATGGAATTGTACGGAGCCTTATGCCAAACTAAAAGAATGTGAATGCCAACTTAAAGAATGTGAAAATAAATATTTTTTACTGCATGAGTTGTCTGACTGAAAGTCATTATTAATATTTAAATGTAAAATTTTGTGGATCAGAGCTCACCCTCATGAAGAAAAATGCTTTCCCTCTGCGGCATAGAGCAACGCAGAACACCCTCTCTGCAGAGGGATGCAAGGCTTAGCCCCTAAAAAAAAAGTATTTTGAACAACCTTACCCCTCAAAATACCCCATAATTGAAATTGGAGGGGTATAGGGAGAAGCCGTGGCCGTAGGGGTAGGGCCTACCCCGAATCCGAATTCTTCCCCGCATTCGGATTCAACCAAGGAGTCTGGTTTGTCCATTGTCCTTCTCTACTGTGAGTCATGTCCACATCTCCCTACAAGCTGCAACTATGTTCAGTTTGTTTGAGCCCTCACTCCCAGGGTAATGTCTGGCCTGTGGAGTATTAATTTGATTCAGCTGAGTTTTTGGTTCTGATCAGGATGAATTTGTTTCAACAGCAGGGCCTCCAGGCTGCTGCTTTTTACTCTTGACATAATCACGCCCCACAATCCAAAACTCAGAATAAAAAACAAGGTGCAACCAGTTTGGAGAGCCAAACTCAAAAAATCAGAGTCAAAACACAAAGTTCAAGAGAGAAAGCAGGTTTAGGTTGGAGAGTTACACTAGGAAACAGAAAAGGCTTAGTGGAGTCTGTTCAAACAAGAAGAAAAAGACGGATTGAAAGAACCAAACTTTCACAATACGAGTCTTTAGGGAAAAGGTTCAACTTCACATAAAAAAAATGTTTTTTCTCAGAATACACATTCATAAAATCTGACCTCATGTCAGGTAGCTGCATTATTAGTGTGACAGATAAAATAAAGATTTAGTCAAACAACCAATTGAGGAAGTCCAGTTTGAAAATGATGTTTTTGGTGTTTTTAACATGTTCTTGTGACGTTTTTTTCTCATGATGGCGGACATATATAAAGAAAATTAAGCTTAAAATTGCATTTCTGAGTATTTCTTTATTCAAATCATTGTGAATCAGGAGCAGACGAAGAAATGCAGTTGGATAAAGCTTGTAGCGGTGACAGGTGCAACAATTGGCAGGCCCCAAGCTCCCTCCATTTAGATGCATCCACTTGCAGACAAATAGATCCATGTATGTCAGCTGGCTCAAATCTGTACGGATGGATAGCTCCAATATTGTTCACCATTTTTGTTGAACTGGCTATGTTAGGTTGGGGTTGAAAGGGGCTGTAAGCAAGTAAATAGTTCAGCTAATTTCACGGGCTAATTTCTGATAAACTCATGCCACTCTGCAGAGACTATATCCTACAAAGCGACACAGATTTTTTCGATTTTGCCAAAAAAATGAAAAATCATAATTAAAGACCACTGGAAACACTTTTACAATAGATCAAAGGAAAATTTGATTGGGACTTACAGTGTCGAATGTTAATGACACACTGGTAAAAATATACAATGGAAAGGTTTATCCATAGTATCTCTGAGCTTGACGCAAAGCCTTCAGTACACGCTGAGCCTCTTCTGTTGACATGTCCTTGTGATGTTTACAACTTCTAGCAGTTCTACATGAATGAGCAATCTCCAAGGCCAGAAAAGAAAAGCAGCAAACAGACAGAAGTGGCGCCTTCATCTTCAGAGGAGAACGTCATTAAAAAAAGAGGACAGATAGTTGATCAACATGCCCTTTACTGTACTTTACAAACCCACTGAGGGTGGAAGGTCGCAGGGAAAACCAAACTGCTCTTGTCACACACATCCACTAATAAGTTCACGGGTGTGTGCAGCAAACACATACCTGTAGCTAAGCGGTGAACAGTTATAATTAAATGTAAGGTCTCATTAGCACCATATTGAGAGAAGGAGGGAGTGATGACCAGGCAGCGAGAAGGAGGGGGGCTTTTTTTTCCCAACTGTTTTTTAATAATAGAGTGGAGAGTTGGTCACACAGAGCTGGGAGAGCTAAACACCCTGATAAGACAGTAGCCATCTAGCCATGAAAGCATGGGATTAAAGTAAAACTGAAGTTCATGAGTGGGAGCAAACCACAGCTGACGTGGGAGGGGAGACAGAGAGGTAAGTTTCTTTTTTTTCTTTTTTTTTTCTGTTTGTTTGCCCTGAAGCCAATTAACGTCTTAGTGGTTACTATTCAGCTTTGTTTTAAAATTTTCTTTATATTCTGCTGTCTTGAGTTGTCGCACACCCACCTTGAGATCAACAACATGCATGAGTGTAACTTTAAATGCAATGGGATAACTGGGTCAGCCAGAGAGCAGAGAGGGGGGAAGCACTAGTTAAAGGTGAGGCACACTGGGACAGGCAGAATATGGAGAGAAATCCTCCGCAGACCTTGAACTACAGTAACCAGTGGTCATTTGAGTGATCTGTGGTGATTCAAAGATAAATGTAAGTGATGGCAGCTTCAAGGAATGACTGCACAGTTGCCACTTCATCTTTTCCTTTTCTTTTTTTTTCTTTTATTTGGTGCTTTGTGTGGTTTATTATGAAAGAATTGCAATTAATTGGTGTGATTAAATTAAAAGAGTGACTTGCTTGTTTTTGCTTGCTTGTCTTTTTTCATTGAAAACTGAATGAAATTTAAGACAAAAACAGGTTGAAGTTTGCATTGCTTCTACTTTTTACTTAGAAAAATTAAAGGCTTTAGGAGAAACAAAATTTAATTTAGTCATTAAGTCACAGACTGCTCTGAATCTTTGTCATGCTCAATCTTGCAGCGTAGTTAGTCACTTTCCAATTACTCAGCCAACAGTGTGTCAACTCAAAGACATAAATAGGCCTGAATGTGACAACTCTGTGCATGTCTGTGCATGCATCTCCTTCAGTTTGTTTCCTTTCTTCCCCCGTCTTTCTGCCTCTCTGTTTATCTGCCACACCAGAAATGTCCACAGTGAGCACGTTTAGTTCTGCTGAACTCTTTCATGTGCAGCTGGATCAGAAATCTGTCCCTTCTTTTGATCATAATCTGTGAAGTGTATGGCTGAAATCTGGGATGAAGGCGGTTGGTTTTATTAGGCTTCGTATTAGTCAGAGCGACGGGAAAGATGACCTTTCTCTGCTGTTTATTTTGGGAAGGCATCAGGAAGAATGCTGGAGCAGCTGTTCTGTTCCTGCTGGCAGATCCCACCCCTGTGAATTCCAGTCTGCACTGGGACGGCACTCCCTTTAGTCATGCAGAGGTTTGGGGAGGGGGGTATGTGTGCTTTGTGCAGTGTACATTTCATTTGCGTTTTTATGGGAGAAGTGCAGCAAAAGTAAAAAAAAAAAGCAAAAAAAAGAACTCTTTATCGTGAGAAACTTACTCCAATAAAAGAGGAAACAACATTGTTTACAGGAGTGTCTTTATACAAAACCTGCTGCCTTCCCTGCTGTGCTTCTCCACACAAACAGTATTTTGCTTTCTGAGACAGACACATTCCCAAAAATGGCAAACCTCCCCAGAGAAGCGATCGAGGATGTCAAAAAACAAAGTTTTTGGATGGTGAGGAACAATTTTATGCAAAAAAATGCAGGCACTCCAACTGGTTTGAATGTTTACAAACACAATTTCCATCTTTTACTTCCTTTCCTCAAGCCGGGGAATTTTGTGCGTGCAGTCCAACGAACAGATCAGTCATTTCAGGCTTGCAATGACATAGTGGCCTGCTTTGCGGAGAGGGCAAAAGTGGAGAAGCAGTACGCTCAGCAGCTTAGTCAGTGGAGCAACAAGTGGAAGTCAATTGTAGATTCACGTAAGTATTTAAAACAGCATTTAAATTGAGTTTAGTAAGCTAACTAATCTGCTCCAAATTTTAAGTCATGCCTCTCTTTCTTCCCCTCAAGGGCCACTTTATGGCTCCCTCATGAGGGCGTGGCAATGTTTCTTCACCTCCACTGAACGTTTATCTGCCCTCCACTCCTCTATCTCCCAGTCCCTGGTTGAGGAGGAAGGAGAGAGGGTGAAAACCTGGCAGAAAGGGACTTTCCCCAAGAAGCTTTTTTGTGGGTTCAAGGAGAGTTACGACAACAAGACAAATTTTTCACGTGCGCAGAAACCCTGGTCCAAAAAGCTACAGAAGGTCCAGCACACATATCAGATACATTTGCCTGCGATTGAATTAGTGGTTTGAAAGACAGCTCTGATTCAAGGTGAAACTTTTTCCAGAAGGACAGTTATCTTGGCTTATAGCAAGCCCAAAATAAAAAGAAAAAATACTATTTTCAGCCAAAAGTATCTAAACTTCACTGCTACTATTGTCTCACATTAAAGTTTAAGTGCCAGATCTCTGTTCAGTGGGAAAATAACCAACTTCTCTTTTGTTAAATGAGGAACTGTTATTTTGTACAAGCTCAATAAACCTAATTTCTGCTATTTGATAAATTGAAGCTTAAACCTAAAGTATTAAAAGCATCTGCCCAGTTAAACTCAATTTTGGTCAAAAAGTCATGATCAAAACTTTAGAATAGAATGGACGAGATCATCAATCATTGATATTATAAATGCTATTAAGTTGTGTTACTGTTTTAAAACAGCACAATTAGTGTTGCACAAAAAGATTACTGATGCCAAAAACATAAATATAGGTGCTTGAAAAGCTTTCCTTATAATCTGAACAAAGCAGCTGTTCCAGATTAAATTCAACTAATGAGCTAAATGCTAATGTCACCTAAAAGTTTCACTGTTGAACACATATGACAGTGGTGTCTGTTTTCCCTCAAAAAGTAAGAAAAGCTGACAACTGCAAAACCAAAACACACAAAAACCCACATACTGAAACTCTGACCAGAGCTTTTGTGTTAAACATTGGATATCTGTCAATTTCTCACTCAAAAGAATTACTGCTTCAACTGTTTCTTTTCATTTGTGCTTTTTCAAATAATTTTTGCTTCTTTATTATTTAAAAAAGACAGGTGAGCTTCAGAGCATGAAGTGAAGTGCTCTCAAATTTTATATTTGGATGGTCTTTGTGTCTCAAACTCATCTTAAAAGGCTCTCAATTTATTTCACCAAAAGTCCTTACACATCAAAATAATATAGCGGAGACGGTTAGGATCGTATTTCAGAAAAATGTGAAATTTTTTGTACAAGTGCCAAATTTGGCATGGATTTACCCTAGGATCCCCACTTTAACCCTTGTGCTATCCCATGACCCCACTCTTACATTGATGTGTTATCGCTATCACGACAAAGGTGAATAAAGGTGAAGAGGATTTCATGTAATCCATGGACACCAATGAAGTTCACAAATCATTGAACAAAAAAGGTTCACCGCACTGTCTTGCGGGGTCTAGATGACCCAACTCCCAATGTTAAAGTGTCTAGGATAGCACAAGGGTTAAGAAAAGAACGTTAACCACGAATGGTGGGCAATTTTAAAGATGGCAGCCATACACATTATTGTTACAAAAATATTCAACACCTATTTGGCTCAGTATCAACAATATGGGCTGTTCTTGCAGATAATGCAGTCTTTAAACTAGAGGGGAACCTACAGGCTACTACTATATGTATATGATATACATTTAAAATCTTGGATTTTCTCGTGGCTAACATGTTTTTCAGAAAGAGAGGATCCTAAGGTAAATCCATGTCAAAAGTTGTGTCTGTACCACAAAATGCACAGTTATTTTAGTAACCGACTCCACCAACATGTCACTAGATCTCATTCTTCTCTCTGGTCATTGACTACGTAATTTTCTTTGGTTACAAATTTATTTGTAACTTTTTTTGTAGTTTTCATGGATTCACAAAAATAAAAACACTTCAAAACTATTGCAGTATGATTTGCTGTTCAAATGTATGTTCAAATATAAAAGCAAACCTCAAGACAGGAAATTTAGGAAACATCTTTGAAAGTTGTTCTAGTCTGATGAATGAAATCCCTGAGACAACTTTGTGAAGGTTTGAGAACCTTTAAAACAAAATTGTAACAAAAAAAAACAATAGTCTCACTATTGAGGCATAAAAACATTTTCAAACATTTGCAATAAGAGACATTTGCTCAAGCATCACAGGATTAGCATGAATTTGAATACAGGAGACATGACAGGAAATTTAAATTCTTACTGATGTCATATAGTGTGTATCCAACTAGTCTGTATCTTTTATAGTTAGAAATACAAGAACACCTCAATAACTGTTGCTATTATTACAAAAGTTAAAATTGAGCATTAAAAGGGTTTGTAAAATACAGTGTTCCATAACAATGGCACTATTTTTTTTATAAAGGAAATTATTGTGATTCTTCGTATTGAAAAAAACACCCTGTTAAAAAGCACAATATCCTTTCTTAATGGGTTTAAAAAGCACATTTCATGGTTCCAAAAATTTGGTTTAACAAAAAACATTTAAGTATTGTGAAATGACCCGACTTTAATGACATTTTTAAAAAATGACATAGTTTTTAATGGTGAAACTGTTATACATTTTTTTTTAAATATATTTTCAACAGCTGGAAAAAGCTCGAGTTGCATACCACAAGTCTTGTCAGAGAGAACAAGTCGCCCTTGACAAAGAGAAACAAGCAAATGAGAACTCTGAGATCAGTGAAGAGAAAAAGCAGAAGCACACTGAAGCCAGAGAAAAGGCCACAGAGGAGAAGGAAAAGGTGAAAACAGATGTTAACACACTTCAACACTTCATTCTAAGTTGTCAAGTTGTTGTAATCTTGCCACATTTACTGTAATTTCAACAAAATTGTATTATTTTTTTTATTTATTTTTTCCACAATTCTGCATTAAGACAATATGCTCTCCATAAATATAGTCGTGGAGTATTTCATGTGGAGACATTTTTTCATTTGGGAAAATTTATAAACATAAAACTCAGCCTAAAAATTCTGCCCTGAGCATTTCCCATGTGTGGAGGTGTTGTTGTTGTTACTCTGCTCTGTTTATGGAGACCAGCATGAGAACAGAGAAAAGAACCAGATGCTTCATATGCATTAAAGCCTGGGCCAAAGACGTACAGTAGGGAGGACAGCCCTGTTGTTCATCACAGATTTGTCACTTTGAACTCCCCAAAGGCAAGAGATCAATACGAAAAGGGGCTGGAGGAAGTGACATCTTACACGCCTCGCTACATGGAGGAGATGGAGGCCATTTTTGAACAGTCTCAGGAGGAAGAGAGGAAGAGAATCAGCTTTTTGAAGCAAGTCTTCCTCTCAATCCACAGACATCTGGACATCACCAACAATGAGAGGTGCCTTTACTTACGTCCAAAAATTAATTTTATCTTGAAATCAAGTGGTCCCATTACAGTGCCTTGTGTTCTTAGTGTGAAAGCAGTTTACAGTGAGCTCCATCAGACTCTGATGTCCATCGATGAAGAAGATGATCTGAAATGGTGGAAAAACAATCTTGGTCCAGGAATGCCAACCGACTGGCCAAAGATTGAGGTATTTAAAGAATTTTAATGATCTATAACAAGTACTTTAATAATAAAACAATATATTTTTCTAAAGAACTTTTTCTTGACTGTTTTGTTTTTGCCCACTTTCTTCTGTCTTTTTCCACAGGAATGGGTCCCACATGTAAAAAGGTTAAAGAGAAAGAAGAGGGACCGGAAAGGAAAAGAAAGTCGACCGTAGGTTGTCCTAGGTTCAATTTTTTTCTCTTATAAAAAAAACAATTTGAACATTTCCTCGTGTTGCAGAGTAATGATTGGGGGCGTGAAGGTGCGGGCTTTGTACGACTACGTCGGTGAGGAGGGCGATGAGTTGTCCTTTAAAGCAGGTAACCCATAATGCGTATAGTAATAATACCACTAGTGTTAAATCAATTAAGATACATATTTGTGAACATTTGGGCGTTTGAATATTCATTTCACAGATTTTCCTATTTTTTATGTGAGGATTTCTGCTTAGATTTGTGCTTTTACTGCAGGTGAAGTCTTCTTAAAGGTTGAGGAGGAAGATGACCAAGGCTGGTGTCGAGGAGTGTTAAGTGGAGGGAAGGAGGGTTTCTATCCAGCCAATTATGTTGAAGTTGTAGAGTGATGTCCCATTATCCATTACATCAAGTCCTGGAATGTTTTCCCATAAAAAAAATAAAAATTTTAAACATTTTTTTAAAAATAGACAATAATAACATTGAGCATTGAACGAGTATTTGCTCTTATGTCAGGTTGTTCTTTTGTCACTTTTAAACTATAAAATGTCAATCTGCAGCATGAATTAGCTTATTGAGGACATTTTTTTATTCGTTGTGTAAATGTGTGTTTTTGCATGTTAGAGTGCATGTTATGAAGAAGCAAAGGAAAAGAAAAATTCACCACAATCATCTTTGATTTCCGGTAATGAGAATTGAGTCAAATATGATTTGGTTTACAATGTTTGCATAAGGTGTTCATGTTTACTTCCTCATATTTAATAAAAGAACACATACATGATCTTAAAAGTGTGGGTTTCTACAGTAAAAGCTTTGTTTGTTGTTCGTAGCGTTGCTGTTTTGCCAAAATCTTCTATTTATTAAGCATTTGATGTTAGGTTTTCACCACATATTCATGTAAGTGGAGGGATTTGACTTCTGTCACTCTGCAAGAACATGAAAAGGACTGTAAGATGCAACTTGCTGCAAAGCCAGACGTTTTTTGCATGCATGAGCTGCTTTTCCTTCTACACTGCAATTAGTCAAAAAACACAACTAAACAAATCAGATTTTTAAATAAAATGTATATTATTGTTTTAAAATGTTGCCTGTTATACATTGTGTTATTGTGGTTTCAGATATCGAGATTTGATTGCCTTTGAGCATCCTGTACTGTACTGCAGAGCATGATTTTAAATAAAAAGGTGATTTGAACATTTCAAAATATCTAGAAACATTTACAATAGATGAGCTCATAACAATCACTTCATCCGTTTTTTGGAAACTGGTGAATCTAGGGTCATGTTTTTGGGCAAAGGCAGGGAACACCCTGAACGTGTTGCCAGTTGATTGCAGGGCCACCTGCAATCAACACCTAGGGGCAATTTAGAGTCACAAATTAACCTGCTAAGTATATTTCTGGACTGTGGGAGGAAACCGGAGTGCCGAGAGAAAACCAATGCATGCACAATCGCTGTGAGGCTAGGGTGCTAACTGCTACACCACCGTGCAGGCCCTGCTGAGAAACCTTTGTGAAATTACGATAAACAAAGCACATTAGGTGAACAGATATAAACATAGCCATGAAAAATCCTATCAGTTATTTATTTTATTTAATGTTTTCTAAATCATGTAACCATCTGAAGGGAACAGGGGCATGTGTTCAGATTAGTGTATTTCTTTTTCAATTTGCCTCTAAATTGAGTCTCAAGTTCTACTGTCAAAATATGAGGGGGTCACAAGAGTCAAAGGGGGAAATTTTAAAAGTGATGCCATTTGTAAATATGTTACGGTACCTTTAAGTCTGAGAATTAGGAACACCATCATCTCATCCATGCTCCATATGATCCATAAATTAGATAAACTGGGTGTGTCAAAGAGGGAATACAACATTGAACGAATATAAAACACAATTTGCATGTTATGAATGTTTTATTTCACACCATTAGTCTCTCTGTGCTGCTTGATAAGCATCAAATTATCTCAATTTGTTTTTTTCTTATTAAGACCTGTTGAATGTTTTTTGTGGCTAAGGTTTTTATCCCTGGAGAACCCACCAGGTCAAATTTGGCCACTGATTCTTTTTGTCAATTTTTTAAAATTTCTATTCTTTTGGCTGCAACCCAAAAAGAAAAAAAAATGTAAATGACTTTCAAAGAGTAATAAAACAGAGTTCTTGGTTTCCCCAGGGTTGAATAAAAATAGTAAAGCCCGATTCAAATTTCCCAACAAGTCAGAGTCCTCTGGGTCAATGCCTCTAATATGGAGCCTTCATTAACATGCTAAGCTGTAATGCACAACAACTTCTGACTTTTAGGATTTTGACAAAAGAGCAGATCCTGTCCCCACTGTGGTTTTGACAGCCATGCTGAAAAGACTGTGGTAACCAGAAATGTGTGTTTGTGTCTCATTTTGTATTTTTAGTGAGGCAGTTAGATCAACTGGTTAGCTCAGCTCTCATTAGACTTACTGTTAAGTCTTTAAAAAAGTTTGACAAAACCAACAATAAAAGACACATCAAGACAAATCTAAAACTATAAACTTGTAATACATAAAGACGTCAAAATTCTCAATAATAATTTAGCTAAAAAAAAAGACTAGATGCCACTAATCCAAAAGCCAATTCATTAGATGACCTCTGTCCATGTTTGGGTCCTCTGTTCTACCAGGAAGCATCAACAAGGAATGGTTACATGTGCTAAAACAAAAGAAACTCTGTTTAATAGTTTCATATTTTGTTTGTTATTATTAAAAAAAATATAGATGAGCCATTGGCTCATGCCACATCAGTGCGGTTAGGCCACAGTCTGCCTCCTGTCATGCTTCCCTTTCCTCAGGCTTTTGAAGTTTTTCCCTGCATGAAGGTGGAAGGTCTTTGAAGGACAGACCTGCTGGGAAAATCTCTAACAGGAACTGACCCGGGATGAACTTGGTGTAGTTTTGCCAAAGCTCTCGCACAGTTGGACGTTTTTCCTGTTGTCTGGCTCTGGAGAACAGATCTGGAATTCAAGTAATTTGTTTACTTAGAAGGTGCTACTGGCAAACAGTTTTATAATTACCATATCTTGTGTGTTTTGTCTTTCTTGTGGAGAACAACTAAATTCAAATGTCAGAGAGTTTGTGAATATTGCTTTAAAAAAGGTACTTTCAAATCTTAATACAATACAGGGTTTTTGCAGCCTTGTTTCTCTGTACTGCTTTGCTTCATCCACTCATCGTATTTGTCTCCATGAAATGTTTAATCATTCACCTCAACTAGTCTGCAAATAAACCCTGTGCCATGACAGAGTTGTTTGATGTAAAAAAAAAAAAACCTGTTTAGCGAGATGACTGCGAGCAGTTGTGAGTGACTTAAAATCCAAACGTCAGCTCAAACATTTCTGAGCCCTGGAAGAATTTAGTGTTCTTGACTGTACTGTACAGTTCAAATGTAAGGACTGTACTGAGCAGTTCAGTCTTTGTACCGAAGATTCAACATCTGTAAGTAACTCTTTTATATCATTATTTTATCATTTTCTTGTGTTTATTGAGCTCATTTCATGCAACTTACCGCACATTCTCTCAGTTGTGTGTCAGTTAACTTGATCTTGTTTTTCCCGAAACTTTTCTTTGTATCAAATCTCTGCGTTTCAGCAACTTGAAGCACAATGGAATTTGCTTGTGAGTTTGTTTATGTGTCGCCTTCACTGGTTCAAAGAAATAACCAGCGATCCAATGTCACGAAACGCTCAGGTGAGATTTCCGTCGGGATCTCAGCAGGATTTTTTCTTTTCATTGGAGCCCAGTGGGTGGCTGTGGTGATGGTGTGATTACATCTTAAGCAATCAGTGGCACACTTAACCTCCCTATTAGGTCCTGTGGAAACATTCTGTTCAAATATTTGTGGAGAACCAAAAAGGTGCATTTTGTTTATCGAGTGTTGGTCAGTCAGCAACTCCATTTTCCGTGCCTTTCTTTACTCACAAAAGTCACACTGTATCTGTTGTCGGAATCCCATAAGAAAAGGAAAAATAGAATTAGCAGGGCCTCATAGTAGAAAGATTTTCTAAATATTAGTAGCTGTGTGCAGAAGAACACAAATAGCATCATTGCTCCTCAGGGAAGTTTTGGTTTTGTAAAGAGAAAAAAAACTTTCAAGAGTTAAACCTAATTGGATGTACACTTTGGTCTTCCTTTTGTAGCTCTTCTTCCTCCTGCTAATCGGATGCGCCCTCAAAGTCCTCCTCCCCCCCCTCCCACACGCTCTGCCAAAAACAAAAAACAGGAAAGAAGTCAAGAAGTGAAGGTCAAGAAGTCCGCAAGCTTCGTTTTCTATGAAAATGCACAGTTTCATATGGACCAGGAGGCAACTTCCACCCCAAATCTAGTTCCTCAGCAGACAAATCCCAACCTAAAGACAGGTACGATAAGTCTGTCAATGCCCTCATGTGGTAAAACAGGTTCCAGATGGGTCTATTTTTGATCTACATTACAGAGGATTACTAAGAAACAAAAAAAGGGGGGGTATAAAGAATTGTTACTAAAACAAATGTATGCATGACGTGAAACAAACCAGTAAAACCAATCTGAGTAGACAGAACTGTGACACAGATTAGGAATTATGTTCAAGAAGTTCAGTCTTGTACAAAGTCATTTGTTCCATGAGTCCCATTACGCAATACTTCCTTTGTGTTTTGCTATCTTTCATTGTTTTGTTTCCACATTTGGCATATTTCTTCCTCACCTATCTTGCATCAGTAGTCACACGTTTTTGATGATTTAACTTTTCTTATTTAAAAAAAAGCTCCTATTTTTTGTCTTTTGTTCATTTTTTTACTACAACAAATCTTTAATTATATTTTGACAAAGTAAGCCTTCAACCTTCTAGCTCCACCCTCAGATCACAGGTTTATTATTTGTACCTCGTGTTTGGATGTAAATACAATAGTGTGAGGTAATGAACACGCACAGGAAAAACAACACATCTAGAAATGATCTTGGGTTACTTTGTTCTGTTTTGGGTTTTTTTATTTTCCAAACATCTGTAGAAGCGTCATAATGAATTCCTCCATGAGATTTTTCGATATTTTTTTTTCAGCTCTTCTTCCGCCACATATGAGACCGACAGTTGCAAATATGTCCGTCTGTCAGCCCCAGTGTTTTACCTATGAAGAGCCATTAAATGAACCTAAAGTGAGCAAACATAAGTGGGATCCAAACTACTCCCACGGTATGCCAGATGGTTTGGGGAGTGAGGCAAAGCTACCAAATGATAGTAGCAATGGCAATATATCAGGTACAAAGTTTCCTTTTGAGTTTATTTGAAATCAAGAATCAAGCTTTATTGCTTGTCCTCTCAAACCACAGGCCCAGCCCTTCCACCAAGACCATCATTTATGAACTTAATCCCAGAGTATGTGACGGTGTTGCCTTCCCCTCCCACGTCCCATTCATCCCCCCAAAAGCAACCATCACCCACACAGTTCGCCCAATCACCTACCGGGAAAGGTAAATCAAAGAAATCATTAAAGAAATAAAAACAAAGTGGAATAAAAGTAAAATCTTTGGTTTCATTTATCAGCAGAAAGCAAACCACTGCAAGGAAATCCCAACGTGGTTCTCATCAGTTTAGCAAGATTGCTCGCCGAAGAAGGTTTTGCGAACTTTACCACCATCAACCAATCATTTTGCCTCTTTGACATATTATAATACTGATGGAAAGGATGTTTTTTTTCAGCTCCTCCTCATGAATGGGAACCCTCCCCCTGCTCTCATTGTGGCTCTGTCCTGGACTGCTTCAATGAAGTAAAGCATCAAACTGAGTCCTAAAGCATTTGTACATGGATGGTTGCACAAATATGTCCATGTTTTTGCATTTTCCCAGGTAAATGAATGCTACTTCTGTCATCCGTGGGACTGTCCCAGCTCTGTCAGTTCCCCCCATATTCCTTTAAATCACCTTCAGGATGGACTGTTTCTGCTCCATCCGAATGAAAAGCCGCAGTCCACTTCCCTGATCATTTTCTGTATCGATGTGTCAGGATCCATGAGCATCACTTCTGAGGTGGGAGTCTAACCTTAGTGTTGTCAATATGTGAATTTTTTATCCTTAAAAAAACACGTGATGACTTTTTTTAAGGTGTCAGTTGGAGAACATGATATCCACAGAACAAGACTTCAGGTAAATTGCTTGATTTTTAGAGCTTAGATTTGGTCATGGAAAATTAAACTTGATATGCTATTATAATCAAATTTCTTTAAACAAAGAAAGCAGACAAAACCAGGATTCAGCTAACCCATCACAATCTGACGAGAAAATGAGCATTAATCTGAGTTTTTGAAGGATTAATATGACCGACCTTCTTCACAACAGTTTGTCCAGGAAGCTGTGCTACAATGTGTTCAGCGACTCAGTGAGCAGCAGCCTGACACATGCGTGGGCCTCATCACCTTCAGCTATCAGGTAAAAGATGTGGATGCAGATGGGGATCAAAACTGATCGGGAAAGTCATTTCCTCCTCTTTGCAGTATTTCAGAATAATGTTTTTGCTGCTGCTTTACCTGTTCTCATCCTCCTTCTTTCCCTCCAGGTGACAATTCATGGATGGGAAAATTTTACATCACAGCTTTTGAGTGGAGCAGAATTGACAAAGAGTGAACATCTAAAAAAAGTGGCTGCTAATTTGCCGAGTCCACCTCCTCTTTCACAGAACAGGGAGGTTCTACAAAGACAAGTGATGGGGTGAGAGTGAACTCCATTGTTTTTGTTTGCCATTGTTGGAAAAAAATTTCTTCTTAATAAAACTCTGTTATTTCTCCATCCTTGCTTGTTTAAAGTTTATCTGCAAATGGAACCACAGCTCTGGGTCCAGCTGCCCTCCTTGCAATAGCAATGGCTTCCAGACAACCAGGCTCCAAGGTTAGTTTAAGAGTTAGAGGAATGTGAAATGTGCTTAATTTTATGCCATCAAAGACAAGGTAATGCCATAAACAACAGGTTTTGGTTGATTCTTTAAGATATTTTGCCTTTTAATATCAAGAAAATAAAAATACATTTAAATTGAGTTCTGCACAATGAGAAACAAAGGTTTTCACGGACTCCAAAAAAAAATTTCTTGGCTTAGAAAGTGCACAGTAGAGAAGTTTTAAAATGATTGGTATACTGCGTTTCGTTAGAACGCTCTGTTCTCAGAGCAATTTGCCTTTAGACAATTTTTTAAGGATTCTTTCCTTGACATTTGTTTTGCTTTATTTTTTTAATATTTTGTGAAATTGAAGTTCTTCAACCTCAATAAAAGCTGCCTCTTGTGTGGCATGTAACACGTTTTTTTAGAAGGATTACACAAAGGCACTTTTTTGTTCTTTTTTTACTTAGTTATACATTTTTTTTGCTGTGTCATTATAAATTTTCATACAGGAATCAGGTGTTACAGCTAATTATCAAATCATTCAATGATTCAAAAATTATATCTATGATTTCTTTGTACACCAATACAGCAGGTCTGTGATCTGCAGGAAGCCGTCAGCTGGTAGAACATGGAGTCAGAACTTAACAAAGTGAAAGCTGCATTTCTGCTCTTGTGGTGCAGATGTGGCCCAACATTCTCCATGTTTAACATCTTTCCTTGTGCCTTGGTACAATATGCTCCATCATTTAAACGTGTTAACATTTTTTTGTTAGGGTGTTTTACTTTTTTTTTATTGTTTCATATAATACGTTTTCTCTGAATACTTAGAATTAACTTTATGTACAAAAGTGGCGACATAACTAAAGCTGCCTTAAAAAACAATTCAACGCAAAATAATGGTCAAAAAGCATACTTTTTAAAATTTACATCCCCTGTTATTCAATTGCACAATAGACAAATTCTTATTGATCAACATCATGGAGTTTACAGGAACTTTACAATGTGAAGAGGTGAAATGAGTAAAAAATGTGGTAATTCTTGTATTAATGATCTATGTGTCTGCTTTATACACCTACTAGGTGATTATTTGCACAGACGGAAAAGCCAATGCAAAGCTGGGAAATCTGGAAGATGAGGATATCGATGCTCAGACCCCCGTCTCAGCCACAATTTTCTACCAGGACTTGGGGGAGTATGCTGTCAGTCAAGGGTTAGTCCACATATTTCCTAACTATTCTCATATTTTATGTATTTATGCAGTTTGAATCTGTTGATTAGACATTGAATATGCTTATTTTATGTCCTTGCAATTGAACCCTAAAGGGTTAGCCGGATTCATGCGGCTCTAACTGTGATGAAGGTCACTCTAAGTTGTGCTTGTCTCCTCAGTGTGGTGGTGTCTGTGCTGTCCATAGAAGGAACTGACTGCAGGCTGGATGAGCTGGGAAGGCTCGCTGATCGCACCGCAGGGAAAGTAAGAGGAACACAGTGTTGTGAGTGAATTAAATCAGCCAGCATGTTTTTTTTTTCTTTTTCCTGTCTGCTTCAATGTCCAGACCCAATCCTAAAATTATACATTTTCAATGTCTGCAGGTGGTCATAGCCAGACCCAACCAACTGCACACAGAGTTTGAGCAGATTATTCAGAACAGAACAATAGCCACGCAATGTAAAGTAACCCTACTGCTGCCCAGATCACTGTAAGATTAACATCCCACTATAGTACTGCTGGAAAATTCTAAAAAAAGAGTATTGAGTTGTTGTTGGGTTTTTTTTTGCTGCAGACGTTTAAAAGGAGAGAAGAAAGCGGGACACAAGGGGACCAGAGAGGTGGGAAACGTGAACCAGGATACAGAGATAACTTTCCGGTTTGGAGCAAATGAAGGAAGTAAATTTGGTGAGAGACGACACAAATATGTATGTACTGTGTTTTCGCTACAATGGAGCTGGGCTTTAAACAAGAGGAAGATGGCTGAAAGAGTTGGCGATTACTTTCAAAAGTACTTTTATTTCTGTTGCTTCCAAACAAAAACTGTTGCATTCCCACAGCGATGAGATGGACAATATCCAAAACAAATTTGGCATATTAATGCTGTGAGGCTTCCCATCTTGGCTTTTACATCCATTGACAGTACAGTAAATTTTAGAACACACTCATAAACCAATTTATTCACAACCAATAAAAAGTATGCTGAGGCATGTTAGTTTAAATCAAAATGAAAAGGTTGCTTACAGTCCCACTCCAGTCATCTTTTGATTTGTTGCAGTGTTCCCAGTGGTCTTTACTATAGATTTTTCCCGTTTTTAGCCAAAATCTAAAAATCTGTGTTGTTTTCTCGGACATGGTTTCTGCAGAGCGGTAGTAGTTTGTGGTAATTTGCCTCTGAAGTTGTGAATGAGCAATCATCCCTTTGTTTTACGTGCACTCCTGCAAGCTTAAAGCCCCTCATACCCCAAACCTAACATTAATGGTTCAACGAAAAATGACAAGCAGTATTGAAGCTATCCAGCCATACAGTTTTGAGGCAGATGCCAGCTCGAACAAGGAAAATAGAGACATAAATGGAAACAATCGTCAAGTGGATGCATTGAAATGGAAAGGAGCAAGGAGCTTGTGGCCTGCCGATTGTAGCACCTACGTCTCACCTACAAACTTTTTCAAACTGCATTTTCTTTTGTTTGCCCTTGATTCACAATTGTGTGAATAAAACAATACTAAAAAATGCAATTTTCTGTCTAAATGTCCATCATGAGAAAAATGCCACGAGAAAATGTTTAAAATGCCAAAAACACAATTTTTCATTCGAAAATCATTTGTTTATTTTTTTCACTTCCATTCCCAAATCCTGAACAGATACTTCTCTTCTGTCTGATCTGGAGAACAAAGCACTGACAAATCAAAATCTTCATATGTTTTTAGATGCAAAGACCCTCTTTTGTTGGAGTAAAACTGTCAAACACCAGCTCTCAGCCTATTACACTGTTAGCCCTGCTGCTGGACAGACACAGAAAAAATCTCTCCTAAAGAGGATGTGTGGGCAGTGTCTAACGAGTTCTGTAAACCTGGCTGATGCTGCTTGCTGGCTTCCACTACATTTAATGAAAACCTAAATTAAGCTTTTTGCTCTAAAGTGATTGTGGCAGGATTAATTGGCTCAGGTGCTGTAGGGCAGAGGATTACTAGCAGTGGCCTCATGGGGCGCTATAAAGGGCAAAGAAGCCTTCACTCGGCCAGGGGCAGCATTTGGCCATTGGAACCGCCCACTTCCTGTTTTCACACCTCCGGCTAGCCTCACAGGTAAAGTAGCGGTGGTAGGCTAAGGACAAGAGTTTGTTCGCTGCCTCATATTAACACACTCTTTCAGCTCCGGATGAGACCTGCAGGCACAGATTGAGCAAAATACAGCCTCTGCAATCGAGCGCGCCTCCCAGGTGACGAACAGTCTGTCTGGTAAGCCGGCGAGGGTCAAGTCCTGCGCTTGCCTTGAAGCTGTTCTTTTTTTGTTTTATTTTGGTAATGTTTGTTGTTCTTGCAGCGCCGGGGACTTTCTGACGCTCCCACCTGCTGAACAGCTGCTGCTTTTTATATATTGAATTTTAGAATTATTTTAAGGAACTGTCACCGCTCGTGATCAGAATCCCTGTAGACTCCTGACCAGGGTTCTGCCGGGCCCGGGTGCTCTTCAGCTGCCTTTGAGCCTGAGCAACGGAGGACTAACGGGGCGTCACGCCTGAATCCTCCACCAACGAGAATAAAAGCTCGGCCGCGCTCCGTTCATTGAGCAGCACCCTACGGGCGGACTTACTCTCACGAGAGTTTCTTTTATTTTGTTTTTAGCATTTTTACACAATTCTTTTAGACCTGTGTTTTAACTGGATTTTATTGTGTGATCCACCTTTGTTTCCCCCCTCCCTCAGTGCTGAGGACTCAGGTGCCAGCCCAGAATTCTAGGTGGAGGCTATCCCCCCAGTTTGGAGTGACGTGTCCTTGGGTGAAGGGTTCACAGTGTGTGTGGTCTGCATCACGTGAGTGGGGTGAAATTTTATCTTTGTTCTCTGGGAGCCTCCACCTCCCTTAAGTCTTCTGGTCCTCAGCATACTGAATTGGTTGTGTATGTCTTTTAACGGGTCCATTTTTAATTGGTTTTAATGTTTTGTAATAAAATCATTTTAATTTTTGTACCTCCGTCTCCTGCCTTCTTTTGTGTGCATCTGCCAATAGAAAAATAAACTCCCTCGGGACCACAATTGGCGTTGTCGGCAGGATCGCACACTTGGCAGAGACGTGTGGTTTTTACATTATTCTGTGGTTGTGTTTGGTCACACGCAGACTGTTTTTTTTTTGTTCTGTTTTTAATTATTTATTTTTTAATTTTAAAGAAGCAGCAGCTGGTTCCGCTTGGAAGTGAGGAAGGTGATTTGTGCAAGGTAACTTGGCATCCTAATAACCTTGGAAAGTGGACTTTGTTTTTTTGGGACCTCCAGGTTTAAGTAATGGAAGGACAGGTCCAGGATTTGACAGACCTGGTTTCACGGCTGCAAGCTGAAAATGAGAGGCTGCGGCAGCAACAAGCAGCAGCTTCTGGCCCTGGTGCAGCACCTGCCACTTTGGCTGGGCCTTCGACCAATCCTCCCGTGGTTGAGAGACTGTTGTATGTCCCTAGAGACAGAAAATGTCCCATGTTTAGGGGACGGACTGGTATTGGGCTTACGGAGTGGCTTGAGGAGGTGCAGGCTTGCATGAGGACCCGCCATTTAGGTGTAGCCGATCAGGCGTTCTTTTTGTTCGATCACCTGGAGGGAGAGGCCCGCGACGAAATTAAATATCGCCCTGGTTCCGTCAGGGAGGACCCGGCTAGGGTCATTGCAGTGCTGCAGGAATTATACGGATGCACTGACTCTTATGTTGCCTTGCAGGAGGCATTTTTTTCTCGTCGGCAGCAGGAAGGTGAGACACTGCATGAATACTCCCTGGCTTTAATGAGCCTAATGGCCTCCGTTAAGGGAGCTGCACCTAGTGGTGTTCCAAATGCAGAGATTTTATTGCGGGATCAATTTGTGGAACAAGTTTTTGACTGTGCCCTACGCCGTGAATTAAAACAGTTTGTGCGCCGACAGCCCACCGCTACGTTGCTGGAGGTTAGGGGTGAGGCAATGCAGTGGGAGCGGGAGGGTCTCCCTGGAGGCGTACGGAGTCGTAGTTACTCCGTCCCCTCTGTCCCTGGGTTCCAGTGTGGCGTTGGGGGTAGTTCCCAATCAGTCCCTCCGGTGTCCGAACTATCGGAGATAAAGGAGATGTTAAGGCTCCAACAAGAGCAGATCCTCCAGATGTCTCAGGACCTGCTACGCCTGCAGAATCCTAGCCAGGCCAGTCGTCCCCCTCGTCGTGGTCCCATTATTTGCAGAAGGTGTCAGCAGCCTGGGCATTTTGCCCAGGATTGTGATGGCGTTCGGGTGGCTCCTTCGGCCCGCCCAGTCTCGCCTACCCAAAGGTCCCGCCAGCGAAATAATAACACCCCATCACCATCGGAAAACTAATGCCCACCGAGTTGTTGAGCCACAGCTCGGAGGGGGCAGCCGCTGGCTCCAAGGGGGAGTTTGATGGACTTCTGGCATCTTGTCCTCATTTACAGGTGTGCATGGGGGGTCGTTCCATTTCGTGTTTAGTGGATACTGGGTCCATGGTATCCACCATCACGGAAAGTTTCTTCAAGCAGAATTTTGAGCCATGGGGACCAGAGCGACTTCGCTCCTGTCAGTGGCTACAATTGAGGGCAGCTAACGGGCTGGCTATACCATATCTTGGCTACTTGGAGTTGGAAGTGGGACTTTGTGGCAAGTTATTGCCACAATGTGGTGTACTAGTAGTTAAAGATATTCCCGGTGGAGGACCTTTACAGGCGCCGGGCGTTTTGGGGATGAACATCATCCAGCGCTGTTACCAAGAGCTCTTTGCCCAGTATGGCAGTGCCCTGTTTGGACAATCTGAGGTGTCCACAGCCCCAGATGTAATTTTTGGGGCCCTGAAACAGTGCCAGCAAGCTCAAGCTACGGTAACCCCCAGCATGTTTAATGTAAGGACACGTGGTCGAAAGGCTCGTTGGATTTCTGGTGGTGTCCTGGCTATCGTTGCTGCCACTTGTTCCGAGCAGTGTGCTGGTTCAGCGGTGTTGTTTGAGCCATGTAGCTCAGGCCTCCCTGCCGGCCTTTTAGCAACTCCATCACTCGTAAGGGTGGAAAGGGGGACAGCCTACATCCCAATCATCAATGTGGGGTCCACCGCTGTGAGACTCCACCCACGTACCCTGGTGGGTACGGTGGCTCCAGCTGGAGTGGTAAGTTTACCCAAGGAAGTGACTGAGGTACAATCGGAAGCCGCTGTGGTGGCTGCTCATGCAGCATCCACCCTGCCTCTGGCTCAGCTGGAGTCAGTAGACCTCTCTGCACTTTCGGCGGGAGAGCAGGAGAAAGTCCGGGCCCTCCTAGGGAAGTATTTAACTGTCTTCTCACTGCATGAGGGGGACCTGGGTTGCACAAGCCTAATCACTCATGAGATTCCCTTGGTGGATGATGCTCCAGTCCGGCAGCGCTATAGGCGCATTCCCCCATCGGATTATGTGGCGGCTAAGGAGCATATTAACAATTTACTCCAGTCTCAGGTGATTCGTGAGAGTAGCAGCCCCTTTGCGTCCCCAATTGTTTTGATCCGCAAAAAAGATGGTGGTCTCCGGCTTTGCGTGGATTACAGGCAGTTGAATAGCAGGACTAGGAAAGATGCTTTTCCACTTCCTCGAATAGAGGAATCCTTGGATGCCTTGTCCGGAGCTCGTTGGTTCTCCACTCTGGACTTAGCCAGCGGTTACCATCAGGTGGCGGTGGCAGAGGCAGATCGTCCTAAGACCGCGTTCTGCACACCATTTGGCCTTTTTGAGTGGAACCGCATGCCCTTTGGCCTTTGCAACGCCCCCAGCACCTTTCAAAGGCTGATGCAGCGAATGTTTGGCGAGCAACAAGGTCAGTCCTTGCTTTTGTACCTGGATGACATCATTGTCTTTTCTTCGACAATCGAGCAGCATCTGGAGCGATTAGAGCTGGTACTTGAGAGACTGCAGCTCGAAGGGCTTAAGGTTAAGCTCGCCAAATGTGCCTTTTTTCAGCACCAGGTGCATTATCTGGGTCATGTGATTTCGGACCAGGGAGTCTCTACAGACCCTGGCAAGGTGGAAGCGGTGGCTAATTGGGAGCCCCCTACTACAGTGTTCCAGCTGCGATCGTTTATTGGCTTTGCCAGCTATTATAGACGTTTTGTGGAGGGATTTGCCAAGTTGGCTGCACCGCTGCACCGGTTAGTGGCAGAGCTGGAGGGAAACAAGGTCAGAAAAAAGTCTGCACGTGGTTTAACTAACCACTGGACGGAGGAATGCCAGCGCAGCTTTGAGGCTTTAAAGGCTAAGCTGACTACAACACCAGTCCTGGCGTATGCAGACTTCTCCCGCCCTTTCATCTTAGAGGTCGATGCTAGCAACGGAGGCCTTGGAGCTGTTCTTTCCCAAGAACAAGAGGGTAAGGTGCGGCCAATAGCCTACGCTAGTCGAGGCTTGCGGCCTACCGAGAGGAACCCAGTCAATTATAGCTCCATGAGATTGGAATTTTTGGCACTAAAATGGGCAGTAGCTGAGAAATTCAGGGAGTACCTTTTGGGACAGAAGTGTATTGTGTACACTGACAACAACCCCCTCAGCTATCTGTCCACCGCCAAGCTTGGTGCCATGGAGCAACGGTGGGCAGCGCAGCTGGCGGCGTTTGACCTGGAGATAAGGTACCGCTCGGGCCGCAGCAACAGAAATGCAGATGCTCTGTCAAGGCAGCACTTTCCAGACATGCAGGCCTGGAGAGATGTTCTTCCGGGTAGCTGCTTGCCCATGTCGTTGCAGCAGGTGCAACAGACGGAGACTGTCGGTACAACCCAAGCCACCATGGTTGCCCTGCCCCATCACAGCCCCTCTGACATGGCTTCACTTCAAGGGGCTGATCCTGTTCTAAAGGAGTTTCTGCCTTTCTGGGAACGTCAGACTCGCCCAAGCCCAGAGGAGCGTAGGCAGTTGTCCTCACCCACGCTGGCATTGCTTCGACAGTGGAACCGGCTGGTTGAGCAAGGTGGGGTTCTGTACAGAAGGGTCTTTCGAGATGATGGTGGGGAGGCAGTGTTGCAAATCCTGCTTCCTGGCTCGATCAGGGAGGAAGTGTTGACGGCAGTCCATCAGCAGCATGGTCATCAGGGTGTAGACAGGACCCTTGACCTGCTACGGCAGCGCTGTTATTGGCCTGGTATGTCAGCTGAGGTGGCAGAGTGGTGCAGTCAGTGTGAGCGCTGCCAAGTAGCTAAAGTCACTCGTCCCGCAGCCCGCGCCCCCATGGGTCATTTGCTGGCCTCCAAGCCCAATGAGATTTTGGCTATGGATTTTTCGGTGCTGGAGCCAACTACCAGTGGCATAGAGAATGTTCTTGTCATTACTGATATCTTCAGTAAATACACCATGGCGGTTGCGACTCGGGATCAGCGTGCTGCAACAGTGGCCCAGGTCTTGGTCACAGAATGGTTTTCAAAATTTGGCGTTCCAGCTCGGATACATTCCGATCAAGGTCGGAGCTTTGAGAGCGCCCTCATTCAACAACTCTGTGACCTCTATGCAGTAGAGAAGTCTCGCACCACACCTTACCACCCAGAGGGTAATGGTCAGTGTGAACGCTTCAACAGAACCCTCCACGACCTTCTCAGAACTCTACCAGTGTCCCGGAAGCGGGACTGGAACGTGTGCCTGCCGCAGCTCTTGTATTCTTATAACACGACTCCCCATCATTCAACGGGTGAGTCACCATTTTTTCTGATGTTTGGACAGGAGCCAAGGCTTCCAGTTGACTTCCTGTTAGGAAGAGTGCAAGAGCCAGTGGAGGGCACTGTGCAGGAGTGGGTCCAGGAACACAAAGCTCGGCTAAAACTGGCTTTTGAGGGTACCAGAGAGAAGCTGCTTGCAGCTGCTGATCGCAGGAAGAGAGGTCATGATGAGGGGGTAAGGGACCCTCCTTTGAGTGAGGGGCAGTTGGTCTTAGTGCGTGACCTGGGGTTTAGAGGACGACAGAAAATCAGGGATTTGTGGGATCACAGGGTGCACAGAGTATTAAAGGCACCCAGAGAGGGGGGCTCAGTGTACACCATTTCCCCCAGGGATGAACCCTGTACACCCCGACAAGTCCATCGGTCCTTACTGAAGGCCGTGGTCAGGCGAGGACCAGACAAAGAGTTGGCTGGTTGCCCTCCGAGCCAACCCCCACAAAGTTCTTTCTCCCAAGAGGATCCAATAGAGAACGGGGACTGGTTTGTTCTAAGGGAGGACCGCACTAGTGAGGCGGTAGAGGACAACCAACCTGAACTGCATCTTGGACAGGTGGCACCAGTCTTCTCTGAGGCTGATTCCGCGGCAGCTGCTGTACCCTGTGCTTCCGGAGTCACTTTACAAGCTGACCGGGATAGGAGTAGCGTGCCAGTGCGCCGGACGTCACGGCCCACTGCTGGACAGCACTCCAACCCTCACCGGCTTCCTCGGGCCGTAGGGGAGGAGCAAAGCTCCTCCTCAGTAAGCATATCATCTGCTGTTGCTTTTAGACCATGGCTGTAGTTTACTTTGAATCATCGTCGGGTCGACGATGCATTTTGTGGGGGAGGATTGTGGCAGGATTAATTGGCTCAGGTGCTGTAGGGCAGAGGATTACTAGCAGTGGCCTCATGGGGCGCTATAAAGGGCAAAGAAGCCTTCACTCGGCCAGGGGCAGCATTTGGCCATTGGAACCGCCCACTTCCTGTTTTCACACCTCCGGCTAGCCTCACAGGTAAAGTAGCGGTGGTAGGCTAAGGACAAGAGTTTGTTCGCTGCCTCATATTAACACACTCTTTCAGCTCCGGATGAGACCTGCAGGCACAGATTGAGCAAAATACAGCCTCTGCAATCGAGCGCGCCTCCCAGGTGACGAACAGTCTGTCTGGTAAGCCGGCGAGGGTCAAGTCCTGCGCTTGCCTTGAAGCTGTTCTTTTTTTGTTTTATTTTGGTAATGTTTGTTGTTCTTGCAGCGCCGGGGACTTTCTGACGCTCCCACCTGCTGAACAGCTGCTGCTTTTTATATATTGAATTTTAGAATTATTTTAAGGAACTGTCACCGCTCGTGATCAGAATCCCTGTAGACTCCTGACCAGGGTTCTGCCGGGCCCGGGTGCTCTTCAGCTGCCTTTGAGCCTGAGCAACGGAGGACTAACGGGGCGTCACGCCTGAATCCTCCACCAACGAGAATAAAAGCTCGGCCGCGCTCCGTTCATTGAGCAGCACCCTACGGGCGGACTTACTCTCACGAGAGTTTCTTTTATTTTGTTTTTAGCATTTTTACACAATTCTTTTAGACCTGTGTTTTAACTGGATTTTATTGTGTGATCCACCTTTGTTTCCCCCCTCCCTCAGTGCTGAGGACTCAGGTGCCAGCCCAGAATTCTAGGTGGAGGCTATCCCCCCAGTTTGGAGTGACGTGTCCTTGGGTGAAGGGTTCACAGTGTGTGTGGTCTGCATCACGTGAGTGGGGTGAAATTTTATCTTTGTTCTCTGGGAGCCTCCACCTCCCTTAAGTCTTCTGGTCCTCAGCATACTGAATTGGTTGTGTATGTCTTTTAACGGGTCCATTTTTAATTGGTTTTAATGTTTTGTAATAAAATCATTTTAATTTTTGTACCTCCGTCTCCTGCCTTCTTTTGTGTGCATCTGCCAATAGAAAAATAAACTCCCTCGGGACCACATAAACATGAGTTTAATGAACATAAGTGTAGATTCATGCATCCTTAGCATCGCTCTGACAGTGAGAAGTTCATCAGAGATATAACCTCCACAGTTGTTATTGCCTGACCTTCAGTTATACGTGCAAAGCTACAAAAGGACTCCAACAAATTTCAGAAGGTTCCTGTCCTCCCCCTTCTCACACCAGTTTCCTTTGTTTTGTTGTTTATTTTTAGTGCCAGCTCCTGGAAGCCGTGTGTCCATCCAGCTGCAGATCAAGTACAGGCAGAGAAACGGACAGACAGTGCTCAGAGTGTTCACTGCCGACCAAGAGGTTACTGATGACAGGTGATAATCATGCTGTCATGCTAACAATCGCATTTCCTCTTTAAAAATTGCTTCTGCATCCATTTGCATTCAGACTTTGCATGCTACAGCTCCACCGTGAGCTAATTAAGTCATTACCTTCCATCTTCTGGCATCTGTAATCAACAGTGTTTTCCTTTTCAAGAAAACAAATGACTGGAAGCATAGTTTAGTCATTCAGGGAAACCTCAAGTCATTAAAAAACAAACAAATCTGTTGCAGAAGAGATCGGAATAAATGTTTCATTACACAGTGAACGAACCACTCAACCAAATCTGCCTGCTCCATGTCAACCTTCTCAGTGAAGGTCATGTAATTCAAAGTGTGAATGGATGCAAAGCTTTTTTTCCCTGATGATACAATGAAAGGACTGCTGCTGTAAATGTTGAGGGGTTCTCTCATGACAACTCTGTGGTTGTCCTCCTTTAGCGCTGCCGTGCTGTCCTCTCTGTCTCTGGCCATCATTCAGCTCAACTCGTCTCAGGCCAGCGCTGCATTGGCGGTCAGAGGCCGCCTGCTGGACGCCAAAAAGGAGGGAGAAATGCAGCTGAAGCTCATTGAGAGGGCAATGTGAGTAAGGACTTCGGACTGACGCAGCACGGGTGGGTGGCTGGTTTGAGAGCCGCTTCATACTGAAGCCTGACAAAAGACCTTAATGAAGGGTAATTTTACATATTCAGGACAAGCTGGTATTTAAGCAAACTGCAGAAGGCGGGACTGAATGCTTTTTGGGTTTTTTTTCGCCCAGATTATTTCTTGGACTTAAAGAGACCCAGACTCAAACTTGATATCTTTCTGTTGGCAGTGAGCACAGTCGCAGCACAGAGGAACAAAAAACGTTTAAAGAATGGATTAAAACAATGGAGCCAATATACAACAACATGCATAATTTGGCACGAGTGAGTTTTCAGTATTCTAAAGCGTTTGTTTGTATTCTTCAAATATAAACCTCTAATTCTTCTAATCTTCTTTTTTAGAAGAACTCTACTACTTCAGACACTCAGGTAATTCTTTTCCCTATTCAAATCCTTTGTACAAAAGCCGAGAAAGGGCCATTCATCCCAAAAGCCACAAAAGAATAGATAGATATGCAGAGGAAATATATGAATCTTTGGACAAGGGGGATAAAAATAAAAGCCAGCCAGTCAAAAGAGTTTTATTTTAATACATGACATTGTCCTGATAAAGATTTTATTGAAACATTATCGATTGTAATTGTATTTTTTAAAAATAAATTCATAGAAATCGCTAAATTTTGGAAAACACAACATAGAATAGTGCTATAAAATAAATTAATTTGCCATACATTTTAAATTGAGTGGGATCTGGTATTATTAAAACTAGAAAACAAGAGGGGGCAGTGAAAAAAGATGATATAGGTAAGCCTTAGTATTTGTCTGATGTAAAACTAGTGCTCTGGTTGAATCAAATGATTATGTCAAGTCCAAGAAAATTTGCAGTTTCCATTTATTATACAAGCTAGAATTTTTTGCTTTTGTGTTTTTGGCTTTATGTGTGACCCTTGCTTTCCACCGTCCCTCCTTTGTACAATTCTTAAAATATTAAGGTTTTCCCTGAATTTTTTCCTGTCTCCAGTCTCTAACAGACGCAGGTGCAGCGCTGCTCTACACACTGAAGCACAGCAACAGGAAGTCAATTATCCTGATGAAAGAATATCCACGTTAGACAGACATCTTTAACCCTTGTGCTATCCTATGACCCCACCCTTACATTGACATGTTATCGCTACCATGACAAAGGTGGATAAAGGTGAAAAGAATTTCATGTAATCCATGGACACCAATGAGGTTCACAAATCATTGAAGAAAAAAGGTTCAGCGCACTGTCTTCTGGGGTCTTGATGACCCAACTCCCAATGTTAAAGTGCTTAAGATAGCACAAGGGTTAAGATAAGAACGTTAACCACGAAAGGTGGGCAAATTTTACAGATGGCAGCCATACACATAATTGTTACAAAAATATTCAACACCTATTTGGCTCAGTATCAACAATATGGGCTGTTCTTGCAGATAATTCAGTCTTTAAACTAGAGGGGAACCTACAGGCTACTACTTTATGTATATATAATATATATGTATTTAAAATCTTGGATTTTCTCGTTGCTAACATGTTTTTCAGAAAGAGAGGATCCTAAGGTAAATCCATATCAAAAGTTGTGCCTCTACCAAAAAATGCACAGTTATTTGAGTAACCGACTCCACCAATATGTCACTAGATCTCATTCTACTCTATTGTCATTGACTATATAATTTTCTTTGGTTACAAATTTATTTGTAACTTTTTTTTTGTAGTTTTCATGGATTCACAAAAATAAAAACACTTCAAAACTATTGCAGTATGATTTGCTGTTCAAATGTATGTTCAAATATAAAAGCAAACCTCAAGATAGGAAATTTAGGAAACATCTTTGAAAGTTAAAACTCACAATACCAAGTATCTGATTGATTCAGTATATTTGAAATATTTTTGCAATGCAGATTATTAAGTTATTTTTGGTGACAGATGTTATAAAATGTCATTCATTTGTATACAATTGTTTGATGGGCTTGGTACAAGTGACTCTATGAGAGGAAGCAGGAAAAATCCAAGAAATCCCACAGGAACAGCCTGCATGCATAAAGAGGAGGCTCCCAGTGAGAGCCTAAACCACAACCTCCGTGCTGTGAGGCTTCAGTTCTGACCGGTCTGTGAATGTAAACAGACCACGCACAACTCTGCAATGTGAAAACACACAAAAAGCTTGATTCAGTGACACTGAAATAAAGCAAACACCTTCACTATGTGGGGTTTGCGTCCCTTTTTATCTCGACAAATCCAAAAAGGTTGACAAACACGATGCACATCAGTACATTTTACAAAAGAGGGGGGTCCAGAGTGAAGTCAGTGTAAAGGTTGTAAAAACATAGTGAGGAAACATAAACCTGAACATATACTAGTGGCTGGAACAGAAGAGAAAAAAGTTCCTTTGAAGTGACGCCACAAACATGTAATCCTGAGTGAGCATGTGTCAAGCCCACACTGCAAAAACAGACCCCTTAGAAATAAGTCAAAAAGTGTTACCCCGTTGGTAGATTTTCTTTAAATAAGCAAAGAATTCGGTTAAAAAAATGGTCTTAACAAGAATTCTTTTTTCTTTTAAGTCAAGACATGTTTTTATTCATTCATGTTTTCTCAAACTAAAATTATTTTGCTATTGAAAAATATTCTTGACAGGATTATTTTCTTGAAAGACAGAAAATACGACAATTTTTCATGAAACAAGGATGTTTTTAAGTTCCTGAGATTCCGTTTTTGCAATGAATCAGCTTTTATTCAATCAAATATTGGGCATTTCTAAAAAAAAAGGAAACACCTAAACTCTTTATCCAAGTCTCAAGGTTCTCATTTGTTTACGATACGTGAGCTGTTTTTGTCCATAAATCCTCCTTCATTTCAAGCTGAAGTTATTGGAGTTGTATCTTTTTAAGAGTTGCAATCTGCTTTTGGATCAATTTTAACTTTTACAAGATGTTTTACTTTTTTCTGTACAAAATGTGTTTTAACCAACATTAAAAAGAAACTTCTGGAAAATCCCAGGAAGTGTGTGAACCCTTTTTTTCTATGAATGTGGGTTGAAAAAAGACTCAAATCAACTTTAACTCAGTTTAATAATGTCAAATTGGATATATGCCACACTTTCTTTAAATTGCATATCATGATATATTTGAAATGTTCAAAACACACAATAAGGTCTCTGAACTGTAACATTGAAGAATAGTAAACATCTAAAACATACTGTTGGAAAAATCCTTTAGTGGCTTTGTGGTTTAACACAGCTGTACTTTTGTGAGCACATAAGAAAATGTCACATCAACAGTAAACAGATTAAAAACAATACCGTTACAAGCCATTTTTATGCAACAAAGATGCACAAACACTGTAAACTTTTTTTTTTTTTTTAAAAAGCTTTTTTTGACTATTTTATAATCAGAAAAATCGTTTAGAAATCATCCAAGGCAACTTGTTTTATGTCAGTGGAGTTAATGACAAAAGGTGAACCGTTTAAAGAGCTTCTTCTTTGACTAGGTAGTCTGGGATGGTGTGAAAAGCTGGCTCAGGGACTGTGAGAGGCATGCTGCTGGTTTCAGCTGCAGAGGCAGAAGCTTCACTGGCGGGTGGAGGAGAAGGGAGCGGATCTGTGTGAATAATGTTCAGCTCGGTGAGCTGTGAGGCGGGCTGCGTGGCGTTGCTGTGAGTCCGTAAGTGCTTGCGAAGGTAAGCGGCAAACAGGAAAGCCTTGCCGCAGTGGGGGCAGCTGTGAGGCTTGCTGGTGGAATGGATTTTCTGGTGTTTGCGCAGTCCAGATTTGTTGAGGAAGCCCTTGCCGCAGCTGTTGCAGACGTGTGGCCTCGGCTTTGGGTGCTGCTTCTCGTGCTCCTGCATGTCTGCCAGCTGTGCAAACTCTGCATGGCAGGTAGCACAGACGTGGGACCCCAGCGACACGATTTTTGTAACAGACAGAGAGGTGGAATCCACAGAGTGAAGGTTTTCATGAGTCTGAACTTCATCCCATGTGCCAAATGTTGCATCACAATGGTTGCAGGAGAACTGGGGGAGGGTGGTGGCGGTGGTGAAGTTTGATGTTGATGCAGCCTCTGCCTCCTGCTGCTGCTGCTGCTGCTCAGACTGCTCAGCGAGGTGGGTTCTTTCATGCTTACGCAGACTCGATGACACTACAAACGACTTCAGACACTCCTCACATTTGAAGGGCCTCTCTCCAGAGTGCACACGCCGGTGCTTGTTGAGACTCGAGCGCTCAGCAAATGACTTATCGCATTCTGTGCACGAGAAAGGCCGCAGGCCGGTGTGGACGAGCATGTGGCGCCGCAGATCCCAGGACGCGACAAAGGCTTTGTCACAGCTCTGGCATTTGTATGGCCGCTCTCCGGAGTGAACCCTCTCATGAACCGCCAAGTCAGCGGGCTGCCGAAAACGCTTGGAGCACTTATCGCAAGGGTACGGTTTGAAACCCGAGTGGGCGCGCTGGTGTCGACGGAAACTGGAGGGGTCGGAGAACATCTTGCCACACTGTGGACAGAGAAACGGCTTCTCACCTGAGTGAGTGCGGAGATGAGACTGGTAGGAGGACAGCTGGGTGAAGCCCTTGCCACACTGCTCACACTGATAAGGTTTATTCTGAGAGTGGATGCGCTGATGGCAGGCCAGAGAGGAGGAGCGGGAGAAGGCTTTGCCACAGTCTGAGCAGAGGAAGGGCTTTTCTCCAGTGTGCGAGCGCTCATGGTTTTTTAGGTCCTTCAGCTCTGTGTACGTCTTGCCGCATTCATCACAGGCATATGGCCGGTGGCCCTGATGGTTCCTTCTGTGTTTTCGGAACACCGAAGGATCAGCAAAGCTCTTGCCGCACTCGGCACAGAAATATGGCTTTTCTCCAGTGTGAGAGCGCTCGTGCACCTTCAGTTTGGACAAAGTGGGGTAGCTCTTGGAGCACTGGCGACACGAGTATGGGCGCTCTCCACTATGCTGCGTCATGTGGATCCTCAGACATATAGCCTGCATAAAGGCCTTGCCACACTCGGTGCATACGAAAGGTTTCTCTCCGGTATGCGAGCGGCTGTGGTTTCGCAGCTCTGTGGCTGTCTTGTAAGCCTTGTGGCAATCTGGGCACTGAAAGGGGCGCTGGGAGGAATGCGTACGCTCGTGCTTTGATAGCTGAGCCTTGCTGAGGAACGTTTTGGTGCACTCAGAACATGAGTGGGGCTGTTGTTGACGTTCCTTTGTGTGCGCTGAAGTCTTGTGGCTCTGCAGAGCTGACAGGCACTTGAAGGACTCACTGCACATGGAGCATTTAAAAAGGGGCTTGGCTTTGGGAGGTCTCCCTCTGCCACGTTTTTTTGCAGGCTGATCCTCCACCTCCTCCTCCTCCTCTTGCTGGTTCTCTTCATCTTGCACAGGAGTGTATTGTTCTGCAAGAGGTGGGCTGCCAGGCTGAGGAGAGCTCATCATTAATTCTGAAAGACATGAAAAATAATCTTCTAATAAAACATCTGCACCCAAAATAGAGGAAATGTTTTTTATTTATTTATTTAGTAGTGGCATGTGATCGACAAACAAAACTTGATGGTCTAAAGCCACAAATCTGTCAATGTTGATGTAATCACAAAATGGCTGGCATTAGGACCTTAGGGACAATAAGCCGCTATGATGCCAGGGGAGGTTCGCGATCGATGCACCGATGGAGATAACCTGCACGCATGACTGACTCAAAACCCGATCAGAAAAAAACAAAGATCACCAGATTAAATAGTAAAACGCATGGTTAGCTCGTATCTTTTGTGCTTGCGTTGCGTGCTACTCATTTTTACCAACTCAAAATGGCTGGCTTTAGGACCGCTGGTCGCTCGGCTCACTCGACACTAGTGCCATCATCCCCATCCTGACCCTCGGTATATACAGCATGGATAAAGGTAAAATATGCGTATTATCCCGTCTGTTATACAAAAAGAAGTCTTTCTTACCAGAATTTGGACATAAACAGTTGATCCTCAAAGCTGGTATGCTTTTACTGCGAGACACGATGATTGCTTTTGTTTGCTGACGGCTCTAGGACCATGATGACGACAGCAATCGACGAGGAAGTCAAGTGTGCAGCAACATAATGCGTAAACTGGGAAAACATTAAAAATAAAACTTTTTAAAAAGTTATTGAGCTGTAGTAAAGACTCTATATTGATATGATATTTAAAAAAATATTGTATATTAACTTGCTGTTAAATACTGTGACAGCGTTGCCAGCTATTTGACTTTGGTGTTAAAATCCGTACATTTTACATGTTTTTGTGCAATTACACATTTTTTTATTTAGAGGGATTAATTTTGTTTTGTTTTTTATGGGATTTTAAATATATGTTAGGGTTACATACGTTTTTTTAAACAGATAAATATTTTTAAAATGTCAATATTTAGAGAGGAAACATTTAGCTGTTGCACATTTCCTGTTTCCTAGCAACTGATGTTATGTAAAAAGGGACTCGAGGATGATAGAATGGGACAATTCAATAAAAGAGACTTTTCTTTTTATATTAGAAACACGGTTTGCTGATGGAAATACTAGCTTATACGCTTATGGCCTGGATTGATTCATACTGCTTCAGGTATTTAATTTTAACGTCTTGCGGCGTTCTCGCTTTCGAAACGACTTGTTTGTTTTTGATCATGCAATGTTCTCAGCTAGCTAGAAGAATGCTAGTTTGTCGCTCTTCATCGGGAGTCCATTGGTCTTTTTCAGTATTAATTAATAGATTTGTAACAGTTCTCTTATAACCCTTGTCTTTTACTGTTGTTATATCAGGGTAAATACGTATTCATTATATTTTTTATAGCAAATATGGTTGCTTTGTTTACATAGCTAGCTTAGTTAGCATGTTGCACAGAAGACCAGTATTTGGAGTGTATAAGTTACGAGCCGAGGTGTTTACTACCAAATTACATAATTATGACACAAGGAAAGTTTTTCGTGAACATTTACAGACGTTTTTAATTTATTTGTTTATTTATTTATTTTAATAAAAATGAAAATCGATGTAAAAAAAAAGGATAAAGAAGATGGCTCTTTAATCTTCTGGACAGTGTTGTTTGGCCAAAACAATTTTACAGTTTTCCAGACTTTTCCAGAGTCCATTAAGGACATTCTTGGCAAATCATCTACTAATTTTTGAGTGTGTACTGCATAAGAATAGTGTAGCTTGTCAAAAAGCTTAGACGATTGTAAGCTTGTGATTCTTTTTAAATCAGATAATTATCAATATATAGTAAACAATGCAAACTAGCTTAATGATTTTTAATAATTTTGTTAGAAATATATTTACTATTTGATCATCAGTATTTTATTTTCTTCTGATTTAAAGTTAAAGTCCCATTGATATTTGTTCTCCGGCGGTGAGCTGCTGACACAGCCGCACTTGGGAACCATTTTGTGGTTTAACCCCCAATCCAACCCCAAGTATCAAGCAGAGAGGCACTGTGTCCCATTTTTTTAGAGTCATTGGTATGACTTAACCTTGAATTTGAAAACGCAATCGTCCAGTCTCAGGGAGGACACTCCAGCACAAGGCCACGGAGCCAGTCAATTTGAGAATAACTGATAAAACTTTGCTTGATTTAGTAATACAATTCTGTTAATGTGCTTTTTTTCACTTTCTTCTAACTGGCCTTTTTTTTATTAACAGCTCCATTCATATGCTTTTACTGAGGACAAGTCTTAAGCTCAACTACTTAACAGAGTCACCGTTTGATTATGGCAGATCAGGATCTTGGCGGGGCATCTGGGTTTCCCTGCAAACAATGTGACATGTTCTGTCCCACCGTATCCAGTCTGCTGGAGCACATGGATGTGCATCATCGACAAGAGGATGAGCGCAAATATAAATGTGATGAATGCGGACGTTGTTACAGACATGCTGGCAGTCTGACTAATCACAGAAGGACTCATGAAGTGGGCCCTTTTCGGTGTCCCGTATGTGGAAAAGAAAACGCCAATGCTTCTGCTTTGAAGAGCCATCTCCGTGGCCACACTGCGTTTAAAAAATACTCCTGTGGTGAGTGTGGCAAAGGCTTTCGTGTAGCAACTCAACTTGCTACACACGAGAGAGTTCACCTGGCACAGAAAGTGAAAGAAGAATCTAGTTATGAGTTTAGAAATGATGCACCACATCAGGGCAGAGAACATTTTTCCAGTGTTGAGGTGAGCTTATGCGAAGACAAGACAGAAGAACTTAGTAACTCACAATTTGAGGCCTGCGATGAATCAGAAGAAAGACCGTTCAGGTGTGACATGTGTGGCAAATCATACATACATCAACGAAGTCTTAACAATCATAAAAAAAGTCACCAGTTGGGAAAGTTTGAATGCTCAGTTTGTTTTAAACTCTTTAATAACATGGCAGCTCTCTACAGCCATCAGAGAAGTCACAAAGCAAAAAGTGGGTCAGACTTCAGTTTGACAGACAGGTCTCACACAGGTACAGAACTTGACCAATTCTCACCTCAGAGCCAGAGGGCTCCAGAAAATTTTTGCCATTTGTGTCAGGTCCGCCTTTCAACGGAGGAGGCATTTCAGGAACATATCCAAATGCATAACTCTTCATCTTTATCATTCAGTATAGAAGACGCTCCGTCAGAGAATCACAATGTGTCATACGATGTTGGTGTCTCACCAGAGTCAAATCTTTACGGTTCCAATAATTGTATCCCTTCCATTTCATTAGATAATTCTCAAACTTTTGGAAAAACGGCATGTCATAGTAATGTGTTGACGGACTGCTCCATTGATCAAAAACCACATTTCAGTAGCTCTCAGGGAGAATCCTCAGTTGTTGACTCAAGTATTGACAGTTGCACACGCACACCAGCCCAAAATACCCGCAGTGTCCCTAAAGTTGCAGATACTTCAACTGCGGATTCAGATGAGCGTCCGTTCAAGTGTCATGTTTGCGGTAAATGCTATCGGCACTCGGGAAGCCTCATCAATCACAAAAGGTCTCATCAGGTGGGAGTTTTTCAGTGCTCCGTCTGCAAAAAGAATTATCCTCACCTGGCAGCCCTTAAAAGCCACCTTCGTCTCCACAAAACCCAGTCGACGTCATTCCGACACAGTGCAGAAGAAGACTGGTTGACCTCAAAACGCCAGATTGTGGATAATCAGCACAGCTCCTTCTCTTTCCAAACGGAGCAAGTTGGCGGGGCGAAGCCCGTCCTTGAGGAGCCAGGGATGGCCCACAGAGCACTGTACCAGGAGCAATTTGATCAGGACTCCTCCCCGGACATAATGACGCATCTACCTCAGAATGAAAATGTGACGCAGAGACACATGTGTACAGACTGTGGGGGGACATTCACCGATATTGCACAGATCAAATCCCACAGTTGTCCTTTCTTGCTGCACCAGCCTGAGACAGCAAATGCCGAATACATCAGCGGTTTCAACTTTCTTGTCGGTAACGGTCACAGGGCTGTTGGAAACCCAGAGGACAGCGTAGAGTTCCACAACCTGAACGGTAGACACAGTCAGAGTTTCTTTAAAGAGACTTTCCATGAAAATATGAGCGGCACTCAGTTAAGTAATGGAGTAGGAAACAATAACCCTGTTGAGGAAGACGACAGCGATCTTTATCAGTGCTCTATATGTGGCAACAACTACTCAAGCATGAGAGCACTCAGGTGCCATCTCCGAGGGCACACCCAGTCCAGTGACACCCCTGCAAGCTCAGGACCCTCTCCCATGTCCTCTCGTGAAGATGTGAAAGAAGAAAATGAAGGAGAGATGATGATCTGCAGTACGTGCGGTGAAAGTTTTGCCAACAGGGTCGACTTGATTAACCATCAGATTCTGCACAACAAAGACCAGGAAGAGGTTTTGGACCAATCACAGAGTGAGGCTTCAGAAAGCAAAGAGGATCAGCCAATCATCTGTGGCACCTGTGGCATCTCCTGCACTAGTTACAATCACCTCGACAACCATGGCTGTACAGCCGAGAGGGGGGATGAATTGGTGGAGTGTAAACAGGAAGCAGATAATGTTTTCAAACAGGAGGAAACGAGTCCCAGAAGGGAACCCGATGATGCAGAGGATCGTCAGTACAAGTGTGAGCAGTGTGGACGCTCATACAGGCACGCCGGCTCTCTCCTCAACCATAAAAAGTCCCACAAAACCGGCTTGTTCAGATGTCAAATCTGTCAGAAACGTTTCTACAACCTGCTGGCTCTTAAAAATCATCAGAGGTCCCACTTTGATATTAAAAGGTTAGTTCTGCCCTTTTCTAACACAACAAAAGCAAAGTAAAAATGTAGGTTTTGTCTGAATTCCTTCACTACTTAGCGCACTATGTAGCCATTTTATAGAAATGCAGTGCCCTAGAAATTTTCCAGAAGTCTGCAAAAAAAACAGTGTGCATTGATGGTCACTAGATTGGCAAATATAGACCACAATGCATTGCGTTTGAAAGATTTACATTTGAAAAATTTTTATTTTAATTTCGTTCTTATAAATTATCCAAGTTTTCATCACCAGAACATAGTAGATTCATAAAAGAGTCCGAATTGCTTTTAAAATCCAGGGTACTAGATAGTTTTTTAGTAATGACGGAGTAGGGAGGGAATTCAGACAGCCTTAGATTTTTTTGGGGGGAAAACAGACTGTTTTGCAAAATAAGAAGTTGCTTCTGGAACCAACACTTTTGTTTGTTATTTTATATAAAAATTCATTTCCTTCTCTGCGTCCACAGGTACACCTGTCACGAGTGCGGGAAAGCCTTCAAAATTCAGAAGCAGCTGTTGATCCACCTGAGGAGGCACAAACGGAACCAAGCCAAAATGCAGGAACTCGGCAATCAGATCCAGGCCCTCATGCAAATGAACGGGTCCAGATCAGATGGAAAACTGTCATTGTTACCTGCAAATGCCAACCATGCATCTGCCTCTGCTCAGCACCCCGCGCAAGAGCCTGAAGGGAAAAGAGCAGAAACGGAGGCGGAGAGCTCTGTTACATCAAAGGACGCCAGCGATCAGCGACCTTTTGCATGTGACCAATGTGGGCGCACTTATCGCCATGCAGGAAGCTTGGTAAACCACAAAAACTCTCACAAAACAGGTGAATATTACTGTTCCATTTGCAACAACACCTACTCTAATCAACTGGCGATGAAGAACCACCTGCGGACCCACTTTTTGTACAAACGACACACCTGCCAAAACTGTGGTAAAGGCTTCCGAGGAAAGAAACAACTCCTTGCTCACGTCTGCTCCGATCTCAGAAAGGATGGAGCTGCAGGCAGGAGGGTCCTGAAATCCAGGCTTATTAAATGTAAGGACTGTAAACAAACCTTTCTCTCTGTTGACCAACTGTCATCCCACACATGCAATGGACACCCAGACAGCGGGGAATCCCAGCCAGAGTCCAACCCCATCAAGGAAGAAAGGCCGTTTAGATGCAACATTTGTGGCCGCAGCTACCGCCATGCTGGCTCGCTGTTGAACCACAAAAACACCCACAAGACGGGCCACTTCAGCTGCACCTTCTGCTCCAAGCCCTTCACCAACCCCATGGCTTTGCGCAACCACACACGCATCCACACGCAGAAGAAAAAGTTTGTGTGCCTCACGTGCGGCAAGGCCTTCCGCCTGGCCAGCATCCTTCACAACCACCAGAGGATTCACAACCGGGTGCTGAGTCACTTCAGCTGCCCTTCGTGTGGGAGGAGCTTCCAGAGCAGATCCAGCCTGAGGAGGCACCACTGCCGCAGAGGTCAGGGGAGGAGCGTGCTCCCCGGAGTCCAGCGCTCGGACAGAGGAAGCAAATGCTTCACGTGAGTCAGTGTCTTATTGTGAAAACTGAAAGAATGACTTCCTGTTCCTCCTCATGTGGGTAGAAATGTGTTCATGTGGAGGTCAGAGATGTGGAGGAGTCAGAACTAAGTCAGGGATAACTAGAATTTTAATAAAGTTCTTCTATTTCAGTTGAGTTTGGGGAAAAACACAAAGGTGTATAGATTTAAACTTTTAATTATTAGAACAAATAAATAAAGTTAAAAAGCAACTCCCTATTTCAGACTGTTGTGCCTCAATGAAGTCACTATAATATAAAAAAACACTTTTTTTAATTTAAATCTTCTAAGTCAAGACGGAACTATTGTTGACTTAAAGTAGTTACATCTATGTTTTTCTGCACCAGAGCATAGAATTTTCTTAATTTTAATTTAATATTTTCATTGCTCTGCAAGAAATTTATATTTTGTTTTGGTATTTAGAAAAAGACTAAATAAACTTATCACACGGAAAATTATCTATTCTTTTGGAACTAAGATAGTTTGTAAAGTAAATAAGTACGTTACTTCATCTTTGTTACTTGATAAATACTCTGCATTTGGAATGAAAAAAGTATTAATTACTTTACAAGTAGACATTAGGAAGTGGATTGTGGCAACTATGTAAAAAAAATAAAAGTTTGCTTCTTTCCACTCCCTTTCAAGCAAGTAATCAAACGGTTGGAAAATTTCTATTTATTTGATTTTTTTTTTTTTATTTGAATCAGTGTGTTGTGTGTGTACTATATGTATAAGTTCAAATGTGTCTATTTATGATGATGAGTCATTATAATATTGAGAAGCTGGCATCATTTTCTTTTATTTTCTAAACTATTGATTTAACTAAAATCTCCAGTAGCTTTGATACATGGATGTTTTTTTATTGTTTTTTTACTTTATTTTTATTGCTGAAATTGCTTTCTCTTTTTTTTTCAGGCAAAAGCTTTAAACTCAATTAAAATGAATTAATATAAAAGTATATTAAACTTTTGTCCTACTTTACTGAAATCATTTTATTTATAATTTAATTTACTAAAAACAAAAAAAGTAGACTTTTTTTCTTTTTTAAATTTTTAGTGAATCAGACGTCCGATTATTTTCTGCTGTTTTGACGGAGGGGGATTACTTCAAATCTCATAAAAGTCTTTGAAATTTAAATTCCTGTAAGTTCAGTTTTCTGAGAACAAAGAATATTATTTTTTTTTATTAAGTGAAGTTAGGTTGATTGCTGTGTATGACTGTAAAAATTAATGCCATCACGTTCCTGTGGCAGGTGTGACTTGTGTGGGCGGTCCTACCGACACGCCGGCTCTCTCCTCAACCATAAGAAGTCCCACTCTGAAAACCTCCACCACTGCGCCTTGTGCCTCCAGACGTTTCCCGACTCTCTCACGCTGCAGATACACTCCCAAATGAGACGCCACTGTTGCCCAGAGTGTGGTAAGACCTTCTGTCTGATCACGCACCTGCAGAGCCACATGGAGGTGCACTCCAAAGAGCAGGCTGTGGTCTGCGGCCTCTGCCAGCAGAGCTTTCCGGACGCCAGCAGCTACCAGCAGCACCAGAGCACTCACCACATGGCCCAGAGCTCATATCCTCAAGGCACGGAGATACCTGTAGAGAGCAGCCTTTCCTGGGATTCTGTTATTCCTGAGTCTTTGGGAGCGGGCGACACACAAAAACAAGGTCCACCAACATTTTCCCAGCCTCCAAGAGACATTTCTGATTCCCAAGTGAGCACTGAAGGCTCTGCCTCACAGGAGAAGAGCCACGTCTGCGAGCACTGCGGGCGCACCTACCGCCACGCCGGCTCCCTCCTCAACCACAAGAACAGCCACAAGACCGGCGCCTTCTTCTGCTCAGTCTGCCACAAAGAGTTCACTAACCTGATGGCCCTCAAAAACCACCGGCGCATCCACACGGAGCCAAAACGCTACCAGTGCCTAGAGTGTGGGAAGGCCTTCCGGGTGTCCACGCAGCTCATATGTCACCGCAGGATCCACACCAAGGAGAAGCCCTTCACCTGCCAGCTGTGCAGCAAGAACTTCTCCAGCAAATCCAACCTGCGCCACCATCAGAAGATGCACCAGAGCTCCACCCAGACCTACAACACCTCCTTTAGCATGGACTCATTCATGGACCTGGACATGGGCTCTTTCCTATGAAAGGACAGCAAAGCCTGTAACCTTCTTTTTCTGTGCGTTCCTCTATTCATAGTGTTTTGCGTTCTGAGGGTTCTCCAGCCCTCCTTTAGTGAGGAGTGTTTTTTTTATTAATACCCATAAAACAGGACTTTTTCCTCATAAAGTTAACAAGGATGGTAAACATAGTTTAAAACTGCACTGTTTTCACTCCTGTTTAGTGTTCAGTGCCTCTGTAAATTCCTTAAAAAAAAACTACAAATTTATAAAGAAATCTGCAGATGTTCCTTTTCCTTTAAGGCAAAACTGTCTGTCAATGATTTCAAGGGTCAAAGCAAATGACACAAATATTTAAGAAGTAACTGTACTGCTAAAAATGAATCTTCCTGTTCCACCGCAAAGCAACATGGATATATATTTAAGGATATTTATTCCAATTTTGTGCACAACGTTCAAATATTTTTTAAAGAGTTTTGTAAAGTCTACGTAGCGTTTAAGGACCTTGTGGACGGTAGTCTGTCAGTCAAAACGGGTGGTATGAATGAGCCACAGTCAGGGCTGAACATGAACACGACTGATGTGTCGCTGATCCGTTTCTGACGTTATGGTTTAAAGTTTTTAATATTTGCAGGCATGACGGTGAGAGCAGGTCTTAATAAAAAAAAGTTCATTTTCCAATAAAATCTGTTCTGTGAAAGAGCCAGTGCCAAAACTCAACAGTAGCAGTTTGATACAAGGAAATCTCAGCTACAACAGTGGCTTTTTTTTCTTTCTTATATTTAAAGCATTTTCTATCTTTTTTTTTTTTTTTTTGTCTTTTCTGAAACAAGTGACTTTAAAATTCTTGAGAACATGTTAGTAAATTATACATTTTGTGCTTTGTGAATCAAATTTCATCCTAGTTTGGCGCTGGTTTTAACACAAAATACCTCAGAATTCCTGCACACCCAACAGCTGCTATCTACTTTCTTTGTACACAAGCTCACAGTCCAAAAGCCAGGTTTTATTTTGAAAGTTTTATGTTTTTGGCTGTTTTTAATGCATTATACACTAGTTGTCATTTTGTAGCAGTTTGAATGGACTCAAATTAACTTTCCCATGTGCCATAACTGTAATTAAAGTCCTGCTTAAACTAAAAATCTGAATTTTATGAATTCCTTAACCTTTTTAAATGCCATAGCAGCATGTAGGACGGAGGAAAAGCCGAGTTGTTATTTCTTCTTCTTGTGCCATCTTTTTGTTATGTTACTTAGCACTTATATGTTCTGTACATTTCAAATGACAATATTGGATGCATCTTTGTACATTTATGGTCAGACTCTCAAAAGCAGGAGGAAACTGCTGGCTTCTCTTTTGTGTAATAAAAATTAACTTAAGTTGTGTTTTATTACACTGTTTATTGAAAAATGCCTGTCTAGTATTAAATATTTCTAGAGCAGTTTTGACATTGAAAGGGATAGATATAGCCTATTAGAGCAAAGAATCTACACATTATTTAAATTATGAGAACCAGTAAAAGACAAAGACGAAAAAAAGTGCCAAATCTGAAAAAACTCTTCATATTTTTCTAATCATTCACACTTGCAGGATTCATGAAAGTTATTTTTATTGTGAAAATACATTTGCTACACAAAGCAGTTTATAAAGTGAGTAAAGAAAAGCCAGTGCATGTACTGGAAGGAAAGAAAAAGAAAAAAAAGGTATTTCTTAGTCATTTTTGAAGGCTGGTCTGCTGGAAGTTTCTCAAAGTCCCTTTGTCTTTGTCCCCTCACACCTGATGCAGTACATCACTGCAAGTATTTTTTTTAAATAAATAACATAAACATAAAAAGAAACTATGAAAGAAATTGCTTTAATGTTGGCGCCAGAGGACAAACACAGAGCAGACAGATCCTAAAAGATGACCTGAAACATTGTCGGGGGCGTTAGAAAACAAGATTTCAAGAAGTTTTTGCTGCATCACAAAGGAAAGTAGAAAGAAAATGAAAAAAAGAATAATTGCTATACACTATTAAGCACTTCACAATGAAAAGTGCGTCTGTTTTTTTGCTTTGAGAAAAGTTTAGCGGTCAAAGATTGTGTGCACTGCAAGATGAGTGTCCAATGAAAACACTGCAGGTATTTTTCTTCACTACAGTACATTCCTCGCAGCATTCCCACATGTTAGCAGTTTGGGAACTTATAGTGTTTCATGCATGGAGATCTTACGATCGCTGTGACAGCGATGCAGATCCTGGAATTGTGTTACAAGTCCATGAAAAAAAAACGTAGTCACACAAGAACAGAGATGGCAATAATGCATTGACCTGAAACTCAGGAGTGCACAGATTCAGGAGGGATAGTAGCAGTGCATGAGTGCAGTTTGTTTTCTCGGTCAACAGCTTCGTCACGGGCTGCTGAAAGAACAGGTACACGGACATAATGGTAGGAAAGAAGTGTAAAAAAAAAAACAGTTCACCTAATGGTAGCTACATTCAAACGGCCCTGATGTGCCGCAGTATGTGTTCCTCACGCTGTTGGGGTACATGGCCAGCAAAGAGTCTTACCCCACTGGACTGCACGGGAGCCACATCCGTGTTACATTCTATGCTGCAGAACCCTAATCACCTGCATGGACTGTTTGTGAATCTCAACCCACAAAGATCCGGCACATCCAAATCTCAGTTAGAAGGATAAGTAAAAGGAACACAAATCTAAGATGAGACCACTATTACGGTAGGAAGGTGTTACTGTTCCATCAAAGATAGGAATGTTGCTCTTAGTAAGTCCCGTCCTCACCACAGAACTTCGACTGAGCTTGAGAACTGAGCACATCTTTATATCTAACAGTCTAATAAATAAAAATGGTCCGATTCCGGTCAAGGCACACCCTGCAGTCAGGCTATGATTGTGGTCCAGAGGTTCCTCCGCCTGGTGTCTTTCATCCGTTTCCAGAAGAAGATGAGGCTGTGGAGTAACAAGGACAGTAAACTTTCAGCAACACATTTGAAAATCTTTTTTTTTTTTTTACTAACCCTGTAATTCTTTGGAATCAGGATGTTTTTTTAAATCGTTTGATGTTATCCACAATAAATATTTCGGATTATCATTTTTAACGAGATATAGATAGCATGAATTATGATATGTTGGGTCACTTTTGGTCAACCTTTGCCACATCAATGTTGATTTAGGATGCAAAAATATTGACACAAGTGTTTGGGGGAAAAAACACCTTATGCACCCAATTTCTCATGTTTGATCCACACCTTTTTACACGAGCAGGAAAAAGTCCTACTGCCCCTAGTGGAAGGATGATGCACTACAAGGCAGAAAACATTGAGTTCTATCTAATAGGATTTTAAGGAACGTTTTATCCATGCTAATAAGATAGGGGTCGCAGGAATGTGTGTATCAAATAAAAATGATGCAGGGTAAAGATTTTAAAAGATAAGTGTTGGACAAAAAGACCTGTTGGATAAAAGGCAGAAATACTTACTCAGCTGTTTAAGCTTGATAAAGAGGCCCTGCAGTCTCTTCAATGGGTTCTGCAATAAACCAAGAAAGGAAGTGATGTGCATGTGCCTTCAAAAACCATAACGCATTGCTGCATTCTCAAACAAAAACCCTCAAACCATTCAGTTATTTGCACCTGTTCTCTTTGTGGTTGGTATAAAAAAGGGTTATGTGAAACAAGAGTCGATTTCTTTCACCATAGTTGAACCCATTCATTCCTGGTGGTTTAACAGGCGTTTACCCAGAACTCCACTCCACAGAGGGCAGATTTCCCCTCCTCCTTTTCTCGGTTGATTCAACCAGAGTAAATTCTTAGGAACCACATAGCAAAGTGACACCTTTTTTTATTTTTTTTTATTATTTCCTTTGGGCTCCCTTAGCTTCCATCTGGGCCATGACTCTTACCACGTAGAGGCTGTTTGTGTGACTTGCGCCGAAGCACCATGACCCCGATGATCAGCGCAGCCCCAACCAGAACCGCAGCCAGCACTGAGAAACTGGTGATGGCCGCTAGTCTCCACACATCAGAAGTCTCCTCAACTGATTTACCTGTTAGGCAAAGAGAGGAACCAACGGGTTTATGCGCTGCAACTGAAACAGGGTTCAGTTGGTGCCACCTGGAATTAGCTGAACCACCAAAAAAAAACAAAGAAACACTTAGCAGCAGAGTCTCACATGTGTTGCATGATGGGGTCTTTGGGTACTGCCTGCACGACGCACAGGGCACGCAAACTTCCAGATCAGAGTTCCAAAATTCCGAGTTGCGGCACAGACCTGAGCACAAAAAATAGGCATCAGATGTAACAGCTGGTTAATGGCACACAATGAAAGCCAAACAAAAACTAAGAACAGAACAAACCAACTATTGATAAAGAACTGCAAATGGATGGATCGAGTCTTTCATATCACTTTTGTGATTTTGTGTCTATTTATTTGTTATCTGGTACATTTTCTGTTTTTTTTATTAAACTTTTCACATTCATAAGTCATACAAAGTTACATGTTGCAATACTTTTCAATAACAGATATTTTTGCATACATCACAACCCAAATCCATCTCTGTGTTGACATGAAACCTAAGAAACCTTGAAAAATGTGACTTGCACAGGATGTGTATAGCCAAGCTTCACGTGACCCGACACTGACACCAGGTTAAACTCCTTTTCTGTGAAATGAAAGCTGGAAACTCCTGCAAGTGGATGAAACTAAGAATTAGGCAGTGCCTTTGTGAGGTGACGGGCCCTCTGAGATCTGCAGGATGTGTTATTACAGACCTCTTCCTCCGAATTGTTTTTGCGGCTGTGTACACGCACATCTTCCAGCCAATAAACCAGTATGTCTGTCAGAAAGGCAGAAAATGGCTAAACCCACAAAAGAAAAAGCAGCCAAGTAAGATATGTTGATGAAGAAAGAAAACATGCATTAAAATAATGAGCTTGCTGGAGGGCTTTTAGTGCTTTTTATGTTTAAATGTACCAATAAATAAAAGTATTGTTTTAAATGTTGAAAAAAAAACATGTTCAAGTGGGACTCAATACAGTAACTTACTCCCATGAATGACAGCTTTTATAGGCATTGTAACAAGGAAACAAGTGATATTTGATAGATATATGATAACAAAACTTCTTCCTCCTCAGTGCCAAACATTAATTTGCATCAACAAGCCATTTCCCATCTGCTGTGATAACAACAAAACTCCCTGAGGATCATTTCATGCTATAACAGGAGATTTTAATCATTACAAAAACCGAAACTACCAGGGAGGTGAGTCTGACGCAAACCAAGAGAACTGAATGAGTGTGAGGGAAAATGCAGCTGCTTGAATGACAACAAAATTACGCCGCCGACATCGCCCGGGAGGGGAGCCTGAATATTGTCTGCCAGAGGCTGTCAGAAACCTAAACCGAAACAGAAGACAGTAAGAGACAGAAGACAGAAAACTAGTGGAGCACTGGCTGCCTGCACATGTGACTTCAAGGATGGAGGTAAAAAGTTCCTCATGGTCATTAAATAAACAGGATAGGAAAACCTAAAACAAAAAACATTTAAGAGTTTTAATCTATTTATAAATTATAAATTTACAGACTTAGTTTTGTTGCTTTTTATATTTATTTTAATTCCTTTATTAAAAAAAAAAGAAAAAAGCATAATGGAGGTGGGAATATATATGTTATAAGCATCTTCCCACTCCTTTTCAAGCAATTAATCTAACTGTTTTGACCATGTATGTCATGGTGTCACTATAATGGCATCATGTGCATGTATATGTGGATGTTTATATGAATAAGTGTATCTTTTAGTTTTAGTTTGATATATTTAAGTATAGATGTATATCTTTTTTGTTAGTATTTTTTTAATGCTTGAAATAAATCAATTACAATTTTCCATAACTGGGTTTTTAAATGATTCAATATCTAACTTGTAAATTCTATTCATCTGTGTTTAAAGCAATGTCTTGCAAAAACAAAACTGCTTTTCTCTTGGTTTTATTGCAACAATGGTTCATTTTACAACAAAACTTCCATTTGTTTAGTTGTAATCACTAATTATGTGAACATTGTTTTAATGCCCAGATTTGACAAATACAGTGATATTTATTCCCATTGCGTTGAATTGGAAATGTAATTGAATAGTGAATCAACTTAGAAACAATTTAGTAATATTAGCCAGCCTCATTTGCCAGTGTGCTTTTTTGGAGATTAGTGAAACATTTTTGATCTGATTTGATAGAATCTCATGCTGCACCAGACACATGCAACCAAATCATAAACAAAAACGTTAAAAAGTCTCACTTTCTGACCTCTAAAGCAGTTATAACGCTGTATTTGGCTGGAAAATTTAGCAACCCAGCGCAATCAAGTCACAACAATGTCACTGGGATTTCCTCAGCTGCTTCTTATGACACTTCTTTTGCATTTTTGCTCATGCAAAAGTCAAACACATGTAAAACCAACCAAACCAACAAGAAACGTGAGCAAGTTTGATTCTCAAGAGGAACTTTGGGTCACTTGGGAATTGGGCTTGTGTCATCTCAACACACCAGACTTTGGATTTCCTTCTTAATAATTTACATCAAGCTTCTCAACCTTATCTTCTGTATTTGCCTTGTTCTTAAAGCAGCAAATAGAGGAAACCGTAAAAAGAAGAAAAATTGGAATCTTTACTTTTTGAAGAAATTAAGTCAAAAAGATCAAAAATAAGTTTTGAATCTCCATATTTCTAATTCACTAATGACAACTGAGCCCTACTTGGGAAATGTTTTCCACATTTACTGGACTTGTCCTGTTCCCACTTCGAAGGAATGTGAACTTCAAGTCCAGAACCGTGTGTGAGTAAGCACCGTGTGATCTCCTCTGTGTGGCTCATTGTTAAACCATGCGGCTGCAGCCAAAAGCCACCTGCTCATCAAGTCATGTTGGAGGCATTTTGACCTCCAGCTCTCTTGTCTTCATTCCAGCCACATGTTGAAAAGTCCTCAGAGACTCCTCGTCCTGCACAGCCACAGCCGACCTGCTCTGACTCCATTTACAGCCGCGGTCTCAGTGAAAATGTGTCACAGTTATTGTAAGCGGTTCTCCTGATGATATCAGCCCCACAAAGTCCAGATCCAGCTCTGGGGGTTTGAAAAGCAACAAGGGGAAAGTGAACTGTGACTTGTCCTTGAACCCAGATTTTCTCCCATCAACCAATCTAAAACTGCTGATGTAAGTTCACTGGATTTCTGAGTTTAACTAAGATGAGCAGCAGCTGGAATTACTGAGCTATTCCATCTATTCACAAAGAGATTTGTGGTTGGTTATGTAAAGCCCCTTTGAATTCTTGTAGACTGGGTGTTTTGGGGGTGTGGGGGTGCTGTTTCATCCTGCTCTGGTGGGTGTAACAACAGCTGATGTCCAGATGTAGAAATAAATCACCCAAAAATGATTTAGAAAGAAAAACGGTATGATTTGTAAGGGGAAAATGGATTAAACCATATAAGTTCCAATCATCAGATAAGTTGGGAGAGTGGTGGTCTTCTCTGGGATAACATCCAAACTTCTGATGAGCGTGGAAACCGCTCCTTTGAATCTTTAGAGTGGGTTGTTTTTGTGGAAAATGGACACAGACTGCGCAGACTTTCCATCTTTTTCAATGAGGGGCACGGGTGGATGGAGTGAAATAAGGCGATCGGAATGCGGAACCGGTGAGAAATGCAGCTGGTAAAGGAAGCGGCTCTGCTCTCAGACCCGCTATCTCTGGCTCCATGAGAGGCTGATCCACAGAAAACAATGCGCCGATTGTTTGAGTCAGGATGAGAAAAGTGCCATACGCGCTTAAACTCATCATCCAGAGTTTAGAGGAAAAAGTCGAGAAACAAATGAAAAAACTTACTTTTTTGTGCGCTGACGCAGTGGAGACTGGCCACAGCCGCTAGAATAAATCCGCACAATGTGCAAAGAGCGGTGGAAGCCATGAGGCGTGCTGGAGGGAAGCTGTTCGCAGTCGGCAACACAATTCCCGAAAGTTCATCTGATTAACAATCCGTGCTGGTTTTCAGCATGGAAAAGCGAGCATCAGAGTGAGTCATACGTAGGACTTCGCCTTGTTTTAACAGCGCACACACCCACGCCGAACAGTTCAACTCCTATGAGTCATTTCCTATGTACTGTAGTGCCTCGGCTCTCAGTGCGCACAGGAAACTCCGCTGTCGCAGCGTGTGGCTGCGTTTGTTTCAACTCAAGTGAAAGTTTCAATCACACCATCTCAGGTATGAAAGTTTCGCTTCATAAATCTCATATTTTATAAACAAATCCAGGCTTTTTTGTGTGTGTGTGTGTGTGTGTGTGTTTGTTTCTGTCTCCTCCTCTCGTTTCTCACAGCGTCTCCCTTGTTTTCACCACGCCTGACGACGTAATTGCGCGCCGTCTGCCAAGTAACACAACCTCTCTGGCAGGAGTCTACCCTGCACAAAGAAAAGAGGAACAGAAACTCAGCTACAAACAAGTGACTCCCTCCAGTAAAATTATATCCTCTAAATTGCCTTTGGGAGTGCGTGCCAAAAGCGCAAAGTTTGTGCGTAAACACTGGAGTGGAGGCTGGATGGTGATGCCTGACATTTGACCCTGACAGAGTGATGTTATTAATGTCTGGGCTTGGGTGTAGCCTTCTGCTGCAGCACAAATATGCAATAACAAAAGCCAGTGGACGCACGCTTGCTGAGCAATCAGTCTGGCCCCATTCTCACCATCATCTTAATGAAGACCACCACTTACAGCTCAACCTGTGGCACACACATGGCACCCACTCATTAAATGCATGTGAAACAGCATTCACCTGGTTATTAGCCAACTTTTTTTTTTATATCACCACATGAAGGACAATTCCTGAGGAAGTCTCTCCTAACTGTTCCCACATGTCTTTTTTTCCTTCTCCTTTTTGCATATTTACTCTTCTCCTGGAACTTTTTCTGTCTGTTACATGGTGCGAAGCGCCTTTCCCACAAGCACTAACGTCAAACAGACGCCAGCATAACTTCCCGCGAAGGGCTCACATCATCAGATCAGGAGGAAAAAAGGACGCTCATTGGCGCAATTAGGTCAGAGGCATGTTAACACAGATGTTTTTGTACTCTGCTGTCACGGCTAACTTTTAAGGAAGGCGGTCTACAAGGACCTGGAGCTGCACAGCCCACTAAGGACACCCATATGAGCCGACTTTCCGCTGAAGTGATTTCATCAGTAATGAGGCACTATAAGCTGCAGATGTTGTGTTAAACTCTGCAATGGGAACCATAGCAACAGGATGAACACACACAGAGGATTGCCCAAGGTGATCCAAACACTCCTGTATGCGCTGACTGGATGCCAAACTAGCCTTAATGTCTCTCAGGTATTGTTAATCCTATAGCCCAAGCAAAGACGTAAGACTAACCTGGCTCTGATACTCCATATATTAGAAACACGTTTTCTTTAAGTCTGTTAGGCTTGGCTTTTTTATTTAATTTTTTTTTATTGAAAAGTTTTAAGTTACTTCTTGAAAAGGTTTTGAGGGATTTCTGACACCAGCAGAAGAGAACAGTTTAAAGAAACACTTCAAGAACATTTCACTTCAGTTCTTCTGTGCTTTTAAGGAGCTTTTAGAGATGATAAAACGACATAAACAGCTCAGACAAAAATATATCACTGTTTACACAAACATCTGTGTTTATTAGCTAGACTCAATTAGATAAAGCACTATGTTTGGTCAGCAAATGGCAATGATGTGGTAAAAAAAAAAAAAAGTCCCAAAAAATTAAAACACGGAGAAACACTCGTTTGATTTCCTCAACACATCTGGCTTTGAGTAAATCTTCAGTTCCTTTTTGTTTGTACTCTAATCACTCCTTTGGTTCCGTCTCTCCTTTTTCTCTGTGTCTTTGTTTTCTACAGGACTTTAGGTGATGTAAATGCGGTGAAAGTCATTGGCTCCGAAGGCACAGTTGCACTTGGGGCACTTCCTCTGTCGGGTGTCGTAACGCATCTTCAGACATTCGTAACAGAAAACGTGGAAACACTTGGTGAGGACCGTCTCCTTGTCTCGCGTGTTGCAGCAGGGGCAGCGCAGCTTCGCCTGAAGACAAATAAACACACATGTGCGCCATTACTGACTAGCCAACATCCTTATTACCTCTGTTTATCGTATAGAACAGACTTGAGGGCATAACTAGAATGACTTTACTCTGAATTGCTACAGATTTAATTAGTCTCAATGTGCTGTGCAGCTGGTACTTTTGCGCTCCCATTTCCAGCCGTGGGTTTAAAGTCAACTGGAAACTGTACCTTGTACTGATTGATCTCCTCCTGTAGGATCTCATCTGCATCAGAGTATACCTCCACCTTCTTCTGCTTCTCAAGCTTCCGTCTTAGTCTGGATAGATCTTCCTACAGGGGTGAGAGGACACGGTTTTCAGAGCTTAATGCTTCACATGAACCCAAACCCAGAAACTCAGGAGGCACTTGAGCAGATTTTCATCGACATGATGCGCTTGGGAATTGGCGTACCTGCGCCCGCTTAAGGTTGCTGCTCTCTCTTTCGCGGGCGGTGCGGTTCTCCGCCACAGAGACCTGAATCTCCTTCAGCTTGGCCTGAGTGTGCTCCAGCTGCACTTTCAAATCTTCTGCCAGCTGAGCGGCCTCCACCGCCTGCAGCAGGGGAAGGAAGCAGGAACACTCAGTGAAAACAGCAGCTAAATTGGATTCCTGAGTGGCAGAGGGGAGGTTGAGTCAGCATGGCTAAAGTGGCAAATGAGGCTAATCTTTTTGTTTTCATTTTTCCTGTTAACAATAGATTTCAAAGAATGATTTGCAATTCAAGATTTTGGTTTGATTTCGGTGATTAAGGCAGACAGCCAGAGGATACAACTAGTTTACCCTGTTCTGAGCTTAACTTAACCAGAAAATGTTCTCATTAAAATGAATAAACAGGTAAGAGGCTCCCTTTGTAAATGAAGTGTAATGCAAGCAAAGTCAGCCGACAGCTTGATTGACACCTTCTGCATTTTTCCCTACTGGCACAGGCTTAACCAACGTGATCAAACCATGAATTATTCATCTATAAATGGGTTGGGATTTTGGCCAACCGAGATTTGAAAAGTGACAACAAAGTCATGGCTGAATCACAGCAAATGTTATGTAAAAAAACAAAGAGCAGGGTCCCACTTCTCGCTTTTTCATCAGTAGGTGTATTTTTAACAGCACCATGCAAATACATCAGATAGGGGGGGGGGCTTTTATATTTTATTTTATTTGGTGATTACTTTATGCACATCATTTGTTCTTTGACCCTTTATCACCGGAGGTGTCACTGGCGTCACCTAAATAACACACACTCTTTGACATACCGCAACTCTTCGACTAAAGCAAAGTGTTGCAACATCAGCGTAAAGCTGAAAACGTCAGAATCTGCTGAAATGACGTCAACGCTGTACATGTTTGAAAAGTTGCAGTAGTTGAAAGAATGAAAACCCTGGAGCTAAAGCTCCGCTGTAAAAGGGTGAAGGGGAACCGGCTGACATCTCTTCTCACCTTCCTCTTGTTGAGCTCAAGCGCTTGTGTTCTGACACCAAGCTCCTTCTCCAAAGCAGCCAGTGTGCTCTGCAGGACTCCCTCTTTTTCTTCCAGCTTCTGCACAACCAGCAGCTGGGCGTCCACCTGCAGGAGAGCAAAAGTAGCAAATTGGTGTTTTTCCTGCTTTCGAGTACGAAACCTGTCAGTTTCAGGTTTAGGGGGGAGTCACGTCCCACCTGGGTTTTGAAGGTGAGAACTTGGTCAGCCAGTTCCTCCTTCTCCTCCTTCAGCAGTTTGTAGATCTGATTGGATTTGATCCGCTCACTCATCAGCTTGAAGTTGGCATCGTCCTTCTCCCGTAGCTGCTGCAGCAGCCGGCTGTTCTGCTCCTGCATGTCCTCAAAGGCCTGTCCAGTTACATCCATCTCACTGAGCAAAGCCTCCTCCTCCTGAAACCAAAAGCAAGAGCCGATTTAGGGGAAAATATGTAGAGACCGAAGCAATAAACCTGAAAAACCGCTGTTTAAAATGTTAGGAAGAGAAAGAAAACTACTCATAGAGTGAGGATGAAAGGCTTCACACAAGCTCTTTGTCACACTTTCAATTAAAGCAACATATTAATGTAAGGTTTTTGAAATAAAGACACATATCAGAGTGGCACCTGAACATTGTGTGATTTGCGTGTGACAGAGCACACAAACACACAACCCACGCAACAGATCGACCTCATTTATATACCGGTAGCTCCTTTTTGCAACTTTCTCTTGGTGATCATTTGAGGAACTGCAACCTGAACCTCAAGACTGACAGACTAAGCTTCGTTATTTATGGCCACACATCTAAAAACCACAGTTTTTTTCCCCTGATGCAACTAAAACTGTTTTTGGTTCATTTGTAAAACTCAACCTTTTAATACACAGCTTTACAAGCTTTCAACTGAAATAAAAAAGAAAAATATCTTCATGGCATGAAATGAGATACAAAAGTGTTCAGATGATGATGAGCGACAGACTCCATCCAATCTATTTTTGCCCCTCAAACTCCAAACACTGAAATAACAAAGATTCTCAAGACTGTTTTTTCCCCCATCTATGCAAATCATAATTAAATATATTTCAAATTGTGGTTTTCATATGATCTTTTCCATAAAAATTTAGTCTCCCCTCAATTTAGAATCGAGGTGAAAACCCACAACAATCTTTCACATCCAAAAGAATTTATCCACATTTTAGTTTTTGAAATTTGTTGCTTTTCATTTTTGAATCTTTGTTTTGTCGCAAGTAAAGACTGATAAATAAATATTTTGAGGTAATTAAATATATTATAGCAAATTCTTTACTGAAACGATTTTGAATACCGTTGACCAACAATGCAACAAAAGCACAAAGACGAGACAAAAACAAAAAACCTGCAGGTTATCAGCAACAATCTTGTTGCTTCAAAGCAGGACAGTAAGGTTTGGTTTCATGTGAACTCAGCTGATTAGAGCAGAGAAATGAGAGCAGCTTTCAGTTCCTATTGAGCTCCAGTCTAACATTAGGAGGCAAACATGATAATCATCACACTAGTTTCACTCCACAACAGCTGTCAGCTTGTATACATCTCAGTGAAGTCCCAAAGGCTTCAACATCTGTACGGTCAATGATCTCCGTTTTTCCGTCAATGTCAAACTTTTATGTGACAGTAGAAAATAATGAATTGTGATATGGATGTTTTTGTGGCTGAAACGTGTACAAATAAAACTTTTCTAGTTTGATAGAATGGGATTGAGAGACAAAAATACCTGCTTAGTTGCAGCAAGTTTCTTCTGTAGATGCTCAATAGTTTCTTCAGCCACGCGGATCTTCCTGAGGGCATCTTCATCAGCCAGCTTCTTGCTTTCTTTCCTCTCCCTCTCCTCCAGCTCTCGCACTCGCATCCTGAAGTCTTCCACCTGGAGGTTTTTGAGATAAGGGGTTAAGCATTCATCTTTTAAATCTATTCATGAACTGAAAGGGTAAACAAAGAGGAAAAAAAAAACCTCTGCTTTAGATTTGCGCTCCGCCGCCATCAGCTGCACTTTGTCTCTTTGCTCCTTTGGAGCAGATTTATACATGTCGAGCAGGAGCTTCATCTCCTTCTGGGATTCCTGAGCTTTCCTGAAAAAGTTCAACATTCGATTTCGACATTAGATGAGAGAAAGAATTTCAGCTGTTTTTTTTTCTCTTCATCTAAACCAATGAGGCAACATGTGGTGAAGGTGTTGTGGTCAAAAAAGTACAGTAAACAATATTACAAACTTAGACTCCGTATCTCCCTCCAGTGACCAATAAGGATCCCTGCCATATGTATTTCAGAACTGTCTAGTTGTGAAAGCTTGTTGGTGCCAGATTTTTACCTAGTTTTCAAATCAATTTAGATAAAAAAAGCCACTTTATGGTCTACTATTAATACACAATCATGTGCCTTCATAAAATTGTTAGCCTTCCCTTTAGAAAAACTAATAATAGATGCTTAGAGTAAAAGAACAGATTTTGCCTGTGTTTTAGTGAGATGGGGTGAGCCAGAGTGGAAGGAAGAAGACTTAACAGGAAAAGGAATCAGGGCCTCTTTTGTAAGATATGGCAGCCATTTCTAAAAATTCTAAATTTGTATTTTCTCCTCCACGTTTTCACTTTTAGTCTCTTTTCTCCATTTTTCTCTTAGTTTTTTAATTTTAGTTGTTTTCTTCCCTTTTGTTCCTTCTTCTAAGATCACATTTTCTGACTAAAATTTGTAATGGTATTAATAATTGGAAGTATTTTGTGTCCAAGCAAAAAAAGATTTCATTTAAAAAACATTTTTTGTTGCTGAACAGAATAAATAAGTGACGTACTTGAGTTCTATTCGGAGCATCTTCAGCGTGTCCGAGTCCTTCCTCTTTAACTCGTCGCTGCGCTGCCTATCTCTCTCGCGTTCCTTCTCTCGCTCCCGTTCAGCCTCCCTCTCCCTCTCTCTCTCCCGGGCCCGCTGTCTCTCGAGCTCCTTCCTCCTCTCCTCCTCTTCCTCCTGGTCGTCATCCTCCTCTTTTTTCACTTCCACGCCATCGCTTGTGGCCTCTTCAAGAATTAAAACTCCAGTTTCTCCACTTTGACAACGTAGCTGGGAGGGAAACAAAACCAATTTTTTAAGAATCATTGATATTTTTAATAAATAGTTGCAACAACCTGTCAAAAATGAAAACCAATCATCGTCTACCTTATTTATCTCCATCTGTGTTTCTCGCAGCTTCCTCTTGTATCGCTGCACATCCCCCTTTAGCTGAAGGTTGTGGTTTTGAAGACTGCTAATTAAATGTCGCATCTCTCTGTTTATTGGTCCTAAACCAGACGAGACACAAGATGAACACAACAGTCAACTTCATAATCAAGCAGGAAGTGATGACTTTGATCGCAAAATGCACAGAAGTATAAAGAAAATGCATCACTTGATCTGATTTTTTAAAAAACTGTCATTTTGAATTCCCTGTTCTGTTATTAAAATGAAGAATCTGCTTCATTTAAAAGCTCACAGCTGATCTACAACATCTGTTGTGGGTTACTACCATCTTGGCTCATGTGAAGGTGTTTTGGGAAGACGCACCTGCTTGTTCATTGGCTGCCAGGTTCTGTTCAAACTCGATGCGCAGCATCTCATACTCTTTGCGCACCTGAGCCAAAGTGTCTTCCAGCTGGATTACCTCGGTTCGCAGTTTCTTCTGAAGCGACAGCTCATCACTCTTAAGTACAAAAAGAAAGATCTTGTTGGCAAAGATTCTGGCATTATTTATTAATACACAATATTACTCATCCGGATTATGAAATCTTTAGCAGCGTGAAAGAGGAAATTCAATCTGCGTTCTTCTATAAACTGGAATTTGAAAGAAGACGAATATGTCTGAAATCACCTCCATGTGTTCAATCTGACGAAGATGAGCGTTCTTCGCTGTAAGCAGGAGAGCTCGTGCCTCATCCAGCTGAGTTTTGACCCCGAGTGATTCGTTGTACAGCAGAGAGAACTGAGACTGCAGACATTTGTACTCCAACGTTTCCTTCACAACCTCTTCTGGAATATTGCGCAAATCCATCTGAAAAAATGTGGATCTTTGTTGAGATCTTCATTGAAAAACTCTTAATCTTTGTTTAGTGATCCATATTTATATAGGAAGAACTTAAAGAAGGAAGTATGTGGGTGGTGGAAGCGCTGAGGGACAAGAAGACAACCTTAAGCTTCTCGCTCTCTCTCACAGCCTCCTGAAGCTCCGCTTGAAGCTTCTCCAGCTCTGCCATGCGGCTATTGGCCAACTCCTGGTTGTGCTCCAACTCTGCATTGAGACTTTCAAACTAAAAATCAAAACAAGATGCATCACAAGTGGAGGTTTAGATGAAAGCAAAGTGGGGGTCTTGAACTTCAGCAGAGTCCTTCTACTCACCTTTTGAATGTTCAGAGTTATCTGCCCTCCAGCTAGTCCAGCAGAGCTGCCAGAGCTGCTGTAGCCAGATTTAAGCTGCAGTGTTGGTTTGTTTTTTAAAGAAGGAACGAACAAGAGATAGAAACACTTAGTATCAGCTACAGGAACATTTTTTCAAAGTAGGATTCTGAGAAAAATAAAAATATGTGCTTAAAAAATGAAAAGTAATGACGCTTTGAGTCTCATCAGTAAACTGACAGAAAAACAAACAAAAAAAAATACTTTGCAGCTGTTTCCAACAACGACACAAACACACCTGCTCCATCGCCTCAGCCAGATGTTTGTTCAGCTTCTGTTCCCTGTTGCGAAGTTTCTCGATATCCCACTGGAGGTCCTCCACCGTTGTTTCCATCTCAGACACCTTCGTCTCTGCACTTGTTACCTTGTCAACCAGCTCATTGTACTGCAAGGCAATGAGTCAAAACAACTATAACAACGACGAAGGAAACACACATGTGAAATACACAGATAAATGTGGGTTTAAAAAAAAAAAAAAACATCCAAAAGAGGAAACACTTTACCTCCATTGACATCTTGTGGTGGCGCCCGTGCAGGAGCGTGGACAGCTCATGCAGTCGCGTGTTCTCCTCCAGCAATGTGCGGTTCTGGATGATGTCAGGGTGGTTGTCGTCTTTACATGCTAACAACACAGAAACACACAGTTCTAAGAATTGGACACAATTTCTTTGGAGCATTCTGATTTTACACAAAGATAATCTGACTATGTATTTAAAATGCATTACTTTTAAATTACACGTTTTATTTGAATAGAACCTGAATAGAAAAAAAGTAATTGCTTCCCAAACCTAACCAGAAAAAACAACAAGAATTTGAAATATATTTTTTACATGGATGTGAAAGACTCTGGGTCAAATGTTCTTTGTAGAATAGTTTCAGCCAAAAAATATTCAAGGGTTGTTGAGGATGTGCAGCTCTTCTACGCTCATGGCACAGAATCTGAAATGACTTGGTTTATCTCACTTTAAAATCTGAATCTGCTTTATTTCTTTAACTCACAGTTGCTCCTGCTGTCGTTTTGGACCTTTGTTGTAGGAACCAAGTTTCCTCACTTTTTAGATCACAGATAAGATAATAATTGTATAAAAATTAATGTTTTGGCAGTTATGAAAAGCTGATGAAGCTCCAGACATCATGACTGTTACAATAAGTTGTTTTGTAAAGACTATAATATTTACTATACCTTTAACTACGAACATCACTCCCAGAAAAGCATTTTTAGTTTAACCATTCAAAGAATAATTTCTCAGAATGCCTTGTAAGTCAGGAGAAAGATGTCTGTTCATTATAAAAGACGAATTTATGTTCTTTGCCAGCAGTAACTTCCTCTTTAAACTCTTAAAACACTGAATCAATTTTGACCAAAATTATTCTTATTTAACTCATAAATACAGATCACAACTAAAGCAAATTAGGCTTAAAATCCTTTATGCTGCCCTGGATTTCCCTTTGTCCCACTAGATAATGTGTTATGAGGTATTTTATTTTACTTTGTAAAGTTTTCTCTGTGGATCATAATGACTTCCTGAAAACCTAAAATCTTCAAAATGCATTTAAAAGGGTTTTCTGAGTGGCACATTTCAAAAAGTGTTTTTAATTTGTTCTTGAATTTCTTTATGCTGGACTAATATTTGAACCACTTGACCTCTCAGTCAGCTTCTTTTTAGGTTAATTCTTGATTCAACAGGCCTGGCAGTAATCAGTGCCGGGTGTGGCTAATGAAATTGAACTCAGCTTTTATGATATGGAAATGCGAACAGGTTCTTCTTAACATGGGACATGACAGCTTATGAAGGTAATTTTGTTTCTTCAGCATTTCTGGAAGTTTTGCCAACAGAAAATTACTAACTTAATTATCAAAAATACAACTTTAATTACTTATAAAACCCAGGAAAATGCTAATTGCTATTTTGGAGCATAGTGTATGAATGTGTTTCTAATGAGGAGTTTTGAATTGTTACCTGCTTCCTGAGCTGCTCTGCACATGCTGTCAATGCGGCTGTGCAGTCTGTCGAAGACGCACACCAGCTGGGCGATGGCGTCTTTGCTGAACTGCATGCGGTCCTGGAGATGCAAGGCCAGTTCCTCCTCTGTACTTTGTTCGAGCACAGCCAAAAACCCCTTGGCATTTTCACTCAATGGAGGGGGAGGCGGTGCTGAGTCTGCAAAAAATAAAACCATTTAAGGATAGTCAAGGGACCAAAACAATGGGCTCCTGAATAATTCATCAATATGATCAAACTCAGAAGCTTTAAATTCTGTTCTAAAACATTTTTAAAAAATTTTAAAAAGACAAAATTTATACTCCTGGGACCATTTTGACAATTAAAGATATTGACTGACAATGAACAGCGTAAAATTAAAGTTTTAATGAACTTAGCCCAAAATGCTAACCTGTTTTTGATTCTGGTGCTGGCTCGGTCTGTGTCAATAACTCTTCTGACCCGGCAGGCGGTGGGGGCTGCTGTTCTTCCTGGGTTTTTTCCTGACGCTCCTCGACCTGCTGCTGGTCCATCTGCTCGCTTTCGCTCTGGATTTCAGGCACGGGTGGCGCTGGTCCTTCAGAGCGGGGCGAAGATAGTCTGACACCACTGTCATCAACTGCTGTGGCGTCAGCTACTGGTGCCATGGGAGGAGCCGGAGCAGGCTGTTCAGGCTCAATGCGTTTGCGAAGCAACCTTACGCTCTCTTCCAACTGTAAACCAGAGAAAACGTAGAAGAATCCACTGGATCAATTTAAGGACTATTACTGACAGTGGCATGTTGCTAAGAGCAGAGCTCACTAGTGAGTAATTCCAAAGGATTTAGCTTCTGTCTTAAGCTGGTTTTTGAATGCATTATTTACATTTAAAAGCTTAACACTGCAATAAATAAGGTACCTGTGACCAGTAGCGATTGACAATCAGAAGAGTGGTGTCATCAGTGGCTTGTCTCTTCTCTAACTTTTCAATCTTCTCTCGTAACTCATCCTCCATCGCTTGCCTCTGCTCCAGGCGCTCGCACAGCTTCTTATTTTTAAACTGGATAACCTTCATGTCCATTTCCTCCTGTACATAAGACAGATTTTAGTTTCAGTTTAAAAAAATGGCATAATTAAATCATGTGAAGATTTAAAATTCTAAACACCAAATACACCAAATGACAGACCGTAGAGGAGACTCCAGCAATACGTATTGGCTCAATAAGTGTGGTGGTGGTCTTCTCCTCTTTCTTGCTCTTTTTCTCAGGGGGACCAGGGGGGCTATCCCCTCCTGAGGGACGCTTCCCTCCCCCAGAACCAGACATGTCTGCTCCTGCATGAAATTGAACATAAACATATTTAGTACCAATCTGTCAGAAACCTACATCCTTTTCTCAGCAAATTATGACAACCGGTAAAAGATCACTTTCAAAGAAGGAAAACTGTCTTCCGACTAAGCTACAGAAACAATAACATTAGTATGCCTTCAAACTATCACAAAGTAAAAGCTACAATCAAAATTATATCGACCTCTCTTTTCAAATCAATGTATGTTTTCTAAGCTTGCCAACACTAGCTAAGCTAATGGTTAGCTAAGCTAAGCAGCGCTTCTTCTTTAGCTCATAAAATTACATTGTTTCGGCATTTTCAATTCACTGACCATTCCTACATAAGCTGTGCGTTTAAAATGTCACATTAACTTATATGCACATATTCACAAAGACACACAAATATCTTGGAAATGTTGACACAACAGACCTTAGCAAGAAACGTATCAGGAGGCGTCAGGAAATGCTGTTCTTCTTCGTTGAAACACAAAGACTTGTAGTACTATCGCCACCTAGTGTTCATTTTTTACTTAAAAAAACCCGAAACCCTCACATTGAGCTTCTTGCATCAGACAATATAAAAGCTAACCAAGTAGTTCAAATTGAATTTTTGTCCTCTAATATAGGATTAAGGGAATTAAAGCAGAACAACCAAAGTAACTAGTTGCAAGATTACCTAGATCATTAAAGCTTCTAACGTATAAACATTCATAGAGCTAACGTTGGGGAAACTACTGTCAATTATCTTGCAGGTTTTATTTAGTTAGCAAAAAAAGGCAATAAGGGATGTTTATATAGGAGGCTAATGTGACCATTCAGCTCTATTATTTAACCGTCCTAAACTTCGACATCAACTTAGTCGAAAGCTCAACAATGGTCAAAGCCAAAATCTCTGAAATCAATCCAGTAATTAATCAATTAATCAAAAGTATTTTTTTCACAGAAAAACTTTCAGATTAAGGAAGGAAAATTAATGTAAAAGTGATGCTGTTTGGCAAATTCATATGTAAATATGTGTCCATATGTTTAAATAAAGGTATAGATGACAACAAAGGGAGTGAAAATTACTTTTAAGTTACCAAGTAGAATTTGTGTTGTTGTTGTTTATGTTTACTATATTTCTTCTTCAAATTCGTGACTGAGTATGTTGTTTAATGCAAACAAAACTGTCCAATATTCTGTTATGTGCTCTTAATTTTTTAATCTGTCCTAAAAAAAAACTTTATTTTATTCAACTTTTTTTAAACCTGGAAACTCACACAAAGTGTAATATAAACCAGTGCAACATATTACTACATTCTTTTTTTAAACATACTTAAAAATGTAATAAATAAACATTTATTGTATGGTTATTGTTGTTGTGAATTCTGGACACAAACGTCCTGCGAGACTCCCGCCTCAAGGGGGCAGTGCCGCCACAGCATCAAACCGGTCTCAAACGATTTTGAAGGAATTTGACCAGAATGTAAACATTGCTCTAACCGGAGACAACTTCTTAAGCATATCTGGAGTGCCGTCACGACTCGGTAAAACCCAGTTATGGCTTCGACATAAATCCCCAGAGCGGAGGGTATCAGTTCGGCTGATATTCGCGGTCCTTTTCTTGCAGTTTTTGGGCACACTTGCTTGGTGAGTAGCTTCCTGGTCGGTCAGTGAACCTGCTCACAGGACAAGGCCAAATCAAAGACGCTCTACCCTGACTGACAAGTCCATGCTGTACATTGATATTATCACAACAAGTACATTTTTAAAATAGGTTTATGTCGAGCAATTGGGGTGTTTAAATGTTTACGAAGTCCCAACAAAACTTCCTTCCAAGAGTTAGCTAAAGTCGTCCCCGTCGGGTGCGCGTGTGAGTAAAATTTGATGCCGTTACACAGATCCATCATGACCAAGGACATCGTTGTTGGAGACGAGCTGCCAGACTGGGTGGGAGCGAAGGAATTTTACCAGAAATATGACCCGAAGGAGGTTATTGGCAGGTGAGCTGAAAGGAAAGAACAGGATGTTCTCTGACGCGCTCCGTCCCGCTTGCCGCTAATGATGGAGTCGTGGTGCGTTCACGTGCGTCTGTCCCCTCTCAGGGGGGTGAGCAGTGTGGTCCGCCGGTGTGTGCACAGGCACACGGGGCAGGAGCTGGCCGTGAAAATCATAGAGATCACCGCCGAGAAGATGACAGCCCAGCAGCTGGAGGAGGTGAAAAGCTCCACCCTGAAGGAGATCCACCTTCTCAACATGGTGAAGGGACACCCCTCCATCAGTAGGTTCCCTCCTGCAAAATGAGTCTTCTAGTTGTTGATTTTATAATATTAAAATGCTTTTTTATTATCTTTTGTCTCCCTTTAGTCACTCTCATTGATTCCTATGAGTCCACAACATTCATATTTCTAGTGTTTGACCTGTAAGTATAAAAAGTGAAAGTTAAATGCTTTTAAATGCTAAATATTGTAAAAAAAATAACTACCGTTTTATGCATTAAAGCATGAGGCGAGGAGAGCTGTTTGACTACCTCACAGAAAAGGTAACACTGAGTGAGAAGGAGACAAGGTGAGCCCCACTTTTACAGCCTCTTTGTTTGAATTCGACCCTAGTACAGATTTTTTTTATTAATTAAAGACCCACGCTGATCATCGCTAGATCTATTTCAAAAGTGTTCCCGATGGTTTCATTCTTTCCCAAATCGTTTTCTAGGACTTAGTTTCTGCAGAGCGGCAGGAGTTTATTCGTTGTTTACAAGCAGATGCATTTGAATGGAGCAGAGCAGGGAGCTTGTGGCTTGCCGTATTTGCTTTTACGTCACACTTATAAGCTTTTTCCAACTGCATTTTTGCGTCTACTCCTGATTCAAAATGATTTAAATAAAAAAATACTCAGATATGCAATTTTAAGCTTAATTGTCTTTAAATATGTCCTGAGAATTTAAATATATCATGAGAACATGGTAAAAACACATTTTTCATCGTTGTAGGTCTTTAAATCTTTGAATAACAGCTTCTAATGTTACAGTTTATCAATTTGAAGTTCACATCCCACATTTTTTGACACATTTATTCTAAGAATAGTTATGATGATCCATAAACAAAATAGTTTTTTTTAATATTTAGTTTTGTCTATTTTGCCCTGAATCCAAAATTTGCAAATTCTTGCTTCTTTGTGCTTCATTTTTAGGGATTTTTAAATTTTTACTTTGCAACAGCCTTTTTCAATCAGTAAACACAGTTTTCACGTGTGTGACAGTTTCATAGCTGTGTGAGTGGAAACCGTTTGTGCAACCGGTGTTCTTTTCTTTCTCTCAGGAGTATAATGCGCGCTCTGCTGGAGGCTGTGCAGTACCTGCATTCGCTGAACATCGTGCACCGGGATTTGAAACCTGAAAACATTCTTCTAGATGATCATGGGCACATCAAACTCTCTGACTTTGGTTTCTCAGTGCAGCTAGAACCCGGGAAGAATCTCAGAGGTTGGTCTAAGTGGTGCAGAGGCTTGGATTTGTGGTCGTGGAACTAAAACACTTTGTTTTTTTGTGTCTGTGTATAATCAGAACTCTGTGGAACGCCTGGTTACTTGGCCCCAGAAATTCTGAAATGCTCCATGGATGAAATGCATCCAGGCTATGGCAAAGAGGTTGATCTGTAAGTCTTCCTTTTCTTGTCTCACAATAAAACAGCAACCCATGTTGTCTCCAATCTTGTGCATCTATATATTTTTTTGAAGATGGGCTTGTGGAGTCATCCTCTTCACGCTCTTAGCTGGCTCACCGCCGTTTTGGCACCGCAAACAGATGCTGATGCTGCGGCTGATCATGGAGGGTCGGTATCAGTTCAGTTCTCCAGAGTGGGATGACCGCTCGGACACTGTGAAAGATCTGGTAATTTTTGTTTTTTGGAATGTGGAAGATGTTGTTTTAAAGCTTTTTACTGAATAATAGCGTTTTTGTTTTTGTTTTTTTAATGTTTCCTAAAGATATCAAGGTTGTTGGTGGTGGACTCAGCCGCCCGGCTCACTGCAGAGCAAGCTTTAGCACACCCCTTCTTCAGACAGTACCAGAAAGAGGATGTGCGCCTCTTCAGCCCCAGAAAGACATTTCGGGTGAGCTTGGAGTTCTTTTATTAGCAGCTTTAAAAACAAAACACAGCAAAGACTTGAATCATTTTGCCTCTCCAGGTGTTGATAGTGAGCGTGCTCGCCTGCATCAGAATGTACAGCCGTTACCGTAGGGTGCGGCCACTGACCCGCGAGGTGCTGGCCAGAGATCCATACTCCATCCGCGGTGTCCGCAAGCTTATCGACGGCTGCGCCTTCCGCATCTACGGCCACTGGGTGAAGAAAGGGGAGCAGCAGAACAGAGCAGCTCTCTTTCAGAACACGGCGAAGATCATGCTCCTGGGGCTGGAGGACTTTGAAACATAAAACCTCCTCATTCCTAGGCATAATGATTTTTTTTAACCATGTGCATGTGCTGTCTTATGAGTACTGCTGTTGTTTATGTTACTGTTTATATTTAAGATGTGGACTTCAGGGATCAGCACGTTTTCATGCCTTAACGCATACCTCGACTCTGAACAACGCACGATGGTCTAATGTTTCTTATCTGCGTGTTGATCCGAATATGTTTGGAACTCATCGTGTTTGTTCTGCTTTTTTGCAGTGGGGTTGCACAACCTTTTCAGTGTATAAGATCATAAATTATACCATTTATTAATATGTAATTAGGATTTTATTGCAGTTTATGGGGCGAATAAATGCACTGTGATCCGTCGTTTTTGCAGATATTTAAATAACACATTCAATCTCAGAGGTAATTTAGTGTTATGTATCCGTACTGTAGGATATTTATGAAATATTCACCATATGTCAAGTGTGTTTGCGTTCAGTTATGCCGCCCGCATGCACGCACACTTCCCTCAACCAGAAACCCACTAACACTGACTGTGACAACTAACCTTTCAGCTCCCTCTACAGTCTAATTCAAAGAAGTGCCTGCATGTACAAAACTGTACATATGCAGATATTCATTGTACTGTAAGTGCAAAAAGATGTTTTATTGACAATAAAATAGATGTCTAAATTATACTATTTCATTCAAGTGTACAGTTTGGAAATTTTTCTTTATTTTCAGTCTTAGTGATTATACTTGGAGAATCACAAAACCTCATTTTCTGTCTGATGTATTGTTATATAACTGGTTTTAGATCCAGGGAACCTAAAAATGGAGGGAAACATAAGTAAATGCATCTTATTCATAAATTCTGATTCACTTTAAAAACAGTTTCTAAAGGAAATGTTCTGTCAGGATTTAAGATCTTACGATCAGAGGCCCCTTGCTGATCTGTGGTCAGCCTTTCTTTCGTTTCCTCCATCAAATCAGCAACATCTGCCATTAAAAAGATGTTATTAATCTGGTGCAGGGGCCTCAGGTCTTGTTATTAAACAGGCTAACGTTAAAAAAGCATGGCAGAATCTGAGCTTGACATAAACTATCAAAAGATTTTTTTTAAAGAAACATTGGAATGGGTTATCAGTTCTCTTGCATTTTTTTCTCCCAAATCTTGAACACTTGTCCGTTTTTACCTCTATCTTCCACAGCAGAAGATGCATCTTCCTCCATCCCAGAGTAAGTCAAAAACAGATCAAGTCTGTGCTGCTCAAAAGCAGAGAGAGAAACTCTCTTAGTTTTTACTACAGTAATTACTCATATTTTGAAGTAGTCTTTTTAAAAGGAGACAAATAATAAGTTATTATTTTGTATTATTGTGTATCCAAATAACTGCTTTTACTAAAAGTACTGCAAACATTAAAAATGGAAAAATAGAGATGCAAATAAAATGGAAAAACTATAATTTTCACTGATAATAATTTTGAATAATCATTGTTTTGCTTAAATTTAAATTATTTATACTATTTTTCAAAACAAGACTGTGACATATTTGGCCCAATAAGGTAACACAATCTCACTTATTCTAAAAATGTTGACCAAAACCATAAAAATGTAAAGTTTTAACCAACTCCAAAGCTCTCTGAACCCAATATGGTTATGATCAGTTATTAATGAATAATCAGCTTAAAATAATTCTAGTGTTCATTACAAAGTTAACTAGGTTTTATGAAATACAGTGGTAATGCTGGTGAGTTATTGGAAATGGTGAACTTTTGTAGCTTTTGCTGCTTAAAAACAAAATAAGGTTACTTTTTTTTAAAAATAATAACAAAACTATATTTTTAGAAGGATTGTGAAATTTTGCCGGACTTATAAAAAGTGTAACTAATATCACAATTTGACTTTATCATAAGAAGTAGAGAGGTGGAGTGAGGAAAAATTAAGAAAGGTTTAAGATCACCTGTGGCGTAAAGATGTACTTGTAAAGTTTGCAGTATTTCAAATAGACGTTGTCCAGATATTTTAGGATGCTGTTTGCTTGCTCAAAAGTGAAGATGTTGATGCTGAAGGGAGGCCGCTGTGGTGTGCAGGAAAAGAACAGGAAGCAGTGCAACATGGCAATGCAATGAAGTTGAAATGAAAGTAAAACTGTCCTACAAACCCTGACTGAGTGGCACAGCAGAAGTTCCACACAGTAATGGAAACACTCTTCTTCATCCTTCAGGATATTCCCTGCAAGTTGAAAAGGTATTTACTTTATAGCTGCATGACTACAGATATGATATTAGAGTTAAAGCGATTCATTCTTTTTTTTCCCCGTTTTTACAGTATTAGTTCAAATTGGATTTGTTTTATACTTTTGGTATACATAAAAAGATGCACAGAGCTAACTTTACTCATGCTTAGAGAGCCTTTAATCTGTAGCTGCACAAGCGTTATAAATACCTTGCTTTTGCTTACCTACATTAGCCTCATGGATGGACTTAATGATGGACAGAAGTGCAGACGCCTGCTCTTTTTTAAACCTCTGCTTCCTGCCAAAGAGCACAGCCTGGACGTACAGCTCCAGTACAACTCCTCTTTTTGGCTCAGGGAGATCTATTCCAAACAGTCTGCACAAAGCACTGTCGCAACAAGAGAAACAGTAAGTTTAAAGGCAGTTCATTTTATGGATTTGTTTCAATTGATTGACTCTTCTGGGCTATAAAACCTCTCCAGATCAGGAACAGACTTGATCTGATCAATTATCTCCATGTCATGGTAGCTTATGTCTCTCCTGTAAACGTCAAGAGAATAAACCCTGTGTTAGGTGTACAAGTAAAAGAAAATTAGTGTAATTTAACCATTTATATACTAAAATATTACCATAGCATCACTTTGGCCTTTAGAGAATGTGGTGCCTACAATATAAAATAAAATAAAATAAAAATTAAAACAATGTCCTTCCTTGTGGACATGACTGTTAAAAGTTAGGATATAAAAAAAAAGAATATATCAGCCTCAAAGAACAAAAAAATACAAATAAGCTAATAAACGTTGTTGTTTTCCCCCCCAATTTTGATAAAACATTTTGATTTTCATAAATATAATTACTATAGGTACTTTATTAGAAATGTGTTTAAGAGATAGACTTTGTATAAAAATGATTAGTTTTATAACTTAAAATCTAAATTAAAATCAAAATAATTGATTGTTCTGGGTGTTCAGTCAAGCAAAGGCCAAACGGAAGGAATGAAATACCAAACTGTTTACATTTAAACCATTTAAACATTAAAATGGAGATCATACCTTCAGCTGTGTTGTCATTTTGTTTACTGTTTTCGTTCACTCAATAATTGTTTACTTCCGGTGTCCAAGCCACGTCCTTCACATAGCACTAAAATACCGCTCATAAGCCAAAGTACTTTCCAAATTACTAATAAAATCAAGTCGAGACGAGATAAAACCATACGAAAAGTTTTTTTTTTCTAGCTTTGTTTTTTGCGGACGCCGTATCCATAGCAACGATAAGCCCCCACCACCACCGGCATAGGGTTTTGCTTTTTTTACATGCCAAATTAATTAATTATCGTTTTATCGACGTGATATATATATAACGATAAATAAGACTACAAGATAAGTATCCAAAAAGAAAAGATAAAACAATACAACACTAAATAACACAGAAGTAGAGAGGGTTTGTGGGAGCTTTGGGTTGCCAGGTTTGGTTACGTGTGGTGCTGATGATGCTGACCTGAAGCTCGCAGACAAGAGTCCCGGTTCTCCCCTCCCACGTTCCTCCAGGCCTCAGCGTGAGCGCAAAGCAGACGTGAGAGCCGCCTGTCCACACCAACAGAGCCGTGCAGCAAAGTTTAAGAGCATTATCTCGGTTTAATCCACTTTGCCTTCTGCCACTTGCAGGTGGACAAGCTGGCGGATCCAGGCGCATGTCACAAACTGCCGCCAAACCAGACAGTTTCCATAGAGAAATACCATTTTTGAGGACTAATACAGAGACCAATTCTTTTGGATTTACGACTTTTATTAACATTTCTAATTAATAAACGTCTCAATAGTTGGATATGGACGCTGAACTGCAGCAACAGAGGCTGGAGAAGCAGGTAAAACATTTATGCTGCCCACATAGATTTAAAATACACCTGATTCATTTAGCCTGCAATGATTGTAATACACAAATACCTGTCAATTTGACATCTTTATAGGTTTTGTTAGGTTTGGTCAGTTTTGCTTATTCTGCATAGTATGTAAGGTTGTAACTTATGTTTAGTAAAAGGCTATTTTAGGGGGAAACATTTATTATAATAAAAAAGGGGAATATAAACAAAGTAGAGGGGATATAAACAAATGAATGCATAATTATTTCAAGTTTATAATTTTAGAGGAGTTCAAGAACTACTAATAAGTATTATTTTGTATTTGGAAAAGATAATAGTACTCTAAATCTTGATTAAACTCTAGAGAACATATTTTTTTCCCTCTCTTTTGGAACTTTTTTGAGAGAAAAATTGAACAAATTGTGATTCTTAATCCTTTCACAGCAAGCTCTTCTGACAAAAATGCAGCAAAAGAAAAGAGCTTTCATTCCAATGGTGGTTGCCACTCAGGAAATGCGGCAGAAGAATCCAAAGCACAGATCGTTGTTTTCTGATGAGACTTCTCTGCTGATCAGCCAGTCTGCAAGCAGTGGTTCTCTGAGTGGTGAGGTTCAGGAAGGCTTTAAAAATACTCTTCAAAATAAAAGCACTCATTTTTTGTGTGTTTTGTTTCTTCTCTGAAAGATCAAGTGGAACATGCTCATGACAACCCTCTGGTTGAGATCACTCTGGGAGAAAAAGATATGATTCCAAGTGAGGAGCTGGAAGAACATCCTCCAGAGAACCTCGGTCATCCCAAAACGCTAAATTGGGAGGTCGATGTGGAGTCACAGGAGAAAAGTGAAGGAGTTAAACTAGATCCAGTGGATACAAGGACAAAGGAGGAAGACACAACAAAAGAAAATAACAAACGTAAGGTTTTTTTATGCTTACAAAACCTTAAAATTGTCCCGCTCTTTTCTGTATATTCCCATAAAGCTATAAAACACTTGACACAATTGTTTCTCACCAACTTATTTCTTTTCTCCAGAAGTAGAAGGGGAAGAGGAAAATGAGCAAGAAAATCAACATGAAAAAGAAAAAAAGGAGAAAAAAACCAAGAAGAAAGCCAAAGTAAAAGAATCAACAAACTCGCAGAAGACAAAGAAGAAAACCAAACAAGAACCTGACAGTAAAGCGATCATTTTCTGTAGAAAAAACACTGAAAAACATGTCAACACATTTATTTCACATCTGAAGCACTAGGACAGTCCTAACTATGTTTTTGAGTTAAAAGTAAGACAAACATTTGCTATATTAAACAAAATTAAGCTTAAAACAGCAGAAAGTAGATAAATATTATACTTTCGACCTAAATTTAAAGGAAAAATGCCTAACATAATCTAGCAATACCTAAGAAAAGCAACAGTTATCTTCAAATCTTGAATTCAAAACTAGATCAGACTGTGTTGGAGAGCCTGTGTGTAAAAAAGGATGTTATTATTCACACAAAAACATTTACAGAGGATTTTTAAACAGGCTGAAGAAATGCTCATAAATGCTACAGAAAAAAGCTAATATTTCTGTTTGTAAATTTGCAGCCGCGTGTCAAATAAGTGATGAGAGCAAAGATGAAGAAAAAGAAACAAAGTCAGACAAAGAAGAGAAAACCACACCAAGTCTGGCGTCACTTAACTCCAACTACAGGGAGCTGTCATCCTCAGAAAATGAACTTGAAGAACAAGTAAGGCCATTGCATCAAATATTCCATCGTTTTTACCACACTTTAAAAAGCTACATGATGTAAACAAACATTTGGTGCCGTTCGTTTCAATCTAACGCGTTCTCAATTCAGCCAAGCTCTCCCATGTCGACAGAAGATGTTGAGAAGTTCGCCTTACGGCCCGCTCCCAGAGATGTTACCATTCAATGTCGGATCACCAGGGACAGGAGGGGCTTAGAAAAGGGCATTTACCCTACATACTACCTACACATGGAGAAGGAGGACGGGAAGAGGGTCCGTACTGCTGGCAAATGATTGCAAAATAATTTAGCTCAGTAAATTTATATGACCTAATGTTCTGTTTAAATTCAAGATTTCTTAGGCTTGATGAAACTGTTTCCCTCTTTAGGTATTTCTGATGGCAGGCAGAAAAAGAAAAAAATCCAAGACCTCAAACTATCTCATCTCCACCGACCCGACAAATCTCTCCAGGGATACAAGCTCCTACATTGGAAAATTGAGGTATTACTTACAGTATTTCTAATATTTTTTAATTTTAGGCAAATATTTCAGCTTTTTCTAAACCTCTTTTTCCCCAAAACATGGGTTTATAATCTAAATAAAATATTTTTAGGACGCAAAAATATTTTTACTCAACACTTTTGTTTCTTTAAAACATTCAAATCTATTTGAAAAAACAATTATGAATTAAACAAAAAAATAATCTGAACTCAAAAAGAGTTTTATAAATAAAATAGATTTGCAAAAATGTAATTTTAAAAATGGGGTGTTATATGACCGAAAACAGATTTTTTTAATATAGAAAATGTGAAATTAGATCAGTGTTAACTGTTTCTTTTGATAGACCCTTGAAGCTGCATTAATTCATCTGGCCAGCAGGGGGCAATAAACTGGGTTGTTAACCAAGCTCTTTTCATTTTTTTCTTTTTTACCAATTTATGTTGTTTCTAATCAATTATTTGCCATCCCTTTAAACAATTCAATAGTTTCAATAGTTTCGGTGACAAAAAAATGTTTTTTTCTTTAGGTCCAATGCTCTGGGTACAAAGTTTACAGTGTACGATGGAGGTGAAAACCCAGAGAAGAAACCATTTGTCAAAGAGAGTGAGTCGGTGCGCCAGGAGTTGGCAGCCATATGCTATGTGAGTTCATCCCACACACTTCACAGCATAATATCTGCAAGTTAGTAAACCCTGTAACTGACTGGTTTGCTGCATTTTCAGGAAAAAAACGTGTTGGGCTTTAAAGGTCCCAGGAAAATGACAGTGATCATACCTGGCATGCTACAAAACGATGAAAGAGTCACCATTGGTTCTGGAAATGTATGTCTCTAAAGCACTGAGTGGGAAGCATGTGGTGATTTGGGTAAGTTTAGATTAACCGGGACATTTCTGTTTACTGTAGCAGAGTGAGACTCTACTGGGCTGCCACGCAAAGGGCCAAACAGATCAGCTGGTGACTCTGGTGAACAAATTCCCGAGCTGGAATGAACAGACTCAGTCATATGTGCTGAACTTCAACGGACGCGTGACTCAGGCGTCTGTGAAAAACTTCCAGATCATCCACCCTGACAATGGTAGACTGACTTTTTGACTCCGTATGGTGGAACATTTTTTTGCTTTGTTTGCCTGACGTCCTCTTCGGCCGTCTTTTTCAGAGGATTACATCGTGATGCAGTTTGGCCGGGTGGCGCAGGACGTCTTCTCCATGGATTACAGCTTTCCTCTTTGTGCCCTGCAAGCTTTTGCCATTGCTCTCTCGTCCTTTGATGGTAAACTGGCCTGTGAGTGATTAAAAGACATTCAGAAGCTGCAAATCAACAGTTTTATCTTTGTCATGCAATGTTTGCAGATAAATAAATAGTCATTTTTACAAAAAACAAAATTTAGCACAAGTGTGTTTGCTCTTCTTGTGTCTTCTTGTCAAATCTCACGATGAAAATATTTATTTTCAACACTTCCGTTTTTGCTGTGGTCCATCCAATCATTTTAAAAGTCACGTTGTTGCAAATATCTGCTAAGAATCTTAACCACGGGCAGCACGATAAGCCACAAAGTCATTTCATGTTAGAGTATTTTTAGTTTTTAAGTATCAAAAATCTCTTAAGGACATGTTCTCACTATCAAAGGGAGCAAAACTGAAGCAGATAAGGACCTCAGCTCCTGTGCAATACAAGGACTTGAATAAGATCATGGCCGATGTTGTGGACATTTTCTGCGCTGTTTCACGCAGGGGTCATCAAAGATTCAGCAGACAAAAATAAACCTTCGCTGTGCTCTGCTGCTCAGGAAGATGTAAAAAGACACTTGTGAGAGCTGAAACCTCAAATGGAACTAAAACACAAACAGAACAAACAAACACTTTGACTTTTTCTTAAACGGACCGTCGCTGAGAGAAACGCCTGGATCATTGCAGGCCTCACAAGTGTTGAACTGAAAAACACAAATCCATCTCATGATTGTTAAAATGTTTCATCTTTAAGGCTCCGGTTTTGTATGAGCTCTAAATCAAAAAAATCTCAACGTTTTAAAGGAAGCTATGACTTACAGAGTGAACTCTAATCGTTCACAGCATCAGAAAAAACGTCCTTCGGTGAGATCTTCTATCAGGACGCCAGATGTTGCACAACACTTGTAGGTCTGTTTTTCCAGAGTCAGATTTTTTGACATCAAGAAAGTTTTGGTTCAGATGAAGACCTGTGCCTATGCTGACACAAGCTTTCTGGCATGAAGTAAAGCAACAAAAATCCTCCAAGCTTTTATGTCAGTAAAGAAAAGACTTGTACATATGGTAACACATTTGTGGGAAATGTGTTGTGGTTATTTTCTGTGACATTTAATACAAAGAGGAAAGTCTTTTTAACATCCAAGCCTGACATCAGAAGGAGCCACAATAGTTGACTGATAAAGTTTGAAGTTTACTCGGTTCTTCAAACGTAACATTTTTACTGTTTTTGAATGATAACATGAACCAAAAAGCTCTGGGCTGAAGCATCAAGCCCATCCGAAAAACACCAAGGATACAATTTACACAGACACAAAACTTAACAAATTGACAAATATGACACAAAATCACATAAAGATACACATACACAAATACATACATGGATTTAAATAATATCAACCAATTAATTTACATTTTAAAAGTAACCTGCATTTTTTACAGTATTAACTAATTGAATATAGTTATCCCAAAAACTGATGATAATGATAATATTTCACTTTGGACATATGCTTAAAAAGAACAAATAGGACATTTGCCTTCAGGTTGGAGGGTTGGAGAAGTAAAAACCTTTTAAATTTTCTCCCCACCATGCCCATCTCCAGGCCCCGAGGGCTCGTGTGTCTCCATGTTTTCCAGATATCCTTGCCCCGCTTGTGGCTGATTACCGGGTTCATGCGTGTCCAACCAGTTAGAACATGCCAGAACAAGGTATGTTGAAAAACATGTGTCCCTCGGTGCCCACCTCTGCTGCTAGTCCAAATTGACTACCACACCCAGTGCACCCACTATCTATTATAGTCCTGTTTCCTCTCTAATGAGTACATATTCAGTTTCAGATCCACATATACACACATATGCACAAACGTGGAAAAATCGGACACACTCAAATGCATCCAAACACAATTCATGAACATTTACAGAAATATCCCAGTTTATTTTTATTTTGTACATGTACACATCTCTAAGTAATCATATTTCTATATTTGTTCTTAAATTCCTTTATGTTTGGAAATTGTTTAAAGAGTAAACTGGTTCTGTTCCACAGCCGTGCTCCACATATGGACACACACACACAATTGTTTTTTGTCTGTGCGTGCCCTGTGTAAAATAAACTGAACTTCCTTAAATTTTAAAGTTTTGTTCCAGAAACAGGACATCTCCATTTTACTCTATATGATTCAAACATTAAAATACCTTTTAAATGATGATAATGTCACTCTCTTATAAAATATAAAAAATAAAAAAAGACTTCACTCTCAAAGGCAAACTGCATTTAAAGCCACAAACTAAACTTACGTGCACAATATTCACAAATTTTAATGTTTGGATTTTTTAAATAGTGCATTTTTAAATTAATTTAACCAACTTTATTTTGTTTTCTAATTGCTCTTTCTTTGAAGTTTCATTATTGGATCAATGTGTATTTTGTATATTTTTCTCCAAACGTCACTACAATACTGAAAGTATGGTATTAATGTTGAAATTAGAATTTGCAAGCATTTTTACTCAGTGTTCCTTTTGTTTATGTGGATTATGCCAACAGCATTAGTTATTTAAAAAAATACTTTCAACATGTGGTTTCCATCTAAGCTGATGATCTAATAATTTCAAGGAACTTTGTTTCATAAATATGTTCAATTGCTATCCCATCAAAATGAAGTTTCACATTATTTGCTTTATCTGCACCAAAAAACAAAAACTCATCATTTTCTTAAAAGTTTGCAGTTTTGCACCGAAGCGTGAAGTTTTAGGTGACAAATTCAGCATCTGTTATTGGAAATTTTATAAATGTATGTTAAAAAAAACACTGTTGGAACAATGCGTCTCAAAGTGAATTTTTCTTAAAATGAAGTGACCTCAATGTCAAATTTCACTTTAGTCATATAAATAAACTACACTAAAACAAGAATTTCCTGTGCAGAATGTCATGAGGTAAAACAAACAATGCTCAATATTATATGAAAGAAAACATGTTTCACATGCAGATTCTTTGACTGGACAAAAATACATACTTATACATATGTATATATATATACATATATGTATTTAGAAGTCTCTAAAAAGACAGACAGACATGCTCCTCCTTCACTGGGTTTGCATTTAAGATGTGGGCTCTCACGCCAGCACGACTTCAGACCAGGACTGCAGTGATGTCGTTCAGTCTGAGGCTGAAGATCCTTCTTATCGTGTCCACCAGCACGGGGAGGCTGCATGGAGACTCTGTTCCAGGTGAGATTTTATTTCCTATGATCAGAGCATGAACTCTGTGAATAATAAAAGCATATCATGCCACTGTTCACACGTCAACAACACGTGTTGTTTTTTTTACCAGATGCTGTTTCTAAGGCTGAAAATCAATATGAAGTAGTTGCAGTGGGAGTTTGCTGACTTGTTTTATTGCTTTATAAAGGGCGGGGGTTTCAAAGGTTTCTTGTTAAAACCAATACAAATGTAATAAAATGTAATAACTTTGGTTAACATAGTCTCTAAGATGTAAAAAAAAAAAAACCAAGGTTATTTTTTTCACTAGCTAACTGATGTCTAACCATTTTTCTGCTTTTTTGTCTGAAGAACAAAAACAACAATCAAAATGATGTTTTTTACATTTCTCTAACCAGACACATAATACTAAGAGCTTGATCATTTGCTTTTAAGAAAAAGTATTCATGTGAACCAAATATTTTAAGCCATTTCTTGTTTGTGAAGCCAAATCAAATTCTAAAATGTGCGTTTTACCTAAAAAAGTTGCCATTCTCGGAACAAAATAAAGAAAAAGACTGACGTTTCTCATTTAAAGGTGTCAATGATCAACAAAAATGTCCACAAAGAGATCCTGACATTTCTTTCTGCATAAATACTAGTAAAGTAAAGCTGTAAGTTGGCACAACCATTTTTAATTAGTCAGATTTATTCAGTATCAGCAACATTTTCATGTTTTTTTTTCTCCTGTACACAACAGCAACCATCACATATCATAACGATTGTTTGATTTTTATGCTGTAAGATAAACAGGTCTGTGAACAAACGGACATGTATCTCTGTCGATAATAGTGAGAAACATGGAGCGTTCTGTGAATAGTCATCATATTCTGCATACAACATGTTTAAAAAAAAAAAATTGCTATATTAATTGTTGGTGGCAGTTGACAACAGAAGAAAAACATTCACAATATCATTAACCCTTCATTTAAGTTTTGAACAAAATGGTAAATGGCGTATACTTATATAGCGCTTTCTACCTTCTTACAAAGGCCCAAAGCGCTTTACAGTCACAGTCCCATTCACCCATGCACACACACATTCACGCACTGGCGGCGGCTCCACTGCCGAACACTGGCACCAACCTCCCACCAGAGGCAAGGTGGGGTTCAGTGTCTTGCCCAAGGACACTTTGATACATGGGCGTACAAGGCGGGAATTGAACCTACAATCTTATGATCATGGGTCGACCACCCTACCGCTGCACCATGGCCGCCCCTTAACAATAAGAATAGATGAAGAAAAAATATTCTTATGCAATCTGATCAGTCTGCAAAAGCACAAAACAACAATAAAAATGTTACATCTTTCCAAATGCACTCTCCCATGCCTCCCTAACCCATGATAGTCCTTCACTTATTTGAATTTGTCTTGATTAATCTACCTGGTTGTATTTTTCTATATTTCTGTTTTTAAATGTTTTATTTATTGAGTTGATATTTTATAAATATCAATTAAGGGAATGTGTAAATGTTGGCCCCTAATGAAGAACTGAAGTGGTCCATTTTTTAATTAATTAAACAGCGACACCTTCTGCATGTTTACGAGATTGAATCCTCTGCTTTTCAGGAACGGATCACCAGATTTACTGCACAAATGATTTTGTGTTCACCGTCAACTGCTCCATAAAGCTTCCCCCAGCGGCCAACACCTCGGCCAGCTCGTCCTGGCTGCAGTTTATTGATCCGCACGATGAGGAGTAAGGCAGTGTTAAACCAACATCTCTGTTTGTTGTCACATTTATGGTGTGTCTCATAGCTGTTTTACGTCCTCACAGAGAGAATCACGTCTGCAGGCTGACAAACACCACAGGAGCCTTGTCCTGCTCTTTTAAGAGATCTACTGAAGCACCAGAGCAAAGCGACTTTCCTTACATCTTTGATGACATCCACATCTATGAAATCTCCCTTTGTCATGGCAAAGATGGCAAATCTGACATGTGTGAGCTGTTGGATGATGGGTACAGACCTGTGACAAACAGTAAGCAGCAAAACCACAATCCGATCCTACATTCGCTACACGCTCAAAGGTTGTTTAAAAGAGTGAGAATCTTTTCTATCCTGTTGTCAGTCACACCCAATGCTCCATGCTGCCTCACAGTGAGGCACAACTCGAGTCGATACCACTTCAGCTGGAAAAACACCTACGAGAGGTACAGCACCAGTAACGACCTGGCAGAAAATCTAAAGTATGAGCTGCACTTCTATAAACTGGAGAACAAACACCCGGTGAGATGCTTTTATTCGGAAATTATTGCATCCTCTTGTTCTCAGGGAAGCAGTTGCACACATAAAAACTGCATTATTGTACTTGCACATTGGAGGTGAATTCCTTTGTTGTGCATAAATAACACAAATAATTCTCGTTTCCATAAAAAAAAAAAACTATATTGATTCAGGTGATGAAGCATAAAATTGTCCCAGAAAGCACAAGCTACTCTTTGGATGAGGAGAAATGCGTGCCAGATTCAGAGTACGCCGCCAGAGTGCGGTCCAGTCCTAACGGGGGTTTTTTCAAGGGGGAATGGAGCAATTGGTCACCTGAGGTTTTTTGGAGAACTGAACCAGCAACCGAAGGTAGAAAACACAAGAACTTACACCTGTTCACTGTAATTTGGACTCCACTGTGGTGTTGCAGTAATAGTAAATGTGTTCCTCTCATAGATTTCCCATCAAAGGTGTCGATTTCCCTTCATACTGTGATCATTTCCTTATGTGTGGTTATCCCCGTCCTCATTCTACTATGCTTTGGTCCTATGAAGAGGTAATTCTCTCACTTCAACACCAACTTTCTACCAACCGTTATCACCCCAGTCTTTAACGTGATCTCATTTTGGAGCACAGATGGAGGCAGAACAGCTTCATCCCAACTCCAGCTCCTTATTTTCAAACCCTGTACACAGACTGCCAAGGAGACTTTAAGGTAAAAGCAGAAAGTCGTGCTAAAAAAAGTTTCAGCATAATATATGACTGTGATTGCAGAGCTGGGTCATGACGCCGGACGAAACAGCAGATGTCCTGAACGCAGAAGAAACACTCCACATAGACAACCTGGAGAAGTGTGCAGACGAGCTGCTGACAGAGGGAAGCCCGTACAGAAACATCCCCAACCTCAAAAGCCCCACTGATCTGCAAAAAAGCCCAAACTCTGCGGAAACCAGCATTTCGCGTTTGGTTCATCTGTCGATGACGGGAAGTCCTGCAGAGGACTCGGGCTGTTGGCTCTGCAGCAATAATTCTCTGGAGGAGCTTCCTCTGTGGTACTGCAACGAGTACTGCACCCTGAACTGCATCCAGAAGGCCGCCTGTGGCACATTGGAGGACCATGCAAGCCTGAAAAAGTTCTGTCAGCCAAAACTCAGGGAGGATCTCATCAGGGATGTATAGCCTTGTATCTTTGAAGTAAAACTTCCCGATAAGCAATATTTCTGCAACAATTCTTTGCCAAATAAGCTGTTTTTCTATTATATATAAAACCTACCGGTACTGTGAAAATACAGTTTTACTTGAGTCCTACTGGCTTCATGAGTATTTTTTATCTGAAGGAGTTAATGAAATATGTGCCTTTAATAAAGAAAACCCAACATTTCGTAGAAAGTTTTATTATTAAGCCAACACATACATGACCAAAGCACCATATAACCTTAAAGTCTGATACAGAAGAAAGCCTACCTGCCTCAGCCACTGTGGCCGTTTATCCCACAGCAAACACTCTGCATAACAAAAAGACAGCCAAGGCAGCAAATTCTAACGTATATTACAGATCGATGAATACAAAACCTGGGGAAAAAATGTAGACAGAACCATCTAGAGACACTAGTGATACAACAGTATAAAAGTGCCATTCATTATACAGCAATTGGAATACTGACAATGAAGTAAGCTATTTTACATTAAATTTTAGAGGGGGGCTGTGGGAAAAAAACAAACAAAAAAACCTTTTCATCCATGAACATTGATGACCACCATCCTGGAGATGATGAACTAAAGCTGTGTCCCTTGCACCACATAAGACAATGTTTAAAACGAAATAACGCGAGTGGAGAGGACACCCGTCCTCTCCTGGCATTATGTGCCAACCAGCGATTAAGAACAAAATGGATAGGTGGAAGGAGAACAGATGGCACAGAATGTGTGGAGTTTAAATAGAAGTCTTTAAGCGAGTCTCGATGTGAGAGGAGCACATTCATCGAGAGACTGAGCGGGGAGGTGATTCTTGTTAAACCCATTCCTTCTGCTGCAGCGGAGAGTCCTCATCTCTTATGAGGGAGAGAATTTCTTGGCTTGTGCTCGAACTCTCTTTTCATATTCTACTCTATTTTGGCTGAAAAGGGATGGACAAAAAAAGTTAGTGAAGCAACGACACTGACAAAAGAATTGACATTTAGATTCAAACAAAAAGTTACGTTGTTTTATGTCACAAAAATAGTCAAAGCTTTACTTTAAGTAAGTAAACATGCATTAACCACAGACAATATAAAACATTTATGCTGATGACAGCAAGGAAAGTGTTTTAAAAACAATGTGATTCATATACATGTTTACTGAACTGAGGTAAGGACATTTTCTGAGTAAATTCAAAAAGCTTGATAAACCTCCACTTGATCTGATCAGGAGGATTCTAACAACTAAACAATAATACACATCTATAAAAGAAGTGACTCCATAGGTGGGATAACTGTATATACATTTGCTTCTTCCCTTTCAAGAAACAAATCAAACTATTTGACTTCAACTGATAATCATTATGCTTAATCAATCTAATCTGACCTGTGTGTCTATAATTATGGATAATTAGGCTGCCAACAAGATGGCATTTTCTAGGATTTCTGTTCATTGTTGTATTCTAAGAAATCCATCAATTGACATCTAATGGGTTTGACATCTGGGTTTGTCTAATAGTTTAATGCTTGAAATAAACCAAAACCAAATTTATCCACATTTTCATGCAATTCAACATTCAGCATCATTAAAATAAAAAATTGTCTTTGAACTGCCAACAAACCTGTTCATATTCAGCAAATGAATTTACTTTAATAAAAGTTATCAATGCTTAAAGACTTTTTTCAAAAAACTAGACAAAAATAAACTATTGTGTTAATTGCAAAGTTTTGCCTCCAAGTATATCCATACATTTTATATTTTATGTTTATACATACTTTCATCTCACCTTCACTGACAAATTACCATGTAAAGATTCAAACACAAAAAGAGACTCAAACACAGCTTACCAGTAGATTGTGTAAGCCTCTGCTTGGGCTGGATCCTGGATATTAGGCTCGTTTAGGAGTTCCTGGATACCTAATAAGATCTATAAGAACACAGAGAAACTCCTTTATTTCATGATCGGTGCTCTTTTGGACTGCTGACCACAAACAAGTTCAATGCAATCCAATTTCTAAGATTCACAGAGCAGACAGAGTGAGGACGGGCCTCCAATGGTCTCAAAAAACCCTCTTATTTATATAAAAAAAAAAAAAATCAGAGGCCATTAGTTTAGTTGTGGGTTACTTTTGTGAGAAACATTTATTTCGGTTATGTTAAACAAACAAACTTAAAAAACATCAACATAAACATTGACACTGATCAATGTCAACATAAACATTTGAACAAAATTAACCGAAAAAGGAGTTGGGTGAAGCCAAGGCTTATTTCCCCAACCCTGAATACAAACATCACATCTACCTACAAATTGTTAGAACCTTAAATCAGAAAAGAAAAAAAGAAGAGGAAAAAAAAAACAAAAAAAACAAAAACTAACACTTCTCAAAATGACCTCACAACCACCAAAGTCTCTCAGTCCAGAAGGTATTTTTGAAACATTTTAACTTTATACATTTTCTTAAAGTGCAGTATGGATTTTGCATTTTTCAGTTCATCTGATAATAAATTCCACATGTTGACCCCCTGAACAAAAATACTATTCCTTAATGCATTAGTTCTGACCACTTTCTTTTTAAACATATCTTTACCTCGAAAATCATAATTATTAACTTTTATTTCGAACAAACTCAGTATTTTGGCAGGTACACATTGTTTTTTAACTTTAAACATAAAAATTCCAGTACTAAGATCTACTAAATCAAAAAATTTAATTGCCCTTAATTTAGGAAATATTTGTTTTGTGGATTGATTGTATGAAGAGTGATTTACAATTCTAATTGTTTTTTTTTGCAGAATAAAAATTGGTTTTGTGTTTGACTTGTAACTATGCCCCCAGATTTCTAGACAATAGGTCAAATAAGGAATTATGAGGGAACAATATAAAATATACAATGTTGCTGTGTTTAAAAAATATTTGACTTTATGTAGGATGGCTAATGATTTGGACAATTTAGAGAGAACATAAGTTATGTGTGGTTTCCATGATAATGTATGATTCAAAATTACTCCCAGAAATTATATTTAATTTACTCTTTCAAGAACAACATCCTCAATTTTTAACTCAGAGATGTTTTCCCCTTTTCTATAGCCAAATATGACGTACTTGGTTTTATTTTTATTTAAAGACAGTTTGTTTGAATCGAACCATTGTTTGATTATGGATAATTCTTTTGTTATGTCTGAAAGAAGCTTTTCCAGGTTATCTCCTGATAAATACAAAGTACTGTCGTCAGCATATAAAACACAATTTAACAAATCAGAAACTTTACAAAGGTCGTTTATGTATAAAATAAATAATATAGGACCCAATAGGGACCCCTGGGGTACTCCACATGTTACAGGACACATATCAGATTTTTCAGAATTGAAATAAACATACTGACATCTGTTAGAAAGATAACTTTCTAACCAGGAATATGTTATTCCTCTAAAACCATATTTCTGTAACCTACTAAGTAACATAGTGTGATTTAATGTATCAAATGCTTTTTGAAGATCAACAAAAACGCCTACAGTAAATTTCTTCTTCTCTATCGAAGAAGAAATATGATCAACCAGCTGCATTATCGCCATTGAAGTATATCTACCAGCCCTAAAACCATATTGATCCTCATAAAATAAATTAAACTTTCCAATAAAATTATTAATTCTTTTAACAAAAAGTTTTTCTAATATCTTGGAGAATTGGGATGATAATGAAATTGGTCTGTAATTTGTAAATATATGGCGATCTCCATTTTTAAAAATGGGAATAATTTTTGCTATTTTCATGAAAAATGCCCTCCCTAAAAGACATGTTAAATATATGAGTTAGTGGTTCAAAAATGAACTCAATTGTATTTTTAATTAATGACATATCAATGTCATTCCAATCTTTGGATCTTTTATTTTGAAATGTTCTTACAATTTCTAGTATTTCATTTGAACTAACCTCAGACAGAAACATTGATAACTTGTTTGATTGGATACTAAGTTCTTTCAACTTCTTTATTGGCTCTTTTATTTCCATTGCAAGTTTATTTCCAACATTAGCAAAGTATTCATTCAATTCATTTGCAATAAGCATTGGGTTTCTGATATGAATATCATTTTTTTTTAAATAACTTGGATACTCTTGTTTCTTTTTGTTTTTTTTGGTTAATTTGTTTATTATTTTCCAAGTCTCTTGCATGTGTAATTTGTGTTGCTCAATTAACTTATGATAATACCGTTTTTTAGAATTTCTTATTATATTCACCAATTTATTTTTATAATTTTTATATCCATTTTCTGCTTCTTTACTTTTTACTTTTACAAACTGTCTGTATAGTGCATTTTTCTTTTTACAAGCCTTTTCAATACCTTTGGTTATCCAAGGCTTTTCATTATTTTTTTTATGACTAATTTTAATTTTTGGACAGTTTAAATTATAAAGCTCTATGTATCGATGCAGAAAGGCATCATAAGATTCATTCACATTGGTAGAAGCATACATTTCATTCCATGTTTGATTACATAGAGCCCTCCTAAATGAATCAATGTTATCAGGATTGCAACACCTTATCCTTTTTGCCTGGGTCTGTGTATACATTTTCTTTAAAGACACATTTTTCAACACTGCAAACACAGGCAAGTGATCAGTAATATCACAAAACAAAAGGCCTCCCAAAATTTCTTTATCAGTTCTATTTGTGAATATGTTATCTAGCAACGTTGCTGATTCGGTGGTTATACGCGTTGGCTTATTAATTATTGGGCATAGACAGTTACCATACATTGTGTTGATAAACTCACTTGTTTGATTTAAACCAGTTGGATTGATTAAATCTATATTAAAGACACCACATACTATTTTTATTTTATTTGTGCCCATAGTATTTAAATTACTATTTAAATACTACTACTAATACTACTATTTAAGTTACTCTGTTCAACATGTGCTTAAAAAGCTCATGGGAGCCCACACCTGCTTTATTGTGATGGCTGGTCTCCAGTCTTTGTCCTCCTCTAGAATCGATAGGCATACTGTGCCTGATGGATACACATTTGGATGGAAGAGTGGGGGTTCAAATTTACCTGAAACACAAACAATAAAGTACAGGTTATTCTGACTCTTTAGGTATTTCCATAATAAATGAACTAGAGCTCATCGATTCTTACAGATTACATCAAATGTGTATTTTCCTTCTATTGTGGGGACAGATTCTGTACAAGCCAGAATTATTCCAGAAATGGCTCAAATCACTGTATTTTCACTTTAGTTTACTGAAAAATAACAAAAACATCGACATCTAATCTGTTGTCTGATTGCTTCCCTGATTTTGTCACTCGTCGTTTTTTTGTTTTGTTATTAAGCCTGTACACGGTCGCTGCAACAACCAAATTTCCCAAGCTAGGATCAATAAAGTATCTTCTTTGATTTAGCCAGATTTCATGAGAACAACTATCACATAAAGAAACATTGACAGACATTTTTCTGGTACATTTGAAAAGAACTTATATGTTGGGATTTGTTAGCTTTACGACACTGTGTGATTCACCAAAAGCACATAACTGAAGTTTTTGTTGATTACTCATTATATAAATGCACTGCAAAAAGACTAAAAATGAAACATGTGATTCAAATGATACATTTACACTGAACTCGGACTAAAAAGCATCTAACATTTTGGCGGTGAAGAAGGGTAATCGTCCTTGAACAACATGCGCAACTTGAACAGGCCTCCTTCCCACGGAGTCTATGAAGACACAGAACCATGACAAGAAACAAGCATTAAATTAACCTCACTCAGGTATATAACTGGCAGTTTTCTTTAGCTGTTTGCGTGTTAGAATATAAACATTTTACCCCTTTCTTGCCAGGAATAGCACACTCCCAATTCATGAGATTCATTGTTCCATCTGGATTTTTTGTTGGTACTGCGACAAATCCCTAGGACATTCAAACATAACCAGTTAGGACAGTGGTTTTCATAAAACATGGAGAGTTCAAACCAAAACAGATTTAATGTCAAATTATTTCAGATGAATTGAACTCACAAAGGGATGGTCTTTCCTCCATGCTTTACGCTCCTGAGCGAGCCTGCTCAATGCAATGCCTGACATGGTTTGTGTGGACACCTACTGTAGGAAAAAGAGCATCAAGTGACCAAAACGATTAAAAAAGGCTAATAAAACCATGGAATTAAATGTTTTTCCCTCCTTACTTGCTACTTCTCTAAATGTAATAAAACATTTACTTAGTTTAAGTTAATAAAACTGTATTTAAGTTTAATAAACTATATTCTGATTACATTTTGAACACAAAACAGCTGGGAGTCATTAATTTCCAATTTTAACTATATAAAGTTGCATAGAGATTTTAGGACTACCTGCTACTCAACTGCAATCAGTGATGACATACCCCATTCATATGAACAGTAATACAGAACACCAAAGGATAGATCATTAACTGCATCAATCTGTGATAAATATTTTATTGATCAAAACTTTCCACAAAAAACATGATCAGTGTTTAAAACGGATCCATCTCAATAATTTGATCAAAATTTCAGTTAGACAGAAATAAAGCATAGCCATGTCTGTCATAACGCTACATTAATGCTAACTTAGTTAATCTGTAATATTTAGAAACCACCTTAAAACGTGCAGCAGTTTTCCTCTAGATAACGCTACACAACATTAGCCGTAGCTTAATCAACTGCCAATGCAGCTCACAACAGCTTCGTTCAACTTTAAACATTTTTTATTCTAAAATGTATAGATAGACCGCATCAGGTGATTTTCATTAGTCTGGATTATGTTGTTTGCTTGCGGGAAAACTAGCATCTTAGAAAGATGGTTAGCATCAACAGCTAGCTAAATTAGCAGGCTGTAAAAAAGATAACGTCTTCGAAAGTGTAATTGAAATGTATTTTTTAAATCTTAAAGCTGTCTAAGAAGAGTACACTTCGATATTATTAAAGTGCTAATGTGTCAATTTGTAGTCAAAGCGAGTTTAAAATATATATATGTATATATGTAGTCAAAGCAGTTTTGGTTAGCATGTTAGCCTCATATGCTAACTCATGTGCGCCAGAATCGTGCTCCATCTGAACAGGCGCTGGCGCAGTTAGCGTCCGACACGGCCCGATGCAGCACAAAAAAATGCGCAACTGCACTTGATTTGGCCACAATATAGGACGGAGCTAATCCGATCGTTGCTGCTCAATGCTGATGTTTTCGGTAGACCCAAGAAAGATGTAGAGATTTAAGTCAATTAATACGTTACAGATGATTCAAGAATAAGGACAAAGAACCTCCCCTCAACTGAGAGGCGCACATTTATGCGTAAGCAAACTAGCGAAAATGGCGCAAAGACAAACATATCAAATGCCACAATATACAGTCGAAAGCTAACGTCGGTGCGGTCAGAATGTGCTCCTACCTCTCAGTGTGGTTGTATTGGCGCGGTTAATTTACTAAAAAAAAAAGAATTAATCGAGCTCGAATCCCGTTAAACGGTGCAAAGTTTCCCTCCTGAAAAACCCACACGCTCAGACTTTGGTGAGAAACAGCGGAGCGAAGCAGCCAACCGTCTCTCACTTCCGCCGTCGGTTAAATACCCCCAACGAACATCCGACTGCGCTGTTACACTTCGTTCAAGGCCTTTATGAACAAACAGTTTGAGCAGTTGACTTAAAGCGTTACTTACTTGGTCGCGCGAGCGGAAGAGCTCTGATTTATAAGGTTGAAGCAGATGCAAACGGTATACTATACGCAGGTAAGAAGTCCTCCAAGGTTTTGCTGCTGCAATTAAAAAATACTTTTGCTTGGTCATATATGAATGAACCAGGAATATTTAAACGCACAAATACGTTTTTGTGGTTTAAAGCCTAAAACTTGTTTTGAGTTTTTAAAACCAGGAAGCTAAACAATCTACCATTGACTAGATACGAGTTAGGGTTACCATCTTCACTGATAAAACATCTTTGTGTGCCTAGAAAACCGATTTGGCCCAACCTACGAGCGAAATCGTGACGAATCCCTGTCAGTTTCTAGTTTGCCTTATTAGATTCAATTTTGTGTCGTCCTTACTTTGTCCGAAAATATTTAATACTAAATGCTAAAATGCATAAATTAATAAATGTATTCAACGAAAGCAAACAATTGGAGAGACACTAGAGGGCGCTAGCTGAGAAAAAAATGACTCATTACTTCTGAGTTCAACAAAGATCAACTTAAAACGATAGAAAAAATAAATAAATACACACAGATGTGAATAAAACTTTTTATTGGGTTTAATTATGCAAGACTATAAAGATCTATCCCTTAACCCTTATATTTAGTTTGTACATTTTTAACATTGCATAAGATCATAAAGATGAAATCTGGGTAATGATATGAGAATCAATAGTCAATGATTTTTTTTTTTTTTCTTATCTTGAGGAGAGATGACACATTCATTCCTTCGGATTACAAGTTGTGATCATCAATCATGCATTTAAGTGACCCGTGGTTAATAACCTGAATGCAAAAAAACATACTGGGCACTTAAAAAAGATCAAGCTACAGATTTGATACGTTTGTCCGTAAGATGTGTGATAATCAATGTGTGATAAACATTTAGAGAACTTAAAATCTTATAAAGCTGAGCTTTACATATCTGCTAAAATTAGCACTGCACTGAAGGAATAGGTTATATAAAGAAAAACACTTTAAACCAGAGATATTTGAAAAGTACAGTTAAATAAAGCTTATTCCAGAGTCCACATGTGTGAGGATTCACAAGTATCTCAGCTTCCAGATGAAATGAGGAGGAACAAGATTGTCTACAAAGCTCAAGCACTGGCAGTTCGAAACTGGAGGATGATCTTAAGACAAAGTGAAATGTTGGGAGTGGATATCAGGGGAGTGTTAGTTGCCACCGGTGAAGTCATACAATGGCTAAAAACATGTGTGAAGGAGTGCAAGACAGTACACAATCTGAAGGCTTCAGAATACTATAGTAAATGTAAACATAGCCTAGTTCTGGCAGGAAATCCAGTCTTTTTTTGATTACACCTCTTTGCAGATCTCAAATTTTGCACTTTAAAAGCCCTTGTGTGTGTTTACATATGTGTGATTTAATAAAAAAAAAAAGGAAACATGCATCCATATTCATTTTCCCCCCTCGACAATATAAAAACAGTTTTTATCAAGTGTATTATAAGTGTGCATGTGAGTTATGTGGAGGTTTCTGTGTCGTTAATAAGTCTCTATGTACAGTGTGTCAGCATTAAGAAACATTTACTTGTCCCTGACACTACGATTGATGTGTACAATACACATAAGACATTGGATTTTGGTCACTGGGAAAAAAGGCAACACTAAATGATCGATAGTGAACAAAATATCCAAACCACACATCAAAACTAAAAACAAATTTCAGGTAAAAAAAAAAATAAAAAAAAAAGACTTCTAAAATGCGGTATTTACATCAACATTACAGGCTAGAAGCAGTGGGCACAGTGTTTGTCACTGTAGTGCTTGTAATGCTGTGTATGAAATCGACAATTCAAAAGTTCTAATCAACAAAGACAAACCAATAAAGTTCTTAAATGTAACAGTCAACTTCATAGCCAGCCAAGTATAGTCTTGTTATTGGTTATCAAAACATGTTCCCGGCATGTTCTCAGTAAAAGACACCGTATTCAGCATCTGCTGTCTTAACCCTACGTCAGAAATCCTGTACAAACGATGCAAAACAAAAAAAAAAAAAAAGAGTCAACATTGTCACGATTTGCTCATTTTAAAGATCCAGTATAAACAGCTTCCATTTGAAGCTGTGGCTCTTGTACAGTGTACAAAACGTGCAGTTTTTAAGAGTTAAATATCAATATTGAATTTGGATTATTTACATGAAAAAAAACAAGAAGTCCTTCACCACTGCCTTAAACGATTCCAGTAAGCAGATGCTAAAAAAACAAAAAGAGCTTTTAAAACATTCAAATCTTTCTTAAACATACAAAACTGAGCCTTGAAGATAACTTAAGTATTGGAGGGTAAAATAATTTATCTTCGTGTTAAAACATCTTCACCCAGCAAAAATTAGCAAAAGTCTTTTTGTTTTACTCTTGATTTTTTAAATGTATTTTTAGCAGTCAACTTTAGACTAAAGATACAAGAAAACCTCAAAACAGTTGATCATTCTTTAGAAACTTTGAGTTTACAGATTTTTGTTCACATCATTTCATGCATTAATTACATAGAATAATTTAAACGTTGGCGATGGGATTACCTGTATTATTAGTAATGTTATTACTTTTGCACAGTACTTTTAAGTACTTAAAAAGCAAAAATATACACTTCTGCATTTTAAAAATGGCCTCTGTCTGTGTTTAAATAGACCCGTCTTTGCAGTAAGGGTTCCTTCTACAGCACTTGTGCTTTAAAAGCCCACTTAATGTAACTGATCTTCCACAGTTTAATTGTTCAGCTTTGTGTTGACTGATATTTTGACAATTATTTTTAAATGAAAAAAAGACAATATATAAAATACTCTTAAAAGTGTGTTTTTTGTTGGGATCCCTCAAACGAATTTTAATAATAATTTAAAGAAAATTCACAAATAGTTTATGGTTGAAATTAATAATGTATAGCTTTGACATGCCGACACTATTCCCTTCTTGATATCTCTTCAGCAATAATTTTGTGTGTGAAACTCAGGAGTTGCAAAGACCGCACTGATCCCTTCTTAGACTCTTGAGCTAAATGATAAAATTATCGGATTTGATGACCCTGAGTGAATCGTTGGCCTTAAACAACAATGGCCACATTTATAGTTTATAATGTTCTCAATTACAATTGTTTATCTTCAGACAGGAGGAAAAAAAAGGAACTACTTGCCGCTAATTGGAAAAGGTCCAGTTTAAATGTACAGGCACAAATTGTCAGTAAACAGTTATTTACATTGAGAAAATAAAAACAAAAGGGGAGGGAAAATAAAACAAGCCCGCCCAATTCAAATCTCCATTGTGCCAAACGTTCTTCCACAAAGATGATATGTTTGCATCATAACACCTGGAGCTTTTAATACTGAGTTCTTCTCACATCCGGGAACCTCTTTCCTGAAGAATCTGCAGAGACAGAGAGAAATATGCATTTCCTGAATGTATAAATATAGATGCACACACTGAAAGTTTCCAGTATCTCATTTGAATAATCATTATCCTGCATCCTGCATTTATTGTTGAAGAGCTTGACTAAACATGAATAAGTGACCGATATGAAAGTACTTCTTCGTATCTTAAATTGGAAAACCCTATGAAGCAAGTTGAACTCTTTTAACAGCGCATCATGTCCTGCATCCTGATTGGCTGTAGAATTCTGTCAAACCAGCTTCTTTGTGTGTAGTTTCTTGTACAGCAGTTGTCCCCAAATTTTTTCAGGCCACAGACCAGTTTAATGCCAATGTTTAACCTTCATCCTCTGGAAAATTTGGTTTAAACTTTGTTTGTACACCAGATGTTGAGTAGGAGCCATAAAAATGTGATATAGATTTCCTCTTGACCCAGAACTGTCAAACTGGAACCCAAATAAAAAAAAATAAAATAAAATCTGATACCAACTTCCGCCTAATTTAACCTTTAAAGCGCAATGGCTAAAAAGAACACCACATAAAAAACAGTCCCTAAAACTGGCGTTTTCTAAATATATTAAGTGTGAATCCCCGTTTATTAACGGCATCCTCGTCACATTAGGCAGTCAGGAGCAGAATATTATACATTACTAGTATTGTGTGTGGGAACACGGTTGATATAAATCCATATTTACAGTAAAGACTCGTGGTTTTTGTCTGTTAAACGCAGCTTTCATTCTTGTTTGAAGCAGAATTCTCTTTATTTGTTTCATCACCAGCTACCGTGTTTTCCAAATTAAAAGTCGCTCCGAAATGGAAGTCACACTAGGCCAAAAATGCATAATAAGCTAGAAAAAATACACAAGTTGCACTGGAGTATAAGTCGAATTTTTTGCAAGCAATTTATTTTAGAGACTACTTGACCAAAAACAGACATTACATTCTCTTGGAAGGGAAGTTACAACACTGATAAAGGAATAGAGAACAGGCTGAACAGGTGAAAGTAATATGCCAACACAATGAAGGATATTCAGCTACACAAAAAGTAAACATGTACAGAGCAGGTGTCCGGTGTTTATGTAACAAACAGCTTTGCGTAACTATAGCTTAAAGAACAAAACAAGTGTACCTTTACTGTAAATAACACTAAATTTGTTAAATTCTTCGTCCCTTTGTCACTTCTAAACGACTCTGCCAACTCCAGACGAAGCAGAACTTCCTCTTCTGGCTGTCTTCAGACTCGGAATTAGTTCCAGTTCCAATTATTCCAGCCTTTCTGAATCCAAACTGGATGGTCTTGGTTGTTACTGAAGCCCATGCTTGGTCGATCCATTTGATAGCTTGCAGAAAAGTTGCATGGCGTATCCTCACGGTTGCTGTGAAGGTTATGTTCGCCATCCGTCATCCACTGCTCCCACAGGCCTCACAGTACTGTCCTAAAGCTCTGCTTTACTGGTTTATTTATTACTCATCTGGAGGGTTTTACTTGACCAGGATTTATCATTTAAGGCTCACATATCTCAGGCATGTAGAACTGCCTTTTTTCACCTGCGGAATATTGCTAAGATCAGAAATATACTTTCTAAGAGTGATGCTGAAAAACTCATCCATGCATTTGTTACGTCGAGGCTGGATTACTGTAACTCCTTGTTAGCAGCGTGTCCTAAGAGTTCCTTAAGAAGTCTCCAGCTTGTTCAGAACGCAGCAGCTAGATTGTTAGCTGGAACTAGCAGAAGAGATCACATCACTCCTGTGTTAGTTTCGCTCCATTGGCTCCCAGTTGATTCTAGAATTAAGTTCAAGATCCTCCTGTTAACCTATAAGGCCTTACATGGAATGGCCCCGTCCTATATTAAGGACCTCATAGTCCCTTACCAACCAATCAGAACACTTCGCTCGCAAAATGCAGGACTGCTTGTGGTTCCTAGAATTAGTAAAAGTACGGTTGGAGGTAGAGCGTTTAGCCACCAAGCCCCTGTCTTATGGAATAAACTCCCAGCTCATATAAGAGAGGCCGACTCAGTTTCTACATTCAAAGCTAGACTGAAAACATTCCTCTTTGGACAGGCTTATTGTCAGACTAGTTAGTATTCAGAGATTATTTAACTTAATGTTAGTTAAATTAAACTTAATAATAACTATTTCTTTTAAAAGGCTGCTAGAAGTTGAAGCTGGGGTAACTATGGTACACTGGGGTTCTGTCCTCTTTCCTTTTTTACTTCTACCCTTCCTCTCCTCTATTCCTGATCATAATTTATCATTTAGTTCTCCATGCCTCTGTTTGGTGCAGTGCGATTCATGTATTGTCCCTCTTTTCCTCTCCCCTCCTGGGGAGTGGGAGTGCTTCCAGACTCCAGTTGGCTCATCCGTGCTCCAGTTCCTGACCGTTTACCTCGCCTTTGCTCCTGCTCCTACACCTGGCTGTGGATCCTGCCTCTGGCTCATCTCTGGCTCGTCTCTGCTCTGTACCTGACCGAGTACCTCGTCTCTGCTCCTGCTCCTACACCTGGCTGTGGTTCCTGTCTCCGGCTCGACTCGCGCCTTTGACTGTCCCGATAACCACGGCTGGATGAAGCTCGTCTGCTGGACTTTTATATATGTAGTTGTAGATTTAGATAAGTTAATTCTTCTCTAAGATTTCTGGTAAATCGCCTGTCCGTCCTGGGGGAGGATCCCTCCTTCATGTGGGCACCCCTGAGGTTTCTTCGTTTTTTCCGGAATCCGGTTTTTTTGGGAGTTTTTCCTTACCGCGAAGGGGGGTCTAAGGGCAGGGATGCCAGTATAGCTTAGTCAGTTTGTTAGTTCATTTTAGTATTTTCCTATTGAACTCTTTGTATTCGTGATCCTTTTGATTTCATGTTTTACTTCGAAGCCCATCGAGACGACTGTTGTTGTGATTTTGGGCTATACAAATAAAATTGAATTGAATTGAATTGAACTTTTGTTGAGTCTCCAGGGATGATTGCAGTGTGAGATTGAAAACTAAGTTTCGCTTTGAACTGTGGCGTGATGTGCGCTTGCATACTGTCCATTCCAAGCAGGGCGTTGTGTGTTCTGAAGATGACATCCGGGCGCTTAGAGTAGCATTTTGTAAGCCAATGGTAGCAACTTTGATCCACTGCCACAACATGTCAGCACCCCTGCAAGTGTGATTTTTCATGGCTAATTGTCACTTTATTCACACTCTTTTGCCCTTTTTCTGTGACAGTTCGACCCACGGGCATGTCAAAAGTGAGGGTCAGTTACTTGCTTTTCAACAAACTTTCGGACACTAGCAATCTTGGATTGGAAATTGGCTGGCAGTTTAAGGGACAAAGTTGTCCGTTCTCTGATTGAGAGGTGATTGTGTTGCATTAAGCAAAAGGACCAAGAAGGTCCTCCTGCAATTCATCGCCTTGGCAACTACCTGGGCGTAGAGACATAACTGCACCGTTGACGAGCCTCTCACAGCAGCAGTTGCTCAAGCATCTACTGGTGAACTCGTTCATCTAGCTGTGGCCATCTAGCTTTGAGTGCTTCATTGTCACTTTTTGAGCTTTGAGCCCGAGTCTCAATTTATCGGTCGGCACAGCTGCTTTAAGAACTGGTAGTTCATGTCTGTCTGAGGAAAGAGTATAAGTGCGTAGTGAGGAATTTCACAGCCTAAAACATCAATTGTAAAAATTAAGGAAGTCTACTTTGCAGATTTAGTCTGTTGCAGTGTGTTTTTAAAACAACCCCTGCGATAAATGAGGAACCATCAAACAGAATCAGCACAAACTGACTAGTTTTTGTAGTGATAATTAAAAAGTAATCTATTTTTTTTTGCTCCTGTTATTTGCTTATGTCATTGTACAATAATTTTTTTTATACAATGATTTTGACGTTTTAAACCCAATGTTTTTCACAGGTTGTCTAGCTCAGTGTTTTTCAACCAGTGTGCCGCGGCACAGTAGTGTGCCATGGGAGATGGTCAGGTGTGCCGTAGGAAATTGCCCTTAACTGATCTAAAAACATTTTCCATCTCCAGGATCTCAGCTCTGTGTTCGTCCAAACAGGCCCTGATAAAACAATGAGTAGTTTGAAATATGAAAGATCGTAAAATACTTTTCTTTGCGTTTATTTGATTCTATTAAAGACATTTTGATAAGAATGACGGTAACGTGATTTAGCTGCAGCTATGGCTATAACTGTTTTCTGAAAAGCCCCCCCCCCCTTCAACTGTCTCCACCAATCATTCAGAAGTGGTTAAATTCTTCACTTCCTTGTTCTGATTCTGCTCATAAATTCTCATTTCCAACAAAAATACCAGCTAAAGCTCGTCTTTAGTGGTGTAACTTTCCACAGAATCCGGTATCAGACCGTGGAACAAGTGAACAAAACAATGAAGCTCAGAAACGCTGGCTAGTCTTTCAGCGTTCGGCAGCTGTTTGCACTACATCTCCCATGATGCATTGGGTTAAAGTGACAGCGTCTCAGCGCACAATGAGCCTTTCTTTGTTAAACGACTTGAAACCACAACAAATAGTTTATAAATCTTTTAACTTAACTTTTATCACATCTTTTAGAAAAAACAGCTGCTTTTTCTATTTTTATTTTTGGATGCTAGTGTGCCGGTGGATTTTTGTCAAGGTTAAAATAAAGTGTGCCGTGGCTCAAAAAAGGTTAAAAAACCTGTTGAATGAGCATCTACTGAGGAGGTTGTTGGTTTTCATATTTTCATCTCTTTCACATTAAATTTGAATATAAGCAAACTGCATGTAGGGCAAAAATGAATTCAAAGTAAAAAGTGGAGTGGAAAATGCTGATTCATGTTCTTTCAAATGAATCATGACGGCTTTAGCATGACGGGTATGGGAGACCTTGGTCCTGACGATGAGCTCAATCACTTTGAAACATTGTTTAGTGTCAAAGAAATATTTTAAGAGGACATAAATAGAATTATTTGAATTGTGTAGGTATTTCATAGTTTATCAAGACTTTAACTGAGGACATCTGTTCACAAATAGCCTTAAGAAAACCTTTAAATAATAAAGCACAAACTCTGTAACTGTTGAACTTTCTTTTTGAAAAGATGGGAGAACATTTTTGCTGCTGTAGAAACACCTCCCTGCTCACGATTCTATGGGAGAGAATGAATCCAACGCAGCAGTGTTAACCAAGGCGGCAAGTGTGCCAAAAGGAAGAAAAGGGCTGGAAAATAAAGAAGCCTTGCGCATCTGGTATCACAGAGCTCCACCTGAAGCCAAATAGCTATATTCAGCAAAGACCATCTGCTCTCCGATCGAGCTTTAGCGTGAAGAACGTAAAGTCCAAAGCAGATTTCCAACATGGATACTGTCATGTTCAATTTGTTTGAAAGGCCTCCTGCTTGCTCTAAAGGTCTTTGGAAACTAATGTGAACATTTCCAGGGCGAGGCGTTAAAGCGGGACAAATGCGGGAAATGTCATGGAAAGGCTGCCAGCACTTCAGCACTCACCGGTGAGTCAAAAGCGCTCAAACCTAATCACAGGCCTTGATTTTACAATCTGACTCCTCATCCTCGCTCTTACCGGCATGCAGAGAGCGCAGGAGAAGGAAGACAAGAGAGGCATGAGTGAGACTCTCCCATTGGACAGCACAATCATGTCGGGAAAAATAACAAATGAATATTTAATTGGAGGTAAATGAACGCCCTTACAGTCAAAGGTTAAAATTCCAGCCACCAACATTATCATGAACGACATTCATAGGGATTTAAGAACCTTTATCAAAACTGATTAAACTAAATTGGTTTATAATTTATAAAAAAAGAAAAAAAAAAGAATCAACTCCAGGAAAACCTAATTTGTTACCCATGAACTTTTAAAATCCCCTGTAATTAAACATTTACTGTGCCTGAAGCGTCTTTTATCAGTACAGATGAAGCCTTGTTCTTTTCCAAATGTAGCTGCTCTCAGAGAGTGGGCCTTTATTGAAGACGAGCTTATGCGGGTGAGAACTCCTCAGTGCCGCCATCTGCATCCCTCCCAAAGTTTCTGAGAAAAACTCAAGACTGCCAATATTTCCAACCATCCCCAGACTTGTGATCTCCTAATGACTAAAGCATGTAGTGCATAGTTTAGACTTTTGTGGACACAGATAAAATCAACTCGTTTATACTCAACATAAAGGAAAAAGCAATTCAGAAAGTGTAAAAAAAAATAAAATACACATTTTGACTGTGGAACAGTTGTTACCAGGCTGCAGAGAAGAAGAAAAAAAAAGACAACCAACATTTTTTTCTGTTTTATTATTAATCTGATTCTGAAGGAAGTTTTTTCTTGTGTGAATACCATTTGATGCTCGATCACGTGTCAAAAATCCATCTGGTACTTTCTTAAAGCAGCTGCGCCAACTGCGAAATTGAAACCCCCAAGCAAGCAAAGTTAACAAAAAAATAAATAAACCTTTTGGACAGTTTCTTTTCGCACAAAAGAGCTGGTGAAGAAACAAACAAAAAGCCTTTGACTTCAATGAAAAAAGAAAGCTGCTTTTAACAGAGAAAAACCAGGAGTTTTGACTCCAAATATGGATTTATTGCAACAGTTGTTCACACACACCTTAATAAATGATATTTAGCAACCAGCTGTATAATGTTATGGTGCATTCAGATTTATGATTATATTTAGAAAATACTAGTTTTAGTAATTGTTTTTCTTTTTTGTTTAATCAATCACACCTTAAAAATTGATGAGGCTGAAGTTGGTGTCTGATTTTTTAGCTTCCACTTTGACAGTTTGGGTTAAGGGAAAATCTATATCACATTTTAATGGTTCCTACACCAAATCTAGTGTACAAATGAAGTTTAAACCAGCTACAGAGGACAAAGATAAACTCTACCGGCAAACTTAAAGGTAACTGGAATCTAAATAAAAAACAAAAACATTGTCTGACATTAAATCAGTTCATACCCTGGGAACCACAGCTTTATAGCATTATGGTAGCATTATGGTATAGACTGGGCTGGAGCTCCTTTTCATCATTTACTAGAACATGCTGCTACTCTTTCTGCTAGTTCATGAATAAAGTCCACTTTAAACGTGCTGCACAGGCCATTTTCTGCCATGTTTGCTCAGGATAAATTTCCAGCAGGCCTTTTCCGCACTTACCTTTGCCTTCTCACTAGGCTCACTGTTGGTCCCGTATGATTGATTGTGCAGCTCCTTGGAGACTACACACAGGAACTCGGCTTGGTCTTCGTTTCCATAGTTGTACGAGGAACCGATGCTGACCAGCTGAGGAGACAAACGAGAGCAGAGCCAAGCTGAATGACGGGTCAGTGTGATCCTAATGAACACATTTCCTAACTGGTGGTGAAAAGGAAAAACAAAACAAAAAAAAGGTACCCAATTCCATCAACTAGATCAATCCACCTGAGAGGAGAGAGCTTTATAATTCTCACTTAAAGTCTAGCCCTAGGGGGCAAGATAGTGAGCTTTTTTTTTTATTGCCCTTTCTAGATAGATAGCAATGATATCAGTGTAAGACAGAATAAGGGCGACACAGGTATATCATCGGCACTCAACCCAGAATACCATGACTGACAATTTATGGCACACTTAGCACTCACTGTACGATAACTCAAAGCTTTAAACAAGAAACATAACAGGGCGTACAGCCACTATTGTGTAGGGGGGGTGTTACGCTGAGAAGTATGGCTTCTAATGGAGTTCAATGGAGAAGTCAAAAATCCACAGAAGAAGAAAATAAAATGAGGAATCAACACAGTGGCAACAAAAAGATCACTCATTCACAAAAATGAAGTGGCAAAACACAACAGAAATAGTACAAGGACAGTATTAAAAAAAAAAAAAAGAGGGACGGTGAGCAGAGAGCTGATAGAAGAACATCAATGCAGGGATGTGGTAACAAGCAGACATGCTGGTAGATGGTGACGGTAAAGAAAACAGAAGTGAGGGTTTAAAGCTGAAGCAACGTCTGCTATGGCACGCTTTAAGACAAACCAAAACAGTGCTCACGTTTAGGCTTTTTTTTTAATTGCTACAATACTGATGTCATCAGCATAACACACTAAAAACTTGGTTAGAAAGAAACTAAATATTTATTGCATCTTCTTGTAGTTACATAAAATACATTTTTTGTTGACAGATGGAAGCGAACCACAGACATAATGAACAGAAAGGAAACCATGAGAAACTGCTGCCGTTTCTTGCACATCTGTCTTCCTAATTGAAACTGTGTGCTCCGCCAGCCACATGTGTACCTTTGGTACCCAGGTGTGCATGTTCATACTTGCATCGCTCCATTAACCATCGCTACAAGAGACTTGTTGTTAAGCAGACTTGTACACCAATAACAACCAAATCATGTTAACTAGCTACCACTTGTCACACTTTGGAAGGAGCCAACATGCTGCAGCCTTCTGGGTAAAAAACGATTTATTTTCCTTGACGCTCGTCTCTACGGAAGGCAATCCTCTGCTGAATGGTGAGCTTCAGGAGTAATTCTGAATTGCCCCCATCTGACCCATGTAGGGAGATTAGTGGGATTAAAGTCCTGATGGGTTCTCCAGAGATCCCCTGTCACAGTTCTTCACATACTGAAAAATGAATAACACCAAAATGTGTTTTTGGTTCAACTTCTGTCGGTATTCTTATTCTAGACTGTAAATGCCTGGTTTTTGTCACCCATGAATCAGACAAAAAGGAAACACCAGTAAGTAAGAAATAAAATCTTGAAAAACAAAGGAGGAAGAGTTGCTGACAAGGTTATATTTTGTAAATTAATTAAGAACTTAAAATAAATAAATAAATAAAGGAAATTAAATTGCAGATTACAAAAAAGGTGTCGAGTCGTCTTTGTTTTAATAGTGAGCAAGCAGTGCGGATGAACACTAAAAAACAATCAGCTCAAAAAAGAACATCTAGGTGTCTACTTGGGACAAACATGGGCCAACGGAGTGTGTACGGACAACATGGGGACCATGCAGTGACCAGCCCGGGAACACAAGTTTGTGGGACACACCTCTCCGCTGCTGCTTGGCAAAGCAGACTCCTCTCCCTTCACCTCCCTTGACACAATCAGCAGAAACTCTGACTGGTGGGCCCGCCCGTACCCTATACTGACAAGCTGCAACAACCAATCAGAGCACAGAAGGCATGCTCGGATCACGTTTGCGGACATCAAGAAAGATGCGATTGTGATTCGGCTTTTTTAACCTATTTCCAGCATTGGGGATTGGACTTTTTTAGCGTCACGCGTGAGCATAACAAGGTGAGTGAAGCACGTGTCATAAGGACTGCTGTTGTGGACCTCCAGGGGAAACACTTACCTGTTCAAATTTCCAGCCATCAGACATGGTCGACACCATTTGTGTTAGTTCCTCCTCCTGGCACTGCAGCACTCGATACACATGCTTTACTGGGACCTGGAGCCACAGATAAACACATATAAAGTGAGTTTCCATAAGTGTGTGGGCTGCTGCTTGATGTCCTTTGAAATACCTGTGACGTTTTGCAGTCCCGTTCCCGAATCTTGTCCTTGATAAGTTTTATTAATGATGTGATGTTATAGAATTCAGCTTCTTCTAGCACACCTAAGACAGAAAACAAACACTTATATAAGGCATTAGAAAAATACAGGTCAGCTAATGCTTTGCTTTATTTAGTTAAAACTAACTGGAAAAAAAATTCAGTTTATTGTGAAGGGTTTGGGGAAAGATGTGATAAACATGATGAAATAAAGATCGGCAATAAGAGGGAAGTTGATGTTTTCTAAGACATGAAAACTCAAGTAAACAAAGCCAGTGAAAGGGGTATCTAAAAAAATATATAAAAAAAGATCGGCACTAAGAGGGAAGTTGATGTTGAACATTTTTTTAGGTCAGACTCATGATCAGTCAGATGATTTGACTGGCTGCTGTCTACTTAAAAAGCACAACCACTCTTGATGTTTCACCACAAGACTCGCAAAGCAACAGAAAAAAACTGAAGTAGGCAACGTAATGCATCTCCTTAAGTAAAGTAAACAGCATTTGAAGTCTGACATCATGTGAAATCCATTGCATCTTCTGTTGTCACACAAGGGGCTGATGGGAAAATGCTTTAATTTTTATTTTTCAAATGATTCATAGATGTCATTCTTCTAGTCATTACCTTCCTCTGCCAAGTCCTTGTTGAGCACCAGTTTGCCATGCCTCAGATAGTTCAGCACCGGCCCAAAGTATGTGGGGTCTCTGTCAATGAGATAGGCACCAGTTTCATCCTAGACAGCAAAACAGAAAATAGAAAATTATTGTATTGTTGTCAAGTTGAAATAAGGTAAGGGGACAAAACAGTGGAACAAGTGTCAAAATGTTGGGTCAAAATCTGTACTTTTGGGACTTCCCAGCAGAACAGGAGTTTCCTGGAGTGGTTCTGCACCATCAAATGAAACCATCACTTAACGAACACCTTTCTTAATTGAAACGTATCTAGGTGGAAAACAACCTCCCAGAGCATCGGTGAATGAAAAACTCTGGGGGGATGAGAATTTTGAGGTCAGTTCCTGAGCTGATGATCTGTAGTGGTTAATGAGACACGTGCACACAGTTCCAAGACCACTTTGGTGTACCGCTTCAGTATTCCCACAGGCCGTGGCTTTCGTCCCGATTCCTTCACTACCGCTGCATATTCCCCTTATTTCTGTTCAGTGATTAGCCTGTCTGCGTCTCATGGGGGAAAGAGCAAGCTAAAACAATTAGAGCAGAACAGAAAAGGAGCAGAACAACAGAGGGGACGGGGAGGAGAAACCTTGGCTTCCTATCAATCCTTTGCCTAATCTTGCCTGTGTCACAGTCAGCCTTTCATGGAAATTTAAAATGTGAGTTTTGACTAGTACTTTAAACACATTGATATATTCAGTGAGCAAAACATGAGCATGACAGTAAGAGAAAAAAAAATGAACACAGTAAAGGTCTGCAGCACTTTGTTTTTTTACTTCTACAATTTTGTTTTAGACGTCAGAAATTGACAGCAAATTGTAAACGTTTGTAACACATATTTACTTTACGCCATGATTGACATAAGGATATGCAGTCATTATTAGCATATTAATTTATCCTGAACCTTCTGATCTGAAGATGAAATGAACTATTACACTTTTTCCATAATGAGAAAATGTCCCAGTGCATTCTCCTTCCTGATGAATATCTAAGCCCTCTTGGTTGGCTGACCTCTTTACTATGGCAAAAAATATTCTCCCAGAACCCAGAGGAGCTCTATTCAGGTCCCAATACCCTATGTCAGCTTCTTACATTTAAACAGCCTGTGGGTTTTCAAGCACTGGCACAGGTGGGTTTGTATAGAGGACACAGTTGAGGTCGATGTTACACAACTTTGGCTAATGCTAGCTTTGCCCATCCTGGCATGAGATCATGCCAGTTTTCCAAACCCATGTCTAAAAAAGAACAGCATGTAGGTGAATATTAAATTTACTGGAAAGGATATTTGAAAGATCTTAATTTAAAAAAACTAACAAAAAAAGGCTAATTTTATGCTGGACTTTTTATTAAACTGCATTGGTTGAGATTACTTAAATACATTCAAATGCTATTTAAATACATTCAAATCCCCTAAAATAAACAAGTAATAGCTGACATCAGTGGTAACATTTAAAAGCATTAATGAGAACACATGAGCAGAGGTTACCCTATTCAGATTAGGATTATTATTATTGGGGCTTGTTTTGGAGATATGATTAAAAACAAAAGGCTGCCTCTAGAGGTCTAGAGACTGAGGCAAAAGGGGCAAAACAGGGGTGAGAGTTTAGAGATGTAATAACAAAGAAAGGTTGTTAAAATTTGAAGAATTGATAAATAAATGAAAATAAAAAAGTATTCATGATTTGAGTAACAATTTAGAGAAGAACTATCTTAATATGTGTGATTATAGAACAAAATATTTAACTTTACTTTATAATGACAGATAATAAAAATATTTATTTTAACCAGGGTTCCGATTTAAAGATATGCTAAAAGTTATGCGACAGCTATTTCAACACTGACAAGCTACTAGCCATAAACACATGAAAACTCAAGTAAACAAAGCCAGTGAAAGGGGTAGGCTTTAAGGAACAGTTCAGTATGAACCTTATCGTTCTTCTCCAACTTATAATACACGTCCACCCACAGGAAATAACATTAGGCCCACCCTAAACCGCAATTTGTCCAGAAAATGCTTTTGCAGATACATTAGCTGTCTTAAGTCGATCCTTCACGCGATGAAAATTTGCTGTGCTCAGCAGCAGTCAGACTAAAAAGAAGAGACATTATCCAGTGTTGCTATGCTCTCATCTGTTAAATGGGACAGAACTCACCAGCTGGACTTTAGGATGCTGCAGCAGATCATTTGGATCACGTGACTGTGGTTACTTAGTCAAGTGGAGGTTTGATCGTTGTTAAGTACGAGCCTACAGTGTCTCTGGAGTCCATGCAATAATGATGTATTCAAAGATGCAACCTTCTTTAAAACGGATCTTTTTACTGTGTTTTACACCATCAAGCAGGAAAATCAGCACCGCAAACCGGTTTCAACCACAGCAATTTCATACTTAAGGAGAATTTAAGAAAGTTTACTTCTGCATTAACCAAAACCTAACATGGTGAAAAGCATTTAACGCCCCACAGTTATGAAGGTCTGAAAGGCAAACCTGGAGCAAAAACGTATGCGTTAAAATCAGGGTTTAACTTTAAGGATAATAAATGGACCGTAAGTAACAAGGAGATAAAACTGTTTTTAGTGGCGTTTAAATAATCCATAGTACTCTGCAGTGTGTGGTTGAGCATTCGCTGTTGGAACACGGTGCAGGAGGAGACGATATACCACCTTTAAATATTTACATTGCTCCCACAGTGAGCCCTGGCATGATGTGCAACCTGAATCAGGCATTAAACGCAACAGTATTTTCTCTTCCAGTGTGCAAACTGGACTTTCATGCAGCAAATGGATACAAATGTGAAAATAAAGATGGTGAAAGTGCAAAAATATTTTGTGATGGCGCACTTGAAAAATTGATGTGGCTCTTGGAGCAGAAGGAGATGCAGAGATGGATTTGTTAAAAAAAAAAATAACTAAAAATGTAATGTATTTACATCACTTTCACAATTAAAGGTAGGATATAACTGACACTCAGCAGTCCGTTTCTTCCGATTGGCTCTATTACTTGTCAATATGACGGCATTCATTTCTGTGTGGCATTTGAACACTTTCAAACACCAGACAACCTGCCATGTCTGTATGGTTGTTCATAAATCAACCCTTCCTCTCCTTTCTCAGCGCTCTTTTCTAAAGTGCAAAACAAGCTCCAGTCAACAACATGAATAATGTAGCCTCTCTCAAGAGTCCTGCAGAACTACGTCAGCCTGCATGACTGAGAACTGAACCACTAGCTCGCTTGCCTGGCTGGAAAAACGTAACTTGATTTATTTTGCAGAGTAGGAAAAATGTACAAAGCCTAAAAGAAAGAGAAAGACCTGCTTTGTGCTGTGCTACTGTGGCTGTCATTCTGTTCAACTATGACCGATCCATCTGTGTTTGGGGTTCATGAATACAGTTGAAATGAGAGGAACCGTTACATCTCCATATAACCTCTCCTGCTGTGGGAGGAGCCATCTTTTCTTGGCTTGAGAGTGTGATGCACACTTAAGACAAGGGATTGCGATAGACTGATCCGTTGCTCACCGAGGATAAACGGACAAAAACCAAGCTGATTATGGAGAGATTAAAATATTTACATGAAAATACGAGATGAGCCGTGGACTCCGCGTGATAGGGACCAGGAGTGAGGATTAGAAAGAGCAAACAAAGAGAAACATAACACAATGAATACAATGACTGTCAGATGAATGACAGAAAAACTGAAGAGACTGAGCACTACACAGTGGGAGTCACTAAGGCTCTTTTGGCGTGTGGACTCTGCAGCTGAAATGAGCAGATGTGAAAACAGAGAGAAGCCTGCTTGTGAAGCACTGGGCTCATTCACTGGGATAAGTGACTTCATCTCGAGTTCTCGGATGTCAGCAGCATGTCACTGCACCTGGCAGTGACTTGAATGTGGATGGAGCTTGGAAAAATGACAGAATGGAGGCTCAGCCACATAATAGTGAAACATCGTGGAAACTGACCAGATAATAGAATAAATATATTGGTAAGAAGTCGGATTGATTGAATTGGTGTAGATTAGATTTGTTTATGTCGTTTGACGGCAAAACACGCAACAATAAAAGTCCCTAAAGACAAATTTATAACTTTTCTACAAATTACAAACTACAATTTAACACAAGACATAAAAGTTAAAACGGGACTTCAAGAAAAGGTATTTATTTGAAATTTGCACACGGGCAACGTCGTAACGGCCTCGAATGGGGAAAGTTTCCAATGTTGACTTCCTCTGGAAAAGCTGTAAAAAAAAGGCTACAAGTTGTCTTCTACGTTGAAAAACCGATTTTATGGTTAAATTAGTTGTTTTGTGCGATAAACATTTGATAACATCTTGGGAAAAGTACGAATAGTTAAAGACACAAGCGGTCCATAGCAGCAATCATGTGTCCTGTAGTGACTGTCGGAATCTAGCTAGCTGCGAGGCTAACGCTAGTAGATAGCGAGAACATTTAGCACTCAAGAATTGTAATAAAACAATTTTTAACGAAACATTTTTAAAATTATAACATGCGCAAACGAGTTACCCATTCTTGTTATGTATAGTGGTGTAAAATAATATGGGCTTATTTTACTCCGAAACGACAAAAAGTTAATCAACTTGATTAACACTACTAGCTTAGCATTTACCTTGTCGGAGTCGAGCTCCGGGTCAGCTTGGCTCAGTCTGTACAGAAATGATTTGGGATCTCGGCATAGCGTCTGTCTTGTTGTTAAAAAATAGGTTCCACCGACATTTAGTCGTATCCATTTCGATGCCCCGACACCGGCCGAACTGTTTCTTTCCCCCAAAGATTGGGCCATGCATCTCCGGGAAACGGAGCCGCTTGTCTCGGAGCTGTTCTCTGCCATCCCTCTCCTCTGATCCTCCGCCCTCGGCTATCTCTGCTCGGGAGGCTCACAGGAAATATCGAAACGGCAGCCACGGTCTGGGAATCCACGATTCATGCAAAGCAGGCTGGCAACTCCTCAGCCACTCCTACTTGCTCAGTCCATCATCGGCGCTTTGAGGCAGTCGCTCAAATAAGTTGATAGAAAAAAACAAACAGTCCCTTGATTTCCCCCACTTTGATATGGAAAACACATTTTCTTCAAAGCTTGAGCTTTTAAATTCTAAATAAAAATTTAAATAGTAAAATGCTAAAAAAAAAAAAAAAACAACGTCACCTATAAAGATAAAATGAATTAAAAAAACGAAACGACAGATGATCCCATACTTTATTTACATGCATCAAAAATGTGAAAAAGCCACTGGACTGTTTTGAAGTGTTGTAGCTGAACAAAAGACAGGAGGCAGTTGTCGTTTGAATGCCTAAATCCCTACATGCTTTAATTACTGGACTACCAAGCATTAAGTGGAAAATTCATCATTCAAAATCTACTGACCTAGCACACAAATAATCAGAGAGAGAATGAACAGATTCATTAAATAATCAGAATATGATTAAATCACTGAGCAAATAGAAAATGTATGATATAGTAAGAAAAAAGCTGTAAAATATTATAGTTTACAATAATTATTCACATTCAAAGGCTTTACATCTCAATACATACACAACATGGCCCCTGAACATGACTTCAATCCAAAGATGATTCATATATTAGAATTTAAATAACACAGAATGAACTATAGGCTAAACAATAGCCATCAATAACCTTATACAAGAATAAAAATACAAAAACTGTATCCTAATATCATTGCATTTCTTGCTTCAGATTTAATAATACATCATCTGTACATCACAGTTCTAGCCAGTTACAAGCCAGATAGAATATTCCATACACAATGTAACTGACTGCCATCCACTTGATCCAAACAATTTAGCAATTTAGAGGAAAAACTTTTCTGAATTTTCCCCCCAACATACAGATACAGCAACTTTAAATCGGTCATTTATGTCAGGTAGTTAGCCTTTAACTGACATCCAACCATACAGAGCCCTGGGCTCCAGGGCTATTCAGCTATACTCCAGTCACACTGTGCACAGACTCAGCTGAAGAAAGCGGGCCTTGGGAAAGGACCTTAAGGTACTATACCACCCCCCACCCCAGAGAAAAAAAAAAAAAAAAAAAAATTAAAAGCATTATAATAATACATATTACTAAAACAAGAGCACAAGTTAAATCATTTGTTTTAATTTCTATTGGGCCAACGTCAGAATGGAAACGAACTAAACAGTCGGGCCAGTAAACCCACACAGTTATGCCATATTGAGAAGGAACAACAACTTTTTCTGTGATTGCTTCCAAGAATGATAGTATGTGTATGCACTGCTGATGATGGAGGTCTACTGTTCAGCATGAGGTGGTCAGCACATACGATTTTATTTTCAATAGGACAGTCTGAAAATAAGCTGGCTACTCCACCTAAAAAAGTCAAATAAAATAAAGAATTCACACCACAAAGCCAGTGAATAGTACAAAACAATCAAATCAAAGATACTATGGTTGCCAACGCAATCAAATACCCATCTTGAATAAAAAATATCTCCAGTGCCCTAAGAAAAGAAGCAGACAAATTTGATCTACAAAAAGAGCCATGCAGGAAAAATGCAAGTTGGTATTGAGAAGTAGTAACTAGTGGCATGTTTACCCACCATGTGAACCATTCTCAGTAGCAGCTCTGGAGGCTCCTACTTTAGAAGCGGGTTCAGACCCATGTCTCACTGCAGACCAGAGCTCTGCTTTGTTACCCAGAGACCTAAAATAGGCTGCAATAAGCAAGTACCAAGAGACAGGGGGAAAAAAAACAACAACTCAATTGAAGGCAGGGAGGAACACCTGGGCTCTGACACAAAAACAAAAAAACATGTGTGGTACGTGTGCCGGGTTTGATAGGATAAGCGCCAGACTGAATAACTACAGCTTGCAAATACAATGAAGGGTGAGATTACAGTTGTATGTACGTTGGTAGGCCCTGGGTTGTGAAAGTTTAAATAGTGTTATCTTTTAAGAAAACAGCTCCTGCACATGAGATAATCCTAGCAGTACCCAAACTAGCATTACGCTACAAGACAAGCCTGCCTACCTCCTAACCCTTCGTGTTTATAAAGCAGATGTGCATTGTGGAGTTCTATTCCATACATGGACAGCGTGAGTAGAAGCTTGACAAAGAGCACTAAGAACAAGCAAAGCAACAAAGAATTCAAAATTTGTATTTTTCCCATGGTTCTTCTAAAAGAGGTCTAGATGCCAGCAACCTGAATAGTTTGTTTACACTGATGGGATGAAGGGCACTAAAAAGGGCATTACTCTGCTCAGTGATTGGCCTCAGATCTTAAAATTAAAAGAAAAAAGAAAAAGAAAAAAAAAGGAGTGAGGACAGAATTTATTCGGCTCCTACACGCCAGGGTTTTGGTGTCTTTGATAAATCTTTCTCCACACTTCCTGGATCTTCTTGCACCACCTGTCTGCATTTCCACTGGGGTCCATCAAATAGTATGTCCGATTAGGCTGCCAACATGAAAAAACAAAGAAAAGAAGAGATTCTGAGCAACAAAACTTAAGTAATATCAGCTAAACAGGCATTTCAAATAAATATTCGTTTACCGTGTGAACGAAGAAGGTTTTGAAGTTCTTGGCCTCGGGGCGTAACTCTAAGGACCAAGGAATCTCCCCTTTCAGAACCCTGTTGACAGGATCCACGTAGTACAGGTGTGGTCCTTCCGTGAGAAGGAGCTGCCGCCGACGTGCAAAAAGACCCTGAAACAAACATGTCAGGACACAAATTGACCAACAGAGGGGGCCATGTGCCACAGGACATTGTATTCCGTGCTACAACAGCCTATTCCAGCATGGAAAGTATTGTATTTACCAATTGTTGTTAAAACCAGAAACATAAAAGATTTCATTTAAAAATATTCATCTTGAAAATGTTTTTAAAAATATGATGATATTTATAATATAGATAAATATAGTAAATATGATGAATTTAGTAGAAGCAGCATTTAAATAAATTGTTTGAGTCACTCACTTTGCGTTTATCCACTGGGCCCATTTTCAGGATCAGGTTATTCTCCACAAACTGATGCCTGAGAAAAAAACAATCAGAATACTTAGAAATTCTTCTATTTAATTAGATTCTATATTTTATTTAAAACCTATTATACAGGATTGACAAACAAAGATAAGCTGAAAGACTTGTACCCGAGATTGGAGCAAAACAAAACAATGCTTGTTATGAGAATTTTGTATAAATTACAATGAACAAAAAAAAGTTTATCAATGGCATTATTAGATAAATTACCAAGGGTTCCCAATGGTCTGTTTGTCAAGCAACAACCTCTTTTCTTCTTCAGTGAACTGTAGATCGAGCTCAAAGGAGTTGCTGTCCAGGTCGTGGATGTACTGTTCAATGTTGCTGCTTGACCTCTGTGGGGGAGTTGAGTCGTGTGGCGACAGCGACTGCGATGAGCTGGACTGGGCCACCTGCATGTTGCTGAACTGGCTCAGGAGGTCATCGTACTAAGATCCACAAAGAGATGTAACAGGTAAGAAAAAACAATGTTTCAAAAGAGGATTTCAATGAAATGATGTTAATTCTGATTTAAAAGGAAAGTCTATAATGGATGATTACATTTCCATAGCAGTCCTCATCATCTTCAGACATAGCTGGGAGGTAAGGTGTAAGCTTTGGGGGCGTTTGTAGGTGCAGGTCACACCAGGAAATGGTATCAAAGAAGGGGTGCTGCTTCAGTGGCTCATACCCACCCATCTCTTCACATCCAATTCGCTTGGATGGATCCAATGACTGAAGTTAAAACAAATGAGACATGTTCATGTTTTATTGCAGAACATCAATATCTAGATATTGGAAGTACTAGTTAATATTTCAAACACACAAATGTTTAACAACCTACCAAAAGCTGTTCAACAAGATCCTTGGCTTTGGGAAAGAATTTCTCAGGAAATTCATACTCCAGCTTTATTATCTTCTGGAATATAAGGTATTCGTTTCTACAACACAAGGAAACACAAAGATATAAAAGACATGCACAGGTATAGATTTGGAATAGAAAATTACCGCCACATGAAAACCAATATAAAAGACATCAGAAGAAATAATGTGTGTAAGCACATACCCAGCTCTGAATGGAGGTAGACCAGCCACCAGCTGATAGATAATACACCCCAAAGCCCACAGGTCAGAGCTGTGAAATAAATAAAAACAACATCAACATTTACACATTTATAGAAAAAATAAAAAAACGCAAATGCAAAACTAAAAAATAACTTACCTTTTGCAGGCCGACTTCTCTGTTAGCAGCTCGGGGGAAACGTACTGTGCTGTTCCAACAAAAGAGTTTGCTCTGGCTGCAAATGAGAAAAGAGAAAATTCTGTAGAAAAAATCTGTATTTACTTTTGTCAAATTATTGCCACTAGTAGAGTCTAACAACACTTTTACAGAGTAGAGAGAAAACTACCTACAGACTCTGCAAAGACACCCTTCCAAACAGACTTGTCAGAACATGACAAGCACAGGTGTAATAAATGACAGTTAGAGCCAAATTCTTTTCACTTCCAAAGTAAACCATGACGATAAAACTGCACACATAGCTGGTCCTTCAAAAACATAAACAAAAAACAGAAAAACCCAGCTGATTCTTCTATGAAAAATGATTTTTGTCACAAACCACTTCATAGAAACAAGTTTGTGCTTAAAATACTGTCTAAAAAAAAGTTAGACAAATAACTTTTAACTTACAAAAACTGTATGTGTGTAACAATTTTGAAAATTAGATAGTAAAAGTCAATTAATTTCTTTTGACCCCCAAAAACCACTGACATAATCTGATCTATACAGAACTTTTTAATCAGTCGCTAACCATAACACTAAATGACAGAGAACCTATCCTGATATGGTCAACTATGACCAGCAATTGATAGCAGTCTGTGGCATAATATGTAAACTACAAATATATGAATGCAACCAATTTTTGATCTAAATGTTTAAAATAACACAGAACATCCTCTGAGAAGCAATAAATGACTTCATTTGTTAAGATAAAATTACTTTGATGCTGGTCGAACCTTTCAGAATAACTGTAAAATCAGTTATCTGTTGTAACAAAGAGACCTTGCTCACTATTTTTTTAGGGCCAGGTCACTATACTTTACATTTAAACTGTATGTAGCTCAAATAAACTACAATTCCGAAACTGATGCATAAATTGCTATTAAATTAAACAATAATAGGTTAAAAAAAAAAAAAACAGTGCTGCAGTTCTACCTTGTTTACTGTCTGATGATAACTGTTTTGCTGTTCCAAAATCTGTTATTTGGATGTGCATGTCTTCACTCAGAAGAATATTTTCTGGTTTCAGGTCTCTAAAATAGAGAGAATAAAATGGTTACTTTCAGGAAAGGTAGATTATACAGGTTTTTAATAAACATCTTATAGGAGGAAGACAGCTTACCTGTGTATTATCCCCTTAATATGCAAGTACTCTAATGCACAAACTATTTCAGCCGAGTAGAACCGAGTGCAGGTCTCATCAAAGGAACCAATTTTGCGTATGTATTTCAGGAGTTCGCCATTTTTAGCATAACTGAGCCCAAAATCTACAGAACGCCAGTTAAGAAACATGCTTTGAAGAATACACACAGACCCAAATCTTTAAAAGATTCTCATTTAAAAAACTCTCAGAAATCAGTTGTAAGGATACACAACTTCTCATCATCTTGAAATGTGAAGTAGAGCTTGACGAAGAATGGGTGATCAAGGCTTGACATCAAATCCCTTTCTCTTTTCACGTACTGGACTTTATTCTCCTTCATAATGTGGCGTTTCTCTAAAATCTTAACTAGTAAAAAAAAAGAAAAAAACATTGGTAAGTGTACAATCATTTATTAACGGTATAAATCAAAAGTATTTGCTGAAAGATAATCCGTTTTACTAACTTGCAAATTCTTTGCCTGTGGCATGCTCTCTTGCAAGGACAACCTGAGAACCAGAAACAAATGAGAAAATATTGAAAAAATGTTACAATTAGGCCCCATTTGCCATTAAATCAAAAGAATCCTAACATGTAGCAACATCTATCATAATATAATTCAGATAAAATTAAAGATTTATACCGTTGAGAAGGAGCCCTCTCCCAGTATTTTGCCAAACTTGAAGTCCTCTGGCTTCTTCTTGCGTGGCTGAGCCGGCTGGATGGCCGGCTGCTTGCAGGCCTCTGAGCTCTGGCTGTTTGCAGGCGCTCCTACAGCACAAGCCTCTGCAGCTGGGCCTTCCATACCGGAGCAGTGACGGCTGCTTGCGCCTGGGATAGCAAGTGGCGAGCAGGAGTCAGGGTGGTTTCTTACCATTGATGGATGTGAGCAGGAACAGATGACAACGTTGGGCTGAATGGGCACAACATCATACTGAAATGAGACAAGAAAATAAGGAGAATACATATCAGGAATGGAGTACTGAAGTTAAAATACTCTATTATTTGAGACAAAATTAATAAGTATATTTTAAAAACCTAATATTAAGTTGTTACTTAGTTAAATAAGCATTTTTTTGCTGAGAAATGTATGAAGATAACACTTGATTTGACCCTTAAGTAGACTATAGGTATCTCCATTTACATGTCATTTAAAATATGTATTAATAGAATGAAACTTTTTTTTGTCCAGGTCAAAGATACCTTTGCATTTACAACCTAGTACTTTAACATTTTAAGATAGTATATGTACTATTGTAAAATTATTGTTAAAAAAAAAGGAAGTTAAAGAATGCTTCACCCCCTGAAATGGGCAGAATGCACATCATTTACAACCAATAGAGCATTTTTCTTTACTATTTCAGAAAGTAGGCATATTTTAAAAAAACAGAAGTATGCATCTGTTACATGTAACATAAAGATGTTAGCAGGATTTCGTAAATAAGTAGTATTTCATGTCAGACTACCGAAGGGCAAAGTTCAACCTTGATAGCTATACACATAGAAACTTTATGCTTTTGTTGTAAAAACCTGTAAAGTTCCATTTTCAGTGGCAGCAGCTTTTACAACAATGACAATGAATATGGTATATTTAGTATATAATCAACCAGGCGTTGGAGCACTAGAACACAAAATGAAACTCATTAAGTTGCATCACAAATCGTAGTAGTTGATAGCCACTGTGTGTATAATCATTTAGCAAGTATGATAACACTTTAAAACGATTTCGTTTTACAAATGTAACCTGTGAAATGAATGAAACATGTAGTTAATTGGCAATAAGCGCTGATCAATTTATCTGGCCTAGCTTCTACTCATTCAAAAGCAACAAGGTGTGGCCATTTAGCTGCTTATTCCGGAGTTGACTATGTCATAATCAAGAGTTCAGATTAACCTCTATTCACTCGTCTCTTACAGATGGGCAATCGTGTATTTAATGATAGACACGGTCTGATAAAATTGTCATAACCAAAAACTGTTGTAAGAACTCTCCTATGGAAAGTTTCTTCCCCAACCAAAGCCTGCTAGCAGGCTAACATTAGCTCCTGCTACCTTGTCAAATAATGCCGGCCATCACTGACAGCAAGTTACAAACTTGACGCTAACAGCAAGTAAGCTAAAAGATAGCAAACAAGCCAAGACAAGTAACTGAAAAACCTCTTGCCTTTATGACAAAATGTTTCCCCCTCTCGTTATAAGTTACAATGTCCGCATGAATATCATATTTATAAAGTTGACAATCAGATGCCATGATGTTATCGTTAGAGAACTCTCTTCTATCGAAAGGTGGAATGCATTGAAGCTAACATTAGCTTGCTAGCAGGCAGAGTCGGTAAGTAGAAGCGCGAATCCAAGCTTACATTAGCAAACAGTGGCTGGTTCGAAGAAAGTCGTCTTAAAAAGCCTGAAAACAAATATATCAAACATATAAACGTACCCTATCAGAGCTTAATCGAAACACGTTTATCTAGTAATCAAGGAAAATGTTAAACAACCACGATAAGGACATTTAACGCGAAGTGTTTTGTTAGCCAACACTCGGAAGCTAACACTTGCTAGTGAAGCGTAAGGCGAAAAAGATATTAGCCCTGCTTTCAAATGAAGGCCCAGCGCAACTACTTACAACAAAGCTGCCATTCAGCACATTTTCAATGCCGGCTACGTACTGTTACTGTTCTTTAAATAGCCACACTTACCAGCTGACTTGTCGCTCTTGCCATGGGAGTTTTCTGCGAATATTTATGTGAAATAAAATAATTATAGAAGCTCCAGTAATGGCTGCCTCTGCGCCTTCATTTTTGAGCTGTGACGTCGTTCCACAACAATGTTACCGCAGGACAGCAGAGGAGAGTCCTGCTGTGTACGCCCCCGCCACATTAACAGCCTTCCACACAGATAAGGCTGAAGTGAAATAGGAGCGGTTGTTGATATTCAAATAAGTTATGGCCTATGAACTATTCGAGCTTAGAGGTCTTTTAACTGCAAGGAGAAAGAAAGCGCCGCTCACGCAGTTTGGGAGGATTTATTGACAGTCTTTGCGTCTTGTGTATTTATTAAACTGAAACCTGACTTTTTTTTTTTAATTCTAATTCTATTAAACTGAAATAAAGATAAAAACAAATCAAACGTATATATTCAGAATACACGCATTATTTTTGCATTTCTCTTATCATACAAGCAAATGCAGAAAGTTACAATTGTTTACTAATTTATATTAATGGATGACACATAATAATGCCAGTTATGTTTTTCGACATTTAATAACTTTCAATATACAAGTGCCTAAAAATATAAAGTTGATTACAATTTTTTACCATATATTTAAAAAAAAGTAAGGTTTGTAAAACTTAAATAAGATTTAATTCACCCTAACTCCATTTACTTTGTTTAATCTTAAAGATGAGTCCAAAGAAATGTTTTTCTGGATCTTGATGTTTTACATTTATTTTTAAATTTGAAGGTATACAGGCAAACTATCTTCACTACCTTATATTCCCAGCAAAGAACCGACATTACCCACTTTTTTGAAAATTTTCATTCTGCAGAAACATTCATTTACAATCTTATCTGTTTTGCAAAATTCATTACATTTCCTTTGCGTTAGATACCACAGTTTATAAAAGAAAAATAAATATCCTAGAATGTAGTTAAAATAGTTCGTAAATTGATTCTCTGTGATACTGTAAATTCTATTTCTGAAAATTATTTGAACTGTAGAAAATGTTTACCAAATAGTTAGGGTGACTCAAAAGAAACATTTTTAAATATATTTTTATTCAGTCCTCTTCTTGTTGATTACAGGATGTTTTTGAATCTTCATCGCCATCTTCGTTTTCATCTTCATCTTCCGACATGTCGCTGTCCTCACCCGATTCATCATCCTCAGGAGCACTTAACACAGAAATTATTTTTAATCACTTCTGATCCATCTTTACTGTTGGACCCAGTGCCCAACAACAGTAACTATAACTTTTCTTAGCGTGGGCTGCCCAACTCTGGTCTTCGAGACCTACCACTCTCCCTGTTTTCCAGCTCTCTCTGCACTGGTTTCTGACTTTATTCCGATTGACTGAACACACCTGATCAGCAGCTATAGGGAGAGTGCCGGGAAAACAGCCAGGGATGTAGATCATGAGGACCAGGGTTGTTTTCCACATCAGCCAGATACCCAAATTCAAACAAGCCTTTCCTTTTATCAACAAAAGTAGGTGTTTACCATTGACGTCGATTGAGATTCATACATTCAACCCCAGAATTAACATCAAATGGATCTGCAAACAAGAAAGATTAACACATTTCATTAGATATATTTTTTTTAAATATTACAGAGATCAAGACTTGAACTTTTAATTGTTTTCTGAATATTAATGAAAACAAAACAATGAAAGACTGCAATTTGTTACCCTAACACAAAAATACTATAGCGGTGGTAAATCTTTAATGGTTTAAAGACTTTTAAATTGCTTTGCAGTCAGTCTTATTCAAACACACATTCATACACCAATGGTAGTGCTCTACTTTTTTTTAGCTCTTTTATCTTTCCCAAATGTCAGTTAGTTTTGATCCAGCAACTTTACTGCTGAATAAACTTTAGGACGAAAGAGAAACGTAATTTATCAAAGTGTTGGATGCAAAAATAGGTGGAACCAGATTCACCCAAAAACTAAACAGACACATTGTAATGTTAAACTTGACAAAAATCCTGATTATTTCCCCAAATTAGGCCTGCACAATATACCGCAAATTTATCGTTATCGCAATATCCAGCTCTGCAATATGCATATCGCAAAAGACGGCGAATATCGCAATAAATCGCAAACCCAAAATGTGTTAAAACAATCTTCTAGCAGCTTGAAGCATTTAACGAATCAAATAAATCCCTTTATGCTTTGACCAATCAGATGGACGCCTTCCCATTGTTGACCAATCAGATAGAGGCCTATTATGTTAACCCTGGTCCTGAAGAGCCTCAACCCTGCCTGTTTTCCAGCTCTCCTTAACCAGCTTGCTGTTGATTGGCTGACTCAAGTGATTTCACATCCTGATTGACTGAACACACCTGATTTTGGTTATCATTATCGAGCAGTCTAGGGAGAATTGGAAAACAGACAGGGTTGGGGCTCTTGAGGACCAGGGTTAGCCACCCTGACGTTTGTCCCCCATGTCGATGAGGGTCATTTGGAGTATAATTTTTAAACTGTTGCAATGAAATGGGAATGATGTTTTTGTTTTGTTTTCTATTTGTTTATTTACCGCAAATTTATCGTTATCGCAATATTGATCACTAATATCGCATATCGCAAGTTTTCCTCATATCGTGCAGCCCTACCCCAAATATTTACCAAACTCTTCCTCTTCTGGTTTAGACATGAGGAACTCTTTCTCTACACAGAGCAGCTCTTCCTCAGACTGACACTCCGCATAGCGATCAAGAAGAACTTTATTCAGCTGCAGGAAGCCGTTCCCCCACTTGAATTTCTTTAACAGAAGCATTGCCAATTCTTTGAAGCCTGAAATAGTACAAATGCAATCAAATATTTAAAAAAAAGTTTGTAAGGCAATTCAGGAATTGATTTCTAAGTAATCAAAGCTCAATTCTTACCAACAATGCAGAATGTGGCTGCAAAAGCCTCCACACAGGATAACTTGCAGGGCTTTCCATAGTTGACAGGGTTTGCTGCTACAAGATAGGGAAGTAATCTAGGATGACTTCCAATCATCTTATTGAATGGTGTCTCTTCTAGTTTGGCCCACGAACAATCAATCACTGCAAGTCCACTGTGAGCGACAATTTCTCTGCAGAAAAGAACCACATAGAATATTTCACCCAAAAACATGTATTATTTTGAAGAGATTCTGATAAATCCAGAACAGAGGAGGAAGTCCGCTAACCTGTCAGCTGGCGTCACATACTTTACACCCATTGGACTCAGTATAAGTCCATTAAATCTTTGGTTGAGACGCAGATTCTGAACAAAGCCTTTCCGAACCAACTTTCTGCCAGTGCAACGTTTCGGATCGCAGTGACCCAAGTCCCACATGGCAAGTGGACAAGGCAGCTTCACCTGTGGAGCCTCTGCTCCTTCTTCTGGGTGAAGACTTGCTGTTAAGTAGAACATGACAAAAGCACACCTTATGACAGAGAAAATAACCCCCTTTATTCATATAGAGGGCAAAACAAGACAACAATAATTGAAGGGCTATTAATCATGATTCAATTACATTTTTAAAAGAATTCAAATTCTTAATTTCAAATTAGTATAGGGATTACTTTTACAAAAGTATAATTTATACTGAATTTGTATATAATTCATCAAAACATGGTTAACTAAAATATATATTACGTACTTACAGTGTAAGTAACACTATTTAAGAATCTAAATGTAGGTATTGTGAGTAAAATATTGACTAGACACATCAGTAAACAACCAAAAAATCGTTACATGTTTTACCTTGGAAAGCAGTGTGCACTTCTTCTGTAAAACTTTCTAAAGTTTTCCCCTTCATTTTATGACGTTTGTCTTTCCCCTTGTTTTCACCGCGCTGAAATTTGCCATGGTTCTTTCGTCCCATGTTAAAACAACTTTATGTAAATAAATAAATCCACTGTATCAAAAGTTAATCTTCTTGTCACAACTGCACTGAAAATTAACCAGCATTCGGACATACTAGTTAGCAGTCAACGGACACTAAACTTAAAATAGAACCTGAAATCAAAAATTAATACAGATTATATTCCTACATATATAATTACGACGCCGCTATGAAGGACTTGCAGTCGTTATTCACTACTGTGTAAGACAGATGAACACCGTATTGAGTTAGCATTTATGCTAACATAACATTGGGCATGGCGTACTCTTTATCTGCCAAAACGCGCATGCTCATGAGTTGGTCAGGTCACGTGGAATGTCACATGATGCAAAGGTTTGTCAAGGAAATACGTGAAAACAGATAGCTTCACTATTTACAATGTTTACTTTACATCACGACGTTTATCCTTTATTCAAATTAGTCTTTTTGTGTCTATACAGTAAGTGCATTTATAAAATGGCTTTCAATTGTTTACCAGACTCCTCCAAGCTGTGATGATCAGTTGTTTGTACTGCCTGAAGCTAATCTCAGGTTTGTGTCCATTCAGTCAGCCACACATATGCGGGTAAAATGAAGATTGTCGAAGAGCCAAACACATTCGGGTTCGTAAACTAAATATATTTACCACTATATGTTGGCTCGTACTGATCATGCTGTTGACATTTTCTGTGTTTTAGGTTGAACAATCCTTTTTTGTCTCAAGGAAGCAGACTACAACCCAAAGTGGATCCATCGCCAGTATCTGGTTTGTTGTTATTCATCCCTTTAACTATGATGCAGACTTAAAAATGTTTTGTTGATTGGATTATCAATGGATGTTATACTGTTGTCCTCCCAAAGGCCCTGTACATCTTCATCATCTCTCTGGGAGGTGTTTTAGTCTTATAGAGTCTATGTAAGTGTTTCAAAAAAGCATAATTTATAGCCTACATTTGGTTTAAATTATATTATCTATTTGAAATGACTTCTTTCCTTTTTTTGTTTAGGTATAAATATGAATTCTGTCCATTCCACAATATTACTCAACATGAACAGTCATTCAGATGGAACGCCTACAGTGGGATATTAGGGTAAGAAGCCATCAAATCAAATCATAAATGAATATTTGGGTTTGACAGACATTAAGCTATGACTCTCTTGTAAGGTCTTGTTTTATAACCATGTTGGTTCTTTGTAGGATCTGGCATGAGTGGGAAATAGTAAACAACACTTTCACTGGCATGTGGATGAGAGATGGGGATACTTGTGGAACCAGAAACCGAGAAACAAAGGTGTTTAAATAGTCTCAATATGACTCTACTCATGTATTTGTATGAAAGAAAACCTTCATCTATAAACATTATCTTCTTTTTCCCTATATATTATATTTTATAATCCAGATTTAACTCTCTCCCACAGAGGAAACCGTCTCAAGATGTCTGAAACACATAAAAACACATCAAAAAATTTAAGATCAAACAGGAAAGACTCACATTTGTTATTCTATTGCAAACTTGTGTTGTTGTGGTTCTGCAGGTGATTTTGGTTTGTGGCTCAAGCAGTAAGCTTTCTCAGGTGTCAGAACCCAGCACCTGTCTGTACTCAATAACCTTTGAGACACCACTTGTTTGCCATCCACACTCTCTTCTAGGTAAGAATGCTGCTGGGTAATATCTGTAATGGTATTTAATGATTAATTGCATGGATTTTTGTTTTTTCTGCAAGTGTACCCAACCTTGAGCGAGAAGCTGCAAAAGGAATGGGATGAAGCTGAGCAGGTTCTCTATGAGGGTCTGGTTACAGAGCAGGTAAGAGGGATTTTTAGCAACGGCACAGGCCACACTAATGAAATCTTTAAGTATCATGCTTTGAACTACTGTATTTTGAGACCTTGTCATTAATTTGGAATTTAAGACACCTTGTTAAACAGTTTTAGATTATTTTTTCCTTTGTTTCTTCTTTTTTTTATCTTTTTGTTTTTTTTGTCACAGGGGTACAAAGGTCTTTTGAAAGACATTTTTGAGGAGGCCGGACTTCTGAAGAGCCATGAAGTGAAAGCCAGTCTGCCAAAGGCTAAAGCCGATCCAGAAAGTCCCAACTCTTTACAGAAGTGTAAGGAGGTAGGTAGATGTCCAATAGTAGCTCGTGGAATTATAACAGTATTGATTTGTATTGGTTATGTATGAACTTCAACAGGACTATGAAAAACAGAGTGAAGAGCTGGAGAGGTTGCGTGCTCTCCTCACTCAGCATAACATTCCCTTTGATTCTCAGCAAGGTAAGAGAGCTAACTTTTGCTGTGCAAACGATTCTACAAATAACATGTTTATAACGTGTGACATGCTAAACACTGTTTTCTGTGTATGACAGAGGAAGACAAAGACACAACTGTGACCGTTAGGAGCGAACACCTGAGAGGAGACACTGGCCTCATTGACATGCACTGAAACAGTGATTTTTATTAACTGTCAACTCTATTTAAACTTTTTATTTCTTTTTGCAAAGCTTATCTATAGTTTTGATCAATTGTGGTGACGGACTACTCTGGTTTCGAACTACGCATTATGAGAAATAAAAATGGTTTAAAGGTCATAACTTTTCCTAATTCTGTAAAAATGTGAATTACAAAAAAAACTGCTAGAGGCTTTTCAGTTGTGAATTCATCATGTGAGCATTCTTTTTATGTTGTTACCAGAGATATGAGCTGCAGTCGTTTCTTGTTGGGAAATCCCTTTTAGTTCACTGTATGAAAAAATAAAAGCACCGTTGCACTGTCCTCAAGACAACACGTTAATGCATGTGATGAAAGGTTTGCATGAATATTTGTATGCTACTCACTAATCCACCCATTTGTTTTCTTCAACATGTTTGAAAGGATAACCTTTTCCATGTTTTTTCCCAACTGAAATCATCACCAGGAGAAAAAATACAAATAAATGTTGACGGTAAAATTAAATGTAATGTTTTGAAGCGTCTTTACTTCTTGAAATAAAAAGGATAACAAAACAACAAAAAACATTGCAAGACATTGAAAAACAAGTTTGCAATCCCCTTAAACGGACTGAATTGCCACACACTTGACAGGCCAAGCTTTTATGAGTTCAAAGCCAAACATTAGTAGCTCGTCTTACTTTAAATTAGCAGAAAATACCGCACAGTTTAATTAGGGTGGGCTCCAAAAGGGAGCATATAAGCATAAATGCAAAAAACACTGCTATGAGTTTCATTGTTTTAGGTTAGGAGAAAAAAATGCAAAGCTTTTCTATTGATGAGTGTAAGAAAGAAACAAAAAAGGCAGCCAAGTGGCTCCATTGATGAACATCGACATGCACCAACATGTCTGCAAACATTCCTCAGACATAACTTCACAGGTTTCTGCTTCAACATGAACTTTTCACATGCCTCTTAAATATTGTGTGCCTTCTAGCAAAAGCAAACACATGGGTTGAAAATGTTCAGAAGAAGTAGAGAAAATGGGCAAACTTGTATTTTATTACCACCCCAAAAAAGAGGAAAATGGGGTAAATATATTACCACCCATTAGTAAAAAGATCATGTATTAATTCTGTATTGAAACAAATGGTTTCGGTACATATACTGTTATTCGGTCCATTTTATTTTATTTGTTTTTTAAAAGCAGCTTGTTTCTGATCAGTCCCATCACTGCTTAAGGATCAAGAGAGCATCTGAATGATTTCTCTGGCTCTGTGCGCCCTCTGCTGGACAACTGCATCCTCTGGTGCCCGTCCAGATTCTTCCACCATGGACATGGCCTTCTCAACTGTGGTGTCCCGGGCCATCCCACGAAGCCCCTCCAGGTACTGTAGCAGCAAAGAGAATTTTTCATCTGGAATCTGAGAAAAGCAGCATGCTGTAGTCAATGATTCACATGTGACGGCGCACAATCTTTGAATCTGTCAGTCCCGATGTCATACACTTTTCAGAGGGGGTTCTTAATAGTTGTTTACTTATCACTAATATATGCTTTAGACATTAAAAGCAACCCATTTAAAGGATAAACCATTGGAAATTGCAAACTCGAAATCCTCTAAAGGTGATTAAAACCAATCAAAGGTGGAGTGGAAGTTACCTTTTCCGAGTCAAACATGTGCTGCAATAACCACGTCTGCCTGGTCTTCTGGAACTTCCACACTGATCGATTTTCAGCCCAACTGTTGTGACAAAAAAAGCAGTATGGAGGACACGGATCATTCACACAAAGTACCAAAAAGGCTGAAAGCCAAGAACAGCAGTGAGACACGAACTGAAACAACAGTTGGAGAAGTTCCTACCATGTAACATATTCCAACGCCTGCTGAGACGCACTTGGCCCAGCTGCTACTGTTTTTCCATCAGAGTGTCCTTCAGCTTTGAGCCTCTTCTTCTCCTCTTTCTTCAGAATCTTCTTAACCTTTCTCTCCAGAACTCGCCTCTCCTCAGGACTGAGTTCCCCTTCCAGTTTGTCCTCCTGTGGCTCCTGTGTCCCATCAGGACAGCTGGACAGCTCTGTGATCTTAGACACCAATGCAAAAATTCAGAATCAGCCAATATAATGTTTCCCCAGTTCAGGAGAGCTACATTTATAGACTTTATCCAGCAGAGCGTGGGGAAAAAAAACGTCAAAATTTCATCCAGAAAATTATTATTTCCACAATTCTTGAATTTCTTTAGAGCTTCAATAAAAAATAAAAAGAAATCATCCTTTGAAATTGTCTCACAATAATGCCACAAAATTCAAAAGAATCTCTACGTTTTTAAGTCAAAACTTTTTTTTTTACTAATCATTTTAAAAAATTAAAGGTTAAATTAACCAGAAGAAAAATATGATTTTAATTAATTTCATATTAATGGCCACACCTGTGTGCATTCTGCAAAATAAAATGGACAAAATAACATTGAAAATGAAGTGAGCACCATTTTTGGCATTTTCTTTTTCTCTTTTTGTTTAGACTTTACCTTCCCCACTTTTTTTCCACTACTTGGCTTCAAACAAAACATGTGGCTACTTTAAGATTTAGTTTTTTGGTTTTTTAAGCGTTCCAAAACTTGAGTAGCTAATTTAACATTCATTTGAGAATGTATCTAACACAATTGAGGATTTTGGGAAAACTATTGGCCAAACTTCTCAGTATTAGGTTTGTAATGTGCTACATTGAAAGAACCCATACACACAAGAGTAAATGTTTTTTTATGCGAATAGTACAACTAACTTTGGATTTTGCTGCGTTTAAAACAATCCACTTAATGCCTGTTTCCCAAGAGACTCACTCACTTCCTGTTTCATCTAAGTCACATAATTATCAAATCTCAAAGCGGATCACATCACAGGTTTCCTGCGGTCGACCTTGAGAGCATTATTGACAATTTTTCTCCTGAAACCAACCATTTACTCAAGCGGAGCTGACAAACCAGGAAGAAAAAGTAACAACACCCCTGAAAAGGTGAGTAATGTCAATTGTGGGCAACTTTTTGGGTAAAGACCATTTCCAGCTGATGAATGACTGGGTTCAACAGCGACGTTAAACCATGTTAGACCTTCGTCACTGTCACAAAAAATAAATAAAAACAAATAAAAAATAGAGGAAAGGGAGGCAAAAAGTCTGATCAGGAGTCAAAGACATTAAGAAAACATTTGATAACAGTCCTTTGCAGGTAAACTCAGACTGGTTCACTTTCAGTGCACATGTTTATACAACAATCATCACTAGACTAGAGTTAATCATGGCCGTCTGGCTGGATGACATAAACAGAAGACAGGGGAAAAGGTACAGACTGATCTACTAAGAGAAGCAGAGAAAGTCTCACCATCGGAGAGGAGCTGTGACATTTTGGGCTGAAAAACATTGATTTGAAGCAGCTGTATCTTATTTTAGATTGAGAAGATTTCATTGAAATGGTTTCATTTAAAAAAATAAAATCTCTAACCCTGAGCAGATATCTACGGATATTGACGGAGAGTTACAGGTTGGCAATGAGAAAGGGGGACATTGTTTTCAAATCTGGTCGAACTAAAACATAAAATCTGCTCAGAAGAACCCCTCAAGTTCATGATTTTACCATCAACTGCACCATAAAAGCAGCATCAGCTCGATTCCTGTACCGTTTGTGTACAGTCCCAGCCCCTTTATATGATGATGAACCAGCCCAGCTCCTCACACTCTGCACAACATAAATCTGAGGTCAAAACCTATTTTAACAAAGAACCTTTACAAATAAATAGCTTTTTGGATGACAAACTGGTTTAAAACTCCTACACTTCTTTAGTTTTTCTTGGGGGAAAAATCTTTTGTAAAACATTTTCTTGCCAATAAATGTAATAATTTTTGTGGTTATGTTAGACGGGTAACATAAAAGACAGAAAGGTATTTTTTCTTCCTACAACTTTGGTGCCTAAATGTTTCTTTCTTATGTTTCTCAAAGTGAAAAAAACAACAAAACAATACATCCAGAAGAACTTTCCAAGTCTTTTCCAGAAACAATGGATGTCAGTTCTAAGAACGGTCATTAAGCACCACTATTTCCTTACAACATGGAAGGTGGACAGAACCAATGAAGAGAAAATAGAAACGAGAAGGAGTTGGGTTGCATAAGACACAGCTGCCAGGGTAAAAATCAGAAACGTTTGAAAGACGTTTAACGTAAACTTAATTTTTAATACAGCATTAATGCATCACAGCAACTTCATCAAAACCCCAAAAAATGTTTCAAAAATACTTGACTGGTTTTCAGTTGTTTTGTGTAAATATACTTTCACGCTAAAAAGCCATCCTCCCATATTTACGGCGTATATTTTGACATCATGGGGCCACACGCCGCACACATCAGTGGATGACGAGAGCGCACACCTCAGTCCCATCCAAGCTTTCTTCAACTTTAAAACCAGCGGAGAGGATTACTAAAATGCTTAGCAACAGATCAAAATGGCACAAAAAAAACTCAGAAACGTAACTGAGAATAGATGGAATTATCAGGACTGAATGTTAGGTGTACACCTGCATTGTGTGTTGTGGTGGGTGGCACAGCGACGCTCCTCCGCTTTATCTGAGACATCCTTTAGTGCGTACTCCACAACAGGACACGGCTATCAAGACGGCGAGCAGGGCAAGGACACAAACGTAAGTCTGAACCAGTTTTTGTTTGACCAATTTCACCAACAGTAACGCGTATAATATAAAGAATATTTGACCTTAACTTGTTTTTTTGTGTAGATTTCTTTTTTTTCTTAGGCTTAAGGCTTTTCATTATATTTGCAGTCCTAAAAAATCTCAATCAAAAACTTTTTTTTTAAATGTTGCGTTACACATTCTATGGATTTTATTCAAAATAGAATCTGATACTAACCTCATTAAATTAAGTGTAAAAAAAGTTACTATTTCTGAGTTTCTTTACTTTTAAAATATGTAATTCAAAATAATAATCTTATAAATTGTTGAATTTCTGCTCTGCTTCTTGCAGTTTACAAAGAGCAGATAAATGACATCAAAATCCACCTAGGAAACTACTAGAAGAGCGATGGGGAGGTGGTCTAATGGTTTTCCAGCTGAACAAAGGAGTAATATAGACACAACCATGTATGTGAACTCCTTTCACACTGAGAGCAACCTCACTGTGCTACCTAATGACTCTGATGTGGCCTTCTTTGGATTACAGAGTCAACAACTTTACACCATCAGCCTCATCCTATCCAGCGTCTACACCATAGCCCTGTTCCCCATCGGCCTCATCGGGAACATCCTCATCCTGGCAGTCAATCTGGACCCCAGCGGCCACCTGACAGGCCCGGATCTCTACTTTGTAAACCTCGCTGTGGCCGACCTCACTCTGGTTGCAGACTCTTTGATCGAGGTCTGTAACCTCAGGAAGGAATATTACAACAACGCTGGCCTCTGCACCTTCATGAACCTTTTCCAGCAGGTTAACATGTACAGCAGCGTCTTCTTCCTGACCTGGATGAGCTTTGACCGCTTTGTCGCGTTGACTAAATCCATCGGCCACAGTGTGTCACACACACGCCTCTGCTGCTGCCTCATCTGGGTGTCTTCATCTCTGCTCACCCTGCTGCCGTTTGCTGTAGCTCAAGTGCAGCACGCAGGAGAAATGCACTTCTGCTACGCCAATGTGACACAGATTCAGTGGTTGGAGGTGATGATGGGATTCCTGTTGCCTTTCTGTGTCCTGGGCTTGTGCTACTGGAGAATAGGTCAAGCGCTCATACGCAGCCAGAGATTACAACGTACCCTTCAGCAGAGACCTCGCAGGCAGAAAGCCCTGAGAATGATCTCGGCGGCTGTGCTGGTGTTCTTCATCTGCTGGCTTCCAGAGAACATCTTCATAAGCGTCCACCTCCTGAGAGGAGACGCAGAGGGCGGGACGCTCTGGCAAGACTTCCCACTGACCGCCCATGCTGTCCGGCTGGCGGGGTTCTCCAACAGCTGTCTAAACCCGCTCATCTATGGCTTCCTTGGTGAGACTTTTCAAAAGAAGCTGGAGCTTTTCCTTCATAAAAGATGCGGGTGGGCAAAACTGCAGAAGTCAGCTTTAAGAAAACCCATTTGTGCACCGGCAGCACAGTCATGCCTTCAGGAATGTGACACTCTGAGCCGGTCCTCAAATTCAAACTCTGGAGTCTCTCCACAAACTGGTGTACATCCTACTGACGTTGTGTGTCACACAAAAAGCTTTGTTTTGAAATGAATTTGTCCAACAGAAATCCTAAATGCAAATATTTCTGCTAATGTAAAAATCAAAATGTTTCTTGTTTTAACATTCCAACTGGTGTATATACATGTATATATTTTATATGAATAATCTAAGACTACATTGTGTATCTGCTCCAAATACTGTTTATGTTACATTAGCAAAGACAGGTGATAAAGTGTTGACAAAACATGCGGTCAACTCCATTAAAACAGAATATTCTCACCTCAGTTTGCTTTGGTTGTGACTGCTCTTTGTCTCCTTCCTTTTTTTTGCGCTTTTTGGTCTTTTCCAAGTTTTTTTGATGTTTTACTTTAATTACAGATGGGAACTCTACTTGACAATCCTGAGAAAACAACCAAACAAAAAAAAGTCAAAGTAAAACTGCTGAATCCTAAGTAAATAAACGGTGTAATAGCTAATAGAATATTTTTTAAAAAGGGCTTGCATATTTGCTTCTGCCTTCACCTTTTTCTTTTTTGCTTTTGTCTCAACAATGTCTTCCACAGAAACTGGACTTTCATTTAAACTAGACTTTTTCCTCTTAGGAGATTTGGGTTCCAATTTCACAGACTTGTTGTTTTTCGCCATGGAAACTCCTGCAAGAAGAAGAAAAATAAAACATTAAACTCAAAGATATCCCCCAGAAAGAAAACAATCTAATACGGTGATATTAAAATTAAACCAACGGTTTGTGACATTATTTATATTATTCAATATTCTTGATGTCAAATCAACATTTGAACCAACATTTAGGGAAGTTTTAACCTGATAAAACACCGATTACGTGGTTTTTAAATAAATCGATTAATTTATCAATTGATATACTTGTTATTAACTATTCATTCTGCTGCTACAATGCAAAAATAAACAAACAATGACACTTTTTTCCTTACTGAGGCAGGTCGTTGTAGAAAAGTGGGGAGCATCAACGTGCTAACGATGGGAGCATGCGCTGTAAACCAGGAAGTAAAACAGTTTTGGTAAATCGTGATTGGACAGAAACGATGACTGATTAGTGATGATTGGATGGACAAAATCACAGTATTTTGATATTAATAAAATATTTGGATGGGATTTAGTTCTTCGTGGCATTAATTTAGGCTTCAAATAACAGAGAGTTAGTTTTATTTTGAGAAATGTAATGGTTGAAACGTTGAAATTATATTTACTCAGTACTTACTGTACTGGGAACGTTCTGGTACGGAACCTTCACCGGAAGACATTTGTTGTTGCACAACGGCGTGTTACATGACCTAAGCGGGCAGTGGAAGAGGACCTGTATTTTCTGTGTTCTATAAGATGATCAGTGGTCAACTATGTCTACTTCAAGAATATTCAGTGCTTTGACACGATTAGCTCTCCATCCAGGATTTCCTAATAACGTTTTAACAAGGACGTGGTGAGTGTCACTAACAAATTTGTGCGTGGACTCTGATCCTGACTGTTACTGTAGTTTATTAACAGGGTAATCGTTTAAATCTAGTGCTAACGTAATACGTTACTGTAATTGTAGATACATGTGAGAAAGGGGTCTGAAGTATATAATGTAGGATGGCTTTTAGAGACTCGTCTTTGTGGTACCTTTCAGATATGTATATCTGTGAATTTGTGATTTTACTGGCTTTTTGAATAAGAATTAAATACCCTATTTAAAAAAAGCTTTCTCAGCAGAAAATAGATCTGTCATGATTTGTAAATCTGTGATTTTAAGAGACTTTTTGCTGTGTACATCTGTATTTGTATTCACACCAACCTGACTTAACCAACAAATGCCTGAGCAATATTTAGTGTTGATATTTTGTGCTTTAGATGGTACTGAAGTCACCCAAATAACAATACTCTTGCATATTTAAACAAATGTGTTCATTTTTCTCTACTTTCAGTGCCTTGAGAAATGCACGGTTGCTTGCCGTAAGCGCCAAAGTATCATCCAAGTCACAAGGATCTGAGGATGTGCAGCCGATTGATGAACCCATAAAGTTCTCCACCAGCAAGGCCAGCCACAAGACCTGGAGGGTCAAGCGCTCCATGGGGAGTCATTTTGAGCGGCCATGGTGGAAAGTTGCCCCCATCAGCGTCCTTGTTGCTGCATTTTTGTTGTGGTGTGCCTTCAGAGGAGAGACTGACATTGACAAACAACTGGAGAGGCATTTGTATGAACAGCTTCCTGGTTTGGTTTCAACGGAAGAACCAGACGAACCTCAAAATAAATGAACTCATGTAATATGACAACTTGTATCAAATGTTTTGTTCATACAACAGCTCACGAGAAATACATCCACTAGCTAGCAAAATGATGCTGGCTTTGTAGGATAAAATTTGCTTTAATGTTATGTTGAATTTGTAATTTATTTAATGTGTCTGTATGCATCTGTATGTTAAATAAAACAAATTCAAGTTGAGGTAGCAAAAACTTTATTTACAGCACACAAAAATCCTATGACATGCATGCACACACAGGATTTAAAAAAAGAAAGACCTGAGTGGAATACTTTCAGAAGTTGCAGATTATGGGACTATTCTGAAGTGAAGATAAGTTTAAAGTACAAAAACATGCCTAAAACTAAGAACAATTGGGGCACACAATTACATGTACCAAAAAAAAAAAAAAAACACGAACCCCCCCCCCCCCCCCCCAGCCCACATTAAAAAGAATTTTGCCACTACATTTATGCACGCTCTCCTCTAATTCGCCTTGCCAGCTGAATGTCTTTGGGCATGATGGTAACCCTTTTTGCATGGATGGCACAGAGGTTGGTGTCCTCAAAGAGACCAACCAGGTATGCTTCACTGGCCTCCTACAAGGAGAGATGGGGAATATATCAGGTGATTGCAAGTAAAATTAGTCAACACGCCCGTGCGTGGGGTCAAAGAACATAATTTACCTGGAGAGCACCGATTGCTGCACTCTGAAAACGCAGGTCAGTCTTGAAATCTTGAGCAATTTCTCTCACAAGCCGCTGGAAGGGCAGCTTCCTGATGAGCAGCTCTGTGGACTTCTGATACCGACGGATCTCACGCAAAGCCACAGTGCCAGGCCTGGAAAAAAACGAAAAAATACATCCCAGTGTCAGAAGAAAAAATATACACAACATATTTAACCCTATTTATATTTAACTGTGTTTATACCTGTATCTGTGGGGCTTCTTCACTCCACCGGTAGAAGGCGCACTTTTCCTGGCTGCTTTGGTTGCCAGCTGCTTCCTAGGCGCCTTTCCTCCAGTGGATTTACGGGCGGTTTGTTTAGTACGAGCCATTTCTCAATCTGAACAAAACGGTAAATAAATTAGGTATACACAAAACTGGCTCAAATAAAAATCAAATGTAAAACAAATGCTCGTTAAAGCATCATAATCATAGGACAAGTTCAGCAAATACAAGTTTGTTTATTTTAAAATAAATGAAAGAAATTGTTTCTTCAACCTTATTTACCTTCAATTAGATATAAACTTTTGGGGGCGGTTAAGCAGTTATGAAAATAAAATTGTTATGGTTAAAATGTAAGTGATAAGAATTTAATTTGTGGGGAAATGCAATATCAGGCAGCCACCATTAAGCTACTTGGGAAACACACGTTTCTTTGGCCATCCAACACATTTAAAGCTAGCATGGACGGTTGTAAAATGGCGCCAGCCAAACAAAACACCGTTGGTAGTGTTTTAAATGCCATATGTTAAACTATTAGAGCAATATATACTTAGAAAAAAAAACACAAAAACGAAATAAATCCTCAAGTCAATACCTAACATGTGATACACACACTTAACCGTTTCGTGAGAATTTGAAATGTAGCTAATAAGTTAGCAGAGTAGACCGAAGCTCTTTATAATTGTCAGCAAGCTTCGAATTTTTGTTCGTCACTTAAGTCCAAAACCTAATAGATTTTTACCCACCAAATGCGAATACATTAAAGATAAAAACTCAATAATAGTTGAAAAATTGACATTACCGCTTTTATGCTCTGACAGATCTGGTTGATCCCTGCGCGTCGTTTCTTCTCACTACCGCCAGAACGCAGGGGCAAGAATTTATAAACTTCAGTGACGTACAAGCCCCGCCCCAGCTCTTACATGATTGGCTGAAACGTTGAATGACGCTAAATTTTCACTGGTGAAAGGGATGTGTAAAATTTTCCTCTTAACTACCCTTTAAACAAATTAAATATAAAACTTACTTTCTGCAGCAGCTTTAAAAATGTATCTATTACATTAAGCTATAAAATGTTTAAGTGACGTAAAATTATTTGCTTTTTACTTGACATACACAGTCAAACTCATATGGTTATTTAAATTACAATGCGTTTTTTAAGTAACACCCCCTTGACGATAACTCAGCCAGGAAAAGGTGGGCTTGTTCGCTGATTCATTGTGGCAATGCGAAAAAAGGAGGGAAAACGTTCAGTTTAAAGAAAACGGGTGGATAGGAGCCCGCCACTTTTTTAAATGCATACAGCTTAAAAAAAGGGGACAAAAACAGTTTCATTAACGAGTTCCCGTCGTAAAAGTTTTGCCCGACCTCGCATAAAATTAAAATGGCATTTTTCTTATTGGAGAAATGTGTTTATGATTATAAAAATTATTTGCTTTTTACTTGACTTACACAGTCAAATTCACATAGATATTTACATTACAATGCGTTTTTTAAGTAACACCCCATATGTGTGTGTATATATAGGTGTGTTTGTATTTTATCTTTTTTTTAAATCATGATTTAATCATTAAATTCTAAAACAAACATAAAACTATAGCAGCATTTCCTTTTGCACATTCATTTTTTTTTAAGTTTATAGATTATGAAATAATTCTTTTTTCTGTTCATGCTGTCTTAGCGGAACTCCCTATTCTTTGATCGAGAACTACCAGTCGGACGTATTATTGCGTGACACCTGTGGTGAGTTTCTGGACACGGTTTTAGTGTGTTTTTACGGGTTAAATTAAAGATCTATAATGATTTAAAACACACATACAAAATCTAAAGAAATAAGTGTGTTTTGATGAAAGCTGTACTGAACAAAATATTCGAGTAAATCAACGCTTTAAGGCGAAAATAGAGCAATCATGGAGGGAAACGTGACGGACCAAAAGCTACTGTTTTTAGGTAAATCACAACTATTTATGATTTATATGACGCACCAGAAAAAAAAACTGTTTAAGATGATCTTGCTACTGAGTTGTGCTTGGCGCACTTCTTTACCAAAGCAAAGTATTTGGTTTTCGTGCAGTTAAATGCACCAAAACTGACCTCATTTTTTTCCCTTATAAAATGTAGGTTTTTTAAATAGTCTATTGCTTCTTAAAGTAAATCTGTGTATTTTGCATAATAAATGTTATTTTAAATTCGTTTTTTTTGCTTTATTTCCCAGATATTGAAGCAAAATCAGACAGCACCTCCCCTGTCAAAAGTGGGGCTTCGAATCCCCTCTGGACTCGCAGTGACAACTCCTTCAAATTCAACTTCTTCAGTGACAGTTCTTCAGGATCTCAGGTGAAGACACCTCCATCAGACGGGAATAAAGAAGCATTAGGCCGGCCATCCTTCTCAGGCCAGTGCTCTGATTTTGCTTTCAACTTTGCAATCTCCAAGGAGATGGATACAAGAGAAACTGCCCACTCCTCTTCCCCAACCAACCAACCACAGGACCAGGAAGAAAAACCTTCACTTTTTCATAATGCTAGCACTCAATCTGAAGCGTCTGCACAACCGAAAACAAAAAAAAAGACGAAAAAGAAATCTGGAACAAAAGAGCAACCTGCTAAAGATCAAAAGAAGGAGGCTGATTATGGGACACGAGAAGAAGAAGAAGAAGAAGAGCTGGTTTGTTATGTTTTCCTTTAAAACCCTGTAGCTATGGAGATTTCATTTTAATATTGTTAAATTACTGATTTTAGATCAAATGTTGATTGTCTTTTAGGGAACTGAAGAAAAACTGAACAGACAACTGGACTGGTGTATCGAGCAGCTGGAACTGGGGCTGAAGTGCCAGAAGGGAACTACTAAACAAAGTCAGTGTGAGCAATGATTTTATCTCTTTAATTATTTACTTTATATCTGAAACTTTAAATAGTTATCTGTTTTTTTTTAGCTATTTCTAAGGCAGGAAGATATTACTTAAAACGTCATCTGAAAAAAGAAAAATAAATGAATGGAACAGATTACAATGACAGAAACAACAAGCATGGATAATAAATGAAAACAAATAAGAAGAAGAATGAAAGGGAAAACAGGGGAACAAATTCAAAAATGGAAATGTATAAAATGAATAATCTAGTGCCTCATACGCACTCTGAAAACAAAGGCAAAAACTTCATAGTGAGATAAAACCAAATCTCATACCAAATTACAAAAAGAAATCAAGGAAAATTTAGCGAAATTATTAAGGTGATCAAAAACAGCATGAAGTACTAAGCAACTCAGTTGCTGCTGGTTAACTTTTAATACTTCTTGGTCTGGTCATCACCTACATTTCTTAGAGATTTTATGTCTTTACTCTCTGCAGAAGAAGAAGCATCTCGCGCCCTGAAAACTCTGCGCAGCTCTAAAGCTCCTCTGGCTAAAAAGAGGCAGGTGATGAGAGCCATGACTGGAGACTACAGGAAAAAAATGGAGGAAGAGAGGACAAGGCAGTTCAAGCTCATTCAGGGAGGTGAGTTGAATGTTACGCAAAGAGTAAAAGTTGTTTATGTGACAAGTTATGTCACAGATGCATTGTTAAGTGATGGTTTGGTTTTTTTTGTTTTGTTTACAATAGAGATTGCATCAGCTCAGGTCAAAGTTGCATCAGAGGCCCCAAAGAAATCTGTTTTCCATAGAAGAGCAGGAGTCAAAACACAGAAACTGTCAACAGATGAGAACCTGCATCAGCGTGAAGGCCAGGATGATGCAACACCACAGTGTCACACAGAGACGTCATCTTTTCTCTTTGTTCCTTCAAAGGAGGAATTTTGTTTCAATTTTTTCTGATATTTTTTTTTTCTTTTTGTTTTGCACTCTGTGACTTTTCTCAAAACTCTTGTTATGTAACACCCAAACAGTAAAGCTTTCCTCAGGATATTTTTTATCAAGAAAAGCTTGCCTCAAGATATTTTTGTCAAAATGCAAGAAAATTACAAAGTAAATACATTTAGCATATCAGAGCAGGAGTTTGCTCTAACTTAATATCTACTTTGTTGTTTTGTTGAACCTATCTAAAGAAAAAAACTAATTTAAGGATGTCTTATGAGGTGACTTAAGCATTGTCACATCACAAGACATCCTTAAATCAGGTGACTCAATGCATGAGTCACCTGATTTAAGGATGTCTTGTGATTAAATCCTTAAATCAGGTGACATAGTAAAATTGTGTAGTGTACAAATATGAAACTGAACATTCAAATGTTTTCATTGTTATTTTGAAGTTCTTTATTTCAAAATAAAAGTGTTTCAATTTATTTTTCTGAGTTTCTTTATTTGGCACAGACATAAGCTAGAAGAAATTAGTATTCATATGAAGAATTTATGTTTTAAGTAGTTTTTTTGTGTTGCTTTCCTTTTAAGCATTTGGTATAGTTAAAAAAAACTTTGAGCAGAGAGAGGGTGTTGGTGAAATTGTAACTAAGCTGTTGAAGTCTGCAACGGGGAGTGAAAAAAGGTTGATTGACAGAGCTTTATGAAGCGGTAAAATACTACTTTTTTGTTTTAAATAATTATTTGTTTTAATAATTGTGGATTTTGGGTCCGACTTTTAAAACTGTTTTTTTAAATTTCTTTCATTATTTTGAGGTAAAACATTTAATACTTTTTTTCAAAATATATAAAAAAAATGTTTTCTTTTAATTTTATGACGAAAATAATTTCCAGTAAAAGTTTTCCCCGCTTTTTAACCGGAAAAGGCGGGGCTCGTTTCTGCACGAGCCTGATTTGATGTAACATACAAAACAAAGAAAGTTTGGGGTTCCAGATGCCTTAATTCAACTCCTGACTGTAAGTTTTTATTTCAAGATACGTTGATTTTTATGTATTGATTTCTTCTTTTCATTAAAATTGTCATAACATAATTTTGCATTGAGTAACGGCCTTTTCGCCATGCTAGTTTAGCTCAAAGAAGAAAGAAAGTAAGTTGGGGACAGATTTAGTTTTCGTAGGGAAAGCACCACGTTTTCGTGTTTTTACTTCATTTCAGGCACGAACGAAAATGTCGGAGTTAAGTGATGAATCCAGTGAGTCGGAACAGCTGGGGGCCAGCCTCTCCCTGTGGCTTGGTGACCCCCTGGTGCGATCGGAGGAGCTGAATGTTCCTCTGGACCTTCACACCGCCTGCTCCATCGGACAGTACGGGGTGGTGGCTGAATGCATTCAAACGTACGCCCCCCCTTATTTTTACTTATATACCGGTTGAGCTCGCGTACTTCCTAACAGTTCACGCGTTGTTTCAAGGCGTGAGGTGAACCTGGACGCAAAGAACATCGGAGGATGGACCCCGCTCATGTATGCCGCCTACATCGGCCATGACAACATCGTGAATCTCCTGCTGGAGGCGGGTGTGAACGTCAACTCCACCACCTCCACAGGACTAACCTCCCTGATGCTGGCAGCCAGCTGTGGGAACGAGAGCATTGCAGACGTCTTGCTTCAGGTAAGAAACCCCACTCCGTCCGTTCCTTTGAAGCTACCAGCTGCTTCCTCATTGATTGACGGCTCCTTCAATCTAAAAGCACGGCGCTGAGTTGGAGCTGAAAGACTCTCGGGGCTGGACGGCTCTGTTTCACTGTACAAGCACAGGTCATCAACAGATGGTCAAGTTCCTGCTGGATCACAATGCAGATGCCAATGTGAAGTAGGTATCTGTGTGTTTTTAACATGTTCTTGTGGCATTTTTCCGATGATGGAGGACATATAAGGAAAATTAAGCTAAAATTTGCATTTCTGGATATTTAAATTTAAATCGCTGAATCAGAAGCATATGAATAGTATTGTTGAAAAAATGATTATATTTTTTACTGGGCAGCCCACAAGCTCCCTGCTCTGCTCCATTCTGATGCATTCACTTGCAGACAAATTGATCCAACAGCTCTGAGGCAAATTTCAAATGAACCACTGTCGCTCTGCAGAAACTATGTCCTAGAAAACGATGAAGGTTTTTTTTATTTTGTCTTAAAACGGCATCATCATAATTAAAAGACCACTGGGAACATTCAAGATAACTGGAGTGCGACTTTAAAGTTTAGATTTCCCTTTTTCTTCCTCCAGAGAGCCAGGATCAGGGTTCACTCCCCTGATGGAGGCTGCAGCTTCTGGACACGAAATCATTGTTCAGTACTTGCTGGACCATGTGAGTACATCTTCTAGTGGCTGAGACCATTTATTCCCCATTATTTTTATGGGTTTTACCCAACAAAATAAGACACTCCGTACATTGAACATGGAATCACAGTGAGCCTTGTCCCACATCATGACCAGCTAATTTATTTACAGAAAGTTAAAGTTGATGACCGAAACGCGAAAGGAGAGACGGCCCGTGCCCTCGCCGCAATTTATGGTTATACCAAGATTGTCAGTCTCATTGACTCACGTTTGCCAAGAATGAGACTAGGTACTGTTTGGAGAACATTTTAGTTTATATTCCCAAAGTTTTGGATTGCACAGCTTTTTTTTTTGTTGCATATATTAATCAGGACACCTTGAAGACCTCAGCTCCTCGGAGGACTCTGACGGCGGTCCGCCGAGAATTCGACCGAGTCGAAGCCAAGCTAAAGGTGTCAGCATCCACGATGGGCCCCAGGCCATCGCCAAGTTTAGAGTGGGTGGCACAAGCAAGCTTGCTGGTAAAGTCTAAGAAATTATTGCAGAACGCTTCCCCATTTGTTTTTTATTTTTTTATCGGAAATGGTTCAGCAAACGGCTTCATTCTTTTGTCAATCCTAATTTTTTCTCCTGGCAGAGCCTTCAGCCGTAGCGCCAGGCTACATGTTTCCGGGTGAGCAGAGTGAAGGCCTCTGCCATCGCGATGTGACTTCACCAATCAACGAGCTGGACGGCCAGAGCCACAGTAGCAGAGGTAAAACACCCGTCTACCAGGAATAACAGCATGGTTTCCTATTTTTTTTTAAATTGTTAAGAGTTTTTTGGTGTAACCTCTGCAGATGACAGCCCGTTCTTTGAGAACAACCTGCCCACCATGAGGAGCAGCAGCAGCAGCAGTGAAGGCCTGCCTCATGTGATCAACTGTGAAGGCTCCTTGGAGAGTAATGAGGTGACATTTTTGAAATAAACGTCTTCTGTATGTGCTTCTCTTCTGCGTGTAGTCACTGCACATGTTCTGTTTTCAGGACTCTGATCCGTGCAAAAGGAGCAGCTCTCGCAGAGCTGCAAAGAGTCATCACTCGAAAGGAAAGAATCGTCTTGGAAACACTGGTGCTGGTCCTCCCAGCAGGTCGGGCAACTGCAAATGCACACGTGCTGCTCCACCTCCATCCTACAACGGCCCAAAGGCAAGTTTAGCTTTGCCTTCATTTTTCTGTCCTTTTTTTTTGTCTATGCGGATGTGTAAATAAATTCTGTCTATTATGTAGGACCTGGCGGATTTCCTGGAGCAGATCGGCTTTTCCAAATACCTCCCGCTGCTTGAAAAAGAGGACATCGACCTGCGGATATTTCTCACCCTGACAGAAAATGACCTTAAAGAAATAGGGATTACGTAAGATGCCCGACTTTCATCCTTTCAATCCGGACAGGATAATGTTTTGATCCATACTTGGCGCCGTTCTTCCACCGCTCATGCTCTTTAGGCTGTTTGGACCCAAACGTAAGATGACTTCAGCCATTGCGAGGTGGCACAGCAACGCTCGACCCCCAAGTGACGCCCTGGAACAAGCTTATGCTGACCAGCTTGAGGCGGAGATGCAAGAAATGGCCATTCAGCTGCATAAGGTATCCATCATCCAAATCCAAGGATGGGATTTTTGGTGACGCCTCTGTGAAAGCTTTTCTCCAATTCCGCCTGTGTAGCGCTGTGAGGAGGCAGAGAGCCTGCAGAGTCAGGTGTCTCAGGAGAAAAAGCTGCGTACAGTGATGGAGGGATGCCTGATGGAGGACAAAATGGCGTGGAAGAGGGTCCACACCGAGTTAGTGGAGAACCACCGGCTGGCCCAGGATGCAAACGCAACCCTGACAAAGGCGAGAGCCTGTCGAACTGAACTGTTCTCTTATCTAACATCCCATGAGAACAGAGGTCTGGAAGGGGAAGGAAAAAAGAATAATCCGGAAGAAGGTGATTTCTTAGTTTTAAGGCAGTTTTGAACTTTAAACTCCCACTTTAAGAGATCTGATGTCCTGCTTTAGGTGGGTCCAACATACAAGGGCTGATGAAGAAGCTGGACTCCTACGAAGAAGAACTTGGTATGGTAATTCGTTAGATTATGCACGGTTTTAAAAAAATGCTGTAATTCAATGCAGATGTTTGTTTATTCTGCTGTTACAGCTGGAAACCTCCAAACTTTACTTCAGAGTCTGAGGCGGCTGAGTGCACCAGAAAGCGTGTCAGACAGCTTGGAGCGACCTTGAGCCCTTCAGGTGACTACAGATCATCACTTGATGGGGGCGCTACGGACTGTCAATTTCATTTCAATCTCCTTCTTTGTAAGGGCCAATGCCTGTATTTGACGGAGGGTGATGCAACCACCCTGAACAATCTCAGACGACGATGAAGAAGAGGCCAGCCTGCTGCAGCAGACGTGCAGCTCCATCCTGGACCAGAGCTCGCCAGAAGAAGACAAGTGCAATGCAGCAGCTGCTGCAGGAGAAGCAGACGGGAAGGGTACCTGACCCTCTCACCTGTGCAAGCTGGTTTTCTACCACAGTGATGCAGAGAAAGTACAGAGAGGGAGGGAAGCCGTTTGAAAATTCTAGTCCTGGTTTTTAAAGCGTGGCTCAGATGGACAGAAACAAATACAATCAGGAAAATCCCAATGAAATGTCACATTTGTGCTGTAGATCCTAACAGAAAGTGTCTTGCTGAATGAAAATCAACTTGTAAAAACATTCTAGATTTTCCCCTCAAACATCCAACATGATTTTTGGTTTCATGTTAGCTCACATTAAAATACAACAAATGAGAAATGTTTGGAAATGCGTTTTTGTAAACCGAGTTTCCATTTATGAAGACTTTAAATGGCAGATCTGTGGCAAAGATGATTTTTCAGTTACATCTAACTAAATGATGTGAGAACCAGTTTATTTTCAGTGATAAAACATTTCAAACAATATAGGTTCAGGTTAAAGTAAAAACTCAAACATGTCATGATGGGATTCATTTTAGATTTCATTCACAGCAGCAATGTTGTGGTGGATTATTAATCCTTAATATTCCGGGATTAGAGTGGATGAACTGATCTCACTTTATGGTTTAGAGGAGGTTCAGCGCAAACTGATAACCTAGAGGTGAAAAGTTTTGCTTCTGCTGGGTTCTATTTATGACAAAAGAAGAATCTTGATTTTTTTTTTTCTTCTAATGATATTTATTAATACAAAGTAGATTGTCTCTAAAGGGGAAGTGTCTCATCAGTTTAGTGGGATTTTCCTTCTTTAAAACATCTCCTGTTCAGATGCAGATGTTTTATTTTGAAATGCATTAAACCTTTAAGTCTTAAGGTTTGAAATCCAAGCTTTTCTAAGACTGCTCTGCTGCTGGCTGCTTTCCAGTGTTAAGTATGCGTCTGCTGGCAGGTCGCCATGTTGGAGATCGGCCCTTACACGAGTGAAGTGTGATCGTTATTTCAAATTAATAGGCTTTAGGATTTGTCAGAGTTGTCCTGGTGTTGCCTTCTGCTCACATTGATGCATAACGATCAGCTGTGCTGCAGCCTATTGCTTCAGTCAAACGCCTAAAAGCTCGCTAACAGCAATGAATTCTCTATAGGTAAAAACATTAACACCACTTACTATAAGTGAACATCTGGTTTTGTGGAACTCAAGATTTCCAGAACAGTTTCAAAGCCATGAATGAGTCAGACTTGCAGGTGCTTTTATGACTTTTACATGAACTCACCAATCCTTCAGGAGACTTTTTACGTCCAAACACGAGTTCACCTAATTGTATGTGCAGTTGTTCAGGAGTGCACACATGACCTTGGTCTGACACTCCAGGATCAAGCGGACAGGTAAGGCGGTCTTCTTTCTCTGTGACGCCTGAAGGTGTGCGATCCAGGCCAGCGTGAGGCCGTCTTCCCATCTTCCTCTGGGAACCAGCGCCGGCTGGGTCAAGTGTACTCGCACATGTGGCCACAGCCTGCAGGGCAGTGAGCGCTGCTCTTCAGCCAGTTCATAATGTGCTCCAGATGTCCGCCGTGGCTGCAGCCCTGACACCACACGAACAGCCCCTTCACCACATGGTGGCACACGGCGCAGATGCTGGCACACTGATGGCACCTGAAGGACAGCCACATTCCACTTCTGAGAACACGTTTCACTCAAAGACTTTTATTTTCTGGTACGCTGATGGTCTTGGAAGCCGTTTGCAGCATAGGATACCTCAGTGGTTTCACAAAAACAATAGTTTCTAAGACCAAACTGTAGTGGTAGCTAATAAGATGAATATTTCATTAATACAAAATAAAAAGCCAAAAACAAAATCTGCATTTGCATATCAGCAAATTAACATATAAAGCACAAAAAGGTGTCATTTCTAATTAATTTCTGTTTTCATATAAATTTAAGCTTTTTAAGTCATTTCTCAGCTTGCTTTGTTTTTTTCCAAAACTTTTTTGTCTTTCTTGGTAGAATTTTTTGTTGTTTTTTTCACTTAAGTCTTAATATGTTATATATATTTCATGCATTTTTTAACTGAGCAAAATGACCAATTCCTGAATTATCTCTTAAAAATAAATAATTTTATATCTATATATATCTATATCTATATCTATATCTATATCTATCTATCTATCTCTATATCTATATCTATATCTATCTATATATATATGTATATAAAAATACAGATATGCAAAATTATTTTTTTTTAAATTCAGCTGTTGTTATGTACTGTTGACGACAAATTGGTATTTTTGGTTTCATTTTTACCATTAACTCAAATTGCAGAATAAATCTTCTACATGAAAAGTAATTTTAATTTCTATTTAACCATTGCTGTATTGTGGTGATCCCTTTAGAAAGGTAAACTTAGAAAGCAGAGACTAAGGTCAGACCTGTCACACATCCAGCCCTTGCTGCTCATTGGTCGCTTGCAGTTGCTGCAGTTGATGTGGAGAGTCGTGGACGTCTGATTCAGACAGGTTATAGCACTGCACGTGCTCAGTTTGATGACCTCATTGGACACGTTCCATAGCTCAAACCGCTGCAGCATGTCTATATAAGACATGTACCAGTGCTCCTGAAAGGGCAAAAGAAAAACTTTACAGTTGGACTTGTGATGTAAAATAAATAAAGGTGGTCATGTTTCAGGCAGTTTCATCATTAAAGACCCACAACGATGAAAACTGGAGTGGGTCCAGTAATGATGAAGGACATGTCTACATAAAGTTGAGTTTAAAATTGAAGTTTGAAGTATTTTACTTATTCAAATTGTTGTGAATCTGGAGCATACGAAAAAATGCTGTTAAAAAAAGGTCGTATTTGTGCTGTAGAAATATGCTGGATGGATCACAACCTCCCCGCTCTGCTCCATTCTGATGCTTCCACTTGCAGACAAATAGATCCACCAACGTCTTTGTTTTCCTGATTTCTGGCACAAAACTGTACGGCTGAATAGCTCCAATCTTACTCGTCATTTTTGCTACATTGTTGTAGGTAATGTTAGGCTGTAAGCTAGCGGAAGAGCGTGTAAACAGATGGGTGACGGGAAGTGGAGCGGGCTTACTCTGCGCCAACAGTTCCACCACAAGTCAGAGTCGAATTTTTAATGAACTACTGCAGCAACTATGCCACAGGTTTTTTGATTTTGCCTAAAAAACGACATTATCATAATTAAAAGAATGTTGCTTAGAAAATAGGTCAAAAGATAATCGGAGTGGGTCTTTATTTGGATTTGTTGTCTAACCTGAGTAAGGTCATCAATCTCCCTTCGGATCTTTTCTCCTAAGACGATCAGCACAGACACAGCCATCTGGACGTCCCCCTGCTCGGCGTAGTAGCTCAGCATCTCCCGCACAATGGGGCAGAAGAAACTAGCAGGCAGATGATGGGTGAACAGCGGCTGGGAAATGGAGATGAGCGAGAAAGACTCGATGGGTGTGAGGCAGGGGACCTCGGCCTCGTTGCCGCTGACGTGCGGCGAGTCAGCCTTGTCCTGCTGGAAGTGCTCTGGGGCGGATGGGTTGTCCACGATCTCGTGGCGCAGCTGGAAGCCCTCCTGTGGGAGCGTGTACTCCTGCTCCTCTAAAGAAGCAGAGGTGGAAGAAAACTGAGCATGGCAGCATCTCCACTAAAGACATGGTGCGGAAGTTCACACCAACATACCTGCTTGGTTCTCATGGTCCATTGAGTATAGATCGTCATCGTCTAACTCTGCGTCTCCGAACATGCACTCTGCTGGGCCGTCGCTGCCCTCCGTCTCCTCATTTTCTGCAGTTGCATCAAAACATGCGTCAGTTGTGGGTATTATAAAAACAACACAAGGACATCCAGATCCTCTGGGTACCCAGACGGTGCTGCACGACTAACTGCCACTCCCACCTTCATTATTATTGCTGATGTGTGAGTTCCCAGTCTCCAAGTGGATGTTATCCTGCCTGCTGTCTCCCTTACCGCGCTCCAGTCTGCTCTCTGAGGCCAGGCCTGAACCCATCTCCTTTAAACTGAAACTAAAAAAAAAAATGTATTTTTTAAATCACAATTCATCTTTTAGGTTCAGAAATACAAACTTTACTTGGTGAATTGGTTTGTTGTCTTTAACCTGTTCATTAAAGGTAAGGAGCCCAGTTTACTGAGGCTGTGGTTAAGACCGGCTGCAGGGAGGTTGGCCGGGTCAGAGAACATAATCCTGAGCATGGTCCACGTCGTAGAAACCTGTGAAGTGAAGAAAGCCACGTTGGCTTCCAACTCCGACAACATGTTGTTATGACCGCTAGCACGAAAAGTCACAGCAAACACGCACAAGGATCAAAGTTACCTGATGTTTTTTAACACTTTGGAAAACAACCACAGATCCTCATGAACATCTGTCATAACTTAAAAGGATAAATATTTTTTAAATCTAACCCTTAAAAGATAAAGATATTATATATTTTTCTAAATGACAAATATATTATTGAGTATTGAGAGAATTTGGACACAACCTATCCGAGCAATTTTTGATGATAGTTTTATGTATATATATTCTTGACTCCTGGGAAAACTGCAGAAAAGGCTGCTGGGAAATCTTACTTGAGGTCTCTTGAGCTCCCGGGCCACCTTGGCGTTGTGATCACACAGCTCTGCAAACGGCTTTCCAGTGAGGAGATAGCGCTGCGCCGTACTGACAAACCAGTCCATGTTGTTACTGTCCAAGCCTGTCTGGTAGATCGTGAGCGCACTGGACACGTGGGCAAACTGTTCTGTCGGGTCGGTCTTCTTGAAGAAAAACAGGGGATTGCGGCGATCACCTCCAGGGTAGGGCTTCCTATTGGTGTCACTGTTTATCAGACTCTCCTTGGCTGCAAAGGCTAAGTCCCCCATAAGCCCGAAGCACAAACCCTCAGGGTTGGCCTTGTCTACAGGGCGGGTAGCATCTTTGAACATGTGCTGGTAGAGTGTACTGTCTTTGGAGCCGGAAAGCAGAAAATATGGATCGTGTTGGTGTCGCCACACAATACCAGTGGTCACGTCTTTGTGCTCCTCGAAGGTGGCAAAGGGAATGAAAGGGCGACGGATATCCCACACGTAGATGTTGTGGTCCACCATCATAGAGCAGGTGGCCAAGTGAAACCTCTTCTCGGGGCGCCATTTAACTCGAGCCACTGATGCGATGGTCTGGACGCAGTAGATCTCTTTAGCTCTGTTAGTGGTCATGTCCCAAACCTTCACCATCTTGTCTCTGCCTCCCGTAGCCAGCCAGCCTCTGAGAAAACAACAACATGAGAAGTAACAACTGCAGCGAGCCACTTCAAAGAGGCAAACATAAAAATAAAAAAAAAATATGACAATCTGAAATTTTGAGTTTACTTTAACTACATTTAAATTAAGGTGTTTTTATAATACCTGTCATCCGGGTGCCAATCACAGCAGAACACAGGGCCGGTGTGAGCGGTGAACATTCTCTCGTACCGATCCGGTCGTCTGATGTCCCACAGCTGAACATTACCGTTCTCAAAGGATGCAGCAAATGTAAAATCCTTCATGCTGAACTGGACGTCCCTTACACTTTCCGACTGACCTGAAAGAGCCAACAGGGGAGAGTCAGAGGATTTAAAGTATTAAAGATGGGAAATGTAAAGGGAAATTTAAAGATCCGCTCCAATCAATTTTTTATTTTTTAATTATAAATTTTACCTTTGTTAGGCAAAATTTAAAAAAACCTGTGTTGTTGCCTATAACATAGTTTCTGCAGAGCTGCAATAGTTCATTAGAAATTGACCTCTAAATTATGGGTGGGGCTGTTGGCGTAGAGGCAACTCCGCCCCCTTTCCCTCCTCATTGCTTTATCTCTTTGCTTACTCTCACCTGCTAGCTTACAGTCCCTCACACCCTCAACCAAACATTACCAGGGCAACAAAAATGGCGAGCAATATTAGAGCTATCCAGTCATCCAGTTTTGAGCAAGATGCCAGCTCAGAAGAGGAAAACAAGGATCTAGACGTCTGCAAGTGGATCAACAAAAATACAGAGGAGCAGGGATCTTGTGGCCACCCAGCCTGTTTTCTACATCACAAATAACTTCTCTTTGTTTTCTACATCACAAATAACTTCTTTTTCCAACAGCATTTTTTCATCTGCTCCTGATTCCCAACGACTAGAATAAAAAATATTTAGAAATGCAATTTTAAGCTAAATTTTTTTTATAAATGTTCTCCATCATCAGAAAAATCCCACAATAACATCAAAAACCCAATTTTCGTTGTTATAGTTGCGTAATTATCATTTGCTTACACGCTATAATGACCATAATATGATTGTCTCAGTTATATCTTTCAGTAAGAAAACAATGACCTGAAAAGTTGTGATTATACAAGAATATGATGTTCCTGTTGTTCCTGATTAAATGACCCACATTCATGTCTGCAACCTGCAGCTTTCAATAAAAAGAAGCTCCATGCAGTAGAAACGCAGAACTCCTCCGTGACTGTTCGTGCTTCGACAGACCGATTCTCCTTCTGCAGAAGTCTAGCAAAAATTCTCATCTCCTGTGTGGTTCTTCTCTTTATTAATGAAAAAAGTCATAACCCTGACATTGATCTGAGTGGTCTCTACTCGCTAGTAGTTACCTGAGAAGGTGCTGACAGACTCCTTCTTACGCAGGTCAAAGCACTTCATCAGGCCGTCCTGAGAGCCACTCAACAGCATGTAAACCTCTGTGGGGTGAAAGCACACCTTGTTGACGGTGCGTTTGTGCTCGGTAAACAGCTGGTCCTGCTTGTTGCGAGAAGGCTTTCCCAAATTCCACGTGACCACCGCCCCATTGGTGGCAGCCGTGGCCAGCAGATTCTCCTCCATCTGGTGCCACATGACATCAGCACAGCTGAAGTTCAGGGAGGGTTTGCGGCCGACGCGTAAATTCAGTTTTTCCACAAACTGCTCTTCCTCGATGGTGTAGATCTTGAAAATGTTGCGCCCGGCGACGACAACTTGGGATGCATCGCGGCACACGCTGATGGCATTGGCAGGAGCGTCCAAGTGACAGAACATTGTTTTGCCACTGATGGTGTTGCTGCTTAGCGCGGTGGTGACCCGTGACATCTTCTCCATATTTATCAAGCTAATTGTAAAAATAAAAATAAAAAGTAAATATAAACATATTTTCACAAAGTCTTCACATGTTGGGTTATTTTACCACTTCATTTAATTCTGCTTAACTGGGTCCCTGTGACTACATTTGTTGAGGGGTTGGTTTAAATATAAGCTTGGGTCTTTAGAGGTTGAACATCCCAAAAGGGTGTTTGAGCTTTGAAAGAAACAATAAAGACATATTGATCTAATATAGCTTCTGTTTTAGTTGCAAACATTTTCACACTCACTTTTATAATATTGCTAGATTTTATCTAAAAAAAAAATAACCTAAAAAAACCAGATGCAATAAAAAGTAAGGTCAAAGAGGTTTGTTGCATCAATTTATGAGGGGGCAACATCCCACCAGCAGGAGGAGCTCTAGGGAAACACATTACATATTTAACCACAAAAATGTGATGGTGAAGGGAAGCACAAAGGAAAACATGTCAAAAGCTTGTTTAAAGAACAAACACCTACTTTTTTACTGAATGATAATTTCATGAATGTCTGACACTGGACGAAGTCCTCTTCATGCGCTCCCATGTGAGCCAGCCTGTTGGTGAGAGAGTGACAAATTAGCAACACAAGTTTGTGCAAACTGGAGTTGTACCATAGATATTATAACTTATTTATATCATTAAAAAAAACAGACTAACAATATGTAATTTTAAAAGATGGTTTAATTTCTCTGACATGATCTGCAACCAATAATACATTTCTATAGGCCGTCTTATTTTAAAATGAAAAATGTATTACAAGAGGAGACATTTTTGTTGAAAAATGTTAAAGAGTGTGCACTGTTTTTTTTAAAAGATTTTATATATATATATATATATATATATATATATTAGATCAGTAACACAAGCCTGTTTTCAAGCGTTGATCACATTATTGATCTGCTCCAGTTTTTGTTCAGGGATGGTGTCTATGTTTAGAGAAACATCCACACAATGTAAAAAAACAAATATATAATTAAAAAATAAACAAACAATAAGGTTAACCTGGGGTTGAACCCTGTCGGGAGTAAACCTACATGACATTCCTGATTTAAAAAAAAACCTGTTCATCTTAAAACATATTTTTCAACATAAACCAGACACGAATTTATAGCTTCGGAGTACCTATTCAGCGATCCATAAATTAACACATGATAGGAAATGTAAGGCTATCTGTTAGCATAACAGTTTTGCGGTGATAAAAACCGCACAGTAGTAAGTTAAATAGTGAGTTAGACAGCTTAAGGAGAACAAGAAAAACTAAGCACGGTTAACGTAAGACTAAAAGTGAATCAGATATCATACTTTCTTGGACTCACCTTATGCTGTAAAGTGTTGTTAAATGCTTGCAGCGCCGGAAGTTGTATTTTTGCTCTAATCTCGCGAGAGTATCTTGGTTAGGAAGCGCGAACGTAAACGGATTGTTTACATTTTGACAGTCCATCGTCTGAGAGCTAACGTGGTATTTGCAATAAACTGAAGGCAATAGACGGCGTTTTAACTGCTAATTTATAGTATAATACCAAAATTGTCTGTGAAATTTTGTATTTGCAGTGGATAATAGCCCAGCTGACATGAGTGGCCTGTTTGTTTGCGAGGAACCGAACATATGGAGGAAGGTTTATGACAAGTACTGGAATGTTGTCGAGGCCAAAGCTCAAGGAAAGAAACATGGGAACCTGCTTAAACTTGATAAGTGGTATATTGTTATTATTATTATTATTATTATTATTATTATTATTATTATTATTATTTCTTTTTAGGCATGGTAAACAACTTCCCTTCATTTGTAATTTCTCAGTACTTTAATCATTCATTGGTATACCTATATTGTGTTATGTTGCTTAATCTTCAGGTCAATGATATGTTTTTCTTACGAAAAATATTGACATTTCTATAATAAACCCTATAATACCAAAAATGTATGTGATCCTCCCGAGTATTACAGACTTAACAATTGGCTCCCTGAAATATATTGGTTTACTTTACATGAAAAAGTAAAAATACGAATTATTATACTATTTACAAACTGTGTCTATAGGTACCAAGAGGAGCTTCCTGTTCAGATTTCAAGTCGAGCAGAAAAACACATCACTCTGGCGGAGCTGGTGAAACTAATGCAGTGGAAGTTGACAGTAAGTGGAGATCTCTAATGTAAAATCCTACAAATATATATTGTCGGCAAGTGTATTTCTTGTAATAAAAGGTTGACCACTTTCTTATGCAGCTCTGTTGGTTTCCCTTTCAGAGAGGGAAGTTTCGGCCCAGGCTACAGCAGTTGGTGGCCTCCAACAGCGAGGATACAGTAGAGAAATGTTCCAGAAATGCTTTTAACCTCCTGCCTGATGTCCAGGCAGCGATTGCAGAACTCAGTTTCCTGAAAGGAGTTGGTCCCGCTACTGCTTCTGGTTGGCAAACATTCATTTCTTTTAATCTTGTGTATGAATGTGCATTAAAAAAAGGCAGATTTTCAGATTTATCCAGATTATACAGACAGATTATGCAGTTGTAGTTAACTGGTCCTGTTAAGTTTTGTGAGGTCCTCACGGCTGCAGGTTTTGTTTTATTCCAGCTGTGTTGGCTGCAGGAGCTCCAGAACAGACTGCATTCATGTCTGATGAGGCCATGGAGAGTGTGCCAGGACTGCCGCCCAACCAGTACACAGCCAAGAACTACACTGTGTTCCTGAGCAAGATTGTTGAACGGTCTAAAAAACTAAACAAAGGTGGGGTTCTGATACAAAACTGTTGTGTGGAATTATCTTGGTGTACTTCTCTATTAAAAGCAACAACAACAAAAAAAAAAAAAACACAGCAGAAAAAAAAATGCAGACAAATAGTAACTGAAATGTGGAGAAAATGATTTTCTGCTTCCTTCTACCCATAGCGGATCCACAGCAGGACTGGACACCTCACAGGCTGGAGTTGTGTTTGTGGGCGATGACCACAGCTACAAAACAACAGTTCCGGCTTTTTGAAGAATTAAACATGAAGAATGTAAACACACAGGAAAAAACTTCAGATTTTGATAGTGAACACATAGCAAAGAAACTCAAAACAGCCTAAATTTGTTCACTCATATATAACCCCTTCTTTGGTGCCATTGAAAGTATTTCTTTTACATAAAAAAAGTATTACAGTCTATTAAAAACAAATCTGATCACTGAGTGATTTTCTTTTTTTTTTTTTTTTTTTTACTTTCCCAAGAGTTAATAAAGTTATTTACAGTTACAAAGCCTGGTGTTACAATGTTGTGTTCACTTTGGTTTTCCATGACTCATAATTTAATAATCTACTAATATTTTACTGTTAAAACAAAAGAAAAGTTTATTTAAAAACATGGGAATCAAAGAAACAAGTGAGAACTTTGGCCACAGTATTGTTTTTTTTATTTATTTTGTTTCTAAATTAAATAAAATCAAAAGTACAATGACCAGTACAAAATAAAACAAAATGTATATGTGTGTGTATCTATAAATATACTGTAAATATTGATGAATACACACGCATACAATATAAAATGTTTCCATTCAGAACATTTAAAAAGTACAATTGGTTGAGAAGTGCTTTGATATAAGTTCTTTCTTTGAAGTTTCTCTTGGTGGAGAGTTGGTTCCTCTGCTTTTATCCGTTTGTAAATGCTGTTTTGGCACAACTTTTTGTCTGGTGTGAGATATTTTATCTCAGAAATTTGGCACCTTTTTCTTGACACAAGGAATCAGCCTGAAAAAGTCCCACAACATGCTCCTCTATGACTTTTCAATCTAATATGTTAAAGAAGACAAAACTAAAAACAATTCCTTGATTTTATACAAAGAAAATATCCGACTACTGCCTTTTTACATCCTTAAGCACTGGTTGTCTTTTCCAAACATCTTTTTAAACCAGCATAGATTGTAATATGATAAAATATTTTAAGGTTTACATTTGAAATGATTTGAAAATTATGCTGTATTTCCTTTTTTTGCGCCCCAGAGCTGATTTGAGAACCTATAAACCAGACAATGAATGATGATATGGTTTAATTTAGGAAGCTACAGCAGGCTGCTTCACCTGCACGGTCCTGTAGTGAGTGTCACCCATACCTAAGAGGAGCTAAATGCTAAGAAAAGGCAACCTGGCGGGCTTGTTGGCACACAGCAGCTCAAAGCAGCTACAGATGTTTGCACTGCGGTTTTCTGTCCCTTATAGATTCTGCAGGTGACTGTGAAGAATGTCACATGCAGCTAACAAGAAAAGTATCGCCATCACTTATTAATGGGGTTATTTAGGTATAAAAAACAAGGCATAGGTCATAAAAGCACAATGAATAAGCATAGGGAGGTCAAAACAAAGCACCAAAGTAGAGCTTTTGCACACAATGTCAGTTAACAAGCAATGCAAAAACTCCATTGAAGATGGTAATAAGTACAAGTGTGGTAAAAAAAATCAAACTATAAAATGATGCTGCATTCTGAGAAATAACACGACTTCCTGTAGCTGTTAAAAATAAATAGGTCTAAAAAAAACAAAAATTTAAATGAATGTTCCTCTTGCAGGGGAAATGCTTGTTAAACCCTACTGCTTCAGCAGAGAGGTGGATCATCCTGGTGTGATTTGAAAGCAGATAGGAAAGTACACACCCTGTTGAATTTTTACAGAGTGCTGGCACTGTTGTTTCAGGTGTGAATCAAACTTGCATGTCACAGATGTGCAGGAAAGGGTTCTATCAGTTCAATTTACTAAAAGCAGGTTGCAACCGTGTGACCCAAAGCCAGGAGATCTGCCTTGCAGAAAATAAACACACCAATTTGGAAACTTCACCCCCTAAGAGTCTGATTTCTCCTTTTCTCCCCCACTTTCCTCCAAAAAGATCTGAACAAATAACACTTACAATCCTTTGAAATTTATTTTTGTACGCAATAATTTTGAGGAGAACCTCTTCATTATCAGTTTTGAGGGCAGTGTGAACTCACAAGCTCCGATTCTAATTCTGCACACATTTCCAGGAGAAGTTATTTTCACAGTCAGCGTGTTCTGCAAAAGCATACTCATTTACTAGCCCTTTTATTTCCTGCTTAACCCTGAAGAAGTTCCAATAAAATCTTAATTTTAAGAGGCACATTAACCTCTCACAGGCATCCTCTTTATCTTCATTACAGGCTACCAGGGTATGTATGCATTATTCATCATCAGATCAACATTTTCAAGACTTCCTGATCTTCACAACTTTTCAATAAGAATACATAACTGCCACATCCTAGTAGACCTTTTCTTATTAAAAAAAGACTTCAAACTCATTCCCATCGTTTAAAACAAAGTATTCTGTCATGTGCTAAGGAGTGCTGACCTTAAGCGACCTTGAAAATGAGTGATTCAAGGATTGATGAATTAAACATTGCATCGAATACATGTAACAGCTTTTTTCTGCTCGGCTTTTTAAAGAACCGGAACCCATTTGGAGAGTGGCGGTGAGGCGTCTGCACGCTAAAACCAACAGTTTGGAGGTGTGGGCACTTCGCAAAAGTTAAACTGCATTGACTATAAACAAGTTGGCAAAAAGTGTAGAAACAAGCTCAGCTACATGAAAACATCTCAAACAGTCCAGGGTTTCACAGGCATATACTTGCACAGTTTGAATTATTTTCTTATCACCTGCTGATAAGAAAACAAACGCTTTTGATAACACATATACAAAAGAGTTTTATCCCCTCTTTTTTTTTTAATTGATCTTTTAGTGTAACTACTGGTCAGTGGCTTTTGACCCAATAAATACTTTTCTTTTTCCCTCCAAGTTTTACCCTCTTCTGTTAGCTTTTCCTATGGCTTACTTTATAAAGCACTGACTTTAAATATATAAAATCAAGTGGAATCCACTTGTAAGATTTTGGCTCTTATTTTTTTAATTCAAAGCCATATAGGAGTCATAAGGACAATCATACCATAAAATTTTGCACCATTTGAATTTTTTTCTCGTTTCCCCCAACAGGGGAAAAATACAAATAAATATAGTCTTATTTATGAACATATAATATACATATTCACTGTCAAATAAAAAACAGACAACAGAATAACACGTTTTTCTTCATAGGTACATTCCTTTACAAATGTATACAGTCCCTAAGAACAAGAAACTGAGGTATCAACTGGGCCTGACGACGACCCCAATGCCCTCCAGGATATGTAGGACAGAGGTCAGGGGCCGACGCATCCACGACCTTCTCCCAAGGTCAGTCTGCCAGAGCGGGAACAGGCAGAGGCGTCCGTGTGAGTGTCTGCTGTGTTTTTCCTTGTTGAGCAACAGACTCAGGCAGCATTTCTTCTCAAAGACAAAAAAAGGAGAAGATGGTGTTCCCATCTTGCTGAAAGCTCCAGAAAATGGCATATTTTACATCAGTAATGGATGTAAAATGGCATTTGCTGCTGAAGTGGTGGACTGTTTTTGTTGTCTTTTCACCGGATCACGACAACGTTTGACTTTCTTTTTCATCTCCTATTTTCATGTCATGTGCGTTTCTGTATCCACAGTGCAAGAGTCGGAACCAGGAAAAAATGCAGATACCGGCGCTCTACAACGTAAATATGACAGGGCAATTGCTCAACTTTAAAGATCCACATCAAATTCAACCCATTTTTCTGTCTAACCTACAGATGTTTTAAAAAATATCACTCAGAGCACCATATTTGATGTGTGATTTTTTTCTTCCAATTTGGTATGCCAGCAATTTTGCAAAAAGTCACAGTCCTGTAAGTTGAAGTTAAAAATTGAAGACAAAAAAAAGTTTAAAATTGATTAGTTCTTTTTGTGTTTTCCATTGACATGCTTTTCCAGAACGGATCCATTGACTCCCTTTTGACTTTCTTTTTAGCTGGACCCATGTGATGAATTCTGTCTAATTTGAGGTCTATATATGAAAGTTGCACTTGAAATAAATGACCAATGAGTCATTTGAAAGAAAAATGCTATCAGTAGACCTGGTGCTGGTAATGAAGAGGAGATATGATGTGTATAAAAAAGACAAAATGCTCCTCCAGTAGGTCTGAGGAACGTTGACCTGTACTTGTTGCTACGATAATCCCCTCTTTAATAAAAGAGACATATTTCTTTGATTCGCAAAGGATCAATAAAAAAGGATTCTTGATGGATTATAAGTTTGAATGGTTTCATGGGGCTAACTTGAGATGAAGCAAAAGGTCGAGTATTTTCGAGGTGCTGAGCACAGGGCCGTCATCAGGGGGGAGGAGGGATTTGCACACCTAGGAGCTCATACGCGAAGATGTTCCAAAAGATGGCAAAGAGGAGGAAGGTGATGAAGGAGAAGACGATGACCCACCAGGAGCACTGTTTCTGCAGACTCTCCTCATAGCTGCGCAGGATCAACAGCCCCATGCTGATGCCGACCACGGCCCCCGACAGGTGAGCCATGAAGCTGGGCTGCGGACCTGACGAGGGCAACGGCGGTGAGAAGCGGAGCCAGACTGCGCGACCCACCTCTGAGCTCACTACAGAGGACAAAGAATAGAGAAACTGCAAAAAATACATTATGAAGAACAACCTGAAAGGGAATGGGTTGAAAAACCAAGAAGCAAAACATTGGACCATTTTTGTTTGACACTTTCTGGAACCAGAACTTAATTGGGGGTCAGGTTCAGGGCTTTTGGTTCTGAAGTAACTCTTGGGCCAGACAGAGATAACAGCAGAAGTGTCAAATATAATTATTCACAGTCTGTTGTTCCTCCTCTGTCAAAGATTTGATGAATGTCTCTTTTTGGCCGATATGATACTAAAGCAGGGGTGTCCAAACTTTTAGGTGAGGTGAAAATGTGTAAGGGTCAACCATTTGGTCTGCCTTCTTTGGACCATTATAATTACATTAAATGTAACAGAACCATTTATTGAATTTTTTTGTAATGGGATTTTTTTCATTTTTTCAATACATCTAAGTTCATTTTTACCCAAATTAATGTGAATTTCATATTTAAAAGTCTGAGCTCTGTGGGAAAACAAGCAGACGGTGATGATTTAAATCAAGGAGATCATTGCAAGAAACATTCAAAATGTTCAAAACTTGTAATTACTTTTATGTGGTTTTTTAGGGCTTTCCTAAGCTTTAAGGACTACGTTTGGCTCATAAAAAAGTAAAATTCTGTATTCGGAGTGATTGAATCTGCAATCACAAAGAAGATCTGATGAATTCTGTTGTGATTTTACATCTTCTATTCCGTTTTATCCCTTTTGGGGTCACGGAGCTGCTTGAGCCTATCCCCGCCACTTCCTGGCAAAGGCAGGGTACACCCTGGACAGGTCGGCAGTCTGTCACAGGATCACAATCACACACCCATGCATTCTCACATTCACAATTTAGGGTAACCAATTAACCTAAGCGTGTTTTTGGATGGCGGGAGGAAGCCGGAGTCCCTGGAGAAAACCCACACATGCACGGGGAGAACATGCTAACTCCACACAGAAGGGTGCCCCATTTCTGTTCTGTTGCAGGTCCCCCAGCTGGGACTTGAACCAGGGGCCTGGTTGTGTTCATCATATTTCAGAGAGGAGATCTATGTGCATGACTCAGTTCCTATTGCTTTTAAAAAGCTATTCTGCTGATAACGAAGTAAAGCAGAGTTTGATGGTCTGTACTGGCCCTAATGTGGAGGAAAAACAACCAAACCAGTTGGAAAGCTAACATGTGTGTAAAAAAAACCCCATCTCCTTCTGATCCATTAGAGTTTTTTTTTTTTTAGTGATGGATCTACTTCTCCACTTCAAGGGGTTAGTGAACCATTTCAGTTGTGTTTTGATGCTGAAGAAAATCCTGCATCTGTGCTTTATGGCTGACTTCAACATAAAGAAGGTAGAGGAGAGTGTTTCAGGTTAAATATAGAGAACATACTGCAAACCAGTGCCAGGATCATGCGGAGCAGCTTGTACGGACAGCGCATCCCAGCCCAGTTCTGCAACACACAAAAAAAGGTTGATCAGTGCAAAACAATCGCACAGCATGCTAAAAAATAATCTCTCTATGTGAGGGCAGCTCATTGAAATGGTGCAGAGATATGATTTTTCACCTGGCTGCTCTCCATTTACTTGTTTCCACCCTGTAGTGTTGTATTAATTAGAGCTGTGGTAATTTGAGGGAATGGGAGAATGGGCCCATGAATAACTGTTGTGAGTCTCTGGGGTAAAAAAGAACAAGGCATTCTGACACATTTACTCCACAGGATGAATAATTGCACCAAACCAATCCTTCCCTTTAGACCCTGGCTGCAGGAGCATGGCCCAGTGCCACAGTTGCCGCTTAATCTCCAGATAAAAAGAAAAACAAGAATGTCATGTAAGATTTAAGGAAAAGTATATAAATAAAGGCTGCCTTGAACATACATTAAAACTAAGATGGAAGTGGTGGAGCAGATAATGTCACAATATTGTTTTGCAAATAAATGATTAATATGATGGATGGCCAGAAGGGTAGAGCAGGGAAGAAAATGGTCTCAGATGGGGGGGTTATGTGACAATACGGCTCTCTGTTACAATTTGCTTTGGCTTGTCTTCACTTTGGCGCGACACAGGAGGAGAAAATCTTTAGGGAATTCACAGACAATCCATTTTACTGCTGCAGATCTGGTTCAAACCCACAGAACATTGACATAGAGGGCTGTCCAAAAACAGTCTCAATGCCAGGTTATTTTTTCCCCTCTCTAGACATACTAGTTTTACAAATATGAAAGACTGATTTGTGCGCATAATGTTTTCCTCATGATTTTATGCTGTCTGACTGCAGGAAAACCGACCATTTGAAACCTCAGATAATGATGCTCAAAGGCAAACTGCTTGGATTTTAATGGGCTAAGAAAAAAGTTGAGATTTACTTAGCAAAATAAAAAAATGCTTAAAAAACAAACAGATGAAAAAAGATGTTACAGCAAAGCTGAGAGACGCCTTTAAGGATTTCCCAGCAACAAACATCGGTCTTGCGCAACAGACCAAAGAGAACATTTACTGCTATGAGCATGCTTCACTTCAGGCCTGTCAGCACACTTTGATTTCCATTTCTGCAAGAATCCCCTCTGCCCAGAGTGAGTAGTGACATTAGCTGGAGTGATTCGTCAGATCCAACACTGCGTAAAGATCTGAAGAAAACAACATTTCACAGCAGGAGAGACAGAACGTGGAAAGAAAAGCTGCAAACATGTATCTTCAAGAAGCTTCAAGGTGATTCCCTGACTGATAGATAACCCTAGTAATCAATAATGGACTGTGAAGTAATGGTTGCTTTAAGATTAATAAACAGGAGGAAACTGAGGAGTTTGAAGAAAACCCTTATCAATTGCCAAATCCTATTTCTATTGACTATTTCTTTAATATTTTTTTCAAAACTCTTCATCAATCAAAACTATTCAGCAAATCCATATGCAAACGTAGCAGGAAAAACTAAAGTCTGTATTTAGCAAAATAAGACATGACTAAAGAAAATTGGGGTCTCAGGACGACTGTTTCTGTCATTTCATCTCAACTGGAAGCCAGCCGTTCTTAGTGCATACAATAAAGGCAATAATAATGATGACGGCAGTTACCATGACGACATTCGCCAGATGAGCTGAGCACAGAGCGTAGACTCCCCCAGAACCCCCCACCACTGGAGCGCGCATGTCTGTGATGGACACTGTCAGCGAGCCTGCAGGAAACACAGAGACAAAGAGAGCGGCAGCATCAGAAAGAGAGCGCACATACACTGTGAAGGATGGTGCGCGGTACTGTACGTGTGTGTACGTATGTGTGTGTGTGTGTGTGTGAGGAAAAGAGAAAAAGCCAAAACAGCAATATAGAGCAGAAAAGAAAACAATGGCTGGGTCCAGACTCATCTCCCAGCTGCAGAAGTTTGTATTTTTTTGCTGCATTTTGCCTCAAAATCTTTTAAGTTCATGCTGTTTTAATGACGCTATGCTACATCAACTGACCTTCACATCCACTCACATGGTCTGGAAAATGGGGCAAATGGATACATAGCTCAAACACACACAAGTCTAACCAAAAATGGTTTTGTTTAGATGCCAAAATCAAAATCAGCTTGTTTTGTCACAAGCAGCTAAAGCAAAAGCTGCTTTTAAAAAGTGAAATTAACATGTGCGACCTCCTAAACGCCGCCATGTCTGTTGAACAGAAAACAGCTCATACCAGCAGGAAGAGCACCAGTTTTGTTGTGAATGCACCTAAATAATGACCTCTTTTGAGAATCAGTGCAATTCTCTTGTTTGGTGAGCGCTTTTCAAAGCCATGCATGTGGGTGTTAAGCAGAGGTAGATCTATAGCATCTTTTCAGTTATGAGACCTCTGAATGTATTACATCGCTGAGATGTTTTCAATTCCGGGAAGTTATGCAGACTCTACTTAGGTTAACATTATAGCTCACTTGAAGCTGGTTGTTATCACAACACATTATTCTTGACTTTTTCAGCCTTTATTTTCAGTGGTGTGTTTGGAATGATTGCTTTATAAAGCTAGTTTTGTCTAGTGAACAAAAAATTCTCCAAACATATGTCTAGAACAGGGGTGAGAGCCACATGTGGCTCTTTGGCTTTGAAAAAAATGCAAATAATTTGAACAAATATTTGTGGTTTTGGTTCGTTTGTTTTAGTTTATTACGTTTTGCCATTTATGCTTAGATTTTTAACATAGTAGATGGAAAATAATGGTAAAAGGTTTAATTAACTTTCATAGTAATCTAAAATCCTAAAGCACATATTTTTATATTCTTATCTTCTGTTGCACAACACTTTAAAAACATTGTGGTTAAATTAGATGGAGATATGCTATTCAAGCCAAGATTTTATGTTTTTCTTTTATTTGTATGTTTTTCCCCCCATTTTTTTCCCCCACAACATTTCTTTCTAAACTTCAGTTTAGATTTTAAAAAGCAAAAAACCTCAGATAAATGATTATACTTTGATTATCTCCTGAAACAAAAAATCATATGCTAACTAACTATATATGTTTTTTTTTTTTTACGTAAGAATATAAAAGTAACAATCTAATTAATGCTGTAATTCTCAGATTGGTGTGTCAACACATGTAAAAAAATCTGCAATCATAAATTTCAATTTTTGAAAATGTTTGTTAGAAAGGTTTTTATCCATGGTGTACAGTATGTAAAAAGATTGGAAAATGTGTCTGTCTGACAGTGAAAACAATTCTTTGTTGTCATTTCCTTTTTTTATCTTATTTTTTTATACCAACGCTGATATCACAATTTTCTGCTCATCAATTATGAAGCCAGTTACAGCTGCTGCAACAAAATAAAAGGTAAATAAGAAAAAAATGAGTTACTTGGATTTACTTTTATTATTATTATTATTTACCAAGGCTGTGTCCCACCAAGGTGGGGTAGCCTAGACAAGGCACACAATTTTAGCTCCCTCTGTCTCTTCCCCAAACCCTCCTCCTTCAGTGCGTGAGTGCGTGTGTGCGTATGTGCGTGCGACTGGTCTGAGATCTGGTCTAAGCCACACCACACTGCACCAGGGTCAGCTGCACAGCCCAGTGTGGGCACCTCCACTGCAGGGCCTCAGCCAAGGCTGGTTTCCCCTTGCCGCTTCATCCCAAGACCAGACCTCTACCACACCCATCCATTCATCCATACACAAACTCTCTCCACCCATCCCTGTCCTGAGCAGCCTCTCTCCCCTGCACCACAGTCTTCCCTCTTGCATTCAACGCTCTTTTTACACCCTCTGTCCATCCCATTCGCGGTCTTCCTCTCATTCTCACTCCACTCACATCAGATTCATATACCTTTTTCACCAATCGCTCCCTTTCCATTCTTTCAACATGTCCAAACCATCCCAGTGCCTTTTGCTCTGCTCTTTCAGCCAACTCTCGCGTCACACCAGTTCTCTCTCGGATAACTTCATTTCTCATACGATCCATACGCGTCACACCACACATACTCCTCAAACATCTCATCTCAACTACATTCAGCTTCCTCTTTTCCGCCACTTTCAGACTCCATGTTTCAGCCCCATATAACGCTGCAGGCACCACCACACCCTCATACAATCTCCTTTTTGCATCCTTTCCCAGTGATCTACATTCAAACACTCTCTTCATTCCCCCCCATATCTTTCGTACTTCATTCATTCTAAACTCTACCTCTCCCCCCATTCCACCATCCACACAGACACACGACCCTAAATACTGAAAACACTCTACCTCTTCCAACAACTCCCCATTTAATGCCACATTCAATCTGCGTTCACCCTTTAACCTCGTACACCTCATCACCTTACTCTTTTCCACATTCACTCTCAACTTCCTTCTGTCGCACACCCTTCCAAACTCCTCAACCAGACGTCCCAAGTTCTCTTCTGAGTCAGCCACTAGTGCAGTATCATCTGCAAACAGCAACTGATTCACACTCCATTCACTGCCGTCAGTATTTATCATGCTCACACCCGTACCCGACACCCTTTCATTCACCTCTTTTACCACACCATCCATATACACGTTAAACAACCACGGAGACATCACGCATCCCTGACGCAGACCAACCCTCACAGGAAACCACTCACTCATGCTATTTCCTACTCTCACACACGCTCTACTGTGTCTATAGAAACTCTTCACACCTTCCAACAATCTACCATCAATACCATACATACTCAACACCACCCACAACGCCTCTCTATCAATCCTATCATACGCCTTCTCTAAATCCATGAATGCCCAAAACACCTCCCTCCCCTTAGCCAAAAACTTTTCACACACCTGTCTCACAACAAACACCTGATCCACACACCCTCTACCTCTCCTGAAACCACACTGCTCTTCACCAATCATACACTCAGTTCCCTCCACTACCCTATTAATCAGCACTCTCCCATATACTTTGCCTACAACACTCAACAGACTAATACCCCTAAAACTACCACATTCATACTTATCACCCTTACCCTTGTACAGGGGAACCACACACGCACTCATCCAATCAAGCGGCACCTGCCCATTTGCAAAACACACATTCAACAATCTCACTAACCACTCAATCACGATCGCTCCACCACACTTCAGGCATTCCCCAGCACACCCATCCACACCTGCAGCCTTTCCTACTTTCAACTTTCCCACAGCTTGCTCAACTTCCTCTCCTGTAATCAACGTTTCATTCAACTCTCCCAATACATTCAGTCTACTTTCCCTTCCATCCATCCCAATCACAGCATCCCGATCTTCCTCCACATTCAGCAGCCTCTCGAAATACTCTGCCCATCTTTTTCTTACTGCATTCCCCTCATTCAACATCCTTCCATCCTCTGTTTTCACTTTCTCCTCCCTCCCCGACACTCCCTTTCGCACCCTCTTCACCTCCTTCCAAAACATTTTCTTGTTTTCTCGAAAATTATCAGTCAACTGTCTGCCCCACCTTTCGTCCGCAGCCGCTCTTGCCTCACGCACAGCTCTCTTAGCCTCCCTTTTCTTCTCCTTATAACACTCATATGACTCCCTGCCACATCACGCCAACAAATGAGACATATAATAAATATGCATTAAAAAGAATTCTATTACATCTGAGTGGAGGTTTACCAATTAGGATTAAAAAAAAAGTATATTTCAAAATTGAGGCTTTTCACATCAATTTATCATTAGGGAAGAAACTTTCCCTTCTTGCAACTGAGGCTTAAGTGGTTCAAAAACAAAAAAATGCAACAATATTTGTTGAGGTATTTATAAAAAATGTAATGGTGTAAATAGAACCAGAAAGCTTAAAACCTACAAACATAAAGGGAATTAGGTTACAGTAATGAATATGAATCCATGCGACTATTTCTGCTTCATATTAGACAAAATGTCAATGCACATCCTCTGTTTTTGCTACTGCTGTAATTGATATTAAAATTATGGTTGTCATGCAATTAATATTTTGAGTGATTAATTAATGCTAAACTGTAATTAATATATCTAACCTAATCTATTTTTAATCAAACCTAATAATCGCTAGTTTTGTGGTATTTTCATTAAAAAATCAAAATACAACTAGAAAAGTGGTTTTATTGTTTTTTTTTTATTATTATTACAGACTTCCAACTATTACTTTTACACCACCAAAGGGTATTTTTTTTCAATCTTGAACAATTAAGAAACGATAATTAAAAAAATGATTTAAACTTAAAAGTATAACAAGAATAAAGTACAAAACATTGATGTAGTATTTATTTCTATTGCAAGCGAAACAAGGCCCTTTGAGGTTTTCATTATCAGAAATTAATGGACTGCTGAAGTAGGCTAAGCGTCTGATGTAATCAGGTCTTTGCGTCGTCATTTAATTTACAATGACAGACACCTTGTCGAGTATTTTCCCTAACAGATGATAGTTATAGATTAACAATGAGATTACTGCGACTATATAATAAATCTTTGTCTATAATTATTTAATCACGATCAATGCAATAATTTAACACCCTAAATTAAAATCTATTGGGAATTAACTAAAGAAAAGGGGTAACATTTATTGCATCACCTTTTAATACCGATCTATCTATATACCCAGGCTGTGTCCTCCTTCAGTGTGTGGGTGTTTAATACCAACCATGCAATTTTTTTTTTTAACATTAAATAGCTAAAAATTTTCTGATTTGGTTAAAATCGAATTGAAGTTACAATGTCTTAGGACATTTTTATTTTCCAACTGTGCTCCTCGTTTTTTTTCCAAGCAATGAAAACTTAGTCTCCAAATTATACTCCTGAAACAACTTTTTAAAGCTGTTATGATGAAGTCATGATGGGACATTAATCTGAAGAAGTTGAAGCCATGGTGACAGTCGCTCGTGAGGAGGCTGTCAGTCTCAGTTAATTATGCAAATGAGCTGATAAGGGAAGCGGAGAGAGCTGATGAAACAAAAACAGCTCTTTCTGAACCTCAGATGGGTTTTGCTGAAGTTGTGATCTCAGATCTATAAAGCATGCTGCAACATTCATATTCTCCGTATCTGTGCGACCTCAGGGACCGCACTAAGTAAACATGTTCTTTAAAAAGCGTCTTGTCAGCCAGTAGTGATGATCATGCAGAGGCAGACGGTAATCAGAGCGTGCTCTTGAGTCACTCGTCTGTCCTCGCTCCAACACCTATGGGCTAATTTGTGTGGATTTATGGGGCATGTGAAGGTGCTTGAAGAAAAGATTCACAGTGGCTCCTTTCAGTATGTCCAACAAAACGCACTGACACAGAATGAATCAACTGTCTGATCTTTTCAGAAGAAAGGGACAAACTTCAGTATTTTCCTTGTAAACTCTCATTAATTAAGCTCCTTGCTCTGCAGTTCTTCCATCCATTCACGTTATCTGAAAATATCTGAAAAAACTTCCTGCAAACAGTCAATAGTTTGGTGTAGTATTCTAGAAAAATTTCAGTGTCACCCACAGATTAGGCCTCCGCAGGGAAGAGACAGACTCCTCTCTCCTCCTGCTCACTTAACTTTGTTGTCAATGTAAATGCTAAATAGGTCAAGCATTTGCACTCTTGTACTCCATAGGATTTAAGATTTAGGACTCCTGCCCTGAGCAGACATTTAAAGTTATTTAGCGTTGAGCTGACACATTCTATCTCTTTTCGTATATTATCTATTCTGGCCACCCAGAAGTCGTCTTCCACCTCCTGAAATTTTTACTGTAAGCTTGCAAAATCCACAAGGACACACTGTGCAAACAGCAAAGATGATGCAATGTACAGAGGGCGAATTCATGCTCCTCATCCCCACAGAGTGGTAGTCCCCAGTGCAGCTGAAATAAAGTAACTTAGCTTCTCTGTCACATCAAACCCACCACACTATTACTGTAACTCTGGGGTGCCCCTAAGCTAAAGGTAAACTTTGTGTTTCTTGTCTCTCTGTGACAAAGTGCAGACAAGGAAAGCCGATCCAGGGATGGAGTCTGACAGACCCCGGGGCTGTGCTGCTCTGAAGCCTCTTCGATGGAGGCACCATCATCCTGAGGAGATGAGGCTTTAATCCCTGGAAGAACCAGGTGAGTCATGCCGCAAGGATTTTTTTTCCAGCTTCTGCTCATTTATCTGCAGTTCTGATCATTTCTCAGTAACAAACAAATACAGAAGTTGTGAAAAAATTGCCGACTGAAATAAAAAAAGCATATCTAACTTGTAAGATATGAAATAATGTACGCCAATTTTTTAGGATTCATACATTTTCAAATTTCCAGCTCTAATGAGTATTTGTTTTTGCCTCAGCTCAAGCTAACAGTCTGAACTCAGGAGTCTTATGTGGGGCTGTGGCCTTTTCAGTGTGAGTTGCTCTGTTTACACACACTCGCCAAAGATGTCTTGCCCGCATTAAATCTTGCAGCCCAGCGAAGAGATGCTCTGCAGTCAGCACTTCTGCAGTCACAGGGCTGTCAGTTGATAATAAAAAAGAGGACGGAGGAAGATTTATTTCCCGAGCACAAATTACAGGATGGGGAGCATGTTGAAAACAGTGGAAGAGTGAGCACAGGAGAAGAAACACATTAAGTCTTAACTATCACAAAATCAGATCTTAAGGTTTTCCATAACTGATGTATGATGGTTTTGTGCACTTTAATTTGAAGGTATGGGACTCTAAACTCACCTAGAGGTGAGGGAAGGCTTCTGAAGGTTTGACATTCCCATATAAAACCCTTACACGCAAGCCTTTATGTCAGATGTTTAAGGTGGTTTTGACATCTTGCATCATGCTACATCTAAAATACATTATTGAGTAAACTTTGTGGGGAAAAACACTTAATCCAAATTAAAAAGGAACAATCAGTGAGCTACAAATAAAAGGTCAGAAGATGCATCACACATTTATTTAAAGTCTATTGAGCCTTAGAGCTTTGAGGCAAAGTGTTAAGGAACAAACACTGTGACTCTCCGCTTCTTTAAAATGTCTTAAGGGAGGAGGACGGCCTGATGATCATGAAGTTGTACAAAGGGATAAGGTTAATGAAAAGTCTTTTCTAGAGGTCTTTTTATAGTTGAAAAGCTAAACTAAGAGTTTGACAGTTGTGCTTCAAATCTATGAGGTGTTCCAGGAACAACTGTGGAATCTGCTCAAGTGGCTGGGATTCTAACATCTACTACTTTGTTGTCCTTTTTTTGCATCACCAATGGGCCTGCAGTTCCACAGGTCTTTGAAGTTCGTGGCCACTTTTGCAGCTTCCTATCCATACTCAAAAATAATTCCCCTGTAAACCACTACAGCTTGTTAGTGTCATCCCCCCAATCTCGTCTGGTGATTTAACATCTAGTTCCAGCAGCTGAAAGTCTAACAGGCATGTTTGGCACCATCTGACTCCCTGATGAATCCTGCAGTTTTTTGCTTATAGGACCAGGTCTTGTACCAGGATGATCGGGCTTAAGAGCAGACGTTTGAAGGTTCGTGGTGGGATTTTTTAATGTCAGCAGCTTCCTCATTCTGCTGCTGATAAATCCCACAGAGTGGTTTAGTCCTCCCTCTTCTTCCTCCTTAATCTATCTTTCACACCCCTCTGCGTCTATACTGGTTTGGCTTTAGGAGCGAGCATCTGGCGTGACTTTTAAATAGTTTGATAAGCTTGCAGATGAACCTTTCTGCAGTGAGGTTGTCATTCATATTGAGCAGAACCACCTGGCTTCGGTTGATCTCTGTAGTTTAAAATAAAGTTTACAGTTTTCTTATCTTGTGTGTCTTCTTTTTTATATTTTTATGGCCCGTAGGCTCGCATAACACTCAATAACGGTACTTAATCTTTTCAGGTATTCAAAAAGCTGGAGAAAACAGATCTGCCGGAAACAATTTGATTACAATTTTAATACAGAACCTTAATGGATCTTGAATTACCATACTTTCATAATGAAAAAAGAACGCTAAATATTTTCTCAGATATTTTCAATATGAGGGACCAAACGGTGGCTGTAAAAGCTACAGATGGTTTTTTTTTATGTCTTCATAAAACCTTTTTCAGCTCAGGAAGGTCTTGGAGGCTGCTTTAACTTGTAATTACCAACTTCAACTGCACTTTAAAAGTGCAGCTTTTTGCTTTAAAGAGCTTCTGGCTCTTTAAAGTGTACAGCCTCTGAGTGATTTGCAAAGAGTAGAGCATGAAAGAAATGGAGAAGAAAAAAATAGATCAGGATGTATTAGAATAACTGGAGAGCATATAATGTATCAAAAATTTTAAGAAAAAAAAAACTGTCCTTTGACATCCCAAGAGAAGCAAAACAAGAGAAACTGAAAATTAACTAAAATAAAATTTGATGGACAAGGGAGTAAAAAAGATAACAAACAAACAAACAAACAAATAAACAAATAAATAAACAGGGTGAATAAGTTACACATAAAAAACACCAAGAAAAGCATGAGTTAAGACCTTGAGGATTGCAGGAAACCCCTGCAGGTGGATAAGAGGAAGTAAAAAATTAAACAAAGGAAAACAAGGTTTAAGAAGAAGAACAAAAAAAAGCGAAAATGAGAAAAAAAGACAATAAACCTCAAGAAAATAAACATTTTGATGAAAGTAGTTTGGGAGAAAGGGTTAAAAAAATAAATGCAGTGAGGAGATGAAATGGACCAAACAACCAGTAAAGGGAAGAATGAGGTTAAAAGGAATAAGAAGAAGGAGGACAGAGGAAAAAGGTAACACATGACAGTACGCGAACCAAAAAAAAATTAAAAATTAAAGGAGGGGAACAATTAAAAAAGAATTTGAAGAGGAGGGGCGCTTCTAAATAAGTTTACCACCAACTTTTTTCTCCTTCCTCTCCAAGTTAATCTTCACCTCTTCTTCACCTCTTACTAGGGATGTAACAATTAATCAATTAATAGATGAATCGATTTTTCTTCTTATAATCCAACTAGATCTATCTGTCTGAGGCAAGTTGTTAATCAAACTATACCATTATAAAATAGTTTAAAAACAAAATAATTGGTTATGTTAATATTGGAAAATACCATTTGGATTGAGGTCCAGTAGGTTTATTTTACTATAATGTGAAAACAACCAAGTATCACAGCATCACAGCAGACAACACACATGTGATTCAGTAAAAAAAAATCCTGCCATCATCACAATGTGTGGAAACACTTTGAATTTTGCAAAGACATGTGACCATGCAGTGTGGTAGAATGCTCTAATGTTTGTATTACTTTGGTTTGGAAAAACAATAGTGGGCTGAACTTTAGGGAACTAAAATGTGAATGAATTTGCCATTAATTCTTGTTTACATCTTTTTTTGTTTGTACACATATTTAATTTAAACTTGATTATCTTGCAAAAAATACAAGGAATCTGGAAAACTTCACCTGTACTGTTTAGGATTTTATCTTAGATTCACACTGGTTGAATTTATGGCTAAAGATGTCCTGGATCCATTTTAGGTCAGTGAATCTGATTGTTTAAAATGATTCAATATCAACTATGAATCATGTCAACAACCACAAATTATGATTTGAATCTTAATTGAAGGACCATAAGTGTATTTAAGGTTAAAATAAAACACTGACAAAAAGTTGCTAATTATAAAAAAAAAGGAAATTATTAAGCTTAATGATCAATGACATAATTAATATACTTATGATGTTAACACTGCAAGGTGTTTGGAAGTATAATATTTATACCATTTTCTTATGAAAATCAACTCATCATGATAATATGTAAAAGCAGCATTTGCTAAAACTGTTCCTAGATCTATAAAAACGTTCTAAATACGTAGGTCAGAGGATAGGTTCTTTTTTTATTTGACATTGACATTATTTTGACATAGACTCAGAAAACTTTCATGTAATGTCTTGATGTTAAGCGCCTCAGGTTTTGGAAAAATGCAGTGGTTTAGGTGAAACATCATGAATTGCAATCTGTTCTCTAAATTTAGGAGGCTGTGAAGGCGAGAAACCTCAGAGCTGATGTGAGGAGACAGATTTTTTAAAACTTATGTAAAGTGTCAAACTGCATTGGAGTGGCAAAACACTCTTTACTTGAATTTCTGCACTTTTCCAAGAAGAAGCATGTCAGAAAGCAGGACCTGTCTTGCATTTGTACATTGACTTCAGAGGAAAACAAAAAGCAAGCCTCATAGAGTCTCAACCTGGGTTCTAAAGGAGATCATGATTCAAATTTCACACCCCAAAATTTACTTGATGGGAATTTGTATAAATGTGTATTTGTCCAATCCAAACATCCACAAGAGCCAGGAAAAATCAATAGCCTCCTCAGAGGTATTAGGCACAGAACTGACAGTCAGATAGAGGCTCAATAATTCTGGTGCATGAGAGGAAACAGGAGGAAAATTTAGCTATAATGAGTGTTGAAACAAGCGTGACCAGAGTGGCTGTGGAGACTTGTCACGACCAACTTTTCAGCTGTATTTAGCCAATCTTGTTTAGAAAAGACTTACATTTTTCCAGCATAATGAGAAAAGAGCGCAACACCAATTCCTCTGCTCGAGGGCAGGAAGCTGAAGTGATGGCTACAGAGAGAATGATGGGCTTCTTAATCAGAAAACCTTGAAAATCTGAGCGCTGCAGTAAATGGAGTATAAAATGAGCCTCCAACAGAGAGTCTGACTAACACTACTGTCCCAGATTGCCTCCACGCAGACGCACAGATAAGCTATAAAGGTAGCAGGCTCGCTCCAACCTTAGTGGAAGATGTACAGCAAAAATATTAATCACCATGGTGCTGCTGTCAGGCGGGCCGACAGGGGACGCTTGCAAGGAAAGTGCGTTTGTTGTGACCAGGAGGAGTTGAGGGGTGAGATGGAGGGGAGTTGGGAATTACCATAATCACACTGGCGAGCTCTTCACCACACCAAGGTCACCCTGCTTCTTCAGTCTCCACTTAGCACCAAGGGAGTGCATGAGAAACCCAGCAGTTTAAACAACTTAGGAGTTTGTAAACATACAGTTTTCCACATCTCTGCAATGACTGGAAGTAAATGCACAGATCTGACCTTGGAGAACAGACACAGCAACAAAATGACTCCTCACAATCACAGAGTCTAAAGTCAGGCCTTCAAAGTCACAGGGAGGTGAGGATAAATTATATTCACACTGAGAAACAGAAAACACAAAGCAACCTTTTTTCTCTTGTACCCCCAAAAAACACCCCTGCTCGTTACAAACAATCCCAACTTCACCTCAAGCCAATCAGATTAACGTGCTGTGTTAAATATTTATACCCAAGCTTGAAATTAGTCAGAGAGACAGACCAAGCCGCATCCCTTTGGCCCACACAGTGATTAATTCCGCCTCTGGGTCGCTCGTGTTTCCTCTCTCTTCTTCTGTCCTCTCTTGTCTATTTATCTCCATCTCCTCCTCATTAAGAGCGTTCTGTTGCCGTTCTCGCTGATGCAATGTGAAAGAGTGGCGAGCGCCTTTTTTTATCTGATTTCACTTCGCTCAGAGTAATATTTTCCCCTCAAGTTTCACAAATGTCGCCTGGCAGGCAGTAAATTAAATGCTGTGATCATGGTTTATGAATAATCTTAATGGAAGATTTACTGCACACATAACAGGGAAACAAGTACATTGTTGAAACCGTACTGTAGGTCATTATGAAAATGTAAGCCTTATGTATTTTAACAACCAAAAAGATGGTCAAATTCTACTTTTATTTTTACAGATTTTGTCCACTCATTACCTAAGACGAAAAAATGCAGTTTAAAAAAGGTCATATTTGTGATGTAAACCAAACCCATGTGTGGGCCACAAGCTCCCTGCTTCAAGCTCTAAGCAATGGGGAGGAAAAGGGGTGGTGTTGCTCTGCACCAAAGGCCCCGCCCACAACTTAAAAGGTTTTGTCCCAGAAAACAACACAGGCTTTTAAAAAACACTTTTTTTCCCTAATTTTGGCACAAAACTGCATAGCTTAATGCCACTGGGGACGCTTTTGAAGAATGCTCATTTTTGAATATTGTTTTTTATTTATTTTTTAATTTTTAATTAAACCTTTATATTAACAAGTTTCCAGATTTTTGGTCAGTTTAAAAATGCACAAAATAAGACAACAGAGGAACAGCTGCAATAAATAAAAATGAAAATGAATAAAAGATCTTGGGAGCTGCAGAGACTGTTCAGCTCTTAGCTTAATGTTTTTATTTGATATTTACATTAATTCATGTATTCATCCTTTTTTTAAAACCTGTTTTGTTTGATCTTTTTTTAAATTTATTTTTTAGTAATTTATACCCAGGTTTATTTATCAATTTATTAATCTCTGTTTTCAGTGTTTGTATTTTATTCCTTTTACATTTTGTTTTTAATTCCTGTGTTTTCCAGAGCGGTCCTCCAGTGATTAAGCTCTCTCAGTGAACAGAGCCGTTGCAGTGGGATCTGTGGTTCTGTAGCGTCGTCCTCTGTGAACATAAGTGTTCGCTGCGGTGGACAGATCCCCAAAATATTGTTTCCTCACTTCAGTATCATGCAAGGGTTCTTCTTTGCATCATATAAATCATTTTTATGTTGTGAGTGTGGGGGTCAGGGGGTTGTGGGGATTGTGTGTTTTACAATGTTTGTGTGTATTTGAAGGTAATTGTTTTTGCCATCGGTTTTTAAATCGAAGACATTTTTTTTTACAATGTAAAGCATTTTGCATTATATTGCATGAAAAGTGCTTTATAAACAGTTTGATTTGATTTGACCATTTTGACAGTGCAGTACCTTAATTCACTTGCAGCTCATGTTTACAATAGTCAGAGGAGTGGAGGGAAACTTGAAGCACGTGTAGTCTGTCTAGGTCAAAACCCAGCAGGAGCCTTGTGGTCAAATGCAACTTCCAGCACTGCTGCAGCCTCGCCCGAATAATCTTTCAAATCCAGTCTATATTGACTGCTTCCGCGTTAAAAAAACATACAATGTTGGAGTGCTTTTCAATAATATTCACATTAGCTGCATGCAACAATGAGGTCACACCAGCATGCAGTCATTTCTCATTTCAGCTCCTAATTCCAATCAGACCGCATGTCTCGTCCATCTGCTTGATGAACGCTGCTAGGAAGTGTGAAGACAGATTTCTCACACTACCATGCCTGCAGTTTGCAGTCAACAGTTTGGAGCACACAAGGATGGAAAAATGTCTGTGCACAGTTCAGATCAGGGGCCACAGGAGAAAATATAACAGAGGGGACAACAGTGCTCAAGCCTACACAGTACCTGTAAAATGGTCATAGTTTGTCCATGTTTCCACAGCAACAACGCTGCATTGCCCCTCTTATGTTTCTGTCTATGGTTACGCTCTTTAAGATCAGGCTTATAGGTGGTTGTAATTTCTTTTATACAGATATTTTGAATATTTTTAATCGTCTTAAAGGACAGATTTTTGTAAAAATACTCAGAAGTTTTGTAATAATGTCTTACTGGGTTAAAATATGGATATAATAAAAGGTAAATTAGCTCTGCAAAATCTGAAACTGACTCAATCATTTTGGTAATTTGGAAGAATTCAATATACAGAAAGAAGTGGCAAAAGGAAATGGGAAAGTCTGACTAACACTGTCAAGTGTTTTTTTTTTTACAAATTATAGAAGAAGAAACTTCATTTTATTGGGAAATTCCTAACATGTTTCCTCAGTATTACAGATTTTTTTGTTGCTGGTTCTTGATGTGGATTTACATAAAAATATGCAAATTTAGCACTAAATAATTTAGTTTTGGGGGTTTTTCTTTGCACAAAAAATTGATACAGATGTAAAGATTTTCACTTAATTTAGTGAAGTTTTTTCCTGTCTAATTTACAGGATGATAGTCCTGTATTGACATTTAAAACAGGTGAGTCATGCTGCAGATGTCACCTTGAATCTGTGAACATGAGTCGTCTGCACCACAAAAAACTCAGTCAATATTAATTTAAATATACCATACAGATTTATACATACTATTATTTTATTTAAGCTATATAAAACTGACGAGCAAGTTTACCTACTTTTGCATAAATTAAAAATAAAATGTTTGGTAAAGGTTATTGTAAAACCATTTTTATGCCTGACAAAAACTGACAATACACAGACTTTGTTTATTCTTCCTTTTTTATTTAGTTTGAGTTTGAGAAAGTACCACTAAAATATTTTGTAAGTTAAAACAACTATACAGATAATTTGAATTACAGTACAACATATTTGTACCACAGTTGTTCTATTTTTTGGTTCTTCACATAACTTTTCTCTCCTTTCGAATAAAAAGAGAAGCACTGAGATTCAGCTAAGATCCACACTTATAGCAAATCTGAAATGGATATTTAGCCAATTAAAGCAACACAATTTTAAATTGTTAACATTTGTTTACGTATATATTTTCCTTTTTGCAAATCCTGTGCTGTCTCCTTCTTAAAAGGCATTAAAAGATTGAATAAAGCATCTCTTTCCTGTTCTGTGTAAAATTATAAGTTCTAAAACCAAGAGTTAAAAAAATGTAAACTGACTTTTTAATAAGTCGCTCAAAGATCTTCAGTTTGTTGCAATAAAGATTAAAAAGACAAGAAAAAAAAAACGAAGCCAGAACATGTCAACATGGATCCAGCAGCTTATCTTTAAAGTAAGGAGTTTATTTGTCTAAGACTACATACAAAGTGCGACTGACACCCTCTTGCTCACTGAGATATGAGCCAAAGTGGTCTTCTGGCATATATGTCAGGAGGTGTTTGGCCTGATGGAAGACATTAAAAGTAAGAAGGTGGTAAAAAGATGTTCTTTTTTATTAAATGAAGTTTGACTGTTAAATAGAATCCAAATAAAAAATAGAAAGACCTTTATCTCGTGCAAAGCTTTTGAAATCAAAAGTGGAGCTCTCCATTTGCAGAAAACTCCTAAAGGATGTCTGAGTTGTTTGAAAATGAGCAAGGAAAAGACACAATGTCTGATCGGCCCTGTTTGGAAGTAATTACAAAATTTTCCCTGTCATCAGCAGCCGACTTGTGCTTCATTTTGAGCATCGATGCAACTGTTTCCCTATCAAGTCCAGTACATAAAGCATCACATTGTCTATCCAGATAAAAATCTTTGTGGCAAATAACTTCCTCTTTAAGATACATTTGCAGAGATCCGCGTTCATACAAGTAAATACGTAATAAACTGTTGAAAGCATCTCTTTTCTTTTGGGACTGACAATGAGCCTTGCAGACCACAAATCCACAGAAAAACCATAAATGTGCAGTTTATGTTAGCAGATGCATACGCAAATTTAAAGACAAGACATAAATGTCAAAAGCAACAAACAACCAAAAAAAAGTGCAGGTGATCTAAAACACTGAGTTCTTAAATACAAAGGCACCTGGACAAAGCAGGTATTTTACTATTGTGCTGCTGCTAAAACCCATAAACTGAAAAACCTCCTTGATGAGATATTTTTTTGCAAGACAGAAAATATGATGCTTTTTCTCTTCAACAAAGGTCTTTTTACTTTCTTAAGATTCAGGTTTTGCAGTGCATTGTTCTTCTTGGCTGTAAAAAACAGTTAATTTTTCTTTCATTAACAGAGAGAAACAGACAATTCTGTCCACATCTGTAACTTTCTATTTAACCACCACAATCAAAGCAGCCCATTCAGACATGTATTAAGTCTTGTTGATTAAGTTTATAGCTTTTGTCTGAAGTAAAGCAGCAGCCTGACAGCCTGACAGTGCCATCTGCAGCAACGTTCAGCTAATGTCAACAAAAGAAAGAGGTAAAGCAATAGTTAGCGCATTAATTTGTCTCTTTTTCTTCCTCTGCTCATTCAAGCAGAAACTTGCTGAGACATTTTCACATTTCAATAACAGTCAAAACTCTGAAGGAGCGCACATGACATTTAAGAAGCCTTCTCATGCTTGGTAGCATAAAGGTGAAGCACCTGTCAGCATCTGTACGAAGACAAGATCATCTCATCCAACATAATTCAGATCATCGGTACCCGTTAAAAGTTTCATTTCAATTTTTTTTCCAATATTTTTGGTTATATTTGCAGCTTTCAGTAAAATTGTTATTTTGTATACTGTTCATGAAAAAATATGCTTACAGGGACATTAAATTTTAACACTTTGTAAAAATTTAAATCCACTCAGTGTTTAAGAACATGTTCCACTTTGCTGAGGTACAATTTTGCTTAGACTTGAACTGATAACAATATTCATTTGTATTCAATGGCTCATATATAAAGGTCAGACTACTGTGAAATTTATAACTAATAAACTGAAACAAACTCACTTAAGAATAGAGCTCAAAGTAAGGATTACTTGTCATCATATGTGATTTCCTCCCTGCTTTGCACCCCTCTTATCCCCCTTTTTCGTTCCTCTAGATTCACGCTGCAGCTTAAATCTCCAAAGAGCAAATCAAACCACACTTTGGTTAATTCTCCTGAGAGAAACTCTGCATTACTCTGCCATATTTCCCCTTTTTTCTGTCTCTGTCATCACTGCTGAAAATAAATCAAAGCCCCAATAATTCATGAGTGTTAAGAATGTGTTCGTGGAAGTGTTTAGCGAAGAAGTGGTATTTTTTTCTTCCAAGGCACAAGGATTTTTGAGCAGCTTTAGCTCCTTTTTAATGCGTGCAGAAGGAGGATGGTGGAAGGATGAATACAGAATGAGAAATTTTAGTCGCACAGAGAAAAGCTTTAGAACCCGGTTGAAATGTGATTAATATGGCAGTTGTTCTCAAAAGCAATGCATGAGTTTAGGTTGTATAATTTCAATCAGCTGGAGGACAGGACTAACTTTCTGTTGCTTAAAATGTGTGCTAAACACTTTCTTTTAGTTTCATACAACTTCCAGGATGTACACAGTAGGGATGCAACGATTCCCTTTTACACCTCAATTTTTGGGTTATGGTTTTGTTTCGGTTCGATATATCATTTGTTTATTACAGAACAACAACAGAAAACAACAGATTTGGAAAAATATTTTTTTTAAATTTGCTGATAAGCAAGTAACAATGAAGAAAAACCAGTTGGGTTAAATAAAGTCTGGTGTAATGCAATAAAACAGTAAATACTAAATCCTTCGTCAAATTAGCACCTTCAACGTAAAAATACTGGTATGCAGTTAGGATGCAATAAATCACTTGACCCAAAATTCAGTTTAATGGTTTCACATACAGTTCGGTTTTCAGTTAAGAATTGTGGCGTCCCTCGTACATAGTGAACTTAATAAATGATAGATCACAGGCAGAGTGCTTGTCAAACATGTGTAAACATTAAAAACTAAAACAAAGTAGGTCGGTGCAAGATTACTGGTGCAGAACAAAAGAAGCAGAAGTTTCTGTTTGAGATTGTAAGTTTGTTTCCTAAGCATCTGTGTGTAGGTCACAGTTTAAATGATGGCAGGTAATGTAAACATGTGTCAGAATTTTCAAACCACTTTTTTTTAATAATCACATACACATAAACAGAAAATTTAACTAGTTTTACATACAAACCAACCCTAAAATCAAAATGTAGAGTCAAATATTAGTAAGCAGAGTTGGATAAAGTTCCAAAAACTTTGTAAGTCTATCATAATTTTAAGGATGTGCTTAAACAACAAACTGGAATGACTTGATTTTCACTGAGAAATTGCAAAACTGATGTACTAAATTCATAAATCCTTTAAACTGATTTTGAACATTTTTTCACAAAAACTGCTTTTCTGTTACTTTTTAAGGGTAGTTATTTATTTATTTGTTTATTTTTTACCACAAATACATGCCATGACACAGCTAAAGGGAACTGGTTTGATTTAGTTTCATGCTGCACCACAGAAATTTGCAGAAATCTATCAGCCCTGTACATATAAATTAAACATTATGGTGGCTGTTTGTCTATTTCATTCATTGATGGTAATTTTTATTCAAATTTAAGTTTCCCAAAAAATATCTATAAGTCAGAATTGATTATACTAAGCATGAATATTTAAATTCTTTAACCCTTGTGCTATCCTATGACTCCACCCTTATGTTGACGTGTTCTCCCTACCATGACAAGGGTGGATAAAGGTGGAAAGATTTCACGTAATCCATGGACACCAGTGAAGATCACAAATCAATGAAGAAAAAAGGTTCGGCGCACTGTCTAGTGGGTCTAGATGACCCCACCTCCAATGTTAAAGTGCCTAGGATAGCGCAAGGGTTAATACAAAGCTTTTTAAATGTAAATGATCTAATTTAAAAAGGTTACTTTGCGGTCTGTGAATGGGCACAGCTTCCTGCATGTGGCAGTAAATCATTTAAATGTTTTAAAGTTTAACTCAACCAAAATTTATTTTTCAATTATTTGAAATGTCTTTAAAATAAAGGGATCCTGTGTTTTATGTGTCATTAAAATAAGTTATCTTTTAAAGTTCACTTACCAGCCAGGACTCCTGCCATGTAAAGCAAACTAATCCGTAATATGCCATGGACCATCTCCAAGGGAACACCTATCATCAGCTGCAGTAAAGCGTTGAATCCTAACTGCTCCAAACTGCAAATGCAGCACAAAAACCAAATAAACTTGAACTTAATGATCCGATTTAAACTGATGTTGCCAAGCAAATGTTAAGTCAAGGTAAGTGTATTTTCATACCCAACATGCATGAACATGTAGCTGAAGAAACGCCACACTTGGGCTCGGTGGCCGGGATGGTAAACCAGTGGGCTTTTCATGAAGTCAGGCTGATATGTCTGCAGAACCCACTTGTTGAGCATGATGCCGTAACACATGAACACAATAATCTGCAGCACAAAAGAGGAGGGAAAAAAAGTAAAAGGTGATGTAGGAAGCAAAAGCTATTGTACTGTTTTTTCTGCATTCCTCAGCTCATTTTGTCCTCTTGTAGAGACAATTGCTGCCTATGATGGCTCATTGTCTCCAAAATTAAAACAAAATTGAACTATTATCATTATCTTTGTGATTACAGACCATTCAGCACCACTGGAGGCACAATGAGAGCGATCCCTTTTTGTACTAATAAATGAATGTGAATTCAATTAAAATCCCAACGTTTCATGACGTTATTTGATTTTTTCTTTTTTTTAACCACCTAATCTCAAATCCCCTCAAATGCAACCTCTTAGGTTTTCCAAACATGTAGGGATTTTTGTTCTTCCTTTCAAAAGTGAGCATAACAGGTCAATTAATGCCACTGTGGTGGGCAAGCTGTTTGCTGACCTGGTTTCTGAGGCCTCCATGTGAACTGAGAGGCTCAGCTTGAAGGAATGGCATTAAACGCAGTAGCTAAAGCCCCTGGCTTCCAAACGGGTTACCGGCTCATTTCAAGCTCACAGTAAGAGTGTGACATCAAAGGCTGGAAATCTCTTCATAAGTTGTTTAGCCAGCAACTGAGCCAAGGCAATATTCAGTTTGGAGAATTTAAAATCCTTGCAGAATCATGAATATAAATGTTCACATATTGTGTTTAAAAGCTAAATGCCACTGCTGTGACCTCTGACCTGGACGATGGTGACAATGGCGATGAAGACCGGAGGAGGACACAGGCGGTTTTGATGGAAGTACCAGCGCCGGTCTGTCTCGCAGGGCAGTATTTCGTAGGCCACATAGCGGACAAAACGTTTGTACAGACCCAGGCCCGTCTCGTCTAGCAGGATCTCCCGCTGCAGCGTGCGGCGACCGTTGGCTATGGCTCGTCGGAAACTGCTGGAGCGTTTGCTGCTCATCTGAGAAAACCATTAAAAACAGGAATGTTAGCTTTTGATTCCTGGATTTTTGCATTTCTAAGTTCATTTTAGAACCCAATTGACTGCACTCACGGTGTATAGAATTAAACTGATCAAAGAATATTTTTACATTAAAATATGCATATTTTCACATGCATTTTTGACACTTACGAAGCCATCATTAGCCAAAGAGCAAACTGGGAATAAAGTGTTGTTAATAGCTCACTTCTCTTTGAATTGACCACCATGACCTCTTCTGCTCATTAGCCATAATCTATCTCATGTATTCATAAGTTCCATGTATCTCATGTAACTTCAAAAGACCAGCTTTGCAACACGTTTTTTTTCCCATCTGGGATTTTCAGTTGTAAATAAGTTACAGACAGGTGTGTTAACTAAGGAAACTGAGCTGAAGGGAAAGTTTTCAACCACTAGTTTGTTTATTGTCCTTAAGGTTGTAGCACTGAAATTCACTCTACTTAGGTGATCTGTTGCAACTTCAACTGATTTGTAGCATAATAATTTCAGTCATTATTTTTTGTATCTCTTTTTGATTGTAAAGGCTTTATTTAGGTTATTTTTGTTTTATCTTCTTTAATAGTTCTACCATTTTCTATTAAAATGTTAAACATCTTTTTATGTTTTCCGTTTTTGATTAAAAAGTATTCTTTATAATTTCTTGTTGCATTCAGAAAAAAAAATGGTACAAAAAGAAATCCTGGAATCAATCTGTGGACCAAAATGTCCTCCAAGCTTTTCATTAATTAAAGTATGTTCTACAGATATGACAGATGCACAATGTAGCTGCTTTGCACGTTCTGCAATAGAAATAAAATATTCTTTAGAACATTAATTCCAAGTCTCTTGCAGAGGTTTCTACTCATTTTTGGCACTTATCACTTGCTTTTCTTTTGTTCGTTTCTTTCCAAACCAGCTCAATCGGGTTCAAGTCGCTGCATTGTTCTGCCCATTTCCTGTTTCTAAGGTTACAATTTTTAATAATTTGTCTTCATATGGTTCTGGAAAACCATACAATTCAATGGGACAACAAAAGCTGCTGTGGGTATGATACCTTTTTGTTTTTATGCACACATAGAAGTCTGAAAGTAATCAAGAAAGGTTGTAAAAGAAAAACAGTTTTAAATTGTACATTATTGTTTTTTTTCTCGAAAAACTAAATAATTTTTTTGGGTGACATAACCATGTTTTGATTAAACCTCCAGAAGTTCACAAGTTATTTTTGTACCATTTAAAATACAAAGAGATGATGGGAAGTGTAGGAAGGCTTACACTGTGCCAGTGGTCCTGCCCACAACTCAGAGGAGAATTTCTACTGCTGCTCTGCAGATCTAGTTTTTTTTTTATATTGGCTAAAACCGGCATAATTATAATTAAAAGACCACTGAAAATGCTTTTACAGTAAACCCAGAGATGATCGAAGAGGGACTTTGGGCTATTTATTTGGCTTTACTTCTTTAAAAGAGGAAAACACAAGTTTTCACGGATTCTGTACATATGGATAAAAAAATTAGCTGCAATACTTTTTGAAAGAACTTCCTTCAACAAAACTTGATTTATCTTACTGCATGTAGAAACTGATAAACTGATTCCAGATTCTATGAGAATATACAAATATTAAAAAAAATCTAATCAGCTAACCTGCATTTTAAAAAAATCTGGAAAAAAACGTATAAGGATATATACAACAAGTTTATTATTTATACGTATTGTATATATAATAAGTATATTATATATAAGTACATTATACTTAAGGAACATTCTTTTTTGTACCAAAAAAATGAAGGAAAGAAAAACTGGTGTTACATAGGCTGATAGCTCAAAATAGTGTAAAGTGTAGATATTTTCATTGTTATTTATGATTTTTTATAAATTATTACTTTTTAAATCAAGGAACAACATTTTGACATAGAAACATTAAAATATAATAACTTTTGCAAATAATTAATCTAATAATTAATATTTTATTTGAAATCTTTTGTTTTCAAATAAAACAAAAGAAAATACGGATTCTTTAATTATTAATATCAGTTGGAAATTGAAATTTGAGATTGTACAAAACTGTAGCTAAATATTAATTTAAAAAATTAGTTAATTACAAGTTTTCAAGTATAGTTAAAGCTTAAAGTAAACACGCTGCAGGGGCTAAGATCTGATTAAGGAATTTGAATGAGAAACTAACTTATATGAAACTTAAAAACCCAGCATATTATTGTCTGTGTATATATGCATCTCACCTAATCAAAAAGTCCAGGTTTGCTTGAGCAGCCCTGCAGCATTCTGCAGGCCAATAAACCCAGGCCTGTATAATTTCATGAAGAAGATGCTTTTAATCCTAAATAGAGACTTTAAAGACTGAGGCAGAGAATTGTCTTTATAAACCACCAATATGTCTACAGAAAACACCTTAAATAAAACAGAAATCTTACTCTGTATTAGCATTACCTCTTTATGTCAAGAAGCATTCATAAATCACAAATAGATAAAACTCCTGACCACTCTGATGTGGCCGAAACAATAGAGCTCAAAGGCGCAAACAAGATGACAGAGCAGTACACCAAAACAAAAGTGCTGCCTCAGAAAGGAAAGGAAGCAGAGATGATGGAGCTGCTACTAAATTTAGGTCAGAGCCACAAGCTTCCTTAACCTTGGAGAAAATTGATCTGGGGCAGTTTGAATCTTGTCCAAGAAGACTCATACCCACTTTCACTGTTTCATGATTACCACCTGTAGTCTCAGACACTGTAGATGTTGCGGAGTATGAAATTATAGGTGAATGTCTCTTAGTTTCTGTTAGGTTGTCTCCTGGTTTTTTGCAGAGCAGCAGGAGTTCATTAGAAATACGCCTCTGAGTCATGGGAGAGACTATTTACTTGCTCTCCCACTACCTTACAGCCCCCCACCCCCAATCTGACATTCCTGGTGCAACAAAAAATGGTGAGCAATATTGGAGCTATCCAGCTGTACAGTTTAGAGCCAGATGCCAACTCAGATGGATCTATTTGTCTACAAGTGGATTCATCAGAATGGGACAGAGCAGGGAGCTTGTGGCGTGCCATGGTAACTTGTATCTCACACGTGCAAGCTGTTTCAAACTGCATTTTTCATCTGCTTCTTTGAATAAAGAACCAGTTCCCAGAAATGCAATTTTAAGCAAAAGTTCTTGACATATGTCCTCCATCATGAGTATAATATTACAAGAATATGTTAAAAAGATCAAAAACACAATTTTCCTCTTTAAGTTAAATAAGAATGAACATATATATATTTAGACTACGGGGACCTTTTGTACATGAATGCTTCAACTCACTGTCTTTACAGATTAGACTCTGTGTATCATGCTGCTCTGAGGTTTATAACCAATTGTAGAGCATTAACACATCACTGTGAACTGTACTCTCATGTGGGGTGTTCATTTTTGTCCACAAGAAGGCAAGGACACTGGCACATTTTTTATTTACAAGGCCATACTTGGATTGCTTCACTCCTACATTGGAAATTTACTAACGAGGAGAAATGTTGATTCTTATTCATTGTGTTCAAATGGTCAACTGTTGCTCAGTGTTCCATTTGTCCGCACAGAACTGGGAAAAATAACTTTTTCTTATGCTGCTCCCACTGCATGGAACTCACTACAAAAAATCTGTAAGCTCCCTGTACTTATTTCTTTAAATGATTTTAAAGCCAGACTGAGAGCACTTGAGGTCAACTCCTTTAAATGTAACTGTTTTTATAATTGAATGTAATTGTATTTGTTGTCTATGTCTGTAACTTTTTGCTGCCTCTTGGCCAGGACTCCCTTGTAAAAGAGATTTTTAATCTCAATTGGACTTTCTTGGTTAAATAAAGGTTAAATAAAATATAAATTAAACTGCCTGGTTAGCAGGTAATAAAAAGGAGACACCGCTTCATTTTCTTACATTTCAATACCAAAATATGTTCCATGAAAGGATCAAAATGTGTTCTCACACATGTCCTTCTCTTTGGTGCACTCTGTTGTTTATTTAAGTTCTGCTTGGCTCTGTGACAACTGCTGTCTCCACGCTGCCTTCTCCTCCATTCATGCAGGCTTTGCCCTTACTGAAGACGCAGCTTAGCTCGGCTGTCTCTTTGCCTCACCCTTTCTGACATGCAGGTCTGTCGCCTCCAAAGTGAGCATTAGCAGCCTTTGAAGGGACGACAGGGGAGCAGACAATGATGCTTGCACGAGGAGTCAAAACTTGAAGCGTGCAGAGAGAAGCAATGCTTCCAGATATTATGTGACACCCCAAAAACAATGATACCGGAGAACACCCTGACTTGGGCATTAGTAACTTCATCGTCACAGTTTGCAATGCCTGGTTGGTCCAGAGTGACTCCAGCATGTTTTGAAACTGCAACAAAAGTCTTCCTAATTTTGGCAGCTAACTGTTAACTCAATGTTGCTCCAGGCTTTAGTCTCCATGTATTTATAGATTTATTAGAAACAGCACATGCTTAGTTTGTAATAGCTAATGCTAATGAGCAAGATCGTAAAAGATTTGGTTTCAACTCAACCCAAGAGAGTGTAGTTTAACCAGAGTTTGCATGTGTGACTCACATTTCATGAAATAATACATCTGATTGTTGCAAACTACATGGCAAGACGAATTAACCAAGCTTACACTGTGATTCACCATCACCAGGCGAGCAGTATTAATTCTCTGAATTAAATCAAAATTGTGACTCATCCAAGAAACCAAACAGCGGCGTTCGCTCTCCTGTGCTCCTTGTCGCGGCCTCGCACAGCAGCATCTCAACCACCGCGCATCTGAAGATCGCTGATTCCACCCTGACCCAGATACTCAGGGCCCTTCTTGTTCAAATCCTTTTAAACTGAGTTTGCCCTTTTCCCTCTCTATCTGTGCAATTTGTGGCTGCACAACCTTTCTCCACACTTTAATAATTGCACAGATACAACTTAGAGGAACCCCCTTCACTCTGGGACACTTACCCAAGTGCATCAGCAAACCATTCAAAAGTCTTGGATTTTGGCGTGGGATGTGGTGCTGTCATTATTTTCTGCTGTCCCAGGAGGGGGACTCACTTGAAGCACTTAAAGTCACTACAGAACTTTGAAACATGGAATACAAACCCTTTACAGAATGAAAGGTTCTTCAAAAAGGCTAAAGACATAAAATCACTCACAACACTGACAGTGTAAACAGATGGAAATGTGTATTTTTTCTTTTTTCATTTTTCTCATGATGGAGGGACATATATTAAAGAAAATTCAGATTAAAGTTTAGAGTTTTTCCTTATTCAAGTTGTTGTGAATCAGGAGCAGATGAAAAAAAATCCGATTTAAAAAATTGTAGTTGTTAGTTAAAATCTACAACAGGTTCACCACAAGCTCCCTGCTCCGCTTCATTCCGATGCATCCGGTGATGTTAGGTTGGGAGTGTGAAAGGCAGGAGAGCATGCAAACAAATAATAATAATAATTTATTTATCCCACGATGGGGAAATTGTTCTCTGCATTTGACCCATCCCCTGGGGGAGCGGTGAGCTGCAGACGAGCCGCGCTCGTGAGACGGCAGCTAGCTGGGGAGAGCGAGGATTGAACCACCAACACTGCGGTTATTGGACGACCTGCTCAACCGCCTGAGCCACTTGCTGCAAATGGTTAATAGGAAGTCAGGTCAGGGTTACTCTGCACCAACAGTCTCACAACTTAGAGGCAAATTTTTGGTGAACATTTGCCGCTCTGCAGAAGTTATGTCCTAAAAAAATGACACAGGTTTTTATATAAAACCGGCATAATCATAATTAAAAGACCACTGGGAACGCTTTTACAATAGATTAAAAAAATGATCGAAGTGGGACTTTAAGTGATAAAGGATGACAAATTATCATCTAAGGTAATAAAATTGGTGTTTCCTTTTAACATCAGATTATTCTTTGATGTATTCACTCATACCCACAGCAATAAATCAGAATTCAGGCTGACCCACTTCCACCTTAAACACATTCATACAAATGTCAGTGTTTATGAATAAACAGCTGGTCGTAGAGCATGTGTTAGTCGCCTTTCCTATGAGAGCGATTTATGCAAAAAAAAAATGTTTTCATTTACATACAGATATTGACCAATTCTCTCTATGAGTGTGTATCTGTGTTCATACATGCAAGAGTGTATGCACAGTTCCCCAAGAGAGGTTTTAGCCGAGCACCACTTTTTCGCCCTTCTGGCTGAACTGATGGGAGTGCTCTGGCTAAGATCAGCCTGCATGAAAGATGGATTGAACAGGAACGATGTGTGAGGCAGTCTCATATTTGCGCACATGCCACGGAAATGGCTGCCTAACGGCGCAACACAAACACATTTACACCCACCGAGGTCTAGACAGGTCGTGTGGATTCATATGCTGAGAATTTGAGGAGACAAATGTTGAAAACTCTCTTCCGATAAGAGAACTTTCACCAGCTTGTGATCTAAAAACTCAATTGAACGCGCATGGAAGATCGTACATCTGACACACCCAGATGTTCATTTTCTTTGACCACAAATCAATAAAAACATCATTTTAGATCACACAAATGAACCCAATAAAATCCCCTCCTCATTAGGGTTTGTAAACCCCAAACCAATTCAAAGGAAATAAATCAACACCAATGAAACATTAAGTCAACTGGGATATCAAATCTAGGGCTTTGCAAGATTGCATACCTTCACAACCCCATAGGGAGCAGGATTCTATGCATTATTCTGCACATTACGGGATGGAAACCTAGTTTAGTTGCGCTGGATATTGTGCAGACAGGAGCGCTTTATTATATGGTGACTCTAAAAGGTTATTTGAATGTATTCTGAAGTAGATGAAAAGAAGCTCAAGGACTCAGAGAGCCTCAGCACTGCATGCGTTATTTGTGGGATATCATTGAGGGTATGAAGACACAGGAAGTGCCAGCTCACCTACACTGCAGGGAAATGTAAATCCATCCAAAAATGTGACTATAAATCACACTGAAGCAGACCAAAAGACTCTTAGTGGTCTTCTTTCCTGAGTTTATTGCCGTGTTTGGACATATACACTCATTTAGGGCCCATTTAACAAAAAGAATCACACCATCATTACTGTACTGAGCATTCTCAAATAATATAAGAGCACTTCTTTTTCACATTTATGGTTGGTGTTTGAAACTTTATTTCTAAGTTTAAACAAATACGAGGGGAGAAAAAAACGTCCAAGGAAAACCTGTAGGTATCTGCGGATGACCTGCGTGATAAGTTCACGTGACAGATTCCCTCCAGAAGCCTGGAGAAAACTGAGGGCTGCACAGCTCTCACATCACAAGCTGCACGACAGAAGGCCGGATCCACATCAACATTTGAATATCCTCTAAATTACTCAGCAAATGTGCAGTGGCGGCGCTCATGCGAATAAATGAGAGTCTGTCTGTGTTTGATACAGTCTGCATATAGGGTATGAAGATGAACTAAGGTGAGAGGTGGCTTTAATTTCTTATACACTTCCTGAATTGTGTTTGTATGTATGCAAGCTGTTTCTCAGAGAAGAGGAACAGCATTTTTCTATCATGCACTCATGTGCATCTGCCAAATAAATCTTTAAAAGTCGGGCCGGATGACTGATCTTCGTGCAGGGCTGAGCATTATTCTCTGCTACTGCTAACACTGTGCTGATCAAAGTTCATTTGCATTTGGCTGATTAGCAGTTTTAAGTGTCTCCTTAATGCAGACACATTTTTAGAACAATTTTGTATTTTAGCTTCCTTGTCTGGACTCATGCTTAGAGTGAAGGAAGAGACTTTAAAGGAGAAGGAAATGAGATCTGAGGGATTGAGGAGACGTGCTCACATGGAGGTTTGTGCTTTAATGAGTTGAGACAAAGAAATATGCGCTGAAAAAAATATTTAAAGGGATTATGAAGGAAATCTAAGTGTGTACAGGGGGTAAAGTTGAGAAAAAAGCCTCATACTGTCATTTCTCTACATCAGCAGTGACTTTAGAAAGAGAATCCGCTTCAATAAGCCACATCATGTGGCTTTTAATACAAGATCTTTGTAACACAACACAGAGAAAATAGATAAAAGGTAGGAAAATAATAAAGTCATTTAATTTGAGAAATGATGGTAAAAAGAAGGTTTAAAAGAAATATTCATAATTTTTTTTAAGAAGAATGTCTTTTGTAGGAGATAGATCAGGCACAACCTTCACATTAACATCCAAGATTATTCACTAATCCATTGTGTGGACAATTGATAATGGGAATTTTATAATTATTAAGCTTTTTCTTAAATCCTTATTAACATGGGAAAAAAGAAAAGGCATAAAATGGCGCATGCTTAAAATAAAAATAACATGGAAAGAGATTTTTATAGAATTTTTGGAATCATCAGATGTGATTGTTGCTCTGAATTCTTGGTTAAAGGTGAGGATAAAGGACTTTTAATTTATTAAGTCAATTTCTTTAATAAATGTCTGGTGTCTCAGTTCTATTCACTGTATTTGGTTTTGTTAGATTCTTGATTTCTTGTCCTGTTTTTTTCCCGTCACACCTCTAGTTTCCTGCACAGTAAACCTGAAGTAATGATTTAGGTGATAGAAGCCACAAAGAAAAAAAAAAGAGAAGAAAAAGAAAGCAATCAGCTGTAGAAAGAGGAATTAGACTGCTTAATTTAAACTAGATTTATTCGAGTTTTTATTTCATGTTATTTTTTTTTTATTTCATTAAATTTCACAAAATGTTAAATCACAAATAAGCAATTTTAAAAGAAATTTTACAGCAATATTTATTTTCTTAAACCTTTATTTACCCAGGAATTGTCCCATTGAGATTAAGAATCTCTTTTTCAATATTATTAAAAAACAAAACAAGTAATTTAAAAAAACAATATTACATTTTAGAAATCAAAGCAAAGTTCCAGAAACCAAAGCACAATTCCAAAAAAAAAGAAGAAAAAAGAAATGACATAAAAAGGAAATGTTCTAGGCGACAAAGGTTAATCAAAACAATATGTTAAAAAACGAAACACGACTAATATGTTAATTTTGATGATTTAATTTCAATTCAGTTGATGCAATTCAAAGCCACTGAGTACATTATTTTATTCTACTCAGATTGTTAACTCTCATCATGCCTGACTTTAAAACCGACCACATTAATAAATGCATTTTAAAGCCCACACCTCCATCAAAGTTCTAAAACAAACTATGTGATATAAATCTTCTTCCTAGTCGACAATATGAGTCATAAAAATCTCCCTTGCCACTCAGAGAACCTGGCATTACAAAGTACGGTGTCTATATATTATCAGCTGTATAAGGCTGGGTGATTTACACAGCCACACTCTCACAGAATCAGTCTGGAGCTAATCAGCTGGCAACCAGTGAGGATTGATTAGTAAATTACAAACAGTGCAGTGTGGGCACGCTATACTCCATTTACATTCATTTCTTCCGGACATAATTGAGTTGGAATATTTAAGCTGCAATAAACCAAATCTAGTGCCTTAATACAGGGCTCTATCAGCTTTGTGTGGGTGTTTTTTTTTCTGTGCTTGCTGTGTGTCGCTTGTGAAGTTTAAGGTCTGGATTTACCGACACATTAAGTGAAGAGATTGATTCTTCTTTTTGCAGGACAACCACCTCAATGAACGAGTCAATTTTTGCCACAGCAGAGACTGTTGGCTGCGCCTGAATCGATTCTTTAACCTTTCTGAAATCCAACGTGAACGTGTAATGTGTGGAACTTTGTGTGTGAGCTGCAAGAAATGAAATATTTAATAAGTTTCACATGTCTTGGCTGTACAAACATGCAGGGGTGGATGGGGGGTGGGGGGTGGGGGTGGGGGTGTCAGCTTACCAGCTCGATGAGCTCCTGGTAGCACACCTGTCCCTCCTCATTGCTCTGGACAAGGGCTAACAACATGTCCAGTTTGGATGGATCCAGCTGCAGCTCATGATGCTCCACCAAGCTGGTGAAGTTCTCCACTGGGATGAAACCGGTGTTCTCTGGGTCCAACTGTGGAAAAAACAAGACAGAGATGACTCTCAGATGATTGTTGTAAATACTGCAGGAAACCATCAAGCAGAGACGACGCCTCAATTTGCCCTTGAGAGAAACTACATCGTTAAAAAACAGCAGGGATTTATAAACAGGCTCTAAATATAGTCAGGGCAAATGAGAGCAGCTCAGACACTGAGAAATAAAACATAGGATCAGTCTATAAGACCTTTAAATGGCATTATTGAAACTTTCCATTACAAACACAATACTTTCCCAACTGTGGTCGGCTTTACCGTCTTTGCTTTTGGTTGAATGCATCCCTTCTATCTCAACGTGCAGCTTTTTTTTTCAGCATCACTCAGTGACCACATTTTCTTGCTGATGCTTGTGTTTCTCCCGATAACTGATTGGAGTCATGATACAAATAAGAGTGCCAGGCTACAACATGCATGTAATCTACACTCACTGGCCACTTTATCAGACACACCTGTCCAACTGCTCGTTAATGTAAATTTCTAATCAGCCAATCACATGGCAGCAACTCACTGCATTAACGCATGTGGACAGGTCAAGACGATCTTCTGCGGTCCAAACCGAGCATTAAAATGGGGAAGAAAGGTGACTTCGTTGGTTGTTGATACCAGACAGGCTAGTCTGAGTATTTCAGAAACTGCTGATCTACTGGGATTTCCACTCACAACCATCTCTAGGATTTAAAGAGAATGGTTAAAAAAAGATCCAGTGAGGGGAAGTTCTGTGGGCAGAAATGTAACAGTAACTCAAAGAACCACTGATTACGACCAAGGTCTGTAGAAGAGCATCTCTGAACACACAACTCGTTCAACCATGAGGCACATGGGCTACAGCAGCAAAAGACCACACCGGGTGCCACTCCTGTCAGCTAAGAACATGAAACTGAGGCTACAGTTCACACAGACTTACCAAAATTGGACAATAGAAGATTGGAAAAAAGTTGCCTGGTCAGATGAGTCTCCATTTCTGCTGGAACATTTGGACAGTAGGGTCAAAATTTGGCATCAACAACATGAAAGCATGGATCCCTCCTGCCTTGTATCAACGGTTAAATCTGGTGGTGGTGGTGATGTAATGGTACACTAGTACCAATAGAACCTGGTTCCAACGTCACAGCCTACCTGAGTATCGTTGCTGACCATGTCCATTCCTGTCTGACCACCTCTTCTCATGGCTACTTTTAGCATAAAAACGACCATGTCATAAAGCTGGAATCATCTCAGACATATTTCTTGAACATGACAATGTGTTCACTGGACTCAAATGGCCTCCATAGTCACCAGATTTCAACTCAATAGAGCCCCTTTGGGATGTAGTGGAATGGGGGATTTGCATCGTGGATTTGCAGCCGAAAAATTAGCAGCAACTGACAAGGCTGTCATGTCAATATGGACCAAACTCTCTGAGGAAATGTTTCTAGCTCCTTGTTGAATCTATGCCACCAAAGATTCTGAAAGCAAAGGATAGTCCAACCTGGTATTAGCAAGGTATACCTAATAAAGTGGCTAGTGAGTGTATAGGGTCTTGTTTAATAGTTTATGTTCATTTTATTCAAATACATTTTTTTTCTGGCTGTAACATATTGCTCTTATTGCTCAATTTTCTTGCCGTCCTTTGCCTCCTTAATTCTCTTCAATAGAGTGTCAATTTGTCATGCCAGCTCTTCTAAGTGTGTCTCACAATGTGCCCCAAGACGAAGCGAAGCAGCACCACATGCGAAGGCACCTTGCTGTGCCTTTTTTTTAGCATTTCCTGCTAACAGAGCCTCATTAGGTTTTGCAAAGTAAATCAACAGTGTCTTGCTGCCTCGGGGAGGAGAGGGCTCTCAGATGTTGTGTCAGTGTACAGACCGTCATGCTGGATCACCGTTAGACATGTCCACAAGAAGAATCGCATCCAGGCTGCCTTGATCTTAAAGCAATCTGCTCTCACACGGTTAGACAAAGATATTACACGGATGCGTGAGGAGGATGACATTAAACTGTGCTGCAGCATGTAAGCCTCGGCTCAACGCCTGTAGGAGTTTCAAGGCTGGGTATGTAACATTAAATTTGTGCTCCTCTTCCTTCAAAGACTTTTTTATTTTTTAAACAAACCTTCAAAATCTTTTTACAGAATTTGATCAGCTTTAGGGAACAATTGAATTTCCGTACGTGGGGGACTGCTACGGAAGCAGGAATAAAAAGAGTTTTGACGAGACTTGATTTGATCAAGACATTCAGTGCACGATGTGCTGAAAGGATTTACTTCAACAAAACCTTTTGCATCAAAACAAACTTTCAACAAAGAAATGTTTGGCATGATTCGCTTTGCAGTTCCTAAAACCTTTAAATAATTAAAACACAAACAAAATAAAAAAAGGGACTTTTATTTTTGTCACTTTTCCTCACAAACAATAATCCCAACATTTCCAATGGGCTAAAGTGCCACTTTAATCATCTTCTGATCTTTTTTCAAAGCATTCCTAGTGGTCTTTTAATTATATTTATGCCATTTTAATCCAAAATAAAAAACACTGTGGTGTGAAAGTGTTATGACACAAATTCTGAAAATTTAATAGGATGTAAAACGTCTTTATGACAAGAAATCCACTTTTAAACCCCTTTTTTTTAAATATTTTCCTTGCATGTACATCGGGTAGCATACAAGCATACAGTAAACAACAGAGAACACATTCCAAAAAAAAAAAAAAAACATAGCAAAGTGTCCCAAAAGGTGTAAAATGAGAGAGAGATGTGGATGGTTGGTGGAATAATGAAATAAAAAATGTTGACATTTAAGCACAAACTGATGTAGAAGAGAAAAGAAAAAAAGTCACAGCAACAGAGACAGAAATGCGGGGGTAAAAAAGGATTCCTCACCATGAGTTGTTGCGGAACATGTGTGTCTGTCTAGTACAGTGGTCTGGCTGTGAATCCTCTTCCTTTCATTCTTGTAAGTGGGCTGTGACACACTCCAGTGCTACGCATCCACTTGCCACAGCAGAGAGATAGATCAGATTCTAATGTGCTGCTGGCTCAGCCCAGGCTGACAGGGAGGAGCAGAGCGCCGCGCTGGGGACGTCTGATAACTGTCAGCCTCCATATGTCAGCACATCTCTGCACTACGGCGGCGCCTCACATATATGTAAGACAGGAAACGGTTATGGAGCTGAGGAAGAGCTGTCAGGCGGCAGAGACTGAATTCTCTTTGTTGTGTGAACTTGTTCAAAGAGGAAAGTTACACTGGGGAGACAGTCTGCTCTGAAGAGGATACAAGCAAGAGAAGGAGAGCTTCTTGTCGCCAATTAGGGTTATCAATTACAAGGGTGATGGTGCAGCGGTGTTGATTCGAAGGAAGGGAGACAGCGTTGAAAGATGAAAGGGAAAAAAGGCTTGAAGAAGGAGGCAGTTATTGAAGCGATCCAACACTGGTGAGGGCGACATGTGTTGCTATGGCTACCAGTCGCCTCTGTCATCCCCCCCCCCTTTTTTTCCCGCCGACAAATTGGCATTCCAGAGGCAAAGGAAACACAAAGGGAGGGGAAGAATCAGATGAAGAAAGGACCGAAGGACTCTCGGGGGGGGGTCTAATGCAGATGCATAGATCCGAACCACTGAGGTGCAAATAGAAGTGAATTGAAAAATGGAAATCCTTATAGAAGTGGAGGGGAGAAGGCAGACCATCATGGATGGAGGTTGAAGTTGGAGAAAAATTATACTGGATGTTGGATTATGAAGGGGAAGGACTCAATCAAAACTGAAGGATGACAATACAAACATGAGTTTAAGAAGGAGGGGCAGGCAGGAGCAGACAGCTGACTGCAGTGGGATCATTGCAGTATTTACCCCCAGGACCTCTATTACCTACAGCACTGCGACTCGTAATGTGTCCAGTCAGCCTCAGATTTATCCGTCTGCTTCACCGAAGCTGAGAGGCAAACCTTTGCAGCTCTGGGCAAACCCCAACAACAGATTCACAAAAAATCAACTGTAATGCAATGCAGGATCGCAAAGGGTCCTTTTTTGCCAAATCCAGACTTTGTCTTTGAAGGGCTTTGACTGGTTTGCGGTCCAGCAGGTTTGCACAGATAGAATAATCTAAATTAAACATTCGTAGCACAATACTCAGACTTTTTTGGGTCTGACTGACCGCAATAAGATTGATAAAAACCCTTTTAAAGGAAAATTTCAGTGCACTGATTTATGCTGAAACCTTCTGCAGCAACCCTGCTGTCCTCAAGATGCACTTGTGTTCACTGGCAACTGGCCCACTGAATCTGAATTTATAACAATGCATGTTCAGCTGTGCTATTATTAGCACCTGCCAATGTCATAGCTCTAGATATGAGGCACTCCACATTCTCAAGTGCGCAAGACTGACTGACCAATCAGCTATTTCTCCCTACAGGTTACAGGCCTAAGTAATGACACTGACTTTTTTTTTTCCAGCTCTTCTGAAGAAATGCCATGATGTCCTGAGTCTGCAGGGTCTCTCTCCCACCTGTCTAAACTCCCTCAACTCCTTCTTGATCCAAAGCAGGAGCGACTTTGCTCTGAGATTGTCCAGGCTAGTTGAGCTCTCACACTTTTCTCAAAAGGTTTAGCCCTGCCACTCTTTGAATGTAACTAATTTCAGCCCCCTATATTTATGATCTCATGTTTTAAGTTACCATCCACAGCTCATGACCATAAATTTGGAGCACAGACTGGCAAATTGGCAGCTTTGCTTTTTTCGCCTCTGACTTCATCGCAAACGTCCAGAACATCATCATCATCAGTTCACCTGTCAGCACCATTCTCCATTCCATCAGTGAATACGTTTCTATGACACTTAAATAACCAAGAACCAATTTTCAATTAAAAAAAAGATAATTATCATTTTTTTAAACAAAAACCATAACTGTAATTTGAAACGTTTAGTTTTTGTTTTTGCAGGCATTTCTCTTTAAAATTCTGTTCAAATAATTTAGAATGAGAAATTCTAAATAAGATAATGCAAGAAATGCAACAACAGAATACGTGATAAAGATTGTTATATACATTTCTTTTTACTACAGTTTTAAAATAAATAGCTTACTACAATTCTGAAATATCAACATAATCAGTCCAGAAAAGTTCAAGGGTTAAGAACTGGTTTGCTTTTTTCTTGAGAAAATGTGAAAACATCATTTAAAAGGTTCTAAGCTACGGTGTCCCTGAAGTACAAATCACACTAACAAATCACCCGAAGCAAAAACATATTTAAGATCACAATGACAAGTAAAAAAAATCAAAAGAAAAAAAAGAAACATCACATTTTCGAACTCAAAAATTCTATAAACCAAAACACAATACCCCCCCCCCCCCCCCCCCCCAAAAAAAAAAGAAAGGAAATAAAAGTGAGATGTTTGAGAAACAAAAACAATTTCCAGAAATCAAAGTGAAATGTTAAGAAATGAATCAAAATACGTAGGTATTTTGGGACAGTGCTGATTGGATGATGCTGTTTGATTTTTGACATTTACATTTTTTCTAATGCATCCTCAATGTCTGCACGTTGATTAATTACAGAGAATATCTAGAGTTGTTCCTTTTTTGTTTCATTATTTATATATTTCATTTTGACTTTTGTTTTCCAGGTAGGTATAATGGGTCATCGCTGACTAAATGATATTTGTCTATCATTTCAACTGAAAGTTATTTGTCATAAAGCAATACTGGATATGCTCCATACTAATCATAAAACTTCTATTAGCATTTAGCATTTGCATCTATTATGCAAACATTAAAGGTGCCTTTGAAAAAACTGAAATGTCATCTTTTGCGGTTTATTCTTTTGTTTTTCCTTTTATATGCACAATGTGCACATCCATCATTGCAAAAGTTTGGCTGTTGTTTGTTTTTGTGTTTTTGTGGGCGTCATGAAACGGGCGGCACCCTCAAAAAGGGAAAGAGAGATTAAGTCATCTTACTTCCGGGTTGAAAAAGAGCTCAGGAAAATAACTAATATTTAATCAAAAATGTGTTCTTTTGTGTACCAAAGGTAATATCGCATTATATACATGGATATTGTTTACTATAAAAGGCTTAAAAATAGCATGGCCCTTTAACATTTCATTTGTATTTATGGAAATCACTTTTGTTTTCTGAAATGTTTCGTTTTTATTTTGTTTCATTTTTTTGGAATTGTGTATTGGTTTCTTTGATTTCTAAAATATATAATATTATTTTTTTCATTATTTGTTTTCTTTTTTAATCGTCATTTTGATCCTAAAATGTTTTTTTTGTTTTTGAGTGATTTCTTGGCCAGTTTAGGGCCACCGTACTAACACCGTCCTCCCAGCAGATGCATTGCTGCACTGAACATGTGACCTAAAGAAGCCTGGAAGCCTCCAGTTAATGTTCTTAGTGAGAATGTCATATTCATTAGCTGAGTAAGAAGGATCATCAAAGTATCAAACCATAACAGTTATGTCAACAATCGAAAACAATGTTGTTACTCTGCCCTTGAGACACAGAGTACAGAGTACACTTTCTCAATGGCACCCTTGGGTGCTGGCCAACGACAGATGTTGTAATCATGCCCTCAAATCAGGAGGAGAGAACAGCCAAGTAATTCACTGATTACTACCTGGAAGAGATCAGATGGCGGAGGAGGAAACAATAGGGGGAGGGACTTAAGTGTTTTTAAGAGTGTGTTGGAAATGAGTTCAGCTCCTATAACCAGAACTTGACTAGGGTTCTGAGGGAGGATGTGGATATTTCTGCTGCATGAGGCGGTTGTGTTTATCAAAAGGAAGCCATCATGGTAGAGAAGCATTTCTACAAAATGTGATTAGCTTGTGAAATCCCACATGAAGCTGCTGGTTAGACTAACCTAGATGTAAAAATAAAATCTAGACATAGGAGGCTTGGAGAACAAAACTTTCTATAAGTCAAAGGAAATTAACATTTGCATAAAAACGACCATCAAAACTAAAATAAAAAGAAGAAGAAAAACTAAAATAAAAAGATATATCAAAATACTGCCAAGACAAACCAGAGAAATAAAAAAGGGAAGACTGTATTCTCTCAACTTGACATAAGTATGTCAGACCAACACTCACGACTCCCATGGCGATATAAATAAACCAGATAAAAGTGAAAGCACAAACAAGAGGATTTTCACCAGCTAATAGCAGAAAACCTTTTCTGGCAAAGTTGTCTCATCAATAGCGCATCTACAAAAAAGGAAAACCCCTAGTGCATGTGTGAGGCTTCACTGGCCCAAAATACCACCATCTCAGCACTGCAAGCTCTTGTAGACAAAGGACTAATAAAGTCCCTCCTGTTTCTATAGTTGGATTATCGTTTTCTACCACTTGCAGCATTTTTTATGTGGTTAATTAACATGCTTAAAGGTTTAGTCTGCAGTAGGCAGTCCCTTTACATACTAATTCTAAAAAGTTACACAAAGCCCCAATTAAATGTTTTGCCCAGAAAATGCAAGTTATGTGACTTAATTGCACAGTAAATTTAAAATGCAGCCCAAAGCAGCATCAGAAACCTTCATTGTGAAAGTAAACCACAGTCTTGGGCCATTTTTGTTTGGGGGTAACTCTAACGAAGCAGGTTTTTCATTAAACACTCTTAACTTTTACAGAAAATATGTCTATGTATTTGAGGCCAGTAACAAATGATGCAGCTGTTTTTCATCATTTTGGTCATTTACACGACTTTTGTCTTAATCAAATTGTGTCGTTTTTAAGGAGAATGCAAGCCAGAGTAAGTTTTGGTGAACACCTGAGCTTATATCACTATTGCCTCCAAACTATTTGTGTTTACGGTTTGTCAGAAAATGACCACAAAAAAAGTATAAAATAATGAAATTACTGCAGTGTAAAAATATATATAAATCTGGCTCTATTTTCTGCTGTTCCTGATAAAAACTAATATTGACACAGATGTTAAACCCATAAACAATCCAGTTATGTATTTTCGCAATAAACGGCTCAAAAATGTGACTTTAGAGCATTTTTTTCCTCATCTAAACAGGCTTCCACCATAAACACCAACACATGCAGCTTAAAAGAAAAGCCAGTCCTGCACATGATCACATGGGCACGTATACCCGCATTCCCCTGAGTGCCTCCAGAATGTTGCTGACAGGCCACTCGCGACCCCGCCCCCTGCAGCTAGATGATCAATTTTTCCCTCCAGGACAAAATGATTGCTGATCAATCTGTCAATCAACACCAACCCCAAAAGACTGGCTCATTATCAGAATCAGGAGGCAGACGGGTTTAACAGGGACATGAAATACTGCAGAGCTGCAAACACACAGACAGGGGGGTAAAAAATCACTTCCATCTTCAACAACCACAGCCCAAATACAAACATGGTTTTGTGGGAGAATCTATTTTGGTTTTTTCATTCTGGAGATGGAGAGCAAAAGCTAAATTGGGCTGGAGAATGTAAGAATCCAGACGAAAAGAGGGACTTTTATACCACAGCAATTGGACTTGGCAGGAATAGGAAGTGACTGAAAAAATACATTTAAAGGTAAATATTGCGTTTTAAGGAAGGGTGAAAAACGACATGTCTATAATGACTTCTAAAAGAAAAAACGACAAACCTTAATCTTCTAGATTGCAGGAAAACAATACTACCATGTGTTTACAGCAGGATAACTATTGATGCAGCATCCATAGCAGACAAAGATACCCTCTATTTACACACGTCCATTCTTTCTATTACCAGTTCTGTAAAATCATTGAATTACTGTCTTCTTCCTTGTGTGGTTCATCATCTGATCTCCCATTCTGGGGGGCAGCATGGCCCCGCAAAGCTCTATACATCACGCTTTCCTGCGCTCCCATTCAGCCTGTACAAACAGCCTCTGCCATCAGCCCTTGCATCAGCTCTCACCACGTCTCAGTCTTTAGGTAGAGGTGGCCAGCAGCCTGTAACCATAGAAACCTTCGCCGCTGTTTGCTTACCTGCTCTTGTATGAGCTGAAACAGGGAGCTTCTATCCATATACTGGCCAGGGAGGTGAGAGGAGCTTCTGAGGACAAGGGCATAGGGAGGAGTAAGAGTTAAGTGGTCCCGTTGTTGGAAGGATGAGACAATGTGGAGGAAAATGTGGTTAAGTAGCAGCTGGTGCCAGAATTGCAAGGGATGAACTGAAAGGAGAAGGCGGCCTTGATGAGGCTGTGTTTCCTCTGTTCTGCAGATGAAGAAAGCCTAGCGATCTTGGTCACTGGTCATCCTTGCTGGTGGAGTAGTAACTGGTCGGTGGTGCTGTGATCGGGCCGTGACTCTGCTCCTTGTCAGTGCAGCGTGACGGGGTTGTAAACCCAGCTTCAGCAGACGAAAGAAAGGCAAGCCAGCTCCAGCAGCTCTCATTCACTTTCCTCCTCCTCCTGTTCTAGCCCATCACACTGGCTGCTGCCTCTCTTACTCTCCCCTCTCCACATACACACACTGCGTCGCTTGCATACCAATGAGACCGGGGAGGGAGGTGGCCTCCTCCTTCCAATTGAAGGAGGCGAAGGAGTGGCTAAGGGCTGCAGCTCTTCTCCTCACTACTACTGAGGTGTCTTGGGGGGGGGCACAGGAGGGGTTCAATGCGGATCTGCGCCTGCCACAACACACACACATGCGTCTGTCTGCTACTGACACACAACAACCCCTTACTGTAAACATACAGACCCCCCCCCCCCAAAAAAAAAAATAAATTAGTAGAACAAAATTTTGACACAAATTGCATGCACAAAAAAACCACGAATCATAAAAAAAATAACATCTACAATTTTTTTTCTTTTGTAGGAAGGGGTATGATTCTCACTTCAAGGGCAAGAGGGTTCAAATCCCGGACGAGTCCCCAACTTGTCATGGCTGGCTCTTAACCATAACGAAGAAGAAGGAAGATTATGAATTTCAGAATGCCGAAGTATTTAATAAGAATAATAACCAGCAAAATAACAAAAAGATGTGGTGCTGCATGTATGTCTGGGTGTGTGAGTGTGTGTTAGCGGATGGGGTATAAAAGCAAACCAACCGAACTCAACTAAAGAGTGGATGCAGAGGAGGGAATGAGAATCCAGACACAGCAGGAAGACCAGAATGAGAATCACCCCCCAAAGACCTTTGACTGCAGTCATCTGATTCACCTGTACAGTAGGAGGAGAAATAGGGCAGGCACCCGAAACACACCTGCACTAGTAGGGCCATAACCCAACTTACTGACATACTTCCCCTTGTGGTGAGAACACAAAAAGAAATCTAAATACATAAACAAGCTTGAAAATATTTTTAACCTGCCATTACTCCTTCCTGTTGGTAACTTGTAAGGAAGAAAAATGAAATAAATCTGAGATTCTAAAAGGAATTAAACCTTAAATGTGGCTAATTGCTAAAGCTTGTAATTTGATGAAAACCGAGGCTTGTAGATTCAAATTCCACATGTATTATTTCTCCCACTTGCCTTGGAAATTCAGCAGCATCCCCCCAGCTCTGCCACAAACTGCTGCTGTGCCTACTTAGATACCATGACTGCATTAGAATTCTGGGACTGACTTTTATCACACCATAGGAAGCTCATAAATCTTTAGCGTGAAGAAGGGTTAACACCTCAGAATCTTTCATTAGTCCTTGTGCTCTGTTGGGTCAGATGGATGCTGTTGACTAAATGAAGCCACAAGTAGCTGCTGCATTTACACTAATGGATTGGGCTGAGGCCACCTTGAACATGGCAAGGCTCCCAGACCCTCCCTTTTGTCCCTTTCCATTATTGGGTCTGACACACTGTGTTTAACCAGAGCCTCCAAATCTATAGTATTTCAAGTCACACCATGAGCTTCTCCATTCCACTCTTAATCTATGTAAGGAATTAATATGTCTCCAATATTTGCTGCTGTGAGCACACATAAGACAAATCCAATTATGAGTTCAGTGCTGGATTTGCAAAGCAGCCCAAATGAAACTAGATTCTATTGTTGCCTTGGTAACCCTGCAAGACTTCCATCAAACAATTACAGTCAAGTACTGTAGAGCATGAAAACCCACTAAAGCAGATAAATCTCTTATTGCAACAATAGCGTTAGTTTGACAGATTAAAACAAAAAGGTACAAATGAACACAAAAAATAAAAAAAATAAAAAATAAAAATAATTCGATACAGGTAAAAGAAAAAAGGCACGTAGCCCACCACACTGGTGTCACCGTTTTCATTTCACTTCCACCAAGTGACATTATACAGGTGGTGCACAGAGAGAGATAACCCTGTCATAAAATACTGTCTGCAGCCTGAAGCAGCCCCAGCTTAAATGGTCCCTCTTGAGCCTGACTAAACCCTTCATGTTCTATTCACCTCAGGTGGATGGATGCAGGCGGCTGGACAAAGTGAGGGCAGCGTGCTCCTCTTTCACAAGCCTGAGAGTAGCAGACAAAACACTGATTTTGCCTCTTTGAGAAACCGAGGGGAGAATAACAAGGCCTTTCAGTGTACCAAACAAGCATTAATTAGCCTGCACGTCTGCACTGTTTTCCATCAGCTTAAAGACTCTTGATCCATCAAGGAGGTGGCTGTGAGAATTTTTGTTTCTCCAACAGCTACTGCGGCGTTAGGAAGCACGGCCTAATTATGCGTCATCTGTGAATAGGCAGAAATGTAAACTGGTAAAAGCTTTCTTTGTTCTTATCTTATTAGCTTAAATTCTGGTCCTCCCGATCAGTCTAAAGCTTCAGGATTTACAGCAGTCAGGTTTTGTAGTGTGTCAGGCTAAAGAGCAGACTGGGCAGCACGACCAAACAACTGTTTGCTCTCAGGCCATTTCTGCATCAAAACATCAACAAAAGGCTAAGGTTGAACTTTCAAACATATATTGTATTATTCAGATCAAGTTGGATTTCAATAACAGCATTTTGCAGAAAGGGGAGAGAAACCCTGTTAATCCTCTCAGACTTCATGCATTATTTGTGTGCTTCCTCCCTGCAAGTTCTGCGGGCTTTTATAAAATCGATTTTGAGATGTTTGAGATGAGTTTATTTTTAAAATGATAAAACCACGTTTTTCCATGTCAAAATTCAATTTAAATCAGAATTTTAGATGAACTTTTTAAAACATTTAACACAGTTTTTTTGTTTGAAGAACATTTGGATGGTTTTCAAAGTGTTTTTATAACATAAGCAGACTAAAATGCTACTAAATATATTTAATATTTTTTTTCTTCTGTTAAAAAACAACTTTGCAATCTTTCTACACGTTCAAAAAAAAAAGACGCCTTAAAAAAAATAAAGCCGATGCAGCCTTTAATGCTAGTTTGGGAGCACGTCACAATGTAGACAAGCATTTAAAAATGTTTGGACCGATTTTTAGAACATGAGTGAAACTGAAAATATAGGAATTTGCACAAAGCAAAGTAAAACCATCTTAGGATCACAGTTTTTTCTACAAAGCCCCTTCTGCTCATGAGGGAGTGGACAGAGCAGCAAACCCTAATTATGGGGTTATGCAGTTTTTCTTCCACATAAAGCATGGCTAGCATTGCCAGCATGTTACTTATTTTGCACAAAACAGTGCCAGAGCCAACCACAAAAGAAGAACCTCGTGCTGGAAAACTGCAGGATCACAGCGGCTTTTTCTTAAATTAAAAAAACAACAACAAAGGAGACCAATTATGAACCTTTACCAAACCTTTTAGAAACGCTGTACTCTTCAAACTTTAATTTTGAGTTCACTAAAGTTTAATTGAACCAGAGCTTTATTGTGCACACGAAGAAGAAAAATACAAACATGTGTTTGTCAAGCTTTTAAAATGGTTCCTGCTTAAAAAAAAAAAAATCTGTGCTAATGGCAACCCAAGGAGCATTCATGGGTAACCTTTTTATATAGTATATGTACAGTGCTTGGAACTCTCCAGAAAAATAATATTTTTTATTTCCAGAAAAATAAATCGACGTGCAGGACGTGTAGACCAGGGAGATGGTTCCTTTTTTCAGATGGGGGTCTCAGGGTGTACTTTAATTGCACATTACTTAGCCTCCCTGAGAAAGTCTATTCCACCCACTGGTGAGAAAAGATTGGCTGACAGTCAAATTTCCGATTTAGGAGGTACGGTACAGTAACTGTACAGTTTTTCTTTTGTGGTTTTGAAATGGCAGATTATGTCTACACCTTACAAAAAGTGCCTCAGGTTTCATGGGAATTTGTCCATCCCATCTAAAATCCAAATCCAAGTATATTCAGAGAAATACATTTAATTCAGCGTTTACGTTTATGAGCTGAGGATTAGCAGGTGGTCGAAAACGAGGAACTGTATCCAAGAGTACGTGCCAATTATTACATCTTTAAACCACTTTTTGTTCAGGTACAAGATACAAAAAAATGTAGGAAAAATGTCTAATATGCACCAAAATAGTCTCCTCGATGTTCTGTTGTAGTTTTTTATGCTTGCAAAACTGAAACTTCAAAGATTACATGACTGTATGGCCTGACATAAAACTCTTCTTTCAGGTGAATGTCTTTGCCTTTCCACAGGTTTGAATAATTTTAAACTTTCTTTAGTTTTTCACAAGTTAAAGTCCTTACTTTAATTAAAAAAGAAGTACAAGAATAACAGTAAAAATATTGGGAAATAGTAAAGTATAAACATAATAAAGTAAATGAGTAATCAAGTGAGTCAGGGACAAAAACATCATGCTTCTGGTGCATAACGTTTCAAAGGAAACAGAGACTTTTATAATGTCTGATCATAATTATTTTATTGACAATAAGAAGGAAAACTTCAATAACAGAGCTAAAAGGAAGATATCAAAGTTTTTTTTAAATGTATGTGTGTGTCTATATATGTAAAAATCAACAAAAAAAGTTTTTATAATGACACCAAAGTTTCAAATCCTGACTAAGTTAAATAAAAATCTAAGGTGTGGTTTGTAAAATGCAGTGAGCTCTCACTCCACATGTCATCAAGGTGCAGGATCACAGCATTAGAACACGGCTCCATTGTTCTCCTCACCGAGCTAATCCTTTTTATTTAAACTAAGTTGACAAATTGTTTTGGGTATTTTGTGGATCCTCTTAGCCTCTGCTAATTGTGAGGATTAAAATAGATTCCGCTTGAGTAGCAGTAATTGAGAAATGGAGGGAATCACCCATGAAAAAAATGACAGAAAAAGGAATCAGGTCACTAAATGACACACTTCTAATCCAAACTGCTCTACTTAGAAGGTCTCCAGGGGATTTAAAATTGTTAAAACAAGAAAGCCCGAAGGAGAGCGTTGGAACTAAGAAGATGAAAATTAAAAAATTAAAGGCATAGGGGCAAGTAAGGTGAGCATTAATAAAGAGGAAGATTATATCTATAATTTTGTTTGCTCTTGTATTTATATTCCAATAAAAGATGTTAACCATTTTCCTGAAAATTTTACATCTTATTCTAGGACCAAACAATGAGTCAGAATACCTCTTTTTAAACCATCTCATTCATGTCAAGGCCAAACTTTATAAAATGCTCTTTGTAACACATGTAAAGGAAAAGCTCATAAAGGAAAAGTGAACAGAGACCTCTTGTGTTTATGTCTTTAATTGCATAAAATGGTAGAGAGATTCTCATGTCTTGGCAGCATTAAAAAACTATGAAAACATTCATGTGCAGTGAGGAAAATTTGCCATAATTTAAATTATTTTTCCTGATGGAAAAATGAGTATAATTAGTCAATAATTAGTCGAGAAGCATTAAAAGTTCCCTCAGAGAATAAAAGACAGCACGTTTAACTACACAGGTTTATATTTATTTATTCAGGGAAATATTATCTTAATCATATTTAAATCTTGCTCTATCTAACGTTCCCCAGGGCCCTGTTCAAGGACCCCCTATGTTTATTTAAAGTAGCTTTATTAAAGTTTAACAATTACTGTAATGTATATTTCAAGTAAAAACTGTTTTAACATCTTAAGACCTGGCATCCACATGTATGGACATCACATTTTTGGTTATACCACCACAGTAGTTAATTCTGCTAAACAGGGATCCTGTGACTACGTGTGTAGAAGATCAAGTCAAATATTAGGTCGGGTCTTGAGAGGTTAATGTTATTCTTTTGACCTGTAAGTCAATGTAAAAGATAAAGATTATTACAGAGTTTAAAATCTGTCCTGAATGGAAATTTAAGATAGACTCATCCCAATTTTTGAAGACTCTTTTTAAATTATGGGCAAAAAGCAAAAGTGTTCTGAACTTCATCTCCAATATACAGAAACAAGTTAAATTTCTTTGATTTTTACAATTTTCTTAATCATAATTTCAAATTATCTGCATCTTTGACACAGAGCGCACTATTTTTTGTTTTTGTTTTGTGATGTTTGTTTTCTATGCGTGTAAAAAAAAAATCAAAATCACATAGCACTAAAAGGCCATGTTTTTTATAGTCAATAAATGTTTGTTTTTTTAAGTCAGGAATAATGAGGGATAGTAAAGCATTAAATATCTGAAAATTAAATAACACATTTTCTGGAGCAGCACTGATTACATATTTATGTCAAGTAAAGAGACTGTTGATTACAGTGGAGCTGCTACTGCCCTCTGCTGGTTGATACGATGAAAGTCCCATTTTATGTTGTTAAGGTTGTTTTTTTTAAGGAAAAATTTAAATTATGAACAAATCAGATTAGAAACATTTTGTCACAAGAAAACAAACTATCTCAGTGAGATTACAACAAAAGAGTTATATTTGAAAAAAGTTATAATTAGATGAGGCCCACTCTGATCTAATGTTGTTGCATTTGTTTTTGTGACTCTTGTTTTGCCATTAAATCCTTGAACATTAAAAACTTTTGTCTCAAAATATGAGAAAAAAGGGGGCAATATTTATAGCAGAAGCATCAGAAAGAAAGAATTAAAACTTCATTTGAAATTAGTATTGTTATAGTTAAAACCTAATAGCCTTTGTTTCCTTTTTAGTTTTTTTTTCCCACACAAAAAGCAGCTATATCTTCCTCAAATATGTCTTAATCTCACGTTGGAGCTCCGCTGCTGTGACTGATGTCTCACAGGTGCCCTGAGAGACAGAGACTAACAACCAGTGAGCAGCTGGTTTAAGCTGCTCTTGACAGCTGACTGGAGGAAACGGTTTCTTCTGGATCTCAGATGAGTGACTGTTATTCAGTTAAAACCATGAGCAGGCTAACAAAGACAGCCGTGGTAGGAACAAGTGTCGGGCTTCTGGTCTAGATGCAAAGCATCAAGTGCAACACCTGCTCAGACATCTAAATGTTCACACAACTGCAGACAAATTCCAGAGAGACTCGCAACTGAACAACTGCAGCTGTACCAGGAACGTTTAATGAATTCTACATGGCATGGTAGCAAATGCAAGACAAAGGACACAATGTAAAACGTTAAAAATTCTGCAATTGATGCACATTGTTGTGCTTTTTCTAAAGTGACTATAAAGGCAGTTCACAGGAACTAGTATTAGATAATCAATATTCTAACATTAAAGAAGTTCCTTCATTTGCTTTTAGTTATTTCAACATCACATTGTCTTTCAATTTTTGTTGAGTCTGACTTTGTTTCACCGTTAAAATGTTTTACTAGCTACTCTGTTTCAACATTTTGAGCATATATTAGACTTTGAATTGCAGCCTTCTGTTATACTGTTGAGAAAAGGATTTTAATTGTATTTGATTGTATCAGGAAAAAAACAGCCTCTGTCTGAGAATATTTCAGAGTAAAAATGGTGAATAGTAGTTTAAGAGGTTTAGTTTAATTTGATGCTGACTGAAAAAATGTTCTTTAAATCAGAGGAGCTCATGAAAGAGGTTTTTACCTCACACAATGCGATCATGTGCTGCACAGTTCTGGATCCTTAGACCAGTGTTTTTCAACCAGTGTGCCGCGGCACACTAGTGTGCCGTGGGAGATGGTCAAGTGTGCCGTGGAGAAATTGCCCTCATTAATCATTCACTGATCTAAAAACATTTCCCATCTCCAGGATATCAGCTCTTTGTTCATCCAAACAGGCCCTGATAAAACACTGAGTAGTTAGGAATATAAAAGATCTTAAAATTACTTTTTATTTGTGTTTATTTAATTCTATTAAAGAAATTTTGATAAGAATCACGGTACCGCGATTTACCTGCAGCTATGACAGTTTGCGGAAAAGTCCCGTCCCTTTAACTGTCTCCACCAATCATTATTGAAGGCTTAATCACATGTCATCAGTCTGACCAATCAGAAGTGCTTAAAGTCTTCACTTCCTTGTTCTTAATTCTGCTGATAAAGTCGCTCAGTTCTAACAAAAATGCCAGCTAAAGCTCTTCTTTAGCGGTGTAGCTTTCCACAGAGTCTGGTGTCAGACCGTGAAACAAGTGGACAATACAATGAAGCTCAGAGACGCGAGTCTTTCTGCAAGTTTTCTGCAGTTTTCACACTACATCTCCCATGATGCATTGGCTTAAAGGTGTCCCAGCGCAGTGTCCCAGCGCACAATGAGTTGTCCTTGCGAAACGCCTTGAAACCACAACAAACAAACAGTTTCTAAATTTTCTAATTTAACTTTCATTTCATCTCTTAGAAAAAACAGCCGCAACTTCCTGCTTTTCCGGCCACAATTATCACAAAAATGCACGTGAGATTGCGGGGGGGGGGGCTGTCGATCAATACAGACCATGAATCTCTGTTTTTTTTTTTTTTTTTGGATGCTGGTGTGCCGCGGGATTTTTGTCAAGGTTAAAGTGTGCCGTGGCTCAAAAAAGGTTGAAAAACACTGCCTTAGACAACTGAAATGGCTGTTACCCAGAATGCTGTGGGAAACAGAGGGAACATGACTCGAGAAGGATTCGACGACTGGAGTTACACACTGGCATCCAAGAAACGTAAAGGTGCTACCCTAAAATACACCTGACATGATGGTGTCTTCCATGTATGTAATGGAACTCCCACCCCACTCTCTGACTCCTGGAAAAGAAAAGAAAGAATTAGGTTAAGCATTATGTAAGCAGATGTGCACTTCAGGCAAGAAGCAGAACTAGAGTGGTAAATGAACGTCTACAGAATCACAAGCTGTAATATACATATAACAACACAAAAACATGTATTGGTCCTTTAAAAAAAGTTCCAGGTAAACTCAATACAGATGTTTTTTAAGTGGATCTGAAATTGGCACCTTTAATAATGCAAGCCACTCAGTAAATAAATAGGGTGTAACGATACATTTTAACGATTTGATTCATATCATAATTTTTTGGTTACTGCGATATTGGTTTGTTTTGAACAAACTCATTTGATCCGATTCACTGACCTAAAATCAATCTTGGACATCTTTTGCCAAACATTCAACCAGTGTGACTCCGAGATTATTAGCAGGTACTGCACAGTGCAGGTGAAGTTTTCCAGATTTCTTGTATTTCTTGCAAGATAATCAAGTATAAATTAAATTTGTGTACAAACAAACAAGTAAGCAATAATTAAAGGCAAATTCATTTATATTTTAGGTTCATGTGGTCCAGCCCACTGTTGTTTTTCCACAAATTTAACATTATTAGAACATTCTACCACACTGTATGGTCACATGTCTGACATCACATGTGTGTTGTTCACAGTGATGCAATTGGTCCTTTTTACATTATAGTAAAACAAAATGGTGTTTTCCAAGATCAATTATTGATTTATCTGATTTTGAAACATTTTTTAAATATGGTCTAGGTCTACTTAATTCTGTCACCGAAAGAGCGATCTGGTTGGATCGTAGGCTTATAAATTGATTATTCAGTCTAAATTGATTATTCAGTCAATTAATCGTTAAACCTATAAACAAGCAAACAGAGTAAAAGCCAAATGCATTGTTTTAGAATTACTCTTTTTCCTCTCTTTAAGGTTTTTCAAGGTCCATTAATAAATTTCTATTCATCTTAAGGACAAAATATCAAACTCAATATTGATATATTATTTGAGAATATGTTATGTATATATGAAAATAAACCTAAAGCATTTAATGAAAACAAAACGAAAAATACATTTCAATGTTTTTGTTCGAATTTTTTTATTCAGTAATTTTTCTTTGTATAAAAGGTAAAGTGCAGAAAATAATTGAATTGTTCCTTGGTGCGCGTGGAGCCAGGCACTGAAAAGCCCTCCTTGTCCCCCTGTCGGCGGCGCCGGGGAGGGGTCTGAAGCGGGCAGCTGCCCCTCAGCGCCGCCACATCCCTCCAAGGACAACACGGAAGGCAGGTACTTACCCCAAGTAAGATCCCCCTCACCCACCCAATAAAAAAAGCCATCCCACTACTCTATTATGTGCGTCAAGCAACGGGATCACATCTATTCTTATTTATATATCCCGATTATAAATTAAGCATCAAATAAATTACTTTATTTTTTCACTTCCTGTTCCAGTTACACAGCGTAACTGTGTTCATGCGCTCACACCATGCCATGGATGTAGCCATTCATCCCTCACTCCATATGCAAAAAGCCTTCCTCCTCCTCCTCACTCGTTCACTAACTCATCCTTTCATCCTCACTCTCTCTGCCACCCAGTCATCACGCGCCAACAAAGCAAAGCGCGCTCACTTTGAGAGAAAAGCATGTTTACCTTCGCACGTGCAACAACTTTGGCATTAATCTGTAGCTGCAATCTGCAACTGCTTTGAGAATGAACGTGGATTCATTTCTCTGAATACTTTACAGCTGAGAAGTGTCCTCCAACACCCCCCTCCCTCCCTACGTGGCACTGATGGGGTGTTAAAGCATTCAATTGGGTTAATCAACCTAAATAATGCCAATTAACTCGGATGACCACGATGGAGAAGAGGAGAAAGCTACTAACTCCAACTGCCCTGACTTTCTCCTTAGAATCAAAATGGCGTTGCAGGGAGGGACAACAGAGCAGACACAAAAATAAGAAATAATCTAATACAATCTACATAAAGTTAGTGTTTTGGGGGCATATTTTCTTGCATTAATGTAGGAAAAGCTAAATGTTTTCTTATTAGGAATACGCAAACGCCAGCTGTTGACTGGGATCTGATGCGCCAGGTCCTGAACAAAAGAAAGCCACCTCTGCTCCTTAGAATAACAGCGCGTGCGTTCGGCTGCAGACCCCACCGAGGCTGGACTCAAAGCAGACCCTTCACTTATCTTTGACCCCAATTCAGAACAATGTGATCAATTTAACGACCCGTCATCAGATTCCTTCAGCTCTGGAGGTGTTGGCAACTTTCCTGACAACAATGGAGCTCGAGAGGCGACTGCCATAGTGATAGTTATAAGCAATTCGGCACTAAAATAAGCAAACCCAGAAAACCCAACCCGCGTTTTACCTCCTAAACTAACCCGCGTGACAGCCCCAACAGTCACCTGCGACTTGCATGTTGTGACATTTAATTTATAGGAGGTTTAACAGTAAATAATCTCGACCACGTCACTCGAAGTCAATGGCCGGACTGTGTTAGTTGGGAAAATGTAACGCTGTATTAAAAGGAAAAACGGACTCTCACGCGGACCAAACCGCGCGCATCAGTGGGAATAAAGATTCAATTTCCATGTGCATTGAACATCCCCCCCTCAGGTTCCGTCCGTTTGGGTCAATTTGACGCGAATCAGGCAAAATTGTCGGCAGCACGCGCTACTTGGGGCTGGTTTTCCCGGAATAAAAGTTGTTCTGCGGCTCTAGTGCGGGGAAACAAGTTAGTGCGCGTGAAGCCCAATGTCTCCGCCGCGTGCCCGTGCGGTTCTGTGGATCAGAACTCCTCCGGGGTTTGTACATTTGACGGGAGTTGGAGGATGAAGAAACACAAACAAGACTGCGCCAGTTCCATGGAGTCCGCTAGATCAGCTGCTGGCAGTTGGTGTTCTCAATCACGTCCGCAGCGAGGCTTCATATTCTCTCTGGAGCGCCGGTGGAACAAGAGACTTTAGAGAAACGGGCTGAAGGGGTGTGCCTCTCTACAACTATATCTATTTTTTGCTACCTAAACCTAAAATAATTGAACGCCTGGCACTTTCCACAACTTTGTTTTAACCGAAAATTTCATTTTTTTTTATTTGAAATATTTTTGTCGCTCTTTTCCAACCGGGTTAAATCCCACCTTGTGGACTTTTTTTGTGTGATTTAACTTAAAGGATAAACACAATGGCGGAGACGTCAAGTGCTCCATCTAAAGCCAAAAAGACAGCCAAGGCTAAAAAGCCCGCTTCTCATCCCAAATACTCGGACATGATCAAAGCGGCTATTGTCCACGACGCGAGCCGGAGCGGAGCGTCCCGCCAGTCCATCCAGAAGTACGTGAGGAAGAACTACAAAGTGGGCGACAACGCCGACGTCCAGATCAAAATGGCCCTAAAACGGCTGGTGGCTTCTGGGATGCTGCGCCACACCAAAGGTATCGGAGCGTCCGGCTCCTTCCGGCTGACCAAACCGGAGGACGCCAAAAAGTCCAGCAGCAAGGCAGCTGCGCCCGCCAAACCCAAGAAAGTAGCAAAACCCAAGGCGGCCAAGAAGGCGGCCAAGCCCAAGAAGGTGTCCAAGACCCCGGAGAAGCCCAAGAAGGCACCTGCGAAGAAAGTCAAAAAGGTTGCCAAGAAGGCGTCTCCGGTGAAAGCGAAGAAAGCTCCGGCGAAGAAGCCCAAGGCAGCCAAAGCCAAGGCAAAGCCAGCGAAGAAAGCAGCCAAACCCAAGGCAAAGACACCCAAGAAGGCAGCAAAGACGTCCAAAAAGAAGTAGACGGACAATACAGCCGGCGATGTAAATATTTAAGGAAATGTTTTCGTAAATGTCTTATTTTTGTAAGGTTTCATTCAGACACAAGGTGTTTTTAACCTGTTTTTATTATAGCATTCAGAAGCTGTAGAAATTGTGAGCATTTCTATTTTTTATTTGAACATCGTCCATTTCCGCCTGATCCTTAAACTATTTCCACGGGGGGTCTTGCTGAAATCACGCGTTTGTACAGCTGAGGTAATGACTGTTGTCAGTATACTTTAACAAAAAAACTTAATGTTTTAACGGTGACAAGGTGAAGATGAGTTCCATGAAGGCACCACAGCTCTTATTTTACCCAGTTATATTTGTCTTGAAGAATCATATTGTGTTTAGCGACAGACTGTTCATAAACGCATCCAATAAACCTTTGTCACATTTTGAAAGTGCTTTAACTTATTGTGCACTTAAAAACACTGTATATACAAAGGGAAAATAAAAGTGACTCTTCAAACATTCAACTAAAGTGATGCGTTCACGTGCCACCAAAAGATTTTGTTGACTTTAGTGTCGTTTTCGACACACCCATGGGTCTGCCCTCCTCAACCGGCGAACACTGCCATCTTGTGGTAAGTTGGAGCAACAGCAAGATCGTCGTTAATGTGGAGTAACATAGTAAAAACACAAACATTCCTATTATTTAGGGTACATATGAACCAGCCCTATTAAATAAGGAATGGTTAAGCTCATCCAAACAGGATTCTTGCAGTTTTAGATGCCACTAATACATTTTTAAACAAATATTCAGGATAAATGTGATCACAGATTAATTACCAATAAAAAGATTTCTCTGCCTTTAACATCAAATACTAGACATATGTTTCAAATTAACTGTTTAGTCACAAACATGTAAATCATAGAATTCATTTTATTTTGCTCTGGTGTAGTCTTTTATTAAGCATCTGGTCACTTTCATTGAGAAAAGTTTTTAAAAGGTCTCACAGAGAATTTCTTTTTACACAAACATGAGGCCTCCAGCTTCAGAAAGCAACACCGCATTTCTGTGGAGAAAGATACAAACGGCGGATTGAGTAACACGGTGTGTCAAATGTACGGCAACAGGATTACAGATTACCATCATGTGAACTCGGGACAGAAAAAGAACCTCAAGACTACAAAGTTTCCTTGGCTTTTTAAAAAGAGACACTGACGTTCATCTGTCACTAGTTCTTTTCATGCAAAAATACTATTTTCCAGCATCTCGATGCAAAACCTGTTGAGATGAAGTTTAGCAGCTGTTGCAAAACATGCTTCAACTTCACATTTCTGCATATGATTTGGCAATCAGATAAATATTCTTTATTTTTTTATGTTGTTTTTAAGTTTGAGCACTTAAACATGGTCTTTGCTAAAATATACTTCAATTCTTCCATTTTGGTTTGATTTATTTTGGCATTTTTTCCCACTAAACACTGTATTGGAAATCTAAATCTTGGTATTTCTGCCTAAATAGAGTTATACTGAAAGTCATCCTATTATTGACGCACCTTTCTGGACACTAGCAGAATTATTTCTGTGTGTTTTAACCCAGAGAGACCGTGTTTCTCTTCAGTCTGGTTAGACGAGTTAAGGCAGAAAAGCGGGGCATAGCAGCATGGAGAATTTTCTGACCATCTGCCTTCAACTGCTTTTGAAAAGCGTTGGGGATCGCAACACTTAAGTCAGAAAGAATTTCCGATATTTTCCTTGGAAAGTCAGCTGATGTTGGAAATGTCCAGGTAAAGATTTGGTCTGGATGGGTGGAGTATGAGGATAAAAATAAAAGCTGGGAGGTCCCGGTCATTTCAGCCTGGCGACAGCTCTGTAGACAGCAAAACCCAGGACAGCGACCACGGCAGAGCCCAGCGCCACCCGCAGCCAGAAGGAGGTACTGCTCATGTCGGAACCATTAAGATGTCTGGAAGAAAGTGAACAGATCCCAACAGCGAAAGTTCATTTTTCTGACTCTCTGTTAGACTGCACTTATACGAGGAGCGAATCATCAACACATACGGATACATCGCTGCGCAGGCAAGCCGGTTGTAGATGTTCTTGCTGGTGGAGTCAAGTAACAAGCTGGAGAACGGCAGCGGTGGAGGCAGTCGGTGTTTATAGCAGAACTCTGCAGGAGTCATGCCATGGAACTGCTTCACCTCCGGAAGATCCACCTTGGAGGCAACCAGCACACAGGGAATGTTGCTGTCCATGTAATGTTGCTGCAAAGTGAATGGTAAAAAAATAAAACAGAGAGAAAGAGGCGACATGTGAGGTTCATCAAGAGTTTGCAGAGTAAAATTAAAAAAATATATATATAATGGTTTGTATTTGAAATGACATCGACACTTTCATTTCATTTGCAGTGACCTGTGATTCAGGTCACTGCACTGCAACACTTGAGTCTCTAATCAAAACATTGTTTTTTTTTTGGAAGAAATATTTAGCTGATAGAAGACAGTTGATACATCTTTAAGGAATAGGATTTACCCACAATGCCCCACATGTTAGGAAATGTATCTGTTGATTCTGATAAAAACAGTTGCATTAAATATGTAAAGTATATGTAAACAGAATGTCGTCATTTAAACTGGAGTGGTAAAAAGAAAAAGACAAATGCAGAAATGAAAGATCCACTCAGATTCATCTTGTGATCTATTGTAAAACTTTCTCAGTGGTCTTTTAATTACGAATTTTCCATTAAAAATAAAAATAAAAACTTGCTTTGCTTTCCAGGACACAGTTTCTGCAGAGCAGCAGTAGTTCATTTGAAATCTGCCTCCAAGTTGTGGGCGGGACCGTTGGTGCAGAGAAACTTCCCCACCTCTTCCCATCAGCCGTAACCCAGCTGTCCGTTTACATGCTCCCCTACTAGCTTACAGCCCACTACAACCGAACATTATCTACCAGTGGATGCACGCTGCTGTCCGTTCAGTGACTGACCTTGTATATACTGGCACAATAGTCAAAAGAATGAGGGTCACTGGCGTCATACATGAGACACGCAACGTCACAGGAAGCATCCGACGCCTTCAGGAATTCCGTCTCCACGTCTACCTCATTGAGCTGAAAGGAGCAAATCAGAGTTGAGCTTAAAGAAGAAGAATCAATGAGAGTCGGCTCTAATATCAGCGAATGAGATACTTACGATGAGGTAAATCTCCTGATTGCCAACTTGGACTAGATTTATTACATAGGGTGAGAAGGCACTGCTGGGATTTCCTTTAGTCTAGAACAGTCATCACAAAAATGGTCGTTTTAGGCTTAATAAGTCAAAGTAAAAGATTATCGGAAAGGTTTATCCAGAGAACACAACATTTTTCAGCTCCAGACTATACGGCGATGTTATACCAGGACATTGCGGCCCACAAACGACTGGAGGAAGACCGTTTTGCCCGTTCCTCGTGGTCCGATCACCTTGCAGAGAAACACCGTCCTCTGGGTTTGGCGTTTCTCCAAATCCAACTCTTTTGCTCTTGTGACTGCACAAATAGAAAGCACGTGAAGACAAAACAGCTTTGAACGAATAAAAACTGGAAGTGTTTCTGACATTTGCAAAAAGAGGGACAATAATAATAATGTGTCGGGACCTCATCCGAGGAGAAACTGAAGATGACAACACAAGACAGAACTCTGCATTTAAATGACAAAAACTACTGATACCTACATGACTGAAATATTAGCATGTTCAAAATCCAACCATCATTTGTTTAAATTCATCTTTGGGTAACCACTAAAACCACGCGTCTCTGTTTTCCTCATCTCTTCGGAGCAACTCTAACAAATTCAAGTTCTTTGCATATATTCAACAAAGAAAGAAGAACCAAGGATGTGATGTTGCAGGAATTATTTTTAAAAAACTCAATATTTTATTCCTAAATTGTCTCTTCTGCATGGAGCCGGTCTGATGACATGGTACAAAAGATAAATAAATTGTAGCTACAGAATATTTAAAGCCCCACTCCAATAAAATTGTGTTTTTGGGGTTTTTACTATGCTCTTATAGCATTTTTCTCATAATAGAGGAGAAATATAAAATCATTGTAGATTAAAACTGCATCTCTAAGTATTTCTTTATTATGGGGTTTTAAGATAGTGGGGGAGAGAGCATAAATATAGGAATGATGGGATATCAGCAGGGGTTTCATTCCGGGCCAACAATCCGGCCCACAACTCAGAGGTGAACTTCTGATGAACTACTGCCGCTCCACACAAACGTTCAAGAAACAACACAGGTTTCTTTTTTGTTTTAATTTTGGCTAAAAACGGCATAGTCTTAATCAAAAGACCTCTGGGAATGCTTGAAAGTAGATGATCAGTGTGGGACTTTAACAGTATAAATACTGTAAAATAATAAAGGAAACAACCACGTTGGACATGGATTACATTTCTGCAGGGGAGCATAAAAGATGAGCAGACCTAAGCTTGTTTTGAACCAACTTTTTACTGTTATAGACATTTTTTTAAGTCTTTTCTTGTCCATTATTAAGAGTGTTAGTTTGTTCTGAAAGAAAAACTACTGGACAGAGGTTCTCACCTAGAAAAACAGCTTTGACTTACGCCGAAACGTAAACATAAAGACTGTGAAATCACTGAAAAAAACCTGTGTGCTTTGAGGTTTGTCTGATTGAACGGTTGGATTGTGTGCATGCCACTAGTGTTGTCATTGTGGTGATTGCTTTCGCTGATGGTTTCTAATCTCCTTTAATCCACAGTGGTTCACACACCTGTGACGGCAGCAGTCTGGGACTCCTGCTCCGTCAGGATAGGGTAGCCTAGGTATCCTAAGTGCTCCAAACAACGGTGGATGTCAAGGTACGCAGAAAGCCTGTACGTAAAGGGCACACAGGTGAGTCCAGACCAGGAACTTTCTGCAGGTGCATTATAGTGTGGAGCATGCCAGAACATGCACACCTACTTAGATGACTTGATTGGACACTTACATCCATTGACAGTGGTAGCCGTGGTTAGATATGTAGCCCTTGTCTGTGGTCGGCACAGTCATGTAGACATCTGGACCCCAAGGCATGTAAGGACAAACACAGAAGAGGTTCTTCAGCTCCATCTGGGACAGAGCAGAGTCCTTATCCTAGGGGGAAAAAAACACAAGCCATCTTCAAAAACAAAGACATGGCCGACCTTCACACAGCTTACTGTCATTAAGGCAGCAACTCACTTCGTCGTATTTTTCGAACAGCCGCTGAAGGAACTGGTGACCGTAGTGATTGAGTTCTGTTGTGCAGCCGACAGGAACTCGCAGTCTAGCAGCAGAAAAAACAAAACCACTTAGAAACCAGAGAGCTCTAAGGTTTCAGTGTAAACACCTAAAGCTGACAGAGGCCCCCCAAAAAAACAACTTACAATTCAGCTAGAACTCAAAAACTGAAAGACAAACTGCTAAACCTCTAATGAAAAAAAATGTAATAAAAGTTTTGACACTGAAACTTGGTCATTCTATTAGAATATTTGCTTTCAATCAAGTGATTGAATGGATTTGTAACTGAAAATGGAGGTGCACTATATTTGTATAACATGGATCAACGCGGCGCTTCCATCCCCACTCACTCACTCGGGGTAAAGGTAATCGTCAGTCATCTCAAGGTTATCGTCGTAACCAAACTTCCTGAGGATAGTCCATGTGGTTTCATGTCGACCTCTTTGGATAAATAATGTATTAAGAAACAAGAAACCTAATAAAGGAGAAACGTGACACGGGGCGATTAATTGAAGCTGGCGCTCCAACAAAAGGTTTCGTGTTGCATTTTCTCATTCAAGAAGGTTTTCTACCATTTAGGGTCAAGCCGTTGTCCTGGACTCCATCACTGGTGTTCTTCCAAACTACAGTCTTCACATCTTCTAAGGCCTGAGGCGCCAGAGGATTCCCAAAACAAGATTTCTAAAAAATAAAAAATAAATAATAATAATGTGTTGATTTATTTTCAAAACAGACAAAAAGAGAAGAAGCAGCACCAGAGGAGAAATCAGAACTATTACTATTTAGGTACCTGAAAGGAGTTAAGTTCAGCATCACTGAGGATTCGGTCATTATCCTTGTCAGAAATGTAGAAGATTCTGCTTAGGGCTCTAACACATGCTGGTTTTAACTGCAGGAAGAAGAAAAAAATACCAATATTCATACATATAAACCTAAATTTGCATCACTCCATAGCCTCTGTATCCCAAACCGTCTGACCTGTTTGTCCTCAGGGTCATAAAGAGGAGCAGTGGGGTGAAGAACTGCCTTCTGGGCGTAGTAGAACAACTCTGAGATGTTTTTTAGGTTCTTTGCCGAGCACTTGAGTGAAAAAGGAAACAGCAGAAAGAGCTTATGAATAAATCTGAAAGATTAAGAGTGAATGTTTGTGTTGGAGTTTAGCTTTTTACCTCAACGCACGTCTCGATCTCAGAGAACTGGTTCATGATGGGAAGGATGGTTTCCATTGAACTCCCGCTGCGAAGATCAGACTTATTTCCCACGAGGATGATGGGAATCCTGACCAGAAAAGAAAGCTTTTTGCAGTAATTTACTGTATTTCACTTTTTTTAAAGTTGTTAGAGCTCAGATTTACTTTAAGGAAAGCCAGTTAGTCCATATTTTCACATCTTGCTCATGCATACAAAAAAAAAAGAAGAGTAGAATGTTTTGAATATTTCTAGATTATAAATCTGCTCTATGCAAAAAACACACTAAAAGAGATCAAAGTTCAGCTGACAAGACACACAATGCAAACACATTATTGAAAATACACACTTGTTCCCTTTCTCTGCATCTCCATTTACTAAAGGGATCCATTTGGTTTTGATCTGGAAAACGAAGAGGACAACAGTGACGACTTTCATTTGTGATACTTCAGGCTAAGGTCAAACACAGACCTGTGAGTTCCAGTCCTTACCTTGTCAATCGTATCCTCGTTTGTGACATCGTACACAACACAAACCACATTAGCCTGTGTGAGATGGACAGAAAAAATGTGGCTTAAAGGGAAAAGAACAGAGCTAAAGCAGCCTCAAAAGTCAACATAAAAATTAGGAAATAAAAAGGAGAATAAAGGTGGATAATTTCCCAGAATAAAAGGGAGCCTGAAGAACGGTTTTAATCATAGAACACAAGACTGTTCAATTAAAAATCTCAATATTTGTGAGTGAAATGCTCACACCAGATCATAGTACACAATTTTTATGTGAAATGAATGAATTTATTTTTTATTTGAAAGAATACTTAGGAGTTCATGACACAAAAACAATGTGCTTTCTTTAAACTGTCCTAGATTTGACCCATTTACAAGTTTAAAAATAAGGATATTGTAGTGAAAATAAAAAAACTTCTATCCTGACATAACAGGAAAGCCTCAACTGTTAAAGTTGACAGAGTTGTTTTAATTGTGGAATTTATTCTCAAGTGTTTTTAGAGCACCCTTCACTGCCTACTTTTGTCATGTATGGTAGAATTTTACCTTGACGATTTCATCTCGAAGCTTTTCGTCGGTCTGTTCTTTTTCTGTTAGGAGGTACAAACACTTTTGCTGTTGAGACTCACAAGCAACAACAAACCAAAAATAACAACAAAGTGCAAACACTTTCTCTATAACTCATCTGTAATGAGCACGAATGCCTGCAACAACAGTGACAGCACGGCTGTGCTTTTGTCTTTTTCATGTCACCTGAGTAGTCCACTATGTGCGTGGGAACCCGCTCTGGAGTCACGTCTGCAGGAATGGTGATCTCCTCAGCTCTGGGAGGGACCTGGTAGAGGTAGACGTCCAAATGAAAAGCCGCCATCATGCAACTTAGACCGAAGTAAAAAGTCTTTAATGTTAGAATATTTGGAAAAACACGTTAAACAACATCGTTTTGGTAAAATCTTACAAAATAACCCAGATAGAAACTTTCAAGATAGAAAAAGATAAATGTCATCATTTCTTGCCCTCAAAAATTAAAGAGTTAAATTGAAGGCAATAATTTTAGTAAGTTCATTTACTCATATCTAAGAAAATTGTCATCAATATCTATTTAAAAAAAAAGGCAAAAGAGAGATTTTTGAACAGATGTTCTCTAAGAATATGAATTGGCTTCACTGCCAAAACACTGAATCAATTCAATTTCAACTGAAAGGTTAAGAATTCCATGTGGATTTATTTGTTAGAATTTTAATGCAAAACTAGCTTTATTTAGTAATTAAAAAAATAAAATTTCACATAACTAGTAACATAAAAAAAGGAAATTTTCATTTATATATTCACAGTTTAACACATTATAAAATTATCTGTGACTTGTTTTTTTGCCTGAAAAGATACAAGAATTACTTTCAAGGAAAATTGATTAATGTATTAATTGAACCAAAATAGATTAAAAAGGATTGATTTGATTTCAGTTATTGTATTTATATTTTTGTAAATAATCTAGACAACATGTTAAAGGCATGTTAGTAAAAAAACATAAAAATAAACTGTCATAATTTGTCATAACTGATGCAAATGCATAAATAGATATTGAGGTTTTGCTATATGCAGGGATTCTACAGGTTTATAACTTAAATTTAAGCCCCTTTTAAAGTCCCACTCCAATTATTTTTTGATCAATTTTCAGTGGTCTTTTAATTATGATGATGATGCCATTTTTAGCCATAATCAAAAACCTGTCATTTTGTAATGCATAGTAATGCGGCTTTTGTTTACACTCTCTACCACTTGTTACAGTCAATCACAAACCCAACGCTAGCATTAGTGGTACAACAAAAAACGGCGAGCAATATTGGAGCTATCCAATAATCCAACCGTACAGTTTTGTGCCAGATGCCAGCTCAGACGAGGAAAACAGAGACGTTAAAGAATCTTACTTCGTCTGCATGAAGCAGCTTTGCTCCTGATTCACCATGATTTGAATAAAGAAATACTCAGAAATGCAGGTTTATTCTTCATTTTGTTTACATATGTCCTCCATCATGAGAAAAATACTAAAATAACATGTTAAAAACACTAAATTCATTCATAATCCTTAGTGTTTTGGGATCATATTTCACCAGTAGCTTCAAAGTTTAAGATACTTGGTTCCTACTCTCAATACAAACTGTAACAGGAGAAACACAGCAGGTTGTGTTTACTTTGTTTGCAATTTGAAAGTCTGGTAAAAAAAAAAAAAAAGACTAGGGATTACTGCCAAACTACTGCATCAAATTTTATTTTTTAGAATAACAAAAAAAAATTAAAATTAAAAAAACGGACTAATAATTCCACATGATTTTAATTCAAGATCTAAATCGTTGCACAGTATGTTGAGCAAATGGGCTCGAACTGACCTCTTCTGGGAACTCTTCTCCAACCAGAGACATGATGAGAGACGTTTTCCCCACTTTGGCTGTTGGAATAGAGAATATCAAATAAAAGGGGCCTGGTGACATTTTGACAATACTTCATCATAAACAAGCTAGCGCCTTCGAACACTTGTCGTGGTTCACTTAATGCAAAGTTTCTGGCCTTTGTAAGAAAACATGAATGAAGCCAACACATGAACAAAAGGTAAACATTTCACCCGACATTACTTATATTAGCTATGTTATTTTATATCAAGAAACTGTAAGAATTCGGGAGAAAAAAAACTTTTTCAAAAAGATGTTTTAGCTATTAGCCGAACTAGCTAGTATAACTTCACATAAAGCTACTTTAGGTAGCGTGGTTCCAATTAATACGTTTGTGAGAAATAATTCCCCGTAAAAATGAATTTTATTAGCCAATAAACAGTTACACCAGAGGCACAACTTTTTGTCTTTTTACATCAGCAGCAACTCAGGCTCATTCAGTGAAAAGTTGATAAGCGAGTTAGCGGAAACAGCTAACGGCGGCGCGTTGGTATAGGTCAGACAGACTTACGTTCCCCCAACAACAGTATCCTCACGTCTTGTTTCATGTTTCTTCCCTCTCTGAAGAGTCGCGCGCGCCACACCGCTACTGAGACAAATATCTCTCATTTGAATGTCAAATTCCCAGACAAATGCAGTAGCGTGCCTCCTAGCAGATCTGCAGCCAAGGTGATAACCATGTTATTCCGGTTCGTGCCAAAGCCGCGAAAAGACGCCACCTGCTGGACAACACATGTCATTACATTGGGTTGGATGAAAAGGGTGCAAGTGAAGCTGAAAACTCCAGGAAAGCAAGCTACCTTTTAGCTGGTTTTATAAAGAACACAATTATTTTTGATAACCTTTTTAAAACTAAAATGTATTTCTAATCATATACTTTTTGATGTGAAAAAGAAAAAAAAAGGAGATACACAGCAATGAACGACGTGCGGTTCCTTGAAATGACCACAAGGGGGCAGACAGTTAATTGGATTTAATAAAGTTGTGGCAGCAAGATTCAAACGCTTCAAATAAAGATAAAACTTTAAACCAAAACAGCTTTTAAGTGTAATGAATTCATAAATTGATTTAAAAAAAACTAATAGATTTCACATCAGCTTAAAAAAAACCATCATCATCAACATTAGAAGCGTCAAAAAAGGCAATAGAATCTTTGTTGTAAACAGTTTTATTTTAAAAACAGTAAAAATATTTAGATTCAGATCAATTTCTCTAAACATTATTATATTTAAAAACCTATGGAACAAGACATTTAGTCACAACAGAAGAAACAAAGAAATGTCTGATTGTTGTAGACTAGATGAGAGGTCCTCAGAGACCCTGCACCTCCCACAGCAGGATCTCATTAAAAGCCACGGAGAAAAGGAGTGCCCCGGAGGGGGAGAAGTGGCACGTCTGCACCGAGTCGCTGTGTTGACAGAAGTCCTGAAACACGCCACTGGTTGACTTAATCAGCTTCAGCACTCGCTCTAACAAAAGATCAGGTATGCAGAGAAAGATTTTTCAAAACACAAAGCGAATGTGGGATTTTACAGAGAGATGGGTTAAAACAGCATTTCTGTTTACCTTTTGATCCCACGGCAACAAGTTGACTCTTGGATGAAAGGCTCATGCATGAGACCCAATGGGGCAGGCTGATCTTTTTTATGATCTGCGGCCAAATCAAACAAATGATGAGATTTCCTGACAGCATCTGGTCCTCACAGGCTCAGGAGACCAAAAGCGCATTGGATGAAAAACAAAAATAGACTGAACGTCATTACCTGTTTTTTTGACAGGCTGTAAAACAGCAGCTCTTTCTCTACTCCGTATCCAGTGTAGACCACCAGACTGTGATCTTCAGGGGAGAAGGCAGCAATGCTCGGTGGCAGGCAATCATCCTGCAATGCCAAAACATTTGAAGGTAAAGGCTGAAAGATATTTACAGTTTTTCTTTGTATTTATTTATTTGTCCCAAATTTGCAAAATACTTTTGACAAAAGCACATTAACAGACTATTGAGAAATTTAAGATTATAATAAAATATGTAAAAAAAGATTTTGATATGAATCCTTCTACACTGTTTACATTTAAATGCATGTTTAAGAGAGACATGAATTAATTATTCTCTTTACAAGCAGGCATGCAGTATAGAAATGACATATTTGTGAAGCTGAACATTATGAATACATTTTCCTTGAGAATTGTGCAAAATGAAGGATTTTAAACAAAGTTCAATAATTTTAGTTCATAAATTAAAAAAAAAATGGCTGCTGGATACAATCCAAATGCAGATGGTACCTGAGAAGGAGCTGGAGCAGGAAATGACAGCCAGTCCAGAAGGTCACATTTCTCCTTTATCCAGTCAGCAGCCCAAACGCTGACGCGCCTGTCTGCACCAGCAGCCAACCACAGTTCATTTCCCTCCAGTCCAAACTTCTTACACTAATGAAGTAAAGGAAGAGGAGGAAAACCTTTGAGTTACAACCACTAACAGCTTTTCATTCTGTGTTTATCAGCTCCTTACACTTTAGCTGAAGATGTGTAATAAAGTAAAAAGTTCCACGATGTCACAAAACGAGGCAGTGCAGCAATACTAATGACAGATTTAAGGAGATAAAGATACATTTATTTGATCAAAGCAACAGTTTTGGTAAATGCATTTTGATGAAAATGTAAGTAATTTGAATTCTTTCACAATTTTGTGAATCCCATTCAGAACTAAAGTCTATTAAACTGAAACGTTCCTTTGAAATTAAACAAGATGGAGACGAAAACCTAAGTGATGAAACAAATCTCCTCCATTCATACATTTTCTGAACCCGCTGAATCCCGTTTGGCGTCCTGGGGTTGCTGGAGTCTATTCCAGCGACTGTTGGACGCAGGCAGGGTGAACCCTGGACAGGCTGCCAGTTTGTTGCAGAGCCAAATACTCACCACCCAGGAACCATTAAGAACCTTCAATCAATTATGAAGCATTTTTTTGAACGATGGGAAGAAGCCAGAGTTCCTGGAGAAAATACTACCAGTACTTCTAACCACTACACCCCTTCTTAGTAGTGCCAATATGTATTTTTATTCACTAATAAAAAATAAACAATATCCCTTTTGATCTCCTTTATCAATGTTAACTTTTGTATCTGCTGACCTGTTCATTCACACATTGCACTGTGGTGATTGTTGCTCCTTTGTGGTCCCTGATGACGCGCAGAGTCGCTCCACTTGTCGGGTTGCTAACAGCCACCAGGCCGTTCTTTCCTGCTGACACGATCACATGACCTGATGGAGGAGCAAAGACGGAGAAAACCTTTATTTATTATTAAACTGCTGATATTGACATTAAAAAAACAACTTCACTTGCATTTTTATTGCATTTTAGTTTTGTTTTTTACAGTTTTAATTTATTGTAACATGTTTGACTCGCAATGAGGTAATAAGTTATGAGGAAAGTGCTCAAAAAAGGTTTTGGAAAGAAAAACATAACAAAAGGACAAGAAAATACAGTAACATTTCAGCTCAAATACGACAGCGCCTTGTTTCCCTTCTCACCATGAGCAGAGTACTGGATGGCAGTGACAGCCACCTGATGAGGATGCATCTTTATTTCCATCTCTGTGGAAGCGAGCTGGAAGATCCGTAGGGTCCCATCGCCGTATCCTGCAGCTACACGCGTGTGGTCTTTGATCGAAGCGGGGCTCCAACAAACACAGCCACAGGCCTGATGGAGATACATGTTCAGAAAACACTCATTTGGGAACCACTTTCAGGCCTAAAATGACTTTATAATAGAAAGTCTGATGTATTTCCTTCTTTTTTGTCCATCTGTTTATTTTTGTGCTTGTAATTAAACATATTAGGTGTAAATCTTGTTTGTTACCTGGTTTAGCACCTGAAACTGCACCACCAGTTCGTAGCTGTGGGTTGTCCACACCCTCACGCTTCCATCCTCACTACACGTGGCAAAGTGGCTCTCATCAAAGCTGAATACAGCATCGTTCACCTGTGTAGAAGACAACGTGCAGAGATAAAGCCTACCTCTGTTCATTCTCCTACCTCAGAGATAAACATGCTGGTGGCACGGATTCCTCGGCCACTTGCTGCTTCCAAAAATGTCCTTTTTGTTACTGTGATGTTTACCTTGGCTTTGTGCCCGCTGACTAAACGGATGGCGCTATTGTCCGACCAGTTGATGTACCAAAGGGTCCCTGCTGTGGTGCCGACGATGCCCATGTCCATGGTGTTGTCAAATGCCGCGCTGATCGTCGTGCCGTCCAGCATTATCTCTCGCTCCACCGAAATCGTTTCCCTGCTTGAAAAATAAAAATAGAAAATCACATAAATAAAGTCAATCTTGATATTAGAAACATGTCATTTATGGCAATTACAAAGTGTAAGTTAATGTGTTTGTCATATAAAAATGCAGCTGCTTTGGATTTCACTAATATTTGCATAATAATTTACACTATATAAAGTAAAACTGGCATAAAAGCCATATGTTAAGAGTTAAAACATACCAAAATATCAGTTAACAGTTATACTTGTGGTTACACCTTCAGGACCATTAAAACAGTGATTTTTTTTATAGGGGCAAATTCCATAAAAGCCAAAAAATGAAAAAGACATTCCATCTAATAAACTAGTGTTTTAAATACACCAGACAAAAATCATTAAGAAGTTACTGAAGAGTTACGCCCGGGTGGCAAATGTGGCTCAAACAGCAGGGGGGCTGTAAACTGGCACTTTAAGGTTCTGCTCATGTATTTAGCCATCAGCAACTAAAAATACTTGACTAAATTAAATCATTAGAGTTCTGATGAACGTGTTAAAGTATTAACAATTCAGTGATAAAAAGAGTTTCAAAGTTAGACTACTTGAGTTTTTGTAGCTTTCTATGAAAAACTTTGAAATCGAACTGAAGTCATTCGTCCCTGGAGTTGCCGTTGTACGACTTAAATCAGTGAAATCTATTAAACCTATTTACGTTTTTTTTAAACAGAAAAACGTAAAAAAAATGATATTTTGACATGTACTATATAAAACTAAAATTTCATTTTGATTTCCGGAAGTTACTTTTGTTTTCTAAAACGTTTCCTTTTTATTTTTAGTTTCGGTTTTTTAGAATTATGTCTTAGTTTCTGGGATTTTTGCATTGATTTCTAAAATGTGATTTTTTTCTTTTAATTTTATTTGTTTTTCTTTTTTAATTGTTGTTGTGATCTTTAAAAACCCCTCTCCAATGAAAATCGTGTTTTTGTATTAAAATTGTTGTGAACCAGGAACAGACAAAAATAGTAATAGGGGCACTTAAACAGGGCTTTCCGCAACAGGGAGGGGAAGAGGGGACGGGGTTGCACCAATAGTCCCACTCACAACTCAGAGGCGAATTTCTAATTAATGACTGCCGCTCTGCAGGAACTATGTCATAGGAAAAAAACAGGTTTTGTAATTTTGGCTAATAGTGGAAAATCATAATTAAGACCAATGGGAATGTTGTGAAAACAGCTCAAAAGATGATTGCTGTGGGACTTCAATGGAGTGTTTTAAGAAAAGCAACTAAGATCAAGAAGGAAAACTAAAATCTAAGGAACTTATCTAATAGAACATAAAAGGCAAAACTTAATGTGCTCACAATAATTTAAAATAGACTTTTTTCCCCACAGATTTGATCGTCTGGATGTTAATTTCTAAAAATATAAGAATATCACTGCTATTTGCTTTTAAATTAGATTAAATCTTCAGTCAAATTCAGTAAAAATCTCCAGAATGCGTCTCAAAATACCTCATATAATAAAAGCTTTGCACACATGTAACAATAACTAAATATCTGGATAAGAACTAAAGACTGACAGATTTATGTAATTGCCTTTTTCCCCAAAAATCATTTTAATGGCTTCTTACTGTTCAACTCTGTTTAGAACAGAAAAGCAATCACTTTTTCAAACTCTGTCCAAAGTCAAAATTTAGAAATGTTCTAAAACACTCCTCACCTGTCTTCAGCACTGCAGGCTTTTTCTTTAGACGTTATTCGCTTCATGGCACCAATGTCCCACACTCGTAATCGGCGGGTGCTGCTACCCGCAAACAGACGATTTCCTCGACAAAGCAGCACGCCTGCATCCACATTTTGACAAAATAATAATGTTGCATGTAGAGAACAGCTGGAAGAATGACGGCACAAATTCTAACCAATCTCATCGTCATCAGCTTCCCAGATTATGAGGCAGGCCTGCGTGTTGGCGTCCCAGGCGCACACATGTCCTCGGTTTGTGCTCGTAAACAGAAAGGGGTCCATGTGGTAGCAAAGAGCTGCAAACTCCACATCCCCAACCTCTGCCGGCGCAGCCATCCTTTGGATCTGCACAAGCAAATTAAAATGTAAGTCTGTGCACAACAATACAAACCAAACACGTATTTTTTGGTTTAAAAAAAAGCAAAAGTGATATCTTTATGGCAAAATAAGAGCCTTTAATCTTCAAAACTCCATTGGAAATGAGGGAAATCTTTATATTTACATTGAAAAAAACTATGAAAAAGACCTTGTTGAGTTTTGAACATTATGAATCTACCTTCAGGTCCACCTCTTGGCCCTGCGTGTAAACGACACAGAAATAAACCCCTTGGCTGCCTACACATGCCATGTGATCAGACGTGAAGGGGCTGAAGGCTGCATCATGGATTGGTCCAGAGACATTTGCACTGGATAACAAATGAAAGTTCTTGCTGCTCCACAGAGCCAACCCAGGTTCTGAGAAGTCTCCTGCAAGAAATCGAGGTACATAAGAACTTAGGAAGGTCAAAATCTACATGGATGTAAAGACAGGAAACATTTTGAATTTAACTCACCGACAGACAGAAAGAAGCGGTCATCTCTAGAAAAAGCGAGACTCTGTACTGCCCCCCTGTGGTATGAAATCGTTGTGCTACAAGCTCCATTCTGAACATCCCAAATGCAGATGAGACTTTTGTCTCCATCACCGCTTCCAGCTGCAGACGCTACGATCTGAGAAAAAACAAACAAACAAACAAACAAAAAATGCAGATGCAAAACTGCCAAGAATCCAAATAACAGATCCAGAAAACTCGAGCGCTGGACATGTTTATGGATTCCAGAGCACCAGAGTGTCTGCCATCCATTTTCAGTCTGGACACTGATGCATCAAAGGATCCCCCCCTCCTTAAAATATGCAGTTGAAACCACTGTGATAGGGCAAAGGTCAGAAAGCCTACTAGAACAAAGCTATCTTCAAAACACCAAACCTTTGATTGTTTTTTTTAATACAATTAAATATTGTATTCTGCAGCAATGCGTGGTTTACCAGCTAGATAACAGAGAACGCAGGGACAATTGGGACACAGTAAGTGATGAGGGCCACTCCATTCTCTCTGAGATATCCATACCTGGTTACAAAGGACAAAAGGCTTTTGAACTAAAGTCCATTTACTCTATTTTCTCCCCGTCCTCTGGTAACGATTCACTGGTGAATTAAATTTTAACAACCACCTTTTTTCCCCCCACAAGCAGCTAAATCCATCAATTCCAATCATGATGGAAACAAACGATGAACTTACATAAGTACCACCAAACAACAAATGGTCCTTTACAACAATTACACTACAGATCTAAATGAAACGTACCTGGGCATCATTTGTGATCGCAAGACAGGAGATTTCCTCGGTGTGTCCCTGCAAATGTCTTTGACTGCCTGTATGAAGGTACTCCACCACCACCATACTGCCACAAGTGTATGCAAATAAGCCTGCAAGAGAAGAAAGAAAACTTATAGGACACAAAATTATCTCAATGGTTTTGTTCAATTAAATTTTAGCTAGGGCTCAGGATGCTACTAATCAGAATTTATGTAAAAACGAAAAAAAGGAACCAAATAAACATCTTTCTGCTGACACGTCAGATGCCGCAATTCTAACATTTTCTAAAGGTTTGTTTTTCTCAAACATGAGGCTAACCTTGGTCAGGGCTCCAAACCATATTATTGCGTCCATTGCCGTTATAACCAATCACTGCTTTCAGCTTGATGCCTTCTTCTCGTGGTTGCGGTGGTACAATGGTCTGGAGCGGATAAAACAGCTAATCAACCACAACAACACATACCGACTGATCACTGAACAAGATGATCCTCACCTGATCAAGATAGGAGGTCTTCAGACGAGGGACAAAGTGCTTGTAACAATCAGGTCGCGCAGGCTTGTTCTGATGCAACTCAGCTATGAAATATTTATAACATGTAAATACAGCATATTTTACTGTTTTAAGTTTTTTTGTTCTGCCAAAAAAAGCATTGGAGCACGTACCTATGTGGGGAGACATATTATTGTCCATGTCTGTGACTTTGAGAAAGGAGACAGCAAGTCTGGAATCTAATCGGTTAAAAGGAAACCCAGGATTGTCTTGCTTATCTTCACAAATAGAAAAGGAACCTAAAGTTGTAGGAGGAAAAAAAAAGGTCAACTTTGGAAACAGTGGACTTCATCTTTTATTCCACTGATTAAACTGATTATGGGAGAAAGTAGCGAGCTATATGAGCAAGACGCTCTTTATGAAACACAAAAAGCAGAGAATTACTGTTGTGTTTTTGCTTAAGATTGTAAGAACAGACTGTGGAAACGTAGATTTTACAAAGAATCTTTAGCCACCTAACAAGTAGCTCAAATGAAATATTCCAAACTTGTTAAAAATCCAACTCCAATCATCATTTGATCTATTTTAAAGGTGTTCCAAGTGGTCTTTTAATTATGATAATGCTGTGTCTAGGCAAAATTTAAAAAAACCTGGGTCGCTTTCTAGGACATAGTTTCTGCAGAGCAGCAGGAGTTCATTGGATATTGGCTTGTAAGGCAGATGAGGGAACTTGTGGCCTGCGCAATGTATTTTCTATTTAACAAATACAATCTTTTTTTAGTGCTTTTTTTCCCCGTCTGCCTTTGATTCACAATGATTTGAATAAAGAAATACTCAGAATTGCAATTTTAAGCCTAATTTTCTTTATAGATGTCCTCAATCTTGAAAAAATTCCACAAGAACATGTTATAAACACAATTTTCATTGGAGTGGGTCTTTAACCTCTTTGTAACAAAGTTTCATCAAAGCCATATGGTGCGGTTGTACAGTTTAACAGTTTATGAGATGGTGTCAAATCAAAGGAAAAGGCTTTATAGTTACTTTGAATTTAAGGTACAGCTATATATATACATAGAATATTTCTAAGTGGAAATGTTCAAAGATGAAGCCTTTTTTACAGAAATGCTCGTTGCTGTTTAACTACACTTTACTATTAAGATGCAGGTAAAAGATTAATCAACTAAAATACAAACAACTTGTTACTTTTTTCAAAGTTTAGCTTTTCTAAACAAATCATATATCTGTAGATAAAATGCATAGGATTGAAGTATACCCGCTGGTTCGTCTCGGTTGATGGCACTGAAGTCTAGCCTTGGTGGTGAAGAGGGGAAGGGAGCCTTCTGTCGAGGCATCCCATTGGACAGTCGCAGTGCGTTCATACTCGTGTCTAGTAATACCCAGAGGACCAGAAAAATAAAGACGTGCGTCTTTATTTATAACATCCCTAAAAACCTGAAACCTGAGAGAACTTACCTGCTTTCTGAGAGGATGTGTGGCTTGCTTTGAGACAGGACCTGTGATGCAAAAACTTCTTATTTAGTAAGAAAGACCTTACACGTTCAAGGTTAAGGTTCACAGTATTGTTTATTACTTGGCGTCAGCTGGAGAGTCCCGAGGACTTGCCAAAAAGTCCCACAGAAAAATGGCGTCTCCCACTGAGACCACTCCCATCTGGTCAGGGGTGAAACCGACCTGGCGGATGGGCTGACTGTGACCTATGAACATCTGAGACAGACGCGCTTTAAGTGTCTTCAAACTGAAAAAGGATGTGTCAAAGTGGACCAAGGAAAAAACTGGCTGTGGACAATCTAAGATGTCTCATTGTTAAATAGTGTCTACCTGTGAGTTATTGTGGAGCGGCAGGTTGTAATCCCACACTTTCACAGTGTTGTGTCCAGCTGTCAGCAGGAATCGGCTGTCTTCATTCACACTTAGGGATGAGCACTGGTGTTTATGCACATTGGACACCTTTTTAGGAACAGAGATCTCGTGAGGAAACATTATTCTGAAATATACTGATTTAGTGTGGACAAAAAAAAAAATAATCAAACTTTCTGAGGTTTTTCCAGTCCTGTCAGGCTCTTCTAATGGAATTTCATACAACTCCTGAATGTTTCTCAGAAACAAAATCCCTAAACCCTTCTTGTTGGACTGGCTCATAAATGTTTTCAAAGATACACAAGGCAGCTAAATCGAATAAAAGAAATTAAGTTTCCTCCATCTAGAAGGCTGCCAACAAGCCAGTTACCCATTAAGTTTAAAGAGGCTGGTGTGTTACGTTTACTATAGTTACCTCTCGGAGCAGACGGCCGCTCTTGGTGCAAACCCACAATATCTTGTTTGCCGATGTGGCGATAAGTAAATGTTCAGTCGAAGCTGGAGAGAAGCAAACCTTCAGGGCCACATCCAACTGAGGGCTTTCCACATCCAGAATGCTCACGTCTACATGCAGCAGCTGCAGTCGGTGTGTACAAAAACAATGGACCAGAGCTCAAAAGTACTTACAAGCTTAAAAAAGTAAACAACAAAAGAATACTTTCATTTAAAAAAATATATATTTTTGTTAAAAGACCCGCTCAAATCATTCTTTAATATATTTTTAAAGCATTTCCAGTGTTTGTTTTTCTTAATTTTAATTATGATTATCCGTTTATAGCCATCGTTTTCTAGGATAGTTTCTGCAGAGCAGCACGAGTTCATTAGAAATTTGCCTCTGAGTTGTGGGCGGGATCGTTGGTCCAGAGAACCCCGCCTCCTTTCCCCTCCCCATTGAGAAAAGTTCTCTGTTTAAATAGAGCAGGGAGCTTGTGGCCCACCCAGTGCAATTTTTACATTACAAATAAGCTCTTTTTCAAGCATTTTTTTTTTCATTTGTGCCTGATTCACAACGTTTTGAATAAGAAATACTCAGAAATGCAATTTTGAGCTTAAGTTTCTTAATATTTGTCCTCCATCATCAGAAAAATTCCACAAGAACATGTTCAAAACACCAAAAACAAAATTTTCATTGGAACTGGTTTTTAAAATACTGTTGTTACTTTAAGGAAAAATACCTCATCCAGTGACTGTGCATCAGCAATAGTGACTATATTCTGAGAGGGTCCAACAAAAGCGAGGAAGCGGCTGTCGCCGCTCACTGTGAGAGCATCTGGAGCGCGCTCAGTGCCTCGAGCCACAACGTTACCTGGAGATTTAGAAAGAAAAGTCTATCAAGCAATTCATGTATGGATTTGATATTCTAAACCACTATGACCCAAATCCCCCCCAGCAGGATTTAAAATATTTCACTAAAAGAGCAATTTAAATATCAGCTGTCTTGGGTTTTGCAGTTATGCATATAAATCAGGCAAAGTGGAAGCAGTGAAAAAGACATTTTCTGAACTGAGTTGTCTTCAGGACTTTAAGTAATAAAGTCATTTTAACAAAAACAAACTTGATAACATTTGGAAATTTACCGTAGGTAAACATGAGAAAAAACAACTGACACATTTACAGCTCACAAAAGCTGCGAGATTCGCTGAGACGCTACCTACCAAAATAAGAGCTTGAACTGGAAAATACCAGACAAAAAGACTAACTAGAATTTTTTTATATAGGATTAAGGATTTGTTTGATTTTAGCTTCTTTTAGCTGCTCATTTAGTTCATGTTTCTGTGTGACAAGCTAATGTCAGATGGTGTGTGATGTGTTTTTGAATACATACACGCAACTCTGATCACACTGTGGTCTTCTTCTGAGGCATCATAAAGAGCAAGGGAACCTTGAGCATCAGCACTGTGCATGAAATCCCCATCTGGAGAAAAAGCTAAACCGATCACTTCACCTCTGTGCTGCCTGTTGAATACAAAATTGAGATTGTTTTATTTAAGACTCAGCTTTTTAAGTGCCAAAATACCCGCTTTAGAACTAAACAAAAAAACACAATTGACACCCAGGTGTTTCAGGGGTACCTGTGTTCAGCCAGCAGCTTGGCATTAGAAATGTCAAAGACTCTGACGATGCCCGAGGTGAAGCCACAGCAGAAGGTCTGCTCGTGTGGATGGAAAGCCACGGCGCAGGGGCTGTCCTCAGACGCAAAATCAAATAGCTAGACAGAAAAAAATAGGATCGTAAAAGAAAATGCAGGTCAATGTCAGGATGGAACATGCTTTTATCAAAACAAATATTTGGATTCATGTGCTCTGAAAAACAGCTGTCTATTTAAGTAGATTGCTTGAGATTTTTGAAAACATTTTTACTTGTATTATCCCCCTGTTTCAGAGGTAATAATAGTGTTCTTGTAAAGTATATCTATAAAAAATGCCACAGCCTACTGTAACGCATGTGTGAATGCTTTAAGCTGAAAAGGTCTTTGATGAAATTACTTAAATTGCTGAAGGGATTTTGCTTAAGACTATAATAGTTGAAGGGTTTGAAGTTTCTTTGAGTAAAATATTTGAATGACTTTGCAAGGGAAGTTCACTAAAGCAGCAAAAGGACAAAAAAAAAGGTGCCGAAACCTTCAGGTTGCCTGATAAATGATCAAAAAATGAAAATTGCTTAACAACAGGTAACTTCCAGTAAAAATACCAAAAGTGTGTACAAGACAGGAAAAGCTCAGAAGTAGAGAGATCTGTGTTTGTTGTAACCTGATGCAATGAATCCATATTCCATATGCGCAATGTTCCATCGGCTGAGGCTGTAGTTAGATGCCGGCGAATGCCATCCACGCTGAAGCCGAGGACAGTGTCTGTGTGAGACCTCATCAGTGTGCTGTATTCACGGCTGCTGACATCAAGGAAACCCAGGTTACCGGTCGAGGTGACAGCCAGGACTTTTTGGCTGTCCACCGACACTGACACCATGCTCACAGGTCCCTCATGCTCTGAAAAACACAGATATTCCTGCTAGCAACATACTGTTGAAATGTGAGGCTTTCACAATCATATCACGTTGTTTTTAATGTCGGACAATGCAAAAACCTTTGTTCATAGCAAATGTAGACTTTTATTATCGTCTGCTCCTGCCACTCGAAGAATTTGCCAAATTTTGAAGATCTATCCCTCAGAAAAAACAGCTGCTCTTTCTTACAGCTCATGATAAATGAAAATACCTTTATGCGTGTAATTTTATAGACATTCCTATTTCAATTAATAAGCCTATGCTATCCTAGAAATTAAAAGTTGCTGTTACAGCGGCTAAAAACCAAATACACTGCGATAACAACGAGTCTTCTTGTGGAATCCCCTATTTTTTTGCAGTAAAAATCTAGCCCCGCTAACCATTTCTTGCTGTATTTCTGCGGCAAAGCCTGGAAACCTACCAGCCTCTAGGAAGACGGCAGAAAAATCCAGAGGCCAGAGACGCATGAAGCCGTCCTCACAGCCTGTTGCACAAAATGATGAAGATACACTGATGCTGTTGATGGCAATTCCAGGACCTGAGAAACAGACAAAATACAGTCAGGATGGATAAAGTTCTCTGATTTCTCTGGACAGTACAGTTTTAGGTCAACTTAAAATAAACTTGGTGATGACCAGGATGATTGTGAGACGCTTAAATCCTCCTTCAAATTTCAGTTTGAAGGAAGAATAACAAAAAATTCCTCAACTGACCTTATTTCAACCTACCTGTGTTAAAAGTCCACTTCTCCCTGCGGCTGGCGTGCTGCTGTTGTGAAGGTAACAGCCTCCTCATATTTTTAACAGAAACTCGACCATAATCGATCTCAAAAATATGCCCACTCCGACTGCAGGCAAATCTATAGGGAGGGTAGAAACAATCTGTTCCCAACAAATTCAAATTAAAAGTATTATTCTGGTGATTTTTGTGACGCTTTCACCTACAGTGTTCGATCATCAACATGTTTGTGTGAAGCGTTTCCCTCCTCGAAAGTCACGTCGCTGAAGTCCAGCGAGCGATATTCCCCCAGGTCAACTGGACAGGAGCGCAGCGTTCCATTCCGGATTCGCCACAGCCGGATATTATCTCTGCCGCATGAGACCATCCTGGAAATACAGCCTGTTAACTAAAGAGGCTGCATGTGGGCCGTTTCCTTATGCAATGACCTTCTGAGCTGTTCCCAGAGCCCCAGCCTGCACCAAGAATACACCTAAGGACGCCTTCTTCAAAGTGGAGATATCTAAGAACTGCTTTTGTAGTTATATTATATAAAATCTGAGAAGAAAAATACATTTTGGGGGATTAAAATATAGATATTTAACAGTCACAGAGACTTAACATGAACATTTTTGACCAGATATGAATTAGAAGTACAGATCTTTAAAAAAAATATAACGACATTTTTATTGCAAGTAAAGAAAAAGAAGACATGTTTGGTGCACCTTGTGTCATCAAAGAAGGCGATCTTCATGGTGTTGATGTCCACTTCTGTGTGTGCTTTGGCTAAGACGGTCACCGGTCCACCTTTTCTGACGTTCAGAGTGTTCCACACCACAACCAACTGCGAAAAGAGTGGAGAACACTTAGACTAATGACTTCAATCTATATTGTAATTGAAAATATTTTAACTTCAGCTTATGAAATGATGAAGGTACTTACTGTTTTGTTGTGGACATCTTTACCGACTCCACAGAGAACAGCAGCTCCAGACGAGAAGCTTTGAAGTGGGAGAGTATAAATGAGGGGCTGCATGTCTGTTTCAGCACTAGACTGGTACAGATGAATGAAGATGCTGCTTACCTGAGGCAGGATAAAGAATGAGCGTGATTTCTGAACATGGCCAGGCAGTTTCCATTGTGGTAATCCCATACTCGAACTACGCTGTTGTTTCCAGTTTGTGCTGAGGCCAAAACTGTTGTGCTACCATTAAACGTCAGTGCAGAAACCTATGAGGGAAAAGCATCTTCACCTGACGGCCCAAAAACGAACCGAAGCACAGTTTTCAATAAACATCTCTGATTTTGCACCTTATCAGTGTGGCCAATGAAGAATCTCTGCTGGTTAGAGGAGATCTTCATGGAGATGATAATTGCATGACATGGATATACCACTTCACTGCCTGATTTGGTCCACAGGGCCTGCAGCACAAAAAAAAACACTGTACCTACATCCAACCCGACTTTCAGGCAATTTCTTCAAGAATCCCACTCATCCAAATAGATAAAGATTTAACTAAAAAGTCCAAATAAACATACGTGTTTAGTAGAGGCTCCTCCAAAACCAATAATTCGACTGAGCCTGAGAATCGGATCTGGAAGCAGCTTCTTTGGATAAAAGAGACATGAACAGGATTTACAAGCAGCTCTTCTGACGTCCTTAGAAAGGAGACTATTTTTTGTTGTTGTCATTTTTAGCTCTCACCTGCTGTTTGAATCCCTTAGACAGTGTCAGAGAAACAGGTTGTGGAACAGGCGAACAAACCAACTGCAACACAGACAAATCCCACAATTTGTATTGCCTTTGACATGACATAAATGTATCTTTTTATCCCTACAAAGCTCACCTCTTCCTCACTTTCCTCTCCATGAATGCTAAGTCCATCCACGGAATGAACGTACACATGAATTCCACCATCAGTGGCATCAGAAGACGGACTGTATGTTTGCTGCTGTGAATTAGAACTTGCAGATTCTTGATGTTGGAAGTCGTTGTGGACGAGCCAATCCTTTGGATGAGAGGAGACGACCCCCACTTCAGGGACGCTGGAAACCACTGGGGTTTGATTTCTTGTTGGCTGAGAGGAAAACATAAAAAATAAATAAAAAAGCAGACTGATCTACTCTACATTTCATATGGATAGCTAGTGTTCAAAGATACCACATGCAATGGTGGTGAAACAAGTAACATGATTGAATGTCAGAGGGATTTCTTACTAGCTTGGGAGAAGTGATCTGCTGAATAAGGGAAACACGGTCTTGAACTGCTCTGCTGAGGTTGACACAGCGAGAGGCTCCTCTTCCTGGAATGCTTTGCTTTGAAGTACATTCTGAGAGAAGAAAAGAGAAAGTTATTTATCCTACAGTATAACTCAAAACTCGTTTTCTTTGGTTATGTCAAATTATTATAGGGAGAATCAAAACAAATGGAATCTAACATTTATTTGGACTTTAGAACATAGCTTTTGTTTAATGTATAAATAGAAAAAAAAAAGTTTTTTGAGAACACAGAACCGAGCATGGCCAAACATTTTGTTCTCTGAGCGTTCTTGTAGAAATTAAGCAACAAAATCCGAACCTTTTTTTTTTAAATCACTATTGAAAATCTTTTTCAATGGAATAATTTTCCAAAAGAGGTTTGGAAAGAAGAAAGCAACTGTCAAACATCCAAAAGACAAGCAATCCTTATAATAAAATTACATTCAAATTAGAAGCACATCATTATGTTTAAATGCTCAAGTCATATTTACTGTCTATAGCTCCGGGGTTCTCAAAGTTTTTGCAGTGGAGGGCCAAATTAAGACCTCAACATTATTTTGCACTTAATAGATTGCTGTTATTCTTATTATAATTGTTATTTTATAAGCTGCTTGCACTGTGGGGCGAGAGGAAATAATTTCCTCTGTGCTGTATGTCATGTGAATGAAGCATATTTGACAATAAAGCTGACTTTGACTTGACTTTGATTGGGGGCCAATTTTGGCGAAAAAAATTGATCAACAGAAAAAGGTATTTTTAATAACTTTAAGTGTAATTTATACAATTAATCAGGCCCTCCAGATATTTTCCCAGTTGCTGTCAGAGGCTGCTGCCCAGATCTTCTCCTCATTTAGTATTTGTATCATTTGATAGAATTATTTCTTCTAATTTTTTCTTTTGCTCTGGACAAACAATGTCAGCTCCTTTCAGCATACATTCTTTTTACAAACACCCCATCACTTAGGGGCTTGCTTTGCCGGGCCATTTCCAAAGGCGCAACGTAGCTAGCTTCTGTCACAGCTTCACTGGATTTAGCCATTTTGGAAACATTATCTGCTGTGCAGCATAGCCTCGTAGTAGTTGTTGGAGCTCATTGTTGCGCTCCTCGCAGGTAAATTTTTTTATAGGTTTTATGATTTGTAACATAGTGACAATTTATATTGATTTCTTAAAGCATTGCATTTACTTGCTTGCAAATAAGGCACATGACTTTATCCAGCCCTTGAAGTACGACAAATTAAGCATTTGTCCACTTAGCTTGAAAGCGCCTTTTTTTGTTCTCCCCAACACGTTTTTCCTCAAACCGCTCTGGCTTTCTTTTATTGAGGGCCACAAAAAATCTTTTGAGAACCTCTGGCATAGCTCATAAAAGAAGAAAAATATAATAATAGGAGAAAGGGAAGGACAGTATTTTCATGACTCACTAGTCTCTGGATCAGAGTTTTCTTTTTGAATGGAGTTGAAAGGTAACTTAGTGCCCTCTGAGGGAAACCTGGAAGATAAAATGATAACATCTTAATACATTTTTAAACAATATTTAGGTATTTTACCATTTAAAGGCTGCAAATGTATTTGGGCAACTTAAAAATTCACACCTAATGAACTCATCAAACCTTAAAGTGCAAATAATTCTAATCTGAGGAATGTACTTTGATGTTTTTTGGGTTTTTTTTGGAGTGTGCATGGACTGATTTTTAAATAATCTGAGAAAAAAAGAAAAAAGTAAATGCAAAGGCAAGAAATGTCTCTGTATCCATAAAAGTAAGTCACAAACAGTATCCCAAAAAAATTGGGTAAAACTGTGTACTTTATGTGATCGTAGAGGTCATGCCAGGCCGTTCCTTTTGGGACAGGGAAGGACATTTCTCTGGGGATGGGACCTGTTCCCTGCAAAAAGGAGTGACCCATTTGCTTTGCCTCAGTAAAGGAGATTCCTGTTGGGAAAAGGGAAAATGGTTTATTCATAAAATGTTAAGCTGAAAGAAAACTTAGCATAAATGGGGCTTAAAAATTCAGTCAATCAGTGCCAATAGTCTTCTGCAGAAGCAAGTGTGGTGTGGAAAGCTTTGAACTGACAAATATCTTTAAAGTGAGAAAAAAAAAATCTTTTGCGCCACAAAAAGATAAAAGCTTAAAGTCTTTATTCTTACCAGGATCCAGCAGCAAGTCACTTGTAAACATGTTTTTTACATCCATGTTGGCAAATAGTTTGACACTTTTCAGGTGACTGTAGGAGCAATTGAGGTAGAAAGAGAGAATGTCCTGCAGATCCAGCATCAAACAGGTCCAACGCACCGATCCAGGAGCACGACCAACCAAACCTTAAACCCGAAAACGGAAAGACCTGTCAGCAATGCTAACCAAGGGCACAATTAGCTGCACGTAAGCATATTTGCAAAATCACAAGTGCATGTACTTAACCATGCTTTGCAGATTTGGCAGTCGTTTCATAAACGGAACCCTTGGCAGCACCACACACGAAAGGAAACTGAAGCCATGTTGGAGTGAATTTGAACTCTGGAAACATGTTGGAAAAGGAGATGCGGACAATCTGGCCCTCCTGTCATTAAAGTCATAAAAGTCATAAAAAGAAAAAAGTTTGCAGTTACGACAATTCATCATAAATGGAAGCTCATTATTATATATCACAATATTCAAAAATGACTGCTTTAAAAATACAAACAATGAACCTTGTCACTGAATTTCCCATCACAGTAAAAGAATAACAAGTTTTGCTCTTTCTATTTCCTTTAATTTTCACTAGTATAAGAACTTTCCTTTTTGTTGTTTTATGCTTATGAGAATAAGTTAATTAATTAGAAAATTGAAACTTAAAACAGTATTCTACATCAAAAATGTCAAGACCATGCAACAGATTTAAAACTTTTTCTGTATGAATCTTAGCCAAATCTTCTTTCTCTTTCGGCTTTTACCCATCAGGGGTTGCCACAGCTAACAATTCGCATGGTAAACTTGGCAACATTTTACGCCGGATGCCCTTCCTGACGCAGCCTTCTCAAAGCAACCGGGCTTGGGACCGGCACAGAGGTCGAGAAGGGAACAGGGAGCAGCCCGGATTCGAACCCTGGTCTCACGGACGGAAGGCGCCGCAAACCAGCACGAGCTAAACCGGCCCCCATTAATCTTAGCCAAGTACTATACGTTTACCTCAAAAGATATTTAAAAGAATAAAATACTAAAAGAAGAGGGGAAAATTCTCGTTTAAATAATAATGCATCCAGTATCTCACATTAAGGCTCATTATGTGCATGGCATCATCCATTGTCAGGTTTCATACCTTTGAAGCAACATCTATGTGGACCAAGAAATACTTTCCAGCAGAAGGTCTGAAGAGAAGGTAGAAAAAGTGTCCAGTCAGTTCCAGAGATTGTTTGGTGTTTCTGGGGATTAGGATGTAGCTGTTTTCTGGAATAACACCACTGATGCGAAACACTGGACATTTGAGCAACTTGTCCTGAGAAATGTTGAAAACAAAACAGAACAATGACAAACAGACGAAAATAAGGCAAACAAAAGAGGAGAGATTTAATTGAAACTCGAATTTTGTACACAAAAAGTGCATTAAGTTACCCTAAACGTTGAAACTTCTCCCTCTTTGGCTGATTTCCTCCACTCTTCTATCTTGACATGCTTAAAAATGTTGACATAAGGATTCTGCCAAGCTTCAAAGTGAACCACAGACATTTATATTAAAATTTATAGAAGTTATTGTAATAATTCATATTATTATCATTTATGTTGCGCTTGTAGTTTAGTTTTTACTTTAAACACATATTGGTTTACCTTTCGAAGCCATTGGCAGATGCTGAAAAATCCGCCTCTTTTTCGATTAGCAAGCAAGCAGCCACGTAAAAACGGAATCAAACAAGCTTCTCGCTTGTTATAAAAATATTTAAAGAGCTAAACTTGCTTTCCATAACTTTAATGTTTGAGGATTTCTTGTTTTCGTTGTACAGAGACACTGACTTTTGCTGTCGCTTACTGTGTTCTTCCCGCGTCAGCTGCCGCTGTTGCCAACGGCACCATAGTTCGTGTGACGTCATGACGCACAAGAAATCCTTTATGGGTAATGAAGTTTACAAGGAAACACTTCATGAAAGCGAACGTTTCCAGGAAGACTGGAAAGAAAGCGCAATGTTACTGAAATAAAATACCTTGATGTAAGATTAAATAGTATTTTAAAAATATGTTTTAACCATAAACTATAAAATAGAGCAAAGATGACCTGGTTCTAATAAGTTATTGTATGGTTAGACCTTGTTTTACCACTATGAAATGATGAATTCTCACCTGTTTTGTCAATTACGATACCCTTGGCAAAAAAAAATGTACATTTGAAGTTAATTAAGCATACTTCAGTATGATTATGGCAAGCTCACTGACGTTTAGAGTATATCAAAAGGACACTTTAAGTATACTGCCTCACTTTTAATATAGATGAAGTATATTTGTAGTACACTTAAATACCCTACTTTTTGCTGAGGGTCTTCTCCTATTCACTACTGACTTCAATCATAAATAAGCAGTTTCACTTCTTTCTACAAATAAAAACATTTGAAGAAAGATTAAGTTTTACTTTTTGCACAATATTACAATGTACAACTCATATTTTACATTGGCATCAGAATATAAAGATTGAGAGCATCATTTGCAGAGGAACAATGAACAACGTCTCAGTCTGAGTTTGTATTCACAACGTGAGGGAGCAGCTCCACTGGGTCTTTAAGATGGATGAGGAAAGACACCAGCATTGCTGCAGATGATTGCCCAGAGTCATCTTGATCCCTGCACTGCAGTGAGCTTTTTGTATTTTCCTCAAAAGGAGAATGCACTAAGGTAACATGCAGCTGTGGAGACACTGCCTGATGCCGGACAAGCTGTGAACTATAAAGAGTTGGTGAACCATCTGGAAAAGCTCTGACAGCTGAAATAGATGACCTGTTTCTATCTGGAACTGTGGCAACAAAGAAGGTATCTGCTTGAGATTCAAGAGGTGCTAGTCACTGTCCACAGCATAAAGTTCCTGTCTTTGTCTTCCATGTGCAGAATTTTCTCCTCATTTCTGTTTGCACCTGCACCAAGAGTCAGAATAAGCACTGTTAATGGTTGTAAGCATTTCATGTAAAGCATATGTAAAATGTTTACAAGTTATGTTTTCATAGAAAATATCAGCTTTGCAATCAAAAAAAAGATTAGATTGATTAACCAACTTCAAAATGTATAAAAAGAGAGAAAGGTATGAGAGAAGATTGAATTACTTTTCTTATAAATTGACCCTTGGACTAACTCCAAGTCAAATTGTAAGAAATTCATTCATTACTTTCATCTTACTGCTAATAAATCCACTTTGACAGTCTTTCTATTAACTTTTTTTTTTTTGGTAAAACAGCATAATCTGTGTGTTCTCTTTTAAAATCTCCCTAAATTCATCTCTTGATCTTTTTTTAAAGTGTTGCCAGTGGTCTTTTAATTATCGTTGTGCTGTTTTTAGACAAAAAAAAAAACAAAAAACTGTCGTTTTCCACTATATAGTTTCTGCAGAGCTGGAGTAGTTCATTAGAAATTCGCCTCCAACTTGTGGGCAGGACTATTGGCGGAGAGTAAGCCCACCCCTTCATCCCGACATCCATCTGTTAACTCTCTCTCCTGCTAGCTCACAGCCCATCACACCCTCAACTTAACAAAAGCGATGCAACAAGAATTGTGAGCAATATCGGAGGTATCCAGCCATACATGTATGAGCCAGATTGTTGTGCATCAGATACCACACAGATGTCAGCTCAGATGAGGAAAACGTACATGGAACTAGTCGTCTACAGGTGGATGCATCTGAATTTAGAGGAGCAGGGAGCTTGTGGCTTGGCGTAGTAGCTTGCTTCTACGCCACACTTACAAGCTTTTTCAAACAGGATTTTTCTGTCTGCTCCTGATTCAGCACAATTTTAATTAAAGTAATACTTAGAAATGCAATTTTAAGCTTAATTTGTGTCCTCCATCATCAGAAAAAACCCACAGGAACATGATTTTTATCTGAGCGGGTATTTAAAATAACATTCAATGAAATGACCAACCTCTTTATTTGCAAAGCAGTAGAGAACAGCGACCAGAAAACCCTGCAGAAAGTTTGACAAAAGTCATGGTGAGTTCAGCCAAAGTGAGCTGCATCAGTTTTGCTGGATCAAATGAGACTGGGTACATACTGAACAATAAAAAGCATTCAGCCGCAAACCCACTTGTACCAACCTGGAACGAACTTATGAAGAGAGTGAAGAAGACTTTTGTAAAGCGAAGAACCCCCGTTGTCTGCTCATCTGTCACAAACAAGAAAATCACCTCATGAATCCCAAAGAGAGGAATGAGAGTAAGAGTAGCCTTGGCGAGCCTGAAGAGATAATTTAAAGAAAGAAAAATGTTGTCACGACATAAGGCAGCTTGACTTTCATTCATTATTTTAGATGTAGACTCAGAACAATGCTTTGAATGTATGGTTAAGGAAAAAAGAAAGACAACTTACCGAACTTTGTAATCTGGGTATCTTCTTTGACGGCTGGCTCTTAGTTTGGAAAAAATGACTCCAAGGATCCTTATAAAGACCAAAAAATTAACCTGTTGACCAAAAGCACATCTAAATTACTGCATGAACACAAAACAATCATCTTTTTTTTTTCTTCTAATCCATTTTATCTCTTTCGAGGTCACGGGGCTGCCGGAGCCTATCCCGGCCACTTATGGGCGAAGGCAGGGGGACAAAACAATTGATTTTTAATTATGAAGAACAGATGATCAAATATATTGTAATGATCCTGCCCATTGTGGGAGTTAGGTTTGGCTCTGTTGGTGTTACACCATGAGTGAGTGGGTTATTTCCAGGCATGACGTTTTCAGTGTTGTTCAAAGTTGGTGTGTTCTCTTCAGTACTAAAAAGGTCTATTAAGTGGATTTGCTGAGGATGTTGGACTCTCCCATCATGTTGTGCCTCCTGAACATCCAGCTGCTCGGGTCTGTGTGGTGTATGAGACATGCACCAGTTCAATCTTATGGTGGTAGGTACCAGCACTGTGCTAGTCAACATTGTTGAGTTCTGCTCCATTTAGACCTATGCAAGGCTAATAACCTACCTATGCTAACAACATTTTATAATTGGCCTCATTGGAAAACTAGATAATTTTTCTGGGCATTTTACATAAAGCCTTTGTAGGAAATCATATAGAGCTTTGTCACAAAAAGTGCAAGAGAATCGATCACACTTATTACCAGCTGAGCAGACATTGGTTCAATGGAACGACAGCTAAGCTCAACTAAATTTTGTGTTGGAGCAAAGAAAAAAAAGAAACTGATCAAATCTAACATGCAAACATTCATTGAAATGCTTTACAATTGTATTACACCACAGAATATAAAAGAAATATTTAAATATAATGACTTAATTTTATTCTTTATAGAACAGAAGTCAAATTAGTGCAATAATACCCTTTGAGTTTTTTATGCTATAACATGTTCTTTAGGTGTGTCCTAATTGAAGCTTTAGAAGTTCATGATAACATATGTCCATGCGTGCATTACATAGAATTCTTTACCAGTGAGGCAAAAAGAATTGGAAAACGAATGATCCACCACAAGTTCATGTTTTCATTAGCACCCCAACATCTATAAGGAAAAAGCGTAAGTTACTTTTTTGTATAGGTGTCCACAAATTACATTTATGACAGGAAACTTACTCCTTGTTTTCTTTCAGTAACTTCATCACAGACCAGGGAATCACAAACAGAAGTGGTGTTCCTGAGGTAAGAACATTAAAGAGTTCACTGGTCAATGATTCAGGTGCTTTAAAAAAAACAGTATTTGTTTCCATGGTATCTAGAAAGAAGTGGCACAGCCTCACAGCAAGAATCAACGGTTGCTTTTTCAGGTACTGCTTAGCCTTTTCCAACTTTTTCCATTTTTGCAACATGCTTGTTATCATTACTGTAGAAAACGTTATCAAAAATATCAATACAAGTTGCTGTTTGACACTAATGGGAAACAGAAGGCTAAGGGGGTCGTGTTTCTCAACTCCAAACTATAATCAGATGTTGACATAAAAAAATGACAGGAAACTTACCCCAACCGAGAAAGAGGTAGGGGAGGTATTTGGTTTTGTCCACGAGCACAGAGGAAATAAGTACAGAGTACAAATAAATCGCTTCTCCAAAAAACCAAAAGTGATTCGCCAGAACACAGTACTGCATCATCACCTGTGCTGCCCTACAGCCAAAAGCAGCCTACAAGAAATAAAGACAGAACTAAGTAGGAAAGATGAGTACTAATGTTTTAAAATAGAATGAGACTGGGTTGTTTAAAACTTAGTTTATCCAAATGAAACATCTGCAATTCCTTTATAATTTTTTTCCCCAGGAAAAATCTCCACCGTAATTTCAACAAATACCTTATGGCTGAGCATTTCGCTCACGTCCACCTGTTGTATGATTTCTCTCCCCCAGTGACGATCCAGCATTGTGTCCTTTATAATAACAGCCATAGCTCGCAGGATAAAAGATAAGAAGAGGTTGGCATGAATGTAATTTCTGGTGCAGTGCAGTTTCCTGTAGAAAGACACGATGATAGCAAAGTCTTGCCGTTAACGGTAGGAAACAGAATGTATCAATATTTTTATTGTTTTTTTTAAATGAAAGCTTTAAACACATAAAAAAATAAGCTCACAATTTTGTTTAAACATGCATTTTAATTCTGAAGAGTTACAATTTATGTTTTGAATTATAGTTTGCAGCATTTTGATATTGATTCTTACCTAATGCTTAACAGGATAATGAGAGCTATTGAAAGTGTGGAGAGAGACATGGAATAGCCCACAGTGTACAACATCCTGAAGCTCACCAACAACTGCTTGAACCAAATCTGAAAAACAAGATTCATTTCAGAAGATCCCAATAAAACAGATGTAGGATTGACAGAAAACAATCATCAATTGCTTTTCGTTGTTGTTTGAAAAATATATTTGTGTGGCAAATATGGATCTGGACCAGTTTTCTTTGGTTTATTCTTTAATCCTTTGGTGCAGATTGATACGCATCAAGCTCAAGACTTAACTTAATTTATCCTTTGTTTTACCTGCATGCTAAAAAATTTCTTTTCTGAGTACAAAAGTCTTTTGTCTTGCAGTTCTCCACCAGCTCTATGTATATGTTGCAGGAAAAGTAAGGTCCCTCAAGGACCCTTTCAATGCCCCTTTGAGGCTTTTTTTGTTTGAAGTAAAACATAATTTCTATAGTATTCATTTGTTATTATTAAAGTTTTTTTGAGAAACAAATGTACTTTCTGATTGACAAAAAAAAATTATGTATTTACTATCATTTGTATTTATAAAATGAGTTGAAAGCCTCACTGGTTTTATTGCCAAAATATTACAACTTTCAATATTTCAACAACAAAAAAAAGCTCTAAATGTTAAGTTGCTTTTGTTCTTGGCCTTACCTCACTAGAAACCACTTCTTTTTCCTCTTCACACTGGCTCAAGTCCCTCCACACCTGCCCACTCCCATCCTTCACCCATTTTCCGTTAAAACCACATAGCCTGCTCACAACACCTTTGGACACTGGAGAAGAAACGCTCAACTTTGAAGTCATTATTACTCCCAATTAGTGTCACTCAGTTCTCATACTTGAAGTAACAGTAACTCGAATAAGACATTTGTTCACAATACAAATATGCATGTATTTAAGGCAAATTAGAACATGCAAAACAGTAGTTTTATTTTTGCATAAACGGAAAACAGGATGTTTTTAACATGAATTAACTTCGGAAAAGAAGGGATTGATATGAGGGCTGACACAAGTAAGCACCATTATCACTATGAACAGCAGATTTATAGCTTAGAAAAAACTTAATAAAGACACAAATCGCATGTGTAAAAAATGTAGCTTCAAATAAATGCACTATACCTCAGTACAATGCTAGAAATGTTGAGCGGGATAAATGACAGAAACACATTTCTATTTTTGTCTGTTGCGGTTACCTTTGTCATACCAGGGAAGGTAGTATGGACATGAGATATTGACCATGTAGCCAGCAGGGGTATCTGGCCAGCAGGCATATCTGTCAAATGTCCTGTTACAGTACAAGCCCCCTGGAAAAAAAAGAAAGTAAAGTTTGACTGTTGCCATCATGTCATCATTTGTTTTGTCAAACATTTTAGCAATAACCTTGACATAAAATTCAGTACAGGACAACAATTGTTTAAAGTAAAACGAAACCAATCTGTTTTTAGAGTTTCTCTACCTAATGAAAACCTCATAAAGAAATTTCAAGATACATTTTTATTTGTGTGTATGGAGTATTTCAAATTCTATTTGGAGACCACCTATGAGTGAACGTTTTCTGTACCTTGAGGCAGAGGCTCATCTTCAATCATTTTGGCGCAGTCCTCTTTATACTGTAGCCATTTTCGGTAAGTCTCTTCCAAGACTTTCCCACTCACCATCCCCGGCTGCAAATATATGTTTTCTCAAGTAACCGGATCAAACGTAAACCAGTCATTACATGAAAAATCATTTTACATTCTATTCAACTAACCTTTAGAAGTTTGAAAAATAGCAGGGAGATTGCAGCGATCAGGTTGAGTTTTCTGTCCATCATTGAAGAATGTTTCTTTTTGGAAAAAAAGAGAGTTATCAGAATAATACATTAGGAGTTAGTAGTTGCAGTGTATTCAGTTAGAAAAGAGGTTGTTTTCAATCATAAATTATTTCATTCACAAACAAAGAATTATTACAATTTCCACATAAAGCAGAACCACTCAAAACTGTGTTGGTTCAAGCAGATGATTCTTCATCGCAAAAAAAACGTTTTAAAAAAAGTGGCTAAACTTCCTTTCTTCCATTATCATTGACAAAAAATAACCCTGGTGGAATTAAAAGAACCAACAAAACAAACAAACTAAACAAGTTGATATGTTTTGTGGCACTTAATAATATTTTGTTTTTCAGTTAAAAAGTTTTTTTTCCAATTTTTAAAAATCTTTTGGCTTAGAGACATTTTTTGTGTTTACAACATTATTAAAAATGATTTTGCATTTCATTTTTTTCTGCAGATAGGATAGCAAACATAAACAAAAAAAGTCCAATGGAGACTAGTTATTAGACTTCGCTTTTTAAGCCACAACAAACAGCCATAATTAGGAACGTTTTAAAGACCATGCTGTTTTATAGCTCATTCAAGGAGGATTTTGAGATAATTTTTTATTTTTACACCTACTTTGCAAAAGCTCTTTGAATCACTAACTTACATTCTAATTTTATATTTAATTATGCATTTCTTTGTTATTCCAGGTGTTTAATGAAAATACAGAAGTTTTAATAGCTGTGTTTTGAGTGGCTGGATGGCTCAGACGCACAATTGCCTAACTGGAGGGCCTAAGTCTAGGTCTCCCTGTGCCGGAGCCCAGCCCAGATTGTGGCAGGGTTGTGTCAGGAAGAGCATTAGGTGAGAAAATCTCTGCCAACTACATGTGCAAATCAGTAAAAGCTAATTTGCTGAAAGGTGAACAACAGCAACATGATAGTTAGGAAGTCACTTGTCTGGCAGAACAGTGATTATTCTTTACAATCCAAATGTCCTTGAAGATTTCTGACTGAGGAGGAACATCCTACATATACGAAGGTGACATTTAAGCAGTCTAAAACTATAGCCCAAGTGTGCTAAAGTTTGTCATTCTTCCAAGTTCTGCAAGTACTTCACAGTTTGACTATAATATTCACAGTAGGATCTGGTATTTTATTCCTTTTACTCTGATGGAAGATTGGTTAGCCGGGCTGCCACCACTGTTGTCATAAGCAGAACATAAATACTCACCTGAGCACAGGTGCCAGCTCACCTTGGCACAAATAGTCTGCGTGGCGGAATGGGATTCTTGACATGTGTTTGTTTGTATGCATGAGTATGTGCGTGTAAGCAGTTTTAGTATTATGTACATGTTGAATGTGAAGATCTTTGGAGCCGTCAGGTATGTTTGTAATATTTGAGTGTGTCTGTGGACAGGCCCCGCCCCTATTGATTAACATCTACACCTGACAGTGATAATGATAAACTTCCAGCAACTTGTTGCTTTGTGATTCTACTGTCATACTTCTCTATTCATCTTTCTTTCTCCCCTATCTTTTGTACCCTTATCCCCCATCTCTAACATCCCACTCTTTCCTTCTCTCCTCTCTTTTCCATCCGGTCCAACAAGAAATGTATGCAAAAATGTAATCAATGAAAATAAAGTTTAGCCACAAATACAAAAGGGGTTTATACAAATATACACCTCATGAGTCAGAAGAGGCCTTCAGCTCTCATCTGTTTGCTCAGCTGCTGAACAAGGCAAGTTAAAACATAAATGAAGACCTACTCCAATAAAAATAGTGTTTTTGGCCCTGATTTAGGAGCAGATAAAATCCAGCAGTTTGAAAAAAACTATGTTGTGACACAGCAACTGAAATGGGCTTGCCCATTTCCCTTGCCCAGTTCCCTTCGCCCATTTCAACTTGCCCAGTTGCCCCCCTCCATTCTGATGCATTCACTTGCAGACGATGCATTAAGGTCTTCATTTTCCTTTGGTTTAATTTTGGACAAATAACGTTAGGGTTAAGTCAGGACCACATTGGCAGCAGAGTAATGCATTTGAAAGAAGTGAAGGGAAGTTGGTTGGCACCCCTCAGGTTAATGAAAGCCCAATGGTGAGACCACACTCACAGCAGCTCAGCCTCAAGGGTCTTTGCAGCGAAAATTGTCGAAACTCTGGTGGCATTTGTCTCGACATTTGACAATCACAGCCTGCGGCGTGTTGAACCATGTAAAACTGAGCTCGTTTTTCAGTCTTCATTAAAATCAACCCACCCATCCTCGACTGGGCAAAAAAAGAAAAACAGAGACATGCACATAATGATGCATTTATGACTTTTGCCAAGACTGAATACAACAAACAATTGTTATTACAATTACATTTTAGTTATATTTTTTCCACATTTATGTTAATAACATGCAAGAACAAGAAAAGACACACACATGATTAGGCTTTGTTTTAGTTGATAATCAGGTGACGATTTTATAAAATCTAAATGGCTTTTTGCAAATCAAATTTGATAATAAACAACACAATAACACAATAAAACACAATAAAACACAATAAAAATTCCACATGCAGTCCTGTAAAAAGGAACCGTTGAGTTGCTTCCCTGTAACATGATCTCTGTTCAGTAAGTTTCATCTTCACTCACTGGCCACTTTACACCTTGCTAGTGCACCTTGCTTTGCCTTCAGAATCCTTGGTGAGAAATGTGATAATATGGACAAATTAAGGACCAAATATGGACCAAACTATCATGCCAATATGGACAAAGTACTATCCAATTTTGGTGAGCAAAGTGTGTAAATTGTGGTCGCAGTTTTCTGTTCTTGAACCTGGCACCTGGTGTGCACTTCTGCTGCTGTAGCCCATCTGCCCATCTTGTAACCAGTGGTTCTTTGAGTCACTGTTGCCATTCTAGCAGGTGGAACCAGTCTGGCCATCCTCCTCTGACCTCTAGCATCAACAAGGCATTTCCACCCACAGAACTGCTCACTGATATTTTCCCTATTTTGGATCATTCTCTGTAAATCCTAGAGATGGTTGTGGGTGAAAATCCTGGTTGATCAGAAGTTTCTGAAATACAGTCCGTGTGCCACCAACAACCATGCCATGTTCAAAGTCTCTTAAATCTCCTTTCTTCCCCATTCTGATGCTTGGTTTGAACTTCAGCAGTGGACCATGTGGACCATGTGGTCCACAAGCCGATTCAGCATTTAGCATTTATCCAAGCTTTTTGTGCAGTTTTAATGATGGCTTTTGCAAGAATTACATTATTTGGCTTCAGATTCTTATTTTTTGCACTTTTTCAGATATATTTGTGTAGGGCATAAGCACACTCAGGATCTTTACTGTTCCACATCAACAGTTAGCATTTAAAAGTACCCTTTTGTAGAAGATGCTTTAGTTGAAGGTCAATTCCTGTGTTAAATTTTATTTAACTCCAATTGTAACAAATGTTTGACGCTTCAAGCATTTTCTCTTGTTATTTTAACGATTTCTGTTCACCTCAATTTATCATAAGCCTCTGTAAAAAAAACAACAATTCTTTATTTTCAGTCCGTAAGCAATGGCTATCAAAAGTGGTCATAATTTTCATAGAAGAAAATCTGATTTGAAGCAAAAATTAAGTTATCGAAACAAAACAGCCAGAGATGATCAGAAAACTAAAAGAAGAAAAACAACGTACTATAAAAGTAAAAAGGCTTCATTTTTTTAAACAATGTAAGAAAACAAAAAAAGTCCAACTGCAGTCTTATCCAATATTTTTATATGATTTCCCACATCATGTACCTTTCTTAATTTTTCAGTTATACATGAGCAAATGAATAAATTACAGCCTTGATTTTTTAAACAAAGCTCTATTTTCTAACTGTGATTGCAGTATCGCACTGACAGGAACACGTCAATAATCCCATTTGTCAAACAATTTTCTGTAAGCAGTTCTTAAGATCAAGAAATGATAAAAGACATTGACTTACATCAGATTGATCCAGAGATGCTCTGGGAGAGACGATGCCGAGGAAGCTTAGTCCTGAATGATTCAGAGCGAGACAGAACCTAAAGCTGCCAGAGCTCTGCCTCTGCTCTAGAGGCACAGCGACTGGTCTTTTCCATATAATCATGGATGCAGGGGAGTGTCAGTAGGTTTTAAACAGCTAAATTTATGAACTTACACACACACAAAAACCCATTAAAGTGGCTTTCTTCAATTAAAATGTGTTTTCATTATGTTACTTTTTAAAATTGCCTTGATTTAGAAACTTCTGTTTTACACTTAGGAGGATTAACCTTTAAACAACCATATGAAGCCAATGTTGTCTTTTATAGATAAAAACAGAAGTTAATTTTAGAAAGACTATGATAAAATTGCTTTCCTTTCCAATATTAGAACCTGTGGAAGATTTTAAACCATATTTGCACAAAGAAATAACCTTGAGTTCTAGATTTTGAGATGTTTGGATTTTTGGAGTGCCTATGCACATCAGGTGATTTTAGAAATGTAACATTCCTGTCCATCTATTAGAGTCAAGGAAGACTGAATCTCCGTGAGAGGCACAACCCACCAACCAATCATTGGTAGAAAGAAAAATCTGTATTCAACCTGCAAATTTGTGGATTAATGTCAAGAGAATGTCAATGTCATGATTCGGAGGAGCGGCAGACCCAGATGCTGGAACCCAGAATGAAGACGCAGGTAGATGAGAGGTAAGAAAGGGTTTTTATTCTTTCCTTCCAGGAAGATGTTGCTGGCGTGAATGTGATCCAGAGAGGAGCGAAGCTTGAGGCGTGGCTGGAGGTAGTAGCGCGGCTAGCAGAGGGTGGTATTTCCAGAACAGCAGGGGGGCTCGAACTGACTTCCACACAGGTGACACTGGCGAGCAGGAATCCTGGGACAGGAATAGTAAGGTTAGTTGCAAGATCAGCATAGGATGCATAAACATGAGCGAGACTGAGACCAGGTTAGTCACCATAAGGGGTAACGATCTGGCGATGAGTTGTGGAGCTGGGTCTCCTTAAGAAGGGCAGAGTTGATGAGGGTGAATTGGTCACAGCTGGTGGAGTCAGGAGCAGAGCAGAGGGGCGGGGATGACAGAGGTGCCATGACAGTCAAAGCTTTCATTTTGTCATAATGTTTCTGTTAAAATTATATTTTTAAAAGTTATGTGTCAGGTCTTGCTCCAAAGTCAAAATCCAATCCCCCATGTGCCACAGGCCCTTCTCTTAAATACTTGGAGAGATTAAGGGAAATAAATATATTGCTGTCCATGTTAGTAGTGAGTCCCAGGGCCAAAACATGGAAGCATTAGAGAAGAAGAAACTGATAAGTTGCACCCTCCAACCAATTACTACACCATTCATTTTCTCCTGCAGGCACCTACCCCTTCCACAAGTTATGATTCCATTTTCAGTTGATTTTACCGGAATACTCTCTATCATGTAGGAGAAGCAGACCAAAACGCGTGCATGGAAACTAAAGAAGCTGCATTCATTAGTCACATTATGTACACAAGTTATTCTGGTACCTGGTCAAAGGTGAGAATTTGTGCAAAGAAATCGACATTTACAGTAATTAAGCCATGATGATGCACAACAATAACAAAAATGTACTATTTTACTCCGTAAGTACAGCATAAGCCTGATTTTCTTCACTTATATTTTCCATCATCAGAAAAATGCCACAAGAACATGTTAAAAAGCTCAAAAACGTGATTTTTGTGTTGGTAGCAGCAGTAGCCTAAAGACAAGAGAAGTGGGTTGTGTTTAATTTCCATTATAAATATTAATAGGGTTTAACTTTTTGATGGTTCTTACAGTTTGCAAGACCGTTTAAGCTGTTACAATTAAAAAAAATGTCACAGCTGGTCAGTAGGAGGAAACGCAAGCGCATACAGAAATTGAACCCAACTAGTGAAGTTCCAAAAGATTTAATGACAAAAGATCACCACAAGCGTAGGGGAAAGGTCAAATGAAAAAACTAGAGAAATCCTCAGCATTTCACTAGGAAAATTGCACAAGTAAATACAGAAAACACAGTGGAGCTCAGAATAGAGTAAAGCACCTCCTTAATGAAACCTAGTTAATTAATAATTCCAGTGACGACTTTCAGCAGAACCAAGGGACGGCAGGGCTTCCAGGAGAAGTCACAGCCAACCTGGACGCAACAAATCAGATAGAAAAACAAGGAGGAAACCATAAAAAAGAGCGTCAGATTACTTGTTTTAATTAAAATCTTTGTTCCCTATGCAAGATTCCCTTGGCTTCCAGAATTAAACAGCTGAAAAGGCTGTTGTGTCTACGGTTGAAATAAAAGCAACTAAGAATTCACTGACAGACCTCCACCAACGGTTTAACTTTCCTCAAGTAAAATTCAGACTTTGTAGAACTTTAAAAATTCTCCCTTTACTTTGTAAGGATTTTTGTACTAAAAGAAAGCTGAAAATTAAGAAAGTCTCAGTTTGAACGCAATTCAAATGGATCTAAGCTGGGAATTTTTAAGCAGTTTCTTTTGTGTGTGAATATAAAAGAAACTCAACGTTTGAGGCAAGCACTGTAAGACCTGTCTAATTTTAAAGCAATTACCTCCTATCTTTAAATCTAAAGTGCTGGTCCCAGTGAGCCATTGTATTTATTAGACCCTGCACAAAAACACCTGAGACCTCCCTTAAGTAAATTGAGTCATTGTACATTTGCACTCCTGTTAATATTGTTTTCATTCAGGACACAAGGGGAAAACTGTTTATTACAAATGTTTCTCTTGGTGTTTGATTATCTTGAGACCGTTTAACAGATGCTGGTGAGGCTTCAGCGAATAACCTGTGGTGTATGTAACATTTTTACAGACGTTTGCCCATTATGAGCTTAAAACCCCCATGAATTTCTCCATGGAAATGAATGCACTGCATTGATTGACAGATTTAAAAAAAAACCCACAGAACTTTTGGAAATACAAAAGAAACGGTACTATTAAAGCAGTTTAACTAAAAGCTTTATTTTAAAGCTTAAACTTAAAAACAATGTTTTGACTTGTATGTCTATACGTATAAAGATTTTTATGGACGTTTTTTTTTTTTAGTCATAATTCAAAGTAATATGCATTTTGCAATTGACAATTTAATATGCAATTCAGGCTCGGAATATAAAAATACATTTTGCAATTTAGAAGTCACTATCTAAATTTACAAATAACATAGCAATAAAAAAAATATATAAAAAAATTAAATTGCATTTTAAATTTTCATGGCTTTTTTATGTCATATTTCAAATGACAATGCATTTTGCAATTTACAATTCAATATTAGAAATGACATTTCAATACATGGTTTGCTTTAAATTTATTTTAAAGTACAGTAACTTAAAATCTATTGCATTGTAAAATGCAGTGCAGTTTTTGTGTAAAATTCAAAGGAAATTGCAAAACAGCGCCTCCCTGGTCTAATGCATTTTCTTTTGCATTGCGCTTAACAGCAGCAAATGCAGTTGTGGTCATACCAAAGCAAATTCATTAGCAGATAGCACATTCTCTTCTCCAACCTCGGACGCCAAACAATTCCATTGGTCAGTTGGTTTGGTTAGTCTTTAAATTTTTTAATTGGTTGACTAAAGGAAGTAGAATTTAGCAAATTTAGGGATGTGGGAGGCCCACCCTGATGAGCGTCTGAGAGTTTGCATTTCAAATTGAATTTTGACACACATAAAGCTAGATAATGCGGAAATTATCCTGAAAGACTGGTCCATTAAAATGGTTATTCTCTTTGGCTAACTCTTTTTTTACAGATTTGTCTTTCCTGTATGACGGAATTGAAAGAATATGTGTTTATCCAAATAAAAGATATATTACAGCTTTGGAAAGAATAAAGTGAAATTTCTGCATCACAGACATTTCTGAGTTCAGACAACCTGATTTATAAGTTGAAGGTAAGTATAAAAGTATAAAGTCATTGTAATAAAACTGTGAATACATGTACTGATTAACGTACCCACACCCTGTGCCAGGAAGAATTTCTATGGAAAACAGGTTGAGTTTTTTTTCCTTTTTTTATTTTTTATTTTATTTTATTTTTTAATCAAAGATTGGTGGTGATAGAGATTTAAATATTACTGACAGAGCCACTTTTATTATTTAAGTGATTGTATGAGAGACGATCAAGGGACGTTTCACAACTAATGTCAAATTACGTATATATTGTTATGAGATTTAGGTTTTGATACACTGAGAACAAAGGAGTATAAAGCCAAATGGTAATAATTAATAGAAAATCAGAACCCGCTTATTGTGGTGATTATAAACAAGTCAATTATGTAATCACGGGAATAAGACACAGATGGCAAACAGTTTAGTTAAAATATTTAATTTTTAAAATAAAATTGGATCTTTAGGATCATAAAACAGGCGACAACTTCATAACTTTCAAGTTGAGGCCCTGTTTAAAAAATATAACAACTTTAAGTATATCGTTTCATTTTATTTTAATGTAAAAACAAATAAAGTGTGCAAAAATGGCAAATACAAGGAATGACATCTTTACTAGGACATTCTAACATTGTGCATGAATTAAGTCTAATTTAGAATGACAACGTTTCAATAGAATCTCTTTATTTGTTGTTTTTTTTATATCTGTGAAAATATAAATTTACTTATAGTTAGAAAAATATATTAGAATAACATTCATAAAGGAATATGTTAAAGTTTGTTTAAATATTATTTAGCTTCTGCATCAAGTATCAAAGTAATAACACTGTAATGTCTGCACAGCATGCTCATCTTCTCTTAATCAAAGATCTTTCTCAGTTAGATATCCACCACACAGCTCAGTGCAGTTGCTCTTATTGCATCAGAGATGACTTTTGCTCCCGATTCTCCAATGCCGTTACCCTGCAAGCTAAAAAACACAGTTTTAATTAAGATACAGGAGCACAGGAATAAACCAACAAACATGTACTTAAGAAATCATACTTGATATACGCCAATTGGTGGTTTCCCTTCAAAGCTGTTGCAATGAATATGGCTCCGTCCATGCCTAAAGAGTTCTCCTGCAGACTGAGGATTTTTTATTAATCAATTATTCAGACACTCAATTTGAAAAATGTATCTGGTGAACAGCATGTTTATGAACTTCCAGCTGCTTTGCAGAAAATTTATTTCTAAATTAAACACGTTCAATGAACACGTTCACATGTCAATAAATAATTGCTAATTTGAAACATTCTCAAAAGTTAAAAGGAACTGTAATTATTTAAAAGGGACAGATTGTAGTTTAAATTAAAATGGACAAATACTTACTTCAAGGACTTCAGACTTCTGTTACATTTCAGAGCATTGGCCAGGGCCTTAGCTCCCTCCATCCCTATACTGTTTCCACGGAGACTGAAAAGGATAGAGGGCAACAGACTGAAGGTCAAATAAAATAAAAATAAAAAACACAACACAAACATTGGACTCAAACCGGATGCTTAAGAACTCTGGTACTCTCTAGACTACCTCCAACAAAAGGTGAAATATAAAAATGACTCATTTAAATTAAAGTATTTAAAGTTACCTTGATAAACAACAAGAAATTAATTCTAATGTGATACAATGAAGTAAAAAAAAGGCTTAAAATAAGCAGCCAGTGAACTTGCTGGGGATCCCACTGATTTTAAAACTAGCAACTGTATAAAGATCATGTCACTGCATATCATTGAATGTTTAAAACAATAATAAGCAGTTCAACACCATGGAGAGGTTTGCCTCACTCTAATGTCTGCAGAGATTGATTCTCCATCAGAGCTTCTGCCAGTGCCACGGCTCCACTGGTCCCAGCCGATACTCCCTGAAGACTGAGCAGCATAAAAATCAAAACCATGGGGGGGAGAAAATTACCTTTTTTCTTTTTTTAATTCATTCTTTCTGTTTCTCTGTATTTAACAACACATCATAATATTTCCTTTATTTTATATTCAAGGCTTGGAAAAAATAATTGGATCAGTCAGGGCAGAAAATTGTTTATGCCAACCATAACGTCTGCAGTGAAGTGTTGACTTTCAGAGCTTCTGCAAGAAAAATGACACCCTCATTTCCGATTGCATTTTCCTGCAGACTGAAGGAAGAATGAAGACAAAAGATAGACAAACATTAGAAACAGTCTCTAACTCTGAAATTAAATGTTGTTTTAGTGTTTTGTTGCAGTTTCAAACAGTGGTGGCAGCCTGCAGCTACTCACACTGATGCTGGCATGCACAATGAAGTAGGTTAGAGGAGATCAATGCAATTAGGATAGTGAGTGAATGAAGTGTATTGGCCTTACTCTAACAGCTTTATTGTGGCATTGGACATAAGTGCGTTGGCCAAAACTTTAGTGGCTGTGGACTTGATGAAATTCCACTGGAGACTGTGAAAAGCAAAAAAATAGACACTTCAACATGTTCTTCATGAAAAAACGTGGATTTAAACAGTGAGCTGATGTTAGTAAAGTATTCCTGCTTCATCCTTTCAAGCTACACTCACACCAGGTACTTGATGCTTGTTCTTGAACGTGCATTTACCCCATGGTGTTCACTCTGGACAAGCAGGTATGGACTACTTCTTCTTTTTCTACTCTTTACTAGCACAAGTCCAACACCTACAGTTGGAAGAGGCTTGTTGTAAAATGTCAAAGTGGTGCAGATCTCATGAATCTTGCTCCAGGCTTTTTCTTTCGCAGCTCTATCCCTGAATATGAAAGACTTGGTGTCATATAATTCCAGACGGGAACAAACAGCTAATAATTTCTCCTCCATGATTATTTTTCTGTGATTTGAAAGGGCACTATCCATACGTCACTACTAAATCGGAGTCCCTGATTGGTCAAAATTTCACCTAGTTTAACTTTCAACGTGCGTTGAGTGGCTGCGCATTTTGTGCAAAACGCCCGTAGAAACTTGCCTAGCAACACTTGAACGCGAGGTTTTTGAACATGGAGTGTCGAAACACGCATTTACGCATGTTTACCTAGACTTTTCTTTGGAAGTGGCAGCTTTGGAGGCTGTTGCTGAGGGTGGAGTGAACGTAGCTTTAGACTGAAAAATTCCTATTTCATTTGGATATTTTAAAAATTAAGCTATCCTTAATTTCTGTGTTGTTCTACAGCAAATCCAACTTACTGCAGAGAGGTGAGTCCTTGATTAAATTTGATTGCTGCAGATATCGCCTGAACACCTTCATCATGTAATAAATTGGCCGTGAGACTGGGAGAAGGAAACACAAACACACAACAATGAACAAATAATACAATCTCTTTGCTGTAAAATCATCTGAAGCTGTCCACTTTAAGTTAGTCCCTTCCTTTTACTCATAGTCATTTTGCAGGGATTTTATGAGTTTTATTATTTCTGTACAAAGGACCATTTTCCTCCCTTTTGTCTGTGCTTGGTAAATAAAGGAAATTGATTATTTTTCAGAAGGTGAAATAATTACAGATTCAGATTCATGGCATGGTTTATTTCCAGAAAAAAAGTCTGTAACAGCAGCTTAAAGAAAAGGATTTCACAGAGTGTCAATAGCCTTTTTGAATAAAAGAAAATGGGATTGGCTTTAAAGAGGGACAAACTGATCTTTGGCACAGGGATTCTCCCTTCTTCTGCTGTCCTAGTTTCCCTTTGGACAGTCACATACCAGACAAAACACGAGTTACAGAAAGACAGCGATTTGTTTGAAGTCATAACAACCAGTTGGCTTCCTTGGGAGCTGAGTTTTTTTTTTTAATTTTGGCTCAGTTTGATAAAGCTGCTGTTTGCTAAGAGGCGAATATATTTAAACTCATTAGTGGGATGTTCTCTATGACAGTAGCTATCGACAGTAGCAACGGTTGCTAAGTCCTGACGACAAAGTGAGACGACCAAAGACATAGACAGTGGACACAAAAACAGATTTTTGGCAAAAATGGAACCTCATAGTTCTCAGCTGTGGACACCAAAATATAGTGCTTATGAAATATTATTAAAGATGCAAAATAAGTAAAAACTCAACAGTCTTTATTTTATCTATATTTGTGCCACACACATATGTGTAAAAGTTAAAAAAAAATTAGTTTAAATTCAGAAAATTAACCTTGTTGAGTTCTTATTTTATCTTTTTACTTTGATTTTGTGTTCTTATTGTTTATCACTGCATATTTATTGCAATAAATCTTAAATTAAAATGTGTTTTTATTTTAGAAAACATTTTTAGCATTTACAGGATATTATGTTCACGGCTGTTATAACTTTAAAAACCTGTGTTTAAAACGTATTCAGCTGTTTTCTGGCTAGGTGTCACCATGTGGCAAAATTGTGATAGATGTAAAAAACTTTAAGTGTTAAACCAATAAAACCAAAGCGTTACAGCTACTGGCAAGCTACTTTAAAGCATTATTACAGAACAACAGTCACACTCTCATCTGGGCTTTTTTTTAAAAAAAAAAAAAAATTACAATTGCACTTAAAGTGAAAAGGCAACTTACTCCAGATTTTGCAGAGAGTTGTTCTCCTTGAGCGCCTGGGCCATGTTCTTTGCTCCTTCAATCCCAATTGAGTTCTCTCTGAGACTGATGATACACAAAGCATGCAAAAGAAAGTGAAATCGATTGCAGTACTGGGTGTAATACCATTTGGCAACAAAAAGATTTTCATTTTAATGCTCACTTCAAGGTTACTAGACCGTGGTTGAACCTGAGGGCTTTGGTCAGTGCAGTCATTCCTCTGTTGCTGATTGAGTTGCTTTGAAGTCTGCAGAACAAGAGAAAGGTGGTCACTCATGTTCACAGTAAAAGGGGCCATTCCTGAACGACTTTTAAAGAGGGTGAACTCTAAAATTGAAAACCAGAGACTGACTGGAGTGAGAGAAGAGTTTGGTTGAGTTTTAACGCTTCGGCCAGAGCGACGGTTCCTTTGTCCCCCAGCTGGTTACTGCAAAGTCTGCAGAAGACAATGAGACACAGCTAAGCACATCATAAAAGAAAAGTCTACTTAGAGCGAATATTTTTGCAAAATGTAAAGAACAGACAATGCTTCAACATTTAAACTGTAAACATTTTAATAGTTTTTAACCAAAGTATAAAGGAAAATTAGTAAACAAATTTATTTTTTATAATGTGCCTAATTTGGACATGAATACTTATTATTGACTCTTCTTCTTTAATGAGATGCATGAAGTGCTAAGATTACTTTTTTATTTTGTGCTGCTATTCCAAAGCAAATGCTCCAGTGACTATGAAATTATTTACTACACGGGAAAAAAAAAAAAAAAAAACGAAAAAAAAAAAGCTAGAAACAAATCTTTTGGCAAAGATGTCAAGACAGGGGGGAAAAAGCAATTTTTTAAAACTTCATTTGTATTTTGTTTGAAAATAAGCAAATTATATTTTGACTTAAACCAGGGGGCTGCAAGCTCTACAGCCACATGCAGCTCATTTAGGTCAGATCACAAAGCAAATTGTAGTTCAAGATTATAATAAGTTAAAATGTTCTTATATTATGTCTAGTTGCTTTTCAAAGACAAAGTCTGAAGTATAATTGCCAATCCACTGCAGCAGGATATTATTTCACAGAGGATGTATTATTTTGAAAGGCACTTGTTGCTGTCAAATCTCATATTTATATAAATGTAACACTGTTATAAAAAAACTGACTTAATGGCCTCAAAATGTAAATAAATTTTATTTTTCCAAACAGTAAAATGGGACTTTAAGGATCTTAGTCAGCAATAAACTGGACCAAATGGCATATTACGCTAAAGGTTCCAGACTCCTGACCTCAAAGAACGATTAGAAAGAGGACAAACTTTTACATTAGCTTTGTTAGAGTTTGGTTCATCTTCAGTGCGTCTGCAATCCTTTTGGCTCCATCTGCCCCAATTTTATTTTTCCGCACACTGAAACAGAAATAATGTGATTTCAATGAAACAAAGTAATTAAAGTAATGCAAAAATAGGTAAAACCCTGCTCACTTCAGAGACACCAGCTTGCGATTGCACTGCAGAACCTCTGCCAGGGCCTGAGCGCCCTCCTCCTCGATACTGTTGTTCTGGAAGCTGAGTTGTTAAAAATAGTTAACCAGATGATTACACCAAAGCAAACCTGAATCTTAAACAATACTCACTTAATTGATGTCAGGACTTGATTCATTTTCAGAGCCTCTGCCAAGAACTTTGCACCTTTAGACCCAATGTTGTTGTTCCGGAGACTATATTTTTATAAAAGAATTGTTATAATGCAGGATATGAAAAAATGGAATGAGTGTGGAGCAAAAAAGCACATGAGTTTGCCACTTGTTAACTTAAATTCTTAAGGAAAGAAAGATATCTCACTTGAGATATGTTAATGTACGATTCACCAGAAGAGCTCGACTCAGGGCTTTGGCTCCCTTGTTGCTGATAGCATTGTCTGCCAAACTGAGGGACAGAATAAAATAAGCTGGGTTTATACAGAGCAAAGTGATCTGATCAGTCAATGCAACTACAATGTTAAAAATCCCCTGATATTGATCGTAAAGACAAAACAGATGCAGCAAAAATATTAGCTCCTTTTAATTGCACTTTTTAAAGATAGTTACAACTAAAAATGTTTTATTTGAAGCTTTAATTAAAGCAATTTCACCTTAATTTTTGGATATGACAATCCTTTGCACTAAGGAGGCTTCCCAGCAGTTCCATGACATCATCTTTGAAGTTATTATTCTCTAACCTGCACAAGAGGCAAGTTTTATTGTCAAGTTATGATGTGTGCTTTACTTTAGTTGACTGCATTGAAATACTGACCTGAGGTGGCTGCAGTAAAGCAGTTGTGGGAGCAAGCTTTTCACTGTTGAGTAGTTTAGAGAGCCAGTTAGGTTGGTCTGGTCGCTGCACTCTGGAGACACATGCAGCAGGAAGCCCAGGACAACACAGTGAGGTCGAGTTAACTTTCCAGCCAAGCTTTCTTGCCGTAAATCGTCCTCGACACTCCGCAGCAGCTCGGTGTGTTGTAGCTCATGTAAGCAATAAGCCAAGTTGACAATGCGCAGTGAAACCACAGCTTCCCCGCTGGACAGGAGGCCTTGCAAAAACCCAGCTGCCCACACCTTCTGGTTACCATCATCTTTTCCTGCCGCTAAAAGCCCTGCGACAGGCTTCAGTGCTGTTGGGCAGAGCAGGCCTGTCAAGAATCGCACAAAAACATCCAAGTGACCATCTTCAGCCTGTTGTGAGTGCTGAAAGGCACTTCGGAAATGGGTCTGAAAGCCAATTTTTGGCCAGGACATGGTGCTTTCTGAGAACAGATCGAAAATGGCTCTCTTGGAGGAAACGTGGTAGAATGTAGCTGCAAGAAACTCCTGCAGAGTCAAATGTGTGAATCGATATGTTGTGTGGATGGTGGACTCCAATCGAATGAGGACTCCAGCACCAAGACTGCTTTGAGTTAACTGTAAATCTATCCCATAAGCCTTGAGGTCTTGCTCGCTGAAGGTGTATTTGTGCTTTAAGAGTCCATAAAATGCCAGCCGCCCAAGGTTCCCCAGTAGTTTTCGGTTACTCCCATGAAATTGCTCTGTTTTAATGGGTTCCCTGCCTCTTGGCTCTCCTAATTCTGCTTTCATGTAGCAAAAATGGGCATATAAGCCAGTGCAAGTCCTGGGAAGGCTCTCCTGTGCTCCACTCTGCAAGATGTACAACAAAGTATCAGCTGTTATCCAGCAAATGCATGGTATGTAGCACATCACCATCAAGATACTGTGAGCCTGTAGGTGGGCCCATATTTTGCTGGCAAAGTCCCTTTCTGAGAAGTGGTGGTTAAGGAAGGTTTGGATGTCGTCGGGACTGAATCCTGGAATCTCAGACACTCTGTCAACCAGGCCTCCGGGGATGAGTGAAGCCACTCCTGGTCTGGACGTTACCCACACTGCTACATCTGGGAGCAGATTCCCTCGAATGATGTTGGTTATCAAGTCATCAATGGACACTTCTTTCTTTGGGTCATTGCAGGGAATGGCATCAGAGAAATTTAACCTGCATCGGAATTCATCCAAACCATCAAAGATGAGGAGAGTCCGACAGGGGCTTGTGAGAACCAAACTTGGATCTGCTAAATAAGGAAAAGCCATTTTGACAAGTTTCTCAGCAGACAGCTTTTCCAGTGTGTTCAGCTCACTGAATGTAAAAGGTAAGACAAAGTGGAAATCGGAGCAAACAGCACCTTGGCTCCACTGTCTGATGAAGTGTCGTACCCATGTTGTCTTGCCAATGCCGCTCACCCCAACTGTGAGGGAGACTCTGGGAGGCAAGCTGACCCTTGTCAGGGGCTCAAACAGTTTTCCCAACCCTAACTGTCTGAGATGATTGACTTTCCTTCCTCGAGTCACTCCCACCTGCATCAGGTCATGTTCCTTTTGTTGGAGGTCAGAAAGTCCATCAATCAGCAGCAGAGTTCTTGAACATATGTTCAGTTTGGAGCAGCTGACTGAATCTCTTTCTCTGTAATGTTCGTACTGTTGCAACAAAACATCCTTGTGTCTCCTCACCGTTGAATCTGCAGAAAGAAACCAGGATTAGTAACAAAAATTGTTTTGTTTTGTTTCCAAAAAATAAAGTAAAAGTTAAAATAAAAGCATTTTGTCATCTGCATATTTGCTTTCACCCATGAGCCACATGATTATCTGTTTTTTTCCCCATTTTGTCATTTGAAAACCGAACAATTCAAAGCTAATCCTGTCAATTACCATAGTTTAAGATGAGCTGGGAAACCGGAGCATTGGAGCTCATTATAAAGCCTTGAAGTGCATCAGATCCTTGGCTTTCCTTGCTTGTAATAACAGTAGTGAGCACAGTAACCTGGTCCTTTAACTGGCCTGCTTCCTTGATGGTGGTCTCTTCGGCTAAAGTGAGCACATCCACCTTTTTCAGGTGGGTCAAGATTTCCTCCAGAAAGGGTTTGGTAAGAAAGCTTCGTAGCTGGTTTTGGTGTTTTAGGACCCAGCCCAGATCTGCACAAAAAGCGAAAACAAAAAAAAAAACTAAGAACTTTAAAATTCTAAATACTGAAAAATTACAAATCAACTAGTAAAGTAGGAGATCCTGTTTAGAGAACCTGGCACACTTGAAATTAATAAATATGTCTTTAAAAGCATTAGAATTTGGGTTGTCTTTGGGTTTAGAGAGTAATATTTTTGTAAAATGACAAGCTCTGAATCGGGAAAGAAGAGGCTCACTAAATATACTTACCCTCTGATCTTGTTTGTAAAGAGGCAGAGGAGCTCGTGGACTGCAGGTCAATGTAGCAGTCGTTTTGCCAGGTAATTCGCTTGCTTCGGTCCAGGATCGAATCATAATGTTTCCTCTCCATGAGAAAGTTTGACACTTTCAACACTCAAGTGTCCTGTTTCTGTCTTAATGAGAAAAATTATAAGCAGCATACCAAAATTATTATAAAATTTTTTAGTGCCTTTTATAGTTATGAAAGACTTTGCTTTTCGATGTCTGTTCAGAATGTCTGTACTTATGTAGATTGATGCAAATATAAAAAAAAAAAAACAACTCCAAGAAAAGGGCATTTATGCTTAGACTTCCAAGCATACTTATCCGTATTTTCTTTTAAAATCCATTGAAAGCCACTTTTTACTCTTTCCAAGGGCAGTGGATGCTTTACCATGAACCTTTACAACCAAATGACTCATTTGATAAAGTCAGACAGAACATCCAGGCTCTCAACACCAGGCTATAAACATTAGGATATTTTCAAGGCTCGTGATCAAACCTCTAGGTCAATTTTTTACATATGTAAACCTATTGCTACTACAACTAGTTTTAAAACAAAATAATAAACTTATTGATGCAATGTTTTCTCCTTTTGTTAGTCCTTTAACATTAGTGGTAATTACTGAGAATCTCACTGACACGTTAAAAATGTGACTGAAAATTACAATTTGCTTTATCAGAAAATTTAACCTATAATTTATCATTTGTATTTGGTTGAGAAAAATACTCACAATAGAAAAAGTCAAATAGAGTTATTAGAATTCTACCTAACAGCAGTGCTACTTCCAAATAAAATACTGTAGAGGAAACAGAATTTGGTCATCCAAAGAATGAGTCAAATAAGATTAAATAATGAAGTTTATAGAATTTATTTAACAATAAGGAAACGTTTATTTTAAAACATAAAAACAACCTATGACTCACATATTCCTGTGGATCAAATTGAGGTATGCGTTAACATAGAGGGGAAAAATTTTCAGTCAAGCCCATTTATCCAGTCTTTACACGTAATAAATAAATAACAAGGATTACCGCGATTGCTAAAATAAATCTTGTTAATTCCTTTGTGCTTGTACCATTTTGTGCAAGATACTTTTTGAAACAATTCTGCACTTCCTCTATCATAATCTTTAAATAACACTATCTCAGTACGGATTCAAAAGATGAAAACATTCACTTAGTGTATAGCTTCCACACTCTGCTCCACTAAAATGTGTGATATAAAGCCTAAGACTAAAGTTAATTTATTTGCATGTATGTGCACAACCTACAAGTAAAAGTAGTGCAAACAAAGGTTTTGACTTGGCTCAAAGTTCAATGAGAAGAACAGGAAATAAAAACGACTTCCTGTGTGGTTTGGCTGCTCATCACGTATTTCACAAATAGGAAACCCATCAGACATGTCATACTTCACAGTGCACACATCTGTCATAAGGTAGTCTAAATTATAAAGTACCACAGATCATCAGGAGTTCTTAATAAATATGTGGGCAGAACTTGTTTTGTTTTTTTTGCTGTAAAAAAGTAGCAGAATCCTCTGGGGTTGATTTTACCAGCTAATAAAGTTAAAACCTAAAGCCCTGTGGCAAATGTAAGACAAAAACTCACCATGGGTCTCTTGAATGGGGTTGTGGTGTCAGTTGCAAACAGCAAACCTATAGCGGTATATCTTTACACTTGTGCAGAAAACAAAGAAAATATGAACACGGTAACTCCTCAACAGGCATCCTGTTCAAGACTTACAAACAAATGAACAAGTACTGAAAGAGTTGAAGCTTAAGTCATCACTGCTGCTAGAGCCAGTTTCATGCTGCAGCATCTTCCTTCCTGTGCTGCGGTTAGCTGGCTGAAAACCCCCCCCCAGTGTTTTTGCAGGCAATGCAACAAAATTCTGGGCATGTCTGAAGTGACAGCCACCTGGTTGCTCATTCAATAATCATGGAAATCATGGAAACTTGAAAAGAGTTTAATTTGTACATGTGCAGCACAGTCAGATAAAATCAACACAACACAATTTTTGTTTTGAAGATACACATAGTTTTAGGATGTAATTATCATCAGTGGTTTATGGTCATGGTTGCTAACTGAATCAACAGGGTGTACCTGAACCTACTTTATAAGTTTATACCATGTACAAGGTCTAATTTTTGTTGATAGGGATGTCATATTTCAAAACTATTATGGCTGATATTCTCAATATATTCTCAAGCAGTGTTTGCAGAGTGAACAGTCCAGACAAATAAATCACCCATGCAGTAAATTTTGGGAGATTTTATGACAAATGGCCCACTTTTTCCTTTTTAATCCAATATTTTTTATGTAGCATCTCAGATAGAAAAATCAAGAATAAAAATAAATCTCTTGTCATTAAATAAAAAGAAAATAAAGTCAAAGAGGGCTAAGACTGTTTGAACTCAAATTTGGTCAAAATTTTACAAATTTTTTTTTATTTTTTGAAAGGATCTAATTAAACATACAGTAATGTAGGTCATTGCTGAATAATAGGTTGAAGAAACTTCACAACTCACTTTTGTGCACCTCATGAGAAGGGAAACAAGAGATCTTAAATTTGCTAATAAAATAACACGCAGTAAAACACACATGAGGTTTTCACATCCCTAAAACCAACATAAAGTAGCTCTGAATACAAAACGATCATTTATCTCCAAAAACTAACATTTAAGAAATTACTTGATTAGTCTTGCACATTTTTTTCTTTTAGGACAATGTAAACATATGCTTAAAATAAGCACAAGAAAAGTGGTTACAAAAACAGGAAGTTTAAAATACACTGTTGCAGAACATAGCAGGATAATCAGGCAGGGCAGAGTTTAAAGAATACATTTGGAACTTAATGTTGTCTTTATAACAAATAATCTTAATACTAAAATACTTCAGTACCAGCTGAGTTTCCCGCAAGAAACTGATCAAATTTAAAGGCATTTATTAAAGCCAGTAGAGAACAATTATGACTTAAAATTCAGAAAAAAAATAAAATGTTCCAACAAGCAACTATCAGGACAGCTGAAATCAGTGTTATCTTAGATTGTGTGATTTGATGATACTGGAGCCCCTTGACAACTGTTAATAAACTATTAGAAGTCACTTTCACAAGCCACCGAGGACGGAAAAAGACAGTGTTCACTTCAGAACAGCCTCAAAATGATTTGTGTATACTTCAAACGAGCCTCTGATGTCCCCTGCTTCCTTTCTATGATGCCTCTGCACACAAGTGCCTCCAGGAGCAAACTGACTGATTTAAAGCCTAGATTATGGATCAGACAGTCCCTCTGCATGTTCACTCAGCTCCATGGTGGAGTAGTCCAGAGGACGTCTGAAAACACAAAAAACATTTAAGTAAACACAAAAATTAAAATCAACTTCATTTGATTTTCTAGAGATTTTGAACAGAATTTTTGGCAACCCACAAACTGATAAACACAACAATGGGGGTATGGAAAAATCTGTGTTTAACTGTTGATTTGCTAAACGATAGGCCTTTCTCGTCTTTTTAAGTGGGAGAACTTGCATAATTGGTGTCTGACTGAACACTTTTTTGCCCCACTGTATTTCCTTAAGCGTTTCAGCCACTTCCTCAGCAAAAAGACCAACTTTCCATTTCTTAACCCTGGTTGACCTGCTGTGTAAATAAACCATTCACAGCGAAAAAGGAGAAGTCATGTGACTTAAAATAACAGATATAGAATAGTTTCTATGAGTCTATAACATCACACAGTATTGCTAAATTTATAACCACATAGTTTGTTCAAAAGTAATTAAAATGCAACTTGTGTGTGCACTTCATAAAATATTGTTTGGCGATTTAGTTACATTTTCACATGAGATGACAAAATAATATTGCAAAAATCTCCAGCGAAGAACACAGGCATTAAAAAAGAACAAGGATACTACAAGGATATTATTTTTAAAACTGATCATGAAATAGTCAGTAAAACAAATCAAAAAGTGCTCACCTCCTCCTGTAGAAATATGTAAACAGGGCACCTCCTAGTACCACCAGCAGGAGCACCGCTACTATCAGTCCTATCTGCAACCCCAGCGCTGAGGCTATGTGGAAAACAAAGGCAAACTTTAGAAATAATCATTTCAAAGCAATGGCAATGAAACCAAACAAGGACAATATCCAGCTTAATGTTTTAAACACTATTACTTCTCAACAACAATAGAGGGTCATAATAAAAATCAGAAACAACTGGAAAATATATAAGCTTTGCTAATCATTTGCACTTGCAGTTATAAAACTTTTTTTCTTTTCCTTTACAAAGATTTAACGCAACTTCCTAACCTTCAAAAACCTTGAGACTTGGGGCCTTTACTAGACATTATCAGTCTTTACAATACAATGAAAGCAGACAAGGAAACAAAGGTAGTCAAAGAGCTGAAGCGTCGGAATTTCAACCGCAAACTATAGCTATAGCCATTTTGATTAAGGCAGAAATTGCTTCACAGTCACAGTTCCATTTATCCACACATATCCACACACTGATGGCGACTCTGAGCAACCACTAACGTGTCACAGGACCCTTTGACACGAGGGCGAGCAAGGTGGAAACCTAAGATCCTCCAATCAGAGATCGACCGCTCTGAACCTCTGACCTTGCTACACTACATCAACAACTAAATAGTCATTCAGAAGGTTCTAACTTTTGCCGATGTAGTGGCCGGTGATGGGAGAAAAGCAGGTGTCTGCCTGAGAAGGAGCGGGGCTCGAGAGCAACGCCTGAATGATGAGGGCCCTCTGATGGTCTGAGTGTGCCTGGATGTTCCCCCACACTCGCAGCCAACCAGACATGCAGGAAAAGTTAGCCCCTACAATAAAAACAGACATGTCAAAAAACACCAGTTTATTTAGATGTGCTTCCTAATCATTTAAAAGTTGCAGATAATTAAATGGCACAAGTTCTACAGTTTTAATTTTCAAAGGAATTATGAAAAGAATAAGAATGAAAAGCCCAGATTTCATTTCCTTCTGTGAAAGAAAACTACTTTTGTTAAAACCAAGTAGTGTAGTTGCTATGGCAACTCTACTTAATAATTAGCATATTTTCCGTGAAGATCTATTATTAAAAGAGGTGAGAAAAAAACTTTATATTGATTTCACTTTCACAATAAAGAAAAAAACAATGATAAGTGTGATTTTTTTAGGGTGAATGCGGGCATGTCCACAGTGGCTGTGACCTGTGATCGAGCTAGAAATATCATCTGTGATCTTAAAAAAAAAAGCACCCTCACCTCGGAGATACAATGCAGAAATGCCACAGTGACACCTCTGCTCCAAATAGTGAGCCACGTCAGCCATCCTTTTTCTGTGAAATACTTCCCCACACTCTATGGGAAAATAGGAAACAAACTATTAAAACCATGATTGGTCATTTTAGGTTTAAATAAATGAAACACTAATATAAAGCTACTATTTTGTTGAATATAGAGTTTCACATTTTCATTTCAGATCCATAATGATTAAGAAGGTACAATCCATAACATTAATCTTCAGCCTGCCGCCCGTAGAGTCATGCTGACCTTATCAACAAGAGTTACAATGTATGAAAACAGCATAAAATATTTATGAAATAGTTTATAATGAAAGAGTTTTTTGCGTTGGAAAAAAATAGAATAAAAATCCTATTGGTGAAAAACAAACAAACAAAAACAATGAAAATTATGTATGAAGCGGGGAGCAGATCTTCCCAAATCTTAGAATTGAACAGGTCATTAGAGTCACTTATTTCATCGATATATAGATTATTTTGTGTTTAACAAAAGGTAAGAAGAAATGTTTAGAAATAAAAATAATAAATTACATTAATAAATCTATTATAAATAGCAAGTAGGCCAATGCAAATATGAACTAAGTCATATCCTGCCTAAACGTTTGGATTGTAAGATTCTAAAAGAAATTCAATTATCTTTGTCACCTTTGTTTCCACACCGACAGTGATCGGGACATATCAGACGTCATAAAAAACGTTGTCATCATCAAAATGTTCAACATTTTTAAACCGTTATAGCCCAGATACCCTGACATCCGCAAAAATAAAGCGTATATGTTTTATTTTTGTTTTGAAGATTTCTGGTATTTTACCTCCTGACTGCTCGAAGAACGGGGGTCCGAGACAAAGGTCGATTTGACTTGAGAAGGCGGGGCTAGGACAGAGATTGGTGTGGCTTGGTGTGGGGGACGAACTCGTCCAGGAGGAGGAGCTCCTGATCTCGCAGCATAAACACCTGCTGAGTGAGACGGGACCCCTTTCCACCGACCTGCACACACAGCCCATGCAGCACTACATGAGGGAAACCAGACCAATGCCATCCAAACACAAACCATTTTCTCTTTAATAACAATTTGAACTGACATGTGTGAAAGCATGTGCAGAACAGATAAAAAAGCCTCCAATCAGCTGTTTAAATTCCATAAGTCTCACACTTATGGAACTATAAATACGCATAATCTGTAGGAAAAACAGTTTAAATGGTATAAAAACACAACAAAAGTGGTCCATTTGCAATCATTTTCATTAATTACTGGTAATAGTTTTGTAGAAATGTGTGGTGTGGCCGTTTTTCCACCGATTTTGCTCCATCACAAAGGGCTCGGTCACACTGGACCAACAGTCAGACACTTGCAGCAGACAAAATGACTTACTAGCTTTGACTTACGTTTGTTCAGTGGAGTTTGTTACATAATAGATTAATAAGTCTGAATAGAGTTAGAGTATTGAGAGGATTTGAATGCTACATGATGGGTCTTTGTGCACTGCTTTCCCACCTTTACAAAATACACACGCTTCTTCTATTCACACACGTTAAAAAAAAAAAGTTTATAGTAATCAGTTTCATATTTATTATGTTGTGACTGAAAAAGAGAGTAAAAAAATGTAGACTTAGAGAGATTACTGGAGATTAAAGACCCAATCCATTGAAAATGGCGTTTTTGGTGTTTTTAACATTTTCTTGTTGCATTTTTCTCATGGCGGAAGACATATAGGAAGAAAATTAAGCTTAAAATTGCGTTTCTGAGTATTACTTTATGCAAATCATTGCCAATCAGGAGCAGGCAAAAGAAAATTTCATTAGAAAAAGCTTGTAGCTGTGACCTAGAAGCTACTATGACAAGTTAACTATGACAAGCTCCCTGCTCTGCTACATTCTGATCCACCTGCTTGTATATGACTAGATCCGTGTACTTTTTGGTTTTCCTCATCCAAGTTGGGATCTGGCTCAAAACTTTATGACTGTATATCTCCATTATTGCTTGCCTTTTTTGTTGCATTGTCCGGTAATGTTAGGTTGGGGGTGCGAAGGACAGTAAGGGTGTAAACAGATGGATGATGGGAAGTCGGAACAGGCTCACTCAACACCAACAGTCCTGCCTAGAACTCAAAGGTGAATTTCTAGCGAACTACTTCTACTCTGCTAACACTATGCCCTATAGACAACGACCCAAAAATTGTATAATCATAGTTAAAAGACCACTGCAAACACTTTCATAATAGGTTAAAAGATTATCGGTGTGGGACATTAAATAAATGAAGAGAGTTTATTGACAATGAGGAGCTTTTTATGGAAATTCGTCTTTTTCAATTCTAGCTAAATTACTTAAATAAATGTAAAAAGGGTTCCAGATTGAGTCTAAATCAAAAATTAGCAAACAATAAATATTTCCACATTAACTATAAATGGTCAATTTAAAATTCAAAATATAAGACCCAATTAATAGCGAATCATAGCTTTACTTGATAGATGTACCTGAGAGCTGGCAATACTTGTCTCCCCCTGGTGGTGGAAAGAGAAGAAAGCAGCCACTGGTTTTCACTGAACAGCAGCACATCCCTGAGGCTGACGTTGGTCAGCGCACTGCCAGCTCTGCAGATGCTGAACAGGTCGTAGCACAGAACCACTGCCCCGCGTGCTGGCACACTGGAGCCTTCTGGGAAAGTCTGATCTATGCAGTGGAAAAAAACAACGGAGATACAAAAGGGTTATTATACTTGACTTTTACAACACCTGAGTTTTTCTTTTTTTTTTTTCCTGCAGCCAGGTCTACTACCCACCTGCTCCAGTGACATTTCCAACAATATAGAAACCATTCTGGTCGAGAGACCCAGTCAGGGGAAGTGCAATGACCGTGCCCCTATGCTCCTGGTCAAACACGGACAGAACCAAGCCTGTCAGGTCTGTCATGGGCGGCCCGTGGAGCTCCACAAAGGCCCTCTGATGACTGTGATTGGTCCAGTGGCCACTTGACACCTCATTTATTACAACACCTTTAGGAGCTGGAGGAGGGCGGGGGCAGCTGTTTTCTCTCAGGGGGGTGGGTGTGGCCACCTAGAATGATCATATGCAACACTTTGACTTCTTTTAAAAAGTATTGTTCTATTTAGAGGCCTAAAATACGACGGAGTATTAGGGCCACAAAAAAAAAAAAAAAATTAGAGCCACCAAAAAAAAAAAAAAAGTAAAATTACGAGATTTTATCTCGTAAATTTAGGAGATAAAAACTCGTAAATTTAGGAGATAAAAACTCGTAAATTTAGGAGAAAAAAACTCGTAATTTTAGGAGATTACAGTGGAAGTGAGCATGCAGAGCAGCAGGTGAACGCCGTGCAGCAGCAGAGCAGACCGACTAAACTTTGTTGAACAGGTGAGCTGAATGTTTATTGATAACGTTCCAAATGTCTGGAAGGTCATTTGTTTGATTTACGATTCATTAAAGTTTTATTTATTGATGGTTGGTTTGCAGGATCTCTGCAGCCCGATGAAGCCGTCGTCGGTGTCCCTGCAGCTGTTTGCTTGAATCCTTTCTTCCTCCACCAAAGACAAGATCTCTACGTTTGTGTGACGCTTCCGTCACACAAAAGGAGGAGCACTTTTTTTTTGGCATTTTCAACGTTCCAAAGCTAATATAAAACACTATTTTCATTCCTCTTTATTGTTTTATGCTGAAACGGGACATTTCATCTGCAGGAGGGGGCGTTTGTAAGACTGTTTACTTCCGCATTGGTGTTGGGATGACAGGTTCATGACGTAATGAGACAAATGAACTTCAGGATATGTGAATGAAAAGGAGAATAAAGGCTGCAGCGATTGTCTACACCCAAACGTGTCTCTGAGCTCCTTATTTTACATATTAAACTCCGCTTTACTGACACTGAACCCCGGAAAGACTGCTACACGGAAACTAATCTGATTTTGAGTCGCCAAAATGTTCAGAATCTCTTTGTTTTACACCTATAATAATCCGGAAATGAAGCTTCACAAAAGGCTCCACATACTTCATCTTCAAGCTAGGTTCCGATAAACGGACAACTTCGGTGTTTTTTCCTTAATCTACGACTTTTTTCTCGTAAATTTATGAGATTTTAAGTCGTAAATTTATGAGATAAAAAGTCGTAAATTTACGAGTTTTTATCTCCTAAATTTACGAGATAAAATCTCGTAATTTTACTTTTTTTTTTTTTGGTGGCTCTAATTTTTTTTTTTTTTGGTGGCCCTAATACTCCGTCGTACTAAAATGTATTCTGTTTTTAATATAAAAATTATTTTAAAGTTGCATATAATTAGCTGATAATATCAGTTGATCTAAATAATAAAACTTATTGTAAAACGTTTTGTTTCATTCAGTACTCACTGAAAAAGCAGACAGGTCAAAGGGGTAAAGGCCTCTGCAGCGGCTGAGCGCCTCATCTCCAGGCAGAACTTCTGGATCTTCCAACAATGGCAACTGTCCTGGAGTGAGAGCTTTGCTCAGCTCCTGCGCCTCCTTATCTGACCCCCTTTGCCGATACACCACAGCATCCAGCAGGCCCTTCGTGGGGATCCCCCGTTGCATCGCAGACGGCGGGCCAAGCGGACTGCGGTAGATCGCCACAGCATCTGGGCCATTCTGGATGGTGTTGGGAGGCAGACGGAGCGACGGAGCAGGCGCCAGCCTGTCGCTGCCCATCAGGAAGTAACCTTTGGCTGTGGTGAAGTGTCCACTCAGACTGATCTCGTGATAGGGTTTGTTGTTATGTGCACTGAAAAGCAAAATCCAGATCCCCTGCAAGGAGACTCTTCGACCAGACGGGTGCCAAAGCTCAATGAATTCTCCATCTTCTGCAGCTCCAGGGGTGTCGGTGTTCAGCTCATTGATCAGGAAGTCACTATTCCCCCAGGGTGGAAGGTGAGGCGGAGAATCTGTGCCACCTGGAGTCACTGAAGTGAAACAGAAAGAGCCAATTAGCTCTGAGAAAATGACTTTCTGTTTTACAAAAAGACCCACTCCGATAAAAATATGTTTTTAAAAAAAATGTTTTTAACATGTTCTTGTTGCGTTTTTTTCTTATGATAAATGACATATATAAAGAAAACTAAGTCTGAGATTGCATTTTGAGTATTTCTTTATTTAAATTATAAATCAAGAACAGGGGAAACAATGTTGGTTGATGAAGATTGTATTAATTAAAAAAACACTTGGAATGCTTTTACAAGAGATCAAAAGAGGATCAGAGTGGGACTTTAAAGATGTGGTGCCAAAATGTCAAACAGTAAATTACTACTATATTTACCCTTTTGTTCATCTTAAAATTAGGCTGAAAAAAGGAGCAACGTTAAATTACGGAGCCCGTGTCCTGACATTAAGATATAAAAATATATCTTGTTCCCACAGGTTATTATGTCGTTCGCACGAAATACTATTCCGTTCCCACAAGATACTATTGCGTTCCCTCAATATACTATTCCGTTCCCTCGAAATGATTAACTCGTGCGAACGCAATAATTATGTCGTTCGAACGCAATAATTAATCCGTTCGAACGCAATAATTATTCACGTCATAAGTCATTCACGCGGATATGCTCTCTGTACGCCGGCAAAAGCCGCTTTCAGCGGTAACTTCCGTGTCTCTGTGACCCATATTCGTTCAAAAAAGGAACATGAAAAACAAAAATGATCACTTTATTACCGTCTCAATGAATATAAGAAAAATATCAAAAGATTTATGATAACTAGGCTGCTTTGTCACACGATATTTCCTGCTAGGCTACTACTAGCGCCGCCGCAGAGCTCTTTGATGTATGCCGGCATTTGGGCAACTGGCTGGTCTGTTGTCAGACAGCTGATATTGTAGTTTAGGGTCGAATAGGAATAATAATATTCAGGACTTGTCTTTTATTAACGTTAGCAGTCAGTATCTTTACATTCGAAGGCTATTAGGCTACATGCTAACTGACTAGCCGATCATTTCCTGTTATTAATTTACGTCATAGATTTACAGCAGATACCTTCACATTTCTGTCTGTGTGTGTCTCATTAAATTGCATTGAAGACACGGAGGATGTTTAGAGAACAGATTTATTTATTTTAAAAAGCACAGAAGCATCCATCGTATTCACGTTCATTCACATGATCATGATGATCTGGTACGCCCTCAGTCATCTTGCTGCAATAGCCGCTTCCTGCCGCTACTTCCGTGTCTCTGTGAGCATTCAATAGGGGTAAAAATAAAAGCAAGAATGGTCGACCTGTTATTTTCTCGATGAAAATCTGAAAAATATCATATTAAGCTGGATGCTTCGCCTAAAGCACTTACCTTTAGCTTGTAGCATAACAACAATAGCAGTACGTCCCGTTTCCCAGCGTGCTTTGCTGCCAATCACTGGCCAATCACCGTGTCCCTGTGACCAAGGTCTAACAACAAGACCAATGATTGGCCAGTGATTAGCAGCAAAGCACGCTGGGAAACGGGACGTACTGCTATTGTTGTTGTGCTACAAGCTAAAGGTAAGTGCTTTAGGCGAAGCAGCCAGCTTAATATGATATTTTTCAGATTTTCATCGAGAAAATAACAGATCGACCATTCTTGCTTTTATTTTTACCCCTATTGAATGCTCACAGAGACACGGAAGTAGCGGCAGGAAGCGGCTATTGCAGCAAGATGACTGAGGGCGTACCAGATCATCATGTGAATGAACGTGAATACGATGGATGCTTTTGTGCTTTTTGAAATAAATAAATCTGTTCTCTAAACATCCTCCGTGTCTTCAATGCAATGTAATGAGACACACACAGACGGAAATGTGAAGGTATCTGCTGTAAATCTATGACGGAAATTAATAACAGGAAATGATCGGCTAGTCAGTTAGCATGTAGCCTAATAGCCTTCGAATGTAAAGATACTGACTGCTAAAGTTAATAAAAGACAAGTCCTGAATATTATTATTCCTATTCGACCCTAAACTACAATATCAGCTGTCTGACAACAGACCAGCCAGTTGCCCAAATGCCGGCATACATGATCAGAGAGCTCTGCGGCGGCGCTAGTAGTAACCTAGCAGGAGCTATCGTATGACAAAGCAGCCTAGTTATCATAAATCTTTTGATATTTTTCTTATATTCATTGAGACGGTAATAAAGTGATCATTTTTGTTTTTCATGTTCCTTTTTTGAACGAATATGGGTCACAGAGACACGGAAGTTACCGCTGAAAGCGGCTTTTGCCGGCGTACAGAGAGCATATCCGCATGAATGACTTATGACGTGAATAATTACTGCGTTCGAACGGATTAATTATTGCGTTCGAACGACATTATTTTTGCGTTCGCACGAGTTAATCATTTCGAGGGAACGGAATAGTATTTTGAGGGAACGCAATAGTATCTTGTGGGAACGGAATAGTATCTTGTGGGAACGGAATAGTATTTCGTGCGAACGACATAATAACCTGTGGGAACGAGATAATAATCTGTGGGAACAAGATATTAATCTGTGGGAACAAGATATATTTTTATATCTTAATGTCAGGACACGGGCTCCGTATTAAATAGCTTACAAGGTAAAAATAAAAATCATTTTTAGGTTGATATATGTTTATAATTGTCAGAAGACAGACTTCTGTCTCCCCCTCTGGTCACCAGCAGGAACCATAGCCACAGTTGTAACTGCACTTCATCTCCCAGCAACAAGCGTGCACTTCCTGGATGCCACACGCCTGACTCTCATTTACTCAATCAATCACAGTCTACTTAAGCACTCCACTGAGCCTCACTCTGTGTGAAGTACTGTTTGTGCCACTTTGCCTTGCTTACCCAGCGTTATAGCTGGACCTGATCTTCTGTTTCTGACTCTGTTTGCCTGCCCTGACTCTCACCTGGATCCCGACTTCCCGTGTCTGTTCTCTGATGCTCTCATGCCTGTTACGCTCTTATTGCCTGCCAGACCCTGATTTACCATTGTGGACTTTTAGCTGAGCTAATAAACCTTCTGCAGTTGGATCCAGCCATCTGCCTGTTCTTGTGACAATAATGAAATGAAGTGTGGTGACAAATGAGTCTCATATGGGCTCTACTGTTCTTGTATCATAGGAAGCTCACTCCAGAGTTCAGTCCAGCTCAAGTTATGATGGCAAACATCAGCAAAATTGTGAAGTTCCATTACAGCTGTAGGACAGCAGCCTCAAACATCACATGCTTATGAACACTTCATCTCTTTTCCTTTAAGATGCTGTGAAAACTTCATGAAGGAACTGTGGAGTTTGTTTCATGTTATCGGGTCGGTTCTGTTTGGCCTACAGTACCGGGCCGTGCTGTACAAAAGCAGATAGCCAGAGGCCAAAATCACCCGGATCATGGCTTGTTTTCTATGTTTCCATCGACCGCCGCTCCTGCAGCCGGAGGACCAACATGAGGAGGCTAGAGGAGCTTCTGCCCACTGGCCATATGGGATCTGAATGAGAACACTGCTTTGGGCTGCGCTCCCCTTCCACCAGAACAATCTAAATAAACACACTTGCATAAGTTTGCACGAGGCCTAAACTTGTTACAAACTTAACCCTAAAATATAGAGTGAACTGAATCTAAATTTGAAGATAAGGTTGCTGTCATTGATGGGTTTAAGGTGGGGTTATGCATGAGATTATGTGTAAGAATTTCTCATTAAAGATGACCTTTTTTATTGTCCTTTAGGTATTTTATTGCGCTCTAAATTGTTCTACCAATAAAAGTAAAGATTAGGATAACAACGTCATTAATCATTTCCCTTTAATTAAGCAGCGTCCTCCACCAAATTCTACAAATTCAGTCAAAATATTTGTAATTACTTTTATTCTTCGTTCCTCTGCTAGTCAGAAAATCTTTCCTCAGGTGGGTGCAGTGATTAAATCTGTCAATGTAGATATTTAAAATAAAAAAACCTAATTTCTGAATTTTTTTCTTCAATCTATCTTCATTGTATTTATCTTTAAAGCCTTATTATATTTGAGGAAAATAGAAGCAAACCGTGTAAAATATTTACCAGTACTGTGGGGGCAGATCTTTGGCCATGGGCAGTGGTTAGGCTGACCCAGCGTTTGTGGTGCCTCCCAGAAGACTCCAGGATCTCTTGTCCAGGTTGCCAAGCCACACCGGCTGAGATAGAAGCCTCCTTCTCTCAAACTACCACATAAAATGTAAAGAAAGGAATAAAATGGCACAAGATATGGTTTAAAAACAGTGAATGTTCTGCCAACAAACACACCTCTTTTCACATTATTTCAAATTACAAGTTAATATCAAATTGTTTATAACCATTCAAACTCTTTAAATAGTATTTTTATAGAGTTATAGCTTTTTGAAACTGTTTACTTCCTGTTGTAGATTTGAATCAAGTCCTGCTGTTGTTATGGCCAAGTGTAGCTTTTTCTGGTTCTACCCCTATCAGCCTATTAGCGTGTGGAGAATTGCCTCCAAACACATTCACACAGAGGCATACACTGCTCATTTTAGGGGAACTGGAACCAAATTTCAAGAAATAAGTGACACATAGATAACATAAATACTATTTAAGTGTGTTGGAGTCAGTGAAAAGACTAGGCACGCAAAAACAAAAACAAAGCTTCGTAAGATTGGCTGAGCACTACGAGTAACAGCAGTATCAGTTGAAAACCACAGATGCAAACAAGAATATGTTGGTAAAAAGGTATAAAATCACTCGGGAAGTGAATAATCAGTTTCTGACAGACTTTGTCAGTTTCTTTTCCTGTTGTGCTCTAGACTTTCTGCTTTTTTATACATGTGATGCAAGAAAAAAAAAAAAACAATAACAAGCTTGCTTCTTCCAAGTTGGGTCAATTAGAATTGACTGAAGGAGAACCACAGTGAGGGATGTGCGTTTTGAGTCCTAAACATATAACAACCCTTTTCCTCCTAACGGCACTTCGATTTTTTTTTTTTTTTTTTTAGAACAAAGAGTCAAAATTTCAGGTTTTTTGGATTGAAACGCTCATGTTAAAGACATTTTGTTATTGTTGCTTAAAATAAAAAGTGCCAGTAAAAAAGACAAAAAAATCTCAGTTAAAATGCCAAATGAATAATCTAGATCACATCTATTTATGTGAAATAATTGGACTTTATCGTATTATCACTAAATTTGTTGAATCTTTTATGTATCGATTCGTGGACGATGCACTGAAATGCGCATCCAATCATGTGAGAAGGAAAGATGCACATCCCTAATATAAACTAAAGAGGAAGTGTCACAATTCTCATTGGGTGAAAAGCACATCACCCAGTTTGTTGCTTAATAAAGGAAAATTTCAGAATTTTAAATAACCCACAAAAAAAAGTAACTCATTGTATAACATTTCAGCTTTAATATAAAAAAAACAATCTGGACTTAAAAACAATGTATGCAAAATGTCTATGAAAACCCCTTGCCTGTTGCTAAGCTGGTATGGCTCCCTGCCTGGGATGAGAGTCTCTGTGAGGTTGGCACTTGGCTTGTCTCCAGGTCCGGCAAACACAAATGCATCTAAAGAGTCTCTCTGGCTTAGCGGAAACCCCACTGGGAAGTCTGTCGCTCTGCCGCTGTAGAGGGCCACGGCACCAGACTCATCTCCTGTGCAGAAACTGAACACTTATGAACCCTGAGAGTGCAGGAATCCTGACAGGCTGTGGGTGACTGAGAGAGCACTGACCTTTCATGTATTTCTTGTCAACGGCTACGGTGATAAATCCATTTCTGGAGGCGTCCAGATCCACACTGACGCTGACCCGATCTGTTTTCCCGTCCCACACCACCAACACAATGGGACCTGCAGCTGGGGGCTGTGTAACTTCCACAAACCCGTCTTCCTGCCCTCCCCCAAGCTTCAGCTCGGTAATCAGAGGAAAGGTGGCCAGTGTGGCAGGTGGGGTGCAGTTGTTCCGGCGACCTGGGGAGGGTGAGAACACCTGAAAGCCCCACTGATCCTCAGAAAGCAGGCATCTCTCAATGGACTCATCCCCCTCCAGGGCTGCTTCGTCCTCAATGAAGGCAGGCTCCCCAGGGGTCAGGATTTCAGCAAGGAACTCTGCGCCTCCTGTGCGTCGAGTCATATAGACGACGGCATCCACCAGACCAACAGCAGTGACGTTCATCTTTTCACTGTAACGAGTAGCACTGGTGTGATAGAGGACAATGGCGTCAGGGCCGTTCTGGACTGTGTTCGGTGGCAGAAGGATGGCTGGTTTGGGCACCATGTCCACCGAGCCCACCAGAAAGAAGCCTCTGTCATCTGTGGTGTGGCCCTTGAGGTCCAGGACTTTGTAGGCTACATTCCCGTTGCCGTTATAGAACACAAGCGTGTAGCCGTCCAGTGACGCCCTTTGTCCACTGGTGTGGTACAGCTCCACAAACTCTGTAGTATCCAGTCTTGGATTGTCTGCATTGATCTCACTGATGATGAGGCAGGGCTCACCACTGATTCCCACCAACAAGCAGAGACAGATGGCAACGATCAACCTGACAGACATCCTCCAGGCTTTCCTAACCCTCCCCAAGCAGGCAGCCTCTGAAAAAAAATGAGAAACGTGTACAAAAGCTGTTATTTAAAGTCCCACTTCAATCATCTACTCTAAAATCGTTCCCAGTGAGGGGAAAAAAAACAACCTGTGTCGTATTCTAGGACATAGTTTCTACAGAGCGGCAGGAGTTCATCAGAAATTTAAATATGAATTGTTGGCGAGGAGTAAGCCTGCCTCCTTTTTCCATCATCCCTTTGTTTACACTCTCTCCCACTAGCTTACAGCCCCCCACAACCCTAGCCCAACATTACCAGTGCAACAAAAATGGTGAGCAATATCAGAGCTAACCAGCTGATTAGTTTTGATACCAGCTTGGATGTAAAAGACGTTCACAGATCGATTTGTCTGCAAATGGATGCATTGGAATGGAGCGAAGCAGGGAGCTTGTAGGCCCCACTGCAACGGGCTTTTCCCAATGGCATTTTTTCGTCTGCTCCTGATTCACAACTGATTTGAAAACAGAAATACTCAGAAATGCAATTTTGAGTTTAATTTATATGTCCTCCATCATTAGAATATGCTACAAATATATGTTAAAAACACGATTTCCACTTAAGTGATTATCTAAGTTAACAAAAAACTAGAAACAGCCAGTTGGGTTTTGAAAAATCCACTTAACATTTGATGCTGTGCACCAGTGAGAAGCCTCAGAGCCTATCAATGAGTCCTCTATGAGTCTGCTTGTTCATGCTGACATTGGAAATGCACGTCTTCTGCATGACTCACAAAATGTTGCGAAACACAATGGGAAGCAGATGGAAACTTGGACCCAAAATGTTGAATCGCTTCAGAAACAGACGCAACCAAAAACACACAGAAGTGGAAAAAACAAACAAAAAACTGCATTTATGTTTGTTTTTGTGTGGTGAATTATGTAGTATGCAGAGCCTTTTTTAAAGTCCCTCTAAATTTTTCCGAGCTGGAAGTTCCCTCAATAGTCTATTTGAAAATGTGAGCGTTGCAGAATTATTCCAGTCACGGTTAGACATGCTCTGCATGCATCTTTCCGTCGGGAAAAAAAAGGCTGTCAACGTCTTTGCGCCAATAAACAACCTTTTCTGCACGACTTACTGGTTTTCCTCGGTGCTTCTGGGTCGGAACAGGCTTCTTTGCTTCTCTGAACTTTTCAGCTGATGGTCAAAAATCGTCTGTGCCCGAAAAAATTCTTGATAAAGTTTGTTTTCTGTTACCCACCGCTCCCGTCATTCACAAAGCAGCACTTTCTCCCCCCGCCCGCCCCATTGGGGCTGTGGGCGGGATCACTGTGGGGCTGAGGGGGGGTGATGCCGGCCAGACCGCCTGGGAAGATCTCTCTCTCTCTGTCTCTCTCTGTCTCTCTCTGTCTCTGTCTCTCTCTGTCTCTCTCTGTCTCTCTCTGTCTCTCTCTGTCTCTCTCTCTCTCTCTCTCTCTCTCTGTCTCTCTCTCTCTCTCTGTCTCTCTGTCTCTCTCTCTCTCTCTCTCTCTCTCTCTCTCTCTCTCTCTCTCTCTCTATCTGGGCTTAGATTTCCATTCAATTTCCAAAGCTCAGGAAAAACCTGTAGTTCCAGTATCAAACGCATACCAGGACTTTGCTCAAATAAAATAAAAAATAAAAAAACAAATAAATCCAAGTTTCAGTATCAAATGAATATTGGAAGTTGACTCAAATAATATAATATAAATACAATAATATAACTAAATAAATAAATTATATTTAATTAAATGTAATCAAACAAATTTAATAAAAATACATGTTTTTTAATGCACCTTATTTTGTTGGGAGATTTATACACCCAATTAATGTTTCAATAATATGTTTTCTAAATGTGCTGTGTGGTTTGGTTGAGCAGGCATATAGGGATAAAATAACTCAAAAAGTTAGGTTGAGCCAGTAATCCCATCAAAGCAGCTGTAAACAGCTTTTCCTTATTCAATCATTCATCTTCTAAGCCCGTTTTTGTACCATTTTTTCCCCTGAAAAAAATCACAAGGCAAACCACCAACCAAAAATATAGTTTAAAAACAAAACAAACATCTGTAGTCTAAATTAATAATTTGTCATTCTTATCACCATGTCTTGAATAAGAATCAAATACAAAGTAGTTTTATATTGTTGATATATTGATTGATGACTGATTGATGACTGATTGATTGATTGATTGATTGATTGATTGATTGATTGATTGAAATATTCTTATGAATACAGTGAATAAGATTTTGTTCTGGAAAAGTATGATAATGTGGTTGAAAGATTCCTTATTCACACTATTTCAGGAAATTTTCCGTAGAGTAAATAGAAGTAGTTCTACATAACTGCACCACTTGTGGTGGGGGTATTATAATCTGGGTTGTCTTTATTAATCAAGTATTTTGGTATGCTATTTTTAATGTGACTTAGTTATATTTTAAAACTAAGGTTTGTGGGTTTTTCTTTAGACTGGTGGTTGCAAAAAAACCTAATTTAAAAAGTCATCCAAGGTAAAATATTATACTGTCAGAAAAGAAATCTTCCTGCACCAAAGACAAAAACAAAGAACAAAAACCAAAAAACATTTCCTTCAGATTTTGGCTTATCTATCTTTTATCTTTTGTATTAACAGACATTTTTTCTACAGTTTCATTTCGATAGCTTCATGGTATGTTTTTTTTTAAGAGGGTATATTTTTTAATAAATAAATTATGTGAAACAGAAAAAAAATCAAATAAAACCAAATACAAAAAAAATTAAATTCAATAAAATAGAATAAAATAAAAATAAACTGAACTGTGCATGTGAAGGCTTTAATATAGAATGTGGAGTTTTTGTACATGCAGATTAATTTATTGATTTCCTTTATCAAAACTGCATCAAAAAAAATGTTTAAATGTCAGGAGCATCATTTGTAGAAACTTAAACAACTGAACGGTATTCATAACTCTCATGATAAATGTTTCCAAACATGATAAACCAAATACTAATTTTGAAAATATTAGGTTTAAAAAAATCTATGGCCAACAAGTTGGGAAAATAGACTTGCTAAATAATTCATTAAACATAAATTAGAACTATTAAAAGATTTCATCATAGAATCAGACATAACTATTAGAGATTTTAGTATTTACAAAAGATGTAATTATCAAAGTGTGAAACTTAACTCCTGTTAGAACCACAAGATGGCCCTCTAAGCACAGCAGTGTCCTGTTGTTTGTCCTTCTTTATGTCCACAGAAAGTCATTTGGGAATAATAAACAAATCCCTGTAACATCACCAGTTCCCTGAAGTCAAGCTGTTTATAGAAAAATGTTAGTTTAGTTTACCAGTGTGTGTGGCCCTCTCTGCTCTGTGTGATGCAAGAATGACACATTTGGAGTCAGAAAATGGGAAAAATGTTTTTTTTAAAATCATTTATGGTGCAATTTGGTGCAGAGAAAAACAATAATGTACTTGTTGAAAAGATTCAAATGTTCTATTTAAATCCCAAACCAGTCAATTTATTAACCCTAATGAATGCTGTACTGAGACTCACTTAGCAATGTCATTTTAGCAAAACCTATAGTAAAAATAGGAATCTGATTTAAGTCCCCAATGTTTCTTTTTATTTGATGGATTTTTACAACAATATATGACAAGTAACCACAACTCCAGTCAATTCAGCACATCTCATTTATCAACTCATTTGTCTAATCTGATGCGCTGCTATGTCACTTTTCTAATCGCGGGGAGTTGTGAGATAGTGATTAGATGTGATTGTTGAGTCATTTTGTGGGAAGAGAGGGCAACCAGTATGACGGCTGACTCAACCGCCAGATAAATTTCAGGATTAGCAGTCTAATGCTTTGGAGAATATTTTAACGCAAGAAGAACATCAGGTCAACTTCAGAATAAAATAAAGATCAGCCAGAAATATGCCTCAACAAGACCAACAGAGCAGTCTGCCAAAAAGAGTACATGGAGCAGCTCTCCCAGCTGGGGGGAAAATAAAATACCACAGTGTTGAAATAACTAAATTTAGATGTTTATTGGAGCATGATTTTTACTGACTAAATGAATACAGATCACAACTTTATTCACGTAGCTTTAAAAGCTAAACTATACATTTAATAAAGCCTCAAAAGTAATATTAGTCATATTAAATACATTTTTTTAAATTAATTTGGTATTTTTTTTCAATTTCACACCCATAAAACAAAATTAATAAAAACATTTTTATCAAAATATAAATGTTGTTCAACTTTAGTATGTAAATACTGATTTATGAAACCGTTTGAGCTCAGAGGTGGTAGGGTGTCCCCTTTTATCACAAGCAGACCCAGAAATAGAACAAAAATATAAAGGATTCTAAAGAAAGGAAACAGAGAAAGATAACCATACAACAACAACAAAGACATCAGAATCCACTCATCAGATCTGTATGATCCTGATCTCTTTAGTTTTGTCCTTGGAGCTGATGATGACAAAAGAAGTTAGGAATGTCTCAGTGTGTTAGAAAAGGAGCTTTTGAAAGGAAATCATGGAGAGATGATCATCAGGGCCAGAGTTTTCTGGAACTTGATGACATGACATGATTATCCATAGTTTATCATAAACTCATTTAAAGGTTTAAATATTCATAATTTTTATGCATTGTATCAAAAACAAAATCGTAGTTTTTAAATGTATCAAACAATCATGCATGTAGCCTCAGTTGATTCTTGGTATAAACAGTAGCAAAAGACTACTTCAAATAATAAAAAAGTTGTAAAAGATGCATTTGTCATTTAAAAGAATGTACAATAATTGGATTACACCATTCACATCAAGGTAATTATGTATGCTGTGCCAAAATATAATAAATAGAGATTATTGAAATTACAAGAATACTTTTTTCAGAAACTTGTACAACTTTTAGTGTTGGAATTGGCTCCAGCTGGCTTTTGATCTATAGAGGAAAATAAAAGTTAAAGGGAAAAAAAGATGACATTTTGAATGTAAGTACATTTGTTTTTGGTAGATTTTTTATTGTAAAAGTGCAATTTAGATGAGATTTTGTAAGATTTTGTGGCAATCTTAAATTGTCACCAATTGGGCTGAACTCCGTCCTTTACAGTGGCATGGCTGCTCCCAAAGAGAGAGGTTCATCAGAATCCACCTCCAGAATTTAGGAGGATTGAACAGTTTGCTCACCTTGTAGCTCTGGCGTGTTCCTCATACCATAGTGACCAACACAACCACATTGGCTGACTCACAACAAATGATGGTTGAAGAAGGAGATGCCATCCCACAGTAGAGTATAACCAACATGACAAGCAGGTGCAAGGCTGTTTTTTTTTTTGTTGTTTTTTTTGCTGCACAAAAATATCAACAAAATAGAACTTTTTAAAAGTTTTGGTGGTACATAAAGAGATAGTTAAAGGAAATCCAGCACTATTTACTGTAAAAAGCAAAATAAATTATACATTTAAGTAGATTGTAAATGAAACCGAAAAATATTAGCGGACAAAACACATTGCTTCTAATGCCCCCAAATCAAGGCCAGGTCATCAATTTAATTCAGAAGTAATTGACACCAAGATGGGATTTCTTTTAAATTGAAATGGAGCATTATTGTGTTTTTTCCCCTGTTGTGTTTCAGGTTGTTTTTTTTCAAACCAGCTGTGCATCATTCTGTTGGTTTTATTCATTTCTGATATCGATCTGATACGATGCTACAATATTAAATAAAGTGATTTTAGCCTCTTTAACATTTCTCCTTTTTAAGTGTAATTTCCCATCTTTTAAATTTTTTGGATGAACAAGGTTCAGTTTTCAGTGGATCGTCCTACGTGTCCCATGGTCTCCTTTTATTTGACCCTTGATAAATTCACAATTGTTCATCTCTCAGGTCCTAGCTATTTCCCTATCAAGGTTGATTTTTTGACACCGTTGGATGTTGCTGTCCCCAAAACGGGAAGTCACATTTCTTTGTGATGGACTGCCAGCTTGTCCAGAGTGGACTAATGCCCAGTGACAGGTGGGAGGGAGCCGATCCTCACTCTGAACCTAAAAAGGACACAGCACATATAAAATAGAAAAGAAAAAGCATAACTTTTACACAGCTAAAGATCATTTATGAATATATGAGAAAGCAATTATGATTCAGTGGAAGAAATCAATAATTAAAGAGACATCAAAGCTACAGAAATTTTTTACCATTATTTACAACATGCATGATCAAGTTTTGAACTTAACTCTGGTAAAAAAAAACAGTTTGAAAATCCCTGATTAACTGAGCCGAAACACACTTTCCTATCACTTTTTGTTCATAATTCCTGACATAATTAGCTTTTTTCTTTTTTTTTGGATAATGTCTATGAAGACTCTCATTCATCTAGGTTGATTCCATCATAGTAGTAGGTTTAGGGGCTGTCATCTGGACTTAGTTTTTAAAATTAGAAGACACTTCACCTCTTATCCAAAAAGCTTTTTGGATAAGAGGTGTAACTTGGATAAATAAATAAGTAAATCAGTTTGTTTAATGAAACATCTTTCATTGATGAAAATCTATTACAATAGTACAACATGTCAATAGTACAACATTATAAAAGCACAGCAATAAGACGAGTAAATCAGAATCAAACAATAAAGTAGCTCAAAACAATTATTTAGGCCAGTGTTCAGCTACTTTTAAACTCCAAACCGAGTCTGCAACATGCAGGGAGGGGGACAGAGCTTTCCACAATGTGGGGGCTGCAGCAGTGCAAGTTTTAGACCTGTCTTGTACAGACTTTTTGGGTCAAAGAGGCCACAAAGACCACCTGTCCATGCAATGGGCTGAATTTCCTGAATTTCCCTACAGGGATCAATAAAGTTGATCTTAAATCTTAAATGCTCCTAGATTAACACTAAGATTTTAAAATCAACTGAACCTGACTGGAATTTAACGAAACTCTTATAAAGTTAAGGTGATGTTCCAGAGGATGCTGTTGAAGTTTGTGCAACAATCAGGATTCAAGTGATGATTCTAAACTATGAGGTTTTTTTTTTTTAGATCTTTAAGAATGTGTGGACTCTTTGAGTGTTCTGACAGATCAGCATGCAGCCTTACACTTGTCTTCTCAGAGATGATCATCCCACATATTCTTTCAAAATTATTTGCAGCTCACACCAAAGATGAGTTGCATGCTGCTGACCCTAAAAGCCTTGTTGATATGCCGCAAGCTAATTTTTCACCTCATTAGTCTGGACAGACAGAAAAACTGGGACAGTTTGAGGACAGAGCCGGGCTTTGTATGCTTTTACAGGGGAAAGAAGTGGGACGAGGAGGACAGAGGCTGCAATCCCTTAAAGTGCTGGTAAACCACTGTAAAATCAATTAATGACATGGTAAGAAAAAGCATGACGAGTGCAGGACAAAAAAAACCACAATCCATGTATGTCATTCTGCTCCACATGTGTAGGTCTCCCAGGAGCTGAGAGGAGTCTTTGACATTGATGAATAATGTGGTGGTGGTGGGGGGGTGCTCTTTCAACCTATCCTCTCCTTATTCTCCTTTTCCTTCCTTTTGGCCTTACAAGTACAGAGGAAGCCTTATATAGCTTATCCCTCCCTTCCTTTTTTGACACAAAAAAGCACCTAAAGTGCCTTATTGCGATTCCACACGCATCGCCAACTAACTGCAATTGCATGCTCTGGCCATAAATGTGCAAATTTGTTTGCATGTTTCTGTGTGTGACTAAGACTGTGCTTTGAAGGGAAACTGGCGGAGACAGACAGCCCGGGAGAATTCTGTTTGTGTTTGATTCAATTGCCTTAGGTAATGTAGAGGCATTTATAAACAGCTGGAGGCATAGATTATATTCTAGGTCAAAAAGCAGGATTAATTTTTAGCATTTCTTTTACATTTATCTAAACAGATTTGTGGTATATTTGAATTGCAGCTATGGCCAGATGTGTGTTGGATTATTTATCTAAAGTGAAGCCTCATTTTCCCTCTTTTTTTTTCTTTTCAAAGAGACTCTTCCTAACCCTTTCATGTTTGCTTTCTTTTATATTCATATTCTCAGATTATCTGATGGATAAAGAGTTTAACGCCAAGAGCAGTTCAAGTGTGAGCTTTGGCCACAAGTTGATTTCTCTGGGAGATTGTTCTCATATTTGAGACTCAGTTCCCATGGTAACCAGTGACAGTGGAACACCTGACCTACATATGTGCTGTATGTACACAAACATGAGCCAGCTGTCTGTAAGTGTCTGCCTGTACAGTGGGGGACCTTAAATGGCTGCTTAACTAGTCTATTGGAGTCTAAAATACAGAAACAATGAATGACTTTGTGAATGTTTGAAGCCGCCATTGAGTTGTATCAACATGGGATCCTTGTTAAAAACAGGCAGCCCTGCTCCATTTGTAAATAGCAGTGTTAACATCTACACGTGAATACCATATTTTGTACCAACATTTAAATTTTGGAGCAGTAGCAGGTTTTTCATTGTTCCACTTCTGGTTTTCACTCTATTTTTTGTGATCTTCTCTGTTTCTGGCTCCTGTAGGCTCAGGTTCCTTGAAGCATACAGCTGAAGCCCATCATCCCATCACCATATGGCACTTTTTTTCTCTCATTTTCCAGCTATCGACTGACAGATTGTTCTTTTTTGTACCACTCTGAGAATACTTGGACCAAAAAGTTTTCAATATTTTAGGTCTAACTTTCACCCTCTTCTGCAAGCATCTTCTTGCAATTTCAACCTTTTTTGTTTGAAATTAAAAGTTCATCCCCACTCCCTTTTCTTGCATTTTTTTCCCACCAAATCCTTATTGTTTACCTAATCATCCAGTTTTTTGTTCAGTCTTTTTCCTCTAAAGTTATCTCGTGTAAAAATGTGTTGTACATAAAGATTTAAGCAAGCAGATCAACTCAACACCCTTTGAGAAACCCCAAACAAATGTTATAAACGATTAATCAAAAAAATCCAAATATGCAAACATGGCTTTCTGAGATAAATGAACATATTTGTTTTGCACTTACATCTCTTAATCCTAATAAATTTGGAAATTATTCATTCTTTTTCTAATTCTTCTCACAGCTTTTTTTTTTTTTTTACCATAAACTGATCCCTTATAGTTTTGCAAAACTTCTCTGTGACCTAATAGTAGAGCTCCGTCTTGGAATCATGTGTCAGATTAGGAGTCTTGACACTTTTCCAACATATAAAAACAAACAAGGAAACTCCAAAAAGTAATCAAATGTACAAAAAAATGATGATTCCAGAGAAGATGTAGTCATTTACCTAAATCAAATCCTAGCTGGCTTTTTCCTACCCCTGCAAGAACCGTCGAAAAGAGAATCAGAGATGCGGACAAAGCCGTGTACCCCCCTTGCATGCAACTATTGATCAAAGACCTTCATGCTTCCATCACAGTTTTTTCTACTGCTGCACTTCAGAATCTGAAGACGATTTTGGTTAGGTCACTTAAGATAAAGTTCTTATCCTAAAAATGTTAATGTAGGGCAGGTATTGAGTCATTTCTGCCCTAAGTTACCTTTTAGCTACCTTTGAGGAATCAAAGGTTGCAATTAGCCGAGTAAAGATCACGAAGCAGTATTTTGCTTCCTGCTGCCCTTTAATACCTGCCTCAAGTTAACATGGCAAAAAGCATTCAAAAAAATACTAATTTCTGAAGAAACGTTTGTTTCTTCCAAAAGATTTCTTATTAAAAAATAGACCTACCAGATGGGAAAGAAATATTTAATGCCTTCCATTTTCAGTTTGGATAAAGGGAAAGGACAAATCTATTCTTGCTTTTTCTGATAAAGAACAGTTGGAGAAAACAACATCTAAAAACAGAAAAAGAACCTGGTCTGTCACTGTTGTGCAAAAGGGGCAAAGGGACCATTCCCCTCCACTGTGTTTCTATCAGCAATTTATTCAAACACTTTCCAAACTTTCTTTTGAGAAGAACTTCTGAGACACAAGGAGACTTTTGACAAAAAACAACTTGCTGTGGAAGATCCGAGGCAGTACCTTTTAGGATTTTTCCAGCAGTAATGACCTAACCGTGGAATTTTCTTTTTCAAGAGTATAGAAGATGGACTCCACAGTCCACAAACACTTGGGCAGCTTTTAAACTTAACTCATGACAGAAAGGAAAGTGGTTCTGCTGATAAAAGTGGAAAAAAAAAACTTTTTTTAAAAACTCTGGCAATGGGAATATGAGTATTTCACATAGATTTGACATAAACCTCCTAAACTAAACTTGCTGCAGCCAATTTTCCTATTATTTTAAAGCTAAATCTACAATTAGAAATTTAGACAAATGGGATTACAAAATGTAAGCACTTGATCCCGGAAAAATGAAGCACCCTAAAATAATATTGCTTTGGTGCTGCCGCGGTATTCTGAGTGCCGGAAGCAGTTCTAGCAGTGGCATGGATGAACAGAGAAGTCAGAGCAACATCAGAGTCAGCAAAGCCCTCAAGCTCTCGATAGAATAAAGCAGCACTAACACAGCAGGAGTGTTGAGAAGGTTTATTCAGAGGATTGTTCTTCTCAATTTAATCAAAAAGATTTTCTCTGAAATTTAGAAGCATTTAACTTTTTTTTTATTAAGTTGTAATGATGACAAATAAATTCTGAATCCAAGAAAAAGTCAATCCAAGATCTTTTTTTGGTGTTTTTTTTTTTCTTTAAATCATTTCTAATTTAAGGTTTGTTCCCTAAAAAATGTTAACTCTTTTGTTTAAGCAGAACTGAATTTTCTTGGCAAATAATTAAATGACTAAATATATGCAGGAAGTATAACCTAGATGCATGCAAATTCCCACATTTACAGCTGTCCTACATGTCTTCATTAGCCAAGTTGCCTCCATTATGAACCAGCACACATCCCTGTTTTCTTTGCTCCACTTCACAACACTCCAGGGGTGCAGACATGTGAGACAGGAAGTCAGTACAATTTCATGCAATTGGTGCCGCTTAGAAGCATTGTTTTGTGTAAAATTATATGTATTGCAAGCAGGTATATTTGCTGAATCAATACTCGTATGAGAACTATGAAAATAAAAGGCACGAGTCTTATTCTGTGCATTAAAACTATTGTTAAAATTATTTTATGACATTCTGTGTTAAGGTTAGCAATGAAAACATCTTGTTTTCTTGAAGTCTTTCAGACATCTGAAGTTTAATTCAACTTTGCTTTTTTCATATTTTAGACAATTTAATACATTTTTCATTAATCTCTTCAGCCCCATCTATATAGTATTTGAAACTTCAAATCTCTGAGGCTCATATTTACTTTATGCAAAAGGTTCAAAGAAACTTGCAAACCCCTGTCTGTTTTCTCCCACACTTTCATTACAAGATGTTCTCACTGTCCCCAGGTGCTTTGTAATCCAAAATAGCTGTTACGTCTCCTTGCTTTTCTGCTCTTCTCTCCACTCCAAGGTTTCATCGATTCTGCCTTAACAGGGCATGGGACAATGCTCCCCTGTGGGACATCCTGGGTAATAAATCTAATTCCTGTCTACATGCAGAGGCTTTTGGGAAGGTTCTGGCCTATTTTCGCCCAGACAAATATATCCATGAAATGGACGAAACTGGGCCAAAAAGTAATGCAGAGATGCGGCAACTTCAAAGAATTTCCAAAATCCTGTCAGCTCCTATAAGTCCAAGCCATAAACATTTATTCACAACAGATTTACGGTGATTAGTTTAACAACACAGAGATAAATTACTGTCCTTTAAAAGATTTTTTTAAAATAATGACTCAGAACTCTACCTTCATCCTTTCAAAAGTATCCAGCTGCGCTTTAAATCGACAATTCTACGCTTAGATTTGGTTATGTTATGTTATTCAAATTTTACACTAGGAATTACAAGCTAGCCCAGATCATCCACAAAATATGCTACTTGAGGCATACTAATCCACTTTTTATGCACCTAGTTAAAATATCAAGTAGTAAGAATATCATAAAGAGCATATTTGTTGCTAAATAAGATTTTCAAATCGTTTGTGTTTGCAGAAAATTCACACATGTTGAGGGTTATGAACAAATCATGAGGAATTTCCCATGTGTGTGTGTAACAAAAATTTGGCATAGTCTGGGGTTTGAACAAAAACAAAGGGAAAAAAATAAAAGTTTAAAACAGTTTAAATTATATGGTCTGTGCTCAATACAAGAACATAGGATAAATACTAGGATGGTTAAATATAATTATTGGGATGTTAACAATATCAAGCAAAGAAACATGGTAGCCATGTATAAAAACGTTATTATTATTATTATTATTATTATTATTATTATTATTATAATATACAGATGAAGCTGATGAACATGATAATTATTTTTAAATTGTAATTATAAATATCATATTATATGGTATGTTGATGGAATAATAATATAATTTTTGAAATGGCAGGTTTCAATCAACTAAGCATCTGCCTGTTCCTTTCCAAACAAGTTTTGCATTTTGCATTCCTGTATTATAATTATTTGTTGTTTGTATCATATAGATTGTATTCTAATTGTTAAAATGTTTGAAATAAAAAAAATACAAACAAAACTAAAGAACGAAAGCACAACAGTAAAAACATGTAAAAAGATTTCATGTTGAATCATGTAATGTTGGTTACACAATATAACAAAACATATAGTTGTAATTGTGCTAAAGTAACAGACTAGAGGAGCTGTTTGTAACATGCAGTGCTTCAAACTCCTTGTTTTATGCAGCTTGTTTAAATATACATAGCTCAATAATGTCTACAGTAACAAGAATCATCAGCAAAGACAATAAATATCAATGGTTTACATGTTATTTTTTTTAGAAAGATTTTGGTTTTATTTCATTTAAATCACCTTTTGAACCCTAATTGCTAATCCTTATTTAAAAGGGTTTGTGTTCAAACCTGCATGTGCAGTGAATGATTCACACTTTCTGACACCTACTCTTCTCTTTGACATTTAACAAGAAGAGTGTGAGGTCTGTGCACATCTACTGTGACATTGCACACGAAAAAAGCCAAAAGCAAAACGAGCATCTATTAGCTGCAGGCATGTCAGCAATTGGGTCACTAGAATAAAGCAATTTGATTTATATTTAAATCTGAATAAACTGTGTCCCCTTCATTCCTGTGAACGTCTCCAAAATACAGTTAAAAAGCCCAGAGAGAAGAAAAGGACCATGATTTTTTTATAGATGTAATATTCTATATGAGTTATTGTGCCTTTTGGCCATAATTTTCCATCATCACCTTCGTCGTCTTCTCTTCACGGAGCTTGTTTCAGATCATGAGCGGTTCAGCAGGGAATTTTTCTGCTTGAGTGGGTAATCATAATTAAAGATGGAATTTATAGTTTGGAGAGGAACCACCTCAGATTTTATTGCCGTGTTCCAGAATCGGAGTGGAGCTGGACTATTTATGTGTCATGCGCCCATGAATAAACGTGTTATGGGAGAATGTCAAGACGATATACTACAGTTTGGTCATTGCACAACAGATGTTTAGGGACACTAACTGTAAAATCACTAAGTAAAAACTCTGCTCTTTGACTTGGAGACACAAAAAAGATGAAATGATTAAGAAAAAACACCTGCATTCAGTCTTTGTGTTTTCTTTCATGCCCCTTCTAACAGATCTACTGGGGACAGATGCTTCCATATTTTCGTTTTAGACACTGTTAATTTCCTCACAGCTGCCCACAGAGACTGCTTCTGCCGGCACAAAGTGCACAGACACAGCACAGTGTGTGCTGATCCGCTATGCATGAAACGTTACCACAGTTAGCCTGGAAAACCTTCTTTCTCCTCACAATCTTTGCCCGCCCCTCTGTTATCTCACTATTTGCAACAGAGGCAAGTTATTTCTGACTGCCACGCTAATGATGACGACCTTTGGAAAAACAAACTGAGACAACCGTCTTTGTTGGAGGCCTTTTGTGCTTTAGGTCTGACTTGAAGGCGAGCTGATCTTGGATTAATCGACCAGGAACGTCTTCTTCCAGTTAAAGAGCTTTTCATGTGTGTGTCATCTCATTGTTTTCCACAGCAGGTTTTATTGCATGCACTCAAGGATTTCACATAGCCACTTTTTAAATAATGCAATTTGAGACAATGTATGAATGATAATGCATACAAACAATCCTTGAAAGCGTAAATAGCAGATTTTTACTGGAAGTCACCACTGGCTATGAAGAATAAAGTATTAAACCATTCTTTTTTCTTTGAATAAGGAAAATATTTGTTCTACTTTTATATTGTCCTCAAACATTTTACAAAAAACTCAGTTTGCTTAAAAACGCAAAACAAAAAACTATGGCAACAAAAAATTCATTTGCACCAAGTTGATGTGTGGGTTTTGTAACGTGAAAAAACAGCAAAGGTCAGGTTCTTTTTTATGTTTGTAGCCCTTGAGCTGCAAGTAGGAATCAATAGTTCAGTCCGACTCTGATGCTCTGATGACTGATTGGTCCCCATTTTGGGGAAATTGTTCACAGCTGCAGCTGGGATTGGCTGCTGCCTTTGCAGAAAACGATCGCAGCAGGTCTGAGAACATTGGCAGACACTTTCCCTCAGGAACACAGCTTTGATGGATTTCCATCCTGCTCACAAGTTTCACAGTTCAACATGTCTGCATATACAGTCACTGCTCTGTACTGAGCTGCGCTGGTCAAATTAAACCGAAGGCCGCCCTGTTAGAAAGGTCCTCATATAGAAAACATCTGGTTGTTCAGAACAAAAAAAAAACACAGATGGAGTCATTTTCTCACTATAAACACAAGCTTGCAATTTGGGGTCAAATTAGTCCCACAGACTACTTTGATTGCCACTTTTCTCTATTTTTATGTGTGCAACTCTTATGCCATGACTGCTGTTAGCTGCTAAAACTAAAACAGCAGATTTCCAGTACCTAATTCAGCCCACAATAAAGAGTGTCTCAAATATGCATGCTGTTCATGTTTCATTAAGCACACTTGTCATCTCCCAGCACAGTTTGCTGCATGACGATTGTGTTTATTTATTCATAAAGTTTCCTAAAAAAGCAAAAACACTTCCATTTGAGAATGTGGAGACTGCATGCCTTGTAAGTCTGAATTTTTTTTGTAGGGGTCTGTATGAGAATAAATGCTTACAGGACTCGAGGAGTATGGCATCGGAGAAAAAAATATGTTTTCTTTACATAACTTTATTTTAAAAATGTTTTTCCTCAACCTCTTGTGCACAGTTTATTTCGAATAATCTATAAATAGGTTTGATTGTCATTTGCATTCGTGCCATCTTGAAGACCTTTACAGTTACTAAGGTCAACTTACCATGCCTTGAAGGCCTGATGAAAAATGTTTTTGGTGTTTTTAATATGTTCTTTAAGCATTTTTCTAAACGCTGGGCGGGCCACAACGTCCTAGCTCCAAGCTCCAAGCTCCCAGCAACGGGAAGGGGAAGTGGGGCGGGGTTGCTCTGCCCTACTGGTCTTGCCCACAACTCAGAGACACATTTATACTGTGGCTTTACAGAAACTTTGTTCTAGAGTTTTGTCTAAAAACTACGTAACCATAATTTAAAAAAAACAAAACTCTGAGGCCGCTTTTAAAACAAATTAAAGACGATCTGAGTTGGTCTTTAAAATATCAGATAGTTTGTTTTAAATACGTTAACTTTGCATTAGATGAACCAAGCAGAACCACTTCTATCGACTGTGCTATAAGGATCATCCCTCATTTGCTGTCATAACATTCAAAGCCCGCTCTTGAAAAGTCCAAATGTGCAAAGAAGTTTTAAATGTTGTTAATTATCTATGAGTTTAGTCGGTCATTCATTATCATAGGAAATTGAAATGTTGCCATTTTTTCAAGCTTTTGAAGGATTTTTTTTCGTGGTGCCACTGAAAAGAAACTCAGGATTGTGTGCGTGTCGCAAATGTATTTTGAAGTATGAGTGATGATGTCATACGATGCCCTCATGCCGTAAGACAGGCATGAATACTGTGTTTACTGACCACATGCAAATGCTGCACGCCCAGGATGTGCAGGTATCTGTTGGATATCCACACAAACTAGGCTCTCATTGTCTAATTTCCTAATTTCTAACTGTCAAGCTGCACGCAAGAAACGTGCACTGATGATGTGAACAGGACTAATGGTCTCTGCATAGTGTAAAGGTTTCAGGGGGGTCAAAAAAAGGTAGGTTGTGCCTGCGTCTCACCTACTTCCCTCTTACTTTACTCTTGTGTGTTCACTAGGATTTGTCGCTCGCAGGATGCGTGTAAAAAAATGTGCGTGAAAATGTTTGTTTTCTGGCTTCACTGAGCGGTCTGCGTCCTTGACATTTCGCCACATACAGGTTTTCCCAGACAGATTGTATTGATCCGTAAGGGCAGTTGTGACTCAGGCTTTATGTAGTTTTAAACAGTAACACGCTTTCACTTGACTCTTTTACTACTGAAAAACACAGGAGAATGTTTACGCTTCATTTCAAGTATTTACCTCCGAAATCCCTCCATGAGAAATTACAACATTAATGAGTGAGACAGCTGCATATTCAGCTGCTCCACAAAAGTCACACACTCACCGTAGATCTTGGACCACTGACTCGTGAGCACATCTGGTTTGTTTGCTGTCCCAAAGGCCTGTTTCCCAGGTCAGACTAGGATGTGGAAGATGGACATAAATGCTATAGAGCCACAGCTGGCTTCAGCCTGTTGCTCCAGTGTGCAATCCCCAGCTGAAGAATGAGGCTGCTCAGGGCATCAGGGAAATAGATTATCTAGAACACTGAGCAGTAAATGAAGGTCTGATCAAGAGTGTGATGTTTGAGTGCCTAAATTATGACAGTTTTTCCTTTTGGGATCCTTTTTTTTCTGTGATTGGACCCTAGACTTGTTCCAGAATATTGACATCCCTGAATGTGAAGTAAAATTCACTGTACAGTATTCTTTAAGATGTCTGCAGACGGTGTGCATTTCCATCACATATGTCTTTATCATATTTATAGTTGCTCATCACAATCAGTGCCAATCTGTCTGCCAATGACAGATGGTGCTTCATCTGTGAGCCACTGCTCTTTAGTAACACGTGTGATCTAAAGTACACAAAATAAGTTAAAGAGGAAAATGTCAAATGTAAAGTAATAATGTGAAACGAAACAATTTTCAATGCTTTGAAAAACAAAGAGAAAAATATTTTATATCAGGGTTTTTTTGACATATCTAAAGTTCAATAGGACATTTTGGGTGCTAGACTTTTCCTAACTGAGTTATTTTGTGCACAGCCTTCAGAAAATAACTCAGTTCCCTGTTTAGATACCATGGCAGAGAGTGCAGGGAGTAATTTTAGCCACTTTTTAATAACTGGTGGATTTTATGGGTTCCATCTTTGGCAGAGTGAGGCATCTCTGACGCAGACAGTGATGTAAACACCTCAGTGTGATATAAAATGCCCATTAACTGGCAATTTTTGGCAAATAACAAGAGCAAACACAACACTCCATGAAAGAATATCCTTTCAGAATCCTATCCTAAATGAATCTCCATTTTTTAACTTTCAGAACAAAAAATTGTCAGACTCATTTTAAATCTCTGCATCACAACAAGATTGAGATTTGTAGCTACAGCTTCTCTATTTTCTCAATTGCTAGCTTTTTTTTTTAGAAGAAGATAAGAAAGAGGAAGATAATGAGTGGTGCATCCCACAGCAATAATTGGTTGGCTTTGGCATTTAGGATTTGAACGCCCCTCCGCAAAAAGCTGCTTATGTGATGTCTTTGTAAAGTCAATAACTCCTCAGAAAAAGTGCAATGTTTGAAAAGCTTTTCCTTATACTTATCTGACTTGATCATTCAAGGCATTTATTTTTTTAAAGCCTTTTAAAGCAAAACGAAAATCTGTTTGGAATTTGCTCATGGATAATTAATTAACCATACAAAATATAAGTGGCTTTTTTTTAAAAAAAACAAAAAGTTTTATAGGAACTGTTGGGCCTGTGGCCATGCAGCAACAAACCTGTATTAAGCAAAAGAATACAAATGAGGAGGAAGAGTCTGTTTGCACACAACTGTCAATAGCAGCTGTTTACATATCAACCCCAGCGGAGCTCAGTAAAATTTACAAAACTTGGATAGAGATCCTGAGTCATTTTCGAGTTGCCTCTGTAAATAATCTATGCACTGCTCAATTTTTATGAGTTCATGCAAATGCAGTCCCTTAACAGCTGTCTTATTAGCTCTTTAACTTCAATCCACTCAGCATTGCCCTAGATTATCATAAAAGTGAAACCCCTTCAGTGGTTTTGCATGTCTCTACAGAACCCACTTTTTCTGCAAAGTCAGTTGAACTGGTATTTGTTACGGTCTGATACAGAGGACAGGGTTATTTAAAGTTTAAAATTATGAGATAAGTCCTAAGAGAAATTATTTGACTTCCGGATAGAAACTAATTAAAAAACAAACAATTAATTCTTACCTGTGCCCCCCCCCCCCATTCCCCTGAAAGGGTCTATATCCTGAAAAATCTACTTTTTGAGCTTTTAGGTGTAATATAATTTTCCTTCCTCACAAAAAAAAGAAAAGAAAACAATGCTGTATTTTAAACCATTTATTTCTGAGAATTCTCTAAAAACCTGCTCTCTGGGCACCACCCCTTTCCAACCCGGGGTTTACCCCACCTTCACCTCGACAATAGCTGGGTAGACTGAGATAGAGGGTATAGAAAATGGATCATAGGATGGACAATCCACGACAACTTTGAGGGCCTTCAAATAAGTGAAAACAAGGGAGCAAAAAAATCTTGTTTCAGATTAACTTAATACAATAACTAGGTCAAATGAACTGACCTGGTGTCCATCTTTCTTACATACTTTGCTCATCATGACACACCCAATAAATCCCCCTGTCTTCTCTGATGTGTTTTATCCTGTTATGGAACACCATTTTAAATTTCACACCTCCCACTTAGGACATAAAATGTAATATAATTTTTTATTCATCGTCCCACATGCTGTTCTCTCCTGCCAATCAGGTCTCCTTATCTCCTGATAGGGAATTTAGCAAATGCTATAAAGCCCCCGTAAAGCTTTATTTCGTTTTTCTTTAAAAAGTATCACTCTTTTAGTAATTCTATTTTCAGCCTAAAGAAGTTGTGTGAAAACCTTTGCCAAAGTGCACTGAAAGTTTGTGTTTTATTTTATAAATGTTAAAGGTTGGTGTGGATGTCTGTGCACACTTTCTTAGATGGTGAGTAAAAACAGTTATCTCCTCACACACTACTTTCCATCCAGTTCAGACCATTTAGCAACTTTAAGTACTACCCCAAAATTTCTGCATCCCATTTCCCTTTTCGCCTTTCATTTTCCCCTGGACATTTCTTCCCCTTAACACCTTGAATCACTATGCATGATGGTGCATTATCAGTGAGACTCATCCCCACAGGATCTTTAAGTAGGTCTGACGTGTTTGCATGGGAAGAATGACGCAGATGCATCCATGTGAGTAGGTGGTGTAGCCCACAGTAGAGAAGCAGACACGGGGGGAATTGCAAAAGGGAAATGGGACTGAGCAAGGGAGGAGGCAGTGTGAGAAATGAAGGAAGATGGGGGAACTTGGAGCAGAAAGGGAGATTGCCAGTGGGAAACAGATGAAGAGGGGGACCATGAGGGGGGTACAGGGATTGATGAATGCGTGTTTGTGCATGCCCCGGCGAGGCAAATGCCAATTTAACACGCCAAGCAAGTGTTTCAAATTGAAGTAATGTTTAGAAAGTGGCCAGGGGGGAGGTTCCGCTTAGATTCATTGCTCCCCTTTGTTTTTGTTTTTACCTTCAAGTCATGCGGAGACTCTGAGACACCAAAATAAAACTAAACAAATTAGCTAACCATTATCCAAAAGTGATGGTGTGCATGCTGCAAAATGCTGGGTGCCACTCTGCTTCAGACAGCAGCAACAAGCGTATGCATGAGTGAGTTACACTGGGCTGGAGGATGCTGAGGCTGAATATAGATCTCTTGCATATAGAAAGCTTGTAAAGCCTTTGAAGTCTGCAGCACAATGAGAGGACCCTGCATACACTTTATAAAAAAGCTGAGTGTCTTCGCATCCTTTTAGTTTTTCCATATTTTCTGCAAAACTACCACAAAAAATAACCAAATCTTAACTTTACTGTATGTGTTTTGAGCAGAAGATAACTAAGCTAAAGGTTTTTTCAGGTCTAAAAAACAACTGTTATAGAGTTAAATATAGATATTTAATCACATTTATGTCCAGTTTCCTTTCTTAAGTCAAATTTTATTGTAAATGTTGGTTATATGTACATCCTTAAATACCAAATTACTAAAAACACTATTCCCCTTTACCCAAAATGTTATAACAAAAGACAAAAAGACAGAAAAGAATGTAAAAACCTTTATCTCAGGTGTGAGCATTACAAATATTTGTGTGTTCAAGTTTGGTCCATTGTTTGTCCAGCTGAAGCTGATTCATTGAGGTGCATTGAAATGAAATGAAAATAGCAGGTGGCAGAGGTGTCCTTGTATGCAAGGTGAAATGTGAGTGTGTGCACACCTGTACAAACACTAGGACCATTTAGAGTTCAGAAGAGGCTTTGGATGAGCACAGAGGGTTCGACTTCATGAGGATGCTGCAGTACATATGTTGACAAAACCAACTCTCTGGAAAGACCGAAGAGCTATAAATGTAGGTTTACATTTTTAGACATGGATGCATCAATTTTTCTAGCTAATTTCATCTGATAACAACCCAGAGTTGAAACTAACTTTCTGCATGTGTTTGCTATAATTTGCATAAAAAGTGACACAGCCATGAATTGGAACAGTCTTTTGGGGTTAATTACTTAATATTTACCCAACTATTTATTGTGAAAACCAAAACTGCATTTCAAAATGATATTCAACAACTAAATACATCTTAAAAGCTTTTTCCAATAATGAAAAGGATTGTGGCAACAAAACACAGCAGTCCTTTGTTTCTGCCTCAACATGAGCCCGCACGCTCATTAGAACGGCATGAAAACACAATTATCACATTTTCTGAAGTGTTCAAACTATCCTGGGCTAATCAGTGAAGCGAGAAACCACAAAGGGCGTGTGTAGGCATGTTGCTGCATGCCGCCCAAAGCTTTTACATCATGTAGTGGCATTTTAGATTGACAGTTTGGAATAAACCGTGCATGCATGTGAGAGAAAAAGATAAGGAAATATTAATGAAGACAGGGGCGTAGAGAATGCTAATGCAATCCTACAGCTTTGATATAAGTTCTTGGTAAATCCTTTAATATCTTATATAAAGGGTGAAAGACAAAAGAATGAAAATGGAATGGGCTTAACTAAATATAGTATTCAGAGTCCTCATTTTGGTCTTTTTTGTGATTAAGGTTACTGCACAAAAAAGAAGCTTCTGTTTTTCTGAATGGACAGAGAAAGGTAGCAGATTTTAGAATACAAAATCAGTATAGCTTTGTCGGAGATATAGAGAAAAGTCGACCCATTTTTTCAATAGAGCGGGAAAAAAGAGCATGATCGAGCTGCACAATAGTTTTTGATTACATTCATCTTTTGAAAAACAGCAATGCCTGCAGCAGCTGACATTTTTCTGTGGAGAGCATAAAGGAAGCCTATGGACTACCTTTTGTTTGCTGCTAGGCAACCTTAACCGTAAAGCTGGTTGACAGTGGTAAGTGTGGCAGAGTCCCGAGCTCGGTGAAACAAGTTTCAAGTTTATAAAAGAAGGGTATTTTACATTTAGCACAGAGGGGACTAATAAACAAATACTGAATGATTTAAAACAGCATATTGTTTTTTTTATTGTTAAAAAAAATATTAGCTGAGCTGTTAATTGACAATGCAAACTGACACATCTCAAAATGAGCCCAACATAATCATTTTGCAAGACATACATGTATAAAATGAAGCACTTTGGGCAAAAAATACTTTGTAATTGTGTTAAAAAGAGTTTTTTGCATTCCAACTTTGATTTATTTGCTTACTTGCAGCTGCAATGGGAGCACTGTATTCTGGGACAGAAAGAGTGTCAATCCTTGATTAAGTGTTGCTGGAAATCCATAAATCCTTGATAGAAAAAGTTTGAAAAACTGCAGGTGAAAGTTGTATTTTACTTAACTCAGCTCTTTAAAATCAATCTGTCATGATCAGAACACGAGACGGACCCAGATGCTGAAACCCGGAAGGAGGAGACAGGTAAGTGGTAGGTAAGAGATCCTGGCGAGGTTCTGTGGCGAACCTGAGTGAAGCTCAGAAGCATGGCTGGAGATCTTGAGGAGCATGGAGGCGTCAGCGTTAGTGGAAATGAAGCTTCTGCTCGAGGTGGTGTCAGACTCAGGTGACTCTCGTGGCATGAGATAGACCTGAGGCACAAAAACAAGGCAGGATTAGCGAGAGGCAAAAGGCAAGGGGGCCAGACGTAGAGCTCAGAGAGACTGGGCACCATCAGGGTTAACGAACTGGCGAAGGAACGGTTTAAGTAATGAGCTGTAATGTTCAAATATTCAAATATTCAAGAAAAGGTATAAATAAACTCTTATCTCAGGAAATGAAGATAAAAGGATTTAAGGATCAACAGGTGTTTGAATAATTCCAAATACATGTGTGAACTTGATTGTGGTGAAATAATCAAAGCTATTTTAATTACAACCACTGAGTGTTACATTGTAATGTGCAATAATGATTTCTGAAATGTTTAAATTAAAATCAATAAGCTATTGATTTTGTTTACTTGATCTGTAATGTGTAGCAATAACTACTGGTTTAATGTTATCATGTGTTCTAATGATAATCAATTATTATTACATATCGGTACCGTTACTGTTTACTGAAATCATGAATGAATGTTTTCTGAAGATCATCAATCATTTCTAGGCACTGGATTTTGATATTTCAAGAGAATCTATCTGATCAGAACCGGATTTAAAACACTGTAAAACTATCAAATGAATGAACTCAGTAGGGGTGGGATTATATAAGCTTGCTTCTTCCCACTCCTTTTCAAGCAATAAATCAAACTCTACTCAAACTTTAGTTAATGATCACTGTATTTAATTAAGCAAATGTGATTCAAGTGAGGTTTTTGTTTTGTTTTATTTTCTGTCTTTTTAATCTATGCATTTCATCATTTCTGTAATGAGTTTGATAAAATATGTGTTAATTCTTTATTGCTTTGACTACAATGCTTGAAATAAATCAATCAAATCAAGACTGCTGGAGCTGGGTCTCCGTAAGAAGAGCAGGTGGCTGATGAGGTGAGTCGTCACAGCTGGTGAGTCTGGAGCAAAGCAGAGCTGGGAGGGGGAGGAGCACTGACAGAGGCACCATGACACAATCTGTTGACATACTTTTTGAACTAGGAGTTCACCAAGTTGTTTTTAAGGTAAAAGGCATCATTAAAGTATGAACATCAGGTGTGCTAAGTTTGAAAAAGTAATGCATATTACCATAAACAAACGTATCTAATTTCCTGAGAATGTTGTTTCTTTTGGTTTTTAGGAAAGAGAAAAAAAAGTTATAAAGTTGACCATGCTGTTCCAGTTGCATAAGACGTTTTAAGCAACGTAAAAGACAAGAGATTTATGGAAAATACGTTGGACGGGGCACAAGCTCCCTATTATGACTCATCCTTGTAGACGACCAGATCCATGTAAGTCATTGTTTTCCTCATCCGAGCTGCCGTCTGATCAAAACTGTATGTTCTGCAGAAACTATGCCCTTTAAAATGGGAAAAGTTTTTGGATTTTGGCTTTCATAATTAAAAGACCACTTTTCACAATAGATCAAAAGATGTTTGGAGTGAGTCTTTAACAGTGCATCAGTTACTTCTTATAACTTATTTAACACAAATTACTTGTTTCAGAGTTTCTGTGTCACAAATGTTTTCGGTCAAGCAGGTTTTCAACTTTGTAACTCCTCTCTTGCATTTCTCAGTCTGTGTCTTGTGTTTGGGTAACATTTGCTGGAGCCTGGGAAGGCTGACTGAGACAAAAGCAGTCAAAGAACAATTAAAATTTAAACTCTCTTCCTCCTGACCACCATCGTGTAACAGACTGCAGACCACAATTTCCAGAGATACCATTGCACTGCAGGAAAATTGGATCCAACACTGTGTTGTGTAACAAGCTTTCTGCATTATCTGACAGTTGAAAGTATGCAGAGAATCTGATCTGAATATAAATGCTGGAATGGATTGTTCTCTGGGAAACTGGAACTTTTAAATAGATTGTCTGTCCTCAGGTCCCTGAAACACATGCAACAAGAAATTAGGGCTGCCATTAATTTGGGTTGTTGTGTAATTTGTCACTGCTTGATAAGCTTGTTACATGTATAGCCTGACCATATATAACACTTTTACGTTTTTTAAATTTAGACACATTCTTTCACGCCAGATACGCACACAGCAGAAGCATTCACATGGCAGCAAACATTGGAATCATGGAGGAAGAAGAGGTCATTTTATGAAACTTCCATCCCACCCCCGCACAGCTTGCTCTTCTTTTTAACTCTGCAGGCAGAAAGAACACTTCAAGATTCAACCACAACACAATACAAAAGCTGACCTCTGTGGGTGTTTTTGTCATTTTTTGGTCCACAGTTCAGCTCCTGCTAACAGCCCTTTCAATCATCTTTTTCCTACTTATTTGTTACTCAATTTGTTCAAAGATTTGCTTCAGTCAGCTGATTATTGTCATTTTTAATAGTTTGTTTCTTTGTCCATGTTTATGCATTCAGAGGGTCCTGCATATTCGCATAGTTCTACAATTTTGCAAAGAAATTGCTGAGAATCAGTGTTTTTAGAGCAAAAACTGTCCACAGAATCCGAGAATGACTGAATAGTTATCCAGGGTGCTTTATTATTTTGCACAATTTTTTTAGAATACACATTTCCAAAATTAGATGTAAAATCATTAATTTACCACCAAAACAGTAGAACAAAATAAACAAGAAAAATATCAAACAACATATCACTGCATTAACATTCAACTGTTAATTTATTTTAATAAACAAAACACGTTTTCTCAAGAAAACAAATTACTTGATTTTATGAAAAAAAAAGTGTCTGTTCGTTGGGAAAATGCAATCTAGAACATCCATCTGTCGCCAGATTTCATCCCGTAGATTCAAAACAGAACAATCCAAACTGTGAGCTGCCACATATTTGAAGGAGTAGATAATAATATGAAGGAAAGACAACGCCGACAACGTCCCACTGGCTTGATTGGCCAACAGCTTTTAAAAATTAAGCGTAAATGACAGACATTGGGGATTTTTGAACATCTTCTGTATTAATAAAGTGACACTGTCTAGACAGCAATCAAGGGACTTTTAAATTTAACAAAAAGGGTTATGTTTCTATACCATGTAAAACTTCTTTAAATTTATTGGATTTATTTATTTATTTGTTCTAGATTTATTTTCATTTCAATCCCTTCTTGCTGCTTTATAAGGAATTTTTATCATGAGTGGCTTATTGTGGAGACTGTCACTGTGAATAAGGTGACATACTGGTCTGTAGGTATCATTTTAGAATTCATCAAATGTTCTTTTTTTAACAAAGACCTGGTTTTCCCTGTATCCTTCTCACAACGACTTGATGACAAAAATCAGCATTGCTCCCAAGTGTGAATGTAAGATGTAATGGCAAAAAGGTTTCAGGTAATCAGCCTTATTGTTAGTATTAACGTTCATTCACTGTTTTTCTTCAGATTTACCCCCCCCCCACACACACACACAAAATTTCTGTTTCTGCCATTGACTGTATATGAGAACTGCACCGAGTGACCCCTCTCGTGTACTAAATAGGAAGTCCCTGCTGGTTCAAAAAAGCCAAAATCCCATAGACCTTTATAGAGAAATAAACAGCTATCACTCAGTCCTTGTATTTGTCAGAATAGCCACTGATGCAATGCCACCTTTGTTTATGATGTCTCATTAACGTTTAAAAAGTTTGAATGACCACACTTTCAAGTGGTTAGGGGGTGGACTTCAATCTCACTCCTGATTGGCTAAAGTGGTTGCCATAGCAATGATGACTCTGACCGACTCGAAACCAATTGGTGCTTACTGACAATTTCTGATTCCAACATGTCCCAGGAAAAAATGACGACTGAATTGACTTCATTTCATTGGAGCTGGATGTAAGTCATTTTCTGTGGATGACGTCACACTCACTCCAGTTCTCTCATACAGTCAACAGTGGAAACAGAAGAAATAGTAAAAAAGAGTAGTTAATGAAGTTGTCTCCTCAATGAATCGGAAGAGCTTGTTTCTCTTCTTTTTTTTTTTGGTTTGACTCCAACAGAGTGAGTCATCCGTCCATTTTCTTTTTTTTATCATAAACAGAAAATCATCAGATTGGCCCACAGGGTCGAATAAAGAACCAACCTGCTGGTTTTTGCATATTTAATTTTTTTAGGATGCGTTATCATTGACAGGGACCGGTGGGCTCCCTCTGTGGACTGCCTGCTTCTTTTTACCACTCCTAAAAGGCTGTTTCTTCTCGAGCATTAAACAGTACTTATCCAGTCACATCCTGTCACCAGCCTTGCTTGATAACTGAGATTACCTTGGCAACTAAAATGGGTGTTTACAGCAGATGCAAAGGCAACCACTACAGAGAGCATGGAACGTGTCTTTATCATTACTTTGAAGCAGCAGGGGGATGTAGTCACACATGTCAAACTTTGTCACTGCTTCACAGAATTAAAATTGAGATCACAGGTTGTAACAAGATGCTGCGAGGCTGCATTTCACTTTTTTGTATTTCATTCAAAAGGTTGAGCAGCTTATGAGTCACACCAGTCTCAATGCCTGCCATTTCCTCTTTTTTTTGCTTCTTTTTAGACTTCAGCATATACACGTCTGGATCCAACATCTTTCCTTGTAACCCTTTAGCCTACCTTGTGAATTGCCACCAATCATGCGTTGACATATATTGCAAGCTCTGTATAGTTTTATTTAGATTTTCAAAAAAGACTAATACAGCAGAAGAGTCACAAAAAAGATAGAGATCTTTAAAAAAACATAAGCACAGCAATCCAAGGAGCAGAGGACAAAGGTGGTGCAGGGTGGAGCAAAAACAAACATGAAACAAGCCCAATTTGAGAGGAGTTGTGATTAACAATCAGTTTAAAGATGAGACAGGAAATGCAACAGGAACAAACATCTGATTCAGAAATGGAACACGCAGGAAATAAACAGAGACGGTCTTTGCTGTTAAAGACATTTCAAATTAAATCAGATTTATTGATCAAGATTATTTAACCTTGAAGTCAAAAAGGTTAAAGTATTTAAGTATTTCCTTAACAAAATATTACAAACGTGAATACCAACATTGCTCAAGTTTCTCACTAAAAATATTTTTGGTTTTAACCTGGGAAAAGTTGGACATCAAACTTTCAAGTCCATTTAAAAACAGCTGATCCTTTTCAAACATGAGGACATGGTATTCTGTGTGCTATTTGCCCAACTTAAATGTTATATTTTGTTTTAGATTCAGAAAGTGCTTCTTGTTGGGTAGGTGCTATGAACTTAACAATCTGCACATTACCAAAAAGAATTGGTCTCATGTTCTCGATTTTGGGCATCAAGATTGACTCTCTCTTCTTTGCAGTCAGTGCTACATGTTGGGTAACACAAAAAAGGCAGCCTAGAAATACCTTTCCCCAGCTGTATTTAGCTTTACTTTAAAGGTCAAAGCTAGATTTATCTTCAAATCTCTCGACCAGACCTCCCCCAAACTCCAATCCACCATCAATAGACTTCTTTCTCAATATAACAAGCATTAATTGAAAAGATTTCCCATATTAGTTAGTTAAATGTCAAAGTTATTAGGTGGGCAAAGGGGCAAAGAAAACTGTGCTCCGTTCTAGTTGGAATCTTAGGAAAGGCTAAGTTAATGTTCTTACAGTCAAATTGGAAACTGTGAGCATTATGCAGGAAATCACCTCTCCTGTCTAGACTGAGATGGAGGCGTGCCTTCTTGCTATCAGGGTGGGAGCTGTGTTAGGGATGGACTGTGGTCCTCATTGCAGCTCCTAGCTGAAGAAGCTCATTACCACATAATTGAAAGTAACTGCACTGATCATAAGATGTGATTGAGTCACATCACAGTGACATTTTCAGTTTTCAAGTATGCAATGGCATGTATTGGCCCTGTCGCAATCCAACAGGGGGCTGTGCACCTCAGTGACAGGAAGATAAAACAATTTTCTATTTAGCAGAGACTGAGTGATGCCACACAAACATCAGGGATTGTTTTGTCACGCCTTAATTATTATCTCCTTCTCTGGCAATTTTGCTAATTTCATAAAATTATTCTTCTAACTTTTGATTACTTTGTAGAGTGAAACGAATGGAAACAAATGGAGCATGCGCTCCATTTGTTTCCATTTGTTTCATGCTCTCCATTTGTTTCAAGAATTCTTAGAGTGCCAATTTTCTAATAAAACTTTGAAAAGAAATATGTTTTGATGTTATGAAAACTAATTTAAGAAAACAGTTTGAAATAAAAGTTAACAATGAATGTGGCTTTAAAGTTATGCAGCAGTTATTTAAGAGTTGTGTGAAAAACACTACTGCATTCAAATAAGTCTTGTTAATTTCTGACTATCCAAAGTTAACATTCCCACACAATTCACATCTACTTATTATATTATTTATGAAAAATTGTGTATTTTTGTGAAGTTGAAAAACAATTTGATGGTTTACGGGTTAACTACTCTAAAAACACAATGTTTAGTAGATCATTTAACAGAAGTTATTCATGTAATTGATGTCAATAAGGACGATATAGTGGTTTTAATAAATGCATTATTTTAACCCTTTTATCTTTAATGTTATATGAAAACGTTGTATTGATAAAACATCTGCATTGATTCATGCATTGATGCCATGGTTAGCACTTTCACCTCAAAGTGAGAAGGCCATTGTTAAAATCCGGACTGTGTTCTTTCTGTGTGGAGTTTGCATGTTCTCCTTGCATGTGTGGGTTTTCTCCGGCTTCCTCCTTCTTCCACTTTCGGCTTCTCCCATCAGGGGTTGCCACAGCGAACAAGTCGCATGGTAAATTTGGCAATGTTTTACGCCGGATGCCCTTCCTGACGCAACCTTCTCAAACCGGGCTTGGAACCGGCAGAGGTAGTTTCTCCGGATTCCTCCTACAGTCCATAAACATGCAACAGAAGTGTTAATGCAACACTAAAGAGTTGATTTTAACTCAAAACCAGATAACATGATCCTTATCTACACAGTGTTGAAGTGACACATAACACTAAATTTGAGTTAACTTAGTTAACATAACTCTTTTGGGTGTTAATAATTGAGCACTAGCAGGATTAACTTTATGTTGGTGTTGAATTAGCTCGATGGGAAGTGTCAAGATTTTACACTGCATGTTTTTTTACCCCCACAGAGTCATTTTTACTCTGCACATTTTAACTCTAACACCAACACTTGGAAAATAAGGGTGGGGCCTCAACTCTGAAAGAGTTTGATCAGTTTGACTAAGACGTGACACTGGGGAAAATATGTCCCTAGGAGTGCATATGAGCGTGCAGCCCTGCAACAGACTGGAGATCTGTTCACCCCCGACTTCGCCCAACAGCCCAAGGGGTTCAGTGGGTTCTGAAGATGGATGCATGGATGGACGTTTCCTTTAAATGAAAAAATAAAAACAGAGAAGGATAGACTGTTATGATGGCAGTGCAATTAAAATTGAAAAACCCTATGCAATTATTTTCTAAAATGATTGAAAAAAAGCTGTCTTTCTTTGCTGCATTACTTCATTTTATGACAAATTATAAATCATCAAAAAAATACTTTTGTTTTCTTCATTCATTAATCAATTTGAGCTGTTCAGTACACTGTGATCCCTTTGCTGCATTTTGGTTTTATAATGCACATAGTCCTCTTTTGAGCCTGGCTCTTTAAGCCCGTATTAGAGTTTAAATAATTGGACCAAGCCGTTGTAAAGTGGAAGTTTTAATGCTGCAGATCTTGTTTTTTGATGTTTGGATTCTGCTATCTGCAAAAACATTGGTAAATGCGATCCACAAGACAGGATAACACGTAAAAAAAAAACAAACATAATGGTCATGCAATTACCCACAAAATAAACTATTCTGCATAACCTCTTTGGGCCGTATGTCATAGCATCACCTTGAAAGGAAAATTAAATTTGATTGGAAATGAATTCAGGCATGTAGGAGTTTGGTGTTTTTCCATCAATCCTTTAAAATGAACTTTCAACTGGCTTTGATTAAAATTGGCATTTTTTCCCCCCAGATTGTAATGGCTCTATATATACCAGGTCCACACATTGTATTTGTTCTGGGTACTGATTCGTGTGACCATGAAAAGTCTTCTGAGTTCTGGAACTATGCCAATCTCTTAAATGAGGGTTTGAGAGTGAAGACACTTTGGTTTTTTGCAGCGGTTTAAAAATTAACCAGACATAAACTCTATATAATGAGAGTCTTGCACGTATATTTTCTACAGGTCACTCAGCCCCACTGAAGGTGAACCGTTTAGGGCAGGGGTCTGTAACTTTTAATAGTAAATGAGCCATTTGGCCCTGTTTCTTACTGATCAATTCCTTGTAGAAAAATTTGATACTACTTTGCATTCATTACGCTGTTACTTTAATCATAAAATTAAATTATTTTTCTCTTTTGGCATGAATCAAAACAAAAATGTAAAGAGAAACTAGCTTTTTATCCAAGTATGAATTTGTTTTTAACTTTTGATAGAAGCTCATATGACTTCCTTTCAAAATAAAAGACTTCCTGTGCCACCAAAGATCATCACAGTGCAGCTAATGTGCTCCTATGAAAGGTTTTAAACAATAAAAATGGAAGTTTTCTTTTTCCATTCTTTTTTTCTTAATCCTGCTGTTAACCTGAACATAAACATGCATTTGTCAGTTTATGATCCAGTAGAAAAAGAGCAGCCTGTAAAGAATGTAAAATTACTAACTACTAACCTTTGTTGTGTAGTATAAGATAAAATGTGCTTTAAACTCATGAAATAAACTAAGCCATCAGGAAAGTTAACGTTTGCTTAAAATTTAAAATCATCAGATTCTGGAGGATGCGTAGAGCAAACAAGGCCTTCTGATATGAGCAGGAATGTAAAAACATTCACATAGATCACCATAGCCTAAAAATGAATAAACTTAACTAATTTAATTTAAATCAATGTTAATGTAGTAACCCTGACTTTTAAAAATAACAATTATTTTATTTCTCTTAGCCAGAAGGTCACTATGGAGGGGGGGAAGGAGTCGCATGTGGCTCCAGAGCCCAGGGTTGCAGACCCCTGGCTGAGGGGAACTCCTGCAGCTTCACTTGGAGCTTGGAGGAGATTATTGGAAGACACTGCTATCAAGACATTTACTGACAAAGCCTCTTCCTTACTGTGGTCTTTCTGGTGCAAGATACTCCCAAAAACTTTCAGGTTGTTTTGACTTGAAAATTTGAGTTTGCTCATGTGTCTTGGAACTTGATTGGCACCACCTGTCCTGGCTGCCCACCTGATTCCCATCAGCCAATCAAAAAGAGTCCCTTCACCATTTTTAATATGTAAAGAGTATGTGCGTGTATCTTTGGGGTATTATGAGCAAAGATGGTGTATCTTTGAATGGAAGACAACAAGTGATTGGACACAGGAGTTTTAATTCCACAAACTCAGAACTTCCTACAAGGTTTTTTGATCCTTATTTTTTGCAGGCAAGATGTCTGCAAAACAATGTAGTGAAAAAACACAAACAGAATTTCACCTTAAGAAAGGGTTTTCATAACTTAATCTTTCTGCATGTCCATGTATCTGTGTTGTTGATTGCTGTCATAGTGTTGACTGGATGTTGTGTCTGCCCTTGTTATGCTGATTTGCAGACTGGGGATGCATCAGCCAAATGTTCTATAACCTTAACTACATAGCTCAGAAAAGGTTTCTGTTGGTACTGGTTTCTGTAGGTAAAGGTACTGAAGCAGAACTCAAATAAAAGACATTTTGACAATAATAGCAATCAAGTTTGGCTCTTTAAACAAAGTGTGTTGAGTCATTTTCTGTACATGCTGGACACTTTCCTGCTTAATGATATAAATCTTGTTTAATCTTCCATCATTTTTTAGCCATTACTTTTCTTTGTGCTTTTTTATTGATATTTTAGCTTTAAATTGATTGTTAGTATTGATTCAGATCTATATGTCTGAGGTGCTTCTTGTTTTTGGTTTTCATTTATTTGTGTGGATGCAGGAAATTTTTGATTTAATGCTACATAAATAAACAGATTATTTCTGACAAAATCTATCGGAGCCTTGAAATTGTTGCTGCCTCAGCTCTTAAGTACATGTCTAAAACATGAAAATGCTCCATGGCTTCAAACTCACATAAGCAAACACGGCCCAGTCGCCAAGCCACCAACATTTAATGAGAAGTCTGTGCAAAAGAAAGATCTATTCGAACAAAAATGGAAAAGTTGTTTCCTTATTTTCAACCAAAAAAACAAACAAACACAGATGCAGTGAACACTCATACTGTGCTCTTATGGCAAGAAACATGGGGATGCTTCTAAAAAAAGAATAGCATTTCACCGCTCTTCTAAATTGGGATCACCTCAGTTGCTATAGCAATGGTGGCAGACGACTACACTCCGTCTGAAGGTTTGTGCACTGATTTTTTCCTTAAAGCTTCACACATGTAGTTTGCAGTAATATTGAAGGTGGCATGCTCAAATGTAGTATAGCTCATTATGCTGTAGACAATTGTTTGAAGAGTGACTTCCCACAGTTCAAAACAACGCATCAGCGTCTCTCGAAGCATCTTGTTCTCCCTGTATCACAGCCTTCTCTGACATTCTTCTTTCCTCCTCTTTCACATCCAAAGTTGAGGGGAACACCCTTTCCTAAATGCGCCCTTCCTGACCGAGTTTCCTACTTTCAAACACACATCAACCTTCTCACCAAACATCCAGTAAAATCAGGTAAAATCAAAGGCCGTACTAAATTCTTTCTATATCTGATAGGCTTGGAATGATTGATCTCCAGAGGCAGGAGGCTGACATGGCATAGAAGATTTTCTGTTGAACAGTGTGTTCCTTATGGTGTTAAAATGAGCAGAAATAATGATCTTCAGAGGCTTGGGGAATTCAGCTTAGAACGTTTGTTCCTCAGAACATCTTTCCTGCACATGAACTAATCTTAGAATAGCAAACTGAATGATCATTTTTTTAAGAGTGCTGAATTTCAATGATACAATTTGAATGCTACCAGACATCAAGAGGAAAAGATTTCAAAATCCCATACAGAAATAATGCAAAGGTCAATGATCTTGAAGCCCTTTTTAACATTAAAACATATATTTTAGATTCCCAGCCTTCTTTTTATTTCCATGTGTGACAGTTTATTCTGTTTGGTTTATTGAAAAGTTCTCTTTTTACATTTGCTTACTGTTGTTTTGTGTTACACCTGTTAACTCTAATTATACAACAGAGACCACTATTTAGGTCCTAGCAACAAATATAAAAGATGCGTTTATCATTTGCATCTTTCCAATGTAACTTTATAGAAAGATAAATTATTTGGTTTCCTGCATACTAAATGGTAAATGACGTACACTTTTGTAGCGCTTTTCTACCTTCCTCAGAAGCCTAAGGCGCTTTACAGTCACAGTCCCACTGCAATTCACCCGTACAAGTTTGAGCCAGATTCCAGCTCTGACGAGAAAACAAAGACGTGGTTTATTTATGGAGCTATTTGTATACAAGTGGATGCATCAGAATGGAGCAGAGCAGGGAGCTTGTCTCCCGCCCAGTGTATTTTCTTCATCACAACTTAAAGTCTTTCAAACTTTCAAACATCCACAACAATTTGAACAAAGACATTTTCAGAAATGCCATTTTGAGCTAAATTTTCTTTATGTATGTCCTCCATCATCAGAAAAATGCCAAAGAAGATATTAAAAACACCAAAAACGCAATTTTCACCAGAGTGGATCTTTTAATACTGTATTTTGGGATGTTTTCTGTTGGTTAGCTTCATCAGGGTCTTTCATTTCCATATCTACTGGCACAGCTAGATGGCTTTAAATGTAGCCTTCAAAACGTATTTCTTTCATTTATAATGTAAAATTATAAACAAACAAACAATTTGTGGAAAACATTTAAATAAATTACTCATTCTTGAAATTGACCTATTTTCCTACAAAAAACTCATATTTCTACGACAACCAAGTGTTAATTTCCCATTATTGTATTTATTTTAGATGAGATTTTCTGACCTGAATAGGAACAGAATCAGAATCAGGGCAGGAAATGGTTTCCCCATCAGCCCTGTTGTCACCTCATGATCTCAGCTCTTGGTGAAAGAGCGTAACTGAAGAGGATTTACTGCTTGATCTCTCAGAGACAGCTGCAACCACAGAGATCACTTTCCTTGCTGTGCGCTCTCACGGGTCACCAACTATAGGCATAATATCCAGCTTTCTCTCGTCCTGGGAAGCAATTTGGTTTAGTGGGGAGTCTTTTAAAAGCTCCAGAATAATCCAACAGGGTTGAACAGGGGCAGTTTAGCCCAGTTAGAAAAATGTAGAGTTTTCCCTCATCTTTCTGGTGTATCAATATTTAGAAGAAGGGGATCATGGAAACGTAATGTATCGTGAGTCTGGTCCAAGCAGAAAATAATTTATTAACTCTGGCCATGATTTTATCTGCCTACAAACAAACTGTGTCCCAATTGACCTTTCTCTGTGTCTTTGCCTCTGATTGAGCTGATAATCTTTCAGTGTCAGAAACGCCAAGCTCTTACAGCCCCTGCTTGAATTTACCCTGATGACGGGTTCATCCCCATCTTCTTCTGTGACTCAAGAGCTGAGAGGCGGCATGAAGCGGTTGCAAGATGACAGCATTATCATTCCAACTACCCTTGAACTCTTTTCCTCTCTGAAGCCAGCCAATGACTACAATCTACACACGTGCTAATTGGGCTTTTCAGACAAAGTCCAACACATTAAAGTAGTTTGAGGGCCCAATCTGAAGCCAAAGCCTCAGGCAATCACATCAGTCAAGATGACCTTCATGCGATCTTCAGTGGACCACACAATGCTGAGCTTTAATTTAAAAAATGGCAATTTCCAAACATTCACAGACATTGGAGGTGGTGCATAAATTTATTTTCACATATAATAACATTTTGTTAAAGATTATAGATACAATTATAACCAAAAATGTGCTTTTAGGATACTCTTCAAGATGGAATCTGGATAAAAAGGGAAAGGAGAAAGCAACATTCCTTGTATCTCAAATAAATCTTCACATCTAATATTTGTAATTATATTATACATGAGCAATAAAATAGATATTTTTTAAATTACTAATAGCAATTTAATGACAAAGGGCACTCGTTTTGAGGTAAACCTTTAGGTTTTTCATCATAATGTTTATCCAAATGCTTTTAACACATTTAATATGTTCTGACCTTGCGTTGTACTTTAACAGTAGATTCTATTTTAAAAATAAGCTTAAAATTAGGCATTGGAGTTTGATTTTGAAGGGTTAATAAAACATTTTTTTTTACAAAAAACATACACATTTTCTCCCGTTTGATAGAAAGCTGCAGGTGGCTTCATCAAATATTCTCTTAAATCCCATTTGCATATTTAATAAGTGGTTAAACATATTGAGTTTTGGTTGAAATTTGTGAGGAACAAAAACATTGTAAAGGAAAAGGCAATTTGAACTTCTTAATACGGCATTTTCTTATGCAGAAAGCTGAATTTTGAGGATGTTGAGAATAAAATCAATTTAATCTCTTTCACAAATTTATGCTTAAAATCTATGAAATATCATATAAATGCACTGGGAATGAATCTCAAGTCAAGAAAAAGAACACTCTTAAACCTATTATTCTCCCACATATGTTTCATCATTCAGCTCTTTCCTCTGACACAAGCAGATCTTACCCTGATGTAGATGAAAACAGAAAAGGAGTCGAATGAAACAAACCTCTTGCTTAAAGTTGGAGGAAAAGTTCAACTTTCTGCAGAAATAACCTCATCTAGCATAACAAGGAAACCCATTCCATCATGAGGATCTGTAGATTAAAGAAGGACAACCACTGGTTGTTTCATTTGAGCTCAATTAGACTTCATGGTCAGGATGGGGAACGTAAATTGAACTGGAGTGCTGGGTGGCAGTTTCGTCACCATGGCAACAGAGGTGATGAGCCATCGTGGGATGATAAAGGGGAAAGAAAAAAGAAATGTTGATAATGAAAGATTAAATTAAAAAAAAAAAACTTATGTGGAAGTAAAAGTATTGATCCTGGATCCTTGCATCAACTGTGATTTTCAACCCAGTTAAGATCATGAAAAAAGAGGTTTTGTTGCTTTGCCAAAATTGTGTTTTTTCTTATATTCTCAATGTTTTAAGTCTTCTGTCATTCTGTTGTTTTTTTTAAAATATACAGATATTGACATCCCTTTGTAATGCAGTGTAGAATTCTAATTCTACATTCTAATTAGAATTCTAAGTCTAAAGAGACCATCGATCATCAAATTTATGGTCAACGTCTCGAAGTTGATAGACCGTTTAAGCCAAGAACTTCATGGAATTGTTGGCGAACAAAAAGACATCTCATTTGGAAAAAAAATGTAAAATTACAAATTGTGTATATGTAAAATAAAGTCAACATTTTAAAAAAGCCTATGTGCTACAATTTATCTTTATGGCTTTATTTTTACATTTTCTGCATGTAATTCTCTATTTCTGCTGTGTTTAATTAGAATTTTCTTTACAATAACTGAAATAATTTTAGCTGTTTTTGGCTGCTTCTCCTTATGTGGTGTTTGTCGAAAAATAATTTTGCAAGTGTTTAAATTGCATGTGCTACTGCTAAAATTCAGGTCCACACCTTCACTTTAAGAATATTATTCTAATTTGATTAGGAAATCTAAAATGTTTTAAAAGACCTAGGAAAGTAGGGAATGTAAAAATTTTAAAAAAAAAAGTAAAATGGAAACCCCTGAAAAAAAGTGGTAAATGTTCACTTTATGGCTACTTGAAATAATAGTAAATGGATTTAGTTCAGCAAATCCAGTCAACCATACAAGAAAATCCTTTATTTTAGTACATTTACAGTGGAAAATGTAATAATTGCAAATTATTTGAATCAGGGTTTAAAGTCCTAATATATTTCGGTATTTGTTTAAATACATTTTCACATATATTTGCCATTGCTTTGCAAAATTACTTCATATGGCATCTCAAGCACGACCTCTTTTAGTTGTGGGCTATTTTTGATCTCAAATTTTATTTTACAAATTTCTTTTAAATGTATTCAGCGTAATAAAAAACCTTAATGTGTGTTTGACAGATATGGCTCTTTTTATCCGCAACCATAAATCCCAGTTGGTATACTGAAGATTTATCGCTGCATCTGCAGTCAGTTATGAATTAAAGGATGCCTCCAGAAGTGTCTGTATTTTTACTCTTTTTTTCTCTGGTCATAAAACATCTCAGATTGTCACGTTCTCCATCCTGGCAGTGTGTGTTGATGACATACTGCACAGTTATGAATCTCTGCTGCATTCAAGTGTCCTGCTGCGTCCTCTGTGTTGTGCAGTGGTTGCCTTGAGGAGACACTCCAAACCCAACCATAAAATCCCCCCTTCAGATTCAATTACGTAAGTGCAGATGAAACCATGGAAAACCAGTGAAGTAAAATCAGCAGGGAGGGAAGGGCCAACATACATTAAAATATACTGCATCAAAAGCTGGACGGGATTGGAAGCTGTTTACAGTGAAGCCCACCTCAAGTAAAACCGAATTAGATTAAAAAACCGAGAGGACATAAGGGATACATGTTGTCACAATCAGATCGCAGGTCGTGGTAAATGTCTACTCACTGGTCGAGTCAGTAAAAATAAAAATAAAAACTCTAGGAAAACTGTACAAAAAAGGGATAATAGCAGCTGCTACAGTGTTATCTGATGTGACTGACTCTATTTCATACATCTATACATTTCATTGGTTCTTATACATATATTATTGTCATATTTTGCTGCTACATACAGTGTATCACCTCTAAAAATACAGGTAGAATTCTATAACCCTCCTCCCCTCTTGTAGAAAATCAACACAGCTACATAGTTGAACTACCTGATAACGCCAGGAATATTCAGTTATGTACAATATAGTCATGGTTTTCTCTAAGTTCTCTTCTACTACAATAAAAAAATGTGCTTCAGCATTTAAGACGCACATTCCTACCTCCCCTCTCACACACGCACACATATAAATGTGAAAGTACGGGTAACACATAAAATTGACATTTTTAATAGTTTTTTTCAACTTGTTTAGGAACATTCGCACATACTTGTATTTTGTCCAGGAAAAAAGTGTCATTAGATTTTTTTTAAATGATGAAAAGTGTTATCCAAATGGGGTTTTTTGTTAAAGATTTAACAGCAAGAGATGAAATGAACAGTCCTGAGTTTACGCCGGTCATTGGGAACGATCAATCCAGACTTATTTATGAAAGTACATCTCACACACTGCTACATAAGTGATTTTTTTTTTACTATACTTTACATTTTCAAGTGAAGTATTTGATAACTTTATTGATGCTGGAATGAGGTTTGGGTCATAGTTTCTCTTCTAAACCCAAGCTGCTTTCTAATTCAGTGATCACTAGGTAATGGAACTAAAATTTAGATAAATACACATTGAAATATTGAGAAGTGGATTGAATTGAAGTTGAAATTGTTAGCACCACCACAGTGTATGAGCAGAAACACACGGATGTCAGGTTGGCAGAATGAGCCGCTTAGAGAAGCATCTTCTTTGCCGCCTGCATGGCTTCTCTGCCTGGGAAGCAGTCTTTGGTCACAAATCAAACCCTAAATGGCATTGAATTCAGAGACAGTCTGTCACTTTTTCGACCGCTGATTGATTGAGTCTTTATCCACAGCCTAGGGTGGGATCCTGAGCTTCTCCTTCATGGTTGAAGTACTTCTCCTTTTACACCAGGTTCACTGTGGTAGTCATTCACACCTCCTCAAAACTTGTTGTTTGTAAAAAGCCATCTGTTTTCCTGCCTTAATATTAGCATGATCACACACAGATTTCTATAGCTGTTGCCATCACCATCTGGCTTTTGTTCTTGTCGCGGCCTGAGGTCTGGTGCTGTCCAGACTCCTCTCTGGGAGACAGCGGGTCAGAGAGGACGCTGCGTTTGAGTGGCGCTGGGCGCAGACAAGTGGTCCCTGGAGGGGTGGAGGGTTCTGGGTGTCTGTGGGAAGAACGTGAAGAAGTAGATGATGAGGAGGGAGTGCAGGTTCCGGTACACACGCCCGAGCTGGACCTCTCGTTTCTCTTTGCTCTGTGAGAGGCTCTGCGCCGCAGCTCGCTGACCAGCTCATACTTGATGAAGCAGAACACGTCCTTCACCCCACAGCGCTTTTCCGGCTCAGCGGAAAGCAATCTCTGGAACATACGCAAAGCATCATCAGTGAAGCGGCGCCACTGAGATGGGTAGGTTCCCACAGGGCACCCTGCTTTCTGCCAGCGACGAAACTCCTCGTAAAAGGCATCGGTGGGCAACGCTGCCTCCCACGGAAAATTACCCGTCAGCATACAGAACACCAGCACGCCAAATGCCCACACATCTAGACTGGTTGTCACAAGGAAACCCTCGGCTCGGTTGGCTCGGCACACCTCTGGTGCTGTGTAAGGGATGGTGCCGCTCACACGTTTCACCCGGCACCCGACACGCCTGGTCATCCCAAAGTCAGCCAGCTTGATCCGCCGACATTCTCGGTCAAACAAGAGCACATTTTCAGGCTTGACATCCCGATGGACCAGATTTTTACTGTGCATGAAGTCCAAGGCCAAACCAAGTTGTTGCATGCATCGTTTGACCATTTCCTCTGGCAGACCAACCTAAGAGAAGACAGAAACAAAGAGCACTTTTGTACATTAAAATGCATGAAGAACCATGCTCCAGAGAGGAAAACTTCCAGCTCTAAATTTTTACTGCCATGTTTTTAATGAATTTTTCAAAGGTCTTTTGAAGTCAAATATTTTCTGCATATCAGCCGGGAGAGTACTAAAGCAAAGTGAGAGCCTTATGAGGACCAACAATCAGGACACAAGAAAGACTGCAATCCCAGCAGAGCTTGTTAAAACCATTGCGTGTGATTATTGCGACTGATTGGTGTGGGTTTGGGTTGGGTAAGAATGGTGGTTGATGCAGAGGGAGGATGATGGTGCTACCTGTGGGGGTATGATGTCGAAAAGGTCTCCAGCAGGGGCATATTCTTGTCCAAACACATAGCTGTCCTCTGTCTCAAAAAGCACATCCAGGACTTTGATGATGAAAGGGCTGCAGCTGAGTGAGCCTGTTAGACTGTATTCCCGCAGGAAACTTTTGAGCTTCGTCTTGTTCTTGGTAACAAACTTCAGGGCCATTTTGGTGCCTACAGGAAACAAGATGAAGAATACAGGGAAAAACGGTGAAGATTCTGATGTTCAACATATGTTCAACAAATAAACTCTACATTCAAAATGATGTCAAAAAGCACAGGATTCCTTTTGAAGAGTTGTCTCATTTTTGCTGCAATGTTCTTTAAAATATTTACGACCCCGCACCGCAAAAATGTTGCTTGTTTTCTACAGATCTGTGGTGGGGATAGCCTATTTGTATGTGCAGTTGGGACAGCATCATTGGAGGCAGTTCCTCAAAGAAACAAGCCAAAAAACAGGCTTGCTCTGCTTTAGGGACAGCTCATAAGCTGATTTTGCAAAGCAGAAATAACCAATGTTTAGCTGTGAGGCATGTGGTGCACCCTAAATTCAGATTTTTTTTGTTTGAGCTCTAAAGAGTCTGGGGGAAAAAAAATATCACAGTAAAAAATGGAGACTGTGTTTTTTAACACACCCTGGGTCCTGTGAGCCACCAGGTCCACCTTGCCATATGTGCCTTTCCCAAGCTCGCTGATGTGCTCGTACTGTTTGGCTACATCTGCCGCCGACAGGGAGGTGATGGCCAGTGCCTCCATGTCCTCCACTGGCACTCCTCCACAGCATCCCACTTTGGATGTGGGTGAGCCTCCGCTGCTGCCCACCCGTCCTGGTCCCAATGGAGAAAGAGACAGGCTCGCCTTGACGCTGTGAGGCAGACTAAAATAAAAAATTGAGTACTTTAGGGTTCGATTTCCTAATAAACATCACAGGGAAATTAATGAATGCACGTTTATTACAGAACATTCTTCATTTCTGCATCCATTTAGCTTTTTTTTCCATATTCATGTCCTGCGATCAATGCAATCAATACTGAGAAAGCATCAACATGATGACTTTTTAGTTAATGTATTGGACTTCCTGCTGCCTCTGGATTACTCTTGCATGCTATATGGCAGACCTCAGACAGCACTTACTGGCACAGGGATATAGGAAAATCAATAAGTTGAGTGACTCACAAATAGCAATAAATTGAGAGCACTGACAACTTCAAGGGATACGCGTGCAGCTGAGAGATGCCAAAGAAAATCTGTGACCATTTTGAGCCATACATCTGCACGCTGTCTGCAGAGCTGCTCCAACATTTACTTTGTGTTCTGGTTGCTTAGAGTTATTATTTTAATCAAAGTGTTAAAGATAAAAAAAAATAGAAATTAAATTCCTTAACAGTAATGCTTCTGTGATTTCTGAAATAGGTCAAATGCTTTTTTTGTTTTGTTTTAATTGCGACATCTATTGTGTGTTTCTCTTTAATCTCTTCTCTCCGCACACTCAACCCAATTTAATCATCCAATTGTGCACAGCATGCACACACACACAACTAATAAGCACCAAATCAGCACAAACCATTTTGATGACACATTTTTCATCTGCTATTCAAAGCCAGATGCTTTGCTCTTTGTTTATTGTCCGTTCCTCTAATCAGTTTCACATCATCACTGCCATAAAGTAAGTTCTGAGGACCAAAACAAGAGCATCGCAAATGTGGCAGCCTCCTGCTGTGTGCATTGCAGGAACAAAAAGGTGAATTAACAATGGAACTTAGTGCTAAATATACACACTGAAAACATGGATCAGGTTGTTTTGCTCAGACATTTCTAAAGGTGCCGATCATGTGGGAAGAATCTGATAAATATAGTCATTTGACTAAAACAAGACGTAACCCTCTGCAGCCTTTTGTGCTTGGCTTGAAGCTTCGAAAAGAAAAACTCAGAGCAAAAATAGAAAAAGTTGCCCTGTGCCAGGATCTTTATAGATCTTGATTTTGATCATAACTGTAGAGATGATTATATAAGACTCTTTGAATATTGTTGCCAGCTCATGCTGAGCCAGATCACTTTGTGCCTTTGGCAAATCAACACGAAGCTTGATCATTGTCCAAACCAGTCGGTGGTCTGAGTTTGGTGATTAAACATTTAAACAGGCCAGACAGACAAACTGGAAGCACATTTCCTCTGACCGCCCACCCCGTGAGGCCCTGTGGCCTTGAACAGTGAGAGCTGAGCAGGGAGCTCTTGTTTACTGGCAGGCTCCTCTTCTGGCCAGAATGCACAGCACTCCAGCACGGACGCTAATCACATTACTCAGATCCTGAAAGGACGACTCCCCCTCTCCTTCATTTCCTATGCAGACTTGGAATTAGGAACCCCAAAATATGACATTGAGTTTGCTCTTTCTGAAGCTGCTTCGACACTCACAGTGAACAGGAAGTGTCTTAGAGGTGATTCATCAACGTGTGTGTGATTGTGTTGAAAAGTTTCCGTGGGGGGGGGGGGGGGGGTTGTGTGTGTGAGGGGGGGGGGGGGGGGGTCAATGGTGGTCTGGTGTATCAGATGGATGGGGACACTATCAAAGGCCCTCTGTGCTGCTACATCTGAGAGGGAGCAGCTGCGAGCTTTCGCACAAGCACAGCCTTCGTGCTCGGCCACACTGCTTCATGCACCACTGATCTGCCATGCTGCCCTTAGCTCCTCTTCTGCCCGCTCAGCCAGAAAAAGACAAGGTAACATTTACATGCTGCACATACAAATACAATTCTGCCTCAAATCTTCGTTTTTTTAACCTCTGGAGGGATTGTGCCAATTCCTACAAATCTTTTGGAATAGCTACAGCGATTATTCCGATGTGTTTTATATACCGGTAAATGTTGGACAAAACTTAAATATCATGAACAGAAGTAGTATTTTTTCCTCTTATATCAAGAGAATTAAAGCATAGTATGCCTCGCAGTCTGAAAACAATTCCTGGCTCATAAAAAAGAGCAGATAAAAAGGTTTTTGCTCCGAAGCAACAAACTCATACTAATTTCTTCACAAACGTTGTTTGACAGTCTCGCTTAGTTGAGCAATTATTCAAACAGAGAACAGCACATTTTCAGTGTAAGCCTAATAGACTTTGTTTTATCCGCAAAAGACAAAAGGCTTCCAGAAAGAAAAGCAGCAAAGGATGTTGCATGCATATTTTAATGTTTTTCTCCCTTTAGGATGAATTGTTTTAATTATGCTAATCCCTGGACCCTCAGCCTTTCAAGCAGTGCCATCATGAGGTGAAGTATTTTAGTATTCCTCTGTTTTTGCCTGCAAGGCAACAGCAGAAAATGTCATTTCAACAGTAAACATTTAAGGAAACATAACAGTTCAATTCGAAGCTTATTTACATCTTCATATCCACTGCAATTATTATAACTCAAAGCTTTTAGTCATCAAAAAACTCACTTTTGTTATACAGCTCTTGGAACACTTGATTTTGAAATTACAGCTCCTCTAATCAAACACCTCCAAGGAAGTTGGTTGATAATGAAGTTAAAACAAATTGTGACAGAAACAATTTTCAATCAACAAAATATTTTTATGTTTGAAAAATAAGCTAAGAAGAAAATGAAGCTGTTTGAGTTTCCGACAATTAGCTCAAGGCAGCATTTGCAAGATGAATTTGAATCAGCAGCTTTGCATACACAGATCTTGTTTATTCAGTTCACAAAGTCTCCCTACATCTAGCCCTCTTTCTCATCTTTCTGTTGCTGCAAATGTAAGGTACTAATGAAAGAAAAATAAATTGCAGAGCCCATGTCACACGTCTTTACCTCTTACTCCCAGTGTTAATGGACTGATTTCTTTGCTCTCTGCAGAAGAGTCATTATAGATGAGGACTGATATCGGGAGTGTCCAATTTACTGTCAGAATGCTCAGTCTGCTTTGCTTCTCTGTTGAAGAGAAAATACGGAGTAAAATTCAATGTGACTGGCTCTGTTTCTCCCACTAGTTGGTTGGAAATTGAAAAAAGGACTTGCAAAAATGACAGAAACTATTTTTCTTAATTCCTTGTTGTTCCTGTATGGTTGGATAGAAAAACAATATATTTGTTCAAAACCAAATGAGCTGCACAACCTGTTCCCCACCAGGTTTTCACCTTCACCAGGGGATACCTGGCCGCTAAGCTGGTGGTCCTTGATTCTCAGTTGGTGGACAGATGAAGAAGCCTCCTGCTGTGCTGCGATAGGTGAACCCTTCAGCACAGTTTACAGACAAATCGCTGGTTCTCAGCTCTAAACAGCTGCCCACAAGAATCCCTGCTGGGATGCAGGGATTTGCAACGTGCCTTTCCTGCAATGTTTCTCTCTCATCTCTGTGTCTCAACTCAATAGAATGACCTCAACGCAACTACTGAAAGAGAAAAATGTTTGGCAGTCGGTTGCCTCCTGCAGGGATGACCTGCCCACCAGGGAGGGGTAACCCAAGGTGAACTGTTCCCCAAATTTGGAGAGCAGAAATGGGCTGAACACAAACTCAAAGGTAACACAATGTTATGTGCTATTTCTTTTAATTTATCTCATTTTTTTGTTCAAAAATGAGAATTTTCAAATGTTTTTTTTTTTAAGCAGGTCATCTTTTTCTTGCCAGGAGAAGTGAGAAAAGTGATGGCAAAGCCATCTAATCACTTGTGTTGCATTTTCTATCCTCGGGCATATTCCATCATCCCTGCAATTTGGGATAAAGACTTTGTCATAAACACCTCCCTCGGCACTTAATTATGAATGCCAATCAAGATCAGTGTCACTTAAGTCCACTTTATGTTGCATTGCAGTGCGCTGCCTTTGAAAGAAATTGTACCATAACTACCATTCCATCAGAATGTCACAACCCACATAGCTTTTATTTATTAAGAAGGCCTTGCATGTTTGAAATGACAGGAAAAAGACAGTTGATCTAAAGGCTGAATCCTCCCTGCTTTATACCGCACAGACCCCATCGACCCTTTGATGTCAAACACACTGGGAAATCTGACTCTAATATGAGGTTGGTAAATGGGGGTGTAGCTAAATGATGCAACAGCAGTGGATGGTGATTTATTATGCTGCTCATACACAGCAGCTTCCAACCGTCAAGTGACAAATGTTGATTATTTATGGTGTGTGTACAAAAAGCTCTTCTCCTCATTCATCTGAAACCAAAACCTAATAACACTTTAAATATAATCAGCCCCTTTTTTTAATCTCACTTGACATTTCTGAGAAAACAGACCATTTGCTCAAATTGTCTTAATAAATGTACACACTTCAGATTCAGAATACATGTTTAAACACACAGAAAAACCTCTAAACTGTGTGTTTTGGGAAAAAGTCTATGGGTCAAATCAATGTAATAATAATAAAAGGATAAATGAGCAACAGTGATTGACATGGTGGGATTAACCAGCAAGGTGTCCGTTCTGTTCCTCCCCGTCTCCCCTGCAAGACTCACGCTTTTGATCTCCATGTGTCTTTATATGATGTGTGTGCGTGTGTGCCACCTCCTCCGAAAGAACAAACAACCCTACTTTCCCGACTAAATGTCTGCAGTCTTTAACCACCTTTAGCTTCAGTTTTCTATTATTAATCATAAACCTGTGTATTAGTCATATCAGTTTCTTTGTTTTTTTTATGTTTACAAGGGGGATTATTCAGGCTGTCTGGAGTTCAAGCTTCCTGCAATGACTCATAGTCTCTTTTTGCTTTTGGATAATATATATATATAGAGAGAGAGAAAGACATGTACAGTTTTATGAGTTTACATCATTATTGGTGCAGGTGGGTTTGTGAAGTACAAATATTGGAGCTTTAACAATCCTTGTTTCCCAATAAATGTTTAGAATAATTATGATAATACCCAAAACTTACATCTGTGATTACATGTAAGATTAAAGTTTATGGCAGTGCAAATCAAAGTGATTATGTATTTTTAAAAGCAAACAAATTTTCTGCGGCACATCTTGGGTTTGCACAGTTTTTCCTAAGCCCAAACCCCATGGGGTCAAATTTGTATGCTGTTTTTTCCCCTTTTTTGTAGTCACAAAAAAATAGAAACATGTCAAACTCAAAACTTAAAAAGCCCAGAAGAAAATTGTTCTTGTGTTCTCAGGGCTGACATCTGACAAGAGATTTGGTACAGCTACCTTTAGAAGAACAAAGAGGAGATGTTTAGCCTTAGTTTACTAAAACTCAGCAAAAAACAACCCAAAATCTAACTGGGGGCAAAGAAAAATGTACAAAGAAATGTGCAAAAAAAGAACATTGTAAAATGCTTCAGCCATGTTACAGTCTAAGCTCCATTTATTTTATCTTAACAATTACAGCATTTTTAAAACCTTTTATCATCAATGTTTTGTAAAATACTACTAATAAAAATCCAACCTGTAGTGACCAATTTGAAACATGGTGATGGTGAGGTAATGACTTGGGCTTGTTTTGCAGTAATTGGTCATTTTGACAAACCAATAAATTAGGGGAGTAACGAAAAATCGACTTAATCGATGACTCAATTTAGATATGAGATCGGTCTGTCTGAGGCAAATTGTTATTTGGATCAACCGTTATAAATTTTTTCAAAATTAAACAAATATCAATATTGGATAATATCATTTGGATTGAGGCACTGTAGGTTTATCTTACTATAACATAAAACACCCACGTGTCATCACAGCAGACAACACACATGTGATGGCAGCAGAAAATGATCAAGACTTCATGACTTGTTTCTTTTACACATATTTAATTTACACTTGATTATCTTGCAAGAAATCAAAATGTCACCTCCCAGGTATTTCTGAGTCACACTGCTTGAATTTTTGGCTAAAGATGTCCTGGATCCGTTTTAAATCAGTAAATCGGATCGTTCAAAATAAACCAATATTGACTATAAATCATGTAAGCAAACCTAAAAATATTATATGAATGGAATCGTTGTTAAAATGAATCATTACACACCTACACACCTACAACAAATCATATAAATATGCAACAAGACGCTGGAAAACATTTCAGACCAAAGTGTTTGGTGTGAAAAACTAAATTCTTTATATAAAAACATTTGTTTAAATCACTTCTTCATAAAGATGAATTATGGTTGAATAATCATTATATTTGATCTTTTTACCAGCCTTTGGTTTCATTTTCTTAGTTTACAATTTCTAGACTAGTTTTAATACATGCCATTTATTTTGATTTTGCACATCAAAGCAGAACCTTAAATGAGCTTTCACTTCGATGTGACCCACTGGCTGCAGTTGTGTTTGTTTGGACTTTATCACACGAGATTTTCTTTTCCAGGATTTGCAAGTCAGCTGCTCATTTAAATGCATCAGACAGCATTAAGGATGAAATATCACCTGCTCAGCCTGGACAAAATATTACAGAGCCATTAAAAAAGTGAAGTGCCCCGAATGCCCTCGCATCCATCAGGCACAGACAGGATAACAAAAGCAGCGGGAATCAAAAGGTTTAGAAATGAAAGTGAGTAACACAAACAGAAATGCTATCATAATAATAAGAGTTGGGTGCATGCACAGCAGGCTTCAAAAACAAATGTACTTTTCAGCACTGAATTAAAATCACATAAAGTTGTTTAAAACATGAATACCTTGTAAATTACACATATTTAATTGAACTGTTTGAAGAAAGTAGAGCAAATGTGTTTATTTTCATGCAGACTGACCCAGTTTCAGGCACCTCGGGGTGCATCAAGGTGTCACTGGCTCACCTGCTGGCGACCTGTCTCTCTCCTCCATGGTCCTGCATCCGCTCGCTGAGCAGAACTGCTGCGCTCTGCGAAGCAGCCTCTGACAAAAACAACAAACGGATCTCTTCCTTCCACTATAGTGTTAAGAAAACCCAATTGCAGCAGCAGCACAGCTGTGGGCTTTTGAGAGCAGTGCGTCTTTGCGCGCCTGCTGACCGATGCGTTCCCCTTTCCTGGAAATGCTCCTCACTTTGTTTTACCATCAAAATCCCATCTGACGCGTTCGGCGCCTCCTCTGAGCTTTTTCAACCTGCCAGGAGGCGTAGGGAGGCTGCGTATTTATCTGTCGCTCCTCCGGCGGTCCGCATGACCCAGATCAGCAGCGCGCACACACGGGAAAGGAGTCCATTCATTCACATCCGCGCTCAGCAGGACGCTCAGGCAGCGCTCTGATCTCTGCAGTGTGCATAAACAAATCTGCATGCTCCCACTCCGCCTGAACTCCGCTCAGCTGTCAGCGTCCTGCGCTCGGTCTGTCTGAACAGTCTGTCGGTCCAGCGGGACACCACAGTTGGGGAGGGGAGTGATTCAGATGTTGTACCTCTGCTGGTCCTACCAGTCAGCTCACTCATTGTTCACCGTCTCCACCCTCTATATAACCAAAATACGCTCACGTGTTCTGGGTCCTAGCGCCGGGAACTTAGCCGACGCAGCAGCTCACTTTTGATTCATGATTTGGAGGAAAACGCAGCTCTGCTCTTCCACATAAAAGCCTGCAGTTTCACATCAACACCGCTGTGCAGTTTGTTAGATGATTGTAGGGCTTTAACTTACTGTCAAGATGCATTAAGAATATAATTTTGCCACAAGAAAAAAAAATCCCATGCCATTGATAATAGTGTTTTGGTGTTTTTAGCATGATGTGAATGAATGGACTCCTTTCCCGTGTGTGCGCGCTGCTGATCTGGGTCATGCGGACCGCCGGAGGAGCGACAGATAAATACGCAGCCTCCCTACGCCTCCTTTCTTATTGTATTTTCGAGTATGTTTTATTCAAATTGTTGTGAATCAGGAGCAAAGAAAAAAATGCTGTTTGAAAAAGAGATTATTTGGGACATCAAAAGGAAAATAAATAAATAATCTGTTTCTCACTACATTAGGATGGATCTATGTGTGTTTACGCTTTCCTCGTCTGAGTTGGCATGTGGCTCAAAACTGTATGGCAAGGCAAGGCAAGGCAAGTTTATTTGTATAGCACAATTCGTACACAAGGTAATTCAAGGTGCTTCACAAAACAGAAAAATGCATTAAAATCACAATGCATCATAGAAATAATCAACATAAAATTTACTTTAAAAGAAAAGAAAAAAAAAAGATTTAAAAAGAAAGGAAGGAAAGAAAAGTGCAGATAGGACCTTTCAGTCATATACACGGCTAAACAGAAATGTTTTAAGTCTAGATTTGAACATGAACACAGAAGAGGCCTGTCTTACGCCTTCAGGGAGGCTGTTCCAGATTTTAGCTGCAGAATATTGAAACGCTGATGGATGAATAGCTCCATTTGATCGCCAGTAATGTTGGGCTGGAGGTGTGAGGGGCTGTAAGCTATCGGGAGAGCGCGTAAACAGATGGGTGACGGGACACGGGAGTGGGCTAACTCCATGTCAACAACCATATCCATAAGAGGCAACATTTTGATTAACTACTGCTGCTTTATAGAAACTATTCAGAAAACAAAATTTTTTTTATTATTATTTTGCCTAAAAACGGCATAATCATAATCAAACAACCACTGGGAATATTTTTAAAATAGATAAAAAGATGATCTGAGTGGGACTTTAAAGATGAATGGATCAGGGAAAAAAGGAAAATGAAAATAATTATTTGTAAATTTTTCTTGTAAGAGACATAAAAATTAACAGAGTAAGAAAAATTCTCTTTTCTAATTTTTAATTTAAGTCCAATGTCAAGAACATACCAAAAAGTAAGCCTCAGTATGAAAGTACTTGAGGCATAAGCCTCAGATAAAATCGTATTTTTTGGCATGACTTGGCAATATTTGACCTCTTTTGGAAATACAGACTGCGATTTCCATTGGAAACGAGGTTTTTCATTGTTAAATGATAAAACAAAAAATCAGGTAAAGAAGTTTTCTCTCAGCAAGTGTAGAAAACAGATGTCAATCAAGGTCAAGCACACTGACATCAGGGGTCCTTGAACAGTCACACACACACCCACGCACACACCTACACACACACACTCTTGCACACCTGTGAGCTCCGAATAAACAGTGGGCCTGCTGCTCCTCTCTGCCTCACTTCTCTCTGGCACCAGTTTCTCGTCCTACTTTTTAGTTTTTGTGTCACCTCAAGGTTTTTACAAAATTAGTCTACTTCTTCCCTTACTCTCAAGGTCATCTTTATGTTTTCTATCCTAACAAAATTACACGAACACAATGAATTGATAACAATAAGATCCAACTTATCAAAAGTAAATGGATTTGAGGTTTGAAAAGAATATACTAAAGTCAAAGGAAGGTCCTTGACATCCTTTTTTTGGCTTAAAGAATGGCATAGTTTCATAATTTGCATTGTTTTTTGAATCTCGTGTTAACTTTGGATTGACCAGAGATTTTTCTTCAAAAGTAAAATGCTTTTTTTTTACCTTTCTTTTGATAAAGTAGACCATTATTAGAATTTTTTTATTTAGATTTTTAGTAATGAGGGATTAGTATGAGAAGCCTGAAGAACTGCTTGATGAATGGCTAAAATTAAGTTATATTTTGAAATCTAAGTCATCCAATATTGTTATGATGATGTAGGAAAAAAAAGACACAGATCTGTAATTTTTATCAAATTTGGAGATGATTGAAAAACAAATCCATGTGCCAAACCTTTATTGATTTAGATTTTTGACCAAAAATTTAAAAGCATAACAAACTATGCATTTAATAAAATAAAATGACCAGCGTAATAATTTATAAAAGACAATTAGTAAACAGTTAATCAAGGTTAGAGCATTTATTCAGCACTTAATAAAGAATTTTAGAGGAAGTGCAACATGCAAATGATGAGCTTCACCAACACATTTGGAATCTGTAAACAAATTAAGCTGAGGCTGAAATTCAAATTATTTGGATGGGATGAGTTTATAGGTCATCAGACATTGACACAATTCAGTTCAGAAAAACCCAACTATTTCATTAACGAGAATGTATCTATCCTCGAAATTGATTTCATTTAATTAACATTTCCGGCTTCATAATTACTTTTTTTTCTTTTCTCAACTTTAGCTTACCAAAACTCAAATAAAGTAGCCGGAGTGTTAGTTTTCCTCTGTAATTTAGTAAGCTTATTGCAGAGTGCATTGGATTCAGTTTAATGGTATTTTTTAATGCTTTACTTTAAATTTCACTTATTTCATGAATAACTATCAAAGCAATTATTTTTAAAAACCTCAAACGTTAATATGAAGTCAGTAGCTAGTAATTTGTATATCAATACGAGTGTGTTAAATGGGTCCGTCCGTTTGAGTTACGGTAGATTGTAAACAACATTTCCCACAATGCCCTTGGGTCTAGATATGATGACGCTAAAGCTGTGCGCGAGTAACCTTGTATAGCACAGATGTGGAAGTAGTGCAAAACCCGCTGTAATAGGTCTTATCGGCTAACAGCCTTTTCATATTAACATGAGTAAATATATTTTACCAGTGTCCGTGTTTGGGACAGTTTTTGGAAGCGCTGTGTTACTCAAGTGAGTAATTTATAATGTCAGTATGTGATGGAACCGCACAGAACAGACAGTCGTGCGAATAATAGTCACTCACTGACACTTCTTTTTTAGTTACCCCTGCATTATAATGTAATCTTATTCTTAAAGAATCAATGCTTCTTTGTTCAAACATATACCTTTATTTCGATTAAGTAACACAGAGAACTAAGTTTATATTATTTACGTTAAAAAAAAGTTTGATTTTGACATTTGATTTCATATACAGTCTTAATCATTCGCTGTTCTTGCTTTTGATTAGTATTTTATATACTTTCTTTAAAAACTTAATTTTTGTCTTTGGTGATAAAGTTCTTATTTGGTTTGTATAGTATTTTTTCTTCAAACACTTAGTTTATATCTGTTGATAAATTATTAAATAGGTAAATCCTCTAAGGGTTTTAAAAAAGTTACAATAATTTAGTGTCAATTATTTTATTTATTGCATAGACCGTAAACCTTTTTTATATTTTAGGAACTATAAACTAACAGAAGCCCATAAAATACTTCTTACAATGAATTTTCATTGGTTTTTCTGGAAAATAAATATTGCTTGAGAGATATATTTGAATAGATAGTCAACACAGAGGGGAAAAAAGGCGAGGTTGCATGTCAGTGAGAAGTGATTTTTCAATAAAAAACTTGTCGAGTGTCTGTTTTAAGAGTTTGATTAGAAATGTTTGTTAAATAAACTCCCTTTAGGTTAACAAAAGTCAATGTATGTCATTTGGCCGGAAGTTCATCTTTGATTTTTAATTTAATATTTGAAAATAGCGTAGCGTCATTTTTATTTATCCTTGAATTGCACAGATATTTCAAAATTATGTTTTGTTTTTACTCTAAGGCTCTTTTTTTAGTAGAGATATTTGACCTTTTCCTTGTACCTTTAGCTTTCTTCCTTCTTGCTCTATTTGTGTAAGTATGAACCAATGAAAGAACAGATTATTTCATTTTGGGTCGTCTGAGATTGACCATTTTTGAAACCTTTTCTTGTAGAACTGACACAGAAATCACATTTTTTTCTCTTCTTACCTATCAATACTTTTAAAGCTGTGGTTGTATGATGTTCCTTGTATTAAAATAGAATGAAAAAGTCAAAACACAGAATGTTGGATCCTATTTATTTATTGCGACAACAGAGAAAAAATACATGATTTACTCATTCTTTCCAAAAAATAGGGCCTTTGGTCTAAGTGCTGTAATAAGAGGTGTTTTGATTTCCATAGACATCATGTGACTGGAGGCCGGTGTCCCAGTAAGGCTACTATTACCGGGAAGACCGTGGTGATAACAGGAGCAAACACAGGAATCGGGAAGGAAACAGCAAGAGAGCTGGCAAAGAGAGGTGTGAAGAAAGTGCACTGTTTTGATTTGGTGGGACTAATTAAAATGAACACTTCTTCTCTAATCTCTACATCCCCAGGGGGAAGGATTTTGATGGGGTGCCGTGACATGGAGAAATGCGAAACTGCAGCAAAAGAAATTCGAGGGGCAACCCTGAACCCTCATGTTTATGCGTGTCACCTGGACCTGGCCTCCATAAAGTCCATCCGAGAATTTGCTGAAAGAGTCAATAAAGGTATTGATTGTTGATTTACTTTTTCCAAGTGTTTTATTGCAAAGCAAACCGTGGAAAAATTCTCTTTGGTGTAGAGGAGAAGCGTGTAGATGTGCTGATCAACAATGCAGGAGTCATGAGGTGTCCCGCATGGAAAACAGAAGACGGCTTTGACATGCAGTTTGGAGTTAACCACCTAGGTACGAACATCAGGACACTGTTGAAACTGACAAGAAGTTGTAAAGTAGTACAAAAAAAAACACCTAAGAGATCCCAAGATCTCCTCACGTTTCAGCAAAACTTTGTTTTTACTTGATTCTTTGTATCTGACTTCCTCCAGGCCACTTCTTGTTGACGAATCTCCTGCTGGAGAAGTTGAAAGAGCCCGCCCCCAGCAGAGTGATCAACTTGTCCTCCCTCGCCCACATTATTGGAAACATTGACTTTGAGGACCTAAACTGGGAGAAGAAGACGTTTGATACCAAGCAGGCGTACTGTCAGAGCAAGCTTGCCAATGTTCTGTTCACCAGAGAACTTGCCAAGCGGTTACAAGGCGAGTTTTCCCGGCTGCTGCATATGTGGGCACGTGTGGGAGGGACTGCAGCCCCGTGGTCGTATTTGGATGTTAATTTTCCAACAATACTTTGTGTGCAACAGGGACAGGAGTCACCGTGAATGCTGTACATCCAGGAGTTGTTGCTACGGAGCTCGGGAGGCACACCGGTCTGCACCAATCCCAGTTCTCAAGCTTTATGCTCGGTGAGGATCTCTGCCTGTCTACTGCACTGAACTGTCATATACCGAAACAAGTAACAATAATAAGGCAAAACAGAGTTATTTCAGGCAAAAAAAAACCATCAGGTTTTTCTGATTACAAATTAGTTTTAGTAAGTTTAGCAGAAATATTAAGATAACTTACTCTGTTGTGCTATAATTATTTGCTTTAAGGAAATATTTATCATTCATAACTCTGAAAACAACTATCTAATATGGAGAAATGCTAATAGCGTTTGAAAAATGAGCTATAATTATATTCTGAACTGTTTTACTCCTGAAAATAAATGGCAGGGAAGTGAAACTTGTAAAAAAGATTAATATGGCTGTAAGAAATTAATGAATAAAAGAAATAAACGTAATATTTTACATTAACTAAGCATTTATTTTAATTTTTCAAATGACAGATTTTCATTTATTCCTTTTTTTTATTTTTTGCACAAAAACCTTTCCAAGTATTAAAATGTGCAATATTTTTAAGGAACTTAAAGAAATATTTTTTTTGGATAAATCTGCAAAAATTGTCTTGAAAAACAGAAGCAAACAGTGGCTGACATGCAGGAATAATTTGCCTTCTTTTGAATCTAAACATTACCTGAGATGGTATACTCTCATTACACAAGCATGCAAAACTATTATTTTTTTATTTAGAGGTAAAAAAGAAAGTGCAAGTGTGTTTGAGAGTGACAACATCGCAACAACTTTTTTAATTTGAGGATTACACTAGGGCAGGGGTCGGCAACCCATGGCTCCGGAGCCAAGTGTGGCTCTGTCATCCATCTGTTGTGGCTCCCTGTGACTTTGGAAAATAATGAGTATTTTATAATAATTAAATTTTATTTTAGTTTTTTCATTTTTCATGGTATTTCAAAGGCGCTGATGGCTCAGTACGAAGCGCGAGCCACGTAAAAAACAGCTTCGTAATGAGCTCGTATTTATCGGGCGAGACCTGCAGAGCTGATAGCAGGGAGAGGCACGCGGGGCGGCTTCAATAAACACTCCGTCTTCTGACGGGAACTTTATGTGCCGCGGGGCAGAGACTGATGACAGACTGAGAGTTCGCGCCAGCGTTGCCAGATAGAGTCACAGTTTTCCAGCCGAAAAGTCATCTGTGTTTGGCCAGACCCAGCCAAAAACCGCCCAACACAGCTTTTGTTGATGTTTTTTTTTTCCATACTGGACTGATAAAATAAAAGATTTTTCTAAATAAAAGATAGTTCAGAATAATAATAAAATGTGTACAATATTGAATATTTCTTCAGCAGGCCGCCTTCTTCCATTCATTTTCTTAACCCGCTCTATCCCCGCTATAACCTGCGTCCGGCTCTTTCATCCTTGTGCGGCGCTGGAGCGACCAGACTACCGTATTTTGCGCTCTCTGTGTATAATACACTGAGGAGCGCGGGGGAAACAAATCTCAGCTGCAGAGGATGTGAACAGGTGAACAGGTAGAGAGGAAAAGCAGGTAGAGAGGCGGAGGAGGGGCTTTGGCTTCAAACTCTGTCAGAGAGATGCCAACACGGGCGTCAGATTCAGACGCAGCTTTCACTGCGGGAGTTGAAGCAGACACTCTGGGATTTATGAACTCAAACATGGAAACATGATTACCAAGTAAATCTCTTCAAAATAATAAACCTGATCTCTCCACATTCGCACATCGCTCCATGCAGCGATCAGAACAGAACCAGTAGCTCCTCCCAACGCGGCCGCGGTATCATCCTTTAAAGAACATAATGTGCATTTGCAGCGACGTATGCTTCAGACGATGTCCGATTGGCCAATCTACATGTCAATCAAGTCCCGTACTTCTCAGTGAGGATTTTGATTGACTGGTGGATTTTAAAGAAGTACTTTTCTTTTTCTTTTTTTTTTTTTTTCTGGCCCGCGATCTACACTCATGTCATTGAAGATCGACCGGTCGATGCGATGGACGTAATGAGCACCTTTGAATAATATATACATGCATAATATATATAATGATGTCAAAACGGGTTGTGGCTCCAGGTGCTTTCTTTTTAATTAGGGGCGGTCCCAAATGGCTCTTTGAGTAAAAAAGGTTGCCGACCCCTGCACTAGGGTTATAGAAAAACACCATTAAATGTAGATTTAAAAACAAAAGAAAAATGTAATTCTAAAATGAAAGACTTATTTAAATATCTAATACTGTAAAACGTTTACGAAGTATTCTCAGCAAAGTTGGGCAACAAAATAAAAAAAATAAAAAAAGGTAAACACATGTTTAATAGTCATGACTGGAGCTGCCACTTCAGCCAGGTTGTTTTAGAACAAAAAGGTCTTAAAGGAACCAGGCCGATGTGTTTGATATTAAATTTGAATTGTCACTCACAGGTCCATTTTTCTCTCTGCTGGTGAAGAGCCCTGCGTTGGGGGCCCAGCCCTCAGTTTTCCTTGCTGTGTCTGAGGAGATGGAAGGAGTGACAGGACGATACTACGATGTGATGACTGAAAAAGAACCAGCAGCGCAGGCTCTTGATGACGAGGTAGCCTGCAGACTGTGGGAGGTCAGCAGCAGGCTGGTGGGTCTGCAGGAAAACGGACAGCATGGCTCTTTAAAGAAAGAAGGAGTTTCAGAACCGTAGCAGAAACCCTTACAGAGTCCAGAACTGGGTCGCAGTCCTCCATGAACTCATTTCTCGACTTAAGCTTGTGTGGCAGAAAGAATGAGGCATGATGGACGTTGTGTCTTTAACTTTATGTTCTTGAATCAGGACATTCTTTTTCTCCAGAACTTTGACTTCATCAATCATTCATAGAGCTCAGCTTGTCTTGTGAAAACACTGTCTTCTCAGGGATCTTCATCAGAATCTGTAAAACACTGATTCCTCTTTGTCTCTGTGCTTGTTCTGTTGTTACACAACATTAACCTATAAATAAAATGTACAGAGTGTGGGAAGGGGCTAAGAAAACCACCTCCTCATACAGTAAATTAGAAAAAAAATAGCATCAAAATATCTTTCAGTTTCTGGGAAAATTAAAGCATCCATGCAATGAAGCTTTCTGCTGTATTTTTCCTTACAAATTGGTACAATGTGGACAGCTGACTTCATCAGAAACCACTAATTTAAAGCGTAGTTCATCTTCATTCGCTCTTTGTGGATGAATTTAAGCTTATTTTATATGAAGGTGCTGGTGTGATTTTGTTTAAAAAAACATGCCCACCAATAAAAAATACTTATAAAAAAATGGATTGTATGCTGTAGAAGTGTAGCACAAAAAGCTGACAGCCGCTTCATCAAGGGGGGTGGATTCGTATGAAACGGATTCTCAGTCTTTCAAAGACTGAAATGTGCACTCTTTAACCATTCAAATTTTACTTTTCAATTATGTTCAGAACAATTACTACCATCAAAAATTACATGTAAAAGTTTTTTTGAGGAATGTTTTTACTATCAATAAAAATATATTTCTCTTTTTGTCATGCTAACTGCAGTTGTGTGATACCACCTTCACGTTTCAATATGGTAGCTTATGAGATTTTTGGTTTTGCACAGTGCCCTCAGGGCTTCTTGTTATTGCTCCAGTAAAAGCTTTATTTGTCTGGTCATCATTTTGGTCTTTTTTTTTTTTTTTTTTAGTGTGCTGTTTTGTCAAATCTATTAAATGTCTTAAAAAATATTTGAAATGTTGCTAAGAACACTTTTCAGTTTAGTTTGACACTTTTTGAGAAAAAACCTAACTATAGGGACAGTTATATCCTTTTTCCCTTCAATTTTATTTAATGATGTTAAACTATTTTGCATTTTATAGCTTGATGAAAACTCAAAACCTATCTGTTGAAACATTTTTGTGAAAGCATTGCTGCATAACATTTTAAATATTTATGCAGTCAACAATGCAATTATACCACATTAAACGTGCAGATGTAAACATACTGTAAACTCTGGATATGCATTTTAGATAAAAGCTTTTTGTCCTTATGAAATACATACTTCAGGTCCCTAACGTGTTTGCATACAGTGCCACCTGTCTGCCAAATTAAATAATGTGTGCTTTCAAGCAGATGCCAAAAAGCTATAAATCGTTTAAAAGCTTATGTAAATTATAGACAAATAACAGTTTGTCAATCATTGTCTCAGTTTTTCTAAGATATTTAAAAAAAAAAAATAATATATTTATATATCTTTTTTTTTTCACCAAAAAGGATATTGACTTTTAGCCATTACCCTGCCTGCATTTTCTAATCCATCATGCCACAATCAAGTTACCTTATGGGAAAAAAATCAAGTTACAAAAGAGCTCGTCTTACATTTCTGATCCTTTCAGACATGCAGCATTAGTGGAAAGTGGTTGAGGGATTCATTGTGCACAGTCGTTTTTTTTTAAGTAAGCCCCAAAGCACAAATTACAGATCAATACACCCCAGTCTGCACTAATGCACGATGATCCGCTTTGGCCCTGAAACTGTAAACCTTGGATCGTTTGATTTAGTGTTGGCTGTGGTGTTTTGCAGCTGCCATCCTAAACTGTTAGTTGCTTTAAAAAAAGAATTATAAAAGATACTTGCTTTTAGTTTGAGATTCAACAACCCTTTCACCAGGTTTTGGGTTAAACTTTTATTTTGTTAAACTATTTGTAAAAACTGTTTGAGGTCATAAAAACAGAAGATTATTTAAATCCATTATACCAGACTTACTTAAGGAAGTTCATGAAATACGTCAAAGTTTTATTTCATTTTTTCCCAAAGCACTTTAGGTAAGAAAAACAATGTAGACCTACTTGCTGTCTAAGTTACATCATTCTAAACTAAATGAAAATAGATATACCTGCAAAAATGTATTATTTCCCTTATCAGCACCATACCCATTACTCCCTTGCAAATGTCTCTGTGGCTTTACTTTAAGAAAATAATTCAGAGTTGAATACTTAACCACTAGCCGTCCCATTATTGTTTGCAAATTGATGTTTGCACATCAGATCCATTAGATCATAATTTTCTAAATGCTATAACCATCTGCAATGCTCTTTTCTATAAATTGTTCAAGTATGATACATTGAAGTTTACACAGAAAATCAGAGAGGTATTCCTAAATTGTTTGTCCGTAGCTTCATAGAACAGCTAACCACCTAATGTAATCCTAATTTATGCTTCAATTTCCGAACCTTTTATGTATCACTGAGCTGTTTGGTAAATATATAAAATAAAACAAGGAGGCTGCATATCCTGTGTGGATTCTGACAAAATGATCTTGAATGCACCTCGAGGGACTTCATTGCCCATAATGCACCAGTGAAGGGCGATCAGGAAAAAGTGGACGTCCAAAGTTCAAGCAGCTGAAAGGAAAGAACTTCGAGCAGAAAAAAGAGTGGTAAATGCAAAGGAGCCTGCATAAACCGACAGAAATAACTGGCGCACACGTCGCGTTTTACCACAGAAGAGATTTGAGGTTCTTCCAGCGAAACTTGCATTGCTTTGGTTTAACGGGTAACGCCACAGCAAACACCACGCGACTCAACAAATGTTGAGAATTCACAGCATTTTTTAATACGTGCATGCTCTAATCAAATATATTTATGCATTCGGTTTGAACCATTGACTGTATATAAACTTATATAAACACAGGACACTATAGAGGTGTTGAATGACGGACGCCCACGAGGGTCCAACTTTGTAGCCTTAACTGTTTAGTCAGATTAGGCTGATTCTAAAACGACTTTGACCTATTTGAATGTGAATAAAGCAGTGTTAAAGTTTCACACGCTGCAGACATTTGCATGAAAATATGTTTTCTGAATTGCGACACATTTAACCCGTGTGTTTATTTAACAGACTTACCAGCATGGCAGAATCCAAAGCTAAAGAAGCAGAGTTTCTTCCTGAAGATGTTGGAACTGATGACTGCTTGACTTCATACACTTACATCTACAGTCCAGATTTACTAAAGTACGCTTTTATTTTTTTACACTGTTTTCTTAGTGTCCTTTCTGAGGTATTTATTTATAATAAGGCTAATATTTGCTATTTATCTTAGAGATCAGGTTGCTTTTATCACAGGAGGGGGATCAGGAATTGGACTTCGTATTGCTGAGATCTTCATGAGGTAAGAAGGTTGTGTGTGTTTGTCTTGTTTTTCATGATACTGGTAAGTTTCAAATATATCTATTTGTGGCCAGATTTCAACCAATTTTTGTCAAAAATGCAGGTATCGAAATTAATTTGTAATGCACATGGCAAATTCTTAATTTTGACTCTCAATGTTTTCGTTGATTATTGATCAAACTTATTTAGCTGGTTTATTTTGAATATTTAAAAATTGTGCATACTTTTTTACATTTTTAATTTTTATTTTATTCTATCTTTAATAAAACCATTATTGACACTGCAGTTCCAATCTCTTCTTCTTTCTTAGTATCTTCAGCAATAAATTGATTACACTTCTATTGTCTTATTGACATAAATGTTATGATTTGTCCTTTTCTTCATTTTCTTTCCTCAGGCATGGTTGTGACACAATCATTTCCAGCAGAAACCTGGACAAGCTCAAGGAGGTTATTTCTTACTGTTTCCACACTTCTAACAAAAGCTCATTAAAATCAAAATATTTTGAAATAATCTGGTTTCTCATGATATGACTATTTTTTTTCAGGCGGCAAAAAAGCTGTCTGCTGTGTCAGGACGGCGCTGTCTTCCTTTGTGTGTCGATGTGAGGCAGCCTGACAGCATAGCTGCTGCTGTGGATGAGGCACTTGCACAGTTTGGCCGCATAGACATTCTTATCAACAGTATGTGATTTTTCATACTTGTACCAGATCTCTTACCCACCTAATGGAAACTGTCAAGTGCTATCTTTATTTTTTTTCCAGTTACGTGTCATAATAACTTGCTTCATATACAATCACCTATTTTAATTTTGCACAGATGCAGCTGGAAATTTCCTATGCCCTGCCTCTGCACTTTCTTTCAACGGCTTCAAGACCGTTCTTGAAATAGACACTCTGGGCACATTCAACACCAGCAAACTGCTTTATGAGAAGTGGTTTAAGGTATATTTTGGCCTACCTACTTTTTATTTTACACAAAAAAAGAAAACGCTAATATCTCAGCATTTACTTAAGAAAATCGCCCTGTGCTTGGTAAAGTCCATAAAAACACAGTTTTGACACAAACCATCACAGCAGAAATAATTGTGTTTTTTAAGTAACAAAGCAAAAAAAAAAACTGGGATAGAAAACTTGCAACTTTAAATATAAATATATGTATAGTTACATAAAAGATTAGATAGGAGTAAGATAAGTTTTTATTTATTCCACGATGGGGAAATTCTTTTGTCTGCAGCAATAAAGTGACATTTAACAGTGCAACAGTATAAAAGAACAGAAGAACATATTTAAATTAATGGCAGTTAAGTAAAAGTAAAATAAAAATACACACCAAACAACAATACCTGTTGTAAGAAAAAAACAACAGTAACAACAAGGGAAATACATAATGTAGGTACATAGTGTGTCACCTTAATACTGTGTTGTGTAGCCTGAAATATAGTATATATAGTCTATAGATTACACACACTTTATCAGCGGTTTAGTTCGGTTTCCGTTTCACTATCTGTATTTTACATTTGTGCATGTGCTCTTTTAGATTCTTTCAGTCATGTTCTTTGCTTTTGGTTCTAATTCTATCTTTTTTTTTTATTTTTTTTAAATTTTTCATGATTCAGAATGAGCTCCACCTGACTTATTGACATAAAAATATAAATTCTCTATCTTCTGATGCAGCATAGTGCAGGAAAGGCAACTTGATTTTAATAGGTCATATAAAACATCCTCCTCTCCTTTCGTTCTATTGCTGCAGTGTTTACTAAGCTGCTGCATTAAGTACAATTGTTGTTTTTTATTCTGCTTTTCTAGGATCATGGAGGCAACATAGTCAACATCTCTGCAACCCTTCAGTACAGAGGACAGGCCCTCCAGGTGCATGCAGGTTCTGCAAAGGCAGCAAATGGTAAAAATGTATATATATTTTAAAAGACATTTTCGGCCTGAAGTTTGATGAGGAAAAAAAATATGTTTACTGAATGTTTCCTCTCCGGTTGGCAGATGCCATGACCAAGCACTTGGCTGTAGAGTGGGGGCCCAATGGGGTCAGGGTCAATGCTGTGGCTCCAGGACCAATCTCTGGCACAGAAGGCTACCGGAAACTGGGTAAACTTTTAATATTCGTGCACCAATACAATTTAAGGTTCTTCCTGTCCCATTTTTATCAGATATTTATTGCATTGCATAGAGTTTGTAGGGTTTGACTATTAAGTCCTTTTTTACCTTTAACACCAGATATGTTGCTAGCGATTTCCAAGGGTGAATTTAGACTGGGAAAACCGTTTGTTCCGGACAGAGTCCGCTTAATTTGGTCCTGATCAAGCTCTAAACCTTGCGTTTGGTCTGCATTTAGACTGCCGTCAAGCAGCCTTTCCTGATTCAAACCAAAGCATACCGTAAATCTTTGACCATTCACGGGATCACTGTGAATCATGCTGCCTCAGCGGATTCTGGCGGCTTTTCATGCTTTTAGCAACAGGATTGACTCATTTACACGGATTATGTAAGCACTTTACCACTGTTAAGTGTTGCATATCAGCACGAGGGGGCTTTTGTCCGCTTCAGAATCCAGTGGAATTGCGTTAATTGCGTCAATGCCTGATGAAATACAGTAGTCAAAAGAATGTAAATGCTGGTGTTAAAGCCCTGGTATTAAAGAAAGATCTGAGCAACTAAAAGGATTTTTTTTTTTTAAAAAGAATGTACTTTCCTGTTAAACCTCACAGGTGGTCCTATAGGGGAGGCTGCAGGTGTGTTTCAGTCCATTCCTCTGCAACGAGCTGGCAACAAGACAGAGATGGCCCACTGTGTTCTCTTCCTGGCCAGCCGTGCGTCTTCTTACACGACTGGAGCCATCCTGGTTGCTGATGGTGGAGCGTGGCTGACTTCAGCCAATGACGTTTCCACAATGTTGGGTATAGTCTCCTCTAAGTCTGCTAAACTCTAAACAAGGACTCTGCTGTCCTCTTCTTTACCCAGGTGTGTAGGTGGAGGTACAGCTTAAGATCTGTATGAAAAGGGGGCTGAGAGTCTGTCTGAGCCGTTTCTTGTAGAGCATGCCTTCTAAAGATTGTATGACAGCTGAACAGTATAAGCCCTTTTAATTAAATCGTCTCTTATTTCTTTCAGGTTATTGGTCATCTGAAAAGAAAAGGGACAAGTGATCAAGAGAAATTTAGCAACTTTCTAGTATTTCTTACCCTTAAACAGTATTTGTTTTTAGTAAATACTTAAGAAAAAACACTAATATTACTGTACTCACTACCTAATGTTCAATTATGGGTCAGTTATGCAAAGAATTTTTAAAATGTCACCTATGAAACAGTAGTATCAATGCTCTTTGTGTTGTAATGTTTTTTGTATTAATTTGTCCTATTTTTAATAATAAAATAAATGTTTAATTATGGTAATTAAAAAGAAGCATGTCTACATTCATTACCAAGTTATCAGGCCCAGATTTAGCCAGCACAACTATGGGGTGCAGCATGTCAGTCTATTTGTCCATTCCATTCATTCTTATGTGTTTGTCTTTTATTGTAATTTATGTCTGTATTTTTTTTTGCTCATTTGTTTTCGATTTGGGTTTTCTTTTGTTGTCATTTTTATTTATATAGTTAATTTTAAATTTTTGCTGGCCATCATGTGTGTGGGAGAATCCCCACCCCATAAGCTTATATCTGGCCTTGCAAGTTATCTACAACTTTGTTTTTTTTTAAGGGAAGATAAATGGCCAAAACATGAAAAAGTTTGACAAACTTTAATTTTACACTACATTATTCTGTTACTAAATATACACCTGGAAATGTTTTAAAGTTTTTGAAAACTGAGTTGAAAATTTTGCAAAATTTTACTCTGCATATTTTTTAATACTGAAGCTTCTGACTTATAGTATAAAATGATAACCTTAAAAAATAAATTATAATATGAGAAAAAGTTACAATTAATGATCCACCTTTAGATTAGCAGTACCTTGTTTAAGTCGGAGGGGGGCGCCAAAACATAACCCAATTAATTTTTTAGTTGAAATCTAATTTTCTTTTTTCCTATGTAAGTAAGAACTTAAAGAAAATTTGACACTTATTTGGACACAAAGGAATGTAATTTCTGCTGCGTAAAAAATGTATAAAAATAGTGTTTAATGGATAAAGATTTGATTAGTTTGTGACCATAAAGTTTGAAGCACTTTGAATGTCTTTTGAATATTTTCATATCTATGTTGATTGCTATCAAAGAGTTTCGGTTGAAACAGAATTGAGAGCTAAAACCCCGCGCGGGTGATATTGCGGGGTAGAATGTACGCCTGCGTGAAACGTCAGAGGTTGTGAGCAATGCAGCTGGGGAGGCGGAGGAGGATGAAACGTTGCTGATGCTGATGCGAGAGCTTTCGCGGTCAACACCGATGCACTCTCTTCAACATAACGGACTTGCTTTCTTTACCCCATATTCGTCCTATTCTAGTAAGTTGTTTTTGATTTAGAACCGAAGACGCGAAGAAGGAAGATTCTACCAAAACGGGGACACCGGGATTTTGAGGAGGAAAGAGCCCGTCACTCACTGACTCGTTTTGGCCTGTCTTGGCTGTGACACAGGTGGATTTGACGCTGGGGGGGAAATAGGCGACGATATGGCACAATGACGGAATTGGACCCAAACGGTTACGTTTTTGTTATCACTTACCTGTGTGAACTAAAGCAATGCTATGGTTTGTTTTTAAACAAGACCTGAAAACCGGGACCGTTTATACGTTAGCTAGCTAGTGGGCTAATTTTGCTTGCTAGTCACTTAGCAGCCCCCACCAGACAGTGGTGGCTGAGGTGGGGGGAGATGCTCGAAGGTGGAGTTAGCGCTAGTTGCTATCTGAAATTCAGTCTAAAAAACGCTGTTTGGTCAGTTAAAGGTGGGGATTTCTGCCTCCAAGCAGGACACGGGTTGAGGGTGAGATACCGCTAATAGCTCGTCAATGAGTGAATGACCAGATTAGATAATCGGCTAAAATGATCCAATGTTGACAAACATTGCTAACTCTCGTGGAAGCGAATGATACTGATATTCAATGTGATAAAGTTTATGATATTTTCAGCTAAATCTGCTGTATCAGGAAGGCAAATAGTGAACACGAGCTGATAAATGTAACCTGCCGTAAATTAAGCTAACAGGACCGCGTTGTTCTAAAGATTACGATGTGAATCGCCATCAAACAAACAGCTGTGTCGTTATTTAGTTTCTGTCCTTGACTTTACAATATCTGCTAAATTCTGCTAGTTGCTTAAATTGGCGTTGTATATTGTGAAATTATGGATTAAACCGTTATTATGTCAGCTTTTTAGTCGGCACGCGCGTAGACATGGCATCATCATCGCTGAAGAAGAACTGGATAAGAAAAACAGCAGTCAGATAAAAAAAAAAAAATATATAAATGTACCCCCCCTCCCCCAACCTATAAGGGGGATTAGCCAGGATAAATGGAAGCCACAGTCCTGTCTGGCCCTTTGGGGCACACACAGTGGGAGTCAGAGCAGCCTTTTCCTCTGGGATTTCCAATACTAGACTCGGACAATGGAGCTGTGCTCTGTCAAAACAAAAGCGACCAGACCGGTTTGGATTTCAGGAAAAGTGATCAGAATGAGACTGTGCTCCTCAATGGAGAGGAAAAAAGGTTTGTGGATAAACCTGTAGAGCTGGGAAACCTTATAAATGGTGCCACTTTTTCCTCTGAGGATTTAAAGTTTGATGGAGGACACTTGACTTATTCGGACTCGTCTCACCGCTCTGCTCGCTTCAATGAGCTGTCCTGCCGAGAAGCCGGTGAGGGGTTTGGGGAAATCGCTGACTACACTTTGTCGTGGTTCTTGTCTCCTGACTTTGCTGATGTGATCGGGAAAACATCGGCCTGTCAGGAGTCAACTTTTACGCAGGACCCCACTGTCGAGGGCTCAGATGGTGAACCGGCTGAGCTAGCAAGCCTCAGTGCACCGTTTTCTCCTTTTGAAGCTTCCAATTGCGACAGAGAGATCAACACAACCGATCCATTTTTGATAGTGGATCTCCTCTCAGATGAAAACCCTTGTCTTACCCAAAAGCTGTCGCATGAGTTGATCCCACAGGGTTTTGGTGAGAAACTTATAGACTTGTCCTTTGAGGAGCAGGAAGATCTCCCTCCCTCACTGACAGGGGAAATGGTGTCACCTGACACACGTCACAAAGGTTTATTCCCTGATCAAGTGACAGATCTGCCCATAAGCAGCAGCAGCCCTGCTGCACAAGGTTTACTTGAAAGTAACCAGCTCCTTAACAACATCAGCCAATCCCAGGAGGGTTTTGAAGGATCTGTGCCTTTGCTGGATTTAAAAGTTCCACATTTTGAGAGTGACGTCAGCCTCTGCCCTCCTGCTGTTGCCTGCACAGGTGCTCTAGAAACACCTACAAAGGAATCAGAAGTGGCACAAACTATTGCAGTTAAAATCCTTCCAGAACAACAAGGTGAGAATGACATACTTAATCTGGATCTGTCAGACAGCTCATCTTTCCTAACACGACCTCCAGCTGAAGATGCCTCCACTCATGGGAATCTCACGAGTGAGAGGATTTTTGTGGAGAACCTTCCTAAGGCTGTGATGGAAGTCAAAGAAGAACATGCGGGTGAAGATACGACAGAATTGTATCTGAGCTGGACTGTTGAGGAGGCTCACAAGGATGACTCTTGGGATTTGGAACCCCAGGATATTGTTCACAACCGAGCTTCAATCAGTCCAAAAACTGAGCAGAATGAGGACGAGACGCTGAAAGACAACAACCAACTTGAAAATGCACATTCTCACAACGAGGTTTCTTTAGACTTTTTGGCTCAGAACACAAAGATTTCTTCCTCTGAAGCCGAATGGACTAGTGGGCCGCCTGTGGTGACAGTTTCCCTCTCTAAGATGGTGGAAGATGACTCACTGCCAATGGTCTCATCTGTGAACAAGAGAGAAGAAGATGCTTCTCCACTTAAAGACGTCTTTGATGCTTTGGATCAAGATGGAGACGGCTTCGTTCGAATTGAGGAGTTTATGGAGTTCGCGGCTGCCTATGGGGCTGATCAGGTGAGCCACTTTTGTTTGGTCTTATGATGGCTGGGTAAGGGATGTTGAGTGAAACTCCATGTAATACGATCTTGCTCTCCATTCATTATTGATTTTGTGCATGACATTAGAGGGCTTCCTGGAAGAAGCTCAGTCTGAAATCCATCCACCAATTGTAACATTTTCATTCTGTATTGTTGATTGTAGACATAAAAACAACCAAAAAACATGGATAAGATACATGAATGTCCAAATAGTCCTCTTTTTGCTATTAAATTTATCAACAGGTAATTTAAAAAAAAAAGTATTATTTACTATATTTATTAGCTGTTTTTCACTGCAAATGTGTGTATTCTTTAAAAACTAGAAAGTATTTAAGGAACTACTTTCAACAGTTCCTATATTTCAGTCAAATATAATAACTCTTGAGCCTACTATTAAAGCCATGCCCAGATTATCATGTCATCTATCACTTGGTGAGCGTTTAAATGCTGGGATTATAGTAAGTAACCAAAAATGTGTCATAATGGTGGTTTTCTGTTTAGCCTGAAACTGCGTCATACAACAAAGGTTGATCACTTTATCACGTTTATAATAATCATTTGAGATCATCTGTGACCTTCAACCTGTGGTTCTGGGCCTATGGTTCACTTTTATGTTTGATCAAAACAATCAAGAGACATTTACTGAGCCTCTGAAACCTAATAAATATATTTTTTTAGAGGGTTGTGGTCTGACATTGGGCCAGAAATACAAACTTCACACATCCTTTGTATTTAAAGGACGTCACTTTCATTTCTATAAATACTAGTTTGTGTTCCTGTTCATATATTTACAGGAATTGTATCAACGTTCTGCGAAATGAAGCCTTATTTGTAAAGTGCATCAGAAATATGGAATACATTCAATAATATTGTCAGTTATACATCAATTGGAAGACTTCTGAATGTTTTAGCACGGATAACTGTTTAGTTCTGCATTCAGAACATGGGGTTTTAGCTTAAAAATATGATTAAAAGATGTAGTATACACTATTAAACCATGCAAAGGCATTTTTCTTCACCTTCGGTTAACAATTAAATATATTGAATATTGTGTCACTTCAACCCCCCTCCCCAGTACTTCTGTCAATTTATGTATTTTGTTTTGTAGATTACATATTGTTTTCATAATTCAGCTAGTTTCTGTTTATTTTACAGATGCCAATTGTGCAAAACTCATTAGTGAGCTACAAACTTAAGATAAGGTCCAGTACTGTATCTAAAAGTAATCTCTGAGGCTTGTGTTGGCTACCTGCTCATGAAAGAGGGGCGTTAAAGTATTTGACATGACATTTGATGTTTGATAGCAAACAGTTTAACGGTTAAAACACTTTGTGACTAATCAATAATGATGTTTTTTTTGTGTCCCCTTCTCAGGACTGGGGAATTTTCTTTTGTGCTTCAAAGTCACTTTTTATCCTTTTGAATGAGTGTAAATTGTAGGGGTCCAAATGCAGAACTCTGTGGGACAACCTGATTAGTGGGAGAAAAAAAATGAGTTCCATGACAAATCTCAAACTTATTAGAAAAGCATGACCAGTTCAACTTGTTTATTTATTCCTTTAGTCCCACCAATGTCACCGTACCTCTTCATTTTTAGGTTCCGGTGGGATCCCAGGAATAGATTTTCGGAGGAAGAGGCATAATAAGTTTACCTAAGTTAGACGTTGTACAAACTCTACTATCCAACTGCGGCTCTTTACTGCGACAGTTTTGAGGGCAGGAGAGTAAATATTTGTCACACTGGTCTCAAGTAGATCAGTTACACTTGTTTTTTTCTGCAGCATTTATAGCCTGACACTGCAAGCTCTTTTGGACTTTGGAAATGACTATAACTGGTGTTTTAACATTTAGCTTCTGTAAAAATTTGACACTTGCTCACGAGTTCACTGCTAAACTGAAATGCCATTTTGCCAGTTATTGTAGGGGCTATTAATGGAGACATCAGACTTGAGTCTCCTTTGAATTGAAGAGTTGAAACACTTTAAATGCTTCGTACGTTTTAAAATGAAAAGAAAAAAAGTCTGGAGACATACTTGAGCATTTTTTGAAGTTATTTGATGGATGCACCCTGCAGTAGAATCTTACAGTCTTACAGTCGTCATCCAGACACAAGGAGAAGGCCAGGTCTGATCTAACAAGGTCTCTATAATGGCTTCTAATGGTTGACTCTTTTCATATCATGTTGAAATTCTTATGGAGGCGCTTTTACATTTGAATAAGCCTAGCTGAGACACACTGTATTGCTGTTATCTGTAGATAAACCTTCCTGAACGAGTTGGATTTGCAAAATTAGACAAGAAATTTCTAAAAGCGTACTGATAAAACATGTAAAGGTGCATTAACATCAAATAATGTGCTACAGAATTCCAAAATGTTCTTATTGTCCTCTTTTTAGTCACAAAGGTTTTTGAACAGCTAAAGCTTGTAACTAGGAGTATTTGCATTTTCACCATCTTTTACCTCCTCCCAATATCTTAGTAACATATCAGACTTTAGGAAAGTATTCACAAAGTATTTGCATGAATGTCTGCTGGTGCTTGTACGCTAAGCATGCAAATGCTTCCTTCAGAATAATTTCAGGATGATAGAAGGGAAGACACTGTTCTGGTTATGTTGACGCACTTTGGTCATTATAGAGAATCTTATCACACCAAGAAACATACAGTTTGTGTGTGTCTTTGTCAAACACTCATGAAAATGAGCCACAATCCGGTAACAGGTTGTTTTTGTTCTGTTTCCAACTTTTCTATTTAGGTTTGGAACTCCGAGGTTTAATTCCCGCTCATTCTGCCCATATGTTGAAGTTTCCTTGGGCAAGACACTGAACCCTACATTACAAAGGCATTATATAAAAGTGCGCCATTGACTAAGTTTAGATGGATTTTACTATGAAATGAGCCTTAGATACCAGAGAGCGAAAACTGCATGGTGCTGGCGTCTCCCTTTTGAGTGAACTCCACTGCCCGCACTTTTGCCGACACCCCCCTCACCCACAGCTTTTATGTTTTACTCCTCTAATCCACAATGGAATGTCCCATTGCCTAAAACATCCCCTCTCCTGCGCTTACTTTTGTTCTCACATTAGCCAGCACTGGTATATAGACCGCCCCCCAACTTAATTCTAAAACTGGAAGACCTTAGTCACAATGGTGAAAATACTGCTTGCTTAGGAACTTTTGAGAACTCCCCTTTTCACCCTTTAATGAGAGACTTGCTAAAATGTATTCTTCTTCATGGGGTTTGCACTGTGGCCTACGTGAAAGCAGTCAGGCGTGCCCCAGCACAGATTACATACAAATAAAGGAAACAGCAAAACCACAGTGCCTTTGCTGCTCCACTGAGCAGTGGAAAAGGCAGAGACGCATTAAAGTTTTCAGTTTCACCGCTCAAGTATGAGCAATCAAGCATGATTTATTTCTTTTTTTTTCTCAAAATGAAGTGGTAGTAACTCTTTTGGACGAGGAAAATTACAGCTAATATTTGAAGTAAACCTAAGGTAAGGAAAATGTAGATAACAAATACAGTAGAATACAGTAGATAACAAATTTTTTATATCAAAACAATGATATAAAAAAAAAAAGTTTATTTATGTATTTTTGAGAATGCCTCCCCCAAAACACATACAGGACAATATTAGGGAGAAAAACATTGTCCTCATTGGACACAATAATAGGCAAATATCCACAAAATGTTCCCATTGGATATACTATTATGAAATCATGGAAGATTTTGAAGTGAACTCTTGAATGTATGGATTTTTTAAAAATTAGTTTTTCAAAACTGCTTTTTTTGGCTTGTTTCGTGGTAAATTATGACAGCCAATTGTTCCAGTCTCGTAATAACAGTTCTCTGCTGAATGGAAGTGCCATTCAAAAGCGTTATCAGAGCCTTGGTTTTAACTCCCCTTCTCACACCTCACCCCATGATGGCGTTTCTGAGAAGCGGCGTGGAACAAAATAATTTCCTATAAGCTTGATGTTCTGTGGCTAACTGGAAAATTGAACGTTATGTTCAGACACCTAACACTTCTCAGCCTCTTCTGATCTAAAACTAGAGGCGATATGCTTGAGATTAGGTATGTGGTTCAATCATTACCCACAATTCTGTGGTATTGGCCACTCTCACTAAGTTCTAGTACAAAACAGCTGGTTTCATTTCATCTAAACCAAATCAGCCTTATGGTTGTCAGAGTCAGTTATGAGGCTTTAGAGCCTTTTAGTCTCTTGAGTCAAAGCTCAGGGTTGCTAAGCAGATCAGTTGTTTAAAGTGTAACTGATATAAGAGCCGCAGAAAAGAAACACAGAATCAAAGCATCGGCAAAACACTCATATTTTCAAAAAGAATGCAGCCCCACAACCTTTTATCAAAGTATTCTCAGGTTCCTTCCTGGCTTTTGTAATTGCATATATGATACTGTTGCATTAGGGGTAATTTATTTGAAAGTAGGATGTTTGTCTTTCATTTGGAGGTTCATTACCCTGTTTTCTTTACATTTTCTTGATATGTTTCCCTGCACCAAACACCATGAGATTAAATTTCAATGTCTATTCTAAAAAAAATCAAAAAACATCTATATTCTGACAGGTGTTGCCTGGCAGTTTTATCTCCCAATCTATGACAATTTGGCCACACTTTATGTTGCCATAGTGCAACAATTTAAAGACACTGCAACCTTTAGACATGTTTAAAGTCTTTATAAAGTCAGTATTGCTCCCTCTGCATAAAATACCGGTAAACCTCTTGAGATCTGCAAAATGCCCTGTTTTAGTGGGATCACAAATGTTTTACAAGTGATTTTCTGCTCCGTAATCAGAATGTACTTAGACTTTTTGCAGTTTAAGGGCCCTTTGATAGAAACAACTGGAGTGAGATAAGAAAGTCTGTCTTGAATATAAAAAAATTATGATTTTTCTTGCTACTGGTGTGCAGTTCTATAAGAAACTGAAACCTAAAAAAGGCAAGGGACACTATATTTTAAACTGAATAAACATTAACTTGGAATTTTAAGAGATTTTTTGTGTGTGTTTTTTTTCAGTTTAATTTCTTCTGTATTTTAGATATTTATAGCTATTAAGGTAACTGATGGCAATTTGTCCTTGAGCTTCGATTTTATGTGTTTATTAAATCCAGAACTGGTTGAAGATGTTACAAAAAAATCTGTAAAAAATTTGATAAACGTATTATTATTTTTGTTTCAGGTCAAGGATCTGACCAAGTTTTTGGATCCTAGCGGTCTCGGTGTGATCAGTTTTGAAGACTTTCACCGTGGAATCTCTGCCATTAGTGGAAGTGAGTCTGAAATGAGCTTTTTGGATTTTTGTTTCTACTTATCTCTTGATCTTAATTTACTTAAAATGGGTAATAGGAATGGGTAATAAAGGGTTTTCTGAGCTATAAGAGATTTTTACTTGTATACAGTCCTCTAGCTCCAATGATTTAATAAGTTGTACTTTTATTTATTTATATTATCCAAATGCAGAATGGTTGCACGGCTTTAAATTTATTAACAAATGCAACCCATTCTGATGTGAAATTAGGAATCCTCTTTGGTTAGATGTAGAAATGATGGTTCTACATATACTGTAATGGGGTCATATGAAAGATTAATGTGTACAACATTTACTGGATGTTTGACAAACCAGTTAGTTTAACATCCAGATCAATCCAGTTTATCGACTGCTATTTTTTAAGCCCTCCTAAGGCTTTTTAGGTTACACAGCTCTGGTTACTTGGATCATTAATGATTCAAGCACTGGAAAGCTTGACGTGCACACATGCATTTGCTGATTGGTGAGGTTTCTGTGTGGGAGTGGCCTCGAGAGATGAGGTTTGGTCAGTGTCCCGTTCACATTCATTATTTAGTGTCTTCTCTCTTTCTGTCCTATTTGTATCCAAAGCAAAATCACAGCGAAACCACACAAATGCCTTTACTGGCACGCAGTCTTGTTCCAATAACTTGTACTCGTAACATATTTGACGTCTCTTTGCACAAAAGTCTGATGATTTCATCTATTTTTGTTGGAGATCTGCCTCTGTAAAAGTGTTTTGTTACTTTGCGAGTCACGCAGCTTTGTTGACAAAATTCCTGTGTACATGCCACCCTCTGGGTAAATAGTGGTTCATCATTGTGAGCATTTCTAATGAGAGAAGAGGCCAAAGTCTATTGTTCCATCCTGAGATCTTGTTTTAGCAACAAACTTTGCCCTCACATTCCCCCCCCCCCCTTCACTATGCTAGCTATTTAATATCTGCCCCACTTGCCATTGAACAATGCACCTTTAATAAAGATGTGTCTGCAGGCTCTGGAAATGCCTTACACTCTGTAGTGGCTATTGGATGTCTGCAATACTAATCCCTGGTGTAAAGAAATAAACAATATGTCCCTAATACAGTTTGTCATATGCCAAGATGGCACAGATGCGTTTGGGGCAGAAGTCTTTTTCTCAGGTAACCTTCGATTGGATAAAGATCCATTTCACAGCTTTCTGAGCCTTGAAAGCAAAGGGTGACATAAAACCCAGGGGCATTAAAACACTTGGTCCTTCCTACAGTCTTTGTGTTCTTTCTCTCAGTGGAACGCTGTTCACCGCTCTGTTTACAAAAACAGCAGCAGCTGATCAGACTCCTTCAGTACATCTCATGTGTCACTGCCGGTCTACTGGTTCTTACACTATCAGTCCTTAGCTGATAAATATGGGTTGTTTTTTTTTGCCCTTGTTTAATAGGTTTTGCTTCGCCCTCAGTCTGGTTGTTAGATTTTATGGTTCCCTTGAAATGGGAGTGTAAATGTTGCCTATGATGGACTGTCTCCTCATTTTTGATTACTGACTGTAAATATGTCTTATGACCTCAGTTAGGACTCATGTGAATACTGTGTGATAGTACATTTATTAGAAAAGAAAGTATTGCTCGTCCAGCATCTTCTTTTACGATTTCTTACGTAATTTTACTGACTCTTTGAAGGATATTGTTACCTTTTTTCCTGAGAGTGTATTGGCTTGCAGCTATTTTTTTCTTTAAGACCCACTCCAATGAAAATCAATTTTTGTTTTAAGCACGTACTGGTAGCATTTTTCTAATAATGGAGGACATATAATATATATATATAATCACAGAGCCACAAGCTCCCTGCTCCACTCCATTCTGATCCATTTGTCTACTTGCAGACAAATATATCCATGTACTTGTTCGTTTTCCATGTACTTGTTCGTTTTCCATGTCTGAGCTTCGATAGATCCAATATTTCTCGCCATTTTTCTTGTACTGGCAATGTGTGGTTGGGGTATGAGGGGCTTTAAGCTAGCGGGAGAGAGTGTATACAAAGGGATGATGGGATATGAGGGAGGGCTTACTCTATTGCAACAGTCCCACTCACAACTTGGAGGCGATTTTCTAATGAACTCCTGTTGCTCTGCAGAAACTATGTCCTAGAAAATGACACAGATTTTTGGATTTAGTCTAAAAAAAACCCACTGGGAACACTTTTACAAAACTTAAAAAGATGATTGGAGTGGGACTTTAAATTAAATGCTCTAATGTTCCCAACAGTTTTTTTATGCATAGATGAATGTTTGCATGTTGTTCTATTCAATACACATGTGGAAATCGTATATTCTAACATGTATGTGAATTTTAAGTGTGCATTTGAGTCGGAGTTTGTGAAAACCTGAAAATGAGTTTCCCTTCTGTTGTGTGCAGTGTTTGCTGAGTCAGCTTATCTCTGTAAAGTCTGCATATCAGCCACCTGTTTGCACACTGCCATTTGTACCTTTAATAGCAGTCTTGTGTTTGTTGAGTGTCATTTTACTGCTAGGCTGGTTATTCTGTACACAATAAACCTGTCTTTTTTGTTGTTGTTGTTGTCATATCTTCAGGCCCAGAAACCCAGCTCTACAGTGTAAACTACAGTCCAGGGGATGGAGCTGTTGGCTGTCAGGAGGAGTACGATGAGGTAAGGCGTCAAAACAGGAGGCTTAGGCTCTCTGCTTGTGTCCAGTTGTTTGTACTCCCTGCTCCCTTTGGGTACATACAGCAGAACAGTGTGAAGGCCGCAGGCTGAACTCGATGTGCACTCTCAGTCTTCCTCCTAAGAGCTATGATTACCGCTCTGTGAACGCTCAGTCTGAACACATCGGTTTGGCTGACACCGTAAAACATCTGGCAGGAGAGGATTTTCCGTAGTCCTTGACAAACGTTAAACTGGCTGGAATGTGCATAAGCTTCTGAATTTTGAGTGTTTTTACAGTTGTGGCTGGCATATCTGGAATTCCTGTTTCCTCGTGTGCTCACTGCTTGTATATTTAACCACCACTCTTTGCTGGCCTCTGCAAGATAGAAATGTTTGTGCCATTGTTTAACCTTTGGGTGTTGCTGGACGGGGATTCTTTCTGCAGTTTTGGATTGCATCGTGTCAGCGCCACCTTTTGCTATGGTTAGAAAGTGCAGATTGATGCTGTTGGACCAAGGATTCCTGGTTATCCATCTAAACTGCCTTTTGGATTTCAGTCTATTAGATATAAAGCCTGTTTGAAAGCATTTTTAAAATACAAAATATCAGTATTAATTTTAATTTAATTATTTTTTTAATTTCATGATGGTAAATACTTCGGATTGTGTAATAAATTACTTGAGACCTAAATAATCAAAATTACTTGTATATATAATGCAAAGTCAACATCAAATGGTCTAGCTGCTGTGCTTGCTGTTTACTATAACATAAACTTTGAGCTTGGTTTTGGGGAAGCTTGCACATATTTGAAGTAGACGCCACACCTGTGTCTCTGGTCTTGTTTTTTTCCTCGAGTTTCTGGCAGAAAAAGGTTCCCCTCTCTCAATGGCTTTGCTGTTCTGGCCCTGTTTGCTTTCAAAACAGGCAAGGTGAAGGTGTTCAACAGAACTGCACCGCCCCATCTGCCAAATTTTTCCTTGGACTATTTCTGCTAACATGCTTCTTGTTTCTAAATGCAAATGACATAAGAAGTGCGTAATTTCCTCGTATCTAAAGTGTTTTTTGTGCAAAACAAGTTGGGGTTCAAGTGCACGTGTTAGTTTTCTGTTGGCAAGGACTCAGACATTTAAAAGGGGTTGTTTGGATGTATTGTCTTCAGTCACACTGCACAGCAGTGAGCGTGTAGAATGCGATATAATGATTTCTGCTCAGACACTGAGGCAGGAAGTAAAGCAGCAGGAACGATTGAACACTTGTTCAGCTGAGTGTGTGGGGTGTTCGCTTACGTCTGAGCACCAGTAGGAGCTGATTTAGCCTTACATTTGACTTGCATTGGTCTTTGGACTTTGTCTGTCTCCACCCCTCTGACTACCCAATGGCGCTAAATGAGGAGCAAAAGCACTTTCAGATATTTTCAACGCACTCTCTGCCTCTGAGAAGTTATTAGTGGGCTTTAATGGAAGGATGGCTTTCTTCTAAGTGAAAGCGGATAGGAAGAATGGTTTTGGAAATGGTTGATATCCATCTGGGTCCCAATTCCTCTGACACTTCACTGAAACTGGTATGTTAATGCTTTAATCGTGGCTCTTTAGTCTTAACTGATTTCCAGCATTGAGACATGATGATGCATCTCTAATTACTGGATTTGATCTTATAAGACAGTAAACAATTTAAAACATTCTGTATTTGTTTTTTGTAAAGGTGTTGGCCTAGTTTATTTGAGCTTTTGGTTCAAATATTATAATCCAAAATGCAACATAATGTCTAAAAATGTCTTGTTTGACATAAATGTGGAGGATTATACTATAAATTCTTTGTATTGTTGAAGTGGAGTTTGCTTTTCGGAGTCATAATTTTAATTAAGCCACAAAAGATCTGTGTGTTTAGTGTTGTTAGTGTTTTTTATGCTGTGCTCATAAATCTGTTGCTAGGTTTTTAAATTACTCTGACTTTCATGAATGTATACTTGTTTTAAAAAGTTAAATGTCATGTTGTTGTTCTTGATTTTCTCTGAATGTAGCAGAATGAGGTAACAGACAGCGCATACCTGGGCTCCGAGAGCACGTACAGTGAGTGTGAGACCTTCACTGATGAGGACACGGGAGCCCTTGTACCCCCCGAGATGCACGAGGATGTGGAGACGGATAGCGGGATTGAGGCCACTCTACATGATCCTGAAGATGGAGGAAATGGGTGGGTGCACATTTGAATTCAGCAATGTGTGTCTTAGTGATTACCTTGCACTCATATGCTTGGATAACTGTATACTGCCTTTTTAACTGCTGGTTTGAGACTTTGCATTTTATTGGGCTTGCTGTGAATCCAATTAGCACTTTAAAACCGTTTCATTGCCGTCAAACGCTGATTTTGTACAGAACAGATAGAGCATCAGCTTTCCTCCTTTGACCTTTCACTCTGATCACATGGTTCTGAGTCTGCGCGTCCAACACTAGATCACTTTAGTTCTATTTGGGTCACTAGGCAGATTAAATGGAGGCAGTCGACTGCCACAGTGATATTGACTTAATACCTTTAATTCCTCGTACACCCGTGTGTGGAAAGTCAGTGAAACATGTTAAAGGTTGCATGTTTGTGTTTTTTTTTAATGGATAAATTACAAATCTGCTAATAGAGGTAAAGGAGTTTGCATTTCATCTTTAGGTAAAATAATTTTATTATAAATTAATCCCAATAAACTTAGTTTTTAACTGAAGGAGAAAGAAGGTGAGCTCATGGCATTTATTTACTCAGGCTCTGGCAGAAGCTTTAATGTTGACAATGAGTCACAACAGTTTGAATCTGCTTCTAGTGTTTTTGTCAAAGTTTATTGGATGTTATTATATTTTCTTTGCACACAATCATAATCATGGATCTTTTTTGACACATGTTCAACCCATTAGCATAGCAGATGGTGCAAAATATATTATTAAATGTTTGTTTTTGTATTTTTTTTAAAGTTATCTACCTGGAGTGGTTATGATCAAACATAGCTACCAATATGTAACACTAAAGTAGACTTTTGTCTATTGGTTGCCACTAAGTGAATGTCTGGTCATGAGTTGTGTTGGTTTAATCTTGAGGGCAAACAGAAATAAGGAAGTGCAGCTCATTTGCTGCCTCTGCTGACTGTGTGACCTGTCTTTTCAACTTGATGACAGATTGGAAGGCTCCTCTTGACATGGATGTGTTTGGACTTCCTCTTGCATGTGTGAGCCTTGAATTCCAGGAAGTGTGGGTTTTTTTTTCCTATTTGTTTTCCTTTTTTTTTCTTTTTTTTTACTTTTAGAAAACTCACCCTGCTAAAAGTCTTCTGCTGATTTGAACCTCACTACCTAAATGTGCAATAGATATTTTAACTCTTAACTGAGGCAAAGTGGAGAATTTTTAATTGAAGTTGTGTCACACAGCCTTGGATGGCTGTGCTTATGGTTGCATCAAAGAGGTATTAAGAATACGAGTATGTACAAACTGATCTCAGGATTAAGAATATAACAGGATTAGTTCCCCCCTCCCTCCTCTGTCCTACCCCGGTGTCCCCCACACACATATGGGCCTTGGACAGTCAGCAGGAAAGCCTGTTGGTTGTTGCTTAGTCTCCAATCTGATTAAGCCACTCACAGTCAACCGTCCGCTAGTGGGGCTTTAAGTCTTTTCGGGTGGTGGTTATCGGCCATGTTGCTTTGGAGATTTTCAGTTTATTGAGAGTTGATGTGGCTGCTTTTTGAACGTTCTGCCTATTTCGATTTTCTCCAAGCTGGAGAGTTGTGGTTTTGTCTTTATCTGGGGCAACCTGTGAAACTTCAGGATTCCGCTCTGGTTGTCAGGAGTTTTAACTCCAGTTGCCCCGAGGCTTTCACGCCAGGGCAGTGGAGGACGCTTAAAGATGCGTTCTCGATCATCACCGTCCCTAAATTTCAGGGACTTAAATATGGGCCCAAACTGTAAGAGAATGATGAAAGGGTAAGTGTCTTAAATACTGACATTTTACTTTACAAACACCCTGCAACATTTCTCTTTATTTGAGTGTTTTTTTTAATGTTATTATTACAGTATCCTGGCTTTTTTTTTTTTTTTTACTTCAGATTATACAGCAACAGATAACTTGATGGTATTGCTCATCTTAGAAACACAATGCTCCTTATGTTATCAAATGCTAAAAAAGCACATTTTTTGCTTATTTGGGAATCCTTATCCTGCGTGACTCATCCAAAAAGGAAACGGTCCCTTTTTTTCAACTTTTTCCTTTGTGTGGGGATAAAATAGCCCTTTTAAAGAAACATATGTCACTTCTTAAGTTTACTTTAAAGATCTTCACATTTCTTCAGTGAAATTATCTTAAAATGTACTCGTCTTTAGGTTGATATGGTGATACTTGTATTTCTTTTTTTTTCTTGCTTGGTTGTTATTCATATTTATGTTAAAAAAAAATTAAAAACATAATTAAATTCATTCAAAAGAAATATAGCCTTGTAGGATAGTTTACCCTCCCTGCATGTATATTTCTGCTTTTTTAATTTGACCTCAAACGTTATCAAAAGATCTTGTTACATGTTGCTGCTTGGTGGTATTTTGTTTTAGCCAAGGCAGCCTTTGGGATTAATGTGAATTAGCAGATTACCTTTGAAGACAATTAATGAAGTCTGTCCAGATTGTTGGTTTTCCAGGGAAAAGATTACTACTCTTCATTTGGGATTTAGGGTTATCTACTCTGCTTTGAGCTTTTGTCATAAAAGTTTAATGTTCTCTAACTAAGTTTATCATGTGGTCTAAACTGTTTCTTTAATCTTACATGGTCATCATATGTAGGTAACACAATCACACATGTCCTTCAGGTTTTCCATGAACTCTGACCTCCACAATACCTCTCTGGTAACGGTCATTGGTGGGGAGGAGGAGCACTTTGAGGACTTTGGGGAGAGTAATAATTCGGAGCTGCCGGAAAGCAACGAGGAAGACTCCGTGGTGCATTTGGACTCCCCTCTGTCAGAGCCCCCTGTCCAGGTCGATGGATCATCCGTCCTCTCTCCCAGGTTGGAACTCATTACACACACCAGTCAAGCTAAAGTCAGATTATTCTAAATGTTATACCATCCACCCTCCATCACAAAGACTAGTTAACTGACAAAAACTTTACCAGTTGAAACGTGGCCCCCACATTGGCCAGTGTAAAAACAAACACAAGACTATATCCTGTTCTATTCTACAATACTTCCCCCAATGGGAGGTTTATTTACATTTTCCAAAAGTTCTTCTATATGCAGCAACCTTTTCTATATAATTTTTAGATGTTTAGTTTAGGGGTTCTGATACAATAAAGTCACTGTCACATCCTTACCTTTGCCTACTGGCCTCGGGTGTTTTGTCTTGCCTTCTCAGAGAGGAAAGGATTTTTACAAAAAATAAAGAGTTCAGGAATTGATAAGACTTGTCTGAGAATGTTCTTCCCTCCACTTTGCCTTCTTTTAACGCCATGGACAAAATGAAATGCAAAAAAAACAACGTTGTTTTTAGTCTTTGCAGCAGCTAGTTGTCCTTTTTTTATATGAACTTCTGAGTTTCAGTTAATGACTTCAAGGGAACATGTGTTTTCAAATATCCTTCAACAGATTGTAGTGGATGGAAGTGGATTCTCCTAAAACAGATTGTTTTAGCACAAGCTCACTATAGATGCTCCTTATGTGACTGTAAATTCCAGCTATTTTAGATGAATATGAATCTCCCCAGCTATAATGGCATTTAACTGTGACTGTTAAGCTCTTTTTCTAGCTTTTCTTCTAGCAGCCATTTGCCCCTCCTCTTCCCCCCAGTCTCTAAGCTGGATAATGTGTAATTCTCGCTTGGGTGATATTTACGTGATTTGCCCTGCCAGGAAGCTCTTAACAGCTAACTGTCTAGCTTGTGTGACCCAGTGTCAGCATGGAAATAAGCTGGATTGTGGCTAATCGCTCTGTTTCAGCCACCACTTTGAAGGAAAGCTTCACTGCTAATTCCATTTGTTTAGCTCAAGCTAATAACATCAGAGCTGAGCGAAAAATTCTTAGATATTAAATAATTTTGTTTAGTGCTCTCCCATTGTTTTAAACAGCAAAAACATAGATGTGGATGTTAAGCAACTTTTAGCCTCAAATTAATGAGTTTTATACTATTTTATCACTTGTATATATATTATATATGTATATATATATGTATATATAGAAGATGATCCTCCAGACACCATGCAGAATCTGCTGCAAAATCCTGCAAATGAAAACAGCATCCCACAGATTTCACCCACTCGGTGTGAAAACGTCACTGTTTTTTTTTGTTGTTGCCAGTCCTGAAGCACTGCTGCCCCCCCCCCCCCCCACACACACACACGGATGTGTTTATCACCACACCGAGTACATGCGCTGCTTAGTTACTCATGGTATTTTGTAACAAAGACTTCCTTCATGCAGCTTTAAGAGAACGGTGAGAACACATGAGGTGGCTCTGTCTCTCCCTGCTGACATGAACAGTTTGTTGCTTAACTCCGACTAAAGTGTCAGCTCATGAAAGTGAGGTTGGAAAATACTCACAACCAGCTTGAAATAACGTAAAGGTCCATTCTTTTTTAGGTACAGTAACGTTTGAGCTCTTCTTGCTGTCAATCACAGCCCAAGTGCGGTCTGTCCCGCCTCACCGTCCTCCTCCAGAGCTCACACTTTCACTTCTTCCTTTCACTAAAACCTCCTGCACCACGGAGGCGTCCTGTCCAACCAAAGTGCACCTCCTGCCTTGTTTGTCACTCACCACTTCCTCCTTCCTCCTCTTCCTCCCTGTTTCCTCTCTCCAGTGCACCTGCTTCTCTCCCTGACTGCTTCCAGAGCTTCCTCAGGGAGGAGGCACTGGATTTTTTCTGTAGCCAGTGTCACAAACAAATAAGTCGTCTCGAGGACCTCTCCACCCGTCTCAATTTCCTAGAGATGACTAGGTAACACATCACCCACGACCTCCTCTGGTTTCTGAGTGCTGTGAGTCAGTGAGCATGTTCTCCCAGTGTGTGCATGCTGTGTGGGACTAGAAACATCATGCTTTCTTTTAATAGAACCCGCTTGCACACACATTAAGCTCTGCTGCTTTTTCCCCTCCAACTCTTTTTGTTTTCTCACAACTCCTTCATATCTTCCCTTCCTTGTTTTTGGTTGCTATGTTACCGTTTTGATTCATATTCCTGTGTTTTGTTTTGATAGTATCTATTTTCCTTTTGCTTGTAAATAGGTGTCATAGTTTTATTTGCATCATAGAATTGATTAAAAAGGATTTAAATATCAAAAGCTTTTTAAGGAAGTGTTTGATTTAGTCTTTTAGGGCCTCATGTAGTGAAGTTTCATTTTTATAAAACTGTAGATTTCCCTCTTTTAGCTGTGGACACATTTTAGAGAACAAGCATCAGTTATTACAGATTTGCTAATCCAGGATTATACTATACTATGGAAAGTGTTGGCTCGCATCCTTTGAACATTACTGTTTGAATCCATTTTAATACAAGTTAGTGGCCATAATCATCTTTGGATTTATGTTTTGAGGGTTTTTTAATACTTTCACAGGTCTATCAACATCTGTGTTTTTGTTACATACTGTGTGTGTTTTTAGATTGCTGTGTTTGTGTGTGTTACTAGATTCCAGGACTTGATCAACTGGAACGTTTTGTTTAAATACTTATGCTCATTTTTACTGTTAGGCAGACGAATGAGAAGGGTGATTATGACACTATCAGCAGATCGGGTCTTTCCTCTATACTTTTCTCTTCCTGACCATTTTTCCTGTTGTTCTGTCTCTCCTTCTCCAGTTCGGGTAAGAGGCTGTCCAGCAAGAAAGTGGCGCGGTAAGCAAAAAAAAAAAAACCTCAAAAGAGTATCTCTGCTTTCATTATAAAAGATCTAACTGCAAAAGAATCCTGCATGAATCAGCACCTGAATAACAATCTGTGAGTGATTTTACTTTTACTATTTAAAAAAAAATGCATTTTCGTATTGCTCCACCCACACAGGCACCTCCTTCAGAACAGCTCCATGACTCTAGATACCATGAGTGACTTGACACGGGACATCCTGGAACTTGCTGACAACGACATCACAGACAAGGTACGAACTTTCCTTTACTTCTTTTTCTAAAGCTTCTCAGAAAACACACTCAAACCGTCGAACCTGAAGATAACTTCTGAAAGGTTTCCCTGAAGCATTGATGGGTTCTCTGCGCTCCAGGTGCTCCTCCTGGAGCGTCGGGTGGCGGAGCTGGAAAAAGAGTCCGACGCGTCGGGGGAGCAGCACACTCGGCTGCGCCAGGAGAACCTCCAGCTGGTGCATCGCGCCAACGCGCTGGAGGAGCAACTGAAGGAGCAGGAGGTCTACGCTGAGGAGCAGCTGCAGCAGGAGAATCGGCGCCACAAGGAGGCAATAAGCAAGCTGGAAAGAGAAAAGGGGCTCGAGCTCGAAAACCTGCAGGCCAGGTGAGAACATTTCTCTCCAAGCAGATACTACTCTAGTCATGAACTGTCATTAATCTTCCATTTCAATGCTTTTCTTAAGGGAGGGGCAGATTTGTCTTTTTGTTGCTGTATTTTTTGTCCACATGTGAAGGATCTGTGGGTTTTTTTTCTCAGGCTGCAGCAGCTGGATGAAGAGAACAGTGAGCTGAGGTCGTGTGTTCCTTGTCTCCGAGCAAACATAGAGAGATTAGAGGAGGTAAAAGCAACTTTATCAAAGCTTTGTCTTCGTCATTTCCTTAGTTCCTGTCATCCAAATACGCCGCTGGTGTTTTCCTTTTACTTATAGGAGAAGAGAAAACTTCACGACGAAGCTGAGGTTATGTCACAGAGACTGGAGGAGGAGACGGAGGCTCGCAGGAAGATGGCTGACAAGCTCAGTCACGAGCGCCACCAAAACCAGAAAGAGAAGGAGAGCACTCAAGAAGTGAGGCCATTTTTTGTCAGTCTCAAACCCAAAAGAACTTTTAATCACGCCTGTTAACACTTTATTCCAAATCTTTGTTCAGCTTATTGAAGACCTGCGTAAACAGCTGGAGCACCTGCAGCTTTACAAGCTGGAGGCTGAAGCAAAGAGGGGCCGAACCCCGGGGGCAGGGCTGCAGGAGTATCAGACGCGCACACGTGAAGCCGAGCTGGAGCAGGAGATCAAACGGCTCAAACAGGTAACAAGCACACTTTCAGTTTATCGGGTCACTACGTTCTCATGTCTAACTATTTAACTCCTCTGTTTCAGGACAACCGCACCCTGAAGGAGCAAAATGACGAGTTGAACGGACAGATTATCAACTTGAGCATCCAGGGAGCCAAAAACTTAATGTCGGCTTCATTTTCGGACTCTCTGGCAGCGGAGATTAACTCCGTCTCTCGCGTGGAGGTACAAAACCAAAACAGATCCATCCAGCGCAGTCCCCACCATGTCCTCACTGACTTCTGCTCTTTCTGTTTCTTAGCTGATGGAAACCGTTCACAAACAAGAAGAGATCAACTACAGACTGCAGGACTACATTGACAAAATCATCGTTGCCATCATGGAGTGCAACCCTTCCATCCTGGAGGTCAAATAAATGATATGCAGCCAAAGGGCCCTTTGCAATGATTCCATTGGCTGTTCAGAGCATATCCTGGGGACACGGCAAGAAGAAACAAGAGGATGTAGAAACAATCACACATCCGCATCACTGAAGAGACTAAATGCAGTAATCGCACCCATCTCCTGTCTAAAATGAAGATTTATAGATTTCTAAGAAGTGCGTGTCTGTTGGGAAGAAATAAGCTTTATTTTTCTGTGTATTTGTACGTTTGCCCTCCTTAAAGCACTTTGGTTCTGGTGACTTCCGTTCGTTTTGGCTCGAGGGACCAGAGTCTCCCCTATTGAGCGAGTGTGTTGGTGGTTAATATTATTTGGCCCATTTATTATTTTTTTCCAAAAACGGTGTAAAAATGGATCAACTCGGTACACAGAGGACGCAGTTCTGTCTACACTGGGATTTAAATGGTCTTTATGACGGGTCAAACCGGCCCCCACTCTACTTTAATTTCAAGCCGTATGAAGCTGATCCGAAGCTGAGAGCGGTTTGTCGTGAATACGTTGAAAGCGTGCCGTGCTGCTAACCAGGCTCTGCCTGTGTTCTAACCTTTGAACCCACTTAAACTGTCATTCCAGTAAACGCAATGAGGGACATTTCTGCTGGCCTTGTGAATGTGTGTGGTGTTTGACATTCCCCTCTTTGCACTCTTATTGTTTTGAGCAAGCTTTAGAAGTGGGGAAAGAATGACACCGGCGTTCTTGGAAGGTTACAAATGAAGGAGGCGTTTCTTTACGACATTTTGTTATGCTTTTTGGGTAATTTTTACAATGAAACAGGGTCCTGGAGCTCAGGTGAGCTGGAAATGCACTACATTTCCGGTGAGTCTCATTAGACTGGGTAATGTCTGACAGAAAATGAACCCGCTAACATCGACTCGCTCCTTAACTCTCCAGACACTTGCATTAAACTTGAAGGGAAACTGACATGAGTGATCCTGGAAGTTGTAGTTTTATTTTTGTAAGTACAGCTCACCTGTTGCCAGTGTTCTCTTGCTGAGTGAAAAGGGAACCTTTTGTTTTTGTTTTTCAAGCAAACTTGGAAAAATATCAAGTCTGAAAATATTTGAGGACTTGCGTGTAACGAATCAGATGTTTGTATTTTGCACTATATTTCGATTGAACTGATTCTGTTGGCTTAAAAAATGTATAGAATCAAAGATCATTTATTGCTGGCTGTATCACTACGTCGAAGAACCTAAAATGGACAGTAGATTCCTTTTAAAGAAATACTAAAGTTAAGGTAACCTGCTGTTATGTTTGGAAAATATTTAGTTCCTATGTTCATGTTTTATTTTTTTAAACCAGTTAAAGGAATGGATGAACTGGTAGCAATAAAGCCGGACAAGAAGGACATTCATGGAGAGAGATGAAACAAAAATCTGTGAACTGTTTCTGTTTTTCTTGGACTTATCGGTACTGTACAGAAATTTCCTTTGGATGTTCACCTGGATATTGGACGTATTTTTTTTTGGAACTTCTTGGATGTTTCAGTCAAAGTCGGGGAGTTTATTTCCAGAAAAGCATGGCATTCTGCACCCATGTGCTACATCTAATTTTTCCACCTCTATTTCACTGTTCTTCTTCACCTGCCACTCCATGGAAAAATGGCCTTGGATGTAAATGACTTGTACATGTGAACTTTTTCTACACACATTCTAGATTCTAGGTATTTTTATAGGGAGAAAAGAGGATTTCTTTTTCTTACGCAGACACGTCTGCCTGTATTCTTCACTAGCATGTAGCGTGTACAGGACCAGCCAGGGTTTGGCTATCATTTGGAATCATAGATATTTATTAGGCAAGTCTCACACTCTGATTTTGTTGTGCTGGAGATTTGTTTGTCCAACTTTTGAAGTCACAAAGGGAGATTTATCAACACCTGTCATATCGGAACGAGGAATCTATTTAAAGGGGGATGATATGGTCTGTGGGTGAGTTGCCGGTGTGAATAAAACAAACAAACATTGAATGTCACAGGCAGAATTGTCATTTGCTGAAGTCAGTACTCTCCTCATAATGCTGATGTTGCTGTAACCTCCAAGGTTATGGTTCAGATTTGGCAGAATCTGCAGTTTCTACTGTTGTCTTCCTGGATTTTAGTCGGACACGTTTCTTAGTGCACTTCTTTGGTTGTTGGAAGTCCGTTTTAACTGACAAATGAACGAGATGTGCGAACTCATAATGTCAATGTGACACCTTTAAACCTCATGCTAGGGTTGCTTAGTTCAGCTTTCTTGTAGGACAAGAGGCTTTCTCTGCAGATTTATTCCTTATGTCTGTGTCATGACTATAGATACGGAAAATGTCCTTACAGCCTAACTTTTGTTTCTATATTTTTGATTCAATTGATGACAAATAAGGCCTGCAACATGATATTTGACAGTTAAACCTTTCAGCGAACAAAATATTGGAGATTTGAAGATGATGCCCTTTCTCCATATGAGAATCCTATATTCAAATGACCACAAATAGACGGTTGAAATTAGTGGGAATATCACCAAAGATTACAATTTTGGCTAAAAAACAGCATAATCATTATTAAAAGACTACTGAGAACACTTTTAAGAAACCCTTTAAGTACATCTTTTTGGTTATTATAAGCAGCACACTTTAAGCTTCCAGTGATGGAAAACGTAGAAAACTGGCCTGATAGTCGAAACACTGTGCCTCTGTGTCTCAAACTTTGCCTCTGAACTTTCCTGAGAACGGACCTTGGATAACGCTCTGACTCTCGGTTTGTTAAATTATAACTAAGAAAGCTGAACTGTAACTATGTATTCTGGACTTTAATTTTATTTATTTTTCCCTGTCACTAACTTCCAGTGTCCAAAGAAAGATTGCTCAAGGCACAAACATCACTACTGGAGTAGTGCGTGGCTTGCCATTAATTAACCTGGAGGGAAAGAGGAAAATAATGAAAAGGAAAAAAAATCCTATTTTCAGAGAAATGTATAAGTTATATCAGTATTGGGTACGGCTGTATATTATTTTTAAAGCTTCACAAAATGGTCTTAATTATTACTGGGGAAATATGTCATTGTAAAAAAGAAAAAGTAAGCAGTCAAATAAAGAGTATAAAATAAATTGTCTATTGGTTCCTCACTTTTTTGTGTTTTTTAGTCCATGGTTTCCTGTTTTAAGTTTGCTTTAAATTGCATACATAAAGATTTCTTTACCTTTACAGAAAACGAAGCTTTTATACACACACGTTTGTTTGTCCACCCACCAGCTCCACCTGCTGGTTGGGTACACGTACTACATCACCCAAACACTGTCATTAGACAAGTTTTCTTTTTTGAAATATTTTCTTGCCATTTTATCGTTGTTTTTTTTTATGAAAGGCAATTGACTAAAGTAGGACTGTGAACCGTTCGTTCAACTTAATCTTCATTTAATTTTTATTTATTGTGCCATTGATTTAGGTAATGACCACTAGTCTTTTAATGTCTCATTATCGTGAATTACCCAGTACATTTTCTTCCTTTTGTTGTTTTGTGTTTAAGGGTGTAGATTTCCTTTGAATTCACATCTAACATTTTTTTTCTGCGTTGTTACTTTTATTACGTGGATGTAGAAAATAAATCCAACCAACAAGTGCGCGTCGAGATTTTCATGGATTTTGATGTATATATTTGTCGGCTTGGACTTGATTCAATAGTCTTCCCTCGTTATAGATTTACATTTAAGTGTATATCATATTTATATTATATATAGCGTAAGTTTATATTTACATTTAATTTCCGCCTAGGGCCTTTATGAACATGCCCGGAACAAACCTTGTGTTGGTGCTTAACACGGAAGTATTTTGATGAAGGACACAACGGAACTGCGCGGTTCAGCTGTCGTATTTTGATGCAAACTTTAAATTTAATCCTCAAATTTCACCGATATATGCAAATTGTATTCATTGATCATAAAATAAGTTAGGATTTAAATATTTGTTTTAAAACCACATTTTTATGTTTATGCAGATTAGCAATTGAAGCATTTTCTTTACGTGGGACCGTCAGTGTGACTACTGTGTGAGCCTCAAAGAATGAATGAATGAAGAAAGAATTCCAAAAATATAATTAGTCTACTCTTACCACCAGGTATAAAGGCATGCTAGGCACTGTTTTTTTAAAGCATGGCGTCAGATTTGGCAAATGCTGATGTTCGACTAACGGTGGCCCAGAATTTCCGGACACTCGCTTCATCCACGGATGAAAAAGACATAATCGCCGCTCTTCAGACGCTCCTCTCCTTTGTGAATGATGGACCAGGGACCACGGTCACCTCTGCTCAGAGGTCAGAGTTTAATAAAGCTCACTACACTCGGACTCTCCAGTTTCTTGTGAGCAACATCCAAGCAGACTGGCTAAAAAAGCTTTCAGGTGGACAGCGCGCAGAATTATGGGACAGCCTGTTTCTTAAAGGCCCTCCAGAACAGACCCTGCTTGTGTTGATGGAAGCGATAGGAGAGCTCAGGTGGGTATGGCTGATTGATAAATATAAGACATGCTAATTCATGCTCTGTTTCACACTGATCTTTATAACCCACCCAGACCTTCTGGAAGTTTGGACCGCATTGTCAACATCACTGAGAGGTTTCTTCAGAGCGGCCGCCTTGCTGACCTGCTGTGGTCCTACTGTCTGCAGACTTCTTTATCAGACTCTGCCCAGCTCAGAGAGACTCTGTTAAGCCGTATCTGCGCGCTCCCTGACCTGACAGCCAATAAACTACACCCAAACAACAGACCGCTCTTTTCCCCTCAGCAGTATTACCCACTGCTCGCCAAAGAGATGCTCACTGCTCTGGAGCGGACCTGTCAAGCACTCAGAGGTTACACAGTTCAGTTTCCTGTCATAATGTGTTTCTATTTGTGTTTATTCTTACTTAATCTTTGTTATGTCATTTGCAGATGGCACAAACTGTTCATTGATGTTTGTGGCTCAAACCTTTGGAAAAGTTTGTATCCAGGGCCACAGTGGTGAGTTTAACAGTATTTTATCATAGTGACACTTTTTTCAGTCTATTGTTTGGCTTCATGTCTCATAGTGATGTAGTTTTACTTTTGTTAGTTTTTTTTATGAATTATTAATACTTAAAGTAGAAAATAAATTTTGTTTTACTTGCCAATATAAGATCTTTACATTTAACTCCTTGTGCATAAACAAAAACAAATATAACATTTGATAAAAAAACACATTTAAATGTATTTTAAAACTCAGACTTTTCTGATTCAGTGTTACACTTTTATCGTTTACACAATAACAGGATCCCTGTTAGTGTGCTCTTTTAAGGACTCTTTTCTTTGTATAGATGCCATCATGGCGAGCATGGCGCCTCATCTTTCTGCCTGCACGTTCAACGACATGGTGTGGCAGAGAGTTTGCTGGAAGCTCCTGGAGAACGTTCCTCAGCGATGGATGGAGAGTGTGCTTACTGGGCTGGTGCAGGCCGTCCATGGGTAAAGCTTGATTTGCAAAAAGAAAACATGTAGATAAGCTTTTTTTTTCCATCCTTTTTTATTGAAGCAGGGATCTTTCTGTATTCCCAGACCTGACGCTTTGGGTAGGATTATTGGAAATCTGGTCCTAACAAATAAAACGGCTCAGTTCGTCATTACGCATAAAGTTTTGTTACTACAATATAAATACAAGGTAAAATAAGGTTTAGTTGCAGTGACTCATGCTTGTATCATTTGCTACATCTTTTTTTATTTTCATTTCACAGACCCAAGTGTTGAGAACTATTCTCAGTTACCTCGCAGCAGACAGGGACCGAAGACCACTACTCATCCAGGTTTGTGGATTCAACTGTGTGAGGTAAGTGACCTGTATGTATCATTCATGGTTTTGACGTGTGTATGTTTGCGTGTTATCAGGTGCTGCGGTCCTTGTCACAGGCCTGGGCAAACCCCAGTGCGATAAAGCACACTCCTGTAGAGCAGCAGTTCTATGTCAGTAAAGCTTTACTGCTGAGTGTGAGTCTGCTGAAGGATTCTGAGCTGCAGGACCTCCGCTCAGGTAAAGAATACGATCAGAGAGACTAATATTCTTATAGTACCGGTACTTTAAAAACCTGCCTAAACGTTGTTAAAAAAAACAATTTCTTGAAAATGAGAGTTTATATGTAAAGCTCCAACAGTTCCCACATTTTTTTCCTAGCTTAAACTTCTGCTGCTTTGAATTATCTGAGTGTCTACACTGAAAATCATCGTTTGATCTATTTTAAAAGTGTTCCCAGTGGTCTTTTAATAATGATTATGCTGTTTTTAGCCAAATTTTTAAAAACCTTTGTCCTTTTCTGGGACATAGTTTCTGCAGAGCAGTAGTTGTTTATTAGAAATTCACCTCTGAGTGGATGTTGGAGTGTAGCAACCCCCTTCTCCCTGTTGCCCATGTGTTTACACACTCTACCGCTAGCTTACAGCCCCTCACATCTTACAAAAATTGAGAGCAATGTCGGAGCTGTCCAGACATCTACTTTCAAACCAGATACCAGCTTGGACGAGGAAAAAAGAAGACGTACATGGATCTAGTTGTCTTCAAGTGATCGGAATGGACCAGATCAGGGAGCTTGTGTCCCACCCAGCGTATTTTCTGCCTTACAAATACAGTCTTTTTCTAATGCCATTTTTGCGTCTGCTCCTAATTCACTACAAAATAAATTAAAAAAAATACACAGAAATGACATTTTAAGCTTAGGTTTCTTTATATATGTCCTGCATAATCAGAAAAATGCATCAAGAGAATGCTAAAAACACGTAAAACACCTTTTTTTTTAATCAGATGGTGTCCTTAATCTTGTCATTCAGCCATGTTTTTGCTTTGGCAAAGACGTACAGAACTGTGTATATTTTCCTTCTGGTGGATCTACAAGTACACAATGTTTATGTTCTGTTTAGTGAAACGCTGTCCTCTCTCTCTTAGAGTTACTCCAGTGCATGCTGGGCGGCATGCAGAGCCACCTGGACAGCAGTGTGGTGCGGATCAGAAACATGGGCATGGTGGTGGGAGAGTGTCTGAGCTCCCGTATGGACTTCGGTGGAATCAAACTCAAATTTGAGGTGTGATCAGTTTAAACACTTCATATCATAAAAATAATTCTGTTTACAATAAGAATTTTTGTTGTTGTGTTTCAGTATGAGCAGGATGAAGAAACCCGTGAGTTGCTGTTTCTTATGAATCCCGACCCGTGCGAAGAGTCGGAACCCGAGCCTGGAATTGGGTGCGGTTTTCTAACAGAATATTAGAACTTGTTCTGTGCTGAATATGTTTCCTGTTTTTATATTCCGATCAAACCAGAATGTTTTAAGTCTGTTTGTATTTGTCATCAACAGAGTTTGTTCTTCAGAGGAATCAGATCCATCTCCTCAGAAAGAATCATCACAACCTAAATTAAAAACTGATCCAGACTCAGAACTTGACAGGTGAGTCTTCCCAAGCATTTTTAGAGCAAATAAATGGAAAAACTTATTATTGTCTGCTGTAAGTTTATATGTCAAGAAGAGATGTTAACCATTGTTCTCTGGGATGATCCCAGTGATGATGACTTAACCCCATATGACATGTCAGAAGATGTAAAGATGTCTAAGGCTTCCCAACCGCGCTACCTCCGGGACTGTCTGGAAAGTATGTGGCCATTGCTCTGATGTTTATGTTTATGGAATGCTATTATTTGATCTCAGTTGGATTAAAATGTTCTTTTTTTTTAGTTTTATTGTCATCTGCGGACCCAGAACGTGTGGAGCTCAGTTTAATAGCGGCTGAAGGTTTGGTGCGGAAAAACAGCTTTGCAGCGAAGGAGGTATCGCAGCATTTCATCCAGAAGGCCGCTTTGAAGGATTTCTCTGTCGGTATCGTAGCTCACAATCCTTTAACATTTTCAGATCAGTGTCCAGATGACCAAAGTGCTTCTTCACATGGAGGACAAATACAGCATCGATGGCTTCCTGAACCTCAGACAGGCAACGATGGTGGCTCTCACAGTCACCGACTGCCTACCTGTAAATTCCTTTTATAATCAGCAAAATCTTTAACCACAAATTTCAATACTAAAAACTATATTTACAAAGAAAATTTCCAACTTTGTTGTTGTGTTTAAGGTTACTCAGTATCTGACAAGTGAGTTTTACTCCTTGAACTACAGTCTTCGGCAGCGACTTGACATTTTAGAGGTGAGTGTAATAGCGTTACCACATTTCAAAGCGTTTATGTCCTGTCTTATTATCACACAAGGACATATTATTTGCTTTTTTATAGGTCCTTGCCTTAGCAGCCCAAGAGCTTTCTAAACCAGTTGCTGGTGACAAAACTCCGCTTGTAAACTCTGTGCCATCCACTGAAATAAGTCCTTATCCAGGTGACAACCCTGTTCATTGGAGACAAGTTGTGGAAAAACGAATCCAAAGCAAAACAAAATACATCTCAAAGGTGCTTAAAGAAATCAACTTTTGTCCGACTTCCTCCCACTGTCCAAAAAACATGCTTCATAGGTTCATTGGTTACTCTAAATTGTCCCTAGGTGTGAATGTGAGAGTGCATGGGTGTGTGATTGTGGTCCTGCGACAGACTGGCGACCTGTCCAGGATGTCCCCAAGTAGCCAATATAGACTCCAGCAGCCCAGAAAGGGACAAAACGGCTTAGAAGACGAATGAATAAATGAATGAACTTTTCTTTGTTCAAACTAATGCTCACCCTGAAGGTCATCATTTCATGTTTGTCCTGTTGCTGCAGGGTGCTTCCCAACCTGCACCCAAGGGCACCCGCAGCCGTTACGCTGCCGTTGCTGGATACTTCTTTTTTCCCCTGCTGAGAAATTATGACAAGTAGGTATTTCATTTGTGCAGAAAATGTTAAAACACAGTTTTTATGTGCTGTAACAATCAAATAAGATGGTAGCATTTTTCGTGCAGACCTCAGGTGACCTTTGACCTCCTGGGAAGCGACCACTTGGTACTGGGCAGGTTGATCCACACCCTGGGCATTTTTATGCACCTAGCTGTTAATGCACCGGTAATCTAACACACTATTTCATTCCAGTTCTGATGTTTTTAGTACAGAATGTGTTGGAAGATTGATATTTCTCTGCAGAATATACATTTTGTGAATGTCTTCTTCTCTTATAAATGTAGGGACTCTTTCTACCAATTTAACAATGAAAATGAATTGCTTCTTTAGGACTCAATTGTCATGTAGTTAATCATCCTATTGTAAAATATGTCTCATTATTGACTATTTTTATGCCCACCTGTTAGATTTATATTTTATAGCTGAAGTCCCGTTAAATTGAATTACATTAGAAAAATAAATATCTATGATATTATGTTTTGCAATGAAAGAAGTATTTATGTTTAGGATTTGTTTTTCCTCTCACAGATTGCTGCACAAATGGGTTGTGCTTTACTAGACTTCATTTGGACGGTCCGCTACCACACAGACCAGTACGTCTGATTCATCCCTCTCTTTTGTGCAGATTCTTTCTCCATGCATTACTGTGAAATAAAAAGGACATTTTGTTTGTTAAAATTTACTTAGGAAGTGATTAGCAATGCTTTTTAGGTTTCTAATCAGATTTGTTTTTCTTTTTCTGGTAAAGGATGGTGAGACGAGGGATCCTTTTTGCTGTCTGTTCAGTATTCCTGAGCATGCCTAGTCATAGCCTATTGGTAGACCTCAGTGACCAGCTGTTTGAGACCAGGACTTGGCTTGCAGGTAAAAAAAAATAAGCAAACTTTCAAAGCTACAAACACATTGTGAGATCTGTCTGTAGACAGAGTTGATGTTTCTTTTACAAAAATTTAAATGTAAAAGTTGAAGCCATTAAGAGCATAGGAGACGAGGGAACGACCTGTGTGCAGCATAGTTACTCAGCCAGCAATGTTCACTGTGCAGTTTTAGTTCAACTCCAATCGCCAATTCAGTTCACCTCCTAAGGGAAACGACAGCCATTGTTGTGGAGCGTGATGCAGAAGCCAGTATTGTGTTAAAAGAAAAAAAAAACTACACAATCATATCGCCGCAGTAATACACTTTCATTCTCCTATGTACGGACACGTGTGGTACACTCGCACAGCTGGACTGAGCGTTTCTGAGAAGTCAATGAGGAACCAGGATTTCCTGTATTATATAGCTGTTTCTGATGTGAACAGCTGGGGTTTATTTTCAGTAACTTGTTTTTCTTAATTTTCCAGAAGTGACTTGAAAGTAATTGACCTGTTTCATGGGCATAGGCTAATTTTTTTCTACAGAATATTAGTTCATTTTCTTGACCATGAATAATGACTTTTATCTCGCCGCTATTGTCATTGCAGATGTAGCTGAGAGCGATCCTGATGCAGACTGTCGTAGTTTAGCTGTGCAGAGTCTGGTGCTTCTGGACGAGAGTCTCAAAAAGCAGCTGCAAGGTTCAAAACAACCAAGTCTGGATTCTTGATCATTTGAACAATAAAGTCTATGAAATTTCAGCAAAATCTGACTTGGTGAGAAATTTGTGATCTTCTAACACATTCACCTGTCCTCAAAGAAGCATAACCACCAGAACTGATGAAATAATTTGACAAATAATATATTAGAAACGTAGCAAACCTGTCAATATCTGATCCAAGATCTGATTTAAGGTATCACTTTGGCATAAAACCATATTACGACATTTCTTTTTTCTCTTTCGTTCTCTGGAAGAGCACATTTTGCCCTAAAATGGCATATTAGTGCATTATCATCACGTGTATTTTGAATGCACATATTTTATAGTTTCAAATGACATGCCTATTCTGGATTAAATAAATTAAGATTTGTCTAAGCAAAAAAAAAAGTGCCACTTTCTTTCCATATGCATAATTTAAAAAAGAATTAAGTTTATTAATAATGGTGACATCCTTTTCCACATCTTCCTGGACAAACAAGCTCCTCTCTGCACTTTTGTTTCACAAGGACATCCTGTGAATATCCTTGTACATGTAGGCCTTTACAAATAATGGGAATACTACCGCTCTTTCCTGTGGTCACTGTCAGTGGAAGGAGTGTTTATCTGTCAGCTCTGGAACAATGGAAAACTCAAATGGATAGGTTTTTGTGTTTCTGTAAAGGGGCTTAACCTAAATCACTTATCTTTATTTATTAAAAACAGTTTTTGAATACAATTTTTTGTCAATTATTCTGTTAAATAAAACGTAAAGTATAATGTTTATTAATATATATATATATATATTTACATTTTTTATCCACATTAATGAATCAACTTGTTTTTTAGCTCTCATATTTGAAAAATAGGTTTGATTACTTTTATTTTTATTTTTAGTTTAGCCCCATGATGAGAATAAAGTGAACTGGCAACAGGAGTAATTCTTTTGTCTTACAAATGGTTTCAAAAGGTTGAACTCAACATGTCAGGTGTTCTTCATCTTCTTATTACAAAAATAACATATTTTATTTGTATGGAGGTGCAATTGCAGTTTGACAAAATTGTAAAACAGACAAAAAACACCCTTAATCGAAAAATAATACCAAATTTTTTTAAATATAAGAAAAATGTCATGTCAATAAACATTGTTTTCAATTATTATTAGGAGCTCATATAAATGATTTGGTGTGCAGTAGAGCTCACTAAAATTTAATCTAAGTCTAAATCTGAATTCACTGGAACATAGATGCATAAATAAACAATAAGGATAACTCATTTAAGTCTTTTAAACTGGCTCACATAATAAACTCACGAAGATAAAATTAAACATAATGTTCTTAAAGTATTTATTTTATTTTATTTTAATTTAATTAGGCTACTCACTACTCCATCTGCAAAAAACAAAAACTACAGCTGCGATGTTGCCATGGGCAACCAGAGTGAGACGCTTTGTACTCACGCAGGAAGCTACACATCAACATCTGAAGTAACGGGTCATTTTAAAAATTTCCTGAAATATATATATAATTATTACGAAGAAACCGACAGTGGGGTAAGATTCTGAGAAACTTAACGACACGTTTTTTTTTTTTGGTTTGTTTGTATTTTATTTACGACAGTCCGAGAAAGAACGAATTTAGCTAGCTTAGCTAATGCTAGCAGCTAGTAAAATAAACTACTATGCAAGCCTTTTTTTTTAGCTCCTTGCAAAACGTTTTTCTCGTTAAGCCTGGCTTTCTTCAATCAGTGTCACTGGGTATCTAATCTATAGGTTTGCATAAATATATTATTGTTTGGCGAAGTAGCAGCGTTTCTAGATCAATTGTTGAGTTGCTAGTATTAGCAACCGTTCAAGTCATCCAAATAACTTTTTATCCGCTTTGAGTGGTTTTGTAATACACGCTCGGATTTTCTCGTCAGGGTTTTAGGGGCGCAGCGGGGAAATGGCGGTGTATTTTGACCACCGCATCGATGCTCCAGAAAACGGGGATGTTCCCAGTCAGTTGACATGGCACTCCACTCTTCCTGTTCTGGCTGTGGCGTCTCACAGCCCTTCAGCTGGAGGGAATGTAGATCTCTATCTGCAACAGGTAAACATTTTTGCTCTACTAGTGAGAAGACTCATTTTAAAAAGTATTTGATTGTAGTTCTTGTTCATGTCCAGGGAGAACATGTAGAGAGCTGTCATGTAGAGCGTCCTCATCAGCCCACGGTGCTCCACTGGCATCCCTTAAAGCCAGTTTTGGCTCTGGGCTGGGAGAATGGTGAAGTGGTGCTGCTCATGCACCCCTCTGGAGATCAGACAGTTCTACCCAGCCTACACACAGCTTCCATCACTCTGCTGGAATGGAGTAGTTCTGGCAGCCGCCTGGTAACTGGAGATCAGGTATTTAGCTGGAAAAAAACAACAACCTGAAACTCCAAGATACAATTAACCTGTCCATTTGATTATTTGACAGCTAATTAACCAAGCCTTTATGTTTGTTTGTAAGTAGTGAGACAATCTGAAGTTTTTATAAAATTTATTCAGGTTTCAAGTTAATTTGAACATAAATTGGACTCATTTTTACATATATTTCAATGTAGTGGGATTTTTTGTTGGCAGACTGGAGTTTTAGCTGTTTGGAAAGTGGACGCTAGAGGAAGACTTCAGGGAAACCATTTAGTGAAGCATGAATACAACAAACCTTTGACTTACTGCCTCTTCAGACCAGCTTTACCCGGAATGTAAGTAACTTTTCATTTGTGTCCATATGGGATGATTAGATCAAAAATGTGCTATTGCTTCATCAGCTAAAATTTTTAATGTAACCTTAATAATTAGGGGTGTAATGATTCATTTTAACAAGGATTCATAGTTTGTGGTTTATGAAACCATTCATAGTTGATATTAGTTCATTTTGAACAATACAATTTATTGACCTATAAATCCAGGACATCCATAGCTAAACATGTAACCAGTGTGACTCAGAGAGAAATACCTGGCTACTGAACAGTGCAGGTGAAGTTTTGCAGATTTCTTGTATTTCTTGCAAGATAATCAAGTATGCATTAAATATGTGTACAAACAAACAAACAAGTAAACAAGAGTCAATGGCAAATTCATTCACATTTTAGTTTCCTAAAGTTCAGTCCACTGTTGTTTTTCCACATCAAAATAATCCAAACATTAGAACATTCTACCACACTATATGGTCACATGTCTTTGCAAAATTCAGTGTTTCCACACATTGGACTGTATTGAAGGCTTTATCATTTTTTGCTGCCATTACATGTGTGTTGTTCAAAGTGATGCACTTGGTCGTTTTTACGTTCTAGTAAAATCCTACCTCAGTCCAAATAGTGTTTTCCAATATCCATTATAATTGATTTATTTCATTTTGAAGCGATTTTATAATGCTATAGGCCAATTTGATTAACAACTTGCCTCAGACAGATCAATCTGGTTGGATCGTAGGAATGTAAATTGATATATCGATTAAGTTGATTCATTGTTACACCTCTATTAATAAAAAGTTAAGCTCAGTCTAGTCACTCCTGGATACCGTGGAAAGTGTTGGTTCAAAATTCCCATTGATCTGAACTCTCATGTCTAACAGTGATGTGGCAAAGCTTGCTCGGGCATCGGTGAGTGGGGATGAAAACGCTCTGGACATGTTCAGCTGGAAGGGAGCTCCCCTGAAGATGGGACCACAGGAAGGACTTGTGTTCTACGTCAGCTCTGCTGATGGTAAGAGTGTATTTTTGTTCCAACCACTGAATAAAGTCTATTTTTAGCTCAGTTGTTAATTTTTATTAATTTTGACAAAAGTAAATTAAACTTTTGTTGAATAATAGAATTTCTATCCTTTATCCACACAAGTGCCACTATTTCTGTCCGTCACGTGCAGGGAAAGTCCACAGCGTGGATGAGCATGGTAAAACAAGCCCACTTCTTCGTGTTGAGGGTTCCATCAGGAAACTTGTCTTTGTGAAGAAGAGAGAGGTCCTGGCAGTGATCACTGACAGTCTCATGCTGTCTCAGTACACTCTGGGACCAGAGGGTGAGGCACAGGATTTCATGAAGGTATTCCCAAAATTTTTTTTTTTGTGTTTTTAAAGCAATGACACGTTTTATTTTGTGTATATTTGAAACAGTGACACTCAAATGATAGTCAAGGGACAAAAAATAGGCATTTTTTTGCCAGGATGAGAGCTAACATTGTGGTTTGAAATGAGTAAAGGAAAGATAAAACAGTCTAACTGTGTTTCATAGAACCTGTCAACAGATGGAACTTTAGCAACATTTTTGCACATTTTTGTTTAAGTGATTTAAATCAGTGTTTTCCTTAGGAAGGTCATAAAATGCACACAACAATGTAACAGCAAAGTCAATGTTTACACCATATTTGTTGGTGCTTTTAGCCTAGAATAGATGTTGTGCTTATTACTGTACTTTTCATGGCAGGTTAAGCTGAGTAGCAAGTCTGGGCAGAATGTCGATATTGTGTGGACAGAAAACAACCTCCTCATTACAGCAACAGGGGAACACATGATCAGGTTGGTTTTTCACGTGCTATGTTTACCTCCATACTTTGTTTTGGCTTAAGTAATCATTTAATTTAGCTTCTTTTCATTTTTTTTAGGCTATGGGACTTGGATAGAGATGACAACTACATTTTGTCTCTCGATGAGACATTGGGATTTGATAGAGGCGAGCTGATCAATTGTGTGTCATACTGTTCAGCAAAAGGTAACCCATTAATATTTGTTACATACACACTAATTCTATAAATTATTGCTTAATAATTTTTCTTTGAAAGGTACTTAGAACCTGAGTTGATTGAGGTTTTGTGTTCATATTTTTGAATCCTAGAAATTCTTGCTGCTGGTACCTCCAATGGACGCATAGCAATGTGGAAGAAGTTCAGCAGCAGATCAGACACCAAGACTCAGTGGAAATTACAGACACCCACTGAAATAGAGGGAAACGTTACACAACTTCAGGTAGTGTCCAAACAAACTTTTTAGCAACACACTCATCTGACATGGAATAATAAACAGGGATGTAGCATGGGCAACATTCCAAAAGTTTAACCAGTCCTTTAAATTTGCAGTGGGGCTGCAGCTTGAATCTGTTGGCTGCAAACAATTCAAAGACGGTGCTAATCCTCTGCGAGCATTTGATGTCTGCCCACTTCAGTCAGCAGGTGGCAGCAGTGCAGCTCAGCCCAACACAGCTCAGCATCTCTAACTTTACCACAGGGGTGCACCTTGCTCTCCAGTCTGACATGCACATCAAAGGAGTTTGTGTCACCAAGGTAAGAGCAAAGATGTCAGGCTTCAACTGTATTGCAGACAAAGCTGATTCTATCATCACTTCTTTGTCTCACCTGCAGGACTCTGTAATAGTCTGGAATGGCAAATTGATTAATGTGTACGAGCTTTCTGGGACAGCTTTGCACAACACAGGTAGAGTACAAACCAAAGCAACTAATGAGCGTTCCTATCGGCATGTACAACAGTGCACTGTTCTGTTTCTATGTGTCTGCCTCACCCATTCTCCCCTTTCTACTCTCTCTTCGTAATTTCCCAGGATCCTTTCTTTGCGATTCCCATGTGGTAGCCGTGCATGACGAGAACCTCTACACAGTAGAACCAAACAAGTTGCAAATCCGAACACTACAGGTCTGAGTGCACCACTTCAAAACGGTTGCCTAATAGTGAATGAACAATGATTTAGAATTGATGTAGCTCAAAACTTGTTTGAACATATTTACTCTGTTTCCTTCAGGGCACGGTAAAACAGCATTTATATTTCTCGAAGGCAGAAGGGAACCCCATGCTACTCAACGTGTGCCAGTCTTACCTGGTGGTGGGTACAGACACGGCACACATCCAAGTTTTTGACCTTTCCAGAAGGTACAAGTATCTTGCCTCCAAAATTCCTTTTAGAAACAAAAGCACTTCACCTGCATCGATGTCTTGACTGACATTTCATTTGTATGTTGTAGAGATGCCAAAGCTAATTGCAAGACTAAGAATTTGGCAGACCACATTGCTAATCTGGGAGCCTTGAGGTCCGTCAAGTGTAACTCCAGTGGCTCCTACATCAGCATCTTAATCTCTCAGGTTTACGAGAACATTCCCTTTTCCACTTAAATTTAAGAGGAAAAAATATCTGGTGCTTTTCTCTGAGGATTGTAACACCTTTTTTACAGGTTAATGGACGACTGGACCACAAGGTGTACTTTTATGACATCGAGATGGACACTTTGACACACTTTGACTTCTTTACTGGCAGACATTCCAGCAGTATCTCCCAACCAGAAGAAAGTGAAAAGTATATTAATGGACTTCTTTTTTTAAATTCATAGTTTTTTTTTTTTTTAGATTATTTTATTTACAAATATCTTCGTGTTTGTATTATTTAGTCCCAGACAGGAGTCTTCTCACAGTGAAGTAAGTGGTCGCTACCCCGTGTCTCACTTCTGGGATGAGAGCGAGCCTCGTCTTTTTGCGTGCGAGACGGTGCCAGTCAGCTCGGAAACTTCATCAGAATCTTTCTTGGATATGGTAAGAATAAGTTAGTCAGGTGCAGATCTTTGCTACTAAACAATAATAAAAATGATCAAAATATTGCGACTAAATTTACACAAGCAAAAGGTAAAATTTATTAAAAAGTAATGTGAAGGTCCACAATCAGTCAGCAGCAGTCAGGTTGTTTTGCTTGGAGGCTGTTTGTTCCTTTTATTCTTTTTTCTCCCTGTTTAAAAAATATAATAATAATACAAATAATAATAAACAGAGATTCTTTGTTCATAAAAAATCATTAGGGCCTAAAAAAAAAGAGAAAGAAACAAAATGAATACCCCAAAAGTCCACTTCCTGGTTAACACACTGGGGAAGGTTTATAGCTGCAGACAAGTAGCCTACATACAACACACAAGGAGGGGTTAAACCAATTCATCAATAACAAAAAATTATAAAGGACAATTAATAAAATAAAAGTATAATTGATCATTAATAATTAATTAATAAAATATACTGCATAATTTAAATCTCCAACATAAATCAGCTAAATTAATGAAACCTCTTGAGACCTGGCATCCACATATGAAGACATCATATGGGACTGTGGAATGAAAAATCAGACAAGACCGCGGGTCTCAAGACTGTAAAACACACTTTATAGTGTCCATAATAAAAGACTTGACTTCCCTGCTTTGGTACATCCCAATCTTCTTCAAAATGTGTCAATGGTAGTCACTTGAAGTGAAAACTCCAAACAAAACAAAGTAAATAAAAGGTTTTTTACTAAAATAAATAAAATGTGTGCATCTATTATAATACATTTTTTTAAAATTATTTGCGTTTTTATACCTATTATCTATGTAATAGGGTTTAATACCCTATTATTTACCTCACTGTTTGGTAGATGCAAAACATAAACATTTCTCTCAATAGCATAGATTAATGTTCAATCACGAAACATTTTACTACATGATTGCTTTTAGAGGCTTTTAAAGAATCTATTCTCTATGAAATTGTATTTATTTACTCTCCAAGAGTGTTCAGTTTTTTATTAGGACCACTTCAGTTTAGGAACATATGACACCTAAACATCTTCTCTTCTCTCAGGCGGATGTGTCCGTTGTGACACTGTTTTGTACTCAGGAGGATGGACTCCTTCTCCACGATTACTACCTGAAACCTTTAGGCCTGCAGGCCCTCCTCGCTCTGGATGTGCCTTATTATTATTACAGCTGTAAGGTGAGGACAGAGATAGATCTGCTCCGCTCATTTTTATGTTGACATGTTTGTTGGGATTTTGTTGACGCCCACCATTGTTTTTTATGTGAAATTGTATGTTTGGCCCAACACACCCTAGCTGTTATTTCGGAAAGGTGGTGTCTTTCGACCGGATGTAAGTCTTTTCCCTGAAAAAATGTTCAAAAAAGCTTTAATGTTGCCTCCCAGCTTCCAGCCCCTTCAACTGTGTACACCTTGTGATGCATTTATTTAAAAAAGGAAACTTTAAAGATGATCACAAATGCATCCATGCTTTGTTTGGACCTCAGCGTCAGCCCTGTATACTCTTGTGTTGGTGGATAGAGTAGATCTGTGATGCAATGTTGTTCCGCAACAACCGCAGAGTTTTTGTTTCCCCCAGATTTGTTGAATGTATTTCCTTGCTTTTTTTTAAATAACAGAACTTTTTAACACAATTCCATAAATGTTACTTGCAAAATCACAATTTTTTTTAAAACTGCCTTTCATTTCTCAGCCTGGTGAGATGGATCAAGGCTCAACTGAGGCCTCATCACTTTCACATCAGACCCACTCATCAAAATCCAAGCCTTCTCAGTTCCCTCATATGGTGTCCAGGCGGCCTCTCAAAGACTTTGTTGGTCTGGAGAGCTGTGAAAAGGCCACTCGGGATGCCATGCTCAACTTCAGCTTCTATCTGACCACTGGTGACATGGACAAGGCCTTTAGGTCAATCAAGCTCATAAAAAGGTAAGATAATAATACTAAAACATAGCCTGCCCAATGTAAATTAAAGGAGATTTTTTTTTAAAGATTAAATAAGAAAAATTGTGAAAAAGGAAAATATGACCTTTAATTGAAAAAAAAACTTGTAGATCCCATAAATGAGCAGTTCTTCACTATTGATGATCAGCACAAAATACGATTGCAAACGTTTTTAAGACCTCCCTTTTTACATCTTCATTGATAAAAGATTTTCATAATTATTTGGAAAAAAATCCTTCTTTTTTTCTCTAAGAATTAAGAAATAATCAGATCATGAATGAACTGCCTATACAACTGACAATCTTTTATTAGTTTAATATGCTACTTACAGTAAAAAAAGGAACAACACAGGAGATGTTTAATGTTTTTTTTGGTATCTGCATGGAGGGAAGGAACTCTTCAGTGTGTGTATATGTGTGAGTGTTTTTGTTATTGTGCGGGTGTGTTCTGAAGGGATGTACTTTTCTAAACACATTCTGAATTACACACACATGAAGTTCCCCTGCCAGTTTGATGGAGAAGGAGTGCCCGCTCCATTCTTCCAAACATGAAATCATGTCAGCAGAAGGGTGCGTGTGCTCGTTTCCTTTGTGCGTGTGTGCATGCGCGAGTGTGTGTAAAAGAAAGGTACATGGATATTCATCACTGATATGATATTATCTTGGGGAGAATACGTGATTGAGGGCACTCGTTTCAAGTCCTAGTACTTTCTCACGTACAAACATTACGCAAAAGGCAAAACGGCGTTGGCATGGTCAAACAGTCCGTCAGCCGGATATTCCAAAGAATTTAATAGTCATGATGACAGTTTTACTGAGTTCCTTATTGATGGCTATTTTTATGCCCGCTTAAGTTGATATTGTGTTTGACTCCCACCCACATGAGTGTGCATTTCCTGCAGGAGTAACCTGTATCATTAGGGGCTTTTGACTGTGGGGTTGATCAACAATGGGTTTCATTTTTAGATATGAATTTAGCTTTTTCCTTTTTTTTTTTTTTAAGGAATGTACTTGATAGCATCACCTCTGTTCACATAGATGGACAGTATGTCTGTGTCAGTCAAATTTCAGGATGCTTTATTTAACGGCTGATGACAGAGGGGTGCATTCCTGCTTGTTCTCCAGCATATCCTGCTCTGGTATGTTCTGACTGGCTTGACACGCCTGATCCAGGTAATGTGCCGTGAGTTGGGCAGTGATATCTGGGAAACATGAGGACACGGGCCCTTGAACCCTGAAAATTGCCCACCCTTGCTTTAGTGGTTAATCAAATTGGTATTCACGTAAAATACAGACTTATTGGTAATTAGTTGGGGCAGAGATGAACTTCCATTTTAAAGGTTGGCAGTTTATTCCTTACAGCTCTATGGGTTGAAGTTAACAACCTCTAAATAATGTGCTGATGTATGAGTTTGTAGAATGAGAATAATTCTGATAAAAGCAAATAAGAAACATTTTATAAAGCAACATTTTGAATTTACGTTTGAAACCAGCTTTTAGTTTCAGAGCCTTTTTCTTATTGTGAAGTTACTTTAGAATGGAATTTTCTGTGAAAAAGTATTACTCTTGTTTTTATAAGCCTAAACACGTCAGTGTATGAACCCAATTGAGATCGATGTGAATTTGTCATTTTTGTCAGTGAAAAACTAAAATCCTCATCTTCATTTATTGTTTTTTTTTTTTGTACGTGAGACCTGTTTTAATTAAAATATTTGTTTTACGGTTAGTTATTCCTCAAGGCGATGACATATTTTTTTACTTAAGTAATCCTTCAAAATAGAATTTGCAAAAAGGCTAAAGTTATTTTTTTTACATAATTTTTCATCTGGTTGGTTGAACATAGATCCATATTTAACATTATTGCATAAGTAAGTATTAAAAGGTCACTATTTTGCTGCAGTCCTCAAATGACAAAAATAAATATACTCATTTTATTTTGTTTTTTTATATGCACACATGCTGCTCTCACAGTTACATACTTGCATGTAAAAAAAAGAAAGAAAAAAACGTCAATTTTGCAGCTTTAGGAATGCATTTAATGTTTATGTAACATTGTATAGAAAATGTTCATTTTAAGTAGCACTGTCCAAACCTCTGTCCCTTCATTTTTAAGTAGTCGATATTGTAACTCTAGTTTTGACTCTTTAAAGTGAAAGTAAAAACCATAAAAATAAAATATTACAGCTCAGACCAAACATCTGATGCTTTAAACAGATTTTAATCCACATTTTTATTTCATTTGTTAATTCTCCTCCTCCCCATCTGTTAGGCCTGAAAAAGACAGTTTTTCCAAAGTAAGCAATACATTTATTGAAATTAAAAATATTATATATATTATCTGACCCGCTCCTATCTGACAGTGAAAGGTCCAAGCATATCAGTGAGTTAAAGTTCTTACATTTTTAATTATACAAGATGTACCAAAAGCAACAGTTGTTCATTTAAAATGCTTAATACAAACATTATTTGAGCCAGGTCTTTTTCCTGCCAATCCCGATTCACTTCATCTACAAGATGACTATTATTCATTTTAGTTACTAAAATTGTGCTTGGAAACCAAAACTGATCTGTGATCACATCTGCTTTTTCTGTAAGCAGCCATTTTTTTCTCAGTTCTTAGAACATTCTTAAAAAGAGTTCCATGTAACCACAATTCAGATGGTTAAAAGTGAAAAGTGTCCCAGAATGTGACAGACAAAATAAAAAGAAGCACAACTTGTTTTTGCTTATTGATTCACCAACTTCCAACAGATTCATTATAAAATATTCCTTTGAAATTGAATGACTTTTAAGATAGAGACAAACATGAGGTAATGTGGTGTTGTATTTATTTCCAAATTAAATTATGAAGGGAGTTATTCAAAAAGCTCCTTTTTGCCACAAGGGTCAAGTTCCAGCTTGATCTTTTTCTAAAGGTGGTTTCCATAAGTCCATCTCCTACTTGCTACCAGCTCACCCAAGTGTAAATATGTGAAGAAGTGTCATTAGGTCTGTATTTGTTTAGCTTAAAGACTTCCTAATACATTATCTTTGTTAAATACGTGACTCCTGTGCTTGAAGCAGCAGAACTGTTCTAATAAGTAAAATAAACTGTGTTTGCAGTAGCAGGTACATGCTTTCAGAGCCACAGAAAACCTTTTTTACTCCTGAGAGTCACAATTCAGATGAGTATTAGGACTAAAACAGTTATGGTGGAGAAAGCAGTCCTCTCATGTTCTGCGATTAGTCCTTCTGTGTTCATGAAGCCTCAGCACGGAGACTCCACGTAGTCGTTGCTGAGGCGTGGGTGAAAAGGCGATGCGAGCGAGCGACTGATGATTATAACTCGAGGAGCCAGGCAGTCATCCCGCCGGTGCAGAATGTTCCAGATTAGCATGGCTGCGGCCAGTGTGGCCAGAAGGCAAGCTACTATGTCCACATAGCAGGAGTAGGACAGGTGTGTGTAGGGTCCGATCCGGTAGAAAGTCACAAGTCCAATTACAAGCACAAAGCCTGAGCAGAAGCAGAAAAAAATACACTTAGTCAAGATTCTTTATCACATTTTATTGACAGCAATGTAGAGAAAATATAGTTACTTTTAAAATAGAGACAGTTTTTTATTTCTGTTTTTTTTTAATGAAAATTTCATTTGAGGCTGTCTAAAATCTTTTGTCTTAAAGGTTAATGAATAGGCCCATCTCAATAAAGCTAAAGTTAAAAACATTTTGAATATTGCATTGATGCACAATCCTTACCTGTTAATAACAGTTAGTTCATGGTTGTATTAGACAGTGTTTCACATCTGGTTTAAGAAGGTAAAACCCTTAAGATTGAGAATGTACGCTTCAGGAGAAACCAACAAAACAACTTTTATTTTGAAAGACAACCAACTTTATTTTGTTAAGTACGGTAAATATACTTACTGTAAAATTTTAGTAGAAATCGCTGCAGATGGGAAATTATCTTTTTATTTTTTTTTTATTTTTGGGAAGAATGCACTTTGACACGAGTTGAGGCCTGTTATATTTATAAAAAATGAAGGTAACTGTTTAGAGAATTGGTATTTGCCAACACTTCCCAGAAAATAGTCGAAAATGGATAAATCTGTTCCCAATTTCAGGTCACTTCAAGATATTAGCGCTTTTCGTGAGTCAAAACAGATGCTGACATCTTTTAATTCATGTACCTACAAAGCCAAACACTATTTCTAGGAGCTCCAGAAAATAGTTTTTTGAATACTACTTGCATTCTTCCAGTTGTCAAAGAGCTGGAGCTCTGTGGGAGGCCTTTAAATGAGAGAATCTGCTTCCTCTTCTGAAGAACTTCAGAGACTTTGAGATAAAAGTTCTCAAAAGCGTAAAAATACACGAGCTTGGGATAGATTGTCCCAAAATCCTTTGATTTGTTACATCCGCAAATTTCTTTCATTCATTGATGTTAGAGCCACGCAATGAGGAACTTGTGTGTTTGCATGCAAGGCCACAAAGACATAAAAAAAGTGTAATGCCTTTGATCTTTTTGCTTTCTGTTCCCTTAAATCAGTCTTCTTGACTTTGCTTTTGAAGTGACCTACATTTGACTTGTTGCTCATTGCTTTAGGAGATGGTTTGGAGCCATTCACCTGTTTAGATGTCTGAAACCTTTTTGCAGAGGTATAAATACAAGAGCCAAAATAATGAGTGGAAGCAGGGATGTTAGTTCTGTAGGATATGAATCAATACATTTCCTGGAACAGTCAGCGGCACCACTGAGGGGAGTTCATTTATATTTCTTCCTCCGCTACAGTATGATGACTGTCATTGTTTAAAGTGAGGATGTGGATAATTCTGTCTGTATGTCATTGTGTGTCTGCCCCTCTGTGTACACACACACATGCAACTGTTTGCCTAATCTGTTCATGTTAACCTGTCTGGCTCCTTATCCAGTAAAATGAATAATCTCCTGTCCGTGTCCCAGCCAGTTCGGGGTGTGTGTGAACCTCTTTTTTTGGCACAAACCTATCTCCCAAACTTCCTTCCCTTTCTTCCTCTTTCCATCCTTCCTTCCTTCCCTCCACACCACTCCCTAGGCTTCCAAGTTCATGTATTTACTGGACATTTGACAAGACGTCAAAATAGTTTCTGTATCAATGCTAGTTCTTGAAAGTTTGTTTGTCTTGTCCCAAGTTCCTTCCAGTAGTTCTGCTTACTTCTAAACAGCAAAAAATGATTTTATTTATCATTTGCTTATTGTTAGTGAATTATTAAGAAATAAACACAGGAAATACGATTGGCAATTTCCTCCAAATCTAAAGAAACGTCTCTTTGAAGGAATAAGCTAAATTCATGTCAACATAGAAAAAAAGACTTGATAAATGATAAGTTTAATGCCAGACTTTAAGCTTTGCTTAGATGTTATGCTGTAAAGCAGCAAAGGTTTATTCAGCCTTTTCTTGTGCAGTTGGAGAAAACTTTTTTTTTGTTAAAGACCCACTCCAATTAAAAACATCATTTTGGTGTTTTTAACATGTTCTTGTAGCATTTTTATCATGATGGAGGGCATATAGAAAAAATGTAAGACTAAAACTGCATTTCTGTATTCAAATCGTGATGCATTAGCAGCAGATAAAAACCAGCCATTTAAAAAAGCTCTCAGTTGTTAGGCAGCAACTGAAATGGGCGGGCTAAAGTCTCTCTGCTCCACTCCATTCTGCAGAAAAATAGGTGCATTAACGTCTTGGTTTTCCTCGTTTGAGCTGGCATCTGGCTTAAAGGTGTACGGCCGGATAGCTTCGATTTTGCTCACCGTTTTTGTTGCATTAGTAATGTTAGCTTAGGGTTGCAAGGAGCTGTAAGCTAGTGGGAGAGTCTGTAAACAAAGGGTGGATGGGACATCGGCGAAGGATTACTACTGTGCCAACTAGGCCTGCACAATATACCGCAAATTTATCGTTGTCGCAATTTCAAGCTGTGCAATATGCATATCGCAAAAGACAGCAAATTTGCAATAAATGGTTACCTTAGATGTGGCCAAACAATCTTATGGCAGCTTGAAGTGTTTAATGGATCGAAAGAATCCCTTTCTGCATTTGACCAATCAGATGGACCCCTTCACGTTGTTAACTAATCGGATGGCGCCCTATTATGTTGTATGTTCGCCTCCTACGTCAACAAGGGTTATTTGTAGTACAATTTTTAAGCTGTTGTAATGGAATGGGAATAATATTTTTGGCTGTTTTGCTAATTGTTTATATACCGCAAATTATATCGTTATCGCAATATTAATTACTAATATCGCATATCGCGAGTTTTCTTCATATCGTGCAGCCCTAGTGCCAACAGTCTTGTCCACAACTCAAGGCTAATTTCTAATTCTTCAGAAAATTGATCGGTACCTTCTGATTTTGGCTAAAAACTGCATCATCATAATTAAACGACCACTTAGGACACTCTTGCCTTCATAATTAGGCATTAAGCTATTTTTACTTTAGAGTGACCCTAACAATTAGCTCCAATATCACATTAAGATAAACTCAAATTGACTCCAAACTTATCTTGAAGTCGAATCATAGCTTCTGGGCATACAATATTCTGGAGACCTTTCAACACTCATCCAAGTGGCTTCAGACTGAACATTTCAAGAAATATGATTTTAAGTCCAGATGCCATGATTTAACTTCAATGCAATGTAAGAACCTTCATCCATACTCTAAACTTTTGGAAATGTGACTCAACCTTTTATGCAATAAAACCAAGACAAATGTTGGTCTTTTATAGTTTTTTTTTAATGATTAATATTTACTTTTTTTAGTGAAGCCAAACTAAATAAATATTCAAGAATTTAGATACAGCTATGCAATTTAGGCCTAACTAACATGAAACATTTTCATTTTTGTTTTTACTTTTTCAAATGTGCATCTTTTTTTTGAGGACATCCCTTCTGCTTAGTTATCCACATTTGCATCTAATTATTTAGCAACTTCGTGACCATATGAGATTGGAAGCATAACTGGGAAATAATTTTGTGCTTCTGAACATGGTCAGACAAACAGAGCTTCCATTTTTGTTAGAACAGTTTTAACCCACCCAGATGTTCCTCCGTTGTTCCTGCAAAACTACTGTAAAACATGTAGTCCTATTTTTATATTCATCTCTTGTTTTTAGCAAACGCTTTGGATAAACATGGTCCTGCCTTCTGGAATGTGAATTAAATAAACAAATAAAATAGCTAATTATCTCTTTAATTTAATTCTTGGAAATTTCATGTAATGAGATTTTTTTGGCCATTTTCCCACCGTTCTTTCATGTGTATCGAGGGACATTTTCAAAGCATGCCATAAACACACAATCAAAACACGCATTAAAAACACACAAACATAATCTCCCTTCCAAGCGCGCACTCAAACACAACGGCGCCTGTTGCACGCTGTCTTTCCCGTTCGTTCCCCCTCCCCTCTTTTTCCTTCTTCAGCTCAGGGGTTTGCATAACAGGTAGTCACAGACATTTCCTCGTCCTGAGCAGGGATATCCTGGCGCCCGGCAGTCGCTTGCTGGTTAGCTGGAGCCCTGGGCCATGGATTATGGACTGGGACTAAATTTAGACCTAGAGCAGACCCCCTTCATGTTTCTTTAATGCCATGCAGCTGAACGGACACATAGCATGGCAACAGGGCTCCTGAAAAGGGGCACTGATACGCCATATTGGTGAATTCTCAATGTTGATGGATAGATGGATTTAATGCTTTCATACCCTATCTTTACATGTTTTGACCGTTGGCCTGTAGGTCAAGACATGTAAAAATAAACAACATATTTTACAATTCCTTCCTTCCCAAAACAGATGTGCGTTCTCATTCTCAAGACTTTGCATGACGCATGCCAGACTGAAATGTCCATAACTTTGACAACAAACGTAGTACAGGTTTGGCCTTACAGATGAATACTCACTGGCTAGCTGGAAGAGTGCCGCTATGGCTTCCTCCCACCACTGGGACTCCTGTGTAAAGAAGGGCAGCTCCATCAAGCCGAGAAGGAAGATGAGCTGACCAGCAGTCAGGGCCACTGTTGCCATCAGGTTGCATGCTCGCATCATGTTGAACTGCACTTTAAGAAGCAGAGCAAAAGTGGCGTCAAATCACCTGTTCTGATACCAAGGACTAATTCTAAATCTGTGATGTTTTCTTTAAAAACAAAAAAAACATGAATCCTGAGGTGTAATCAACACCCCACAGAGGAATCCTCTGCACATTTGTAACAAGGCAGCACCGGCCAGCCATGACTGCTTTTTCATGAATGGGTTCAGCACTCTACTTTGTAACAGCAGTCAGCACTGCCCACTGCTCTCCCAATGAAAGTTGGGCATTTCTTGAATGGCATTTTCTTAATGGAACTTCAGCTACGAATCTCAGAAACGCAAAGCCACCATGAAAGACAAAAACGACAGTAAAACTACCAGTTAGAACTCAACATTTCATGTTTTATGTCTGAACGTGCTGATATCACATCTTGTTCCTTTACTTTTTGCAATGCCTTTTTTAATCATCTTTTTTCTTAATAAATTTTACGTAGAAGGAATTGATCAGTCGGTCAACATTTGCTGGAAAAATATCATACGCTTATTTTTTGTTTTTGTTTTTGTTTTTTTTAATGAAATAAACTTACATTTAACTGTGCTGCGGGACTCTTGATAACCTGCATACTCTGAGCCCCATCCGAGGCTTTCGCACTGCCTCTGCGTCCCCTGCACCTTACTTCCAGCGGGCAGATCATCCCGTGCCCTTTCCGCCCCACTAGGGCACATTTTCCAGAGTCCCACACTGCGCTTACGTCCATCCTCCAGAGCCTGAAGGACCCAGCTGGAGGTGAAGGCTGCAACATTGTTTAATACCAGGGACAGCAGGGCTACCACCACTGCTGCCGCCACCAGCCTCTGCGCTGCCATGCGACACCTGACGCCCGCCACTTCTTCCCCTCCGTGGTGTCCCTCTTGCAGCTCTGAGTGTCTCTGCAGTCTGCCTCCCTCTGCTTCGGGCCAGAGGCACGAGCGGTGCTCGGGGCCCCCTCACTCCCCTCCAACAACTCCTCTTCTTCCAGCTGTTAGTTTGTACGCCTCCAGCTTGCACAGAAGAGTTTGCAAACTTGTTGATTGTAGGCTTTTCTAAAGAACATCTCCATTCATCCTCATTCAGGTGTTAGTTGTTGCAGCAGATCCTCAGCCTTCTTCCTCGGACAGCAGTGTGGGTACTTGGGGGTTGATCCAACTTGCACTTGGGTCCATTCCACTGGCTCCAACTGGCTGCAGCTTGACTTTTGGATCTCAATCTTTTTTTTGGGTTTTTGGACCTTTTTCTTTTTCTTCTCTGTTTTTCAAGTTTTTTCCTTTATATCTGCCTAACTTCTATGTTTTTAAAGATTTTTTTTCTTTCCTTACTTTCTCTGCCTTCAGCAGCTGCACATTGCTTTAAAAAAAAAAATCAAAAAGATGTTTTTTCGACAGCCTGGTGAAGACCTAACATTGTAGTGTCTCTGCAAAGCCTGGCCAAGTCCGTCCTGGTTTGAAGAGCTCCTGCTGTTTGGCTGGAACAAGAAGTCCTACAATCCCACCTCCCGCTGCTCTCCCTCTCTCCGGCTTTCTAAAATGTTCTCTGCCTGCCAGAGGTCAGAGTTAAAATGCAGGGGAGTTGCCGTTAATCATGACCCGAAGCCTTCGTTTGCAGTGCAGCCTCCTTTAAACAGACACGGCCCTCCTTCATGATCATTTCAAATATGACTCTTTGTCAGCGTGCTGGAGTGAGAGCGTCTAAAAGACGCCGTCTCAGACGTCACCGCTCAGTGTATTCTTTTGTCTGGGGACCAGGGGGCGTCACTGAAGTGCCCTCTCTTATGTGCAACAAACATACTGACGGCCACAGTCAGCTAGCAACAGGATGTGTTTCCTGAGAGGAAAAGAGAATGGGAAGAGGGGCCACATGTAGACTCGTTTTTTCTCTCGTCTTTCCTTTTGTGGCTCTGTAGATCTCGCCACTTGGGTTGCAACAAGCTTGACTTTTCTCAGTATATTCCCTCACCATATTAAGTTTGATTTTGGTTCATACTTAGGACTGTTTACAATTTTGTATGCATTTAACTTCTGTTAGCCCTCCAAAAGCAAGGCCCCTAAAATTCTGGGTATTTCCTGTTGCTCAACTTTCAATAAACAGCCCACATCTGTATCTGCTGAAGAAAGGCGGAGGGAGTGGATGCAAATAGAAACCAGATGGCTGTGGAATCTTAAATTTGGACATGAAGCTAAACCTGATCATGACTTAAATATGTCAGTAACTAAAGGAACTTTGAACCATCAGTTCTTGTTTTTTTTCTTTTCAGTTTGGTTTTACTTTTTGTCATTGTTTTAATACGGGAATCTTCTTTGTCAACATTTTCAGATGCACACTTTGAGTCGGACACACATTTCAGCTTCAAATAAGTGGAAATAAAGAACACAAAACAACACAGATTGCCTTTTTCCATTCAGGAAGTGTTTACGTTTGCACCATAGTTTTGTCTACTGAATAATAAAATGCCCCTGGAGTGCGCAAAACATCAGCCTTGCAAACAGTCGTTTCTTTTTTTTTCTCCTTAGTAAAGCGGTGTGGGAAAACATGGCAAGGATGTGTGTGAAAACCCGCCGGCTGGATGTAGCCCAAGTGTGCCTTGGGAATATGGGGAATGCAAGGGCAGCGAAAGCACTGAGAGAGGCGAAGGCTGAGCCTGAACCAGAGGCCCAAGTAGCAATGTTGGCCATTCAGCTGGGCATGCTGGTAAGTCCTTTAATCATTTGATTGCAAACAACTTTTAGCCTTAAAGGAAGAACACAATATAGAGTATAAGGTGCAAACTGACCTCCATTTTTATTTATTGGTATTTTCTTTTCCAGGAAAACATAAAAAGTCAGCTTAGAGCTAAGATAAAACCTAAAGAAGATTGATCTCTTTTTGTGGTTTTCATAAATTATCTGCTATCCAACATAAAGTAAAGCTACATCCTTTTTCTGCAAATAACACATCCTCTGTTTGGGTCTGAGCATGTCACCACACACAAGCCGTGGGACTTTCCTTATTGAAAGCATTTACCTTTCCATGATCTTTTCCTGTTCTCCAACAGGAAGATGCAGAAAAGTTGTACAAGAGCTGTCAGCGGTTTGACCTGCTGAATACTTTTTACCAGGCCTCTGGCCAATGGCAGCAAGCTTTGGAGACGGCAGAAATTCACGATCGCATCCATCTGCGCACAACCTATTACAATTATGCCAAATGCTTGGAGTCTATGGGTGACAAAATGCAGGCAATTACTTTGTAAGGGGGAATTAGATTTCTATTACAAGGAAGTTGTTAAAAAGTAAATAAAAAGTGGGATTTTTTAATGTTTTCTCTTGTAGCTACGAGAAGTCAGACACACACAGGGTTGAGGTGCCCAGAATGCTACAGGATGACACTTCATCTTTAGAGGTTTATGTAAACAAAAAGAAGGACAAGTGAGTCTGCAACTCATGACCTACTTATAATACAAATTCCAAGCTATGAGCATGCTCTGAGTTTCAGTCTTGTATCCTGTCAACGTAGGAGCATATACAAGTGGTGGGCCCAGTACCTGGAGAGCCAGTCAAAAATGGATGCAGCACTGCATTTCTATGAGCTCGCTCAGGACTACCTCTCGTTGGTCCGGGTGCATTGTTTCATGGGGAGCATTCAAGAGGTAAACAGAATAACAGAATTTTTTCAAAAAGTGAGGTTATGAGGAATCTTTTTTTGCTATTTAAATAAAAAAACAACCTTAAATTGTGTTTGGTTTTTAACTTTTTTTTTATTTGCACCTGAAAGTGAACCAGAAATGTGTTGTTGATGTGTTATTGATTTCATAGGCATCTCAGATAGCAAATGCGACGGGTAACAGAGCAGCATCGTACCACCTGGCCAGGTATTATGAGAGCCACGATGATCTCAAACAGGCAGTCCATTTTTACACAAGGGCCCAGGCCTACAATAATGCTATACGACTTTGTAAGGTACAGTGGACCAACAAGTATCTTTTAATTCACCAAAACACTGAGCTGCTAATGTTTTTAAGTATTGTTCTAATTTTTTTATTCTAATAAATGACTTGTGACTTGACCCATGTCTGTTCAGGAGAATGGTTTGGATGACCAGCTGATGAATTTGGCTCTGCTCAGTAACCCAGAGGACATGATGGAGGCTGCCCGCTACTATGAAGAAAAAGGCAGCCACATGGACCGAGCTGTGGTGCTCTATCACAAGGTTGATCACAATTGTCAGTCCAGATTCTGTGAACAGCTGATGCATTTTAAAGCTGTCCATAAGGGGGCGATCATAGAACATGTACACAAACAAAGATACATCCTGAAATGGAAACCAGAACTTGGATTATTATTTTTTGTTACTTTCTTTCAGGCTGGTCATGTCTCCAAAGCTCTGGAGCTCGCATTTTCCACAGAGCAGTTCTCTGCCCTTCAGCAAATTGCAGAAGATCTGAATGAAAACTCCGATCCAGCCCTTCTAGCTCGCTGCTCTGACTTCTTCGTTTCACACTCCCAATATGAAAAGGCTCTGGAACTACTAGTTGCAGCCAAGAAGGTACCTATTGGTGTACCATTTTTGCACAGACCAATCAAACCAATGCAATACCTCCCTTTTTTATTTCTGTATGATCCTCAGTACCATCAGGCCCTGGAGCTGTGTTTGAGTCACAACCTGACCATCACAAATGATCTGGCTGAGAGAATGACAGTTACTGATTCAAAGGACTTATCTAAAGAGGCCCGCAATGAACTCCTGGAGAGGATAGCTGACTGCTGCATGCGACAGGGCAGCTATCATATGGCGGCAAAGAAATATTCACAAGCAGAAAACAGGGTGAAGGTAAATCTGTATTTTCTTAAAGTTGAGAGAAAATTTTAGGTTTTTGGTGGTACAACAAGAGATACTTTGTTCTACCATATTAGAAATATTGATGTCATTTGATAAGCTCTTAGCTCAAGCTGTGGTAGATTCTGGCTGTGGCTGCGTATTCATGATTTTCCTTAACAAAAATCCCAAACTTATCATTCAATTCAGTTTACATTTAAAGCATGGCTGTGGGAACCTAAACTATCATTTTTGCTTGTTTGCTTCTTTTTAACAGGCAATGAAGGCACTCCTGAAGTCAGGCGACACAGAAAAGGTGATTTTCTTTGCCAATCTCTGTCGCCAGAAAGAGCTTTTCATCATGGCAGCTAACTATCTCCAGTCCTTGGCCTGGCATGAAGATCCAAAGATCTTAAAGACCATAATACAGTTCTACATTAAAGGCAAGGCATTAGCTCTCCTTGCTGGCTTCTATGAAGCCTGTGCTCAGGTATATTCAATTTCCCTAATATTTCAGTATCATCCTCACTGTCTCAATTTAGTTTGCGGAAAAAGACTTGTCAAGTTTCAATAATCCTAAATTAGGGGGGTTTTGTGTTTCAGGTGGAAATTGATGATTACCAAAATTATGAAAAGGCTCTGGATGCTTTGACAGAAGCTTTTAAGTGTCTCTCAAAAGCCGAGGACACTTCAGGAGGACAACAGGCAACGAGATTAGCTGAGCTACAGCATAAAATCACTCTCATCAAGAAGTTTATCCACATGCAAAGGTAAATTTAACACTGCAGGATGGAGATCTGGAATTCCTCTGTTGATAAGAAAAAAGTTAAGATGTATTTTTTCTTGACAATATTATCTGTTTATGTTATATGTATATCTGGTTGCCAGAACACAAATGTTCTTGTTGGGCATTGAGAATCCAGCTTTTTCTGATTTACAGGTTGTATTCTGAAGATGCACAGGAGGCGGCACTCTTATGTGAAGCTTTGCTGCAGGAGCCACAGTTGGACCCCCCCATCAGGATCGGGGACGCATTTGGGTTCCTGATTGATCACCACTGTCAGAAAGGCAACTTGGAAGCGGTGAGGCTCCTCTGTTTACATTTGTGATCATGATGTTGAATTGGACTGGGTTCATGAGGATGAGTCCAAAGCATTCAGCTGCAGTCTTATTTCATTTGATCTTTTTTTTTTTGTTTCTTGTCTAGGCCTATCATAAGCTAGCCGAGCTTCAGAAGCTGCTGCCGTCTCAGAAAATTGCGTGCTACATCAGCCAGACTAGTTTACAGGCTCTGCAGTCAAAGATGGAGGTGCTTCAAGGTCCTGGTAGCAGAGCTGGAGTAGCAGATGAGGATGAAGTGGAGGAGGACCTTTAGTTGTTTCTTAGACGCTTTATGTATCTTTAATTTACTGTTGAAAGTTGTTTGAAAATAAAATAGGCACAAAAATGGCTGCAAAAAGCTTCTGACAGTAACACAGAGGAAGATATGCAAATTAAAAAAGTTTCTCCAAAAATTTCAAAAAGACTCTTGATATGAGCTGACACTTGTTTAAATCCTACAATGATAGCAGGTTCCTCTTTTTGCCCTGAAGATCAAATTTATTCTGATGTGTAAATTGTAATATTGCCCATCAATATTTGTGCTGCTGAGAAGTATTTTTTACTGAAATATTTTTGATAAGCCAACCTGTAGAATCAGACACTCACTGTATCTTTAAAAATTGTCTTCTGTCAAAACCTTTTTACATGAATTTTTTTTTTTCTTTTTTTTTTAGATAAAACAACAGACTGTAGTAATGTCCAGTTCTTGTCACAAGGTGGCGCTGTTGTCTTTGAAACTCAAAGGAAAAACCAACTCAGATGGAACTTTACATTTGCTAAATGTAAAAGTGTGTTAAGGATTTAGTCAGTGTTAGGGGGGCGGAGTCTGTTCTTCTAGGTTAAATACAGACGAACAAGATGATGTTGGTGGGCTAAAAATGATCAAGATAAAGAAACAATCCTGTAATTATACACTAAAAGTTTGGTCGCTTCTCTTTCTAATTTCAGTTAAAAACCATCGTAAACTGTGTCAAAGAGAACATGAAAAGAGTTTGTAGCCAAAGCTATGGGAACCGCGTTTGTAGCCATGGCAACAAAAAAAAGCTGTCAATCACAAGAAACCAGAAAACGTTTAAGTTAAACTTTAGGGCTTTGATAGATTAAAGCGGGTGGAATTTGACCGAGAGACAAAAATGGTCTTAAGTTGTACTCTGACTTTCACTTTTGAGGAACCTGTCTTAAATCTGGTTTGAAGTTAAAGCAGAGATTGGCCGTTTTAATTCATACACCTTTGTGGAACATCTGAAGTTCCTTTACATGTGATTCTTGCATTTGTTTATTGAAAATGTGTGTTGAAGAGCGACTTAAACTTTCAATGTATACACTAACCATGAACAAAAATCAACCCCAGGCTCCACAAAGCAACAGCAAGAAGGTCCAAAAATGTTTTTACAACAAATCAAAGCAGAGACCGTGAAACAATGAGCATGAATTGTTTTTAAGCCTTAATATTTGAAGCATTTGTCTTACGTTTGTCTAAAATACAAGTTTCTGATCAACATATGCTGCTTTTCATGTTTCATGTTCACAATAAAAAAAAGCATTTCAAGTTGTTTTAAAAAGCAGAAGATTTGTAGGAAATTGTTTGAGCTGGTGCTTGTTTCTTGATGGATTTTTATGTATTATTTCAGAAGTTTCTAAACTAAGATGAGATCACAAATGAGCTAAAGAAAATACAGAACAGCTGTTGTTGCTTATGCACAAAACTGAACTTAATTAAACAACATCCCATCGTCCTTTCTAGTCAAACCCGTCTCAGGATGTACAGTACAGACCAAAAGTTTGGACACACCTCATTCATTTGAATGAGAAGGTCTGTTGCTGCTCCCACACTGTTTTTGTTCTGACATATGTTTGCATGTGCACATGTTTGTTCATGTGGTTTCTCTGCTCTTGTCTGTGATGTGGCTCTGCATTTCAGAATGATCTAGTTCTCTTGTGGTTGGGACCCTGTTTTGCCATCAGCACGGTGGCTAGAATGAAATATTTAGGAAAAAAAATTATAATGGCTTAATAACTTTTTATTTTATTTTAGATTTATACATATAGCTTTTCTAATAACTTGATTGGGCAGTTTCAATTAGTTTTCTCTACACATGAACAAGTATTCTCCCATATTTTAATAATACAAAAAACCGAAACAGGAACAACAATGACACACCAGCAAGTAAACAAAGAAAACCAAGAAAGAACAAACTTTAGGATAATGTCAGGAGGCAAACGGATATTTTCAAAATAAAGCAGGAAACAATGGGAGAGTACAGATAACAAATTAAACACGTCGACAACTTCGTTACAATACCAAAAGATTGGTATTTTTGATGAATTGCATATACATTCTTGCTACAGCAGTTCAGAAAATATACATTTTAGAAATAAAAGTATCTAAAACGCTGAAGGATCTGAAACCTAATCCAGTCTGGAATTCAACGCAGTGACCTGAGTGAGCTGAAGCGCTGTCATCAGGAAAAGGGGAGACTGCAGGGTCAGCTGTAGGCGGCCCAGAGTGGCGACTACTTTGAAGTGGGATGATCTGCTTCTGTTTTGTTGGAATAATGCTTATATTGGGTCTTGTTTGTTTGTGTGCACACTTCCCGAATAACGCCCAAGAGGTTTTGTTTGGTGAGAAGGGGGATCTGTGCAAATGACTTCAAAGTTTTGGCCCCTCAGAGACACAACATGGATGTCCGTAGTCGCGTACATCATGTCTCAGGGAAAAAGCAGCCAAAATAGTTTGAACTGTTGCAGCAACATTAGCTTGTGGTGTGTTTATTCACATTCTTTTGAGTTTTAAATGCATAGTTATGCTAAATTAAATAAAACTACTTTTTTTTAAATCTATTTTTTTCAATTGATCAATTTCCAATGCTTTTTCTTTTTATGCAACTCTACTAACATAAAAATAAAAGACAAAAATCTGACTTTACAACATGCAGCTTGATGGAATTGCTTACATTTGTAATGCCTTGCAACAGTGTCAAATATAAAAAGTCTTTGGCCGTTTCTTAGAACTTTTCCTGCAAGTTGTCCTCACATGACCCAGTTTTTTGGGGGGGCTGTAAAGTCTGTATTCTTGTTATGGAAATGTAGTTTGCACATTTTATGGGCCTATGCATCTGGTAAAGTAAATGGCAAAAGTTCTTTATTGAACAGAACCAATCAATACCTTTACATATTTGAAGAAAATGTCAGATATTTTACATTGTTTTAAAATTATGTAAGGGGATTCATCTTCACCTGCCTGTTTTAAATTCTCTTCCATTGACAGAATAAAAAAGGACTTTTGATCAAGACAAAAAATTGAATTTGAAGTGAGGAAACTGGTGCAAAAGTGTGGAGGCTTTGCAAAAAAAGTCAAATTTTTTAATGGTTTTCCTTTAAAAATGCTTTTGCACTTTAAACTAAAGTATGGCTTCATGCATAGATCTTTTTATGTTTACTCCAACTGTACCACACCATTCAGACACAAAACTGCACATCACTACAGACTGCCTGGGAAAAGAAAGGTAAAATGTGCTCATTCATCTCTTTAACTGGAATTTCGACAAAGCTCCACACCAGATGTGTGTTGATAAATGATCCAAAGAGTTTTAAGTTGTAAACATCTTGAAACATCTTTTGTTGCTGTTAATTTACTGCAGTCTAATTAAAGTCCTACTGCTTATTTCTAAATGGCTCCATGTATGTGTTTCATTCTCTAACCAATTTGGGGTTTTTGTCTGAAGTGGGACCATGCCATCAGTAGGTGGTGCTCACACTGAAAAGCCCCCAAAGAGATGTGGCCTTGAGAAAAAAATGCCTGGAATGTTTGCAAAGCTTATGTCAATTTCACAAGCTCAGGAGAAGAAAGCCTTGTGACAATGAGGGGGTCACCCCGGTGAGAATAATGTCATTGCATGTTACCCAGACATGTACCCGCCTGTGAATACTTCTCCCTTTATGTCTGAGCTGAGAACTGCAGGATAAAGAAGCGGGGTTTGTATTTTAAGGATTCCCTTTAATCAGTAGTTGTGTCTTTTTTTGAAGGGGGGGGGGGTTACTGTAGGTTTTTAGAGCAAAATGGTAAATTGCTCAGCTTTTATTTTTATAATCTTGTGGAAAACTCAAGTAAAAGGGCTAAAATGTTTACGGTGAAGTGCGGTGAGGAATGATGGGAAAAGCAGAGGAGAGTCATACGCATGTCACCCCAATTCCCTTTTCATGGGGCCATGCCAGCCATGGGAGGGAGGAAAACGGGGGGGGGGGGGGGGGGGGGGGTTGAGATGAGAGGAATGGGAAGTGGGATTTTGTTAGTAATGTATTACACTCCCATGGCCCTGGGAAAAGGGGTGGGGGTTGCTCGGCTTGGGCCTTTGCCAACATAGTCACCATGCCAAAGCTCTGTGTGTCGGGGACCACTATACTCTCACAGGCAACTCTGGGAAAATCCAAACCTGGTTGTTGTTTGATTTCATTCACCAAAAAAGAAGAAGATGCGGATAGAAATTCAGAATGGTTCCTGTAAATATTCCAAAAATCTGTGTGTAAAAAAGTCATAATATTAGAAATATTCAGATGTGTGCAGCACCACAGCTGGTCCTCAAGGCAACGTGCCAACTTTCCCCCAGGATTGAAGCATTTTCAGACACTTGACTTCTGGATATTTGTCCATCTCTTACAGTAGGTGGTCACTATTATGATGTAAATACAGACTTTAGATTCAGTTCCGCTGTTAAAAGAGTCAAGAAAAATACGTTTTAATTTGAAAACTAGTAATGTGGATGACAAACTTTGCAGTTGTAGATCAATTTTTTAACTCCAGAAAACTTTATATTTTAATAGCTGTAAATTAGACATAACATTCAATTTAACCCTTTTATACCACATCACAGAATTTGAACTATAAGTGGAGCAGGTTTTACAGTGCTGGCTCTTTAAAGCTCTGAGACGGCGGCTCTTAGACACAAAAAGAGTCAACCTCCGCTCCACCAGCTGAACTCCTACATGGAGTCCTGACTGGGTTTCACTGTTTGCTCAGTCACTGAGCAAAAACAGCAGCACATTATAGTTTAAGCAAAGTTCAAACAACAAAGAGGACGGAAAAAAAGTTTTTGTCTTTGGAATCCAAAGCAGAAAAAATATAGTTGCTTCTAAAATAAAATGTGACATTTTTCCTTGTAATCACTTAATCATGGCCCCCTGGTCTGTATTATCTTTTAGCAAAGAATATTTTATATGTCATAAACAAGATAGAATCTGTTTGTTTTGTTTATAAGTAGGTTATAAGTTTCTTATCAAATACTAATGTTCTCTTTAAAATTCCATTGTCATACTTTTCACTTTTGCAGGAATTTCAGCTTTTTTTTGAAAAGTCAAGTGACTTTAAAAGTTTTCTTAACGCAAACTAAAAACTATTGCAATGCAGTTTGCATAAACATTGTAATGTATTGCATGCACATGTCATTTTTGAGATGCCACATGTTTTTTGTTCCTTTCTGAACTGTAGACGCTTCACATTTATATCATCAATACATCTGTATGAAAAATCTATTAATTAACTATCCAAAAACAGTAAATCTTCTGTACTTATACTCTGAAGTAAATGGGTTTAAAATGAGGCACAAAGACCATGCGAGGTCTCATAAAAACATGTGATTCCCGTTCACTTTCTTCTGCTTTGTTGATGTTACTTTAGCACATTTCTGTTTTGATGGTGGGAAAGTTTGGGGAAAAGGTTGGTTGACGGTGTTGTGCTGAGGATGGGAAGCAGGGTGTAGCAGTGCAGAGGAAGTATCTCGCATGGCTCACAATGGGCCGCTCGTCAAGAGCTCCTTTGTTTTAAGAGGTTAATGTCTAATTGATACAGGCTTAATGAGAACTTCCCTGGGTGTGCGGTGAGCGTGAGCTGGATGGCCCTGCTGTAATTGGAATGGACAAGGCTTGTGTGGAAGACTGCAAAGGGGAGGACTTTATGGGAATGCAAGGAAAGATGGGGGGTGGGAAATGACAGGGGAAAAAAAAAAGGTTTTCTTAGCTCCTTAAACACTAAAACACTTGCAGAAAGAAAATATTTCTTTATAGAAAAAAACTTTGGAAGAACTGTAACGGCATACTTTCCAGGACACCTGTCTTTTCTCCCCCTCTGTCAGCTTGACAGCCTGGAACAATTCAAGCCCGAGTCCTCAGCTTTTCTCCAGACAAGCTAAAGACTGGAGAGGCTTTAAGAGGGAGGAGGGAAAGGGTAGGGGAAGGGAGCGTAGAGATACCATGCACTTCAGAAAACCTTGAAGAATTAAAAATGAAAGCTATGCAGATGCCGTGTCGTGAGGAAAGAGGGATTTTTGCATAATTACAAAGATGAAAAGACTAAAAATAAATGATGTTTTTTGAGCTAAGCTTAAAAGCAAGTGAAATTATAAAGAAGGCTCCCAAATGATGAAAGTGGAGAGTGTACAGTATAAAGGGTTACAAAAGAGTCACGGTAAGGGTGAGGAGGACAGGAGGGAGGCAGCTTGATGAGCAGGAGCGAGTGAGAATGAGGCTGAGTCTCAGTGAGGGAAGGAGGGAAGGGACGAGCTTTCCCACACTCAGCCGGTTCCCACAGTGGACCCAGCTAATCCCTGTCTTAATTGGGGGAGAATTCCAGCACACATGTGCCCCTGGAGTGAGTGGAGAGCAAAGGAAGGGGAAAACTCGGGAGCCTCAGACACTTCAGACAGGCCGCGGGGCGGCTGGGCTGCTGTGCAGCGTGTCAGTGCACTTTGTTGGAAAATAAACATGCTGCAGGACTGTCAGCACATCTAATGCATGTGGCGACCTTTTTTTTTTTTTTTTTTTTCCAATAACTTTTAGGCTTATAGCAGTAAGCATTTCTTAAGCACAGGCCACAATGTCAAACCTTAAATTATGTTAGAACAACTCTTTATTTTATTTCCACACAAAAGAAATTTTAATAAAAAAAAAAAGAAATGGAAGCAAATAAATAAAAACGAATAATTTCTTCTTTAAGGTGCCACCTTAAAAAAGGAGGAAGATCGCAGGCTTGGTTTCTGCCATGCCCAACTGTGTCTAAGTGTCCTTGGGCAAGACGCTGAACCCCACATTACTCCTGGTGGTTGTAGGTTAGCTCCAGGGTAAAGCCAGCAGCAGTGTGTGGATGTGTGGGTCCATGGGTGAATAGGACTATGCCTGGAAAGCGCTTTGGGCCTTCAAGATGGGCAGAATTACAATTATGTTACATTAATATACGCCTTTTTGGATATTTACCCCAACCTAGCAAATGCGTCACAATCCCTTCATTTTGTGTTTTAGCGTCTTCATGTCGAGAAATCCTTGAATACATTTTAATACAAATAAAACCAAAACCTTATTGCCGGAAGTTTTCCCAGCTTAGCATTCATTTGGCACAAATTCATACTGCAAGATGCATTTTGATATGTTCCAGCTCATGGTGTCCACTCAACTTGTTGCATCTCTCAACTCCTCTGCTGCTACAGTTCTCTTCTCTCAAGAGTTACTCAGGTAGGCAAGAACGCACGATCTGCTGATGGTTGTAAAAGTGTGAAACAATCATGAAAACAGTGGAAAACCTCCAAGCCCTTTTTGGCAGTTTTCTTTTATTTTTTAATAAACAAAATAATTAATTTTTTTTCAACCTGAGGTCTGTGGATTCCCTGAAAAGTTGAGCATAGACCTTTGAATATTTTTCCTCTATAGTTCAAAACGTTATAATTTTCCTTACAAATATTAGCTCAAATAATCCAACTCGCTGCAGCGACACTAAATGTTGCCTAGACATGTCAACTAATGTTTGCCCAACTGACAGGAGAGTCCAAAACCTCGGATCTCATTGCTTCTGTCATTGGTTAATCTTTTAATAAAGGCTGATTTCTACCAACATCTGTCTACAAGTGCCTTTCTTCTGGATCTTCATCTTTTTTTAAATAGACACGACATTGTGTTTGTCTTTAAGAAATGACGGACAAGAGTTTCTCTGCAGAAATGTCGTTTTCTATCGATTGAGCAATCACTGTAGAGATGTAGAGATCCACATCCAAAAAGCTGTTGTTTAAAACAAAAAAACACATGTACTAAGGCATCAAAACCAAAGCAGAACAATGTTTATCATAGGTTGAATTCATTATTCCTGTTTGATAAATTAAAGACATGATTTCTGTTCATTATCAAATGTATCCGGGTTTAATCAATCATTGATCACACATTTCAATTATTTTTCTGTTTTATGGAGATTTCTTGACAAATCTTGGCCTGGGGCCACTTTTAAATTCAAGAAGATACCACTACACCAACAAAACCAGGAGGCAGTTTCGTTCCCACCCACCTCTTTGCCTCATAAACAAATTGAACAATAGACACAGTGCAGAATGTCTCAGAGGAGGAAACCCAACACGTTTTCTCAGAGGAAAAGAAAAATAACAGGCAAAAGCCTGAGGAGAGCAGCTAACTTTAAAAGATAGATGGCTGAATTTCAGCGAGAGCAGCTGTGAGGATTGCTGCCTTTCTTGACTTTTGACAAACTTTAAGTTCAAGTCTGGCTTTTTTTTCCACCTCTGCCAATGACATCCCATCAGTCAGTAATCCACAGCCATGTTCTGTTTGGCAGTGAAACCAAGTCCTGTTATTGAAGAATCTGGTTTTCACTTTGTCTATTGTTTTACCCTTTTTTTTATTTCCTTTTTCAGTTTTTGTTCTAGCAGTTCAGTTTAGCCATATTTTTGTTTAATATTTTATTTCCACTGTTTTAAATTATTAACTGAAAGTTTAGTTCCTTCCATTGATCCACCAACACAAGCAGATATCTGGAAAAGTTTATCTGATCAGACATGCAATATAGCCAGAACTTTTTTTTGCTGCAGAATACAAAAACTGCCTTTTTGTAAAAGACTTTTCTGGAATCTGATATAAGAAAATTTGGAAATTGTCATAGGAATAAAATTTCTGTCTGTTCGCGAGAAATTATGTGCAACAACTTTACCTTGAGCAACCGAATTTTGCAAGTTTGGTGCACTTTATTCAAGCTTCAAGCACAAATACCATCACTAGTATCTTTCGGTTTGGGTGTAAAAAGGGGGATATCCATTTCATCATGCAACAGTGAAATCTGATTAATGATTTGAGTCTTCACACAATTTTGTGGTTTCAGTTTCAATTTTGTGGTTTCCCTTTTGGCGGCAAAAGTACCAAAGACTCCTAGTTTGACCCAACTTGTGTTTTTTTTGAGGGGACACCCGCCCACAGAAAAGTGTCACCCGCCCCCACACTCTTACACTCTGTCTTGATGTATTTTCGCTGCACATTTTGGAAAGGATTACAGCCATCTGCAGACTCTTGAGGAACAAAGGGGGCTCCTACCTCTCCTCCTTTCAGCTCTTCAGAGGGATAACATGGACAGATAAAACATGGTCTTTCTCTTGTTCTCCAGTCTACCTTGACCCTCCTAACTCGACCCTCTGCCCCCACCTCCCACATTTTAAACCAGGACTTCTGACTCATTCCCATCCCTGTTCTGCTTTCCTAACAGCTTCTGGAAAGCATTTACAATATGAGTAAATTTAATTTCACAAGAAATACCGTTTTCTTTTAGGAGTTATCGTCCCCATATGTTGCAAAGGATTGTGGGAAAGACGCTCTTTCGGCTGGGTTGCAAAATCTAGGATGTGAAAATGCTCTCATGGACATCCTGCCTACTCCTACCTGATGAAAGAGGCACTTTCACTCAGTGGGAGATGTGGAAAGGCAGTCTGATGCTTGGCTTTGGTGGTTTTCTTTTGCAACTAAGAAATTAAAACCTTCAGATATGGAATATTTTTCTTATTTTAGCCCCTCAACTGCTTCTTTACAACCTCTTTAAACTAGGTAGGGGGTATAGGAAAAAATTGATTTCACAATATATTACGATGTCTCATTTGGCGATACGATCTAAAATGCTGTCAGGGCAACATTTATTTTATCTTCAGCATCTGACTCTTGTTTTCCACTCCTCCGACAGCTAGTTGGCAGCACCGCCCACTGAGCTTCTTTGAGCGGTTCTACACTTCAAAACAACAACAATTTCTCAGCGAGAAGCAGCTTGATTTGTTTTTATGAGACATGCACTACTTAGTTTTTACTTGGGATGGGTACAGAATGGAACGAGTGAAGCACTGCAGCTACGCAGTGGCTCACGCACGGAGCATCAGCCAAAGTTCTGCGGAACTTCACAGCAATAGATTTTAGTTCAGTAACCTGATGGATCAGAGTGATGTGTACAACGTTTTGAAAAAAGGCCGGTATTGTGGAGATGACCGGTGAAATCTGTGTTTACTACCATGTGTGAGAAAACGGAGCTGAAGTACAGACTGTCATATAAATTTAGCATCTTAGCCACATTAAAGCGCTCTCCTTCACCCCGTAATGCTGCCTCATCACATTTTCTGGTTTCTGGAAAGAATTGGTGTTTTTCTTTTTTCTCTTTATTTTTGAAGCACTGTTTAAAAGTACAGGTGAAGCTACATTTAGACATGTTTGAATTGAACAGCACTTTATTTCCTTAATCATACTTTAGGAACCTTCTTGGTTAAGGCACATTCATTCTATTTTTTTTTTCTATACTGAAACATATTTTGTTGTGGAAATCAGACAATGTTGACTGTTCCCATTAAAGACAAATATATTTTACGTTACCAAAATAAAAGCACTATGAATTTGGTTGGGTAAAGGCAACTTGTATATGAGATACAGTTGCAGTGCTTAACATTGCGATCATTAAACAAAATGAATTTTACTAATTATTAAAATGAAAGACGTATTCGTATCCAGGTAGACTTTTTTCTAAGTCATACTCTTTTAAAAAAAAAAGGTGTTTCTGCACAATTTCATGATATGAATCATATCGCCAGATTCTTGCCAGCAGATACCACCACTTAGATCAGGGAGAAGACTGTGGGGTGAAATCTGGATCAGCTCAAAGTGAATGAAAAACCAGATCGCAAATTAAAAAATTTGAAAATGTGTACAAAAAAAGGGAAAATATGTAAAAATTTACAATTAGGTTACAAAGACAAAAAAGAGTGAAAGAAAAACAAAGACAGCATAATGTATTTTGGGCATTTTAACATTCTTCCTTGTAGGGTTGGATGATAGCTGAGCCTAAAAACAGAAACAAATAGGGATACTGCAAACAATATTTAAAAAATAATACACAAAAAATAAACCGCACAGAGCAAAAATCTGAAAAAACACTCTGGAAGAAACAGATGATATGAAGTACAGACGAGGAACCTCCCAAAGAAAGCCGTGCAGTTATGAAAATAGATTGAGCAGTCCTGGTGACTTAAACTGAAAACAAATGGGAATAATTTGGTAGACACATAAATATAGAAAATCTCAAACACAAAATAAAAAAAAGACTTTTCCTAAAAAAATAAATAAAATTAAAACTTCAACAAAAATTCAATTTATGTAAAAAAAAAAAAAGTCAGATGTTAGTGTGAAGGAAAACTAGTGGATGTTTAAAAAATGAACACAAAATTCATTAAATTTGAAGCTGATTCTCACTGAAGTAGAACAAGAACTTTACAAAACCGAAAAGGAAGCAGGTGAGATGATGATATTTCCATCCTGCAACATTTTCCTAACAATTGCGGCCTCTGAAGAAAGACAAACGAGCTGTTTTTACTGCCCAAAAAAGGTTTTAAGTTCTCTAGAAGCAGCAAAATACAACCCAAAATAAAAAGAAACATTCTCATAAAGGTGGCTCTAAAAATTGTCTGAGTTTTTTTTACTTTTTCAATGTTTTATTTTATAAAAGTTCTTTTGTGCTTTAAAGAGACTTGGTTGAAAGGCTGAAGGCGACGAATAAATTGAAACGGTCACGGTTTACGCTCTTCTACCTGCGGACTCTGGGCAGCAACAGTGAATCACTGCAAAGAGAATCAGAAAACAGTCTCCATGGAATTACTTTTCTACAGACTCTAAGAGTCTTCGTGCAGAAGGAGATTTGTGTCAGAGCCTGGCAACTAAAGTTTTGGACTCAAACCAAAAGCCAACAGCTGTGGACAGAGTTGTGGGAACGAACAGATGACTCACCCTCCTTGACAACATTTTCCACTTAGACTGGCCCAGAAAGATGATTTTCAAAATCTCTTTTGTGTGTTAGGCAGAAATATGTCATGGGGAAATGGAAACTTTTAGAAAAAAACGTGTTGTGGCCAAGGATGTCAACATTTACAAAACAAAAAACAGATGTTCGTTCAAAAAAGCAATGTTTCAAACAATAGAAAAGCTGTCCTCAACTCTGGTCAAATGTAACATCTTACAGATTGGCCGAAATATTATTGTATCCATTTTAAAAGGCTTAAGTTGCTTTAGATTTCAAGGGTTTTTGGATATGACCTTATTGGTGAAGCTTTCAGGACCCACTCTGATCTTTGGATCTGTTTTAAAAGCATTCCCAGTGATCTTTTAATTATGATTATCCAGTTTTAGCCAAAACCCCCAAAACTGTCATTTTCTAGGACATAGCTTCTGCGGAGCAGCAGTACTTCATCAGAAGTTTGCTTCTAAGTTGTGGTTGGGGACTGTTGGCATGGAGCAACCCCGCCCCCCTTCCCCTCCCTGTTGTTGAGATCTCTCTCCTTAAGTGCTCTCCCGCTAGCTTACCTCCACTGACACCCTCAACGTAACAGTAGCGGTGCAACTAAAATAGCAAACAATATCAGAGTTGTCCAGCTGTACAGTTTTTAGCCAAATTCTAGCACAGACGAGGAAAATGAAGGTGGATATAGCCGTCTACAAATGGAGGCATCAGAATGGAGCTGAGCAGAGAGCTTGTGGCTTTTCATTGTAGCGTACAAGCTTCTTCCTATAAAATTTTATCGTCTGCTCCCGAACAATTTGAATAAACAAACCTGTAATGCAATTAGATGTCAAAATGTTAAAAGTTAGGCAATTTTAAGCCTATCTTTCTTTATGTATGTCCTCCATCATTTCAAAAAATGCCACAAGAACGTGTTTTGATTGAGTACCGTGTAACAGAAGAGTTTGTTTCTAAAATAGCGCCAGGTGGAGGGTTTTTAATTACTGTCGTGGTGCACCTTCACATTCTGCAGGTCTACACCCACCAACTCTTCCACTGCATGGGTTTCTTTCTCATAAGTGCTGGTTCTTTACCATTTCCATCCCTCTCCTCAGCTATGCAAGAGGACAAAACAAAATATAAAGGGGATTGTGTTGGGTCTTCGCACTCATCAGAGTCTCCACAAAAGTGATGGAAACAGCAACAACAAAGGATTACGTGGCGTTAACATCAGTGAACAAATGTCATCAGAAAAAGAGTTTTTCGCCATCTCCATTTATTATTCTCTTGTTTAAAGACAAATGTTCTCCAATGCACGCTTTCAGGCATAAGTAATTGTTCTAGTTTTTGTCTTGCAAAAGCAAACAGCACCACTGTGTTACTTTGTCTGCACTGACATAAATTCTCTCTTTAAGGGGTTCAAGTGAGGGTCACAAACCAATGACAACAATAATGACAACAATGCAGGAAGCTGATCTTTGTCAAAATGCCACACAATATATTAGGTGAGGGAACAATTAGACAGCCTTTTGTTTTGGCTTATCAGTCTGCAGCAGTGGCTCAGAGGACGGTGTGAGTTTAAGCACTAGCGTTTAAGCAACAACATTTTAAGCAATAAGATAGAAAAGAACTAAAATGGTAGATGTCTGTGGTGTTTTATAGCGATTTTTGTGTAGTAATTTATGTCAAGATATCTGAAATTTGTGACTTTGAGCTGTTGATGTCCTAACAACATCTTTCAAATCTTACTGAAGGAAGCACAAGAACAAACCCTGTGAGCAAGATTATTAGAGGATGGAGTTCACCCACCAGGTAACTTTCTGCATTCCGGATTAAAACCTGTAGCCAGAGGCAGTTCACCAGGTAACCACTTTGGGCGTTTTACGCACGCAAATCCACTTTGATTTGCTCCTGTATGAATTAGTATGCTTTTTGATATGATATGACGCAAATTCTGAATGACCCAAGTGCTGGAACCCGGAAAGAGACTCGGACAAGAGGTAAGTTTTAGAAAATTGAATTTGGTTGAAGGTGAGTGTTTGCGTCTTTCCAGAAGGTGGAGCGTCAGCTGGCTGGAGACGTCTTGAAGAGGAGATCCAGGAGCGAAGCACGAGTGACCAGAGGACCGCGACCAGGTGAGTATTTCCTGAGGCAGAGCGAGAGGAATAATAACATGCAACTTGACAATAAACAGGAACGAGAATTGGCCAGACTAAGCACCATGGGAGGAACAACGAACTGGCGTTGACTAAAGATCCAAAGGCTCCTTAAGAAGGTTGCAGCAGTGATGAGGTGAGTGGGAACAGCTGGTTGCGTCCAAGACAGAAAAGGCGGGGGAGGGGGAGAGATCTGTGGAAGAGAGCAATATGTAAAGGTTAATGAACTAAAATCACAAAAACTCAACATTCAAACGGGTGTACCACAAGGATCCATATTGGGACCACTTCTTTTCATAATTTATATAAATGATTTTGTTTTCTGTTCTGGAGCCATCCACAAAATACTTTTTGCAGACGATACTAGTTTATTCATGTCACATAGAAATATCGACTTATTGGAAAAACTCTTAAATGAACAACTAGTAAAAGTAGATACTTGGTTCAAATGCAATAAATTGTCATTAAACACGAGCAAAACTTTTTTTATCATATTCCACACATCCAGACACAAATCCACCTACAGGAAATTGAACATAAATATAGATGGGCAATCTCTTCAACAGGTGGACTCGATCAAATTTCTTGGAATCCATATGGATCAATTTATAAATTAAAAAAAACACAGATGAACTAGTTAAAAAATTATCCAAACTTGTTGGTTTATTCTATAAGATTCGGCACATGCTCCCATCAGATGCATTACTAACATTGTACAGATCCTTGTTTGAGCCTCACCTGAATTACTGTAACATCATATGGAATAACACATATTCTACCTACACGGCAAAACTCCTGATTACACAAAAGAAAGCAATAAGAGCAATAACCTGGTCCACGCCAAATTCCCCAACGGATCCACTCTTCCACAGATACAGCCTCCTTAAGTTACCGGAACTCAACACGTATCATAATGCATGCACAATGTACAGTGTTGTTAATAAATTAAATAGTCGTTTGTGTGACCTCATACCACTTTTTTTGCCCTCTTATCACCATGACACCAGGGAAAAGCATATGCTAAAAGGCAAAAACAAAAATTAAAATGTACAAGCTTCTCTGTCTGTACTAGAGGTCCACAAACTTGGAATATTTTAGAAAATGACGTTAAACAGTCTGCAACAATGTACATGTTTAAAAGGAAACTGAAATTGTTATTATTGTCAACATACTGTAAAAATGCTGCTCCAACCGAAACCATCTATTAAAGTGTTTGTGATTTCTTTCTGTCCGTTGACACTTATATGGCCACACGCCAGAGTTTATGTTGTTCAAATTCATTGTCCCTATTGTCTAACACTTTCCACTATATTACCATCATTTCTCGCATTCTATTAGTATATTTTATTTATGAAATTATTTTCTTTTCTTTTCTTTTCCTTCCGCCATTTATCTTTTGTATTTTTATGCTTGTCTAAAATGCTGGACCCCTAATAATAAGCAGCTGCTTCTGGGATGTCCATTTTTTCCACATTCTGTATTGTGAGATTTGTTGCTTTCGACGCATTGTGGAAAAATAAAATAAATAAATAAATAAATAACTGACAGGCCACCATGACACTTTATAACAAAAATGACAACTTAAAGCCTGGTTTCACTAATGTTTACAACGTTTTTTGAGTGCCATACAGCCGTCAAATTTTCAAATTGAGATTAAACTGTACTAAAAAATCCTCTCAAGTATCATCTATAGGAGGCTCAAGCTCATAAGTCATGTGAAGTCTTCAGAGGCCTTTTTATAATGTAATGCACAAAAGTTGTGCATAGGACTATAAATATGGTAACATTACAGCATTCTTTGCTTTGGTCGTGATTGAAAAAGATTAGCTGTTTCTGCAAATGGTTCCAGAGGAGATGAAGGCAGAAAGGGAACATGTTCTGCTGATCTTCTGCGAGTGAGTACCCCCAAACAGCAAACCGCTTTGTGACACAATAGTTGTGCACTGAATAGGAACGGTGGAGCACATTATTTTTGTCTTTTGTTGGAGTATAAAACAAAACTTTATGGTGGCTGCACTGTGTGTGGCGTTTGCATATTCTCCCCAGTGCATGTGTGTGTTTTCTACGAACATGTTTCATAGGTTAAATGGTTACTATAAAGTATTTTTTAGGTGTGCATGTGTGAGTGTGTGTAGAAGTGATTTTTTTTTTCAACAAGCTGGCGACCTGCAGGTGTACCTTGCCTTCGCCCAACAGAAGCTGGCACAGGCTCATGCAGCCCCGTGACCCTAAAAGGGATCTAGCGGGTTAAGAAAATAGATGGATGGAAGATGTTTAACGGCCATGGGGGGGCATGGTCTTTTGCTTGACAGGAGATTGTTAAATTATGAGCCGTTGAACGGCTTTATTGGGCATGCTCTGGCTCCAGCATGACAGGTGTTAGTTTAGCCCATTTTTTAGGAAGCTGATGATGTCAGATCCAGCCTAGATGGTGATGACCAAGGAGGTGGAAAAACAAGCAACAAGTGAGTCCAAAACAAATCACAGACAGACCAATTGTTTTCAGAAAGATGGGAGTGACGTTGGATGGCTTCCAAAAAGATGAGGAAACCTGACAAGCTCAAAGAAAAGCAGGTTTTATGAAAGAAGAGAAACTCAAAAATATAAAAGCAACAGTTCTGCCTGTGATAATCAGGGAAGAGTGTCTGTTTGTAAATAGAAGGGCAGCTTGTGCTGACTTTAAGCCAGGGGGTGTTTTAAAGGGGCACTGAAGCAGTAAATGACTGGGGAGGCTCCGTCACATGGGTTTCATTTACAGAAGTGAACCAGCGCCCTTTTATGGCAGACAGCGGGTCGAACGCAGAGAAGGCCGTCAGGCTTCTTTTACCATTTAAACTAAAAAGCATCCTAATTCCGCCAGCTGCTCTAACACAAAAGGAGTTTATTACATCCAGTAAATTTAGGATTTTACAGAGATGAGTGGCACATTTTAATGCAACAGAAACAGGTGGTGTAATGATATGAAAGCGTACCACGGTCAGCCATAACAGTCACACAGATGCTATATTCTTATGTAAAAAAATAACTTTTACAGCTTGCAGACGTACGGCTAGAAAGTCGATGCTTTGATTGCACATGCTCACATGGGGTCTGGGCTAAGTGAGCGACTGTGTGGCACCTCAGCACAATCAAGTCTGCCAATCAGCTCCTTTAATGACAATTTATTACTTCCTGAACCCTGAACACATGAGGCCCAGGACAACAGAAATTCAACTGCTGTTTTTCTATCTCCTTCCCTGTCCAAATGCCGCCCCCCTTCAGTCCTAAACAGTCCCTAAATCTGTCCCGCCTTTTAGGAACTCTGCCCCTCCCAGGCACACATATTGTTCAGGGCTTTCAGGAATCTGATTCACGAGTACTAGAGGTGACTTATGCCTAAAAAAAATGCACCGTGGAAGAAAGCTTTCATGCTCACCGTGTAATGAGGACTGACCAGGGCTGATGCATTAGATGGGATGGATTAAAGAGCATGAAACAGCCTTACGCTTTTAGAAAGCCTAAAGAATTCGCTTGAAGTGGAAAAGCTCTGAGATAAACACAAGGGCAACCGGAAATAGTCTTTGTAAAATTAGAGAATACTTTAATAGTACAGATGAACATAAAAATAATTCAGAAAACTTGTTTTTTTTTTCCTTAACCTTCTTATCAACATATATACATTTTATTTTTCACATAAATTCACATCAGATATGCACAAAAATGGCAGTGTATGCATTTTAAGCCAATCACAATGTGGTGATTTGGTACGAACCCCGTCTGCTTGATGCTCTAGTGCACTTAAAAGGTTTCATTTAACTGAAAAGAATTACAATTATTGTTTAAAATAAATGTGTAATTTTACCCTAAAATTGAACTGTCCAAACAGTTTTTGTTTATATCTTAAAAATACTTAATTTAAATTATAATTGGATTATTATTTGACTGGCTTTTGTCTCCATTTTAAGAATACTGAAAATAACAGTTTAACTTCTCTTCTGATTAAAAAAAAATCCTTTAACATCAACTAGTTGTGACACTGCTTTGGCCAAACTTAATTCAACTTTTCAAAGTAATTTAAAAATCAAATACTTTAGTTGGAAAAAAAAGTCTAAAAACATACAAAATCTCCGACTGGCTACAACATGAAAGTGCTCTACATCGAGCTGCTCTGGTTTTCTCTGTAAATGCTTACAGGGTCTGCACATATATTAACTTAACTGTTGCACTATGCTACATATATTTGCTTTTTTTTATTTGGTTTTCAGTGCATGCAGCATCTCTCTTTCCAGATTATCTTGTTTCCCTCATGAGTGCAAATAGTTTTTCTTCACATTTCGTTCAGTGAAGGCTTTCTATAATAACCTTGATAACACTGAGGACAACCCCCACCGCCGGGAGGTGGTTTAGTCAACTGATCCTCCTATAGTCAAACTTTGTCTGGGCAAAAATGTGTAAAAAAATCTCCTTTTTTGTTTGTTTTCCTGAGTTTTCCAGCAGTGACTCCCAGCACTCAAATGAATGGCTTCACTGATTGAATCCCAAATCCAAAACTTCTCAGTAAATTTACTTTGATCGGTTCTGCAGCATTGTTCGCTGAAAGGTCCGATCTAGAATTTTTAACCCTGTCCTCTGGTCTTCACCATGACTGAGCAGGTGACCACATATTGCACTGAAATGGGAAAGAAACCCATTTCTCTCCTCAGTCTTTTGGGATGATCCCCATCAGCTGGTGGTTTTGTGGTTCAGCCACCATCTCCACAGTTCAGCCTTTTCCCAAACAGGCCTGAGTCTGCCCCAGCTTTTAGCTCCCCCATGCCTCTGTTTGATAGACGAGCTACTGAAGAGTTTTTCAGTCAACAGGCAGTTCGCAGGGTATCTGCTGTGCAGCTTTGGCCAGAGCATAAGTCCTCTGAAAGTCCCTGTAGCGGGGCGCACAGCCCAGCCAAGCCTCCCCGAAGTGAATGCGGCCGGTGAACAGGAAGCTGCCGGGGCCTGGTTTGACGCCGCACTGAAGCAGAGTCCGGACTTCACCCCAACTGGGCAGGCGACTGTTGCTGTTGAAGATTGTGTACTTCTGACGGAACACGCGGGTAGATTTCACTTTGATCACCGCTGCCCTCAGGCTCTCGTCTTCCTCCACGGATCGGATGTTTCCTCGCACCACTGCAGGTAAACGGATCACTTGTTAGCATCACACCATTTCCACTGTCATTTTAAACACGGCCCTTCAGTTACTGTTTTGTGTAAAGCAGGTGGGCTTTTTCTGTTGCTTCTTTTAGAATGACCAGCATAGCCTGCAGATTAATCCTAACTTTTGTTGAAAGCTAAACTTCTCCTTAGAACTTCCACAGCTCAATCAAAGGCAGATTAGTCCACTGCTTCTACCCTTAGAGGGGCTGTCATGCTAAGATTAGTGCACTACAGCCCTTCTCTTTGGGTTTCTGTTGGGTGTGGGTCTCTAGTTACCCGCTGTTTCACCATTTCACTGCTGGTTTTATGTTTTGATACAGATATACAGTGTGTATATTTTCGCAATTGATAACTTCAACAGAAAGTTTAGTTTTAGTCTTTAATTGTTCTGGTTTTTTTTTTCACATTATGGTAAGAAAATCTCTAAACTTACCAAAGTCACTGGTGCAGACAGCCATGAGAATCTCTGTGTTGTTGCAAGGTCTGCAGGCATCTAGAGAGAAGAACGGAAGGGAGCCATTTAGGGACATTTCAAAACACTCAAACTGCCACTCTTTTGTACATCCAGATCACATGTACCTAAATGCGCATGGTGATTTGACTAATTAAATTTAGCAAAAACCACAATAAAAGCAGTTAGCCAACCTCTGTCCTATGAACAGACAGCTGCTGCGTTTATAGCCAACAGACAAGGACCAGATAAGGATGAATGTGTGAAGCCATTCCACCCCCAGACAAAATTTTATTTCCCCACTAAAGCCTTCCAGGGTGTCTACAGTCACACCTCATCAAAGCATGAACCGGGCAGAAGAGAGAAGGAGGAAAAGAGCTGAGATAATGTTTCACACTTAATTCCCCTTTACAAAATAAAATTAAAGATGCTTTAAAGTCCCACTCCAATCCTCTTTTGATCTATTGTAAAAGCGTTCTCAGTATTTTTTAAATTAAGATCATGCCATTTTTAGCCAAAATCAGAAATCCTGTGTAGTTTTCTTGGATATCGTTTCTCGGCAGTAGTTCATTAGAAATTCGTCACTAAATTGTGGGCAGGAACTCTTGGTGCGGAGTAAGCCCACCCCCATTTCCCATCAGTCATCCGTTCACATGCTCTCCTGCTAGCTTACAGCCCATCATAACCCCAACCTAACATTACCAGTCCAACAAAAATGGCTGTTGGAGCTGTACAGCTGTGCAGTTTTAAGCCAGATGCCAGGTCAGATGAGGAAAATAAAGACGTAGATGGATCTAGTCATCTACAAGAGGATGAATCAGAATGGAACGGAGCAGGGAGCTTGTTGCTCACCGATTGTTGCCCCTACGTCACAACCTTTTCCATCGTCATTTTTTTTTGGTCTGCATCTTGATTTAAAACAGGACTCAGAAGGTCAATTTTGAGCTAAATTTTCTTTTTAAATGTCCCCCATCATGAGGAAAAAATACCACAAGAACATGTTAAAAACACCAAAAACACAATTTCATTGGAGTAAGTCTTTAATTCATAGCCACACTACTGATGAACCCAAAAAAGTGGATGCTGTCTGAACTGACACACCATTGCTTTTAAAGAAAAAACCCTGACATTGTTTAAACTCCTCTTTGGACGCCTCTTGCCCACCCCTACTTACAGAAAAACTCCTGATAAATGAGATTCCTCTTTCTGTAGACCACTGAAAACCCCCCTTCCAACCCTAATCAGTGTGTGACTGTGGGTGTATGTGTGTGTGGTGGGGAGAGATGAAGGTGGGGGGAGAGTACTCCTACAGACGAGTCTCCTCATAAGAGAAGCGGCTTGACAAAAGGGAGGGGGCAACATCTCAGCTGGGCACAGGCCTCCCTGTCGCCTAGACAACGGCAGTAATCCCAGAATACTCATGCGGCATCCATTCAAAGAGCTCGGGACTCTGGAGAAAGACCCACATACTGCGCTTTTGTACCCCTCCTCCCTGCTCCACTGCTCCCTTGCTCGTGCTCCAAACCAGTTCGCCCCTGGGGAAAGTCTGGCCACTTCCTCCTCTGCAGGAGCCGTGGAAAGCCCAACCAGCCCACAGAAGGCTGTTCTGAATTATGAATCATCTACACTGAGGGTTTTATGGGCTATAAGATCATCCCTTTTATTCCAAACGATTTGGTAAAGGAAAAAGAAAACCTCAAGAGTTGCATGTGATGGTGAAGTTTAATGTCTCTAATTATAACATAAAGCCATTTTAGCTTTGTGGGAGCTGAGTTTAAGAAAAACGTCATAAAAAATTCCTTTTGCTCTCAAATTCCCTGTGACTCACCCTCACTGCTGATTGAGTTGGAGTCCAGAGACATGCGAGCTGACCAGTCCCCCCTCAGCTCATAGCGAAAGGAAGCTATCCTCCTGCTGATGTCCTGATGGGGCGTAGCTTGCATGAAGAGGGCCACTTTCTCCCCAGGAAGCCGACTGAAGCACCGCACCCTCGGAGGAGGGGACGACTCCAGTCTGTCTCCCACCAGAAGCTCTAGGACCCCGTCTTTCTCCAAGTAAAGCTGGGCACCGTGGAACTGCTCAGAGGGCTTTACACAGGTGGTGATGAGACCGCTGCTGCTGCCACCAGGCCCCACCGCCACAGAGGGAAGGCGTGGGGAGAGGGTGAGGTGTAGGGCTCCTTTGGGATACAGCCAGTTTAACGTGCCCTCTGAGCAGTGCAGGGATATCTGCTCCACACTGCCCTTCTGCTGGGATAAACCACTGTGAAGGAGAGACATCAAAGGGTTAATAAGTACTTTATTAAAGTTTTGCCCTTTCAATCCAAAACCTTATTACCTTTTTCTGCAATTTATGCAAAAAAGTCTGACTATCCTAAAAAGTGCAGCAAGAACATAGATAAATACTTCAGGACACAGTAAAAATTGTAAAAGAATGAGTTATAATAGAATGTCAAATAAACTGCTGCGCCACCTACTGGTGCCTTGTAGGTGCAAAGGGCCCAATGACATTAGGTGCCAACTTAAAGTCCCATATTTTATTTAAAGATGGACAAAATATCAGTTATACCAAATATAAATATTTTTTTTAATTTGAAAAACACGCACTCTGGCAATTTCCATTGAGATTCTACAATATTCCTTCAGTCTCCAGTTTGTCTGCCCCCCCCCCCCCCCCCCCCCCCCCATGCTTCCTGCAGGAACCCCTCAGTGATGCAAACTTTGCTTTCCCTTAAGGCAGGTTTTCAACATTTTGCATTTAAAACGCTTCAACTGCAAGAATATCTCTATAACCACCACAAGGAATATATTGTCTCCCTTAAACTTTCACTGCGCAAATGCGCCAAAATAGCGCACCGGTTCAGCCTGGGATACTTGCCTTCCTCTCCAGCTGCACTGATCTTCAGAATAATTCGCAAAAGACAAGCCAAACATTGGAAAGAGCAAAATCCAGACGGCATTAATCACACTTCCAAAGCCAGGCATTTTCGCTTGATGCGCACAAAAATATCCCAGAGCTGTCCACCTAAGATAAAAGAATCAGTTCTATAATACTACTGTTGCATGTCCGGAAAACTCCATATCTCCGCATCCGCTGTTGCGCACGAGAAGTGGACGCACTCTCTGCGCTCTCCGGACTACAGAGCTGCAGGAGACGCGCAACTCCAAAGTTATTTCGCCTGTGAAAACTTCATGAACCAATCAGAGTCCTTCGGGAGAAACTTTAAACCACTCACTCAGGGCGGGAGGGGGAGGTTTCCCCTCATGAATGAGGGAGGGAGGCAGACAAATAACTGTATTCAAAGATAAACCGCTATTGTGTCGCACTGGTCTGCATGCAAAAATACAAATTAACTTGTGTGTGGAGTGAGTGAATGCGTAATTTAAGCATACATGGTTGGAGGCCAAACCCCCCCTGCAGATGTCTTTAAACATACATTTAAAATACCTCTGTGTAAAGGAATGTGCTCCATGCTTGGCTACTGTTTACCAAACAAAATATCTGCATAAAATACGATTTTCTAAAGAAAAAAACCCTGCATTTACAAAAAAAAACAATGTTTTTCAGCTCACTCGTTATTAGTAAAAACAGTAACCCAAACAACAGCAGAAGTATGACTGAAAAACTAACTTTAGAAGCCAAACCAGACAAAAATAATTTCCTTGACTTATCTTTTGTGAACAAAAACAAAAGGAGGAATTTTTAATGCTAAAATAAAGGATTGGCTTCTATTTCTTTTTAAATGCCCTAAAACATTTTAGCTTAATTTTAAGCTTTTAATGTTTGGAACACCCACCAAATGTTCCTGTGAGAAGATGAGATTCACTTTTGTTGTACTTTCACCAGAAAATAAAATAAATGAAAAACCTCAGTACAAAATGATTGAGAGCAATCAATCCTAAACCTACCACACAGCAAAGTGCTTATTAGTGTTTGAAATTCAAAAACAAAGTTTCAATATATTCAAAAATTACAATTCAAATGAAGTTGGAGAAAAGTGAGATAAAAATCGTGAAAATTTTTGTCCTAACTTTCTTGGAAGTTGTTTTAGGCCTGTTTTGCATGTATAGATTTTTTATTTATTTAATCTATTGATCTATTTCAAGCAATTAAAATGAATAAAGATTCCAACACAAATTACAAAACAGAGATATATCAAAAAAATTTCAGATCAAGTAATACATTTAAATAAAAAAACTAATGAACATTGACAGAGGATGCCATCTTCTCAACTCAGACTATTTTGCAGTGACGCATACAGCACATGTGTGACAATAGATTTAATATATATGATAATCATAAATAAAGTCACAAAGTTTGATTTGTTGCTTAAAAGGGGACAGAAGAAGCAAACCTATGTGACCTATGAGTTAAATGATGTGGATAAGCGTGACAAAAATTCTTTCTTTCACAATTACATAAATAAAGAATGTAAAAGAAAGTTGGCATTTTAAGTGTTTTTTTTTTGCTTTAGGTTAGTTTTAGTTTAAAAAAAATGCATGTAAAAAGAAGGCTTTTTAAATATTAAGCAAACCATTTAGATGGCTGCTTGAGTGACAGCAAAAACACAGTAGATAAGGCTTTTATGGTTGAAGGGATGCAGTCAATGTTTCACTTTAGTTTTGTTAATCCCATTTTTTTTAAAGAGTAGCCCCAAAAACAATTGTGTTTTTGGCCTTTGAAACATGTCCTTGTTTTTTTTTTCTCACATTGGAGGACATATATAAAGAAAAGTAAGATTAAAACTGTGTTTTTAAGTATGTCTTTATTCAAATCGTAAATCAGGAGCAGATGAAAAAATGTTGTTGAAAAAAGCTTGTAGGTGTGACGTAGAGCCTACAACGGCAAGCCACAAGCTCACTGCTCTGCTCCATTCTGATGCATCCTTGCAGACAAATACATCCATGTACTTCTTTGTTTTCTTCGTCTGAGCTGGAATCTGGTTCAAAACTGCATGGCTGGATAGCTCCAATGCTGCTCATCATTTTTGTTGCACCGATAATGTTAGGTTGAGTGTATGAGGGGGAGAGAGAGTGTAAACAAAGTGATAATGGGAAGTGGGGGGACTTGCTCCATGCGAACGGTCCTGCCCAAAACTCAGAGATGAATTTTTAATGAACTTCTGCCACTCTGGAGAAACTAAAAGACACAGATTTTTTTTATTTTGGCAAAAAACAGAATAATTATATTTAAAAGACCTCTGAAAAAAGATCAAAAGACGATTAATAAACTTAGAATTCAGTTGTTTAAAAAAGGCGGTTTAAACTACCCACCTGAGTGTGTTTGAAATCTATTCATAATCCAGCCTTGATTGTCTTTCAGCAAACATTTGGGCTTCCTTTGAACTCCAGTGAAGTTTCTCAGACAGCAGATATGATGGTATTTGGCCCCTCACGGTTGTTCCGCCCGTCCCCCTCTCCCCTGCTGCGCCTCCCTTTCAGGTTGCGGTATTTATAACCAAATCAAATCTTCTTTTAAACCAACGGTGCCATCCATCTCTCCAAGCTGAGCGACTTTGGGTGTGTGTGTGTGACTGATGAACTCTAGGCCCCCCTCTCACAGAGTTATGATAAAGCTGCAGACCAGCTCAAAGAGGCATGTACAGAAATCCAGCTGTTTCATTGTCTGCAGCAGGACGAAGCTTTGTTTTCCGCACAGCATTTCAAAGCCGCCGAGTTTAAAGCTCAGAGCTGTGGGGAGTTGGGGGGGATATTTAGTCAAAACACAATGAATGTATAAGGGCATAAATAGACTCTTTGAATATGGGACTGCATGCACATATGCACAACATGGTCGTGCAAAGCCAAATTTACAGATTTACCTTTAGTACGTCCAATCAATTTAATTTGACATTTAAAATATTGTAGGGGTAAATTTTGTGTTGATTTAATTGTATATTTCCCCTATTATTGATCATAGATTCCATCATCCAACCTTTTGTTAGTGTGGTGGTTTCACAGATCATTTCCATCTAACTGCACACAGAAAAGAACCACAAACTGCAAGTTGGTGTTTGAGGTTGCAATCAAACCGAGTCTAAGTTACGGTTTAAGGTCAGTCTGTTAATGTGAACCAGCAGAGCAGCCGGTCTCACTTCCACAACTCAAACAAGGCCACCTTTGACTGGAATGAAACACGGCCCTGTTTTCCTCATACTTTAACCACCGTACCATAGAGGTTTGGCTTTCTGTGTTCATTCTCACCGGTTCGCCAATGTTGTCTTCAGAAAGCGCCTCTATATGCATACGAGAGTTTACGTGCGTGTGTCAGTCCTGGGTCTATTTGCTCTGTACATTGTACCGCTGTTTGTGGGGTCACGTCCAAACACAGAGAGGATGTAGCGACAGTGTGGTGTGACTGTTATTTATGGAGCTTTGACGTTGTTTGTAACTTTCTCTCACTAATGTCTCTTCCTGCTGTTTCAGTTACAAAGAGATTTTTTTTGGTCACAAAAACATAAAATTTTAGCTACCTTTTTAGATCCGAACCAACTGTAAAACTCTTTTAAGTCCAAGACCGAATCATTTCCTAAGCCTGTTTACACAGCAGAGCTTGTAAGACCCACTCTGAACATGGTTTGATCAATTTTAAAAGCATGTCTGGTGGTCTTTTATTAATGATTTTGCTGTTTTTAGCCAAAAAAAACAACCAAAAACTGTAGTCTAGAACATATTTTTTGCAACCTTCAACACTGAAAAAACACTACCAGAGATTACATAAAGCTTTGACCTTTTTTTGCCCTTCGCCTAATAAACTGTCATCAAGAATAAAACACAGTCTTAAATAAATGTTTTAAACAGTAATATTTTGCAAAAAAATCAAGTTTTTTCCAGAGATTGTTCTAGCTTTCCATGTCACCCGAGTCTTAATATGATTTTCCTTTTCAACACAAAGTCATCTATTCAATGATAAGAAAACCTTGCATTCATACTATGATAACCAGCTATAAGACACAGATTAGAAAACTTTTCTGCGTGGTTAGGTTGACCTTAATTGTGGGAAAAGAATTTAAAATCAATTCAGATCCGTGACACTTAAGTGAGAAAAAACCTTGGCATCCTGAGAGTCAGAGAGAAAAACGACAAGCATGTGTTTGTGCTCTGAAGGAGAGCCCATATTTGTGTTTAGTTGATTGAAATGATACAATCCAATGTAAAACTTTCTCTATGAAGGCTGTTTTTAAACAATTTACACACAGTATGCTCACCAATTTTTCAGCAATAAAGTATAACCTGAATGTTCACAGTTTGTTTATCCGGGAAAAAGGTTGTCTCCAAACTGGAAAAACAGATTTTGGAAAATTACATGCCCATTAAAAATGTTTTACTGCTATAAATGCATAATTATTGCTTTATTATTTTTATTACCCTTTTCCTGATCTGTAGAAGTTTGTTACCAGCAGTTTTACGATGACGTTATTTCTATATGTAAATAGATGATGAATTTTCTTTTTTACTTTTCCTTTTTACTTTTTTAAAACATTTTATTCATTAGTAGATGCTCTTTCGCCAAAGTCCCTTCATGAGTTGAATTAGCTGCATAAAGCGCTCCCCAGTGATAAGTCAGTGAGATCAGTGAATGTGACATTTTCTCAGCTCTCCATGTAGGTGATGGGCTCCTGCACAGCAGGAGCATGGAAAAGCAAGCAGAGGCTCAGAGAAAAGCAGGGAAGGAGGAAAAACTTATGCTGATCATTGCCATGTGAGCCCCCATGAGAGCTGGATGTGAAAACTGACAACTGTTGTCTCACTGCATTTTCTCAGAAAACTCATTGTGTGTGTGTGTTTATTTGTATGACAGTAAATTTATCATTGTGACTCACATCTTAGATGTGAAGGGTGTATGTGTTGTGTGTCTGTGGGGGTGTTTTGGTGTTAAACCCAGTGGGAAAAGAATGCAAGAGGGTCCTGCATCAGATAAACAAAGTCAGAAAGCGCTGATAGCAAACACAGCTGGAAACACACAAAGACATCCCAAAATGCTCTTTAATGGACTTTTAAAACGTGTAATAAATTACTTCACTGTAACCAGATTTTTAAGCATAATTAAGGATCATCAGGGTCTGACATCTATTTTTGAGCCTTTGTTCTGGAGTGCAAATATTTGTCATTTTAACTTTTTAGCGTATCACTTATGTGTTTCTGGGCTGATGTCAGTTCTGGATACTCTGAAAAAAAGTCAAAATAGTTGGAATGATTTTTGTGTTTTCCTTTTCTTTGCAGCACTGCCTTTCTTTCACTCAAAGGACTACAAAAATAACCTAATTATAGAGTGTGGGGTCAGAGGTCACAGCTGGGTGACCTGGGGGCTTTTCATTAGCAAAATGGAGGGAAGATGCTGCATGTGTCTGAAATGAACTTCTGTTTCATGTGCTCAGATTTATCTGTCTGTTTTATAGAATTTTACACTTTTTCAGGTGTAATTTTTTTTCTTCAAAGTTTATAGTTTTGTCTTCTCAATCTTACAAAAATGTGTGGTCTGGTTGGAGAAAAACAAAGAATAATGTTGTTTATTCCAAAATAGAAGCATTTTTAGTCAATTAGAATACTTTTTATCAGAATATACTTAAATCTTTGAAAGATTGTTTACGCTAGTACTTTCATAGTTTTATGCCTTTGAAAACCCCCAAAATAGCCCTTCTTTAACTTCTTCATAAATTTTTACAAAATGAATGAATGAATGAATGAATGAATGAATGAATGAATGAATGAATGACTGGCGCTTTATTTGTCAAATGGAGAATCAATACCAAGTCAACAATGCCATAAAAGGTTTGGGATGAGAAGATCCATTAAATTTTCTAAAAAATAACAGAGAAGTACTTGTAGCATGCAACATTAATGCCTTGCAAAAATATGGAGATGTAAAAAAAATTTGTAAAACATAAAAAATATACAAGGGAGACGTAGGGTTAGAGTGCAAGGTGCAGGTAGAATTAACTACCAAAAGGAGTTTTGGGTCATGTTATTCCACATATCAAACCTTGATCATTGAAGATACTAGTAGAAGTGGGCTGCCCCCTTTCTCAGATGGTTGCTGTTTTTTGCTCTCAGTTTTTGCTTAATATTGATCATTTAAACAGCAGGGACATGTCCAAACTCCTTCACTACGCACTATATAGTGCACTATGGCGAAAAAAATGTCTTTTTGTTATAAACCATCAACATTTTCATCTTCGGAACTCAGTGGATTCATGCTAAATCTAACTGATTAATATCAGTTAGAATTTCACTCTGTGAGAGCGATGACATCATTTCCGGCGTTAAAAAAAAAAAAAAAAAAAATTTGCGAGCATGGTTTCCGAATTGCTTTTCAAATCCAGGGCACTAGATAGTCCCACACTATAAAGATTTTGTAGTTAGGGATTAGGGTGGAAAGTCGGACACAGCACAGAGCTCCTTTTGTGTTTTGTTTTTTGCTAACTTTTGCAGATTTTGGGGTACTAAAAACTTATCTGAAGGGAATAGTCTGATCCATTCCTCTATTTCAGCTTCACTAGAAACCAACAGTGCCATTGAACTGACTTTCAGTAATCAGTAGCCTTGATTTGTTTTGTAATGATTCCCACATTCCTCAGTGTTCAAACATACACAAGGAAGCAGTTTAGCTGGAGTGCACACAGGCCAGACTCTTTTAAAGTGGTTATTCACACAAAGTCACCCCTGTTAGATGTGAGGATTTAACTTTTGACTGTAAATGTTTGATCACGATCAGCAGGCGAGGATCAAAAAGCCAAAGAACTTTTTATAACCCCCACAGAATCCTCAAGATGTTTCCTGTGGTTTTTGGCTGAATTCATACTTCAAAGATCTTGCAAACTGCAACACTTTTTTAGATTGCAGCCAGACTGAAAGCTCTTATGTTTGATAGAAGATTTAGTCAGAATTGTATCTGTAAAATAGGGTCTATCAATGTCTTTATTTATCATTTAGGAGTCTAATTAGTTGAAGTTAAGCAAGCTTTTGTTGAAACCTGTTCTGGTGAGTCGTCTTTGCTGCAGCCCAGTTGTGCTTCATTGATGCCTCAGGGGTGGTGAAGATGGTGAGCAGTGTTGTTGGAGCCCAGCTGGGGGGTCAGACGGGGGATCACCGCTGTCCGTCTAGTTTGAGGGTCCCCTACCCCCCATGCTTCTTCTAATTGGCTGAATCAGTTTGGAGGGAAACTCCTAACAAGGAGCAAAATCCCTCCAAAAATTCACAATAGTTATAGTGTTTTACACATTGTTCACAGGAAAGACAGATGTTGGCTCTCTGACCACTTCCACATTTGAATACCTTTCTTTGGAGACAATAGACAAACACACAAAGGGACTACATTTTGGCGGTTGAGGCAGATGTATCACTTCAACTATAGAGAAGATTCCACATTTGTTAAGTCAGGCAGACTTTTCCCAACTATAAGAACAATCAAATCTTAAACACGAACTGTACAATCACTGATGACACATCATCCACTTATACTGACTAGTCTTGCTTCATCAAGGGATTCCACATCTGCAAAACCAAGAAGTAGTACAAAAGAGTAACTTTATACACCCACAGAGTTTTAAAACTCCAGAAACACTGTTGTATTTTCAAATGGTGTTTAATGTTGATTAACTATTTTTTATACTGCACACATTTATTTTCTATGTAATTATTTACTTCAAACATGTAAGTTTAGGCACTTTATATTTTTAACTTCCTGTTGAAGCGGTCGAGTATACTTCAAGTCCCCTAGAAGTGGTTCTGAATCCAAGCAATCAAACATTTACAAAAAAACCTTTTCAAAAAGCAGCAAAATAAAGAGTTGATGGCCACTTTTCTTTCCTTTTAGCTGCATGAATTAACCGACTCCTCCTCTTCCTCCTGCCCTGAAGTTGCATCTTCTAAACTGAGTTTATTAAGCATTTGCAACAGGCTAAAAGAGTTTTCTCATTTAATTTAGAAATGTGATTTTTTTTAAATCTGCCTCTTATCCTGATCTCTACAGTGGGTTAATTGAAGAGATAAACATTGCAATGTATATTAAAGAATTTCTTACATCTAAATAAATACATAATCAAATTGCAGACAGAATTACAAACTACCACACACAATGAGCAACTCCTACTAAAGGCTCATATTTGCAACAGCCCTCTTGGCTGTTACTTCACTAAAATCTCATAAGTTCCTTCCCAAACCTTAAGTGTGTCGATAAACTTTTTAACTGATCATGTTTCACAAGAACACATGAAGTTCAAATATTATTGATGCTTTTTGTGTTGTATAAGACTTTTCAAAGTTTTTAAGACAATTACAATAATGTACAATTTCAGTAACACTTGGATCAAATAAGCCAAAAACAATCGGTCACACCAAATTATTTTTATGGTAATATTTCTTTTGGTTTAAAAGAAAAGAAAATTGACAGTACTTGTAACTGGAGAACCTTTGCATTTTTTCCTCTGGAAGATAATTAAATTTCTGAAAAGAACCTTAAAATGACTATAATTGCACCCCAGATAAGCATTCAGTCGCCTTTTATCTCCCATCATCTTTCAGCGACTCCATTCAGAATCCTCGGTGACGTGCTGCTTGTCCTTGAGGTTCCCTTTTGATCGTATTTTTTAAAATGCTGTCACACACACGGCCTTTTGCCCTCCCCTCTGCTCTCTCAGCACCTGCGCTTCAGCGTCCTCCACATTAACAATGAACCTGCCTTTTGAAAATGTAACTTTACATCTGTTGCAAATGAGGTATCCTTTGAACGAGGATAACCCTTTAGGGGGACCAGTGGAAATGTTGTGTCGCCCTGGCTCCAGTATACCTAAACACCCCCTGGCGTTCCTCTAACCCTTACACCCACACAAAAACACACACCTCACTTCAGGGGTATCGGATCACCAATCCCTCAGGGTGGAGTTGCTTGTGTAGCTGAATGTTCTCAGGATAACAGGTGGATTTGAATGTATCCAACAGGTGGAGTTAATGCAGAAAAACAATTTTATTAAGTGTTTGTGGTGCGAACATCCAAACTGTGACAGTTTAATTCTGGTTTCTATCAGGAAAGGAAAACGAGGCAATCATTTATCGGACAGCGTCTTGTTACCGGTAGTTTCCTTTCCTTTATCTGAGGCGAGACGGGGGGGTTGGAGGATCCTGACACTGATTGCAAAGAAACTGAACGGAGTCTGTTTTGACTGAGTGACTCTTCAACAGAGGTGGTTTCATTTGTCATTGAGCTGCAGAAAAGCAAGGAGGCAAGAAAGAGATTAAAAAAGGGGAGAACCAAACGTGCTGAATAATTAGAGCTCTAAGCACAGACCTGAATTGTTTCAATTATACACATATGCATGAGCTTATGCACTCTCCTATGCTTTTCCTGTCTGTTGCATGCACACACACATTCACGCATGGTCCCGACTGAAGGATTTTGAGCCTATCTGCACATGTATGCTGGCTAATCAGGGCCTCTTCACAAACAGAAAGCGGAGGGTCAGTCAGGGTGAGATGTTTGTGATGGAAATTTGGACGGCAGGCGTAGGAAAACAAAGCGAGACGCCCAAGAGACGACATACTTTACACATGAGATAACACACTGTGAGGGGATGCAAAAACGTTGAAATTGCTGCTTTTTCGTCTATATCACTGATAAGGGGACTTATTGATGATTTTTGTTAAATTGTTATTGAAAAGTTGGGATTTAAAAAAATAGTTTTTATGTTTTATCATAAATATATCCAAGCGAGGATGACTTTGATGTCTGCACTCTCAAACTGAGAATAAACACTTGCTTTATCATGATTTTGTCCCCTAAACTCCTACACACTGTTACATGTCACTCATTCACCACTTGTATGATCTGGGGTGAAGGTCCAGCAATTCCAAAACATGCACTGCTGCTTTTACTCAGTGTGGACGCTGCATTGACAGGATGCATCCAATGGAACTGCAATGCCTCGCTAAGAAATTCACAAAGATAGAATTTAATGGTCCTTCGATTGAGCGGTTTTCAAAAGCTAACCTCAGAACCTTTAACCTTAACCCCCAGCAGCTACTCCCCTCCTCCAGGATCCAGCGCTTGTCTCTGGTCATTTGTCAACCTCCACACACTGATCTGATTATCACCCAAATTGGAATCTGCAGACTAAACACTCCTAAGAGAGCGGCTTTTCAGCAACTTTGCATGGTGACAAATAACTGTATTGAAAGTCAAAGTCTGTACGAGTACAACAAACACAACCTGCCTTCAGATACAGGCTTTCTTACGTGTTTCATCCCTATTATTTAAAAAAAAATGATAACATTACGTCATATTAAAAAGGACAAGATAATACTGATCAAATCTAGACCTCATCATTAAAAGCTTAAAGACCCCAACTTAACTTTTAGGTCTATTTATGGGCTTAAAAGCAGCCATGAGTTTAACACAGAAACTATTTTGTAATGGCTCATCAGCTCTGCTCTTTCCTTGCCAATTTCCTTGAGCATTAGCCAATTTCCTCTTAATTCTTTAAAATGTTCCGATGTCAAGGAAACATGGCCGCTGTCCAGTATGGGTAAAATCATGAAACAGTTTTTCCTGTAAAAAAAAAAAAAGCCCCAAATGGCTAAAAGTAGATGAATATTTCATTGAGATATAGACATTGACCTCACAAAAAATCTCACCAGTGCATTCAAGAATAAATACACATTCTACGGTGTTTTTTTCTTTCTTTCATGATCGATATTAGCATTGTTCTGTTGGAGCAAAAAAAGATTCAATGTACCTGCAAGCAATTCATAGTTTTTAGTCGAGACTGTTTTCTTTAAATACAGAGGTTTGTAAACTTTAAATTTTTTCAAAGCGGGATAGTGATCTCAAAAAATCAAGTTTTATTCTAAAAAAACTCCTTTAAGGGGCAGAAACCCTCCACAACTCCACATACAGCTCTGTTTTTAACTTTACTGATTCATTCCAAAGTTACAACTAAAACTTCAAATACAATGTGGTTGATTTTAGTGAAACGGGATGGGGTAAAGTTTTCTCAACACATATGCAGAAAAAGACTGCAAAACGACAGACACACAAGCACGCGCACACAGACAGGGCACACAATTAGCCTGTTACTCATTGTGTCTGCAGTAGCTCCTGTGGATTGTGTTGTGGAGGTTTGGGGCCTTGGGGTAGGGAGGGGTTTGGTGACCCTGAAGAGCACGACCTCAGGGGACATTTGAAGAGTTAAAGGGGGAAGCTGCACATGAGGGCAGGGGGGATGGGGGCATCACTGGACAGGGAGGGAAAGTTACTGCTTGGTGCCCCATGTCACAACATTCAGTCATTACTGGAAAAAAAACAGATTATTAAAATGCATCCACTATTAGAACATTTTATTTAAATATAAATGTGCTCTTGAAAAAACGCTATGATGCAAAATTGACAAAATAACTGGGAAAACTTCAGTTATAAAAATTGTTGCTTTTCAGAATTTTTGGATCCAACATTTTTGATAATAGATATATTATAAGGAAGACGGGACTACTGAAGTCTATTTTTCTCATCCTGATTTTGGTTTCCCTCCAAAAAGCCACGCATCCACTGGAAAGCCTGCTACTTATACGAGCCACTCGGCAGCTGCCTCCCTCCATCCACAGTCATCACACATCAATCTATCTTAGTGTGGGTGTTTTGAGAAGTGGGGGTGCCTCAGCCAGTCACCTGTTCACCCCTAAGAGTGTGAAGAATTTTAGGACTAATACTGCAAGTTTGGAAAAAACACTGTTTAGTTTGAAATTCTGAGCTTTTTTAGTCAGCTATGAACCAACTCATGAGTCAAACGGAGAAGAACTCTGGCAGGGAGCTTTGTCAGATCTGTAGATGTGTGAAATGTATCCTTTGGCTTCAAGGATATCATCACAGTAACATTCTAATTTGCTCTTAACCATCCAACTTTACCAAAAATGTTAAATATTTGTTTATTCAGCATCTTTTAGTTGGTACTTAATTAAGAAGGCGTGTTAATAATGCACGAGAAACCTTAAATATTAAGGTGTAGGATAGCTCCCACTTCCATAGAAACCATCTAAATTTTATATCTGACAGCTGTTACTGACAACTAATGCGGCCATTTTCACATAATTTAAAAGTAAATCAGCAGATTGTGTGGCTCAGGTTGAAGAATATTCACATTTGGACATTTGACGCCACCAATCCGTTTGATTATCATATTTATTTTGTATGCATACAGACATCAAAACAAAATAAGTACATTATTCAATCAACATATAACGTAATAGTTCCCAAAGAAATGAAATGCAAGATATAAAATGTTGAAAAAGCGTTTTTTCAAACGTGAAACAGAGAGAATAGCTTCAATTTATGACTAAAAACAAATTTTTCTTCACAAGTCACCACACTGCAACAAAAGAGGAAATAAAAAAACCTTTTGTTCAGTCAATTGTAAATAGAAAGTTTTTCTAAAGTCATCTCCACATGATGTGTACAACATGTGTTTAACTTTTTAAGATTTACGTTTATTTCACATCTGACAGAAAAAAAAATCATTTGAATATGTGAAACCAGAAGACAGACAATGCCAAAACAATTTGAGAGTAAGCCTTCATTAGAGCCACACCTGTCACAAACATAAGACCATTGATACAACATTTTGTTATGTTTAGTTTATTAAACACTTTGGTAAGTGCAGCTTAAACTTTTATACTTTTATTGTAGTTCATGAGTTGTGAAATGCGTGAAAACTGGTGGTTTAATTTTTATTTCCTTGGAGTGTAGCCAACCGCATTCAGCGCATAAGGTCCGGCTCAGAACCAAAGCAAATGCATTATGTTAGTTCAGAAAACAATCCAGCTGACCATGCCTCAAGGGGGTTAACTGCATCACAGTTAAGAGAATCTAACTGGCTAACGGGTCCAGGTTATCTCTGGCTACAGACACTTGAAATGCAAGTTTTTGAAGAGGAGATGATGGGAGTTTGGGAAATATCCAACCCAGAGTTTCGCAAGTCTTGTGTTAACACTGTGAAAACAGAAACGGATTCAGTTGTGATCCGCTTCACCAAATTTTCAGACTGGTCTAGATTTGTGAAAGCTGTTGCCAGGCTTAAAAGATTTGTCCAAGAATTCAAGGGAGGACAACCGTGTTCAAATTAGACAAGTAGTCTTGAGGAAAGGCGAGAAGCAGAACTGCTTATAATTAAGTTGGATCAAAGAGAAGCCCTCTCAGAAGACATGAGGAAATTTAAACAAGGAAAGGTCAACTCCCGTGTCGGAGTCCTCAGAGTTGGAGGAAGGCTTTGCTGATCAACCCTAGACTTTAGTTTCTTGTTTCTAACTGCGTCTTTGAGCGAAAATTTTACCCCTGCCACAAACTTGAAAACTCACCAAAATTTCCACACACCTTTGTTAACCCTTGTGCTATCCTATGACCCCACCCTTACATTGAGGTGTTATCCCTACCATGAAAAAAGGTGGATAAAGGTGAAGACGATTCATCCATGGACACAGTGAAGATCACAAATCATTGAAGAAAAAAGGTTCAACGCACTGTCTAGTGGGTCTACATGACCCAACTCCCAATGTTAAAGTGCCTAAGATAAATGACACAAGGGATAAATTGTAAATGACTTTTCTGCAAAGTGAACGACCCCCCTCAAGACGATGACATCACAGCGAGCGATCCCGTATAAAAAAGAAGAATGTGGGGCAAAAGAAAATGTTTCAGAATACAGTTATTCAACCAAAACACACGTTTTGGGGATATCCCAAGGACATTTTGAAATCATTATGGGATGGCCACACGACCTACGTCTTGGCGGCCATTTTGTGTCGAACTCTGAAAATGGGCTATTTTTGTGTTTTTCGAATATATGGGAAAACAATATTTTTGTCTCTGTGATGTTCACAAAATTGCACACACATGCTGCCAGCTAGAGTCTACAAGCACCACAAAAATTTCGTTGACCTTTGACTTTTGGAAGAGGCTGCCATCTTGAATTTAAAAAAAAAAACAAACAAGCAACTTTACTTCAGAAAACATACAAAAACTCTTCCTAGGGATTTTTATCGATTGTCTCGTAACTTCTTGGCATCAATGGCAAGCTACTAAGGAAAAAATATTGAAATTAGAAGTTATAGTTGCAGCTGTCTAATGTGTCAGGATGCTGCTAATAAACTTGTTAAAATGGTGCATTCATGTTTATTTTTCTATTTAAAAAATACCAGCTTTTGTAACCCCTGTAGCGCCTCAAAAGTCGGACGAGGCTGAAGTTGGCGTCCATTTGTTTATGTTTCAACTTGACATCACATTTGATTTATTTCTACATGAAATATAGTTTCCAAATAAAGTTTAAAGCAGCCACAGATATTTTACAGTTAAAGGAAACTGTACTCTGAAAAAAGAAATAAATAAAAAAAAGATTGGACACTTCAGGCCAGTCTGTGAAAACATGGTCTGACATTGAGGAGGTCCAAGGCCCTAAAAAGGCTGGAGACCACCGGTTTAGACATGAGTTTATGGAAACATTGGCTGCAATTTACTTCAACAGTCCTACATCTGCAGGGTGTTACGAGTGTCAGGCATCTGCCTCCATGCATCAGATTCCAGCGGCATCCCGTTCACGCCGGTCTCACTCAGTATGGGGTTGACGGGAAAGATCCGTCAATATTTGGTTCAGTCAGTCAAAAAATATGTGAATCACCTGACTCCTGTTTGAACATCCCCCTCAGTTTCCAACCTTCTTCTCGTTATACTGTGCTGCAATTAAGTGATTTTGAAAAGAAGAAACAATTAACTTAAATTCTGTCAACAGAGCAGCAATAACACTCATCTACTCATGAAGCTTGACAGAGCCTGTTGTTAGAATATTCCTAATAATGGACCCAGCCAGTCACCTCACCACAGTGTATCATTTTATCCTCTGCTCTCATTTCTTCTTTGACAATTCATCTTTTTCAACCTTTCACTCTTCGACTCTTGCTGGGGATTTCCTGCAGTCTTCCTCTTGGAAGGCAGGTGATGATGCTGATTGCAATGCTAGCCATTTTACCCACATGCAGCTCAGTTGTCCTTACAGAAAGAGACGGGGGAGTTGGATGCGCATAGTGGCTGCTCAGCAAGTGGGGTCAGGTCAAGGGTGGGTGGTGAGAGCGGCGGTGGTGCCTAGACCTGGGCGGCAAGGGCAACGGTGGTGCAAAGAGGCGAGCAACGAGGGTGGATGGCGAAGGTGAGAGCGGGTAGAGGTAGGGATGAGGGCGAGGTTGGGTAGCGCCTGCTAATTACATCTGTTTCCCTTTTTTTCACTGGTAAGATTTGCGCTTTGAGTAATTGTGGTTAATTGTTTTGACAGTTTTTCTTTGTAATTACATCAGAAAAAAGAATAAAGCTAAAGAATAATAAACCACAGATCTACAAAGAGTAGCTTATAAGGCCAATTCAAGGGGCATAAAGAGAAAAACAATGATTGACATTAGACTTTAGTGTGCATGTGTGCCTCCCTGAGTGTTTTTCTTTGGTCTCACAGTAAAATAAGTCACCCATGGAGTGTTTAAGGGGACTCACAGTTGGTTTACATTTGAATGATTAAAGAAATTCTGAAAGATGCTGTCTGCAAACATTGATTTTACTGAAGTTACTTGTTGTTTATTATTCCCTCATCAACCCTTTTATGTTTCAAGCAGGGGAATTATTTTTTTGTGCTTGTTGCATTCAGCTTAAATGAACTGCTGTGGGTCTTAGAGACCATCCCCTTCTCAAAATGAGCAAACCCACCAAACAAAGGGCCACCATAGAAGAGAATTGTTGCTTTTGTTTTACCCATTTGAACCTAAGGTTTCCCGTCATGCAAAAGAGAGCGTGTTCACTGTGTCTCTCAGCCTGGGCATTTTGGCGCTCAATAGTGTAAATTGATGCCAAATAGGAAAACGACTACACAGGCATTAAGAAAAGATGTCACGAGGAAAGGGCAGCTTTTTAGCTGTGCCAAAGGAGCTGGGCAACTTCCTGGTCTGGTTGCCAGGGTTACTGGAAGCTGAGCCAGCTGGTGCGTTGGGCAGCCGTTGGGTCTGCTGAGGTAGACTGCAGAGGACGGTTGGGATGCTGAAAAGGAAAGTTGAATTAATGGGGGAGAGCGGCATTTTAAATGTAAGCCACTAGAGAATCTGAACATTTGAGCAACTGTTTGATCACTTAGCGACATTTAAAAGCAGATAAATAGTAGAAAAAAAGAAAACCTAGATAATATTAGTTAATTAATAGAATTGTTTTATCACTAATTTGATTTTAGGTTAACTGCTTATTTTATTGAATGCCTTGTTTAATATATATATGTAATGTTATGTAAATATGTGATTTTACTTTGATCTTTTAGGGTGATTTTTAACATCTTCCCAGGGACTGCAGATGAAAAATAGCCCTTTGGCTAACTCTGGCATATTGACAGAAATGTTTATTAATATGCGCTGCCCCCCCTATTCAAATAAACAAACAAAAAAAACAAAAAAATCTTTAAGCTGAAAGTGTGTCTTTTTGGAAAACATGACATTTTAAAACCACAACTCTAAATTTTTTTCAAAGTGCTTTAATATAAAAAAAAACTTACTATAAATATACAAATGCTGTTCCTTGTAACTGTTTTTTATTTTATTTTAAAGGTATTTTTTTTTATTATGGCCCCATTTTGACCAACTGGTTTAAAGCTTATCTAGATAGGTGGGTGTTGTGGGGGTTTAAGTAGACCATACTGGGATGGGTAAACACAGCTGGGGACACCCATCTCTGGAGGGCTGCAGCTTAACAGAACCCTCCTTTACACATTTATTGGTATGTTTGCTCAGAGGATGTGTTGTAATCTCCAGCCATTGATCTCTGTGCTGAAGCCTTACAAAGGCGCAACTGGCTGGTTTGAAAATGACCTTTTCCACAGTCAAGGTCTCACTAATTCCTCCACTGTCAAACATGACGGACTGCAAAGACCAAAATGTTATCTGCAGTTTCTTTGTGAGTTGGATGTCTCAAGAAAACTGATTCATAAAAAATGTTTTTAATATTATAACCGTTGCTGAAAAATCCCTTTGATGATTTAAAAATGTTTACATTTGTCAACTGAATCCAGAATAAGTATAAATGTATCATCAAATTTATTTTGGCACACATCTTTATTTGGCACATATCTTTATTAGAGTCACTACATAACACAGTGATGCAATGGTAATTCATAATATTGTACTAAACTACTTAATAACAGATTACATTAAAGATTTGACTCACATTTAAAAAAACGAGTAGCCCGATGATGCCATCTTCTGGCCAATACACTAGATTTCCTGTGCTGATCTTTTACAAGTGCAATGAGAAACCACCCAGTTGTCTTTTTCTGTATCTTGGTGTGTAAAATTGGTAGTTCAACTGCAAAAAATGCAAATATTTCTGATCATATTTTTTAAAATAACTCCTCTTTACACATTTCAGATTTGTATAAACGTCTCAAACAACCTCAGGTAAACCCATCTTTCCATTTCTTGCTCTCATATTTTTGCTTATTCAGATTTAAATGAGTGATTGTAAAGATGCATAAAAATAACAGGAAATATTTAGGTGTGGCTTCATTTCATTTTCAAACCATATTTGAGAAAAAAATACTTTTCTGAATGTTAAAAAATATATACGTTTTTTTTTTTCAATTACATTTTTATGCTTACAGCAGCATAAAAGCATAAAAAACGCAGTCTGCCCTGGACAGACTGGCGACCTGTCCAGGGCATCCCCTGCCTACGCCAAAGTAGCCGAGATAGGCTCCGGCAGCCCCGTGACCCCGAAAGGGACAAAGCGATACAGAAAAAAAATGAATTTTTATGCTTCTCTTAACATAAGCAAAGTCTCATGTTAAAATTTGGCATCAAGCTAATATAAAAAGTGAAAAATGAGTAAAGACATAAAAAGCACCAAATCAAATAGAACAGATTTATCATCTTCAATGCTTTTGGATTAGTGCAATAACAGAAGTTTAAGGAAGACAAAATAATAATAATAAATTATTTCCATTAATATCAATTATTTTACTAATAATTTCGAATCAGATATAAACAAACACTTTTATTTGATAGGGTGTTGTTATAGTATTTTGTCTAACGTAATGTAAGGTCAGTACCTATTTTCTATACAACTAACCATCACTCAGAGATAAGGTGTGGTTACTTGTATCAGTAGTCAGCTATGTTAGTTCTAACCACTAGCACTGATACCAGGGTCTTCTCACATATAGAAGGCCCCTGTTTCACGTTGTTTGCATGCTCTTCTCACAGCTCCAATGACCCTCTATGATTAATTTAGGATTAAAGATAAAGGGCTGGCATTCTATAAAGCCAAATTATGAGAGCAGTCCCAATACAGATGAGGGTTTGTTCCCACAGTACTTTTACAGAAATGAGCACAGAAACTTTACATTGTTATGATACTTGAAGATAACCTCTGCGCAAACTCCCATCAGGATTCGTGTGCTCTCGGCTTCCGTTGTTAGAGCGTAAAGCGTTTGACGTCAGCACCACAACATTCCGTCTTGACAGTTCGTACGGGTGGTAAAAATAATCCGTAACGATTTTATATCAAACTAAATTAAATCTGTTTGAGCTGAATGTAAAATTTCTGATTAAAGGTAAGGGTGGGTACTATGTAAAACTTTATTTAAGCCTCCAACAAACTGAAACGGACGTGAAGCAACTGTAATGCAAAAAGGCTAAGCTAGCACTAGCTAGTTTATGTTTTTTGAAGAAACCGAGCTGCGTTGTGGTAAATATTGAAATCCTTGAACAAGTAGTTATGGTTTTACTATCCTCTGCTTCAATTCACCAGAATCTACCCTAAATTAAATGTCAATAAAATTGATTAGAGACACAAAAGCTGTACTATGTCCCCAAACAAAATAATTTCAAGATAAAAGCTTAGCTAATTTTAGCATAGCATCGATTCTCCTCCTCTGTTTGTTTGTAAGTTAGCAATCTTATTTTTGTGTTTCTTGTCGTGTAACAATAATATACAATTTTTCGTTAACTTAAATATATTATCTTGTATCTGGTGTTTTTACTCGAAACCTGAGTGGATGTGTAAATTAATGGTTCTGGATTTTTTTTAAATAGCTGTGCTCGCTGATGGCCATCGATTTCCGAATGTGAATAGTTAATTCGCCGGCAGTCTAGCTGTGATTTTCAGCGGCGTGCACTGTCAGCAAACCCGAATGAATGCATTCTGAGCGGCACCAAGCAGCAGCGTTGCGCCGAGAGATCGTTGAAGAAGCAGCGCATTGCAGGTGCATCGCTAACTCAGCACGCGCCTGTGTTTTAGTGTGTGAGATCCAAGCCGGACGGGACGTTCTGAAAACCTGTTGTCTAGCCAGCCGAAGAGACGGGGAACAGGATAGGGAAACAGGGCGAAGCGGGCCCCGCGGAGCCGGTGGAGAAGATGGCCGGCAGCCCGGAGAAGAGTTCCACCGCGCAGGAGTTCAAGGAGCAGGGGAACCGGCTTTTCCTCTGCCGCAAGTACCAGGATGCTGCCTCTTGCTATAGTAAAGCTATTGTAAGCGTCTGGGATTTCTCATCCAAACACTAATGGCGAAGACTAAACAGTTTGCGCGTAAATACTCTTTATTTTCCCCATTGTGTCTTCCAGAACCGCAATCCATCAGTGGCAGTATACTACACCAACAGGGCCCTCTGCCACGTGAAGCTGCAGCAGTATGACAAGGCTCTGACAGATTGTAAGCATGCACTGGAGCTGGATAGTCAGTCTGTTAAAGCCCACTTCTTCCTGGGCCAGTGTCACCTGGAGCTGGAGAACTACGATGAGGCAATCGGCAATTTGCAAAAAGGTCAGAAACTAGTTTGATTTTTCTCTCCTAGCCGTTCGTGTCGGGTTTTCTTAATCATAACACCAGAACAAAGGATCACAACCTTTAGGTGTTGAAGATGGATCAGTTCACTTGTGCTTTTATTGTGGGATTCTAACAAAAAAGAATTTTCTGTGGGGATGAGAAAATCAAACTTGCACATGTTCTTAAAGGCACCAGCAGTTACAAATCAATGCATTTACCTTAAAACCAGAGCATTTCATCAACTTTAGGTACATTAAGAAGAAAATGACAAAATAAAAAGTATCAAAAACTGTAACGGATTATTTTTGCAAAGGTTTCCTGAACCTTCAAATGTATCAGACAAATGTAAGTCCATATGCAATCATGGTAGTTAATCTGTCCAAGCATATTAACAGAAAATAGAGTGGAAAGAAAAAAGACTTTCAACAGAGAAAATCCATGCAAAATTCTGATTTATTTCACCATCATCAGAGTTAGACGTTTTTTTTTGTTTTTTGTTTTTTACCTGGGCTCATTAGAAAAGAACCAGACAGATGCTTAGTGGTCCAAAAGTAAAGGTTGTATTTCATTTGGAGACGCACAGACCCGATGTTGCCTGAAGGGTCTTGTGAAGCTTCCACAGTCAGGGATGATGTAGGTCCATGTTTTTTTGAAGTCTACACAAAGTTCTGTAGCACTTCATGCTGCCTTTTGGTGTTGAGCTCATTGGAGCTGCAGATTCAATTTTCCTGCAGGACATGGGGCCCGCCCACTCTGCCAAAAGAACCAAAAGCTGGTTCAATTAATAGTATTACTGTGGCTGATAGCACATTCCCCTGACCTGAACCCTATTATGAATCTATTGTCTCTTGTTTGGAGGAAGATGAGACACCAGACTCAATAATGCAGATAATGTGAAGGCAGCACATAGAAACCTCCATTACTTCTACATAGAGCCACACGCTTCATATCCTCAGTGCATTGATGCAGTGATTCACATAGAGGAGCCCTAACCAAGCTAAGTGATAGAAATGAAGGCATTTGAACATTTAGGTTGTAAACATCTTTTTCTATTATTTTGATGATAAAAGCTAATATTCTGACACATTCTATTATTTAGATTAATTATCTTCAACGTTACAATAAATCAATGCTCGACATATTTCAATCAATTATATGCCGTTTACCATTTAATTTGTGTGTATAAATGTATGTTTGTGTGTGTGTGTGTGTGTGCGTGCGTGCTTGGGTTTTGATCATATTGTGATTTATTTGTCTTGCTGCAGTTTTGGGTTTGGATTCAGCACAGATAACTTTTGTAGTGATTAAGAGCAGAATTACATGTTTATTGTCTCACTACGCTGTTACACACGCCTGCAAACATACAATTCTTACATTGGTCTTGTTTGTCTCTGTGCCGTGTCAAGTGTTAAAAAATGGGCAGATGATCTCTGTCTAAAGTGAATCCTATTGTTTGCTGTTTTGGTTAAGATCTGGATTTATATCTGTTCTAATGGAAACTTCACGTTGCTGTGAATTGGCTTTTTCACATCATTTAGAAGTGGAATATTGTGGAGGACATTTTTCCCTCTCAGAGGGTTTGCATCGCTGCAACATAGATTTTTAAATCTCTAGTTTGTTTTTTACTCCCTTTTTTTGTATATTTGATGTTTTCTGCAGCTTTTATTCAACAACGAAACACGGAAGGAAAAGATTTGGTCAGCAGTTCATTGACTTATTTGTCAACCTTCCCATTGTTTTTACAGCTTATAACTTGGCGAAAGAACAGAGGCTGAATTTTGGAGACGACATTCCCAGTGCTTTACGCATCGCCAAGAAAAAACGCTGGAACAGCATTGAGGAGAAACGCATCAACCAGGAGAACGAGTTACACGCTTATCTGACCAAACTCATTCTGGCTGAGAAGGAAAGGTGAGCTCTCCTGGGAAAAATCTACTTATTTCAATTATTGCTTTTTTAAAATCTGCAATCCATATCACCATAACTTAATATTTTAAAGAGAGCTGGGTGATTACAAAGAAAAACACGATGACAATCAGAACGGAAGTGATGCTGCCAAGATCGCGTCAAGACATGTAAGCTTTTACATTTACTCTATTTAGCCACAGCAGCTGTTCCACATTTTTTGACATGTCTGATCTTCTTGATTTATTGATTTACTTTTATCATCCTGTGACCTGCAAAGGACAAATATTTATTGGATATGGAAGAGCTCTTCTCGCAAGTTGACGAAAAAAGAAAAGTGAGTATCAAAAGTCGTTTTTTTTTGGATCCTTCTGTGAAATATTAATGTTTTTTTAAGTTAGATATTGAAAATCCAGGTGACATTTATCTGTATATGCTAACATGACACTTTCATTGCTACCATAAAAGCACAATTAGAAACCATTAATGCAAATGTTTGCTGCTGATCTCTGTTTCTTTATTTTCAACTGACATCGATATCACTGATAAAATGATGTAATGCTGTAATGCTTAGTTTGTTTCTATGGTTACGGTGTGCGTTTCTAATATAGCTAAATGTTATCTGCAAGGATAAAAGCATGAGTTTTTGTTTTTTTGCCAGTAAGGTGTTTTTTTTTCTTCTGCTTCTAAAGTTCAGAGCCCAGAAAAGCTGCCAGTATGTTTTGACAACAAAGCAGTTTGGTTATAATTTAAATAATGATGCAGTTTCTTAGCAACCAAATATGGTTTTTGGTTTCTTTCACTGTTGTGTACCTTCTCTGGCAAACAAATGAGCTGTTTTTGAAATAAAACAGTAGAGGTTTAAAATGCTTGAGACAAATTTTCAAGGAACGGGCGGAAAAAACAGAAATCAATTTTTCTTTTACTTAAGTGGTTTTTTTGTTAAGTGTATGTAATGTTCAGAAATGAACAGATATGCTCTGAATCTTGTCAAAGAGGAGAGACGACTCTTTGCTTCACAATTAGTTTGATTGTTTCTTTTCAGAAGCGGGAGATCCCGGATTATCTGTGTGGAAAGATCAGTTTTGAGCTGATGAGAGAACCCTGCATCACACCAAGCGGAATCACGTATGATCGCAAAGACATCGAAGAGCACTTACAGGTAAAGGTTTTGTCCTCCAGCACTTTGATTGCTTCCAAATAGTTTTGTTTTCTAAATAAGCTATCGTTAAAGACCCACTCCGATCATCTTTTGATCTATTTTTAAGGCGTTCCCAGTGGTATTTTTAAAATAGTTATTATATTTTTAGGCAAAATCAGAAAAGCTGTCATTTTCTAGAATATAGTTTCTGCAGAGTGGCAGGAGTTCATTTGAAATGAGTTGTGGCCTGGAGTATTGCCAGGGGAGCAAGCCCACCCCCTCTCCCCCTTCCCGTGAGAGCTCAGAGCAGGAAGCCTTGACATCACAAAAAAACTATTTTTCAACAGTCTTCTCCTGATTCACAACGGTTTGAATAAAACAAATACTCAGAAATGTAATTTTTAGCTTCATTTTCTCCATATATGTCCTCCATCATCAGAAAAAGGCTACAAGAACAAGCTAAAAACACCAAATGCAATTTTCATCGGAGTGGGTCTTAGAGTAAACCTCCAGTGCAGTTGTGTGATTCCTCTCATTGACCCTCCATACATTTTGCATGTAGAGTACTGATGGATTCATGAAAACGTCTTTGCAGCGAGTCGGTCACTTCGACCCGGTCACCCGGAGCCCCCTGACCCAGGATCAGCTGATCCCTAACCTGGCTATGAAGGAAGTGATCGATGCCTTTATCCAGGAGAATGGTTGGGTGGAGGACTACTGAAAAAAGCACCTCCCATTTCTCCCTCATGCCCCCCACCTCCACCTAGTACTCAACACGAAGCCTGAACTACTGAAGGCTTTTGAAAACAGATCACCCCTTGCCTGGATATGCATCTTACACAAGCAGGAAAAGCCGCACTCTGGACTGCCCAGTGGGAGCCGTGGATCTCGGTTTGCCTCCTCCCTGCATTCAGTTTTTGCTGTAAAACTTCTTGCTGCAACTCTCCACAGCTCAGTGTTCATATGCTGCTCCCTTTAAGAACCCCTCTCTTTCTTTCTGTCCGTCTCTTTTAGTTTTTTAGTCTTTTTCCGCTCGACTCCTCTGTGATCAAATCGAGGCCATTTTCAGGTCTTTTTTGCACATTTCCTGCTTTTCTTTCCTGCTGTTTCTGAGTGCCACAGTTATTGAAAAGCTTTGATCTCAAGTGTTACACGTAAAACACTAATATTTAAAAAAAAACAAGTATAAAAAAATGATCATTTTTAGTTTTGAATTTGGCCTTTTTTTCCCCATTGAATGGCTTTTCATTTGTCCATTTGTTAAAGGTCAACTTATTTGTATAAAAGTTTGACATCAAATGCAACATTTTACTGCAAGACTTTTCAGGACCTTAACACAATTTATTTTCCTTTTCATATCAGTCACCCCATAACAGACAATTCAAATCAGCTGAATGTATAAATGATGTATTTCATAAATTTTTTTAAACAACGATTCAAGGTGTTTTGTTTTTGGTCCTTTTGGGGTAATCATGTCAAGCCTTGAACAGGAAGTGTGACGATGAAATGCTGCATTTAAAGAACGTTTTCATGTTGCTGGTTTGACGTTTAAAGCAGAAATCTTTCAACCTGGGAGCCACAGTGGTTTTCTCTGAATCCTGACCCGACTGTCCGTGTTCAGATGTTGAGGCTCACCTGGAATGACAGCCTACATTAACCACGTGAGCATCACCGCCCCTCCCCTCAGATTCAAGAAATGCTGGAAGACTTACGACCATCTTCTTTCCTCCATACCTCAGTCCAAGTGTTTGCGTGCTGGAGCTCCAGCATCCCTCTTTGTGAAACCCATTATGGTTCTGTGCTTGCCGTTGGCCGGTTTTCCAGCTGAATGTGTTTGTGGTTATACGGACTTGTTGGTTGTCGTTTTGTTTTGGGGTGCAGACATTGTACATAATTTGCTGGTCTTACTCAAAACGTTATTTCTTGATGAGATAGGTTTTTTTTTTCTGGAGAAATCCTAAAGCTTGAGAAACTGTATTAAATGTAGATATGTTGATAACAGAAATGCCTGATTCCGATTTCATTCATTTGTCCCCATTCAACCATAAATTTGGAGTATGTATGTTGTGATGTTTGATGCTAGTGGATCATTAAAAGAAATACAAAGAGTGAATGGAACTCCGCTGCTTATTTGACATTTAGTAATAAAAAGTTCATGGAAAACCTTTCTTTTTTTGTTTAATGAAGTGTCTAAATCAGAAGTGACTTAGAAACCTGTAATTGGCACTTTTTTGTTATTTAAATCCAGTCAACATGCCTTATTTCATGGATTGTTTGGTCACTAGGTGGCGCCGCTCTTCTAAAAAACATTTTAACTGACAAAACTTATTAAAACAATTCAAATATGCAAGAATCAGTTCCGATGGGATTCTGCAGCTGTAATAATTCCACCTATTCTGGCTCATTTAGACCCATATATTGAAAAATTGTTTCAAGAAAATTGATGAAAGTGAAAAGAGTGCAAAATCACAAAAGGAATGACTCTTACCAAACTTTAGAACATGGCAGACCCATTAAGACTGTAGTTTCTTATTTAAGCTATTTATTCTTCAGCTTTACAATTTTTTTTCTTGATTAAAATGTTGCTTTTTTGCTAAATGAAGTCGGTTTTGACCATATATAACTTTATTTATCGGTAGTTTGGGACAGTCAAAGCTGAAATTATCTAAAATTATGCATTATAGAATAATTGAATCAAATACATTTTATTTTTTTTTAGTTTGCCCTTTTCTTGGACTTTTAACAAACAGAATCACAAAAAATAAAGCCAATTCTCCTTTTTTTCAAATTTGACTTGGGGAAAGTTAAATCCGCAGCTTTTCTGTTCAGAAATGGGGACAGTGTGTAGAAACCAGCCCTCAATGTTGTATTTTGAGGATTAATACCCTCCTGACTGACAAGCAGCAATACAGATGTGTCCTCTTTAGAGAACTCCTAAACCTGAAGATCTCCCAACCATTGCATACTGAATGGACTCCGTAACCCTTGTGCTATCTTAGATGACCCCACCCTTACATTGACGTGTTCTCCCTACCATGACAAAGGTGGATAAAGGTGGAAAGATTTCATGTAATCCATGGACACCAGTGAAGATCACAAATCATTGAAGAAAAAAGGTTCAGCGCTCTGTCTAGTGGGCTCCCAAAGTGCCTAGGATAGCACAAGGGTTAAGGTATCAACAGAGGACATTTGGAGCTTTTCAATAACCGTATACCAAATGTGAGGGAGTGGGCTTTGGAAATCCTAGTTTTTGGGGGATTTAAAAATCTTTACTTGGACACCTTTTTTCCCTTCGGTATGAAGTTGGTCTGAAAGCGAGCCTGAGTTAGCAGCTCACCTGCTGAAAAGACATAAACAAGAAAACTGAAGAGTGCTTTCTTCGAATTCTCTTTGGTGAAATAATGCTTGCTTCAGTCACAAGAAGAGGCTGACGTGCAGCCCCCAAACACCAGGTCCATTGTCCCGGCCCTTCAGAGGGCTGACATCACAGCCTGCATGTGCTAGGAGGGGAGAGCACCAAACCAGTGCTGCTGGCTGCTGGGACTGACTGTCCTGCACAGAGGAACCAGAAAACAGCATCAAAATGGTAAAAAAAAAAAAAAAATACGTATATTTATTAGAAATGATTGAAAAGATTTGATGTCTGAGTGATTTAAATGTTTAGTGATGGCTTTATGTGGATCTGATGTCCCATGTGTTTACAGAGCGTCAAAACTGCCGTGCTTCTCCTTGATGTTGCTGTAATGTTGTTGACTCCCTCCTCAGCCACACAAGGTACGGATTGATCATTCAAAACAATCATTTAGACAGGGTCTGTGCACAAATCTACCTTCAGAAGTAATCAGTAATCTAGAGATCCTTTTGTTGAAAAGGATTATTAGTAAAATTTCCAGAAAAATAATATTCCACTTTCAGTTGTTCTATTAATCATTACAAATCTAGCAGAACCTTTTTAATATCTGACCTTCTGAAGAATACGGCGTATGATCAAAAGTTTCTTTTTTAAAAGAATGATATTTAAAACAAATATGTATAATCAAAATATACATTTTATTAAAATATTTGACTTTCATTGACTGGCAAGATACATTGTCTATTAAGTGGCAAAATATTGTCCTAACCTTTGTTTTTAATTTTTATAGTCCTTTAAAAATGAAAATTTATTGTGGATCACAAACACTTCTAACCTTTTTCTCTTCTCTTCTCGGACTTCATCACTTCTCCAAATTGCACAAATCAGATAAATTGTTGTTTATTAGTATTAAATAAGCTTAAAGGACACATTCTTGCAGTTTCTAGTTTGTCATATATAATAAATATATATATATATACAGTTGTAATTTAATGATTTTAAATATTCAGAAACTGCAGTTTATAACACCTATTGATGCAAATATGCATTAATCCACCATGGCTCCAGAATTACCTTAATTTAGCACTATGAAAGCAAAAACATAAGTAAAAGATTTTTTTCATAGCTGTTAATAAATTCAGTCATTGAGGACTTAAAACTTAAATAAAGGTGAAGCTTGTGGCTCCTGGTGAGTTTGTTCAACAACAAATTGGCCAAAATGGCTCTTTAAGAGTTAAGGTTGCCAAACCCTTTTCTAGTTGAAGGGTTTGTCTGCAACATGTAATGACAGCAGTTGAGCACAGAGGAGGTAGGTTCATCATTAGCTATGTTTTAACCTTGACAAGACTCTGTCCCAGCCAAATACTCAGCTTAATATTCATGTGTTTTACAGTAAAAGTTTGATGTGAATGAGGTACTAAAATAAAAGAACAACACACTTAAATACATGTTTGGTCTTCTTATTTTAGTAGGTCTGAGTGAGAAAGTTCTGGTCTTCCCCTATGAGACGGATTTCAGCTTCGTGGCTCTGATCCCACAGAAGGAAATGGAGCTCCGGGCCTTCACCCTCTGCATGCGTGTGGCTACAGAGCTGCCAGAGGAGCGACAGATCATCCTGTTTGCCTACCGCACGGCCGACTATGATGAGCTCAACGTGTGGCGTGAAAAAGATGGCCGCGTGTCCCTCTCCATGAGCGGGGACGGTATCTTTTTTCATCTCCCTCCTCTCACCACTTTCCGCTCCAGCCTCTGCCTCACATGGGAGTCTCGCACCGGCCTCACCGCTTTCTGGGTGGATGGCAAACGCAGCACCTACCAGGTCTACAAACCAGGTCACAGCATCCGTCCAAAAGGCACCGTCCTGCTAGGGCAAGACCCAGATAAACACTTGGGAGGGTTGGAGGCCATGCAGAGCTTTGTGGGGGAGGTGACTGACCTGAACATGTGGGACTCTGTGCTCTCCAGGAGCATGATTCAGGCCTGGCACTACGGACACAAGGTGCTCAAGGGGAATATCTTTGACTGGTCCAGCATAGAGTACGAGCTGAACGGGAATGTGATGGTGGTGCATGACGACTGACTCCATGAGAGGTGCAGCACAGACAGGAGTCAGACTTTGGAGCCTGGCCTCAGTCTAGTGCTGATGTGTTTTTGTCTTTCTTAGATTCAAAAGTTCTTCTTTACTTTAGGAGCGTCTGTCTATCCTGAGTTAACCTCTGAATGTTTAGGTAAATGGAGAGAATGATTTAGGATCATTTGATTCTTGCTGCATGATTTATGTTGTGCCCCTTTTTGTGTCTAGGAGCATAACATAAAAGTACGGTAAATATTTTTGCCCGTTTAAATTAATAACAAAACACCAAAAGATTGTCTCCGTATAAAAACAACAAATTTATTTAAAAATTGTTAAATAACAACCACCAGTAACTTAAAAGGTGAAGCAAAAAAGGCTTCGGGGTAAACCAAGGCCAAAATTACAAACAAACCCCCACCTAACCGAAATCTGCAATCTTATCTGTAATCTGTAAACAAAACTACACAGAGTGGGCCTGAACACAAAAACCACAAAACTACAAAGTGCAACACAACCTGAAACAGGTGGAGAACTACAAAACAAATGGAGACGAGTGCCAAAGCTGCAGTTTGGATCCAGTGGGAGCCACGCCTTTTCCAGCACCACACCCGAAAGTAATCAGACACACACACAAACAAACAAAAATCCACAAAAACAACGAAGTCCCACTCTGATAAAAAGAAAATACCACAACACACGGAACAAAAAGAAATCCAAACCAAACTTAGCCACAGCCGTAACAATCTCCCAATAAAAAAAACAAATATTTTTACATTTTCAGCAGCGACAGATGCACTTAATATTCAGCCAATTTTGCTCATAAATCAATTAAGGTCCTTTAAACTGCAATGTTTTGGTAATATTCTTTAAAATAGATAGAAAGTAAACACAGCTTTTTTAATTAAGTCAAAAAGCAACAGAAACTGCCTTTTTAAATGTATTTTTACAAAGCAGACATGCTGTGTGCTACCAGATGGTGGTGCTTTGTTCTGCACATCTCAATTTAAAGAATTGTGTCTGATTTTATTTGAGCCTCATACATTTACTGTGATTTGTAAGATAATGTTTGATTTGTGCACGTACAAGTTGTTGGGAATAAGCACAAACTAAAACATGATCATGAGGCTAACATGTGTTATAAATAAAATCCAGCAGAAATGTAACAATGAACTGGAATTTAAAAAACACTTTGCTGTCTTGAATTTAACTGGATAACCTGTTTGTTGACAGAAACCATTAAGGAAGATGCTGAAAAAGAAATCATTGAAAGCTTTTTTGCACCTAAGTGGTAATTATCTTCTTTAAAATCCTTTGCCACAATTTTGCCTTTGGATATCGCCCTTGTTCATAAATTTTCTATGTTTCAGCTGATGTAAGAGCGCTTTGGGGCCTGAAATAACATCTCGCATGTGCATAACTGATGGTGTTTGTGATTAAAATCTCAGAACTTTAAGAGCCTGTTTTTCATTTTCAACTTTGTATTTCGGACTAACTGATTACCATTTATATTTAAACAACTGTAGCTGTAAGATTAAACATTGTTATATCACATATGCTGAAAAGACAAATAAAATCAATTAGCTTTTAACCCCCCACCCCTAAAAAAATCAATCTTTAAGGTTTTCAATTAGGATTTTTTCTGATCTCTTAGGTGTTCTTTGCTGAGGCATAACAGACACGAGGGGCTTAGGTTACACATTACTTGCAGAAACTAAGACATATGGAGCTGCTCCACTTACAAAGGGCCCTAAAAACAGGCTCAGGGTGAGATCTTCTCCATCCAAGTGTAACAGTAACCCCGTGTGCCGCCTCTCTTCATCTCCACGGCTCCGTGCACCCACCCTCCTAGCCCGCACCACCATCGTGACCTCCTTGCAGAGACACTGGGAGAAGAAGTTTCAGTGCAGGCTTCCTCCAGGGTGGGAAAGTGCAGCCTTCTGAGTGTTTATTCTGACCAAATCACCCGTCGGCTCTCTCGCTGCAACTAAATAAGGAGAAGCCAGGGCCGATGAGTTCTGACTGCGGGTCAGCAGCCAAATGTTCCACCTTCTTGGATGTTGCAATGCATCAATCGCAGTGCCCACTCACTGTGTGGTAACACCTTTGTGGACCATCTGCCCAAGCCGGCCTTCTCAGCCCTCTGATCTGCACGTACACACACAAGCTCACACACAGATAAACCTTTGTTTTTTTGCTGCTCTGCCCAAAGGCAGGAACTAATTCTTTATTTATCATCCCACAAAACTATAAGCATCCTTTTTATTATTCTTTTTTTTGTACTTAAACGCTAAAAACTTCTTATTTTGTGAAATTTATTGCAGCACCCTACACACTACAGAGGCTTATTGTTGAGGGTAAAATGACTGGATCCCTGTGTTGCACTGAGCAAACAGTTGAAGGGCTCCTTGTTCCGCCAGTGCAGGCCCATGAGATCTGCATATTGGCCCATGGTGGTGTAAGCAGTCGGAGGCGAGGCAGCGGCGGGATGTCCATGCGTGTGGAACTGGTGAAAAGGTTTTCCACTCGAGAGGAGATTAACTGCAAGAGGGAGCCCCGCGTGAGCCGGCGAGGGGAGACAGAAGGACGGCCGTTCTGGATTCCTTCGAGCAACTCCAAATAGATTTCCAGGCAAAACATATTTGCATACGCAAGACAGTGCTATGAGCCATCTGAGTGCGCTGTGGCATGTGTGCATTGAGCAGATGGATAATTTTTTAGAGCTTTCTTGCAGAAATTTCAGCCGATTAAATCAGGATTATGAGCATTATTCTGGTGCTCAGACAGAATAATCAAGATCAAGTTGCTCTTATTTTTGATAATTAGTTCATACAAAGTGACCAAAAAGGACACAAGAACAATGGACAGAAATTTTAAAGTTGAGCACATTTTTAGGCTAGAATGATTCGAATCTCAGGTTTTACTCTGTTTTTTAATCTACCGGTTCGTCCTTCCCTCTGGGTTGCATAAAAAATTCACCAGGGCTTCCCATTAGAGTCAGTCAGAGTCAGGGAGTGAGCTTCACAACGGTCAATCGCAGGACATTTGTCCCTTTAGAGACACAAAGGTTCAAAAAAATGAAATTCACAATAAATACCACCTTTAAGTCCTGCTGCCTGCTCTGTCCATTCAGACCCAAATACCACAGTTAGCTAGACTGTGCCCTTTTTAGGATTTTCACACTGATAGTGTGAGACCTGACCTTTCCTGGGTGGCAGTGTATGGGCAGCTGGCTATGTCCGGTGTGATCCCTCCAGGCAGGAAGGCCGAGCTCTCCACCTCTTTCTGCATCAGAAAGACTTAAACAAAGAAGAGAAAAAAAAGGAAGCAAGAATGAAATGAACGATTAGAGACAATGAGAAATAAGCAGATTTTAAAGGTTACCAGTTCTTGTGGATTTTCTGCATCAGGTTTTGTGCAGGAGGTGATTACTAAATCTTTTTTTTTTCTGGAGAGGGGCCAGGAACGCTTACATCTTTTTGGAAAGCAAAATTTAAAACTGGCGAAAAAATATATCCTCATTGATACTAATCTAACAAAGCTTGATGGTATTAAACCAAGCTAATGGATTGGTCATTTCAAACATTCTTTTCTTCTCTTTTTGAATCTTTTTTCCCCCCCAAAAAACGACTTTTTTATTCTTTGAGTAAAAGCAGGTTTTTGAGGCATGGTATCATGACAAAAACAAGTTGTTTTTTTCATGTAAATAAAGTAATAAAAGTGCATTTAGTTCTGCAAAATTACAAATTCTTTTTGCTAAAAAGATGTCAATTACAATAAGAGAAAAAAAAAGTCTTTTACTATGGAGTCCTATACTGTCCATATTTTACTAGACAACTCTAATTTAATTGTGGATTTTGGGATACTTTTTTCAGGTTTTGTTTGCATCTCTGAATACGTTTGAAGAGCCACGCCAAAAAAAATTGTGTTTTTTGGAGTTATGAACATGTTCTTGTGGCATTTTTTACAAATACAAAAACAATTAAGATTACAATTTCTGAGTATTTCTTTATTTCAATCGATGTGAACCAGGAGCAGGCGAAAAAAAATGCAGTTTGAAAAAGATTAAATTTGTTATGTAGACAATACCATGGGCAGGCTGCAAGGTTCCTGCTCTACTCCATTCAAATGCATTCATGCATGAAGTGTGAAGGCTGTAAGCCAGGGGGGTAAAAGAAAATTGATTCAATACGATATATACATGGATTATAGATTGTCAATATTTTTATGAGTTTACCCTGCTGTCAAGATTACATTTATTTAATTATTTTTGAGCGTCCTTCAGCGTCTGACTCTTTTTTTTTTCATCTCTACACCACACAAAACAACTGCAGGAACTTGCAAGAACCAGCTCGTGTTAAATATTCAGTCAGCCTCTGGTTTCTGTTATGAGACATGCTCTACCGACAGAACTGTATTGATTAAGACTCATTGATTCAATTTTTTTTTCTTATACTGACAAATACTTTGTTGTGTAAATCAGACAATGTTGACAGTTTCCTGAAAAATTATATCTTAATTTACCAAAAGAAAAGTACTATGAATTTGCCTGGGTAAAAGTTACTGTATGTGTATATGAGATACAGTTGCAGTGCTTAATGTTGTGATCATTAAATCAAAGGAATTTTCATAAATATTACCATTTTATTACAATGAAGGCATATGAATATTCAGGTAGGGTTTTTTTTCCAAATCACACTCTTTCAAAATAATTTTTTTTTAAATTGCTCCGGTACAGTCATTGGATGTATCCAGTCTTTAGATTTATTACAGTCACTTTTTTCAGATCCATCTGTGATGAAGATGTGATGAATTGAGTAGAAAAAATTATATGACATTATGAGATAAACTTCCTCCTCCAATTCATCCAGAACAAAAAGTATCTTGCTGTTCTTCGGCCTCCTCTGGAGGAGCGTTACACTCCAAGCAAAGCAAGAGGCTGTGTTGTTGCATAAATTGTGGCTTTTAGCAGTGAATTCCCAGTGAAGTCGCCTCTGGGCTGTCCTCTCCTGTGAACATATGACCCACGCCACAGCGCACGGCTCTGAGTGACGGGCCAGGGCCTCCTGATTAAATATTGCAAGCCTCTAAATGGATGGAGATTAGCCTCTGTGGGAATGTTAGGGCTTAATTTACCCTCAGGCCAGATGTGCATGTGTGTGTGTGTCTGTGTGAATATGAAAGGAGGCGGGCAGGGAGCAGGGCTTGCTGTGAAAGTGTATTACATGTTGTTAAAGAGCGGGTCGATTGAGGTGCGGTTTATGGAGTGCACGCACAAACGCAGCCGAGAGATTTAACACATTTATTCGAGCCACAACACAGTAAAGAGATCACAATAACCAGGAAAAGATTTACTTTTTTAAATGTTTCTATTTGGTCTTCAAACGTAGAATCTGAATCTAATCCTAAAATCTGAAGTTATTTAAAGCAAAGTTAAAATATTAGACCCCAATTTTTCTTCTCTTTTTTTTATCATCTTTGGGCAAAATCTTACAGCTGTTCCCTCTTTATTTAGTGAAAGCAATGAACTGTGGTGTCATTTTGAAAAAAGAATAAATTAATAAAGCAAAAATAAAAATATTAAAACAGGTAATGGAGTACCTCCATTACCTGTTTTAATTTTGGAATATTTCATGCCAAACAGTGTTGCAGATAACAAGCTTACCGTAAATTCCCATCATCCCTTTGTTTACACTGTCTCCTGCTAGCTCACAGTCCCTCACAACCCCAGTCTAACATTAGTGATGCAACAAAAAATGTCAAGCAATATTGGAGCTATCCAGCCATAAAGTTTGAGCCAGATGTCAGCTCAGATGAGGAAAACAAAGACGTACATGAATCTTCCGACTGTGGCCCCAACATCGCTGGTACAAGCTTTTTCGAATGTCATTTTTTTTGTCTGCTCCTGATTCACAATGATTTGAATAAAGAAATACTCAAAAATGCAGTTTTAAACTTTTTTTTATATATGTCCTCCATTATGTGAAAAATGCTACAAATACATGCTAAAAACACCCAAAACAAAATTTTTCATCAGAGTGGGTCTTTAGTAAGAAAAGATTAAAAAGTAAATGACCTCCCCTTCCAAGACATGAAGGCAGAATCACCTTTTTGTGATGGAGGTGAAGACTTTTCTCTCTGACAGAGGGAGAGTCAACCTTGTCAGACAAATTGTACCAGTAATTATTCCAGAAAGAAAAGCAAAGTCAAAGTTGACTGGTCTCACATAAATGATTCATTTCTATCTCTGTAGTTTTCCAATCGTATTGATGTGTTCCATTCATAAACTGCTTTCCTGAAAGCTCCACTCTGACTGACCCCTCCACCCTCACCACAACCCCTGCCCAAAACAAAAAAAATGCGACCGCAGCTATTCTGTTGGACCACATTAGTCATGGATGCTGGCTTCACACATGAATTAAAGGACTGCCATTTTTAATTGCAGCCTGTTTTCTGTGCTCAGTTATGCCATCTCCAATTCTGCTCTGAATTATTGATCAGCTGGTTTTGTAGTTCACCACTTTTAAAATGCTTTTAGGGACGTGAGTGCGCCTTCTGCGGTCTTTGCATGTTAACCCCCAACTTTATTATTTATAAAAGTGTTGTACCGTTATGGAAATGGGGATCTATCTGTTTGAGCATTTTCTGGCTTTGGCGAGGGCTTTGTGATAAACATATGTCTGCCTCTGTGTTCATCAGATGTATTTCTGCGAGGCCTTAATTCTCTAGTAATTTTCTCTTCTCATAAAAGGGAAAACACATTCATCAAACACACACCGCATATGTGTGCAGAATCCACAGACAGTCCCACCTCGGTGCAGACACACACACACACAACAACCCAGTGACAAAATGTGCCACACATGCACACACACAAGCACTCTGCGCCACTGGGCAGGGACTAGCCTGAAAGATTGAAAGCAATTAAAACTATCATCTGCAGTGGCTCTGGGCAGGCCTGTGGCTGCGAGGGGGGAGCTGCCACAGTGCATCAGCCTCTCAGTCTCAGCAACGCACAGCGACATGAGAGAAAGAGACGCAGCTCTCTCTGAAACACACTGTCGTACAATCCACGCGCACCCACACAGGGATTTTGTCAGCTGCTGATCTTTCACCTCTTTCTGTGTCCTGTTTTGGGGTGTGTGTGTGTGGGGGGGGGGGGGGGGCGCACATGATCAAGCTCAAAGCCAAAGCTTGCAGTGAAGTTCAGCTTGTTTAGGGAGTGAGCTCTTGTAACTCTCTGCAACAGTTGTGGAGATTTCGTAAATAAACGATTGTGTGATGCAAAAAGGGGAAAAAAAAGTCAGCAAAGCCTCACAGGCCACCAGAGGAAATGGGCTGTCGTTCCACTAAATAGTTGTGCACGTATAGGCACACACACAAACCTGTGCCCATCAGTCTGATCTCATTAAGTGAGCACTCTGTAACTGCAAGCTGTTTGGGACAAACTTGCAGCAGTTTACCTGTGCTCAGATCCTTGGGAATGGTAGCTGTCTGCTTCAGTCTGGACTGGCCCTTAACAAGTTTCCTCAGGACAACCACACCACCATTATCAACCACTCTTACTGTTCCTCTCTTTCTTTCCTCCTCCTTTTCTGCCCTCCGATCAGCTCGCCACCTGTCACTCTCACTTAATGTCGACATTAGTACCGGTGGTTTCCTCATCCTGGTTCTCTTCAGCCCTTCCCGCCACCTCCCCTCGCTGCGTTTGAATACATGTCTCCAATATCCTGCCCCTACTTAATTTGACAGGCCCCTGTTTTGTCAGTCTGACAGGCCCGTAGCAAGACACTAATAGGCCACAGAGACCACCAGCAACGGCACCAGCCAGGGTGGCCCTGCAGTGCCAGTCCCCATCATTCTCGACGTCTCTCGGGGCTATGTAGGCAGGAAAAGACGGCTAAGGGAGTGGTCAGGGTTCGGGGTGGTCAGGCTGCAGCGCTGTCACACCAGCCCACAGCAGACTGGACCAGGCCTCAATGCTGACACCAAGCCCCGCTTCGGTGTGACCCCAACTCAGTCAGCAAACACACAAAGGAGAGCGAAAAAAGTAGCCAGTGGGGGGAGTCCTGGGATCTAATGATTTGGGCTGCCACTCACAGGCATGTCACAGAGATACCTTTGGTTTCTCTTCAGTGGTGGAGCAGCTGGGACGGAGATGTTTGTGCAGGAGTGTCTGTGTGCATCTTGCTTTAGGCCACCTGTCTGTAATTGTTACTTACTAAACTCTGATCAGAGGTAATTGGTGGTCTTCTTTTTGTTTACAACTCAACCAGCAAGTGAGAGGTCAGAATGTTTTAAGCACTTGTGCACGTCAGCTCTTTTGTCTTTTCTTTGTTTTAGCAGGAAAAATATCAAATAAATACACAAAAGAGTACAAACCGTTGCAACTGAAGACTAGTTAATTATTTCATTTTTTCAGTAACATTTCAATAACACTCATGAAAAATGTTCTTCTTTTTGCAAATTTTTTTTAGCTTTTGCATGCATGAAAAAAAAAAAAAAAAAAAAGAGAAGACAACCGGTCATGTGTGTCACCTGGGTCCCAACTAAAAAAAAGAAGATGCAGCTTGTGTCAGTCATTTTTACTGCTAGTGTTCTTTAGCTGTCATGGAGGAAATAGAAGACAAAGAAAACACAAAGAACAGTTATGGAAAACTGTGGAAACATTTGGTTCATAAGAACTTAAGAAGTTCCTCCTGCCTCAAGAGCTTCTGACAGTTTTCTGCTCTGCAATAATCTGGTCTGTCCTGACCATATCCATCACGGTTTTCCAGACACGACAGGGACAGAGAACCATCAGGTCTGCACAGAGGATCATTGATTTCAACCTTTCTCCCATCCAGGACCCTTTACCAGTTCAGGGTTAGGAAGCTGGCTGGTAAAATCTACACACACCCCTCACACCCCCGGACACATCCTTTTTAGACTCCTCCTCACTTTTCAGAGCTCTGTACGCCAAAATCACCCGCCACAAATCCAGCTTCTTCCCCCAAACTGTCGTTCTGATGAACGATTAACCAGTGTGAAACCACAAACATGAAAACTTTTAAACCACCTTCAATCTTGTATTTTATCTTTTTCTTCCCATTTTTTTTCACCTATTTCTTCTTTGGTTTTGTTTACTTTGTCAAATTCCTTGCGTGTGCACTCATACTTGACCAATAAAGCTGATTCTGAAAATGGAAAATGAGAACTAGGTAAATGGCGTATACTTATATTGCGTTTAACTATATAGGGCCCAAAGCTCTTTACTGTCACAGTACCATTCACCCATCCATACACACATTCACACATTGATCCTAACTTAAACTCTCACCAACCTATAACCAGGAGCAACGAGGAGTTTAGTTGCCCATAACACTTCAACACTTGGCCGGGAAGGGTGGGAACCAAGCCCCCGATCGGAGGTCGACCGCTCTATCTCTTCACCATTGCCACCTAAGTTAGGTCAAAGAGAAATTGTACCAGGAGTTGTCGAGAAAAACCTTTGAGAAAGTCTGGTAAACTAATTTTCTTATCCTTCCAGGATAAATCTAAACAACAGCCATGTAATTTGGAATTATTCATAAATGGTTTCACTGAGTAAGTGTAAGAAACAATTAAAGGCCAGATGATTATGTGAAAAACCTTTTTGCTGTAAAGTTATAATTAGATCAAATTTCAGAAGTGTTGTTTGAACTTCTCAAAGTCTTCATCAGTCAAAGAAGAAGAGAACTTTGTGTGGGGTTTATCGTTATCTAATATCAGTGCGGCAGACGCGGACATCCAGAGGATAACAGGCTGAGATGTGAGCTGAAGACAGAGGATCAGTCGGCCGGGGGGGACGACTCCTACTCCTGGGGTCCTTCGTTTAGTGAATTATTAAGGTTTACTAATACTTCATAAATCCCCTCTTTGTCCTGTCCATTACCAGCCTGTCACATCCTCTCCACACTGCTGGAGTGAGTCACTTGCTTCATCCAATTGACAGAAGTTAAACTGTGTTCCAGAGGAGATGGGGGGTGGAGGTGGGATGGGGGCAAATGCAAGGGGGCCTGGGGGCTGGAAGGCTCAGTGTGGACACACATCCGTTCAGAATGCTGTGTCGCTTGCTTCTACATATCCACCGTCGCTTTCTGCATCTTTTCGTACCTTGAAATCATTACAGAGAGCGAGTGATCATCACAGGAGAAGTATCATCTCCCGAACCAGTGTTTTCTCCTCAGGTCTGCACTCATTTACACCACCAGCTCACTCCCTGCTCCTCTCCCCCCCCTCCTTCTATCAGTCCTCTTCCCCCCTCTTTTCCAAAACAGCAAACCTTGCCTCAGTGCGTGCCTGGCGGACTCTCTCGGCGGACTCGACAGCCGAGCTGGTCGTTGCCTGGAGCGCCAAGGAGCTGTCGCCTCTCGTTAGTGTCGCCATGGTGACCCAGGGTCCTGCCTGCCTCCTCCTTGATTAGAGCGTGAGGTGGATGGAGTTTGTGTGTGTGTGTGTCTATGTAAATGTGTGTGGTAAGTGTTATTCAGCCTCCCCTCTCCTGCCCACAGAGCTGCTTTTAAAGATCAGTGATTTGGTCAATTGGCCTGGCAACTTCAATCCCAGCGAAGGTCACTGATGACTCAATGGACCAGTCAGTGAGACAGGCTGTCATGTCACTGTGCCCGTGTTTTGTGTGTGTGTTTCTACACGAGTCGCAAAGTCCCCTGACAAAATCAATGACAAAAAAAATCTATAAAGATGTGATCACAGCACTGAAAGTTCCACAAGATTGGCCAGGCGTGTTTTTATTCAGGTTCACACTTGAATTACTGTTGCATCCATTTGTGTGTAATTTAAAGGAGCGATATGTGGCCCTGTTTAAAATAGGTACTGCAGCCTCATTGCAGACTCACCCACTCCCTCACTCAGCAGGCAACAACTCAAACTTTTGAGTGTTTCATCAGTGCTGCAACATCTACACCATTAATGGATTACACTGAGACTTACAAAGTATTTTTCTTTGGTGTGTGGCTTTGAAATAAATGGGTATGGTGGTTGCAGAAATAAGTCTTCACAAACTAAACCATACAAGAAAAGTAGAAGACTGTGGAGAGTTTAAAACTTACTATGTTTCATATTTATATATTATCTGCCCTGTTATATAACAATTAGCCAGGTCTGTTTTTTTGTCTACTCCAAGTCCAGGTCTAAAAGTTTTATTTTATTTGGTAACGTGTGTTTAAGGAGTGGAAGTCAATGGAGGGTCCAACCTGGCAAGATGGAGTTAAACTCAAATCAAAACAAACCAAAATATGGGAGGATAAAAGAAAAGAAGAAAACACAAAGCAACAAGTTCAGACGAGAAGCTAAAAACCCAATATCTTTATTAAAGCAGATTCAGATGTAATCAACATTAAGGACACATTAGCATTGATCACAAACAGCAACCAGAGTTTTAAAAAGAAAATAACAAGCCTTAACAGAAGCTGCTGAACCTAATATGAACCAAGGTTTTTAACCTTGATATTCACATAGTTTAAAGGTCAGGTTAATTTAATATATTTGACTTTCAATGTACCATTCCAGGCTCAAATAAACACGCGTGTTGTCATTAAATTATTTGTGATTATTTAGAAATGATTACATCGCTAAGTTAAGCACAATAGAGGTGGTTTATGTACATTCATTTCCTCTCACTCCGTTTCAAGCAGTTTGTCAAACTACTTGACAAACGTGTGATGCACATATAGGTTAAAATATGTCTATTTATTATTCAGAGTTATTATAATGGCATCTTTTACATGTATAGGTGGGTGTGTATATATATATATGGAGATGTATTTTACTTTATTTTTTTGTTTTCAAATCAATTCAAATATACATTTCTGTCTTTTGCTTGTCTTTTCTAGTTTATTTGTTAATTTATTTATTTATTTGATTGCCTGAAAAAAAACAATTCTAACTTCCAAAGACATTAAGTTTGGACCTCGAATCTTATAAGGCTTTACATCAGCATCAAATTAGTGTTGATTTTAAGTAATCCTTTTTTCTTTAGTTGAAACCCACTACTTTGTGCACAGAAAGACAAACGTGCAAAAGCCTTTCAAACCTAACCGTTGGTTTGCAGTTTGCAGATGTAGTCCCACTGCCAAACATCAGAATTTTAAAAGAAAACAGCAGGAGGAGCCTCTTATTACAGACCTCTGCTTCCATTTTTTGGGAAGGGCAAAGACAAACTAGCGCACACTCATACTCACCAGCTTCTCAAAAGCCTCTTGGTGTAAAAACAAAAAACCTGCATTAGCTATGATGTAAAAAAAAGTCCTTTCTGAATAAAAATGGGTTTGCTGTCCTTCACAGGATGAAAAACAGATCTTGGGACTCTTGGCACTGATGGCAAAACTCTTGTGAATTTCACAAAGTGAATTGATGCTGCGTTCTGAACTGTCCCCTCTAAGTCTGCGAGGGGCTTTAAATTCCCTATAGGGAGCTTTTAATGCCTTCTTAGAAAGCAGATTTATGAAGTAAAAATGTGTCCATTTCAGTGAATGGAACTACAAAAAAAGGTCATGATCAGAAAAATTATAAATAACATCAGAGTAGCAGTGCAGTAGGTAGCACTCTCATTTGTCACAATGATCTGGATAGGTTTTTTTCATGCCTTACTTTAACTCTAAAGTTGCAGCACGTTACAACAACTTTTTCAAAAGTTTTGGTGTCAGGATGTTGAAACCTGTGTTACAAGAAAAATGTCAGTACTTGGACTTGAAATAACTTAAGAGGCTAGAAAGAAAAAGTGGTCAGTTTTAAAAAAATAAATGTTGACCTTGTGAAAATCTTTGGTCAGTCAACGGTCTGGATGTCTGCTGCTGAGTATTGGGTCAGTGAGTCCCCGGACCCTGAGGGAGCCCTAAATGCTGTCTGTTTTCCCTTCCTCTGTGCCCGGCCCTGGGCACAGCTGTCCATCTCTGGGAGGTTTTTCCCCCATAAGGGTTGAGTGAACGGCTCTGCAGACCTTGTACACATGTTGCTCATCTGTTAGGATGCCCTCTTTCACTTTTATCCTTAAAAAACAGACACTTTTGGAAATTAGCTCGCATTACTGCAATTAGTATCATCAAAGTATTTAGGATGGAGAAATTTTGCCTTTTTTGTAGAAGAAGAATTTGGTGAAACGGGGAGATTTCTGCTGGTTTAAAAACCAGGCAGCTATTAAAATATTACTATAATGAAGGTTAAGCTGTGTCAGACAAAACACTTTCAAGCCAATCTTTGCAAGATTGTTAGGAATCAGATACTGATACAGAGTTAGGTTATTTTATTCAGATGTTCCTTTTGTGAGGGCAATGAACTTCAGGAACTCTGCTGTTGCTTCTACATTGAAGACATGAAACAATATAATGTCTTCTGGACAGATGTGTTTAGTAAGTAGTAGGCTGACCTGTTTTTCGTTTTTTCATTTTTATAGCTTTATGTCTGGAATTTGGTTTAAAAAAAATACATCTGGCGTTTCCAAGAATTTGGAATTTGTTTAAGTGAATTTGGAATTTGTTTAAGTGCAGTTTGGGATGAAATGCAACATAATTCACGATATAAAATAGTTAACTGTAGATAGATAGATAGATAGAGTACTTTATTAATCCCGAGGGAACTTGCATATCTATCCATTGCTCCTCAAAATACACATACATTCAATGGAAATTTAAAAAGTAATTGAGTAAAAAATAGTCATAAAAACATAAAATAATCAACCTCACTAAAAACAGAGTAAAAAGAACAAAAGTATAAGAGCAGTAAAAATAAAATAAAATGAGTAAAGTATAAAAGTGGTAAAAAGTAGTTGCCCGTTTAGTGACTCCTCCTCCTGCCCCCTCCCCTCCCAGCAGAATTGAACAGTCTGATTGCACTCGGTGCAAAGGACTTCCTGAGTCTTTCTGTAGAGCATGGCATGGAGCGAAGGCGGTTGCTGAATGCGCTCCTTTGGTCATCAAAGAGTCTGTGTAGGGGATAATCAGTGTTCTCCATTATGCTGTCCAGTTTGGACAGCATCCTCCGCTCTGCCACCACCTCCACTGTCTCCAGGTTTCGCCCCACCACACAACTGGTTATTTACTTAAAACGGTTGCAATTTCTTGATTTAGTTTAAGTGTTCCAGGACTTTTGATGGCTCTATATGTGACCATTACTACGCAAAAAGCACTTCATGGGTTCATGTTTTATTTGCTTCCTCTCATTATTTGTTCTTGATTAAACACATTTTCTTAAATATGACTAAACATTTCTTCTCTGACGTTTGTCAAAAAGATGTTGCTCCAGATGTGGTTATTTTTCTTTTACAGGAAATTCTCTTAAGTTTAGTTTTAGTGTTGCCATATTGACACTTTTTGCTCTCATTACACCTGTTGGTACCTGTAGCCGGATGAAGTTACCGGAATGCATCAACTGCCTTGATGGTTGAGCCTGGGAACAACATTTTCCTTCTGGATAAAACTGGAAAAGTTAGGAAAAACTTCTAAAGTTCTTAGATTGTTGATGGGTTTCAAAAAAGAGAGGAATCAAATACTTCTAATCGTTATTGTTGTATTGGGTGTTATGAATTGCACCAGCTCAAATAAAATACTTATAGTAATATTGTTATGTCTTTTCTACTACAAAAAATATATAAATAATTATATAGGAATGAATGAACTGACTGACTATGAAATCCTCTCGTGTTAAAATATCAAAGCACTTTTTTGATTTTTGATCAATTTTCTATTTTTCCATTTGATCCATTTTAATCAAACTCTACTTTTATTTCAAAAACGGTCTAAAGTTTTTATTATACACACATAAATTAGAAAAAGGATTGATATTTACATAAAGTATGATTCCCAAAACATTTTGAAGAGTTCCTCTGTCATTGTGTCCGAATTCCTTCCCTACTCACTACATAGTTCATTTGCCATTTTGTACTGCTGTCCGAATCTTCCGTTTAAAAAACAAATTAGTGAGCATGGTGTCCGAATTGCTTTTAAAATTCAGGGCACCACAAAGTGTCGCACTATCTAGTTTTTTAGGGGTTAGGGTGGGAATTCGGGCAGAGCCTGAGTTTGATACAGCTCTGCATCACGTTATAAGAGAGAGCACGAGTCTGCATGAAGCCGTGTGAACATGCTTAAATGAGAGCCAGTGAGAGGGAAACAAGACTTCCCTCTAGCTACAGCTTCCTGACTTGTTTATTTGCTAACTGGGTGGGAGGGTGGGTGGGGGTTAGAGGGTGAACATATGGTTTTCTAAAACATGGACTTGTAGTAGGGAGGCTAAGGCACCCTAAGGGATGAGCTGGCGGGCTTTGGTCCCTGTCTCCCTCGATTCCTCCCGCTTGGACAGCCAGGACAGAACAGCAGCACAGCGCAGCCTCTCAGTCGCAGTCACTGATGCTGCACACACCCTTACACCCACCACCGATGGAGAACAGGGGGGAGGAGAGGGGACTTCTGCTTTTCATGGGAGGAGGAAGGCATGGATGCGTCAGGAAACCGAGTGACACCTTCTTCTATCTGAAAGTGGTACTGCAGACAGGTTACACTGAAAAAACAAAAAGAGGTCTAAAAATTCTTAAAATTTGTTACATTTTCTTTCCAGAAGCTAAAGTGAGGAAGGAAAAATGGTCTTATCAAAAATGTTTACTTTAAGAAAAAAAAATTCCAGTCATATTTTCTTAAAGCCCCACTTTAATTAAAATTGTGTTTTTAACATGTTCTTGTGTCGATTTTCTGATCATGAAGGGCATACATGAAGAAAATTACACTTAAAATTGCATTTCTGAGTATTTCTTTATTTAAATTGTTGTGAATCAGCATCAGACAAAGTAAATGCTGTTTAAAAAAGATTGTGTTTGTTACATAGAAATACGCTGGGTGGGGCACAAGCTCCCTGCTTCATTCTGATGCATCCGCTTGAGGACAACATGTTTGTTTTTCTCGTTTGAGCTGGAATCTGGCTCAGAACTGTACAGCTGGATAGATTCAATATTGCTCGCCATTTTTGTTGCACCGGTAATTTTAGGTTTGGGTTGTGAGGGGCTGTAAGCTAGGGGAGAATGTTTAAACAGATGAATAATAGGAAGGGGGGTAGGCTTACTCTGCACCAACAGTCCCGTCTGCTACTCAGATGCATACGATGAAACACTGCAGAAACTATGTCCTAGGAAACAACAGTTTTTTTGTTTTGCCTAAAAAAGTATAATCATAAATAAAAGACCACCAGGAACACTTTTAATATAGATCAGAAGATAGTCGCTGTGGGACTTTAAACTAAGATTATTTTGCTGTTGAAGATATTTCTTGATAAAGTTTCCTTTTCTTGCAAGACAGAAATAAAGACATTTTATCTTTAAAGAGAATGGTCCTTTTACTTCCTTAAGATTCTGTTTTTGCACACACAGGTGTTTGACGCCATCAGATGTAGACTTTTGATGCATTTGGATTTTGAGCGGCTCCAAAATCAGAGTTCAGCTCAGTACAAGGAAAAAGGAGCTTTGGCTTATGGAATCAGCGTCTGTCAGTGACCTACCAGCCACTGCAGCTATCTCACACAGATCACTGCACTGATAAACACACATACACACACCCTGAAGGTCCATGTGTTTATGGATTCGCTCACTCACTGGGATCAAGGCGCCAACACACACACATATCCTCACACACCCTGCATTGATGAACAAGCATATGCACACACTCGCACACTCTCCCCGTGGGTCAGTGACTTAATATGCACATACTTGCACACACTCAAACACACGTACTGCCACACACCCTTAAGGTTGGCGGTGTGATGGACAGCAGCCCTGATGTGCTCTGACAGAATCGGCTGCTTGCTTTCATTTCCACTTGCTTTTCCCCCATCAGGTGACACCCACAGGTGCCTTGGCGAGAGAGACCCAGCATCCTGCAGGCACGTTCAGGGGGCAGCTGGTTAAGACAGGATGATCGAGACGATGAGTAGAAAAGCGGACAGCTATGGCACCAGCTGCTTCCTGTCAACCACCCCATGGGATCGCGTTGGAGTTCATCCCACTCTCAAATATGCAGAAGTTCTGGATGTTGGGCATCGGCTGCATCTCTTTCCAAAAGAACGCCTCTAAGAGACTGACAGTAACAAGGGCCGCTCTGATTCTGAAGTCACATCCGTCTGTGCCGAGGCTCAGAGAAGGGCAACGATATCTGCAGAGAAAACTGCACGGACTCATGACTGAACCTTGACTTTTCCAACATGAACTCAGCTCCCATTGAAGGCTGTGCTTTTATCCTGGAGAGTCGCCAGCTTTCGTCTCATTCTCTTCTGAATAATTGTGTATGTTCAATTAAGGATGAGGCTGGAAATGCCTCATTGTTGTGCTCCCAGCTCTCTCTTATGACATACTGCAGGGGCAGTCACTTCTGAAAGGACACTTGTCATTTTGTTCGCACTTTGGGATTTTATGCTCTTTATGGACCTGAATAAAGTCAAAGCAGTCACTAGCAGGGTGCATTTTATTTGTGTTTTCCATAAAAAACTGAGATCAGTTTGCAACAAAATTAAAATATTTACCATTCCACATGTCGAAAATATAACACAGATAACATATGGACAAGCTTTTAAAGTCCTAGTTTGATCATCTTTTGATCTATTTTAAATTAGATGCCAGCTCAGACGAGAGAAACAAAGACGTATATGGATCTATTCGTCTGCAAATGAATGCATCCGCAGGGAGCTTGTGGTCTGCCGACAGTAGCACCTATGTCACTGCTACAATCTTTTCAAACAGCATTTTCTAGTTCACAACCAATTAGATACCCAGTAATGCAATTTTATATGTATATCCTCCACTATGAGACAAATGCTACAAGAGTGTGTTAAAAAAAAAAACTCGATTTTCATCTTCAAACCCCCGACTAAATCAACAAAACCTCCGTTTCACCGTTAACTGCTAGTGTTAAACATTTTTGTTTTTTGGTGATCTGTCTGTGCTTCTGTTTTTCTCTAAACTACTTTCTTATCAGCAATATATTTGTCTTTTCTTAAAGCTTTTTTAGCTGATACTACATTGTTCTGACTTTAACCTCCATTTTAAGATCATCAGCCATCAATAAAAATAGGACAAAGTTTATCTCTGTTCAGCATCATCACAACACACAGCCAACTGTAGACAATTTTTAAAAATAAATGAGTTTAAATCTAATTATATATCTACAATTTATAAGAAATTATGTAGGCAAGTTATTTGCTTTCGTCATAATGATTTGAATTGAAGTGCAGAACCAGAGGAAGTCACCAAAGGCACAGCCGATGTTCTGTGGCTGTGTGGCAGAGTTTTTCTTCTTTGAAAACTAGGAGAAAAGTGGGGAAAAAGGGATGAATAATAGATAGTGGCTGAGAGCGATATGAGTTTAGTTAATGTGCCCAGCAGCGCAGGCTAAGAGAGGAGCTGTTAGCTATTCCACCTCAGGCCTTAAACTCAGGCAGTGGAGAGAAAAAAAAAAGCTGAAGATTCATCCTGAGTGTGGGGTCATGCCACACTCCCCATCTTTCAATTCTCTCCATTTGCAGACCTGCAAATGCTTCATTCCCAGAATGTAGTCAATCTTGTCGAATGGTGGGTTTGGGGTTCACTGTGAAAATGTCTCTTCATTTGCATGGGTTCGGTCGTGTCTGTGTTTGGAGGCGTCGGCACAGCTGGATCGGCCTGGTAGCAATGTTGTTGCAGCCCTCGGGTTCCTTTCTCTGAGTGGTAACAGAGTGCTGCTGTCAGCCTCCCCAGATGCTGCTCCATAAGGATGCTCCACTTGCCAGGAGACTTTTGTGTTCACAGTTTTTTACATTTCCAACCTTTTCTCAAACGAGTCGTCTAAAATCAGACTCTCTTTTTTGAAAACGGGGAGATTTCTGCTAGTTTAAGAACCAGGCAGCTCTTAAAATATTACCATCATGAAAGTTTAAACACAAAACACTTTTATATTTTACAAACAGAAAGGGACAAAAGCTTGCAAATGATCTATTTAAAAAGTACTTATTTCAAATATTTGCTTTGTACACTGATTGTCAGTAATTGTATTTAAAATGTCTAAGACAATGGAAAATTTGTAGACAATTTAAAATAATTTACTGGTTAAAAAAAATCCATAATATTACTGTAAATATATTTCTACCATCTTAGAAAAAGAAATCTTTCTTAGTTATGGTTAACTTGGAATTAAAACGATTTTTTTCCAAAGCACAAGATTTGTATATAAAAAAAAAGATTAAATCTGATAATCTAATATTTACAGGTCAAGTGTGGGACAAGTAGCCATGTTCACTGTTTGTGTAAACTGTTGGAAGTAAAATTTAAAGCTGCAAATGTCCGAATCAGTGTTGTTGTTTTTTTTGACAAAACTGAAAAACAGGAGACTGCTGGCTTATAAATATTTAATAAAAACCCAAACTTAAAATCAAAGATCAACATTAAGACTATGAAGTCACCAAAACTGAAACCAGAGAGAATCAAAAGCCAGCTAAGTAACAAATCTGACAGTACTGAAAACGATAGCTCCCATTGACTTGGATAAGTAAAAAAAAAAAAAACTTTAAAGCTATAGGTTAATATCAATAATATCTGGTGGAAATAGAGGAAAGCTGAAAACCGCAAAACAAAAAAAAACAAGATAAAACTAAAGAAGATTTACAAAAACTTTAAAGAACAAAAAGCAAGAGAGAAAAAATGACTGAAGAAGAATAAATCGAGAGAAACTTTTAAGTATGTAAAGAATTAGGATTGTCTTAGTTGCTCAGAAAAATAAAACTAATAGGCTTTTATTTTGAATCTGTAAAAGCGTCATTACCTGTGACGCCTGCTCTATATATAAAAAACAATGTTTTTATAGTTGATATGATTTTAAATCCTCTCTATCATGAAACGTTTACATTTCTGCTGTTTGACAACCAAAGCTCCACGCAAATGAGGTCAGATTTTTATTGGACTGTTGTTCTCTTCATGAACTTCTTGCATCTTTTTTTTTCTGGACATCTTTCCTTGACGGCTCAGGAAAAAAACATTTAAAAAGTGATCAGAAGTGTGGAAAAAAAAAAAAAAAAATGAAGAGATTTCTAGAAAATATCTCAGAAATAACTTTGATCTTTGATCCCTGTAATAAAGTAAAACAATAAAGACAAAGTGTCGTTAAAGTGACTCATTTTTTTGAGCATTATTGAGTAAATGGATTCTGTTTTTTTTTCTCTGAAAATATTTTCTCTCTGACCTGAAAAAAGGTTATGCCTCCACAGCGTTGGATCTTTCTCTGTTTCTCCAGCATCTCCTTCTTCTTGGCTTCTTCCTCATGTCACAGTGCACTCCGTCGTTCCTCCTGATTTACCAGACAACCTCTTCCCCCTGCTGTCACATTTGGTACAGATGGTTAAGCTCTATGGAGTAGCCTGTCAGTCTCCATTTGGCCGCCTGCATGTGACAGCAGGCCCGATGGCTCGTGAAGGGCCTCCGACCCGGGCAGCCACGGGAGAGAAACGGAGAACCTGGAGCTGACCCAAGAGCCAGAGTGGTGGAAGGACAGGAGGTGGAGGCTGGGAGATTAGGGTTGGATTAAGAAGTGAGATGAGAAAAAAGGGAAAGGAAGGGCGAAACAACAAACAGACATAACAGAGAAAGAAGGCAAAAAATAGAAAAAGGCAGGAAAAACAGACTCCAACCTTAAAACCAATATTAATTTCCAGATATTTTACACACACTATTGGCTAAACAGAACTCTGATTATGAAAAAAAAAGTAAAAGTAAATGACGAAATTAGAACAGTTATGATGCATTTAACCCATTTTAAAACATATTTCGTTTGATTGCATTTAAGTTTGATGGTACGCTAAAAAAACGATTTTATTTATTTATTTATTTTGTTTAATGTGATCTAAACATCATAAGTTCTTTGTTGTTTCTACGTTATATTTGTTCGTCTGTAGAAAATATTGCAACACTTGTTCATTTATCTGTCTTTCTGCATAACTGATCCTATAATGATCTCATCTTGATAGCAAAATAAACAGCAGAGATACCCCCCACCCCCCACCCATGTGGGAATTAACCCAACCATCATCACATCTGAGCTCCCTAATAACATGAAGCCATCACTGCATCACCTCTGCCAGTAATGTGGAAGTTCCTGTATTGTATCCTGGCTGCAAGGTAGAAACCACGTTTGACAATCCAAATGGGGGGTGAGGGGGGGTACATGCAGGAGAGGGAGAGCTGCTGTATTGTAGCGCCTCAGGGCAGCGCTCCAAGTCAATATATATCTCCACAGTCGTGTCTGCGCTCCCATTTGAGCGGGACGTGCTGCCCTGCTGCCACTGCTGCCGAGGAGTGACAGACAGCTACAACCGGACGCTCTCTAGGTATGAATAAATATATATTTAAGTGTATATAGAATCTATTGTATATGTAGGATCCCATAAACTAGGAATTCAAGGTGACTGGTGACTTGGAAAATAATTTTTGCTGCAAGTTTGTTTGTTTAATTTATTTTAGTGATTTACAACTTTTGTGTGCAGATTTTAGATGAAATGTCTGATAAATATACTTACTTTTTAAATGTTTTATTATTAAATTAAAATAATTAATTGAATCACAGGTTTTTGACACCAATGCAGTAAGATAACTTTTTAGGATTATTCATGCATTTTTTAAAACTTTTATACAATTAATCCAATACTTGCATTTCTGTTTGAACAACAAACTCTTTTGTTTTTTTTCTTTTCCAGAACTCTTTTTGTAAACGGAGGCAAACAGAATTTTCATCTGAGGTGCAGTATTTATTTGTCATGAATCCACAAAAAAGACGTGTTTAAAAGTGACCTAAAATATAATTATTTGGCGTGTGTATATATTTATATTTTAGAAAAAGATTCAGTGTGCTAGGTTGAGTGGAGAGGCTGCTGTGCGTGCAGCTTGTTAAAGCTTTTATTGTGGCAAAACTCCTTAATTGCCACAATAGATGTTCAAGCGGTCGGACTCGCATGATCATCATCCCTAAAAGCTGAAAACAAGACCGCAGGGTTTGGATATGGGGACATGGGGAGGCAAAGTGCACAGCTGCTGGAGGGAGGTGCAGATAGCAGTGGCCAGGAGAGGGGAAAAATGCACTGTAAAAATGATTTTTATTGATTGGCTCGTAGCAGCAGCTGTTAGACTCCATTATGAGCTCAAAGCTCAGGTCAGAGCCCTCAGGCGCAGAAGTGAGCAAATCAAATGGTCAGCCACTAACAGACTAGTTCTATGGGTCCGCATGGGAGAGCAGTCAGGAAGCAGCCTGCCACCCTGCGTTAGACTCACAGGGTCCTTCATCATCAACCTTCACGCTGCTGCTTAATAGATTAGGCTGCCCATCAGTGAAACTGCCAATTCATCACCAGTGCTCACCTCAACAACCTTTATTTCAAAACCTTGTCATGCACGTGAGCGGAAAAAGATTAAAGGTTTTCTTTTTCCCACTTTTTTCTTCTTCTTTACAACAGAGATCCACAACTTTACCCAGGCTTTCATCTTCAAAAAAAAAAAAAAAAAAACTGAGGAAAAATACCCAAAATAAAAGCCTCGAGGGTTTCCAAACTTGTGAAACAAATAGCTGCACACGTTACTGCAGGCTGCAGCCAACGGCATCCCTCTCGCTATGAAAAGATCAGAAAGTTTCTGTGACCGCAGAGCTGAAATAAAGGGAGTTGAAATTTTTGATCAGAATATAAAAAGATGAAATATGGTCACGTTAGAGCCAAAAAGGTCCAATAAATTAATAGCACAAAGACTGAAATAAATCCGCCCAACTTTAATGTTTTTTACAATATTTTTAGGACTAAAATTATATAAAAGTAAATATAAAGATTTCATGTTTTTTCTGTCAATCTAAACTATAAATTTATTTGCATATGGGCACCAAACACATTTTGTTAGCAATGAACAAAATACACCTGACCCTAATCTCTGTACTGTAGATTTAAAAGTATGAGGGGTGCAGAACTTACACTCTATGTCCTGACCCAGATCCCAGTCCTGGCACTAATGACGCCCAATAGGCATAATGCCAGGCTCTCATTAGGAATCAAACCTCAAACGCCCGACTTCTCTCCCTCCATGGCAGCACTGCGCAACCCTCAGTATGGCTGCGCCTGTAGCTCCCCTCCGAGGGTTCTTACCCTAAGCTCTGTGTCGTAAGACCCCCAGCACAGGTGCAGAGTCCCCTGTGACCACCCTGTTTGCCCCCCAGCTCTGCGCCCTGCTACTGCATGGTGCTGCACTGGAACTAATGAGCAGTGGCAGGTACAGTGCGAGCGGTGAACTCTCCCTACAGTTAGGCTAGTGGCAGCACTTAGGAAGACAACAAATGTGCTCAGCTAATACACATATGTGCACAATGGTGCGTACAACCTTTTGGTGTGCACACAAATATGGATGTCTGTCAGAAAAATGCAAAAAACACTAAGTATTTTTTGTTTTTTTGTTTTACAGGTTTTGGCGCAAGTAATCAAGACTTTGAATGTCAATTCATGCAGGAAACAAAGGAAGAACCTGCTTCAGTTGAAATGCACGTTAACAAAACAGAAGAATCTAGACGTTTGGCGTAAAAATTGACTGCCTCCACAAACGTTGTTTTAAAACCAGACCTTCATCATGTCCAAGGACGACATCTGCAAAGTGACGTCTGCTAGCAAACACAAGGAGCGCAAGCCCAAGAAGCCCCATTACATTCCTCGACCATGGGGGAAACCCTACAACTACAAATGCTTCCAGTGTCCTTTTACCTGCATGGAGAAGTCCCACCTGTACAATCACATGAAGTACAGCCTCTGTAAGAACTCCTTGTCCCTACTCATTGAGTCAGACTGGCCGTACAAGAAAGGCAACATCCTGCACCCTGATCAGCTGCGACCCTTCCAGCAGGCACACGGCCTCCACGTTGGTAGGAAAGATGATGTGGAGCAGTCGGTGCACAGTGAGGAGAAGTCTGGGCAACGGAGGTCTGTAGAGGCAGAGGGGGAGAGCAGGGAGATTCACAGAGAGGAGGAAGAAGAAGAGGGAGGGCAGGAAGAGCAAGTTGAAGTCTCTGGGGTCACCAAGAAAATGTTTAGCAGAGGGGATGCCGCAGACGGCAGCACCAGGTTCAAGGAGCCAGTTTCCGAGCTTTTGATGAGTGACGTGCTATCTTTAGAAGATCAGCTGTTCCGCGCGCGCTCTGTAGAAGTAGAAGCCCACCTCAGACACCAGAAGTTGCCGAAGACGTGTCTCAGCACTCCCGGGCTGCTTTCAGAGCACTGGCGGCTACTAGCATCCAGCCACATGAAAACCAAAGCAGAAGGTGCTCCAGCTCGAGTGAGTGGTTCAATACCCTGTTACCCTCCTCCACCCACCCTGGTTGACTACCAGGACCCTGCTGGACTCAACCTTTCAATGTTCGGAGTGGGTTACCCCATTAGCCCCAGCCTTTTCTCTTACGTGAATTCAGCTCTGCCCGGTGCAGCGTCCAGCATCAGCTCTCAGTCCCACGCACAGCTCACCCAGCTTCCCTTCCTCGCATCAGCCACTCAGCTGATGCACCCAGCCTCCACCGCACACACAGACAGAACCATCATCCCTTCTCGCCTCTACCCCTTCTTGTGCGAACACGCATTCGGACCTGCTTCCGCTCCGAATGAAGCCAGCAAACCCCCTAAGACTTCCACTAACTGTTTGGACGTGGGTCCTTTGTCCGGCTTTCAGCCAAAAGTCAATCTGTGGAAGGTGCCCGCTTTGATGCCAGGGAACACCGTGTCCCCAGCAAGTTGGGTGTCTTCTCAGAGAGACTCTCCTGATCAAAACTGCAGGCTGGAAGAAAAAGTGCAGACGGCTGCCAAGGAAAGCAAAGCAAGCCAGGGTCTCAAGAGGACAGGAAGTGCGCTGAGAATTCAGGAGACACCACCAGAGAAGAAGTCAACCATGGGCTTTGCTGTCAACCTTCTGAAAAACATTCAGACTGCAACGACTGACAAACTACTCTACCGAAGCAGGTAAATGTGCTTTCTCATTTCTTTGCAGACTCAACAAATAAGAGCATTCATCATTTGTCGATTTAATTCTTCCTCCTACTGTTAGTCTGCAGGATGCTCAACTCCAGGTCCGGTCCAGTGAACTGTGGTGCAACAATCCTCTTACAAGCCCCAATAGTGAAAGTATCTTTCTATCACCTGCTGGGAAAACAAGCACCCAAGACTCGAATACCGCCGACAGAATAAAGGAAGGAGCTTCTGAGTCCGTGGCTGCTCTCCTCACCAATCTCTCCAAGGCGCTGCAGGAGTATCAGGAGGCCGAGCACAAGATCTCCCACCTAGAAAAGGAGGACCTTAGTGCTCAGCGGCACCTTTGGGAACACCTCAGCAAAATCCGCAGCGAGCTATCTCACATCCACCAGGCACTGGAGAGGTCAGCTGTCCAGAGTGATGGACCTCTTGACCTGTCGGTTAAGAGGGACTCGACAGACTCGGCTGGTGAGCAGATTGCACAGGAGAACGCCGGCCTTCAAGACAACACAACTGATACGGAAGAGGAGGAGGATGAGGAGCTGGACGAGAAAAAAGAGGATGAGGATGAGAACGACAGGAAGGCGTTGAGGGCTTCACTGGAAAGTCGGAAGCAGTCACTGGACATGCTGATCAAGATCAGTCAGGCCTCAGTGGTAAACACAGACGTTCTCTCTCCGGGGGGCCTTGGCCTGAGGCCGGCTGAGGCCTTGTGGCCGAGCAGAACCACCAAGTGTGAGGCCGACTCCAGCGTCCTGCTGTGTCCCGACGGTCGATCGGTCATGTTCACTGACATCCCCTCCTCTATCAAACCTCAAAAGAGATCGCCATCAATACACCGCCTGGAGTCTCAGTGTCCTCTGAGCCCGCTGGCTGTTCCTGACAGCTAAATTCCCGACACTCCCACAGGACAGAAAACACACAGTTGGTCAATGTACTGTCGTCTTTCTCACACATTTGATATCCACTGGCTGGAAGAACTCTTTCATGTGTCTCCACAAAAGAAATGTGCACCTTAAAAGACAAACAGAGAATGAATAGAAAAGTAGGACAGATTTTTTTTTTGTAACACACCGAGGCGTTGATTGTTCAAAGACAATCAATACTGGGATACGAAGACAATCAATACTAGGATTGACTAATCTTGTAAATATTGCAAATGTGTATATTGTTCCCTTAAAGGGTAACATGTTTCTAAAAAAAATGATGTGATGTACATTTTACTTAACAAAATAAAATGTATTATACACTGAGTCCATTGTTGTTTTATTACAGACATTGATGGAAATGAAAAATCTTTTAAAAATCCCAAAGGAATTAGGGTCATTTTTTATTCATGCATGCAGTGGGTTTCTGCACATTGAAAGACAGTTAATATTCAGCAGATCAGATGCACCTGCACTAAAGGTGAAGCAGCTCCTGAAGCTAAAACTGCCACAGAGGGCGTCACCTGCAGAAGATGCTGCCCTGCAAAGGTCAGCAGAACGATGAAGACCGCTCTGTGGATTCAAGTCGGACGCCAGCTACCAGCGTTCCATATTAGCAGATCAGCCCTGTCACCAACATAACACTCAACACACAACAAAGGTCAAGTGCCAGGAGCACCAGAGGAACCACCTGACCTCCATCCCATAGCCGTCAGTTTAAATTCTCCAAATTTATTCTTCTCCTTGTGATTACAAAATGTAAACGTTCTAATAAAATAAAGTTCAATTTACAGGGAAGAAAACAGTTTTGCACTTACGTATCATTTTGTTGGGAAATGCATAATAAATATAAATACTTTTTTAAATGTAGCATTTTTGATTAAAACCCTTATCTATAACCTAAAACCATTAAAAATGAATTAAAAATATTTCAGTTCTTCTAATTAAAGCTACTCCGACTGCAACATTTGCATCTCATTTTTTGTTTGCTTCAATTAAAAATATTTAAATAATTTAGTGTTTTCATTAACATTTATTTTACCAGTTGAGAACAAATTCTCATTAACAATGATGACCTGGCAGCAAAAAATCAGTACTATTTTAAAATATTTCGTTTTTTGTGCATTTTTGCTGAACCACTTTATGTTTTTGTGGCCGTTTTATTCATTTTGTGTAAAGATGAAATGGGCACTTCCACTTTTGCAACTGAATCCTTATCCTACTGTGGCTTTGGCCTATAAATATTAAATTATGGCTAATTTAGGTTTACATTTTTAAGTTTTCACCTGGCAGCTTTGATGTTCTGATGGCTCCATCAAGTGGACAAATCCAGACTCGCTCTGCTGAGGAATTCTGCTTTAGTTCCTCCTGAGAGGAAAAAGGAAGCAGACATGCAAACTAAGTGAATGCTCTCATCAAAAATAGGTAGAAAAAATAATAGACCATATAAACATACTTTGTAAAGATAGATGTGTTTGTTTCTTTGTTGCTGTTTTAGTTTGTAAATGACAAGGATCCCTTTTTTTGCAAAGGCGTAGGTGTCTGTAACTTGAGGCTTCAGAACCACGTGTGGTTCTTTTGTCCCTCCATTGTGGCTCTTTGGCTTTAAAATTTTTTTTAATGCTTTGAAAAATTAATAAGTTAGTAAATTGCCACAGGATGTGCTTTATTTTGAAAGGAACAATTATCTAAAAATTATTTGCTAAAAACAACAATGTTATCATTTAATTATTGTAAATATTTAAAAGCTAGGTTTTATAAATAAAAGGCTTAAAATAATTTTAAATGGTTTTTTTTTTTTACCAAACACGTGGCTCTCATTGGCTTTAAAGGTTCCAGGCCCCTGGTTTCAGAGAAGAAGCCTTGAAATATATAAGGCACATTTGATCTGGGATCATCCATTCCCTTATCTTTGCAGCTACAGGAGTGTCATTTTCCTGGCTACCAGGACTGGCAACCTGCTGTGTAAAAAAATAAATAAAAAAACAGTCCTACCTGCTGCTGATTACTTGGATCAGGTGTGTTTTTTTGGCCGATTACAAGCTAGAATTGCAGGTTTGTTGGAAACAAGTAGAAGACTGGCTCTAAAGGCCTGTAGTGCTATACGAAATGAATGAAAAAACAAAAAAACTTACATTTAATTTACCCCTTTTTTAATTCTCCAACTATTTATAAACTAAAATTCCCTTTTTATTTCATCCTTACAGTTTGCATTAACAGATGCATTGCTGACCATTAAACTTGCAAACGACAATTTCCTTCCTTCTTCCCAGAGCTGTTGAACAAAATCCAGGTGAGTCTAAGTTTTGGTTTGAAGGAGTTTGATCTGAGGCGTTTCTTTGTTTGCGATGAAAAACACCCGATGAGTGAAAAAAGAAGATACTTCCAAACACTTGCTTTATTTGACGCGATATGTTCAAATAGAAATAAAAAATATTCAGATACATTTAATATAGAACTAATGAGCAAAGTACACGTTTAAAACAATACAGAAACTGTTGATGTGGCATGTTCGTATGTACAAGGCGTGGTTTGAATACTGTACAGTGTGGATTCCATAGCTGCAGAAGTTACACGGATGTTTCCCACTCAGCTGAGGCACAAGATTTTAGAGACCAGGAAGTGGACCAAAGGCTGTCAGGCTGCAGTTTACAGTAAAACACTTTAAAGTCATCAACACAGTAGGACTTGCAAAGCTTATAAATGTTTAAAGTTCCACATTAAAACAATACAAGAAATGAGGCAAACTCAAATTGTCTAGGCATGCAAAGTCCTAAATAGTTTCAGTTTGGGAAAATGTAAAACTGGGCGTTTTTTTCTTGAGAGCCAAACGATATAAAAAATAAAAGTTAAACTGCCTGTAGTGATATTCACCTAATACAAGTCATGAAGTTTGCTTGCTCTGACAAATGTCTGCAAATCACCACACGATTAAACACAAAAATAACAGGTTTCCTCAAGTAGTCAAGTGGTTAAGTGCATTCTCAATCCCCCCCCCCCCCCCCTCATTTCCCCCTTTCACACAGATATTTACTTTAAAACTCGCGTACAAATCAAGACTCACATTGCTTCCCACGTCAAATGAACCATAGTTATAATACAGCAGATGCGTCCAAACTGAACATTTCCAGCAGGTATTTACAACTTTTCCAACATCAAACTAAATAAAATAAAAAACTCATTAGATACAGACACTGTGGCGATAATAAAATACAGCAGATATTTAAGTCATTATCAAGAAATATATATATTATTCTTTCTGTGTATTGCTGTTTGTCGCATTCTAGAGGACCAATTTAAATGCTGTTATTTCTCCCTTTCACAGCTTAGTTCTCCGACTCAGCCAGATTTCATCTTTATATGATTATTAAAAAAAAAGATATCTATTCCATAAACTCAGTTTAACGTGACGTTTTTTGAAAGGTGTAGAAATAATAGATCTTCTTATACAGTTGCAATAAAAAAATATGTAGCAGATGCAGGCACAAACATGGACATCTGACCAAACACAAAAAGCCAGGCAAAAGGAAAGGAAAAGAAAAAAGTCAGGTTTAGTGAGATTCAAATCTTTCTGGAGTCTTTTGCCTCAAAAAGCTTTAATCTCTCCTGCACGGTTAGTCCTTCTTTCAGGCTCTGTAAGATAAAAAAAAAAGAAGGGGATTTATCAATAAGGTCCAACAATACGTGAAGACGTTTCCATGAAGTGTTTGTTGGTAAGCTCTGGTTAAGGGGAAAAAATAAGGCTAAGTGAAAATAAAAATTATTTTAATAAGCACACAGAGTTAGGCAGAGAAACACAGATGAGCTGCCTGGATTATGCTTGGAGACAGATCCACAGCAGTTGTAAAATGTTTGGTGTCAGACTTGTGATGCTCAGCTGGCTTGGCTGTGCATTCTGGGAAGCAAAGGAAAGGGAAATCATGCGAAGGGCGGCTGGGCGGGCGGGGACATGCTCAAATCTTCGTCATGCTATACCTACAGCGTATCTTGGGAGTGGGGGTTTGGGTAATACCCCAATATTGGGAGAGTCAGTTATCCAATGAGACCTGTTCCGTGACAGACTAACGAACAAAACACATAAAAGGACAGACTTTTGGCATAAACAATACAAAACACGTTGTAATGGTACAGCAGCTACAACAGACATTGAACAAGGTTTACAATTACAAGCCACCACAGCACCGGAAACAGTTTAACTTGAAGAAGATGCTCACCTTTGATCTTAGTCCTCTTATTGGCTTGGGTGTTGATCGCTCTTTTTTCAAAAAATCTGGATTACTTTTCGACTTCATGATGTCTAGAATCACAGATAACAAAAGTTCTTCAGTTTCTAATCATAACAAGACCTTGTGTACTCTTTAACCTCCCCACTGATGATAATGGAGTTTTCTGTGTTTTTAACATGGAAGACATATATAGAGAAAATTAAGCTTAAAATTAAATTTCTGAGTACCGGTATTTCTTTATTCAAGTCGTTTTGAATCAGGAGCAGATTGAGCAATGTTATTTCAAAAAACATCAATATTTGTGATGTAGAAAATAAGCTGGATGGGCCACAAGCTCCCTGTTCAAAGTTCTCAGCAACGGGGAGGGGAAGAGGAGCGGGGTTGCTCTGGGTCACCTGTCCCGGCCACAACTTACAGGCACATTTCTAATGAACTACAGTCGCTCTGCAGAAACCATTTCCTAGAAAATGACTCAGGTGTTTGACTTGGCCTAAAAACAGCATAATCATGATTTAAATGAAGGCTATTGAAAAGTTGACCACAGTGGGTCTTCAACACAGTGTTTGTGGTTTTTGAATTACTTTAACTCCTTTCAGATTCTGAAAGCTGCGAAAAACAGATTTGCGCTGATGTACCTCACTTAAAAAGGGATTTTCTCTGCTGTTAAAATATGCAGGAGTTACGTCAATCATGCAAACGGCTGCAGAGTTATGGTCATTCAAAGAACGCGTTGGTTCCCATTGTTGGTGACAAATCTTGTGTTTAAGGGCGATATGGGTTGCCATGGCGGCAAAACATCTGGCAGAGAGTATGCTGCCCTCACCGTATCCAGAAGGGACTGCTCCCTCCACAGCTCTCTCTCCTAAAGCTTCGGTAGCCATGAGCAGCTTCTCCTTTAACTTGCTGATATCACAGTCAGCCTTTGCCTTCACAATGCTCAGCTCTGTGTAGATGTCCTTATATTTGTCTGTGGCATATTTCTTGTCCTATAAAAAAAATGCACTTTTTATCTTTTGCCACATTATAACAAGACAGAGAAAAAGTCCCTCTTACCCTTAAAGCAGACTGCAGTTCATCCTTCAAAGAGTGGATTTCCTGTTTAAGATACTGAATCTCTGACTCTTTTATTCGTAGAAGTACCTACAAGTGACCAAAAAAAAGAAAGATTCATGCATTTGCATTGATTTGCGCATTTGAATCTGCGCATGTTTGAACAAACCTCCAGCTCATAAAGGTCTTTGCCCTGGGTGAGTGGGGACAGGGCTGTTTCTCCGCTAAAACAGGAGCGCATTCGAGTGATTTCTGCAGTCAGTCTGTTATTTAACTCCTGTGGGTAAAAGGTAAGATTGAACCTCAGCTCACAGACATGTATGAATATGAATAGTGAAAACAGGAATTGTGTAGGTTGATGCCTGTAGATTGTGACCTGGTTGTGAGCGTTTAGCTCCTGATTCTCTCTCTGACACTGCGTGAGGGCCTGCCTCTCCGCCTCCAGCGCCTGAGCCAGGTGAGCGTTCTCCAGACATTTCTGAGAGTACTGCTCTGACAACACCTCCAGCTCTCTCTGGTATGACTGAAGCTCCTCCCTAAACGTCAAGAAGGATAAAAAAGAAAAAAAAGAAAAAAGTTTTATTAAATCCATGAAAACAATTATCCAGCATTACTGTATTTTTCAGAGTATAAAGTGAGATTGGCCAGGGATGCAACCTATACTCAGGGGCGACATGTCATTTTTAAAATATAAATTTTGGGTCATGTACCGGTAATCATTATTTTCCCGCCTACAACTCGTGGCCCTTTGGCAAACAACCACAAGAGGGCACTGTAGGTGTGTGTGTGTCAGTATTTGCTTCAGACAGCTGCACAAAAGAAGCACCATCATCCAAAACAAACATGGAGAATCTCATCCTGAACTTTATATTTTTCCTAATTGCATCAAGACATTATTCTTTTTGTTTTTATCGTTTCCTCCCTCGAACTAACAGCAAGTCATCAAAATGAGTTAGAGAGAGACGGAAGTACCGCTGAAAGCGCCGTCAGATGCAGCTCCTGCAGTAGAAGGTAAAGATTGCCCTAAAAAAAAAACTGATCTCCTGAACCCAGACGTGGAGACGTGTTTATCGATGCTTGTGCAGAGCTCATTAAAATAAATAAACCTGATCTCTCAACATCATCCATGTAGCAATGAGGCTAAAAGCTTGAGGGTAACTCCTCGCACACGTGGCAGGAGCATCTGGGTTATGAACACATTTTTGACAAGCATTGAGCATCAAATTAGACAAGTCAGCATTTAACCAGACTTGCCGGATTAGTTCAGAAATGTCGCATTTTTCTCCCAAAAATATGATTTTAATTATTTATTTTGAAATGTTTTAGCTGCTGCAAATTATACTCTCGACCGACTTTATAGTCCAAAAAATACAGTACATGTCAAAACGGAGAGGATTAAAAAAAAAGAAAGAATCAAACTTACTCGTATTGTAGGCGGAGCTCATCGATGTCAGAGTTCAGTCCACTCAGTTGGGAGCGTTGGTTCTTCTCCAGCTCCTCCTTGTGAGCATTCTTCATGGCTTCAATGGCTGCATAGAAAATATTATGCAAGAGAACATTTAGTTCAGTTCAAGCCGTTATAAACGTGTTAAGAGGAAACAAAACTTTACCAGCAATGGTGGCGGCAGTCTCTTCAGCCAGCAAACGTTCCCGCTCCTCCATGAGCTTTGAAATCTCCCTCTGATGCTGCCTCTGGAGGTCTTCTACCACCTTCTGATGAGTTTCTTCCATGGCAGCAAAGCCACGCTCACAGGTAGCCTTGAGGGAAACGGGGTGAACAGTTGGTCTCCTTTGCAATAAGATTTCCAGATTTTCTTAATTACACCCATGTAAAAATAAATACGTATAAAAGTATCACTGGTATGCATGCAAAGAGAAGCTGTGAGTCTAAATAAGCTAATAAAGCCAAGAGTTATTAGTAGCAGGAAAAAGCAGAAAGAAAGCTTTTAGAATAGGCAATGTTTTAATGATAAACTAATTTATTTGGATATGGGAAATGGTATGATTTTTTATGTCCCAACAGGAAACGCTGTAGATTTATAGACCAAAACCTTTTGTTTTTTCACTAATTTATCAGAAAGTGTAGGGCTTCACGCACACCGTCCGGACGTGCAAAACTAAAAATTAATTGCAATTTTTTATCACTTTACTTTTTGGTTTATGGTTATCCTGTTGCTGTTCTTTCAAAGCCCCCATCTGATATGTGAAGAAATCACCCTTTGATTTGCATTTTCTTTAACATAAAAACAAGTGCAATAAAAAAAAAACAATTCTAATTTCCTCCAGGTGCTTTCTGATCCATGGAATTTTAAAGTTTATTCAAATGAACAAAAAGTAACAAAACAAGTTCTAAACAGAAAAAGATGTTAATAAAAAGTTGCACAATTAAGAGAGCTTTTATTGAGTCAGGAAGAAATGGGGACATCACTTTAACCAGTATAATCAAAGCTTACTTGGAATATAATTTGGATACCCCTTATAAAAATCTAAAACCATGCCATTTTCCATTTCCAAACTGGAAATCTGCTATTTTTGAGTGATTTCTCTAAGGCTCTCTAGCACACTGACTGTATCTGAAGATAAAGGAAAAAGCAGGAACCTTCAGACTTTCAAAGTCTCTCTGGTATTTCTCTCTCAGGCTGGCCACATCGCCTTCCAGGTGCTTGTTCTCCAGCTCGTCCCTCATGTTATTCATCTGAGTCTCCAGCTCCTGGATTCTGTCCTTCAGAACCACCATGGAGTCCACCTCTGAGACGTCTCGTTCTCCAGCAGCTGTGCCCTGCTCCTCCTCCTCCATTGGTGTTGCAGCCTCATCACATGGAGGCAGGAGTGAGACCTCAGGGGTTTTTTGGTCTAGTTGGTACTTTTTGGCACATTGGAGGGTCTCTTCATACTGGGAATGAAATTTTTCCATCTCTTCCTTGTGGGCTTGCTGAAGCTCGCTCATCCTCTGTTCAAACTGCTCTTCCAGCTTTCTGAGCTGACTCTCGTGACGCTCCTCCATGCTGTCCATGTCTACCAGCAGAACCTCCAGCTTTCGTTGACTCTCGGCTGCCGTGTCCATGAGGGCCAGTTCTGTCGTCACACGACCTTGTTCTATTTGGTTCATCTCCTCTCTGTGCCTCTGCTTCAGCTCCTCTGCCTCCTTCAGGAAATGGTCCTCCCTTCTGACCATTTGCTCCTGCCAATGAGCGAGTTGGTCAATCCGTTTGCCGATTTCACTTTTCAGGGTCTCGTTCTCCCTCTCCAGAGCAACCACAGTATCCATCAGGTTCTGACACTCTTCTTGTAAGCGCTTCTCATACTTTTCTTGGATTGCCGTTATATTGCGAGCATGCTGCTGCACGAGTGCGTCCATGTTTTGACTGGTCTGCTTACACAAACTCAAGTCTTCTTCATGCATGGCCTGCAACCGACATGCTAAATAAGCCACTTGAGCCTGGATGAGGGCTTCTCGAATACAAAATGAGCTGCTTGTCAAACCGTGCGAAGTCTGGCGACCTAAAACGCTGTGGATCATTTTAGACAATCCGGGATGGCTTCCGGTGTTTTCGATTTCCACAGCGTACCTCTGAAGGAGCGCTGCTTGTCGTTGAAGTTCGCTTACGAGGCTGTCGTATGCTTTTTCGAACGACTGAAGAGACTCAACGGCACAAGAAGACAGTACACCAGCTAGCTGCCTGTCCACAACTTCCTCGGCCAAATCTCGGGCCTCTTCCATTTCAATTTGCTCCATGTAGGGGGCAAGTTCAGGGGGGTGAATGTCTGCCAATTTCTGCTCACCAAACCCAAAGGTATTTTTGACTTCCTTTATTACATTTGACAGATCAGGCCTTTTAGAAGCTTCAATAATAGCTTTCAGAGCCTCATCCCTTTGATGAAGGTTACTGTGGACTTCACTTAACTCTCTTTTGAGCATTTGGAATTTTTCTTCATAACAAAGTTTAAGGTTTTGAATGGAGTAAGCTAGTTCTGCCTTGATACAGGTGTTTAACACCACTGAGGTGTTCACGTCTAAATCAGCAGATAAACTGCTTTCTTTGGCTTGAAGGTGTGTTTCAGCATTCTCCAGCTCCTTCCAGAACCTGCTCTCCAGCATCAGCTTCCTAGACAACACACTGGCATAAACTAAAGCTAGGGAATCCTTGTCAGTTCTTTTAGCATAATCAATGTCTTCCCAAATCTCGACAAGAGCTTTCAGCAGGTCGGATTTGGACGTTTGAATCAGCTGGGCCATTTTCTTTAAAACGGTTGCCTCAAAAGTCAAAGTTTTGGTAAAGATCTGGAGTTCGTCAGCATCGGAACTCTCAGCAGTAAAATTCTGATTTTCACTCTTTGACTGTTCCTCCTTCTGTTTTTCCTCTTTTTGGCCTTGTCGAATGTGCAGCGACGCATTAAACAAATCATTTTCTATTTCTGACAACAAGTGCAGACGTGAATCATTGGTACAATGGGAGCCACTCAGAATACTGCTTACTTTCTCTCGGCTGTTCTCAACACAAACCAGGGCCTTGGTGAAATGCGTTACAGAAGTAATCTCACTAAAGTCTACCTCAGGGGCCTCAGTTTTGGAAATTTCTTCTACTTGAGAGGATTCTTGAACGTCCAGATTCTTCGTGAGATTTCTCAGCTTCTCCTCCGTGATGAGCAGTTTGGTTTCCAGGGCATGTATGATGGAGATGAACTTTTCCGGGTCACTAGACTGTGAGAGGGCAATAACGCAGGAAACGTTTTCCTCAGCTGGTGGGCAGTCAGGATATTCCTCCTGGTTGTCTTTATGTTTTCCAGAGAGGCTGCTGCTAAGGCTGGCATCCATTTCCTCAAAGTTGATGTATTTTTGGCACTGAATACTTGAAAACCGAATCCTTGGTCTCTTGGCTTGGGACTCCATTTCATTGGCTTTTGATGAATCTTCCAAGGTAAGCTCTGTGTTTGATAATGAGTGTTGGGATTTTTCCCTTTCCATGCGTAGATCTGCATAGTCCAACTGAAGATCTCTGAGGTGAAGTTCTAGCTCTGCAATGCGATCTTCTGCGACTACAAGCTTGGCCTGCAGATCTTTTTCAGCGTTGCAGGGCTCAGCCTTGTGCAAAATACTTTCACTCATTTGACAAAGAAGTTCCTCTTTAACTTGTAACTTCTGTTCAGTTTCCTCCAGGCTGCTACCGAGGGCACTCATTTTCACCAGTGCTTCTTTGAGGTCTTCCTCCTTGCGTTCCATCAGTCGTTCATACATCTCCTTCGTTTGCTGGATCTCTTCCTCTTTTTCTCTAAGAATGTGGCTAATTTTCTGAAATTCTCGAGTGGCTTTCTCATACGAGTGCTCAAGGTTACAATAATCAGCTTCTTCAGTTTCCAGACGGTTGCGAAGTTTGTTCACCTCGCGGTCTGCTTCTGTGATCTGGTTGAGGAGCTCCTGACACCGACAGGTGAGATGTCCTCTTTCTTCTTCAAGCCTTCTCACGCTTTCCCGCAGTGACTCAACCATGTCTGTTTTTTGGGCCAGATCCTCTTGCAACTTTAACATTTCCTCTTCAAACTCCCTATTAACCGAGGCTCGCCTCCCTCTCAGCAAGGCCTCCACCTGTTGCTCCGCCTCCAACAGTCTGTCCTCTGCATCCTTGTGTGCACGCTCAGCATCAGCTAACCTTCTGCACAAACTCTGTCTTTCCCTCTCATGACTTTCTTGCATGCTTTGCTGCTCCTTCTTGAGGCGCTCCTCCTTCAGGATTTGGCCCTCTTCGGTAGCAACTAACCGAGCAGTAACCTCTTGCAGTCTCTCCTGCAACCTCTGCACCTCTCTCATGTGGTCTCGTTGCAGGGCCTGCTGACGCTCTAGCTGCCTGAGAGCTTGACTTCTCTCCAAAAGGCTGGCTTCTACATCCCGGAGTCTATCTTCACTGTCCTTTAGTTGAGCTCTTAAGGTGGCTTCATTGCAATAATACTCCTCTTCTTGCTCTTTGGAGCGCTGCTGCTCCGACTTCAGCTCATTTCGCATTCGGACTACAGCCTGCTCCCCAACTAAGATTTCCGCCATGGCAGAAGTGAGTTTTGCCTGGAGAGCTTGAATGTCTGCCTCGTGGCGGTTTACGGCATCCTGAGCTTCGGTGTAGCTTCTCTTCAAGGTCCGTATTTGCTGCTGAGCAAGGTCCTGCTTGAGCTTTTGGGACTCCAGTTCACTCTGCAGGTCTTCATTGAGCTTGTGCAAGTGCTGCCATGGCACTCTACGAGGCGAGGAGGAGGAGGGAGGCGAAGCACTCTTGAAAAAGATTGATGAGAGAGTTTCATTAATGAGAATCACTTTGCTTTTCCTACTTAACGGAGGATCACATCTCAGAGATTTGTCCCGGAAATCTGGTTTAGACCTTCTCTTTGTTTTACCACGAGGCTTTACTGTGCTTTTCAGGAGGACACTAGGAAAAACGGAATTTCACCCGATTGTAAATGAAAACAAATGAAATAATAAAGCTTTCTCAAATTGTTGATTAAAAAAACAATAACTTAATTGCAATTAAAAAAAAACAAACATTGTTTTTTGGTTGTTCTTGACTTCTTTTTAAGTACCTAGCAGGTAGGGTTTACATTTCTGAAAAAAACAAAGCAGGCAGAGATCAAGCTGCTAGAGGACACACAAACAGAAAGAAAAAGCACAGCGCAAGGTTCAGCCATCTTACCTGAAACAAATCAAGTCAGGGTTTGTTCCCAGGAGATGTGAAACTCCGTCAACACAAGTTAGTGAAAACTCATGCTCAGATCACCACAGACATGCATCTCAGCTTGAGAAATGAGCACCCACGCCATATTAGTAGGAGCTTCTTTAAAAACGATTGTAGCCACACAAAAATCCTACTTTGATTTAACCGTTTTTTTGTCAATTTCAAACCTTAATTCTAATTTGTGAGTTTATATGACACTGATATTTGTAGTTATACATATTCTGTTGAAGATTCCTCCATGTGTATAGCAAAGGGTTTGTGTGTGGTACCTGCAGCACATAACCCTCTCTGGCACTATGTTCTCTCCCTAAAGCATCTTCCAGCTGCTCTTTTAGCAAGTTGTTCTGCTCTTGCAGCTGCTCCAGCTCCTTTTGCTTCTGTCCCAACTGGAAAAAACAAACAAAGCAACAGTCTCTGTTTAACAAATACATCAAAACTACCTTACATTTAATAAACATTAACATTAAACCAAACATCAAAACCAGGGATTGCTCAACGTTCAGTTTAAAACCAAACTGAAAATAAATTGTTGCATCCCTAATTAAAAACAATGAAAACAGGATGTTCAATATATATAAATCAACAAGTGGCTGTTCCAACATGTGACACATGATTCTAAAACTACAAAACTTCATAAATATATGTAATTCATATATTTGGAGACCTATTAAGGGCCCATACTATGCAAAATCAAGTTTTGAGCTTTTAAGTGTATTATAATGTTCATTCTTCATGCATGTGCACATCCATCTTTGCAAAGGTTGGAGGTTGTTTGTTTTTGTAGGTGAAATGCAGACACGCTGCCGAGGGCGGCTCTAGGTTGACATCATGAAATGGGCGGCACCCCCATGGAGCGAAAGGCGACGCCTCAGAGATTAAGGCATTTTACTTGCGGGTAGGAAAATGCACCACAAAAATAACTCTTATTTCATAAAAAATGTGTTCTTTAGTGTGCCAAAGGCAATATATGATCATATATATGGATAAAGTTTACTGTAAAAGCCTTAAGACGTTCTTTTGGAAAAGTTCTTTTGAAACTATTATGTATTAATGAAACTAATTTTAAATTTGTGTGGAGTTGGTATTCTTGAAACCCATGTTGCACCACAAAGAACATTTATTTGACTAGAAAACAAAATAGAAAAGGAGTCATTTCTATCAAGTCAAAGCCTCTTTAGCTCTTAATGGATGTCAAATAGTAAGGCAGCTCAAAACCTCATGAATATTCAGTGATGTTGCGTTAAGGTACCTCCTTGTCCAGCAGCGCTGCGAGTTCATGAGCAGGGAGCCGCTCAGAGTTTCTGGACGTCGAGGTTATGGGAACTTGCTTGGCTTCTCTTAAGGGTGTCGTTTCCACCTGATGCCATCGCTGTTCGATCTCTTCTTGCACGTTTGACGTTTCACTGCTCCTTTTGTCTTTGTGATTTTGAACGTTTGGGTGATCGAGCTCCATCTTCCCTTGTTCCTGACCATCAGCAGATGATGGCTGTCCTTTCACTGTTGAAACTGGAGCAGTTCCTCCACTTCTAATGTTTTCCATTTCCGGTGTTCTTGAAGGTGGATGAACTGAAACGGAGGAGGTTTGCATGGATGAGGAGGAGACCGGAGAGGATGCCAGTGAGGAAGCAGAGGAAGAGGGGGAGCAGAAGGAGGAGGCGGTGGAGCAGGAAGAGCTGAAGTCCACCGTGTCCGCTCGTTCTTTTGGGGGCTTTTCCGTCTGGTCCACCTTGAACTCGGACCAGTCAAAGGTTTTTGAGCGGCCCTCTCGTCGGCGCTCACGCACTCTGCTCTTGCGTGGCTCCGAGACGGGAGCGGCGATACTGCGGACTTGCTCCTGTCTGGGCCCGTCGGACATGGACACCTCCAGAGGAGGGATAGGTTCAGGTGTGTTCTGAGGGCACGGCTCCAAAGTCACATCACCTTTTATCTTCTCATCAGGCAAGGATCTGAATATAAACCAAAAAAAAAAAGATTTTTAAAATCTAGCAAAATGTATGTTACTGTGTGATGTGATTGTATAACAATTAAGTCACATAAAACAAACAAAACTAGAACTTTATAAGTAATAAAGCATCTGGTAATTGCGCATTCAGAGTTTCTGCAGGACCAAACTTGGATTTAGAATATATAGATAATAGATTATATAAATAAATGTAATTTAGCCGATTCATGATTTTAAAAAATGAACTGAAGGGGTGGAAATGTATCTGTTCATTAAAGCCTTTAAATAACTGAGAAAGTCACTTGTGTGGAGAAAATTTAGATAAAAAATGACTGAACTCTATGAATTTCATCAATCTCTTGTTTTTTAACAAACTAAGCTGCCCTTGCACACAGAAAGTCTACTGGAAGCTCCAGCTCCAGTTCTTTAAATGGCCAATAAAAATCCACTTATCACTATTTTAATTTTTAGCCCAAAAAATGAATGAGTTGCTTTGAGAAAAACGGAGCAATTAGACATCACTATGTTAGACTAGCTTTGAAGTGGATTATTTTCAGTGACCAAGCAATGCCAGAGCTGTGATGAAACAATGACATTTTAAAAAACTGGCAGTCTGAAAATGTAGTCATATAAATAAAACTTAAATCTAGTATGAGATATTGAAAGAAAAAACGAAATTATTCTGTTTAATATGAATATTTAAGACCAAAACCTCAGCAGGCGTTTTGAAGAAATACATTTCTCAGTCTTTATGCCCTGCAGATACCCTGATTAAAGAGCATACAGCAATAAAGATTAATGGAATAAATCCACATCACAGCATTGATACCAGGACATTTACTAAGGCAGAGACTGAGACTGAAAGCAGCTTTGGTGGCCTGACTGCAGATGTTAAGCTTCTATGCTAAAGCGATTTGTACATAAAAAACAGTAAATGCTTCTCATGCAAACCCCATAACAGCAGCCTTATCCAGTGCAAGCTAACAAAAAGTGTTTTGGTCAGAGTACATTTGGCATTTACACAGCATCTCGTGTGATGCAATCTGTTGTTTTGGCTGGAAAAAACACAGGAATTCTTTAGACATCTTGATGAGAACTTTCCAGACCTTTTCACCTTAATGGCATCACACTGTCACTATTTCCAAAGCCTACTGCGGGAACATTACATTACACTGACGATTAGCATTGGTCTGCAGTGTTGGGCAGATTATCGTAGTATGCTGATGCGTGCCTCTACGGTGGCAAAACTGACAGGGAGACATTACTCAACCACATGACATATGGCGGTGCGACAAACACGCCGGGGCTGACATTGCTGAGCAATGACATCACTGTTTAGGAGCGAAACTCAACACACAAGCACTCCAACCTTGGCTTCAGAACGGATAGTTTCAGAGAGATGTTTTTCCTGGAAGCAAGTTGAAAATACCAGTTGAGGTGGAAGAGAGGAAGGATTGAGGGTGAGGAGGAGACAGGAATTTCAATAAAGTGAGAAAAGCATCTGGTGTATCTGTTAGTGTTAAGCCTGGCTTAGCATTACCGGGTGACATCAGGGGCAATAGTGGGTCGCACATTCTTCATAATGGCCTGAATCCAGTTGCGACGGATGCCAGAGGTCATGGCTGACAGGGTGCACGCTCCCTCTTTGCACTGAAAACAAACAGGTATTATTATTTTTTTATGACGAGCAAGTTGACTGATGGGTTTGGAAGATAAGTCACAGCCTTTCTATATATTATTTACAACAATGAAAAATAATTCAGACCGACAGGACGAGCCTTTTAAATACACGTGTTAGCATTTTTTGTAATTTAAAAAACTATTTAAACATGTAGTTGTAGGGTTAGATAAGCTAATTCTTCTCTAAGAGTTCTGGTACATCGCCTGCCGGTCCTGGGGGAGGATCCCTCCTTCATGTGGACATTCCTGAGGTTTCTTCTTTTTATTTATTTTTTTGTTTTTCCTTCTAAAAAGGGGGTCTAAGGGCAGGGAAGACCAGTTTAGTTTAGCCTGTGTAGTTTAATTTAGCCATTATCTAATGAATCGTATGACTTCATGTTCTTTATGATTTCACGTTTAATATTCAAACACCAGTATGAAGCCCATTGAGATGAATATTGTTGTAATATTGGGCTATATAAATAAAATTGAATTGAATTACATTTTTCTTATATATTCATCAACAACAACAAAAACTGGTTAGACATTTAAACAGTTATGTACAAATTACTCAAATTAATGCCTAAATGGTTGCAAAAAGCATTACGGAAATAAAAATCATTTAATTTTAGTACTAAAATTTAGAACAGTAAAGATATTGAAGCCTTTTTCAAAGAACAATTATGTAAGCAGTAATCAGCTTATTATTTAGTAAAGACATCCATGCATGTTCATTCACTATTAGAGTTTGTACAAATGATTATATGCAGTGTCTTAATGCTAAATATAAATAAATAAATAAACAAATTAAACACAGTGACCTCTAGTGGACAAAATGTGATTTCAATGCATTTTGTTTGCAAAATGTAAGGACCAGGAGATTTTTTTTTAAATAGGCGTCTTAAAAAATATTTCTCTGCACAGCAGCAAACGTTAATGAGAACGGCTTGTTTTAGCTGCAGCCTAACGATGGTGCAGAGACAAGATATAAATACCATTTAGTTTTGACACCAAACCCGTGTTGTTCTCATCCAAACAGACAACGATCCTCCTGACTAATCTATTTCTGATGTCCTGCAGAAGTTTTAGGCAGAAGTTTTTTCTTCAGGATCAACATCCATTAAAAGAGACCACCTTCAAAACAAAGTGCTTTCAAACCGGCAAATAGCATTTTCTGGCTTTCAAATACACTTTGCGATCATGTAAATGTTCGATCAGATAAGCACCCATTTACGATAGATTGACAGTTGCTGTTTTATGTCACATTTTGTAAAAAAAAACAACATAAAATTACAAAATAGCGGTTGCTGTGTTGGCATGTTTTCTTTTAACCATCTGCAGATGCTTGTTCTATAGTGAGATTATTCACATATGGAAAATATTTTAACCTATATTGGTTTTTCCTACGGTTCATTTCAAGTTTATCCCTTTGTCAAACAATACAATACTCAAAGAATTCACAAAAGACCTACAAACTATATTTTAGGCTGTACAGGCTTCAACTAAACGGAAGAGTATAGCATGGATTTGCAAAACTTTAACTTTTTCTAAGGCTCAAAATTCTTTAAATGTAGCTCTAAATAGTCAAATTTGACCCAACAGGTGCCCAAAAAAAGATGAATTCAAATTAAATTAAAGCTAATTTATCATCCGTATTTTTTAAAATGTTCAAAAGTCAAAACTATCTCAAGAAATGCTGCTTTTTTGGAAGCACCAAAGCTAAATCCTGCATTTAGAGCTTTTGAATGTAAGCAGTTAAACATGTTGATCAGGACAAAAGCTGCGCAGTTTTCGGGAGACAAAAACGGCTGGCAACAACTGCAACAGATTTAGCCTGCAATGAAGTCACACGGGGAGATGACAAGTGGAGCGACATCCTTTATGTCAGGGCAAAGAATGGCTTTAGAGAGGGAAATTACTAAACTTGATACCTACAGCTGAACAACAAAAGGTCTATTGCGCATAAACCGTCAAAAGCCAGTAGAACTAAAAAGTGCAAGTACTTCTTTAACTACAGTCAACAAAACAACAGATTACTTGGGGAGCAAATGCTCACAAGGATTTGGAAGCCGTAATTCCTCTGAACTGGAAACTCTTTGACATCGTAACATGTAGAAAGGTCAATTTCGCCATCCATTTCCAAGGCCTGTAAAAATAAATAGATGAACAAGAAAAGTAATTAAAAGAATTTTGCAATAGGCAAAGCAAGACCACCAACATCTGTAATAATAAAACCTAAAGAAAAGTTCAACTTACCTCTTCAGCTATAGAGTCCTTGAAATACTTCAAGCTCTGGTCTGTGAGGACAAACCAGTGTTTTTTCCACTAATAAGTGAAAATTTATGTTATTATTAGATTCAATTGGTTAACCAACACATTAGAAATGAATTTTCTTTTTATTAAATACAAAAAAACATACCATTCCATCTTCATAAAGCTTTGTCATCCATCCTTTTTTGAAGTTGAGCAAATCTGGCTGGAATGAAAATAGATCAAAATGATGTAATATAATCAGAATCAATAGTTTAACAAATACTTTATAATTAAAAAATACTTCATAATTAGGGACAGGTGCAGAAATATAGGACCAAAAACATCTTTACTGTTTTGCAGTAGTGTAACTGTAAGAGTTCCCATTATGCAAGCATTTCCGCTTCATGCAAGCAGAGCATGATTGACATCTAGTTAAACACTTAATGTACATGCATTGTTTACATTTTGCTAATGATGCAAGCTAAAAAAGCAGAAGGAGCAACATATGGTTCCAGCCAGACTGACTGGCGGGAGCCGGACTTTCCCAGTGAAACACAAACTGCTGCACATCTAAACCAAGCTTAAGTTTGTTTATAGGCACTAAAGTCAACCAGTTTCCCAAATCTTGGCTTCTGCTCACTGAACAATACCTTGTTTTTGCTTAGCTTGATCCGGTGCGGGGTCACCGCCTGGCAGAGAGTCATTTTGATGGCAAACTGCCGTCAATTCATACGTTTCTTTCCGTTTATCCCCGGGACACACACACACAACCGCCCCTGCTTCTGTGCTGGCTATTTATAATCGTCAGCGGCAGTGGTGTGTAAGCGTATGCCTGTGTGTCTGAGTGGGTGGGGATTTTGGCAGCTGCAGCTTAGGCCGAGAAACCAGCAGCCACACGCTGACAGGAGTTACCCCCAGCAGCCCTACCGGGACAGACCGCAGATCAGACTGTCAGGAGTCAGACGTCAGGAAAACCTCCACGCTGCTTCGGTCAGCATCAATGCCACAATCAAGTGAAGGTGGCTTTTAATTATATAGCTGTAAATGTGGCTGCACAGTAAATGTACAGTACTTGATCAGAATACAGTAGAACCAATTCGTTTTGAGGAAGCTTTTCTAAGGAAAGCCAATCTATGTCCTGTGGAAATCAAAAACATTCCACTTAAAATATTAAACATCCACAGAAAAGGTCAAACTATTATCCACTGGTGCTAGATAAGCAAAAAAAAACATGTTTAAACAGCAAATCTTCTTACATGGAACATTTCCTGTATTAAGCTTTAGCCTCAACGGTTGGAGTTGAGTCATAGGTGCAGAGTTGTCAGGAGAGAACAGAAAACAGCAGAGAACAGATTTTCATTGGTTACCTCTAGAAACAAAAATGGCGCCCTTCCTGTGTGAAATCAATCTCGCTAATTAAATGGCTAAATCTAATTGTTGATATAAGTATTGCGGTAAGTTTTTCTTTTTTTATTCATTGCTTATAAACATGGAAGTTCCTAGCTACATTCACACTGAATGCCATTCTCATGGAAGGGGACTACAGTTTCACTGTGCAGACGCGTTCAGAGGTCCTCCATTGCGTTTTGAGCGTCAGGCTACAACTCTGCTGTCATCGACCATTTCTGGATTTGATTTTGATTTGATTTGATTTGAAATGGTTTATTTCAAGCAATTAAGTAGAAATAATACACAAAAGCAATACAATCATCAGTCATACATTCATACAGTAACTAATCAAACTTAGGATAATTAGACCTATTAATAAATATTGCTTGAAAGGGAGTGGAAGGAAGCGAACTTATATAATCCCACCCCGTTATACCATAACCAATTGTTACATGATTTATCAATATCCGGTTCCTAGTTTTTATCAGACGGAATTAAGAATCATAAGGTATCCATAAAGCACATGACAAAGATGAATTATTTAATTATTATGTAAAAAATAAGTATTCCTGGGTTTTCTTCGGGGGCATGGTCAGCTCTTTTTTTTTTTTTGGAGAAAATCAACTTTTTAAGTAATTTGAAGATAGTTGTATTCGCAGAGAGGCACACCACGCGTCCTGCTGTGTAACCCGGAACCGGAAAAATAATTAATGGATGTTTCCACAGTTCACATATCTGAACTTTGGCAACGGATTTGTGTTGCTTCAACCAATCAGGGACTCAGCTTTGGCCTGTGTGGTGTTGATAACGTGATCAGCAGATGAAGTCCAAAACCAACATGGAGGAGAATTTGATTGTTCTCCTCTTGAACTTTGATTTTTTTTTGTATTGAGACAATAAAACGCCTACTAATTTTATTCTTATTTTTTCCTCCTTAGAATAATGCAGGTCAGCAAGTCCTTAAACTGTGTCAAAGAGAGACTAAAGTACCCCTGAAGGATCCGTCATTCAGACGTAGCTGCTGCAGTAGATGGTAAACCTCACAGTACAGGGAGAGTCTCTGAATAATCCCATGAACCCAGACATGAAGACACGATTACCGATGCTTTTGTAGAGCTCGTCAAAATAGATATGATCTCTCAACACCATCCTCGTCTTCCATGCATTGTAAATGAGATACACAGATATACAGTTCATGCTTCCATGTAGCAACGAGGTTAAAAACTTTATGATCAGATTTTGGAAATGCGTCGAGCAGTGAACTTAACATGTCACAAGAGAGGTGGCGGATGCAAATTTGAGGCGCGAATCGCCTTTGGTGTGTATGCAGCATAAGAAACAAGAGCATCCCTATTTTTTACAAGTCTGTTGTAAGATTGAAAAAAAAAACAATCACAAAAATGTAAATAAAATCTGAACTTGAGCGCAAACAAAAAAGATTTTTGTTAAGAATAGTGGGATGTGTTGTTTGATCAAACACAGCAGAGCATCTGCCTAAATACTTACAGTCATTGATGACTCTGTGATTCTGCGGTCTAAAGATTTAGCTCTTCTTAGGTTGGCAAAACTGTAGCTTGAAACCTCCGGGGCTAAACAGTCCTTCCCTGTATCCAGTGACATGTCCTTAAATAGTAACAAAAAAAACGATTTGTTTTCATTGGATTCATCTGACTCCACCTTGTTTCGCTTGTCCAGAGCAGCAAACCTGTTTGGTGTCCAGATAGCGCCTCTCGCTGCGGCCTTGTCTCTGGATTTGTGTGGTTTTAGCGGATGGGTCATTTGAGCCGCTCGTGTCCATTTGCTCAGCATGCTGACCATCCTCAAACTGCCCGATGACTTGAGATCGTCTGGAAGAAACAAAATTCAAATTCCTTCATTTACGCAGCTTGATCTACTACAAGTGTGTCAAAAATATTTAAGACACTTTGATACAGAACAACTTTTTCATCTGGTTTTAAAATCCAACAGTACTAAACAAAATCTGATGTTTTAAGGAATTTTGAATTCAAAGATAAAAGAACACCAGATAACATTATCCTAGAGTCGGTAAGAATATAAAGCATTAAGAAGAATTAATGTAAGAATCCCTAAACCTAAATTATAAACTTATGTTAAAAGACAAATAGCTTTGAAGGAAAAAGAAAATGACTAAAATGATGATTAAAATACATTTCATCAATGGGAGAAAAGTCTGTATTACCTTTAGACACTGCATATCTGACAGTGTTTTTAAAAGTGATTAAACAGTCTGGACAGAGAAGCAGTTTTAGTTTTTAACACTTGTAAAATAAAAGGGGAATTAAGCGTTCATGTATTTGCTCCAAGTCGGTGCAGAGATGAAATGAGAGAAAGCAGGAGTCAGCGGTGACCAGCGGGGAACAGCATTGGGACAGGGATGGGAGGGTTGGTAGACTATTAGGTCTGAGAAGCTCTGTTCAGAAGCCCTGGAAAAGATTAAAACAAAACAAACTAGCAATGTAGCAAGAGAAAAAGGCAGAGACAGAAGAAACTAAACATGCATTGATTCCCCTGAATCATTAATGACAACCACTGGTGAGAGAAAGTCTGCAGCCGCAGTTTAGTACACTTTAAAAAAAACAAGACTAAAAAACCACAAGGTGGTGCTAACAATGAACAGTCAAGTAATGATATTTAATTTTCTAGGCCTTATTAGGGCTAACAGCCAGTGGCTCATTAATGATACCCATTAAACTTGCAATTAAATGTTTCATTATGCTTTAGCTATGAAGGGAGTTCAGCAGTGATTCTTTCGTATAGAAGCAACTGAGTCTGACAGTTTTCTCACCTGCGCTCCTCCCCAAACAATCGAGCCACCTCCTCCCTCCCAGGGCTTCTTGTTCGGGCTCTCAGCTCTTGACGCTTTCTATCGGAACGGAAAGCCTCCTTATAGCTCAGTCGGCGAGCGCGTGGCACATCCGACAGCACTGCATAATCCCTGCCCGCGCGGCCAACCCTGCCTCCTCCTCTAACACTAACATTATTGGGGAACTCCTCGGTGCCATTGCTCCCCTCCCAGGTGAGCGTAGCTTTGCTGGTGTCAGAGTCCAGCGAGCTCTGGGAGGAGCTGATGGTGGAGTAGCTCAGGGAGTGAAGTGCACCTGGAGAAGGAAGGTCCTGGGGGGATTGATGAGAGGAAGTTTGAGTTTCTGATTCGGGGCTGTACCTGGAACTGGAGGCTCCTAAAGAGGAGGACGATGCTGAAGAGGACAGGGGCAGATGTTGAGGCGCCTGGTATTGATGTAAAGTATGAGGAGAAGGCTCTGATTTTGTCTTTTCCAAGGAAAAGTAACCACTCTCTACTCGTACTTTCCGTCCAGTGCTTGCAGTTCCACCATCTTAAAAAAAATAAAAAAAATTAGAATCCTGATATTAAAGCCCAATTAAATCACTACATATATCAGTGTATCCACTATTACTGTTGTTAAACAGGACATCCACCTCAATTACCATATTTTTATAAAAGAAATTGATTTTTTTGTATGCATAGTTTGGCCTGGGGTGCAACTTAAAGTGAATTTTAAAAACTAAATAGGCTCATTTGTTCGTTATTTTCTCACTAGTGACCATTAGAGGGCACTGCAGTTGTATGTTCAGCATTTGCTGCCAATAGCAATGCAGAAGAAGCACAGCTCAGTCTGATCAGTGGGTAGAGTCCAAAACAAACATGGAGGCTGATTTTTCTCTTTCTGAAATTGGATATTTTTCTTATTTGCACTGAGACAATACTAAAAAGGTCCTCTAAAATATTTTTTTTTCCCTTTCTTCGACTATTTTGCGACAGCCAATCGCCAAACTGGGTCACAAAGAGACTGAAGTACCACTGAAAGCGTCCGTCATTCAGACATAGCTCCTGCGGTAGATAGTGGACCTCACCGTCAAAAAAAAAAAAAGATCTTAGGATCTCATCAACCCAGATAGAGACGTGTTTACAAAGGCTTTTGTAGAGCTCTTCAAAATAAAGAAACCTGATGTCTAAACTCCATCCGTGTCTTCCATGCATTGTAAATACAGACAAACCTTCCATGTAGCAAGGAGGCTAAAAACTTAACAGTAGCTCCTACCACACACGTCGGGACCAGCAACATTTTTGGACAAGCATTCAGCAGCAAATTGTCAAAAGAAATACTGGGAATTTGAATTTGATGTACAAATGTAAACAAGTGACTTATTATTATTATTTTTTTTTTCATTTTACCATGCTTTTTCTTGACTGCTGCCACTTTTAGTAAAAAAAAAAAATATACACTACCGTAAAAGGACTAAACATAAATGAAGCCTTTATTATCATTCATTCATTCATCTTCTAAGCCGTTTTGTCCCTTTCGGGGTCACGGAGCAGCTGGAGCCCATCCAGGCCACGTGTAGGGGAAGGCAGAGGACATCCCGGACAGGTCGCCAGTCTGTCGCAGGGCTACAATCACACACCCATGCACACCTATTTAGAGTTACCAATTAACCTATGGAGCATGTTTTTGGACAGTGGGAGGAAGCTGGAGTCCCCGGAGAAAACCAATGCATGCACGGGGAGAACATGCTAACTCCACACAGAAAGGTCCCCCATTGGTGTTCTGTTTGAACTGGGCAACCTTCTTGCTGTGAGGAAAGGGCGCTAACCACTGCGCGGCCTTTATTAACATTCAATTATTGTATTTGTTTCAGACTAAAGATGTATGCATATATGGGACATTCAATAACTTTTATCTCCTCTTGCTCACCATCTTGAATGGAAACATTGGAGTCTGGTGGTCTCTGGGTCATCTGGCTGAGACAGGAGGCACTGCGGCTGCAGGGGATGGTGGTCCTGCTCCAGTGGCTCTCCTCCTGCCACAGGATAGCACGGCTCGTTGGGACACGCTCGGCACCGGCAATACTGCTAGGCAGGCATGGGATGCTGCCTCCACTGCTGCTGCTGGTCACTGTTACCTTGGCGGGCCCGGGCTCCTGGGTAACGGATGGGGTGGGATTTGGTAGGAAAAGATAAACTGGTAAGAACAGAAGACGGAAATGTGAAGAAGATGTCTAAAAACAGAGAAAGTAAAGGAAAACCCTTCACAATTACCATTTTGAAAAAAGATTGACTTGGAAAAAAAATATTACTGCATAACTATAACTATATTTTTGAAAATTTTTAATGAGCTTGAAAGTATTTTGATATTTAGATTTATATTTTTTTTAATCAATTTTGGGGGATTTGGTAAAAAAACCAAACAGGTAAATATGTGATTGACAAAGCGAAGAAGCTTTGATCACTGGGAAAACCGCAAATTAGGAGAAAACAAGAGGAAGAAGCGTGGAAAGGAATGTCGACAGCTCGACAGAGAACAAAGGCTTCATTCATGGTAAACACACCTGTACTGCTAAGGAATACAGAGAACAGAGGAAAACAGACAGACTGCAGAGAGGGGGGGGGGGGGGGGGGGTAAACCAAATGTAAATAAAAAGTTTGAAATTGTTCAGAGCCCTGGTGTCAAGAAATCCCTCTTTGCCATACACAGGAGCACAAAACTGTTGCAATTCAAACAGAAATCAACAACAATAACTCCAATGCGAAGCAAAACTTGATGTCCAACCGTTACCCAGAAAACTCCAACCACCAAAATCATGCTGCTGTGCTGAGAATCACCCATCAGAATCAGAGCAGTAAGCAAACAAAGGATGTGCTTGTGATTCACCCTTCTCTTGGATCATTGGGATTGGGATTTGTAAGGAATGGGATTTGGAAGCCTGGGATTTTCAAAGGGGAAAAAGGGATGAAAAGTTTGGCCAAGCTGAACTCACAGGGTGTCCATTCATGTCCTCAGTGGAAATACACTGGCTTGAAGTAACTCCATCCTGCCAATCACAAAAAGCCTTCCAGGTTAGTGTTTGTGGAATGCTACCAGCTTATAACCAGTACAGGAAGAAAAATATGTCAGTGGTTTCATGAGAGGCTTCTCATGTTTTGCCCAATTACTAGATATGGAATTCTGTTTTACAGTTAAATTAGTTTGCATTTGGTGAAGAAGTGCTTGGATAAAAGGAAACCATCCTGATGGCAAACACACAACTGTGCCTGGGAGAGTTTTCAGAAGTATGCCACCGTAAGAATAGAGTTCTAAAGCAGAAACGTAATGCTGACAGCAATTTGTGAAGAAAGGAAATCTTAAGACAATAGTGCACACTCAAACATTTTCTACCCATAACATTTTTTTTAAAAAGCCTTAGAAATCATAAGAAAAAGAGAGGAAACAATATTAGCATCATTATCCTCCTTAAGCTTTATTAAACTTAATTATAGAAAATAGCTTTAAAGACCCACTTCAATGAATACCAATCTTTTTTAAGTCTTTTTAACATGTTCTTGTGGCATTTTTCTGATTATGGAGGACATATAAAGAAAATGTACCCAAAATTTGCATTTCTGAGTCCTTGAATTTATTCACACCGCCATAAATCAGGAGCAGGAAAAAAAAATGCAGTTTAAAAAAAGAGGTCATTTGTGACAGAGAAAATACGCCAAGCTCCCTGCTTCAAGCTCTCAGCAATGAGGAGTGGAAGGGGGACAGGGTTGCTTTGCACCCTGCGCCCACAACTAAGGTTATAATAATTAAAAAGACTATTAGGAGCGCTTTTAAAATAGATAATGAGAGTGGGTCTTATAGTATAGCAGTTTTTTTTGTGGTTTCACAGTGTAAGAGATACTCAAACACACACAACCAGTTTGTATAAGATGTTAACTTTTATAATGCATAATGGTATGCATGGGAAAAATCTCAAGAAAAATCACCCGAAAAATAAAAGTCACTGTCTTTCTGTAGTGTTTTATATTTTAACACTCAAAACAAAGTGTTTTTTACAGTAGAGCTCTGGTTATGTAATACCACAAGTGCAGAACAGTCAGACAGTCCTTCAGCTTTCAGTCTTTATGCAGTCAGATGCACGAGCTGAGTTCATGGCAACATTATTGTGAGTGATTTTCAGATCTGTTAACAAAATCCAAAAGACAGGAAAAGAAACAAAGAGAATTCAAGAGAAACTTGATAACGTCAAAAATGAGAGCACCGTGTTTTTCTCAAATCTCCACAGAACAAAACTCAGATGGACAAAAGGAAAGACATAAATGGCGGGGGTCATCGGGACACAGTCGTGGTCAGCACTGTTCTCCTGCAAATGAGCCTGTTTGTGAAAGCCCAACACATTTTCAGACTTATTTAGGGAAGCGTCATTAGAGGAACCAGACAATGAACTTCAGATCATTTAGTGTGGCCTCAAAAGCTGAAAAGGGGGAGAAAAAAAACTGTACACATCAGTGGGTGGGCTGTATTATGTTGCTATATCATGTTACTATTTTTACCAGTCCAATCCTATCTTTGGGAGCAGAATGTTCTATTGCTCTGTTTTTTTAACCTTCCTGTCAGGTGATGCTGAACTGAAGTACTGGCTGAAAATCTGCATCATATTCCTACTGAGCGTGTGAACTAGGTTCCACTGTGAGCTTAAATGAACAATCATCTGACAGACTTTCATGCAGTAATGTGTACTGTATTTAAGCTGATCTACTAAATGCATGTTGGGTTTAAATGTATATTTCTTGTTTTATGTTTGTTTAAAAAAAGTCTGCAAAAAAATCCTGCATGATGCAAATAGTACCTGCTGGGTGTGGGTATCGACTTTACGTTTTTTCTTCTGGTTCTGCTTGTTGGTCCTGGGATAAACAGTCAAAGCCTCCTGCCACCTATGAATACAAAACAATCACAGTATCATTTAGAACTCATTATATCCGGTCTCTTCACACATGATGAATTCATACGTCACTGTGGAGAGCATAGTTATTATTTATGGCAAATATTGAAAAACATAATGTCAGAATATAGACAAATGGACATTTGAATGAGTTTTTTTAAACAAAAAAACCCCACAAAGATGAAAAATTTACCCTTTTTATAGTTTATCTTTAATTTGATATTATGATGAGGAGGAATTATCTGATAAAAATACTAATAAAACATTTTTACTCTTACGCAAAACTGAAAGGACAATCTATCATGTTTTCTTTATCTATAAAACAATAAATAAATGAACCTAGGACCTTGCGGTCATATGCACGGACATTACATTATGGGTTATATTACCACAGTAGGTAATTCTGCTTTACTGGAGCCCTGGGACTACCCGTTGATAGGCTAGCTCAAACATTAGCTCAGGTCTTAAGAGGTTAGACAAAACTATTGATAACCTGGAAGATTTGGGCATAAAGAAATCAAATACACCAGTCAATTAGTTGAATTTCCTCCTGTAAAAAGGTTTAACTACTTAAGAAAATACAACAAATGAGGCATTTTTTATGTTTTAATAAACATCAAAGAGAAATCCTTATTTCATATGGGACTGCTTAAAAAGTCCCCCTATGACAATTTTCTTTCTTTAATAAAAACGGTCCCAGTGGTGTTTTGAATATGAAGTTTTTAAACCAAAATATCACAACCTAAATATCTTTAAAAAGTCATATTTCGTGTTTATCTGAAGCCTCCATTTCCAAAATCTGATGCTGATCCTGAACTTTGTGATATTTTTCTTTGTGATATTTTTCTTATTTTCATAGAGGCAATAATAAAAAAGGTTGTGATGTGTGAATTTGTGTTTTTATTTTTACCCTCTCTGGTTAATGCGGGACAGCTGACCTTCAAACTCGGGGTCAGAGAGAGAGAGAACACAAATGCGGAGAAGACATGTAGGACTTTAACTTCAGGTTTAATTTTGAATACGGGCGGCCATCAACAAAATCCAGCCTTGGACGCACTTAAAATATGTGCGGTCAACACAGCAATCTATCTCTAAGGGGGCGCCCAGCCACCCTACAGAGGACCGCATAACTATGGATGCTGCTCCGATCCGCCTGTCAATCTCAAGCTCCGGTCCAAGATATTGAAACTCCATCCACCGAGAGATGGGTGATGGAGAGAAATATTCAGAAATTCAAAAATGAAGGTATTTTTTATTACATTGGTTTTCTTTCAAAAACTCAAAAAACATCATTTTCATCGGCTTTAAATCTCATCACACCTGTTAGAGAAAATGTTTCAGCAGATTCTTCTTCCATGAACTCTGTGGTGCACGCTACATTACCCTTTCTGTTAATACCCTTAGTAAAAGTTCAGATATGTTTTTCCGATTACTCAAAGCTGAGAATAATGATTTTTTTTTCATACAGCGAAGACACGAGAAAGCATCATGAATTCAAGTGTATATCATATTAACAGACTGACTGTTAATAGACTGGAATTACATGTCAAAAACCCTCGAAAGGAAAAACCTCTGCTTCCTCTCAGTTAATGATAACCTTAGAAGGATAAAATGTGTTGTGTGAATGCCTAAAACCAGTGGGAGGCATGATGGAGGAGTAACAGAATGGTGAGTGGGTGTTGTGAGTCACAGCTCCCCAAGAATAGCCACAAACATATAAGCCAGAAAGCAGCGAGAGAGAAAAAGCAGGAAAGAAACAGGCCTTGTGCAGCAGAGGAGGAGGAGGAGGAGGACAGCCGAGAGAATCAGTGTAATTATAAAGATGACATTTTCTGTAATGGATGTAGGGGGTCAGCTCGTGTGGAAACAGAGAAAGCTAAGGAAGCAGGGGAGGCGAAGCAGTTTAAGAATGTGCACCGTCACTGCCGCGAGAATTTCAACACCCGACGCGTTGCAGTCTGGAGCAGGCAGCAGGGGGCAGAGGAGTTTTGGCAGCAACAATCGAGAGTCCAAATCTGTTTAACTTCCACACTGCATTCACTACGGAAGTCTATTTGCCAGTAAGGTTAGTAACAACAGATCGTGACCGTTGCAAAGGTAACCGATGTCTTACCCATTGATGATTTCTTTACACTCAGCCCGGATGAAGTGCTCCTTCTCAGGGGTGACGATGCACAGCGAGTTCTTCTGGCCTGTCCTGGATTCACCATCGATGACATCGGAGCACTGGTTCATATTGATCGTACCCTGGGGTAGAGTGCTGGGCTGAAAGATCGAAACAACAAAACGCAAAATCAATGAGTCCGGGGCGGAAGTGGCCTGACACGTTCACAGACGCCTCCATTCCCCCACACCGAAAATCCACTCAAAACAGAAGTTCCCTGCCGAGCTTGGCACAAACACACTTCTGTGTGACACCAAATGTTCTTGATGATGCTTTCTGAGAGCATCTTACACTTCAACTTTTAATTGAAGAATCTAAAATGCAGAAGATACATTAAAACATGTCAGATACTCCGATTTAAGTTTATTACTCCTCACCATACATGGGGGGAAAAAAAATCCCATCCTTTCAAAAACTGGGTTTGTAGGTGAGCAGATATTGAAAAAAACAAACAAATTTAGAGCCTATTTATTTATTTATACATCTTTTAAATTAAAAAAATCAGGTATAACAAAGTTTTTTTTATGTATAACATGCAGAAATTCAAAGTCAATTAAAACATATTTTTATATTTTCTATAAATATCACTAAGAATTTTATCACAGTTTAAAATGTATCAACACAGAAACATTGTAAGCATTTGCTGTCAAAAACATTGAAAAACAGATTAGGAATACATTTTCATGGTAAAAATCCCTAATTATGATCCTAAACCTACACAGATTATTTTTCATTCAGTCACAAATTAAAGCTTTTTAAAACATAAGGATCACTTCATTCAACCACAAAACCTTATCTTGCCTATCAAAGTGTGCAAAAAAACAAAGGAAAATGTAAAAAAAAAAAAAGTTTTTGACCAAAATAAGACTGAAATAAATCAGACATGGAAGGTGTGTAGGTGGGACTCATTCTAGAGTGACTGGTTGGACAGAATGCTGAGAGATTCCAGTTCACCTCGCTAAATGATTTATATGAACTGCTCGCCTCAAAGTTTCTGGCAGATTGACCTCAGTTAGCTGAGAATGTGCACAGACATCCGTTGAAACAATAGATAATTATGGGACTGTTTAAAAGTCTTCATGCAAAAGACTGAAAATTTAATTTTAACAGTTTTAGTTTGCTAAGATCCATTCACGTATGAAATCCTTCAAATAATTAAAAAGATTATGTTATCTTGTTAAATCTTTCTTAATAGTTATGTTACTGTGTCAAAAACAAAACCAACCTGGCAAGCAAATCTTTGGCCAACATTACCACAAAAAAACAAAAAGGTAGATAGGAGGAAAAAAAAGCTTAACAAATTTTGGTGCCACTGGTAGATGTCGATTGAATAGCTGGTGGACCACACACCAAACCATCATCAGAGAAAATACCTTTTATTTTTTAGAGCCTTTCAATAACAACCCAATGCTCGCTGAATGAGTGTCAAGGGTTTTGTTACTTAAAACGGAGAGCTTAGCAATGTAGTGCTGACTGTTGCTCTGCCCACATGCTGATTTGGCTTTGACCAGCTCCAAGACCAGCTTGAGGCAAATCAATGTTCACCCTACTGTTCTTCTCTTGTAACCACTTTCTGTGCAAGAAAGGCATATCAGTCTGGCATTCAACAGGCATAGTTCAGAGTCAACCATTGATGCTGAGAATCCTTTTCCATATCTGTTCCTTGCTCTTTCAGCATTTGTGCATTGGTTTCAAGAATGCATAATTGATCCGTGCTTTAAGCTGTTGTAAATCATTGCTTTTTACCAGAAAATGTAGTACTATACTGCTGGGTGAAAGTCCAACCCTTTGTACAACAGTGCAAACATCTCCCTTCTCTTACCACAAACGCCCCTCTGAACGTGACAGGCTATTGGTTCGACTCTGCCCACATCTCCCTCATCTGATGGATTTGTTTGTTTTTGCAGAGTTTCCTTTCCTGACTTGCATTCATTTTTTTTTTTTTGACAAGGTGAGGTTATGGCAACAGATGTAAACAGCAGACCAAACTCATTTCATTCATTCATTTATCTGGTGTTTGGTCAAACCTCGTCCCTTCAACGGGCTGAGTCAATATTACATTTACAATAATAACATTTATATTATGATGAGGAACCAATACAAAATCCTTAAACACATTAAGTTGTTTTATGAGTGAACAATAGGATAGGCAGCACAGTGTTCTTTATTTAACAGAAGAAAAAAAACTATCATCAGCTTGTCTCAATCAAATCGTACACTTGACCCGGTAACTTCCTATGATTTTCAATAAACAGATATCCTAATCATTTCAGACCCTTTCAATTTTCCACTACACATTAGAATAGAAACCAACATTTTCTACTTTATATTTGATACCCAAAGGTTGACTATGTTTATTTCTATAAAGATTGTTTTATAGTTCTTTCTGGGGAATAAATTGTTATGAATACATAAATACACCCAAGACATTTTATGATTGCTAGGTAAAAGCGAGACATCCCAATGAGCCACTTGACCGCCACATAATGTGCAGAGACCACAGGGAAGATTATTGACATGTTCACTCATCACCAGACTAATGAAGATAAATTTTGTCTGAAAGGCATTTCACTCATTGGGGCTTGAAGTATCCGCCATCTTCCTGAATTATAATAGCCAGACAAGGACTACCCTCAATTCAGATTCGTTCAAAAGCATGACATTGGGATTTCATCAGCAAGGTAGGGAAGGATATTCTTAAAAAAGGATTTAGTTACAAAATACACAATATATCCCTAAAATGTAGTTTGTAGTTTGTTCCAATACTTTACTTAACCTGAGTATTTTACCTTAAAGTTGATGTTAACTGGAATTTGTAAAACAAGAGTGGAGTATAACATTTCAGTTATACTAAAATTATACTAAGACATTAAAAGCAAATTGAATGGTCTTGTATTTGTGGTTTTAAAGCAACAAGGAGGGGGGGGGGGGCTTAAAATGTAATGCTCGGTTTTGTTTAGAACAGAATAACATAGCATTACCGTAGCTTCATCATTCTGTCAAAGCAAAGCTCCATTAAAAAAGAAAAAGGAAGAAAAAAAATCTTATATAAAATTCCATCGTTGCTGAGCGGTTATCTCAAAATAAAAGACGATGTAGCATAAAGGAGTTTATTTATGAAAGCAATCTAGGTCTACCAGTGCAAGTTGTCTCTATGACACTCATGTAAGCAGGTGTTTGTATATTATTTTGAAAATATCAGACGGATGCTTTCAAGTGCAGTGAAGACAACTTGGAGAAAGCTGTTAAAGTAGATGCAAGAACCTTCAACATTATAATGAAGAAACTAAGAGGTAAAGCTATGCTTTTGTTTAAAGGAAGACATTTCACTGATCACAGAATTTTCCAAATGCGGCGCAGCTTCGTTTCTTTGCGAAACAGCACAGCCGTTCTTTCCCTAAAACAATTGAACAGCCCTCTAAACCAAGTTATGGGGAACATTTGAAGACCTGTTTTTAAAAACATGAACTCAGGCTATAAGAAACAGAAAAAACCTTTATCCTAGATTTTTTTCCTTGGTGGGGTTGTTAAAGTATTAAGTTGATGTTGTGCTGAAAACAAAACTTCCTAAGTTTTATTTTGCCCGCTAAAGGAAATGCTGTAGGGTCTCCTGATTTACCCCTAAAGCTGGGTCAGCGCCTCCACACGAATGTGCACATAACAACTCCCTTGCAGTAATGCCCATGGAAAATGATGAAGGAAAGACTTGAAGTTTGACCATCACCTAATTTAATTTTTAGGATGGAACGTAAAAATGTATTTGAATGTGTGGCAGCTAAATAGTTCATTTAGACAGTGTAAGCAAGTTCTTGAGCTTTTATCTTTGACTTGTGGCCACAGAACAGAAATCTATTTACTCACAAAGGTGCAGGTCGTTGCAGGTAACATCTCCCAAAATGCCTAAATAAATGTAAACACGCTAAAAGCTTTGAATAGAATTGACATTTTGAATAGAATGAAATATTTACAAACTTTACCAGTCTTATTTAGCAGAATCACTAAGTCTCAAGCCCTTTTATGGGCTCTGCATAATTTAATCCTTTGTAAAATAGAGTTGCTTATGTTTTCAATTCTAAATATGCATCACAGGTAAACATGTATTCTGTTAAAAACCCAACACTGTTTATCAGTCCCAACACTGCAGAGAAAGTCTGACTTTGGACTGCCCTGCCTCTGCCATCTGTCTTTGTCAACAAATCTCCACCACGCATGTTAGCTTGTCCTTGAGCCTCGGGCAGAAGAGGATAAACAGCAAAATATTTCAAATTCTGAGAACAGTTGTACAAAGCAGCTTAAGTTCCTGTTTTGTAATCACTGCATCTGATTTTCCGGGCACAGAAATAAATCACTCTGACTTCTGATTTAAAACAAACAAACAAACAAAAAATACTCACTATTGACCTATTTCAGAAAGAATAGATCTTCCCTCATAAATGTTCACCTTTCTGACTTGAACACCAATAAATTAGCTTGCTTCTCTCCACACACTGTGGTTTTAGCCCCCAAACACAGGGAGCCCTGGGCCCACACATCTCTGTCATCTAACTTAGACTTTGTCAGTTCTTCTTGGGCCACCACTTAACACAACGGAGCCTTTGTAAAACCAGTTCACATAATGTGGGATTGTGAGCCACCGCAGGTCACAGAGCCAATCCTACTTTTAACTAGTCAAGTGAATATCTTCTGTGACAATAGATTCAAACAATTATCTTTTTATCAGCACTGAAATGATGTAGGCAGAAAAAACAAAATGATTTTTGTTCTTTAAAAAAAAAAAAAAAAAAACATTCATGCAGAGTCCAAATTAGTTGCAGAGTAGTTTTGATTTAAAAATAAATCAATAAAAAAACTGTTTTATCCTATAAGATGTCTGTGGCTAAACAACCTCTTGCGCCATTTTTGTGATGTCTTTAAACTGGCAAATGTTGATATTTAAGTACCCATCAGTTGGGTGTGTAAAAATGAGTTGTCTGCACTTGACCCATCCCCTGGGGGAGCGGTGAGCGGCATCACAGCTGCGCTCGGGAACCATTTGGTGGTTATACCCCCTCCATTCAACCCCTTATGCCGAGTGTCTAGCAAAGAGGCAATGGGCTTTAGTATAACCCGACCATGGATTTGAACCCATGACCTCCCAATCTAGGGGTAACTAATGATGTTAGTATCTAATAAAGTAAACAAATATTAGTTTTACAAAGAGTTTCATCATGTTTTTTTGGATTGTTTTTTAGGCATAACTGAAAAAAGATGTATGGAAAAGCTAAACTACCACACAATCAGGAGCATTGAGTGCTTGAGTGATCCTAGGGGCTATTCTGTCTGGAACAGATGTCAGGCACTAGGTCCTGGGTAAGGACCCAGACTAAGAAGTTAAAACATTCTTATAGAACAGGTGAAGGTAAAGTCCACTTTAGACCCCAGGCTAACATGACTGGGGTCCCAAACTGGAGCCAGGCCCAAAGTTGGGGTTCCCAGGAGAGCACCCAGCAGCTGGAACCCTTCCCACATGAACCGGCTAGCATTAGCGTGAAAAGACCATGTGGGTCATCACCAGGACACTTTAGGCAGGAGGTCAATGATCGACTTGGCAGCGAGTCCTCGGTCTTGGGCTCTCAGGGGAAGGAAGGGACAGAGCTTGCAACTGATCTCCACCTGGTGGTAAAGTTAGACTCACTGGCACAAAAGGCAGCCAGACAGACTTGGCAGGTTCAAATGCATTGAGACAGTCTGTTGGGAATGTCTGATATACATTTGAACAGAGACTTGAAAAACAATTGAAAAATCCCAGAGTCACAAAAAAAGTGAAGACATACTGAAATATAACCAGTATAATATTGGTGTTTTTATACCAAAAGGGTATTCCGTTTCCTGATGTTCAGACAAATTTCCTTGTTAAAGTAAAGCTTTCTAATGTGTCTAAGTACCATATACCAGTATCAAAAGGCTCATTAAAAACATGTTTACAATAAATTCAAATTAATTTTATTTCTATAGCACCTTTCATGTAAAGAAAAAAGCTCAAGGTGCTGTACATAAAAACAAACAAGAATGCAAAACTAATCAAATAATAAAATACAAATTAATAAAATACACAATAATAAATAATAAAATACACAACATAAAAAAATCATACTAAAATACACAAAAACAAGCACAAGTAAAATAGAAATGACTAAAAAAAAACTTTAAGAAGAGAGAACCAATATCACAACTATCAAGTTTCTGAAGAGCAAAACTTTTTTGTGACATCAGCTTTCCTCAGATTCCCTCAGTGAAGCTTAGTAAAACATCTTTTTCTCCCTTATGACGAAGAAAAGGAAATAACTGTATTTTCTGGCAATAGGAAACTGGTCTCATTTCAGTTTTAGTTGCACAACAAATTCCCTTCCTCCCCTATCCACATTTCTGGGTACAGCTGACTCATTTTAACAGGCAGAAAAAACAACATTTCCATTATAAATATGTTTATTTAACCATTTATTTATTATATTTAAGTTGTTTTTGCATTTCTATGGTCTTAGGTGTCAATTGTCTACCAACCTTAGTAGTGACAAACTGGAAATATTATAGATTCAGATATCAAGTTTCATTGCTTCTCTGTAAACATGTAGCAGCAGGAATCGTCCGCAATGTTTGGGGTTTAAATCTGCATACAAGACCATTTGGCTTTAATTATTAAAAACACTCTGAAGCAAAGGAAACAACTGGTGAACTGGCACATTCTGAGGTACAAACCTACGATCGAACCTCTTCATTAATAAATGTTATCCAATAACAGCTGTGACATAAATCTTTCCATAGCAACTTTGGATAACAGATGTAAATACAGGTTTTTGATATTAGCTATAACAGATAACAGCTGCTTTGGCAGGTGCCAACCGAGTTGAGTCACCTTAAGTCTTGTTGTTAAGGGCCAAATGAGTTGAGTCACCTTCAGTCTTGTTGTTAAGGAATATTAAACTACCATTTCTCTGCCTCAACGGACTACAATTAGCTTGCAGGCCCAAACATACATAGCAATCAGAACAGGAACTAGGCCTGACAGAATGGTCAGAGTCATAAGTCTGCATAATTAAAGTTCAACGGCTGTGTCAATCCCTCATCTATGTAAAGTAATTGTGCAAATTGGACTACGCCGCATGGCGGACATCTGACAACCCCTGCAGCAGAGTCCTCCAGGCATTCACAGATACACCTCATTCTGTTGGTATGCATTTGAGGTTTTCAGATGGTTCCAGCAGGGCTACAGTGAGCACTGGCTGCAGCAGGAACATTCATAAGAAGGCAAAAATTTAAATTCCACACATTTCACATTTTCAGGTGCTTCAGAGACACTGTTGTGGGTGGCCGCAGCGCTTCTGCACTCTGTGGTGAGAGGACGTGGGCGGTTTAATGCTGCACTAGAAGGGCCAACAGCCAACAGATGCAGAGGAGGAGGAAGAGGAGGCCAAACTAGATGATGAAGGCCATTTTCTTCTTGGATAACGGGATTCTATTCAAAATGATGATGTAATTACATTTGATAAATCAACAGAATTAAATGATGCTATACAAATCAACATTCGTTGAAGAGGGAGGACCAAGAAACATTGTAATCCAACAAAATTCACTGTATCTCTTTATGATGAATTCATTACCAAACACAGACAGAGCAGATAGAAAAAAGTGTACGTCAGTAGTTACACAGTAGATATGCTGGCTGCAGAAACAGGTGCTGAAGTCGAGTTGTGTCATGTTGACTTGGCTTTAGGAATCAGAGTCTGAGAAGAGACGTGGCTTGTCTGCATGCCCACACAACATTTCTCCTTAAGAAAAAAAAAAGAAGAAATCACCTCCCTCTGAAATCTGCTATTTCCCTTTCAGATTCAGTTCAGTTGATGGGTCTAGATTTCAAATGATTATTTACCTGCACTCGTGTAATTCACTGTTCAGGCACATTTGTGCTGGATAAACCATTTGGTAAAATCAACATACTTGTCTTATTACCTGAATAGATACTGAAAATTCAGGACTGAGTTTAACATTTGCTAGATCAGCATACGAGCTTTGGTTTATCCTTCAGGTTTTATTTTATTAACAGATTTTAAATAAAAGGACATCAAACCCTGCATAGCGTTACCAAAGACTGAAGTAGATCATGGTGAAGTCCCAGCTTTTTAAACCCTGAATATCATGTGCACAGATTCTCAACAATTCTATGGACTTTAATGAAAGGTTAAAGGTCATTTAATATCAATTCCCTCAGTAATTATGAAAAACATTTATCTGCAGGGCAGCTTGCGCGACAATGCATCCAACCACAGGCTTGGATGCCATTTGAGATCCAGATGCTATAATTGCTGTGCTTTTTTAAGACATTAATTGTTAACCAACAATAGAAATGTATTGACTGTAATGGCAGAGTTAAGGTCTACATCTTTACTTTCTCTTCCACTGAAAGAAGACCTCTCAATTGCACATGGCGACACATTTCTGCACTCTTTCATTAGAGTTTGCCTTAGAACAGGCTAGCCCCAAGTGCTCTCCAAAACAAATGATCTGTTGTTCAGACTGAAATGTAATGGAGGACTGTTACAAGACACCAGTAAGAGAAGCTAGAAATCTTGGTAAAAAAAAAAAAGTGGAAATCATTTTATTTTGAATGTACTAGTTAACTGTTAGGCCAAATTTATTTTGAAGTAAACCAATTTACTTTGTATTTTTTGGAACTAGTTTCAAAGAACAGGATGATGACAAAGGGTAAAGAGGGAGTGATGCTTAAAATGACGGTCTGTATCAAAAAAGAAAAAAAGAAGCAGAAACAGATCACCTTCTAACCTAATTTTACAACAACCTTTTTTCTATTATAAACACAGACAGCATTAATTCCCCAGTCTTCTGATGGTCTTTATGACCACCTATAAAGTGATTTCTTCGTAAGTTTTAAACAAGACCTACAGAACAGACTTAAAATCAACAGCTGGAGAGCGCTCTGGACACATTATCAGTTGACTGAATCCCAGTCAAAACTCTGAAGTTTCATGTTTAGAGGACAGGAAGTTACACCTTCCCTAAACATTAAACAGAAGATTTTAAATGTGATCACAGTGGAGGCAAACTGGTCTATAAAACAGCTGCAAAAACCAAAGCTGTACAAGGAAAATGGCACTAAAAGAAATACGAAAAGACTAATACAACATGAATATAAAAACATGTTTTGCACAAGCCCTGTCCAGTTTAGCTTTGTCCATGCATCAGAAAAAAAACTTGAATTGTCAGGCTGCACTGGTACAAAAATCTTCATGTTAGGAAGAGTGCAGCCTTGATTCCTGCCTTGCTTGTGTGGAAGTGTCCTTGGCCAAAACACTGAACCCCACCTCGCCTCTGGTGAAAGGTTGGCAGACTTTCACTGTAGAGCACCTTGGGAAGGTAGAAAAGCGCCATACAAGTAGATGCCGTTTACTATTTTAAATTAAATGAATTAGTTTACGTCCATACAGCATTCTGGAGCTGCAGATCATTTTGAGCTGGTGGGAGAGCAGTAACACAGCCACTCACCGACCTGATACACACAGCACATCATTTAAAAGGGTTTTGGTGTTGATGTGGTACATTCAATACCTTCTTGTTTAGTTTGGTTCATTCACAAAAGAAAAACTGGGGAAAAAAATCCCCATATACATAAAATATCTTAATGTGACCTTAATGGGTAATTTCTTTCACTATACTGAAAAAAGATGAAACAAGCATGTAAAATTCCTTTTTTTAAGTTTCGCTATTCAGTTTAGAAGTTTAGATGGTTTTCTAGATTCATAAATAAATGTAAAGCTATTCAGAGTTTGATTACAACCCACTGTTCCCTGTGATAAAACACTTTCAGAAAGATTCTTTTTTTAAGGTTATAAGTCAGTGTGGCACATCCCTCAGTGCAATTTAATCCAAATAAAAATTACAAAAGGTAATAAAATGAATTATTTCCATTTAATTTTTAAGGTGTGGAATGTTGTATGTTGATCACAACTCTGCCTTTTGTTGTTATTTTATGTGATTAAACAGAAATAAAAGCATCTTAACATATTGATGCAATTAAAGTATTCTAATTTTTTTAAGCCAAAAGACAGGTGTGAGCCCAAACACAAAGTGATCTCCATCTTTACAAATACAATATGCCTCCCACGGGTATTTTAGCAGCTCGGAGCCAGTTTAAAAAAAATCTATTTTAAACGTTTCATTTTCCACTAATCGCAGCTCAGTCAGTATGTGGATACAAAATGAGTAGCACACAAGGATTTTTGTGGATTACAATGATTGTGTGGGGCTTTTGTTTCACGTCTGTGGATGTAGCAGAGCCGGTATGGTCTTTGTTAATGTTGAAGTGCCCCCTGTTCCCACAATGTTACACTATTTATTGCTCAAAGTTTCAAAGAACTTGCATAGTCCATTAATGGCTTAAGAGAGTAACTACAAACTGACCAAACACATTATAAGGTCAGGGCACACCGGCCTTGAAGTTCTGGGATATAAATGTAAGTGTTTATTCTTTGTTTTATTGTGGATCGTGTGGCACATCTAAAACAACTGAAACAAAATTAATAAAAACATATCACACTAACAGCTTCAAGAGCAAAATTTTAAATTGGCAGGCTTTAATCACTGGAAAGCAAATATAAGGCTGGCTTCCATGGTTTTATGGCCTTCTGCAGTATTTACCGGGACCCTGATGAAATCATGAATGTTTACATTTTAGAGGACGTACAACAAAAGATGGCTCTCGTGCACCATATCAGCTCAACACAAACCTCACCTTGGACCCGCACTAGGTAAACAAGCTTCCACATTCCAGTGGAGAAGTCGATTACAATCTTATTTTACAGGAGCTATGACCATTGTCTTTATCTTTCGTGCTCCGGAGTGTTTGCTTTTTAATTGGGGAAAAGTCATTCTCCGAGGTTTGGCATTGAAGACAAAATGTTCAAAGTGATGTAAGAAATATTGAAGTTTGCACTAAAAGTTCAAATGTCAAGGCTTGCAGTAAATGAAAGAATAAAACGCCACTGCAGGTGAAATTCAAGGGGGTGATAAAGGTTTTAGGTTGTAAGCCCTCTTCAAAAGGCCCCTAAGTCATGCTCTAATCCTCATATACTTTTATATCTCACTACAAAGCTATTCCTGTGCAAGTAGTTTGGGAATATCTAATAAAAATAACAAAGTAAGAAAAAACACTGCATCTCCATGTTTCTGTTTGGTAAGAAGAACAAGTCTGTCAGCAAACTGGCTGACACTGCAAAAACACTCTGGACAAAAGCAGCAGGATTGTGTCTCAAGCAAAAAGAATGCACAAATTTGCAGCAAAAGGCATCAGGTTTTTCAAAAAGGCTCTCTGCTCTTGGACACAGTGCAATGGGGCAGAAGAATTCCAGAAAACACAGGAATTTAATTGAGCAAAAGACCAAATGAGAACGATTTCAAAAGCTAAAACATAAAAGAACATCATGTTCTTGTTGGGAAAAGGGTATGTGGCCATGATACAGACTGTCAACTGCAGCCAATATGGTCCAAAAGCAAATGCAATTCAAGGGTCTGTGAATGGTGCTTTTGTGCACTGCAATTCAATAGGCAGCTTCACTTTATTTTCAAGGTATACAGTGCTTGGTGAGTCTTTCAAAAATGCAATGACTGGTCAACACCGCACAAGAACCTTCGTCTTCACAACACAGCTTTTAACAGCTAGGACGGATGTGCTGTTTTGTGAAATCTTGAGTTAGATTGAGCTCAAAGACCTTATCACAGCCTGAAACTACAAAGAGTTAAAGGGAGCGTGTATGTAAGAATAGGCAATTAGTTCACAGTATGGTTAGTAGAAGCTATTGTGTGTGTGTGTGGTAAGGAGGGAGTCAAGCTGGAACGGCAAAACACATAAAATACTATTTTAACACACCGATCTCATCAAAGTGGGTTTTTGGAGAATTTACTGTAAGTTTTCATAAAGTTTTAAAAATGCCTAAATAGCCTCCCTTTATTGTCTATGGTAATGTTTTTTTAAATTAAAATTTGAATTAGTGCTGGCAAAACAGAGTCATGCTTCCCATCTTTATTGCAGGCTGTAAGTTTGTCCAGTAGTAAAAAAAAAAAAACTATCATTCATACCAATTCTAATGCACTGGCACAAGATACCAATAGTTTGAACAATAATCAGATGCTTTCAACTCGTAAACCTTTGCCTAGCAACACATGTAGCTCCTTTCTCAATGCTTACAGAATAGACAGACTCTTCATATACGAGGTCATCTGTATGTTAGAAGCACATGGCTGACTGCTGCTGCAAAAAGATAGAGAAACTTGTTGCCTTAGTAATGTGAAGCTGACATAACCTCGTTAAGCTGCTGCTTGAAAATGTAGCTTGGAAGTTTAGCATGTACTAAAAGCTGGACAAAGAATGAACAGGATATACATTCTGAAGTTCTTTCAAACTACCAGAGCAGCACTAACAGCAAGTTTCTATTGCAGCTTTAATTATACAGAAATGAAATCTATTCATCTCCTCCCTTTTTACAGTCAGTGCCAGCACATGTGTATCTTAAGCCTAATGTTGCATTCACATCATGTGGCAGAGGCGTCCAGTTTTCATGCTAAAGGCCCGTACACACCGGGACGAATTTCGCTTGCGATTTTCGCCGACGTTTAACGCCTCGTGACTAAACAAAGGGCACCAATGAGAGTGTGCACACCGACGCGAAAAAACGCCACGCGTCAAAGCGTCAAAAAAAAAAATAACGCCTCGGGTTCGTTTTTTTTTTCTAAAATATCCCCGAACCAAGCACCAGTTGCTCCAACTGGTGCTTGAAATATTCATGTTTTCTTTGTATGATTCTGACAAGCGCGTAAATACTTGCTCTCTTCTTCTGAGTGAAAAGCGACTTTAAGAAGCGTAAAGTTGCGCAGCGCCACCTTGTGTACAGGAGTATTTCTGTTTTACATTAAGCGCCATCTAATGTCAGGGAATGAAATTGCATGTTTGCTCGGCTCATCGTCAGGGAAAATCGCCTGGGTGTGAACACAAAAAACGTGGCGAAAAACGCTGGCGAATAACGCCTGGCGAATATTCGTCCCGGTGTGTACGGGCCTTTAGCCAATGTACAAACGCCATCTGAAGGTCGGGGCACGTTTGACTAATGCAGCACAACAAGTCATCAAACCGGGTCACAGACAGAGACGTGTTTACCGATGCTTTTGTCGAGTTCTTTAAAATAAATAAAGCTGATCTCTCAACATCATCTGTGTCTTCCGTGCATTAAGTACACACAGACACTGCTTTTGGCGATCAGGCTAAAAAAACTTGGCGGTAGCTCCTCCCACACGGATCTGTGGCATCAAGTGTACAACCACATTTTATGGAAAAGCGTAGAGCAGCAAACTTGCCGCGGGAGAATTTGATGCGTGAATGCAGCTTCTTAACAAATAATCTTCATCGATTTAAGAAAATTTTCTCATACACATGAGCTGTTTTAAAGAAATGTTTGAGCTTAGACTAAAACGATAGGCTCGTTGAGTCTTTCTGGGTGTTCTCAGAAGGTGGGCAGCCCCAAATCAATGGCTCCAAGTGCCATGGATCTCCCCCAGATTTGTCTGACATACTCCATTTACCCAAGGCCATGCCACATCTTGTAGGCTGGAGCCACAACTCATCTGATATTGGTTATTCCAAGGACAAAGGAACCATCAAAGTAGACTGAAGAAACACACGGGTGCCTCCTCATCCATAAGCCATGTGCATGTGCTTTAAAGTAAAGGCTCTTATGTGCTTAGGAGCTATAATACACAAGTAAACACTGGTAACCTTTAAATTTACTTCAGAGTTGTTTACAATAAATTCTAAAAGCAATGTGTGTATACTGTGGTGACTTCAATGTTCCTCACTGAGCAGCTTCACGTTAGTTATTATACATAATTATGACAATATGGGTAACAGCCCTACACAAGAGGAAGACGAGAACCAATTAAATCAGTTGTAAAGCCTGCTTATTCAAAACAAAAACAATTATTCCTCGAGTGGCTTGGGTGACAAACAAGCCTCTATATTTGGCGTCACTTGATATTTTCAGATCTAGATCCTTCCTCCCCTCCTGCTTTTGATCTTCTGTTCGGGCAGCAGATGAAAAGATGAAGAGTGACATCCGCCGACTGCAGTGAATGAAAAGCGGACATTTGCCTCTTCCTTTGTCTTTTTTTTTTGGTTAAAAATGATTCATCTTTCATCCCAGGACATCAAGCTCAACAAATGAAGCCTAATGGCTTACAAGACAAAGAACATATTAAAGCTATAGTATGTCCTCATCTAAATCATACAGCTAAATACATTCCAGCTCTTTGTGTTTGTTGAAATACACAAGTTTCTTATCATTTCTGTTTTCATCCTTAAACCATATTCTTTATTCGTAGGAAAAAATACCATAGTGCACAGATCTGGGTCAACCAATTTTTAGCAAGCATACATACTCAATATATGTAAAAGCACTGTTCAGGCAGAGTAAAATTCAATAAACTACATTATTTTGAAGACTGAACAAATAAGCACATGAAACATTTAAATACCAATACCAATAGATTGCTAAAACGTCAACAATTTCTTTAATTTTCCTTCCATTTTTATGGTGCGCTTCAAAGAAGGAAACTCAAACGCGTTCTTGCACAATAGGTGTGCAGTGGGTGAGCTGCTAAGCAAACACATGGCTCACCACATGACTTACTGTCAACATGGTGTGACTTCATCCACTTTGACAGCAGCGTGCTGGTTACTTTGGTGGTCAACAATTTCTATACATACGGTACTTTATATATTCAGAGAAATAAATATAGGAGCTAGTTGCCATCAGTTCAATTGACAGACTTGGACATTGTTGTATTTCTTAAAGAAGTCATTTTAAAAAGATTATCCTTTAAATCACCCAATTTCTCAAAACTTGTAAGAATATTTTTTTCTTACCATTTCATCCAGAGCATAACGAAGCAAGCCGTGTTCATAGAGTATAAAGAACCTTCTTTGCCATTTCTGTAAAGGAAAGAATCAATCATTAACTTTTGACTTAGATATTATCCATCTCAAAGTCACATTATTATCATATCATACAGTAGCATCAGATAATGTCGGAATCTTTATTTGTTACTATAAATAATGTAAAAACAACATAAAAAGGTTCAAAGGGTTGGAGAGAAGATGCTGTGATTATCAAGGTTTGCATTGAATATTTGGGATTCTGCTCACGGGACAATGCCATCACACAAAGTGTGTGACTTCAATTCATCAATGCATCAAAAACTGACTGTCAAAAACCTTTTGATGAACAAATGCAGTCAAAGCAGAGTCTTCAAAGGCTGCAACTGTCTTTTACTATATGCTGTCTGGCATAGATCCAGCGTGTAATAATAAAGTCCAATGAACAGCTGGTAATATTCCTGATTGCATGTAGAAATACTCCTATTCGTACATTCATTCAGAGTTAATCATACAATATCTTTAATGTAAACAAACACATTTAGCAAGAAGTGCCTGCACAGGTTACTGACTTCCAGCTCTTATCTAGATGATTCAGAAAGAGTTTGGACAAATATTTGAGAGGAGAGACACTTTAGTCAGCAGATTCTGTCAGCTGATGGTCAGTCATAACATCATATTAAAATATAGAGAGTAATCAACTTCTGTAATGTTAACTAACTGCTGTTGCAAATAAGATGTTGAGGATAAAAATAACATCATTTAAACCCATTTGTTTTGGTGTGAGTAATTGCTATGCCGTTTTTTTCCAGTGTCTTCATTTATTGTTGGTTTTATTTTTGGTTTATCTAAGGTAGTTTTGAATTCTATTAAAGACCAACTCTTGGGTTATGTGTGGATTTTTTTTTTCCCTCCGTTTGTTGTACAGCTAGATGTAAACAACAAACCGTTCAACAACAAATCGGTAGTTTACTCCAAAAATGACCGGTCTGCTTTAACTGGCAAAATGCAAAGACAAACGGCTGACTATGGGAATAAGTTAAATGCATTAGAGATCCAGTCAAAGCAGCAGCATGGTTCTAATAGTAAAATTCTTAGGTGGTTTTCCCAAAACCCATATGGAAGCCATCAGAGGGGCTGTGAGAACTGGGTCCTTCTTTCTCCTCCCCCACATTCCCCATAATGCTCTTTTGAGAACAGCCACCACAACATAATACGAGAAATGATAAGAGGAGGTTCCCATTACAGCATGATAAGGAAACAATGTCAAACGTAGACTCATAATTGCCACACAAAAAGGCTTATTCTGAGAGGAAAAACCAGCAACAACAAGACTTCTGGTTTAGTAATTATCCAACAAGGGTCGCCTTCTCCACACCTACTGGCAGCCTTTTAAGCTCCAAATTAAAATACAACAATAAAATATGTATTATTCTATGAAGCTCCATTGGGATTAATTTGTGTAATGTGACAAAAAAAAAATTTCTTTCAAGGGGAAAAGTACAGTGAGGTTGAACACTTACTCGAGATCTATGTAAGGGATTGTCAAAATTAGTTCCTTCAGGAGCCAGCAGAAGCCATCCTCCATACATAGGTTTAGCCTGGAAAAGAGATAAGAGAAAAACAAAATTACAAAAGGATTACATTTAACATTAACAACCCAAACATATCTATTATCTGCTCAAATGTGCACATCTTAAAGTGTTGAAGACAGCGTTGTACCGTACTGGCTAAGGATACAAACTAGAACTCCATTTTAGCTAATTATTTTGGACAATTTTATGCACTTCTTTTTAAAATCATGCACATTTTTAAAGTCAATCCACGATGAGCATTTTTTTTTTTCACTCTCTGCCTTAAATTGACTGAAACCTATTCTCTCTGACTGGCTTCATTCCAGAGCACCATGCTGCTGTGGAAAAAAAAAAAAGAAAAAAAGGAAAAGCTAACACACATGATTTTCCCTCTGATCCTCTAAGTGGGTTGACTTCTGGGTGGCAGGGGGAAGCAGGAGGCAAAAGTTAAGCTAGGAAAACAGATGAGAAGAAGAAGAGAGGCAATACAAATCTCAGGGAGCTTTTGCAGCTTCAGATTTGCAATTTAAACCTCTACTGAAAGAAATCAAAAATCGAGCAAGGCGCTCAGCCTTTGATAAAACATTTTAGATAATAGTTGAACATGGGCCACAGTGGTTTTTATGCATTGTTCTGCAAAACCAGCACAATAAGAAAAATCTTATTTGAAACCAAGACTCCTTTAAAAAAAAATAAGTCAGATTTTTACAAGCAACTCCAGTTTTTAGATAATTGGTTTTAATTAACCTTCATCCTACACACAACCAAATACAATCCAGCTTCAATTATTCTCTTGCTTTGTTTACACGGTACAGCACATTTCTCAGTCAACTCAGTAAACACGATGACAACAGAACCTCATACTTGTGTCTCTACCTCCACCTTGGATAGTCGAGTGTTTGCATTCAATTGAGAAAATTAGCATTTTAAACGTTAAAAGTATGTGAACGTAAAAAGATTTTTTTTTTTTAAATGTTGGAATTAGTATAAAATAGTGTGTGTCGTTTACATTATTGTACAACAAGGAGGCTGAAAACAGGTACAGCAACATCTCCCATCTGTCTTTATCTGACCTGACAGCAGCCCAAATGGCACAACAGAAAAATAAAGATCAATGTAGGTCATGTTTTCCCCTTCAGTGATTTCACCAAATCACTGAAGGGTAATTGTGTGTTCGCGTCCCATTGGCTTTCAACTTCTCCTTTCCAATGGTCGTACATACAATTTGAAATTCAACTCTAGGAGAAGTGACAGAAAGGTTTATTTCTGAAAATAAAAGGAATACACCTTCTATCGCAGGCATTACTGCGTATACAAAACCTGGAAAATGATTAAATGACTTGTATTAAGTTTACTTTAATTTGACCTTCGTGAACTGTTGGTTCAACTCCCAACAAGGAATTATTATAGAGCTTGCCAGCTGTTGGATTTGGATGATAACTGAAAAACCTTCAATAAAAAAGAGTCCCAGTGATTTCATCAAAAAATGGGTGACAGGGTGCTATACAGCTGCGGGTGTAAAGAAGGGTGGAGGTCCTACATCAGCATGAATTGGGGTCAATATATGCTCCAAGGCAATAAACTAATTATGTCCAATTAACCTAACATTTGCACTTCATGGTCCACTGACATACCAATCATTTGACACTTTTACATGAAGTACCAAGACAGCAAACGTTTCCCCTGGACCCAGCAGAACTTCCAGGGATTTGGGTCCATATGCACCTAGGAAAGTCAGAATAATAATAATAACAATAATAATATTTACCTGATTTAAGTCTTCGTCGTTAAGTAGATGGGACTCCCTGGGTTTGAAGCAGTTCTGACATTTACTTTTGTTGAAAATGTTGGCTTGAAATTTTTTGCAGGCGTTGTCTTTGAGTGACATGGTTACTGGAGAAGGCAACACTTGATGAGAAATTTTTGGAGAGTTCTCCTGGTGTTGTGGACGATAATGAACCCAACAGAAGGAGTAAGATCAACAGTCAATGAACGGGTTTTATATCCCGTTGTTCGTCTGTCCTGTTTAACTAGAGGTTACTAGTAGTAGTCCATTTCTTGTTAAGTGACATCGACGGTCATCTTGTTTGGTGCAACTAACTTTTTCTCTTTTTTGCGTTTACAGGCTTTCTGAAAAGTTATTTTTAGGGAAAATCCTTTAAAATGCTGATAGGTTGGCTGATTCTCGACGTTTCCCAGGTGACATTTCGGGCCTGGAGCTCCCTGCAAAGGTCCCGTTAGACTCCATCGAACGGAACGCCTCTGCCTGGTGAAGAGGCTGTGTGGTGAGGGGGGAGGTCCACTTTGACCCCTCCTCTCCGTCTTTCTATCAAACAAGTGACACCGCAGTCATCGCTATTTCACGCTCCCAAAGTCCTTCAAAAGCAAAACCGTGTGTCCGACGCAGGGAAATGTCCTCGACGTTGCTGTCACGACGCTAAGGCCATCGTTTCGGGTCCCGTTCGTCCGAATTTTGCTGTCGTCGGGTTTGCTGCGTAGTCTGCAGCCGACGTTTTCGTGAAAATCCTTTAGCGGGCCAGGCGGTTCATCAAGAGATGAGGAGGCGTTTCGGAGAGGGAGAGAGAGTGTGTGTGTTAGTGTAATCTTGATTGATAGCTACGTAAGCCAATCACATTTGAGATGCAGACCAGTTGTCCAATAGAAATTCTTCAAGAGTTTAACTTTTACCTAGTGCTCATTGGGCTTTAAAGAGCCCACAACATGGCAAACTTTCGAGCCAAACTCTTGTTTACCAAACTACGTAACATTTAATTGCATCTGAACAACAAAAATAGTCGGAACAACATTTAATTATGTTTGTTTCCCTTACTTTTACCAGACGTAAAGTCCAACTCGTTCATAAGCATGTACAACGCAAAAGCTATAATAAAGATAAAACAAAGTAATGATTGACTTTTATACATGGTAGTGTATTTAAATAAATAAGGGATATTTAGGAGTGAAAAAATGTCGCCGTTAATAATTAGTGGTAACTCCGTGTAGCCAACAAATTATTGTTTTAATTTTTTGCGAGATACTCTTTTTTTGCCTTTTTAGCAACAATTTCCTGTAAAGAGCAATCTTATCGGACGATTGAGATAACACAAGTAATTGTTGAAAATATCTATCTCAACTACATACTTAAAAAGGTTTATAGTATATGATTTGTTTTTTTAGATGCTTTTATTTATTCGTGGAAAAAATGTTGCAAACTTCAGACTCTACAGCATCATCTGTTGGTCTAAATTGGAAATGGATGAGACGAAAAAAGGTTTGAGACGAGAAATATTCAGTGAGAGGAAAGGGGAATGGGTTCAACTCTCACCTGTGCTAACATCTTAATAGAAAGAGTATGGATCACAAGCTGACTTCTGCTTGTGATCAAATACTTTTCTTTTAAGCTGAATGTTTTGTGTCCTGGTTTAAATAAAATGGTATGGGAGAAAACATACCTGTCTGAGACAAAAAGTGGAATTATTTCAGGAAAACTGAAATTAAAACAATGCATAGCTTCCAGGTTTAATAAACCAGCTGAAAAACTGTTTATTTTCAAAGTGAAGATCACAAATTACAAAGAGTGCAAGCATTTATTTAGGGCGCTTGAGTTGGCAGTGCTGGGTAGATATACATGGTACATAGTCATATTTACCACAAGAACTTAAAATGGAAATAAAAAGCAAAATAACTACCTTAAAATATAAATATATTCATATTTATGATTGTAAAAGCTTTTGCGTGTCCCATAAACAAACACACTGCAAATTCAACCACTAAAGTAAAGACATTTTCATTTATGTACGTATTTAATAATAAGGATTGCTATTTCTTAGATTATAATGGCCAACAGAGAAGGTTGGTTTGAAAAACAAAAACAGACAAACTAGTATTTCATTATTGCTTTTTGAACCCTATCATGTAAATGTTTTCGCTAATCACACAATAAAGTTGGACAATTTTCCTTTATAAATTCTACAGTGGTTAATTAAAAGAACAATGTGTTGTTGCTTTTTTGTAGGTGAGCAGTTAAGGTTATGTGCTGCAAGTAGGATCACTTATTTAAGAGAAAGACAGTTAACAAAAGGCAGATAGAGGACACAAACTGTAAAAAGGAAGATATTTATCTTGCAGTTTTGCTCAAAACTAAAAAATCCAAACTAAACAATTTTCATTCATGTTGAGTTCTCCTGTTCTCAAAAAGGTCTGAAGTAAATCTCTCTCTTCAAGAAGTATCTTGTGCCAGACACAAAAAAATAATCGTATTTTTATAAGAACCATAAAGAACTGAAAATCGAAACAGTAACTGAGCATCAGGCCGCTTTCAGAAGAGGTTTGCTTTCTTTTTCATGTCATTTCGTTTCCAAAGCGGAAGCCTGTCAAATTCCTGGATGTTCATTCCAAAGATTTCAAAGAAGGAATCTGGAGAGAGATGAAGCTGAAAACAAGAAACAGAACAGAATGAAAAAGATATAATAATGCAGAAAGGCAATTGTTTTCCCTTTTAGGCTGAAATGAACCTACTGTAACAACAAAGGTTACACAATGTTTCCTAGAATGCTACCTCATGAGTGATATTATTTTATTTTTGTAATTACAACATCACATGTGCACATTTTTATCAAAAATAAATTATACAGCTTCAATTTTAAAAAACAGAAAAAGAAAAAGTTGCATTGGATTCAAATTTGGTTCTGTACCTCGAGTCTTGTCCTGTCAACATCTTTGGGAAGCTTTACTCTCCCTCGATTTGCAACAGTGAGCATTTCATAAGGGTACACCTAACAACACAAAACCACGACGAACATTTTTTTAATTCAAAAACATATGACGTTTTTTTTTTTTTTTTTTTTACTTGTAGCAACATTAAAAAAATGGATGAAAATAAATTAATTTAAGCCACATTATATGTTCAGTATGAGGTTCTACTAAGAAAGTGACAAAGAAATTAATTTTGTTGATAAAGTCAAAAGTTGAATTGCAAAACCAGACTTTGTTTTTTTCACACACACGTAGATATGTTATACTTGCTTTTGGATCCATCAAATTAGGCATAGACATTCCTCTCTCCATTTGTGTTAATGGAATCAATTCATCATGGGGAAGCTACACAACCAAACACATGCAGATATTGCAGCATTATTCTCTGCAAAAAGCCAACAAATTAAATTCAACCAAAATCATAAGTGTTAACTATAGAATTGTTAGTGTTTTTGTTGTCTCTTTTTTTAAATAATGTTTTGGATTTAATTTGACTTTTTAAAGGCCTTTTTCTTTTAGTTTCTGCTCACAAAATTGTATTTACAGAAAATGTAACAAAATAAATCATTTCTGAATCAAATAAATAGACACTAATACAGAAAACAGAACTGCGAGCAGACGTAAACCTAAAAATCCAGAACCATGCAGATGCAAGAAAAAAACCTTTCAAGCAAAAGATGCATGTACCCATAAATGTCAGTGGCTACATACCTTGAAGCCTAAGCAGGAAAGGAAAGAGTAATGCATGGAGAAATCTCATTAGTCACCAAATATAAACATTAAGAAATTGATAAATCAAAAAAGAAAGGTGTTTTTCAACTTACTGAATATTTCAGTGTTGCGGCTGAAGAAATCAGCTGATTGAGGCTTAAAACAAGAGAATTTATATGAGGACAGCTGTAAAGCGTAACATTTAAGAAGTTATTTTAAAAATGTGTTTATGCACTAATGAAACTAAAACAAAAAAAACTTTTTAAAACCTTTTTTGGTATTTTTGTGACAAATTAACAATTAATAAGGATTACTAGCTAAGTGGATTTGTACAAAATCTGGCAATGCTTCAAAATAAAAAGTCACATTCCAGAGCCCTAAATCAAATGTTGTTTGAATTTCCAGCTCTTACCAGACTTAGGAAGTTGTGACTGTATCTTGGCAAGGAGTTTGTTTGAGAAACAGATGGACTTGGATCTGTTTGGAAACAGAAAGAAAAGACTGGTCTAATATAAAAAAAAATACCCAAAAAGTTATTATTCATTTATTGATTTAGTCTTGGAAATGGTGCAGGAAACCGTTTACCTTGTTGCTTATAAATTGGAGGTCTTTTGTACATATCGAAGCCTTCATCTGCTGAAAAAAGAAACACAAATCTAACATTAGCTGGGAGCATTGCATTCTGGGATGAATTATTATTATTATTATTTCTTTTAAAAGCTTCGATCTCTGAAAATGCTGTTTTTTTCCCGTGACACCGAATCTGACAAATACTGAATTCTGCACTCAGGAAAAGCATCAAAGCTCTTTGATCTGTTAGTGTTTCATAAGTGATGTTGACTTCCAGTGACAACACATGCTAGCAACTCCTGGTCAGAGCTTATCATGTCTCATCCAAACAAGGAAAATGACGCACAGCTATAAATAAACAAGGCCGCAGAGGAATGCGGGAGTGAACTGAATACATCAGTCAATACAAAAACAGGAGAAGACTTAGTGAATTCCTTAAAATAAAAGAAGGTTAAAAGGGAAAAATGTTCTTCAGCCAGCTGTAGGAGTCTGTTAAACCTGCTGTCTTCTGAAGTTTGAACAACAGAGGGCAGAAAGGTTCCAGGGGAGGAAAACAGATGACCTGTCCTTTTCTATTCAGCAGTGCTGTGATTGTCAACATGTTATCAGCAGATTTGCAGCATCTCTGTTATTAGTGTGTTAAGACTGATGAAAACAGAGCAGGAAAGCTGCAGGATTGTGCTTACCTGTAGTTTTAGAGGGAAAGTGGTGACCTAAAGGAGGAGTTGGGGAGTTTTGTCCCCGGAGTAAAGGAGGAGAAAGCACTATGCGTTTTCATTCCAAAACGGTGAGGGAAGGAGAAAGAGGTGATGTGGAGGAAGAAGGTAAAAAAGGAAAGGTGTGATCGAGCACAATCTTTGGTATTTGAGGTCAGTTTTTCTCCTCACCTGGTCGGTGGAAGTGCTGTGGTGATCTGGAAAGAGTGGGAGTGTAGCTGTGGTGAAAGTGGGGCGTCTGACCTCCAAAAGATCCATTCCCTTTCCCTGTTCTCGCTTCAAAGCGCTCCTTCAAAGATTCAAAACAGAGTAAAAATCTGCGAATGAAGCAGAATTTGAGTGAGGAAGTGAGCAGAAGAGGACATTTACCTCTGCTGTTTTAGAGATGCTTTCCCGAGACTAAACAAGCAGACAGCAAAAGAAAAAGAAAAACATTTAGAGAACCAAAAAGGGAGTATAACATTAACATGACAGTATTGTAATCGCAGGAGACTTCAGGTGAAAGACTTGTTACACAAAAACAACAATTAGTTCAGATTAACTTAACATTAAGACAGTAAACAAATTTTCACAAAAAGTCAGACCTCAGAAACGAAAAGTTTGGTATCTGGAGGCACTTTTGGCAAATCATTGTCTTTTCAAACATGAAAATAATCAGTTCAGTAAAACAGCAACAAAAATGACATGTCAGTGAAAGCACCACGTTACCTCTGCAGGGCTTTGTCTGTCCTGTTTCGTTTCCTTTTTGTCGAAAGTATCGGATCTGTTGTTCACTGACTTATAAGATATCATATCAGGATGCTCTATATCAAATATAGCCTTGACTCTGGGAATTGCTGCTAAGTCTCTGTAATCAATGACCTCATTGTCTACTTTGGCCTAAAGGAGGAAAGAGGAGGATATAGGGTTGGGGAGCAGGGCACAGAGGACAGGAGACAGAATGGATTTAGGTGTAGGAGAAAACATAAAAAGGTTCTATATGACATCACGGAAGGAATAAATAAAACTTTAATCCTATAAGACGACAGTTGTCTTTGGCACACAGGGTGACCAGATTTGCTCGGTTCTATTCAAAGATCTATCTTTGTGAACTCAAATGCTTTTAGCTCGCATTCAAAGAAGTTTGAAAAGGCTTAAAGTTTATTCTCTTTCATAAACCAGCAGAGGAGGCGAGGATGCTAACAAGCTGGGTGCAAGGAAGGACACTAAAAGTAAATATTGTTTTTTCCAATTAATTTAAAATCTTTAAGCATTTTGACAAAATAAACTGAGAAAATGTCATTTTTTGCAGTTATAATAAACTGAAACAACATTTTCTCTCACTAATCTAATTCCGATCAGTCAAGGTGACAAAAAACAAACATTAAAAACACTGAAGAAATAAGGATTTTGACTCTGGCTTTTTGTTTACGGTCAAAAATTACTATCATGTGAAAGTGACTTGTCCATGCGACTCCCCTGTGGGAATAAAGGCATACAGTTGAAACTTGTGGTGGCAATTGAGCTAGATGTGTCGAACAGACAGGTGGAGGCAGGCTTACGCAGATGGTTCGACCTGGACTTCCTGGAGTGCACGAACCCGGCCTGGAGCAGGAGCTTTCAGAGGAAGACCTGTTGGGCTGAAAAACAGTACACAGCATCAGCTTAGCAGACATCTTTTTACATCGTCTAGCTGAAAGGCCGAACCAGGTTTCCTTTTAGCACTGAAGCACTCAGTATTTTAATAGATTAAAGCCTTTTCTTGTTGCACAATGGGATCAGACAACCAGAAAATGTTGAAAATCATACAACATAAACATTTTCTTGTGTTAAAAGTAAAGATTGACACAAATTTGCATGCAGCAACAAAGTTTATTCACTAACTACTACTGACTGAAACTTCTGTCAATTTTGTGAGAAAATAGGCTCTACAGGAAGCAGGGCTTTCGTCAGCACAGACTGAGTTTTAGTGTAAAACCAGGTCAATCTGCACATAAAACAAGCAAAAAACACAGCAGCCGGCTCAATCTCTATATCCACCAGTCTATAGAGGCTCACAATAAAAACCTTCAGTTCACGAGGAGGGAAAAAGAAATCTAGCAAGGGTGTTTTTGGTCTGCTGGCCTAGGAAGGAGGAAAGTGTGTGGCAGCACATTACCATCTTGTAAAAAATAAATCCTGGTATACATTTTGTGGTTTTGATGTTTTAAGTAGTTTTGAGGCTTTACCCGAAAAACGTCATTTCTGCAGCCGTCCTTGCAATGCGGGTGCCAAATAGTTGATCCTGTAAAAGCAGAGACCTTTGTCAGCTCTGATGTGGACATGCTTCGCTGTCTCTGGCACTTGTACAAATATAACAAATAAGTTCATGTCAAACTGACCTAATAGAAACATTTCTTCTCCCTCCGTGAAAACGTCACCACATCGGCTGCATCTTGCACAGCTGGGGTGAAAGTTTCTGTCCCCGGCCTTCAATGGAAGTAGACAGAAAGAAGGTTGAAGACAGTTTTATCAACAGACTGATTCCGTTTTTGGGAAAAGTCGTTGTAGATTTGTCCACAGTTAGATTTAAATCGGTAAAAAGCAAAAATATACATATTCGTAAAATAAAAAATATATAAAATAGAATTGATTAATTATGTTTGACATTTTTATTCAAGATTAAAGTTCGATTTCAGCAGCTGTTTCATTTGAATTGACTTGGAGTTTATAAAGTTTGTATTTTTTTTTTAAATTTATTTCATTCATTCTTGTTTCAAAAACATTAGACTGTCATAAAGTTATCCTGCTATTTTAATTTGGTTTTGAAACTCCAGACACATATTTTCCTTGCTCTGCAGTAACTATCAGCATCCTTTGTATCCCTGGTTTGGCATATAGCCCATCAACAACTCGCCATCCCCTTTTGTCCTGGGCAAGTTTTTTCTTGCTGCCTCCCGGTGAGACAGGTCTGCCTGATGACAGCCTCCAGGTCCCATCTTCACCTGTTCATAGGTCTTCCTCATTCTTTCTTCTCCTGGGATTTCGGATCAGGGCCTGATGATGTGGAAGATACTCCATCTACTCCTCTCTGATCCACTCTTCCACTGGTGCATGGTTTGTTCTGTGTTGCTGATGGTATCAAGCTCATGGATCTTGAGGATTCTTCTCAGACTGGATTTGCTTAATGTCTGTAGTTTCTTGATGGTAGCTTTCTTTGTCCATGTTTCCGCTCTGTACAGCAGACTAGGTCTTGGAGTTGAGCAAGAGAGACTTGGAGGGTTGCCCTCGCTTTTCCATCGCAGGTATTCACTTCCAACTATCATGTCCACTTTTTAATATGCCAGACATTACTGAAGTTATTGTTAAAAATATCTACAGTTTCCATTTTTAACCTGTTTTATATTTAGAATAAAGACATTGACTTATTATCAGTAAAAAAAATAAAAAGATAAAACAGTGACAAACATCTTAGGTGAGCCTCACCTCAAGGACTTTTCCTGTTATGAACTTCTGGCATGCTTCACACTGCACCCCAAACTGAGAGTGGTAGTCTCTCTCGCAGTATGGAGCACCATCTCTGAAAGATTCATTCTTGGTCACTTTTAATTCCTAACTTTTGTGGTATTTTTGGAATTTTCAAAAAATACAATGGGACAAAAAATATTGAGTCAGCCACCAATTGTGAAAAATTTTCCCACTTAAAAAGATGAGAGAAGCCTGTGATTTTTAACCATAGGGATGCCTCAACTATGAGAGATAAAATGAGAAAAAAAACATTTTTATTTATTTATAAAGAATTTAATTGTAAATGATGGGGTAAAGTACCCGTAAGTATTCTCATTTTTTTAATTGAGAGAACTTGCACAATTGGTGGCTGACTTACTACTTTGTTTGCCCCACTGTAAGAAAATAAATAAAGATGACTATAAATATGAACACATGTAGATGAGGAACTGCCACTCACTTGCTGATGTATTCCCCACTCAGTCCCTTCCTGCAGGTTGTACACTTGAAGCAGCCAATATGCCATTGACCCCCCAGAGCTAACAGAGCCTGGCCATTCTTGATGTCTCTGCCACAGCCTGCACAGTCTGCAAAATGACACCACATAAGCCATTTTACTGTTTTTTCCATAGGATTTTCTTTTTTATCATGCATCTGAGTACAGTTCTGCAGAGAGATCCTCCTGCAGGCTTAATGAGTCTGAATCCTTTGTTGATCCCAGCTGGGTCTGTAATCTTTGGTTGAGCTGAGTTAATTCTGTACCTCCCTGTTGTAGTAAAGAGGGAAGTGAGCCAAAAGATTTACTCTGTCAACCTAAAAGAAATAATTGTAGGAATTCTCAAAAAGGACACACCAGGTGGTGAATAATCAGGTCTCTGCTTGAATTATTGGAAGCAGACAGAGTCAAGATATTGTTTGTTTTATTTAACTATAAAATATATCGTTTTTCTTTTTTTGTATCAGTTTTGCTTTTGAACTTGTGACATAGATGTTATTTAAGAGTCCAAGAATAAAAGTAAAATTAAAGCAGTGAGAAGTTCTGTGAAGCAGACATCACCCGCCCCTCACTCTCCCCTTCTGCCCCTGCCCCCTTAATCCGAGTTAGATGTGATAAATTCATTAAAAAAACAACACATTTTTCAAAAAAATTACTTTTCTATGTCCGTAGAAACCATTTTATTATTTGGGTGCCTGGGGGTGCCGAACAGGGGCGTCATTTTAAGAGGAATCAGTAGAAACAAACTTTTGGATTTTCTTGGCAACAGAGGTTTTAAGTAAACAATCCTAAAATGCTTATATTGTACGTCAAATAGTTTTATTCATCTTGAGCCAATGATTAAAATTACATTTTCACAATATTCTGATAAAAAATATGTGAGCAAAGGGAAAATGCCACTTTTTCAAGCTTGCAACTCTAAATCTGTTTAAATTCTACATTACAAACTTTAAAATTATTATTTTTATCAAGTAGCTTCCAATGATGATCGAGCTGTTGGGAGGCGATAGATTGAAATCCCTAGTAGGAGTTCAAATTTGTAGATAGTACTGAATTTTTTGTTTCTTTCTGAAAATTTAAGATGGTGGGCTCTCCCCAGGGTCAAAGGTCAACAAAACTTCAGTTGTGGTTTTAGTCTGATGCTGGCGGTGCCGGCGTGTGTATGAAATTTTGTGAAAATCGCTTGAACAAAAGTTTTCTTTTACCATATAATGCGAAAACATAAAAATTGCCAAAAAACGGCTACTTTTTTAGGTACATAGGTCCCATAATAATTTCAAAACTTCTTTGGGATATCCCCATCGCATGTGTTTTGGTTTCATTACCGGATTTTGAAGAGATTTTGGCCCCATTTTGGACGGTTACTCCTACTGTGATGCCAAAAATTCCTTTTCACCGGATACTAGAAGATCTGCAGAAACTGTTCTGATAGCTCAGGACTGCTGCTGGCCATAATGAACAGGTGGCCGTCCCACAATTGTTTGCAGGCCAGTTTTCAGTAGATTATCTCCACTCTGATTGGGACTCTAAGGGGTCATGGCATTTGTTTGGTGTCTTTTTTTTCTTCTTTATATCATTCTAGATAAAAAATTTATGTGAATGCACTTACAGCTGGGGTAGGTGATTTGATTTGGAGGAGATACAGGTTCAACGCAGCGCTGACAGAGGCAGTCTTTTCCCCTGAAGGTGACGCAGTCTCCGGCTGGAAAAGGCTGCCTGAGGAAACACAGTTACTAAACAAACTTCCATTTATATAAAAATGGCAGAAATGTCAGTGATTTAATTACTTGCAAATGCTGCACACAAAGCATGCTGGGTGATAGGTTTTTCCTAAGACAGTGACCATCTCGCCCTCCACAAATTCTCCGCAGTTATTGCACAGCGTGCCATGAAGCCGCTGGTAGTCCAGAGGGCAGAGGCACTCCCCGGTCTTCATGAAGAAGCCACTTTGGGCCAAGTCACAGCCACACACTGCAGAGATAATGGTTAGAACACCATGGGACAATGTGACACTAAAACACTATCTTTAAAGCTGAAGGCTAAGCTAAACAAGGATTGGGAATTAAGTTCAGGAGTTTTCTAGTAGACATTTTTATGAAAACACTGCCTTGTTTTATATTCAGCATGGGAGTAAGCCCATCATTTATTATGGGCTTGTGTTGCATTTAGTGTCAAAAAGAGAAGCGAATAAACATGCAAATGAATTTTAAATGTAAGCATGACGTTGCCAACAAAAGGGCTGGAAATGTAGAAGATGTTTAGGATAAAGACTATGGACACACTTAGAATTTTGAGTCCAAAAGTATCCAATGGTGGAAAACTTCCAGCGACAACTGGGATCCCCTACAGAACCAGAAGGTTCAGATCATAGCCAGGACACAACAAAAACAGTAACAGTACACAGCAGCACTTTGTGTTACTACCCGGTATGCAAAGTGGTAAATAAATACAGATTGATTTGATTTGAACAATAAAACATAAAATAAGTTTGCCATGGAATAAACTAACCTTAATTTGACCATAACTGTACTTTTCAATTGTTTTTTAATGCATTTTTTGTTCATTGTAAGTTTTAATTTTTAGTAGTTTTAGCTGAGTTAATTAAATGTGCGTAAATATTGTGAGATAGAACGGCTGAAATGTATATTACCCCACCTAGCCTTGCGTTATTGGTTCAGCTTCTGTCTAATTGTGTTGGAGCGTTCATACTGAACAGCAAGCTGACTAGCTCTTGACGTTCCTGTCACTAAAGCTTGTTTGGGGACATTTGATACGGTCAAACCTGCCCTGTCCTTCTGAGCCTGCCAAACACACGAAGACAGTTGTGTGTGGCTCTATTCCTGTCTCCACACTACTCCCAGTTAAATGTTTATCCGTAAAATCTCTTCCGTCAATCACAACAACATACTTTTTGGACTGTCTTCTTTAAATTTAAGTTACTTCTCCTGCTATAAAACTCCTTTCCTGAACGTCTCTTTGTTTTCTCTGTCCTGCAAACATCAGCATAATGTGGCGAGACAAAAACAACACTGGAGGCTTGTCGGAGCTGATTAGTAGGAACAACAGCATGATGAAGAAAATATGTAAACCAAGCAGAGAAGCCAAAAGAACCTGACAACAGCTCATTGTTGAGAATGTTTTCTAATACACTAAAACTAATGAATCACCAGAATCTTCTGAAAGAAAAGAATGATTGCGTAATAAAAGCTCACATGACTCGTCAGTTTAGCAAGCTTCATTTCATGGGTTGTTGTTTCCTCTGACATTTTGTTTTATACTCAATTTCAGAAAACATTTGTGATATTGGTGTTTTTATTATTATTATTTTTTAGTTCTGCTGAAGTACAGTACAATAATTATTCAGTCATCTTCTAAACCTGATCAGGATCACCTGGACAGCCTGGACAGTTCACCGGTCCATCGCAGGGCCACAGAGAGACACACAACCACAATCACACCTATGAGACAATTTAGTCACCCATTAGCTAACGGAGCATGTTTTTGGACTGTGGGAGGACGCCAATGAGTTCAAAGGAAACGCACTCCTCCATGATGAGAACATGCAACATCCAGTGGCGCCTCCAGAAATTTTTCATGGGGGTGGCCGGTAGGGGGCCACATTAAATCTTGGGGTGGCACACAAAAACCATGAGCTAAATTTTTTAAATTCATTCTACTAAACGTAGTAAAACAACCTTTAGAAAATCAACAGAAAGTTAAATGCCTACTGATTTTTTTCTAAAACATTAACTTATAGTTGATACTACTGTAAATTCTAGTAGATATCATTAGGCCAGTGTTTTTCAACCATTTTTGAGCCACAACACACTTTAACCTTAAAAGAAATCCCGCGGCAAACCAGCAAAAAAAGATGTAAAAAAATTTTTAGAAAAAAAGGAAAAACTCATAGTCTGTATTGATCTACAGTCCCTCTGCAATCTCACATGCATTTTTGTGATAATTGTGGCAGAAAAAGCTGATGTAATAAAAGTTAAGTGAAAAGATTCAAAAACTGTTTGATGTGTGTTCGTTGTTGTTACAAGACGTTAAGAGGATAGACTCATTGTGCGCTGAGACGCTGTCACTTTAACCCAATGCATCATGGGAGATGTAAACAGCCGCCAAACGCAAAAATAGCGTCTCTGAGCTTCATTGTTTTGTTCACTTTTCACGGTCTGATCCCGGATTCTGTGGAAAGCTACACCACTAAAGACGAGCTTTATCTGGTACTTTTCTTGGAACTGAGCGGCTTTATGAGCAGAATCAGAACAAGGAAGTGAAGACTTTAGCCACTTCTGATTGGTCAGACTGATGACATGTGATTAAGCTTCCTAGAATGATTGGTGGAGACAGTAAAAGGGGCGGGGCCTTTCAGAAAACAGTTAAAACTGCAGCTAAATCGGGGTACCCCCATTCTTATCAAAATGTTTTTAATAGAATCAAATAAACACAAAGAAAAAAGTATTTACGATCTTTCATATTCCTAATTTCAAAGTGTTTTATCAGGGGCTGTTTGGATGAACACAGAGCTGAAATCCTGGAGATGGAAAATGTTTTAGATCAGTTAATGACGGTAATTTCCCACGGCACACTGGTGCGCTGCGGCACACTGGTTGAAAAACACTGCATTAATTCTAACTTCACCAGTTGGTCCAGAAACAGGTGGAAGACTTTTTGCTGAGTTCTGCCTTGTTTCTCTGAGCAATGATGCTGACTGTCCCTCATCAGATGCCGTCTTCCTCATTCTCTTCTGTCATTCATGCTGGCTGTGGATCATGCTGCTCTTTCTCATCTTCCTACACCTCTGTTGCTCCCCTACCATCTCTTTCGCTCCTTCTGCTGTACTTTTCTTCTTAAAATAAGAATATATGTTGAATTTCTCTTCATTCTCTGAAAATTGACTTACACAAGCATCAACTATGACTATAGGTAACTATGTGGAAACAGGACAAAAACCCATCAAAATGTTGTGGTAACACAACAACCAGTGCTTAAATAGTGCCATAAAAATGAGAGGCGCGTGTGACAGGGCCATACTTTTTTACATATTAATAAAAAGTAATGGCACATCCACCACCGCTGATGATGTGCCGTATTTGCACCAAGTATTTGCGCAAAATACAGATCAGGTGATCTAAAGTACAGTAAAGAGATTGTTAAAAGACACCACTGAAAATATTTAACAGGCATGAAAAGAAATGTCGTGTTTTGGGAGGTGTGATGGTGTGCGCGTGTGAGTGCGTGCGCGCGCATGTGTGTGTGCGTGCGTGCAGAAACTGGTGCTCGCGCGATGCAGGAAGAGAGGGGGGAGAGCGCGTGTGAGTGTGTGGAGCGCATACACACGCGGTCAGTCGCCGTTTTGGACTTAAGGAAACAGTACTAAAGAAAGTTCACCTTTAGTAACTGATACTGGTTCTTTTGTCTAACCGGCCCGGAGGCTCTGGGGGTTCGAACGCGGAAATGAACCCTACGTCTTATACATCTTCTGCGTCCCACGGCTCGTCTTTAGATGTCTGCGCACTCAGAGGCAGCAGGGAGGGGAGGGGATGAGGGCCGGTTTAGGTGATCAGAGCGACTTGCCCGCTTGCTGGCTGTGCATTTGGGATGAAATGCACAACTGGTCCTATTATAGTGCTGCTTATAGTGGCTAGTGGGGTGGGGTGGCCACTGGGGTGGCCAGGTGTCGGAGAGGGGTGGCCGTGGCCACCCCTGGCCACCCCCTGGTGGCGCCACTGGCAACATCTAAACAACTAATTTGGTTCAAAGGATTTGAACCAGGGCCTGGTCACTGTGAGACCAACCAACTTATAAAAAAATTCTTAACATTGCCTGAATAACTTAAGTCAGTAAGGAAATGAAGACAGTCATTTTATATTCTTTTATTTTTTGAATGTTATCTTCTTCCAGTGGGCATAACGACTCACCTTTGCATGTGAAACACCTGATGTGGAAGTAGCTGCTCTGGACTCTCAGCACTTCTCCTTTGCATGAACCCCTGCATCTGAGACAGTGGACACCCTGTTTTTCTGCCATGGGACGGGGCTGACTGCCATCCTGAATGTGCAGAACTGCAGGGAAGAAAAATGTGAATGATAATTCACTACAGTGTTAGATCCCATGTTTTGCCTCTGACAGGGTTCAACTCTGAAAATAAACACGTTTTCTGTGTTTTTTCAAAAAGCCCTTTTTTTCTGTTTAAGCATGGTGTGAGTCAGTCAGTCAGGCCTCTAGCTGCACATGGTCACACATGCATGCCCACACGCATCCACAGAAAGATCCTTGGAACACAGGTGTTGTTTTGCTGAGCTTGGATTGACAAGCTAAATTATGCAAAACAATCCCAATCTTTGGGCAGTATAGTATGTGTGAGTGATGAACTAAAGTGAGGAGAATTGTACAATGAAGATATTGCCCAAATAATGGGATTTTTCTTTTTCTTGTCGATTCTCTCATCTGAGTACAGGCTTGTTAGTAGTTTTTCTGACCAAGCTCTGCAGAAACAGAATAGACTTTCTACCAGAACTAAAAAATGATGCTTTTTTTTTTTAAATAAAAATTCTAAATCAAAATTACATCTGTTGTAGTTTTTCTGTGTTTTCTTTAAGTCTGAAGTTTCTAAGGCAATAGATGGAAGATGTGAAACAACTCACTTGTAGACTCAACTATTTATCAGCTAACAAGCAAAATAGTTGGTTTTAAAGTGGGACAACAAAAAAGAAATTTATTCCTTAAACAAATAATTGATCAAAATAAAAATGTTGATGTGATGCAAAACTGGAGAAATTATTAGAACATATCCTCTACTGTATGAATGATGACAATACAGATTTTTTTTTCAGAATAAACCACTTCAAAATAAATCTCTCAAGATATTTATGGTACTCAGGTAATTAATAAACAAAAATCTATCTAGTGCATCTGAAAATTAGGCATACATATTCATTCTTTGCTACAGGTTAATGTATACTTAGAAACGTTAAAAAACCCCATAATTTTTCTCCATCAGAATGGTATTTATCCTCCTTTTTCCATGAACCGCTCATGTAATGCCAATCCCTCACAACAGTCCACCAGCTTTTACATTCTTCAGCATAATTTGTTTTAGCAGAAACAGACCAACGCATAATCTTTCAAAAGAGGTTCCAGTCTGAGAGAACTGTATCAAACTGAAAAAAATGTGGACAAAACAGCTCCTGAAGTTCTTGTCCTAATAATAATTTACGTATTTCATGTGAATACCGATACTTTTAATTCAAATACACCAACATTTGTTTCAGACTATAACAAAGGAAACTCTTAATTTATTCATGCCTTTTTTTTAATCATCCTCCTCTTTTGGGGGCAGATGATGCAGATGCCTGCACAATCTAATCACAGCATACTTGAAAAGTCCTCAGAAAGACCAGCAGCAGAGAGACGGAAAAGAATGCAGCTTGTTAGAAGCGCTCTGGCTGCTAGCGTATGGACACTCAGCATACAAATAGCCGCACAAACAGAGAAACATTATCTCGAAAGTTTCCATGCAGTCAAAAGATTAGAGAAGAAAACCTGTCTCACCAGCTTGAGATAGTGCTGCAGGAGGGCAACACGTGCAGACTTACAGCGTGTTTATGACCAAATACCTTAAACTGTAATGTTTTTTGACTGTCCTTCAACAAAAGCTGAATAAACCATGCTTAAGTGTGTCCCACATCACAAAAAGCACCGTCACTATGGTAACAAGTGAAGTGGGCAGTACAAACTAGATAATTGCAAGTCAATGCATCTGCTGTAATACAAAGATAGATTTGAATTGTGATGCAACAGCTAGTGATCCTCAATATGTGTTGCAATTTTTCTCAGAATAAACTAACTTTTTGTGGGGTATTACAAAACAAATAACACGTGTGATTTAGAGAAGGATTATGGTTATGGTTGTGGTTAACCCACCATCCTGATCAAAAGTCAAACAAATTATTTAAAACCTTTGTCCATCATAGGACAAAATTCTCAACCACACGGCATTTTTTTACACTGATGGTGACCGTTTTCATGAGAATGGCGAAACAGGCAGGAGGAGTCTTTAGAAAAATGTTTTCCTTGGCATCCAAACTCCGCTCTTCTCTTTCTTGGTCTCTCCCTGAATGTGAAGCTGATCGGGTGTTAGGTATTAACAAATGTTAGATTTAGCAAGACAGCAAATGGAGAGAAACCCAACACCTCCTTCATCCCACAGCCCTGCAGCTTTCTATAAAAATCTCTATCTCTGGGTGCATTCAAATAAGCTTGATTGAATCTATTTATACCTATTAGCTCAACGGTTTACTTTTAGATTAAAATCTATTTTTGTGGAAGTAAAAAGAAAAATTTTGTTCAAACTTTAATCACGTTTTTTTTGCAATGGTAAAATTTGAGCACGGAACATAGATTACTGTGGAGGAAGTCAAAACTTCTTAATAAACACCTTTTAAAGGGTATTTGATGAACATTAATAATTGGCAGACACTTTACGTGAAGAGATGGCAAAGGCAGTTTCCTGTTAAGTAAAACTGTATTTTTTTTTCATTTAAATGCCTCTAATTTTATTTTGAATGATAAAAAAAACAGAATGTTAAATAAAAAACATTTAAATCTAAAAATAACCAATCGTTTTGAGTGTGAGTACAACAATATTTGCAAACTCTCGAGGTCATCAAAATTTCAGACGTCAGAGTGCTGAGAGGCTTTTATTTTGGCAGCCCTTTGTTCCATTAAATAATAGGAAAGTATTTATGACGTTCCATGGTGGGATGTAGCTGTTACTGTTGTAACTCCACTCTCAGCAGCACATTGTGGTCTCTAAAGAAAACACATCTGTCTGTTGCCTATTTTTAAAATCCTTTCCTGGTTTTCTTCAAAGCATTCTACCTACTTGGCAAACAGAATTCTTGTCACTAACCTTTTGTTCTGGACTGTCTGTGACATTGGATCAAAGCTCAAAGTAAGTTAGAAAAAGATCCACTTAAAGGTTATGTCATACAGTTTCAATAACTCCCTTTCAGGAACTTTCAGTGCCAAGAGTTGAGAACCAACAGGTTCAAAAAGGCTAAATTAACAATTAAACACACAAAATGTCACATTCAGGATAGGTTTCCCTTCTAAAAGTTGGTTTAGTAAAAAGTAGTCAAAGACTGTCTACCTTTCTGTTTCATGTCTGCGGGTCTGTGTGTTGGAGTGCAGCGGATCAGAGTGAGGAGACGACCCAACTGGTGCTGCACCAAGAGAAAAGGGGTGGTCCGAAAACACAAAGGGGTCCGCGTGTTTGTGTGTGTATGTGTGGGTGATCGGGCTGTGAAATTCCCTGCAGCTTCTCATCTGTGGCCTCATCCACAGAGAGGAAAGAAAGCTGAGTGTGCCGCTGACATGTGCTAATTTAAAAAGCTGTGTAGTGGAGGAAAAAAACAACGTTTTTTTTAACACTGTTTGTTTTAATAACTCAAGTTATCTATAGTCAAATAAAAGTTTTTTCTCAGTGGTGCGGAGTCTATACTAAAAGTGAGACAGTGTACTTTAAATGTACTTTTATATACCATCTATATATTGTAAACTTAAAATGTTCCAGTTAGGCATGAAGAAATATCGTTAGTATACTTCCTACACGACATGTTATATAGTGTACTTGCTTATATTTAAGTACAATTGATAAAATAAACTTCAAGTGTACTTTGCAGAAAATATGCTTTTTAAAAAATCTGACAATCCTTTATGAATGCTTACAGATAGATTGTGATGAGTGCATATCAAGTATATTAGTGTTAATCTAATGTAGAATATTTTAAAGTAATTCAACTGAGAGAAATAACATTTTTTAACTGCTTAGCTTCTCAAAGGCGATATTCACCTGACAGCTCTGCAGGAATTCCTGCCAGCTTTTCACACAGGATGTAGTCTTCTGGATTGATGAAGGGCAGCTGCTCCATCATGGACTGCTTCGGAATCAGGTAAAGAACCTCCGCAAGCTCCCCATCTTCAATGATGGACATGCGTCTCACAGAGTTCTTCCTCTTCACCCGGTCCAAAACCACCATGTCATTGCTTTGGCTGGATCCACAGATCTTCCCCAAGTTGTTGAGGTTCAGAAGAGACGGCCTGTTCATCCTGTAGAGACTCGCACTTCGGACTACAAACTGACTCTGAGGTAGAAATCATGCAGCAGAGCCAAGCAAGCTGAAGTTCTTTTGGATGCCAGGTGTTAAGCTGCTCTCTGACTCTGTGTGTCCTATCACAAGCCCTCTAAGAAGATTAGGTGAGGTGTATTTTTAGGGTTCATCTTCATGGCAAACGCAGGATCTAAATTCCTGGCCGTCTTGCTCAGGTATCCCTCTGTCCACAGCGCCAGTGAGTCTAACATGTGATTTCCATTGCAGTAAACAATTGATTGGGAAAGTTTAAGAAGATTATGACCAACCCTGGTATTGGATGATCAAGATATGTATGGATTTAAGAATATTACTTAAAGCTTTGGTCCACTGTGTCTGCAAAAGTCATTCAATTTGATCAGTGCTTGGATTAGAACAGGGACATCTGGGCAAAAAAGTAGAAAACATCAGAATAAACCGGTCGGCTTTGTGCTTTGAACAGACTACATCATACTTAGGCAGAGAATTGGGGAGAAAAGCCAGAGGCCATTCTAAGTACAACATAAGTCATGGCGCTTAAGAAAATAAAGACTGCAGCATTGTTGAAGGGCAGACTGGACTTAGATAAAATTATAAAACTCTAATTGAAGTGCTGTGTCATGCCACATTTTCTACAAAAATACACTTAAGGTTGCTCAGAAAGAAAAAGAAAAGCTCTGCTTCTTATAAAAGTAAAAATAATTTATGTAATAAAATACAGAAAAAATTGTTTTTTTCATTTCAACAAATCCCTTCTTTTAGAGGTTGATCCAGAAAGAAAGTCGTATTTAGTCATATACTGACGCACAATTAAAGAAGACTAAATAGCAGACACATTTAGTAGTAGTAGTAGTTGTAGCGACTAAACCAAACAGTTACTGAGAGGCTGACGCTGGGTGGGTCCGGGTTTTGAATGACGCGCTCAAAAACCATAGAGCATAACGAAGTTTGTATTTTTGTAGTTTTTAATAATGGAAAATGAAGGTAATTAAATTCACTTGTAATATTATGATCAAAAATAGAAAAAACAAGGAATCAAGGGAAAAGCACAAAAGCGTATGTAGCGCAAAAAGCATATGAAGCATGAAGCGGTCAACAAAAAAATACTGCAACCCAGCTCACCCCCCCTTCCATCTTACACAGGGAAAAAACCACATGTGAGTTATAGTCAATTAATGTCACCGCCCACAACCATGTGACCCACCAGCTGATTACCTACACAATTACCTATAATCCAAAAACAAATCTATATTCATTTAACATAAGAAAGACCACACTTGATTCATGGCACCTACAGTAGTAGTATAAGTATAATCAAAAAGGATATAAATCTAAAAGATCCTAGACATTTTAAAGCTATTTGAAGGAAATTGAAAAACAGCAGCTGCCAATTGCTTTTTGATGCCAAAATAAGCAATTCTTTGCTGCAATTGTGTAAGGGGCTCCACCTAGTGGCTGATTAACACCCACAAACACACAAGTACCTCGTTTTCAGTGAAATTTAGTACTTGAACAATTTTTGAATTAAAATACACAAAGAAGTGTCTTCTTCATACCGAATTATTGCCTTTTTCACAAATAAAAAGATTTCTTAAATTTTACGCTCAATCTTGACTTTTAGTCCGTTGAACATTTTTCTTTAACCAGACCCCTACTGGAGAGAAAAATATGACAGGAGAAAAATATAAAATGAAGCAGAGCTTGCAAAATCTTCTAAATAAAATATACAAATACCTAATTCATTTTTTTATTTTTGAAGATTCATAGAAACAAAATCACATGAAATACATGCATTCATATTTGACTGGCAGTAAAAATTGAGCCGGAAGTTCAATTCAAGTAAACAAACCTCATTCTTTCACTAAGGTGTAAAATAAGTCATGAATCGTGATAAAATGGAAGAGCAAAACTCAATAGTTTTCTCTTTACTGGCATTCAGAAAAATAACAATAAAAAAAAAAACTGAACAACATGACTTTTTTAAATTCCTCTTCTGTTTGCTGTGAATGCATGCCACACTTTTTCAGAGCAACGCAAACAAAATTTGACCCTAGGAAAGTATTGATACTTTCCAACACACACACTTTGAAGGAGGTCCTGATAATGCATCTGTGTCCTTTTGGATCATTTAGAAACATTTACTGAACACTTAGTGATAATTTCAGGATGTGCATGTAGAATTCAAACACAAACGAAATTAAGAGAATTGACTGAATGCAATTCAGAGAGGTAAACCAGCAACGACAAGATTTCATAACCAACACTTTGTGATGAAGCAAACAGGCGCCTGAACAGACTAAAAAAAAAGAAAACAAAAAACAAAAAGCCATTTCAAACACCTCAAGTGTTCAGAAATGAATAAAAACCAACTTATAGAGTTAACAGTTAAAATATGTGGACATTACTAAATAAAAATCACTTGCAAAACTCTTGAAAAAATATTTTTTGGGGAAAAAACAGCACATTATCCAGAATGTGAAGGTAGCTGCTAGACAAAAGTATTATACAATGAAGCACGGTGGTGGCAGTATCACAATTGTGGAAGCAATTTAGAAGCAAGAGGAAATACAGATTAACAAGCATATGGCGATATACTGTTTATATACATTTGTATAATGACATCTGCAGGTAAAAGTAACCCTTATCGTTTACAGGACAAAGTTCTTCCATTCCATCAAGCTTAACTTGTTCAGAGAACCTGAGAAGATTCAAAGCTTTACTAAACTCCTAAAAGGCTTCCACAACGTGCTGTCAACAGTCAAAACCAACGGAAAAAGGAGATTTTAAATCTTATTGGTTATTGTGAAAACTTTAATAATAACTAAAAGAAAAAAACAATTAAAATTTTGATTTACAAGAAATTTAAAAACCATATTTAGCCCAAAACCGGATATGAAACTATCTAAAAGTCTGATTTACCAATTAAAATCCCAAACCCACAAAAAGAGGTGCAACAGAAACATGCTTGTGCAAAATAGTGACCGTGTGCCACCTGTAAACATAAAAATCTTTTCAAAAAGTGTTAAACCATGATAAAGTGACTACATTGATAATATTATTTTAGTAAATCTGTAACTCGCATGTGAAGGGGTCTCCATAAAATCTGAGCACATATTATTTGCATTTTTGCTGGAGTTTATCATTGAAATGATAAAGAATGCCGACATCTTTTCAAAGTATTACCATAAATACCTTTCGAAAAGGCTGCTGGTTGTGTTCATGGAGCAAAATTCAGAAGAAAAAAAAAGACAATATAGAAAACATAATAATCAGATTGGATTTTAAGACTTAAGGCAAATTTTAAAAGGGATCAATTAAAAATCAACTTATGAATTGATAGAAGAATTGACAGCACCATCATCTTCATTTTGCTCTTCCTCTGCTTTGATGAGAGGCTCTCGTTCAGAGTTCCTCTCTTCCTGCTGTGACCTCTTGGTGGTTTTGTTCAAAGTTCCTCCCTATAGGAAACGAGAAAACCGGTCAGCACGAAAACAATATATTCAGTGGGATTAAACGAAGGACAACTTGACGTTTCAGACCTGTTTGTAATCAACGATGTTGAGCAGCACAGAGGTCACGATGCAGCTGACGGTATTAGCCAGCATGAAGATCATCATCCTCCTCCAGCGCCACAGTGGGATCCTCGCTTCACTGTATCAAAAGGAAAAACAGACAACTCAAGCTTTAACTGTAGAACAAACTCACCTTCAGGAAACTTTTGATCACCTGGTTTGAGTTCCCAATATTTGTCCCACAACAAGGTTAGACAACCCGATGCCAACCATCTGTATGGAGGTGGCCAGGCCCATGGCTGTCCCCAGAGTGGCCTGAGGTACAACAAGGGGGATGGAAGGCCACATGCTAGCCTGGAGCAGACAGGAAAGGTGTCATAAGACAGACATGATGGGAAAATTTGTATTAAATAAGATTTACTTTGATTGTTTTGGGGTTAAACTTACAAATAAATGCTTAACAATCACAAAACTTTATAATATTAAGTTTGACTTTAAATAAAATAAGTGCAATACCTCCTGCCACCTTTAGTAGTTACATCAAAAACAGAAATTTTTGCATATTTATGTTCACTGTAATGATTCAAAACAACCTACAGCAGCAAAGGAATATGTAACCCCTAGCCATATGGTAGAAACCAGAGGAGGGACGAAGGTGAAGGCCAGGAGTCCAAACACAGGCAGTGTGAGGACGGCACAGGTCAGCGCGAAGATCCCGCGCAGGCCCACATAGTCCTTCAACACACAGGGTTAAAACAGTTCAGCGCACTCATGCAGCAAACCCTCTGGGTAGATATAGGTGGATGCGGGATAGCAACAAAAATACCTACAATAAGTATGCCCACACTGGCCGAGAGGACCAGAGAGCTGTCGTAAACCGCTCCCGCCACGTACGCCGCCTCCTTCTGACTGTAGTTCCCATATTTATCCTGAATGAATTTACTGGACAGGCAGAAGAAGCATGTCAAATGCGTTGGTAAATAGAAAATCGGAAATAAATATGGTAGACTTAAATTAAAAAATAAAAACCATCAATGTAATAGGTCTTAAAGACCCACTCCGTTCATCTTTAGAGTTATTTTCAAAGCGTCCCCAATGGTTTTTTGTTGTTAGGATTATACTGTTTTTAGCCAAAATCAAAAAAAACTGTCGTTTTCTAGGACTTAGTTTCTGCAGAGTGGAAAGAGTTCATCAAAAATTCTCAGAGTTGTGGACAAGACTGTTGTGGCAAAGCAACACAGCACCTCTTTCCCTCCAATCAGAATAATGCCGCAATATCATGTTAAAAACACCAAAAAACACAATTTTCATTGTGTTTTTTCACCTTTATTAAAGGACTAAAGAACTTTACAACTCCCATTCACAGTCACATATAATGCTATGTTCACAACTGGCTCGGAAACACATATTTGAGCAACCCCGTCCACTGAGAAGTCCAAGTAAACGCGTATAAATGCGTTCAAAACTCTTACTTTCACACAGGCTAAAACCAGTCAGTTTTCGGGACGCACGTACAAAACGTAGTGTTGAAAGTTAAAACCAGTTGACTTTTGACCAGTCAGGGATTTTGATTTAGTAGTGACGCACGGGTAGCGTCCTTTTCAAACACAGAAGTGCCAAATGTTTGAAAATTGGTCATACTGAAAAAATTATCAAATGCAGTTTTCTATCAAATCAGAGCTGTAAAGAAAAAAGCCCGGAGAGAAATTAGCGAGAATTGTACAGCTTTAACATTTCACACCAAGCTTCCAGTCCAGTGTGAACACCATGTGCTAAAAGAGCGTTCCAGAATGCGTGCTTTGGACGTTCTTGAACGCGCCACACATGCCTGCTGTGCGTGTAGCTTGAAGCAAAGGCATGGCTGGGTTCAAGTAGAATGGGAACTGAGCTAGTGACCTCCCGATTAGAGGTTGACCGTTCCACCTCTGTGCCGCCTGACACTCACCTGGCATCTGCGATAAAGGGGAAGATGCCATTGTAAAAAAACATGATGGTGAGAACCAACAGCCAATATCTCAGAGACAGAAGCTTGACATCCTGAATTCGCTGTAAAAAACAAACAAACAAGGAAGTAGCAGGTAAATAAAAACCAAACAGAAGGCACAACAAATCAAAAACTATTTCATTTGATTCCAAGAATATCTGGCCATACCACTTTTCGAGATGCCTCCTGCATTGTTCCCTCTAGACCCAGCTGCTTCATTCCCACCTTGTCCATAGCGCTCACTATTATAGCAGAGCTGAAACCCAAAACACACAAAAGAGCTCCTAGAAAACACAAAGACACCATGTTACATGTTTTTGGGAGAAACCGCTGCTAAATTGATGAATGTTTCAATCCATTTTTTAAACCTACCACCCCACAGGGTCCACTCCATCCCAAATTTATCCTCAAACTTCTCAGTGAGAAAGAAGTTCAGGACTGACCCCAGGCGAGAAAAGGCCAGAGTCAGGCCGAAGGCCAGAGCCAGCTCCTTCCCTTTGAACCAAAAGGCCGTGATGCGGTTCTGAACAACTGAGGAAGAAGAAGAGCAGAGGGGAGGCTAGGAGCATTTGAGATGGCGTGACTCTTATGGGTACTTACTGGTCAGAGATCCATTCCCTGATCCAAACAGCAGACGGCCAGTGAGCATGATAGGAAGCAGGTAAGGGGTTCCTTTGAAGTGGGAACCCAGCGCAAAAAGGGAAGAGCCCAAAACACAGAGAAAAGAGAACAGAAACACCCCAACTGGAAATAAAAAAAACAAAAAAAAACAATGTCAACCTTTAAAGAAATAAAAAACAAAAAAATATTTGCAGACAGATGTAGACTTACAGCGATTTCCCAACTTATCAATCAGGAATCCTGCTAAAATCACAACTATTGCGTTCCTGGTGAAAGCAGAAACACAAATGAGGAAACTAACTTTTGATTGGTACACATGCAGATAAATCCGTTCAGCTTACGTCCAAGCATAAATGGCATAAAGAAGGTTGTATTGCTGAGGGGTCATCCCCAGTCCCGGCACACAGTCCACCGTTCCATTGATTACAGTCACGTTGGGGCAGGTGAGATTCTATCAGACAAAGACAGGCGACTGATAAATGCATCCAACCACAAACGCTGAACAGACTTTGGAATTCCAACAAAATAAACAAGAGCACTAAACGGGTCTCAAGATCAGTTTTTGATTGGTTTGCCTCTTCGTCTTTAAAGTCCAGCTCCAATCATCTTTTGATCCATCATAAAAACTTGTCCTTTATTTATGATTATACCGTTTTTGGCTTGAATGAAAAAACAAAAAAAGAAAACTATATTTTTCTAGGAGCTCTCCCGCTCTACAGTTTTGAGCCAGAAGCCAACACGGACGAGGAAAACAAAAACGTACATGGATCTAGTCTTCTGCAAGCGAATGCATCTGAATGGAGCGGAGCAGGGAGCTTGTGGCTTGCCGTAGTAGCTTCTATGTCACGCCTACAAGCTTCTTCCAATGGCGCTTTTGCTCCTGATCTGATTAACAGTGATTTAAATAAAGAAATACTCAGAAATGCCATTTTATGCTAAACTTTCTTTACGTCATCCACTATCAGACAAATGCCACAAGAACATGTTAAAAACACAATATAAACAAACACTACTTTCACTCGAGTTGAACTCACCCCTTGGAATTGATCCTGCAACACACTCGGCATGTCAAAGCAGAAGTAAGAGCCGAATGTCAGCAGGCAGTTAAAAAACAGCACAACAAAGCGATAATACGCTGGGGAAACAGCAAAAGTAAGATAATCAATAACAGGCAGAAAACAAAATAAAAGCACCATATATGCCTTTATTTTGAAATTAAACTTTAATAAAAGTCTCAAAACTTTAAAAGTACATATTTCGGGCACCCATTATTCATTTATGCACTCAGTTGAATGCAACCCTGCAGATTTGAAAAAAAAAAAAGAGATCCGGCTTAAGAAAACATTCTTCTTTATAAACAAATGCTAGATCTTTTTTATGAGATTCAATTGCAACAGCTGATCAGAAAAAAACAAAACAAAAAAACAATTGTCATAATTGACACATGTATACAATGAAAAACCAAATGAAGTAAACTTTTCACACTTAAGTCACATGAGGTCTTTCAAAACATAAAAATGCTGAGTTAGTCTCTCAGTGACCTACATTTTTGACTGAAAGGTACCACAGACGCTTGTTGTGCAGCTAAATAAAGATCAACCTATTTTTTTTTTAAAGAAATGGCTGTTATATACGTACCTTTCTCTGCCGGCTGCACCATTGTGAAATGAAATCCTTTCGTTAAAGGTTTAATGAATCTGTTAAATGCATAGAAAAACTGCTGTTGTTTATATGAGCGAGCAGACGGTGTCACTGGGTTAGCAGGATACGTTGGGGGGGGGGGGGGGGGGGGGGCACTTCTCTTCTGAAAGCTCCGTCAGACAGATCTCTAAAGCACGCGGATGTGCTGCTGCTGTTGGATTCAAATGAAATAACACAGCACAGTTCTTTTAAAAATCTGCGCAAACCGGAAATGCTTTTTTTATAAAAACTTTACTAACACAGATTATTCCAAAGAGTTTTATCGCTAGAGGAGATACGCCCGCTTGGGAAGCCTGGCCGACGGTGGCGGAGCGTGACGCCATCTTGGTGTGGTCGCCGGCGCCCACATGACATTTCTATATGAAGGTAAAAATGCTCCAAAAAGAACGCACTTGTAAATTTGATTTGAGAACTTGTAATATAGAATGTGAAAACTTGTGCATCAAAAATCACAGTGACACACAGATGCAGATTTTTGATGCACAAGTTTTCACATTCTATATTTCAAGTTCTCACATCAAATTTACAAGTCTTTTTGGAGCATTTTTACCTTTATATTTCTATAGCCTTTTGGTGGCATCTACCGGTAAGTATTTTCTATATAATTTACATATATTTATGTTTGTATACATATCTATAAATATATAATATATTTGTATATATATATATACACACATCATTTGTTGTTAAATAAGAGAAACAGTCAGCGTTACGAGCCCAAAGTTTAATGAAAAATGCATAGTTGCAGGACTTCTTACAAATAAGAAAATTATTACAGAAATTTTTTTTAAATAATTTCTAAACTTTTAGAAGTTTTACACCTCTTTGACATGTAATTTAACAACAAGTCAATAGGAAGTCAATAATAATAATAAATAATAACAATATATACATAAGTCAATAATAATAATAATAAAATCAATAATTAATAAAAAAAAAATAGTAATTCAATTACCATAATAAATGATAATGATAAATCAATAATAACTCTACAAGTCCAAAAGTCAATAACAGATTTATCCTTAAAAGAAAAAAGAAAGAAAAAAAGAAAAACAATAGACTTACTGATTCCTGTGAGTGATCAATTTGTGTAAGACAGAATGTATTGTGCCGGGTTTCAAGCAAACAGTCTGGCCAGTCTTATCAAAATCTTGTTCCACAAAATGTTTTGAACATAGCCAGACTGCATTGCTAGTCGATACCACAGTGATTCATCTGGGTTAGATGTTGTGATAGCTAAGGCCCACTTCTTCTTTAAGTCTGAATCCATCGGAAACCTGCAAGAAAAGTTCAGTCACTGAGTCAGAAATGTATAAATCTATATTACTATAATAGCCTAGTCCTAGTACCGTACACTGTATATCCCTTGTGCAATCTTAGATGACCCCCCCTCCCCCGCCTTACATTGATGTGTTATTCCTACCATGACAAAGGTGGATAAAGTGGAAATATTTCATGTAATCCATGGAAACCAGTGAGGTTCATGTATCATTGAAGAAAAAAGGTTCAGTGCACTGTCTAGTGGGTCTAGATGACCCAACTCCCAATGTTAAAGTGCCCAGGATAGCACAAGGGTTAAAGGTTTAACAAAATAAAATGTACATTTATGTCGACAGCAAATTATACGTACATCATGCAGCATGTTGATAATAGCCCTGCAGCATCATGCATGTCAACATGTGTACTAATAATGAAGCCCCTGCAGCCTTAAAAGAAAAAGATTATAATACTTATGAAATGTTATGCCTTCCTTCTTCGTGGACTAATTTCTTCGATTTTGGCAGTTGAAATCTGCACAATGAAGTGGCATTTTGCAAAAATTGTGTTCACATGCATGCACTGCAGCAGTGACTTGACCTCACCAAGATGGCGGTGCTCTCTTCCCATGAGGAATCACGTGATGTCTCCTCCAGCGATATAAGTCATTGGTTTATCTACAAGAAGGAAGCAAAACGTCACAATATGCACATTTTAGAGCGTATTAAAGCAAGTGTAAGTACTTTCATTGTCATTCTCACATCTAACACTGGGCGTATTATTTAAAAAAATAAGAACGTTCAATAATCGTCTCTTCCCTTGTAAGTAATTTAGTTGTAACTGATTACAATATAAGGAAAAATACTGATTGCCCAAAATGCCGGAGAATTAATTTTTGAACGACATTGCTTAAAAATATTACCACATCCCTGTCATAATGTAAAACCAGTGGAGGTCGCGTTACAGATTCCATCGACATCATGTCTCACAGTATTTATGAATTATAATAAACTGATCTCCCACTTAGTTATCATTTATAATTGAGCAAATACAGCTGATCTACACGCAACTACAGGCTTTAAACCAAAAGTCAAGTTTTTTTTTTTTGCCATCCCTCCAATTTAGGCTGCATGTAGGCGAGTTTTTGTTTTAAATTCTGTCTTAATTCCACCTTTTTAAAACCTGCTAAACATGTTGAAGTTCACAGCGATCTTGTTGCCGTTTATCAACGCAGAGTGCGACACCCTGTGACCTTTTTATGTAATTGAATTTAGTATTCAAAACAAATTCTTAACTAGGAACGTTTTGATAGTACAAACACACACACAAAAAACGAACAAACAAAGACATTGAAAATTGTTTTTATTTTTGTCAACCCTAATAAATCACACACCAAGGGTTCAGACAGTTCGGACTTAATCCCCAGAAAAGCAGATGGTGACAGAAGTTGGAGTCATCAACCATATGTCGTTTCTAATGCTAGACCTATGAATGCTTTTAGACTTTGTGGACTAAAATTAACATTTAAAGGGTTAACTGTGTGGTTTTGTCGGTTAAGTAATAGGGAGCCATTAAGCGTACTTTGGTACGGTTTGTCCCTCGGCAGATACCGTAGCGGCTGGTTTTGTTCGCTGGTCCATCATTTTCCCGAATTTTAACAAACTAAAACGTATTTGTTTTCTGTAAACATGTGACATGTCTGTGTTGCGCAGAGCTAAAACGTGGGAAATATCTGAATCCGATGCTAGCGACGATGAATCCACAGTAGATCATCATCTTAACGTTGATACTCCGAGCAAACAAACAGCTAGACTCGAAGCGGAAGGTGAAAAAAAGGTTCCGAGTTTAACCGACAAGTGCCAAACATCCTCCTCATCAACAAAGCAAAACCAAAGGCATGCTTTATCTCCTCCGAGACCTGGGGGCTCCGGCACGCCGAGTCCTGCACGAAAACGCCGGAGCAAGGAGGAGATGGAGGCGGACAGACGGAGAGCCGAGGAAAAGAAGGAAACGAGGGAGAAGCAGAGAGCAGTGAGAGCTCAGAGGAAGGAGGAGAGGAGACACGAGCAGAACAGGAGGAGAGAGGCTGCGGAGAACCTGAAGAAACTCCGACCAGAGAACTGCATCAAGAGCTTCACGCTTTCCATTCATCCAGGTACGTGTTGCGTTCAGGGGCAGACGATGCGTTTGAGTATCTTCAGAGTGTGTGTTCCCCCAGCATATTTATTTGAAGCATCTAAAAACTTTTCATTGTTGTTGTTTTTGCAGATCTTCTGGAGCATGTTGGCTGTGATTTCTTGCTGGACACACTGGTGTGTTTGGAGTGGAGGTTTAACATTGAGAAGCAGCAGATCCCTCACAGCATCACATGGACCAGAGACGGGCTTCAGGCAGGCAGAATAGTTGATATTATACTAAGTTTAAATTATTTTAACCATCAAAGTTTCTTCATTTGCTCCTCAATGATTATTTATTGTCTTACATTTTAGGAAGGGGAAGAAGGCCAGGTCTCTGTGGAAGATCAAATAGTTCTCGTTCTGACTGCAACCGACTTTGTGGAGATGGTGAGATCTGTGAAAAAGGTGATCAGGCTTTGTTGTTCTGCTCTAAAATCCCTCCCTGCATCCAGTTAGCTCACTTCTATGGTTACTGTTCTCCCCGTGTTCTGCAGATGTTGGACAATGTGGAGGAAACTGGAAGCGAGAGCATCCTTGTTCCTGTTTTGGAGTGTCTCAACCGGAATGCCAAGAAGATGATCACTCTGCTGGTGACAGATTCTGATTACAGGTCAATTATTCCATAAAATGTTGAGAACAGAGATGTGGTTGATTTTTTTGGGGGGGGATGTAGAAACTGGGTATTTGATGGATAAATATATTAATTTGCTCTGTATAGCAACATTTAGTGAAAATTGGCCTAATTTTATTTAAAAAAAAAGACTTGTTTTAGTTAAAATCGCTTTTTTTATTTAAAATTGTACTGACTTTTAAAGATAAATATATATTTTAACAGAGTTGAAGTTTGACCTGGAAAAAAGTGTAATATTAAAACGAATATAGTTTAAAATGGCTTTAAGTAGCAAATTTGGTTTTATTGTTTATGTGATATTTTTGTGTTTTTATGATTTTTTTTTAAATTAATTTGTAAATGAATTAGCCTTCTCATGAGGCTTAAATTATTTTTCCCTGCAGGACAATGGCTTATAATAAACCTTTATTCTTAGAGGATCAACAATCTGAATCAAGGAGGGCAACTTTGGACATGGAGGAGGTATCTGGATACCTCTTTTATAAAGAATGTCTCAATTTTTTAAAATGAAGATACTGTCTTTTTCTTTTTAAGTTTAAAACGTCTTAACTTTTAAAACTCTTAAGGTTCTGGTGTACCTCCAGCTCTATAAAAATATCTCACTGGTCTTCCTGGATGACTGGCAGGACGTCACCGACCACGTGTGTGCCGTCACCAAGTCATTAGCAAAACGCCCTTTCAAGTAGGCATTATTACCTCCAGGACTTTCCCTCCATCGCCTGGGTCATTTTTACCCTTGAAATGTCCTGAATTCTTCCTTGCAGACTCCTGACAGAGCGGGCGGAGCTGCCCTTCTGCGTGGACGGGTCGTGGGCCAGCGGCGCTCGGGTCGAGAGGGATGGCTCCGGGCTCATTCAGGTGTGGAGCAAGCAGATCCAACAGCTGAACCGAGTCAGTCCTGCTGTGGCTTCCACTGTCACCAAATCCTTCCCATCGCCACGCCTCCTGCTGCAGGTAACGCCATCAGAGAACCTGCCCCAACAAGAATTGAAAGAAATATAATTTAAAACTGTGTTTAAGGCTTATCAGAACTTGGGCTCAGAGGAGGAGAGGAAGAGGATGCTGGTCGGTCTGTTGGTGAAAAATGGAGGAAAAGAGCGGCGCATTGGCCCAGACATATCAGCCAGAATCTATCGCTGCTTCACAGCCCAGAACCCTCAGCTGGTTCTGGACTAGAATACAGTATAAACAACTACATTGCTGCTTTGCTTGTTAAAACCAAATAAATCATGTTCTCTTTCCGTGAAAGCAATTTTTGTACAAACTGAAAAAAGTAAATAAATATGTAAACAAGGCTGATGACTTAATAAAGTATTTGCTGTGCAAAAAAGTGGAAATTTCTTATTATTCTTATTTTATGGTGTTTAATGTTACATATAATGGAGAGAATAAACGTAAATAGAAAAACACCATTGTAGCAAATATGTAACAGCATAACTGAAGCAAAAAAATATTATAAAACACTCAAAAGTGTGTTAACAGTACAAAAAAATCCTGAGTCTGAGAATACATAAGATTTAGTGTTTTTGTATCCTTAGAGTCTAGTCTTCAACTCTCTCACAAAGACAGTAAATGGCATATTTAAAAAAAAAACAATATACAAATGAACATTTGACTATCCAAGCAAATGAAATGAGACGGATTGTCACATTATGACACCTTTAAAAGTCGTAACAGTGTAAAAGTGCATTTCTCGCTTGGAATTAAAAGCAGAAAAGTAGTGATACGGACTAAAAGACAGCAGAAGGAGATGAGGATGGCAGTGGTAGAATATTACAGTGTTGATGAGGAATCCGGTCATGTCCAGCGACATCTTTTACACTGATAATCCTCTGGCTCTGAGCAGCAGCTGTCATAGTCGCTGCTTGGCGGTGTCGGGGGGCAGTGGCAGGTAATGCGCTCAGTCTGCGGTGACATGTGACAGGGGCACAAATATAGGTCCATTTCGGAAAATGCTTCGGTGCGGGGGGTGGGCGAGGAGCAGGCACTCAGTGTGGATGCAGGGCTGGAGGTCCGGCTCGGGACGGGGCTTGTTGGGAGGCTGCTCTCCTCCTGGGCATCTTCGGGCAAGTATCTCTCCTGCTCTGAGGGGCCGGTGCGGCTGTTGACACTGAAGATCCAGAAAAGTTGTGTTTGAAGGAAGGTGCGCAGGCCGGGGGGCAGTTCTAGAGCGCCGACTACGTCGGGGCAGCAGGGCAACGTTTGGCGCAGGCGAGCAGAGCAGAGGTACTGCAGGGAGGTGGGGGTGTAGCAGGCACGGATCACCTTCATGCTGCTCTTTGCTGCTGTGGAGCACACCATAGGGTAGAACTTCTTGTTCTGTAGGTTGGTAGCAGCAACCCCTGCAGGGTATCAGAAGAAAAAACATTTCAGAGTATACAGATTAAAAAAAGCATGGATAGTAACAGATGATTTTTTTTGGATACACACCTATGAACTGCCGGTTTTGGTAAAAGCTCAAAGTGCCGTGCCATGTGTCCAAGTGCACTCCTATGACGGACCCCTGACCAAACCGAGGGGAGAATTTCACTTTGTCCCCTTTGTGTTGAAGCAGACCTTCATCCATAAGAAAAACGTTAGATTATTTTGTTTGTCCGAAGTTACAAACTACTCCTTGTCCCAAAAACAGGTTGTTACCTGTGTAGGAGAGACCCCAGCTGTCTTCATCGTGGCCCAGCAGGCTGCCAAAGCTGTACTTGAACTTATCAAGGTTCACCTCAGAAGTTCCGATTCCCACCATCTTCATTCACAAACAAAAGGCAACATCTGGTTAAGCTCCTCATTCCTCCAGTCGGGAGAGATTTGAAACATCGTTTAAAGACTCACTCCAAAAAAAACGGTGTTTTTGGGGGTTTCAACATGTTCTTGTCGAATGATGATTGTGGACATACAAAAAACTTAAAATTGTGGAAGGAAAATGCTGCAAAACATATTTGTGACAGAAAATACACAGGGGGGAAGGCAAGCTCCCTACTGTGCTTGTAGACGACTAGATCCATATACGTCTTTGTTTTCCTCGTCTGAGCTGGCATCTGGCTTAAAAGTGGATGGCAGGATGGCTCCAATATTGCTCTCCATTTTTGTTGGAATGGTAATGTTAGGTTGGGGAAGGGCTGTAAACTGGCAGGACAGAGCTCAGCAAGAGGTGATAGGAAGGGGTGCGGGGCTGCTTCACCCCAAAGGTCTTGCCCAAAACTCAGAGGCAAATTTCTAATGAACTTCTGCTGCTCTGCAGGTTTTTTGAGTTTGGCTAAAAACAGCAAACTCATATTTAACCATTTAGAATGCCTTGAAAATAGACGAACAGATGATCGGAGTGGGTCTTTAACATGTCGGAATCATGCTAACCATGTCTGTTCCATAGACCGGAGAAGTCATCTTCACTTCCCAGTAGTGTTGGCCTTCCGAAAGCTCCTTCCGGCCACGGATGGCAGCGGTCCCACAGCTGTAGTCGGAGTGAAAGCTCACCTTTCTGCTGTCCTTACTGAGGAAGGCTCCAGAGGACTTGCAGTGCTCGTCCCACACCCAGTCCAAAACTGGAAAAAAGATTAGGTTGTAGAAACAGCAATGGGATCATAAGTCTGAGAAGTCGTCTATGAATGGAGCTTACAGCATTTTTTGTGGTAGATTATTAATAATTATTATAGTGAAGTCTGCACAATTTTATGCAGACTGTTATTTCGCAGCAAAACAAAAGAAATAAACACCAAACTGATCGTAGGGACTCAAATTCACTGTTAAATAGAATCAACCTCAGTTTGAATGAAAGGCAGTGTGTTGTTGTGAAATAGTATTGTTGACTGTTCCAAACATTACACATTGCAAAACAGATTTTACAAAACCGTACTAAATGGCTTGTGCTGCAGTCTTCTCTGTCGAAAGTCAAGGTTACATCTATAAATTTGCATACAGAAAATACCAAAGAAGTATTTTAATAATTGTCCTGGCATATAATTTTATAGCCAACTAAAAAATGTAATTATTGGATTTATGAGATAAGATTTAAATGGTCGGAATTTTAGGTAAAATTGTAACATAAAAGGTTATTTACTTAATATTATTATGATTATTTTTTTATGCATAAGGATAGATACATTAACATTTTTTAAACAAATAATAAATCCTTAAGAACATAGATTTTGGTGTATAAAAAAAATAACGTTTTCACACACTTTTTTTTTAACTTATAATTTACCTTTAATGTTTAACACGTTCCACTATTTATCAACCCCCCCCCCCAGCAGGAAGTTCTGCTTACTGTGATCCTCGTCTTCGCGGAGGTCTTCACTGGTGAGGCCAAACCCCAGACCGAGCTCCTCCTGTGGTTGATAAGAGCACAGAGACTCCCCCAGCAGCAGAGAAGAGCTGGGCAGAGCCACTACGTCGGAAACAGTCTGCGATCCTGACAAATAATCCACCTCCGACTCCAAGTCACTGATCTGCTTGGCACAAACACAGACAGCAAGTTGTGAGTCTGACGTTGTAGCCACGCTTCAGGATAGCTTTTAATGGCAAAGGGAGGAGTTGAGGACCTTTAATGTTTTAGATATCTGAAATGAAACATTAAAATATGAATGTGAAGTTTTTCAAGAGGATTTTTCCCTTATAAGGTCTCAATAGTGTGAGACCTCATTGGTTCTGGTAAGTTAGAATTAGAAGCCTATCAAAAGTACTACAGAATCCTCTGGTTCATTTTACAACAGATTTTACACAGAGGCATGTGGGTCACCTCCAGTACTGGACCACAGGTTGATATATGAGCTTTTCTTTGGTTTTCCCAATTCTTCTGAAGTCAGAAACTCTGATTTCAGATTAAAGTCACGGTTGAATAACAAGCAAATGACAAACTTGTAGTTTATTTGACATTACTTCTTTAAATCTTCCGATTTCTCATTCGCATTCAGGTCTCACCTCCGTCACCAGTTGCTGCTCCCATTCTTCTCTGTCGGACATCTTGACTTCTGTCTTGACACTCGTCTCCTGCTGCGTCTCACTCCAGACCAAATGCTGGCCTCTGCTGTTCCTGCCTTTCCTCAGCATGGGAGCTCTGCAGACACACACCTGATGACCAGCTGGCACACGAGCAGGACGCCACATGTTCTTGTTATTTACAGCCCATGGGGTCAGTGTTAATCCACGAGCTTGTATTTTCTTCATTCTTTGACTTCTAAGCACACACTTGGGTACACCAAATCAATGTAAAATATTTTCAACAAATTTTTTAGCACGAAAAAAAAACTGAGTGTGCACTTTTTAATTTACATTCTGGGAACTTATGAATAGTTTTATGGTGCAACATTTTGCTCAGTATAATTCTTGTTTAAGAAAGCAAACCAGATTGTCTGTGTGTTTCTTGAATTTTTCATAAACCTGCACTCAAAGTAGGTCGGTTTAACAATCTGTTCGCTGTTCGATTGAGTTTGCTCACAAGTTCTCAGTCATCAAGAAGCTGGAAAACAGCCCACGTGGAAATGTTCTTCATCACCTACAAACTCCTGCTCTCCTGTTACAATCAGGAATTTCTAGCTGTTTCATTTACACGTGCAGGATCTCTAAACCAGTCTGAGCTGCTTCTGCTCCACTTTCCTGCAGGAACATCTTTTGGTGACTCAACAATAGACTTTAATATCTGTTAGTGAAGATTTGTTTTTTTATTTCTCCATTGAAGCTGATTCAGGAACTGAGAACCATTACAGCTGTATATTTTTGCAAGAAAAAACGAAGAAAAGAAATCTCACATTTCTTGCAATTTTTCAGGGATCTGTGCTAGTCGCAACCAGATCTCTCTTTTTCCCCAGTAAAAACAAGATAGCTATTGATTTATTGAATTAAACAGCTGACAAGTGTGTTTTCTGAATTGACTGTGTAGTTTTACCACCTCAGCAAAATTAAAAAGGGAGACAAATTAAAGTTAAAACTTCTAAACAAAATATATAACACAATAACCAATTAAAATAAGTGACTTTACACCATTGGAAAAACTTTATCTTTAAACTGGGATCTTTCAGTTCTAAACACAGCAGCTGGTGGCAGCTCTGCAAGCAGGTGCGGAAGATAATTGTCATGAATTTAGGTTAGTTCGTCTAGAACATGTATTCTTTTAATTGGGCCTTACCCTAAATACTGTAGATGCATCATCTGGGTCCTGTGCTGATGCACATGATTTGAATTGAGTTGATTTCAGTGGCAGCAGTATGAACAAACAAAGTTCAATACACACACAGAATGAGCAAAAAACTGAGCACTAGTCCTAAGACTCTGAGCATGACTATCTTAATTTCTTTTTTTTTGTTTTTATAATTAAACCCCACAATTACAGTCATACTGTTGCTTTGATAGATTTCTCAACTACACTTGTGGAATTAGGCTATTTGATAAACAGTTAAACCACTGCGCTTACCTTGTTGAAGTATTCCAAAAGACGGTGTTGCAGTGTCACATGTGAGTTTCAGAGTGTCTCTATATCCGTCGGCGTGACAGCTGCAGCATGCACCCTGTCCCACTTCGCATCAGAATTGAGGTAAACAGAACTTGACCACGCCCTCAACAAGTTTCTATTGGATAAAACCCGCGCGGAGGCGGAACTTCGAGAATTTATTTGGAGGTCTTCACAAGTATCGGGACTTTGAGTGTCGGTGTCACTTTGATACAAATAGCAAACACCGCCTAAATTGTGTTTTTTTGGAGAACTGGATACGTTATGTGACGTTATTTCGAACATTTCCTATCAAATATTTCAAAATGAACTTCCTTTCGTAATTGGTAAAGTATAGAAAAACAAACCACAAACGTAAAAATGTGCATTGAAATTTGGGTTTTGAAAAAAATTACTATTATGAATTATAGATCTTAAAAATTAACAATAAGGATTTTCGTTCTTTCTCAGAAATTGCATAAAATTGGACTTTTTGGATGTTCGTCATGGAGTTAAAAAGTACTACAGTAAGTGGAGCACTTGAACGCATTTTCCTGTGCCATAGGCCGCTCATTCATCCGGACTTTTTAGCCTATTGGTTGTTTTGGAAAAGGGGTGGGGCAAAAACACTAATCTGTTGTTTGATTGGTGCCTGACGGACACTTCGTTGTGTATCTTCCGTGCGCACGTTGCAGCCTCAATAGGTGTTGTTATCCTTTTATTTGAAGCATGGCAGAAGCCGGTGGTAGGTACAAACAACAAGTTTACGTTAAATATGTGGTTCATTCAAACAGTTGTTGTAACAAAAGCTTTATGTTCGTGTCGTGAGGTAGATGTCAAACTAGCTAACTTGTTAGCACATGCTAACTGGAGCTACAGACGATTAGGAAATCCGGAACTGACTAGCTCATAATCAAAACCTGTTTTTGTGTGCATTTAAGAGATTTCCTTAACAACTTTATGTTATTAGAAACGTCAATATATATGTGATTCATCCTAATAGTTTGTAAAACTTTAAACAAACGTAGCATGCAACTTTTAATCCGGCACAAATAATTGACACATTCATTGATAATCAATTTGATTCGCCTGATATTTTGACATTGATCTGATGTAAAATAGGTAAATTTTGATGATTTGAATATATTTTTCCTTTTCATGTGAGATGGCAACCTGGCGCTGGTGAAACACGTTGTTCTGGTGCTGTCAGGAAAGGGGGGAGTGGGAAAGAGCACCATCACCACAGAATTGGCTCTGGCTTTCAAACATGCTGGGAAGAAGGTGAGCAGCTGTAGGTCAAACATCTGTCCGTGACCCTTTTCAAATGTAAACAAACATTTGTAAAACTTTGTGGTCCTCAGGTTGGCATCCTGGATGTCGACCTCTGTGGTCCCAGCATCCCTCGGATGCTGTGTGTGGGCCGACCTGACGTCCATCAGTGTGACTCGGGGTGGGTTCCTGTCTACACTGATGCACAGAAGAGCCTGGCTCTGATGTCTATTGGTTTTCTAATGGAAGATCCAGATGAGGCAGTCATATGGAGAGGACCAAAAAAAACAGGTACGTACACAGATACATGCCATGTTCTTAAAGTTTACGTTTTGTGTCGGTGTATAATCAATCTGTATTATCTAAAGGTATTTCAAAATTATATGTTAATTTTTGATAAGATATATCAACTTTAGCTAATTTTATACAGTTGGTATTCTTAAAAAAATACTGGAAACATCAAAAATAAACTTTAATATTTATTCATCTTGGAATTTCAAGATTTGTATGTCTTTGGACAAACGTATATCCCCAGGATCAGTTTTTTTTTGTGTTTTTGAACTTTTTTTTTGTCTCGCAGCAATGATTGCCCAGCTTGTGTCAGATGTCGCATGGGGGGAGCTGGATGTCTTGCTGGTGGACACCCCGCCAGGGACATCTGATGAGCATTTGGCTGTCCTGGAAAACCTCAGAAAACACAGAGTAGATGGAGCTGTTTTGGTAACCACACCTCAGGTGGGCAACAGTTACAAACCTGTATTTCCAAAAGCGAAGATTTAAGTGGAAAAATCACCAAATAATGCAGCAAAAAAGACAAATGGCCAAATATACATTTATTTCCTCATTATTTTGCCTAGTCGTTTTTAAAGGAATTGTATCAGTGTTGTTCTGCAACTTTAACACTGACAGATGAGCTGATATTAAGTATTCATGGTTTAGGAGAAAAGCTGTGAGCCATTTTACTGTGTTGAGCTGTGTATTGTCGGCCACAGGCGGTGTCAACAGGGGATGTGAGAAGAGAGATCACCTTTTGCAAGAAGACAGGTGTTCGGATCCTGGGCATTGTAGAAAACATGAGTGGCTTCGTTTGTCCACATTGCACTGTGAGTAAAGCAGTCATGACATGCAACTATACCTACATAGAGGCCATCTGTGGTTGTGTGTTTAATCATCTTAAATCTGCTATATTGTTCAGTGTGGTCAGAGTAAATATGTTCAATTAACTTGTTTTAGGAATGCACAAACATATTTTCCAAAGGTGGTGGTGAAGAGTTGGCCAAACTGACTGGATCAGTGTTTCTAGGTAAGCCAGTTTAAAAAAATGTAAATGTGCAGTTCTGGTCTGTGGCCACATGGTGTCACTATTGTCACCTTTTTTATTTTTCCTTGGTGACATTTATGACTCAGATTGTGAATCATCCAGGTTGGTTCTATCCATGCAATAGGTAAAATTAGACTTGGGTTTGTGTGACTAAGAAAACTGCTGATCCAGATTCTGGAATTGCATGAGTATTTCAGAAAGAAAAGGTAATCAATAATTATTAGTGTAATTAAGAGATTACTTCCCCAGTGGCTACTTCCCTGAAAACTAATTTATTAAGTACTGATCTAGTTTTCCTTGCGTCAAAGACGCTGGCTTTATCCAACCGTAGACCCTTTTATTTAGCAAATTACTACTCTGAATTAGTTTTTACTAAATAGTCATTAACATGCTTCATTTTCTTTGGCTACAGTGATTTTTGTCCTCATTTCAGGTTCTGTGCCCTTGGATCCTCTTCTCAGCGCCAGCGTGGAAGAAGGCAGAGACTTTGCAGAGTCATTTCCTAACAGTGCCACATTCAGTTCCATCAGCAGTATTTCTCAAGTTCTGCTCAAAAGCCTTGAAAATGACTGACATAATTTAGTTTTTGTACACATTAGAACAGAGAATGGGGTTTACATGACTAAACATAAATCCTGTTTCATCTCTGATCGTGTTGTCACTTGTTTTCTTTGCCCAAAGCACGAGATTTGTGTGGTTATCAGTGCTGCATGCGCAGTTCCTGCGGTTTTAAGACTTCTGCTCTTCAGAAGGTAAACGCTGTAAAAATGAAAGCAACCTTTGACTAATGCTTCTGTAATATAAAGTCAGATGGCCCACATAAAAAGGCGCAGTAAAATATGCTGTACTGAAAACAATCCATTGCCTAGAAGCCAAACTAAAGTTGGAATCTTGTTTAATTGGAGATGTTCACAATGACACCTGATTTCAACCAGCACTTCAACAGGGTTGGCTGGCTCATCAGTAAACGGCTTTCACTTCCAGGACTTACACTGTCAAATCCAACTGCCTTCAAATAAAATGAAAAAAAATGCACACCAACTCTGTAAACTACTTTTCTTAGTCATACAGCCACATGTAGACATTACTTTTGGATCATGGGTAAATTTTCTGCGTACTCATTCTGGCAGCAACAAAACCTTGAATGCCATGCAGGATTCTGATACAACTACAGCTGAAACTGGACGAAGAAGAAAATAAAAGATGGAAAAATGCAAAATGGAAATTACACTTGTGAGACCCAACGTGGGCACACACACCTTTAATGCAAACAGGTACTACAATGGTTTGGAAATGTTTGCGTAATGATTAGAGTACAGCTACACACAAAACTCTCACTCCACCAGCAACATACTAAAGGCAATCTTAATCGAACCAAAAAAAAAAAAGTTACATCCGGAGGGATTCCAACAACTTTTCACAATTAACCCACAGTGCATTAAATCTATATGGATATGTATATATTTAAATATGTATATATCCTGGACAATTTGTTTTCATTTAATAGTTCAATGAACATATTTATAAATAAAAACAGTGGGGAAGAAATTGTCCATACACAATTTTCTTTACAGATTCTCAAGACGTATTCAGAAATTACACCAACTCTCAAGTTGATAGGAGGAAAAAACGCCGGCCTGTGGTCAGCTCTTACAGACCCGAGGCTCAGCCGCCTCGTTTGGCCTCAAAGCCCGAAAAGAGTGGAGGGAAAATGAATTATTATACAGTCTGTTTATAACACGCACACACACACACACATACAAGACGAACAAATCACTACATTGCGCATTTACAAGTTGACTATCAAATTGGGATGACTGTACACATCTTTATGATAAGACCATTGGATGTTTATGTTTTCTTTTAAACCCCAGATTCACTTCTTTTATCTTGTGTGGCAATTTTTTTCTTTTTTCCCCCCAGCAGCAACTTAAATGGGTGATTTTGTTGAGGAGACGTTGAAACGTTTACTTTGTGGAGAGAATTAGAGCAACGATGAGCCCGTAGAGACCCAGGACCTCAGCAAAAATCAAGATGAGGATCATGCCCACAAAGAGCCTGGGCTGCTGAGCTGTGCCCCTCACGCCTGCGTCTCCCACGATGCCGATTGCAAAGCCTGCTGCCAGCCCACTGAGGCCCACACTCAGCCCAGCACCAAGGTGGAGGAAACTCCTACACACACACAGATGCATGTTAGTCAGCACAATTGGGAAATATTTCACATGACAGATCAACCAACTGCTTTAGTTCAGAAAAATCGCTGCTGGTTTCGCGAAGTTGCTAACAAATCGCACACATTTGAAAACGCCAACAAAACTGAAAGTTTGTTAAACCACAGACCAATGTCCAGACAGGAACAAATTCTGAGGGTTTGGGAAACACTGGCAGGTTTTCATTCATTCAATAAAACTGAGTGTATCTTCAGTTGGAAGATCAATATTTTGAGTCTAAATTGAAAATAGAACTGTGTTGACTTAAAAAAATAAAAGGAAATGTGTCATAATAACTAAATGTCAAATACTCACTTAAAAAGGGAGATGTTCTCAGCAACATTGTTGGCAATCAGCACTGCTACTACCAAGCCATAGATGGCTATGATACCCGCCATGACCACTGGGATGATCGACTTCATGATGAGCTCCGGCCGCATCACAGACATTGCAGCAATACCTGTGCCGCTCTTTGCTGTGCCGTAGGCCGCTCCCAAGGCTGAAAGGAAACAGAAAATCAGACCATTAAGTAACTCAGGCCAGCTTGGTCATTGCAGAAACTAGAAGGTAGAATAAAGCAGAAGTGAAATGAGAAATGGAGCAAGAATTTTAACAGATTCCCTTCCCTCCAGTGAAAGAAAGAAAAAACCCAAAACACAACATCTGGTTAGTTTCCCAGTTTCAACCCAACAACCACAAATTGTGTCAAGTTAAAGAAAAATATTACTAAGTGGAAGCTTCCTCAGCAATACAAGATCCGTCAAGTATGACGCACAAGAGAATGAAGGCTCAGTGCTGCTTACTCTTACGGGGAAAAACCCCCAAAAGATATAAAGTAGCAGTAGCTTGTATTTCAGTTTGAGGATTTGCAGATTAGGTCATCTATAAATACTAACACAGCCTGGTAAAACATGATGTGTAATTAGGCAGATTAGAACTTGTTTGACAAGATTTTTCAGGAATTTGTGCCAAAAAGAAAAACAGGCCTTTTTAAACACAGTAGAAAAAGTGAAAGCTTACAGAGCCTTACTCGCATCCCATCATCTTAGTACTTTATAAGCATAACATTTTAATATTAACTGTTCTCAAAATTTATTATTTATCCAATCGAAGGTCAAAACCATTAAAGAAAAAAGGACAATTATCCGTTTGTGGCTTCTTCTGGTTAACAGATACACATGTGCCCAACAAGATCCTTCCTTGGATACAGCAGACATACTGATGATGATTAAATGTGAACAGAAAGATCACCAGGAGGCGGCCTTGTTCATACAGCCGGAGGTGCCCTGTATTACATTTATTTGCTTTGCTGTTTTCACGCAAATAGGGGATGGTCCTGGAAAAACCGAACCCGCTTAGCAACTATTCAGATTAAAACCATTCCTGGTATGAGGATTCGTACAATTGAGACCGTTTCAAACATCACACACCTCATGTTTACTGCATTAGTGAAAACAAATCAACATGTCCTAGTGTATAAATAACCTATACAGGTCAAGCTCAATACTGTGCCTAATGCACTAACCTGCTCTCATCTCTGTGAATGAACAGAAATACTTGAATCCATATTATTAAAAATGAATAGCATTTTCTGCAGAGGTGTGGAGGCAAAAGCTCTGGGTTTTAATCCTAATCCTCTCTCATCTTAGGTGAATAGCTTTTACCAGGTTACCCTCTGCAGAAACTGGAATATGGGATCCCCTGTGACGTCTTTGGATGTCACAGTAGGAGGTGGTTTATGATCTTGTATGTGATTTGTCTCACAAGACAAAGGTTTAACATGAATATATAACATGCAGATAACGATTAATTTGTTGAACAACCCTATTAAAAACTACACAATGACTACATTGATGTAAAGAAATTATTGTATATGGTATAACATTTTTTAGAGACCATCCTGTTGAGCTACTTCACACTGCCCTCTAATGCATGCAACCACTTCCAAAACGCTCGCATTCGTGCATCACTGCTCGCATTTCTTCGACTGTTTTGGGCTCTACGTACAAAATGCGGTTATTGAAGTCAAACCAGGTTGAACTTAGACCAATCAGGGACTCAGGTTTGGTAGGGATGTATGGATGGCGTCCTTTTAAATTTACGGAAGTGACAATCGTTTTTGCAAGATTTGCACCACTTTGATATTTAGCACCAAGCATCTTCCAAGATAGATGGACATGTGCTAGTAAACAGTTAAAACAAGACAAAGAGGAAGCCCCTCCCCGCTTGTCCAGTGTGAACACTATGGGCTAAATGCTCGTTCTAGAACGTGTCACATGCCTAATGTGAACATTAAGGAAACTAGTCAAAGGTTGGGATTTAATACAACGAATACAAAAAACAGGAGTATGCTATAGTTTAGTTGAATCCAAGTGACTTTTCTTTAAAGAAAAAACAAACTTGAAAGACGTCTGAGACCACAACAGAAAAGAATCACATGACTCCATGCAAAAGAAAAAAAATCTTTTGAGTACTACTTACCCTCTATAGCAGTAATATCATTACACTTAGTAACTTTCAGGAAATTCTGGCAACTTGATGATGGCACATGTGTCAAATCTTATTTCCCCACTCACCGTCACATCTCTTCTTTCTACCATAATCTGAATTTCATTTAATGCCCCCACCGTTACTAGATTACAGCCAAGCAAAAAGGAACCACACAGATGCCACAATTTCCCATTAACACAAAATGTAAATTCCTGAAAACTGTTCTGTTAAACTTGCTTCTAGTACAAGTGGGCAAGAATTTTTTTTTTAAACCTAACTGAGCTTCTTCTGTATGAACATGACAGATCATCCTTTTTATTTAAATGCAGTGTACCTAAACCAATTTTTATCTCCTATTTTGTTTTGCTTTAAAAGCACTTTTTTTTTCTGTTAAGCGATCAGTCATGTCACATGTTTTAGGATGAGCCAAATCAATGTAAATTGTCTGACCGGGAGCCCTTTCATTTCAAATCTGAGCAGTAACAGATTATGAAATCCACATGCAAATGTTTCCCGCAACAAGTAACACCACTATATTATGTAGTACATTTTATTCAAACCAAAAGATTAAAGCCATGTTGCTGTGGAAGCTAGTGGCTCGTTCAAGTCAGCAGTCTCATGTGAACATCATGTGACCTCGTGTCATACCTTGAGCAATGAGGAAGTTAACCAGCTGAACCTAGTTACCAAATGTAGTTTTGTTTCAAAAGGGGTGCAGTCATTGTATATCAAAATAAATTACTACACTATAAACATATAGTTTGTAGGTTAAAAAAATTAATGTGTGACTACATTAGCTTGAGAATGAATACACTTTGGTCGATCACCGCTTTACACTTAAGTTCCAAACTTAATGATTCGTTGAAATATATAATATAGTCATCTTTTAAGACAGCAACCTAACAGTCTAATTCAACCGAGCTGTCGGTTAACCAAATTGTATTTCACTTGAAACTAAATATTCTTTAAAACCTTTAAAGAAATCCTGGTTTATGTCCTCCGCTTAAAGCACGCATCTGGATGTGGCTAGCGACTACACAAGCTAACTTCTGTAGTCGTCATCAGCTGGTTAACTAGCTTTGACAAGTCTTGCCCGTTCTGTGCTCGCTGTATACACACCCATAATGTGTATTAGTTAACAAAATTAACAGGTCAATACAAGTATAATTTACAATATTTTTACTTGTAAGACCAAATGAATGACAGCAAGGACTGCAACGTTAGTAAAGCTAGCAAAGTAGCTACCATCGCGTCCTAAGCAGAGGTTGACAGTTTCCCTAAATGGTTTCTTAAAGTGAATAAAATTAAACAAACATATTACCAAAAAAAAATACGTAAAACAAGGAAGTGTATTTACCGCTGAACACCATAGCCGCAGAGGCACCCATCACTGCGAAGAACGGCGAGTATTCTGGGCTTTGGCTCGACATCCTGTAGAGACGCTAACTCACAGCAAAATAAACTAAAAGTACAAAATAATCGTTTTTGGTGAATCTAAAAAAAAAATCGCACTTAATGGAGTCAATTGAAGGACACAGACGTGTTATTCAAAAGTGGATACAACTGAAACCGTTCTGCCACCTAGCTAACAGTGTGCAAGGGGAGCAGTCACGACTCTTCTGATAAATACCCGGCGCAGCAACACAAAATGGCGAGGCGGAAAGTATCACCTGACTGGCCGTTCGGAGAAAACCACTTAGTTTTACAGTGAAGGTGACGAGAGGGGTCAACGATTAAAAAATTGAAATAAAGAAAGAAAAACCTTTGGGTTTTTTTCAAAGTACATAAAAATACCTACAATGTTAAAATCACACACAGGGTATCGTGTTCAGAAAGTTTAAAAATACCCTCCTCTCAAAAATGCATGGGTTAGTTTACACCCCCACAAGAAGCAAATTTGGTATAGTCGACTGCAGGCTTTCCCTTTGATATCTACGTATTCACCTTTCAAAGGAAGAACAATTTAGTGGATGTACCATGATACATAGCGTAAATCTAAGAATTGACTGTATTACTGAAGCCATCAAATAAAAACATGCACAATATTTAATTAAAAAATAAATAAAAACAAAAAAAACTGATATTGCATCGTCAAAATGTGACGTCAATAACTACACCTCATAACATTGCTATAGATTGTGTCTTAGGGAATATTATTACAAAACCCATTTTGGACTGAATGCAGTGTCATTCCACATGTAATATGTTTATGTGTCTCGAGAAGCAATGCATTGTTTAGATTTTTGGAATGGTGTCCTTTCCCTCTTTCTGTGATGACCCCTTCTTCCTTCTGCATTGCCAAGTCATTTCAACTCCACACATCCCCTCCCCCAGCATCACGGAAAAGCCCTAACCCTCGTGATACACGTCCCTAGATGCATCATAAGCACCCTTCCTTCCAGACTCTTGGCTAACATTTTTCTGTCAGCCAGAGGCCTCATTTTGCAGCTAGGAGCATGCACCCTGCAGCAGCACTGCTGTCTGATGCACTGTTAAAGAGGTCATGGAGAATGAGGAATTCATTTTGTCTTCTCCTGTGACTGACTGAATACTATTGATTAAGGTTTCTAATACATGTAATCTACTCCACCCAGAATGCACTTCCCTGTTGTGTCGAGGGGTTAGGAACTCTGCAGTTGTCTGTAAGCATTTCTTTGTAATGTGATCGCTATGGTCCCACGCATTTGTTTCCTGTTTGTTTTGGGTGATTCCTCTTATCCCAGACTGGCATTAAGCAGTGGGCTGAAAGGAAGTAAACTCCCCACATTTCCACTGCCTGTAGATCTATGTGCTGTCACATTAAACAGTACCTCTATGTGACATTATGATTTTTGTAGAATCCTTAAACAAACCAAGCCTCTCTCATATTTTTCCTCATCTGATGAACCAAAATAACATGCAACATTTACACAATAAATCTTTGAAAAAGAGGGGGGGGGAAAACCCCAGTAAGTCTGTAATTCATCAGTGGTGAACACATGGCACCGTGGGGCGGGGGCTTGATCACAGAAAGACCCATCTCAGTGTAGACTTAAACACTTAAGCATCTTACTCCTCGAGCCGGGAAAGCAAGGTTTTCAGGAGATGTGCCAGACCAACACCCAAAGGAGGAGCTAAAAATAGAAGTGGATGTGCGATTAGCCGAGTGTGAATCCTGAATGAACAGTCTTGGAAAGACGGAGTCAGAGTCTCTTAATGTAAATAAGGAATTACGATAGCCCTTTACTATTTGACACCATGCATTAGGCCGAGACACAGCCAACACAAATGAATAATGCATTTCTGCAAAACAACGATGCATTGGCAGGTTTTTGCGGGCAAATTTAATAAATTGCCTAAGCATTGAGAAGGTTAACTAGCAGACAGAGCGCCTCTGATTTAAGATCAATTCGATCTCTGACGTTAAGCTTCTCTGACATGAATTCTTCAGCAGATATTTCTGTTGTAGACAAATGACTCATGACAATGAAATATTTTCCAGATATATTCATCGCCAACTTCCACAAAAGCATCCAAACAAAAATAGAAAAGATGCCTCAAGAAGGACATCAAAGTAATTCTACAGTCATGTACTTCTAGTGGTTTAAATCAAAACATAATACTTCAGCTTCCATTGACATTTTCTAGTTAAAACTGTTCTGGGATTTAATCAGAAAGTAGATTATACTTTTCAGTTCTACTCAAATGTGTTCGACTTTCAAAATAAAGCGCATGTTGCTAATGTTCCTGCATAAAAATAGCAAACAAGATTTAAAAGTCCTTTTATGACTTTTCTCCCCAATGCAAAACCACAATCTGTTCCTTTTTGTGAAGACGTCTTGCATTTGCAAAGTTCAGCATTTTGCAACAACCATCTGTAAAGTTCGACACAGGTTAAGAAGTCTGCATAGTCGGGCGACTGAAAGGCAATTAGAGATTTTATGTGACAATCTACAACATGCTGAAGCAGCCAATCTGACATGAGTGAATCTGCAAGAAATGTTACCTTAAGAAAAAAAAAAATACTCAACTGAACTTATGCTGTATCATATCATGTGCATTTTCTGCAATAAACATTTTACATCCATACAAACATATAAGACACCTAATTTTATCAATACTTTGAACTACTCTCTGCATACGGGAAAGGTCAGAAACAAATGACAAAAGCACAAGATTATTAGAACTTTTTTCCTTTGCACCACATTCTTCTCCTTTACTTTGAATTCTTCAACGTGTTACCCAACTGAACACACACCATACAAGTGAATCATTGTAGATTAAAAAAAAAAAACAATCTGACATGATTTAATATTCATAACAGCCAAAAGCTACTATAGATATTCACAAACATTTACTCCATTTATTCATTAGTCACATCTTCTCAACAATACTTTAGAAAAAGGAAAATTTGACAGGACCCACCAAAAAAATTCTGCCTGACCCGGTTCAACTTGACAACGCCACAACAGAGACTTGATATACAATCTGGGAAAATTCAGATTATTAACCAGATGTGATAAATATTTTCTTGATAACACACATTTCCACTGATTTTGATTGGCTCAGATAAACCACAGACTATAATGTAGAATTAATATGAGCAGAAAAAACACACTTTACCTTCAACACTCAATACCAATTTACCTTCATTAGCCCACCATATTACAAAAATAAACAAGAAATACCTTTTTTTTTTTTTTAAATACACCAACACGTGGATAAGGTTTATGTATAAATAGAAAGTAATCAAAACTTTATTTCCAGTCTGATTTGCATCTCTGTGGCCTTTGAAGACTTTGGATAAATGAAAACATCCGATTTAAGATGCTTAAAATTCACATGACATTAAATTTGATCGACGAGTGGTTTTCTCATGTGTTCAGCTTTATTGGGCCATGGCATCCTGGAAGCCCCAGACTTCTAGAAGTGAAACCTGGAAGCTCTCTGAGCAGAGGGGCGGGTTGTCGAAGGTGGTGCACCTGCCCGTGCGGCCGTGGTTCAGCTCAGAGTCGATGTACAGAGCGTTGCCCTCTCCTCCACCTGATCAAGCAGAAAGGGACAGAATTTACAAAACAAGAAGGCTAACATTTAGCAAACGTATTACCTTAAAAATGCTGATAAAACTCTGGGATATCTGAAGAGAATACATTTCCATGACCATTTTTTTAAACCAAAACTAAGCATGCTTTCTTAGTGAAACAACGCACTGGTGAAAATTCCTTAACGTAAACACGCTTCAGGAAACAAAAAAAAGAGAAAGGAGGTGATATCTGTTCTATTTTAAAGGTAACCAAACTTGAAAAAGGTCTCTAAATGGGTCAAGCGCAGCTCTCGGTTTACTTCCATTAAGTTTTTGAAATGTAATCCTGAACAGGAGTAGTGTCGACATTTTATCAGAAAAGGGGACCAGTTTATTTATAGTTATTTGCATGTCTTTAACAAAAAAGGGAACTGAAAAATGTGACACTCCTGTGTAACTTCTTCTAAATTTAACGTACAATTATATAATTAACCCCCAACAAGTTTTTGTTTTCATTTTAGAGAGTGAGAAAGATAAAAAAAAGATAATTATTGTTAGGTTAACCTGTTTTATTTGATCAGATTTGAAAGGTAGACATGTTATTCCGTCAATTTATTTTTTTAAATTAGTGAAACAAACCTAGAAAGAAGGGTTTATTGTTCTATACCTGACCTGAAGGATTTTATTCACTCATTATCATCCCTGTAATCTAGGATAAATTACACATTGAGGGTTCCATCCTCTCCTGCCCACTCTCATAATCCACTCACCCACTATGATGGAGTCAAAGTTTCCTGCCATGAACATGGACGTGTTCTTGGAGTTGAGGTTGAAGTGGCGAGCAGAGAGAAATGGGGAAAGCTCTCCGGCCGGTTTGTCTGGCTGCTGTAAGCTGTTTTCTGCCTTTTGACCCTCAGGGGACGCCGTGTCCTCCTGACCCTCGGTCTTTATGCTGGAAGCCAACTCCGGGTGGCGGATGACCACCCACTCGTAGCGTTCCATCTCTGGCTTCAGCTAAAAAGGGGTAATAGATGAAGTGGTTTTCGTTAACCCTGACAAAAGGACTGTGCTATGGATTTAATACACCTGAAACAGCCAACAGATGTGCATTCATGAATAGTGTTATTTATTCAGATAACCTGTTGTTTTACTATTTCTAGCTCAGGCTATAAAAATAGAAGCAAAATGCACCTAAACCAAAGCAACTGAATGTTTACAATAATAACCTCAGTGTTCAGTAGATTGTGACCTACTAAACAGATTTTTCGAAGGAAACATGTCAGTAACCACGAAAAAAAAAAAAAAAAAAGAAAAAGTATTAACTGAGGATCGATGGTGACCCCTGGTGGTCATGAATGGGTACAGCTCTAGATAAAAAATATCTGTCCAAAATGAGTCAAAACTAAATAAATGACCAACATTGGAGTGTTAAAATGAAAAGAAACTTACTCTGAAGACAAAACACTCCCCTGTACCAAAGAAGCTCAATTTATTGCCTCCTCGCTTTCGTTCCTCCCAATCAGAGGACAGAAATGCTCCGCATACCTGGATTTAAAAGAAACAAATAATGAACAGGTAGAAATATTACCCCTGACCCATATTAATCTTTTTTTTTTAAAGTAATTTAAAATATATTATATTATTGCTTCTGGAGAAAAGCTGCCTGTATCAGGTCAACATTCATAAAGTCCACAAGACTTGGTCACATGATTCATATGGATTCAGAAGGACGGACAAAAATAAAAATAAAATCTTCTTTGCAAACAAAATAATGATATTTAACAAAATAATTAGCTGGCTAGAGCAGTCAGGCCATCATGCATTTTACTTCCCTGCAACACTTTAAAACTGCTCTGTACTCCTAAACACAAAATACATTTATATATCATCAGGAGGAGGAGGACAAATATCTTGAGTTAGATTTGACCAAATCTCTATTCTATGCTAGTGCTTTATTTAGTGCAACAAAACGAGAGAAAAAAACATCAAATAAAAGTAATCAAGATAAATCTTTGCTACATACATCCCCAGCTGTAGTCCTGATGAGGAGCAGAGTTGGTTCATGGCCCTCACAGTGAGAGTAAAATCTAGAAGAAAAGACAAAACAAACTTGTTTTTCATTTCCAGCATTTTATAATTGACAAAACTATCTGAGGTGACAGAAAGTCATGAATACAATTCATCATAGGAGGGAAAATACGGGAAAGGATACCTGTTGAGGCTGCAACCATGGGTGGATGTGGTGAAGAGCAGCTCTGGTTGGCACAGGGCAAAGCGCTCGGGAATCCATGACCAGATGTCGTGCATCTCCTTGGCACTGACGATCTCCGAGGAGAACGTTTCAGGGTTAAGAGCCAGCTGTACGTTCCGCCTGCAAGCAAATATTGTCGCATTTTAAGAATCTGGAGTCTGCAACTTCACGTTTTGATTGACTCTAGCTCAGTCGGACAAACAATCTGTATGAAAGCTATATTATTCATAAAAGTCAGAAAACAGAACCCACCTACAACTGTGAAACAACCAGAGCCATTGCGATGCGAACAGCAGTGATGAGAGAGAAGATGGAGAAAAGAAAAGAGTAGAACACAAAAAATCCCCAAAATAAAGAAAAAAAGACTGTAAGAGGACAACACAAAGAACATGGGAAAATAAAAACAGAAGAACACAGAAAATGTTGCTTTCACCAGATATCAGGCTGTTGTCTATTAAGTGTGCTGGCTTTATACATTCTTAATACACTGCAGAGTTATTTTAAGTCCACAGTATCTTCAATTTTGCTCAAGAATGTTCACTAAACTGGAGAAGACGACTTTTGGCTACACAAACTAAATCAAATTAAAGGAGATATGACACTGACAATGGGAGATTTGTTTAGGCAAAAATATCCCATAAAATGTAATATCTAAACATATGAAACACAGAGTCATTAAAAATATATTTCTGACAGAAATTTTGTAAAAACAAACAAAGAACGAGAACAGGTTATTATTATTATTTTCTAGTAGAACTTTTTACCTTTTCTGCTTGACAGTGATGCCTTTCTGCTGCAGCGACTTCTCGTTTGTGAGCTGCAGCAGTGTGATCTCCTTCCGGCTAAACAGGCGAATGGAGAAAGACTTTTCCAGCAGCTTGTCAGGGGTAACAGTGGAGGCAATCCCCTTGATAAATGCCTGAATATCTGCCCTAATCTTTCCTGAATCCAGCTGCTGTTGGTTTCCCTGCCCGCTATGACCCCCTACTTTATGCTTGCGATAAAACTTCAGCAAAGCAATAGCCACGCGGAACAAGACCTTGTAGCCTTCTACCAGGTAGACATCCAAGACTCGGACTACGTGGCTAAAAGGCAGGTCACCAAGCACCCAGCGCTGCCAGTCAGAGTAGACCTCCAACACATCCTTGGCAGTAGCAACAATGAGTTTGTGTGCAGGGGCGCAGTATTTGTTTGCCAGGTCGCCGAAGGTCATGCAGCTAGACTCGTAGCCCAAAAAAGTCTGATCCAGCAGCCGCTTGCCTGGCTCGTTGCAGGCAAGGATGCGACTGACCTGCTCAAAACATTGAGCTTCATCTGCACTGAAGTGAAGGAGCAATGAAGTGACAGCTGGAAGTGCTGGGCAGTGGGAGATATCCGGAAACTGCCCGGCGACGCAGTTAATGATCCGATGAGCTGAAGCCACGGCGTCCGTCTTCAGGCAATAACGTGGAACTGGATTCCCATCTACAAAGTCTGGCAGAGGAATATGGGTGGAGGGCTTCTTATTGGCCGCATCTCCAATAAGATCACGGTAGACCTCTGCATCTGGAGTGACTGTGCGGCAGGGAATGGCTTTGATGAGCTGCTGGTAGACCTGTGCTCGAAGTTTGTGGTTCTTAGCCCAATAGCCTTGGCGAGCCATCTGTTTGAACTCTTTCAGGTCCTTACTGTCCACATTTGTGGGTCCACTGCTGTTGGCCAGGTCCCCCATCTGGGTCCAGTCCACAAAGCTGCCATAGTCTTCCTCAGCCATAGTGACGGACAATTCAGGACTGCCCGAGTTGCAAAGGTAGGGTATATGCTCCAAGGTATAAACCTATCCTCCACAGAATGGCGTGTTGGTTATCTTCCCATATTTTTTTCCTAAAAAAAAAAACACACACAAGAATGTCTGTGAAAACTCTCATTGACTCAAAATGGTTCAAAAGCAGGAAAGATTTTAAAAAAAGGGTCATCTAGACTTGGATTCAGAAGTTGGAGACATTTCGCCTCTCAGTTCAGAACTGAGAAAGCCTCTTCGATAAGAGGCAAAACATCTAGAACTTAAAAAGAAAAATCTGTCTGCAATAAGAACAGGATTTTCACAGAACACAGCATATTGATCACTTTTAACAATAGAGAAGTTTGATTTCTCCCAGCATCACATTAGAAATAGATGACAAGCATGTTTTAATATATCCAGTCTGCATATGCTAAATATTTTCTTGCAAAACTGATATTTAAATCTCTCTTAAGACTTCAGTTTCACCTAAAATACATCTGTAAATTGGAACCAGTAGATTTAAGGTTTGTCACAGATCATGGAACCAAAAGAACAGATCCAAAGCTACTTGCACACAAATACTCATAATGTGGACGAGTCTGTAATTTGCTTGTAATTGGAAATTGTCCGTAATCTAAAAATAAAACCCATCTCCTTTTGAACCGTTTTTTTGCTCATCTCATCTCTGTGAGCATTTAATAAGCTCATAATGATAGTGATAAAGTCATTTTTCAAGATATTAAACAAGTCACATGACAATGCATGGCGATGGATCACATATAGCTCACTGGAAATGACCGTCATAAAAACATTAGTTTGTTTCATAGCGTTTCAGAAAAGTCACAAGGAAGTGACCAATCAAAAAACGGCGGATCATTTGACTCAGCAAATTCATTCATTCATTCATTCATTCATTCATTCATTCATCTTCTTCAGTTAATTCCCTTTCAGGGTCACGGGGCTGCCTTCGCCCACCGCTTGTGGGCGAAGGCAGGGGGCACCCTGGACAGGTCGCCAGTCTGTCGCAGGGTTAAGGAAAGGAAATTTAGCTCGTAAAAATAATTACTGGTATGCTAAATTCCTGCACAATAAATGAATAGATGTTTATTGAAATGGATCCTTAACCATTTTGGCAAAAATCACCCAAATGCTACAAAATAATTTATCAAATGTAGATAAGTGTATGATGAAAATGTTGTGGTTAACCCATCTTTACACCAGTATGAAAAACATTTCTGTGGAAAAAAAAATATTTTCGTTCAAGAAGATCACTATGAAATCTGAATGCATGTTATCCAAGTACCAGTTGGTAAAATAATTATAAAAATACAAATCTTTTTTTCCACTTTTTTTTCCACTAATGCCTAATCTGATCAGTTTGTGGTTTTTACAAGCAATGAGCTAAATAAATGACTGATGCCTAAAATTCTCAATCAATCAATGATTTGACTGCAGATGACCATAAGACAGTAAACAGCATCATAAATCAAGCGTTCAGACAGAACAGAATTGCTTACACTGTAACCAATATGGAGCACAATTCTTCCTTTTTTAACTACATTAAATCAGAACGTTACTAACAATATTAGCGTAGCTCAAACCAAAATAAATGAGTTAATATAATATCCTCGAGCAGAACAAGTCTTCAAATGAGCCGTTGCAGCAGCAAATGTTGTAATGTACTGTAATGGTATTTTTTAACTCATTTATGAATGAATGAATGAATGAATGAATGAATGAATGAATGAATGAATGAATGAATGAATGAATGAATGAATGAATGAATGAATGCTCCTCTGGACTTCAGGTTTTCTCTGATAGCAGCAGTTTACTAGAGCATGAGTAAATATTACAGCTGCCACTTTTACATAATATTTCAGTGTAGCTAACAGACTGTCAGTAGAGGCAATCCAAAAGACTTTATCAGCCTGCAACAAAGGTCCACAAACGTCCCCAAAATGCCCATCTTTTATTCCAATGGTCCCTTAATAGCAGTAAGTGCACCCAAAGGGTATTTCAGGTTGTCAGAAATGTTTTCTTCTTCTTCTTTTTTTACAACAAATATCATTAATAAAACACTTAAGATTGTTTTTTGAAAACAAATATTGAAAAGTTTTATAAATTGAATTTACGTATTTAGTACATGTTATTTCTATAATAATCTAATTTTCAAACCTCTGCACTTTGCCCAAAGATGAAATGTTTGCAGGGCCCTCAAATAAATTTCTTATTGGCAGTAATGTCACTTAACAGAACTTATATTAAAAAACAAAAACTAATTTAGCAGGCGAATCGATAAAGATAAGGAGTTTATAGGAACCTCTGCTTTGATCCAAGATGGTCTGACATGTTAATTTGTCAACTGAGGATAATTTCTCTCTTTTTATAGGTTGAAACCTAAAGCAGATTTGCTCTGTTAACACTACAGGTGCGGTAAACGACTGCACAAAAGCTAACCAGAGCTGCTCAATTTGTAATCGATAAACGAGGGTTAGAAGGGCGTTCTAATGCCTCGTTTAGATACCAGTGTAGACGCCAAACCTAACGGGGGCATTTATCTTAGCCCGAGCAAACCGCGGTTCCATTCAGACTGACGGGTTAGCAAAGCTAGCCACTAAGCTAGCTGCTCCTGTCCTGCTAACGACCTCCTCACTCACCACACAACACGCACCAAATAGCATACACCGACACGACAGACATGAAAACAACACAACAGCAGTTCAGCTACCGCCACAGCTAAAAAATGTATGTCAGAAAAGAAAAAAACGATTAATAGATTCATTTAATTGACATGCTGACTAGGTTATTTTAACTAAGCGTTCGACACACCAAAGATAAACGCAAAACTAAAAGGAAAATACCAATGAGCAAACACTACACAGTCATTTAGAAAGGAGCCAACGGGTTTCCTCACCTGTATGTCAAACGTCTTAAGACGTGAACCAGTATTGCCATTAAGTTCCCCCAGGCATGCGCAGTGTACTCCACTGACAGATCATGGTGCGCGCCTACAGCTTTCTAAGGCTGCACAGGGGAGGAGCTCAGGTGGGCTGGTCCCTTATGGACAACCTTTTAAAACAGTTACACCTTAAACATGATAAAACAATGACACATTAATGTATAAAACATTTTATAATTCATTAGTTTTTTTGTTTTTAAGTTAAAATAAAAAATGGGAAATCTATAAATATCTTTTTTTGTGTTCCAATTTAAAATGAAGATATTGGATACAATACAGTGACCTTGCAGAAGATGCATGCCAACCCTAATTACATGTTTATATGAAAACATTTGGTAAATGAGGGATCGCAGTGGGACAAGGGAAGAAGTACCCTCACAAGGGCAACAAACCCAGCCTTTGTGGAGGTCTCAAAGCATCAACCAAAACATAGCAGCCAAACACATGACACTTGTTACTGATAATTCAATTGTAGAATCAGGATCGCCTCCCAGATCAAGCAGACATGGTAAAATGTTGTTTGGCTCTGTCGGGTCTCTCCAAAAGTACAGTTGATGTTTTTTTTCTTGTCCTCATTTGGAAAGACTTTGAAAAAAAGTGTGCAGCCTTGGTAAAGTAGATACATTTGTGCCCTTGGCAAAAAAGGCAAAACATTTGAAGTTAATGTCATCAAGTATACTTGAGTATGAGTACAGGTATAGCAAGAATACTATAGACCAGGGGTGTCAAACTCATTTTCACAGAGAGCCACATCAGCATAGTGGTTGTCCTCAAAGGGCCAGATATAACTTATACATGTAACTAAATGCAATGAAAAATAAACCTAACTACTCCTTCATGTTAAATAACTAATTTTTTATAATGTTTTAAAGTGACAATTACAATTGCATAGAAAACACATGTTTGCTTGTTACTCTAGCATAAATCCTTTTAAATTTGATTCAGTCAGGTTAGGTAATATGGACAGTTTAAGTACCACGGCATAGTTGTCCAATCCGATATTTCAATAAATACACACCAATTTTTATTTTTTATTTTAAGAAATAAAAAACTTTTATGCTCTCGCGGGCCACATTTGACCCGTGGGCCTTGAGTTTGACACATGTGCTATAGACCATATACGTTTATTAAACAAGTCACATGACAATGCATGGCGATAGATCACATATGAAATGAAAGGATGGTGTTCAAAAAATGCTTTAGTTTTTCACATTTTTATGCAATTTTTTTGTTCAACCCATGGAATAAAAGCTGAAAGTCTGCACTTCAATAGCATCTGAGTTGTTATATTTAAAATTCACTGTGGTAATGTACAGAAACTAAAAAGAATGTGTCTCTGTCCAAATATTTATGGTCCTGACTGTACATGTATTAAACAAGTCATAGCTCACTAGAAATGACCGTCATAAAAACATACCATAAGTTTATTTCATAGCGTTTCAGAAAAGTCACAAGGAAGTGAGTAATTTAAAAAAAAGGCTGATCATATGTGACTGAGCAAAGGAAATTTGGCTCGTAAAAGTAATTACGCTAAATTCCTGCACAATAAATGAATAGATGTTTATTGAAATGGATCCTTAACCATTTTGTCAAAAATTACCCAAATGCTACGAAACAATTTATCAAATGTAGGTAAGTGTATGATGAAAATGTTGTGTTTAACCCATCTTTGCACCGGTATGAAAAACATTTCTGTGGAAAAAAAAATATTTTCATTCATGAAGATCACTATGAAATCTGAATTTATGTCATCCAAGTACCAGTTTGTAAAAAATATTTAAAAAAAAATGTATCCACTTTTTTTTCCACTAATGCCTAATCTGATCAGTTTGTGGTTTTTACAAGCAATGAGCTAAATAAATGACTGATGCCTAAAATTCTCAATCAATCAATGATTTGTCTGCAGATGACCATAAGACAGTAAACAGCATCATAAATCAAGCGTTCAGACAGAACAGAATTGCTTACACTGTAACCAATACGGAGCACAATTCGTCCCTTTTTTCTCCATTAAATCAGAACGTTACTAACAGTGTTAGCGTAGCTCAAACTTACAGTAAGTGTAAGTATACTAACTGAATACCCTGTCAGACTGAATTTGAACATTTTTAGTTTACAATATATAGATATACTTCAACTACTGCCTCACTTTAAGTATAGCGGTGTACTTGTGGTACACTTTAATAGACGGCTTTTTGCTAAGGGTGGGTTAATATAAAAACTACTACTTCTCTGCTATCATGCATTTAAAGTGACTGAAAGTGCAGAACATACCTTTCATCCTGAGCCAAAAACGATGTGATCCGTACAAAGATTACAAAAATTCCTGTAAACATAAGCAGACATTTTTAGAGAAAAAAAGCACGAGTTAGGGAAAGTACCTCATCTGCTAAACCTCTGTGTCATCATCATTCTGTTTAATCATTATGTTTAAAATTACAATCCAGGATCTATTGTGTTTTTATGTATTGTGACTTTGTGTGGTTATAGTGATGATTAGAATTAGAGAAAGTCACTGGAAATGAAATTCAGCTAGTATTATCCCCTCTTGAGTCACAGATGCACAACTGCATGAAGGAGAGGAAACAACAGAGACAGATGGGAGTAAGCCTTAAGGCTTAAGCTCACAGAGGTTTACCCTCGTGAAATCCTTCTGTTCCCACACACTGCGTGACGTCACTCTAACCCCACCTATTTTCAGCTCCATCCCGTTTGGTTCTACATCACAAATGAGCGTGCACACAGACACAAATTGAGCAGTCAGGGGTGACTAAAGCTGTGCTATCTCTTAAAAAGCTGAGACCAGTGGCAGACTTTAACATTCCATGTTTACTTTTTTACAGAACATTTGATGTTTAAATGTTTACCCGATGGAAGTATTTCTTTTTTGCTTGTTTTTTTATATAGACCTTTTTTCCAGACATTAGAGAATTTCGAGATCTTATGTGGGTCTAAATGCCTAACTCCAAAGCAGTATTGTTAGTTAGTAAAGCAGTTTGGTTTGATGTGTAACTCAATATCCCTATGTGATTGCAACTTTGTAATCTCTAGAGAAAAATCCTAAATAAATTGCATAACTAATGGGGATTAGAAAGTTCAGAAAAAAAATCTGTTTTTACCAAATGTTTGCATTTTTCCAAAAAATCCTATAATTTGGTACAAGAGCTTTAGGCAGTGCCAGAGATCCAGTTTTCCTATCATCTTTTATTTATCACATACTCTGCTTTGCGCTGAAAAAGGGGCCGTCTGAGTCATTTTGTTAGTGTCTATTATCTCCCAAAGTGCCAATGTTTTGCCCCATTTGAGGTTTATGAAAGAGTTCCCTTCTTAAGGCTTTAAGTCTAGCCACAGGCTGAAAGAAGTTGTCATGCTATAGCGTGGCTTCTATTGTGTTCTCAAGAAGCCCAAGGAGCTCCACGGGTATTGTTTTCTTTACAGGGGAGTTGGGTTACCTTGACAACCACATGATGCCTTCTCATAGGCCCTCTGTTAGAGAAAAGGCAGGACCAGAATAGGAGGGAAGAAGACAGAAAGAACATAAAAAAAAGCTTTAAAAAGAGAAGGCAAGATAGAGTTTATCTCTTTTTTTTCCTGCATTTGTGTGTTTTCCAAACAGGTCTGATGGTTGCAAGTGGGTTGGGACTAAAACCCATACAGGTGAGAAGAAAGAGTGTTTGTGTGTTTGTCTGCTGGCTGGCTTTTTCAGTTACAAATGAGTTGCATGATTTCTGTCATTCACTGACACTGACACAGAACAACAAGATAACAACATATTTTGTTATACTTATCTGTCCGATTGATTGAGTTGTTCAAACACAAACACAGAAGAATCTAAAGCTGAAATGCCCTATTGAATGCTAGTTGTTAGTTATGCAATGCAGGTGGTTTAATCATAAACATTTTATGGATCTTTTGTGCTTAAGTCCAAGTGATACAAAACTTGCTTTGTAGCAAACACGCAAGCATAAACAGGGCATTTCTTTAATAGTTCTGTCAAAATTTGAAGCATGTTTTATTCAAAATGAGATTTGACAATTGTTGCATCAAGTAAATAAGCAAGGAAACAGCACACATGATCATGCTTCCTTCACTATACTTTACCATGGTATTGTTATTTTGCAGGTTTAATTGAAGGAAAAAAGAATTTTAAGTTTTCTTCTATTCTGTTGTTTTTATAAAAGAACAATAAAATCCTGATACATTTGCTCTGGTTTTTTGCACTGATGTTACCTTATCAAAGGGTCAATTTTAAAATCACTACACTTGGTGGGAAAAAAAAAACCTTTTTCACCATTGCATGCAATGGGAGGTTGCAAGAATGCTTACCCTGTAAAAAGGGTCAGGACAAAACATCTGAATTGATTTAATGAACTATATGTGTTGATGCTTTGGGGCACAATATGTATATATTCATTGATCCTCGTAATGATTTCACCTTTTCATGCCTTGACAGTGATATCTGGAGAGGTGTCCGTTGGGTACCATGCGTGTTGCATTGCGTCCTCGCAGGTAAGGTCCAGCTTTCTCCATTAATCACCAAAGCGTTTAATGGAGACATGCAGCAATGCATGCTCTGAAATGCTTATTGACGTTAAAATTGATGCAGCTGAACAAAAATATTTAACTTTGGATCCAAGTCTTGTGCTTTTGTAGATATCAAGAGGCCTTGCTAAATATTTGCGCACATGGTTGTGCTCAGCTGTTTACTTTGGAGAGCTCTGATATGTTAACTGGCCTGATGATAGTGCAAGAGAAGCATTGTCTGTGCCTATCATTTGTGAGCAGAGACATAGAACTTTGCTGTTTTTTTTTGTTCTTTTCCAAATGTATTAATGTTAGATGTTTCAGTGATAAAAAAATCAAAGTCAAAAAGAGAACACAGAAAAAACTTCCCTCACTTGCCTTAAACAAAAAAAAAGTTCTTCTCTCCTTTTATTTTTTTGGAAAATTTTCAGTCTCTTTTCAAAGAAGCAGTTAAACACAAAATATTATGGTCTGCGTTTGAGGGAGACCATTTTTTCTTGAATGTGCTGTTTTCTGTCAGGCATGTGATGGAAGACTTTGTGTTTTGTGCCCTCTAGTGGTTGCCTGGTGCTCTGTCTGTGCCTGTCTTTGATCACCCTCCTGCTGCAAAGCCTCTGGGTGCCTCTTGAGATGACCCAGAATGAAGCTGCTGGGAGGTTTCCTGAAGAACAAGGTGACAGAGAAATGGATGATTTAGTTTTGGGCGAGGTCTCCTCTTGCTTATTGAAATGTACAACACTTATATGTTGAATGATCGAAAGAACATTTATACACAACTTGTGGTGGGCCCCTACAATCTTCATTGGCCGGACAATTGCTGGTATGTGGCCAGTCAGATAAATATTTTTGTCAGGTCAGACTGTTTCTTTCTGGACTGAACTTTTTTTTCTTCCTTGTTTGTTTCTGTTTTGGACAGAAAAAAAAACAAAAAATTAAAACAAAAAAGTGAGCAGGGAGCACTGTGTTGTATTTCCCATAAATTCAGCTGTTCTTTATGATGTAACTTTAGAATAAATTAACCATATTTGGGTGTCTGTTCCAAAACAATTTGTGAATGCAAGCCAAATATTTAATCAAAATACATTTTTTAGTATTTCAACTTTATTTTATCTTCCAGAAAAACAATAAGTTCTGTAAAACTGTTCATAAATGCTGTTGGAAAGTTTCTAAATTCAGTTACTTGGAGAATTTGGAGATATGCTACAGAGAACATGCATTTCTCCAGGGATTATCTATAACAGAATAAAAACAAACTTGCGGTTTTTGTGGGTGACTTAAACATTTTAGTAAGACTGTCATCACAGGAGATGATATTTGATCCAAACATCCAAATATTGAAGTCCTTTGCCTCCATGAACAATGTTTTGTTTGAAACAATGCAAGCCGGTGGTTATTCTCAGCCACAAAGGCTTTGAGCTTAGAAGGACCCACCACAGGTTGTGTACAAAGAGCCACAGCCATGGCTTAGATGCAAAATGCGTTATGTCACATGGAAGAGATGCTGTTGAATGCAGCAGTAAAAACAATTCAGTTTAATCCATTTGTTTTGTCTTCAATCTTTGTAGAAAAAAATTATCAACGTAATGATCCTTTCAATTTGTACTTCCTTTTTCATAGTAAGTTAGTTTGAAATTGCTGTTTTTTTGGAAATGTTAACTTTTTAAACAATAAGTGCACTTTATAGTAACTCTGAGGATTAATCCTAACCCATTTCTTTGCTCTCAAATCCCAGTGGTACCAAAATTAACCATTTGAAACTGGAATAAAATGTTTTAATTACATCAACTCAACAGTTCTGTCAAATAAGACCTGATCCCCCTTCCTCCCCTAATTTTTTTCTCCCAAAGTATAGTTTTTTCAGAACCTTTTTGTGCAAAGTGATTTTTGTTTTCAATTATTGTTTGTTGACATTCAGCTTCTGAATCTCTGAATTCAGTTTTTGAAAAGCAAAAGTCATTGGTCTCATGTTGCAAGTTGAACAGATTTAAGTGTGCTCCATGCAGGATTCATTTAAATAATTTATCAGACTCCTTGTGTGTTTATTTTTTAATTTTGTGCTTAAACCGTATTTGTTAAATGTAGCACATTTTACAATGTTTATGACAAGTCAGGGTGGGTTTGAAGAGCCAGTTTAATGGATACTTTACCAGTGTCCAAAAAAAAAATTAAATAAAAAAAAAAAAAAACATTGTTATTAGGTTTCCCAATTTAAGGTGCGGCTGCAAGCTGCATTGTAATTTTTAACCTGACCTCCCAAATTGACCTTTTGGATTTTGTGTTATCAGAATTAGCAGTAACTGTACTGCAGGGGCATAACAGAAGGACTTGCATGAATGTGCCAGTGTTAAATAATAAAAAAGACTATGGCTTTGCTTAAAATATTATCTTCTTTCTAATTAAGTTTGTCATACTTGAGTTTTAACAACATTATGCCAAAAATACTACAGATGCTGAAGTAAATTGCCAGCCAATTGTGGAAGAAATACCAACCCTTGTGTTCTTTCATGCAGGTGGGAACATTCTTGGTATCAATAAATTGGTGCATCGCTTGGATGCTTTGAGTACTCAGGTGCAGAAGCTGAGCAGAGAAAGACACAACACCCATCTGAACAAAAATGCTCTCACTTCACTGCTTAAAAGGTATTTGATGAAATTATTATTATGAATTATTCTTTTGATATTTAAGTACAGTCAGGTCTACATAGCAAAGGTTTTACATTTGTAATTATTTCTGTGTTGTGTTTTTGTTTTAATTTGCTTTCCAGCTTTAAACAGGACCAGCAAAGTTTGGGGAGGTTGTTGGAAACAGAGCTGCAGCGAGTGTCCTGGAGACTAGATCAGATCAGTAGCCAACAGCACCACAACCATAAAGCATTTATGCTCACGCCACCCTCAGGTTAAGCCCAGATTGATCTGCTACAGCCTCTCATTTTAAGAGTTTTACTTGACGATTTTTAGAATTTTGTAACAAATATTTAGATTTAGATTTACTTTGCACTTCTGCTGTGTTTCAATTTTTGAAAAAAAGAAATTAAATAATGTACTGCATACATCCATAACATAATCTATTAATGTAGTGTCTTGTGTTCCCTTTAGTTCTAAAATTAAAATTAAATGGCTGTGAACATGTTGATTGAGAGAAAAGCTTTTTGGGTTTGTTGCAGGGAACATGAGCAAATGCTGTACAATTGTCCTGTGACAGACTGGTAGTTTGGCAGTGAACACCAAAACCTTGGTTTGGACCCAGAGTAGAGGTTAACTACTCAGTAAAATTAACAAGCTGTGATAATAGAGAGTTTGAATGGAGGGTTAAAGGGTGGTGGATACAGGTGCCTGTGAGGGATAAAAGTACTTGAATAGATATTTAACAAGTCCCACAGAACCAATGTCAATCATCTAGCGGCTGCGGCGAAAATGTTTACATTGACTTCACGACCCTCCTGTGAGGTGTCAGGTCAGAGTTGGGTTACTCACACTGGCTGGCACGCCAGGCTTGTGTTAAAGTGAGGAGGGGATGAGTGAACTCCATTTCATATGAGGATCTGTGCCACACAGGCACATGCAAAAGCATGTTTGCTTACTTGTGAACATGTGAAGACATACACTACATACACACATGTCATCAGCGTTCATTCAATTCCTATTAGGCCCCTCACACCCTGCCTCTCACATTACCCCACACCTATAAAACAGACAATTACCCAGGAGTCCTTTCAACAGGCCAGGTCATACTCTTTTAGTTTCTTGTTGTTGTTTTGATCTCCTTTATGACTACATTTTTGTATAATAAAATAATGAGAATCAGTTGAAAGCAGATGGTCCAGATTTGTGTTATTATACTAGTTAACTGTCACTGACTAAGGATGGTAAAGGGCTTTTGGGACGGGGCCTGTTTAAACACTCTGCCTTAAAATACCCATCCATCTTACCATCAGAATAACAGATATTCTGATATTTCATGATGAATCCAAGGCATTAACTTAACGTTTGTCCCCCTCCCAAAAAAACAACAAAGAATAGTGTTCAAAATAAATTCTGAATTCCTGTTCAGTTTTACTTTAACTGAAACTTTTTCTTTAAACAAAATATCCATTAATATAGACCTACTTATGTAAATCATGAAACTAAGGAGCAGTGTCAAAGATGCGTGAGATGCTTATGCTCTGAAACTAAAATAAATAAGAAAAGACAGAAAAAAATCTTGATATATATTGTGTCTGTTTAATTGAAAGTATATGACTTTACAACGTTGACTAACAAGATGTAAAAGAAACAACAGAGTAACTCTTATTTCCTTTGCTTTACGCTGCATTCACACAACTGGTTTTTAACACTAATACATCTGTCTTTTGTGTATCCGACTGTGGAATAACTGAATACAAATTAATTAAATGATTGTATTCCTATAGGATTCACTGAGAAATGTGACATGCCAACTGATCCGGCCTATCCTGTCTGTGCAGAAAAAACAGAGGTGAGCTTGTGTGAAAAAGTCATCCATGTTTTTTCAGTTGTGTAAATCCTGTTGTGTTGAAGAGCTTTTCTCGAAAGGTTTGAATTTCAAATTCTATTTTAAATCAAACAAAGACATTTAATTTAAATATTACTGCCATAGTATTAAAAAAGATAACTTGAACAAATTGTAAAACAATAAAACAGTTCTTACTCCGTCTCTGTGGCAGTTCCTGCAGGCCCATTGGGAGTCAGACCCCTGCTATGCTTTTTACGGGGTGGATGGTACCACCTGCTCCATATTGTCTTATCTCAGTCAAATTGAGAACTTTTGCCCTCCCCGTCCTGGAAGGAACCACTCCAGCCTCCCATGGCACCAGAAGACCCATTTGAATGCAAAGACGGTATCTTTTTTAAAACAGAATTTTCATCAATCCATCCTCAGAACCCGGCTGAATCCTTTAATGGGGTCTTAGGGTTACTAGAGACAACCCAGCTACTGTTGGGTGTAGGTGGGGTACACCCTGAACGGATCACCAGTCTGTCACAGGGCATTACAAACTAGGTATTAAGAATTGAAAACAGAAAAACAATGGGGGAAGAAAGTTGCTGGACTGGAGCCTTGTCCAGGTTGTACCCCGCCTTCGCCCAATAGTAGCCAGGTTTGACTCTGGCAGCCCTGTGACTCCAAAAGGTTGCTTTCACTTATTTTTTATCATTCTGTCTGATGATCAATTTAAACTGAAAAATATTACAAGCAGTATTTTTAAACTTAACAGGTTACAAAAAATTTAGATTCCATTATGTTTTTACGCCATTTCAATGTGCAATTTCTTCTTTGAATTTTAAAACTTGCTTTTTGCTGAAAATATTTTCTAAATTGATTGAATTTTGATATTTCAGTTAAATTGGAGATCTCCTCTCTGTCTTCCATCTTACACCTTATTTGGATAGTTCTAAAAAGTAGAAATGGGTTTTCTCTGAACAATTTGTATTTGATTTTTTTCTGTTGTGGAACTGTAAATGTATTTATTTATAAGACATAGATGTCCATTTCTTTGAACCTATACTTAGGCTCATATACGTGACAGTTTGAGCTCACTATATGAGGAGCTCAGCAACAGCAGCAGTTTGGCAATCAAGTTCATCCGATCAAGAGTGGAACGGATGTCTGAAAGGTGGATCAAAGCTGGTCTGAGAATGAAGCAGAATGGCAGTGACACAGGCTCAGCTGAGCTGAAGGTATGTTGAATTTTTTACCCAAAACTTTGGTTTATGTTTTTCTGTATGAAATCAAGGAGGTTATTTTTGTTTAAATCTGGTTTAATGGCTGCAAAAGCTTGAATTAAGAGAGTACAATGCAAATATACACTACAATACTGTAAAGGTTGAAGCCCATGACTCTAAGTTTCTTTTTGAAAGAATGGGCCTGTTTTATACCTGGATATCATTGCCGAACTGTGGAATAAATTTGGTTAAAAATTGACATCTTTATTTAATTTCCAATTTCCATCAATTCAGTTTTCAAATTTTAACCTGAAAATCCAATTTTATTTGGTTATGAACAGCTGTTCTCTCGTCACTTGCAATTCATTTTATAATAAGAACTAGCCAAAAAGCTGCTTTTTCAATTCAATTTTTTTATTTCAAACACAAATGTAAACACAAGAGTTTAAAAAAGACAGATTAAACAAGACAGTGTGCTTGAAAAGGAGTGTGTTGAAGAGAAATCTCAGATGATCCCACCCCTTTTTTACAACACCTGCTGATCTGCATATTTCTATTTACAGTTGTTCTAAACATTCACATTACATTAGCACCTATGCAGAAATGACATTTTTGTTTTTATTGATCATTTCTAGCCTTTTTGACAATTTACTTATAAGAAAACATCCATCCATCTATTTTCTTAACCCGGTATGTTCCTTTCGGGGTCATGAGGTCTGTTGGGCAAAAGCGGGGTACACCCTGGACAGGTCACCAGTCTGTTGCTGGGCTCAGAGGAAAATAGATTCATGGATTTGATCAATCAGAACTGAAGATTCCCTGGATTACATTTTGTCGCACCAGCCTTAGTTTGTTCTGACAGTTTAGAAAACAAAAAATCTCAACATGATCTCTTTCCAGTGTGTGACTTGGATGTGAAAACCTCCCTCCCTACAGGTGCTGCTTTACCCCGGTGCCCTGGCTGGGAAGGCTGGTCAGCATTTTGAGGCAATGGTGGAGAGAGGAGGTCCTCTTGGAGAGCTGGTCCAGTGGGCTGACCTCAGTGCCTGCCTGACAATTCTGGGGCACCACCTGACCTTCAGCAGCTCACAACGCCAGTTACACAGGTTAAACCATCAAACCAGATACAGGAAGAGGTGTAGACGTAATATTTTAAGGCTTTAAGTTTAGCATTCATCTCTCTCTTGTTGAATATTTTAAGTTGCAACTCATCAAGACGTGGAAAGAGATTAATTGATGTACCAAATTTTATTTCAACAAGTCATGCTTTATTAGAGTGAAAAAAAGGTTAAAAGTTTCTGAAGTTTCTTTATCTTACTCTGTCTGGTCAAGACTAATAGGAGCTGCACCGGGCCACGGTGGCTGTCCAATTCAAAGACCTCTAATGTTTGACCTTATCTACACTGACTACCACGGGCTTGCTCACCTCCATGGGGCCATGGGACTAGCCTTTAATCATTACAAGTATGATGACGTACAAAATAAAGACATAACATGATAACAGGACTTTTTCACTTATAATATAAAATGTTATTGAGTTTAGTCATATAAGACACATCATTTTATCCTGTTTTAACTTTTTCCAGGTGCCGCTTCAGGATCTTGGACTCTTTTGGCACTGAACCAACTTTTAACCTGGCCAGTTATGCACAGAGCCGTGGATATAAGACACTATGGGGCAGCTGGGGACTCCGGCCTCTACAGTACATGAACATGTTCCGTAAGTTTCTTTTCCCATCAATCGGAGATAACATGCAGACACATCTATTTCCTGCTCCAAAGGGTAGGGTTTGTTTGAGCCAATACCCAGAGAAAGCTTCACTCCGCAGTCTTTTCCTGTTATTTTTCCGTGGAGATGGACACAAGCTGGAAGCAGTCAACCCAGAGCAGCTCAGCTCTTCATACATCAAAATGTTGTTTGTCTTGTGAAGGTGTGTGTGTGTGAATGGGGTTTCAGTTAAAGATGTAACAAAAGACACAAAAGAAAGTCCTTAGTTCTAATAATCTCTACCGGCTAAAAAAGTATATACACAAAAAAAACAAGTAATTTTGAATTTTGTTTTGGCCTATTGCGTCAATCTGATGTGTGAGTGTGTAAAGCTGTGGACCAAGGCATTGGAGACAAGTAAAGGCAAAAACAGATCCAACAGGGTAACACTGGGAATGAATTGAGACAGATTTAGCAGATGTCTTCAACAAGACAGAGGAGAACTGTAGATTCCAACACATGCAGACTTGACTCTGTATGCAGCTTCGACTGGTAGTGTTGATGGCACATTCTTTCCAAAGTAAACACTTCTCTCCATCACCTTCCCAAGCATGTCAAAAAACAGCAGCTGCTTATCAAAACACCTAATCTGCTATTTTATGTGGACAACTCACTTTCCTCAACCGATGATTGATGTCTTCAGAATGTTTTTCTTCTGACACAGAATCTAAGCCACTGTCTTAATAAGCTTGTCCATCAATGTTGGCCAGAAGTAGTTTTTGGGGATGTTTCAGGAACATTTGTTTTGCTCATAGCTTCATTTGTTTTGGGTCATCCTTTGTGGAGATGAGTGTGGAAGTATTCCCCATGTTTGATCTAGTTTTCTAAAATAAACAGTTTCTGGGGCAAAGAGGGCATAGAAAGCATGAGCAGACACGAAGACACATTTTTTTCTCATCTCTTCTTTCTCTTGTTTGATGAACCTCCTGACACCTATTGATGTAAATATTTTGGCTCCAAAATTACCTTAACTTAACTTCTACTTGAAAGCAAAAACATATGTAATTTCTTTTGCTGGAAATAAATTCAGGCGTAAAGGGATGAAAGCTAAAGTTTTGATTCAGTCTCTATGTTGGTATTTTTCTGCATTACATATTCTTTTCTGCAGCTCACACTCCTGACAACTCTTTCCTGGGTTTTGTGAGTGAGGAGGCACTAAAGACGGAAAAGAGTAAGGATAGGCTGGAGCCAGAGAGCTACAGGAAAGAGCGGATAGCAGTTGTCTATGGCAAACAGGACTACATGTGGCAGGTAGTATCTCCAAACGAGAAGCGAATAAATAACTGTTTCCAAGAACTACTGGAAGGTTTAAATGAAGACACACGTTGTCATTTTATTTTGTAGGGATTTTCACATTTGGTTTTATTATTTTTAAGTTGGTTTGTGAGATGCCTTACCACGGTCCCTTTCAGTGTGAGTTGCGGTGGGGATACAATAAACCCGGGCAAGCAGCAATAAACCTAAGTTTATGTATTGCTCACAAGTTTGTTATGTTATAGCACTTTAAATACGTGGACCTATAAGTTAACTTGCTTGAATGTAGAGTGACAGGATATTTTTTTCTATGTTGGTCTTTTAAAAAATGTCTATTTTTTTATTTCTAGTCATATTTTATTTATGACTAGATGCCAGCTCGAACGAGAAAAATGAAGACATAGTCGTTTACAAGTGGAGGCATCAGAACGGGACAGAGCAGGGAGCCTGTGGCTTGCCGTAGTAGCTTCTGCGTCACATAAGCTTTTTCCAACAGCATTTCCTTTCTGTGTGCTTATGATTAACAATGATTTGAATAAATAAACACCCAGAAATGCAATTTTAAGCTTAATTGTCTTTAGATATGTCCTCCATCATGAGACAAATACCACAAGAACATATTAAAAACACCAAAACACATTTTTCATTGGAGTGGATCTTTAAATTTTCATTTTCAGTGTGTGGGTATACATTTGTTTACATGTTTTGTTTTGTATTTTTGCTGTTTTTTGGTACCAGGGTAAATCCGAATATGTGCGAATAATCAGTGAAGAACTGGAGACTCATGGCACAGTCTACCAGGCTTCACACCATTCTTCCAATTTGCCCAGTTTTGTGAAAAACCATGGACTCCTGACACAAGAACAATTCCTAAAACTTCTCCACAGAGCCAAGGTGAGAGACGAAGCTGTCACAGAATAATTCTACCAAACATGGAAATGATTTCCTCTGAAAGCAGAGCATGTTTTATAGCTCCAAACGGAATTTGGTGTGTATCAAAACTAATAATAACAACCTGATTTGTTTATCACTTATTGCTTTTTCTGTTGTTTCTGTGTTCCAGGTATTTATTGGGCTCGGTTTCCCATATGAGGGTCCTGCTCCTATTGAAGCCATAGCTCTGGGCTGCATTTTCCTCCAACCACGCTTTGACCCTCCACACACATCAGACAACAACAATTTCTACAAGGGCAAACCCACCACAAGAAAAGTAAAAAAAAAAACTACCAAAAGTGGAAAAAAAACATTATAAATTGTTGCTGTGATCTAAAAACAGTCAATGACTTTCATGGTCAGATCTCCTCCCAGCACCCGTACGCAGAACAGTTCATTGGTAAACCCTACGTGCTGACTGTGGACATGACCAACACGACTGCTGTTCGAGAGGCAGTCAAGTCTATTCTAAACACTGAGGTAGCTGTCACTCGCCTAGAACTAAGAACAGCTTTGTTATAAGTACATAAACATTAATCTCATTTTCTCTAAATTCCACTCATGGTAGCTCTGAATAAAAGAGTTTGTGTATGTTTCTGCAGGTGAAACCTTTCACTCCTCGAGAGTTCACTTGTGTGGGAATGCTGGAGCGGGTTCATAGTTACATCACCTACCAGGTCCAATAACACATTTTTAATTCCAAAAGTTAATAACTACCAGCAGTGTCATAGTAAAAGCACATTTGATACTGTTTTAAATGAGCTAAAAAGCTATTTTAACAACTCACATTAATGATAAGTTTACATTTTCTCATCTATTTCCTGATTCTGAATCCATCAAGAACTTCTGCAGTACATCCGTACCTACTTGGCCCCCAGAGAGTGCTTTAAAGGTGCACTTGGGTCCACTGGGTCAGTCCTGTGTGAGTGTGTGTCAACACTCGTCACTGTGGTGCGAGCCTGCTCTCTTTCATCACCTCAACACTCCTGCGGCTTTCACCAGGTGAGAAAACAGCAGACATGTACTACATGCACATATCTTTGCTTCACAGAAAAACACAAAAAATGATTTTTTTTTTCCAAAATGATGCTGAAACCTCTCACCTCTCAAAAATAGCTTTACATCATAAGGGTTTACTAATAATGAAAACGAAAAATGAAAAAAATTGAGAACTACGGAACCTAGAGTTGAAAGTTAAGGGGTTAGATCTCTAAGTCATCATCTCAGAAGATTTTGCTTTTTGTGTGGAAATGCAAATTTTTAAAAATCATATCAAATAATAACTTATTTCTGTTTTCCAGATATAGATTTGATAACTATCATGAAGAGAAGACAATCACAGAGATTAGTTATATTCTTTTTATGTAGTTTATAATTCTTTTAACTGCATTTTTGGTTGATTTCTATCCAGTTATGTAATTCTAACAATAATTAAATTGTTAACAATTAACCTCTATGTTTGTCTTGTCCATTTATTCACCAGAAATGACAAATTACAATTAAAAAGCCCACAAGTCCAAATTTAAGATGTATTTGATAATTTTGTTGTCAAAAGAAATCACCATATTTATGTTTAACTTTGCTGTCATGTATTCTAACACTTTTTAAAAAAAATAAATGTAACACATTGGTATTTCATTAGAAAGCTAAACCTGGTGGTTAAAACAATTTAGAAAAAAACTTGACATTTAGGCGGCCTTGCTCTCATTGCTCCTGTGGCTTGTATACCTCCACGCTCAGGTATATTAACAGATTTCAGGGATTTCAAAAAGGAATGTGGCATGACGCCTCCTTTTAAGAGAATCCAGGAGGATCAGGAGATGTATGGCATTCCATAAATCTATCACTAATTTCCATTTTGCAGGCTTGGACTGGGCTGCTCTCGCATGGTGCAGGAAGTCAACCATCTGTTCCCCTCTTACAACCCTTGGGGTCGTCACTGTGGCCTTCAGCGGGAGAATCTGCTGTTTAGTTGTGCTGGCTCTGACCCTTCACACCGCAGACTGTGTCCCTGCAGTTCTGGACAAGTGGCACTGTGCCCACAGTGCCTGTAACCCTTGTGCTATACTAGGCACTTTAACAATGGGAGTTGGGTCATCTAGACCCACTAGACAGTGCGCTGAACCTTTTTCTTCAAGGATTTGTGAACCTCACTGGTGTCAATGGATTACATGAAATCTTTCCACCTTTATCCACCTTTGTCATGGTAGGAATAACACGTCAATGCAAGGGTGGGGTCATCTAAGATAGCACAAGGGTTAAACACCACAAAATGAAAGAATTCAGTGGAATAAATCTTATCCAAGAGCCCCTTCCAATGCAAGCTCTGCACATATAGGTTTTTCTAGCACATCCAAGCAGCAGCCTTTACAAAACAAGTGAAAGTTTTACAGTCTTGTCTGTAGTAAAGTTTGTAATTATTTATATCCAAAAATGAAATATTTTGACACATACAGAGACAAGTCTAAAACTTTTCTTACACTAGAGTGATTGGGCAAATGAACAAATGAAAGCTTACCAACTAAAAACTGATAAATTCAAGGCACCAGTGCCAAATCAAATTAACGTTTTCAATTAAAATTGCACCAATCTAAATGGGTTTATGATTATGTAGCTATGCTGGCTATGAAGATTATTTTCCCCTCAAAGGAGAGAGCATGACAGGCTAAGCGATGAGGCTCATTATCTGGGCGATTCATGGATAACCTCTGGATGCCATTGGGAGGTCTGCGCCAGACAGCCATGATTAAATTGTTATATGAACTATTGGTTCCCAATTGTCTGACTCAAGAAACCCCCTAAACAGTGTTTTAAAATCCATGCAACCAATGCAAGGAACAGCAGAGCTGCATTGTTTATCTTTTCAATACACACTGGAAAAAAAGTCACAAAGGACTGGCCTAATTGTGTTTTTTTAAGTCATTTACTGGAAATGGCACTTTGAAACCATTTTGATGATAACATATGATAACAAATGACTAATGTTGCCCAGAGGTGCTCTATTACCCCCTAGCCGTGACCAATATCTAGCCTCAAATCATGACCCTGAACTTCCCGAGGGTATTTAGCAATGTCAGCCACTATAAGGAAAATCCAAAACGGTGAATTCTACGGCACAGACTCGTTTTAACATCTTCCTCCTGCAGAGCAGCCTGTTCAAGAAACAAAAGCGGTGTGTTCAGTGATAGAGAATTGATGAATACATGATTCTGCTGTTGGGAAAACGCCTCAAAGGATGCTAAACAGACATTTTTAATGCTCATTAAAATGTCTTACTAGTATCTAACTAGTAGGAAAAGTTACTTTCTGGCTCAATGTTGTGTGTGTAGCCTGAGCACATTACTTGCAGTGGTTGGAGACCAGGACTGACAAATGTGATCGTAACTAGCTGTGAAATGTCCCATGAAAACAGCCTTTGAGATGAACTGATTTCCCTACATCCAGTGTGAGATTTGCTTAATTAGGCCAAAAGTGATGGAATTTAACTTTGGTTCATGTCAAACAGCAATTTTGGAATAAAAAGGACAAGGTTTCAGAGGTAATTCTTTGACTCAGAGGGTTGTGTTTGAAACATTCAGGAAAAAGATGTTATTTCTGGATGAGTCACAGTTTATATCACATTTGCCAACATAAAAGCTGTCACTCACTTCCCAGGGGGCAATAGAGAGTTCAGTCTAAGGCTCCAAAAACATTTAAATGTGGTCAAAAGTTTCCCTGTTCCACACTTCTGCTGATTTACCTCACAGCATGAGAGAGCAGAACTAACAGGATTAAGACGGTTGCTCCAAACCCATTTGACTGTGACAGACAGCATGATGTCCTTCAGGACAAAAAGATATTTGTATGATGAAGAAGGTTCACGTCATTGGAGCTCTGGATTTTCCACACATTGGTTTTGAAAATCATGTTAAACGACACGACTAAAGATGAAGATATGATGTCTTTAATAAGCTCTTCACAAACATGGTAGATGACAAATACCTCATCCCAAAGTCCCAAAAATTTACATTATTTTTCTAATTCTGTTATAAACAAACCACATTAGTATTAGGGCAACAATTGGTTTAATCATAAAACTTTCCAGAGAATTGTTTTTTTTTGTTGTTGTTTTTTTTTTTAAATACAGTCATTTATTGTAAGTTACATTTATTTCATTTTTGAAATAATCAGTTTTTTTACAGGAAAAAAAAGAAATAGTCCAACATCTAAAAATATATAATTTTCACACAAATGTATGATTGCTTTTCTATTTATAAAATAACAAGAGTAAAAATGGTAAAGCACATTTTGCATTAAACTGTGAAATTAAATCATTTTTGCAAAAACATTTCTGGTCCTGTTATCTGTATATAGGTTTTGTTGATGGTTTTCTCTTGAACAGGACAAATAATGAAAATGCTAATCTTCTGTTACAAGAAATAATAACTATTTTTATTGTTATTTTCATAATATATTAAAGAAATACTTTATAACATAAAAGCGTAATTTATTTGTATATATTTCTAAATGCACTGTTGTCACTTTGATCTGATGAAAAAAAACGTAATCAGTAAAAATATTCTCTGCCAATATTCTATTAAAAACATTTTTTTGAACCTCTTCGGGAGTTCAAAATGACCAAATCATCAAAAGATATTCAAAGAAAATCATGCAGCTGAAATCATGTAGCACATCATCTTTATGGATCCACCAACAGACTAACCGAGGTTTACATTAAGGAGAAACCATGCAATTCAATATAATTCAATTTTAGCCCAATGTCATTTTAGTTGTCTCAACTGGCTTTAACACTAGTAATCATACAAAAACATAAATTCAGTCAGGAAATACAATAGCTGATTGCTAAACTAAACTATAGACAGTCTAAGCTAAACTGGAATTCTCATCAAGAAAATGTAACTTTAGTGAGGGTGGACAAAATTATTTATCTGAGCATTTTTTTTATATAAAAAATTTCAACGGAACCTGATGACTTTGTATGTCACCACAAAAAAAAGTAACATCCATCAAGGAAGAGAATACAACTTTTAACTTTACTTTTTAAAAAAAGTGCTAAGAAATGGAAGGAAAAAGGAAAAAAAAAAAGAATGACATGAACCTTTAAAAGGACATCGTTTAAGGCAGATATTCATGTTTTCAAATAAATCACAGTACATACAAATTTAATTTCTACCAAGAAAAACAGCACTGTTTTCATTTTAAAACTGTGCAGAGAGAATGCTTAAAACATGACATGACTATCATTTTTTTTTAAATAGTTTAATATTTCCTTAATGATAGTCCTGATGCTGCTTTTGAATCATACAAACTTGGCAGACATTCATTTGTTTTGCATTTTGCATTGGTTTTGACAGACTCCTTGAGATTCTTTGCTGTTTCTGCTACTATTGTGTTTTCATGCTGATATGCTTCTGGTTATTGTATTGTTGAAATAAAAACCCCAACCACAGTTAAAAGCACTAAGCAGTGTGGGAAAAGTTTTCACTGAGAGCTGCTCTGTATTTTTCTACATCCATCTTTCCTTCAATGCTGACATGTTTCCCCTCGGAATGAAGCTTCTTTGTAGGACGTGTCTGGTTTCAGCCACATATGTTCTTGGTAATTGTTGCCAGTTTGGTTTTAGAATCATTCTGGGTTATTTTATTTTATTTTTTTTTCAAATGTTCTGAAGGCTATTGTGAGCATTTTAGTGATGAATGACTGCTGTTTAGTTCTGCTGCAAAGAAACTCTGCATGTCATTTAACGTTATTTTGAGTGTTCCCTGTTTCCTAATCATTTCTGTGTGTACTTTAAAAAAGGAAGAAACAATCTGGTATTTTTTTTAGGAAAATGGAGTTGAATCAGCATGATCAGGGAAAGGACATTATTTTTTGCAAATTCCCACATATTTTTGAAAGCTTTTGAAGCCAATTTTGATCAGAAATCCATCACCGACGTTACATTTATGCCCCATTTACCTTTTTTGATTGTGAATGTTTGAGAAAGCATTTTATTGACTGACAGAAAGTGGACAGATAGATGCACAAATGAATGTGAGGTTTTTAAATTAATGAACTTTAATGTGGTAAAACATGACTGAATGAAAAGAAGAGTAGAGGACCTGGCAGAAACAAATGAAACCCAACCCCCTAAATACACAGAAAGTAATTAACTAGAAGCAGCAGGGTTGATTGAAAGCTGGTGAGTAAAAAAATTAGGGGGGCAGAAATAAAAACATTACTACCAAATATAACCTTGGAAAACCATGAAAACACATACATATGGTTCAAAAAAGTTCCCCCATTGCAGAATCAAAACAAATAAAACAAAATAAACCCAAAGGGCAGCAAAACATACAGTACAAATCATTTCTATACACAATTTACCCCTAAGTGTGTTTGAGCACGTGAGTTTTGGTCGCAGAAACCCAATCATGTTAGATGTAATTACTATTTGTTGACGTTTTATTTCCTAAAGTTATTTGTGGTTTGTAAAGGCAGCCTTTTTTGTCCAAACTATATAAAAAAGGACTTTATACCTCCAGAAACAAAGTAATCAATACACTTTAACTTCCATTCTTTTATCGCAACGCTTCTTGCAATAAAAGAATTGCTACATTGCAACACTGCAACACTGCAACACATTGCAACATTGCAACACTAAATGATGCCAAGCGATTTGAGAGTCTGGAAAAGCGCATAGAAATCCAAATTATTATTAATATTATTATTATTAAAATAAATATCCAGAAAAGCTTTTAAGACTCTGCATGAATGCAGTAAACTACTCTGTCCAAAAGGAGGCGATGTGCTCAAGCATGTTTCAGTTGCTCCACAGTGAGCCTTTTTGGGAACATGAGTGACAGATATGAAAACAACCATAAACACCCAGCAAAAATGGTTTTCTGCTTGTTAGGCAACAACAACAACAACAAAAAAAAAATTGAATCAGTGGATAGGAACCAATATTCTACAGATGTATCAAAACAAAATTTCAAACAGCCTCAAGTCCATTTTGTCCAAGTGCATAAAGTAGTGGAGGGAGGAGAGGGGATCAACCACCATAAGAAAGCAGCTGCTTTCATTGAAACCTGTTATTGGCGTGCCAAGATTATACTGAACAACAACAACCCTCCTCCCTGGAAGCCAATAAATTTTGACAACAAACGCTTGGCTTGCCTACAACTCCGTTAGGAGCTGCAGAAGTCTGCCTTAATGATACTTGGTAACTACTAAAGCAATTAAATTAAATGAGTAAAAAGGGAAAACAACAAAAAGATGGGGTATATGAGAATAAGTGGGACCTGAATCATTTTGGGATCCTCACGACAGTCCATGGCTTTGAAGAGTGCGTGCTGACTGCTGCAAGAAAAAGGGATTGGTTCAAGAAATAAAAAAAAAAACAGTAAAAAAAGCTTGTATGCGCTTGAATAGTTTAGTGGAAAGGCATGAGCAATCTGTGATATAAACCCTCTCCAAACATCACCTGTCAGTTTTCAGGCGATCTGTTCACACCTGAGGAACTCTGAGGCAGATGTGATCCGGTTCAGCTCTTTTGGATGTGTGTGCTCAGAATTCTGCTAATCCCATTGTCCCCATATATGCATGCAAGTGAAAACATTTTATAACTTCTTATAGGCAGAGCAGGTCATCAGATCTGCTGTCATGGTCTTGTGCAGCAAAAGGAAGATAACCTATGCCCTAAATTGACCAAACGTTTCATTTTTTACTATCTCCAAAGAGTTGCATGCAAACAAGGTCACTAGCAAACGCAAGTAGCCAAGAAAAGCCCTTGTCATCTTTCATCCCACACCTCTGAATTGCCTTCATTTTCTTGGGGCCCATAAGAAGGCTCTTATTGTCCCATAAATGGCTCCTTTTGGGGTGGGATTTATAGTGAGGAGTGGCAATCGGGTATTCAAGAGGGGGTATAAAATCCACCTTTTGATGTCCTCTCTGCCTAACAGGCAGAGCAGACATGCCTACCCATATGCTGCAATGCGCCGCAGCTGCACACTGCAAGCGTGTAACTCCCTCGCACACAGGCACATTAAAAGATAAACTGCTTTTCTGCTTTCATTCAAGGTCATGAGAAGCAACAGCCGAGCAGGGTGGTTCACGTTAAGATGTGCCACTTCCTTGGCTGTAATTAAAGTGGTCCACGCAGGGGGTCTCTTAAAATCTTGTTTGTTTTTAATCTACACCGCTGATTTTGACCTTTTAAAAAGGGGGTTTAGTGCAGCGCTATGGAACAACTTTAAATCATAAAACTTGTGTATTTTTATGGGATTTTCTTGCTTTACTATAAGCTGGTTTTAAGGGGAAAATTCAACCAAATGCAAAGGCAACGTTATGTCACACGTAACTATGTACAATATTACACAAAATATATATTTTTGCCACTGGTAGGGATAAAAACTCAAGCTCACAGATTGTAATCAAAAGTTAGGGAGAACTTGGTTTAAATTTACAATTTATTAAGCTATTTCTAATCGCCAAATCCACAATATATGACTTGCAAAATTCCACCAAAAAACATTTAACCTATCAAAATATCTCCCAATAACTGCTAACACTTACTATTAATTAGTTGTTTTTAGTTCTTCAATAGTCTTAATTGAAGTCGCATATGAATTTAGACTTATTTATGAAATTTGTCTTCAGCAAGTTTGTGATTTTTTTGCCTAAATTAAATCAGTGTTTCAAGACTTTTGTCTACAATAAGCTTGGAAATACATTTCTTTTGAAATGGGAATTTGATTTTCCCAAACCATGGTGCTACCCCTGCCTTCTCAGTGTGATTTCACACCATTTGATTTAATTGTTCCATAAAAATGTTCATCACTGTCATGTAAAACTTATTTATGATCAGATGATGGTGTTAGAATGATCTGTTAAGAAGATGCTGCCGCTTCACCTCGCCGATGTTTACACAGTTCACTTCTCAATAACAATCCCTCTATCTTCGCTTCAATCATTTACTGGTCCATCACCTTTTTGCCTTTCCGGTTGTTTTTCTTTCAGCCTTCTTTGTGCCCACTTTTTTTTCTCTCGTTTTGAAGCAGATGAGCCAGGTGATAATGACACAGCCCCGCTGTATGCCAGTTACCACAGCGATGACAGGTGGCTGCCCAGGTGCGCAAGCAGCTGGGAGGCATTGGAATGTGTGTGTGTGTGGAAGAGGGATGTCTTTGACACAGGTATCTGTGTGTATTCATGCTTCTGTATGACAGAGACTGAGGGGAATGGGACCTGAGTGAAAGTGCAGGTGTGTCCGAGAAGGAGGGAGCGTGGGAGAAGAGGGGAAAAAGCGAGCCGTGAAGGGTGCCTGTGCCTGTTTCTGAGGGGAATTCCAAAGATCCACTGATTCGGATGTGCCTCAGCTCATTGTGCAGATGTTTATCAGTGACTCAGTCCTCAGAAAAGTGAACATAATTGAGTCAAGGAGGGAAACCATAACAGGAAACATGCCGGAACCCAGAAAAAAGTAGGAGGTGACATCAACTTTGTGAATCAGAGCCTTTAAAATAAAACAAAAGTAATGAGATGGGGAAGAAAAGATTGACCTGACATAATATCAGAAGTATGTCTTGATTTAAATTAATTTTTATTTATAGTTAAAACTCTAGTCACGATACCACAGTGCATTCCTGCTGCAGTGCACCTGTGAGACAAAAACAGATGCTCCAACCCCACTCCTTCATCCTTTCAAATAGCCTCTTTCTTTCCTCTTTTCATTCTTTTCCTCTCTTTCGCACCCTCTGTCTCTTCTGGGAACATTCCAGGCTTCTTCACTCCTGCACTTTCTCCCCTCCACCTCTCCCCTCCTTCCCCATGCACCGGTTCTTAGAGCGGGAGGCCGTAGGACCATCACTCAGCACTTGGTGATTACTGGCACAAAGGGGGCCTTGGTGGCCCTGGATGTGGCTGCTCGACAGGCACTGCCACTGGGGAGTGAGAGTAGAGGAAAGTCCCCTACCTTGACCAGCTCCTCCCAATTCTCCAGCTTCTCCACCCTCCCAGATGATGACAACTCTGTCAGTGTGGATTGTGTCAGTTTAGGGGCTGACATTGATAAAAGGCATGCCGCAGCACCTCTGTTAGTCCTCCCTCCTTTCAACCTTCCCACCGTTTGTCACTTTAAAGTCATTTTGGGATTTTAGTCTCTTTCATGCTCTTGTCACGTTGCCAAAAATCTTTTTTTTTGCTTTAGAATTTGGGCTTAAATTCTTAAAATCTCCTTTTCTAGATTCTAAAGGAAAGTAGAATGCAAACTTTTGAGACCATAGAGTCTTCTCCAATGGAATTGAATGTATACATTTGGAAACAAAATCCAGTAGGGGTAGTTGCTTGTATAAAAATCATAGCAGAATGCCAAGGAGGTCTATTTGAGTGATCCAGAGAAAGGAATAGCATTTGTACGAAGACAAGTGAGGGATCTGGGATGGGGGCAATGAGAAGGTGGTGGTGCTGCTGGCACAGAAACAGTCTCGCTTCACGGTGAGGGAAAATGGGCGCCAAAGCAGTGGTGGGAGGGTGCAGGCTATGAAATTGATTTCATGCCGGAGTCAGACGTAGCCCGAAGGAAGAAATAATACGTGCGTGTCTTTTCTGGGAGTGTGTGAGGAAGAGTGTGAGCGCACAATGGCAGGAAGAGAGAAATGAAGGGGCCAAAAGAAAAAGAAGGAGGCCACCTGTATCAAAGAGTGCAGATCTGCATGACAAAAAGAACATTGCTGTTTTAGTGCTGGCTCCAGACAACATCACAAAAAAAGCATGGTTTGTTTGTTGTTTACCGATCCTTTCTGTTGCTCCTTTATTTTGTGTGTCATGGACAAAGATTGTCTTTTTTCCTTGGAGAAAAAAAGGACTTCAGTAGGTATTTGTGGAGTTTATTTCCAATAACTGTCTTTTAAATGTCCACTAAGGACCTATTTTATGAAATCGTAACTTTTACATTATATCCAATTATGAACAACTAAAAAGATGCTCCCATTTTAGCACAGAATGGTCGGTCAATAACTGTCAAAACTCCTGACTTTTACAAAAATCTGGATCAGAAACAAAAATCAAGTCAGAAAATAACTTAAAACTGTTTGCTTAATGAAAACTTTCCTGTACTCCTCTCTTGGATTGTTGAAGCATATTCCTGTATCGTAAAGTGTGAATATTTAAAGTTCAAAATTCTGAATTTTTGTTGATTCTTTTCTTTATTTTAAGTAAATTTTCAACAGTTTATTTTGAAACAGACACATCATTTTTTTTACAAGCGCAGACAACTGCAAGTGGAATTAATATTACATGTCTTTACCTTATGTGAGCAGTTTCTAAAATCCTACGGAGTACTGGCTTTGTAACACAAATTGTGTCAGTTTAATCTTCTTGATGAAGAACTAGGATGTCTTCCTATTAAGCTAAGGACACATCGGGCATATGATGTGTGTTTAAGAACGGGATAATCACAGGTTCTTGAACGCGCATTTAGCCTACGCTTTTACACTGGAGAAGCAGGGAGGGGCTTCTCTTTTGTTTACTATCGTTTACTAGCACATGTCTGCCACCTACAGTTGGAAGAGGTTTTAGTGCGGAAAGTCGTAGCGCTGCAAATCTTGAATAATTCCAGCCGGACACAAACTGCAATAATTAATTTCTCCTCCATGATAAACTTTCAGATGGTTGGCACTTTCGTGAAGTAAAAGGTACGCCATCCATACGTCATTACTAAATCTTAGTCCCTGATTGGTCAAAATTTGGTCTGGCTTTATTTGCAACACGCATTCAATGGCCACCTGTTTTGTACGTAGAGGTCGTAAACGGTCGTAACGTTGCTACGAGTGAACGAGACAGTTCTGAAAACGGAAGACTTTTCAATGGAAGTGGCCGCTTAAACGCGCGTTGCCGAGAACGATGTGAACGTAGCTTTAAAAATACACCAGAAACTAGATCAGATTTATGCCACTGTACAGTCAATTAAAATTCAGGCTGTTTTCTTCTCCTCACGTCTTTTCTGAAAAAGATTTTCAAATGTACAATAGTGTAATTATAATCCATCCCTTTATAGGAACTCTCAAACTTGCAATTTAATACGTGTTGGCAAGGCCATGCAAAAAAACATGTATGCATTTCATGGATACTAGAACAGCTCTGCTCCACCGACTGTGAACCTACAGTGATGGCATTATTCTCACTCATTTAATCTTTTGCAGATCTCCTTTTCCTATGGGGTTTAACGATGTGCTACTCCCTCTTTTCACCATACTCTTACTTAAAGACCCTTCCCTGAATCTCCTCTTCCTTCCTTCCCTTCATTTTCCTCTTTTCCTCCATTCCTTCCCCCTACTTGGCATCGAAAGCAGCATCTCTTTTAAGGCACATGTCAAGGGAACTGTCTGCTGCTTTCAAAGGCTTTTGTGTCCGGCCTTTCTTCCACCTAATTTGGTTTCCCTAAAACACTTTCCCATACCACTGCTGTCTCGCCCCCTTTTCTCCCAAGCTCTCTTCTCCTCTCACCTCTCTTTCTCTCATGCCTTAAGCTTTCCGAATCATATATTTCCGGGAAAAATTATGATAAGATTATTTGTAAAGCACACCACATACTGTGTATACAATTTTAAAGATAGAGATCTAAAATTAACCACAAAAAAAAAAAAATCCTCCTTTTAACAGTCGCCAATAGAGTATTTTATTTGGGCAATCAAAAAGCTTTCTAAAAAAACAAGTTTAATGCAAAATGAATACATCATCTGATGCTCAACCAGGACATCAAGTTCATTGGGTACCTACCCTCTTTCCCTGACTTCCCTGGACTTTTCTCCATGGAGCTCCTTGTCATGGCAACGCTAACCAAACAGTTTTTTTTCTGGAAGCAGACACATTTAGAGGAAGCGCAGCCTCACAACAAAACAATGTACTTATTTGTTTTGTGGGACAGATGTGGAGATTATATGATAAAACTTTTACAAGCGGCCGAAAGTTGGCAAGAGAAATGGATTTTCCTGTTGAGTGTAGGTGACGGTATTCATTTCTCGCATGTGCGTGCAACATTGCCATGTCCTCACCGCGGGTAGATACATGTGGTTTCAATCCCAGCGAACGGACGAACACCTTCACTCCATCCCTTCATCCTCGTCTCTCTTGGTCAATTTTGTATTCCTGAAAGGGAAAACACGAATCCTTTTATGTGTCTTATATTCCTCAACAACATCTTTTTCACCTTGTTTTGCCATCCTGCTGTCCATCTTGTCTTCCTCTCTTTTGTCTTCTGTGAACAGGCCAGTGATCCCTGTACTTGCCATCTTGTCTGCCGAAAAACCTTGGAAATATTTTCCAGCATAGGTTTTTGAGTGGAGGATGTATCACTTGCCTCTCAAACCCAGTTGCTTTGACAGCGTTGTGCCAAAAACATGTCTGTTTTCTCCAGAGATAGGAGATTTTGTCCGGATGTTGGTGGGGATGTTTTTGTGTGAAAAAAAATATATGTTTTTGGAGAATTTAGTTCAAATTGTGACCCACAATTAATGTTATAAGTATGTGCATTTCTGGAAAGAGCAATTTTATTGTCAACTTTCCCTCATGGAACTTTACCTCCTTGTAGATTTTTGACCATGGTATGTATCCCCATGTCCCTTTGTTTGAACTTAAGAACTGGATTTAACATGTTGCAGAATAAATACCAAAACCAAAACTCGGGATAGTTTTCAAAAAGGTTTTGCAAATATCCTGACTTCTTAACCGTTCTTAAATAGTTGATGGTTATTGAGAGTGATATAAAGTGAGGGTGATATGGCCAAAGTCCTGTAAAGTACCCTCCACCCAAAATAAAACATGAAAGAAATGTGCAACAACGGAAGGATTACAAAGGAGGCCATTTGCTTCTAATTGACCTACACCTTCTCAGTGTAGCCCCCTGGTCAGGCATGGATGGGTTCTGCGTGGCCCCCATGCAGCCTCTCCATCCCATATTGGTGAATGGGAGAGTTTTCCCTGTCTGAGCTTCCATAGACACACAAAACCTTGTCCCTTTGGCCTGACAAGCAGGGGAGAGTCTGTTTTTGCTGTCTGAAGTCAACCAACCATCAAACTGCTCACAGCTGGGGCCCGAAGTCATGAACCTGAGCTGGAACAACTTCAAAAGTTGCCTTTTCCAGAGAAACATCAGAGATCTCAGAGGTGGTGAGTATGCACGGGATTCAGAATTGTGCTGAAATACTTCCTTGTTTTGTAATAACTTTCAAGTTTCTGGACAACATTATGGAACACATTAACAAATGGATCCTTCAAACTATTGTCGAAGGTGGGACACAAATAGTGAAAAGCCCTCTAACATTTTCCACAATCGCTTAACCTGATGTCTATTTGGTTTTCAAATGACGCCACTTCAAAGAGTCACATTCTCACTCTCAATAATGCATGAACCTATGACACACAGTTCCACACAAGTGACTAGAAGAGCTGCTTTTTGGAAATTTTGACCTTTTACCCGATGAAGAACAAGTCTGCAGCAATGCACACATAATATCTCAGTCACACGAGCACACACGCCGTCTGACTGTTTAACTGAGGCCTCAAAGTGAGGAATGGAGGGATTTGTGTGTTCGGGGGGGGGGGGGGGGGGGGGAGAGCATGAAGAGATGGTGATCTGACAGTGTTTTGATGGCGTCAAGCTGGAAACAATTTGGAGAGAGATGAATATAACAAATTCCTCCACGTAGTAGCAGCGCCGTGTCCCGACCAACCCGATCTGGCCCATCAAGCTCACCCCTGGAAACTCACACCTCCTCCCCCTTTCATACCTACAGTTTTGGCATGCTCCGCTGTCACTCAAGAGTCCCAAATGCATTCTGCTCAGTGTGTCCACAGCCGGGAGTATAAGAGAAATGATGTTTGAGTCAGTCGTTTCATTGCTAAGAGTGACATTCGAAGGCCCTGCAGGAGGAATCAAGTTTCAGAGTACCTGATGCTGTTTTGTCTCAGCAGGCTTCACCAGGACCAAGCGGAGAAATCCTGTGGTGGCCCAGATCCTGTCATGGAGTGTGGAGGATGATCAGTAACAATCCCTTTAAACAGACTAAAAGTAGGACACTGTTGAGAATAAGTTCAGCTGGCTGTGGTTGAACACAACCTCACATTGTCTTGACCTGTGAGCCATTAGTGAATCATTTGTCTTCCTTTTGATCAAACAGGTAATTTGTGGTGAAGTTTAACGAAGATCATACTTAGCAATCATTGGGTTAAAACAACCTCATCATCCAGCCTTCATTGTAAAGGGATACCCTGCACTTTTCGGAACCACTGAGAAGCATGACTGACCACAATAAGGCCAATGAAAGCCAACTTTAATGACTGGGACAAATTGATGTTCAGATGGGCAGCTGTTCTCATTTCAAGCATGTACCTTGAATCCTCTGCATGCATCTGAGGGACCTAATGAGGCATCAGAAATTCATACAAAACCCAAACAATGACTTTTTTTAATGTAAAATTTATTTCTGTTGTCAGCATGAATCATGTTTGCATAAGCCCCTGTGACAGCTTCGACAACAAGTAGAGAAAAAGGTAGTTTGAGGCAAGTTACGGGGTTAAAACAACATTTAAAGCAGTGATGTCCACAGATGATATCTTGTTACAAAACATACAGTTAAGTATTTGGACAGGGGGTCTCAAATTAGTTAAAAATATCAAATTAGAGCAAATGGTTAAAAAAGTGACTAACATGGAGAGTATTTCATGAACGCAATTCAAAATAAATGTCCATGACACCTCAAGGTTGTACAGTGGTACACTAAAGAGTCAGAAGTTAGATCAAGCTTTATTTGGTAGAGATACACTGGACATCATATCTGTTCCTCGGTATATGGTTTCTTCTTCAAACTCCAAATAAAACCCTAGATAAACTTTGAACCATTATCTAAATTCTCATAGCTCATTGGGATTCAGTATATAATATTTTGAGCAAAAGGTTTCAAGGCAATGACTGCCATAAAATATGGACAAATATAAAAACAATCTTAATTTCCTAAGGAAGAAATTGAAATTCATTTTTAGAGCCTCACATGTTGGTTGAGACAATCTAGAGATTGCTTGATACTGATCGCAGTGTAAAAAGGGTTTGATATTGAAAGGCTCATTCTCATGAAAATTTTGTTTAGGTGTTTTTGAAATGTTTTTGAGGAGATTTTCGGATGGTGAAGGAGAACTTAGCTAAAAAAAATGAAGGAAAAATTAGCTAAACATTACGTCTCTGAGTATTTTTTAATCAAGTAGTTGTGAATAAGGAGCATTCGAAAAAATGCTGTTTGTAAAGCTTATTAGTGATGTCGAAAATATGCAGGGCGGGACACAAGCTCCCTGCTCCAAACACTTAGCAATGTGGTGGAGAAGAGGGGTGGGGTTGCTCTGCGCCAGCAGTCTCAAGCACAACTCAGTTTGGAATTTCCAATGAACTACTGCCGCTCAGCGGAAAATATGTAAAAAAAAATGACACCGATTTTTTTATTTTTGTGTGCACTCACACTCTTCCTCACAGACTCACAGAAGGTCTGGGTGGCAGAAGTGATTTCCCGGCGGGTGGATTTCCTTAATCTGCTATAGCGTGTGGGGGTTTGGGGGTTCTGGCTACTACTACTGCCGCTGCGGCGGGGGTCTTAGTGTGGGGATGACTGGGTCCTCTCCCTCTTTTTTTTGCATTCCATCATCCATCCCAGCAGATGAACACTCCCCTTTTCTTTTGTGCCCTTACATCCCTCTCTCTTCTTCCCTCTTCCTTTCTGTTCGGTCCAACAAAAAACGAATACAAATATAATTCAAATAAATAAAGTTTAGCCTAAATTTCTAAAGAGCTTTAAACACATATATGCCTTGCGTGTCAGAAGATATAATCCCCTGTTGTAATAGTAAAATCTGTCCAACAAACAAGTAAAAAAAAAAAAATAACCAGGTGTTTTTGTTTTTTCTAAAAAATGGCACAACCATTAAAGACCAACAGGAATGTGTTTACAATAACTCAAAAGATGACCGGATTGGGAATTTACGTAAATAGCATGTGATGCATTTAAGATTAAAATGAAAAAAAAAATTTGCAACAGCACGAAGAGTTGAAGCAAAATCATAAAAAATAACTAAGGGATTAACTGTTTTCAGTCCAGGTTTTTTCGGATTTTGTATTAATGCATGAAACTGTGTTGAAGGCTGGAACACTTTTGATCGGTGTGTGTTTGCATTGGTGCTTTGGTGTGTTGAGTCCCATCCAGGACTGATCTGTTGTCACTGCTGCGCAAGAGCTGCAGGTGTCTCTGTGCCCTGTCAATTGCCAGTCATTTATTTTTCCCACTAAAATGCTTTCAACCAGAGTTGGGTTTCCACAAAGAAGCACACACATCTGATAGAGGCCAGGAATGTCTTTTACATCAAACAACATCGGATTATGTTCATATCTGCAATAAAAATTGGGATAATAAGAAAGTAGAGGACACTTGATTATGGATGACAATGTCAAATAAGTGAAAACAATTGGGTAATTATAAGGCACCTGCTACTGCTTTATAATCTATACATTCATGGCAGAACTAGCAAAGATGCAGAAGTGAGCAAATTCCCAATGATTCCAATAGTTAAAAGTCCAACTTCACACAAAAAGTAAAGTCATTTATCAATTATTAAGGGTGTTTTTCCCCCCAGGTGCATGAATCTTTGGGTTTTAATAAATTTCCTTCTATTCTGAATTGCCCAACCGCCTGTGTGTTAATAAGTTGTTTGAAGTAGATTCCACATAATATGGCCATGCCCCTTCAGGCTTCAATTCACCCTGCAGAATCCTATTAGTGATACCAGAAATTATTGGTCCAGTTAATGTTACCTAACAAGGTAAGAAAAGGGGCATTGGAATACGGAGATGTACTTTTTACCCCACTCTGTGCATCATTTGAAGTAGATACAACTTTTTTTTGGTGCAATTTTTCCCAACAGTCTGCAATTTTGACATCCAAACCAAAACCCATAAACATGCCATATAACCTCAAAGACCTAGATGTCATACAGTCCCTCCCAGAGTATAACACAAGTTCAATTCTTAACATGTAAGAAACTGCTGGTGCAGGACCCAAAATGCAGAGACCAGGCTTGGAACAGAAACTCCAAGCTTTGACAAAGAACTTAAACACGACTAAAGCTCAAGAAAACGGGGCAACAAAAGAGTGACAATACAGATTTAAACAATGAGAGTGACTAAAATGAAAACAGCTTTGAATGATTATCAATCTGAGCCTGGTGTGACTGACAGGGGCACTAATCAAAACAGAACCTAACTAAAACCTAGAAAAATCACACTCAAAAAACTCAACTCAAATGCACAATCCACATTCAAATAAAATTATTAAAATGTACAATGTTATGATTAAAATTACATGTGCATAAAAGTATTTTTTTTAATTTTCCCTAAGGGATTATATTTTTGTGTTAAGCATCTATGAAAACAAAGGAATCTCGGATTTTACATTTTTACATAAAGAGCAAAATTAAAACAACTAACAAAATAGAATAATAACATCACTGTTTTAAAAACAACGTATCATCACATTTGGTAGTTGACATGATGGAATTTAACTTTTCAACTAACATGGGATGATTTTACAGCAGGAAAGTTTCCCAATGGCCTTTTCCTTTTGGCATATCATGACACTGTGTCTAAATGCATTTCATGCTTCATTTGTTCTTCCTTCCTCTCAGTCTGTGACTCAGGGAGTGTTTTCCTTAACACATTGGGTGTGACACTGCAGGCTGTTGGGGCACTGTCCAGAAGCAACACCCAAGCTGGCACAGTGAAAAGACTGTTACTGAAACAGTGGGTGCACCTGTGGAGAGCTGGAGTGATGTTAAATCTCTTAGTCTATATAAAACTTTGAAAAATGACATAAACTTCCACTGCGAGCTTCTGTAGGCAGCTGGAGTTGTAAACACAAATTCTGCCAGGTTTTACTCGTTTTTTTTCTACTAGGATTATCATTTGTATTTTAACTTCAAGTTTTATTTATAATCAATCCTTAAAGAAAATAATGCAAGGAGTGATTTCCTAAATGTTTCAAATTTCTTGTAAAATCGTTGAAGTTATGAAATAAGATGCTTAGTCAGGGTTAATGGCTGACAAAGTGTACATTATCAGAAATTAACGCACGCCATGGAAGCCTGAATCATCTGACGCAAAGGGGAGGACATTTGCTTCCACAAACCTGTTTTTTAGCTGTGCATTATCACTTTTTAATGCACACCCAGCAATCAATTAGAATCGAGTATTTTCCCGGACAATGGTCTAAAAAAAGATAACCTATAATCAAGTATCATCCCCTACGGATTTTCAGTTATACTACTCTTTTGCTTCCATATTTACTACCTGTGACTTCCCGTGGATCTGTGGGGAAAATGTGGAATTTTGTGGAAAGTCATGGATTAGCTGGTTCCCCACTGGGATGCTCCAAAGGCGACTTTTGAAGGGGGGGTTTTGGGGGAAAGCAAATCATTTGTTCAGATGTTATAAAGCTTGCTTATGCAAAGAGATAATCCTTAGATAATTACAAGTGGATGTTCTATTTAAAGACTGACATTAAGGTGGGGGCCTCACCGCTAAAGGTCACTGCCCACCTCCCACACATTCAGACCTCCATTCAAAGTTCAGATCTATTTTATGGATGATTAAACTCTAACAGATTAAAACTAATGTCTGCTGTTGACATTGCTTTATTTTTACTGTTTAACCAAACAAGATCAGTTGATTTTTTTCAGCGATTAACTAAATAATTAAGTTTCACAAGTATGCACTTTTAAAAATCTTTTTGTGCAAAGAAAATCAACTAACTAATATGGAATGTTTGTTTTATATTATTACAATATCACTGGAATAGCTATATTAATTAGAAAATGGACTATGGTGGATGTTTTTAAACCAAAAATGGTGAAAAAGGCAGACACAGTTGAGTGGACACGACAAAAGATCGACATGATCCTGTCGATACTCTTTGACGCCCATAACTTGGGGGGTCGCATTCATGCAGGTTGTGATGTCACATATTTTTGGATAAAACCTTTGACTTTTGATTTTTTTCATTTCTCTGTTTAAATCTATAGAAAAGTGTAACTTTTATTTGCTGTTTGTGATTTAAATTAGATCCAAAGCCTCAACAGCCAGTATTTTAACCTCTTCCACTAATAATAGTATTTATTCCACACCCCTTCACTCTAGACAAGCTGACGTGATGACAGTTGGAACCACACTAATTGAATAAGGCAGGTGAAAAAAGCAAAATTGTTTAATTAACTAATTGCAGTTTTTTAAATTTAAATTACAAAACATAAAACTTACTTTTTTGAGTAAAAAACTTTTCTTGCATTACAGCAAATAACAATAATCATGTAATCAAAGTTGTTTTAAGTTTGCTAAAGCTAACTGGCAGTATATTTTTTGTGTCCTATGCAGTTGTAAGTTTTATGCATTACCATCATTATAGTTAAATCCCAATGGATTTCTGCAGTAAACAGCCGTGTTATATGAAAGCTTAATTTGACCCCTGAATGATTTTTTCTGTGTAAAAAAACGTTAATTTTTGTTTTTCTAGAATTTTCAAGGAAATTAAGCTTTAAAAAAGTGACAGAGTTGCACTACAACAGATTGTGATTATACTTTTTTTCCTTTAAATGTTATCTTTTATAGTTTAAGTTGAAAATTTCTACTTTTAGACTAACTTTAGGACCTACTATATTCATTAATAAGTTGTAATGTCTTCTTTTGCCTCTTAAATTGTTATTTCCTGTATTATTTGAACTACACAGTTAAGGATAAAACGGAAAACCCTTTCAACTTTCTGGGTGGTTCCAGGCGTTATCCTGACCTGACCTTTTTTAGAATTCATCAGGGCATGTCTCTGCTTTGGAAAAAAACTTGCAGGCAAATTCATTCATATTATTGTACCCCTCTAGTTTTTTAGAGAAATTCTACTAGTGTGAGGGATGAACAGCAATAGTTTGTGATCTTAGTTAAAACCTGAATTTATGTGAAAAATGACCATGTAGTGCTTTTTAAATGCAGTTTAGTTGTAGCCTTCCCTCCTGACTGAGAGCCCTGGCAGGTGCTACATTTCATATATCACCTCTTGTTATTGCTGCATGGAATGTCGCACTATGTTATCAGGCATCACCTGATAAAAAATCCCTACCAGGTTTTGCTTATAATCAGATAAAAAGTCTTTTGACATGTACCTTTTGGCAAACTCAGATGGAGTTCCTGATGAAAAGCGTACACAGACGGACTGTTCATTTACTGCACAATAACTGCTACCTGCACAAAGACAAACAATCTGTATTATGCCCCTCAGTTTTGGAACAACTGTGTACAATGGCACAGCAGGTTTGTTATTTAGAGTTTCATTATGCAAAAGCATAAGGGACGAAACAAGCAGCTCTAGGAGCACAGTATTCCCCAAAAACACTGGAGGCCAAGTGAAATTGAGCCTAATTCCCTGGAATGCTGCTTTCGTCTGGACTCGTCGATAAAAATAAAGCTTATTGTGATTGTGAGGGTTTGGCCCCCAGCTAAAGTAATGAAAAGAAAACTGGCAGCTCTCCCAGCGGGCAAAGCTCACCTTGCTCCTTGGTATTCACATGGATGCATGAGAACAGGAAGGAAGTGTGGATTTCTGTAGTGCATGTGTGAATTATTCCGGTAATGAATTGTGTCTTTGTTTTGACAGCAAAGTAACCATATATTTTTCAGAATATTATCTGAATTTGTTTGAGCCACACAATCTAAAAATAATAATTCTGTTAATTAAATTAAGTATATAATAATATGTAAGATGAACAAGTTGCAGAGAAATAGTAACTCAGTGAATTTTTCAGTTCAATGAGGATTCACGCTGAGCTATTATACCCATAGGGCACAGTTGTTATTAAACTGTAAGATATATTATAAAAGTTCTGTGCAACTGGACTTGGACCCTTATTGGCAGCAGCATTAACAGCTGCCACAGCCAACACTGTGTTGGGACTGGCTTAAGATAGAACCAGTTGAGTTCCAAACAGAGTAATGTGGTGTCTTTTATCAACTGCGGCAACAATCAGAACACTGCAGAAATCAAGCCTTCAGTGCATTTTAGACTATTAACACTGCAGGGCCAACACTTTTGGACCAGATAACCTCCATCGGATGGACTCAAACCACTCGTTTGAGGATACCAAGGTCAGTACTTGAGCCTTAGTCACAACTGCCATCATGGGAAGATATGGGCTGTCTGTGGGTGAAAAATGGGTAAACCAGGACAGGACCCAAAGGTGGCACCCACAATATATCAAAGTTGTAATCCGCTTGGAGAGCGACATCGTTTTCTGTGGGCATACTGCGAGTGACAAGTCATGGCAAACACTGTTACAAAAGGCAAGAGTAAGTAAAAGATGAAACACAGGGGTGTTGTAGGGATTTTCTTTTGTCCCCCCCCCCCCCCCCCCCCACAAAACCAGTGCACTGCACAGGGAGCCCATCACTGCTGTTCAAGTGATAAGTCTGTGCTTCTTGCGGGCACCCTGATGATTAGAATTTAGGAAATTTGCCAATCGCTGCATTGCTTCTGTGGACCTCCCATACTCCAGTTCAGTATGGGGACTGTAAGTGCACCTTACTAAAGACTAGAGGGTGGCATAACGGCGTTGTACAACAGTCTCACATGTACATCAGAAGTGCATGGAACTTAAATTTGCCCTATGAATATTTCATGATACACATACCATCCGCATGACAATGGGATGCTCCATTTTCTCAACATCTCCTGCAGATGCCACACAGGTCTCAAGGGAACTGCAAAGCACACCTGCGCTCCCTTTAAGATGCGTCCGCTCCTCTCTACGACGCTTCACAGGCCCGGACAACCGATGCGGGTCAATTCTCTTGTTGTTGCATGTGAATAAAGCTTTAGCTAAAGAAAATAGAATAAAATAGAATAGAATAGAATATCTTTATTTATATAGCACTTTTCCCAGAAAGAATTACAAAGTGCTTTACAAAAGGAGCACAAAATCAAATCAAAACACAGAGGTAATAAAATACAATAATGATAATTAAAGAAAAACAGTTAGATGTAGTAAAGCAAGGACTGAAATCAACTAAAAGCTCTTCTGAATAAAAAAGTCTTCACCTGAGACTTAAAATACTCAATGCAGTCAATCTGACGCAACAACATGGGAGGGAGTTCCGAAGACAAGGAGCAACGGCTTAAAATGAGAGATCTCTTCTAGTCTTAAAGCAGGTTTTTGGAACGCTTAAAAGATTTTGGTCGGATGACCTCAAGGATCGGGCTGAAGAGTTTGGGTTTAAAAGGTCTGACATGTACGTCGGAGCAAGGCTCTAAAAGCTAAAGGTAGAATTTTAAAATCAATTTGAAATTTGACAGGCAACCAATGTAATGCAGACAACAGAGGAGTGAAGCGTGTCCGTTTACTGGTTCCTGTTATGTGCCTTGCTCCAGAGTTTTGGACAAGCTGAAGACATTTAAGGGAACGTTTGTTAAAACAGGTTAAAAGAGAGTTGCAGTAATCTAAACGAGAGGAAATAAAAGCGTGGATAATTGAGAAAGGAGGGTTTAGGCAAAATGTATAAGGAAAACATTTTTTCTTAGAAAAGACAACTCTTCCTTCAATAGAAATGGTTGACTCAATCTTCCATCCAGCTACCATTTTTTAACATCCAACAAAATTATTTCACCCAGAGGAGGAGACAAGTGCTACATCATTTCCCTTGCAGCCCAGTTTTGAACAAAAGGAATCATAACAACCTAAAACCTTCTGACTTTTTGTCTAATATTCTCCTAAGCTGAAGGAACGAGGGGTCACGTCTTAAACGCCTTTGTCCAGAGAGAAACTAACTCTCACCCCCGTCTTCAACAATAAAAAATAAACCAATAACAGTAAGTATACACCAACTACTTCAAATCAAGCTAAATGAATGAAAATCTACATAGAGATGGCACCAGTCGTTGATCCAAGGCAGGGAGCATAGGAATGCAGGCTCTCTGTATGTTTGCTCTCTGGCAGCTGGGCTTGGCTGCAGGTATGCGCAGGGCTGTGAGGTGGAATATTCAGAATGGGTGGAGGTCCCTACCATCTGCTCGTCCGCTTGTGTGTTCAGGCGTGGGAGAAAAGCTGAGGGATAGCAGCTCACACCAAAGTAAAAGATGTCAAGACAAATAGATGGAGAGGAAAAGAGAGTGGAATCCTGGTGTCAGAACAAAGTTGAGGAGGAAAAGAGACTACTGGCTGTGGGGGAATTCAAGTAACATTCAGCAGAACACCAATGAGTCCGTTTTTATTTGACAATGATTCTGTTAAAACTGGCATGAGCACATCTGTTTACTAAATTATCACCGACAGGTTTAAAAACTAGGTGAAAAATTAGTTTGACAGTACCCGAAACATAAAATAAACAATAACTCTTGAAACTGAAGGTCTAATCACTTAAGATTATTGAAAAAGACAAAAACAAAAAAAAGTTTTGTGGCCAACGCGGGAGGAGGGAATGTGTCTGCTGAAAAACTGCGATAATTGAAGCAGTACCAATTATTAATCTTTCGAGGTATGAAAGCATAACTTGGAACTGCCAAGAAAAAAAGTGGTCTGCACACCTTTATAAAGCTGCTGTGTTCTCAGAGTCGGTCTGTCCACATAGTGATTGTGCCAGGTATAAATGTGAGAGCCCAACACACATGGCTTTCCATCTTATGAGGGGGCGGAGGCCCCTTAATTAAAACCAAATGTTGGCATTTCAAACTGGAAAAAAGAAAACTGATATAAAATACAATTAAATATGCATAGAGAATCACAAATGTAAAAAAAATTATACAATTAAAAGTCGGAACATCGTATAAATCTAAAAGTGTCCCTTTTGTTCTTTATTTAGAAACCCAGAGATTTTTTTTGACATGGTGCAAACCTGCTTTGAATTAGCTACCTGTAAATAATCACTAAAGTCCATACAATTCTGAGCTAACAGCTACAAGTCAGTGTTAATATATCTCAGAGTAGCTTAGCTGATCAAATTCTGTAACGGGTCATGCTAACAGCTGTTGAAAAGTCATGACCGCAGTGGTTATTATGAGAATGCTTTCAGACGTGTTTTGGCTAAGCACCTTTTAATGACTGGATGGCCATTGCAGTCTACTAGAGATGTGTAACGTTGTACCACAAACCAAGAGGTCCTCTGGGACCTGCAGGAGTGCATTGTTATCCAGTCAAGCTAACCGAATTACACAAATGTGACTGAAGATTGTGCAAAAAATGTGGCATTTTCTGTTTCAAAATTAAATGTGTGTACTGAATGCATATTTGTATCAGGAAATATTTTATCAGGAACTTTGGTTTATAAACTGGAACCTATTGAATCCATCTGCCTTTTGCACCATTCTTTAAACCCTTTGTAGCTTAAAAATGACACAAAGATTCAAAAGTTTTTTGAGTTGTGGCGAGCTCATGAGGTTCTCTCAGCTGGTTGGTATTATACTCGCTTTTTGTGTGGCACAGCTGCCCCTCATACCAGAAGGCCCGTGAGGCAGGACTCGGACAAAAACTGTCATTTGTAGGATTTCTTTTGCACTGCTGAAGAGGGGATCGGGTTGGATCATGGAGGCAAGCGCCTCTTTGTGATGGTGCGTTCAGGTTGGCTGTATTTTTGATTATTTGCAAAGCTGCTTTATCTCTCTGTGAAATGGTCCTCCTTTGTCAGAGGGCTGTGTAAACACAGGACCTTTCATATATGAAGGTTCGAGTTGACTTTTCAAAGCATAGATGTGAGAGGGAATATAGAAAGAGTTCATGCGCAGGTGTGCTGTGGTTCAAGGCAAATTATCTAGCTGTGGAAGAGGCTTTGTTATTTTGGGAAAAATGCAGGACACTGTGATATAACCAGAGGCGCCTCATTCATTAATTCATGCACCCATACGGGGGTTGACCAATGTGGGTGCTCCAGGTTTTTGGGTTGCAGGGTCATAGAAAGGAGCAGCTGCATCTTAAGGGCAGCTCAGGTGTGTCTTGCAGTTCCCTTGAGGCTCATGTGGCCACCGTAACAGACGTCATCAAAAGGGAATGTATGGTTTTCATGTGTGTGGTAAGTGTGTCATAAAATATTTGTATGGCTGATGAAAGTTGTACAGACTTATCATGTGTGGGTGATGCTGTCATCTGGTGCCCTTACGGCACAGTCTCGTCATTAGTAAGGTGCATGTACTTACCACAACTGCTGCACACACGGGGTGTACAGGGAATACATAAACAAGTGCCTATAGCTATTCAGTAATTAGCTAGTTTCCTTAATTGTAATGGTCAGACTGCACAGAAAGAAGTGCACTCATAATGCCAACAGCACTAATGGGTTCTTTGCGTAGTGCGCAGGGTATGAAGGGGTAAAAAAATCCATACGACACACCTGCTTCTCACTTATCTTACCTACCTCCCCCTCACTTACCCTTGTGTGTTGCTTAAGTGTCCGCTACTACCTGTCACCCGTAGGATGCCCGTAGAAAAAAAGTGCATGAACGTTGTCGCTCTACAGACTTGATATTTCGTGTGGGCCATCTGCGTGCCCCATACAGGTTGGCCAATTTTTTGCTCCCGCACACAGTCTGCATCCACCCTCCAGGGCAGTTGTGACCGAGACTCAAAGCAGATGCAGCTCTGGCCAATAAAACACCATAAGTGTGAATATGGACTAAAAGTGTTTAACACTATCAATTGTCCTTTAGCATAACAGAAATTCATACACACTCTGACACGTTTTTATTCCAGCAAAGCTTCAGACTGCTATTATCAAGTAAGTTTGCAGCTAATTAAGCCAATTAAGATTTGTTTCTGAAATCAGCAATTAATCAAGTTATTAATTTTAAACTAAAATATTAAGTAATAATCAAGATCGTAAGCCTCTTTAACACTGAGTTTAAGAAACAAACGTCTTATGCTACATTCACACCAATCTAGATAAACATGTGGATATGTGGGTTTGGGCTTCAAAGTTCAGAACTCTTGTGTTCACTCATCACTACGCACGCTTTTAAGGCCGACTTCGGGCTCTACATTCAAAACAGCAATTGAATGCGCAATAAAAGGTAAACCAATATGAACCCCATATGCTAAAAGCGTGTGGCCCGCTTCACGCTTTCTTGAACACACCACACATGCCCTGCTTCCTCCGTGGTTTCTTCACAAAGTCACAAGCAAGCTCCTCTGGGCATAAAAGTATAGGTGCCAGCACTTCCTTAAAATCTAATCACAAGACATTTCTGGCTTCTTCAGATTTATCCTGTGAGAATTATCTTCTTTCTTCTACATCCTCTCTTTGGTTTGCTTGATAGTCTCCATTTTCATTTATTAGGGTTCAATTCTGAGCAAAGCCAGACCTGTATTTTTTTGTAGACTGCTGCTCGCTTGTTTGGTCCAGTCAAGGTGAGCTATCACACCTGCCCAAACAAAGCGGAAAGTTTGACGAAACTAACTGTGGTCCGAACCAAGCAGCCGCAATTTAAATTCTTCTTTGAGAGATATTTCAACCCAAACCCATGGCTTAACCTTTAGAAGGCAATCAATGTTATCTCTATCTAGACTGCACAGCTGGAACTCCTCTGCACACAGCCACAGCCTGGCTGCAAAAACACAAAGCATGGAAGCCTAAAGCAGGCACATAGTCAAAAAGAGGAGCTCCATTTTTTTTTTGAATTTTGGTAAAGACAGCTGTTTTTATAAACTGCAGACAAATATTTCTTGATGTAAAAGAATGTAAAAGGACTTACCGGTACTCTTTTTGTAAAGTTGGGGAATTTCTCAAAGTTGCGTGTATCAAAAAAAGAGTTCAATGTTAAAGTAAACAAAAAAATTACTGGCTTAACCCTTTCACTTGGTGTTAATGTTTAATTTGACAGGATAAAGAAGAATTGGAAGCTTTCATGAAACCAGCCAGAGTGGTTTTTGCCTCCCTGGTTGGAATGTGTTCTTTTGAATTCAACTGCAGTGTTAGCCTGAGGTTGGGATGCCAAGGCAAATCACAAAAGCATTGTTCTTTTTTTGTTTCTTGATTCCACCACACATCTTGTATTGCTTATATTAAGCTTCTTTTGCCCAAATACTAGCAGAGTGGTGAGAGCAAAATGCGGTTTGAAGGGTTTAAAGCTGGTTTCAGGTTTGGAGCCCTGAAAAATCTGGGATGTTTGGTACTGTTGCAGGAGTTTTTGCTTCTTTAAAAAGACTTCAATGTCAAGCGACATGTGACTGTTTGTGCGTTTTCTTTAGGTTTATGTAACTTTTTTGCTTACAACAAGGCTATTTTACTAAAGCAACGTGTATATTTCACCTAACAATATTTTACTTTAATTGCTTCAACTTCGTGGTTATTTCATTAGCTCTGCCCTCCCTTTAGTGAGGTGTTTCCCTGGCCTGAAACTGGCCGCTGAGTGGTATCTTTCATCAAAGTGTGCCCACACTCCTCACCGGTGAGTTTATGCGGTTTGATTTGTGGGGTGCTGCCCATATTTTTACAGGTGCCGGTGTTGTTGAAGCAGGAGCACGATTCCTGCTTTCACTGCCAAACACAAGGCCACGGTTGTCCAAAACTTCCTCTGGCGAACCAGCAGAGCAAGAAAGGCTCTGATCTTGTTTAGGAAAATATCTTCCTTTCATACAGTCTTTTGTAAAAAGTTTTACCTTGACCTAGTTTTAATGCAATTGAGATTTGTTCAGTTTTTAACAAATGTTCTTGTTGTAACCCTTGTGCTATCCTAGGCACTTCAACATTGGGAGTTGGGTCATCTAGACCCCACATGACAGTGCGCTGAACCTTTTTTCTTCAATGATTTGTGATCTTCACTGGTGTCCATGGATTACATGAAATCTTTCCACCTTTACCCACCTTTGTCATGGTAGGGAGAACACGTCAATGCAAGGATGGGGTCATCTAAGATAGCACAAGGGTTAAAGAATACTTAGTTTCTGTGTTGCTATATTTTAATACTACAAATTATAAAAGTACAACACACAACTAAACAAGTGGACAACTACAAAACAAAATGGAGAAGAGGGCCAAGCTGCAATGGAGACCGGCTGCAGCCAAGTTCCCTTCTCGCAGGCTGGAGATGGTGCTTTTGAAGGCTGCCTCCATCAGTATGTGTCTAATAAGAGGCCACGCCTCCATGCACCACACATGAAAATAATAAGACATAGACATGAACACACAAAAATCCACAAAAACACAGAAGTCCCACTCTGGTATAAAAGAAAATACAAACCACAGAACAGACAGATCAAAACAAAACCAAATACGGCCACAGCCGTAACAGGGGTCTCTGGGTATATGAAGAGTCTATCATGCAGAACCATGTCCAATTGCGAAGCAGGGACCTGCTCACGCCAGAAGCTACCAAAAACTTTTAGGTGATGGGGGGTTGAGAAGAAAGCAGATTTGTGGAGGAGCTTTCTGCAGTCCATTTCACACAGTCTTCTTTCTGCTCTGCACTCCTCTTTTTCCACTCTGCTGTGCGTGCACTGTCACAGAACGGTGTACAATTTCCCTCCTCAGAGTCTGCATTCTGTCAATGAAAGCCGTTGAACTTCAGCTTTCAGGCTTTTTTTTTCTAACATATCAATCAACCAACTTGGTTGGAAATATTTTTGTATTTTTAATGGTTAGGATCTTGTAATAGTTAAGAGGACTATTCTACTAATTTTAAAAATGTTTGAAATGTTAGAAAGAAATGCATGTAAACTAGCATTTTCCTGACTTTTTTTCCTGCAGCCTGATTATGATTATGTATCCCTAAAGTTAAGTAAGCTAGCATAACAAGGCTTTCTACTGCAATGATGAACTGATGTTCAAGTGACCACTTCCAATGAAAAGTATATGTAAATGTGCGTAAATGCGCTTTTCGGCATTTAAAACTCCGTTGCTCATGCGTTGCTTTACAAGATATTAAGTGCGTTTTGGGGTTTTATCTACAAAACGCATGACCAATAAGCACACGTTGAGAGTTAAATCAGATTCAACTTTGACCATTTAGGGACTTGGATCTGACAGTGACATATAGGTTCTGTCCTTTTTAATTCACAAAAGTGCCAACTGTTTAAAAATTAATCATGGAACAAAAATTAATACTTGCCGTTTGTGCCCAGCAGGAATTATCTAACACCAAGTCTTGCATATATCGGAAAAGAGCTATGATAGAAAAAGGCTTGAGCAAGATTCACGGGATTTGCACCTTTTGACATTTTGCATCAAAACCTCTTCCAGCAGTAAGTACATGTGCTAGTTTAGGGTACCGACAGTCCAGTGTGAACACCATATGCTAAATGCATATTCAAGAAGGCCCATTCAGCACCTTATTGAATGAGCATCACATGCCTGGTGTAGATGTAGCTTCAAGCATTTCTCCCTTGATGGACTTAAATCTTTTGTGAATAAAGAAATATATTGAAATTTGGATTTAAAACAATATATTCATACACAGCAAATTCTTCAGTGTCATATCTTCGTAGTCAAACTGATAAGACTCTCTCAGAGTTATTAAAATAAAAATTGTGTTTTTGGCATTTTTGCTGCATTTTTCTGATTATGGGCGACATAGATAAAAAAATAAAGCTCAAAATTTATTTTCAAAGTTCTTCAAATTGTTGCAAATCAGGAGCAGATGAAAAAGATTCTGGTTAAATAAAGCGTGTCTGCATTGTACGAAATACGCGGGGCGTAAATTATGCTGAGGAATTATGAACTACTGCTGCTCTGCAGAAACTATGTCCTAGACAACAATACAAGTTTTCTGATTTTTGCTATAATCATATAATCATAATTAAAAGACCACTGGGAATGCTTTGAAAATAAACCAAACGATGATTGGAGTGGGTCTATAAAAACGGCGATGCTCTGAATGGGTTTTATGTTTTATTTTGAACTAGAAATTGTGCACCAAATAAACCAAGTGTTGGTAATTGGTTCAAGCTGTTTACTTTCAAAGCCTTGGAAAGAACACCTCTGTATATTTTTGGAAGAATTTGAGGATGTAGCTGTTAGGAGGCTTCTTCAGCTTGTTTTACACTGTTGTCCCTGAAGACTTTAACCTAGATAAATCTGTAAAAAACAAAAAGCAATGGTAAGTCAAATAACAAGGTTGATTTAGTGTTGCGTGTCCTAACATTCAGATACACGAGTCAACCGATTAGTCTTTCATCTGGTCAGCAGTGATCAACAGTGTGCAACTTAGGTCAAGGGTGAAAGTTCAACAAATTTGAACTTTCACCCGAGCAAAGACATTTCGAACCATCACGCAAGAAAAACAACGAGGAAACGCACCATCAGCTCCACCTCAAAAAATATGCCTCACATGAAAAAAATGAAAGAAATTAAACCCAGCAAAGGTTGTACTATGTAATTATTAAATGTATAAGTAGATGCATTTTGTTGGTGGTCTTCTGATTCCTTGTCAGAAAAGTGGACATACATTTGTTCATGCAATATAAATTTGAATTTGTGCAAGTGAGCAAATGCAGAACTGAGTTGTGCTCCATAATGAAATTCATTTGTTGATGGTTAAAGGGAAACTCATTTTGAATGTAGAAAAAAAAGAATATACTGCTAACTGTTCCAGGACCTATTTCCAATTTGGGTTTTCCACCCACCACTTTGTTTGATTAAGGATTTTTTGTTTTGCCTTCAAGGAAAAACTTTACATCATACCTTAATGGTTTGTCAAATTTCATGTAAATTTACTCTATTATTATGAGACAACAACTAAGGATTTCTAAATATAGTGAATTTACAATTGTTTTGTTAGCGATTCAGATTTAATATGATTTCAAATGAAAATTGAATAAACTGTTTAAACAGTTGTACTACCACAGTTACCTGTTAATGCATTGTCTCCAACCAAGTGTGGTAATTTTGTGGTAATATTGAACAGCATTGAAATAAAAACATGATTTGTTAAAATCTAAAGTATGGTAGTATTTTGTAAAATATTTCATGGCTGTGATGCATCAATATTTATTAAATCCAAAATATTGTGCAGATAATGCAGTTTCCTTCAAGTCTGGTTAGGTTCGAGCTATACAGTAAAGACAGGGATATTTATTTTGCCACATAAAATAAATGTATGGTGCTTTAAATCAAAGACAAGAAAAGCAGTTTTAGGAATGTTCCTTTTAAATAAGGTGTAGTCTTAGTTTAACAGAAACTAGCACCAGTTGGACCAGTATTAATGTACAATTGGTGTTGTGTGTTATGCCATAAATGTAGTTGATGTATAAATCAATTTCTGACTTTGTTCCAGAAAATAATTTGATCCATTTTTTAGTATTGTTGGAACTATCTTTGAATTGAACAAGCAGAGAAAGATCTTGAGGTAGCTCATCTAGCATCCGTTTGATTCCCAATGGCACAGGAAAATCTATTAGTTTAAGAGCAGGATGTGGGATTAAAATGTGGAAAAAGAATACCTTTTTTCACACAAGAGACACTGAACCTTTATGTGGACCGCAGAGATTTTTTGACCAGCCTGAGTCGTAGCTTGTGTCTTGTTTTCCATGTGATATCTCTTTTTTCATTTCCTGATCACTTTCCTTTTCTCTTCACCCCATCTGCCCTCTTTTATTTTGACTCCACCCGGCTTTTAGTCTCTGTCTGTCCTCACAGATAAGTGGACATCTCTCACCTTTCACATGATGTCACATGTTTGCAATCAGAGTGGGCTTTTGCAGACAAATTAGGGCAGTTAACGTCCACCGGAGATCAGTGCAGAGGCGGGGAAGCTGTTGCTAAATGCCACCAGATGGGGCCCGAAGTGGATTGACTCAGTTTTGCACAGTACCTTACAGTGTCCTTGAATAAAGATCTCAAAGCAGGCTCTGGGCCAAAGAAAAGAGATACATTCTCACTAAAAGTAAGTTGAGTTTTTTATGGCTAAAACATTAATACAGGAACTGCTACCTTTGAGCAAATGTGTGTTAGTACTATCAGATTTTAATTTCAAACTGTACTCTATAAGCATAAAAATGTTCAATTTTCCCTCACACAGTACATTTAGTGTGTGAACATCATTGTGTCAGACTTTTAAAACTCCTAACCTTTTTATCCTTATTTTATCACTGAAATTTTTTCATTACAGAATAAAATACATTCTTTATTTTATTTTTATCCACATTTTAATTTAGAAAAAAACATTAAGTCAATGATTTAGCCTGTAAACATTGTATCCACAAATGTTGCTCTCACTGTTTTCAATGGCAGATAAAGAGCTTTTAATTCATAGAAATTTTCAGATCTAATAAAGTTAATGGAAGATATAATTGTGTAAACCAGTATTTAAAGAGAAATGAATCATTAAGATGGTTAAAAATGTAAAAATTAAAAACTAAAAAGGTTAAAAATTTTATATTTTGCTAACCTTTTGAAGTTTTGACAACAAAAGTGGATGGCACAGAAAAAAGGCCATTGTAGTATTTTCTGTACAACTCTTTTATTTTTTGTTTAACCTTTGCACATGAACTCATGGTTTCATGTTAGTTCCATCATAACAAATGTTATGAAGTTTTTCTGATCATTGAAATAGTATTTCTAAATCCTGTCTGTGTGCTAACCCATGAGCACAGCTTTACTCCGGACCAGCCACCTCTCTGTGACCACAGACCACAAACCACAGACCCAAACATGGATTGACTTCATACAATCCATGTATGAAGTCTCATGCTTACTAAACTGCTTTCTGACAGTTTGAGCTGGATTAATTTTGACATTGTTGTGTACTAATATTCTTTATCTGTCGATAGGAAAATAAGTCAATGGTTTGAAAAATATTTTTGAAGGTAAAATATTGTTTTTGCACATTTTGTATTGTGGATGTCGTGGGTTCCTCAAAGAAGGCCACACAATGAACGCAGAAGAGCCAAGGGTAGAGTTTTCTTCTTCATTCAGAGGCAACAGAGCACACACACTGGTCCTCAAAAAGGCCACATCATGCCAAGAGTCGTCATCATTTCCTGTCTCATTTCCCTTTTTTACATGGTAAGCCCCTCCCACTGGTCGTTGCTCTCCATTAGCTCAGGGTTAGCCAAACACAGTTTTACAATGTCTTTCATAAATTAAACAATCAACATTTTCCATTGTCCACCCAAAGACCATAAACCATGTTATTTACAAAGATTACAAAAATCCACCTTAAATATAAAATACAAACCTATCCAGGAAACAAACAAACAAACTAATGATGACGGCGAGCGAGCTATGTTTAGGTGTATGCGTGAGGATTAAGAGTTAGCAACCCCATGTGCACCAAGGGGCACCTGCAGAGAAACAGGGATGGAGAGAAAGGTGAGTTTCAGTAAATAAATGGCGTGATTGCATGTCTGCATGTGCGCGTCCATGTGTGTTTGTGTGAGTGAGCGCAGCAACCAACTGATGGTACTACATTGCAACATCATCCCTCTCCTCTGGGAGATTGGCAATGAGCGGCAATCTAGACAGGTAATCTGCAACTACATTGTTCTTGCCAGGACGATGACAATGAACTTATATGGCTGAAGCGCCAAATACCAACGTGCAAGCCGGCTTTGGTGGTCCTTCATAGTATTTCTCCATATAAGGGCCCTTTGGTCTGTCTCAAGGTCAAACTCCCTGCCAAGTAAGTAATACCCCAAGCTGTCCAGTGCCCACTTAATTGCAAGTCCTTTTCCTTTTCAAATGTGGAGTAGTGATAAGATTTATAGCTCCTTTTTTGGGAGACAAATCTTTGGATCAGTTCATTTCAAAGAGCAGTTCAAAAGACTGGGTCATTTGGCCTTTTTTATATTTGAGAAGGGAGGATTGATGGGCTGAGATCTAGATCTAATTGAAAGTCAGATTTTCTACCTATAATTAAGTAAAAATTATTTTGCTATTATAACATCATCTAATTAAAAAATAATCTTAAATATGGTAACAAAATGTAACAAACAAACCCATTACTGATCAGAATCAAATCAGGCTAGTTTGAAGTTCCCTGCAAAATGTTTGGTGAAACGTTTTAACACAGAACAACAAAGAACATTTTTAACAGATAGATGGACTCAAACTCATGACTACAACTCCAGAACGAAACCTCACCAAATATGGCCCCTCTTTGCAAAAACCTTCAACACCAATGGGTTAAAGTAAACAATAGATTCAATACACATAATGCAAAAGTTTAATAAAATAGTTACATCAGCTTAGAAATACAAAAAAAAAACAGGAGTTTTATAATTAAGTGTCTCCATCCTGACTAAAGATATCAGTAAAAGTAAAAAAAAAAAAAAAAAATTATCTGTCATTTTGTTACATGTAAATCTAATCCAGCCTTAAAGTTTCAAAGTCATCTATGACAGAACCACTCAATTGATGAAGGCTAAATTGCTTTATGATTTATTAACCCCTCACTTTCTGCACATTTCTTTTAGACTTTGTCATAATATTTTTCAACTTTGTTTCATTTTATTCTTAAATGAACCAACAGCTTGTGTGAAATAGGATTTTCTCCAGTAGATTCCAGTGACTAAAGTTACATTTCCCCACTTGGGATCAGTAAAGTTTTATTCTCTTCTGATTGTTTTCCATTTTAGATTAGGATAAAATGAGTAAAAACAATGTATGTTTGTCCAATATGTGATATTAGAAGCACTTGATTTTTTTTATGACAGTCCGATACTCTTGCTTTGTACCTCGGAGCTAAGTGACAACAAAAAATCAATTTGCATTTTAATATGAATAACATGCTTGAGTTTATCTTGAACCCAAAAACCTGTGATCAGTCAGGGAACCAAGGAAAGAACTCCAATTCAACAATAATAAACTAAACTGATGAAGATTATTTCCATTTTTCCATCTTCTACTTTGGTGACCACCTTAATACACCGGCAGCCCGTACACACACCCACAAGCGCATTCCTCTTACGTTACAAGCTTTGAAGTGGCAGACTCATCCCTATTTTCAACAGAACCCAATCAAGCACAAAGCTGAGGAGCGGATTAGGAGCAGGTTTGGGCTGCACAATGCTTCTATCATGGACCACACTGGTTTTAAATTACTCCCAATTCCTCACTCATTTGCAATCACTCACTAACTCAATAATGTTTGCTTCACCAATAAAAAGGAGAGCATTGAACAGCGATCTTTCACAATCTTTGTCTGGATGTTCTTCTGCATCAATCAGGGACGTGTTTGGCCTTTTTGTGGGTGAATTTGATAGCTTAAAGGTGAGAAAAAATGAAATGTGTTTAACTGAATAAATGGAACAGCACAGAGATGAGGAGATTGAAGGGTGGCAGATGTGCAGATGAGTGAACGTGTGGTCATTGCCAGGCATGTTGTCAGTTCCAGAGGGAGTGGTGCCTCTTCAGATGACAGCTGGTTTCACTCACAAAAAAAGAGACATGCTGCAGCCAGAGAGGGAAAGATCAGACCTTCACCACTGAATATTTATGATCTGGCTCCGCACACATTTCTTGCCACATTTTTGGGGGTTTTCAGGAGGGAGGTTAGCCTGTGATGACCCACACACACTCGTACTGTCACAGACAGGACTGTTCACAGACTCACACTCTTTTCGTGGGAGGGAAAATACTTTTGACAACACACAAAAAGTAGGAAAATAAGTCAAAAGGATTATGAGAATGGAAAGTCATGAATGTGGCAGACCTACACATACACAGACCCCATGCTGGAAAATGCAGTTGTTGAGCTTTGAAGCGCAGTGGTAATGAGGCTCCATTTAAAGCCAATGAAGCCTCTTTGGCAGCTTATGAAAGCGTGATTGGTAAGCCTCTCCTGGCTGCTGCTGCGTTTGTGTGAGGATGTGTCAGGATGAGGAGGGGAAAGAATGGACAGCATTTGGCCTGATCGCTGTTTCTCTTTTTCAACAAACCAGCACCACTCCTCTCTAGACCGCCAGAAGTTTATTATACAAACAGTGAGGAGATTTAGAGAGCAAGCTTGATTAGATTAAAGTTTTTACTGTATAATATCAAACTTTTTTGTTCTATGAAGCATTAAAAGGCCAGTACACCTCATACAACACTTAGTCATTATTATTCTATCTAGGGATCAATGATTAATGCAAACTTTTAAAGCAAAAAGTAAGTCCGTTTGAAAAGGGTTTTCACAACAAATTCAAACGTAATTTTTCTAGTATGTTGAAACCATTGAAATGGTTTCTATGACAATGAGTCACCATTCAAAGGAAATTGCAAAAACAAAATGGTTCACAATAATGCACTGGAAAAACTGTGGTTTTATTTTTACTTTTTGTGGCTCCTAAAACCCTCATCTTTGTTAAAAACCCAACCCAAAACCTGACAAATGAGAAAAACAACTCCTGATCTCCACAGTGACCTAAAAATGACCAGCGATTTATCTTTAAAACCCATTTCCATCAGGCACTAAACAACAAACCAATGAACGACACATTCCCACAAGATTACATTTAGGAATGTGAAATCCACAACAAAATATGTCTAAACATAAATTAGCAGATGCAACAATTACAAAAGCCTTGTAGTGCCCCTTCCCCAATGTCTTATCCTGTAAATGTCATGTAGATTTCAATTATAATCAAATCATCTGTACAACTTCTCTCCATCCTTCCATCTACTTTTGAAAGCACTCAATCCCTATGGGGTCATGGGGGTGCTGGAACCTATCCCACCCGTTTTCGAGCAAAGGTGGAGTACTCCCCAGCCAAGAAAAAAGTTCTGCACTAGCAAGTATTTGGAAAATTGTGTGCAAATAGTCACTTTCATTATGGCAATTCATTTTATTAGCTGCAAGTGAATTCAACAATCTGCATGCGCTAGCATCAAGTCAGTTCTGAGCAACAGCCAGTGCTGCTTATTGGTGCAACGTAGCCTAAATTATATTGTAATTCAAAGCTTTTTTTCATGGGCTTATCAAAGTTCTTTTTCGTGTGTAATTTTATGAAACAGCAGGGTCTGGTACACACATTCATTTTGTCATTCCACTCAAAAAGTGTCGATTTGGAACAAAAAAAATCTCACTTTTCATTTTTCATTTATCGCTAAAGATTAACTTTAGCCACAAAGGTCTTCATTTATGCAAGAGGCAGCTTGCAGAAAGGGGGGAATAAGGGCGGGGCTAATCAGCTCAGGACCAATGGCCAAACCCATGTAGAGGAGATTTTGGAAACAGAGGCTTCAGATAAACATGAAATATAGCTTTTTAAGACGTTTATGTTGTGGGATTTGGGTTAAAAACTTCAGAAACATAATTAAAGCACCACAGTCAAAGTTTTTATATAAAAAAAAAATTCATCGGGGGACTTTAAAAGAAAGAATGGTGCCAGTTTGTGTAAAGAAAGCAAAAGAGGGGCGGGGGAAGAACGATCTTTTTGCTTTGAGTCCGACTTTGGAGTTCTTCCGAGCTGAGATTCACATTTAAATCTGTTTTGCATTGTTTATTTACAAAAGTTTAGTCTTTGCTGTGTTCATTGAGGGGAGAGGAGGGGTGCACCTCCCAATACTCTCCCCCCTCAAACACCCTTCCACTTAAGTGGAAACATACCAGAGTTGTGCCCGCTGTGAGTGAGCATACCTTCCAACTGGAAACAGATACATATAATTCCTGTAGCTAATGGAGGCTATTAAAGAGATAAATGATCAACACAACATATGGCTCATTAACTAATAATTTATTTTTTACCATTTAGAGGAAAAAGTCAGTGGTTCATTGCCTCAGAGGAAAATGTACACAACGTTGATATAATTGCAGTGAAAAGCAGGGCTGAACCAAAGGAAGCACCCCTTAGTCCCCTCAGAGAGAGGTAGGTGGACATTTTTTGCTTGAGTACTCCACCAATTCAAGGACGTGAAGGAAACAGAAAACTGTGGACTCTTGTGTCAAGGTCCAATCTGTAGCTCCACAGAAGAAGCAAAGGTTCCTCTCTGTCACATTTTAATGCAGTTCACCTGAAAACCATTGACAGGAGGGCAATTGTTGTCTGGAAATAAAGGTAAAATAATAACAAATACATTCTGTGTAATATTTGAACCACGTCTTCTGTTTGCAATCATAAAAGCATATGTTCCTGGTTTTTTACATCCATATCACCTCCATAATCATCTGGTTTGTACATCCGTATGGGTGAGTCATCCCAGGCTAAGGGACGCTTTACAAAGAAAACAACAGTGTAAATGGCAGAGGCAGTTCTGCACATATTTACAACATAATAAATGCGTCAAGATTTGTTAAACAAGCCAAATGTGTGGGGACAAATGAAACACACATGTATGGCAGATACGCAGGGGTTTTTGCACAAACACTAGACGGCTATTAAGAGTTCCTTCACCTCCCTTCGTGTTTGCTTCATGTGCATATCACTTGTTTGCTTGGGGAGGTTAATTAAACACAAACTTGCACTCATACACCTGTGTATGCTATAAATGCAGCAAAAAGCGGGGAGAACATAGTAAAGCGGCTACACTGCCTCAGTTCCACTGCCAAGCTGCAGGGTTGTTAATGTAAAACAACAGGCGGCTCTCCCTATGAGGCTTACTAAATGGTTTTCACAAGAGCAAAATAAATCTGGGAGATTCTTACTTTCCTACATTCAGGGTGGGCAGGGGGGGGGAAAAAAAGCCAGTAGAGTGAATGTTCTACTGGAGAGGAGACTGCAAGTGTCTATCAGGTGTAACTTGCTAATCCATTAAAACGTGTCCAGCAAGTGTGTTACAGTATCTTCACCTGCCCGTCAAGTGGCTGCAAAACAGCACAAGAATAATTGTTTGGTTCTGCCTTTTTTTTTGAACAATGAGTGGGTTTTGGGATTGCAACAATCCCAAATGTCAATTTTCTTTCAATCACCAGAAATCCTAGCAGGTCATGTTTTGGTTGAGAGTTGTTTTTGGATCATCCCTCAAGTCTGTATTCTCACGTCTGGCAACGATATCTCAAAAACACAATTAGAGCTAACAGGAGTTTTATTTACTTTCTCTGGAAAAGTGAAAAAAGGGTCCACAGAGTGTTACAGCACAGCTTCTTTCTAGGGGCTCGTTTTTTCAATCTACAGACACAAATTCCACAACATGCTAAAAGAAGAGTTGGGGGTAGCTGAAAAGGAATTTAAGACACTTTTGGAGAACTGACAAACATTAGTCGCCACAGCCAAAGAAGCGTGACTGTCCGCCTACATAGGTCTGTGCAGGCAGTCGCTGCTGGACCAACATAATGCGCCCCTAAAAGCTTTGTTTATCCTATTCTCAATTTAAATATACAGCAATGTGCTTTTTGAAATTAAATTAAAGTGAAAGATGGATAAATAGCTCAGGAGCAGCCAGGCAGATTTCTCTGTGGTTTTAGCTGGTCCCCAGTTCAATCGTCTCCTAACTGAATTTAAAAAGGTCTGTACTTGTTTGGCAAAGGATAACAGGGGTATGCATTAGGGTGGGCAAGTGGTGGAAGAAGATTTGAGTTTTGCTTTGAATTTTGATGCTCATGTTGGTTTTCTTCCCAGCAAGAAACCCCCAGAACATACAAACATGACCATGGCATGACAGGTGAAACTCAATCGTCTCATATCATAGTACAATCAGCGAGGACTAAAGACTTTCCAGCCTCATTCATTTTGTCAAAATACATCACAAAAACAATGTTTAACCCACTTTTTCCCCTTTTACTGCATGAACAGAAACACGTCTTTTGGTCTTTTATTTTGGCAGACAATATCCTGCCCGTCTTCAGGATGACAGACATTTAAAGAAATGACATCAGTCACAGCGCAATATCTGGAAGACTGTATCCAGCGGAAGACAAAAATCCATTAGGCAAAAAGTCACAGAAAAACTGGAATTGTTCGGAAATTCCTCTCTGTCCACACAGAGGCCAGAAAAAGTGACAGTGAATCATACTGGTGAGACATGAGTTTGTAAGCCACCCATGAGAACCAGTAACGAAGAGGCAGGCGAAATGTGATTCATACAGGCCAGTTTTGTTCTGCTTAAAATGAACCAACAAATAAGACTGGCTGGAATATGGAATATGAATGGATGAGATCAAAAGCAGCCTTGAAAAATAATGCTATTAAGAACAGTGTCACAGACTTGCAGGAAAAGAGTGGAAATGAGCAGTATGTTGTGGCAGGGTGGTGTGACGGCAGCAGCACTGGTTTGCTTTGGAGCCCTCGATTCCTTGTTGGACACAAGTTTTTTTTCATGTTATTCCCAAAAATGTTGGTACAAAGACCTGGAGCAGCAGGGCTATTATCTTTGTGGGAGTGTCAGGAGATCCAGCTCGTAGAGATGTTTTATTACTAAAATGACCAAGCTTGTTTGCAGCTCGCTTCTGAAATCAGTCTGAAGTTGCTGCAGTCGAGGTGAAACAAATCCAAACAAATGTCCAGGACGTGAGCGCTGCTGGTTGATCACGTGGAATACAAGAGCAGTGAAGCTAAACTGGCGAAAGCCAACAGCTTGAAGAAAAAAAGCTTGTAAATGGGTGACACAAGTGGATTGGTCCAGGCTCTGGTGTCGGCTTTTTTCTGTAACAAAAAAACTTTTTAACGGTCCCTTTATAAGGCAAACCAAATGAATGATAGATGAGTGGCTTTACAAAGACAAAACTTGGGGGGGGGGGGGGGGGGGGGGGGGTAATAAAGGAAAAATAATTATACAATATACACAAACATGGTCCCTACAAAAGGTGGGGTACATGCAGTCTGTTCCCACATTAAAGGAGGAGTAAGGAGCAGGAGGAGGAAGAGTCAGTTCATAAAGGTGTGTGGTGAAAGAAGAGGTAGGGATTGGCACTCCAAACCAATCATGCTTTACTGCATTTTCCCTTCTTTTCTTTGCGTTGGAACTTCCTCAGACGTCTTGACCAAACGTCCCTCCATTGAATCACCAGGCTGTTCTTATCAGCCACCAAACCCACGCGCTCCGCCCCCGGACTTGTGGCTCCGACTCCCGGCCCTGCAGCCGGGCCCGTCCCTCCTTCACTGCCGCCCATCACCAAGAATTTCTTGCTCATTTGGATCTTGGGACATTTGCAGGCCAGGTCTTTCATGTGTACCCACAGGATGTTGTCGCCTCGCTTCAGGGGTTCACCACGGCTTTTGTACACTGACACCAAGCTGACCGAAAACTTTGCCCAATCCCCAACAGTCTCCATGTCCAGCACGTTGACTTGGACGGCTGAAACCACAGTCACAAGGAATACACACTCTGGTCAAAACCTCAAATTATTTTACACAGCGTGCTCAAAGCTTTTCTTACCATAATCCTTCTTGCAATATTTCTTCATATTGATCTTTAAATTGCCTTTCACTGGTTTACAGTAGGATTCACAATCTAAAAAAAGCAAGAACATCAATAGGAAGTTAGCACAGAGAGAAAAACACACTAATGTCTCTCAAAAGAAGCATCAGAACAAGTCTAGAGTTTGTTGCTGCAGATGACAAACAGTTTTTATACATAGAAACATAAACAGGGAGTAACTTTCTCTGCAACTGCTCTTTATGAGTGTAAGCCATGTATTACAACTTTGTATACATTCACTAACATGGCCAAGGGCTAAGAAAAATAGCATCACTTTGAATGATGCAGATTTTGGTTTTGTGCGTTAAAAATAGAGCCTTTGACGAATCACCGTGAGAAATACCAGAGGAGAAAAAGGGCTCATTTTGACATGTTTTTTGGGGTCTTGAGGAAAAACAGAGCGTGGAGGCAGGTCATGCTTGGATGGAAATGAAAAAGCCTTGACTGCCAGCATTATGACTGTGACCACACATTGGGCAGATGACCTCTTCTGGCCACTCCTTGGGGTGGGGAGGGTTAGGGAAGAGTTGTGTTCATGATTCTTACAATTTTAGCTAATTTATTGCCTCTTTAGCTGAATTTTATGTAAGAAGATGTTTACTTGCCAATGAACTTACAGAACCCGGTTTGTACAAAGTATATTGAGACTAATGTTCAACCTTTAACCCCTTTTAAACTTTACAAATTGCAACTTTATCTTCTAAGTGACTTTAAATACTGATATTCTTACTAACAAAAATGCTCTAGGATACTTCCCAACTTTCTACATTCTTCAAAAAGCATTGTAGAAGTGCATCTCAGTATCCAAAGAATCTCAACTGAATTGGAGAAAAAAGTTCATTTTGAAACACTTTTCCCACCCGAGCTGTAAAATCTTCTACATTTCGACAGGCCAATGACACAACTTAAACTTCAACATACTTTTATTATACTCTAAACTGACTTTTAGAAAGAAAAAACACTTATTTTTAATTTCAGACAAAAATATCTAGATTTGAGACATTTTTTAAGATAAAGAGATAAAGATTTTACAAACATTAAACAGAGGCCAAAAAATTCCTGTATCACTTTTGTATTAAACTTAAATGTTTTTATGCGAATATTAAAGAAAGGCTTTTAAAAGTTTCAAGGCAAATGCATGTAGGGATATCATTGATTGTTTATTTACTTTCCTTTGTTTAAAATTCTTAATCATGTCCTTTGATTAGTTACTAGTCTTGACTGCAAGAAGACAGCAATAAAAATCTAATGACATTATTTAAGAGCCCAGTTTTTAAGAATACCTAAAATACAGTCACTGAAGCCCGTCAGAGATGAACCGTCATTGTTGAATGAGCACTAACAAGTTATGAAAATTATAAAAACTTGGATCCACATATTTTAGGTTACAAACTATTTGATGGATGCCGATGTAAAAAATAAGATCTTCTGCTCAGAAAAAGTCGAACCCAAGGGTCATTTCCCGACGTGGTTTCAGTCAGCTGAAGAGGGGACATGAAAAGCTGACTGTGGAATGTCAGGACATGAAACTGGAAAACCACATGTTGGCAACTCTGGTGGTATTTGCTGTCAACCGTCTCATTGACTTTGAAAGGAAAACTATTGAGTCGTGCAAATCTCAAAAGCAAACCCAACTAAACTGCTTTACATGAAATTCTCCGATAAGCAAGAAAAAAGAGAAACCCCAATAAACGATTCTTCTGGGGACACTTGAGTGTAACGTTGTTCCATTGTTCGTCTTTAAGTTACGGACTGAAGCAGAAGGAAGAAAACAACGGAGCAATGAGCTCATAAAGTTGTCTTGAAGAGTTGGCAATATATATGAGAGCGTTTGAGGATTTATTTGCCGTAAAACGAGAGATGGAGAAAAAAAGAGAAAAGAAAATGACAACGTTAAGAAGAGGCAGATGCAGGGAGAGATGGATGTAAAATATATTTTCTCAAGATTACAAGTGCAATTTAGGTGCGTGTAAATGCAGTCATAACATGTGCATGGGTAACTGTGAGTAAAGTACAGTCCATAACATGGATTTATAAGCTGAGGCTCAGGGGCTGTTTGTGCTTTCCCATGAAGAGCCACTTTGTGCGCCCTTCACCTGGAAAGGCTTGTGGGGAATCGCTCAGTGACCCAGAAGGCCAGCCCACTGGCAGCACGCACAATTGGCTCCGGGGTTGCCCCTTTCACTGTGCCATGACAAGGACAAATTGCATCCACCGCCCCCAACACAAAAAGATTTGGGAGGTTTCTGATGGTGAAGCTTCTTCTGTGGTAGTTTAGGAAGGAGAAGCACTCAGGGGGAAATGCTCTGGAATTTTTTTTTTTTTGGTGAGGCTGAGGTGAATTCATTATTAGTAATCCTTGTGTTTTGATCTCATTATTCCCCAGGAGTCTTGAGATATTTAAATTAAAATATCCCACACCAAAAAATAATAAAAGCAAGATACCTTTTTATGGTTTATTTAAGGTTGCAAATAAAAGAGAGAAAACTTTTGTTAGTGTTTAGTTATTTACAGTTGTTTGAACTTGGTTGTATTATAAAGGTAAAGGGATCTTTTAGTTACAGTCAAGGTCATTAAAACACATAGGGCTGCCTACAATCTCTACACATTTTTTCAGATGTTTCTACAAATATTCTATAAACTTCGAGTTGTTTTTTATACTTATTGATGTTTTCTCTTTGTTTGTCTTGAGCCATCTTGCAGATAACACACATGTATTCTTCTGTAATAATTTTCAGGATCAGTCCAGGCCTATGCTTTGTTTTGTTTTTTGGACCTTTTTACAACCTGCTTCCTCATGATTTACATTTCAGTAAATGTTGTGAGACTCTGCAGGGTCATGGTGACAAAGTGCGTGTGATTATTTCACTTTTATTTCCGTGCATTTAGACCAAAAGATGCTGGTCTCTGAAGGTTGAAAACTGTTTGTCTTTCAGAGCATTATGAAGGCTGGGGGCTGTTATTTCTGTTAAATTAGGAGAACTTCAGACGGGCACATTTGCATCACCAGTGTACTAAAAGGAAGTAACAGACAGTTTAAAATCGTATTATATCTTAGATAAAATTTCTTTTGAATTAAAGGAATCTAGTAATTAAAAAAACATTTTGGAAATATGTACACTTCTGCAAGATTGTGAACTTTTAACACCAAGTTTTGGATGAAACAGAAAGGAAACAGTGTTTTTTGGCAACTTGGTAACTTGAATGACAGAAGCATCTAAAGTTACATGTACGTGAATAAAACTTTGAAAAATCATAGACTTTTTTTTTGTTCATGGCTACTAAGCATTTATTTTATTTGACAAGCGCAATGTGGATAACAACAATAAAAGCGCAAGACTGATGTATTGGGGTTTTTTTCCGCTCAATTTATGAAATCTCCTGCAGAGCCAATATGTTATATGTTTCTTTTTTTCTCTCTGGGAGTCCATTAATCAGTCTGTCCAGGAGATTTTGGCCTTTTACTGCATTTTTTTGTCCTTTCTTATTAAAAATGTTCAAAAAAATTGAAGTGTTTTACATTTACATAAATTATTATTAAATGAGGACTTTACATTTCTGTGCATAAAAAAGTCATAGACTTACAGTAATGAACAGATTTGTGATGATTTCAAATTTGAAACAAAAGCATAATTTTTCTATCAGTTGTAAAACATAATTTGCTAAATTTATTGTTAGGTATGAAAAGTGTGTACAATACCTATAAGTTTATTTTCTACAGACTGGAATCAAAGTTTCCAGCCATTAAAAACATCTTGAACTCTATTAATCAAGCTCTCAAACTGCTGGGTTTTTAGTCTTTAAATAACAAGATGCAGCAGGTCAAAAGTTGAGCTTAAGCAGTTATTGTGTGGTTTCAGAAAATATGCATAAGCTCAAAAAAAGCAACAACTGTGATACTTTGAAAAATGTAGTTGAATATTAATGGTTAAAGTAAGGGGCACAGTGTGCGGAGTGAGTGATGAGATATGTCATAAAGTGAATCAACATTTCCAAATCAACATGACCATTCAAACCACACGGTTCCAGAATGAAAAATAAAGAAGGGGTAATTGACCGGAGCTTAAATTGGAAAGTTAGAGAGGGACTGAACATGTTTCGCCAAAGTCACTGGCCAAGACTCTCCATAGCTAAGAACTTGCAACACATCTCGCCTCTGTTCTGTAATTAATCATCTCTATCTGCAAGTCACATTAGCAGAAGGTGGAGGAAACCGTGTCAGTGTTTGGGACAATGGAAAATTTGCTTCTCCATTACACTTCTTCTGTAAGCATGACTTCAAACAGTTGGACCCACCCCGCGTTAATATTTATTCCACACCTTAAAACATGTGTCCAGAAATATGAAAAACATATATAGCTGCTGCCCCTTGTAAATTAGCAGTGCTTTTGGGCGAGGTGCAGAGGAAGAATACTAACCTGCTGGTTCCTCGGTGCTGCTCACCACAGCTGTGGGGTTGACCACAGGGATTTCTGAAATGCACACAAGAAACACAAAACTGCTTCACTGGTTCGATATAAATCCATACTTTTTCAAATACAGGCTATGGGCTTGTAAAGAGAGAATTTGCCTTTTCATAAACTGAACATGCTGAAATTCATTAAAAAAGGGGGGAATGGGGAGACTATCACAATAAACCTTCAAAATCATAAAATCCAGTGCAGGGAAGAAGAAAGCGTTCGAGCTAATCGGCGCCAACAGAAACACTCAGATAGTAATACAGTAAGTTTGGGCTGTAAAATGTGTAGGTCAATTATGCAAATTAAAATACTTGTGGTTTTACTTGACACTTGTTGAGGGTATTGTTGAAAGAACTGGGACTGCTAAGGAATTTAACTTAAAGACCCACTCCCACGGAAATCGTGTTTTTGACATATTCCTGGGGCTTTTTTCTGATGGTGGAGGACATATATAAAGAAAATTAAGATTAAAAATGTATTTTGGAGTATTTGTTTATTCAAATAATTGTGAACCAGAGAAAAAATGCAGAAAAAGATCATATTTGTGACGTAGAAAACCTCAAGCTTCATGCTCTGCTCCACTCTGGTTCAGACAAATAGATCCATATACATCGTTGTTTTCCTTGTCTGAGCTGTCATCTGGCTCAAAACTGTATGGCTGGATAGCTCCAATAATGCTGGGCATTTTTGTTGCATCGGTAATAATCGGTTGGGTGTGTGAGGGGCTGTAAGCTAGCAGAAGAGCACGTAAAAAGAGAGAACTGTGCAACGGGGAAATGTAGGGTCCCACCCACAACTCCTACAATGACCTCCTGCCACTCTGCAGAAACTATGTCCTGGAAAACTACACAGATTTTTAAATTTTGGGCAAAAACGGCAAAATCTTATTTAAAAGACCACTGGGACTGCTTTTAGAATGGATTAAAAAAAATTATTGGAGTGGGTCTTTATTGAACAAACTGGTAAAAATATTGAACAGTTTGAATTAGCTCAATGCATCAAGGAGAGCAACAACCACGACACATTTGAGTGATATTCTTTCTGGCAAACCACATAAAATGGAAATCTGGGACTTTAAATCAACAGATGCTGGGCTAATCCTGAGCATGTTCTATGCAGGCAATATGTGTACAGATGGACAGATGGCACGACAGTGGTTGGACCATCATGAGGCAGATGCGGTCCTCCTTTGCCAGGCACACAAAGGAAGTGTCTAGAGGAATTCCTTAAGAACCATAATTACATGCAAATTTCCAACACAAATACTGATCCTGACATTAAGGTCTCTGCTTTTGCCATAACAGAATTTTCCAGGAACGCCTGTGTAGCCACGCAGAGGATCTGCTTTTGATTGGACTTGGAAACGGAGGGCTTCTCGGAAAGCTGCTTCGAGATGAAGGCAGCAGTTGTCTCTGAGAAATGATGAACACTATGCCAACACAAACAAACAAAGACTGCAGCTAGAAAGCAATCCACGGCTGTGTGTCCTTGTGGCCGTAGCCGGTGAACATAGACAGATGATAAAAAGGTCACATGGATGTGCACCAGTGCCGCTCTGTCTTGTAGAAGCAGCTCCTCGGGAGGAAGGAGAAGGTCTGTCATGAAGCCAAACTGCTTCACAACGCTGTCATCAACTATGTTCCTCATTCATCCAGGTGCTTAAATATGAACACATCCACAAGTCTTGTTTTGACTAAAGACTTCAGTGTCACTCAGAAGAGTGTGGTTTGTCAGTCATGACCACAGATGTCTTCTCCTTCACTCTCAGTAACCATCTGTTCCATGGCTGCATGTGAGATGGAACATGGCACCCTGCGGTTGTGCTGACTGTGTGGCATTGTTGCTTTTGCTGAGTCCTGTGAATATACTGAATATATAGGGTATAGTGGAAGAAAACCCTACCTCTGAATTGAAAACATGCAAAGGAGCACAATCTTGTTATAGAAAAATATAGATTTGATTTGTTTCTGCGCATTTCACACCTTCAGTTACATGTCATACAAGAAATGTTCTATACATCCCTTATCCAAGACATTGTCAGCTTTTCTTATACGTGTCACAGATAATGGGATAAAACTGCCCCAACATGTATCATACGGTGGGTAATAAGGCATCAGTTGTGTGGTTTAACTCACTAATGCAGGGAGCCACAGGTGAACGACTCTGCTGGTAACCCTTGGCACAGCGGTTGCAGGTGATTCCGGTGACACCATCCTTGCAGGGACACTGGCCTGTGGTCTGGTTGCACGTCTTGCCGGCTGCGCCCACAGGATGGCAGTCACAGGCTGGGGTAGTTATGGGGACAGGTGTAAAGAAGGGACGACCACAAGACACCAAAAAGAGGCAAATAAAAGACAAGGTTAGACTTCATTATTAAACTTTTTTTTTGTCCCTGTGTTATTTTGTTTAATAAATAACACTGAAACTATCTGCACATGTTTGCGTTTGCAGAAACGAGACAACTTAGTTCAGAAAGACAAAAAACATTTATGAATGGCCGTTAACTTTAAATGAAAACATTAAAATCAAAGAACATCTAGTCAAAAGTAAGGCATTTAGGAGATCAATGATAGAAAACAGAGCCCAAAGGTGGGATTTATTCCCTCCTTTGACTTATTTCCTCCTTCCTAAATGCGGTGTGTCTGCTGACTCTTATTTCATCACTTCCAGAAAGTTCAGTCGATGCCACACAAATGCCAAGAGCAACAAGCAACAACTCCGGTCGCCTCCACTTGGCAAGGCTTTCATGACCATTGCCGGTTCTGGGTGATTTATTTTAGATCCTCTAACTTCATTGAGACCCCTTATTTTTGGCAGAAAAAAATGTTAAATATATGATCCAGAGTGTTGGTTTAAAGCTCTTTGACTAAAGTTTACAGGAAACGAGAGAGGATGACAGAAGGAGGGGGTGAAAGCAGAAGATGTGAGGAGAAGGAGTGCGTGAGAGATGTAGCACTGCAACATGGGACAAGCTCAGAGTCCCATGTGCTCTACAAGATAAACAAATATGAACCCATCCAAACTGTGGTCATTCTAACTGCACCAAAAAAAGCCTGAAATCTGTTCCTTAGGCAGTAAACACAAACCTATCTGTTCACAGCAGACTACACATGATGGAAAATCTAAAAACTCTTTCTTGTGCAGTTTCACGACTTATTTCTTTCCAACTACAAAAAGTTTGAGTAACGAAAGAAACGGGAGTCCTAGCATACAAATTGACCGTGACTGACTTTTCTCTAATTTCCAAAGTAATATCCGGGAAATGCATTTACACGAAAGCACCAAAGCAAACTCATAATTACCCAAATGTGTTAAGAAAGGTACTGACAGCCTAACTTAATTTTTTTGGGGGGAGAAACCCTGTAACCCAACAGCTACAGACAAAGCTTGCCAGAAAAAGGCAGCTACTAACATGCCATTTTTTTTCCTCGCCTCCTGACTGAACTGTGAATGCGTTTATTTGTGCCGTACAATTGTTATTATTATTATTTTTTTTTACTGCTACAACAAAGCAGAGGACCACCTGTTGATGCAGCACTGGAAGAGTTTAAATGGCTGAAACTGACCCAAGAGTGATCGTGTGTTTCTGGCACATGGGTGAGAAGAGATTAACTGGATTTTCGGTCTTTAGAAACATGCCCACAGGTGTCGAAGTGGCTGCGGTCTGTTTGAAGCTGTGAACAAAGAGACGTAAATCTGACGCTTCAGCGTGTGAGCAAGATCCCTGTTGTTTGAGTTAAGTCGGCTCTGTGCAAAAAGCCTAAGCTTTGAAGGTATTTCATAAAACTTTTACTAACCTGACTAAAGACAATCCAGATATATTTGTGGTGAAGTCAGCAACAGCTTGGTCTATGCCAAACACCTTCCCCCAACCCTCATCCATCAGTCAAAGTCCGAGCTCCTGCCAGATATTCCAGGTGCCACAGTGCCCATAAACCATTTGGGAATCTCTGACATTCCTTGATTTTTTTTCTTTTCTTTTGTGTAAAAACAAGACTCAGTTGATTGCTGCAAAAAACCAATCATTGGATGCAAGCGATCTGGACACATTGAAGATAAAAGTTTAAGGAATTATGTAAAAGTAGACGTTGATTCAATTTATTTGATATATATTTTGACTTAATGTTTATTATTTTTATGAAAATATGTGTCCAAAGCAGATATGGGGCAAACCAATGCCATTTGATCTCTTCTGCAGCTCCTTTATCATGCCTGCTAAGACATGTGGCAAAGTACTGAGTGGCCATTGTTTCCACCCAGCACACACACACCTCAATCTCCAAGTCTTGAACTGCAAAGACTATCAAGCAGGCTGCTATAAACAAGATGGGAATAATGTTTGACATTCTAACTTGATTGTAAACAGGCAAAGGTGGTTGAAATTTCAGAGTTGACTGTCAAAGTCCACATAGTTCAGTAAACAGCTTCAGAATGGCTGATCTAAACTGGCTGTGGGCAGCTGGATGTGGACAGGGGGTTGCTGGTGTCAATCTCCACCCCCAGCTTTCTTCCTCAGAGCTTTTTTTTTAACACTGATGTTTTATGTGCAGGGGCTAGAGCCAGTTAAGAAGCTGTAAAAATGTCCTCAGATGTTGATGACTTTTCAAGCCTTTGGGACTGTGAACGTGACACTGTCTTGGGATTTGTAGTCCTTTGACAAGACTTTGGCTAGTTTAAGTGATTAGTGTTACTGTTCATGGGCCAAAAATGCTTTTCACCACATTTGATGAAAGTAGAGTTATTTCTAATCATAACTGGAAACAATTTAACTTTTAATTACATGAATTCCTTAAGCTCATGTGCAAATGATCAAAAGTATGCATACTTTGCTGCTTGGTATGATGTGTGAGAAATATAAGCAGATTATGGCTCATGGAAAGACTGATGAGCCAATGCACAGCACTGAGCTTTAATGGAACATTCATTGCCTCATTACTAGTTTTAGCTGCAATTAATAATGAATTTAAATGCATTTTCTTCTTTATTTTTTCAGTAAAAATTTACTTTCAATCAGGAAAAACTATGATGTGCAAAATTGAAAGCTTCCTCCTATTATTAAAAAAATACATGAATATTTAATCATCTGAACCAGAACACCAATGGGGGACCTTTCTTTGTGGAGTTTGCATATTCTCCCCATGCATGTGTGGGTTTTCTCCAGGGACTCTGGCGTCCTCCCACTTTCCAAAAACATGCTTCATAGGTTAATTGTTTACTCTAAATTGTCCCTAGGCGTGAATGTGAGTGTGGGTGTGATGCGTGACCCTAAGAAAGACTGGCAACCTGTCCAGGATGTCCCCTGCCTTCGCCCACGAGTGGCCGGGATATACTCCAGTAGCCCCGTAACCCCGAAAGGGACAAAACGGGTTTAGAGAATGAACTACTGAAGTAACATGTCTTCTTAAATCACTGAACAGAAAAAAAGACTAAATACATGTGGTTTGATTGGGTTACCAATCAATGTGTTGAATGAAAACACAACAAAAAAGAAGACATTTGGTTCATAGAATGCCTATATGTAAATGATTAATAGAAAATAAAAAAAAAAACTTGGTGGTGGAGATATAATGGTTCAGAGGGGTTTTGCAGCCTCAGGACCTGAGCATCTAGAAGCCGCTGAAGACTAATAACTGCTTCATATGCAAGAATATTTTAGAGGTAAATGTGACGATATAAGTCTGACAACCAAACTCATTGGAAACTGAGTCCTGCAAACACCCAATGATCTAACACACAGTAGCAATTAGATTTGCCTTAAAAGAAGGAAATCCAGTGGATGTAATGACAGAGTTAAGTTAAAAGTTAAGTTAGAAGATTTAAAAACAGTTTGATGTGTGTTCGTTGGTTTCAAGACGTTTAACAACAGATCTCCTTGTGCGCTGTCACTCTCACAACCCAATGCATCATGGGAGATGTAGTGCATAAAACGGCCGGAGATCGCGTCTCTGAGCATCATTGTTTTGTTCACTTGTTCCACGGTCTGATACCGGATTCTGTGGAAAGCTACACCGCTAAAGACGAGCTTTAGCTGGTATTTTTGTTAGAACTGAGCGACTTTATGAGCTAAATCGGGACAAGGAAGTGAAGACTTTAACCACTTCTGATTGGTCAAACTGATGACATGTGATTAAGCCCCCCAAGAATGATTGGTGGAGACAGTTAAAGGGGCGGGACTTTTCCAAAATACAGCCGAAGCTGCAGCTGAATCGCGGTACTGTACCATCATTCTTATCAAAATGTCTTTAATAAAATAAAATAAACGCAAAGAAAAAGTATTTTACGATCTTTTATATTCTTAACTCCTCAGTGTTTAATCAGGGCCTGTTTGGATGAACAGAGAGCTGAAATCCTGGAGATGGGAAATGTTTTTAGATCAGTTAATGAGAGCAATTTCTCACGGCGCACTTGACCATCTCCCACGGCACACTAGTGTGCCGCGGCACACTGGTTGAAAAACACTGCACTAGAGTAATGACATGCATTGTTTTATGAGGGGTTTGCATAAAAATGTTTTTGGTTTTTGGTCTCATTGAGTACAAACTTTTAAAAGATTTGAAGATATTTTTTTGTTTTTGCTTTGTTATGATAAAGCTACTACTTAAAATCTTGTGATTTCACCATTTTTTCTTTTTTTTTTCAAAGTGTAAAGGTTTTATGGAAGAGCTACATGCTCACATTCCACTTGTTCATCACTACCAATCGAAAGTACCAAAGATGGCACATACTTTTTTTGCTTTCTGGACATCCATTTATTACAAGTTTGATTAAAAACAGGCTTTAAAGCAATCCGTTTTCTTGAACCTCCAATGTTCCATCCTTTTGCTCCCCCTTAAAAAACACCCGTGTTTTATTGACCATTTCAGACGTGACGCACAGCCGAGCCATTCTTCAGACTTCAATCATGACCCGGACACATGCTCGCTGAATGCAGGAAAAACTGAGGAGCTAAAAAATGAGTTGAGGGAAATAAATGAACAAGAGGAAGACAAAGGTGCTAAAGGTTTGTCATGAATCACAAGGAGAAAAAAATGAGATGTCCAGAAGCAGCTTGAGGTGATGGTTATGAGAAAAATCTGTAGAGAGGGAGATGAAAAAAGACACGATGAAGCAAAGGGAAATGGGAGCTCCTCAAAGGCCAAGAAGTTGCTCTGATCAATCAATGAGTCAGGCCACCCTGAAGAGGCTTTTGGGGCAGTAAGTTACATTTCTTTCAGATCTGCAGGCTTTGTGGAGGAGGTTGATAAACTGTTTATCACCTGATCTCTTGGCTTTCACAGAGGAAAAAAACTGGAGGGTTGCACATGTTTGATAGCTAAAGGAAAGCAGAAGTTAGGAAGAGGGCAACTCAGAATCTGAAGCAGATCTCATTCTATTGTCTGGGCTCATATCATTTATATTTTGAGGCATGTAACTAAGTCACTGTACAGTTTTGTCTTTACATGATGAATATCCCAAAATGCCAGAGCAGCAAACATTGGTTCATGTGGCCTGATATCTTGCCATTTCTAACCCCATCGTTTCGGGTTTCAGGTTCTGTCGGCCACAGAGGAAAAACTGAGCAAAAGCCAGCAAAAGTCTTGCTATGAAATTTTGATCTAAAGGTTTTGAACTCCTTGCAGACATAGAAGCTTTCAGCGATGTTACTTTTTGTGCTTTGACAGTATTTCTTCATCCTCACTAAAATCAGCCGAGCAAAGAAAATAAAAAGATGATTTTCTGCTGCTATTTCTTTGATCTTATTTGGTCCAAATAAAAAGTGGAAAAAACGTGTTTTTGTTGCAATATCTCAAGACTGATATCTGGCTTGAAAAGCTAATGGCACATGTAAAAAAAATAATAATAAAAATCAATGTGGTTTTTGGGGAATGATTTGATGGGAAAAGCTTTAGACCTGAGAGAAATTCATGGCAAATCAAATTGATCAATCTTCAGAGAAAAGTTGTGGCTCCATTGTAATTCAGCCTCTGTTTTTTTTTATGGTTTTTCAGAAATGTATAATTATATGAAGTATAATTTTCACTTCAATATGTTTTCTTTAAGAGAGAACACCAAAAAAGTAAAAATCAAACTTAGATTTTGCTCTTCTGTTGTTGATCAAACTGGTTGTTCTTACCTTTGCAGGCTCGTCTGTGAGTTATCGGTCTGCCCATGTCTCGGTAAAATCCCTCTTTGCAGTAATGACAATGACGTCCAGCAGTGTTGTGACGACAATTCATGCAGACTCCTCCACTCTTCCTGCCCGACAGCTTGTACAGCTCCATGTTGAATCGACAGCGGCGAGCATGCAGGTTGCAGTTGCACGCTGCAGAGGGAACAGCCAACAAGTTTTGTTAACCAAAAATGTAAACCTTTGTTTAAGCCAAAGAGAGCAGAGAGATTTTCCCGTAAAATACTACAATTATGAATATTTTAAGTGCATTGTGAGCTTGGCTGCTGCTCTACAGATCATCAATCAAAAGTGTGATTTGCAGAGCTCATTTTCTCTGTTTCATAATTAATAGATCTGGCTTTTTTCAGCTCATTGGTTATTAATTTCTGGGGGAAAAAAGTTCATTTCATGAATCAATGATGAATAAAGAACTTTCCTTCAAATGCAGAGCGGCTTTGAGCTTGGTCCTTTCTAAAGAAGAATATTTGTAACAAAAAAAAAGGGGTTTTATTGACTGGCATTTTTAAAACCAGCCTCCGGAAATAAATTTCATCTTGAATACAGAGGCAAAATCAAGGGTTGAAGGTACTGGTACTATAAAATGCATTTAAAAAAGGAAAAAAAAAACAAGCATCAATGGATGAGAAACAAGCAATAAAGAACCCCCCTCCCCCCCAATAAAAAAATAACCCTGACAGATCAGCCTAAAGCTCTGTTCACACCAACACCTTGTAAAAGCGTGTATATGTGGGCTTTAGGCTTCTGCGTTCAAATTCTTGCGTTCACAAGTTTCCACGGCCGATTTAGGGCTCTACTTACAAAAATCCCGGCTGTTGAAAGTTAAGCCAGGACAAACTTTGACCAATCAGGGACCCTAAATTTGGTTGTGATGTATGGAAGATGACCCCTTTTAATTTAGGGAAGTCCCAACTGTATAAAAACCCATTCAGAAGAAAATTGAGTTTTTGGTGTTAACATGGTCTTGTAGGATTTTTCTCATGGAGGACATATATAAAGAAAATATAGTTTAAAATAGCATTTCTGAGTTTTTCTGTATATAAATTGTGGTGAACCAGGAGCAGACCCAAACATGCCACTGGAAAGACATAGAAGTTATTATGACACGCCATGTGTCATAAAACTCCATGCTCTGCATTGTAGTGCATCCATTTGTAGACAACTAGATCCACGTGGATCCTCGTCCAAGCTGGTTTCCCGTGCTATCTAGCTCACCAATATTGCTCGCCATTTTTGCTGCAGTAATGTAACTTCACGTCACATTCCCGGTGGGAACGTAGTATTACAGATTAGATTTTTAAAACAGACTATTGGATTAATAAAACACATCATCATTATAAAAGTCACTTACTATTTCTTAGCTAATGGACTATAAAATAGTTTATTAATGAGATGATCATGCCTCCTGTTTTTCAATTGCAACCTCATCTGCAGCAGCCGAACTTTTTCTCTTTTTTTTCTAGCAGATCTTTGGTCTCAATAAATGTGATGTGTTTGGTGAAAAAAATCCCGGATCATTTGCTTTTAAATGGGGCTTTGCTTGTTGATTTTTGTTGGGATCTACTTTATTCTGCCTAGATTTCTTTTCCATTGGGGTTCCCCATCATGTTTACACCACTTTTACATTTTGGGCACAACTTATTAAGATTAAGAATATCTTTTGCTGTAGTCTGTAATATAGTACACTCTTTTTAACCTTTAGTTTAAATCAATTAACAAGGTATATAACATGATTACTAAACCTTAGCTGCAGAATTATTCAACCCTTCTAGAAATGTCAGCCACTTGCCTAAAATTTTAATAATTTGTACTGAAAATTACTCAAAACATAATTATTACAAATCTGAAGTATGAAAAGATAAGATTTATATATTTTGTTTGGTAGTTTTCACTCGCTTTTTTACAGTAACCCAGTAGACAATAGCAATATAAAACGGCTAGGAAATCATCCCTTGATAACGGTCGACTGCAATAACTCCAGGGGAGAAGCTGTGAGAATAAGCTATGCCCCCTAATTTTTGAGTCAATATTTGTATCATAATTGACCCATGATCAAGAAATTCTTCATCCAAACATCTTTAACGATTGCGAAAAGAACAAAAGCAAAATTTTTTAAGAGATCTTGAGCCCCTCAAATTATGGATTTTATTGATATTTTTACGTATTTTTGATCCTTTTACATGTAATGACCTTCCACTCAGCTGATTTCATTTGCCACCCTTTTAAAGTTTTCTACCCCCTTCCTGCCCCCTTTATACAATGTTCTGGCTCCACCACTGGATTACTCTCGTGGCATAATTCCTTCAGACATTATTTTCAGTTTATGGAACAGATTAAAATAAAATTTAGTTTATTCTGTTGTTATTGCTAATTGATAGGAAGAATATTTCTCAAGAACAAATACTTTGGTAACTCTTAGCGGCATCATTTTTCACAAGACCCTCAGATATTTAAGATTTGTTTCTTCTAATTTTTTGTCCCCATCACTAATAAACTTAAAACCCTTTCAAACATTCTTGGGCAAAAGGGGGATTCTCATAAAATGTTGCAGGTTCTTTAGGTGGAGTTGCATGGGTGCTAATGTGTTAAAACTTTCTGTATATTTTATTTTACTTCTCAGGTACTACTATTACACCAGCATGTGCACGCACAATACTCTATATGGAAATTCAATTTCTCAAAGTACAGTTTTTCATAATTTATTTTTCTTTAAACGTTTCTTTCTTCTTAGAAATGATGTAAAGCACTTCTCATGCCCGTTGTGTGGGAAACGTTCCACATAAATAATCATAAAATACACCTGACAAAACGTAAAGTGTGACTAGTAATCTGAACAGTGAATAATTTTCTTCTCCCTTCAGGTTGAAAAGGAAGCCAGGCACCTGGTTTGACAAGAGGCCCACTTAAATCCACAGCAGCCTTTTAAAAAAAATAAGAGAAAAAAGAAGAGAAATGTGGTGGTCGAGGGTTCACATTCCCAGACTGTTTTCCAATTCCATCCTGTTATTACGTGGTCCAATTTGTATGGAATTCAGCCATTAATAAAGTACTGTTTTATGTATGAATTCATATCAAAGCAGCTCTTTTTGAACTGCAATTTTTTTTCCTGCTTTGATGGACCGGAGAGTCGCACATCAGAAAGGGCCTTTGACCTGTGACAGCAGTCACAGTAGTTGGAGGGCAGCATTGTCAGACAGGAAAATAAAGTTAGCGTGACTTCTTTTTTTAGTCGGTGAAAGAGATAAAACTTGTTGAGCTCTTAATTTGACAAAACATCACCCAAAATGTCATAAAGAGTTTATGCAAAATATGTATTCGGACTTCTGTTTTCACCAAAAAGGGAGATAACCAACCCACCCACCTCCTGTGGAGGTGGGGGTCCAACCACAGATCATGATCAACCCTCTGAAACAGCTGCGAGAACTTGTGCCCATTAACACCTTTGCTGGAAAACCTCAAAGCAACAGTTCACTCTTTCTTCTCAGCCAAAGTACAAACACCATTTCCAAGGCATCTTCTTGATTTATTACTATGCAACAAGATCAGCAAAAAAAAAAAAAAAAAAAGTACAAGAGAATGTGTTCAAGTGAAAAAAAAAAGCTCCTTCAATTGAACCCATAAATGCTTTGGCATGTGTGGCCGTGATGGTTTTAACACCAGCCAGATTGCGTGAGGAAAGAGGGTGATGGTGGGATATCTCCAGACCAGAGAAAGCTAAGAGACACGTGGAGCTAAGGAGAAACATGATTATGAAAAAGGTGTGTGTGGTTTTTGATGAGTTCCTCTAAACGCAGCTGCCTCAGCATCCTGGAATGTTTATTGGTTTGTTTTGAAGTGCTTGTGCACACACATGCCGACACACCACCTCCTATCAACCTGCCGACCCCCCCATCAACTAAATTAGACTCAGCGGGGATTACTTGCCTCTGTTGAAGGCCATTTTTAACTCATTAACAAAATCAAAGTCTCATTATGGCTCTGAAAAGGTCTCATCTATTGTGAAAAAATTGAAATGAAAGAAATTAAACATCTATCGTCAGCCATCGGTTAAACAAATAAAGCTTGACCAGAAAAAAACTCAGTAAAAATGGCAGACAAGATAAGGGTTTTTACCACCTTTACCCCTTTTGCAACTAGGAGATGTGGCAAGAAGTCAAGGTTGCTCCTAAATCTTCTTAGGACTGGTTTATTATTTCAGAGAGAACATCAATCCCCCACATTAAATCCACATTTGGTTTACACTTACACAATTTAGGACACCTGACAGCACAAAAAGGTGCTTTCAATGCTTCTGAGGAAAACTATTACCGCACTATAAGGCACACTCAAAAGCTTTTTTTTTTTCAAAAAACAATAGTGCGCCCTATAATCCAGAGCGCCTTATATATGGGATCATTCTGGTTGTGTTTACTGATGTTTTAAATGATTTTTAAAAGGACACAGTGCTCTGTCAAACTGTCAGTCTGTTTTTTTACGAGTTGCAACAAATTTATTGTAAATACGCTAATGTGGATAACGTGTAGCGGTGTCAGACTGTGTTTTTTTAGGTGTTATGAACAAGGTTGGAAGTTAGCATAGTCACTGTAATGTTTGCTTTAGTGTTATCAATCGTTTTTTTTTCGTGTAGCAAACAAGGGTATGAGTTGCAGGTATTATGAATTTACTAACGTGCAACGTGTTACAAACAAGTTCTAGAGTTACTGTGAACGCAGTTAATATAGCCTGACAAACTGACTTATTTGTCTCACTTAACCCTTGTGCTATCCTAGGCACTTTAACGTTGGGAGTTGGGTCATCTAGACCCACTAGACAGTGCGCTGAACCTTTTTTTTTTCAATGATTTGTGATCTTCACTGGTGTCCATGGATAACATGAAATCTTTCCACCTTTATCCACCTTGTCCTGGTAGGGAGAACATGTCAATGTAAGGGTGGGGTCGTCTAAAATAGCACAAGGGTTAATGTGCTTTATAGCCCATTGTGCCTTATAAATATATGACAAATTTCAAAAACAGACCATTTGTTGATGGTGCGCCTTATTATCCGGTGCAAATACAAAAACTAATTAATTGCTCAATCTGCTACAAAGGCAGTAATAGTGAAGAAAAAAAGTGCAGGTCTTATAAAAACCCTAAAAGTCTTTTTTTATAATGATAATTTAAATTATCTTGTCTAACCCTATCGTTTACCATATTTCTTTATTATGGCCCTCACTTCGAGAGAGATCATACAATGTACTTTGATAAGTCAAGAGTTACATGACAAATCAATTTGTAAAGACTGAAACAAACACTTTATACAGTGCTCCTCTGTCTCCTTTTTACATCAGGGGTAAATCTAACCTTTTTTACCCTTCCATCTTGAATAAAGCCAAGCCGGTAAACACAGCCAATTGATTTTGGATGCCTATGTAAAACCCAAATCCCATGGCTGAAGTTGGTCCTTGAAAATTGGAGGGCTCATCCCACCACCTTTCCCCTTTTGACTCGGGCAGTAGTCCAGACCTGCTGCTGCCTCCCTTGGGTGCCCTCTCTCTTTCACAGGCTATACTATGTGGGCTCATACTATGCTGTGTGAGTGCCCATATGTATGCCGTCTGTGTATGTTTGGGCTGGGTTCCACCTGGCTGCTCCAGCCACCTGTTCAGGGCACGAGGGGAACACCTGGTTAATTAGCTCCTCATTATAGCCCAAGCAATGTAAAGTCAAGCACACACACTGCCATATTTATGTGCCAGGGACATCTTGGAGAGGCAGTAAACTCTATCAAAGTGATAGGTTGAGCCAATGGATCAACAGAAGCTACAAAATCTTGAGCAGATGGCTGTTATCAAGGTTTTAGGATTTTCAGAGATCTGTGCAAAGAAACTACACATAACTAACAGCATATTTCCATGCAATGAATTGTTTTGGTGTACTTTGCTGAAACGCATGAAAGAGCCACCTCTACTTTGCTTGCTCTGCATCTTGGTTCAAGTATCTTAAACTTCTGGCATTGACACCATGCCTCAGCACTGCTCTCCCTCTGCTGGTTTCTGTGGTTAGCCTCATGATGTGGACTTTAGAGAAAGCTGTCGGTAACCTTTTTGAACTCAGATTTCCCTTAGTTTTTCTCCGCATCACACTCTCTCGTCTTACTTCCATAAAAAAAGAACATCTCAAACATGTCTTACCCCAGACTGCAATTTATTTGATACGTGCAAAGATTTAAACTCTTGTTTTCAGACATTCAATATCTTTGACCAGGTTTTATGTTGCTTTAACTGATCTTTGCTCTACACCTTTCCAAACATTTCCCCAAAAGTAGCACAGTCGAGAATTTCTTGGTCTCATTTACAGCTTGGATCTAAAAATAAGGTAATTATTAATAAAATGAGTCAAATAAGTTTTGGTCCATACTCTTGATAATAGAAAAACTTGATTTAAGACTCAAAAAACTCAAATTGCTTGATTTAAGATCTAAATGCATTTTATCAAACAGTGTTCTGCTGGAACGTTTCAACAAGCCACTTTGCTGTTTTATATGTTTTTCTATGAGGCTTGCTATTTTTAGTTGATGGGCAATAAACAAAATACAAAAAAACCTTGTATACCATTTTAATTACAATTTTAAGGAGCTGAAATCCCAATCATTTTCTGAAGGCATTAATTCAATTTTGAGGATGTAGTTTTAAAGTTTACAAAGTGTTGACAAGTTGGACTGGCATTTGTCGTCATTCCATTTATTTATTTCTTTTTTAACTTGTCCTGTCCTACAGCTGAAGACCTCTTGTGTTGGACAGATTTTACTGTTACAATAGGGGTTTATGGATCTTCAGACAAACAGAGTGTATAATTGCATAACCCCCTTTTGTATTTAAGGCTAAGCTTTATTTATGATAATTATATTTGTATGCATTCCATGTTGGACCGGACAGAAGGAAAGAAGAGAGAAATAAATAGAGTGGGATGTTAGAGATGGGAGATAAGGGGTCAGAATGGGGGGAGATGGGGGGGGCAGTCCATATTACAAAATCAAAACATAAGAGTGTCAGTAAATTGCATGACTTAGTTCACATCAACAAATAGCCTGTACACACTATTTACAGGTTGGACACGGACAGCTACACAAAGTTGTTTTGTTGTCATTTTCGGAAAAAAAAGTAGATTTATGTTTAATAATAAATGCTAGTTTTAGATTTTATGAGCATTTATTTAGATGGTATTCTCATTTTGTTCTAAAATGAGTACCGTAATTTGTCCTTCTTACACTAATTTTAGGTAACCGTAATCTAAATAAACTACAATTAGGTCCACAAAAAATAAAAACCATTTGCTTAGAAATAGAAAAACTATACTTAATGCTGGGCTGTATATTTCAACTCGAAGTCATTTTGTCTGACAATTAGCTTTTTTGAATGCTTGCAGCAACTCCTTGTTTCTAGATTTTGATATGCTATTATAAGGTTTGTTGTTAGGTAAAATGTACTTTCTGCATGGACAGATAATTTGACTACTTTCATGATTTCCTTAGAGCTCTTCGCCTATTTTTAGCCTTCCTCTTTTTGCAGTGTATTTTTTTTGCTAGTTTCTTCATTCTATTCTCTTTTTTTCTTTTTGAATGCCACCAGGCGGACAGAGATCTTAGAAAAGGGTATGCTGGAGGTTTGCCAGTTTGAGGGGGTTTCTGGTGTCACTTTCTGGTGCTTTCCTAATTTTGTTCCCTCTCACTGGTGCATTTCACTTCCCCACATTTGAACAGTATTATCTGCAGTTCTTTCTTTGCATCATCTCTCTGTCCTTCTTGTTTGCCCCTTCCCTCCTCTACAGTGTTGCAATCCAACAGTGATTGGAAAAGACAGAGAATGTTGTGCAATCAAATTTGCATGGAGATTCAAACAGTGGTAAACCAACGCTGGTCTCTTTTACTTTTGGTAAAACAACAACAAAAAACATATTCTGGGAAAATGCCGTAAATGCCTTAGATGGTCTACAAATATAAAGTGACAGATGGAACAAACTGTGTAAATTTGTTACCTCAGCTAGCATTAACAGCAAAAATGATTAACAAATGCAGGGGAAGAGGAAGCGTAAGTGCTTCCACAGCTCACAGTTTATAGTCTCCAAACTATCTCCACATTGCAGTGCCCCACAATCATGTTGCTTTATATTTGGTTAAAAAATAAAAACTTTTTTAACGTCTTCTTACAAAAAGTAACTTCTTATTAGACCTGTAGACAGACTTAAAAGCAGTTCCTGGCCCATGATGAAAAATAATTAACAGTAAAAAAACAAAAAACTGACATTGCAAGAAAGTTGTCGATGTGATTGATTGAAAGAGAAAAAATTCCTTAATGTTTTAATGTTACATAAAGGAAATGCAACTCTTTATCTTTCTGCCAATGGACACAGTCTGTGTCTCAACCATGAAACAACATGACTTGAATTATAAAAGGCAATTTTCCCTCTTCAGTGCCACAACACAGGTTTGCTGGAACCACTCTAGTTGCTATCAGGAAACTACAGTCAACTTAGGGCACTAAAAACTGGACATCATCATTTGATCACAGACTATTGTTCGTCCACAAAGACTTACTTCTACAGACTATACAGAAACATCTCATCTAGCATGGCTTAACCCATTTGCTAAGAGAAAAGTCAATAGAAAGAAGAAGCAAACTCCATTGGATGGCCATCTTATTCTGCCCCATATTCTACAAACCTCCGACTAGTTCCAGCTGCTAGAACGGCAACAGTAACTCAAAGAATCACTGGTTACAACTGAGGTCTGCAGATGTCCATCTCTGAATGCACAACACAACCAACCTTGAGGCAGATGGGCTACAGGAGCAGAAGACCACACTGGGTGCCATTCCTGTCAGCTAAGAATAAGAAACTGAGGCTACAATTCACATAGGCTCACCAAAATAGTTTTATATGAATAAAAACCATATTTTATTTGCACACTCTGGGCCCCTTAGTACTAATTGGTTACAACATCATGGCCTACCTGAATATTGTTGCTGACCATGTCCATCCCTGTATGACCACAGTGTACCATCTTCTGATAGTTACTTCCACCAGGATAAGGCGCTATATCATGAAGCTGGAATCCTTTCATACTGGTTTCTTGAACATGACAATAAGTATATTGGACTGAAATGACCTCCACAGTCAGCAGATTTCAACCCAATAGAGCCCCTTTGGGATGTGGTGGAACGAGAGATTGGCATCATGGGTGTACAGCACATCTGGAGCAACTATGCAATGCCATCATGTATATATTGACCAAACTCTATGAGGAATGTTTCCAGTACTTTGTTGAATCTATGCCACAAAGAATGTATGCAGTTCTGAAGGCCAAAGGCGATCCGACCCGGTGCCAGCTAGGTGTACCCAATAAAGTGGCCAGTGAGTGTAAATGCATGTTTGTAACTTCATTTTCTGCTTTCATAGCCATATGCAGAGCATGCTATGAGATCATTTTTATAGTAACTAGTTGCACTGTTCAGCTAAGTTCAAGCACCTTTCTTCTAATCATTTGTCTATCAATTTAATTAAAGCTGTTCAGTAAGTTTTGTAAAATAATTAGCACATCATAATGCAAAGGTCGAAAATATTTTTAGATGTGATTGGTGTGATTATTTGGGTGAAGGATATTGAAAATGCTATTTCTCATTTTGGGTAAAAACCCATAATTTTAGAGAACAAGCAGCAATCTCACGGCTGCCACCCCCAATATAAGCAAACAACCACAAAGTACATGTTTTTATGCAGATGCAGCCAAAAACAGTGATTTGAACACAACAAGAAAAAGGCTGATATCAGCAAAACCAAGAGCGCACGTAACAAAAATTAGCAGACTGGAAATGTCCCGACAAGGAGTTAATTTTTGACAAGAGTCAGTTACACATGAACAGAGAGAAAGAGAGCGCCGGCGGTGATGTGCACCTTGGGAAGTGATTGCTACCATCTGTCAGAGACGGTAAATGTGGGTCTGGGAGAGCAGGGTGGGCACACTGCAGCTTCACCAGTTTGCTTTGACAGTGGAATTAAAACACCATCAAATCCCATGGGGCTCACAAATATGAATGGGGAAGCCTTTCCACGCAGAAAGAATTAAAAAAATGTGTGTGTGGCAGGCAAAGAGTAAACTATTAAACAATCCAGCATTTAAACCTCACAGATATAGTGTTGTAATTTGATACTTTGCTTTTCTAAATCTTTGTTGCACAATATTTGTTCTCAATTGCGGAATGAGAAGAGCACCAGACCCTTGAGGGTTGGCCAATTACTAAATGTTAAGCACTTATGAGGGGGAAAATAGACAAATAAGAAATGGAAAACCCCATGATTTAGCCCTAAAAATACAAACCTTTAAAAATGTTGAACACCGTATCTCTCTTGGTGATCCTGTGGCTCTTTAGTCCTGTGCTAACTTCCCCCAAGGAGTGATTTTCAAACAACATTCTGCGGCTGTGTAATTATGTGAAAGCACTAGAGGTTTCTTTTTCACAAATCACTTTCGTTGGCCCAGCCACCCCCTTCAGCACAAGCACGCACACATTAACAACTCCTGCTAATTTCAGAGTCGCTCTGTAAGTAATTGAGTGTTGGTTCTCCCTTATCCTCCTGAGACATCCATCTGAGGTGGAGGCCTTTTTAGACGTTTTCAGTTAAGGAGAGAACACATAACATACATGCAAGCCATAACATTTAAGTAGGTCTAACATTTAAAAGTCCATCCTTGCTTACCATCAATTTGTGTTCTGATGTCCCCCAGGGACAGATGAAAACAGTTTTATGTTGTGAACTGTATAGCTGTATCCTCCTGAGAAACTCTCAAGAGATTAGTTTTTTCAGGACCAAACATCACCATGTTGCAAGAACAGCAACACACAACCCCCCACCTTCAAGCACATCGATTGAGAAACTATTATATCTTGTGCTCTTTGTGTTGCATAAACTCTCCAACCTCACAAACTGCCTTCATTTTAAGTGTGGCATGTTTGACTGTGAGGTTATTCTTCAATTGCAAAGCCTAAAAAAAAAACGCCTTGATGAATTTGCCCTATGACTGGAACATGGGCCTGACCCCTGCTTGCCCTTCAGTTAGGGAGTGGTAATGGTGGACTGGAGGGGAGGGGGCGCTATTTTGAAATTCTAATCAGCACTGAATAACCATCTGTCCCTTGTCAGCGAGGGAATTGAAAAGAGCAAGAATGAAAAGAAGAGTTTGTACTTCTGTGGTATTTAGGCTTTTTAGTTCTGTCATGCAGATCTGAAAGGTTCATCTGTGCCATGGTCCTGGGCATATGCTCCCCCTGACACGCACGCACGCATACACGCACAAACACACACACACACACACACACACACACACACAGAGAACTGCTGGAACACAATGCTTTTCTGAGGAAACCCATCTGTCAAGGTCCCTCTAATTTCAGCTTCTAAGAAACAGAGGTTGAGCCCTATAACTCCCCTTAAAAGCTTGAATGTGCTTTTAACGGCAAAACCCGTCCACTTTGCTCATCAGATCCTCTAAAAAACTCCTATTTCATTGTTTCATCATTCTAACAGACATCATCCAGTACTTACATACAACTTTTTAAGATGAATTACCTCCTTTTGTCGGGCTTTCTGCATGCGATGACATGATCTGATGTAAAACAAGCTTCTGCGGTTGATACATGTTTGGTTAATAAAAATTCACGTCTTGAATCTTTTTGTAAAGCAGACCCCCATATCAATCAAGCAGGTACTACAAAAAATATTCCGCACCACACCCAAACACTGCAGCAAAATAGGAACACCCAGCTCCACCAGCCACAGTCCACCTGCATTCCTGGCCCGCCAGATGAAACGGCAATTCAGTTTTTACGTGACCTTTGTATTTAATGCTATGAATGCACACCAGTGTGCCAGGTGCAATACTGGAAACAGGCCTGGCTAGGTTATTCCATTAGGGTTGGATGTTGTCTGGCCTTGAGCTTCTGGAGTCCCACAGCAGAGCTTTGGACTTCCTGCAGTTTGAGTACAAATTAGGGAAAGGAAGGGCTGCTGAGCAGAGCAGCTTGATGATACAACCAAGTGGGTCTGAAATGACCACATAACTATAAATTATCATCTCCTTCAGATTGTCTACAAGAGGCCTCTTTAACTTATGCTAGGACTTTGGCACAGAGCTTCATGACTTCTCAGGTTCTTCAATTGCTAGACACGGTAGTGTATTTTTATTTTCTTTCCACATACCTGACAGAGCTTCATGTTTTTACACAGTGAGTGCCACCATAAAGGAAAATTACACAACAGTTGAAAAGCTCTCATCCTCCCAATTCTCTGTTTTGAGTGTGGTGTAGATAAATCACAAGCTTTTTGCGCACGCCTATCTCCATAAATGCTTTGTTACAAGACTTGCTTTAGCAAGGTAAGAAGGGATGAATAACTTGTATCTGGAGAGAGAAGAGCCAAACAGAAGTCTTGGTTTGAGGGTGAAGTGAAAATTATTGGGAAAAATCCCAAAACTATCAAATTATTCAGCTGAACAGAATAATTTTTTGTGCTCATAAAAAAGATTTAATAAATTTTGGGTGAGAAATATGCACAAAAGATTAACTGATCTGCAAATAGGGTGTAAAATACTGGTCATCCACTTATTTTCTGAATAATCAACCAAATTCAAAACAGCTGACATTTGTCACCACACTACAAAGGATCAGGATCTTTAGTGCTTTCCATTGAACCTAAGCCCTCTCAGGACCTTGTGAAGACTTGTGGTACCAAGGGAATCTTTGCCTGTTTATAACATGACCCTCTTTTCCATTCTAAGCCCCACGCCTCCCTTCAACAGTGGCATGCCTCAGGGCTCCCTCTTCAGCCCCATTTGCACACTTAGTCAGAAAGAAAAACAAGCAAATGAAGAGCAAAAGCACTGGTGACTTTTTTTAAGGGTATATTATTTCTTTTTAAAGTGTTTCAAGACTCCCCTGCCATTTTAAGAATGTAATGGAAGCAGTTATAAAGGAAATGGTTCTAAAAAAGCTTTGAAACATGAAATTCCAGGACAATGGGGAATAACCTTTTTGGCATCTATGGATGGCTTGTAAGAAGTAAAGGAAATTCAGCACACTGTATCAAACTTGGTATTAGGTCATTGGAGTTGGCCGGTGACATATCAATCCCTCAGAGAAGAGGTCTACGGGAAAGGGGTGTAACACCAGAAATGGTTACAAGGCGTTTAAAAAAGGGTGTGTGCAGAAGTATAAGCAAAAACACAGGGGGATTGACAGGATATTGTTAAAGGTGTGTGTGTGTGTTCTTGCATGTGACTGTAAGTTACATAAATCAAGAAGACGCGTGAGAAGCCAAAGGGAGTTTGGCATGGGAGATTTCCAAGTAATAAAGAAAAGGATGGATGGGTTGGCTGTTCCAAAGGTAAAGTGAGTTTTGTTTCCTTTTGTTTCTGTCGCTATGGACCCTTTAAACAAACCTGCCACTGTTGAGTCCATGTTGGAAAATTACACTATTTTTTAGTGTTTACACTTTGTGTCCTTTTCTTTTATTTAATTTCATTGCCATTTATTTTATAACAAGGACATTTTCTAATAGGCTTTTTTCTGCACAAATTCAATTTCATGAAAAGAAAAAAGGCTTTGATTTTAATCAGACCAATTTCTGCAAATACAAACTTTGGCTTTCTCAAATTCTTCGAATGCCCAAAACATTAATTTATTGACTTACACGGAAAGCCTTTCATCTGTTGAGATTTCGCTTTATTTCAAAACAAAAATGATCAATTTTACTAAATCGACCCAAAAACAGCTGTAGTTTTCTTGGCAAGCTTTCAGAACAAATCTGGATGACATTTAGTGAACATAGTTTGAGGTAAAGCAAACATTGCCAAGTAATTATCTTGGATTACTTAGCTGCAGGAGTGTGCTAACGGGTCGAGATGTTTTCATAATCTACAATCTGTAAATCTGTAGAAAGCAGTTATGGTTAGAAGTAAATGCAATGCGCCAATCAAAGATTATGTCAACACACAGAGGGAGCGCTTAGGCAGCAACATAATAATCTGTGGCATCACTGGTAAACTCTTATCCAGCCGGGTTAGGCTCCAGCACTTTGAATATTATAATATAGCAGTTTCATTCAATGATGGACCGATGGTAGATGTGTGTAGTCACACACTGGTGATTTAATTTCTCTTGGATTGGATGCAGACTGAATTGTAAAGTCCATTCTGATGATATAATCAGGAACCCCTTTAGTTTGGATTCTAGCCCAATGCTGTCTATGGACATAAACAAAAACTGTCTTAAATTCTAAAAGACTTGAAAAACAAACAGATATTTGTTTTTATGTTACATGTACTCTGCATTCTTAAATGTACACAAGGGCGTGCCACAGGGTTCTGTATTGGGACCCCTCCTATTTGTCATGTATATTAATGACATAGGTCAAAATGTGTCCGATGCAAACATGTATTTTTATGCCGATGACACAATTATTTATTGCCTTGACCCATGATTCTGTGTATCATGCTGCTTTGAGAACTAAGCCCTCGACTCATCATTTTAAACTGTACTCTCAAGTGGGATGGTCTTCTCTATCCACCAGGAGGTTCACACACTGGTGCATTTTTATTTACAAATCTCTTATTGGACTTTTACCTTCCTACTTTATGCAGGTTGATCAAGATGAGGACTGTTGAATCATATGAACTGCATTCCAATGACCATCTGTTGCTCGCTGTTCCATTTGCCCATACAGACCTGGGGAAAAAGGCTTTTGTCTTTTCTGACCCCTTCACATGGAACACTCTACAACAAAGCTGGAAATTAAAAGAACTCACTCCTCTGAATATTTTTAAATCTAGGCTGAGATTGGAGGAGAAAGTCACTTTTAACTGTACCTGTTTTACATAAGCTCTCATTTTTTTATTTTACATTTTAAATGTTCACATTTTCATTGTAAATGGGATTTATTGTTTCCCCCCAGCCAGGACTCCCTTGAAAAATAAATTCTTAATATCAATAGGACATTTCCTGGGTAAATAAAGGTTAAACAAAAAATAAATAAACTAATAAATTTTGCCTCTAGTCTTTTTCCCTGTGGCACTTTCTACTTATTTGCATCATTTCTAGAGTCCCAAGCTGGTCATCTTTTGATCTATTTTAAAAGTGTTTCCATTTGTTTAATTATGATTATGCTGTTTTAACCCAAAAAATATTTTTAAAAACTTGTGCTGTTTTGAAGCACGTAGTTTATGCAGGAGTTCATCAGAATTTACCTGAGTTGTGGGTGGGACTGTTGCGCTGTCATTAATCTGTTTACAGCATAATCTTGTCTCCTCTTGATTCAGAACTATTTGCATAAAGAAATACTTAGAACCACAATTTTAAGCATAATTTTCTTTATATGTCCTCTATTATTAGACAAATGTCACAGGATCATGTCAAAAACACAAAAAAACATGTACTTTTTAAAGCAGTTAAACTTTAAATGAACAAAACAGAAGCTCCACATGGATTTCCGTAAACTGGTGCAACTAAAACACAGAGCTAAGAAATGTGATATTTTCAGTAGCTTTAGTGTATTTCACTTTGTATGACACAGTTAGTCTCCTATTTCATGCAAGAGAGAATATGGCTTGAACGCAGACTTCCAACTAAATCACTGTCTTAAGCAAATATTTTGAGGAATTCTATTCAGTTTCTGTTTGTCCGATTGAAAGCACTTAGAATAGCAAATGCTTGAAAGTGTATCAAAATGTAAGAAAAGGAAGAACACTTACGCAGACACTCGTTAGCCTCTCGAGCGTTGGCCCTCTGCCATGGCCGGTCATAGTGAAATGGCTTGCAGCGGTCACATTCAGGCCCCTCTGTGTTGTGTTTACAGTCACAAACCAGTTTGCCTTCTTTGTCTTTCAAACAGCGGGAAGCATGACCGTTGCATTTACACCTCCCGCCCACCTGGAAGTCTCCTACTGCATAGAAATATGTTGACAGGGTGGACGTTACTGCCACGGGGTCATCGTCCCTTCCACCGTTGTTGCTTCCAGCTCCCAACACAAACTCCCGGGAAAGCTGGGGCCGACCAAAGACCACACGGATGTCAGTGACAGTGACCCAGTCCTGGAGGACTGGGCTGTTGTCAAAGTCTTTACTTGAAGGTCGTCCATCCAGAGTACTGAAAGCAATAAGTCCTCCAGAGAGTGGGTACAGGTCAGTGTGGCCATCTGTGCAAAGCGCCTCCTGCTCGTTCTGTTTAGTAATAGTTGCTTTGTTTGGTTTATTGTACATACGCCTGCACTGAGAGGAGTAAAACTGGTAGGGCATCCAGGTTTTTCCATAATCCATGCTCTTGTATATGGCCAAGGATTCGGGTCTTGGAGAGCAAAACTGCAAGCTGACATATGTGATCTCAAACTTTTTACCCAGCGAGAGAGTGAGAGTCACGTTGTGAGGAGAGGTGTTCAGATTCTCAGACTGCCAGCAGGTGAGGTTGTGGGCTGAATTGAGGTCAGTGAGGTAGGACGCAGGGTGGGCACGGCGGGGGTCAGCTGCATCACAGATTTGGCATGTGCGCACAGAAGGCCGTTCATCACCGCGCTCCACTACGCTGCAGGATCTGGATGGCGGCCTGCCACAGACACTGGACACCATCACCTCCTTGCCAAAGGCAGCATTGATGAACTCAGGGATGCAGCGACGAGCTGTGCCCGTTTCGTCATAGCAGGGGTCTAGAGGAGTCTGCTGTCCTGCAAATGGACTGGTGGGGCTGTGGGGGGAGACTGACTTTACTAGGAGAAACAGGCCCAGCAGGCACCTCCAAGGTACCCTCATTCTGCTCAAAGGGCCTGTGTCTAACTGTTTCCTCACTTTTGCAAGTATAAATGCTGTAGCTGGGGGATTCTCTGTGCACAGCCTGAATGTGTAACTCTGGGGAAATGTGTGTAAGATTTCTGCCAGTATATTGTATAATTCTGAATAAATGGAAGGAGAGTGTCTGAGCTCAGTGACCCTTCACTCCAGGCTGGCCACAGTCTTTCCTGAAAGACAGAAAAAGAAACAGAAAACTCTATGTCATAGAAATATTTTACCATAATAGGAGACACAATGGAAAGTGATCACAATCCGCTACATATGTTGGAAATATGTCCTTAAAATCAAAAAAGGAGTTCTTTCCTTATAAAGTAATTCATAAAAGGTTTTTTTCCAGTCTGCATTAACCTAAAAGCCCAAGTAAAACTAAATGCCCAAGAGAAAGGTTGAGCACTTGGAAGGAAAATATTTGGTGGTTTTTAATTGTTGTGCTTTGATTTCAAGTTATTTTTTAGGTCATAACTAGGGCTGTGTATCTGCAAGAGCCCGGTGATACAATGTGTATCACGAAATGTGTTACAATACGATAGTTCTCAACATGTCCCAAGACTGTAACAGACAATTTACAACCATTTTTAAAAGAGAATAATTTTGAAAAACTGAATACTAATAAACATTTCATATGTAAAAACCACTGAGCCCCTCTTATAACATTCTCATTCTCGGCCATGTTTAGTGTCCACACAACCATGAGATTAATGAGGGGACATCTACCACAAGATGGAGCTGGCAAACTGCTGAAAGAGACTCAATGTGGTGTGCTGCTAACGAGTGGTCCAGAGTTTAACTGGAACACAAAAGTAAAACACTAAAACAATAAAAACTCCCAAAAAGTTGTTGTGGTCGCATTTGAAATCGATACCAGCATTGGAAAATAAAATATCGTGATATTTCACTTATTTGACTTTTTCCCCGATTTTGCCTTGTGGCTAAACTTAAAAGTGCTGCTATCTAAATTGCAGACTCAGATGCTACCTATACTGGAGGTTACGTGTCCCACCGAATAAGACTGATACAAAGAGACTCAGAGCAAAGAAAGCACTAAAAGCATTGCACATCATTCAAGGTTTGCTGGACCCTTTTCATACTCAGGTATTGCATTAGAGTCAAACTCTGTTTCACTTCAAAGTCAAGTCCTCAACACGATGTGCATTCAACTTAAAAAAAATCAACTTCTAACAAGCACTTTCTCCTAAACTGCAGCATTTCTTTGCATTTTTAATGGAACATTAAACTGCCTCACTTCAGCCACGAGGAGACCAGGCCAAGAACTTTTAGGCACAACAGCCAACAACTTTAAAAGAAGGATATGGGCTAATAAATGTAAAATTTCCACTTCCACAGGCATTTGGCAAATTTTGCTCAACTGACTGAACAGTATGGAGATTTTTGGATTAAGTGATGAGACGTTAATGTCTGACATCCAAGAGATGGCAGGCGGAGCCTAAAGTTTAAGAAAAAAACATAAAACTCTAAAGAAATCCTTAGACTTACATCTTAAAAACAACTTATAGCCTCAGGATTTTGAGCAATTGTTTTGCAGTTCATCTTTGCTCACTTTATTTCAAACTAAGTTCAGTCGACAAAATCTCGGTATGGATCCAGTCAAAGAATTAGCAGTTTATTAATAACTCATATAACACATTTAAAAAAATGTTTTACTTGCCAAAAAAGATGTTCACCAAACATAAAGAAAAGAAGAAAATATATTTACAGTATATTATTTACTGCTGCTTTTGATAAAGGTTGCCAAACATTTATGAGTCTTAGGACAAAGAGGTCAAAGTGGGCACACAGATGGCAGTTGATTAGGCAAAGCTCTCTATCAAAAGGTTGTGTATGGTAAAGCTGGCAGGCTCAGCGCCCACTGTGAAGGTCATGGGGAGAGGGCTCATAGAATTAGGAACTCATTAACTTCTGAACCCTGCTCCCCAGAAACAAAGGATTCAGATGAACACTGGAAGGAGATGGTAGGTGTGTAGGCTTGGATGAGGAGGATGTAGCACAGGTAAAAAAAGAAAAAAAATCGACTAAATGAAGAGATGATGTGAAGGAGGAGGACAAGAAGGTCCCACAGTAAAAAAAAGAAAACTGTAGAGACCACGACAATTTTTTTTCCCGACTTCTGGGACCACAAGAAGCAGTGGTCACCAAGGATCTGTCTGAGACCTTGATGGAAAATACGATGATCTACTCCTGAAAACTAAAACAAACCAAGCAACATCTCTTTTCTCCACCCTTTTTTTAAATAATCGCAACGATTCAGTGTTACATTTTACCTCGGGTTTACAGAGGGAAAATCCAGACCGTCCTGGAGAGGAGTGAGGAGGGTCTGGCTTGCCTGACGTGCTACATCGACAACGAGCACTTATTTATGGGAAAAACCATCCAGCCAGGTATGTCTGCTTCCTCCAGCAAGTGGACCCATCCAGAGGAATCCCTGGAAGCTTCTCCACTGAAGACACAGTTTGAGTCCACCACGTGGGATTTGCTTCTTAGGATCAATACTAAGTTATCCAGCTTCAACAGCAGTCTTTCCCTCCTGGAGATCCTTCATTGGGAATTCCAAGATGTTAAGGATTCTCTGGATTTCTCCCAGCAACAAGTGGAAACTTTGACAGCAGAGAAGTAAGCGCTAAGAGATTCTGTAAAATCCCTTGTTGATGGAATTAGCCAACTCTCTGATAAAAACAAGAAGATCAAAAACACCATTCTGGATCTTCAGTCGAGGTCAATGTGTGAAAACCTGCTGGTCATGGGAGTACAAGAAACGGCAGAAGAAAGTGCAGGGGAAAAATTAAAAGCTTCATCCAGATCCAGCTTAAGCATCCAGAGGAGAAAGTTAAGTCCATCAACTTTCACCGTGTGCACCGCATGGGAGCACAAGACCAGGGAGTAAGAGGGCAAGACCCATCGTGGCTAAGTTCGTGTTCCATAAGAAGAAAGTAGTGGTGAGGCGTTGTGGAAGGGAGCTCCGGGGGACCGACTTCAGGGTGGATGATCAGTTCCCCAGAGAAATCTTGGAGCGTCAATCCCTTTACTCATCCAAATAGATCATTCTGAGCATGGCATTAGTAAATTTCTCAACAGCATTGATTTGCCTAGACAAACGGAAGAACAAATTACACAATTCTGTGATAACCTAGATATTTCTAATTTGCCTTTTTTCACAAGTGCTTCAGAAGTTTCTCCCTCCCCTCTGCAGGATGGGGAGGGCAATGGGCACGAATACAGGAAGAGGGGTTGAGGAAGGTGAGGGAGGGTTGTAGAAGGATAGTGTAGTATGTGGAGGGGTAGGGGTGGAGCTGTGGTTGCGTCGTGATCTTTGCGCTGCCCGCATCGAGCGCCTAGGCCTTCTCTGGCCTGAGGTGACTACGGCTGGGTGGTCTGCATCTCCTGGGTCCTCTGGGTCCTGGCCCCAATGGCTATCGTCCGGTACCGCTGAGCGCGCATGCCCTGTAGCTTTGGGGCCTGACGCCTGGGTTACCCGTGCTCCATGGTGCTCCTCTGCACCTGGCCGGGTGGGTGGGTGGTCTCCCTCGCTCGGGGCTGCGTGGGTCCTTGCACCAGGGGTGCTCCAGAGTCCGGGGTCTCCCACGCCCTCTCTCCTGGTCTGGCCAGTCAGGCTGTGGAGGATCTGGTCCACCTTATGAACACATGGTACACTTTGGCACCGTGCTTGCATCTCCACCCCCACTGCATGTGCAGACCGTCGCACTGCTCCCCGTCTGCATCATCCCTCGCTCCCAACCCACAGTGTATTGATGGACGCAACAGATATCTTCCGCTTATCTTAGTGTCAGAATTTCACTCTTGGATGTAAGATTTGGGTTTCCAGGATATCTAGTATAAACGTTGTAAAGCTTAAAATACTAACCTACTCAAATTAACAGTTTAGCACTCATATCCTCTTACCTTCTCTTTTTTCCTTTAACTCCCCCCCCCCTTTCTTTTCTTCACACTTTTCCCCTCTCTCTTCCCTCTGTAAAAAAATATTTTATATATATAAATATATATCCAAAAGTTTGGACACATCTTCTCATTCAAAGAGTTTTCTTTATCTTCATGACTATGGAAACTGCAGAGTCACACTGAAGGCATCAAAACTATGAATTAACACATGTGGAATTATATACATGACAAAAAAAAGTGTGAAACAACTGAAAATAAGTCATATTCTATGTTCTTCAAAGTAGCCACCTTTTGATTTGATTGCTGCTTTGCACACTCTTGGCATTCTCTTGATGAGCTTCAAGAGGTAGTCACCTGAAATGTTTTTCACTACAAAGAAACTGGCTCACATGCTAAATGGTAAATGGCGTATACTTATATAGCGCTTTCTACCTTCTTACGAAGGCCCAAAGCGCTTTACAGTCACAGTCCCATTCACCCATGCACACACACATTCACACACACATTCACACACATGCTGCCCGCCCCAGGAAAGGAAGACCAAGAGTCACCTCTGCTGCGGAGGATAAGTTCATCAGAGTCACCAGCCTCAGAAATGGCAGGTTAACAGCAGCTCAGAGTAGAGAGCAGGTCAATGGCACACAGAGTTCTAGCAGCAGACACATCTCTACAACAACTGTTCAAAGAAGACTGTGTGAATCAGGCCTTCATGGTAGAATATCTGCTAGGAAACCACTGCTAAAGAAAGGCAACAAGCAAAAGAGACTTGTTTGGCCTAAAGAACACAATAAATGGACATGAGACCAGTGGAAATCTGATGACTCCAAATTTGAGATTTTTGGTTCCAACCACCGTGACTTTGTGTGACGCATAAAAGGTGAACGGATGGACTCTACATGCCTGGTTCCCACCGTGAAGCATGGAGGAGGAGGTGTGATGGTGTGGGGGTGCTCTGCTGGTGACACTGTTGGGGATTTATTCCAAATTGAAGGCATACTGAACCAGCATGGCTACCACAGCATCTTGCAGCGGCATGCTATTCCATCCGGTTTGCGTTTAGTTGGACCATCATTTATTTTTCAACAGGACAATGACCCCAAATACACCTCAAGGCTGTGTAAGGGCTATTTGACCAAGAAGGAGAGTTATGGGATGTTGTCCCAGATGACCTGACCTACACAGTCACCGGACCTGAACCCAATCAAGATGGTTTGGGGTGAGCTGGACCGCAGAGTGAAGGCAAAAGGGCCAACAATAGCTAAGCATCTCCGGGAACTCCTTCAAGACTGTTGGCAGACCATTTCAGGTGACTACCTCTTGAAGCTCATCAAGAAAATGCCAAGAGTGTGCAAAGCAGTAATCAAATCAAAAGGTGGCTACTATGGAGAACCTAGAATATGACATATTGTCAATTGTTTCATATTTTTTGTCATGTACATGTGTTAATTCACACTGAAGGCATCGAAACTATGAATTAACACATGTAATTATTAGTAATTAGTTTTCTTTATTTTCATAATCATGAAAATAAAGAAAACTCTTTGAATGAGAAGGTGTGTCCAAACGTTTGGTCTGTACTGTGTATATATATGTACACACACACACACACACACACACATACGTTGTATATATGAAAAACATAAAATATAATAAATGAATAAAAACAAAGACAAAGGAATGGAATTTATACAAATATACACCTTGACTATCCAACACAAAAGACCTTCAGCTCTCATCTGTCTGCTCCATTGTTTTACAGGACAAGTAAAAAAAAACCAAAAAGAAACCAAAGCAGAAATGTCTTTAGGGTGTAGGGACAGAGACAAATAGCAGAGGGAAAGGGAAAAAGGGAAAGTGACATAGATGGAATGAAGAAGACAAGCAATTAATGAGGGGTGATGGAGGGAGAAACACACTGGAGACATTGAGGTGGAGGACTGCGTTGGTTGTTAGGATGACTAAATATGGTGTGGCCCATGTGCCTCTTGGCTTGTTGGAATACTCTTCAGGGTCTGGTGCTTTCAGGCGCAACAAGCAGATGAGCGTGTTGGTTCAACAGAGAAAGAACAGGGACACGTCTGTTTAATAGCACACAGGATCCCCCCCGTGAAAGCGATGCAACATGGAAGATTACCATCTAATCTAAAAACACAGAAATTGTACTTCTTAAGGGAATGAAATCTGTGAAAATGCAGCTACAGGGTCCTACAAGTGCTACAAATCTGTTGCGGAATAACAACATCAGTGTTCCTGGTTAGCTTAAGCAGCGACACGTTCCCATTAATGAGGGCATAAATTATCTTTTCAATAATGTGATTCAATTAGCAACAGATGCTTGTCTTTCAGAGGAAGACAATGAACATCAAACAGGAATGCTGGCCTGCATTTGTCGTCCCAGAGGACAATAAAGCATTTTTCTGACATTTTAGGAAGCACTCTTCTCTCCATCAAATATGTGTTCTGCCTATTAAAATTATTTGGGTAATTCCTTCAGATAAAGATTCTCTGATTTGGCTGATTTATTGACATGGCATCAATACTTGTAGAACACCTGCTGGCTGGGTTTGTTTTTAGAAAAGCATTGACCCCTGCCCTCCCACCACACTTATGCTTCATCACACACTGCTAATGATGTCTCCAAACACTGCCAGTGCCATCTGCTTATCCTGCAAATCACCATGCAGGAGGAGGTTTAGCTAGGACACTACTAGATTATTTTTTTTGTAAGTGATGAAAATGAAATATGTGGGGGTGGAAAAACAGAACCTGTGCTTTTCCAGTCCACTTAGGCCAGTGTTAAGAATCCGCAAAGAAAAACAAATGATGGGAGCAGGGGAAAGGAAGAGATGAAAAATTAAGGGGGATGATGGACATGGGGAGAAACAGGAAGGCAGGGTGAGAGGCGGGAAGATAACAGGGTGGTCTGCTGGTTTTAGCAGACACATTCCAGGGAACGTTTTTTCAGCTTCTCCCTGTCACCAGGAGATCATCCCATGTTGAGCTGTCTCTCTTTCAAGTCTGTCAGAGTTCACAGATTAGGAAAACAGAAGTTGCTGAGAGGCTTTATTTGGCTAAAGTAAAGAGGAGGGAGCCAGGTAAGGTGAGGATAGCAAAAGGGACAGCTGAGCCACTTTGTACTCCAAGTGGGAACTCTTTATGCTGGAGGAGAGCTAGGCAGACTCTGGGGACTGGGGAGATCTTCTGGTTTACTGGTCTCAGATGACAGCAAGCTGGGGACCATCCTGCCCCTGCAGTCCTCCAGTCTGCTGCACTCCATTCCCTGAGGGGTTTATTATTGGCTGCCCAGGGATGAGTGGAGTTCTAAGCAGGCTGTCAGGAGGGGAATCTCTTTGAAAACAAAAAATTTCAACAGGGAAAGCTTCAAATGATAATGGAGAAAGGCAAAGACACCTGCTGTGCTGTTTGTTTCCCCTTTTAGTACACAAGTTATATACTGGATTCTATATCAGCTCTAAACTTCACGAGCAGTACTGAATCTTCTCAAAAACACACACGAACACTCGCATTTAATAAGAAAATAAGCCTGACCGGGTGAGTTAGCGTGACGGACAGGTCTCGGGTGGCCAAGGTCAAATATGACTGGTCCCTCTGAACGAAGCTGTCTCTGCAGGAGCAATCAGAATTATGCCGTTTGTGTGGAAGTGGGAGAGAATGATACTCCAAGACCCTCGATGGCATTCATTAACACAGAGGAGGAGGGGAGGAGGAGCAGGGGAGTCTGGAGGGCAGGAGGGGGTCAACTCTCACAGCTGAGGGTGTCATTAGCTGGGAGATCACTGACAAATTTTTTTAAAGCCTTCCAAGAGGTTAAGCCAGTGTGTGGGTCTGTGAGCGCCATGAAGATTTAATAGGATAAATTGCAACCGCCATTCCCCTTCACTATTATTTCTTTTTTTTTATGATTACAAATGAGTTCAATTGTTGCTTTAATACATTTGAGTTGGAAATCAGCCTGTAAGGCCTTGGATAAAAAAATTTAAAAAAAAAAAAATCAGGATCTACTATATTCTCTAACTTGTATTCAAAAGACATGAGAGAAAAAAGCACCAAACACCCAGCAGAGGAATGCAGCAGCAGCTTCTGTGGCCAAGCCCACACAGCTGGCCCAAACTCTGATGGTTAAGTGTTTGAATCAACAGAACCTGATACAGAACTGAACAGAGGGAGAGAAGAAGTCAGACGAAGAAAGGTGGAATATAAGGTCAGGCAAGTTCTCACAGACTTCAACAGGAAGCCGTGTTAAGCTGCTGATGTTCATTTTTACTATGCAAAGGTAAAAAGAAGAAAAATGCTGATACGGAAGGTTTTGGTATGTTTTTCTATCAGTGCAGGGTTCGGTGTCTTTGGTGAGAAAACTTGAAGCTAGGAAGGTAAAAAGGATAAGACCAAGCAGATTTTTTATGCATTAGTGACTCATTAAACTCAGGTTAAGCAAGGTTCACATGCATATCCAGCAACAATAAACAAAGTACCCTTTATTAATTTTTAATACCTGTATATTGTGTTCAAATATTTAGTTAGATATATATTAAAAGTCTTAAAAAGTAACTGATAAATTGCATGTATAAATGTCCTATTCTCTGATGACGTAAGGAGAATTTTTTTTTTTAATAAACTCCAAAAAAAGAAAAACTTTCCAAAGTTTCAGCATGATTTTTTTACAAAATGAAAAATGAGGCCTTATGTCATAATATAACTGACAGGAAGTTGCATTTGGAAGTAAGCAGTCTAAGAATTTATAGTAACTCGTGTCATGATTTGATGCTTTTTTTTTTTTAAATGCACTACATGTGCTGTCAAGATGCGAAAAGAAAGACACCCACCCACCATCGAGCAGCTTGTTTGCATACACAATAAACACAGACAATAGATAGTGAGAGGCTACACTTCCTCTATTGTTCTATTTTCAGTACACGATGATGGAGTAAGGGTTCCCTGACTGAACATTTCCCATGGACGTCAGCACAACCAGACTGCAGCTCAAGGGTCAGGTGAGTTGTTCTTGTACACAAGAGGAAGTATCTGGTTCACAGGGATTCAAGAAAAAGGAGCTGAAGTAAGTCTCCTTAAAAGTCCTTTTGAAGGTTGGCTGCGGTAGGCAGGGCAGTGGTTTCTCTAAAAGCCCCCTTACCATGAAAACAGTCCTGTTTTTTCCATTGCACAAGAACAAGCTCTACCCCACAGCAGAGAGCACAAGTGGCTTTGAACTCAGATGGGGAGAAAACCACTAATTATTTTATTAATTGCCAGCAAGGTTATGTACATTGCCCTTAAACACACAAAGTTCTTTAAAGGTTAAAACTGTAAAGAATGTTGAGACTCGGGCAAGTTCTTCTTCTATTCCCATTGAGCAATTTTACAGCACAACAGCAGAAATTTACCCAAAGGTTAAAGGTCAGAGTCCAAGGATCTCAGAGTCTGTCTTTTGGCTTGGGTCTCGATAACCCATTTATTTAATAGCAGAGGGCTTGCCCCCCTTCAACAGGAGTTGTCTTTGTTCTGGTTCTTGGATTGTGACAAAGATGTGCAGACCTGAGCATGCTTTCAGCATAAACTGAGGTCATGCATTAAGTTCACTGCACAAAGACAACAGCAAAAACAGAAACTGGTCCATGCAAACTACTAGACCAATGTCATTTTCATCAATACACAGAATTGGGCTTATTTAGAGACACACTTGGACCTCACACACTGCATCTGGGCAAAACCTGTGGCTAACTAAACTAGGCCTGGCAGGGTGCAGGAAGCTCCAAGACAAACCATGAGAGTCTGCCCCAGGGCCTCTTCAGACAAAGAGACAACTTGAGTTCATGGGAATTTTTATGTGGTGAGGATTCAAATAAAATAAAAGACAAATTATTTTTTTCCAAACTTTCATAATTTGCATTAGGATTTAAAGGAACTCATGTCAATGACAGGAATATGATCTCTGGATGCTGGTTTCTCTGAAATGATTTGAGTTCATCTAACTTTCACTCAATTTTTTTTTTGTAAATGCATTTTAAAAGATGAAAGCGATGATACATTTATAAATTGGATGAACATTTTGCTTGCTGATCTTGCACAAATGGGAAAAGATAGGCAGAAATATTGTTTAAGAATGATCAATTTTTGTTCTACTAATAGAGCACTTACATCTTTGATCAGCTTTGACTCAATCTGCTACATGTAAAACCATAAAGTGAACATATGTGCACACATGTGCACTTAGTTTAGCAGTATGATATAGTTTAAGCAGACATGGTTATCCATAGAATAAAAGGTGTGTTAGTTGTTTTAAAAGTTTAAAAATACAAAGGGAGTGATATTACCTATAAGAAAAATAATAGTGTTTTTTATATATATAATTTAAAGACATCATGTGGTTATAATTTAATACTTTGCAAATTTGCTTACATCAGTTTTAAACTTTGTTATCCTCCTGTCAGTTATCCAAAATGACAAAGCAATTACCCATAGGAGTGGATGATGTTACACCCAGCAAAAACCAGGAAAGTGGACTGACAGAAAGAGAGGTGTAACATTACTTTGCACCGGGAAACTCCTGCAACCACACAAGAAAAATATATTGGAAGTGTTGACTTTACTCACTCAGGTGGATGGAGCCAAAGGTCCTGAGGAATCCTGTTTTTCAAGGAAGAAAAAAAAAACCCTGTCTGGTTTTACTGCAGCTTTCCTCACTTCTGTCAACTTGTCTTTCTCTTTCTAAAGACTGAACACAATAGCTCATTCCAACACTGTCAGGAGCAAAATAAATAAATAAATAGAATAACCTGAGCAGTGTTGCTCCAGTTCAAAATCCTCATCGTGTGACTTTAGATGCCTAGAAAGGCATGACACAGTTAAATCACAATACAAACTTGCAAAGCAGAAAATCTATGGCTGCTTTATGGATATTTTATATCTCATCCACCTTCCTCTCAGGCTCGATTTAATTTTTTTTTTTCGTGTCTGTAACTAGCAGTGAGGATTCCATAATTCCTTATAGACTAATCCCAGTCATTTATGGTGAAAGTGAGAAGTAGGTCAAGTGACTGACACCAATTCTGTGTGCATTAGGGGCATACTTTAAGTCTATTGAAGCACTTGAGATAAGTATTCAGAATGGGACTCTTGCTTTCTTTCTTAGCTGTGGGAGCAGGAGGGGGTGGATGAGCTTAGGGAGGGTGGAGCTCATCATTATTAGAAGGACTAATGTTGCCAGCAGTGCCAAAAAATACACTTCATTACGAAAGCAACAGCTGAATGCTCAATAATCCAAAAACCTAACATATTTCCGTAAATATGTATATATATTTGATACATTTTAAAGACTGTGTGTGTATGTATATATATATATATATATATATATATATATATATATATATATATATATATATGCACACGTTTGTTTTGTACACCTGCCCATAGTGCTCTGATCCTGCTCACCACAGCAAATCAAATTTTCTTAAAAAAGAGAAATAAAGAAAAATCACTCCTTTAATTAAAGAAATGCCAGTGATTGCCTTCTTTCACAGCTAAAAGCAGGCAAAAGACAGCATGTCACAGCAAGCGCCGCGAGTCACTTTCCTCTTCTCAAGATAAGTGGTGCGTAAAATTAAAATCTGCTCTGAGCATAAACACAACCGCGCTGGGAGCGCATTAATCAAAAAGACACAGTGACCCGCAAAATAACTTACCCCAGGATCAGGTCGTTTATGGTGATTTATTTAAGTGTGTATAAAAAATCCGCTGAGAGACATCCGAAAGATCCACACTATTCAAAGACTTGTTTCATTTTTGCCATATATCTGTCCTCTTAACGCGTCTGGTCTTCCTTAGGATCGCCGCTTTCCAATCAGAAAGTCAAACGCCACATGGTTACAAGGAGCAGACGCGCCGAATCCATCTGCGCCCGACGTTCAACTGAAAGCTGTCCACTGCATCCATATGTAAAACGAGCCCCGGGTAGGCTACTCCCCATTAAAATCAATCCCAGATTTCTCCAAACCATGTGCGCAAGACGGCGAGAGCGCGCGCCCGAGATGACGGTGAGAGAGAGACACTGAGAGAAAAGGAGAGAAACTGCTCTGCCTAATTTTGGATTATCTGTGAAATGATGGTAATTAAAAGGGTTAATAAATGCGCTTCTTCCACTCAATGCGCATTAGCCTCTCTGTTGTGTTCTGCTGAACTCTACAGTCATTTGGTGGTCGTTGAACCTGTTGAAACAGAAAAGGCTCAGCGGTCCGCGTAAGCAAGAGGCAAAAGCGCAGTACTCATACTGATGATCCATCATATTCTGGGGGTTGCCATGAGCCAAGAGTTAAAAAAAAGTGGGTATGTTGATTAATTCACAAAGTAAAAAAGTGGAAAACTTTAGTCGTTAACTTAGGTCATTCCTGAGCAGGATGGGTGCCCACCTCCAATCAATATGTCTTCAGCTACGTCATGTTTAATTGAAACTAGGGGTGTAACTATTCAGTTTAACGATTCAAATCATATCCTCATTTGTGGTTGACGATGCGATTCAGTCATGTTTTATTCCTATGCTAGTAAAATAAACATGGTGTCTCAATCCAAATGGGATTTCCCAGTATTGCTATATAATCAATGTAATACCATTATTATATTAATTATTTCTTAAGGGTTAAGGGCGATTCGATTGACTACTTGGCTCTGACAGATCTATCTGGCTGGATCAAAAATTATAAATCCATTCACTGATCAAGTCGATTAATCGTCATACCCCTACATTAGAACAAACTTCTGGGTTAAAAACGCAAAAATAAATAAGTAAATAAAAAAAAAATCAGGTTTAATGTAATCATTTAAATAGCTTAGTAAATGTGCACAGTTTAAAGCTGCTGTTTAGTGGGTTTTTTTTCTTCCATGGAGGTGGCGACCTGCGTATTGTAGGTGCAGTCTTCCGGCCCTCACCGGGGAGCCCATAACGGAGGCGTCGTGGTCAATCAAATACCAACTACATCCTGGCTCCATTTAAAGCCGAACCAATAATTTCCTAATATTCTCCTCTGTTTTTCTGCGTGATGTCAGCTCGGTCTTGATGTATAACGCACCATGTTTTCGGCTCCTACAAGAGTCACCTCCTGGTTGTTCTCAGAAAGCATTCTGACACACCAATTAAGCATCAAAAGCGTCAGAAGCACATTTGCGCATGTGCGTGACAATGGAGTGGCACACCTGCATCAAGTTTTCTAATTAATGTCCCGGGAACGCTCCAAAAAGACGAAACAACCAAGGTAGACCAAATATAATTGTTGTATTAATTCTATTTTATCAAGCAAATATAATGTCCCGTGTGCGTAATGTTTTACATTTAAATGAATGAGTTTATATTTTGAAACCTTTTTTTTTTTTTTAATGTCGTCCTAGGAGGCTTAGAAAATATTTTTGGGATGTTCTTAATTCATTTTTTTTCCACTGAAAACGCTTAGTTTTAAATAAAAAAGAGGGCGTGACTTAAGATTTAGCATAACTTTACTTCATTTTTCTATACATTCAGACTGAAATAAACAAAAGCAAAATTAAGTTTAAAAATACGTTTTTGAATGCTTCTCTCTCTGCGGTGTGATGAACACAGATTTAGAGAAAAATTACCCAACAACAGACAAACTCACTTGCTGTCAGAAGACATTAGATTGAAGAGGAGTTTGTTCCTCGGACTCGGAGTTGTTGGGTTTTGGATCAGTCCACCGGTTCTGCATTAAGCCCGTCACAAAGAGGGCTTGTCTAAAGTCCCGGGGGTCTCTGTGAAATCTGGGTTCCATGCAGCGCGCTTTTTATTAGTTAAATTTGTTTTTCCTTTATTCCTTTTTTTCTGGCACCCCCTGGGTTGGAACAGAGGGAGAGATTACAGAGATACTGACCTTGAGGAAGTCAGAAAACTGAATTTTTAGTGGTGACCTGTCGGCCTCTAGTGGTGAATTATAGGTATTACAAATACTCCATTCATCCACAATGATCACTAATTATTATTAACTAAAATGACAATTATGTTTAACGTAAATCTGCAGCATATCTAAAAATTAAAAAAATATTTGTGAACTTATAGTAAACTCAAAGCTCAGATACTTTTTTACTTGTTTATTTTTGGTCAACTATCAGTTTGTGGTCCTACACCTAATTGTTTCATGTTTTTTAAGTAAAATATTTTATTATAATAAATAAAGTTAAAAAATAAGGATATTCTGAAATATATATAAATAAAACATTTTACACAGAATAGAAGCAATTTACATAAAATATTTCATATTTTTAAATGTTTCACATATTTTATATTGTTTTTAACATTCTGAAGCCCTTTATGAATCGCTCTGTGAATAAAGATTTACTTTACTTACCTATTTACACATCAATTATAGTTAGTTATTTGTGGACAATGCTGGAAGACATAAGCATTTCTGTATATATAGATGGGGTTGGAAGACTTTGTCTTGTAAAAGTTCTACACTAATTGTTCTTGTTTTTAGCGTAATCCAAAATTGCTGTTTGTCTGTTATAATTATTGGTCTTTTTTATATAAATTGATATATTTGACTAAATAACCAATTTAAAGTAGTGTTTTTCATTTGATTAGGGGTTTTAATTCCAGAATTGAAGTTTTTGATCGAAACAGTTCCTTCTTTTTAAATGTCATTGTTCAATTCATTTGTGCCTCAACAACCCTCAGTTTTGTTGTCTTTGCTCATTTTCTCACTGGAATGCAAGACCGTATTTTCATGGCAAAAATTGTTTGGTCATATGGGAACATTTTCAAATGTGATGGCAAACAATTCTGCAAACATTCTTTCTAAATGTGTCCTGACGCTCTTTGGAACTTCACCTAAATGTAGCATTGTTCTCTGTGTGGGAGTTTAACCACTGCTTGTGTAAGCATTATGCTTCCATAACAGTAAACTCCCCCAGTTTTGGAAAAATCTAATCCATTAAGCAACATCTGAACTTCTCAAAGTGTAGTCTAAATTAGGAAAATATGGATTCAGCTAACATGGCTGCCATGGCAAATACACATCTCTGGTTTGAGCGGACAGTTTTTGTACAGAGGCTGCCTGAGGAGCCACAAACTTGTTTATTTATTTATTTGTTTATATTGATTTATCTGGATGGAAAGCAGGGCAAGAGGCTCAAAGCCCACTATTGCATTTGTCTCCATAAGATTCTGCACCCTGTTTTATAGCACAAATCTGTTTTATTGAACACATCTGATTTCCGTTATGTCACTATGTAAGAAGGGAGAGCAGCTTCTTTTAAGGGGATGTAGTACCATGCCTGTCCAGCAGTGTGTCAGAGTCCAAGTCTACATACTTTCCATCTCATGGTTTTGGCAGAGTAATCAGTGAGCCACCATATACAGTGGGGCAAAAAAGTATTGAGTCAGCCACCAATTGTGCAAGTTCTTCAACTTAAAAAAGATGAGAGAGGGCTGTAATTTTCATCATATGTAAACCTCAACTATGAGAGATTAAATGAGAAAAAGAAATCCAGAAAATCACAGTCTGATTTTTAAAGAATTTATTTGCAAATTATGGTGGAAAATAAGTATTTGGTCATCTACAAACAAGCAAGATTTCTCTCTCACAGACCTGTAATTTCTTCTGTAAGAGGATTCTCTGTCCTCCACTTGTTAGTTGTATTAATGGTACTTGTTTGAACTCATTAATTCATTTTCTTAACCCGTTTTGTTCCTTTCGGGGTCACGGGTTTGCCGGAGCCTATTCTGGCCACTCGTGAGAAAAAGGCAGGGGACATCCTGGACAGGTCAGAAGTCTGTCACAGGACTGCAAATCACAACACTCACATTCACACTTAGGGAAAACGTAGTTGTTTAGTTTAGCTGTTTGAACTGGTTATCTATATAAGAGTCATTAACCTGTCCACAACCTCAAGCAGTCACACACTCCAAACTCCACTATGGCCAAGACCAAAGAGTTGTCTAAGGACACCAGAAACCAAATTGTTTATCTGCACCAGACTGGGAAGACTGAATCTGCAATAGGTAAGCAGCTTGGTGTGAAGAAATAAACTATGACAGCAAATATTAGGAAATGAAAGACATGCAAGAACACTGATAATCTCCCTCTATCTGGGGCTCCCCGCAAGATTTCACCCCATGGGGCAAAATGATCACAAGAACGGTGAGCAAAAATCATACGGGGGGGGGGGGGGGTATAGTGAATGACCTGTAGAGAGCTGGTACCAAAGTAACAAAGACTACCACCACTACACACTACACTGCCAAGGACTCATATCCTGCAGTACCAGACATGTCCCCCTGCTTTAGCAAACAAAAACAGAACTTTTTGTTAAGAACTCTACTCATCGTGTCTGGAGGAGAAAGAATGCAGAGTTGCATCCAAAGAACACCGTACCTACAGTGAAGCATGGGGGTGGAAACATCATGCTTTGGGTCTGTTTTACAGCAAAGGGACCAGGACGGCTGAATGAATGAACGAATGGGGCCATTTATTGTTACATTTTGAGTGAAAAAATCCTTCCGTCAGCAAAGGCATTGAAGATGAAGTGTGGCTGGATTTTTAGCATGACAAAGATCCCAAACACACTGCCTGCTAACAAAGGAGTGGCTTTCTAAGAAGCGTTTCAAGGTCCTGGTGTGGCCTAACCATTCTCCAGATCTCACCCTCATAAAACATCTTTGGAGGGAGTTGATAGCCTGTGTTGCCCAGTGACAGGCCCAAACATCACTGCTGTAGAGGAGATCTGCATGGAGGAATGGACCAAAATACCGGCAACAGTTTGTGAAAACCTTGAGAAAACTAACAGAAAATGTTTGACTCCTGTCATTGCCAACAAAGGTTAAATAACAAAGTATTGAGTTGAACTTTTGTTATTGACCAAGTGCCAATTTTTTTACACTAAAATTTACATATAAATTATTTGAAAAACAGACAACATGATCTGGATGTTTTCCCCCTCATTTGTCTCTCATAGTTGAGGTAAACCTATGGTGAAAATGACAGGCCTCTAAACTTTTCAAGTGGGAGAACTTGCACAATTGGTGGCTGACTAAATACTGTTCTGCCCCACTGTAATATGTTGTGACACTTTCAGAATATTGTTTCTAAAGCATTGTGGTTACGTTACCATGTTCTCATTTTGGTACCAGAAGTTATTATTACAAAAATCATCATCACAAAATGAGAGTCTATGCCAAGTTGAAAGTAAATCATGGTTTGACAACAGGAAAATGTCTGTCGTACCACACACATCGTTTTAGGTTTATTTAGTAGTTCTCCAGAAATAAATTGTATGAAAACATCAAATCAAGAATTATATTGGAGAATTTACTGTAATTATTGCACTGTTCACTTAAGAGTCAATAGAAAAGGTTTTAAACTCCAAATTAAAACATACAGACCCTTTCCAAAAATTAGAATATCAAGGAAAAGTAAATATAAATCCATAATTCATAAAAAAAAGCCACAAACTTATTGCATCAATGCCACGCTGCATTCAGGCAGTTAAGGCAACAACCAACTTCTGAAGATGGATATATCATTTTGAAAATAGTTTATTTTGATTCATTTGATGTGGGCATATTCTGTCTTTATCTTTTTGAAAATATTGAGAAGTAAATTGAATTTCTCCAAGGTAGTGTTATTTTTTGAAATCCTGTTTTTGTTTTATGAGCTTAAACCCCAATTTATGTCAAACTAAATAAATACTGTAAATACTTGAAATCACTTAGTGGACCCTAAATCTATATTCCAAGAAAGTTTAATTTTCAAATGGAATTATTGAAATCAATAGACTTTTTCTATGATATTCAGAGGGTTAAAACATGTATGTTTAGGAAAAGTGCTGTTTGATGCAATTAACCCAACTTTCAGTTTAAAAGTATATAAAAGAAGCACAATGTAAATCAAGTTCATTAATCATTTATTGGTTGAATCATGAAGGAGCTAAATTTTCATTTGTCAGCACATAGAAATTGCACCTTGGGCAGTGAAGAAGTGCTTTTATAATCCACATGTCACCAGTTGAGTCCAAGTCTCCTTCCAGTTACATCAGGAAAGGCATCCAACATTGAATTTTTACCTGTGGTGATTTTCATAAAGAAGAATATTTAAAATTTCAAATAAACTTCACATCATAAACAATTAATCCAAATTTAGTTGTATTTCTGAGAAGGTTCTGCAGTATTTATATGATAACGAATTGTAACTGAGTGAGAATGATGGACAAAGCCTCCAGTGTTCATCAAGACCGTTTCAGAAAAGCCAAATTCTTTTAGCATTAAATAGAAACCAGCATCTCTGAATCAATTGAAAACTGGGTTTTGGAAATCATACCCTGGTTTAAAACTTTAAAAAAATACTGATGAACTCTAAACTTGGCAAAATGGTAATCTAGGATGTTATATTTTAAGTGAAAAATTGAAATAAACATCCAGACTGCACATCTATTTGCTAAATAAATTTACATACAGTTCCACCGAAAACCTGTAGGAGCTGCAAGAAAACTGACAGCAAAAGTTTGCTTGACAAGAGCTTTCTGCAATGATCTTACTGCAAAACTTGCATTTAAAAAGGGTTTCTAGTGTAAATCTACAATACTGGTGCAATCTACCAGCGTTGTGGATTGCTGTCACTCAAATCTTTCTTTGCATGATGTGCAGGTGCTGCTGTTGAATAGATCCTTGTATTCACCTCATTAGTGTCAGTACGTGACACATAAATGTAGGAACACACTAGGCATTAATGTATCTCTCTTCTCAACACCGACCAAACGCTACTAATAGGGGGAGGAGTAAACTGTCAGTGGAAGTGACAGCAGGCGGGAAAGAGAACAGCTTAAACATTGATGTGTTGTGTAAAAACAAATCTCTTCCGCCTCTGTATGTCCCCGTTTTATCATGGTCAGGTCTTACAGACAGCCACATGGTTATTTTTGTATGTGGATATTACGTTAAGAAGGCCTCTTTAGATTTTACCTCAAACACTTTTACTCCAGACTTGGATGTTTCTACCCTCCAAACTCCAAAGTGCAGAAATAAAGGATAAATTAACATCTAATGTCAACACAAAGGTTCCAAGAAAAGGGAGCTATCAATAGTTCTGCTGGTGTTATTGGCCCATCCATCATGCTGACTACACACCACTGAAGGTGGTCTGTTCCCAGCTCCCAGTGATGGCTGGCTCATCTACAGAGGTTTTTAATGAGGACACCTGGAGGCTGCAGAGAAGAATCTGCAATAACTCAATCTGAACTCATAAGACCCTGAGAATGTGAGCTGTCCAGAGTGTGTAGTAGTATGGGTGTGTAGTGTTGATGTGGGACATTGTTTTGGTGTTAGCCACTCACATTTGGAAGCGCCAACTGTTTGGAATGGTTGGGGATGTTGGCTTTTCAACTTAGTATGTATGATTAACCTAGAGGGGAAACATTGTTTCTTTGAAGTGGGGTCTCTTGCTTTGACATACATGCATGCATGTATGTGCATTAAGAAGGGGGTTCAGGTACCTCTCTGGTGGTATTTAGACCCTTCATTTGTGTGGAATCCAGAATCATTATCCCAAAGTGTTGCCAGCTGGAAGCGCTTGGGAGTTCCCATTTGAACTCTATGTGTGTTCTGAAGATGCAGAGAGACTGTGAGAGTCAGAACTGGTTCTCATACCCCTCTGATATTCATGAGCAGCAGAATCTAGCACTATCTTGCTGATTGGCTAATAAATTGTAGAACCACAACAGTGCCACCCAAGGCAACAGACCAGTTTTTGAATTAGATGCAATGCTGGGAGCCAAAGCTAGAGGATGGTGGAGGTTTAACTGAAGCTCACAGATAATGATGGACCGAGGAATCTGAAATGACTTGCAGGAATAATAGCACGTCAAAGTAGGAGCTATTTGTTTTTAGCTAAGTCACTTTTATGGTGAAACTGGAAAAAGGCAGCAATACAGTTTGTGGGATTTTTTTTATGGAACATACTTTAAAATGTGTTTTTTATTGTGCTTTAATATAAAAATTAAACTTCAGAGTATCAAGGAACACATACTTGCATTTATTTCCTTCAAAGTCAATGGGTTTTTCTTATGTCAGGATAAAGGCTGATAGTCAAATGATGTGTCCAGAAGAATATGTATCCAATTGTCAGTTACAAAACTTTTTTTACCAGTGATAGCTCACATGGTGGCCAGTGGCAACTGGAATCATGAGATAAAAGGCCTATCTCTATTAATGTACAATAGTTTTCTGTTCTGATTTTTTTATATCTTTTGTTTATACTCACCTAGTATTGAATTGTCACAAGAGTTGCTGCAGCATATTCCAGCTTCTTTTGATGAAGACAAATTAAATTTGTATTTATTTTGTTTTGATAAATTATCCAATGAGGAGTCAGACTGGACATACGTGCAAGAAAAATTAAAGACAAGGATCTTGAGATGTTAAGGTAAATGAGAGTAATCAATACATGAGGCAAATAATTGACTCGGAACACGAGGAAAACGAAATGTAACTAAAATAACCAAGAGAAGACCGCACACAACAGGTAAAGACAAAAACAGAATTTTCCAATAAAACTAAAATGTTCAGTTTCCCATAAATTTCCATCTTCCTTACATCATTCATTTTGAAAGTATGAAATACATGCACTTTACTAAAAGAAATACCAAGATTTTCACCACTAGATGACAGTGTTAGTCTTTTTTGGTTTAATCCTGCACTTGCTTTTAATTTTGTAAGCAGGTCAGGGTAGGTAAAAACCTGTAAGTGAACTGTTCAGGAGTCTAAAAAAATGAAGCCAGGCATGTACAGAAAGCTGTTCCGCAGAGAACTGGTTTTCTTAAAGTTCCTAGGTTGAACAGACTCCGTCATATTATTCAGGGCCTCCCCGTTTGTGCTTAGGAATTTTTAGGTGTGTTATTTGAAGCTACTGTAGTGGGGAAAAATAGATTTGTCAGTCACTGATTCTGCAAGTTGTCCCACTTGAAATGATGAGAGAAGTTGGTAATGTCCATCATAGGTGCACTTAATCTGTGAGCGACAGAATGTAAAAACATTCCAGAAAATTACAATGCATAATTTTAAAGACTTTTCTTGTGTGATGGTGCAGTAAAGAGAAGTATTTAGCTCCCATCAACAAGCCAGAATTCTTGCCCTCATAAAACTGTTTCTTCTTTAAGATGCTTTTCTCACCCCCAGTTGTTTCAAAAGCATTTGTCCACACCCTTATACAGTCAGACTGCAAATTCTCTACCATGAACAAGACCAAAGAACTGTCAAAAGACACCAAGAGCAATATTATAAATCTGGATAAGACTGGAATGAACCAATCTGCAACAAGAAAGCAGGTTGGTAAGAAAAGATCAACTGTTGGATCATTATTTAGACAATGTATTAAGTACAAGACAACTAACAATTTTTCTAAACCTGTGACTCCATGTAAGATCTCACCTGGTGGGTACAAATGGTCTTGAACAGTGAGACAACAGCCCAGAACTCCACAGGGGGACTGGTCAATGACCTGAAGAGCCCTGGGACCACAGTAACAAAGGTTACCATCAGTAACACTCAATGTTGTCATGTATTCAACTCTTTCAGTGCTTTAAAGGTCCTTCTAGTTAAACCAACACATGGCCAGGCCCGTCTAAAGTTTCCATGAGACCATCTGGGTGATCCAGAGGAGGATTGGGGGAAGGTCATGTGGTCAGATAAAACCATAATGAAACTCTTTGGTATAAATGCCACTTGCCATGTTTGGACTGGTAAGGAAGCTGTGAGCATGTTTTAGGGCCGCTTTTCTGTAAAGGGATGAAAACAACTGATCTGCATTAAAGAAAGGATGAGTGGTGTCCTATCAGTGAGAGGATCCAGGATGAAACATGGCTGGCTCCTCCAGAATGACATTGAACCCAAACACATCACTTAAACAATGACGAAGTTGCTACATAAAAAGAATTTTAAGGTCATTGAATCGTCTAGCCAGACTCTGGACCTCAGTCCAACAGAGAGTCTGTGGAGGGTGTAGAAAATCAGCCCTTGAGAAGGTCTGCATGGAGCTATGAACCGAAATAGCAGCTAGTATGTCCAAACCTGGCGAAGATCTACAGGAAATGTTTGACCTCTGTTATTGCCAACAAGGTTTAAATTGCAAACTATTGAGATGAACTTTTGTTTTGACCAAATACTTATTTTCTGCTCTGTTATACAAACAAATTCTTTAAATGTAATCAAATGTGATTTCCCTGATTATTTTGTTTACATTCAGTCTCTCACAATTGAAGGTACTTATGATGAACATTGCAGACCTCTGTCATCTTTTCAAGTAGGACAACTTGCAGAAGCAGTGATTGTCAAGTCTTTTTTTTCCCTCACTGACTATTTTTAAGTGTCTCTGAATGTGTGTATGAGTGCACAAAAGTTATAATTCCCAGGCATTCGTCAACAGTGTCAGGGAGGTATATTAATATTTTCTATATCAACATTACTTAAAAATAGTCTTGGATCAATGTGGTGTTGATGTTTTCTGTGAGGCTTAAGTCTCAAGTATCTTTGGAGAAAAAGTATTCTTTGTCAGGCTCAGTGGTCAACTTTCCATAGTCATTTCCTCCTCCAAAACTAGTATTTACCTTCAATATGGTTGGCATAGGCTGCACGGAGGCTCAGGGTGGGTCATTAATTACAAAGCAATTCAAAACTAAGCCACTGAATAGTAAATCTATGCTTCTTTTCAGCAGCTATGTAATAATCAAGCACAATGAGTGTTGTGTCTCAGGTCTTTTCTTAAAAAAAAAATGAATGCCTTATAAAAGAATGCACTCAAGTATGCTGAAGTGACTTGTGTAAAAGCTCTGCAAACATTCTGAAAACTTGGTTAAAACTACCATATTACTACATGTTAAATATACCATAAACTATCTGATTTGCACACGTTTATTTCTAATCTTTCCACAAGGTCACACATGGTGCAACACAAGCTAAAAAGTATCCTGTTTGCCTGTTTTTACATTCAGATCCCATTGAAAGGTGCATGCTGGCAGACACGCAACAACACAAAACCCTGCTCCCTTTGAGTCTAAACCATTAAAGCCACATATGTCCATTCCCTAATTGGTGGTTCTGTTTTCAAAGGGGTGATTATGTCTTTAGAGACATCCTCTCTGTGCAAGGTGTCTCGCTGCAGTCCATCTCCAATGCCAGAGGGGACAAAACAGGCACCCTTCTCTCCTCTTGGGGCAAGGGGCCGTTGACACCAATAAATCCCCCCTTCCACTTCTTCCCCAGTGTGGTGGGGTTATGTCAGGAATGTCCTGGGTCTTATTGTCACTGGTGCTCTGTTTTTGGTAACCCATCACCAGGCATTCTTTGCTGCTTACGCTGCTCCCTCCCTCCCCCTAACACACTACACATGAGCACAAACACACACATCCTCAAACCAAAGGTTCTGTGTCCCTTGGTCCCTAACTCTGAATAGACTACCTCAGCTGAATGCGACAGACAGGCAGGCGTCAGGACGTCAGGTTCTACAGCCAAAGTTGAAAATTGCATCCCAGCAGGGAAATGCTGCCAATTATGTTCACCTGTTTGGTTCTGCTCTTTTAGAGAAAAGAAATGACAAAAAGCCTGAATGCCTCCACCTCAATGTCTGTGGGAATTCTTACTTTTTAGTAGTTGTTATCAAAGAACTTGATCGAACTTTATCAAAGAATGGAGATTCAAACAAATGAACAATTTCAAATTAAAGTTGCATGAAAAAATGTTTTGGACAACTGTATTTGTTCAGCAGAAAAAATAGAAATAGAAGGAGCCTTAAATAGAGTAGTTGACTGTAGAGAGAGAGAAAAAACAATGAAACACTGAATTTAAAGTAAAAGGTAGTCTGGTTGATGAGGTTACTTTTCCTGGTTAAAAATATTAATCTTAAATCTTTACCAACATTGTAATTTACCGGTACTTTAGTGGCAGATTCATTGTGATATTTATCATGCTCTTTGCCAAAAAAGCTTAGGAAGCCCTAAAAATAAGTGACCTATGAGTTTTTATTCTTGATTAGACATTTGCTATAATAAATTGCATTATATTTAGATCACTAAACATATTTTTTATGTTGATTTTGGAAAATTAGAGTTCATTGGCTGCACAGTGGCGCAGTGGTTGGCGTTCTTGCCTCACAGCAAGAAGGCTCCCAGTTGAGGTCCCGGCTGGGGGACCTGAAACCTGAAACAGAACACCAATGGGGGACCTTTCTGTGTGGCGTTTTCATGTTCTCAACGTGCATGTGTGGGTTTTCCCCCTGGGGACTCTGGCTTCCTCCCAACGTCCAAAGACATGCTTCATAGGTTAATAGGTTACTCTAAATTGTTCCTAGGTGTGAATCTGAGTGTGCATGGGTGTGTGATTGTGGCTTTGTGGCAGACTGGCGACCTGTACAGGATGTCCCCTGCCTTTGCCCACAAGTGGCCGGGATAGGCACCAGCAGCCCTGAAAAGGGACAAAACTGCTTAGAAGATGAATGAATGAATGCAGTTCATTGTGTTAAATTGTACTTTTTTATGATCATAAAAGAGGACTTAGACAGAAACCTAATTTCTAAAAAGTTTGGGATTAAAACCTGACTGTTTTGAAATAATTTGGCTAAAAAACGAATATAAAATTAAAATCATGCTCATCAAAGTTGTTTCTAAATAAAATAATTGGATGATCCCATGATGGGCTTTTTGACCTGGTTAGAATAAGAGGCATGTGCTTGTATATCGCTTTTCATACTCATGCACACATTCATGCACTAGTAGCATTAGTGGTGCCATGCAAGGCTTCAATCAAGCCACTGATAGCAATATGGTCTTCAGTGTCTTGCACCAAAGCACTTTGACACTTAGGCAGGCAGAGCAGGAGTTGAACCTGCGGTCAGAGGTTACCTGCTTTGACTATGTGCCACTCCAGTATGTATGAATGAATCTAACTCTTGAATCAACAAGAAAGGGAAGGATGGACAGAGTTATGTTCAAGCAGTTAAGCTACATTCACACTGCTCTCTGCAAAATGTGTTCAAGCAATCACTTCCACTGAAAAGTCTATGTAAACGCACATATCTGCACATTCAAAAGTCCTTCTAGCCATGCAAGTTCCCATGACCATTTTTGGAGTCTATGTACAAAACCATGGAACACGTGTTGCTCCTGCTCCTACACCTGGCTGTGGTTCCTGTCTCCGGCTTGACTCGCGCCTTTGACTGTCCCCACAGCCACGGCTGGATGAAGCTCGTCTGCTGGACTTTTATATATGAAGTTGTAGATTTAGATGAGTTAATTCTTCTCTAATCGCCTGTCCGTCCTGGGGGAGGATCCCTCCTTCATGTGGGCACCCCTGAGGTTTCTTCGTTTTTTCCGGAATCCGTTTTTTTTTGGGAGTTTTTCCTTACCACGAAGGGGGGTCTAAGGGCAGGGATGCCAGTATAGCATAGTCAGTTTGTTAGTTCATTTTAGTATTTTCCTATTGAACTCTTTGTATTCGTGATCCTTTTAAGTTAATGTTTTACTTCGAAGCCCATCGAGACGACTGTTGTTGTGATTTTGGGCTGTACAAATAAAATTGAATTGAATTGAATTGAAAGTTAAACCAGGGTGAACTTTTTTATTTGGTAGTGACGTTAACATGGTGTTCTTTTTATTTCACAGAAGAGCCAATTATTTAAGAATTGATCATAGAGGAGAAATAGTTTGTCACCGGGCGGAATTATATGACACCAAGTCGAAATAGAGCTGTGAAAGCAAAAGCCTGGAGCAACATTCACAAGATTTGCACCACTTTGACATTTAGCACCAAGCCTCTTCCAATTGTAGGTTCCGGACATAAGCTAGTAAACAGTAGAAAAAGAAGATGAATCTCAAAATGCTTGTTATTATTCCCAGGCATATGATACACCATATGATATCCCAAACGCCCAGAGTGAATGTAGCATAAGGAATAAAATTTAAAATATGCAAGTTTCCCTTAGATTCAGGTTTTACTATGTTCACCTGCTAGTTTAAGGTACACTGCTGCATCCCTCTCACCTTGAGTCTTTCTCACCTGTCTCGGAATGCTTTTTAGTTCAACTTTATTACCTGAAGACACTGTGGGTCTATTTATTGCCAGGACTCCACAAGTTCATTCTCTATCTCATAACAAATAGACTCACACATGGTTATTGTGTACTTAGCTCCATCTTCTTTCATTCATTCAGAGGTCCTGCATCTCTGGGTCACCTGGCTGCATTTGAGCTCACCCTCATGCCAAACCCCAAATACCAGAAGTTTGATTTGTTGTTTAGTGGAGATGATGTATGTTTTGTTTTTGTGTGTGCGTGTGCTTGTGTGTGTGTGTGTGTGTGTGTGTGTGTGTGTATGTGCCTGGGTGGGTGAGTGGAATTTGAAGGAGTAGGTAGACTGTACACATGTTACAAAGTGAGGCGCCATTGCGGCCTAAAAAACTATTAGACTCTGTAAATACACACTGTGGTGAAAGTAAACATTCTCAGCATGCCATCTAGGCACACAGCGGGGTACGGGGAGACAGCAACTGGACAGACTGAGGGGGAGGTGTGTGTGCTACACTGTTTATGTGTGCACACTGGGAGCACAGCAGCAATCTGTGTGTTGGGAGGAGATTGATATGGAAATATATAGATTTTGCTTGAGGGAATACTGACTGTGGATGTAATCAAGATCAAGCTGAGAAGTTAAGTAATCATGATATGGCTGAATGTGTCATGACAACCAATTATTTATTCCAAGCTTTTACTGTTTGTGTGGGCAGGTGATGAGTGCAGGTTCCCCGTCATCAAATCTGGCCAAGAGGGCCATCATAAAGAAAATGATTATGTGTTAAAAAATCAAAACACCATGCATTTGCTGAATTTGGGACACGTGCTGGCAATAGGGAGAAAGCTCAAGTAACCATGGAAACAGAGCTCAGAATATGCACTCTTCTCAGCCATGAGTGCGCCACGTTGCCCACAACTCTATTTTTAGGCCTAACTTTGGGCATCCAATATCTGTTACATCTAACAAGAGTTGGACTGAGATATCAACAAGCATGACTCTAGAAATGTGACTCTAACAGTATGTGTCCCATTAAATGGTAGCAGCCGAAGAGTACACAGCACATCCAAAAGCTTGGCCTGTGGTTCTAACTGCTCTTAAACTGGAACTCCAATCACACAGAGCAGCTACAGTAAAATACCACGAAATATTGGAGATTTTCTTCTCAAATCCCAGCTAAGACATAACTATCAGGATCAATTCTACCCGTTATGACTGATGAATGATTTGCGTCATTGGAAAGATTATCTACCTGTCCACTTAATTAGTACAGACAGGACTTGTTGGCAGTAACTAGAGTTTTGATTACAATCACCTGTAATTTGACCACAGTCACCTGTTGTTAGTCAGCAAAGACAGTCAATGTGTTGATGTGGTGGAATCTAATGAATTCTGTGGCTGCTGCTGACTCCAGGATCACTTTGTGAGCTCTTTTATTGACCCGTGGCCAAGAGAAGATAAGCAGCTCACTCTGATTCTGAACCAGGACAGCACCTTAAGCAAAACGGCTTGCCTGTCTGTCTAACACAAATATGCAATGTGCCTTTCTCCAAAATTAGCAAATGATACGCAAACATGCTTTCACACACATATACAGGACTACAAACCACAGCTGGAATTGATGTAATGGAATGAATGGGTATCATCTGTAGTCTTTCTGCTTGTGTGTGCCCTCTAATGATACCCTGTCATCGTCAATAACCTCACTGGTGCTGATTTGCTGGCTTCTCCTGCATGGGGTTTGTGTCTTCAGCCATCTTCACGTGTTTGCCCAATAAAAGCACTGTCTGTACCTGCATGTGAGATCATCCTTCTCTGCTTGCTCTCTTTGACATTTAGGTCCAAGCTTGTCTCTGCGCTTTCTGTAAAAGTTTCTTCATTTACCACCCACAACTCCCCATTGAACCCCAATTCAGCAATCATTGGGAGACAGGCTCATTTTCCTCACCACAGAGCGTGTCATCCCTTTCCCCCCCTCCGCTCCCACATGATCCTCATCTTAATTGTCTCCAGGCCTTTATTTAACCCTCCTGCTAGTCAGCAAACATTCACTTTATCTTTTCATTCAATGTGCATGAAGCATCCAAACACGCTTTATTATTGTGAGGCCATTTGTATGCTGATGAACATGCAGACAGGTTGTGACAGCTGATAATGACGCAGAGCCTCCTGACAGAATCAAGGCCACCCTGGTCTCCAGAAACACAGTGGATATTGATGTTGATGGCACTGACTGGGCGTTTATTCCTCATTTTCACAAGCAAAATGTTTCAATCAGCATGTCTGCAGCTTTGACTTGGTGTCATTTTACATCAACATAACATTATGAAGTAGTTTTTTCATTTGTGTATAAATGGAAGAGTGGATTTCATCACTGTTATGGTGTTGCAGATTTGTCTGAAATTAAGGGTGGATTTGAAGAAAGATGTTCCCTTGATGTTGTAAAAAATGAAATGTATTATACTAACAGGGCTTCTATTTCTAAAGCCTGGATAACTCAGTGAGGGTCTAAAACTGCAGAGTTAAAATGTTTGTAATAAATGTGAGCTTTTCAGGTCAATATGTGGTCTGGTGGGACAATAAAATGTTTGACATCAAAATTGATATTTGAAATGTGGGTATGTCACTTGTTGATTTGATGAGTGGAATGTGTGGGGTGTTAATGGGAAACTTCAGTTTGTTTGGCATAGTTCTGCTGAGGAGGACCGCCTCAGGAGTTCGCTCAAGGACCACCTGCTGGTTCCCGAACCTCACTCTGGGAAGGAGTGATCTTCCTGGCTGGGGAGCTCTTATTCTGAAAGGTGCTCACCTAACTGGCTGGAGCCAGGGCGGCGTATTGCCTTTCACACGCTTCTAAAATACTCTCCGGGCAGAGCCTGAAAGGGTTACTGTTTCCCAAAGTGCTTCATTCTGCGCAGTCGAGAGGGGGCGGCTGAGTGGCGCCGTCGAGTCAGAGACGCAGATTCTGAAAACCCCGAGACATCATCAAGAAAGAAGCTGACAGCAAAGAAAGCAGCCCCCTCCTGCTCTTTCTCTTTTCCTCAGCTGGCATGCTGCCGTCCTTTTTCCTCAGCTTACCAAATCCTCCTCTCTGTTTCTGTCACAATAACTGAGCGGCAAGTGTCAAGTCCAACTCCGCCCGCAAAAAAACACCACAACGCACAAGATGCGCCCAGTGGAAAAGCTCTCAGACATTAGTCACTGTTCTGTTTAAGTCGTTGTTCTTATTTACAGAATAATACAATAAAAACAACCCCGTGCAATGACTCCTCAGTTTGGTTCAGCGAGTCTCCCTGCGCGTTACAGACGCATTTAATTAGCCATTTCTCACACGTGTTGCAGTTCTCCAATTAACTAACGTCAAAAACAGTTGACCATTGTTTTATTGGCTTCTTTGTGATGCCCCCCCTCCTATCCCCCTCTCATCCTCTGGGGCGGTAAGACTTGAACAGGCGCCGCTCTGCCTTAGTTCACCTCTGTACAAATACGTCAGTAGAACTTCCACAGCGCAGGCGATCCCATCCACGTCTCATCACTTGACACCGTTTGAAATGGATGAATCGTATTTTACGCATTATGTTAAGGCGTCGGATCTCTGCCACCAGCGTGTGCGTAGACAGTAGGGATGAGGGCTCCCTCGGCTGCGCGCGCTCAGACAAATGAATGCCAGTTCTTTGGAGGCGTTCGAGGTATGCGCTGCGCATTTCACGGCGCAGTAAATCAGGCCTTTCTAAAATGACTGTGACGGCGTGGAGCGTCAGGCAGTCCACAGTCAGCGAGCCTCTGCTGCTTGTTAAATAACTCTGCTCTACTTAGGAACCCAGCCATATGCGCACTGTGGATGGAAGACAGAGGGTAGTCTAACTGCACGTACTTTTTACGCGTGTTGGGAGGTTGTTCGGCAGGAGTCAAGGCAGCAAAGATGTCATAGAAAACAAAGGAAATGTAGTCACCTCTTGCATGGAAAGGTTTGACATTGTGATTGAGACAATGGGCTCAGATGATTTACACCAAACACGCCCCCTGGATGCACTCGCTTTAAGCAACGTGGCTTGACACTATTGCATGTTGAAAAGATAGACTTTATTGCTAAAACGTGTAACCATAACATTTACACTGATATGTCTTTATTTTTTTATTCATTCTCTTTTTTGTCATTTTTCAGAAATATTCAAGTAGACATCCTCCATTTATCCTGGTATAGTCTGCTATTCTCTTTTCTTATGCTCTCTATACTCACAAATCGTTACAATAATAAATAAAACAGATTTATTTCTACAATACTATGTATTCCCAAAAAGCTGAGTCCACGCCTTTATATATATTTTTAACCTCAACTTTTTTTTTTTTTTTTTTTTTTTTTACAATTTAATTATTATTGATATTATTACCATTATACAAAAACTCTAGGCAGCATTGCAGTGAAATATCAGTCAGTTGAAAAACAAAAAAAGTCACCTCTTGGAGAAGTGTAGCATATTTTCAATGTCTTATAAAACATGTCAACCAAACAAAAGATGCCCTTCCTCATGAAGTTCTCCTGCCCTCCCAGTCCAAAAAAAAAAAAACGTTTCAGGGTTGAGAATAAAATATGGTCCTGGTTCAATTAGAAAAAAATAGCTGCATTTTTCTTAAATATGTACAATGTTGGTATTTCACTTAAAATGCTATATAAAAAAATAGATTTGCTATGGTGCCCACCTCTGTAGAGAGTTAACAGTGCAATAGAGACCGTGTTTCCAGTCCACCCCTCCGTCAACCTGCACGTGCTGCTTCCTTAAAGCAAATCAGCACGAGCACTTGCACTCTGAGATGATTGGGTATTGCACCTGTATCCACGTACAGTATTTCTGTCTTAGAAAGCCTTGGCAGTACCACCGCAGGAAAATCTTGTTGATTGACTTGGCGGGTTTGCATGACATGCCCTCAGGGAAGGAGCACGAGCGCTCAGAGAAGCATTTTCCCTCTTTGATGTACCGGGGCCAGAACCTCACTCCCAAATCCTTCCAAGTGTACACCACGGGGCAGTGCGTGTACGTCCACAGCCACTGCAGGAATTTCCTACGGGCTTTCTTACCCACTTTTACCCTCTTTCCATAAGGAGTCTCTGTGAGGTCCAGCTTTTTAATCTCGTTTGGCATGGGCCCCTGCAGCTTCACCTGGTAATCTGAAGCAGAGAGGTTCACCTGCAAGGGCGAGCTGATGGACATAAAGTTTGGGTCAAAGTTGCTGCCGAGTTTTTTCCTGAGAGTCCTCTCGGCCAAGTCCTGCTCGCGGGGGTCGTACTCTGGATCGGGGTCCTCCCTCAAGTCGGGGACGGGGAGGTGGTCACTGGGCGATGGACGGAGGCGAAGGTAGTGCTGGGAAAGTCCAAGGTGAACGCATAGCAGTGCGTAAACGAGGAGCGTTTGAGAGAGAGGCATTATTCCTCTTCCTTTGTAGACAGGTTCTCCTCTCGTGAAAACAGTTCAGTTCTTGTCCTGGTTACCGCGCTCTCTGCAACGAGTAACCCGGAACTTCATAAATAGTAGAAGTTCAGTCACCAACGAGACGATGCTTTTAATAGCCCACGTTGGCTTTGAATGCCAGAGAGCATTAAGGGCGCCTTTACCTTGTCAACTTCGCCGCACTGTGAGATGCCCTCGCTTTCCACAGAGCTCTAATCAACAAGTAGATCTAACTACAAGAAAGCAATAAGTGCCAAAAACAGAGAAAACTCTTTTCAAAGTCTTCCCTGCCTCACCCCGCTCCTCAAATTCACTTTGGATTTCTTTCGGTTGTCATGGTTACCCAGGGGACTCAAAGCAGCGACGAACTTTCTAAACTTGATGACAGGCGGGAGCAGCATGGAATTAAGTGTCTTTTTTTCTTCTTCTTTTTTCCTGAAAAGACAAACAGATCCGGCTTGTCCCGTGAGAGAAGGGTGCACAAAAGAGGACTTCAACAAGTTTGAAATGTCACGCGCCCAGCAATGAGGAGCTGCCTTGGCCAATGTTATTTTTACGCACAGCTTTCATAAACCAGGTCTCTCTTAACTGACGCTCTCAAGCTTGACAAAAGTTCCAGGGCGCACCGTCCATTGGCTGAGGAAAGAAAAAAAGCCAGTCTCTTCTGTTATTCCGACAGCGTTTACGTGCAACTAAAAATGTCCAGAACTTAGTGCACCCATTTATATTTTCCAGAAGATGTTCCAAATCTCATATCTTTTATTTTACACGGATCCCCTTAGGGTGGATTATTTCCACGTGCGCGTGTATAACAGCAAAACTCAAGAAAATTGTTATTTTCTTTTTTTCTTCTTCTCTTTAGTTTAGTTTTTCACAATGACGCGCGGAGCTGGTGCATTTCCACTGCAGGCTGCAATGAGCGTCGACCAGAGTTCAGAGTTTGCTTTAGTGCAGCATTGATGAATCCTCTCAGAAAAGCTCCAAATCTCAATGTCGCTGCATGTCGAGCCGGTCCATCATCTGGAGCGCTTTTGCCCGAGCTCCGCAAGCGGTCAATTCCTGAGGGAGCCTCTACTCCTTTAAGAACTGCAACAGAAGCTCCTACTGAGTCGCTCCTACTTCAGGAGTCTAAGAGGCTTGGCGCTGGAACCTTTCTTTGCTTAGGCACACTGTGTGTGAGCGTGTCTGCAGCGAGTGGTGCTCAGTCCCAAGTTAAATATCCTCCTCCGATGGTACAAAGTGTCAGAGAGGCCTGCCCACCCCAGCTACTTTCACTGTGATTGACAGCCCCGGGCTACCCCCCTCCCCCCTCTCACAACGTGGAAAATATCAACCTCAATGACAAGGACCAACTGGGTCCTAAAGCACGAGTTTTATCCGTATTCCAGATCAACAGAGAGCTGTGCGTAAAAGCGCACGTCTATCCTCTCTCCAGTCTAAGAGGTAACTGTATTTTCCTGCAATTTTACTCAAGACTATCTGTGATGCACTATTAGGTTCAATGCGCTGTCAATATTCAGCTCAAGCCTGGCTCATTTTCCTGGGCTTGAACTTTCCCATGAAATTAATGGGAATCGTTGCAAAGCATTTCTGCGGGAAAAGGGGGCATTGCATTCCACCTTTGTTCACCGGGATTTGGGTCCACACAGGAATTGACCGGTTGAACTCAGAGGTCACAAAATAGGTGCATAATTAAGGGCTATAAATGGCCATGGATAACTAAGTGGTACCTTTCCCATACTAAGCAGTCATTAGGCCTTGTTGAACTTTTTACTTTTGATCCCTTCTATAAGGGAATTTGGAAATTATCCAGGCACACATTTACTGATCAAAATAATACTTTGAACAATTTGTTTACCACTAGTATCTTATGATTACACCTCTGAGGTCATATTTGAAAACAGACTTCTTATATTAATGAAGTAAGTTTATTTATAAAAATAGCATTGTTATTTGCTTCATTGGTCTAAATAATAATCTTACTTTTTTCCTAGTTATCTCTTGAAAGGTGCATTTTTTGTATCTGCTCTGTTGCTCTGATGATAAACTGAAACAGTTCTTATCTTGTGAGGTGGTCACTAGAGGGCGTTGATCCAGCATGTGGTGGGTTTGATCCAAGGGTCTCCCCCTCTCTCCCTCACTGATAGCTCATGTTTAAGTGCATGCAGGGAATTAATGTTTTTCTGTAGCTTTCTATAGCTTTCTATAGCTTTCTATAGCTTCTATAGCACAGCCCTATGAACCTGCACACAAACCTTGTAGAGAAGGATCACAGCTCACCTGACAAACTTACCTGAATTGTAGGAAATAAAAGCTTAAAACTTATGTGTGATAAAACTAGTAAATGTGGTTTTGGTGTTTTTAACATGTTCTTGTAGTATTTTTTCTCATGATGGAGGACAGATTGTGAAGAAAATTAATCTTAAAGTTGCATTTCCGTATTTTTTTTATTCAAATCCTTGTGAATCAGGAGCAGATGAAAAACTTTTGTTGGTAAAAGCCGGTAGGTGGGTTGTAGGTACTACAGTTGGCAGGCCACAAGATCCCTGCTCCACTCCATTCTCATGCATCCAGTTGCAGATCTATTTTTGTCTTCATTTTCCTTGTCTGAGCTGGTATTTGGCTCAAAACTGAACAGTTGGATAATTCCACTATTGCTCGCCATTTTTGTTGCAACGGTAAGGTTATGTTGGGAGTGTGAGAGGCTGTAAACTAGGGGTAGACAGTCTAAAAGATGGACGAGGACAGGCTAACTCTGCTGCAACAGTCCTGCCCACAACTCAAAGGTAAATCTCTGAGGAATATCCTGTTGCTCTGCAGAAACTATGATCTAGGAAAAAAAACAACTTTTTTTCACTTTGCCTAAAAATTGTATAATTATAATTAAAAGATCACTGGGAACACTTTGAAAACAGATCAAAAGATGACTGAAGTGGGACTTTTAGTCTGGACCGTAAAAGTATAAGCAAGTTTCCTTTTCTATCTTTTCTGATTACTACAAAAAAAAAAAATCAGCCTCCATTTTCTTTCATAAAGTTCCCTGTATACACACAGTCACAATCTAGTTAATGATTAGAGTTCCAGTAGACTGGTCTCAGTGGGCAGCGGGGACAGTAAGACTGGGCCGGCCACTGTAGAAGTGGTCGTCCCTATTGTTTTTCACCCCATGTCTTGCGGCGGCGCACCGAGAGAGAAACCCCATGCAGGGAAAAACACTTCCCTTCCTTATTCCGTCTGAAACACTAATACTCAAGCAGCCTAGCAATAAGTCGACCCCCATCCCCTGGCTAATTACTGGAGATAAAGACAAGAAGGGAGGAGTGGAGTAGAGTGCTGAGCATGGTGGGAGTGCGGACAGGGGTTTTAACACAGTGGTGGTGCTAGATGGCAGTTTACTGTGGAATGGCTAATTAAATAACTGCATTAAAGGACCCCAGCTTACTTTAACGAAGCTCATCAGCCTCTGACAAGTGAGATGCTGGGCAGGTGGGGGGAACTGGGGCGGTGTTGGTTCACCATAGAGGAAAGAGGTGGGACCGCTGCTGAAAATTGGCCTTGTATAACAAGGGGACTTAGCTCTTTGGTTTTCGAATGATTGTTCACGCTCCCTTAGGCCTCAATAGGGCGCATGTGAGGGCGCGCTGGGGGTGGGAGGGTAGTGGCCCTTAGGCACAGATAGGACCCCCTTCTCCTCATTTGCTATGAATGCTACACACCCGCACACTCATTCACACCCCCACAACTCTATACAAAAGCCTCTGCCCAAGGTCCAGACAGGAGCTTAGCCAGCACATCGGCACAGCAAGGGCCAAGCTCGGCCAGACTGGCTGACTGTGCCCACTGGGGAACGGTAGAATGGCAAAGAGGGGTGGATGGACCCGAAGTGTTTGGAAAGGACAGCGGTGTAAACACAAGAGTGTCAGAAACTAGCTTAGCCAAGTAGAGCCTGACCCACAAGGTCAGCAGTGTTTGAGTCATAAAGCAGTAACCAGACAGAGAAGAAGGAAAAAAGTTATCTGTTTTTAAATTAAGTTTGTTTTAGACGCCCCTGTGGCAATACAAAATGTCTAAGCGAATTTTAATCTATTGTTGGTCATATTAATTGACCAAAAGGTTATATCTTTTGGTCAGTTAATATGGTGTTGCTTTAAAGCTAATAAAACTTTACATACAAGACAGATATTTTTTGTCTCGCATGAGATACCCTAGTGGTTCAAGATACAGTAAAAATGCTCAATGTTCGTATACAGGGAAACAGGTTTTTTTGCAATTGTTGATCAATAAAACAAATTTTACTCCCCCCTCTCTCATCTCCCATTGTACTTCTATCTTTTCTTTCTTTTTTTTTAAAACCAAACTCTGTCTCTGGGTCTTAACCCAAAGCAGATGCCGTGGAAAGCATATCAAAAATCTGTCTCCCGTTAGTGCTACTTTTGAAGCCCCTTCTACATTTTTTTCTTCTACCCAGAAATTCATCGTAAAGTTATTTTCACAAAATGCCCAGTAAACAGCATCAAAGAGGTATTCTACCCCTAAAGAGAAAATGGTAGTTTTCATGCAGTTTGTTGTTGTTACTGAAGGAGCAGTGAGCCATGTTGCTGCTCATTTTGAAGTCAATCTGAGCTGGGTCCTGCATTCTTTGTTTCGATTACAACATTCCAGTCAAGATGGAGAAAATGCTGTATGATCAAAAGCTGTGATTAATAGTGATCATATCGTAGACAGCTCATTGGTTTTTTGAACTGCCGGTGGGGCCTGCTTTGAACTCAGAGACTGACAGACACGAGCAATGCCAGACAGCATCCCTGTGACACATGCAATCTGTAAATATATAGACTTTGTTGTAGTTTTCACATGTTTTCAATTAGTCGTTACAGTAACTTCAACAAATATGAGTGCATGTTTGCAGGACCAAACTGTAGAACACATTGGAAGTCCTCATCTGTCCTTATAGACAATTATGGTTTTGGTTGTTTGTTTTTTACTTTGTTTTACAGTAAATCAGATCAGAAATCCTTGTGTCAATGGTAAGTTTTAAGATGAAAAAAAAAAAAAACTCTGACAAAAAGGAAGTTGGTTGTAAATATATTAATTATCCATTGTTTTAAAAGTGCCATCTTCAATTATGTAAGACATTTGATGTTGTGATGGTCCTAATTTGACATCTGCAGGACACTAATGCACAGGTTTGGACATTTTCTTCCTCACAGTTCTAGATTGAGGGGATTTGGCATTTGCTTTTCTAAAAAATGTAATATTTATTTTTCAACACTATGGCGCAGGTTTGGAGGTCAAGGATGTACATTCAGGATCATAAATATTTGGACAGAGAAACATTATTTCACATTCTTTCTAATTTAGTTTATGTACAGTACCACAGTGAATATTAAATAAAACTACTCAGACGCCATTGAAGTGCAGACTTTCAGCTTTTATTCCATGGGTTGAACAAAAAGATTGCATAAAAATGTGAAAAACTAAAGCATTTTTTAAGCACAATCCCTTAATTTCATGGGCTTGTAAGTAATTGGACAAATGAAATAACTGAAAACAAAATGGTCATTACTAATATTTGGTTGAAAACCCTTTGTTGGCAATGACAGCCTGAAGTGTTGAACTCATGGACATCACCAGATGCTGGGTTTTCTTCTTCTGAATTCTCTGTCAGGCCTTCACTGCAGCGGCTTTCAGTTGCTGTTTGTTTGTGGGCCTTTCTGTCTGAAGTTTAGCCTTCAACAAGTGAAATGCTGCTCAATTGGGTTAAGATCAGGTGACTGACTTGGCCATTCAAGAATATTCCACTTCTTTGCTTTAATAAACTCCTGAGTTGCTTTGGCTGTATGTTTTGGGTCCTTGTCCATCTGTATTATGAAATGCCGTCCAATCAGTTTGGCTGTATTCACCTGGATCTGCGCAGACAGTATGTCTCTGAACACCTCAGAATTCATTGGGCTGCTTCTGTCCTGTGTCACGTCATCAACAAACACTACTGTCCCAGTGCCACCAGCAGCCATGCACGCTCAGACCATCACACTGCCTCCACAGTGTTTTACTGATGATGTAGTGTGCTTTGGATCAGGAGCTTCTCCACGCCTTCTCCATACTTTTCTCTTGCCATCATTCTGGTAGAGGTTGATTTTGGTTTCAACTGTCCAAAGAATGTTTTTCCAGAACTGTGCTGGCTTTTTTAGATGATTTTTTAGCAAAGTCCAATCCTTCCTATTCTTGAGGCTTATGAGTGGCTTGCATCTTGCAGTGTACCCTCTCTATCTACTTTCATGCAGTCTTCTTTTTAAGGTAGACTTGGATTTTTGTTGAATCTCCTGCAGCGGACAGCTCCCGAGTCGCGCGCGTGCTCCCACCTGTGCTCTCAGGTTCAGACATTTCTCTGGAGTATTCACTGATACAAACGAGACTGGAGGCACTTTCAGCTTTCCGGCAGCCATCAACCTTGTCACCACGAAGAACTCACAGCAGGTGGCTCCGCCTTTATTTATACTGACAGGTAACTGTGCGCAAAACAAAATAGTTCCCCAAACAAGAACACGTAAAGATATTCATCGTAGTTCAACACCCCCACTCGATGAAATCACAGGCTTTCACATAACATCAGTATTAATTTCCAAACATATAAGAACTAAACTTTTCAATCTTGGCTCTTGGAGCAGACTTCGTGAACACATCTGCAACCATGTTTTCTGTCGGGCAATACTCCAAAACAACTTTACCCTGCAACACATTGGACCTGATGAAATGGTATTTTATATCCACATGTTTGCTCCGCTGGCGATTTACAGGGTTCCTTGCTAGGCGTATAGTCCCTTGGTTGTCCTCGAACAGTTTGGTTGTTGGTTCAAAGTTGGGGTCCATATCCTTCAAAAGTTGTGAGAGGTGAAGCGCTTCTTGAATGGCGGCGGCTAATGCCATGTATTCAGCTTCACACGTTGACAGAGCAACAGTTTGCTGTTTCTTTGTTTTCCATGACACAATGGCTCCGTTTTGGCTAAGGCTGAAGCAATAGCCTGTAGTACTCCTTCTGTCCTCTAGGTCGTTAGCCCAATCAGCGTCAGAGTAGCCCATCAGTTCAAGTTCAGTGTCACATTTATTATAACACAGTCCATAATCCTTGGTTCCTTGTAAGTATCTGTACACATGTTTCAGTGCTGTCATGTGTTTTTCCCTGGGATCAGACATGTATTGAGACAGCCTGCTGACAATCCAACTTATGTCCGGCCTAGTACAGGTCATGATATAGATAAGGCTTCCTAACATGCCCCTGTATTTCCTCTGATCTGTTTTGGCCCCTTCTGGAGTTAGATCACATTTGATTTCACTGGGAGTTGCCCTTGATTTGCAATCAGACATTTCAAACCTTTCCAAGATTTTGAGAATGTACCTGGTTTGATTCATTCGAACAGAATCCTTTCCCTGTGAGAAATCAACTCCTAGAAAATGAGCAAGTTGCCCGAGGTCTTTCATTTTAAATTTACTTTTTAGTTTTTCCTTGACCTCCTTTAAACACACCTCATTGCTTGCAGCCACAACTATGTCATCAACCCACACTAACAGGATGACCTTTTCCTCCTCAGAGAGTTTAGTGTAAATACAGTGATCAGTCTGACTCTGCACAAAATTGTTCTCAAGTAGAAAATCATGAAGCATGAGATTCCAATTCCTACCAGACTGTTTGAGTCCGTAGATAGATTTGTTTAACTTGCAAACCAATTTAACCCCATTTTTTGATTTAACCTGAAAACCTTCTGGTTGGTCCATGTATATTTCGCAATCAATAGGTGCATGCAGGTATGCTGCTTTAACGTCCATTTGGTGTAGTGTCAGGTCATGCTGTGCAGCCAGCTGCATCAAAACACGCAATGAGGTCAAGTCAGCTGTCGGGGAAAATGTCTCAGAATAGTCAAGTCCTTCCACCTGACTGTATCCTTTTGCCACATACCTGGCTTTGTAAGTTTCTTTCCCTGTGTCATCTTCTTTAAGAGCATACACCCACCTTCCCCCCACTGTTTGTCTACCCTCTGGTAACGGCACAAGTGAGAAGGTGTCAGTCTCTTTAAATGTTGCCATCTCATCTCTCATGGCCTTTTTCCATTTCTCTGCTGATGGTGATGCCAGAGCCTCTTTAAAGGTTTGTGGCAGTCCAACTGTAGCCCTGTAACAGTAGTCAATAGTCAACTCACGGTCATGTACCACACACTCATAGTCCTCCAAGTACTTAGGCTTTTTTCTAGCTCTACCAGTTGAAAATTGAGTCTGTGCGTCAGTGTCTTCGTTAGTGTCTGGTTTTGTGCTCTCTTCCTTGTCTGTTTCTTCTCTTTGTGTCTGCGTTTCTGTCAGTTCAGGTAGTGTAGGTACCCACTCCATGTACTGGTCCTCCGCTTGGTCAGTCTGTGTCTGACTCTCAGTCTTTTCACTCGTTATAAACTGGACCAGCCTGTGTTTCTGAACTTTGTTTGACTCTGGAAAATAAATCATGTAAGCTGGTGAATGGCGATCGAAACCCACAAAAATTCCCTTTTTGCCTTTTGGGTCAAGCTTTTTCTTGTTTTGTTCATACACCACACAATCTGAACCAAACTTTTTCATTTTTGACAGATTCGGTCTCTTTCCAGTAAAAAGAAAATATGGTGTTTCCCTTGTCCTCTTACAATAACACCTGTTTCTTACAACTGCAGCTGTCCTAGCTGCGTAAGGCCACAACTCTTTTGGCAGGCCTGATTCTATCAACATGCAGCGCACCATTTCGAACAATGTGCGCCAGTTCCTCTCCGCAGTCCCATTCTGATGGGGGGAGTAAGGTGCAGATCTTTCATGCTTAATAGCATTGTCTCTGAGTAGTGACTGGAACTCTTCAGAAATGAACTCTGTGCCATTGTCTGACCTTAGGCGTTTTACTTTGCCATAAACTGCTGTATCTGCTAGGAACTGCTTTGTGGCTTCAACTGTTTTGTTCTTACTCCTCAGAAAATACACATAAATGGCACCAGAAAAATCATCGGTAAAGGTGATGGCATATTTGTACCCTTCTAGTGACTCTGGGGCTATAGGCCCACCCAGGTCTGTATGGATGAGCTCTAACGGTGCTTTAGCTCTTACATCTGCTTCCCTGTTTCTGCTTTCAGTGAATTTTCCCTGCAGGCATGTTTCACACACATTAGGCTTACACTTTTTACCTTTGATTTTCATTCCATCCACCACTGTTTCGAGTTTGATTATGTCATCATAATTACAATGACCCATTACTTCGTGCCAAGTTTTGAGATCATAACATGCATTACAGGTATCATCACAGTTCTCTTTTGCCACATCCAGGTAATACAATCTGTCTTTTACCTTCATTTCACATGTCGTACCGTTGGGAAGTATCATTTTGTTGTTGTTCTTTTCAAAGTTGAACTTTGCTCCCTTTGAAGATGCAGCTTCCACAGACAAAATGTTTTGTGGATATCCAGGAATCAAAAGTGCATTTGTGAGCTGGACACTCACCACTCTGCCATTGCTGTCAGTGAGTTGGATCTGGGCGTCCCCCTTTTTCAGTACACTGCCAGCAATCCGGGTTCCATCTGCCAATTGCATGACGTGGTCCTTGGGCCGAAACGTCTCGTCAAATCTGATGAAAGCCTCTTCGCTGGTCATGATGTGAGCAGATGCACCACTGTCCACAAGCAATCCCTCTGGTTGTGCACAGTGAGGTTGCCATTCACTCGCCCGGAGTATGAAGGTCTCCCGCTCAGCAGGGTGCTCGTCTCTGGCCTGTGCGGTGCTCAGCCTAGTGTCCGTAAGGATGGCCATTTTGTTGCTATTTTGAGTGTAAGCAGGCCTGAAGTTCCGCTGTGGTTTCTTAGCTTTGCTTCTGCAGTCTTTTGCTTTGTGTCCAACTTTTTCGCAAATGAAGCATTCACCGTTGAAGTATTTCTTCTCATTATTCCTTGGTTTGGTCTGCTTTGCTTTGTAGTTGACTGTCATTACTTCGTCTGCTCGTGGCCTTGAGCGGTAGCGAAGTGAGCATTCAAAGCTCCTCAACCTAGCCTTGAACTCACTGAAGGTCAGAACCTCTCTTGTCTGTGTGACATGCACAGAAAATGGTGCATATTCATCTGTGAGTCCTTTTAACACCATGGCCACTAACAGTGCGTCGCTGAGGGTCTCTTTAGCTCTGTTCAGCGCTGCCACAATCTTCTCAACACGTGCTAGATAATCTGCTAGCTCCTCTTGATCAGCCATCAGCACGTTGGTTAATTCTGTGTAAAGTCCAACAATCCGCGGTTTTTCTTCTGATTCAAAATGGCGTCTCAGTATTTCTAGACTCTTCTTTCCATCGTCTGGCGCTTCATACAGGATTAGCATTAGCGTCTTATCATCCAGGCAACCACATAGTTCTGCATAAGCCAGCTCGTTTTTCCTACCGGCTTCTGGGTCTGCAGCCCCCGCTTGCTGGCTCCCGATAATAGCCTCCTTCAGGCCGAGCGTTTTCAAGTACGCTAAAAATCTGGCCTCCCATATGTGGTAGCGTGCTTCGTCTCCGTCGAACCGCGGCGGGAGTCCGCGTCCGTGTATGGCCGTGCTTAACATTCGACTGGGCCCATAACCTGTTGAATCTCCTGCAGCGGACAGCTCCCGAGTCGCGCGCGTGCTCCCACCTGTGCTCTCAGGTTCAGACATTTCTCTGGAGTATTCACTGATACAAACGAGACTGGAGGCACTTTCAGCTTTCCGGCAGCCATCAACCTTGTCACCACGAAGAACTCGCAGCAGGTGGCTCCGCCTTTATTTATACTGACAGGTAACTGTGCGCAAAACAAAATAGTTCCCCAAACAAGAACACGTAAAGATATTCATCGTAGTTCAACAATTTTGATACGCCTACCTACTGGAGAGTGTTGTTCACTTGGTTGGCTGTTGTGAACGGGTTCCTCTTCACCATAGAAATTATTCTGCGATCATCCACCACTGTTGTCTTCCGTGGACGTCCAGGGGCCTCATTTATAAACGTTGCGTACGCACAAAAGAAGGCGTACGCCACTCTCTACGCAATAGTTGAGATTTATAAAAAGCAAACTTGACGGGAAAATGTGCGGTCCTTCACGCAAGCTCTGACCCAGGCGTACGCACAAAAACGGATGAAATGAGAAACGGCGACGCCGTCGGCAGATGGAAGAAACACGTGAAAGTGAAAATGACAATACTGCCTCTGATAAATAACATGAAGACTTCACAAAGCAAGTCTTACAATTAACAGCCTACACGAACACCCGTTTGATCGATCAGCAGTGAAACAAACAAAAGAAATCAAACGAAAATTACAACAGAAATTCAAATGAACACATATTTGCAAAAAGAAAAGTGAAATATGTTCTGCAATATTGGCATGTTGTGCAATTCATCCTCATAAATAATATAAATAATATAGTTAACAGAACGAAATAATGTACACAACTGATATTCCCGTCAATGTGTCCGTCTGGCGGAGCAGATATAGGAGCAATCAGACAGACAGATGGATAGATAGAGAGAGATGCATTAATTCTCCACTGGGGAAAGTTGTTTTCATAGTAAAATATTTCTTCATAAGCTACAGAATTATGGTATTCATGCATATGCCTTTAGTTTGTTTTATTTTTCATGAAACAATGTATGGCGTATGTCTCAACCATTCAGAAAGCAACAAGAAATTACATTTGCGCTGAACAATTTCCCATTTCCACGTCGATTATTCCCGACATCTGTAGCTTGTCAGATGTAATTAAATGGAGGGAAATAAAATGCCCCATCACAATGCGTAATGACGCACAATGGCTGATCTTGCTCTCTTAGAAGATGTGGCAAATGGAAGAATTCGGAGTGAACGCATCTTTAGACAGCAAGGAGACTTGCTGGCAAACGAGGACGAGTGGCTTATGAGCCGGTTCCGACTTCCTCTGCGGGCTTTTGGGGGTGTGTCACCCGGTGCATCTGGCGCGTGGGTGTCCCCCTCCGCCTCAGTCACCACTCCACTTAAAAGGGATTCCCCAATTATTGCCGCCAGTCTCTCATCAGGAGGGGTCAGCTCCGGTGTCCCCCCCCCCCCCCCCCCCCCACACCCGTGGCAGACACGGGTGTGTGTGTGTGTGTGTGGGGGGGGGGGGGGGTTCAGCGCTAGACGTTTTTTTGCCTCGACTTTGATGTCCGACCTTTTCTTTTTTATTTCGGGCACGGTCCGAGGTTGTGAGGCTACAGCATTTACAGCGTCTGCCACGGTTTGCCACTCACGTGCCTTTTTGGCATTAGTAAGGCCACACTGTGCCCTCCAAACAACATTATTCTCCTCTTTTCCACCTCGCCAACGATAACTTCTACTTCACATTGAGTGAAGTTACGTTTTTTTGATTTTCTCTCCGTGTTTGGCATGGTTTCGCAATCAATGAATATTCATTTGTGGGCGTTTCACGGACTATTTATGGGCAACTATGGGCGTGTCATGTAGCCGCAAAAGCTGCGCAGCATTTAGAATCGGTTGTGATTTATTAAGGGAAAGATGCGTAGGATGTGCGTGCGCACGGTTTTATAACTCCGAATATTTCTGTGCGTACGCACGTCCTATGTTTCATCCGTACGCCACTTCTGACGCAAATCCTACGCAAAGTTTTATAAATGAGGCCCCAGGTCTTTTTACGTTGCTGAGTTCACCAGTTCTTTCTTTCTTTCTTAGGATGTACCACAGTGTTGATTTTGCCACTCCTAATACTGTAGCAATTTCTCGCTTGTTTTTTTTCAGTTTTCTCAGCTTAATGATGGCTCATTCACCTGCATGGAGAGCTCCTTTGACCGCATGTTGTCTGTTCACAGCAAAATCTTCAAAATGCAAGCACGAGTCCTCTAATCAACTCCAGGCCTTTTATCTGCTTCAATCATAATGGCACAACAATGGAATTGCCCACAGCTGCTCATGCAATAGCATGAAAGTCAATTGTCCAATTACTTACGAGCCCATGAAATTAAGGGATTGTGTTTAAAAAATGCTTTTAGTTTTTTACATTTTTATGCAATCTTTTTGTTCAACTCATGGAATAAAAGCTGAAAGTCTGCACTTCAATGGCATCTGAGTTGTTTTATTTAATATTCACCGTGGTAATGTACAGAAACTAAATTAGAAATAATGTGTCTCTGTCCAAGTATTTATGGTCCTGACTGTATGTTCTTTAAACCACAGTAGGAATGTCCAAAGTCTGTCTCATGGGCCTAATGCCCACGACAGCCCGCAGGCTCCTTTCAATAATTAAATAATATGAGGTCCTCAGTATTTTCTTAAATCTGTGTACAATTTTTTAATTGTGTTTGGCTAAATTATGTTTTAAGTTGTTGTCAACCTTTGTAAACAATCATATGACCTTTCTGTGACACTTTCTAGCTCATTTCTACGACAGAGTTTAAGGGCCACCAAAAACAAATAAATAGTAAAATTATAAGATTTTAAGTCGTAAATTTACAAGAAAAAAATTCGTTATTTTACGAGATTAAAATCGAAGTGAGCACACAAAGCAGTAAGTGAACGCCGTGCAGCACGCAGCAGAGCAATCCGACTAAACTCAGTTGAACAAGTGAGCTGAATGTTTATTGATAACGTTCCAAATGTTTGGAAGCTCATTTATTTGATTTACGATTTATCAATGTTTTCTTTATTGATGGGGGGGGGTTTGTAGGATCTTTGCAGCCCGATAAAGCCATCGGTTTCCCTGCAGTTATCCACTTGAATCCTTTCTTCCTCCAACAAAGACAAGATCTCTACGCTTGTGTGATGCTTCCGTCTGAGGAGGAGCACTTTTTGGCATTTTCAATGTTCTAATGCTAATATAACAGACTATTTTCATTCGTCTTTGTTGCTTTATGTTGAAACGGGATGTTTCATCTGGAGGAGGGGGCGTAACACTGTTTACGTCCCCATTGGTGTTCGGATTACAGGTTCATGACGTAAGGTGACAAATGAACTTCAGGTTCTGTGAATGAAAAGGAAAATAAAGGCTGCAGCAGTCCTCTACACCCAAACGTGTCTCTGAGCTCCCTTTTTTACATATGAAACTCCGCTTTACTGACACCGAACCCAGGAAAGCCGGCTCCAATGAAAATAATCTGATGTTGAGTCGCCAAAAGGTTCAGAATCTCTTTGTTTTTTGAACCTATCCGGAAATAAAGCTTCACAAAAGGCTCCACGTATTTCATCTTCAAGCTAGGCTCAGATAAACGGAAAACTTCGATGTTTTTTCCCCCCTTAATCTATGACTTTTTTTCTCGTAAATGTACGAGAACGAGTTTTCTCGTAAATTTATGAGATTAAAACACGCAAATTTACGAGATTTTTTCTCGTAAATTTATGACTTAAATCTCGTAATTTAACAGTTATGACTTTCTTTCCGTAGTACATTTCTAAAATTTCAAGTGTAAAAAAAAAGAAAGGTTTACAGTCAGGGCCACAGTTTCCAGGACAAGTGGAAATTCACTTATTTTTGTGAAATATGAAGCAAACTGTCTCTGCCAAATATCCCATGAAACTGTGTTTTTTTTTTCAAATATTTCAATATCAAAAGACAAGTCATGCAATTCATGAAGAGCTAACTGGTAATTAATGACGAAAAATGCACAAATTGACAGAAATTTTGTTTAAAAACCAATTTGTATGTGTGTGTTTTTGTCAAAAACAAATTAAAAGTATGAAATTGCAATAAAATAGTCCAAAGAATGTCAGAACGAGTGGTTAGCCTTCAAAAGATTTTCACCTCACCAAATCTGGTCCTCTTAGCAAAAAGTTGGGACACCCCTGCATTAAGGTTTGGTGAAAGCAACTGTTTTGAGTTTCTTTGCTGACAGAGCTGTTCACTTTTTAAATTTTTTATTCTCAGTAAATATTTTAAGATGCTAAAGAAGACAACTGCTTTCTCACCTTTTTCTTTTGAGTTTATTGTTGCTGCAAAGCTCAACAATTACCGTCGCTTACCTAATCCCACTCAAATTTATTGTGAAAAACTCAAGCAAAATTACAAAAACAGAAATCATTATTTAAAAAAAATGTCAATATCAATTATCAATTTTAGTTCCTTGAAACAGAAACCGATACATGTTTTATACGTAGCATGTGCATGACAGGACATGTTTTTTTCTATAGTTTTTATCCTTCCTTCCTTCCTTCCTTCCTTCCTTCCTTCCTTCCTTCCTTCCTTCCTTCCTTCCTTCCTTCCTTCCTTCCTTCCTTCCTTCCTTCAATCCATTTTCTTAACCCACTGTAACCCTTTCAGGGTCACAGGGTTGCTGGAGCTGTCGGACAAAGCGGCTTACACCCATTGACTGTGTAAGAGAATTGGACAGATTTTACTATGTTGGAGCCAGACAACACCAGTGAGCAGTGATCGGTCCCCTTTTGCCAATTAGGGGTTAGCTTTTTTGAAGCCCACACCCATTCCGCTGTAAGTGGCCTATGGGGAATCTGTCAAACAAAAGTTCGATGTGGGGGCCAGCGGGCACCACATGCTTTTATTGAAGCATCGGATTGTTCATTTCATAACTTGAATAACTTGGATAACTTGGACCAAAGAAAAATATCATGAAAAAAATTGGATTAGCAAGAACATTTTGAAAGAATATCAGAGCAAGAATGTTTACTCTGACAAATATAATGAAATAATAATTACATAATGAAATAGCTGTGTACTTTTCTATATAGGTCTATGGGATTTTGGCTTCTCTGAGCCTGTGGGTACTTCCTGTTTGGAATGCAAGAGATCCAGTTCTTATCAATAGTTACACCCTGAACAGTTTGCCAGTCTGTTGCAGGGCTTGATAACACTACTTTAAAGGCTATAACAATGTACATACTACTCCCTTGTTATAATAAAAAATATAAATATAAAAATATTTTTTCTGCATTTGCACTGATGGATATGTCTAACAACATTTTGTTGTCTGTACTTTTACATATGTAATGACATTAATGGTAAAACTAATCTAAAAACATACAATGGCAGAAATACCATCATTAGTTTAGTCATTATACTATATTTTACTGTGAATGACCTTTTTTCCATGTTATTTTCTGACTAACTGATGAGCTAGCAATGGCTCACCATGGGTGATAGCTTCCTCTTGCTTTCTCTTCTTCTTTTTTAGGATACACTCATCTTTTTTAATTATGCTTGACTATGTAATTGGAAAAGCTTGTGATACCTCGCAAACTTCCTGGCTGATTCACATCATAGGACAAAAAGAGTATCTCAACAGTTTAAAGTATCATACAACCCCCTTTTAAAAAAAAAGTAGTTCCAAACCTCTTACGAAAATTGGGAATGTGCCCTTGTGCCTTCCCTGTCTTTTGCATGTCCTCCTCCCTTTCCCTTTCCTCTTCCCATTAGGGAGGGATGAAGGAGGAATTAAATTGATCACTATACTTTCCGGGAAACAAAAAGGAAAACCGGTGCATTCCCAACGCCAGGAGGGCGTTCCCAATGGCCCTCTCTGTGGCGAGATGACATCATTGGAAGGTTGCCCAATTCCCACTGTTCACAATAAGTTCACAGTCGCCTTGTTCCATGGTGGCACACTGGCCGTGGAAGAAAGATGGAGCAAGAAAAAGGATAAAAAATTGACAAATGAAGAAGGTTACAAACAATTTTAGGATCAAAGCTGCTTTGCATAGTAAAACACAAACATCTTCAGACAACTCTGCAGACCAGGTCTCTGCATTCCCCGGGATAGACTTGGCTTGTTGAAGACATCAAGTGGTGTTTGAATTGATGCCCTGGCAAAGAGATGAGAGCCGTGATAGTGAAACACACAGTATATCAGAGTTTATTTGGACAGTTAAGTCATGTGTTTTCACTATTCGAGCCTCCTGAAGATTTAATCTGCTATTCTAATCTGTTTTCTCTTCAGTGAAATCATTGTTGGCATGCTGTTTCAATCAGGCTCTGTGTTCTTGTTGTTATGAAATAGCTCACTGTGCTTTCAGTTCACACAAGCTGGGAGATGGAAAATTAACAGTGGAATAAAAATCTAGACAAAAATGATTTGTTTACTTCAGTTCTACCTAAAAAGATTGCATTATAGACGCAGACTTGTGACAAGACTATGTCATCGCCTTCAATTCTACATACATTTTTCAAACTAACTAGATGTAAAATTTGACCACATGTCTCTGAGAAGCTCTGTCCAGAGTAGGTAAACCCTGACCACAAGCAACTGGAATTTTGTTCATTCTCTCAACCACCGAGCCATTGTGTTGCCACAGGCCATCTTGTCAAAATGAAACAGTTTGCCTGCAGCCACTGACCACAACAGATGTTCCTTTGCCCAGCACTCTCCTCGGCATGTGTGTTCTGTTGAGTCTAGAGCCAGCATACTTGCATAGACTGGCACAGTTTAAGAAAAACAAAGGCAGGGAAATTCTACGATGGTGTCTTTATTGGCCTGTGAGAGAATACAGTGTTTAAGACTCACAGCCTTTAAAACTGCATTAAAAGTTCATGTGGAAAGACATTAAAATAAACCTGCTGTACCTGATTAGCACAATAGAGCTGCAACTAGTCCTGTAGCCCCTAAATCACCCAAGTCAATAAGTGCTAGGATATCTCTTTGTGCACTTTGGCCCTCTGGCAGGTTTGTGGAACATGCAGTAGGGGAAAAAGGTGACAGCCTGCCGGGATGCCAGGCGGACTGGGAAGAGTTCGGGAAATGTCTCGCAAAAGTGTGAGCGCGCACTGCAGCTCAGTGAGCGTCTGCCTGCTTTTGGGAACCATAAGGAAAAAGACGGAGTTTGATAACAGCTTGAGTGTGTGCGCGGAGGGATAGTTTGCCCAAGGGATGTACCCGATGTTGACTCACACTGGTTTGCTAATCGAGTCCCACAAGCCCCTGTAGCCATGTGTAAACGAGAGGGGCTGTCTTTCTGTGTCGCCCCAGAAAAAAAGTTTTGAAAAACAGAAATGAAACGAGAAAATAAAACGGTTTTGTTGGGAAAACTTCTGCAAAACCTCTCCAATAAACCATAAAAAACCCCATATAAGTCAAAGGTTCAGGTGATATTTGAAGATTCAAATACTGGTACCCATCCTCTACCTCTTCATTCCATTAAGATTTTTTATTTTTTAATGACTGACAACTGAAATAAATGTTAGAAAATTAAAAGTTACAATACCGTGTACAATACCATGATAAAGAGTCGACAGAAAAACAAGTTTTTGCTTTGGCAATTTAAGACAGCACATTTCTTCTACACTTTAACTAAAGCTAAAGGGCTGTTCAAGATTTCCAGATTTAATTAGCAAACAACACAATTTAGCACAGTTTTGTGAAAACCTTAAATTACTGGTGTGCACTGAGAACCAGGAAGCAGACAACAGATAGCCCTCTCCATGTAAGCAAGTGCAGACAGAGGCTGTTAAATACATTTACACTCCAATAACTTTCACAAGTTGGAGGGACTGTGGAGGGGGGAGCAGGAGAGGCCAAGTGGATCAACAAGGAGCTATTGATACCAGAGATCTGAGCTGATGTTGGTTTGAGAGCAGAAAAAGGATCACAATTGTGGTTTGTGCTAACATTGTTGACTTTATTTAACCCTAAATATGGCCAGCTGAACGATCAGACAACAAGAGTCCATTCACAAAGAAACATAGGCATTCATGTTTATGTGCGGGGACTGAATCTTGCTATTGATATGCTGCGTACTCCACATGGAAAGTTTCCAGACTCATTCCAGTTTTTCAACATTTTTGGCATCTTTAAAAAAGGATTTATTTCATTTTTATCAGTACAGAGTCTACACAGAAGACTCAATACTCAGAGGAAATGTGCCTTTTTAAAAGAAAAACATTTAGTGATTTCCACAAGCTTAGTCATTTTTGTGCCTTTTTTGCCAAAAATGTATTTAACTAAAATCTGTTTTTTTTAAAGTGATTGTGTTTAAAAAGCATAATGTCATTATTGTTTTTTTTATCCATGATTAATATTTTCTTACTCTTAATGTCGAAATAGGAAAAAAAAATAGTTGCCCTATTTTTATTTGGTTACCAAAAGTGTAGCTTCAGTGACATATTTCATTTACTGCTCATTAAAATCTAAAAACACATTTTAAATATATTTAAAGATGAAATGTGATAATGAAATCATCAAAGTGCAACAGTCTGTTTTCCTTGTGTCCTTTAAAATACATTTTTATGTAATTTTGACATTTCAAGCAAATCCAGGGTTGTACAGAGGGGTCAGTTTAAGCCCAAATCATGAACATACTACCCCCATGCGTAACAGTTCGGGTATGCCCCAGTGATTTTTCTTCTTCTGTTTAATGTATGAAAAAAAACATTACTTCTATGATTATTCCTGCTTTGTGGACATCAGTGAATGAAAAGCAGGACAGTCTAAAAACTCAGGTAAACATATTTAAACATAGTACTTGAAATATAGTTTTGATGAGTTTTAGGGAAAATGTCATGGATTTGCATGACGGGACAGCATCTGGGCACAAACTCAACTGCAATGTGAAAATGGCTACACACTGATGCTCTTCATTCATCTCAACAGGGGTGTGTGATCCAAACCAAAAACGCTCTGGGCCTTTGAGATGAGATAATGATTTTCTTGGAGTCAGAAACATGACTTGACTGACAAAACATCTGGGAATTCTATTCAAATTGACATCCTTCTCACCTTACATTTCATGTAGAGTGTGATCATCCACATTATCTTGGATGTGAAGAAAAACAGAGTGTCTGACATCTGCTGTTATCAGAAGTCATGATTTCCAGTACATCACAAACACATCTGATGGGCTGTTTCTTAGATTAGCTGAACCCAAACTTTGCCTAAATGTAAGTTTATTTCCACTTGTGGGCACATAAGTACATTAAATAAAAGAAAAATTGAAAAAACATTTGTCAAAAAGTATTATACTAAATAAAAAAAAGGCTAAGTTTGGACCGGTCTTGTATTCAAAATTTTCAATCTCAAAGTAGTTTACAAATTCCTTTCACAGATATTTGAAGACCAGTGTTTAAATCCTGTTATTTTAAGTTGAGGATTTATAACAAGGCAGGCAGAACAAGACAGAGTTCAGGGGAACCTTTCACTGTCTTTCCACGAACAGTGTGTGTGCATGACTGTGGGTTTGTGTGCGTGTGAGTTTGTGGTGTAATTACAGCCAAGTCCCCGGCATGGAGCCCAGTAGAAGTATCGTCAGTCTGTCTGTGGCATGCGGTGGTGGTCCTGACCTTCCTTCTCTACTCTTCTCTCTTCTCTTTGCTAGAACCCAGTTTGATTTCCTATCTGCACAACTGATCTTATCCATTAATCTGAGTGCTGATGATGTTTACGCTGCTTGTATATTAAGGCAATTAGACGAAGCAAGCTAGAATTTAAAGTAGCTGTGACCTCAGTTCTTTTGTAAATCTAAAAGCTTTGAACTCTGAGTGAGCTAGTTGGCTCCAGACAAGATTTATCTGCTGTTTGTCTAATATTAAGTCACCTGATCCAACTGTTCATGTCTTAGCTTTAGGGAGCAAACACACATATTGAAAATGTTAGCTAAAAAAACCTGACAATATGCGTATATTCAAGCGGTTACACATTGTTAGCAGCATTTAAAGTGTATGATACAGTCCACGTCTACTGAATTTTGCTAGCATTTCTTTTTGCATGAAGTCTTTTTTTTCCGTTGGTTTTCTTTTTTTTAAGTGTGTGCAATCAGTGAGTCTGGAATGTCTCAAGACATTGCAAATCCTAATCATCAGCATTGCAGTCTTGCCTTGTGCTCAGCACACATGAACCTAAATGTGATTTAGACTACGTCTGTTGTGGTGAGACGATAGTTACTTTCATGAGAGGGCTGCAGAAAAATGAAAGTATTTGACAATCAGGCTGTGTTGCTGGCAGTGGTGACATGTCATGGGAAGTCCTTTCGATTTCTTTGAAAGTTGATTCAAGAAAATCTGCCACTGATTTCATTTGACACCTTTCAAACAGCTTTCGGCCCTGACTGTGTTTGGGCTTTGATGCTTTAGAAATGTGGTAGTAGTTAGCAATGCTGCAAAGTAGATCTACAGAAGTGTGAGTGCTAGATAGAGCAGGTAAACATAGTGTGAGTAGGAGCCTGCATGGTAACCCCTGCAAACACACAGACACACACACTCCATCCAGGGGGATTTATTTGACCCCTTATTGCCAGCGGTGAGCCTGTGGTGGAGATGAAAGCATGCCTTCCCAATGTAGCCCCAGTTTCTATAGCTATGGACACTGACTCACACTGTTCAAACACAATAGAGGGGCCCTGCCACTCGCCCATGCCAGAGCCCTCTCCTCTCCCCACTCCATCCGTCACTGCAATCATATTTTCAAAACAAAAACAAGCCGGTTGGGGTTAAGCATGATTGAAGTATATGATATTTATTTGACTTTTGAGCACACATTTGTGTGAAGAGGCCCATTTGACCCTGTGGGTCCAAACGAGCAGCGCAGAAGTCAGAGCTTTTCCGCGTGCAGATTTCAAGTGTGCGAGTGTGTGCGCCGCAAGCCAGGCCTTTGATGGCGTGGCCGGAGCGTGCCTAATGTGACTGCTTGCTGGGGTGGGGTGGACTCAGGGGGCTGGCAGTGTTAGGGCCTCCTGCGCTCGTACTGTCTACCCTGCAGTGGCCCAAGGCTCCCCCGGAAAATTTCAAAGGGCCAAAGGAATCCCCCCACTGATGCCCCCTCCATATCCCCATGTTTTCAGTAGGGATGACATCATCATCTGCACAAAGGGGGTTGGAGCAGAGGTTAATATGTGTGTAGGATACAAGTCCATCAGTCCCAACATTCAGCTGAAATTTTTTCTTCTTTCCTTCTTCACATTGGTGTTGCAGATCAGATATGCTTTGTGACTTAAAGATACAGCCCAACTGTGAGTAACATAATTATATCATTGTTTGTGTAAGTCTGTTTCCTCAGTTAAAACATCAGTTACAATTGCAGGATAAGGGTCAGATGGATTATGACATTTCAGGAAAAAAGTGAGACGTTTTGTGGGAAAAAGGAAGATTGTGAAGGTAAAAGTCATATTGTGAAGGTAAAAGTCATATTGAAATGGCATATGCCAGCCAATCAGTTGCAACCCTCAAAATGTACACAAGAGTTACCCTGGTGAAGATTTTAGTGTCCATAGATGCGAACAACTCTTTTCTCCGCTTGCGCACTCTGAAAATGTTCAGAGGTGAGAGCTGGTCGCTCTCGACTGTTTAATGGGCCGCCCGTTTGCCAACTGTTCCTTTGAGGGGGCCAGCTTGTCGGGTGTTGGAGCTGGGATTTGGGAGGGAGGGCCGGTGCCGCTGGATCAGACGGTTAGAGGGGGGTCCGGCTCCATTCATTTAGCTCTATGAGAACAATAGCTCTCTACTTCAAACAACAAGAACGCAACCTGCTGGCCCCAATGTCTGCGAACGAACACTCAGCCATGCACATGCTGCAACATGTGCTTTTATTAGAACTGTCTTAATTGATCTGAGGTATTTCAGATCTGAGGTCTACCTGAAGGACAGGAACTCAACACTTGCAAATGAAGACGTCAAAATCTGCAGCTCACCAGGCCATTTGACACATGTGCACACACTGGGCCCTATGCTCACATGCACAGTGGGACATACAATCAAGGGCTCCAGGGTGCCCACCCCCCATCCTCGGCAGTTCTCTTGCTGGGACGCTCTCCCTTGCTACCACCCAGTACCCCACACCCCCCTTCTGAATTCACTGGCACTTCCAAAAGCTCTGAGGCGCCAGTGGAGCGGGGCTCATCTCTTGGGAACAATAAAGCCAGATCTTCATAAAAACTTCAAAAAGGCCTCGGCAAGTGTTTTATAGGTGCTTTAAAGGTTTATGGGCCCAGGGGAGGGAGAATGAGAGAGAGAAATGACTGATGCAGTAGTGGTAGGCTTCACTTTTCCCACCCACTGTACACACATTCTTACAAAAACACACACATGCCTGCTTGAGCACACATGTATGCCACTGCTAATCCTCTAGTATGTGCCAAGCTGAAATCGGATGGTGGTAGGCGGGGTGGGGCTGGGGGTGGACGTGAGGGGCCGAGGACTCAGGGGTCAAAGTGAAACGGGCATTCAATTCAGCTGGTGTTACTGCGAAACAGAAGATGAGCAATAAGGGATGCCAGTGGAGAGGAAGCTGTGAAAGTCGTCAGAGAAGCTCTCACTTTATCGCGCAGGTTTCATTTCCTATTAAGTTTGAAGTAAAGTTTAACCTTTCCGCGTATTGAATATATCACACAGGAAGGTTCATCTGTGTGTCGAACAGTCAGCACCGTAATTTTTACAGAACATTTTTAGAGTTTTGTGCAGCTTTGCACAGCTACCGTAGGGATCCAACAATGGATCGGCAAATTTTCCAACCTCCATATTCTAATTTGGATTATCAGGAAAAACAGGCACTGCAACTTTTCTGGTACTTCTTGAAGAATTTACAAAGACCCAGTCTGCATAAACACTTTATTAATTGAAAAAAGTTAAGAAAACTCCTTGAATCACTGGCTACTTAAACGAGATGAGAAACTGGGATGTGTTCTGATGCTAACCATGTGCAGAATGCATCAAACTTATGAGGCTCTTGTTAAAAGTGGCTTGTTTGGTGCATTCTGAAGCTTCTGTTTCAACTCAAACCAATTTTGGTCTAGGACTGTTGCTCGGGAGCGTGGAACTGTTTTTTGTTGGTTACTAATCTTTCAAACCAACTGCTTCCACTCACAAACTTAAGCATTTACAGTACCTTGACCAGAAACAAGTTTAACCTGCATTGAGATGTCAAGCTGAAGAAAAAAAAATCCATGTTTTTATCGTATACAAAATTAGAAAAGTGTGTAGTTGTTGTGTATGTGTTTTAAAGTTGCTGAGGGCTGCAGACAAAACGTTAATCTTCAGAAATCTCAGGGTTTAAAAGGTGAGGCACCATAAGTTGAAGCTGATCAGTGCCTGAGATTTCTCCCTTTTCAGTAGGGATGTGTATGGAGCCCCGGTTTTATTTAATTTGTTTTACATTTACATCATGACAGCAATATGTCAAAACATTGCCGTTTAGTTTTCTTTAAATAACTTCTTTTTTCATATTTTTTACTTTTCAAGTTGGAAAAATGTATAAAGTAAAATGTTTTGTTAAAAAACAACGTTGTTTCATAATGAGGAAATAAAACACTTTGTTTTTAATTTGTAATTTATTTATTTTTCGTCCTCAAGAAGTATCGATCAGAGTACCGTTAAAATACTGGATTGAAAAGCAGAATCAATAAGAGTAGTAGTCTCGTTAAAACCTTAACGATACCCATCCCTACTTTTCAGCATGTACCAGTAGCTGTTTTGCAGGTGGGCCAGTTTAGTTGCACCCATTAATACCTATCCAGTTCCTGCTTAGAGGCTTAACAGCCTCAGATTCTTTGCTGGTACATGCAAACACCTACTGCATGCTTCTGCAAGGTGCACAGATTCACTCCGTTGATTTCTGGACACAACATTTTTGATGAGTCACCCAAAGAAATGCACACTCATGCCACACTTGCGCTATTTTATGAGCGCTAAAAGCCACTATTCAAGGTGTTTCGGGAATGTTTTTTTTTAAAAAACGTTTTCAGATTTATGCCAGAAGTTAAATTTAGCTCGGGTCCTCCTGGAGTCAGAAGATTTAAAATTAGGAGGTGTCAGAATTCCAGTACAATTCTTAAGTTACTGTCAATAAACGGTAAAGGGTCGGTCTTAAAGGGGTAGTGTGCTGGCAAGTGTGTATTATTGGATGATTTGTGAGCGACAAGCTGTTTGTGAAAGACCGTGTCTCGAAATAGTTTAAAAGTGTAAATCTTCTAAATGGTACACATGTGCATTTTCACATCTATATGCTGCTAAGATTCTTGAATGTGTGCTGTGTGCCAGTTCAAGATTGTGTGCTTGTTTATACGTGCTTCTCCACATTAGTGTTTGTAGGATCTGTTGACAGGGAAGCATGCAGCATTTTATTTGCTCAAGGGCTGAAAAAACATATGGTGCTAGCAAGAGAGCGCTGTGATATGAGACTGCTGAAAGCAAGCTGGCCTGCCAGATTTCAACCCTGGGATCATGAGTCAACTAAACATTTAAACATGCTGTATATAAAAGCAACTGTGCAGTGTGAACATTTATTAATGCACAAGAAAAAAATGCATTTACTGTTAGACCGTGACAAGTTGCTTGCAGTTTAGGGTTTTATATTATTTGCAGTTTCTATCTCTAATATTTTATAGAGAACCAGAATGTGAGGAGGTTTTATGTAAAGATCCAAGAAAAAAAATCTTCTAGGGTGTAGAAATCCTGGTTGTTTTTCAAAAACATGCACCACTTCAAAAAATGTAAAATAAAATTCCAACTTTGTAGAACAAATCAAAACTTCATTTAAAGTTTAAAACTATTTTTTAACATCAATAAGCTGAAAGATTTGCTATATTTTTGCTAAAAAACTGATTATATTCAAAATCATAAATATTAGTCTGTATTTTAATATCTGTAACAGAAATCATTGAGAGAAATCTCAATGACATGAATTTTAGCAGAACAGTGGGATCAGTCAAGCACCTGAGAACTTTCCTAATAGTGGGTAAAACTATCTTGTGCATATTTGTCTGTTATCTAAATACTGTAGCATGTTTTTATGATTCCAAATATTGATCAGGGAATCATTTTTTAACGCATAGGTCTTTAAAGTTCCACACCGATCATCTTTTGATGTATTTTTAAGTCTTCCCAGTGTTTTTTTTTTCATAATGCTGCTTTCAGCCAAAATAAAAATATATATTTTTTTTAAAATGTAATTTTCTGGGACATAGTTTTTGCAGAGCGGTAACAGTTCTTGGAAATTAGCTTTAGAGTTGTGAGTGAAAACGTTGGTGGGGAGAAAGCCTGCCCCGACTTCCCATCATCCAGCTGTTTACATGCTCTCCTGCTAGTTTACAGCACTCTATTATCCCAACATAACATTGACAAAAATGACAAGCAATATCAGAACTATCCAGCTGTACAGTTGTGAGCAAGATGCAAGCTCAGACGGGGGAAAGGAAGAAGTACATGGATTTAGTCGTCTACAAGTGGATGTATCAGAATGGAGCAGGGAGTGTGTGACCCACCGATTGTAGCCACTATGTCACAGCTACAAGCTTTTTCCAATGGTTTTTCTTTTTAAAGAAAATTAAATACTCAGAAATGCAATTTTAAGCTTCATTTTCTTTATATATGTCCTTTATCATCAGAAAAAAAAGTAGACCTCAAACCTGTTAAAACTACAGATTAAAAGTATAGATTTGCAGCTTCAATGAGTTCAAGTTAGTGTGTTTCTTCTTAGGTTGAAGTTTTGATTGCAAAGTTTCAACAAAAGGTCAAGTCTGGCAATCAGAGTAAAGTGGAATGTTTGGTGAGTGATAAAGAGAGGCCATAGACATTTCCTTGAGATTTCAAATGACTGAAACCGCTGGCCTTGTGGTATTCCTGCTGATGAACTCGTACAGAAAGGGGCCGTTTAAGATTGGATATAACCACTTTCCTCTTAACAAGCACAAAGCTCTTAAGATGTACTTCTTTTAAAGCTGAAATGTTGCAATCTCTGGGACTGGTGAAGGAGAAGTTACCAAGTCAGGCATCTGCTTCTTTCTAACTTGCAGTCTAACTGGCTGTGATGTACTGATAAAAATCAGTAATCCATGACCCTGGTAGTCTGCAGTGTATTTGTCTGTGTCCACCACTTGAGTTCAAGTCTGCAGCTTCCCAGTTGATGAAAACTGGATGCGAAACAGCTGTGAAGTCATTCCAAAGTAACACTTACAGGAGGAAAGCTCAATTCCTATCATCTCCATCATTAACAAATAAGCGATTAGCTTTTGTGATTGCATTATGCATGAATGTCGGTGTAATCAGAACACGGTGGAAAAATGAGGCAACTCTTTAGATTTTCAGCGTAAAAACGTGTGGCACTGTTGATGCATAAAGATGACAACCACTTCAACTACAAGTCTTACAAGGTAATAATGCGTAAAACACATTACTGCTCCAGGGTAAGACGTGTGGGTCAGAAACTTCCGTGTGTTGCAATCTGTGAAGAGACGAAAAACCCACAAAAACAACCAAGGCTTTTTACTTTGTAATATTCATTTATTGTTCAATAAAAATAGATTTAAAAAAGTGACGTGATGTCTCCTTCATGACTTGCCTGATGGATCTGCCAACAGCTCCTTGTAAACACTAGGGTTTTTTTCTTTTTTTTAACTGGAAAAGGAATTTATACCTCTTTCTTTCCCCTTTAACGCAGTCTCAAGAGCTGGTAACTTCCCTGCTCTTTAGCTTTTGTAGTGGTGACTTTCTTTTTCTTTAATGTTAGTGAATATACATTCATTTATTCCTTAATTTATTTGTCTATACACCTGGTTCAGTTGCTGGCAGAGAAAGTTCTTTTTGGCTGATGGCCATATTTAAAAAAAAATAGCCTCAAATGTTGTGAATAAAGAGGACATCTAGGTGCAAACACACAAGTCAAAACCAGCATTAAACCAATTACAACTCATATAACATTTTAAGACATCTCTTTACAGTAGTTACACATAAATACATCCCGGAAGGTGTAAACACTGAGCCTTTTGTGACAGGTTCATTATCTGGTGAGTCTGGAATGCTACAATAACTGAGAAAAGGTCGCTTGTCTTCACTTCTCAAATTTTCTAAAAGACATTTTTGATGCTACATTTGAGTTTTCATTCCCAGTGGTAATGATGGGGAACCTAAAGTGACATTTCAGAGGAAAACATGATATTGTACAATCGAAAAAAGTTGATGGAAAAACCTTTTACCATTTCTGATGATAAAAAGTGATAAAGTTGTAAATCTAGCTCAAAAGGAAGGTGAAGATTGATTAGAGGCATTTTTTCCAAAGGGAGAGGAAACAAATGTGTTTTCTTTTTTTTGGACAGTGTCTTTGTAGTTTAGCAGAGACTGTATCACTGAAAACCAGATGTACATGATCTATAAATACAAACGCATTTTGTCACAGGAGAATGTGAAGTGTGAATATAATAAAACAAATGTGACATTTCTCTATTAGATTTTAATCCACAGATCTCAAACTCCAGGCCTCGAGGCCCAGTGTCCTACATGTTTTCCAGCTAACCTGTGAAGCTCCTTATTGGCTAAACACACCTGTTCCAGGTCATCAGCAACAGATGAGGCAGGATTTCTCAAAAAACAGCAGGATGCTGGCCCTCAAGGCCTGGAGTCTAAGACCCCTGTATTATTCCCTTTGCCTTACAAGAATTTAGGACTTTCTTTTTGTTTTAGAATCAAATTTGCCATAGATGAGCCTGTTTTACACAAATGTATACTGGCAGAAGTAAAAATTTCCTCCTCTATATTAATATTACCAAAGTATGATGACACAGATATCTAGTCAAAAACTCGCTTGTAACTTGTACACCTGATAGGCTTGTTTAGCATTTCCATTTGGAATAAGGGATCTTATTAGCAGTTGAGAAAAATTATTCTGGATTAAAATGGTTATGGTGCTCAAATCTGCAAATTCGAATACTTTTACAGATCAAACCAGTAAACTATTGCGTAAAGAATTTGTGCTTTTGTCCTTTATTGACAAATCTAAATCCTCCAGACCAGCCAAATCCAAAAATGTATTTTAAATAAAATAGCAAATTACTTCACTGTTAAGTTCCGCTCTGATCTTCTATTTTATCCCATAAGAACCCACATCCACTTGTTCTTAAAAATAGAATTATGTTTAGTTTAGTTGCAAGTACTTCGTCCAGCTCCCTTCGCTCATCCAGAACTTAAACAGCCAAACTCAATGCCCTCTCCTACCTGAGGCCTTATTAAATACATATTTGTATTATATAGGATGTTGTTTAGAATTAATTTTCAGGAAATTAAGTCTTATAAAGTTTTCTTTTGAAAGTACAACGCAAGTTTGGATTTTAAAACCAGGACCTGTTTCTGGGTTCGCCGCCTTTTTGCTGCGAAGTTGGTGTTTTAACGCACTGGAAATAAAACTCCTGCGTGAAGCTTGTGGTGTGGAGGGACAGACATGGAACACAGACGATCACGTTTCAACGGAACGCAACGTAGACTGCAGACGGACTGGAGGAAATCAGCCTTCACCCTCACACCCCAACCTAACATTAGTGTTGTAACAAAAATGACGAGCAATATTGGAGCGATCCAGCTGTACAGTTTTGAGCTAGTTGTCTGCTCCTGATTCACAGCGATTTGAATAAAGTCATTCTCCGAAATGCCATTTTCAGCTTAATTTTCTTAAAATGTCCTCCATCATAAGAAATATGTCACAAGAACATGTTAAAAATACCAAAAGCACAATTTTAATCAGAGTGGGTCTTTAAAAAAGTGCTTCAGGTAAGCAGTGCATTGCTGCTACAAACCTACTAAATTTCCTATAAAAAAAAGACATTCTAGGTTTTTTACATGTCAAGTGCATTTTGTTGTTGTTTGTTTTTTTTTAAGATCTGATTAAGTCCAGACAGTTTTTTTGTTTTACTATTTTTAAAACCTTTAAAAGAAAAACATTTAAAAAGGGCAAAATATCTTGTATCCTTTTTTCATTTTACAAAAAGTTTGGGTTGCTTTGCTGAGAAGTGCTGGGCCTCTTACCAATTTCAGACATCCTTTCTATTGAAGAGACAGGTTGTGGATGATGGCATGGTTGTAGAACTAAAGGAATATTGGACAACAGAACACTGAACTGGTAAACTTTAACAGTTTTACAGTTTGACTACAGTACATCAAATGTACTCAGCACAATTTAGGAAGTTTTACATGCTATTCTCAGCAAACCGGCTGAAACCAAAAAATAGAAAATATTGCTTTTTCTGGTTTGAAAATCCAACTTAGTCGCTTAATCTAATTCTTTACAACACGACGTACTCATAACAGTCAGCTACACTAGACTGAGTCTACAATACAAAGGATTTGATGGTGTAAAGAGCACCAGAAAGTTAATGTCATTACACTTCCTTTATCACTGAGCTTACTGGTACCAGAGAGCATAATGGTCAAAGGTAGTCAAGTGAGGGCCAATGGGACAATTATTAAGCTAAATTTTGCAGCCAGGTGGCAACATCAGCCACTTCTTTGCTGTTATCTATTCTTCTCTTCCGTTCAAAGCCCACTTTCATAGTTTTGGAGGCCAATAACTCTTTGGGAATGACACGATGTGATAATTTAGATGATAAGCCCTTACTGTGTGTAATTGTGTATTACAGTGTTCATGCCGTTTGGCAGAATGCACCACCCAATATTATCATGTCAGACATGCCAGAAATGAGAAACCTCTTTTTTTTCCCCCTGCTTTTGAATTTTCTGACAAATAGAACATATCTATGTTCCACTTTCTCCTTTTGGTGTCAGTCTGAGGGGCTGGTGCTCATAGACAGGGTCAAACCTACTGTTCGGAGTGAGTGTTAAAGCCGAGATGCTGATGCAAAAAACAAACAAACTACAAAAGGCTCCCTTTTTTCAATACTTTGCCCTCCCTGGCTTGCTAGTGGAAGAGTCACACTGTGGTGGCCCGGCTGTGTTTGAGTGCTAGTGGTGAATACTCTTTAATACGAACACACAATTTCCCCCTCTGCCAGGGGTTTTGGAGCTCCAGGGGACAGAAGTCGTCCTGAAGCCACTTCTCTCTGTTGTCCACAACCAGCACGAGACCAAAGTGCTTCATCTGTTCAGGACTGTAGTAAACACACTGCTCATGTTCGATGCTGCCCTTGCTGCTCCCCAGCATGCGCCGACAGACTGTGTTCATCTCCTGCACCACCAGTTGTACCATCTCCCGTGCAGTTGTGCTTGGAGTTATGCAAATCTGCAATGTAGGAGAAGAAGTCAGTCTTTCTCAAACACAACAGGAACGTTTCTGGATTTTTTTATAGATTGCACATTAATACCTTAACACTGGTCTCCTTTGGCAGACCTGTGCGATACTGCGGGTACACTCTCAGTGTGGCATGGCAGCCTTTTTTGAGAACAGCAGAAGATGGTGAGGAGAGTCTCTGAGTGCCACTATCCTGTGATAATGTACGTGCCGGTGGGAGAGGCTGACAGCGTTTGTTAGAACAGCAGCGGTCCACTGATGAGGGTCTATGCCATCTTTGCTGTGGTGAGGTGGAGGGTGGGGAGCAGGTGGTGTGGTTGGAGTGAGGTTGGTGGTGTGATGACGTGGAGGAGGGGAACTCCAGGCTACTGGTTCTCACACAGAAAGCCTGCCTCTTCTCTGTAATGTGCAGCAGTTCGATCTGCCTGCTGGGAAGGATGAAGTCACTGTCAAAGAGCTCCGGGACTCCCCTCCGCCTCTCTCCTCCACACCGAATTCCTCCGCCGCACCTCTCACCTTCCCTTCCAAGCTGTGACTCAGAGGCCTGGAGGACGTCTGGTGTGGAATCTCGCAGAGATCCCCCTCCATGTCCACTCACTCCTCCAGAACCACTCCCGTCACTGCGCAGTAAACCTCGGGTCTCCAAAGCTCCAGAGGACGACAGAGGTGACGGAGATAACAGATCCAGCTCACGAGGACTTTGAGCTCGACTGGAATCATAGTCGCTGTCTGTGGTGAGGAAAACCTCAGAGGAACCTTCCTCGTCTGACAAACCCGGAAAATCTTATGGATGTAAAAATAAAAAACAACTAGTTAGAACCGAACAACAGCAGAATTTTAGCACATGGTGCACACTCACTAAAATCCTTAAAAGCCATTTGTGTTCCAGACCTGAAAGTTTGTGGCAGTGCTCTGGGGAAGGCATGGGAGAAGGCATGAAGTCTGGCTGAGAGGAGGTGGAGGGAGGCTTATCTGGCATCACCTCCTTAGAGAAGTCAATTATCCAGCTTATGAAGATGCCTCCTGTTGGCTGCTTGTAGCGAGCATATTGCAAGGCATCCATTATCCACCTTGCATCCCGCCAGACATCCTCCATTTGCTATTATCATAAAAATTGTCTCAGTATTACATTTCCACAACCAAGCTCAAGAAGAAATCGTTTTTTTATTTTTTTTTAGCAAATACTGCCTGGCTTCAATCCATGGTGATACCTGCATGTGCTCTTGAACTTGCTGATGTTTCTTCTTGGCAGCAAGCAGCTCATCTTCAGAGAAGGCTTCTCGAAGTGCCTGCTGGGACATAAGCGATTCCAGCTCCAGCAAAGCCGACACTCTGCAGTACTGGCCGATGAAACTGGGGCAATAGGCGTTAAAGTGAACTGTTGGGGAAAAAATAGAAACCAAAAACCTTTCTCAAAACCAAGTTTTAGAAAGCAGTGGTCATGCATCTGGCTAAAACTTTAAACACTGACTGAGTTCGAAGATTTGCAGAGGCAGGGTGAGGAAGCCTGAGCGGGGAGAATATGGGTTATTCTGACCAGGAGCTGTGCAGACTTCATCTGAAGGTGGTAAAAGGAGCAGGAAGGACACTTTCTCCCCAAACTCCAACACCTCCTGGCTGTAAATACGGAAATCCTGTGCCTAGAGATAAAAAGATGTTCATCAGCAGGATTTCCCCTTCAGGAGAAAAGTAAACTGTGACATAAAAAATTAGACACAAAAGCATAACCAGTTATTTGGTCTAGAAGATGGTATGTGTCACTGTAGTTTGATGTAAGCTCCTCTCACCTGATTTCCAGGAACATTGATGTGAGCCATAAAGGTTTTGATGGCGCTGCGCAGGTCGTGAAGAAGACGATGAGGAGCACTTTGCACATCATGATCCATTTCCAGGGACTCATCCAGAGAGCTTAGGGCCTGAAGCCACTGCCACTCCTCTCTAAAACACAATGTCATGTTTTTTGGTTTGCTTTAAAGGCTCATATGCTTTGATATTTCAATGTCTATTGTATACTCAAGTAAAAATATAAACACCAAATGGTTCTTGAGCCCGTCAGCTAATGGGACTTAACTTTTTTAATTGGTTAGCATATGATTCCCACCTTGATACATTACTATTGTCCCGGATTTTGGTGTGGCAGAGGATGTTGGGTAGTTTCTGAGGTACCAGTGCTCTTATCTGCTCCACTGATGTGCACAACTTCAGGTAGCCCAAGTACAAACCGGGAGACAAAAGCTTCCTGCTGCGCCTATGATATGCCATCTTCTCCTGGTAACAGAACAGACACTGAATGAGGGAATGGTGATGCAGAGCTGAACATTCGGTAGTTAAAGATTTGTCTCTTATCCATCTTTAATTTCAGGATAACTCTTATTTTCATATATAACTTTTTGGTTGATTCTTGACTTGCTCGAGTTTAATGATCTTTCTTACATTTTTCTACTGTGAGTCAGTACTGAAAATAGCACATCAGCACATTTTCTTTTGCATTTCATCATACAATTTGTTCCCAACTGGCCACAACACAAATACTTGTGTAAGCTGTGGTTTTGTAAAGAGAGCCTCCACCATAGTTTTGAAACCTCGAAGCCAAACCATGGCACACTGGAGACAAAACAGCAATGCAACAATGGTATCAGGTTTACTTGAGCCACATAGACAAAATCAACTTGAGGTTTAGTTTCAGATTGTGGTTGTTGTGAACAAAAAACAGAATTAGTTGTGAAACGGTAACGTTGTCTTTATACAAATAAAATATGTTTTTTTGTCATATCTGCTTGTTTTAGTGGTGGTGGCATACATAACACTTTTAATTGGAAGCACATTTCAATTTACACTTTAGAGTCCTTTTGAAACTCTTATTATTTTCCTGCAGTACTATTTTCTTACAAAGCACAATCTTTAACCTTTTTAAACATCTGGGCATTCATTTCAGAATTGCAATGTATTTCCCAGGCACTTACGTGGAGTGTGATAAGGAGCATGTCCAAGGCAGTGGGCTCCTCTGGGGATGAGATGGACTTGCGCTGTAGCTGTAGTTTAGAAAGTGGCATCCAGCGTACTCCGTCCAGGTTTGGACCGGCCTTCATATCTTTTAGGAGCACCAGCAGAGCGTTACCATGTTTGTCCTTAATTGGCTCATAATAAAAATGGCCAAGGTTCTGGATTCCCAGCATTCCCTGATAAAGTCATCAGTGAGTCAGTAAAAAGCACAAATAAAGTTTAAAGCCAAAAAAATAAAAGAAACAATCTTTTCAAAACTGTTATTTTACCTGCAGCTGGGAGATGGCCTGCAACATTTTGATGCGTGTCTGCAAAGTACATGAACAAGATGACTGGGATGGACCCAGGCACTGCTGCAGCCAAGAAATCTCATCCCATAGATAGGACACCTGTTGCAATAGCAGAATTTATACAAATTAAATCAGTTTTTTGTTATTGCCTTCAACCACGCGTTTGGATTCTATTCATAAAAAGGCACTTTATCAGGCCAAATGCTCACACTAAATATACTGATTGGATTAGTTAAGGGTTATTTAGTCACCCATATTTTTATTTGTTTTTGTAAATCTTTTATTTATTATTAGTTAAATTATTTCCTCAATGGTCAGAAGATCAAGTGCAGGTTTAAAGCTTTGACATCGTTTCAGAAATTAATTTGCTTTAAAGGTGTTTAAGATGTGTAAAATGTGAAATCAAATCACAAAAGAACAATTACATAAGCTGAGAAAATATTTGCTGAAATATTTAAGAAGTAGTAATGATCCTAAATAAAACAAGTTGAGGTGAAAACTAGTCAATTATTAATGGTTTTAGCTGGTTGAGCCAAAGGGTTTACACAACCCCAAGGGGCTGCATTTTTTTAAAACTCAGGAATGTAACTATTGATTTGTCAATTCTACCATGTATTTCCATCTTAACATTTTAATGGTGATTGCTGTACTTTTATTATTTTATTTTTGGGGTAAAAACAATAGTTTGGGGACAATAGGGATGAAAGGTAAGTTTATGTATTACTAGCTAAAAGTGAGGATGAAAATATCAAGTTTTGGAAGTACAATATATATTTTAGAGATATGACCCTTACTTACGACAGCATTTCAAATGTAAAGTATGGATAATGTTGTGGGTCTTTTTAGCTTTGGAAACTAGTATTTTGCAAAGTAAAAAACCCTCAAGAGCATAGAAAGCATGGCTGTAAATATAGAAAATCTAGAAAATTCTAACCAACAACCTAAATTATTTGCAACAAACACAAATAAGTGACCCCATGATGCCTGTTGATGCAAATATGCATCAAACCACTGTAGCTTCAAAGTGACCCATATAGGATCTACATGAAAGCAAAAAAAAGGGAATTTCATAGCTGGAAATAAATTCAGGCTTAATAAGTTTAAATTTTATGGTCAAATTTGGAGAAGAAAACATTTCTTTATTTAAATTGTTAGCCAAAATTCCTTTTGCAACAGCAAATACATTTTATTTGCATCATTTACACAAACTCCAATACATTTAAGTGTAGACAGTAGGAGTTGAAAGAAATCAGATACTCTGTGTTTCTTTAGTTTAAGCATTTTACTTTACCTTAGTGAACCAGAGGAAATCCTGCATGAGTGAGCTGGAGTAAGAATCTTCAATCTCCACAATAGGAATCTGGTCTTCTGATGTCACCAAAATGCTGTCATCTTTATAGAATATGGAGGCCACATAAAGACCTCTGAGGAGAAACAGAGGGGTGTTTTAAACTAGAAAACTTCCTTGTATTTACTGGAGCTTTAAAGACCCACTCCAATGAAAATTGTTGTAGGTGTTTTTAACATGTTCTTGTAACATTTTTCTCATGATGCAGGACATATATAAAAGAATGTAGGCTTAAAACTGCTTTTCAGAGTATTTATTTTTCCAAATTTTTGTGAATTAGGACAAGACAATAAAAATGCCATCAGAGGAAGCTTGTAAGTGTGACGTAGAAGCTACTATGGCAAGCCACAAGCTCCCTGCTCGACCTCATTGTGATGCATGGTAAGGAAGGTATGGATTCTGTAGCATAATTAAAAATAAAAGTCAAAACCAGAAATGCTTTTTTATTTTCAAAATGTAACTGCATTTTTTGACTCAAAATTCATTTTCTTCTTCAACGTCGCTTATTCTGTCACTTAATTAAAATGATAATGAAAATGGTATTTGACATTTCATTTTCAAAAAGTTCTCTGGTAAATGTGTAGAAAAGTTCATTTAGAAATGTCTAATTTGACAATAAAAATGGATTAACAAATGCTTTTTCATTGTCAAAATGTAACTGCATCAAATGACTCAAAATTAAAATTAAAAATTCAATACTTAAAAAATGCTTTTTCATTTCTACTTAAAAACCGCCATCCCCTCTTAACATTTTCGTTTTAATTATGACACAGAATGAGCGGTTTTTAAGTAGAAATTAAAAAACACTTTTGCCGGAACCCATCCCAGCCACTTACGGGCTGACGCCAGTCTGTCGCAGTACGTATGACTATATAAAATAATTTTATTAAAGTGAAATTTAAAACTCGTGCATATCAGAAACTGTTTCCTACCTTTTTAGACTTTTGACAAATTTACTGGTGGGTTGGAAGAGATGCCGGAGGCTTTTGGACACTGAGTGCTTCCTGCCTTGAGTTGGAGCTTTGCAGGGCTCTGAGGGAAAAGAGACATTAAAAAACATGAAGATTGTTGATTTCATAATAAGTTATCTGAATCACTCACATTGGATTGTTTAATTAAAGGTCTTGATTGTCTAACAGTAGTGTTTTTGGCTGTCAAAGAGAAAGAGACAAAAAAACAAAGGATACTTCTGTTCAAACTAAATCCATAAATATCTTTTCCTTGACAGGCTGTTACCTTAGCGACAAGAAACCTGACAGGTCCAAAAACACGGTTGAACGTTTTTTGACATTTTATGCTCTCCAGTAGTGCAGCACCATTTGACAGTGATGCTGATGGGCAACAGCAGACTATTGGTCTAAAGGGAACCACTAACTCCTGGGTCTCGAGGGACCACTAACTATATATACTTGTGCATGTGTGTGTGTTTGTTTACCTGCACAGACTATGGTGGCTGGATCATGGTATGCCTTGAGCTACAGTTGTGCGTGGAGCCAAGTAGCTGTAGTAATGTGTGTATATATGTCTGCATGTGTCTTAACCCTTTGCCACTCACTGACAGGGGGTCAGTTAAGTCTGTGGGGACATGTTTATTTTTAGTGGGCCAAGAGGGTTGGAGGGGAGGTGTGTATATTTGTGCATGTGTGTTTTTGTGTGAATTCTTGTTTGTGAGATAACGCACCTCCCAACTCATTAGAAACGCTGAGTCCCAAAACCCCTCACAGACTCCCTCATGTCCCAGGTGATCTTACTCAAGCCCCAGGCCACTCAGAGTCAATAACTCCCCTCATTCAGGCCTCAAAAAGAACAAATTTTCTCTTTAGGTGGACGAGTTAAGGTGGAGCAACGTGAAAAAAAACAGCGGCACCCCTCAGCCCCTCACGCCTCCTCCCGGCCTCAGTCCCTGTTTGACATTGAGTAAGACAGACAAGTAGGGCTGACTGCTGAGAAGTCTCTGTTAGTCAAGGCCTCTTTCACAGTTTAATTAATAGTGTTTGGACAAGACGAGGAAGGTTGGTGTGGGCCAAAAGCTGGGGTGTAATCGGGGTGCACAGACAAGAGAGAGAGCAAGTTAAAGAGAGCTTGTGACTGAATTGGATCCGTTCGTGCAAATGTGTTTCTGCCTGCACCTGACTTATCTTTACATGCAAGAGTGTCTATGTGTGGACAGTAGACAGAACGACTGGCGTGCTGCACGGGGGGAGGCGGCAGTAGTCCGTGCTAATTTATGCCTTCTCCAGACTCTAACCTAAGACGTCTGTTACAAAAATAACAAACATGACCCCGGGATACATCACCCCGACTACTGTGCCTGAACTCTCGAGTTAACCCTCAATCACTCGCTGTCTGACCAACCAAGAACTTCTCTGTGCTAACTTTTGTACTGCAGCTCATCTAGCAGCAAACATGGCGTGAGAACAGTGGACAATAGTAACTGGATGAGTGTGTTTAGGCATACAGGCTTAAGAGAGATGACTTGCTCAATTCTAAACACAGTTACTAATCATGTGAAGGAGTCAGTGCGGGCAGGTTTTGACACTTGAGTGAGCAACTTACAGCCAACAGTGTTTGGGGATATAAACAGCTTGTGTGTGAGAGAGGCTGATCTGCATTTTGTCACAGAGAGAGAGGTATTCAGCAGAGGAAGGGCTGAGTCATGGAAAGACTCATAAGGGAGAGCAAAGAGGGGTTGGGGGGGTTTGCTGAAACAGAGGGCAAGATGGCATGCCATCTTAGTATGTATAGCTTTTGAAGTGCTTGTCATGTCTCAAGAGTCTGTCAAGGTGTAATATTCATTATACCTGTAAATTAGACAATCAGGCTTTTGATGCTCTGGACTCAATATTACTAGATTTAGTATTGCATTACGTGCAGAAAATTACATTACTCTGACTGTGACAGTAGAAATGAAGTTTTTTGCATATTGCATGTTTTTCTTTTAAACAAAAGAAGTCCACCTTCTGTAGGTGTTCTATCTACAGGTGCATGTATTGCATTCAAGACCCACTCCGATGAAAATCATGTTTTTGGGGTTTTTAACATGTTCTTGTGGCATTCTTATGATGGAGGATGTACTGTATATTAAGAAAATTAAGTTTAAATTTGCATTTTTGAGAATTTCTTTATTCAAATTGTTGTAAATCAGGAGCATATACAAAAATGCCATTAGAAAAAGTGTGTATGTGTGACATAGAAGCTCCTACAGCAAACTTCCTGCTCCACCCCATTCCCATGACTAGATCCACGTGCTTCTTCGTTTTCCTCGTCCAAGCTGGAATCTGGGTCAAAATTTTACAGCTTGATAGCTCCGGTATTGCTCGCCATTTTTTGCTAGGTTGGGGGTGTGAGGGGCTGTAAGCCAGTGGGAGAGCGTGTAAACAGTTGAATGATGGGAAGGAGGCAGGCTTGCTTCGCATCAATGGTCCTACCCACAACTCTCAGCCAAATTTAGAATGAACTGATGCCGCTCCGCATAAACTATTTACTTAAAAACGTTTTGGATTTTGGCTAAAAACAGAATGATCATACTTAAAATACCACTGGGAAATCTTTTAAGTTAGATCAAAAGATAATCGGAGAGGGACTTTAAAGGTTAGGGTCAGGCGTAGTTATTGTCATCAAGTTGAGGATGCCATGGTATGAAAACACCAAACCACCGTGACAAAAGCTTCAAAAGGTTGAGATATCTCTGGTTTTTATACATTTTTTCTGTTCTTCACACAGATTTGACCATTAAGCTGATTACCATGGCAGACACAGTTGCGGTGAGCATCCTTTATCTGTCCAAGTAGATGATCAAGAGCCTCCTTCTGGCCTCTTTGACGTGGTGCGCGCCCATCAATGTCCCTCCAACCTAGTGAAGAAAAGTGAGAAATATCAGAGCATATGAAAATGCTTTTGCCAGAACTCCCAATCTTCAAGTAAGTGATTCAACTCAACACAAAGATGCACAAGTGAAATTAGATTTGTGGTGGAAAAAAAAAGAATGTAGATGATGTAACTATACTGAAAAAACAATAGTTTTATTCATAGGGCGAGTTAACAAACTGAAGCCAGACCCAGTTCACATAATAACCACCAGGGGCCTCCTACCCAAACAAGGCAGTTGTCGTTAACAATGATGTAAAATTATCCAACCTGACTGCAAAATTAACTTCTGTCTGACTCCAAAAACTTCCTTTAAAAGTAATTGTGGCGTACTGTGGGCTCTGGCTTTTAAGTCCATATCTGAAAACAGTTTTGTGGCATCAAAAACCAAAATTTCAAACCAAAATAACAAAGAACACAAAGTGAAAAGCAAGACACAAAGAATCAGGAACATGTATGAGAACGTTTCTATTTTTCATTAATGATTATAGTTGTATCATTTATTTTTCTGCGTCTCTGCAAATTCACGTCTTTATTCTAATCACACAGGTACACCTAAACAAATGTATCATCAAAATGACCACGACTTGCTTTCTATTTCTATAAACACTCAAAACATTAAATAAATGCCTCTCCTCTCTCTTCTCTGTTTTCCCATCCAGTAAAATTTTCTCGTGTGAGAGCGTTGGGTAATGTGTCAGTGATAACCCTCCCCTTACCTCCATCACCCCCCCCCCCCCCGGAGTCCCCCCAGAGTGTGCATAGGGCTGAAACACGGTGAGCTCTATTCCCGGAAAGGTGCCTGTCCCAACAGGACAAGCGGGCCCTTTAATGGGCGTCCGCGGCCCGGTATAAGGCCCCCACTGTTGGGGCAGTGCCGCTCGCTACAGCACAGACATGCAAATATTTCCAGTGGTAGGCCGAAATGGAAAACACAAACACGCAACATCGAAATTAGCTCTGGGGAGGGAGGGAGGTGGGAAAGTTAGAAAAAAGATAGAAAGGGAAAGCCTAGTTTCTGAAAATGAGGACAAACACGAACACAGTGAAAAACACTGCGCTGATGAGGACAAACGTTTTCATGTGTTGCCCAGATGTGCCCTGAGTGTGCCACTATGCCCACTATGATGGTATCTTTGGTATGTTTACTTTTTTCAGTCGGTGTGTACCAAAAGCAGAGAGCTAAAATTTGTCACACACACCGCAGTAATAAAAGTCCCCTCATAAACATTTGGACATTTAAAACCCCCCAAAAAAGCACTTCAATAATTTCTAAGCCTGGCAGGCAAACGTAAAGTAAAATCGATAAGTTGGGAAAAAGTAACATTGTAAAGCATATGGTGGTCAACAACTCAGCTGTTCCACATGACTTAAAGGTTAATTTTTTGGCTGAACCCAGGCAGCTTCCTCTGCCAGCCAAGCCTACGCACCATCCTGAGGCTATGGTTACACTCTGCAACGGGGGTCTCTAAGCCCACCCAGCATCCAGGCTGCTGAAAGTCCAGCTGTCGTTCTTCAAATGATGTCAAAGTAACATAAAAAAAAGTAGTAACCAAATCAATTCATCAAAACGATGCATGTCATTTCAACATGCATGCGTGATCGAAACAAAACGCCAATAAATTCTGTAGCATCAAAGCAGTGAGGCAGGCCAAAACCCTGCTGCAGCATATGCTGGAAACCAGTCAAAACTTTTTTCTTCATGTTTTGTTTAAGCCAATGATTGAGCATGAAGGCAAGGAAAAAAAAATGATGCAAGGAAAAAAAAATGATGACACTTACTGGAAGGTGCAGCACAAACTGGAGTGGAAACCTTTGGTGACCCCCATCCTTTCATATTGTAGGCCGACACCTGTACGTAGTAGTAAATCCCCTGAAAGGAGAGACAAGAGAAATTTAATGGGCAATTCCATTGTACGCAGTGTAATATTTGAATATACACATGGGTAAACCAGTTCGACAATGGTTGAAGAAGTATATTATGTGGTAAATGTTGTTCTACTTACGTTCTACTATATTTTTTCTGTCTTTGCTTAGTTTGCAGACACCAATCCTCTGTCTCTCCTTTCTCAGCCAAATCAATCAAGACAGCCGCCAACACTTACTGACCCTGCCTTGACCCTTGTCTTGTGACAGGAGCAAGCTTAGCCTGGCTTTTTTAGGGGGAAGGGGTTTCTCTCACAGGACAACACTGAGTGGAGCGTCCATTTGTCTACCCAACCGCTTCAAAATGCCAAACATAAATCAGGTGGCAGGCAACCAAGTTGCTCTTTTAAAAAAATATTTAGGAGGTTGTCTTGCATCATTGCTTAGTCAGGAGCCAAGACCTTTAACAGTAAAACAATAACAGCGGTCATTTTTTAATTTTTTTAATGGAGACCACAAGTCTGTCAAAACCATAATTTAAGGGTGATTGTGACTGTATGTTAGTTTGATGCATATAATAAAAATCAAATGGGAAACACTCCCAATATTTTCCAAGCAAATATTTCAAGCTTGTGTGTCAATATTGATGACCCTCACATGGGAGAGTACCTTGTAAAACCTTGTTTTAATCACTTTGCAACAATAGCTGAGCTCCATCTTATACAAAGGTATTATTCATTATCTGTCACATGTGGCATCCTTGAGTTCTATCTGTATGTTATATTTTAGTAGCAAAGGGGAAAAAAATCTGACTGCTCTGGAAAGTGCTGTGTTTGTTTGTGTTGCGAATGTAAACTGTGCCCACAACAAATCTTAGTGTAAGAAAATAAAATGCGTCAGTTAAAAAAAAAAAAATGGTGTCACAACTGTTTGCGATAAGAGCTTTAAGTGGTCATCTCTGGAAAGTGATGGTGATTTGAAATAAAAATGTTTCCTTTCTGAAGCAATTGGATTGACAATGTTGAATTGACAACTGTGTGGATATAAACTAGGGGTGTAACGATTCATTTTAATGATTCGAATCATTTCATATTTTGTGGTTGACGATGCAATTCAAAGTCCATATGGGTTCATTTTGAACGATTGGATTTGATCCGATTCATTGACCTAAAATTGATCCAGGAGAACTTTATCCAAAAATCCGACCAGTGTCACTCAGAGATAAATACCTGGGTACTGAACAGTGCAGGTGAGGTTTTTTCACATTTTATTTGTATGTTTCCACACATTGGACTGTAAGGATTGCTTGATCATTTTTTGCTGCATCACATGTGTGTTATCTGCTGTGAAATACCGTACCTCAATCCAAACAGTATTTTCCAGCATCAATCGATTTAAAGCATCTTGAAACAATTTTATAATGGTATAGATTGATTTGATTGATAACTTGCCTCAGACAGATCTGGTTGTATCATAGAAATATAAATTTATTTAATCATCACACCACTAGTATAAACCATACTTAGCTAGTATTCTAGTTTAACACAAAAATATTGGGGGGGAAAAATCCAACAGTTACAAAAACAAACAAGTTGGAAAGACAGTGGATCTACTGGAACTTACAGATGTTAGTCCTGTTATGTGGCACTGCAGCAAACTGGTGTCATCCACAATCATCTCGCCCAATATAGGACTAAAAGAAGGTGCACTGCTCCAACTCACTTCAAATACACAACCGTTTTTGTATCAGTTAGTTTGTGATTTGAAAAAGAAGTTTGTAATTTTGTTTTTATTTTTTGCTTGACTGTGAGATGACGGCAGACCTTTGTACTTGGTAACCACGGCCGAGTTGACACAGAAAGGTTCCTGGAAGTCAACCTGTAGACTGTTGCTACTGCTGACAGACAGATGAACTTCACTCGGAACATCTGGGGGGCCTGAAAAAGTAGAGCAACAAACTGAAAAAAACTTGATATGCCCCAGAGTATGATGTAAAATGTTGAAGCTTGAAATGTAAAGTTGTTTCTTATTCTATCTAAAAGTAACCTACTCTGCTTCTAATAAAATAACATAAGCATCCATATGTTTGGGTCAAGTTTCCGAGTTTAAAATTTACAAAGTCAGCAAGAGGAATGGCTGGCAGAAATCAATTGGGGAAAAAATAAAAATCAAAGATGACTGCAAGGTTATGGGAAAAGTCTGAATGGCAAATTTCCATCATCTGCTCAGCACGTGTAAAAAGAAATCTCAACATCATCCTTACTAGCATGCTCAAAGCCCGTTTGCATCCGTCGGAAAAGCCTCAGCCTCCACTCCCAAGCTTTGAGTTGCCTTTCGCGGTCAGATCCATCTCGTTCACCAAGACCCTCATTCCGCACCTGGGCCTCGTGCTCTGAAACTCTTTGCTCAGCCTCCTGCACTAGCGTAGCTAAATGCACTGCTCGACCTTCCAGACTCACAACTGTGAAAGACAGAAGACAGATATCATGTGACTTTAGTTCAGACACCAAGAAAAACAACAACAGTTAACGCTTAACTATACAATTTGTATAGATGTTTCTTTATCGGGGAAATAATTCTGTTGAAGAGTAATTAATCTTAATGTTAGGGATTGCTTTAAAAAAAGACTTGCATTCTTAGTTATTCTGTAATGCAGGCCAATCTTTTTTTTTATTTCTTTGTTTGCTAAAATACTGTGGCAGATCCTCAATAAAGTTTGTTTAATGTAACTAAGCAGTCTCTCTTAAGGAATGACATCATCTAGAAAATGACTGAAAATTGGGCATTAAAGCAAGATGGGCGAGGGAGGGACAGTATTCCTTGTATGCAGTCCTAAAGGAACAAAGTGGTGGGAGAGTGCACTAGAATCCATTTAAACTGTCTTTGTAAAACTTTTTTTTTGCTGTGAAACTTATGGAAAGTTTTGTATCACTGATTTATTTACACAGAGTACCACAGTCATACCACCATAAGAGGAACGATTTTTCCTAGGAGGTTTGGTTCTTACTTAAACACTGCAAACAAAGATGTTTGAAAACCTTACTAGAGCAGATGAGATGCAACACCTCATGAAAATATTCCAACCATGGCTCTGTGGTTAGTGATAGCCGTTATTGGTAGCACAACTCAGAACAAAGAGCACATATTACTCTGTTTGGAAGTAAATTACAGAAAAAGTATCTTAAAGCACATGGTAAAAAAGAAGTAATGTGCTATACACCTTCCATGGCTGGTCGTTTGTTGGAGTATTTGGGACTGGTGTGTGTCTGTGTTTAGTCTGTGTGGTCTGTGTTTGTTCATAGTAGATTCCACTGTTGAGCGTTAGATTCCACTGTTGACAGTAAGTTTAAAGTCCGTGTCAAAATGTCCATCTGGGTGTTTAATTCTGCGGCTCTGCCTGTGTCTCCTCAGTGGCTGCGAGCTTCTCTTTGAATCTGAGCATCTCTTCTGGGTGTCACTTTAGTTTTTCTTTTTTGCTACTTGTGTGAAGACATAAAGGCTGTTAGTCACAAAGGACTCATGCTGTATCATCGGGTACTTAAGCTCTGGGTAGAAACTGCAGTCAAACAGCAAACATCAGTAAAAACTATTTTCCATTCAAGTGTTTTCAATTAAATAATACCTTTATAAGATGTCTGGCTCAGCCCTTGAAAATGTGTGTGTGAGGGAGAGTAAAAACAAAAACAGCCTTGGAGCCTTACTGGCGAGTTTTAATCATTAACAGAGGGAGAGTAAATTCACAGATCAAAGAAATTGAAAAGTGCTTACAAAGATGACTAATATTGCATCATGATTAGTGCCCTTTCAGCGCCTTTAACATTCTGTCACTGCGAGCTGAAAACAGAGACGAGCGTCTGTCAGTACAGTGGAGATGAATCCTTTGCTGCTTTGTGTTGTTGTGGGAAACCTGTTGCTCTGGTAGCAGCAGTTCAGTTTTTGGAATAAAGTGTAACCTCAAATAAAAGTAAACGCACTTAATCTGAATACTAAAACACATTTCTCATCAGTGAATGATATCAACCTCATGTTTGAGCCTGTAGGTTACCTTAAATGTATGTCTATTTTTTTCTTAGTAGGCTCCATAATTACAATGGTTTTGTTCCATAACTTTTAGCCTAATTTTGTAACAGTTTTTATAAAGGGGGACATTTGTATTGCCCGTCTGAGAATGTTCTTTATTTAAGATTAAAAGCTGCATATTTTAACAGTGGGGTCGGCATAAAATCTGTCCTTTTTTGAAGTCCAAGTTGAGACTGAGGCAGTCCAGCTGACCTGGTTTGACTGGACATGGAAACCCAACAACCTTTAGTTAATACCTTTGATTTGGTTTACATTTCCATCGCCATTTGCAAAATTCTGTTTTAGAGTTAAAGTTCCATCTGGATAACATTATAAAGTTATTGTAAGTCATGTAGGAGGAGCTTAATACTAGCACTGACCAATAAAAAAAAAAAAAGATTTGAAAGACAATTGCACTCAGCCATAGTGATTACATATATTTACACTTGCACCTACTTACTTCTGCACATTGTTCCACAAGACAGATTCAGGCCTTTTCAAATCATGCTCTGGACATTTTATTTTATTTATTTTTTCCTTAAATGTGAGCTGCTTTTTGTCTTTACTTTAATTTTCTTGGGTTTACTGGACAGTTAACCTGCATTAACACTGTGGGTGACCAGTGCAATACAAACCCTGGTCCAGACCAAACAGCTTTAATTCAGCCTGAATAGTCATTCTTAGAGCAGTTGTTTTTTGGCCATCTTTTGTAGCCAATGGGTTTTTAGTAATATTCCGAATCTATGCACAACAACTGCAGAGAGACAAGGAAAGGGGTCAATAAAAGAAAAGTGTATTTTTTAATCTGAAGCCACGTTCACAACAGGCATGTGATGTGCGTAACACACGTTCTTGAATTCTTGAATGGGCTTTTAGCATATGGTGTTCACTGACGATGAGTGAACACCCTTTTTCTTCTGCTACTGTTTACTAGCGCTTGTCTTCCACTTACAGTCGGAAGAGGCTTGTTGCAAAATGGTGCAAATATTGCGAATTTTGCTCCAGGCTTTTTCTTTCACAGCTGTATTTCGATATGCGAAAGAATTGGTATCAAATATTTCAGGTAAGGCAGACATTACAATTATTAATTTCTCCTTTATGATCAGTTTTCAAATTGTTAGAATTAAACAGGATCCAAACGTCACCGCCAAATCCGAGTCCTTAATTGATCAACGTTTAACCTGGTTTAACTTTCAATGCGTGTTCAATGGCCGTGCTTTTTGTATGTAGAGCCAAAAAACAGTTGTAGAAACTTGGCAGTCAAATGTGATTGCAAGAGTTTTGAAAGCGGAAGCCCAAAACATGCATATATGCATGCATTTACATAGACTTTTTATTGGAAGTGGTAGCTTAAATGCACGTTGCAGAGGGTGGTGACCAAGGTGAATCAGCTTTCACTGATTCACACAGGTGGTTTGGCAGAGCGTTTTTACACCGGATGCCCTTCCTGACGCGACCCTGTATTTTCTATATTTTCTGTGAGGTGTATCTCGCTTAAGGGACCCAGACTGAATTTTTCAGTTCATTGCACACCCTCGGAAGTTCTACACCCAGCTAACTGAAACAGAAGTAGTTTCAAAAAGTAAATAAAACAAGTAAAAAATTAAGAGTCCTTTAGTCTTTATTCCATTGCTATTCAAGCATGTTAGGTTAACCTTTAAACATTTTTTCGAATATCGCAACTCTTGAACCATTTACGCAATGAAGGATCCAGCAAATTCTGAGGTGGAAAAACGCATTTTCCAGTACTGAAGTGATACGCAATCATTGTGATTCAGCTGAATCTGTCGCAGAGAAAAGTGGCTTAGCTTAAACCCCATATGCAAAAATGTTTGCTCTGCGTCCGAATCAGTTGAGTCTCACTTGGGACATCTCCAGTAGTTAATGAAAAAATAGTTTTGTTAATATTTCCTTATATAGCTGCTAAAAGTGCATTTAAATTCAGTGGAATTTTCATATGCTCATTTGAAATTTGTACAGAGGTTAATAAGGTTCTTGAACTTACAGTGAGGACTCTCCTTGGCACCAGCTCTCAGCAGAAGCTTGGCCATGGGTGCGTTATTGGTCATGATGGCGATATCAAGAGGCAGGAGGCCCTCACTGTTTGGAGTGTTGAGGTCCAGCTCCTCCAAACTGTACTGGGACAGAAGCAGCTGGACCAGGTCCAATTCTTGATGCTCCACTGCCTCAAACAAAGCTTCATTGCTCTGAAACTGAGAGAAAGAAAGCTTCAATTTAGTAGAACAAAACTTGATAATTAGATGCATTTCATCCTTGGTGCAATTAATAGTGGAAACATGAGAAACATACATTATCTACACAAAGCCACACTGCACCTTTTTATTTGTTTTGCTTGCAAAACTTGGCTGCGTATTGTCAGGACTTCAGACTTCTCTAAGGTTCTTCTACTGTATGTGCTTTCCCCCTCAATCTGTAGCCTGCAGTGCTCTTGTTTTTTCTAACTTTTTCTCTTTTATTCTCATACTGACTTACGATGGTGGTTTTACGCAGCCTCTCCTTGTCCCCTCCCCGTCCTGACACCACACTGTCCTCCAGAACAGGGGGGTTGGTGCCCACGCGGAACTTTCCAGACAAATTGCGGTATAGACGGCGAGCTGCACTTGGCGAGGACAAGCTGGCTGACTTGCGAGCAGAAGCCGGCTGGTTGGCCTGGTCTACTCTCATGGGCTGCGTCATTTTGGCGGTGTCGGCCCTGGAGCAGAGATGGGTGGGTGAGGAACAGGGGTGATGTGTGACAGAAAACAGTGGTATAAAGTGAAGATAAAAGGAGCTTTACATCTACAAAAAAGATCTCACACACTCCTAAAATCCATCTTGCATCATTCTCTCCAAAGCCGGAAAAGAGAAAAGCTTGCCAAAAATTCTGAACAATAATGACTTTTAAACTATTTCTTTAAGCTATTTTGCTCTTGATAAAAGTACCATGTGAATAAAACAGCAAGAACTTCAGCTACAAACCCTAGATTCTTTACTCACATCTTAACATATATTAACTTAAGGCTTAGTTTAAAACCTGGTGGTTTTCTGGAAAGCTTCAAGCTGTCCACTAAAACCTCCCATTTGTCAAACTCCAAGTTTCAAACGGACCTCCAACGTCTTAAGTTCTCAGTACATGCATCATTCTGGCCTAAAAATGATGGCCTTGTCACTAAATTGCAAGTGATGCTTTTCTAAATTGAAAAAGTAAAAAAGAAATACCATGTTTGCCACTATTTACTCGACATTTATTGGTAGGAAGACTAAAATCAGTTTATTTTGCTATGGGAACTATGTAGATGACACGTCTAGGGTGAGTCTGTTGTATTGTGCTCACACACACTTAACTGCTGAAGGAAATGTCAGCAGGACTCTACAGGCGATGGTGACAGACTCCGTGTCAAGTCTCACCAAAGAGAAGTGGAGAGATAAATGAATTCCTCAAGGAGGCATTTTCAACAGCTCCTGCTCAAGTCTCTCCTACCTCATAATTCGAGTGATCCTTCTTTAGCCTATCCTCCCCTCCACTCACTTTCTCCTGACTTCCTGCTCTTGCCATTTATCACCTCATTGACTCAGTCATTTGCCATCATCATCATCATCTTTTCTTTTTGTTTCTTTACTTTTTCACCCCTTAATGCACAATTTTAGCCTACATTTCAGAATTATTTGTCAGTAGTAGAACTTTTATCATACATAACACTTTAGGAAAGTCTATTGCTAACCCTATAGGTTACTTGAATTTGTGACAGAACATTCATTCTGTACTTCAAAAAGTAATTCATGATCGACATAATAGTTGATAAAAAAAAAAGAAAAAACTGTTTAACAGTTTTTCCCGGGCACTAAGATTTTTGATCACAACGAAAGTGGTTCTCAAAAAACCAGTAGTTTGTGATTGAGCAGACAGAGGTTAGGTGAGTAAATAAAGGAAAAGGGATTGGGCCAGTGTGCTGCATACCAAAAGCAGATTTGTCAAGGTGAGAACATCTGTAGGAAAAATGTTATTTATACTCCTACTCTGCAATGAACGTGTGAGCACATATAAGCATGCATACCCGCTCAAACCCACCCACATCACATGCAGTTTGTGCAACAGCTGACAGCGGCCCACATAGTAGACTTTGAAGTCCTCCAAGCCCCCGCAACAAGGCCTTTTTCACAAGGCTGATACACCTAAAATACCCCCAATCCCCATCCCTTCCCGCTCTGTCCCATCCATCTCCACTCTATCCAGTAATAGAGGCCCTTATTTTAGACATCCTCGTGTTCCCGGCTGGGCCTAACTATTCCATGGTTCCAGATAAAGCGCGGCAGGTATTTGGAATAATTTTTCCATGGGCCTGGCCCGGAAGATAAAACAAGAGATATATTTGTAATGCGTGTGCTGGTATCCCATTTCAAAGAGAAAGCCTATTGGAATGCAGTCCTAGGCTTATTGTTATTTGCCTGCGATGGAACAGACAACGTTTTTTCTGTCGGCAGGACGGTGCCCCATCACTCTCTGACGACATTAGGCTGTGTCTAATGTGGTCTGTGTATAGTATGAGTGCCTTCTTCTTTCAAAGAGATGCTGTTTCTAAGAAATAGGACAGGTATTTTGTTTAATAAAGTTATGTCTCCCCACACAAGAAAAAAAGAATAAACATCTTCAAATTAAGTTCAAAAACCTTGTACAGAAAAGTGAATTTTTGGATCAGATTATTCCAGGTCATCCTGAAATACCTATTCCTTTACAGTCATTCCAACTAGCCACATATTCAAAAGGTCAACAGCATGTCACCTGATGTTCAAACTAAAATTGTACGGTAGTACAAATTCAACTTGTAGTGAACGTTGAATGCCTTTTTTTTTTATTCTACCAGCACCAAGATGCAGGAAGCTGTTATTTTAGTAAACCAAAAGTACCATTCAAGAGCTGGCTCCATCAAATACACCAACAAACAAGAGTCTAGACATTAGTAGCTGCTTGACTAAAAATCGAGATAAGGAAGCCCCATCTTTGGAAATATTTAAATATTTGCTATTTCCATTGGTGCACAAATTGCACAGTTCGTGGGTTTTTTCCAAATAAGCAAGTCGGTCAAATGTAGGGAAGACAACAGCTAACGACAGTGCTATGTCAAAGAGCCATCAGAATAGTAAACTAGCGTGAGTCTGAAACTGTTGTGTATGTCTGGTGTGCATATGTGCATGAACAAGTAGGCGCCAGAAAAGGACATTGTACTGGCTGCTCCTTTTCTCGCTGCAAGCATAAAGAAAATTCTTTTGATCTACATCATAAAAAACAAATACAAAATGTTCAATGAAGTGTTGAAAGCAAACATTGCAGAAAGAAATCCACAAATATAAGGCCATATTTTTAAATCATGGAAGCGTACAAAAGCTTCTCCATTATGTAAAACCTTGTATAACCAAACATGAACCTAAAGTCGTCAATTACTTTTCTTTTGATTTATACTTATACTTTCTCCAACACAGTTCTCCCCCATCCTCACCACATGTTCCTCATGGCTTTACTCCACCTTAATCTCATCCCAAACTCCATCTGCTGTCACAAGTTATCCTAAGGATTCAGACCCTCCCCACCCCAAGACTTCCCAATTACAAATGCATTGCCACTACGAGAACACATAAATCTTGCCTGTCTGTTAATGTGTGTCGAATCGTGTTTATCACATATATATACACAGTCATATTGGTTGACACGCATTACATCTGTTGTCTGCATAGGCAAGCTTTCGCAAAAAGGAACCCCTAAAAAAAGACAAAAACAAAGAAGTGAAGGATAGATGACAACTTTGTGTAGAAGAAAAAACAGTGGCATGAGGACTGTGCTCAAAGAAAACTTTGCACTGGGGAGATTTTAGTGACAGAAGTAGCCCCTGAGAGCAGAGACTTTCACAAACTCACATACTTGCGCGTACTCACACATGCAAGTACGCAGACACTTATCGAGGGGGCTAGATGCTCTAAATATGGCTTGTAGAAGGAAATTCTGAAATCTGAGTCTTGGCACCAGACAGGCTGGAAGCAGCCAGGCTGCTGGATGCAGAGAGGGGAAAGGCTGAGAGAGAAAGGCAGTTGATGGAGGGGGGGAGTGGGTATTTTGCTCAAACTGCCTTGACTCTTATCAGCTCAACCTGTAGCTTGTAATGCCTGAAAAAGATGAATATGTAGGAACATGTTTACACATATTAAAGCATTATTATGCATGTGTAGTCAGTGCAAAGGCCTGAAAAGATTGCTCCCTTAGGTCATACTGGATAGAATGTATTTTATTGAAGGATCTATTTGGAGGGTAATACTTTTATACTAAATTGCCCTTGGCAATGCACATTCAAGCAACCAATTCTAATGCAAAGTTTATGTAAAAACGCGTATATGTGCATTTCGGATTTCTGTGTTCAAAACTCTCATTCACGCATTGCTCCCCACGTTTGTAATCACTTTTTTGGCTGAAACGCACAACCACTGAACTTGTGTTGAAAGTTAAACCAGTTGAACTTTGACCAATCAGAGACTCAGATTTGGTGGTGACATATGGATAGCGTTGTTTTTAATTCATGGAAGTGCCAACCTTTTGAAAACTGGAGGAGAAATTAATAATTGCGGTTTGTGCCCGTCCAGATTAATTTATTGGAACGAGCTGTGAAAGATAAAGCCTGAAGCAAGATTTGCGAGATTTGCATCGCTTCGCCATTTCGCACAAAGTTTCCTCCAACTGTACCTACGTGTGCAAGTATTGGATAGCGACAGTCCAGTGTGAACACCATATGCTAAAAGACTGTTCAAGAACCCGCAACACATACTGGGTACATAAACTTTTAAACAATTTCAAAACTAATCTTAAAAAGCAGTCATGATTAACAAAGGAAATTATCTGGCAAATCTAGCTTTGAGAAATTGTAAAAGATTATTACTTTAAGCATTTTTTTCTGTTTGTGTTTCAGCATCGTTGGTTTTAGATGAGCAAAATTAGTGTTTTCAGCAAGGGAATCTTGCTGAAAAGGTGCATATTTTTCTTTGATTTGGCTTGACAGCAAATGTAACTGTGATGATGCTGTGTGTTTGTCTTTTCTATAAAGCATGTGCCATGCACACCCATCAACTAGTATCTGCTGACTGACACTAATGAACGCACTGTGTTTTAGTGCAACCAGCAGATATTCAGTCAAAGACTTGCCTAAGGGTGCTACAAAAGTTATTGGCGCTGCATCTACAAATCGCAAAATGTACTTTCTAAAATGAAACTAATAATCCTGAAACAATTACAATAAAAACTAGAAAGCAAGTGTGAAGCACAGCCCCGAAGCTGTTCATTTTCACCTCCATTAGATTTATAATAGATTTAATATTGCAGCAAAATAATCTAAAGAAGATCCAAAGGATAGTTCTTACCACTTTTGTTATATTGTTATTATAGATTATTTTTATAAGAAGTCAACAGTAAATTCTGAGATGACATGACTGAGCAGCTTTCTCTAAAACGTCTAGAAGAGACGTTAAACTACCTAAACACCAAGTTTGCACACGTATATGGACATTTGCAAAGCCACTGTGGACATCAATTATGCACAACAAGAAATAACAAGCTCCATCTCAGCATGCCCTCCTGTCCTACACATTTTTTTCAATCTAATTTGTCTTGTTCTCTTTTTCTCACTTTCTCTTTGTTTCCCTTGGGAGAATGGCAGGGAAAGAGCAGTGAGTATGTTTAACCTTTGAAACCGGCCTGCTGTGTTGAGCAAGGCCTGCCACCTGTTGGCTCTGTGTGTGTGCATGTGCTGTGTGAGCAAGCAGAGGTAAATCTCACTAATTTTGATGAGCTGAGACAACAGTGGAGTCACCCTGAGGATGGGATGGCGAGCAGTCACCGACATTCTCAGGAAGGAGGGGGCACTCCTAAGGTAGGATCACCCGCATACATACAAACATACACACAACCCCTCCTCTGTCAGAAGCTTGGTGACACTGTGTCTCCCACGGTGATCGTGGATCCAGCCTGGGTGGCTCCAAGCCCTGTGGTGTCTCTCTCAGTATGTGCATGTGTGTTTCACCAATGGTGTCCCTGCCTGGGCCACCATATGCCACCCACCCAGCCAGGGAGAGGGCAGGGGTGGAGGCAACTTCTGGCAACTGAATCTACCAGTTGGCTCATTCTCTCAGTCACACGCCGGCTGGGCACCATGTTTAAAGTCCAAAAGCTATTAATCTGTGATAGTTATAGGGGGAAGTGGTTGGGCAGTTGAGTAGAGAGTTTTCTTCTTACTGTGATGGAGGAGTTGTAAAAGTGATAGCATACACATTTTAATACAATATTAAATATTAAAGTAGACTTGATGCAAGAACTGTGTGGATTTGAAAAGAAAAATATTAAAATTGCAAACTGAATCAAAGCAATTTTTCAAATAATTAAAGACTAAGAGACTAAAAAAGTTTTAAAGCTACAGACACACTGGACATGTGACGCTTGTTCAAGAACGCACTAAACGCGCATTCTTGAATGCGTATTTAGCTCATGGTGTTCACACTGGACAAGCAGGGAGGGGCTTCTTTTTCATTTTCTACCGTTTGCAAGTGCATGTCTGCCACCTACAGTTGGAAATCTTGTGCTACAGGGGCTGCACGGTGGCAGTGGTTAGCGCTCTTGCCTCACAGCAAGAAGACCCCCGCTTCAAGTCCCCACTGGGGGACCTGAAACAGAACACCAATGGGAGAATGTGGAGTGCATCCGTGGATGCACAGGGATTTTCTCTGAAGACTCCAACTTCCTCCCACCTCCAAAAACATGCTTCATAGGTTAATCAGTTACTGTGTTAATTGGTTACTCTAAATTGTATCTAAGTGTTGGTGCTTCCATTCATACGTCACTCCCAAATCCAAGTCCCTGATTGGTCAAAATTCAACAGTTTTAACTTTCAACACGCATTCAATGGTCACTCTCGAGCTAAAAAACGATCAAAATAACATGCTTAGCTATGCGCAAATGCAAGAGTTTTGAACATGAAAGGCCAAAACACAGATTTACGTAGACTTTCCATTGGAAGTGATCGCTTGAACACGTACAGCTGAGGGTGGTGTGAACATAGCTTAAGTTTCTTTAACTTTTGAGAAAGTAAAGACATACATCCAATTCCAATGTCTAATTAGAACATCTATGTTTCAGACCTCTATGGTAAAAGGACATTTCACCAGTTAAGAGAAAACAGAACTTTCACATATCCTTGTGTGACGTGTATACCTTTGTAGTTTAGTAAGCACATGGCTTTATTGAGCAAATGTTTATGCCCTCTTAGCAGCTGAACTCACCGTCTACACTTTCATGCAAGTTGTCTGACTCTTTTAGTCTGATTAGGTCATTTCCCGTTTCACAGCCCAAGCTATCGTTTCGTGTTTTTCAGGAATGGCTTGGCATTAGCAGGAGAGTTTCCTATCCAATGGGAGAATTCGTTAGAAGTTGTAGTCCTAGTTTTTGAGATGTGACACAACTGTGGTAAAGGGTAATTGTACCAGATGCTATTTATAGTAACGGTATGACACATTGTCTGTGACATTATCACGATGTTTCAGTTATTACAGCAAATTTATGGTGCTTGTAGTTTAATAGTTTTACAACATCCAGAGATCTAATCACAAGTAATCATGAGTCAGTCAAAGATAAGACTTCAGACTCAGAACTTTGTAAAAGTCACATTGCGTTTAGTGAACATATCAATACACTAATGTGGAAACTTTTTACTGGTAATACATGTACAGATACTGCCTATTTTATTATTTCTGACTTTTCACCATCCTCACTGTCATTTGCCTGTGCATGAGTGCTGACTTGAAGTTTACAGTGGAAACCAGAGCATCAAGTGAGAGAGACGGAGGACAGGAGGGAGCCGGCCTCACAAATCTTTTTAAGTGCATCCCCCAGCACCTCCCTTTAAGAGCACACTGTCTGAACATGTGCACATATGAAGCATATTTGTGTGCATATGTGTGGCTTTAGATGTGAATTTCTTAAAATTCTACACAGGAGTGCACAGACATTTATTCATTTATTTCAATTTTTTTTTTTAAAGAAATTTTGTGGGCTCAATGCGAAATGGGTAAGTTTGTGTCTGAGCAAGTGGGTGTATACGAGTTTGAAAGTGAAGAAAAGAATAGCATTGGACTGATCCAAAAGCAGAGAGCATTGCAGAAATTCTGCTCCCTCGTGTGGACTGGAATCTGAAGTCAATTATGCTGCCAGAAGCTTTGCCTAAACAGATTATAAATGCAGACAGAGGCACAGTGGATGTACAAACCTGATAAAGCAATTATAAGCTTTCTTTTTTTTCCTCAGATAAAAAGATTTAACATGACTTTTACATTGAACTGAAAAAATGTTTGTCTATGTGAGCTGTATATTCTAAGTGCAGATAGCAGCTTAAAGACCCACTCCGATCATCTTTGAGTTATTGTAAAAGCTTTCCCAGTGGTCTTTTAATTATGATTTTGCCATTTTTAGCCCAAATGAAACTCAAAGTCATTTTCTAGGACGTAGTTTCTGCAGATTGCCAGAAGTTCATTGGCCTCTGATTTGTGGGCGGGATTGTTGAGCCCGCCCCCATTTTCCATCATCTATGGTTTACACACTCTCCCACTAGCTTACACAACCCCAACCTAACATTACCGGTGCAACAAAAATAGTGAAAAATATCTGCGCTACTTAGCCGAACAGTTTTAAGCCAGACAAGGAAAACAAAGATGTACATCGATCTTTTTGTCTGCAAGTGGTTGCATTGGATTGGAGCGGAGCAGGGAGATTATGGCTCGCCGACTGTAGCACCTATGTTTTTGCTACAAGCTTTTTCCAAAAGCGTTTTTTTTGTCTGCTCCCGATTCACATTGATTTGAATAAAGAAACACTCAGGAATGCAATTTTAGATTAGATTTTCTACGTAGACGTCCCCCCATCATGAGAAAAATGATAGAAGAACATGTAATAAACATCACAAATATTATATCATTAGAGTGGGTCTTTAAGTACATATTGAGGACAGAGGACCACAGCTGGGTTTGTAAGATTTCTTCTTACAGTTACAATTTAAAAGTCTCTACAGTTTAAGGACTTTTAGATTCAAGATAATTAGGTGGAGAAGAAAGGTATTTCAGAAAAATCTCAAAAGGCTGGAAATGACATGAAAGCATTAATGGAATCTTTGTTGAATGAACCTGATTATAGAAACTTCAGCATGTGTCTGTAGTCGGCACAAATAACTGCAATCAGGTGATTGTAATAATAGAAATAATATGCCAAAGGAATGTAAACAATAACAATGTATTTTCAACAACACCATTATGTTCTGGAGCTGTACTCCATTTAGGTTGTTTATTTTCTACTAGTTCTACACTTTTACACAATTTACTTGAAGGTGGAGAAAGCCTTTTGATACTTTCTAAATTTAACTGCAGCCGTAACACAAATATATATGCCACTCATTCTGCTAGAGGCGGGGAATGGCCCCACAGTGCAGTGGTCTTTGACAGATCCTAAACATTTTTATTTGCAAATCTTAAGAGAAAAATTTCTGGCATTTAAAATCCATTATTATTCTTTTGTGCTTGAAGAACAGGGCCTCAGAAATGAAAAAAATAATAAAAATAAATCAAATTAGAACCAAATGAAGAAAATGGCAAATAGTACAAACTCACTTTACACTGCACCCTCAGAGGATTGCCCCTCTTTTTCCACTTAGAAATTGGTTATTTCTCTGTGTTCTTTTTATATTCCCTTTGCGCATGGTTCATAAGGATTAGCACTAAGCCCCAGTCCCCCCCCCCCCCCCCCCCCCCCCGGACACCCCGCCCAGCTCAGTGCTAAGTACTACAATGTGTGTTTGCTCATATATATGTGTGAGCATGAATATCAAGGAGAAACTCAGACATGCAGACAGGGGTTTCTGCCACCGCTCTGCGAGTCTGTGCTCATGTGAATGTATCGGCTGAGGGAAGGGCTGGCGCGTTTTTTTCTCTCAAAGTTAAGACGTCATCCTCACAGTGCTGTCAGCATGGAGTTATCCCTGAAGACAGGCTGGCACCAGGCAAAGAACAGGGCCTTCAGGAGATGTAAGCCCCCCAGCGCCTACTGCATACCTACACACTTCACAATCAAACACATGCTGGTGTGATAATGACTGCCCTCTAAAGTTTTTGTTCTTGTTTTCAAAGAAAATTAAGTTTTAACAACAATTCTAAAATGTAGCCTGATCTTTATGCATGCAATAGAAGTCTTTTCTCTACAAGAGTTCTGCAGGGGAGCTCATGTAGGAAACAAAACTGCTTCGCCAAAATACATGGCTGCCTCTCCAATATCCTCAAGGGTTTGGCAAAAAGCTGGAAGTGCCTTTCTGTCACCATGAGAGGATGTGGAAATACAGAGTTATTCGCTGGCCCGACGCTGAAGCAGAACCAGCGTCCCTTTATAGACTTAGTATTGAGTCTTGGGCTCCAAAAAATGTCTTCAGCGTTGAAAGTCATGAGAAGGAAACTAGAAAGCAAAAGGGCTCAATAGAAAAGAAGATGCTTACATTAAAGTTTTTAAGAAGTCTAAATTATATTTGCATGGTTTTAAGAAATCTCTCAGCGAGATGACATGCAGACCTGCAAAGAAATGGGGTCGAGAAATTCCGTTTCAAACACATTTTGCAAAACATGATAAAAGTGTGTATTGAAGACAGACACAGGTATACAAAGCCTAGGGAGTATTTTATGAGCTCATTCCCATATGGTTACCAATAGCAATAACTCTGTCATTATTTTATTATATTTAACTCTACTTGAGCTTTAACAGTGCTCAATGTTTAAAGAAAACAGTAAAAATGACCCCTGCTTGTAGATTTGAATGATGTTGTGTCCTATTTTCTAATTTTGATTTTTATAAACATAAAACTGTACGATCCGATCCTCATAATGACAATAAGACAATAAATACATTTAGTCTTTTTAAAGTATAAAAATATATATTGGCTTTTAGAAAATACAACTAAAGCAAATGTACAAACTGTTTTCATAAATTGCTTCTTAGAATTTTCCAAAACAAATTAATTAATTTTCAGATTACCAAATGCTTTGCAAAATAAGTGCCTCTTTATTACTTCTCATATTTTTTTTGCCAGGAAAGAAAAAATAATGTAACATGCTTTCAAAGCTCGTGAAATTGTCATAAACCGAGAAAACATTTTTAAATTTGCATGACTGAGAATTCAAAAACTGCAGACAAACAGATTTTTTTCCTGATGTTTTAATGTTTGTTTGCTTATGTCCCCTTTAAGTGTTAAAAGAAACATGAATCTGTGGGGGGAGCAGGAGCCTTAAGAATGATGTAATAATTAACTTCATTGAGAAAGGGACAATACATATTAATGAACATTAAAACACATTTCCAAGCTAATTTCCATCTGGAGTCCCTTGGTGGGTTGATGTAAAAAAAAAAACAACAGAGTTTAAGGCTGCATTCAGACTGGGAAAATCTTTTTGATCTGGACCCAGTCCGTTTAATTTGGTCCGGATCGAGTCCCGGACCTTGTTTTGGTCTATATTCAGACTGCTGTCAAGCATTCATTCATTCTTTCATCATCTTCTTCCGATGATGTTCGAGAGTTGAGTTGAGTCAGGCTGAAAATGTATTCCGGATTATCGAGGAAAACAAACTTTGGTTCACTTTAACCAAACCACATGTGTCCAGTCGGAATACACCCTAAGCGAAATGTAATGAATTTGTTGTCAATAGAACCAATCACTTGGCTTGTTTTCCACCTATTCTATGCTGCTGATCAAGTGATTATGGTCCGTTCAATCATTCCAAACCTGGAATGACCTGATACAGCTCCATGTATAATTAAAATGGCTAGGAAAATTGGAAGGGTTGTATATCAAGGTTCAAGGCAGGGCAACCCTGAGTTTGTTACTAGGAGAGTTACTCTCCAAATAATATTCCAAAATCGTCTTTGCCAACGGCACATTTTTTGTTTGTTGCTGTTTTCTCATCAATTCCTTCCTTTCATTCATTCATTCATTCATTCATTCATTCATCCATCCACCCACACTTCTATCCACTTATTTTCATAAGTTTTTTTTTTCATATATAAAATTGCAATAGTAACAGTAGTCTGCCCAGAGAAAGTTGGAATACAATTGTAACTGAGCCTCACTGATCTCTCATTAAAACCAGATAACATTAATTATAGCGTGAACTTTAAAGGCCAGGTCATCTCTTCAGCTACATAGCAGAAAAAAACACGAAAATCTAAAAGTGAAGGGTTGATCCAATGACCTGAGCTAGCACACATTTCATACACAACACTTCTACTAGTTAAACACACATCACAATGTCAGTTCCAGACCACACATTAGGTCTCATAAGACCAACAAAAGACCTTGTAAGACCTCACACCAGGTACTGGTGTGACTTAACAAGACCTCAGAGAATCACACACCTGTGACTCCACAAACCACAAAGTAACTTGTGAAGGTTTACTGTAGTCCCGACAGCATTTACAAACCTCAGAACAGTTCAGACGTGTGACTTTTGGGGAATTTTAGGTTCACTTGTAGAGCAAAGGCACAAGGAACCCTTCAAATTCATGGTACAAATAAAAGAAAATAAAAATGAAAACATGTTAAGAACCAAAAGGTATCTAGAATGCACAAACAGCATTCATTAAAAAGGGGAAAAAAGAAAAAAGAAAATCGGATGGAGAGCTTTGATCAGTGGCTTGAAGACTGGGGCTTACAAACCAAAGATGAGCTAAATCCACTAAAAAAGAGTAAAGGTCAGAAATAAAATTCAGAAGCAGAAACAGTGAAAAATACAGCCATCAGCCTCTTCTTTGCCGAAAAAGTTCTCCTTAAAGATCCACTCCAACGAAAAACATGTTATTGGTGTCAACATGTTCTTGTAGCATGATGGAGGACATATATAAAATAATTTAAGATTAAAATCGTATTTCTGAGTTTTTGTTTATTCCAATTAAGATGGATCAGGAGCAAATAAAAAAAAAGCCATTTGACAAAGCTCAAAGTTTTGACACAGCAACTGAAATGGGCGGGCCAAAGTCTTCATTCTCCACTCCATTCTGATGTATCCACTTAATTCAATGCAATTTTGCAATGCAACTTTTTCCTTGTCAAAGATGTCATCTGGCTCTAAACTATACGGATGCCTAGCTCACAATTTTTGTTGTAACGCTAATGTCAGCTTGGGGGCATGAAGGTATGTATGCGGAAGAGGGTATAAACAAAGGGATGAGGGGAAATGGAGGCAGGCTTACTTCACACCAGCAGCCCTCCCCACAACTCAGAAGCATATTTGTGATGAATTCGTTAATATTTGTGATGAATTCTAGGACATGGTTTCTGTAGAAAACTATAGAAAATAGTAGAAAACTACACACGTTTTCTGATTTTGGCTAAAAACAGCATAATCATAACTAAAAGACCACTGGGGACCCAATTACAATAGATCAAAATATAGTTGGAGTCGGACTTTAACTAGTTTTAATTCTAGAAACAACTGTCACAACAAGACTGATCCAAAGCTGTTTTATATATACTTGGTAGTAACTTTCAGTTTTCAGGAATCTTTAACATTGGTGTATTAAGATCAAAACCAACATCAAAGTTAATAATTCTCTTAGGAGCTATGTATATGTATATATATGTATATATATATATATATATATATATATAAATATATATATATATATACATACATATACACACACACATATATATATATATATATATATATATATATATATATATATATGCATATGTATATATATATATGTATATATATGCATATGTATATATATGTATATGTATATATATGCATATGTATGTATATATATGTATATGTATATATATGTATATATATATATATATATATATATATATATATATATATATATATATATATATTATGAGGAGGAGCTGGTATATTTTTGATATCTTACCAGTCCACACTAAGAGATCGTCTCCTGTAGGACGACGGTCTGCTTGACGAAGTCTTCTCAGTTTTAGCTGAACGTTCTTTCAGAGACAGACGATGAGTAAATTTGGAGATTCCTGACTCTGATCTGTAAAAAAAAAAAAAATAAAGATAAAACATGAATAGAAAATGCAACTTTTGGAACATAAAGGCCAACAAAATACAAATGCACCGATTCCCTGGAGAACATTATGTTTCAGGAGAAGCTATAGACTTACCAACTAATTTTCTCCAAATAGGTTTTATAGGAAGTCACACACGCTTTAATCCTCTCTACTGAGCTGCCAATGTCCCAGTTCAACTTTTTGCTCAAAATTAAAAACAGGATATCTAATATTTCTTTCAGCCCAGAAGACATTTAAAGAGACTTAGACTGCAAATATTGCTGCGGGTAACTCCAGGGACAAATAAACATGAAATTACAAAAACTAGTAAAGAGGAAAATACTAAACAGAAAATTTAAGTGATGTGAAAATCCTTGGTATATTCAAATAATAACTTTATGCACACATTACCAAATATGCCCATGACACACAGATAATTTTAATCTCATGTTAAGATCTAGTACACAACACATTTCATTACTATTTTGAGACATGTTTCTATGAACAGACTTTTTCAAAATGACAAAGGCTGCCAAAGCATTGTGATGAATTCTTGCGCTAATTTCATGCATATGTTGTTTCCATGTCATTATGAAATGTTAAAATATCCTTAACAATGACTCATAGATGCTAAAACACATGTACAGGTCTCCTTTTAACCTCAGCCAAAAAGCATTTTAGTCTCCATGGTGAGGTCTGCTGGAAACATAGAGAGAGTTGGATTGGGGTGCACACTATGTGTGTGCAAACCATTGGGGTGTTTTAATCCATCTCCTAAAAACAAGACTTCTTTCTGCTTACATGACTTAGTCTGGTTTCAGATACTTCAGAAAAAAAACTGTCCACGAACATTTTATAAGTTTACACAACCTCACTTATTGATACTTTTAACTGAAGACTGACACTGAGGGGTGATGGGGCCAGCTGAATCTAATGAACTAACTTGAAATTCTTAAAAAAAGAAATAGTCTTCAAATAAGATACTGATATATTTGTATCTGTGAGACTGCTTTCCTTAAAAATTGTGTTTTTCTTCAAAGTGAAAATAAATAAAAAATAACCTTAAAATTCCATGCTAAAAGTGTTGTTTAACTTGCTTTTGACACAACTTTCCACTAGTTTAAAGGACAAAATAAAAACAAGACTTCTTAATATTCTTCTTTTTGCTAAATTATTTTTTCCAAACCATTCTTGCAGAGCATTTAGCTTGCAGAGACTGCAGGTGGCATATAATGACGCTCTCAGAATTAAAATGAAAAAAAGACTACGGTGGTGCAGCACGAGTGAGATGTTCATTGGTGTAGGAGTAAACACTCTACAAGTTAATTTACAATATCTTATCTATGGTTATGAAATATCCTATTGCTATTTAATATGCAATTTGTATATTTAATTCAGAGTATAAAATCCTTTTAACCCTTGCAAACATAAGGCACAGCTCAATTTGTTACCAGTCTATGAGGTACTGGTATGGACACCTTTTTAGCCCTATAGTTTTTAAGTCTGAAATTTGTTATACTTGTGTTTTAGTTCCTTTTATTTGTCTTTCTGGTGTTGGCATTTGGACATTGACTCCACAGTAATAATAAGTCTATTCTATTCTATTCATTTCCATATCCATTTTCATTTTAAATGACTTCACACAAAGGCTTATCGGGAGAACAGTGCACCCCCTTCCTGTCTGTGCTCTCACTCCTAAACTCTGTCAGTTTCCTGTCTCAGTGAAAATCAGCTGTTTTCCTTGTCTTTAGTCAGATAAAAGAGCAACCACCAACTGATTAACTGAAGTCACTGCGTGCTTTTCCTTATTCTTGTTAGGATTTCTGTTTTCCCCATTCATATTTTTCAATAAACACCACTCATTTATGCATGTAAGCTACTGTCAACAAGTGCTCCAATTGAATATCCACACAAGTTTTACTTTTCACTAATTTGCACTCTTCTGGTGAATACACATGCCTCAAAATGATAGTAGAATGATCATCTTTGATTACCACAGATTAGTTTAGCTTAAATAGATCTACCAGGTTTCCAGACAATAACAGTTGCTTGTAAAACTTCAGACAAATTTCTGGATCAGACATCTGACAGGACTGTGGGGCTACAGGATAAGAAATGTAAAGCATAAATACACAAAGGATCATGACATCAAAGACGAGGGGGGCTAGCAAACACAAAAAGGGAGCCAGGGAATCCCTTTGAGGGATTTAGATGAAAACTGCACATGTGAAGCAGGTGGGTCCAAAAGCAACTGGCTGCCCCTTGGCTCTGTGAGAGTCTGAACACCGACTCCACCCCTAGCAGCTGTCCCTGATAACATCATCCCAGTGAGCACACCATGATGACGCAATCTCCTTAGAGGCCCACTCAGGATATCCCAGGCAATTATTTACTAATTTAAATTATACTTTCATTTTTGTTGTTAATTCATGTTTGATAAATTGGTAATGGATATTAACTGATTATGTTTGTTCCAGAGCTGAGACTAAAAGATTTTTTTTTAACGTCTACTTTTTTTTTAGAATGATTTTTGCAAAAATCATAACTAGAAGTTAAATTGAATACAGTCTTCTTTTTCACGTAGGTAATACATGGTCTGTGATGTTCTAAGTGTCTTCTCTCAGTCTTTCCTTGTTGTGTATTTATGCGTCATTGATTGTTGAAACAACTCATTTGTGTTTATTTGCTCTTCTTTATTGTTCTGGTGATTTTGTGTTCACTTTTGTCTGACATCTTTTACCATAACCAATAAACATAGACAGCTCAGTGGCCTTGTGGTTAGTGTCTGCCCTGTAACTGGAAAGTCGTGGGTTCAAACCCAGGCCATAAAAATGGGACCCAATGTCTCCCTGCTTGACACTCAGCATTAAGGGGGGTTAAGCCAGTAAATGGTTCCTGAACACGGCTGTGTCTGCACCTCAACGCTCCCCTTTTAGACTTTTAGATATTTTAGATGTCTGCTATTCCTCAACTGAAAGAAAAAAGAAAACACATTTCCTGACATTTTTAACAACTTTGTTTAATTTTAAAACAAATTTAATTATAAAACTAATTTGGAGGAGTTCTTGACTATGGTTGGCTAAATTACTTTTATAAGCTGTTGTAAACCTGTGGCAACAGCCTGTGGCTACACGACCTTCAGAGCCTTAGGGGCCAAACGAGAAGGTCAGATTTATTTGTTTCTGTGATCAAAGCCTCAATGGTTTGTAGTACTGAATGAGATAACTCTGTGTTATTTTCCTGTTCACATGATTTAAATCTAGAAATTTACTGTGAACATTTATTAATGAACATGTAGCAAATCACATGAACCCTGATTTAATGTGATAAATGTTTTTTTTTTTTTTACAGTTCACAGTTTTTTTTTCCTATTTTATTTCTGGTCTTTGAACAGAAATTCACAGTAATTTTGATAAAAATGTATTTAAATATTTTTTCTGTTCTATTTGAAGAAATGACAAGTATCCCATTGCAGGAAAAATGTTAACTAAATAGCTCATTTGCATTCAATGTTATTAGGCTTCAAAGAATGCAAGCCAATTGGTTGGCCCTCACGCATTTTCACCTCACCAAAACTGCCCCTCTTTGCAGAAAGTTTGAACACCCTTGCGAGAAGACATTCTGGATTTCATATTAATTCTTTATTTTTTCTTTGCCCAGCTTTCATTAAAGACTTTCATTTTTTGATTGAAATATGTCATCAATTTATTAGATGTATTGCATAGATAATGGAGTCAGACTTCTATAATATTAAGAGCAAATAAGCAAATTTACAAGTGACTACTCAACAGGAAATGTTGATGACTTAAACATAACAAATTCTGCAATTAAACTAAATAAAATATAAGTTCTAGCACCACTCTAACAGAATATCAATATTTGCTTCCTATATAAGGCCCCTGTATGTCCTTACATGAGCTTGAATGATGAAAATCAACATTCATCAAGTTAGACAGCTCTCCTAGATTGATTGATTCCTAGTAGTTAAGCACTCTCAAAGGTCTTTCTTTGGTCTGGGGAAATCATTGGGCGTGTTTTCTTTTTTTTGCCAAAATACGCCTCTATGACTCAAAAACTCTTCATCTACACTGAAATCCTGAGCTAGCCTCCATGCGAAACCTCCTGACGATCCAAAGCTTAAGTCGTACCAACAGATTTATCATTATTGCAAACAGATATTTCTTCACTAGGAAGAACAAACACATTTAAAAGGGTATAAACTGTAATTTACAATATATCTCATTAGGTAAAATGGCCTCAATGTTCTTAATTGAAAAAGAGCAACCCTATCGGGTAAACTTACTAGTACATGTAATTTTTAAGACTGACTGGATAAGGGATTGTTTAGAAATGTTTTTATTCTGTTCTTAGCTGACAGTTAAAACTGTTCGTCCATGATATTGTGATACTTTTGATTAGCCTCTTGAGAAAACTTAAGTATTCTTTGAAGTACTTATACTTGCCACCAATCAAGAGATGGGGTGGACTTGATTAGCTGCCTGCAGCTTTTATGCATCCTGACACCAACAGAATATTTTGTTTCATAATGCTTAAAAATAGAGAGTAGAAACTGTCTCCAATTTAAACTCCAAAGGTAAAAGTTACAAAAAAACATAAAACAAAAATGTATCATTAATGACAAAATGGTTTTTTAAAGTGGGTCTTTCAAAGTTTCCAGAAAACACAGTAATGGAACAACAGTAAAGCCCAGATTTTAATGAGCTTATATAACAAGGATTACAGTATTATATTCTTTTATGTGCCACTAACCAGCTGCCTTTCACATCTATTCAGTATTCTTACTACTAATGCAATTTTTGAAAAGAAAGCTTTTGAAAGCATGTTGTGCTTTCTGAAGCTCCCTAGAATACATCTCACAGTCTAAAATACTTTCAAAATAATGCATTTTGACATGAAAAACAATATCCACAATGATGCCTGGTGATGGCGTTCTTAAAAAATGTGTCTTATTTGAAAGGCCACCACTGCCATACTGCAAAGTGCTGTTAGATTGTAATGTGCCTTTGATTAGGAGGCTGCCAGCATTGGTAACTTTCCCTGATCCTGCTGGACAAGGGTGCTTTTGTGGGTTCAGAACAGCTTGGGTGATGATATGGAGAAAATGTTGACCTGCGCACTCATACAAGCCTCCAGCCTTTACGTAAACATTCACTGTGTCCCTACGACACATTTCTTTCTTGCAAACAACTTATTTAATGTCACTTTCCCTCTGTATTTTTTACCATGGCAGCAATTAACTGTTCACGAGTATTCATGTGCATCAGCTCTGGTAAGAACTACGGTAATTGTTCTCACTCACAGTACACAAAGCCATTGATGGAGCACTTTGACCTACTCACAGCCTCAGTAACCCACTATTTAAGAGCTGAGTTAAGACTGCCTGGAATTTTAGCAAAACCACCACTGCTCGGTGGATGTTTACCTGAGAGCTGCAGGTAGTTTACTTACAGTGCAGACAATATTGGTAAGCTTAATTAAAGTTTGCAACTTTTAATAGCCATCATTCAGTGCCTGAAGATCATTAAACCCAAAAGGACTGTACTGTCCAAAAGGTCTTGGTTTTGCATCTCTATCCTTGTAAGAAATAAGAGCAGTTAAAGTTAATATTTTATGCTCAAGAAATACAGTCCAAACATATTTAGAAGCTTATGCTTCTAAATTAAAAAAAAAAAAAAGATTTTAAAGTCCCACTATGTCCTTTAGTCTTTTAATTATAATTACGCCGTTTTTAGCCTGTGACATTTTTTTAGGACGTGTTCTCCAGAGCGGCAGGAGTTAATTAGAAAATTGCCTCTGAGTCGTGGGCGGGACTGTTGGCACTGAGTAAACCCGCCCACACTTCCCGTCATTCATCTGTTTACAGTCTCCTGCTGGCTGACAGTCCCTCACAACCCCAACTAGGGCTTCATGATATGAGGAAAACTGACAGTTTGCGATATTAGTAATCAATATTGCAATGACAATATGACTTCATATACAAATGGCAAAACAACCAAAAAAACACAATTTCCATTTCACTGCAACAGTTTAATTTAAATAAGAGTCCACATACCTTAAATTATACTCCAAATGACCCTCATCTACATAGGAAGGTCAACAACGTGAAGGAGTCTATCCGATTGGTCAAATACTAAAAGGGATTTATTTGTTTCGTTAAAAATTTCACGCTGCCATAAGACTGTTTTAACACATTTAAGGTAACCATTTTCGACGGCGAAAATGGCGATAGATTTATTTGCGATTTATTGTGCAGGCCCGACCCCAGCCTAACATTACAGGGGAAACAAAATATGCGAGCAACATTGGAGGTATCCAGTATTCAGTATCCAGTTTTGAGCCAGATGCCAACTGGAACGAGGAAAACAAAAACGTAGATGGATCAAGACCTCTACAAATGGATGCATCGGAATGGAGCGGAGCAGGAAGCTTGTGACCTGCCAGTTACTTCTATGCCACAGGTACAAGCTTTTTCAAATAGTATGTTTTCATCTACTCCTGATTCACAACGATTTGGATAAAGAAATACTTAGGAAAGAAGTTTTCAGCTTCATTTTCTTTCTGCATGTTCTCCATCATAAGACAGATGCCACAAGAACATGTTAAAAACACCCAAAACACAGTTTTCATCAGAGGGGGCTCTTTAAACCTTAATAATCCTGTTTTCCAAGTGATTAAACGGTCAATGTTCTGATATTTGAGTAGTTTGGATAAACACAAAACAAATAAACCATTAAATAGATTTGAAAAAGAGCTTATAAAAGCATTTTTTTTAGTATTCATGGATACAAAAATCTCTCTGAAGGGGGACCAGATCCATAGTCCAAGTCCACTATAAAACCATTTTACCCCAAGGTTCACCACAAGGTGCATGCCACTCATTAGCCTCAAGAACAGACAGACCAGTTAAACTTATTAAAAGCCATATTAAAAAGCCAGAGCAGTTGGCGAACAGCATTCCCTCGATAGACGGTTTTGTTAGTTTTTCCAGTTTGAGCCCCTGAAAAAGCATGTTCAACATATTAAAGAGCTGTAATTAAATCAAATTAAAGCTGAGAGTCTGCACTTAAAAATGATATTCTCCATCCAGCTCGAAAGTGTTTTGCTTTTTAGTTAAAATAACATATATGGTCTGAGTGCATTAATATAATCTGGTTTTTACTGCATATTTGAACAATGTGATTTTGGAAAATATTCTGAGCAGCTTTTCATATCATGCAGAATTGTGTGGGATCAGTTTATAAAAGGATCCAATTAAAACTATGCATTACATAATCTCATGTGGTCTGTCTGAGGTTAGACTTTCCTCAACCACAGATCTCACTGTAGATTACTCAGGCACAGACAATATAGTAAATCATGAGCAAGACAGACAAATACTTGACCCTGTTTCAGCAATTATGGGCAATGGCTGCCAACCTAAAACAACAATTTTGTACAGGAGAGAAAACAAAAGGCTTCATTTCTTTCATCTCTGTCTACTGCTGTGCCTATTTATTCTTGTCAGTGTAATATTTCCAAAATAAATATAAGATATAGACATATGTAAAGAGAGATAGAGGGACACAACCTGTCACAAAAGTTGCATGGAAAGATGAATGCAGGCACAAATACTTACAAGTACACAAACACAAGCAGCAATTAAGTAATGAGGAGACCCTTTAATGTGTTTCATTAGGCAAACAAAACAGCTCTCAATGGCCCAATCATAAAAGAATGTAGCCAAGCTATGAACATTGCTAATTAAAATTTGCTCAAAGCAAGCCTTGTTTTCCACTTGCCATCCTCATCCAAACCCATGTCTGCGTGAACGTTCTTTTGCATTGCAGAGGTTGGTTTTATTTCACTTGGACTCAGGCCTCAGCAATAAAACTTTCTGATGGGTCAGCAAACAAGTTTTTTACTCAATCACTGTGCATTATCAGACCAGATGAAAAGGAAAACCTATAAGTAATTTTGAGGTTTAGTAAAGAAGAGGAATTTTTAAGGAACACTGTGTATATTCCATGAGCTAGTTGACCTAATGTTAAAAGGTGTTGCACTGAAAGGGTAAAGGAGTAATGAAAACACCGATATACCAGCAGCCACGTGAGTCTGAGAGAGACAAGAGAGAATGCAAACTTTAACAGCAACTGGTGGAAAAGCAGGCGTTGATGATCAAACTGTAATGTTTCTTGCCAAAGGAAGGGATTTTGTTATCATCCTACACATGTCTTTTCATATGTTGTCCATCCACCCACTTGGGTAAACAGAGATATTTCCATCTTGGCTGCTTTTCTTCGATCTCTTCTTTTGCATGTCTCAGAGTCACGCTCTTCATTTCATGTTTTGCTTATTTTGTTTTTTATGTCTCCCCTTCATTATTACAGTTTTCCACAAGGTCGGCACACAGAATTTGTCAAGCAGACAAAAATGTGGGAGGAATTCATTGCAGTTTTTTTTTAAACTTTGGTTGGATCCCTGTGGTGCTGGTTTTGATACCCTTCCCTCTAAGTCCTCGTCTGTGTTTGATGTGTGGCATAAGGCTGACTTGACACAGTGAGATCCACAGATGATGGATTTGCAGTCAAATTCATCTTGAAGTGAGCTGACAAGCACATAGAAGTCTGTAAATGATTAGTGCCTGTAGATTGAGTTTCGTGCCGTTGAGTAAGAAGGCATAAAGCAACAAGTAACATCTTCCAAGAAATTTTGGCTAGATTGACTGAGATAATGAAGAAAGCGACTTTGGGAAAATTGATCTGGGACAAATAGCTAAAACCGTCTGGGGTAAGGGGTAACACTTACAAAACATCAAAGGAATATAAACTAGTCACAGGGATATTGTCAAAAGGGATGTCAGTTGATGTCGTATACACAGTGTTTGTTTCACTTGGTGTGACAGACACACCTCGTTTTGTATTTTCCACATAATTGTCTTACACTGTACAGTTTGTCTTATTTATTGGAGCCAAAACAAATAAAGAGTTAACAAGAAAAACCTTTTCAATGTGGCATCCAATTCGACATTTTGTGGGTATAAAAAGCTGATTTTGCCAGTAAGTCATTCATCATTCAAACAGCCATAAACACACAACATCCATTAACGGAATCGCAGTGCTACCTGGCCACAGCGTGCCTACATGTTGGTAGAAGGCAGTCAGATGTAGGTAAACCTGGTGGGTCTCAAAGTGTCATCAGCAGACTTGCATCAAGACACAGAACATCTGGCAGAGTTTGTTACAGTTCCAGGAGTGGAGCCCCTTGAGTGACAGACAGCCACAATGACCAGTACCTAAAGACCTATGGACTCAGACATGGTTTAGCAAATGTCACACAGCTGCAGGCCTGTTTTTCAGATGTGAGGGGTACTAGAGTTTTCAGACATCCCATTCACAACCAACTTTGTCTTCAATGCCAATTGTTGTAGGTGACTCCACTGACATCAAGACACCAGCATGAATGTTTGGAGACCATGTGACCTGGAAAATGTAGCAATGGTCTACCATCCTGTTCACTGATGATTCACCTTCCACATAAATGATGGTCATCAGTGTTACTGTAAAAGGCTAGCTGAACAATACACCGAGCCCATCATGCTCCCCAGGTTTTGCTTTGGTGGAGGAAGCACAGCAGTCGGGACAGACACCTCTAGTTAGCACTAAACCAAAGTGGTTATTGTAGGTGGACCGGCCACTGACCTCATAGAACCCATCATTGGCCCCCAATTCCACAGCACACTCCCAATGTTCTGTTGATGGATGGTAAAACTCTTCCACATTGTGCCAGAACAGCTCGACTTCAGGAAGTCTAAGTTCCTCATGTGGCCAGCAACAACCTGAACCCCCCATAGAGCATGTCTGGGAACAGCTGAAGCAGGGACTGGATGATTGTTCCCCACCCACAAGTGACCTGGCAGAACTGCAAGTAGCACCTGTGGAAGAGTGGAACGCATGGCCTCAAAACAAGCTGATGTTGCTTTCTTCTCATTCATTATCACTAATATCAAAGGGACCTTTTACATATTTCATTAAAGTTAAGACCAAATAGGAAAAGCAAACAAAATGAGTTACAAATGATGAAACATTTGTAACTCATTTTGTTTCCTTTTTGCAGATCACTTTTTTTTGTTGCTTTTTTTAAGATAATTAGCATGAAACCTTGGATGGTTTCTTGCACATGAAGAGAATCTTAAAAAAAGAGATAGTGAAATCCACATCTTAAACTCCTGTGTTACTTAGTAAACTAACATACATGAGTTTATTTAGGGACATCCTTATGCAGTAAATGTAAAAGAAATAAACAGATGAGTCTGGAGATATGATGATGTACGCTTTAGCTTCACTTCTGAGATGAGAAGTTTAAAGGCCAGGCATGAACAAGAAGAGTTCTTCACACAGCATCACACACACAAAAAAACCATTTTCACAGCTTCCTGATGCAGCCACACTCGTGCACGGCGTCGAGATTCCATTCATCAACCAACAGACTGAGGGGATTATTTTTGCTGGAAAAGATGAGGAAAACTCAGGGAGGAAAGAAATGTATGCATGTTTGCGACATTTCTGTGTTCTGCAAAAAACAAATGTCTGAATTGGAGATACAGTTCATATTCGAAAGATACGTTCACAGCGCCCTCGGCGACCGCTTTTAATAAAAAGTCTATGTAAGGGTTTTTTTTTTTTTGAGGAATGAACATTATATTACACCCAAAATCTCAAAAAGTTGATTTTTACATGATATATGCCCTTTAAAAGTAATTTTAATGAATGTAATTGTTTTAATTATTTAAATAAGTCAGCTCTTTGAACCCTGTTTACATACAGTAAACCCATATTGTAATTGTTCATAGGTAGAACTATTTATTATAAAAATTGAAGATAATACAGAGCAGTGGTTTTCTGGTTCATCTGTTGTTTTGTTCACGTTTTTTTCTGTATTCTACCGTATTAAGTCTTTTTAAACATCAGAATCAAGTATAGCTGTTAATTTTTTGTTAAATGGCAATGATTGATGAGCTAACTGAATTTTCTGCAGTGAAGTTAAATAAAAACAAGAGAAGTCTGAAAATGACTGATTTTCTATGTACATGTAACACATGATGAATGTTTGCAGCTGTAAACAATCGTTTTTTTAATCATGTTACACCTTTTCCCATGAGGTGTGCAAACTAAAGCAAATAGAAAATGTAATTTGGAAATCCTTTTATTGTTTAATTAGCTGCTGTTTTCTCATCATTTGAAGACTTGTACTTAAAAAAAAAAGCAGTTCACTTTCTCTAAGAGAACAGACAAAATATGCTGGGTTTCTAGATGAAAGACTGCTTTTTACGTGCATATTTATTCATGGATCACTTATGGCCAAGGGCAGTCTGCTGAGAACAAAATTTATTCTTACGTTTTGCCAATGTCAGTTTGAAGAAATCCTGTCGTTCATCAAACAAGGAAAAGAAAAAAAACAAGAACAAACTTCAGAGTCCTCATCAGGACAAACGATCTTTTGGCATTCTGTTACAGTTTTTTTTTTTCTATTTTAAGTGCAGTTTTCAGCCTAACATGAACTCAATTGAAAATATAAGTGGTGGTATTAAGCTAAAACAGGCTGTTTGTAGTGAAAAGTTTGCTTAGCTTTTGAACACTTTGCTCCCCATAATAAAGGTAGTAAAAAAACTTCCTAACATAACTTTATTTAAGTTAAATATACCTTTTTCTTTTAGCTTACATCCAAAAGTAAAAGCACAGCAATGTCAACCTCCATCCCCTTACTGCCTATTTTTTAATATTGAACAAATGTTTGTTTAATGCTTAAAAATTTACTTTGTATTTTTTTTTTTTTTTTTACAGTATGCTCTTATCTTTTGGAAGTCAGACACATCACAGATGCTCAGGTAAGGATGGCAGAGAAGAGAAACTGCTTTATAAATTAAAACTAGGATTATATGCAAAATGTAATGTAAAGTAAAAATTTGAAACATACAATTTGAATAAAAAAAAAGTTGGAATTAAAGGACAAAAAACTAAATGTCTGTCATAATTATATACCGTATTTGCCGGAGTGCAAGTTGCAGTTTATTTCATAGATTGGCAGGGATTGGCAAATTTTTCAAAAATGTTGAACTTTTCTCCCAAAAATGTGACTTATACTCGGGAGCGACCTTTTTTTTTTCTATCATGCACTTTTTGGCTCCTGTGACTTATACTAGATACTTCTTATGCAATTTATAGTCATTTTAATCCAATGTAAAAATAAAATGAATAAATTAAAACTTTTACCACATTCTAATAACAGAAAAACATGTCATCTTGTCATAGGGCAACGATAACAACACTGGGCTGTTGAAAGTGTGGCATACACACTCTAAATCATTAAATTGCAATATATTTAGTAAACCTCTGTCTGCAGAGTAAGCCTCTTTTACCATAGAAGTAAAACGAATGGGTGTAAAAATTGCATTAAATTCACTTCATTCAGGAAGTGTATTCAATCCATGAACCAATATTCACTGAAAACTATTGTTTTAAATTTGTAGGCCAAAATTATACATTTTCTGTTGCTTTCTATAGAAATAATGTATTTTTATGTAGAAATCCATAACTTTAAATTTAAAGAACTAACTTGCTAAGTTAGAATCAATAGTAAGGGAAGAATTTAAATGTTTTTTCTAAAACCAAACTGAATTTGTTTTGAAACACAAATAAGGAGAAATTAGTCTATGTTTAATCAATCTGTGTTAATTGTAAAAGTATATTTAGAGTCTCAATGTGCTTTTTTTGACATGTATTTTTACTAAACATATTTTTTTATCACAAGAACAACCCATCAGCTTACAAAAAACTTAAACCAATACACTTTGAAAACTTGTACCTCATCTACATATGAAGGATGTTACAAAACATTTGTTTATAGACAGTGATGGCAACAGCGTTTATGAATTAATTGCTGCAGGATTTGCCTCGGGTATTTATTGTATCCATGGTAACTGCTGAAATAGAGACATGTGGCAATAAAAACAAAGTCTCTGGTGCTTTCATGAAACAGCATAAACACAAAGAAGGCTTTAGTTAAAAGACACAACAGCAAGTTTTCAGCATTAACTTTAGATAAACTTAAAGAACCCCAATAAAGGACTTCATCTGTACATCATCTGTATGTTTTGTAGTTGATTGTTGAACCCATAGACTATAAAGTGTCCTCATCTTTATAATACAATATTCAACAAAGATCTACTTAAAATAGCTTAACTTCAAACGCCAACAGCTGTTGGGTTATACTAAGACTAAAAGCACTGTAATTTAGGTTAAATAAAAAATTACACAAGGCTGGTAGAAAACCAATGAAATGTTTTTGTAGAAAGAACAAATTACTTTATTCCAAATACAGACAGCCCTATTATGACAACTCCAAAATTGACTTAATCTGAAATTATATAAATCAAGCTGTGTTCCAATTGTATTTAAAAACAGTCTGATAAAGCCATGCATATTCTGTATTCCATGTATATTATTGTAGGCAATGCTTTAAAAAACATTTAAGTTTAAAAAAACTTAAGTTAATCGGATTACATACAAAAATGAAAAGAAAATGTCAAAAAAATGATAATGTTTTGATTAAGGCAATTTGCACTTAACTAATTTGGACCTTTGAAGGAATAAAATGAAATAATAAAATGAAAATCTTCATCACTGTAATCTCATTTGACATGGACAAGGAGAAACTAAGGCTAAAAAACAGCCTCCCAAAACTTGATCAACTCTAAACAAATAAATACTTTTACTCCTTTGTTGATGCTAATTGTTCATATATTCTAATGAAAAAGGAGTTTTAAATGATGCAATTATAAAAAGAAACATATTAAACAAAAAACCCTTTTGAATTTTTTTAAAGCATATTACTGTAAACAGTGTTAGCAGTGTCCACTAAACATTCTTATGTTCATCTTCACTCGTTCATTTTTGTTTCTAAAACGTGTGTTTTTGAGTCTACAAAGCAGTTGTCTGCTGTTACTTGTCATCCCATTAAACACACAGCTGCTCGTCTCCTGGCAACAGATGTTTCAGACTGGCACAGCCGGCGCTCATCTTGCCAGCGCACATCACCAGACATAATGACAAATGACGGTGTACATTTTGTTTATAATGCTGTACATGTCCCACAAATCACTGACGTCCGCATCCAAGGCCTAATTATCCAGCGTACACCTTTGTAGAGGCCAATAAATTGGGATTTTACATGGGATTCACATGTAGATAACAATCCCAAACCTAATGTGAGATATTGAGACTGATAAAGTTTTCCTAAGGAGTCAGATTCCAGCTGTGCATTTTTGAATTGTCCATTTCTGTACTTTTTAAATGATAACCATGTCTCACATGTATTGCATATATGTTCACATCCTCCTTGCCATTGGAACTAAAAGACTGTTGCTATGAAACCATGTAATCATCGACAAGAGATATTCTCCACACCTGAAACTGCATAGGGTTAACTGTCTAAAAGCATGAAATGAAAAATAAAGGATTTAAAGACAAGCTTTAATAGCATTTTAAAAAAGAATAATATGGACGTTACCCTTTCTAAAAATAGAATGCCGAAGAGAATTTTTTTGTGTCCTTAAACTGACTGATGTGGCCAGAAGATGAGGTAAGACCTGATGAGAATAGAGATGCTGGTAATTAGAAAACAGCTTTCTTGGAAAGGAGGATTTTGCTCTGCTCTTATTGTTGCTATTTAAACCAGAAGCAAAATCCTGATGCACAGAATCAATAATTGTGTTTGTAAACAATAAGTAAACAAGCCAGAATGCATACAGAAAAAAGTAATGGGGTCTGAGATAAATACTATTTTTTAAACATTTGATATATTTTAGGGTTTTCTTTATATTTCTTATAAAATAATGTAGACCAACACAGCACTTTAGCATTGTTAAGTCAACTTTTGCTATTCTTTTAATAGAGGGGAAAACAGTGATATTCACTTTTGGATATGCAGACTGACTTCACTCTCTTTGTCTCTACTCTTGTTTAATAAAAAGAGAAAAGCTGAAAGCTGAAATGTTTCATATAGTTTGTATAAATTGACTCTGGAAAAACATGGAAACTTTCCATTTAATGCAAATGTCATAAATGGGCAATTTAAAATCCAGAATAAATCCTAAATAGAATGATCCCAATACATCAGAGTTAGTAGTATTAAAATACAATAAAAAATGGCTACAGCAAAAAAAATGACTGAGTTCTGCTTTTATGATGACAGTAATTTGTGTTTTGCTAAACATTTTTCTCATTATTAATTTATCTTGTTTAAACTGAATTATTATTGAAACTTTTTTAGCTCAAAAATGCATTTGCTTGTCAATGTTGCAAGAAAACTTAGGACTGTAACTTGTACTGTCCTGGAGTGTATTGTACATGAAACCTGAAATGTCTAACCTTCTTCCAAATTACTCTTTAGGAGTGGGCAAGAATGAATCCAAAATCTTGAGTAAAATATTTGTAAAATGTTGGAAGGATATCTGCACATTTAAAATCCACACCAACATGAGGTTTAACTTGAAGCTTTTTTCTTTAGCCTTCATGACATTTAATCTATTTTCAATGTTGTACTTTTGCATGTAAACATTAAACAAGGCACTTCCACATAGTTCCAAGTAATACACAAAACAATGCAATATAGGTAATATTATTTTACTTGTGTCTAAAATTACATTTTATAAATGCTATTTTACTACTTTCAAAAAACCCTAAATTAGAAAATGGCAAAAATGGAAGATGCAGATATTGATGGATTTATGGAAGATAAATTGTAGGGACTTACTTTTTATGCTGATTCTCTTTTCGATCAGCAGAGCCAAGACTCTGGGGGGAAAAAACAAAAAACAATTTGAGGACACTGAAAAAAGTGACAACACCTCTTGAAGCTATGAGACGATCAGAGCAAATTCAATGTGTTAACCTGCAAACTGGAAAGTTTTTTATCAGTAAATGATAAAACTCTACATTTGATCAGTAGTTGTGTCATACAATTAAATATTCAGGATAAAAAAGAGTGAGCAAAGGTTTAAGACAACTTTGACAGATTTCCACTGTAAAATGAGATAATAATAGCTTTTCCTATCCTATTCAGCTTCGTTCAACCTTTCTTCCAGCAGAGCAAACCTTTAAAACAAGTATGCACATTGCAAAAAATCAAAAAATAACACTTTGCTTTGGTGCTTGGTGTTGTCTTGTTTACCAAAAGTATTTAAAAAAAAAAAGCCACACAAACACTCAAAATAAAGAGTATCCACACACAAACATGTGAATGAAGTGTGCCTTCATTAGCCTTGGGCTGGAAACACTGTCGGAATGAAAGTGCTGCAGTTAGGCATTTTGATCTTTCGGAAATAAGAGTATCAGCATCTTGGGACTCTGTGGGGAAACTGAAGCTCACAGCAAGTGGACCAAGCCAAAACTGTCAATCAAATGTAACCTAAGAACTTAGCTACGTTCCCAGAATGAGTGAGCGGAGGTGGTGGCTCGTCTGATTTGTCTTGGCAAAAAAAAAAAAGGAGTTCTGTCTTTTTGTCGATCTTGAGCAATTGAAAGCCTGAAATCAGTTTTAAATAAAAGCAAATAATTAGGATTTATGAAAGAAACAAATACGAAATGTTTAATTAAAACCCCAGTAACCATCAGAGGCATGGTTTTGATTGCATGCACATGTTTAAACATGGTTTTACTTGAGAGGCACAGTGACATTTGGACCAGAAAGAGACCGTTCAGGTGTGTGCGTGCTTTCATGTCTGTAGTGCGGTGACATTTTGACCACTTCTCATACACCGAGCCTTCATATGGTTTCATCCTCCTGGTGAGGACAGGATGCAGCACACAGAGTGAGTAACCTTTAACCCCCTCAGCTCCCCCACAGTGCCCTCAGGCAGTACCACTCTCCTGATGGGGATGACAGCAGGTGGGTGTGCTCCATTTGACAGACACATCTATAGGGGGGAAGGAGGCCTATTTCAGGAATACCTATCAAAGAAGAGGGATTAAAGATAAATAATAGGGAAAGTTTGCAGTATAAAAAAATCGTTTTGTTAAACTGTCGATAATTGCTCTTATTAATGAACTAGAGATGTTTGTGGTTGCATTTGTAATTTCTCATCATTTAAGACCTGCTATGAGAATTTAACTTCCAATTATTTATTCCTTTATCTATTTTTTGGCCAACACTCTCAGTTCAGATGATAAAAACTTTACATTTTTTTGGTATCTATTTATGTTTTTCTGCTGCCACAAGTTTGCGTTTAAAGCTTTTTAATAGTGATTTATTTTTCTGTCTGGAAGTGATGTGTGAAATCAATGATGTAATGATTACCACTACATGTTTTGCTTCATTTTTTTTAATTTTACAGCCACAGTCATCTGCAGTTTGATACTTAAATAAAAAAACTTTGCTTCAGAAACCGTACACATCAAAATTGTCTACTATTTGGAACACATGTATTCCACACCGTGTGTTTTACAGATGATGTGTCCATTGAATCTTTGCTTTGTTTCATGAAAACTAACAATTTTGTTTTATTGGCTAATCAAGGATTAGTGCTGAAATCAAAATTTTCATTAAAAAGCTCTTTTTTTATTTTTAAAGGAGCTTGATTACGTTCCTGTCACAGAGCGCCACATTAAGCTAAAGGTTTTGTAAACTTCTGATCAGCTTTTTTTTACATCAATATATGACCTTTTCTTCTTGCATTGGGAACTCCCTTGACTTTGTGTTTTTGGATCCCGGCAGGAACTTTAAAAATAAAAATTCCACACCTGAAAACATCGTCGCAGTTTTTACAGAAATAAAAAAGGGAATATGACTATCAATGTTGGTATCTCACCACCCCTCCTGACAGCACATTGCTAAAATAGGAGATCATTGAAGTCAAACTCAGACCCTAATAATACTCTAACACGCATAAAATGCTAAACTGAAGGTAAACCCCTTAAAGTCGTTATTTCTAGAAATGTCAATATTGACATATTTTAAGATTGGAGTTAAAGAAAAAGCCCTATTTTTTGTACCGAGGTGTCCAACGTAATTATAGGACAGAGTGATAATATAAAGGAGAAGATAATTTATTTAGTTCTTCAGGAGTGCATCAAAGTATTCACAGCATCAAGAGATTTTTGCTTAGATTTAGTCTAAAAGCAGGTGTGAGAAAGGCTTTTAAACAGGGACCAGCAGTAACCTGGCATTCCCTCACAGCTGTGAAATCACACTGACAATTTTCCTTGAGCTGTTTTCCCTCCAAACGCCTCAAAAGCATGCAGCCCTTCCTCATTATTTCTTAAAATACTAATACACGAGTGACCAAATATGCAAGCAATGGTACATCATGTGCACATGGAGTTAATAAGAGGCTAGATACAAATACAAAACAGACTTGCAAATTGCCCTTCACTAGTTTTCTATATATTACTGCACACACATACCTGTGGAGTCTGACATCACACTGTCTTGCGTTTCTCTTATTTCCCAAACCCCAAATCCTCACTGTGGTGTTTCAAAGACGACCGCCGCTAACTGCTGTTCACCTGTCCAACTTCAACTCTTCCGCTCTGCGCCTGCCTCTGTAACTCTTTCGTTGCTTTTTTTTTTTTTTTTTCTAAAGCTGCTGGTCACACGAAAGGTTTGTGAAAGCTTGCTCCAATGGTGGCTGCTGCCACTGACTTGTTGTACTTTAATTGTTGTTGCTAGGCGATAAGCTTCTCCAATTCTTCATGCAGAGTGGAGGGGGGAGAGAGTTAGAGAATAGGTGGCAGGGGGTGAGGAAATGCTCATTATGGGAGCCTAAAGCAAATGATCGGCACAGAGCAGGGGAGGTGTTTACGGGAAGGGAGGTAGATGGAACGGGAATGAGAGAGACATAGCAGGTGCATCTTCCTATTTCCACCTGGAACCACTTTCTGCCGTCCACACTATTTAAACTTACCACTCATTCAATAAACTAAAACACTTCATGGACATCTGGAAAACTTGTCCACATCTGAATAACCAAGGTTAATCTACAAAAATCTGAACTGCTATATAAAAATTTTGCAGATATCTAAAGATAATACACTGCAGTTTAGTGATTCGGTGTAAATTTGCAGTGTTTTAACAGTGTGCTTCATATTAACTGGAAGCTGTTGTTATGTCTACAGATGCAACTTCTTTGTCTGCGAAACATCAAAGATAAAAAAATGAATCAAGCTAGACGGTTTATCTTGTTCCGATTGTCAACCATTATTTCCTTTCTCTTTTTGTTTCATTTTTAAGGCAGATTTTTTTTTTTTTTTTTTTAATTCACAAGTGGCTGAATGGCTTCGTTGGCTGGAGTACACCAGGGTCTGCTTCCCAGGGGTGCGATGGGCTTCATCCAGTGTGGGTCCTTAGGCAAAAACCTTCACGCTGCTGCCTAGCTTTGTAGCCACAAGGGGGCCAAAGTCTGGGTCTCCCTGTGCTGCTACCCAGCCTGGATGAAAATACAGGGTTGTGTCAGGAAGGGCATCCGGCGTAAAAATCTCTGTCAAATGTCTGTCAAAGTTGTTCTCATATTTTTATATATATTTATATATCAACACCAGAGTTATCGCTCAATAAATATAGTCTTAAAATTACAGAATTTTTTTTTCAATAAAAAAAATGAGAAACACTGTTACATTATAAAAGGCCTTAGATTTTTAATAAAAGTGTGCTTGTTTGAAAATTCATGATTTATGTCATTCTGCAAATTATCATGGATGCTAAACAAAAGAAAGTTGTGAATAAGGATTAGTTAAAATACAGAGAAATACTAAACATTGTATTCTTCAACTCAAAGTACAGTGATGCGTTATCAAATAAGTTTATAGTAAATGCATGTTATTGTGAAATCTATCATCTTTTAACTTTTTTCCCCCAAAGTTTAGTAGAACTTGTGCTTCTAATCTTCCCAGTTGGTTAACAAAGTACAAATATCTGCATCAATTGGTTGATGATGAAGATTGCATTGGATTAAAAGTGCCTCAGGAGGAACATTTCTGTAACAGCGGGCACAGTGTCACGGCCCACGCTGCTCTTTACACCATGAACTGTGTTTCCTTAACAGGCTGACCTTTTGTGGGACATTTGGCCTGTGATATCCTTAAGGCAAGCCCTTTACATAAATGTGAACATAGGATGCTGCCTGCTCACAGCAAACTATAATTGGGCAATTTCTACCCCTCTGTGTCATCACTGACAAATTTGAATTTCAGTTTCAGTTATTCCTATTTTTTTTAAATATATTTATTTATATTAAAGAAACTATAAATTACCAGTAAAGTTGTACAAGCTAAGACCTAAAACACACACTGCTCAGTTTGTCTAATTAAACTTTTGACAGTAAAAGTTTTAGAATAGAATAGAATAGAATAGAATAGAATAGAATAGAATAGAATGGCTTTATTGTCATTGTGCATAGTACAATGAGATTTAAGCATCACCATCAGTGCAAGAACAGTAAGGAAGGGAAAAGTAGTAAAGATAACATTGTAATATAATAAAATCAAACAAGCAAACAAACAGTATATACAAGTGTGCAATATAAGCTGTAAACTGTATTGGAGAGTGCCGAGATAATTGTGCAAAAACTTTGAACTTTTAAATAAAGTATTTGTTTTCGTTTTTTTGAAAACATTTAACAATATTGTAAAACCGGCTGGGAACATAATCCAGTTCATAAAATAACAGAAGAATTAAAACAAAGAGAGAGCAACCTCATCACAGGAGTAGTCATGCCTAAGTCAATTTTGATCGATCCTTTAATGAAAATATGTAAACTACCAGAAAAATTCTCTACTGTTTCGAAGTCTTTAAATGTTTAGGGCTCCACCACTTCTATGCATCAATCTACCCAATTCTAGTTTCAGAAAAATACCCACCTATCAGCATTTCAGGTTTTAGGCACAGCTTGAGGATCACAACAGGGTTCCCCAACACCTTTTACTCAAAGGTAGCCTTCTAATTTTATCCAGCACTGATTTAACACCTTGAGGCAAATACATTTGCAGACATTGTTTATTCTCATAAGAAAACACCTTAAACGCAATTTGTCCAACTTCTTGACGGGCTCTCAGCAGTATCTTGATGGCCTTTAAAGGTACTTTGTTGGCCCTTGGGGAGGAATCTGACTGCGGCAGAGCAAGCTTCCCAACAACATCAACTAAACAATCCACAATGGGGTAAGCAAAGGTGGACTTACATTCTGAGTTTTCAGTGTATTAAGTAAAATGGTAAAGTTTGTTACAATGTAAATTTAAACAAAAATAAAATATATATTAGAAACATCTAAAAAGAGGGGGGCAAGTAGAGGACTCAAATTTGAGTTTGAGCAAAGTTGCTTGTCTGGAAGACAAATTTTGCAAAACAAGAGTTTAAGATAGGATTTTTTGGCATCCATCTACATTTTTCAAGTTTGCATGGAAACTGTGATTGATAATAAATGTATTAAACACTAATATCTTTACCAGATTTCTGAAGTGTAGCCACGATCAAGAACATCCCAATTGTTCCTTTGGTCAGCATTCATTTGTGACAGCCAGAAATGGCAAATGTGCAGCAGCTTTAGGGCTGAGAAAAACCGGAGTAAAGAAAACAGATGATGAGAGGCAGGAACAGCTGAAAGCCAGCTAGATCTGACAGGCAGATTCATCAGGAGAAGAACAACTGGCTGGTAATGCCAGATGCCTGACAAGAAGACAGATTAGAAGGTAGCTAGTTAGTGAGCATGTCTGTAGGTGGGCAGGTGTAGCAAAGACTTAAAGAGGCCACGTGCTCGGTTTGTGGATCGTAAACTGTCAACAGGATTCAGTGATGAAGCAGTGACAGGGTGGGTCTTCTATCCTTCTGCCTCACTGTCTCCACTTCATTATTTGTATAGGAAGCCCCCTCCCAAATTTTGTGGTCGCGGGACCAAAGGGACCTAAACATGGTTCATAAATCAGCACAGCAGAGACTATGGATATTTACCCATAAATCACTGTGGCGGAGCCACCTACAATCAGACTAATGGAGCTGGAAGACGTGCTGTCATCCAAGCCATGATGTCATCAAGCGGTGGGTGTTGATGTTGGTGGTGGGTCTAGTCGTGTGTGTGTGTGTGTGTGCGTATGTGTGAGGGTGTGTGTATGGAGGGGATGCCTGCATATGTGGCTGTGGATCTCAAGCTATGTCCGTGTGTGTGGAGAGGTGTCTGAATATGTGGTGGAAGGTCTGCAGTTCTGCTTGTGCAAGTGTCTGTGGTGTGTGTTGTATGTGGGAGGTAAGATGTCTGTTTATATGGGTTTGTGTGTACGGGGGTGGCCGCTGTGTGGGTGTGCGCATGAATTTGTCTGTCAGTGCTTACTCTCATCATGTCTCTCCATTTATGTTAAACTGATCGATGCACATTCCCACAAAACACACAGACAGTGCAGTTGCACATCTTTCGCTAGACTTTGCACAGTCAAGCCATACACACTCGCTGACATGCAGACACATGAACTCACAAGCACACACTTTGGTTTTTGTGGTTATTACTGGCTTACAAAGGGTGTGGGATTCCATGGAGAAAATCTAAACAAGTCGAGTGGTTAGCACGGGTCTGCCACGTTTCCACACAATGGCGCTCATTGACATAAATAACGGGCGACTTTGTGAAATGGGACACCCATTAACTTCTCCCCCACAAATAATTGCCCATTAGATCTTGGATGAAAACTGGATTGAGAAATAACTCGTCTCTGACGCTAAATGCAACTTGTAATAATGAAAAGTCACATTGTGAAAGGGGCCTGGAATCTGTTACGATGGGTTGGCTTTTTGTTCTATCATCCCGCCAAGAGCTTGGATTGTCAACAAAGAGAATTGTGGCTTGTTGTAGGAGCTCTGCAGACTGTACTTTCCTTTGGTTAAGCTGTCCTTTGAACATGGAAAAAATTATGAAAAGGGAAAAAAAAGAAGACAAGATTACAAGGTTTAATCAAAGGTGGGAATATATTAATTCAGCAGAAACAAAAGAATATCATAGGGAACCAGAAAGACAAAAAGAAGCTAAAAAAGAAATTTTACAACTTTGAGCAAGTCAGTATGGACGTTAATGATGGTGACTCATATACTGCTGCAGTGCAGTCAATACTGATGCCACCCATGACGCATATATATTTACTCTTAGATACCAGTGACGGCAGACTTCACCTTTGATGAATCAAAGCACGTGGTTTTGTTGTCACCCCTATGTGTTCTCTGTAAATTGATGTGCCAATGTCACTTCACTTCTACTTACTGTCATTTGCATCACTCTGTGCAGATCTTCCTGTTTGTACATGTCACAACTGAATGACAAATGATCCAGAATTCATGACTCATTCACAAAAGCAAATGTCTCCTGCCAACATCCCTCAGAGTGTACCGCTCACAATACTAAAACAGACACAGCAGCATGGGGTGAGTCACTGATGATGGACATGACGGTAATTATCACAGTTCAGCTCGGGTAAAACACAGATCTAGGGCTAGTCTTTCATGTAGATCCACACAAAAAATCTACACTAGACCTAAAAGATTTACAAATGATCTAATTGACAGATAAGGCAGACTGTCTTAGCTGGTGTTTTGTCAAACAGGCCTTCTCTATAAAAAATATTTTACATCTTCCTTCAACAAAAATACAATAAAATAAAGTAGGAATATTGCTATGGATATTGGCAGACTGGCTGGTTTTAGTTTACTAGTAAAAAAATATAATTAAAAAAATGCAAGAATGCAAAAAAATCAGGAAATGCCAAGATAGGAAAAACAAATTGTAAACTAAGAATCACTGAAATCCCTCTAACCAACCAACCAAACAAAGATATAGCAAAAAGCAAACATTACATGTAACTATAAAGAGCTGTAATTGTCTAATTGGCCAAATATAAAGATAATCTATACTCGTGTTAGGAAATAGCTACAATACAAATGAACAGAGCCAGTATTGAAATATTTCAACATCTAAATGTGCACACCTTAGTCTTGGAGACACAATTACATTTGCTCACCCTAAACATTCTAGTGGCCAAGGCTATTTATTTTACCTCATTAGTTTTAAATGGCCCATCCAGACGTTACAGTGGCCCCTGCTTTTAATCATTTGAGAGAACTGGGCTCAAAGCTGGTTTTGTCCTCTTTGATGTTCGTCTGCTAACCAGCCAGCAGCCAAAAGTCTCTCCTCCCTTCTCCTCCTGCTGTTACAGGCAGCAGCCCACTCTGCTGATTTCTGTTTTGCTAAAAATGTTTTAAGACATTGCCTTATGTCTGCAGAATCTGTGCAGACTTCCTGATGTAATACTAGGAACTCCTTTTGAATTTAAGTGGACTGGTGAAATCTTGTGCAAACAATTTTTTTCTCTTCAATTCCCAGTACTGCTGTAGGTGAAAGCATATGAACAATTACAGCTTCACTGTTGGCATTGAACTTGTCTTCACATTACACATCAGAGTTAAACAGTAACATTGGAGAACTCTCAAATGTCACTATTTATTAATAGCTAAAAGGCGCTTTTTGGGATTTTTAGTGTGTATGCAGAGCAGTAACGTGTTATTACTAATATAGCAGAAGCAAGATAAATCCATCACATGACTTAATAGAGTCAATTTTAAAAAGTCAAACAGGAATTTGTGATTGAGGGTGTAGCATGCTTTGAAATCTACAGGTGCTCTGAGACGTTCTAGTGATCTAAAAGACAAGTCTGGAGGTATTTTATATATTAAAAAAAGATTAATTATTACAGACCTTTTACATTTTGAAACCATTAAAAAAAGTTGTCTCATTTTTACAAGATTACGTAAAATTTAGCCGTTTTACAAAAGCAAAAGGCAAATCATTACCAAAAACAATTTTTTGAACATTTTCTTCATTTTTCTGCCAAGCTTTTACAAATTGTATGTTGGTGTTTCCCATGCTGAAACCACTATTGCACATATTTTACACCATACAATAACAATAAATAAAATAAAACAATTAAAACTAGGTTCAGAAATGTCTAAAAATGTTATCAACACATTCAACACGAGTACATTTAGTGAGGAGACAATTTACAGTTTTAAATGTATGCATTTTAACTGTACATACTTTTTAAGTACATAGACTTTTGTTATTAATAAAACGTGTCATTGTGTAACAAATATTTTTGGAACGCGACCAACTAACCTTTAGGTCAATTTTTCCTGCTGGGTGTCTTGGTAGTCAAGGATATGACTACTAATTGTTTGCCAGTTTATGGTAAAACTATTCTATCTTTGTAAACTTTACTACTGTCCCACTGCAAAATATTATTCTTTCAAAATACATTGATATTCAAGCAGATGTTCATTATACAGCTGTTTCTTGGTTTTGTACGGTGGCCCTGATGTCCAATTCACATCAACAAATCACTCAATGCAAAAACATATTAAAGATCGTAGCCACATCTGAAAAAGCAAAACAAATAATTGGAAAAAAATACCATTACATTTTAAAAATCAAGACAAGATTCCAGAAATCGTTCAGTTGGATGATGATGTTTGAGCTTCGAAGAAGAGGGGAAGTTAAAGGATGTTTTGTCCGAACTGTGGTAAAGAAGTAAATAGAGTAATCATTGAATTTTTGCAGTGGCTGTGACCAGAAGCTCAACAAAACATTGTCCGTCAGAAGATATTGCCGTGCCAAATAACTTTCAGTTGAAAAGGTAAAGAAACATCTTCATCCAATCAGGGACGTCCTATGACATCCCATAAGACTTACCTTGTCCGGTTTCTTATTTTGCTTCGCTTTTTAATTATGAATACTGGAAATTACTGTTTTTGAAAAAGTTTCTTTTTTATTTTGTTTACATTTTTTGGAATTGTGTTTTGATTTTTTTAGAACTATGTTTTGGTTTCCCGAAATTTAGTTTTCATTTCCAAAATGTAATTTTGTTTTTTATTGATTGCAGGGCCACCGTAGTTTTGAAAAGTATAGTGTTAAGGAGAATTGTTCAGTGTAATGAAACACTTGGAATACAGGGCTAAATGATTAAACTCTAAACTACATTTTTTGTTACCATAGTTTTATCTGTAACCCTGTTCATTCATATCTATCTTTTTTTAAGCAGACTACTGGCCAGTTAAAAATCAGTTTGGAGATTTTCTTAGTTACCTCAAAACGTCCCTCCATGAAGTACTATGAAAAACAACATTAAGAACTGCTAAAAATAAACTTTTTGGGATATACTTTCTTCTGCTGTTACTACCTGTGCTGTCATTTCTGTCAAAATATGTACAACATAAAAACTTTGACAATTTTGTAGTTTTTTTTTATTTTTTTTCCATCCACACAGCATGGCAGACACACTTCTGGGTTTCACTGGGTGATTGCTAACATATAAACACTGCTCCATGATGTGACCCCCCATGTGACTAGGTCAAATCCCTTACATTGCCAGTTCAAACTAAACCCTGGAAAACAAAGTCTCACATCAAAATATGTGGATTTCAGGGGATTTGGGACTACAACTGTTAAAAACTCATTTTTTTGTTATCTTTATATCGGGTTTATTTAATTAATTTATTATAACACTGTATGAAAGCATTTAGCTCCAAATACACAATTGTCATGATGGGTCCTCTGAACTTTTTTGGGAATCTTTCATACTAAATATGACCCAAAAAGACTCTTTAAACAGTGGAGTGGGTTTGCATTGGAGCCGGATAATGTATTTAGTCATGACACATTAATAGAGCAAAAAACATGCTTAGAAATGAGCTTGCTGACGTGTGTTCAACTGCAGTGTCTGCTTCAGTATGTGTGCTTAAGCAAGCGGGAGTGTGTGCACGGTGAGAGTCTTGAGGCCCTCGCTGTCACTCAGCCCAGCTTGCAGGGTGGTCCAAACACTGAGGCCTCTTTACTCAGTCTTACACACACACACACACAAGCACATGCACACAAACAAACAAACACTCAATGGTGTACATGTAATGACATACGTAACAAAGTATACATAAATATATGGCTGTATATATGACCATAATGAAGCAATCAAATAACCTCAGCGCTTCCCCTCTTCCTGTCCCAAACCATACACCTAAATATACAACCTCGGAGTCCATCGCAACACAGCAGAAAAGACCAGGTGAAAAGGACGGGGCAACACAGCAACCCTTTCATGCTTCACATTTCTTGTGGCAGAAGGTTTCCCGTGAGGGATACCAACTGACTGTGTAGTGCGTAGAGTAAGTTACTGTCATTTTGCACTTGTTTTTTTTCCAAAAAGGTGTGAAAAACCTAAATCACCGAATTAAAAGAAGAGACCTATGTGGGCCAGCATTCATCCATGTGTCTATTTAAAAAAAGTTATGCCACAGAAGTGATTAAAAGAAAAATATGAATGACCAGGACAGTCTTTAAAAAAAAGGTACATAGTTTTAATTTTTAGGTAATAATTTTGTGGAAAAAATACAAATATTACAATTCTTTATTACACTATTATTTATAATTAAAATATATTGCAGAATTTTTTTTAACATCACATTTAACATTTTAAAGGGAAAAAGCAATATTTAATATTGAATTAATCCAAAATAGTGTAAATTGTTATTAAAGGACAACTAAAGGAATCAGTTCTTAAAATTTTAATAAGAAAACCTTTACTTTATTAGCATTTAGATATCTAATTATCTTTTCTACATTCTTTTATTTCTTCCCAAATTAATTTAACCCTCATTTTACCCTCTCCATTTAGCTTCTGGATGACACTTTAAGGGCCCAAGGGCAGAGAGAAAAAGAAATCAACTTATCAAATTAAATCGGCTCCTTAATTGGTTAGACTGTGTTAGTGCGTTGTGATGATGGGATTTTTTCCACAAGCTTTTCCCCCCTCAAGGTACGCATGCCCTCCACATGGGCACAGCACTTTGCATAACACGACAGGCGTAACATAACAAATCACAGCACAGCTCGTGGAGGCTTGGTCGAGTACACACCGACCATCAAGGTTGCATCACTTTAGATCTGTTTTTTTCAGAATTAAATGTGGAACATCATAAAATATTTCGTCTTGTTGTTACATGTTCTCTGAGTATGATGCCAAACTTTATTAAAACTACAAAGAACAATTTACGGAGGGATTAAACACCATATACTGACAACATACATGAGGCAGCTGGTCAGGGCTGAATTATTATATTCCATTTGCTGGCTGACTGATCAATGCATCTGTGCTTTAAAATTAAATTATTAGATGTAATCATGCCTTCCTAAAGACAAAGCTACATGATCACAAGGTGTTAAACTGAAATTGAGAAGTGTATTAACCTGCAGTTTGAAACAAATTAAAGAAAAGGAGCATTTAAATTGAGGTAAAATAAAAGTAAAAAACTACATTTTCTTGCCAGTACTTTTCACTCAAACACATTTTTGGAAGGACTTTATTGCAACTAAGCAAGAAAGTGATTGAACATATATTTTCTTTTTATGATTACCAGATGATGGTTTGACTTTCATCAATGTCTCCTCTAAAAGACAACAAGCAACAAAGTGAGATCACAAGCGATTTATTTGGACCATTAGCACTGATGTATCTGAATTAGCTCCACTTTTGTCCTTAAGGTGAGGGGGGAATGAGTCATTAATATTGGTGCTACACTACATTTTTCCTGCAGCATCACAGCTTGCACAGCAGGAAATACAAGGCTCCCTCCCCTTCCCGTTATTAGACATTCACTGAATAAACACTGCAAATGAGCGCCGCTTTCCCCACAAAATGGTAATAAACCATAATTGCCTCTAATCTGAATACATTAGTCCATAGAGACTCTTGTCGCTTTTGTGAGTAATCAGAGCTGTAGGTCTGAAATATAATGGTGAGAAACATGAATCTTTTTCTGCACTTGACATATATGCTTTTGCATTACTATAGAAATGGGCGTGCTTTTAGTAGAAACACAATAAACGCTGCTATTATTTCTCAAAAACAAACATAAACAACAGAAGGATTGTTTTTTAAGAATATGTTCACATCCTGACTCTATGCTGTTAAGAATAGTAATTTTTGTTTGTTTTCTTTACCTTAAAGTATCACAATGTTCACATCAGTGTAGTCTTAGGCCAGTTACTGCCTGATTTTCTTGTTGCATGGCGTTTCCTCCTGTTTTAATACGGCAATTAAGGTTCCACAGCAAAATTTTGTTGGGTTAGAGTTAGGAATTTAACGGTAATGTAACATGATCACTTTCTTTTACTGCCTTTATGTCATAGATTTGCTGGTTATTTAGCAACTATTTCTCCTGTTGCAAATCCAGCTATTTCTGTCAGACCAATACTATCATACTTAGACTTCATGCTCTTTTATGACTTAATATTGGTAACTCTTCCAACCAAATTATATTTGTACAGTTTTTTTTAACTGCCATTAACTTCAAAATATAATAACTAAAGTCTGTTCATACCAAAATATATTCCTTAGTGCTTTCATGCAATTTCTGCTTTAAATTTTAAATAAAGTACCCATGTACATTTTTGTTGAGAGCAGCAATGTCTTAGATTTTACTAAAAAAACTTTAATTCAAACAAAATAATAATGAATTCAAGTATACATATTCCTTTAACCCTTGTGCTATCTTAGATGACCCCACCCTTACATTGACGTGTTCTCCCTACCATGACAAAGGTGGATAAAGGTGGAAAGATTTCATGTTATCCATGGACACCATTGAAGATCACAAATCATTGAAGAAAAAAGGTTCAGAGCACTGACTAGTGGGTCTAGATGACCCAACTTCCAACGTTAAAGTGCCTAGAGTAGCACAAGGGTTACATTACCTTGAATAGTTTAAAAAAAATCCCTTTACCTAATGTGCTGTTTTGTCATTAAAAGTATTTCCGATTCATTAAAATAAAAGTATATAATTCTTATTTATGCTTCTGTTGTATTTTTGTTGTTAACTTCACTTTGTTTTTAAGGACACAAATGTGCCACCTGTCCAGGGAGGGACTACAGATGAGGAAGGAAGGAAATAGTATTTTTTCTGTTATATTTTTTTATTACAGAAGCTGTAATCCTAAACCCATCTCTTTTTTAATTAACTAAATCAATATTGCAATTTTCTTTAGTGCCAAGTTTTTTGTTCATTAAGCCTTCAATTTTCTAACATTTAAGCTGATCTGCCGAACAGTCGTCTATAAATAGACCTCACACGCATTCCTGTTAACTTTAATAACAACTCTTGATAAATTAGATGCGGTAGTAACTGCCAAAGAGATGAAATACAGTAAATTGATGTCAGTAATTCTTATTTCTATCGGATGTTTTTTACTTTCCTGCACATCAACATATTACTTCTTTACAGTCCTACAACTGATTTTATTTTTTATTTTTTCTTAGCTCTGTGTTCACTTCCCAGTCATTTTTGTCGGGAAGTTGCAATGCCTTCATTGTCACCCTATTTTTCCAATTCCACCCACTTCTTTCTCTCCATCTCGCTAGCTTTAGAGGCGCCACTGAGTGCTTGTGGCTTGTTTACAAAGAACATTGAATCCCCCAGTGAGGTTTGGCTTGCTTGTACAAGCAGGGAGAGAATTATGAATGAATTTACCCCCACACTTCAACCCTCCACTTCATTCCTTTATTCTCAGATTCTCTCATCATCATTCTTACTCCTCAGCTACCTTAAGTCACACTTTTCCACTTGTGTGTGTTTGACTAAGAGTGTAGTTGTATAAAGCCAACAGTGGCCAGAGGCTCATTTTTGTGGCCGGGTCAGTGTTTATCCTGACGGCTTGCAGGCGTCTCAGGGGCCCGCTCCTTCTTCCAGCTTCACTCCTTCACCTAAGGGCCCCTCCAGAGAATCTCTCGAACCAGACATTGCTTAGTCATTTTAATATTTTACTGTAAAAAAAGGATGTGCTTAGATTCAAGCATTTATTAAAAATGACAGGCCGTGTTTGAGAGACCTGCTGGGGAAAAAAGAATGAATACAAAAGTGCAAAAAGTCATATATTCTCTAAATGGAAAGAACATTGGGTGTAAGTTTCATGGCTGGTTGGGTGGTGGGAAGTCTTGGACTAGCATGTCATAGTATCCTTCCAAAAATGTCAAGGTTAAAAATGTCTCGCCTGTTGGAGAAAGCCATACTCTCTAACTTTCAAGTGGCATGGTTGCCATAGAAACTGTCCGTGTTGACTTTTTAGGATTAAAATCTTGAATTAAAGTGCCTGGAAACAAAACTTAAATCTTATTTCAAATAAACAGGCATATTAATACAGCCCATATTAAAGTTTAGATCAAACTACTTTCACTAGCTTTCATTAAAGACCCACTCTGATGGAAATCCTGTTTTTGGAGTTTTAAATATTTTCTTGTGGCATTTTTCTCAATGATGGACATATAACAATAAAATTAAGCCTAAAATTGATTTTCTGAGTATTTCTTTTTTCAAGTCACTGTAAATCCAGAGCAGACAATAAAATACAGTTGGAAAAATCCTGTGACGTGGGTGCTACAGTCAGCATGCCAAAAGCTCCCTCCATTTAGATGCATCCACCTGCAGACAAATAGATTCATGGACCTCTTTTTTTATCTTGTCTGGCTCAACAGTGTACAGCGGGATGGCTTCACTTTTGCTCACCATTTTGGTTGCACACATAATGTGAGGTTGGGGGTGTGAGGGGCTGTAAGATAGCAGGAGAGTGCATAAACAGATGGATGATGGGAGGTAGAGGTGGGCTTACTCCACACCAACGGCCCCAGTCTGAGGCAAATGTATGAATTACTGTCGCTTTGCAGAAACTATGTCCTAGAAAGTCACAGTTTTTTTTTTATTTTGGCTAAAAACAGCCTAATCATGATTAAAAGACCACTGAGAACACTTTGAAAACAGATGAAAAGATTATATGGGAGTGGATCTTTAGAGATTAAATGTGTTAGAACTTTGCCAAAGACCAGAGCTTTCTGATTACTAAAACATTTACACAGAAAGTCAGAAATGAAACCTGTGACTTTTTGGGACAGTAACAGGATCTGGGTATCAGTGAGAAACAGGGTGAGATTTGATTTCTTGCTGACACAGAAGAGAAAAAGAGTCATGAGCTGCTGAAGGCGAGTGTTGAAGAGATCCTGGAGACAGCAGCATCCTCTGCCTCACACCTTTTCTTTCCCAGAGTATTTGGTTTGTTTACGAGCAGGAGTTGGTGACAAGTTCATTCCTTGTGCTTTGGCCAATGCTAATGCCAGGTAGAAGGCAGCCAGAGGGACAATGATGCATTCAAAGCAAGACTGAGGCCAGGGTATAAAACTAAACCAGGACTCCAGGCCTTGTAAAACCTCAAAACCCATCACTGCACCTTTCTCCCTGTGAATACACTATCATTCCCTTTTTTTTACCCCGTGTTTTGGCATGCCGTTATGTCTTCAATAACTGTGAGGAAGCAGGAGCTTCACTGGAGACCTCTCCATCTCTCCTGCACTCCTCCTTTCCTCTAATCGCTTCTGCAGTATTGACCATTTTGGCACTGATGTCCGGATGCTGATACCCATGAAAGTTAATCTGACTCTCACTGACTCAACAGTAAAACACACTCCCCAGAAACACCCCCCACCAGACAGTTAGCTTAAACTCCACAGCTCTTTCCGTCTTAAGCCTGGTGCACCCCAAACCATTTGCTTTGAAAATCGTTTTTTGCATCTACAGACGTCTACTTTGTGGTGTTTGTGTGCACTCAGACATCTGTGACAGGGCAGCTATTCTGGGCATGTGGAACATGGTACTCAAGAGATCTCTCCTATGTGCAACCGACTTCCATTACACACTAATGCATTTATGCAAGCTGTCTTAGGTATCTTCACTAGTAGTAGTCAAAGGGTCCGAAGAATGTTTCACTTTGTTACAAAAAGAATAGCTTATTGACAACTCATCTTATGAAAGTGTAAAACTTATAAAATACACACAGTATGAAAGGTTATCATATCTTAAAGAATATACAAATTCCAATAAAAAAAACACAACCTAAATGAAACACAGGATAAAAAAAAGGAAAAGAAAAGACATGGAAAAATATCAAGCCAAAGATTTTCTGTGTCTGCTATAACATGATTTCCAAACCTTTGAAAAGAGAAATACCACAGTCTCTGCAAACCTACAGCTCTTGTAAATAATCTGCGTCTGGGCGCCACCTCAGAATCCCAGCCTGGTCTCGGGCCTGTTGGATGCCATGTCAGTTCAGCTGGAAGAGTTTTGGGTGTGAGGTGGTGGTAGGGGTTGTTGAGGGCAGCACAGTTAGGCAATCAAAGGGAGGAGGCAAAGGGGCATCCAAGTCTGCTCTTGCATCATCAGCAGATTTAGTGAATATTTTAGTGTTCAATGTAATCAAGTAAATGAAAAGAACTAGAAAACCTCCAGATCTCTATTTTTTATCTTAGTACCTGGAGTTTTTTTTTTTTTTTGCATCTTCTCATCTTCAATTATCCACAAGTGTTTCCTGTGACGGCAACAGACTGGCAACCTGTCCAGGATGTTCCCTGCCTTCGCCCATGAGTGGCTGGGATAGGCTCCGGCAGCCCCGTGACCACGACAGGATTTAGAGAGATAGATGTTTCCTGTAGATCTTGACGTTATGTGTAAAGTGATCAATAACTATTATAGGAAAAACGCCACAAAATTACTTTAAAGTACTTCAACTCCAACAATATTAATTTCAGGGTTTCTTTTGTTCTCTTTTTGTTAGTGCACTGTTGAGTGTCTTGGCACATCATTGCCACTTGCACATGACTGAAATTCTGTGGGATTATTGATAGCGCTGAAGAAACAAATCCCACCTAGACTTGACTGACATGGAAGCTGTGGTCCAAGAGCTCAGATGATTTTCAGGTGGAATAAAATTAAAAGACAGGAAATAACATTTTTTATTAAAAAGAAAACAAAAAGGTTGGATCATTTCCAAAACAGCTCAACTCATTTAGCAGAATCATTGTTAGGAAGGACAGAAAGACAGACATGATAGATAGAAATACTTTCCTCTTTTTTAGCTTTAGAAATTGCAATAACGTAGGGTTGTAATGAATAATCGATTTATATTCCTGTGATCCAACCAGATTAATCTGTCTGAGGCAGAATCAAATCAAATTGACCTATATCATCAAAAAATTGTTTTAAAATGAAATAAATCGATAATTAAATAGATCTTGGTAAGTACAATTTAGGTTGAGGCCCGGTAGTTTTTTTTTTTACTATAACTAGTTGAATTTTGTATAAAGATGTCCTGAAACAACTTTAGATCAGTGAATCAGATTGTTCATGATTAACCAGTATTGACTATGAATTGGATTGTCAACCTCAAATTATGATATGAATCAAATGTCGCTAAAACAAATCGTTACACCCCTACAATAATAAGAAATCTGAAGTATTGATGAAGGTTCTCAATTGTCCAGGTCTTGAAGTTGAGTCATAGAAAATGAACTGATAATGCCACTTGGATTAATGCAGATGCGGAGACCTATTGGTGGAGGAAGGAAGAAGCTGAGGTGGAAAAGGCTGGCTAAGAAAAAGTTGGAACACTGTGAGGACAAAAGACAGTAGTACAGAGAGGTGCAGGGGAAGGTGGAGGTGGCAAATGTCAAATAGGGCATAAGGACTTGTGTGACAGGTTGGACATAAAAGAGGAAGACGTAGATCTGTACAGGTTGACCATGCAGAGATACAGAGATGGAAGAATGTGCAGCAGGTTAGAGTAATCAAGGACAGAGATGGGAATGTTTTGACAGGTTCCACAAGGGTGATGGAAAGATGGACGGAGAACTTTGAAGACCTAGTGAATGACGAAAGCGTTGGAAAACACAGAGTAGCAGAGGTGGCCATTACGGTGCAGAAAGCAGGCAAAGGTCTCTGAGGATGAAGTGTAAAGGATGAAGAGTGGAAATGCAGTCAATCCAGACAACATCCCTGTGTAGGTATGGAAGAGTTTAGGAACTTAAGAATTTTTCTTCTTTATCCGAGTCTTAGATGAATTGTGCGTTTTCTTTGTTTTGTTTTGTTTTTTATGGTGGTAGCACAATGTGAGGAATTGAATGGAAGAGTTGAAAATGCACAGGGAATAAAACTTGGTCTGAAAGTCTGCTCCAGTCTCCTTGTACTATAATTAGTTTAATGTGACAGGAGTCAGAGTGACAAGAGAAACAATAAAAGTAATAAATTCTAGAAGGAATGGCTGAAGTTTGATAAAACATGAATACATTCAATCAGACTGCCTGCAGTGTCTCTAAAATGTTTTCTATTGCAGTTAGATTCAGAAGTTGTTGGTCCATGACTTTAAGAAAAATGAATGTTTATGGGCTAGACAAGACCTGGGAGGCCTGGGAAGTCCATGACTCAGGACTCAATTAACACAATTGAAAGAACAAAAGAGATAGAGACATGAAAAAACAAAGAAATTAAGAAAGAAAGGAAAAAGTAGAAACAAAAAAAGGAACTAAGACATTGAAAATTAATCAACAATGTAGAATATTAAAACAGCTGCTTTTATGCTTCACAAAAACTAAGAATCTCACCCTTTCACAGCGAAAGTGACACATAAACACACTTACTTGAATGCCTCATATGTTGCTGGTGGAATTAAAGCTGCTGTGATAACTCTCCCTAAATGCTCTACATGCCTTTGGGTTTGCAGTAGCAAGGCCAAAGAAGATGATCTTGACATGCCTCTTGGCCCTGTACATGAACACAACTGCCACACATTCTTATCTGGGTAATGGCAAAAGCTTAACTTCACTGTCAAATTCAGTTGCATCCCAAAAACACAATTTCCACTCTGAAGCATGGAGGTCTGCTTTTCTCCAAACCGACAGGACAATAAAGAAAGGATGACTGGAGTCCCCATGCGATTTGTCAGGCAAACTGTCCAGGGTCTACCCCACCTTTGACCTTTAGTAGCTAGGACAGGCTCCAGCAACCCCCTGACTTTGAACCGGAATAAAGAAGGTTTAGAAATGGATGGATGAAGAAATGGGCAATGCTAGGCAATGCTGTTGTTGTTAAACTTTCAGCATATCCATTTAGGGGTCACCACAGCAAAAAGGCTTTTACTGATTTGCGCAGGTGGTTTGGCAGAGAGTTTTACGCCGGATGCCCTTCCTGACACAGTCCCGTATTTTATCCGGGTTGGGGACCAGCACAGGAGGACGCAGACTTGGGCCCCCTTGTGGCTACATCATTAGGAAGGGGCCATGTATGGTACAGTTTGGGGTAAAAACCTTCTTTCATCAGTGACAGCATTCGGGATGAAATGTGGGCATAACAATGATCCCAAACGCATTGCCTGGGCAACAAAGGAGTTGCTTCAAAAAAAAAAAGAAGCATTTTAAGGTTCTGAAGTTGCCAAGCCAGTCTCATGACCTCAATACAATGTAGGGGTGTCAGACTCCAATCCTTAAGAGCTGGTCTCCTGCTGGTTTTTAAGAAATCCTGCCTCATCTGCAGCTGACCTGGACCAACCAATAAGGACCCTCTATGGCAGGTTAGTTGAAAAATATGTAGGACACAGGTCTTTCAGGCCTAAAGTTTGATACCTATGTAACAGAGAATCTGTGGAGGACTTTAAAAGTCAATCCTTCCCAGTGAAAGCCCAAACATAAAAGTTCTTGAGACCTACAGGAAACGTTTGACTCTGTCATTCCCAACAAGAGTTATGTTATTAAGTATTCACGTCAACTTTTGTTATTCATCCACTCTATTATGTAAAAAATGATTTAAAAATCATATAATGTGATTTTTTTCTCTCACAGTTGAAGTGTGCCCATTATGGACATTAGAGAGCTCCCTCTTCTGCTTAGCTAGAACAATCAGTGCATGCTAAATATGATTGCAGCAAATCTACAAAAGTTACTAGCGCAGGACAAATCTCAATCAAAAGAAAGAAATAGATTACCTTCTCTCTTATAATCTCACAACATAATGCATAAAAATATGTTTTGTTATCCTTTTAATAATTGAGGTAAAATACCTTTTATATGATCCTTGTCAATTAGTTTTAGGACATTTCTGACAACCTCTGTTTTTTAGAGGGGTCTATAGCAGTAAAGAGTGTCAAAAACAACAGGCTATCTCTTCTTTACTAGAGCAATCACTTTTAGTAATTCCAACACTGGCTATGCTCCTGTGTTTCCTCTTTCAGACTTTACATCTGCAAGAGAATTTACCGAAAGCAAGCTTGCGCTGTAAAAATGTGTGAATTTACATTTTTTCCAACCCCTATTATTCTTGTCTCAGTTTGGCTCATAGGCGTGATTTACACCGTCTCTCTTCTCCCCTTCACGTTCAGTTTCTCAACTTCCACATTGAGTAAGAAATATATCAAGCGTGTGTTATCAGCATAAACACTTTGGTGGCCCAAATGTGAGAAAAAAAACTGCACAAACTAAAATAAAAATGGTTATTTTGTACTATCCATTTTTGGACCAGGAGATTGTTATTCTACAAAGATCTGTAAGCAGGAGCAAAATATTCATTATTTAAAAAATATACCTATAAAACTAGCAGTGCAACTATTGTTTGATGTACTATTTGTGTAATTGGAATGTGTCTAGTTAAGATTTGTTTACATCAAAACTTTTGCTAAAAGTACAAATCTTCTTCATTAGGATAAAGTACACAACATTTTGGTGTTTTGTTTTATTAAAATAAAAATATAAAAAAATAAAACTAAAGGTATTGGTTGTTTTTAAGGGGTGTAATAAAAGCCTATTCATTCTGTTTCTAAAGATCTGCAACATATTTAAACATATTTCAAGCTTATTAGGATGTTTAGGGCATAGTTTGCATGTTTGATAAAAAACAAACACAGTATTTAATCAAAGTGTGTAGTCTTTCTTCAAAATTGATGTCTTAACGCAGTGGAAATCGAAGAGGAACATCCAGAAGCATGTTTTAAACAAAAGGCTGCCTTTTGTTGAAATTCTTAGGGCAAAAATGTGTCATTTTTATTTGTTCATGCATTCAGTTGGTCAAAGGTTTGTCTTCAGCTCCAGGAAGATGCTGCTCATATCTGCTCCAGATCACATGTCTGTAAAAGCTGTGAGGTGGTTTGCTTATATAAAATAGCTGCTGAACATAAACAAGCTGCATGCATTATTTTATTGTTTGCTTGCAGTTATAATGTGGCTCCGCAGTGATGAGCTGTGCCTGGTTATAGCAGTTTGTCAACCTCTAGTGGTTACCTGTAAAACCTCAGCTGTCAAAGTAGCGGCACGCATTGACTACAGTGCCATCTGGAAACACTGATCACCCCCAATACTTGAAAAACCTTTCCGTTTAATAACACTATTCTAAAAAATAACTCCTGAGAGTGAAAATGCATCATCAATTAGCACTTTTCTTTACTTATTTTGATGAAGCTCTGGTTATTAAAGGCTGAAATGGTGGGATTATACTTCAAATTTCACACTCTTTGATACATCATCCTCCATTCATTAAGCCATTCATCTTTAACACTCATCCCTCTTTCTGTTTCATACTTCTGTGTCACTGTCCCCAATGGGTTAGTGTCTAGAAGTTTCTTCTGTCAGCACCATCTGGGGGGCTGACAGGGCGGATGAGGCCCACGGGAGAGACATCAAACATGGGATGCTGGCCTTGGTCTTCTCGCCTCTCCCCATCCCATATCTATTTGAGTTACTGGCTCCTCCATCTGTCTGCGCATGATTTGGAACTGGCTGTCACAGGCAAGAAAGAAAGGCCCTCCTCCAGTGACAAATGACAACCTCAGAATAAACATAACAGAGGAGGGGGTGGAGAAAAAGAGCTGAATCACTCTTTCATCATCCATCAGCCTCTGCTGGGCTTCTCATTAACCTCTGTTCATTGCCTCTGACTCTACTCTGGTGTCTGTCAATCTTATATTTCCCTATCTAACTTTGGTAACATCATAAAGCAATTTGTCATTTTTCCAATAAAAACATTTAACTCATCCTTTTCCCTGATTCCATCCCTTTTATTGCCCTGAATTTCTGCAATCGCGCTGTATTTCTGCACAAATGTCAACAACTTCATAACACTGTTGAAAAAGTGAAGATTTATATGTGAGCTAAAATCAAGATGAATACAGGCATTGCAGAAGACGCAATTAAAGACAGAAGAACAGATAACATAAGCAAACCAAAAGTCCACCGACTCACATACTCCTCTAGCTCTCAGCACCGTCTAAAACCTGAAGCCAGCATGCCGAGCCCTGCTGATCTTAGTGTTGTTTCAACCAAGCACACAAATGACAGATGCCTGCTCTGCTGCAGCACAGGCATTCAGAGCATCTCCTCTGAAACCAAAGGCATATTCCTTTTATAAACAGCAGGGATTAGGGCCCTTTGGAGGAAGCTAGCATGTGCAGAGGCCTTAGGCGGCATGCAGATAAAAAAGCATCTTAAATTAAATCAATAACCACCAGCCACCACTTAATCCTGGCTAGCCCCAATAAACACCCCTACAGCAGTCCCCAACAAAGACCCTGCCCATGCCTTAGTCCAGTTCAACCACAACCAAGCCCCAGACGCCTTCATCTTTTTTTAGCTGCACCCCAGGCCCATTCTGGGGTACTCAGGTGAATGCTTTCAGTCAGGGTAGAGTGAGCCATTTATGACAAGCAAAAGAGGATGAAGGACTACATGTGTTCGTCCAGGTAATCCATCAGCAGACAGGCCAGTTTTGGACGGCACGGCGACTGGCAGCTGGAGAGAAGTGAACAGCTGATGTGGGTAGAGCCCATCTAGATCACGCCAGACAGGATAAAAAGATATAACCCCCACCTCCCTCCCTCACCACCCACCCCTCCTCTCAGTGCTCCCCATGTCATCCCAAAGCTCTTTCATCTTTTAGCCCAGCGGGTGCTAAAGCAAACTTTCCACTTTGGCTCGATAGAAACTGGGCATTGTAGGGAACCTTTCACTTTCTTTGCATCAATGAAGGAGAACTGTGCCAGCCCAGTTCAAGGACAGGGTGCATCAGCTGGGACACGTTCTAGCTGATAACATTTCTGTTTAAAGGATTCAACCAGTTTAAAACATTAATATAGTTAAGATTAGCATTTACTGGGTATTAAAATGATCCTAGGTTCATGCAATCAAGCAACCACTTCCAATGAAAAATCTACCTAAACGTACATATTTGTGCAATTCCTGCTTCAGTGTTCAAAAATGCATTCAAGCGCAAGTTTGAATGCATTTTTAGTTTTAAAGTCCGTTTTCGGGCTCTACATACAAAATGTGTGGCCATTGAACGTGCATGGAAGGCTAAACCAGCTGAACCCTACGCCTCTGGCTCTTCCCTATTGCTCCAGTTTTAGGGGCATTTGAAGGTGTGGTGGAGTCCGAACGTGTATTTTAAGGAGGAACCGTAGCAACTATCCCTCCACCAGTAGGATGATCCACGTTGCGCACGTGGCGTGGAGGTGAAGCGCAAGTCTTCACGTGGATGTGTTACGAAGCACAGAAGTTTAATTTAAATGTAAGAACTGACTTTTTGTTTTTACATGACCTTTTGAAGTTATAAAACTGATGTTATATATTTCCCGAGCACTGGCAACTACGCGCTAACGTAGATGACCGGCGGCTATTGATGACGTCATCGAGTGGCAGTAACGTCTGAATTTGAAGACACTATGTTTTCCATATCTCTCCACTTGGAGTGATAAATGTAGGGGTATCAGAATAGAGCTGTAAAACAAGAAGCTTGGGGCAAGATTTGCACCAGCTCGACATTTTGCACCAAGCCTCTTCCAAATGTGAGTTCAAGTGCTACTATACCAAAACGCCAACTTGTGTTATATATTTTTGATACTTGATGCTTAAACTGTTCAAATGTTTTTGTGTTCAAATTGTTCAAATTTTGAAAACAATAAAAAAAAAAAAGTGATTTATTTTTTCTAAATCACCTCTCTAAGTCACAGGAGTTATCTTATGTAACATTAACAAATTTTCTGTCTCTCATTCGAGCAAATATCCTTTTTTCTCTTTAACTTTAGGTCAAGACCAAAGATACAAGCTGAGATGAGGATGAAGCTGAGGAGAGTCAGGATTTCCAAGCTGTCAGGAAAACAGTAAATCCTATCCCCCAGGCCACTGGCACCACTCAGGAATGTGGTTCTTCCACTTTAATTGTGCTTCAATTCCCAATCCCCAACTTGCAAAATTAAATTTCCCTTTTCTAATGTGTGAATTCACTAAAGGCTTTGGTACAGCATCTTTCAACTCAACCCAAGGTTCCCTTTAAAAGTCAGAGAGCTTTAGAGAGAAGGCCACAATGGTTAGATAACTGAGAGCTTCAAAGTCAAAAGGACTATGAGAGACAGCCGGACAGTAAATCAGGACGACACTTCAAAGTAGACTATTGAGGCAGCCATGCAGATACATGAAGGGCACAAAAAGAGAGACATTCAAATGCATAAAGGATCATAGAACAACTTGAGACGGCAGACAAAACAAACAAAACACACTAACAATAATCTTTATATGCAAGAGAGCAAAGTAGACAAAATATGGTCAATGGTCTCACACACACACGCAGCTGTCATTAGCAGCCAGCCAGCTAGGGTGACAGAATAAAGGGCAGACAAACAGAGTGAGAGATCTCCATGTGAAAGACAAAGCAGGGTACAGTAGTGGCTAGCAGCAGCCAAGGGAGACTTCATTAGTGAGGTCAGTGCCCCAGGGTACTTAGTGTAACACTGGAGGCCTATGCACCCACCCCCTGGCCCTATGCAGAGGTGGATATTGCATCTTTGCGATAACATCTCTCGACATAGGAGGGGGCCTCAGCATCACAGCATAAAGACCCCTGTTTTCGGCAAGTTTGAAATAAGGCTTTGTTCCCCCAAGGCCTTGGTTCCCCACCACCACCACCACCTTCTCCTCCTACTCTTTCCTCTTGGGTGGGCCAGAGACTTTCCAAAAAACTGAGCAACGTGTGTCTGGGGATAGCCCCCTCAAGTCCCCCACCACCACCTCCACCCCCCTACCCCCGTCTGTCCACTACACATATACACAAGTACGCTAAGATGCACTCACACATTCACAGTCTAACATGCACACATATCTTCCAGCAACCTCAACCCCTCATCCAGAGAGTGGCGTCCGCTGGCTTTTGGCCATGTCTGTGTGGAGCAGTTGGTAGGAGAGGTGGAGATCCTGGGCTGTGGAGGGAACAGCTCCAGGAGGGGCCTCAATGGGCTCACCCCTGGCAGAGTAGGGGCCCACAGAGAGGGGTGTGTGTATGCCTGTGTGTCTATGAGGGCTTGAGGGGGCCTAGTCCTGGTCAAAGGTGCCTGGCTGCCTGGGCACTCCAGGGAGCTCAACAGACAGGCAAGCTTTACATGGAGCCTCCCTTAGTACAGACACTCCACAGTCAGTTACATACAGCTTACAGTAAAGACTCTCACCAGTCATCAATAGCCATACTCACACTAGAAAAACACAGTCAATAATAGTGACATTCATGAATCAGCACATTCAATTTTTGGCCAACCAATACACTTCCCATCAAGTGACAAAGCATCACCAGTAAGGGGCGGGCGGCAGCTGTTGATCTATGGACGACAAGAATATATGCTAATTTTCTTGACCACTCCTGGCAAGTGAAGGGTTTGTCAAGGTCTCCGTGGAGGATGGGGAGTAAAAATATTTCTGTTGTGATGCTGAAAGCAGTTGCCAGGTAGGAAAGATGCGCACACCTTCCATTTATACTCCCATCAGCTGGTGGATTTAAAAGACCCTCAAAACGGATCAATTATTTTCCACTGCAGGCTGTCCACTCTTTCCTATCTTTTCTTTTTGAATGTGCATAGAGTGTGTATGCAAGTGGGGGCATTGATGTTACACATGTGCATTTTATCTGTAGTACAACTGTCTGTTTTTTATACATAATTATTGGTGTGTGTGTGTGTGGTGCACGTGGCTGTGCGTACTTACAGGCTCAGTCAGCTAGCAGCTCTCTGTGCTTTTTGCGTTCATTATCACATGTTTTATAGTGGAATATTTAAGTCGGGGGGCCTTGGCATGGCTATGGCTATAGTTAGAGAACAAAGGAAAGTGCTGGGGCTGTCAGGAGGGTGTGGCATGTTGGAGCACAGCGTAGAGCTTTTTAGTAAGTGTTGTCCCTGCACTTCATGGAAAGCAAAGAGGGGAGGAGGGGGGGTCGACCAGGCCAGCCCTGAAGGCAGACGGGGCTAAATTCAACTCATTCCCGTATTAATGGGAGCTTATGTGCCATTCCCCCACACTAAAGAGGGCATTAGCCTGAGCCAGACACCCAGGATACACCTTAAAATATCTTCCCTATCTGGCCAACCCCATCCTTTGAATTTTCTAGCATTTATTTGTTTATTTATTTCTGTTACAGAAGGTTATAAATAGCTGTAATGCACAGCAAACATTTTTTTTTTGTGATGCAGTTCTTTTATAAAAAAAGTCAACAGTAATAATTTACAGTCTAGACCAGTGACACAGACAGTATGGCAAAGTGTTAACTTCTTTAAAATGTGCAATTTCTCTATGCATAGTTTAACCCAGGTATTAAAGATACTAATCAACACCCATCCAGGCCACCATCTCTTCCATCTGCTGCCCTCAGGAAGGAGGTACAGGTCTATTAGGGCCAGAACAACCAGACTAAGCAACAGTCTTTATCCACAGGCTGTGCGGCTGCTGAACAGTTCCTCCCAGCAACTGGGAGGAACCCCGCCCCCATCTCCCCATCTGAGCACACTGTGAAAACTGGACTTTGCTTTGCTGCACACCAACACCAAGCTGCCACTGACTTAACATCTCGTGTATACTGAATGTCTTATTTAATGTCTTATTTACTTTTTTTTTTCTTGTTTAGTCCTTGCTGTGTTCCCTTTTGTACTGGTGCAGCACTTTTGGTTATTTATTAACTTATTAGGCGTTTATTTGGGGAATTGAACTGAGTGGCTGTTTTGCTCCAAACGTATTTTCGTTGTTTCACTGACAATCACAACTAAATCTTCTTGAATCTTGAATCTTGGATAGGTAAATGGCCAAAAAAATTAAATTTAAATTTCTTGCTATTTTTCTGATCTGGGTTGAAAGTTGAGAATGTGTCCTCAAAATGTTTAATTTCATACTTCTTGAAGTTAAAACAGAATTATTAGAAGATAAACACTGTTTGTTTGTTTTAATTGATCAAAAATAAAAAGAAGTAGGACATACTGTCCTTCAGGTAGTCTTCATTTAGAAACTAAACTGTAGGCTTGGCGCATTTACTGGCTTAGCAAAATCATCAATTTTATCTAAAAAGGACTGAAACTGTTGATGGAGTAGATTTCTTAAAATATGAAAAAAGATGGGTTTTTGGCACTACCCGGGAATAGTTCCTAAGAAAGAAAGAAAAAAAATAGTTGACCTATCATCAGAAAATATTTTACCAATGGGATGTGTAATTTTTCCTATCAGGGATGCTGTAATGCAAAAGATGATGTCATTTATATCACTTTAGAGGGTGTAACTGCATTATTCAATTAAAAAAATTAGCCTCAACAATAAAAAGCTCTTGTAATATTAGTTGTACGAGTAGGGTAGCGAAAGTAAATCATTAATGCTTTTTTCATAGTGGTGGAGCTTAGAAAAGGTCATGTAAAATGTTAAGCATTAGAGAAAAATAAGTGTGGAAACAAAAGTAATTTATTTTTTTCCTGAGTTTTCAGTAGGATTTATTTGTAATAGTTCCTCATGGTCAGAGTGAATTTGTCCTGTATGACAAAATGACAGACTAGCAACATGTCTGTGGCTGTAAATTTATGAATGTGTTATTATTATATGAAGAAAAAAATCCAAATCCCCTTTGGTTGGTGCGCCTGCATGTACTTGACTCCTAAAAACAGCACAAAGATAGAAGGACGTGGAGTTTTACATGAATGTGTGGGTGCTGTGCTCCGCTGCTCTATAAAATAAGTTGAAGAGTTATTAGTTGGCAGGGATAATTGGTCTCTATGTAGGTGGCATGACCCAGCTGTCTGCAGCAGGAAGGCCCTGAGCTGAGCATGACCTCAACTGCTGACCTTACAAATGCAATACAGTGACCTCTGACCCTCCCCACATTTAAGAGACAGTGTTGTCTTTCTGCAGTCAGCCAGCAAATTGGAGCAAAAGCGGCCATTGATTCTTTTCCTACTGTGTTTGTTCAGACGAGTGTTGCATCCTGTCGAATCATCATTAAACTGCTACAAAAAATACCAAAAAGTTGCCTTTCAACTTTGTTCAGCGCATTTCTAAATCTTCACTTATCGGCATCCCTCCTACCTGAAGCACCTTGCATCACAACACCATCTTTTTAGGGTTGAAAGCATCTCGTGCAGAAGATAAAAGCGTCAAAATGTAGGTGATATCAAATTTTAGCCACATGCTATCTTTACTGACGTTTGTTGGAAATAGAGACAAATCAGATAAAAGATGTCATACTTCCTGGTCGCATATTCTTTCTGTAACATTTCCTCTGATTAATTGTGTAATCAGTATGACATCAGGACCTATTGTTCCTATGGTGTTTTATTTTAAAAAGGTTACATTAATAACCAGACTTCCTATGGCAACCAATAACTGACACAATGACAAGCAGCTCTTTCCACTGTTACTTGCTGGTAGGAAAGACAGTCAAAAAGACATGCACTCACAGGCTACATGAACATCTTATATTGATGTTACAGTCAGGAAAAAAAACCTTTCCCCTTTCATCCTCTTTTGTCCCAGAGCGACCAAGCAGGCGGGTAGGCCTCTCGGGAGAAAACAGAGGAAAGATATCTGTCAAGATGGAAGGAGTGCCCCCTTAGGCTGCCACCGAGCAACAAGCCAGTCCCTTTGCCTCCCATGATGTCTCACAACAGTGCTGTTGAGTGACAGGAAAGCTCTAATGCAGCCAGGCATCTCCTGTAACTCTGATCTTCAATAAAGGCCCCTTGGCAAAAAGAAGATAAAATTATATAAAAACAAAACAGGAGGGTGCATGTGTGTGTGCGCTAAGTATTTGCACATTTGTGTGTGTGTGTTTTTTTTAATAAATTAAACTGTGCCAACCGATAAAAATGTAATTAACTGTACATTAGCAAAGAACAGTACCACTTATGTGAGGACCCCTAAGATTGGGTTACAGTGTTGATTTATCAGTGCATTCTGCAGAACATGTTCATAATACTGTGCATATTCTAGGATGCAAACAGTTATTAACAACCACAGCAATTCCTCATGCTGTGTCAAACCTTGATTGTGTCCAAATTCCGTCACTACTCATTACTTGGTCCACTATATAGGGAATCTATATAGGGAATTTGTCTTTTTGTCTGACTGTCCCAATCTACAATTCCTACTGCAAATCCAGGATGTTGGATGGTCAATCAATCAATCAGGGCTCTTGCGTGGGGGGGGGGGGGGGGGGGGCGATGCCCCTTCCCAGTGCATAGAGCCGACCAAAAAAAACAAGGGTCTTCCAAGCTTTCCGGTCTTGTGCCAGAAGCTCAGTATCCTTCATAGCAACCCCATAAGGTTTAACATCCCCTGCAATAACATCTGTCCACCGAGTACGGGGTTTGCTTCGAGGTCGTTTCCAGCCCGCAGCCCCTGGGTTAAACTCAAAGATGGCCCGCGTCGGATGGTAAGAGGGAAAACGGAGAACATGGCCGAACCATCTGATGCGGCGTTGCGCAACAAGGCAAGAGGCTTGGGGCTGGCAAGTTTGAGCTCTTAAGGCTTTGTTAGAGACATGTTGGGGCCACTTGATGTTCTCAATGGTCCTGAGAGCCCGGCTGTCGAAGCCATCTATTCTTGCGGCTAAGCTCTTATTTAAGGGCCATATCTCAGAACCATAAAGCAGAATGGGAAGTACAGCTAGGTTGTAGATCCGGAGCTTTGTCTTGCGCGAGATGTTTTGATGACGCCACAATGGTTTTTTGAGAGACTGCAGGGCTGATGCTGCCAGTGCCCTTCTGCGGGTGATCTCTGGTTTTAGGTCACCGTTAGCCGTCACTATGGATCCCAGGTATGTAAAGCTCTTCACAGGCTCGATGACATTGTTGCCGAGCTGGAGAGGGGGTGGGTCTGGGCCGTCACCAACGTGCATGAATTTGGTTTTTGTCCAGTTCACCATGAGACCATACTTTTTTGCCTCTCTGCTGTAGATGCTCAGAGCAAGTTTTAGCTGGCTGAGGGATGTGCTGAACAGGATGGTGTCGTCGGCATACTCCAGGTCAGTCAAATGGTAATTGCCAAGAGACACTTCAGGGACTTGCTCACAGACCCGGGACATCAGCTGATCTATGATGCAGTTAAAAAGATCGGGAGCTGCCACACATCCCTGGCGAACACCACTGGAGATGGGAAACCAATCTGAGTCTTTGCCATTTACGTGGACACAGCTTTCTGCATTGCTGTATAGCAGACCAAACAGAGAGACAATCTTGGATGCTACTTCAAGGGTCTTTAGGATATTCCACAGTGAGGTATGGCAGACGGTTATCCAGGGACTGGACTAGAGGGGTTATCCTGCCCCTCTGGAAAGGCAAGGGTGATAAGCTGACTTGCAACAACCACAGAGGCATAACACTTCTCTCCATTCCTGGTAAGCTCTTCACCAGGATCTTGCTCAACCATGCTCTCCCAGCCATCAGAAGCAGCCGAAGTCCCGAACAGGCTGGCTTTATGCCCAACCGCTCCACAACAGACCACATCTCTGCCGTCCGTCTACTCATAGAGAAGACCTATGAATTCCGTAAAAATCGCCATCTCTATATGGTGTTCATAGATCTAAAGGCTGCATGTTGGATGGTCCCACACTATAATCTTGGGTTGACGGACTAAGGACATAGCCCTTCTTTCTGTCCAGCATTTATTCTGAAATACTGTGAATGTGCTTAAATGATACACAATGATCCACATCTTTATCTTTAACTTGTCTCCAAGTTTCTTAATATTTTTTGTTCCTCATAATCATTAAAAGAAGAATCAGCATTTGCCTCATTCTCCTTTGTTCACATCTTCATGTCTTTGGGTCTGTGTTGCCACAAGACTTCTGTTTCTATGCAGACAAATACCACGATGCAGAAAAAGCTAAAACGTGGACAAAACCTCTCGCAAATCACCAAAAGTTTTTCTTAATTTCTCTGGTTTACCACAGGGATGATTCCAGAGATGTCACATTTCAAGCATTTTTTTAAAGAAGGAAAAAAAAGACCCTTAACGCTACTGCCTATCTCATATCATATGAGAGACTGTGAATCACATGTCACGCCGGCTCAGACGTCGCCCGGCCAAACAAGGTCTGCGTCAGGTGCTGGAACAGGGACTACTGGAACAAGACAGAAATGGACTAAATGTGAGAACAAGGTTCTGTTAGAATGCTCCAACTCAAGCAATCCCACCCAGAGGGGTTATATGCAGAGAATGTGGAATGAATGGATGCTTCGAAACCCACAATCAAGGCTAACTGCCAAACAACTGGTAGCCCAATGTTCTAACATCCATAATACCACCACGGGGGAGCCAGGACAGCAGGTCAGAGAGGAGGCTATACCACACTTCCACCCTGAGCTTGGGTACACAGCCCCATCAACCACAAATACGCTGAGTGAGGCAGCAACTGACCTGAAAGACAAGATCATGTCTAAAATGAACACTAGACAACCCCGTCACCAGCTACTACGGTTAAGTGATATACTGCCTGAAAGTCTCCTGGAAGCTGTGAATTAATTCCTACCACAACCATCACAGAAACCAATGAACTGCTTTATACTTCAGCAGCAGTGATCCTTCAGATGCTTGGCTATAAGAGCAACCATGGGAGAAAACAATACCCACCATGGAAGCAATGGTTAGAGGCCAAAATCAAGGCAACTCAGAGGGATGTAAGTAAGCTGACAGAGGCTCAAAGAGGTACAATGAGAAAGCAAGTACCTAAGAGATACAGCCAGATGCACTTACCTGAAGCACTGGAAACGGCCAAACAAAGGCTCCTAGCCTTGAGCAGCCGCCTAAAGAGGTACACAAGAGACAATGAAGCCAGACGGATAAACAGGCTGTTCGCAACTCAGCCTGCAAAAGTGTACGCTCATGTCTGGCATCATTGCAACTAAGATAAATAGGCACATGGATCAATACATGAGCAACACACAGAAGGGCATTGGTAAAGACTCCAGAGGAGCCAAACACCAACTCCTGGTTAAAAGAACAATCGCTCAAGACTGCAAGTCACGATACACCAACCTGTGCACAGCCTGGATTGATTACAAGAAAGCCTATGACTCAATGCCACACACATGGGTCACTGAATGTTTGGAGCTGTACAACATCAACACGACTCTAAGAGCCTTCATAGGAAATTCGATGAAGCTGTGGAAAACCACCCTTGACGCCAATGGGAAGCCACTTGCACAAGTGTCCATCAAATGTGGGATATACCAAGGTGATGCTTTGTCCCCACTGCTGTTCTGCATAGGTCTGAACCCCCTCAGCCAAATAATCAACAAGACTGGCTATGGATATCGACTCAGAAATGGGGCCAACATCAGTCACCTCCTTTGCATGAATGACATCAAGCTATATGCTAAGAGCGAGCGCTACATTGACTCCCTGATCCACACCACCAGGATCCACAGTACTGACATTGGGATGTCATTCGGGCTCGAGAAATGTAGCCGGATGGTGACAAAGAGAAGCAAGGTAGTCCACACAGGAGGGGTCTATTCCCAGAAGGAACAATGGGAGACATTGAGGACAGTTACAAGTACCTTGGAATTCCACAGGCAAATGGCAACCTGGAGCAGGCACCAAGGAAAGCTGCAACAGCCAAATACCTCCAACGGGTAAGGCAAGTCCTGAGAAGCCAGCTTAATGGCAACAATAAGACCTGGGCAATAAACAGCTACGCACTGCCAGTTATCAGATACCCTGCAGAAATAATAAAATTGCCAAAGGAAGAGATACAGACCACGGATGTTAAGACACGAAAGCTCCTCACCATGCATGGAGGGTTCCATCCAAAATCCAGCACCCTGAGACTGTACGCTAGCCGCAAGGACTATTGAGCGTGGAAGCCACTATCCAGGATGAAACATCCAAGATCCATGAATACATCAAGCTCAAGGCCTCAACTGACAATGTGCTCAGTGAATGTCTCAGGCAATAGAGAGTAGAGAAAGCAGTTCGGGAGGACGGACCCTCATAGGAGGACAAACCCCTGCATAGGTTGTACCACCAGACCATAACTGTAGTGGCTGATATCAAGAAGTCCTATCAATGGCTAGAAAGGGTTGGCCTACAGGATAGCACTGAAGCACTCATCCTGGCAGCTCAGGAACAAGCTCTGTGTACCAGAGCAATAGAGGCTCAGACCTACCACACCAGACAAGACCCAAGGTGTAGGCTGTGTAAAGAGGCACCTGAAACAATCCAGCACATAACTGCAGGGTGTAAGATGCTGGCAGGGAAAGCATACATGGAGCGCCACAATCAAGTGGCTGGAATAGGATGCAGGAACATGTGTGCAGAATATGGACTAGAAACCCCAAAGTCAAAATGGGAAACACCTCCGAAGTTGGTAGAGAATGAGAGGGCAAAGATCCTGTGGGACTTCCAGATCCAGACTGATAGAATGGTAATGGCGAACCAACCAGACATTGTAGTGGTGGATAAAGAGCAGAGGAAAGCCGTTGTTGTGGATGTGGCAGTGCCAAGCGATGGGAACATCAGGAAGAAGGAACACGAGAAACTGGAGAAATACCAGGGACTCAGACAAGAACTGGAGAAAGCATGGAAAGTCAAGGTGACAGTGGTGCCTGTGGTAATTGGAGCACTCGAGGCAGTAACCTCCAAGCTGGAGGAGTGGCTACAACAGATCCCTGGAAAGACCTCAGACCAGTCCAGAAAAGTGCAGTGCCAGGAACAGCTAAGACACTGCAGGACCCTCAAGCTCCCAGGCCTCTGGTAGAGGACCCGAGCTTGGGGGAGAAACCCCTCTGGTAGAGGACCCGAGTTTGGGGGAGAAACCACCCACGGTTGTCAGATAGATAGATAGATAGATAGATAGATAGATAGATAGATAGATAGATAGATAGATAGATAGATAGATAGATAGATAGATAGATAGATAGATAGATAGATAGATAGATAGATAGATAGATAGATAGATAGATAGATAGATAGATAGATAGATAGATAGATAGATAGATAGATAGATAGATAGATGGCAATAAATTACCCAAATTGTCGTTTATTAATAGCTTGTGTTTTTAATAGTAAATATAAATGTAGAATGACAAGTGTAAGTTTCAACCACAACTAAATAACACAATAAAGGCTAAAATCAAACCGAAAAACAGCGTTGGCAATTTATCTGAATCTTCACAGAGCCATTACCTATCATTGGTAATTGATTTAAATGTTTTGAAGGGGAAAAAAACAATGTTTAAAGCCAAAATAACACTTCAGAATTTGATTTAGTAATCAACACAAATTGTGAATTCTGTTAACAATAATAACTTCTGGTATAACATGAAAAAGAGAGTTGGGAGTTCTTAACTGAAAAATTCAATTTCAAACATTAATTAAAAAATAGAAATAGAAAGTTCTAAAAAAATTAATAATTTAACACTCTTCAAACTATAATCAAGCTCAGAGGACTGCAACCTCTAACACTATAACGGAGCCATTTTGTCCCGTTTCTTACTGACCAAAACCCAGCGAGAACCGAAAAGTCCCAATTCAACGTTTAGAAAAAAACATATTTTATAATTTGTTTTTGATGTCATTAAGGCTTTTATTCATAAATTTTTGCTTTTGACAAAATACAGTAATTGAAGTGTAACATGTTCTATTTTTCTTTTTCTTTATATAACAATTTAAAAAAAAGTTCCATTCAAAATAAAATTCATCCTGTTGTTTTTTTGCATACCCCTGATTTAGCTGTACCTTTAAGTCTTCTTTAATGGTAAAATGGCTCAAGATAAGAAATTCTGTTACTTGGCTGCACAAATCCCACAGTAAATCATCACAGAGCACTGATACTAAACAAATTATGATAAATATTCTTTCCAACACGTATTTTTTTCCTTTAAGTTTTACTTTCCAGCTACAGTTGGTTGATAAAAATGACACTGAGGGAAATAAAACAAACATATCAAGGTAGATGGGGTGACTCAAGGCCACAACTGTTCTTGATGGCAGTGCTGCAAGCAACGCCGACCACTCTATCACCTTCCCTAACAGAGGCTGACGAGAAGCCATAAAAACCTTAAAGCAAAATTTTGCTTTTACTTTAGTTCCAAACACTTTAAGTGCGTTTCAGCCAGATTAAAGCAAAACTACAACAAAAACATGCAAGCCGGGCAGCATGGAATCAATGAGCCAGTTTGAATGCATGTGCTTGCTTTGCCATGGGGGTGTGGGTGGGGCAATAATGGAGTGAGAGGATTTGTGTTGAAATATTTCATGTTGAAAGAGGGCGGCAGCTGGAAGAAGAGAGAACAAATAACTCTATAAAATGGGTTTACATGTATCTTAACCCAACGTCCACCTGTCCGTCTATGCATCAGTGACTGTCAATAATGTGGTGTCCATCTTTCACCACGCTAAGTCACACATGCAAACGCACACCAAGTGCAATTATCTAGTACACCAAGATCAAAGATGGAGGACAGCAACTGCAATACAGCATCCACTTTTTGACATGTATGAATATCTAGAGTTAAGTTTTCAACCTAAAGTTATCATTCTGCAAAAAATAAGCAGTTGTGTTAATTCCACATTACTTAAGTATGATTTAAAAGTTCGGGGGGAAATAAAATATCACTTTACAATAGCTACAAACACAATCCTCTGGTGCATGGAGCCTGCTTTTCCCCAATAGTTGCGACAGTCTTGCTCTCTATGACTCATTGTTTCCAAAATCTGTCATATGAGTCCCATTAGCAGGAAACAAAAGACATTGCCTTACTCCGCTCTCCCAGCCTTCACTTTTGCCTTATCCTCCCCCAGACGATTGCAGGTTTGCCTGCAACTATCATTTCCTCTTTCATCATCCTCACATTTTCTTTTCATTTGTGCTTGTTATTCCTTTTCTGAAAATATATTTCACTTTTTTCCCTTTTATTTTGTACTGTTAAAAAGAAAATCTAGAAGAAAATATCATCCGTGAGCAGTTTTATTGCACTTGTCAATCCTTGTCTCCTTCCTAACATCGTCACTTTTTTTTATCTTTTCATCCAGCATCATTTGCCTGCATCACTCACTCTGTGTTCTCTTACAGTTTTAGCACCGAGCAGGTTTTTGTTGGGTGACTGTGCACAAGCTGAAGTAGCTGAATTTTAAAAACCACAGCTTCCCGGACTACAGGACACACATTCCACTGTCATCATCTGTTTTTGTATGTGTCAACATATTGTGTAGCGTTAAAAACCTTGTTCCTGGATCCACATCTATTCCTGCTCACATGTGGTCAAATGCATGGTCTTTACTTACCCTGTCAAAATGACTTCTGCTAAAATAAAGGTAAAAATAATACCTGCGGCTTCTTTCTCTGACATTTTTGAGCAAGGGATTGGGAGTAAAGTGGATGACAGAACAGAAACAACCCAATAATGCAAAGCTTTCATTCAAGAATGCATCAGTGTGTGTGAGTGCGAGTGTGTGGGGGTGTAAAGATGCGTGCGTCCCCTGTGACATGCACTCTCAGTGACTTACAATGTGCGTGTGTGTGTCTTATGAGAGGGCAGATGGGAGGGGGAGGAGTGAGCACCTCTAAATATGCATCTTAATGGCTGCTCTGTTCCCACCATTCAAACCCAATGATTGAGAGCGAGGGCCCGAGAGGCAGGGGATGAGAAGGAGAAGTGGGGCAACATGTTTTCGAGCGGCCGGCCGAAGCTGGGTCAGGAAAGACAGAATGGTGTAAGCAAACGTCAACATGAGGCCAGCTATGAGAGGAGCTGCCATACCTGACTCCTTCAACCGTGGTGACACACACACACACACATATAGTGAGACAGGCTCCAGCAGCAGCAGCATTGAGGAGCGGAGTGGAGAACTAGCCTCCTCAGGCAATAGATGTTTGTCGCTAAATGAAGGCCGGCATTCTTTGGTTTCCCAGGGTGCTGGGTGCCTGCCAGTCCCCCGGCCACTGAGTGCCATTTTATTAAGAACAAAATGGAGCCCCTATGAAAGGAGCCCAGCACTGAGCCTGCACAGGTCTCACTGAGCTGGGCCTCGACATAAACAAACAGAACCTTAAAGAGACAGGCTGGCAGAAAATAAGAGACGGCAGGGGCCTCTCGAGAGCCGTTTGAGAGATACAAAAAACAGAGGGTATTACTGATGATCAGGATTCACCTCACAGTAAGACGGAGGGAGGCGTGTGAGCTGAAGAATAAAGTGAAAGCTAGCTGGCTTCATCAACAAAGGCCGGATAGACAAGATAGACCAGATAATGGTATGGGAAGCAAATTCTGTTCCAAAATTCATTTTTAAATAATTAGTTTAATAGTCATGAATCTGCATTATTGTGTCAACAAGGAGGCCCCACTGAAAGGTTGACAGACGTCTTGAAAACATCTGACACCTTCACAACTTTATTCTTCTTCACAAAACAACTTTTCAGCAGGTGAAATTTTGAAATTATTAAAATTTTCTAATTTACTGTTTGTTAGTCCCATTGATTATTAAGTCCAGACTTTTTTTTAAAAGTCTTTAGAGATATGTTTATCCTTTCTCTGCAGTCATGGACGACTGAAATTGGGCTATCCAATATGTTTAATTTTATCCTGCAAACATCATTTCAATTGTCCAATTCATAAAGTAGCCAGGAGGTGTCAGTAATACAGAGGATGTGCTCAGGCCTGCTGGCAAGCCAGTGTGTATACAGTATGTGTGTGTAAGAAGGTGAAAGTGTGTTTAAAATAAGACTTCAATGGTTTGTGTACACAAGTCCACAAGAGACTGTGTTTTTTCAGTACAATGAGTGAACAGAGAAAAATGTGTGTGCGCGTGTGTGCACAGTATGAGTCTGATGTCAGTTGTAAGGAATGAACTTGACTCAATTTATAAACAAACAACATGTAAAGGCTTTTATAAATACTTGGCTCTCACTAGTGCTGTTATCATTTGCTGACCTGAATATAAAACTCTTGTTTCATTGACTTTATTACAATTTTATTTAAAAAGCTAGTGGAAATGTAAATAAGAGTAGAAAATGCCTTAAAACAAAGTCAGCATACATAAATGTGAAGCTGAATATATTTGCAGTCAGGTATGGCAATAAACCAATATGATATATATTTTATTTTTTCTATTTTGTGCAAGGTGCTTAACATATTTGTAGAAATATAAAACAAATATATTGAATAATTACAAATAAACTTGTATTTGCAGCCATATGCAGGCATCAGCATCATGGAAAAGCCCTACAGCTGGAACCAACCTCCCTGATACAGACACCTCTAACTGAGGATACCCTTGAACTAAAATTCTAAATATTCAATGATAAATTCTAATAAATAGGAATACAGCAGCACGGTAGTGTACCTGTCAGCCCAATTGGCTTACAGCAAGGACGCCTGGTTCGAATCCTAGCTGGGTCCTTTATGTGTGGAGTTTGCATGTTCTCCCAGTGCATGTGCGGGTTTTCCTCCAGGCCCTCTGGCCTCCTCCAACAGTTATGAAAAATAACTTGGATAGGATGACTGAGACTTAAATTGTGCTGTGTATGTGTATCTGTGTGCGTTTGACCCTGTGGTGGAATGACAAACTGTCAGAGGTGTATCTCATCTTTGTCATGTTGTAGTTCCGATAGGTTCCAGGCGCATACTGCAGAAGTTGAATTAGGATGTAGCATGAGATATGGATTGCACAAAATAAATCAATGCGATAAAGTAGAAAGAATGAGTGCAATGAACAAGTTAAATAGTTTGCAGCCCCCTTGAAGAGGGTCTGACCTCTATTGAAGCATGAGACATGCACTGCTTTCTGTGCCAGGAAGGCAAAGGTGGCACTCTATGTTGGAATCCATTGGAGTGCACACTCAGCAACTTGCTAGCTTGTGTCTGTGCTGACGATGGCTAAAAAATTCCCTTATAGAAAGAATTAAAGATGGGGTAGAGGAGGTGGTAAGTGCCGTCATTGTCAGCTGCCCCAGGGCACATCAGTCAGAGGTTGGAGGAGATGAAGAGTGCAGGAGAGTCGCAGACACTGGACATGTCTGTTTAAAAAAAAAAAAAAATCTCTTGCATGCTAAGATATTTATAAGAGCAAAAAAGACGCTGCATATTGTTTTCTAAGGAACAAACCGTAGAATCAAAACAGCTTGTGCAATCTTGTTTCACATTTGATAAATAACATTGTATGTGCTAAGTAGATCTTGTTCACAATGTAATGTAGATGTCCATATTGCATATTCATCAAAGGCACAAAACAAATTGTACGCTTTCAAAAAAATTAGCAGACAGGTTCGACAACTTGTTTTTGTGCCTTGTAGAATTTTTACACTTGCTAACCTTTAGCCAAACAGGTTCACAGACTTCCATTTGAAATGACTTAAAACGAGGTACCAGTGTAAAAGCTAAGTCAGTCAGCAATGTTAGTTGGTGCTGCAGAAAAAAAGGCTACAAGAACATAATAAAATTGTATATATCTTTTAACCTAAAACCCTATTATACCCCTGTCATTCATCAGATATAAAACAAATAAATGAATGAAGGAATGAATGAAGCTTTATTTATATAGCACTTTACCACACTTTCATGGTACTAAAGTACTTTACAATAAAAGAAAGACAAAAGAAAGTTTCAAATTAGGCAAATTAAGAATGGCATTAAAAACAGCATAAAAGGAGAAAAATTTGCATTTTGAACTAACTGGGGACGGTACGGTGATCGCCGGGTGACACTGAAAGTATGGTAATAATCTATGCGAGAGGTATTCATGGGATGGATGGCTGTTTCTAGATCACTGTGACTCAAGGAAGGTTTAGCTTTAGCTAAGGCGTAAGTGATAAAAGCTCATTTTGACAACATTGTCAATCTGTTTGTCAAATTTAGAACAGCTGTCAAAGAAAACTAACCCCCAGATTTCAAACAGCAGTAGAGCCAAAATATAAAATCACTTATCCCTTGTCATATTTTATTTTGATAAAAACTATTTCAATTATTAATTTTACCTTACACCAACATTTATTAATTAAAAAATAAATAAAAACACAACACAAACTCTGCAGCCAAAAGATAACAAACCCAAAAACTCACAAGAAATCCTAAACCCTTTGGGAAATAATTTTCAAATGAAATGAAGATCTAAGCATTTTGACAATACAATTTTGAATTTTCTTGAATAACTAGACAGAACAGTAGTAGTAGAAAAAATTATTTTTGTTAGTTCTTAAGACATTGTGTTCTAAAACAACCCTTAGACACAGAAAATAGGGAAAGTTTTCTTATTTTGTTTTTTTCCAAATTTTTCTTAAATTTGTAGATTATAAAACTAGTTTCGGAAAATCGTTTTCAAAATGTAAGTGTTGATCAACACATTAGTAGGTATAATAACTGTTTGTGTCATATATCTGCTATTGAATGTACATGTTTTAAAGGTCAGTCATAGCATCTGGACTTTTGTCTTCTCTTCTTGAAATGTTTTAGGACAATTATTCCAGATGCCATGACTCAACTTTTAACGTCACCAGAATTAATGAGAATCTTTGAGATCTAACCCTAAAAACCTAAGTGTGTGATGCACAACAAGGGATTTCTGTTTTCCAACAGCTTATGCACATTTTACAATGACTGTTTGACAGAATTTATTTTCCATGATTATGTTTCCAAGGATCTGCATATCAGCTCTGCCTTTTTCTTCTTCTCAATCACAGGCGAATGATAAAAACATACTGGGTGAGATGCGACCAGCGCCAACATCTGTCTTTGATTATTTATTGTGGGAGCCCACCGGCACCATGGATGGCATCAAGCGATGTGTGTGCGTGTTAATCTATGAGCGCATTTTGGCGTCCGTTCAGATACTTGTGCGAGTCACTGTTTTGTTATTTCATCCTTTAGCGGGTGAAGTGCGCGGCTGCGTTTGTTCAGTATGTGTGTCTGAGAATGTGACTGCATACCGCTGTGCGATGTGCGTTTCCACAGACATGTGAGAACAGTGCGAGTGTGTGTGTGGTGGTGACCCCCCCTCCTCTACAGTGAAAGCCACAGCTTCAGACCACATCAGAGAGTGTGTGGGAGACAGAACGACAAGACTGAGAAACCCAGGAGCGCCTGTTTGCTGCCACACACATACAACATACGATCATACTTGAAGGTTTATCACACTCACCTGTGTGTGTGTGTGTGTGTGACACATACTATCTGACTGTTGCTCCACCTTGGCACATGCAGGACGCACAAACCCTCTTTTTTCTACTCAGAGGTCACAGTTTGGAGCTGTGGATGGCATGTGAACCAGAGAAGGTGTTTATGTGCACATGGTGTCTCACAGACAGTCTGTGGTTGGAGGGTTGGTCGGAACAAGCCTTCTGTCCGATTGTAATATACTGTATTTTTCGAACTATAATTCATTCTGAAGTATAAGCCACTGACCCCCAAAAATGCATGACAAAGGAGAAAAAGTCATATTTAAGTTGTACTTTTGGGAAAAACTTACTTAACAAAATAACACACCAAGAATAGACATTTCATTTTGAAAGGCAAATTGTTACGGTATAGATAACAATTATAGAGTGAATATATGTAAGCTTAACTACCGTAATATATGGTAGTATTTGGGTGCAATGTATGAACAGTTATTCAGATAACCAGACCATAAAGAACAATCTAACAAGTCATCTAAACTCTTAATGTCACTGCATATCACCAAATACATTGAGTTCTTTATCCTCTGTGTTGCTTTTGAAAAACTTTATTATTTGCAACATCATTTCTTTCTCTTTTTTTTTTTTGCAGTTTCTGTTTTTGTTTGCACAGTTGCATTTTTGGTGTGGCTGTGATGGTGGGTCTTGGCCCCTGTAATGCACATTAAAAAATGAGAATATACACATTGTTTGTAGTCTACAAACAGGAATGCAAACACCTGCATGTCTTTTATGCGTTCGAGACAAATAATGCTCTAAATGACTTGAATGCAGACATGTCCTATCAAAGGAGAGGTGGCAGTGATCCGTGCTTTCTCCTGATAAACACATGCAACCCTCCTATCGGCAGCCAAAGGCCACTCATGAAATTTCTCACGCTGCCACCAGAACGTACACGCAAACAAACACACACAGATAAGGCGCAGGCATAGGTCATCCACGGGTGAGGGAAAGCTAGAAGCCGTGTTTTTACTTGCGGTGGACACACATCAATTTCAAGGAAATTGCTCGCCCCATTATTGGAAAGTGTTACCGGAATGTCAATTAAGGGGGAAGTTTTTAACCTCGCACCACACAAATAAACAGTGCACCCGCTCCCCCTTATTAAAGGCGGTGTAAGCGCAGACAGAGAGTCTGGACTTGATGGAAGGGAGGGAAGTAGGGATGAAGGGAGAAAACGAGGTTTGAAAGGAGCAAGGGGGAGGGACATGAGACTATTTTTCACAAATAAAAGCCTCTGGTCACACTCTTTTTGGGGGGTGGGAGGCTTCACTTGGACTCAAAAGCTGTCGTCCTGTTTCAGTTCCACTGCAGGTCGAGAGCCAATGACTGATTAGATCCTGCAGGTGTATTTAAATTCAGCTCACAGGTTTCTCAATAACTGATGGGCGGAGTACAAATGATGTGTGAGAAGAAGGATGACACAGGTTAGGAACCATCTAAAGAAAAGAGAGCCAAAGCTGGCGAGGGGCGGAATATGTAAGTCGAGGAGGGTCAGGGGGTGAGTTTGTTCTGTGCAGGATTACTTTAAAAATACAGTGGTTAAAGCGCAAATAAACATTGTGGGTAAAGGAGGAGGATGCAGACAAAATGCGAGCAAAGAGGCAGAAAAAATATCTGACTCAAAAAAAAAGGGTGTAATAGGTGGATGAGGTCTGGTGACAGAAAAAAAACGCATTACTGGAAAAGTCTAAGGACGATTAGAAGACTAAAAATCCACACAAATTTCCATCTGGCATTTACAAGGCATAGCCATAAAAAGCATTCAAACAAAAATTGTGATTGTAAAAGTGTTAATGTCATTTTGTTCTACAAAGAAGGCATTCAACAGAGATTATAGCTGTGAAAAATAGTGATTTCTGGCAAAAATTCAAAAGCCGAACTCTAGAAAACAAGAAGACAAATAAAGAAATATCAAAAGAGAATAAATGATAAGCAACAACACCACACAACAAACATTTTCACACTTTTGTTTAAACTCTAAAAGTTCAAATCTTCGAAAAATGAGTCAAGTTTCAAAGAATGAAACCACATTTCTGATCACAAAGAAAGATTTAAGTAGATTTGGCAACCTGAACACACTTTTTACAGGAGACACAGCATGGAAGAGATTGAATGACAGTGGTCTACAGACAATCAGGACGCAGTGCGCTAAAAAAAAGAAATTGCGCTAAAAAAAAGAAATTGCGCTAGAAAAACAATTGGCGAAAAAGAAAGAACATGATTCATGAAACACAATATAACAAAGGACCTCTGTATTGTTTACTTGCAAGGAGCAATGGTGGTTTTCTATAGAAATATTATATCTGAAATACCACACTGCCTTATATGTGTGGCTTTGAAATAAAACAGCTGCAAAGAAGCTGCATAATTTCATCATTTATTATTGAAATAAGGACTGATTTGCTTGTTGAAAGCCCACAACAAGCAGTGACTTGGTTTCACCCATTTTCCTTTTCAAACTTGTTTCAATCTGAAAGGCGAAGGCTTCAGAGTCAGGTGACTACTCTTGCTGATCAGCAGCAATTTCCTGTTAGAATATGGCGTAGCTTTTGCACCATTTATCTTTACTGACAGCATGCAAATGGTAAACTGTTCTCTATGCAATGAAAATGTATGAGCTTTTGACCGGAAATCAGTGTGCCACAAGCTGGGAAAGTAAAGCCATTGGATCAAACAACAAAGCTAAGATTTGAACTACTTTAAACAGGTACCCTCTGCTGTTGCTTCACAGAAAAAGCCTCCAAAGCTGGGTGGAGTGTGCTCAGACGGCTCCAGGGGGTCTAAGTCTGCAAGCTCACTGGCATGTGAAATGCCTTCTCATCGCCAGTGTGTGGGCCTCTGTTTGGAAAAGGGCTTGCCAAAAGCCCCATCACCATAACAGATGAACAGCTGCTGAGAGGCAGCATGTTCCATATAGCTTGCACACTGAACACAAACACTAAAACGTCCCCCGTCACTCCTCATGGAAAAGAGGACTGCATGGATGTAGCACAACTTATATCCTGTTGAAATAATAAATAGAAGGGTGGAATAAACTCCTGAATCATGGAGTTTTCAAAATAAATGCACAGCTAAATTAGGGAAAATATATGGCTTTTCAAAAAGGTGTATCGTTTCAACGTAATTCCTTGGTTTTATAATGAACTTCCATAAGAATAGAGTGATATCATACATTTAATCATTTAAAACATCATTGCCAATTTCAAACTTTAACTTAATTCACCTAGAATCCCCTTTGAAATATTTTACTGAAGCTGCAAAATTGGGTCCCAATCTCTCCTTTTTTAGTAATGATAAGAACAACAGCTTGACAGAAACGATGTTTAAAAAAAAACATGACACATTGGTCACTCCCAGAAACCAAAGTGGAAAACATCCCATGTCACTTGGTTTGTTTCTTAGGACAAAATCTTGGAGATTTGTCAAAGAAAGATCTGAGCAAGGCTAAAATGTTCCTCCCTCTGTTTTGCCAAACTTGTATTCAGTTAAAGTATTTCTAGAATGTTAAAAAGAGAAACAGTTTGTAAAAATAAAATTACATGTAAAGAGAAATACTAGGGCTAAAAATGGTGATGAATAATATGTATGGAATTATAACTGCAACAGAAAGTGTCTGAAACCAAGAGTACTATTAATGTGCCTTTTCAGGGTAGAGCATTTAGGTTGTACAATTTTTGAAACTTGAACTGTCTCTTGCTGTCAGCACTGCCTTGGTGTCTTAAAATGAAAAATTCTGTGCTGAAAGCAGTTTAATTCTAGCCACTCCAAAAGTTCTCACTTAAGCGCAGTGGCTGTTGGGTTGTTCACAAACGTTTTTTCAATAAAACAAATTGGAAGACTAACCAGGAGAAGGGAGCTATGGAGGCTTGTTATGCACAAAAGTTTGTGGACGAAGGTTAAAGGCAACAGAACTTCAAATAAAAAAGGCTCCACAAGCCTTTTCTAGAAGATTAAGAATGATTTCAGACCTGTGTTCTCAGCATTTTCCCCTAAGGTACCCTGTGGAGTGTAGCAACACATAACTCCTTCCACTTTCGGCTTCTCCCATCAGGGGTCGCCACAGCGAACGAGTCGCATGGTAAATTTGGCAATGTTTTACGCCGGATGCCCTTCCTGACGCAACCTTCTCAAACCGGGCTTGGAACCGGCAGAGGTAGAGAAGGGAACAGGGAGCAGCCCGGAGTCGAACCCGGGTTTCACGGACGGAAGGCGCCGCAAACCAGCACAATATTTATATATTTTCTAGGTAGATTCATATTAAATTCCGACTCAGATCATCTTTTGATCTATTTTAAAGGTGTTCCCAGTGGTCTTTAAGTTATAATTATGCCGTTTTTTAACCAAAATCCAAAACCTGTGTCGTTTTCTAGGACATAGTTTCTGCAGAACAGCAGAAATTCATCAGAAATTCACCTTCAGGTTGTGGGCGGGACTGTTGGGATAGAGTAAGCCCACCCCTGCTTCCCGACATCCTTCTGTTGAAATAATTTCCCACTAGCTTACAGGCCCTTACAACCCTTACAACAACATGCGGGTGTGAAAAAAAAACTGGCAGCAATTTTGGAGCTATCCATTAAACAGTTTTGAACCAGGTAACATCTCAGACGAGTAAAATAAAGACGTTCATGGATCTAGGCGTCTACAAATGGATGATCAGAATGAAGCAGAGCAGAAGCAGGGAACTAGTGGCCTGACAATTGTAATTGTTGTCATAGCTACAAGCTTTTTCCGATGCCAATTTTTTTCGTCTGCTTCTGATTCACACCAATTTGAATAAAAAAATCTTAATTTTCACTACATGCAGTATGTCCTCCATCATGAAAAATGCTACAAGAACATGTTAAAAACACCCAAAACATGATTTTCATTGGAGTGGGTCTTTAATTAAGTTATTTGAAATGAATATGCTATTTGGGGAGATTTATAATGGGGGCTTTCAGTGAACTAAGAAAATAGGCAACCAAAGATGATTTTAAAAGTTTGGGCAATTCCAAAAAATTTGTTTACCAGTCTGTCTGAAACAGTCATAAAAGCTGATCCCCAAACACTGTTTCTTTATGTGACTTAGACCACATTACAGGCTACAACACCAAAAGATATGTACTTTAAACCAGTGCTCCTTCTATTTTGTGGTTTGTACAAACCAATGACATCAAAGCTCCAAACCAAGAATGACTGACACAGAGTGCTTGCTTGACAAAAACAACAGTGGGTGATGCAGGTTAAGTTTAAATTGGTTTAGGATCATTGTGCATACCACAGGAAATGACTGAAAAAGAAAGAAATAAAACATCAGTTGAAGCCCCCCCTTCTAAGTTTCAACATAATGTCAAAAGCACCATTTTCCAGACAAAAAAAAAATCTGGAAAAAGTTTCTTAATATGAAAACCTGTTTGTGAGAATGAAATCAGTCTATAACCCTGATAGCTTAACCGTTGTTCAACACATGACTGTTGAGCAGATAAAAATCTTACTGTTTCACTTTCACAGGGAAGCAGAGGGCCTGGTTTTTGTCATAAAAAGTATCCAAAGATAACAAAAAACTAGCTGTCCACAGCCAAACCCTGGCTCTGATGGTAATTGTAGCTGTCCCCTGTGGTGTCTCAGTGTGAGTCATCACAGGAAATGAGTTACCAAGGCAAAACCTCAAGTACCACCCAGGTACTCGTTCAGTTTCACACACACACACACACACACAAACAGCTTTTGAATGGTCATGGGAAGTGATTGGAAGGCAGGACTTCCTCTGCGTGGAGCACTGCTGCCACCATGTGCTCATTTGAAGAGTAGACACAGAAGGCTGCAGCACACAGTAGGATCAGGACCCACGTGACATGCATGGTAATGCTTCACAATACCTTCGCTCCCCAACATCTGCACCTGCTTTATCCTAGTTAGGGTTACAGGGGTTGCTGAAACCAGCTGTCTTTAGATTAACGCAGGATACCATCTCATCAACAAATGCTAGTTTTTGTGCCAATTTATTAGCATGACCAAGACTCTAATTAAAAAATGGTAACTATCGGTGATAACGAAAAATCATAATATAACACTATGCATTTCTTTATTTTAATTCATGAGGATTCCATGGTACAACACAAATGGAGCAGAAAAAAGGTAGTGGGACAATAAGAAGATCCATGTAGAAAAAAAAAATAAAACAATTTGCCACTTGTGTCAATTTGTAACACCAAACTAATTACCCAATTTCAGATCGAATGGTGCAAATGGCTCAAAGATCTAGTCTCCTGTCCTTTTTGAATTATAGGCACTGGAAGTTGGTCAAAAAATAGAGATTTCAAATTGAATCAACAACATCCAGGAGTGTTTTTTCATCTGGATACTGAAAAAAATAACACTTTTAAGTCAGTGCTCCACAGTAAAGCCCCAGAAATTTTACTGGTACTACTCCATCAACTTTAAGCAGCTCTTAGCTGGACAATTTAGACTTTTGACATGGATGTTTCCAACAGCCTCACTCAGATTGGGTCGAAAATTATCCTTGTAATGAAAGAATATTGTCTCCTTCAGTCATTGAATTATGGTCTAAAATACTGAACCATTTTCATCTTTACAAAGGTTAGAAAATATTAGATTTTCTGTACCATACTTACTACTTATTTGAGCAAATTTATCCTAAGACCCAGAGATCTTAATCAACTATAATGGGCTGTATTTCACACTCTTTACTGAATGGTGCAAATTATGCAAATTCTATTTATTCAATTCAAATTCCATCAAAGATACTCAATAGTTTCAGTGCAATATATGTAAAGACAGATATTTGCATAAAAAGGTACTTATCTGCAGAGGAATATTTCAGCTTTGTATGATGATACGATAAACACATCAGTGAATCCACAACAATATTTTCAAATCAGCAGCAGTGATGCATGGGGGTATAAAACAACACTAGCAACTTAAAAAATGTGGATAACTTATATCTTTAATATAAGAAAAAGAAAACTTTTGAATATTAGATATCAGTATCAGTCAATATGTGTTTTTAAAATACTGCTATATCAGATACTGGCAAAATACCATATTGTACAATTTAGTATATTTATTTTGTATTGTTTCATGCTGTTAACCTACAGGGTGTCGGTGGAAATTTGACTACTGTTGGTGGAAGAAAGAGGGGAGGCAGAAGGGTCCGTGGCCAGAGAGAGAAGGGAAAAGGCAGGAACATAGGTTTGAGAATAGGGACTCTTAACGTTGGCACAATGACAGGGAAAGGCAGAGAGCTGGCAGACATGATGGAGAGAAGGAAGGTAGATGTACTGTGTGTGCAGGAGACAAGGTGGAAGGGCAGCAAGGCACGTAGTATTGGAGGAGGATACCAACTGTTCTATCATGGTGTTGATAGGAAGAGAAACGGGGTAGGAGTGATTCTGAAGGGGGAGTTTGTAAACAGTGTTCTAGAGGTGAAAAGAGTCTCAGACAGGATGATGAGCCTAAAGTTAGAAATTGAAGGGGTGATGGTGAATGTAGTCAGTGGGTATGCACCACAGGTTGGCTGTGAGTTAGAAGTGAAGGAGAGATTCTGGAGTGAGTTGGATGAGTTCATAGAGAGTTTTCCCAGAGGAGAGAGAGTTGTTATTGGAGCAGACTTTAATGGGCATATTGGTGAGGGCAACAGAGGTGATGAGGAGGTGATGGGCAGGTTTGGTGTGAAGGAAAGGAATCTGGAGGGACAGATGGTGGTGGACTTTGCGAAGAGGATGGAAATGGCTGTAGTCAACACTTACTTCCAGAAGAGAGAGGAACATAGAGTGACATACAGAAGTGGAGGTAGGAGTACTCAGGTGGACTACATCCTATGTAGACAAGGTCATTTGAGAGAGGTTAATGACTGCAAAGTGGTGGTAGGAGAGAGTGTAGCCAGACAGCACCGCATGGTGGTGTGTAAGATGACTCTGGAGGTCAGGAAGAAAAAGAGAGGGAAAACAGAAAAGAAGACCAAGTGGTGGAAGCTACAGAATGAAGAAATTTGTGAGGAATTTAGGCAGGAGTTGAGACAGGTGCTGGGTGGTCAGGATGAGCTTCCAGAGGACTGGGAAACTACAGCAGAGATTATCAGGGAAACAGGTAGGAAGGTGCTAGGTGTGTCATCTGGAAAGAGGAAAGACGGTAAAGACACTTGGTGGTGGAATGGGGAAGTACAGGAATGCGTCCAGAGGAAGAGGTTGGCTAAAAGGAAGTGGGATGTAGGAAGGACTGAGGAAGGTAGACAGGAGTACAAGGAAGCGCAGCGTATAGTGAAGAGAGAGGTGGCAAAGGCCAAACAGAAAGCTTACGATGAGCTATATGACAGGTTAGACACAAAGGAAGGAGAGAAGGACTTGTACAGACTAGCCAGACAGAGAGACAGAGATGGGAAGGATGTGCAACAGGTAAGGGTGATAAAGGACAGAGACGGAAAGGTGCTAACAACCCAGGAGAGTGTGCAGAAAAGATGGAAGGAGTATTTTGAGGAGCTGATGAATGAGGAAAATGACAGGGAAAGAAGGGAGGAAGACGTGGTTGTTGTGGAGCAGGAAGTAGCAGAGATTGGAAAGGAGGAGGTTAGGAAGGCTCTGAAAAGGATGAAGAGCGGAAAGGCCGTTGGTCCTGATGACCTACTTGTGGAGGTATGGAAGTGCTTAGGAGAGACAGCAGTGGAATTTCTAAAGAGGTTGTTCAATAGGATTTTAGAGAGTGAGAAGATGCCTGAGGAATGGAGGAGAAGCGTTCTGGTCCCGATCTTTAAGAACAAGGGTGACACGCAGAACTGCAGCAACTATAAAGGAATAAAGTTGATGAACCACACAATGAAGCTGTGGGAAAGAGTAGTGGAAGCCAGGCTTAGGAAGAAGGTTGAGATTTGTGAGCAGCAGTATGGTTTCATGCCCCGTAAGAGCACCACTGATGCCATTTCTGCTTTGAGAATGTTGATGGAAAAGTACAGAGAAGGTCAGAAGGAGCTGCATTGTGTGTTCGTAGATTTAGAGAAGGCGTATGACAGGGTGCCGAGGGAGGAGCTGTGGTACTGTATGAGGTCGTCTGGAGTGGCAGAGAAGTATGTCAGAGTAGTTCAGGACATGTATGAGAGAAGTATGACGGTGGTGAGATGTGCTGTAGGTCAGACAGAGGAGTTCAAGGTGGAGGTGGGACTACACCAAGGATCAGCTTTGAGTCCTTTTTTGTTTGCTATGCTGATGGACAGGCTGACAGACGAGGTAAGACAGGAATCTCCCTGGACAATGATGTTTGCGGATGACATTGTAATTTGCAGTGAGAGTAGAGAGCAGGTGGAGGAACAGCTAGAGAGGTGGAGGTTTGCTCTGGAAAGAAGAGGCATGAAGGTCAGTCGTAGTAAGACAGAATACATGTGTCTGAACGAGAGGGATCAAGGTAGAAGCGTTAGGTTACAGGGGGCTGAGGTGAAGAAGGTGCAGGAGTTTAAGTACTTGGGGTCAACAGTTCAGTGTGATGGGGGGTGTGGAAAAGAGGTGAAGAGGCGAGTGCAGGCAGGTTGGAGCGGGTGGAGGAAAGTGTCAGGAGTGTTGTGTGACAGAAGAGTGCCAGCAAGACTCAAAGGGAAGGTGTACAAGACAGTGGTGAGACCAGCTCTGCTCTATGGGTTAGAGACGGTAGCAGTGAGACAGAGACAAGAGGCTGAGATGGAGGTAGCGGAGATGAAGATGTTGAGGTTCTCCTTAGGAGTGACTAGGTTAGACAGGATAAGGAACGAGTACATCAGAGGGACGGCTCATGTTGCCTGTGTTAGCGACAAAGTCAGAGAAGCCAGACTGAGATGGTTTGGACATGTTCAGAGGAGGGACAGTGGATTTATTGGTAGAAGGATGTTGGAGATGGAACTGCCTGGCCCGAGGGCAAGAGGACGGCCAAAGAGGAGATATATGGATGTCTTAACAGAGGACATGAAGTTGGCTAATGTTAGTGTAGAAGATGTCCATGATAGAGTGAGGTGGAAAAGGATGATTCGCTGTGGCGACCCCTGATGGGAAAAGCCGAAAGAGAAAGAACAAGATTTTGTATTGTTTCATTTGGTTAAAAAGAAAACCTGAATTATCAGCATCGCTTACTGTATGAATCCTTTCTCAAAATTAGAATATCATGGTAAAATGTATTGATTTCCTTAATTGTATTTTTAAAAATTAAACTGTCATAGAATCAGGGCGCCACTGTTTTGATTTTAAGTATTTGTTTATTTTAACATAAATTAATGTTCCAGCTCATAAAACCCACAAAACAGAACTTCAGCAATTTGAAATACTTTCTTTTTTTTATGATCCCATCAAATGAATCAAAACAAAGTATATTTAAAATGATATGTCCATCTTCAATACTTGGTTGGAAATCCCTTGGCCTTGATGGCTGCCTTGATGTGCCGTTGCTTTGATACAATCAGCCTGTGGCATTGAGTGGGAGTTATGGAAGCCCAGATTTTGATGCTTGCCATCAGCTCTTATTTGTTTTGTGGCTAATTTCCCTCCTAATAATACTCTATACATTTTCAATGGATTTTAAGTCTGGCAAGTTGGCAGACCAGTCAAGCATTATGATGGCATGGGCATTGTGCGTTTTTTCTGGAATCTGTTTTTTTTAGGAGTTTTCCTTACCGGGAAGGGCAGCGATGTCCAGTTTAGTTTAGTCTGTTTAGTTAGTTCAATTTAGTATTTTCCTATTGAATTCTATGTATTCATGATCCTTTTGATTTTATGTTTAACTTTTTCAATCACCTTTATGAAGTCCATCGAGACGACTGTTGTTGTGAATTTGGGCTATACAAATAAAATTGAATTGAATTTAATTTAATCAAACCAGGTTTTGGTGCTTCTGGCGGTACGGGCAGGGACCAGGGACCAGGGGCCTCATTTATAAATGTTGCTTACGCACAAAAGAAAGCGTACGCCACTCTCTACGCAATAGTTGAGATTTATAAAAAGCAAACTTGACGGGAAAATGTGCGGTCCTTCACGCAAGCTCTGACCCAGGCGTACGCACAAAAACGGGTGAAATGAGAAACGGCGACACCGTCAGCAGATGGAAGAAACACGTGAAGGTGAAAGTGAAAATGACATTACTGCCTCTCATAAATAACATGAAGACTTCACAAAGCAAGTCTTACAATTAACAGCCTACACGAACACCCGCTTGATCGATCAGCAGTGAAACAAATAAAAAAAAAAAATCAAACGAAAATTACAACAGAAATTCAAATGAATACTTATTTGCAAAAAGAAAAGTGAAATATGTTCTGCAATATTGGCATGCTGTGCAATTCATCTTCATAAATAATATAGTTAACAGAACGAAATAATGTACAAAACTGATATTCCCGTCAATATGTCCGTCTAGGTGCAATCAGACAGACAGATGGATAGATAGAGAGAGATGCATTAATTGTCCACTGGGGAAAGTTGTTTTCATAGTAAAACATGTCTTCATAAGCTACAGAATTATGGTATTCATGCCCTTTAGTTTTTTTTATTTTTGATAAAACAGTGTATGGCTTATGTCTCAACCATTCAGAAAGCAACAAGAAATTACATTTGCGCTGATCAATTTCCCATTTCCACGTCGATTATTACCGACATCTGTAGCTTGTCAGATGTAATTAAATGTAGGGAAATAAAATGCCCCATCACAATGCGTAATGATGCACAATGGCTGATCTTGCGCTCTTAGAAGATGTGGCAAATGGAAGAATTCGGAGTGAACGCATCTTTGGACAGCAATAAGACTTGCTGGCTAACGAGGACGAGTGGCTTATGAGCCGGTTCCGACTTCCTCGAGCCGTCCTGTTGGACCTCTGCGGGCTTTTGGGGGGGTGTCACCCGGTGCATCTGGTGCGTCGGTGTTCCCCCTGCGCCTCAGTCACCACTCCACTTAAGGGATTCCCCAATTATTGCCGCCAGTCTCTCATCAAGAGGGTTCAGCTCCGGTGTCGCCAGACGTTTTGCCTCGACTTTGATGTCCGACCATTTCTTTTTTATTTCGGCCATGGTCCGAGGTTGTGAGGCTACAGCATTTGGCGTCTGCCACCGTTTGCCAATCACGTGCCTTTTTGCCATGAGTAATGCCCACACTGTGCCCTCCAAACAACACTTTTCTCCTCTTTTCCACCTCGCCAATGATAACTTCTACTTCACATTGAGTGAAGTTACGTTTTTTTTTTCATTTCCTCTCTGTGTTTGCCTTGCCAATGAATATTCATTTGTGGGCGTTTCACGGACTATTTATGGGCAACTATGGGTGTGTCATGAAGCCGCAAAAGCTGCGCTGCATTTAGAATTGGTTGTGATTTATTAAGGGAAAGATGCGTAGGATGTGCGTGCGCACGGTTTTATAAATCTGAATATTTCTGTGCGTACGCACGTCCTATGTTTCATCCGTACGCCACTTCTGACGCAAATCCTACGCAAAGTTTTATAAATGAGGCCCCAGGTCCTGATGGAAGAGGAGATCTGCATCTCCATCCAGATCCTAAACAGATGCAATCGTGAAGTCCTCTGAAATATTCTGGTAGACTTGGTAAATTTCACACTAGATCATAAGCAGCTTGGGTTATGCTCCTCACCAGTCTTCGGTGTCCTTTTGATTTTTGGTAGTGTTCTGTGAACATCCAGCTTTCTTAGCTGTGAATGTTTGTAGCTTATTTAAACTATGGAAGTCTCTGGCTAGTCTCTGGCTGGAAGTCTGAAGTCTTCACCATATTAAACCGAACTGAGACAATTCTTTTTCTTTCTCTAGTTAATTTTTATGGCGGTTGGCTAACAACAGAATGGTGCATTACCGCCACCACCTGGTCTGGATTGTGGGTCGAGGGCTGTGTAACTGAGACAACTGAACCAAATTGATCCAATTTAATGACATCTGGGGAACTTGTGCAGGTGCTTTGAGTTTAGTAGATGATCAGCTGGTGAAACTCAGTATAAAACAATCAAACAGATCTCTCCTCAGTATTATGTTTTTGTTTTTTTTAATCCTGTATTTATTTATCTATTTAAAAATTGTTTCAAACCTTTTTTGTGGATTTTATGAGTTGGAAAACCCAATATATGTAAAAATAAACAAATACATACTTGAAATCAGTGTCCTTTATCTGTATTGTATGAAAGTTTACCTTTTTTGAATGGAATTATGAAAAATAAATACACTTTTCCGTGATATTCTATTTTTTTGTGGAAAGGGTCTGTGTATTTGTTAGGCTTATTTCAGAAGGTTATGATTAAAAACAAGATACATTTTTCTATCTATCTATCTATCTATCTATCTATCCATCTATCCATCTATCCATCCATCCATCCATGTACATAAGTATATATATATTGGTTAATCAGCTGACATAATGATGGGAAAGAAGAGTTAATTCAGAGTAATGACCGACCATTTTCAGTCAGTGTGTCTGTGAATAAAATAAACAGCAGAGTTAATTTGGCTCTCTTCCAATTCACAATATGGGTCAGTGTGACTCAACTCACAATCAACATCTGCTCTTTGCTTACAATTTCTCCCCAATGCATTTGTGGAACGAAAACAAAAAAAAACTACACAAATGGTTAATGGTTATTGGACACATAAATAGAACCAATGTGGTGTGAAAGGGTCTGTTGTAAAATGGAATGTGAATGTTAAATGGGTTTTCTCTATCACTCAAATTTGTTTATACGTTTCATTTTTGCCAAACAAACACAAAAAGAGATTAAAAATCAGTAAATATATTTGACAGGAATAGAAATTTGAGCAGTCAATTTAATGTAAATATATAACAGAATTGATTTCTGAGTGATAAACAAGTTGAATTCATGAATGTATGAATCATCAAAGGATTCATACATGCACGCAGAATAATGTCACAGTATGTGAGCAGCTTTAGTGAACATGAGGTTCATGAGCAAACTGGCGACGCATCAGATGGTGACTTAGCAAAGAAAGCAACATAAAAAGCTCTGTGATTCTTTGAAAAACAACAGATTTCATTCAAACAGAGATGTCTTCTGTCTGTACTACAAAAGCAAACAGCTTTGATCAAACACAGAGCCAATTTTCAACTGACAGGATGTGTCCCCTTCTCCTTCTAATCCCTAAGACATCTAAAAAAAAAAGATTACTCTTTAGATATGTTTCACAGTTCCAGATTTAAGATTCTCTAAAGGTATTTTGTGAGCAGGTGGTCAGTGTGTTCGCATGGCCTTTGGTAAAAAAATAAATAAAAAAACCCAGAAAGCAATTGCTTTCTTGAAGCCTTGGAGCTGTTAAAGGAATCCCAGTAGCTCCTACCTCAGGAGGAAGGCTAATTTACAAACGGATCAGACTGCAATGCAGACATCCAAGATCACATATAACATATAACTTCCCTGCTTTTGCCAATATGCTTTTTACATGCATTTACACAAGCTGTTTTCTGGCTATCTCAATGTGTTTTATGAATGATTATGCCTAAGCACGCTCTAATCTCTGATCCTTACTGCAAAAGAGATTCCAAACAGGGATTAAATTTAACCACCAGGGGCATCACCGCGATTCTCACAAACAACCCAGGCAACCCAGAGCTGTTTGACAAAAGCTACATCCTGAATATAATTTTGTTTTTTGAACAATCTAGAAACAGCTGAGCTTCCTGTTAAAGCTTTCTAAGGGGTCCTGTATGGCAGTGAGTGTGTAACACTAAAAATGATTTGTTGTAATTATGTCTTGTGGTGTTTCCTGTCGGTTTCCAATGAATCAAGAAACTGTTAAAAGTAAGTATTTGCATTCACAGTTTTCGACAAATTGGCTGTCCTTGATTCATTTAGTAGAGAAACTTTGTGATTCATCAGAGGATGTGTCAGGCTGAAATACAGCAAACAGGCACCAAAGAGGCATTGTGCAGTTACAGCTATCCAATCAGCAGAAATGACATGCTCTGTACTTTGATTATGTGATTACTAAGCCTCTCAGCTTGCTGCTGTTTAACTTTGGGTGCTTTGGCACATCAGATGCACTTATGCATAAACAAAACAGAGACAGGAAACGTTATATATTTCATTAGGGGTTTACGTAAACATTAAAATTAATTTAAAAAAATTGTATTTACAATAAGAGTTCAATCTGAAATATCTTAACCCTGTTAAAGTCATTTATTTAGGTTTTGTTTTATTATGCAACCGTGCACTGGACATTTAGCCAGGTTTCAGACAACTATCAGTCAGATTACATCAAACAAGCTTAGTCTAAGAAAAACAGTGTGGCGCACATATTGGAACGTTGCTATGCATGTTTGAAAAGACTTATAATTAGCATAAAAGTTTTTAAAATTGGTCATTACAACAATTTAAAGAACCACTCCAGTCATTTCTAAACTATTGTAAAAGTGTTATTAGTGATGTTTTAATAGAGAATATGCCGATTTTGACAAAATCAAAAAACATGTCGTTTTCTAGGTTATAGTTTCTGCAGAGCGGCAGGAGTTCACTAGAGATTCAGGTTGTGGGCGGGACTGTTGGTGGGGAGCAAGCCTGCCTTCATTTTCCATTGTACCTTTGTTTACACACCCTCCCACTAGCTTACAGCCCCTCACAACCGCAACCTAACATTACTGTTGCAACAAAAATGGCGAGCAATATTGAAACTATACAGCCAAACAGTTTTGAGCTAGATTCCAGCTCAGACGGGAAAAACAAAGACCTACATGGATCTATTAGTCTGAAAGTGGATGCATCAGAATGGAGCAGAGCAGAGGTCTACTGACATTTTTCATCTGCTGCTGATTTACCACGATTGGAAAAAGGAAATTTTTGCAAAAAAGCCTGGAAAATAAGCTTAAAAACAGCATTTTTGCATTAATTTGAAATAAAATGTGATATCTGTTGTATTATTAAACCACATAACAAGTAAGGATATGTCTATATTATTGTGACTAAATTAAAGGTTAATAAAACGTATGAAAGACACAAACTGTCTGTTAAAAACTGTTGAAAACACATAAGATATGCCTGAACAGCAAGACGTAAAAAAGAGAGGATATGATTGTGAGGGAGGTGACACTTCTACAGTAAACAGCTATACTTCACCATATAACAGCCAGCAGTACAAACAATTACTTTTTCTTTTATTGCCACTCAGAGCTGTTCTCCATGTTTGGCACTCATCCACACACATGGACCTCAGTACACTTCATCTCACATGTCTCTTTTTTATCATGGATATCCTATTTTTTTCTAATATCCTCTTATATATCTTTCTAAAAATCCCGATCATGTCTAATGACCAAAGATCTGCCAGACCTGGTTCTGCTACTACAGGTTAATGAATTGAACATTATTATTAAATACAATATTCCATTTATGAATCTGTTTTGTACAGACACTCTTCCTGTTCAGTGAGGGATGACAGGGGTGGGGTTACAACCTTTCTATTTACAAATAACATGCATCAATTGGAGTATAGTGAGTCGCTACTTTCTGCCATATTTGCATTCCTGCTAATGGTTTCTGTCATAAACTTAAGTTTTATCATATTTATCCCTGTTTAAAAAACGACACAAACTGTGCCTATTTGTATGCCTAAACTTAACTGGGTTCATAAGTAAATTTCCACGATGCAGCACATCATCTTTAGACTCAACACTCTGAGCGGATTTGTTCTCATTGGACTGACCCCTTTTTTTACCCATGCTGTGCTCCTTTTGATATTTTTATGCCACTCAAAATAGTGATTCCCTAAATTCATAAAAAATGTGCAAAATAAAGCTCCTTGGCTTTTTGTGTAGAGTAAAAGGACGTGTAAGTTACAGTGGTAAATACAGGGCAGGCTGCATGAATGAATTATTTAGAATGGTAAAAAAATAAGACATCCAATCTAACTTTTAAATTTAAAAAAAGGAGAGCTTTTTTTTCTTGTTGCCACAAAATGAAATATACAATTTAAAGTAATAATGGGACTTCAAAGGAGGACAAAACCTGAGTTGCCCTGCCTTATATAACTATGACGGTCACTAAAAATGCTTTTACTTCTCTCTTTTTTTAATCTGGCCTGACTGACCATCAAAAGCACACTCCCAAAGGAGAAAAACAAAAAGAGAGCTGGAATAAAAGCATTCAACTAGTGCATTATACCGTGTAAGATTTTAACCATAACAGTAGATTCTATATTATAATCTCAAAGAAAGAATAATGCATTAAGAAGACGTGTCTGATAGTGCTTCTAATGCAGTATGCAGTTAAAAGACAATAATGGAAAAGCTCTCACCCTGAAGCACACGCCGCAGGTCATCAAATTCAACGCTGTTCCCATTTTAATTCAGAGGATGAAACAGTAAAGTCGGATAAAAGTTTGTCGATGTGAAACTCCCTTTTCTTTTTCTTGCACTGATGAATTTGGTGGTCTGACTTTGACCTTTGATCAAATCCACTAAGTCCAGACGGTGAGGTTTGGTTCACGGACTTCTTTCCAAGAAAAGAATAATTTTTTTTTTGAAGAAAGTCCTTTAGATTTTTTCGACTTGTGAATTCAGCTTGAAGTTCATTCATCAGTTTAATATATCCTTTCATGTCCCAATTTATAGTCAGGTTGCATTCTCATCCAGCAGCCTAAGAAAGCCCTTAGGTTCTGGACCCCTGCTGTGCTGGTGTCCCGTTGCACTTCTTACACTGGAGAATCAATTACAAAGCTAATGCTGGTAATAGGGACTCCAGTTACCTGATCTAATGACCAAGGGACAATATGTGGGTCTTCAATCTTTAATGTTCATTCGTCAAGCTTGCTGTATTTGTCTAATATTGTTTCAAACAGCGATTAAGCACAAAATACAATACAGACGGCAACACCTATCTCTAAATTTTTAATTGGTAAGACTATTACACTTTCACATCAATAAAGACAGTTTTACACTTTAAAAAGACGGACTCTAGACTGTTGTTTACGAAACAAATTCACAGAGCAAACAGTTGGGGAGGAGCACTAACCAGCATTACTGATAATATTTAGAACTACTCCAGTGACAATGCTGTTTAGAGTGTTTTTAACATGTTCTTGTGGCATTTTTCCCATGATGAAAGACATAGATGAGGAAAGTTTAGCTTAAAACTGCATTTCTGAGTATTTCTTTATTCAAATTGTTACGAATCAGGAGCAGACTAGAAAAAAGCAGTTTGAAAAAGCTTGTAGATGTGATGTAAAATCTACCGGTACACTTGGCAGCCCAAAAGCTCCCTGCTCCGCTCCTTTCTATACATCCACTTTCAGACAAATAGATCCATCTATGTATTTTTCTTTCCATATCTGAGCTGGCATCTGGCTCAAAACTGTACAGCTGGATGGCTCCCATATTGATCACCATTTTTGTTGCATCTGTAATGTTAGGTTGGGGTTGTGAGGGCCTGTAAGCTAGTGGGAGGGAGTGTCAACTAAAGGATAAAGGAAAGTATTGGCAGGCCTACCTCCATGTAAGCTAACGGAGGTAAATTTCTCAACTTAGAGGTGAATTTCTGATTAACTCCTGCTGCTCTGCAGAAATTATGTTCTAGAAAATGACAGTTTTTTTTTTTTATTTTGGCTAAAAGCGGCATAATCATAAATAAAGACCTCTGGGAACACTTTTAAAACAGCTAAAAAGATGATTGGAGGTGGACTTTTACACTGTTCTCATGTACTTATTCAACAGTTTTGGCTTGCGTTGCATACGTTTTGCTTAGGATTCAATTTTTAAAAAGTAAACCTGGTAAAACACAGGAGATCTAACAGTGCAGTTTACACCTGCAACAGAGAAAAGGACTTGCAATCCTCAAAAAGCTGAAAGCACCTGACCTCAAGAGATAGCACTGTGGCGATTGCAGTGTGTTGAAGATAGTTGGAAGGACGCCAGAAAAGGCAGAATTTTCTGTGAATAAGAATGAAGATTGAAGAAGAAAAAAGTGCAGGCCTGCTGGGCAATCTGTATTATTTTGAAAATTGTTTTGTCTCTGTGCAGAGCATACGTACGAGCCAACCTAAAGTGCCTCCATCAATAATATAAACAAGAGCCGCCCACACCTGGGACCTGATGGACGTGCAATTGTGAAGCTGTGCTACAGAGAGGCTGCATGTCAGATGAGTCAAACAGCTGCCTGTTAGAGAGTCTGTGTATCTATGTTTATGCATTTTGCCACCAGTGTATGAAAAAAGCAGCATCCCTTCAACAGTGAGTTTTGTGAAAGGAAAGAGGGGACATATCAACTGCAGAATTTGAAGAAAAGCGTTTAACCCAGAAACAGAATGAAGATCTCAGAACTTACAAACTTTCTCTTCAGCTTTCCTTTACTGCCAACAGCTGGTTTGCCATCAGCTGCAGTGCCCGAGTAGTCCGAGCCCAAGTCCAGGTGGTCATCTGCAGACATGCTCTTGCGAAGGTATGCAGCCCGCGCCCGGAAGTGGGAAAAGGGCGACTGGGATCGGGGCCGTACCTCTGTGCAGCCCTGTTCGGTCTCATCGTCTCCCTCTATGTCATCTTCCAAACGCCACAGCTCTCCTTGATGATGATGATGGGGGGGCGAGAAGGAAACATGATGAAGGGAGAAAAAAAAAGACGGAGGCACAGACAGATATATGAGAGCAAGACAGATTGGACAAAGCAATTATTGGAAACTCTCTTCCAGTGACTGCTGCCATAAAGCATTTTTCGAATGTAATTTAGCTTCCTTTTAAGTAGAATTACTTTACAGCCGCATTATAACCGCCACATTATTCTTTGCCACCCCCCTTAGCAACTTAGTTAAGATTCAACAGCTGAACAAAAATGGCAGTTTTAGTAAAACAAAGGGGAGAAACTGGTTTGCAGCCAGAGATGCATCTTTCTCCTGCTTTTACTCAAAGACTGAGCTTCCAGTGTAACAATAGAGATGGATCAGGGTTGTCAGAATGTAGCTCAGCTTCACAAATCACAATCCACTTCCACAGTGCTCTGTCTGATGTTCGTCTTGTCAGTGTCCAACGCTTGACTAACAGCATTCATGAAGAACTCACTGGTCCTTCACTTGACAAGCATTGATGTATGACGTGGTCGATAAGTGATATTAGCTGTTTCCATCAAGATATTACAAACCAAAATGCTAAAGAAAGCTAAAGTGTAAGTGAATTAAAAAAAGGGTTACACTATATGCAAATGTTAAACCATTATTATATAGATTGTGATACTTGTACAAAAGATGCAATCTCATGAAAAGTGTGTTTTTGGAGTTTATAAAATGTTTTTTTTTCATTTTTTTCCATGACGGAAGACATTTATTAAGAAATTTCAGCTCAAAAATGCATTCCTGAGTATTTCTTTATTACAAAAAATGCTATTTAAAGATTGTATTTGTTGCGTGAAAAAAGCTTCCCTGGTCCATTCCATTCTGATGCATCCTGTTTTACTTTGAAGATCCATGTACGCCTTGGGTTTCCTCGTCCGACGCTGGATAGCTCAAATTTTTCACCATTTTTTGTGGCATTGGTAATTTTAAGTCGGAGGTGTGAGGGGTTGTAGGCTAGCAGGTGAGCGTGTAAACAGAGGGCTCTCAGCAATGGGAAAGGGAAGAAGGGACCAGGTTGCTCTGCGCCAACTCTCCCGCCCACAACTCAGAGGTGAATTTCTAATGAACTCCTGCCACTCTGCAGACAGTGTCCTAGAAAACGTCACAATTGTTTTGATTTTGGCTAAGAACGGCATAGTCATAATTAAAAGATCACTAGGAACGCTTTAAAATACATAACATAAAAAAGATGATCTGAGTGGGACCTTTTCAATTAAGAATACAGAAGAGTTATTAATCACACATTTTGACATTTGTCTGGGAAAGAGGGGTTTTAAAATGTCAGTCTACTATGTCTTTTTGTTTTGTTTTTTGTCAAACATTTGTAACAAATATACACTGTGCATTTTTTAAGCAAATCATGGACAAAACAATTACATTATCTGGTTTGTTTTTCGATAATATAGTCAATGCATTGTGACAATTACCGATTTTTTTTTTACTTTAACCTACAGTTTACTATTATAATCATACTAAAAAAAGCATTGTGTGTCCTATGAGGGATTGTCAATGCGCAAAATATGTAAGTTTCACCGTCTGAGCGGCTGCAGAGTCCTATTTGGCTTATAGAACGGCAATAACCCCGCAGAAGAATGACTTGGAAGTTCCTCTGAGTGAACCGAGGCATTCCTGTCACTAATATAAGATGGAGCTTAAATCTGTGAATGAAGTGCAGCTAGGTTATTAAACCAAGCACACAAAAAAGTTGTGTTCACACTTCTGGAGGGATAAAGAGAGGTAGACAAAATGAGGCATCATGATGGTCGACGACAGTTGTTGCTAAGCAACAAAGAGCCACGTGAGACTGAATCCTCTAATTTGATATTTGCATCAGAGCAGCACCAGGGCATAGGAAAACAGCAGACACACACATACATGCGTACAAAGGGATTCAGGACGTACAATGGCATAAAATGGAAGGCTTGATTTTACAGGAATGTTAATCGCTTCAGGATCAGACGACATGGTGACAGATCGACACGATGACAGGAAGAGTTTGTTGGAGTTTGTGACTGAAGGCTGAGCTTAAAGCTCCTCAAAACAAATTGATTTTTCAACACGACATGCCTTAGCATAATTAAAAAAAAATCTTTTTGGGTTTCATATGTTTGCATATTTTTTTTTCTTTGATGTATTTATTCAACTCGGTTTATTTATAAACCACCAGCTCACAAACAAGGTTGTCTCAAAGGGGATTACGCAAAAAGCATGAAAAAAAATAAATTTTTATTAGAATTAGACACAAAAATCCCATTTGTTTGTAGAGAAACTTTCCGTTTACATGTTTGCATTTCATCAATGCATAGATGGAAATTCTAAAGTAACCCAATTTTTACTTGATTTTAAGGATTCACAGCTCTTCTCTTAAGGAGCTGGCTTTCAGGGATGAAGTGAGCTCCTCAGTTCCACATGTGAGTATTTCAGAGAGTGGGAGAATCAAAGCAAGAACAATCAGAATCTGAAGAAAACGAATGCAGCACGACGTCCGAGATATAGTGAAAACCATTTGTCTATGTCATCGGCGATGCAGGACCATTTGGCCTGAACATTAGCTGTAAACAAAAGTGTCCCCAAATATTATTCATAGATTTATTAATATTTCACAAAGGGGATAATAACATTTTGCATCCTTTAAATTGTAATGTCTATTATTAAAATATTCTGGGGTTTTTTATACACATGGAGTGCCACTTGATTTAATCTCCTAACTGTTTTCACTGAAATAAGCACATATAATTAAAAACAGGGCTTATGCTCAGACTTTATTACTTGCCTGTAGCAACTGTCCAAAGCCACAGAGCTTTTTTTTATTTTATTTTTTTATTTTTATTTTTTTGTAATAAAGATGGCATCCAGACTTCATTATGATACCAGTTTCCTGCCTGACTGAACAGGGTCCTGACACTGACGGGCCTCTGCTGGGTGACTGTCGAAGTGTGTAAGTGAGAAAACAGGCCTAAGGATGTTGAGTTTAAGACACAGCTGGCTCTGACTCCATAACTTTATCCTGATGATTGATAGATGATTCTTCAGGCAGGAAGAACGTTTTTTTTTTCCCCTAAATTGTTTGTTCTAAATAACTTGGATTTGGTGGATGATTACCCTTTGATGAATATTTTTATAAATGCATTATAAATTGCTTTATGTGGTTCATAATAAAAACTGTGCCAATATATACAGGCACAATTCTCTGAATGAATAAAAGAATGAATGACTTGAATTGTTTAAAACAGACGATAGCATAGCAATTTGATGTTTGGTATGCAGGAATTTCCACTGCAGCTTGTTGGTACATTTATTTATTTAGAAACTTTACTGAATATGTTTCCTATTTATCACCTACAAATGTTTTGCACCTTAAGAACACATGCACTCATGAGATAAATGCAGCTTCTTTAAAGATGCAAGAGTTTCATGGTTGTACTTTTTTCCTTTCAGTAGAAGGAACACTTAGATTTACAAGCAAGAGGGGGAGAACAGACAGAAGACATACTACACCTTCCTTTTGCATGTTACTGCTGAGGCACCTGGGTATCCTGTGCACTCAGTCATATAAGGCAGGTAGCAAAGGAGAGCAGGTGTGGAGGTTTCAAACATGAAAGAAATAGGTCATGGTTGACACAACCTATTTCTTTAGACTTGAGTCTTGGCTTTGGCAGCCCTAAAAGTTTGATATGACCTGCATGAAAACTTATCCAGTAGCTTAACATTTGAATCCAACTTTTTCAGAAGTTGAACTGCATTAAAATCCTTGAGAACCAGAAGCCACTTGAAAGCTGTTTAAAATGTGCTTCTTTCATACTTTAGTTTAGATAATTATTTAAATCTGTCCAAACAAAACCAAACTTGCAAATTTTGCTATTTTTTTGTCAAATGCGTTGATTTTTATATTTCATTGTTATTGTTGAATCACATTCACACCAGGTTTTACTTTGCAGTCACCACTGCTTTACCTTTAGTAACTTCTGGTCTATTTAGTCTATTCTGTTCCGAACCAAACCTTGTATACAAAAACACATGACTAAGGATCTCTTCAGTCATTGGTCAGGAATTGCAAGGGCGGGGCATAGCAACAAGAGACAGAATAACGAAAGTCCTGTGCTTTGCAATCCTTGTCAGGATAGTTTACTTATTCAAACTTCTATTTCGCTGACCAATTTTACTTTGTTACGGCGGAGGCATGCTGCAAGGCAACAACAGCTAAGAAACAACGCTGATAAGTGTTTAAGACAGACAGATTGTCGGTAAAACGGTGTGAGAAAAGTTATTTTCATGAGCCTGCTTCCATCCCACCACATTTCAATGAGTTCCTTTTTCTCATCGTCGTGGTTGCTACGTCCTACGTTGCTGCCTTCCCTGTTTACATCCCCGTGATGCCCGGCTACGGTGGCCGTTTTGGTCCAATTGTTCTCCTCCAAGCACAACATGTATTCAGATTGAGGAAACTCAGAGCAAACAGAAGCTCAGTCCGATTTAAAATTGACCAAGACCACCTCGAAAGATGGATCCTCGAGCAGTTCCTGGTCCAGCGTCTGCCTTTGTGTGTTCAGACTGAAAATCTGTTCCGGATTATCAGGGGAAATTAATTCTGGCTCACTTTAAGCAAATCAAATGTGTCCAGTCTGAATGTGCCCTAAATTCCTGTAGAACCCAAAATAGAATGGAATTTTCACGTTTCCTTGTTTTCTTTGTAGTTTTAAGTTTTTCACCTTTTAATTTCTTATTTAGCAACACTGGGTGAAAGGTTAGATAAGCACCCGCTCACCTGCAATCTGGATGAAGGAGGAGACGAGAGCTTGTGCAGTTTATTTCTGTTGATTGCTATTTTCACTGTTTTGACTGTTTTTTTACCGTCACCCTTCTGTCCTTGGTCAATCAGGTTCATCAACTTATACAAAGTCAACTTTGTTTTTTTTCCTCTGATTTTTTTGTAAACACGCAAAACAGCAAAATGGACTGCAGTGTATTTATAGGACGGAAGCACGTCATACACACAACAAACCCTTTTGTCTTTTTACCGTTTTGTTCTCCCTTTGTTTTGTCTTGTTGCAATTTAGTCACCATTCAGCTTAGTTCTTCATTCATTGAATTATTTAAGGTCCTGCCATGTCTGTCTAGCCTTTTACATCTGGCATCTACACAAAGTACCCTTTTCCTACAAATAAAAACATAACCACATTTTACATAGAATATTTTTTTTAAATGCTACAACTTGTATAACTTTTCAATTTTTACATAACCGATAAACGATGAAAGAGCTACAGACTTAATGACCGTTCTGGAAAAAAAAACAAAAAAGTGTGGCTACAGTCTCTAATTTGGCTTTACCTGCAGGGGGTAGCGTACAGGCCTTTGAGTGGCTGCTTGTAGAAGAAGGGTTCTTCCTGCGTGGAGGACTTCCATCAATTAGATCAGAGTGGTGGACCCTGGAGACCGTTGGTGACTGCGGGATGCTAGGCAGAGTTCGAGACTTGGCAAGTATAGGTCTTTGCAGCTTCCTTTCCAGAGACCTGCATATACAAGTATGAACACACGAATGTCAATAAGAGATAGGATGCAAATACAGAGCCAGATCTTGCAAATCAATTATCAGAAAAAGAAAATAACCAGTCTAAAACAATACCATCTTGCATTCATGTACATGTATGTAGCTTGTGGTTGGGAACCATAAGCTGTATTAAGGAGCAATATTGGAGTTACGTTAACTTCAGTGTAATGAAGGTAAGGCTCATCTTACCTAAATGACTAATTTCTTAATGATAGCAGGCAATACCACACATCTTCTACCAGAGATCAATGCATCCAATCAAAGGAAATGTGAACACCTGCTGCAAAATCAATGTTTTTTTTTAGACGCAAATCAGCGTTTTCCTCTTTTTTTTTCTCTTGACATAAACCAAAACAACTTTCTGCCTGCATAAACATGCACAGTTTAGCTGTGTACTAAACTATGGAATAAGAAGTACTAATGCTGAGATTAAAGACGTTTAAGTTAATATGGTTTTTCTGATTTTCAGATTTCAGACATTTTGGTTAATCAATGCAGCATTGATGTATTATTAAAGCACAAAGAGAATAAGTGAAAACATCAAATGACATAAAGTCACTTTAAAGAGATTCTATTGTCTGCTCTGATCTGCATCATGTAATCGGATTGAGAGAAAATGACAAATTTTAATTGATCAGTCAGTCAGGAAGACATCTGACCTCTAAGCTGCTTTGTCATGAGTTTGTTTACAGAATATATAATCCTCAGCAGGAAAATCTACTCAAGAAATGCAAGCTGATCCCTGGCTGATGAATTCTAATGTTTTCTATGATTTGTTTTAGCCTGGGATTTGAACTGGTGTTTGTTTTACAAAGCCATCGCAGTCGAGTTAATGGTAATAAATCCGATTTGTTCGTTTGGCTTCAATTTTGAAATTGCAGCAAGGAAATAAATTAAGCAAAAGATCATTTGCTGACTTCAACAGCATGGCAACAAAATAAGCAATTTGGTTCCTTATGCTGTTAAAACACTGTGTCATAAAAACATGCATTAGAATGTGTGCATATATAATCATGAGCAATCCCGTTCCCTCCACCTTGTTGTTTACCAATTTCCGTTTTTAGGAGCCACAATTCATTTTAGTGACAGCAGGATTCAATTTGCTTTTCTTTTATAATAAACAAGTTAAAAGCGCTGTCTGTCTGTCTGTTAAATAGATTTTTCAAGATTGTATATGTATTAACACCATAATTGCTTAGTAGAAAGAGTAACTCTGGCAATACAAATTTAATAAATTAGGATTTTTTGATTGAATTTGCTACAAGCCAGACATTTGTACCCTTTTATTGACCTAAACAAGCATATTTAATCCAATAAATGTTTGGATCTAAAGTGGAAGATTGTCATCATGACGTATTTGAAAAGATCAGTTCAGTGTTGCTGGTAATTTTGGGAGCATAAATATCAACCCAGGTCTATTTGAAAGAACTGTCTGTCTGGATCGGTTCTTCCCCCCTCAGCTTCTTTCTAAATGTATATGTGACAATGCCTTTAAACAACAACTCTGATGAAAATCGTGCTTTTGGTTTTTCAATCGTATTCTTGTGGAATTTTGGAAAAAGCTTGTACAGTCGGTGTGACGGCAAGCTACAAGCTTTCTGCTCTGCTCCGCTGAGCTTGTGTGGGGTTGCAAGCAGGATAGCATGAAAACAGATGGATGTTGGGAGGCATGTGCGGGCTTACTTTGTACCAACAACACCGACAACTATTGGCTAAAAACAGCATTGTCATCATCAAAAGACCACTAGTAATGCTTTCACAATTGATCAAAGGATGATTGGAGTGAGAGTTTAAGGACAAAAGGATATGTGTTGCATCAGGTTCCACTAGAATAACTGATAAGTAGCAGTCTTAACAAAGCCACCATGCTACATGAGACACTTTAAAAGTAATTAAAAGACTGAAGGGCTTTTCACTTTACACAAAAATTATATACATTTATGAAATGATTGCTGAAAAGATACAAAACATCATGAAACTGTAAAATTTACCAACAAATCAAAGCTGACACAATGTCTACTTTTTATGAAAACAATTATTTGTATTTAAAGTTTTTATAAATGCTCACTCTAATCATATGTTGATCTATTGTAGAAAGCATTCCCAGTGGTCTCTTAATTATGATTACGCCATTTTCAGCCAAAATTCAAAAACCTGTGTCATTTTCAAGGACATAGTCTCTGCAGAGTTCATTAGAAATTTGCCTCTAAGTTGTGGGTGGGACCATTGGTGCAGTACAGCCCCACCCCTCTTCCCTTCCCTGTTTCAGAGTGAAGTAGGGAGATTGTGGTTCACCTAGCATATTTCCTACATCACAAATAAGCTTAATTTTCTTTAAATGTGTCAAGTTAAAAACACTGAAAAATGTGATTTTCATTGGAGTGGGTTTACACATAAAACCCTAAGCTGTACAACATTTTTTTTTTCTTTTTAACTTCTCCTAGGGGATCTATTAAGACACCAACACCAGGTTCAACATCAGCATACCTGAATGTCTTTGGAACAAATAACCTGACATTGGCTTACTGATGGCTATTAAGGTGAAACCCTATGGACAGCTTACAAAGACGTGAAATCTGACCTGGGATCAGAGACCCTCTGGATGCTTCTAGAGCTCAAACATGCTGATCAAATACATGTAGGCAAACAACCACACTTTTGACAATAATAAAAACTGACAAGTCTCTCGCTCTCAGCGATCCTTACTGACTTGCATAAAAAAGCCAACGCACGAACACCACCTCAGTCAGGTGCACTGGTGAACGCTGAAACGCAAGTGCGCACAAACGTGGTTGCCGGTCTCCCACCAGCATGTCATTATAACACACTGGCCTGAACAGTCAGCTCCGTCCACTCTGACAATTTAGATCTCACTTAATCAACAAGCCAGTGGCTACACAGGGAAACTACAAACAGATGAGAGAGTAGGAGGAGTGAAAGGAGAGCGAAGCACAGGAAAGGTCAAGATGAGTAGATTGGGGAGGGGTATTTTTGCCCCCAAGCAGCGATCTATGTTGACATCATCTTCTCTTAAGTTGTAAACATCTAGAGAAGGACATGTTTACACTTGCCAAATCAATTGATTTCACATTACAGCCATGTCTAAGACTCCCAAAGAAAACATAGGGTTGAGCGAGCAAAAGGGTGAAAGTGTTACGGGGAATCAAGATGACCCAAATGCAGGAACAGAGAGGCACGAGAAGTGAGGAGAATTATTTAATAAGACTCAGAAATCCTCTCCAAAGAACCAAGCCAAGTAAACCAGGAACCTAGGGAACAAACAGAAACTACACTGCGACACAGACTGCTGAAACAGGTGAGCTTAAATAAGACAAGAAACCAATTAACTAAATGCAAGCAGCTGTGCACACTTCAGGAATGACAGGAGGAGAGGAGGAGTCCTCCAGGAGCCACAGCCAAACTACACACACAAACAAAGGGAAACTGACAAACTATAACATAACCCCCCCCCTACGTCCGGCTACAAGACGGACGACAAGGCTGGTCAGGACAATCCCGATGGAACCGGGAGATCACGTCCTTGTCCAAGATGTGACGTGCAGGAACCCACTGGCGATCTGCCGGACCATAACCCTCCCAATCCACCAGGTACTGGATGCCACGGCCGACCCTCCGTGAGGCGAGAAGAGACTTGATGGAGTAGGTCGGACCACCGTCCACGAAACGGGGAGGGGGAGGACCACCCGGCGCTGCATGGAGAGAACTTAATCTCTCGGGCTTCAGTTTGCTCACATGAAACACTGGGTGCACTCTCAAGGTGGGTGGGAGATTCAGCTTCACGGCCACAGGGTTGATTATCCTGCTGATGGTGAAGGGACCGATGAAGCGAGGATGCAGCTTTTTGGAGCCACCCTTGAGGGGAATGTCCTTAGTGTTCAGCCAGACCCTGTCTCCCACCTTATACTCTGGGGGACGGGTCCGTCGACGATTAGCCACAGTCGTGAACCTCTCCTGGTTCCTCAATAGCTGGTTCCTGAATGTCCTCCAGGTGCGTTGACAACGCCGTACAAATGCTGCTGGACCAGACGTGGATGCCAACTGCTCCTGCTGAGGGAAGAGAGGGGGCTGGTATCCATAAGCAGCCTGGAACGGAGAGAACCCAGAGGAATTTACCAAGGAGTTATGAGCATACTCCACCCAAGGTAATTGAGTGGACCATGTACTGGGGTTGTTAGAACACATGGCACGCAGTGTTGTCTCAATGTCCTGGTTGCAGCGCTCTACCTGGCCGTTGGTCTGCGGATGGAAGCCTGAGCTCAGACTGACCCTGACCCCCAACAGCCTGCAGAACTCCCTCCAAAAACTAGACACGAATTGTGGACCTCTGTCGGACACAATGTCCTCCGGTAGGCCGTGCAGACGAAAGACGTGTCTAGACACAACAAAAGCAAGCTCTCTGGCTGAGGGAAGTTTCTGCAGAGGAACGGCGTGGACTAACTTGGAGAACCGGTCCACAATGGTCAGGATGACAGCTTTACCTCTAGAATTGGGGAGCCCGGTAATGAAGTCCATGGCTATATGGGACCAGGGTCGAGAAGGCACCGGTAGAGGCTGAAGTAGTCCAGCTGGGGGTCTTCGTGGCACCTTCACACTGGCACAAACGGGACACGAAGAGACAAAAGCCCTAATGTCCGAGGACATGGAAGGCCACCAGAATCGTTGTGCCACCAAAAAGGCAGTCCTAGTAGCTCCTGGGTGGCACGCCAGACGGGACGAGTGTCCCCATTTCAATACCTGGGGGCGGAGACTTGAAGGGACAAACAAACAACCAGCAGGGCATCCAGCAGGAACAGCAGACTCGTCTCTTACAGAACCCTTCACCTTGCGCTCCAAAGCCCAGCGGGTTGTTCCAAGCACAATGGCGTGAGGTAAAATGGACCCACTCTCAGGATCGATGACCTCCTCCTTTTGGTACTGACGAGAGAGAGCATCAGGCTTGAGGTTCTTGCTGCCAGGTCTGTAGGACAGGGAGAACTTGAACCTGTCAAAAAACAAGGACCACCTGGCCTGTCGAGAGTTGAGTCGCTTTGCTGTGCGGATGTACTCCAGGTTCTTATGGTCAGTCCACACTACGAAGGGATGTACAGCCCCCTCTAGCCAATGACGCCACTCTTCAAGGGCCATCTTAACCGCCAGTAGTTCTCTGTTCCCTATATCGTAGTTTCTCTCCGCAGGAGTGAGCTTGCGGGAGAAGTACGCGCAGGGATGGATCTTATTATCAGACGCTCTCTGTGACAAGACTGCTCCCACTCCTGAGTCAGACGCATCCACCTCCACAATGAATTGTTTGGAGGTGTCAGGCTGAACCAGAATGGGAGCTGTAGAGAAGCGTCTTTTGAGATCGGTAATCGCTTTGTTGGCCCCCTCATCCCAGACAAAACGTACCTTTCCAGAGGACAGCTTATGAAGAGGTGCAGCAACACCACTGAAGCCCCTAATGAAGCGCCTGTAGAAGTTGGCAAAACCCAGAAAACGTTGGAGCTGTTTTCTGCCAGTTGGGACAGGCCACTCCAAGACAGCTTGGACCTTGGAGTCATCCATTCGGACAGCGCCTGGAGTTACCACATGCCCGAGAAACTTAGTTTGAGCGGTGTGGAACTCGCACTTTTCAGCTTTACAGAAAAGCTGATTCTCCAGCAGGCGCTGTAGGACGGCTCTGACGTGCTGCACATGGACAACAGGGTCTGGTGAAAAAATCAAAATGTCATCCAAATAAACAAAAACAAACTTATTGATCATGTCCTTCAAAACATCGTTAATCAGTCTTTGGAAAACTGCAGGAGCGTTAGTTAACCCAAACGGCATGACAAGGTACTCAAAATGTCCTGTAGGGGTATTGAAGGCAGTCTTCCACTCGTCCCCCTCACGGATACGCACTAAATGATAAGCACTACGGAGATCCAGCTTGGAAAAAATGTTAGCACCTCTTAGTAAATCAAAAGCTGTATGCATTAGAGGCAGGGGATAAGTGTTACGTACAGTAATGTTGTTTAGGCCTCTATAGTCAATGCATGGTCGTAAACCACCATCACGTTTTCCAACAAAGAAAAATCCCGCTCCTGCAGGAGAAGAGGAGGGGCGGATGATGCCAGCCTGTAGACTCTCTTGAAGGTACTGCTCCATAGACTCCTGCTCAGGAGGAGACAGAGGATAAATATGTCCTCTAGGTGGTTGTGTCCCTGGAAGTAGGTCTATGGCACAGTCGTATGGACGGTGAGGTGGCAGAGACTTAGCCCGAATCTTGCAAAAAACTGCTCCTAAATCATGATAATCTGAGGGAACCTTGCTCAGGTCTGGAGGTGGAGTCAGAGAAGGAGAAACAGAAGAGCGCACAGCAGCAGCGTTTAAACAGTTCATCAAACAAAAGGAGCTCCAGGAGAGCACACCTCCAGAAACCCAGTCAATGTGGGGGGAGTGTTTGCAGAGCCAGGGAAACCCTAAAATAATAGAAGGTCTCATAGTCTGTACAACCAGGAATGACATGAGTTCTGAGTGATTTCCAGACACAGTAACTTTAACTGGTATAGTCTTAGCAGAACACTGGAGAATTGTTGACCCATTTATAGCATTGATCTGTAAATTAGGACTGAGAGGTTCGACTGGAATGTTCAGTTTATCCACAACCTCCTGAGAGATTAGGTCTCCATCAGATCCTGAGTCTATAAGAGTCTCAAACTCACCCTGCCTCGAAACGTGAGTCACCAGGATTCTGGTTGTAGGACGAGAAGGAGAAGCATAATTTAGTGATTGACTCACCAGATGCCCTCCTGCTTGAAACCTGGGTCTTTTTTGGCAATCTCTGATGTAGTGACCTGACTGCCCACAGTAAATACACAGGCCACTGTTCATACGTCTCCGTCGCTCTGCTGAAGTTAGACGTCCTGATCCTAGTTGCCTGGACTCCAGTGAAGAAGGGGAATCCAATGTGCTGGATTGGAGTGGAGAAACACCCACAGGAAGCGGTGGACAAAAGCTAGCGGTGCAGCGTTGCTCTTGACTCCGTTCTTTCATCCTCCGATCGATGCGAACAGCGAGATTGATGAGCTCCTCCAGTTCTTCCGGAACCTCCCTCGCCGCCAGCTCATCCTTGAGTGCACTGGAGAGGCCATGATGAAAGACGTCCACCAGCGCGTCATCCGACCAGTGGGTGCTGGCAGCCAGAGTCCTGAACTCCACAGCGTAATCAGAGACGCTGCGTACTCCTTGCTGGAGGCGGAGGAGGTCCGAAGCGGCGGCACGGTGAGGTGTGGTTGGATCAAACACCGTGAGGAGTTGGGCAGAAAATGCTCGAAAAGAGCGGCACAGCTCAGCTCCGCGTTCCCACTCTGCCAGCCCCCACCGCTTGGCTCGACCTGTCAAGAAACTCAGGGCGAAAGCCACCTTGCTCTGCTCTGAGGGAAACTCGCAGGGATTAAAGTCAAAATGAAGGTGACAGGAGGTGAGAAACGCCCGGCAGTCCTCTGCAGAACCATCAAATGGCTCAGGGCGGCCCAGTCGTGTCTGTAGGGGTGGAAGCGGGGGTGCGTGCTCCAGCCTGGAGAGACGGTCATGGAGCTGCTGCATTCCAGACAAACAGCTGCGCATGTCCTGGAACAACCTCCCCTCCTCAGCTGAAGAAAGAACCTCACCAGAGTTACTCTGTCCTGCTGGGTCTGTCATGGTCGCAGTGTAATGTTACGGGGAATCAAGATGACCCAAATGCAGGAACAGAGAGGCACGAGAAGTGAGGAGAATTATTTAATAAGACTCAGAAATCCTCTCCAAAGAACCAAGCCAAGTAAACCAGGAACCTAGGGAACAAACAGAAACTACACTGCGACACAGACTGCTGAAACAGGTGAGCTTAAATAAGACAAGAAACCAATTAACTAAATGCAAGCAGCTGTGCACACTTCAGGAATGACAGGAGGAGAGGAGGAGTCCTCCAGGAGCCACAGCCAAACTACACACACAAACAAAGGGAAACTGACAAACTATAACAGAAAGGACTCTACCCGTGTTTAAAAATACACTAAAAACAAGATGTACTAAATTGACTTCATGCCTGGAAGTCACTTTATTCTTCTGCCTCCAAGCGCTCATCAGCTTTTGTCTTTTGAGAAGGTACATCCTCTTGTGGTTGACTGACACCAAAGAGAACTCAGTAGTTTGTAAGAAATCCTGCTCTCTCTGTCACTGTCGCCACAGGCCAAAATATGCTGTTCTACCACTTTCACAAGAACAAATTTCACTCCAGCACATGCTACCACAGCTTGTATTTGTGACTTATTTTAACTCCAACTGCAGCTCATGCAGCACACTGGTGTTAGCACACAGCTGTTAAAGTAATTTCTAAGCTTGATACTTTAAAAGATGTTTTCACAATCTGTATACTTTTCCAAAAAGCTTTTGTAAAGGCTTTTAAAGACCCACTCTGATAAAAATCATGTTTTTGCGGTTTTCAACATTATCTTATGGGATTTTTGATGGATGAAATAAATTAAGAAAATTAAGCTTTGAATTGCATTTCTAAGTACGTCTTTACTCCCAAACAAAACTCAAAGGTGAATTTCAGATAAATTACTGCCGCACGGCCAATACTATGTCCAAGAAAATGACAAGACTTTTGGATTTTGGCTAAAAATGGCATAATCATAATTCAAAAACCATTGGGAACGTTTTTACAATGGATCAAAAGATGATTGGAGTGGAACTTTAAAGCACAATCTCAGTAGTAAATAATTTTCCAAGGGGCTAGGTGATAAAGAGAAAACAGCTATTGTGGGGAGAACTATCTATGGTGCTGAACTGATTTGTGACAGATTATTTTGAGCAGATACATGATTGCAGAGTTCCGATTTAAATCAAAACAATTCGGATGGATACGTTACCCATTATTCAGAATCAAAGCATTGAAATTCTCCCAGTGGTATGCAGCTTCTAAAATAAGTGTTACAGCTATGGTTCATGTAATGAACTGAAAAAAATCCCACTCATCCAAATGCAGTTTAACACCTCTTAGTCATTCATTCATAATCCAAAGCGCCGCTGAGATATCAGCCAAATGTTTGGGATTTTTTTAATTTTATTTTTACAGATAATATGCAAGTATATAGATTTTCTTTTGGGGATTGGCACATTCTACCAAACATGTCTCTTTTTCTAAAACCCTTTTCAAACCTGCAGATGTCTAACATTGACTGCTTTAATGACCTGTTAAAGAGATGGCATTGAGCCCATTCAGATAATAGTCACATCAATGTTCTTCCGAGTTATAGTCAGACATGCCAGTGAATGTGAGACAGGGAGCCACAAGGTTTTCCATTCACACAAGACTGCACTTTAAGTCAAGTGAGGTGTAATACAGAAGACGGTAGTTAGTTTCCTCACAACACAGATCATATCAAGATGCACATTGGAGAAAAGGGGAATAGAAGAAGATAAAAAGATCTCTTCTGTTTTTTTCCTATGAATTTTCTCTCATTTTGGCTTTCTATTATTTTTATTTGTCATTTTCGCATAATTCTTAATGTTTGAGACATTACTTTCAGCACAATGGTGCAAAACAAATCCTTCAAAGCATGCCCAAAATAGAAACATTTCTGTGTTTTGAGTATGGATAGCAAAGGGCTTTGGGAAAGCAAACAAAGCAAAGGGACAGCGCAGTGTGAGCAGATTAATTGCTGCCTTTGTCTTTCAGTCATTCGACAGACATCAGCGAGAGTCAATAAACTAACTCAATTGATTGAATAAGCTTAAATGAAAAGCAGAGGCAGAGCATTTTGGACTAGGAGAGTCTCTTTTCTGCATTACAGGAAAAACATGAACTTGTTCATCACTCAAATTTACCATGAGGCGACCATCCCGCAATAATCTATTAAATAAATGAGGCCGCGGTTATCGGCATCTGCTCTGAATCTTCTGAATCTGAAGTCCAAATCTTACTGGAATTGTAGTGGATTGCATTGTCTCCTGCACCCGCTACAAAGTAGAAATGAGAAAACCTTGTATAATAACAACCACTGGTCACCTCCTTTCTTCATTTAAAGTCTAGCTCACTATGCTGTATGAAACGTCTGTTAAAGGATGAATGTGTAAAGGCCACTGTTGACAAGCATGCAGCACAAAGGGCAATGTACTCCACACACCCAAATATTTCAACAAATGAGGGCAGGAAAAAATAGCTTTATTTGCCTTAACTTTCAGTCTGACTATTTCCAAATTTTCCCCACAAACAACCAATTACATTTAAAAAATGTAAACGCAAAATGCAATAGCAGTTTGCTTCTCTTGGAACAGGATTCTGTAAAAACTTGTGGAGTTAATGTGCACACAGATATTGAACCTAGTTCAATGTTTGTATGCAGACATTGAACCCAGTTCATGTCTGCATACACTTTTCAGATTATGTTGTTATGTTAGCCTGTTAGGCTCTGGCAGCCCCGTGATCCTGAAGGCATACAGCGGGTTAAGAAACTGGATGGAGTGATGGATGGATGGATGGATGGATGGATGGATGGATGGATGGATGGATGGATGGATGGATGGATGGATGGATGGATGGATGGATGGATGGATGGATGGACGGATGGATGGATAGTGATGCTGCAAACATTGGTATAAAAATAACTTTTTTCCTGGGGACATTTAAAAAATAATCAGATTTAGACCCCTTCTAACTGTATTCTTTTAAACTATAAAATGTCACAAACTGATTATGGAATTGAGTAAAGACTGGTCCTATGGTGAACTAACTTCCAGAAAGATTGCTTTGGGGTTTTCCCTATGTAAATGTGCCTACAGATTTACAAATGAAAGGCGTGTCCTGCATTCAGATCGTTGTGGATTATTGTGTTAACACTACCTCAAATATCACAAATCAAAAGTTTCAATCTGTCGTATGTTTCCATCTTGACAGCACCTACTCAGTATTAAAGCATATTTTTGGAGGGTAAATGAGGATTTCATTTAACCCTTGTGCTATCCTAGGTACTTTAACATTGGGAGTTGGGTCATATAGACCCACTAGACAGTGCGCTGAACCTTTTTTCTTCAATGATTTGTGATCTTCACTGGTGTCCATGGATTACATGAAGTCTTTCCACCTTTATCCACCTTTGTCATAGTAGGGAGAACACATCAATGTAAGGGGGGGGTCATCTAAGATAGCACAAGGGTTAAGACAAATGAAGCAAAAACAAGCTCTTTTTCCAGTCTGTAGCTGATTTACTGACTTGACTGTAGGATGCCAGAATTTAGAAAAAGAGACTAATATGACAAAAAAAAAAGGATTTCAGGTGACCATCACACTAATTTAAAACATGGAAGACATGGACACAAACAAGGAGGAACTACAGGAATCGAATTTAAACATAAACTATCAAAGTCTATTTAATATTTAAGATAAGAATTTTCTAAATAAATTACCTACTAAAAACAGGACAACTGAACTTGAGTTACAAAATCTCACAAGATGTGTGGGAGCGGAATTATTGCAGAGAATGAATCGATTAAAGCAACCAAGTAAAAAAAAACAGAAACAACAAGACGTGGGGGTGTTAGAGATAGTTTATGTAATGATGTTTGCAATCAACCTATTTGCTTCGAAAGTGGTTTTTATTATAGTTTATAGATCTGTTTTTCTTCTGCAACATCAACTTCAAGGAAATGTCATATTTCTTAAAGAAAAACATTTCTAAGATTCTTTGAAATATGATATGACTGAGCGGATATTTTTCATGTCTGTTCTGGCTTTGTCAAAGGAAATAAAACTGGAGTAGATAAAATGTTCATTTTAATAGTAAGAATTTCTTCTTTTTGTCACACAAATCATGTAAAAAGTAGTTATTGCTCCAAGACAGCTTGAATTGCAAAAGTTTTAAGAAAAACGGCAGATGTGAGCCAGGATATTAGAGTCAAGATAAGGTTCCTAGCCCCTTTTTCCTTTTTCTCTATCTCCCAATCTTTCCATAAGAAGCACACTGACTTATCTGCTCTATTTTTACCTCAAGAAAAGGTTCTGAATTAAACTGTGTGTCAGAGGAGCAATCTATAGTAGCTCCCACCGTGCCCAAATTCACTGCACCTCCACACTTATATAACATAAATTGCTCACACACAAACAAATGTTCGCACACAGACATGCACCTGTACACCTGACAGTAAGAAGTCCGTGTTGAACAAATATTCATGCACTTCCACTTATTCACTTATTCAAACACCAGTTGTTTTTTCACACATTCTGCGTACGCATTCAGTGTTTCCATGAGGGAAGGATGACCAATAAAGACGACATGTGCACCTGTGCATGTTGTTGCTCTGAGACACACACGGCATAAAAATGTCAAATCTGTGGTAGACCGTGCATGCTGTGTATTGTGTGCACAGACGCACAAACACGGGTTACCTGGCCTCTGCCACTGTGCAGCAGTAACTGCCACTTCGCCGCGAGCTTCTGCCCACCCGCAGCTCCTCTCGAGATTTACGCCGATTAAAGTAGTCTGTGAGTTTCCCAAAACTCGCCATCTTCCGGCTTTCCTCTCACCTCCACCACCCTGTATCCTGTCGTGGGTTTTTTTTCTCCCTTCAATGCGTGAAAAAGATGAATGCACTTCTCGTCTTGCTGGGCGACCTCCTGACTTTTGATCTGCCTGCCTTTGCCTCTACCTGGACTCAGCAGCGTGGTTCTGTATCAGCTGTCGGCTGGAAGCTCCCTTTGCAGACTTATTCCTTTTTTTTTTCTTTTTGCATGTAATGTGCAGAAATACCCGCTCTCCGTTTTTCTGCCTCTCTCCTCCTTTCGCTGGTTTGCCACTGCGCACGGAGCACAGACACCGACTCTCTTAAAATAGTAACGTTTGTAACTGCCTACCCGTCGACACAGCAGGAGCAGCGCACAGCAGACGAGAATGAGGAGTAGGGGAGAGAAAATGAAAGAGGGAGAGGGAGGGTGGCTCAGCGTTGGTCTTCTTGTTTGCAAGGGGAAGAATATGAGCTGTTATGATGCTCAAACCTGAGCCCACCCCCCTCAGTCTATCTCAGTGTCTGTTTTTTTATGCATATGGTCTGTGCTGCCCACTCTTTATGCATTAATTCTTTCACAGCACTCCCCATCGCTTGCAAAGCACAAATGCAACCTTCATTCAAAGCTTATAGAGGCTGACAGTGGATGAACACAGTGTGCACATCCCAGTGCTCTCCATCTATCTTTTTCTTCCTTAAACATCATAGTTAACTTAAACCGCAGCTGCTCCACAATCATAACATTCCCTGCATGCATTGCTTAACCACTTTTGTGAACACGCTTCTAAACTGTAATTTAATCAGCTATAAAACAGGAGCATCCTGATTTGCAGCAGAAATAATAATAGAAGGGGGGAAAAAAAGGTGGAAGGAAAGAATGCAGAGACGGAAGAAAAGGGCTCACTAATGAACACTTCACACAGTATTCATTAGTGAGGGAGCACTGTGTGTGAGTATGTGTCTCCTTCAGCCACATTCAAGCAATAATCTTAATACTCACTGTTTCATTCGCAATCTTTTCTGTCATCATTAAAACCAAGTGACTGCATTGTCCTATTTGTTTTCAGCCTCTCAGGTTTATCCACTTCCTCATCACCTCTTGCTCCCCTCCTTCCCTGCTTGCATCTGTCTGCCACCATTTTACCATTTCTATCCATGTTTTTCTCCTTTATTTTTGAACAACAAACAGGAACAAGCACAGATTTATAATGGTGCTGGTTACGAGGCGGAAGGTCCACAATATTAAAAGCTTCTGTTTCAACAAATATCACATCACAAAAGTGATTATGTTGTAACAAATGTAACTAACATTTTCACAAAGGAACACATTAATTAAAGGTTGCCACGGTTGGCGGGTCAGTACAACTGATGCGCATCTTTGATTATTATCAGAGTACTTGAGCGAAAATTGAGAAAATCAATAAAACCAATTAAAATGAAAAAAAAATGAAAACCCATTTTTTCTTACAAAATAAAAATAAATGTGTATTTTGCCACAAACCAAGTGGACCACCGAATTCATTTGTGATGTTTTTACTGTTACGCTGATGTCACCAATAGGTTCTTATGGGTTAAGTTCCTTTGATTGTTAAATATATAATGAGAAGTTACTACTGGTAAGTAAACCATTTAAATGCAAACACTATTTCTCATGGCAGTAGCTATGAAAAAAATCACATTTTAAAATAATAAAACGATATAAAACGGAATTTCCTAAAAATATTAAGATCCCAAGACATATGGTTTAAATTCTACAAAAACATTTCGTAGCCCAAAAACCAAGTAAACAGAATAAGTAACAAAAAATTCATTATGAAGCAAATAAAAAACAATAAAATTACCATATGTTCAGGCAAACACTTGTACGCAGGTTTTATACATGTTCTGTTCTGATCATGTTAAAATTATTTTATTCAAATGCTTTGTACACTCCACACCTGTGGATTGACTATGGGGCTTCTAGAAGTTACAAGTTGCTTATAATGATGCCCTGAGGATTTTATTAAAAAGACCACGGTGATGCAGTGCTAGTGAGTTGTTGCATGAGTTCACACTCTCAAGGCTCTTTTAAGACATTTTATTGATGGTTTTACACAACGTCTTAATGGCTCAGAGAAGGAAATTGTTCTATCCCTAACCAACACAAACCACGGCCTTCTTAAATATCAGTCTCCAGTTTGGAGATACTGGTATGGATGCATTTATAAGCCCTTTAGTTTTTAAGTTTGTAATTTGGGTTTTTACTTGGCTTTTATGTCTATTGTTCTTAGCAATTTGATATGCTTTCTCTCTTGTTTTCTATCTTTTATGAATGATTGGTTCTTTCTGTTTGTTTTTATGATCTTGTCATTTGGACCTTGAGTCTGTAATAAATTATTTATTCGTTTATTCATTCATTCAATAAAATGAAATAAGCCTAAAACCAAAACTCTGAGTAGATCTAAAAAAAATATTCAAAAGCTTTTTTGTCATATTCTGCAAAAGAGTAAATAAAAATCTAGTTTCTAGATTTTTTTGTCGTGTTACTGATAGTATTGGCAGCAGATCTTATTCATTTTAAAAAAAGTAAAATTGTGTTCAGTTTGATACTAACATACAGCTCTGGAGTTTTCTGGAGTGCAAGACTGTCAATCACCCAATTTTGGCACAATTTGACAGAATAAACTAATGAGTTATATTAAATTGAAGTCTTCAGACAGACACAAAATCCCACCACAGCTGGATCCACAAGAGTGTCTGGGAGTATAATAACATGTATTTAGCCGAACTGAACCAAATTATAGCCTAAAACTAACTTTTCTTATGGTAATATAAACTCTCCAGCAATCATTAGACAAACTCGACAATCAAAGAAAAAAGAATGGACTCTCAGCCAGACATCTAAATTCTTAAAATGCAGTATTCAGTTACACCAGCCTCTTGTAGCTCAATGACATAATGCAAAGAACACACTTTCACAGCAAAGATCAACAACTAATTGGACACAAATGTGCTTCAATCAGTTTAGCGGTTCTTGTAAGAAAAAGTATTTTATAATAAAATAAAATAATGGATAAAATTTGTATCAAATACCTGTATCTAGGTAATTCAAACTAACATTCAACTAGTACAGGGGTGGGGAACAAGTTTGACATCAAGAGCAGAATTTTTTAACTGTGAGAGTCAAAGAGCCACACCACACACAGGCCTTCCAAGACGTACACACACAAACACGCAATTAAAGCCGTATTATTTTCCGTAAAACACTCCTCTCCCTACAACACGACAGCAAGTATTGTACTTGTGTTTATTTCAGGGAAAGTGTCCACCCTCAATACACACATCAAATTCAGCTTAGCCAGAGTTAACACAGCGACTACCCTGGAGGTCATGCAGATACCCCATTCCACACACACAGGCACCTCTCTCTCATCTCACACACACTCTCTCTCACTCTATTCTCTGCCTCTCTCTGACACACACAACTACTCAGTGACGTGCAGTGAGATTGATGGCTGGCAGATTTACGATGATAAAAACTGAATATGTCACTGTTCATCCAACAGTATTTAACTGGTAATTCTTTGTATCTCAAAATTCCTCTTTCAAAGATACACAAACATCTGGACAAAACATCCTTCTGGTGTGTGAATAATTCATATTCACAATAAACACATTACATACAGCATGGACCTAATTTCTGCTCATAGCCCCCTCACTCATGGTTTTACACCCAAGAGTCCCCACTTCCCATGAGTCTTGGGGGCTAACCCCCCCCCCCCCCCCCCCCCCCCCTCGCCACACTATTCACACTAGGGATGGGTATCATTAAGGTTTTAACGGTAATACTACTCTTATTGATACTGCTTATCGATCTGGTATTTTAAAAATACTATTATCAATACTTTTTGAGGATGAAAAATAAATAAATAAATAACAAATTAATCACATAAAGTGTTTTATTTCCTCATTATGCAACAATGTTCATCTTCTTAACCGTTTATTCCCTTTTGGGGTCACGGGGTTGCCGGAGCCTATCCCGGCCACTTGGGCGTAGGCAAGGGATACCCTGGACTGGTCGCCAGTCTGTCGCAGGGTGGAATATCCTCAATCACACATCCATTCACTCTCACACTCACACCTATGGTCAATTTAGAGTTGCCAATCAACCTATGAAGCATGTTTTTGGACGGTGGGAGGAAGCCGGAGATCCCGGAGAAAACCCACGCATGCACGGGGAGAACATGCAAACTCCACACAGAAAGGTCCCCCATTGATGTTGTGTTTTTCATGTCCCCCAGCCGGGACTTGAACCGGGGGCCTTCTTGCTGTGAGGCAAGAGCGCTAACCACTGCGCCACCGTGCAGCCCCATATGCAACAATGTTTTTTTTTTTTTTTTTTTTTTTTTGATGAAAAAATGCTTTTTGAAAAAGAGTTTTTTTGTGACTTATAAAACACGTTGGGCAGGCCCCAGGCTCCCTGATCCATTCTGCAACGGGAAGGGGAAGGGGAGCGGGGTGTCTTTGTGCCAATGGTCCTGCCCACAACTCAAAGGCAAATGTCTGATGAACTGCTGCCACTCTGCAGAATGTCCTAGAAAATGACACAGGTTTTTTGAATTTTGCAAAAAATGGCATAATCATAATTGCAATACCACTGGGAACGCTATTAAAATAGATCAAAAGATGATCAGAGGGGATCTTGAAAATGTTTCACTTTACTTTCTCCATAGATTTAGGAACTAAAAGGATTTATTTAGTGGTACCTAAATAACAGCAAATTCTGAGAATATGCCTCTCATCTCATTGGTCTACATTAATTGTAGCATTTTGTGAAATACAACTTTAGTTGGATCCATCAGCCTGTACAAAGATTTTTTTTATGTTTCACAATCTGAAATTTGTAGCTGGGGCAGTCTAATGAGATGAGTTGAAAACATTGAAATGTAGGGGTGTTTGATTCATTTTAACAACTCTTTGATTCATATATTATTTTGTGGTTGCTGATCCAATGCACAGTTGATATTAGGTCATTTTGAACTACCGGATTGATTCACCTACTCAAAATGGATCCAGGACATCTTTTAGCCAAAACTTCAACCAGTGTCCCTCAGAGATAAACACCTGGATACTGAACAGTGCAGGTGAAGTTTTCCAGATTCCTTGTATTTCTTCCAAGATAAACAAACAAGTAAACAGCTTCTCTGTAAGGCAAAACTTTCTAACAGTAGAACATTCTACCACACTGTCTTGTCACATCTTTATATAATTCAAACTGTTTCCAGACATTGAATTTTTTGCTGCCATCAGTAAAAATGAATCTAGCTTAAGGAAATGACAAACATTGACGATAACTTACTGTGGATGTGACAATCAAGTCTTTGCTGAAAGAATTCCACTGGAATAATAACTTTATGGGATTTGACTCAATGCAGGTGAAAGAATGTACTTTAGTAACAGTGGTACAAATTTAGATTCTGGCAGTTTACAGACTTCTTTGTGCCAAAGTGTCTGGGTGTATTTCAGAGTGTGCGGCTTGTGTTTGCTGTGATATGATCCCACGCGGCTGCTAATGTTGTGTGAAAGGTGTGGGCTGAGTGTGCTTGCAGGCCCCCTGTGATAAAGAGTTCAGGGACATTGATCGTCCTTTTCTTGTCGCCATCTTTTTTGTTCAAATGTCCTGCCTTTGTGTCTTCCCCATGATTGGACAACCCTATCTCGCACAACTGCCCACTGATCTGAGGAACAGGGTGGTCCAACTGTTCGCCCAGCGGGCCAGGAAATATTTTAAGTTCAAGTCTCTTAAAAAATAGAAGAAGCACAGAGAGAGGGGACAGTAATTGAACTTGAAAAATCATATAAGGGAAACCTTTTGTAATATTAATGACTCAAAAAGTTCCTGTACTCCTCATCTTTGCTGACTCTGTAGGTTTTTTTCCTAAATTATTCTAAAGTGCAAGGTAGGAGTCTCTCGTGCAAACATGGTAGGTGATGCTGTGCAGTTTTTTTAAGAAGTCTTTTCTAACCTCAATGTCAGACGCTTCTTCAAACTGTCACTGGTGTGTGCCAGCAGCAGCTGATCCTTCCTCAATAGATCCTCATTTAAGACCTTTTTTTTTACCAAATTGTTGCTGTTTGAGGCAAACAAGCTGTGAGAAGATTTATTCTACCTTAAGACCCACTCCGATCATCTTTTGATCTATTTTAAATGTGTTATCAGTGGTATTTTAATTATGATTAATTGATTTAGCCAAAATAAAAAAATAAAATACAGTCTTTTTCTAGGACAGTTTCTGCAGAGCTGCAGGAGTTCATCAGAAAATGTATTTATGGCGAGTAGTAAAGTATTTTTGGACTATTAAGTCGCTCTGGAGTATGACTTCCAGTACCCAAAAAATGCATAATGAATAAACAAAAAACATTTATAAGTCTCACTGGAGTATAAGTTTTACTTTTGAGAGAAATGTATTTTTAACAAAATGGATACAAGAACGTACAAAGGCAAATCCTAAAAATGGAAAAGATAACGTGAAGGAAAAGCCACATATGTTATTCAGGCTTGGTGCTTTTGCAGCAGTATTATAGTTATACACAGCATTTCACATGGGAAACGTCTAACAATGGGTTAACTCCTATCTTTCAAAAGCCTGAATGTTTTAGTATGCAACAACATCAACTCTGCGTAATTATTGGTAAGCTGCAGCAACAAGTCTATTTCAAGAACTCAGTTGCGGCCGATGCAGTTAATCTGAACAGAGAAGATCAAGTTGGCAGCAAAGTGGCACAATAATGGCATGAAGAATCCAGACAGAAAAATCTCTGTGCAGCCACAGCCAGTGGGAGCAAGGGATTAGAAAAGTGGAGCAGCTCTCATGCACTTGCAGCTTCAGCACAGCCAGACACACAAGGAGTCTGTTTTGATTAATAACAACAGAAAAAAAGTTATATTTCAATACTGCATTCTTTTTCTCCCTTATTATCAGTGGAACAAAAAATTTGTGCCCAAGCTTGAAATCAGCTACCTTAACTTCTAAAAGATATTTTTTTATAATCCTTGTTATCTATTGGCGGTTTTGGGTATTTTGATACCCAAAAGTGCAGTGTCTTCAGCGCAATCTAACTTCAAACTGACCACTCAGACTGTCAGCTTTTTTTATAAAACACAATTCTTGTAGGGTGCGTCTACACGGTCCATTGATGAATTCCCTCTAAATCCTATTTTCTGGCTCCCAAGCTATGCCTGGACTTAATCAAAACAGTCCATACGGGATGAAAACATGACATTAACATGTCTGTAAGTCTTATATTTCTTGTTTTACACCACAATTCTTACTGTAAGTTTGAATTCAGAAAATAATGAGGAAAAAAAAACAGGGAATAGTCTTAAAAACAGAACACAGCAATAATCAGCAAACTTCTTGAAGGAGAAGTCTCAAATAGAATATTAAAGTAAAAATAGCTATATAATAACATTTGTTTAACTTTAAACAAAGTTTTAAGCTGATGAATACATGACAAAGCAAACCTTTTATGTTGAGGATGATTTCATTTAAACAAAACTTATTCTATTGGGAGAACTGTGTTTACTAAACACAAATAAAATCCTGATATAGATTTAAATAAAAACTGTCTGTCTAAATATAAAGATTTAACCTGCCATAATGTTGCTGTATGTCTTAGGACTTGGTTTTAAAATATAGTTTTGTCAATATACGAATTTTGCATCAAAATCCATATTTCTTTAAGATAAATTAATATTATTATAAAATCTATTTTTCATCACCACAAAAATATGATTTTAGGATGCAAATTGTAAAATAAATTAATTTTGACGTTGATTTAATTAAACTGAACTGAAAAATAACCTTGAAAAATTGTATTAAATCAATTAAGCAATCTTAACCTCATTCTCTACTTTTATACACAGGTAAATATGGTTAGTTTGTCTTTCTTTCCTAAAGTTTATTTTGCCCATATGTAAAACTTACACGAGTTCTGATTATACATTTTAGGTTATATCATTAAGAAAGAAGCACTTTGAGGTAGTAACTAAAGCGGTTCCCCTAACGTTCAAAATTTAACCAGCTGAATGGGAAAAAGTTTAAAACCTGATGTCTTTATTGTGTTTCTTATGAGTACCACTTATGTAACAATACAAATGAAGAGTCACTTCCTGCTTCTTTTTTTTTTTATTCTTTTTCTTTTCCAATCAAATTAAAATCAGTTTCAGAGAGCTTGTTTTAATTCTGCCACCAATTTCCCGCTGGGATCAGTGAAACAATCATTCACAGGACTTACGCACTGAAGCTAAATCAATATTGTCACTGTGGAGTTTGCCAAAGTCTTTGACAGCTTTAAACTTAATTCCTTTCCCCCAGCTTCTTCCTCTGCTGTCTTCCTTACTTCTTTTCCCATGATCCCTTATTAATGAGGTATTCTTGCTGATACTGCATAGACAGGAAGCAAATCTCTAATACTACAGGAGGAACTTTACAAAGTAAAAGAAAACCTTATTAGGTTAAACAACGAGTCACCTACAATATTTCAATCCCACAATTCTTTGCTGTGTCTTTTTTAAAGCAATGCTGCCAATAAGGTATGCATAGTTTAAAACAGCTTAGTAAGTGGAAGATACGTGGAAGCAGATGAAAGAAAGAATCATTTACCAGTCTTCCCACCTCTTCTCTTAGGGGCTACCTGTTCCCAGTAGTGGTTTCCCACATAATCCCCCTTGATCAGATGGCTAATCAATTCTTGTGGAGGGGATTTACTGAGGCGTTTAGGTGTAGTTTATGCACGCAAGCTTCTGATGGAGCAAATTAGAGTAGTGAGCAGGAAGGATCTGACTGGACCTGACAGCTGTGACAGCAGGCATCTCCGATCTCACGGAACATCAAGACTTTGACACTAACAGCATGCAAACACTTTCACCTATCACATCATACATTTATTTATGAAGACTGTATAATCCAAAATAAAATAGAAAGCATCTAAAGATTAATTTGCTGCAATACAGAATCTCAACACTGATTTATTTGAAAAGCCAGATGGTGAAAGGTTTCCGTGTGAGCATGTATTGATTAATCTTATTGATTAGAGAGCATAACGCTCACATAAGCAGCCTGCTGTGCCATTACGGTAGGCTATAGATATCACACTGTCAGCCACATACCCCTACACTGATTTCCCAAGAAACAGACAGGTTGACATTTCACTGATGGAGTCCCGTCAACACATCAAAAAAGGAAAAGTTGTATAAGAGGAAAAAATGCACAGCAGCATATACTGTGTGCATCATATTATACTGAAATGAACAGGCAACTTTGTTCAAATCTTTGTTAAAAGCAAAAATTATTGTAAAATATGATAAATTCTTTAAATGTAAAATTTGATTGAACTACATGAATATATTTTAAGCACCTAAACTGAACATTGTTTTCATTAATATATTTTCAAAACATAAATTTCAAACTCTTGTGAAAACTCAGAAGAGGAGGAGCAGCAGGGAGCTTCATAAAAAGAACAAGCTGCAGACAATTTAAAAATAGAATCATAAATCAAGAAATATAACAATAATTGCTAACTGTATAACAGTAGTTGCTCCTTAGGGCACAATAAGTAAAAGTGTTTGCATGCTTTGTGTGGCGTAACCATTCTACAGAAAGAAAAGACTTATGAGAGTTTGACAAACACACTGACCGTGACTACAAAGGAGGGAGGAAACAGAGACCTAAAATATTCAAAGCTCGCACTTAACCCAAACAACAAAGCAAAGTAGTTTTAAAAAACAAAAAAATAAATAGTTCCTCTGCTGAAAAAGACAGGACACCAAAACCTTTTAACTTCACTGAAAAGGATTTCCTTTGCTTCTCATTCTGTTTTTTCCCATCAATGCTTCTGATTTAGTCTCATCATAAGTGAAATATATAAAACCAGATAATCCTTTTAAAAAATGTCTGTTTTTTTAAGGCGTTTCAACTATGAAAGACAACAGAAAGTCAAAGTCACAGACAGAGTATCTAGCAGTTTTGGAGAGTTCCTTCAGTGTCTTCAAATATACAAACTATGAATAAATTAGGAATAATTAGAGTATTTTAAAAGTAACAGAAAAACTGTTTAAACATGTAGTTAAATTCCATCCTTTCGATGATAAAGAAACCTGATCAAAGTTACAGCCAGCATTTGAGGCACAGCTTGTTTTTAAGTAAAGAATTAATGTTCTATGCATTGATATTCTAAAACAGTAACAATGAATTTAAAATTCTCTGGAGTTAAATCTGTTGTCAAGTCTTAAAATAGGATTAAATATTTGTTCCGGTAAAGAGTCGTAAATCTTTAGGACATTATTGATCTAATCAGCGAATTTCTAATCAAGGAGCAGATAAAGCCTTCCTTCACAAGAATTCAGAACTAATTTTATAAAAATTTAACATAAGGTTGATGCTTAGAAAAGCTTTTGAGTACAAGTAATACATACTTGAAAGGAAAGTGTCAATAGATTCATGACACTATTGATCAACATTAATTTATGAGTATTTTATGGGACTTTTGACAAACAAGAGCAAGAGCTCATTCCCTGCAGGTTATTCCTTAAAATGAATAGTGTTTACTTTCTTTATTAAAAGTCTATTGATGATATGTTGTTCTTAAAGTGAAAAAATGCATTGCTTTATCGATTCCAGTCTGTTGTATGCACAACAAATAGTGCCATTCAAAGTGAAAATATCATTAGCGGTAACCATAATCAAAAATAGGACAAAGACATCTTAAAAAATGAAATTAAATAGAAACACAAATCCATCTAAAAAAAACTACCACTTCCCAAAAGATAACAAGTTCCTTAGCTGCATTTTAGCCAAGTTCATAGAGTGAAGACAGCGGCAGAATCAATCAGTGCTCAATCCTCTCTGGTTTTAGAAGGACAACAAATAAAAAACTGAAGAAGCTGAAGATCTGGGAGAACGTGCTGGGTCATAAAATAGAAGCTCAGGGATGTAATCAAAAAGCTAAAGCTAAAGCTCCAAAAGCAAGAGGTAACATTTTATCTAAGGTAAACTGGGAGCCAGCACAATGCTGCTAAAATGAATGCAAAGTGAAATGCAAGTAAAAACAACAACGCCTCTCTTCCCAATACATTTCTGTCCCTATTTCACCTCGACTACATCAGCTCAGTGCTGCTGTTTTCTAAAGCAGGGGTTAAACTCTCAAACACTTCCTCTGTTTTGATGGACGATCACCCCAGCATCTGTTGGTGCTCGTGTCCGACGTCCAGCTTAAACATCCGTGATTCATTACGGCACAGTTAATTTGGACTGTTGTTCCTTGTTGTTGTCATTATCCACAAGGTGATTACACAGCAGCTGCTGTATCAATTTGTTTATGTCAAAGTGGAGTGTATAATGCGCTGGAAGTGCTTCTCTAATGGGTGTTGCAACATGAAAACACAAGCAGCATCTCTTGGTTGAGCGACACATACCGTCTGATGGTATAAACTCATGCGAAGATGAAAAGACCAAATACAGCACACAGGAGATGCTGTTCACATTTGAGAACTAAACAGAATACAACACAAACACCAAAAAGCTGTCGAAAACCCTGTCTGTTCATGTGTGGATGCAGCAGATTCCTGCTCCAGATGAGCACGGCATAAACACCAAAAACATGCAGTGGTAAGATACATCAAACACAACAAAAACACATCTGATAATGAAAAAAACACAGTTCGCCCTGAGAAATCTTAATCCTGTTCCCTGATAATAAAATTTAAATTATTCTCGTCGACACCACATCACTGACAGTGAAGCAGCTCTCAATGACAGGCCATTATTATTCCAGAGTGAGTGATCCACAAGAGGGGAGTGAGGTGAGTCAAGTGTTGTGTTTTGCTGTGTATAAAAAAAAATAAAAAATAAAAAACCACAGTAAGAGCCATGAATCATCTCTAAAATAAAAATCAATCCTCTTCTCCCAAACTGTTGCTGCAAATGAGTCAATAAAGAGAGTTATAATTAACTTCCATCTGTGAAAAATAGCATTCACCCAGCATACCAATGCGAGCAAGTGCTATAGTAATAAAAAAAAAGTCACAACTATCCATGTATAGGAAAAAACAGACAATAATGTTTGTGATGCTGTTCAAATTGTCTTTTGAGTTTCCTTTTCTAAGGAAACTCTGACTCCCTGGACGTCCTGGACCTCAGTTTCTTACCATTACCCTTCTTAAGATGTGGTGTGGTGTGTTCACTCTGGTCATTTGCTTCATATAAACAGAGCTGTTTGCTAAAGAGAGAAAGTAATGAGCCTTCAAAAGGATTTAAAAGTGGCAGCGCAATCAATGTCAAAGTCAACGTCACATTGAGCGACTCTTAGAACTCTCAGTTGTTGTCAAAAAAACACACTTGTCATTTCAAAATAAGAGCCATCAAAGAGAATGATCCAAATCTACAGCTATATAGCTTCCTTCCAGGGAAGGTAAATTAGGACAATAGCTTTTGCTAGACATCAGAAACAAACTTTGATCATTTTAAATTGAAAAAATGTAGTTTTAGTTGGTAACAGAGGACAAAATCTTGACACAGTGTCAGCAAAGACAGTACTACTCCAACTATTATAGGGGACCAAACTGTTAAAAGTAAAGAAAAAATTAATGAATTCCTCTGGATAGTTAACAATGCTGCTTTTCTATAATTTAACAGAAAACCATTTTATTTAAAGAAACCAAAGTTTGATTGTCTCTTTCGCTGAAGGTGTTTTAGGAGACATGTGTAACTTTTTTATATTTAAAATCAAATTAACACTAAGAGTAAAAATCAAATTAAAAATGTAAATTAAAAGAAAAGAAATTATGATAAAAATGTTTCAACTAAAGAAGGTTTTTATTACAAAGGTCATTATTGTTGATTACAAAAAAGATTGATGAATAAAAAATGTATTTTTATTCAAGTTAACATACATTTCCCACGAATATATTACATTTTTGAAATACTCTGAATTCCCCTTTACGTTTCATAGAAGTGGCTATGCCGCCCCCTATTGGCTGACAAGCTCAATACAAGTGTTGGAAACAGTTGTTCCCGTTGAGTAGGTTCTCAATATAAATGTCAGTTTGGTGCTTCCTGTTTGCGTGTTCTCCAAACAGCTGCGTGGGTGTTTTCCTCCTTCCTCTTACAGGCCAAAAACATGCAGATTTGGCTGCAGGGTAAACAATCCACAGAGGTGAGGGTGACAGGTTTTTGACTGTACGGCCACTGTCATGAGCAGACTACAGTTAACCAGTTATGATGAGACCTAAACAGGATGAAACATCTTTTGATAAAGGATGAATTTTCAGAGTTAAATTAACTAAATCTCTGACTTGAAGATTTTTATTTTTTTGACTCCTGGACTGGTTTTCTGTTTTAAACTAACTCCCTAAAACCTAACAAGCTGGAATGTGATGAAAGGAGGAAAACAGAAATGATGGAAAGAACAAGCCGTTTTCATCAATCATCAATCCAGATTGTGTTAACAGGAAATGGAATGGATCAAATGTCAAATAAATCCTATTTTGACTAAGCAGTTGAGTCAATTACAATCAAGAATGTGTGAAACCACATGAAAGTGGAAAAGTGTGCCTTCAGGACACAACTATTACAAGTAAATAAAAAAATGACATGGAATGAAATTTACTGTTTACACACAAATACTCAAAAACTCAAATGTATATGGCTGAGGGTAAGACAAGCACAAGCACAGGTGTTTGTGTTTGCACATGCATGGGGGTACAGGACATTTATTAAGGCTTTTTTCACCAGTTAGAATGAGTCACAAGTGAGTCATAGGATGGAGAAGGGAGTGAAGTTGTGCAAGTCGAGAACCTGTCTTTGCCACATTAGTTTGGCACATCGCAGCACCAGCAGCTCAATGACACAACCTAATCATTAAAAAAATGGCTATTTTTAATAAAACGGGAGCCAGAAATAATGATTCAACAATCAGTGACGCATTTCGCCCATTTGGGAGACAGGGGGGGTCTGCAACGATCCACTTTAAACGAATAGCTTCACTTGACAGTTGAGCGTGTAGGCGCCTATCCCCAGTGTAGGATCCGTCACAGGTAAGAGTTTCCTTCATTTACTCAGCTGAGGTATTTAAACAATAAATACCAAAGAGAGTGATTCACACTCACAAGATTAGATGCTCAGGCACAATCAAAAGCAAAAAACACAGAGAAGCTGGATTATTCATGGTATAGGGGCACAGAACCAGGAACACAAGTTTGTATCAACTATCTGCAGAGAATGTGCTGAGAAGAGGGGGAGAGGGCATGCAAACGGAGCTGAGAAGATACAACTCCCTTATCAGCCCAGCTGCACGGCTCTGACAAAGAGGGGAAGGGATACTGTTGCAGAGGAAGCTGCTGTGTGTTGAAAGAATCAATGCCATTTTAGACAAAGATGGAAAGATAGAGCAGTTCAGACAGTGTTCGAGAGAGAAGTAAAGTTCACTCACAAATAGAACAGTAGATTTGGTGAGGTAGATATATAAAATCCACTAATAATCCCCCAAAAATCTGATATCCCTTTTAAAACAGAGGCAGCCCCTTTGTGTTCTGATTTTCAAACTCTTTAGATAAACACGTTCAACCTCCATAAATGTATGCTGCCAACTGCAGTCCACAATTGTACTTAATTGTATGATTTCATCTAACTCTTCACTAGACTTTTCTGAATGTGAACACTTCTGTGAGTTCTGGATTTGTCTCAAAGCCTTTTTTTCTGAGTGTTATTTATGTAAAAAAAAAAAAAAACTCCCATAAGTAAGATTTTTCAACTTCAGATAGCTACTTAAAATGCAGAGAGGCAGCAACTCTACTTCAAGATTCACCAAGACAGCTCAGCTCCTCTCCCCATCTCTGAGCATGAGGGCAGCCACCCTTTCTGCTCAACCCTTGTTGCACAATAAAAGACGAGTACAGAATACAACCACACTCCCCCTGTCAATCTCATCCTATATTCTGCTGTAAGTCATAAATTAGACTCCAGCATGAGGCAGTAACTCTTCCGCAGACCCAAGGGGGCAATGCAGGCTGTGAGCCATGACCTCAGCACTAGAGGAGTTAGATTCCAAACCAGATCAATACTCTACTCTTCAATCAGCGACTTTGCCGTAAATAAATGCTCCAAAAAAGATTTAAAAGAACTCTTTTTTTTTTTTTTTGAAATTTTGATTGTAAACCTACCACTTTTTAGCTTTATTCAAAGTTTTTTTAGGTTTTGTAAAGGTTAGTTTTTTTCTTGTTTGGCCCTCTAGGTTATTGACATTTGTGCCAGTTTTTCTACCAGTTCAATTATTTTTTTTTTTTAATTTATTTTTTTTTATACACTGTATTTTATCCCACGAAGGGAAATTCTTTCTCCGCATTTGACCCATCCCCTTGGGGAGCGGTGAGCTGCAGCCGAAACCGCGCTCGGGAGGCAGTAGCGTTAAGGGTCTTGCCTAAGGACCCTCACTGGGTGATGTTAACTGCTCGCCATTGATATGGTAATTGCCCCCAGTACCATTGCTCATTCCCCTCCGGGAATCGAACCCTGGTTTCCTGCATGGTAGCTTCCCACCTTACCAACCGAGCTACCCAGCCGCTAAATTAATAACTAAAAGTATTTCAATAACCATTTTGATTTAGTTTATATTAAGTCTAAATAGTTCATATCTCTATATAATAGAACTACATTTGAGATAACTTTTTTTAAAGACCCACTTTGATAAAAAAAAATTGTTTTTTGGGTTTTTTTAACATTTTTTTTGCGTCATTTTTTTGATGGTGGAGGATATCTATAAAGAAAATTAAGCATAAAATTGAATTTCTAAGTATTTCTTTGTTCAAATCATTGTGAATCAGGAGCAAGAGAAAAATTGACATTGGAAAAAGCTTGTGACATAGACGCAACAATTCATTCAGATGCATCCACTTGCAGAAAAACAAAGAGTAAACAGATGGATGACGGGGTGTAGGGGAGGGCTTACTCCACACCAACAGTCCTGCCCACAACTCAGAGGTGAATTTCTAAGAAACTACTGCCGCTCTGCAGAAACTATGTTTTGGCGCAAAACAGTATAGTTATAATTAAAAGACCACTAGGAACACTTTTATAATAGATCAAAAGATGATTGCAGTGGGTCTTTAAATAAATCCAGAAAATAGTAAACCAGGTTTCCACCTGCTCAAACTTGCAGGGTTGCACAACTTTTAGCCCTTTGTCAACCTGGTGCTCTCAGAAGCCAAAAGTTGGGTGAAACAATAAACATCTGTCCAGACTTCTCCTCATCTTGTGTACCTTGACCTCAGATCACAGCGGGACCACCAAACAATGGTTTGGATAGTAGAAAACGTCTGTGCACATGAATACCTCTGCCGTGCCTGCATCTCATGTGTGGGCAACAGCTCCAGGAAGCTCCAAAATAGAGGCAGGAAGTTGATTTAGTAAAAAACAAAAAGGAATGTCATGAAACTATGTAAAACTGCTGTTAAATCAGGCAAATCAAAAGGCTTCACTTACTCCACGAGTCGCTCCATTGCAGCAGCTCCAGGCTTCAGCTGCTCTCCAGGGTTGGCTGGTGGTTCTCTTTGTAGGATGTCCTCTTTTTTCTTCACCTGGAAATTCAAATAGATGTGTTACCCCCTCCATACACCTCATAGTAAATGCTAATTAAAGAGAGGAAATTTATAAAAAGGCACGTGTGTAGTGCCTTACAATTTTCAAAATGAGCACTTATTTGAAAATTGCCACTTTCCCTGATGAATCTAAGAACACGCAAGACACTCCATCCTTGAAGCAGCAGCCTTTTGGTCTGTCCTCTGTAACTGTCAGTCCCTGTCTGTCTTTGGAGGGCCTCTAGAGCCCTCTCAGATCTGGAGGTGTTGAGTTTCAAAGTTGTCCTCACGCTGTGTGATTTATGACGAAGGCAGAGCAAAGTCTGGCTGCTCTGTTGTTGAGTTTTAAGTGTGCTCACGGTTCATATTCCACCCCTCCACCTCAACATACAAAGAAAGGGAAGAAGTGATGAATAGTTGAGAGGATTTTTTTTACATTTATACAATTTGGTCAGTTTAAAGGTCAGTTAAAAGTGCTGTTAATACTACTCTTTGTGAGACTTTTGACATGATTTTTATTAAGAAAATGCGTTATTAATTCATGAACATTTAACATTGAATTTTGTTTTAACAAATTTCTATTAATTTTTCTAACAACATTTATTTGTTGTCAGATTAACTAATAAAGTTTCAGCTTTGATCAATTTAAATATATAATACAATATGGTATTTTATAGCCAGACAAAATTGTTTTTGTATTTTTTTGTGTATGACTGGATGATTAAATTTTGTAGAGTAGTAAATCGAACAAGAACTTGCAATTCGGAAATAATTCTATATTTTGGCAGTGATACCTATCCTGCAGCCATCATGCTGGCCTTTCTTGGAGACTGCAGAGGCAGTATCATGATCTGGGGTTTCTTCCATTTTTCAGGTCAAAATCCAGCATTATTGTGCACCCCAAGAATCCTGTCACTATCTAAGAAATGCTAAATCCAATTTTTTTTATTCTATATTTACTTTTTTACCTTAACTTGATATTTTGATTGTTCGTTCTTTGTATCTTTAACTATCTTAAGTTAGCAAACATCAAACCAGCTAAAATGAAAAAGTCCAACTAAAGTTATAGTTTTTTAGGGGAAAAATTGCATACAAAAACTTATATCAATACTAGGTTGAAAAGAAAAAGACTAGCATTTATTTAAAAATAATATTATTTGCTAAAGACATATTCAGTTTATCTCTGGCACACACTTTGCACCAACCTTCTCCTCACTGAGGAAGACAAACCCTGAATCTAATTAATATCATTCATGATAATGTGAGGTAATTATGCAGAACAGCAGCACCTGGTTTAAACTTTGCACAGGTGCTTACACCTCTCATGCCCCCAAACCAACATTGTAATTAAGCAAAACATCTGGAGAGAAGGAAAATGCACAATTGGCTTCAACTGTCTCCACTGCCTCAACTCTGAGAGGTGAATGTCTTGGCAGGTGAACTTCAATTAAATCAGGGATGCACATATATCACGGCACAAAGTCAGCTTGGATAAGTAGACAACCTGACAGAAAAGCTCTGGCAAAGAAAAGACAGCCAGTACTGACAGAAAGTGCAGCGTTGCTTTACAAGATCAAGATACCAATTGATTTTGTATCTATAGAGGACATTTGTTTTTTTGTATTTGTTTTTTTGTTTAGTTTTTTACCAAATGTGAAGTGGTGGGGCTCTGGTAATTTTAGTTTTTGGTGGGAATAATTCTTTTACTCTGGTAGTCAGGAGGTTCAAAATTACTTTTTATTTGAGATAATTTAGACTTAGACATTATTTGAGCAACATTATGGATTAATGTATACCTTAGACTGCACATTTGTCCAATTTGACCTTGATTTTTGTCTGAATATAGTAAAAAAGTCAACTGTTTTGGCCCTCCATTACTTGCAACAAAATGAACAGCACAACAATGGAAGGCTTTGTTACTTGTAGCATCCAAGCTTTGATTTGATTTTCTCACTCGATTCAGAAGGAAGTCTTCATGTGTCAGCAATAGTTACGTTTCATTACTGGATCATCAATACCACAGAAACAGACTTTTTCCTCCTGCTTTGTGCAATTCTCTCAAGCCTCAGAGGGTTTTTAACTGTGATTTAAAGAAACCTTTCAAAAGCAGGAGCAACATTTCCCCTCATATATTATGCATCTGCATTTATCCACACCTGCCCTTCTCCAAGTCATGCATACAAGCTTTAACATGGAGTGCCGGCCAGCCAGTGCTTGCCAGACCTATCAAACATGCATACGAAACAGATGTATCTTTGATGTAGGCTTGTTCGTGTTGCTCCGTGTGCAAAAGCAAGTGAATGAGTGAGTGCGTGCATGGTTTTTTTTTTATTATTATTATTTTGTGTCTTTGTCGTTGAGCTTCCAGGCCCTGGGGGTAGAAGCTGGAGCGATGTGGCTGCGTGCCCAAACACACAAGTAAAGGTGGTGGGCAACCACAGATCTCAGGAACTTTAAATAATCTTTGCTAATAGATTTCACTCTGCATAAATATGAGCTGAAGCAATTTTGTATCTCATTAAAGCTAATCATAAAGTGCATTTACGGAGATGTATTCTCTCTGAACATGCTGTCCTGTAAGTTTTCCAAACACCTATAAATTCAGGGTTTTTTTGTTTTTGTTTTTATTGTTGTACAACTGACACCAGAGCAAAATCATGTCTGGATGTTTTGCTGGCATTGCACAGCAGGACAAGTATGGAACTGGTCCGTAATCGTGTCATGTTTTACCACCTCGAGTTGTGAAAACTTCCCTTGCACAACACTGTAAACATATATCATGATGAGTCACAACTGACAAGAGCTTAGTTTGCTTGTTATTAACTTCATTCAGGCTTGCAGCTCCTGATTAGTTGTGTCTCGGTGTGTCTGCTTTGCGGTCACACACATAGTAATGACATAAACAGCTCCGACTTTCCTCCCCTTGCTTCTCAGCTGACCCTGAAAAGTCACCCTGACCCCATCTTCCTGCTATCTAAACACATGTTCTCACAAGCTGCCTTACTTTTCTCCCCCTCCTCTCATCTAACTGTTGCCCACACTTGTTCACACTCACGTCGTTTTCCTTTTCCCCTTAGACTATTGTGTTGCTCATACTCCACTATTGGGGAAGCCAGTCATTTCCACATGTGTGCCGACTAAAAGCATCCCTTTCCTGAGTAGCAGGGTCACAATTTGCCTCATATAAACACAGGACACACCTTAGTACAGCACTTTTGGCGTATCCTTCATTACAGAGACACTACATACGTTTTTACGCACGGTTTGTGTTGTCCTTTTCTCTGCAAAAAGTTGGAGAACTTCACCTTTAAAGTTTGGGAGCAGAGTTGAAGACTGCAGCTGGAGTCTTTTGTGTCTCAACGTGCCTCTCACTGGGTTTCCCGAGCATTGTCATGACAACAGCGGGAACGCACCGACTCTGGCCTTTGGAAACAATGCAGCCAGCAGAAGTTTGAGTGCGGTGAACACAGATTCTGTCGTTTAGAACAACTTGGCCAATTGGAGACAACGAAAAAAAGCCAATTAGGACATGGAGACACGTCTTAAAGAGACTAAAAACACAGGATGAAATCGTCATCTTACCTTTTTGTTTGTAAGTTTTCCTCCCACGCAGAATTGTAAAGTAAACTTGGTGTGCAGCTTTTGACGCATCAAGCAAAGTGAGAAGTTTGTGTTGGCATTTCCCTGTGTGGTGCTGGAGCTGCGCGTCACATGGAACAGGAGGACAACGGCCGGCGCTGAGCTCACTCGCCCCGCCCAGACTCTCTCTGCTCTCGTGCCCGCGTCCGCGTGGAGATGCTTGGCTCCGCCCCCTTCAGACCTGAAGGTAAATCACTGGGCTTAAACAAAAGAAAGTTGAGGCCCATAAATGAAAAAAACATGTCTCCAAAGATATTTTTCCAAGGTGTAGAAGACTATAATTTTCCTAAAAAGAATTCCATTCATTGTAACCAAAAATATAGTCATCTATTGTTTTTGTCAAACTTGCACTTGTCAAAGTCACTGTGATGGATGATTTCAAAAATAGAGGATTATATTAATTAGACCTTAATGGATTGTGGACTTCCCCTTGCTTTTTCATGACCCAACTTACTGAAATTGTTCTACTCCTTTGAACTTCTCCAGTTCAAACATCCAGGGTGACACCGGCATTACCAGAGGTAATCCAGATTTACTGACGTTTCACATGATGGAGCACTAAAGATATTTAAAATACACCATAACGATGTTTTAAAGGGGTAGCCACCACTTCACAGTCACAAACAAAACACAACATGTTCATTTAAAGAACACTTGGAGATTGTGAGCACAAATAGGATGTAAAGATGTAAATAATACTACAAGGTCTTGGAAATCTTACATTTGCTTATGATTCAAGTTGAAAAACCTAAGCCATAAATATATTCAATCAAGCTTTAGTCTTATATTTTCTATACATACAATGTTAGCAGAGGTACTTTAGATTGTTAAAATATTCCCTATTTGCACCAAAAACAGTTTGTATGTCAGGTGCTACTCACTACTTTTAATAATAAATGTTTGGGCTGTGGAGCATTGCTGAGACGCTTGCTTTTTTAAGCTTCTGAGGATTCTGACATTAGCTGCAGCCTCTTAACCCCATGTGTCAGAGACAGGCTTTAGGGTAATGACAAAATAGCAACTGCTGGAAGACAAGCAAAATGCAATGCTTCAGAGTAAATTAAACTTTCTGATGGATAAATCTATGACCTCTCTGCAAAATGACCAAGCCAATTGCAGATATTTTGAATAATGAGTCACTTTAAAAATATGTCTGCTGCTTTTAACACATAATATATATACTTCTTGGTTAAGTAAATGCACAATAAATATATCTACCTTAGTACAACTGTAACTTGTCCAATGTTCACACCAAAAAATCTGAATCAAGAAAGTAAAAGACTTTTTTCAAGAAAATGTATCATATTTTCTGTCTTGCAAGAACATGTTCTCATTAAGAAAGTTTTTTAATAGCAAATAAAACTTAGTTTAATAAAATATGTATTATTGACTCAATATTCCTTTGTAAAATAATGGTTCTTGCTAATCAAGACCATTTTTCCTACTCCTTTGGCAGTTTCTTTTTTCAATTTTTATACATGTATGTATATATATTTGAAAAAACACCCCTCTCACCCTTCCGCGGGTGGTTTCTCCTCTAAGCTCTAACAGAGGCCGGGGAAATTGAGGGTCCTGCGCAGTATCTTAGCTGTTTCTAGTACTGAGCTTTTCTGGACTGAGAGGTCTGAGGTCTTTCCAGGTATCTGTTGTAGCCACTCCTCCAGCTTGGGGGTTACTGCCCCGAGTGCTCCAATTACCACAGGCACCACTGTCACCTTCACTTTCCATGCTTTCTCCAGTTCTTCTCTGAGTCCCTGGTATTTCTCCAGTTTCTTATGTTCCTTCTTCCTAATGTTCCCATCGCTTGACACTGTCACATCCACCACAACGGCTTTCCTCTGCTCTTTATCCACCACTACAGTATAATGTCTGGTTGGTTCACCATTACCATCCTATCAGTCTGGATCTGGAAGTCCCACATGATCTTTGCCCTCTCATTCTCTACCACCTTCAGAGGTGTTTCCCATTTTGACTTTAGAGTTTCCAGTTCATATTCTGCACACATTTTCCTGCATCCTATTCCAGCCACTTGATTGTGGCGCTCCATGTATGCTTTCCCTGCCAGCATCTTACATCCTGCAGTTATATGATGGATTGTTTCAGGCGCCTCTTTGCACAGCCTACACCTTGGGTCTTGTCTGGTGTGGTAGATCTGAGCCTCTTTCGCTCTGGTGCTCAGGGCTTGTTCCTGAGCTGCCAGGATGAGTGCTTCAGTCCTGTCCTGTAGGCCAGCCCTTTCTAGCCATTGGTAGGACTTCTTGATATCAGTCACTTCAGTTATGGTCCGGTGGTACATCCCGTGCAGGGGTCATCCTCCCATGAGGATCTGTCCTCCAGCACTGTGTCCTCTGCTCTCCATTGCCTGAGACATTCACTAAGCACACTGTCAGTTGGGGTCTTGAGCTTGATGTACTCATGCATCTTGGATGTTTCATCCTGGATAGTGGCTTCTACGCTCACTAGTCCTCGGCCTCCCTGCTTGTGGCTAGCATACAGTCTCAGGGTGCTGGATTTGGGATGGAACCCTCCATGCATGGTGAGGAGCTTTCATGTTTTAACATCTGTGGTCTGTATCTCTTCCTTTGGCCATCTAATTATTCCTACAGGGTATCTGATAACTGGCAGTGCGTAGCTGTTTATTGGCTGGGTCTTGTTCTTGCCATTGAGCTGGCTTCTCAAGACTTGCCTCACCCGTTGGGGGTATTTAGCTGTTGCAGCTTTCCTTGTTGCCTGCTCCAGGTTGCCATTTACCTGTGGAATTCCAAGGTACTTGTAACTGTCCTCGATGTCTGCTATTGTTCCTTCTGGGAATAGACCCCTCCTGTGTTGACTACCTTGCTTCTCTTTGTCACCATCCGGCTACATTTCTCGAGCCCGAATGACATCCCAATGTCAGTACTATAGATCCTGGTGGTGTGGATCAGGGAGTCAATGGCACACTTGCTCTTAGCATATAGCTTGATGTCATCCATGTAGAGGAGGTGACTGATGTTGGCCCCATTTCTGAGTCGGTATCCATAGCCAGTCTTGTTGATTATTTGGCTGAGGGGGTTGAGACCTATGCAGAACAGCAGTGGGGACAGAGCATCACCTTGGTATATCCCACATTTGATGGACACTTGTACAAGTGGCTTCCCATTGGCTTCAAGGGTGGTTTTCCACAGCTTCATTGAGTTTCCTATGAAGGCTCTTAGAGTCCTGTTGATGTTGTACAGCTCCAAGCATTCAGTGATCCATGTGTGTGGCATTGAGTCATAGGCTTTCTTGTAATGCTCCTCTGGAGTCTTTACCAATGCCCTTTTGTGTGTTGCTCATGTTTTGATCCATGGGCCTATTTATCTTAGTTGCAATACATGAGCTTCCATGTTGTGGAGAGACAGGTTATTGGCCAGTAGTTGGATGGGACTGCACCCTTTGAAGGATCCTTCTGGATCAGGATTGTTCTCCCTTCCGTTGGCCATCTGGAGTGAGTCCCATCTCTTAGCAGCTGGTTCATTTGTGCTGCCAGGCACTCGTGGATTGCGGTGAGTTTCTTTAGCCAGTAGGCATGTATCATGTCAGGGCCCGGTGCTGTCCAGTTCTTCATACCTGAGACTCTTTCTTGGATGTCTCCCACTGTGATGGTTACTGGATTCTGTTCAGGGAGGTTCCTCTGTTCTCTTCTCAGAGAGACCAGCCACTGGGAATTGCTGTTATGTGCACTCTCTTTCTCCCATATACTTTTCCAGTACTGTTCAGTTTCTAGCCTTGGTGGGTCTGATTGGCTGTTTTGACCCTGCCACTGAGCGTACACTTTTGCAGGCTGAGTTGCGAATTATGCATATATATATATATATATTTACTCTTTTCTTGGGGGACTGTTTTTGCAGTAGAAAATTATCTGAAGGTATATGTGGAGCTCTGTAAAATTACAAATACTGCTTTACCTGTGTAATAATTTTGCTATTATAACTGGATGTAAAAAAATGAATGTACACACTTTTAGTGAGATTGGTAAATGTAAATGTATTTGGTGTAGTTATTACTTATTTGTAAAAAAAAAAAAAAAGCAACTGTAGCTTGACTGAGTAACTGACTGCTGGTTTGGTTGGGTTAAATCCCAAGCTTAAAAATCTGTGTGTCCTAGGGCAAGACACTTAACCTGTCAGTCCGTTTGGACTTATCTATGCGTTTGTTTTGTATACCTATTTATTCCTGTCAGTAGTCATGGTGTTGCCGTTGGTAACCTAACCACTGTTTGGTGACACAGCATGGACAGTTCAACAGTCCACAGAGACATACAACCATTCACACTCAAATTCAAGGTTGAGAGAACACAAATAAATTTATAAAATACACACTACTGTGCAGCCCTAGTCTGGATGTAATAGATTATCATGATTAAACATTAGAAAATATTTATGAAACACTTTGTTCATAAGTAAACATGCATAATTGCATAATGCATAATAATCAAGACAGGTCTATATAGTTCTGTGTGTATATTCAAATATAATTACTTTTTGATTAAGTAAGATAAGAATAAAATAAGAACTTTATTCTTAAAAAAAATAGTTTGTACACAGTCCATGTCTTTGTATTTTTTGTATTTTATTTTTTGTATTCATTAAAGGAAAAAGAAATAAACAAATTGAAAATACTTATTTTGTCACTCATGTTTATTTCTATGACAGAACATATATGATACCACTAGATGGCAGGAGTGAGCCACAAATTGACAAGGACATTACATTAAGATAAAGGATTGAAACAAATAAATAACTAGTTTCATAAATCTCTATGATTTTTTTCTTTTTTAATAACCTAAATGTATACAGTCAAGAGTATGTCTTAAGCAACAATGTAATATGCAAGGCCAACAAGTATTTGTTTACGTTCATCTTATTTTGTCAAAGGTTAACTCGGCCATACCCGGATATCCTTGACAAAAAAAATACTCCAATGGATTGTGGGAAGTGTAGTTAAGAATCTCGTATTCTCTATGTTAGTGTACGTCTGTTGGCTTGCGGTTTTTCGGTTCCCACCATTGAGTCCCACGCATTTAACCAACGTAAACCCTGACTTTGCTCCAGAGATTCTCCTTCCTTCCTGGTCTGTTTGAGGTAGAACTCGGCGGTCTCGTCGGGGTTGGTAATACCTGACGGAGTGGAAATCATTTCGCGGTTCCTTGACCGTCGCAAAACGTTCTCGGAATGCCGCGTGAGCGAAGAGCAAGAAGCTAAAAATATGGACTTGTTGGGGTGATTAGTGTGTGTAGGCCGGGGGGGAACTTATCGGTTCCATGGCTGTGAAAAGTTAACGAGGGGAAAAAAACAGCAGGAACCGTTGCCCTCCTCCCCTTTCGAGGTAAGAAGAACCGGTTCGTAAGTTGCCTTCGTCCCGCTTTCGGACAGAGCCTTTAGGGGCCTTTAAGCAACGAAACACCGTCTTTATTTACAAGGTTTCTGAGATCCTCGTGCCAAATGCTGAGGCTTTTATCCAGCCGGTGTAGCTAACAGAATGGTTTGGATTCATGTCAAGACTCACAGACTTAGAGTGCCCACAAATGGATTACTTAGTACCATCTATAATTAAATGTAATTTTACACAACTTCTGTGGAGTAGCTAGGACCTGCACATCTTAGAGAGACTCATTGGCTCGCTGAAAGACACTTGACCTGGATGGATTATATGTAACCTGAATCTGGAAAGTAGCACATCAGGTTCAAGTCACCTGTTTAGAGTTCACCAACTCCGAGACTGGGTTTCATAAGTAATATTAAAGAGGTCAGAGGTTAGGAATAAACGAAGAAGAAAATAGGAAGGCGAGGACACTAGGGGGGAAGGACAGAACATATGGGTCATGAAGACATTACAGCCTCCAGCATGCCATGACATAAACTCACTCCACTGCTTCTTCTGGTGTTTCCCAGAAAAATGTAATCTAATCTTTCCCCTGATGTCAGCTGCTGGTGATTGGAATGGTGACTTACTTGCTTGCCGGCAGTTTGGTTGAACTTGGACAGGGGTACTTCTAAAAAATAATTACAATTCCTCTGTGTTTATTTATTTGCCGACTTGCATAGTCCTTCCTCCAAACTCTTTTGAAGAGCCTTTGACCTGGGAAATCTGTAGTCTGTGCACGATTTCTGGATTTATGTTTGATTTGTGCTTCATTGCCCAATTTGGCGTTAACTCTACATCAGGGGTCTGCAACCTGAGGCTCTAGAGCCGACTGTGGCCCATTTATCCCTTCATTGTGGCTCCATTTGCAGTTTTTGTCATGATTGATTTAGTTAATAAAGTTTTGATTTTTAACATGTTGGATAACACACCAAAAAATAGACCAAAAGGTTATAAGAATAAGCTTATAAAGCACTTATTTTGATCTTATAATCAGATCTCTTTAACACAGGAAGTGTTTTATTTTGAAAGGAATTTGTATGGGCTTCTATCCAAGGTAAGAGGTTGACCATTGTTATCTATAAAATATAGCAATTTTAAACATATTTAAAAGCCAGTTGTTATAAATGAATGCCTTATTGATCACAATAACATGGAGTGTAGTTTTCTAAATAGTGAAGTGGAACTTTGCAGCTCTCGCTGAGTTTTAGTCAAGAAGAAATTGACTAACCGGCTTTGGTGTTTATAGTCACACTCCAATGATTTATTTATCTATTCTAAAATTGTTCCCTGTGGTCATTTTATTAATATCATGCCGTTTTTAGGTCAAAATATTAAAAAAAACTGTGCGGTGTGGCAGGAGTTCATCAGAAATTTGCCTCTGAGCTCTGGGTAGGACCTTTCTCATCATGCCTTTGTTTACACTCTCTCTTGCTTGCTTACAGCCCCTCACGACCCCAAGGTGACATTAGTGTGGCAACAAAATTGGAGCTATCCAGCCGTACAGTTTTGAGCCACATGTCAGCTCAGATGAGGAAAACCAAGTTTTCTTTTTCATCTGCTCCTGTTTGAAAATGATCTGAATAAAGAAATGCTTAGAAATTAAATTTTAGGAATAATTTGAATTCATATATGTCCTCCATCATGAGTAAAATCCCACAATAACATGTTAAAAACAAAATTTTCATTGGAGTGGGTCTATTCCATTATATTCAGTTCTATTCGATTTGGACTTGCTCACCATGACACATCAAAATGTTTGCCAGCTTTCTTGTAGTAATACACGAGGAAAAACTGATAACACACATGCATGTTTACTGCTTTAAAAAGCGCCTAAAGCTGTTGGTGGATCATATTACTATAGAAATGTACTAAGCGGAAAGGCCAGGGAAATGAGAAGAGACAGTCATTGGGTTCTTCATCGTCAGAAGACTGAGTCACAGTTTCAAGGCTGCACAGGAGGCAGAGGAAAGAAAACATGTGGACAGATACCAGCAGTAATCTGGTTAGGCTTGTGTGCATTCTCCACACACTTTGCTGGCGAGATCTGTGGAGGAAGAGGTCAGACAAAAATGAGAAGTGAAAGAGAGGAAGGCCAGGCAGGGGCGACTTCTCACAGTAATGTGCAAAGACAGATGAGCAGGGATGCCTGTCAGTCACCGCTGTCATTAGGCCGACCCCTCTGGCGCTTATTTGTTTATTTATGGATTTTGGTATTTACTTGTTTTTGGGGACAGTGTCCAGTGTGGCAAGTTTTCTCCCTCCCGTTCCCAAATCGTAAATAAGACGTCTACAAATCGGGTTGTGTTGAGCTTTATTTAAATCTCTTGAACGCAGCCTTCCAGCGGTCTCCCTCTCTGCGCATGCGCACAACTGACACTCCGGTAATCCGCCTGGAGGAGATTGCATCCCCGTCCACTGTGCCCAGGCTATCAGCGGGGAAGATTTAAGCGATGCAAAATACGCCCGACGGGGAAACGGGAGCGGCAAAGCAGCGAACGGAACCGTGACGGGGGGAGAATCTGCAGCCGTTATGGGGGATTTTTACACCGCGAGCGAGCTCGCATTCGGGGTGACAAGCGGACCGGAGCGACGTCTCCTCGAATAAGACCGCGCGGCTCAGCGCTGGAAATGTGAGATGAACGCAGGCGGCAATGGAGCCGGCGGACGATGACATTTGCAAACCAAGCTGTCTTAATTGGATCGCCACCTCATGTTTTCACGTCTCCTGAGCCCTGGCATCGGTTCTCCTTCTGGCCTTTGGTCCTCGGACGCAGAGCACCTTTTTAAAGAAACCCCACGTGACGTCGCAGTGATGAGTTAAAGTGCGCTAAAAAGAAGCATTTTCGATGTTTTCCAACGCCTTCTGGGAGCATTTGAACTCCAGATTCAATCTGTCAAGATCGGGGACAGCTAATATGCATTAAAGATGAACTTTTTTCTTCTTCTTTTGTTCTAAAAGTCTGGATTTAAATGCATTCAAATTAAGTTGATCTCTGACAGTGGTTCTCTAGTAAGACTTGGTCCCTTTGGCTGCTTCATGTGAGATGACACAAATCTCTGCAAAAGTTGATGAACAAGAGTCCCTGCATGTTTGTCTCAGTGGGAAGATCAGGCTGAAGTTACACTGCAGCTCTCAGGTCATCTCCTGGCCCAGAGTTGAGAAATCTGCACCCTCCTGATCATTTTACCGATGCAGTGTAAAATTGTTAAATTCACTCAAATGTTTATGTGATTGTTTGAAATCAGAGTTTTATCAGTCAGAGGTGACGTCATTAAATGCAGCCTCTCAGGACTTTTAATGACATTTACCTCTGGAAGAAATGTAGGAAACCCCCACAGCAGCTGTTAAACTGGGGCGTCTGAAATTGGAGACTTGAGTATTTGCATCCTTGTAGTTTTGCCAAAGCCTCTCCCATGAAATGCAAAACATTTATTTTCCCTCATTGTCCATTTTGTAAATAACTGGACATACAAGGAGTTTTTTTTCAGACACAGTTCCCTTCTATATCTTTTTATTACTTACTCTGGATCGTAACGTGATGTAAGAGGGTTAGAAGATGTTTGCTCCGCACGCCCTGATGTTGGAACCACAGCAAGCACAGTTACACACTTGACCTTTTCTGCGTTCCCTGGTCCAAACATCAACACGAGAAAAAGGAGGCTAGCATGAAACGACAGAAGCTGGAGAGATATGACAGAAGGAGAACGTGAGGAACTATGTATAACATTGTGGAAGACCTGTTCATGGAGTTTTACAAGCACGAAAAATGTAAATATAAAAATTGAAAGCCTTACTTTTTTTTTTAAACTGCACAGACACAAACTTCTTATGTGTGTAGTTCTGTTTATAGGATGCCTGTCCATCTTCAAGTTATCCATATTTTTTGAATACTTCTTATTTCTTATTGCTGTATTTGGATTATTTTTACTTGAGGGGTTTTTGGTACTTTAAGATCCCTTGGTGGATTTCCACGGCAACAGCAGTGGATCCATTATCAACTTTTGACTCTTGAGAAAGCAAAAACAAAGCAGCCCTCTTATCACACGCCACCCAGAAACAAATCTATCGCGTGGTGATGGGGAGCTCGGCCTCATCTCTCGCTGCGGAGACTGAGTCGGACCATGGCTTTCCCAGCACCCCTTTTTCCTCCTCACCCCCTGTGGGCTGGCTCAGGAACAGTCACAGCAGTCCCGTGTGGGGTAGCACCTTCATCCCACGGCAGCAACACCCGCTGCCTCATCGAGAGCGGAGGTAAGAGCTGGGTTCGTCCTACTAGCCGGATGTTGACACATCTCTTGTTTGAAGCTTTCTGGTTGTAAAGCACAGCCTGCCATCAGCAAAAGCGAGGAATTATCTTAATTTTTTTTACATTATGATCTTGTTCAGCTGTAGCTATTTGGTTCATTAATACTTCATGTAGAAACTCCTTAATAGTTGATCAAAAATCCTCACTGACTGAGGGATTTTGTTACACAGTAGCATAGATAACATCCGCTTTTCCATTGGAGCTTATCTAATCAAAGCTCGCATTTTGATGTTTGTCCATGATGCACCCAAAATCTGCAGTAAGCTGGATTTGAAACACTAAATCCCACCTCCTCCTAGCTCAGTATAGGCTGCTATGGGGTATTGACTCAATGAAGCAGAACTCAATAAATGCAGATAACTTTTCTTTTGGTTTAAATAAGACCTAGTTACAAGTTTCTATTTCTTTCAATTTCGAGAAAACACCCATGTATGCCGTTATCAGCAGCTGAGGAGTTTTTTTTGTTTGTTTTTCTTTTTCAAACCCGCAAAGCAAGAGTCCGTGATGCTCCAAACTGATAAACATGAACGTCCAACATTGTGAGAGCTTTTTGTTTTTTTTTTCTACAGCGCACTAAGCAGCTATGTGGTTTGGCCTGTTTTGTTGAATCAACACTCTGCATCTGGGTAGACCTCCTTGGTAATGACAGCTCTTCTTTGTTTGCTTGTTATGTAAGAACAAATAGAGAAAGAAGTCTGCCATGGTAGGTTCCTGTAATTTCTCTCATTGCCATTACATCCAAAGTACCTGCTTTATAGGACTCATGCAGTGTTTTTACTGACTTATTTACAGCAGATCCTCCCAATCGTTCTTCATGAAGCTTCTGTAGATTTGTTTTCGATCTATTCTTCCCTCCAGCTTTTTATAGTTTTTTTTTTGGGCATGTCCTCTGGAACAGTAACAGGCAGGTGATATTGACCGTCTGAAGTGTATTGAAGTTGTTGCTGAGTCACTCAGGCCATCATGGTCTGGTTGTTATTGATTTTCAGAGAGCCGATCATATTTCCCCCACTGTGGATGTCTTTATTTATTCAGCATCAGTCTCCAGTTGGGCTTTCATCTTTCTTGATTCCTGCCGACAGCTGTCAATGGCTGCCTTGTGTTTGTTCTACATTTAACACCTAAAAGTTGTCTTGGCTTCCTCCTTAGACATTTTTAATGTAAACAAAGATTTTTTTTTTAGCCCTGTGTTAAAATCATTGACTTTGTATGAGAACTGGTGTGGTTATCACCAAAAGAAAATGGTTTACTTTTAGCTCCAACAAAAGGAAGTCAATTCAGTTGGCAATTTTGCAAGGTACGGACATCGCCAAGTTGGAACCAGAAACCGTCAATAAGCTAAGATTGGTCCGAGTCAATCTGAGTCAACATTTCTATGGCAACCACTCATCAATAAGGAGTGAACTTTTTGGAAGTCCACACCCCTACCGATTAAGAAAGGGCTAGAGAAATTCTGTCAATCAGACTTTTTGAATGTTCGATGTAAGATCACATACTTCTATTGAGGCATCTGATTGGCCAGTTTATGACTTGAATAACTTGCACTAAGAAAAAAGGGTATGAAAAAGGAGAATTAGCAAGAACGGTTTAAAAAAACATTATCAGAGTAAGAATGGTTATTCTGACAAATATAATAACTGAGGAATAGGTGTGTATTTCTCTTTAGAAGTCTGACAGGTTTTGGCTTCTTGGAACCAGTGCATACTTCCTTTATGAAACACGAGAGAAGTGGGGTCACCCAGTTCAGTGCTCATATACAGTCAGTGGTTCGAATACACTTCCTTTAAGCACCAACCGGTACATAAGTGAAACCCTAGTTTTGTCACATTTAGTTGTATAGTTTTTTTTTTTTTTATTTCTGCTTCTTTCCAGAAACTGTTCCTCCATTATCAAGCAGTCCACACCATTAGTCAGCTGAGAGCATTAGCTCAGGTAAACAGACTATTATAGTCCATTTTTACCTGTTGCTGGAAGTCATAAAGGGACACTTATGCGAACATCAACTGACATCAGATGGTCCAAAAAAACTGAAGGAAAGCACTTAGAACCCCATCTTCTATCACTATTCACCCCAACTGACACACATGTGCTTTTCCACACAAACACAGCTGCACAAGTCTAGCCATGGTAGGCAAGCTTTGCTGAGTTGAACATGAAAAACAGACAACAGAACACTGGAAGCCCCCTTCTTTTTTCAGCCGTCCTCTCCTTTTTTATTCTTTTTTTATCCTTGAGAATGCATATGCATTGTTGTTTTTTTGTAGTTCCAGTCATAGCTTTAGGGAAGTGTAAGGGGGGCATGAAATAGTAAAGCAACTGTGAAAGATCACTTATGAAAAATCGTTCTTAACAAGCGCAGAAATGTAGTGTGTGAGCCGACCTTGTCTAAAAGCTTCACTCAGCGGTGCCACTTTGCTTTATTTATTTGTTCATCCTCATGTTATCATTGTGTTTTGTGGCCTTGAACATCTTGGGGCTTTTAAGCCTCAGGAAGCTCTGCAGAGCGGATCCCGGCGTCTCTACCGTCCCAGCATGATAGATGATTCCGTTTATCACAGCTCCATTCACCGGCCCTCTTCTCTTTAATTGGATTAAAACCAGTCCTCTCGGAGTCGAGAAGCATTGTCACTGGCTGTGTTTATGTCCGCTTCACGTCGGCTTGCCTTCCCTCGCTGCTGCTGTTTTAAAGGAACGGGCTTGGTGTCAGGACAGTTTGCAAATCCTCTAGAATTTGTTGGCATTAACATTTTCTCTAACAGTGAGTGAGGCTTCCTTTGAGAAAACAGAGCTGTTGTTGCAGAGCAATAAATAAATAAATAAATGAATAAATAAATAAATTGCCTGTTGGCACTGCGGCTGACATGATTCCAGATTTCCCCACTCTTGTTGCCATGGAAATCTGTAGCATATGCTCAGTAACCTAATTCCATCAGGCCCCAGATAAGACCACACATTTGAACCTGGCAGCCTTACACGTAAAAGGCCCCCTCCATTGTTTTCAATGTATGGAGAAAACGATGAGAAAAATATAAGGGTTTGCATTCATTCTCAGTGCCAACTAAAAATGGAGATTATTCCAGCTGCCACAGAGCAGCTCCTTTGGCATCGCGTCCCCCTTTCTGCAGCTTTCTGCCAGCTTCCAGCATTGCTGTCACTAAAGTCTGCTGAACCTGAGCCAGACAGTTTCCCTTGTTTAATGATTCAAATATCTGCAGTTGTCTCCAGTCCTGACACATTTACCTGTCAGAAATGAGCACAGGTTGTAGAAAAGGAGCACATTTTAGCTTTTTGGTGTTAGTTTGTGAGATCCTGATCATCCTAAAGTTCCTAAAACATGCTTAAAAATAACAAAGTTTATCGTCCTTATTTGATTGGAATAGGAACCAAAAATAAACGTGGATCGTTTTCTTTTTTTGTGAATGCTTCCCAGTTCTTTGTGTCTAACATTGTGTCTTTCTTGGGAAAGCTGCAGTTATGCAGAGCAATGACGGCATAGAGGCGGCGCTCCAACTCGTCCCTCCTTCCACAGCTTCACGTTTCAGCATGTTGAAATGTTTCAAATTCACATTTTTATCTGCTGCTTTCAAGCTTGGCTTTGGCTACTCCTCCACCTTTAAAGAGCAAAGTACTAAATTCATTCCAGACCTGTACTTATTGATGAGTCATATGATGCCATAAGGCAGTACTCGGAAAATGGAAAGAGGCTTTTCCACTTAAGATCTGTCGTCTGACCCTGATTCTGACCCTGAGGGGTCTTCTTAAAGAATTTATCGTGGAGGGGAAAAAGAATAAAAATCAGTGAAAGGTTACAAGACTGCTGTGGATGGACTTTAACTGAAAACTGCTCTTTCTGCTGCTCGTAATGTAAATCAGCACATAGATTCAGATCAATTTTAAATGTGCAGCTCATATAAATAGGTTCCTATAGCACAGTAACATAATGTGCTCTCATGTAATCTGCTTGTATTTACTCGTTTATTTCGTCTCATAAACTGAGCTTTTATCAATAGACTAGCTCAACAAGCCTAATCCTAATAGGCACTGTTGGTACACAGCAAAACATATTTTAAAATAAACAAACTCATCATGTGCTGTTTTAAAATTAAATGAGAACTTTTCTAATGTTTTTCCTTCATCTTAGCTTGAATTGTTTGGGACTGATTGTAGATTGTAGCACATTGAAAAACCAATGAGTGTAATACCTCTGTGTAAAATCTCAGATCAGATTTTCTTTTAAGATATTTTCTCTTAAAGGAGTAATTTTGTGGATAAAAAATGTTTTATTTTGTTGCTTACAATTTAAAAAATAAATAGATTATTGAGTTGCACCCTTTGCGGTTCCGCCTTAAACCTGTGTGCTGTTTGGTGCCAGCAGTTAGCTTGTTGTTGAACAGTTGTAGTTGTGTGTGTAAGGAAGTGCAAGGGTGCCATGAATTATATCTGAAAACTATTCATGGTTTTGTTTAATCCATTTTGTTTAATCCATTTTTCCAACATGCAGCTGACCTTTAAACCAGGAAACATCTGCAGGTGTTTGAATTACAGTGCCACACCACCAGTCTCTGATCCTTAACATTTTTATTGTATCCCATTTTTCAAATACACAAGGTTAAAAACTATATGAATAAGAAACTCAAAATTATTCTGTTTAAATTTGACTTTTAAACTGTTTAAACCTTTCAAATTTTTTAAGACACACCATTGTGATGTTTTAATTGTTTTTTGATTTAGCTTTTTTGTTCTTTTTTTAAAGGGTAGTATACGGTTTTACTCCAAGTTTAATTGTTGTTTTCCCTCAGTTATAACATCATATTTTCCCGCACAATTTCATGTAAATGCTGTGTTTGTCTGTCCTTTGGTTTGTTGGAGCACTTCTGTTTTTTCTCTCCTCTGCTTTCATGCCAGATTACTGACTCATTTATTCTAAGAAACAGCTTCCGACTGCATACTGATGAATCATTTACTAGGAATTGAATTAGTATCAAGTCAAATATTGAGTATGGTAGACAAAACGAGATTCTATAGTTATTTCTATTTTTTGTTTCTGTTTTTTAGTCTTTTTTTGCTCTTTAGATTTGTGTTTTAACAGAAATCTGTCATTTATTAGACTCTGTAATGCCTTTCAATAATTGTTTCTAATTCAAATAATTAATCTTTTGAAAAATAAGTTAATATTTAATTTATAGGAAGGTTCTTTGTCACTTTTTTTTACCTTGAAACGGAAACATTATTTGGTCAATGTTAGACTTTACATTTACAATAAAAAAATAAATGATTTAGAATCAAACCATACATTTTTGGGAATTCAACATTTTTTTTAAATCAATGTTTTTGACTTAAATCTGTCAAGCAGGAGCACTCTGCCCCCTCTGGTCAAGGAAGGAACTCCACGTTTCCCTCAGGCTGTGGGCTTGGAGCCAACACTAGAATGGCAGTGCTAATGACTGTCGCACAAAGGCCAAATATCTCACAGTCAGGCAGCGACAAACTGGCACAGTTCAGCACACTTGATCTCTAATGGAGTTTAGTATGTAAAATAAAGCAGATAAAAACCACAGTTGGTTGATACTTTATATTTTGACTTACTATTTTAGGATTACACTTGTTTGTAACCTGTAGGTTTTGTTTCCCCCCCCAACTTTTTTACTCCATAATTGTACAGTTTTATCTATGATTTATATTTTCCCACATTAAAGCTTTTCTGTAAAAAAAATAATATTAATCTTTTCTTATGTATTCAAAGTCTGATAACAGTAGGTACCGTAGATTTAAAAAACAAATATTGTAGTCCTTTTTTTCCCTCTAAAATTAATTTGGATTGCATGGAGGAAAAACTGCACAGATAGCTGTATGCATTGTAAACTGCTGGCCAGCTGCCCAGGTCTGCTCTAGTGAGAAGCTGAAGTGGGGCCTTTTAGAGCAGCTCCAGTGAGCACAGGGCCAAGGACAAAAGGTGTGTGCACTCCTTTGAGGGAAGGGAGCGTGAGCATGGAGAACATCCTTTTGATAGTGGTTTAGAGATCACAGGCGGTAGTGCTTCATCTTCTGCTGCACGCACTCGCTGGACTGTTACAAAGACAAGAGCTGGACTGACATAAAAAAAAGCAGGAACAAACTTGGTTTGTTAGTTTTTTGTAAAACATTTGTTGTACTTGTGACTAATTGGTTAAAAGAAAAAATCTTAGACAATCAATTTAATAGGAGTAGATCTTGAATTAGAGTATGGCAAAGTTGGAGATGGTTGTATACTACAGAGAACTACATAGTGAGACAAACTCCCTGGATTTGTGGTCTTTGTAGGCGTTCTTGTTTAAGATTAAACACAGCTGACAGTCATAAAAGAGGCTACAGGGTGGAAGCTGTTATCAAACACGAGGCGGTGACACTTGCTGCTGCTGTCGTCATTGCTGTTGGCAGTCCTCAGATAGACCAGCCTTTGGAGAAGCAGACACGGTGTGAACATGTGCCATCAAAGGTAGCATGTGGCTGCCACTTTGTTTACTCCCAAGGAAACGCTGAGCAAACCTAGACTGAAAAGTAGCCTCAACAAACAGATGAAGTTCATAGCAGATTTAAGTTTCTTTTCTTTCTTTAAAGCTGTAAAAAAATTTGTAGCTTCTGGTCACTTTGAATATTCTGGGATTTGGAGATGATGAAGGAAAGAAAAACTTTCTTTTTTCCTCAGGGGAAAAAAGTTCTTTATATTGGAGTGCTGGGTTGAGTTTAGAAGGATGAATAATGCATCCTAATATAAAGTGACTTCTGCCACTTTAATACTTGTTTATAATGTTCGGTAGACAATATTGAGAATGGAAAAATGCTTGGTTTAGATAAATATGGCACATACACACTCCAGAAGAAGCACGCAACAAAGCAATTGTGTTTGGGAAGAGGAAAAATGTTCCCAGAATACTGAAAGTTTTAGTCAAGGTTAACTAAGAATAAACTAAGAATAAATGATTTGTCTGAATACTTCTGCGTCTGCCAGTGAAATAGGAAGATCAAAAAAACAGTCAGTACAATTAGACTGTAAATCACTTTTAGGAAAATCTCATGTTAAAAATGGTTTTGAACTCGTCTCCAACCATTGCTAATCATGGCCTTTTGTTGAAGCAGCCATAGAGCTCTCTGACTTTGTAACTTTGACAGTTTGGGGGCAGCATTTCCCCCCCTGGGAATCAATGTGACACGCAGTGTACCATCCTAGCTCTTAGCACCTCATCCTGCTGAAAATTCCCGCATTACTTCCTCTGCGCCAGTGTTCACACATGAACAGCCTGATTGACAGTGACATTTATGGACTGGTCCTGGCGCTCTGACCCTTGGGGACATCCATGTCCCCCCAACCCCTTCTCTCTCTGTGATGGTCCTAAAACACTGTTAATAAGTCAAATCGACTGAACTGTAGGCCCACACACACAGGCGATTACAAATGCAGCCCAGTTTGAATGAAAACTTGCTCATGCTTTGTTTTTTGGAAACATAGAAAAGATTTACTGTAGTGGCGAACAGTGCCAATCCATTTCTAATAATGTAAAGTTGATCATTAAAAGGAAAAACCGCAGGAAAACCTTGAGAAACGACATGTTTCTGCCTCAGCCTTGTTTGGTTTTATGTATGGGTGAGAGCTGTTTTAAGACCATTTGAACAACAAAAGTATTATTAGAATCTTCCAGAGTATTGCCAGTATTGATATACCTGCCCATTTAAAATGCATTTGAGAAGATTGACATGGCCTGAAGCTACATCCATGTGGGCTGCATTAACCTTCACTAGGCTAGAGAGTAGTTCTAATATTGTGTGAATGAGATCCTGTGTGTTTTTCCATTGTATTAAGTGTCAATCAAAAGAGCTAAAGCAATGTAAGTTAATGTTTTGAGGCAAGAAACCTCAACTTCTCTGCTTTCCTTTCCTCTGGCTGCTCCACTCAGTGCTGCTTCTCTCTGGCTCTAATCAGGTGGCCATTATGTATAGATTTACTACCCCCAGTGCTCCTAGGAGGAAGATTTAATTTGATATTTTACTGCACTGGCTAATCTTTTCCTCTCACACACTGTTCTTATTTTGTTTACTTGCAGTTTGACTGTTTGTCTAGTATCTTCTCACATAATCAGCTTCAGACACCTATTTTCTGACTTTTGAATTGCTTCCTTCTGTTGGTTTTCACCTTGTTTAAATATTGTTTTGAATATTCCTGGATGGGGGGGGGGGGGGGGGGTCGGACTGTGCTGTTTGTTTTCTTTTTCCTTTGGCTGTTCCTGCTGAAAGTGTTTTACTGGTTGAAGTGTTTGTTTCTGACTCATTGTTTTAATGTTTCACAGCCACTCTCACTCTCCCGGCTCCATGGCTGCAGCGGTACGTAGCAGTGAGTGGTCCTGCGGACGCTGCACCTTCCTGAACGCCGGTGCAGCACCTCGCTGTTCCATCTGCGAGGCGCCGCGCCAGAAACCCGATCTCAACAAGATCCTGCGGCTAAGTAGTGGCGAGGAGCATCGTTGGGCGTGTCCCCGTTGTACCCTCAACAATCCCCTGGAATCTGGAGCCTGCTCCATCTGTGGCTTTGGGCCATCTTCTGACACTCGCAACCCCCCTACCACTAGTTTGGCTGCCACCTCAAATGGGTTTCAACCTTCCTCTGATGAACCTTCAGCCCCTACCATCACCAGCACAGTTTTACTGGAGCCTCATGGACAGAAGCCAGCTAAAGAGGAAGGCCTAAGGCCACCCGAAAGCAACGGAGAAGGGGGGGATCTTGGGGGGCTGCACTCAGGTTGGGCTTGCCCACGATGCACTCTCCACAACACCCCCATGGCAATGTCATGCTCAGCCTGTGGAGGACCCAGAAAACTGTCTTTGCCCAAGATCCCCCCTGAAGCTCTTGTGGTGCCTGAGGTGCGTACGCCTGTCCAAGGGTTCCCAGTTCACACAGCCGGGTCAGCACCGCTGCTCATCGACCTAACGGACGACTCTCCACCACCTTCTTCCTCTGATCCTCAAGAGTCCCCCCAGGGCACTACTCAGACCCTCTCATCCTCTTTCACCCCCTTTTCTTCTCTACAGAACAACCCTGTGCCCCGGAGCAGGAGAGAGGTTCCCCCTCCTGGGCGGCCTGCTGCAAACACTCCAAGCCCCACCTCCCCTTCAACAGCAGTTGTGCCCCCCCAGCCAGGCCCACAGCAGCCATCCAAGCCCAAACACGCTCAGCCCCAGGAACCTTCTTACCCCAAAAAGCGCCTCAGCATCTTGGAAGAAGAAGATGGTCAACGCCACCCTAAATCCTCCTCGGCTGTCTCCACCTGGAAGTGCCCCAGCTGCTCCTTACCTAATTCAGGAAGTTCATCCAAGTGCGAGGTCTGCAGATCATCCCGGGCTGGCTCTGACCTCATTGACTTAGTTGGTGAGACGGTACGATTTACCCCCGCGAGCCCCTCTAGTCCGGACTTTAGCACCTGGGCCTGCTCCAAGTGTACATTGCGCAATCCTACTGGTGCACCCAAGTGTTCTGCTTGTGGTTCCTCCAAACTGCACGGCTTTCAGGAGCAGCAGCCTCTTTTGCCCCGCTGCTGTACCAACTGTGGCCTCCCATCAGGGCCAGGCACCGCACCATGCTGCTGCACGCCTTCCTCTGGTCATAAAGCACGCAAACAGGCCCGGGGGTTTCCACCTTCCTCTTCTGCTGTGGTCCCTTCTGGTTCTTCCACCTTCTCCACCCCCTCTAACCTCCAGGAGAAAGTAGGACAGTGGAGCTGCCCAGCATGCACTCTTCTCAATGACATTAAGGCCAAGAACTGTGCAGCATGCCACACAGCTCAGCAGTACCTCACGCTCCGGAAGGTGGTGAAGCCCCTGAAGAGGAGGGAGAGTATGCATGTGGAGGCTCGTCGACGAAATGATGAAGGTGAAGCCAAAGAGCTTTGGGAGAACATTGTCAGCTTCTGCAGAGAGGTGAGAAACATGTCAATAATACAACCTTTGTCCACACTGTAGTCATTTCGGTTAGCTATGGGCTGACTACTCAAAGTACTTGTACTTGAGGTACTTGAACTTTCATCAGGAGGCTATAGAGATTTGGCAGTTGTGGAGGATTTGTCCAAGTGTACTTGACCATCCATTCACATAATAGCTTGTATTCTGTGTTTCCAAAATGGTTTGGCCTTTTACTGAAGTTTCAGTGATGGTGCAATCTACCCAACCCTGAAAACCAGACACGCCAAATCCGTACATTTTAATTCAACTACCAGAGAATAAAATCACCTGATGCCTGCTCCAGACAACAGTGAAGGGAGACGTTATGAAATTGAAATATTTAATGAAAAGCGCAACTAATTCTACCAATCACAGGGGAAAACTGTTCAACAAAGGGTTTTTCAATAGTTTCTTGTTTACATTTTACATTCTAAAAATGACCTGCCATAGGTGGTTATCTTTCTTGTTTTACAATTCTTTCCAATGTTTTAGCCTTTAATTTTATGCACTTAGTCATAATGTGTCTTGTTTAAACTCTGAGTTTGACCTTCATAGAAAATTAGTCCAGTGTTAAAGAATGAAACCAAAGATCTGCTCGCCATGCAGATTTATTTAATTCTGGCAAGCTGAATGCATTCTGTACAGGAGAGAGAGGCAGCTTGATTGACAAGGCCTTACAGCCAATCAGGGCACTGTAAAAGATAATTTAAGTAAAAAAGCATGCATATTTCCCCTTAAACAAATCTGCGAGACTGTGAAAGGTGAACTAAATAATGATTTAAATAGGAAAATAGTAATAAATATACAGAGGAATACTCTTGACAAAGGAACATTCTGTCACTTCCTGGAGCTTGCATAATTTCTTTGCTTTTGCATTATGTGTGTTTTTTTTTTTTGTATTCAAAAAGACTGACTCACAGCTGATTGGTGTGAGTCAGTGTCACAGCTGCTTGGCGTTGCAAACAAACCTCCCTCAGCATGCAAAGCAATGTCATTCTGCTCCATTGTATTACACCTTTCAAGCTCACGTTGTCTCTGCAGAGGCGAGCCTTTGAGAAGCCCTTATGCATGGAGGACTGACGAAGCGTAGCGCTGAGACAATTTGTTCATTCCGCTTATGCTAATGCTGATGAGACAAATCTGATTAAGCCTGATCGAAGTGGAATGTAAAGCCGTTTGTATGCAGGTGGCAGCCATATACAGTGCGTGCTTTATTACAGCTGCATCCCACCACTCATCCCATGTTTACAATAGTATAAGGTGAGATCAGAAATGCATTATTAATGCCTTCTTTGAAAGTCACTCACAGGGCTCATTTTAGTGAGCGTAGGAGGGAAGCTGGCTCAGTGGGGAGGAAGGATGTTGGAGATCCCTCATCCCCACCCTCGCTTTTCCTCTACGTGCTGCCTAACCTGAGATTGTCATTTCAACTAAAAAGAGTTCTTTATTTTTGGCTGTTTTCTTTCCTGCTCAGATAATTTGCATTTGTCTTCCAGTAGCTTTGCCCTCCTTTCTTTCCTATCTTTATCAACCTGTCTCCTTCCATCACATCTGTGTCCTCATGCTCAGTCCCTTTTTTTTGTAAAATGATGCCTGAAAATATGTTCCTGTTGCTCCCCCACCAAAATACCTGAACCCAGTTATCATGCTCAGGTTTTGTGCCAAGGTGACTTATTTTTAGCCAAAGAGAATAGGAGCAGGTCTGTTTTTTTTTTTTTTTTTTGTTACAGTGACTTTAATCCCTAATTGCATCAGTTGTGGCATTTCAAAGTGCTCTACAAAAGCTGTTGGTCATCAAATAGGCAATCAGCAGAGATGGAATATTTTCTGAAGAAATATTCTCGTTTTAGGAAATTGCTGTTTGTCCGTCTCAGCTCCTTGGTTTCAACTGGATTTGATTAGCTTTGAGAACGAGAGGCGTGAGCTTGATGCCAGTCTGCTTACTCACTACGCCTAGCAGCTATCATTAATGACCTGAAAAATACAGCAAAGCTTCCAGGTTTTTTTCCCCCAAGGGTCTTAAAAAGCCTCGGTTAAATGCCACGTTTTAGCAGATTGTTTAGAAAGTTTTCCCCTTATTCTACTGTGTTGCTTGAACCATTTTTTTGACTTCAGATTCACAAAGTTGATTAGAAATTGTGATTACATGGATTGACATCTCTGTCTCTGTAATGGCTGATTCCTTTAGTTTTATAATTCACTCCCTGCACTTCATGGGATTGGTGGGGGATGCTTTTGGTTCTGAAGGTTTGGGAGGAAGCAGTTCTTCTTCCTCCACACAGGATTGTTCAGCAGCCGTCATACATTTATCTAGGTTTATCCAGGTCACCATGACCAAGGTCACCTGGTGAGGACAGTCTTACTGGCTCAAGATGACTGATGGGATGTAACTAGAAAGGATCCCTTTTCATGTTTTGTGTCTTTATATTTGGTTCTCTTCACCAATATGTCCCCAAGGTCACACCTGATCTGTCCTTTTATTAAAAAAAAACAACACAAAAACAGGTGACTTATTTATCTGTACAATAAATGCAATCAAAGGGTCACATGGAGTCCTTGACTTGTTGGTATACAGAAGGATTGGAAGTGATTTCTTTGGTACCTAATGCTGCATTGACACCAGAAAAGCATTTCTGTAAAACACCTACCAACTTTTTTTTATATATATTTTACTGTGAGCTTCTAGATATTCTTAGCAATTCAACTGAATAAACCCATTCACTTCACTCTGGTTAGAAAGCTGGATGTGGTTTAGCATGTGGCTTCCTAGGTATGTTCAAGAGGTGATGAGCAAATTGCATGTGCTTTCTGTGTCAGTAAAGTCCTTAGATTTTTCCAACATCTACTGCAATTTCTTTTGTAACTTGCATATTTGTTATTCATCTTTTTTCTGTAGAGGATGTTGTGAAACAGCTGGTTTCCTACTTGGTACCATGACGACAAAGAAATCAGTTTTTTTGCTACTTGTATTAATGAGGGAAGCATTTGTCCTTTTTTGACCCAGAATCTGGGCCTCATGGGATTGCCTGCTCTATTGTCCCTATAGAAACCAAAACTGCACTTCAGGGTATATTTGTTTATGCTCCTATATATGCCACTTCTCATCTACATTGTGACATTCTATGTGTATCTCTTGTCCTCGGCCAGAACTCTGTGAACTTTGTGGATGACAGCTTTCCCCCTGGGCCTCGCTCCGTGGGTTTCCCAGAGGGGGACAGCGTCCAGCAGCGGATCAAGAAGTGGCTGCGTCCCCATGAAATCAACTGCAGCAACTTCAAAGACCGTAGCGTCAAGTGGTCCGTCTTCCGCACGCCAAGGCCCTCTGACATCCTCCAAGGGCTCCTTGGAAACTGCTGGTGAGTTGTCACAACAAAAACTGGACATCATCAGTGAAGGCCATTACCCATGGACGTCTGTGGGCTGCAAAATCATTTTTGACAAAACACCTTACATAATTTTTAGCAAAAAATTGGAAGGATTAAATGACTTTCAAACAGACAATATGTAATATTAGAATTATTTTTAAGGGAACTCTAGCTTTGACCAGAGAAAAACAAAGCACAAAACAAACATTTTCATTTGGTGGCAAATATAAAAGATAGAAGGGAAGAAATAATGCAGTGACCTTTTGCAGTTTGATTTATGTGCAGATTCACCTGACAGGTGGGCTCCGACCACAAGCGTGGCTTTGAGCACGTCGGTTATATCTATGCCCTTGTTGGGAGTGTCTCTTTGATGTGTGTGTTTCTGTGTGTTTCCATCCTCCATCTCCCTCCACAAGCTCACACACCTGCACTTCCAAAGTCGTGTGAGTGCAACCACTTCATCACAGCTCACAAAGCTTATCAAAAATAACTCGCCCCAGAAGGAAATCTTTTCATTTGCAACCAGACTTAGCAGAAAAAAAACCTTCCCTGTTGGCTTTAACTCATTTTTAGGAAGGATACAGACATAAAGATGGTAGGAAAGAAAGTCACGCTTACGTTCTTGAAAAGTAAAGCACCCGTGGACATCAGAGTAGATGTTCTATTTGTATTTTATTGCACTACTTTTACCACTTCCTTGAGTTTCCATATGTATTTTTACATTCTGTTTGGCTTAGTGTCCTTCTTAATGATTAAATTATGATTTCTGTGCTGCAGAATGAATGAACACTACAGAGGAAGTGGCCAGAAAATATAAAAAAGTAACTTGTGAAATAGGACAGATTTCACTTTAGTGAGGTAAAATCATACATAAGTCATTCATAACTGCTCAAGGTATTACATTAACAGTTTCAATAGCTGCTTGTTCTTCTAATCTGTGATTTCTAAAGCGTTCATCTTCTGACTGAAATGCAGAATCACTCTGATATTTGCCTGTCAGTCCTGCTCATCAGTTCTTGCTGGGTTTTTTTTTCATTGCTTGTCTCTGATTTTGAACGCTGTTTGTTCAGATCAAGCGTTCCATTTTCAAGTCGAGTTTTCTGTCTCTGCAGGTTTCTGAGTGCGCTGGCGGTGTTGGCAGAGCGTCCAGAGCTGGTGGAGAGGGTAATGATCACCAGGACTATTTGTCACGAGGGAGCGTACCAGATTCGGCTGTGTAAAGATGGAACGTGGACAACAGTGCTGGTGGATGACATGCTGCCCTGTGACGAATATGGATACCTGCTCTTTTCCCAGGTTATAACAATGGAATTTAAAAAATTAGCATTATCGCGGGGAATAAAGGGATTTGGAAAGAAAAAGCTAATTTTGATTATAAAATATAAAGTACTTAAAGGAATCATTACATAAACTGGAGTTTTTTTTAAACTTTCATTAACTGGAGAAATGTGTCTTTAATATATTCCATTTATAAGTTTAGCTAGACTGAAAACATTTGGAATACTGATTTTGCATTCTGGTTTGTTTGTAACTAATACTAAAGTGTTGATGTACTTTTGAATAATGCTCAAAAGTTGTAATTTATTTCAGAATAAAAGCAAGACAAGTGTATTTGAATGAATCTGCTGTTAAATCCTTCAGGAAGGTCGCATTATTTAATTTGAAACATTGAAAAAGAAGTTTTTTTTTCTTGTCATGTGTACAAAAAATGGAGAGCAAATGCAAAAAACTGAATTTCTAAAAGGAAAATTAGCATAATTACAACTTCTTTACAAACACACAAAAAAGCATTACATATAAGGTATATATTATGAAACCTTTTTCGTTACAGAAATATACTATGTATATTATATTAGAAACTATTATGATATTCAAAATAAACCCTTGTAAACAGATCTCTGTGTTGCTATCAAAGAATGTTGGAGTCGATTTAAGTGAAAATTAAGAATAAAGATATGCTGGTTCTACTTAGAACATATTTCTATTGTAATAAACCAGAAAAAAGCATTTTTAAGATACATTCAAGTTAAAATATGACTTATTTTTGTAGTTTTCCCTTCAAAATGAAACAGTTTAGCATACATAGATTTTCCATTCTGGGTACAACCTCTTTGACTTATAAAGCTCAATTTGGGGCATTGGAGCATATTCGCTTGTTCCACTGAGGACAATTATCTAATTAATCAGCCATTATGTGGCAAATAAAAATGTGATTATAAAGCGAATAAAGCACAAGGAAATGACACGAGGTTCCATTATCTGCAGAAGAGACTTACTTTTCTCCCTGCAGGTAAAGGTCTAATCTCATTTCTCTTATCATCATAAAACTATGTGGCACAAGCAACAAAAACAAGACAACAGAATGACGTTCTCTTTTAAATTCTTTATTTGAAGGAATATAAGGAAAATAAATGGATGCTTTATGTTATTATGTTGTAATATTTTAAAACTTGAGTCCTGAAAATGAGCTTCACTGTCAGTTTGAGGACCTTTAAAAAATATGGATTGAAGCATACATAATGCTACAAAGCCTTTCTTCCCCAGTGAGTCATCCTCAATCCCTCCTTTTTCTGTCTTATTATTTTAGGCCCAGAGGAAGCAGCTATGGGTGGCCCTCATTGAAAAGGCTCTTGCCAAACTCCACGGTTCCTACTTTGCCCTGCAGGCAGGGCGTGCCATCGAGGGCCTGGCAACACTCACGGGGGCCCCCTGTGACTCTCTCATGCTCCAGGTCAGCTCCACCAACCCCAGGGAGGAACCTATTGATACGGACCTCATCTGGGCCAAGATGCTCAGCTCCAAGGAGGCTGGGTAAGAAGGGATTCAGACCCTCAATCAAGAAAGAGAATGCTGTTACTACTAATCAGATTATGTTAATAATATCTCACATGCTTGGCTGTCATTTAGGTTTCTGATGGGTGCATCCTGTGGTGGAGGCAACATGAAGGTGGATGATAGTGTCTACGAGTCTTTGGGTCTGAGGCCGCGACATGCTTATTCCATCTTGGATGTTCGAGATGTCCAGGGTTACAGGTGCAAAAAGGAGACGAGGAGCTGCCTGCTCTCTGAAATGTTCAATCACTCTGTTGAGGGTTTCTGTGGATCTGAGTCACAAATGAAAAATTCATTTCAATTTGTATTGTCTCCCAGTTTTGATTCTTTTTATGTTTTTCCCCAAAACATTAGGAGGAAATATTTTATAAAATAAATTTTAAGTTAAAGCAGGTACCTACTTTAGGTATTTAGCCATGATTCCATGTTTTCTTCTCGAAAGCAACATGCCGCCACTTTAATTTCTACCTGCAAAGCAGTGGGAAAGCTGTGAAGCATTCAACGAGGCTGTCACTGTCTGCAGAGATTGTCATGATGTTAAAAGTGGTTTGAAATCAATGATTCACTTGTTTCCTTATTTGGAAAGTGTGGACTTTGATTAATCGGTGTCCATTTTTCTTTTGTTACTCGCTATCAGATTGGAGGCAAGGAAATAAAAGGTGTTGCTTAAGTGAAGGAAGTGATCCATTAAAGAACAAAGGAGTCAGCCAGGAAAGGACTGGGCTGTTATTGAAAGGCCCTCAGGTCTCACTCTGACTTTTAACTTGTTTTTTTTTTTTTTTTACTTTGGACGCAGGTTGTTGCGTCTCCGAAATCCGTGGGGGCGCTTCTCTTGGAACGGTAGCTGGTCAGACGAGTGGACAGACTGGCCGCAGCACCTTCGTCACGAGCTGATGGCTCATGGTAGCAGCGAAGGAGTTTTCTGGATGGAATACAGCGATTTCATAAAGTAATGATCACAAAATCACGTCTTTTGTTTTTGACCTTCTTTTATTTCTATCTGTTGATCAGACGACCTCTCAAGAAAAAAGAAAAAAAGGTTTCCTCGTCCTTGTCCTGCCACACCCGTGTAGAGTAGTTCATCAGAAACGTTAGCAATCATCCCATGTGCATTTGAGTTCTTGGAAAACTAAACTGTATGTCTGTTAAAGCAAAAATGGCGAAAATGGATACTGGTGTTATCTGCAGTGTTAATGTGCGTTATTGTTTGGGCACACCACCCTAAATATGAAATATAATTTTATCATTTTAATTTGAAAGATCATTAGAAGTTTCATAGTGAAACCCAGAACTGTAGTTTTTTTTGGCTTTTTTCATCATATTCAGCACTTAAAGTAACCCAAATAGAAATCCAGCATGAAGCTTCCAGTGCTGAGGGACGGACGTCAGACGCAGACATTAAAGAGACGGACGTCTGACGCAGACATGACAGAGACGGACGTCAGACGCAGACATGACAGGGACGGACGGCAGACGCAGACATGAAAGAGACGGACGTCAGACGCAGACATGACAGAGACGGACGTCAGACGCAGACATGACAGGGACGGACGTCAGGCGCAGACATGTAAGAGACGGACGTTAGACGCAGACATGGCAGAGACGGACGTCAGACGCAGACATGACCGGGACGGACGTCAGACGCAGACATGACAGGGACGGACGGCAGACGCAGACATGAAAGAGACGGACGTCAGACGCAGACATGACAGAGACGGACGTCAGACGCAGACATGACAGGGACGGACGTCAGACGCAGACATGTAAGAGACGGACGTCAGACGCAGACATGACAGAGACGGACGTCAGACGCAGACATGACAGGGACGGACGGCAGACGCAGACATGAAAGAGACGGACGTCAGACGCAGACATGACAGAGACGGACGTCAGACGCAGACATGACAGGGACGGACGTCAGACGCAGACATGTAAGAGACGGACGTTAGACGCAGACATGGCAGAGACGGACGTCAGACGCAGACATGACCGGGACGGACGTCAGACGGAGACATGACAGGGACGGACGGCAGACGCAGACATGAAAGAGACGGACGTCAGACGCAGACATGACAGAGACGGACGTCAGACGCAGACATGACAGGGACGGACGTCAGACGCAGACATGTAAGAGACGGACGTCAGACGCAGACATGACAGAGACGGACGTCAGACGCAGACATGACAGGGACGGACGTCAGACGCAGACATGACAGGGACAGACGTCAGACGCAGACATGTAAGAGACGGACGTCAGACGCAGACATGACAGAGACGGACGTCAGACGCAGACATGACAGGGACGGACGTCAGACGCAGACATGACAGGGACGGACGGCAGACGCAGACATGAAAGAGACGGACGTCAGACGCAGACATGACAGGGACGGACGTCAGACGCAGACATGACAGAGACGGACGTCAGACGCAGACATGACAGGGACGGACGTCAGACGCAGACATGACAGGGACGGACGTCAGACGCAGACATGACAGGGACGGACGTCAGACGCAGACATGACAGGGACGGACGGCAGACGCAGACATGAAAGGGACGGACGTCAGACGCAGACATGACAGAGACGGACGTCAGACGCAGACATGACAGGGACGGACGTCAGACGCAGACATGTAAGAGACGGACGTTAGACGCAGACATGGCAGAGACGGACGTCAGACGCAGACATGACAGGGACGGACGGCAGACGCAGACATGAAAGAGACGGACGTCAGACGCAGACATGACAGAGACGGACGTCAGACGCAGACATGACAGGGACGGACGTCAGACGCAGACATGTAAGAGACGGACGTTAGACGCAGACATGGCAGAGACGGACGTCAGACGCAGACATGACAGGGACGGACGTCAGACGTAGACATGACAGGGACGGACGGCAGACGCAGACATGAAAGAGACGGACGTCAGAAGCAGACATGACAGAGACGGACGTCAGACGCAGACATGACTGGGACGGACGTCAGACGCAGACATGTAAGAGACGGACGTCAGACGCAGACATGACAGAGACGGACGTCAGACGCAGACATGACAGGGACGGACGTCAGACGCAGACATGACAGGGACGGACGGCAGACGCAGACATGAAAGAGATGGACGTCAGACGCAGACATGACAGGGACGGACGTCAGACGCAGACATGACAGAGACGGACGTCAGACGCAGACATGACAGGGACGGGCGTCAGACGCAGACATGAAAGAGACGGGCGTCAGACGCAGACATGACAGAGACGGACGTCAGACGCAGACATGACAGGGACGGACGTCAGACGCAGACATGACAGGGACGGACGGCAGACGCAGACATGAAAGAGACGGACGTCAGACGCAGACATGACAGAGACGGACGTCAGGCGCAGACATGACAGGGACGGACGTCAGACGCAGACATGTAAGAGACGGACGTTAGACGCAGACATGGCAGAGACGGACGTTAGACGCAGACATGTAAGAGACGGACGTTAGACGCAGACATGGCAGAGACGGACATCAGACGCAGACATGTAAGAGACGGACGTTAGACGCAGACATGGCAGAGACGGACGTTAGACGCAGACATGTAAGAGACGGACGTTAGACGCAGACATGGCAGAGACGGACGTTAGACGCAGACATGGCAGAGACGGACGTTAGACGCAGACATGGCAGAGACGGACGTCAGACGCAGACATGTAAGAGACGGACGTCAGGCGCAGACATGACAGAGACGGACGTCAGACGCAGACATGACAGGGACGGACGTCAGACGCAGACATGTAAGAGACGGACGTTAGACGCAGACATGGCAGAGACGGACGTTAGACGCAGACATGTAAGAGACGGACGTTAGACGCAGACATGTAAGAGACGGACGTTAGACGCAGACATGTAAGAGACGGACGTCAGACGCAGACATGACAGAGACGGACGTCAGACGCAGACATGACAGGGACGGACGTCAGACGCAGACATGGCAGAGACGGACGTTAGACGCAGACATGTAAGAGACGGACGTTAGACGCATACATGTAAGAGACGGACGTCAGGCGCAGACATGACAGAGGCGACATAAACATTACGATTGATCAACAAACACTTCATGTTATTTGTTTAAACGCAACGGAGATGCACCGCAGACTGACCACTGTAAATCAGTCATGGTGGTGGTTTCTACATTTCTGTAGATCAAACTAGTCAGACATCCTGCTGCCTAGTGAGTGACAGAAATAAAAGGCTCGTCTCACTGCATACTGCACTATAACTGCACCAAAATCTACAGTTTTTATTTCTTTTTTACCAAATAAATGTAAGCTAAGGTGGAAGTAAGTCATATTTATTTTTAAAAACACTGCAGTCATAAATTGCTACATTCTCCTTTGAACTTATACTATAGAGGATTCAGCTGGTAATGGTAAAAGCACTCAAATCTTTTGTTTTGCAGACACACAGTCTTTTAAGTCCTATTTACACGGTATGAATAGATGAATAATCCTGAGCGTTTATGGGTATCTTTGACCATCTGCTATTTATCTGCTATACACGCTTTTGTTTTTTGCCTAGTGCCTCGTTTGCCAGGGATTCAGCACAGGCTTACATTTGTAATGGCTCTGACTCTCAGTATTTTGATTGTTTTTTCATATTACATATAATCCTTGCCCTCAGCATCCACTATTGACAAGCCCTTTGTTTTTGTGGGCATTCTCTTTCATATTAATCTGCATGGCTGGATCTCCAGCTTTTGCCTTATCCAAAGACTTCACTGGCTGTTTTGTCAACCAAAGTGAAATAGAAAACATTGGAGAGTTGTATATTAGAAAATATGACTATAACTGATGACTGGTAGCAATTGCTTCAGGGGGCCTTTCAAATATACTATTTTGTATTATTTCATAAAGCGATCGCATTGACAGAGCTGCCTTTTTCTGGATTTACTCAATATTCTCTTCAAGTGAGACAAATTACCGAACATCTGTCTGTTTTTTTTTCGCTCATTCTTTTCAATGAAATAATCTAACATCCTTAAAGAGCTGCTTAAACCTGACAAACATGCTCAGCCGAGGCACGATACTCATCACCCTCTGGCTGTTTGTTTTATCCAACAGACAAAAAGACTCCCAAACAACCTTTATGCTTTTTTTTCTCTCTCTTTTTGGATTTCTTTATTTGGGTAGCTGAATGAACAGAACCTAATTCTCAAAAAGAAGATGTTGTGAGATGAAGTTGAAAAAAAGTATTGTCATATTTGCAGGATACATGATTAGATGCATTAGATGAGGTTTTCTTCATACTTTGACACAAATAAATCCACTTGCAGTGTTTTGACTTGCATTAACATTGTACAGTCTTCTTGTCCTGCAGAAGAATGACCTCACTCTTCACTTTTATGCATCTGCAGGTACTTTGACTCAGTAGACATTTGTAAGATCCACTCAGACTGGCAGGAGGTGAGGCTACAAGGCAGCTTCCCTAGCAAAGCCAGTGGGCCGGTCACGGTCACAGCCCTGACTGTGCTGGAGAGGACGGCTCTGGAGTTTGCTCTCTTCCAGGAGGGAAGCAGGTAGCTTTAAGACTCTCTCCACACACAGAACCCCCCCCCCTCTCATATGTTTCTCACTACCTGAAACACCCCTCCAGGCGCTCAGACACAGCAGACAGCCACCTGCTGGACCTCTGCATCATGGTCTTCCGTGCCTCCTTCGGTAGTGGTAACAAGCTGATACTGGGACGCCTGTTGGCGCACAGCAAGAGAGCGGTGAAGAAGTTCGTCGGCTGTGATGTCATGCTGGAGCCGGGGGAGTATGCTGTTGTCTGCTGCGCCTTCAACCACTGGCAGATGAATGTCAGCGGGACGGGAGGCCCACCCACGCCCGGTAGGTGTACAGAAACAGAGGCAAGAAGCAATGCCAGCAAGAAATACTTACTTAAGCTAAAATATATACTTATAGTTTTTGAGCCTTTCCTGAAATTAGCATCTGTCATCTTCCTATAAAGTCTCTAGCCCAACCAGCGGAGCAGCACGGCGACCCAGCCAGGACTTTCCCGGCTACATCTTAGCCATCTACAGCTCTCGACAGGTCATGGTGGAGCAGGTGGAAGCAACTGCCACCACCCTGGCTGATGCCATCATCCTGCTGACTGAGAACAAAGGAGAAAGGCATGAGGTGAGACAAGCCTGTTAGATAAAACAAGAATTTAAACACTAAGTTTGTCGTAAAACCTGTAATAATCCAAATTCAATTGACATGTTAGTTTATTTATAGTTCATGTCATGTAGATCAAACCTGCATCAGAATCATTGTAGAGGGAAGAATTATGGAAATGGATTTAATTTCAAACTTTGCTTTTGATTAGAACACAAAAATGATACTAAAAGCAGTGTTTAAACATTAAAGGAAAAAGTAACGAATACTAATTGGAGCTTTTAATGTGTGATTCTCAAGGTTTTGGGCAAAGTGGTAGATAGAACCATTCAAGCTTTCAAACTCCACCAATTAATGAAATACTAAATAGACCACATTTCTGAACAGATATATATAAATATATATATTTCCATTTGTTTGTTTAGTGTCCTCTCAATAGTTTATGGAAGAAACCTTCAAACATGTGTGAAGGGATCTGATCCTGCTGGAGAACAAACTGTTCTGTGCTGATGTGTGATGAGAGTGAATCTGGACATAATCTCATTTTTTTTCTTTCTTTTGTGGTTAACCCAGTCTTTGTTGCATCTCCAATTGTCCTCTTACTAGATTTTCTCAAACTTGAATGAATATACTGCTTTTTGAAAAATGACAAGCTGCGCTTTGAGCTTTGACCTAATTTCATGCTTTCTTCCTGAGCTTCACCACTTTAAAAAAGGAGAGGGAGCTTTCTTTTCACTGTGGAAATGGATTTTTGCTTTCATTAGACTTTTTCCTCCATATTTACTTACATTTTCTTATTTTGCTCTTAGCATATGTTTTTTTTTTAAATCTAAAATCCCTTCACTGAGGATTTTCTTTATTTGTGGAACACATTTAAATCCATGTTGTTTCCCAGCCCTAAAGAAAAACATTAAGTATTTCAAAATAAATGCATGTGTTCTCAAAAAGAATAACAGTTTTATGTCAGTTTTACCCAACAAATATATATTTTCTGAAATCTTTGCAGGTCTGTGCAACAATTAAAAATGCATCCTGACATATTGGTACATCCTGTCTTGTGCACTTATTGGAATAAACCTCTCAAACTAAATACAGAAATTATTGCAGCTCTTCAAAACAGCACTTTCCTGTAAGTGCCATTTTAGCTGCTCTTACTTCAGAGGATAGCAGAACCTTTTAAACACTTCACATCAGCCTTGTTAAATCATGAAGCTCTTCAGCGCCCCAGGAATCAACCGCTAACAAAAGGACTGCTAAGCCCTCAGGAGGACCTGACAGCTTCTGCACCATCATGCTGTTTCAGCGGCACGTTTAAGTCCTGATTTTTTGTTATCAATAAGAAAAACTGACAATATTAAGGAGGCGAGAAAGATATTTGCAGGCTCAATATGGGTAAGGTTAGCGGCATCTGTAGAACAAATTCAAGTGGAAATGATCCAACTTTATTTGCCTTTTATAATGACATGCTGGCGTTTTTTTAAATGTATTTTTTCACACAAAAAATGTGAAGTTTAAACTTGTTTTTATAACATTGGCAATGCGGCTTCAAAAAGGATCTTTTAACTCATTTCTTGGGTTCTAATTCTGTATGCATTTTCAGTTTTTTGGCCAAGTCATAAATTATTGTTCAGCCAACTTTTAGCGTTCATTTTAAGATCTAGCGTAATTTAAATCAGGCTTTTCTATTGTTTTATTTATTTATCCGGAGTTTTTTGGGGCTAAATGAAGTCTACGTTACAGATTTTACTCCGAAATTACATCAGGTTCTTGCTGGGTTTGTGTAAAAACACTGCAGCACTTTCAGTGAATGTGTTTTAGTTGTATTTCTTTTATTATTATTTTTCTCTTTTGTTTTCAGGAAAGAGTAAAAAGACAGGAAAAAAAATAATATTTTTTTAATTTTATTTTTTTAAACTGAATGCGTTTTGTTGAACATTCCGATCTCTGCATGCAAACAGTGTTTTGTCATGTGTGCTCACAGGGCAGAGAGGGCATGACATGCTACTACCTGACCCACGGCTGGGCAGGCCTCATCGTGGTGGTGGAGAATCGCCACCCGAAGTACTACCTCCACGTCTCCTGCGACTGCACTGACAGCTTCAATGTGGTGTCCACACGCGGCAGCCTCAAGACCATCGACAGCGTCCCGCCTTTACACAGGTGCACCTTCCATCTCTCTCCTATCCCCCTATCCAGACAACTGGGAAGCTAGAAAGTACATCTATAGAAATAGTCAGGGAACACATTGGTCATGTGTATCAAAACAAATCATTCCCAGACAGTTGGATTTTTATGCTTCTAAACCCTTTTATACCTCCTAAATTCAGCACAAATGAAAGGTTTTGTCATTTCCTTGTGGGCCTTGTTGCACTCTTTACTGTGCTGCAGGCAGACACACTTGTAGAATTTAGCATGGTGTAGCAGTTCACACATCATTAGGTTTCTCTGTTCCTGCTTTTTCCTGCTTTTCCTGAGACATTTTATAGCGTATTTTAGACTTTAATGTTTTAAAGTTATGGCCCAAGTAATGAGAAAAGGTAAAAGCAATTGCCATGTTTGAGAATCTTGTCGTTTATTGTCAGTTTTTTAATATAACAAAGAGCATTTTAGTAATGTATTTGATGAACAGATTTTGAAAAGCAAGATGGAATTTTGTTTTCTCATTTGTTCATTGTGTCTGATTTTGCACATTGGTGAATCTAAATCAAGAGATCATCAAATCTGTCTTTATGTTCATATTTTATCATGTTTTCCCCTAAAATCTCAATATATCAGGATTTTTTACCAATCGTTTGATATTTATTCAATCTAATCTATAACTTAGTCCTAAAGAAAACCTAGTTTAGTTTGTTGAGAAACAAAACAAAAGCTTGTTTTCAAGTTACAACACTAACATAATTCCCTAAAAGGCTTTCTTGACGACGCTCTCTGTCTCCCCCTGCAGGCAAGTGCTGGTGGTGCTCTCTCAGCTGGAGGGAAATGCTGGCTTCTCAATCACCCATCGTCTGGCTCACCGCAAGGCGGCCCAGGCCTCCCTGGGTGACTGGACCCCCACCAAGGCCACCCACAGTCCCCAGCTGACCCCAGACATTGATGGCCTGCACAGACCCAGACCATTATGACCCCTGCCCACTTTATCCCTCACACACAGACTGCAAAATAATAAACTGTCAGACCACTGGAAGATCAGGCAAGGGGGAAAAAGTGACATGCTGAGCCTGTGTCGTTTTGGCTTTACACATGTATTGAAAGCATTTTGGGGGGATTTTTGTTTTTGGTTGTCATCACGCACTCTGCTCCTTGCCAACTGGTTGTGCCATGTCAGAGTGTTTTTAGAAAATTGGGCCAATGAAGAAATTCACACTACTCTCAGTTCTTCTTTTTTCTTTTTCTTTTTTGTTGCTGATAGCGATTTATGCGAAGCAGATGTCACTTCTCGGTTTCATGGATTTGGAAGCCAATCCTTTTGGCTAGCCTCCAACAAGGCGTGGCGAAACTACTGAGTCATCTGCACAGTCACAGTCTATGACTTACATTTCTGATATGATGGTTTCACAAAAACAGCTGCAAAACTAGGACACTGGGTAGAGAAATCCTCCGTACGGTACCTAGAGCCAATCCCACAAATGACAATATTTCATGTTTTTCTATACACACGTTTAGCTTTTCTTGTTTTACGTACAATCTTTGCCGTTTTATCCATATTTAGTTGTTTTTAGACAAAGCCCTTATCCATAAGGTGCAGTCTGCCCCTCCTCTTCATCACCTCAATGCTGTTTAGCACACTCTAGCTCAGGACCAAACCCATATTTTTTGTACATTAAGTCTAGCTTGGGGGTTGTGCTGGCTGTGTGGTTCCCAGATATCTGGATACATCCTCCCCTGACGTCTGCTGGCGGCGGTGTAAGCAGTGCCTCATTTGCCTCCCCTTCACTGAGGAGTTTTAGCTCTACTTTAAAAAAAAGATGTCACATTTTTTCATTCATTTTCCGTCTGGGCTCTTGGGAAGTTGACACATCCAGAATTCTGTTTTTTTTTTTTTTCCAGTGTAAATGCAACTTCGTGTTGTAACCTCTGATTATACTTTTGCACTCTCGTCGTGCCGCATCCAGCTAGTATCCACTTACCACTTTTAGTAAATCAGTTTTGTGTATTTGGGGAATTGCTGGAGCAGGGTTGTGCTGTTGTTTTTTTTTAACAGAGCTGTCGATTTGACCTCGGGTGGTCAGGCACCACTTTTGTTTACTTTTGAGGGCAGCGCCATGCCGTCCTCCCGGAGGAGCACATTGACAGCGTATTACGCACAACACAAAGTCCTCATGCAATGACAAATTGCTGTTTTGTCAGGCTCTGTGCACTCCTAACAAGAGGGACCAGACCCCTGAGACACAAAGCCACACAATACCTTGCTGTCCTCAAGTGTCGTGTGTGAGGACGGGTTGCTTACAGCTGTTTTATGTCAGTCATTGTTAAGAGCGGCAGTACATTCTCATTCCTCCAGTGTCAAAGCCATTACTTCTGATTCAGTCTTTACCATGGCAACTAAAGGAGAAAGGGGAAAGATTAATGCGGTACTAAAGTGAATTGATACTGTGTGACTTTTATTTTTTAATTGCAAGCTGAAGTCTTACATTGTTTAAAAATGGGGGTAAAACTTGAAACTTAAAAAGCTAAAATCACTTCTAATGATTTCTCACACACTTTTAAAAATGCGGTTACAAAAAAAAATCATCTTCTCATGATAATTGAAGCTTTTACTAATTTATTATTACGAAGCGGGAAGCGCCCAGTGTTTACCATCAACTGCAGGACGCACTTCTCCGAGTCCTCTTTGTTTGTTCGTACAAAGACGCTGAAATATTGTACATATGTTTTCCAAAGAGACATCCTGTGTAGTGAACATGCTCATATGTCTGATTGTTGCGAGAGCTGTGAATTTGACCTCTAATTTATTTGTACACGTGAGTACAAGTCGTAGTTTTCTAATTGCTGAGTAACTGAGCTCATGAATGACAGATCAAGGAATGTGACGCAGCGTGGCTTTAGTCGGGAAACACTGAAACACCTGCAAAGAAAAGGCACCTGGGATATAAATGTCAGTGCACATTTATGTGAAATCCATTCTTCTGTTTTGTTTATTACTTTTACTGTTGTTATTTGCGTCATATTTTTGTTTTTTTTGGCTCTTGGTGTCCCACAAAGATGCCTCCTTTTTTTGTTCTCAGTGGCTCTTATGTGTTTAGGGCGCCCCCTGCTGCTGGACATGGCAGCAGCCAGAGTGGGAGGGGAGGGTAACCCAGCTTACAAAATGCCTTTTTTTCCCTTCTCCTTAGTCCTGATCCCACTTTGTAAATTGTACAGACTGCAAGCTAACACGAAACAAAAGATTTAAGAGAAAACTTAAGGTGGAAGAAAAAATCTGATCCTTTAAAACTTGTAATAAACAAAATATGGTATGATCATACGAACAACAAACAAAAATATAACCGAATTCAACTCTGAATGTTATGTTTTGTTGATTTGTTTTTTTTTTTCTTTGGAATGGGGGGGGGGTTATGTGTACAGATGTTTATGTTTGATTTTCAATCTCAGGTTCCATTGGACCAAATAAATTTTTTTAAATTAAAAAGGAACCATTGTTATTGTTATTAATCATTGTTATTAATGCAACACTTTATAACATTTGTTCAACTTTGTTAAAAGGGTAGATGTTGCTTTTTAATCCATTTAAAGATCAATGTTTTTGAAAAATGTTGATTTATTTTTTAGGCTCTTTTAAAAATGCAGTCTTCTTTATGGACAGAGGGGCAAAAAATTGTTTGTTTTGACCATATTAGTGACTGCCATATCCTTTTTTTTGCCTATCGGTATTTATGATAGTTACATGACTCCTGTTTACTTGTTTGCTTTTGAGCCGACACATCATCTCCCCCTCTATTTAAAACACTATCTCCTCCTTTTCCTTTGGCTCTCCTCATCCTCCAAGCCAGCTCCTCCTCCCCATCACATCCCGCACCCTCTCCCACCCAGCTAACCTCAGATGTCTGCAGCTCTCCACAGTCCTCAAACACGCCCTTCCCCTCACTTTGGCTCTCGGTTAGTTACTTTTATGAACCCCAGCAGAGACACACCGGGAAGGTTCCAGGAGGTGGTGGCAACCAGCACAAGGAGCTGTCAATCATTTACTTCAATCTTCATCCAGAAAACAGAAAAGTGAAGCATCAGCAAGGTATGGCACTTAAACGTCATGCTCTTCTGTGCCTGCTGAAGAGTGGGGTAATGCTGTAATCCCAAGAACATTTTGTGAACGGACAGATTCTGCATAAAAAAACATCTAAACTGCTGCTTTTGGTTAAATATGTGAAGAAGAAAAAACAGGAGCTTTCAGGAGGAATCTTTTCATTTCCAGCTCTCTGCTCCCAAATTGCTCTGAAGATAAGAAGCAACTAATTAGGTGCAAGAATTTTTTTTTTCTTCAACTGTGATGAGTCACTTCTTAAGTAAGAAAATAAACATAAAAGTTCATCAAAGTAGGGAAAAACTTTCCTCTTGTTAGAAATAGGAAACTTGTAAGCTGAGAGTATTCCTGTTGGAAAGGAATTGATTTCATTCGTTTGGAGCGCTGGTCAGCACCTGCAGCTTTAACGATCATTTATGGCAAGTCTTGGACGTTGGCTTGCAGTAAAAACTAAAAAAAAACACGTGGATGTCTGCGCCACCAGATAATCAGATTTCTCTCCCCTCTTATATTCCTTCTTACAAGGCCAAGAAAATAAATCATGTGTCATGCAAACTTGGGCATGGTGGACATGGCAGATTTCTGTCATTGGCAGGGATGCAGCATCAAAAAGCGCAACCAGTGTGTGATCTCATCATGAGGCTAGTGTGTTTGCGCGACAGACAGCTGGGCTTAATGTGAAATTTACTGTTGTGGTTGCTGGAGCTGTGAACGTGTGGTAGCACAGAATCCCAGTCCAATATAAATTACCTTATGAGGGTAATAAAGTGTGTGATTATCATCGCCTGGATCAACATTTAAAAAAAGTCATTTTAAGGCACAGAGTTGACATTTTTATTTATTTAAATTTTATGGTGCATTTTTTGGGGGCTGCAAACATTGTTGATTTGATGCTGTACTTGTTTTTGTGACCCCGTTTCAGCTAAGATAATGTCATTTTTAGGTGGCTCCTGAAGCTTTGGTTTTCTGATGTCTCCATGGTTAATGAAGGGTTTTTCCAAACGTTAGCCCTTTACTTTGGTTTAGCTAAATTGTTTTTTTGTGTGTTTGATTCACTAAATACACAAGAACCGGTTTACAAAAACTATGCAAACTGTACAATGAATGAACTCAGTAGGGGTGGAATTATATAAGCTAGCTTCTGCCCACTCTTTTTCAAGCAATAAATCAAGCTCTACATGACTTTGGTTAATGATCATTATATTTAATTAAGCACATTTGACTTAAGATTTCTGTAATGAGTTTGACAAATCTGTGTGATTTCTTTTTTTCTTTATTGTATTGACTAAAATTAATACTTGAAATAAATCAATCAAATCTAATCTAATTAAATCAAAGATCCCAGTAATAAAATAGGGTAGAAACAGTTGAATCTGTCTATAAAACATTTTTCTTTGATCACAGGGGTTTTGTGGCTTGTTTATAGGCAGTTTGCATCAGTCTGCATGTTTTCTATTCTCAAAATCTGCCAAACAATGTGTCACGTGCATGCTCTTCTTTTTTGGGTTTAAAAAGGAGGGGCTAACTTTTTTCACATGAGTTAACCTACTCTGTATCTACACTGTTCCTGGCTTTGAGAAAAGCAGATCCTAAAAATATCACCGGTTGAGTAGTTACATGCAGCAGTATTTATAGCAAGAGATCTCATTCATGTTGAAATGTGTTCTTTCAATCAGGATCACAATTTCCAACTTCATCTTGAGTTGCTTCAAAGAAAGTCTGTACGCTTACAGATTCAGATCAATGCATAAAACCAGCTGGAATCCTAAAAAAGGAGCCCTCCCACTCAAAAAGGATACAATAAAGGAAAAAAAATATGCTAATTTGCATCACAGGCTGAGGATAAACTGTTGATTTTCAGTATAGCTGCAGAGAATTGTCCTCACTAATCAACAAAAAGAAGCTCCAAATCATCTAAAGCTGTACATCTCCCTCATGTTATAAGAATGGAATATAGAGTTGATTCATTTTCATGCATATTTTAGAGGGGAGAGGTGGTCTTGCCATGGCATCCCAGATCCCAGCACTCCCTCAGTCCATCACCCCCAGAACTGGCAGCGTCTTCTCTGACCAGTCTGGCTTCTATGCACTGGACTCAAATGTACCAGGTTTGTCGAAGCTGATTCTCAGCAAGCTCAACATGAAGGATTATGGAGAGTACAGGTAAATGCTGCTTTCAAAAACTTTTAGAGTAAAAAAAAAAAAATCACCATTGTATCAAACATTGTCCTGTTTTTTTATTTTTTTGTAGGGCTGCAGTTCAGGAAAAGCCTAAAGGAGTCACATTCCGCAACTACAAGGAGATGTTTCAGAAGATGGAGGACACCTTCAAGTTCTGCACTGGCTGTAATAAAATCCCAGAGCACTTGAGTGAGCAGCAGACTCTAAAACGCTGTGTGAAGTGAGTGCAAAGCAAAGTATCCCTGAGGGGGAGGAGGTAGCCTATAAACAGGAGGAGAACACCAATTTTTAAAGAAAATTACTAAAAAAAAAAGTAGAAAAACTATCTTTCCATGCTGTTAGTACTTTATACTTCACAAGAAATCTTGCAAGATATAAAAATTTTGATGCAAGGAGTTCCACACAAGCACTCAAAAAGGTAAAAAACATAAAACTGAATGTAATACAGCCCAACATAAAGTTTTGTTTTGCTAGGTCTAAGCAAATGGTTTCTAATTTTTGAGTTTTCATGCATCTTATTGTAGTTAATCTTGAATACAGTGACAAAGACAAATAGGTGGAAATGACTCTTTTTACAATAAAATGTAAACAAAATGAGAATACCATTTTAGTACAGGGTGGACCATCTTAACAAATCCCAAACTTGCATTTATGCTTAGAAAATGAATCTACGTGTTTCTTTTCCAAAATAATGACAGTGATTGTCGGTCTAAATTTTAAAATAGCATCAATAAAAATTACAAAAAAGTTTTCTATTGATGGAGCAAAAGGATTTCACCTCATTAAATACTAATTTCATTATTTCTAGATCCCAGCTCTTAATGAGACGAAAAAATCTCAGCTGTGCTGATTTTGAGAAAAATTTGGAAAGGTGTATAGCTAAGATCAGTTAAAACAACCTGTTAAAATATCTTGCATCTTTAAAAACCATGTTCCAAATCTTTACACGCATCGCACAGTTTGCTGTTCAGTTTTCACCACAGAAGTCGTCCTTAAAGTCATCTATTGCTCAGGAATTGCAGTGAACTTACATCAACACTTTCCAGCCTTAATGGCTGCTGAATATCTAAATATTTTAGGCAACTTAAGCCTCAACCGTCCTTGTTTTATCCATGCAACCACAAAGGGGGGATGTTGTTTTGGCTTTGTTGTCCAATAGCTGTCATATGTAAAGAATTACCAACTGCCATTCTATCAGCAGCAGAAAGATAAGCTGCCGTAAAGTGGATAGCTCTGCAGGACTGCAGCTCTGTGGACAACAGCCAATGGCAAATATAGCAGAGTCCCCTGACTGTGATTCATCTCTCTGCAACTCGGCAGCTTATTAAGAGCAGCTTAATGCAGTTCAAAAAGTCGCCCGTCATAATAAATCTATTAAAAAAAGACCAGGACTACGGGTTTTCCACGAGTGCAGTTCTTTTTGTAGCTCTCCTCTCCTCTGTTGCACTCAGCTTTTGATAAGCAGTCCTGCACTGGCAATCGGTTAACATTCTCAGCTGCCACTGCCTCTCTCTGTAATCTAACCAGAAGCAGAAGCCGTTCATTCAATCTGACGAAGAAGCACAAATGCAGACAGAAACCATCAAATTACCACCCACAATCCAACAGTGTCTGATGCTGACCTCATCTCTAATACTCAATATAAATGTAGAACATTTCCATCCACTTGCAAGGCGTTCTCTCTCTGTGTTGACGTTCTATGAATATTCTCTTTGGCAAAGTACTCCACTGTGGACAGGGATAACAGATAAACTGTCTCATGCCATTTGCATTTATTTGTGGCCATCTCTACAATGTAAACTGTTTCTAAAAGCACTAAGTGTTCCTGCGCTGCCAAGCTTTTAGTCCAACCCATCACCTCATCTCTGAAACTTGACATAAACGGATTCCAAAGGTTTTTTTTGGTTTTGTTTTAAAGTTGCAAAAGTTAAAGAGTTTTTTCAGATTCACCAAAGAAGAACAAAACATTCTGATTTCTGCTCTAACAATAAAGCAGCTTTTTGCTGCAGCTGATAATCCTTTTTTTTATGGTGTCACTCAGCTCAAATAACTTTTTGTGAGCAATTTTTTTCAATGGTTTAATCGATGTAAAGCAAAATATATTTCAGTGTTCTTGTTTGAAATAGAAAGAGGCAGATATTCACATTTTTTTCACGGCATCATCAATGTTTGTATTATTAATGGAATTCTCCTTTAATTCTCTATAATTCTCCTCTGTTGTCCCAAAGGTGCTTGAATGTGTATTACTGCAGCAAGGACTGTCAGAGGAAGGACTGGCCTCAGCATAAGAAGGCCTGTACGACGCTGCGGCTGGTGGCCATTGACAGATTGGTGGAATGGCTGATGTTTACAGGTGAGGGATCTTGAAATAACCTCCAAAAATGTAATGTCCATGATAGAAAGCGTTTTAGAGTTTGCAAATGAAAACAATTAAAGGAGGACATACAAAGAAAATAAAGCTTAAAATTGCATTTCTAAGTATTTCTTTGTTCAAATGGTAGTGAATCAGTAATTGCAGACAAATGAATCCTCATGCGTCTTTTTGTTCCTTGTCTGAGCTGGCATCTTTTGTTGCACCATTAATGTTAGATACGGGGAAAAAGGGGCTTAGGGTTAGCAGGAGAGCAGGTGGATGGGGGCAGGCTTGCTCTGTGCTAACGGTCACGCTCATAACTCAGAGGCGAATTTCTAATGAACTCCTGTCGCTCTGCAGAAACCGTGTCTTAGAAAATGACACTTGTTTTATTTTATTTTATCTGAAAACAACATAATCCTAATTAGAAGAACACTGGGAACGCTTTTACAATGGATTAAAAGCCAACAGGATCTGGTCTTTTCCTACAGGAAGCTTTAATTAATTAGAAATCGTGTTCCTTTTGCAGGAGACCTTCCATTTCCCACTGAAAAATGGAGCAAGTCTCCAGATGAAGTGAAGAGCTGGAACGACTGGATGCCCATGCAGGCGAACCTTACAGCACATCTGAGCACTATCTTGTCGGGTACCAACATGGCAACTCTATGGAAGAACGCAGTCAGGCCACAGCCTAATGAAGCTGACCTGAGAGGATCCTTGTGGAGAATTCAGAGCGAGTTCCTCTCCAGGGTTCTCACAGTCGGTATGGCCATCCGACGATTTGGTTTGGACCCGTACGCAAAACCACTTACTATTCACCTAGCAGGCGCATCCCACAATGAGACCATGGGAGCTAGGTTAACTGACTATGACGAGCTAAACAACATGTTCCCCAAACACCAGGGAATAGAGATAGTTATGGTGGGACCTGAGGTGGTAGACGGCCCCATCATGAGACCTCCTCTCGTAGCGTTTGGTCCAAAGGAAAGGGTCTACATCAGTGCATTTAAGGGCCTTTACCACCAGTTCTGGGAAGCTGTGGAGGAGAAAAAGGATGCAGCCAAACCGGACCTGGTGGTTGGATTTCATCCTGGTATGTATGCATCAAAGTCAATTGGACAATCTGAAGTCAAAATGCTTTTCTATCAACTAGCAAAGATGATAATAATCATAGCTGCTTTGAGGAAGTACTTGAAGGCCCACCCCAATAGAAAATTGTGTTTTTGTCTTTTATTTTTCTTTTTTCTCATGATGGAGGACTTGTATAAGGAAAATTAAGCTTGAAATTGCATTTATGAGTATTTCTTTATCCAAATCATTGTGAATAAGGAGCAGAGGAAAAAATGGTAATTGGCAAGCCTCAAGCTCCCTGCGCCACTTCATTCTGATGCATCCACTTTCAGACAAACGGCAGGTTTCTTGATTTTGGCTGAAAATGGTAACACGCTTATTTAAAGACTTCTGGAAAGGCTTTTAGAAGAGATCAAAAGATGATTGGAGTGGAACTTTAAGGGAAAGTAGTCGGCCTTTTTGGAGAACCGCCACCTTCCTCCCTTTATGTTGGATTGACAATGACTTCTTTTAAGGAACAGAGGCAGAAGGAGATGTTTAAATCACTCAATGGAGCCTAATCAATACTGCCAGGTTTCTATTGAAGAATTAGGGGATAAATAGAGGCTGCAGGGAGAGAATTTGGCATTCAATCGCTGGACTCAGCACGAATGTCAGGATGCTAGCCTTTTCGAAAGGGAGTCTCTGTTCTTTGTCAAACGCAGGGACTATAAAGTCATAGATTTGAATTTTACCTGCAAAAAAGCAAATTATCCTGAAAAGTAAAATGAATGAGAATGTTTGACATCAACCAAGTCATTTCCTACTCAGGCAGAAAATGACATGTTAAAGAAGGGTACAACTCTGCGCCCAACCTGGCTACTGACTGTTCTCTGACCTTTTAACGTGCAAATCAGCAGTAAATCCCAGACTTAAATGTACGAATAACCCCAGGCTCAGTAATCACCGCAGGCTCCACCGGAGCTAAATATACAGGAAACTGCTATCCTGCTTGTAAACAGCCTCAGAGCCTGGCTGGATTTTCTTTTTTTTTTTTTTTTTTTTTTTACCCCGCCGCTGGCAGAGCTATGCTATTTTTTTTTTTTCAGTTATGGAGCAGACAGCATGATGAAAGGACTATAAAAAAAAAATTAAAACACTTTTGGCGTGTGCATGTGTGGAAATTGGATGAAAAGCACAGATAAATCCCATCCATTATTATTATAAAAAGAGAGTTAAAGAGCGGAAAGCTACAAGGAAAAGGAATCCACACTTGGGGTACAGGAAATTTCGATCCTGTCAGAAAGGAAAAGACAGTGGGCTATCAGCTTTCACAAAGGAGATAAATGTGGACTGTGCAACATCATCTATAGTGAGGCCCAGCCCTCATAATGGGACCTCTTTGACACTCAGATTGCTTGTCATACAGTGCACATCTTTTCATACCTGAAAACAAAAGAAATGTATTATCATCAACAGCAGTTCCATTAACCGTTTGACCCACAAATCCACTGTTACCAGACCATAACTCCTATCATTAACAGGCAGACTCTATCCTCTCTTAGCTGCCACATCTCTCCGAGGTGTAAAACCATTTGGTCCCTTTTAAACGTTTATTATGGTGGAAGATGTGACCTCTGGGATTTTTATGTCATTTAATCAAAACCTTCAGACCTCAGAGACTATCTTTGTGCTGCTGTCACAGGAGCAGGAGTTAAAAGTCTCCCTGTGTTCTGCTCTCAACCTCAGTAATCTAGCTGAAGGGCAAACTTTTTACCCCTCTCCCCCAACCCTCCAGATCATAGGGCAAACGACTAGTACAAACCAGATTCCGTATCAAATAACATCTGTCACTTAACATGCCAGCGGATTATGGACCCTGGATCTCAGCTGACTGCAGGTTTTCTATGCAGATTCAGAGTGTCACAATTTTTCATTAGATTAGAAGTCTAAATCTAGTTTTTTATTTGTTTAAAACAATAACCCATAATTAGATTTTCCAGAAAGAGCCGAAAGGAGGAAAATAATACATTTTCTTCCGTCTGTTTTGACTTGAACAGTCTGTACAGTCAGGCAGAAAGGTTTGTCAATATTAGTCAGAGTGTTTATGCTCAGGATGTGAAATTTATCACACACCGAGCTGCTTCTTTTGCTCATAAAAGTTGATGACAGAAATAGGATCTTTGAGAAATGTGAAACTTTTTTCAAGCAACGAATGGTAAAGTGGAATTGCACTGTGGGAAGAAAATGTAGATTTCCAGGTTTAGTGCAAAGGACAAGGAGTTTGAAACCTTCACATATAATTATAAAATGTTTTTCATTTTAAAACATAATGTATTTTTTGGTCTACATGGTTCATCAAGCAGAACTAAACAGTCAGATAGGTCCAATTTTATTCCTCTCATTCACAAACAGTGAGTCTGCGAGTCTTCTGACTACAATACCCATAATGCTCCAGCAACACTTCAAGCGGTGCAGCTTCGTAGTTTGCCAAAGTCGTACTTCCGACAGATATTTTTTGTGCTTTGTACAGAAAATCAGTTGGACCACAACCAAAATTCATACTTTTCTATTTTTGGAAAATATTTGGGGATTTTAAGTGCAATTTATGGTCAGAAAAATCTGGCATGGGTCATTTAATTAGCTCGGATTTTTTGGGAAGTCCTTATTTCAGAAAGTCTAAACCCTGCAGATTTCCCAGCAGCCCATCAGAATCACCTGACATGAATATACAGATAAAATACATCTAGAAATGTCTCTCTACTTCCACTACTTCCTGTTGTATAGAAGACTTTTGACTAAGTTTATAATAAATCTGTAATGAAAAAAATTCTCTGTACTTACGAAAGGACTTTCATAATTAATAACCCTTCTGTTTTGAAAAAATATGACACATAGGGTTATTTTGTATCTCATTCTATACTCATTTGAACAGTTTTCTTATCATTATTGTGTTTGAATGCAGGATTTCATGCCAACCCGGGTCTGTTAGAAGGTTGGTTGCCGACACTTCTCCTGCTCAGAGATTTTAACATCCCCTCTCTCTTCACCATGTATAGGTAAATCCAGTTTAATACTTTTGCACTCGTTTCATGAGCAGAGAAACATTCCCCTGCCCTCTGAGCAAGCTTTAATATTTAAAAGATGTTATGCTAGAGGGTCCTCATTAACTTATTTTCGACACCATCTGCTAACTCCTCCAGAAAGACTAAGTATAGAACGGGCAGCATCTCCTCCTTTTCATTTTCTGAGACCTAGATAACCCCCACTTATTCTTCTGTTCACGCTTTGTTGTGTTTTTTTAATTTATTTTTTACTTTTGTGATTTTTTTTTTTTTTTTTACTGTTAATCTTCTCCACCTTTGCACACAGTGAAATGGAGCTTAAATGTTCTCTGGAGATCTTGCTGGAGCTGGAGGTGCACGTCAGAGACAGTGGACCCAATCCTTTCACCTCACAGAAACCGGAACAGGTCCAGTCCTGCCCAAACAAAGCTCCAGTCTACTGCAACTCTCATTTCATCCGGTTCCAAGGACTGCTGCCTTGTGAGGACTTGGAGGGTTCGGTTCCAACAGCAAGCAGCTCATCATCAAGTTTGTGAAAAAAAACAAACAAAACAAAATATAAACTGATTCGTGCTTCTGCTTTTCTGAACTTCTGACTTTGATTTAGAATGTTCCAACCCCTAAATCTGACAAGGAACCGGCTGTTCACATTTAAAGTGGGTGCTGATTTTAAGAAATGTTAACGTAGTATCGGGAAAACTATTATTTGAGCATTAATAAAGTTGTACTTTAAAAAAAAAAATCAGATGTATTTGGTTTAATGATGTCTATAAAAAAACACTTAAATTTTGTCTCTGTTTAGGCTCCAAGGGGTTACATTACTTGGTTATTGTTATGCGACTTTAATGATTCCAGAATGAGTTCTGTCATCATCTGATATCACTGACCTGATCTGTGCACAGAACAATTCCCAAATCTCACAAGGACCTCATGCATACTCATTATAAGGGAGTCTCTGGTTGTCTAAAGTTTATTAAGAAAATTGTATTGATAGTTGTTCTGGGGAGTAGAAGTGCTGTTGATTTTGACCTGTTAATGACCTACTTTAATGAAAATCGTGTTTTTAACATGTTCTTGCAGCATTTCTTTCATGATGGAGGACATGTATAAAGGAAATTAAGCTTACAATTGCATTTCTGAGTATTTCTTTATTCAAATTGTAGTGATCAGGAGCAAATGCACAATTTGGATGGAGCCTGTTGCTGTGATGTTGGCGCTACAGTCAGTGAGCCTCATGCTCCCTCCTCCGCTCCATTCGGATGCATCCACCTGTAGAAAAATAGATCCATGCACATCTTCGATTGTCTGAGCTGTCATCTGGCTCAAAGCTGTACAGATGGATATCTCCAATACTGCTCACCATTTTGTTGTATTGGTAATGTGAAGTTGGGGTTGTGAGGGGCTGTAAGTTAGTGGAAGAGAGTGAAACAAAGGAATGATGGGAATTTGGGAGAAGCTTACTTCACATCAGCAATCCCGCCCACAACTAAGATGCACATTTCTGATGAACTACTGCCCCTTTGGAGAAACTAACTACTAAGAATGATCAGAGTGGGACTTTAAAGGATTTGTTTGCTAAATGTTGGTACAGTGAAGCGCAGAAGTAAAGTGCAGAAGTGTCCATTTTTTAACTGCAGCTCGTTAAAATATAAGAATGTTATTTATTTCTTTTTAGAGAAAAAGAAGAAGACGAGAAAAGAAATCTTTTATTGACTTACTATGGGGAAAGGGAAGTGCGAGCTTATTTTGGAAAGAAAATATTGCATGATCTCATTGCAAAGTGTTAAATATATTTTTCTTTTTTTAACCTATTTAAAGAAAATCTATGATACAATTGGCTTCTTTTCTTTCATTTAAAATAGATTAAGATTTTCTTGTACTTTTGGTTTTACTTTGACAGGAAATCATTTTCTTCCATATAAAATACCTTGTGGATGGCAAAGAAATAAACAGAGCAACAGCGGCCTCTGGTGGTCACATGGTTTCAATGCACCCAGGTTCAGACAGGGTCAGTTTTATAACCAACACCCAGTGGGGTATTTAAGCATTAGCAATGTGGGTAATTGCTCAGCGTTGCTCACACATATGGGAAATTTAAAAAACATGCTTGTCTTTTGTGGCATTTTAAATTTCTGTTTTGTGTTTTAGTTCTAACTTAACTCAAACACAGATAATGGGAGGGGTCTAAATGCTTCTTTTAGCAGGGGCAGGACAGGAGGCCATTTAAAACTACAACTGCCTCCTTAGGCTTAACCCTTGTGCTATCCTAGGCACTTTAACATTGGGAGTTGGGTCATCTAGACCCACTAGACAGTGCGCTGAACCTTTTTTCTTCAATGATTTGTGATCTTCACTGGTGTCCATGGATTACATGAAATCTTTCCACCTTTATCCACCTTTGTCATGGTAGGGAGAACGTGTCAATGTAAGGGTGGGGTCATCTAAGATAGCACAAGGGTTAAACACACGTTGAGAAGTTTTCATCTTTATAAACACAAGAAAAAAATCCACAAAATTCGAGATTCTTTGTTAGAAACGTCTTCTTATTATTATATGGAAATACATAGGAAGAGTAATGGTGTCTAATTGGGATGAGGTTTGAAGTATAGTAAAGCTTATTTCCTTTGCTACTCATATTATATAAGAAGGCAACTTTTAAGAAGAGTCTGGATCTGTCAGACTCTTCTAGAAGGCAAAGTGGGGCTACTATATCTGGCACATAGCCCCCCCTTTCTATCCCCACAACCCTCAACAGGCTGCTCAAATATCAAACCAGAAGAAGCTTCTTTCTATGTCCCACTCATTCACAAAGACGAACATGACAGAACCAGGGAGGTAAGGAGAACGAGTTTCACGTGTTTAATGTGAAATGTTGCTTGATTCTGCCAGCTTTTGCATTTCAAATTTAAATCCATGTTTTACCACGTCTCCTATGTTGAGCTGGAGCTGTAAAGCCTTTTGATTTGATTCCACCAGAGCTGTTCAGGAGACCAAAGTCAAACCCATGGCTTTCAGGTCTCAGAAGGAGATGTTTGAGAATATGGAGGAGTCTTTTAAAGTCTGTGCTCACTGTGAAAAACGACCAGATCAACTGTCAAGCTCACAGAGCTTAAAGCGCTGTGCCAGGTGAGTCAAAAACAGGTTTTATCTCCCGGAATTCTAAAAATAAGGAGTTATAAATGCTTTCCCCTTGTTTCCCCCCCCCCCCCAGATGTCTGAATGTTTACTACTGCTGTAAAGACTGTCAAAAAGAGGACTGGTCCAAACACAAGAAGTTCTGCTCACAGCTCCGGCTAGCCGCCATCGACAGGGTCGTGGAGTGGCTTGTGTTTAAAGGTATCGTCAGTAGATTTCAAAAGTTATTTTAGCAGTATGCAAAAGAAAAACAGTAAAAAGATCAATATTAGTCAGCTGTGTCCAGCTCGCTTGTCTTCTTTTCTCCCATCAGGAGATCTTCCATTCCCCACGGACAAATGGTCAAAGCCCCAGTCAGAGGTCAAAGGTTGGGATGACTGGCTTGTCATGCAGGGAGACCTTAACTCACGACTGGATCTCATTGTAAATGGGGAAAATATGAAAAACCTGTGGACTGATGCAGGCAGGCCAAAGCCTAGTGATGAAGAACTGAGGCAGTCCCTGTGGAGGGTCTGCAGTGAGTTCTTCTCCAGACCCCTGACGATAGCTTGGGGAATGAGGCTGTTCGGCCTTAACCCCTGTTCCAAACCTCTCACTGTTCATGTTGTGGGAGCGGGCCACAACGAGACCCTGGCGGCCCGACTGACTGACTACGACGAGCTCAACCACATGTTTCCAGAGCACCAGGGCATCGAGGTTGTCATGGTTGGACCGGAGGTGGTGGACGGCCCCATTGTGAGGCCTCCTCTGAGAGCGTTTGGCCCCAAGCAGAGGGTCTACATCAGCGCCTATAAGGGCCTCTACCATCAATTCTGGGAGGAGGTGGTGGAGAAGAAAGAAGCAACCAAACCGGACCTGGTGGTTGGATTTCATCCAGGTAAGAATTTTTCTTTTTCTTTTTTAAGACATCTAATTGCTTCCCCTCAAATGAATGCTAATGTAATATTTACTACTCTTTTTTTAATGAAGGCCTCGATGCCAGACAAGCTTTGGACGAGGGTTGGCTTCCTACACTTCTGCTCCTCAGGGATTATGAGATTCCTTCTCTTTTCACAGCTCTCAGGTGGGTTTTAGCTCTGGTGTACCTAAAATTAACAAGGAATAATGAAGGAATCGTCCCTCAGACATGATCAACAATTTCATGAATCAATCTTTGTTTTAAGTTTAAAAGATGCTTTTTGAATTCCTAAGAAGCAAAAATACAATTATTTCTAGAATATGTTATAATGACTGAAAACAAGTAAGTTTGGGCTGATATTTGCTGCATGCAGATGTTTTTTTGTCTTCTCTTTCTTCTCACGTCGTCTCTAAGGTTGAAGTTTGATATCCTCTGCTGCTCTTGTCACTGATGTCTGTCCTCTCTGCTCAGTGAGACAGAGATGACATACTCTCTACAAATCCTGCTGGAGCTGGAGATGGACATGAAGGGTAGTGGAGCCAACCCGTTTGGGTCGCTGAAACCAGAAGTGCTGGGTGGTTCGTCTCCCAACAGGCCTCCTGTCTACTGCAACTCACACTACTTCTGCTTTCAAGGCCTGTTGGAAACTGTCGAGTTTGAGGAACCAGAGTAAACAACAACTGCATGAGCACTTTACTGTTTAGAGTTCTTTATATGTTACAAATTTAAAGTAATTCAACATTCTTTAACTGTAACATTATGTGGTAAAAATGCTTTCTACCATTAACCAATGACTTTTTAATTCTTCATCTTTACTTTGAATCATTCAAATGATATTGAAATATTATTGAGGTGTCAATAGAGAACAAGTAGACTGAGTAAATAGTCAAATCTAGTCAAATTTCAACTTTTGTATTCTGTTCATTAGGTTTTAGCAGAACGTCCCTGCTCCTTTGATGAAAATTACATGAATGAAGATTAAATAAAAATTCAAAAAAAAACAGCCACACTGAAAAAGCTTGAGATCATTTCTTTCAGGAGTATTTATTTAGAAATTATGCAGTTTTAATCGTTAGGTCCAGCTTAGAGTTATGTGCAACATTTAATTGACGATGTAGGTACACAAAAAAAGCAACGTTTGGAGCTACAGATTGGTATCACAGCACTACCCCTGTATTATTTAGGTTTCATTTACTGCTTGGATGATGCTGTATGTCATCCCAAATAGTCTAGAGAATCCCTCTACACAATTATGAATTGGTCAGCTGCAACTGTGGAAGATCTATGCCGCTTTCATTGTACGCTAAGTTTTTGTGCTGGCAGAATGAGCACAACTCAAAAGAGAAGAAGAAAACGACAACAAAAATGCTTGTGGCAGAGGCGGGTCATTGCAGACCGTCTGGTTGGTCAGGCCACCTGGGATGGCAAGAAACCAGGAGGATGTAATAATTATTGGTCTCCACCACAGTAAACACCAGGAGAAGTGACAGTTATTTATTCGGTGATCAGGAATCTTGATAGGTGTTTTAACACATACCTGGAATCTCATTCACGAAGATACAATGCAAATAGATTAGTTTCCCATTGAAGTCCACCTTTGAGTGGAGAATGCTGAAGTCATGACTCATAAACCTTATTAGTTTTTTTTTTTTAAGTAAAGTTGTGTTTTATTTATTAAAAATCGACAAAAAATACGAGAGTGATGAAAAAAAACATTTTGTATGAAAACAGAAATGTTGTCACATCCCTTTTTTTATAGACCTTTCTTTTTTTAGAAATGGGCATTCGAAAACATTAGCATTTAATTCGACAAACAAAGGCTGTAGAAGCTGCTAATTTTAAGTTCGTTTAAAGTTACAGATCCCCAACAGAGTAAAAATGAGGTCCAGTGTAAAAAGAATAAGATTCACAACAGTCATAAAAGCCACCATGAACTGAATGGCCCAAATGCAGTAGCTGGGTGGGCATGTTTTAGGTCGGGGATTGTTTCTGAACATGAACACGGGCCACATGATGGCTGCAAATATGTACAGCAACACAGAAATCACCAGGAATATGAACACAAACCTGTCCAGATTGAAAGGCAAACATTGTTTTAGTTTTTTGAAGATGTTTGTGGCTATGATCACAGGCAGGATGGGGAAAGGAATGATATAAGCGATGATACACAGGATCAGAGCCGGAGAATCTTTGTAACCAGTCAGCGACACAAAAATCATGCAGCTCACAAAGGCTTCCATGACTTTCCAGAATCCAGGCAGAGCAGCCAGGTAGCTGCCTTTCTTCTTATCGAAGAATTTGTCCTTCACCACTTCCAGGGTGTAGACAAAGCCAGACAGGAATGCAAAAACAGTCACAATCCAATTGTAAAGGCATGTTTTGCAGATGTAGAAGTTAGCATATGTGATGGCAACAGAGACAGTCATGAGCGTGGAGGACATGGCCATCCCTGTGGTGAAGTCCCCCCAGTCCATGCAAAACATATTCAGGATAATGTCCAGCTTGAACATCTCAATGACGGTGATGAAGAGAGTCATGATGGGGCAGAAAACCCAGGTGAACATTGCATATATCAAGTAAGTATGGCTGCTGAATCCTCTGATCAAACTCAGGATGAAGGTGATCAGACACAGGATGATCTGAGCCATGTGTAGTCCCCCACGTCCAGATAGAAGAGTGGATGGTGAAAACACAGCCTGGGAAAGGGTGTCTTTGATCCCATCCATACATCCCATTTTTGCAAAAAAAGAGCTGGCAAGAGGGTAAAAGGGCTTTGCACTTCCACGGAGCTGGTAGAAGCAATTCGTCTGATATGTTCTCTCTATGCGTGTTTTATAACCTTTCTGGTTTGCATAAAGTTCTGATACATGTCTTATTTTGACTGCGAAAGTCACCTGTATGTGCATGAAACCACAGTGTTAAATAGCACTTTTCTACCTTCCTTGAAGGCCAAAAGCACTTTACAGTCATAGTCCCATCCACCCACGGACACAGACATTCACACACTGATGGTGACTCCGCTGTCTAACACTGGCGCCAACCTACAACCTCCAGGGGCAATGTGAGCTTCACTGTCTTGCCCAAGGACACCTTGACAAATGAGCAGGCAGGACGGGAACCGAACCTACAATGTTCACAGGCTGACCGCTCCACCTCTGCACCATGGCTGACTAATACAGTAGTAATGGATTAATATAGTATTGTAATTTTAAAAAAGTTTATCTGATCATGGAATAGAGGCTATTTACCTCTGATGATATTAAATTCTCACAAACTTTAATTATTATAAAAGAGCAATAAATAATTTACTGTAGTTGTTTTAAAAAAATTGAAAATTGAATGAATGAATGAATGAATACTACAAAAATTAGTGTAAAAATGTGAAAAAGTATGGCAAAGGTTGCCACCTAGTGGACAGGTTTAGGCACTGCATTTATTGTTTTTTCTCTTGCGAGAATTGTCATTCGTCACCGTGCCAGTGCAGTTTGTTATCTTGTGAAATTCTATTTCTGTCGTTGTTTATGCTTTAAATGAATCGTGTGGGTATTGTAAATAAAATAAAAAACAACAGTTCGAGATATTTGCAGAGGTTTTTTTGTACTTTTTTTCTTTTTACATGCTAGCCTTGAACTGTACGCTCATCCTACTGTTTTTAGTCCCAAAACTGTGTACTAATAATAGAAAACATACATATTAGTACGTTATCTAGTTAACGTTTTTATTTCCTTTTTTAAAAGCAAATATTTTGGTGCTATTTTAAAATGTCAAAGTAGGAACGTTTTGGCAGCTTGTGTTTACGGGGAAGATAAACAGAAAGGACACAAGGAAGTTGTTGTCAGTAGTACTAGGATCTGGACTGGTTTGGTCACACGAAATGTGTTTTCACTGTTTCCCCTTTAAGTCCTTAAGCTTCTAAAATCAACTCTGGAGGAGGCCGTCGCCCTTTTGGAGCTGTATTTGGTCGTGATGGTTATTTCATTTTCGTGGGCCATTTATTTCATATTCGTGTCGAAGCCTCTGTTTGGGAAAGCGTAGCTAACCCAGCGTTAGCCATGGGTCGATGACAGAAACTGCACCCCAGGAGTTTTGTCGGTGCCGTTTCAATAAGCCAATTTAAGATGGATTTCTCCAAGTTTCTGGACGATGATTTTGACGTGAAGGACTGGGTGAACGGGGCTTTCAAAGTGGTGTCGAAGGAAGCTCCGGGGAAGGCGGACACGCACGCAGCAACCCTGGTGATGAAGCTGCAGCTGTTCATCCAGGAGGTCAACAATGCCATCGAGGGTCAGTTGTTTACGACAACAAATATACATTTACGTCTTTATTATTTTTACCGCTTTGCCCTCGTCATGTCTACAACAAGTCTGTATTTGGTTGACAAATCTCTTTATTATTTACAAGTAGCTGCCCAAACTTTAAACTTTCTGATGGTTTGCAAACTTTTAAACTATGGTTTCCAATCTTCCTTCTCTGTTCAGTTACATTTTTACAAAAAAATACATAGAAACATTTCGCTGCTTTAAGAAAAACTGTACAACTCGGAAAAGTAGAGCGATCATATGAACTTTTATTATATTGTGTTCTTTTTCCTTATTTTAAGGAAAGGGTATTAATTAAAAGAATGACAAAATATCTTTTGCAGAAGCTTTAGCTGAAGATCCCACTTAGTTTCTTTTTTTAATTAAAGTTTTTATTACAATTATAAAATGTTCCATCTGGAAAAACTGAAGACTGAGAGATATACTTTTAATAAAAATGATGACAAGCATTTACTTATTTTTTGGAACCAATTTTAACTGACATTCATTTCTTTTTCTTTACTTTCGAAGAATGCACATCTAACCACATATTTGTGTGGATTATTGTATTTGCAGATAACCTTAAAGATCCACTTAAATGAAAATAAAGTTTTTGGTGACTTTAATTTGTAATTTGTTTGTAGCATTTTTTTTATTAAGGAGGAGGGCATTTATAAATAAAATTCAGATTAAAGTTGTGTTACTGAGTATTACTATTTGTGACGCAGAAAATACGCTGGGAGGCCAGAGGCCCCATGCTTCTCTCCATTCTGATGCATCCACTTGTACACAAATGGATCCATGGACGTCTTTGTTTTCCTCGTCTGAGCTGCCATCTGGATCAAAACTGTATCGCTGGATGCCTCCAATATTGCTCATCATTTTTGTTTCAACTGTAACATTGGATTGGGGATATGAGGGGCTGTAAACTATTGGCAGAGAGTGTAACCAGAGGGATGATGGGAAATGAGGGCAGGCTTACTGAGTGGCAACAGTCTCAGCTGCAATTTAGAGGCAAATTTCTAATGAACGCCTGTTGCTCAGCAGAAACTCCTCTAGAAAACAATTTTTTTTTTTTTCTTTTTAGCTAAATCATCAGTTAATAATGATCAAAAGACCACTGGGAACGCTTTTACAACAGATCAAAGGATGACTTTAAAGGTTTAATAATGTGCTTTAACGGCTGACTTCTAATATCTTTACACAGAGAGCAGTAATCAAGCCCTTCAAAATATGCCGCGAGTCTTGCGAGATGTGGAGGCTTTGAAACAAGAAGCTTTCTTCCTGAAAGAGCAAATGGTCCTGGTGAAAGAAGACATCAAGAAGTTTGAACAGGACACGGTGCAGTCCATGCAGGTGTGTGAGCATCTTTACTGGTAAGGATGTTGAGGTTAGTGCTGCAGGCAGATGGTGTTTGGGCAAAAATCAACGAGGAGATGTAGAATGTCAAACAAAGAAACTCAAGTTTGCTCCTGTGAGGGAAGTAAATACAGGATAGAGGCAGATGATTTACCATGGCAACCTCTGAAAAGAGGAAATAAAGGGAGACGAAGACAAGCACAAGGACACTTTAAAAGTAATCATGCAGATGTCTGCCCACCCACTCCTTTAGAAATGTTTTTCCCTTTTACAAAAGCATTATGACTAAGTCTGACACTGAATTCTTTTCAACAGGTGCTGGTGGAAATAGATAAGGTGAAGAGTCGAATGCAGCTGGCAGCTGAGGCACTGCAGGAGGCAGACAAATGGAGCACGCTCAGTGCTGACATCGAGGAGACCTTCAAAACGCAGGTAAAACTGGTACAAGTTGTAAATATTCCCCCCATTTTTTAAAATAGTTTAATTTTTTATTACTTTCCATTAACTTCATAATACACAAATACAAATCCTTGTTTTTGAGAGGAAAGCAAAAAAAAAAAAGAAAAGTTAAAGAAAATAAATTAGACATTGCTTTGAAAAAGTTGTACATTTATTCAAAAATGTGTGTTTAACATAAACATGCCCTTAAATAAAAACTATATTTTTCATTTTCACTCCAAAATGTGTCGTTTTTTTTATAGCTAACACCTGCAGTGGTGTTTAAAACAAACTGTACAATATTACAATTATTCAGGCAAAACATTGCAATAATTTTTTTTTTGTCTTTTTAGGACTTTGCACTTATTTCCTCCAAGTTGACAAGCATGCAAAACAGCCTAGCCATGCTGGTGGACACTCCAGACTATTCTGAGAAGTGTGTCCACCTCGAAGCTTTGAAGAACAGACTAGAGGCCATGGCTAGCCCGCAGATCGTAGCTACTTTTAATTCAATGTCAATAGGTAACAATTTCTTTGTTTTGTTTTTACCTCTCCAACCTATTCCATTTTGTGTCCTTTTTTATTTGCTCTTATTAAATATACTTCCTCCTCCTGCAGAGCAAGCCAAGCTGTTTGTTAAAGTCTTCACAGAGATTGATAGAATGCCTCAACTTCTGGCGTACTACTACAAGTGCCACAAGGTAGATTGAAGTCTCCACTTTAAGCTTTTGGATTTATTCCTTTATTCCCTTTTCCTGTATATAAACCCGTGGGTGCTCTTCTGGCCTCTTTAGGGTCAGTTGGTGAGCGTTTGGCAGGATCTGTCCCAGAGCGAGCTCAGTCTGAATCAACAGCTGTCTGAGTTTTACGAAACCTTGCTCTCCACGTGGCACGTTCAGCTCCAGTGGTGCACGCAGGTGAAAAAGCCACCGTCCCCCCGGGTGTAATCTCTTTTGTGGGAACTGAAACAACTATAGCCTTTGGTCTGAAACCCTTGCAGGTGTTCAGAAACCCTTATGAAGTGGTGACAGTGCTGCTGATCCAAACTCTGGGTGCCATGGTGCCGTCCATCTCCGTCTGCCTGAGCACAGCCATTGAGCGAGCGCCCCAAGAGCAACGCCTGGAAGCTCTGCTGGAGCTTCATCACACCACGTCCACATGTGGACACCATCTGGAAGCCGCCATGCTGCCACACCTCGGTCCGAGCTTGTGCAAGATTGTAGATTTCCTTCAAAAATTGAGATCTTTATTTTTTGACAGTTTTTTATTTTTCTCGTCCCCAGCTGAGAATAACCTCTTGAAGGTAAATGAGCTGGTGTGTGCTATGTATGACCCTTACAAGGCGTATCAACTGCAGTATGGGGAGCTGGAGGAGGCTCACCTGCTTATTCAGATGAGCGCTGTTCCTCTGGTAAGACACCACACTTATACACTGATTTACAAATCATTTGACGTGTTGTTGCTTCCCTTTTTAACCTTGACTCCTTTGTTTTAGGAACACGGGGAGGTACTAGATTGCGTGGAAGAGTTGAACCACTCTGTAGGGAAGTTGTTTGGTCTGGCGAGTGCAGCGGTGGACCGCTGTGTCACACTGACTGATGGACTTGGTGTGTGTGGCCTCCTGAAAGCTCTCAAAGCCCTCTTCACAAAGTAAACAGCTTTTAACCAAAGCCTCAACGTCTCTTTACCATTAATCAGCTATGAAAAACCTGCCATATCCTAGATATAATCACGTTGTTTTCGTTTTTTTGGGGAGGGTGCCGGATTGAAACCGTCTGTGTTTTTTACGATCTGCTCTTTCCAGGTATGTGTCGGATTTTTCCACAACGCTACAGTCCGTCAGGAAAAAGTGTAAACTCGAGGACGCGCCAAGTTCAGCCGCTTTCCAGGAGGACTGGACAGCTTTCCAGAACTCAGTCAGGTTACTGGAATTTAAAAATATACATACATACAGTGGTCCTTCATTTATCGCCGGGGTTTCATTCTAAAAATACCTCGTGATTTGTGAATTCAGCCAGATAGGATTCTAGGTTTTTTAAGTCTGTGAAACCCCTCACTACACTGTATTTTTAAGACAAACATGAACATTTTCACACCGTTGTCTCTCTCAAAGTTCAAACCTGTGAAGAAGGAAAACAAAGATCTGGTCAAATATTTATGTAGGTTAGGCTAACTTCAGAAAAAAGCATGCATGTATATATATACACACACATATATACACACATACAGGTATATCTGTTGAACATCATCAGCCCAACAATTACCACTTTTGTATTGATCTTTGCAGGATCATTGCCACATGTGGAGAGTTGTTAAGGCAATGCGGGGCCTTTGAGCAGCAGCTATCCAACAAGTAAGAGAAATGTTGTTGTTTTTTGATCATATTATTGTTTTTCTTTTATCAGGCACTGAGCAGATATTCTGGTTTGTTCCCCTTCACAGGATTTTGAGCACGGCAGGTAAATATTTGTCCGAGTCATACAGCCCACGCAGCTTGACAGGCATCCAGGAGGCCAGCTCCACGGAGAGGAGGAACGCCACGAAAAACCCCTGGCAGGAGTACAACTACCTCCAGAGAGGAAATGTGGCAGAATACAACAATTTGATGGAAGTCCTCTACTCTTTAAAGGTATGGCGCAGACTTTGGTAACTAAAGAAAATTGCTCTACAGGCAACAATCCTCACCCATCACTGTGCAGGAGAAAGGCACGGGTAACTCCAACCTGTTAGCTGAGCCCAGAACAGCTCTGACCAGACTCAATCAGCAGGCCAACCAGCTGGCCTTCGACTCTGTCTTCCTGCAGATCAAACACCAGCTCGGCCTCGTGTCCAAGATGGAGGTGATTGCAGCTCAAGTTTCTCAACGATCTGATTTTGAAAGCGGATGTGAGCGAATGGATGGAGGGAGATTGACTTTGATGAGTGCTTGAAGCACTTCTCTGTGCTCCACTCTGACCTCATTCCTTTTTGCTTCTGTTAAGATTCAAGAGGCTTCTGGCATTGGAGAGAACTTCACCGAGGACTTGCCTACCTTCAGTTTGTCCCCACAAGAATACATTACTAATGCAAGTCCTGTTTAAGTCATAGTATTTTCTTAGTTGCAGTATTTGATGTGATTTAATACACTGCTATTGAGGAAGCAAAGATCTGTTCCTTCTTTACAATGTGAATTGTAAATGAAAATTGGTATTTTGTGACATTTTCCTTCTTATCTTACTTAAATTTGCTTAAAGTTCCTGACATTTTCTCCTTTTTATGTCTACAAATCAGTCATCGGCGCATATTTAACTTTTAAATCATTCATGTTTTTGCTTTCATAGTCGCTAAATTAAGGTCATTTTGGGGCTGAAGTGGTTTGATGCATATTTGCATGGATAGGTGTCACTTTTGATTCATTTAAAATGCATACAAAATTGAATTAAATGAATAGGGCTCGGTGTTTAGAAGTGTGAATATTTTTTATTCGCCCTGTCCCGTAAAAATAACCAAATTGACTGTATTTAAAAATGAGAAGTATTGAGTTTACTGTGGCAGCCTGAAAGCTTTAGGTTTGATGACGGGTGCTCCTTCTTTTAAAAACAACAGCATACAGTTCAGATTACTTGGAAAACCACTGAAGCTAGCTCCAGTTCCTTATTTTCTGTACAGATAGGGCAGTACCTGATGTCTTTGCCTCTTCACCTGGAGCCCTTTGTGACACAAGAGGATCCAGCTCTAGAGATGGCCTTACATGCTGGAAAACTGCCTTTCCCTCCAGAGCAAGGTTGGTACTAGATCAAACGTTTCCAAATTCTAGATTTTTCCTTTTTTTCTGTGCTCATTTAAAAAGTTTCACAGGATTTACCATATTTTTTCTTTCTTTCTGGGTTTTCCCTGTTCATCATAAATCATCAGCTTTTGTGTCCTTTGTGCCTTTCCTCAATCACATTTAGTCTGAAATCCTACCTCCCTCTTGTCTCAGGTGATGACCTTCCCGAGTTAGACAACACAGCAGACTACTGGTTGGGCTCCATCGCCCGGGCAACCATGCAGACCTACTGTGATGCCATTTTGCTTATTCCACAACTTACCCCTCATTCCACTAAACAGCTGGCCACAGATATTGGTACAGGAAACTAAACCAAACTTGTTTAATTGATAACATTGCAAAGCAAAGTTGTAGAAAAATATTTTTTTAAATCCTGGGAACGAAAATTTGAGTCATGTTCTTGCTCTGCAGATTACCTGAGCAACGTGATGGATGCTCTGGGGTTGCAGCCGTCACGTACCCTGCAACACATTGTCACTTTGTTGAGGGCCAAACCAGCAGACTACAGGCAGACGACCAAGCTTCTGCCTCGTCGGCTTTCCTCCACCATCGCTGCACTCCGGGGCATCGACTACTAACAACAAAAAAATCCCCCTTAGTAAACAAGAAGATAAAGGAGATCTGAACAGATGCTAAACCATTCTGTGGATGAGGCGTGTGAGAATATATGAGTGTGATTGTTATTTGGGTGCGAGCTCTTATTTTTCCTCTGATTCAAGTAGATCTGAAATAAATCTTCACCAGTGATGATGCCTTTGGACTCAAACAGAAGCTAAAAATATCTGATGATTTTCGGTTCCGCATTTATAAAGGGGTTGGAGTGTTAAAGCCTTTTTAAAATGGTTTGAAAGGTGTGTTTGATTATATGAATGCAATAAAAAATAAACCAAATTCAGGCAATTAAATTATTTAGAGGTGATATTTCTTATCTAAGCTGTTTTTTTTGTTTATTTGAATTTAATTTTCATTTAGTTTCTGTGGTTAAAAAAAAGGGAAAATGATCTTTTTAGCAAACTTTATCTTCTCATTTAAGACATTCTTTGTTATTAGGTTGTATATAAGACACTGATATGAATGGGATAATGCAACAATTTGTCTCCTTCTTTGCTCAAAGTCTTTTATTTTAATAAAAAGTTGATAAGGATTTTGCTATTAAATCCAAAGGCTGTTACCATGGAAGTGTGCGTCTTCAATTCAGATGTTTTTTTGGGCCTACAGATATTTTCATAATTGAGCTAAATAAGATTAAAATAAAGAAAAGTTCAACTGTGTTTAAATGTGAAATTTTGTTATTTTGGTTTAAAAAAAAGGATGACAAAAATATTGAAATTTAAATTTATTTGCATATTTACAAATAAAATACAACTTAGACATGTTTTAAAAGTAACATGTTTACTTTTAAACAAATTGTGTCAGAAAGGATGCAGAAGTCTGCGTACAGCTCAAAAATGATCCTCTTGTTTTTAGAAAGGTTTGTTCAATGTGTTACTTTTTTTCTTTAATAAAATAAATTTGAACTTAAAGATGCATTAATGAAATGTTTTGGAGAAATTCTTTAGGTTAAGAATTGATTTCCTTTCCAACCAGGTTCTGCATCATGACTCCCGCTGGACAAACTGCTCTGGTACTTTATGTTCTATTGCATGTTAAAATGTTATAAACGGACGCGTCTTGACATTTTCTTTAGCATTTCTTCACTGCTGTGTAAAACTGATAGTATTTATTACAGCCTCTGTTTATCTTCATTCCACTTTAACATTTTCTGAAGTTTTTGTCCACATTCTTTTAGTTGTGTAAAATTGACGAATAGAAAATGTGGCTTCGAAGTATACTTAAAAGTATTCATAAAAGATGCAGAAGTATGATTGCAGCTAAAACATTTGGGAAGTTTGTTGACTCGGAAGAAAATTCACTAAATATTTTGTCTTTTTTGCTTTATTAGAACTGCTCAAAAACTTCCACAGCTTCCTTCTTGTTATCATTTTCCGCATAAATAAATGAACCTATGTGTCTTTAGAAAGTCTTATTCAATGTATGGTACTTTTTTCTTTAAATAGTTTAAATTCAAACTCTTTGCTGCAGTGGGTGAATGTATTTTTAAAGACATTCTTGAGGCTAGAAGTGAATTTTTTCTCAAACCAGGTTCTGCATCATGACTTCTGCTGGACATTCTGGTCTGGTACCTTATGTTCTAACGCATAATAAAAGGTTGTTAACTGGTAAATCATGTGTTTTTTAATGTGGAAAACTAAAAAAAAAAAAAAAAAACAACTATAAAAAGTCTGTATAAAACTGAAACTAAATAGTATTGATTACAGACTCATGTTTCTGTTCAGTTTTCTACCAGGAGGGCGGGGTCTGGGGTTGAGGCTGCATCGTGTTAAAGTGATCACACATGTTTTTCTGGAAGTGATAGTTTTGTTTGGTGCGGATCCCCGTGGCGCTCCGCGTTGGTCTCGTGTCCTCCGTGCTGTCCGGGGATGGAGCGGCAGCATCCGCCTGCTCTCCTCCAGCATGGACCAGTGTTCGGGCCTGACGTCAGCCGTCGCCGCCCTGCCCGCCCGCAGTATCGCCGTCTGCGACTGATGATGGAGACGGCAGCAGCGGCCTCGCCATGAAAAAAGCCCTCCCGGAGGCGGAAATAGGAGCTGTGACAAGAAGAGGGAACTTTTAACGGGGAACGGAGGGGGGGAGGTCTCCGGCCCCGACAGGCGATGACTGTCAGCGGGCAGACGGGAGGGAGCGGCGGGCAGCGGCGCTCCGGTTGGAGGCTTCCACACTTCGTAAATTAGGAAAACAAGCCCCGGGAAAAAATACCTCGATTTTTTTTCCCAGCATCCCCTAAAATGGACACTCGAAGGAGCGTTAACAGGGCGCGGTTTCTTTAATTAATGATGAGGAATTTCGCTGATTGACTGATTCCCGAACAATGACTCCGCGGAGCGTTCGTCGCCTCATCGACAGCTGGACGGGATGATGGCTGCGGGATGGTGCGGGACGAGCCCGTGCGTTCATGAGAGGAGCCCTCCGCGCGCCTGTTCATGATGGAGGCTGTTAACGCAATCCGACGCAGTGTTGCAAGCGGGTTTATGATATTATCCCCAGAACTGGTTCTGTGAAAGATGCTCAGGATGTGAGGAAGATGAGGCGATGCTGTGTGAGGGGAGAGGCCCTTTCTGGAACTGAGATTTAAAGAACAATAAAAAAAAAATACAAAAATGTCGAAAGTTGTCAGCAAGGAGAAGAAATCGTTCAGCAAGAAGCTGTTCCGGAGGAGCTCGGTGCGCTCCGTGGGGAGCTTCATGAACAGAGTCCTCCGGACCTTGTCCACCCTGTCTCACATCGGCAGTGAGGAGCAAACCACCGAGGACGAGAAGGACGAAGCAGCCCTGATCCAGAGCTCCACCGCCGGCTCGGTCCCGTCCGATGACAGCGACTGCGGGGGGTTCCCTTTCGGGGACAAGGTGCCGGGAGTCGCGGGGCTGAAGAACCACGGGAACACCTGCTTCATGAACGCTATCTTACAGTGCCTGAGCAACACCGAGCTGTTCGCAGAGTACCTGGCTCTGGAGCAGTTCAAGGGAGACGAGGCGAGCAGCGGCGGGGAGAAGCCCCGATCCAACGGGGTTCTGGTGCAGAAGAAGGGGGCCAGCCTGCAGCAGGAGACGGGGGAGGTGACCGAGCAGCTGTCAGGTCTGGTTCGGGCTCTGTGGACCTTTGAGTACACACCTCAGCACAGCAGGGACTTCAAGGTGGGCTGCTGCGGGTCCCATGTGGCCTGAAAGTTGATGCAAAACATCATTTTATGTTGGAAATATATTGTCTTTGTTTATAGCTTTTTTTAAACAGGTAAACATCACTTTTCTGCAGAATTATCACAATATTTACTAAATTTTAGTCCAAACATGACCATTTGAAGCTCAGGGTCAGTAAATAGTAAACTACTGATTTGCATGTCAACCAGTTCAAAGAGGCAACATTCATGTCATAACTTCTGATTGTTGACACGATTTACAATTGACGGTTCGATTCATAATCGATTTTGGTTCATTTTGAACTATACGATTCGCTGACCTACAATCCATCCAGGAAATCTTTAGCCAAAACTTTAACCAGTGTGACTCAGAGGCAAATACCTGGATACTGAACAGTACAGGTGAAGTTTTCCAGATTCCTTTTATTTCTCGAGAGATAATCAAGTGTAAATTATTTGTACAAACGTGACAAATCCATTCATATTTTAGATTCATAACATTCCCCCCACTGCTGTTTTTCCACACAAAGATATTACAAATGGTATTTTCCAATATCAATAAAATGGATTTATTTCATTTTGAAATGATTTTATAAGGATAAAGGTCGATTTGATTAATAAATTCCCTCAGACCTTTCGATCTGGTTGGATTGAATATAAGTTGATTCATTGATTATGTTGATTAATAGTTGCACCCCCTGACAAAAAGCATTGCTCATCCATCCATCATCCGAATGGACCCCTTTGGGGTTCACACAGCTGTTCGAGCCAACAGCACAGGGAGAACATGCAAACGTCACGCAGAAAGGTCCCAACCAGGATTTGAACCAGGGCCTTTTTGCTGTGAATGTTATCCACTGCGCCACCGTCCACCCCCAGTTAAAATATCAATAAACAATACATTTTGTTCTAATTTTGGCTATAAATGATCATATAAACAAATTGACCAAATTTTTTTTCTCATTTTGGACACCTTTCGCTGCTCAGCAGACTTTGCATCTTTAAAACAAACTTTTGTTCTATCTTTGCCTATCGTTTCAGCCTAAAGGACTGTCACAAATAAAAATGCTTTTCAGAAGTATTCAGTACAAAGTGGAAGGAGACCAAACATCATCCCTGTTCATAGCTGTATTTCTATTTTTGACTATGTTTTTCCCTATTTAGCCTACCTCAGAAAAGTCGGATTTGATCTTACATTAGTCTCATCAGAGACGGAGATACTGAATAGTTTGAAGGGGAAACAAAGTTTATGCAAAATGATACACATTTATAATAGCGTCTGATGTAAAAGATTCATTTCTTCCAGTTTGTGGCTAAAACCAGTCATTAAATAGTTGCATTTTGTTCTAATTGGCACATCTCTAAAAAGAAATGAATGAATTTATGCAAAATCCAACTGTTTTATGGCTGAGCATGCAAATGGAACTGCACATTTTCCCATTAATGATTCTGGGCCTAAACAGAGAGCACTTAAAGATCATTAGAGAACCATCTGTGCTAACAACAGAGGACACTCATCTACTGAGCCTTAGAATTCCTTCTCTTTCATGACCAGGTTTTCAAGATAACAGAATGCACAATCCAACATGTTTAAAGGGAACTGGATCCAGTCTTTGTGCTTTGGCGGTACCTATACTATGACTTAATGGATAAATAGAGTGTGAAAAAATTCTAATCAGCCTCCACACGCATGATCTGTGTCCTCTTTATTCCTTTTGGGTAAAATAGCTGAATTCCTGTGAAGCAGGTTTACCCAAAATGTTATTCAGGTCTTTGTTTTAACTAAATATTGCTTGTCATGAGGATACCACAACTCTAAAGATGATGAAAGAAGCTTTCAGATTTAAAAAGGATGCATCCTGCACACATTTTACTTTCATCCACAGACCATTATTTGTCCGGTGCAGCCACAGAAACAAAGCTGGCTTGGTGCTGATGCTGCATTTGTAGAAGGAGAATTTGCCAAGACTCATGCAGCCCAGAAACATTAAATAGCCATTATGAGTGGAAGGGACTTCACGACTACTATCCCACATGGCTCTATCTTGTACACACTCTCCACTTTCCTCAAGATAAAAAGCCTTTTTGATAACATATTGCCACCTTGATTGCCCTTAAGCTTCTTCTAGTTAACTTCATCTGAATCATCCAAAATTGTCAGATATACATCAGCCTCATGTATGGATTTTTAGCTGCAAACCCCTCAGTTTTTTCCATCTGCTCCTGGCTGCAGAATGTGGTGTCCAAGAGTGCCCTTCAGTTCAGAGGAAATTCCCAACATGACGCCCAGGAGTTCCTCCTCTGGTTACTGGACCGAGTCCATGAAGACCTCAACCAAATCGTTCATCCTGAAAGCAGACCACCCAGGAAGGTAAACACCACCTGAAATCCTAATCAGATTTAACAATGATTAAAGAGGGATTATGAAAGCCATTCAACATCACAATTAAGATTTCAGAGCATTTGATTTCATTTGATCTGAAAATGATTCTTCTCCTGTTGCTTGATTTTTTTTTCTTCTTTTTTCTGAGTTACAATGTCAATTTCGTGTCAATGAACATTTGTGCTCAGCCTCCAGTAGAAGAAGAAGAAGCTGTCCCTGAAGGATCTCCACTCCCAGCACCTGGCTCTTTTGTACAGGAGCTGTTTCAGGCACAATACAGGTGAAATTCTTCTGTCATTCACAGAATTAACCATCAAAGAACAAGAAGGTTGACAGAAAGGCACTAATTAAATGGTGTTAATTATTTCCTACACAGGTAATACAACTAATTACTTAAAAAAGAAAACTAAAATAACTTTTTAATAGTGGGGAATTGATTGCATAACCAATAGACCATGTCTATTTGGGGTGATGTGACATTTGGACTCATTTTTTAACCTTTAAAAACAGGCAGCCATTAGGAGTTCAGCGACTGTCTACAATTGTTATAAATATATATTTCCATTTCTTTTGTTGTTTAATCGGTCAAATATGTTTATCTTTGTGTTTTATTTTAATATTTGACCGTTGCAGCAAACATCTAAGGAGGTTATTGAAATGGGTCTTATTCATAAATGTCAGGGGTCACAGTTGTTCCTATGGTTACATTTTTGCTTTAAGCTGAATGAAAAAGAAAAATCAGTATGTTGGAGAAACGATCTAAGGTTTTTAGAACAGGAAAGGGAAAATGTGATTTGTGATGTGAATTGTCTTGATTAGGTCCTCGCTGACCTGCCCTCACTGCCAGAAACAGAGCAACACCTTCGATCCTTTCCTCTGCATCTCACTGCCAATCCCAGTACCTCACACACGGTAAGATGGCTCTGAGTCTTGCTCATGAACTTCAATCTAAAAGCGTAACAAAATCTCATCTGAACCCAGAGGTAAAGAGTCTATCCGAACCAGGCGGAACAGGAGAATGCTAAAATTAGAAGATCGCGTCTGTCTTTGTAACAGCAGAGCAGCCGTGGTTAGGAAACAGCCAACTGATTCTGGTCTGTTTCATGTTTGCAGGCCTCTGTATGTGACAGTGGTGTACCAGGGGAAGTGCTCTCACTGTATGAGAGTGGGCGTGGCCGTGCCTCTCTCTGGCACCGTTTCCAGGTTAAGACAAGCTGTGGCCCAAGAGACCAAAATCCCTGCTCAACAGGTGCGAGCGACCTCCTTTTAAGGCTATGACTTTGCAGCGTCTTCAAGACACACTGTTTTGACTGAATTCAGTAATTAAGGTAGACAAACATTTAGACTCTCTAAATCTATGTTTGGGAACAGCGCTACAACAGAAGAAAATACTAAGCTGATACAAGATCTTTTAGCTGTCAGCAAACCCAACTCCACCAAAACTGAATGAATGATAATTCACAAAAATGTGAAAACAGAAAAATAGGACATAATTTATTAGAATTCAGAAAAAGACATTTGATAAAGTTCTGTACAAATGGATTATATTTATTTCCCCAAATGCAGTGTAATTTCTTGAAAGCATTTTTATTTGAATTTGTGCACTTTTTGTTTGATCTTACATGTAAATTATTAAACTGTGCACCTCCTGATTGAAGTGTTCTGTTTTTGCACTGCCTGTTTCTGATTTACCATCACTGCTACCTGTTTTGATCAGTTTTTGCATGAGGGATTTAAATGCTCAACAGCACACAGTGTCTTTGTCTCTGTGCAGATTGTTCTCACTGAAATGTACTCCGACGGCTTCCATCGCTCCTTCTGTGACGACGATGAGGACCTTGAGATAATTCAGGAGGGCGACTCCATTTTTGCGTTTGAAACACCAGAGCTTTTCCGACCTGATCAGATCCGTTCCAAGCGAAGCGGTACTGCACCCTGTTTATCCTGTAACTCCGTTTATCCCTGTTGTTGTGAAATTCCAGATCGAATTCAAGTAATTTTGGGAAAATGTACTGCATGGAATGCTTTGATCAATTGTTCTCCACATGAATTTTCCCTCTTTGCGCGCTCGTTTCAGGGAGCCCACATGTTATTCTCAATCAGAACAACTTGAAGTACGCCACAGACATTACCAGGATGTCCACACAGATACAAGAGCCTGTCACGCCACCGCAGAGCCCCAACAAGAACAGCGGGCAGGCTGAGAAGATTGTGCTGCTGGTGTGCAACAGAGCCTGCGCCGGACAGCAGGGCCGCAGGTATCACTTTTCTGAACACCAGCAGGTGTTTTAATCACCCGCTCCACAAATGTTTCCTTCCAAACAATTCTTGTAATTCCTGCAGATTTGGGAACCCATTTATTCTGTATTTGGAGCGCACGGTGGCATGGGATACACTTCAGAAAGAGATCCTAGAGAAAATGAGGCATCTATTGCGGCCTGGCGTTTTTGTTCAGGTTCTTCCTACATTCCAAAATCCCAGATTGTCATAATTTGACGTCCTGTTTTCACGCCGGTTTAAAGTGTCTTCTTCTTGGTGGCCTGCAGGTGGGGCCCTTCACTCTGCGTGTGGTGGGAGTGGTTGGGATCACATATCTGCTGCCTCAGGAGGAGCAGCCACTCTGCCATCCCTCTGTGGAGAGGTAATTCCAATGCATCACCACAAGAGAGCAGCGTTGCTTCACTGCAAATGCTATTATCGCTCTTGCTGTGAGTTCAATTCTCTTAGTGCAGATTAGGGTGCAAAGGTATGTCTTTAGAAGTATTGATGTTAGAGCATCTCCAGGGATGTGTAATGGCTTATCTAGGTTTTTATGGATTTTTCTTGTAAGAAGACATTGACCTCTGCGGTCGCTGCATGGATTTTTGAGATGAAAGTAATGAGACAAAAAATGAAATTTGAACTTACATAGCTGAATAACATAGAAAACATACATTTTCGATTTCATTCGTAGCTGAATACACAGTTTGTTTGTTTCTCTAAAAGTTTCACTTTTTTACCTGGGCTTAAATAATAAGGACCAAACACATATTTTTATAGTTAAAGTCCCACTCTGATCATCTTTTGATTTATTGTAAAAGCGTTCCCAGTGGTCTTTTAAGTATGATTATGCTGTTTTTAGCCAACATTAAAACATGTGTGTCATTTTCTATAGGACATACTTTTTGATCCATAACTCATCCATTTTAATATCTGCCTCTGTTTGTCTCATTTGAAGTCATAGAAACTGATATAGATGAATGTTTTTAACTTTAACAGGGCGTACAAATCCTGTGGTTCAGGCGGTCCTCCTCATGTGAAAATTGTAGTTGAGTGGGACAAGGAGACGAAAGACTAGTAAGTGAAAGACTCAAACACTCTTAATTAAGTTTGTGGCAGATGGGGCGAGGTGCTAGTTTTCCCATCAGACACATGGGAGCAACTAATTTGTGTGATGTGTGCAATGTTACGCCCCCAGTCTGTTCAAAAGAACTGAGGATGAGTACATCCCTGATGCTGAGAGCGTTCGTCAAGTGAAGGAGCAGCATCTGCAGCCTCAGACCTGTTCTCTTGCCCAGTGCTTTCAACTCTACACCAAAGAGGAGCAGGTGTGCTGAAACTTGGGCTGCATTTGGGCTGCAAGTGGAGCGTGAAGAGAATGTTCCATAATAAAGATGAGCATTCAAAAGTGTGCAAATGTACTTACAGCTGGCCCCTGATGATGCATGGCGATGTCCACACTGTAAGCAGCTTCAGCAGGGCAGCATCAAACTCAGCCTCTGGACTCTGCCAGACATCCTTATTCTGCACCTGAAGCGCTTCAGACAGGTCCCAACTTTCATCAAGTTAAAGAGCTTTAAACTTTTTTGTGGCTGTTTTTTTTTTTAAATTCTAAATATCATAAACATGTGACTTCAGGATGGAGATCGACGTATGAAGATGCAGAACACGGTGAAGTTTCCGCTCACAGGGATGGACATGGCGCCTCACATAGTGAAGCGAAGCCAGAGTAGCTGGAGCCTTCCCTCTCACTGGTCACCGTGGAGACGGCCTTACGGGTTGGGCCGCGATCCGGAGGACTATCTTTATGACCTGTATGCAGTGTGTAACCATCACGGGACCATGCAAGGGGGCCATTACACAGGCAAGACCGGCACAACCATGGAGGAGTTTAAAGGCCGTTCTTTCATGGGGGAGGTGTTCGTAACGCTGTGCTCTGCTGTGCCTTGCAGCTTTTTGTAAGAACTCCATTGACGGACAGTGGTACTGCTTTGATGATAGCGACGTTCATCCCTTATCAGAAGATGAGGTCTGCAAGCAGACCGCTTACATCCTGTTTTATCAGAGACGGGCGACAATCCCATCCTGGTCTGCCAACAGTTCAGTAGGAGGTAACTTATAGCAATATCAGCATGTGCAAAATATCCCAAAAACTCCAAACTGACTCTGTGAAGGAAGGAAAGTCATGCATTTCCAATTCATGATGTGTTTACTTGTTGATCTACTAAATTATGTTTTATTTATGATTGATTCTGCTTATGTGAAAAGGAAAATGTTTTTAAGGAGTTGTAAAAATAAATCTTCTAAATCCCAGAATTAATCAATAATTAAGGATTTACCCTCCAAAATACTTTAAAAGTAAACAGTACAGATTTATTGCCTCTTCTTTGCTATTTAGGCTCTACCAGCTCTTCTTTATGTGAACACTGGATAAGTCGTCTGATGGAAAGCCGTCCACCCAGCCAGGCGTCATCTGGTTCTTCGAGACGCACCTCGCTGGCCTCCCTCTCAGAGTCTGCTGAGTTTGCTGGTGAACGAAGTGAAGATGATGGTAAAACCTGTTTTAAAAATTCTTCTTTTTTTCTTCCTTTTTTTTGCTTTTAGACTGGCAGAGAATGATCTTGTACTAAAAGATTTTAAACATGCAGGGCTATCGATGCGACCAGCGGTAAGAGGCATGCAAAGACCAACGTTCACTTCGAGATCTTCTATCGCCAGTCCGCTGGCACTGAGTGAAAATGGCACAAAACCCTCCTGGTCCCACTCGGCTAAGCTCCAGCTTCGCTCCAACTCTCCTTCCCGCTTCTCAGTGGAGTCCCACTCTTCGTCCCAGACACTGGAAAGAATCGGAGAGGTCGCTGATACCCAGCTGTCACCGACATATTTCACAACTTCACCTAAACTAGACAAGCTGTCAGATGGCAAATCAGCGCTCACTACCCTGGACAGTAATTCAGGGAGAAAGAGGCTCATAGAACAAGTGCATGTCAAGGCCATGACACAGGCGGAGCAGAGGAATGCTATCTCATCAGGGGACAACAACGCGGTCACAACCACTGAACAGCACAGAGTCTCTCCGAAGGAATCCAAACAAAGAAACGGGAGTGTCGATGGTTCTGGTGTCAAAAGGACCTCAGCTAAGGTCGGGTCAGAGAGTGAAAAAAGTCCTAAAAAGCGGACTGCCCCCTCTTCAACATCATCCAGCTCCCTCTCTCCTGCTTCCCCAGCCATCGATAAGTCGCCATCTCGAACACAGTCCAAGGGCGCGGCAGCAACCTCTAATACCAAAAGTGACGGACCACTAAAGACAAGCAAGGGTGGGACCTCAAGAGCAGCAACTCCCTCCAGGAAAGGGTCCCCCCAAACTACAGAAGGGTCACATCTTGACTCCCGGCAGAGGAAGAGCAGTTCCACAGCACCTCCAAACTCTCAAAGGAGGCCATCACCTCGAGAGAGAGGCGAGAAAAGCTCTTCAGGAAGGGCTAGAGCAGCAGATAGGAGCGCAAGCCGGGAATCCTCACGGGTGAGCGCGGCGTCTGAGAGGAAAGTTAGCCATGGAGGTCCTCCTGCCAGGCTGAGTTCAACCGCTAGAGCAGAAGGACGTCTGAGCAGGGGTGTGGAAGAAAAGGCAGCAGGCCGGAGCTCCAGCAGCAGCTCCTCTATGGCGAGCCTCCGATCTCCAAGCGTGGGCCTTTCATCTCCTGGAGCGGGGTCACAGTTGAAGTCACCCCGGGGGAACAGCAGGACAGAGGACAAAGGTTTATCCTTCTTTAAAACGGCTCTGAGGACGAAGGACACCCGTAAAGCTGGTGAGAGCGGGAAAGCAGGGGTGGGAGAGACTAAAAGCATCCCAGAAGATTGTGCTGGGGATGGTTTAAGAGAAGTCGTCGCACGTGGAGCGAGCAAAAAAGCCCAAAACGTGGCTTCGGAATCCCAGAATAATGTAACTACAACCAAAGACCAAGGGCCCACTAAAGCATCAGCTGCAGCTAAACATTCACTGCTGTCCTCCACAAAAGCTAAGCTCCCTGGGATTCAATCAACCACCCAAACCTCTGGGCTTTCGAAGGACCTTTCAAAGAAGGAGCCTGCTAAAAAGACCCAGTCCAGGAAGATTCCCATCAGTTCTACACAAACTAGCCAGAAATCCAAGTGATATTTCCTTGAAAAAACAATCTTTCTAGTGCAGCTTTGAGGTGTTTTTTTATGTATTCCTATTATCATAAAGTAAGTGTCTGATTAACACCTTTATAACACCTGTAGCTGAATCCAGCTGCCATATTTGGACGCTCACTGTCCACGTTGTTAAATAGCTATTTAGGAATGGATTTTAACAAAGCACTTTGTATGGATAGCATTGATTTCAAAGAATATTATACCGTACACTGTAAATAAGCATGGTCTTGTATTGACATTATTGCCTCGTTCTGTATGTAGCGACGTTGGGAAAAGGATCGGCTTAGGTGAATATAAAAGAGGATTTGCACAAGATGGAAAGTAGATGTCGGGGAGGGGAGAAACCTTTGAAATCCATCAAACACGGACAGCTTAGTCACCAAAGGACATTTATGGCAATTTTCAACATGCTGATGCAGTGAATTATTTTGAAAAATCCACTATGTAGTGACTGCTCTTCTTCCGTTTTGAGAGCCATACGTCAACAACAAACAGCAGTGCCTCGGATAATCATAAGAAATATTTAATCTAAATTGTATAACTCCAGGTGTCAGTCAATTTGTAATTGAATTTTAATATTTATTAAGCACTTCAAAACTGAATTTTCAAGTTAAAACACACGTAAAGCCTATTTAACCCAAAGTATTGTTTACATGTACTCTTTGGTATAGAAACTGCAACAGCCTTTAAGATTATTTATTTTTTCTGAGTCAAAAAGAGTAAAAAAGATAGAAATGTACCGTCCTGAGACTATTTTAAAGCAGCTCTTACAGTTTACCAACCTATTTTAGCCTCCAACTTCTTCACATCGCAGTCCACCTGTTCCTTCCTTCAGCGGATGCCACCACTTACCTGTCCCCCCATCAACCTCTCCAGACTGCCGCAGGTCTCCAGACATTCCCTCCAGATGAACACAGGGTTATCGCATACGAGCCACCTCATGCCCGACATAAAAATGTACACGTTCAGAGGGAGCTGGGAGGCCTTCGCTGAACACCAGTCTTGTACATAAAGCAGCCGTGATGCGTTTGAGTACATCTATCACACGTGACATCACAGCTTGTGCACATGTTAAGCTGGAGAGCAGATCAGCACTGACTGTGTTAACACTGACGGAGAATCTTGGAATATGTGACAGCTGTTGCATGATAAATTGCTTAAATGCATGCACTTAACTATGCAAGCAGATTCTAGCGAATGCCCTCACTGAGTATGTAGACGTGCTGCTCTTGGATTTGTATTTATTTGTAAATGTATTTTCATTTTTTCCCCCCAAAAGCTTGCATCGGAGAGCATGCAAAGACATCCTTGATTAAAGCTTTATTTGCACATTTCTCCTAAGTAATAGCCATTTTTTATGAATGACAGGTATTGCTCATTCACTCTCAAATCAGCTACAATTTAACCTCAGATTTCATTGATTTTTATTTTTTTTACAGCTTCTGGACAACCTTAACAGCAGAGCATTTGTGCTATTCAAAACTAATAATTTAGATTCTTTTTTTTTTTTTAATTCTTAGTAGTTTTAATGTTTTATTAATTGGATCTGCTTTGAGAGACGGGAAAATAGAATCAATATATTGATAAGACAGAAGATTTACCAGGGTTTTTCCAAAATTTAAAGTAGCCTTAAGTTGAAGAAAGATCATATTCAGTCTTGTCCAATATATTTTTGTAAGAAATTGAAGAAAAAAAACAATAATCCTATACTACGTAAATACAAAACCATCTCATGTTTTGCAGCATAGGAAAGAATTATTAATCAAAAACAATATTCCTTTAAAAACTGAATTTCTCATGGAGCTAAACAGTAGTCTTAAAAATGCTATGCTCAGGAAGGAGTTCACATAACCAAACAGCATGACTACAAATTGCTATTGTGGCATACACAGTGTATATATAACAGTAAAAACTGTAATACCATCATTTTTAGTGTCTGGTTGCTCCAGTGTTGATGCTGTGGGTTTATTCTTAACACATGAAGTATACATCACAAACAGACTCCTCCGGTGCTCATGGTATGATGAGAAATGACATATTTATACAAAGGCACGAGAATGTCGGGTTTTTATTCATCCATTTTTCCATACGCGTCCGGGATATTTTGATATGTACAGTGTTTCATTTTTTATTTTTTCAAGGGTGGCATGGCCTGAGCAAATGCAGTGCAATGAGCGAAATAAGACCACACCATTAAAGCAACATTGTGTTGACCTAAGGCGGCTTTCGGGTGGTTTGTTTTACATTGTGTGTGCTGCAAATACCCAGCACTGTTTTCTTTAGGTCCACTTGGTGGTGCTCAGAGTTCGCCTGAAAACCTCAGGAGAGTCCAGAAACAGTGAGCAAGGAAGATAAAGCAGCACTCTCAGTAAATTTGTTTGCCACAAAAGCCCTTTAGTTTCAACTTGTTGGTTGATTAAGATATATAACGGTGTCAAATCCAATGCTGTCACTGAAGGAGATGATGTGTTATTAAACTACAGCACCATCATTTATTTAGAGCTGATTCAATTGCGGCATTATTAGTTTGGCCCAAGGCTGAGTGCATTAAGAGTTAATGTTCCCCCTTTGTCTTTCTATTTCTGTAATTTTGTGTAACAGTCATCTGTTTTGGGAATTGCATTTTCACCCTCTCACTTTCTCACCCCCTGTGCAGTTGGAAAAATGATGAAAATTTTAAAAGTGGCCTCAATGCGAGGGCCCTGCAGTGCCTCCCCCCACATGCGATATAGAGGAGGAGGGGGGGCTTTTTTTGTCAGGAAATAGCATTCCACTGAGCATTTTTAAAGAAACACAAAGCCCTCCCAACAACATACATAATTAGAAAAACTCACAGACTGCAACCTGGAACATCATTCTGTAAATGAGCCAGGCTCCTCTAGTGCTGGAATCAATAATCATTTGCCAGTTGTATCGGTTCCAGGAGAGCATCGTTAGCAAGACCTCAGAGGAAAATTCAGCAACTTTTATCAAGATTTAACACACAAACTGTGACATTAGCCTTCCTGACTCCTGATCATGATGCCTCTCACTTATCGAATTAGTTTGCGTGTTTTGCTTTGGGTTCGTTGAGGCACTAAGTGCATTTTACAAGCAGAATCTAATTGTAGTGATCAGTCTAATTTTGATCTCTCATGGAGCCAAATTTGATTCTGAATGTTGCAGAAAGTCATCAGGCAATGGTCAGTAGATAAGTGCCTTCACTTGAGTGGCCGCATTATTTTTAACACATGTTTTAATTTAGCATTCCTGCAGCGTGGGGAGCATATCTAGTTTTTGGTGGTACTGGGTGACGTGTTTCACATTTATACAACCATTTATAGGTGTGATGCTGTTTTCTTTCAGCTTGCTGTTGCAGGAGACATGTTCTGAAATCAAGATTTATTATAAGGAGACTGTGTTGCTTTTAAGAGTTAGTGTCCACAGTCTGATTATCTTTATAATATTTCATTCAAATGTGCAGTCTCTGAGAATCTAGGACGTTTGAAACCCTAAAGCATTTTGTTTACATCATATTGTCTCACAACTAAAAATAAAACAACAAAGAGATGAAAAAATGTGTGTGAAAGCAGGTGAAAGCAGCTCCAGTTAACATTCCTTAAGCTACTGGAATATTTGATTAAACTAAAATGTTGGCTATTGGGACGAGAGGACATAATTTTCCTCTTCTCTAAATGTGCTTAAAAGATCCACTCTAATGAAAATTGCGTCCGCCCACGGATTTCTAATGAACTCTGAACTCTGATTTCTAATGAACTCTTGCCGCTTTGCAGAAACTATGTCCAATGGAAAACCACACAGAATTTTACATTTTAGCTAAAACTGCATAATCATAATTACAGAGAGCTGGAAACAATTTTACAATAGATCAAACGATGGTCGGAGTGGAATTTTAGATCAGTGAAGTTGCAGAGACCTACTCCAGCACCTAACAAGGAAATAAATGTAGTCCAACTTCACATGCATTTACTATTAACATGCATCCTGCATGGAAGTTAGGCCTCAAATTATTCATAGCTATTTTAAGTATTCATTTTTGGGAAAGTTATTATTAAACAACTGGGTTTCTGGTAACTGGACATGAACGATGAGGAGATTTTAACCATGTTTATTTGAATGGTATTACTTTCATTACGCATATTAACCAAACCAGCTGTATGAAAATACTGAAAATTTACTGACCGACTAACTGCTATGACCTATAATGACCTGAAATGACCTGGTGGTTTTAGGAAATGTGGCTTGTGGAAAGGAACGTTACTGAATTATTGTCATGAAAAATAATAAAAAGAAAAGTGTGAATTTACAAAAGTGTAAAGACAAAACATCTGACAGTGAGTTCTTCTTTAAGGAGAACTATGAAACTGCAAAGGGCCATCACTCCTTGGTAGCATTTTGCATCTTGCTGCAGTTTCTGTTCAAAAAATGTATCTTTAATATGTTTAATCTTTTTTTTTCATGTTTTAATAAAAGGGCAGATTCTTTTGTACTATTTTGGATTCTTGGCGGTTTGCATAACTGCCATTTTACAGGTAGTACCTAAAGTTGAATGCATTTAAGTTTAACAATAGTAAATATAAACAACTGTGCCTCCTTTGATTAAACTTTTGACAAGGAAATGGCTTTCTGCATGTTAACCTCTGTCTTTAGAGAAGCAACATAAGCAATGTTTTAAAGTTACAAAACCTTTTTCCAAAAAGCATCCAAAGTAATGCTTGTGATTAAATTCAAAATCTATAAAACTGTCAGAAAGTAAAAGTAAACCCAAACATTGCAGGAATGGAATTCTTTGAGAAATCTGGACAACATAATTTATCTTACAAAAAAGCTGTCATGCTTCAGAAGAAAAAGTTGAGACTCTGTAGCAAAAATAAGAATAACAGTTTTTTCTTTAGATAGACAATTTATTTTTCTTAATAAAAGCTATTTATTTAAACATATGTGTGAATGTGGTGAAAAACATGACAGGTATTTTTCTGATCTGACAGGAAGTTGTTTCACTTATGTTTTAAATCCTTCATTTCAAACTTTATCAGCGATTTAGGGATCTAATATGACCCTTAAAAAAACTTGTGATTTGCACTTTTCCCCTGATGCAAAACTTCACGAAGTCCAACCTTCTTGAAGTCCGTAAAACGAAAGAAAACTTGAGCCTTTAGTTGAAATTTTAAAATCGTTCGGGGGAACTCATTAGTTAATTATTTGAGCCTTAATATTTTAAGACCTACACATCTTCAAATGTATTCTCATTGTGGCACCCCCACCCCCCCCCTTGCTAAGTGGAAAAACAAATTAAATGATTTACTTTTTTTTAGAAGCAAAGACGTTAATTATTTCTCTTCTGCTGAGCTCTCTGATGGAATGTTTTAGTTCTTTTTCATAATTGGAAATGAAAAATCTTGTACGGCTTGAGTACAGTCAGAGCATCATGGGGGTGGGGGGGTGGGGGGTGCTTTCTAAGCACTGCAATATACATGATGTGTCATGTAGGACATCCATATCTGAATTACATAACCTCAATTAGTGAATGGTGCCTAGAAAACAACTAAGACCCAAGGTACTCTTAGTTGTTGTCCTGAAAGAATCTGGGTAATATTAATTTATTCCATAAAATCTCTTCCAATATTGATCTCTATCATTCGATTTGATTTTAAGATGGTTTTGGTTCAGTAATTTACTGATATTATAGCACTGTCACAGTAAATTGGAAGAGGAGATTCTTCCAAAAGCCTGGAAGCTGACATCCAGCTGTCATGCTCTTCCTTCACACTGTGCCTGCATTACAGTGTGCAGGACTGGGTTGTTAGAATGGTAAAGGTGGATGTAGAAGATGTGTCAGAATGTTGGGGAGAAGGTGTAAAGTGTCAAAGCTGGATGTACATCCTGCAAATGTCTTCCACGTTTCTCTGACAATCATCCCACACCCCTGGCTGAGTGAGGAGTGATTGACTGGGAGGTTGATTATGCATTTTCTGGCCAGGTGGTTGGCAGGCAGAGAGGCACATAACACCAAATTGCTGCATCAGCCAAAGTGTGAGGCCACAGATTCTGGCAAGAATGAGTCTGGACGAAGATCACAAGCATGATAAAAAGATACATGGACGTCAATCATCATCTAAAATGTGTCTGTTTGGTTGTTGATCTTTTTTTCCCCCTCCTGTTTTGTTGGCAGCAGTTTCTTTGGCTTGTATCTTGTACCATTAGAGGCTTTTGCCTTTTGAGCAATGCTGAGATGGAAGACAGGCGAAGCTGCATGAGTAAAAAAAAAAAAGTCGAGGTTCTTGGGTTCTTGTGGGAGTGGGGGGTTAGTCTTTGATGTTGCAGAGTTTCATGGAGGCAAATAACACACTTTGATATTTCTCTGCTAAAAAAAAAAAGTGGGTGCAAACAGGCAACATATACAAGCATCCGCAAATACACTCTTTCAAAGATGTTGCTTGATTTACCACCCAGCTGTGGATGTGCTGGAACTTTGGCTGCAGATATCTTTTTTGGAAAATCTCAATGGGTCCCCAATGCACTAAACAAGTTTTCTACTCTACTTTTTGTAGGTTTTGTGAATGTTAAGGTCATTTCAAATTTAACAAAAGGAAAAGCAGCAAAATGTGTTATAAAATGGTTGCAATCAAGATGTAGCATTACGGAGCCCGTGTCCTGACATGGAAAAAATAAAATATATCTCGTTCCCACAAATTAATTTCTTGTTCCCACAAATTAACATTCCATTCCCACGAAATAATATTTCATTCCCTCGAAATAATTAATTTGTGCAAATGAAATAATTAATATGTGTGAATGAAATAGTTATTCCCGTCATAAGTCATTTATAAACACGGATATGCTCTCCATCCGGCCGCAAAAGCCGCTTTCAGCGGTAACTTTCCTGTCTCTGTGACGCGAAAGGAAAAACAAAAACAAGAATGATCAATTAATTATTATCTCAATGAATATAAGAAGAATAAATCAAATTTAGGATGCCCAAGCTTGCTGCTTCGCCATACGCAGTGATTCACTGGACATAGCTCTTAGCTCCGCTGCGGAGCTCTTTTGCTTGTCATGCCGGCATTCGGGCAGCTGGCCAGCTGTAGTTTAGGGTCGAGTAGGAATAATAATATTCAGGTCATGTCTTTTATTAACATACTCGTTAGCAGTCGCATTACATCCGAAGGCTAGTAGGCTACACGCTACGTAGCCTATCATTTGTCCTATTGTATTTGAATGCATCACAGTCACAGGGCCACGGTGATTGGTTGAGATGCATTATGCGATATGTGTGATGCATGATGGGATACGTAGCATGTAGAAAAAATATCCCTGAAAAAAATAAAAAAAATATTTTTATGGTTGAAAACGTAAATCAATCACAAACGTTTTGGGACCTCTTCAACGTGTCGAACAAGGACCGGTTGAAGAGGGGACTCCCAACATGGGGAGACATGTGTCCATATGACGAGTCGAGGTGAGAATGCCACAGGCATGATCATCATACGCTCCACTTTTATGACGTCCCTTGAGCTGGCCGCACGAGCCTCAAGAGAACTGCATCCTGTTCTGTCCACAACCCTCCACGGTCACCCCACGTACGGGTCAACTCCCGTACGTGTGCAAGTGACTAAGGCATTACTTTCCATGTATAACTGAAGCATTTTGTAAGCTACTATTGCAAGGCCTGGCCAACTTTTTGTCAATAAATCAACTGCACTGCATCTATAAACTGAGAAAAGGGCAACAGTCAGCTGAAATGGCAAACTCACCATTGAAGTCCACTCTCAGTTGAGTTGAAAATGTTTTGATTTCAGATCAAGAACTGTTTGCTCACTTCTTAAATGTGGACAATAGCATCTTACATCATCTGAAGTTTTTGAAATAATTAATGACTTAAACTCACTTTTGCTGTTTTAAAATACCCCCAAATATCTAATTAATAATCAGTTTTGTCCACAATGATCCCCTCATTTGCAGTATCTACGGCACATATTGTTTAAGAAGGAAATGCTATTAAAATATGCTCACTCATAAGCTGGATTGCTCCCGATCCTTTCCCAAAGCTTGATCCCAAAGTTTGGAAAAGCATCAAAGTTGTTTTTCTCTCTACTTGTTTACAAAACTTTGGGTTTTAACTCTTCCTTTGCAAAATAGATGTGGTTTACAACAGCTGATATCCTCAAGACTTTCAGCTTAGAAAGTGCTCCCACAGCCTGCACCCCTCCATAAATATCTAAATGTGCTGCATGTAAACCCAGGTGCTGTCTGAAGTCCAGGAGTTTCTGCTGCATCAAATAGATTTTTCTTTTTTTGGTGCGTTCATCCAGAGGCAGCTTTGGGATGAAGCTTGTTACTCTCCTCAGCGAGACACGAAGCGCGCTCTCTAATTAGAACGCATCTCCCGGTGAGATAGGCGCTGAGGTCTGACTACTTCTCCGATCTAATCAGCTCTCCATCTCACTTTAGCTTCTCCACAGAAGGCATACTCTCACTTGTCTGACAAATGGAGACAACAACAACAAGGAGATGGCGCTTATGTAATGTTTGGAGGACATCATAGAAAGTCATAGATCTAAATCTTGAAGGAGCTCCGACCATGTCACATCTTTCTCTCACTCTCAAATTGAAAAGATAAGCGGAAACAAGACATTTGCGCACAGATGACAGTGAAAGCCAATGACCTACATTTAAAGTTATTCCTGAAATATATCTCTGCCGTTCTTCACTTTCTTGTAATCCTGGAAATCTCATGCTCATTGCCTGTGTGCACTCTGACCTTCATCAGAGCGTGTATCGTAACATACTTGAGGCTGTACCCCAGTTGTCAGCACTTCATTTTAATTTGGCTCCTGTGCCACTGGTGATTTTGACCACTGGGACATCCTGTCGAGTGTGGAAGCTAAACTATTCTGAAGCATTAGGACTGAATGAGGTGCACTACTGAATCTCTCCCTCTACAGTGTCAGCTGCTGTCTCCTTCGCATACCAGGGAATCTACTGAAATCCCATGAGAACATCATGAGCAAACGGTGAGGAAGAGGATAATTGAGTCAATGTGTGCTCTCTTATTCGCTCCAGCTTAACTCAGATGTAAAAAAGTTGTGTTTTTTTTGGATCTTGCAACAAGCCTGTTAAGATGCACACAGACAATGATCCAAGTATTTCCAGTCTCAGGGGAAGATTCATTGAATTATATTCTTTTGCTGCTTCTTCGCTCACTAAAAATCCTCCAAAATGTATGTTTGAGGCTAAATAGAATTGGGACTATGCTGGAGAAAAGTTAAAATTACTTACACGAATTGAACAACTCGGTGACATTTGAGCACTTGAAAATATGGCTTTAGCCACAATCTTTTTTGTTTTCAGACATTATTAGTTGCTGCAGAGAAAAGAAGACCTTTAAAGTTTGAATCCATCCGAACTGCAATCTTCAAAAATGCATTTTGTGAATAATCATTTAAAAAGGCGGATCTGCACTTAGTGTCCCTGTCCAGTTGGTTCTGGTCATGAGCACCAGCAAATTTCAATTTTGATCTATTATTAAAGCCTTCTCAGTGGTCTTTAAATTATGATTAGGGCATTATTAGCCACATTATTAAAAAAAAAAACCAGTTGTTTTTTAGGGCATAGGAGAGTTGTGGGCAGGACTGTTGCCATGGAGGAAGCGCCATCACGCTTTGCCGCTAACTTACAGCACCTCACAACCCCAACCTACCATTATGGGTGCAACAAAAATGATGAGCAATATCGAAACAATCCAGCCGTACAATTTGGAGCCAGATGTCAGATGGACATGGATCCACAGTAGCTGTCTACAAGCGGATGAACCAGAATGGAGTGGAGAAGGGAACTTTTACATCACACCTGGAAACTTTTTACAACAGCATTTTTTGTCTGCTCCTGATTCACAATGATTTCAATAAAGAAATACTCAGAAATGCAGTCAAAGCCTAATATTCTTTATATTTTTCCTCCATCATGAGAAAAAAAACCACAAGAACATGTTAAAAAACACCAAAAACAGGATTTTCATTATTGTCTTTAACAGTTCCTTAGAACTCCTTCCCATGTATTCAGTAATTATCTGGTAGATGCTCAAAAACGAGAACATGAAAACTACACTTGATGGGAGGAATATTTGAATAACAAAATTCTGCACATTTAATATACACATGTACAGCATTTTGTTTTTTAGCCTCTTCATTTTGTCCTAATTCGTTATTATCCCCATTTGACAAGACAAACATGAATATACATAGCACATTAATTTAGCTTAACAAGCACCCCTTCAAGCTTCAGTGCAAATAGGTCACATCATAGAGCTCTAAAATGTGAAGGAATATCAGGATTTGCATGGGTCTTTCCTGGGGGATTCATATTAGAAAACGAGGCTGAGCTGAAAAAGAAGTAGAAGGAGAGAGGGAGATTTGACCTGCAAGCAATCTCTGGAGAGCCGTTCAATAGCAGAGTCTAATCAGACTCTGGCTGATGCCTGTTCTCTGGGATTGCCTTTCTTCAACCCCCAGGCCTAATTAGGACCCCCGTGTACCATAAAGAGGGGTTGCCGCTCACAGGGCCGATTGGGTGGAAGCTCACCTGTGTGTGCTGGGAGAGCCACAGAAATGAGCTATTGGCGAGCAAGATGACAAGTAGGGCAACAGAGGTGGTGCAGCCAATGTGCTTTCATCCCCCTACCTGGATGTCCTGTGAGCTTAATGAATGTTAGGACGGTGGCTGAGGATGAGGAGCTGTGAGGGGAGATGTAGAAGAACAGGCAGACATATAGGTGGAGTGTGTGTGTGTGTGTGTGTGTGTGTGGGGGGGGGGGGGTCACAGAGACAGGAGAATCTTTCATGACTTTTTTCTTTGGACAATCTGCTGTGGCCATTTGCTGGGGAGCAATAAAATGAGAACAAGTCAAAAGTTAGCAAAGTCAGGGATATACTTCCTGAATCAACTCTAGATTTCTAGAGTCAGATATAGAGATACGTTGTACGTGCAAAAGATTTATTAATGTTCTCAATGTTCAAAGATCTTGTAAGAATTCACATAGTTCATATTATTTTTTATCTGTCTGTCTTGGATTTCACAAACAGTTTCAGGTTTCTAAGAATGATCTGGCAAAAGAAGTCATCCAACTGGATGTTTTTTTCTTCAACACAGGGCTTTGGAAAAGAAAAAAAAAGGCAAATGTAGAACTTTTCTGAAATTAAAAAATTCTGTAACACTTAAATTTAGATTAAAGAATTATTTTTTTTACTTTAAAGCACTAAAAAAAGCTGACTGTCCCATTCTGTGTCTGCAAAAATAATTATTTGGATTTTTGCTTAAAAATCTGGACGATCATATTTATAAGCCAAATGTATTTTCATGAGGAACATATATTTTTGAGGAATGATAATTATTCCGCACATGGTGTATGGATAACATATTGGTCTCCATCTTGCATTAGCTATATACTTCAACAGAGAGGTCACATTAGTGCTGCTGTTTTTCTTTGGCTAGTCTTGACTTTTATATTTATTTGTAAGCTTACTTAAATCTGGATTCTTAAGTTTAAATTTTTATGTCATTTGACATGATTCTTTGCTCTGATTTCAAATTTTTTAATTACAGTCACATTTGCTTTAATGGCAAATACTGAAATGCGTCATGAAAAAAAGGTCTCGATTTACAAACTGGACTCCTTGTGTTGCTTTCATCTTTGTGCATGCTTAATGGGGTTGCTTTTTACTTCCATTTATGGTCAACACTGCAAACTGAGCATGTGCAGAAAATGTGATTATTTAGAGTGATCTCCGAGTTTCACACATGAAGTGTCAAGTCTGCTTGGTGTTTTAAATCATTAGATTATTCTATATTAGCTGCTGTGTGTGAGATTTCCCAGATTTCCCAGAATTTTGCAGACAGAACCATTGGTGATCTAAAATGTAAAAACTAGAATGTCAAATTACAATACATAATAAAATATGGATAGATTTAAACTAAAGTAATCAACAATCAACATCTCTGCTTTCAAGTGCCGATGCCGTTCTCTTGAACAAAAAACACATCTCACACGCTACTCTGCTGCAGCACAATTTCCAAGTCTCTTTCTACCAAGCTTTTTTTTCCATCATACACATAGGATTTATTTTAAAATTAACAGTAATTACCTTCAAGAAAAACCCAGAAAACCAACAAGCCACTTCAGCCTCCTGAGGAGCAATGTTTTCTTTAAAAATATAATTCCTTACCCTAACCCTTTCCAGCTTTGCTGATCTTTTAAACGCACTAAAAAGCAGCATAAGACATTTAAGGCAGAGAGGCAAATAAGAACTGAATAATGGAGTGCCCAATTACACACTTCAGCTTTCTTCAAGTCATAAGACGAGCTCCCTGCTTCATTAAGTGCTTTTACAGTCAATCACACACCATCCAACTTTAGTATTCACTGACAAATCAAAAAAAATGACACAGCCATATAGTGACACGGGGTCTCAGAATCTTCATGACAACACATTGTGACTGGGTTTTCCCTGCTTTTGTCTGTGAAAATTTAATGAAGTTCCCTCCATCTTTCCCCCAACGGAAACCATAAAGTGAAAATGAGATGGGACAAATGTGAGCCGCGCTTTTCCAGGCTTAGATCTTTTTGCAGCATAAATACATAGTAAATAGTTTGAAATATCTTCAGCAAGATCCGGTGTGGATTTAACAAAAGCAGAAAATACCTTAACTTGTGCTTGACTTAAGTTTATTAATGTTCACAAATAAGCATTGCAGTGAGTACATTTCCTTGTAACAAAAATATAAGCATAGATTTTGCAAACACAGCACAGAAGAAACAGCATACACGCCTGCTTTCTTGAGCTTGGTCATGCTGGAAATAAGTTACAACTCTTAAAAAAAAAGTGGTTTAATACTTACCCTATGGCTTTTGGACTTCCCACCACAGTGCTACAGCAGAAAACTTCATTGACATTTTCCAAGGTGGTGCTTTAAAGTTCCACCATACTCTCATTTCGTGAGAATCAATAGGAAATCAGCAGTCGCGTCCACAATTATCCACATTAACAACAACCAAATGAATGTGATTATATAGTTAATATGATACAGAGCAACAGGTATGATTCCGATGCTGGTAACTAGTTATTACAAGTGCAAGTGCCCTTTTGAAAGTCTCTTTAAAGTTTTAAACTCCTTCTGCTGTTTGACAAACAATCCGCTGGCAGGCATATATTTGTAGAATGTAAGGAAACAGATTTTCTTTTTGACATCTACTCCCACTTAAAGTCATGTCCGACCATTTCATAGAACTTGACATTATAAGGTCTGTAAAAGTCCCGCAGCTGCTCAATAGCTTCTCTGTCTATCTGTACGTGAGTTCTGCCCTTTGACTTGCCCAAGCAGCGAGGTGAACCACTGCTCTCTGGCTTTTTAAGACATGGGAAGCCCTTGGTGCGATTAAAGTAGAAATGTTTGTCAGTGACAATGCGTTTCAACCCAAGGAAATCCTGTATCCGAGCCAGCTCCCCTGCTGGATCTGTGATTAGACGCTCTCCACTCACAAAGTGGATCTGAGCCAAAGGAAAGTACCGGAGCCAGTTTTCCAGGTGAAGGGCGTACAGGCCAATCCTAATGGCATTCCAAGACATGTCAACGAGGCCCAGGCTTTGATTTCTGAAGGCCAGCTCCTGGAAGCTTGGCAGATCGGGAGTTTTCGACAGAGTCTGAGTGTAATCTGATATTGCTCGAGTGACTGGGTCACGCACCACAACAATGAGTTTGGTATCCTGGGACATGGTGGAAATCCTCCGCGGAGTCTCTTTTGTTACAAAGTAGCTTGGCGTCTTCTCCATGGTGATTTGGCTTTCTAGGGTCCGTGGCATCAAACCTCTGCGTTAAAAAATGACAAAACAAGTGTGAACTTTATACCTAAGCATACAAATAATCACTATATCAGGGTTCGCCTTCTGCGATATCACTGTTTCGCCAATTTTTTTCTGTGCAATTTTTTTTTAACAGCGGACTATGTTCTGCGTTCTGATTGGCCATACGCTATTGTCAATCAATCTCTTGCGTGCTGTGTCTCCTATGCATGATGCATTCAGTTTGCCAAATTAACAAAAATCGTCGATTTCGAGCAGGTCTTTGGTTTCCTTATATTATACTGGACACATTTTTTTGAAGGTGTGCTCCTTGAGAGTTTAAACAAGAGAGATAAGTGTTAATATGTTTATGTCTGTCTGAGAAAATTTTGACAAGGGTGTAGTGAGGAGTTTTACAGTCTTAAAGCATCTATAAATATTGTGAAAAATAAAGACGACTTTTTCAGATTTTACCTTTTGCAGGTTATTTTTAGAATGTAACTCTCATAAAAAATGAGAGACCATTGTGAGGACAAAAAATATATCAAACAGTAGTTTTTTTAATCTTTTATTTTATGCAGTTTGGGGGTTACAGGGTGGCTTGAAAGAGCTCAAACGCTTGTTTAGGCCCAAAGGACATGATGACCTTGTACTCACACTGTTAAAAGTTAAAAGTATACAGGATATATTTAGACCGGTTTTACACTGGTGGAACAATGCACACATCAAACTACCCTGAGTGAGCCCTGCTTGACCAGAAACCCAGTTTCTGAATGTAAATGAAGCATAGTTGTAGTGGGCACAGGAGAGTTGTCACTAGAGAGTTGCATCGCCGGATCGCAGACAGATTTCCTGTGGATCAGAGCAAGTCTGTTGAGGAGTAATAAATCACCGTAAATGTAAAAAAAACAAAAACAGCAGAGTAACTTATTGGTGGCTACTCACCTTCAAAGTAGGCCACTTTGGTATTTGAGAGAACTGAAGATGTTCACAGAAAACGGGTTTAAAGACTTCCCGGTGTTCAAAACAAGCTTATTAATGGAGCTGACATTAATTATTTTTCCCTAATGTCGCCGTTTGGTGATCATTTTGTGCTTTGTAAATGTCAAACATTTGTGAGAAAAAGAACAAGTATGATCAAGTGAAATGTTCGGAGCATTTTTTTAAAGTCAAAATCATGATCTTTTGGAATTGTGAAACTTTTAATCATCTGCTGCAATTGTTTATTTTTCAAGTAACATTTAAAAAATGAAAGAGTTTTCTTTTTTTTAATTACTTGGTTTCTTAACCCTTGTGCTATCCTAGGTACTTTAACATTGGGAGTTGGGTCATCTAGACCCACTAGACAGTGCGCTGAACCTTTTTTCTTCAATGAGTTGTGATCTTCACTGGTGTCCATGGATTACATGAAATCTTTCCACGTTTATCCACCTTTGACATGGTGGAGAACACGTCAATGTAAGGGTGAGGTCATCTAAGATACCACAAGGGTTAAAGAGAGTTTTTTTGTTTCTATTCAGGTTATATATTATTTTCCCACAGTAACGGTCACACCAGGTTCAGTTTCAGTTGTCCACATTTGTTTCTGTTCTAGTCCTCAAAATATTTCAGATCTTAGTTTTCAGGTTTTGGAGTCAGGTTCTCTGTTTTCCCATAATTTTTTTTCAGGTTCATTACAGTTTATTTGTTTTTTTTGTCACGATTTAGTAAATTTGTTAATCTCTTTGAACTTTTGCCATGAGCCTTTCTATGTAGGTCTTCACCAACCACCATTATTGACACTTTCAATAGAAACTGAAAGACCAGAAGAAGAAAACCAGCAAATTTGAAGTGATTGGCCCAGTAAGAGATCTGTATTTGCAGTCTGAGCCTGTTTAAAATGAAACTGAAACTAGAATAACTCCTTGTTCTCACCTACCAATGACAGGTTTTATACTATATAACTTTTTTTGGTCATTTTGATCAAGATTTTCCTTCAAAACCCACTGCATATTTGGTCCATGTTTTCAGCCTTGTAGTTCATCATCATTCCACTAGAGGCAGTAGAGGAAACCTCAAAAACACTTTTGGCGGGAAAAAAGTTTAGCCAATTTTCAAAACTCTGTGGTGAGAATAATGCATCAATTTTTATTTGTTTTTAAAATGACTACTAAACATATTAAAAGAATGCAAAATTTGTTCATAATAATTTTACTACACCATGTTAAAAAATGAGTGAATCAAATTTGAGACAGTGGCCAAATAAGGTGCCTTTGTTCCTTAACATTACTGTCAATATTTCTGGATTTTAAACCAACATTGTTAACCTACCAAATGACCCTGCATGTCATAACTGATACTATCTATATGTCATAAAAATGTTATTGCGGAATTATTTTTCTGGGGGTTTATAAAGTCTCCTAATTCCAAAAAAATCAATTATTCTTTCAATTCTTTGATTGTTAATTGTCTTTACAGAATTGTGCAGTGGTTTGCAGCAAAAGGAGGTGGAGAGCTGATCGGGTCTCTGCATTGGCTCCCCCTTCTTTAAATCTATAAAATACTTTGCTCAGAATTGCAACTTTCCTTAAGTTTTTAACAGAATGGAGATAACAGCCCAGCCATTTATATGTTTTCTGTCCTGTAACAAAGATTCGTATACGATTATAAAGTTTTTCCTCACATGTGAGCAGCATGCAGAGGCCATGATGACATTTAAGAAACCTCTATCAAAAAATTACTTTTACATGCTTGAGCAAACAAAACCAATAAACCATAACACCTCAAATGGAGCAGTAATTTTAGATTTAAAAAAGTTATCAGAAGCTGAATCCACGCTTTATTTTTTATTACATTTACTTTGCTGTTTCCTTCATTTCCACAATAGAAAAATTCATGCAATGGTATTACTAAAAATGTTAAAATTTAATCCCTGTTTAGTCATATTAAAGTTCTCTTTTATAATTTTACATGTTAAATTTTATTTGCGTTTCTTGTAATGATTACTGTTCCTGAAATATTACACAGAATTCAAAAGGAAGAGCAGAAAAAAAAGAAAGGTCACACTGGCATCAATACTGCTCCAAATGAGGGATGTGCTGAAACCTTCTGGAGGTGTAATAGATGTCAAATCATTTCAAATCAAAGAGTATTTAAAAGTCTGAATGAAAAGTTGTGTGAACATTGATGAGAGGCAAACCACCCCTCCAGTGGAAGTGCCAGAATGCTTCTGACATCTTTGGCTGGGTGTCCTGGCAGAAATGTGCTTACTGGGTGGCTCAGGCTGGAGAGATTACGCTGGAGATTTTGATAGTTTATTGTGCAGAGGATGTGAAAAATCTCTGAAAACTCTCAGTTTCAGAGTTTACAGATCTACAGACTGCACTGTATGAAGAAAATTTAGAATCAACATTTATTTTTTTCGGTGCTGTGACTCTTCAAACTTGCTTTTATTTGTTTTGCTCTGGCCCACCTGGTTTCGCGTTTCAGCGCTGCCGGGACTTGGCCAGTCAAGCCACCATCTGATGCTTGGCAAGTTCACTGGAGAAAATCTTTATTCTTTTGTTTAGATATCACATGGAAAAAGACAATATCCATGAGCCAGACTTCATTGCATTTGCAGAACAAGAGAATCTGGGCAGAAATGATTTGGACTTTCTCGGTAATGCAGATGTTTTGTTTTGAAAGCAATCCTCATTTGACCTTTTCCACTAAAGCTTTGAAAGCTGACAGTCAAACCACAGTAATGGGCTGGAGCTCACATCTCCAAGAGACATCTCTGAGATAAAAGGGCTCGAGCTGCCAACTGTCCTGAAGTGTGCCAATTAGTGGAGATACTTTCAGTCTATTATTATTGTATACACGTACCCCCTACAGGCTTTATGACAGCCAATCATTTACATGAAATGCATTTGGAAGCAGGTCACTCTTTAAAGGTTTGGTTATATCTACTTGAATATTGTTCTCAATAACAAAACAAACATGTTTATCATTTAATAAGTAATTAAGGATTTTAAATAGTTATGTGTCTATTTGATGAATATTGGATCAATTAGGTTAATGCTGGTTGTGCTTGAACTTGTGGATAATGATGGTGCATTTGGAAAAAACAGAATCTTATGATGATCAAACATCTTAGCTCCAGAGATGGAATACAAAATAATAAATCTGGGAAATGAATTCTCAATAGATCAAAATGGAGACTTCTATTGTTTCGCCTGAAAATATCCCATTTTCGGTCTTTCAAGCTTACTTTCAAAGCATGTTGAAGGATGCAGCAGGAAACAATACATCAACAATGATTGATTGAAGAATTGGATGGGAAAAGGATGACCATGCATGGCACACTTGCAGTAAAATGATTAATTCAGGGAGGCCATGATAAGAAGTTTAGCTAAGCATCAATTCTCAGCTAATAATATAGCCATATTTCTCCTCATTAAATTACATTTTAAGGTGCACATTTTTGCCACATGAACAGAGCTTTAGTCCAAATGTTTTACACCCAGCAAAAACTAAATCTTAAAAAGGTAAAAACACCCTTTTTTCAAGAAAAAATGTCTTATTTTGTGTCTGACAAGAAAATAAATTGTATTAAGTTTCAGTTTGAGACCATTTGGTGACCAGAATTTTTTTCTTAAACTAAGAGTTCTTGGTAAGACCATTTTTCTTACCCTATTGGCAGACATTTTTTTGTTAGTGTTGCGTACTTAAAGACAATCTGCCAATGCGGTAAGAACTTTTGACTTATTTCTAAGGGGCCACTGTAGTCCCTCTACTTAATGTTGTAAACAATTGTTTAAGAACTGGTAAATAATTGACTTTTTATCATGTATAACACAGCCCTTTTAACTTTATTTGCATAGGTTGGGACAAAATACCCCAAACGGTTATTTGGTTATTTGCTTATTAGCTTAGATATTTCTCATCTCTCCTCAGTAAATTATCAATGAAATAGGCCATCATTAGCCAGAAGAGAAGTTGTTCCAGCAAAGACAACAGTTGACTCATGAAAGCTCAGAGAGCTTGTTTTGTCGTTGTTTTTGTTTTGCAGTTAGGACATGGTGTGTATTACATCCAACTTTTTCAATCTCTAATTCCCAAAGACCATTTGTGAAGTGAAATGAAGTAGTGCTGTGTTTCTGGAGCGTGTTATTTCATTTTTGACACATTTTATTAGCATTGTTTGTTTGTTTGTTTTACCCTGTTGTATGATAAATTATCACAAAATGAAATAAGTCATTTTTAAATTGAATCTTCCATAAAAATACATTGTTTCATTGGCAAATAGATCACAAAACTGTAAGAGAAGACTCCTTAGATACTATTACGCACCACTGACTGACGCAGGTGAGAGACTTCGCCTTACCTGTACCACTCCAGCCCTCTGTCATAGTTCCTGTCAAAGAAGTGCGTTTCTGTTCCAGCAGCTCGCACGTCCGGATGAATTCTTATAAACTCCAGGACCGCTCTCGTCCCTCCTTTTTTCACGCCAACTATGATAGCGTTTGGCAACTTTTTATTGCCAAACTTTAAATTAATCATCGGAGGAATAGGCGTGTTATTCCTGGCGATGTGAGGAATGGAAGCGCGTCTTTGGTCAGTTTTTAGCTGCGATGCATCCACAAACATCGCGTCCGACAGTGAGCGGCAGGGGAGGGATTTCTGGAGGCGCCGTTTGGCTCCATCAGCTCGCTGACAGCCTGGCGGCGGATTACCTGACTTTTGCACAACCGCACCGTCGGGGAACAGTGCACAATAGCACAAATATGAAAGAAAAAGAGATAACAAACAAATTGAGGTTCCTCTGAGCCGATGTGAGAATGGCAAAAGTCGACTGAAGAGGAGCACGCATGCCATCTCCCCTTATATGAACAGCGCATGATTTATTTCTCTAGTTGGTTTTGCGCTCCGTCCCTTTTAATCAAGTGGTCAAATTCCCCACTAGGTGTAACTTAAAGGGGGGGAAAAACAGAAAAGTTTATGTCCATTACTTCACCGCGCAGCATGATAACAAAAACCACAAAATCCACATTCTCTTCTCAAGTTATTAAAAAAGAAAATGCCAGGCGCTCATGCGGACGGAGCTGGAATGCGGCATCCTCTTTAAAAACTCCCGGAGGTGTCCATTACGCGCGGTGGAGAGGGAACTTGAGTGGACTGTTTGTTCCAAACCTTCTGAGCAACAGAAAAAAACGCTTCAACGCTCTGACGTCAGAGCCCCTTTGCATTAAGAGGAACGACTAAAACAAACATTTTCTCCTCATTTATCTAAAAAAAAAGAGAGAGACGGAGACAAAAATGTTTGAATGGAGATTTTTTTTTCTTCTCTGAAAAACATCATCACTTTCGGATTCAATGAAACGGTCACATCATACTGCAGAATTGTCTCCACTGTGCTGGAAGAAAAAAGAAGGCTAAGAATGATTTTGAGATTGCAGAGGGGAGAAACCCTTAAATCCCTGTGGGATTTCACTGTCAACACACATAGAGAGCAGCATCATAACGCCACAAAGTCTGCTTGACATTCATAAAAATACAAAGAAAAAAAAGAAATGCACATTTTTTTGTATGTTTTTTTTTGTTGTTGTATTTTTTAAATATATAATTCAATTTACCAATTATATTATCAGTTTGGTAAACTCTTGGTCTGAATGTCATTTTTAAAATTGCTAAACAGGACAAAGGGAAGCTGTTGTAGTTTACCGAGTAACCAATAGGGGTTGTATAAGGCAGCATATTAATGTATTACTTGCAGCTTTATGGTAAATGGCAAACCATGAACACTATGAGCTGAATGCACATTTATTACAACACATATGCACCACACGCCGCAGATGTGCATGTACCTTCACAGGTCCCTTTACCCATGTGCACATACATTCACACACTGATTGCAGCTTTGCTGTCGAACAGTGGCACCAACCTATAAACTCTAGGAGCAATGTGGGGTTCAGTGTCTTGCCCAAGGACACAATCGCTCTACCTCTGCACGACCCAAGGTTAAAAACCTCTGTTTGACCCCTTTGGGTAGGTTACAAATGAACTCCAATTGGTTTTCTTTTACCTCATAGTTTTGCATAAATTGTGATTTTCTGATCCTCAAACCCTGAATGGTCATACCGGAAATTGTATGGATTCAGTGGTTTTGTTCTTGGTCATGTTTTTGGTTTTCTTTGTCAGTCACTCCACCTTCAGGTTCATGATCCACAGCTGTCTTCAGTTCAGTTAACTACCCTCAGCCTATTTAAGTGTCTTGGTTTCTGTTCTTCCTTGTCAGGTCATCTGCTATGTTCTGCAACATTTTTCTTTCTCCTCATAGTTTTTTCATGTTTCAGTTTGCCTATTAAATGTTTTAGTTCCTGTCACCAAGCTTGGTCTCCTGCATTTGGGTCCTCCACCACCAGATCGCGACAGAAATGTTCTAACAAATTCCAGGCTTGTCTGTTTTGGGGTAAAGGTTAGCAACTGGGAACAAATATTTTGCTTCAAATTGGACTTTCAGCGCTCCAAAGACACCAAAAGGTGAATCAAGTTTCCTCTTGATAGAGGTTCAATAAGTGCTCAGGATCCCCTCTTGACTTTGGCCCCAGGCATCTGCCTGCCTCTGGCTACAGTGCCCAGTGTAAACACAAACTCAGGTTTTTGCAGACAAATTAGATGTAATATGATATTAAGGTTGTTAAACAGCTAAAATTAGCCTTACAGCCAAAGTGAAATAATTCATTGTTAGCGCTACATGTAAAAACCCTATTATTATTTTGGGCTTTCCACTTTGTAGAAAGTTGGACCAACAGGATCTGGAAACAAAACCAATGTAGTCACTTGAGTGCTTTTGTTTATACCGCTTATGCCGTAATGTGTTTGTGTTTCTATTTTTACCAGCCCCTCTGGTGAGACATTAAATATTAAAAAAATACATACAAAAAGCTTTGCATCATATTACACAAACACTGCTCTCTTTAATGGAGGACCTGTGCATTACAGTGTCCTAACTTCTGCAAATTTGATTGAGATTTTGTGTTTTGTTGACAAACATGCAGATCTCTGCAAATTATATAAATGTATAGTACTGTATTTGCTCAATGTTCCTCTTTCTGTAACCACCCTTTGGGGTGGAGTTTGGAAAAAAGCACACAATTTAACATGTAGAATTTCTTTAATTAATAATATACTGCTGGTAACGCTGAACTGGTTTCCCCACTGTTGTGACCAGAGGTTAAATTATTTTAGAGCACTCTGATTTTCATGGTTTACCCATGGTCCTGTCCTTAATGTGATATGATGTGTGATGAGTTGCATTAATGGACTTCATGTCTGAAAAAATGTTGTTTTTTTTGGCTAAAAATGGCAAAATCATAACTAAAAGACCACTGGGAACGCTTTTTCAATAGATCAAAAGATGACCGGAGTGTTTTTAACATCACAGGGCGTTAAATGTCCTAAGCCATAAGACATGTCGATCACTGGGTAATCTTCTTTTAAAGATTTGTCTGAGTAAAATCCATCTTTTTTTCCTTTACAGTTGTGAGTCTTTAATGTCCTGGAGAAGTCAGTGATCCAGCCTAAATCAAGATGGTAAGACCCGGAACAGAGCTGCCGTGAGGCTAAATCCTGCTTTGTGTGCGTTTGTTGAATGAATCAATATTTTTCATGCAGACATACAAGAGTTATGTTTTGTGATTGTTTAATTTACTCGTTACCTCATATAATAAAAAAGGTTTCTTGGCTTCCTAGAGACTTCAGGCCAACATGAGCTCTCGTAGAGTTATCCACCTCGCCCCAGATCCTTTTTGGCATCATCGTTTATAAAATAGAGGAAGTGTTGGTGTGTGGTCATCTCTCTTAGTTTTCTGATGACAGATCCAAATGCAGACAAACCCACGGTGAAAAACAGAAGAGGGCAAACACTCCCAGGACTGCAGAGGTGTACGGGGAGGAGTTGAGATGTCACAGTGGTGCTCCTGTGGGTGTCTGCGCCCAATCTCTCTGGCTTCTGATTAAAGAATGATTTATAGGGGCAGGTCGGATGGGCCTGCTCGGCAATCGGTCTGGTGAATGAGATTTTTCCTGAGGAAGTAGAAGGGGGGGGGGGAATTCAAACCTTAAGGCGAGAAGCCCGCAAAGCTCAGCGATAGGACTGTGATTAAATGTTATAATCCGGTCTTTGCAGAGTGCACAGCTTTTTCCTGTTGCCATCAAAATGTTGGCACCAGTGTATTCTCACTTTCACTGAACACATGCTCCATATCAGCTAATTTCTGCTGATTGTAACCTTTCTTCAAGCTTTTGAGGAGGACAGAAAAACCGTAATTCAGTCGACGACTTTCAGGAAGCAAACATCTTTGTCAGGACTAAAATTCTTAATCGACTTCAAGCAAATGTAGAGTTCAGCTTTTAAATGAGAAATAAAAGAGTAGTCTAATTTTGATAAAACACAGATAAACAGTACCTGCTTAATTCTCTAAATATAGGTCATTTTTCCTCTGACCCCTCTATCATCAGCTTCGTCCATTTGTCAGAGGGAAGTGAAGCCTGAGGAAGGCGCCTTTCTTGGCACTGATCAGACGCTGACAGCAGATATAGATGACCAAGACAACTTCACGTTACACTCTGATGACAAATCACTTCTGCAGAATTAGTTTGCACCGCCTTTTCAGAAAAAAAGATAAAAAGAAATGCACAGAGGAAATATTTTTGTTTAAAGACATGCTGGGATATTCTTTCTGCTAATCTATTTTTGAGTTTAAAAACTTCTTGTTTTTATGCTAAAAAAAAGCAAAACCATTTGACAAAAGCAATTTTTTTTTAGAAATAGTTGTTTTTTGTCACTTTTTCTACTTAATTAAGAACTGAAATGCTGCTGTAGAATATAATGTTTCGATTTTATAGTGTTTCATTTGTTTAAAGCAATTAAACAATACCGACACTACATATGTAAACAAATGTTAGAATTAAGAAATCATAACAAATTTTATTCAATCGATGTATGACGTAAAGAATTTTTTAAAGATGTTTTGTCGACTTTAAATTCCACAAGAACTTGTTCTGGCTCATACAAATTAATGATGACGAAATAGTGCCAACTGCTGGTTGTTTAGTGTCAGTGTAGCTACATTGAGCAGTTTATCTTTTTCTATCTTTAATCTTTTTTTTCCACTTTTATCTTTTAAGCTTTTTATCTTTTTTTTTAGGAAATTAAAAATCTTAGCATTTAAAGCTTTGATGATTGTCACTTTTGTAAAATCAGAAACTACACAAAAAATTTGGTTATGTTTTTTATTTTCTTAAAAAAAAAATCCTATCTTAAAGCTCTGTTAATGGAATTTTATTAATCAGATTAATTCGGGGTAAAACTAAGCAGAATAATGGATTGAAAGCAAATAACTTGATCATAATAAAACGTCTAAATTTAACATACTGACTAGGCCTGATATTTATAAACGATTGCTTTATGTTCTTGAAGCATCTTTAGCTTTTTATTGCACAAATAAGAATCCCAGACATTTACATGACTTTGGTTCTGTGGATGTGGACTGTTGGAAATTTTGCTCAAGCATTTAGCATATGTAATAGTTGTGTTCCTCTGATGGATTGAATAAACTCTCATAATTGTCATTTAAGCTTTGGTTAGAAAAGAGTGCAAAAAAAGAGATCTCCATAGAATAAGTCAAAAAGTCTTAAAATTTGAAATATGTGTCTTTACATAAGCAGAAAAAAGAAAGAAAAGCTGCTGAGGGGGAAAGGAAAATGGCCTTAGTAAGAATTCACATTTTTAAGAAAAATATTCTAGTCACTAAAACATGTTTCCCCAACTAAATATTATTTTGCAATAAATTATATATATTTTTCTTAAGATTCATTTTTACAGCACAGTGCTACATTTTAAACAACTTGAAAAGTGATATTTGCCAGCTTTTATGTTTATAACAGTGTCTGTATCACATGGAACATAAAGAGCGAAAGGCTTCAGATATTTCCTTTAACCTAAGAAGGCTGCTAATACCCATGTGCCTTAGTGGAAATAAATGCTAAAATTAATCTGATAAAGAGATACATTTCTCTTTTTATTTCAGAGTCGTGGATGTAAATAGATAATAGTGTCACAAATAGGAAGAAAAAACATGTTGTAAGTGATTGCACTTAGCTCTGTTGCCCACAAGATGGAAGCATTCTGCTTAATAATCTAGTTTTTTTTTCTTCCCAATCTGAAACTAAATTTTATGATCAAAATTAAAGTAAGACTAACTTTGACAATATTCAAAGAGGAAACTAAACACCTACTTTAGCATAATAGCATGTTATCCAAGCATTTCTTAATAGAGCAACGTTTAGAACAAAGAACCTCTGTAGCTATTTTTTTTTTTCACAGCAGAAAAGTCTCCAGGCTGGTTTAAAAAAAAAAAAAAAGATCGGATGGATGTTTGCATCGGTTAGAGGAAGTGGAGGTGGTTAGGACTTTCGATACCTGGGGGCTTACATGGACTTAAGTTCAACCTTAAAGTTATTTAAAAGAAATAACTGAAATTCTAACTCTTAAAGACTCTAAGGGTTCTACATGATCCAAGTGGAGTAACTTAAGCTAAAACCAAAGCAGAAGTCTGCTGGCGTGCTGGGCACTGAGGTGAAACCTATGGGGTTGCTCAACTTAAGATAGTTGCTATTTTAATAAGACTTTTCTTCAAAGCATAACTGATTATATTAAATTGTGTTTTTTATAGGGATTCTTCCGCTCTGTAGCAATAGAAAAATGTGCCGTAGGTCAATCCTACCCACCACAAAAAACTTTTTACTAATCCTTCTGGCCAAAAAAAACTCCTGCAGAAAGTCTCTTTGGCATTATTAAAATACTTTCAAAATTGACTTTAATTTTACTCCAAACAGAGCAATATTCTTGTGAGAACAGCAGAAAAAAAGAATCTTTCATTGCATTAATCCACACACTTCCTTATATGATCTAGCAAAGAAGAATACATAAAATATACCAGCAGCCATGGACAGCAGGCCCATGCTGTCACATGCACAAACACACTGTGAACAAACCAAAACTGAGTTCTCACAGACAGGAAATGATGTCAGCTCTTGTCTCCAAGGAGATGGAAGCAGTTGCTAAGATACTGTGACACTAGAATTTTTCACTCTATTTTCTCTGCCCCTCTGTCTCTCTACTACTCACGCACACACGGATGTCACCATGAATAAGTTCAAACTCTTCCTGGTATCTCTTTTTTCTGGATGGCATTGAACCCTGACTTACCTTTTTCTATGCACAATTCTGAAAATAGTTTGTTAAAATGTTCAGTTTTGAAGGCTATAAGACTGGGTCCCATAAATACATGTCTATTTTTTGTCATTAAAAAATAATCATAAAACAAACAGTCCATTCACTCATTAAATCCCATTTTCCAAAAAAAGGTATAATATAAAAGAAATGATGGATGTGAGTCACTACTCATTAAACCTTCCTCATGGTGAGCAGCATCACAAAGTTCAATAAGCATGCCACATATGTATAGTCGCTATCTTGTTGCTGCCAAATCCTCATCGTCCTCCCATGTGGCTCCTATAACTCAGCATTAAGAGTTTGGGTTGTACCAGGAATGCCATGCATCCCCCTTTTGGATGGTGGAATCCGTTCTCTCTGCTATATTTCTACTCCTTTCTGTTTTGATGACACAAGCAATACAGTGGTGAGTGTTTATTCATTTACTGTGCACAAATGCATGTCCTTCTCCCTCCCTCCTGTCACACGCACAAGCTCAAGGGTGCCTTGCGCACACTCAAGCACAGCACACATGCATACGGGGGATATCAGATTCAATGTGCAATGACACAGTGAGGACATAGAGTGGAAAGAGGGGAAGGAAGGGGAGCAGAAGCGCAGGGTGAGTTTGGCTTGAAATCATTTTAAATGGTGCGGGGGCTGGAAGGCAAAAAGATGTACTGAGAAGGGAGACAAGAGCAGCGGAAAAGCGCTGAAAGGCAGCCAGGGTTGGATGAGAGGCTGGATATGGGTTAAGATTTTTAACACGACCAAGAGGGAAAGAGGGAAGAGAGGGAAAGAGGCAAAGAAGGAATATCCTCTGCACCACTGTGTGACTGGAAATTTAATAGAGGGAGAGATGGAGGGAGAAAAAGAGGGAAGAAGCAAGAGGTAGATGGGTGGGAGGGGGGAGGGAGGAGGAGAAAGAGAGGCAAAAGGCACAGAGACCTCATTGCTGTGCAGCTTTCAGCAAAAGCTAGCGGTCGCAAACAATGCTCACTACAGCATTCATGACTGAGGGAGGGGAAGAGTAAAGGGAGAGAATGAAGGAGAGGAAAATAGATAGAAGGAGAGAAAGTACATATCTTAGGGGCCTTTCTGAAGCATCACTGGCCTTTTTGGTCTTTTGACCTTTAGTGTGTGCTAACAAAGAGTACAAATGTAGGCCACTGATGTTTTTTTTTTACTCACAAAAATTAACTTTGAAAATATACAACACTCTTGGGTTGTTTCTTCAACCCAATCTTGGGTCATTCCTGTTATTTTTGGGGTTTTAGTGGTTTGATTTGAACCCAATTTATGTTTTTTTTCCTAAGTTAAAATAACCCACAAGAAGAATCTTGGAGTTGGGTTAAAAACATCCTAATTTGGGTCATTTTTAACTATGGAGTTTTAACTGTGTATAAAAAGGAAAACCTTTTAGTATTGAATTATTTAATAGTGTATTTAAAAGACAATTACAAATAAACTAATGACTAAACATGGCTAAAAAGCCAGAATAAGCTAAAGGCCAATGTCTGTAGTCCACTGGAAATGATATTTAAAAGCACATACGTATGATAAAATACATATACAAGCAACACAAGACGACATCACAACATTTAATCACAGCATCAAAATAGGTTTATCTTCTAAATTTGACATAATGTTTAGTGTTAGTTTTTGATTGAGATCAAGGATATATGTGTCTCTTTTCCAAGATTGTCTTTTCTGAACAATATGTTGTTGTACACCTTTTGGCAAATCCCTTCAGGGGTCACCACTGATTTTTATGACGCATGCCCTTCCTGACAGACACCTGCATTTTCTCCTGGCTGGGGACCGGCACAGGTAGACCCAGTCTTTGGGCCCCTTGTGGCTACATCTAGGTATTAGCGTGAAGGGTCTTGCCCAGAGACCCAGAAAGGATAAAGCTCATTGAGCTCCCTGAGAATCAAACCCTGGTTTCTCATGCGCCAGTCCTACACGCAGTCAACTGAGCCATCCAGCCGCTTACTTTATTCAGAACAGTATCTTGTCCTGAATTTTCAAAACAGTCAAAAACCCTCTTTAAACTTGATCACAAAATACTTTAAAAGTGCTTTATCAGGGTTAAAAAGTACTATAGGGACAAAACTCACAGGATGGATGACTTTCTTGTGCACTTAGTTGGAGACAACAGGGAAATGTTGCAGCAGCTCCATATGTGTGGCTTTAAATCTCCAACAAGATGCTTTTTTGCAGGGAAAAAATAGATCCATGCATGCAAACGCTGCACAAAACATACCTCATCAGTTTGCGCAAGTTAAACTTAGGTGGCCATTACTTCTGTGCAAGCGTGACACATGGCCCAGTAAAGTCTTGGAATGAGAGTGGATTTTAAGTAGAACATGTGGCTAATAAATGGCTTGAGATTATTCACTTTATTTGCTAAAAAACACACTGACTAAATCCACACTCTGTTGATCTCTCTGTGCTGCTGAGTCATAATAATAAAAAAGGTGATGGTGGCCACTTTCAGAGTTGATCAGTGATGAGAGAAAAACATCCTGCAGCTAAAAGAAAATCTTTTTATTTTTAATTGAAATTGTAAAAGTTCAGAGCGTTAAAACATTCGTTAAATCTCGCAACGTCTTTTTAGGATTCAGTCGGAAAAATACGGAAAGTGCGTAAAGCGCATCTTATGTTGGACGCACACTGCTCTGCCCAGCGGGCGCTGTGGCGTTTGCTGCGTTCCTCTCCAAGGAGAAGGCACATCGGTGCACTCGTCGTCGACCTCTTTCCTCCAACTGTGAAATGTATCACACGATTTTTCTCCAACGACCTTCTGTCTGATGTCTGCTTTCCCCCCCTTTCCTCCTCTTTTTTCCTCTGCGTAAAATGTGGATTGTGTTCACGTTGAACCTGCCAGCGCTGTAGCCCTCCGCCTCGTCTTGGTGCTGCGGATCGAGCCTGCAAGAACAAGAGCCAGCTCTCAGCCGTGGAACCAAGCAAATCAATTTAGAAAGGAGACTGATAGCTCGATAAAAATCAACTGCAGGGACGAAGCGAAGGAGGAGAGCGCAAAGACATTTTGGCTTAGAAATATTAAGGTACGTATAAAATTGGATAAACAGGTAAGGGAATGAAATGGCCGGCGTAATTAAGGTATTTGTTACCTAATCTGTATGCAGCCTCACATCAGTCTAAGCGGAATAAAACGTGCAGAAGCTGTTAAGATGCAGAACAATCGGGGTGACGAATTAAAACGAGCCAACGTCTTTTTCTTTTTTTCTTTTTTTATCTTCAATTATCTTCGGGTCCCTTTTGTCTATAAAACGATTCCCAAAGAAACACATAAGCGTTTTGGGTGCAGTCATGTTGTCATTACCCTGAAGAGAGAATGGATGCAAGCCATTTTGTAATGCAGCATGTGCAGAATTAGGCCTATTCAGAATTTCAATTGCGTTCCCGAGAAGGTGCGCCGTAGTGAGCGCAGCTGCATAGATGAATAAGGCCATTCTGTTCGATTGTAAGCGATATTATGCTGGAGGCTATATGATGATTGCAGATCAGAGGTTAGGACTGCAGGGAAACACGGCCATGCAACCCTTCCTCTATTTTGATTTCTTTTTGTCTTGACATTATAGCTTTTTAATGGAGAAATAAACATTTGGCCACATTTCATGGTGTGGAAATATCACACATGAAGCTGGAATTTTCCAAACATCGCTGTTTGCTACTCCTCTGGTGTCCTGTCCTTCTTCCCACCTCCCGAATCAATCTAGTGTTGTCATAGTTACAGTAGATGATGTTGGCCCTGCCGCACCTGTGCAGTTTTGTGTTTTTCGACATCTTCTGTGGACAAATACTAAGTGGAACCCAAATCCCCTAAATGTTCTCATTTTTTTTATGTTACATCTCAACAAACCTGGATGACTCTGCTGTGGTGTTCAGGGCATTGATATAATCAGGTGCTTACAAAGAAGTGATTGGTTTGTTGCAATTGGTCAGCAGCTTCAGCTAATCTGTCTTTTCACGACTGAGCGCTCTCTCAGGCCCAATCGAATAATCAATATGTACATGGTTGCAATCAACTCTCAACACTCACCAAAAATGGATGAGATCAAGAAAGAAATAGGGATTGGAATAAAACTATTAACAGGTAAATGCTAGGATTTTAAAGGGCGAAGACGTCACAAGCCCAAAAGAAAACAGCAGAACAAGGGTGAAGGCTACAGGCGACAAAACTTTCTCCTCAGATGAGTCAAGGTGTGATATTCTAAAAATAAAAGCCCATCATGGTGGACACTGTTGTTTTTGAGCTCTATAAGGTAGGGGGATATTGATATCCATCCAGCATTTTTATTTCTTTTCACAGCTTTCTGTTCCACTCAGTTTAATGTGACATGCATGTTTTCCACAAGTGTAAAGTGTCACATTTTCACAGTTCATGGCTGAAACTGTAACATAGCAACATATCCCCCGGCTGCTATTTTCTGTTGAGCAGCCTTTATCCGACAGGATGGATTTTGCAACCCTTATGGAGTCAAATGCATGCCCTCTAACCATACATATCAACTTTAGCCCTTATAATACTCTTTTAACTCCCAAAGGTAAATTTGTTATTTTTGAACAGCTAATATCTTTGTTTGTTTAGAGATTTGTGTCTAAATCAATTGTCAGGTGGCAGATATTAAGGACAAACATCATTAAGTAGCAGTATTTTTTTTAAAGCAGATTTTTGGAGGCATAAGTGGTAATATGAAAGCAGCCTCTACTAAAAATTGAGTAACAAAAACACAATATTTCATCATTTGTAGTGAAACGACAGCATTTTATGCTGACTGACCATGTGTTTGCAACATGTTTGACCTTTAACTCTGGTTTGCATATTTTTACATCGATAATATGAGGAGGCTGTAAACTTATGGGAAATTATACATACTTCTGAATAAACATTTATTCAGTGAAGTAGCTGAAAAACAGCATTAAATGGAGCACTTTCTTGATAACTCTGACAGGATGAGTTCTGTGACTGGCTGAATATTAATAGTGTTTTGATCACTTTATGATTCATTGTAGGTTACTAACAAACCACCATTATGGATCAGATTTAGGCATGAATTCTAAAAAGAACAAGTAATTGAAGCTGTTTTTATTCCCACCTTGCAACTATTCCAAAGGCAGATTTTTATGGTTTAAAATATTTTTTCTATTGTTTCTATTAGTGAGTAATGATTTGTGTACCCTTATGTGTTTGTTAAAGACATGAAGACACAATGTAGGATTTGCAGAGCTTGTGAAAAATGAATATTATTTTGCATTCTTTTGTGCCTTCGCTATGTGATCTATTCGCATAACCATACTTTCTGTAATGACTGATCTTGACTCAAAGTTCAGCACTGAAAGACAGTACATTGCGTCGCAGACTAGCTGTGATATTGAAGGTCAAGTTTCAAATGAGTGCTTTCCATGCATTTATGTTAATGCATCTTTTGCTATCTGCTGAGTAAATGTCTGATCTCACATCTGCTATGATGGAAAAATCTATGAAAAAAGGACTATAAGCTGTATGTCATGTATGGCTGAAAACCCATACATGCAGCTGCTGTGTTTTGAACAGAAAACATCCATCAAGCTCATCAAGCTAAGCACAATAATGTGGAACTGGGCCCTGAACAGTAAAAAAAAAAACACAAGATGGTGAGTGAGCAGGTTGCCACAGCAACCCTGTTCCTAGGAGCAAACGCATTGGAAAGCAGATGCTGAAGACTGCCATGAAAGCTGTTTTTTTATTTACTGTGTAAATTATCCATTGGAAATGATTTTGAAATCTATTAAACATTATCTTCAGCAAAGTATTGACATAGGGGCTTTGAGAAACAAAAGATCTTTATGTATTTTCCACAGACATCACAAGCTTGTGACCAATGAAGTCAACTTTAAGGCCTAAAGAAACAAGGAACACTTTTTCTTTTCTAATCATTACAAAACGAAGAGCCTAGTGATCTCTAAATTTAGCGAGCCTGCTGATGCTAGCATTCATATCTATTCCAGACAGTATTGGTCACTGTCCTAATCAGATAAGGGCATGAAAAAAAACATTTTGATTCAAAATAGTTTTTTAAATATCATAAAATTCACATTTATCATGTTAAAAAAAGTTTTTCTGCTGACTTAGTAATAACCTCAAGGCTGTAGGGATGATGATAATAGCAATAGAGCACAAGAAATAAGAAATGCGTCACAAGTCATTGATCACTTATATATTAATAAAGTGTATATATAAAAATAAATAAATTAATAAAACGCCCCTCTCACCCGTCCGCGGGTGGTTTCTCACCCAGGCTCGGGTCCTCTACCAGAAGCCTGGGAGCTTGGGGGTCCTGCTTAGTATCTTACCTTTTCCTAGCACTGGACTGGACTGAGATGTCTGAGGTCTTTCCAGGGATCTATTGTAGCCACTCCTCCAGCTTGGGGGTTACTGCCCTGAGTGCTCCAAATACCAAATGTATATATATATATATATATATATATATATATATATATATATATATATATATACATGTGTACTCTGTTACCTTTACACTGAAACGGGTGTCAGCTAAAATGACACATTTTTGTTGATATTTATTTCTGTCTTTAAGAAACTGTTAAAGTGACTTAAATGCTTGAATCCTTTCACTAGATAATCTGAATGTGATCTAATGACTTTCTTCCTGTTTCTTCTTTTCTGTCCCTCCCACTGCAGACGCTAGCAGCAGACTCATCTGTGACAACAATTATCATCCCCCTAATTCAGCATAACTACAAAAGTGTAAAGTTGACTAAATAAAAAAATCCTGGCAGTGTGTTTGATTGTTAAGTATAATCAAAGTGACCTAAGGTGTTACAAATCATCAAAATCCAAGTTCCCTTTGCTTTGTAAAGTTCTGGGCAGATACAGCTGAGAAGGGTAATGATATTTAGAATCATGATAAGCACCTAAATACACCTTTTTTGGAGGTGATTTATCAACATCATAGCAATAGGGGTGGGTCATGACTCAACTGCCATGCGTGTTGTCATGGTGACCAGCCCCTGTACCCCTTCCCCCCTCCTCTGGTTGGTCCAGGTTTTGTTGTGGTTTCACAACCATGGACCTCACCTGATAGAGGCAGCACCCCCATGCCCCAATCCTTGTACCTGCTCCAACCAGGCAAGCCGTGTCATCTGTACAAGAAAAAATTTAGATCAAATCCCCGACAGTATTTCAGAAAACACAAGATACCTCAATCTACAGGAGAACTCCATTCAGGTAATTACAGTCTTATAAACCGACTACAGTAATTCGGGCAAGTTTGTTATTACCCTACAACATAATTTTTTGTCTTGTTTTTTTTCTCTTCCCACAACAGGTGATCAAGTCAGACACCTTTAAACATTTAAGACATCTGGAGATTCTACAGCTTTCTAAGAACCACATCCGACAGATTGAGGTGGGAGCTTTCAATGGTCTCCCGAACCTCAATACTTTGGAGCTTTTTGACAACCGTCTCACAGTGGTACCGTCTCAAGCCTTTGAGTACCTCAGCAAGCTAAGGGAATTATGGCTTCGAAACAACCCTATAGAGACACTGGGGGCCTTTGCCTTTCACAGAGTTCCCTCTTTGCGGCGTCTAGATCTTGGGGAGCTCAGGAAGCTGGATTTCATCTCAGAAGCTGCCTTTGAAGGTCTTGTGAATTTACGTTTCCTAAACCTTGGCATGTGTGGCTTAAAGGACATCCCTAACCTTACTCCACTGGTAAAACTGGAGGAATTGGAGCTGTCAGGGAACCAGTTGGGAATTGTCCGACCCGGATCTTTCCAGGGTCTGGTTTCTCTTCGCAAATTATGGCTAATGCACTCCAGAGTGTCAGTCATTGAACGCAATGCTTTTGACGAACTCAAGAGCTTGGAAGAGCTGAACCTCTCCCACAACTCACTGCATTCCCTTCCCCATGACCTTTTTACCCCTTTACATCAATTGGAGAGGGTACATCTAAACCACAACCCCTGGGTTTGCAACTGTGATGTCCTGTGGCTTAGTTGGTGGCTTAAAGAAACTGTTCCTAGCAACACCACATGTTGTGCTCGTTGTCATGCCCCTCCAGGTCTAAAGGGCAAGTACATTGGGGAACTAGACCAGAGCCATTTTCCCTGCTATGCCCCAGTGATTGTAGAGCCGCCCACAGACCTCAATGTCACCGAAGGCATGGCTGCTGAACTGAAATGTCGTACAGGAACTTCAATGACCTCTGTGAACTGGTTCACCCCAAATGGCACTCTGATGACACATGGATCATACCGGGTTAGGATCTCAGTGCTCCATGATGGAACACTGAACTTTACAAATGTGACCGTTCAGGACACTGGGCAATACACTTGCATGGTAACCAACTCTGCTGGAAACACCACTGCATCTGCTGTTCTCAATGTGTCTGCTCCTGACCCAACTTACACCTACTTTACCACAGTCACTGTAGAAACATTAGAAACAGTAAGGGGAGAAGAGGAGAATTCAGCAAGACAGTTTATAAATGAGACCTTAATAATTGTCCCTAATCCTACAATTCAAAGAGGGTTAGATGGCCGCCCAGGTGTTACCATATCACCATCCCTCTCATCCCTTTCCTCACTGTCACCAAGAGCTAACAGAGTAACGGAAGATGCAGTCACTGAGCCTATAATTGCTGTAACTAACATCCCTGGCCTTGATGACGTAATGAAAACAACAAAGATTATTATTGGATGCTTTGTGGCTATTACTTTCATGGCAGCTGTGATGTTGGTAGTTTTCTATAAACTCAGAAAACAGCACCAACTACACAAGCATCACGGACCTGCACGAGCCATTGAAATTGTGAATGTAGAGGATGAGATTGGAGCCGGGACAGGAAGTGGAATCTCAGGTGGTTCGACAATTAACTCTGGCACATGTGGAGAAGGAACGCTAAGAATACATCATCCTGAAATTGTCAACCTTCCTAACATTGGTCGCACGGATACTCTCAACCATTACTACAAGGCACACCATTTTAATAACAACGTGTTGGGTCTCAATATTGGCAATGAAGGAATGGGACCTGGTGGGATCCACAACAAGAATCTGCATGGCCAGGATAACCCCATCTCTTGCACCTCTGTCCCAATTCCTACAACTAATTTACTCTACACATCAGGCAACGGAACCAACACCATCCCCAGCTCAATGTCCCCACCACTGCCGATATCTCTTCCTGTGCCTACCATGGGCTTACATGGATCGATCAAGGGTTTCATGGGCCAGAACCAAAATCCTCAAATGGAACCTCTTCTTTTCAAGGGGAGCTCAAAGGAAAATGTCCAAGAGACTCAGATCTAAAAACAAAAGTGAGTATAGAGAGAGAGTGAGCAAGCGTCAAAGACAGAGAAGGAATTGATGTCAGGTTTTACGTGGGGAATGATAAGACACTAGTGTGCATTGACATTACAACAGGAAAGAGGATAGACTAACATGGCAATACACAAACACATAGACTTCTCTGTGACTGTGTACTGAGCCAAGGATTACCACAATGGCCCACTTGTGTTTGTAGTAACGACCATGGCCTGGAGATCAAGGAGTGGACATTGCTAAAATGTATATCTGTGCCAAAGCAAATGTTTTTTGCAGTTTCTACAAGCTGTGTTCTCATGAAAAAACAGGAAAAAAAATACACTAGCCTTTCGGAATAAGTCAATTCCCAAATCATTGTTGGCCAGAAGAGCTGAAAGACACGCACATCACTTACCACGCTGAAGAGCAGCGATATTGCAAAATCAAACCCAAGAGACATTTTTACATCACAGAATCTTGAGACGCAGTCTCCCTCAAGTGACTCAAAAGACTCCTTCAAGGTGAACCTTATGTAGGCATAAATAGATGGACTAAAGGTACAGTGCAGTACAACTTACTGTGAAAAATCCACAAATTATATGAATATATTTTCATCTAAATATGTATCATTGCAGACTCTGATGCAGACATATTTTGGGATGGATGTATAAGCTGGTATAGTTTGTTTCTTTGTGAATAATCAGGGGGTGGTCTCACTGGAAGTTTGTTATGATTTAAGTTTGGCTACTTCTCAGAAACACAAGGGCTCAATTGCAACACTCATTGTCAATTTTCAATTGGCTTTACATGAAATCCATTTAGGTTCTTCAACAGTAAATGCAACTCTCTGTTTGACAATTTTTTGTTTATTGTTTCAGTAACAATAATTACAAAACTTTTGTGTTTGAGAGTCTATTCTGTATTTAGTAAAAGTCTCAAATTAAAAGCAAGATTGATGTGACACTTAAATTCCAGCATCAAAAAACAGAATTACATCATTTTACAAACAAACCAAAAAAATGATCAAGATCAAAGACCTGTGTGGGTAAAAAAAAAGTGTTGACAGTGTGTTATTTGAATCTGATCAGTAGCCAGATATCTGCTTTCAGACAGAAATTTGATATGACCTCCTTGCTAATGGTTATCACAGTCAGGCCATAAAATGCTGTCATAAGGATGACAGGACATCTATAGCAGCATTAAAGAAGGGAATAAACATCCTTCTTAGGATGATCGAAATGAATAGAAATGTACAGTATATTAATAATAATGTCTGGTTGTATGACAATTGTAAGATCCACATTTTTACAGTGTAACTTTCATATGTTAAATGCCATTTACGCTTCTCGCGTTACAACTATGTATTACTTTATTTTTGTTAGTTTGATATAATGTGTACAGTTGTCTAGCCATGTATCATTACGTGTGAAATAAATCAATCATTTAACGGATTGTGGGCGATCAATATAGCAACCACACAAGTAGAAAGTGAGACATTACGCAGTCCGCTGTGCTAAACCTGGGTTGATTGTTTGGTTTGTGGTTCAGGCTGTTGTCATACTGCCAATTATGGTTTTGTTGGGATGTTCGCACAGGTTTTTAGTCATTCCTCTAAAAATGGCTAACAGACACCACCGGCTTTGGAAGAAATTACATCTTTTTATGAGCTTAGTGTTAATAGAGGTGCTTTAGTGTGAAATTAGTCAGTATGTTTGTCCCATGGAGAAACTATTTTAAGTGGAATGAAGCAAGTTCGAACCGGAAAGGTATGATTAAGAACTGCTGATGGAAAAGGGCAGATTTTAGTTCTATTTATTCAACCGAAAATGTTTGTTGCAATTGAGCTCAAATGGGGCATTTGAGCATGTACTACAGATCTCTGTGAAGGATTTTGCGGGCTTAGCCTGTTTGCACCTCTCCATCAGGCACAGTGTTTATAGCAAACATATTTAGGCTAAATCATCCTTGATGGGCTTTTTATGCGCGATAATGAACCTGTCATCAGTCAACTACATATAATGGAGGAAATGACAAGACAAGTCAATGAGTTATGAAATCAAATAAGGTCTTGATTTTTTCATATTTTTTAATATTATAAAATAAACTTTTATTTCATACTTTGTTTATCATATATTCTGTTGTTTATTAGTTTACTTTAACCTGTTTTACACCTATTTTTGTATTAATTTCAGGTATACATATTCTGCTTTCACTTGAATTTTGAACCAGAGTGAATCAGATTATGAGGCTGGGTTCAATTGTTACCACATAGAAATGCAAATAGAATATCAATGAGGGGATAAAGCATCATATGGTCAATGACAGAAGATACTAGCTTTAGTTGTGAAACTGTCAACATCTCATCAGATGTGACTTGTATTTATTTTTAAAACTATTAGCATAAAAGGGTAATTTTTATCTTTTACCATGGTTGTCCCTTCATTCAAAGTGAAATCTTGAATTATTTGATTATTTTGATGGATAAAGCTAGACTGTGATGGAGTGTGCAGATATTGAGTAACAGCACAACCAGAGAATTTACATATGTATACCATTGACATCATGCATCTCTTATAATGGATGCCTCTAACCCAGAAAATATAACTTTTAAAGCAACACTCCTTTATAAAAGGAAGTATGGAGCATTACGCTTCAAGACAGGACATTTGATTGAGCCTCTCGTCCTGTTAAGTTAAGCTGTCCTAAAAATAACAGAAACAAACACATTTTCTTTGAAATATGTTTTATAAGCAGTGGATAGACACAAATCATTTCCTTTCTTTTACAGATTATTTTTGAAAATATGTTTTAATATCAGTTTGAGCTTGTATGAAGTGCCACTAAATGTAATTTTCCAGCCACACCTTCATCTAAGTGCAGAGTGTGGTGGAGGTGTGTATTCCTTCGGTCATATTGAACTCTAAGTGTGCTGTTTTTGCAGTATAAAGATTGTCACACCGTGACTGAAGAGGTTGTTATCTTACTGTTTAACAACTGTGTGAATTTAATTTGTTCCTCAGTTTAAGGGCCTGTCCTGCTATGTGATTACATACTTCTTCAAATCCTTGTTGTGGTTTCATTCCACACATGCTAATTCAATATAAAACACACAAATCCAAAAGTTTGTATAGGTTATAAACTTTAATGCAAATGATAGACTGTGACCCATTCTTTATTTGAATTGTGTTTTATTTTTATTGATTTTACTGACTAAACTTACCTCTTTTCATTTGAAATACTTGGAACTGGCAGTATTTTAATAGATTTATCCCATTTGGTAAAATTTCATTGTACTAGCAGTCATAAACAATTCTGGATGACCAAAACACCTCTAAATCGGTTTTAGTCTTTTTAAAAATGAGTAACGAATTGCCAAAGGGGCTACTAATGTAATGTTTTATTTATTTAACATATTTTGTAGTCACTACAACACTTTTTCTGCTTTACTCAAATAGTCTGTCATGTTATGTTAGTGTTATAGTTGTTTTATTAATCACATGTGTTATGAATTAATGCATACTTTAAACAGGTAATTTAAAACAAAATGAAATATATTAACCTCATTTTGCTATTATTAGTTGATTTGCATCCACACAAAATGAAAGATGCAAACAGCTGGAGTAGAGCCACAAGCCCAGCAGTTTCCTGTGCGTCATCGTTTTAGAAAAAAATTAACACAATTATATTATCTGTCCTTATTTGGCTCTCTGAATACTCCAAATACGAACATATCTTAAACCCTGAGGTGAAGACAATCTGCACAAAGCATCACAGATGTCCACAGCACCACCCCATCACAAAACAACTTCAAGGGATTTGTGTCATAAGAATTTCATCAGTCAGGAACCGTAACTATGAATTTAATGTGTTTAGATAAAATGTTTGGGCCCTACAGCTTGTAGATTGGATTGGAAAAATCTAAAGGGGCACAGTGCAAAGTTATTTTCTGAAATGTAGTTGTCCTTGACTTGTAGTCGTGTCTCCTGAGACACGAGTCTCTGTGTTTTTTTTCCTTCTTCTGTGTTTCTGTCTTAGAGGTCTTAGACCAAACTTGAAAAAGGAGACACCATTTGTACATTTTAGATGCATTTAGAAACACCAAAGAATGATGTCAAACTAAAGCATCTCAAACACTGAGGAAGGACGTTTTGAAGAAAACTTGGCTTTTTGCTGTTCTCAGCCTTTGGAAATAGCATGCTGAAGTGTAATCAACGTGTAGAAATCCTGAATTAATAATTATCTTTCCGTGAAAAGGTGAATGCTCATGCAAAGTCAAGAAATGAGAAAGTGAGCGGAGAGTGTGCATGCAGCAGAAAAGAATGCATTAATATGCACTAGAGATGAAAGAGAAATGCTTAAATGCAAATACAGTTTGAGCATTCTGTGATCTGGGCATGAATATAATGTGATGCAGCACAGTAATTTGAAATTAGGTGGAATTAAAATATTCTAGTTTCAAACCTTGCAGCAAGAAACAACCATAATGCACTGGAAGAATATAAATTTATCAACACAAATCCTCACTTGTAATTTTTTAGACAGCTTTCTCCTCAAAGAGAAGAAGAAACTTTGATTTTTACTTGCAGAATTTGACATTCTCCCTGCACAGCCACAATTCCCTCTACACATATATGGTGCAATCACTTCTGCAGTTCCACTGTGCCTGCACTATCCTGTTTTCCTCCCTGTGCTGTCTTTGCCTTCAAATTCAATAACCTCCCAGCTGTGTGTTTCTCCAGGGATTCCCCCAGCTCTCCTGGCCAATAGACAGACTGTGGAGTCTGTGGGGAGCCTGACACAACATAAACCCTGCTGTGATACTGAGGTGTGGGAGTCTGGGGGCTGCATCTTTGCAGATCGAGGAACCACGAGGATGCGAAAGCATCTTCAGTTTTTTTACACTTTAAAGGTTGCAGTGATAAACATGAGCTTTAGCAGCGTTCGACACAGCTGTGTGGGCTGGAGTCATACCAAAATAAACTAAGTATAGATGCTGTGGCCTATTTAGGTGTTATTGATGTGAATATAGCCTCTCCAGATCCACTTGCGGGGTAAATCGGGGCAAAAGCATCATGGAAAAAGCAAAAACATGACAGTGACCCAGCTGTGCTTTATGATCCCCAAAACAAATGAAATCAAATCAAATTTTTAAAGTCTGCAGTTGATTCCATTTTTATTGAGTTTTCGTCAAACCTGTGTTTCAATTTAAGAATCTCATACACAAAAAGTTGACTTTTTGCATACTACCACACCCTTTTTCTAACCACAGAAATTCAAACAGTGTTCTGAGACAAAGAAACGTAATAAAAACCCATTATGGGACATTTTATTTTACAAAACAAACCGTGTGGCACCTTGTTATCATCCGAAGTTCCATTATCCTATCCTTCAGGGAATATCAAGCTAAGCAGTATGTCAAAAAACAAAAAAACACAGTCTCTTTTTAGCACCAAAACCAAATAAAAAAATTGAAATGGCTGTCAAAAAAATAAAATAAAACCCAAAAAATAACAGAAGCTCCACACAAAAGAAGCACAAACACAACAAGGTAATTGTTACACTCAGGTTTCCTGTGGGAGAGGTTATTTAAAGTAATTATATTCCTATTAATAATTTCTTTCCAGTATACATTATAAACAGACACTTTCTGCTTATTTACTTGAGGGAGATGTGTACTAAATTGTTCCCTAGTGCATACACCCCCGCACACAAACACACTCTACAGGCACTGTGTTGATTTTGTTATTAAATTATTCCACTTACTTGAGTATCGATTTTCCATAACTGCAGATAAGGGGAAAGCGTTTACTTTTGTGTGGTAAATGATATGGCACCTTTTACTTTTAATGGCTCCATGAATTATGTAGACTCTTTTACTCCATTTGTCTTGTTGGTACTTTAGGAAACATAGTTTACGTTGTGCCACAAGTCATTACAATAAAAAAAGAGGGGCTGTAGTTCAAATGACTTATTTGAAGAGAAGAAACCACAAGTCTGTGAAGAGGGAAAACAAAGTATGCTTTTGAGCAGGAACTGAAACAGCAAAAAAGCTAATTAATCTATATTTTAATTTAAACAGGGGTTTGCCAAAATTCTTGAATTTGTTTACCATTTTTCAGATTTCATGTAGATCGAACAACAACTTAGAATAATTGAACAAGTTTTCTACTAACTTTCATCTCTGAATAATGTACTCTGATTTTTTTACATTGTTGTTTCTATCACCCATCTTTCAATAGAAAATACAGTAACACAAAGTGATTTACAGATTTTAAAATGTTAAAGATAAAGATATAAAACGCACATAATGCCCTCAAATTAAATTGACATATGAATTGAACTCAAAGTTTGAATAGAAATACAAACCGACATGGAAACCTGGCTTGATGCAGAAAAATGCAGGACACTGTTCTACCAAACTTTTATCTTGAAGAGAAACTTTTTTAAGACAACTGATACCTGAACATATGAAACAAAACATGTAGGAAAAGTAGTTTTTGTAATTGGTGGAGGATTTATTGCAATCTTTATGCATCTAATTAGTGCTGTATAACTTTTCTAACACCTAAATTATTGGTAAAGGTGGATATTTTATCTCGACAGAAAAACCCCAAATGTCGGAAAACTAACACCAAAAAAATAATACGTAAATATAAATTTTGTTAAATAACAATGCTAAGCTTCAAAGGGAAGGAAAAGTAAATCAAGAAAATGTAAAGAACACATCAAAGTAAAAATCTTAATTAGAACAAGAAAAAGATGAAAAATCAAAGAAGAATTGTGCTAATTAACTAAAACCTCATGAACGGAAACAGAAACCAAACAGAAGTTCCAAGCTACTTGGAACATTAAGCCAGGATATCAAAATAAAAATGTGCAACAAGACTAAAATGCAAACCAAGAGTAGCCTGTTCCTGACAGAAACGCATGGCCTTCTGCAGGCCACAGTCTCTGCTGCTCACCTCCCATTTCCACATGTTGGGGAAACTGCTTTGTTCAAGTGTCTTAAGATCTTTTTGAAATAATGAGATCACATTCTGTCCTGACAGGAAGGGGGATGATGACATCTGTATGAAATAGCCCTGGTCCCTTCCTGGGCCTCACATTCTACTTTGATAAATCTTTGTTTAGTGGACCATTTGACCTGCTTTCGGTTTAGCACCATACTGACTCCTATTATAGACATGGTCCAGATATCAATCACAGCTGTATTCTTTCACTAATATTGATGCTCAGAAAATGATTGAAACTGGAGCTGAGTTTTGCGAAGACGGCTACATTTGCGTAGAGAAAGAACTGCACGGCAGAAGCAGTCCCTGTCCATCATTTGTTGGTAGATAATGGGCAGAGTGCCATATCGAGCAAATAGATTCCAACTGGTAATGGTGCAATTGTGGACAGGAGAAGCAAACTGAGATGGATGGCGGGAGGGGCTTCTGCTTCTTCCATTAGCATTAGCATTGTTTCCCACATCCCATCATCTTGCATCCCCCTCCTCTTACTTCTCTACCCCCACCTTCACACCACCATGTCTCCATCCTCCAGCCCTCTCCACCCCCCACCCCCATACCAGGCTGCGTCCTCTCTTTCCTGTTCTTGCTGCAGTGTTGCTATAGCAACGGAGAAATGTGGGAATACCTCCGTCCTTCAGAGCACTGGAGAGAGACAGAGGCGAAAAAGAAGAAGGAGATGTTGGGAGATGAGCGGAGTGTTAAGGGTAGACGAAGGTGAAGACAAGGGAAGATGAGAGGAAGACAGGGAGCGGAGAAAAGACAGATAATTAAAAGACACTGAGTGCAGCTGCGACTCGCTGAGTGGACACCACTTGTGACCTAAACTGCTCATCTTCCTCCAAGGCCCCATCCAAACACTGCTCACATTGATATTCAGACTCGGTGATGAAGAAGCCTCTAATGTTGTCCGGCTGGACGGGATGTTTGTGTGGGTGGGGCTGGGTTAGACTGAGTTGGCACGGTGTTGCCATGGCATAACTTCATGTCGAGCCTTACGCATATCATTTGTTTGAGAATCCATGTGTTCTCTGTTTGTGGCGAAGCAGCAGTTTCCATGACAACTCCCAGACTAAAATAGCCCCCACCCACCCTCTTCTCTCCCATACACTCATAACTGTTAATTCCTGATCTTAGGCTGCATTCTCTCAGGCTGAGATGTCCCGTCCTGCTGGTCGGCATTCATCATATAGACCTAAGCTCGTGTAAGCCCCACCCTCATGCACACATGCATGCACACAAGCTCAGCACATATTCTCCCACCTCTTATCTCCTATTTTCAGTCTCTCCGTCGCCCTGCAACGGATCTCGGTCGCCCTGTCAACATTCATCAACCTCTGTGTTGCCATGACTACGGCCCTGGAATCACTGTAGTTATTTAAACAAAGACAAAATAAATAAATACATGAAAAAAAGAGAATTGTTAGAGATACTGCACAACTAATCTCAAAAAAAAATGTTTGTGTATTTTCTTCTTGTGTTTAAGAACGCTGGATCAGGAGTTGAGAGCATCCTATCGTGTGACCCTTTAAAGAACTAGTGAGCAATCATTTCCCAGAAACTACGCACATGATAGCTTGAGAGTGACCTCATGGCTACAAGTGGCAAAATCATTTTCCTCAAACCCCAAAAGTACGTAAGCACACTTATAGGCCAAGGTATGTCTCAAAGCTGCAAGTGTTTGTGTATTTCGGCATGTGTGTAGCAGAATGATTGCAATTTGCTGTGACAAAAGATAAAAAAGAATACAGTTTTTAAGACAACTAAATTAAATGTCATGACTTGCAAACAGGTTAGAAAATAATGTAATAATTCCATGTTGTTTAATTTATTTCCTATGGACTGTTGACTTTTGAAGTTTGTGCAATTAACCAATTTTGAATACTTGAAGTGGCTAATGCTTTTGATCCAAGAGCGTTGGCCACTTACAGAACAGTAAGTGCCAGAAACCTGCTGTTCTTTTCCAAGTAAACAAGATGTAAGCATTTAAAAAAAGGATAAACAAACTGTAGATCTCAGATCAAAAACAAAGATCTCCTCATTATCCTTGCTATTATCAAGCATTAAATTTTATAGCGCTGCGCCCGTTTTTATTGCAGATCACTGTCAATATAAATATGACTTTTACATTTTTGTTAAAAAATGGTAAGCCTCTTCGTTCGAGTCTTTAAACGACTTGATAACAATAGATGCTGTCCTTCACTCCTCAAATATGATGTCAACGGTTTATGGTTTGAAATCTTCACACTCGGTAATCTCATTGTATCCCATAAACCTGCTTTGATCCTAACACATACTTACACGTGTGCAAAGTCAGGAAAAAGACTCCAGGCCCTGCAATTGTGGGGCCAAACTCACAAAGGCTGACGTAGGATGTTATAATGAGTGTTTGCAGCTCTGGCTCAGGGCTTTAGTGTGCAAATGTGTATTTTTATACAAGGGGCTGCAATTTGTGTAGCCAGGTGGGTGGATCAACAGAACCCATTTCCTTGTCCTGGTCTTATAAACCCTCTGAACATGTGACTGAGTCTTGGGAGGGGAGTTAAGGGACCCAACATGGTTCTTTAAGATCAAGCCCAGCTTCACAAATGTCTAACTAGCAGTTTGTTAGGTCATCTTCAGAGCAAAGAACTACCAGGAACCTTGATGACAGCTGTTTGACGATGGAGTAGGCTGTAGCAGGAGCTAAAGCACCAGAGGAGAAACGGAAAGGAGGAGTCCAGGTAGGTGGACCATGAAGAAACTCGAAAGCAATTATTTTCAAGAAATTCTCATAAACAACTGCATTGCAACATTTCAACTAAAACAGTTATCATATGCTAAAATAGCTGTTAGTTTTCTGCATTAAATTGCATTTGTTGCGCCGTACTTTTTCCTTTAAGGCAATTGTGGATTTGGTTTTCATTTTAATTTGAACGTTTCCTGCCTGTGTCCTGCTCTAAAATCAGCTGAAAGACGTCAAGGGAAAGCACAGACCAACAACACAAGAAGATGCAAACGCTGAAAACAAGTTTTTTCTGCTCCCTCCTTTTCTGTTTTAAATGCTTCACGGAAGCCCGTCAACTGAGATTTGTCGTTGCTGTAAGTTTACCCACTTTTAGTCATTCTTTAGCAAACCTTTGTACAATCCTAACATGATTTTTGCTCTTGTTTTACATCCAGTTGTGATGGAACAGAACACATTGCATAAAATATGTTTGCATAATTTATTTGATTTAGACTATGGCTTAAACACAATCTGGCAGCTGTTTTGCAATATTAGGCATTTTTGTTGATGAATCATAAGCATATCCCTCTCAGACAGCAGCTTTGGTCATCAATCTCTTTACATGTGACACCAATGAATGTAGTAAAATCATTTAGGTATTTTTTTTTTTACATAGCATCAGTCCAAATAGAAAAATGTATTTATGTAGTCACTTTTTAAACCTGGTATTTATTTAAGTACTTGAGAATTCACTTGAGTGTTGAAAAAAAGAAAATTATAAAATGTTTCTATATGTGTTCAGACAGGAAACATATGGAATCACATATTTTCTATATATTCCAATAAATCTTTTGTAGTGATTAAGTTACGAAAGCATTCCAGTAAAAATCGTTTTAAGAAAGTCCTTGTCTTTTAAAAAGAAATGGATGTTTTTATTTGAATCTACAAATAGTTTACAGTCCTGAAACAAATAATAAACTTTAAGTGAAAATATGATGGATTAAGTGAGTAAATTAAATATCCTTTTTTTAAAAACTGATGAAATGCCCAAAAAATAAAAATCTCTGACTTTATAACAAAGATAATAAGATGATAATGTGCTGCACTATCAGACACTAAATGAACAAAAGCACAGAAGTAAAAGTCATGCACTGTAAATAAAACAGGTCCATCCATCTGGTATTGTAAAAGCAAACCCATGTCAAAGATGGAGGCATGTTTGTTAGGGAAGCTGACACTGGCAAGATTACTGTAGATGATAACCAACTTCAGCTCTGAGAGGCTGACAACAATTGAGTGAGTTTCCAAAACAGACTGATGCAGACTTTGAAATGTTTGTTGACTTCTCTTAGTAATGGTTGGCATTTTACAGTCAGACTTTACAGATGACTTCAGAGATCTCAGTGACCTCAGGAGTAAATCACATGCATTCATAATCCCTCTAATTGTAGCTGTGAATTGGGTCACTCCACATGTCTGACCTCAGGTTGATAATGGAAAAGGAGCTGATCCAGCATAGGTTTCAACGAACTCTAACTTGCTATCAATCCTGAGCTAAACTGTATTTTGACAATCACTTTCTAACCCACAACATCTAGTTAGGCTGTGTGTGCTTCAGGAATGAAGCATTTCTACTGCATGTAAGTCAATATAATATGATCTTTTTTTCACTTCTAAGGTCTTTCGGCATGGAGATAGATCACCCATTGAGTCATACCCCAATGATCCGCATGGAGAAGAAGTGTGGGCCCAAGGCTTTGGGCAGCTCACTGAGGTACACAATGTTGTTCTAGTAAAAAAAAAAAAAAAATTCTGATATCTTTGATTGAATTAAGACCTCAGATCAAGGAGTCAACATAAAATTCACAAATTTGAGGTTTGCAACATGCTTAATATTTACAAGGATATAGTTACTTAACATGGTGGACTTCAGAAGGTAAGTTCCTGGTGGTTACATAAGAGAAGGAGGAACATTTTTTGGTGTTTGTTTCGTTTTTTATCATGACTTGATTTGGAAAAAAGGAGAAAAATGAAAAATGTACCTTTCAGTTGGGGATGAAACAGCAGTTTGAGCTGGGAAGATTTCTACGGAGACGTTACAGTAACTTCCTCAGTGAGGATTATGACCACAGAGAGGTGGGTGAAATCAAAGTATTTTTTTATTTATAGATTCTTTGCGTGCATTGCTATATCTTCCCCCCTTTTTCTTCTCATCTCATCATGCTGTCATGCATTGCACCAGCTGCAATGGCTGTAGCTGCAAACACTAAGTCAATGAACATGACACATTATGGTGGGATCACAGCAATGGCTTTGTAATATGGTGAAGCATGCGGGAAGATGCAGCCCATGGGCACTCAAGTATGTACAATAAAGTTGGCAGGGTCCCTGGGCTCCAGGCTCAACACACTGTCATTATGAGAGTAGGATTTCTCCTTTTTTTCTTATTTGTCCTTGCTTTTTCTCACGTGCAATTCTCTCATTTCATCTCTTACTCTAAGCTTTTTGCTTCTTTAAATTCTTGCTTTGAGTGCTCTTTTCCTATTTTAAATTGCATGCATTCACCATTAAAATTTTTATTTTTTTCTATACCTGCCATTTAGTCTATGTCAACTCCTTTTTTTCATGTGTTGCCATGTTTGTTTTAATTTCACGAAAGGGGATAGAAAGTTGTGTCACATGGGCGTCCAAGCTTATCAGCTGGGTTTACTGTGTGTAAAAGCTGACACGGAGCGACAGAGTGATACAGACAAGCAAAGACTTATGTCAGAATAGATCACAGCGAGGCAGATCTTTCCCCCCCTTCTGTCTTTCATTCATTTGGATCTCCTCTGACTCCACTTCTCTGTTTGTCAGGCCCATTTCTCAGCTGGCTTACATAAATCAGCAGAGATATCAGTGTGTGTTTAATAATGTACATCCCCATATTCTAATTTTGGGTGTAATCATTTTAAATTTCTAATGACATTTCTGCTTTTTTTTTCTTGCTGAGCTCAATTTTCTGAAGCAACTGCTGAAAACTCTCAACTTCTGATGTAGTTGTATGTCCGGAGCACCAGCTATGACCGCACGCTCATGAGTGCCCAAGCCTGCCTTGCTGGTATGTTTCCCCCTGTCAGGCGCCCACCTCCCATCATGCCCCAGTTACTGTGGCGGCCAATTCCAGTGCACACCATTCCCAGGGTTCAGGACAAGGTAGGCTGCTGTGCCGCATAAATATTTCCTTTCTTTAACCCAGAAGCCATGCATAGTTAAATACAAAGCTTGTAGAAAGTCATCTGTTTGAGTTGAGCCTTTTTGCTGTCATAGAATACAGCAGGTTTCAAACTGTTTTTGCTGGAACTGCTGCAGTGTATAACATGAATTCTACTAATATCTTTATGTTTGTCTTGATTTTCAAGCTGTTAAAGTCACCTGGCAAAAACTGCCCTCGATTCAAAGCACTGATGATTGAAACATTTGAGAGTTTGCCCTACCAGAAGTTCCAGAAGGCACATAAGGTGAGATTGAGCTCTAAAGCTACATTTACATCGGAAATTTAATGCCTGTTTGGGAATGCACTAAGTGCGTGTTCCTGAACGCACACTTAGCCCATTGTGTTCAGGCTGGACAAGCAGGGAGGGGCTTTTTCTTCTTTTCTGTTGCCACTGGTAGCAAAAGGCTCATGTCTGCCATCTACAGTTGGACCAGGAAAAATGTCAAAGCGGTGCAAATCTTGCGAATCTTGCTCCAGGCTTTTTCTTTCACAGCTCTATTCTGATATCTGAAAGACTTGGTGTCATATGATTCCAGCCGGACACAAACCACAATTATTAATTAATCTTCCATGATGAATTTTTAAACAGTTGGCACAGTTGGCAGAGTTTAAACAGTGAATTAAAAAGGACGCCGTCAACATGTTACTACCAAATCTGAGTCCCTGATTGGTCAAAGTTAAACTGTTTAGACTTGCAAAGTTAATGGCCATTTGTTTTGTACATGCAGCCTGAAAACGGTTGTAAATCCATGAGTAGCTATGCAGGAATGTGGGAATTGTGGACACGGAAGCCCAAAACGCATGTTTGTGCGTTTGCATGGACATTTCATTGGAAGCAGCCACTTGAATGTGCTTTCCCGAGGACAGTGTGACTGCAGCTTCAAAGAGAGAATCTCTTGTGAACGCAGCTCAGATGATGTGCAGCATCACATTTCCAGAAGTCATTTTCCACCAGGCCCATGCAACTGAAAGTGTGAGAAAGACAAAAACTCAGTTTTTTGCTTTGTAAATTAGCTAAAATAGTGAATGCCCAATCCAAGTAAAAATATTTCTTTTAGTTGTTGCTGCCAACTCAGTCAGCACCTCTAGTGGACGTGTTAGTTATGCAGTAGACATCATGTCCTCTCGCTGTTTTTCTCAGGCATGGTGACTCCAGTGGCTACAAAAAGCTGCACAGTGCAATTTCTCCCACTTTCTCGCTGACACTAATTAACGGTTGGATTGAATTAGATAAAGAATTACAATATAGGGTTTTAATTAAACTGTGTCCCATGTGTTGCCTGTTAAGGTGGTGTCTGATATGAGGCCAGGGCGTACTTAGTTGAATTTTAACACCCTCTGCTGGAAGCAGAGTGCCTTCATGCTTTATGTAAAAATCCCATACTGGTGTTGTCTGACCAGCATCCAGCAAATTTTTAACTGTTTTGCCAAATCACATCAAATGACAAAGAACTTAAGTACGAATAAATATCGCAAATTAATGCTTTTTTGTTTGAATCAATTAATTTAAAGTTACGTTTTGTTCTGTTTCCTTGCAGAACTTTGTGGAGGAACTTTCCAACCACACCGGTTACCCTGTATCAAAGCTGGTTGGTAAAAAAATATGGAGGGTCTATGACACTCTCAGCTGTCAGGTGTGTCTCACAGAAGCCCTGAAATGCTTTTAGAGCTTTTCCCTTCCTTCCTTCCTTCCTTCCTTCCTTCCTTCCTTCCTTCCTTCCTTCCTTCCTTCCTTCCTTCCTTCCTTCCTTCCTTCCTTCCTTCCTTCCTTCCTTCCTTCCTTCCTTCCTTCCTTCCTTCCTTCCTTCCTTCCTTCCTTCCTTCCTTCCTTCCTTCATTTTCTAAATTAGGTTTTGTCCCTTTTGGGGTCACAGGGCTGCCAGAGCCTATCCTGGCCACTCGTGGGCAAAGGCAGGTTACACCCTAGACAGGTCGCCAGTCTGTTGCATGGCGCTTTTCATTTCCTGCTCTGTAAAATGTAAATCATCCTGTAATGTAAAAATGATCAGAAATATATTTTAGGCTGCAGAAAGTGAAATACAATGAGAGGAATGCAGCAATCTGCTATCCTACACACATTTCCAGTTCAGAGGAATTTAATCGGAATGGATGTGCTGGGAAATAATTTTCATACTTTCAGTCAGACATGAATAGGACAACACATGGAAATGATAATCACAGCTTTATTGTATGGGTAGATTCTGCATCAGGTTGAATACTCTCATTCGCACTTGCATAATGAGCATCTGTTATCTTTCAACTGGCTCCAAAAATAGATGGAGTAATAGAAATGTTATAATAGAGACACTGTAACCCTTTTTTTTACTATTTAAAACCTTGGTAAAGGGAATTTAAGCATATATATATATCTATATGTATTTTTTTTTTTTTGCAGAGAATTCATAATTTGACTCTTCCTCGCTGGGCCACTCCAGAAGTCTTGGATACCCTGAGAAGAATAGCATCCTTCGAGGTCACATACAGCATTTACAGTCACAAGCGGAAGGAGAAAGCCCGGCTCCTGGGAGGTGGAGATGCACAATAGAAGCAATTCATTTACAGCACCATTAGTACTGAAAAAATGAGAAAGAAAATAAAAAGAAAAAAAAGGGTCTCAAATGTGGCTGCTCAAGTGCTGGAATGAGATTTCCAAAGTAATATTGTAACGTACCAGTGGGAAAAATATGATTAGAAAACCAGGAGAAGATGCTCAGAGAGGTCAGAGGGTTGTATTTGTGTCTGTGGGATACTGAATTGCATTGTTGACTGTTAACTTACCAGGGATCCTACTAAATGCCATCCTGAGGAATTTCTCTGATGCTGTAGAGAAAGGGAGCAAGCTCAAATTCATCATGTATTCAGCTGTAAGTTTATTGTTTTGATACTTGCATTGTCTATTTTGCAAACTGGTATTTTATATTTTTAGAAAGACTGTGATGCTTTTGTTCTCTCTCTTTTTTTTAAATTCTAGCATGATTCTACACTCATCACCCTCCAGGCAGCTTTGGACATATACAACGGCCTTCTTCCTCCCTACGCTGCCTGTCAGCTCTTTGAGTTCTACCAGGAGTATGATGGGTAATGTCTTCTTTCCATTTTTTTTTTACCTCATGGACTTTTCTCCTTGCATATTAAAGTATGCTATCTAGGTCACACACATACACAGTCAAGCACACTCATGTTTCGTCGTTGCATTCACAAAACTTAAAAAACACTTTTTTTCACCTCTTAAATCCTGTAAAAACTAAGCATTTTGTAGCAAACTAAACTATTCTACCATAAAAGCCATCTAATAACATGCAAATGTTTGTCATGTCATTGTTTTCATCCAAATAAACTCACAGATCCTATTCACTGGAAATGTATTACCGCAATGAAACTTGGCGTGACCCCCACCCCAATTCTGTGCCAGGATGCAATGGGTTGCACCCCTGCCCATTGTCAATGTTCACTGAGCTGGTACGGGATGTGTTAGGAGAAGATATGGAGGTTGAGTGTGGCTTGAGAACTAAATGGTCGAGCACAGGTGAGGGGATTTTACATTTGCTTCAGTGCACAACACACATGTTTTGGCATCAAAGGGTTAGAAACTGAATATTGACAGAGACAAAATTGTTTGATTTTACAGGGGTCATTACAGCTCTTGCAGTGGCAGTTGGTGTCCTGGCAGTGGCGCTGTTGTTCAGTACAGGTGTGGCAATCCGTAGACGGAGAGGACGCTACTCCAGGGAGGTGTGAGAAAAGGACGGCCACAAATCTCATCACAGTGCCAAGGTTCTTTAACCACAGTGAAGAGCTCTGACAATTTGTCCTTTCTTTTCTGAATGTGATTGAACCTATAAGGGCTTTTTTTCCACTAAATTTTGTGTGTCTGTGTATGCAATGACAAAAAAGAGGGATGATCAATTAAAATGCAAGTTTAGCATCTGTCAATAAATTTTATTTGATTCACTCATTATGACTTTATGGTGACATTAACTCTTACGTCAATATTTGGTTATAATCACTTTTACATTGTTTATTTTCAGTTTCTCATTGCTTGTCTGGTTCTGTGGGAACTGTGGAAAACAGAAGAAAAAAAACATATTAGATTTGGTTACAATAAGCTCAAAAATATTATGTTTTGGTAGTTGGTGTGCATATGGTGAAGACAGCAATGATGAGCCACATTTAAAATGTTTGATTTTACCCCATGGAGGCAATTTGAAATGTGTAACAGACTTATTTCTACAATCTGAATGTTAGATTGTTTTTTAAATACAGCTTCAGCTGTCATCATAACCAAGGTAAATTTTTGTCATTATTGTTTATTACAGATTACAGTCGAACAACCAGTAAAGCCTTAGTCACGAGCACCCGTACGGGGGTTGACTCGAATGGGTCTTCCGTCTACACATGGAACAAATATGCATGAACGTTTTAACTCTATGGGCTCACTGAGCCATTTTGCCATTTTGTGCCAATCACTTTCCTACTTTTTACAGATTTGCCCATTTTTCAACTCGCATACAGCCCATATCTACCCGTAAGAGTAGTTGTGACTTTCCACTATCTTTGTGTCTCACCTCGGACAGCCAGCTTGCACTCCACTTCATCCTTGCCCAACTCGTTGACAGCCATGCAGGAGTATTTGCCTCCGTCAAAGGTGCTTGGCTTCCGAATGTTGAGGGTCAGCACTCCTTGGTTGTTCTGCATCAAATACTTGGGGTCCTCACCGATGATCATTTTGTTCTTCATCCACACAATCTTTGGCTACAATGTAAAAAAATAAATAAATGGGTTGAAAAAAATGCAAAAACCCTGCCTAGATCACATGAAAATATTGTAAATCACCATCTTATCAGACTGTTCCATCATAAATGTATACCTTGGGGAAGCCTTTCACAGCACAGCTGATGGCCATACTGTAACCAGCTACAACAGTTCTGTCCACCAGCGGCTGAGTAAACTTGGGCGCACAGGTCATGTCTTTCTCCTTGTAAGGGTTCCGTTTGTGCTCGAGGGCTACAAAAAAAAGGAAAAAAATTGAGTCATCCTGCACAAAAGTACTGCAGAAAAAGATTCATTACTAGCACAGAATGTAATTTGCACTGCAAACATAAACAGTCTACCCACACATGAAATATAGCGGTTGATGTCTTGCACATGCATTCGTCTTAAATACCTGTTTTAGAAATAACAGCTGTGTTCTTGCTGAGACCAGGCTCCTCACTTAAACCACAAAGGTTTTCACTGTAGACGCGGAATGAATATTCATTGCCCATTACCAGGTCTGAAACTGTGCAGTTTGTCCGTCTGTTATGGTCATAAACGGTGAACCATTCCTGGAGAACAGAAAAAATGAAACATATTACCAATAAATATAAGTGATATGTCCTTGGAAGGTATCCTCTACTTCAGTTTATTTTTCAAAGTAGCCCTAAATAATTATGGCCATTTAATTAAAGATAAATATCAATGCCATCCTCTATCACCTTGGTCTTCATGTCTGCTTTCTGGATGGTGTATCCGGTAATCTCACAGTTGCCGTCATCTTTGGGTGGTTCCCATTCCAGAGCTGCATTAAAGCCCCAGACGTCAGTGACTCTCACTTTTTGAGGTGGCCCAGGCTTCTCTGTTCAGAAGAAACATCTTTTAGCACATTCAGATTCCTAATCAAATACAAATTCCATTCGGGTTTTAAAAAATTTCTTTGTCAGAATCTTTACCAATAATTCTTATGTTAATGGTTGCTCTATCTTCCATGTTCTCAATCTGTAGAACCAGCTCATACGTTCCAGAGTGATCTCTCTCTGCTGAGCGAATGAAGAGGATGCTTTCCACGTGGGAGTTGTGGACATTGACCATCTTTGGGTCAATGGGTTTACCATCCTTGTACCAGGTAGCAACAGGTCGTGGCTTACCCTGAGGTCATGGAAGTGCCAGGAGCCATGAAAGGAAGGGACGTTTTGAAATGTCAAATTAAAAAATAAAAATAAAGTAGGAAAAAGTAACAGCGTAATTTAATGTATTATTCCATATTACTACAATCATGTTAGTTTGGGTTAACATGGCTGCTCAAACCTGGAATGGGATGGTCAGGTTGATCTTTTCTCCCACTGTCCTGATGTATTTTGTTCTCAGCTCACGAGGAAGGCGGATCTTTGGATGTTCTGGAGCAGAGATTGGTTTGCTATTAATACCAGGGGATAACATGCAGTTGTGACTGTGTTTATGGCTTGTTGAGAAACTCTGATGATTCTTGAATGTGGAGATAAAACACATTGAAACGATTGATTTTGATAAGAACTATTGCATCTGTCATACTCACCAACAATTTCTCGGATGGTGACGGGCTGTCCCAGGGTCGCCGGTGGACTGCGACCAGCAATGTTCACCGCTACCACCCTGAAGTTAATTTTCTCCCCCACAGGGAGGTCACGCACCACAAATCCCTGTCGTTCACAAAGATCCGTGTTAGCTTGAACCCATTCCGTGCCTAAGAAAAAAAGAAAAAGAGAAAGCAATAGTTTGAACATTTTGTCGTTCACTTTCTATCAATCTTTTTTAGTTAATAATCAAATATTAAAACCTGGTATGATGAATAATAAGCAGCATTGTTACCTCCCTCCTTGCAGTACTCAATGATGTAGCCGTCCAGACCTCCAGCTCCAATTTTCTCTGGGGCGAGCCACTTCAAGCTGCATGTGCTGTCTGTCACATCGTGGACGGTCAGGCGAGTTGGCTCACTAGTTGGTGCTGAAAGTGACAGGAAGAAAGACTTAGCGAAGATTAGCGAATGGCTGCCAAAGAGGGGTCGAGCAAAAAGGGAGGTACAGAAAAAGGTTCAGAAATAACAAATTAAGTTTCCTGGATAAATTTACCAATGGGCATGAAGGGCTTGGAGTTCAGACTTGGCTGAGACATGCCAATACTGTTAACAGCAAACACTCTCATCTCGTACAAAACTCCTTCAATCATCCTCTTGGCCTCGTATGTGGTTGATTCATAAACATCAAAGTTCAACCTTGTCCATCTGGAGGAACCTTTCTTCTTCCTTTCCATTAGGTAACCTGATGAGTTTAGAAAGCAGTCGCACATACAGATGGAGAAATGGTTTTTCAGAAAGAATTAAGATTTAGACTTCAAGGCACATCTAAAAATGTACCGTATGTGTTGTAAAGGTAAAAAATTCAATCTTCTACCTTTGATTGGCACTCCCCCGTCAAATTTGGGAGGCTCCCAAACAATAGTGGCACAGTCTTCTCCCACTCCAGTGCATTTAACATTCTCAGGGGGGTCAGGCACATCTAAATTGAGATAAAACAAAAGTTTTGAACTAGCACATTGGATGAAAGTTCATTTGAAAAAAAGGCCATTATTCTTCTCAAGGTTTTGAGGTGAAGGGCGGCCCCTTACCCACAATTTTCACAAGCAGCATAGCCTTGTCCTCTCCGGCTGGGTTGGTGACACAGATACTATAGTTGCCTTCATCATCTCTTTCTGCCCCCTCAATAACAAAGCAGCTAAGGTCCTTCCTGGACTCTACTCTCACGCGGCCTTCTGTCTCTGTGATTGGCTGAAATGAAATAAGGATTTTGGCCATTATTATCACATAGAGCACACAGCAAAGCAAAGAAAGGGGAGGAAGATTTACTTTTTATAAATACTATTAGTTTTAAAAAACTAAGACACAGTAAACATGAAAGTGGTCAATGTTGTTGATGTGAAATGTGGAATTTAAGAGTTAATTCATTCATTCATTCATCTTCTTCTGTTTATCCCTTTCGGGGTCATGGGGCTGCCGGAGCCTATCCCGGCCACATATGGGCGAAGGCAGGGGACATCCAGGACAGGTCGCCAGTCTGTCGCAGGGTAATTTAAGAGTTAAGAGTGCCTTATTTCAACACTTATTTTTATTATATTTCTTAAACAGATTATCCTTTTGTGGAAGAATAGCTTTAGGTTACAGTTGGATTGATGTCAATGTTTGCTTTGGAATGTTCAACACTAGGCCGATCAATTGTTCATTAATGTTATAATACCTTTAACTAAGTTTTAACTGAACGTCTTAATCATTCTGACACCTTGTGAAGGAAATTCGTTTGCACTGAAACTAAGAAACTGCTGCCAAAAAAAAGTCATTAGAATGTCATTTTCTTTGTACTTGTTGAAAATTATAAAATAAAGTCTTAACCTTTATTAATATCATATAAAAAATGGAAATCAACAATATCTGTTCTTGTCCATACATGCCATACATGTTTGAGTTAAGCAATACAGTTATTGCAGTAATATTTTTGCTTATGTAAGATGAACATTTTCAGTGATTCGTTGCATTTAGATCTTTAAATGTTAATCTTCTTTGTAATTCAGCCGCTGGTTTTAGTGAAGACTTTTATTTTGTAATTGTATGATTTCGTTTTTTACAAAAAATGTGTGCATTTGTATCATCATGTGTAGCATGCAGACTTCCCTCCCAAAGACTAGACCTGTTTTAAATTCTTACTTTTTCTCCTTTGGACCAAACCACAGTGGGGGCTGGTTCTCCTGTGATTTCAACATCCAGACGAAGTTTGTTTCCTGCTACTACAATAATAGTATTCTGGGAAACCATGTTTCCAGTGGTGTCCAGGTGGATCTTTGGGGGATCTGTGTTGCAGAAAAAGGAAATTCTCTGGATTGATGTAGAAAATCGAGATAATTCTGGGTATTTTAAAGCTACTTACCTTGTCTGGGGACATAATCGATCTTAATTTCTGTTTTAAGAGAGGACAAGAGTTGACAAGATTATTAATACAGTCATTAATGGACAACTCACAGTGTATAAATCACTGTGCCTCTCACCCAAGAAGTTCAGTTTAGCAGAAAGTGACAGAGCATATCCATCAGGAACAAATGTGTAGTCTCCAGCATCCTCTGGCTTCACATCATCAATTAACAGCCGGTGAAACCTGAAAAACGCATTTTAGTGCAGGATGAACTGAAAAGAGTCTGCTTTACACTGTTAAGGAAAAAATGTGTGTGTTTCCTCAAAGTCTTCCACACTGTTATCCTCACCTTCCGACATGAGTCATTTTAATACGTTCGCTTGGTAAGACCTCCACTCCGTCTTTGTACCACTTTCCGGTGACCGTGTCATCCGACACTTCACACTTGAACATCGCCTGTTCTGTTGCCCTGACTGTCAAATCGGCAATGTCCTGCAACACTTCCAGCTCCTTTTCTGAATAACAGTAGATACACAAAGAGACTCCATCAAGCAGGCAACTGACATGGGCCAGAAAACAACAGAGATTCATGGTGTGGACATCTTGTGCTTGCTGCAAAAGTCAAAAAGCATGAAGTTTTAAAAGGAAAATCCATATTGAATAACTGTTTATTGGTTGCACCTTCCACCTCCAGCTCTCCTTTGGTGTGACCTCCGTTTGTCCAAGCATGGTACATGCCAATGTCATCCAGGGTAGCCTCTAGAATAATAAATGTGTGCTTCTTTCCATCCTTTTTGAAACGGTACTTCGAGGATTCTTTGTCTTTGTGAAGCTCTTGATCCTCAAAGCACCTTGAAATTTAAAAGAAAATAGGCACAGGCTTTGCATTCAAAGGGAAATTACATTAATCTCTGTAAGACATATGTGCGTTTAAAAGGAACTGTTGTGTACGTGCTTTGATAAACAGATATTTTGAAGTGTAAGAGACTTTGTGGACATGCAATATTAATCAAATGCTATTGTATAACACATGGAGATTTGTTTTTTCAGATTAATGTTTTTTTAATTTAGTAAAATAGTGTGGGCTACACAAAAAGGACTGAAACAACACATAAAATATGAAATTTACTGACCACACGACATGTGCACCTTCCTCAGACACTTCAATCTCAAACTCCACTCTTTCGCCCACAACCACATGGTAATCATCCATCAGCTTAGTGATGGTTATTGGAGGCTCTGAAGTCACAACAGCATTTGTTAACACTTCACTTGTGCCATAACATTTTATACAATTCATGAGCGCGTGACTTGCAGCACGAGAGCACCTTTGACATAAACTTCTGTGGAACACTTGTCCTCCCCAACTACACACTCGTAAGCTGCATCATCAGACAGGTTGGCTTTGTTGATGGTGAGAGTTCGGACGTTCCCATTTGCCTCCATGACGTACCTTAACAAGGAATGTACCAGACATCAATACATGGTTTTCAAGCACATCCTCTCTTTATATTTAACTTTTGTCATGCTGGACAGGTCAAACTCTGGACCAAGTTTTCCATTTTCTCAACTTTAAATTTAGATGAAGGGGTCTTTTTCTGTGGGTGTGCATGCATTAGCATGCTTGCAGCATAAGATGTCTTGGCAGTGAGACCTGCTTAACCCACTGGGAGGCTTCTTGTGACTGCCTAAAAATAAAACCTGGTGATGGCAGAATCGTCTCCAAGTATGACTTTGTAGCATGGATAATTTTAGATGGATATTTTTGAAGCACTACCCATTATGTCCATGTAAACTTAGCCATTTTGGCCAAACGGCATTGGAAAATCTATGAACTTGATTAAGCAGTAGCATTGACTAAAACAATGACATAAAGACTTATTAGTGTGTGAGGATAAACCTTTGAGCACATACTTGGCTGAGGGTTTAATCTCCTGGCCATTCTTCAACCATTTGACCTGGGCGTTTGGATCAAGAACTTCACAAGACAGGACGATTTTCTTCCCTTTATCCACTGTGTAGCAAGATTCAAGCCTCTTCAGAAAAGCTAGAGGTACAGAGAGATATACGGTTTATCTATCACTTTAGAAAATCTTTGAACTCTTAGTCTTCTGTGGTCTTTTCTTCATGCATCAGATACTTCTTGACCCCCCCCCTTCATCCCTTGCTGACACGACTTACCCTCACTATGCTTTACTGGCTGTTCTTTCATCTTTTTCAGACGTTTCAGCATACCCCTCAGGTCAGTGATGCCATACTTAAAGGCAATTTTCTCATACTCGCTTGGGTGGGCACTTTTAAGCAATTCCCACACATCTGTCTCCGGTTCCTCTTTTTCAGGTTTCTTCTTTCTGTCAGTCAAAAAAGGAGGGGCTTGTGAAAAGGACTTCAGCTGCTTTTATTAGTTTGCAGCTAAAATTATAAAATTACTTCTTAGTGGCTTTCAGTAGGGCACTGAAGTCGAGTTCTCCATCGTCTTCTCCAGCATCCCTGTATGCAAAGAAACCCACATAAATTGCACTAAACCGTTGCAGCCAGGCACATCTTCTGCTATGATAACCCTTTAAGTAAAGTATACAGCAATATGCAAATGAACTAGAAAAAACCTGTTATAAATAGCCTGCAAATGCACTTTCCCTTTTTTGTTTTCCCAGCAAAGAGACTACTGACACAGCACGAATTGCAAAGCACTTACGCTCTCTTGAAAGCAGACAAAATATCTGCTTGCTCCTCCTGGTGTGCAGCTATATCACGAGAAATTGCAGAAAACACACATTTGTTACTGGACTGGATCAAAACAACAGTGCTTAAAGAAATGGAGACAGTCTTAGTGGGCCATTTACACTCACCCTCCACAGACACCTCAAAGGTGGAGCTGTCACATTTGTCTTTAGCTGTCACCTCACATCTATAGCCCCCAGCATCCCCTGGGACTGCTTTGACGATCTTCATTTCATAAGTGTAGATCTATGACAGAAAATTATGGTCAGTCAGTTTCCTTGGATATCTCTGGAATAGTGGGATCAGACCAAATGTACACACCTTAGTATTTCTGTCGTACGTTTCCTTGAATTGAAAATGTTTCCCAGCTTTGCTACCAAGGTCCAGCCACTTGCCCTTCAGCCACTTCATAGTGGGTTTTCTTGTCAGGGTGCTCGAGTCCACCTTGGCAATAATTGTGACGTCCGATCCTGCCATTGAGATTATGTGAGTTCAATACAGTAATTCTTGACATTTTATTTCTGGGTGTGTCCCACCTGCAACAGCAACTACATTGCTCTGTGGTTTCTCTACGAAGAGTCCAGTGAGCTGAGTTGACTGTGGCTCTGAAACAAAGCATTACAAAATGAAAGAAGTTTGGGAAATCCTTACATTTAGCAAATTATGTTCATGAAAATCACAAAACGTTTACGGTCACAAATGCAACAAAATAAAGCATACGACACAAACACAGCACTGCTAATGAACACACAAATTAAGTGAAAATGTGGTGAATTAAAACATGTTTCATGTTCTGTAGAAGACATGCAGGAATGTTCACAAAGCAAATTAAACATTTTTTTCTGGGCCAAATAGGTATGGCAGGATGAGTTGGCTCATCTTGTCCCTCCTAGACGATGAACAGAGTCTCTGTCTGGTAAGTCGGCCATGGTCAAGCCCTGCACTTGCCTTTAAGCCGTCCTTAATTTTGGCTAAGGACCCCGCTGAGGACCCCCGGTGTCAGTCCTGTGTTTGTGGTGGAGGCCTTCCCTGGTTTGGAGTAATGTTTCCTTGGGTTGAAGGGTTCACGAGTGTGTGTGATGAGCACACACTTCAGGAGCCTCCACCTCCCTTAGCCATTCAGGTCCTCAGCATACTGAACTTTTTTATTTCAATATGTGCGTGTGTTTTAACAATTCCTTATTAATTGTGGTTTTAGAATCTTGTAATAAAAATTAGTAACCCAGTCTCCTGGATCCATTTTCATCATGCCACATATAGGCTTTAGCTAGAATTTGCTAGTTTTTGAATGTCCCAAATTCCAACTGAAATCTGATAGAGAATAAATGCACCAGGCCCAATGTGTTCCACCAGCTGTACCCTTTCAAAAGTAAACATGCTTTTAAAGGACGTTCAGAAAGGATGACAGAGATTGACATTAATCTAATACATGGAGATTCTGCTTTGTTGGATTATTCAACATTCTTCAAGGCCATTTCTGAAAATGTGGTGTCAAGCGACACATTGTTTGAAAGACAATTCCAAAGTGAACATTACTGTTACATATGAGCGATGGTAACACATTTGTTTTTATTTCTTTAAGCTAATATCTTTATTAGCTTGATCTCAAATTCTACAAGTCTTAGTTTGCATTTTAATACAGATTTGTAAACAGTAACAAAAATCTGCTGTATTATGTGATTTGCCATGCCTTGATTATCTGACAAGCTGCAGATAGGTTATCATTTTTCTACTAATTACAATTTCACCATTTCAAAGACAGTTTTGTCCCATTTACAATCCATAAGATGAAATCATGGCAACATGTTCATGGAACCTCATCGTAACACATTGAGGCTTGTTTCAACATACATGTACCCCCAACTGCTTAGTTTGGCTGAGCTACAGGAAAAACAAGTAACTTATTTGACATATACAGTACTTAACCATAAGTCAAAAGACACTAATGCGTTAAACAATACTGTTTTCCTAAATTCAAACAGCACCGTTAATGGACAGTGTGGAAAAATGCCCAAGTTTGGAGTCAAAAATCACAAAAATCATTATTTTGTAAAATATGTAAATAAACACTGCACACAGTCAACTGTTGACACTTTTATTCATGATGACAAGATCATGAGAGAGATCTGTTAAGAAGCAAAGTAATCAACTATGTTGATGTTGATTACTGTTGATTTGATCATAAAACACCAATTAAACAATTTGAAAAACTTTGAAAACTTCCCTTGGACTGATCTTTTTGTAAAAAAACGAAAGTACATCACACCTCAAACGGACTTGTTTCAGTTTGTTTTTTTTTTAAAGTCCCAGCGTATTACTGACACAATATCTACAATGTATAGCATTTTTGTGTTGTCAGCATCTCAAGACGCTGCAAGACGAAGCTGCAAGACGCAAAAGATTGTTGAAGATTGTTTTAGGTTGTGGCATGAACCAGCTGAAAGTATTCAGTAGCAATCTTCAAGTGATGATAATCCTCACAGACACTATACCCCAGCAGATAGGGTTGTAAACAGTCTTGGCATGCTAAGCCCTTCCCGCAGAAATTTTACTCTCTAAAAATGTGCTGCAATGTAGTGCAATACCATCTGACGATCCCAACATGTCATAAACAAATCATAAATTTCAAAAATAGAAGCTAAAGTAGATTTTGCACATGGAATTTACTTGCCTCTGTAAACACACACAGCCTTCTTACAGTGTACGGTAATAGTTAAAACTCTATTATATTATATTTTGCACAAAATCCTTTCTCTTCCAATCATTTAAAAAAGAAACAGCTTTCTAAAAAGGTTTGTGATGGGTTTAGTATTTGAATAATGGCATATTGACCAATTTGTGAAGATAAAACAATTCTTCTGTCTCATTTTTTTATTTTAAAACTGAGCATTTTTGACTAATAAATAATACACAGAGACTACGAATTGATTGTTAAACAGATACCTCTTTACTGGTTTTTATTTTTCAGGTCTGAATGTTAACTAATGGGACCACTTGGTGAACAAGAGCTGTTGAGGATTTGCTGAGACAAATTTTTTCTCGTGCCATTTCTGAGCAATAGAAAGTCACTTTGGTGGATTTGCTGGTTATCTGCCACCAGCAGAAGGATTCAACTTTTGAACTTTATTAGTATTAATTTCCCACAGTTTTCTTTTGTATTTTGACTTTTCTTTAATTTCAGGATGTCGTTAAAAGAAAAATCAAATCATGACTGTTCATAAAATGATAGGTTTAAGATTTTTTTTAACTTTTATTTGGTCAAACCTAAGCTCCTTTTTCATTTTTTTGTTTGGGTTCTATAATTGTTTGGTATCTACGTTTCTTTGAAGCCACTTTTGGGTTGATTTTCCAATGAATTTTTGATCCATGCACTGTTTGAGTTAAAGACAGAGGCAACCACCATTGATAGTGCTCTGACTCTTACATTGTTACTTGCATATAACTACAGTTCACTTTTGTCCTCTGGGAAAATGTTGCAAAAGCAGGACTTGCAGAGCCTACTTTAGTGATGGACAGTCATTGCAACAAAAGGGGGATGCAGGAAAAAAAAACAGAATCAGAAAAGGCTGTAGTTGCATTTCCACATTTTATAGGGGTGACATCCTGGGCAAACCCAAGATTTTACATTTAATGGCCTAATGCTGGTTGTTTTAGATCTGTTTTCTTGGTGAAAAGGTTTAACAGAGAAGTGACCAATCTCCTCCATGAAGCAGCCATGATGTGAAGACGCATTACAGGTTAGAGAAGGCTGCTCACCTGTCAATTCCCTTTCAGAACTGTCATCTGCATGGCTGCCCCATTAGTGATGTTAGACATGTTCCTGTATTTCATTTTACAAGGTTGAACCGCTGAATTCTTATCATGTGATAATATGCTCTACAGAAGATAAAATACTTCTCAGAAGCCATGACCTACTCCTATCAGTCTCACACAAGGGTCCAAATGTCTCTGTTTACCTCTTAACTATGGAACCTTTCACAGACACTTGAAAGTCCCCATAAGTAATCAGTAGCTCTCCATTCGCTGAACCCTTGGCCCTTTCATATCTTCTAACCAGCCATTCATCTTCAGATTTTTGGCTGCTGGATCCAACCCTGTTGGGCAAAGGCGGGGCACAGCCCAAACAGTATTCTCCTGGTCAGTTAGCAGAAAGCAGAGTTTGAACTCAAGTGTCATCTTGAAGAACTTCGACAGGTGCAGTTTACTGACAACAACAGCGGTCTTTCAATTTCATTATAAAACCTGAGCTGTAAAGCCTCAGCATCAAACTATTGGCAATGGATTTAATGAGCTGTGACCTTTGAAGCAAAACTTAGAATAGGGACTTAACCATCAAACATGTTATCTAATTTAACAGAATTGACATAACAGGAACTTTGGGTAGTGTAGTACTACAAATACAGCTCCTGTTGTTGTCTTACTTCAAGGTCACGAGATAGAATAATTCCTTTCAAATTTCTACCTGATTAGACATCTGAATATTTCGCATCTATAATCATTAAAATTAAATTAGAAAAAAAAAACTCAGAGCAGCCCTTAAGGAAGTTGTCAAAATTATTTCAAATAATTTGTTACACTTGCTATTACATTTTATACATCACTGACAAAGAAATAGTTTAGGTGACATTCACACGTTCTAAGTATGTTTTGGTCTTTTCTTACCATCCCCACCATCGTCTGAATCTGCAGCAGACACGGAAGCAAACGAAACGGAAACAGCAACGATGAAGCAAAAAGCATAAAGCACAAAAACTGCAACTTTGACAAACACGGCTCAGATAAAAGCACATGCAGTACAATGAGTCTATTGATGCAGTTGTGTTGTTTCCTGCAGTAATAAATGAATACATCGTTGTATAGCTGAGGCAAGATCAAAAGCTCTATAAACAAAGAGAATCAATAATCGATAAACAACATTGTTAGAGCAAACATGGATAAAACAAAAATCACTCAAAGGATAAATAATTACAATAAAAATTTTAACTTGCTAAAAAACAAGTGTCATTCCATTTGAAATGATCACAATTTCAGAATCTAAAGTCATTCCAAATACATTTTTTCATTCCAATATTTATGTTTTAGACGTAATAAATCAATAGGCACACATGATGGAACATGTATGCACTCCCGTGTGCATACATGACATTAATCATGAAAGTGCATCACTCCCAGGACAGTGACTTACCTCCATCTGCTGGGGGCGCATCTAAAGAACATTGAGGAAATTAGCTAAAAATACTAATATGCAGAGGGGTTTTCAGGATCTTTTATTTCATTTTGGGAACAAAAATTGGTCTTTAGAAATTCTCAACACCATTAGTCATCCACTAGCTTAATGGTTCTGTTTCAAATGGCACTGCAAAAACCCAAAGCAAAATGACTTCAGTACCACAAAGTCTAATCAAAATCAATGTTAGGTGTAAAACATGTAAAAATGCACACATTTGTGGTCAGTCACTGTCAGTGAAGAGTAGAGGTGTTGTTAAGGAAGGGGCTTTAACTTAAAAATATCCATCACTAAAATGACAATGAAGACTTAAAAGATACAAATTATACCACACATTTTGAAACATGTATGCATTCAAGTGCATACATTCAGATGTTTATGGAATCACACATTTTTACACAATATGTGGCATGTGTGGTCAGAGCATCCATATGCAATCACTGTCAGTGTAGTGTCTTACCTCCATCTGCTGGGGGTTTATCTAAAAGATGCATAGAACGACCTCCATATTATTTAATTGCTTAAAGGAATTCAAAGAAGGATTGAATATCACATTGTTTTGCAAATGCCATTTGGTTTTTTAAAAGAGGAGGAAACGGAAATTGTATATTTGTGAACAGAATTCATGTATGGGTGTGATTGAACTGTTTGACCCAAATGGGCAAACCAAATACAGGAGTTCCAAGAATTAAATTTTAACTCTCTTGAGAAAAAAGTAGGTTTTATTGCTTCTTATTAACATGCAATAAAACATAGAAAGAAAAAATACATGTAAACTTTATTTTTTTGAGAATTCTTAAAAGAAAGTAAGAAAAATATTTCTATAACCTTTTTTTAGCTGCTCCGTTTATTTAACATTCAATTGGATAAACTTATAGGTCAGTTATTTCACTCATTTGCACCTTAGCTCATAATTTTGCAGAACTAAATCCCCTTTACAACTAAAAAAAATTACTTTTTCGACTCTGATCGACTCCACAACTCAAATTAAAAACTTGTAAATGCAAACTAATTCTTCTCTCTGTCCAGCTCCCTCCTAAAGTGGGATAATAGGTGGTTCTCCTTCTATCTGTGCTCTCCCATGATTTCAACATGGTTGAATGAACATTTTCACTGATGATGTCATGCGCCGCGAAACATGTTCTTAGAGAAATGCCCCACACGCCATTCATCACAGTTGCTGATAATAGCATGTGAAAACTGAATGAAGATACTCTCCTGACATGACGTTTACCTAAAAGCAGAGATGTGGTGCTCAGTGGGCTATGACTCATTGGAATTTGGAGTCTCTGTTTGCTCAATGCAAACAGCTGAGTTAGCAACGTGAGAGAAAAAATGGGAGACACTAAGTCTTATTGCTGGGATAATCTGAAGCGCACGCAAAGTCAGTCAGAAAAATAAAAATGACTCACCCTGCCCCTCTGGTTTTGCTGAAAAAAAGAGAAAAAAAGGATTGGTGACATTTATAGAAGAACATTATTCACTCTATCAAAATATACAGCAAAAAAAAAAAGGTATTTGTATTTAAAGAAATGTTGCGTCAGCATCTCTTTTGATTCCACTCCATTTGTGGGGTTCAGGCGCCTGAAAGTAGCAGCTATAAAATAGTTTTCTGAAGAGTTCAAGCCCATATCAGATGTCACGCTGACGCTGATAATCCCAACAGTAAATCTAATTTATGGCCTGATAAAATATGAAAAGAACCCTCTCTTAACTCTTTACCAAACTGTCTTGGCTTCAAAACCATCATTTTCATCTCATACGGATGACTTAAAAACTAAAATAGAGAGTATATTTTCATTTTCATCTTTTTCAAAATGCAGCACTGTGGGTGTTATTGTTGAACCCTATCTCTGGTAAAAAGAAATTCTTCACTAAAATAGAGACATATAATATATCCAACTCCCCAAGTGTTCCTGGGAGGTCAGTGAGGGGGCTGCTAAAGGCCAGGGACGGTTTCTTATGACCTCCCTGAAGTCATGCCACATTCTCTAAAGTTGCACACAGTTGCCTTGAATAGTGTGGCTAAACTGACTATGTGCTTTACTCTCATGATTGTTATACATTATTAACCCAAAAAGCTGCTCTTTTTGATTGATTCTGCAGTAAAGAATTACATTTTGGAAAATGATGTGAAGGGTTTCATGTACTTTTTCCAATTTAACATCATATACGTTTGCTTTGCAGTTGAGTTATATATATGAACATAAAAGAGATTCTACACTGCATAGCAAGAGTGATGTAAATTTTTTATACACCTTGTCAGAGGATTTACCACCTGCACTGAGTGCAAATCTACATCAGCATCTGCTATGATGATCCACATGGGATAGGAATCTCGACTATCTCGAGCAAGTTTGGGGTAAAACAAGGCAGTGCACTTCTGAAAAGCTGCTCCTCACAGCCTGTATGATCCTCAGAGACTACGATATTTCATGTGCAAGGTTGTGGGACATACACAGCCTTTCACATGAAGCTAATATCATTTTTTTTTTTTTGCTGTGTTGGTATAAATACAAAAAGGTTGCAAATATGCTTGTGTTCTCTTAAGGGAGTGAATTCTTTTTATTTTCTTCTGCTTGTGGAAGTCAGTTTTTCTGCTGCAAGCCTTCATCCTTGTATCTCCTGTATCTTGCACTGACAGTCAGATTTACTGTGTATTTAATGACTTGACATAAAGATAGATATTGGGTAGCAGGGCTAACGACAACCTGCAATTTTATGTACACTAACTGTTTACAGTGATAATTTAGCAATAGAAGGCAAAATGCTACTGTCTTTTTTTTAATCAAAAATTCTTTTCTTTGCAGATGATGTTACTATTTTTATCATGAAAACCATTTCCAGCAAATATTTCATTTATGCCAAATATTTAGTAAATTGTGTATTTCTGATGCAAAGGCCTAATGTACCTAGTGACAGATATTCATTAATTAAGATAATTTTGTTTTTGTTTATTTTCTCTTTTGCAAAAACAAGAACAGTTTGGAAAGTGGTTGAAGGGACCCCCTATTGCTGTCATGTTACAGCCTCCTTCACAAGACTTTGATCCATTCAGCATTCACACTTGTGAGGATCAAAGGCCAAATGTCTGAGAGTGACTTAAAGACAAACTCATTCATTCATTCAAAGAGGAAATTAATCATATCATCAATTTGCATTAAGGTTCATGTGTCTTGACAAAGATGAACCGTTCTGAGGAAGTGGAAAAGCTTCACAGAGCAGTCATGGTTCTATTTTCCATCCCGATGTTTCATCAAGACACAGCGATGAAAGGAATTATGACCATGTATCATATCATATCTTCTGACCTCTGGCTACAAAACTGTCAAACTTTTGATTGACTGTTCTGAAGTGGCGCCAAATTCAGCCCAGAGCAGCAGGCCTGCTAATCAGGAAGGAACTCTCTGCGTAAAAGCAGCAGATTACATAATGATTTATATACGTCAGAACAGCAGAAATGGTCAAGTAAAACCTGATCCACCTGGGTGGGGATACAACTAGATGAACTTAAAAGGAAAAAAAAACGTGCAAAATGTCAGTGCTTCATGTAGAGTATTTTTAGCTGCTTGGAGAGGGCAGGATTTGGCTTCTATTGAGTGAAGCGTTTCAGATAATGTTTCAACTCAGCTTGTTTGTGTAGGATGAATATAGCCTTTTGATTAATTAGGATTTAACTGTAAAAATCAAGAAGTCTAAGATGAAAATACTGTTGTGTGAGATCATATGATACAGCACCTTTTAAATAAAAAAACATATTTTGCTTTTAATATATTTAAAGTTAATAAATCCACTAAAATCTGTTGCTCATCCTGGCTGTAAGCCATTAATTTGTCTCTTTGGTATCTTCCACCATTGCACATTTAAAACTGCTCGATACTGTTTCTGTGCTTGTCAAGCAGATGGTTAATGACAGGGAAGGGTGTATGAAGAACTGCATTTTACTTTTCACTTATTTTCCCTCTTTATAGATATGTTTTTCTTGCATAAAGAAGTTTTAACACAATGTCACGTAGCCAACTTTAAAACTTCTGCCTGCAATCATGAACTAAACCAGTAATTTTCAAATGCGTATCGATTATATTTGTAATTTTTCCATTTAAATTGTAGTTTCTTTTTACATGTTACCTGACAACGGCTGCTTCCTCAAGGCTCTTCTCAAAATCTCAAGTTTTGTTTTGACCACGTTAGCAAACAGCTGGTGGGTTGCTGAGGAAACTTAAGCCTTCTTAATTATTTCAAGTATTGGTAGCTTGTTAATTTAGAAACAGCTGCAAACCAAGGACAGGGAAGGAACCTACTTTACCACAGTTACTTGTAGTTCAGTTAGTGTTGCATTTGAGTGACATCATGATTTATCATGATACAAAGTAAGTTTATATCTTTAGGTTTAGACATTTAAGATAAAATAAGTATTGTGTGAATCACCTCAACATAATTTAAGTGTGAAGTTTGACAAAAAGGTAAACAAGCAACCTTTATTTTTTAAAGGTAGATCAAAATGGAGAATCACAACAATAAAATGTGGATTATTCACTTTCTGCAATTTACATATCACCTGTGATTGAACCTGTAGAAAATAAATGGGTACATTTCCCATAAAGTAGTACCTCCTCAGAGAGGAGCACTACTTGCAAAGCTGTTGCGACACAACAGTTCAGAAGGATTGCATCGTGCTCAGTGATGTGGGACTTCCTCTCTGATGTCATTTACACACAGGCAGTGGGTGCCTAACAACAGGCAGCGGAGCAATTTTTGACCTTCGAAATAATAAGTTCATTAATAAATATTAGAGTAAAAATACCTATAAATGTTGTCATTTTAGTTGATTGCTGTTGTTCCATGTTGTTTCACCTTTTTTGCACTTGCAGTAAATATAAACATTTACTTTTGGTGATGTGGTGCATGGCTGTGGGAGGTGGTTTCTAAGTAACCGATTCAACTTTTTTTAATTCACTTTTGTCATTATCCATCAGTGCTTTCAAAAATGCAAATTATATTACCTAAACTTTTTCTTTTTGCACTTTTTGTGCAAATCTTTCATGCAAAATTCAATAATAGTTCTTTTTTATGCATATTTTAGTTTGGTAAAAATCATTACAGACCAAGTAAAACTCAAGCATCAACACTGCAACCAACTCTTGATAATAATTACTATAAATTATGCTCTAGTCTGCATACCTTCAGGGACTGGCTCAGGCATGGTTATTCCTGTGTCTTCTCTTTTCTGCGAGATGACTGAAGGCTTGTGGGCTTATTCCTTTTATTCCTCTCCACTCAGTGTTATTCAAAGCTTCTCTGGAACTTAAGTCACCCACACCCATCAGAGAGCAAGAAGGTCCAGGGGGAAGGATGACACTTTTGATTAGTTCACCAATGGCAGCAGTCAGAAGTGTGACACAATGCAAAGGGAAAGTGGTGAAAAGGTTTTGCAGAAGTTTAAATTTTGTAGGCTGACTAAATCTTGTTGCTTTAATTTAATTCAAGTATATGCGGATCATCCTGAGAGGAGCAACAACTGATCCACTTTTTGACACGTTATCTTGAGTCCTGTGGTGCCACATTAGTTTGTCAATTATCTCTCCTTACAGCTGCAGTGCGAAAAGGATCAGTGAGTGTTTGAAAATAAACTTAATACTTTGCTAGACATGTTACACTGGCTGCAGAGCAGAAAAAAAACTCTGATGGACAGTTAGCTATGATTTTGAAAAGTAGTAAAAAGTTAACTTTTTTCTGTTATAATTGACTTCTATTTAAAGAATATTATTTAGAATATTATTTAATTCTAAATATATATTTTAAATATTTACACAATTTTTTTTAAATACAGACAGTGCACAAATACTTTAAAAATATCAATCATTTTTAATCCTTATTAAATGTTTCACACTATATTTAGTTAGAAGCACCTTAATAATTATAATATATCTAAGATAAAACAATTAAAAAGCCAATTAAAAATGCTAAATAGTATGCAATGGTGTGAAAAGTTGTAAGATTTTTGGTGGTGTAACTGGAAAAATATGCTGGAATAAAATAACAAAAAGTTTAAGACACAATAATATATTGCATTTAAATGATTAAGAAGCTGCATTTAAGTGTAGTTTTTAGTAAGAAAGAAAACTAGGACTATATAACAGCTGAATTTTTCTAAATGAGGCTGAGTAGCAACTTAGAAAAATGCTTTTTCCTTAGCAACCATTGAGGATGTACTGAAAAGGGTTCATGACTGGATAAATATAGAGCCTGGTATAACAGCAACAAAAGCTTCCATATCACTGCAGATGGCAGAGTTTTCAGTCTTTTGAGACGTCAACAGACAGCTGAAAGCCACACTTGCGACAGTGTTGACACTTAACCAGCCAAAGTCAGTAACCGTGCACTCTAACGGTCTTATATTATGCAGCAGTTTACTGTCTCCTGTTGCCTGCCTGCTTACGATGAAGTCTCAAGTCCTGCAGCGTGCTTGTCTTGGTTAGCGGCGGTAGTCGTCATCCTTCTCTTTATTTAACTGTAATGTGCATGCATCAGCTGCAGCCACTGGAAACAAGTCCCCTGCTGCTAGGGTGTGAATCCGAGAACTGCCTGAAATGTTTCTGTACTGACTACTGTTTTGTTTTTTTGCAGATATGCTTCAGCTTAAGAAAAAAAATTGATGGTAGGAAACTTCAAATAGAGACGTCTAAAGAAACTGTTTAAATTGATTATTTTGATTATTTACTCCTCTTTATGTCAAGCTAGATGTACAATCTTTTGTATAAAGTTTTAAAAACATACAATTTATTACGTGAAAACAGAAAACTATATTTATTTTACATCCAAAGATGATTAGGTGTTCCTTGACCAGTTCATAAAAAACTTGTTGCTGACATGAAATAACTTTCCTGCAGTCAGCATTTGATGCATCAAATGTAATTAGGCTGTGATTAGCCCAGAATCTGCAAAGATATCGTTTTTCTTCCAGCACTAATTTAAATTGAATTTTGACTGAAAAATGTGCTTTGGATAGCAAGGATTCCAGCTGATGCAGCAAATTTCAAAAGAAACGCTGAAATTACCATTTTAGTAAGCTAACATTCAACAGATGTTAAACAGAGAAAACCCAGGAGAAGGGGGTTTGGGTATAATAAGATGCTGCACCAGAGTTCTACTGTTCCTCATTAGCTTACCTAGACAATACTTCTACGTTTTGTTCCTATATTTCTATACTTTTAAATATGGCTATTATTGTAACAACCGTTTAATGCAGCATGAGTAATTTAACATTTTATATAAAGATTTATTTGTGTGTAAGATTATTCCAATTGGACTGTCCTTAGGAATACTGGATTGCGTCATTAGTGACATCCCTGAAATTCTTGAAACTCCCAGGAGCTCTTGATTTGATAAGGAACCAAATAAAAGAAAAAAATCTTTCATTTCTAGAGACTTATCTGTAGAAAACATCCATCAGGGACAGTTACAGATTATTAAATTGTCAGAAAGACATTGTGAAAAGATTTGTTTTCCAACAATTCTTTTCACAATGTCTTTCTGACAATATAATAATTTTACCACATATTTATTACATCAGTCTCAGTTGTTCAGAGAATGAAACCATGGAAACATTGAACTGACCTGTATGCAAAAATGCGTTTTAATGACAGTACGGACACAGAAGAGGCACAATACTTTGAAACAGTATTACAGGATCTGATCAGCAATGTTTGTTTATTTGATTTCTGAAAATTAATTCATATAAATTGGAGTATTTCGTCAACAGGTGGATGACTTGAAGGAGGAGTTTGTCTCTGTGTTGCTTCCTTCCTCTATATTTGACTTTAAAATACAATATAAAACATAAAAAATAGATAATCAAGAGATCTGAAATATATAATTGATGAAATTAAAGACAATACAATAGAAAAAGACAATCAACATTTTATCTTCCATTCTTTTATGGCACTATGGCTCCATCCTGTGGATGTTACAGGAAAAGTAAAATAAAAAAAATAATGATGTCAACATAGAGAGTTACGGTTCTCGGGAAATACGCCACAGAGGCACAGAGCAGCTGCACTTCACAACTCTATTTACTACAAAAAGTAGTGCAAAAAGCAATTCCTAATCATGCCCCTGAAAAATAAAAACCAGTGACGGAGGAATCTGAGGATATCAAGAAGTTGCTTGATTTTGTACTGGTAAGGTAAGAATAAAACCACTTAAGAACATTTTCAGAGAAGCCCACTAGACTTCTCAGTCTGTCTAATAAAATCTGGTGATCCACTGTATAAAAAGTGGGAGTAAGATCCAGATATCCCACAATCCCTTGCGGTGCCGATCCAACAGCAGCACCAAAGTTATACCTACTTAATTGAATTAATTTGAATGAAAGTAAAAAAACTGTCTGAAAACTATTTGTTATTTTTAAACTGACTAAACAAAAAAATATATTTATCTTAACTGAAGCAAATAATTAAGTTAGATCAACAAAGTTTATCTTTCAAACATCCATACGTGGTCTTATCACTCTCTCATGGTGGAAAAAGTATTATCTGAGCTTCTTCATCCACTAAATCATCTTCAAATGGACACATTTTTTCCGGAATCTGTTTTTTTGGGAGTTTTTCCTCACCGCGAAGGGGGTCTGTGGGCAGGGATGTCCAGTTTGGTTTAGTTTGTTTAGTTTAGTTTAGTTCAGTTTAGTATTTTCCTATTGAATTCTATGCATTCCTGATCCTTTTGATTTTATATTTTACTTTTTCGATTATCGAGATGATTGTTGTTGTGAATTTGGGCTATACAAATAAAATTGTATTCAATTGAATTGACGTGGTTACATGAGTCACTGCCATCCTAGTGGGCCCTGGCACTGTCTTTATGTTTTCTGCAGACAGGTTTGTCTGATGCATGTTTGGGGATGAAGACCAATGTACTTCACCATTCTTTGACATGAATGTCTTGCCTGGAGGAACAGGAATAGCAATTCCCTCATCTGGTTCAAAATCAAAATCATTAAAATCGCAATTTAGCTCAAGATAGTCTTCTTCTGATCATGATCAGTGATGACTTCCAGAGCCTCCTGGACTGTCATTGTTCTGCTTTGGTTGTTCATTTTCTAAAGGTCTCCCTGACAGAGTGTAATGTTGGAAGGACTCCCATGCAGAGAATCTTATATATGTTTTGCTCCTCCCCTGTTGAGTGTCCACTGAATATGGGTTGAGTTTTCCCGGTAGAACATAAATGGTTCCTGTCAAAAGTCATAACACCTATGCACCTATGTGTGTGTGTGTGTGTGTCTATGTGTGTGATTGGGTTGAGATATGTCTCACAGCTGCAAATAAAGGAAAACTAATAACGATAAGACATCCTTGTACCTCCAGTTTGACTGACGGGTCAAATAGACCCGAACAATATCTATGTAATATAAACATGCAGGGGGGGGTTGCATATATGTGAGATGAACCAAATTCCCAATATATGTTGATTATGCTAATTAAGGCAAGCAGAAGTTTCATGCTGAAAAAATACTTTTAACTTTTTTTCCTAGATGTTCAAACTTTAAAATGGGTCAATTTGACCCGTAACATAACAGGAGGGTTAACTTTTTGACACAAATATTTTGTCTTTGCAGATGTTGTTTTTTATGGTCTAAAAAAAACGTCTTTTTTTTTGGCAAATAGATCCTATACGTCAATGAATTAGTGAAATGTGTGTCACATAATCGTGTTGACTAATTCTGTGGAGATGCTCCTCATTAAAACAAAAAAGGAAGGAATTTCTGCAGGAACTTACCAATGAAGAAAATCTTTGTTTGTTTTTTTAGTCTGTGGTCCATGCAGCATTCATACTTGTAAGGATCAAAGATTTAAAAATATAACTTGTCAAAAAAAAAAAAAAAATCAGGTCATAGGTTATAACTTGCTGAACTTTTAAGTAGTCACAAAGTACAGAGTAAAAATCACCTATAGGCTTTTGTCACTCAGAATGTTATGACAAAAATGTACAATTATATTGATTATGAATAAAGTTCAGATAAATTTCATATAGGGTGGGTTTGCATTTCCAGCACAAGCAAATATTTTACCTTTATGAGGGAATGTTTCTCTATTTTATCTTTTAATTTATTTTACATTTTAGCATTGTCTTCATGCTAAAATGCTTCATGCTTTAGAAAGCTTTCTATTTGACGATTTTTAAAAGTGTTAAATCTAAGTTCTGAAGCTGGACGATACATATTACCGTCTTCTACATGTTGTTTCCCACTGCTTATTAAAATATTTTATTTGTTTTATATTATGATAATTTTATATCATTTTATTTTTGGAGCGTCTACTTTTTAAATATAATTTCGGTAACACTTTATGTTAAGATTCCTTAACAAGCTTTGTTAACGCATTAACAAGCATTATAATAGAATTTTTAGGGTGTTAGTAAGACATTTATTATTCCAATAAGTCTTATTAGGTTTATTAAATTACTTAGTTAACACATTTACAAGCATTATTAGTAGGATGTTTTTAAGATGCTAATGATCCATTTATTGGCATTATAGATGCCTAATAAATTTGTCAGTGTTAATAAGCTTAATAAGATTTATTAACAACCTTTGTTAACAAATTAAGAAGCATTGTTATTGTTTAGGGTTCTGGTAAGACATTTAGCATTATAGATGTCTCCCACAAGCCTAAGTGTTAATAAGCTCATAAGTTTTATTAACTAACTTAACAAATTATTAGGCTTAATTAATGTGTAAGATGCTAGTGAGATATTTACCGTATTAGCATTATAGATGTCTTGCAAATACCTGAAAGTGTTGATAAGATTTATTAACATCTGAAGTTAGACAATTGTTTTCAAAATCCATATTACTAAACTGCTTACAAGCTTAACAAATGTATTGATTAACTTTGTTGACAGTTTATTAATTTTTTTGCAGTACCTCATCTAAAGTGTGGAAGGTTTTTACCACAAACAACCACAAAATGTTAAAGCTTGTAATGCTAATAAATGCCTTACCAGAACCCTAAACAATAATAATGCTTCTTAATTTGTTAACAAAGGTTGTTAATAAATCTTATTAAGCTTATTAACACTGACAAATTTATTAGGCATCTATAATGCCAATAAATGTATCATTAGCATCTTAAAAACATCCTATTAATAATGCTTGTAAATGTGTTAACTAAGTAATTTAATAAACCTTATTAGACTTATTGTAATAATAAATGTCTCACTAACACCCTAAAAATTCTATTATAATGCTTGTTAATGCGTTAAAAAAGCTTGTTAAGGAATTTTAATATAAAGTTTTACCATTATTTTTCCCTAATTCTCTATCCTCCTTCTGTTTTTGGTTTCTTTCATTAAACACATCTCAACCAAATACCAAAACCAAGTTAAAGTCCAATATCTTATATGTTTTAGAAATGTAAATGAAACATTGTATCAATAATATGTAATGTAGACGTCTCATTTGTTGGCCCATGTAGTTTCTATTCTAAACAGGAGATGGAGACAAAGTTTATCATTACAAATACAGTGATCCCTTGATTATCGCGGGGGTTACGTTCCAAATAGAACCCGTGATAAGCGAAACCCGTGAAGTAGAAACCTTTATTTTTTTTACAATTATTATACAATGAAATTCACTAATATACATTGAAAAGAAAGAACAAACCATTTAACAGGCTAAATCAATTGTTTTTTAACAAATAAAAGTACTTTAGAAACGTTTTTTCAACAAATAACTTGTGTAGTGTGCTGTCAAATAATAATTTCAATCATCGATAAAAACAAAAGGCTTTAAATTGCGGAGATTAGCCCCGCCCACCGCGACCCGAGTGGATTAAACGGAGGAAAATTTAAAATGATTATGAAAAAAATAAAAAAGTACAGTGGGACAGATAGTGACTCCGGTCTTCTTTTTCACTGCTCTTCATACTGAGCCGCTGCATCCTCTGCAGCGTTTTTTCCTTTTGAAGCCCGCGGTGCAGCTGCAGGTGTGTTTTTTCGGGAGAGGAACATAGTGATAGGCAGTTGTTGTCGCCATTTTTTCTTCTTTGCTAAAGACCCTCTTACACCGACATGCCCCCATCGATTATGTTGGAGAACTGTAATGAACGGCTCATCAAAGGGTCCCATTCTTGAGCTACTCGCTGAGTGACTTTTTAGCCAATCAGAATGCAGAACACAATGCACAATCCAAATCCGTGAAGTAGCGAAACCGTGAAAAGTAAACCGTGATATAGCAAGGGATCACTGTAGATCCAATGTCTACTTTTATAAGCCACATCAATTAAAAACTTGATATTGGAAAATTATCATACTTTGACAGTATTAAAACAGTTGCTTCCTTGTAGATTTCTAGGTGTTTTCTTTTTTTTCATATATATATATATATATATATATATATATAAAATACTAGAAATATATTTATTTATATATTCTTTTTACATAACCCTTGTGCTATCTTAGATGACCCCACTCTTACATTGACGTGTTCTCCCTACCATGACAAGATGGATAAAGGTTGAAAGATTTCATGTTATCCATGGACACCAGTGAAGATCACAAATCATTGAAGAAAAAAGGTTCAGCGCACTGTCTAGTGGGTCTAGATGACCCAACTCCTAATGTTTAAGTGCCTGGGATCTTACAAGGGTTAAACCTAAAAGCAGATTGTATATTTCTGAAAGTTTTTTGGACCTGCAGAAATATGATGTAGATCTTCTACCAGTTTATGGTTGAATATAATAAATACTTAATGTGTATTTTATGTAACAAGTACTGGAGCTTGTGACAGTAATGGAGAAACAGCTTGGATATCTTTGATTCTTCTCCATCATGGATTGGTTTTAAAAAACCGTTTATTGGACTACAGAAGAGCAGTGGTGCTCACAGTCAACAGTTAAGAGTTTTATTTGTAATGTTCCCAACAGTAACTAACCCAACAGAATTTTTTTTTAACTCATATCATTTACAGCTTCTCTGAAATAATATTTGCCCTATGTGGATCAACAAAGTCTCAGTTAAAATTATAAATCTTAAATGGGATTTTATACTGCTTTACCTTGTAGATTTTAAACATAAACCATGAAGAATAAATGTAGTGCTTACTTTTAAAGACTGTGTCTTAATTAGAATCAGTGAGGACTTCTGTAAAAAAATCAAACTAAAAAAGAATTAAAAAGGAATTTATTCGAATTGACTATTTTTTACTTTTATTTGGCTTTATACACAGTTTTATAAAAATAAACAAACAAACAAAAAATGCAAATTCCCATTAAAAGAGTTTGTGCAGAATGTACCATTGTATCAGCAGGTTACACACCTGTGCAAAGTTTCTTCTCCAGATTTACAGATCCACTGAATGGAGCTGCAGTTCTCTGAAACCAACGTGTTGAGTGTGAAGCAGTTAGATACTTTGTCCCATTTTTAGTCTTTGGGATGACCTGGTAATGAATTTAGACCACTTTGACCCAGTGCCAGGACAGACTGTCCCACTTGGCCCAAGGACCAGACCTTTTGTCTTCTGTAAAGCCAATAAAGCGTGTCCTCAGTGTTTGAATTTGTGTACTCACTTCTGCTCTTGTTTATCACCTCCTAGGATCTTCTTTCACGTTTACAGTCGTATCTTTTGGCTCCACATCTTGGTGTTAACAGGGGATCATGAAGATTGAAGATTGAGAGCTTGAGGTGTTGCCAACTCTGAGTGCTTCAAATAGCGTTGATAAATAATTGACATGTAAAGAAAAATATGAAATGACAGTTTTATTTTAAAAATATCCTATTTATGATAAAGATTTTCCATGAAACCACATTTACTGAAGACATAAAACCTTTTTTTTTCAACAAAGAAGTGATCTCTTCTTCCTTGCATTTGACTGCATCAATGTTTTTGCATGAAAAAAAAACAATTAACTATCTGTATATGTATTTTTCATTGGTGTGCTAACAAATTTATGTTCATGACTTTAGAGATTTTGTATTTATTTATTTAGATTTGATAGTTTATCGTCAAACAAATTTGCAAATGAAAAAGGTTAGCACTATTTCTTCCAACCCAATTTCATAATTCTGTGACAGGGCATTAATTTTTAAAAAACTAATAAAAAAAACTAATAAAAAAAAAATCAATGTAAGTGGGAGAATTTGTGGAAATAAATGCTCACAAAGCAAGCTGCATCTGAACATTTTAATACTGAAAGAGAGAATACATTTATTTATACATTTATTGAAAAAAGGTCAAGCAACAACAAAAAAAGTCACTCCGATTACTCTTCTTTTTCAACAAGCAAGCACGAGGAACTTTGTCCTATCCAGAAACCCGGCATCAGTCTTCCTTTAAAGGGGGTTTTAATTTGCTGCAACAGTTGGGCTTCTTTCTTTTTCTCTGCCCCCTCTCCCTCCTCTTTCACCACATAAAATTTCATGACGCCAGCTGGATGATCAAGGTACACCCCAATGGTATTGCAGTGGGGAATGTCCCCAATTTCTGTGTTGTTGCCATTGAACCACAACTGATAGCATGATCCACACCACCCCAGTCCCCAGGAGTGCTCGTTTTCTCCCAGCCCGCAGGATCCGTCGCTTCCCCTCCTTCCTGCCCTTTCATAGACAACTCCAACAACAACCCATCCTGTGTATTTCACCTCCCAGTAAGCTCTGAAGTCCTGGATGCCCTCTTTGCAAAGAACCTTTGGAGGGAAATAAGGAGTATTACTTTGATAGTAACTTGGATTTTTCCTTTTGAAGTTAATCAAAGTTGTACCTGTGGAGAATACTCATATCTCTCTGGCCTGTCCAGAACAGGACAAATTTGATTATCCGTCTTGCGTGACACTGAAGAAGCACTGTCAGTAATCCACAGCATTTTACTGGATGTCTTTTCGTCCAGGGAAAGGTTAATCCAATCTGTGTGGAAATGTATAGAATACATTTTAAAACCGGGAGTTAGTATATGATATGAATTTTTTTTTTTTTAATTGTTAAGTATTTGGTAACAAGAGTTACATTTTAGAAGATCAGCTCTGCACGTGGGCTCAGAGATGTTCGGTTCGTAGTCTGGAATTTTTACTGAGTGTTAAAAAAAAAAAAGAGGTGTGAAAATACATCTTAAATATTTTAAAAATAAATGTGACTTCACATACTCACTTGTTGGAGAAACCTCTCGTTTCTTTCCTGTATGGTAATAAAGAAAGTCAATTTGGTCTCAGTTTTGTGCTGTGCATCATGATTTATTCAGTTTTCAATATTTATATGGGGAAAAATTGTACATAATGCATAAAGTAAACATCTCAAATGTTATAATTATTGAACACAAGTCTGAAGAATTGAGCTCTCAATGTCTTAATTATCCAAACTCACCATGTTTGCTGGTTGCAGGCATGATTCTTGCAGTGGGAGTTCTGGTCGGCATCTTTGTCTCTGTCTTGTCTTTTGTGTATGCTGGTGTCTGTCAATATTAACTGGTCAGTCTGTCAGACTTCGTCTTTATATACCTACAGGAAAGGGGGTGTTAAAGGTTTAACACCCCCCCCCCCTCCATGCAAACACACCAAGGGGCCCCTAAGTGAAATTATGGAACAGTATGCTGAGATGATGTGTTCTCTGACAAATGTACCACATCTGCTGGTGAATCAAACTAGCGGTACAAATGTCAAAGTCAGCACCTGACCCACTGACCCACATGAGCTCACAGGCAGATATGGCTTAAAAAAATGCATCAGCAGCTTGTTTTGCTTTATTTGGCTGAATTCATGGACACCTAAAGGCTGTTCTGTCTAGAAAAAGTTGAGCATTTTTATTTTAGGATTTTTGTTTGAACATATATGAGAAGATGCATCATTGTTAGATTTTTTACAACTGTTTTATTTAATAACCGCAGTTTGTTGGCATTTATTTAATTTCTTTTGTAGTAACACATAAATATTACAAATAAAAGGCAAGAAAAAAAGGCTTTGTTAAACACTTCCAGCCAGAGCATTTACATCCTCTAAAAGAGTGACAAGATCACATCTATTAGATGTTTAGCCTTTAGTAATATAATAATGATCGTCTTTGTAGTTTTGTTGGTTTCTGCTGATTTTAAAGTCTGGTAATGTCATTATTAGTAAACTTGAAGCATTTTATGAATAATCAAAGTAAATCATAACACAATTACAAATTATTTCAGAATTATTTGTGGAGGTAATAACCAATGTGCTTTTATCCTCTTGTCCACTTTGGTTTGTCTTTCACTGAAGCTCTGAAATCCAAAAGCTAATAGTGTCCACATAAAAGAGCATCCATGGAACTTACACAGACTTGCAGACCCATTATCCACAGTTGCTTTAGCCCTGAGCTTTTATGACTTTCCCTCTGGACACGTCTGACACTATAACACGCTAGTGTGCCCCGTTTATTGCTTTCACAGCAGTCAGAGTTGGAGTTCGTCATCGGATTGGGCAGGCGGGAACATAAGAAGGACGAGGCAGCCTTGAAATGAAGTTGGGCAGAGTGCCGGGATCAGTAAACACTTGTGACACAAACTGCAGCCGAGAGCTGCGAGAAAAAGAGTTATGACCTGTGACATGTTTTTTGATTTTAATCCAGTTTATGTGCTTTAAACCCATGGTGATAGTGAATTGCTAACATGATGATACAGTTTTCAACTGGTTAAGATTTAGTGGCTGCTACATTATTACATAGTTGTAATATTAATCAAATGTAGGACTGGATTGTAATCAGTTAAAATGTTTAATTTTATTGTTGAGGTAAACACGTAAAAACCCATCTTGAGTTCTTCTGAAGCAATTGCTGTTCTACCTAACACTCTATTTGGCCCGGTCCAGTATTCTGACGTTTCTCCTATCAAATAAAGCTGAAAATTTTTCATCCTGTTCTTTGTTTTCACACATCATTCAACAAATAATTCAGCACTGATTAGGATGAAACATGCAAAAAATCATCAGAAATTCATGGGGCAATTTAAAGTAATTTATTGACAAATTTTGACATTTGACAACTTTAACTCATTGTATCCTAATTGAAATCATTATATCTTAACAGAAAAAATGTATATAGAGTAGAATAGAATATAACAGAACAGTTGTGACAGTGCAGCAAACAGATAAATTGGAGAGACAATTTTTGTGATGAAAAATAAAAGTGTGAAGAAATTGTTGATATAAACTAAAAAGCAGCATCCAACTGAACATCAATTGTTTAATGAAAAGCAGTGAAAATCAAATGTTAATAAAGGTCCATGTTAGGCCATTAGTCCAGATAGATTGATAGAAGTTTAATTGAGCCCAGAACAGGGAAATTGCTTTGTTACCATGGCGCAAAAACTAACATAGTAATAAAAACAACAGCAGATAATAAATATCACAAAAACTCTAGTCATTACTGTCTCTGTTTTGCTGTGACTGGGTGAAAACTGTTCATGAGTCTGGAGGGGCAGGCCTTTCTGGACAAGAAACTCAGGTGAGAACAGTGATGGATATCTTCGTAAGTCTGTACAGGCATTTGAAACTATATATGTCAGATAGAGATGGCAGCTGTCTTCTTATAACACCCTGTGCTGACTTTATCGCCCTCCTCTGAGTCGTCTTGGTTAAATCCAGAACCACACTGAGGTGTTGTCGGTGATGAAGATTTACAAGAAGGATGCAGCATCATCTTCTTTGTTATTTTTGAAAATAAAAGCTGCTGGTTTTTTTTTTCACATTGGTGCTGATAATAATAGTCCATGAGACTCTGAAGTAGTATATGTTTAGAGCAACATGAAAGATAGATGGATGTTAGGAGCTCCACCCTGAAAACGAATGTGTTCCTGTTACAGGATCTATGGCTGTAAGGCGTAAAGAAAAAGGCAGGGTTTCCTTGGTTATCAGTGTCCTAAAACCAAGAACTGAGGTCACGTGACCAAGAAGCCTCCATTTGGTCTTTATAAGGTAAAAACCTATCTGCAGCTCTGGTTACAAACCTCCAGCCTTCCCCTGCTTTCCTATTGGCAAATTTTGTGCTACACTTGTCTACACCTCCAGCTATACTTCTTAACCTATATGTACTACATTAGAAGGTATATAAGAACAGTTTTAAGGTATCCTACTGTGTTAAAAATGAAAAAGAGTCATTGAGACCAGAAATAAGGGAAGACAAGACGGAGCAGTCACAGGAAGGGGTGAAGCCAAACTTGGGAACCAACATGCCCAACACCACCAGAATTATCTCTGACAGCCGGAAATCAGATAAAGGTGAGCTCTGCTTTTCATTTACAAATTTTGTCCATTTAAAAAACAGCAATATATTTAAAACAACTTTTAAATAGCTCTGATGTATACAGAGATCTGGAAAAAAGGGACTTTTTTTCTGCACTAGCACCAGCAAGGCCTTTTATCATTCTCTCAGCCATGTCTGGACCGAACAGGTCACTGAAGTTTATGTCTGCTTGGAAAGCACAATAATTCCTGGCATCATTTTACACTGTCTGTTGGTTTTATCGCCGTCCTGCAACAGTGTACAAGTCTGCATTTAGAGCATTTCACACATGTCTAAGTGTTGTTTTTGTGTAATTATAGTCTGAAGCTGAACTGCAATAATTCCTCTTTCAGCATCTTATTGGCAGTTTGCTCAAATGCTTGGTGTCACTTTGTAATGAGGTCAAACAAATCAGTTATTTTCATCACCTTGTGCTCCAGTCTGTACAAACAGGTGGCAACACAGTCTCATTCAGTCTCCAGTCAGCACAGATATAAATTTCCCCGTATTTAGATGTGTCAAACTAACTTTATGATGTTAAAATAAATGCATTTAACCCCAACTTCATTGTTTTTTTTAGTTATTTTTTTAAGTTAACGGCTATTACTGCTTTTGCCATAAAAAAATGACTGAGGTGTATAAACATGCAGATTTTATTGGCAGATTATTTTAGGAGTGATGATGGCTGTTGATAAATGAAAGTCTTAACTTGTATGTGTCAGTGTTGACATTTTAAAGCTGTGAGGTTTAAGTGTTCCCTGCACCTGATCCACATCACTGAGAAAAAAAAAAAAAAGGATAGCCTTCTGCACGCTAACACCCGACACCAAAGTATGACATCGCCATTGCAGCAACCAGAAAGCACTTTGAGGTTTTTTAAAATAACATTAATTATTTATATTTTATTTTATATATGTATTTTATACGTACAAAGTAGTTTCCTTTTTCAGCTTAATTCAACAGCCACTTTTTAGGTATATAGCGTAATTGTCATCTTTTTATTTCATGGATTTCTTTATGTTTTCCAGCAAAAACAAAAAATAACTCTGGAAACAATTCTACAGGTAGGGCAGCCACTTTAGGTTATTTAGTACTGGTTTTCTTGTTAAAATATAATTATAAATTTGCTATTTTATTCCTCAGAAAAGAGTCCAACATATGAGCCGAACGTTCCTGAACCCAAATGCAGAGCAGATCTCATCAAATGTGAGCCTTTTGCATATCTTGTTTATTAGTTTGACAGATTTCTTTTGAAGTAACATCTGTGTACATCTTTTCAGATTGGATTCCCTTGTCCTTGGATGACAAGACTGCCAATAGGGCGCTGTGGATCGCAAAGGATGGCGCTAAAGTGGTCCGAAAGACTGATGATGCCATCTGTCCAGTCTTAGAACGACCAGAGAGATATGAGTATGCCCCACAGGTACAGAAAACCATTTTGATGAAAATGTGTTAAATATTTAGTTGTACTATTAACAGGTAAAGTCTGGTTAGTTGAATTTGTGTAATCAGTTTGCTATTTTAAACTTTGAGCAAATTACTTTGACGTCAATAAAAGTTACTTAGAATTCCACTCTTTTGTTTTGGAAGGTCCTCTGCAAAGATGGCATTCTGGGTTTTCGAGGTTACTGGGAGGTGGAGGTTTCCGGTTGGGTGGTGGTTGGAGTCGCATGTGAGCAAGCAGGAAGGCGGAACACCGATGGACCCTGCGGCTTCGGAGACAACGAGGAGTCCTGGGGTATTGGATGGAGTGGCTCCTGCTATCAAGCATGGCACAAAGGTCAAAACAAGGAGATCAGAGGCGTCCCTGAATGCTCCACAATAGGTGTTTATCTCGATCATCCTGCTGGTTTGCTTCATTTCTATGCAGTGGAGAATCTGAAAGAAGACACAGGAGGAAAGGAAGTTATACTTTTGCAGCAGATCAAGAGTTCCTTCAAAGAAAAAATGATGCCAGGCTTCTGGTTGGGGATGCAGTCAGAGTGTTCAATCATGAAGAAAGAAGCTTAAATGAAAGACATACTATAAATGTCATTTTGTTGACCTTTTTTTGACCCCAAAGTGCCTGTCTGTGTCAACTCCAACTCATAAACCCTATGAAATTGTGTTTTTTTATCAGTTAAAATTGTTGAAAAAAAGAAAGAAACAATGTTTAAATAAAAAGCTAAGCAAAAAACTGACTTTCCTCATTTTTTATTACTTAAATAAATAAACGTGATAAAGTAAAGAAAAAGGTAGAATTGTCGTTGCAGTATCTATAAAAAAGGTTTTCTAAAATGGTTTTTTTTTCTGCAGTTACACAGTTTTTATAAAGGTAATAACACTGTAAAATAATTGTGGCTCAAAAATGTTTGAGCTGATTGTGACAACTTTGCATTATAATGTTATTTTCAATTTAGGCAGAAATTCTATTTTATTACAATTTGGCATTAAACATATTTTGTTGCAAGTTGGAAGTTCAAACTAAATAAATAAGCATGAAAAAAAGGAATATCTTGTCAGATTTTGATGTTGATCACTGTTTTTGTGTAATTAAGGACTAAAATTAAATTGAATGTATCCCTCTGTTAACACATTCAGCAGTTATGGAAAAGCTCAAATGCTTTGTAAACTCTTGATTATATAAAGCCTTTTAACATTCTTGATGCTTCAAGTCTTTTTGTCTAGTTTGAGTATAAGTATCTTACAATACTTGTTTTAAGACAAAACTTTAAGATGTAACGACTTGTTTTTGGACGATACATCTTGTTGAGTCATTTGATCTTGATAACATCTTTTTAAAGCAATCTCTACTTTGAATGGACTTTTTTCACAAAAACAAACTTTTTTTGATATATGTAAATTGGAAGATCTTATTTAACTCATTCCACATTACACGTGTATTCAACAATAGCAGGACAGATCATTTACATTTAATTTTAAGACAGATTTACCCCAAAATGTGTTGCTCTAGTCTTTAGAAATAAGGATATTTGGACTGTTGTAGCACTTTAAAATAGATATAGTTGGGGGAAAAGGTACACATACTCTTTTTTGAGCATATTTCCAATTACCAGAGCATTTATAGTATTTATTTCATGATTTATTTTTGGCTTAGAAGCCCAGGACATCACAACTTACTTTTATTAGTTCCAGTGGCAGATTTTCTTCCCCTTAACCAACTGAAAAAACATCTTGCATTTTTTATTATTTAACTTTTTCTGACAAGGACATTTTTCAGTGTTCTCTATAAAATCAGGTACTGTATATGTTTTGATTGTATATTGTCAATAGATACTGTTTCAAGTAAAAAATAGTAACAGTCTTTTGTAAAATTAACATCTGCATGTGCTTAAACAAAAAAACAAAAATTAGCATACTTTTTCCAGTTTGTTCCATCTTCATCTTCTTCAACTATTCTATAAACTAGAAAGTATAACAATACAAAAAGAAAACATGCCAGCTTTAACCCTTGTGCTATCCTAGGCACTTTAACATTGGGAGTTGGGTCATCTAGACCCACTAGACAGAGCGCTGAACCTTTTTTCTTCAATGATTAGTGAACCTCACTGGTGTCCATGGATTTCATGAAATATTTCCACCTTTGTCATGGTAGGGAGAACACGTCAATGTAAGGGTGGGGTCATATAAGATAGCACAAGGGTTAATATATGTAAAATTTCACTTTTTTTGTAATATAAAAGTACAAATAAGTAATTATAAATGTTTATATGACTTTAAAGTGATTAAAAAACAAATTATACAAAAAACGATTAATGTTTACACTTTATACAAAGATAATTTGTATGAAAGTAGGTCACAACAGCAAACTGTTAAGGCGTTCACAATGCAGCTGTCACCTTCACCGGGCAAGCCCATCAACATTTACTAAATAAGGCTACAGTAAACAATCACACACCATGTTTGTGACAATATTTCAAGCACTCTGACAGCTATCGTTTTCCCCACAGAAATAATAAACAATCAAACTCTATTCTCCATTTGCTGCAGATACCCTTGGACCCCTCTGGAGTCAAAATCCACCCCTTTTAAAAAAAAAAATCTTTTCGTAAAAACTCAACAAGTAATTCTTAATTTTCACTTTGATATATAAAGTGAGATTTTGATTTGGAATTTATATTTCAAGCAATCAAAACGAAAACACACGAAAAAAAACAGACAAAAGAGATCTATTTATAGAAATATCAAACTTAAAATAACTGATCACGGTTTGATTGAAATATTTTTTTCAAACTGATACATTTTTATATAAATATGTCCACATAACTATTTTCATTATTCTAAATCATAAAATACATTTTTGCCCTGAGATGTAAGCAAATTGACAATAAAAAAAAAACTTTGTTAGGTTTTTTAAAGATTTTTAAAATACATATTAAAAAAAATATTTGAAAATCATGACTTAAACAATCTTTAGTTTTTTAATAAAAGCTGCAAAGCAGAAAAACAACTTTAATTTGTTTTAAATCTAAAAAATAACTGTGAACTGTGTGCATCCTTTTTTTTGTATCTATGATATAATTTTTTTTCTTTGCAAACTTTCAAAGACTGGCTAAACATGTACAGTTGATTGTCCTATGCCGAGAAGGAAAGACAATTTGTAATAAATTGGCAACCTAGCACACATAATTTTTGATTTGGAGGAGGTATTCTTGTCATCTATTTCTGGATTTTTTTCCACACTTTAAACCGTGTCCTAGCTTTGTGTTCAGGCTGTTCCTTCATGAGCAAAGCATGCTTTCACTTATGTCAGGCATGTAAAATGGTTGTAATTCATAGGCAGTGCCATGACCAAAGTTGCACTAGTGATACCTTCACCGCAGTGTCACATGTCATCAGGGGGGGTTCAGTGATGTGTGCATGTGCACTGTAAACGAACATCTAAATTTGCAATTACAAATTTAGATGAATAATGTGTCACCAGCTTCTCCTCATACAAAATTTACGAGTTTGATGTTTACATTTGTGCTGCACCTTGGGAAGTTTGCACTGAAAGGCTGGATCAGAAATAGCGTATCATTTCCTCCCATGGTATCGTCTCTTTTGACCCGCTGACATCCTTAGGCGAAACACAGCCACCATCAAGGGTCGAGCAGATTAACAGAGATGGTACTGCTGCGCGTTTTAAAATTCCAACATGGATTCATAATTAATAATACGTTGCTTCCACCGGTGTGCTTGTTCAGCAGATTTGCTTTTGTCAAACACATGTTCCAAACACAAACAAATGTCTGCTTATACAAGAGACCAATTTGTAACAGTTCTTTGAAAAATGCATCCACAAACTTAATTAAAAGTCAAACGTAATTTAAATTTGAGAAAATAACAGTTTTGACGATTTTATCTAGGTCTGAAGTGGTTTGTTTCTCAATCTAAAAGTTTTAAAGCCTTTTTACTTGGTTTCCCTCTACTTGCCCAAAAAAATATTAAACGTGCATTTGTTGGTAGTAGTACTTTTGTTAGTTCATTATTTCTTGTTTATGTAGAAATTGTCAAAACTCTGACTTTTGCTACGTGAATTCCTAATGGAACCAAAAATGTGTCAGAAGATGTATGAAAAAAAATGTTTCAACACCGCCACCTGCTGCATATTTTTAGATAGTACATCACAAAAAAAGAACACAAAATAAATGGATTTTAAACATCAGTGCCAGATTTTATAGTTCCATGTATTTGTTTTTTTATTTGCCTCTTTATTGCCAAATAGAAAAAAATAGATTTCATCCTAAAGCTTACTTCACCGATTCAACCCAAAGAGAATGATAATGAAAGTGACACACCCAGGGAGGAATGGATGTCAAGGTAATTAATCCTTTTATCCATCTGTTCTCGGTTTTTTATACCCATCCTGTTTAAGATCACAGGGTGCCTGAAGCCTATCCAGGATACAAGTGGTCCATCCAAGGCACGTGAGCTTTAAAGGCAAATGTAAACATTAATTTCTATTCACTTGTATGTAATGTGTACTTAACTCCTTAACTTTTGGAGTGAGCTCCAGATTGGATGTTTGATGCATACAAAGATCCTTTATTATAAAGGCACACATGACTTTGTGTTAAACTCAAGAGAAAATTTAATTTATCAAAATTCAAGTCAATTTGATTCCTCCTTCAATCTACTAACTCTAAAAAGTTACTATCAATTCCTGTTTTTGCAGTCAAAATTGTAATAAACAACTGTTTTGTAGTTCTGATAACATGTTTCTACAGTGAGATGTGAACCACTTTATTACATAAACGTAGACTAGTATGAATTCCATCCATCCATTTTCTTAACCAGCTATGTCACTTTCAGGGTCGCGAGGAAACATCAACTCCATTTTTTTAAACAGGCAAAGTTTCCGATCTGCAGGTTGCGCACAGGTTAATCAGTAATTAAAACCATTTATAAGTCCTCTGAATTTTGTTAATATGTAAGGGTTCATAAAACTGCAGGCACAGATTTTAGACTTGACTAAGAATTACATTTTCTTTTACCGCATTTTGTAAACATTTCAGTGTTTTAACCTCCACTAGGCAGGTCTTCAGTGAAAGAACTTAACCTTTCACCTGACTTCTCTTTTCTTATCCACCTCTTAAAATGCTTCTGATATTTTCCTCTGGTGGTTTGGTAATGCCTGCTTTCGTGAGGCCTGCTAGCTATCTGCTCTCACCCCCTCAAAAAATGCTTTTGGCAAAAAAACATCTTTTAACTGAAAGCACTTAAGTATTTTATAACACATTAATCCGTACAATAGATGACAAGTCAAGTGAATTAAATCCCCTTTATTTGTGTGATGAACATATTCAGGAGCACAAGTTCCTAATTCATGGGACAAATATCCTGTAACTTCAATGTTGTCTTTTAATGATTTTAATCATAGTCTATATACCTGTCAAGGTTTTTGGAGTAATTCTTCACAGTAACCAAACAAGGTGTGGCAATGGAGAGTACAGTTCCCTCTGAATGAAAAAAAGAAAGAAACCTCCTGGAAAAGCAGGCTATGTGAGACCAATTATCTGCCCTAACCGGTTTTGACAAAAGAGACAGATAAGCACAAAAACAGTGGAAAATCAGTTCTGACATCAGTAACTGTAGCATTGACAGAACAGGGTAAAATTAACGGACCGAAAATCCAGAGAGCAGAAAAGATATGTTAGTCATTACAGCAGTGAAAGAACATGAAGCAAAGAAACTTAAAATCACAGGAGAATTAATTCAAGCCAAAAGAGATCAGTTAATTACTAAAACAATGAGAGAGCAAGAAGGAGACAGACCGACATAAATACACTGAAATCTTTTATAAAACAAAAAAATTACATTAACAAAATCTACATGCAGATGAAGGACGTACAGTAAAAACATTGGGGCCAAATACGGACACAGCCGTAACAAGGACTTTGTTTTTATATTGTGTAGTGTGTTCTAACAAAAACTTAGTTTGTAACAGTTTTCATTGAATGAAATAAAGTGCATATCTATTAAAAGTTTCTTCATCAGTTATTCACATAGCAAAAAAAAAATAGAAAAAAACTTAAAACAAGGCGTCTGTAATTAAGAAAAAAACTTTTTATTCTTAATTGTGTTTACCTTTTGTCAGTAAAGCAAACTAATTCTGCATTTAGATTTGTACCCTTGGGAGTTGGTCAGTGGAGGTTGCAGTTGAATACTAATGAGTCCAGAGTTTAATAATCTCTACGAAGACAACATAAATCTCAAAAAGCTTACTTAGACTGAAAAGACAAACATTTATTTAAACAGTTCATTTATAGTGTCGCCAGTTTAAATTTAGAGATCTTTGTTTAAACTTTACTTTTTTCAAAAATATTTGACATTTTTAATGAGTAACTATGTCAAATGTTAAATAAGTATTAAACCCAATTTCAAATTTACAGCATTTTAGGTCAAATTCCTCTAAAAACAAGAAAATATTTCAACGAAATGTCCTTTTTTTCATGTTCTGATGGAAAACCATGACTTCTAAACTCAATGTAAGAAAGCAAACAGAAAAATACAAATAATACAAATACAAATAAATAAATAATTTGAAAAGAGTTCTTACAAGATGAACTTCATTTTAACAGATTATCAGGAGCAGACAGAGTAGAAGAGGGAGGGACAGAGACAAAGAAGGAATGATGAGAAAGAGGCTTACAGAGAGTTCACTGTTAGAAAACAGAAAAGCAAAGGAGCGTAGGTAGAACACCCATTTCACTCCACATCTCAAGAAAGTCAAACTGTTTGCTGCAGACAGACAGCTTCATCAGTACATGGAAAGAATAGCACAGGAGAGTTGTGCCTAAAGGCAAACAGGGGCTTAAAGGCAGCCATACCAGAGGATTCTGTGAGGAAGAAAACCAATGATGGATCTGAAAGTAGACAGCAGGAGAGCTAAACTATTAAGGTATGGTAATTTATGGCAGCTTTTAAAATAATCAACATTGTCATTTTTAATAACTTATCTTTCATTTTTTTTGTTAACCACTTTTAGTTGGTTTGTGTTCCTGGTGCTTGTATCTCATAGTACTGTGAAGCAAAGGTGCTGATATGATATATCATCTCTGCCTGAAACAATGCAGGCACCCTTTTTCCATGTGAGGCTGTACTTCCTCATTTATTATTATTTTACTTTGTGTAAAATCATTAATTATTATTTTTAACAGTGGATTGGTGTTCAAATCACAATTTTTTCTCATAAGGGACAATTTCATTTTGGCCTTTTGTTTGACTGTGAGATAGTCAAAGATATGCAAATGTTTGCTTTAGACAAAAAGTATTATTTTCCCAGCAAATGTATTCAACATAATCCTTGTCCAGCTTCACATGACATTTCAGAGTCTTCGGGCGTCACAAAGCTCACTCTGTGTCATACACAAACCCTCCGTTTGTCCTCCCCAACATCCCTCTTTAGCATTTTAAGTCCCAACTTCTCTCAGTAAGAAACCCTCTCTGATCAAGGAGGAGATTTTCAGAATATTTCCCAACACCCACAGAACCCCCAGCAGCTTCAGAGATGTTCATTGCCTCAGATTCCTCACAAAGAGGCGATTGTTGTTATCCTTTTTACTCCGAGGCTTGCGGGTTGGAGATTGTGGTTGATTTAGACTCAGACTGCTGATGCCAAACCTTACCAAACCCTGTGGCAAGTGTGGGAAAACTCTCATGATGTTCTTATCTATGGGTTCATTTGTGTGTCACAAAGGTCAAAAAAGCACAAATTTCAAGATTTGATTTGATTTGATTTGATTATTTGAAGTATTAATTGTAGTCATTATAACAAAAAAATGACACAGATATAACAAAGAAGGAATATTGGTAATCATATATACAGATTTTTGCAGTAATACATAAAAAACACATTTAGGTTACATTCGATTCATCAAATGTAACTAAAGTCAAGTAGAGTTTGATTTATTGCTTGAAAAAGAGTGGGAAGAAACAAAATAACACAATCCTACCCCTACTGGGTTATTACATTTCATATTTTGACATAGTTGTCATAATCCGGTTCTTATCAGACCGAGTCCAGATTTTTTTAAATAGAGTGCTTATTGACTACCCTCACAAAATATTCTTTCACAATTGCAGTAGGTAATAACATTACTTTTTAAAATAGATTCACTTGGACTAATTTTTTAATTGTTTCATTTTATCAAATTGTTATATTTCTACATTTATTGGGGAATAGTTTTTAATTTTTAGAACAAGGCAGAAAAATTTCACATAAATTATCCCTATATATGAATATAGGAGTGACAGATACCTAATGTATGAGACAAATGGAACTATAGCAAATAAGCTGATTAAATTTTAAGAGAAAACATGAACTCAATATGCGACTTCTCTGTCCTCACAGCATACAATTTCATTTTAGTTCTTCCATCCACACGATGTAGTTCTGCAGTCTAGCAAACATTTCGGACCTTGCCTCTTCATACCAGCCTGCCCCATACTGCCAGATTAGTTTCACACACTCGGGGCCCCTCCCTGCTACCACGGCGACGCAGCTGTCACCTGTCAGTTCCATGGTGGGGATGTCCGCTGGCCTGTTATGGCTCAGAATAGAATTGTGGGAGAGTTTTGCAGCAAGTGGGAGAGCACCACATTAAATTGATGAATTTTTGAACAAGAAGAAAAGAAATCTCAACATTATGGGAATGCAATGCATGTTCCTGGGAATGCTGGGAGTGACTGGCTGCTTTTTCAAGAAGAGAGTGCACTGGTAAGGTCTTATATCTTTGCAAAAACAAGCCTACTGTACGGTATATGGGTAGCAACTGGGGGTTGTTGCTAAGTCCTGCTAGGAACTTCTGTTTTATTACACATGTGGCTAGAAAGGGGAATTGATTCATCTATCTTTGGCAACTAAGAAAAAATATTTTTCTTGTTCACTTTTCTGAATTTTTTTCACTCCTTGACACTTTTTTTCTGAATGTTTTTGTGTAGAATGGATGACCAGGACAGAGTGAGCCAAGCATCTAGTGTGGCCACAATTTCCTACTTTCCTGTCATGACGGTTTGCTTTCCTTTTTTTGAATTTGTTTTATTCTAAAGAAAATGCAAGTGTCATTGTGTGCTTTTAATTCTGTGTCATGTTGTAAACAGGAAAACGATGGAAAGGTTCAAACGTTTGGGAAGAGATGTCAGGCTGCCAAAAGAGACCCTAACTGTCCTGTGGTCATTAGGGGATGGCTAAACAAAAAAGTACATTTTTTAAATAATTATAATGAAACATACAATGATACAAATTTCATGTGAAACAGTCTGAAAGTTTCCATATTGTATTTTTACCTTAAAAACTGTCTTTTTGGCAGGATAGCTCTGGTCTGAAGCTTTGGAAGAGAAGATGGTTTGTGCTCTCAAACTACTGCCTCTATTACTATAAAGGTAGGAGCGGTGACAGCTGGATGTTTCTATCTTAATTAAAAACTATGAACAATGTTTTTTTTCTTCACACTGCGTTTGTGTCCTCAGATAGCCGAGAAGAGTCGGTGTTGGGCAGCATCCCTCTACCAAGCTACAAAATCCTGTTCTGCACACCAAGGGAATGCAAAAACAGAAAGTTTACATTCAAGGTATCCTGCATGTTATTATTGTTATTGTTATGGAATCAAAGTCCATGCTAAATGTGTATGCGTTAGAAATCCCAAGGCTGTGAAGCTCTAAAACCTGGAAGCTAAGAAAGTTTGCAAAGTTCACGCTTTTTATGGGTCTTGAAATGTTTTCCTAATTTTTATAAAATATTGCTGGATATTTTGAGAACTCTTGGTGGAGCTCCTACTGTACTTTGCATGAGTCAGGAATGTTTCATGGTGGAAATGTTTTCTGAGAATCCATTATTACAGGCGAACTAATGCTCTGTAAGTCAATTGGAGTTTGGGTAAAAATCCTGCAAATCCAAATTTTAAAATCCTTACCCCAGCTGCTGTGAGACCTATGTGGACAGGTTGACCAATAATCAGGCCAACCTAAGGCCAAACCAGGCAAACTATGAGACTTTCCTAAAATCAATAGGTAACTTTAAGCAAATATTTGCAAATAAGAGTAGTTTTTGGAGCGCGGGGCAGCAAACATGTATTTTATCAGTGATAAGTTTCATTTAGCCTATTTTCTTTTGTACATCTGTCCTAAAGGTGGTGCATCAGGGCATGCGCTCCTACTTCTTCAGTGCTGACACTCAGGAGGACATGTTGGGTTGGGTTCGAGCCCTCAGTCAATCTGCTGCAATGGAGTTGGATGCCACAATTAATAGGTACAGCTCACGCTTGTGAGGGGGACTTTTTTTTCCTTGATAAAAGAGAATGTCTATGATTGTTATTTAACAAACCTTCTGTTGTTTTTGATCCTTACAGGCGCTGCTCGAGTTATCAGGATTTTACCTTGATCAGTGCCAGCACAGAATCTGTAGATTTTCCCAAATCTCCCTCAGATGAACTGAGTCCCTCTCAAAAACACAAGCATGTCAGCAGAACCCTGAGTGAACCGAGCCACCTCGGTGGAAGAGTGGGGAGGTCACACTCGGAGCAGAGGGGCAGGCGGAACATCCATCACAGAAACAGAAGGTTGGTAAAGCGGATGACAAATCATCCACTTCAAAGCAAAAGAAGTTTGCTTTCAATTTTCATATTTTGGTTTTTCCACAGCCCTTCAAACCGAACACCAAGCCCTACAGTTTCAAGCAGAAGAGCTGCAGGTCCAAACATGGAGGAGGATTCTCCTCCTGATGAAAACACAGCAATGCCAACAGAAATCAGTGGAGCAAATTCTTTAACATCAAGAGGACAGCTGGGGTCACGACCTCATACGCCCATGGGACGCGTTGACATTCGCCCCCGTGATGACCCAGTTATTGTGCAGCAGACCCTGTACTATGCACCTGCCTCACCAAAGCCAGAATACAAATCTGCACCAACCACTCCAGTCACTGAAAGGTGGCAAACCAAGGTGAGAACTTATTTTTTAGAAGTTTGGAAAACACAAAAACTGAATCAAGTTTTCTTGCTGTTACTTTGTTTGGCTACCTTATATGGTTCAACGACAGTTTCATAATATGTACAAGTTTGATCTAATGTACCATAAAAAGCTAAACATGTCTTTATTAATCGATCAGAGACTTGAAAATGTGGTAAAAAGGCTTGTATATGTTAAAGGTGGGCAGCTTGAAAAATTACTTGTTCTGCACAACTTAGGTTAAGAAAACTCTTTAATTCAGTATACTTCATCTACTATAGCATTCTTCAAAGCACATTCTTCATTTTGAATATTTGTACAAAGTAAAAAAAATTTAAAAGAAATAAATCTTACAAGATATCTGTAATTTTACGATTTTATCAGATTGATTGTTTTTTATTTCTTTCTTCAAAGCCTGCACCCATATACGGGGCTGTCCACCATGCAGCTAGTGGACGAAGGCCTCTGGGCAAGGTGACTATTTAAAATAATGCAATAATATAAAAGACATTCATTCAAAAATTTTCAGAAATTGTGCAGCTATTTCATAATTTGACTGTTAATTCAAACATGCTTTAACTTACGCTGCACAAATGCACAGTACGTTCAGTCAAGCATGAGAGGATTTCTTTTTATATACTTGCTGTATCTTCCTTTAGAGCCTCTCTACTGGTGCAGACTTACTGCCCCCTTTACCCCCCTCATCACGAGCTGCACATGCTCTTCACCCACAACAACACCACCAGCGCAGCTTCGTATCTGCTTGTATGCTACCGGCAGCTATGGTACAGACATGCTGGCTGATCTGTGCTCTGTTCTCGTGCCGTTATGTTCAGTGCAATTTAATGCTACTTTGTGCTAAAATAGATTTTATTTTATATTTTGTGTCTAATCTTATTTTATTATTAAAACCTAATCACATTTTTTGTTTTTGGAAGTATAGGATGTACCGGTAATTGAATTCAGTGTATTTACTAGTAGTTGTATTCATTTTATTTCCTTAAATTTGTTGAGGGATAAACTTAAAATGTGGTTGTGGCTTACTCAAGTTTGTGCAGCTTGTGTTCTGTTCTCTAAAAAAAATCAATAAAGTTTTTCTTTATCGAATACACATTTGTATTATTAATGATAGAAATTTCAGAAAAAACTGTAACAATACATTTTAAAATTTCATAGGCCTCAAATCCGGACCCGAGGGAACTGCTTCCAATCCGTCCACTTGAAAGCGATGCAGATGTGAGTGATGTCTGCCTAAGACACGACTGGAAATTAACCAGAATGCAGTGGAGCCTTCAAAAATGAATGACACATTTCTTTTTGAGAAAAGATGAGTCGGATTTTTGCTCTTCAGGCTGTGCTGACAAGGCTGTGTGGGTGCGACAAGCTGTTACAGTCTCTTTCCGGAGAACTGGCTCAGCTACAAATTGATAAGGTTGGTAGATTAAATGTATTTACAAATTGAAAATATTATTTATCTGGGGAAAAAATAATTAAGCTAATTTAGTATATAGATAAGCTAAGAGGATGAAAAAAGTCAAACGTATTTTAAGAAAAATATAAAAGGAAGAAGACATTTTCTCCAATTTGATAATTAATGTAAGAGAGAACAAGTATGATAAATAAGAGGTTTCTTGTGTTTCAGGACAGTGTCCAGTGTGCGTTGGAAGTTTCTCGACTTCAGGTGGAAGACTGGAAGAACCAGGGGCCACGGGCACTTGAAGAAGTTCTGACCCAGAAAGCTTTGCTACAGGATGAGCTGGTCACGATCCGGGCGAGAATGTGTGATGTGTCACTGGTGTGTAACAAAACAACAGTTAAGAACAAAAATTAAAGTTACTGTACTTATTTCTGTTGAATCTGCTTCGTAATTTCAATCAAGACAAAATTTGACAAAAAAATATTCAACTTTTATATGTTTTTTTGTTTTTGTTTATCGTGATTGTGCACAAACCTTTTTACTTTTACATTCAGGAAATGGAGAGGGTGTGGAGTCAGTATGAGAGAATGGAAAGTGAACTGTCTGTTATCCGTTCACACCTGCAGCACATCTGTAATTTTGGAATGCCACAGGTAACTTTTTATGACACACCGGAAATCTCCAAACGCTTAAATGAAGGCATTTGGTCAGAATGGATCTTTTGGTTACAGTATTTCCAAAATGTGGGTAAAAATAATAGTGGGGTGGCTGAATTGTTTAAAATCTGGATGTAAATAGCAATACACAAGAGCTTCCAACCTTAATTAAGCCGTTATCACATAGTTTGGATTTGGTTAAAAAACAGTAAAAAAAATCACCGTTAAAATAAAAAACTTAATTAAATTTAAAAAGTGTGTTTTATAAGTATGAAACTAGAAAGAATTAACCATTTCTTGTATTTGCATCATCAAAAATGTATTGTGGACCAACAAACTATAAATTGTGAATCTCTGTACTTACCTGTGTCAAAGGATTTGTCACAGATTTATCTTCTCTGTTTAGGAGCAATCTCAGGCTCAGAGGGAACTGTGGATGATGGAGGACATCCTTGATGGATTAAGAGTCAACAGAGATCACATTTGTTTCCTGCTGAGAGTACAGAGACATCACAGTGAGCAGCACAGCATACATCTCGCCTCACACGATAATCTTGCTAGTCTCCTTCTCGTTTATCTCATCCTAAGGCCACACTAAATATGTTCCCCTTTAGAATGTGATGCTTGTTTCGTTTTTATAAAGTAGCACTATTGTGCATGTAAAACTTGTTGTGTTAGTTGTTTGTCTGTTGTCTTGCCTACAATTCTAGGTCATTTTAACTGAAACACTTTTAAAAAGTGCTCCTGATTTCTTGGATCATGAACAACTACAAAAGAAAAGAGTCAGAACATTTATGTTCTCCTTTCAGCATTCCAATCTTTGGCTCCACATCCTGGATCTCCTGGATCTCCCATGGAAAGGCCACATAGCTCACTGGTGAGCTGTCTTAATTAGGTGGCTGTAAAATGTTTCCTCTGGATTTAACATGACAGATCACTCATTGATGAGATGATGTTCAAATAGGTTGTTTATAACTGTTAACTCCTGCAGGACATGGACCACGAGCCACCAGTCCGACCGCCCTTACCTCTGGAGCTGCAGGAGAACCATCAGGGCTTTGGGTGGACAGAGTCCCCATATGAGGTGGGAAATAGGAATGTGTATGTTTTTATTGCCTGACAAGCATGTCCAAGTTTAATCGTGCTGTTCCTCTTCTTATGTTTCAGGGAATATATAGCCTTGCTGCTGATCCTGTGAACAGAATAGGAAACAGCCAGCCTGATCTTCTTAATGTGAAAGCACAAAGAGACATATCTGGTTGGTAAAATCATGTTTGGTGCTTAATCAAAACAGAAATATAAATATCTTGATGTAACTTATTATACTTCATAAAATGTGTAATTAATAGGTTTTATGGAATTTGTTTGACATTGATGGAATTACTTTCTTCTGTTTTTCCCTTCCTCCCTCATATTTTTAAATCATCCCCTTCCTGCCAACCTATTCCTCCACCCACCTCTCTTTCCGCTTTATTTACTTAAAATCTCTGTTTCTACGTCATCTTCAGATTCCCAATTTACATCGAAAAGGATCCCACCAGACACAAGCAACCAATCAACCAAGGTTAGATTTGTTATCATTCTCTGTCTGCTGTTTAGCAAAGTGAGTCTTTTAACCACAGAAACAGTCATCGAATGTTTCCTCATTGCAGCAACTGCCAAATTCCAATTCTTTGAATCTTGCATTTCCCTTGCAATTAGGGTATGTTGCAGTTCCATCTTTAGACAGGAGAAGGAGCCAAAGACTAATCAGTTCAGTCGCACAACTATTCTTCAGCTCATAAATGTGCAGATGATGAACAGCATAAAAGCAGCCATCACAGTTTTCCTGCAAACAGTCAAATGCAAGCAGTGATGCGTGTGAGCTGCAGAATTCATGTATCAATTACACAAACTAAGGATGTTTCTCCTGTAGAAGACAAACCTAAAGATGAGTGAAGAGGAGCAGATTGAGAGGATGGAAAGGAATAAGGAGAGGGTAACAAATAAACCTCCACTCCCTAATCAGAGTATACAAAGTCAAAGTTCACAAGCAAACGGGGAGGTTTGTCAAATCTGCTGTTGTTGTAACCTACTAAAAATACAGTAAGTCACATATAATGACTGCTAATCTATCTGTAATTTCTTAGCCCCCCTTCCCCCTAAGGGTGACAAGAGTTGTTACAGCTGTTTTACCTTCATCTCTTGTGGCGAGACGAGTTTCTGTGGAGGACCCTCCAGCTGAGCTCCATACTTCACTGCCTGAGCAGATCCCACCTGAAATGCAGAAGAAACTACCCGAGCAGAGCAAAAAACTCCTGGACAAACCATCACGACAATTGTTGCTGGAGGGACTGGATCCCATCAGACCCTCAGATGAGACGCAACAAGGACACCCTGTTAGAAAGACAAGCAGAAAGCAACCACAAGGAGGATCCAGGGGATTCAAGATGGAGTCACTTTTGGAAATGAGCAAAGCTGAGGGAATTGAAGCTTCAAGTACTCAAACCCAAGACCTAAGAGGTTTAGAAGAAAAGGTTTTGAATGTAAGGGTACGAAAGAACATGCATGCCTGCATTCACATGCATGCACAATCAATATCAAAATATCGCATAGATTATTTCACTTTAAATCAGACATTTGAGTTTTTATTAATATCTGATTTAATAATCTTATAAAGCTGAAATAGAATTTAATTAATACTGCGCAGCAAACCACAAAGATTGACTTGACATCTATTTAATATAAAAAAAATTAGGAGTCCAAACAGTGAATTGATTACTTCCCTACTTAATATATAGGAGTAATCAAGACCAAAGCTGGATATAATATGTAAATTATAAGTTGTATATGGTAAAACAATGTAAAATCCCTTGACTGTCTTCCACACAATCTCAAAGACATATTTAAGTGTTGTTATATGGAGGAAAATAATTGTATGCAACGTGATTGTAATGTGTGCATTGAACAGGCAGAGGAGCTACCTTCTGCCCCAACGACGCACAACATGGATCCCAACTTTAATCTGAACCCTGAACAGAGAGATGCTAAACTTCGACGTGTAGAAAGAATCAGAGAAAGAGTCATGAGGAGGTTCGGCGTTCTTTGTCACTTCCAATGTTATTCCTGCGTGTGCTTCACACTGTTGAAAGAATCACACATAAGTTGTTGTCTATCTACCAGCGCAGCCAGGGAGAAGGCCACAACAGACGATCAACACTCAACCAGGAGACAGGAGAAGGGGCTTCTCCAGGTTCTCCCTGACAAATCCAAACTGCAAACGAAAGCAGGTACTTTTGGAACACTCACCCACACAAATCAAACAACTCAAGATTACTCCAACAAACTATGCTCTGTTTTACACTTTCAGAACACAAAGGACTTAGAAGCAGCGATGAGAATTCAAGCCTTTGTGAGGAAGTTCAGTTCCTTGATGCAAAATCTCAAGATAATGATAAGGAGCACCAAGAGGTTAACAATTCTGGGAACAGAACACAGCGCAGTGGGAAAAAAGGGGTTGCCAAGACAAAAACCGAACGCCAGCCTTCACCATGTCATATCTCATCCATGACTGTCTACCAGGAAGATGGAGGGAAAGGATTTAAAGGTTACAACGAACAGAAAAATCAGAACGAATTTCCAGAGGATGACAATGAATTTGATGTCAGATCCTCAGGTTTGAGAGCTAAGTGGTTTCTCTCCACCAAACAGTGGCATGGGTTCACACCTTTACAAGTATCTCCTTTGGAGACCGTACCAAGTGAGGAAAATGCAGATTCGGAAACTCAGGCGACTTCTCTGGATGACACAACTGATTCAAATGGAATGTCCTCAGCAGTGAGTGAAAGCTTGGAGAAAATGAAGGACAACCTTTCACTCTTCTACAAGATTGCGTGCGACATCAGTATCTCAGACTCAGACATAACCAAGAGTGATGCTCAGATATCAACTCATCCAGAAGAAGAAAACTTGTTGATCAGTGAATCCGTTCTAAAAGAAACAACCAGCAATCCTGCATCATCACCTGAACAAGTTAGAAAGGATTCCCGTCATCACTTAACAGCGGAACAACAAACTGAAAAGGTGAAAGATAGAAAAGTGGAAAGTTCAGAACGTTCGGCATGTATTCAAGAAATTCCAAAAAAGCTAGAAGACAGATCAATTCAAGATTGTGAGCTGCAGATTATAGAAGCTGTCTCTGCTGCTTGTGTTGAGCACACTGATTCTGAGTGGCAACAGAGTGGCTGTGCAGAGACAAAAGAGGAACACAGGGCGATAAAAAAGCCAGTTGACAGGAAAGTAGACCAAGAGGGATGTGAAGAACTGAAGAAAAGTACCAGTTTAAGTAAGGTGATTAATGAGAATGAGCAAGAAAAAGAAGACAAGCGTTCCATCAGCCTATCCAGCTTTGTACATGAGGGTGGAGGAGTGCTTCGAAGTGCATCCTTTGGGAAGCCGAGAGTAACAGTATTAAGGACAAGTTTGTAAAAAGAACTTTGGCTGCTTTAGTTTAACTTAAATAACAAGTTTCAGGGGGATGAGAAAACTGTCAGGTGGACTTTGAAGAAGTTCTGATCTCACTTGAGTAGCTAGAAAAACACACAACACATGCACAATATCAGTTAAACTTGAACATTTCCATTTGGTGCAAACTGGCTGACAGGCTTAATATTCATATTTATTATGGTTCTTGGAGGACATTAAAAGCTATGTATAATGTCTGTACTTTAGGGCAAACACTCATTCCATTTGGATTAAACACAGGTTTGGAAATGATGGCTTCTTTTTGTCTGGCAACATAACCCTGCTAATGTGACTGTATCGTGTCTTTTGTAATGCAGATATCCTGATTAATAAACCCACCATGCGCAAAATAAATAAAAAAAAGACTGATTTTAAGTGAAAAGCTAAGAATTATGTCAGTCCACCACCCCCATCCTCAGTGAGGGTTCCCCCTGTGCTCAGACTCAGGCCTCTGAGAGGACCTGTGCAGAATTGCATGGATCCACTGGAGATGCCTTTGTCACTTTAAATCCTGCTGTGTCTCAACCGATGACATCATTGTCTGGGAACACATTACATCACCCCTTCCTGAGCTTTCGCTTTTAAAGATAGCACCACCTTATGTTTACCGAGGCTCACTCACATCCAGACCCACTCTGCAAAAAAAAAAAAAAAAAGAAAGAAAGAAAGCAATGGCTGGATCAAAGCAGTCAGATTAAATACCATGCATTGGAACCCTAATTTCTCTGCAACATGTATGATTTAGCTGTAATTGGATATTCTGGCATGACAGAATTAAAGTACATTTTAAATGCATCCATAAAATTGTGGTATGAAATTAAGATAACCCACTGGATCATATTACAGACCTCTGGTGCTCCAATCCAGATTAAAATTAGGATGCATATTCTGTTCTTTTTTTATAGGATGCAAAAGTTCTGCAACATCGTTCGTCAGTTGATCATCTGTCCTCTGTTATAATATGCACTGGATAATTTATCAGGTGTTTGATTGGCCCGTGGGTGCGCGCAAGAGCGTGGCGTGCGCGTAAATCACAAAGATGCGTAAAAATGCAGAGAGAATGTTTCTTTAAGAGCCATTACCTTCCAATCCGGCTGAGGAGGAGTCTGTGGTAAGGTGGCGTATCGTCTCTCGCTGCGTCCCCCTCCTGTCCCCCCATCGTTTACATGTGGAAAAGAGAGACAGGTAAAAAATAAAACCCATTCCTGGGTGGAGATAGAATCCGCGGAGATGGACGAGTAGAGGTTTTCTTTTTTTTTTCAAACCACCAAACATGGACAGTACGGGTTCTCCCCGATGACTGTGGTAAGGATGCAACTTCACACCGCCCCATCGCAACCCAGTTTCCACAGAGAGGAAAAAACAGACAGTGAGGAGCTCAGGAGGAAAAATGCATGCGTGCACGTATGTACTGACAAATGCATGCATGCGTCTGTGAAGCGTTGATGATGGAGGGGTTCTGTCTGGGTGTTTTGCATGCATGTCTGTATTGAAATAGATGAAAAGCAGTGTGCATCAGTCGGGGTTTGTTCGTGTCAGGATTTGGCATGTGTGTTGGTTTATTTAGGGCGCGCTTGCTCGCTCCCGTGTGCATACAGTTGGTGAGGTGATAGCTACTTGCGAGAGGGCGGGGGTTGGTTCTTATAAGCCCATCATAAGATGCCACTGTATATTGGCCTACTTGAATGTGTTGCTTGCGATTAATCAGGGCTATAAGCGCGTTGCCACTGGGAGCTTTGTCGTCAAACCGCCCTGTTCCATGCCGTCAGTGGCCCTTCATGGCCTTATTGCTTGGAATTAACGTCTGGATGTGGCCAGCTTCCTCTCATCCTGCTTTCCAACAGGCTTCATCGAGCAGAATTTGAACTGGATCGTTCATTACGCAAAGGGAAAAAAGAGAATCCCTTCAATATATAGAAGATTTCTGTTTAAAGATGCGCGCCGGTGCGCGTTTCATCTTTCCTCCTTATAGACAGAAAAATTCCCCGTCAGAGAAATGCACATTAGTTTGGATTTCTCTCTGCATTCCCGACAGCCACAATTCCACTGATGTGAATCTTGCCTGGGGGTGGGGGGCGGGGGGTGTACCGTTTCATAGTATGGTGGTGTCCGTGGGTGTCGTTCAAAGTCCTTCTGCTTTCCTGAAATGCCATGAACGCATCTCTCACGCACGCTTTTTGTGTTAAGGGGATTTATTTAACGCTATAGTATGGGGGGACATCCACTTCTCATATTCTCATTGTCTTCTGCTGTGGTAGTCTGCAAAAGCTCCTCCTCACCCCAATGAGTGGTGGGGAGCTGGATTTTTTTTCAGCTTTCTTCCCCCCAACAGACAGCTGCAGAAGGTTTAGATTTTACCCCCAGAGGCGTAATTGTTTCACATGTTCAATATTTTTATTAAGGACAGACTTTTTCTTGATTGGCCATCCAGATTCTGCCAAAGCAACCCAGTCTATCCAGAACCAAGATGCAGTGTGACTGTGATGATGGTGGGAGTGCTCATGCTGTGATTTCACATGTCAAACGCTCTCTTGGTCACTTTCAGTGTTGTGAAAGAGCTGCGTGAGCTTCCCTTGTTTTATGCAGTGAGTCAAGCAAATGTGCAAAGATGTAGTTCTCCCAACAGCAAGGTATCAGTTCATTTATTTCAGGCTTGGTTGCATTGTTTGATTGTGAGAGATAGAAGGAAGGTTGTCAGGTTGTGGTACAAAAACAACTTTGCAGCCTCTTGTTTTTGCTGTTATCAGTGTCTTACTCACACTCATAGACACACAGGTTCTGAAGCTTAGTGACCTTTGAGCTGATGCTTGAGTCAAAACTGCAGGATGCACCGTTAGAATTGTATGTACAGGAACAGCTTTATTTTTTTTTGTGTGAGATGACTCCTATAGATACAGAGTACACCTATGAGGTTTTATAGACCCAATCTAATGAAATTGTTTTTTTTTTTATCTTTTGAACATGTTCTTGTGGCATTTTTTTGATTATGGGGAACATATATGTAAAGAAAATTTGGATTGAAATGGCATTTCCTTGTATTTCTTTTTTCAAATAGTTGTGAATCAGAAACCAATGAAAAAATGCCGTTGGAAAAAGCCTGTACCAGTGACGTTGGTTATTCAGTCGGCGGACCGCAACCTCCCTGCTCCACTCCATTCCAATACATCCACCTGAAGACAAATAGATACATGTACGTCTTCATTTTACTCGTCTGAGCTGGTATCTGCTAAAACTGTACTGTAGCTCCAAAATTGCTCACCAGTTTTGTTGCAGCAGTAATGTTAGGTTAAGGGTGTAAAAAGCTAGCAGAAGAGTGTGCAAACAAAGGGATGATATAAAATGAAGGCAGACTTACTTTGCACCAACAGTTCTGTCCACAACTCAGAGGTGTTTCTGATGAACTACTGCTGTTTTGCAGAAATTATGGCCTAGAAAATGACACAGTGGTCTTTTAATCATGATTATGCCATTGTTAGCCAAATAAAAAAAGCCTGTACGGTTTTTCCAGAACATAGTTTTTGCACAGCACCAATAGTTCATTAAAAAATTGCCCCTCAAATGTGGGCGGGACTTTTGCCACAGAGTAAAACCTGTCCCCTTCCTCTTCCAGTTACTGAAAGCTCTCTGTTTACAGACTCTTCCGCTAAAGATCCTTACACCCTCAACCTACCATTGACAAAAATGGCGAACAATATTGCAGCTATGCAGCCATACAATTTTGAGCCAAATGACAGCTTGGATGAGGAAAACAAACATATGAATCTATCTATTTGTCTGCAAGTGGATGCTTAGGAATAGAGCGGAGCAGGGAGCTTGTAGCCCACCCAGCATATTTTCTACGTAACAAATAATCTTTTTTTTTTTCAAACAACATTTTTTCGTCTGTTCCAGCTTCACAACAAATAAATAAAGAAATACTCAGAAAGAACATGTTAAAAACACCAAAAACATCGTTTTCATTGGAGTGGATCTTTAAACGGATCAAACAATGACATGCCAACTGGTTTTGATTACAAATTAAATCAAATAAAAATTATTATTTTATAATATTTATTGTATTTATCGAAAGGAAATTCGTCTCCACATTTGACCCATCCCTTGGGGGAGCGGTGAGCTGCAGCCGAGCACCGCTCAGGAGGTGTTAGATTTTTCCCCCAGAGGCGTAGAGGTGTAGCGTTAAGGTACTTGCCCAAGGGCCTTCACTGGGTGATGTTAATTGCTTAATTGCTTTCTTAATGCGTGGTAGCTTCCCACTTTACCAACTGAGCTACCCAGCCGCTCTAATTAGGAAGAAAAGTTCTAAAAATAAACAATATTACAGTTATAGGTGCTATTGCCAAAAGTTTCACTCAAAAAATGTAATATTTGAAAATAAACAAACATGAAATATATATTTTTAACAAAAATATAACATTGAATATCTTCAAAAATTCCTCTCATCAATTGCAACATTTTTTAACATTTGTGACCGAACTTCCTAATTTATTTTTGTGTTCTGTTTCCCCTAATGTTTGTTTTTCTATGCTCAAAATATATTTTTAGAAACAAAATAATAATAATACTAGTAACGAAGTTTGACTATAAATATTTTTTTAATTACAACCATTATAAAACTTTAACTTTGTAAATAATAAAATGTTATCACAGTCAGAAGTGTCAGTAAACAGACCTTCATTGGTGATCACATTTACTCAGGAATGCTTCATGAAAGCACACTTAAAGCTCCTTAGTGCTTTTGAACTCCCCTCCTTTACAGACAGAGTATTAATTCAGATGTGTTGCTACTTCTTTAGAGATTTTTATAAACCAAAACTCATTTTTGTTGTTTAAGGGATTGTAGTCAATGCCAGGGCAGGTTTTTTTTTTGTCAGACTCTATCCATGGAGCTGGAAAGGAAGTTTAGACGATTTTACTGGGACACACAGGGAAGCTGCCAATTGCTCTGGCCAGGTTTCCAGCATGAGGATCTAATTCCAAGCTGTGTAAGACCTCCAGTTAACATTTCCTGCAGCTTCCTTACTCTGTGCCCATATTCCGATAAACTACTCAGCAAAACCATGCTTTCCCCGTTCACAGCTTCCATTCTCAGTTACCCGTGCCCTGTCACCTTTTAATGGATATATTGTCACAGCGGCATAAATAAGAGTCACATCAACAAATGTGAATGCATCCCCTCTTTTGCTTATCAGCTCCGGAGTCCTTTAAATGCATTCAGAAAATTATGTGCTACACAAGAACTCAGCATATTTCAACCTCTCTGCTGCCTCTCTCTCAATGCACTGTAATTATAACACTTTGCTCTGGTTAAAGGTAAAACGAGCACACCCAAAAACACACACACATAGACACAAAAAGAGCGAGAAGTGGTTACTTTTGTCGAGCTATAAAATAATATTAAATGCATCTCACTGGAATCATGTATCCGCTGCGAGTTAAAGGCTTCAAGGCGTTTTGTTTATTTGTTTATTTGTTTATTTATTTGGAGCCCCATTAGCTTCCACAAAGTGGTCGCTAGTCTTCCTGGGGTCCATACACAAAAAATACATACATTTTACCAATTTCACAAAAACCAAAACTGATTTCAGAAAATACAGTGACTAATTCATCATATTTACCTTAAAAGCTTCACATGTTAAAATAAGTTAAAACAATTTCATTTTTATACCAGCATATCAAAACACATAGCAACATAACCTCAACAATAATACATAGCATATCATTCAAATTGTTAGTTATTGTAAGTGGTCCATGTATCTTAGTTTTAAAATCTTTTTGAAATGATATTTGTTACTAATAAGCCTTGTCCTTACAGACACTTGATTCCATGCAACAGAAGATCTAAACAGCACTGTTCTTCTCATATAGTTAGATCTTGAAAAAGGAACAATCAAATCACCAGAGCTGACCTGACGAGTTTGATATTGGTGACAATACCCACTGTATAAAACTTTGTTTACCAAATATTGTGGACATTTTTTAAAAATGTCATTGTGCATTAAGCATTGAAGACTGAGTTGTACTTTGTCTTTTACCATCAACCAACCTAAAATGGTATGCATCTCGTTCACATTGGTCCAAAAAGAGCAACCAAGAGCCACCCTGGCAGCTCGATTTTGGGCAAGTTGTAATTTTTTTAGATGCCCCTGTGTCGCACTAGACCAAATGACTGGGCAATACTCCAGATGTGACAAAACCAAAGACTGTACAACTGTCCTCATGACTGAAGGTGGACAATATTGCGCACACCTCCGAGCCAGGGCGATTCCTCTGCCCATCTTGGATACTATGTGATTAATCTGATCTGTCCAAGAGAGCTGATCATCTAATTTGATGCCCAGAAGCTTGGTTTTAGTCACTTGTTCAACTAAACTATTGTCAATCCTCAAATTCAGGTAACATGGTGCATTCAATAAATATTTTGTACCGAAAACGATGCATTTTGTTTTAGATGTATTAAGAACCAATTTATTCAACTTAACCCAATTGGTGACTAAATTAAGTTGATTCTGTAGGGCTGTATTGAGCTCTGGCCCAGTAGTAGATGCACAGAATAAAGTTGCATCATCTGCATATAACACCACTTCTGCATTTCTAATCTCCTGGGACATATCATTTACAAACACTGAAAATAAAAGTGGACCCAAACAACTACCTTGTGGAACCCCACATGACATAAACTTTATTTCAGACAAGCTGCCATTGAAGAGGACTTTCTGTGTTCTGCCATTAAGATAATTTCTTATCAGTGAAAGAGCCAATTGTGAAAATCCATAACATTTGAGCTTTGCCAACAGAATATCATGGTCGATTACATCAAAAGCAGCTGTGAAATCTAAAAGTACCGCACCCACATATTTTTTATCATCCAAATGTGTTAACCAGTGGTCTACCATATGTACTAATGCCGTATTGGTTGAATGACCTGGTCTGTAGGCATGCTGTGCACTAGTAAACAGATCATTTGAGATAAAGTAATGTAGCATTTGATTAAATATCAACCTTTCAAAAATTTTACTCAAAACAGGGAGAACATGAACTGGTCTGCAGTTTGAAGCAGTAAACTCTGACTTTTCATCCTTAATTAGAGGTATAATTTTTGATTGTTTCCATTGGTCAGGAAACACACCACTGATCAGTGCTCTATTAAAAATATGACATATTGGTTTGTCCAAAACATTTGCAACTATTTTAAGGATTCTACCATCAATGTAATCAATACCTGGTGTTTTATCGTCAGGTAATGAGAGAAGCAAATCTTGAACATTATTCTCACTAACAGTGTCGAACACCAAGGAACAAGCTTTATTTTCCATTGTCAATTGAATATTTTGACAAGGAGAGCTTATATCCTGTGCTACCATAGAGGATCTCAGCTTTTCAACTTTGTTAATAAAAAAGTCATTCAAATGATTGGCAATATCAAATGGTTTACTGACACTAATGCCACCAATTTCCATATTCAAATTAAAAGTCTTTGTTTTTTTGCACATCAGTTCTTGTAACACTTTCCACAATCTTTTACTGTCATTCATGGAACCACAAATTTTTTGTCCAAAATATTCTTTTTTTTTCAAAAAGTTTAATTTTGTAACTTTATTCCTTAATATGCGATAGTTTGTATAATCCTCTACATGTTTAGAGTTGGAAGCCACCTTTTTTGCGTTGTCTCTCCGCTTCATGAGTGATAATAATTCCTCATCTAACCATGGAGCACTATTACTTTTTACCGTTCTTTTACGAAGTGGAGCATGTTTCTCAACAATCTTTCCAAACGTTGCCATAAAAATGTTCAAAGAAGCATTTACATCAATTTCCTGCACAACTGTAGACCAATTCGAACTTTTGATATCATCAATAAATAGATTGGGATTAAAATGTTTATAGGATCTGCGATACATGATTCTTCCACCGGATTTAGGCATTTTTGTTTGCTTTGTAATGGCTATCAAATTATGATCAGAACACCCTACTCCAATAGAAACTGCCTGGGAGCATAAATCAGGAACGTTAGTGTAAATGTGATCTATGCAGGTTGATTTAGATGAATTATCCATAGCAATTCTAGTTGGTTGTGTCATGACCTGTTTAAGATTACATGTATTAGCCATTGTAATGATCTTTTCAAACAAAAAACTTTTTTTTGAAAACCAGTCTATATTAAAGTCCCCAAGAAGAAACATTTCCCCACATTTATTTGAGACCATTTCCATATTTTCACATATTTTTTGTAAGTATTCTGCATTGGAGCTAGGTGGTCTGTAACAACAACCGACCAGTGTTGGTTTACTAAATGGAAGATTAATTTGCAACCATATTACTTCGATGTCTCTGCTCATTAACTCTGATTTTAGGGTAGCAACAATATTCTCCTTGACATAGAATGCTACTCCTCCACCATTTTGATTCCTATCTCTTCTGTATAATCTGTACCCATCAACATTTAGCATTGAGTTTTCAAAAGTACTATCTAGGTGTGTTTCAGATAAGGCTAAGACATGAATATTTTCAGTCAAACATATTTGTGTGATTTCATTAATCTTGTTTCTCAAGCTACATATATTTAAGTGTGCTAAAACTATACCTGTTTTGTGGCCCATTTGCAACTAAACACAACATATTTGCATTAATACAAAACTTTGAACATACATGACAATAGACAGTTCTCTTGGTCATTTAATCCGATTATTGCCTCTGTTCATTTACAGGCCAGATAACAAGTTTGTCATACCTTAACTCAGCTCTTTCCCCTTTTTCTCTGGCTGCTTTCAGCTGGGGCAGCAATTCCCTTCTCCTCTGCTGCACCACATCTGAAAAGTCTTCATTGACATATATACTTGTTCCCTTTAACTTTTTGGTTGAGGAAAGGATACGCTGGCGGTCCTTGAACCTGAGAAGCTTGACAATAATCTTTCTAGGCCTTCGTCCTTCTTGAAACTTTCCCAGTCGATGTACTTTCTCAATTTCAATGTTTGAGCCATCTAGACCCAATTTCTCAGACAGCATTTGTTGGATCTTGATTTCTAATCCACCAGTGGTTTCTCCTTTTTCTTCTGCGATCCCATCAATTAGAAGATTAGATCTCCTTGACTGGTTTTCAAGATAGTCCAACTTATGAAACAAGTCCTCCATTTCCTTCTTGAGCTTTGCAATGTCATTTTCAATTGCTTTGATTTTTACATCAGTACCTTTATATGTAGATGTCACCTCTTCCACGATGCCCTGGGTGAATTGTAGGCTTGTTTTCAGTTCATGGACTTCTTTGATAACACCATCCAACCTTTTTGTATTTCCATCCATGATGATCTGAATAAAACTCTTGAAGTTAAAACTCAAGGCGTTAAAACAGTTTCAACAAATAGACTAAAATAAATGTTAGGGACACAACACAAAATGCTGTTTTGCAGGAAATGCTTCCAATAAAAGCAACAATAATTGATTAGATTGGCTAGTCGAATATTTGATTTTTATTAAAATTGTTGTTTTTACTTTAAGTTACTCGCAGGTGCACCCTTCTACCTTTCTAGTTTGCTTTTAAAGCTACACTCTTCATTCATTGCTGTGCTAGTTCCTAAAGTCTGGTAAAAACTGCCACCAACTTTGGAGATACTGTCCTCTTGGAGAGCCTTAAAGCCAAACTGTTCCTGCATTAGTATTTGCCTATCTGACCTTTTATTATGCCGTTAATTCTTGTTTGATTGTTTTGATCCTTTTTCTGTTGTATCATTGTTTTACATGTTGGTTTGACCGCATAGAGCTTTATTTGATGGTGGTGGAAGGTGCTCTAGAAAAATATTAATAAGATAAATTAATGTATTGCTTCATAATCTGAGTAAAAGTTGTTCCTCATTCTCATCACTCCGGTTGGGGGACAGTTGGTCCCCTAAAGGAAACTTTTGATTTTGAAAGTCTATTTACTTAGAATCTGACAAATTAATAATTGCGTTCGCCATAAATTACATGTGTACAGACCCTAAAATGTAACCTAAGCAAGAATGCTTTTACTATCAGACATACAAAATGTCTGTAACTGTTAGCTATTTTCAAATTTGCATAAGCAAAGAGGAATTTACTGAAGAGAATTTGATGTGATGCCTGCTCTGTTTTTCAGTTTCTATCCTGGGTGCTGTAAGGAGCTGTGCCTCGTGGAAACGGAATAAGATCATCAGCCGTTCTTTGTCCCTACTTTCCCCCCCTTACCCCTTCCTTTTCTCTCCCTTCGCCATTCCCTGCCACCCACCAAAGGAGACACTCTTTTTCTCACATTAGAGTAGAACAAGTGAGCATTTGGATTGCTTAGCCAGCAATTATAGACCTTGTATTGCATGACAAATGAAAATAGATGTCCAGAAATGAGAGCGTGAAAGGAGACACAAAGGCAATAAACACAGAAAGAGGCAAACGTGACCAAAAGGATGATATTTTTGGATAAAATGCAAAGATTTATATTTTATACTTAAAACTTTTAGTAAAATCTTGTAAAAAAAAAACATAACCTAACACAAAAAAAAAAAGTTGCACTTGCTTTTCCCACTTGTCATTATTAACTCGACTCACACATCACGGCCTAATGATGATGTGTGAGGTGATGCCCACCATATCAGAGGATGGGCGAAGCGGGACAGGTGGGGGTTCTTCCTCACCTGCAGGAGCAGGACTAGGAGGCCCCGGAGGCACGCTGGGTGGGGGAGGATTCAGTGGCAGGGAGCCCAGAGGAGATGAAGGAGGCAGCACAGGGAACTTGGAGTCTTTGATGGTCAACATGCTGACAGAAAGAGAGAGGCTCCTGGAGAACCTGAGGGAGACACAGGACAGCTTGGGCACAGCTCAGCTTCGGCTCCGGGAGCTCGGCCACGAGAAGGAGTCTCTGCAGAGGCAGCTTTCAATTGCTCTGCCACAGGTGAGGCTGCAGCTGCTGTATATTCCCTTTTGTTAAGGAGTCAAATAAGATTTAAGTTGTTCCGCATAATAGTCAAAGTGCAATTTTGCAGAAATTACCAAGTGGTGTATCGTTTAATTGTTTTTAGGCAAGTTTCATGCAGTGAAACAGTTAGAAAGTGAACTTTTAAACAGCTAACTCCCCAAATTATCCAGTTTCAAGAATTTGTTGCTTATGTTTGCTTAGTATTCTTGTCATCTTCTGCTCATCCTAAACAAGCTAATTTCCTTTTTGTCACCCTGGGTTGTATAGGATGTAGTTTACATAAAAAGCATGTCCTGAATTACTTGGGGAATTTCGGTTATTCATCAAGCAAAAAAAGTTGCAAGATTCATGGTTTTCTCCTGATTTATTCACTGTTTTAGCAGTTTATGTCTTATAAAATGTATTATATCATTAATTTATAATAAGAACTCCCTTTTTGTTCTTTTGAGTAACAGTATTTGTTTTTCTCTCATTGTATTTTGGAGTAAGTCAGATGTACAATAACAAAGACTCTATAGAATTATTTTGTGTGCAATTTTACAGACACAAATTTAGACAGATAAACAAGAGCAGAAAGTGTAAATGTTTTAAAAGCACATGTTTGAACATGGACAGAGCAGATCTGAACGTAAACAGGGATATTTTTAGAGGTTGAAAGAAGGTTTTTCAAGGTAAGCACAGCAATACCTGAACATTGTATTGAAAAGTGTGGTCTGAAATGTAAAAACTTTACATCTCAGAATCTAAAGGAACACTAACTGTAAAAGATTGACACATTCGGTGCCTAGAATTAGGTGCAGATAAAGTTTGACTGAATGGACATTCACTTAAAAGGTGCCCTTTTAAAAGCATACATAGTGAAATACAGAATGAAGATGTTTTGAACAGGTCTTTCCCCTTATGTGATGTAGAACATTGCAGCAAATTCACTGGAGTGAATGGAGACGATGGCCAACCGAGATAAACTTCGTTAAGTAGAAATGAAAATAAAAGAAGACAAGGGAAACCAGCCGAGAAACTGACCCCTATCCAAACAAGAAACAATCCCATAAGGCCAAGAGCCAATCAACCTACTGTGCTGCCATCTGCATAGATTTCTTTCTTTTTGTGACTTTCCATTTTAAATTGCATGTCCTTTTTATGTCTTCTACACAGCTCTTTCAACAAAAAGTAAACAAAGAATTCAATAATAGACAACCACAGCATTTCTGTTATCATAAGACATGTTTTTTAGGCATATAAAGGAAGACGGGCTCTCTTGATTAGCAGAAGAGCTGCCATCAGTTCTGTTAATCCCTAATCGATGCTTTGTTGTTGAGTCTTTCTTTTGCATTTCGGTGTCAGGCTGTTTCGTAACGCTGTGATGTAATTCCGCCATGAAGAAGAGTTTACAGGGGAGGATGAGGAAGAGAGAGTGGTGGTGAAAAACTGTGTCAGTGATTCACATGATTGTTATGGAGGTTTACATCATGTACGTCCTCCCACGCCGCCAGTCTCAGGTGTTTCACAAAGCGTGTTTCTGGCAGCCGTTAGCCATATGTATTTCTGCAGACCTGTGTGTTTTTACTTTAATCAGGATTGCAGAATCAGTCTTTTTTTTTTACATCTAAGCTGAAATATTGTCTTTTTTTATCTCTTCACTGTAGCCCAGGTGGCTGTTTGATATTAAAACACACCTTCAAACTGTTTGTTTTCTTGTCCCTGAATGCAGCTTGTGTGTGTTTCACAGGAGTTTGCAGTGTTGACTAAAGAGCTGAACGTTTGCCGGGAGCAGCTCCTAGAAAGGGAGGAGGAAATTGCTGAGCTCAAGGCGGAGAGAAACAACACACGTGTAAGATGTTTAGCAGCCATTTTGCTTATTAGCACTGTAACGGTCTGTGCGCTATCTTCCTCACCAAGCGTGGTTGTGTGGGTGTGACACAGTTAATTTTGCTTGCTGTTTTCCTACAGTTAATCTAAGCCTCTTTCTTTTATCTCTTCTCCTACCGTCTTACTATTTGAACCCTTCGCATGTGCAATTTTTTTTACTACTAAATCCCCTCTCTTCCTCTCACCTGAGCTTTCTTTATCCTCTGTTTCTCTTCTGTTTTTTACACTCTCCAAAATCTAATCTTGCCTTGCCCCTTTACCCCCCCCCCCCCCCCCCATCCCACAGTTATTGCTGGAACACCTAGAGTGTCTAGTGTCTCGCCACGAGCGCAGTTTGAGGATGACAGTGGTGAAGAGGCAAGCCCAGTCGCCTGCAGGGGTGTCCAGTGAGGTGGAAGTCCTGAAGGCTCTCAAATCCCTGTTTGAGCACCACAAGGCACTGGATGAAAAGGTGGCTCAAAAGACAAAAATACATCACAAAAAAAACTTTATTGACTGACTTAAGAAAAGAATCAACAGCAGAAATTAAAAATACTAAAGCCAAACTATGCAAGAAATTGGAAGATTATATCAAAATCTTTGACCGAGATAGTGTGACGTCACCCAAAGAAAAAGACTCAACTTCCAGCTCCAACTTATTTAAGTCAATTCAGTCACCATTTTTGCGCGTTGCAGACACTGAGATGTTGGAGCCAGACATTGTCAGTAAGCAGTCTAAGTCGGTCTGAGTCAGCATTTCTATGGCAACCACTTTTGCCAATCGGGAGTGAGCTTGTTGGAATGCCACACCCCTACCCCTTTGAAAGCGAGCTTGTGCGAATCTTTTAATCACGTCAAACGTTCATCGTGAGACCACATACTATTATTGGGGCATCTGATTGGTCAGCTTATAACTTAAATAACTTGCACTACAGAACAAATATCCTGAAAAAAATAGGATTATCAAGGAGATGTTAAAAAAAGGTAGCAGAGAAGGTTATTCTGACAAATATAATGGTCAACACTCATGAAAAACCAAACAAACAAGAAATACAAACAAAAAAGGAAATGAGTGTCAGCATAAATGGAGTTTTCATAAGGGGAATTTCAAATGTGTAAAAACCGTGCCAAAAAAACGTGCCAAAACCCTGATGTAATTTATTTTAATTTCCATATTCCATCAGTCGCCATTTAAAGATGAGTTTTAAAAAAGATTCAGTCTGCAATGAAAATTCTTTAAAGCTTATATATATATATGTTCATGTATTTTCATACCAGATAATATGACTTGGTTTCTCATTGCTTAAAGGTCCGAGAGCGGCTCCGCGTGGCCCTCGAGAGAGTGTCCATGTTAGAGGATCAACTTGCAGCATCTTCTCAAGAGGTAAAGATTGAAATAGAAAAAATGTGTGTGAATATGCCAGCAACGCTAATTTGAAGTCTGAGTTTCCCATTTTGTCTCCGGATTTCAGGTAATCTCATTAAGAGACCAAATTAAAAGACGTCAACAAGGGGTGGACGGCGGGAAAGATGTAAGGGAGGGTTTGTGCATGTTGGTTCCAGTTCCTTTCGTGTATGTGTTAGAGAAGTAGATGTTGGGTACCATGGTGTGTTCCTGTCATTTCCATGTCTGTACAGCTAAAGTTGCATCACCCTCAATTTCCAACACATGCTCATATTCTCAGAGGCTACCAAACGGCCCCTCATCTGGCCTGGAGGATGGGGAGCTGGAAAGGCAGAGGGAGGGAGAAATAGAGCGACAGAGGTCTGAACTTTCCCAGCTGAGGGAGCGGCTGGCTCTCATGTGCAGGCAGGTGAGTCAGTTTGAAAAGCACTGATTTTTCAGTCTATAATTCAAAAAAAGATCATGCATTAAATTAAAGTATAAGGAAACCAAATCTTATATTTCTTTTTGGTGTCTCTCATCAGTTTTCATCTAAATTTTATTTAATTATTACTAAAATATGTTCATTTAAAATTCTTTGACTTTTTTTTAACCCTTGTGCTATCTTAGATGACCCCACCCTTACTTTGACGTGTTATTCCTACCATGACAAAGGTGGATAAAGGTGGAAAGATTTCATGTAATCCATGGACACCAGTGACGATCACAAATCATTGAAGAAAAAAGGTTCAGAGCACTGTCTAGTGGGTCTAGATGACCCAACTCCAAATGGTAAAGTGGCTAGGATAGCACAAGGGTTAATCTAATAATCCCAATGTGTGTGTGTATATATATATATATATATATATATATATATATATATATATATATATATATATATTAAGGGGTGGAAAATGCGCAAAACACAACTTTAAATCTTCCAATATATTTTATTATAATAATAATAATTATATCTGGATTATAAAAGTATTTTAACTGACATGAGAAAATGCCACAATCCCCTGCACATCTTACCAAAAATTTAGGAAATCTGCTCGCCCTCTAGTGGCTTAGGGTAGTATTGCAAAAGTACTGATATTTCTGTATTTATTTATAGACAGGAGGAGCACAATACACAAAAAGGTTAAATGCAGACTGGAAAACAGCATTCCTGTTTAATCATTTGAGTAGTTAAAGAGATGATTAAAGAGTTAAAGTAAAAAGGGTTAACACAGTTTAGAGTCTTCCACTTGCCAATCTCTTTACATTTGTTTCCGAGGGAGTTTGCTGCACTGATTCTGTCTGTGTCGCCTCATGTCTCTTTGCTATGTCACATCAGGTCGGGGAAATAGAGGAACAGCTTGCAGCCGCCAGGAGGGAGGTGACGAAATCAGAGGAGGCCAATCAGAAGCTCCAAAGAGAAGTAAAAGAGGTCTGTTCAGCCAATCTGTCTGGTTCCTGGCTAAAACCATGAGCCATTTTAGCACCTGGGGTTTCTATATTATGTTTAAACACCATGGCCATGTGTATTAATGTGTTTGTCTGTAAGGCAATTAGAGGGAAACTGCAACATTTTCTGTTTTAAAATGAACATTTTCTGTTTACGGTTGCTGAAATGTAAAGCACAAATGGGTCATGCACCACCAAAACATTAAAGTGAAACTGCTGGATTTCATTTTTTTCATTTCAATGAGGATTGGTAAATTGTGTCATATTTGTCCATTTCTGGTTACTTCAGGCACTTTGCCAAAGAGAAGATATGGAGGAAAGAATTACCACTTTAGAGCGGAGGTAATCTCATTTGTTGTATCAATCCATTTGTATCTGCAGTGTAAAGTTTCATAAATGTTGTTTACACATCGCAGAAAATAGGGGGTGTGCAGTTTTGGATTCGAATAGAGATGACACTATGCAGTGGTCACAGTTATTTTAAGTGTTTCTAAAGTGTTTACCTTTACACATCTTGGCCTAAACATGTATGTACTTTTTCACCAATTTGTCTAAAATCCATGTAGTAAAAAACACATTTTCTTATATAAAAGAATCCAAGTAAATAGTATTTTACCCAGAATACTTTTAGTTTAATCAAGGGCTCCTGTCATTTTTCAAATTTTGTGCTGCATGCAGGTATCTTAGCGCCCAGAGGGAGGCAACCTCTCTCCATGACATCAAAGACAAGCTGGAAAACGAGCTTGCCAGCAAGGAGTCCCTCCATAGACAAGTACGTTTGTCTCTAAATCCCCAAAACTCAGAGATGGTTCAAAGGAAATTGTTTCAGTGTTTGCCATCAAATATGAAAATAAATCTTCCAAGTGCATTTCCGCCTCCGAGTTCATAAGTATATGTTTGCTTAAATGTGTCTAGAGTGAAGAAAAGAACAGACAGCTACAGGAGCGGCTGGATGAGGCCAAGCAGAAGCTCCAGCAGACTCTACAGAGGGCAGAGACATTACCTGAAATCGAGGCGCAACTTGCACAAAGAGTGGCTGCTCTCAACAAAGTCAGTGGGGGGTGGGGGCACTGCCCAAATGTTCTTATCATTCATAACTAATGACAGGAAAATAACACGTTTTGCTGTCATTAGGCAGAGGAGCGACACGGAAACTTTGAGGAGCGACTCAGGCAAATGGAAGCCCAGCTTGAGGAGAAGAATCAGGAGCTCCAGAGGGTGATGGATTTTTTTTCTTGTCTATTTTCCCATATTTTTAACAAATTTGATTTTCTTTTATGCAAACCATCTGTCTGATTTTATTATAGGCTAGACAAAGAGAAAAAATGAACGATGAGCATAACAAACGCCTTTCAGACACAGTGGATAAGCTTCTCTCTGAGTCAAACGAGAGACTGCAGCTCCACTTAAAAGAGAGGATGGCAGCTCTGGAAGAAAAGGTGAGAATTGTTTTTTTATTCATGAATAATTTTTATATAGCTCCTAGATATACATATGTTACAAAATGTATCTTTTGCACTTCTAGAATGCTCTTTCTGAGGAGCTTTCCAATATGAAGAAAATACAAGATGACCTTCTTGCCAACAAGGTATAGCCTGAAATCAGCTGTGTTCAACAACTTTTTAAAAAAATTAAAGGGAAAAATACTATGTTCCTTTGTTATCTGTGTGTTGTAGGAGCAACTTCTAGCTGAGCTTGAACGAGTCCAACTGGAGCTGGATCAGCTGAGAGGCAGAACTGGATCTTCATATTCCAGGTTGGTCACATTAAACTGTATGACTTCAATCAAATTTCTAAGAAATACGTTTTTTTTCCCCAAAATGTGTTAATTTCTGAGATTAGTCACTATTCTATTTCTATCTCAGGGCAGGCAGCGTGAGCTCTCTTCCCTCCACCCTTTTTCGAAGATCTCTTCCGGGGAGCGCCTCAGAGCTCCGTTACCCTCAGGGTAGTGGCTCACTCCCTGCCGGCTATAGCAGCTCCTCAAGTGGAGTGGTGGTCAGGCGGGCTAACCGTGGCCGCTGGGGGCCTTCCAGAGATGACGGCAACAAGGTGTTTGTCTCAGACTAATAGAACGTTAAAGACAATGAATGTCTCATTTGTGATGAAGAGGATTTTTTTTTCTTAGTATGGAGAGTGGGACAGCGGGATGCTAGGACAGGGTTATGAGGGCGGTGTGGAAGGAGGCTGCTCTGATGACGAGGAGGATAGGGAGACTCTGTTTGGATCAGAGCTGCTCTCCCCCAGCGGGCAAACAGATGTACAGACTTTGGCCATCATGCTACAGGAGCAACTGGAGGCCATCAACAAGGAGATTAAGTAAGTATTGGAATTCAAATAATGTGGGATGGCATATCTTTTTGAACAGGCAGTATTATAGTCACCAATTTGTTTTAGGCTGATTCAGGAGGAGAAAGAGAGCACGGAGCTGAGGGCAGAGGAGATTGAAAGTCGGGTCAGCAGTGTTGCCCTTGATGGTTCGTCTCTACCCCCTTCCTCGTTGGGCGGACGGGACAGTGCTGGGAGGGGCTACATGACACCCTCCATCACTTCCTCTACCCTGGCATCTCCCTCACCACCCAGTTCTGGACATTCCACCCCTAGACTGCCTCATTCACCCGCTCGGGAGAATGACAGACAGGTGCTGCATTCAGATATTCACCATAAAACGTGGATTAGCTATGAATCACTGTTTGGATTAACTAAATATGTTTCTACTCTGCAGAACTCAAAAGATGGGGAAGAATGTAGAGCCCTCTCCCTCATAGATTCCACTCCTCCCCCTGTTCCCCGAGCCCTACGACTGGACAGAATGACCCACACTCACCCGGGGGCAGGTCTTGATGACCGGCATGAATATCGCAGGTACACTGAAAAATTACTGCATATCAACTGCTTATGAAGATCAAAAAGGCACTTTTTAATTGTTATTTCTTTTTCATATATAGTCTTTCTGCTGATGGTGCTACCACTGCTAGTCAGGATTCCCTCCACAAAGCCAGTAAAAAGAAAAGCATTAAGTCCTCTATTGGTCGTCTCTTTGGCAAAAAGGAGAAAGGAAGAATGGGTACCCCTAGTCGCGAATCTGCCTCACTTGGTCTGTGCAATAATGTTGTCAAAATTTGGTATTTTTAACGATACAATATTCATCATAAATCATGTTGATACAAAAATCTGGTATTTTTACAGCCTCCACACCCTCTGATGACCTCGGCTCAGCTGACCCATTAAGTTTGGCTAAACTCGGGACCGGAACGGTGGAGAAAGATCGCCGCAGCAAAAAGAAGTAAAGCTAAAAAATATTTTCAAATTTTACAGAGATGTCAGGAATTTTCTGTTGAAAGAATCATTAGTTTCACAGTCATTAACTCCAAACATATGTGGGCCTTCTTATCATTTTCACAACATTCAAGTGAAAGAAATACAGTAACTGCCCTTCTGTTGTGAGGAGTTAGAAGTTAGATGTCAAACATCTTAAGCCCTGCAGGATTTCTAATTTTAAAAAGAGGCGTTGGTAAAATGAGATTTTAGGAAATTAATCTTTGTCAAACTTTTGTTTTCCACTCTCTTTGCCAGGCACGACTTGCTAGAGGAAGCCTGTCGTCAGGGTCTGCCTTTTGCTTCATGGGATGGTCCCACTGTTGTCACTTGGCTTGAGGTACATAAGTTACCCTATGCTGTATATTGACCTACTTAACTAACTGGCCAGGCTGTGTTATTCCTGTAAGTTTACTAGGAGTGAAACACTCAGTGGTAAAGGAAGTTGTGTACATACTATAAATTTATTAGATTATGCAGTTTTTAGCCAAAATCAAAAACAAATTCGCCTCTAAGTTGTTGGTGGGACATTTGGCACGGAGTAAGCCCACCTCTACCTCCCGTCATCCATCTGTTTACACTCTCTCCCACTAGCTCACAGCCCCTTACAACCCCAACCTAACATTAGCAGAGCTACAAAAAATGAAGAGCAATTATGGAGCTATCCAGCCGTACAATTTTGAGCCAGATGTCAGATCAGATGAGGAAATCAAAGACGTTCATGGATCTAGTCGTCTACAAGTGGATGCATCAGAATGGAGCAGAGCAGGTAGCTTGTGGCCTGCCAATTGTAGCGTCTACTTCACAAATACAAGCATTTTCAAATGAGATTTTTTTGTCTGCTCCTAATTCACCATCATTTGAAAAATGAATTACTCAGAAATGCAATATTAAACTTAATTTCTTTATCTCCTCCATCATCAGAAAAATGCAACAAAAATATGTTAAAAACACCACACACAAAAGATAAATCGGTGTGGGTCTTTAAAGTATTTCTTCTTCTCCTGATGATCACATGTCTGACTGTTCCAAATGTTTTCCCAGTTGTGGGTCGGGATGCCTGCGTGGTACGTGGCAGCCTGCCGGGCCAACGTAAAGAGCGGTGCCATTATGGCCAACCTGTCAGACACAGAGATTCAGAGGGAGATTGGTATCAGCAACCCTTTGCACAGGCTCAAACTCCGCCTCGCCATCCAGGAAATGGTCTCCCTCACCAGTCCATCTGCACCTGCCAGCACCCGCTCCGTAAGGCTCAGTCAAAACAGCGGAGCAGGAATGGAATGTGCCGGCACATCGTCAAATCTGTGCTATTTGTTCTCTGCAATTACAGTCAACCAGCAACATTTGGATGACACACGCTGAGATGGAGTCCCTCACTGCAGCTACCAAACCAGTAAGACTTATTTCAAACCTTAATAGATGCTTATTATTGCTTAGATTTGCGCCAGACTAAGGCTATTACTCCTACAGCTCAGTAAAATCTACAAAAAAGCGTCACAAACCAGTTTGAGTAAATCAAATTGACTAGATTTCTCTTTTTCTTTGTCTCTAATTAGGAGCATTTGTCTTCACCTTTTCCTTACTATTCCCTTATAATCTGTTTTGATGGGATATTTTTCTAACTAATTTTCACTTACTAACAAAACTTTTCCTTCTCCTGCTTTTCCTCTCCGATCTTTCCTGTGACTGGTTCACCAAAACAAACACATCAACCCTTTTCTCTGGTGAAATTTCCCCCCTGTTGTTGCAACTTTTGTTCCCTTCTCTCTTTACCTTCTTCACCGGCTGAACCAAAAGGAGCAGAAGGAGTTCAGTTGGGATCAGGTAAGCTTGTTAGACATCACACATTTTGTGTTATCCTTGCGAGTAATGAACAGCACTTGTGCCAAAAACTAAGCATGTAATAAAACAGAAATGTAAGTAAAGAAAGTTTACAAGAAATGTCAGGAAGACCCCAACACCTAAGTTTTTTCCCCCAAAAAACATTTAAATTGGTACTTCTATATGTTGTATGACGTAAATATAAAAAGATTGTGCATTACATACGTGTCCTTTAATCCAAATGCAGGATAATATAATTAAAGTTATTAAAAAGCAAGACTGTTGTCATAAACACACCTTATAGATTTTTCATGTTTTATCATCATGGTTAACAGATCCTGGCCTATGGAGACATGAACCATGAGTGGGTGGGAAACGAATGGCTCCCCAGTTTAGGTTTGCCTCAGTATCGGTCCTACTTCATGGAGTCACTGGTGGACGCCCGCATGCTCGACCACCTCACCAAGAAAGAACTCCGGGGCCAGCTGAAGATGGTGGATAGTTTTCACAGGTGAAACAGCAAAGAAAATGGATTCTTCATCTAACACCAACCTATTTGCACACCCTCTGCATCTCTCACTGTTCGTGCTGTCTGTTATGAATAAATTAGGCTGATGTGTTCTCACTTACAGAGTCAGTCTCCATTATGGTATCATGTGCTTGAAGCGCTTGAACTATGATAGGAAAGAGCTGGAGAGGAAAAGAGAGGAGAGCCAACATCAGAACCAAGGTGAAGACTGTGAATAATGGAGAGATGCTCTAGAAGACTATTTGTTACTTGAGACTAACCGTATCACATTTGTGTTTCCTCAGATGTGATGGTTTGGTCCAATGAGCGAGTCATGTGTTGGGTCCAAGCCATTGGTCTTAAGGAATTTGCAGACAACCTTTTAGAAAGTGGGGTCCATGGGGCTCTACTGGCACTAGATGATACCTTTGACTACACCGACTTAGCCCTACTTCTTCAGATACCAAACCAGAACACACAGGTCATAAATCAATTCCTTCACTTGTAATTCTAAAGTCAGATCAACTGTTGGATAAAACGGACACATTTCTGGAACTTATTTCTGAATAACTGTACTGTCTATCTCTGGATGTGTTACAGGCCAGGCAGCTCCTGGAGAAGGAGTATAATGCTCTCATCTCCATGGGAACAGAGAGGAGGCCGGATGAGGTACAGCACAGCCAGTTGTTGGAGAATAAGGCTTTGTCACTTATTGTTGAACTCAGCAGCAACATTCTCTCATTTAATTGCCAAATTCTAGCCAGATTCTATCCTTTTTGTTAAAATACATCTTTATTCAATCGTTTCCTTCCTAATTTTTGGCACAAAAGTGCACGTGTCTCCCTCCTCTAGTTCTTTGTTGAAGTGGCCCAGCTGTGTTTACATGGGCACTAATTACTTGGTTGCAGCTTGCAGGACCAAAAACAGCAATATTCAGTCAAACAGTGATGCTTTGTCAAATACATTCTTTTCTTTATCCTACTAATAGACTGCTCAGATAGCAGCTGTGGCTTTAATCACTGGCATTATTTCATTGACTTATCAGGATGGCACAAAAACATTTACCCGATCGCCATCGTGGAGGAAGATGTTCAGAGAGAAAGACCTGCGTGGGGTGACCTCCGATTCCTCAGAAACGCTACCTGCCAACTTTCGTGCCTCGGCCATCTCGACCCCATCTGTCACCTTAAGAAAAGTCCAGAGTGATGGTGAGAAATAATTTTACCTCCTTAATTCAATTAAAACACAAAGAGAAAGTCTACTTTGGAGGAGCCAAAGTTGCTAAATTTCTGAAAATACTGGTACAATGAGTGGCTGTAAATTTAAATTGCAACAACTTAATAAAGCATAAGTCTCCTTAATTCTTTTTGCTACTTTTTTAGCAGATAGGATTGCTACAAAATTGCTGACATCTTTGTTGGTACCAGCTCAAAAATTGGAAAAAAGTTCTTACTTTGCAGTTTTTCTATTGTAATTGTTAAAAAAAGCATTTGCTAATTTTTACCTTATCCCCCATTATTTTTTTTATGACGAACACAAATACCCTCAGCAAATCCATAGTTATAATTAAATATGACTAAGTTGCAAGAAATCTGGAGCATCATAAAATCTCAGTCCGACCATCTTTTGATCTATTGTAAAAGCGTTTCCAGAGATCTTCCATGTCTTATCATGCCATTTTTTGCAAAAATAAAAAAAAACGGTGTCATTTTCTAGCAAAATTCCCCTCTGAGTAAGCCCTTCTCAATTTCCCGTCATCCATCTGTATACATGCATTTTTTTGTTGTTTAGTATTTTTTGCTAATCATCCTGTCCGTCTATCAGTTAATTCTGGTCCAAGAGGAGAGTCTGCTTCTGTAAGAACATATTCCTGCTGAAGATGCAGTTACAAGGTGAGGGGAAACATGCTCTGAAAATCCTCATTATTCGAATTTAAAGCATAATATGTTATTTTAATGTCTTTTCTATTTTGTTTGCAGAACAACACTTTAACTCTCCATTTCAAGGGGATTTAAAAAAATACATGTGGGAAAGAAGAAAAAAAAAAAGAAAAAACCTCTGTGGACTGTTTTTACTTTCAGTGGATATTGGAGAATGAACGAAGACTTCAAACTATGTGTCCCCAAAAAAGGCAAAAGGCACGGAGTGAATAATCACTAAAAAGATGATAAAAAAAAGAGTGAATGTCTGTTTATTCATTAGTTTCTCTCTCTCCCTCTCTGTCTTTTTCTCTCAATTTTGATCCATTGTTGTGGCATGATGCTGTTTGACTCTGTAGAAAGTGGCCTGTAGAAAGTGACAGTTGCCTATTGTGAATTCATCTCCTGTTTTTGGGTGTGAGACGGCAATATTGACACAACTAATTTATAGTTTTTAAAGTGGAAAACTCCATTCCTGTTCCAATCAAGAGAAAGATAGACATCCTTTCATCTGGTTTAGACTGATAGAAGAACATGCTGTCTGACAAGATCTCAATACAGAGTAGTCTGCTGTGGAGGGGGGGGGGGGGGGTAGGCATTCATGGAGGGCAAATGAAGCGTATGTTCTTAAGCCATAACAGAGATGAAATGCACAAATGTGAATGGGGGACGGTGAAAGTGGAGATGACAAAGTGCTTTATGACAAACTCCTGTTGAAACTGGGGGGAAAAAAGAATTTAGTTAAGGCGCATTTGTGTTAATATGCATGCCAAAATCAACTATTTTAGAGTGAACGTCATGATGTCAATCATCTAACAGTGTGAAAGCTCGGGTCCAGACTTTGTAAAATGTGTGTACTTTATTTTTATCATTTTTTTATGATTACTGATATTGTACGTATGTATGTATGTATGTATGTATGTATATGTGTGTGTGTGTGTAGGTGTGTGTGAGGGTGTGTGTGTGTGTAGGTGTGTGTGAGGGTGTGTGTATTAAATTGTATTCTTATTTCATACTTAGTTTCAAGATTGTAATTTCATTTGAGTTTGACAAAAGAAATATGTTTTAAAATGATGGACATTTAAAATATGCTACTTGTATGTGTACATTTTGAAGAAAAAAAGAAAATGTGTTATGATTTAAATTCATATTATTGGAGAATAGTGATAATTGAATATACTATAATATGACTAATGATAATGATTGTAAAAGCTGTAATTAAAATAACATACCTGTAACATGGTAGCAAAGGACTTCTTTTGGGTTGAGTAAAAGCTAAAGGTGTAGATACAGCCTTCTTGTCAAGTGTGTGCACTGTTTAACCAGTTCTGTCAGATGTGGAGTTAGTTTTTTTTTGTGTTTTGTTTTTTGTTTTACAATTTCGACAAAAGAAATGGGATCAAGACCTCACAAATCAAAACTACTTTGTAAAGAGGTAAAGACTGTCAAGTTCCCACTCTGGAAATCTTCTCAAAATCACCACACAACATAAAATAGGCTATTGTGGCAATGCATATTCATCCTTTACTTGTGCATCCATCCATCAATCAATATTCCAAAATTGCTGAATCCCTTTTGGGGACATGGGGGTACTGTTGGGGGAAGCCAGGGTACACCCCGTACGGGTTGTCAGTCTGTTGAAGGTGCATACAATCACACACATCCCCAGGTACAGACAATTTGGAGTCACCAATTACCATTTGAATTATATAAGAATACCCAGAATACCCAGCATTCACTGGAAGAACATGCAAACTCCTTACAGAAAAGTCCAAGGTGAGAAGAGGAGAGAGTCCTAACCACTACACCACTGTGCAGCCCTCCTCTGTCTAAATTCAAAATAACCCTCAACCCCTAAATTCAAGTTACCTATGTTTTAAGCAATGTTTCATTTGAGCTTGTTAGACATTTAGTAATGAGAAAGTGGTTTGCTTGTTTAACCAGCTAAAAACTCTACAAGTGAAAATCATGTTTTACAAGAGCAAGGTAAAACAGGTTTGTTACATTTCACATTGCTATAAAATAAAATAATTTTATCAAGAAGTTTTGATTTTTTAATTTAATTTGAAATGGTTTATTTCAAGCAATCAAACAGAAATAATACATAAAAACATTGCAATCATCAGTTATTCATACAATGACGTATCAAACTTGGGATAATTAGACATACAATTAATTATTACTTGAAAGGGAGTGGAAGGAAGCGAATTTATATGATCCCACCCCTGTTCTACCGTAACCATTTTATTACATGATTTATCATTATCCGGTTCATAACTTTATCAGACAGAATTAAGAATCCTTAGGTATCAATAAAGCACATGACGAAGGTGAATTACTTAAAATATGTAAAAAATAACTATTTTAGAAATCAACATGACAAATGCAGATCAGCTATCTAAAATATGAACAGATTATGTTAATTATAAAAACCATGCATATGATTAAAAATAATACTATATCAGTAAAATAGACATAACACTGTTTCAAAAATCTTTAAAGCAAAAATTGATCAAGTATCAAAAGTTAAGATTGTTTTTTCTTAGGGGCCATGGTCAGCTCTGTTTTTTGTTGGAGAAAATCAACTTTTAAGTCACTTGAAGATAGTTATAGAGCTGCCGTGAGCCATACCTGTCTGTGCTGAAGCCCGGAACCAGAAAAAAAAAAGTTAAAAGGATAAATTACATTACTGAATAAATGAAAGAGTTTATTAGTAACACTTTTCAAAAAAGAATTGACATTAACCATAGATAAAAAATTTGATGATATGACTACAATGTCTCAATATTTTTGTTAAACCTTTTTTTTTTTCCAAAAAACCCAAGACAAATCAGAGACTCCTGTTATTGCAGAAGCAACCCCGTGAAAAAAAATGTGAAAAACAATTTGTGGATCAGTCACGTGATTGCCGCTCTCCTCTGTGGAAGTTTAGCTTACTAAGACTGAAGGTAAGTGCCGTCTGCTGTCCAAGAAATCAGATGGTAAACACTTTTGGGAACCCTATGAGGCAGAAAGCTCTCAGAAAACAGATGTGGACGATCAAACTTGAATTAAATCTGAAAACTTAGTTATGGCCATGTGTTGTGTACAAATGTTACTAGAAGGCAATACTTATGTCAGCAAATGAAAAGCCAGGTTACCTCATATAACATGATATTACTGGAGTTCAAATGCTGCATTTGAGGAACTGTTGCCCTTTTACAATAATTAATAATGCAATAAAACAAAATTAAAACATACAGATTTATCAAAAGAAGAGGGAACATTTTGGCTTCTTACCCCACAGAAGTTAGGGATGATGTCATGCCAAAGGCAACGTTCCAGTTGTTTTTTTGATCAGAACCTTTTTGAGTTCCCAGCCTGAAACGCAGCTTCTCTCTGAAGACTACACAGCTGCAGCACTGTAAACACTTCCTCTGCCCATAAATCAGCATCACCCACTCCTTCCTTCTATTTCTCCACCACACACATATGAGCATGAGATAAACACCTTAAAACCCCAAACAGCTTTTGTCCGTTCCTCCAGTAATTATTTACCATCATTTATTGGGCAAATGACGCAGGGATTCCTTCGTTTTACATCTTCATTGTGAAGTGTTTATTTTTTTGTTCGGAGGACTGAATGGGAAACCAAGAAAGATTACTGTAAAAGTATATTGAAGACGATTTACAAATGCAAAGTGTATTGGGTAATGTCGAAATGTTTTTTCAAAAGTAACACTTTGCAACATGTCTACAGAAAACAATCTGTTATCAGAAGTTGCGTGCTTTTGGAAAGTTTCTGTTTCAGACTAAATAAGTCATAAAAAACAAAAAAATGTGTTATAATAATAAAAAAAAATTATATAAATGACTGAAGCGAATGAAATTCCAAAAGTTCAAATTTTCCAGCATCTTTACTTTTAAACAACTGTAAAAAACCCAAATACAAGGAGCACACAGGTCTTTCTTGTGGCACGCAATTCTGGTTAATCATGTAGAGATGGCTGACTCATGCTTACTTTACCGAAGCACCTCCTTCTCCTAACTCCATTTATAAGAGCACAAATTTGCTTTAGTTACAGCATTTCTCATTCAAACTTAACTATTCTCTATTTATTTAAATTATTTTTTTAGATATTTGTTTTCCTATCTATTTATTATTTTGCTTTCAAAAAGCCCTCTTAAAAAATATTCTGGAAATGCCTCTTTTTACCTGCTTCACATTCACTTTTTTACTAGTTTTTCCACTTTCCTTTGGGTTTTACATCCCAGATTCCAACCCTCTTTTACACTTTAACAGTCAGGACAGAGAGGTGCATCTTTACACAGGTATTTAAAATGTTTTATTGCTAAAAGAACCCTGCTTCTGATGAATAATGAGACCTTGATGCTCCTAAAGGACCTACGTTTAGATTTTTTGATTTTATTTTATTTATTGATTTTTGCTGCAGAAAATCACAGACGTGGGCTTTACCTGCAGATGAACTCGGATGGAAGAGTGACAGGAAATGATGCTCAGACTCCCTACAGTGAGTATTTGGTTGAAACGTTGAAAACTGAAGTGGAGGGTGAAAGGTTTAAGAAGGGATTTTTTTTCTGTTTTCAGGTGTGCTTCAGCTAAAATCAGTCAAACCAGGTCATGTTGTTATCAAAGGGCTGTCATCATCTCTATTTCTATGTGTAGACAGTGGAGGCCATTTAAAAGGACAGGTAAGAGAATCAGAGAAATGTCATCGTTCTGGGATTTTTTTCCCACTTTTTGACTTATTTCTGATCATTGTCAGGGTGTCTATAAAGAGGACGACTGCTCCTTCAGAGAGCTGCTGCTGGCAGATGGATACACTCGTTTCCTCTCCTCCAGTTATGGAATTCCTCTGTCTCTGGCATCGAGGCATTCCTCAGATCGTCCCTCTATCCCTTTCACTCGGTTTCTTCCACTCCGGAATACTTTACCGTCGGAGAGCCTGTCTGAGCAGCCATCCGACAATCAGAGGTTCTTCAACATGGACTCCGATGACCTCTTTGGGATGGCTCTAAATCCTGTAATCAGTCCTCATTTGTCAATGGAAAAGTAAAACACTATTCCAAACAGATTTAATATGTATTTATTTCCGTTTGGATGAAACTGTAGACTTGATTTTGCTGCTTCATCATTGTTGTCAAGTGATAACATTAATATTTATTTATTTATTTGTCATGTGTAATATGTAGGTCTTATTTAAAAGTTGAAACATTTTGTCCGCATTGAAATTACAGATACTGTGTTACATAAAAGTGTAAAAAGATACACTTGAACAACTCAAGTGTTTTTTCTATGACTGAATAAAAGTTAATATTATTTGAGAATTCATTTTGTTCACTCATTGAGCCAAACAAAATCCTATTATTCAGAAATTACAAAATAAATAATTTATGTAGGTCACAAAATGAGCACTATTTTTTGCATTTACCTTTTCTTAAAAACACAAATGATTCAATTAGTTGGTCGAGCATTTCAAATTATTTGTTGTAGATTTATACGACTATTTGAGATTATCAAACATTTTATGTTGTTTAAAATATGCTAAAGGAAACACAACTTTTTTTCTGAAACTAAAAATATTTTGGCCCTGCAGATTTGGTTTTAAACTGTCACATTTCATATATATAGATATATATCTATATATATCTATATATAGATATATATATATATTTTAATGTTTTTGTCATTGCTACACAAATAATACTTGATTAAGCCATGATTCTGCAGCTGCCACATATTTAATTTGTTCAACATTGGAAATGAAACACCCAGTAAGGGAAACTTAAACATTGCAGTAATAAAAAGAAAGCCTTATAAACAGGTTAGTAATATTACTACAAGTTGAATGTGTTTGGCTAATCTGCAATGAAATTTGTTTTATAGACTTTTAGCTTTTCTTATTTTTAAAATAAAACATTTCTGTTATTTATTTCTAAAAAAAAAATCAAGGCAGTTTACTTGTGGAAAGCTATACTTACCTTTACATTAATTATTTCTGTTTTGTTTTACATTTGTATTTCACTGTTTCTTCCTTTATTGACTGACAAAGTGAAACATCATTTCAACAGTTCACACGTTGATTGTATTTAGCAAAAAAATAATTGAAAAACAAAATCTTTATTTGATAGAAATTGGTGAGAGCACAAGTCAGCCCAGAAAACATTATTTTCCATAACTCTTCAACTTTGCACCAAATGCAATATTCAACCAATCAGCAGTGATTATGCCATTCCAGTGGTTTATTTCTTTTAAACTCTAAAAGTATAGCATTTTAACTGTTAATTTAAAAAATGTTGAGCTGTCATCTGTGAGATTTCAGTGTTTCTAGGATGCTTTATTGGTTTGTGGTGACACATGATGACTTAAAGGTCAACAATCTAAAAAGCTTTTAGTAATAATGACTAAGACATCACAGTTTTAAGGTACAAGCTTTTAGAAAATTAGACTAATCCAAGTTTGGCTATTCATAAAAAAGCACAATATTTCAAAAACATGACCCTGAGAATAAAAAACTGACTGAAAATGAGTTTTAAATGTAATTTACACAGCAATAAATAGTTGCAAATCAGTGTATTATTTGGTGGTGTAGGTCTGTAATTATCTCCAACCTGTTTGTAGATCATTGTTCTTATCTCAGTGAAATTTCTTTTGGCTTCTTGGACAAAACAGTCACTTTTGTCTAAACTTGAGTAACCAATGGTTCTCCTAGAAATGTATTGACCTTTCCATACTCCACAGTCAGATCTGCACAACGTCCACCAAGTAAAGTTCCGTTTAAGGGATTGCAGATTCCTTCAGATGCATTATACTCATCTTCTGGATCCCTATCGCCTTCCTCTATTTCATCTTCGTCAAGCTCCTCATCCTCCCACAGCATTGTCTGGACATGATTGTACTCAGTTTGATCTTCACATTCAGTCTCTCGATGGTAAAAGTAGCTGAAGTTGGACACAATGACAGGCACAGGCAGGGAAATAGTGAGCACGCCAGCAATGGCGCACATGGAGCCCACCATTTTACCCCACACTGTGGCTGGATACATGTCACCGTATCCCACGGTGGTCATGGTGACGACAGCCCACCAGAATCCGTGTGGGATGCTGACAAAGTCAGTGGTGTTGTGGTCGGCTTCAGCAAAGTATATGGCACTGGAGAAGAGAATGACACCAATGAACAGGAAAAAGATTAGCAGGCCGAGCTCTCGCATGCTCGCCCTCAGGGTCTGGCCCAGGATTTGAAGACCCTTGGAGTGCCGAGACAGCTTGAAGATCCTGAAGACTCTCACCAACCGGATGACTCTAATGATGGCCAAGGAAGTGCCTGGAGAGGAATCATTGGTTTTTGCTAGCTCTGTTCCCAGAGTAACAAAATAAGGCAAGATGGCGCTGAAATCAATGATGTTCATGATGTCCTTGAAGAAGCGCATTTTACTGGGAGCGCTTGCAAAGCGCATTACAAGTTCAAAGGAGAACCAGCAAATGCAAATGGTTTCCACAATGAAGAAAGGGTCATGGAAAATACTTGGTAAGGATGAACCGTTTTCAGAACCGTTCTTTGAATGTGAGTGGAAATCCTGTGGAGGCAAAAACACAATATACAGGTCAAGTGTTAAATATGCCCAAAAACAAATACCTAAAATCCAACTAACAAAGAAAACAAACTTTAACTTAAACTTTTTCCACTGAAAGATCCTAATTTTAATGATTTTTGTGATCTAACATGCTACATGCAAAATCATTAAAAGTCAGTCAAAGAATAAAGTCTCTGACCAAAAATCCAACCATCTATGATGGTATTAACTGTTCAAAACAACTTCCAAATGGTTTTCCATTTGCCATAAACTAGCACTGCACGCTTTGGAAGTAAAACGATTGATTGATTATTTGTTTATTGATTGTGCTCTCTGTATGAGATAACTCCAGATTCTGCAGGCAGCTTTGGATGTCTCCTATCTTTTCTATTTATTGTAACCTGTAACTTCTGCCTCCTGCCCCACAGAAGAGGTCTGACCCCTGCTACTGCCAAAATTTACAATCCAAATTAGGTTAACATGGATTAAAAGTCACATTTTGGTTAAAATTGACCACATAGAATAACATATTTGCATCTCAGTGCATAATGAGTGTATGCAAGAGTTGTATGCCTCTGTATTACAGTAGATTATGCTAACTGTCAGAAACCCATTTACATTTATTCTAGATCTTCAACGTAATATATCTCCAATTGTGGCATTCAGCTTCAGCATGTGCTTCCATCCATTCATTTTCAGAGCTTGCTAAATCCCTTTTAGGGTCATGGTGTTGCTGGAGCCAACCCAACTACTGTTGGGCAAAGGTGGGGTACACCCAGAACAGGTCGGGAATCTGTGCATGGCCCAGCATTGGCTTTTAAGCATATAAAGAACTATTTATGAAGTTCATTGTTTCTGCTAAGGAGAAACCCTTTGTAAGTATTAGTCCATGGAGAATGTTTAAAAATAGTTAAAATATTTAGTTTTATTGACATTTATATGTCATTTCTACAACTTAGTTGTTTTATGATAAATACATTTAGTCAGTAAGTTTTGTGTTTTCATCAAATTTTTTTATCTAAAGTCATTGTTTTAGTGCCAAAATAAGGTAAATTACTGGACGGTCTCACTAAAGCCTGATTCAACTAACCAAACAAGTATCTGGTTTAATTTTCTGTTGTCAAGAAAGAAATATAGACGTAATACCTAAAATTACAATTACAAAACTTTTACAAATCATTGTAAACATTTAACTGCAATGTTGTTGGTCTCTTGCCTCCAGAATCCTTTTTTTTTTTGACTATTACGCTTTTTTTTTTTTTAGATTAATGTTTCTATTATTCAGTACAATGTTGCTGTACTTATAAATAAAAATCCTAAATATTTTTTTATGTTTTGTCAGAATTTTATTTCACAAAGATTTCCGCATAGTTTGAAGGGATTGAAAACATTTTTATCAAAGCTAATAACAATTAAAATACAGTGTAAGTTGAGTTATAAATTATAAGTTACACAAAAATCAATTTAAACAGCATTAAATATGCTTTTCATAATGACAAAAAATAATAGTATATGAATAATTAATATATTTCATTTTTCTAAGTACATTAAGTTTGGATAAAACTTTGTTAAATGCAAGTGACTGTTGTCATCCAAGTTTTTATCTGAATAACTATTAAAAAATGAATGAATGAATGAATTAACTGACATGGATCGTCATTGAGAAGAGGTTATTTGTGTTGCACAATGCCAAAGGAATTTAATGTTACATAGTTCCACCATATTAGACTACAGATTTATACTTTCCATGATTAGTGGTTTGATTTATGACTCATAAATTGCTATTTTTTGCCTAGTGTACAGGCATCCTGTGTCCTCTTCAGAAATGTTTAATCCCCCCACACTGTAAGCTGCCTTTGATATACTATAGTCGAGGAGCTGTGGTAGAATACTGTGTTGAACTTCTCTTTGACACCTTCTTGTTGCTTCTCCCTTTTGGCAGCATCATAAAAGTGTTTGACATATGCAGCTTTCCAATCTTGTTTTCAGTCCACCTGTCGTTCCATCTGCCCTGTCAGTTAGCAATATATATTCTCACACTGGATGGAAGATTCACACTCAACGTCAAGTCCAAAGCATGATTACCAGTGGAATATATATATATAAAAGGATTTGTTTAGTTTGCCATGTTGTAAAAGATTTCGTTGTAGTTTAAATAAACTTTAAGTTTTGATTTTGACTTTCAGTAGCAGGTCACTGACAGTGTTTATTACTAAAGGTGTACACCTACAGAACATGTTGATCCAAGGGCTCTCCTAAGACTAAATATAACTGAGAGAAATCTCCGCAGAGAAACATGAGTGGCTCACTGCACTGCTCCTCGTCTATCGTCTCCTTTGTCACTATTCCCATCTCGCTTGGCTGCTGCTGACGGCTAGCATTGCAATGCAGTTGGGTGAGTATACCAACTTGCGGAGGAGTAAACTAGAGTCGGTTTCCTGGCAGCAGAGCCGGCCTGGCCCAGCACAGCATTCCTGAAGGAAAGTGTTAACATGAGCCAGACTATGCTACCCATCCTGGAAGACCTTTCATTTTCTGGTCATGAGCCACCCAACGCTTTGGCTCACCTTTGCTTAAGTGTAAGGTCACATGTGACCAAACATTAACACAACTAACTGTCCCCTGTCTCTTTCTCCACTTTCTATCATTAGCAAATCAGACCCTCCCATTACCCCTTGTACCCTTTAGCACTTCTTGAATCCAGATCAGATTTAACAGCGACTAAAATAATCACACTTTAAGCTTCCTGGAGACTCTCTTTTTCTTTGGTCTGCTTCCAGACATTTTGCTCAGTTGCTTCTTGTGCCAGACTTCCTCTGCCAAACACGCTCTCTAAGTTTGTGTTTATTTAAACACCTGCTTTCCGTCATATTGTGTTTCCACCAACCCAAATACTTAAATCACATTTGAAGGAGTGCCATGTGTCCTGATTGTTTGGACGTTTCTACAATTGTTAAGGGTCTATTTGGGTGTTAACCACAAATAAAGAAATCTTGATAGGAAAACGGAGAAAATGTCTATTTTTAATGTTAAACTGCAAAGAATATTTTTTAAAAACAATGCTTGAACAGAAAATGCTTTATAGCTTATGAATGTTTACATTAACATTTGTGACGTATTTCTTTTTTTTTTTTTTGGATAACAATTATTCCCCCTAATAATCTTATTATGCACAATTGCATTTTCACAAGTGCTGGCTGTGCATTGCTGCAAGATGATGGCTGTATGTTGTTTGGTCATACAGCTGCTTTTGCTGGAAAATTCCCTTTGAGTTCACATCCACACTTCTTTTAGTGTGTTTTAAGTGTCTGGGTTTAATAATCTATGCATGTATTTTGTATTTTTGTAGTCTGCTGCCAGCTTTTGTTTATACAACAAACACCTGTAAAGATCCAGCCAATAATACTGACTGTTATCTTTAGAGTTTGAAACAGCCATGGGTGTGGCTATAGGCTATCTGGATTAACTCATTGGACAGTGTGAACACAACAATATTGATTGACTTGAATTAGAATTTCTGGTGAGAAATTCAACTTTACACAGCTGTTAGTGGTAATAATAGCCCAATATATTGTACCTTCAGTGAGGAAGTAACTCTCACAGTTTAGTTTAGATGCCCCACCTTTTTGAAGATAGCCAATGAATTAAAAAGGGTAAAGGCTTTGTTGAGGATCAGACACATGGGGGGGGGGTTGAAGTTGAAGTGTGTTGTGTATAATTTTCTTCACAACAGTAGTTTTAACAAGGAGATTTTTCAGAAGTTTCAAAAGTATGAGCTTTGCCCATTAGGAAGGGCTCTCTACCTGCACTGCACATCTTTTGCTTTTATTTTGAAAATGTAATAGGTTAGATCTTATGTGCTGTTCTATGAAAGACCATCTGTTTAAGCTCAAGCAATGCAGAAAAAAAAAGCTTGGAATTTAACTTCAACCGAGCCTCCTCATTTTCTTCTCCTGAAATGAAATTCAATGGGAGGACTGATTACAAGAGGTTGGTTTTTAAAGAGAACAAATTCTCATTCTCATCTAATATTGTCTAATAAAGTCCAAATTCACACGAAAAGTAATGTTTTGTTCAGGTTGGTTACGCTTGATGTTTATAGGTTTATTTTCTATTCATCCAAACCTCTGGGTATTTTTCTTTAAAATGTGTTATTTTGATCAAAAGGCTAAAAATTAGGAGCAGTTTTTTTAAGTTGAAGTTGAGTGGACCGACAGATGGACCCAACAATACTCTGCCACACACCACCACCTTCACACCAGGCTTGGAAAAAACACATTCAGGTGACCGCTTCCAATGAAAACTCTGTGTATACGCACATGAACTGTCGTGTTTACCCATCGCTATGAACGTTTCCATTTTGAGGCTCTTCATACACATATTTGGTAGTGATATTGGAGAGATGTCCTTTTCAAAACATAGAAATGCTAACTGATTGAAAATTTGTTTGTTCTTGAATGCTCCACATATGCCTGGTGTGAATGTAGCTTACGAATCGTCTATTTTTATTAAGTTAGACAGGGCAGACTCCAGTCAACATCCCCAAGTCACGCTTCAGATTTTTTTTTTTTTCACACCAGCAATTATCCGTCCAGTATTTGTAAGTCTATGTCTTTCCAGCAGCACATTATTATATTATGTTTGCGCCCTGACTAGAATGAATTCATTACTGCCATGACTGCTCCAAGTGTCTCTGGGCCTTCAACATTTGTTCCTCCTTAATCGACTGTATAACATCAATGCCTATAAAAGAGACCTAAAACCTGTTTTAGAACCATCTGACTTTGTCAAACACGATAAGAAAAATTATAAGTCAAACCTCTTTATCAGCTTTCAGGGCAGGGATTGTCTCCAGACAGAAGATGAGGATAGACAACACGATCACCATGACGCTGATGATGGCGATGATTCGAGCACCTGATGAGGATTCTGGGTGCTCAAACAGCATCCACAGTTTTCTCTGGATCTCGTTGGATGGTAAAGGTCTCTCCTCCTCTTTTGGGAAACCTTCATCTTCCTTAAAGCGATTCAGGATTTCCTCTCCAAGCTCATAGAATCTGAGCTCATCCATGAAAATGTCCAAGGGTATGTTAGCAGGCCTGCGAAGCCTGCCGCCCGACTGGTAAAAATATAAGATGGCATCAAAACAAGCTCGGTTACGGTCCAAGAAGAGCTCATTTCGAAGTGGATCAAAGTATCGTGATCTCCTCCTAGGATCACCAAGCATGGAATCTGGGAACTGGGCTAAGGTACGGAGTTGAGTTTCGTAGCGCATTCCTGAGACATTGATGGCTAGTCTTTCCCCCAGCACCCATCCGTTTCTCCATAGGATACCTGAACGTCTGTCTTTTTTCCTTTCTTTTTCATTTCCGTTGTTCTCCTTCTCTCCTTTTTCCTCACTGTTAAGCTGGTTCTTCAGATGTTTGTCTTTCTCTACATGCTCCTCTTTTACTCCATCATTTCCATTGTCGGCCTGTTGGTCATTGTTTTCCATTGTTGATTCCATCCAAATCCCCCCCCCACAAAAAAAATCTAAGAGTCAATTTTCAGCAAATTTTTAAACACCTGGACAAAAAGTAAAACCAATCAAGAATCAATATTAATAAGTCAACAAGTCAAGGCAAAGTAAAAACATGGGAGGACTTATTCAGAAAAGTCTGTTTGGTCAATTTTTTTTTAAAATTTAGTATTGGAATAGATTTTATTCTTTAAAAAAAAAAATGAATAAAAGACAAACAAGCAAATGTGGTGTTCCGCATGAACACAGAAGTCACTCACTGGATGAAAAACAGCTGCTGACAGATGATGCCCCCAAAAAATCACATCGCTTGCCTCCTTCGACTCATCAGGTTGCCTTATCTTGTCTTCATCCTGTCTGCCTGTCACATGCACATCAGCTCCCGTTTGCTTGTGGTCAGCACAGGTTCCTCTGTGTCAGGTTAACTCACTATAGCGGACTGGACACCAACTTAGCTTCCAGTTGTTTGCTTTGGGAACACAGAGGATCGTGCCCTGTCCCTTGCTGTCTCACGTTGTCCGTCATGAAAATTAGTGGGAATGCTGCCGTGCTGAAATCGGACCCCTAACGGATCCCTCCTACCCCTCCCTGTTCTTTCGCTCCCTTTTAGCCATGAGGCATGACAACATTCAACCTTCATATCAAATGTCACATTCGTTCCGCAAGGAGCGGCTCCTTGACAGACAGGAAACTTGATTTGGATTTATTGTTCCATTCTAATACAAATAAATCTGTTAAAACAGAAAACAATGTCACAATCATTTATAAAGGTGACAGTAACATTCACATGGAGTAAAATGAAGTATCAAATTGCCATTTAAGGGGAAATATCACATTTATCAGGGCTAAACAGGCATAAATTAAATCAGATTTTCAACAGAAGATGTATCGTAAAAAAATCTACTATATATTCTCTAAAATCTTTAAAGACTAAATTATTTTTTGTTTCTTTCGAGCATTTCTGAATAGTTTTGTCATATTTTCAAATTTTAGAAATTTACTTAAAAATGTCATAAATCTTACTGCTTATTCTCACTTTTTCATTGTTTTCTTTAGTTTTTAATTTCTTAATTTATATTTGCTTGACAAGGAAATTAGATTTTTGTTTTTCTTCCAATTTTCTGAATTCAGTCGATTAAATTCAGTTGTTAAATAGTTTTTTTCTGTTTTGTAATAAACAATCCGCTCATGTTTTGTATAATTTACTTCCTGTTAGACCTGTCTTCATTCGTCAAGTTCTACAATCTCTTCTACTTTGTTTACCATTCATACATGATGGACTAAAATAGATGTTTCATGGTTTAATTTATTAAAATACTAAAGTTGACTCATAAAATAATCGCTTCATAAACTGAAAAACCTTTACCAGGAATTTCTGAAAAGTGTCAGTAAAAAAATAAGAATATAACTCCGCTTGTAGTTAAGGTTAGCAGGGCTTTATGCATGTTCCCTTTTAATGTATTTAGACTGTGTCACACAGTTTATCACAGTCTCACAGGCTGACAAAGACTTTTCAGTCAAAGTGGGGATAAGTGTCTTATTCAAGGACAATAACTGTCAACGAACTCTTTGACAGAATACAGCCTCTCTGTAGTCATATGTTTCTGTTATAAAACTTGATTTCATTTAAATGTTTATTAATAATTTTAGATAGTTACACCCATTCCAAACCCATACAACAGATTAGCCTCATCTAAGTATTTGCTATAAAGATCATTTTAATGAGGAAATCGCACAGCTCTGATTTTTGGGTAAATTTTGAGATACATAAAATAATCGTACTTCACTGCTTTTCCTGATAAACAATCAGACAGTACTACTTTTTTCCACCAGAGGGAGGTGAAGGTTTTTTTCTTTTTTTATACATTTATATTGCAGGGAAAATACTGAAAGAGGCTTTTACTGACATTTCCTCACAGCTGCCTTCACTTAGTGGAAAACCTCACTTCTCATAGGGCTGATGGGTCACATGAAAGTTTGATCACGTTTCAGGAGCCAATGAGATCCTTAAAAATGCCTTCAGTGCCATCTAAAATATCTACGCAGTAAAGTGGAGGAATATAGATTAACCTGTAGAAAATAATCTTTTTTTGCTTCAATTTTAAACCTTTAGAATCCTTACAACTGCATCTCATTATAATGCACTATGTAATTTACTTTAATTGCTCTTTTAATACCTGAAATCTTTAGAACTGTAACAAAAGTCCAGTAGAAGAAAACAAAAAAAAATTTTCAAGCTCAATGTTTTTACAATTAAGCTGCCCATATACTTAAATAATTATTTTAAAAACCAGACAGATGATTTAAATAAAACATCAATCCGATTTAAACAGCAAACCTTTTGAAGTTCTTTGTCTGAAATTCTACTCAAAAACGTAATGTGATACAATCTAATGCAGCTGATTTGTTTGTTTGTTTGTTTGGGCATCTCTTTAAAAACTTAGAAAATGCAATTTTTGCGTTAATTTTCACAGAGGAGGGTAAACAGATCCAGTGTGTCGGATGTTTGGATCAAGTTTCAGCTACTGGATATGAAACAGCAGGAACTCTACCGGAATTATCACATCAGTTACAGAAAGATCAGACACAGATGACTTTAACATCCTGTAAAGGATTACGTGTTTAGCCCAAAAATAGAGACAAAGAACAATCCCTCACACTTATAAACTTCTTGTCTTGCATTGAAACACAGCATGTTCTCAAACCTTCAGTCTCATCTGATCTGTCATGCTTTTGTTTCTCGGAAGACTTTGGATTTTCATTCTGCCTCCACTTCAAGTGTTATCGTGTCAGTCACTGTGACATGGTTTTGTGCTCCTGACAAGGGCATGGATAAACTGTCACAATCAGAACAAACCCCTTTTATCAATCATGCTAAATTCCTTTGTACAAAATCCCCCATTTCAGTTAAAAAAGAAAAATCTGCCTACTCAACAAAAGAAAGACACAAAATCAAGGTTAAATTTTCATTTATTTTAAGTCGACTTCAATGATTTTTAAGCAGTTTTAATGTCTCTGAGAAAAGCATCTCCCGACTGTTAATCAGTTATTCCTTCAAGCTGCTATGAAGATTGGTTCACATTAGATCGTGTTAACATTCATACATAAGTCTCAATAGTAGAAATATGTTCAATTATGATGATTTATTGATATGTATCTATTTTTTCTTGAAAATATAAAAAGATAAGTAATGAACATTCCATTGAAATATACTTTATACAGTTCTTGATGATTTGTTCTTTGTGTCCCAACATTTCAAAAATGAAATCTGGCTTAAGTCACAACTAGATGCTCCAGTGACCTCCTCTTCTTCCCATTCACACTCCTACTAAGACCACAGTACAATGAACCAGTACTTAAGTCTGTTTTATACATTTGATAGCATGTAAAATTAATCTTTGGAATGCTTACATTAATGCAAATAACAATAAATGGTATTTATGTATATAGATTTGATGCTTTTTTTCTAAAGAAAATAACGTTTAGTACGTTAGAAAAATGTATTCAGTTTGATATAATTTCCTCTAAAATAAATCTGGTCATATTAATTTGTTAAAATAAATTATCTTTAGACAAGACTGATTGCTAGGTAATTCTATGGAAAGCCATAGCGCCACTACACATGTGGTTGCAATCATCTGAACTGATGGCTGCACAGCAATACAGTAAGTGTCAATCAGCGGCATTCGTGGTGCAGATTGCATACAATTTCCCCAACAAAAAGGATCATACGGAAACATATTAAACAGAAACAGGCAAGAAGAAAAGAAATTGGACAGGATGTAAGTGGGAACAATCATAGGACAGCCTCTAAAGAACCTACAGAGGAAATGTCATAATAATGTGCTGAAGCACAGTTACTGTCTATGCGACCTACTTATCATCTAAAGCATTTTTATTTATTTGGGTTGTATGAGGTGGTATGTTCTCTAACAGATTGCAACTCTTTTGGAAATAAAACAGACTTAGCACTCTCGACATTGTAACCCATTCGGCTGAACGTGTCTAAATCAAATGGCAGTATTATGCATTGGAAAAGAAAGACATCTTTTTTCAGTCTCACATTGGCAGAGCAGTCACAAAGTGGAGGAATATAGACATGGCTGGCCTAACAGTGAGGGAATGCTGTTAGAAAAAGACACTACGTGGCCAGAAAAGCACAAACAGCTGGGTGAAGCACAAAGATTTCACAGCTGTGCACACTACCTCTAAAACGCTCATGAACATCCATGTGACCATCCGAGCCATAGTAGGCCGATGCCTTCAAATAATGGGAACTGAAAGCTTCAAAAGAGAGAGGACCAAAACAAAACCATTTCCTGCAAATTGACAAAAGTTTACACACCCTGTAAAACCAGCACATTAATCAACAGAGCTGTTTAATACTGTCAGAAGTCTATATCACAAGGACTCTCATGTTCTGGTGAGCCTCCCACTGAAATAAACTGGGAATGGTAAGAGGACCATTCAGCTGCCTGAGCTGAGCCCCGGACCAGCAGGGTCTTAAACTCACTAGGGATACAAATACTGCTTGATTCTAATCTATCTTCTCTTCACTAGTAACCTCCATCTCTCACTCTCTGACATCATTTTTGGAAGCTCTGAGTCTCTTTGATTTGCTCTTCTATGGCGGCATTGTGTACGGCAACGAGCTAGCCAGCAGGAGACGGCAACTCTAAAAAACAATGGTGGATGCAAAAGACCTGACCATCTAAAGGAACAAAGACGAGCTACCTCTACACACTCATGCTGACACTGCGAGTGTGAGTAGTTTTCAGTTGCCTCTCTGAGGAAGACGTTTCTGCTCTACATACAACACGGCACAGTGTTTATATTTACCGGGGCAAGATTCATGACAATGACAGAAGGTTAGGGGGAAATGTCAAGACTCCGTTCCCCCTTAAGAGAGATTATCAAGTCATAATGCATGCGTTTTTTTACACATCACTGTGAGGTGTTCACATTATTGTTGCCTATATACTAGAATTCATTATGATTAAAAGAAACTGCAAAAACACCTACATCCACACACTATTGGCACACCTGAGTCCTTAAAACAACATCAAAACTTTGGAATGGCAGTTTGTTCCACGCAAAACCTGAAATCTTTCCTGATTCTTTGAAAGTGTAGCATCCTCCCTTATGTCACTAATCTTTACTGGGTGAGCTACATCTAGGATTTTGCTTTTCAACTCAGTGCAAGTGGAACGGAACTGCCTATCCTAACAAAACCCTTCCATCCATTCAGGGCACTCAAGGCCCTTTGAAAATCCTCTCAAGGCTTGAGCTTTGAAGACGCTTCAAGGACTCGAGGTTCTCCGTTTTTACCTGCTACAGTCATGTGACAACTCTAGTATTATTGCCAAATTAAAGTAAAGAAAGCAAACCATGACTACTTATCAACACTGTGATATGGAGAGCTGTTGTTTTAGAACTACTGCTGTTCTGCTACGGAAGTTGTGCAAAGAAACTCAGAAAGAAACATGGTGATCAACAACAATAAGTGTCCTTTGCACAGATGCTACAGGCAAAGGCTATTGATTGAATATTTTAGAAAATATACTGCGTAATGCATTACAAATAAAAGTATGGCAGAGATCATAAACACTGGAATGAAGAGTGTAGGGCAGTAATAGCAGAGAGATTTCATTAAACAAAACATAGTTTTGGGGTGTACTTTGCAAACATACATGTTTCAATATTCACATTTTTTTACTTTTCAAAACAAAATATAGCTCTTCTCTTTCATTATAATCTTTTTTTAAAACATTAATTGCATATAACACTTTTTTAATTGTTTTATATATACTTTTTTGTATCTCTAGCACCCTTGTCTTCAACTAAGGGCTTGCAGAAAAGACAGTCATGCAAAGTTGTCATGCTGGTAAACAAAGTTACAAAAATGCATTATCTTTTTTTTATTTGTTTTACTTTGTGTCCATCCTTTGTCTTCCCCATGTCTGTGCAAGAAAGACTCAGTCTTTGCTTAATGTTTTTCAAAAAAAAAAACGAACAAAAGAAAGAGACAAAATAGGGAACAAAAAAGACATTTCCCAGTGCTTCTGGGGTAAAAATGTTGCACACCCCTCATGAGGAATATTTATTTGGATCCTTTTTTTTTCTGGAACTCCATTTCACAAATGCAAATCTTCTTTTCACATTTGCGTTGGACTTTTATTCCTGCGTTCCCGGACCTTTCCATCCTCTGACGTCATGAAGAGCTGTAGAATTGTTTATCAAAATATAGATTTGTTCTCTTTGTACACGTCCGTGCTCACTCTACTCTTGGTCCATTTCTTCTCATTTTACCCTTTTGCCGAAAGGCTTTGCTAATCTTTATCTGGACACTGACTTGCCAGTGAAGCAGTTGTTGATAGCAAGAGGGACAAGAGAGAGACAGGGCAGTATGCGTCTGGAGAATGTTATGCCGTATTGGCAGTGTTGATCTCTATGTTGGGAAACATATTTGTCAGATTGGTCCCTTTCAAAATAAGACAGGAGCTGAAACCAGTCCTTGATTATACACACCTGTGTGGGAGAATTCACTTTAAATTAGGCAGGCTAGCACAACAGACTGACGTCACTGTTTCTTTTGATTCTGTGAGTCATTTGTTTTTGTGACAGCGTCAGTCTGTTAACGATAAGAAAAGACTTAATTGTGCATATGTGCATCCAGATGTAGGATGAGTGGCAGTTAAAGAACAGAGGGACAATGGTCAGTTTAACAACGAGGCTTCTGTCCTCTCTGCATTGAATATTTCTCCCAATCTACTATACAATACAGTTGGCCGTTCAGCAAGTGCATGCCATAGGACCTTTGGTATCCCACTTAGATTTTCGTGCAAGTCTACATGAGTACATGAGAGATAAAATGGGCCTTTTTCATCCACGGTGAGAGATTACACATCCATGATTTGAGCTGATGCTACATATGCTTCATTACCACAGGTGAGGGGGGCAGTGTTTCAATCTCATTGAAGCTAATGGAAGACACAGGTTCTATACAAGTGCTAACTTTGACACAGAGCTGTTTGAGGGTGCTGTTCAATACAGTGTGATTGATCTCATAATTGTGCATTTATGGGATGTCATGTAATGAATAAGGTCCATCTTTTGACTCTCATGTACTCTTTCTTTTTTTTTTCTTCACTGGAAAGCAACCCAAGAGGAAAATGACATCTAGAAGATCCGTTGAATGCATAAATTCCTCAGTATGTGAGCTGTTGATGGATTGAATCCAGCCAACAGATGCTACAATATGTTAGCAGAGATGCTACATTGTTCAAGCAATCCAGTTGAAGACAATTGTTTTTTTTTTATATCCTTTTCATTGTTTTGTTTTTTCCAGAAACTCATGGAGGTTCTCAGCTGCTCAGAACTGTCGTCAGCGCCGAGTTGCTTAAGATGGGTTTTATAATGTTACCAAGAGGAATGCCATCTGGAATGTGTAATTAAGAGTCCTTTCCTCTTCAAAAGTGTGTCAGTGCTCAGTATGTTTGCAAAAAAAAGAAGAAGAAAAAAAGGACGTGGGAAGAAAAAATAGTCAGTTGGAGAGTAGTCAAAGGTGTGGATGGAAATCCAAGAGCCTGTTTTGGTAGCAGTGTAAGGAGCAGACCATGTAATATATATATATAGATTTTTTCTTACTCAAGATTAACCTCTGGTCTCTCTTGTCACCCCAAAGATCTCCTTTAAACTGTCCATCCGTGACATGCTGCTGCTTAGGTGGCTTCCACTGCAAATTTGTCTACTGGTTACCGACTCCTCATATGAGAGAAGGCGAATGCTAGAAACTTAACACTGCAAAGACAAAAACAGAAATCTGTTACCATTCAGTAAACATACAATATGTAAAAGAAAAGTAAGAACACCAACACTCAGCTTGTAACATTATGAGTAATAGTAGTATCTAAATGGATTTATAGTAAATGTATGTTTAAAACTAGCCAATTATTTGGATTGCCACAACACAGTTTCATAATGTTACTGTCATTATGCAGAAGAGTGTAATAATCAGGGATTACCATTACCTGTGAACTGCAGGTTAAACTGTGTCAGAATGAAGTACACACGTTTAAACAATAACTACAAGAAGCTACAAAAACACTCTATGGCATATAAATGCGCACACAAAATATTAGCATGTACTGCAAGTTAGAGGTAAACAGCAAAAAGAGAACTTTAGACATTGAAATTGTGGTTTTTAAGAACAAAAACAGCAAAGTAAGTGCATTAAAATCCCAGCAAGCTCACCTCTATTCACCAAGTTACCTGGACATGTGCAAACATTTTCAACTGAATGGATATTTAAGTCCAAAAATATTTTCTGATAACTGTTACTTAACAACAACAGTTCTAAAGGGGTTTGCTATTATAAATAATTCCTGTATATTACTGGATGATACTTTATCAACATTGATGCGGCGTCATTTGCAGACAAATGTCATGATTACTACTTTTCCAGCGTCCTCTTCATCTTGTTCTTCTTTCCTTCTCTGCACAGATGATTATTTGTCCGAAGTCCATCGTTTTAAGAAAAAAAATTAAAGAGACGGTGCACACGTGGACATTTAAACACTTTGTATGAAACATATCTTCTTAATTTGGTCCCTATTAAAGATCGAGTATTGTATTTGATTAGGATTCACAGCTTAGTGAGTGAATGTGTTGATGCAACAAGTTAATTAATAGTAAATAGGTGCAAATTTGAATAAAGCCAAAAAGTCAAAGGGCAGTCATTTGATAAACACTAGTAGATTTGTTTTTTATTTAACTGAGAGATTTTTTTTAAAATAAGTATGGAATAACAGCTGACGAAAATGCATACGTCAAAGCCATTATCCCGCTAATCATTTAATCCACTTTTTTTAAAAAAAGGTGTGCCAGCAAAGGCATTATTTTTTAACCAGCGACATTCTTTTTCTGGTCAGTATGCGGAATTTTTAAGAATTCTAAAATACTGGTTGCATCTTGTGGAAATGTGGCAATGGAATTGTGTTTAAAAGCTAAAAACATAAATTATAATTCATCAAAAAGATCTTTTAAGATCTACTCAAATTATACAAGTACAATGTAATATTAAGAATAAACCAGATAAAATAAAAAGAGAAAAAATCTTAAACATGAAAACAGAAACAGCTCCACTCCAGATGAAATTGTACATATTGGATCATTATGGTCAACACTCACAAGCTATAAACTTCATTCCATATAACTTTTAATGTTTTTAGATGTGTAAATACAGATTTTTACATACAATGTAATGACCACTGATCTATTCAAGCAGTGCTTTAAAAATGTAGCTAGTTAAATCCAGCTGGGTTGTATCCTGAATGACATCACAGCCTAAAGAGGCCTCATAGAGGCAACAAATGCCTTTTTTTATTAACAAGAATATTTATTTATCACAACTAGTGATCAAGATTACATCTAAACACAGTTATGACACTCTTATCAGTTTTGTAGACAGCAAAAATCAAATACGACCAATCACATGATGCAAGTGATGCAAATGAAAGCTAGGTGTGAGATTGTGTTAATCTTTTCCTTTTGCTGTAAAAGCTTAAGGAACGCATTGCATACTTTTCTTTACAGTACAAAAAAATTGACATTCTAGATATCTACAAAATGTCAAATCCACACTGTGGAATCTTTTCATGTTTAGGGGGTATAAATGTGCGTTTGCAGGTTTTTCTTTAAGAGCAATGGTGATAACAAGAGCTACAGGCTGTGATTGGCTGGGATTTAAGCATGGCCAAAACACAAAGAAACAAACTGTCCATATAACTTATTACATGTTCATAAAAAAAGTGTATTTTCACAATAAACTAAACATTTTACCGTCCAAGAGATTTCCAATCAAGGAGCAATAAAAAGTGCATTGAATAATTAAACAAAAAACTGCATCTCTCATTTTTTTCACAATACAACTGTAAAACAACTCAACACTTAGAACAGTTTATAAAAAAAATAGGACAAATGGGCCTCAATAAACTGCATTGTAGATCCAGTAAGATGTTACATTTGACATTTACTTTGGAACAATTTGACTTAAAGTACCACAGATTTAAACAAACATCAAAGTGTTTCCTATTTTTTTTTTTACTGCATATCAACAAAGATATGTGTTATATGTGAGTGTCTGGAAGCACATGGATATTAGACAAAATAGCAATCAAGCTTAAAGATTGTACCAAATAATAATATTGCAACCTGATTAAATAGGTACTTGTTCTTCTTAGTTGGACATTTCTGCTCCTGGAGTTGACAGTTTAAATTAAAAGTTTATATATCCTTATATATAACCATCTTTGAACAAAATGTGACAAGTCAGTGGTACAGAGTCAGTTTTTACACATGTTACAAACAGCAGTGATGAAAATATAAAGGATTTACAAAAGTAAAAGCTTTAAAATGTCTGGTACCACATAAAAAAGGAATGCAACAAGAAAAATGGTTCTTGTCGTAATGCTTTGATCACACCTGGAATAGCTGAATCAAAGATCGTAGTTTGAATCTGTGCGTTTCTCTGCTTAAAAATGTATTGATATACCTATAAATGTGCATGCAATCCAGCATAAAATGATTGTATGTGTTATTGCATATGTAAATGTAATATTACTTTTTTTTTTGCTCCTAAGTACACATATGTTTATTGACATGGAAAAGGTGGAAGTGAAAGGGATACACTTATTCATAAAACTAACAATTTGGGTTTGTAGGGAATACTTACTTTTACATTAAAAGTCTGTTTTGTTTTGTATTGTATAATATAGATTTTTGTTTCTGTATTGCGCAATCTTAATTAATATTACATATTACATTTTGGTTCTTATTTATTTTTCAATATTTTAAGAAAATATTTCAAATGAGAATAAATAAGTGGAAATTTTTTAATGAGGTCCGCTCATGTGTTCAGTTGGTTTAAGTTTTATTAAAAATCTGTTTCTTACATGCAAAATGTCAACGTTAATTATGAATTATGAATACTGATTGTTAGTAAAGTGCTTGTACTTTTTTTACATTTTGTATTAAACAATAGCATTCCGTGTCTGGAATTTTCTTTTTTTTAAGTTGTTACTCTGGAAAGCCTTCTAAATTTGTTGCCCTTAGTCTTATTTCAAAAATTATAGCTGTTAGCTGTATAGCAAATGTTATAGCTGTCCCAATTATTTTTTAAAGGTCTATTCAGTCATTGTAGTTTCCTTTACAATAATTTACATTAACTATGAGACCCATGGCCCCTCCTTAATACATTCTTCATAAGTATATGTATGATGTACTGAGACCTTTAAGTCAATTAATGGAATTTCCGGGCAAAGCTAAAAATCTGTTAGAATTGGGTATTCTTTGTCAATGTTTAAATAAAAATTCAATGATAACCACCTCTGTCTTGATTAGAACCACCAAATCACTTCACCAAACTACTCTAACCTAACCAGAAGTTTTATTTTGAAATAAAACACATTTTACTGGTATTTCCATTAAAGCTAACAGTAACAATGTTTTTTTTTTTGTTTTTTTTTTGCTTATTTATGAATTTAGGTAGTCTTGGGTATTGTTTTTAGATTTCTTACTCTCTTTGCTCAAAGCCAAGCAAAAGTTTGACCTTTTTCCAAAGCTACAGCATGTGCTATCTTGGTTTGATGATAAAAAGAAATTGCACTCTACTTTAATTAGGCCTTAAATAACAGTCTATGGGGAGTATACATTGCAGCACTTTTTCTATATGATCTCTTACTGGTTTAATAAAGGTGGCAGCTTTATGCTTTTGATGAAGATATTATTATTAATTATGCTAAAGTATTTTCCTATGAGCTTTGAGAAACACACTCTCAGGAATAACAAATAGAACTTTAAATGTATACTAATGGAAACAAGTTCTTATGGATCATATTAGGAATGAAATTATAAATATTTTTGTATTCTTTTTAAAATACAACTTCACTTTGTGTCTATTTTTTAAGCTTTAGACATTAGATTGTTTAAATTATCCAAATAAGGTTCAGTAATGTTATAGAAGCTCCATCAAATCAATAACGTTTTCTTTGGCTAAATGAACGTCTTCTCTCACTATAGTTCTAAGCATAGTTTGGTCCAAAACATAGATATGAATCTAAATAACTTAATATTGAAAGTACCTTCCTTTGTTTTTTCTTATTCAAAATTATATTTTTCAGTATCTATAAAGCTAGATTTTACCCAATCTGCACACCTAGTGCATGTATCACAACCTGAAGAACTCGCACAACAAGACATAATTTCACTATTAGGTTCCTTTTTTTCTTATTGCTCTTGTATTTGCATGATGTCCTCTGCAATAAATGGAAGCATCTGAGAGGTTAGGTCTAATTTGGGTTTACAAAATGGAGGGGATGGGGGAACGACAGCGGCGCAGTTGTCTCGGGGTCTCGTAGTTCTCAAAGGGGGGACTGGTGATTGGGGCGAGTCGCAGAGATGATCCAGCCATTCCAGATATGTTATTGAGACTGCGAGATTTCTCATGGCCTGTCGCTTCAGCAAAAAAATTTGAACCCATATTTGTGCCAGTTTGATATATTGTGACATACAAAAAAAAAAATATGAGAAAAAACAAAAGTTTAAAAGTTTAAATAGTCAAAGAATTTTAAAATATAAATTTAAAATGATGCAAAAAAATTAAATAAATATTGCAAATGTTATTAAATCATATATAAAGGACACATATGGACAGAAAGAGACAAGACAGACAAGACAAAACAGGAAAATGTAAGTTATGATATGCCTTTTTTTCTCAAGACAAATCTAAATATTCATTTTAAGTTATCCAACACCAATTGTAGGCCCTTTGCATAAATCACCCAAAAGAATGACACAATTTGGGTGTTTTAGACAATTATTTGGCCAACTGTACACAGTTCAAAACAAAGACATGGATATTATAGGTGTAGTTTAGCGATTGACCGAATGAAGTTTAAAAAATGAATTACCTTTTTCAAAATAGGCCAATTAGAAAACAATTCATTGCCTTTCATTATGTTTTAGCACACGATTTTGTAAACTTCAAATGGCCAACATGAAAATAATGTTTCTACAAAATGTAAAAACGATTTCTGTTTGCCAGCAATTACATCCTTTGAAGGATATTGGTTTATGTTTTAGTTACAGAGGGAAATGACACATGGGGGAGAAAAAAAAGGATTTATGACTAAATCCAGCAGCACAAGTGAACTTGAAGAGCAATTCGTGCACTGCTCACAATATTTTTGTCCTAAAGGTCACTTGCATCTGTCCTTTCCCACTGCAATATTGTAGTGAAATAGCATGCAGACGATAAGTTCTTCCTGTAGGGGGCAGCCAAAGAGAAGTGCTATGTGTTGTTGCATCAAATGAGGTGAAATACGCCATTGGTGGGCTGTAGTCACCCACCAATGATTATCTTACCATATAATGGATGGAGGATTGCAGTTTTAATCAATAATCTGTGTTTATTTGTTGATTTATCAATTTTTGCATAAAGAATGTGATACATTTTAAAAAAGCTCCAACCATCATATGGTCACATTCAGACAAGTAACACCCACTGATACACTATGACACCCTTTGTGCCTTCCTGCTAAAAAAGGGGAAATATTGTATAAATTTTAATTTTTTAATTTTTATTTTTTTTTTCATTATTTTGACTGACTCACACATAATAGGCAGAGGGTAGCAGGGTAAAATATTTATGATGCTTTTTCACTGGGCTTCAGATACGTTGTGCCACACAGAGATTTCTGAGAAGCTCAGCCAAATCTGTGTTGCATTTGTCTAAGGTTTAAAATATATTTTAAAAATCCAAAACAAGTTATCCTTCACAATTTTTTGGAAATCTTAGCAGTGCAGGTGTTTGCTGAGTATTTAATGGAGCACAGTAGGAAATTAGTACAAGTTTGTGAGGTGGAAGAAGAAAAAAACAAAAATGTTTAGATAAATGAGAATGAGCTGGAATTTTTATCCATCCCTTTAAAGCAAATTTTTTTTACCTTTTTCTGACTCCTCAAGGTCCAGTTTTAAAAATTGTTTATAGGAACTTTTCCTATTATATTATATTATATTATATTATATTATATTATATTATATTATATTATATTATATTATATTATATTATATTATATTATATTATATTATATTATATTATATTATATTATATTATATTATATTATATTATATTACATAGTATAACTAAAAAAATGAATATTTAAATACTTGGCACAGGGTCTCCCTGTTTAATGGATTAAATTGTTAAAAAAAAAAAGGAAATTCAGAATCAGGCCAGTATTGAGTGCAACCCCCCCCCCCCCCCCCCCCACACACACACACACACACACATTAACACATTTCTTTTTCTACCAAGCTACTCAGTCAAATTCTTTAGACTAATAAAAACATATAATCACTCAGCAGGAGTTTCCTAGAAAAGGGGCAATAAGTGGATCCATCCCAGCCAACATGTTCTCTTTAAATATAACTGCAAGGCTCAGCAAATGGACAAGAGTGCTTTCATCCATTTGTGGCGTAAAAATATGGCTGCTGCAACTTCAACATGTCCCAGTTCCCAAAGGTAATCTGCAAACTTTGCAAAGTGCAGTGGACCACTTTGCAGTAAAATCTAAGTCTGTTCAAACACACCACTGTTTTTTTTTAATCTGAACTCTCTGCAGTTCATTTCAAAGAATCCACTTCTTTTCTTTGCTTCATTAAGGGTTTTTTCTTCAATTGCTCACGATTTTAGAGCTTGATTTCTCCCTGATCATGATAACTATCCTCCCTGCATACATGTTGCACATATTTAGTGTAATAAATTATTTAAAAATGGCTGTGACATTTGTGTACCATAACAGTTTGGATATAAATAACTGAAACAATTAATTTCACTCAATTCTGGAGAGATTCCAAACATTTCAGCTCCATAGAAATATTTGTGTCTTAAAAATCATAAAATTATTACATTTCACTTTGGTTTTGGCAATATAAAATTATACATATTTCTTGTTTGTTACACTTCCCTAGAGTATAATTTTAGATAATCAGCTAAAAGCAGGAAACAAATAAAAAGAAATGGAAAGCAATTCCTAAGGAATACTGTGCTTTCCAACCTTTTCCTTCTTTAATTTTCTGTTTGTGAGCACAACACTTTATAAAACCCATTTAGAACTTTTAAACAAATAAAAACTAAAGATTTTTATCCGTCTTTTGCAGGTTGTCAGTTTGTTCTCTTGAAAATAAACGTTATTAACAACAACATCAGTGTTAGTTGGGTATTCTGAGGTTCTCCGTCAGGGGAAATGGTTAGTCTGGCTCAGTGATGACATAATTTCTCACACTTAATTTACACTATGGAGGGAATATGTACCTACCTACAGTCAGACTTTAGTTACACTTGCACTGCAGTGGCGGCCTGGGAATGGGATGAAGAATGAGTGTTAATCACAGAAGGAGTAGGTCATGCTGAGAGGAAGCAGGAAAAGAAAAGGAGCTGCAAATATTGTGGCTAGGAATATTCATACTGGGCTATTTGTGGTTAACAGCGGTGGCTATAAAAAAAAGATTGTGTCCAACATTATCTTTGGAAATGACAGGCTTAAATCCTATATATGGATAGAGAAAAAACACCAGTCTCCATCATTTCATAAATACGTGTTTGCCGTGGAGCAAAAAATAAACTGTTCTGATACCTCCAAACACGGTATAATTTATACATGGAATAAATTGCTTGTTAAAGATAGTGTGGTCTCCTATTACCCATAGTAAAAAGTATTGATCTTTTCATCATGAGGACCCACAAGTAGCCCAGATAAAGAGCCTGATATCTTCAGGAGAAACTAGATGCCATAGATTTACTTGTGCCTTGCCTCATCCCCTGAGGCTTATGTAGGTCAGGAACCTGTACACAACCGGTTAAAATTAAACCTCAGATCTACTTAATTACCATCATACACTTATCTAATATTAATATTTGTAGATGCAGTTCATTGCTTCTTTTACATAGCAAAAAAAAAAGTCCTAGACAGAATATTTGCAGAGTTTTGGAGTGAAACCTAAGGTGAAACACTTAAAAGATGACAATGAAAAAGGATTTAACATACAGTGAGAACTCAAAAGGAGAAAAATTATTACAATGCAGACATCTTTTTGCACAAATTGCAAAAAAAGTTCCTGAAAATAAAAATGAAAAGGTTTGGTCGTAGGTTATTGTAAACAGGGTTCTGCAATAAAAAATGCATTAAACAAATAAAGACTATATATAAATAAAATATATATAATAAAATATATATTTTAAAAAAAATCAAAATTACTGTCAGAATTATGAATAGTAAATAATAAAAGTGAAAATGAAGAGTGAATAATAAGTAGAGTTTCATGTGCTTGTTCAAACAAGCATTTTTTGGTAAAAGTTTTTCGGAAAAAAAGTTCTAATGTTCATAATAGTGCTTTAAGAATATTTTCTTTTTTTTCTTTTTTTTTTTTTTGTGATGGAAAGACCTAACCCAGTGAGGTCTACACAAAAAAGTAGCACAACTTCTCACTGTTTTCCCTTTCATTCTGATTCTTACAGAGACCAATAAAAATCACAGGAAAACACAGGGGAGGTCAGTCACAGAGAACTATGAAACATAATTTGAATTAAACACAACCAAAAACAACACACTAAATTCAAATCAGTCTTAAACTCAAACCATAAAGCATTCCCAATAGCACAAAAACACCAAAGTAACAAAAATACACACCATATTAGCAACAAAAGAAGTAAATTATTACAAATAAAAACAAAATACACACATAAACATGTACACATACATCAAGCACTTAAATTGTTTTTCCTGCTCTCTCACACCTGGAGCAACATCCTCCAGAGAAAGACGGACATCAAGGGGCGGAGTCACTTGTCAAAGTTTGACAGGTGACTCCGCCTCAGTCACAAATCAGCTGTTTTTAAAGACGTCACACGCCACCATCTGATGACGACCCTGACGAAGGTGGAAGGCATTCCGCCGAAACATGTCGGTAGGTTTAACACAAAACAAACCCATATATACATAAAAAAAACAATTTAAGTGCTTAATAGAACTTATAGACACAATGAACTTCATTGAATCATGTACACATACAGTTAGTAGAGAAAGAAATAAAGGACCTTGACCCCAACATGACTGAGTTTGTTGACCAAAGTCTGGATTTAAAGAGCAGGATTGACCGTTTGACTTTTGTAAGCCATGCAGATACCACAGAGTGCGTAGGAAGTCAAATGGCCAACCATCAAAGATAAGACAGAGAGGCTACAGAAAGAGTTGGCTGCTTGTTAAGCATAGATCTACAACAACAAATTAAAAATGAAGCACAGAGATTTAAGTTTGTTTTCAACAACAGAATCCCTCTTTAAGCAGAAAGGAGGACAAATCTTTGTTGGTACAATTTGGAATGGTCACACTAGGATCTTTACTGTTTACAGGAAGCTTTGTGTTCAATCTCTTTCTCCAGCACACAAGATTCCCAACCTAAAGGTGCAAATTAAAGGCTACAACTCGCCTGTAAGTTGCCTTTAGCAGCTTCCTAATGATTCCAGTAATTACTTTCCTCAATGGGCTCTTGATTTGCTTAAAAGAGGGATTTTGGCAGGCACTTTAATCGCACTTTATACAAAAAAAAGCATTATAAATTGCAGCAATATCAATGCTAAAGGACAGCACATAGCTTGCTTACCTTACAAAGCATGAAGCCACTTCAGAATCAAATCTGTTATTGCATTTGTTTGTCCGATCAGTAAGTGTGTGAGCGCCTCAGTTGCCAAGTGCAGTTTCAATTTAGTTTGATTTTTAGCTACAGAAATGAATATAAAAGGTCCAGAACTTTGGACTACACGAGGCACTGAAAGCACAAGTTCAAGATTCAGGAAATAGTAGGTCAGACCCATTACACGCATGTACCACAACATGTTCTTAATCGGTTTCGCAGCATTGTAAAGGATTTTGAAATATATTCTGCAATAAAACACATTGCATCTTCGCAGCATGCATGTTTCAAGACCTACCATCCCTTGACACAGATGACTCCACTGACCCCAGTAACCTTAGGCCTTAAGAGACTCATGAACAGCACTGAACTGCATCGTATTTGTGCAAATATATCGAGATTTCCCTCGCCCTAAAAAAAAAGTAATAATAATAATTTTTGCTATTTGAGGTTAATTTCTTAGTTGCAGTTCGTGCTTTGGTTCAGTAAGGTGCAGGTTAGTGGAGTCGGAAAGAAACGTGAATAAACACAGAAGGGACAGCTCACACAACAACACCAACACAACACTCAGACGGCTTTGAGAGGGACAGAGACACAGTGTACAAAACACGTAAGAATGAAAAAGCCCACATACACACGCGTGATATGACACAACCTGAAGGGAGAGACAACAACAACACAGAGGCACATCAGACAACAATGTGACCTGCTGTTCCAGCTCATTCTTATTTAGCGTCTATTTTATTAGTCACAGGACACAGACACCAGTAATTTTGACTTGAGCTGCTGGACGTGTTTGTGCATATGCACACTTGTGACTGTATGCAGGTGCTCTGCTCTCACACATTGAAACACACAGATTCCTCCAACCCACTTTCACATAAAAATGTTTAACCACACCGTACATTTCTCACTTGGTACGTTTAAAATATTAGACAAAGAAAATTACTAAAGGGAACAGAGTTGAGCTGAGGTTAAGTTTCATGACTTATAAGTCAGATAAATTGATTTTTTTGTTTTTCTGCCTTTATGATTTTCCTTACCTCAGCTCAACTGTTTGCATCGATGTCTCAAGGCAACATGTGAATATGGCAGCCCTTTTTTCACAACTCCAGACACAGGTAAGTCATACAGGTGACTAATGCATTGAACACTTCCAACACAAAAGTGGAATAAATTTTTTTGCGGACATAGAAAGTGCAAATGTGTTAAAAAAATGTTTTAAGTGTGCTTAACCTTTTTTTTATTCTACAGGCTCTATAATCTTAGTTTTATTGTTAGTTTTTCGATTTTACCTCTGTGCTACGGTTTGATCCAGGAGGAGGTGGAGTTTGCATTGAGGTCCTGCTGTAACAGAGACCCCTCCGTCTTATACCAATCCTCAGTCAGAGGGGAGTCTGGGGTGGGTGCCAGGGCAGCTTCCTCTATTTGTTGTCAAAGGGGGTGTTGAAAGTTTGAGGGGAGTGTGAGGGAGTGTTTTTAGTGCGGGTTTGCAGTCAGATTGCAATAGAATAAATTAATCAGGGAAACAGGTTTTTATTAGAATGAGGGTAATGCACATGGCCAAAAATTGTTTTATAAAAATTAATAAATAAGATGAGGGGATGCACAAACACAGGGAAGGTTAAAAAAAGGGTATTAAAGATGGGGCAGGGGTGGGAATCATAACAAGGAGGAAAAGAAGGGTAGAAGGGATTGTCAAAGAATTGGTGAGCACCGAAATAAAAAAGGGATAGTGCAAAGTGGGAGGGGGAGAGAAACAGACAAGGAGAAACAGAAGTGCCGAGAAAAAAATTAATGCATGGTCAACTGTCTGAGTCCAAAGACAGAGAAAGACAGATCATTTCTGCGTTTGAATGATTGTGACATCGAGGGACAGATACCAAGTAAAAAGATGGAGGTCATGGCTGAAGGCATGTAAAGAGAAAAAAATAAAACAAACAGCAATGAAAAGACAGAAAATCTTATATGACAGAAGAAACCAAATGTTATAAAGCAGTGAAGAAAACAAACAATGTGAATGAATGGTGGGAACACAGAGCAGAGGAGAGATAGCAACTGTTTCAACTAAATATGTATGTTGTTATTATTTATGATAAGTGCTTAAAATCTTAGGTTGATACCTCAAAGTTCACTTTTTTATGTGTGTTCTCAACTGAATGTACCTTAATAGACATAACAATCTGAGAGTACTTTACCTGCATTGACTCCAAACAGGAAAACACATAAATCTATGTTTACAGCATATTGTGCTTGGCATCTTGCTGTGTGTATCTGTTTATGAGAAGTATGCATGTTTACATATCCGTCTCCTGGTGCGAAACGTACCTTTCCGTACATTCCCATCTGTGGCACGGAATTCCCTGGTGTTGAGTAGGAAGCAGGCTCTGTCCTGCTGGTACCGTTCCCGAGTAGGCCCTCGCCCAATGGGGCTCCTCTCGTCTGGGCTCAGCACCTGGTCGATGGTGGGGCAGTCTTCATTAGCCAAGGCAGCGGAGGCTGCATCCCCATTCTGCTTAGAATCTTTATTTTTCAAAAAGGCAAAAACAAGGGAAATATTTATGGAAAAAACTGACTCAATTGTTTGTGAGTGCTTTTTTTTATTATTTCATTAATTGATAGTAAAAAAAAAAAAAGGTACATTTTTTTGTGTACCAGTTTAATATATGAGATCTTGAACAAACATTAATTTAGAAAAAACATTTACCTAAATCAAAGCCAAAAACCAACATCTGTAGCATTAAAAAGGAAACGTTTGCTTTTGTGTAGAGGAAAAAGCTGTGTATAAACCTACTTTTTTAAACCTTCATGAATTCGAGTCGAAATTTCACTGTATAAACAGATTTTTTTCATTTATAAAGAGTGCTTTTTTTTTTGCTTTTGCTTTGTTTGCTAAGGCAAATAAAAAAACAATTACCGGTACATTTAAGGGGGTTCATGTTTTAAATGTAAAGGTTATTTTTAAAGCAACTGGTTGGTTTGCAAAGGTCTGATTAAAATCATAATAGGAAACAAGGTATTTTACACAATGTATTTCAATTTTTTTTTTTCTTAAAACTTGTTCCAATGAACTACAAACCATATAGAGTGACTGTCACAAGAACAGGCAGATGGCTGGTTCTAATTGCTGCAGGTTTATTAGTTCAGCTAAAAGTCCACAAAGCCAAATTTGGGTCAGACAGACAGGGGTTAATAACAAGCACGGGAGCATCAGAGAAACAACAAGGATAGTCAGAATCCAGACAAGAGTCAGGGCAGGCAGCAGGCAAATTGAGTCAGAGACAAAACAGGGTCAGAAAATCAGAAGATCAGGTCTAAATATAACACTCGGTAAGGCAGGCAGAGTGGCACAAACAACACTGCACTGAGTGAGGCTCAGTGCAGTTTCTGCAACAGTTTCTGGATGCCACACACCTGACTTTCATTTGCAAATCACTCATAGTATGCTTAGCACTGCACTGAGCCTCACTCAGTGCAGTGCTAAGCATACTATGAGTGATTTGCAAATGAAAGTCAGGTGTGTGGCATCCAGAAACTGTTGCTGGGAGATGAAGAGCATTTAGAACTCTGTAGATGGTTCCCGCCGGTGACCAGTGGGGGAGACAAAGTCCTGACTTCTGACACTAACATATCTAACTAGACCTTATACTATTAGTATTACAAATCCTTTCTTGGGGTACTTTTAGTATTTACTATAGGAAGCCTTTAAACAACTAGTAGAACAATTTCCTGTTATAAAAAAATACAACCTTACATAATATAGACAGTAAACTACGCAGAAAGATGAGGGTAAAATACACAGAGAAAACCAATATTTTGTGGCCTACTCATGTCTGAGGAGTTAAGTAATGCATTAAAGCTGTATTATTGCAACATGGGACTGACAGTTGATGCTGGAACAGTTTTACTGCTAATGCCAGACAGAAAATGTGTGAAGTCAGCCAAAACCGAGATGCATTAAGCTGTTTTAATAGATAATTGACTTTACTTTCCTTCCACTGTCTTTGTTTTTCAATGACAGATGGGTGCCTTTGGGCAACTGGGAACTTACCAGTTGATCATAAATTACAGATGAGTTCTGATGGACCAGAGATTTCTCTAGGATGATTCAATTCTTAACTCTAATCCCATTTTTTTAAACACTTTTACACATGACCTATGTAACACTCCCAGTTAAAAGGAGTCCATTGTCTTGGTTAATCAGATAAAAGTGCGTGTATAATGTACTTTTAAATCTTGCCCTCAAAAACTGAATCTATTGTGCTAAATAAACAGTAAATGACTAAATGAAAAACATTCAACCATCTTCTAGAAACAAAAACATAAACACTATAGGATTTCCAGATATAATTTATGTCAACTTTTGCTTAAGTCCATTGTCATTCCTAAGGAAATTGCAATCTTTATGTGTCTGAAATGACACAAAACTTTGCATTTGCCATAAAGTGCAAAGCTATAATTAAATTGGAACAAACTATCGATAGTATTAAGAATGTATTTTGCCTTTCACCCTAAGAATTTCTCAGATTTTCGTTGTTAAAGAAATGTCAAAGTAAAAGCATATAAGAAGAAAAAAAGAGTCTTCTCACCTCTGTTTATCTCTATGATTTCTTCTTGGGCAAGAGGACAGTCACCCCCAAGGCCTCCGGACCCCATCAATCCACCCAAGACATTACCCATGATCCTTTGCGGTGATGCTGTTGCCATCGCGAGGGCATCTGGCTTGCAGTAGTTTGGTGACCCAGGTTGCGGCGCTCGAGGGATATGTTTGTTCTTCTTTTTGGGCAGCTTTTGCTTGGCCATAGCCAGAGAGTAGTACATGCCAAAGTTGTTAACGATGACAGGTACAGGCATGGCAATGGTAAGCACACCAGCCAAGGCACAGAGCGCACCCACCAGCATTCCGGACCATGTCTCTGGGTACATGTCTCCATAACCCAGTGTGGTCATAGTCACAACAGCCCACCAAAATCCAATGGGGATGTTCTTGAAGTTGGTGTGGGCGCTGGCTGTTGGGTCATCTGGGTCTGCTCCAATTCGCTCAGCATAGTAGATCATTGTGGCAAAGATGAGGACACCAAGAGCCAAGAAGATGATAAGCAGGAGGAATTCATTGGTGCTGGCACGAAGGGTGTGGCCAAGGACACGCAGACCCACAAAATGGCGGGTGAGCTTGAAGATTCTGAGGATACGGACGAATCGGACAACACGGAGGAAACCCAAGACATCCTTGGCAGCCTTAGAGGACAGACCACTCAAGCCAACCTCCAGATAGAAGGGCAGGATGGCAACAAAGTCGATGATGTTGAGGGCACTTTTGAAGAATTCCAACTTGTCTGGACAGAAGGTGACCCGCAGCAAGACCTCAATGGTAAACCAAATGACGCACACACCCTCCACATACGTCAACCAGCTGTCAGTCACTACTTCATACACTATCTCTTCGCGGGTCACATTGCCTATTGTGACGTTTTCTGTCTTGTTATAGATGGTGTTGAAGGCCTCGTGCGTCTCCATGCAGAAAGTGGAGATGGAGATGAGGATGAAGAAAAGGGACATGAACGCCACATACTGCAATAAAAGAAGACAAAAGAAAGTGTTGGGGGGAAGGTCAGGGGAAAGAAGAAAGAAGAAAGAGTTAGTAAAAAAAATGTCAAAATATAAAAAGCATAAAGAAAAATACTCAAGCTAATGTAAAAAAAAAAAAACTAGCACATCATAATTTGAGATTCTCTAAATTTACAAAAAAATATTAAAATGAGTTAAAAGTTCTAAAAAGTACAAACCACACAATGTAAATGACCGATTTATTAGTACAATATATTAATAAAAAGCAAAAATTAACAAGCAAGTCAAAAACAAAGAAGCAAAGAAAAATGTACATTTATTTCATGTACAGTTTGTTTAAATTATAATACACAGTATTTTTATTCTATTTACCCAACACCTTTAGATACAAGTTCAAGTCAGTGCAGACCACAACTACACCTGCCATATTTTTAAATGAAATCTCCTTGAAAGGGTGTTAGAAAACTAAGATCAAAGTGTGTGATGTGTTCAGATGCCGTCGTTCAAATAGAAATCATTTTCTGTAACAGTTGTTTGAGGATATATTTTGAATTTAATCTGCATCTATTATATGTGAAAATTTGTAAATTTAATTTGATATATATATATATATATATATATATATATATATATATATATAAAACATGTTTATATATATAATTTGAAGCTAGCATTTTTAAAATTAAATAATATTACATTTTTCCTTTAGCTAAAATTCAACAAGAAGTATCAATTTGGTAAGATTGGCAACCACTTTAAAAATTTCTACAAGATAAATTATATAAATGAGAATTTATCCTCCAAAGAATAGAATGTTTCCAACCTTGTTCACATCTGCTCACTACAGTGCTGTCTGAGCCTCTGAATTTGCACTTTATCTCGTTTGGAAAATCAAAATAAAGTTTATATTTAATACGTTTGGAAGTAGACAGGCTGAACTCATCTATGATGCCTTGTTCCACCAGTTTGGAGTGGGTAAAAATCCTGGAATTGTGCAACATTTCTAAGAATAATTTAAGAGTTTTACAGGAAAAAAAAGTTAATTTTTCAAATTCTTATTTGTGTTTTGGGGCACCTTCACAGGCTGTTTTACCAGTGCATTTACGAATTACATTTGTCTATTTGTCCTGACAACAAGTCCTTTTTCCTATTGCTATACAGTAAATACATCAATGTATACACTACACCGCCAAAGCATCTTTAATTGTCAAGTAAATCTGTATGACAAACCAAGACTGTGAAAGGCTATTGCACACACGTTACTGTTTGCAGTCCTTTCCCACCAGCCCTGTAGGGTATTTATAGATGCAGTATACTTTGTGCTTTATAAGATAAATAATAAAACATAGATCTGGCCTGAGGAGCAAAAAAGAAAGGGAGTTCATACTTGAGTGGATATAGAAGTCAGAGTACTGTGCGTGTCACAGCCATGAGTCTTTGGCATTGTGAACTTATGTAATTTAAAGAACGTGTGCCAAGAGAGGTCTTCAAATAAGGTAAATGCACAATTATTTTTTTTGCTTTATTCTTGACTTCAAATAGGAATCTGGATGAGAGCCTGCACATATTTTTTCTCAGTGCCTTTAAACTCAAACAGTTAAAGTGGAACATTTTTAACTTTACATCCATTTTATTTATTGTAGGGAAGCTAGCCAACAACTACCCAGAACAGGCTGGATGATTCAGTGAGTTGTTGAAGTGATCCACTCCAGTGAAAATCATGTTTTTGCTGTTTTTTTAACATGTTCTTGCAGAATTTTCCTCATAATAGAGAACATAACGGAAATTAGGCTTAAAATTGCATCTGAGTATTTCTTTATTCAAATTGTTGGGAATCAAGAGCAGATGCAAAAGTACCGTTGGAAATAGCTTGTAACTGTGACATAGAAGCTACTAAGGCAAGCTCCCTGCTCCACTCCATTCTGAAGCATTGGCTTGTAGACGACTAGATCCATGAACGTCTTTATTTTCCTTGTCCGAGCTGGAATTTGTCTTAAAACTGAATAGCTCCAATATTGCTCACCATTTTTGTTGCACCAGTAATGTGAGGTTAGGGATGTGTGAGGGACTGTAAACTAGAGGGACAGTCTGTAAACAGAAGGATGATGTGAAAACAGTTCCGCCCACAACTTAGAGGCTAATTTCTAGTGAATTACTACTCTGCAGAAACTATGTCCTAGAAAACAGTTTTGATTTGGCCGAAAAATGCCAAATAATTATAATTAGAAGACCACTAGGAATTGAAATTAGATTAGGAATTTAAGGAGACTACATTGTTAAACAGGTTCCACTGTATCTGTTTGGTGGTGCTATACCACACAAGTTATTTTTAAGAAATATATTTTTTTAATTTGTTAACCTTGTGACATCCTTCTTTCCTATTTCCCAACATCCTCTTCTCTTCTCCCGCTTTACCTTTCACTTCTTCTCTCTTTGCTTCTACTCCTTTTACCCTTTTATTACTAGTTAGTGTCTGACCTACTTTCTCCATTTGCTGTAGTGCTGTCCTCCTGCTTCAACCATATACCAAGCCCCTGTCCCAAGAAAGCAGGGTACCCCTAGAGGGACTTTCAAAAGATGCTCCCCTAATGGCTGAGCATCACATCTACACATTAAAACAACAGGGAGATTCTTCCCCATAGAGTCGTGCTCCTACTACTTTCAATACATAACACATCAATGGCATGTTTGATGTAAGTATAGTAATAAGAGCAGAACTAAAAGGCAGAACTAAAGTGATATTATAGTCTCTAAGTGGGCCTGCTCTAATACAGATGGGTGGACAGCTCAAAGGAAAAAATGACAATATAGATCCTCACATGACAAAGCATAAGGGAAAAAGCTGGAGCGATCTAAAAGAAAGGACAACATGTAACAAAGCGGCTAGATAGTTCTTGTAATTGATGTGCTTCACTGTGACAATCAAAACAAAGATTCTCCATGTGACACAAAACCAACTCGTCCTCCTGAAGATCTCAACACGATGTGACAGAGAGAGGACAGAAAGTATCACAATAAAACTATGGTGATAGTTAAGGGAGGAGAAGCAGAAAAAAAGAAGAAAAGCAAACACATCAAGACGCTGAAGGTTAATCGTAAGGGACAGGGCTTGGCCACAAAAGCAACTTCTGTCAAGCAGAGGGACAGTGAGTTCTCTGTGTCTGTCCAGCCCTCACCTTAAATCTGCAAACACATCTATGGAAAAGCAGAGTGAAAGTTTCTCAGTCGTGTGCCGCAGGATGTCTGTTACATTTAAGAAAAGGGGATCAATTTTATTACAAAAAGGAATTATGAATTAATTTTAGAATCGGTTTAATATTATTCTTTGTTTTAAAGCTAACTGTTTTGCCGTTACTTAAATAGATGTCTCAAATAGACAAAAACAGGCACATTAGCAAGACTCCAGCTCTGACAAGTCTACCATCACTGATGTGAAATTTAAAAAAAAACTGTAAATTAGGAAGTCTTCACATTTTTTGCAAATGCAAGAGTTTTATTTAGCAGTGGGAATGTGTTTTACAAAGATAACTTTGCCGACAACATGAACATGAACTCAGGAAGGGAGCCTGGAGATAACGAATTATCTCAAATATGTGCAAAGTTTGAGGTTAATTTTGGGAAAAAATACCTAATACAAAGTCATAATAATTGAAAATATGTAAATTAGAATAGATTTTAAAATTTCCCAAAAAAACTTATGAATTACAAACAAAAAAATCTATTTTAAAATCTATGTAGATATTCTTTTATAATGTAGACATTGTAGTTTAGATAACTGTGGATGGGTGAATGAAAGGTAAATGTGTTACAGAAATATAATGCAACTACTCATTAATACTCTGAAGACAATTGTCAAAATTTTAGAAAACTGAAAACAAATTCTTAAATGTATTTTCCTGCCTATAGAATCACAATTTTTACAATTAACTGAAGCACATAAATGTGAGGATTCTGCATTCTTGTTTTTTTTTTTTAGAGGTATTTCTCATCATGTTTTGTTTTAAGTCAATCACTGTCAGTCATTCCAGGTACAGGACTATCTAGTGCCCCGGACTTTAAAAGCAATTAGGACACCATCCTCACTATCTTTTTTTGTTTTCTTTTCTTTTTTTTTCAATACGGAAAATATAACTTCACAGATTTCACAAAATAAAAACCAAATAAATATCAATATTATGAATCAATTTTGTTCTGACGATGAACAAATCAATCAAAATGCATTTTGTCATATGAAAAATTGTTCAAACGTAATGGATTGTGGTTTGAAATTGTAGATTTGGACAGCCCTGCAATATGGCAAACGCACTATATAGTGCACTATGTAGTGAGTAGTGAAGGAATTCAGACACACAACCTTAGTCTCTTGCATATTGGGTCCTACATCACCGGTTCCTGATAATAAATGAGGAAACACTTGATCTATATTTAACAAATTGATGGATTTGAAATCTCACTGAGAATCAAGTTTTTACTCTCAATTTGTGGGATGATTTAACCGCTTTTAGGTCCAAAAGTCAGACCCACTTTGCATTCGTACCATTGTATATCAATGTATGTACCAACTGCTATATATGTTGCTCATATATCTGCCTTTTTTTTCTGTGATTCTTCCACCGCACAGCTTAGATGGCACAAGTGAGTGTGTTGCTCATCATGTGCGAGAGCCACACAGCCTTTAGGTAAGTGAAGTGTGAGAGCTGGTCACTGACAGCCACAGCCAGGTGAATGAGCTCTGCGATGGAATGACGGAGAGGGGTGAGGGCAGAAGAAAGGAGAAGCTGATTAAAAGGAGTTTCAATCTGTAACATTACACCTTTTTTTATTTACTCAGCTTCTCTGTGTCTGCTTGCAGCCAACAATTTGTAAAACGTGAAGGAGGATAATACTGAAGTCGATGCTCAACATTCGTGGTAACCATGACATGCTCAGTCTCCCACATTTGACACTTGCAGCCCAGCGACCTTCAAGGTCCAATTTCCTCCTTCACTCCTCAGACTATGATTTGATTTGGTAAAAATCATCTGCATAGATTTAAAAGAGCGGGAGACACAGGAGGGGTGAGACAGAGAGAGAAGTAAATAAAAAACAAGTCTTTAGGAGGGCAAAGGTGATGAGAAGGAGCACTGATTGTGCTACGATGGTTGAAGACTGAAGAAATGGAGTGAACAATGTGAATTTCCCCAAATAAATAGAGAAAGGGCAGTTTCTAAGACTGAAACAGACACCCCAAAAAGACAACAAGAGGAGGTGAATGAGGTGAACAAGAGAGGAATGTAAGTGATATAACCAAGGAGAGATCGGCTGAGCTGATATTAGTCCTAGAGGCATTTTTTGCATGCAAGGCAGTGCGCTGCGCTCTTCCTTAACGGGACCCTAGTGGCGCTGTGTTTACTGCGGCACCATCCAGAACAGCTTTATCATTACAGTATTACCACAGCCCCTGCCTGGCTCTCTGTTACCATGACAACCACTGCGTTAGCCTCTGCTTTAAGGCACCAAGGACAAGCCAAATACTGCTTCTTCAGCTGACGTACGGGCTTGAATGTAGAGGAGGAAGAGCCAAGTTGCGATCACTCGGTGCTGCAGCTGATTGTTTGCTGAAATTTGTCAGATTACCGGTGAGTGACCTTGACAGAGGTGCGGCGTGACAAAAAAAAAAACAACTCATGAAAGATGTTTCTCCGTCACACTACTTCTGGTCACTGACGCCAATGTTTAGTCTGCATTAGCACGACGAACAGTTCAAGGGTGAAACAGACCTGCATCAGAGGGCAAAGCAAACAGGTGAGCACTGCTGGAGAGTCAACACTGATAAGGAGACACTGAAGGTTGATCTGAAGTAAGCATCGCATGAGGTATAAAAGATGAATATTTTAACAATGAGAAATCCAGAACCTTCTCTTGAAGGGGAGAGGAGTGGATCTTTGCCAGGGTTGGCTGATCAATTTGTTATCTTAGGTGGATGAATGAGGCCATCACTCAGAGACCTCCACTTACTGCCAAGAATAAAGCGTAACCTTACCGGGATCACAAGAATGGCTGTCATTGTGGATCTGCTATCTAATGCTGGCAATATTCAAAACTCTTTTTTCTCCTTGTCTCTATGACAAGCATAACCTGTAAGAACTGTGACAGAAGAATTGATATCAAAACTTATAAAAGGAGTTCATATTTTTGTCTAAAAATATTCATTTTAGTCAAGATTTGGCAAACTATGGCTAGGGGTCCATATGTGGCCCGTTAAACTACTGATAATCCTTATTAGTATTATAATTATGGTGTTTCACCACAGACGGGGCACTACAAATACACTGACCTTTATTAGGGGCAAAAAGTTATTCTGCATTCAGTGTTGGGGGTAACGGAACATAACTAATTACAGTTTGAATTTAACTAATTATCACAATTACTGGAATATAGAAACCCTTGTTACTTAATTCGTTTTTGTCATTTTTTTCTCGGTTAAATGAAACGAAACGGAGGTTATCTTTTAAAAAATGGAGTTACTGCCGCATACGCATTTGTGCGCAAATCTGGGGATCAGTCAAAATACAGACATGCCCTCATTGCAGTAGTCACGTTGTTTTCCAAACTGGCTCAAAGATGAGACGAAAAGAGACGCTGCAAGAAGTCCTCTCATCCCTGAGGAGCAGCAGGTGAGCAGCAGGTTAGCAGCAGAGCAGAGACTCGCCCTGTGTACTGACGGTGGTGAATGAAACAACTCTAAAGTTGGCTCTTTGGTGTGAAAGACAAGAGCCGGCTCCTTCCGGAGAGTTATTTTTCCTATAGTATTTGTCCCTTTCTTACTTTATTTTTCCCTCTAAGCTACATGTGACTGCGTCTCAGGTCAATAAGGGTTAGCGCTAAATGCACTCTGCACAGGGAGGGTCGGGGGTAGCTCGGTACACTTGCAGCAGAACTTTGTACAAAAGCCAGACATAGAGAGAGAGACAGGTGCAACTCATTGCAATGGAAAACCTAAAGTCAGCAAAAATGAACATGGGGGGCATCAAATAGTTCTTGGTGTTTTCAAAAGAGTGTCTTAATTTTAGATTAGACAGATATAAATATTGACGTAACAAGACCACATGTATTGTAACTTCTTTTTTATGTCCTTTTTCACACTGTTGTCTGAATTCGAATGAAGCCAGGTTATGTCTTGAACAAGGTCATTGCTTTGAAAATAAAGTCAAATGAAAGACAAGAGGATCTTGTTTGTGCTGTTTTTCCCTTGAGAATCTGTATATGAGAAGAAAAAAGGTCAAGTAAAATAACAAGAGGTGAATTACTTTTTCAAATAGGTAATGAGTAAAGTAATTTAATTACAATTTCGATCCATTAACTAAGTAAAGTAATCACTTTTTGGTAGTAATTTACCCAACACTGTGTGCATTCGTGTGGTGTTTTTTTTCCTGACGTTCATGTGTTTTTTTGGGAGTTGGACATTCATGTTTCTGATCATTCCATCACCCCAAAAGCAGCATCTCTCGAATTTTGCCTTTCTCCATGTGGAACATCAACCCAATTTGAAATAAAAACTCCAAAATCTTAATCTTTAATTAGAACTAAAATAGTTTTTCTTTTTTACTTTTATGAGGTGGAATACCAAAGCACCCCATGGATCTGGTCCTGGTTCTGTCAAATTTTAGAACCCTTTGTGGCCCACGAGTCACAAAGTTTGTCCACCACTGATTTTATTCATATTTATCATCTGAACAGTATTCAAATCTTTTATTTGAGTTGCTAACTTACTGAATTAAAAATAAATCACAAATATTGCTCAGAAATAACAATTAAAATTGATTCATTTAAAATTAAAAAATAAATTAAGAGCTTGAGGAATAGAACAGCTGAGGTGGGAAAACAGAGGAACTGGTGGGGGAACATGTGGAGCTTCCAGAAAATGGATTCCACAGCTGCTCGTGTTGAACATACAGGAAACACATGGCCGTGCGCCACGCTCCACTGCCTGCATCAGGCTTATCAAGCACCTGAGTTGCAGGGTATGAATGAGGGGGAAGCAGGGAGGTGCAAGCAAGTGTGTGAGATATAATTAGCAATACTGCTGAGGGTAATCCTGCAATATATTTTATTTTTGGAGTGATAGAAGCTCTCTGAGGTCAGTGCTCTTGGATGAGATCCTGGTAACATTTAATTCACAAAACACTCCTGTATTTCCGAGATTCCCCAAATGATTTGACTCATTGACATGATCCAGAATTGCTAACCTTTTCCTGCACACGCTCTCACAGCTTGCCGCCTCCTTTTATTTTAGTTTCATTGCAGTCTTTGGAGCATTTTTAAAGACAGTGTATGCGGGTGAATGAACTAACTTCTCATCTACGTTTCCTTTATTTGAACGTATAACTGTCTTTACTCATAGTTCATAACTGTCTCTCTCATGCAGTGATTTTTTAAATTATTATTATTATTTTAGCTTCAGATATTTGTTGATTCTCGTCCTTTGTGTGTGCCTTTCCTCATGCCACATAAACAGGAGGGACAATCAGGAAGCAGATGGTCACACAGGAATCGTCCCAGTAAAGCCATCCAATGTCATGTCCAAGGGAATGTGCAGGGCTCCAGTTTGACCATTTAAGTGCCACAAAATGAGGCAAGGCCAGCAATGCACAAATGCTACAGCACAAAAGCACAGTGAATGCTGGGAGATTTAAATTAACACACAAGTGATTCCCCCATTACAACCTAGACGATCTAGATCCCGTCAGATCCTTTTGCCCATGAAGATCTGAGCTGCCCTCTAGACGTGGACGAAGGACGTTGCAACCAAATTTAATAATTAACTTGTTTCTATATTTACACACAGCAACTGAAGGGTTAAATTATGCGGAAGCATGTTCTGCTTTTCTTTATCTCCAGGGTTAACTTGTAAAAATGATTTGATCAAACCAAACAAAACCTTTTTAAATTGACAATTGTGGTTGCTGGAAATGTCCTTACGTGAAAACAAACATGCCCCAAAAAAATGTGAACATTACATTATTGCTTGAACAAATTATGTCTAAAAGAGTATCATATTGGTATCATAATTTTCTGGAAATAAATAATAATGTCTTTTTAGAAATAATATATTTTTAAAAAAGGTAAAATACTAAAACAAACATTTTGAATACTGGTTATAATATTCATTATGTGTAATTTTTCTGCCATGTGTTCTGTCACTCTTGCCTGATTTAACCAAACTGAATTTGTAAATTCGGTCTTGCAAAACAAATATGGGGATTTTTTTTCTTTTCCTTTTTGGCATCTCAGGGTCAATAATTGTTTTCTTGGTTTCTTTGTTATTGGAGGAAAGCCAGAGAATCGTGCACACTTATTGCCTGTAGTAAGTTTTGCAAAATGTGTTCTGACCTTGATTTTTGTAACAACAATGAAAAACACATCAACTTATAAAAGCGTTTCCATCTCCGAAACTTTGACAAAACCTTTCAGACAATAATGCTGGAAAACAGTTTACTCCATGAGCTTTTCAAATGTTAACCAACATTTTTGCCACCATTATAGCATAAGCTGAAAACAAGAAAACCAGCCTGAAAAGATCAAATCTATCAATGATACTTTCCTGTTATATGAAGCCACGAAGCCACATATTGTTGCAGCTGTTGTGTTTTTGTTTTTTTTTTACATTTTTCTGAAAAAGATGCTACATTGCTTAAATTAGGAACACTAAAATGGATTTTCCTTTTTTTCTTTTTTTTTTATTAAAATCCAACATCTGCACCCACTTAAACACAGGGCGCGTGTTAGTAGATTCAATTCAATTTAGAATCGATGCAGTGGCATGTTATGTCTGGTCTTACATTCTCATTTTAGCCAGCAGGTGCTTAACTATTTTTGATGCTTAGGGAAACAACCCAAAGAGGAATTGATCCTGACAGAGAATTGACCAAAATCTGCAGATGACAGCTGCAAGATGTGAAACATTTGTCTTCCTCCTTTTTCAAACAGACAAACTGTACCGTCAATCATCATGTAAGATGGTTTTTGGTTAACGTCTTTCTCTTTTGTTGGATTCTTGTATTTCTAGAAGACTACTTAAATGATCACTTAAGCTTTCATTTTCTTTCTAAGACAAACGTTACAAAATGTTACATTAGGTCGGTAGCTGCTTAAGATATAGCAAAACGGCTCCTTTATCACTTTCCTTACCACTGAAATATGGCTTCCAATCAAAGTAATGCAGTTTCCTGTTACATTTCTGGAGGCTGCAGTGAGCAGTGCTAAGGAACAATCATTTCCTATGATACTCCCAAGTGGCCGAATCGATCAAGTTGATTGGTTTCCCATGCAGTGCTGCTCGAAGGTCATGCCCGTTAAATAACGATTATACACCGACTGAATCTTTTCTTTTATTATGCAAGTTAGAAGTTTAAAAACCAGTTAACTTCTTTTTTTTTTTACTATTTGGCATTCTAATCATTCATTTTACTATTGCTCTATATTCAGGTTTTACTTTTTAAAAGGTTCCCCCCTCCCCCTGCTGGTGCTGCTTTTATCATTAAAATCTAGGTTGGTATAATTTAGGTTAGTCACAGAACTTTTTTGTTTTTGTTTTTTCCCGCTTTTATCTGTTTAATCTATTTAAACGTACATATTTTTAATTTAATTTATCTGTTTCAAAAAAGAATTTGCATTTTTAAAGCCTCTGTTCCTTTTTTTCAACCACTTATTAGATAATGCTGTTTGTGAAAACATTTTATCATTAAATATATATAAACAAACATTATGAATTTTAAAATACCTTGCTATAGAAAATACGTAGACGTACTAAATATTACAATTACCCATTAACATAGTGACCTCTTTTTGAAAAGTAAAAATTAGCCTAACAAAAGAATATGCATTTGTCAATATGGACTATACTGTATATCAAAGCCAGTTTCTTTTTTTTTATGAGTTTTATTAATGTGTAATTTTTTTTCCTTATGTTAGATGCGGCAGGTCAGGAGAGTTGAGGAAATTATTTCGTAATTTTTTTTTAATGTTTATGGTTGTAAAGCAGTTACTGTTGTATGAGAAAAGCTTTATAAAAAAAGTTTCAGTTTTTCATGTTTTCATATTTTCATAATCCCTTTATGTTATCAGATGTAATGTTTTTTTTTTCAGTAAGCCTTGCAATCTTTTTGACAAACGTTATTTCAGTACAAATTTGGCATGATGGCAACTTTATCATTTCCAGATTTATTTGAAACAAAAACAGCTAATTTTGAAGCCATGGCCATTTGTTTTTTAACGTCACAGCTAGTGCTTTGTGCTCACATGTGTGAGAATGGCTTTCATTGAACACGTGTAAGCATGTCATATAAAGCAATTTATGTGTCTGTTGACACGCGATGGGTGAACGCTAAACGAACACCCATTGGCCCATTGACCCATCTGACAGTATGCTCCCGCTTGAAGATTGAACTACGTGCAAAGGTGAACATCTGGAGATGGCAGATGTTTTTAGAGGTTAAACAGAAGCAGAAAATGTGTAGAGAAAGTCCAACTGTTTAACTCCTTTTTAAAATCAACTAAAAATCTGCAACTGCTCAGTGTTTACCTCCACATGTGCCAGTCTGCATGATTATAGTACACAACCTGTTCTCTTGTGTGATTTGACAAGCCTTGCCCCACTTAGAAGATTTAGAATCCCACAGCTGTAATCAGCTCTGGCACTGCGAGCTCGCCAGTGTTCTGAATCATTCTAATTCCGAAGCATAAGAGCAAAATGTCCAAGGTTTATCACCAGGCCCAACTAATTGACTGCCAGTACAGAGCTGCAGAGTGCTGATTCAGCTGTTGATCAGCGTGGCTAAAAGGGTTGAGGCGGAGGTGAGGGAGGAAGATAGCTGGACATTAGAAGAAAAAAAAAAGGTTTAGGACTGCAATCAGGAAGCTTCTACTTCTGCCCAGCCTTCTTAAAGCTTCTGCCTGATGTTTTCAGATGCGCACAGCTCCGGTTTGACATTTCTGTGTAACCTTAAAAGCTATAGCAGTCATAAGTGTGTACTAGCCCGCTTCTGACTGAAGGCAAAATCCATGTCGGTTCCTTTTAAAGTCCCTAATTACGTTTTATTACTTTAGTAGGTACAAAACCAAAGTGCAGAAAACAACTCCAATTTTTGCAGAGGGTTAAGTGTCAGAGTAGTTCTTGGCCTGATGCGGTTGCTTGGCAACTAAACTGCACTGTCACAAGTATTGGCAAAGATGAAATAGTATAACTTGACTCGGTTTTGGATAAATAGTCCTTTTTTTGTTTTGTTACATTTTTTTCATGAAATCCTAACCTGACAGAAAAGTCAAAAGAGGTGAGTTTGGTTTTGTTCAAATCATTGGGGTTCTCTAAAATGTTACCCATTCAAACACACACTCTAGCATTTCATCACATCCTGTACAACCATGGAAAAATAAATGTAACTCTTCAGTCAGCTAGATTTTAAGGTAAGTTAGACTAAATTAATCTCTACTTTGCCTTATTTTATCTGAAATTTAAATTAAAACAACCAATGATCAACAAAACGAAAGAAAACCAACACTATTTCAAATGTATCCATAAACGCAATTATACAACTTTTGTCATTTTTTTTCATATGAGTTTATAAAGGACCAAATAAACTAATTCACAGCAGCAAAATGCAGTAAAGTGGGCCATTTAAGTGAGTATCTGCTTAAGCATTTCCTGCTTATTCAACACAAAGATCCTGTGTCCGTCCTTGTTATGAGACATTGAGCATTAAACACTGCCAAACAGACTGTACTCAAGTTACAAGGCAGCAAATATTAGGGACAGTGACTTCCCAGGATGCAAACACAACATGAGACGGCCTGTGGTACAAAGCCTTGTCAGGGAAAATTGAAAGGGAATGCGATATATTTACCAAGCGCAGGCACAGGAAAGGCCAAGTCAACAAACGGCCACGCCTCTGCTGCAAACGATTCACCTTAATTAACTCAATGAGCAATGAACAGTGCATGTTTGCTTCTCAACTGAGGATGGGTTGGTGCTTTGCAAAGTAGTGTCCCCAAAGTGAATGATCACAGAGGCACCAAGTCTTATCTTCTCATCAGTAATGGAGGGAAAGATTTGCCACCAGAGAATGAATTCAGGACCTCCTTTTCCCTTTCATTGCTATTTTCAGAGGAAGGCCACAGGGAGAAGAACAAGAATGAAAGTGGGAACTAGGCCTCTCCGCAGGGTCGCAGTATGAATGGAAATGTAGTCGCATGAATGCACATCACACCTTTCAATTGGAAATTAATCGTAGAGAAATATGTTTGCCTCATTGAGATAAATAAGGACTTCTTGTACATATTTTTAATTGTAAAGTGACAGCATTGGCTCAAAAAAAGAAGTTAAAGTGGAGTTGTGCCTATCCCATTTTAATTCAGACACGTTCTGAAAGATAAATAATATTTTTATTTGTTTTTAAAGTATTTCAAATTAAAAAAATGACTAGTTACAGTAAAAGAATGATATCTAAGGGCTGATGAATTTCAAAGAAGACCGCACATTTTTTTAAAGATTTAAAGCAGAAATAAGTGACACATTTCGAAGCTCAAAGTTTGGTCGTTCCAAACCTTTCCTAAAAAAAAATAAAATAAAACATCTGCAATTTAATTTCTACTGTCATTTGGTCACATTTGTGTTTATGGCAGCACTGTTCACTCCACTGCAGAACACACAGTGAAAACAGCAAACAGTCCAACTGCGAGACGTGACCTTCAGGGACAGGTGAGTTCATGGGAGAGGTGCAGATCCCTAGAAATGAATTGAATGTGGGGACACAGAGTCTGATTTTGGAAGGGGCAAAGCGGTGTTTTGTACATGCTGAGCTACATTTAATGCTTCTTCAGGAGACTGCTGAAAAAGAAAACTGCATCCTCCTGCTGGCAGCCTGAGAGAGTCCCAACAAAGGTCAACTATTGGAAGCAGAATTGGTTTAAAATGTTATTCCAAACTTTAAAGTTTGCTGTTTATGCTGGGTTTGACTGTAAAAATGCAGAAGCAATTCAACTTTGATTCACAAATTCAAACTTAATTTTTCCAATTTCAAAATACCAATCTGAAATTAAAATTAGTATGAAAAACCTTTTTTGTAAGAATTTGAACTGACAAAAATTAGAATTTTCATTAAAAAAATTAGGAATTGTTACATTAAAAACTAGCAGAGAGCAGGGTTCTTTTTTTATATAAAAATAATTTGGAAGAAATTTAATTTGAGGATTTAACATTCAATTTTCTTGGAAAGCCTAATTTCAATATTGATATTTTTTTGTTTTGTTTTTTGTTTAACTAGTCACGTTTACAGCAATTTTAACAAATTAAGAGCCTCAAAACGCTTCTTGATATAAGTTATGTTTAGCCATATTTTTTTTACACAGACAGCATGTTCAACCTTGTGAGTGACTAATACACATAAAAACTTAAAGAAAGTTTCATTGGCCGACCAATAAAGTCCCACTCAAATCTTTAGATCTATTCTAGAAGCATTCTCAGTGGTCTTAAATTGGTTTTAGCCAAAATACAAAAACCTGTATTATTTTCTAGAGGAGATAGTTTCTTCATGGTGGCAGAAGTACATTAGAAATTCGCCTCTGCCCTGACTTCCCATCATCCCTCTGTTTACCCTCTAATTGATGGATCTATTAGTCTGTAAGTGGATGCATTGGAATGGGGTTGAGCATGGAGATAGTGGCCCACCGATTGTAGTTTGAACATCACTGCTACAAGCTTTTTTAAACTGCATTCTTTCATCTTGATCCACAACCATTCAAATTAAAAAATACTCAGAAATGCAATTTTAAGCTTAATTTTTTAGATATATGTCCTCCATCATAAGAAAAATGCCACAAGAACATGTTAAAAACACCAAATATATGATTTTCATTGGAGTGGGTCTTTATATAATTACACTGCTTTTGTGAATTAATCAATGATTTACTGTTTATTTTATTCGGCTGTTTGAATTTATTAAATTGGGAGAAAATTATTTGGATGCAACGAGGACACATCAAGACCTTCATGTGCTTCTGGCACTGCTGGGAGTTCTATGGTTCATTGATGAATTCAGATGCAAATCATATTGTGTAACATCTCATCAAAGGGAGAAATCTTGACCTGTGTGACAGTGCAACAGTTCAGATTGAGCCCGAGCACCTGTGAGTGTTTTAGGAGGCTGTTCTGACGATGCCATTGGAGTCAAAACAAAAAAAAAAACAATAATCAATACAATATCAATCATCAGGCAGCAGAAAAGCCAGAGTAAGACAAGTAGATGGCTCAAACCTTCAGAGATAATCGAAGAGTCCCCCACCCCCACATCATCTCTGTCAGCGGTTGCCACCTCTCCTCTGAGTGTCTCAGTATCCCTCGCCTACCTCTCTGCCTTCCTTTCCCCCGAAACATAGTCCTCTCAGGTTCTTCTCATAGCCCCTTTTCCCTCCATTTCTCTCTCCTTCTCCATTTCCCTCTCACCCTCCTCCTCCTCCTCCATTCTCTTCCTCCAGCTCTCCCCCTCCTCTCTCCCATGCCTACTGCAGCAGAAAAGCCAGCACAGACACCAGCATCCGTGTGTGTTTGTATACACGCGTGCGCTACTACAGTAAAAATCAACGAGTGAGCCTCGCACAATCGTCAGCAAGGAAGGTGAATTTAAGCAAAAACGTGTTGTATTGATTATCGTTGCATCCCAGTCATGCAAACGGACCCCCCCTCTTTCAAAGCATTTGAGCTAGACCTCCCCTCCACATGCGCACTCCATGTCTCCCTTTATTTCCTCTCATCTGCCTCTTCCTCTCTCTCATCTGCCTCAGTGTATTACCATATCTGCATCTAATTTGTTCTGTTGCCTAGTCTTTCTCAATCACTCCGCCTTTTTCTCTTCACATCTAATTTGTTTTTCTCAGAACCAAACAATATAAAAAACACCTTTCACATCATTGGATGGGATACTTTTAGAAAAAGCAATGGTGGGGGGGAAAAAAGGCATGTGATCTGGGTCACATCTCTGTTTGAGGCACTGCACTGCCATAGTAGACATTCACAGTAAAATGGGGATGCAGTCACCCACAAACAGAGCTGGTGCTGTGCAGCCTTCCACGTACTACCTGCTCTGCCTTTTGGTGTCTGGAGCTGCGCTTTCCTCAGTTACGACTCCACATCTTGTTAGTTATTTTGTGTGTGATTCATGCGCAAATCTGTGTGTTGACTGTACATTGTACAACACAAGTCGTTCTAGCAGCATTGTAGCAGGTGTTTTCATTTCAAAGCAACCATGAGAACAAAGCAAAAATCTGGTTATAGTTGAAGAATCTTTTAGCTTATGGTGACTTAAAAAACGAAAAAAAAAAAAATGATGGCATCTTGTACAGCATTTGAGTCCAAAACATAAACCGATAACTGTCAGCAATCAATTGCAAACTGCAAAAACAATTAAATATTTACCATCTGTTTCATCTCAGTTTGTACAGGCAGATAAATCAGACTAAAATGTTGACACTTAGCTCCCCTGAAGAGAATCATATCCTGCCATGCGGATTTGTAGGAAAGTGAACATTTTGTGTCAGAATAACTTGAAGCCTTAATGTGCACATGTTATCACTTGTCTCTGACGACAGACAGTATGGATTGCTGACAGTGCAGTTATTTCCAAATGTTCCTGTGCTTTGTTTCTCATAATTGCATCGAACATTGGCCATCGTAGATGACTGAGAACTGCCTTGTTTTGCACCCAGTCTGTTTTCACACTCAGTCATGGCAGCATGAATGCTACCAAAACTAAAGACAGGATGCAGGAAGGGGTGTGAAACTGTAAACTCGGGATGGAGAAAAGAAGGAAAACGAGAGAGAAAAATCAAAGCCATTGCTATCAAGAAGCTGGTTTTGTCTAAGAAAAAACAAGAACCAACAGCGCTTTCACAAATCAAAACATACTTGTTACTTCAGCACCTGTATGATCAAATTAATTTGAAATATACTCAACGATAATACTTAGTTTAAGAAATATTAAACTAAAAAACGGTTTAGAGAGACAAACAAAAGTCGCAAATGGGAAGAAGAGAGCTCGTTTTATATATAAAGCACAAAAGCAGGCTTTTGGAGAAGGATGGGGTTCACCAAATGCAGGCGTAGGTGCAGAGAAACTGCTGCATTTTAAGCAGATTTGTGTCCAAATGCAATATAGAGGATAATGTGCACATCATACATGATATTAAGGTGCTTGTCAACTGCCTGCAGAGAATTTTTTCCATGTTTCCAAAACGATCAGCATTAATTATTCAATATCAGTCAATATAGTCTCATTCATCCATTGCAGACAGATATTATTACAGTTTTGGGTCTAAATTGATAAGAAAATAATTGTTTAATGGCAAAATGTTGATTTACTAATGCTTAAAAGAAAGTTTTTCAAACTTATTAAAACTCGAGCAGTGGTCCTGAGGAGAGCAACAAACTAGTAGTCCCTCCGGGAGGGGCGTCAGGTACTCACCCGGGCGTATTTGGATGAATATGGGTCTTCAAAGAGCGCCCATATTCTGGGCTGCCAGGTTTTCCACCAGCCTGCTCTCCTGGCGTCCTCCTGCATGCACAGTCTTTTCAAGTCCCCATCCGCGCCCCCCAGCGCCGGGTCGTCGTCCGGCGCGTCCGGCTCCGGAGTCTCAAAGCTGTCCAGCGCCTCCTCCGCATCCCGATGCTGTCGATAGTTCATCCAGCAGCACGCCTCCACGTCCGTCTCGTCGATGCCCCAGAAGGCCAGCTCCTCTTCGAACAGGGGACCGCACACATCGTTGGGACAGTGCAACTTCCCGGTGCGGTAATAGTTGAGGATGAAGGAGAAGACCGACGGGTGGCGGTCGAAGAAGAACTCGTCTAATTTGGGGTCGTAGTCGAAGTTGCTGAACGCGTCCGGCTCGGTGAGCCACGACAAGCGGGTACCGGGCAGCGTTTTTAGGGTGCTCCGGTAGGTCTCATGCCGCACTCCCCCGCAGTTTATCACAATTTTCTCGCTTTCTGACGGACAAGTCATGTCTGCGCTGTAACATGCTTTGTTGGACGACTTGTTCCCACCCTTGCGCCCTTTGAAAGAGGATACACACACCGAACTGAGCATAGAGGACCGGGAGGGAGGGTGAGGACGATAGAAAGAGAAGGGAGGAGGAGGGAGGAGTCTGCGGGGAGAGAGGGAAAAAAAAAGGGCAAAAAATGTTTAGCAGAGGGGAGAGATGAACGTTTAACATTGCAATACAAATGAAGCATCAGCTGTGGTCCCATTATTCACTGGAGGAGCAGCTGATGGGAGGACACAAAAACGACCTTGTGACATGAGGAGGAAAAAACGATGGATAGCAAAGTATGTGACCACCTAATACAAGAAAAGAGGGGGCTTTAGACAAATGAGTCAGCATCTGAAAGGATGTGATGGAGTCCCCCATCTTCTGCATTGTTTTAATGAGGCCATCTCAGCCAGTTTCACACCTCCTCTCCTCCTGGTACCAAATAGAGAGGAGTAGAATGACATTAGAGGAAGGAGAAGTGGGGGTCCATCTGCTCTTCATGAACACCTCTCTGACGTGGTGGTGCAGAGCAGCCAGTGCATGAGGATGCGTGTGAATCGCCTCCTGAGAGTGCGGTGTCCGTACTAATGTTAGATCTCCTCAATCAGCCAGCGTGTGCACGCTAAACACACGGCTGCTGCAGCCCCCTCCCCGACCGTATTGAGATTCATGCAATGCACAATTATGTCAGGGCTCTCTCAGCCACTTTTTCCCATGTGAGCGAAGACTTGAAGAGGAAAGGTGGGGAAGGATGAGGCCATGAAGCGGACTTTTGATGAAAAGAGAGATGAAGATGGGGAGCAAAGACAGAGAAAAGGAGGGGGAAAGAATGTGAGCCAGCACCCTCACTGGGGGCAGTTACAGTGAGAAGCTATTCTGTCTGTAATGGAAGGGATGGGGAGAGGAGATTGTGTATGGGGGAGGAGGAAGAGCATTGAAAAGGAGAGTGCACTATAAAAGTGAATGAGTTTTGCTGCAGTAAAAAGCCAGAGTTATTTGCTCTGTCTCTTTCTGTTCTCCCAGCAAGGTCAGATTGTTTGCCTGTGGGCTGTGTTTCCATCCAGAGGGGCTCACAATGCTTGAGAAAAGACACGCGTTCCTGGCAAAAAAAATAAAAAATCCCAAGCAGACGCCGTATTTATGTTGTTAACCTTTTTCTCTATTCAAAGGAATGCACCACTCTCCTCCTCCTCCTCCTTTCCCATGAGCTCTCACCCCCCCCCCCCTTCCACTACCTCTCTTTTGCTTCCTCTCTCGCTCTCATATTCCGCATCAAGGAGTCAGATTTCACTGAAGAAGGAGGAATCAGCGCTTCACTTCTTCTTTCGGTCCCTCTGCTCCTCTTCCTCTCTCTTTCGGTCCCCACATTATTTTTTTTCCTCCTCTCACTGCATCCCACTCTAATTTTACACTTTTCCTCCATTTTCCCCCTTCTTTTGCTTCACTCATTGTTCTCTTTGTCATTCTTTCCAAAGTAAGCTTCAACTCTTTCTTCCACTCAGACTTTCTGTCATGCAAAACACCGCAGTTTTGTTTTCTTTTCTCCTTTGTTTTGTATCTTTTACTGACACGAAGAAAACCTTTTGTACTGGAAAAAGTTTGCAATTTATCCTGTTTTATTTTGTTTTATTGAACCATTAGATTATTTTTTTTTCTTCTTTTTGAAATTCTGGTGGAAACTCCTCCCTTCCATTCACTTTTTTTCTTACAGTATGAGGAAATTTAGATTTGGCAACGCACAGGTAAGCTTTACTAACGCATGGGTTAACATTTAAAGCATAAACTGTGATTAGAACTAAAGCTAAGAAAAGTTATTTTTAATTGACTTATGCCAAGTCTTTGGAGTTTCACTGCAGAGGAATCCCATCGGCTTACAGAATCAAAATGTTCTTTTAATTTGAGAGTTGTGCTCTTTAAACAGCGGTAGCTTCCACTTAAAACAACAAACATTTTAAATACCTAAAGTACTAAATATTTTGGCTAAAACATCTATTCTAGGAGAGTTAAAGTACATTAAATTACAGCTAGGTTCATGTGTGGCGCTCTAAAAAAGACTCTTGAGCTGAAGTGAGGCGATACCATGTCAGCACCATGGACAGCGCCACCAGCTTCTATGGGACAAAGTCTCAGAGAAGCCAAACCTTATAACTAAATACTCTTCTTTTAGTGACCTTTTTTCCTTAGCAACCCTGCACTCTCACTTGCACTCCATAAAGTTGTAGCTATATGGTTAGACTAATTAATATTTTATACATTCACGGCCACAAGTCTGTAACTGCGGTCTTTGTTTGCAAATAGACATGCATGATGAGCAAATTGATTTTCTTAATTTAGCTACATTTTTTATCAAAAATAGAAGTGTGTACATGAGATCACTTTGTTTTGTCTTTGTAACAAAGTTTTTTTTTATTTTTTTTTGTTTAATTTAAAAAAAAAAGTTCAAGTTTAATAAAATTTTAGCATGACTTGAGATTAAAACTCCTTTATTGGTCCGTTTTGAAGTTATTTTGTTTGTGGGTTAGAGGAGGGAAGCTTATAGGTGACTGAATGTGTTACACCTGAGTTACTCATATCGGCATCATTAAAAAAAGGAGATGAAGGAGTGAGTTTTTTGCAAATTTTCACAAATGAATCTTAAAATTTAAGGGAGAAGACAAAAAAGAGAGGAGTAAGAGTAAATTCAGAGTAGTAGGAAAATGGGGGACAAGAGAAGAAGAAGAATAGTCCTGCCTTCAGCAACTCTACTTTCTTTTTCCTACAGCATTTCCTGCCTTGGCCACCATGTCCTGCGCCACCCTGCCACCACTGCCTCACTACTGCACACGGGAGGTAGCAAGCAAGACGGAGGGTAGAGGGGAAGGAGGGAGGTGGGCACATGTACACACATGCTCACCTTGCTGCAACGAAAAGGCTGCAGCGCCAACAACAAGATCTGATCTTTGAAACCTTGAGGCGATCAACACTGCAGTGAACCGACAGACGCTGAAAATGGGGTTTGAGGGAGAATGGAGTGTTCGCACGGCTCATGCACCATACTGACGCTAATATATATTAGCAGAAACACTGCAGCAAAAGGTGGGGGGGGAGCACACGATGATGGGATGCACTGACTGTGAGGCACCAACAGCCGTACAGCCGTAATCGAGGGGGAGGGGAGAAGGAGAGTGCACACCAGAGGAGGAGAAGGAGGAATTTTGGAGGAGTGCTGACTATGCGGAACAGGAACAGCAGTTGGCAGAAAAAGTAAAAACCTTTACCAATCACTCAGGGGGAGATGGAAAGAGAGGTAGAAAAAGGAGCTGGGCAAGGGAATGGACAAAAGGGACAAAGAGAAGAGAAGGTGAAAAAGAAAAAGACTGATGGAGCTCAAAGCATCATCTGAATAGTGAAGGAATGGGTAACACATGTCCCTTAAACAGAGGTGTAAATGCAACAAAATAATAAAACAAAAGAAGGTGAATGAGTGGAAAAAAGAAAGATTTTATTTGAAAGTAAGTAGAAAAAGGGGAAAAACACCTCCATCTGAGCTGAATGGCAAATGTACCACTTGGGGGAATGGAGCACTTTACATGCACGAGTGTATGTTTGTGCACAAATTATGTATGCTCTCCCGGTGCGCAGACATTTTTTCCCACGCGCTGTCTCATCAAACAAAGTAACCACAAGGTTTCGCACTGTTCTATCCATCTAACCTCCCTCCCCTCATCCCTCCTTTCCTCCTGTGTGTTTCTTGCAACCCCTTCCTCTCTGTCTCAGTGTCGAGGAGACCCCAGCAGGAGGAAGCGAAGCACTGCAGCATGGTGAAAGCTTTGTGGTCACCTCCCCTTTTAGTGCAGTGTCACACCACGTGTCCAACCCTCCTCCCTTCTCTCTGCACCTCATGGTGTAAAGATGTTTTGCCATGAGAGGAGAAGACAGAAAAGGAGTGTGTGGATGGAGGGGTGGGGCAAGGAGAAGCAGATCCAAATGAAACGGCGAGAACTGCATGAATGGGAAAAGAGAAAGTCAGAGAAAATCGATTCTACTGGCTCCAAAAAAATAGGAATAGAAAAACCACCAGCTCTGAAAGAGCTGATAACTATGTTTGAGAGGGGAACCAAAGCTTTTCTTATCAAAGAATAAAGCTCACCAGCAGCCAAATCCCAGAGCACGACTTAAAAAACCAATATATTAAGCAAAGAAGTAAGAAATGGCTAATCTGTGAGAGGCAGCTCCACTACTTAGCAACACCAGTGTGAAGCTCTTTAGGGACTGAACAATCCTTGCACGCTGCAGCTACAACTCACTCTGAGGGGCCCTGTAAGATATGCAGAAACATTCAGCTGCTTGTTATAATCAGTTATAGAATATAACTTTGTGCCAAAAAAGAAGCTCCTGATTTGCTTCTTGTAGTCGGATTGAAAAGAACTTTTCAAATTTAGTTTGGACCAGAGATTTTATTTTTCCTAAAAAAAAAGGTTGGACTTTCCAAGCAACGGGAGATAGTCAAATAAATTTCGAGATCATAGGATAGTTAACGAACCCGTCTTAATAAGCAGTTACCAGGGGATGAAGGGTCATGATATCCTAAAAAAAAAAAAGAGTGCAGCGTTGAGAAGGGGTAAAAAAAGGACTGGATTGTGCTTCATGTTTAAGAATCTATTTTGGGCCTGGATAAAACTGAGCTAATATGCCACAGTATTCAACTTTTAAGTCAGGATCTTAAAGAATTCAAACTCTTAGCTGATAGCTTTAAAGCGGACGCCTCCAGACTCTCTCTTACTCATTTAAACCTTTCAGAGTCTAATTAATGACACTGCCCTTCTTGCATGATTAGGAACATTATGATCCAGTAGTGCAGTGATGTGATTTGTAGCGCTAGACAGGCAAATTGCACAAGGGAAGAGGTTTTACCACACTTATTACTGACCTATGACCTAGCCAGCAATTAGAAAGGAGGGAAGTCACAGGTTAGGTGCTAGAAGCCAATGAAGGTAGGGGGGGTAAGGCAGCATTTAACTGTAAAATAACACAACAGGGGAATAAAAGAAATGTCTACCACAATGCAAACTAAGCCTCAAGGTCGGGATTTAAACAGACAAAAAGGAGAGAAAAGGCTGGAGTCAGCCAGTGAAAGAAGACAAAAGTTTTCCGAATCAAAGATGGAAGATGAAGGAGATGTGAGAAGAAACCGTCACGACCACAGAAGAGTTTGGAGGCAGAGGGCACTCACAGATGCAGGACACTACAGATTCAATCACAGCCTCAAAATAGATCTATTCCTCCCGCTGCTTCAACAGCGTCGCCCTCATTTTCGGGCTCCATCACTACTCCACCAATCACTGGCTGTACGCCTCCCTCGCTACCCCTTTTTTCCCTTCAATTTGTGTTTATTAATTTATTATTTTTTTGCCAAAAAAAAATTAAGTGGTGTTTTCTGGGTTACCTCCTGCCTAAAAATAGCACTTGCTGTAGATACATAATGCAAGACTGGAGGGAGGTTGGAGGGTGGCAGAAGAGAAAAAACAAAAGAGTTTAAAAAAAAAGATGTAGTTACTTTTAGAAAAAATGTAGTTGAGTTAAAGAATGAGAGGTGGAAGTAAAGCCAGAAGAGGTGTTATGAAATCTAACACACTTGTGTGTTGAAGCCAAATGCAGATGGGGAAAAGCATTTTGTGTAGGTGATGTGGAGCAGGAGGTTGCAGAAGGGAAAAGACCACGTCTAGACATTGCACCCCATCTTATAGCCTTCCCATATCTTTTTACAGATTTCCTGGAAGAGCTCTCGGAAACATAATGTCCTTCCTGTAGTTTCACTCCATTCCCCCCGTCCCCTAAATCTCCCCCTCCTCACTCCTCTCCTCTCTTCTCCATCCCTGTGGCACGCGTTGTTTGTGTGCCAGCCCTCTTCTCCACCCTCCTCCCAACGGTTCCTATATCAAACCTCCATTTCGGGCCTTGACACCTTACCCAGCGCTGCCAGGATGCACAAACACTCACACACGCGCACGCGCTGGAGACACATGCAAGTAAAGCATCCCTAAAAAAAAGCACAAAGCTGCACACACATGGAAACTCATGCAGACACGAAATGATGCAAAGAGGGGTGCACGCACAGAGACTCCTCTCAACGGAGAAACTGCTCTCATCTAGAGGTGTAGATGGGGAAACACCCACCGTTTGTGCCATGACGGATGATTTTAACTGTCAGATCAGTGATTTATTATTATTTGTAAGCACTAATTCCTCTGTGTGGAGGCTGATATCTGCTAAATCAAGTGTTTACGATCTCAATTTCTGTCACGAAAAATGCTGCTTAATACATACACAGATTAAAAACAGATTACAGGTAAAAGACTGGAGTTATTTTGGATAAAACGGTACTTGTTGAATGTAACCCTAACGTGCGGCGTTTCTGCCCTCTTTTCTCAATATTTCAGCAATCCTCTGTTATCAGACGTGAAACGTTAGAATAAAGCCACAGACATAAACACAGACACGGTTAATACTCACTTGCTTTTGGTTCAGGTTCGTTTCGAGTGCGCGCAGAAACACGCACATACAGATCAATCAAAGCGTAGTTTTCTCTGCTAGATCGCTCTTTATGATTTCAGAGAGTATCCAGTTTCTCGCAGGCATTCAGTTGGTCTTTTATTTCCAACGATTATAACAAATCAGAATAGGATTGCGCGCGTCTGCTGCTGGAAATCTCGTAAAGATTGCGTTATTGCCGAATGTTACTGAGAGCGTATGGTCATGCTGATGATGGGAAGGGATGAGGCTTTCGGATGAAATGAAGCAGAAGTCCCCCTCAAAGCTGGCTTCTTTTTTTTTCTCTTATGTCCCTCGATTTCAGAGCCCCTTTCCAACCTCTTTGTTATTGCCAAAAATAAATGCTAGCCTTTGTTACTGTGTCTCTACGCTTCCAGGCGCAGGGTGTAGCTACCATTCAGCCCTGCCTCTGTCTCCCCCTTCCAAATGTTTCAGTGGAGATGCAGCCTGTAGACACCTCTCCCTCTGCCTTTCCCTCTGAGCCTCTCTCTGTTCCTTTGGAGGAGCGTCACCTTCTGCACTATTTTTCCCCCCCTCAGACGATACATGTGGGCGGATTAGAGAATAAAACAGAAAGGGTGGGAGGACCTCGGAGAATAGAGGCTAATATCAAAGATGTCTGCTGAACTTAACAGGTACACACACATAAATAAACACCGGGGAATGGAGTGGTTGACTCATTTCTATTTATTTATTATCTTCCACACATATGCGTCTTTTGCGCACAGAGTCGGACGCGAGAAAAAACACCATTTTGTCTACAGGTTTGGCTGTGGCTTGGCTGACATCAGCAGTCATGTGGTGGCTCCTCAAAGGAATTACATGACAGAATATGGTGAAGGGTTTGATAAAAAAAAAATCATTTTTGTTCCATTTTTAGTAGTTTTGTTCTGTTTGCGCTTTGTAAAAATAAAATCAGGCCAAAAATGTAGTAAAAGTTGTGATATAAAATTAAATAAAATGTTGTAACTTTAACAAAATTGAGTAAGAAATTGATGTGATAAATGTTTGTACTTACTTGTTTGTGACCAGGAACATAAGTCTTTATTGTGGCTTCAATAGTTGTTACCTAAAAAAAAGAAAAGATAGAAAGAAGAAAAGTTTTTGTTTTGTTTTTATTAAAAATAGGCAAAGATCAATAAAGATATGCAAGATGACAAACATTAAGGAGTAATTTTGATGAAAAACACAATAAGTAAATGAACAATGAATAAAACAAATTTTGAAGAAAATACCTGTTGCAGTGCGTGAAAGAGTGTCTCCAGTTGTGGGGCTGGAGAAAAACAGATCCCTCTTATAAGGCTGAACTTTTCGGGGTTGGGTCTTGTGCAAAACATCCTGTTTTTCTCAGTCCTGTCTTACTTTTCTTCCTGTAGAAACTGATCTCCTTTCATGGATTTGGGGAAACATCATGGAATATATCATTCTCTTTCCAAAGAATACACAAGACATTTTTTAAAAAATGCCAGTGGCTCAATGACTGTTGTTTTGCAAAACTACCACAGTCTATTCTATTCTAAAATCATCTCATCAAGTATGAAAGAATTAACAAGTTGCTAGATATTTTACAACAATCATTGACTGCAAACTAAACAAAATACAAACATTGTTGAGCTGAAGAGACACAGAAAGATGAAAGTTACTGAGGAACATTGAGGTCAAATGTTCATGTCGTGTACAAAAATCACTAAAAGGAAGAAATAGTGTGCCTTATTTTTTTAAATGTCTATATAGACTGTCATTTATGCAAGTTAATTACATTGTAGTAGGTAAAACACACTTATTTTTAAAAGCTAAATAACTTCCAGATGTGTTTATCAAAAGTCTGTGACATGCACTTTAATCTAAAATATGTTTGTACTTCCGCTGCCTGGACAGGGAGGCCTAACATCAAGAAGATCCTGACACATAACCCAGGGGAATGATGTCACTCAACAGACCAGAGTTTACACGAAACCAAAGAATAAAAAAAAAGGAAAAGCAGCTGCTGATAGCTCAAAGAGAAAACAATTAAAATTCTCCCCATGCACCACTCTATTTTGTATCATGCACACACATGGATTGTGGTGGTCCCTTGCACCCTCGGACCCTTCCAGATCTTTGAACAGGGGGTTAAATCTGAGACACAGAAAAAATACTCGATAAAACCCCAAACATGTCTGAATAACAGTAGCAATTAAAAAAACAGGGATAAAAAAAAAGTGATAAATACAAAAAAACTCGACAAGCTCATGTCACATTTTGCAAAGTATTTAAGAGCTTTTCAGAAAGCAGATGTACTAGTATTTCTGTGGATGCACCATAATAACATTTATTGCAATATTTCTACAGATGTGCATGAAAATGGCTGAATATTTAAATACATTTGAGCAGAAGAAAAGTCTCCTTTAGCACTTTTTTAACTATGCCTTGCACTTTACCTCATAGTAATTCCTAAACTCATCTAATTTGGTTAAAAATATTTAAATTCATATATTAAATTTGACAGATTATACAATTATATAATAAAAAAGGCAAAAATGCAACATTTTTAATATGAATTAGTATATTGTCAAGCCAAGTCTTTATCAACAGGAACTTCAAAGTACAAATGTGGTTCTAGATTTTTGTTAAGTTTGAAGTCAGTTTATTGGTCAAAGGGAGGATTGTCTGGCTTGAGACTTATTTGACTGAAAGAAGACTTTAAAATTTATTTTTTGCTTGACAATCAGCACCTAGCATGACCAGCAAAATGTGGAATGATAAATTCACAAACTCAGGTGTGACAACACTGAAATTTTAACATAAAGAGACAAACTTTGCATGCACTTTAGTAAAGGACTCCCTGAAATTAAATTTCACATATCATTCCAGCATGGAAAAACTGTCAATAAATGTTGAAGGGGATATACTATACCAGACTAATCTCACATTCAAAAATCAATTTGTTCCATGTCACTTTAGATCAAAATATAAACCAACGGCAACTGTCTTAAGTCAAACCTAGATCTTCCATTTAAATTGATTACTAGACTATCATTAAACGTGTATTTATATTCCTAAATGAGTCCCAGCAACTGTGGCTATGTTTTCATGAACATATATAAAAACTGTATGTAACCCCATGTTGTAAAAGTAAAATATGTCCAACACAAAAGGTCTTCAGCTCTCATCTGTTTGCTCAGCTGTTGGACAGGACAAGTTTAAAAAAAAAACTGTATATTTGATTTGATTTGATTTGACTTGACTTGATTTATCAAAACTCCAAAAAGAAAATAAAAAATGATTTGATGGGGTCGAGTTTCAACTCTCTTTCTGGATTTTTTTTTACACGATCACACACACCAATAGAAATTTACAAAAAAGAAAAAACTACAATTGAAACTACATGGAAGAAGATGTAGAACAAAAAAAATCAACAATTTAACTGTCCAGATCACATAATTATCATGTTAAGCTTAATAAACAAGTATTATTTCTTTTATTATCTCTTTCTATTTTTAAATACAAATACATATTTATCTACACACATATTGTGGATTATTCAACAATCCTGACTCGTACATTTTAAACAAATCTATCCCTCATGCAGTTCATGCATAAAAATGTACTGTGGAAGAGACCTTCCTCTTCATCAAGAACTGTAACATAAAAGTAGTTTAGAGATGAATTTCCCTCCGTCTTGTGAATTTGCACTAAGTAAATGTCTTTAACCATTCGGGAAAAAAGACTACAAAAAGATGTTAGTGTCGTTCTCAAAAGTGAAAAGCGAGCAAAAGTACAAATTATTTTGGGCACAGTAAAGCCTAATCTCTTTTTTTTTTCCTGTGTCCAAGACAGAAAAAAATTCTAACAGGAAGTTGAGGTAATTCATAAAGATTTAAGATCTTGCAAAAATCTAAACAATCCATTACTATGATTAATTATTTTATAGATAAACTTAATAAGCAGTTCATACTTTCATTAATATTAAAAACATTCATCTGGATGTATCACATTAAAATTCACATATACCCATTAGCCTTATTGAAATAAAACCTTTGTATTTTATAAAATAATCAACTAAACATCAAATTCAATGTAAAGGTTTCCGAACACTGTAATGTGACTTAGAGTGAATGATGTAGCTTTTCCATCTGCATGGCATACAGTTCTTCCCAAAGTTACACTTTGAAAGAATGTTAGAAGAACAATGTTGCTGTATAGCTTTGTTTAGCATATTTCATACCTAGAGGCAATTCAATGTACTTTTAGAAAATGAAAAAGCTTTACAGCAGACAAATAAACAGTAGGTGCTCATCTGAGGATGTTGGTTCAATCTGTGTGTAGCTAAAAGCAGCTTCTTTGTAGATTATTATACCAATGCTGTCCAAACTCTGACTTCAAGTTGATCTGCTAGATCAAAATAGCTTTTTCAATTTGTCCACTTTCCAATAACAGTAAGATTAAAAGTTGGTGTATAGCTGTTCAACATCGAGAGATCTGGGCCACTTTTCTTTAAACAAATAGTAAACAACTTCAGTTTTGGGTGACATTGTTTCCCAAACCATGTGTTTCTTCTGAATGGGTTTATTTGTTTGTTTGACTATTCAATAGGCAATGGGAGGATTAGTCCCTTGAGATGCAACATCTCTCTACAATCGTTCAAAACTTTCACTAGAAGTCATAAACTCTGTTTTTTTTCTAAAGCATGTCTTTCAGATTCCGAGAAGTTCATACAAAAGGCACATTTTCAAAAGGCCCTTACAAAAGACGATCTGTGACCGACAAGCTGACCCTCTTCTATTGACCAATTGATAGACTAAGATGAATGAATTTAAACAGCAAAGCGGCTGTTTAAATTCATTCATTCAAAGCGGAATGACATAATTCATCAAAGTCACTGGCTTCCTGTGTCCCCAAGAACAGATGCTCTTCTTTCCTTTTGGAAGGAAACAGCACATTTCCGGCTGTTTCTGTCATGCAGTGAAAAACATTTAACATTTTACCACACAAAGGTGTAGTGTACTGGATCACAACCACATATTGTGACAGACAGATCCGGTAGAGTCGACAATCAAATGTCTTGTGTCAGAGAAAGAGACATTTTATTTTTTTTGGTCTGTTTTTCAGGAAGAGACCAAGGTCAGTTTGCTTCATATCATTTTTGTGTAACACACAGGTTATCTGCTCAGAGACAGTAAATCAGATCAACGTCGGCACATAAAAGTAAACTAGTGTCCCATATTGTTATGTGCGACAGAGTTTTAGGTTCCAGTTTACAAACTTTTTTTTTTATTACGACTTTTAAGTCGTAATAAACATTTACGAGAAAAAAGTCATAAATTATCTAGGAAAAAACCCCAAAGGTGAAAGATGTGTTGCGTTTTGTGAAGGGTTATTTCCGGATAGGTTTTAAAAACACCTTTTGGCGAGTCAAAATCAGATTATTGTCAGTGTAGTTGGCTTTCCGGGGTTCAGTGTTGGTAAAGCGGAGTTTCATATGTAAAATAAGGAGCTCAGAGACACGTTTGGGTGTGGAGGACCGCTACTTTATTTTCCTTTTTATTGACGTACCCAGAAGTCCTTTGGTCGTCATGAACCTGTCATGCACATGACCCCAAAGCGGAAGGTAAACAGTGTTACATACGCCCCCTCCTCCAGATGAAACGTCCCGTTTCAACATAAAACAACAAAGATGACTAAAAGTAGTCAATTATATTAGTATAAGAACGTTGAAAATGCAAAAAATTGCGCCTCTTCAGGGCAGAAACATCACACAGACTTAACGATCTTGTCTTTGGTGAAGAAAGAAAGGATTGGAAGTGGACAGCTGCAGGGATACCGATGTCTTCTGCAAAACAACCATCAACAGATAAACATTAATAAATCGTAAATCAAACAAATGAGCTCCCAACCATTTTTAACATTATGAGTAAACATTTAGCTCCCCTTTTTCAATTGAGTTGTCATAAATGTAAACGTTTTTTTCTCGTAAATTTAAGACTTTAAATCTAGTAATTTTACTTTTCTTTGTCTTTTTTGGGTGACTCTAAAACTCTGTCATAGTTATGCACTGAAAGTTCATCAAATCTGAGTAACATAAGAGTTTGATTCAAAAAACACCTTTTATATCAACATATTTTCTGATACTAGTCAACAGCAACGGGCCTCAAATCATCAAAGAACAAAGGCAGCAAACTGTAATAAAAAGCTTTTAACACCAGCATGAAGTCTCATCTTCTCAGTGTACAGGTTTTTCAATTTCTAGAACTCTAGGAAAAAAGTGATCTATAGAACTAGAGATAAAGTGAGGGAAAAAAATGTATTTTTTTTTCTGCAAGTCGTCCCACTTAAAAAGATAAGAGATGCCTGTAATAAATGTAAGAGACAGAATGTAATGTAAGAAAACAATCCAGGAAATCACATTGTTAATACATTTATTTAAATAATTGTGTTTTGATACTATAAACAAGCAAAATTCTGTCCCTTGCAGACTTGTTTCTTCTCCTTTAAGAAGCTCAATGCAAGATCTCACCTGGTGGGGTACAATTGATGTTGAGAACAGTGATAAAACAGCCCCCATTACACGGGGGAAACATGTCAATGAGCTGAAGAGAGCTGGGACCACAATGACAAAGGATACTATCAGTAAAACACAAAGGATTTGAATCCTTCAGACCTCCAAAGGTCCTGCTGCTCAAACCAGAACATGTCCAGGACTTTCTAGTTTACTAGAGAACCTTGTTCAGAAGGTAAAGAATGCTGAGTTAAATCTCAAGAAAACCATACCCACTGTGAAGCATGGGGGTGGAAACATCAGGCTTTGGGACTGTTTTTCTGCAAAGGAGACAGGATGGCTGAATTGTACTGATCATCCCAAACTAGAGCTGCGTATGGTGAGATTATTAGGAAAAACCTGCTTCCATCAGTGAGCTTTGAGGATGAAACATGATTCCAAACATATCGCCTAGGCAATGACGGCATGGGTAAGTAAAAGTCCTCACAAGGTTTTGGGCTGGCCAAAGCCAAAGCCAGTCTCCAATAAAAAATCTGTGGAAGGATTAGAAAGTCTGTGTTTTCCGGCAAAAACCCTGAAACATGGAAGAATGGACCGAAACAGCAGCTACAATGTGCTCAAAACCTACAGGAAATGTTTCCAATAGTCAGTGTCAACCAGGGTTAAATTAGAAAGTATTAAACTTTTTTCTTGACCAAATACTCATTTTCTGAACCATCATAGAGATAAATGTAAATGCAATGTGATTTCCCAGATTCTTTTTTACATTCTGTCTCTCACTCTTGAAGTGTATCTAATGTGAACATTAAAGACTTCCCATCTTTGTGAGCTTGCAGAAACTGTGTGAGACAAATATATGTCTTCTCCTGCACTGTACATTATGGAATATTGTAAGAAAACCTTCCTGGTGATGACAATACCATTAGAAAACGTCTTAAAGTCAAAGTAAAAATGGGACTGCAGGGAAAACACTAATGAGGATTGTTTTACACTGATTATTTGAGGCCAAGGTGTTCTTTTGCACAACTAGGTGAATAATGAAGTTACTTTTACTCAAATCCATTGGCTCAACAAAAGACCGTGGAGATTTTAAAGCCACGATCTAAAAGGCAAAATCACTGTTAAACAGAAGCATTTCACTCAAGATGCAAATGCAATGATCTAAAAAAGTGCTGCTCACATTACGTTTTTGTTTTACAGTCCTGTTTTCTGACTGAATGATGTGAGCGGGACTTGTGTGAAGATGCCAGGGCTTTTATCCAGTTTTGGGCGTTTTTTATACTTGAAACAAGTCCATATTGATCTGAACACGATAAAAGGGTTAAATAGAAAAACCCCAATTCCTGTTTGAATTAAGTGATTGCTTTTGAAACTTTTCAGCGCTTCTAGTCGACAGAAGGGAGTCAGTTGGCGTTAAAACCAAAAGAATTTTTTTTAAATTCTTTCCATTAAATCAAATGTCCAGGTCAGATTCCAGATGTCCCTCCCTATAGAAAGAAAACATTAGAATATAAAACTGATGCTCTAAGATAACCACAATTCTTATAACTTTCTGTTGGTTGGAGAACATACATCTGTCTTCTGGCCTAATAAAGTAATGATGGTAAATGGCGTATACTTATGTAGCACTTTTAAATTAGATATTTTACTTATTAAATTAAATTTAAATCATGAAAAATATTAAAGACTACATTTATTTAAATAGAGAAAACTCAAAAACAAGCTTAAGAACTGTTGTTTCATTGTTTTAGATTTGTCATTTGCACCTTCAATAAGCATGAAAATGTAATTTTTTAAATATGTTTTCATATTTAAATACTTTACTTTTTTAAGTAAAAAGACCAGACCAGATCAATTGTTTCTCAATTTATTTAAAAAACAATAATCCATATGAAAAAAATACATCAACAGACATTGAACTTGCACATACAGGGGTCATTTTTTGTCAGAGGTAAAAGATACATTGTGGAAAAACAACTTCTTCACTGCTGGAAAATGTCTTAACAGGAAAAGATGGTTTTACGCTCAAACGAATGTTCAGACACACAAAACTGTTGAAACTTACATGTGACGGCCATCTAACATTTTTACAACCCTTCTGGGAATACTTACGTTTTTTTCTACATTTTTTAAGATCTCTCTTTTTTAATACATAGGCTGACAAAAAATGAATACAAATTCAAGCTAAAGCTTTGAGCCTCCTGTTTAAATAGGTTAAATGTGCAGCACTGTGCTTTAAACAAACAAGTCTCCATCCGAATCAGGCTATCCATGATGATATATTTTGTCTTCCTTTTTAAAAGAACTTACACTTTTTTGTGAAAAGTTTAATTTACAAAACATATGTTTAACCTCTGAATTATAAGTTATATTTGGATAATTGTGTTTACTGATTTTGTTTTTTCCTGGGCCTCCTCTCATTCTTCTTATTAGAGTCGCTGTTTTTCTTGCTTGCTTTCAACTCTGCTTCCCACTGTTTTTTCACCAAAGTGTACAACCTCATGGTGGCCTGAGCATCTTGGACCTGCAACACACAGAAAATGTTTGTTTTTGTTTTTTTCAATCTCTTATCATTATCAGAATAAGAAAAATGATGTATTTTATTTCCAACTTACAGAAGAGTGTTCTCCCTGCTGCACCTTCACATGCAGGATTTCTCTGCAGAGGAGTTTCAACGAAGGTCGGCCGCTCTAAAATATAAAATCATTTATAAACTTGTTCTTATTAAGATGAGGTCTGGAACCTTCCACAGACGATCTACCAGTAAGTCTCAGTAAAAACAAAAGAACTTTCTATAATTACCCCTACAGTCTTCCGAAAGGGTTTATACTTCTGAGTGTCCCGAATGTGCTTCTTTGGATGATCCAAGAGAAGAATCTGAAACAGTTGACAGACTCTGTAAGAGGAGAGCTACAGCTGTTTTATTGGAGCACACATTTATTTTAAGGCAACACAATACCTTTAAGTCATTGTGAATTGCATGACCAACCACAATTCTTCCTTGCAGAATTTCAGCCACCTCCTTTTGCACAACATGCACATCCTCCCCTGTAAAAAAAAAAAAATCACATTTTGACACTGTTCAAAAGCACAGAGGATTGTTTGAAAGCAATAAACATCTAAGTATACAGTGATGTCTCGTTTTCTTACCATTTTTAATGTGTTCCGGTCGGATCCCACTGACAGCTGTTCTGTAGTCTGTCACCTTCTCTGTGGGTTTGACATATTTGTCATAGATGCATTTTCCAAACTGGTTCACGATGGACACACGTGCCAGGATGCTGTCCTCCCCATCTGGACCGACTCCCACCATCTCACAATCAATAGCTACAGCTTTGGTGATGCTGATATTCATACGTACAAACGTGGAGAAAACAAAAGGTCATCTAATGAAACAGTCCAGTCTTTCTGCTGCCCGTTTTAAAGTTTCTCCACAGAAATCACCTGAAACATTATTAAATCATTTTCTCTTTTGAGAGAAGTAAGAGAACATCTGATGTTATTGGGGTATAACTGACAACTATACCGATTTTTTCAAAAACTTGTTTAAAAAGGCAACGGCTGTTTTTCCAACTACTTCCACTTAGGGAGTCTGTTGGAGCCAGTCTGCTGCAGGTTGAGATGAGCATAAACTCTGCAACAGCTATGGCTGCATATTCATCAGGAAGCAATTGCGAAACAATCCGACGATTTTAAGACTCATACTTATGCCCAAAGAGAGCAACACACACGGGAAGTATCCCACTAGATTAAAGAGTTGCTAGGAATGGACTTTTTCAACACTTTTACACATCCGACCAAGAAAACAATGATGAAGAAGAGCAGCAGATGAGATTAAAACAATATACTATAATAATGATTGTTGAGCAAAAATTATCAAAAAATATCAGGACAAAAAGAAGGACTCCAAATTTGAAATATCTGGTTCTCTGTCAGCTTTAGGATCGATTTTAAGGTACTTTTCTTAGTTTAATGAAATTGCACTTTAATTTTAATCAAGCTGGTGTTAGCAGACGACCCTCCCAGAGCCCTCAGATCCAGTTATGCTGGTGCTCCCTGAGGTCATAAACAAAAACCCACAGCGAGGCCACATGGCAGAACTTTGGCCTAAACTCACCTTTTTAGTTTAGCTTTTATGTCGATTTTACATTTCCTCATGTTTTAATTTGATTTTATGGATTATTTTTTCCTGCTAGTTTTTGTACACAACATGTGTTTATTATAAATACTAATATAATTATTATTTATTTATGTAAAAGACTTTGAGGTGTTTTTTAACAGGAAAAGAGCTCTATAAAGAAAGGTGAATTTCAACTAGAGTTGATCGATAGCAAATGAAGGTGTGGCATTTTGACCGTAAGAACACAAAACAGTTTCTCTTACCCATCAAAGGCGTTCTCTTTTACCAGAACGCTATCTACGTTCTTGCTTGTTTTCATGCCTTGTTTCCTCCTCATGATCTCTGCAGCCTCGGCTCCCATCGTTTCCTCAATATCGTCAGGGTCGACGTCATCAAACCAAAGGTCCTCCCTACAGCAGCACAAGCAAAGATTACAAGGCAAACCCGAACTGAAGTCAAGTATTAGCAATAAGGATACATACTCTGTGGGTTTCCTCTCTTCAGTGACGGGCTTCTTTTTCTTGGCTGGTTTCTCATTGTCTGTCTTTTCGTTTTGCCTTTTCCTTGCACCACCAGGTTGCAGTTTGTCTAAGGCGGCGTGGATCTTTGCCTTCACCCCATCCTCCTTTGGGGCATCGCCACTTTTGACTTTTCCCTCTCTGTCTGTGTGCACCTGGCTGGGAGCAGGGCTCTTATTTTGAAACTTTTTAGGCTCATTTCCTTTAAACTTCTTAGGGAAGACACCATTCCGATGTTTTGGTGTAACAGGCTGCTTCTTCTCTGGCTGACTGCTCTTTAAGATCTGCCATGTTCAGGAAACAAAGAAGATAATTACATTTTAAAAGTAAATACATTTTCACATAAGTAGTTGCACAGCTTATGAAGAGCATAGAGTTTAATATTCGTCAGACAAACCTCTTGTAATGCTTTCCAGTTGGAAGAAAACTGTTGGGGATCCTGTGGTGGTGCAGTTTGCTTTGCTCCAGGATTTTCTAGATTTTTCTTGTTTAGAGTCTTTTGGGAAGTTTGTTTTTTACGATTATGCTTTATAAAAAACTTCTTCCTTTTTTCTTTGGACGTCAGCTGTTGCGTTTTTCCAGCAGGAGTTTCCTTTCCTTTGATTTTAGACATCGTGGTCGCACTTCTTTAAACTTCAGGGAGTATTTGCTGTGTTACACAGCCACGTTTTTGAAAGAAGCCAATTTTAGGTGAGATGTAAACGAAAACAGTTAACGCTGTGTCACATACATATGTATCCCAGATAAAGGGCACACACTGTTTCTATTAGCAAAAATAGCCACTTTATTATCCTCCCAAACAGGGAAAAATTATGTTTCAAGTTGTTTACCTTCACATTCACGAAGCCATGCTGCGGTGCTTCTGGAATGAGTAACAGTCAAATATGTTCGTCAGGAAAAAAGTAACATGATTCGTTCGAGCGGCAGAAAGTTCTCCCTTCGTTGATTTTTTTATTTCTTTCTTTTTTCAAGCTTGAAAATAGTTTTTAATATCTATACATTACTAACAAAGAACACAAGATTGATATGTAATTTTGCTTTATTTCTTTAAAGTCTTTTGTTCCTGATGTACAGTTTCTGACCGAACTCATTTAGGTGATGGACTAACGTTTTGTTGACAGCAGTCAGCTAGGTTTTGGCGTAATATGATTAGATGCACTTTTTACATTTTTATTTATGTTTCGTTTGAAATAGTAGAATTGGATTTTATCTATCGTTGAACCTAGCTGATGGTACGATATAAACAAGCTATTTGAGAAACATTTAAACTGTTTTTAGGGGTTTTTGTAAACTTGCTGCTCTTCTTACGAACCAAAATACACTTATTATCTGTCGGTAAGTTTAGTGACTTTTTGTCATTGTTTATTTTCGATTATTTTACCCAATAGATGGTCTGTTTGTGTTCTGGTTTCAGATCATGGTTGAAAACTCCCCATCACCTATGCCAGAGAGAGCAATCTATGGGTTTGTTCTCTTCCTTGGCTCCCAGTTTGGCTTCTGTAAGTTAAGTCCCATCACATCATGTTCTTTCAAATTAGAAGCATAGTTCTATTTGCAGAAGATGTCATTCAACGTAAAATGTTGTGGAATTACTTATCTCTACGGCTCTTGGTAATATAGCAAAGACATTCTGTTCCTTTTGTTTATGTTGCCATAAATCTAATCTCATTGAAATTTGTAAATGTGCAGGACGACTCACTTGAGTTAAAATAGAATAACCGTTTCTCGGTGGAGATTTAAATCTCCTTACTACTAGGGTGATAAATAGTTGACCACCTGAAAAACAGACTGCCATTAATTCAATGTGACTTCACTTAAAAAAAACAAGCCTTTTTGGATTTTTTTCTCAATAGAATTCTTTCAATAATTAGTTTTTTTTAAGTTATTTATATCTCAAGGTATACATTAGTAAAAGGTTATTGTGTTTATATATATTTTTAAAAATTCAGCTGAAAGATGGCAGGATGGTAGTGACTTAAATATTGTAAATTACTTTAAAACGCTAGTTGTGTGTTGTTGTTGTTTTGGGTAAAAAGTAGGATTTTTTTAATAGGCCTGTTATGTTCATATTTAGGCTTAAAACTACACAATTTAATAAGTCGGCAAAATTGTATTAAGCCAAATGAAGAAGTCTTGTTTAACTTTTAAATTGGATTGTCTTTTTCTCATTTAAAAGAAAATTCTTCTAATAATCCCAATAATTCTAAAAAGATTTCAATTTGGAATATCACATAACTCTGTTGCTTATAAATGAATATTTACACTTTCCTCAAAGGTTGTCTTTTTTATTGGTTGGATGGTCTTTCTGTATGAAAAAGCATCAGATTTAAAAATAAATTGAAATGAAAGGACATATGTTTATACATAAATGTAAGATAATGTAACAGAACAGAAGTAAAAATAGTTCGTGAACAATTTGAAAAAAAAGTCTATCCTAAAAGAGTATCAAAGAATTCTCTTAATAAAATATGTTTGTTCTGTTTCTTTTCCCAAAGTTCTGTACTGCTTGTGGGCATACATACCAGAGGAATGGCTTCATTCTATAGGGCTCACTTATTGGCCTCAAAAGTAAGTAGCAACAATATGACAAGTTAGAATTTATGTTTTATGTCTTTTTACAATGAGATTACCCTAGGCTTGTTAGCCTTTGTTTGAATCTTAAAGTGAAATGTTTGATGCAGGTATTGGGCTCTCGCAGTGCCAATATATATGCTGGTGGCAATACTGGTGTTTGTTGTGGTGTTATTTGGGGTCAACATGAGCAACACAGCCCCACTGGACTCTGTGGACAACATCACAGGTGAGTTTATGGCTGCAGGCTAACAGTCAGCGTAAATCACAGAAAAGCTGTTTGAAGTGAAATTATATTGAATTTTAAAAAAAGGAAGTAAAATCACTGCTAGGAGTAATACAACCGAACTAGCTTTAACATGCGCTAATTGCAGCTGCATTTTTCTAAAAAAGGAACTGTACCTCACATAATAAAAGCATATACTTTTAAAATAAATGAATACAAATAAGGGTGAGTAATTTATGTCAAAAAGGTCGGATATTATGTCAAAATTAAGAAAACACCACCAAGAAAACAGCTTTAAGTGTCTTCTTTGTGTCTTTTAGATATTTATGCACTAAAGCAGAGTGAAGAATGCCTGCAGAAGGGGGGAATACCTCGAATAAAGGATGTCTCCATCAGTGATGTCAACAAAATGTTTTATTTATCACCCAAAACATAACAGTCTGCTGCTGGGTGTTTTGTGGTTTCTCTGTTCATTTATTAATAATCTGGGGGAACCTTTCTGATGGTGTAATATGCCAAATCTGTTCGCTTTTGCAAATTTGTATGCAAAGTTAACAGGTCTGGTTAGTGGGTTTGTATGTAACTTTTGCACTGTGACTTTGCTATTTACCTTTTAAATTTTTTTTCTTAATTGATCAAGATGTTTCCATCATACCAATAAGAAAATATCACTTAAATATGTTCATTTACAGTATGTTTCAGTGCATTAAAGATGAGGTATTTTTCCACAAGATAAACTCAACTTTTGTTATTTTAGACAAAATAGATAAAGTTTCAAAGCTGAACCAAGTTGTGTTTATAGTTTCTGGCTAAACATAAAATAATATATATACTGTATATCTTGTTGTTTCATTGTTGCCTTTGTATTTTTGTACAATTCAAAGATGACAAAAGTGCATAAAAGATATTTTAAAAAAAGATTGGGGGTCCTATTTCCCTCCTTTTCTGTTTACACTTCATTTTATTACAAATAAGGAGATTTTTTGGTGTTTCATTTTGAAAATTGTCCTGTGTGTCATTTATTGTTATTGGCACAAAGATCTTTAAATGTACAGCAGGGGGCAGTAGTGAGTTTGGTGCTGCGTTTTGTTAACTTTATTGATAGACGAAGAAAAGCAATAACAGGGTGCTGCTCCTCTTCCAAGTATTCCACATTTTTGTTGTTTAGTTTTGTGCTTATTGTCTTCAAATACACGTTCCAAACAAACAAAAATGACGTTTGCTGTTCCGGTGTGGCTGGCGGTGCACGAGCTTCTCCTGGAAGAAGAAGCGGCGGAGAAGGAGAACTCGACCTGTTTTGACGAATTCAACGACGCCGCTTTGTTCGAATACTTCCACCTCACGCGGCCCTGCATCGCTTTCATCGTCGACGCCGTTCGAATCCGCATGAAAACGGTCTCCTGCAAGAAACCCTCGCCTCCGGTGGACGCGTTCGTCATGGTGGCTCTTAACTACTTCGCGCATGGCGCGTTCAGCCCGCTCGTGGTGCAGAAAGTGGGCTCGTGCCTGCACGCCAGCCTCACGAGCGTCGCCAGCTCAGCATCGGGGGTCATCGCGGGGATGTCGGACGTGTTCATCTCTTTCCCTCTCACCGCGGAAGCCAGGATTCAAAACGCCGCCGTCATTAAAGAGTTCTGCAAAATCCCCAACGTCCTGGGAGCCATGGCTCCTGCCCAGTTTAAGATCAGGGCTTCTCCGTATGAGAAGGAGTTCTTTAAGTCCTTCATCAACGCGCAGGGCTTCACGTCGGTGGTGAGCCAGTTCATATGCGATTCCCAGGGCAACATCCTGAGTGTGGAGAAATGCTGCGTAGGGAGCACTTCGGAGCAGGAACTCTGGGAGTCCTCATTCAAAGGCAGGGAGGTGGAGGAGGATCTGCACGGACCGTACTGGTTAATCGGTAAGACAATATGAGGAAGCACTTCTTTAAAGTCTGAATCACAGCTGATGCCCCCTAAAGAGATTCCAGCAAATATACACATCCCAAAACAAACTGTTTATTGAACTCTCTCTCTAATAATACCTCAATTATGCACCAAGTGCTCCTCTAAAGAATAAAAATGTCTAAAAGGAAAATCTTTAAAAAAGCAATAGTTTGTATTCAAACAGTGGAAAGATGGAGCTCAGTAACAGGATGTAAACCGTTGGATCGTTTGACCTTCAAAAACCTCAGCGATGTCCACATGAAGGATGGATCCTCTCCCAGGACGAACAGGCGACGCACCTGAACTAACTCTACAGCTTCATGTTTGAATAGTCCAGTGGATGGGCTCCATCCAGGTGGAGTTGGGGGACGGCTTGGGGCACGAGACGAGCCAACAATACAACCATAGCTGTCTCAATGGGCTTCATTGTACGATAAAAATAAAATCATAAAGAACATGAAGTCATAGAATTCAATAGGTTATAGCTGAACTAAACCAAACAGACTGGGCTAGATTCAACTATAGAGGAGAAATTGTGTATTCTCATAAATCGCTTTTCTACCTGCCTCAAAGGCCCAAAGCGCTGTACAGTCACAAACCCATTCACACACTGATGGCGGCTCCGCTGCCGAGCACTGGCACCAACCTTCCACCAGAGGCAAGGTGGTGTTCAGTGTCTTGCCCAAGGACACTTCATCACGTGGTTGAGGAAGGCGGGAATCGAACCTGCAATCTTCCGATCAGGGGTCGGCCGCCCTTCCAGCGATGAGGGCAGAACCCCAGTGCACCATACTTTCCCCAGCTTCTAACTTCTAGCAGCCTACCAACAACTAATTGATACTGTTATTAAAGTTAGTTCAAACATGTTAATAGTAAGTTGCATACACTATGGCACATATAGTGAGTGGTTATAATAATTGTAGAAAATCTATATTTTTTAGCATATCAATATTAATACAATATAATATTCATCCAAGCAGGGCGAATGGGGCCACCCTGACCTGGTTTATGAAACCATCTTCCCTCTGCAGAGAAATATGTTTAAAAGTTGTTCTGAAAATTGTAATTATTCCCCCAAACTTCATTGCAGTAGGTTAGGTAAGGGAGCAATAGGTTAAATATTCTTTAATTACTAGCTAGCCTGGCTATAAGCCTGTCCGAAGATAAGTGTTTTAAGCCCAACCATGCATGTGGAAACTGTCTCCCTCACTTACATGAGCTGGGAGTTTATTCCATAAAACAGGGGCTTGGTGGCTAAAGCCTCTAACTCCAACTGTACTTTTACAATTCTAGGAACCACAAGCAGTCCTGCTTTTTGTGACCGAAGTGTTCTGTTTGGGTGATAAGGGACTATGAGATCTTTAATATAGGATGGGGTTATACCATTTAAGGCCTTATAGGTTAGCAGGAGGATTTCAAACTTAATTCTAGATTCAATTGGGAGTCAGTGAAGTGAGACTAACACAGGAGTGATGTGATCTCTTCTGCTAGTTCCTGCAAACAATCTAGCTGCTCCTTTCTGAACAAGCTGAAGACATTTTTAATAACTTTTAGGGCATAATGGTAGCAAAGAGTTAGTCATTTTTTATTTATTTAATAAAATATTAGAGGCATTTCTTATTAGAGCTTCCTTATTTATTACTTAGAATGTATTTCTGAATAAATTGAGCATTAGATTTGAGATATTTGAGAATTAACACACATTTTCCAATTTAAGGAAATCACAAAAGTGAGATTAAAACCTCGGGTTAAAACCATTTGGAAGTAAAAGTGTTCTTCTTTTTGTCTTTCTTAATTCAAGTTAGACCAAAATATACCCATGTATTGCACATACACCAAAAAAACATACTTTTCAAGGAGATCCGTGTCTAAAGTACTAATAGAAAGAAGAAAACATGTACAGGATATGGTATTCTGTTTTTAGTTGTGAAGGGATTTGCATCACTGCTTTCTCCTTCAGTTTTTTGTTTTTTTTGCATTTGACACAAAAAACTGCCCTAATTTAACTATGAAAAAAAAGACTTTTCAGTTTATGGAATGAATATTTCTTTATTGCTGCTGTGTTTTTTTTTATGTAAATGACTAATTTTCCCTTTTTGTTTTCTTAAAGCTGGGTCAGGTTACCTCTTGGGGAAACATATTTTGACTGCTGTGGCCAAACCTGAAACCAACGAGGAAGTCCTTTTCAACGAGGCCCACGCCAAGATGCTCAGCGTCATGCAAGAAACCCTGGACCTGCTGAAACGGCGGTTCAGGTGTCTGATGCAACTCGGTTTCACAGAGGAGGGCTCTTTGAACAAAAAGTTGAACACCATCAAGGCGTGCAGCGTGCTGCACAACATAGCGTTGAAGTTCTCCGTCCCTCCTCCGGCTAGAGCAGGAAAAGCAGAGTCTCTCTACTCAGGAAAGCAGTTGACAGCAGAAACCAGCTCTGATGCTTTGATGGCCCGAAAGGAACTCATCAACAAGAATTTTTCAGAACCCAGAAGTCAAGATTTCCTCTGACAGCAACAACCAATCAGAATTCATGAATCTGTTCAGCAAAAAGAACTACGGTGGCTCTGGAAAGACAACTCAGTTCAAGTTTTATAGTTTCTTCAATACATTTGTTAAACTAGATATTTTGTAAACGCAAAATATTTAATTTACTGTACAATATACTATATTTTATTGTAGTTTATATTAATTAAACATTTTCTTTTCACCTTGAGTCTAATTGTTTCTTGATAATAAAATTATACACTTGGCAAATAAAACAAAGTCTCTAAACAGATGCAGTAAATTAATAACAACAGAAAATATGTAATATTTGGTACATGTTTGCTAGTTATAGTTTGCTTAAGTGCATTCAAGTCTGAGTGCAGGTTAGACACTAGTTTGGGTGTTTGCCCTGCGCTAGAGAAAGCTCTCGCAGGGCAGTGGCGTTGACGTAGACCGCTCCCACGTTTTCGTAAAAGTTGTCATCCAGGTTAGTGTTGGGCGTCAGACTGTCCATGATGCACTGGTGCAGGAAAACGTACTGCGACTGAAAAAAGAAACCAACACGAGCGGATCATGGGGACTGCAGAAGTCTGTGCTGTGGTTGGTAGGATTTAGGTCAGCGGTCTGCAATCTTCAACACTGCAACTACAATCTCTTACTTCACGCTTTAGAAAAATAAGACTGATTTGAATTTACGTCGTAACTATTATGATAAAAATGAATAAACAATTTTTTTTTGGCACCACTAAAACACAATTATCAAGAGATAATTTCTTTATTTCAAAATATGAAATAGTTTATAACTTTTGACATGACTTCTTTTCAAAATAAAAGACTGTCTAAGTTGCATTGGATCATAATAATTCCGCAAGTGTGTAGTAAGTAGTAAACTGTCAGCAGTGCTAAAAAAAAAGGTTATTTCATAATTTGTGGTGCATTTCTGTCAAAACTAACTTGCAAAAGTAATTTGAAGCTATTTAAGTGACTAATTCCGTATTTTTTGAACGATAAGGTAAAATTGAATTTGTTCAAAAGTAGACAAATCTATCTTATAATGCGGTGCATCTAAAGCACGTATTCTGGTTGTGCTTACTGACCTCCAATTGATTTTCTGTAGTAAACGGCAACCATAAATCTGTCCAAAAAATTATTTGACTTTGTTAAACTATTGGGTACTGCAGTCAGGAGCCATGACGAGTGACATCCTGTTTATTTGACTGTTTGTGAATGAGTTGGATAAAGTTCGAGTTAGTTTGCTTTACTGTTTTCACTTTGCTGTTAACTAACTTTTTACTTTAGAGTAACTTTTTAATATGAAGAACTTTATTTTTTTTAGCTTTAGAGCCACAATGAAGGGATTAAAAAGCTACGTGTGGCTTTGGAGCCACAGATTGCAGACCCCTGATTTAGGTAAAAAAGCATGCATTTTGCAGAGATGATCCACACATCCAAAAGAAGAGCTTGAAGATGGAAAATGTTATAGTTTTTTCACCTCTGTTTGCACCATGTACGGTCGGTTCAGCCTCATCTTCCTCACAAAGTATTTGATATCAACTGCTTGTTCTTTGCCAAGCTGCTGGAGCAGCACATCGAGGGCAATGAGAGTACCTGTCCTCCCCACTCCAGCACTAAGAGAAAAAAAAGCAAAAAAATATTTAAACTATCCTGAAAAAAAAAAGGTTTTATCACCCAATGACCACAAGCCCCACAGTTCTATAGAAGTAACAGCTACTTCCTCTAGCAGTTCAAGTCTGAAAATATCACTGACCCAGTTTTGTGTGGAACTTTAAAAACTTCTCACCTTTTTATTACCTCTTAAGTTTTAAATTCTTAGTCTGCATTCACGATCTTGATGAAAAAAGAAGTCAGAATACCCTTTTAACTCTGCTACTAATGGTGTTTGATCCAGCAGATGAAATACCATTTCATCCTTTTTAAGTTTGAAAAAGGAAATTTGTAGTGCTTTATAAGTTAAAGCTTCAGATGTCCTGCTTCTAAAAATCCTCTCACTTTCAATATTTTATCTGACTGAATCCTGCCACACTTGTGTCATTAAAGCTTTCACAGAAATTCATTGAAAAACAATGCACAATTGCAATATTACACTTTTAAATATAGCTTTAAATTCCTATCCAAGCTTTCTTTTAGTCAGAGATGACCCATAAAATGCTGCTACTTCAGGCTCTGCAAAGGTCTGAGGTACTCTGGTTGCACTGATACTGAGAGCCCGTGTCTAAAGGAAGAGGAAGTATGTTTAAAAAAAACGTTTCTTTTTTTACTCTTTTTAAAAAAAAAAAAAATTCCTCTGATGGGCTGGGCACCAGAGTGTTGGCAGAGAACTGTGTAGCATCTTGTCCTGCTGTGTCACATTGTTCTTCAGCCAAATGCAGACTCAAAAACAACTACTTAACGTGTCTGATACATCCCAAGTCGGTTGAAGAAATTTGCAAAGCACTGTCCATCTGTTCCTGCATACCTTATGGTAATCCCGCACATTAAGTGGGTAATTTTGGACCAGGGTTAAAAAAAAAAAAGTCTAAAAATGTGAGTCACAATCTAGTTCTTTTGATACCACATCTCTCTGGAGTCCATATTGAGTGCAAGCTGTTGTTCTCTACCTGCAGTGAACGACAGTCGGTGCGTTGCTGCTTTCACTGTCTATATGCTGTCTCATTAGTCCTCGGAACTGGATCAGGACAACCGTGTTCTCAGGAACTCCATGATCAGGCCAAGCAGTGAAGTGGAAATGTTTCACTGTGCGTTCCTCTGAAGTCTTCATCTGTGGACAAAGATTGTACGCACACATTCGATCATCATCACTAAAAGTTTAAAGTGCAGTTTTCACACTTATGTTTCCTAAAGTTTACACATATACATGTGAGATAACATGTTTTTAACATTTTTATTACATGTTTCACAGTGAAGTCCCTCAGCGTCCAGCTGGTGTCCCTCTTCTCAGATGTGACAGTGACTGAAATCTCTCCGTAAATGCCTGGGTTGCCGTTTTCAGGCCAGTATCGCTCACACTTGGTCTAAAAAAAAATATAAATACATTTTTTAAATCTGCATTTGTTCTTGTCTAAGCAAAGAGAAAACATTTTTACATTTGCTGACAAAATACCCTTAAGCAGAGGTCTGTAACCTGAGGCTGTGGAGCCACATTGGGCTCTTTTATCCCTCCGTTGTGGCTCTTTGGCTTTGAATAATTAATACATTTGTAGTTTTGGTTAATTTGTTAATTCATTTTTGTTATTTTCATGTCAGGCAATCGAGCAAAATTATGGTAAAAAGTGTAATGTTGTCAAAGTGGTTTATCATTTATTAGAATAAGCTTAAATGTATATGTTCTCATGGAAAAAAAGAAGTCTCTATGTTCAGAGGCAATGTTCTTAAAGTATGTACAGATTTAAAAAAATAATTCTAAACAAGCATTGCTATGGTTATGTTAAATAGTAAAAGGAGAAAAACACCCAAGGCAAATCAAAATCACAATGGTGGAAAACTTGGTTTTTCTAGAATCTTTTCTAATTGAAGTAAATCTGTTGCAGCAGGAGGATCTTATTTTAAACATGATGTATTTTATTTTGAAAGGAACTGCTGTCAAATTAAAAAGATGTTATACTTGTTATATAGAGAAATATAGCACTAAAGTTATTGTAAACATTTAAAAAGTAAATGTTATAATTAATGGCCACAAAAACTGCAATAAAGTGTCATTTGTAGACAGTGAAGTGGGACTTTGTGGCCGTCAATAAGAAACTGGACTCTTTTAGCATGAAGGTTGCAGACCCTTGCCCTAAAGAAATTAAAGAATTCAAGTTTCAAAATTCAGTTTTAATGTGATTCTTCACTAACACATCTTTTACTGAATGTTTCATATTTTTTAAAAGCTTACCCTTCCTCCTTCCACACAGTTGGTAACCATGGCAATGCGTTTTACTTGCTGCTCCCATATCATTCTCCAAAAGTCCTTTACTGTGCCAGGCAGGGGGCCTTGTGTGGCAATATACTCTCTGTTGGTGGTGTAGCCCTGAAAGGTCATGAACAGTTTAATTTGTATAAAAATTAATAAAAATCTTTTGTGCAGCCCAAAAAGCTTAACTTAAAAGACATTTCATGTGGCCATGAGACAGAAAATTCCAGTCAAAACTGAAAAAGTAATGGTTTCATCCCAAATGTACCTCAAACATTAAAACTAAGCTTTAAAAAGCTACAAAAAAAGCATAAAAAGTCAAACGTATCGCTTAAATTATGTATACAGATGAAAAGCTTCATAGTGATTCATTTTGACAAAATCCCCCCAAAGCTTAATTAAGAAACACTATTGATGTTGCTTATATGACACAAGGAAAACAGGATCAAGGATTTAACAATCAGCTTTGTGACATTTAAAAGTCAACTTTATGGCTTTTTTGATTATTTAAAATTTGGTATATGACTCCAGAGGAATGTTAGTTCAATCCTCTAAGGGAAATGTTGCTTCTAATGTATTTTTAAAGTCCAAACTTGAGCTCCCTCTGCACATTTTTGATGAAGTCCCAACGCCAAGAAACTCTCCAAAACCTTCATTTTTATTGAGGTTAAATGTTCATGATTGAAATAGAAGCATGTTTTAAGTTGGGATGGTTTTCTGAACACAGGAAAGAATTAAGCAAAAGTTTCCGATTTTTTAAAAACATATCTTAAAGCGTAAATACTCTTTTTATGATCTAGCACTGCACTGAATCTCAAGAAAGTTAAAAGACTCTTGTTTCTATGTATTTTCTGTCTTGCAAGAAAAATTATCTTGATAATTTTAATAATCAAGAAAGTTTTTCAACTTTTAACTTTTTTTTCCTTTTATAAAGATATTCTTTTACATTTTAGACATTTTTGGCTTATTTCTTTAGGGCGTCTGTTTTTGTAGTTAGTGCACTTCATCAAGATTCTATTTTTTTGGTTAAAAGGATTAAGCAAATCCCTAGTCTAACAAAACAAAATTAAACATTTTCCAAATACAAAGAAAACTTGTCACCCTATAACAAACTTTAAAGCTTGATCGTTTTGCTTTAAAATGCCCATAAACTCAAATTCTGATGAGAAGATGTTTGAAGTTAGAAGCCACCTTAACACTGACCCCCACAGCCCCCCGGCCCAGGACCAAAGGGAAACGGAGAGCACAGAGGTCAGGGTCCCAGCTGTCCAAGGGACCTGCCGCTCCCCCCAGGTGTCCCAGGCCCAGACCCAAGCCCCGACCAGCTGAGACACACACCAGCGCCCAGATGAGAGACACGCCACCTAGCGGTCCTGAGCCCCCCGCCCCCACTCCCCAGAAGCAAGCCAGGGCCACCCACGACCAGCCCACACTGCACCCCTGGCAGCCTGTCCATCAGTCCCACCAAGACAACCGGGGGAAGAGACCCGGTCCAGCCACCCGGGGGGTAGAGCGGATACCAATGACCGACGAGGGACCCCCAACAGGGCCTAGGGACAGCGTGAAGAAGACAGCAAGAAGACAGGGCCCCAGCTGCTGTTAGCAAAGATGGAACATTTTTAGGGTAGCCCTGATTCAAGGAACCCCACCCACACCCAAAGAACACGGGGCCCCTGGCTCGGATGTTATAGACTCCCCCACCGCATAGAAAGTGAGCCGCCAGATCTGGAGTACATGATCCTCCCCTGACACCCCAGTCGCACCAGCACCAGCCACCGGCCCATCCAACCCAGGTCGTGGCGGTAGACAGGGTCCAGCGTAACCACCATCCTGCTAGTGAGTGCGCGTGTGTTCATGTGCTAACGGGGTGCAGTTCAAATTGGTGGAGTGGGGGCAAAACGAACGCCTCTGTCCTTCAACAGCGGCATCCGAACACCGATCTGCTGCATCAGTTAAACATCACAGGACCGATAGGTATAATGTCAGAAACATTCTCACAAAGAAAATAAATCACAAAAAAACAACTTTTGGACATTTTGCACCATAAAGACCAACTCTGATCATCCTTTGATCTAATTTCCTAGCATTCCAAGTGGTCTTATAATTATTTTTATCCCATTTTTAGCCAAAATCCCCAGCAAAGAGGTCATTTTCTAGGGCATTGTTTCTGCAGAGGGGCAGGAGTTCTTAGAAATTCATCTCTGAGTTGTGGGCCGGACCTTGGCATCTGGCAACCCCGCTGAGAGATCTCTGTTTAAGCAGAGCAGGGAGCTTCTGACCTGCACAGAGTATTTTCTACATCACAAACAAGCTCATTTTCAAGGTTTTTTTCACCTGCTACTGATTTATAATTTAAATATTGACAAATGCTAGTTTAAGCTTAATTTTCTTTATTTGTGTCCTCCATCACCAGAAAAATTCCACAAGAACATGTTAAATGGTTTTTATGGGAGTGTGTCTGTAACTCAATCTCTTATAGACGGATTATATTTTAAAGCTTTAATTTAAATACGACACAAAAGTCTTTAAAAACTAGTTGATCCTTTGAATTATTTAAAAATAAAAAATAAAATAGCATTTCAATCAAGTTTTCCAAAATATTCATTGGGAGTTGAAATAATAAAGGAAAACGGTCTTCAGTACTTACAGGCATGTAGCTGGCGTTAATGTAGTCTAGAGTCTCACTAGGGCCAGAGGTGCTTAATTTAACCCGACACCAGTCGTCTAATGAGAGAAAACAGACTGAGTCAGAGAAAAGTTAAGACCACTTTGGGCAAGTTTTTCCAATTCTTAGGAGGGTACACTTACATGGAAGCACGTTGGTGAAGCGGTTTTTTACTTTGTTGTCAGGCAGGAGAGCTGCCCTGCGTGCCTGGTCTGTTCCAACAGCAGAAAGGTCCTAAGTGGGAGTCGTATGGTATTAGATTTTTTTTACAGAACATTAAAAACCATGTAACGTTTCGTTGATTTTGATACGTTTTCACTGTCTGTTGACTCTGAGGAGGAAGAGAGGAAGCAAAACAGTTCAGCGTACCTCATATTCTTGACTAAGTCCCCGGTTTTCATCCAAACTTAACTGATGAAAGTGGTCTGGGAAATTAGCCGCAGAAATTTTCCTGACAAAAGGGATTGAGATCAGATTATAAGGAAAAGAAAATCAAGGAAAAGACTATTTCAAAAATTCTACATACTTTCCCTTTGCACTGTGTTGCTTGGATCCACCAATAAAAGGCTTTTTTCTGCTGTGGAATAGGAATCTTTAAGTTAGTTTGACATCAAATGGAGCTAAAGACGTGTCTTTGTGACAGCACAAACCTGAGGATATCTGGTTTTTTGATATAAATGAAAGCAGCCAGACCCACCAGCAAAAGCAAACACAGCACACCGAACACTGACCCTCCGATAACTCCTGAAAACGCAGAAAAAGTTTAGAAATGACTTTCAAACTCTAAATAAGTTACTTCGGCTTTAAGCAAGTCCAACCTGCTGGATCAGTGGAGCAATAGAATTCCACCTCTGCAGATTTTTCCTTCCCAGACACGGAAGCTAAAGATCCTTTATATGTTTTAGCTGGTTGAAGTTGATCTATTTGGAGTTCTGTCTTATCTCTAGGTACATCGTTCACTTTCCCATTGATGTTAATCTCCACAGAGGTCCACACGCCTTTTACTGTTTCCCAGGAAACTTTGACAGAATAACCACCCCTGTGTTTGCACTGAGGATTTAGAGTTGGAGGAACTGCAAGACAATAAGAACATTAATTCAAAATTTGGAAATTAAAATAATGTCTTTATTGAAAGAAAATCAAACTCTTTTGTACACAATTGATTTGTAATTTCAAAATATTGAAAATAAAAACGTATGCATTCACTAAACATATTATCTTAACAATAAGTTTCACAACAAAAACTGAATGAGTTTATGGAAAGTAATAATTTCAAAATAACATTTTAGGTTTAGAACATTTGGTATATTTTTAACATTTTTATGTTAAAAAAAAGGAGGCCTGATGGTTTTTTTCAGCAAAATATATATCGATTTTTTGTAACACTTTTCTCTCTTACGGGCATGTGTTTTGGTGATCAAAACCACAATGGTTTCTAGTTCTGAATAAGATAACCATTTGTGTTACATTCCTGTTGACATGATTTAAATTTAGAAGTTTACAGTGAGCATTTAAGAGTAAATGTGTGATATTTCATATGAAGTCAGACTTTTCTTTATTTTATATCTGGTTTTTAAATAAGAAATCCACAGTAATTACAGTAAAAAATGTATTTCTGAAGAAATGCAAATGATTCCACTGCAAAATAAATTTCATTTTTATTTAATATTACTATAAGGTTTTAACCTCGCACATTTTCACCTCATCAAATGTGGCGGCCCTTTTTGCAAAACCTTTGGACCCCCCTGCTCCACTAAGATACCTGAATCACTTAGATATCATCTGTTACCCTGCCGTGTATAAATGGTTATGTCAGGGTTTTGCTATCTGTATTATGGGTGCATTTAATTATTGTAAAAACCAAACTTACTCAGTGTTAGACTGTGGCTGCATTGCAACAGATGTTCGGAAGCTATTTCATAAAAAAGTGAGACGTTATAGGTTGCTCCGGGGTGGAGCTGAGTGAAGAATATGTTGCTGCCAGTAAGGTTGGTGTTGGCTGATCCTTCGGTTTGTTCTTTTGGAACGGCAGTCGCACTGGAGAACAAGCCTTCAACTCTTCCTGTTATTGTGGAGTTTGTAACCTGCCAGTTTGCAGCGGCGCAATTTATTTCTGCAATGAATGAAAATTATCAAAATTACAGATTCCATGTTGGAATGGGGAATCAGGAAGGAGACTATTGCACTTACTTGTAACTGTGACCACGTCAAAGGCAGCACTGCTGAATCCAGAGAACTGTGAGATCACGCTCACAACATATTTTGTTCCAGGGAGGAGTTTTGGAAGATCTGCTGAGGTAGAGCCCGCCGGCACATCACTGCCGTTAAGCAGTACTTTGTAGACCCAGTTTATATTTGCACTCTGCCATTCGAGCCTGATGCTGTTCTCAGTGCGTTCAGTCACCTTGACTGAAACCACTCTTGAAGGAACTGAAAAGAGGAAGACAAACACTTCAAGGAGAGCAGCTTAAACTTTTGAATTTACCATTTTGCCCTGTTTTTAAGTTTTTAAGTGGTTTTTACACACAAGGATTTAATATCTGCATCTTTGAACCAAACCAGAGAAAAGATGCTTTACCAGTGACAGCTGTGATGTCGTTTCCACTGCTTCTGGCATATTCAAACACAGTAAATAGACTGAATTTATTTTCAGTCCCAGAATTTAGATTCGTGACAACATATGTTATCAATTCTGTTGATTTTGTGATGTTAGTCTCCTCTTTCCCATTTATCCTCAGTGTGTAGTCAGAGATGTCCTTCACCCTTTTCCACTGCAGAGTTATGCTGGTCTCGTTTTGCGTTAGATTCATGAAGTTTTCAGCATTAGCAGGAGCTAAAACAACAAACAAAGGATAATCTCATCACAAGGTTAAACGGAAATTAATAAAATATACTTGCATTTTAAGGAGGCAAAAAAAATTTCATCAGATTTAGAACTTTTCTTTATCGCCCCCTGACATAAAAGTTCACCCCCTTTCTGCAAGTGAGACAAACAATAAGGCATCTGTATACATGTGTGTAAAATAAACTAAATCCAAAGCAGTGAGGTTGTGAATTGATAAGTTGTTCATTTTTCAAGTCAGAATTCTTGTCTTTTATCAGAGAAAGGATGCCATACCAGTGACAGCTGTGATGTCCTTTCCACTGCTTCTGGCATAGTCAAACACAGTAAAGAGACGGAACTCATTTCTAGTCCCAGAAGTCAGATTTGGGACGACATGTTTTATGGTTCCTCTTGATGATCCTGTGATGTTCTCCTCCTCTTTCCCATTTATCAAAAGTGTATAGATGGAGATGTTCGCCACCGGGTCCCACGACAGAGTTATGCTGGTCTCGTTTTGATCAAAAAATGTGAAGTTTTCAACATTACGGGGAGCTGAAATATGAAAATATGAGAATTTTTAAAACATGGTAGAAATAGTGAAAACAAAATGAATTGGGGAAAATTTCCTCTGCAAGGAAAGCAAAGTTTTCAGCATTAGCGGGAGCTGAAAGACTAAATTGCGCAGACAGAGAAACTTTTCTCAACATTTATAAATTAGAAGGAAAGCATGAACAAAATGTAACGTTTCATTTCTTATTGACAAAAGTTTTGTTTGTTTTTTCAATTTTCAATTACATTTCCTGTCAAAAAACAAAAAATTGTTTTAAACCAGAAAAACATTTTATTTTACGTTCCTGTTTCTTTCTTTTTTTCTTTTTTTTTTGCGGTTTGTGAAGAACAAAATAGTTTCCAGATGCAGTGAAAGTCAGAATTCTTGTCTTTTATCAGAAAAAGGATGCTTTACCAGTGACAGCTTTGATGTTGATTCCACTGCTTCTGGCATATTCAAACACAGTGAAGAGAATAAACTCATTTCTAGTCCCAGAATTTAGATTCCCGACGACATGTGTTATAAATTCTGTTGATTCTGTGATGTTCTCCTCCTCTTTCCCATTTATCAAAAGTGTATAGTTGGAGATGTCCTTCACCCTTTTCCACTGCAGAGTTATGCTGGTCTCGTTTTGATCAATATGCGTAAAGTTATCAGCATTAGATGGAGCTGAAAGACAAAATTGCACAGAAAGAGAAACTTTTCTTAACGTTTAAAATATAAGGATAACTATACACTGAACAGAAAAATACCATTTAATTTTTTTTTCATTTTTCAATCACATTTTCTGTCATAAAAACAGAATTATTTCTAACAAGTTTCTTTTTTTTAGGGTTTGGGAGAGAAAAAATAGTTTCCAGATGCAGTTAAAGCCAGAATCCTACCAGTGACAGCTGTGATGTCGTTTCCACTGCTTCTGGCATATTCAAACACAGTAAAGAGACTGAACTCAAATCTAGTCCCAGAAGTCAGATTTGGGACGACATGTTTTATGGTTCCTCTTGATGATTCTGTGATGTTCTCCTCCTCTTTCCCATTTATCCAAAGTGTATAGATGGAGATGTTCTCCACCGAGTCCCACGTCAGAGTAATGCTGGTCTCGTTTTGATCAAAAAATGTGAAGTTTTCAACATTACGGGGAGCTGAAATACGAAAATATGAGAATTTTTAAAACATGGTAGAAATAGTGAAAACAAAATGAATTGGGGAAAATTTCCTCTGCAAGTTCCAGCGAATAATAAAAAAAAAAAATCTTGATTTTGCTCCTTCCGGCTAAAGATAGAAAGCAGTCAGGACTTTTAGGTCATCTAAAAAAAACATGTTTTTGCAAAAAGTATGTAAGTGAAAACATGAAATATCAAAATGAAGTGAATCAGTTAGGTTTGGGATGTTGCTAACCTTTGATCAAACAGAATCTCACCTGTTACTGCAGTGATGCTCGTTCCTTCACTCATCTCTTCACCCCGCATCGAAAAGAGTGTGATGTTGTATCTACTTCCACTAGTCAGATCATCGATTGTAGAGGAAATAGTGGCGTCAGTTGAAGTAACCTCTTTTGAACCTTTTTCATAAGTAAGCTTGTAATTGCTAATGTCTTTAACTTTGTTCCACTGGAGGGTTATGCTCGTCTCATTCTGTCCAGTTGCCTTAAAGCCATCAGGATTTATAGGTTCTAAAGATTTTCAAAAAGACAAGACAAAAAATAATATCCATTTTTTTAACATGGAAGGAGGTAAAAATATTTCAAATTATATTAGTAATACTTTTTTTTAAATTCAAAACAGTACAATTAGACCATCCAGAATAAGATCATAGTAATAGGGGGCTATAAATTCCATTCAATTCCTAATCATAAAACATATTTTAAATGGGATTAAATGTTTTATTTTTTTAGTTATTATTATTTATTAATATTATTATTTAATTGTCTTCCTCATTTTTAATAGTTTTACTTTTCTGCTGCTGCTGCTATAAAGTGGAATCAGATTAACTTTACCATAAATCTTTTCTTTCACATTTACATCAAAAACTATACCAAAAAAGGTGGAAGGTTTTATTCGAAATAAGAATTTTGGGTTGTCTAATGCAAATGATAACTGAAATTCACATACATTGCAACGACAAAAAAAACACTAAACATCTCCCTTACTTGGTTTAGGTGTTGTCACTAAAGGCGTTGTAGTTTGGGAGTTTGTGCTTGAAGCTCTTACAGACGGCCCTACGTCCTTCATCATCGGTTTTGTTACAGTGTTTATCTGCGATGTTGTGGTGCAGTCAGTGAAAACCTAAACACAGAAGAAAAGTCAGCGGACACAGAAAAGAAAAAAGAAAATGTCCTTTCCTCTCCACATCCTACAACTGCAGCTCTAAGTTTATAAAAAGGGTGTCAAATTATCCCTGACTTGGCAAAAATGAAACTTATGGAAATTCAGATTGCTCCTCACCCAGAGTTATTTCTGCTTTTTGAATTCTATTTATGGTTTTTCAGATATATTTGAACAGAAGGAGCTGTTAAACAGGAATTACTTAAAGAAAAAGGGGACATTTAAAAAAATAAAAATTGACCCGATAAAGACTATATTTCAAAAAGCAACCATTTCATGACAATTTGAACGAAACTGTCCAGAAAAAAGTCAAATGCTGTAAAAAAAAGTGTACTTTTGGTTAAAACAGAAAAAACCGACACAACTAATTTTCTTTTTTTTATTCAAAAACAACATTGCAAAGTTTACTTTATTGACATTAATTTGACTGAGAAATGACTGGTAACAAATTGTTCAAGAAAAGAAAGTGGAGCAGCTTTGTTTTTTTCTTCTACAAATGTTTAAAAAGGTTTAAAATTCACACTTAAAAAGTCTTTTCAGATGACAAATCAAAAACCAATTTTACAATTGGTGGTTTGTCGTGCGATGACACTTAGAATTATCCGTATTCTAAAGATGGTGCTGAATGCTTTTATGCGCCTCTACTTCACCAGTCATTGAGACTGTTAGTTTCAATATGAGATTGATCAAAGAAAAGCGTTACAAATAAGAAATAAATGAGATTTGAATCAAGATTGCTTATTTCCCCTTTTATGAATATCCCACGGAGGGTGTGAGGAAAGATAAATGCAGCTCTTGTTTCACAATCTGAGAATGTCCTCAAGTTTAGCGCTGTCATTTCAGTTGCTGCCCCTCTTTAACAAAAGTGGTTTTCCCCGTCTCAACCTGAGCTTGAGGTGATCTCGCTCCAGGCCCTCATTGTGGTTGAAATTGAAAGTTTCCTCTGTTGGGGTCTTTTTTTGTTTTGTTTGTTTGTTTATTTCAGTCAAGGTGATCTGAAAGTTAAAATAAAAAAAAAAAGACTTACCCAGAGCTGACTGAAAAAGACACACAGCAACAGGCGGTCCGCCTTAAAGGATATAAGCTTCATTCTTGTCACGGATCAATATACTGTACACATGCTACTAGATTGTTCAATTATTTTGTAATCCCAAGGTGCGGTTGAGCTCTTTTTTCCTTTCTGAGATGCTGACAAAAACCAACAGAAGTGAAAAAGCCTTTCCTCAGACTATTCAGTGTTAACTTTAATTGTTTAAGTGTTGACTTTTAATTTTAAACACCCTCCTCCTCTTCTAACCTGTGATCCCGCCACATTCTGCCATGACACAAAGTAAATAACTGCTTCTCCTTTTTGGCCCTGCACTTCACCAGCACAGAAACCTTTGCTCCGCCTGCTACTTCCTTGTTAACTGTCGTACAGGGTCAGCAAAGCAAATGGGCCTGCCTCAAAGGTTTACAAGCAGGCGATTGCTTTATGTGTGCTCTGATAACCAGGTTTTAGCTTGTGAATGAGGACATTTATTGTTGGTGAATAAACCTACACTTTGCATGGACCTCTGAGAGACACACAAACTGTCCGAACTCCTCAAAACGTCCAATTTTCTGTCCTAAAAAATGTTGCAGGTTTGTTTTGTTTTTTAACAAACTTTTATTTATCTGTTTTTCAAATCAGATAAATAGTTTTTGAGGAATTAATTTCTGTTCATAGGTTTCAGGGAGATGATAAGTAATGCTTCCTTATGGCTGAAATCAACAAGGAAGTGCAAACAGAAAATGGTAAGTCAAGCCTACGTTTATGGCATCATTTACCACAAGAGCTCCATAAACATGTTGATCTCTCAACAAAAATGCTTTTTTTGTGCTTACGTTCAACACAATGAGGAAGCAACAGTCACAACTGATAACATTATCATTACATTTTAATATTGTATGAGTTGGATTAAAGTTAGCACAGCAAACGAGACCTGACTGTATGCTACTTAGGATAAAAGTCATGTGAAATTCAAAATGTAACCATTTTAAGATGCCGACAAGCCTAACTGTAAAAAATGTTGAACTGCTTTGGTCACGTTTTTGTATGGTAAAGTTATTTTTCCTGTAAAAGCTACCAAAAAACACCAACAAATGTAGAATTTAGACAATGGAAATAAAGGTGCAGAAATTTGCGCATTAAAGGATCTTTAGATGACGTGAAGTTGCCTTTATCTCGCCGTCATTTCACTTATTTTCATGTCAGGTGCTTTCAACAAATACTAACAATGTGGATATTTTGTCTTGTGAAAAAAAAAAGTTTTAGCTATAAGTGACTGGCAACTACAAGGTTATTACAGAAATGCAGGACTTGGAAAACATTCATGGACTTTTTAAGAGGTGGGATTGGCCGTTCTTTGAATTCACACATAGTTAGGTATTAACCCCTTTGTGCCTGACTTTATTTGTAATTATATAAACAAATATCCTTCCATTTTTTTTTTCCATTTAATGTGATGCTAACTTAAGTAGGTGTGAAGGGGTTCAAAGAAAAATCTAAGGATTGAACCATTGCAGACTTGGTGGTCTTGTTTCAAGTTTAGGCTGTCAGTCAATTGAATAAAAATACACATAAATAGCCATTAATAATTTAAAATTGTTATTGTAAACTTCAAGAAGGAGCTGAATAACCTTATTTTTGCATGGGAGTATTCCTATGACCACTGTTGTCTTCAAAAATCATGACTTTAATGATTACAAGTGAGCTGACACAGCAAGTAAATTTTTAATGGTTGAAGAAGAGTGAACTATGAAGTGAGTAATTCGGATTAATGTAGTTTTCAAACACAGAAGTGACAGTTTGTGAGGTTATACGGGGGGCGGATTGTAAACCAACAAAGTGACGATTCAGCAGTTTCAACTGTTTTTAGCATTGAACTATTTTAAAGTTCAAAGTTTGCTTGTAGAAGGACGCCATTATCAGAACCCACTAAAACTAATAATATGTATTGAACAAGTTGTCAGGGTGAATTTTTTGTTGGATGATAGAAAACTGTGTGATAAGAACGAGGGAATAAAGGTCACATTAGATGAAGGTGGTAGGAATGATGTCAAACAATCATCGAGGAAGTGAAATGAATTTTTCCGATACATGGAAATAAAAATGAAGGGTTATATAAAAGCAATACAGAACCAGGGAAATCAGCTAAAGCTGCATCGTTTTGGACAGTAATATATAAGGTTTTCACTGCCAGCTTAAACTCTGTTGACTAAGCAGTGGTCCAACTTTGGGAAAAAGCCATCTGGAAAAGGTGTGTGATGTAGACATAAAGGCACAATCTTGTGAAAAGGTGACTCATTCAAACCAGTGTCCAGATCTAAGAGCAGAAGGAGAGGCTATTATACTTGAAACATATTGAATGTTTGAAAAAAAAAGAAAGAAAAAAGTTTGAGTAGCAGGCTGAGTTGTTAGTTCTTTATTTAAGACTCAGCTTCATACTTTTTTCTGGTGCATTTCTTTTCAAAACTGCACTTACCCTTCAATTTCATTTGCTTTCGTTGTGCTTTCACCTTCCATTGAACTGTTCCAGAACAAACCCATTTGCATGTCTGTAACAGACTGCCAGCGTGCATAAATGTTGCCTCTACTTTTGAATTTTTTATGTCTCTTTAAATAGATCCTCAAACATAGAAGTGTGAACATCTGTATTACTGCCTTGTATTGTATCTTTCTTTATGATTAACAACCACACTAGGATGGACTTTGTCTCGTGCCTGATATGCGACAAGTCATATGTCAAAGCATGCATGGTATGTATTAATAACTGATTTTATACCTCTAATGGCCAGTGGGAAAACACATGTCCCCATGGGAACACTAGAGGGAAGAAGCAATGAGATATTTTGGCCACGGACTTCATAACAGCTTGTTGCTGCCCTCTGTCGTTCATACAGAAGACAACAATACAAAGTAAAAAAAAAAGTAATAGTTGGTTACTGGAGGTGCTACAAAACTATACGTCATTCAAAAAAGGTTAAAACGTTGCTAAAACTTTCAAGTATTTCTTCATGCTCCATCTGTTTAAAACTGCTAAAAAGGCAACAAAAAAGTAATTCCAAATAACTGCCAACTGCTATTTTGCAATAGACATGACTGCAGATAAAAGTTCACATTGAATTACCATTTTACTGCTAAATTTTAATTGCCATCTTGTAACATGGGAGACAATGGACAATAAAAAGCTTAACAGCATATTGAATACAATATTCATATATCATTACTTTTAAAGTGGCAAAACTAAACAAGTATTATCATTATTATTGTTGTTTGTTGTTGTTGTTGTTGTTGTTTTAGAAATGTGATACCCAGGGCCTGTTTCAGAAAGGAGGTTCAACCAACTCTGAGGTTAAACTTGAACTCTGAGTTCGTCAATCGAGAGATTAACAACTCTGAGTTTTCTGTTTCAGAGAAGCTGATCGGAGTTAGGTCAATCAATTCTGAGTGGACTGATTCGGAGGTAAGCGTCCGCACCGCGACCATAAGAAGCCATTATCAATGGAGCGCAGATATTACGAGTCACCATGGCAACCGTGGAAAAAAAGAGGTCTGCGTATTTTTCGCCAGCTGAACTTGACGTGCTGCTGCAGAGTTACAGTGAATATGAGCACATATTCCGGATAAAAAGCAACACCGCTGCATCTGCAAAACAGAGACAGTTAGCGTGAGAAAACATAGCTGCTCAAGTTAATGCGCAAGTTTGCATTTAAATCATTGTTATAAAATATTGGCTTAAGGTGTAAGGTGTGAATTAAAAATGGCGATATTTAGGTGTACTTTTGAAGTGTTATTCCTGGTGTAATTGCATGAAATGCTGCATAGTGTACAGAACCAATCGGGGTGGGGGGGGGGGGTGCATTTAACGTCGGTAATGTTTAGAGGACTTTTTTTATTAACCTTCCCCTCTTGCAAACGTTGGTCAGTTTAATATTAATACATGCAATTGTGTTTGTAAAAGTGAATTTTTGTCTACCCTTGTATTGATCAAGTGGTATAGGTTTATATGGGATTAAGAAAGTAAACAGTGCTAGCAAATTGTGTTTCCAAAAAGTAATTGTTACATTAATCTAATTCAATGTCCCTGATTTCATTTTCATGTAGATGCAATCCTGCAGGAATTAAAAGAACATGGCAGCAGCTAAATATAAAGTATAAAAACATAACTCAATCAGGTAAAATTTGAGCATGTCATGGATGTAGGCTTTGTTGACAATATTTGACATATGAAACATTTACATAGCAATAGATATCTAATGTTGTTTTCATTGTATACATGTAATTGATTGCAACGAAAAACGGTAACGCTCAAACAAAAACGTGTGGGGAAATGACAAAAAATCGAGTCTAGGTCTCAAAATCCTCGCACGACGTAAATGTAATTCTCTACGAATTAATGCAGCCTCCTCGTCTATTGGGTCCTCCAAAAAAGGACAAGCCATTCTTGTCACTTGTCTCTGTGTGACGGAAATGTGGGCAATGAAGGTTAAAGCAAAAAATACCGCTTCGTCTTTAAAAAGGGGAGGGGACCGGCAGAAACCTTGAGTTTAGAGAATAAAACCTGCTCCCGACCAGGTTAGGTTCACAGCGTAAGTAACCATGGACACTGACTCTGAGTATAAGTTACCTCTCTTTCAGAAACGGGTTTGACTTACTCTGCTTTCTCTGGTTTAACAAACCTCCCATTCTAAAACGGAAAACCCAGGGTTTCCCTGATTTCAGGGTTAACGCACTCAGAGTTTACACTTAACCTCCTTTCTGAAACAGGCCCCAGGAAGCATGTTAAAACTAGCCTGACTTTAAGCCTGAACTCTGGCTGAAATCCCCCTGAACTCGCTTACTCTTGGTATGTCGGTTCCAAAAGACCAGATATGAGTTGGCGTAATTACGCTCGACTTTGTAACCCTGGGTTAATGCACGTGCACGGAAGGTACATAAAAACATTCTCAATAGATCACCGATTTCCGGAGTCACCATGGAAACGCGTGGAGAACCAAAGAGAGCGCAATACTTTAGTGAGACGGAGTCTGAGATTTTAATGACGGCGTATGAAGATTATACGTCCATCAAAAAAGTAACACAGCTGCATCATCAAAAGAAAGAGTTTCTGCTTGTAGTAGAAGAACAAAGTAAACGCACAAGTTTCTGATCTTATTTCCATTTTCCTTGTGACGCATATATATATATAACTTATCCAATTTTGCCACTTTAAATGAAATAGTTTTATTGGTAAGAAATTGAGTTAAATTTATTCAACCTAATTTCTTACGTCTATAAAACTCAATAATTGTTAATACAACTCAAATTTATGTATTAATCTAACTAAATGTCATATTACTCCAATTCAATTAATATTTTATACATCTTAATTAATTATATTTCTTGATCTCTCATATGTCTAAGTATGAGCCAGCAGATATGCTCATTTTTATAACAATAAAATGGACGGGGAAAAAATGCACATTGCGGACAAGTTCATTAAAAATCATCCATCATTGTCATTATAGTACTCATTGGTAGGGGTGCTATATAAACACATCATCCTCTCCCTCCCTCTCCCTCATGGTGCAGAGACATAAGCACAGTAGGACAAAATAACTCAGCAAAACACAGTAAAACAGCTAAACAACTAAACGCATTTGGTCAAAAAGCCACACTTAAACCAAAATCCGTCCAGACAGGCAAAGGAAATGGTATCCCACAATCCCTTGCGGTGCCGATCTAACAGCAGCACCAAAGTTACACCTACTTAATTGAATTAATTTGAATGAAAGTGAAATAACTGTCTGATAACTACGTGTTATTTTTAAACTGACTTAACAAGCAAATGATTTATCTTAACTGAAGCAAATAACTAATTTAGATCAAAGTAAAAAAGTTTATTTTTCCAACATTCATATGTGGTCTTATCACCCTCTCATGGTGGAAAAAGTATTATCTGAGCTTTTTCATCCACTAAATCATCTTCAAATGGACACGCCATGCTGCTTCACCTCTCTGTAAACAAACTAACCTTCAACTAAACCTGCTCCCGACCAGGTTATGTTCAGAGCATGAGTTGCAAGGGCAACTTGACATACCCTAAAACAGGGGTCGGGAACCTTTTTTGCCGAGAGAGCCATAAACGCCACATATTTTTAAATGTAATTTCGAAAGAGCCATACATTTATGTAGTGTCCCTTTCCCACACTGAGGCATGGAGACTTAACCTCTTGTAAGGTTCTTTATTCTGGTTACTGCAGACCACAACAAACGCCGAACAATTAATTCAGCAACTCCTGAATCTCTCCCGCCGAGACGAGAGAGAGCGCTTCTCCCAACTTTATATTCCCCTGCTCCCGCTCCGGCCCTCCCATTTCCCTTATTCGGCCCATAGCTGAACCTCATTGGTCCAGATTACCTAACAACAGGCTGAGCGACAGAACTGAGAGCCAATCAGATCTCTGCTTGATGCGTTGAATGAACTCCAGGGGCCTGTTTCAGAAAGGAGGTTAAGGGATTAAGCCAGGATATCTTGGTGATCCTGGCTCAATTGATCCCCAATCCGGTTGCACTAAAGCTGGATAGGGGGCAGGAGGATATGTTATGGTATAAAATACCATGGAGATTTATTCTGTGGAGCTAGCCTGCTCCAGACCAGGCTAAATTCCAGGATCTATTTAATCTCATCCCTAATGTCAGTCAGCAGTCGCCACAAATGGAAACCAATAGTTATTTCACTGCTCACTATACATTGTTATCACATATAACTAGACCCACGGTCATTATTTAAACGTTTGTGATCATTAATATCAATCATTTTGGATAAATAATGAGTTTTAGATGATGTTGCTATCATTAGATAATTTAGTGTCCCATAGACTATAAGGCTATATATAAAATGATAGAATATTAGGGCCACAGAGGGAAAAAAAAAGACAAGTCATAATATTCTAACAGTTGTTTTAAAGGAGGACAGTTGTTAAAATGACAGATGTGGGGTATTTCGTGAAATTGTACTTCAGTATGGTTTCATAAACGAAGACATGCTGATGTGCCAGAATATGAAGTATCACATTGTCATATCAGAACTGTAAAAAGAATATGTTGCTTTTCTGCAGAAAGAACCAGCCTCATAAATTAATGACTTTATCCTTTTTTCCTTAGTGGGCCCTAGTACTCTGTCATATAAAATAATACACATTCCATTAAAATATGAAAACACAATGTGTAACATTATGTTCCTTTATTGAATAAGGATAAAACAAAGCAGGTAAACTACACTCAAAAAACGTTCACTTTTAATGAACATAAAAAAATTATGGAAATGATTTCCACATGGTTAGATAGCGTTACTTGAACAAAAATGAATCATATTGGTCCTACTTAATGTACTTAGGTTCAAACTAATAAGTTTAAGTTGATTCAATTTAAATACTGCAGTTGGACCCAACTTTAAATTAATATAGTTGCTCACTCTCAAAAAATAAAAGTTGATCCAACTTAGTTGAATCACTTTAATTGGTCACACCTCATTAAATTAATTTTATTTAACTTAAATTTGTATGACTACCCAATCAATTTAAGTTGATATATCTTGATTTTTTGCTTTAATGTTATTTATACATCTGACATTGATAATGTTTTCGAAAGATACAGCCAATAACTTTCACATCAAAGAAATGAATTACACAGCAAAGTCCCACATCAAAAGACCAGAGTTCCAATACCACGATTTCTTCATTATGCACAGTAACTTTAATACTGCACCGCACAAGGGGGTTGGTCATCATCCTCTCCCACACTCTAACTCATGGTGCAGAAAAAAAAGAACCATAACAGTTTAAATCACTAGTTAAAACAGAGTAAAACAGCTAGACAATAAAACCCATGGACAAAAACTCACACTCAGACCCCAATCTGCCCAGATAGACAAAGAAAATGGAATCCCACAATTCCTTGCGATTACTAATGTATCCAATTTAACGGTATCATGTTGGATCAACATGATTGAAATTAGTAACTTTTAAATGGATTATTTTTATGTACGATCGACATGATTCATTCACGTAAGATTTACAAACATAACATTTTCTGGTTGAAATGACAAGTTACATTTTCATAAAATTAATTGACTGGTAATTTAATTTAAAAATTTATTGAGTGTGCTTTATCACTGTGGTGGTGTTTGTTGCCTTTCTTCTTAATTATATCTTTTACCTCCTCGTATGCCTCCATGAGGATTTGTGCTTCCGACGGGGAAAGGTACGCGGCTCTAGTTGCCATGGTAAATCAGTTTATCTGTGATCTGTGGTGTGGTCTGTTTGAGTGAGCCGTGAGCGCGCACCTATCCAGGATTGGTTACACCTGGCTTGATGAATCCGTGTCTGCTCATCCTGGCTTGGTCTTTGTGCAACCGATTAAGCCTGGACGCACATGTTTGGATTCATTGAGCTCAGCTCAGTCATTTATCCCGGATGTCTTAATTCTACTTTTGTGCAACAGGCCCCTGAATTTTTAACGCGGCCCAACAGCTAAGTTAAACTCAGTCCGCGACAATATGTTTAAAACTAAATATACAAGTGAATGTGTGCATTTGATGTAATTTCAACATTTTTAAAGTACAATAAGTCTGTGGATTCTTTTGAATAACATTGTTATAGTTTTGCTGATAAATGATGAGTATTTGTCGTGGTGGTTTTGCTGATGGTCTAGTCTGGTTGATACGTGGTGAGTTTCTGCTTCATGCAGGCGTTGAGACTTTAAACGTGATCATAGGTCTGAATGTTCTGTAGATGTGAGACAGATTACTCACATGCAGACCTGTAGCCAAACATACACTCACATGCTGCAGTGTGTGACGGGCAGCGGGTTTTACGTTTTTACAATCAATGCGCGATTCACCTGCTGTCCCCACAACCCCCCCACCCTATGCTTTCTTCCTCACACATCTCGTCCCCGCAACTGCGCGCTCTTTCTCAGAGAGAAAGCGCGCAGTTTTAGGCACGGCCATTCACAGGTTTCCAGTTGGTACAAACTCTGTGAAATAATAGATAATAGTAAACTGATAATGCTGGCGCTGATTTTTCTCCCGATACTACTCCACGCCTCTGGCATCGCATCGCGCCCGAGAAGGACTGGTCTAATGAACAAAAAAAAGTATAATTAAAGATTTGTCTGCGAGCCACATGTGACCATCAAAAGAGCCATAAATGGCTCGCGAGCCATAGGTTCCCAACCCCTGCCCTAAAACATACCTCCATTTCTGGAACCGAAAACTGAGGTTATCAACTTCCTTAGCCTCAAACTTACTGTGGGAGCTAGCATAACCTGCTTCCTGGAATACCCCCCTGATGGATAAGCGAGGGGCAGTTGGGAAAGAAAGATCATTACGCTGGTCCTGACAGTGCCGTCTCGTGGTCAAGTAAATCCATAAGACATTTGAAAGAAGAGGTCAACAAAATCCAGTCCAAGATTTGGACTGTTATTTCCATTTTTATTAGTGACTCGATCAACTCAGATTTGAGAAATTAGCTCATCTAAGAATTTCTTTTAAGATTATCTTTAAAGGTTAAACACACAAGACCCACCTATTTAATTTAGCTTTTCGTTTATCTTATCTGCTTATTGATTCGATTAGTTTTAGTATATGATACTTGATGTATTTAATTTTATTATATGCATTTAATCTTATTCTCAATTTTATGTTTTTCTTTTCATCCTATGTATTTAATTTTAGCATCTTATCATGATTTTAGCCCCAGTGTTTCTTGTGGGGATCTTTTCTGCCAGATCCTGCCGGCTTGGTCGGTGGTTGTTGCCGTGGACGTTGCCCTTACTGGGGTAGCTGGAGTTTAACACTGCAGCCTCACGGCTGTGAAGTGGACCCTTTTGCTGTCCCGGTCTGGGTGGGCACTTTGGCGATGTTCCTACGGCCGAGCTGGCTCCTGGTATGAAGAGATTCCCAAATACTGTTTCCTCACAGCAGACCCAAGCCTTAAATTTCTTTTAGAAGTTACTTTTATCAGTATTCCTTGTGTGTGGGGTCATGGGTCCTATGTTTAAATGGAGGGGAGTGGGAAAGATGAAGGGTGGGTTGTGTGTTTATTGTAATATTGTGTTTTTGTTTTATTTTTCTTCTAAATGGTGAAGTGCTTTGAGTTGTGTGAGGTATGTAGAGCGCTTATTTTTATACATAAAGTTTAAGTACATTTTGAATTTCAAATGTTATCATCATAAAATATTGCTGATGTCATCAAAAACCATTCTATTGCTGATGTCATCAAAAAGCTAGTTGGTGATGTAATCAACAAAATGATGATTGCTGATGTCATCAAGAATCATACAATGCCAGTGCATCGTATGATTGCTGATGTCATACGATGCCAGTGCGTCATAATCATGTCAAAACATGTCGAAACGTGTCATCGGTCCAGTTTTCAATAATAGGACCTAAGACAAAATCCTGCAAAGTGAATTGCATCACTTGATCTTTCGTGTTGAAAAGCTTCACTTGTGAAACCACGTCTTACGGAAAAGAAACACAGTATCAACTGAGTTTACCAACTCAGGATTTCCACATTTAATCCTATTCTAAGAAAAATGCATCAAATTCAAGCCAGTCAAGAAGTTTCCCTTTGGGAAATTTTACATAAAAAGCAAGTCTCTTCTTTTCACCTGAGAGACATCAAGTCACTTCTGCGTCAGGTGGCAACAGATTTTAAGAATCCCAAAATCGCTCATGGAATTCTGACACCTGACAGGATTAGGCTGTTTGTTGAAAGGAACCAGGAACAACAGATCATTTCCACACATTTTAGTAGGATTGGGGACCTTTGTCTGGATTCATGCAGACACTTGAGGTGGTACATGGCCCCAGAGGCACTTGTGGGTTCACTGACCACTGAAAAATCCCACGTTTGGTCCCTTGCCTGTATTGCAGCCGAGATGTTTCTGGGATTTCCATTCTACACGGCCTATTGGGATTATGAGATGATCTGGAACATAACGCAGACTCATGGTCACTTTCCAGACCATGTCGTAAATGCTGGATCCAAAACGAAAGAGTTTTACTCCAAAAGGGGGACAAACCAGTGGCTTTTGAAGACACCCAGAGAATATGGAAAAAATATTCCGAAAGATGTCAAATTTTTTTCACCGGAGGACTTCGGAAAACTCCATCAGAAGTCAGGAATCTGTTCCAAGACAGAACAGACTGATGTGGAACATTTTGTTGACCTGATAAAGCAAATGCTAACATTGGATCCTGCAAAAAGGATCAATCTCAATCAGGTGCTGCAACATCCATTTGTCGCTGTTAACAGGCAACATTTTTCTTCATCAACAAAGACACAAGACAAAGACGTCCCACACCAATCAGGCCTAAAGTCCTCATTAGACAGCACCCAAAGACAGAGGCTGTCAAAGGACAGAGAAGTGCCCACGGTCTGGATCATTGGGTCGGGTTACTATATCACTGGGGCAGAAAATACAGCTAAACGATGCTTTGGAGAAAACCTTGGTGTCAATGCAAAAATTCGTTGGATCGGAAAAGTAAACATGTGCTGGAGGGATGTTCTTAAGCTTTTTTATAGCGAGTTGTCCCAACAAAGCAGTTCCCCAGACATTTTGGTTCTCCACGTTGGCAGCAACGACCTTGGAAACACAAATGGGTTAGATCTTGTCAATAAAATGCTCAAGGACTTGACACACCTCCATCAAGCTTTTCCCAAAATGAAAATAGCCTATTCCTGCATAACTCCAAGGTTAGCATGGGGAACATTTGATCCTAGTAAACAAGAAGACGACAGGATGACGGTCAACAAAAATATTCTATACAGCGCCGGATTATTCAATGGTGCTGTGATGGAGCATCCAAAACTGATACCATTTGAAAGTGAAAGTCAGCTTTTCAAACCAGGTGGAATACATTTCACCTCAAAAGGATTTGAAGTGTTTGTAAGCTCCATCCGTGATACAATTGAGCAAACTCTCCACCAGACATTTTCAAGAGGCCAAAGTCACCAGCCTCAGTCATGTCTTTGTGTCCCTTCTACATCTGGCCTAATCCAGCCTGGCCCAAAGCCTTACCTGAAAAGAAAAGTCAGTTCGGAGGACGTCTCACAGAGCAGAATTGACACACATTTGTCCCCAACCAAAAAGAAGAAAGTCATCTGTGAAAATGACAGCCAGGATGGGCAGCACAAAATAGATTTTAAAAGCCTTTTTGCTACTCCACTAACATTTAAGACAGAAATCCAGCCTGACAACCCAAAGCCTAACCTGAAAAGAAAAGTAATTTCAGAGGAACTCTCACAGAGCAGAATTGACACACATTTGCCTGCAACCAAAAAGAAAAAAATCATCTGTGAAAATGACAGACACAGGCAGCATGACCACAGCATACCAGCGGACACCTCACCAATGGAAACACACAAAGTCACGGGACGACCTGATGTCTGGATCGTTGGCTCAAGTTATATTTCACAGGCACAGCCTGCAGCTAAACATCTTTTTGGACAAAACTTTAATCTTGACGCCAATGTTAAGTGGATTGGAATGAGAGACATGGGCTGGAGGGAAGTTGTGGATAACCTTCATCACACAATCTCCAAAGAAGAAGGTCCCCCTGAAGTTTTGGTTATCCACGCTGGAGGAAAAGAACTGGGACGAATGCCTCCACAACAGATCGCAAATCAAATGTCACAAGACCTGAGGCTTCTGAGACAAATGTACCCTCAAATGAGAATAGTTTTGTCCCTCATCATTCCAAGGAAAAGCAGGAGATTAGATTATCCTTATCAGATGGATAAAAGCTGGACATTAGTCAATGACATTATGAAGTGGTATACGGACCTGTTCAATGTTGTGGTTGAGCATCAGGATTTGTCACTTGATGATGAGGAAATGTATAGACTTGATGGAGTAACCTTAACATTACAAGGAAATCGAATCTTTCTAAACAACATCCGCACTGCCATACAGAAATGCCTCCAAAAACAAGAAGAATGGATGACTTTTTCTCTTGACAGACCTTTTAATGTGCAGGATTTTTTAAATTGGCTGAAATAATTGATAACAAGTAGCAAAGAACCTTGGATGATGAGCTACTCCAGATTCAAAATTCCTCTTGAAGGTCAATACATTTTGAATAGAAGACAGATTTCCTTCATAATCCTTCATCCTTCATACCCAATACAATAACCCCGTACAACAATTCACAATGCAACAGATAACCTTTGCGCATTTTTTTATTATTTATCTTTTTAATTTTTTTTCTATTTTGCACATTTCTTTTGCACGTGTTTTTACCTGCACTGTTCTGTAAATAGCTTTTAAATGAGACCACCTTTTTGTTTGCATTTATGCTACATTTTCTTTGTTCTTGCTTTTTATATTATTCTTAGTCCTTTTTTCTCCCTCTGCTGTCAGTTGCTATGTAACAAACAAATTTCCCACGTGTGGGATCAATAAAGTAATTCTGATTCTGATTCTGACATTTGTTTGGATGAAAACAGATTTCAAATTTAGGCCTGCCATTTATGGGTTTTCTCCGAGGGCTTCGGTTTCTCCCATTATCCCAAAAAACATGTCATTCGTCAATGATGGATTTTAAAATTGACATCTGTTGTTGTCTGCCTAAACGTCTGTCAAAGACAAAGAACACCACCAAACCTCAAGCGCTCAAATCGAGGCAGCAATTTAAAAGATAAAGAAATCTTAGAAGATTTTCTTTCAAGCATCAGGAATGCCATCTTAAAGTACCTGGTGCAACTCCCACCCCCACTCCCCAAAATAAGAAACAAAGGTGACGGATTTAACAATTCAAAAATCCTTCAACAATTCGGCCACTGACTGCCAGGTCTGTACCACCAAACCCAAGAAGTAAATCTTCCTCCCTAAAAGTTTCTCTAGACTCTGTGGAAAAAATGAGCCTTAAAAACAGGGGCAGCATGTTGGTGTGTTGGTTAACATAGTTGGCTGACAGGACCTCGTCTGCGTGGGTTTTCTCCGAGCGCTTCGGTTACCCCCCACTTTTAGAAAAGTATTAATATTAGTATAAATAGTATGTGACAATTATAAATAACAAGACTGAATAAATTGTAAAAATCAGATCTTTTAAATTGATCCAATAAAATAAATGATCAGTCACCAGATTTATAGGGAAATAAGTCAAACAAATCCTGATTGATTCTCGAGACGTCTTCATCAAGTGTCAACCTTTTATTTACGTTTAAAGACCCTGTAAAACTGTATGTGGTAAACACAAAAATAAGCCTGTTGGTTTTAAATGCACAACTTAAATTTAAGTATCTAAAAAATATATATATATTTTTTATTAAATGTGAAACGCACAATTTTGTCTTATGTTTAATTTTGGAATTTAACAAATGCAGAACGGAAGGAACAAAACTGATGCGGACAGTTGTGTGCTGGGTTGTTTCTGACGGTGGGTTTGTGCATGAGCACCTCAGACGCAATCTGGACGACGACAGAGAAGCATCCTGTGTTCATTGCTGTAGCATTTTCTTCTGTTCTCAACAGGTTGGTGTACCATAAATATGTTCTTTTGATCACTTGATTTGACATAAAATTAGTATATATTATTTATGAGTACTTTGAAAGAAAAAGGGAAATATAAAGAAACTTTACGGAGCGGACGGCAACTTGAAAGACATCTGGCTTAACTGCCGCTGCGAAACCGTTACACTGTGATTCTGGCGCGTCTTTGCCCTGAGCGCTGCCTGGCAGGCACCGTGTTTTGCTAACAACGTCTTTTGCTAACAATATGCCCCGTGTAAGAACTTGCAGGCAAAATGTTAAAACACAGTTTTTCAAGGATTTTGATGTGGTTTGAGTTTATGTGAAGAATATTTATTGAGTTTAAATCAGAAAAGTATTATATTGAAATTGATTTAAGCTGTCCAGACTGAACATGTTAATGTTATTGAATGCAGAATGTTGCTTCTAATTTTGTGCATCATAAAATGATGGGACTCAATGGTCAGACACTGGCTGATAAGGTGTATTTGTATATATGTTTATGTAAAGATTAGAGATAATACACCTGGAGAATTGAAAGATTTTATTTAATATTGAACTGGTATGTAATGATTGTATAAAGACTGCAGTTTTGAAAATGCTGAATGAAAACTGGGTGCATATGAACAAAGGGTTTTATGTTAAGTGACTGTAAATAAACAGACGCAATCTGGACGACGACAGAGAAGCATCCTGTGTTCATTGCTGTGGCATTTTCTTCTGTTCTCAACAGAAAATCTATTTTGTTGCTTTGACGCCACTCCTGGTGTCGGTAACAAATTGTGGGGGCTCGTCCGGGATCTCTCTCCGGCGCCACTCAACTGTCCAGGGGAGCAGATCCAGTAACAAAAGAACCAAAGCTGAGGTGCCGCAACGTGACTACAGCCGAAGTGACAGCAAGTGAACGTCCACGAGGGAAGATTGAAGCCAGAAAGGACCCTTTCTTCCAAGGGAGCCACACTGCTGTTAACCAAGAGCAAAAGAAGTCATGTCTGCGCCACGTAAAGAACTCACATGGAGCATCAAGAAGAGCCTGTACCAGCTCACCTGTGATGAAGTTTACCAGCTTGCTATGGAGGTGTCCAGAGACTTCCAGGAAGCAGTTAACTTTGACTCATCTGATGAAGAAGGATGTGTTGAGTATATCCTTCAATATATGAAGTCCAATGCATTGCTTGACACTGAAGATGAAGGGATGAGTCATTTGTTAGCACTAAATGATCTTGTAAGCAACATTATTGAGAATCGTGACTTGATGGTTATCAGGGGTAGTTTAACGCAAGGGGAAGAGAATGTCACAGCTGCATCAGCTAGGACATTAGCTCAGGCTGATGGTAATGTGACAAAACCAGCTCCACTACCCACTGTCTCCATACCAAGAGTGACTCCACCAACCAACAACACAAATTCTTCCACTCAAGACATAGAACAGCTGCAAGCAATACATGAAGAATTAGGGAAAAAGCTGCAAAGTTACAAACATGGAGCCAGACAGTACGATCCACAGGAGACATCAGTTCCTCATCTGAGAAACCAAGTTACAGCACAAGGTGACACAGAGAAGGTGGTATGCTTGAAGGATCTGCCCTTCCTCCAGCGCAGAGAATTCAAAGTGCATGGTGGGCAGATAGGAGACCAGAACTCTGACATCACCTACAATAACATATGTAAACAACTGGATGAGGGGATCAAAGAGGGCTTCACAGAGACTGAAGTGATTCGGGGGGCTTTGAGAATAGTCAAGCCAGGAGCCTTTAGGGACATGCTAACCAACAAAGAGGAGATGGCGCTTTGTGAGCTCAAGGGGTTCCTTAGATCGCATCTTGGTGAAAAGGCAAGCACAGAATTATTTCAGGAGCTTGTATGTGCAAAACAACATGAGCATGAACCTCCTCAGCAATTCCTATACCGCATGATTGGGCTCAAACAAAAAATACTGTTCCAGTCCAAACAAGGCAACTCAGATATATGCTATGATCCAAAAACAATCCAGGGAGTTTTTCTGCACACAGTCTACCAGGGCTTAGGTTCAAAACACACAGACATAAGACAGCAACTGAGACCACTCCTTTCTAGGAGTCAAGTGACTGATGAAGAAATTCTTTCACAAGTAATGAAAATTATTGCAGATGAAAATGAACATCAGCGTAGATTGGGCTACACTTCCAGACAAAAGCCTGCACACATGCACAGTGTAAGGGTAGGTGATGAGAATCATGCCATGATGGAAAAAGACCACCAGGCCATCCAAAAACTCAGTGCACAGGTTGAAGCACTAACAACCATGGTTGCTGCTTTAATGGACCAGAAAACAACAAAAAACCATGCAGCCTCTGCACAGGGCCTATCTTCCCAAACGCTGGGCCAACCCCACACACAGTGCCCTCCTTCAGCCAGTAGAACAGCTGTCTCTCAAAATCTTCTTCCTCCCCAAAGAAAGGAAAAGCCCTTCTGCTGTATGAACTGTATACAACAAGGTTTAGAAGATTGCAGTCACTGTTTTGTTTGTGGAGAGCCAGGCCACAGGGCTATTGGTTGCCTAAAAAGAACAAAGAAGCCTTTAAACTAGGAGCGGTCTCCGTGGAGGGACAACAAGAGGCCGTTTCACAACACAAGTCCCACAGTACCACCCCAAGAAGTAACCGCACTCACTCAAGCAGAAAAAAAAAAAGTAAAAGACTAGGCAGAGGCAACCCCTCAGAAGAAGCTAAAACTCTTCAGAACGTCTCTCGCACAGTACCACTCATTGGAAAAAAATGCCTGCTCACTTGTTTCATCAATGGCTTTGCAACAACTACACTATTTGATTCTGGATCTCAAGTAAGCATAATAGATGGGGCTTGGAGAGAGATGTTTGTTCCAAACCACTTTGTGCGGCCACTAAAAGAGCTTCTCGATCCAGGTGACAGCCTTGACCTGGTTGCTGCAAATGGACAATCAATCCCCTATGATGGATGGGTGGAGCTTACAGTCAACCTTATGGGGAATGAAAATCCAAACCTTGCTATACAGGTCCCCTTTTTGGTCAGTCAGCTCCCTCTGCCCCAGCCTCTATTAGGTGCTAATGTTCTCCAAGCTATGATTAACTTACAAGAGTATCCTGCTGAAGCACATGCTATGGTTTTTGAGCTGCTCAGAAAAACATTGGGTGCTGAAGAAGAACAAGTTGAAGCAATGGTGAACTTTATTCAGCTGAAAGAGACACCAGACTCCATGGCAACAGTGAGAGTTGGAAAAGATGACGTTATCATAGCAGCTGGAAGAACTGTATATGTAAAGTGCAGGGTACCTCCCAACTTTGACACCTCTGATCCTTTTGTTCTGTATGAACCAACAGACAATGACACAACACTGGATCAACTGAGTGTCGGAGAGAGCCTTTTAAAAGTCAACGAAAGTAAAACCCCTCTTCTTTTTGTGCCAGTCTCCAACCACACCAAACAGGATATCACTCTTCCTAGAAGACACCCAATAGGATTCATCCAACACATCAGCAAAGTTATTGAGACAGGAGATGCAAAGGCACAACAAGTTGAAATATCAAAACCAACAAGCCCGGCTGAAGTCAACAATGTCAACGCCCCTGTCACATCCTTAGTTGAGCTATGGCAACCACCTGTTGACCTCAGTCACCTCAACCCAGAACAGCAACAGATTGTTGAGAAAATGCTGTATGAAGAGAGTACGGCTTTCGCCAAAGACAGCACTGATATTGGGTGCATTCCATCCCTCCAAATGCCCATTAGACTCACAGATGACATCCCCGTGCAAAGAGCGTACTCTTCAGTCCCAAAACCACTCTATAAAGAGGTAAAAGAATACATCCAGGAACTGCTATTGAAAGGGTGGATTATTAAGTCACAGTCTCCATATGCTGCACCTATTGTATGTGTCAGAAAAAAGGATGGATCGTTGCGACTCTGCATTGACTACCGTCTCCTCAACAAAAAGACAGTGCCAGACAAACACCCTCTTCCACGCATACAAGACTTGATCGATTCACTCGGAGGCTTTAGCTGGTTTTCTATCTTAGATCAAGGCAAAGCTTATCATCAAGGTTTCATCTCCGAAGGCTCAAGACATCTGACTGCCTTCACTACACCCTGGGGATTATACGAGTGGATCAGGATCCCATTTGGATTATCAAACGCACCAGCAGCATTTCAGAGAAGCATGGAAGAGATGCTACAAGACCTGAGGGACGAATGTTGCATTCCTTATTTAGATGATGTTCTTTGCTTTTCCAGATCATTTGAGGAACATGTTGAGTCTCTGCGCCATGTACTCCGAGCATTGAAACGTCATGGGGTAAAGCTGAGACCGGAAAAGTGTGAGTTTTTCCGCAAAGAAGTCAGGTATGTGGGTCGCCTTGTTTCCTCAGATGGGGTGAGAGTGGATCCAAAGGACATTGAAGCAGTGCAGGCCTTGAAAGAGAAGGCACCACGAACAGTAGGAGATGTTAGAAGACTGTTGGGCTTCCTTAGCTATTACAGGTCATATGTCCAAGATTTTTCTAGAATAGCAAGACCGCTGTATGAATTGCTACAGAAAAACCCCAGTGTCCTGCAAACAAAGTCTCAGAGAAAGAACAACAAAGGTCCGCAATTATCCTCTTCTACCCCAGTGGAATGGAAGATTGAACACCAACAGATCCTTGAACATCTAATCAATATCCTGACCAATCCACCTGTCTTAGCCTACCCAGACTTTGACCAACCTTTCACACTTCATACAGATGCCTCTCAAAATGGCCTTGGAGCTGTGCTTTACCAAAACCAAAATGGGAAAATGAGAGTGATTGGGTATGGGTCCCGTACATTAACACCAGCAGAGCAGAGCTACCACCTTCACAGTGGTAAGCTTGAGTTTTTAGCTTTGAAGTGGGCAGTGTGTGAGAAATTTAGAGACTACCTCTTTTATGCCCCCCATTTCACTGTCTATACTGACAACAACCCTTTGACATATGTGATGGGCACCGCCAAACTTAATGCAGTTGGTCATAGGTGGGTGGGGCAATTAGCAGATTTTAACTTTGACATACGCTACAAACCAGGAAAGCTGAATGTTGATGCTGATGTTCTCTCACGCTGTCCTCTAGATATTAACACCTATATGAGTCAGTGTTCGGAGAGACTTTCTGAGGAGGCAGTGGGTGCCAGCTGGGATGGTAGCAGGACAGCCCAGCAGAATGATGTGGCATGGGTGGCCTCCCTTAGCATCACATCCGAACAACCAACTCACACAAAGTCTTTTCCTGTGATAGACCATGAGGAACTGGTGAGAGAACAACAGAGGGACCCTGTAATCAGAAAGATTCTGGAGTTGAAGAAAAATTTCACCGAACTAACAGAGGAAAAACGCAGATCTTTGGACACAAACACAAGAAAGCTCTCTAGAGAGTGGAGCAAGCTCCATGTGGAAAATGATCTGTTGTACAGGAAAACCCAAGGACGGAAACAGTTAGTGTTGCCAGACACCTACAAGCAGGTTGCACTGACACACTTGCACGACAATATGGGACATATTGGCGTAGAGAGGGTTTTAAGCCTGGTAAGAGAGCGATTCTTCTGGCCATTTATGAAAAGGGATGTGGAAGATTATGTAACTCGCAGATGTCGCTGCATTAAACAGAAGAAACCCGCTGTCCCTGAAAGAGCACCCATGGGGAGCATCACATCTAGCTCGCCACTAGAGCTAGTGTGTATTGATTTTCTACACTTAGAGGCCAGTCGAGGCGGATATGAGTATGTCCTGGTAGTAGTTGATCATTTCACCAGGTTTGCCCAAGCCTATCCCACTAAAAACAAGGCTGGGAGAACTGCTGCCGACAAGATTTTCAATGACTTTGTCCCCCGTTTTGGATATCCACATAAACTCCACCATGACCAGGGTAGAGAGTTTGAGAATGAACTCTTTAGAACTCTCAGACAGTTTGCTGGTGTGAACCACTCAAGAACCTCACCTTACCACCCCCAGGGTAATCCTGCTGAGAGGTTTAATCGAACTTTATTGCAGATGCTCCGCACACTGGGTGAGAAAGAAAAAGAAAATTGGAAAGATCACTTACCCCACATTGTGCATGCATACAATTGCTCCAAACATGAATCAACAGGGTTCTCCCCATACTATCTGCTTTACGGCCGACACCCTCGACTCCCAGTGGACCTCATTTTTGGATTGGTTGGAGAAGACAAAGCCCAAACAGGCACAGACTATGCAGACAAGTGGGCAGAGAAGATGATTGAAGCATATAAAATAGCCAGCACTAATAGCCAACAATCGAGTGCCAAAGGAAAGCGCTATTATGACAAGAAAAATAGAGGTGTTACTCTTCAGCCAGGGGACAGAGTACTTGTACGCAATGTAGCACAACGTGGAGGACCATGTAAGTTGAAGCCCTACTGGGAGAAGACCATTTATGTTGTCAGAGAACAACTAGGTGACAACCCAGTCTATAAAGTAAGTCCTGAAACAAACAGCCATCCCATTCGAACTCTACACCGAAATCTGTTGCTCCAGGTGAACGACTTACCTTTTGAACAACCACCACCACAAAAAGCCCATGCTAAGGCGAAAAGGTCAAAAAGGCTCTTGTTAACACCAACACAGTTCCAGTCACATAACTCAAATGAGTCTGATGAGGAAGAAGAGGAACCGACTTACTGGCTGAGATTTCCAAGGGAAACACAGAGGATAGCTGATTGTTTGGTTGATCAACCAGCTTACTATAATGAACCAATATTGTGTGAAAATGATAACGCTGACTTTGAAGAATCTGAACCAGCTGAACTTGTATCTGAGAGGAATAGTTTCACTGTAGGAGAACAGACGAGGCAGAATGAAAGTCTGCCATTCATAGACCAGCCTTTGCAACAAGATGACAATGTTCCTCAGATCGATGAGGAAGAAGATATCCAAAGTCACTCATCACCCGTCTTGAGGAAATCTACCAGAAATAGGCGCCCTGGTCAGATATTCACCTACAACACCCTTGGCCAGCCATCCTATCAACCTTGTGCTGTCATCAATGCAGTAGCAACTCAACTAACACCCTACAATTACCATTTCCCACAAACACATTTCTATTCAGTTCAGCCTAGTACTTTCACCTCACAAACATACCCAACGTTTTACCATCCAGTCTACTGCTTTTAGTTTGAATATACATGGTTTTTTTTTTATTTTGAATGTTTCATGGTTCTAAAGAGTTTTGAAAAAAAAAGTTAATCCAAGTTGAGGCCATGTGCAAGTGTCGGGAGCCACTTTTGTTTGTAGGGGAGTGTGTGGTAAACACAAAAATAAGCCTGTTGGTTTTAAATGCACAACTTAAATTTAAGTATCTAAAAAATATATATATATTTTTTATTAAATGTGAAACGCACAATTTTGTCTTATGTTTAATTTTGGAATTTAACAAATGCAGAACGGAAGGAACAAAACTGATGCGGACAGTTGTGTGCTGGGTTGTTTCTGACGGTGGGTTTGTGCATGAGCACCTCAGACGCAATCTGGACGACGACAGAGAAGCATCCTGTGTTCATTGCTGTAGCATTTTCTTCTGTTCTCAACAGGTTGGTGTACCATAAATATGTTCTTTTGATCACTTGATTTGACATAAAATTAGTATATATTATTTATGAGTACTTTGAAAGAAAAAGGGAAATATAAAGAAACTTTACGGAGCGGACGGCAACTTGAAAGACATCTGGCTTAACTGCCGCTGCGAAACCGTTACACTGTGATTCTGGCGCGTCTTTGCCCTGAGCGCTGCCTGGCAGGCACCGTGTTTTGCTAACAACGTCTTTTGCTAACAATATGCCCCGTGTAAGAACTTGCAGGCAAAATGTTAAAACACAGTTTTTCAAGGATTTTGATGTGGTTTGAGTTTATGTGAAGAATATTTATTGAGTTTAAATCAGAAAAGTATTATATTGAAATTGATTTAAGCTGTCCAGACTGAACATGTTAATGTTATTGAATGCAGAATGTTGCTTCTAATTTTGTGCATCATAAAATGATGGGACTCAATGGTCAGACACTGGCTGATAAGGTGTATTTGTATATATGTTTATGTAAAGATTAGAGATAATACACCTGGAGAATTGAAAGATTTTATTTAATATTGAACTGGTATGTAATGATTGTATAAAGACTGCAGTTTTGAAAATGCTGAATGAAAACTGGGTGCATATGAACAAAGGGTTTTATGTTAAGTGACTGTAAATAAACAGACGCAATCTGGACGACGACAGAGAAGCATCCTGTGTTCATTGCTGTGGCATTTTCTTCTGTTCTCAACAGAAAATCTATTTTGTTGCTTTGACGCCACTCCTGGTGTCGGTAACATGTATATTAATCATCCTTTGGAAAAACAATTCTTCGGAGGGTCGATAGGGGGCGCTGGTTGCGAGATTAACTGTTGCGGGCGGACGATGAAGAATACACATTAAAACAAAGATGGCAGAGGGGAAAACCAATGAGTTATATCACTAGAGGAGACACGCCCGCTTTAGAAGCCTGGCCGACGGTGGCGGAGCGCGACGCCATCTTGGTGAGGTCGACGACGCCCACATGACATTGATTTCTATTGATTTTAGTGGTGTCTAAGTAGCTTTTATAAACTGTATATATTTTTAGATTTAAATATATTTATACATATATATAAATATATTATATTTTATGTATATAATATATATATATATATATACACATCATTTGTTGTTGATGTTTTTACAATTTATATATATTTATACATATATGTAAATATATTATATTTATATATATAATATATATATATATAGATACATAATTTGTTGTTGTTAAAGAAGAGAAACAGTCAGCCTTAAAAGCTCAAACTTTAATGAAAAGGCATTGTTGCAGGACTTCTTCAAATAAAAAAATTATTAGAAAGAATTTTTAAAACATTATTTGTAAACATTTAGGAGTTTTAGACCTCATTGACATGTAATTTAAATTATTTAGAAAAACCCAACAATAAGTCAATAATAATAATAATAATAATAATAATAATAATAAATCAATAGTAAGTCAATACAAACAATAAATAATAGCAATACATACATAATAAGTCAATAAATAATAAAATATAAGTCTGTTAATATTATTATTAATAATAACAATAATAATAATAATAATAATAATAATAATAATAATAATAATAATAATAATAAAATAAATATTCAAAAGAAGTCCAAAAGTGAACAATAGATTTACCCTAAAATAACAACAACAAAGAAAAATAATAGATTTATACTGATTCATGTGAGTGATCAATTTGTGTAACACAGATGTTATGGTGTCGGGTTTCAAGCAAACAGTCTGGCCTCTCATCAAAACGTGTTTCCACAAAATGTTTTGAACAGTCAGACTGTATTACTGGTTGGTACCATAGTGATTCATCTGGGTTAGCTCTTTTTATTGCTAAGATACACTTTATCCTTAAGTCTGAATAGTGAAAAGTTCAGTCACTGAGTCAGAAATTTTTAAATCTATATTACTATAAGAGCCTAGTATGCTGTATACAGGTTTAGCAAAATAAAATGTACATTTATGTTGACAGCAAATTCTCCGTACATCATGCAGCATGTTGATAATAGCCCTGCAGCATCATGGATGTCAACATGTGTTCTATTAATAAAGCCCCTGCAGCATTAAAAGAAAAAAATTATAATACTTATCTGTGAAATGATATACTTCCTCCTTCATGGACTCAGTTCTCTGATTTTGGCAGTTGAAACACAAACAATGAACTGGCATTTTGCAAAAAATGTGTTCAAATGCATTCACTGCAGCAGTAACTTGACCTCACCAAGATGGCGGTGCTCTCCTCCCATGAGGAACCACGTGATGTCTCCTCTAGTGATATAACTCATTGGGAAAAACCAATGAGTTATATCACAAGAGGAGACACGCCCGCTTTAGAAGCCTGGCCGACGGTGGCGGAGCGCGACGCCATCTTGGTGAGGTCGACGACGCCCACATGACATTGATTTCTATTGATTTTAGTGGTGTCTAAGTAGCTTTTATAAACTGTATATATTTTTAGATTTAAATATATTTATACATATATAAATATATTATATTTTATGTATATAATATATATATATATATATATATATATATATATATACATCCTTTGTTGTTGTTAAAGAAGAGAAACAGTCAGCCTTAAAAGCTCAAACTTGAATGAAAATGCATTGTTGCAGGACTTCTTACAAATAAAAAAATTATTAGGAGGAATTTTTAAAATTAATTTCTAAACATTAAGAAGTTTTCGACCTCTTTGACATGTAATTTAAATTATTTAGAAAAACCCAACAATAAGTCCATAATAATAATAATAATAATAATGAATCAATAGTAAGTCAATACAAATAATAAATAACAATAAATAACTAATAAGTCAATAAATAATAATGATATTATTATTATTATTAATAATAATAATAATAATAATAATAATAATAATAATATTCAAAAGAAGTCCAAAAGTGAACAACAGATTTACCCTAAAAAAAAAACAGTCTGGCCTCTCATCAAAATCTGTTTCCACAAATGTTCTGAACATAGCCAGACTGTATTACTAGTTGTTAACCACAGTGATCCATCTGGGTTAACTCTTTTGACAGCCAAGGCCCACTTTTTCCCTAAGTCTGAATCCATTGGATACCTGCAAGAAAAGTTCAGTCACTGAGTCAGAAATGTATAAATCTATAATACTATAATAGCCTAGTATGCTATATACAGGTTTAGCAAAATAAAATGTACATTTATATTGACAGCAAAATAAATGTACATCATGCAGCATGTTGATAATAGCCCTGCAGCATCATGCATGTCAACATGTGTTCTATTAATGAAGCCCCTGCAGCCTTAAAAGAAAAAAAATTAAAATACTTACCTGTGAAATGTTACACCTACCTCCTTATTGGACTCATTTATCTGATTTTGGCAGTTGAAACCCAAACAATGAACTGGCATTTTGCAAAAAATGTGTTCAAATGCATTCACTGCAGCAGTAACTTGACCTCACCAAGATGGCGGTGCTCTCCTCCCATGAGGAACCACGTGATGTCTCCTCTAGTGATATAACTCATTGGGAAAAACAACGAGAAGCCAGAGTAGCAACTTAAAAGGTGTGCCGGCAGCATTGAAGCTGCATCACCCAGAGTTGTGTGAGAAAGCCGTGTCTGTTGCTGGCCTGAAGCCGACACAGCCCGGCGGCGATACCTTATTTCCAGACGAAGCTACCACCGTCTTCTGCGAGACAGGGCAGCGGTATTAACAAACGGAAAACGGTCTCCGTCCACTCTCTGCAGCGCAGTGGAGAACGTGTGATTTCTGTTTTTATTTAATGCAGTAGAGCCACGCTTTGACATTTTATCTCGAAAATACTGAAAAAAGGAACCCTGCACTGTACACCCAGACCAGAGCTATTGTTAAAATGGAAACGGAAGAAAGAGAGGCATCCCTGCCTTCAAACCCCCCTTCTCAAAGCAGCGGTAGACGAGCGGTGTCTTGACGCTAAAAAGCCTGTGGTTCTCCAGAAAAAAAACATGAACATATAAACATACATCACATGCAGCTTTTCCCCAAACGTTATGTTCACAAAGATACTTTTAGATGCACTTTAAGTTCATGTATTTTATCCCTTGTCATTTATTTTGAAAGCAGGTTATGTTTTAAATAACTTCAAAGAAAGTTCCTAGCTACCCGATTTTATTTTTCTGTGAGAATTATATTTTTGTTTACACCACATTTGCACTAAGTGGTGTCATTTATTTTTAACAAAGACACTATAATTTGTTCACAGAATTAATATCTGATTCACAGCTATTTTTATAAATTAAGCAATGGCTATAGGTATGTTTTTCAAAAGTTAATACCAATGTGCCTGGGAGCTATTGACTTATCCATTTTTTATCCTCTTTACAGCAATTCTGTACTAAATAATGGCACTGCTGTTCATGTTCAGTTTTGTTTAAACCAAATTTTACAGATATTTCCAGATGAAAATTGTCATTGTCAAAGACAGAGTATTACTGATTTCAGCAATGTTACACAAAAGTCCGCTATTCATTACACCAAATAGGACACAAATTCTTTATTATCATGGTGTTTAAAACATAAATGGGGAAATATTTTCCAAAAAACAGTTTTTTAAATTCTTCTTTTTTAAAGTTTGATATATGGTTAGTTTTTAGAGACGAGATATATAAATTATTACAATATCGGCATATCGGCATAGTATCATTATCGTGAGCAATGTATCGCAAATTGTATCGTATTGTTAGGTACCCAGTGATTCCCAGCCCTAATCTAGATCAGGGGTCCCAAACCTTTTCAAGCGAGGGCCACAGCCACATGACGTTTCCAGACGTTGAATCAGAAAAAGTGTGACAGTCGCAGAGGGGCCTTACTGTAAAAACTGAAAGCCACATATAACCAAATATTAATAACCCAATCTGATATTAAAACATGCCACCATGCCACCCTCTCTAGGTACTTTTCAAATAAAGTCAGGAAATATATGGTAACAGTATTTTAAATTTGAGAAAAACAATAATAACCACATAAATCTCTGTGGGTTGTTCACAGAAATAAAGCTTCTATTGTCCATGCACAATCTTAGGTAAATGTTCAACTTCAGTTGTAAGTCCAGAATCCCTTAAATGACTCATATGGGCAGTCTCTTAAGGTCTTTGTGTTCTTTCCTTATAATCCAGTTTTGGAGGTTTCCAGGAAAATAGCCTAGTAGACACTACTGTTTTTTGGTCTCTGATCTGATTCCTAGGTTAAATACTCTGCATTCTGGCTCCATGTTTCCCTTACCTAACCTTTTTGTCATTTTTCCGTTTTGATGGGGGGCAGGGTCATGTTCAAGTTCTATGACCGGGGCAATATGAGGTTGCAGTAGCAACACTTTTAGCTTGGCTCATATTTCATTTCAAATAAGAATAGATTAGATTAGATAAGATAACTATATTTACCCCACAATAGGGAAATCTTTATGGGAAAGCTTTATTAACGTGAGGAAACAATACCATTTTCCATGCTTCCATGAGCCTCGATCACGTGGCCAGCCTAAAAAAATAATGATGCAAAAAAAACAGGGTCTCTCTCTGGTATTGTCCAAATGGGCCGCGGGCCGTAGTTTGGGGACCCCTGATCTAGACTGTTATGGAGTGAGTGATGCTCAGAGAGTGGTTCGTTTTCACAGCAGAAACAAACTCAGACTAGGAGCTATGCAGCTTTCTGAAACAGTTCTGTTTGAATTTTCACCATTTCAGACAGGACTCAGGGGAGGAAGTGGAGGGGGGTGCAGACAGTCCAGTAAGCTGAAACTTGGTTGAAGCACAAGGCCATCCTAGGTTCTGTTCATGTTTGGTCTAAAAAGTAAAGACACTGATAATGGTATGCCTGCTTTAGCAGGGTAGGGTTCGATTCCCTACAGTGCTCTGCCAAATATTTGGACCTTCATACATGAAAAAATGAGCATTGCAACCATAAAGCTGGATCAATGCTTGTGTCCACCTTAGGATCAAAGAAGAGAATGCGTGGAAGACGCCTTTCAACCTTTGAAATGCTTGGTTCTGCCATTCGGTCTAACTGACGCCCCCACAGTCTTTTAAGTCATGGTGAACAACGTTCTTCATGGCTTTTTGTACTTCTTTGTTTTTGTATAACTTGATAGTGATTTTCTCCCTGAAACAGTGCGACTACGTAAATCATGTCTGTTTGGTTTGCTGGAATACTCTTTGCAAATTATAGCAGAAAAATATGAGCTCCACTCTCCTTTAATCACCTTTCTTGGATACATTTTGGTCTCTGAAACATTGAGTTTTCTCAAAAACAAGTTCTCTTCTGCACCAATTCTGACCCAAGCTGACCCTGAAAAGCCATTTGATGTAGAAGTGGACGCATCAGACTCTGCTGTGGTTTCTATGCTCTCATCATTTTCTGTCTCTGATAACAGGACTGACTATAAGAACCTCTCTTACCTGAAAGACAGCAAATGCCTAAATCACTGGCAAGCCAGAGGGTCTTTGTTTCTCCACTGCTTCACTTTTACTGTTTCCTTTAGAACTGGAACCAAGAACCAGACATCTTGTGCTCTCTCTCAACAATATTCCTTGGACTCTGACTTCCTTTGTACCAGAACCCATCCTACCTCTCTCCTGTGTCATTGCTGCGTGTCCTGAGACACAGAATCAGTGGTGAGAGAAGTTCAAAGTCCAAAACTCCTGAACCCAAAGACCAACGCTGTCTTCCAGAAGCTACACTCCCAGATGTTGAAGTTATTTTTTACGTCATCCTGGATTTTTGAAATGATGATTTCATTGTTGATATAATGGCCGGTGACCAATTTTTCATCATCTTTTTTTAAAAATAAAGCAATTCATTAACTTTTACGCAGCGCTTGAGGAAAACTAAATCTGCGCCGCTATGACTTTCTATTATCTGTTATATCACACTGTTTGGCAGGCATGTGCACAATAGGCCCTTGGGGTGCTTGTAGGATGTCTGTGTTTAAAATAAAACCATCTGTACTAAATCTGATTCATGGTGAACATGCCTGTGTCACATTGTGCCAACTTAAATAGTCTCCAGTTCTTTAGTGCTGTGATGGTTTTTTAGTCTCTGATAAAGTGAACAAATTCATGTTGACAAAGATTTGTTTCAATTATAAATGACAATTGTTTTACTTTAACTTACACAAGTATAATATTGAGTAGTTATCTATTAGTAGCTAATTTTACATTTTATTTTAATTTCAAATTGCTTAAAGGACAAAAAATGTGTTTTTGCTGCCCTTTTCCGACTTTGAGCCCCTGCCCCTCTAAAATCCTCTGCACGTCTCTGGTGATTGAAACGGCCTGAAACCTGCAACTGCAGTGATGAGGAATCCCAGTGAAGAATTTTAAAGTGGTTTCAGTTTTAAATGTTTTAAGACCTAAAAAAGATATTCACAATAGCAGGTTTTTAAAAATCATATCACTCTGACACATTTCACAAAGGCACAAACAGGACCTCCTACATCAAATAGAAATGAACTTGTTTCTAAACAACGATGCCAGGAGTCAAACTCTGAAAACATAAAAAAATGAGCACAGAAAATAACCTGATTCTGGGTCAGGGTTTTGTGCCTAGCAGATCAGCTCCCTCGCTGCGATCTATTGAAAGTCATCCCTTGATCAAAGCTTTTGTCGCTTGGTCAAGGATGCAGACCGGGCCTTTGCCAAACCTTTTCCATAGGCCTTTGGGTACCAGGGGAACAGAGGGGAGCTGTGGAGGAGGGCCTTTCTGTTCAGCTGTCAGAGTTGGAGAGAAGCCGGTGACACCGGGAGAATCTTTGAACGATCTCATGAAACTTGAATGGAGACGTGATTACCAAGGCTTTTGTAACAACGAGAGGCAGGCGGCTGGATCCAAATGCAGCAGGTTTAATAGCTCAGCTAAAAGTCCACAAAGCTAAATCAGGGTCAGACAGGCAGGAGTCGAAAACAGGCAATATGTTCATCAGAGTAAAGACAGGACGGTCAGGGTCAGGGTCAGGTATAACACTCAGTAATGAACACAGAGTGGCACAAACAATACTTCACATTGAGCTCAGCTCAGTGCAGTGCTTAAGTATGCTGCGGTTGATTGAGTGAATGACAGTCAGTAGTGCAGCATCAAACAAGTGTGGCTAGGACTCTGGAGATGGTTCCTGCTGGTGACCAGAGAGGGAGACGGAGTTCTGACTTCTGACAGTTTTTGTAGAACTCTTCATAATAAATTAACCTGATCTCTCAACACCACCTGCCTCTTCCATGCATTGTAAATGACATAAACACAGAGACTTTTCCATGTAGCAATCAGAATAAAAACATTAGCTGAAAGCTCCTCCCACACGCAGCCGCAGCATCAAGCTCAGGAATTGTTTTGTGGAAAAATGCTCCCTTTTATATATCAAGGCTACAGGAAAAAGAAAGGCAGACGGAAGAAAGCTGCTCACTGTAACATTAGTTGTCTTTTGGAAATAAAGTTCAACTTATGAAATTTACCTGTCATTTATTGATCAATGCTTTACTGTCATTTGTAAATTATATGACAATATAAAATATATCCTATACACCCAGATTCCATCAATATATTTTGAATGTAATAACTGTTGTGACCTTCAAACTCTATTCTAGCTCAGTTCACACATAACCCAAGGAGGGCATAGTCTCAGGTTGTTCCCACAGGCACAATTTAACGGTATTGTAATGCTACAGTCCTATAGCATTACAAATATAGACACGAAAAAAATCATTTCAAGAAACAAATGGCAAATAATAGGATTTATTGCTCCTCAAAACAAACATACACCTTTAAGTTCTGAACATCCATCATTTCTGCTCAAAAGGCTTCACAGTCACTTCTCAACTGAAAGGAGAAATAGAAATCACTCTTTATTCACGTTTAACTCATGAATCACAGTTTTGAATGTTTCTATTTGTTCTCTTTTGTCCTGCCTTAACGGTGTCATGTAGTCAAGCATCTTCTTCCTGCATAGAAAAAAAGGTCATTTTTAAAGTAGATACTGTAGATGGCACAAAACAGTGAGTTAAGAAGGCTATGTACATTCCTTCCTGCCCCACTGCTGAAACACAAAAACATTTTAAAAATCAGTTTAAAAAAAGAAAATAAAAAATAAAAAATTTATACTAAACTTTACATTTTTTAAATGACCTCCTCTCACATGTAGTTTCCGCTCTTCCCAAAGCTTTTTTCTGGCCTGCATTCTGTCTTCTTTGGACTTTGGTGAATCAATGACAATGAATGCTCACTGTTAAATTTTTACAAAAAGTCAATCCATAGGGTTTTCAGTAAAACATGAACGTTTTGTGTGCAACGTGGCAACATAAAAATCACTCCATAGTATACTGCTTCAATTAAATCTGGTGAAAAAAGAAAAAATTCTTGAAAAAAAAAAAGGATCTTTTTCAAGTATGTTGTTACAATGCTGACATCTGGGGCCTGTTTCAGAAAGGAGGTTCAACCAACTCTGATGTTAAACTTGAACTCTGAGTTCGTCAATCGAGAGATTAACAACTCTGAGTTTTCTGTTTCAGAGAAGCTGATCGGAGTTAGGTCAATCAACTCTGAGTGGACTGATTCGGAGGTAAGCGTGCGCACCGCGACTATAAGAAGCCATTATCAATGGAGCGCAGATATTACGAGTCACCATGGCAACCGTGGAAAAAAAGATGTCTGCGTATTTTTCGCCAGCTGAACTTGACGTGCTGCTGCAGAGTTACAGTGAATATGAGCACATATTCCGGAAGACAAGCAACTCTGACTCGTAATATCTGCTATGCTAGGATATATTATATATTGTCATATAATTTACAAATGACAGTAAAGCATTGATCAATAAATGACAGGTAAATTTCATAAGTTGAACTTTATTTCCAAAAGACAACTAATGTTACAGTGAGCAGCTTTCTTCCGTCTGCCTTTCTTTTTCCTGTAGCCTTGATATATAAAAGGGAGCATTTTTCCACAAAACAATTCCTGAGCTTGATGCTGCGGCTGCGTGTGGGAGGAGCTTTCAGCTAATGTTTTTATTCTGATTGCTACATGGAAAAGTCTCTGTGTTTATGTCATTTACAATGCATGGAAGAGGCAGGTGGTGTTGAGAGATCAGGTTAATTTATTATGAAGAGTTCTACAAAAACTGTCAGAAGTCAGAACTCCGTCTCCCTCTCTGGTCACCAGCAGGAACCATCTCCAGAGTCCTAGCCACACTTGTTTGATGCTGCACTACTGACTGTCATTCACTCAATCAACCGCAGCATACTTAAGCACTGCACTGAGCTGAGCTCAATATGAAGTATTGTTTGTGCCACTCTGTGTTCATTACTGAGTGTTATACCTGACCCTGACCCTGACCGTCCTGTCTTTACTCTGATGAACATATTGCCTGTTTTCGACTCCTGCCTGTCTGACCCTGATTTAGCTTTGTGGACTTTTAGCTGAGCTATTAAACCTGCTGCATTTGGATCCAGCCGCCTGCCTCTCGTTGTTACAAAAGCCTTGGTAATCACGTCTCCATTCAAGTTTCATGAGATCGTTCAAAGATTCTCCCGGTGTCACCGGCTTCTCTCCAACTCTGACAGCTGAACAGAAAGGCCCTCCTCCACAGCTCCCCTCTGTTCCCCTGGTACCCAAAGGCCTATGGAAAAGGTTTGGCAAAGGCCCGGTCTGCATCCTTGACCAAGCGACAAAAGCTTTGATCAAGGGATGACTTTCAATAGATCGCAGCGAGGGAGCTGATCTGCTAGGCACAAAACCCTGACCCAGAATCAGGTTATTTTCTGTGCTCATTTTTTTATGTTTTCAGAGTTTGACTCCTGGCATCGTTGTTTAGAAACAAGTTCATTTCTATTTGATGTAGGAGGTCCTGTTTGTGCCTTTGTGAAATGTGTCAGAGTGATATGATTTTTAAAAACCTGCTATTGTGAATATCTTTTTTAGGTCTTAAAACATTTAAAACTGAAACCACTTTAAAATTCTTCACTGGGATTCCTCATCACTGCAGTTGCAGGTTTCAGGCCGTTTCAATCACCAGAGACGTGCAGAGGATTTTAGAGGGGCAGGGGCTCAAAGTCGGAAAAGGGCAGCAAAAACACATTTTTTGTCCTTTAAGCAATTTGAAATTAAAATAAAATGTAAAATTAGCTACTAATAGATAACTACTCAATATTATACTTGTGTAAGTTAAAGTAAAACAATTGTCATTTATAATTGAAACAAATCTTTGTCAACATGAATTTGTTCACTTTATCAGAGACTAAAAAACCATCACAGCACTAAAGAACTGGAGACTATTTAAGTTGGCACAATGTGACACAGGCATGTTCACCATGAATCAGATTTAGTACAGATGGTTTTATTTTAAACACAGACATCCTACAAGCACCCCAAGGGCCTATTGTGCACATGCCTGCCAAACAGTGTGATATAACAGATAATAGAAAGTCATAGCGGCGCAGATTTAGTTTTCCTCAAGCGCTGCGTAAAAGTTAATGAATTGCTTTATTTTTAAAAAAAGATGATGAAAAATTGGTCACCGGCCATTATATCAACAATGAAATCATCATTTCAAAAATCCAGGATGACGTAAAAAATAACTTCAACATCTGGGAGTGTAGCTTCTGGAAGACAGCGTTGGTCTTTGGGTTCAGGAGTTTTGGACTTTGAACTTCTCTCACCACTGATTCTGTGTCTCAGGACACGCAGCAATGACACAGGAGAGAGGTAGGATGGGTTCTGGTACAAAGGAAGTCAGAGTCCAAGGAATATTGTTGAGAGAGAGCACAAGATGTCTGGTTCTTGGTTCCAGTTCTAAAGGAAACAGTAAAAGTGAAGCAGTGGAGAAACAAAGACCCTCTGGCTTGCCAGTGATTTAGGCATTTGCTGTCTTTCAGGTAAGAGAGGTTCTTATAGTCAGTCCTGTTATCAGAGACAGAAAATGATGAGAGCATAGAAACCACAGCAGAGTCTGATGCGTCCACTTCTACATCAAATGGCTTTTCAGGGTCAGCTTGGGTCAGAATTGGTGCAGAAGAGAACTTGTTTTTGAGAAAACTCAATGTTTCAGAGACCAAAATGTATCCAAGAAAGGTGATTAAAGGAGAGTGGAGCTCATATTTTTCTGCTATAATTTGCAAAGAGTATTCCAGCAAACCAAACAGACATGATTTACGTAGTCGCACTGTTTCAGGGAGAAAATCACTATCAAGTTATACAAAAACAAAGAAGTACAAAAAGCCATGAAGAACGTTGTTCACCATGACTTAAAAGACTGTGGGGGCGTCAGTTAGACCGAATGGCAGAACCAAGCATTTCAAAGGTTGAAAGGCGTCTTCCACGCATTCTCTTCTTTGATCCTAAGGTGGACACAAGCATTGATCCAGCTTTATGGTTGCAATGCTCATTTTTTCATGTATGAAGGTCCAAATATTTGGCAGAGCACTGTAGGGAATCGAACCCTACCCTGCTAAAGCAGGCATACCATTATCAGTGTCTTTACTTTTTAGACCAAACATGAACAGAACCTAGGATGGCCTTGTGCTTCAACCAAGTTTCAGCTTACTGGACTGTCTGCACCCCCCTCCACTTCCTCCCCTGAGTCCTGTCTGAAATGGTGAAAATTCAAACAGAACTGTTTCAGAAAGCTGCATAGCTCCTAGTCTGAGTTTGTTTCTGCTGTGAAAACGAACCACTCTCTGAGCATCACTCACTCCATAACAGTCTAGATCAGGGGTCCCCAAACTACGGCCCGCGGCCCATTTGGACAATACCAGAGAGAGACCCTGTTTTTTTTGCATCATTATTTTTTTAGGCTGGCCACGTGATCGAGGCTCATGGAAGCATGGAAAATGGTATTGTTTCCTCACGTTAATAAAGCTTTCCCATAAAGATTTCCCTATTGTGGGGTAAATATAGTTATCTTATCTAATCTAATCTATTCTTATTTGAAATGAAATATGAGCCAAGCTAAAAGTGTTGCTACTGCAACCTCATATTGCCCCGGTCATAGAACTTGAACATGACCCTGCCCCCCATCAAAACGGAAAAATGACAAAAAGGTTAGGTAAGGGAAACATGGAGCCAGAATGCAGAGTATTTAACCTAGGAATCAGATCAGAGACCAAAAAACAGTAGTGTCTACTAGGCTATTTTCCTGGAAACCTCCAAAACTGGATTATAAGGAAAGAACACAAAGACCTTAAGAGACTGCCCATATGAGTCATTTAAGGGATTCTGGACTTACAACTGAAGTTGAACATTTACCTAAGATTGTGCATGGACAATAGAAGCTTTATTTCTGTGAACAACCCACAGAGATTTATGTGGTTATTATTGTTTTTCTCAAATTTAAAATACTGTTACCATATATTTCCTGACTTTATTTGAAAAGTACCTAGAGAGGGTGGCATGGTGGCATGTTTTAATATCAGATTGGGTTATTAATATTTGGTTATATGTGGCTTTCAGTTTTTACAGTAAGGCCCCTCTGCGACTGTCACACTTTTTCTGATTCAACGTCTGGAAACGTCATGTGGCTGTGGCCCTCGCTTGAAAAGGTTTGGGACCCCTGATCTAGATTAGGGCTGGGAATCACTGGGTACCTAACAATACGATACAATTTGCGATACATTGCTCACGATAATGATACTATGCCGATATGCCGATATTGTAATAATTTATATATCTCGTCTCTAAAAACTAACCATATATCAAACTTTAAAAAAGAAGAATTTAAAAAACTGTTTTTTGGAAAATATTTCCCCATTTATGTTTTAAACACCATGATAATAAAGAATTTGTGTCCTATTTGGTGTAATGAATAGCGGACTTTTGTGTAACATTGCTGAAATCAGTAATACTCTGTCTTTGACAATGACAATTTTCATCTGGAAATATCTGTAAAATTTGGTTTAAACAAAACTGAACATGAACAGCAGTGCCATTATTTAGTACAGAATTGCTGTAAAGAGGATAAAAAATGGATAAGTCAATAGCTCCCAGGCACATTGGTATTAACTTTTGAAAAACATACCTATAGCCATTGCTTAATTTATAAAAATAGCTGTGAATCAGATATTAATTCTGTGAACAAATTATAGTGTCTTTGTTAAAAATAAATGACACCACTTAGTGCAAATGTGGTGTAAACAAAAATATAATTCTCACAGAAAAATAAAATCGGGTAGCTAGGAACTTTCTTTGAAGTTATTTAAAACATAACCTGCTTTCAAAATAAATGACAAGGGATAAAATACATGAACTTAAAGTGCATCTAAAAGTATCTTTGTGAACATAACGTTTGGGGAAAAGCTGCATGTGATGTATGTTTATATGTTCATGTTTTTTTTCTGGAGAACCACAGGCTTTTTAGCGTCAAGACACCGCTCGTCTACCGCTGCTTTGAGAAGGGGGGTTTGAAGGCAGGGATGCCTCTCTTTCTTCCGTTTCCATTTTAACAATAGCTCTGGTCTGGGTGTACAGTGCAGGGTTCCTTTTTTCAGTATTTTCGAGATAAAATGTCAAAGCGTGGCTCTACTGCATTAAATAAAAACAGAAATCACACGTTCTCCACTGCGCTGCAGAGAGTGGACGGAGACCGTTTTCCGTTTGTTAATACCGCTGCCCTGTCTCGCAGAAGACGGTGGTAGCTTCGTCTGGAAATAAGGTATCGCCGCCGGGCTGTGTCGGCTTCAGGCCAGCAACAGACACGGCTTTCTCACACAACTCTGGGTGATGCAGCTTCAATGCTGCCGGCACACCTTTTAAGTTGCTACTCTGGCTTCTCGTTGTTTTTCCCAATGAGTTATATCACTAGAGGAGACATCACGTGGTTCCTCATGGGAGGAGAGCACCGCCATCTTGGTGAGGTCAAGTTACTGCTGCAGTGAATGCATTTGAACAAATTTTTTGCAAAATGCCAGTTCATTGTTTGGGTTTCAACTGCCAAAATCAGATAAATGAGTCCGATAAGGAGGTAGGTGTAACATTTCACAGGTAAGTATTTTAATTTTTTTTCTTTTAAGGCTGCAGGGGCTTCATTAATAGAACACATGTTGACATGCATGATGCTGCAGGGCTATTATCAACATGCTGCATGATGTACATTTATTTTGCTGTCAATATAAATGTACATTTTATTTTGCTAAACCTGTATATAGCATACTAGGCTATTATAGTATTATAGATTTATACATTTCTGACTCAGTGACTGAACTTTTCTTGCAGGTATCCAATGGATTCAGACTTAGGGAAAAAGTGGGCCTTGGCTGTCAAAAGAGTTAACCCAGATGGATCACTGTGGTTAACAACTAGTAATACAGTCTGGCTATGTTCAGAACATTTGTGGAAACAGATTTTGATAAGAGGCCAGACTGTTTTTTTTTTAGGGTAAATCTGTTGTTCATTTTTGGACTTCTTTTGAATATTATTATAATTATTATTATTATTATAATAATAATAATAATAATTATTATTATTATTATTATTATTTTTATTATTATTATCATTATCATTATCATTATCATTATTATTATTATTATTATTATTAATAATAATAATGATAATGATAATATCATTATTATTTATTGACTTATTATTTATGTATTGTTATTTATTGTTTGTATTGACTTACTATTGATTTTTTTATTATTATTATTATTATTATTATTATTATTATTATTATTATTATTGACTTATTGTTGGGTTTTTCTAAATAATTTAAATTACGTGTCAAAGAGGTCGAAAACTTCTTAATGTTTAGAAATTAATTTTAAAAATTCTTTCTAATAATTTTTTTATATGTAAGAAGTCCTGCAACAATGCATTTTCATTCAAGTTTGAGCTTTTAAGGCTGACTGTTTCTCTTCTTTAACAACAACAAATGATGTATATTTATATATATATTATATACATAAAATATAATATATTTATATATATGTATAAATATATTTAAATCTAAAAATATATACAGTTTATAAAAGCTACTTAGACAGCACTAAAATCAATAGAAGTCAATGTCATGTGGGCGTCGTAGACCTCACCAAGATGGCGTCGCGCTCCGCCACCGTCGACCAGGCTTCTAAAGCGGGCGTGTCTCCTCTAGTGATATAACTCATTGGTTTTTCCCCTCCGCCATCTTTGTTTTAATGTGTATTCTTCATCGTCCGCCCGCAACAGCTAATCTCGCAACCAGCGCCCCCTATCGACCCTCCGAAGAATTGTTTTTCCAAAGGATGATTAATATACAGTTTTACAGGGTCTTTAAACGTAAATAAAAGGTTGACACTTGATGAAGACGTCTCGAGAATCAGGATTTGTTTGACTTATTTCCCTATAAATCTGGTAACTGATCATTTATTTTATTGGATCAATTTAAAAGATTTAATTTTTACAATTTATTCATTCTTGTTATTTATAATTGTCACATACTATTTATACTAATATTAATACTTTTCTAAAAGTGGGGGGTAACCGAAGCGCTCGGAGAAAACCCACGCAGACGAGGTCCTGTCAGCCAACTATGTTAACCAACACACCAACATGCTGCCCCTGTTTTTAAGGCTCAGTCTAGAGAAACTTTTAGGGAGGAAGATTTTCTTCTTGGTTTTGGTGGTACAGACCTGGCAGTCAGTGGCCGAATTGTTGAAGGATTTTTGAATTGTTAAATCCGTCACCTTTGTTTCTTATTTTGGGGAGTGGGGGTGGGAGTTGCACCAGGTACTTTAAGATGGCATTCCTGATGCTTGAAAGAAAATCTTCTAAGATTTCTTTATCTTTTAAATTGCTGCCTCGATTTGAGCGCTTGAGGTTTGATGGTGTTCTTTGTCTTTGACAGACTTTTAGGCAGACAACAACAGATGTCAATTTTAAAATCCATCATTGACGAATGACATGTTTTTTGGGATAATGGGAGAAACCGAAGCCCTCGGAGAAAACCCATACATGGCAGGCCTAAATTTGAAATCTGTTTTCATCCAAACAAATGTCAGAATCAGAATCAGAATTACTTTATTGATCCCACACGTGGGAAATTTGTTTGTTACATAGCAACTGACAGCAGAGGGGGAAAAAAGGACTAAGAATAATATAAAAAGCAAGAACAAAGAAAATGTAGCATAAATGCAAACAAAAAGGTGGTCTCATTTAAAAGCTATTTACAGAACAGTGCAGGTAAAAAGACGTGCAAAAGAAATGTGCAAAATAGAAAAAAAAAAATAAAAAGATAAATAATAAAAAAAATGCGCAAAGGTTATCTGTTGCATTGTGAATTGTTGTACGGGGTTAATGTATTGGGTATGAAGGATGAAGGATTATGAAGGAAATCTGTCTTCAATTCAAAATGTATTGACCTTCAAGAGGAATTTTGAATCTGGAGTAGCTCATCATCCAAGGTTCTTTGCTACTTGTTATCAATTATTTCAGCCAATTTAAAAAATCCTGCACATTAAAAGGTCTGTCAAGAGAAAAAGTCATCCATTCTTCTTGTTTTTGGAGGCATTTCTGTATGGCAGTGCGGATGTTGTTTAGAAAGATTCGATTTCCTTGTAATGTTAAGGTTACTCCATCAAGTCTATACATTTCCTCATAATCAAGTGACAAATCCTGATGCTCAACCACAACATTGAACAGGTCCGTATACCACTTCATAATGTCATTGACTAATGTCCAGCTTTTATCCATCTGATAAGGATAATCTAATCTCCTGCTTTTCCTTGGAATGATGAGGGACAAAACTATTCTCATTTGAGGGTACATTTGTCTCAGAAGCCTCAGGTCTTGTGACATTTGATTTGCGATCTGTTGTGGAGGCATTCGTCCCAGTTCTTTTCCTCCAGCGTGGATAACCAAAACTTCAGGGGGACCTTCTTCTTTGGAGATTGTGTGATGAAGGTTATCCACAACTTCCCTCCAGCCCATGTCTCTCATTCCAATCCACTTAACATTGGCGTCAAGATTAAAGTTTTGTCCAAAAAGATGTTTAGCTGCAGGCTGTGCCTGTGAAATATAACTTGAGCCAACGATCCAGACATCAGGTCGTCCTGTGACTTTGTGTGTTTCCATTGGTGAGGTGTCCGCTGGTATGCTGTGGTCATGCTGCCTGTGTCTGTCATTTTCACAGATGATTTTTTTCTTTTTGGTTGCAGGCAAATGTGTGTCAATTCTGCTCTGTGAGAGTTCCTCTGAAATTACTTTTCTTTTCAGGTTAGGCTTTGGGCCAGGCTGGATTAGGCCAGATGTAGAAGGGACACAAAGACATGACTGAGGCTGGTGACTTTGGCCTCTTGAAAATGTCTGGTGGAGAGTTTGCTCAATTGTATCACGGATGGAGCTTACAAACACTTCAAATCCTTTTGAGGTGAAATGTATTCCACCTGGTTTGAAAAGCTGACTTTCACTTTCAAATGGTATCAGTTTTGGATGCTCCATCACAGCACCATTGAATAATCCGGCGCTGTATAGAATATTTTTGTTGACCGTCATCCTGTCGTCTTCTTGTTTACTAGGATCAAATGTTCCCCATGCTAACCTTGGAGTTATGCAGGAATAGGCTATTTTCATTTTGGGAAAAGCTTGATGGAGGTGTGTCAAGTCCTTGAGCATTTTATTGACAAGATCTAACCCATTTGTGTTTCCAAGGTCGTTGCTGCCAACGTGGAGAACCAAAATGTCTGGGGAACTGCTTTGTTGGGACAACTCACTATAAAAAAGCTTAAGAACATCCCTCCAGCGCATGTTTACTTTTCCGATCCAACGAATTTTTGCATTGACACCAAGGTTTTCTCCAAAGCATCGTTTAGCTGTATTTTCTGCCCCAGTGATATAGTAACCCGACCCAATGATCCAGACCGTGGGCACTTCTCTGTCCTTTGACAGCCTCTGTCTTTGGGTGCTGTCTAATGAGGACTTTAGGCCTGATTGGTGTGGGACGTCTTTGTCTTGTGTCTTTGTTGATGAAGAAAAATGTTGCCTGTTAACAGCAACAAATGGATGTTGCAGCACCTGATTGAGATTGATCCTTTTTGCAGGATCCAATGATAGCATTTGCTTTATCAGGTCAACAAAATGTTCCACATCAGTCTGTTCTGTCTTGGAACAGATTCCTGACTTCTGATGGAGTTTTCCGAAGTCCTCCGGTGAAAAAAATTTGACATCTTTCGGAATATTTTTTCTTAATTCTCTGGGTGTCTTCAAAAGCCACTGGTTTGTCCCCCTTTTGGAGTAAAACTCTTTCGTTTTGGATCCAGCATTTAGGACATGGTCTGGAAAGTGACCATGAGTCTGCGTTATGTTCCAGATCATCTCATAATCCCAATAGGCCGTGTAGAATGGAAATCCCAGAAACATCTCGGCTGCAATACAGGCAAGGGACCAAACGTGGGATTTTTCAGTGGTCAGTGAACCCACAAGTGCCTCTGGGGCCATGTACCACCTCAAGTGTCTGCATGAATCCAGACAAAGGTCCCCAATCCTACTAAAATGTGTGGAAATGATCTGTTGTTCCTGGTTCCTTTCAACAAACAGCCTAATCCTGTCAGGTGTCAGAATTCCATGAGCGATTTTGGGATTCTTAAAATCTGTTGCCACCTGACGCAGAAGTGACTTGATGTCTCTCAGGTGAAAAGAAGAGACTTGCTTTTTATGTAAAATTTCCCAAAGGGAAACTTCTTGACTGGCTTGAATTTGATGCATTTTTCTTAGAATAGGATTAAATGTGGAAATCCTGAGTTGGTAAACTCAGTTGATACTGTGTTTCTTTTCCGTAAAACGTGGTTTCACAAGTGAAGCTTTTCAACACGAAAGATCAAGTGATGCAATTCACTTTGCAGGATTTTGTCTTAGGTCCTATTATTGAAAACTGGACCGATGACACGTTTCGACATGTTTTGACATGATTATGACGCACTGGCATCGTATGACATCAGCAATCATACGATGCACTGGCATTGTATGATTCTTGATGACATCAGCAATCATCATTTTGTTGATTACATTACCAACTAGCTTTTTGATGATATCAGCAATAGAATGGTTTTTGATGACATCAGCAATATTTTATGATGATGAAATCTGCAGTTACATTTTTGTTGATGACATCAGCAATATTTTATTATGATAACATTTGAAATTCAAAATGTACTTAAACTTTATGTATAAAAATAAGCGCTCTACATACTTCACACAACTCAAAGCACTTTACCATTTTGAAGAAAAATAAAACAAAAAAACAATATTACAATAAACACACAACCCACCCTTCATCTTTCCCACTCCCCTCAATTTAAACATAGGACCCATGACCCCACACACAAGGAATACTGATAAAAGTAACTTCTAAATGAAATTTAAGGCTTGGCTCTGCTGTGAGGAAACAGTATTTGGGAATCTCTTCATACCAGGAGCCAGCTCGGCCGTAGGAACATCGCCACAGTCCCCACCCAAACCGGGACAGCAAAAGGGTCCACTTCACAGCCGTGAGGCTGCAGTGTTAAACTCCAGCTGCCCCAGTAAGGGCAACGTCCACGGCAACAACAACCGACCAAGCCGGCAGGATCTGGCAGAAAAGATCCCCACAAGAAACACTGGGGCTAAAATCATGATAAGATGCTAAAATTAAATACATAGTATGAAAAGAAAAACATAAAATTGAGAATAAGATTAAATGCATATAATAAAATTAAATACATCAAGTATCATATACTAAAACTAATCGAATCAATAAGCAGATAAGATAAACGAAAAGCTAAATTAAATAGGTGGGTCTTGAGTGTTTAACCTTTAAAGATAATCTTAAAAGAAATTCTTAGATGAGCTAACTTCTCAAATCTGAGTTGATCGAGTCACTAATAAAAATGGAAATAACAGTCCAAATCTTGGACTGGATTTTGTTGACCTCTTCTTTCAAATGTCTTATGTATTTACTTGACCACGAGACGGCACTGTCAGGACCAGCGTAATGATCTTTCTTTCCCAACTGCCCCTCGCTTATCCATCAGGATAAGCGAGGGGCTATGCTAGCTCCCACAGTAAGTTTGAGGCTAAGGAAGTTGATAACCTCAGTTTTCGGTTCCAGAAATGGAGATATGTTTTAGGGCAGGGGTCGGGAACCTATGGCTCGCGAGCCATTTATGGCTCTTTTGATGGTCACATGTGGCTCGCAGACAAATCTTTAATTATACTTTTTTTTTCATTAGACCAGTCCTTCTCGGGCGCGATGCGATGCCAGAGGCGTGGAGTAGTATCGGGAGAAAAATCAGCGCCAGCATTATCAGTTTACTATTATCTATTATTTCACAGAGTTTGTACCAACTGGAAACATGTGAATGGCCGTGCCTAAAACTGCGCGCTTTCTCTCTGAGAAAGAGCGCGCAGTTGCGGGGACGAGATGTGTGAGGAAGAAAGCAGAGGGTGGGGGGGTTGTGGGGACAGCAGGTGAATCGCTCAGGGATTGTAAAAACGTAAAACCCGCTGCCCGTCACACACTGCAGCATGTGAGTGTATGTTTGGCTACAGGTCTGCATGTGAGTAATCTGTCTCACATCTACAGAACATTCAGACCTATGATCACGTTTAAAGTCTCAACGCCTGCATGAAGCAGAAACTCACCACGTATCAACCAGACTAGACCATCAGCAAAACCACCACGAGAAATACTCATCATTTATCAGCAACACTATAACAATGTTATTCAAAAGAATCTACAGACTTATTGTACTTTAAAAATGTTGAAATTACATCAAATGCACACATTCACTTGTATATTTAGTTTTAAACATATTGTCGCGGACTGAGTTTAACTTAGCTGTTGGGCCGCGTTAAAAGTTCTGGGGCCTGTTTCAGAAAGCAGGTTCAACCAACTCTGAGGTTAAACTTGAACTCTGAGTTCGTCAATCGAGAGATTAACAACTCTGAGTTTTCTGTTTCAGAGAAGCTGATCGGAGTTAGGTCAATCAATTCTGAGTGGACTGATTCGGAGGTAAGCGTCCGCACCGCGACCATAAGAAGCCATTATCAATGGAGCGCAGATATTACGAGTCACCATGGCAACCGTGAAAAAAAGAGGTCTGCGTATTTTTCGCCAGCTGAACTTGACGTGCTGCTGCAGAGTTACAGTGAATATGAGCACATATTCCGGAAGAAAAGCAACACCGCTGCATCTGCAAAACAGAGACAGTTAGCGTGGGAAAACATAGCTGCTCAAGTTAATGCGCAAGTTTGCATTTAAATCATTGTTATAAAATATTGGCTGTAATAACTTTTTAAATAGCGTAAGGTGTGAAATAAAAATCGCGATATTTAGGTGTACTTTTGAAGTGTTATTCCTGGTGGCGGTCAATGAGTTATATCACTAGAGGAGACACGCCCGCTTTAGAAGCTTGGCCGACGGTGGCGGAGCGCGACGCCATCTTGGTGAGGTCGACGACGCCCACATGACATTGATTTCTATTGATTTTAGTGGTGTCCAAGTAGTTTTTATAAACTATATATTTTTAGATTTAAATATATTTATACATATATATAAATATATTACATTTTATGTATATATATATATATATATATATATATATATATATATATATATGTATGTATACATCATTTGTTGTTGTTAAAGAAGAGAAACAGTCAGCCTTAAAAGCTCAAACTTGAATGAAAATGCATTGTTGCAGGACTTCTTACAAATAAAAAATTATTAGAAAGAATTTTTAAAATTAATTTCTAAACATTTAGAAGTTTTAGACCTCTTTGACATGTAATTTAAATTATTTAGAAAAACCCAACAATAGGTCAATAATAATAATAATAATAATAATAATAAATCAATAGTAAGTCAATACAAACAATAAATAACAATAAATAAATAATAATAAAAATAATGATATTATTATTATAGTTATTAATAATAATAATAATAATAATAATAATAATAATAATAATAATAATAATAATAATAATAATAATAATAATAATAATAATAATAATATTCAAAAGAAGTCCAAAAGTGAACAACAGATTTACCCTAAAAAAAAACAGTCTGGCCTCTCATCAAAATCTGTTTCCACAAATGTTTTGAACAGCCAGACTGTGTTGCTAGTTGGTACCACAGTGATCCATCTGGGTTAACTCTTTTAATAGCCAAGGCCCACTTTTTCCCTAAGTCTGAATCCATTGGATACCTGCAAGAAAAGTTCAGTCACTGAGTCAGAAATGTATAAATCTATAATACTATAATAGCCTAGTATGCTATATACAGGTTTAGCAAAATAAAATGTACATCATGCAGCATGTTTATAATAGCCCTGCAGCATCATGCATGTCAACATGTGTTCTATTAATGAAGCCCCTGCAGCCTTAAAAGAAAAAAAATAAAATACTTACCTGTGAAATGTTACACCTACCTCCTTCATGGACTCATGTATCTGATTTTGGCAGTTGAAACCCGCACAATGAACTGGCATTTTGCAAAAAATGTGTTCACATGCATTCACTGCAGTAGTAACTTGACCTCACCAAGATGGCGGTGCTCTCCTCCCATGAGGAACCACGTGATGTCTCCTCTAGTGATATAACTCATTGGTCGCGGTGCGGACGCTTACCTCCGAATCAGTCCACTCAGAATTGATTGACCTAACTCCGATCAGCTTCTCTGAAGCAGAAAACTCAGAGTTGTTAATCTCTCGATTGACGAACTCAGAGTTCAAGTTTAACCTCAGAGTTGGTTGAACCTCCTTTCTGAAGTGAAACAGGCCCCCGGGAAGTCAAAATAAAAGCTTTTCTGTGCTCTTCTCACAGTTTGATTACCTCAGAAAAACAGCAGGGGGCAACAGTGAGCAGCTGTGGCGTCTGCTCCACCTCAGCTTATAAAGGGAAGAAGACAGCTGCAGGGCGTTTGTGTTTCTCCTCTCTCGTCGTGTAAACAACAAAGCTGAAGGTAAGTACATTTCTTTAAAAAAATCTGCTAACTCTATTTAATTTTTTATTTATTTTTTCCCTTTGTGTTTAGCCATTTGAGAAGTGCTGTTCATTCTTTGCTTTTTATTTTTTTTTACTTTCGTTTGACTAATTGCTTCTTACATATTCGACTAATTTTTTGCTAGTTCAGCTAACTTATCAGTCTGAGTCCAAGCTTGCCCCACAAGCGGACCTCTTAAAGCTTTTTATTTTAGTTTATTTTTATGGTGTGTCCCCTCCAAGTAAATTGTTGTCCAGCTACTAGTTCATCACCAGAGATGAAGTTCATTCCATTAGCTAACTAAGTGAGTTAGTTGGCTGAAGACGTGTATCGTCTTTTTGCCAAAGCTTACATTTTTCAATGATGTCCCTCTTAAAAAAATAATGCCGATTATGTTTACTTTATTTCAGAAATGCAGTCTGCAGTTAGACACAACTTCCATGCGGAGACCGAAGGTGACATAAACAAGCTGATCAACCTGAAGCTCAATGCTTCCTACACCTTTCTTTCCCTGGTATGACCTTTGTTCTTTTCTTCAACTGCTTTTAGTCATTAAAACTGTTGCTATGGTGCTCTGGTTTCTGCTTCATCCCTTAATGTTCTTTGTTTTGTAGGGGATGTATTTTGACAGGGATGATGTTGCTCTGCCTAAATTCTCCAGTTTTTTCCTGGAGCGCTCCGAGAAGGAAAGGGATCAAGCTGAAAAACTTCTGGAATACCAGAACTTGAGAGGAGGCCGGATTTTGCTTCAAAATATTGCAGTATGGAATTTTTTTCTTAAAGGCCTGACCTTTTTTCTTGTTTACATTTGTTTTGGGGGGGGTTTGCCCTGAAAGTCTAAGGATTTTTTTTCTCTCTCTCTCTTCTAGAAGCCAAGCAAAGATGACTGGAGAAGTGGTCTGGATGCTTTAACTTACTCCTTGGATTACCAGAAGACTCTGAACAAATGGATCACTGATGTGCACCATAGAGCGGACGCTCACCACGATGCACATGTAAGTGACACCGATTTGGTTTCCCAAAGCTGTTGCATCATTCTCATGTGCATCCAAGTAACCCGTTTTTCTGCCTCCTGCAGTTCTGCGATTTTCTTGAGGAGCATTTCCTCATCGACAGCCACGACACCATCAAGAAGCTGGGAGATTACATTGGAAGCCTCGGCCGCCTCGTTGCATCGGAGACGAACGCCTCTCTGGGCGAATACCTGTTTGATAAACACACTCTGTAAATGTCGCTGCAGTACGTGGATGCAAGCTTCCCGCTTTCCAAAATTCCTCAGATTAGGTCAATGGAGCATATTCTGGTGAAACTGGAAAGTGTTTTTCACAAAATACCTTAATGTACCAAAAACACAGGAAAATAAACTTTGTACCTCGAATTGTCTGAATATGACATCCGTTAAGATTTCCGTTAAAATTTGTTGGCTGTAAAATTAAAGTTGCAGGTTAACATTTTTGCGCAAAGAGCCATTTATAGACTGTGCATTTCAGTGTCCTTGTCAGTTTTTGTTTTTTTTTGTGTGTCAGAATTTGCAAAGATGGACAGAAATAAAATGGACTTAAGCTGTTGCAGTGATCTTATTTTGTCTGACGATTTTAATCAAATGAATGCAAAAAAAAAATAAGTTTCCAACTTTGGAGAAGTTCCACATTTTGATACGATCAAAACTGAAATTATTATTTTTTATTTTAGGGATTGCTATCTTTTTACAATCTACAATTGATGCTAATTGCGCCCAGTTGGAATAATGTCTAACTGGGTGTCTTGCAGCTGCCTGAAATGGAGCAGTGAGAACCTGACGCCTCTCTGATAAAGGCTTTAAAATGGAAGACTAGTCACTTTAACTTGTTACTAGATTGAGCGTTGGCACAGTTGCTGTATGTTGAGGGGATTAGTGAAGAGCTGGATGCAATACATGATCCGCCAAGTAAACAACCCCCCCACCCCACCCCACTCCTATTAATGCAATAGACATTTCTCCCAAATAAGGAACTAAATTCTGATTTCAATTTCAGATGTAATGACAAACCTTCAGGTTTTCCCTTAGTTTTTTCTAGTGTTGGGGTCTTTGTTGGTTTGACGGAGCAACAGATGTGTTTTCAGCCTTCTAATATCAGGAGGAGGGGTAGAGGGGGGGATTAAACGACGACACCGCTTTAGTGATTTGACAGTGCTTTGATGGAAAAGGTTTCAGGGAGTCCGTCAGTCATGGGCAGCACAACAATTGCAGGCTGGTAGATGTGCAAATCTTCTAACGAGCAAAGGTAGAAGTTGCAAAGAATACAATTACATCTAGTAGCTGTTTTTCCACAAAGTAGGAGGCAAAGGGAAACATCAGCAGGTAAGAAAAATTGAGATTTCAAATGTATTTGTATTAAAATGGAACTATAATTTTGTTGCAGGAATACAATTCAAAGATTTTCTGTGTGATTTTAGAAGAATGCACTTAGACATTTTATATGACTGCTTATGGTTTTGTTTCCATTCAGAACAAAATTAGTTAATTTTATATTTGTTTTTCCTTTACGGTTATGGTTAGGAATTTTTTTGAAAAAGCTTTTTTTTTTTTTAAGAAAGCCTATTTTTTTTTGTATAAAGCTGTTGAATCTGTTTTACCTCATCATTTGAAGTAAAACTCTGACTTGTGTGCAATCTAAAATGCAACAAAAATCTACCTTTATCCAGTGCATCTCATTTTAATTGAAATTTTTGTTCTTGTCGTAGTTACATTGATAAACCCATTCAGAACCATGTTAAATATTATCTTTCTAGTTTTGCTCTTTAAATACCAAAGCAGACATGCTGACAGAGAACTTTGCAAAGGGAGGGAAAACAGTAACAGTGGGAGACGACCCTCTATTTACTAAAGCTTGGAGAATCTGTAACTTTGGATTAATGTTGCGGTGGCAGAGTTTAATCCAGTCTCTAGCACAGACTATGACGATGGAAAAATGGGGATGAACGTGGGAGTGAACGCTTGGGTTATGCGATGGAGGAGATGACAGAGTGTATGAGAGTAACAGAAGGATTAGGGTCAGCCATGTTGAGCATCTGGCTTAGAGATGTTCCGTGCTCCTGGACTTTACTGCAACACATGAACACAGGGATTACACAGCACACATGTGAAAATGTGTGGAGACTGGCCCAAGAGGCCAGCTGACAGCGTGACCCAACAGAAATGACTGAAGCGATTCTGCTGTTGTGACAGCTGACATGAGGCTGCTCAGAGACGGGGTCCGGGTCCGGCGGGCCGCCGAGCCAGCAGAACCAGAATCAGAGGAAGCAACTGAGCCCACTCACCATGAGCCCACTCATCCTGAGCATCATCACAAACACCCTCATACAGAGCATCACCCAGGACACGACTACACCCACATGAAGGAGAAGTTCATGAACGAGCTGGGTCATCTACCAAGTAAGCCCACAACTCAAGAATTCAAACACTGAGTATCTACTTTCATTTTGGGTTCAGTGAACATGATCACTTTTGACAAGTTCAAACCAAATATTTATCCAAAAAAAAAAACATTTATTCCCATATGAAAGTGCATTTTAACAGTCTGTAGATGTGCTCTTCTGTGTTTTTAAGCTTTGGTCGCTACATGACGGTGCCAAAAGTTGACAAATTACTGTTTATGGCGCTCAGAGTGAAGCGGTTAATGTTGAACTCTTGTCACTGTCTGCCACAGCTAGAAGCATGTTATTATCTGATTGGGAAGAAGGGTGTTGCTGACCAAACACATGCTCAGCCAACTGCCCTGAGATAAGGAGGACCTTCTCCTTCACATGAATCCTTTTTTTTTTCCATCACAGCCACAGTTCTCTGGCATATCTTCTAATATCAAAATAAATGATTCATGTGTGTTCTTCCAGCACGCGTTCTGTATGAAGAGTTGTGACATGCTTGTAATAAAACTGTTTTGCAGTTCCTATGTGGGCAGTGGCAGCTATTGTTGTGTTGGTCCTGGTTTTGGTGGCCTGCTGCCTCTTCTGTGCTTTCAAGAAATGCTTTGGGAAAAAGAAAAAGCCAAAGAAAGTACGGGAGAGGAAGACAGGCCGCCGCAGGAAGACGAAGGAAGGGGAGGGAGAACCTGGAGAAAAGGTGAGCTGGAAAACGACTTATGCATCATTCAATGTGTATTAACTGTTTAATATCAAATGTGTGTGGATTTTATTTTTGTCTTGTAGGAAGGAGAGGTGAAGAAGGAAGGGGGTGAAGAGGAGGAAAAAGAACAAGAGAAGCTTGGTAAACTGGAGTTCTCCCTTGACTACAACTTCACAGATTCTCAGGTAGGTCCTGGAGGAAACAGCACTGATTCAATCAAGCAGAAATGCAGCTGGATCGTGCAGAATCTGATCACCTCTTTCCTCCTCAGCTCATTGTGGGCATCCTTCAGGCCCAGGACCTCGCTGCTATGGACATGGGAGGAACTTCAGACCCATACGTCAAAGTGTTTCTGTTACCCGACAAAAAGAAGAAGTACGAGACCAAGGTTCAACGCAAAAACCTGTGCCCCGTTTTTAACGAGACTTTCATTTTTAAGGTACCTCGTTCTGTCCACGATGCGTGAACTTTTGCTTGACATCTCTTCATCTCCAGCCTTTAGTATCCTGACCCCATCCATGAAAGTCATTCTGTGCTTTCTGTTTTTAGATTCCATATGCAGAGCTGGGTGGAAAGACTTTGGTAATGCAGGTTTTCGACTTTGACCGTTTCTCCAAACACGACATGATCGGTGACATCAAGATTCCCATGAACAGTGTAGATTTGGGTCAGCCTCTGCAACAATGGAGAGATTTGGAGAGCGTGGAAAAGGAGGAGGTACAGTCATCAAAAACGAACGTTTCCTTGGAAGTTAAAAAATTAGACAAACTTTGCTTAAAAAAATATAAAATAAACCATCATAACAGTGTTTTTTTTTTTAGGAAAAACTAGGTGATGTTTGCATCTCTCTGCGCTATGTACCCACTGCTGGAAAACTGACTGTAAACATCATGGAAGCAAAGAATCTTAAGAAAATGGATGTTGGCGGTTTATCAGGTCACTACACATCTTGTTTTGTAAAAAGAAAATTCTTTAGGTATATGAGGAATTGAAATGGTCACCCTAAAAAAACATGTTTCGTCCTCTTTTCCTACACAAGACCCATATGTGAAGATAGTTTTGCAACAAAATGGAAAACGTATAAAGAAGAAGAAGACGACAGTCAAGAAAAACACCCTCAACCCCTACTTTAACGAGAGTTTCAGCTTCGACGTCCCATTTGAGCAAATACAGGTAGGCTTTGGAATAATGATCCCTTTTGAAGGGTTAACAGCCAGTGTGGTGTCAGTGATGATTGCATGTTGTCTTTCTTCTCTCAGAAAGTCCAGGTTGTCATTACAGTGTATGATTATGACAAGCTTGGGAGCAATGACCCCATCGGAAAGACCTTCATGGGTTACGGAGCTACAGGAGTTGGCCTGCGCCATTGGTCAGACATGCTGGCTAATCCCAGGCGTCCAGTGGCCCAATGGCACACGCTCATGCCCGAGGAAGAGGTTGAGGCAGCTCTGAAAGCAAAACCCCGTTAACGCCTCTTTATGACACATCGCTGAGGCGGACGTTTTACTTGTTGTGTGTCAATGTTTTTCCCTTCAAGTGTAATGGGAGATAGGAAAAGAAATTAAGTTCTGTTGTTTATATTTATTTTTTGTTTTTTTCTAATCAAGAGGATTAAGTTGTTGTCCCATCCTTTGACATTATTTTTACCGAGATTGAACTAAAAAGAGAACCACTGAAATGAAGGTTTAATCCATCCCATTACCTTTTAATGCTTTTTAATAGTTCATAGGTGTGCGTATGAGTGTTTGTTTGCATGTTCATATAAAATAATCTCATTCCTCTCCTTCACCCAACATGACTTCATCATTTGTAAAACATGCAACACCACTATATTTAAAGGTATGGATGGGTCTGGAATCTTTGTTTGCTAAAATATCTGATCTTTTTTTTTGTTTTAAAGTAATGCTGGTTTTATTTAGTTTTTGTTTTCTTTTTGTTTTTTAGGTTCACTTTGTTGTTGTGCAAAAAGAGTTCTGTAAAGTCTAATAAACATTTGAAAACCTCACATAGGTTATTTGATGTTTGCAATTAGGGGTGTAACAATTCATTTTATCAACAATTCAAGCCCTATTTGATAGCTGTTCATTTGGAACAATCCGATTCAGTGACCTAAATTCCATTTAGAAATTCTTTCGCCAAAATCTCAACCAGTGTGACTCAGAGATAAATACCTAGTACTGAACTGTGCAGGTGAACTTTTCCAGATTCCTTGTATTTGTTGCAAGATAATCAAGTATAAATTAAATATGTGTACAAACAAACAAGTAAACAAGAATTAAATTCAAATCCGTGCACATTTTAGTTTTATGAAGTTCACTGTAAAAGCTGAACATTATTGGAACATTCTACCACACTATGGTCAAATGCCTTAATGAAATTATGTGTTTCCACACACTGGACTGTAATTATGTATTGATCGTTTTTTTCTGCCATCACATGTGTGTTGTCCATTGTGATGCAATTAGTTGTCTTTACTTTATACTAAAATAAACCTACAATACCTGAACACAAATTGTATTTTTCAGCATTGATATAATCAATTCATTTTGGTTAGAAATGATTTTATAATGGTACAGGTCGATTCGATTAACAACTTGCCTCAGACAGATCGACGTGGTTGGATAAATCAGTTCATCAGTTAAGTCAATTAATTGTTACAGTCCTAGTTCCTTTTTTAATTTGAAAAATTAATAAAAAATAAAAAATAAAAAAAGGAGGAACTACGTCACCAGCAGATTGCGCATGCCCAGTTCCCTTCAAATGCGGTTGCTGAGCAACAAAGACAAACTCTTTCTCCGGACGGTGATAAAACTTCTCTCAGCAGAGGTGCGTTTTTACACTTAGAATTTGTTTACAAGAGTGCATGTTGACGCTAACTAAGTTAGCACTCTCTGCAAATAAACGAACCCTGTCTTTTAGTCCAGGAAAGACTTCGAGGGCTTTTTTGTTAGTTTGTTTGTTTGTTTTTCCTTCTGTGACATCGAGGAATGAGTTCCGGACGGAGGTCTGAGGGGGCGGGGTGCATTACCTGGTGGGGGTTCAGTCCTGCACTCGACCTGCTTAGTTTGGGTAAGAAGATGAATTTTTGCTGATTTTAAAAAATAAAATAAACATCACTTTTGAATTGTTGTTCATCAGAACCATTAATTTACATAAATAAATAAATAAATGCAAAAGAATTGGGGGAGGGGGACGAGGGTACCTGTGGACAGGAACAAAGGTGTGTTCACTATAAATTGCATCACAGGTGTCCCGAGACTTAGTCTGTCAGTCTCCCCCTCATATAAAGGTTGATGAGAAAGTTTTCCCAAATGATTAAGAAGCACACAAACATATATTGTAATCAATCTATACATTGATTGCAATATATGTGTGTGTATATATGTGTACATATGTATAAAATAACTATAATCTTAGAAAATTGACAGTGTAATTACTCATAATCATACTTTTTGCAGTAGTGCATACAGGACACACAAACATTATAATGATCAATTAAAGTCAAATTGAAATCCATAATCCTCATGGTGATGATGATTTTTATTTTTATTATTATTATTTTAATATTATTATAGTTTGATTAGTTGCTTGCAAGGGACAGGAAGGCAGATTTATATGATCCCACCCCTTATTTATAGCAAATCAGTGGGCTAATTACCGATATTTTCTTGCAGAACATTCCAGATGTGTTTTTACATTAAAGTGGGAAATAAATCTTTCAGAATCATTTATTTTTAAAATGCCTTATCAAGCACATGGGAAACCTGTAAAACTGTGTAATGTTAGATTATTTTCCCCATTGGACCTCAAACGAACACTTACTTAGAAGGATTAAACTTAAATATTTTATCTTTCTTAAGTGATGGAACCTTTTTTGAATTTTCATCCAATTACCAATATAGCAAAAGTTGATTTGAAAGGCGAAATGATAAAACAATCCAAACTGCCAATTCAACCTAATATTTCTGAAGGAAAGGCATTCTTTTTAAAGTGAGAAAACAGGATTTCAGAAATGAAATATTTTAAAATCCCACTAGTGTAATCTGGTGTTGATGTATATTTGAACAATTACAGGTGGATGTAAATAAAAAGCATAAAAGTTTGGTACCCTCCTGGTGGGATTATGGCATGTCTCTGTTCATAGGTCCTGAAGGATCTGAGGAAGAAATCAAAGTTTTACTGGTTGGCAGCGGAGATCCAAGACATATTTTGAAGACTATCGCTGGTTTGCAGGAAAAACGTCTTCATGTGAGTTCCGTAATCGTACATTTTGCCAGTGAGGAGATGTCCCGTCTACTGATGGTCTAAGCACTGACTCATTGCAGGTATATGTGATAGAAACCCACATGGAGTTGGTAGCTAGGCAACTGCTGCTGCTCTACATAGCTCTAATTCCTCAAGAAATTATGGGAATCAGTGGTGAGTTAGATTGGAGGGAAATGTTAATTTCATGAAGGTTTAAGATGTGTCTTTACTTTTCAATCTTGTTTTATTCTTTTCAGAGAAGACAGAAGTTTTCCTTGAGGTGTTTGGGAACAGTGAAATCCGAAGTCAGACAGAGGAAATTGTGCGACAAGCAGCATCACAGCTCCATCTGTTTGTTACTGAGACAATAGAGACAAGCCCACACGACTGCCTCAACACAACTTATCTAAAGGTTGAACAATCTGCCCGACAACTGCTCCTTCATACATTCTTGTACAACATACTTTGTGTGCAAGAATGAATGTGAATTCATTTTTTACAGTTTAAGGAAAGAGATGAACTAGCCAAAATATTGAAGTCATGGACCCGGCCATCCTCACCTCAGCATCCAGCTCCCATCTCGATGTCCAAAGCCTGGGATTACCGAGTTAGGCAGCATCTGGGCACACGCTACGACTCCCCCGAAGGCTGCTTTGACTGGGACCTTAACATGAAGCTTCACAAGAAAGGGGTCAACATCCTGCATTTCCTTTTGCTTTCGAGTTTCAACTTTAATAATGAGCTAGAGGAGGTTTTAGTTTCTCTGGAAATCTGCTCTGGTTTGTGTACAGTGTGGTGTCATAAACAAACAGCAGTATGAACAATGGAGGAAGCGGGGACTGGCGTTTGAAATGAGGGAAGGCATCTACCAAATACCCAACCCAACTTTGCTCTCATCAAGAGTGCTCAGTCGAGTAAGTGCAGGCGTGTTTGAAAATAAAGCGTACAGAAGGCATAGATTTAGAAATAGAATTTGACATGAGTGTGCATCCTGGCAGACAGGAGACTCAGTGGCGTACAGAGGCTACTGGGGAGACATCGTTTCCAGCCCTTATCTCTCATTTGGAGTTGAAACTGATGACAAGAGCCTGCTGAAGACGCAAAATGGGAAGCACATCAAGGTAAAAAATAAAACTGTCATTGTGCAGCTGAAATGATTGTTGAATATATTGAAAAATTTGTTCTGAGTGTTTATTTCTGGCATCAATTTGTTTTCTTAGACGGCGCAGGACATTTCTTTTGCAAACGTGCAGGGATTGTTCCAGACTTTGTCCAGTAGACGGAGCTGTCCTGCTACCTCTGAGCCAGAGAAGGAAACAGAGAAGCCATCCATGCAGCCTGACCTGAAATCTTTGAGGATTAAAGGTGGGAACCTTTAAATCTGAATTTTGAGTTACACCACAAGCATGGATGGAAGCAAAATGGCTCACCGGCAGTGAAAATCCCAGATTTTTTCTTCTTTTTCTGAAGCCTATTTTTCATTCTATGTCAAGTAAATGAATCAACAATGAATTATTGTCATATCTTCTTTAGATTTGATGCACCTGACTGGGGTCTCCTTGACAATCCTTCCACTGGAATCAGTTCACAAACTCCCAGACAAGCAGAAATACTCTAATTTCTTTAATTTCATGTACTTTTCTGTTAGGTAAGACATTTCAACTCATTATCATCAACATCATTGTCCTGACTAATTTAAAATGACCCTCCGTGCTTTCTTTTGGTTTTATTTTTGGGCTGTGCCTTGAAGCTGCGTGCACCAGTTAGGCCCCATGATGGGACAGATTGCAGCACCAGACGCTGTCCTCGTCGTGGAGTTAGCCAAGTGGGTTTTTTTGTTTTGTTTGAGTAACATAACTGGCTGCCATGGTAACTGTTCAGTCACCATGACCAAAATGACTGGGATTGTGCAGTATTTGCACTTGTGCATCAAAGGTTTTTGTTCTTTATATCTGAGGCACAACATTTATAGTCCCGAAAAGTTTTTTTTTTCTATCATGTGGTAAATAAACAGTTTGTTTAAAAAATAAATGTCTATTTGGAATAGATTTGTTTAATTGCATTTTTTAAACTCATAATTGAAGTTGGTACGCGCTAAATTTCAGTATGTATTTCTGCATTTTAGGTACATTCTGGATCTAAGCAAAGAGCAGGAAGCAGGCGTTGCAAAGAAAGCGGCGAGCTTGGCTCTCGAGGCTGGGTTTGAAGCAAGGCATGATGGGAGCATCGACGACGTCCATGCAGTTTTTGTGCAACAGAAAGAGTGTTTTTGATTTCTACTAATCCACTGCAAGCAATTCATTTACAAGACACAAAAACAAGTTAAGATGGCAAACTTTGAGGTTTTAGTTTTCTTTTCATTAAAACAGAACAAAAAACGTTAACTCTTTATTTCATTCAGGCCTTTATTTTAACAGCTACAAATGCAAATCAAATAAATATGTGCCTGTATATTTCACACAAAGATCTGATGAATTGTTTTATGTCTCAGCATAAACACTAGAGTGGGGCTGAAATCAAAAAACAGAATATTTTCCTTGTTGCTTGTGCTTCTGCTATATGTGCACATTTGTCACTTCCAGCGTCCTCCAACCTTCCCTTTCCCATGGCCCTTTTTGCTGCAGTGCAAAAGAGAAGATTCAAAGCAGATAGCAAACGTTCATTCAAAAAAAGAAGCAATTCACATTTTTAGACACTTCATTTACTATTCAATTTGTGGAGTGCTCTGTTGACATAAGCAGAACATTTGCATGTCCTGTTTGCATTCATAACCTGTGACACTGATGTGTGAAATGGTTTTCTACGCACAGAACATCACCTTTACAACATTCTGCTTTTTTGTGTGTAAACCACAGATGCTTCTATGCTTGGTTTGAAACCAAACCATATGTGACACCATTGAACCGAATATGTTTGTGTTGAAAGTGAGAAGTATTTATTATGTATTGTTTTTCTTTTTTGTACAGTAAGCCACACTGCAAAAACAGCCCTGCCAATAAATAAGTAAAACATTCTTTAAATCGAAATAATTTTTTCTTTAAATTAGAAAAAAGAAAATGCCAATGGGGTAAGAAAAATGGCAAAATGGTAATACCAAGAATCCTTATTTCTTAAAATACCATTATTTTATTTTTGAAAAACTTTCTTGATACAGCCTAGTTATTGTTCCTGCAAAATGGAAAGTTTTTGGAGTGCAGGCTTAGAATAAGCCAGCTACAACTTGTTTGTCATTGTTACTCCCTTATTAGCAAATTAAAAAAGGATTTTGTTCAATTTTTAGATTTTTAATACACAAACCATAAATCAAAGAAAACCATCGACGTTTGAACCAAACTGTGGGGAAAATGAAAAAGTGTTGCATCCCTAGTGTAAACAGTGTAGAAGATTATAGACTCACAATTTTTGAGCATGTTGGATTCTGTTCAGTAGAACATTAATCTGAAAGAAATGTTTCAAAAAGAGGTTTTTTAAGGTTTTAAATGTTGTAAGAAGGTTAGAGATCAGCGGTGGTCCTGACCTCATACTTCTGTCTCTTCATCTTCTCAGTCAGGTCAAACTTCTCTGACTCCAGCTCATAGATCCATTCCCACAACTCCTTGGCTTTCTCTCTGCAATGCATGATCAAGTTGAAGTGCTTCAGCTCTGCTTCCACTAAGTGCTCCTCACTCACCTGAGGCCGTCCTCTCTCAGGTTCTCAACAGCGAGCGGCTTGCGTCTTTCAGCCAGGGTCATCTTCTTGATTTCTCTTCCAGTTTGTCTCTTGCCTCGTCTTTGCTCCACCTGCGGCAAAATTTACCGCCACGTAAGGCAGTTGGCCAAAAAACTGGAAACACATCTCACGTACGCACAAGACACCTTTGCAAGGAACCCTCCAAAGTGAGCCCCCATATTGGAGAGCACCTTCTTCTTCTTGGCCTCATCCTCTGCTCTCTTTTTTGCCTCCTCGTCCTCTTTTCTTTGTCTTTCCGCCTGTGGAGCGCAACTTTCGACTGAATTGCTCCTGGCTTTTTTTGGTCAAATTATATTATTCATAATATATAACAGAACATATGAAAAGACATCATTAATAATTACAGCAAGCCTTGTCTGTCTGTCGCGCTCTTTTTCAGCTCTCACTCGCTGCTGCTCAGCTCTTTCGGCTCTTCGTCTCTCCTGAGGAAGACACAGTAACAGTGTGTTCAAATCCTTCCTCCTTTACCTTTGCGATGGAATGAGAGGACAGGATATGCATTACAATCCTTTCTTTAAGTCCAATCAGCTCCTCTTCTTCTCTTTTCCTTTGTTCAAAGTGAACATCAATCAGAGTCTGAAGCTCCAGAAGATCTTTCTCCATCCTTTTCCTGTGGATGTCCTAACAAACAGTCAGCACAAACACAAGCTTGGACAGATTCTGCTGAAAGGCTGTAAATGTCTGACTGTTTTCAGTAGACTTGCATCAAAGTCAACACGTTCCCCCTCTGGGATTTTAGGTGCTGCAATTTGTGGAACCACTGGCCTGAAAAAAAACCCCAAAAAAAACATCAAAATGCAGATTAGATTAAAACAAACGTTTCTTTTTTTTTGTGGTCAGGTTTTTCCCGAGCAAAAGTTGTATTTGTTTACTTACTTGGGTTTGGGGCGCTCTTCTTTAGGATGCAGATGGCAAAGAGCAACAAAAAAGGTTAAGATGATATTTAAAAAGGTTTAAAAGGCACTTTTAAAGTTAAATGTTAAACACTTTAACACAAGTTAAAGTTAAGTTAAAACACAGCATCACAGTCTCACCTTCCTCTCCCTGCTCCTCATCTTCCTCTAAAGATGTAAGATGTTTAGAAGTAAGGACAAATCTATCGGCCCCCCTTTTTGAAATGAACTGAACTTCCTTACCATATCGATGCCCTCTATCAAGAGAGTTATTGGAGGACATCAATGAATTAGATTCACGTTTTCAAAAATAATCATTTAGAGACTTATTTGACTCACCTGTGGTCTTCTATGCAGGACATTCTGGAAGTCAAGAGAGCAGTCGGTACCAAGTTGCTTTCTTTTCAAATCAGAGCAAGTCAGACATGTCTAGACCAAAATAACAATGAATAATCAGGCATTGTGTTCTTAGTATCCTCCCTAATGGGGGAACTATTTGTAGGTACATCGACACATATTTAGATTTTTTACTGAAGCTCATGTTAAAACAAGAAAAGCCACGTGTAGCAAATAACACGGCAACAGGAAACACCAGACAAACAGAACAGAGCCAGTATAATGCAGGAGCAGCTGGGAGTTTAATTGAATTAAAGAAGAATGTGTGGCAGAGACATCCACCGGGTCCACTGGGTGCAAACAAAACCCAGTGAGAGGATTCATCACAGTTTGAGCCGTCTCATCTGAAAAGATCATTCCTAACCCTTTTAGCAGCAACGCTATTTTATATGAAACACTTCGATGCAACTATATTCCCTCATCATTGACTGTATCATCACGCCGAGGCCGTCCAAATCTGTCCAATCTCTTTATAAATATGTTTATGGCCAAGATTGCAAAGCATTAGAATGATGAGCAGGGGCTTGGACGGACAGCAGATGAAGGATTGGGAGAGGAATTCCTCACGTTTGCTTCACTGACTGAACCCGCACTGCGCCACAGGAGACACAAGGGCAACAGAAATACATTTGACATTATGATTATAAACTCAGAAATGTACTGATGAGCCCGATTTAACAAAAAAACACAAAAATGTCTTTAAAAATAAACATCATGTAGCTTTATTGAGTACATATCTGAGAATATAACTATTTAAAATGCTTGGAATTTTCTGTAAATTGTGTTATCCTCAGTCACAACCCTATTAAGAAGGTTAACAAAAACATTTTTCCCCTCATTAAAGTTTAAAAATGCTTTCTGTAATTGTAAAATACAAACTAAAAAAATAACTTTTGTGCCTGTTATGACCTTAATAACAGATGAAATAAAAAGAAATTAAACTAAAAGCTAAAATATAAGTAGCTTACACCCCTCTACCTTAAACTCCTTTCCTTTACTTGATTTATCACTTAAATTTGAATAAACTTTATTTATAACTGAAATCAAACAAAATCATTTTACTTCATAAATTTTTCTCTATACATAGAAGAAAAATTCTTGTTGATTTTTATACACATGTTAACAAATTTCAGATTCTTATTGGAAGAAATTAAACCTTTTCTTAAATTTTAATATTTTACCAAAAAAAAAGTCCCAATCAACTTCAGACACATGAGTGTGCTGCATACCCGAAATACAAAAATAGAAGGATAAATTCCCATCTTTACTGAAAATCTCACCACCAGGTTTGGAAAAAGAGGAAAATGTAAAGCCACCTGGACTGGAAACACAATGATGATTGCAAGTGATGATATGACGACTCCCAACAGAGAACAACACAGCTTTATGCACCAGGTCCCCTTGGATCAATGAATGTTTTCTGAAGATCATCAATCATTTCTAGGCACTGGATTTTGTTATTTCAAGAGAATTTATCTGATCAGAACCGGATTTAAAACACTGTAAAACTATCAAATGAATGAACTCAGTAGGGGTGGGATTATACAAGCTTGCTTCTTCCCACTCCTTTTCAAGCAATAAATCAAACTCTACTTATACTTCAGTTAATGATCACTGTATTTAATTAAGCAAATGTGATTCAAGTGAGGTTTTTGTTTTGTTTTATTTTCTGTCTTTTTAATCTATGCATTTCATCATTTCTGTACTGAGTTTAATAAATATGTGTAAATTCTTTATTGCTTTGACGACAATGCTTGAAATAAATGAATAAAAAAAAAATCAACATGGAGGTGTGTGCTTATTCACATTTTCATTATTGCTGCTTTGAGGACACAAATATTTTTACACAACACCAAAATTAAACAATCCACGTCCTCATTTCTCAACAAATAAGAGAGCCAAATTAAACTATAATGAATGAACACAGTGATCTAAATATAGAAGAGCTGGACGAAGGACAGGCATTAGAACGATTTTCAGAAATGTAAGTCCAGATAAAGACGGGGACATAAATGTTGGAGCTTGTCCCAGATCTGAAAAGACAGGTGTTTCAGTACAGAACTTCAAATCAAAAATGAGTTCCGTCAGAACTGTGCAAACCTTTTTATAAGCGCTACAGAAACTCTTTTTGATTCAGGTGTTTGTGATTGGTTGTCCTCAATCAAGAAAACACACAAAGATGAGAGTTCAAGTTCTTTTGGTTTTATATTTCTTCATGTTTTAATAGAACAGAAAGTGTAGCATAATCAGCCTGCAAGTCTAAAAAATGTAAAAACAAAAACATTAAAAAGTAAACATATCATAAAATGATTTCCCTTTGATTTGTTGTTACTTTGTTTTGTTGCTAAGAGTGATTTTTAAATAATTACTTTATTGACTGTTAAAAATTAGAAATGTATTTTATGTAAACACTTAATTTTTATTAAAACAAACATTTAACATTCTGTCTTAACTAGAAATATATCATAAAAACTGATGAAATAAAAACAAATATTTATCACATCAATGCTGATTTTAAAAATATGTATAATTGTATTTGAACACATTTTAAATAGAAGTTAACAGTTGTTTTCCACTTAAATTAAAGTGTAATAATTCATTCACTAATGTGTTCATGTACAGTTTTTACAACTTAAAACCCACTTACAGGTCTTTTTAACCATCTAAAAGAAAAAGAAAATCTTTCACAAAAGACAAAGTGCCAGAAGAAAGTAATTTTAATATCCACATTTGTATTTTACACCTTTTTTAGTGTTTTATTTATTTTTGAATAGTTTACAGGTTTGGTAAATAAAGGCACAAACATGTCTATTTCAGATCTGAGCTTTGTTTCCCTTATTCTATGCTTCCGTCCAGCAATAAAGATAAATAACTGAAACCACCTTCAGTTTATTAAGAACATTTTTATTTGAATTTGTTATATTCCATTAAAAAGCTTCACAATAGCAATAATATATAGAATAGCTGAATTGATGAGGAGCTTAAAAAAAACAGAAGTGTCACTTTTCACAATATCGTTTTGACATCTGACCTGCAGCACTGCTGACTGAATAATTGCACATGTTCTAAAATACATCTTGCATTGTTATGGCGCATATTTAAAACACATGTACCAAAAAAATAATAATAATACAACAACAGGAAAAGTGGCAGTGAAGTGTCAAGCTCTTCACAGTACAGATTTTTGCTTTACAAACCTGGCATACTGATTAAATGCTTAAATAAAGGTTATAAAGGAGTTTATGCTGTATTTAAAAGTTTGTCCATCAGAAACGGAATTTTAGGTTTATTATCTCAACATCTTGCACATTATTATAATCATTTTTTGAGAAAACACAGAGGAGACCTCCAGATCGTTAAACTAATGGGACCAGACAAATAAACAGCCTTGAACAAAAATAAAGTTTTCAGACCTTTTACTGCCCAAAGATCTAAAAAAACTGTCTAGGTATTCGTGTTTTGAGACAAAAGCTATCATTAAAGCACTCAAAGCTTAAAAGGAAAATTACAATTTCGATCCTTAAATTCTGTATTTTATTCATTTAGTAAAATGATTTTTCTAACAGTGCTGGGGGGAGTTTCTAATGAAAAAAGTGAGAAAGACTCAACAAAAGCTAAATCTTACCGTGGTTAAATTCTACATAATTGCTCCACTCTTTCATCTTCACGTAAGGCAGTATAATTCCATATACATGTTTGTCCGCTGTTTTTGGTTTCTTAAACCTCTGTTCTCTCCTTAAATCTATGACGTTAATTTCTGCATGCATACGTATTTCTGATTAGTAAAAAGTATAAAAGCCAAAACTAAAAAATATTTTTAAATGTTCGGTTTAGCGAATGAAACGTAGCGCTCTGCATCCGGCTCACTGGAGTCTTTCTTTCAATAGTTTGCTTTCAGAAGGCAGACAATGAAATCACAACAGCAGCTCTTCTCACCACACCTCAGAAATGAAGACTAATCACCTATAATAAATCATCTAAACCAAACTAAACAATTTAATTCAAATTAAACATCCCTCGCTGCTATCCGTGTTAAATTATTCCCTGAAGTAAAGTGATGTCAGGAGTTTAAGTCCCAACACGGAACGGTGCAACGGACACATACTGGCGTTTGCAAAGCTAACATCTTAGTAAGGAGAATTCATAGAAATGCATGTTTGATTGATTGAACTGCTGAAGCCAAAGGCGCTTCTCTCACAGATGGACGCATCAGTAAAACTTTCTTTTCAAGGTCCACCGTAAGGTTCTATGATCGTCATCCACCAGAAAGTTCCATTCTCTCTACAGGAGAGACACCAACCCCCCCCTTTACTTCATCACGTCTTCTCTGTGCCTGCACACTTTTGGACTGTCTACTGCTCCTTCTTGACCTTCGGTTGGCTCTCCTCCGTTTTACTGCTCTCTTTTTGGTTGGGGCTTAGCAGCTGAAGCAGGTCGTTCACGGCTTTTCTAATCTGATCGCCGAACTTATGAGCATCCTGGAAACACAGCACAGAGGAGCACAACATCCGCTTTTATTACTGCTTTGACACAACCCTGTCAGATACGAAAACAGCCATCACAGATCTTAAGGTTAGGCAAAAATACACTTAAAGGAGTAAAGTCAATAAGTTACACCGTCGTGAACAAAACCAGGGAAATAAAGGATTGTGGGACTTCAAATTAGAGAAATAAAAATTTAATAATGTAGTTCCATGATGTTGCTTCTGAAATGAACCAATTTGTTTTATTTGTGAGAAGAAATTGGCAACATGGATGAATTTTGTAAAGGTAAAGATAAACAAACCCCAAATTATCTAAAAAAAAAATCTCTGGATAGACAGAGTAGGATACACATCTTAACCTGAGATGGAGGAAAAAATGATGAAGATGTGGCATTTTTTTGCAGCAACATCATACTATATGACAGTAGGAGTTTGAAACCCACATTTGCAGCGACTCGTCTTACAGTTAAGCCTCGTTCAGAACTGGACTGTGACAGAAACTAATCTCAAAGTAATCCCCCAAATCTAAAACAGAATCACCGGAAAAGACTAAACAGTTAAACTTGTTAAAGTTAAAACTTTCTCCAAACTGCCTTAAAAGTTTTATTTATTTTTATTTTTAGACAGAGACTCTGAAAAGTGAATAAAAATGAAAATTCAAACCCTTTTTTAATATAACTCACCGTAGAAGGACAGGAATGTTTACATGAGATGTGGAAGTTAATAACATTCTCCCCTATAAAGTTGTAAGAAACTCCATAACCGTCATCAGCCACCTACAAAACAAAACAAATTTACTTATTGATGTAAAAAATATTCAATAAAAAAGAAAGTCTTAACCTTGGAGGACTCAAGATCAACTTATTTCTGGGCTTTAATGTAAAATTGACTTTTTATTTATTTATTTCAAAATAAAACCAAAATTAAACCAACCCAAACAAAACAAAAAAATAATAATTTTTTTTATTTAAATTGAATTTTTATTAAATTTAACAAAAAATTGAAATAATCTCTACTATAAAATAACATAAAATACACATATTTGACCCTGTGGCTTTTCCACATATAATAATCACAAAGTCATTGTCTGCCTGAAAACCAAATCTAACAGAAAATTGACGTTACAACTGTGCCTTAACCCTTATTTTGTGTATGGGACCAAACTGACCCACTGGAAAACAGGTCAATATATGGGTTCAACATGTTATCATGTATTCAGAAAGACATGTTAAATCTAAACCAATCTCTTCAATATGTAGTCATTAACCAGGAGCCTTAAAGGTTGTTTTTTTCTCTTAGTTTGATGCAAAACTTTAAGCAGGAAGTCCTGAGGCTGAGATTGTTTAGATGATTCAAGTTCCATCCTTTATTAGCAGACATCCGTACTAAATCATCTAAAGAAAGGAGCTTTTAAAATGGGATGCAGACAAACTTAAATATTTAGATTAAACAAAATTATTAACCAATAAAATATATGTTTAATGCATTTATGTTTGATATTAGGAAGATGCAACAAACCGGTCCAAAGCCGCCTCCACAGGAGATGTACTCTGGGTGGTTAGCCAAATCAAACAGCTCCACCTGCTGGATTGAAGTCTGACTTGTGGACAGCCTCCATGGCTCAGCCAGCACCTAAAGACCCATCAGTTTGTTAACGTCTTCATGATTCTTCAAAAGACTAAACCGAATACTTAAAAATAATCAAAACAAACTTCTTTTAAGAAAGGAGACTCCAGTCCAAGGTATTTGGAGACCACATAGAGGCAAAAAATGTGTCGGTCGATGCCAGCTCCAGTCATGGCCATGCGGTACAGCTGCTGGTGCTTTTCACTGGCTCCACGGAACAAACGCCTACATACGTCTGCCGGCTGTGATGGAGGAGAACCCAAACGTAGGAATCACAGCGGTTTATTAAGAGAAAAGAAGACGGTTTCTTATGTGGAAGGTCCTAATTCGAGTTCCCACCTCTCCATTTTCCAGGGCTCGGACAAAGGCACTGCTCTCATTGGTGCAGGAACGAACCGTCTCAGTCCTGCCCTCCCTGAACAGACGAGTCATGGACGCCTCATACGTCAAACAGAAGGTCCCCCGCTCCTGAAACCATTTTATTATATGGTGTTTATTTAACAGATGTGAAAAAAATGTACTTTTATCTATATTAATGAACAGATGTAGGGCAGGGCTGAATCAAAAAGTGGGTAAAGAATAAAAGAATGGTCCCACTCCATGTTTCAGTGGGCATCTCACCCTGTAGTAGGCCAGCTGGAGAGTCATCTGAATGAACGCATCGGGGCTGACTTTGCACTTCTTAATCTGTCCTTTGCCAAAGTCTCGGAAAGAGAGAACGTGGAAGTCCACGTCATCGGCCAGAGCCTGGGCCACTGCCAAGGACCGCGAGATCTGCTCCTCACACTGACAAACACCAGCAGAGAAGCATGTCGCTCCAATGAAAGGATGCATTTCTCACACCGTGCAGATCATTCACATGCATTCTAGCTCCTGTTGATTCAACTCTTTGCTTACATTTTGGAGAAAGAAGGAATTTCAATAAATCAGAAGGTTTCCAAGCAGATTTTATAACAGCGTGGTTACCAGGCAACAAGCAAAGAGAAAAGTAACTTCCTCTGAACATTTAATAAAGAAGTAAAAGATGCTGAGATTGTGTTTGAACTGAACAGTGGCAAACATCACATTACATGACTGCAATATATAACTAAATATACATAGAAATTATCAAAGAAATGAATTAGAAAATCTCCACTGGTTTTTCTTTTTTGTTAACCTGCATTGTTAAACCATAGCAGTCAAATTAATAATCTGATGACTCACTTCAGGAGAGATTTCCCAGTTCAGCTTCTGTGGTTGAGGCAACGATGCGTCTACTTCTCCTTTGCAGTGACCCTCTTCGTTGTAGCCCAGCTGGAAGCTGTCTGTGGCCAAAACGTACTGAAAATGCACAACGATTATCGGATGACGACCTCCCATTACAGATACACTCCGATGAAAATGGCGTTTTTAGCGTGTTCTTGTAGCATTTTTCTCATGAAGGACAGATTACGAAGAAAATGAAGGTCAAACTTGCATATCTGTGTTCGGTGTTTCCCCGCTTATTCGCGGCTTCGCATATTTGAAGATTTTTTTCAGTCATGTGACTCCTTCAGTTCATCACAAAAACCCGGAAAACTCAAAACGCTTGTATAAGACTGCTGCGTCCGAAGGAGGTGCTGCGAGGGAGGAGGGGAGCCGAGATGAAGAGCACGCCGCGATTTCCTTGCAGGCTGCTAAGGAACATTTCATCGCTATTTCCACTGGTTCCTGAATCACTATAACCAAAGTTTGTTGCCCTGCACGGAGAAATCAGCTGACTCAAAGCGGCCGGAAAACATCCTGATAAGCTGAGGAAGATAATCGCGGAGAATAATTATCCTCCGGATGAATGAATGATGGAGGAAACCAGCCTCTTCCTGAAGAAGATGCCCTCTCTGGCTGAACTGATGAAGGAGGAAGCACGGGCTCCTGGTTTTAAGACAGAGTGACCATCCTAATATGTGTATATATTAAGTACACTACGGTACAGTCTACTGCTTTGCACAAAAAAAAAAACACTTTATGTTGGGCAATACTCCACTGTTCTTTAATAAATGTTTCACAATTTCAGAAGGGTTTTTGATAAGTAAGGATCGGTGACAGACATTCTTTGCTTGCTGGGGGTGGGGTAGTTCTGCGTTTTCAACGGTGTCTCCGGCCCCTAACCCCCTCACGAATATGAGGGGAATACTGTATTCACTTATTTAAATCGTTGGGAATCAGGAACAGACGAAAAAATGCCGTTTGAAAAAGAGCCTATTAGTGACATAGAAAATACACTGCTCCCTACTCCACTCCACAATGGGAAGGAAAGGAGGAACGGGGTTTGCTACCCGCCCACGAGTCAGAGGCAAATTTCTGATCAACTACTGCCGCTCTGCAGGAACTATGTCCTAGAAAATGAAACAGGTCTTTGGATTTAGCCTAAAAAAGGCAAAATAATAACTAAAAGACCACGGGGAACACTTTTGAATTGGATCAAAAGATGATCGGAGTGGGACGTTAAGATGAAAAAAAAAAAAAGCATGGCGTTGTAACCTCTTCATTTTTACCTCCCACACATGCGCCACCACTGGTGCATCAGCCCATGAGTGCTCTCCATTGATGCCACTTTTCCCGTTCTTGTAGTAAATCACTGAAAAAGATTTGTCAAACCACCTGTGATAAACAAGAAAACACCATTTCCCACAGTTAGCCTGCTGGACAAGAAGAACCAGTTAGGAATGATTCACAAAGGTGACCCTGTTAGTGCTAAAAACAATACCTGTCATAGCATTTCCCATGTAACAAGGACTTGGCATAGTTATCTAAACTAGCTGGTTGATCGTCTCTCATCGTGCCTTGTTCCTCATCATCCAGGGTCACGAAGAAGGCGGCTCTCTCGATGACATCCAGGGAGCGTTTGTTGATCCCACTGCTGAAATACTTCACTCTGGCTTCAGCCCATGACACCCTGACCAACATGAGAGGTAAAAAAAACACTGACATTCCAGCTGGGATGCAGCGTAATTTAACACCTTCATGCTCGTTACCTGTCTGCAGCGGTTAAAGCGCCAAGTTTGGCCTCTCCTTTGGATGGAGGTGCAGGGTCATCGAGAATCCTCTGAATTTGGAATTCAATTTCCCTTGGCGACAAGAGTCGGCCTGCCTGGTACACTCTAAGGCGAAAGTAGCGCCCTTTGTGGTAAACGGCGACGTAGTCACTGTCCTTCCAATGCTGCACAGTATCTTTGAGCATGTAAGACACGCAGAACATGAGCAGAGTGACAGGAAGCACTTGAGCTCTTAGTAGTTTTTTTTTTAAAGTATAGGTTAGTTTGTAAGCAATGAACTTGTGGGGATGAAGGCACAGGCACCTTTCTTTTTGCCATTTTGATTTTCTTTTTAGCAATAAAACAAAACATTTCAAAGTAAAAGCTTGAACAAACCTGGGGTTTCATTGTTTTTGGACATTTAACATTTCTTTTTAAAAGCGCTGTTAACAAAACTGTTCAATATTGAAATAATTAAGCCATCGTGTAATATTTACGCGCAAAAAACAAATTTCACACACATCCACCCCAAAAAAAAACACCACCATTATGGAAAGATTGCATCCAACAGGGGCTGCAGTGTAGGAATGATGCAAATTTCTAAAACTATTTTTAGAAATAATCCTAAAGAAATTAGAATAAATATGCTCAGATAAATATATCAATGTCTGAAGCTCTTCCTTTTTAACCACAGTGATTTCTTTCAATTTGAGTGTTAGAGATATTTCTATTATTTGGGTGTTAACAAAAGAGTTCCAGCAACAAGACATCTATTAGGATGTTAGACACATTTCCTGTAGAAATTCAGAGAAAGGCTGCATAAACAGGAATTTTAAATCTACCTGTTAGTGATCCGGGGATACGACAAGAGTCAAACATCCGCTCAAACTGATAGGAGCAGCAAGGAACTGTAGACCTCAACAACAGCTGAAGAGGATAGAAAGAGACGGGCGGGAACCAAACAAAAGATAGTTGGGAGAAATGCAAAAGGAGAGGAAAGTGAGAAGATGGAAAGAAGAAAACCGACATTAGTTAAAGCCGGAGCTTTTTCGGAAACTTTTGGACCCAGAATGAAAGCAGCCGGAAAGAGGAGGCAGTCGAGGAAAGACTGAGCCGACACACATTGACTCTGTGAGTCACAGATGCTCGCTTGGAATCACACACACACAAACACACACATACACACACATTGTAGACTACGGGGAGGGGGAGTTGAGAGGATTTTACCATTTATCAATGAAAGTTGCAGATTTTCAGAAAACTAAAGTAAGGTTTTCCTTTAAAGTTCTCCGTTTACTACGGATTCAAAAATTCATTTTTCCCTGCGATCCAGATCAAACCTTGATTTTTAGGTGGCAGATTGGCTTCAGTTTGATATGGTTGATATTGATATTGATATTAATATTAATATTGTATTACAAAACAACAACAAAAACCTAAAAAGTTAGAAAAGTTGTTCTGTTGCATTTTCTAATAAGTTAGTAGCAATAAAGAAAAACGTTTCATTTGGCTGGTGTAAGGAAATAAAGATAGTATATAAAAGTGAATAAAACAAACTTTTCACATAAACGTATGCCAGTAGGGATGCAACAATTTATTTTCCCTACGATTCAGTTCAATGAAGCAACACAATTTAGTTTTGTGGCGAAATTTGAGGCATCCCTACTGTTTACACAAAGAGATGTCATTTCAAAAGCAGCACTGCGATTCAGCACGTGTGTGTACAAGTCACTGTTTACCGGTCTCCTCTCCAGGAATGCGAGTGGTGTTGAAAATCCTCTCACACTGAGCGGCACACAGAGGAATGACGGTGCCTGGGATACGACTCTGGGAAATGGAGACGCCGTGGTTGAACATACAGGAGCGTGAGGGAGCAGATGAGGGGAGGCGGGTCATGCAGGAGAGGATGGGGGAAATGGAAAAGAGTAAAAAAAAAAAGAAAAAACAGAAGGGGGAAAGCGAGAGATGAGTAAGGGAGACGTTTGCAAACAAAAAAAAAAAACACGTTTGCAAACAAAAAAAAAAAACACTGAATGAATGGACGCGCATTCATTCATTCATCAGATAACTGCAGATGCAGGTACAGATGGATGGGTGGAAGGCTGGATGGATGAATGTAAACACACACTCATCCACAACAACCAAAGTCTTTCGCTGCTCAGATCTGTTTGCTACAATGTAATATTCCCACCGCTTCTAAATGTACAGCCTCCGACTAATCTGTTGCCGTAGCAACAGCACAAATATGAAACCCCATCATGTACGGACAAGTCAACTCACAGGTTTGATCTCCTCTTTGTTGAGTTTGCGGCGATACAGGAAGAAAGCGTGGATGCTGTTGCCCGCTCTGGCAGCCTGGATGGGTGTGGGCGTCACATACAAGAAATCCTGAGGGAGGGGGGATAATTCATTTTAAAAGTCAGCATGGATTTGCAGAGAAGTAATTTTTAATCTGACAAAATAATGAAAAAAGCTAAAAAAAAAAAACCGCCTACCATGCCATAGTAATTACTGTTGACCATAATGGGGCTTCGTCCACGGAGGTAGACATACTCCTCCCACCAGTCGCTGACCTGAAAACAGTCAAACCCACAGCGAGGGATGAATATTCTAGCCAGATAAAGTCACATCAACTGTATATTTAGGCTAAATGAATTATTAAAGCCATGAAACCTTTTAAAGATATACATTGTTAATGGAATTGTTTATTATTTCCTCTCCTTAAGACATTTAGGAGGTCATACTCGGCCAGAGCACTGCTGACAGACACTCACGTAGTTTGAAGCCCAGAGAGCTTTGAGTTTGAGGTACCACTGCAGGCGGTTGCCGAGGCTGCTCTCAAACTCTGTGGCCAGCTTCGTCATTCGCTCGTATTCGCCATCATTCATCAGTGGACGCACCGATTCCAAGTACTGAGCAAGATCAAAGTGGAACAGTTTGATCTTTTATTACAGAAATAGTCAGTAAATACATCTAAAAAAAAAATAAAATAATAATCACAATTATAAGCCTTTGTCAACAGTCGTGACGTTTCTCACCCTCTTGACTGTGTCTTTGATGGCAGGCACAGGCAGGTTTGGCAGTGAACCCTGATAACTGTAGAGCAGAGGCTTTCTGCCAGAAAATATTCTCACCAATGCCTGGCAAAGAGAAGCAAACTTAAGAGCTCATATCCACAGAAATACCCGTGTGACGTGAGACGTGGGAAAAAAAATAAAAAAATAAAATAAAACAAAACACACTCACCACCCAGATTTTGGTGGTAGTGGACATTTTGCCATGCTGCTCAAACATCCAGCGATGGTAGGAGAGGAGCTGCTTGAGGCACAGGCGCATAGTGAAGATGAGCAGGAGCCACAGCATGGTGCTGAAGAGCACTGCTGAAACCACTGCCTGGCACTGCGAACTCATAGACTGGCTGAGAAAGGCGATACGAAGAAAAAACATTGGTTCAAATGTTTAAAAAAAAAAAGAAAATCATCAAACAAATGATCATCTGGTCAGCTGCAGACCAACTCTTGAGATGCTTTTGTGGGGTAAATGTCGAGGGTCTATTACACAACAACTGATTGTTTTTCCCATAATAGTGAGGCATTAGTATCACTAACTTATACTTTTCCCACTAAAGTACCTTGTTTTTGAGGCAAAACACTCAAGTTTTCAACAGAGCTTTGAATTTGGCCTCTTTTTAGAGATGAAACACCAAAACCGTCAGACAATGAAAGACTCACTTTTGTGCAGCAACACTGCAGAAATGTGAAGACCAGGCAGCGAGAGGTGACAACAAAAGTGCCCCAGCTTCCTCACAGCATCCTGTTGTGTTGCCATAACAATCCAAATCAACATTGGTGGAGGTACCTGAACATGTTTTTGCTTCACTTCAAGTTAAGAGGAGATAATACCCCTGTCTGTTCACGTCTTGCTGAAAGGCATTTATTGATGTCAACATATTCTTTTTAGAGTAAAGAAATGCAAACTTTCTTTATTCACTTAGAAAAAAAGCAAAACTACTGATGACAAAACCTGGTCAGATTTCTAAAAAAACAATCGTGTGAAAGACTGAAAATTTTAAGATCAAGTGTTTCTTTACTCAAGGTCAAACTCAAACTCAAAGGGGCCTAAATCAGGCAAAATCCCCTTTTCTGAGCTTTGAAGTGTATTACAATGTTAATTCCTCTAAAAGCCTGCGCTCGGAGCACCAGCCCCTTCCAATACATCCATACGTATCTACGTGGGGGGAACAGCCCCTTCCAGGAACAGTCTGTGCTGCCAGCACCACCCCAGACAAACACACACACACACACACACACTTTCTCCACGGAGCTAGCTGTGATCGGCTAAAACGCTTTTCTTTTATATGCACAAGATGAACGTCGGTCTTTTCAAAAAGTTCGGATGTTGTTTTGTTTCGTGGGGGAAATGCGGGGGGCCGAGGCCGGCTCTAGGTTGACATCATGAAATGGGCGGCACCCACAAGGAGCAAAAGGCGGAGCCTCAGAGATCCAGTAGTCTTACTTTCGGGTAGGAAAAAAATCTGAGAAAATAACTCATATTTTGTAAAAAAAATCTGTTCTTTTGTATGCCAAAGGTAATATATTATTATAAACATGGATAAAGATTACTCTGAAAGAATTTGAATAGCATGATACAGGCCCTTTAAGCTTTTTCTCTTAGTTATAACTTAAAATGAAATTTTATTCCAAGGAAAAAACAAATGACAGAAAAAGGGACATTACTTTGTAGTTTGGAAAATTTGCCTGCGGTACATTTTAAACAGTGTTTGGTTAGGTCCATCCGATTATAACACAATGCGCAAGTTAAAAAACGCTCTGCTCAGATGAACCAAAGATTTCTTTTTCATACTTTTCTGTAGTAAAGATGAGTTTTTACCTGACTGGCAGGTGCTCTTGGATCTTTGCTATAATTCCCATGGATGGGTCGGAGCGTGTGTACATCGTAGCCAGGATTGCGATGACCACAAAAAGCCAGGAGGAGGGGCTTGCAGGGTAGACACCAGTAATCACACTGTTCTGTACCCATGAGACAAAGAACACCAACGTTAACTGACACACAGTATAATCCATTGGTCATATCAGATCTATTTAAACAGCATCATAAAGTCTTATCAGGCAATGTGATCGTTTTAAAATGCGTATAGTGAAATTATATTCCACTGAGGTCATTTTTCTTTAAGTTGCTTTGGATTTTTCAGAGTAGCTTTCCTTCATCTTGCTGTGTTTTTCCAAAGAAGTCAGGGAAAAACAACAGAAAGAAAAACTGGATGGAGGTTTTTCTGAAACATCTCTTGGTCCTCAGGGCAGGTTTTCCAGTCCTGCACGTTTGACTCGCTTCTCTGCTTCATCGGGCATCTCGTCTTCAAATGAATGCATCTTTATCAGGTATTTGCAGAGTTTGATGAGGAGAGAAAAGCCTGAATATGGGATTGTACAAAAACTAAATCCAAGAAATTATACAGAACACAGCGACTGAATAATAATAAACGTTTAAAATTCAAAAACGTAATAAATTACAGGTAACTTTAAAACAAAGGAAGGGATGATATTGCTGAGAAAGAGGAAGTTGAATTTTTGGAAAACTTGTTTGGATGATGGAGCTGCAAAGCCGTGGTAAAGTGTTTAGAACTGTTAGCTCACAGCCAGAAGGCCCCGCCTGGCTCTTTCCTATGTAATGTTGAGTGGCGGCACTAAATTTTCCATTGAGACTGTGGCAGACTGTTAACCTGTCTAGAGTGTGTCCTGCTTTGGCCTTATGCAAGCCAGAAAAGGCCATCGCCTATAGAAGAATGGATTTGGGATCATGGATGGTACCTTGATTCTGATGATGCGCTTCTTCCAGGAGCGAACACCAGAGAGGTAGATCTCAGAGAGCGCTTGGTGGGAGAGCCGCAGATCAATGCCCTCTGGGGTGACCGTGAACTGGAAGGCCACCGCCTGATGGGCCTCCGCCATGATTACTGTGCACGATGAGGCAAAGTGAGGTGTAGATGGAGCACAAACACAATAAAAGGTTTTACATGACCATTTTGTTAATGAGCCAACAAACCAGCATTTGTAACTGATGTTAAAGTTTGAAACAAACCCTGATTATGGCCTTAAACACAAACATTGAGCAAGAAATTTGTCTGACAACAAGATTTTTTCATCAGTTTATCTTATAAAGAATATAAAGAACACATCATCAAAAGTTTTCACTGTGACCACCGAAAAAAATATGTTTATCCTTTTAATAACAGGCAATATTGAGCTATAAAAGTTCCCCTTTCTGGGAATTCCAATTTTTTTTGTGAATTTTACATCTAAAGCAGAAAAAATTCCGTGTCCCACAGGACTATGAGTGGAGAAATTTGCTCTCTGCATTTGACCATCCCCTCCAGTAGCAGAGCTGCGTTTACCATTGTGATCCTGAATCATTCTGGTGGTTTACTTGAGTCTTTGGTATGACCTTTGGACTGGTGCAAAACAGGTGCAACACAATAGCATTTTAAGAGAAACTACAAAAGGAAAAAACAGTGAGTGGTTAACTGCAAAGTCTGCTTAAAAATGATAAGAGTTCGATGGGAAAATATTGACCAGCAGCCAATCCGAGTGGATATTTTACGCCATGCAATTCCTGTTTCTCTGCATGAAGAGAATTGATTTTTCTTCCTCAAAACTAGGCTGTAGTTTATGTCCAGAGGTTTTTTTTTACTCTAATACTGGACTGTTTCCTTTTTTTAAGCATGTCTGCTTTTCAAAAAAAAAGACAAAATACACAAAAAATAGACTAAAATAATGTTTAATACTTTTAGGTTCTGAAGTACCCAACATACTGAAGTACCCAACTGTACAACGACGCAAAAAAAAACTTGATTACACTTTATAATTATACAATGCATTTAGCTGAACTTACTCTAAAAGTAAACATCACACTTGATAAGGTCATTTAACCGTCTTTTGTCTTACTGATAGAAAAGGAACGCACTGAATTGTGTTTGTTTACGTAAACAACCTAAAAAGAGACGACTGAAAAGACCTTCAACACATCAGTCTGCTCCAGAAGGACATGGGGAACTTTGTTCATAGCTGCAGAAAAAAAATTACATTATCAAAAGTAATGTGATCTGAGCAAAAATCAAACAAACTGCTTTGAATGTTTAAAGTTAACTCAAAACAATCAGGATAAAAGTCTTTAGAGAAGCTGGATTATATCATCAAGGTAATGCACCAGTCCATCTATCTGTTCAGGAGGGAAAAATGATAGCTTTCCTTATAACGCCCCTCAAACAAACAACATATTATGTTAATGTCCAAATTGAAGGACACATTTCAGTTTGAATTTGTTTAAGAGTTAAACTAAGTTTGATCCAGTAATAAGCAAAAAAATAAAAATAAAAATAAATTCTGTTTTAAAAAATACACAATCAAAATGAAAGTATGACTATGAAATTATTTACCAAGATTATTAAATTCAATTGTGCAGCTCCATTTCTAAAAGTTCAGAAATAGAAATACAGTAGGAAACTGAAAAAAATGGATGGATAAAACTGAAGAAGGTCTGCCACATGACTCGTCAGTCACAATCTAATTTGTAATGCTAAGATTTTTGTTTAAAAAGAAAACAAACAAAAGATAAGTGGAAAGTTCATGGAACTTGAAGAATCCAGCAGATCTTTGCTCCTTACAATCGTTACCTTTTGCAAACATCACAACGTGATACATAGTCAACCTTTATCAATATCTAGTCAAATTTGGATGATTGCGAAAAACAATTGATTGATTCGAAATGGAATTTAGCAAAAATTGTATCACTTTTCATTTGTTTCCCAGTAAAAGATAAAGTTTCACAATGATGACAGCTCTGCGGAAGGTCATGTCAAACTGTGTTTTTTTACACTAGCACATATAAAAAAAGCATCAACTTAATTCTAAACTCGTTTAAAAACTCCCCAAACTGTTAATTTATAATTAATATGTAAACTATGATATAAACCAACATTACCTTTACAATGTATATGGCTAAGAAGCCCAGCACCTTATGTGTGACACCCTAGTTTAGGCAGGTCAGGGCAATTTAAAGAGAAGAGTGGTGGAAACAAAACATTAGATAGCGGGTACTACAATAAACACTAACTTATCATGTTTTAAATTAACCCTGAGTTGCCACTAAATTTGAATTCTACTATTAGTCAGCGTTAAATTCTCATACTGCAAAGGTTGGTGTTTAATTCAGCTGGAAGACGTTTTAAGTAACTCTTAACGGGCTAAAAAAAAAAAAAAAATATGGTATGCTAGCTGATGCTAGAATACTAGCCGATCGCCCAGCCCATTATGTAAACGGGTGACAAAGCTTGGTAGACCGGAAAAAAAGATGCGGCTGTTTGGGTCCGTAGTTCAGTACACACAGACATTAAGGCTTACCTGTTGGTGTTCAAAGAGGCCAAAGACTCCGAACTAACAAAAGCAGGAACACTTAATAACTTCAGACGTCGCATGAGCACCCGGTCATACTGACGCGCCTTCCTCCTCTCCGCTCTCAACTACAGATGCTCGCACGGATGAGCCGGTGCTGCCTTCAGGACCGTCGTAAATTTCTCAATCATACATTTGTTGCGCCTGCGCAGAATTTCAGTGAAGAACCAAATGGAACATTTCACTTTATGTATCCCTGAAACGATCATCTTGTATACTTTAAAACCGCTTTTTATATTTTTTATTCATATTTTAATTGAATTATGTATTGATCTTACTCTATGACATAAAGGGAGTTCGATTAAACTGAGAACTTGGAATATACAAGCTTCGTTCAAAGTTGCTGTGTGTATGTATATATATATATATATATATATATATATATATATATATATATATATATATATATATATATATATATATATATATATATATATATATTAAAAGGTTCCTTCAGTAAAGCATAGTGGGGCTCCTTATCGAATATATATATATGTTCCCATTGCTTGGCACTGCCACATCCACCACAACGGCTTTCCTCTGTTCTTTGTCGCCCACTACAATGTCTGGTTGGTTCGCCATTACCGTTCTATCAGTCTGGATCTGGAAGTCCCACAGGATATTTGCCCTCTCATTCTCTACCATCTTCGGAGGTGTTTCCCATTTTGACTTTAGGTTCCAGTCCATATTCTGCACACATCTTCCTGTATATTATTCCAGCCACTTGATTGTGGCGCTCCATGTATGCTTTCCCTGCCAGAATCTTACACCCTGCAGTTATGTGCTGGATTGTTTCAGGCACCTCTTTGCACAGCCTACACCTTGGGTCTTGTCTGGTGTGGTAGATCTGAGCCTCTGTTGCTCTGGTGCTCAGGGCTTGTTCCTGGGCTGCCGGGATGAGTGCTTCAGTGCTGTCCTGTAGGCCAGCCCTTTCTAGCCATTGGTAGGACTTCTTGATATCAGCCACTTCAGTTATGGTCCGGTGGTACATCCCATGCAGGGGTTTGTCCTCCCATGAGGATCTGTCCTCCAGCACTGTATCCTCTGCTCTCCATTGCCTGAGACATTCACTGAGCACACTGTCAGTTGGGGCCTTGAGCTTGATGTATTCATGCATCTTGGATGTTTCATCCTGGATAGTGGCTTCCACGCTCACTAGTCCTCGGCCTCCTTCCTTGCAGTTAGCATACAGTCTCAGGGTGCTGGATTTGGGATGGAACCCTCCATGCATGGTGATTTCGTGTTTTAACATCCGTGGTCTGTATCTGTTTCTTTGGCCATCTTATTATTCCTGCAGGGTATCTGATAACTGGCATATTTATACACATTTTCAACCACCATAAAAAGTATACATCTATTTATATATTCTACTCTTATTTATATATTCTACTCTTTGACAGTGAAATACACCGAATATGTGCATAAATTAGATTATTTTAGAGCTCCATGTTAAATAAAAACAAATAAGATATGAAGATAACAAATCATTATAACCCACAAACTGAATAGACACACATATAAACTTAGAGTTTATTACTGTAATCATAACAATAAGGGGGAACTGTCTTTATTTTGACCATCAATTTAATCATAATTTTATTTTTTAATCACAGGCAATAGTTATCATAGTGCACTTTTTATATTTAAATTATTTTACAGACATATTTTTTCCTTTCTTTTTTAACACCTTACTCTAGCAACCTTTATGAATGGAGAATAGTTTACAATCTTAGCCAGAGTTGGATCAATGAAAGGGAAGTGGAAGTGACTAAATAAACGTGATGATGGTGAACAATAGAAATTGTGTATGGACAGTGAGGCAAACAACTTTGTACGTTTTCTCTTGTGATAACAGACAACACAACAGAGGTGAAGCGGCTGACAGGCACATCAAAGGAACAAGGCAAAAATGCAAAATATCTCAAATTAGCTGTGAGAAATAATGTGTTTGGGTTTTACTCGGATGATCGATTCAATGTTATTGGGCTAGACAAAAATGGCTAAACATTCAGCTCATAATGCATTGGCGGAGAAGTTGAAGTCGGCCTTATTTGAGTTATTAATAATCTATCTGAAACATGATCAGAGATGATGCAGATGAGCATCGTCGACAACAGAAAGAGTGCAAAATCATTTGAAATGGAAGGAAGTGCACACAAGAGGTATACGATTCACTTCTAACTGATCAGGGATGAACCCCAACAGGACTTTTTTGTCATTTCCGTTTGATCCATGCACGATATTGGCATGAAATGTACCGTGTTAACCAAAATAAACCACATGATAAATAAATAAGCAAATAAATAAATAGTTACAATTAAAATGCAGCTGAAAGAAGCGGACCTGTAGCAGTGCTCTGAAAACATCCTGCACTCTTGTTGCATATTGTGCTGTATGGAAGACTGGTGAACAACACTGACTGGTCTTACAGAATATTGGAGGAATACATGAATGTCCAAGTTGCTACGTCTGCTTGCAGAATGGTGCAACACTCAGTGATGGGCAGCTATGAACTACTTGGCTTGTTGGTGAACGATGTGAAGACAGCAGGGTTAGGCTTGCATTCCACTTTCATGTATTCTCCAACACAGAATCGATGCTGCAAGTCTTTCAAGTCCGGCATTATGAAAATGTCCATTAATAAAATTCCTTTGTGTGTTGTTTTTTTTATTTTATTACAAGTCAGTGTGTGACACTATGGCAACAGGAGACAGATTTGACAGGAAAGGTGGTTTTTGTTCGATCCAAAGTCCAGGAGTTCTGTTTGTTTTTTCAGTCTGGGGGACAAACAGCTCCGATGAAGTTCATGAAACGGTTCACGGATGTTTTCTTTTCATATAGTCATGTTCACATACCTGATCAAATAAAAACATCACAGATCGATGGTGGTTCAATGCAAACTTAGAGGGCCATTACTGGATGTAATCTTTGAGTAAAAAGGAAATACAAAATGATAAATAAAGTAGAGGTTCTAGCAAATACCTGCATATACTGTAGGTGCATGATAGACCTTCTTTCCAAGTGTTTCAACTGGTGTCTCTATGGTAATCACTGTGCAAAAAAACATCCTCAAAAGAAAAAGAAATACCAACTAAATACAGTTTTTTTCACATTCACATACTTAGCTTACTTCATTGGTTTTGTTTTTATCGAGAGAGAGACTTCAGTTATTTCAAGATACAGTTTCTCTAGAAACAAAAAACTGGATCTTTGTTCATATTCTCTCATTCATTTGGTGTTGGTAAAGGATTCTCCTGTCGTGTTTAGACTACTGTCTGCATGAGGCTTAACTCTGATACAAGCGCATTGGTTAATTTAAAGAGTAAATTAAAGAACCACCACAGAGCCATCCATTTTTTTGGCGCCAGATTCCTCAAAGTAGAGACTAGCCTATGTAGTCATGTCAGCATCCTTTAGCAAGCTGGTTTGCTAACTGGCATGCACAGTTGCACTTCATGATACAGTTAATTCTGTGAAGCTGTGTCTATGATGCAATGCCCGTCCATGTGATCTTTTTCCTTTGTAGGCTGGTTCCACACCTCTTCTTTCTCATGTGGGACAGAGATCCTGGTGATCCGTAAGATCAAACAAAAAAAGCTTGATGGAAGGAAAAAGCTCGATCCTTGCTAGAGTCAAACAACGTTAGTAACTTAGTCAAGGAAGAATAGCAGCTCACAGCTTGCAGGGGTACTTGGAAATGAAGTTACGCAGAGTCTTTTCTGGTTGGAGCCCGCTGCAGCCTGGTCTTCTATCCTATGGTTGGGATTGGGTTCCGTTCGAGGACAGCAGACGGGTTCTCTCTTTTGCTGACCCTCTGCGCTGCAGAACACCTCCGCTTCCTCCTATGCATCCGCCATCTGCTCGGTCTCCCCACTCGCACCTGTCGCCCCCACCCTCAGAGCGCCTCGAGTTTTGGCGGGTGGGAGTCCCGTGGGGCCGGCTGTTCTTCTCATCTGGGAAGGGATCTGTACAGGGGGACGGGAGAGTCACTGTCGATGTAGAAGTGTGCGGTGAACATCAAAGGATGTCGTATTTTTTATTCTCTGTCTTGTTGCAGACGGCGGCTCATGTCTTTTGAAGTAAATATGTGTAGGAAAACTTTGGTAAACTCACAAAATGCAAAAAAATCTCCTATTTAAAAAACTATAGACTAAAAGGCTAATTTTTCTATTTATTAAGAGCTAATTGAGTACATTAAAGAGTAAAAGGAGCGAGTCCTTTCATTCTTGCTCTGTTGTTTGGACAGGTGTGTAAGCCGTCTTACCAGATAGGACTTGCATCAGCGGTTGATCATGAGAGCTGAGGAGCTGAGCTTGGATCGTTTCCACCACCCGTCGGAATCTGCGACTCGGGCCTGGTGTTGCAGAAAAATGAACAGCGACACAAGCTTTTAATTCCCAAAAATAAAGGAGACCATGAGTGCCAACGTGGAACTCCTTTCCAGCTGGAAATCCTTTAGGTTTGGATTTCAACATTCTTATCCAAAATGCTTCTATTTTTAAAGCATGTATAGCTAGATGATTTACCTAATAAATTAAAGATCCACGTTGTGCTTTTGGTGTTTTTAACATGTTCTTGTAGCCTTTTTCTGATGATGGAGGCCATATAAAAATAAAATGAAGCTTAAAATTGCATTTCTGAGTATATCATTATTCAAATAGTTGTGAATCAGAACAAATGAAAAAATGCTGTCTAAAAAAAGCATATTTGCGGCATACATATTTGGGTCACAAACTTCCCATTTCGCTCCACGACAGGAAGAGGGGCGGGGTTGCTTTGCACCAAGGTCTCGCCCACAATTTAGAGGCAAATTTCTAATGAACTACTGCCGCTCTGCAGATACTATGTCCAAGAAAACGACCCACGTTTATGGATTTTTAGCTAAAAACAGCCTAATCATAATCAAACGACCACTGGGAACACTATGGAAAAAGATCAACTCCTATTTTTATATTTATTAGAATATAATTCTTCAACAAATTATAGTCTGTTTAGATTTGTAAAAACAGAAAATTAACCCTTTCTTTGAAAAACCATTTCAAATCAATTAAAAGCACATTAAAACTGACCAACTGTGTTATAGGTTTTTCAGAAAAAGGTTTACATTTATAATCTTTATGAATTAACAAGGACATTAATATTGACCATATTGTTTTCTTTGGGGCTTTTCACAATTCCATGCTGTACTCGCCTGATATAAGGGTGAACGTCACGCTGTAGATTCCTGCCTCCCTCCTGCCCTCCCTCTCTGTCCTCTCCCTGTCTCGCTCCCTCTCGCTCTCTGAAAAAGCTATGTCCACTTGGAATTTGACGGGCTTCTGGAAGACGGAGGGACCGCCGGAGGACTTGTACTCGGCCCGAAAGCTGGTCTGCGAAAGGACGCTGTGGCTGAGAGATGGGATCTGTGTGGTGGGGAGACAGAGAAGAAGCAGAGAGACCGACAGACTTACGAGGCGGGAGAGGTATGGGGGCCAACGTGAGTATAGGGAGACAAAGGGTGAGGGTGAGGAGAGGAGAGAGAAAGAGTGAGCCATTGGTGAAAGCAAAGTGATCCATCTGCGTGCCACGAGTGAGTAAGATAAAAAAAAATAGAAATAAAAGAGAAAACTGAAATAATGGAGAAATGAGGTGTGTAGTATGAACATGCTTGTGAATTCTTGTCTCCTTGAAGGCCATGCCTCACACAAAACAAGCAGAGTGACAGACCATCGCACATACTTACTGATAAGAAAGCGTGGACAATGTCAGCCTTAACAGAACTTAAAGGTTTGTCTCTGATCACAACAAAGATCTGCTCCTCTTTCTCCAAGCTGATGAAATTCCCAAACCACGACTTCTTAGCTAGCCTTTGTACCAAGAAAGGAAAATATATGTAACAACAGACACACATGTATTTATTGCTGAAATACCTTCACGCTGTACGAGCAGCAGCAGCAACACTTACTCTGGGCTGGATTCTGGGGTTAGACTGGACATGTCTTCTGATGTAGGAACTAAGAGACACACATGAGTTAAAATACTGTCTATCAAGAACATTTAACGTTAAACCAAAAGACTATTATGGTGAGATAGCAAATGTAGAGTTCAATACATAGAACACATGAGACCAGAGACCTGGGACCAAACTGCGGAGTATATCCGCAGCCCCCACCTTGTAATTTACGGCGATGGAACCGGGGAGAACCCAAAAGGTTGTTCTTGAAGGAGTTCAGGCGAGTCCTCCAGTGGGCAGAGCTGCTGGCCGCCATTCCACTTCCCCCTCCTGGACTGGAGGGCGGGGTCAACGACAAGGAGCCCACCCCACCCCCTCCCTCTGCCCGCGAGGAGGACGAGGAGGAAGAAGAGGAAGGCGGGGTAGAAGAAGGGTGGTGAGGGTGGTGGACAGGGGTGCCCAACGGTGTGGGCAGCGGAGAGCCCTGGGGAGTAACCTGTGGTACAGAGTGGGCAGAGTTTGGGTAGAGGCTCTTAGTCACCGACTTCAGGACAGAGGATGAAGGGAAGAAGAAACGGGGAATGGGTGAAAGGAGTGGGGAAGGTGAGGGCGAGCGGGAGGATGGGTTGTGCAGAGGCAGGGATTTGATGGGCTGGAGATGGGGCCGTTCGGCAGGTCCTTTGGTGGGCAGGGTCTGGGTCTTGGGATTGGAGGGTGCTTTGGGCTTGTCGTGAGCCCGAGGCGAGCGAGGAGTGGTGGCCGTTCCTTGTTTGGACTCCTTTGTGAGAGGAGATGCGGTGGAAGAGGTGACGTCTGATTGGCTGAAAGTGAAAACGGGGCTCTGATAGGACTGGGGAGCAGTGGGTTTGTGGGTCGAGGGGGGTGAGAGAAATGGAAAACAAGAAAGAGAAGGGACGGAAAATGAAGAAAGGATGGAAATGAATATCATGCTCAATGACAGAAGAGTGCATCTTGTGATTAGTGAATGTGCTTAATGGGATTGCAACGATCAAGAAAGATTCTTTAGCTGTTTTCTGACTTTTCTTTGCATATGAAAGTTAAGAGGCAGACAGACAGTGACAGTGTTAGGAATACAGACAGAGAACAGTGGCAGTGAAGGTGTTTCTGTGGAGAATTTGTAAAGTATTCTTTTCTTGAGCTTTTCATGAGACAAACTGTAACATTGACTTAGCTTTACCAGAATTAGAATTTCTACAATGAAAAGAAATATCAATTATACTCTTTTAGTTCGGAATATGATTGGTATCAGATGGATTTTTTTAACCACCAATCCCAATCTTACCCTGGGACTGCTAAGAGGGCTGGATGAGAGACCACTTGATGCTCCACTGACTGAGCGAGACCTGAAAGACAAAAGCCCAGGCAAAGATTACACTAAAGAAGACTTGGTGTGCTCTTGATAGAGCTCATACTGCGTCTGCATGTGACTCGAACTGTACCTCTGGCTGTGTGCAGCTGTGTCCAAAGCCCTGCGGGGTGGGGTAGGAGACCCCTGTTCTGTAACACTCAGCACTTCCAAGCTTTTCCTCTCCGGTCGGCAGCGGCCATGGCGCGTCAGCATTGGAGAGTCGACGCGCTTTCGAGGAGGGTCTGCTGATGAATTCCACCATAATTGTGTTACAGCTTTTAGCTTACACTAAATCTGTGTCTTTTGGCTGTCTTACTTAATGCTTGATTAATTTTGTAAGTTGGAAAGTGGTCTTATATTAGTCTATTCAAAAGGAAAAAAAAACTCACTTGAAATAAAAAAAAAAAAGTTGCTCCCTATTAATAAAAGTGATCATTGCTATCTTTGGTGTCTTTGTTTGGTATCTTTCTATTGCATAAAAACGAACCCAAATGTGTAAAGGATCCTTTTAGATAGACTTCCCACTCAAAGACGATGATATGATGGCTTTTCAGAGACAAACCGAGAAAAGAATCTTCTTCTTTAAAGTAGGTGCATCCTGCCATTCAGTGACTGACCTACGTCATTGCGCGGAGGTAAGTCCTCGTCTTCGTAGCTGGGGTATCGCTCCTTTCTATCCAGCAATAGGTAATAGATCATCTTCTCCTGGTTTTCTCTGACACAAAACAACAGGAAAAAAGACAATCAGAACAAAATCTCAGGTCCAAAAAAATTAACTAAAACATATCCATTTCTACTTTGAGAGCCAAAATCTGAAGACTAAATGTACAAAAGACAAGTCATACAAAAAAATACTTTGTATATTATAATAAAATGTGAACATTTTCATTTCAATTAAAAGCATTATTGGATATGACTTTAATAATTTGGTAACAGAATGTTTTTATCGCTGCCAACCACACTGGACGATTCATCTGCATTATTGTTCCAGGTATTGTGGGTATGTTCACACAGTTGACACGGTGGTCAAGCTAGCAGATCCAACACACTCACTCTTCACATTGTAAGTCCCGTGTAAGCTTGACTCGATCTCTGAAACATCCCAGTGAATACATGCTTTCCAGCACGTCTGGGTCCAGCTCAGTCAGAGACAGGATGCGCCTCACACACACTCGTCTGGGAGGAGGCTGCTCGGGACACGGCTCGTTACGGCCACCGCTGTGAGCGCGCACACATACAATGACACATGTTGGAACCAAATAGGTGCATAATGAGGGAACCTATTGTCCCAACAGCAAAGAACCGCTACAGCATTAAAGCGATACTCACATATACCAGGGATGTTTCTGGATCGCCTCTAGCTGTAAGGGGAAACAGAGCAGATGGGACCATTTATTTCTACAGTCTGTTAACGGCCAGATGGTCACTGTGCTGAGCAAATAGTTCTATTTTTTCTGTCTTTAAATTTCTACAAATTTTATTAACTGACCCAGGATGGTAAACAGCTGCAACGGTGATGGGGATTTCAAACACATTTGGCAACAAGACACACTAGCAGTAAGTAAGAACTAAAACTACTTCTAACATGGATAACGTCTGACCTGTGTTTCTTGTTTTTGGTTTTATTTATCATTTGCGCTAGCAGCTTTTGGTGCTGCTGTGCTGGTAGGTTTTGTCAGATAAAGTAAATTTAGACAACTTAACTTTCAACAGGAAAAAAAAAATGAACGCAGTTCCAAAATGTGGAAGTAACTGTCCTAACACTTTTAAAAATGCAGCATTTGCCAGCAGGCGGTGCTGGCTGGGCAAACAGGACACTTCAATGCAGAAGAAAAAGCAACACCTACAGAAAATAGATCAAACTCACACAAACCCACCTGTTTATGCATAATCACCTTTTTGAAACTGTAGGAATCGACTCCTGATTGCTAGATTTTTATGCTTTCTATGAAGCGTTTGACACAATTATCATTCTTCAGATAAAACATATCTAATTTTGTCCTCTTTAAGCCATAAATAGAACACGTCAGAACTGCTCGGTCATTGTAGCAAACAGAATTTTTGCATAATTTATGGCACTTCTTCTAAGCTTTCTTGGAAAGAATAGTATATTCCAAACAAAAAGGAATAAATAATAATAGAACAATAAAAGCAGTTTTTTTTTTTTAAATTATATTGAAATATATGAATGAATATGACAGAATGGGACTTCTTTGAAATTTCTCTGTATGAGACCAGGGATTATGGGGTAATTCACAGACCGTAAGTCTTTTTTCAGGGTTGACTTCAATCATGCCTTTGAGCAGGGACTGGCAGTCTGGGGGTATAAAATGAGGCATATGGAATACCCCACTCTTCACTTTTTCCAGGAGCTGGCGTAAATTGTCGTGGTCAAAAGGCAGGGCACCCTGTTGGATGGAAAGACAAAGGAGAGAGGACAGAAAAAATGTTTGATTAAAAAAAAGAAGGTCACATTTAAAGAAAAATTGGAAACACACTGACCACTAATAGGGCAAACAGGATGACCCCACAACTCCACACATCCGCTCTCCGTCCATCATATTTTTCCCCCTGACAAAGAAAAAAAAACACATTTTTACCCTTAAATGAGATTTCTGAATTACTCTTGAAATGATTTTTGTTGTGGGCTGATGGTCAGTGCATACAGTTAAATGAATGTGGTTCTTAATTATCAATTCAACTGCATTATTATTTAATATAACAATGGTTAAGGATCTCACAAAATCAAAGCACTCACCCGTATAACTTCAGGACAAGCATAATGTGGTGATCTGCAACCAAAACCAGTAAACATCCTCATGGTTACACATTTTTTAGACTCTTTCAACAACAGCAGTAACAAAAGATTTGATGACAATCTGTTTTTTTCTTGTGTTCATATGGCTGCTGTTGAACCATTTCCAATGGATTCGTTTCCATAAAAATGCTAACAGCCAGAGCTGTCACTCACCCACAGCTGGTCTCTAACAGACTGTCCCCCACCTGTAGGGAGGCCATACCGAAGTCAGCGATCCGAATGTTGTTTTTCTCGTCCAGGAGCAAGTTCTCCGGTTTTAGATCCCTGTGACTGAAGAGAAAATACAAGACATTCTACTAATGCTTATATAACAAATCACTGTAGCTTGTTGTTTTAATGGAACCTCATAGCTGAGGTTGTCAAATTCAAAGATTTCCTCTTTTTATGTTGGTTAAGCTGACACTTGAATTTTTCGTGTAATTATTTGAAAGGGAGGGATCGAAAATGCTTTGCAATTTAGCGGCGGGGGAAGACATCTTTACCCTGAACGAGACCAAACCTCCTTCTAAGAATCACTACTTGGCACAGAAACCAACCAGATGGAATGACTGTGGCAGAAATCCAAAGCAGAGATGATCTGCCTGAAGAACTTCCTGGCTTCTTTTGGAGTTAGCCGGCCCTTCTTCACCAGGTAGTCAAAGAGCTCCCCCCCTGACACATGCTCCAACACCAGGTAACTGTCCAAAAACAGCAAAAAGAAAAATGAATACAATAAAACTGAATATGTTTATCAAAATGACCAGTTAGGCTTTTATTGATCTCTGTGTTGTTCAATTACACAATAATACATGATATTGTTTTTGACTGTTTTACCCAGAGTTACATCTATTCATAGAACAAAAACGATGTTTATGGATAGTTTTCTATATTGTTGTTGCTCTGCATTTGTTGTTGTTTGTGTTTCAGCTTTCATTTGATTTAAAATGTATTAAATATATTCTAAGTTTCGGCTGCATTTTTTGAAAATTCTAGCAAAAAAATTACAATGGTAAAATAGTGGGATTAAAACTTTAGAATAATGAAAAGAATAAAAAGATTCACAAGTATTTCCAGCCTGAAACGCTTGTTATGAACATCCCATTTCTTGATAAAATCATGGGCTGCCTCAACGTTTACCAAACCAAACAAGCTTTAAATCAAAAAATGTATTGAAAAGTGATGGATATCTACGCGTCAGTCTTTAACAACCCATCTAAATATAAATGCGTGAAAGCATGCAAGGAACAGGGCTCGTCTAAAGGCGCTGAGGAACTCACAGATATTTGTTATTCTCGTAAACATCATGCAGCTTCAACACATGCGGATGCTCTATCAGCTTCAGAATGGCAATCTCTCTTTCAACCTAGTTGTGCAGAGGAAGAGGAGACAGAAAAAAGACAGATGTGAAGACACCAAAGCAACAAGCAAGTATGAGACATTTCTGAATCATCAGAGCTGGGGTTAATTAACATCAGACGAGAGAAGTGAGAACATACTAAGAATTGGTTTGCGTAAACGCAGCAAGACAGTAGAAAATAGGAGTTGCAACCACTGTACCTTCATCAGGACTGACTCGGACAGCTTTTCTCTGTTGACTATTTTGATCGCTACCTTCTGACCCGTGATACAGTGGACCCCCAGCTTGACCAGCCCTATGGAGACCAAACGAAGAAGCATAAATAAGCCTGACACATCTTATACATCCTGTAGCGCAAAAAACTATTCTTTGCTCACCTGTCTGCCCCTTCCCCAGAGTCTTCTCCAGACGATAGGGCCCGACATACTGAGCTGACTGACTCAGAGACAGTTCCTTACTCATACTGCTCTCACTGAAGGCTAACGCACAAATAGAACTAATACTGCACTGCTATTATTGCGATTACTGTGATTTGTACAGGGGTTGTTACAGGGGAGAAGGGGTTTAGGACAGGGATTCCTCTGAGGTTACCATGTCACATGTAAATCAGCACAAGTCCAACATTTACAGCAAATAAATGAGGAAACTGGGGTTTGCAAAAGAAACCAAGCTACATGTTCTGGTTTTCTGATCAATGCTAAACATCCTAAAGTATTTAACACAAATAGCTAGTTCAAATAAAGCAGAGGAATGGCTGTGACGGTGACGTACTGGGTTAACTGGTTTAGCTTATTATTTGTATAATTTGCTCACGCGCCTAAAATATGTCCAAACTAGGACTCCCAAGAGGCGTTTGCGTCGTGTGGCGTGACAGCGCTCGCGCAGAAAAAAATAAATAAATCAATGTTATTCTCTCTGTTGGGCCTATTTTACAAGTGGAACTCCATGCTATTTTAGGTAGCCTCGCCACCGTTCTCCCACACAGCAGCAGCGAGGCTAGCTTTAGCTTCAACGTCTCTGCTAGCGGCTGTCAAAAGAGCGGACAACGCCTGAAGTTTCTCAGCAAAGCCGAAAATTCGTCAGTCCGCCGCCACATCCCCGCAATATTTCCGAACGAAAGGCGTTTTAAATTCCAAACAACCATCTTTAGCACAGTGGCCCCCCCTCCATCCCTGCCTCTGCTCCGTCTCTGCCTCCCTACATCACTGCAAGTAGCGGATCACAGCATCTTTTTTCGCTCTCCTTTTGGCGTGTCCTCCTCCGTCACTGGCGGGTGCACAGGTGAGAAAACACGAAGGGCCGCTGTCCGCTGCTTTATCCCCCTTCTCACTTTCTGACTACAGTTAACCTCCAGGTAAAGGCCGCTCGGATGATGCTCCGTTTTATTGCCGTAAATCGATATTTTCTCTCTCTCCTCCTTCCTTCGCTCCACTCGCATCAGCATCCGGGTCTCTCTCCATCCTCTCGTGCCTCCTCTCCCCCGCCCTCCGCCTCCTCCTGATGTTCCTCTAAAGATCCACGCGTCCTTGTCACCTCAGAGCTGTTCGCGCAGTGGGGCTGCAACAAATTTTGGATGCGGTTATTGCGTACCACATCATTTTTGTGATTGAAATCAAAATCGGAGGTCAAGTGATGTGATCGAAGTCCTTTTTAGACTCCCACATTCACTCACGTTGATATTCATGAAGTATTTTTTATGTAAAAGTATGTGTATGACAAAAATAAAGTAACTCCAGATATTTAGTTGTGAACCAAAATGACATCTTCTCAAGCAAAAACAAATGCTAGTTCATCATTTAGTTCATCCATATTGCATTTAATTAAATTTAGAAAAGACATAAAAAAGTAATTAAAACTCAAAAATAAAAATGTTTGAATGTTCATCCATATTTAAATTAATATTATATTAGAAAAGACAAAAAAACCAATTAAATTCAAAAATAAAAATGTTTGAATGTTGGCCTAAAAAACTGTAAATGAAGAAGGGCAGTGATTTTAGATAACTGATTAATCAGCTGAGATAATTCATCTATTTTTGGCAAAACGACCAAGAAAGATATCCAAGCATCAAATATTAAACTCTGCCATAACATTGCCTGAAGAAAAAATGCCAACCTGATCTGCATTTGTTGAATTTTGCGAAACTCTGAGGAAAACATTAATTTAGATTTGCACAGAACTAAAGCAACGAGATATATCTTTCCAAGCCATGACACTGTGACACTGCAATATTCTTCTTCTTATTGTTATTATGTTTTTTAATTTTAATTCACATTTTTAGTATTGTCATTTTAGACTGAAGTGTAAAAGGAAAATTGAAAAGTATACGTTTTAATTTTTTAAAGTTTGATTTCCTTTCAAAAACAATCCCTGTTTATTTTTTTTTTATTTTATTTTTTTGCTAAATGTAGAAACTCAGGACAAATCCTACAAGAGCTGTCATAATATAGGATTAAGGAATTAAAGTGGAGATGTGTGGCTATAAGAGCTGCGTTCAAGTGAGAAAACCAATCAAAACAAAAGGAAATACAGGACAGGGACTTTATAAGAAAAAATAAAGTTAATACTTTCTTTTCTACTACATCAACCAGAATTATTAGGAGGAGCTAAAGTTCCTTAAATCCTCTTCTATGATCTTTTATCATTAAAATGATTATAGACAAAGCTGACTTTTTTTTTTACTAAACAATTAACCATTACAAAGGTCTCCCACAAGATCGTTGAATGCTCACTGCAGGGGACCAAGCTAAAGGGTTTTCAGGCTCTTCCACCTTTGTTTTAGAACCTTTGTTAGTTTAAGATAAAATGAATGAAATATTTGCTAACCCCCAATAAAACTAAAGAAAAAAGATATAGACTTAAATAAAATGTCATAAATGAATTTATTTTAAAATTCAATTTGGCTGGGGCTCAGGGTATAAACATTTACAGAGGCCATTAGTGTGTTCATACATAGAGTTTATGCACAAAATACCATTCTCATGCTTCTAAAATGTAATTTTACATTACAATATATTTGAGATATTATTAATTAAGAAAAAGGTTTAACTAAAGGCTAAAAGTTAAAAGTAAAAATGTGTTGTTGTAAAAAAATTAAAGCTAAGTAAGTATCAACATATGAAAAGTGTCCTCTCCTTTTTCCAATGAAAAATACATAACAGGCAGAATATTTTTTAGAAAAATAACTTAAAACATATTCAGGTCCATAATAACATGTTTTCTGATGAAATACATAATTCATCTGGTTATTTACTACAAATTTTTTTTTGATGTCTTGGAATATTTCTCTTTCATTCGTTCAGTCATTTATTCATGTGTTGATCTTCTATTTCACTTATGAAATACCTACCTGAGATTTCATGTTATTGCAGCTTAAATGTAATTGTTGCTTGTTATATATTGCTTGTTATATCGAGATTGTTATATAGATCTTTAAAAAAAATCATAATTGAAGTTATATGTAAGTAGGGCCACAAGAGAAGTCACAAATTTAAATTTTTTAGTGATAAAATGAGCTTTGCTATTTTTTTAAATTACCTTATCAGGAGGAAAAAAAACAGTTGGAACTAAGATTGCTTTTTATTGTAACATCTAATTTGTCCACCAGGGGTCAGGCGCACACCCAATTAATTGCTTTCCATTTGGAAAACAAAAATATAATATATTAAGTAAAAAAACAACTTTTACTTTTTTACTGGCTCTATTTCTGATTATATTAATGTGTTTATAAAAGCAATCAAAAAATGGTAAAAAATAAAACTTTATTCCAATAGTATCTCATTTTTGCCATTTCGTTTTCTCCTATTACATGTTTCATTCATAACACATTTCATACATTTTAATACTGAATTAAGTTTATATTTGATATTTCCTGATCCTGGAATCTAATTCTTTTATTGTCTTACTTCTGTCCCTCAACATTTATTACCTTTTTGCATCATCCCATTTTCATTTTCAATTTTATCATAGTCGAATTTCCCTAATTTTGGTTTACTGTGCATTTTTGTTGTTTAAATTGTATATTTTGTCTATGTGTATTTTCATTGTGGTTTACCAGCAGTGTGTTGTAATGTTACAGTATTCTCTTAGATATGTCATTTTATATGGTTATATTGGGCTTCTATAATCAGATTTCTATAGGAAAAAAATCTAAAAAGCCTGTCTTTAAATTAAATTGTTTACATTTCAAAAAAAGGAAAATCATAATAAAGAAATCGCTTGTGGTGAAAATTACTTCCTCCTGTGGAATCTGATACGAATTTGCAAACTAACTGGTGTAGAGGCCAATAAATCTGGTTATTACAGATTTTTTTGCGTGCACGCGAATGCATCTTGACAAATCGCAGCATAAATGGAGGGCAGGTGATTTTTTTTGTTTTTTTCCCAACAGAAATTCTTCACATCATCAAAGGGATAGAAATATGGAAGAGTAATCCTAGCTGGTGGCATAGTGATAGCTGGTGAATGGAGGTCATAGCAGACACTGACTGAGTCTCGGCGCTCAGAGATACGGAGAGGGAGGACAGACAGCGGCTAGCCGCCATCAAAAAATGGCGTCTCCAGAGGAAAATGAGTAAAAAATATTAAAACGCGGCCTGCTTTTCTGTAGACATTCTCGTTTTATTTTAATCGTATTCTGGGGGGGTTGTGACCCGTGTGGACAACGCATTCGCTAAAACGGTCTAACGATAAAAAAGAGGAGCGCGAATTTGGGAAATTAAAAAGCAGCCCAGTTTTATTTTGATGCGTCGTTACTGACAGCTAGCATCTGCTGCTAACCCACAGCTCTGCTCCGGAGGGGGGTGGGAACGATTTGCATTCAAAGAGGGGGGAAAAAAGAGAGAGTGGGAGATTTTCAAATCGAGGGGTTTCTTTCGTTACCAGTGGGGAATGATTGCTATCAACGTGGCCCGTCGACAGCTATATTTTCTGGAGCTAGCAGCGAAGCCCAAACTAGGCTAAAAAAAAAGGGGGAGGAGAGTCGGTGGAAAAAGGACGCATTCAAGACAAATGTTTGAAAGCAATTCGCCCATCACCGACCAAAACCGCGGCACCTTCATCATGACCGTGACCAATTCGAGAAAAGATTTGCATTCGTGGAAATGATAAACGTGAAGGGCGCAGGAAAAGGCGAAAGACTGGCTCTTTTTTTTTTAGAGGTGGTTGGATTATAACCCCGCAGACCCCCCTCTTTTTTTCATCCAGCTTTCTCCTCCTCCCCACCATTTCTCTTTCAATATGCTGTTTTCCACTCCTGAGGACTTGCTTATGAAACCGGGGAAAATAGCCTAAAAACAAGAACGGGAAAGACTGGTTTTTTTTCCGAATCGTGCCCAGCGACGGTCTCGTTGCTTCGATCCTCAGCACGCGCGCTGTAAACCAGATAAATGGATAGAAATTACCCGGGAACAGGATTCGGTGATTTGGGCGCAGGAGCAGGATGGAGTTACGACAGAACGGCAAAAGCAAGGTATGCATTGGATTCAGACAATGTGCATGCATCAGTAATACTTTGCAAAAAAGCACGATGGGGGACCCATGTGAACAAACGACTCCCTTTTGGCTCTACGTGTTAACGCTACGGCTTCACATGATTATGCGTAATGCATTGTCATCCAAATAGATGCAAAGTAATATTATTATAAACAGTATCGGGTGAGTGTGTGTGAGTCGTGGGGGTGGGCGGGGTGGAGAAAGGAAAGGTTGGGGGGGAAATGAATTGAATGTGATTGACAGACGTGGGGTTTAGGTGGACCAAGTGGGGTGGAGGTGGGGATGTCTGGAGTGTCCATTGGAATTATTGTTCCCCGTGTGCAGCAGGCCTGTACACAGACCCTGATAGCTACATTCATTGAATTGATAAGACTAGCTACGAGAGTGCAGACGCAGCAGACCCCAACACACACCCCCCTGACAGACATCAACATGATGATGAACTGATGTGCGTTAACCGAAAGGTTGACTTAAATGGTTGCAGTTCTGAACGGTGGGGGAAAATACGACATTTCTGTATTAATCGGGATGTTTTTGGAGATCCGGGTGTGCTACACTGATTTTTTTTTTCTTCTTTTTCTTGGATGCGTTTTGCTGATCTAAATCATTGGTGTAAAAGGTTTTGGTTGGTTAATTTGCATAAGCAGCCCCCCCATCAAATCTGTTTTGCAGCCAACATGCCATAATCACTCGAGCAAAGATTATCAGCCATTTAAATGCATAAAAAATAATAACTATAATATTAAATGATGGAGGACTCTAGCTGGACCCTCTCGGGTAGCTTTGTCTTTTTAGCTTTTAGTTAGCCCACGAGCTAGCGTTGTGCTGCAGGAGACTTACTTGAGGCCTTTACGCCTAAACATCGTCACCTTTTCTGTCACTACTACACATGCACTACTAAATCAGAGACTTTTTGCATTGGTTCCAAAAAGTAAAATACGTTATTTGAGTGGGTAAACCCTAATAATCGCAAGTCTTTTGCAAGCAGCTTAGCATGCATTTGCGTCGATCATCATTCTGCACGATCCAGTTGTTAGCAACATCATCACCATAACAATTATGTAAATCGTTCGTCTTTGCTTTTTAAAATCACGAGAATTGTGTTTTATATAGTTTTTCATGTCTTTGTGCCGTTTAAATTGCACTCATGCTTTATTCATGCGTAACATCGACATTTCGGTTTAGGCCTAGTCTCTGCAATTCTGCTGTGCACTGGTGCTAAACGATGCTATCGGAAGCATAGATGCTAACATCCGATCTAGTCAAGGTGTCACGCATTTCACCTCATCTTTTTACATTAAAATGATCATAATTTATCTTTAACCATGAGATAAATAAATATTATTTAAAAAAAAGTGTCATCTCTATAATTTTTCCGCTTTGTGCTCCTATTATTATCAATTAACTAATCATTTATTTTAGGTGAATGTTATCATCAACTGATGATCTGCTGTGCAACAGTAGGAAAGCAATTACTTGTAATCAGCAAGAGTAGCATTCTTTAATAATATGTTGAAGTCCTCACCCTGATGGGTTTTCATCTATTAGGACGCTTGAAGGTCCAAATTATACATTTAAAATGATAGCTTTTAGTAGCTGTCTGTCTTTATGTATTTTGTTGTAAATAACTTTTGAATGGCAGGATGTTGATCCCATTTTTATAAAATTGATTGCATGTTTGTTCATTTTTCGATGAGATCAATGGCACCTTTACGATCCCCATCTCTCCTCTTCTCCTAGTCTTGTATATGGGAGTTCCAGATCATCCCACCCTGAGTCTGAGCTCCTTCACCGACAAGCCTATGCCACCCCACACCCTCTGCAGGGCTATGCCACCAATCACCACCCAGGGAGCTCTGGCCAAGGCGGAGCTTGGGGAGCAGCTGGACGGAGTTTGGGTAAGATAAATGTCATACCTTTTGTGTCACCACCGTAAGGGGTCATGGCTGTGACTTATTGCATCTCTCCACCCAGTTCTCAAAAGATTGTTACCACTGACAAATTGGACCGTGCAGTTCATTTCACTCTTCAGCTCATTGGGATTTAATAGCTTTAAAGTAACAGCATGTATAAGTACAGTTGGAATGACAAAAACCTGGATGTTGCATCAGTATTTCAAAAAATACTGCTTTTAGTATTAGTAGAACCCTTTAATGCTTGGGTTTCTAGGTGCATTTGTTAATTAAGCCTTAAAAATGTGCTTTTTTTCTCTGCTGCTTTTTTTTTCTTCACTTGCTTTAGGTCTTTCTGGGCTTTTTGACACCGGCCTTCATCACGCTAGCCCCTCTGCCCCTGATGCCTCCGTGATGAATTTGATTTCAGCTCTGGAATCCCGAGGTCCTCAGCCTCCTCCTTCTGCCTCGTCTCTTCTCTCCCAATTCCGGACACCGTCTTGGCAGACAGGTGGGGGCCGTCTTGGCTTTCTCCCTGATATGCTGACATTCAAAGCAGCTCATTGTCAGTGTTACATTTATAAAACTGAGCCGTTTTTGACTGCATTCTACTTTTTGCCTTAAGTGCCCTTCAAAAAATATAAAGCAACTCAGCAGTATTACTGATAACTTTATTTTTAAAATATTCTTGTTTTTTTAACGACCTCCTGATGACATCTAAATAATTAGGTTGATGGTTATTGTGTAATTTTTACGATGTTTTCCTTTTCCTAACAGCGATGCACACGCCTGCTCCTCCTGAACTCTTCATCTCTGGAGCCCTTCCTGGCTCTGGCTCCTTCCCTTCCTCTTCAGCTCTGTCAGCCTATCAACATCCAGCATCCTTCTCCAGCCGCTCTTTCCCTGCCGCCTCCCTGTCCCTGCAAGACACACCCACATTTAGTCCCACATCCAATGGCCTTCTGTCCCCACATGATCCCCTGCTGCACATCAAAGCCCCTTCTCAGTCAAGCCTGGGTTTTGATAGACTCCTGTCCTCACAGGGTGCTGCTGCAGCTGCATACAGAGGCAGCCAGGATCCTACGGGTGCCACGTCAGCCCAGGCATCATCTGCCAGGCACTTGCAGTCACACCAGTTCAATCTGCTGTCGTCACAGCTGCAGGATCAATCCTCCCAGTTGTATAATCCTTCAGTCTTTTCCTCGGCTCAGCCCCAGCCTCAGTCTCAGTCCCAGTCTAACTCGGCTCAGGAAAGAACTGTGCCTAGGCAGGACAGCGTTATAAAGCACTATCAGCGCCCTACGCCAACTCAGTCGCAGCTCTCGTCCTCTGCTGCCCACTCTCTGCAGCACTATCTTGGCTGTGGAGGGGCAGGGTACCAGCAAATTGCCACCCACCACAGACACGCTGGGCTGTCCTGCAGCCCACTAGGTGACCAGAGCCCATCGTCTGACCACAAGACGCCCTCTCGCACTGAGCAGTATCGGCCAATCATTCAGCCAGCCTATTCCTCCTCCTCCTCCTCCTCTTCAGCTGGAAAAAGTACCAAGAGCAGCTCGAGCAGTGGCTATTCTTCTGGCAGTTCCGCATCATCTTCAAGAACTCCCCACACCCCCCCTTCTGCTTCCTCTACTTCCTCATCCTCGTCCTCTTCATCAGCCACTTCAGGGTCGCATCCTTCAAACTCTATTCCCACCTCCAGCTCCACAGCAGCGCCTTCTAGGCAACAGCCACCTCCTCAGCCAGCTCCGCCTCCACCTGCTTCCCAGCAGCAACAGCAATCCACTGCTTCCACTCCAGCCCCCCAATCTCTTCCTAAATCCTGCCTCTCTGGCTATGGCTCTCCTGTTCCCCCAGTGAAGACTCCTACCTCTGCTCTTACTGGTCAAACTCCTCCCCAACAGACGCAGTCATATTCTCCTAATCAGCCCCCGACATCCCACTTAGCTCAGTCCTATGGAGGTTTCAGCTCCCCCCAAGCTCAAGATCTAAGCTCTGGCGCTGGTGGAAAAGGCTATGGAAGTCTAGGAGGAAGAGGTCAGTCATACTCCACAGATATGTATGGAGCTGATTCTGCTTATGGATCCCTTCCATCCTCTCTTGGTGGAGCTGGTAGCCCGTCACTGGGATATGGGGCTCCAGGCCACTCTCCTGCCCTTTTAAGATCAAGTGGTTCATCTGGAAGTGGAGCATCTGGAGGAGGCAGCAGCAGTGGAGCAGGGAGTGGAAACTCTGGGTCTGGAGGAGCAACAGGAAATAGTATGACTGCTGAGAGAGGTGGGGGAGGCAGTGGAGGAGGCTCTTATCATATTCCAGACTCCAGCCCTTCCCCATCAGGCAACTCAGGCATCATACGTCCAGGATTGCACTCCCCTGTCCCCACCTGTGCCACCCAGTCTCCAGGAGGTGCAGGTTCAAACAAATACATATCTTCAGTTCTCTCTCCCCCCTTCCTGGCCTCCCCACAGGGCTTCCCTGATGCCAGAGGCCCCTCCTCCCAACCACAGCCATATCATTCCACATCATCCAAAGCAAAGACGGATGCTTCCTTGTTAGGGGTGGGCTCTCAGAGATCCCAGGATGAGGTCGACGATGAAGATGAGTTCTTGATTCAGCATTTGCTCCAAGCTCAAGCGAGTCCTGGTCCCCAGTCGGCTCATCACCATCCCCAACAGCAGCCTCAGCAGCAGTCTCAACAAACCCAGCCTCCGCCCCAGTCAGTACCTTCTAGTAGTGACTCCGGTAAGGGCATGAATTATGACATGGGGAAGACCTCAGAGGAAAGGTACCACCCTCAGAGTGTTATACGTACCCACAGTGCCACAACTGCTGCAGGGGTTGGAAACGCAGGTTCTTCGGGGTCCATCTCGGGGCTGGACAACCAGCTGGAGATGTCACTAAAGAAACAGCATCAACATCACCACCAACAGCAGCCACAGCAGCAAAGAAACGAGAGGACGGTTGGTAGCAGCAGAAGCAGCAGTGGAAGAGGCAGTGCTGAGCAAGTGCACTCCCACCTCCATCACCATGACAACCTTGGTTCTGTTGTCCACTATGGCAGAGGTGATCCCTACAGCCAGCACTCCCTTGGTCCCCAGCACTCCTCACATAGTCAGCATGTGGGTTCCCACTCACAGATGCCCCCTCACTCCCAAATCGACCTCCAAAAGAAGTCACAGGAGCGCTCAGAAATCCCATACCCTCGAAAAACTCCAGAGCTCCAGCAGCAGCATTCTCAGTCCCAAGCTCAGTCCCTGATGGACTCTCCTACCGACCAGTCCCGTCAGCCACCGCACCTACTCCAGTCGGTGCTGTCCCACACCACGCGCAATAAACTGGAGCCTCATCAGCAGCACCACAAGATGGAATCTCATCGGCAACATCAGCAACACCCCAAAATGGACTCCCACTCTCAACACCAACAACACCAGAAGATGGACTCCCATCAGCACCCGCAGCACCACAAAATAGATTCTCATTCTCAGCACCAACAGCACCATAAAATGGACTCTCATCCGCAGCAGCAGCACTCCATAAGTCAGCAGCAGCAAGCTGTCATGGAAAGCACTGGTGGTCGACTTGGCTCAAGTAAGCATCAAGCTCCATCTCAGTCCCAAACCACCCAGCTCCAACTCCAGCTGCAGTCCCAGGCTTTGGAAGTGGCAGCGGCTCACTACAACCACGGCCCCCATCCACACGAGCAGAGTCAGGTCAAGCAGAGCTCTGTGGTCTCCTCTCTGGACATGCTGGAGCGCTCCCTTTCCCAGACGTCCAGCACAGATGTTGGTGTCGCCGATGACCGACGCGGTGGATCGGGCAGTGCAGGGAGGAGTGGGGGAAGCGGTGAGCGGCACAGGCAGCAACAGGAACCCCCACGGCAGCACCCACCGCACCACCACCCGCAGCAACACTCTGCCTCTGAACTCCACTCCTTCCTCACCGAGCCGGACATGGGCCTGTCCACGCCGTCTCACATGCACCATCTTTCTCAACATCACACGCAGCAGCAGCAACAACAGCAGCACCCAAGCTCTCAGCATCAACAGACCCACTCCCACCACCCTCTCTCCCAACCCCACCCACAGCAGACTCCTCACTCCCACCATATTCCCCCTCCATCCGCCTCCGCCCACTCTCAACCTCAGTCCGATCAGCAGCAGCTCAGTTCACAGCAGAGCCAGATGGAGCAGCAGCGCTCGGAACAGCACCAGTTTGACACGGTCAGCCCCGTGGAGAAAGCGGACCAGAACCAGCAAAGCAACCGCTTTGTTCCCCTGACTTCTATCTGCTTCCCAGACTCCCTCCTTCAGGATGAAGATCGCTCCTTTTTTCCTGGAATGGAGGACATGTTTTGCGCAGAGGACTACAAGTCGAGCTGTGCAGGCGGCGGAGGACCAGGCCAGGAGGAGATGAATGAAGCCAGAGAAGGACTGGATTCCATGAAAACCGGACAGAGCGGAGGGGGTGCTGGAGGAGGCAGCGGGCCTAGCTATGACCTCATGGGTCACCATGGTGGAGATCAGGGTTACGAGCCATACTGTCATGGCCTGGAAGAACCCAGCAACAACACTATGACTTTGGATCTGGACTCTCTTAAAACACACGAGCTTCCATCTACGGTCAACACAGAGCAGCTGGGTTTAATTCAGTCCCAGGGCCCAGCCATGGGGATGGCCTCCAATACTGCTGGTCAACACAACTCTGGAGCTAAACTGTCTTCTGGACCAGGAGGTACTAGCTCAGGAACAGGTTCTGGGGGCCTTCAGTCCCCCATCTTCTGCTCGTCTCGTCCTAAAAAACTTCTCAAATCCAGCTCCTTTCATCTGTTAAAAGAAAGGAGGGACCCTAACACATTGCCTAAGAAGAGTTACGCTCAAGAATACGAATTTGAAGACGACGAGGATAAGGCTGACCAACCAGCTGAGATCCGGCTGAACAGTCGCAGGCTGCCTGACCTACTACCAGATCTAGTGTCCAGTTGTAGAAAGGGAGGAGGAGGTGGATCGCTTAGCCCTTTAATGAGTGACATCGACTTCTACCACTCCTCTGGTTACACCTCTTTGGGTTCTCACTCTATCCTGCCGCCAGATGGACCCAAGAAGAGAGGACGAAAGCCCACGAGGCCCAAAAGAGAGGGCCCTCCGAGGCCAAGGGGAAGACCCCGCATCCGCCCCATGCCTGAGCCCTACACCCCACGTGGCATGCTGGGGGATATGGGCGGAACGTCAGCCGGAGGCGGGTTCAGCGTAGAAGGAAGGGGCCGAGGCAGGGGCAGAGGAAGCAGGGGCAGAGGAGGAAGGAGGGAAGACATGTACATGGAGATGAGCGGGAAAGACCAGGAGCAGATGCACCCCCACCACCTCCATCAGCAACAGCAGCTCCATCACCAACCCCAACAGCACGAGCCCATCCCGCCTCTCAAGGTCAGTGTCGAAGAACTCGGAATCAAACAAACTTTACTCCGGTATTTGTGGAAAACTCTGTTTAAAAATGAACCAGGATGCTTATAAAACACTGGTTTAGTTACTAAACAAGGACTAACAAGCAGAAGTTAATCAGTTCAAACCCAGTATGAGAGTTAAGTGAACCATCTGAGGTGCTGCAGCTGCTCATCCTTCAGCACCATCTTTTACTACTCTGCTGATTCAGCCCTTTTACATATTAATATTAGGGGTTTATAAACATCAAGTCATTGTTTTTTTTATACGTTATTCCTGTTGTGTTTCTGTCTTCAAATAAATGTAGATTTCATAACTAAGTAAACAAAGATATAATGCTATCAAGAATTTTGATTTCCGTGAAATCTTATGGATCTTTAAACAGAGAAGTGAACATCATCACTCGTTTTTTATACTACTTTGTTTGGTGAACTATTTAGCTATTTATAGAAATTGGCTGCTGGTCTCCAGTTGTCTGTGAATCCAGTATGATGCGACGTTCATTGCTGGATATTTGGGAGGGAGATGAGGACGGGGAAGCTGAGCTGGTCATGTGATCCATCAGAAGCTCCCAACCTGATTACTGAGTTCATTTACATTAATATTTATTTATTTGATAAAAAGACACGTTTTTTTTTTCTAGTTTAGTGATTTTCACTGTTGTCATTTAGTGTTTGGCCAATCTGTTGGTATTTAATGCAAGTTATTTAAACTATGCAGAAGATTACAGAATGTACAACAGGATATTTATCTTTTGTTTTTCCTTTTCAGATCAAGTTACCGATTTCTAGCCTGTCGTCCTCGGATGCCTTGCTGAGGACAGACTCTTTGTCTGGCACTGACCCTGCTTTGTCAGACGGCTCCGTTGGCTCGGCTCCCTCACTTGGTTTAAGTCCTGGACCCCCCTGCAGTGCAGAAAGCACCAGAAGCCAGGATAAGAACAAAGCGAAAAATCAAATGATAAGTGAAGGAATGGATGAAGATGGACTAGAAGAACGGGTAAAGGCAGAAGGCTTGTTATCCTGCAGAGCTGCAGCGAGTGTCTGAAAAGTGTTGAGTCACAGTCTCTGTGTTTCTTCCAGGGAGATGAGAGGGACTCTGAGTCTAAGGCCGGCTTTGTTGCTTCCTTCCTGGACTTCCTTAAGACAGGGAAGAGGCCTCCAGGGTTGGACATCTCTCCAGGAATGGAACCTGACAACGTTGAAACGTCCCCATGTAAAGCAGGAGGCTTGCGCCCTCTGTCCCCCGCACCACCTCCCCCGCCGCCTCCACCTCCGTTTGGTGATAGTGAGGGTAACGGGGGCCTTGCTTTGGGCAGTTGTCCCAGCCCCAAGCGCTTAGAAGATGAGCTGAAGAGGAACCTCGAGACTTTGCCCTCTTTCTCCTCTGATGAGGAAGACTCGGTTGGAAAGAACCAGGACCTCCAGAAGAGCATCTCCTCCGCCATTTCGGCTCTGTACGACACCCCCCAGATAAGCTCGAATATCCAGCCCCCGTTGGCTCCTCCTCCCCCTCAACCGCAGCCCGCGCAGCCACCCCTTACCCCCATAATGCAGCCTCCCACATTAAGTCCACAGCCAGCAGTGAACACGCCACACATGCAGCCCCAGTCCGATGAACCGCACCTCCTTCAGCCAGAAGGTGAGGAGATGGAAGACAACAAGGAGGAGGAGATTGAGGAGGACAAATGCACAGAACGGGAGGAGGACGGTGAAATGGCAGAAGACAGGGAACCACAACTTGAAACTCTGGGACCTCCGAAACTTGATGGTAGGAAATGGCATTGGCTGTTTTTGCCATTTTTCCATTTTTTGAACAGAGGACTTTTTAAATTGTCTCTATATTTACTATGACACAATGTTCACTGCTAGTTTATTCATGTTTTGGTGTTTTTCTTTTTCCCTCCAGCGCCTCTATCTGAGATTCCTCCAGAACTTGCAACTCCAGAGCCTACCTCTGCTCCTCCGTCTCCTGCCTCATCCTCCTCTCCTTCTCATTCCCCCCTTCCTCCTCTCTCGCTCCCCTCACCTTTACCTCGACCAGAGGACCCACAGGAGGTCTCACAACCTCCGAGCCCGGCCACTTCAAAATCCCTTTCTCCGTCACTCCCCCCGACCGCCATTGCTGCCGCTGCTACCACTGCTGCTCCTCCTGCGCCTCCTCCCGAGCCGGCCACTCCTCCTCCCACCTCTTCTCCACCTCCAACCATTCAAAAAGAATCTCCTTTGCCATCGCCGGAGTCCCCAGCATCTCCCGCTTCCCCTGAAGAACCTCCAGCTCCAAAGATCACCTCACTGCACCTCGCCCAGAAGCAAGAAGATGCCGCTATTGTGGGGGAGAGTGAGGAGGACGAGAGTGAGAGTGGAGGAGAGGGAATCTTCAGAGAGAGGGACGAGTTTGTGGTCCGAGTTGAAGACATTCGAACTCTTAAGGTATGTCTGTGTGGGATGAGTATCAGTTTGCTTTGTATTACATGTAAAAGTCTGCTTTTAAACTAAACTTGATTCAGCTGGATTCATTCAAACTGATCTCTTCTTGAAAATAATATATATATTTATATATTGTATAAAATAAGTAATCTTAAAATTGAATTTGTGAGGATTTCTTTATTCAAATCGTTGTGAATCAGGAGCAGACGAGAAGATGTTGCTGGAGAAGGGATGTAGGGCTGACAAAGAAGCTATTAGGTCAAGAAACATTCTGATGCATCCACCTGTTGACAAGTAGATCCTTTTACGTCTATGTTTTCCTCATCTGGTTGAAAACTGTATAGCTCCCATATTTTCTTACAATTTTTGTTGCATCGGCAATGTTGGATTGGGGATGTGAGGGGCTGTAAGCTAGTGGAGAGAGTGTGAACAGATGGGTTATGGGAAATGAGGGTGTGCTTAGTCCGTGCAAACAGCCCCCCCACAACGTAGAGGCAAATTTCTAACAAACTGCTGCCGCTCTGCAGAAACTATGTCCCTAGAAAACGACACAGATTTTTGATTGAGGCTAAAAACAGCATAATCATAATGAAATGGCCACCAAAATAGATCAAAAAATGATTGGAGCGGGACTTTAATGTGAGAATTACCTCATAGAAAATATAATTTATGCTGAAACTGTTTTTCTTAACCAAACTAAACAGATTTTATCGTTTTTTTTGACCAAAAAATGAATGTTTAGTCAGATCTTGATGAATTGTCAAGTGATTGACCTTGTGAGTCCAAATGGAATCGATTGAGTAGTTTGGCGGTGTCACCCAGGCCCGCTCACTGCAAAGCAGCAACTTACCGACTGTGGGTCTGTGTTTGTGCACAGTTGGCTCTGCAGACAGGCCGGGAGCCTCCACCCATCTGGAGGGTCCAGAAAGCTTTGCTGCAGAAGTTCAGCCCAGAGATCAAAGATGGACAAAGACAGTTCTGCGCCACAAGCAACGTGAGCAAAACCCGTCGGCAAAAAGCAACCAAATCTATACGGTGTCATGTTAATGTTGATGCTGATTGGAGATTTTTCTGGTGTAGTATCTTGGCTACTTTGGAGATGCAAAGAGGCGGTATCAACGAATATACGTGAAGTTTCTGGAGAACGTCAACAAGAAAGACTATGTGCGAGTGTGTTCCCGAAGGCCGTGGCGCCGAGCTCCTCCAGCCCTCAGGTAATTTTTATTTCCTAGAATGATCTGGACATAAACCATGAAGTACATGTCTGTTGAAGCTGTTAGAGGCTTATTAAGTTTTACTGTCATCATGTCCCTCAGAAGACCGTCTCTCCCCAGACTGGCATCTCCTCCTGCCACTCAGGTGCCGCCAAAAACCGGGGAGAAAGAGGAGCGAGTGAGTCCGGTGCTGCAGCGCGAACAGAGAGAGAAAACAAAAACGGCAGCAGCAAAGAAACACCGAGAGGGAAACGAGGTACCAGCTGTTGTGCCAAAACCCAAGGAGAAGGAGGAAGAAAGGTATCCTGACAAAGAGAGGGAGGACGAGGAGAAGCCGGTGCAGCCCCAGCAGGATAAGGTGGAGAAGCGGGTGCAGCTTCAGCAGGAGAAGGCGGAGAAGCGTCTGCAGCAGCAGCAGGAAAAAGCAGAAAAGCGCATGCAGCTGCAGCAGGAGAAGGCGGAGAAGCGGATGCAGCTGCAGCAGGAGAAGGCGGAGAACCGCGTGCAGCAGGAGAAGGCGGAGAAGCGAGCGCAGCAGCCGCCTCTTGAGAAGGTGGAGAAGCGATTACAGCCACTGCAAAAGGTGGAGAAGCGGGTCCCTCCGAAGCAGGAGAAGGTGGAAAAACGCGCAGGCGCCACAGAACGTGCTAGAACAAAGGAAGACAAAAAAGCACTGGAGAGGAAGGAGAGGGAAAAGGCGGAGCGGCCACCCAAATCCAAACCAGCCAAGGTGAAGGCAGAGCCCCCTCCTAAGAAGAGAAAGAAGTGGCTGAATGTACCTTCATCAGTACCATCATCATCGGAATCTGACTCCTCAGATGAGGTGGCTAGTGAAAATGAAAGTAAGATGAACTGAAAGAAAAAGATTGAATTTTTAGCGTTTTATCGTAGAGTAGAAGTAAAAATGAAGTTCTCGTCCTCCCAGTGCCAGTAAAAGGTGGAGTAAACAACCGTGCCATGAGGGAGATGTTCAGGAGTTATGTGGAGATGCTGGTGAGCACAGCTCTGGACCCTGACATGATCCAAGCCCTGGAAGACACAGATGGTGAGAACTGCAAACACTTTCACTCCACTCAGCCAAATCTGACATCTGATGGGACGGCTTTTAATATTTCCACTGTTTCTCAGCTGTTTTTATCAATATTATTCTTTAATTTTAACATATTAAGTCAATATTTCTAGCTGCCAACTGAACACATTTCCTTGTTTTGCTTTTAAATCCACAAACACTAAGTATGATGAGAAAAACCTCTCAGATGGCTCTGCAGCCAGACAGAAGTTGCTCAGCGTGCTTTGCTTTTAGCATCAAAATGATTGAAAGCTGCATGCATGACGACATTTCCTTTCTATCGATCGGCGTTCAGATGAGCTTTACCTACCTCCAATGAGGAAGATCGACAGTATCCTGAGCGAACAGAAGAGGAGGTTGTTAAGGAGAGTCAGTATGAGCTCGCAGCATCAGGTAATCTGACATCTGATAATGTTAATTATTGTTTTATTAATTGATAAATACATGTATTGGCTTACATTTTTTCCCCCGTTTCTTTTGACAATACTTTATATATCTTTTTTTTTCTTATAAAAAATGAATATTTCATATTTTTAAATATATATTTTTATTTAAAAGTAATTCTGTCCTCAAAATGGCAACATCTTTACAGAGAAAACATCTGTTTTAAAGTAAATTGCAATTGTTCCCTTTTTCTGTCTGTTCCTCTTTTGTCTGCTTATTTTTTTCTTTCTTCTTTCAAACTCTGTTCTGCCCATCCACAGGAGGTTCTGCATGCTTACCCCCAAATTATTGTGGATGCCCTGGATACAGGCGTGGTGAGGGTGCGGCTAAGCGGTGACGCTTACAACCGCAAGACCCTCAACAGGGTGAAAAAGGCTCTGCCTAAGCCACAGGTGCGTCTGCCAACGGGCCATGCTTTCACCTGTAAACGAGCTGAGTTCGGTTGCCGCGTAGTGAATCCAAATAACAGCCACGATGGCTGTCATTTGAGCTTCATGACGTTTTTAAATCACGACAAACCTGGCCAGCTGCACCTCTGCTAGGATCTGTGCGTCTCATAGTTGACTTGTGTTTTTAGAACTGGTCTTTTCTCTGCTGTTTGCAGTCAACTTGAATCAAATCCAACCAGGATTTACTTGAGCAAACAGATTTTGCTGTTAATTTGTAGTTTTTAAATTAAAGAAAAAAGAAAGTAGTTGTTGTTGTGATACTTTTAGGTTCAGTTTGTCGCCATAAGGAAGAAAGACGACGGGGAAACCACACGTTTGACTAAATTAGCCTTAGAGCGAGCGGCAGCTGTTCTTGGTTTTGAGTTCTGCTGAACCTAAAACTTACATTTCTACTCCTTTTTTTCATGATCATGTTTCTTCATATTGATCAAATGGATAACCAGAATGTCTTTCTTCTAGGACCTTAAACTCTCGTCTGAGACGTACCGAATCTACAGTCTCTACCACTCCTTGCATCATTATAAATACCACACCTTCTTACAGTGCAAGAAAGAGGTAAAGTGAAATGCTTTTGGGGGCTTTTTGACTGCCTCCTGTAACTTGACACTTTTTGTTTGGTGACCGTTAACTAAAAAAAATAAAAAAAATGTCTTCTTCTTTCTCAGACTAACACCATAGAACAAGCAGCCGAAGACCCCGGCCAAGAAGAGGTTGTACAGCAGTGCATGGCCAACCAGAGCTGGCTGGACACCCTCTTTAGCTCCTTCATCGAGCTGCTGACTCTCAGCACCAAAGTCTGAGATAACGTCATTTAAGGGCAGACATTGAATAGAAGATTTAAGAAAGAAAAAAAAGCAAAAATAGAGATGGATTCCACTGTACAGCCCCCGTCCCTCTTCAGATCTCATAAGAAACCAAGGATCGTTTTTTTTTTTGAGGCCCTCAGGGGTCTATTTTTACGTGACCTTGGACACTGGTCTCTCTTTTTATTTCTTGTCGTTGATCAGTGACTTTGAAAGAAAAAAAGTGTTTTGTTTTTTTTTCCTTTTATGAGAAGGGAACCCCCATCTACTTTAGGGGTTAACCAGGGGCTCAAAAAGAAGAACTGACTTTTCTGGGTGGAGTTGGAAAAACATACGGCGGGAAGACAAAAGTTGTGGAGCCACAAACACCAAGTCGAGAGAAGAGCCATCAGCATCCTATTAACTCTGTGTCATAAAGACAATAGTTCAAAGAGAAACTACTATTGCTTAGTTTTTACATAAATTATTTTTTTGAAAAGACTAACATCATCCGTTGGCTTTTGAGAAGTGTGGAAGAGGATGAGAGTGATTTTTAGCCAGCAAGTGCGATCATGGACTCATCTATAGAGAGAAACATAAGTGTTAATAAATGCTCCCTCGCGTCGTCATCCTGTGTTATGTGAAGGGCAGCACCAGTCAGCTGTGTGATAATATATAAACGCATTTTTATTATTTATATGAGGAGGTTTTTAACTTAAGCTCTCACAAGTGCTGGTTTGCTGCCCTAACATTTTTAAATGCCTATTTTGTGTTTTATTTCGTTCCCCCACATGGGATCAGTATACAATCATAACCCACATATTCAAGTCGTCTTCCCTTCTATACAAAAGAGCAGACGTTGACAGAAATATTGTATTAAATACAGTGGGTGTAAAATAAAAAATAAAAAAAAGTGGTTAGAAAACATTGGGAACTCAACATTGTGCTTCAGTTCAATCATCCGTCATGCCGGTGCAAAGAAAAAGAACTATTTCTTTCCCATGTGGGAAGGAGGAGTATAAATAAGTAATATTTAAAGAGGAAATAGTCATTTCATTTTTATCATTTTGATGTCTGTGCATACTATGGCTTATTTTGAAAACAATCTAATTTTCCATAAAAAAGGGAAAAAAAAAGATATGTAAATAGTGTACAGTTCTTGATGAAATTCTTTGTTCTTCTGTACAATAACACTCCTGTATTTGAGAAACAAATAAAATCTACAAAGAACAATTGGTTTCATTTCCATGTATGGTGCGGATGCTTAACCCTCCTGTTATGTTGTGGGTCAAATTGACCCGGCAGTCAAACTGGAGGTACAAGGATGTCTTATTATAAGTAGTATTGCTTTTTTTGCAGCTGTGAGACATAGTTCACCCTATTCACACACATAGACACACCCACACACACACAGGTGCCTAGGTGTAATGACTTTTGATAGGAACCATTTATGTTCTCGCGGGAAAACTCAACCCACTTTCAGTGGACACTCAACAGGATAGAGGCAAAACATATAGAAGATTCTCTTCAAGGGAGTCCTTCCAACATTACACAGGCAGACCTTTAGAAAATGAGCAACAGAAGCAGAACGATGATAGTCCAGGAGGCTGTGGAAGTCATCATTGATCATGATCAGAAGACTATCTTGAGGTAAATTCTGATTCTAATAATTCTGATTTTGAACCAGATGAGGGAATTTTTATTCCTGGTCTTCCAAGCAAGACATTCATATCAAAGAATGGTGAAATACATTGGTCTTTATCCCCAAATATGCGTCAGAAAAACCTGTCCGCAGAAAAAATAATAAAGACAGTGCCAGGGCCCACTAGGATGGTAGTGACTCATGTGACCATGCCAATTCATTCAATCTAATTCAATTCAATTCAATTCCATTCAATTGTATTTGTATAGCCCAAATTCACAACAACAGTTGTCTCAATGGGCTTCGTATCGGTAATTGAAAAAGTAAAACATAAAATCACAGTAAGGAAAAACTCCTGGAAAAAAACGGATTCCGGAAAAAACAAAGAAACCTCAGGGGTGCCCACATGAAGGAGGCATCCTCCCCCAGGACGGACAGGGGATTTACCAGAACTCATAGAGAAGAATTAACTTATCTAACCCTACAACTACATATTTAAAGTCCAGCAGACGAGCTTCATCCAGACGGAGTTGGGGGGACGGCCGGGGGGGTCAAGACAAGCATGACCTGTGCGAAATGTGCAGAATTAATTTGCACAAAGCACAGTGTGATGACTGGTCACTCTTGTGCTGTGTATATGTACACACACACACAACTTCATATTGCGATTGCTTGTCTGTTGTATTGTGATTTTGTTTTTTTCTGGTTCACAGTGCATGTATGTAAAACAAAATTTCAAGATTATGTTTCAATGTTATGTAAAACTATAGTATTTTATATGGTAGTCTTTCAAAAGTAATACAGTAGTGAAAAATTCAAAAAAAGTTAGAACATGTGTATTTTTAAGAAAAACGAATGAATTATTTAATAATTGAACCACTTCCTGTTAGAGGTAAGGTACACCATTTCACTAGGTTTTTGAAAGAATAATTGGTAATGGAGTAAGTGATGATATATTCACACTGCTTTTTAGGATTTTTTGGGTTTCAGACATCTTTTAATTAATAAAACCTTCACCGGGTCAAATTGACCCAGGAACATCATCTCTGTGCCTCACAAACGAACATAACAGGAGGGTTAAATAGTTGTGACTTTTGAGTTTACAGGGCCAGAAGGTAAAGCTTGATAGATTTGACAGTTAAATGTTTAAAAGCTAATACAGGAAATTAATTAAGTTTTAACAAAATAGTTTAACATAGGCAATAGTGGTTTTTATAGTACTCAAGTATAACTTGATTGTTTTTATGCCTAACAGTATTTAAGAAAAACTTTATTAACAAAATTGACGATACAATAACAGACCAAATTTGACAAAGGAAGAAAACAATAAATGATAGAAGTCAAACAAAATTATAGAGTCCATTACTATTCATCACAAACTTAAAAAGATGGGGAGAAAAAAGTGGCTTCACCGATAATGCAAATCATATTTTTCAATAAATAATTCTTCACAGTGGACGTCCAGGTCCAGGAACAGCCATACTCATTTGTGCGCTTGCGCAGTGCCCGAAGCATGTCTGACGTCACGTCGGGAAAACGAAACCGAAGAATCGGAGTTTCCCGAGAATAAACGGCTGCGATGAAAAAAAAGTTAAAAGCATGACAGCATAAAAGGAGTCTGTCATTTAAATACTGGCTTGTTCGTGCTCACATTGAGTGACAGTAGAAATCTGACCGCGTCAACAGCTGCAGACAGTCATATCGGCAGCTGCACCAACACTGAACAGGTACGAGAGGAACTATTACTTTTCTGGACTTCATACGGACATAGAAAACATTTTACAATCAATTATAAGTCCTCCAGGGACATTTCTTCAAGAAAATCGAGAAGTTGTTACTTTTATCAGCTGTTATAGTCTTTATTTAGTTTAAATGAAGTGTATTGTTGTGATTGAATTACTTCCTCTTTTCTGACTTCTTTACTTCGTAAGTAAGTCTGATGCATTTACTGAATCAATGGCATTAAATTAGTATTTTAAAATTGTGTGCCCCTCAGAGTAAGGAATGTTGGAGAACCATACGTGTTTTCAAAGTTTTTAAGTCAATATTTATAAATGTGTACTATTTTCCTCTGCTTGGTTCATAAAATGCATGAAATCTTGAAATAATTCAAATAATTTGTATTATAATCATCATGATTTCCTATTTTGCATGGTTCTATGTTTTCCTTGTATTTCTTTGTCATATAATGCCAGTGTTTTACACTTAGATGTTAGAACATAGACATAAACAAGGAATTCCTTCTATCTGATATTGTGGTCAGTTTTTGAGCTTTTATCATATCTTCTTGTAGAAATGGCTCACCCTAAACCTCTCCTGATGCCTTGGCTGTGGGCCAAAATTGAAAACGCTGAATATCAAGGTGTTGCCTGGACAAACGCAGAGAAAACAGAGTTCTCAATCCCATGGAAACACGGTCTGAGAGGGGATTCCTCCGACACGGATGTTCTCATCTTTAAGGTTGGATTTCAGCGGGCAGTATATTATTGCGCATAGGATAATTCATTATTTAAGCACGTTAATCTGTCTTTGTGTGCATTTAGGCTTGGGCTGAGGTGAGCGGCAACGGTCGAGCTCAGGGAGATCCCTCACACTGGAAAAGAAACTTTCGCAGCGCTCTTAGAGTTAAGGGCTTCACAATGGTGTCAGACAACAAAAATGACAATGCTAACCCCCATAAAATATATCGCTGGCCAGAAGAGTCTTCTTCACGTGGTAAGGATCTAAATAGGGAAAGCAATACAAGAAAAAAGGGTTATTCTGAGTGTTATATGCATTATTGCTGTTTTCTTCCTCATATTTGCTAGATTTAAAAGGTCTTTTATCATAAAAATCAGTTTGATAATGGTTGTATTTGTCACGCAGAAAATATTCTGGGTGGGCCACAAGCTCCCTGCTCCGCTCCATCCGGATGCATCCACTTGCAAAAACATAGATCCATGTCTTCGTTTTCCTCATCTGAGCTGGGATCTATGGAAGCGATTCTGTAGCATAATTAAAAATAAAAGTCAAAACCAGAAATGTTTTTTATTTTCAAAATGAAGCTGCATTTGTTGACTCAAAATGAAAATGAAAAAGCAATACTTCAAAATGCTTTTTTAATTTCTACTTAAAAACCGCTTATTCTGTGTCATAATTAAAGTGAAAATGTAAAGAGGGGATTGCATTTGCGTTTTCAAATTCACCAAGCAAAATCTGTAGCAAAATTCAATACCAGTCAGCATTTCCATGGGGGAGGCGGGGCGATGACGTCAGTGCTCACTCGGTGTGGCTACATGCTCTGCACAAGCAAAGCATGTCTGATCAGCGCAGCCGGAGTCTTCGTGTTTGTGTGAAGGGAAGTGAAGGTTGATTTGTAACGTTCAACGCTCCGGAGGACGATTCGGAGCCTTAGTGTGACCGTGTCTCCTGTGAGAACCGAGTGTCTGAGCAGAGGAGTAGCTTTGTGGCGGCTTTTGAAGGCGGAAGTGTGCTTCGGGCACTCCTGAGAAACCGTGCACTCATGTGAATTTGTGTTTTCAATCGTGTCCAGACAAAATAAAGGCGGAAGTTTTTCCCCACATATTTACAGCCAAGATGCACATTGTGGCATTATGCCCGCAGTACGGAGTTTAAATGCATCAGACGCTAAATGTTGTTGTTGACACGTATATTAGCCTGATCCTAAACCTTTCTCTTGAATCTTATGATTTTTTTATTTTCTTTGAAACAGTAATTATAAATCTGGTTTTATTTTTTTCCCCTCTCGGGTTAACGCAGAACAGCAAGTTTTCAGACTCGGTCAGTGAGAGAGAGGAAAAACCGCCGCCTGCAGCGGCCGTCATGCCTGGAAGCTGAAGCAGAGACTCTCTGGGAGAATCTCTGAGATGAACTCGAACACGGAAACATGATTGCCATGTAGAAATCTTTTTAATAAATAAACCTGATCTCTCCACATTCTCCGTGTCTACCATGCACTGTAAGTGAGATAGTGAGCGACACAGACACCGCTCCATGTAGCGATCCGGCTAAAAACATTAGCTGGTAGCTCCTCCCACACTCGGCCTGGTGCGTTCACGGAGCTCCAGTACATGGAAGCTTCGCAGAACTCCAACAGCCACACAGTCCGGTAATATATTTTCATGAGAAAATAAGAAATGCCAAACCGACCCTAAAATCATCTAAATTTTGCCTACCCACCTAAAGCCATTTTACCAGCAAATTTAGAACCAAAACCGCCCAATCTGGCAACACTGCCTGGAGGGCAAAGAGCGCAGAAGAACAGTGAGCACTGACGTCATCGCCCCACCTCCCCCCCTGGAAATGCTGACTGGTATTGAATTTTGCTACAGATTTTGCGTGGTGAATTTGAAAACGCAATCCCCTCTTTGCATTTTCACTTTAATTATGTCACAGAATAAGCGATAGTAAAGAAGAAAATGACAAAGCATTTTGAAGAATTGCATTTTAATTTTGAGTCATTTGATGGAGTTACATTTTGAAAATGAAAAAGCATTTCTGTTAATCCATTTTAATTGTCAAATTAGACATTTCTAAATGAATTTCGCTCCACATTTTCCAGAGAACCTTTTGAAAATGAAATGTCAAATACCATTTACATTATCACTTTAATTAAGTGACAGAAGAAGCGATGTTGAAGAAGAAAAATAAAAAGCGGTTTGGCGGATTGCTTTTCTTTTTAATTTTGAGTCAACAAATGCAGCTTCATTTTGAAAATGAAAAAGCATTTCTGGTTTTGACATTTATTTTTAATTATGCTACAGAATCACTTCCATAGGCGTCTGGCTCAAAACTGTACGACTGGAAAGCTCCAATATTTCTCTCCAATATTGTTGCACCGATAATGTTAGGTTGGGGATGCGAGGGGCTATAAGCTAGCGTGTAAACAGATGGATGACGGGATGTGGGGGTGGTCCCACCAACAATTGAGAGGTGAATTTCTGATGAACGACTGCCGCTCTGCAGAAACCATGTCCTAGAAAAATGATAATTTGGCTAACAACGTTGTAATCCTAAGTAAAAGACCATTTAGAAAATAAATCAAAAGATGATCAGAGTGGGGAGTTTACAGAGGAATAATGAAAACAGGGGCATTCTGACTGGAAATAAGGATTAAAGACATGATAAATGGTAAGAAGAAAAACGACGTTTTCTGTCTTACAGCTTGTTTTGCTGCTGGATCCCAAGAACAAACTGACAATAACGTCTACAACAACTTTATTGTCGTAGACGTAAGTAAACACAAAAGGTAAAAACTGAGGTTGTGTCCGAATTCCCTCACTACTCACCACATAGTGCGCTATGTCGTCATTTTGTAGGGGTGTACGAAACTCTAATTCCAAATTCCAGTGCCCTGGAAACTTCCCAGAAGTTTCTGCGAAAATGTAGTGTGCATAGTGTGCTCACTAGATTAGCAAATATAGACCACAATGCATTGCTTTTAAATGATTTGTCACTTGGTAAAAATGTTCATCTTGTAAGCCGTTTTGTCCCTATTCGCGGTCACGGGGCTGCCTGGGGACATCCTGGACAGGTCACCAGTCTGTCGCGGGGCCACAATCACTCACCCATGCACACTCACATTCACACCACAAGTTAGAGTAACCAATTAACCTATGAAGCATGTTTTTGGTAAAAATGTATTTACATTTTTTTAATAAATCATACAAGTTTTCATCATCAGATCATTGTGGATTCATAAATAGTCTTTGCAAAATGTTCCTATTAACTACGTTTTTACTTTGGCAAATGGGTGACCTCATGTTTGTCATCAAAAAAAAAAAAAAAGGTAATGAGCATGGTGTCTGAGTTGCGTTAGGGGTAGTAGTGAGTGAATTTGGACACAGCCCGACTGTAACATGACTGTACACAGACTTGCCTAAAGGTGTACTTGTGATTCTCAGAACCAATTGGTCGACTTCACAGAGGATGCTCTTTACCTTCCTATAGAAGATTTAATACCAGGTACTGAAGTTTTTAAAGGATTCATTTTATGTTGTAAAAGATTAAAAGAAGACAATTAAAGATAATAAAAACAGTTGGATATATCTCCTAACTCATCAATATTTGACTTCAGGCTGCATAGCCGGTGAGGATATCCTTCAGGAGTGTCTGAGGGGCCTGAACATCGACTCTGAAGCAGGTAGTGTCATCGGCACTTCAGCATGAGCAGCAAACAGAGAGCATCCTCTGTACTTTCCAACAGGCAGCCTAACTTTCTCTCTAACACAGAAGGAATCACAGGATTCGAGCCTCCTCCTGAGCAACAACAGCTGCAGAATCACGCCCTGATTGGTGGACCCCCGTTGCCCGGGCAACAGCAGGATCCAGTAATGTTTGTGGGTGCAGCCGGTGAAACTGGGTTGCCTGAGCAACCAGCATGTCCACCGAGTAGAGCTGAGGGAGGGGTTGATGGTGATGAGGCCACTGCACTCTTCATGGATACAATGCACAGGACTCAAGATGGAAATAGCATCAGTAAGTTGGGAGGCGCTCTTAGAAATGCCTCAGACCATTCAAACGTAGAGTCCTTCGTTTGATCATCAAATGGTAAACTTTGAGAACATTGATTGTAATTTCCTGTTTCTGAATTCTTAAGAGACTCAATTCAGGATACTGATGTACTACAGAGGAGTGAAGGTGTCTGAGAAGCTAGTAGAGAATGAAGCTGGATTCCGCTTAGTCTACAGGTAAGCAGTGAAATGATGTTATATTCAAGCAAACATGGCTGACAGTGATAAGCAAATAGTCCTCAGTCCACCTTAAATCAACTCATTATTCAGTGTCGTTTAATAAAACACGCTGTTTTCCAGTTGAACATAGTTTGTGTTCATATAGTTGATTTGCTCAGAGAAAATGTGTTGGTCTCTGTGGTAATTTGTCACAAACACAATCTGTTAGTTTTCTTATTCAGCTTTTTTTTCCCCAACATCAGGCCTGAGCTCTTGGATTCGGTTTTGGACGTTCAGAACGGCCCCAGCCTGGTCTCTCTGCCAGGACCTGGAAATATGCTGGATCAAGTGCAAGCTAATCTCACCCAAAGGATTTTGAACACTCTAGGTGACGGCCTGGAAGTGGGCGTGTCCGGTCACTTGGTCTACGGCTGCCGACGGGGTGACACCAAAGTGTTTTGGAGCTTTTCCAAATTCGACACCAGCAAAACACCCCAAGAGGTGTCCAAGCTGAATCCTGCTACACTTTTCCACTTTAAGGACTTCTTGCAAGGTAAGATAAAGGTGCAATAGAAAAGGTGTCATGTGTGTGGAAGCCTTTTGCTAGAAAAAATAATCTGAATCTTCCCTTTAGGAATAATAAACTTTAGCAAAGGAGGTGACTGCCCCCCATGCTCCTTGTTCTTCTGTCTGGGGGAGAAGTGGCCAGACCCACAAAACAGACCTTGGACGAAGAAACTAATCACAATTGAGGTGATATTGCTATAAAATAATACATGGAGCAACACTTTTACTTGTAATTAATAAATCTAAGCAGTAGAAATGGTTAATGGGCAGTACTACCGGTTTGAACAGGTTATCAGAAATAAATCCAAACTTTACCAGTTGCAATATGTCTCAGATTTGATCTATTTCCATCAGTTTTGGTTCTTATTTCATTTCACTTCTGTGGTTTTCATGGTTGTGTTTTCTGTATTTATTTATATATTCATTTGTTTTTGTATTTCAGGTGGTCTTGACTTCGCTGGAGATACTAAAGAATATAGCGGTTGAAGGTGGCGCCTCCTCCCTGCAGTCAGTAGAACTGCAGGAGTCACTGGGGGAGATGATGGATCTATGCTGACACTGTGTCTGCAGAAAGACCCCATCTTCCCTTTTTTTTTTATTAATGGGAAAGCAGATTGGAAAAATTTTCTTCTGAACATTTAATCTTTTGATTCCATAATTCACATTTTTATGATCGTCGAATTTAACTGTAATTTTATTGAATAATGAGGTACTTTACAATTTTTAGCTTTTTTAATTCTATGTTTTGAATATTAGCATAACATTTTAATACGTTTTTTAAAGTTTGGAATAGTTCTTTGTTATGAATTGAAGTTGCTGCAGAAATTTCGCCGATCAAGTTTCTTTACAATTCTTGCACTACAGAGTAAAGTATTTATGTCTTCAAAAACTATTTAAAATGAATCAAAAACTGCAAGTTATTATAGCAATTATTATATTTGCTGCACAGATATTGCTATTGTACCAAACTGTTCCCTTTAAATGTGCATGTATTTTGAATGAGGAGCAGCAGCATTGATCTTGATTAAGGTAGAAAGGAGATGAATGCTTAAAACTCAAATGTTGCGTCTCAACCAAATCCTGTTAAAAGTGAGAGATGCAGATGCAAGAACATCTGGAATCAGCCACTACGCACTGCAGCATGCACCTCCCAGACGCAGTAGGTTTAAAAATATACTGGATGCTCTGCAGATATCATGAATGAACGATGCACCTCATGTGGCACATAATGAAAAAAGCTACTTTTTATTTCCAGATATGAAACCTTTATTGAGACACATAGTATAATAATAAAATCAATTGGTTATTAGCAACTACATTATAATAACTTGTAAGTGAAACCAATGTGAAAGCTGCGTTCTGTTTTACCATCTGGATCTTTTATTGAAATAAAGTCACGAAGTCTGAAAGATGTGAGCCTTTTTTTTCTTCTTTTTTCTGGGGTCAAACAGAATACTACAAGATTGTACACAGTTATGCACTGATAAACTTAAATACTTGGATGTTATCTGAGAATGACTCAAGCGAATCCCAAGTTTCAGTCCATATGTTCTTTCTCTGCCCCCTCGTCCGTCTCTGTTTCAGTCTTTGCATCCTCAGTCATGGGATTCTCTCCGACTCCTTGCAGGGGGACAAGTTTGCCTTCTTCATCCACTCCCATTGGCTGGATGATGTCATCTCTGCATGCAGAAGTGGAAAAGACACATGTATCATAAAACGAGGACTCTTTTGCACTTAAGTCTGCTATAAATTGACTTTTTCTTGGGTTGTTTTTATGGAGGTTTATCTCAAATGTCATCACATTTATGTGTGTGATTTCCTGACCTGGACAGCTTGCTGAAAAGTGTTATCAGTCTCTTGGCCTCCTCTTCCTTCTCCTCCTCTGTCATCCCCTCCATGGGGTCCGGCTGCGGTACCTCCATGCGTCCCGTCACCGGGTTGATGCGGTCTCTGACCTGCCGGTACTCCTCTGTGTCTGAATCCGAGTCACTGGAGTACTGGGCGCTGCTGCTGTAGTTCCTGACACCCTGACCCCCCAGCAGGCCTCTGGTGGCCAGCAAGCCGGCTGCATTACCGTAGCCTGTGTACTTGACAAAACGCCTCACTGTGTAAAAAAAAAAAAAAAAAGTAAATAAAAGCACACTTTAAGCTGATAGAGCAATTTCTGTTGGAGGATGGGTTATATTTACCGTTTTCCTTGCAGAGGACAAAGATAAGGTCAGCAGCGCAGTGTTTCAGGTCCGTGTCCAGGTGAGTCATGAGGCGAATGAGACGACTCTTCACTGTGTTGCCCTCTTCCGGTTTGTGGGATACATCTCTCAGAGGAGGCAGGATCTGATGAGCAGGACACATAATTGATTCAAGTTTTACTTGAAATTGCAAAACCATCTGCAAATCTGCAGGAAAACTAGCATCTCAAAACCAAAATAAGCAGATCAGGAAACATCAAATCCTCAGTAGCATTTAGAGGAAACACAGAGCTGAAATAATCTTTGATAGGTGAATAACCCGGCATTGCTCCAGGTGTTCCCCAGTGGAGCTGACATCAGTGTGTGTGAAACGATGAATGGGACTGTGGCCTTCTAAGAAGCTGGTAAAACGCTATATAAGTATATGCCATTTATCGCATTTCTTAAGGAAGTAAACTATAAAAGTAACACACAAAAGAACAACAAATTGTTGCTTTGACTTGGTAAAAATTTTTCGATATCAACTATTCATCACAAATGTGAGAATGGGCTTTGTAGCTGTATTTCTCACAAGAATGGCATGTACCTTGCCATCCTTTTTTCAGGGGCAGAACTAAAACCTTTTTACCTCTGACCGACCCACCTGCAGCCTCAGGTGTGTGTGTAAGTGTTTCTATCTGTGAATTAGAGAGAGTTTGTGTGTGGCTGTTGAGCTTTAACAATTCACGGGTCAAAAATGACCCATAGGTATAGTCTTAGTTACATGTGGTACATGTGGAAACATAAACAAAAGCAAAATATCCCTTTTTCTAATGATGAAACCCGTTTAGGAAAAGTCATACAATTTCAAATTGGAAAAAGGTAGATTAAGGTGTTTTTTTCTACACCTAAACAGGGTAGTGGGTCTCTTTTTACACACAACACAACACATGGGTTAAGTAATACAGCAAAAGTATAACATGAGGTTGGGTGTGAGTGACAAATCCTACATGTTTCCTGATGTAGAGCCGTGTTTCCCTGTGAGCCCTGCAGCTCTCCGTCAGCAGGTTGAGGATAGGTGTCAGTTTCTCTTTGATTTTATCCCCCTGGTGAAGAGAAGGGAAAAAAAACACCTTTAATTCTATAAAAGAGAGGCTCTGTTATTCTTAAGGATGGATCCCATATTGCTATCATCCTTACTGACTCCAGGCGGTGCTCCATGAAGAGCAGCAGGGTGTGGACACAGTCCATGTTGACACCCTGACTTTGCTCAGAGTCTGGAGTCAGAGGCACAGAGAGGAGAACATCCAGACACTGGAGAGGCAGCGCAGTCAGCAGGTTGACTGTGTGACTGTGGGGTTGAGAGGAGATTACCACAGAGTCGGTTAAGCTTCCATGCACATATCAGTGCAGGCATCATTAAAAAAGTTTAGTAAAAGTGATAATTAGAGTGTAAGAAATGTGATTCTTAAAAGCTGAAAGCAGATGCAAGACCATCAAAAGAGAAAAATAATACTGAGAGCGCTGAACAGAGAACAGACCATTGTTTTTATGTGGCACAAAACTTTGTTTAAAAACATACAATACAAAATAAAATTAAAAATGAAAATAATTGATGTCATATTTACCCTTGTAGTTCATCTGTGTCATCTGCCATCATGCATTTCCTCAACAGGCAGAGACGCATAATGGCCACCAAGTGGCGATAAAGAGCTGCATCATCCTAAGGAGAAGAAAACAACTTGTTTTCCTCCTATCTCACTCTTAGAATTGTCATTTATTAAGCGCAGCATTATTTTTTAGAAGATTAGCAGGCGATATCAATGATAAAGAGATGCCTTATGACTCACTGACCTCACCAGGCTCCTGCCTGTGGTTGCTGTAAGTGATATTAAAGAGGATTTTGAGGATTTCTATGATGCGCTGTGAGGCTTCTGGAGAAATTGGTGGTGCCGCCGGGTCCAGCACACACTCGTACGGCTCCTTCCACTGCACCTCCAGAGTGCTCTCCAAGGCTGCCGTAAGGATGGACACCCCTCCGACCTGCAGGAGGAAAACGCAGAGTGAGGGGCAGGAAGATGTCATGTGTTGGGGGAGAAAAAAGGCCTCACAGAGAGCATGTGGGTTTTTTCAGGTTGCACCACCTTCTGGAGTTGGTTGTTGAGCTCAGGCCTCAGTGCTGTGATGAGGAACATGAGGCGAAGCTCATAAAATTGAACACTGGAGGGAGACGACCAGTTGACGCTGGAGGATATGCGCTCAATAAGACCATTCATAAGGCTGACAGAAGAAATAGAAGTCTGGGAGTTTGTTAAATTAAACAAATGACTTGATGATGTCATGAAGACCATTTCTGAAACCTCCTACCTCAGAGCACTGAACCTCTCCTGTGCCCAGGTGCTGTTGTACACCACATTACACAGCACCTTCATGGCCTCCTTCCTCAGTGACTCTTCTGCCAGCTCCCCTTCATCCTCCTCTTCCTCTCCTTCCATCTTGCTCTCTCTGCGGTCCTTCCTGCCACGTTCCAGTGCCTTCTGATGGGTGCTCCCTCTGTGCATTTCATTGATGCTGGTCCTGTGGCTCCCGAACCCGCTAATGCTGTCCAGGTCTCCACTGGTGGCATTGCTGATGTCACTCTTGGAGTCCTCATCCATTGCTTGGTACTCCTCGTTTTGGTCCGCAGCCTCAGCTTCGCCTTCGTCAGTGGTGACCTGCTGCACTTTGGCCTCAGCCAGAGAAGCGATGATGTTATCGTAGAAATCCGAATCAGGATCGCTGACATCATCGCAGGTGTCGTTTGTGGTCAGGAACGCTAGCTTGGCCAAAGTCAGGAGGGCGCTGTCAGTCACCAAGGCGCCCAGTGTCTTTTTGTCCCGGGAGAGGATCCTCAAGGTGCGTAATGCTGCTTTTAGGAGACGGTGTTTCACTTCTGTTTGAATGAACCTCACCAGAACAATGGCTAAGTTCTGAAAAACAAAAGTAGTGTCATAGAAGTTTAGAGACGTTTCTTTAAAAAGCTTTGGCAACCACAGAGACTCAGTCATGTATGTACCTGTCTGAGGAAGAGGCCTCTGTCTTCTTGCTCATACTCTTCATTTTCAGAGTCAGAATCTGGGTAGTCCCTCACTTTATTTTTCCTGAACTGAAATCGGAGTGCAATATTAATTTATAAGCAACATTTTCTCACTTTATTGCTTAATTTGAACAACTTTCATGTACAAAAATACATTTTGTTCGTCATTAATGGAGGTACTCTACCTCGTTCAGTTTCCTTTGCTAGTTGAAGACAATCAGAGAATCAAATATCAGAAAAGAGGAAAAAATTAATCAGTTTAAGTGTCAATTCAAACTTCAGTTAAGGTTTTTTCTTTGATGAAGTGGAAGTCCTTAATGAAAAAGATGATCAGCAGAACACAGAAATACATAAATTACGTTAAATTCAACTGGAATTTAAAATATGAAACCCTCTGTAAACAACATCTTCATTCTCTCTTTTTTTTTCTTTTCTTTCGGGGAGCTTCACCCATCGGACAGTTCTTAACAGTTATCCACTCTGGACTCAATCTGTCTGAGCATGCTCAGAAAGAGGATCAAGGACAACTGATGCAGCAGAATTACTAATCACAGCTTCACTGGGGCAGGGGGGGGGGTCAAGTGAATAGGGGAGGGATCTGAAGAACAGTCAGGGTATGAAATGAAGTTAACTTTCCCCACATTCAGTCAACTCACTCTGCGCCTTTCCCGCTCATCTGCATCAAAGAAGAAGCACTGGGCGTACTGCAGGGTCAGACAGAAAAAAGACTTGTTGTTTGTGGAACTAACCTGCACACGAGAATGTGTTCTGGGGAGGGATTTTTGTGAGGCTACCTGTTTGTTGAACTCCTGCAGCTGTATCTGAACACCGTTCTCATCCCCCTGCTTGATGCACTGGATAATCCCCTCCACATCCACGTCCATGCTTCCTGCGCGCACAAACACAAATCATTCCCCAAATTGAAGTTACACAACAATAATAGAGAGGCTGTTGATGAGGGCTGGTGCCTGCGGAGTTGCATTGTAACTCAGATGTGGATATATTTAGACTGCTGACAGAAGATGAAAAAAAAAAGCACAGAAATCACAAACGTCCTGTAAAGATTTTTCTAAATATCTACTTTTTAAGCTTTTTGGTGATAAAACACCTTAAACAGACCAGACAACAGATTACAAAAATTCTAAACTCACCTTCAACAGATTGTGCTTTTAATGTGCAGCGATCTTCTGTAGGTTGGAGAAAAATCCCCTAAAATGCTAAAAATGTGATGTGATCCCCCTCCTGCAGCTCTTCCCCAGCTTGTTGGACAGGTTTTATTCCACGTTTGTGTTGCGTCCTGCCCTTCAATTTGCCTCAGTTCGATTGCTTTCCTGTCACCCTCATTCATCCAGCCTATCTCTCCCTCCGTGTCCCTTTCTCTCTTTAATCCAAGGGAGATGCAGGAGTGGTTATGGTTATAATCCACTAATGGACTCTAAGCTCATATCTCTCAGGGTTGACCCTCTAACCTTTTACAGGTTTTTCAATACGTGCGCTTCTCTGCTCTCGTCCTGTCTTCATCGTCGACATGCTTTTGCTGAAATCTGTCACAAAATGTTAAATAACAGCCTCACCAGACTTTATTTATGGTGACATAATCTGAATTGACTGATAATTGTGTATGTTATTTATGTTAAAAGAGTCTGCAAGCTTCTTTAAGAAAAAATCTGATCAGTCATATCAAGAGTTTGCACAAGTTTAAACTCCTGTAACTTTGTTTTGTTGCCACAAGATGGCGTTATTGCAGCTGAGCCAGTACTTACCGATGAGACTACTCACTCACTGGTCACCTCCGTTTGCCTTGGTGTCGGAGATTCAACAAGGTACTGGAAACACTCTTCAGAGAGTTTGGTCCATATTGACATGATGGCATCACGCAGTTGCTGCTGATTTGTCGGCTGCACATCCATGATGCTAATCTCCCGTTCTACCACATTCCAAAGGGGTTCTTTTGGGTTGATATCTGGTAACTGTGGAGGCTATTTGAGTCCAATGAACTCATTGTCATGTTCAAGAAACCAGTTTGAGATGACTCAGTGTCATGACATGGTGCGTTATTTTGCTGGAAGTAGCCATCAGAACTGTGGCCATAAAGGGATGGACATGGTCAGCAACAATTCTCATGAAGACTGGTGTTGCCACCATGCTCTATTGGTACTAAGGGGCCCAAAGCATGTCAAGAAAATATCCTCCCACACCATTACACCACCACCACCAGCTTGAACCGTTGATACAAAGCAGGATGGATGCTTTTACAGTGGTGGACAAAATTGTTGGTACCCCTCAGTTTAAGAAAGAAAGTCCACAATGCTCACTGAAATGACTTGAAACGTTCAAAAGTAACAATAAATTAAAATTTATTGAAAATTCAATAATCAAAATCAGCCATCACTTTTGAGTTGTTGATCAACAGAATTATTTAAAAAAAACAACTAATGAAATAGGGCTGGACAAAAATGATGGTCCCTCCATAAAAGACTGAGAACTAATTGCCCAGGGGGTCATGATGAACTCAGGTATGTCCTCAGTCAGTCTGCCTATTTAAAGGGAGACAAATAGTCACGTTGCTGTTTGGTGAAAAGGTGTTTACCACACTGAACATGGACAACAGAAAGCAAAGGAGAGAATTGTCCCAGGACATTAGAAACTAAATTATAGACAAACATCATAAAGGTAAAGGCTATAAAACCATCTCTAAGCAGCTGGAAGTTCCTGTGATGACAGTGGCACATATTATTCAGAAGTTTAAGACCCACAAGACAGTAGCCAACCTCCCTGGACGTGGCCGGAAGAGGAAAATTGATGAGTTTTGTTTTTAGCCAGAGTGGACTTCATGGGAGACGACCAAGGAGTACACCACTGTTGAAAGGAAATCACAGAAAAGCCAGACTGGAATTTGCAAAAATGCATGTTGACAAGCCACAAAGCTTCTGGGAAAATGTACTTTGGACAGATGAGACAAAACTGGAGCTCTTTGGTAAGGCACATCAGCTCTATGTTCGTAGACTCAAAGATGAAGCATACAACGAAAAGAACACTGTCCCTACTGTGAAACATGGAGGAGGCTCAGTTCTGTTTTGGGGCTGCTTTGCTGCATCTGGCACAGGGTGTCTTGAAGTTGTGCAAGGTAAAATGAAATCTCCAGATTATCAAGGCATTCTGGATAGAAATGTGCTGCCTAGTGTCAGACAGTTTGGTCTCAGTCGCAGGTCATGGATCTTCAAATAGGACAACGATCCAAAACACACAGCCAAAAACCCCCAAGAATGGCTGAGAGAAAAGCGTTGGACTATTCTGAAGTGGCCTTCTATGAGCCCAGATCTGAATCCAATTGAACATCTGTGGAAGGAACTGAAACATGTCATTTGGAGAAGACACCCATAAAAAACTGAGACAACCGGAGCAGTTTGCTTATGAGGAGTGGGCCAAAGTAACTGTGGACAGGTGCAGAAGGCTTATTGACAAATACAGAAACCGTTTAATTGCAGTGATTGCCTCAAAAGGTTGTGCAACAAAATATTAAGTTATGGGTACCATCATTTTTGTCCAGCCCTATTTCAGTAGTTGTTTTTTTTAATAATTCTGTTTATTGACAACTCAAAAGTAATGGCTGATTTTGATTATTTAATTTTCAATAAATTTTAATTTATTGTTACTTTTGAACGTTTCAAGCCATTTCAGTGATCATTGTGGACTTTCTTTCATTAACTGAGGGGTACCAACAATTTTGTCCTCCACTGTATGTTGTCTACACCAAATTCTGATCCGACCATCCGATTGTCTCAGCAGAAATGGAGATTCGTCAGACCAGACAACGTTTTTTCAATCTACCAGTGTCCAATTTTGGTGATTCTCTGTCAATTGTAGTCCCAGTTACATATTCTTAGCTGACCGGAGTGGCACCTGGTGGTCTTCTACTGCTGTAGCCCGTCTGCCTCAAGGTTGGACGGGTTGTTCGTTCAGAGATACTCTTCTGCAGACTTCGGTTGTAACCAGTGGTTCTTTGAGTTCTTGTTGGAGCCAGTCTGGCCCTTCTCCTCTGTCTTCTGACATCAACAAGGCATTTCTGCCCACAGAACTGCACTTTCAAATGTGTTGAGTTGCTGCCATGTGATTGGCTGATGAGAAACCCTCATTAACCTGCAGTTGGACAGATGTGCCTAATAAAGTGGCCAGTGAGTGGGTAGTGCATGGAAGTAGCAGCTTGTTTGAAAAATACAAGGAGTTTCCCCAGAAAAAAAATCCTAAATTTGTTCCTTAATGTGTCTGGAGAAACTTGAAATAAACTGAAATAATCAGCTTTTAGCTCACAAGTAAACATTAACTATAACCTATTTCAACATTCAGTTTACGGGCTGCAGACTCTCAGCAGACATTTCCCCAGGTGATTCATACGAGACGGTGACATGCGGGTGAAAGACAAGCTTTCCTGTCAGGATGCTCTTTCTTGTGCCCAGCGGGGTGAGGAAACAACACAGTGGGGGTAAGAGGTGGATGACTGGTGATTCCTGGCTTAAAACAACAGGATACGCGTTACGTCAGAGTCGGTGGGAGAAAAGTTGGAGGAGTTCTCACAATGTGACCTCTTTGTAGTAAACACATATTCAGTCAAGATGAATTACATGTTTGATAAGTCATAGCTTAGACGATAGTGACCTTGTGAACCCCTGCCAGTGGTAGACCACAGTTATGGATGATGTGTAAATTTGTCACACCGTGACAGCATGTTACACCACCTGCAGTTCAATAAATCTTGTAGTCAAAACATAGTTGACAATGTAAAGGCAGATTATTTTAATTTAAATTTTTACAGGTGTCCCCACTTGTACAGGTAAAATCTAGATTCTTGAGTTGCACAGAGTAGTTCTTCTTATTATCCATCCATCCATCTTCTTTCATTCATCCTGAACTGGGTATCAGGGGAAGCAGTTTAAGCAAAGATGCCCAGACTCCGGCCACTTCCTCCAGCTCCTGTGGGGGAACCCTGAGACGTTCCCAGGCCAGCCGAGAGATGCAGTCCCTCCAGTGTGTCCTGGGTCTTCCCCAGGGCTTCTGCCCAATGGGACATGCCCGGGACACCTCCCTAGATGCCCGAGCAACCACGGCTGGTTCCTCTGGATGTGGAGCGGCTCTACTCTGAGGTCTCTCCGGGTGACCGAGCTTCTCACCCCATCTCTAAGGGAACGCCCAGCCGCCCTATGGAGGAAGCTCATTTCAGCCGCTTGTGTTCGCGACCTCGTTCTTTCGGTCATGACCCAGAGCTCATGATCATAGGTGAGTATTGGAACGAAGATTGACCAGTCTCTCTTCACCACAACGGACCAGTTCAGTAAGCGCATAACAGCGGACACTTCACCAATCCGCCTTTTGATCTCACGCTTCAATCTTCCCTCACTCATGAACAAGACCCCGTGACATTTAAACTACTCCACCTGGCGGTGCAGGCCCTCATCCTAGCCGTAATCCTATCTTCCATAAACAAATGGAACCTCAGATCCTGGATCCCTTATGATGTGAATCAAAAACACACATTTGTAAAACTTTCCTCAAGTTCCTGCTGACCTAAGTGCTTGAGCATTAGACTGCAGATACCAGAAGGTAGTATTTTTTCTCATTCATCAACTGATCCCACATAACTTTAAAGCATCGATAAAAACAAGTAGTTATCAAACTGCAACAAAATTTGCAAATTTAAAAACATGTATAGGAATTAGGAGCGATCCATTTACAATATTTAAGCACAATACTTTTTATTATTTTGAAATTTATGTAGGTTGTGGTATATTAAAGTTTTTTTTTTGCTGTTGTAAAGATACTTTGACCTCTTCCAAAAATACAAAACAAAAATAAAAAAAATTGATTAAGATAGGACGCAAGAGAGTATTAACTGGTCTTCTTGGTGTCCTTTGACGCCATCAGTTAGGAAAACGTAGAGATGCACGCATGAAGAAACCATGGTGGTCAATGATTTGCCTACTAAGATACAGTAAAGTATCATAGCCTAGTGCCTAGAAACCACATATGTGCATTTAGAGAACACGGAAATTGCTTTTGTTTAGCAAACAAAGGTAAACCCCTCCTAAAAGTCTAAGTCAAAATTGAGGCATGATTATTAATAAAAAAGAGAGTAGCGCTTTGATATTTTGAGAAATAATGCTAAACATTCTGTCCCCGCTCTGTTCCCCCTGAGTCTTGAAGTCAGACAATGACTCCAAGGTGCATCTAAATTTAAACAAAACATTTTAAAAGGAGCGTTAAAATCAAGGCCCTGGAATGGAACTTCTAGCGTAATGAATTTAGTCTATTTTAGAACAAGTAAATTTCCATGCCCAACTGGACTATTTAGGTGAAAACAGACTAAGAACACTCAAGAGACAGTTATGAACTGGATCAGGAACTACCATGAGAATCTGTTGTTATTTTGTACCTTGACGGCTGGCTATTGATTGTCTGAGACTAAAAGTTGGCCTTTGGTGTTTAATATTCTTTTCAAATGATCACTTACATTTTTAAATAAACTTTAATAACTAAGTCATTGAAGAAGCGATAATATGTTTTGACTAATTTCATAAAATAAGTTAAACATTTTTTGCATTAACATTTGTCATAGAGATTTTTTAATAGTTATCAGGAATAGAAATTTAATGACATTTTGTACTTAAACACAAAATGTAGTTTAAGTTTTTTAGACATTTGATTTCTCTCTTCAGTAATTTAAAAATAATTGAGATTTCTCAGTCTTACTGTCTCCTTTTTATCTCCTGATGTTTTCTAATAATTTTTGGGTTAAATGAAGAAAAAAATCCTTTTAGTTACCATCAAAAATGTGAGAAATTAAGCTGGAAAGACAATGATCTAAATTAGTTTTTCAAAACAAATATTGATTGGCAATCCTCTGAAAAGATAAACAAAAAAAAAAACTAACATTAACAATTATTAACAAATACTTAGCTGAATATGTTTATATATATATGAGTCTTTATGAGTTTTTGTGTAACATTTTGCTGTGTTCATTTATCTTTAAAAAAGTTATTTGTGGCAATGTTTGATATTTTTAGTATAAACCCAGCAACTTTTCTTACAGATATATTTTTGATTATATTACACATAAATTCCACAGTGAACCTGAAACTGTCCAAAAACTCTATTCTGAGAGTTAAATGTTTTCACTACAAAAATCGAGATCAAACAGTTTTTATATTATTTAACAAATAAAAAACCTGTTGAGACCAATTAAAAATAAAGCAAGGACAAGGTCAAAACAATGGAGAAAATATAGTGTAGAAGCCGAGGCGAAGCTTCACTTGGATTTATTCCAAGCGGTATTACAATAATGCGTTATAACTCTAGTAATGTTTGATTTAAATTAAAACTTTCAAAGCTAAAAACCTTTTGTAACTTCCCCATTGAATTTTGAATGATAACTATATTAATGTGTTATTCTTATGTCATTTTAAACAGCTGATGAGTGAGTTCACACATTACATTTTACTGGCATTTAAGCATTCACTTTAATACATTTTTGTCATTTTAAGCTTCTCCAACTAGTGACGTCTTGTTTAAATGGCTTTTAAACTTGGTTGTCATTCTAAAATATCAGAGCAGATTTTTATTTCATATCTATGTTTGCTTTTGTACCACTTTTCCCTGATTTCCCCATAGCAGCTTCCTCTGGCAAACAATCTCTGCGTATGTTATTCGTCAGAATGGAGCATAATCCATGCGTAATGAAAGGTGAAATATTAATCTTTTGAGTGCCCATGTTTTTTTTTTGAATGTCAATTGCACTAGCCTGAAAATGGTAAATTTAGATGAAAGTCCCAATTTAAAAAGTGTTTTGTCAATGTTATACCTTCAAATAGAATAGACTTTCTTTTTGCTATAGTTTCCTCATTTGCTTGTAGGACAGCTGCAAGATCAAGAGGCTGGGGTAGGGGGGGCCATGTGGATATGAGTGAAGGACGTATCAAGAGTAAACACGGCAAAAGTGAGTCAAGGGAGAAAGGCACAGGAAAAATGAGGTGATAAAGAAAAACTCGGAGCAGAATCGGGGCTATTTTGGGCTGAGCGGGCTTCCTGCAGGTGATGGAAATGAAAGATTTCTAGAACAATTGCTCAGCAACAAGTGAGGAGGCGAGGGAGGCGAGGGATAGAGGAGGATGTGTATGTTGGGGGGGGGGGGGGGGCACAACTAGAGCGAAGAGCAAGCATGGGACTCAATGTAAACATCACAAAAGGTCACCTAAAATATAGTTATGTTCTAGAATACCTGTAGGTTGTTTATGTTCCCCTCACAGTAAACAGATTCAAACTGCCGAATGTAATTGATTAATTGCCGCTGGGAAGAACCTAACCTGCTCCCACACTTGGACCAACACTGAAGACACACCCCCTCATCCTGCCATCATGTTATAAAGAAGGTTGAGCAGGGAGGGCATGACAGACGCTCAGCGAGGACGCCGCTAATGGTTTTATCACAGCATCACAGCTGCTATTTGAAAGTTTTCAGAGGTAGGTTGTTTTTTTTTTGGCTTTGAGCTACTTCAAATTCAGATTGCATTTTTTGACTTTAGAGATGCTTTGTTGTAAAAAAAACAATAAAATAATAAGAGTTCAAATGTGTGCTTTATCCTCTTTAAGAACTGTAGGAGACCCCGGTATGGAGATAGCTTTTCTGCTGCTGCTGACTGTGTCCTTGACTACCGCCGGCCCACTCAAACTAACTCCAAAAAGAGAGTAAGAACAACAACAACAACAAAATATTTAAAAAATGTTCACAAAAATCCTACTTATTGATCTTATTGTGTCAATTTTCCTGTCCCTGCAGGTCTGAGGTGGGCGTTACATTTTTTGGAACACCTGTCCAGACTGGAGCCACAGGAAGGGCAGACAAGGATGCTCCACCTTTGAAGGTCGTCCCTTTCCATTCGGAGGGCAAACGTTTTGGGCTGGAACCTCTGAAACAAAGGTGCACAATTCAAAAAATCTAAAATTGAACAATTAAAAAGCAAATTATGGAAAATTGTAAAGATTTTTGAGCAAAAATTGTACTTTAATCATAAAGTTCATGGCAAATTTTCCTTTTTTTTCTCCTCCCCATAAGCAGTGCATTGATTCTGCGCCTCAGACGGGCTCTTCAGCGTGGATGCCAGCTCGGGACATGCCAACTACACAACCTCGCCAACACTTTGTACCACATCAACAAAACAAATGGAAAAGAGGAGTCTACGAAGGCCCATGACCCCCAGGGATATGGAAGATAGCAAAAAAAAGAAAAAGAAAAAAAGAAAGGACATATGTCCCCAGAGGACTGAGGACATATCTCCATTTATTTACAACCAAACATCTCCAAACATGTTCAAAGTAACTGGTACTTTTAGATTAATGACTGTCGAGCACATGGATTGTGCGTGATCATTTTTGTATTTTATTCTTAAATAAATTTATATATATTTAAATTTGTTGAGCAAATAAAATATTTTACACGATGAAATCTGTGGATGTATGTCCTAATAAACATCCTTGCAACTATATATTAAAACCTAACTTTATATTTAAACAAAGAGTTTGACGTGTTCTTTGTTCTGCAGGAATCTGCATGTTTTCAGGCTGCAGCGCATGCGTGCAGCATGTCTGCTTTTGACTACTAGCCCATCCCTCTTTACAGGTTTGGACAAACGCACGCCCTCACCTGCAAAATCAGACCACGCCCACTTATGGCGAGGAAAAGACAAGCTTTCCAGTGTTCCCTTGTGTTTTGCGGTCAGTGAGCCCATGCGTTTGCGTTTGACATCTGATTAAATCGGCAAAAAGGCAGGAGAAACATGGCAGAGTCGGTGGGAGAAGAAGAAACAGAAATGATCTGTAAATCTAAAGTAACAAAGGTGGGTTTTGTGTGTTGTTACCAGTTCCCTCTGTGGTGGAGGTAGTGCTGCCAGCTGTGCTTCGCATGTCTTTAAACTTTAAGAAGACTCGCGCTGTGCCATCTATGCCAGATGACGCTGTTTTCAGAATAAAAGCATTAGGAAATGAAGTTATAGATGTAGCTAACAGCTAATTCTTTTTTGCTAACAAAAGGAGGAAGTTGTGATAGCGTTCAAGTTGAAAGGAAATGTGCTTCCGCACTTTAAAAAATAAAGATGAAAAGAAAAGAAAAAAGAAACGATCTTCAATCTTCACCAGCGGACGAATGTCGAATTTATAACTGCAGACTAAGCGACTGATGGCCGCGTTCCATTAGTGTAATTTGTACCAGTTTCGGGTCTCACTAGCTCGTAAAGTGATTGCAGCCGTCCTCCTTGGCAGAGACAAATGGAACTGTCCTGTTACTATTTATTCAAATTCTCATCTGAAGGCATTTCACAATGTCTGGTGAATTAATAGCGTGACACGGATTTTATTACCAACTTTTGTAAACAGAAAAAGTTGCTGCAGCTTATAGAGGTCGATTATGAAATTAATTATAATCTTTAGCAGCACTTTCCACAAAGTCATTGGTTGTATAAAAAAACAACTACCGGTAATAAAGATGTATTGAAATGAAAATAATATAAACAATTATTTTTATTTATTTAATTGTGTTGTACAAGAAGTAGCTTAATATACTAAGTATAAAGATGTTTGGCTTTGGTCGAACCCCAGCCGTCAATTAATAACAACAAAAAAAGATACATAAATAGAATTGTTGCAAAAGTAGTGCTTTGGCAAATGTAGAAAAATATGCATTATTTTTAAAATAAATAAATCATTTGTTTTAAGAAAAGCAAAAACCTAGTGACCATTTACAGTAAAAGTTTTCCCCATTTTATTTCGAATTATTTTAGAGTTTGACGTCACACTTTTTTTTTTGTGGGTTCGCGTTTTTTTCATTTCTCAGTAATTTGAAGATTTTAATTCTGCATTTGTAAAAAATAAAAACCTATTCCTTTTTGGGTCTCCGATACAAAAATAAATGTTCATCTTGTTGACACATTGTTTAACTTATCAAAGTACAATCAATATACAAACATAATATAACAGAAATATATATTTATTTTCAGAGTTGGATCCCCAGTATCATTAAGAAAAGAGTATGCACCACCTTTGTGGAAGATTCTGTGAGGTACAGAGAGCTCTGCTTCATTGTTTTGAGGTAAAGTATTGCAGTCGACGTAACATTTTCTGACTCTAACGGTACGTTATCCTCTTATCCTCCATCAGTGATGGCAAAATGTGTCAGTGTGGAAAACCAAAAGTAGAGCATCCCCCTCAGGCCATCGGAGACTATTTCAGTGCCGCCATTGTGAACTATTGGGACAGCGTCCGACACTCATCAGAATTACCAACCGATGCTTATGGAGAGCTGCAGTTTGCAGGAGCCAGCAAAAGACATAGCTATGTAAGCCTTTTTTAATCTTTTTTTCAATTTTTTCTTCAAGTTGTGGTGAATCCGGAGCAGACAAAAAAATACAGTTTGCAAAGAGATTGTATTTGTTATGCAGAAAATATGTGCAAGCCACAAGCTCCCTACTCTGCACTGTCAGAGTAGGGAGAAGGGGGGCGAGGTTTCTTCACTTTACTGGTGCTCCCACAACTCAGGCGAATTTCCGATGAACTACTGCCGCTTTGCAGAAACTATGTCCTAGAAAACGACGCAGATTTTTTTCTTTTTTGGATAAAAATCGCAAAATTATAATAAAGAGACCATTGGGAACGCTTTGAAAATAGATCAGAGGATGATGGGAGTTGGACTTTTTTTTCTTGTTGTTTTTTTTTGTGGCTCAGTATAGATAATTATTTCTCTAAATACAAAGAAAGCAAGAATGACCTGCACAAAATATATTAAGAGTATTTTTCAAGCTTTCCAGATGGTAAAAAGCCTGTAAGAAGAATTCTGAGTAGCTAATTAATCCACGCACTAAGAATTTTAGTTTCTAAAACTTTTACTTTTGATTTGCATTGTGGATTGCACAATGGCGCAGTGGTCGGCCCTCTTGCCTTTTAGTAAGGTTCAAATCCTGACTGGAACCTTTCTGTGTGGCGTTTCTGTTACCCCCATGCATGCATGGGGGCTCTCCAGTTTCTTCCCACAGTCCAAAAACACACTTCATGGGTTGATTGATGTATCTAAATTGCCTCTAGGTTGCCCCTAAATTAGGTGTGCATATGAGTATATGTGCCTCTAAAACAGACAGGTTACCTGTTAAGGGTGCACCCCTCCTTCACTCAACAGCTGCTGGGCTGGCTCCAGCAGCCCTGTTACCCTGAAAGGGGTCCAGCAGCTTCTAAATATGGACGGGTGAGTGGATTTTCATTGCATTTTAACCATATTTCTTTCAGTTCTTGCGTCTATCATGGGGCACTAATCCATCTACCATCTACAACCTAATGACGGTTCAATGGAGCCTCCCTTCACCTAACCTTGTGGTTTCTGTTGTGGGTGGAGAGAGCCAGGCGTCGGTGAAGAACTGGGTGCGGGAGGTCATTAGAAAGGGGCTGGTGAAATCCTCACAAAGAGCAGGTGAGCGCGTCATCACGCACCACAGGAATTGCAAACCCAACAGACTTTAGGTCCTTTGCTGTTTTGCTTTTATCTCGCTAAAGTGGAGCTTTGTCACAACATGTAAAATAGCGCAGAAAAACTAGAATTTTGGTTATTGCAAGAAAAATAAATAAATTGTTTAATTTTTTGATCTAGGAGAACGATAATAATTGTGGAAATTGCTCATCCTATGACAGAATGAGAAGAAAAATGCATGTAAACATATCTTTCATTGTGTCAGTGTCACCTTTGAATCCGTTTTATTCTGCAGCACATTTATTTTTATAGATTCACTTTCAATTTTTCTCGTATGAAAGTTTTCGAAAGATTTTATAAAAAAGGTATTGTGTGAAATTAATAAACGTGAATGAAGTAATAAATGCAATTGTAAAACACAACATCAACAAAAAAATTCAGTAACCCAAATAAAGCTTATAAGCAGTTATAATTAAATGAAGAGCCAAGGATAAATTTGGAGGATGTTTGGTATAAATCTGTCAAATTAAAGACAATTTTAATAAAGAGAAAACATTTGGAAAGGGGGGAGGGGTCAACAGAAGTAAACGAAAACTGTAAAACAGCTTCATTGTTTGCAGCCTATCACTTTTGCTTAAATACTAATTATTATTTATTGAAACGAAATAAGCCTTATACAGTATGTTCCATCTTCCTGAAAAAGTTGTCCCTAATTTTTAAAAAAGCAACTGAATTTTATACATTTTCATTAAGTTTTACTACGTAACTCCATTTGGATGGTTTGCAGTATATTGCTGTTACTTATTGACTTTCCCCCCAATATTTTATTCTTTCAAGCTTATGAGAATGTGGCAAACTGTTGTAAGAGCGTCCTTTGCTTAATCTCTTGTTTCGATTACGCTTGTAAATACAGCTGAATTTAAGAATTTAGTAAAAAGCTGCATCTATGTTGGAGAATGTAATCACAAATCGCTTGTGCTGCTAGTTTTCTTACTATACTGCCTTAATTTGCCTTACTTTTCCAATCCATTAGTGTCTAGTGCTTCTTTCAAATAATCTTTGAGCAACTTTGATTTAGTTTGTTTATCTTTTACTCACTCAAGATACATGTCCCTTACATTATTTAGGTTAATTCCACTTGATCCCCTGCAAGTGATCCCAGACGCTCATCCTTTTTTCAAAACTCCGGTATTTCCTGTTTGGCTTTGCCTCAAAGTTCAGGCGAGCTTTCACATCTGCAAAACAAAAGTGGGTTGCCGGTAGACTGAAATCAGGTGTGGACCCCAAGTTTGTTTTATTTCTTAGAAGTTAAGATTTATCAAAAAGTGTTGTATTACGGGACAGAAATAAGGCAATACTAACATTTATACTCTTAGCAGAAATACTAAAGAGCATGTAGTGTAAGAAGTTCAGACTAAATTGGAACATTTTAAGTTTATTTTAAACTTCAAGTATTCTGCCTCACCTTTATTATAGACTTAGTATACTTGTGCTACACTTACATAGACATTGGTGCTGTAGAACTCTTTATAATAGAAGGTGATCATTAAAAAAATAACATTCCAACATCTGTTCTTCAAAGTGACAGATGCTAGAACCTTTTGTCTCAGCCTTAATGTATAACTATGTAGTTGGGATTAGACTTGCATGTTGTGTAACTGCTGTTTCCTGTTAGCTTTGGTCATTTATTTTCAGCTTTTACAAAAGCAGCACATATAAAGTTGAAGACCTTCTAAGATAATTATTATCAAGGAGGTTTCCAAATGCACAAATAATGGGAAAAAAGGGTGCTGTCGGTTGGAATAGGGAGAGTCCAGCTGTTACGAAATGCAGCCCCTCTGCACTATACGAGCCCTCTGGGGCCCCACGCTAATTTAACACCACAATAGCCATTTCCTCCTCACTACTGCACCATGCACAGGTGGCACTCCACGATAGTGATCTCCGGTTAGGTGAGGTCACAGACTGTTCTCTCAGTACAAAAACCTCTGCAACAACACGCCCTGAAAACAAACAGGTACACACTACAGCACATGTTTCAAGATCTGGGCTTGTAGAAACCTGTTTGTTCAGAAGAGCCGACCTATGAAATGGAGCACGCATGTTGCTCATGAAGTGACCAAGCTGGCTGACACACAAAAACTGCATCAATGTCCTATAAAAATACCTAAGTGCAAAATATAAAATGTGGAAAAATAGGACTTTTCACTGTTTTACAGCTTTTCTGCATCCTTTCTTGAATCTGCAGACTCCACCCCATATTGCTACTTGTCCTTTAAGTACTTCTTGATCTTTTTACCTCTTTGATCAAAAGTACATTTTCACATCATACTGACTTTTTTTGTAATATAATATTCTTGGAATCATCCAAAAAAGAAAAGGATTTGTGTTTTCGGGCTGCCGCCCAACCCTGCTGTAGAAGTATCTTACAACATGCACATTCCTGAGGAGGGCTGGGAAGTGTGGATGGGCATAATAATTTATTTATGAAGTATTCCCACTTTCTTTTTTTTCATTATTACTTTTTTTTCATTTTTTTTAGTATTTATAGTATAAAATGATTTTTATAAAATTATATTGACGCTTTAAAAAAATATTTTAGTCCCAACTACTTCTGTGAGTTTTATTTTGGTGGATTGCACAACCTTGAAAAACCACATTAGATTTTTACGTTCCTTACGTTCCTCTTTTTTATTAAAAAAAAACTCTTTGTAGAACTTCAAATTTGTACTGTTGCACTTTTAGTTTTTCTGGGTCCTGCCATAAAGTCAACGAATGTGATTTATTTATTTATTTATTTTGTCCCCCACAGGAGCGTGGATAATAACAGAGGGCTTTCGGGAAGGAGTTGGCAAGTGTGTGGGTGAGGCAGTGAGGGATCACGCCACTGCTGCATCTTCAGGTTCCTTCAACAAGGTGGTGGCGGTTGGCATCGCATCATGGGGCTTAGTCTACAATAAAGAGCAGCTGATCAACCCTGAGGTTGTGCAGGAATTGACTCATTAACATTTTTTTAAACTAAAGTATTTTTCCCCATTCAGTGGAGTGGACAGCAATTGCTTTGTTTGATAAACCTGAAATAATTCGACGATATTTTTTTTAGGGCAGCTACCCTGCCAAGTATGATATCAGGAACTCTCCTAAAGATTCATGCTGCCTGGACAACAACTACCAGGCGTTTCTGCTGGTGGATGATGGCAGTGTTGGCCGCAAAGGAGGAGAAATAAGCTTTAGAGCCAAACTAGAGGACCACATTTCCCACCAGCCCACTGGAATTCAGGGTAAGGGGCAATCTATCCTGCATGGCACTTTGTGCAGAGTTGACAGCGTTCCAAAAACAGCAATTGGGTGGAACAAAATCAACTTTAAAGCTTTGTTGGTTTCACATGCCAATTAAAAAAAACACATCCCTGAATGTATGGAAATGGAAAAACTAAAAAATAAAGAATGGTTTAAAATAAAAAGCAAGCTTTTCTTAAAGCTAGTGTGAAAATAAAGTACTCACTGTACTCTGATTACAGTGGATTAATCCAACCCTTCTTTAAATGTAACTACGCTTAAATGTCTTTTCAAAAGTAATCAAGTCATTTTGGGTCTAATCACTCTACTATGGTCATAATCTGATATCAAAAATGTATTCTGACTACACTCAATGTTTTCTGATTTATATAAAATGTAATCAGACTACATCTAATGTAAACAGTTCTTTATGCAATTACCTTGACTATAATGAGATTAATTTTAAATTAATTCAGATTCATTTCACTATAATTTGATTGTTAAAATGTAATATGATTACATCTTATTTTAAAAATATAAAAAGCTCATCTACTTGAATTTCTGAGTACAATTAAAAAATGATTTCTATTTTTTAAATCTTTGATTAAGCAAACAAAACTCTTTGAAATGTACATTTTACTATTACTAACTTGTACGCAGTTTTTATATTGCCCATTTTTCTTAAATTAAGATGTAGGCCAAATAGTGTAATATGAAGAAATAGTGAAATTAGTAGATTTACGAGGATTTTATTTATTTAATTAGTTTTGTTTTTCTGCACATTTGCAAAAAGCCTTTAATTTTATTTAAAGGATTTTTACTCCTAACTATAATTTGATGTGGTGTTTACTGTAGACTAAAAAAAACATTTAAAAAATTCTACTCAAGAAGAATTTTGCTGATTTCTAAATTTAGCTTACCAAATACACCTAAGGTTTTTTTTTCCAGCAGTCTTGAAGCGTTTCTTCATGTTGAGAAAACAACAGTCAATACTGAAGTTTGAGGCACACATTTAAAAACTCTCAATGAAAAAAGTAGATTTCAGTCACTGGAAGAAACAGGACTTTGCAAAAACAAATTGTGGTTTGCCGATGTTTTTTGGGGAACTTGCTGCGGAGTTCCTTATTCTGACCTACAAAGTCATTTTGACATTGCCCCAATTTCCATGACATATATATGAGCTTAGCTTTTCAAGTATAACTTTGTGTTCATCTGTTTCACTCTGACTTAGTATTAATAATTATTTTTATATGTTTTTTTCTGTGTTAGGCTTTTATGTGTTATTTTGGAGTTCCCAGGGTTTTGTCGATGTAAACAAATTCCATCAATAAAGGTTGAAAAGCACTGGTTCAACATGGAAGTCATGGGAGAATGGTTTCCTTTTGCATCATGCCTCTGGTGGTTTTTTATGGAACTGCATCCGTTTTTTTGTTAGTCAAAAACTTCATAAATGGAAAGTGGGGGCTTGCTATAAACTATCGATTTCTGGGGAGGATTCATAGGAGTGATTTAAAGACCAGGGATTTCTTCATAAAGGTTCAAGGTTTTCGTAAATCTAAGGGAATGCAGGGTAGGAGGCGAGGCATGTCGACAGGAATGCCAGACACGGCTATTTCATGTGAAGGCATGCACATGTTTTCTAGCATGTCTGTCTGTTTTGCCTCATTTCAAACACACCTTTTTTTCCCCCCCCCAGAAAGTGGAATCAATGTTCCTGTTCTTTGTATGCTGATATCAGGAGATACAAGTATGCTGAAGGTAGAGTTGTAGAAGTGGTATTTTGGTTCAGATTTTTTTCAGGTAGAAAATCTGATTCCCTTTTTAATAAAATGTTTTACGCTGTTAGAGAGTAGAAATCTCGCTGAAGAAATCCTTGCCCTGGCTGGTTCTGGCTGGTTCTGGAGGCCTGGCAGAGTTCCTCAGCGACGTGGTGGAGAATTTGTCCTCATCTCCAGTGGTGCAGACTCCATCTGAGGCCGACGGCGACCTCAGCCCCATCGTGGACCTGAAAGAGAGGGTGGCAGATCGGGTTAAGAAGTACTTCCCCAACGAAAAAGAAACTGACAAAGTCGTAGAACTGGTGGGTTTCTTGTTGTTGAACTTGGGTCATGTCTGAATTCCTTCCCTTCTAAAAAAAAAAACTATATATTGCAGAACTTTCTAGTGCCCTGGTTTTAACAACAATTTGGACACCACGCCCGCTACTTTTTTTGTTAACTGCAAATATGACGTCACCGATTTCACCAAGTGGAAATTAATCCATACGAGTATTTTACGATTGACTATTTTATGGATCCACTGTATTCTGAAAAGGAAAACATTGATGTTTTATTACAAAAATATATTTAAACACTTATTTTAAAAAAAAAATTCAATTGCAATGCATTGTGGTTTATATTCGCCAATCTAGAGGGCATCGGTTCACACTGGTTTTTCGCAGAGACTTCTGGGAAATTTCTAGGGCACTTGATTCTGGAATTGTAGATTCGGACTGCACTACAACTATGTAGTGCTAAACTAAAGTAAGTCAACACTTTCCAAAAAAAAAGCTTCTCTATTAGTAAAGCGTCATAGAAATAGGTTGCAAAGTGGAAAAGTTAAATAAAGTAACCTGAAGTGTTATTAACTCAATGGATTCAGTTGAGGAAAGTTTTTCTATAGTTTAAATGCTATTTAAAGTCCCACACTACGGTAATCATCTCTTGATTTATTTTGAAAGCGTTCTCAGTGGTCTTTTAGTTGTGATTTGCTGTTCTCTGTTTATATTAAAAAAAAAAAACCTGTGTCGATGTCTAGGACATAGTTTCTGCAGAGCGGCAGGAGTTCATCAGAAACTTTCAGTTGAATAAAGAAACATTTTTTTTCCATATGTCCTCCATCAGACATTAAATGTCAAGAGAACTTGTTAAAAACATGATTTTCATCTTTGTGTCAAAATCTTTGTAATAAGGCTTTTTCAAAAACAAATGGTATTTGATAGATTCCCTATTTTAAAGTTCTTTATGTATTTTTGGAATTATTGTCTTAATTAAGTTTTTCTTATTTTGTCCATCTTGTTTTGAGTCCAGACTCTGAGCATCTACCAAAACAAAGACCTAATTACAGTTTATAATGGAACACAAGAGAGGCTGAATGACTTTGACAAAGTGCTGCTCAAAGCGTTGGTGAGAGGTACGAGAAAACACCTGTACAGCACATTATATGAACTATCTTATTCACAAGTTATTTACACTGTCTTTGCCTGACTTCATTTAATTAACTTTGAATGGGTTTTGTTGCAGCAAGTAAGCAGCGTGTGTCCGTTGACGACAGTCCTTACATCGAGGAGCTCAGGTTAGCGGTCACATGGAACAGAGTTGACATCGCCAGGAGTGAACTTTTCAATGGAGACATCCTCTGGAAAGTAAGAAAAAACCATCAGTGTGATAATTGGAAAAGAAATGAATAACTGTTAGCTCATTTGACCTTTTACATTTTATCACTGCTAGGAAACTGATGTAATTTGGTTTTTGCCCAGAGAAATGATCCCTTTAAAAAAAAAACAAAATCTGGTCCCACAGGATAAAGATTTGAAAGACTCCATGACGAACGCCCTGATCAACGATAAGCCTCAGTTTGTACGGCTTTTTACGGAAAATGGCTTCAACATCCGGAGTTACCTGACTTATAAAAAACTAGAAAAGCTCTATCAGTCTGTGCCCAGTGGAACTCTCTTATACCAGCTACTTGAGCGCCGCCTATTGATACGCCATGGAATTACAGCCCTCTCGCCTGCTCACGACAGCCAGCCGGATTCACCAAACCAGCCTAAAGAGTCTAATCAGTGCCAACCAGTGATGAAAGTAACTCTTTTTGAGGTGAGTTTGTTTTTCATATTTTGTCCCGTTCATTTGTTTAAGTAAAAATAAAAAATAAAAACTCTTTAAATGTTGTTTAGGTGTCTGGTGTTCTGGATATGCTACTTGATGATGTCTGCCAACCGTTCTACTATGATGTTTTGGAATTGGGACATTTTTCGTCCAGAAGAAGAGCCCTCAAGGTAGTTTATATGTTAATATTTCCTTCTACGACAGTGAAACTTAATTTACTCAGCAAAATACTATTTTTAATGTGTCCCAGCAAGCTGCCAAGCTTCTGGTTGGGGAGAGCAAGTACAGGGAGGAGCGCTGCGTCTACCCCTGGGCTTCACTCTTCATCTGGGCTATCCTCCAGAGGCGGAATGAGATGGCCACCTTCTTCTGGGAGATGGTAATGACTGCAGGTTAAAAGCACCTTCCCTCATGTGGCGTGTCAGCCCTCATCTTTATCGTGCCTCTCTCAGGCAGGTGAGTCAGTGCTGTGCGCTCTCAGTGGTTGTAAAATGTTGAGAGAGATGTCCAAGCTGGAGACTGAGACTGAAGGCAAACTCTCCCTGAAAGAGATGGCTCAGAGCTTTGAGAATCTGGCTCATGGTGAGTGGACCACAAATCAGTCTAAGTAAGTGTTCCCAAAAATAAAAAATTGTAATTGATCTTCCCATGATGCACCTCTTTGTCTATCAGATATCTTCAGCTCTTGTTACCACAGCGATGAGAATCGTGCCTTTACCCTTCTGATTAAGAAATCTCCTGTATGGGGCGGCACTACCTGCTTACAGATGGGCATGGGCGGCGATACGAGACTTTTCTTCAGCCATGATGGCGTGCAGGTTTGTTGTGCACCATTATTTTTTTAATATTCAATCTCTCACATTAAGATCACTGGATCTGATGTTCACAAAAGTTGTGTTTTTTTAAATATTTTAAACGCTTCAGGGGAGTTTTCCATGCGTCTTTATTGCTTTTTTACATATATTTGAAGATTCATCATTGCTTAAGGTCAGGCAAATTTAAGCTGACTAATCATGGCTATGGAAGGGTACATTTCTTTGTTTTCTTTGGTAAAATACTGAACTTTAACCCCTAGAACTATTAGAACTCTACTACTAAAAAAACTCAATTTGATTTCTTTAGTACTTCCAATACTTCAAATTCCCCCCAGAGAGGGTGGATCTGGAAGTAGTTTGCCCTCTCTTGGTGGGTGGAGTGCGCCTGCCTCAGGTGGAGGAGTATAAATATCTTGGGGTTTTGCTCATGAGTGAGGGAAGATGGGAGCGTGAGATCGACAGGCCGATTGGAGCAGCGTCCCCCTTTATGTGGTCGCTATACCAGTCTGGGCATCTTTGCTTAGACTGCTGCCCCCAAAACTCAGTCCCGAACGAGCCGAAGAAGATGGATGAAAAGTGCTTCCAATTATCAGTCGGACCACCATTTTACTGCAGAAAGAAGCCATATTTTAGCATACATTTAAAAGTGGCTAGTGAGTAAGGTCACACGCCATCTTGATATATGACCAACACAAGCTCTGATGGAAATCAACAAATATTGGGAACAAACTAGCACACAAATGTTTTTTGGTTTATTTGCTTATTTTAGAGAAGGGAGCCGGTTTAGCTCATGCTGGTTTGCGGCGCTTTCCGTCCGTGAAACCAGGGTTCGACTCCGGGCTGCTCCCTGTTCCCTTCTCTACTTTTGTGCCCCAAGCCCGGTTGCTTTGAGAGGGTTGCGTCAGGAAGGGCATCCGGCGTAAAAAATTGCCAAGCTTACCATGCGACTCGTTCGCTGTGGGAAAAGCCGAAAGGGAAACTACAACTAACATTTGCTTATTTTAGCGAACTGAATCTAAAATTGGCTCCAGTGTGAAATGATTCCACTTTTCTTATTTGACCCTAATGTTATGTCATTAAGAGCAGAAACCTTTTTATTTGAATACACCTAAAGGAACATCTGGTTTACGATCTTTGTGTTTTTTTTCCTCAGTCTCTCCTTTCCCAGATCTGGTGGGGAGACATGAAAAGGAACACAGAGGTGTGGAAGCTGTTGCTGACTTTCTTTTGCCCTATCCTCTGCTACACCAGCCTCATTTCCTTCAGGTAAAATCTGCAGAATTCAAATGTTTCTGTTTGTCTTTTAAATGTTTTGGATTTTCTCTTTCACATAGAGGGCAAGAGGAACAAGATAAGCCAGAAGAAGAAGAGGGGAAGCCGAACGAGGAGCTGCTGGATAGCAACTATGACTATGGAACCACTGTGTACTCTTACCCTGACCTGAAACAGAAGTACATCATTTTATAATGGCACATTTTGACCATACAGTCAAAAGATTTTTGTTGACTGTGGCAAATAAAGTCTTTTTTTGCCTCAGTGAAGCTGACGGTCAGGGTCCAACCACTCCTTCGACACCCATGATTAATGGTGAGTGTTTCATAAACCACTTTAGTGTTTAGACTCAATTTTAAAACGACCTGTATCCATATCCAGACAAAGACCCACCTTTCAGACCGCCACGGCGTCCCTTCATTGTATCACGGTGGCGTCAGTTTTGGTTTGCACCTGTCACCTCATTTTTGGGAAACGTCCTGATGTACTTCCTCTTCCTGGTGCTCTTTGCCTATGTGCTGCTGGTGGACTTCAAGCCGCAGCCTCCTTGGGGGCCGGCAGTCTCAGAGTACGTGTTGTACTTCTGGGTGTTCACCATTGTGTGTGAGGAGATTAGGGAGGTGAGTGTGCTAACACATTGGTTTTCTTAGACTAGAGAAAGCGTAGATGCATCTAAGAAGCTGCGCATAGGTCTAAAGGAATAAGCTGCACATCAGAAAAGCTTTGATGGGTTTTTTGTCTTCTCCCCGTCCGTGACAGACGGCCTTTTTGGGGACGAGGAATTGGCGCCAAAGGCTCAGAAGCTACATTCAAGATGTGTGGAATAAAATCGACATCGTTGCCATAACTCTGTTCATCGTAGGTCTGATCTGCAGGTGTGACAATCAGATACCGCCTCTCCGATGAAAACCATGTTTTTTTCAGTTTTTGACATGTACCTGAGGCATTTTCCTTATGAAAGAAAACAAAAGTAATAAGAAATCATTTCATTTTTGTACTTTTGAGTATTTCTCCTTTTGAATTGCTGTCAATCAAACTGTCGCACTGACACTCGAGCGCACCCGTATTACGCATCTGCCCGTCCAGCATGCACATCAGCTCAGGTGCGAGATAAGTAAGACAAGATGGCATATTGCTGCTTTCGCCGCACGCATTTAAAGTCCAAGGCTGGATTTTGTTGTTGGCCGCACATATTTAAAATCAAACATAAAGTTACAGTGTTCTCTCTTTGACCAAGTTTGAAGGCTTGCTGTCCTACATTATGCAGATGTACCATCAACTTAACACTGAAACTGGCCGCCTCTGCTCCACTTTCGCAGCTTAACCTTAACCCGTAATCCTAAACCTAACCCTTCATCTGGGTCCGTGCGGCCAAGAAAAAGTTCAGCACTGGCTGCACATGTTTGGAAAATTACGTGCCAATAGTCACTTTCTATCAGTTTTGAGCCACAGCTAGTGCTGCTTGCTGCTGCAATGGTACCTACATTATAATGTAACTCAAAGCATTTTTTATGTGTAATTTTGTTAAACAGCAGGGTCTGGTACACACATTTGTTTTGTCATTGTTTCAAAAGAGATTAGAGACTCAGTCTGTGTCGTTTGTGTCTCTCCCAAAAAATGTGTTTAACACAAATGAAGAAATAAATGCAAAATGTGAGAATGTTGTTTACAAAAGTGGAGAAAGATTTTCATAAACGCATGTAACCCGTCCTTTCTCTCCAGACTTTGGAATTTTCACTGTATGCGTCCTTTTTTCACTTTATTGTGGCGGCAACATTCTTAACAATTTATCAAAATAAAAGCCTTAGCATTTCAGCGGCAACATTCCCAACAATTTATCAAAATAAAAGCCTTAGCATCTCATCGTACAAATTTTTTTACAGCAGATTGACACAAAGACCTTTCACAATGGCGTACACTCATATAGCTCTTTCTACCTTCTTCTAAGGCCCAAAGCGCTTTACAGTTACAGACCCATTCCCCTCATCCACACACACATTCACGCACTGGTGGCGGCTCCGCTGCCAAACACTGGCGCCAACCTTCCACCAGAGGCAAGGTGGGGTTCAGCCCAATGACTCTTTTACACATAGGCGTGCAAGGCAGGAATTGAACCTGAAATCTTACATTCATGGGTCGACCGCTCTACTGCTGCACCACGGCCGCCCAAATGCAAAATGTTTTCTTTTACTCTTAATTTTTTCTTTTTTGAAAGAAATTAAAACACTATTTTTTTCTTTCTTTCCCTTTTTTTTGTTTTTACATATTTATAGGATAATTTGCATGACCTTTCATTTTTTTTTTTTGCTTTCGATTTAGGATGTATGAAAGGTCATACGAGTTTGGCCGAGAAGTCCTGTGTGTGGATTACATGGTCTTCACTCTTCGCCTCATTCATATCTTTGCCATTCACAAGCAACTGGGACCAAAAATCATCATCGTTGGGAAGATGGTAAGACGCATTTACATGTATAAAAATGTATTTTACTGTTAATTTACACAAAAACACATAAAAATAGTTTCAAGCTACATAGATTTGAATAATAATAATAATAATAATAATAATAATGGATTGGATTTTTCTGCGCTTTTCCAGACGCTCAAAGTGCTTACAGTGTGTCCATTATTCATTCACTCCTCATTCATACTTGGTGATGGTAAACTATGGTTGTAGCCACAGCTGACAGACTGACAGAGGCGTGGCTGCCAGTTCGCGCCTACGGTCCCTCTGACCATCACCGGGATCATTCATGTACATTCACACACCAGTGGAGCCACACTGGAGGCAAGGAGGGTGAAGTGTCTTGCCCAAGGACACAACGACATTTTGGCTGGTGGGAGCGGGGATCGAACCGCCGACCCTTCGATCATTGGACGACCCGCTCAACCGCCTGAGCCACTGTCGCCCACAATGGATGATTAATAGCAGTTAACATTAAATATAGGCAAAGCAAGGAAAATAAATTGGGTTTTATGGCTGTAAAAAGGAAATTTGTGGTTCATTCAAATTTGTGTTTGCATTCATGTATCATTAAGATTGATTTTAACAGATTCCAGAACACTTGCAACCATTAAAGAAATTAACTTGAATGATTTTCTTGTGCTTAGTTTAATAATATAATGTGTTTTTTTAATTAAAGAAAAAATAAAATCTAAGCTAAGGGACATCAACACTGTCTGAACCTAAAACATGGCAAAACTAATGAAATGAAACAAATTGGTAAGACTTCAACCAAAACTTTTAGGTGAAAGTAAAAACACCAGCTGTCAAAATATCAGGATTATTATTAAAATGTGCATGTTATCCAAATCATTATTTTTTGCTTTAACAACAGTTTATCAGAGTATTTGTGTACAAGTATTAAAACTATAAGAAAAAAGTCAATAAACTAAAAGAATAAAGTTGTACAATTATTAGAACAAAGTCATAATTTTAAATTTCACAGTTTATCATTTCAAATTACAGCTAGATCCATTGATGAAGCTATTTATGGCACAACCAAAAAGCTTCAGTTCATCATTAGAATCCATGGGCCATAGAACATTTGGACCTCTGCAACTATAATGCCAACGGTGTAAATAACAAGCCCGCTGGAAATCCACTCATTAACCTATAAAATTACAACTTTATAAGTTTATTCTCATAAACATTTTCTCATAATTTATTTTCATATTTTTTAAATTTATTTTCTTATAGTTATTTATTTTCTTGGTGGCTCTATACCTCCATCATACGACAGATGGCGGAAGCTACCTAAAAACTGTATTTAGAGAAAAACATGATTCTTTAGTGAAATGTTATAAACTAGAAAAATATAGGTCATGGAAATAAATATATTTATTAAAAAACAATCATTTAGTTTTAAATTTCAAACTCCATTTGAATTACAATTGCTTTGAATAACACTGTTGTATTTTAGGTCTATGTAATGGCATAAAGATTTTAATAACCACCTTTTTGGTTTAGATGAAGGACGTCTTCTTCTTCCTCTTCTTCCTGGGCGTGTGGCTCATTGCATATGGAGTAGCCAATCAGGCTTTGATTTATTCCTACGATTCCAATCCTGATCGGATCTTTCGCAGAGTTTTCTACAGACCTTACCTGCACATCTTTGGACAGATTCCAGTGGAGGAGATTGATTGTGAGCATTTTCTATTTTTAATTTGTTATTTATACAATTTCAGAGAAAAATATATTTTTATCATGTGATTTTTTTTTTCTCTTCTCCCAGCTGGAAAAAATTGGGACTTGGAATGTACCAACAACATGACAATGATTGACAGTGGTTCAGAACCTTGCAGAGTTGAGCACAGCAACTGGGTGGTTGTGGTCCTGCTGATCATTTATCTGCTTGTCACCAACATCGTGCTCATTAACCTGCTTATCGCCATTTTTAGGTAAACGAACAAGGTCCTTCAGTTCCATGCTAAATGTTGGTGATGTCCCAATTGCCTCTCCTCTCTGTCACCACAGCCACACCTTCTCTGAAGTGCAGGCAAACAGCGACATCTACTGGAAGTTTCAGCGCTACAACCTGATTGTCACTTACCATTTTCGACCGTCTCTGGCACCCCCCTTCATCATCATTTCTCACATCAACCTCTTCATCAAGAGGGTTATTCGCAGAATGCCATCGATCAAAGTTCGCCACTTTGGTAAAAAAAAAAAGCTCTGCTTTTAAGTCATATTCAAATGCGTTCAAGGAGCTTTCTTTTCAAACTTAGCAACTTTTCAAAGGAATAACATGGTGGCCGAGACCCACCACTGCAGCAAAATAAAGTGACCGTGCAAACAAAACGAGAAACTCTGCAAATAGTAAGAAATGCAGCTTTATATTAAAAAAAATGCTGGAAACAAAAAAAGTCTCGGCCACCATAGAATAAGCATAATTTTAAACTATTGTTTTGTATGCATGTTTTTAACCTCAACTGTTTGAAAGCTTATGTGTTTTTATAGTATTGGAGCTGGACGGGAAAGCAGCGAACAGGCTAACAACCTGGGAAACCATTCAGAAAGAGGACTTCCTGACGGCTCGGAGCCAGACTCAGAAAGACAGTGATTCCGAGAGATTCAAGCTGATCTCTGCCAAGTGAGGACACTGCCTTATAATATAATCATATTTATTATAATGTTTGATTTGAAGCTACAATTGTTTCTTCTTCTTTTTTCCTTTAGAATGGATGGGATTCAGAAAAATGTGGCTGAAACCAAAGACTATGAACACAGACTAAGATCTCTGGAGAATGACGTAAACACAAAGTTTTTTTTTTCCTGCTTCCATCCCTCTGAAAATAAATTTTCACTCTACTTAGTCATCAAATTTGAGTAAAATGCCTGCCCATTTTGGCAGCCTCTGTTCAGACTTTTCTCAAAACGTTGTCCTTCTATTGGCAATACCAAGAACCAGCTGCTTTGTCATGCTGCTTTTGCTATGCCTAATGTTTTGGTCACAGCTTCATGTGACCAAAACAACCCACATTTTGGACACCATAAACATTGACCTGAACAACATTTCTAATAGGCGTTCTGGTGAGGGTCACAAGTGACTTGGCAAATTCCAGCAGGGGCTCAAAAGACCCCTTAAGGCCAGTTAGGAAGATTGATGTGCGGTAGAAGTCTCCAAGCAGCAAGAAAATCTCAAACCTTTTAAGCCAACTATATAAAAGAATCGACAGAAAATTCAATGTTTTTGGAATTAGGATATTTTAAAACACTTTGAAATAAATTAAAAAATTGCAATAAATCAATTGCAATTATGACACATTTGGTGATTTGGTAGGTTTTTACTCACAACAATTGAAATATAAGTTGCAATAATGTTGACATGAATGTTCTGGAAAATAGGCCCTTTATTTACCCACTGTCTCAAACTCGATACACGCATTTTTTAAAATATGTTGCAACTGAATTAGGAAGATGTAAATATAAATAAATGTTGCATTTTTTCTATACAGCAAGTAGTCATTTTTTGCAAAGTTACACAACAACAAATGAGTTATTCTCACTTGAAAGTTTTGAAAGTTAGCGAAACTTTTCCTGCCAAAAGTGTTTTCTGAGGTTGCGTCTGAATTCCTTCCCTACTCACTATATCGTGCACGATGTAGTGCGTTCGCCATTTTGTAGAGCTGTCCGAATCTACAATTCCAAAATCAAGAGCCCTAGAAATTTCCCAGAAGTCTCTGCGAAAAACCAGTGTGCATGGATACGCACTAGATTGGTGAATATAGACCACAATGCACTGCGTCTGAACAATATTTGCAAAAGAAAAATGTATTTAAATGCATTTTTTAATAAACCATCAACGTTTTTATCTTCAGAAGACAGTGTATTCATAAATGATAGTCACAAAACGCTCATACCAATTAGATTTTAAGTTCGTGAAATTGATGACATCATATTCGTCGTTTAAAAAAAAAAAAGAATTGAGTGTGGTTTCTGAATTGCTTTTAAAATCCAGGGCACTACATAGTTCTGCACTATATAGTTTTTATAGTAGTTAGGGAATAGGGTGGTAATTTGGACAGAGCCTAAGATTTCACGGAGACAGCCGTTTTGAAATGACCAGGAAAAACTCTTCTAGTGCCTCTAGTGGTATGATAATGAACTACAGTGCAGAAAGGATACAAGTTTTATATACAGTGGCTTTTTAAGGACAGTTTTGATCACAATAATAACATAACAAATATGGTACAAATGGTTAAAATAGGGGTCACAACCGGAAAGATTGAAAAAACGTATCAGGAAATATTATCATTCTGAGCTCCGATTTTTAACAAAAACATGTAGAATGCTCACTTTCTGCATTGGTCATTACTTTGTCAGCATGAAGGTAGTAAAAATGGCCTTAACCCAACCAGCTGCAATGCTATATTTTACCATAAAGGGGTGTAGTGATCACATAATGAACAAAATTACATAACAGGTTTGAGATTCTTTAAATTCCAGGTAAAGGGACTCAAAGGTTTTTCATAAACTATATCTTGCTCTTCTTGTTTTCAGATGGAATATTGTTCAAAGGCTCTCAGCTGGATTGTGGACACTTTAGCACAAAGCAGCACTTTCAAACATCCACGACCTCCACCTTCTTTTAGAGGTATTGCTCCAAGTTAAAAAGAAGTGCCATGTCAAAAAAATTTTAATCCAGTTTTTTAAACATTTTTTTTACTTAAGTTATTTACAGCTCTTTTGAAAAATTATTTATTTGATTTTAAACAATAATAACATTTGTAAAAACAAAAATAAAATTTTTAAAAGATTTTTTAAATCCTCACACATGTCGAGACTTGCCCGACACCATGAGAAAACCATATTCCTCGCTTTTCTTTAAAATATATTTTAAATATTTGGTTATTAGTGACGCTTTCACTCATTGAATGTAACAAAAACAATTACTTTTTTAATCATTACATCTTGTTTAAAACTAGCACAGGATTACATAGTGAAGGTGGGATGATCTCTGCAGCTTTAGGAGGATCATTGGATCAATGGAACCCTGAATCCTGAGGAATATTGCCCCTTTGTCAGTTCATGAGCTTAACCTCACTCCCTTACCAGGGAAAGGATCTGAACCTAGTCTGATCAGATCACTAAAGCACATTTTCAATGACTTATTCAAATACAAAGTGAAGATTTTGAGAGCCATCTCGTTGATCTGATTGAGTATGGAGATAAATGTCTGTAAAGGGAAATTTAAATTTTTGACAACCAAATTTTTCTTTTTTTTCCCCCTCGCTACAGATTCTACCTCCTCAACATCCAGCTGAACATGATTCAACCAAGGCGATGGCAGAAAATACACCAAAAGGAGAAATGATTATGAATGCAGCTTTTATAGAACATCATGAACCTGTAATGGAGGCTGCCAGCACGGATGTGCATCATAACACCAAAGACGCTAAAGGGCTTCAAGTTCAGAAACAGCTTTTAGAACGATTCAATAAAAATTTGCAATGTGTTTTAGGACAACTGTGACTTTTAATTGTGATTAACTATAGTTTACATCTACACTGCACATTGTCTGTCTTCAAAGGCATTGCGGCAAGAGGGAGCGAAAAGTTACAACTCACATGAAAGTTTGTTTTCAGGCCGTGTCACACAACCACTATGTACGTTTTGCGTATTTTCCACGTATGAAATGTCAGTCTTTCGTGATGCGTGCGTGATAAACATAATTCATAAGTGTCTCTTGCGTTGGTCATTTGTCGAGGGGCACACATGTCCATCCAATTTTTGTTCAATTGAGAATTACGCAGTTTATGCGTATTTTACAAAGTTTATAGGCAATTATAATGTAAATCGTACGTAGTTGTGCGTGATTTTTGCAAGATGCATACGCAAATTTGTGGCTTTCCACGACCGTTTCACGTATGTCTGACTGACTGTTCACACATGTACAAATGGCGCAATAATCACACACGGTTCATGTTCTACGTCGGCTTACGTGTTCTTTGCGTGGATTTATCTCTGTGATTTTTAGCGTGGTTCATTCGTGATACATGAGCGAAAATTTCACGTAAAGACCACAACTTTTCTTTTTCCACGTATGACCAATTTTCATCCGTGTAATATGCACAAAATGTATGTAGTGATGCGGCCTTTCTCTACATTTATGGAAGAGATTTTACAAAATACATGTTCTTTAAAGACAAGTGACTATTTTCTATTATATTAATGTCAAAATATGAACTTTGAGGTTTTTTTCTTTGTTTTTAAATTTTAAGATTGTAAAGAGTTAGCTGTTTACATAAATATTATTGTACAGTTTTCATTTCAGCTCGATCTCTTTATTTGTGTGTTTCTAAATTTTTTTTAATGGAGCCATTAAAGGTTTTAACTGGACTTTTGGTCTTCAAGAGGTGCTATCCTTGACACCACGTCATTTCTGTTACATTTGTAATCCCTTCAATAAATCAAGAGAATAAATGAGTTGTTTTAAGACTGTTTCTTTAGGAATGGCAGACCTTCAGAATTAGTTGCAAAGAAAAAACAAATGAGCAGAAAGTTGGACACATAACAGGGAGAGGCATGCTATCGATGGTGGTGCTGAGTTACAGAGTGCACTGGGATCCTCTGAAGGTCGCATAGTGGGGCAAGCTATTGAAGGAGCCTTTACTCTAAATAGTTTGCCGAACCACCTGTCAATTGCAGGCAGCAGCACCTTTCACTGAGGGAGCAGAGTCATCACTTTTTGCTGTACTGACCTCCCTTAACTTCCTGCATAATGACTGCATGCACATTCATTAAGTAGCTGTGAATTTAATCTGAATACATAGATTTAGATGAAAAAGAAAACTTTTAAAATAATGTGTAATGTGCTCATGCACTCTGTATTGTGTTCTCCATTTCCTTCTACTTGCATTGGCTTCATCTGTCATTCTGACATTTGGTTCTGGATGTCACTGAAATATGAGCTGGCAATCTTTTTCAAGACAAAATTTAAAAATCAACTTGTCTTTTAGTTCTTAACTTGAATGTTAATAGTGTTATAGTAGTATAACTGGAAATTGTTTTACTACAATAAAAGCCCATTTGACAATATGGATTGGATTCAGTTTTGTATCCTAAAATAAAACAGCTTTTTAATAGAAACATTATAATTTGTTGGGAATTCAATTGCTTTTGTTTTCTCCACATATACTGGCCTTTTGATTCAAAGTAGTACAGTAATCTTAGCAAAAAGGTGGTCTATTTTAGTGTACTACACATTTACCTAGTCTATAACACACTTTTAATACTGTCTATATATTATACACTTTACATTTTTACATTTTGTCTGAAGTATTTAGTTGGTATACTTCCTACACTGTGCAAGTGCTCTGGTATAACTGCTAGACTCGGGTAAACTCAATAAAATAAACTTAATTTGTATAACCTTTTGCTAATGAATTGCATTTTTCAAGGTAATGATCAATCCCGTTTGACTGCCGTTGAGCAATGTACTTTGAGGCCACATGAGTGTAGTTTTCAGGTAATTTTTGAGATCAAATCATCTTTACCCACTTTCTGTTTACATTTTCTTTATCCCCCCTCCTCCAGTTCAGACCCTCTCCACCACTAATACACCGTGTTAAGGGCATCAGCTCCATTCCTCTCAGACATGTGGCTCTGTCACTCAGCTGCACAGTTACAGCACACATACGCTGATTTTCCACTGTGTCTTCTGTTCCCAGGACAGGGCTGCTCCTCACGGCCCTCCTCTTCCTCGTCTGGACCTGAACACTATCCTTGACCTGGCTGGAGATTTCAAACTTATCATCGGATTGAGTTTGAACTGCTTAAAAGATTAAGAAAACGTGTCTTTCCAGGTCCAGAGACTTTAAAATCTTTCAAAATGGCACCTGTGAGAGCCTGGTCAGTTGGACTCCTGCTGGTCCTACTGTGCTCACCCCAACTCCCACTTCTTGCTGCTGTGAGTGCTCAGGATGTGGCTGAAGAGGAGGAAGATATTCATGACAAGTACGATGAAGACGATGAAACTGAGTCTGAAGATGCCACCGAAACAGATGAAGAGTTAACAGAAGAGAAGGAGGATGAAGCTGGGACTGATGAAGAGGAGTTAGAAGCAGAAGAGCAGGACGAGGAGGAAAATTTAGCAGAAGAGGAAGAAGACACTGCTGATGATGACCAGGAAGAGGAGGAGGAGGCCAATGAGGACAATTCAGAAGAAGAGGAAACCTCTGATGAGGAAGAGGAAGCAGGGGAGGATGAGGAGGAAGATGTAGAAGAAGAGGAGGATGAGGAGGCTGTTGAGCAAAATGAGGAAGCAGCTGAGGAAGAGGCTTCCGAAAACGAAGATGACGATGAAGCAGAAGCTAGTGAGGATGCCGTGGAGGAAAATGAAGCAGATTCTGACGACGATGTAGCAGAAGATGATGAGGAAACTGAAAATGAAGAAGAAGAGGATGACGAAAAAGAGCAACAGATAGCTGATGAAGAGGAGGGTGGCGCAGCTGAAGATGAAGAAGCAGAAGACGATTCCAATGAGGACAATTCTGAAGAAGATGCAGGTATGTCATTGCCACAAAGTAATCAGACGGTTTCACAAAAACTCATCGACTTTATATTTCCAATGTAATCTTCCTCAGCCTCCTGACCGGGCTCAGCTTTCTGCAGCTGCTTTAGCCACACCATCATGCATGTTGGTCTAGAAATAGACAGGCTTATTGTTTCAACTGACACCAAGCAGTATGTAAACTATTTGTGAAGGATGCGGGTCCATGACGCACCAAGACACATGCTAATGTCTCAGTGTTTGAGGTCATCTGATTATATCTAGAAGTCGTTGCAAAGATTTTTACGTAAAATAACTGAGTATTTATGTAGCCTCTGAGTGTGTATGTGTTGTCACGGCACATACACACTCTGCGTTATAGACTTATCTTTGATTACATTTCATAAAACTGTAGCTGCTTCAGATGCAGGTTGTGGGATTTCTTATCTGACATGGTTTTAGTACAGGTTCTGGTACAGAAGCAAAAAGGACTTTGGAACATTCCCATTATAAACTGTTGGCTCTGATAAAACATGCTTGTGGCTGTACCAGGGGTCTGCAACCTTTTACATTTGAAGAGCCAGTCGGGGTCGATTTCTTACTGATAACAATCCAGTAGGAGCCACAACGTTTTACTTTACCCTTTAGAAAAATAAGACACTGATTTGTGTTTAAGTAATTAATACTATTATGATAAATATAAATTAACTATTGCGTTTTTTTTTGGCCGCCATAAATAAAACAAAGAGAAAAATATTTCATATTCTTAAAAAAATATGAAATAGTTAACTTTTTGACATAGGTTTGCAAATAAAAGACACCTTCTGCCACATCTTAATGCAGCAAATGTAGCTAGTGTAATGTCAGCAGTAACTGCATACAGTTTTTTTTACAATTTGTGGTGAATTGCAGCCATAAATATGTAAATCTGTCATATTAAAAATAAACCAGAGCTAATTAAGTGACCCTTATCGTATTTTCAAACCATATGGCACACTTAAGATCCTTGAATTTGTTTAAAAAGAGAAAATTCATCTTTTACTTTGGTGCACCTTAAATAATAATTCTGGTTGTCCAGACTTTAAAGTAATTTTCTGTGGTACACAGCAGACAGATATCTGTCAAAATATTTTACTCCAACTTAATTAAACAATCGCCTGATGGATTATTAGAGCATTGTGGGTAAGATACTGCAGTCAGGAGTTGAGCAGAGTGATACATTCTGCCCCTAAACTGTTTGTGAGTGAATTTAGTAAGGTTTGAGTTAATCTACCCTTTTTTTGTACTTTACAATAAATTTTTTAAAGTCAAACCTTTTTTTTCTTTAACCAGACAGCCACAGTGGAGGGGTAAAAGAGCCACACGTGGCTCCGGAGCCTCAGGCTGCAGACCCCCGTCCTACTCGCTTTAGTTACAATACAACAAATAGACACAAATTCAGAAATCTTTTAAAACATTAATTGGATGAAAAAAATGCAATAAAAGTATAATTGAACATAACTTTTGTCGTGCTATTACTAATTTCTTTGAAAATTAAAAATGTAAATTTCAGAAATTATTATCAAATAATGGATCTGAAAGCCAATTAGATACCATCCATTTTTAGATTAAAATATTATTTCAGTACTCTAAGTGTTTGACATGTTGAAAAAACATGTACATGTCAATATTTGTTCAACTCTGAAAAGGGCCTACAAGGCTTTTCATCATGACTGCACATTATTTTCTTTGAACTGTTTTCTTTACCTGAAGACGGGTAAAAAAACAGAGAGGAAGAGAAAGAGGGAGTGGGGATTGTTCTAAAGCGGTTGTAAGGAGGACTTTATATGGTGAGAATGAGGTCTGGAGCTTTTATATGTTTCAGAAGAGCCTCAGGAAGAGAACACAGCGGAGAACCATGGCGACACAAATGAAGAGGAGTCAAAGACTGACAGCAAGCAGTTCCACTCCAGCTCTTTGTGTAGTGTTTGCTCCATATGTGAGGTAAAACAAAACTTTAGTCAGAGTTTTATATTATTTAAAGAGGATTATACTTTTTCCGCCCTCTTTAGGCCTTATATTTGTGTTTTCTGTTTGCTCTTAGCACTGCTCCAGCTGTGATAAGTGTCCGTGTGAAGATGGTGATGACTCCGACCATTGTCAACACTGCGAGGTGAACATCTAATGTTTCTCAATCACATTTTCTTTGATTTAATTCCTTCCTTATCCGTTTCCCTTGATTTTTCAGAGCTGCTCATCGTGCTACGTTTGCCCCATTCTGTGTGACACAGTTTGCACTCCAGGTATGTCTTTGAACCATTGACTGTGTCTGAGAACTGGACTGAGGGTTACGTCACCCATAGAAATTGTTTATGTTGCCCAAACAATGCTTTAATTGGATTGGTCAGTTTAAAACATTTAAATAACTTTGCATTACAGAAAATCATGAAAAAAATTAGGGTTAGCAAGAACATGTTTAAAAAAAGGTAGCAGAGAAATAATAGCTTTTCAGACAAATAAAATGACTGTCTTTTTGGCTTCTTTAATCCTATGGGTGCTTCCTCTTTGGAATGCCAGGGTGGGGAGGGGTCACTCAGTCCAGTTTTCATATTCAATCATTGCTTTGAACCCAACTGGTTTCTCCTCAAGTTCACCTAATTCCTGTCACTGTTTTTTTAATAGGTGGCCTTGTTGATGAACTTACTGGATCCATCTTTCAGTAAGAAAAGCTGTAACATTTAAAAGTGTGCCCACGTGTTAATGTTCAACATTCATTTCATTGTTGTCGTTGCAGGACTCTTTCCTCTCTACTTTGAGCTGCTGCCAGGCTGCCCTCACCTCAGCAGCAATGTCCAGCGTGAACTCTTCACTCATTTAACATTCAAATAAATTATCTGATGTTTTACTGTAGCTTAGAGAATTTAACGTTTTTCCTTTATATTGTGCTCTTATGAAAACATGTTCTGTAGCTGATGGATTTGGACAATGCTCTGGTCATCAGCTGTATTCATACAGCTCACCAAAATGGACAAATCAACCTTCAGCTGAACCCATAACAACCCAGACCCAATTTTACTTAAAAATAAATTAATGTGTAATACAACACAGACCAAGTGGACCAGAGAATGCAGTTCAGAAACGGTTCTGTTACACTGATGTCACCATGGCTTATTTTTGGACAATAACTTTTACAGAACAATAAAAATAAAAGGTAGTGCCTTTTTATGGAGCTTTTATGGACGCACAGTTTTGTTGAGATTCTATGTTTTACACAGACGAGGTCTGTCCTTGGGAGGAAGCTGCAGTTTAGGGGTGAACTGCTACCTGTTTCAACACCAAAAAGGAATTTTCGTACGCCTCTTAGGCAAGCTTTAAAAATATATTCCAATAATTATATCGACCCTCTTTGGAGGAAATTTGCTACTACACAAAATGAGGCTGAGGAGCATTTTCCTCAGGTGTTAACCTGAGGTCTTGCAGACAGTAAACCAGTTGTGTGGTGTGATTTTCTGTAATTTCTCCAATAATGTCAGCTCTCATTAAAAACGATGAAATTCATAACGGAGACTTTTTTGAGAAGTATTTTACAACATCTTTTTTTTTAAAGTTTTGATTCCATATTTTAGCATTAAGTAAGAGCATGTGTAATTTTAAGCAACTTTTACACCATAGCGTTAAACAACCTGCAACAATTATTTCCAGTCAAGCACTGGAAAGAGATAAATGACAAAAACAGCAAAGGACAAAAGCCAGTTTAGGATAAAACCTCCATCAGCAGAGGGTTTGGTAACCAGCAAAGTTTTGTTTTAAGTAAAAACAAAGCCCCTCTTTGTTAAATAGGTACGGGAAGCAAAAACAGGACAGAATCTTTAGTGCGTGTCCCAACAACACAAACAGAGCCAGAGGTTTGTGCCAGGAAAACTAACTTTTTCTATAAGAAACTTTTGACAAGGTGTGCTAAATATTAATGCAGGAATATTACTTTAAAAGCTGTAAATTGTGACCACCTTTTATCTGCTTCTGTTAGGGGAAATTCGATTAAAAAAACCAAGGAGGGGCTTTATCAGATCGCAAGAGGTGAAGGACAGAAACCGGTTCATTAGGCAGAAGGACACAAACAAATAAAAAACACATTAACAGAGTCAGGATCCGTGGCACGTAACCTTATGTCAAGAGAAAGTGATCAAAAAATTTGCCATATTTCTTATTATTTGTTCATTTAATTATTTTTTTTCTGGATTAAGATGGTGAATTACTTACTCCTCCTACTTGTATTGATTAGAAAGCAGGAATAACTGTGTTACAAACTGTACAAATGATGATTGAAAGGTGGAATTAAAAAAAATAAAAGCACATGCTCCATTAAACTAAATACGAGCTTCTTCGCTGCTAATCAAAAATGTACAAGTTAATAAAAAACTTCAATGACATGAATGGAAAAAACGCCCGCCTTCTGTTACAGCAGTAAGCCTATCCCTTCACAACACCCTTTATACTTTTCAGGTATCAGTTTGCTACACCACCCATAGTTTAAAAGGATGAAAGTGACCTGCTTGACATATTACTTTAGAAACAGAAACTGATGTATGTTTGCCTTTTTTTAAACTGTGCCTTTGTCATCCCCTTTTTTTTGTTCCCAGAGACAATAATAAAAAGAAACATCCCATGACTCACGCGCTCAAATGCTTTGAGTTTTGTGTCCTTTGGTCCACATTTTATGTGCCAATCTGTTGATTTATGCAGTAAAGTTGAAACACTTGTAACACCTCAAACACCTTTGGATGACTCTTTCCGTCGTAGATCACTGACTTTATGTAACGGGTAAATACAGTATGTCTGCTGAATCAGGGTCACAGTGAGTCACTGTGTCTTTCTACATTGCAAGTTGTTTTGTCCCTCACCCTCAGGAAAAATGAAAGTTTGAGAACAATCGAGTTTCTGGACGGCTGACGTTGTTAATGATGGAAAACTATGCGGATGCTTTAAAAGTGTGTGGGTGGAATTAAGGGATACGTTGGTTGGCCTTTGGCCAAGTATCATCATAAAAGACCATCTTTCAAAAAACAATACTTCACGAAAATGAAGCCAAAGCAATTCTAAAGAAACGTATTGGCTTAAAGCACAAGATCCTCAGCTCCTGTAGTCCAAATCATAATACTTCCACTTCCTCTTGACAGTAGCCAAGTTTTTTGGCTACTGCAATTTTCCCCAAAATCTTTTGTCCATTCATTTGCATTTAGTCAAATATACACATAACACAGATGGGGGTGTAAAATTTCATTTTAACAACGATTTGATTCATATCATAATTTGTGCCTCCAATTTATAGTCGATATTTGTTCATTTCTTAGCAATCCAATTCACTGACCTAAAATCAATTCAAGGCATCTTTGGCCAAAAATTCAACCAGTGTGACTCAGAGATGCATTAAATATCTGGGTACTGAACAGTGCAGGTGACGTTTTCCAGATTTCTTGTATTTCTTGCAAGATAATAAAGTGTAAATTATATATGTGTAAAAACAAACAAATAAACAAGAATTCATGGCAAATTTATTCACATTTTTGGTTTCATAAAGTTCAGCCCACTGCTTTTATTCCTCTGGAGGATCGATTGGGTTTTTGAAAGAAGATAGGTATTGAAGGAATAAAAATTGATTCAATTAATTCGATTAATTGGGACACCCCTATACACAGCCCATAGTGGGCAATTTTATCCAAACAACTTAAAAACCAATCACAAATGGGGGTAATGTGGGGGGAAAATGTCTTGCTCCAGGAAAGAACAACCTGTCAGTGAGGACTGGGAGTGAAACCCAACAATAGCTGTGGAACACTGGCAGGGTCCTCCACAGCTCTGTATCCCTACTGATATGGATAGAGAAAAACAGTGACATCCACTTTTTTTGTCAGTCAGTTTTCATTAAATAAAAAAAGAAGGCCCATTACTAAAGTGTGCAACAATTCGAGGATTTGATTTTGTTAATGCAAAAGGACCATTTTGGCACATCGCTGAAAGTGACATGTGCTACTTCAGACATAATGTTAAAGTGCCTCCTTCAACTGGATTTAGTTTTGTATACAAACTGGGGGCTCCTCCCAGGATATTTACCTTCTGTCTATATATTGATGCTCCAACACATCATCTCACATCTTCAGATGACGAACCCTCTTCAAAAAAGGACATATTTTAAATATTTTTGGTGCCATTTTTTCAATAGAATATCCTTTTGACTGTATTAAAGGGGGCTTGCTTTCTTCTTTTAAAGGTATGTCTTTTCAGATCTTTATAAAAAAAAAAGTATATATTTTTTGCAACTTTTCATTTTTTCAAACGTCGCTTAGAATGTGATTGTTTTTTTTCTGTCCCTTTAGATGCATCTGTCTGTCTTCTTGCTCTCTCTGTGTGCAGGAACTTTAGTTGGATGTGAGTATTTTCAATTTCTACCTTTTATTTATTGCACATTAAATCATCATCTTTTACTTCTACAACCTTATTTGAAGACATGAGGATGGAAACGCCTAGATTTTAAATGTTAGCAGTGATTAAACAGCCTTCACATTTCCCGTTTACTCTGTTTCAGCAAGCGACTGGTGCTACAACACATGCCTGAGTAAGGAGGTGTCTTACATATTTGTCTCATATATAGAGGCATTATTTATTGATCATTTTTTATACATCCCTTAGATCATTCCCCATCCCACTGGAAAGACATGGAAGGATCGTCATGTGGAGACAGTCGTCAGTCTCCAATTGATATCCAAACAAGCAGAGTTAAAAGTGACCCCAACCTGGATAGCTTTATCTTCCAAGGCTTTGACTCTACTCAGGTCATCAAGTCAATTGCTAACAATGGACATACAGGTACTTTACTGTGACTGTGTGAGAGGTGAAATAAAGTCTAAAGAGTTGTTTATTTTACTGAAAACATTTATTTTTGTGTCCAGTTACATGTGAATTAGGAGACAAACTAGTTAATGTGAGTGGAGGTGGACTCAATGGGATGTACAATGTTCTTCAGTTTCACTTTCATTGGGGAAAGGCAGACTTCATTAATCATCCAGGATCGGAGCACACAGTTGACGGGAACAGATATCCAATGGAGGTAAAGAACTGCTGCACAGATTATGGCTTTATTTATCTTTATGCAAGCTTGGCCACACCTCATCACTTTGTTGGGATCTGTTACAGATGCACATTGTCTGCATGAAGGACGGCCTGTCTCCTGATAGTGCAGCAAAACAAGAAGACGGATATGCGGTGCTCGGGTTTTTCATAAATGTACGTTCCTTTAGGCCGTGGCGCACAGCCACTATGTACGTTTTCCACATCTGAAATTTCGGTTGTTCATGATACATGTGGGATATTCATAATTCCGAAGTGTTTCTTGCGTTAGTCATTTGTTTATCTGCACAGATGTCCATCGAGGGTTTCCACCGACGGGTCTTTATGTGAACTTGGTTTTGAGCTGTTCAAATTTTTGGGTCGGTTGAGAATTGGGCACCTTACGCAGATTTTGTGTAGTTCATACCCAACTATTACGTAAATCTTACGCAGTTGTGTGCAATTTTGTGGCTTTCCACAACCGTTCCACACATGTCTAACAGACTTTTCACGCATGTACCACAAATGTATAACTTTTATATCATTTATATGGCGCACACATTGTGTTAAAATTACATAACATAACTGATGCACAAATCACTAATAAATTGCATATAAACAGCGCTATAATCACGCACGGATTAAGTTCTTTGTTGATTTACGTGTTCGTTGCGTAGTTTATTAATACTTTATTAACTCGGTTCAATTGTGATAGATCTATGACCATTTCACATTAAGACCACAACTTTTCTCACTTCATTCACTTATATTCACATACAAACAATTTTCATCCATGAAATATGCACAAAATGTATGTAGTAGCTGTATGACAGGCCTTTGCTTAAGCACTTAATTAGTTGAATTTTTGAATTCTATAACTTTATGAACATCTGGAGAGGTTAATATTATTTGGTCCAAGAAAAGCAGAAGGATCTATCACCAAAAATAAAATTTAGCCTGACTTGCAGAAAAATGATTGACTACAAATACTTTGATGTTTTTGATTAGTTGTTTTTCTGTTCTTTGAAGTTTCTGTCACAGTTGACTTAATGACATTTTTTTTCACTTTTTCACTTTGCAAATCACCAAATGTTTCATGTAAAAAGAAAAGAAAACAATGTTATCTGCACATTGTATTGATTTGATCGTCTACTCAAAAGGCAAAAGATGACCAAGACACATCAGAGGCGTGGACCACGTTGACATCGTTCCTTCCAAACATCAAAGGTTAGTTTTTCATCACTTCAACGTTAAAATTAGTTGTAAATAAATAATATAATTAACTGCTTTACCATTAAAAGCATGAAGGTTGCACTCAATGCATTCATTTTTCAGCACAAAAGTAGTTTTCTTTGGAAACTGGAATCCGTTGATGCTGGATTTCTTTCACAGAAGTCGATCAAATGGTTAATGCTGACCAGAACATCTCAATCAATGGTTTGATCGGAAATGTGGACCTCTCAAAGTACTATCGCTACATGGGCTCCTTGACTACTCCCCAATGCAGTGAAGCCGTCGTGTGGACGCTCTTTCACGAGCCAATTCCTGTCAATTCCACACTGGTGAGTTTTTCTGTGTAGACAAAATGGCACAAGTGTAGTGTTTGGTCAACATCCAAAAGGTGATTGCAGCGTCTTGGTCAACTTTCACTGGAACACTTTCTCTATTATGTTTATAACCTTTGTTGAGTCACAAAAAGCTTCAACAAAGCTCTCGTATTATGTCATTTTAATCTGAATGTGTCCATGTGAGTCAAGTGGTTGAACATGTGAGTGGTTTGAGGTGAGTGGAATTCTTTTAAACCTCTCAGACAAACAGCCAGTGATCTATGCAGGTCCGCGTCACCAGACACCAAGATACTGGTACCTGCTGATGCCTGTCGATTTATTTTCTGTTAACACTGTCAACAAACAAAAATGTAGCTCGTGCCTCATATTATCACAAAGACAAAATAACCAAGAGCGTGTCTGGATCTTTTACTCCATCTTATCTACCTGTCAGCCAGAGCGTTGATTGATGAACTGGACATTTTAGTGGTTTTGAGTTGTACTTAACTGAATCTCCAAAACGATTAACTTAAATTAAGAATTATGAGAAATTGATGAGTACTTGGGGAAAAAAGAAATGAATGAAAAAAATATGAAAGTTTTTAATAAGTGCTCTGATAAACAGTAAGGAAAATAGAGATGGAGTCAGATATAATATCAGAAATAACATTATTTGCTTAATTCAGAGTAAAGTACTGTGCTTTGTTTGGTTAGCAAAGACTAACTGGGTTGACATACTTGAAATCGAGCTGTTATGTAACCTCCATCCATTCGGAGCTTCGGGCTGTTGTTCTTTGGCTTCAGAAGTTTTTTCCAGCACTAAGACTTTATCAGACTAAAGCTTTAAACATTAAATAAACAAATGTTCGTCTACTTGTTCTATTATTAATTATTTTTGTTATTTTAATAAATTAATAGGAAGGTTACTTCACACTGACCATGACAAATACAAATAGTTTCATAAAAATAAAAACATGTAGCAGCTTAATTTTAATCTCCTCCATTACAGTCTTCGAAGACAGTGATGTCAAACTTTCCTCACCTCTGGAATAAAGTTTCCTTCTAATTATTAGTTGCTTTATAACCATCTTGGAATGTCTGTTACATCTAAATATTTTGGAAAGCTATTTATTTCAAACCATATAAAAATATGAAGGAAAACAAATATATAGCATTAATCCACATTCACATTTTTTGTACAATAATAACATTTCTTATAAGTGAGTGAATGCAGGAACAGCTTAGAAACAAAACTTTAGCAGCGTTTTGATATTCTAGCTAAACTAGTTTGTGCTCCCTGAAAGGCTGGTCTTCCATATATACTTTCTTTTTAGAACCAGATTAACTTTCTTAATTAATCACTACAAGCATTTTAGAAATTGTTCCTTAGTTTATGGCCACATGAAAAAGCTGTCTGGGTTCAGTGCTGATCTGATTAGATATGTTGATAACCTCCCACCAATGGTTGTTATGTTTTTGGTTTTTCTTTTGTAATGAATCTTTCTCTAATGTTTATATAGTTGCTCTGGTCAAAGAAATGTTTTGTTCTTATTTTTAGATTCAAATGTTTCCCCTAATGACCAGCTTTGTTGACATCTATCGACCCACACAAGACTTGAACGGTCGCCAAGTGTACACCTCCGCTTCTTCTGTGCCGAGTGAGTTGGAAACCTATGTTCACGCAAACATACTCACACATCCACATAAAGTATTGGGACAACTGTTATGTACGATCAGTTCTGGAGTGGTTGTTTTAAACTTGGACGAAATCCTTGGACCGGTTTGCTGTGTTTCCATAGTCATGGGGGTTTCTAATCATAATTCAGATAAAATCCAGTTTTCAGCTGATCACAGATAAAATCTATGATCAGATAATCACATGAGGACAAAGTGTTTTGTTAAAACGCGCCAAACAGGAACTCACCTGTTCAGAAATGGATGAAGAAGACTCATGATTCTCTCTCTCTTAGATAAATCTGTTCTTCATCATGATAATAATTAATAAACGATGTAAAGCTTGTATTGAAAGTCTGATTGAATCCATCAAACAATATTGATTTCTACCACAACATAAGAAGACCCACTCTGACGAAAATCTCGTTTTTGGTGTTTTTAACATTTTCTTGTAGCGTTTTTCTCATGATGTAGGACATACATGAAGAAAGTTAAAATTAAACTGCATTTGTGAATATTTCTTTATTTAAATCGTTGTGAGTCAGGAGCAGATAAAAAATGCAATTTTAAAAAGCTTGTAGTTACATAGAAGCGAGAATTTTTCAGACCACAAGCTTCCACCTCCGCGCCGTTAAGATGCATCCACTTGTAGACAAATAGATCGGTGTATGTCAAAAGGATGATGGGAAACGAAGCAACCCCGCACCAACAGTCCCGCCCACATCGACGGGGGCCAAATTTAAATGAACTACAAAAGATCAAGACTATTGGTGTGGGACTTTAAAAGGAAGTTTTAGTTGTTGGATATAAAACTCCTGTTCTACAAATGTAAATGTGTTCAAGGAAAAAAAAAAGTTCCTTTAAAACCCAGAACTCTTTGCATCGTAACAAATGCAGAAACATTAAGTTTATATTAAACTGTTTTTTATTTGCTGACCTGAGCCTTTTCTTCTCACTTTTAGGTCATTCATGGTGCTATGAAGGACACCTGTGTGGTAAATATCAACTAGTTTGTTTACATTTCAAACTCGCAGTTTGAGAGGTCTAAAACATTATTGTAATGTACTGTAGTTTGGTTTCAGATTATGCCCCGTCTAATTGGAGCTTTCTACCTGAGGCTAAATGTGGTGGTGAACAGCAGTCACCCATCAACATTGACACGCAAAGTACTACTGAGGATGAAAGTCTTGGCGCCTTCACTTTCCTCAACTTTGATGACAAGCATGTGATCGAGAGTATCACTAACACTGGCCACTCAGGTTTGGATTTTTTGTCCTTAGAGTGCAATGAAAGATTGGAGGGTGTTTTTTGTTTTCTTTAGAAGTTTTTGTTAGAGGAATACATTAAAAAAATGTAAACTTTCCCATGCTTTGTTCTATTTTTTGGGGAACCCCAGTGCAGTGCAATATAAATGGTTCTGTGGAAGTGTCAGGTGGAGGTTTGCCACATGTCTACACCGTCCTTCAGTTCCACTTCCACTGGGGAAGTGTGGCCTCTCACGGTTCAGAGCACCTGCTGGATTCCAAGAGTTTCCCAATGGAGGTACTTCTGTCGTGCTTTAAAATACTGCTTTTGAAATCATATTTGCTGTTTCCTTACCATTCCTGTCTGTTTTAGATGCACATCGTCTGCATCAGGAAGGACCTAAATATGTCTGAGGCACTAGCTCACTCTGATGGCCTGGCAGTGCTGGGATTTTTTATAGAGGTAAAATCAAGAGCATATGATTTACTGTAAATACAGTAAATCAAGTGAAACTGCCTAAACAGATTGTGTGACCAGAAATGACTGCAAAAACATAAGCTTTCTTACCCCAGCTTAAAATAAATGTCTCTCTCCTGTCTTGTCCTTGTTCACATTTAAAAATAATTGTTTGTGTTCAGACTTGTGTTATAAGGATACCTTATTAAATGAAATTGTTTTTTTGTCCTCTAGGCTCCACAGACCAGCAAAAGCGGCTCCCATTCAAGCAGCACCTCAGATTCTAGTGGAACGGTAAGTACATTTGTAAATTGTGTAACTCCCCCTTACATTTGTCAGACTGTCTTATTTACTATGTTTGTTTGTGTAGACAACCCCCCCAACAAGTTCAACATCTGACATGGAAGCCTGGACAAAGTTAACCAACTACTTAGATCAGATTCAAACAGTCAGTAAGTGCCTGTTTGTTCAGTAGTTTGTAAAAGTGACCATGCAAGAAGGAGCCGATGTGTAATGAAATCCTGTTTGCTTGTGTGTTTTCTTACCCTAGACTCCCAGGTTCCATTCTCTGATGAAATATCTATAGATGATCTGCTCGGCAACGTTGACCGTCACTCATACTTCCGCTACAATGGCTCCCTGACCACCCCCCAGTGCAATGAAGCTGTGGTTTGGACGGTCTTCAAAGAGTCTATTAAGGTTAACCAAAACCTGGTATGTGTCACTCTTCGTCTCTGCATGGTGGAGCTAGAGCATTCTATATGAGGGGGCGGGAGGGGGGCAGAAGACTTTAGAAGGGTGGTAAATGACAACAGCAGAGCGGAAAGCCATCACAAATGAAAAGACCAAGACTATGAATTTCAAATAGTTTTCTTATTGTTATTAACCACTCTAATGAAAATTGTGTTTTTGGTGTTTTTAACATGTTCTTGTGGCATTTTTCTCTTAATGAAGGACATATATTTAAAAAAAATTAGGCCTAAATTTTTTTTTAAGTATTTATTTATTCAAATTGCTGTGAAACTGGAGCAAATAAAAATGACAGTTTTATTAATTGTAGCTATGACGTAGGTGCTATTCAGACAAATAGAACCGTCTACATATTAGTTTTTCTCATCCTAACTGGCATCAGGATCAAAACTTTATACAGCTGGAGGGCTCCAATATTGCTCGCCATTTTTGTTGCATTGGTAATGTTAGGTTGGGGTTGTGAGGGGCTTTAAGCTGTTGCAGGAGAGAGTGTAAAAAGATGGATGTCGGGAAGAAAAAGGCGGGTTTACTCCTTGCTAACAGTCCCCCCAACAACTTAGAGGCAAATTTCCAATTGGCTACTGCCTCTACAATGACTCAGGTTTTTTGATTTTGGCTAAAAACGGCATAATCATTAATAAAAGACAACTGGGAACACTTTTAAAATAGATCAAAGAAGATCGGAGTGGGACTTTAATATTAAAACTACTTTTTTTGCAGGTACCCTTGCCTCTAAAAAAAAAAAAAAGTAGTGCCAGTTTGCACAAAACCAATGTGAAGTTTTTCAATCTGCTTTATTAAAGGCATAAGAATACAACAATAAGATCACATCATCCAAGTCAAATAGACTTATTTGAGGAGGGATGTTTAAAAAACTGTCTGGAAAAAATTAATCACGTGCTTTCACAGTGTTAAATTGGGTCTGTAATGAAACACGACAGTGGTAGTTTCATAATATGTGTTAAAAGTGAATACTAGCTTATGTAACTAAGACAGAGTAGACAATTGTTTTCAAATGCCAAATTTAAATGACAAAAAAATTCATAAATGTTAATTTGTCATTTAACTTGAAATGACAAATATTTTTAAATTCTTACATGAACACCTACAAAACAGAGAAACTATCAAGAAAAAAAATAAAGAAACTCTGCATGGGTTTCAAAATATATCTTAAATAGGGCTAAAGATAGATAAATAATTGTCTGGGTAATAAAAAGATTAAAACATATTTGAAAAGTGCATGTAGTAAACTTGAATTAAAAAAGAGATGGTAAAATGACGCTTAAAAGATATAGGAAAAGAGGAAAGCATATGAATAAAAGAATGTCAATTTACAGAAAACAAAATGTAGATATGTTTTTTTCCCTTCATTTACCTTCAGTGTCTGCTGGAAGAACACTGTGCGTGCATGTATGCGTCAAAGCACAGATTTCACGAGTTAGCTCAGACGGTTTGACTGTTGGCTTTAGGCTTTTGCTGATTCATATCTCTAATGATGCACAGTCAAGGGATTTGTTAACGGCAGCAGGATGTGAATGACGTGAAAGAAGTCACTTGGAATCTGGAATCACTGGGTGGTGTGTCACCACAAGAAGTTTGGGAATCTTATCACAGGTTGAGCTGCTTTGTTTCCTTCTAGGGTTTCCTGCAAAGATTCAGAGTGCAGTCATTTCTGAAAGCATACCTGGCCAGAGATGTCAGTGCAAAGCAGGGCAACAGGAAAACAATTGACTGAGAAAAATGCAACGTAATCTGAGATAATCTGCAAACAAAAGAGTTGTGTGGTCTTGTTGACATTTAAGATTCTTTGCTAGGTATCTATGTATAAGCAAACATGTGATTTACTGTATTTCCTGGAGTATAGATTACACTGAAAGATAATTTGTATGAGTCAAAAATTGCATAATAAAAATAATAATAAACATAAATAAGCTACTCTGGAAAATAAGTTGCACTTTAGGGAAAAAAGTGCAATGCTGCATTCAAATCAAACACGATTCTCTTGTCAAATTAGCATCCGCCACCTCCTTTTTGGACACGCCTCCAATTGGATGCTCATTGCCTGTCTAAAAACGAATCTATATAATAGAAACCTTTGATGCGGGTGGAAGGAGCTACTGTCACGTTTTTAGCCTCATCGATACATGGAAGCATTGACTGCACATCTAATTTACACAACTTATTTCATATACTCCTGAGGACTGAGTATCCATACTTACAAAAAAATGTCGATCTGTGAGATAGGAATAAAACCAGTTAAGAGCAGTTCCTGAGAGGCAACCCAACTCCTGTATGTCTAATAAAATCTGGTGATCTACCGTATCAAAGGTGGCATTGAGATCTAGCAGTGCCAGAACAAAAGGTTTCTCCGAATCGTAATTATGTTTGAGATCATATAAAAATTTTATAAGGGCCGTCTTAGTACTGTGATTTGTCCTAAAACCAGACTGACATTTTTCAAGAACATTATGTTCATTTAAAAAATCATGTAATTGAATAAAAACAAGTTTTTCAATAATTCTGCCTAAAAATTGTAAGTTGGATACAGGTCTGTAATTGTCCATAATATTTGGATCCAAGTTACTCTTCGTTATGAGGGGCCTCACAACCGCCGTCTTACAGGCAGAGGGAAAGACTCCTGTCTGAAGGGAGCAGTTTACTATGTTTAAAAGCTCTGACTCAAAGAATCCAGAAAATGTTTTAAAAAGTGAAGTGGGAATGGGATCTAAAAGGCAGGTTGTAGTGATTGCTTGGGAAAAAACTCATCAACCAGGACGAAACTCTCCAGTGTTTCCTCGGGTAAAGACAATGCCACTGACCTGCTAGGATTAGTGCTTTGTACCGGTTAAAGGTTATCTAATAGCATTGACTTTACTCCTGAAGTGGTCAGCAAAGTCCTCACATGCAGTTTGTGCGTGAGGCATGATGGATTTATTAAAATCTTTGTTTAATAAAAAATCAATAGTCTTAAAAAGAAACTGGGGGGTTGTGTTTATTGTCTGTAATGAGATTTGAAAAATAAAGTGTCCTTGCCTGTTTGACAGCTTGGTTGTACGTTTTTAGCTGATCCTTTAAAAAGTCGACTGTTAAATTAGTTTTTCTAAATTTTCTCTCCGCTCTCCTACAAATTCTCTTCAAGTTTAAAACAGCACCGTTTCTCCAAGGCGTCTTTGGATTCTGTTTCAGAATTTTTGTTTTCAATGGAGCTGCTGAATCAATGGCAAGCTTAAGTCTGTCATTAAAATCATCAGTCAGAGAATTGCAGGACATAGGTAAAGTTTGAGCAGGAGTTTGTTTTAAAATGTCAATCAAATTTTCTGCCACTTCAGGATTTATATATTGTTTCGTCACAGTTCTCACTGAGGCCTGTTGCTGGTTGAAACCAGTCACCTTAAGAAACACACAATAATGGTCTGAACAACAGAGGACACACCAGCAGACAGGGCCGGATGTAATGACCAAGTCCAGGGTGTGTCCTCTGTTGTGAGTCGGCTGTGCCACATGCTGGGTAAAATCCATACTATTTAAAATATTTAAAAACTCAGAGGCAAAAGGATCATTCATGTATTCAGCATGAATATTCAAATCTCCAGTTATTAACATCCTATTGTGCCTAAGAAGAATGACAGATAAAAACTCGGAAAATCCGGAGGGAGGACTTGGTGGTCTGTAGAAAGGAATGATGAACAGGAAGGAATGATGCTCAACTTTAATGTAATGTTTTCAGTTTTTATGCCTTGTTGAGCAATTGATGCTGTTCCACAACCTCTCTTACCTTCCCTTACAGAAAATAAAAAAATAAAATTAGGTGGAGAGGCCTCAGTGAGAATAGCTGGAGCATCGTTCCAAGCCAGGTTTCAGTTAAAAACAAACAGTTCAAATCACGGTCAATAATCAGATCATTAATTATAAAAGACTACAGATTAGAAATAGATCTGATGTTAAAAACAGCCATGTTCATTGTAGCAGGTGAATCCAATGATTTTGCAGTTAATTTTGATTCTGTATTTGGTGGTATGTGTATAGGATGGAGACATCTAAGAGAACGAATGGTTGACTTTGAATGTGGACGGTTTGCGATTTCTGCTAGTGATGTGTACTGGAATCAAGGATATTGCTATAGAGGGAATGTTGCTTTGGTCGAACCGTCGGCTGGAAGGAGCAGTGCAAGAGAGGAGGGGGAGTTCTATATTCTTTCCGACAAGATGGGAGCCTTTATGATTTGGATGTAAGCCGTCTGGTTTGAAAAGATTTATTCTATTGTAAAATGGGGGGACATTGTCAACGTAGTGGATATGTAGGGAGCGACAGTATCCTTTTAATCAGATATGGAGCTGACAAATTTGGGAAAATTTTGTGTCTCTGTAATGGGGTGCAGGTAGTGGTCCAGATATGATGCATTGTAAGTTTAACTGCTGGGTGTAATGAATGAGGTGGATGAAATTCGTTTTCAAAGTCTCAGACTGCTGGAACTTGATGTCATTGGTACCTGCGTGGATTATGAGGGTTGAGGTAGAGGGGGGTTTACTGGTGAGATGATTGTGGATGTCCTTAACTGATGCCGGACAATGGAGTCTCCCAGGATGAGAACTGGGTGGCGCGCCGATCCAGATCCAACAAGTCTATGAGCCTGTTTATGTTTGAAAATACATCCAGATAGAAGTCACTCCTGACTATAAGTTGCACCCCAACAATGGAAGAAAAACGTAAACTCTGAAACACTCTGAAAAATGTGGTGTTTAGATAACGCTTTGGTCCTAAATTTGCTTTGTTTCCTAGATGACTAGGTTTCCAGAATCTACCGGGTATGAAAACATCTATCGACCACAGCAGGAGCAGCATTCCAGAACAATCCTCTCCACAAAGGTGTCGGCTGGATCGAGCCCTCAAGTCAAGACTGCCAGACTTTTCTATCCTCTCCTGGTGTTTGTCTGGGCTCTACTTTATTGATTTGAACTGAATGGAACCGCCGTAACAAAAGTCATTCACACTGTTGTATATAAAGGCAATAACAAACTAATATTTCCTGGACCAATAACCATTCATTTGATTGTTACAACATAACCATGAAATAGTTTTTAGCCTGTAGTAATTTTGTGTGTGTGTGTGTGTTTGTAAGATTTGTCGAATGATCCAAAGCGAATGATTTAACACATTGTGTGTTTGCTTTTTTTTGTTTTGCACAATCCATGACACAATATAAATGCTTTGCAAATACAGAACATGGCAAATATTTGCTTTTAAATGGCATCATTAGTTATACATTCATTCCATTTTATGCAATTGATTTTGGAAAATGTATTTGAATATTTACTGGTCTTTTTGGTGTGTATATACAGTAAGTTTTTCTCTTTTGTCTCAGCAGTTTGTTGTTTATTTTGATGTCATCTCTGGCATATTTTGTTTTAGAGTAAAATGCTAATTGGGTAATTTGCCTCCGACTAGAGTTTCTTCTCACTGGATGTCAGCTGTTGTGGGTCACACTTAACATCCATTATGATTACAAAAGCAACAAATAGCAACAGACACACATCGGGTTTCAGCGGTTCCTGATTACAGCATCGCTTTAGTGTACAGTTTCATTGATGGCACAGAACCACAGAACAATGACACCATTGTGGGCTTAAGAAGGAGGGTGGATTACTCAGGGAGGAAACTGAAAATGAGAAAAACGAAGAATCATCTGGAAGGTTACACAACTGGACTTTTGCAAAAGCGTTAATAAAAGTATGTGTGACCATTCTTGTGGTCGTTTCACAAATGAGATGTTTAAAGAAAACAATCTAAATAGACTGATGTCTGCTAAACTTTGGATTTTTTGTTAGTTTTGAATCAATGTCTTTATTTAATGTAGATAGTAAATGTATGGAATCAGAGGTGAAACTAATATATGTTAAAATGCGTCATTACCATGGTTTGAAAAAAACACCAAACTATTTACAAAGTCGACAAACAATTGTTGAAATTTTCTAAATGCTTCACATAGTTTGTGTATGTAGTACAAATAAGACGTTAGCAGCATTTCTAAGCACAGAACTATTTATTTAAGGTGGACAAAAAGCTTTACTGGAATTGTTGACCAATATTTAAGCTTTATTTGCAATACACTGTTGGAAAGTACCTTAGATTAAATCTAAATTCCAGCTGTCAACAACTGTCTTTTTTGTGGATAGATTTACTTTCCAGAATTGTGTAATTGTTTTTCATTCATTGTTCATTTTGTGTGCGTTAAATTACTCAGACTTTTACAATAGAGGGAAGTATTTCCGTTCGTGTCGTAATCCAAGACAAACCTTCAGTTTAAATATTTTAAAAAAGTTTAACAAATCACTTTAGCGCTTCATCCTATAAAAACAGAATCAACAGTGAAAAAACAATTTTAAAAAATCCCAAACTCTTTTTTTCTGTCAGTATTTTAGAATTAACTGAGATATATAAATAAAAATGAAAAAAAAAAGACCAAAAGCTTCTGAAATTGTCTTGAATGACGAAATCACGGCTTATTCTGAAAGGATCTTTTATTCGAGCCATGCGAGAGAAGTCCCAGCTGACCTTTGATGACTCATTCTGGAAGAAAATACTCGTCTAGTTATGAAGTCTCAAGATCAAACAAGTTTTTTTTCAGGTGACTAATAAATCATTTCCCTTCTGAACAGACAGATAGTTATAGTCATTAAAGTTTACCTATGCTTTTATGCGATAATAGCAATTTTAATGTGTTTCTTTAACATATATTTTATTCTTTTTCCACAAAAGAATCATGTTGTTTTTTAAAAGAAAATAAAAAATACTGTCTTTTCCAGCTGCTGGTTTGACTTCAGAATGCAAATTGGATTAGCTTATTCCTCTTAAGTAAACTCTTTACATTTTTTTTACAAATCTTAATGAGTCATTAGAAATACTTGATGCAAAACTTTGGAAAAAAACGTATGGGGAAACATTTCTTTTTGTTGGATTATATTTGAGAAACCTGTTAATGAAAGGGTCTCCCATGGGTTGCTGGGTTTACAGGTTCACATTGTACTTGGCATTGCCCTGGTTTCAGTCTCATTCCAGTCTTTTGTGTCTCTTTTGTCAAAATCTCAATGAAAAACTGTCGCTGAAAATAACTTTGACCATTCAGGTCTAAAGTTACAAATTAATTTTGTTGAATGCAGCAGACAAGATTTTGAAGGTCAACTGGAATAACTGGCCAGAACCAATAGTTTGTTCTGCTACTGTTATATCAGATCAAAGTTTGAGAGAAGAAAAGAAACCAAACCTCTTTGATAACAAAAAAACTGAGAGAGGTGAACGGACCCCACCCCTCTGATAAAATTACAAAATGCCTTTATTTTCAATAAGAAACCTACATTTAAATGTCATCAATGAATCATTCACCAATACAAGAAGGCGTATAACTCCTTCTTCACCTTGAGAAAACTTTGGAATTTTCCAAGCAGCCTAATAGACTTCAATAATTTAAAAAATGTTTTAAAAAACCACCTACATGCAGATTAGCCTTCGTCAGGAGAGCTTTCCTCATTACTCTCACAAAACCTCCCCTTCTCTAAGTGTAGGCTTAATGGAACCAGTTTTTCCTTATTATGCTATCATTTCCTTTAGCTTGGATTGAAACTCGAACACGCCTAAAGCTTTCAGCCCGATGCTCCACTCACCCGCTCCTTTTTTCTGTCCCTGGTGCATCAACCCACAAGAACTCATGAAGGCAAATTTGGCCACTGTTTTTTTTTCTTTCCCATTTAAAAAAAAAAAGATCACAATTATAGTATATTTTTTGGCTGCCATTAATTGCTCTGACAAATTAACTTTAAAATCCCAGAAGAAAACTGTTGGTGGGTTCTCTAGGGTTAAAAAAACAACAACCTTATTTTCCATTATAGAAGGGAATATTGGAGAACAGGTGTCCAAAAAACTGCCAAACATGGCACCGAAACACCTTAAAATGACCTTAATGGGATCAGATTCAAGTTTGGACACACAAGAAAAGCCTTCAGAGAAGGAGGGAGATAGACGATTTTTATATTGAAAGCATGAACCTGTGCAATAACCAAGGGAACTGTGAAATACTCCATAGGAATGGTAATATATCATATGGATGTCTCTTACTTCATGTCATAATCGCTCTGTAAATGGCTGGCCTGGGACCAGAGACATGAATTTTGTTTCATCCCTGTGGTGAAATGACAATAAAGAATCCTGAAGACAAAAGGTTTCAGTCAATAAGAAATCTTTTTCAGAGTCTGCTGTTCCTTCTCTAGCTGCCTCCTTCAGAGTTCAAACAACAGGCAGACACGCCCTCTGTAAAAGTCATCTTTGTCTCAAAAAGCTTTTAGTGCTGTTTGTCTCGTAAACTTAGTGACTCATTAAACTCTTTAAATGTGTTAAGTGAAAGTTTCATTCAATGGGTGTGATTTCTTGGAAAGTATTATCTCAAGAAAGTAATAAAGGCTTTAACCGGTAGGAACTGTTAAGAGGAAGTGTGCAGAAGTCCCGCCAACAGGAAGACATTTCCAATGGAAAAAACAAATGAGTGCAGACATTTGTGTCACTGTTTTTAATTTGGCACGGAAACAGTTTAGTTCTTAAAGTGCATGAAATGCTTTCACATTTGGTTGACTGTCTTACAAAGCCTCTTAAAAAAACATGTGGGCCTCTCAGACATAAACGACACAACTGTGGGAGAATTTCACGAGAAGCACTAAAAGAGACAAAGGTGATGAGACACGCGACAAGAAAAACAAGTAGATCCATGGTGGCATGCCTTTACCATCACAAAAACATGTGACTGCTTTATCTCACACTTTTAGGAATGTAGAAGCTTTATGTTCTGTTTTTAAGCACCTATTCAAATAAAAGAATTGAATATGAAACCTATAGCCCCCACATAATCCAGAGCAGCATCCAAAAATTACACAGAAGGTCACCAAAAATTTTCTCTGCACTTGTTTATGTGAAAAGGTTTTCCTTGTTGGGAAAAATATATAATAAAAATGTTTTAAATAACCTCTTCACAAATAAGATGTTTCAAGCTATTTTAAAGTTACAAAAATATACGTCTGTAAAAAATAATAATTTTATCTTATATGTTAAGGTGAACTTTTAACTCCCCCTGTTAAATCAGTCGGTTTTGTCGGTTTTATCTATGGCCACTTGAATAGCCCATCCTCTAACAGGATGGGCTGAACTGGTATAAAAGGGGAGGATAAGGTTCCTGAACAGACAGAGAGGTGGCACTAGTGCTCTCAAGGTGAGTCAGGTGGATTCACCTGCCTTCCACAGATCAGTTACTGCTGTATGAACTTTATCTTCTGAATAGTATTCTGTTATTGAGATTTTGATCACTTTGATTTCACTAGCTTGAAGAAATTATTATTTTTAAAAAATTGTTTTCCGTTATTTTAGATGAACTCATTGGTCGTAGTTGCAGTTGCCGTGTGCGTCCTTGTGCCCGGTGCACGTTGTGCTTCAGAAACAATTGGTTTGTATTCAGATTCATGTTCCTCCTTAAAGTGTTTTTTGTGTCACTTTATGGGTCTGATTGTGACAAATATTCCTCTCTTTACAGCCTGGTGCTTTAATTTACCATCTTGCAGTGAGTAATCCTTTAATCAAAGTCACCGTGATCAGTTTTTTCTCTCCTTTCCAGTCACTAAAGCCTCTTTGTTTTTTTAGATGAAACCACCTGGGCGACGATAGCTGCTCCCTTCTGTAACGGGACCCGTCAGTCACCCATCAACATCGTCTCAGCAAATGCCACAGCGGACGCCAACCTGACGGCCTTCACCTTCACAAACTACAGCAACACCTCGGCACTGACAAAGATTGAAAACACAGGAGACACAGGTGCTTAGTGATGCTTTAGGATCAGAAACATTTCCAAAAGGTCAATGCATGTTAAAGCCCGCCTCATCCATGTCTCGCCAAAACTTGACGAGGAGCAACACATTTTCCTGCTAAATCAAATTCAGAATACCTGGATGGATCATTTTCCATTTTAGTGTTCTAACTTTGGTTTTGTTTTTTTTGACTCAGTCAAAGTCACACTTGCTGATGGAGTCAAGATTTCAGGAGGAGACCTGTCTGAGGACTATGACAGCCTGCAGTTCCACCTGCACTGGGGCAATGGCAGCACTACCCCCGGCTCAGAACACACCGTGGATGGCAAACGTTACCCCATGGAGGTAATTAGCTTAGTTTACGTGAATTTTACTTTCATTTATGCAAAAAAGATGGCATCAAAATAATAAACCATGAAAAAAAATAGTTGAATTTATTTGAAATCAAACAGGTTGGTCCAACTACGTCCAAAAACATTAAGGATTTTTTCCGTATCTCAAATTAAATTGGTTGTTTTGTACTAAAACACTTTTTTTTCTTTGTCTAGCTACACATTGTGAACAGTAAGGCATCCTATAAAAAGAACACAACACTGGCTGTTGGCGACTCTACAGGTCTTGCCGCTCTTGGATTCTTCATTGATGTGAGAAAACTTGAATTTTTTTCATTCCCTCTAAATCATCAGACAGTAAACTAAACTAAATGCACTTTTTTCCCCAGGTGATGTCTGGTACAAACACCGCTCAGCCTCCAGGCTGGAATACACTGACTTCCTATTTGAAAAACATCACAGAGAAGAGTAAGATGAGGGCTTTTTCTGGAGTGGGTCTCTGACTGTTGGTTGAGGATGGTCTTGTCAATGTGTTTTTTCTTTGTCTTCAGATACTTCTGTTTCGATGGCTGCTGGAATTTCTTTGGACGATCTTCTGTTTGGGGTGGATCGCACAAAGTATTATCGCTACCTCGGATCCTTGACAACCCCTGCCTGCAACGAGGCTGTAGTTTGGACCGTGTTCAAGGATCCCATCATGGTCAGCAAAGATCTGGTAGGTTTTTTTTTTAATTCTCAAGCCTAAATAAAGCATCTTTGTCTTTTTCCATGTATAATGACTCAATAACCTTCTGTTCTGCAGATTGACCTCTTTGGGTCAACAGTTCGCTTCTCCAACAGCACATCCTCTTTCATGACCAACGTCTACCGCAGCATCCAAAACAGTCAGCCTGTGAGGACACAGCCCACCTCATCCGCCACACGGCACACTTTGAGTCTGATGTCTCTCACCCTGCTACTAGGAACATTTTGGGGATAAAAGGAATTGTAATTTATTTTTCCCCAAATTTTCCCCAAAAACAACCAAGCCATATTATTTATCATGTTTTCCTCTTAACTCTAACAAATCTTTAAAGATGAAGTTTGGTGGCGTTTTGCCCCCCCCCCCTCCCACGCCTTTTTCCAGTGCCTGTAGTCATTCATTTTAAACACACAGGACAGGGACTAACGTGCAAATCTAATATTTGTTAAGCCAATTCAGACATCCTGGTGCTTCTAAAAGGATGTCAAAGTTTATGCTTCTGTGTCATTTCTGCAGTGTTACAGAGCTGATATGCACTAATTGAAGCATGCACCATTTATCAAGTTTATGTTTATACTCTTATGCACAAATGCATCGTTTTTTGTTCAGTTATTTTCTTATTTTCATTTGAGCAGATGTATCTGCTGTTACTAATGCTCTGAGCTGTTGGTGTAATGAAGGATTTGAATTTTTCTTAATTCAGATGAACATGTTATTTATCATTGAACAGGCACTTTGTCCGGACTGTACACAAGTGTTGCAACGTTTGATATCATAAGCTCAATAAAGGTTATCATTTGAGTCAGAAATTTGGTCTCTCTTGCATGGGGGGGGGGGGGGGGGGGGGGGGGATTCAGAGACTGCAGAAGTCTCAAGCGAATGTGGGGACAAAGGATCTTTTCAAATCTATAAAATGCACCAAAACTGCTTGCACATAAACTTTGTGAGTTTCACTCACAGTCGGCTTGCTTCCAAGTCAAATAAAAAAGCCTTTCTACCTGTGAAGTTGCCTTTGTCCTTCCAAATAAACGGTTCTATTTAAAGCTCAGGCATAAAGAGAGCCTTTAAGAAAACCTCACTGACTAACTACCGAAAGACAAGTAATAATATTGCATAGCTTTACCTGGAGAGTTACTCCTTAAAACAAGTCGGAAATTCTTGTTGCGCTCTGATAAACTTTTATTTTGTTAGTCCTTGAGTCCGGAAAAAAAAATCAGAAAAAAAATATGGACTTTTTGTTTGAGATCAACACTTTTATACAACAAACACATTTAAAACTTAAACAATTTTTGTGCTGTAGATGTCCTGCAAGTGGAAGGTGCCTTGTAGACTTATCACTGATGGAATCTGGGCAGAGATTCACGGTGCTGTCAGTGAGGAATGATTAGCATTCATGTCGTAAAAAAAGAGACTTGAAAAACCTGCATGCAAAGCCTTGGGGGCTGAGAGATTTAAAGATAAACCCTTTGAAAAGAATGACAAATGAAACAAAATCACTTAGTCAAGATCAATTACTGTTCTTTTAATGACAGAGTAGAAAGAAGATGACTTTAGTTATTTATAGTACACTGATTGCTTCAGTAATAGGTGGCATTTTTCTTCTGTAACCCCTAAATTGCTTCCAAAAAAATCTGAAGTTCCAGAAATTACGAAAAGTACAATATTTCCGTTTTAAATGATTTTTTGTTCACTTTTAGTCTTCTTCTTTCAACCTCCTCTCCTGGAAAATATTTTTTTTATATGTTCTATAGTTGAGGCTTGCTCAATCACTTACCATGTGCCTATGAAGGATAAAAGCACTAACTTTAAGAATATTTGGTGGTTCATAAAGCAAAATGGTTGTGGATGGAGAATAAATTAAGAAAACTGCCATGAGATTAAAACAAAACAAAAATCTGACTCCTTGAATGCAAAACCAAAAATTAAACTACATACTGAGATATAAAATATCTTTATTTTTGCTTTTTTGTCCCAAGAAATACTATTTTTTTTGTAACTCTTTAAAATAAACACTTGGTTTAAATCAAAGTAAAACACATAATTATGATACAAGACCTTGACACTTTTGATGATAATTAACAGGAAAGTTAAAACAACCCAACTTTACATCACGTGTACGTTGTAAATAAAATCTGATTATTGCACCTGAATATGAGGCAACAGCAAACAAGTAAACCTCTCAATGTCAATCATATCATAGTCTGCATTCACCGTTTATTTTTAATAATTGCATAGGTGCCACTTTTCTTATTATGGAACAAAAATAGTCTGATGGATCTCTGCTTCCTTCAGAATGTGGTTACCTACGAGCTTCCTGTGTGGAGGAACTATCCAGTGTTCTGCCTAGTGAAATAAAATTATGTACAGTTTTATTTTTGGACCAGAGAACCACTTCCAGTGTGCAGAGAAGCGTTATTAACTACTGAGTTGAGGATTTTTCTTCTGATAAGACAGAGAACCTACAGAATCCTGGCTTTACAGTCTTTTGCACAGGCGGTTTCATGTAATTTTAAACCACTGAGGGAAATCAAACACTTCTATGAAGTAACGAGTTTCTATTAACCCTTTGGCGAAGTAACACACCCAAAAAATCAGCTGGTAAACATTCAAAAAACCAGGTTTCCCACCAACACAGCAAGAATCAGTAAAATCCAGCTGCATCTTGAGGACTGAGATCTGTTGAAGTCACAATGACATTTCTTGGGGTTTCGAGGACTTGGGGGGCTTGGCTTTGAGGGAGGAGCCGGACACTTCAGGAAGTCCACAGCCGTGGATTTAGGCGTGACGACGTCTTGGGCCAATCCTCCATTGGTTAGCACCCAGTACATGTTGTCTTTAAAGAAATAGGCATCTCCTAAAGAATGAAAGGAGCTGTCACCATTAATCAAGACACACCAAAACTGACAGCTTCACATTACTAACATGTTTTGCAGTCAAGCAGGAACAGGCTGTTTGGACAGTATCTTCATGTTATTGCTCAACTATTCACTTTTTTCTATTTAAGCAAAAATTTGGGTTGTAAAAAATAGAAAACTTAGACTGTTTTTATTTGTAATTTTTAAGTATTTTCTGTCATTAGGTTTTTATAGATCTTTCTGATCATTTCATTGATCGCATTCGGCACTTTATGATTATTTAACTCTTATATCAACAGCTTATGATAAAATTTATAAAGTTTTTTGTTTTACAGAAAAAACATTGCAACTTGTAAGTCAACTTAGATCAGCGATTGTATTTGCTTCTGAATGACATCAATGTTATCAGTCTGACTCGTCTCCTCTTTGCTTTTGTGTATTTATCTGTGGATTTTATCAGACGTCTGTGGCACATGATGTGTCTAAAAGCAGTGTTACCTTCTCCCCAGCTGATTACATCGTCCATGTGATTGGGCATTCCTTCCCAGAGGCCATTGTCACGCGGGTAACCCGGCTCTGGAAGCGAGGCGGCCTGATCATCTTTGCGGCTCTCGTCGAACCTCCAGAACATTCCTCCACTGAACAGGTAGGTTTTGCCATTGTGGGCCCAAACAAAGCCTGCATCCACACGATCCACCGGGGCCCCACTTTCTGTCCTCATGCCCCAGTCGGAAAGCGGTCGAGGGTACCCGCTCATGGCCTCTGTGTCTTTGAAGACCCAGTACTGAGAACCTGGATTAGAATGAATAATAAAGTTGCTTAGCATTATCAGGTTTTAATCTTTTTAAACCTTTATTTATGAGAAAAACTTTCAATAATTAAAAGTTAAATCTCTGTATGTGATGATTTATATGTTGGTACTTTTTCATGTAGTTCAATCAGAATTCAAGAAATGGATGTACAAACTAAAAGTCTGAGTCAAGCTAAGAAGACAAATTCTTCAAATATATGACAGTAGGCATAAAAATGAATATGGTTTCAAACTTCATAACTGCAAATTGACACAAACCTCCTAATTTAAAGTGATAAAAACATACTGGAATCCATATTTCACTGCTTTTAAAGCTCACTACAGCCTAATTCCCATCATCTTCAATGTCATTTGCGTCTTGTCCTGTCTGTCTGTCCGTCTGTCTGTCATAAATAAGGTCACTAATTGCATCACATCTTGTAATCACTGATCTTTACCGATGAAGAAGATGATTCTGCCGTCACCACGTCTTTCATAAACTGCATCGATCTTCTTTATCTCTGGAGGAAGGCCGATCCAGAAGTTTTTGATCTGCCCCGGCTTTAGAGACACTAAAGACCCGTCTCTCTGAATTCTCCAGAACTGAGGACCTTTTTTTTTCAAGAAAATACAGCATCAGTTTTAAACAAATAGTACAATCCGCAAATGTAAAATGTAAGTTCTATCTGCAAACAGAAGGTTTGAAGTATGTTCTACATTGTTTTCTTTTAATCTAAATGTCTCACAGTACATTCACACCGCCTTTGGCATAGTGCATTCAGAAGAAAAATTCCAATGACAAGTCTACCTTAACGTGCATAAATTTGTATTTCCGGCTTCTGTGTTCAAAACTCTTAAGCTACACATGAGTTTCTTAAGCTATACAAGTTTTTAAGTCAGTTTCCGTACAAAAAGCACAGCAATTGAACACGCATTGAAAGTTAAACCAGTTGAAACCAGTAAATGGTGTCCTTTTTCATTTACAGAACCGTTTGAAAACTGATCACAGAATAGAAATTAATAATTGCGTTTATGCTCTGCTGGAATTATATAAGACCAAGTCTTTAGTATATGAGAATAAAGCCGTGAAAGAAAAAGCCTTGGGCAAGAAACACAAGATCTACACTGCTTCGACATCTCGCACCAACTGGATACCATGCGCTAGTATTGGGTAGCGACAGTCCAGGGTGAACATCATATGCTTAATGCCCTTTCAAGAACTTGCATTCAGAATGCACGTTATATGGCCATTGTGAACATAGCATTTTTTTTTTGTACCTTTGAAAAAGAAAACCTCCCCCCTGATGTTTGCGATTGCATCAAAGCCTCCCTGACACCGCTCCTGAAGGGAAGGATCAGAACTGAAATAGAAAAAGGGGTTTATCAAATTTTACTGAATGCACAGTCCATCCATTCATTTTCTTAACCTTCTTTATCCATTTTGGGGTCACAGAGTTGCCAAAGCTTGTCCTAGTTACTGTTGGGCAAAAGCAGTTTACAGTGGACAGGACGCCAATCTGTCGCAGGGTCACCTAATCACTCACATTCACTCAATTTAGAGTAATAAAGCAACCTATAAAGCATGTTTTTGGACTGTGGGAGGAAGCCGGAGTGTTTGCTTGCATAGGAAGAATATGCAAAGCAGTGATGTGCAGTCAGGGGAGGCAAAACATAACTTAAAAATACATAAATTAAATGTACCTCTCCTAGACATAAATGAGAACTATTTCTCATTCTTTTCAAATATCTCTCCTGAGGAGTAAGTCTCAGAGTGAGTGAATTCACTGTGTGAATTCTCAAAATTTTCTCACAACTGTCTCTTCTCCAGATCTCAATTAAGAGAAAAATGAGACATATTATGTTGCGCTCAAGTATGTCCCAATTTGATATCCTTACTTCAAATCCCTATCTTGGTTTTGTTTCAGTGAAAGATATAAAGCGCTGCACGCGCTAACTGAGCTGCAGTTGACGCATGTGCTTTACTGTTTCTGTCTTTCTGTCATCATGAAAGACTTTTCTTTTTTAGTTACTTATTTTTTCTAATTCTCACCAACTGTCTGATTACATCGGTGTCAGTTTGTGACTCTTTTAGTCTTTTCTATTTGCTTAAAATGCGCTGTAGAAATACACTAGGAGAGGCTCGCAGTACACAAGCCTCAAGGCAGAGGGCGCTGGTGATCCTAGACCTAGAGAATGTGACACCCTGGCTAAAAAATAATAGAATTAGTGGTAGCAAGTCAAGTGAAGCTGTCTAATTGTTCTTTAATATTGTTTAGCATAGTTTTCTAAATGGAGGATTACGTGTCTAAACTCAGGAATTTGTGGAGACACGTCACTGACAGTGATCTGCATGGAGACAGAGAGACTTTTAAAACTGAAAAAGACCAGAAACACTTCTACAAACAGGTTATCCGTGTGTTTCTCTAGAAGGGGCGGTGTGGGTACCGGATGTTCTCGGGTTGCCGGATGTTCTCGGGTCCTTCGGGGGTCCTTCCAATGAGTTATATCACTAGAGGAGACATCACGAGGAGAGCACCGCCATCTTGGTGAGGTCAAGTTTTGAAGACCAAACCACTTTTTATAACATTTAATAAAGAGCTCTGTTTTTACTTTCAATCAGTTCATTATATGAAAAAGAAGAATGGCTTGAAATTGCTTAGTTTTGTTCAGAAGTACAAACTTCACGAGTACCCCTAACTTAACTAGTATTAGACTATTTAGATTTTTTCTATGTTCCTTTATTTTATTTTACTTATGTTTTTATTTATTTGTGTGTTATGTTCATTGTTTCTTTTTTTTCCCCTCTATTCTTTATTTTCTATGTTAATATTTTGTTTGGCAATGGTGACTGATCTTCGAGGCAATATTGATTACATTGTTATTGTTCGTTGTTAACGTTAATGTCATTGTTAATGTATGATACCGCAATTGTGAATAAAGTTTTAAAAAAACTTAGCGACGTTAACTCATTGGTCGTGGCAACTTACAGCCAATCAAATAGTGTGACGTCATCATTGGTCGAAGGACCCCGAAGGACCCCGAGAACATACGGCAACCCGAGAACATCCGGTACCCACAGCGGTCTTCAGTAATAAGTAAAAGTAAGTCAAAAATAACACGTTTATTGATTTTTTTTTTCTGTACTACAGTTTGTAAACAAAAGAAAAAGGTTGAATTGAAATGTGCCTGTTGCCAATCAAATGGTGAATAAATTACTCTTTAGGATTTATTTGTTTGTAAATCTGACTGATGACGTCAGTGTCTCACCAGCCGTGAACCTCACAGCACGTCACTGATGCAAACTCCACACAGAAAGGTCCCAGCTGGGATTTGAACCAGAGCCTTCTAACTGTGAGTTCCTTTAAAATGAAACAACCGTCTTCCAGAAGGAAATGATATGATGCATTACAGTGAAAAAAAACCCGTCAGCTTCTATTTTCTTTTAATCCAAAAAAAAAAAAAAAGCAGGTGTGAATAATGTGAGTTGTAGTTATTTTAGTAAACACACGAGGGCGCCAAAAGACCAAAGTATTTTTACTGCTTTTAATTAGTTCATATTTCCATGAGTGCAGACATGTAAACACAAAAGGAAGTATTTATAGTCATCAGCAAACTCACTGCTGTGTTGGTCTTGGGGGAGGCAGGGTGGGCAGATGGGGGAGGTGGGGATCTTTGCCATCCTGCTGCCCGCCGTCTCTTGCGCCTGAAAACGCAATTAAGAAAAAACGAAGAGGAAACGAAAGCTGATGACAACAGAAAAAGAAGAATTTAAAGGGGCCTGCTTTAGTCTGAATGAAGCGAGCACTTCCGATTTTTGATTTGATATATTTATTTGTGCATTTCTATGAGATTTATTAATTACAACAGTTCAAATGACCTAATATTTATGGATACAGTAAATATCTATTTTAAAATACCTGTGCTCTTTAGGGCCTTTAGTGAAGAATCTAAATATCATCCAAAGGTTTATATTGTACCTGATTTTTGTCCAGCAAAGCACTTAAATCTACATTAAACATCATATTTAAGCATTATGAAATTTTTATGAATAATTATTATGTTTTCTAACATTTTGTGCAAATCAAACAAATAGACACACTGGAAAAATAAGGGAACTTATCATTTCAGGAGGGTGGGGGGGGGGGGGTCCTAAAACTGCTTTTCCACAAACTCAACATATTTGATTGAAGCAGCTAATTTTGATTAATTTACTGCATTTACGTATGAAACTAGATAAGCCCATCCAACTAATTTTTGAGAAATGTCATGGATATTTGATTAAATTGATTGTTTTTTGTGAGATGTGTAGGGTCTCTCTATGTTTCTATGTTTAGTTTGTGTAATATATTTTCTTTCTTCCTGTTCTCATCCTGTTTTTTCTATAGACTGCGTGTCATTACATTCTCACACTGTCTGTGATCTTTTATGGTGTGAGAGCACAGCAATAACCTTTTTTTTAATCAGAAGAAACAGTTTTTACTAACATTTCTTTTTTTGGTTTTCAATGTTTCATTTCCCACTGCGCTGTCACAGAGTTTCCGGTTCCTTATTTTAAATCCTCTTGACTGAAAATCCCCAAACTCTTTAAATCTGCATGCTTCTTTGTTGTCTTTGAACTCATTTATTTATCGGCAGTAGTTTTATTTAATCATAAAAAAAATGGTGTAATTCCAGAAGGGGTTGTTGTATCAGCAAATACACAAGTGACAAAGACTGACCATACAGCTGCTGGATAGCCAGTCTGTCATCCAGGGCCAGTTTGAAGGTGGAAACGTCCCCCACAGAGCCCTGGTAGTATGGCCTCATGATAGACGGATCAGAGGACGAATGCGACAGGCCAAGCGCGTGGCCAAACTCGTGCACGGCGACTGTGAACAAGTCTGTGGTGCTGCTGTCACCTGTGGAAGTGTGAAGCAAAAGTGTTAGCGGGTCAAACAAAGTACCACTGGAAATGTAGACGTCACTGTACATTGAGGTGTTTTTGGACTCTCACTAAAACTGTGCATCTATAGCAACACAAGCCACAATCTGCAACTTTAGAAATACCTCCGAAGCTCCAGCTCTCATCATCATCAAAGTGAGTGTCACCGGACACTTGGGCCACCCCAGGATAGAAAGCGTGGGCCAGCGTGCCCCCCAGGCCATCAAAAGGGTATCCATCATCGTGGAGCAAGCGAGAAAAAGAAACTTTGATGTCCCCCTCGGCTGTGGCGCCCCTGCTGTCACCCTGTAGCTGTTGGAAATTGAGTGGGGCGGCATCGCTCCAGGCTTTGAGGGCATGAAAGAGCAGGTTTTCCACCAAACTGTTGCTGAGACCTTGTGAGGGTTTGGGGTAGCTGTGGACGCTGGGGGCAGTTACAGAAACAAATACTTGTTTAAGTCAGATATGAGAAAAGAAAAAAAAAAACATTAGCTCATGAGTTATTTTGAAATTGTCCTTTCCATTTTTTCCAAGTGAAGAAATTTTAGAAAAACCTTACAACATGGAAGTCACAATGCAACATGACAGGAAACACACCTCCATGTGAGGTCTGTCTTATGCCACTTAAGGCCTGACAGGGCGTATCTTTTCCTGCGCCTCCTCCTCCTCCTCATATCTTCTCCTTCAACAATGTCAGGAAGGGAGCATCGCGGTGTAGACATGAGTTTCAGAGTTTTCCTGTCTGAAGGAGAAGCTGGTCACTCACTTGTATGTTGAAATTTCAATTTACAGAAGTATCGCAACCACAGATGAAATGCACACATGACATGACAACATGAGTGATGTAAGCTATGCGGATGATACCCAGCAATCCCGTTTCCGGGAGACCTCCAAATCTCTGCATGACACGGATGGCGTTTTCAATCCCGTCTTTGGTCTGCAGCCTGCTGGTACGAGGGTCGGGAGGAGGGAGGTAACCATACCTGCTAAGCCAATCCTAGAAAGAAAACAATAAGAAAGACTACTCGCAAATGGGCTTAAAGGAGGTTTGAAAAAGCACATTTGTTGGGTAAAATCAGATAGCGAAGACACTATCCCTCTTCTGGCAGCACAGTTTGCATGGTTGCTTTTAAGTTAAAATAAAAAGTAGTTCTTAATGAAAACGTTCTTTCACATTCAGCAAATACTACTTAATAACTCAATTTTCTGACTATACTTTTTAAAGAATGCAATGATACTTTAGTGGCAGAACCTATAATGTCACCGTTGACTTCTTATTCTCAGAAACAAAAATTATGTCTAGTGGTGTTCCCCAAGGTTCTGTTCTGGGCCCCATCTTACTTATCCTCTATTTGAAACCTCTTGGGAGACTCATCAGCAAATTTAGTCAGATTTCGTATTATTTATATGCTGATGACATTTAGCTTTATGGCTCCTGTGGTGAAAACTATTACAAAAATCTATTTTAGACTAATATAGGCCAGCATCAAAGTGTGGTTACATGGCAACCCTCAAAAGACATTAATCTTTAACCCTGATGGTAAAATACTCTCCATCAAAAAACACCTCAGTTCACCTCAGTTCCTCCGTCCAATCTAGACTCACAAAACGTAATGTCTGGTTCGATAAAAATCTACATCTCTTGAATCCCATTCCAAGCTTATTGTAAAAAAAGTTTTTTACGTTTTTATCGCCTGAGGAACATGGCTATACTAAAACTGATTTTCTCAATCTGACCTTGAGCTGATTATACATGCTTTTATCTCTTCTCATTTACTTGTTTTAACAAACAGTTAATTGTCAATCTGTCCAAAATTCTGCAGCAAGGCATTAAACTGGAACCAATAAGCAAACTCATGTCACCCCTCTGCCTTTATTGCTACACTGGCTTCCTGTTAAATTTAGAACAGATTTGAAGATTTTAACTTTAGTTTTTCATTTTTTAGGCTATCTTTTACCTGTTTTTTAAAATGTCTGAGTATGTTTTATTGGGTTTTACCTGCTTTGTGAAAAGTGCTTTATAGATATAGATATTGAATGGGTTTCTTACTGACAGTTGGCTGTTTCCATTTAAGAGATAATAAAAACAGTACAAGATTTTGAAATGTTTATGAATCAAATGCTAAATGTCACTGTGTCTCCACTAGAGGGGTTCAGTGATGAAATAGCTGCAGGGAAGACATTTAAAATTGTCAATCCCTAAAAAAATTCAAAGCAATTATAAAGGGTGATATAAGGGAGTCAACAATATTCATTGATGTGATTTTTACGTGATTGTTTTCTGTTTATGTCTTTATTTCTTCTAATTCTGTAAAAATACTGTTCGTATACATTTAAGTTTGGACTGAATTGAAAAAAAAGGCTTGGACTTCTTCCAACTTCTTGAAATCTTCTTCCAAAGCTCATTTGGAACTTCACATATTGTCATATATTTTTTATTTGATCAGTTTGAAATAGTAATAAATAGTATTTGTAGCTGTTACTGTTTGTTTTATGGTGAAATCCCACATTTTTCAGTGATTTCCTAAAATAAATGGTAAATGGCGTATACTTATATAGCACTTTCTACCTTCTTTCGAAGGCCCAAAGCACTTTACAGTCACAATCCCCTTCACCCATGCACACACACATTCACAGACTGAATGTGTGTGAATGTGAAAATACAAACCCATATGTGTTTCTTCAAAGCAAAAAATAGAATCTTAAGCTTTTAATGTTATTTATGGAGGGTATGCCAACCCTGGTCTTCAAGACTGCCTGGTTTCCAGCTCTCGTTCACCATCTTTCTGCTGATTTCACATCCTGACTGACTGAACACACCTGGTTTAGGTAGTCAGAATCAAGCAGTCCAGGGAGAGGCCCTTGAGGGCCAGAGTTAGCCAGCCCTGTATTTATTCAATTTTGACATTTATTCTATGCTTTGCTGTATTTCTTCAATTCAGGATCAGTGAGAACTTTTTCACGCTACCGTTTCATGATGACCTACTGCCCTCTAAAGAGGTCACCAAGGGTCAAACTACTACCCACAGTGACACCCCCATCCAGATAACATCACTATTCAAGTTAGAGGAAGAGGGGATGACTAAAAAATCCGACAATGATGGATTGATGGAACTAAGCTGGGGTTCAAACCATAAATTCATAAAATATTTTCATTGTGAAGCAGCGCTGCTAACTGCCTACCCACTCAGCATCCTCAAGAAATGCTTCACTAATGATTTTAGGACCTGAGCACTAAGTAGTTTTGGCCATAAGGCATTGAATTATTAAACATTATTTTTTTTGTTGCCTTTATGAGCTTAAGAATCTATATTTATTCATAGCGTATGTAAAAGCAGCGTCATAGTAAACAGTAGAGGATGGTAAATGACTTGTACTTTTATCCCACTTTACTCTTGGACGGCACAAAGCGCTTTACTTGCGCCAATTTATACCCACCAGGATGTGGATTTGGGATTCAGTGTGTTACCCAAGGACACTTCGACACATGGGAATCAGACGTCAATCGCTATACCTCTGCCCCACAGCCATGCACATATTGCAATTTCTAAGTGTAATCTTCCAATTCTTAAAGCTGCTCATGTGCCGCCTCCACCCTGTTTCAACCTTTCATGCTGCAGCTGGGAGGAAAAGGTGTTGGCCCGTGCACCAACCGTCTTTCTTGCGGCATTCAAAACCACATTTGGCAAGAATTTAGAATGAATCTTCACTTCTCAAGGCAAATCAGAGTCACTTTGCAGCCAAATGTATTCAATACTTTGTTTTTTGATTGATGCACCATTAAAGTAGCTTTGTATCGTTGATTAAAATGTATTTGCACAAAATCACCCAGATTGAAGTAATTTAATACTTTTTCTGCGTTATGTATAACTTAAAAAAAGTAGTTTTTACATTTTAAATGATATTAAACCTAATTGTCTTTTAAACTGGTAAACAAGCTTAAAATAAAGTAGTTTTGTTTTGAGTCATAGCACAATAACACTATATAGTTCTACTCACCACGGCTCTGCTGTATTGGTCAGGCAGTGCAGACATGCCTCCTGTTAGATGTAGAACCATCACGATGAAAAGAACCATCTCCATCAGCGTTACTGCAGGTGAAGCGCTCCGTTACTGACAGGAAACCCATTTGAGTCTCATTACCAACACCAGCATCTCTGATCAACTCGGATGACTCACACAAAGCTCACCAGTGTCTCTCCTCTGCCTCTCGGGAGTAGGCTGGGCTGATCGATGCTGCAGTCTCTACTTCCAGAAAGCTGTGCGGCTTCTTTTCACTTTTGAAGCTTAACGTGCAATGCTGTGCGTGTGTTTGTGTGCGTGCGTGTGTAGGGGGGTGTTAGGAAACTTCCTCCACCACATGAAAAGGAGGAGGACCTAACATGAAGTACATTCATTCATGTTTAAGGAGAACAGTGTCGGAGGCATGACACTTTAAAAAAAGAGTTGCCATTCCTTAAAATGTGAGGAAGTTTTCTGTTGTTATTACTCAAGCTGTGTTTTTATGCAAATATGCTAAATTAAAACAATCTATCATATACATAAATCTGTAAAGACTGAAATTATTGTTATATATATATCTTAATCTTTAGGTTTTCTATGTAGCTAGAGGTGTAATGGTTCATTTTAACGATGATTCGATTCATATCATAACTTGTGGTTTCAAGTACAATTCAGTCAATATTGGTTCATTTTGAATGATCAGATTCACTGACCTACAATTAATCCAGGACATCTTTGGCCAAAACTTCAACCACTGTGACCCAGAGATAAATATCTAGATACTGAACAGTGCAGGTGAAGTTTTCCAGATTCCTTGTTTTTCTGATAATCAAGTGTAAATTAAATATGTGTTCAAACAAACAAACATCGTAACCAAGAATTACGTCAAATCCATTCACATTTCAGTTTCATCAAGTTCAGCCCACAGTTGTTTTTCCACATCAAAATAATACAAAAGGAACATAGTAAAAAAAAAAAAAGAAAATCTACCGTGCCTTAATCCAAGTAGCATTTCCTTATATGGAAATAATTGATTTATTTTATTTTGAAACAATTTTATAATGGTGTAGATCGATTTGATAAGCAACTTGCCTCCGACAGATTGATCTGGTTGGATCATTGAAATATAAATCAGTTCATTATTTTAGTTGAATAATTGTTACACCCCTATATTTAGCTGTTTTAGCTAGTACAGAAGAAGTCTTTTATTGTGAAATAAATGAAAAAATTTATACTTTTTACAATTTAACCCTTGTGCTATCCTAGGCACTTTAACATTGGGAGTTGGGTCATCTAGACCCACTAAACAGTGCGCTGAACCTTTTTTCTTCGATGATTTGTGATCCTCACTGGTGTCCATGGATTACATTAAATCGTTCCACCTTTATCCACCTTTGTCATGGTAGGAAGAACACGTCAATGTAAGGGTGGGGTCATCTAAGATAGCACAAGGGGTGTTACTTAACCTAACTGTCGTTTTTAATTGGTGCCAAGATAAAAAAGAAAAAAAAAGTTAGTTTTATTTTGAGTCCTAGCATATTAACACAAAGTAGTTCTCCTCACCACGGCTCTGCTGTATCGGTCAGACAATAAGTCTTCCGTTAAATGTAGAACCATCATAATTAGCTGTTTTCCTTTATTGTGAAATAAATAAAAAATATGTAGATTTTACATTTTAAATGTTATTTAACCTAATTGTCTTTTAAACTGGAACAGAATGAAATAATGGTCCAGGAATGCTTTGAGGGGTTTGGCATAAACTTCCATTTGAACTTTAGTAGAAACTGATTAGATCTTGTGGTCAAAAGTCAAAGGTCTTCTGGAAAAAAGAACCACACACACAAAAACCGTTGAACAGTATGTGAAAAAATGTCTAAATGAAGTGAGAGCTTTTTCCTGCAAATCAAACGCCATTGTCCCAGTGATGTAATGCTCTAAATAAAGAGGCTTTTGTTTATTTCTGTCATAGCTCTACAGCTGTATATCACTTTTTAGCTTTTCATCTAAAAAGCAGGGTCAGGTTTGAAGCTTGCAGCATCAGAACCATTTTTTTGCCAAATAAATTTACAAAGTGAACTTTACAGCAACGTCAGCTTGGAGCTATTTATCATTTATATGCAAAGCAGTTATAATCTTCAACAAGATGTTCAAATCAAGCATGTAAGGAGGCCTGTTGACGCTGCATTAAGCTGGAGCGCTCTGACATCTTCCATCTCATCTCAGAGAGCCATTATATTGGTGGGACGCCATTTTTATTTAGGCTGCAAAGCATAACTGGTGTTATCTTTCTGCCTGGCCCCATCCCCCTCTTCCACTTCTGTGGTCTTTAATTTCTACCCATCCTCTAGGGCCCATGTGAGTCATGCCATTAGCGCAAAATGCAGCTCCGCTAATGGCTGGCCGGTTTCAGTCACGTACGCTAGACATTGCGACCTTTTGGAAACATCCGCTACTGAGCATTTATAGTGGACCATGGGTGGGGAAATTTTAAAAAGCTGCAATCCAGGTGTAATTAAAGCATCTTTGTGGTTTTATCAAAGGAAATGTAGGCTATGTCATTGACACGAGGATGAAGTGTGAAATTTAGTTATAGGGGGCAAAAGTGTCTCCTTAAAAGGTAACACCACACTCCTCTACTCTGACATACACTAATAGGTATAAAACTGTGACGTTATATAAGGACTGGACTGAACAGACTCCCCCCTCGCGTTCCAAATAGGAGGTACGTCCACTGGTTCCAAGAAGCCAAAATCCCCTAGACTTCTATAGAGAAATAACCAGCTTTTACTCAGAATTTTCATTCATCAAAACAACTATTTTTGCTCCAATACCTTTTTAACATGTTCTTGCTAGTCCTAATAATTTTTGGAATATTGTTTTTCAGAAGTTATTCAAGTTATAAACTGACCAATCAGATGGCCTCAGTAAAACTAGAATCAGAATCAGAAAAGCTTTATTGCCAGGTTCTGCAGAGCGCACTTTACAGAACGAAGAATTTGACTTAGTGTTGGCAGGTGGTGCATCTCAGATAAGAAAAACAAAGAGTGCAAACAGTATAACATACAGCATGCCATGATAGCAGTACAACAAAGCACACATATAGGTCCCACGTCGAACGCTCAAAGCATTTTCTTGACAGATTTAGTGGTAGGGGAGGGGATTTCCAACAAGCTCACTCCTGATTGGCGAGAGTGGTTGTCATTAAAAATGATGAATCAGGCCGACTTGGACCAAACACTGCTTCCTGAGGACCTCTGGTTTCAGCATGGTGCTGTCTACACTTGCAGTCAATGGCTAAAGTAGAGAGTAATACATTTTATGTAATAAATATTGTCATTCTCCTTACAAAATATCATCTTTATTGGTATAAATTAATGCACAGCAAAACCTTATTTCCCTGTTTGAGTAAATTGAAGCGTGTTTTGACTTTTTCCAGAAGCTCTCACCCTAAAGCTAAGCTTTCTGACGACGCCTTTGTATCTTTCTGTAACTGTGAGTACAATCCCCTTCTGTGTTATGTCTCCTTTGTTTGTTGTTCTTGTACCTTTTCTAATTCTTCTTTATGCAATGTTTGACGTTCTGCAAATAAAGTAAATAAAATAAACATGCATTCAACGTCACAAACTCTATTTCTCACCATTCATTTTTCAAGATCCAGCAGCAGATGCTCAAAGTCCCAAAAACATAGATGGTTTTGACTCTAACAGCAGCTGTAGATGAATGAAAACAAATTTAAACAAAGCTGACATGATCAGCAAAAGTCTGATGCAAAAATGAACACTTTTCTATTATTTAATGTCCATCTATTCATTTTCTTAACTCGCCAATTGCCTCTTGGTGTCACTGGGCTGCTGGAGCCTGTCCCAGCCACAGCTGGGTGAAAACAGAGTATAGAGCCACACAGGAATGCACAGCAAATATTGATCATATCAACTCAAAAAATGTTACTTGTTTATTACGTTTTCTTATTGTGCTTCAAGGTTCTTAGAGGTTTTGCTTGCCAAAAGGTGAAAGAAGCAAGTGCTTGGAGGGCCTTTGGTCAGAACTGGGCCCCTGGGGGCCAATCAACATTAAATTTAAATTGTGTGCTTTACCAAGCTTCCAACTGGCACATTTTTCATGCTTTTCCAAGTTTCTATTGTTTTCTAACCCTTGAAGTCCCAAGAGGTTATTAATTATTAATTATTTTCATGTATTCGTGTATTTTATCCTCATTACTATCTATTTTTCTTTCTTTTCTTTTCTTTTCGTTTTTCTATTATTATTATTTGTATTTTGTTTCTTTTTTGTTTTAGGGGCAGGCTTCAATAAGTCAAGCTTCTGCCTGCTCCTTTCAAACATGTTTTGTATTACTGCTACGCTATTATTGTTGTAGGTTTTATTATTATTATTATCATCTATCGGTTTGCATCATATAGATTGTTTTATAATCATTTACATGTTTGAAATAAATTTGATTAATACAAATTATGATGACAACATTTTTTCCCAGCCGATTTTAACCACCTAAAATAAATAGTCCATGGTTTCTCTATAGGATTAAAGTTTTTAATTTGAATTATTTTTTCTGTTGCTGTTTAATTAATTATATAAGAGGATACCCTTGTCGTAGGGGGCCTTTTGGGAATGTTTGCCTAGAGACCCTGAACTTCTTAGCAGTGCCCCTGCTGAGGAATCTCCAAAAAAGGTTGAAATTAATAAAAAGCATATTACTGGGAGTTACATTACATGAACTGCATTTTGGTTTTGCATCATAATTATCTTTCATATGCCGGATAATACTGCTGGTATAGAACAACAACAAAAACAGATTTGAGTTTGTTACACAGAGTTTTATTTTCATTAAAGGGATCCAAGGCCTTCACAAAAAGGGTTGACTCTTGGTAGCTATACAGTACTAACACAACACGTGACAACAGAAACAACACAAATGACTCGTGTATGAGTTAAAAGACAAATAAATAAGAGCTGAAAGACACCAGGCGGGAGATGCATGAACAGAACCTGCATTTTAGAGGAAAGTGAGCAAAGCGTCAAATGCTGCAAAGTACAATAAAGACCTCTGTACAATATTTGATATCTTTCTGCGTTGAGCTGATTGTCGCGAGCGGCTTCCATTTGGTCATGCAACGCTAGTAAAATCATTGCTGTTTTAAAGACAGTGTCACAGTGGTTTCACAGTTTTAACTGACATTGATTTCCTCCTCCTCCGGTTTGATTGTCGGTCTCAAGAGTGCAATCGGTGGCTGTTTCTCAGTGTGCAAGGCTTCTTGATTGTCACTGGCAGGTGGAAAAGTGCTGTTTGCTGTTTGTCATTGATGTAAATGTAGAAGAGTTAAAAAAAAAAGAAAATCTGTGCCTATCTTGGTGAGTATTACCTGTCATAAAAGAGTTAATAAATGGATTTTATTCCCGATTTTGACAAAAAAATCTGTAAATTTGTAACATTTGATCTAAATAAACCTCTAAAGACCTGGCATCCTCATGTGTACTTCACATTTTGGGTTATATTACCACAGTAGTTCATTCTGCTTGACTGGGGTCTTGTGACTTTGTGTGTAGCGGGTTAGCTAGGGTCTTGAGAGGTTAATGTTTCTTGATTCACAGTTTTGGAGGGTGGAGCCAATAACATTGCTACATTCTTCCCTCTTATTAGAACAGTAATCTTCATACACAGATGTCTGTACAAAAATATGCCGTCTGTGTATTTTTTTTTTTGGCAGGATGTCCACTATTTATGTTGTTTTTTTATTTTATTTTATTTTTTTTAGTTTTTGTACAAGTGATTGCCATAAGCAAGTCCAAAATCTTCACAGTATCCTTTGCACTTCTGTTAAGGGGAACAAGCGAGCTTTCTCAATGCCACAGAGCTGGTCAAGTAACAGGAACACTCCTGCCACCTGCTGGTCCCCACCATCATTACAAATGTAATCTTAGATTACAAATGTAATCTCTTTTAGAATTCAAACTTTCTCGAATCTTTTCCAAGGAAATTTAAAGAAAGATTAAGTCTAAAAACATTTTAATTATTAAAGCCTAAAAAAAACAGTATTTGTGCATCCTCACAGCTTGATTCAAGATTGACCCTCTTTCTGTCCCAAACCTCTTTCTTTGCACACATCTCAGAAGGAGAACCAGCATGACCAGAGAGGTGCTAAATGCAACCAAAGCTGCTTTTGATTGAATTTGTAAACATTAATTTCATTTCCTGGTGAGCAACCCATCAAGGCTCTTTCACAGCTCAGTCTGAACACTTGTGTCCATTTTTTGTTTGTTTTAATGACACAGATTTTTACACGCCCCCTTCTCTCCCTATCCTCTTTTCTTAGTCTAGTGCTCACTGTAATCTGGCCCAGTACTGACCCAGGTTCTGACTCATGCTCTGCGGCTCGGTTCCTGGGACCTGCACTGGCACTGACACGCCAGGAGATATGAGTCCTGAGAGAGAAAAGGAAGGAATCAGTGAGATCCTCCACCTTCCAAGGATGATAAACTCTCACCTCTTTTACTAGTGAACCCACCTGTGTTGGGATTGGCTGAGGGCGGAGTCTGCAGATGAGGAGAGGAGTACGGCGATGAGTCAAAGCTGCGAGGTGCAGAGGGGGATGGAGGCAACATGCAGGAGTAAGAGGAGGCCGACTGAGGAGGAATTGACTGATAGATGTAGAAAGGAAGGAGAAGAAAGATGAAAGTTAAACTATCACAAAACATGATTGCATTACCATTTGTAAATTAACATAGATTACATAGATGTGTTCTGCTAAAGGCATTTTGAAGATTTTCAATTCAAACCACATGGGGGCGCTAAAACATTGCTGGAGAGCAGATTCTCTGGTTTACTCTTCCAATTTAACTGAAAAACCGCAAAAAAGAAAACAATCAGAAACATTTTTATATAAAAAAAAATTTGGTTTCAAATATTTATTGTCAAACAAGTCCAGCTTTTCAAATTAAATCTGACAAATAATTAAAATCCCAAATTAAGTAATAACTTTTGGTTAAAAAAAATGAGAAACGGTGTCAATCCAAAATGCAAGAAATAGGATTTCTGTCTCATAATTTTAAAGTTACTTTAAAAAATATTAATTCAATGCTTATTTTTGCACTTGTTTAAGTGATGTGTAGAAAACTGCACATCATCGTTCTAAATAATTTTTTTAAATTGCATTTTAAATAGAAAAGAAACACTAGATTGTAAATGTTTGAAAATATATAGAAGTTTAAAATAATAAACAATATTGTTGAAATAAACAGACTTTTAAACATTTCAGTCAATCATTAAAAACAACTCATTTTACATTTACAGATCACTTTTTCTATATTTCTTTACAACTAAACCCTACGTTATTCCAATTTCTCCAATTTAAAAAAATTCACTGATAGTTTTTTTAGTTAAAGCACGTAGCTAATATTCAGAAATTTCTGTATTTTTTTATTTAGAATTTGAAAGATGGGACTTGAGCTCTACATGATGATGAGTGTGCAAAGGCCGCAATCTGTGACATCTACCTTTTACTGATGCAAACTTGCTAGAAACAACCGGTGCTGCATTATTTAAGCTTAAAATGCTGTTTGTTCTCTTTGCTGCAATAAAAAATATAAATACTAAAAACTGTTGTGTTTAATATATGGCAATAAGGTGCAACAGAAGTGATATTAAGCCATTCATTGCTGTTGTAAATGTTAGAAGCCTTGATGATCTCACTCCGATTTTGCTCTGTGGGGGTTATTTGTTTGAAATAGTTTATGTAGGTGATGATGAATGATGAATAATGAAAGTCCAACCTGGACTCCGGATGAGAAAACAGACAGCGAGCTGTAGCTAGGCAGGGGCGACTCAGCCTGACTCAACATGGACCCTGGAGAGAGAGAGACACACAGCTCGCAGTCAGACAGGGAGCACAAACACATGCGTCTCCTCGCATGTGAGGAGAGATTTGTGATATGGATGCACTTTAGTGGAGATGCTCTGATGCCTTCAACTTCCCAAATTTATAGTTCTAACCTACTAAAATATTCTTGTCACTCTATGTGTAAATTATGCAAACGGAAGCCGCTTGGATTAACATGAGCTGAATGTTCAGCAAATGAAGGCTGATGAATCTCAGTAAACAGATACCTGAACTGCTGCCGTGCTGCTGATGATAAACTGATGTGCTGAAGGAGGTGCTCAGAGGGGCTTGGCTCTGTGAACAGGAAGTTACACCACCTGATCGCCTTTGGTTGCGCAGCTTCTCCTCCCTCCTCCACTTGGCTCTCCGGTTGGAAAACCACACCTGTCAATCAGAGGCCTGGTCATTGTTTCCCGATCTACAGTGTGGAGAACATGTGTGATCAAAGTTTTTTTTTTTTACCTGTATCCTGGCCTCAGGTAAATCTATCTTGTTTGCTAATCTCTCCCTCGCAAAAACATCTGGGTAATGTGTCCGTTCAAACTCTGAGGAACCAAACATTGACAATGAACAAACCAACACAAAAAGCTGACAAATATCACATATTTTTTTAATCAAATGTTCTGATTTTTCCCTTTGTGTAATTACCCTTTGATACCAGAGTTACTAATTATCACTCTGGGAAGCACATAAATCCACAAAGCTGAACTGTATCCTTACAACCCTTTTTGAAATATTTATCTGTTGCACTTTGTATAAATTATTTACCGTTAGGGAACACGCAGAAAGTTCAAATGAAAGGATTGGAGTTGAAAAGCTGCCTAAGCACTTTATTCCAGAGTGCTGGTTAACTTCCACACAGCGGAGAACTCCTCAGCTTTGAATCTTCTCATCTTTTGTTACAGCTTTGTTGGGGGGTATTATCACTGTTAGCCCCTCGCCCGCTCCATCACAGCCGGAACAATGCCGGGTGGAGGTGCAGTCACTTCATACCAGGAAGACCTGTACTTTCTGAGAATCGGGAGCTCATTTAAAATTGACATGGTGCTGACATTTCTGTTGTTGTCGAGTTGAACATGCTTAGCCACCGAATCGTAGTCAGTCATGTTAATGAAAAGAACTCACCACAGCTGTACGATCACTTTAACAAACTACAAATTTCTAGCGCATGATTTCCTCAGAAGTGTCCATAAATTTGCATTTATTGCTGACCAGACTCTAAACTTCTGCTAACATGCGGTTGATGAAAAAATAAGGACAGCTTTCTATAATAAATCTGTCTGACAAATTGTTCTAATTGGCTTGGTTATAATTGGCGTGTGTGTCAACACATGATTGTTATTGTGCTTTGGCTGTGCACTGAGGTCAGTGTACCTCATTAATGTCATTTGCACGGAGTGACCACAGTGATACGTTTCCACTTGGCTGCACAGTGGACATTGCGTTCTTATTTAGCTCAAGGCCCTTCTGCAGCCACATCCAGTCAAGGGTAACTCTCTGATCCCTCTGTGTGGATGCAGGACTACAAGAGCCAGATCTTTACTGCATAATGCTGCCACAATAATGATGCATTATCAAAACTCTGCTGTGCAAGCTGCCCGGGGCTTTTTTGGAGCAGATCGGGAATGTTTTCGGACTCAAGATTGCGGATAATTGAATAATATTCTGGAAGCGATCGTAGTTGTGCTTAATCTACCCCAAAGGGATTGATACACATCCGAGCTTCATGAAATATAAACAGCCTAAATCTGCTTGCTGCTTAATTGTCTGTTTGCCGTCTGACAGAAAGCTGCAAACAAGGTGTAAAGACTTTAACCTGTTAATAAAGGTGTTGTCACAGTGGGGGGAGCAGGACAAGCTGCGTCATGACACGCCGCTGTCTGGTTTGGAGGGCAGCGATTGGCTGAAACAGCGATGGAGAGAGCCGTGTGCGTGCTTGAGTGGACTGACCTTTCTCCAGAGCCTCGATCTGTTCCTGTGTAAAGCTGGTCCTGTTCCTCTGCAGCTTCCTCTTGAGCTGCAGCCTCAGCTGAGACTCCTCGCCCTCGTCCCTCTCCACAGGGACTCCTCCTCCTCCTCTGCCCGATCCTCCTCCCCCTGTTTCACCTCCCATGCTGCCCTCTGTGTCCAGCAGACAGCCTTGAGACACTGTCAGCAGGAAAGAGACAACAATTTCTGCAACTTTTGAGAACTGATACTTCAGAATCTGTTCCTTTAAATTGTGTGATCTTCATCAGCTCATTATGCTGCAGGCATGATCTCACCTGAGCTATGTTGCGTTTGAACGCCGGTGGGGTCATGGTACCAGTTGTTAGGCCCACTCCAGTTCGAGCCACTCTGCAGGTTCAGCATGGTTAACTTCTCATACATACTACGGGTATCCCAACCACCATGAAGAGCGATAAAGGAGTCCCGTCTCGTGTGTTCTTGCCCCCTGTTTACTGTCACCTCCACTCCCGTCTGCCTCCTTGGATCCTCCAATCCATTTCGAAGAGGGGAGCAAATGGAAAAAGAAGGAGGGGTTCATATCGCATGAGTTCACACATGGTTGGCATTGTGGTGAATTAGCCTCACGATGACAGACATAAATGGAGTTAGTTACATGCTCGCTGTCCTAACGTGTGTGTGTTATACATTGCCATGCTAGTATACCACCGGGAGTGAAGAAACATTAGAAGCCACTTCGAAAAGCATTTTATTCGCTTTTTAGCTTTGTTTTTACCGCTAAACCCACGCATGCATGCACGCGCACCCAAATTAGACTGAACCTCTCTGCTGCTGCAGACGGGATCACACATTTTAATGCAGTGTCTTTGGGTGTTTTTTTCCCAAGAAATATAAACTTATACAGGTGAAAATGTGCATTGATGGATTCCATGTAGGCATCAAAATCTACATATAAGGGCACACTTTACCGAGGAAGGTGACGGCAGCTGAATTTCTAAGAGCTGCCGCACAATGTCAAAGGTCAAACTGTGTGTTTTAAATAGGGCACAAACACTTTTGACTAAATTCAGAACATTTAACGTCACAAAATAGGAACTCAAACAGCCGTCCTTCAGAGTAAAATCATCAAAAAAAAACCACCCTCAAAACACTGATTTTTGAAAACTTACGAGAGTCCTGGTGGAAGGATGCAGGGGTCCCCGCTTGTTACTCTCCTCCTCTGTGGACCTTAATTCCCCCAACGTCCCTTGTTCTGGAGCTTTGTTGACAATACTGTGTGTGTAAAGGAGAGAGTAGGAGAGAGATGAAGAGAGTTGGACAGGGTGAGATAGAGTGAAAGAGGGGGGTGGGGGTGGGGGGGGTCGGGGGTGGCTCTGGAGAGAAATGCGTCTGCGGGCGCTCGTGTCCTCCGAGCGATGGGGAGGGAGAAAGAGAAAGAGAAAGAGAGAAAGGAAGAGGGAGCCACCGAGGGGTGACAAAGTGAGTCAACATCAGTGTCAAGTTTGAACTTAATGCCAGCGAGAGTAGGAGGGAAGGCCGAGAGAGTGGAGCAGAAAACACAGATAATGGAAAGAAAGTGGATGATAAATAGATGATGGAGTTTGATTTTATTCATAAATTACAGATTAAGGGTGTGACGAGTCATTTTGACAACTATTCGATTCATATCATAATTTGAATGGTCGATATTGGTTCATTTTGAACGATCCGATTCACTGACCTACAATAGATTCAGGACATCTTCAACATAAAATTCAACCAGTGAGACACAGAGATAAACACCAGGAAACTGAACAGTGCAGGTGACGTTTTCCAGATTTCTTGTTTTTCTTGCAAGATAATCAAGTGTAATTTAAACATGTGTACAAGCAAACAAGTAGACAAGAATTAATGTCAAATCTATTCACATTTTAATTTCCAGAAGTTAAGCCCACTGCTGTTTCTACACAACATTCTACCACACTGTATGGTCAATGCATCAATTCAGTCGATTGATTGTTACAACCCGATTAATTTCTAATTTTTTTATGTTTATTTTTATCTAAAATATAATTTTTTAAACTTTTTGAAAACAGCTTTGTTCTAATTAAAAAAAAGTTTTGTTTTTAACAAAGTTTTTTTTTTTTATTGAATTTGTTAAATGTCAGATTTTCATACTAATTATAGTAAAGGATATTCAATCCTTTAATGTAATATTTTTCAGCTTCCTGTCTGTCTGTTAACCTTGCATGTTGATCATTTTAGATTGACCCTGGAAGTAAGTGTGGTTAATTGCCCCCTACCTTCAACCTAATTATATATTAATAATTATATATTATAGATTATAGAGCTCCAACTCTGATGTATAATGACCTGAACAGTAAAAATCTATTTTCTTTCACTCAAACTAAATATTCCAGGCAAATATTGATGATAAATATTCTTTTCTAAAGTATAGATTTGTTTCCATTTTGACTGATTGGTTTAAATTTAGCAATAAAATATAGGAAAGAGACAAAAGAGGTGAAAAAAGTACATCGATATATCAAATTTATTTAAGCTCTTAATTCATAAATTCATTATAAAAGAAATAAATAAAATGATGATACCTTTTTGACATTATTAATCATAAATAGATATATTTGCACTTATAGAACACACACTTCACACATTGACTCCATTAAATGCAATGATTGTAAAAAAGAGTTTGATTAATTGCTTGAAAGAAAGTGGAAAGAAGCTAACTTTAATTTTATGTTGCTTTAAAAATTAAAAAATGTCCCTAAAATTCCCGTTTGTTCGATTAGATTGGCTGACATGCAAAATGTTTCTCAGAAATCACATAATAAATAAAAGTTGAATAATCAAAGTTTCCATGCCAACTCTCAGATGCGGCATCATCAAAAAGCTAAATACCAGAAGTCAATGGAGAATGGTGAATGTTTGAGAAAAACAAACCAGCACATAAGTCTTGTGAAGAGCTTCAGGCGTGAATTGGCAAAACTAATGTTTGCAAATATTAGGCCACTGCCATTCTGTGTTAGAGGCTGAAGAAACCAGAAAATCACAGACAATAAAGAGAAAAGTCTGCTTTATAGAGTGCTAAAACTTGTTTAAGGGCATGAATCCCATGTTGTTTAGAACGACATTGACCAGAAGCACAAATCAATCTTCATAGCAGGATTCTTGAGAAGGACCTGTTTTTACCCAGGAGCTACTTCTTTAAAACAAAAAAGTTTCAGTACAAAATGAAAAGATTTTTTATTATCAATTATGTTTGCTCTACAACTTTCCAAACTTTTTTCAAAATCAGCACAGTTGAGAGTGTTTTGTGTCGTTAAGAGCTGGGATCTAGAAAAAAGGAAATTATTATTAAGATGAGTCGAAATCCTTTTGATCCATCAATAGACAATTTGATTTATGAATTAAAAAAAACTCACATTTCTCTATAATTTTGGGTTGAATTTTAAGTATGTTATTTTAAGGCTTTGACTGTCATTTATTGTCATTATTTTGTAAAACAAAAATTTAGATTTATGATCTAAGAATAAGTGGTGGTTTTAAATTGTAAGAGGATTAATTAAGATAGGCCAACTTGCAGTAAGATCATATTCTCTTTTTTATTATTATTAATTTCCACTTATTGTACTAGTTTTCTTCACTGTAATCAAAATTAGCAACAATTAAGTACATAAAATTGAAAAAATTGCAAACCACTTGCTTAGAATGAGCAAATATTCTTATTATTGGGATTTATAACATTCAATTTTTAGTAGCGGGGATTCTTTTTTAGCTCATTTTTCTCTTTTAAATGCTTGTGTGGAACTCCTTGTCTCTAGATTTGATATATTATTACCAGATTTCTTGTTAAGTAAAAAGTACTTGCTACATTAACAGATAATTTTACTACTTTCAACTGATTTTCTTGTTAAGATTTGTGTTTTTCAGTGTTTTTTTTTTCTTTTCCTATTTTAAGACTACTTCTTTTTATATGAAGCAAACTTTGTTCTAAAGAATTTGTTAATTTACAAAATGTTAGCTCCAGTTCATCTTTCCTTCCTGTATTTAAGTTAATTGTTATCTATAATTGCAGGTTATGAATATATTGTTGTGAATTCTATGACTAAATACTTGGAAAACAATAATGAAACTAAATGCAGTGTTTTTTTTATTTTTATTTTTTACCTTTTGTGTGTCTTTTTTTTTTCAGAGATAAGCTGGGGCCCCTGAATGGAGTTGGAGTTCTTTCTGATTAAAAAATTTCAAGAAAGCCATTTTTGTTGTTTTATACAGTTGAGAATTTAAATTTTTTCACGATGATGATGATGATGATGATGATGATGAAAGATTTAAACCCTTCACTTACCAAAATGTAAATTACACCCAAACAAATCCCCACAGAAGGGTCTTAGCTAGCATTTTATGCTGGGAATCAGCTTACCCACGACAACAAGCAGCAATCTGACACCATATTCACAAAGCCGGTGCTGTTCTTAAACGTGTGTTTATTAAAGCAGCTTTAGGTATTGTTCCACACAGGTGTCATTTTCCTTCTTTTGCTGAAAGTGATGCATCACCGAACAAAAGCGTTCTCTGGGCCTGAAGCATCTCAGTAAAGCTTACACCAAAGGTCTGATGTGAGGTGTAAGCCATGACGCAGGTATGACAGCATGTTTGGTAGAGGGAAAAGCGGAGTAGAACCACAGTTTAAATATATCTTTACAGCAAAAGAGAGATGAAAGATGGAAGCAGGGAGGCAGACAGGAGAGAAGGAAAGCGTTAGGAGGAAGTATGTGACTTTGGGGTGGGTGTAGGGGCTTGGGGATGGGGAGGGTGCCAGCTTGTTTTATTTCCGGTTGACAAGACTTTGCGCTCCCTTTCTCTCTGTCGTTCCCTCTCTCTTTCATACTCTGCTATTCTTTCTCTGCTGCCCCCACCGCACCCAACCCCCCCTTTCTCTGTTACTTTCCTTCGAGATGCGCCTCTGAGAACGGAAAGGACTTGACAAGTTCAAAGGTAAATAGTATAAAGAACAGGGGCGGAAGATGCATTTAGACACCCGACTTAAGTATAATAATTACTTAGTCTGGCATTTGAATGTGGGATTTCAAAGGGAAGCATACATTCAAATAAACTCTAAAATCTGTGTGATTTTATATTTAACACATCCAAAACTTTCAGTTCCAACTTTAAATTATCAGATGTTTGCATGAAATATTGCAACATTTGACAAAGAATATCACAGAAATACTAGTTGTAAAAATTAGTTCCATTCCAATCATCTCTTGATCTGTTTTCAAAGTGTTCCCAGTGGTCTTTTTTATACATATATTTAAGTTGTTTTTAGGCAAAATCAAAAAAGTTGTCATTTTCCAGGACATAGTTTCTGCAGAGCGGCAGGCGTTCCTTAAAAATTCACCTCTGAGTTGTGGGCGGGATTTTTGGCGCAGAGCAAGCCTTCCTTCATTTCCCATTATCCCTTTTGTTTACACTCTCTCCAGCTGGCTTACAGGCCCCCCTCACCCCCAACCTAAGATTACAGGTGCAACAAAAATGGCGAGTAACATTGGAGCTATCCAGCCGTACAGTTTGGATCCAGATGCCGGCTCAGACAGGCCTTTTTCAACTGCCTTTTTTCATCTGCTCCTGATTCACAACAATTTTAATAAAGAAATATTCACAAATGCAGTTTTAAGCTTAATTCTTTTATATTTGTCCTCCATCATAAGAAAAATACCAAGAGATAAGGTGAAAAACGCCAAAACCAAAAATTTTATAGGAGTGGGTCTTTAAACGTCTCCAAGTAAAAGATGGTATCCAAAAATGCACATCATCAGCTCATAGAGCATCAAATTAGAGAAACCAGAGAAATTACGCATTACAGAGGCTAAATCGGAATCTGTTAACAGACAATGGCTTCTTGAATGTCACTTGTTTTTTTACTTTCCCTACTGTTGGACCAAAACCGTATGTTGTAGCATATTTTACAGGTTAGTGTGATTTTAAACTTTTATTGGCTTCATCGGTTTCCTTTTATTTTCAAATTCAAAATTAAATAGTTAACTCCTTGATTGACGCCTGAATTTATTTCCAGCTATAAAAAATATGACACCTCTGTTTTTGCTTTCAAGTAGAAGCTAAATTAAGGTAATTTTGGAGTCAAAGTGACTTGATGCATATTTGCATCAAATAGATGCTAAATATACCTGATAGTAAGAAAGTGTTAAGGTTTTCAAAAAAGGAATGGGTAGAATCTTACTTCATTTTATGCATAAACTTTCCATTTTAAATTCATAATAATTATTCACATAATAGCACAAAAGAATTTTTAAAAATAAAAAAAGCATCAAGGTACCAAAACAACGTTATAAAGTCACGATTGTCCGTGCATTGTCCCATTAAGCTTCTTATTTCTTAATTAGTTGTAAGGATTTAACAAAGAAATGAATCTAAGTTGTTGAATTTCTTCAAGTCTATTAGTGAAGAGTTGTAAGAGTAACTGAGAGAAAGTTTTTATTCCTTTTTTAGAGTAATAAAACTGCAGACATGACTTTGAGAGGTGGTTTTACTACATCCCTTCGCCCTCTTCTTCACTCTTGTGTTCTCAAGCTGCTAACACTTTTGTTTTTCAGAAATCGCAGTTGCATCTTATTGTGTTCCAGTTGTAGGAATGCGCTTCAACCTATGTGATCCCGACGTGCTGAGTGCAGTAGTGTGTGTGAGGAGGCGCGTGCTTCACTGCAAAGATTCATGTAGCTCCAGGACATGCATTTTTTTAGTGCATCTTGTTAGTTCATTCCTGTCACCTCTCTCTGCCTCTCCCTCCCACCATCCCTTGCTTTTTCAGCGCTGAAGGGGGGATGTGGACGGGGAGGTGGACGAGGGGTGGAGAGGAGGCAGTGGCGGTGGAGGCAGTCACCATGGTTACAATGCCAGTGCAAATATTCATCAACTTGTTAAAATAAAAACAAACGGGAGTGCATTATAATTGCTCCTCCTGACTGGATCCAATAATGTGTTCATATATTATGAGTGAAGAGGAGTAGAATGGAGGGGGGGGGGGGGGGGGGGGCATCACGCACACAGGAGTGCTACCAGTGACAAAAAAAAAGTGATAATCTGCTGACCAGCAGACACACGAATGACACACTCCAGCACACATTTCCACTCTTTTTGTGCAACTTTGTCACATTACCTGCTTATGGATTTTCCAATGACTACTTTTGTGAGTCTTTCCTCTCTTTTCTCTTTGTCCCCCCCATCTCCTGCTCTTCCTGTACTGTTGTGTAGCCCCGGGCGATACTGTGATGTGTCCTCCCTCTGTCCCTCCCTCCCTCTCCCGCTCTCTCTGTCCCTGTCACCTTCAATTGCTCTGTGAAACTAGACACACTGCCTGGGGCAGAGAGGGATGGGGGGGGGGGGGGGGGAGGTAGAGACAGAGAGCAAGGAAAGGAAGGAGGAGAGGAAAAGAGGGACAGACATATTCGTGGACAGAAAGAAGAAATGGGATGTGTGCACACACTGATAATCGATCCGCCTTTACACTAATAACAAATCCACTCACAGTGCCCACAACTACAGAAATGGGTTGTTTTTGACCCCTTGACCTGGTTGTGTGTCTGCAAATGTGGCAATGGAAAGCCATTTGCTCTCCTGTATATTTCTGTTGCAATACAGTTTTGCTTTTTAGTAGGGGTGTAGCAATTGATCGACTTAATCGACGACTCGGTTCATATTCCTTCAATCCAACCAGATTAATCTATCTGAGGCCATTTATTAATCAAATCCATCTATAATAATTATAAAATTGTTTCAAGATTAAATAAATTGATTTTATCGACAATGAAAAAGACCTGATAGAGGTTTATATTACTAAAACGTAAAAACATCCTAGTGACATCACAGCAGACAACACATGTGATGGCAGCAAAGAATGATTAGTCCAACATTCCAGTCCAATGTGTGGAAACACTGAATTTTTACGACATGAATCCAGTCTTGTTAAAATTAATCATTATGATACTATTTAGCATAAATGCAAACTGAAATGGTGATAGCTACAGAGCTACCGTGTGGGACCTTTACAGTAAGTTAACTAACATTTCCTGGAAGACATTTGAACCCTGTATTTTTTCCTTGCTTCAGCTGAATAGGTCAGTTTCAGGTTACACTGGAAACTTTCAGCAACAAACATCATTACAGTATAACTATTTGTTTTTGCTTATATTTAAATGTTGGTTGACACTGAAAGTAGCAGTTTTTACCCTTGTGATGACTTTAATTAAGACTTTATCTAAAAACGTATGCGTCCTTTTACCCTCAAATCCAGGCAGAGATTGCTTACTCCTCACCTGTTTGTCAAAAATCATTACAGACTTGAAAAGAGAATTTCAAAGTAAGAGCTGTTTCCATCTTTTTTTTTTAGCTTTTATCTTCTTGACACCTTTGCTTGAAATTCTGTGCTGAATATACTTGAAATGTATTACTTCAAAACTTTATTTTCCTTGGGAATAAAAATGGATTTTGTTCATTGATTTAAATAGTTCTAAATCAAACATGTCACTTCAGCTTCTATGAAAGGCTTTGGAGGGAATGCCATGTATTTTCAAGCTGGATTTGTTTGAAATATGTATTGGAAAATTATAGAAATAACTAAAATTTAAATATACAATTCTGTACAGTTTAAAAAAAAGAATGTATTTTACTTTAGAATGTAATTTTGTATCAGATTTAACATTTTTCGTTTTGTTTTGAAAGCATATTATAGGTGCAAGATTTATACATAGATTACAGAAGAAGTACTTTGTGTGCAAAATGACCAAAGTCACATTTTTGAAGTGTAAGGTTTAAAAAACATGACACAGATCTAATGTTTACAAAAATTAGCTTATGTATTATGTATCGTTTTAACTTAAATGTCAAAGACTGTTTTGTCAGGTAATTTGCAATAATTTTATTTCCCTAACGTCGCAGAAGTGATTTGATTTGTATTTTGTGGTGTATTCATCCTCTGCTGGAGTTTGTATGTTTTGTATTTGAAAAGTTCAATAAAAAAAAAAAAAAAAAAAAAAAAAAAAATTTAAAAAAAAAAAAAAAAAAAAAAAAAAAAGAAGTGATTTGATCGTCCTTGGTACAGTCCTAGAATTCGATTGGCTCGCGCTGATGAAACAAAAAAAAAAGAGGCGGGGCGTGCATTTTGATTGGCTGAAGCACACAGGTAAGCAGTTCTCTGATCGAAACTGATTTGGGCTGAAAGTTTGGGGTGAAGGGGACGGTCTTCAATCTGGAGTGAGGTCGGAAACAAGCGAGAACCCGGATTTTTTTTCAACCTAAAATCTTTACCTGGAGTTTTTTTAATAGTTGAACGAGGAGTAACTATAGCTTTTTTTAATTGACATTTAAATTCGTTGGCGAATGTCTTGAATCGGGATTGGGAATCGTTTTGGCAGATTAAGTAACAGAAAATGTGGAGGAACCTTTTTTGCTCGGTTTTTTGCTGCGTCACAGGTGAGTTTCGAGTCGACCGTTAGTCTCCTCCTGCTTGTCCTCTTGTTACTCGACCTGAACACCGTACATTGTGTACCTTAATGCACCTTTTTTTTTTTTAAAATATTATTAAAATATTGCTTTTGAAGGAGGGTTCTTGATTGACTTGAAATGTTGTCTTTAAAGCACTTTGGACTACTACTCACGCGCAAGAATGTGGTCGACCTCCATTAATGGAGAACAGGATTGTGGGAGGGATGGACGCCAAAGAAGGGGCTTGGCCATGGCAGGTTGATATACAGGTAACAAACACGCACTTTTAACATAATAGTCCACCCTTTAAGCCTGGTTTCAGTTGATATAGCTGACCTGCTGAGGTGAGGTTTGTCTGTGATTATTATAAGGTGACTCATTGTTTTTTTTTTTCCTCCCCTTGGGCCTCCAGACAAAGACTGAGGGTCATATCTGTGGAGGCTCCATCATCACACAGAACTGGGTCTTATCAGCAGCACATTGTTTCCCCAAGTAAGACATTTATCCAAAGAACTCTTAAATATACCTTTACTCAGAACATACTTTTGTCAAATTTCAAGTTTTATGACGGATATCTTGACAAATATATTCTTTTTTAAATCGATATTTAAGCTGTCATGTAATTTAATGACTCACTCCAAATGAATACTGTGCTTTTGTGGCATTTTTCTCATGATAGAGGACATCTATAAAAATAAAAATCCGATTAAAACTATATTTCTGAGTTTGTCCTAATTGAAATTGTTGCAAATCAGCTGCAGATGGAAAAAATGTCATTGGAATATCATTGTAGCTGTGTTGTTGGTGCTCGTGGACAAATAGCTCGTCCGAGCTGGCATCTGGCTGGATGGCTCCAATATTGCTCGCCATTTTTGTTGAACCACTTCTGTTTGGTTGGGGGTGGGAGAGGCTGTAAGCTTGCAGGAGAGCATGTAAACAGATGGATGATGGGAAGAGGTTGGGCTTATTCTGCACCGACAGTCACAACTCGAATGAAATTCTGATGAACTCCTGCCGCTCTAGAGAAACTATGTCCTAGAAAATGACACAGGTTTTTGGATTTAGCCTGATTTAAATTAAAAGAGCACTGGAAAACACTTTTAAAATAGATCAAATGATTGGATGATTGGAGTGGGACCTTTATCACAAAAACATGTAAAGATTTGACATTTTTGAACTAAACCCATTCTTCTTTCGTTTAAGAACATATGACGTGGGCAACTACATTGTCTACGTTGGCCGGCACCAGACCCAAAGTAATAACCCGCACGAGTCGTCTCATTCTGTGAGCCGGGTGGAGATCCCATCCAGCTACGTTGAGTCTTACAAGGGGCAAGATGTGGCCCTGGTGCAGCTGTCCACCCCCATAACCTGGTCGGATTATGCTAGTCCTGTGTGTTTGCCCTCGTCTGACACCCAGTTTTCTACCGACATGCAGTGCTACGTAACCGGCTGGGGCAACACCAAAGAAGATGGTAAAACTTTCATTAAATTATGTCAAATATTTAATAAGGTCTGTTTTGTTAGTCAGTAAATGAAAGTGTGTTTTTTTTTGTGTGAAAATATAACTTTATTTAAAAACAAATGTTTATTATTCTTTGTGTTTTAAACAAAAAAAGTAAAAAGAATTAAACTCTAAGTTAATGTCTCCATTTATAGTCCAAACATTATGAGGATCTTGTCAAAAAAAATTTTTTTTGTCTTAAGAGCAAGTAATGGTGGAAAAACACATTTTTTGTGTCTTTCACAGTCCCTCTGTCAAGACCTGGGACTCTACAGGAAGTGAAGGTGCCAATCATCTCCCAGAGTTCATGTCAGGCGATGTACCTCTCAGATCCAACAGAGCAGGTGGACATTCTGAGTGACATGATCTGTGCTGGATACCAGACGGGCGGAAAGGACTCCTGCCAGGTATTATTTGATCAGCTGTTTGCATGTTTATTTACATCACAGAACTGGAATTTCTTTAGTTTTGTATAGATTCTTCTTTTTTTTGTGAGCATTTTGTCCCAAAATGCACCCTTTTTAGCATCTAAATGTTTGTGTAATCTCCTCAGGGTGACTCAGGGGGGCCTTTGGTCTGCCCGATGACAAATGGGACCTGGGTGCAGGCCGGAGTGGTGAGCTTTGGGATCGGCTGTGCTCAGCAAAACAAGCCAGGCGTGTACGCCAGGCTTACCACCTTCTCAAGCTTCATCAAGAAAAACGTACCAGAGGTTCAACTCTACGGAGGAGCCCATCACATCCAGAGTGGGAGCATTATTTTGCTGGTTAGCTTTGTGCTAACACTGCAGGTTCTACTTCAAAGATGATTTGCCATCAAAACTTAATTCCTGAGGGTAACTCTAAATCTCTGCCTCGGTGGCCTTTAATAGTCACATTATGTTACTTGTATCTGACGTGCACCAGAAGCCATAACAAAATGAGATCATGATTTTGTTTTGTTTTTTTAAATGACAGCTTTGTATGATGAGCTTTGATTAAAAGTAGATTTCATAGTTTTGTACTAAATCATAAATTGTGATCATTTTGCATTTCAATTAAATGTTGTTTAACCTAAAAGTCAGCTTTATCATTTATACTCCATCCTGTATATGTATATTCTATCATACTATACACAATATCTTTGGCTTTTTTGTAAGAGATCAAGGGGAAATTGCATTTAGTGCACACTTTTATTTAGGTATCTTTTACCTTTTTTTTATTTAAAGTGACGTAGCATTCATGCATTTATTTCCAAGATTTGTCTTTTATTACAGAGAAATCAGTCTTGTGTTCTCTCTCTCTAAAAAAAGCAATTTCGTTTTCCAAATGTTTAAAATGTAACTTAGGAGTCGGGAGCTATGCCATCAGAGAGGATCATGGGAGAGCCGAGCTGTAGCTCCTGCTGCAGCGACTCCAGGTCAGCTGGAGTCATGCGGTGCACCTCGCTCCAGTCGGATAAGAGGGAGGCGGAGAGGGGGGCTGAGTCATAGCTGAAAGACAAAAGAAAATGAAAAAGACGGTGTGCTCTCAGTAAAAGTGCAGCACGTGGGTTAATGCATGTCATGGCGTGCATGTCGGTAACTACCGGAATTTTACATTTTGACTAGAAGGTCAAACCTGTTTGACTTTAACCCAGCTCTCTTTGTATTTTGGATTGCATATAGAAGGGACACTTGGTTTGATATAAGGGAACTAAAAGACCTCAAGTGTGAAAGATTTTGCATTATGATGATGATGTAGATTCCCAGTTGAGTATTGATGTTTCTGTTGAACTCTTAAGTTTTAGTATCAGATCTCACCTGTCCCGGTCACAGTTTTGCAGGTCCGTCAGAGATTGGTTCAGAAGGTCATCCAGATCAAAGCCCACGCCATACCCAGCACCGCTGCCTTTAGGGGTGACTGAGAACACCGGCGGTAAAATGTCCTCCACCTGACAGAGGAAAACACACAAACTTTTGTTTCCATTAAAGGTAAACTAAGACTTGTCTGTAAATGAATCCCAGTCCAAACCTGGGACTTGGACAGCTGCAGGGTGACTGTGTGGATGTCAGGAGCAGTAGGGGCTCCCTGCTGTCCTGTATCGGTGAACACCAGGCTGGGATGAGGCTGAGAGGAGACCCCTACTGTCCCACAGAGGGGATTTCTGGTCTCTGATGTTGGTTTCCCTCCTAATGTAGAACATAGCTTCTCTATTTGCCCTGAATTTCCTGTCATCGTATTGAGGTTATTCTGACCTCCGATGCCCATGTTCCCGTTGGTCTCTTGGGCGTTGAGGGTTGCCGCTCTTGACAAAAAACTCTCTAAAGGGAGCAGCTGTGGCTGCGGGTCAGCCTTGGTTTGGGGCTGCAGGAAGCTGGATGGCGCCGGCTGTGTCGTTCTGTTTGGTTGGTGTGGCGGCCTCGTCGCCAGTTGCTGGCCACTCCAATTCCCTAAACAGCCAAACCTGCTTTGGACGCCACTTTCAGGGTGAGGCTTCAGGGCGTTTTTAACGAACCCACCAGCCATGGCCATTAAGTCGATCCCTGCATTCACAGTAACTAGATCAGCTGAGGGGGTCTGCTGGTTCATGGAGAAAGGCAATGATGGTGGTTGAGCGCTGGGCGACTGAAACAAGCCATGCTGGTTCGGGTTTACTTGAGAGATTAGCTGGTTGTGTGCCTGAAACGTTCTCGCCTCGTCGGTTTTATTGTTCATCGTTTCCGCGGTGATCTCTGTAACTGCACCCGTGTGAGAACTCTCGTTACAATCCTTGTTCTTGCATCCATCGTTGTTAGGAGTTTGAGATTTGTCGCAGCGGCTGTCCATCATCCTCGTCCAGCGCTGCAACAAGCTCTTGTCGTTGTCACTCAGCAACACCCCACCCAAAGAGTCCCCCTGTTTTCCCTCCCGTCTTTCCTTTTCTTTCATTTTTTTCTCCCTCTCTCTTGCTCGTTCCTGCCTCTTCTTTCTTTTCTCCTCTCTTTCCCGCTGACGCTCCTGGGCTGTGACAGACCGACGGGACTCTAGAACAGAGGACAGGGAGGATGAGGCGCCTCCTCCTGCACCGCAGTCAATACCGATGGCCGAGGCTCCTCCATCTGCAAAGAACAGATCAGAGAATGCACAGAAATGCAAGCCAAAAAAAACAAGGAATGATAAATATTGAGCTTACCACTCCTGGCTTTTTGTCTGATGGCAGACTTTAATAAAACTGCCTTAAGGGCATTTTTGGTGTCCTCTGAAATGGCGCCCTCTTTCCTGGTTCCCTCTGCTGCAGGTTGAGAACTCCTCGAGTTCTTGCCAAGTGACTGTGAAAGGGACTGAGAGAGTGAGTGGGCCTGTGCCACAGACAGAGACAGGGAGTGGGCAGAGGCGGGTATGGGTGCCGTCCTCCGTGGCGGTGCAGTGGTGGGAGCCTGGGCCGCTGACTGAGCCTGAGTGTTCATTAAATACTCATGAACTTCACGGTCTCTCATCGCTTCCGATGAAGCACCCTGACTAGACACTGGGGTCGTTAAATCTATCGTCTCCGGCTGGCCGCTGTCAGAGTTGGCACTGGGCATATCCACGTCAACTGGGCCACTTTCAGTTTTACTGAGAAGCGATAAATTGTGGGTCACGCATGTCCTGGTGACATCTAAAAGGGCTGCAGACTTGTCAAAGGCTTTGATCTGATCAGCAAATGCTTGGTTTGCTTCTGCTGGATGGTTTTGCTGCTGCTGTATCTGTTGTGCTCTTGGTACCATTGGAAGCAGTGAGGATTCGGTCAGATTGTCAGCAGTTGGAGCATTACTCTGGTTATTACTTTGCGCAGCGGCTCCCTTGTTCCCTCTCGGCAATGGCTTGAATTGCAGCTTCTGACGGCAGCTTTGTTTCTTTTTATGAAAGTCCTGGATTTCCATTAAAATGGCATCTTTGATTTGTTCCTTGCTCATTGCAATCTTATCAAATTCAAAGTCAAAAGCTGGAACGCATATAGGCTCGTCATCCGGGTCGTGGTATTTCGCCAAGTATGGGTGCTCGAGTGCCTCCGTCACACCGATTCGTTGGCGGGGATCGAAGCGCAACATGGCCCCCAGCAAGTCCAGGGCATCTGGTTCAGCTTGTGGGTACAGTTTGGACAAAGGCACAGCAGTTCGTGATGGAAGGCTCTGAACATAGGAGCGCACTCTTTCAGCCCTTATAGCGCTTATTAAACCCTCAGGAGGTGTGCCCAACACACTTAAAATGAGCTGAAGCTGGTGGACGTAGTGTTTCCCAGGAAAAAGCTGCTTTCGGCCCAACATTTCCGCAAAGATGCAGCCCACAGACCACAGGTCAATAGCCAGACTGTAATGGTTCAGAGAGAGGAGCAGCTCAGGAGCGCGGTACCATCGAGTTGCCACATACTCGGTCATGAAGGAGTACGACTCCTCGGGGTGGGAACTTAGCCCCCTGGCCATGCCAAAGTCCCCGATTTTCAGCTCACAGTTTTCATTCACCAGCAGGTTGGAGGGTTTGAGGTCGCGGTGGATGACGTTGGCAGAGTGCACGTACTTGAGGCCACGGAGGAGCTGGTAGAGAAAGTAGCGCGTGTGCTCGGGGGTTAGTGTTTGGGTGGAGTGGATGATCTGATGAAGGTCACTCTCCATGAGGTCCAGCACCACATACCTGGACACACAGCAAGTAAAGAGGTAAGACAACAGATTCTCCTCAAAGCATTTGAAGTGACCTCTAAAAATACTGAAATACTCTTAACTAACTTAACTAATAGAGATAAAAGTGGTTAAATCTGTCTAGAGCAAAACTTAAAGGCACACACATACAATAAATGTAAGTTTTTAAAAGATTCCCATTTTATGTGCAATTTCATCCATAGAAAACATTTTAAAATGGAAAATTGTTTTTTATGAGCCAAAAGGACACGTATACATACACAGACTTGAAGGCTGAGTGAGGAAGATTTGGCTGGAGGATGTCTTTGATGGCGATAATGTTGTCATGTTTGAAATGTTTGAGAATCTTAAGCTCTCTTAAGGTGCGTTTGGCATTTGTCACCACCTCAAAAGCGTTGGAGATTTTCTTTATTGCCACCTGCTGGCCTGTGTATGTGAAAGACACGGAGGGATGAGCAGTGAGAGTGAGGAGCAGCTCGTATTCAATTTCTTCATGTATTCAGAATGTGTGGCAGACAGTAACTACCATTGTCCCGTCTTCTGGCAGATGAAACGACTCCATATGCCCCGGTACCAATGGTTTCTATGATATCATATTCCTCCCCAACGTCAAACTTCACATCGAGAGAGTGTGCTTTCAGCAACGCCAGGTTCTTTGCCGTCGTGCTGGTGTCGGCGTCTTCCACTCCTTGTTGGTTCTGGGCTTCTCTGCCCTTTTCCGTGGCCATTCTTTCAGGTGAAGCCATGTTGGACTCAATTTTTCCAGCCACAGCATTTTTTGTAGCCATTTTCTGGAAAGATTAGAAGAAAAAGAAAAAAAACTGTTAAAAGTGGGCCTGCACAATAAATCCCATATTTTTCTGCATCACAATATCAGCAATTATGCAATTTATGGTTACCTTAAATGTTAACACACATGCAAAAACCATCCTATGGCAGCTTGACGGTTTTAACCTTTACGCATTTGACCAATCGGATGGACCCCTTTTTTGTTGATGTGGGTCCTTTGGTTTACACTTAATGTAGACTTCTATTGAAACTATTCCAATAGAAATGAAATATTTTTTGTTTTGTTTTTGTTCATGTATCGCAAGTTCAATCATCACTTCAATATTGATCACTAATATCACACATTGCATGTTTTTTTTTCTAAATCGTGCAGCCCTTTTTAAAAGACTTTCATCTACATTACTGTGAGTTTTTCTCTCTGTCACTTTACTGCTTTTCATGAAGTTAGTTTCCAAGAATTAACAAAGAACTGACATCTATACTTCCCACATGAAATCCCAGGGCTGAAATGTCACACCAGAAACCTGTTAAAACAATGTCAGCTTGGATTACTGGGTGGCCTAAATGAGTATAGACACAAAAAAATTCAACTTTATCATACATCTTCAAAAAATTCTCTACCGTAATATTTAAGCTTTATTTTGAAATAACATGTTTTGATCAAAATGTTGTAAATATCTTAAATAAATAGTTATGTGCAAATGAAACAGGTTTTGATCAAAATGATCAATAAATGGAATCAAAAGAACTTTGAAGAAACACCAAAAGTATTTTTTCTGAGAGTAACCCAGTCTGAAATAGAACAATTAAAAAGAGAAATCGGACTGTTAAAACAACAATAGTAATCAAGCCACAATGTATGTAATATCCTGTCCCTGACCAATTACAGAAAGAAGCCTTGTTTTCTGCGTAAATAGAACAATATTGTTTGACACAAAGCAAACGAATGTCATGAACATAAAGAATCCAAACAGTGCTAACAGACCGTGAGGCCCAGCAGTAAACTGGACGAACCCCCTACCTTTAGTGAAAGGTCCTGAGACAGATTAGTTAGCGATCAAATCGGCCTAACGGTAGCTTCAAAACACAGCAATTGACATTCTGTGTTGCCAACAACAAACAAAGATATATGACCGTAGCCTTACCCACTTTTTGTGACGCAGGGGCGTAACCTAACTGCTACCTGAACCTGTCTTTTCTTTTGATTAATGCCTCGAAACGGTCTTTTTTCTTGTTGTAATGAAGCTTGAATGTAAACTACACGCGAGCGTTTCTAAAATGCATGTCATATTTGTATATTCTAAGACGTTTTTACAATAATAATTATGTTTAAAGTCGGAGAAGCCTCAAAATACCTTGTGTGGAGCTTCCTCAATCGCTTCCTTATTCCTTTTGAGTGCAAAGCGAAGAACCAATGAGATGAGAGAACGTTGAAGAAATTGTCCAATGAAATTGCGTAGAAAATTTAGGGCGGGGTTTAAGAAGACAAAGATTGTCTTTGTTTATATCTTTATTATTTCCACGAACTGAGTTTAGAAAACGAAACATGACGTATTTACTGTATTTTTATTCGTTTAGTCATTTACAAAGAAAAAAACATGCTAAAATGTTGTGTTTTTATAACACGTTCACAAAGCAGCAATTAGCTGTTTTTTTGATTTTTTAAGTATTATTTACTAAAAGGAAAAAAACAATATTAAAGTAAATATAAATGCATATATACAGACTTACGCAAATCATGGAACGAAGTTTTATTTTAAAAAAAAGATTTATTTTATTCATTTGTAATTATTATTATACATCTCTCTATAAAGCTGTACAGCTTGCATGCGCACAGCAACTTTTTTTCTCTTTCTTTTTTTCCAGAAAGCTGCACAGGCTGAAGGCCGTAGTAAACAAACTTTAACGACCATATGTGAGGTTCAACATCTGGACCCAAACATCCAATGACAGGAAACCTTAAAAAGTTCCCGAGTCCAATCAGAAGAGACTGTTTCCTAACAGAGCCTCCATGCAAAGGACAAGAGAGGAAAGACTGTTAAAGCTGATCTTGGCATTTATTTCCTAAACTTTCATAGTGATCCATATTTGTCCAGACTTGTCCACATGGCTGCAAATCAGGCTATGCCGGCATGGGAGAGGAAGGCGCGCGTTTTTCTGTGTTTCTTCGGCTTGGTTTTATCCGTGTATGCCCTCCACGTCGAGCTGTCCCGTGAGAGAGACCCAGATTACAGGGCGATGTGCGACCTGGGGGAGGCTGTCAGCTGCTCCAAAGTTTTCACCTCTAGGTATGACTTCATTCTTCCTTCTGGTAGCGGCAGTAACTGCGCCAACTCCAAACTTTTTCCCCTAACAAGCTGAAAACCTGCATTAACTTCAGTGGATTCTCTCCACCCCCCAGCATTGCCACGTGTTAGAAATTCCCATTGAGGGTATGGAAGCCTGGATGTGACATACAATAAAATAAAAAGTAAATTGATTCACACTTTTTGTGTGCACAAATTAGCATTTTGCAAAAAACAGTTTAGTATTTTTGGACACAAATTAGTAGTTTGTGGTACAAATTAGTGTTTTGTTTAAAACACATAAATTTTTTTGTCCACATAAATTTGTATTTTGTGGTTACAAATTTGTATTTTATTAGCCGTTTGTGGGCATATATCTGTGCACACATATAAGCATTTTGTGGCCACAATTTAGTATTTTGTGTGCACGAATTAGCATTTCATTTGCATTTTGTGTCCATTAATTATCATTGTATGGGCACAGATTAGCATTTTGTGGCTAAAAATTGTTTTTTGTGGCCAAAAGTTGGTATTTTATTAGCATGTTGTGGACACAAAATAATATTTTGTTTAGACGTGAATATTTTAAAGGGCACAGATTAGCCAGTTTTGTGCCCACACTAGTAATTTGTGGGTACTAATGAGTCATCTGTGCCCATAAAATCCTTAGTCTTGGTCATCAAATATTAATTCGTGGTCATAAAACTATTATTTTAAGTAAATATTTTGTTGTGTCCCTGACTCCATGGCATGGACTCCATAGCATGTCTCACAAAGTTATTTCACATATTTCCAACATGACGTGCCCTTTACTTTGACAACTATTTTTAATTTTTTTTCATGCAAAGAAAACTTTTACGATTTTTGTAACATTTTCCGGAATTGGATTCCATGTTTTAATTTCTCCCTGGCAGATGGGGACGTGGTTTTGGTTTGGTCCAGTACTTTGTGGGCACAGATAGTCTGTTAAACCAGCCCAACAGCATCCTTGGCATCATATTTTACACTCTGCAGCTGGGTCTCGGTAAGTGAACCATAGTAAAATTACAGTGGACATCTTTTAGTTTAACACAGTTTAAGTTAAGATAAGTCAAATAAATTTTTGTTTTTTTGCAGGACTATCTCTGTCTAAAAAGGCAGCGCTGGCCTTGGTCCTCTCCTCCTGGGTGTCTCTGGCTGGCTCACTCTATCTTGCATCTATTTTGGCCTTTGTTTTGGGAGATTTCTGCATGGTTTGTGTGTCAACGTATGTTATCAATTTTGCACTGTTCTACACAAACCTAAAACGAAGGAGAGCGGTGGAGGCAATCAAGAAAAAAGCTGGATAAAATGGGAAAAAATCAAATTTCAAAACCTGATTAAGCCAATCTGCAGTGAGCGTAAAATGAGAAGTATCGGTTTTGCTGAATGATTTTATTATTTGTTTTGTTTTGTTTTCAGAAAAGGCAATACAGTTACATATTTTTAGCAACACTGCATTTGTGATTAAAATTTTTTTTACCATTGTCAATCCTTTATTGTTTTTCTGTCATGAGTATGTCTTGAACTCATCAAATTTTACAAAGAAATCTAGAAAACAACCACAAGGGGGCGCCAAATACAAACATAGTGAGATAGAAAGATGGATCCGTAGTATTGCACTTACATTTTTCAATCAAAAATAGATGTAAAATATAGAGGAAATGATGCCCTAATTTTAATTTAATCATTATTTCATTACTGCAAATAGTATGTACAAGATGTGAATTATTTTACAGTGAAATGTCTGGAGACAATGTTTTCTAATAAATAATTAGACATTTGTTGGTATTTAATTCTTAGTTCATTTTTCGTTCTTGTTTTAGTGCCCATCGCTGTAAAGCAGCAAGTCACATCTGTAAATTAACTCAAAAAGAGGTATCATTTTTTTTTTAAACGGTCATGGCTGACATTACTAACTTATGTGTCCAAGCTTATGTTAACCCTTGTGCTATCCTAGGCACTGTAACATTGGGAGTTGGGTCATCTAGACCCCACAAGACAGTGCGCTGAACCTTTTTTCTTCAATGATTTGTGATCTTCACTTTTATCCACCTTTGTCATGGTAGGAATAACACGTCAATGTAAGGATGGGGTCATAGGATAGCACAAGGGTTAACCACCCGTCCTAAATTTACAACATTATTGACTTTTTTTAAAGCTTCTGATTACAAAGATAAATTCTTTTTTTTAAAGATGCATCACAAAATAAGGTCGAAACGATCTGATTAATTGACAAACTGCTAATAGTAAATGAGATGTAACAAAAAACAAAGATAAGGACATGACTCCCTTTTGATTTTGTAAAGAACAAAGCATAATGTTTTGTAAAAAAAAAAAAAAAGCTATAAAACACAGTTATATGAGGTAGTTCACTGCAAATATTTTGAGTTGTGCAAAAAATCATTTTGAAATTGTACAAAATTCAAACATTTAAAAAGATACAGTGAATGTGAAAAATAAAAAACCTTGTTACTAGGTTGTGGGAGCAGCAGTCCAAGCCCAGACTTCCCAATACCCGGCCACCTCCTCCGGCTCTACTTGGGGGATTCAGAGGCGTTTCCAGGTCAGCTGAGAGACGGAGTACTTCTAGCATGTCCCAGGTCTTCCTCTGAGTCTCTCCCCAGTGGGACATGCCCAGAACACCTCACAACAGAGGCATCTGGACCAGATGACCAAGCCAACTTACTTGGCTCCTCTTGATGTGGAGGAGTAGCAGCTCTACTCCAAGCTCTCTTCGAGTGACCGAACTCCTCACCCTGTGAAGGAAACTCATTTTCATTGATTTTTCTGACCATAGGTGACTATTGGAACAAAGATCGACTAGTAAATTGAGAGCTTTGCTTTCTAAACCAGCGCTCTCTTTAATCAGAACCATGACTTCAGACGTGGTGGAGCTGACCCTCATCTCAGCCATTTCCTTCTCGGTCCAACACATCGTAAAAGTCCTGAATTTATTTTGGTGACTTTCATATTATTTCCCTCCTTTAAATCCATATAAACTTGTGACAATTTAGAAACAGGCGTCATAGAAAAGCAATTTCAATTAAAATTATTCCAAATGTGTATCGCCTGTCCGTCCTGGGGGAGGATCCCTCCTTCATGTGGGCACCCCTGAGGTTTCTTCGTTTTTTCCGGAATCCGGTTTTTTTGGGAGTTTTTCCTTACCGCGAAGGGGGGTCTAAGGGCAGGGATGCCAGTATAGCTTAGTCAGTTTCTTAGTTCATTTTAGTATTTTCCTATTGAACTCTTTGTATTCGTGATCCTTTTGAGTTCATGTTTTACTTCGAAGCCCATCAAGACGACGGTTGTTGTGATTTTGGGCTATACAAATAAAATTGAATTGAATTGAATTATTTTAGACCAATAGGGATTAGTGATTCCCAATTAGTGATCCGTATCAGTAAAGACTCAAAATCCTGTTTTTAAACATGTTCTAGTAGTATTTATTCTCATTATGGAGGACAGATATGAAGAAAATTAAGCTTAAAATTGCATTTCTGAGTTTTTCTTTAGTCAAATTGTGGAAAAATGTCAAAAGCTTGTAGTTAGTACAAACTACGACTGGCATGCCACAAGCTCGCTACTCCGTTCCATGACTAGATCCATGAACGTCTTTGTTTTCTTCATCTGAACTGGTTCAAAACTGTGTGTAAACAAAGAGATGATGTGGAATGAGCACAGGTTTACTCCCTGCCAACAGTCCCGCCCACAACTCAGAGGCGAATTTCCGATGAACTCCTGCCGCTATCTCCTAGAAATGAACTCTTAAGTTTTTCAAACAGAACTTCCTTGTTATTTGGAAATAGAAAAGGTTTAGTAAGAGAACTGCTGACTTCTACAAAATGACCACGAACATCTGTTGCTCCTAGTTTCTCACAGTGGTGCCTCCAGAAATTTTTCCTGGGGGTGGCCGGTAGGGGGCCACTTTAAATCTTGGGTTGGCACACAAAAACCATGAGCTATATTTATAAAATTAATTCTACTAAACGTAGTAAAACAGCTTTTAGAAAACTAACAGCCTACTGATGTATTTTTTATTTATTTTGTTGATATTTAATGCCTGACCCTTGTGCTATCTTAGATGACCCCACCCTTACATTGACGTGTTCTCCCTACCATGACAAAGGTGGATAAAGGTGGAAAGATTTCATGTAATCAATGGACACAAGTGAGGTTCACAAATCATTGAAGAAAAAAGGTTCCGAGCACTGTATAGTGGGTCTAGATGACCCAACTCCCAATGTTAAAGTGCCTAGGATAGCACAAGGGTTACATGTGTCTGCTTGGGGTGTTTGGCTCTTGACTAGGGGATATCTATAATGAACAAAAAGTCAGTTGTGCTAAAATAAAAATAATAATACCCTTCCATGGCAACAATTCATTATATCTGTAGACATTTCTATTCAGACTAATAAACATGAAACAGTTTCATTAATAACTTCACCTGTTGGTCCAGGAACAGGTAGAGCCCCTTTTGCTGAGTTCTCTGACCAATGATCCTGACTGTCCCTCATCTGATGCTGTCTCATGTTTGTCTTCCTCATTATCTTCTGTCATTCATGATGGCTGTGGATCATGCTGCTCAGTCTCATCTTCCTCCTCCTCATTACTCCTCTGTTGCACCATCTCTTTTGCTCCTTCTGCTGTACTTTCCTTCTTAAAATAAATTAAAATAAGAATATATGTAAACTTTCTCTTCATTCTCTGAAAATTGACATACACAAGCATCAACTAATGACTTTAGGTAACTCTGTGGAAACAGGTCAAAGACACATCCAAATGCTGCGGTAACACAACAACACAGTCCACAAACAGATTTGAAAAGAAATGTAGCGCCACTGGTTTCTCATAACTTACTGCCTGTTCAATATTCATAGAACCCTTTCAATCAAGTAAAATGTATGAATTTTTTTCCAATAAACTTTATTGCACATTTTTCAATTTACAGAAATTCACATTAAGTTTTTTTAGTGCTCATGTACAAATCAAGTTAGGGTGAACAAACGTTATAAATGCGCATATAGCAAAAACAAAACAAAATTTAAAAAATTGGGAAAAGGCAAAGCAAAAAACAATACAAAATAACAACATTTTTGATATATTTTGATAAATTACTGTAGTTTTCTTGTTTTTGTTTGGAATCCATTTAAGACACTTATAATAATCAGAAAAATAATTTAAAAAAATACTAAACAAAGGGCATGTATTTTTCCATTTACATAAATGAATAAAATGTTTGGATAAAATAATAACAACATTGATAACATCAGAAATTCCCGGGTCCAGATTTTCCATAAAGAAAAGAACATCAGGTAAAGAAAAAAAGGGAACATTTAAAACGTTGAGAGACAACCAATTGAAATGTATGAATTGTATTGCTCGTTTTTTAAAGCAAATGACTAAGATCATTAAAACAAAGAAAAGAGCCTCGATGGCACATAGCCGATAAGGTCGAACAAAGTTAGATTTATGGTTAGATCTTACTTGCGCATTTCACAATTTCCTCACTTACATGAAGTAACAAGGAAAAAACATGTCACTTCCTTCTTTTAACCCTTTTACTTCTGTCTGATAGTTTCGATTTTGCTGCCTTTTTCAACTCTCAGGCTTAAATGAAAAACAGACAGACATGTGGTTTGAATACTTGACAGACCCTTGTTTGTCTCAGGGAGGAAGTGACTTACAGAGCACAAATAGGACTCTATAGAATCTACAATATCTTTTTTCCGCAGTTATGACTCCTTTGCTGAGTTAAGTCAGTCACCGGCGATTCAGTCTGAGTAACACCTGATAAATAGCATGGTCACACAGATGGATATCTTGAGACTAAAAATGTAAAGTGTTGCAATCATTTGAATGTTTGAATCTTACACACTAAAAACTCCATTGGTCAAAATAACTTAACTGAACTCCAAGGTTAAAAAGGGACCAACTTCTTTTTGGATTACTTAAAAAAACAACAAAAAAAATCAGGGTAAAAAAAAAAAAAACGTAAATTGTGTTAAAATGAAACTATTACAACCCCCAAAAGGTGCTCCAAAAAGTAACCCAAAAATATATCTCAACATGAAAAACTCAAGAATGGAGTTAAAAATATAACTTTTTGGGGGTAAAACCGCGGAGGGAGGGGGGGGGGGGGGGTTATGATACTTTTGCTCATTTTTGTTTATTATAAGTTTGTTTCTTTTTGCCAGGTTTGGAGGGGGTCAGAGTGTGGGGTGGGGTTGGGGTTGTTTTAAGAGCGTACTAAGCCATAGAGTCTGAAGCATCCATGAAAGAAAAGTAAACTAACTTTAGTGCAAAAGTTTATAGAAAATTTTCTAAACCATTCCATACTGTAAGAAAACAAGGTTTTAGCACAATTATAGTTTGAACTGAATGTGACTGTTTGTTTTTTAGTCATGCTGCTAAGTCTCAGGTCAGAAAATAAAACTAATGTCTCTTACGAACCCTATATAACAATGTTGACTTTAACGTTTGACAGTGAGGAAACATGAAACAGTTTCATTAATAACTTCACCTGTTGGTCCAGGAACAGGTAGAGCCCCTTTTGCTGAGTTCTCTGACCAATGATGCTGACTGTCCCTCGTCTGATGCTGTCTCATGTTTGTCTTCCTCATTATCTTCTGTCATTCATGCTGGCTGTGGATCATGCTGCTCAGTCTCATCTTCCTCCTCCTCATTACTCCTCTGTTGCACCATCTCTTTTGCTCCTTCTGCTGTACTTTCCTTCTTAAAATAAATTAAAATAAGAATATATGTAAACTTTCTCTTCATTCTCTGAAAATTGACATACACAAGCATCAACTAATGACTTTAGGTAACTCTGTGGAAACAGGTCAAAGACACATCCAAATGCTGCGGTAACACAACAACACAGTCCACAAACAGATTTGAAAAGAAATGTAGCGCCACTGGTTTCTCATAACTTAACCTATATAACAATGTTGACTTTAACGTTTGACAGTGAGGAGGAAGCAATGGCTGCGTCATAAAAATAACCAAAATGTACACAGAAAAGACTATCAGTATTGTAAAATCTAAGTACTATCATGCTACGATGAGTTCAGAAATTAAAATTGTAATTTGGCAAAAAGGACAGAGTCAGATAAACTCAACTTATTGGAGCTAAACTGTAAAATATTTTGCTTTACCAATAGACAAAAACAGAAAGCAAACAAGTCACTCATCTAACTTCACATGCGTATGAGCCTCTAAACCAGGGGTCTGCAACCTGCAGCTCCAGAGCCACATGTGGGTCATTTACCCTTCAGTCTGGCTCTCTGGTTAAAGAAAAAGAAAATGGTTTTAATTTTTAAAAGTTACTGTCAAATAATTGAGTAGTAAATGAAACCAACTCAGACTTTTCTCATTCACAAACAGTTCAAGGATAGTTTCTATCACAAGTCAAAACAAAGCATTTTTGATAGATTTTTATGAGCCGTCTCACTATTAGCTCTGATTTCATTTTGGTTACTTAGATTTACTAATGACTGGCTAAGATGAACCACAAAAGGTAAATAAAAACTTTTTTTTTTTAATCACTGCTGGCATGCACTACTACATATGTTGCATAGAGATAATCCTATGTAAAACAGAGTGTCTTTTATTTTGAAAGGAAGTCATTTGAACCTCTGTCAAAAGTTATAAACAATTTCACATTTTGTAAAAGGGCTTTTTTCTCTTTATGTTTTGGTTTTATTTATGCCGAGGAAAACTATAGTTCAATTATATTTATCACATGAGTAACAATAATATAATACAAATCAGTTTCTCTTTATTGTAAAGGGTGAAGTAAGACTTTGTAGATCCTACTGGGTTGTGGTCAGTGAAAAATTGACCTGAATGGCTCTTAAAGTGTTGTAGGTTGTATACCACTGCTCTAACTATGGCTTGTCTCACAAAGTTAAAGTTAAGAACATGAAATCGTCCAAAACCTCCCTGCTCCATGCAGAATGATTTAGAGTTCTTTTTTCTATTGAGATAAGGGAGACAGCTCCTGAAACACAACCCCATACCATAATCCTCCCTCCACCAAACTTCCAATTTGTCAGTCAAGTAGCTCTGGAATCATAGCACCGTAGATGGTAAAATGGGATTCATCCTCCCGGGTTTTCACTGCTAGTCATCGTTTAATCTGGCACTTTGTGTTTCACTGTGTTATGTGAGGCTTGGATGCAGCTCCTCTATGTATCTCCCTCACTGTCTGAAGGCCATGTGAAGATGGAGATCTGTGGGGTTTCGGTTGTGTGAGGTTTCTTCATGGTTGGAATGCATGAGGTTTTTTTTTTTTCAAATAAAAAGCAGTTAAAGGTTCTCATTCATTCATGATGTTTCCTTGAAGTCGAGTCATGGCAACTGGACTTAAAATCTTCTTCCTTGAAACGTTTCGCTGCTCATCCAAGTGGATTCATCGGCAGCTGTTTTTAAATAAAACATTTTCTTGGAAAAAAGAAACCTTGTCTTATGTTATTCTTAATCAAAATTTAAATTCATTTTTTTAAATTTACATTGGGAAGTGAAACAATACTTATAACTTTAAGTATAAAAACTATCAATGACTCAGCACAATTCTTAGCATGTTTGACGCCCCTATCTTTATTTATTCACACACTCCACAAAAATCAGCTGACTGTTATCTTTTCATATGATAATAGCATTGTATTTCATCCTAAAAATAAAACTTGTGAGACTGTGGTTTTAAGATAGCAATTCTTTATCATTCTAAGCTGTACTCCCTGAAACTCCGGATCTCATTCAAGCTTTTTGGAATGGAAAAGGTAAAATGACTTTCATGCAAATATTTTGATGGGAGGGACAGTTGACCGTACAAGTGGAGTATATAAACTGTAGAACAATCAGTGCTAACACTCAGAGAAGGTCTCTACAGTAGCACAATGGCTTTGTGGAAGCTGGTTTCCTTTCTGGTTCTTGTTGGTCTTCTCCCTACAGGTACGTCTATTTTTTAGTTTCTCTTTAACATTATTCAGGATAAGAAACTAAAACTATTTGTTTGCTGAAAATTGTTTAGTGGCATTCTTCAGACGGCTGCACTGTGGGGTAGTGGTTAGCACTCATAAATCACAGCTAAAAGGCTCTGGTTCAAATCCCAGCCAGGGCTGTTGAGTTTGCATGTTCTCCCTGTGAATGTGTGGGTTTTCTCCATCTTTCTCCCACAGAGAGAAGGCTTTATAGATTAAAAGATTACTCTAAATTGCCTCTAGATGTGAGTATGATTGTGTTGCCCTACAACAGACCAGAAACCTGTGCAAGATGTACCCCACCTTCCTCCAGCAGTGGCTGGGATAGGCTCCAGCAACCCAGTGACCCCAAATGAGATTAGGCGGTTTTGGAAAAACTTTGAATAACAACTTTAATTGGCTTTATGTTGATGAATGTTCATGGAAATGCACATGGGTACAGAGTACTGTTACTAGTCCTGGTCATTGCCAATTTTAAAAACAGTAACCATAAATGTCCCTGTTTATTGTGGATTATTATGGGATAAATGTTCTTTTAAACTAGTTACTACATCAGTGTCCCATAAATAACTGGTACAAAACCAAAGTACATTTGTTTTTATTTTTCTCTTTGGTCAACTTAATTTTAAAGAATATAAACGCTGATTCATGCCAAAACGCATCTAGAGGTTACAACTTTAAATTGTTTTTTGCCACTAAAACATCAGCTTTTAATAAAACCAACATTAGTTGGTTTTATTAGTAAGTTTTGTACAGTTGCTTTTGATGTTTTTCTTAAAACTTTTTTTTCATTTGTCATCTCTTTTCTAGGGTCCCTTGCCCAGCTCGATGGTAAGAACATTTACTAAATTAAACTATTTTATTTTATTTTGTAAACTACTTTTCTCATGGATTGCCTCATATTTTTGTGTTTCAGTGTGCGGCATTGCTCCACTCAATTCAAAAATTGTTGGGGGGGCAGATGCTGTGCCAGGAAGTTGGCCTTGGCAGGCCAGTCTGCAGTATTTCGGCAAGCATTTTTGTGGTGGCTCCCTGATCAACAAGGAATGGGTGCTGACTGCGGCTCACTGTGTTGCTGGGTGAGAAAATGAAAAGCTGCTCATTGTAGTGAATAGTCAGGACTCGGATTTCACCCTGATTTGTGAAAGAAAGCAAATATCTGATTTGACGTAAGAAGGAAATCTCTGACATTCCTTAAACTCCTTAAACAGTCAACAAAATTTTAGATAAGAAATATTGCAAAATGCAAATATATGTTCAGGTTAATGATTTATTTTCTGATTGCAGAACAAGCACAAAGAAATTGTTGGTTTCTCTTGGCCGTCAGAATTTGGAAGGAAAGAACCCAAATGAGGTGTCCAGGCGCGTAGCCGCTATAATAGTTCACCCGGACTTTGACAGAGGAACTATGAACAACGACATCGCCCTGGTCAGACTCTCTTCACCTGTACCTTTCAGTCACTACATCAGGCCTGTGTGTTTAGCAGCGAGTGCAAGTGTGTTCAACAATGGCACTGGCAGCTGGGTCACCGGCTGGGGTCACATTAAAGAAGGAGGCAAGCTCACTCTTACTATATACTCCATACTTGCACGAGATGGTCTAAAGTGTGTTTCCTTCTAGAGCTGTTGCCGTTTCCTCAAACTATTCAAGAAGTGGCTGTGCCAGTTATTGGAAGCCGACAGTGTAACTGTCTCTATGGAGTCATCAACATCACCAGCAACATGATCTGTGCTGGACGTTTGGATGGGGGCAAAGACTCGTGTCAGGTATGCTGCTCATTTTAAAAGTCTCTTTAAAGATAAGGGTTAAATTATTTATATATTTATTTATTTTGCCTCAGGGAGACTCGGGTGGTCCCATGTTGACTAAGCTGGGTTCTGTTTGGATCCAATCTGGAATCGTCAGTTTTGGTATTGGCTGTGCTCGGCCCAATCTGCCAGGAGTGTATTCTAGAGTTTCCCGTTACCAGACTTGGATCAAATCTCACATAAGCTCTCATGAGCCAGGCTTTGTCCAGTTCCCCTCCATGGAACCGGATCCAGACAGCAATTACACCTGTCCTGGCCTGCCAACTGCCACAGCTTTGCCTGTTACCAGTCCTACAAGCAGGTCAAACCTTGGTAATTACAAAACCAATTCATCTATGCATCCACTTGTTCACTGATTGATAAAAACCTGCCCATCTGGTGTGCACAAAAACCCCACTTGGGCAGGGACAATTATTTCTAGAAATATTGTGTTATCTTCCAAAGACATTGTTATTTTTCATGATATAGACCCTTTAGGATCAAGTGTTTGAGCTGCTTCACTGTCATCTATCTAACATGTTTTACATCAACAGGAGGGGTAAAGACAGTCCATTGATGTGGAATTATGGGAGAAGTCCTCGCAGAAGATTCCAACAAAATTTACTATGTAATAATCTTTTAATTATGAATGAAAAAAGATGTTGGAGCAATTATTATTATCACTGAGAAAGAGGGTCTAAGGTCAAAGATGCCCAGTTATCTTAGTCTGTAGGGTTTAGTTTAGCAATCAGCTATTGTATTTTGTGAATGATTTGATGTTTTTGTACATTTACCGGTATGAAGCCGTTGAGATGATTATGTTGTGATATTGGGCTATATAAATAAAATTGAATTGCATTGAATTAAATTGAATCAGAAAATGGATGAAGCTAAACATGACTGTTTATTTCTCTTGGACTGGGGCTCCATCCAAGAACTGGGACCACTGGTTTCTTTGGTAATACTCTAAGACGTCATAGTTTAAAACCTTGGATGGCACAGAAGGTTGCCCTGCTTAAACCAGCACATGTCCAGGCCCGTCTAAAGTCTGCCAGTGAACATTTGGATGATCCAGAGGAGTCATGGGAGAAAGTCATGCGCTCAGATGAGACCAAAATAAAACTTTTTAGTCTGAATTCCACTTGCCGTGTTTGGATGAAGAAGAACGTGAAGTACCATCCCAAGAATACCATCCCTACTGTGAAGTATAAAGGCCCGTACACACCGGGACGAATATTCGCCAGGCGTTATTCGCCAGCGTTTTTCGCCACCTTTTTTGTGTTCACACCCAGGCGATTTTCGCTGACGATGAGTGGAGTGAACATGCAATTTCATTCCCTGACATTAGATGGCGCTTAATGTAAAACAGAAATACTCCTGTACACAAGGTGGCGCTGCGCAACTTTACGCTTCTGAAAGTCGCTTTTCACTCAGAAGAAGAGAGCAAGTACTTACACGCTTGTCAGAATCAAACAAAGAAAACATGAATATTTCAAGCACCAGTAGCTCCAACTGGTGTTTGGTTCGGGGATGTTTTAGAATGTCCGTCATTATTGCTTCGCGGCTGTGTAGACGCTACTTGGCGTCTATCTTCTTCGCTGGTATGTGTGCTCAGCAAGGCAGTTTTGTGTTTGAGCGCCCCCAAGTTGTGTTTTACTCTAACTTCAGAAGCTCCAGACATGTGTGCAAAAGCGCCATTCTCATTGGTCGAGTAGATTTCGACGCGACGCGTCGAAAAAAAAAAACGAACCCGAGGCGTTTTTTTTTTTGACGCTTTAACGCGTGGCGTTTTTTCGCGTCGGTGTGCACACTCTCGTTGGTGCCCTTTGTTTAGTCACGAGGCGTTAAACGTCGGCGAAAATCGCCGGCGAAATTCGTCCCGGTGTGAACAGGCCTTAAAGGCCCGTACACACCGGGACGAATATTCGCCAGGCGTTATTCGCCAGCGTTTTTCGCCACGTTTTTTGTGTTCACACCCAGGCGATTTTCGCTGACGATGAGTGGAGTGAACATGCAATTTCATTCCCTGACATTAGATGGCGCTTAATGTAAAACAGAAATACTCCTGTACACAAGGTGGCGCTGCGCAACTTTACGCTTCTGAAAGTCGCTTTTCACTCAGAAGAAGAGAGCAAGTATTTACACGCTTGTCAGAATCAAACAAAGAAAACATGAATATTTCAAGCACCAGTAGTTCCAACTGGTGCTTGGTTCGGGGATATTTTAGAATGTCCGTCATTATTGCTTCGCGGCTGTGTGTAGACGCTACTTGGCGTCTATCTTCTTCGCTGGTATGTGTGCTCAGCAAGGCAGTTTTGTGTTTGAGCACCCCCAAGTTGTGTTTTACTGTAACTTCAGAAGCTCCAGACACGTGAGCAAAAGCGCCATTCTCATTGGTCGAGTAGATTTCGACGCGACGCGTCGAAAAAAAAAAACGAACCCGAGGCGTTTTTTTTTTTTGACGCTTTAACGCCTGGCGTTTTTTCGCGTCGGTGTGCACACTCTCGTTGGTGCCCTTTGTTTAGTCACGAGGCGTTAAACGTCGGCGAAAATCGCCGGCGAAATTCGTCCCGGTGTGAACAGGCCTTAAGGCTGGTAGCATGATGTCATGTTTTTTTTTTTTTCGCACATGGGATAGAACGACTGTCCTGTCTTCAGGAGAGGATAACCAGGGTTATGTATTGCTAGATTTTGGGGAACAACATCCTTCCCTCAGTTAGAGTCTGAGTAATAAGGAAGAAAGGCTACTGTTCTAAATGTTAACATTGATTTTCTCAGGTGATCAAATACTTATTTGCAGCAGTACCATACAAATTAATTATTTTACAAAATCATACAATATGATTTCCAGAGATAGTTTTAAATCAGTTTTAAATCACAGTGGATCTGCACCAAAGATGAAAATGTCAGACCCCCTCCATGATTTCTAAGTGGGAGAACTTGCAAAATTCACAGGGGGTTCAAATACTTGTTTCAGTATAGCTACTTGTTCTACTCTACAAAAGTGGTAGCATGTTTAATTGTTCAGATTTAGTTTTTTTTAAGCTCCTTGTAGAACTTCTTGGTGTTTTTTTAAAGCAGTTCGGCTGTTCTTGTTTTTTATTTTTTTGATTAGGTCGTTTTCAAAAAGAAATCTTTTTTGGTTTTTTGGGCATAGTCAGAGCAGCAGTAATTTATATAAACCTCACTTTTTGGTCAAAAGAAAGTTGCACTAGTGCACATGTGTCAAACTCAAGGCCCGCGGGGCAAATGTGGCACGCCGGCCATTTATGTGGCCCGAGAGAGCATAAAAGTTTTTAATTTCTTAAAATAAAAAATAAAGATTGGGTGTGTATTTATTCATATCTAGGGGGAATCTGATTTGAAATATCGGATTGAGCAATTGTACATTAGTTTTTAAACACGGTCCATATTACCTAACTTGACAGAATCAAATTTAAAAGGATTTATGTTAGAGTAACAGGCAAACATATGTTTTCTATGCAACTGTAATTGTCACTTTAAAAATTTATAATAAATAAGTAAAAGAGTTATTTAGCATTAAGGAGTAGTGACATTTTTTTATTACATTTAGTTACATGTATAAGTTATATTTGGCTCTTTGAGGACAACCACTATGCCGATGTGGCCCTCGGTGAAAATGAGTTTGACACCCCTGCACCAGTGGATCTACAAACCACCAGCTCCTAAAGACATGAAAATCATGAACAACACTTTATTTTTAATGTACTTCCATTAAATCACAGTCTATTACATAGGTGCCAGTTTGTGACTCCTTTAGTCTTTGTATTTATTTATTTTTGCTAAAAATCTTCCTAATAAATGCACTATGTGAGTCATGAAGTACGCCTGCTCAAGGCAGAGGGCGCTGGTAATCTCACAGAATGTGACACTGCGGCTAAAGAATAGTAGAATTAGTAGTTGCAAGTCAAGTGAAGCTGCCCAATTGTTCTTTAAAATTGTTTAGCATCAGTTTCTAAATGGAGGATTACGTGTCTAAACTAAGGAATTTGTGGAGACACGTCACTGACAGTGATCTGCATTGAGACAAAGAGACTTTTAAAACTGAAGAAGGAACAGGAACACTTCTACAAACAGGTTTTTCATGTGTTTCTTAAGAAGGACAAACTTCATTTATAAGTAAATGTAAGTCAAAAATAACACATTTGGGGATTTTATTTCTGTACTACATTTTGTACACAGAAGAAAAATGTTGAAACCAAATTTAATACACCTTTTAACTGGTGCCAATCAAATGGTGAATGGGTAACTCTTTGGGGGTTCACATGTTTGTAAATCTGACTGATAACATCAGTGGCTCACCAGCCGTGAACCTCACCTCACTGAAATGGACCTTTGTAATATGAAAGGCAGGATTTTTTCATTTTACTTATGAGGTTTGGTTTGTTTGGTCTTGTTTTGTTTATTCTTGTTCTGTTTTTCATGTGCTTTTCCCTCTTTCCTGTCTCTCCTGATTTCTTTAGTTAAACATCGTCTGTGTATCTAGACATGAAGTGCGTACAAGCATCATCTGGCATCATGTCCATTCTGCTAGGCTTCAAATGAAGTGCTTGTTTCCTTATTTTTAATATTTTTTATTTACTGATTTACTCAATGTAGGCACATTCACTTGCATATTTCGCAAAGTTAAGATAATGCATTTAAGGTGTGGGTAGAAGGACACAATACTTATTTCATTAAAAAAAACTTGCAGCAAAGATACATCCTTTGAAGAAGGAAAATACGTGATTTAGCATAGTTTGCTCAAAAATAAATAAAAGCTAAGCATTAATACAAAGTTCAATGGGTGTTGACATCCACAGCAGATGAGACGAATGGGATTTATGGCTCTGGGGGGGCTCCTGTATCTGGATCTGCATCTGGATCCGCTGCATTTGCATTTTCATTAATCATTTGACTGTATTTGCTCTTAAAGAATCCAGCCTGAAAAAAAAAGGATTTCTGTATGTCCTAAAAAGACTTTTTGCACTTAATACACCTAGAAAAGATATCAATGATCATGTTTTGCTGTTAGCTTTCCTTATCTAAAATGTCTCTCACCTTATAAAGGCCAGCAGTAACCAAGGCCACAAATGCCAACCCTCCCAGAGATCCTCCAACAATCTCTTTAGTGAAATCTGGCTCAGAGTAAATCTCCACTTCTGCTTCAAGCTGAAAGGGGAAGCAACAAAATGTTAAAATCATTTACAAGTGTCTTTTAAATCAAGAACAGAGAATATTCAGTCACCTTGCGAACAGGAGGCTTGTGGGTGGAAGTTGTGGAGAAAAAGATGTACTGATCTTGGTCGTATTCAAGACTGACTGTGCTGATCAGGAGGAATCTGGAGGAAGAAAGTCCAATCTGAGAGAAAGAAAAGAATTCCAGGTTAACCTTTTAGTTCAATTTAAGTAAAACCATACATACTTGCAGGACTACACCTTAGAAAGAATATTTTACGGTATAACAGGGCATCCTTGCATGTTACTTACCTGTTCTATCCACCCAGACGTCAGATTAGCAGAGATGGTATGTGTTATTTTCTCCTGCTTCTCCATGAACCTTCTGCACTTGAATGTCCTGCACGTGGCTACAGAGCAGTCCTGTAGGTGATAAAGGCAAAGAAAGCTGAACTGGAATCCATTTTTAGTCTAATAACAACAATAACAGGTACATCACTTACCACTATTTTAGTCTTCTTTACTTGATCAATAAAGTCAGTGATGGTCGGTGTTTCGTCTTTGACACTTTCACAATCTGGAATCTGAAGGAAGACAGGATTAATCGCTTCATCTAAAGTCATGACGGGAGTCTAAGACTTATTCCTAAGATCAGGGTAAATACTCTTGAACTCTTGAATCTATTATAGTTACCATTTTTGGCTTTAATAGCTCACCTGCAGAGTTTCCCCATCTCCCCAAATGTCTTTGTCTCCGAGTTTTATTGGAACCTCGATCACAACAGTCAGATTTAATGCCCTGAAATTGTTTGTAACCTGAAAAAAATAATTTTAAAGGCTTTAGTCTATGATCACCAAATATATCTAACAGTAAATTAACTTCAAAGTTGAACGTATCCTAATACCGTACATAAGCCATTTACCTCTGCTGATTGTTGGAATGGTTTCTTCAGGTCTTTTCCAAAAGAGAAGTTCCTGTAGATGTGGGACCTAACAAACATTACACAGTTATGTTTTTATTTTTTTTGCTACAACTGTGGATTAATTTTTAGTTTTTCAGTAAACTAGTGAAGTTGAGCTGTGACAAGACGAACCCCTCGATTGTAACCAGAATGCTGTACTTCACATCAATCTCCTTTTTCTTGTAGAGTTCACTCAAAGAGGATTGCTGCTGATTCCCACTGGGAAATTGAACAGCATGTCAGCACATATGTTGGATACATTAATAATATATGATAGGATAAATACCTGGAGGCATTAGCAGTGATGGAGATCTGTCTGCCAACTTGACTGTTGGTTTCAATCCCATAAGAAACTATAAAAATTGCCTTAAAAAACAAAAACAAATAAAACATCAGGTGGAATCTTCCTTTGAATTCATGCTTTGCATTGAAAGAAATGGTCTTAACCTTAGATTTGCTTCTGAAAATTGGTTTATCAACCGTGCAGAGCGTTTTTCCCCGACTTTGACCATCCTCACTGTCTGAAGAGTTGCATTCAATTCTCCCCTGTTTAAAAAAAGACTTCAATCAAAGCTAAATCGAGCGGAAAATGAAAAACTTAAAGCGATCTTGATGTCTTACCTTAATGATGGTGAACTTCCTGTAGGAGATTCCAGCTGGGTATGTGAGAGTAACATGGCTGTTGTATGAGTTTTCCTCCCTGTTCTCCAGTGATACCGTTACATTCACAAGTTCATCGATGCCCACTTTAACCAACGCAGAGCTGACAGAAAAAACAAAATGAACAATACAGCCATCCTCAACCATTGCAAGAAAACATTTTTGTTCAAATCCTGGCTGCAAGATGGATGCTTAACTAGCAGATGTGTGGATTTTGCTAAGCAGAGAAATAAAATCCTCTTTAAATGGATTTTAATCTAACAAGTAAAAATTATCTATTTCTATTTTAAAAACATAATCATAATATGAACGCTGGATGATTTATTTTGAAACATATGCATTTTTCCAAATGTTTTGCCACAGTTTAATTTGATTAATAAAGTTTCTGCTTGTGTTCTCATTTTCAATGTTCAGTTCCAACAACAATTATCTTTAAGACAGACCTGATCAAAAGGGATCATTTACAAAGGATCATAAAAAGACACACTAAACTCATCAATTGTTATTTATTAATTAATTAAAATAGATGTAAGTAGTTTAAACACATTACAAATTACATATGAATTTCACAACATTAACATTTGAAAATCTGTCTATATTTTACAGTCATGAAGCACTTTGATATTTGTTTTGTAGAGAAAAGCCCATTACTACCTGAACATGTCAAAGTCTTTCACCTTCAGTTTCTTTAAAGTTAAAGTAAAGATAAGGACATCAAGTATCTAAATGAATTCCAACTATTATTCATGAACTTTTGAATCTGCAGGAAAACTTTACAATGTCCTTGCTGTAAATGACAGTTCAGCTCAAGTAAAAGCGCAAACCATGAATAACCCTTTGCAAATGAATCATTGTCTGTATATGAGAGCTGGACTGAGTGAGCGTGCAATCAGACATTAGAGATTGCTTACTGCCAGCTCCAAAAAAAAAGTCAAAGTAAGTCGCCATTTTTTCCCAATATGAGCGCTGCTTTGTTGGAACCAGAAATTGCCAGAAAGTAATGATTAGTCTGACTCGGTCTGACTTTCAATGGGAACCACTTTCACCAATCAGAAGTGAGGTTATTGGAAGGCCACAGCCTTACCACTTGAAAGCAGCATAAGAGATAATATGTACAACACTTAGAACATTCAACATAAGAACCACATACTTTTATTGAGACATCTGATTGGCCAGTGTCATGGTGCCTCTGGCAGTCTCTCCTCCCCTTCCCCTCTCTGCTCTGCCTTCCTGATTGGACCCAGCTGTGGACATTCATCTCCTCACCTGCCAGGCTTATTAAGAAGATCCATCTCCAGCATTTCAGTGAAGTTAAGGCTGTGGTGCTACCACCTCATAGACCTTACGACTGCTCCATAGAACTGCTCAACGGTGCTACTCTGCCCAAGGTCAGACTATTTAATTTGTCAGGTCCCAAGAAAGCAGCTATGGAGAGTTACGTCAAGGAGGCAGTTCCAGTGAGACTCCTACCACTTCCACCATCATTTCACCCACCTGCACTGTGCATCAAAACCAGGGTCCAGCAAGCTTAAGGTGGGGAACCTAATCATCCTCCTTGCCCTTTGTTTGTGCCATCTTCCCTTAGATCTGATGTACTTACCTGGGGGCACACGTCACGCATCTCCTGTCACGCCGGATTTCACAGAACCTTTAGTCTTCTGCAACTAAGGTTTCTTCTGGCCATCCATGGAAAAGGATGTCAGGGAGTACCTTGGTGCCCGCACCACCTGCGCCCGTTCCAAATCTTCCAGCTCTCCTCCTTTTGGAATACTTCATCCTCTGCCCATACCAAGTTGACCTTGGTCCCATACAGCAGTATACTTCATTACTTGGCTTCCTCCATCTCAAGGCAACACAGTTGTACTCATTGTCATCAACTGGTTTTCTAAATTAGCTCGTTTCATTCCGTTTCCTCAGTCACCATGGCATTCCTGCGGATATTGTATCTGACCGCGGTCCTCGGTTCAAATCCCAGGTTTGGAAGGCTTTCTGCTCTGCCTTGGGAGCCACAGTCAGTCTCACCCCTGGATACCATCCACAGTCCAAAGGTCATGCGGAGCGGGCGAATAAGGAGTTGGAGGCAGCACTCCAATGCCTTGCTTCACAAAATGTTGATGTTTCCAATCGAGACCTCCTTCGGGCACTCACCACCTCTGTTTATGTCCCAGGAATTCGATTTGGCAGTGCCCTTGGTCCAACACCATCTCCAACGGTGCCAATGCATTTGACGTCAGACCAGGGCTGCTGTCTTGCACACACGGAGAACAAATGCCGCATTGCTAATCATCACAGGGTGGTTGGGGCCCGCTTACCAACCTGGTAAGTGGGCCGGGTTCCAGTGTCTGGGTCTTATGTAGACAACTTGTAATAAAGAAAAATAGAATGACCGAGTAATAGCTGTTTATTTCTCAATAGAAGTCTATGGGACTTTGGCTCCTTGGAGCCAGCGGGTACTTCCTGATTGGAACATGAGTGGAGAGGGGTCACTCAGTCCAGTTCTCATATACAGTCAATCATGTAAATGCACTTTTCCATAACTAAAAACTAAAACGTTCAAGGCAAACTCCTGCCAACCTAAACTACAGATAAAGGTTTTTCCTCCGTATCTTGGCCTCACCTGCTGAAGTTGAAATCCACTTTCAGGTCATCCATACATGTCTGATCAGCGCCACAGTTGATCTCAAACTCCATCTGAAGAAGATCATCAAAACTAAGCACTAAGTTTGGTGGATGTAATGAGAGTTTTTAAGGTCACTGACCGGGTGAAAGGTTGTCATAGATTGATGACCAAGACTTGGTCTAAGATTTGTGCTGGAAGGCAAACCTTCAAATTTAAAACTGAGCTCGTTGTTAAGTGGATTCAGAGCATCTTCTGGACAAGCCTGAAGAAAAAGGAAAATAAATACACATTCAGTTTGGCCACATTGCATTATTTATGTCCGAATGTTGTTTTTATACTAAAAAGTTATACCTGAATGAAAAATTGAATCATGTGGCACTCATCTTTTCTCAAGCCAACTTCAAGTGAGCTAGTCTGATGTCGTTGTTTCTCAGCAATGTAAGCTCGGCTGTTTGGGAACTTTCGGGTGGCATCCAGTGTTAAAGTGTAAGTAATTTTTGCTTGAGCTAAAAAAAAAACCAGATAGGGTTTTTTTAGTCACAGAAAAAAACAACAAGGCTAAGCTTTGGCAAACTAAAAATTAATCAAATTAGTTAAATGCATAAATATTTCATTATTAATGCATATAATGTCTTTTTTATTTATGATATTGTGTGCCTGAGTTACTTTCCTTGTGTCAGATAATGCATTGTTTACTTTAGTGTTGTGATGTGTTTTGTCTTTAGTTCAGCCTGTGTCTTTATCAGAATAAAATAAATGTGTTTTTTTCACTGCTCTCCCTAATTTTTGTAGATTAAATAGATAAAGAAAATATGATGTGGACAAAATTACCACAAAAAGTGAAGTAAGTAGACAAAGTTAATACATGCAATAGATTTCACTGTATGGGTTCAAGTCCCTCTTTAATTTATTATGTGACAAAAGATATGAGAAGACCTGTATATTTGTATATTATGTTGAATAAAAAACGATTTTTTTTGTTGTTGCTTTTTTTATGCTTTAAATAATAATATATTTGTTGGCTTCATCACCTTAGGAATATGTGACTGTTACCCATGCACGCTCACAACTGTCAAAATGTGTGTGTGTGTGTGGGGGGGGGGGGGGGGGGGTATGAATGATAAAAGATGAAGGAAAAACAACCTGTGTCAACAGCAGTTCGTGTTTTCATGATGAAGCAGACTCTGGCTGTGGTTTTCAGATCTTTTGAGCAGTTTTCTTCCTGTGTTGAAATTTTCTCTGGGCTGAAGGTAACAGAAGGTTCCACAGTCACTATAGGTCTGGACCTAAAAAGGCAGAGAGTTGGGAATTATATGACAGTTGAGCAGAATAAAAGGTGATAGAGGTAAATCAACATTTTACTTTATGTTAAAATTAAACAGTGAGCTTCTACTGGAGACATATGGTGGATAATCTTGTCTCAACTTTTTTTCTCCTCTGCCTGCACCTTTAGCAAAGGTGCAACACCTCACAGAAGAACTCACCTGAGAAAAACTACTGTGCCCTTAGAACCCACCACTAAGTCAGGCAGTCTGTCACCACTCTGATCAGAAGACCACTGAGTGAAGGAGACGCCAAAGAACTTCAGTCCTGACTGCACTTCAGAAGCAGCGATTCTCTGTGAGATGGAGATTCTGTGTTAAAAGAACAAGTCAGCTGGACGCAGTTTCAGAAACCTTCAGTTCATGGATATGACTCACCTGTGAATAGGAAGGATTGATACTTTTGTCCCGTGAACCGTGGAATATGTAAATACTGCCTTGACCATCATCCTCTAAAGGTGCTCCAACTGCTAGATCATTAAATGTATCCATGTTCAGATCAGGCAGAACAGCGAGAGCAGATCCAAACCGTCCCTTGGTTGTTGGATGTCCTCTTAATATGGTTTGTGAGGATGGTCTTTCAAAGGAACACTCTATGTTCTGGTCGTAGGAGCAGATAAAACCATTCATGGAGGACAAGACAAAAATGACCATATCAGCATATTCATGTGATTTTTAAATGTTGCTTACCAACAGAACTATTGTGCAGACATAGACTCGTCCTTCTCTGTCAGCCTCCTTATACATCGGAGAAGATATGAGGATCAGATCAGAGAAGCTGTCATTATCCACATCCATGGCACAAAGCACTGCGCCAAAATATTCCCCAGCCTGAAACCACAAGAAGGAAAGGTTTTGGTTTAGGAATTTTAATACGTTTTGTTTTGTTTTTCCTTCGTAAACTAAATATCTAGTTTTATCAAATTAATCATGTTTACGTAATCCCAACCCTATTCTAGGTTAAGACCAGATGTGCTTGTGTGTGGGGGTTGATATGTCCACATTTGATTAGGATTGGTTGTAACACATACCTGTAGTGTGCTGGGGTTGATTACTTGTTTAAATGTGTCCCCAGAAACCACCTCTACAGCTCCTCTGTGCTGATATCTTGGACCCCCCAAAATTGTCAGTGCACCTCTAGTAGTCGTAGCAACCGCCATGGAGTAACCTAAAATTCAACAGTTTAGTAAACATTAAAGTTTTGCAGTCACAAACTGCTGACATTTAATTTTTTGTTCTCTGCTCACACATTTCCACTGAAAATATTTGAGATAATTGGAACTTTAAAAAATGTCAAAAGAAAAAAAAAAACTTAAACAACTTTGCAGATATAAAACTTTGTGTTCAACTTACCAAGATAACTGTCAGGCTCCATTTTCTCAGACCCATAGGACACACTCGCGCTGTTGTTGTATCTCTTATAACCTCCCTTCCACTGGTTGGCACCAACAATTCCCATCTGAATTCCCTGTGGATGAAGATGTGTTTAGTGACATTTCTTCTGTCATACTTTTATTAAAATGTCTAGTTCCGATGATCACCATAGGCCCGTAAGCAGCACTAAAGCCCTCCTGGGACATTTCCATTTTCAGTGTGTTTCCACCAGTCTGAGATCCTGTTAAGCCAAAATACATAACTTTAGATTTCTCAACACAATATAATGGAGAAATTCCATAAGTACAAGGAAAAGTTAAGACATTCTACATTTCAAGTTTTGTTGTGAGAACTATGGCAAACTGAGAATACATAAAGTTAGATTTAGATTTGTAATATTAAATCTTAAAAGTACCTTCAATGGGAAAAATCTGTGATTGCAAAGTTTCTCTTATGTTCTCAAGTGCCTGAAAGCTCTCTACTTGAAACACATGCTTTTGTTTTGGGTCAGATGCAATCGAGTAAAGCTCGTCTTTTCCTGTAGAGGACTTGAATGCACTGCCCACCTAGAAAGATAAAAAAATGTTTGAAATTAACTTTAAAGAAATCCATGAGTGTAACATTTTTCTGTAGAGACCCTTTAGAAAGTTGATGCCAATCCCTTTGGATTGGCATCAACTTTTTTTTAAATGTCACTATACTCAAAATGTCACTATACTCAAATTTTGTTATGCAAAAGTGGCCTAAATAATAATAAACTCTATTTAATTTTGACGTAAAAAATTGTTAAATTTGAATAAAACCAACCAAATGAAGTTAACTTACCCCAATAGCATAACGAACAATATTTTTTGTCTTAGCGTCGTCTATTGCTGATGGCAAATTTTCAGGGTAATCCGATTTTCCATCTGTAATAACTATCAAAATTTTATCCACATTGGATGCAGACACGCCAGAGAAAACTTCCCTCCTGTTAAAAAAAGATCTTGAGAGTTAAAACGTTTTTAATGGAACATTTGGAGAGAAAAAATGTTTACGTTTTTATTTTCAATGTATTAGTTTAACTTGAGGGACTTGATCTTAGCCCCTTAATTCCAGTGACTCTGAATGCTTCTCCACCACCGTCATATGTGACCTAACCAATGCGACTTTGGAAAACATTTCCATAAAAACACCCCTCAACCTTGTGGACAGCCTTCCCACAAGAGTTGAATGTGTAATAGCTGCAAAAGGTGGCCTGTCATCACATTGAATTTAAGAATTGGATGGCACCTCAGGGCATATGCGAGTCAAGGAAGGTGAGCGAATACTTTTGGTGATAGTGTATTCTGAAATAAACCAATTCCAAACCACATTTATAGTTTTCTGAAAAATCTTAATAAATGTGCAACATTTATTTCAAAGATGCTTAAATGAAAAATGTTACAGTTTGGAGCTTATCTGATTTTCCAGAAAAGTACATCTGTACCAAAGGTGACCCTTTTTTTCCTTTGATTACTTTGGAAAATGCAGTTTTGGCTTATTTTAATGAAAAAAAATTCTAAGATCCTTAGCATAGAATCTGTGCCAACAGTGACTCTACAATAAAACATTATCTGTTTTATTTATATGATTTTAAAATCATATAAATAATTTTAAAATAAAACATATTTACTCAAAATATTTAAAGGTATTCAATTGTTCACTGCTGAAAAATGGCCTGGTATTGCAGTTATGTCTCTTTACAGTACTTTTACCTTTTAAATTTGAATACAAGCAAGCATGCTAAGTCCATTTCTGTTGTTACAATTCAAATAAAAGGTATGCATTGCAATAAGATTACAAAGGTACTTACACAATTTTCTTGATGGCCTCAGCTGTATATGTTCTGCCACCCAGCTGCCTTATATTGTCAACTTTTATCTCCCAGTCTTTGGGGGAATATGTTGTAAAGTTAAAGTAAATTGTATATAAATTAGAAAACTGGGCAACTGCAAACTGCAAAGAAAAAATACTATAGATTACTTAAAGCTGAAACTGAGATGCATTTAAAAGAAAAACTACAAAAAGAACAACAAAATACTGCTGAAGTAGTGTTACTCCAGACAAAAAATCAGAGACCTTAAATTTAACAAAACTTTGTATTTTAGGGTACAGCATGTGGACGGTTTTGAGAAGACATGTTTCTGTGAAGGTTTAAAATTGGATTACCTATGCTGGTATTAAAGAAACTAATAAAGGTAACTGAAATGCTGAGATTTTGTGTCTCTGACTTGCCTTTGCATCTTCTTGTTGAAGTGAACTGATTATTTTTGTCACAAATTCCTTCATTTTAGAAAAGTCTGTTCCAGAAACACTGCCTGAGCCATCCAATAGAAATGCAATGTTTGCTTTTTTACATTCTATTGAGAAAAAGGAAAGAAAGTAAAATGGTTAGACAGTCCTCCACACTTTTATGATTTATATTGTACTTTACGTCAAGGGTGTGTTTTTGATTTTTTGGTTTATCAAAAGAATAACTGATTTAGTTTTACACTTGGGATGTTGTCATTATGAATGTGATGTGTCTGGCTTTGCAAGTAATACTTACGCGGAAGAACAGATGGAAAACGGCGTGTCACTCGGTTATATCTGTCCAACTCGATGCACACGCCATTATACATGGTAATATGTTTGCATGCAGTGGGAATGGTTGGGCCACACACCTGAAATGGGAAGAACGCACACAAATAAATTTAACTGTAGTCTTCTCTTTAGTTATTTAAAAAATAAATATATATTTTTTTGAAAAATCAATGCTTTTAATGAATCACCAAAGTGTTCTGTGTAGACGGATCACTTGTCATTGTCAAACCGAGGGACATGTTAACTACCAACATTCCATCTGTAAAAAAAAAAAAAAAAGTTTTTGAATAATTTTAAGCATATTTGGCTAATTTTAATCCACAATTCCCAGAGTTGAAGCACGTTTTACCCAACTTCCCATTCAGCAGAAGCACATGCTATAAAGGTTATAGTATGTCTGCTCTTATGCTTTAAGCTAATGATTGTGTCCCAAATGCTTGAGAAAATACATTCATGTGTAAGATGTTCACCTTTCATATTATCTATACTCATGAATTTCATAAATGATCTGTACTTGGACTGGCAAAGTATAAATACCTCTAATTAGAAGCTACAAAGCAGGTTATGATTGTTAAATAAAAATAGTTATAAGGCAAGGCAAAGCGAGTGCTTCACAAAACTGGAAAAATGCATTAGAAATCAAAATACATAACAGTGCAAAGATTAAAAACATACATAATCATTATAAAATGTACTTTAAAAGAAAGTAAAGATTACATAAGTCGGCTTCCTACCACTCTATTTCAAGCAATTAATCAATAATACAAGCATAAAAGGCGTAATTAAGAGCAATTATAATGGCTTTTTTTACTTACATGTGTCTGTGGATGTATATACTGTTATTTTTAAAACTTTCATTTTCCAACAAGTCACAATTAATCATCCAAAGTTTAATAAACATATGTCTAGAACTATGTCTTTTTGGTCTGCCTTTGTAGTTTTTGTTTTGATCACTTTATCTGTTTTAATCAAATCCAAAGGTAAAAACTTTATCCTATTATTGATGAAAGCATTTTTACGTACCTGAAATGTTCTCAGTTACACATCTACTGTGTGAGCATTTCAATATACTTCCTCTTCGATCTCTCTGGTTTTGTTGAAGAGGCGCACCAACAAGCAAACTACGGGAACAGGGAAAGTATTTAGGTGTTAGGATGATGTGGGGTTTTTTCTTAACAAAGGTTTCTCATACAACGTATTTTATTGTGCTTAGACTTGATGCAAAACCTTTGTCACCGCAGCAATAACCACTTCAACAGATACACCTGCTGTCTTTGAACTGAAGAGTTCAAACTTGGAAAAAATATCATAACTTTTGATGAATCAAAATTGAAGGAATAGTGACTGTAAGTGCAGAATTAGCACATCTTATAAATGTTAAGATTTGAACTTACTCTGATTGCCTTAGCACCATCTGGTGGCCAAAACCCGCATCTCCTGAACTCAGGGACTTCCAAGCCACAGGATCGACATTGAAACAAAGTGCAGCTTCTAATACTAATGAAGAAAGAAGAATTTTAGATATTAGGAATTTCACCTATAAATGTAACCAATACATATTTGTTCATTTGTTAGATGTAAAACTTTTAGCATTTCTTTGCTTTTCTCTTGTTCTTTTACTTTTAAAAAATACTTTGAAAAGCCAAAATAAAATACTTTAACTTATTTATATACTTATACATGAAACATCTCATGGATGCACTGGGACGCATCCTCAGTGATGTATCCTGAGGTCATCGGATGTTAAAAAATATGAGTGTACTAATCCATGTTCATTTGTCCATGTTTATAAAAAGAGAACCAATTCTTTGTCCTGCTGTTGAAATATTCATATGTTCATGTGATATTTCAACTATTTTTTGTATACTTTGTAATATGATAGTATGTTTTATCCAGGATAATAGTTTTTATGAGATAATTTTTGTCTACTATTATTGATTTGATTTATTCATATTAATTTTAGTTTTATATTTGTTTCTAAAGTCCAGTGTTTTCCTCCACACCAGCGAATGAGGGTCTTTGCAGGGGGGTCTTAGGTCTGGCTGCCTTCTTTAGTCGGGGACAGTCGACCCTGTGGTGATGTCCTCTGTGATCTTGACTGGGGGGTCACTGGTGTGGACAGATCCCTAAAAGCTCAGGGCACCAGCTCACTGGCCTTGTGGTACAGTGTCCATCGTGAGACTAGGAGGTTGTGAGTTCAAATCCAAATCATTCTGGTATTTGGGACATTAAGCAGTAAGGGGTCAAATCAGTTAAATGCAGAGAACAAATTCCTCGCAGGTGTGGAGCAGAGGGCCTTTAAATTTATTTTCATTTTCTCACTACAGCTTCAAGCATTAAAGTGTTTTTTTTATTTCTATTATTACTTCAATTGTTTATTTTCTGTATGTGTGAGAAAATGCTTCCTGCTCTTGTCTCAGAAGGTTTCAGCTATTTATTCTCTCTATATTTGTCAGTGAGACTGACACAATCTCCTTCTCAGCGTCCCATCATTTCCCCTCTCCCTTCTTCTTTGCACGGCATCATTTCCCCAGCAGTTAGATTAATGGCTGTTCTGTTAGTCTTTTTCGGTAATAAAGTTTGACAGAAACAACTATCAGCCTTGGATGAGTTTCCACGGTGAAAAACATTGTAAAAAAAAAAGGAAGGAAAAACAAATCGTTTTTTTTTTTTTTCATTTACTCAATGCTTATTCTGTCAATAACGAAAATTTTGTCAGCTTTAGTAATAAAAAATCTTACAATTTCTTTCAATTTCAGTTCATTTTTAGTTTAAGGATTGCAAAAATGACAACTCCCTACTTTCATGGGGACATGTGGAAGACCATCGTATTTTATTACTGCTCTCGTCCTCATTTTTCTTTTTGAATAAACAATTTTCGCCGTCTTTTCAACAGCCTAAACTAAATAAAAGCCCAGTAAAGGGGTCAATAATAGTATTTTTCATTGTTACTAGCATTTTAGGGTCATAACTGTGCTTTGCTGTGCATAAAAATCCTTTTCTGTTGGTAATATATACATTGTCCACAGCTTTTAAAAAAAAAATGACGTAACATTTAATCCTTGGGGGATTTTGAATTTAATGGACTTTAAAATTTTGAAAGAAAAAGGCAGAATCTTACACAGTCAGGGGGGTTAATGCTCAGATGATTACTTAGGAAAAGAAGAACTGAAATTTCTAGCTGTGATAACACAATGACCACTAACTGTCATTGAAAATTGATGCTCTTGAATAACGGGAACAAATGTTGGAGATAAAAACTAAAGTAAAATGTAATTTTCAAGCTTGTAGTTAAAGTTTTTCAGGTAGAATATAAAAAAGAAAAAGTCTTACCAAACCAGATAGGAGTTGCAAAAAGTATCCAGTCCATTGTGTTACTGTCATGGATAGTAACTGTGAAGTGTGACAAATCCTCTGGGGTCAACTTTGCTTTGAAGCTGCAAAGTTATCTGGCTTCTATTTCAGACAGTATGAAGGAGGTGATGTTGAAAGCAGAATGCAGAAATGTCAGAGGACAGCACATATTTAAACTAAATGTATAGGTGGAGTCACAATACTGACACCATCAAGATTTTTTTTTCATCCACCACAGAGAGAAAAGCATAAGTGGGTTAGTTTAGTTTATTAAGAAGTTAACACATGTAAAAATAAAAATCTAATTATAGCAACAAAAAAAAACTTTGAGGGACAATTATGTAGTCATCTAACTAAACTTAACAATAATTCATCAAAATATTTAAAAATTAAAATTTGATCATCTAATTTCTAAATAATCCCTTTCGGGTCTTGGGGTTGCTGGAGCCTATCCCAACCACTGCTGTCAAAGGTCAGAGCTCTGTCTCCTCCTCTGGTCATCACCCGTCGCCAGAATTCTAAGTCCATTTATCTCCCAGCAACCCACCCTTAGCTTTGTAGACTTTTAGCTGAGCTAATAAACCTGCTGCAGTGGGATCCAGCCGTCTGCTGTTCTTGTGTCAACTGTTAAAATAATATCAGTTAAAATACTTTACATCTAAAATAACAACTTGATTATTCTAGATTTTAACAGTGTCTTATGTAATATTTGCAATACATTTTTCTCAAAAAACTTTTTTTTTTCAATTGGATTGATACATTTTCATTTTCAATAGTTTGTTTTTCAGAGGACACAGGGTAACAAACGAGTGCATGGTTCAAAACAGAAGCTCTGTCCGGCCTCAAGTGATAACCACTCAAGTTGAAAGTATCAACTCTTTAAAAAAAGTGTGCATTTCAAAGTGTTTTCACAACGGATGCGTTTAGCAAACAGAGTTGATACTGCACCTACAGGAAATTAGTTTATGGTCGATGACCAACAGCTTCTTGCAAGTTTTTAAAGTAAGAAAAAGTTTTTTCCACTTTTTAAACTTTCATATAAGAACTACAAACTTTTATCAAAAGTGAAAAAGTGGCTTCACATGACCAAAAATTAAAAATTAATGTAAACATTTGCCTCTCTTTAGTGAAATTGGTTTCAAATTTAACAAAGTAGAGACAATTTCCATTTTTTTTATTATAAACAATGGAAACAAAGTATTTGCTTATATATTTAAAATTAAAACTTCAGAATCCTAATATGTTTATTTATAAACCCGTTTATATATCGCCAGGACGGTCAGTTCTGCGAACATGAATTGTGTTTTTTTTTTGCCTAACTATGTGTAAAATGTGAACCATAATTCTAAACCTGTTGGAAATCTCCACATGACCAGTGGACGAGGCACACCCAGATGCTGGAACCCGGAAGGAAGACACAGGTAAGTGAGTGGGTAAGTAATAGGATTTATTTTGATGCGGCGTGGTAAGGAGTCATGGCGTGGCTGGAGTTCCAGCGTTTACAGGATGCGTTGCGTGGCGTTTTCTCAGGAGTTTCAGGAACGTAGCGGCTGCTTGTGGGAACATCTGACTCAGGTGACACTCCTGGCTTGAAGTTCTGAGGCAGGAGAACAAAGTTAGTGTGGAACCAAAACATAGGAACCAGACATGAGTCTAAAGACCAGACTAGGCACCATCAGGGGCAACGAACTGGCAAAGAATGCTGGAACTGTGTCTCCTTATGAAGAGCTGAGGCTTGATGAGGTGAGTAGTCACAGCTGGTAGAGTCAGGTAGCAGAGCAGAGAGGGGAGGGGGAGGAGAACTTACAGAGGCACCATGACACTCCAATCATGATGACAAAAAAGCCCCTATTTACAATCTACAATTCTATTTGTGAAGGTCAAAGGACAAGCTCCAAGACATTTTCTCCTCAATTTTGGAGGAGGGGGGGGGGGGGGTAAGGGCAAAGAAGAAAGGGGGGAAATCTTGAGGAGGATTACAGAGGTGGTGGTGGTGGTGCCGTACATTCATTAAGCAAAAAGATGCTGGTGGATCTCATCGTTACTGTCTAGTGTGAATGTTAGTCAAAAGGGGCGGGGCCTGTCCATACATACTTACAGTACAGACCAAAAATTTGGACACACCTTCTCATTCAAAGAGTTATGGGTTTGGAAACAGCTGTGATGCCAATTAGAGGACAAACCTGAGTTCATCATGACCCCCCCTGGACAGTTCTCAGTCTTTTATGGAGGTACCATAATTTTTGTCCAGCCCTATTTCATTTTTTTAAATTCTGTTAATCAACAACTCAAAAGCAATTGCTGATTTTGATTATTTAATTTTCAATAAATTTTAATTTATTATTACTTTTGAACGTTTCATGTAATTTCAGTGAGCATAGTGGACTTTCTTGCTGTAACTGAGGGGTACCAACTGAACCATCATGGCTGCCACAGCATCTTGCAGCAGCATTCTGCTCCATCTGGCATCTGTGGTGCAGTGGTAGGGTGGTGGGCTCACGATTGTAAGATTGAAGGTTCAATTCCCGCCTTGCATGCCCATGTGTTTTACTTTTTAAGTTATAAAGTTTGTTCACAGATGGTTCCGCTCGTTCCTGCTTCAAGGAAAGGAGGAAGTGAAAGCAGCTTCTGTCTCTCCCCCTCCTACAGTGCTTGTGTCACTTGAGTCACGGGAGGTGACCAAATTAGAAAGAAAAAGATAAATTTCTCCTTTTTTTGTTTTGAGTTCCTCAAATGATTTCAACTTTGTTAGTAACTTTAACAAGACAAAAGAACACAGTAACTAAAAATTATGAAAACAATATGGCGTCAGTTTTTCAAAAGAAATGTAAAAAACACAAATCAATTTGCTATTGTTTTTATTGCAGCTTGTGAATAAAGCCATGAACACATACATGGCAGACAAAATCATATAAGAGGGTTAACTCTCACCTCACCAGTTGAGACGTCACCAAAGACCATCCAGCCCCAGGCATGGAGAATCTCATAATCCAAAGCACACTACATCATCAGTAAAACACTGTGGAGGCAGTGTGATGGTCTGGGCGTGCATGGCTGCTAGTGACACTGGGACATTAGTGTTTATTGATGACGTGACACAGGTCAGAAGCAGCCCAATGAATTCTGAGGTGTTCAGAGACATACTGTCTGCGCAGATCCAGGTGAATGCAGCCAAACTAATTGATTTGACAATCAAAATTACACAAAAAAGCTCTTCATGTATGGTATATTTCAAATTGATGTACAATGTAGAATTAAGAAAGAACATAAATGAAAATTCTAGTGTGCTTTTATTTTAATTATGTAAAGTCACTCTGATCATCTTTTGATCTTTTTTAAGTCTTCCCAGTGGTCTTTTAATTATAGTCATGTTGTTGTTGGACAAAATTTAAAAAACTGTGTTCTAGGATATTGTTTCTTAAGAGCGGCGGGAGTTAATCAGAAATTCTTCTCTGAGTTATGGCTGGTACTGTTGGTGGGGAGTAAGCCTGCGCTCATTTCCCATCATCCCTTTGTTTACACTTTCTCCCACTAGTTTACAGCCCCTCACAACCCCAACCTACAGTGGGGGAGAAAACAGTTGGTACCCCTCAGTTAAACAAAGAAAGTCTACAATGCTCACGGAATTGACTTGAAACGTTCAAAAGTAACAATAAATTACAATTGATTGAAAATTAAATAATCAAAATCAGCCATTACTTTGGAGTTGTTGAGTAACAGAATTATTTAAAAAAAAACTAATGAAATAGTGCTGGACAAAAATGATGGTACCCATAACTTAATATGTTGTTGCACAACCTTTTGAGGCAATCACTTCAATTAAACGATTTCTGTATTTGTCAATGAGCCTTCTGCACCTGTCCACAGGTGCTCCAGTTGTCTCAGTTTTGATGGGTGTCTTCTCCAAATGACATGTTTCAGCTCCTTCCACAGATGTTCAATGGGATTCAGATCTGGGGTTATAGAAGGCCACTTCAGAATAGTCCAACACTTTTCTCTTAGCCATTCTTGGGTATTTTTGGCTGTGTGTTTTGGATCGTTTTCCTGTTGGAAGACCCATGACCTGCGACTGAGACCAAGCTTTCTGACACTAGGCAGCACATTACTATCCAGATTGCCTTGATAATCTGGAGATTTCATTTGACCTTGAACAAGACACCCTGTGCCAGATGCAGCAAAGCAGCCCCAAAACAGAATTGAGCCTCCTCCATGTTACACAGTAGGGACAGTGTTCTTTTTGTTGGATGCTTCATTTTTGAGTCTACCAACATAGAGCTGATGTGCCTTACCAAAAAGCTCCAGTTTTGTCTCATCTGTCCAAAGGACATTTTCCCAGAAGCTTTGTGGCTTGTCAACATGCATTTTTACAAATTCCAGTCTGGCTTTTTTTATAAGTTCCTTTCAACAGTGGTGTCCTCCTTGGTCGTCTCCCATGAAGTCCACTCTGGCTCAAACAACGAGGAATGGTGCGATCTCACACTGATGTACGTTGATCTAGGAGTTCACCTTTAATGTCTTTGGAGGTTGTTCTGGGCTATTTGGATACAGTTCCAACTATCCGTCTCCGCAATTTGTCATCAATTTTCCTCTTCCAGCCTCGTCCAGGGAGGTTGGCTACTGTCCCGTGGGTCTTAAACTTCTGAATAATATCTGCCACTGTCGTCACAGGAACTTCCAGCTGCTTAGAGATGGTTTTATAGCCTTTACCTTCACGATGATTGTCTATAATTTAGTTTCTAATGTCCTGTGACAATTCTCTCCTTTGCTGTCTGTTGTCCATGTTCAGTGTGGTAAACAACTTTTCCCCAAACAGCAACGTGACTATTTGTCTCCCTTTAAATAGGCAGACTGACTGATTATGGCAGGGGTGTCCAAACTACAGACCCGCGGGCAAACTGCGGCCCGCGGGTCTGTTTTTATTGGCCCGCAGCAAATTTTGAAAATATAATTGAATGGCGCTTGAGCTGAACTCTGTTGCACTTCTCAGTTTCAACACTAGATGGAATCGTTCACAGAGAGGTGCTTCTCCACTAAAAGAAAAAAATGCAAAGACGAATATTTACGAGTCACCAGAAATTGCAGCACCGAAGAAACTCAAGATAGCAAGTGAATGTAGAAGATTTAAAACACGGTGGGAAAATGAATATTATTTAGTGCTTCTCAAACTGTTGGGCGCGCACGAAGCGATGCCAGGGGGGCCGCGCGGTAGTGGCGGTTTTAGGCACAGGTAATACGGGCAATTGTCCGGTGCGCAAATTTAACATGGGAGCGGCGGTGGTGACAGCGGCTCAGTGCTTGGAAATATATCTGTTCCACTACTGGGTTCCTATTGTCTGTTCTATTAGAGTTTTTAACAGCATGAAGCTTTTGAATCCCCGTCCCTACAGCTGCTCCCGTCTGTGTCACACGGGGCTGTGCGAGAGAGAACGAAAGGGGAGGGGTGGTGTGGCCTCTGTCTGCCAGGTGAAACGGGGCACGCGCACCACTGCTAGCGCTGCCTGTTGCGCAACACCAGGATCACCGCGTGCCTTTAGATTCCTCAGCTCATGCTAATAATGTCATTCTTTATGAACTATTGTAGACATTTTAATGACGTCTTTATTTTCCATCTAGAGATAGACAGAGATAGTGAACCTAAAAGGTGAAGAAAATGCATTATGAACTAAGGAAAAAGTATTCAAAAGAACTTTTGTTTTGGAATTTATTTGTTCATAGCTGCATATTTTGTCACAGAGTGTAATTGTAGAATGAAGTTTTTTTAAATTGTAGAATGAAGCTTTTTAAATTGTGTGCGTTAAGTGTTAAAATTGTCCTCGGTCACCCATAAGCCCTTTTTTCGGTCTACTTTTCTGAGAAAACAGTCGACTCTTTATAATCTACAAAATCGTGCAGTCTGCCAGTCAACCACACTAACGGCTACATATGTAAAGATCTGCTGGCTTCAGCTGCTCAATAAACCGTTCTGAACTGCCTGGTTGGAATGAGGTTTCATTGTCTGAGTGAATGTTTCATTTTGACGTGCGCTTCTTTAATGTGGCACAGATCAGCATTACTGCTCCCACTGAGAGCAATGTTCTTCACATTATAGGTGAGTTAGAAATACACAGTAATTATGTGTCAATAAGTCACCTCCTGTGTGCGGCCCGGACCTTTGCTCATTTTTCTGTATTTGGCCCTCACCAAAAAAACTTTGGACACCCCTGGATTATGGGTTTGAAAACAGCTGTGATGTCAATTAAAGGACATACCTGAGTTCATCATGACCCCCCCTGGGCAATTAGTTCTCAGTCTTTTACAGAAGTACCATCATTTTTGTCCAGCTCTATTTCATTAGTTTTTTTTTTAAATAATTCTGTTACTCAACAACTCAAAAGCAATGGCTGATTTTGATTATTTAATTTTCAATCAATTTTAATTTATTGTTACTTTTGAACGTTTCAAGTCATTACAGTGAGCATTGTAGACTTTCTTTCTGTAACGGAGGGGTACCAACAATTTTGTCCACCACTGTATGTACATAAGCACTGCAGCACTCCAGGCGTACATTTTTGAGCCAGATGGCAGCTCTGATAAGGAAAACGAAGACATACATGGATATATTTGTCTGCAAGTGGATGCATCAGAATGGATGGGAGCAGGAAACTTGTGGCCAGTTAATTGTAGTTAGCACATAACAAAAACAAGCATTTCATTCTTTGCGCTTGATTCAGAACAATTTGAATAAGTAAATACTCAGTAAAAGCAGTTTTAAGCTTAATTTTCTTTATATACAGTACAGACCAAAAGTTTGGACACACTTTCTGATTCAGAGTTTTCTTTAATTTCATGACTATGAAAATTGTGGAGTCACACTGAATACATCTAAACTATGAATCTAACACATGTGGAATTATTTACATAACAAAGAAGTGTGAAACAACTGAAAATATGTCATATAGTGGGTACATCTTGAAGAAGGTTAGACACACAACAACAAAAATACACACAATTCGAGAAGTTACTGAGGTCAATGCAGCCGAGCGCCCTTTGATGACCTGCGCCAGCGCACCTTTGTAAAGCATGCAGATGGTCCATCTGGGGTTCGGGGTTGGTGGCAAATAAAAGTTGATACAACAAAAAAATAATGTCTTTTGTAAACGTCATTTTTTTGTTAAAGGAAAGTTGCACTATATGTTCTCTTCTGGAATGGTAGACCCTCCAATAAATACAAAACCACCAGGTCCTAAAGACTTGAAGATCATGAAAGACACATGATTTTTAATTTACTTAAACTTTTTTATTCCTTGCCAACGGTTTATTACATAGGTGCCAGTTTGAGATCTATTTAGTCTTTTTTATCTGCTAAAAATGTTCCTAAGAAATGCACTGCGTGAGTCATAAAGTACAAGGCTCAAGGCGGAAGGCGCTGGTAATCACAGAGAATGTGACACCGCGGCAGAAGAATAGTATATTAGTGGTAGAAAGTCAAGTGAAGCTGTCCAATTGTTCTTTAATATTGTTTAGCGTCATTTTCTAAATGGAGGATTATGTGTCTAAACTCAGGAATTTGATCTATAAGCCTCTTTAAAATCAAGAACAGAGAATATTTGGTCACCTTGTGAATATGAGGCTTGTGGGTGGAAGTTGTACTGATTTTGGTCGTATTCAAGACTGACTGTGCTGATCAAGAGGAATCTAGGAAGAAAATCTAATCTGATAGAAAGAAAAGAAATCCAGGTTAACCTTTTAGTTTTATTTAAGTAAAACTATACACACTTTCAGGACTTACAGGACTACATCTTAGAGTCAAGAAAGAATATTTTACAGTATAATAACAGGCAAGGACCCTTTCATCAGGCAAAGGAGCATTGCTCAAATCCATGTCTTTAACTTCCTTAGCACATTTTTTTTCAGGAATCGAAGCAAGAACTGCTCTGTTGTTAGTCATCCATTTTGTAATCTGGAACCCACCACTCCTACACAATTCTGTAAGGCCTTAAACCATGTTACATTCCTAAATTTCATCTGACAGACATGAGGCAATCATCCACATGAAAATTGTTTATGATTGCATTCACTGCAGAAGGTGCCATCAAACCTTTAGCATCCTCAGCGGTCTTCTTCAATGCAAAGTTTGCATTGCTGGGTGAGGAGGTTGCACCGAACAAATGCACAACCATCTTGTAATCTTGTAATGGCTGGTTTATGTTTCACTCTGGCCACCACAAAAATCTCTAAAGGTCACTGTCTTCTGGTGGCACTGGCGCTTGGTGATACATAGCCTCTACATCAGACATTAAAGAAATTTTTTTGTGTCAAAATTTTGTCAACACGGCCAAAAGGCTGTTCGTCAGGTCAGGGCCTTGGTAATACAGCGAGTCAGTATCACTGTCAGTCTTATCATGAATAGTGTGATCAAATGCTCTAATGAAGGGTCAATTCAAGTGGGTCTCCACTGAACACAGGGATGTCTCTCTGTGGCAATTGTGACTTTTTCTGTTGCTTAACTAGCATCTCAGTGATGTCATTTTGTTGTAGCATAACTTCACACAAACTCACTGGAAATTTTGACTGCTCTATGTTGTTGAAATCATTACCTCGAACAATATTTGTGTTTAACTAAGCCAAATTCTGGTGACTGGCAGGAACACTTTGAATGCCTGGCACTAGATTGTCATCAAACTTACTTACGCAGGGATTGCAGGATCTTTCCAAGTTTCATGTTCACACTCTTCAAGCACCTTTATTTTGGCTGGAGATTCAGCAATGGCTGTCTCAATCCCAAGTTGTTCTCTTTTTGTATTCAATTTGCAGTCTTCGATGTCCAGTGCTGTCTCTGTTTCAGTAATGCTGCACGTGCAAATAAAGCCGCCCGTTCTGCTTGAGCCTTGTGACGTGCAGATGATACTGATGACACTCTAGAGGATCTTGATGAATGTCCACTTATAAGTGATCCACTGACACAGGAAACTGATTTCCTTTTTACATTTGAATCAGATACTGAAACACTCATCTGGACTCACATCTTCTTGATAATTTTGTTGACTTTTCCATTTGTCTGGAACCAAAACTCTTGGTCCAAGTCTTTTTCATCATCAGGCAAAACCTTAAGAACTTGATCATTTGCATGAATAAATTTTTTTAATAATTTTGAGCACTCATTTAAATGTTCCTCAAAAAGTTTTAAGTTCTCATAACTTTTCATTAACTCTGCAATCGTATTTGGTTTTATTTTTGTTTTTTTTATGTCAGTCGTGACAGTTTTGCTCTTCTTGCACCAATGTACGGTGGCCCAGAAGGGTCACTACGGTGGCCCAGAAGGGTCACAACACAACACATTAACTTTACACACAACACATTAACTTAACACACAACACATTAACTCACAACACAACACATTAACTCACAACACATTAACTTTACACACAACACATTAACTTAACACACAACACATTAACTCACAACACAATAACTCACAACACATTAACTCACAACACAATAACTCACAACACAACACATTAACTCACAACACAACACATTAACTCACAACACAACACAATAACTCACAACACAACACAATAACTCACAACACATTAACTCACAACACAACACATTAACTCACAACACAACACATTAACTCATGGCCCAGAAGGGTCACAACACAACACATTAACTTACCTCACAACACTTTAACTCACAACGGAAGTAAAGCAGCAATTGAAGTGCTTTTATTCTGAAATGTCCACTGGGCTGAGCAGCAAACTACCTAACAGAAGTTAATGTCACAGTGAGCTGTGGAGGGAGCATGTTATTGCTACAAGAGAAGCTAGCAGCAGTGTTGCCAGAAACTTTCTCTTTATTACGATTCTGCTTCCTCTGAACACACACAATATGAATGCACACTCCTCCCTCCCACCCCTCTCTGTCGCTGCACGCATGCTCCTCTCCTTTCTTCCGCTCCCTCCCCTCACACATGCACGTGCGGTCCCCAACAAACACACACACGGGCGGGCGCGCGCACGCACGCACACACACACAATGAATGAAAGAAGGCCGGTCCGCTGAAGAAATATTCAATACTGTCTTCCTTTTATTAGATCAAGAGAAAGAAGCATACACAGCTTTCGTTGAGTTTTCCCCCCTACTGGACTGATTTAGCACCCAATCCGATGATTTTTCAAAATAAAAGATAGTTCAGACTAATAATAAAAGGATTGATAAACACAGACACTGCTCCATGTAGCGATCAGACCATAACTTTAGCAGGTGGGTCATCCCACACGCAGCCGCAGTGTCAGGCTTTAAAGAACACAATTTTTAAGAGGCGGGGCGTTGCACCCCCCCAACAACAGGTTAGATGACAGAGCCCGTTAAGCGTCTCTGCCTGGTGCGTTTACTGAGCTTCAGTACATAGAAGTTCACAGCCACACGGCCTAACGTAGTCCGCTATTATATATTCATGAGGGGGGAAAAAACGCAGAACCGACCCTAAAACCGCCCAAATTATGAAAACCCGGCTAAAGCCATTTTTACCCCACAAATTTAGAACCAAAACCGCCCAATCTGGCAACACTGCTGCTAGGTTCTCTTGTAGAAAAATCATGCTCCCTCCACAGTTCACTGTGACATTACTTTCTTATAGGTAGTTAGCCGCTCAGCCCAGTGGAAATTTCATGATAAAAGCACCTCAATTGCTGCTTTACTTCCGTTGTGAGTTAAAGTGTTGTGAGGTAAGTTAATGTGTTGTGTTGTGACCCTTCTGGGCCATGAGTTAATGTGTTGTGTTGTGAGTTAATGTGTTGTGTTGTGAGTTAATGTGTTGTGTTGTGAGTTAATGTTTTGTGTTGTGAGTTAAAGTGTGGATGCCATGCTTTGAACAACTTTGTCAAATAAAAAAGCCCTTTAAACGCTGATTCTATTGATACCAATAGTTTGCGTCGAAAAAAATCCGAAGCATATGAATAATAGACATCTTTCGAAGGAATCAGAGATTTGGATCTGCCGCTAGAGCGCAGGCTGGAAGTGAACCCGATATGACCTGTGACGTCATGAAAGGCGTTGACTTTCGCAGTTCCGCTTCGGACAGCATGTAAACAAAACAGGTAGTCTTCGTTTCTCTCGTGTTTAAATCTGTTAATCATCAACATGCCAAGTCTTTGTGTGGCAGCTGGATGTAGCAATACATCTAGTGAAAGTGTATCTGTGTATAAAATTCCCAAAACAAGAAACGCTGCTGAAAAGGGGAAAGTTCAAGAAGGTGGACGGCGAAGGATTTTTCCCTCCAGATCTGCAGGAGAGAAGTCTGCGTTTTCGAAGGGACAAAAACCGGGACACAAACGAAGAATTTTGAACGGAGAGTTGGGAGGAGGATCTTGGCTTCTGAGTCGAGGAAAGGCGGGTGAGCTGGAAGCGAGCGAGCCGTTTTCTGGGTCGGAGAGGACGGCGCTGGAGTCGGGAGCGGAGGCTGCTAAGCTAGTGTGCATCACGATGGATCACATTGAGGCGAAGTAGTCGTGTTTTCTGTTGTCCTTGGATCCAACTGGAGTATTTCAACGCACTCAATGTTTTGCAAGAGAAGCAACAGGCCTGCAACGTTTTTTTTCTTTTGCTTTTGAGGTGCCGGTACCGTGAGTAAACTGAACTGTGTGTGTGTGTGAGCGCGCGCGCGCACGAGAAAAGGTTTCAAACGGGTTCAAACGGGTAAAACTGTTAATGTTCCACAGTTGTTAATGGTATACAGTGACTTTGTTAACTAAAGAGTAGTACCATCTGGGAAACTTTTATTTTGTGACATTTATTTTGTAAATTGGGTTGAAAACCAGTGTTTACCTTTGTTTAGATTAGGCCAAAAGGGGACATTTTGAGTATATTTTAGGGTAAGTGGAGTAATTTAATTTTATACATTTTTTAGACTTACTGGAGTCTAGCCGAATCTTCATGCTGGCTATCGTCATCGGCATGATCACTAGACCTACTACTTTCTGCTATATCCTCCTCACTTTTGCAAAAGGTTTCGAATCGATACGGTTGCAAAAGTGACTCATCATCATGATAATCTCCGCAACTTTCCTCTTCATCTTTCTGTTCATCTGATGATAAATCGCTAATAGAGACGGTAGCATCACTCTGTGCTTCGCTATCGGTGCTAGCCATGTTGTCTTCCTTGTCTTCCTTTCGTTACGTCACAAACAGGGCGGCGCAAATTCGGCGGAATGCGTGAAGCCGGCGGCCGTCCTCGTTGTTTATATTGCGTTTTTCGCTATTTATTCTTTTTCGAAAAATATTAAAAACAATCGCAACATGAAATAGAAACTATTTACTATATTTTGGCTTATTAAAATAGGCCATGTCACCCACACTTTAATGTGTTGTGTTGTGAGTTATTGTGTTGTGTTGTGAGTTATTGTGTTGTGAGTTAATGTGTTGTGTTGTGAGTTAATGTGTTGTGTTGTGAGTTATTGTGTTGTGTTGTGAGTTAATGTGTTGTATGTTAAGTGAATGTGTTGTGTGTAAAGTTAATGTGTTGTGTGTAAAGTTAATGTATTGTGTTGTGACCCTTCTGGGCCACCGTACTTCTGGGCCACCGTACCAATGCACCCAGTAATTTGCTCCTCCAGTCCTTTTACTGTGTATCGCTGCTCCCTCTTGTGGCTGCTTCTGCTACTGCAGCTCTCTGTTCTTTTTTTTTATTGAAGCAATATGAAACAAATATGAAAACAAATATAACTTTAAAAAATTGTATAAATTAATAAAATAAAGGGCTATTACAAAAGTTCAAATAGATCAAAAAAAATTACACAATGTCTGGGCATTCTTTTGATTCATGTAATGTAAAGATTTAGAGAATAGTTTGGGACGCTTTAGTAATCCATTAATGTGGGGTTTCACCTTTAGGAATTTACAAGTACTTATAAAACACTTGAATTTACAATGAGGACATTATTCAGAAAGTCCAGATTTTTATCAATTAATTGTAATCTAATTTTAATCGTATTCCAATTTAAAGAGTTAATGATGATATTTTTTTTATTTAAGCCAGTTATGAAAAGACAAATACTCTTTTACATGCAAACATTCAAAGAAAAGATGTTCCACAGTTTCTACATAATTTCCACAAAAAGCACTAAAATTACTATCCCAGTTAAGGTCTGTAAAAAAATCATTGGAAGGGTAAATATTATTCAATATTTTAAAATTCACTTCTTTTGTTTTGTGAGGGACAGGATATGATAGATATACTGTTTGTATCCTTTTAGCTTCTGTGGTGCTGCAATTCTGCAAAAATACATTTTCTTTTTAACGGGGAAGGGTAATTTAAATGATTTAAAATCTCTCGAAAAAATTTGTTAGTTCATTTTTTGTCTCCCAAACATAGCCCTTCCAGAGTGGCCTCATTTCTGAAGAATGTCATTGGAACATTAAATAAATGCAACATCCAAGGTGAATTGTGAAATGAGAAATTATGTTTGAAGAGTAAAGACCAAAGAAAAAAAACTTGTTTGGGATAATCAGATCATTTCACAGGCGTTTTATCAACATCATAGTCACAACATAAACTAAAATCAATTCCTCCTATTTTTTGAAAAACAGCCCTGCACAATAAACCAGAGAGAATTTTGATTTGAAATAAGTGAATTTAACCATCTATTTTTTTTAGAATCTCATTCATAACTGAAAAATCTATAGCATTTAAACCGCCTTCCCCGATCTTTTTTATTGCGTCAGCTCGTCTAATATATTGACATTTATTTTTCCAGATGAAATTAAAATTAATGGTGTTTATGTGTTTGGTGATTTTATCAGAAATCTCCATTGTAAGGGCCGGTTATATGAGTCTGGACAAGCTTTCTGTCTTTGATAAGAGGACTCTTCCAAACTCAGTTAAATCCCTCTGTAGCCAGGAGTTAAGAATTGTTTGAACTTTATCTACATTTTTACCCACATTTTCTCTCACTTGAGTTTCTCTGTCTTTGGAAATAACAATACCCAAATATCTGACTTGTGTTTTCACCAAAATGTTACAGATAGATTAAGCAGGATGGTCATGGAGGGCAAATAATTCACATTTATTCATGTTTAGTTTCAAAACAGATGCTTTAGAGAATTTAGCGATCAAATCTAAAACTTTTGGAAGTTGGTTTTCATTTTTTAGAAATAAAGTTGTATCGTCAGCAAATTGGCTTATCACTAAATGTCTTTCTAAAATGTTTATTCCTTCTATATTATTATTTTTAATCATGATTGCTAGCAGTTCAGCAACCAGAATGAACAGTAAGGGAGAGCTGTTGGAGCCCTGCCTGATCCCTCTATTCACATTAAAGTTGGGGCAGTTACCACGTTCCAAAACGACACTACTATTAATGTCTTTGTACAATACATTTATCAAGTTAATCAGTTTTGAGCCAAATCCAAACAGTTTTAAAATATTTAGAATGAATGGGTGCTCAACCAAATCAAAGGCTTTGCAAATATCCAAAACAGGATAAATGTTACGGTGCCTCTGGCAGATTCCTCCCCCTCATCAGCTACACCTGGTACCTCCAGCTGCGCCTCCTCAACCTCGTCAGCCGGCGGACTCTTAAGGAGACCTCGGACCTGTCATCGACGCTAGTTCGTTGTACTCCTACGGTGCAGCTCCTGGCCTCATCTAGATTCTTGTTCATGCCTTTTTGTCCTCGACTAATTACCTTGTCTTGTGTCACTCCAGGATCTCGCCCTCACGAGTTACTCCACTGGTTGCTGTCCACCTCTCGCTCCATCGCCCCTCTGGCTACCATCACGAATCATACGGTTGTCGCCGCCAAGACCCTCCAACCAACACCTCTGGCCTTCACAGAAGAACCTGGGACTCAATATTATTCCTGCAGTTAAAATTAAACCTTTTCCTACTCACCTCAGTGCCTGTCAAGTCTCCTTACGGGTTCCAGCATTTGGGTCGGCTAAGTTAGCTACATCATGACAATAAATCTACTAATTGATAATTCCTGGCTATACTCAACTAAATCTAAAACTAACCTTTTGCTATTGTGAATAGATCTGCGTACCTCCTAACAAACCTGACTGAGTTTCATCAATAATTTTTGACAGACCTTTTTTCAATCTAGCTGCAATGTATCCAGAAAGTAGCATCTTCATCTATGTCTGAATCACAGAATTCTTTATAGCTATTGTCTATTGTGGGTATGAAATTACAAATTTGGTTTAGAAAGATACTAGAATGAGAAGGGGAATAAGCTGATGTGTATAGATTACTATAAAATGTATAAACATCCCTTTCAATCATTTTGCTATCTTTATATTCTCTTCCTTCAATTAATTAGCTTGTAATTGCTTTGTCTTTTTTTTTTCTAGTTTACTAAAATAGGTTGTATTTTTCTCTCCTGCCATCCATTTTGCTCTAGATCTTATGAAAGCTCCTTGAGCTTTTTCATAAAGATATTATCTAATTTAGACTGTAAGGAGGTTTTCTTTATGTTCAGACCAATTTCATGAAACAAATTATTTTCCTCTTTTTGTTTTTCTTTGCTAAATTTCTTACTAGTTTTAATAGAAAATTCTCTAAATAATTCTCTAACTTTGGTATCGGCTGTGCTCGGCCCAATCTTCCATTAATCTGTGCATCTACTTGTTCATTGTTTGATATTTTTTTTAAATAAGCTGCTCCTCTGGTGTGCACACAAACGCCACTTGGGCAGAGAAAATCATTTCTAGAAATAATGTTATCTTCCAAAGACCTCGTTAATTTTCATGATATAGACCCTTTAGAATCAAGTGTTTGAACTGCTTTGCTGTCATCTAACATGTTTTACACCAACAGGAGAAGTAAAGACAGTCCATTGATGTGGAATTATGGGAAAAGTTCTTGCAGAAGTTCTGTTTTGTGACTGATTTGACGTTTTTGTACATTTACCGGTATGAAGCTGTTGAGATGATTGTGTTGTGATATTGGGCTATATAAATAAAATTGAATTAAATTGAATCCGAAAATGGATGAAGCTAAACATGACTGTCTATTTCTCTTGGACTGGGGCTCCATCCAAGAGCTGGGACCACTGGTTTCTTTGGTAATACTCTAAGACGTCATAGTTTGAAATCATGCATGGCACAGAAGGTTGCCCTGCTTAAACCAGCACATGTCCCGGCCCGTCTCAAGTTTATCAGATACCATTAGTATGATCCAGAGGAGTCATGGGAGAAAGTCATGCGCTCAGATGAGACCAAAATCTTTTCAGTCTCAATTCCATTTGCTGTGTTTGGATGAAGAAGAATGTTAAGTACCATCCCAAGAATACCATTCCTACTGTGAAGTATAGTGGTGGTAGCATCATGCTATGGGGGTGTTTTTTTGCACATGGGACAGAACGACTGTCCTGTCTTCAGGAGAGGATAACCAGGGTTATGTATTGCTAGATTTTGGGGAACAACCTCCGTCCCTCAGTTAGAGCCTGAGTAATCACAAAGAAAGGCTACTGTAGTAAATATCAACATTGATTTTCTCAGGTGACCCAATACTTATTTGCAGCAGTACCATATAAATAAATTATTTTAAAAGTCATACAATATGATTTCCAGAGTTAGTTTTAGATCATGTCTCACAGTGGACCTGCACCAAAGATGAAAAATTCAGACCCCCTCCATGATTTCTAAGTGGGAGAACTTGCAAAATCACAGGGGGTTCAAATACTTATTTGTTTCAGTGTAACTACTTGTTCTACTCTACAAAAGTGGTAGCCATGTTTAATTGTTCAGATTTGGTTCATTTTAGGCTCTTTGTAGAACTTCTTGGTGTTTTTTAAGCAGTTAGGCTGTTGTTGTTTTTATCAGGTTTTTAAAAAAAGTAATCTTTGTTGTTTTCCTTGGCATAGTTTTCGCAGAGCAGCAATAATTCCTCAAAAATCCCCTCTGAGTTGTGGGTGGGACTATTGGCGTTGAACAACCCCGCCCCCCTCTTACCCTCAATCATGCTGAGAGCTCAGCAGGGAGCCTGTAGCCCGTTCATTGTATTTTCTACATATAAAATACAATCTTTTGCTAGCTTATTTTTTTGTTAAAGGAAACTTGCACTATGTGTCCTCCTCTGGAATGCTAGACCTTCCAATAATTACCAAATCACCAGCTCCTAAAGACATGAAGATCATAAAAGACAATTTATTTTTAATTTACTTCAGCTTTTTTATTCCTTGCCAACTCTCTTTTACATAGGTGCCAGTTTGAGACCCATTTAGTGTTTTTTATCTGCTAAAAATGTTCCTAAGAAATGCATTTCGTGAGTCATGAAGTACGCTTGCTCAAGGCAAAGGGCGCTGGTAATCTCAGAGAATGTGACACCACGGCTGAAGATTAGTAGAATTAGTGGTAGAAAGTCAAGTAAAGCTGTTCATTTGTTCTTTAATATTGTTTAGCGTCATTTTCTAAATGGAGGATTACGTGTCTAAACTCAGGAATTTGTGGAGACACGTCACTGACAGTGATCTGCATTGAGACAGAGAGACTTTTAAAACAGTTCTACACTTCTACAAACAGGTTATCCAAGTGTTTCTTCAGAGGGAGCGGTGGACGGACTTCATTTATAAGTAAATGTAAGTCAAAAATAACACTTTTGGGGATTTTTTATTTCTGTACTACAGTTGTATACAGAAGAAAAATGTTGAAACTAAATTTTATACAACACTTTTTAACTGATGCCAATCAAATGGTGTGTTTGTAATGTTTGTAAATCTGACTGATAACATCAGTGGTTCACCAGCCGTAAACCTCACCTCACTAGAATGGACCTTTATAATATCAAAGGCAGGACTTTTTCAGCAGAGGTTGAGGTTTGGTTTGTTTGATCTTGTTTCTGTACATGTTCTGTTTTTCATGTGGTTTTTCCTCTTTCCAGTCTCACCTGATGTCAAGTGCAACCTTTTCAGGTCATCAGTTGTTATTGTCCTTGTTTTTGCTCACTTAGTTCATGGTTTTGTCATGCTTTGGGTTTATTCATAAAAGCTGTAAGATCCAGCTCTTAAGCCCGGTTCACCTGCATTTCAGTCCTTCACCACAGCCATGAGCCTGTGGTGAAGGACAAGTTAGAAAAAGGTTATCTGTCTAACTTACAGACTTGTAAACCCCCTGGCTTTTCTGGGCGTCTTGAAAATAGGAGCATCATCTGGCATCATGTCCATTCTGCTAGGCTACAAATGAAATTTTTGTTCTTCATTTTAAATATTTTATTTATTGATTTACTCATTGTAGGCACATTCACTTGCATATTTCGCAAAGCTAAGATAATGAATTTATGGTGTGGGTAGAAGGAAACACTAATTTTTTCATTAAAAAAACAAACTTGCAGCAAAGATACATCCTTTGAAAAAAAAAAAACACAAAACAAAAGATTTAGCATAGTTTGCTCAAAAATAAATAAAAGCTAGGCTTTAATACAAAGTTCAAGGTGTGTTTACATCCACAGCAGATGAGACGAATGGGATTTCTGCCTCTGGGGGGGCTCCTGTATCTGGATCTGCATCTGGATCCGCTGCATTTGCATTTTCATTAATCATTTGACTGTATTTCCTCTTAAAGAATCCAGCCTGGAAAAAAAGGGATTTCTGTATGTCCTAAAAAGACTTTTTGCACTTAATACACCTAGAAAAGATATCAATGATTATGTTTTGCTGTTAGCTTTCCTTATCTAAAATGTCTCTCACCTTATAAAGCCCAGCAGTAACCAAGGCCACAAACGCCAACCCTCCCAGAGATCCTCCAACAATCTCTTTAGTGAAATCTGGCTCAGAGTAAATCTCCACTTCTGCTTCAAGCTGAAAGGGGAATCAAAACAAATTTAAATAACATTTACAAGTGTCTTTTAGATCAAGAACAGAGAATATTCAGTCACCTTGCGAACAGGAGGCTTGTGGGTGGAAGTTGTGGAGAAAAAGATGTACTGATCTTGGTCGTATTCAAGACTGACTGTGCTGATCAGGAGGAATCTGGAGGAAGAAAGTCCAATCTGAGAGAAAGAAAAGAATTCCAGGTTAACCTTTTAGTTTTATTTAAGTAAAACTATACATACTTACAGGACTACATCTTGGAGTCAAGAAAGAATATTTTACGGTATAATAACAGGGCATCCTTGCATGTCACTTACCTGTTCTATCCACCCTGAAGTCAGATTGGCAGAGATGGTATGTGTTATTTTTTCCTGCTTCTCCATGAACCTTCTGCACTTGAATGTCCTGCATGTGGCTACAGAGCAGTCCTGTAGGTGATAAAGGCAAAGAAAGCTGAACTGGAATTCATTTTTAGTCTAATAACACCAATAACAGGTACATCACTTACCACTATTTTGGTCTTCTTTACTTGATCAGTAAAGTCAGTGATGGTCGGTTTATCGTCTTTGACACTTTCACAATCTGGAATCTGAAGGAAGACAGGATTAATCGCTTCATCTAAAGTCATGACGGGAGTCTAAGACTTATTCCTAAGATCAGGGTAAATACTCTTGAACTCTTGAATCTATTATAGTTACCATTTTTGGCTTTTATAGCTCACCTGCAGACTTTCCCCATCTCCCCAAATGTCTTTGTCTCCGAGTTTTATAGGAACCTCGATCACAACAGTCAGATTTAATGCCCTGAAATTGTTTGTAACCTGAAAAAAATAATTTAAAAGGCTTTAATCTATAATCACCAGATATATTTGACAGTAAATTAACTTCAAAGTTGAACGTATCCTAATACCATACATAAGCCATTTACCTCTGCTGATTGTTGGAATGGTTTCTTCAAGTCTTTTCCAAAAGAGAAGTTCCTGTAGATGTGGGACCTAACAAGCATTACACAGTTATGTTTTTATTTTTTTGCTACAACTGTGGATTCATTTTTTAGTTTTTCAGTAAACTAGTGAAGTTTAGCTGTGACAAGACGAACCCCTCGATTGTAACCAGAATGCTGTACTTCACATCAATCTCCTTTTTCTTGTAGAGTTCACTCAAAGAGGAGTGCTGCTGATTCCCACTGGAAAATTGAACAGCATGTCAGCACATATGTTGGATACAATCATAATATGTGGTAGGATAAATACCTGTAAGCATTAGCAGTGATGGAGATCTGTCTGCCAACTTTACTGTTGGTTTCAATCCCATAGGAAACTATAAAAATAGCCTTAAAAAACAAACAAATGAAACATCAGGTGGAATCTTCCTTTGAATTCCTCCTTTGCAGTGAAAAAAATGGTCTTAACCTTAGATTTGCTTTTGAAAATTGGTTTATCAACCGTGCAGAGTGTGTTTCCCCGACTTTTACCATCCTCACTGTCTGAAGAGTTGCATTCAATTCTCCCCTGTTTAAAAAAAGTCTTCAATCAAAGCTAAATCGAGAGGAAAATGAAAAACTAAAAGCGATCTTGATGTCTTACCTTAATGATGGTGAACTTCCTGTAGGAGATTCCAGCTGGGTATGTGAGAGTAACATGGCTGTTGTAGGAGTTTTCCTCTCTGTTCTCCAGTGATACGGTTACATTCACAAGTTCATCGATGCCCACTTTAACCAACGCAGAGCTGACAGAAAAAACCAAAATGAACAATATAGCCATCCTCAAACATTGCATGAAAACATTTTTGTTCAAATCCTGGCTGCAAGATGGATGCTTAACTAGCAGATGTGTGGATTTTGCTAAGCAGAGAAATAAAATCCTTTTTAAATGGATTTTAATCTAACAAGTAAAAATTATCTATTTCTATTTTAAAAACATAATCATTATATGAACGCTGGACGATTTATATTGAAACATATAAATTAATCCAAATGTTTTGCCATAGTTTAATTTGATTAATGAAGTTTCTGCTTGTGTTCTCATTTTCACTGTTCAGTTCCTAAAACAATTATGTTTTAGACAGACCTGATCAAAAGGGATCATTTACAAAGGATCATAAAAAGTCAAACATACACTAAACTCACCAATTGTTATTTATGTTATTTATGTTAATTGTTATGTTTATTAAAATGCATGTAAGTAGATTAACCACACTACATATTAAATTTCAGTTTAACAGCATGAACATTTGAAAATCTTTCCACATTTAACAGTCATGAAACACTTTGATAATTATTTTGTAGAGAAAAGCCCATGACTACCTGAACATGTCAAAGTCTTTCACCGTCAGTTTTTTAAAGTTAAAGTAAAGATAATGACATCAAGTATCTTAATGAATTCAATTCATTATTCAGGAACTTTTGAATCTGCAGGAACACTTTACACTGTCCTTGTTGTAAATGACAGTTCAGCTCAAGTAAAAGCGCAAACCATGAATAACCCTTTGCAAATGAATCAATGACTGTATATGAGAGCTGGACTGAGTGAGCGTGCCATCAGACATTACAGATTGCTTACTGCCAGCTCCAAAAAAAAAAAGTCAGTCAGTCGCCATTTTTTCCTAATATGAGTGCCGCTTTGTTGGAAAGCAGGGTAAGAAAGAATATGTCAAACACTTTGAACATGTGACATAATAACCAGGTACTTTTATTGAGACATCTGACTGGCCAGTTTATTATGTAAACAACTTGCAATAAAGAAAAATAGAATGGCTGAGTAATAGCTGTTTATTTCTTAATAGAAGTCTATGGGACTTTGGCTCCTTGGAGCAAGCAGGTACTTCCCGTTTGGAACATGAGTGGAGAGGGATCAATCAGTCCAGTTCTCATATACACTCAATTATGTAAATGCACTTTTCCATAACTAAAAACTAAAACGTTAAAGGCAAATTCCTGCAACCTAAACTACAGATAAAGGTTTTTGTTTGTATCTTAGCCTCACCTGCTGAAGTTGAAATCCACTTTCAGGTTATCCATACATGTCTGATCAGCGCCACAGCTGATCTCAAACTCCATCTGAAGAAGATAATCAAAACTAAGCACTAAGTTTGGTGGATGTAATGAGAGTTTAAGGTCACTGACCGGGTGAGAGGTTGTCATAGATTGATGACCAAGACTTGGTCTAAGATTTGTGCTGGAAGGCAAACCTTCAAATGTAAAACTGAGCTTGTTGTTAAGTGGATTCAGAGCATCTTCTGGACAAGCCTGAAGAAAAAGTAAAATAAATAAACATTCAGTTTGGCCACATTACATTATTTATATCCTAATGTTGTTATTATACTAAAAGGTCATACCTGAATGAAAAATTCAATGGACTGGCACTCAGCTTTTCCCAAGCCAACTTCAAGTGAGCTAGTCTGATGTCGTTGTTTCTCAGCAATGTAAGCTCGGCTGTTTGGTAACTTTCGGGTGGCATCCAGTGTTAAAGTGTATGTAATTTTTGCTTGAGCTGAAAAAAACAGATAGGTTTGTTTAATGCACAGAAAAAAAAGTGCATTAAGGAAAAGTATTAAGGAAGGAAAAAGTATTAATGATTAAAAAAATGAGGGAAAAACAACCTGTGTCAACAGCAGTTCGTGTTTTCATGATGAAGCAGACTCTGGCTGTGGTTTTCAGATCTTTTGAGCAATTTTCTTCCTGGGTTGAATTTTTCTCTGGGCTGAAGGTAACAGAAGGTTCCACAGTCACTATAGGTCTGGACCTAAAAAGGCAGAGAGTTGGGAATTATATGACAGTTGAGCAGAATAAAAGGTGATAGAGGTAAATCAACATCTTTCTTTATGTTAAAATTAAACAGTGAGCTTCTACTGGAGACATATGGTGGATAATCTTGTCTTAAAGTTTTCTCCTCTGCCTGCACCTTTAGCAAAGGTGCAACACCTCAAAGAAGAACTCACCTGAGAAAAACTACTGTGCCCTTTGAACCCACCACTAAGTCAGGCAGTCCGTCACCACTCTGATCAGAAGACCACTGAGTGAAGGAGACGCCAAAGAACTTCAGTCCTGACTGCACTTCAGAAGCAGAGATTCTCTGTGGGATGGAGATTCTGTGTTATAAGAACAAGACAGCTGGACGCACTTTCAGAAACCTTCAGTCATGGATATGACTCACCTGTGAATAGGAAGGATTGATAATTTTGTCCCGTTCACCGTGGAATATGTAAATACTGCCTTGACCATCATCCTCTAAAGGTGCTCCAACTGCTAGATCATTAAATGTATCCATGTTCAGATCAGGCAGAACAGCGAGAGCAGATCCAAACCGTCCCTTGGTTGTTGGATCTCCTCTTAATATGGTTTGTGAGGATGGTCTTTCAAAGGAACACTCTATGTTCTTGTTGTAGGAGCAGATAAAACCATTCATGGAGGACAAGACAAAAATGACCATATCAGCAGATTCATGTCACATTTAAACATTGCTTACCAACAGAACTATTGTGCAGACATAGACTCGTCCTTCTCTGTCAGCCTCCTTATACATCGGAGAAGATATGAGGATCAGATCAGAGAAGCTGTCATTATCCACATCCATGGCACAAAGCACTGCGCCAAAATATTCCCCAGCCTGAAACCACAAGAAGGAAAGGTTTTGGTTTAGGAATTTTCATACGTTTTCTTTTGTTTTTACTTCGTAAACTAAATATCTAGTTTTATCAAATTAATCATGTTTACATAATCCCAACCCTATTCTAGGTTAAGACCAGATGTTCTTATATGTGTTGGGGTGGATTTGTTCACATTTGATTATGATTGGTTGTGACACATACCTGTAGTTGACTGGGGTTGATTAGTTGTTTAAATGTGTCCCCAGAAACCACCTCTACAGCTCCTCTGTGCTGATATCTTGGACCCCCCAAAATTGTCAGTGCACCTCTAGTAGTCGTAGCAACCGCCATGGAGTAACCTAAAATTCAACAGTTTAGTAGACATTAAAGTTTTGCAGTCAGAAACTGCTGAAATTTAACTTGTTCTCTGCTCACACTTTCCACTGCAAATATTTGAGATAAATTGTTAAAAAATGTTTTTAAAAAAAAGAACAATGTTGCAGATATAAAACTTTGTGTTCAACTTACCAAGATAACTGTCAGGCTCCATTTTCTCAGACCCATAGGACACACTCGCGCTGTTGTTGTATCTCTTATAACCTCCCTTCCACTGGTTGGCACCAACAATTCCCATCTGAATTCCCTGTGGATGAAGACGTGTTTAGTGACATTTCTTCTGTCATACTTTTATTAAAATGTCTAGTTCAGATGATCACCATAGGCCCGTAAGCAGCACTAAAGCCCTCCTGGGACATTTCCATTTTCAGTGTGTTTCCACCAGTCTGAGATCCTGTTAGGTCAAAATACATAACTTTACATTTTTCAACACAATATAATGGAGAAATTCCATAAGTACACGGATAAGTTAAGATATACTACATTTTAAGTTTTATTGTGAGAACTATGGCAAACTGATAAAACATAAAACATTAAGTTAGATTTAGATTTGTAATAATAAATCTTAAAAGTACCTTCAATGGGAAAAATCTGTGATTGCAAAGTTTTTCTTATGTTCTCAAGTGCCTGAAAGCTCTCTACTTGAAACACATGCTTTTGTCTTGGGTCAGATGCAATCGAGTAAAGCTCGTCTTTTCCTGTAGAGGACTTGAATGCACTGCCCACCTAGAAAGATAAAAAATGTTTGAAATTAACTTTAAAGAAATCCATGAGTGTGACATTTTCCTGTAGAGACCAACTTTTTTTTTAAATGTCACTATACTCAAATTTTGTTATGCAAAAGTGGCCTAATAAAAAAACAAAAGCCACTTAATCAACTTTTATTAATTTTGACGTAACAAAAAAAAATGTGTTAAATTTGAATAAAACCAACCAAATGAAGTTAACTTACCCCAATAGCATAACGAACAATATTTTTTGTCTTAGCGTCGTCTATTGCTGATGGCAAATTTTCAGGGTAATCTGATTTTCCATCTGTAATAACTATCAAAATTTTATCCACATTGGATGCAGACACGCCAGAGAAAACTTCCCTCCTGTTAAAAAAAGATCTTGAGAGTTAAGATGTTTTTAATGGAACATTTGGAGAGAAAAAATGTTTACGTTTTTATTTTCAATGTATTAGTTTAACTTGCGGGACTTGAGCTTAGCCCCTTAATTCCAGTGACTCTGAATGCTTCTCCACCACCGTCATATGTGACCTAACCAATCCGCCTTTGGAAAACATTTCCATAAAAACACCCCTCAACCTTGTGGACAGCCTTCCCACAAGAGTTGAATGTGTAATAGCTGCAAAAGGTGGCCTGTCATCACATTGAATTTAAGAATTGGATGGCACCTCAGGGCATATGCGAGTCAAGGAAGGTGAGCGAATACTTTTGGTGATAGTGTATTCTGAAATAAACCAATATCAAACCACATTTATAGTTTTCTGAAAAATCTTAATAAATGTGCAATATTTATCTCAAAGATGCTTAAATGAAAAATGTTACATTTTGCAGCTTATCTGATCTTCCAGAAAAGTACATCTGTACCAAAGGTGACCCTTTTTTTCCTTTGGAAAATGCAGTTTTGGCTTATTTTAATGGGAAAAAAAAGTAAGATCCTTAGCATAGAATCTGTGCCAATAGTGACTCTACAATAAAAAATTATCTGTTTTATTTACATGATTTTACAATGTTCAACATATTTACTCAAAATATTTAAAGGCATTCAACTGTTTACTGCAGCAAAATGGCCGTGTATTGTAGTTATGTCTCTTTATTGTACTTTTACCTTTTAAATTTGAACACAAGCAAGCATGCTAAGTCCATTTCTGTAGTTACAATTCAAATAAAAGGTATGTGTAACCGGCAGGTCTGCCTGTGACAGGTGTAGGCCTGCTGATTGGGGATTTGGTACAGCTGTGTCTGTCCCTATATAAGAAACAGGGAGTGAGTGGACAGACAGTGGCTGCCTCTTTGCGTGGTGATGCTGTAAGCGGCTGGACGTGTTGCAGATGTCATGAGCCACTGCGTGTTCTGTACCCACCCTTTTTTTATACATTTTAATGTGCTTTTAGAGTGATCTATGTATTGTGTGGTTAACTCTGATTTATCTTATTGTTTTGTAGGTCTGAGTCGGGCGCCGGTGCGTGTGGTGTCGGTGAGGGGGGGCCCCTGGTGGCAGCGTCTTCCTCACTCCAGTTCCCTCACTGCATTTGTTTATTCCCCATTTAGTGTGTAGTGGAAGTTTCTTTGGCATGTTTTTTTTTCCTAATCTTGTGTGGGTTTGTTTTAGTTGTTTTCAGCACGGACTGGGGTGATGTGCGCTGCCTCTTACTGGCTTAGTCCACGCCCTCTCTCTTTCCCTCCCCTCCTGCACAGGCGGTCGGCTCGGCCTTCCGGTTTTTATCTCTGCATCTCTTTTTTTGTATTTTGTGTCCAGTTAATCAGAGTAAAACTACAATTTTAGATTTTAAATTTGTTCATTAAATTAAATTTTTATAAGCTTTTATTGTCTCAGCCATTGTTGTTTTGGTGGTTCCACTCTGCACTGACGGTGCCTTGGTCACATATGCATTGCAATAAGATTACAAAGGTACTTACACAATTTTCTTGATGGCCTCAGCTGTATATGTTCTGCCACCCAGCTGCCTTATATTGTCAACTTTTATCTCCCAGTCATTGGGGGAATATGTTGTAAAGTCAAAGTAGATTGTATACAAATTAGAAAACTGGGCAACTGCAAACTGCAAAACAAAATTATTAAAGATTTTTAAAGCTGAGACTGAGATGCATTTAAAAGGAAAACTACAAGTACAACTGAATAATGCTGATGTAGTTTTACTGTAGACAAAAAATCAGAGACCATAAATTTAGCAAAACTTTGTAATTCAAACCGTTTTGAAAAGACATTTCTGTGAAGGAATAAAATTGGATCACTTGTGTTGGCATTAAAGCAACAAATAAAGGTAACTGAAATACTGAGATCTGTGTCTCTGACTTGCCTTTGCATCTTCTTGTTGAAGTGAACTGATGAGATTTGTCACAAATTCCTTCATTTTGGTAAAGTCTGTTCCAGAAACACTGCCTGAGCCATCCAATAGAAATGCAATGTTTGCTTTTTTACATTCTGTTGAGAAAAAGGAAAGAAGGTACTGTTAATACTTCTCTGATATTATTCTTTACATCAAGGATATATTTTTTTTTTTGGTGGATCAAAAGAACAACTGATTTAGTTTTACACTTAGGATGTTGTTATGAATGTGTGTCTGGCTTCACAAGTGATTATACTTACGTGGAACAGATGGAAAACGGCGTGTCACTCGGTTATATCTGTCCAACTCGATGCACACGCCATTATACATGGTAATATGTTTGCATGCAGTGGGAATGGTTGGGCCACACACCTGAAATGGGAAAAACACACACAAATAAATTTAACTGTAGTCTTCTCTTTAGTTATTTAAAAAATAAATGTTCTTCCTGTGAAATCAATGCTTTTAATGAATCACCAAAGTGTTCTGTGTAGACGGATCACTTGTCATTGTCAAACCGAGGGACATGTTCACTGCCAACATTCCATCTGTGAAAAAAACATTTTTTTTAAAATAATTTTAAGCATATTTGGCTCATTTCAATCCACAACTTCCAGAGTTGAAGCACGTTTTACCCAACTTCCCATTCAACAGAAGCACATGCTATAAAGGTTATAGTATGTCTGCTCTTATGCTTTAAGCTAATGATTGTGTCCCAAATGCTTGAGAAAATACATTCATGTGTAAGATGTTCACCTTTCATATTATCTATACTCATGAATTTCATAAATGATCTGTACTTGGACTGGCAAAGTATAAATACCTCTAATTAGAAGCTACAAAGCAGGTTATGATTGTTAAATAAAAATAGTTATAAGGCAAGGCAAAGCGAGTGCTTCACAAAACTGGAAAAATGCATTAAAATCAAAATACATAACAGTGCAAAGATTAAAAACATACATAATCATAAAATGTATTTAAAGAAAGGAAAGATTATAGAAGTCGGCTTCCTACCACTCTATTTCAAGCAATTAATCAATAATACAAGCATAATAGACATAAGAGCCATTATAATGGCTTTTTTTTACTGACATGTGTCTGTGGATGTATATACTGTTATTTTAAAATTTTCATTGTCCAATCAAGTTACAATAAATCATCCAAAGTTTAATAAACATATGTCTAGACATATATCTTGTTTGTCTGCCTTTGTAGTTTTATGTTTTGATCACTTTATCTGTTTTAATCCAATCCAAAGGTAAAAACTTTATCCTATTATTGATGAAAGCATTTATACATACCCGAAATGTTCTCAGTTACACATTGTTCTTTGGAGCATTTCAATATACTTCCTCTTCGATTTCTCAGGTTTTGTTGAAGAGGCGCACCAACAAGCAAACTACGGGAACAGGAAAGTATTTAGGTGTTAGGATGATGAGTTGTTTTTTTCTTTTTTACAAAGGTTTCTCATACAACATAGAATATTGTGCTTAGACTTAGTGCAAAACCTTTGTGACAGCAGCAATAACCACTTCAACAGATACACCTGCTGTCTTTCAACTGAAGAGTTCAAACTTCTGATGAATCAAAATTGAAGAAATAGTTACTGTAAGTGCAGAATTAGATAGGCACTTCTTATAAATTTTAAGATTTGAACTTACTCTGCTTGCCTTAGCACCATCTGGTGGCCAAAACCTGCTTCTCCTGAACTCAGGGACTTCCAAGCCACAGGATCGATGTTGAAACAAAGTGCAGCTTCTAATACTAATGAGGAAAGAAGAATTTTAGATATTAGGAATTTCACCTACAAATGTAACCAATAGATATTCATTCATTTATTAGATTTAGAACTAGTTTCATGTAGAACTTGTTTCATTTCCTTGCTTTCTTCTTGTACTTCTCCTTTGAAAAGACTTTAAAAAGCCAAATTAAATACTTTAACGTGATGTTAAGAAAATATGAGTGTACTAATCAATGTTCCTTTGAATACATTTAAGAAAAAAAACTAATTTTTTAACCTGCTGATGAAATATTTATATGTTCAAATGATATTTCAACTATTTTAATGTATACTTTTTTATGTTTTATCCAGGATAATAGTTTTTATTAGATCATTTTTGTCTACTATTATTGATTTGATTTATTCATATTACTTTTAGTTTTATATTTGTTTCTAAAGTCCAGTGTTTTCCTCCACACCAGTGAATGAGGGTCTTTGCAGGGGGGTTTTGGGTTTGGCTGCCTTCTTTCTTCTTTAGTCAGGTGGTGATGGTCCTGTGGTGATGTCCTCTGTGATCATGACTGGGGGGGGGGGTCACTGGTGTGGAAAAATACCCGTATGTTCAGGTCACCAGCTCAGTGTCCATCCTGAGACTGGGAGGTTGTGAGTTCAAATCCAAATCATTCTGGTATTTGGGACATTAGGCAGTAAGGGGTCAAAACAGTCAAATGCAGAGAACACATTCCTCGCAGGTGTGGAACAGAGGGACTTCAACTTTAATACAATTTTCTCACTGCAGCTTCAACCATTAAAGAAGTTTTTTTTTTTATTTCTATTATTACTTCAATTGTTTATTTTCTGTATGTGTGAGAAAATGCTTCCTGCTCTTGTCTCATACGGTTTCAGCTATTTATTCTCTCTATATTTGTCAGTGAGACTGACACAATCTCCTTCTCAGCGTCCCATCATTTCCCCTCTCCCTTCTTGTTTGCACGGCATCATTTCCCCACCAGTTTTTGGTTAAAGTCAGTTTAATTGGCTGTTCTGTGCAAGTCTTTTAGTCTTTTTTGGTAATAAAGTTTGACAGAAACAGCGTTCAACCTTGGATGAGTTTCCATAGTGAAAAACATTGTAAAAAAAAAAAAAAGGAAAAAGGAAAGTTTTTCCATTTACTTGATGCTTATTCTGTCAATAACGGAAATTTTGTCAGCTATAGTAATAAAAAATCTTACAATTTCTTTAGATTTCAGTTCATTTTTAGTTTAAGGATCACAAAAATGACAACTGCGTACTTTGATGAGGAAGTGTGGAAAACGACATCATATTTTATTACAGCTCTTAAGTGTTGGCGTCCTCATTTTATTTTTAAATAAACTATTTCTGCCATCTTTTCAAAAGCCTAAACTTAATAAAAGCCCATTTAAGTGGTCAATAATGGTATTTTTCATGTTTACTTGCATATTAGGGTCATTACTGTTCTCTGCTGTGCATAAAAATCATTTTCTGTGTTAATATATACATTTTCCACAGCTTTAAAAAAACAATGTTCGATTTAATCCTTGGAGGATTTTTAATTAAATGGACTTATTATATTATTTTTGAAAGAAAAAGACAGAGTCTGACACAGACAGGGGGGTTAATGCCCAGATGATGACTTGGGAAAGCAAAAACTCAAATTTTTAGCCGTGATAACACAATGACCACTAACTGTCATTGAAAATTGATGCTCTTGAATAACGGGAACAAATGTTGGAGACAAAAACTAAAGTAAAATGTAATTTTCAAGCTTGCAGATACATTTTTTAAATATGAAAAATAAAAAAGTCTTACCCAACCAGATAGGAGTTGCAAAAAGTATCCAGTCCATTGTGTTACTGTCATGGAGAGCAACTGTGAAATGTGACAAATCCTCTGGGGTCAACTTTGCTTTGAAGCTGCAAAGTTATCTGGCTTCTATTTCAGACAGTATGAAGGAGGTGATGTTGAAAGCAGAAATGTCAGAGGACAGAACGTATTTAAACGAAATTTATAGGTGGAGTCACAATACTGACACCATCAAGCTTTTTTTTTCATCCACCACAGAGAGAAAAGCATTCAGTGGTTAGTTTAGTTTATTTAGAGGTTAACACATGTAAAAATACAAATCTAATCATAGCAAAAAACATCTTTAGAGGGAAAATTATGTAGACATTTAACTTACCTTAAAAATAATTCATCAAAAATATTTAAAGATTAAAATTTGATCATCTAATTTCTAAATAATCCCTTTCTGGGTCTAGGGGTTGCTGGAGCCTATCCCAACCACTGCTGTCAAAGGTCAGAGCTCTGTCTCCCCCTCTGGTCTCCAGAATTCTAAGTCCATTTATCTCCCAGCAACCCACCCTTAGCTTTGTAGACTTTTAGCTGAGCTAATAAACCTGCTGCAGTTGGAACCAGCCGTCTGCCTGTTCTTGTGTCAACTGTTAAAATAATATCAGTTAAAATACTTTACATCTAAAACAAAAACTTGATTATTCTAGATTCTAACAGTCTCTTATGTAATAGTTGCAATACATTTTTCTCAAAAAACTAGTTTTTTACAATTGGATTGATACATTTTCAGTTACAATGGTTTGTTTTCAGAAGACACAGGGTAACAAACAAGTGCATGGTTCAAAACAGAAGCGCTGTCCGGCCTCATCAACTCTTTAAAAAAAGCGTGCATTTCAAAGTGTTTTCACAGCGGAGGCGTTTCACAAGCAGAGATGACATTGCACCTACAGGAAATGATGTTATGGTCGATGACCAACAAATTTTTGCACATTTTTTAAGTAAGAAAAAGTTTTGCCCATTTTTTTAAAACTCTTATTAATACTACAATCTTTTATCAAAAGTAAAAAAGTGGCCCCACTTGACCAAAAATTAAAAATGTAAACATTTGCCTCTCTTTAGTGAAATTGGTTTCAAATTTAACAAAGTAGATGTCATGATTTGAACTTGTCTTGTTTTTGGTCCTTGTTCTGTCTTGTTTCTGTTTCCTGTTTTATTTTGAAAGTCTCCTGTCTTGTCTGTTTTCTTGAGTTTTACTTCCTTTGGTCCCCATCAGCCCTGATCGTGTCCACCTGTGTCTTGTCTGCCCTGTCTGTATTTAAGTCTTGTCTCTGCCTTCCTCCTGTGTTGGTCCATTAGTTATTCCTGTCCTGGTTGTCCTTGTCATGCCATGTTCCTCGTTTCTTGTTCCACGCCACAGTGAGTTTTGTTTAGTTTTGTCATCCTGCTCTGCAGCGCCTTTTGTTTGTTCATTAAACCCTCTAAGACTCTGATCCTCATGCCTCCACCTCTGCGTCTGGGTCCAACCGGCTCTCGAGCCACCCTGCACCATGACAGTAGAGACAATTTCCATTTTTTTTATCATGAAATGGAAACAAAGTGTGTGGTTAATATTTGAAATTAAAACTATAAATATGTTTATTTATAAAATATTTTTATTTATAAACCTGTTTATTTTGCCAGCACAGTCAGTTCAGCAAACATGAATTGTGTATTTTTGTGTCCTAACATGTAAAATGTGAACCATATTTCTGAACCTGTTTGAAATCTCCATGACATGACCAGTGGACGAGGCACACCCAGATCGTGGAACCTGGAAGGAAGACACAGGTAAGTGAGTGGGTAAGTAATAGGATTTATTTTGATCCGTCGTGGTAAGGAGTCATGGCGTGGCTGGAGGCTCTGGCGTTGTTTGGATTCTTGGCGTGACTGGAGTTCCAGCGTTTACGGGATCTCATCATTAGTGTCTGGTGTAAATGTGAGGGGGGTCCATACATACTTACAGTACAGACCAAAAGTTTGGACACACCTTCTCATTCAAAGAGTTTTCTTTATTTTCATGACTATGAAAATTGTAGATTCACATTGAAGGCATCTACACTGTGAATTAACACAGGTGGAATTATATACACACAACAAAAAAAGTGTGGAACAACTGAAACTATGTCATTTTGTAGGTTCTTCATAGTAGCCACCGTTTGATTTGATTACTGCTTTGCACACTCTTGGCATTCTCTTGATGAGCTTCAAGAGGTAGTCACCTGAAATACATGCCCTTTCAGGTTTAATAAGTGATTTCTTGCCTTAAAAATAGAGTTGGAACCATCAGTTGTGTTGTGCAGAAGTCAGGTGGATCCACAGTTGATAGTCCTACTAAATAGACTGTTAGAATTTGAATTATGACCAAAAAAAGCATCTAATTACAGAAAAACTAGTGGCCATTAGTTTAAGAAATGAAGGTCAGTCAGTCCGAAAAATTGGGAAAACTTTGAAAGTGTCCCCAGTTCAGTCTCAAAAACAATCAAGCGCTACAAATAAACTGGCTCAGGTACAACCTGGAGGTTTAATACGTCTCTGTTAAAAGACCAGGAATTTATTGAATTCTTTAAAAAAGAGTGGGCAACCTTTTTAGAATTCAACAACACTCCCGATATTTCACAATGTCTTCTTTGGGAAACAGCAAAAGCAGTCATAAGATGGAAAATCATCTCTTATTCAACACATAAAAAACGCAAAGAGAAAGCAGATTTATTAGAACTAGAAAATAAAATCAAAACCCTGGAGACTGCTTATGGTGCTTCTGCATAGGAACACATTCTGGGAGATCTGAAAAATTTAAAGCTGCAGTTAAATGACATCATTAATAAACAAACACAATTTCAAATACAAAGGCTACGACTTGAAAGATTTGAAAACTCTAATAAATCTGGCAAATTTCTGGCTAATCAGCTTAAAATTAATAGAGAAAAATCAATAATCACTTCTATTACAGACCAAACAGGAAATGTCACCCATGACCCGGTCAAAATTAATAAAGCATTTGAAAACTTTTATAAAAACTTGTACACACCACAGATCAATCCGTCAGATCGAAGTATTGACTCATTTCTTAATAATGTAAACCTACCCAGGTTAAATGAGGATCAAATCACAAACTTAGACTCTCTGCTCTCGCTGTATGAACTTCATGAAGCTCTGTTACTTATGCCTAATGGTAAAGCACCAGGACCTGACGGCTTTCCTGCTGAGTTTTATAAAGACTTCTGGGAACAACATTTTATAAAACCGTCACATCTATCAATGAGAGCCAATCAATGCCACCTAACATGAACTCAGCCAACATAATCCTTCTTCTAAAACCAGACAAAGATCCCACTAGTCCTTCAAGCTATCGCCCCATTTCTCTAATCAATGCAGATGTAAAAATCATCTGCAAAGCACTAGCACAGAGAATAGAAAAAAAAAAAAAAAAAAATCACTCCTCACATAATTCACTTCGACCAAACTGGATTCATCAAAGGCAGACACTCTGATGACAATCTCCGAAGACTTGTTAATATAATAGACTTTGCCACCATTAAAAACCAGGAAAAGACTATATTATCGCTGGATGCTGAAAAAGCTTTTGACAGAGTAAACTGGAAGTGCCTTATTGCTGCCCTCTATAAGTTTGGTTTTGGAGAATCATTCATCAAATGGATCAAAATATATCACAACCCCAATGCATCAGTTAGAATAAGTTTGTTTTATTACCACTCAACAGGAATGCGGAACAAAGACTCACAATACCAGTCAAATCAGGAAATATCAAATATCTAGGTATCAATTTTCCCCCCAAACTATCAGAACTGGTGCAGCTAAACTACACCCCATTGCTGAAAAACAAAGGGACAATCTAACTCGCTGAACCAACCTGCCTCTGTCCCTTATGGGCAAGGTAGCCACGGTTAAAATGAAAATCTTACCTAAAGTTAATTATCTCTTCTCAATGATTCCCACACAACCGCCATTAAAATGGTTCAAAACATTAGACTCATCCATATCAAGCTTTTTATGGAACAATAAACCTGCAAGAATTAGTCTAAAAACTTTAAAATCTGCAAAAAGCTGTGGAGGATTAGAATTACCTAAGTTCCACAAGTACTTTCTTGCATATAGATTGCAATACATCTTAAAATATTTGAAAAATAATCCAGAAACCAACTCATGGTTAGACTTGGAACAGGCGTTATGTGGAAAGATCAACCTGTCAGATCTACCATTTATTAGCTGTTAAAAAACAGGATTGTTTCAAAAGTATTAATATAAACGCCAATTTAACATCCTGGTGGGAATTTCTCAAAATATCAAATCAATTCAACCGTGCAAAATGACACCCATCTGGAACAACCCCGACATCCTTATAAACAAAAAAATGATACACTTCCCAGCTTGGCAAGCAAGGGGGTAAAACAACTAGAGCACAGAATTATTGATAGAAGATTCATAACTCCCCAAGAACTTCAAGACAAACATAGAATAAATAACTTCTTGGAATATCAGCAACTTTAATCAATTATTACCAAAAGGTTTAAATACAGAGACGATTTAAAGCTACCAGATGTAGTTACCACTCTGATTAATTTCTCAATGAATAAAACTCTCCCCAAAATATACAAACTTTTATGTAATTTAGATAACAATATTGCCCTTCCAACAACAAAATGGGATGCAGATTTGAGTATCAGCACAGATGAAAGCTTCTGGTCAGAACTTTGTCTAAACACCTTTAAACTGACAAAAAGTCCAAATCTGCAGCTAATCCATTTTAAAACTCTACACAGAATTTACTACACTGGACAGAGGATGTTCAAGGTGGGTCTCAGTAACTCAGACATTTGCGAGCACTGTGACAGTAATCTACCCGACAGTTACATGCATGCACTGTGGTTCTGCACACCTGTCCAGGCTCTCTGGCAGCAGGTATGTGCCGATCTATCAGTCTGGCTTAAGGTTTCAATCATGGCTTCACAGTCACTTTGTGTGCTTGGTGACATGAGTGCCATCGATATAGAAGGAGGATTAGTATCTATCATTTTCGTAACTCTTTGTATTGCTAAAAAAAACTATTTTAATAAATTGGAAAAACAAGAAAAATATAAATATAAGTCAACACAGAAATCTGCTGCTTGAACATATCAGCTTGGAAAAAATGTCAGCCCAAAGTTCAAGTAACTTTGGAAGAATTCAGTCTCTCTGGTCTCCCATAGCTAACTCCGTGACTTAGGGGGTGGGGGGCCTGGTCGTCACCGCTCCTTGTCCTTCTGCGGTGGTTCGGGGTGGGGGTCGGGCCTCCAGTGGTCGGCGGGGGGTGGTGGGAGCTCCGTTGGTCGGGGGGCCGGATCCGGTGCCTGGGTGGTGCGTGCTGGGGCGCTGCGTGGTCCTCTGGGCTTGGCTTGGGGGTCTGGTCCCTTTGCCTGTGCTGGGGGGGGGACGGGACAACCCTCTTGGGACCCCCGGTCGCTCTGGGGGTCATCCGCTTCGGCTGCGGGGTCTGGGGTGGGGTGGGGGCTTGTCGGCCCTGTACTGTGGGGGGGGCGTTCTGGGGGGGAGGGGGAGCCCACTATTGGTACGGGACCTTGGGGGGGTTGACGGGTCAGGGTCTCCGTTGAGGCAATCGGCGGTTGCCCTGGCCGGTTGGCTGCCTCGGTCCCGTCGAGGCCTGACCAGAGCTCTTCTAGGGCCGGCGCTTGGGGGTGGGAACCTGGGCTTGCTCCGGGTGGCGGCGCTTTCTGGCTCCTCTCTCTCTGTGGGGTGGGTGGTGCTGGGCCGGGGATGTCAGCGCCTCCGGGGATGGGGCGGGCCAGTATGCTGGGGAGGGGGCTGGGGGACGGCTGTTTTACCACCGGTGGACAGTCTACCAGCTGTCCCCAACTTACCCCCCTCCTGCGATGCGCCTTGGGGGGGGGGGGGGGGGGGGGCTACTTGGCAGTGGTCCCCCCCTCCCATGGTTGCTGTATGGAGTGCCCCCCCCCTCTTTCGGTTTTATTTGCACCTTAGACATGTAGGGCCCTTGGTAGCGGGGGATGCTTGGACATCACTGCCAGCAAGCAGAAGATGTCCTCCCAACACCCTACCCGCCAATTTTAACCGCACCTTAGACATTTAGGGCCCGTTGGTGGGGAGGGTGAGGGGACATCACTGTGAGTAATCAGGAGATGTCCCCTCAGTGCCCTACCCACCCATTTTAACTGCACCCCCCTTAGTACACACACCTCTCCCCCCTCAAAATATACATTCCAACACAAACACACACACATGCACACACACACCCTCACAAACACACATACATGCACACACATTTTGCAAGGGAGGCGGGACCTAGGACCATATGTCCCCTACCCCTTCCCTGGTGGGGGGTACAGGGCCCTTGGCAACGTCGGCCGTGTCCCCTGGGTGCCGGTTTCCTGGGCGCGGCGGTGCTCTCTCTGCGCGGGGGGGGGTTTCACATTACACCTGAGCCGGGGGTGTCCGTGTCCCTGGGAGGTGGGTTCTGGTCCTTGCCCCTGGGTGTTGGGCCCCGCCAAATCTCCAACTGTGGCCGAGCCTGGTGGGACCAAGTTTACAAGACCCCTGGTGGGCCCCCTTTCTCCCCGGGGCGCTCCCCTCCTGGGCGGGGGCGGCTGGCCCCTGCCTTGCTCCTCCCTGGACCAACCGTGGGCCGGGTTGGTGGCTGCCTGGAGTGCGGAGCGGGTCTCCCTTAGGGGGTCCTGGCTTGTACCTGGGGTTGAGGCGGGGGATGCCCAGAACTCCTGGGGGGCGATGGGCTGCTCGTCTGGGGCTGTGGGCGCCCTTCTCGGGTGGGGCCCTGTGTTGGGCTCTCCCGGCGAGGCGGGGGGGCTGCTCTCCTGGTTGGACTGGGGCGGCGCTCTCTTTCCCCCCGTGCCTCCCTGCTCTCTGGCTCTGGGTGCCTTGCGGCGGTCCTGCTGGCCCTGGCCTGGGGAGCGGATTTGGTTGCCGGGGGGGCCGTTGTCCCCTGCCTGCTGCCGTGTGGCGTTGGGCATTCCTGCTGCCGCTGCTGCGGGGGTCTTGGTGTGGGGATGGCTGGGCACTCTCCTTCCTTCTTTTTGTCACATTCCACCGTCCATTTTAGAAAAACAGACACACTCACCTGAGCACAGGTGTTAGCTCACCTTTGCACTAACAGTTTGCATGATTGAATGAATGAAATATTTTACAGTCGGTTTAAAGGCTGTCAAGGTGTGCGGATGGCTCGAGAGCCGGTTGGACCCAGATGCAGAGGCGGAGGCACGAGGATCAGAGACTAGTGGATTTGATATACAAAACCAAACAAAAGGCGCTGCAGAGCAGGTTTACAGAACAAAACAAAACTTACTTGGCGTGGCTTGAAACATGAAACAAGAGCGTGGCGAGGAACATGGAACATGACAGGACACCATGACAAGAATAATGGACCAGCACAGGAGGAAGGCAGAGACACGACTTAAATACAGACAGGGCAGACAAGACACAGGTGAACACGATCAGGGCAGATGGGGACCAAAGGAAGTAAAACTCAAGAAACCAGACAAGACAGGAGAACTTTCAAAATAAAACAGGAAACAGAAACAAACAAAACAGAACAAGAACGAGGACGAAAAACAAGACAACAAACTCAAATCATGACAAAGGCATAAGTATGCGTGTGTGAACACTATCTGTTTTGTGTATATGTTGACATGTGGACATTTTTGCAGCTAGCAGGTGTGTTGATAACATTTCAGTGTGTGTGTGGACAGTCCCCGCCCTTTTTGTACTACATTTGAACCTTACCGTAATGATAAACAACAAGTAAACTTGTTGCTCTATCATGCTTTATGGTCTTATCCCCCCCTCCTATTATCACCCTCCTACCCCCCCCCCCCCCCCTCTCTAACATCCCTCTCTCTTCTTCCCTTCTTTCCTTTTCCGTCCGGTCCAACACCAAAGATTTTCAAACATGGTTGAAATTAATAAAGTTTGGCCTCAATTACAAAAGGGGTTTATTCAGACATACCTTTGGTTTGTCTGAAGATTAATAACCCCTCTTGTTAAAGTAAAATATGTCCAACACAAGAGGCCGTAAGCTCTCATCTGTCTGCCCAGCTGTTGGACAGGACAAGTTAAAAATAAATAAATAAATAAATAAATAACAAAGAAACCGGCTCACATGCGGACCGCCCTAGGAAAGGAAGACCAAAAGTCACCTCTACTGTGGAGGATAAGTTCATCCGAGTCACCAGCCTCAGAAATGGCAGGTTAACAGCAGCTCAGATTAGAGAGCAGGTCAATGGCACACAGAGTTCTAGCAGCAGACACATCTCTACAACAACTGTTCAAAGGAGACTGTGTGAATCAGGCCTTCATAGTAGAATATCTGCTAGGAAACCACTGCTACAGAAAGTTAACAAGCAGAAGAGACTTGCTTGAGCTAAAGAACACAAGGAATGGACATTAGACCAGTGGAAATCTGGGCTTTGGTCGAGTTCAAATTGGAGATGTTTGGTTCCAACCATCGTGTCTTTGTGCAACTCAGAAAAGGTGAACGGATGGACTCTACATGCCTGGTTCCCACCGTGAAGCATGGAGGAGGAGGTGTGATGGTGTTGGGGTGCTTTGCTGGTTAAATTGTTGGGGATTTATTCTAAATTGAAGGCATACTGAACCAGCATGACAACCACAGAATCTTGTAGCGGCATGCTATTCCATCTGGCGGCCGTGGTGCAGTGGTAGGGTGTTTTGCCCATGATCGTAAGACTGAAGGATCAATTCTTGCCTTGCATGCCCATGTGTTTTACTTTTTAAGTTATAAAGTTTGTTTATTTATTCTGTTTTGGCTGCACAGATGGTCCAGCTTGGTCCTGCTTCAAGGAAAGGAGGAAGTGAAAGCAGCTTCTGTCTCTCACCTTCCTACTGTGCTTGAGTCACGGGAGGGGGTGGTGATGTTGGAGGAGCAAATTAGTAAGAAAAAGATAAATTTCTCCTTTTTTGCTTTGAGTTCCTCAAATGATTTAAACTTTGTTAGTAACATTAACAGGACAGAAGAACACAGTGACTAAAAATTACGACAATATGGCGTCAGTTTTTCAAAAGAAATGTACAAAGCACAAGTCACTTTGCTATTGTTTTTATTGCAGTTTGTGAATAAAGCCATGAACACACATATGGCAGACATAATCATATCACAAGGTTAACTCTCAACTCACCAGTTGAGCCGTCGCCAAAGACCATCCAGCCCCATGACAGGCACAACAGCTCCATTCATGCATCTCTGAGTATTTATCTAAAACCCTCCAATCTGAGCACCGGCCCCTCCCAATCTACGGAAACAAATGGGTCCTCACATTGTGACATCACAAAGTGGGGAACAGCCAATTCCATGAAGAGTCTGTGCTACCAGCAGCGCCCCCAGGCTGACACACACACCTACTTTCTCCGTGGAGCTAGCGGTGTTCGTCTAAAACACAAAAGACATATACATGTCCATCTTTGCAAAAGTTTGGATAATATTTGTTTTCATGGATGAAACGCAAACACACTGCTGAAGTCAGCTCTAGGTTGACGTCATAAAAGGGCGGCACCCACAAGGAGCGAAAGCGCGGCGCCTCAGAGATCAATCCATCTCACTTCTGGCTAGTAAAAGGAACTGTGAAAATAACTCGTCTTTCGTTAATAAAAAAAGTTTTTTTACTGTCCCAAATGTAATATGTTATCATGGATATAGTTTAGTCTGAAAGGCTTTACAATAGCATGTAATGGGGCCACACCTGTCTACATCCATCCACGGGCCCAGACAACTCAAAAACCTGCAGCAATCCTCAAACAACTGAATGTGTCTTGGGCATTTGAAATCTAACTCCCAATAGTTATTTCAATGAGGCCTAAATCTAATGTCCTCTTTCCTTTTAAGATCTTAGTTTGATGCATTTGTAGAGAAAGATGCCTAAAGTATCACATAAAACGACAAAAGTACATCTAATAGAGAGATGTCAAAAGTCCCCTTAACACGTGTACTAAGCGCTACATCCGTTATGACACTGCCATAACCTAAATTCATCAAGTCATGCTGTATAATGTTTGACTGTGCTAACAGATTACAACTAGCAAATCAGTTGATGGCGATGTTTGATCCACTGATTCTTGCTCACTTCTAGTTTTTTGTTGCAAATTTGCGATAGTTTTCCTTCAAGGTTGGCCTAAGTTAGCATATCTATTTACTTGTTGACCCTATAACTTCTTGCTTTGTGGTAATGACAAGGCTACTTTGAATCATTGTTGCAATATTATAATAAAGAAAACAGGAACTACAGAAAAGGCATCGCAGAGTTTAAGTTGAGTTTAAGGTTACGCTGCTGTTTTTTTTTTACCTTATTAGGAACTGAAAACACAGAAAAGTAATTACTTCTCTTATTTTATTTGGCGTTGTTATGAACAAGTTAAAGAGTGTGAATTAACATCACTTAACAAATTAACAGATAAACATAAGGAAAAAAAACATTTAAATTTTTTTTATATTAGCAAACTTTACTTTTTATTGAAAAATGCTCATCTTGGTCTCAGGTTTCACTGCAACAGTAAGTTCATGTAGACTTTTATAGATCTCGAGTCTCTTCTGCACAAACATCTTTAAAAAGGAACAATGAATAGAACACTTCTGTCTCTTTCTTTACACCGCCTGCTCCACACCAGAAAATACATCAATATCATAGTGCCAAAAGTGATAATGTCCTTATGTTTGTAACTTTACAATATTTAAAATTTTCACCAACCGTGCAGTTATAAAAACTCTATATTTATGCCCTATTTGTTTCTCTAAAGACAGATGAAATGTTTTTGCTGACGATAGATGAAAAAATATTTACGGTACACTTTAAGATGCCATAAAATGAGTTGGTTTGTTTAAATTGATTATTTTTTTACATTTACATGTGAACTTTTTTTTCTTTATATTCTGGACTCACATGTAATATTCACCAAAACTTTAAAAATAACTGATTTACAGAACTTACTTTGCTGGATTTCAAAATAAGAGCTTAAAGTGACAGAAATCGTTGATGAATTGAAAGTTGTTCCCTCCGCTGGAGCTTATTCGTTTAACGCTGCAGATTCCTCAGTCATTCCATTGTATTTTCTCTTGAAAAATCCCACCTGTGGAAAATGTGAACAATCAAAATCACACAAAAAGCTCTTCATGCATGGTATACTTCAAATAATGTACAATGTAGAATAAAGAAATAACATAAATGAAAATTCTAGTGTGCTTCTTTTTTAATTATGTAAAGTCCCACTCTGATCATCTTTTGATCTATTTTTAGTCTTCCCATGTGGTCTTTTATTTATAGTCATCTGTTGTTGGACAAAATTTAAAAAACTGTTGTGTTCTAGGATATTGTTTCTTAAGGGCGGCGGGAGTTAATCAGAAATTCTTCTCTGAGTTATGGCTGGTACTGTTGGTTGGGAGTAAGCCTGCACTCATTTCCCATCATCCCTTTGTTTACACTTACTCCCACTAGTTTACAGCCCCTCACCACCCCAACCTATATACATTAGCGTTGCAGCACTGCAGGCGTACATTTTTGAGCCAGATGGCAGCTCTGATAAGGAAAACGAAGACATACATGGATATATTTGTCTGCAAGTGGATGCATTAGAATGGAGAGGAGCAGGAAGTTGTAGCCAGCTAATTTTAGTTAGCACATAACAAAAACAAGCATTTGATTTTTTGCGCTTGATTCAGAACGAGTTGAATAAATAAATACTCAGTAAAAGCAGTTTTAAGCTTGATTTTCCTAGCATCCTCAGCAGTCTTCTTCAATGAAAAGTTTGCATTACTGGGTGAGGAGGTTGCACTGAACAAATGCACAACCATCTTGTAATCTTGTAATGGCTGGTTTATGTTTCCCTCTGGCCACCACAAAAATCTCAAAAGGTCACTGTCTTCTGGTGGCACTGGCCTTGGTGATACATAGCCTCTACATAAGACATTAAAGCAATTTTGTTGTGTCAAAATCTTGTCAACATGCCCAAAAGGCTGTCCGTCAGGTCAGGGCCTTGGTAATACAGCGAGTCAGTATCACTGTCAGTCTTATCATGAATAGTGTGATCAAATGCTCTTATGAAGGATTGAAATTCAAGTGGGTCTCCACTGAACACAGGGATGTCTCTCTGTGGCAATTGGGACTGTTTCTGTTGCTTAACTAGCATCTCAGTGATGTCATTTTGTTGTAGCATAGCTTCACACAAACTCACTGGAAATTTTGACTGCTCTATGGTGTTGAAATCATTACCTCGAACAATATTTGTGTTTAACTAAGTCAAATTCTGGTGACTGGCAGGAACACTTTGAATGCCTGGCACTAGATCGTCATCAAACTTACTTTAGCAGTGATTGCAGGATCTTTCCAAGTTTCATGTTCACACTCTTCAAGCACCTTTATTTTGGCTGGAGATTCAGCAATGGCTGTCTCAATCCCAAGTTGTTCTCTTTTTGTATTCAATTTGCAGTCTTCGATGTCCAGTGCTGTCTCTGTTTCAGTGATGCTGCACGTGCAAATAAAGCCGCCCGTTCTGCTTGAGCCTTGTGATGTGCAGATGATACTGATGACACTCTAGAGCAGGGGTCGGGAACCTTTTTGGCCAAGAGAGCCATAAATGCCACATATTTTGAAATGTAATTTCGAAAGAGCCATACAATAATGTAGTGTCCCTTCCCCACACTGAGGCACGGAGACTTAACCTCTTTTAAAGTTCTTTATTCTGGTTACTGCAGACCGCAACAAACGCCGTTCAATTAATTCAGCAACTCCTGAATCTCTCCCGCCGACACGAGAGCGCTTCTCCCAACTTTATATTCCCCTGCTCCCGCTGCAGCCCTCCCATTTCCCTTATTCGGCCCATAGCTGAACCCCATTGGTCCAAACTACCTAACAACAGGCTGAGCGACAGAACTGAGGGCCAATCAGATCTCTGCTTGACGCGTTCAATGAACTCCAGAACTTTTAACGCGGCCGCCACCCAGTCCAACTCAGTCCGCGACAATTTGTTTAAAACTAAATATACAAATGAATGTGTGCATTTGATTTAATTTCAACATTTTTAAAGTACAATAAGTCTGTGGATTCTTTTTAATAACATTGTTATGCTGTTGCTAATAAATGATGAGTATTTCTCGTGGTGGTTTGCTGATGGTCTAGTCTGGTTGATACGTGGTGAGTTTCTGCTTCATGCAGGCGTTGAGAATTTAAACGTGATCATAGGTCTGAATGTTCTGTAGATGTGAGACAGACTGATCACATGGAGATACGGAGCCAAACACACACTCACACACTGCAGTGAGTGACAGTGGGTTTTACGTATTTACAATCCCTGCGCGATTCACCTGCTGCCGGTCCCCACAACTCCCCCACCCTCTGCCTTCTCCCTCACACATCCCGTCCCCGCATCTGCGCGCTCTTTCTCAGAGACGGGAGCGCGTAGTTTTAGGCACGTCAATTCACAGGTTTCCAGCTGGTACAAACTCTGTGAAATAATAGATAATAGTAACTGATAGCGCTGGCGCAGATTTATGGAGTTAATTCAGTCTCAATAATCAGAAATGCACACAATCTGTTTTACAAATGCACACGCTCCGATTCACAAATGTCATTTTATGCAAACGTGAAAAATAAATTCGGAAATACACACCCTGTGTTTCACAAACACACAAATTGTGTTTCACACATACACACTAAATGTTTTACAAATGCACAATAAGTGTTTCTCACAAATGTGCACACTGTTTTTCACAAAAACATTTTAGAAATTCACAATAAATGTATCAGAGTAGGTGCTTCACAAACATGATTTTTAGGTACACATGTGATGTGAACTCACAGATCATTCGAACTGCAGACTGTGCATTCAAAATCCCGTTCTCGTTTGTGAATCTCCCCGTGTGTGTGAGAGATTTTTCTACGGTGAATATTGAGACTCATCTGACGGAGCGGGTCAACTAATCTCACCATTGGCTAGTGAATCTGTCAATCAAACTCATCGGGAAAGCAGGATGTCACGAAGACATCACACCAGAGGAGCTCAATCCTGTATTTGGAAAAAAGCAAAAAGAAATATTATATTGTCAGATTTATTTTTAATACATCATTCACTTTTATGTATCAGGGCTCCAGACTACCTTTTTTCACTAGGAGCATAGTGGCCCCTAACTGAAAATTTTAGGGGCACAACCAGAAAATTTAGGGGCGCATACCGTAAATCAACATTCTAACCAAATCTACTAATTTCCACTGTATTACAAATAAATACTTTAATAATAGATGCAGAAATTACAATGTGCTGTTTCTAATTCAGTGTCATATTTTATTCTGCACTTTTGAAGATGCAACATGAAGGTAAACTGACAGCACCATCGCTGTCACGACAGTACAACTAAGTAAAAATAGAAAAAAAATACCATACATTTAGAATAAAAAAAAGTTTTTAGTAACAAGTGATTACCGTAGTAACCTTTCGTAATTTCACAGTTTCAAACAATACTTAAATGTATGTAAATAGTAGAGGATGGAAATTCATGTTGGTGACACCAAATAGGTTCAGCCAAGATGCACAATAAGCGTGTTTGAGATCACCCAGATGGACGCAACACTGCACAGATCACCTGGTGTGTGACGTATATTTTTGTTTTTGCTCCAACATCACCTGTCAATCAAAACAAAAATATCACGAGAAAGGGGTGAGAGCAAGACACCAATCAGAGCGAACGCAGCTGGAAATTTAGTATTGAACTGACTAAAACCTGCCCTACAGACTACAAAACAATGCATTATGGGACATGCGTCCTGATGGGTTTTTTGTAGTTCACTGATCAATTAAAATAATTTAAAATACCAACTGATTAAAAAAAGGCTACATCCATTACAAAACATTAAAATAATTATAAAAGTTGTAATATCACAGCTCATACTTAGGGGGAGAGGCATATTAAAACGAAATTGAATGTTAAGGACAACTCCTAATTCCTGGTCTCTTTCAGTCTCGCTGCAGCTTCGATTTCATGTGAGTTTGAGACCCCTGCTGTACACTCTGTCACTGGTACACTAGCTGCAGGTCGGAAGAACAAATCAATAGTTCGCTTGCTCATAGCTCAGACGCACATATCAGGTTGTGATGATATTTGTCTCTGTTTCCTTCCCACGGATGTTTACGCGCGCTCGATTATCTCTAGGCCCCGCCCCTCCACATATTTTAGCCACTTGCAGTGACTTTCCCTATTCTTCTCAGACGCATTGGCCGCCTCAGGCATCACTCAATGAAACGCGAGTGTGTGCTCGCGTGTGCTCTAGTCTCATGAGTATTCGCGCGAGTGTGTGTGTCTGCCTGCGTGCGTGTGCGCTCGCGTCTCATTGATGATTTCATCTCTCATTTCATCGATCATTGACGTGCTCCTTTCATGTTTAATGTATAAAAAATACGGAGGGTGGAGGAGGCAAATTTACTGGTAGCACATGTGCGACTGGGTGTAAAATTCAGTCGCACACTCTCAAATTTTGGTCCCAAAATGCGACCAAATGGACGCAGTCTGGAGCCCTGTGTATATATTAAAGCTTCTAAAACTAGGTTCAACTCACCGTTGATTGTGTGTACACTTTTCCCACAATGAAGCCGTTTGTGTCAGTTGTACGTACTGTGAGCATTAACTCGGCTATGCCCACATTTTCTCCTCCGTGATCTCCTCTCACCCTGACAATAACATGAAAATCATGTCTCAAACACATAATTACAAATGCATCGCCAATACGGTACACATCAGTTTAAAATGTAATGTTCTTATGCATGTTGCCAATAAGTAGAATTTCTAGGTTAAAAAAATTGCAGGAGTGGGTTACATGTATCACTGGGGGAAAAATTGAGGCGAGAGACTGAGGGGGGGGTAAAATGTTATTCATGAGGGGAAAGAGTTTTAGAGTTGCCTTTGTTTTCAGAGGAGTTTAAAAAAAGTTATTTTATTTTTGTACAAATAACCAAGTACTTATACTGCCTGATATGTGAATAAAAGATTTCTTTATGAATGACATGAATACCTCAGAGGAAAGCCTTACACGTTCACAGCGTCACTGAAGAAGGCCAAGTGGGTGTCTGCACAGTTGTTGTCTGCTATCTTCAGGTACAGGATACATGGAATACAAGTACAAATACTTTCAACTGACAAATATTTACAGGGGCAAAAATGCTAAATTCCCAATTGATAGGTAAAACAGTAATACAATAGGATGATAAAATATGAAATAGAAGGGTATTTAATAATCCCTGAGGAATTTTTTTAAAAATGGCCATCTTAAAAAAACACAAACACACATGCATTACAAATAGAAATATCACAAAATAAAAAGATTGATAAAAAAGGTAAATAATTGGAAAATCAGTGGGTAAAATTAAAAGAAATTACTTGTAAGATGCCCTGCCAGAGAGTTGTATTGCCTGATGGCACAACAAAAGATTGTCACGCTGTCACATTCAGTAATTCCTAGAGAATAAATAAAAACACAACAAACATGGATTAGATCATTTAGCTGTCTGATCTGAAATTACATAATTTTCAAATGTATGAAAGGGGAATTTTTTAAAACACTCTTGCTATGATAACTTGAGCTTGTAGTAAAGAACAGCTTTAAAAAAAATCAGAGACAAGACACTGATCACAGGAAGCCTGTGTGTAATACTTACAGTAACTTCTACTTTAATCACTGTTGACAGCTGATTTCTCCCATCCACCCTTTCTGTGACTACTTATCGACTACAAAACAGCCTAAAAACATAATGTTTGGGATTCTTGTCATTACGTCATTGGAAGTAAAGAGATACGGGGATTTTAGTGGCTGTCACTCTGACACAATCTCACAGGGCTGGTCATCACAATGAATACGGGTTCTAACGTTAGAAACTTAATGAGGCTTCTTTCATTCAACAGTGGATTCATGTCTGTTATATTAAAAAAATGCCGTTTTCATGAATGTCATATGAATTAACTTTGTTGCACAGTCCACCCCATCTTAAAGTCTGGGTTGTGAAAATGCTGTGTCTAACTTTAACCCGGATCGCGTTTACATAAAGGCAGCACACGGAATAACTAGCTAGTTAGCAGAGCATAGCATCAGTGTTTAAACAAATCGCCGTCTCCAAATCAATACTTTTTATTAAACTTTCTTTGCTGCTGTAAATCCGGCATGTTTTCCCCTTAGTTCTATCTGAATCATGTTAAGAACCTACAGATCATTGGCTATAGACCAGGGGTGGGCAATTCCAGGCCTCGAGGGCCGGTGTGTCTGCATGATTTCCAGATACTCTTGCCCTACTCATGGCTGATTACCTGGTTCAGGTGTGTCCAGCCAATAATCTTGCCCTACTCATGGCTGATTACCTGGTTCAGGTGTGTCCAGCCAATCAGAACATGCCAGAGCAGGGTATGCTGGAAAACATGCAGGACTGCGGCCCTCAGTGCCCACCTCTGCTATAGACGCTAGCTTGAACCGACACCGGCTTGAACTTCACTCACACTCACAGGCAGACACAACTTGCACAGGCTAAGCAAAACAAAGCTAAGCTAATTTGCGGTGGGGGTACTCTGCAAACGACTCGGCTGCAGTGTTCATAAAGCATTCACACATGTCACTTGGCAAAGGAGAACGCTTCAACTTAGTATTCAATAACATTACAGGACGTACAACGAGGGAATGATCAAATAAATGCATTACTTACGGGCTGAGACTGATCCCGTTCAGAAGACCTCTCCGCCATGTTTGCCGCCCGCGTCCTCCCAACTGCTGTGCTGAATAGCTCCCTCCCTCGTCACTTTGAAAGTGAGGAGTGTAAGGGGCCATTCGATTGGCTAAAAGCGAACCCGCCTGCTTTGCCGATGAGTTTGATTGACAGATTCACTAGCCAATGGTGAGATTAGTCGACCCGCTCCGTCAGATGAGTCTCAATATTCACCGTAGAAAAATCTCTCACAAAGGTGGGGCCGGCAAGATGGCGGCGTGACCGGTTTGTTTTTATCGAGCTCCGAGCACCTAACTTTTTTATTGAGCTTTTTTGAAGCAGCAACATTTTGCTTTTTCTTGAAAACGATCGGTGAACGTTGTGGATTGTACTTTTTGGATACTTTTTACAAATTCCCACCATTCAAAATGCCCAAACCTCCTAAAAGAAGCGAATCTTCTAAAGACAAACACAGCTCCGCTAGCTTGTTGTTAGCCGACGAGCACGACTACTCCGGCAGCAGCATGGACATTCCCGTGACTTCGGAGGAGGAATTTCCTTCACTCCCAGTGACCCCAAGTAAGCCTCCTCTTGCTAAAAAGCCTACTATGTCCTGGTCCATGAAGTCAGATGAAGCAGTCAATATGCTCGCCGAACTAATCAACTCAAGAAGCGATGCTCTTGAAAAAATGGTTGAAACTGTCCGTTCCGAAATTAAACTCATAAATGACAAAGTTGAGGTCATGGAAAAACGTGTGGAAAAAAATGAGGAATTTACATCGAGATGCTTGGCCCGGGTTGCAGAAATGGAAGCTTATGGTCGTCGATGGAATCTGAGGCTCTACGGTCTTCCTGAGGCTGAGAAGGAAAACGTGCGCGAGGAGGTGATCAACATTTGCCAGCATGTTTTGCCCTCAGAAAAAGAAAAGTTTCCCGATGCTGTTGATGTCGCTCATCGGATGGGAAGAAAACGCCAGGAGGACCCGAGGCCTCGAGGGGTTCTGATCAGATTCATCTCCCGGCGTCTGAAGGAGGAGGTTTGGAGAGCGGCCAAGAAGAACGGGTTTCTCCAAGCCAAAGGCCTGCGCTTCAACGAGGACCTAACAAAGGAGGACAGGGAGAATCGGCAGAAGCTGTGGCCGAAAATCAAGAAAGCACGCGAGGAGGGAAAGGCGGCTTACTTCGTGGGAGGCCGTGGATTTATTAATGGGTCAGAAGTTCAGCCATGAAAATAGAAAAGGAAAAATAAATAAATACGAGACTTTTTTTTCTTTTTTTTTTCTTTTTTTCTTTGTTTTCCCAACCATGTGAGGAGTCCAGTTTGTTCTCCTCTGCATTCTCAGGAACTTTCCCCCCTCTCGAATCCCTTTTCAATTCTATATCTGAGTTGGGTTTTTTTTTGGGGGTGGGGTGCAAAGGGAGGGGGAAAGGGGGCAGAAAGGGAAGGAGGGTAGAGGTTAAAAAGAAAAAAAAAAGTACTCTTTTCCGTACTAAAGCTGCTAAGATTTTATTTTGGTGCTGTTCTCGATATTGCACTGTTTGTTAAATAACTTTATAGTTTTTATAAAACAAAATCTTTTTTCTGTGTGTTGTTTATTGTTCTAGTTAATCTGTTTACTCTATCTTTTGTTTCTTTTAATGCCAGGGGGCTACGCAACAATGTTAAACGCAAAGCTTTATTTCTTTTTGCTAAGCAGTTTCATTCAGATCTCTGTTTTTTACAAGAGTCTCATTCAATATCTGATGATGCCAAATTCTGGAAGTGTCAATGGGGTAATTCTTTATGGTTTTCACACGGTACAGAGCGATCAGCCGGGGTAACAACTCTAAAAAATAGGTTTAGTGGGGATATTTTACTTACTGAAAGTGATCCATCAGGTCATTATATTTGCCAAATACTACAATGTGATGATAATATTGTTATTTCAGCCAATATTTATGGATACAACACTGTCAAAGAAAATGAACAACTTCTTTTCTCTATAGAAAACATATTGTTGAAATGGTTAGAAAAATTTCCAAATGCTATCATACTGTTGGGGGGTGACTTCAATAATGTCCCAGATAATAATGCAGATAGGTGGCCTCCTCGTGGGCCGGATGGAAGCAACACCAAGCTAAAGAATTTTATGGAGAAATTTGACCTCCATGATATATGGAGAAGGAAAAACCCTGATGTCAAATGCTTTACATGGAGTAACAAAACGGGTACAAGTCAGTCCAGAATTGACTTTTGGTTGATCTCAAAAAGTGTTGCCATAGATCAGATTGATGTAAACATTTGCCCCACCCCTCTTACAGACCACAAAGCCATAGTTATTAAGATAAAGTTTACCACCTCTAAGTCTTATGCCACTCATTCAGCTTATTGGAAACTTAATAGCTCTATTTTACTGGATGACTCTGTTAAAAAACAAATCAAAAGAGAAATAGCACATTTTTGGTCTAAAGCTAATATAGAAAAGAAATATGGTGTATACTGGGAGCTTTTTAAATTTGAAATAAGTAAATATCTCAGAAAAGTAAGTAGTGATAAAGCTAAAAGTAGAAGAGCACATGAGGCAAATGTCATTTCAAAAATAACTCACTTGTGTCAAAATGCAGCTGACACACTATCAGATGAAGATAAACTCCAACTCTCTAACCTTCAAACTGAATTGGATCATTTATATCTTCAAAAAGCCAAGGGAGCTTTTGTGAGATCTCGATCAAGATGGCTTGAAAATGGTGAACAAAATTCACATTACTTCTTTAATCTGGAGAGACACCATTCTAAAGGTAGTAGCATTCACAAAATTAATATAGATGGAACTATTTCAGAAGACCATAAAGTCATTTCTAACTATTGTTGTGATTTTTACCAGAAACTTTATAGCTCTAAATTTTGTCAAGTTTCAACAGATGCCTTCATAGATTCGTTAACAGTCAAAACCATCACTGAAAGTGAAAAGGAGCAATGTGAAAGCATGATTACACTTGAGGAAGTACAAAAGGCCATAGAACAACTTAAATCCAATAAATCACCAGGGACAGATGGGCTGACTTCAGAGTTTTATAAATGTTTTGCTGAGGATCTGTCTCCCTTTTTACATCAAATGTTTTTAGAAAGTATAGATAAAGAACTTCTTCCTACGACATTGACTCAAGGCTTGATGACATTAATTCCGAAATCTGGAAAAGACATGTTATTCTTAGATAACTGGCGTCCAATATCGCTACTAAACAATGATTATAAGATCTTCGCAACAATCTTGGCTAAGAGACTAAAATTGACACTGGACTCAGTAATTGATGAGACCCAGTCTGGCTTTATGTCAGGAAGACATATAATGAATAATATCAGGCTAGTTTTGGACATTCTTGATCATCCAGACATTATAAATGGTAACGGTTTTATTTTATTTTTGGATTTTTACAAAGCATTTGATACCGTAGAACATAAATTCATTTTTCATTGTCTTCAAAAATTTGGTTTTGGAGAATACTTTTATTCAGCTATTGTTACATTATACAAAAACTGTAACAGCTCTATTAAATTAGCAGGTGGCACCTCTCCCAGATTTAATCTAGAGAGAGGAATTAGGCAAGGTTGTCCTGTTTCTCCGTATCTTTTCCTTTTAGTTTCTCAACTGTTAACAGATCACATTAAATCCAGTGCAGTTGAAGGCATCAATCTCATTGACAAAGAACTAATTATTACTCAACTTGCAGATGACACTACACTTTTTCTAAAAAATGAAAAGCAAATTCCTGTTGCTTTTGACGTTATTGGGACATTTTCAAAGGCGTCCGGTCTTTTTCTGAATGTGAATAAATGTGAATTAATGGCAATTAAAGAATGTGCTGCTACTACTTTGTATAATCTTCCAGTTAAATCTGAAGTGAAATATTTAGGTATTTTAATAACAAAAGACCAACATGCAAGAAGCTCCCTAAATTTTAACCCAATAATAGAAAAAACACAAAGGAAATTGAATCAGTGGCTCTCCAGAGATTTATCTTTGAGAGGAAGGATTTTACTCAGCAAAGCAGAAGGTATTTCCTGCTTAACATACGCAGCTTTGGCTTTACATGTTGATGATAAAATTATCAAAGAAATTGACAAAATGCTTTTTAATTTCATCTGGAAAAATAGAACCCATTACTTAAAAAAAAATGTTCTCATGAACTCCTATGACAAAGGTGGCCTCAATTTTCTCGATTTTTCTACCTTGAATAACACATTTAAAATTAATTGGCTGAAACAACTTTTTAGAAATCCCAGCTCCATTTGGAACACTATACCTCTTCATGTTTTATCTAAAATTGGTGGTGTTGATTTTTTTCTCATGTGTAATTATGATGTATGTAAAATCCCACTAAAATTATCTGCATTTTACCGCCAAGCCTTCATTTCATGGTCCCTTGTATACAAACACAACTTTTCACCTCACAAATATTCTATCTGGAATAACAGGGACATTTTATATAAACGTAAATCACTCTTCATAGAACATTGGTTTCGAAATAAGATTATTTTTGTGTATCAATTATTTAACAACCAGGGCTTACTTTTAACTTATGAGGAATTTCTATCTAAATTTAACTTCCCTGTTCCCCCTTTAGAATATGCTAGAGTGTTTGGGGCTATTCCTTCTGGTGTCTGCATGCTGTTGAAATTCCAACACAGAGTTAATATTGAGGAGCCTTTTCTACTCTCTCCCATAAATACTCCTGTGGGGAAAATATGTCTGACCGGTTATCCTAGGAAAAACAACAAAGCAATACGAACATTATTTCAAATGAACATTGTTTCACTACCTCGTAGCATGTCTTATTGGAACATGTTTGTTGAAGACATCGCATGGAAGGAGGTTTGGCAAATACCCAATAAATTTTTAATCACTAATAAGGTTAAAGAAGTTTCTTTTAAGCTTATCCATAGAATTTACCCAGCTAAAATGTTTATTCAAAACAGATTTAAATTAAACATTGACACACTCTGTAGTTTTGGTTGTAATTCCCCTGAAACAGTTATCCATCTTTTTTGGCATTGTCCCAAAGTGAAGGTATTTTGGCAGAAGATATGTGATTTTATTAATGATAAAATTCATTCTTGTTTTGTCTTATCTTGGAAAGATGTTTTGTTGGGTCTAATATCAAACAATATGCAAAAGGACTCTGCTTTTCTTTTAAATCTTTTACTAATTTTGGCTAAATTCCATGTTCATAAATGTAAATTTTCTGGTAGAAAACCTTGTTTCACTGTATTCCTTTCTGAATTAAATCAGTATATCAACAGTATTCGAAATTCAGATAAGCAAAAAGCAATCAGAACATTGTCTGTATGTGATAGTTTCAGTATTTTCTCGTAGAGTTTAACCCCCTGGCTTATTTCTCTCTATTCTTGTTCTTCTGTTTGTTACAGTTGTGTATTTGATATTTGCAGTTGTGTTTTTATTGCATACCTAAAAGTACATCTTTGTAAATTGACATAATGTGCAATAAAGTTTATTTAAAAAAAAAAAAAAAAAAAAAAAAAAAAAAAAAAATCTCTCACACACACGGGGAGATTCACAAACGAGAACGGGATTTTGAATGCACAGTCTGCAATTCGAATGATCTGTGGGTTCACATCACATGTGTACCTAAAAATCATGTTTGTGAAGCACCTACTGTGTATTTCTGATACATTTATTGTGAATTTCTAAAATGTTTTTGTGAAAAACAGTGTGCACATTTGTGAGAAACACTTATTGTGCATTTGTAAAACATTTAGTGTGTATGTGTGAAACACAATCTGTGTGTTTGTGAAACACAGGGTGTGTATTTCCGAATTTATTTTTCACGTTTGCATGAAAATGACATTTGTGAATCGGAGCGTGTGCATTTGTAAAACAGATTGTGTGCATTTCTGATTATTGAGACTGAATTAACTCCATACAGATTTCTCTCTCTAAGCACTGCTACTACTGCGCGCCTCTGGCATCGCATCGCGCCCGAGAAGGACTGGTCTAATGAAAAAAAAAAAACTATAATTAAAGATTTGTCTGCGAGCCACATGTGACCATAAAAAGAGCCATATATGGCTCGCGAGCCATAGGTTCCCGACCCCTGCTCTAGAGGATTTTGATGAATGTCCACTTATAAGTGATCCACTGACACAGGAAACTGTATGAGGGGCCGTATAAGACATTATTTATTCTGAACCATTCACATTCATACATTCTTGCTCTCACAGTCATATATACTCTCTTTCGCATACATATATTCTCTTACGCATCCATATATTCTCTCTCTCACATTCATACATTCTTGCTCTCACAGTCATATATACTCTCTTTCGCATACATATATTCTCTTACGCATCCATATATTCTCTCTCTCACATTCATACATTCTTGCTCTCACAGTCATATATACTCTCTTTCGCATACATATATTCTCACTTGCACATCCATATCAATCAAACTTTTATTTCAGACTCAGGTGGTCCATAGGAATAAAAGAGAATAAAATAAAACATAAGATACAAATACAGTATTTATAATAAAAAGTAAAAAGATATAACTTAAAAAGAGTATAATCGCTGTATCCAGTGTTTCCTTAGGGCAGAAGTGTAGCGGCATGAGCTTCTTTTGGGATCAGTCAGAGACATGATAATTGAGTTCTTAGATTTGTCCAGGCGTTCCATGAGGCTGTAAACATATATTCTCTCTCTCGCATGCATATATATTACTTTACACATACATACATTCTCACTCTCATTGTCACTCTTAAAAAAGAATGTATGTATGTGAAAGACAAGTATATATGAACGTGTGAGGAAGAGTTTATATGTGTGTGTGAGAGAGGAGTATGCATGAAACGGAAGTGACTTTGCATGAAAAGGAAGGCACTTTGAATGAAAAGGAAGGCACTTTGCATGAAACGGAAGGCAGATGATTTCTCGTGCTCTGATTGGACGAGAGGCCGCCACCTCCCATTTTGAACAGACGCTAACATGAACCAATAAGAAGGCCATCGGAACCTTAAGAAATATTTTATCTTCACCTCAAGCGGTCACAAATCTGTCTGCATCTCTAGAGACACAAAGGAATGTCTCAAATACCAATAATGGTAATAGAAGTGCCACCGAAACAGAAAATCCGTATCCATCTTATTCCTAGCCCCCATGAGCCTTTGCGTGAATTATGGGCGACACTTCCTGTAGACGCTGGAACACGCATTTACATTAAAACAAATTCCTCTTGTTTTCGATCCATAACTACATATAAATGTGGGAAAACCAGCTGTCATTTCTTAAAAAAGGCAACGGTGAGGTGGAGATGAAATATTTGTTAAGGTTCCGATGGCTGCAGGACCCCCGTGGCTACTTCTTGCCGGTTCGTTTTTTTTTTAAATAAACTTTATTAACAATATCTTGCACATACAAAATACCAAACACAAAACTCCACTGTGGGCAAAATACAATCTTCACGTTCGCCATGAGAATGAACAAAAAAAACATAATGATAACCATGTAAAACAGGTTATGCAAAAAGAAAACAAAAATAATAAGGCAAAGGAATCTGTTAAAGTTTCAGGAGAGACCATGTTTCAACTGTTCTGACAGCTTTTTTTGTTAGTGGAAGATTTAATACTGTTCACATACAAAACCTTTTCTTTCTGAAAAACATAAAACACGGTTTTTTTGTTGGCATATTTACATTTGTGTATAAAGTATTTAGCCATAATTATAAGTAAATTAACTACACATATTTTTTCTGCATTAAGTCTTCCTTGTGTAAAATATCCCAAAATAATATGCTCGTAAAATAATCTATAATCTTCACATAGATGAGTTCTTATAAAATGTATCACATCTTTCCAAAATAGTTGAGTGAAATAGCAAAACCAAATAAGATGAGGCACAGTTTCTGGTGAGGAATGACAGAATGAACAGTTTATGTCCAGATCTTTTTTAAACTTAGTAAAGAAATGTTTCACTGGATAAAATTTGTGAAGAATTCTGAAAGAAATTTCTCTGATTTTATTGGTGATGAAATACTTTTGTGGCAGGGTCCAAACCTTTTCCCACTGAATTCTACATCCAAAGCTGTTCCAGTATGAGATAACATACGGTTTTGTGGCAATCTCATTTTGAAACAGAGAACGGATACTTTGATTATTACTGCTAGCTGAAAAACATACCTTTCCACACCACAAGTCTGTTAATTTGGGATTTCTTGCTGGTTCATGTTAGCGTCTGCACTGTAATCCCTAGCGAGTTGACTGAACTTAAAAATTATTGTGTAACAGATTACGCAACAGTTAAGTTATATTATTAAAACTTTTAAGTTAACATTTATTAAAATTCATATTGTCAGTTGGCTTACATTTGTATTATTTCATATAAAAAATATTAAGATTCCTCAACTTATAAAAGAGAGATTATTTACTTAAAGTTTTTAATATTTTCCAACTAAAAAACGCTTTAACTAACTATATTTTTATATTACTCAACTCATAAAATATGTAAAATTCACTCAAATGCTTTATAAATTCTTTAACTCAGTAAATGTGTAGCATTGAAAATATTTAAAATTCTTCAGCTTAAAATTTATTCTAAACAGAGATATTGATACTGCCCCACTACATTTTAAAGGCTAACATTGATAAAAACCAACAAACGTGAAGGCCACACAATAGTGATTGCTTAATACACTTTTTTTAATTGCTCTTTAAAAAAAAAGCACAAATATCAAGAGGATGAAGAAACAATCAGTGAAATAAAAACTGCATTATAAGAGTGCCACACAACATATTGACAAAAAGAGTTGGTTTTGTATTGTACGGCAGAAAAAGCAAATGATCACAACAAAACACATTAGTTACATAACACTTAAACCAACAAATAGTCCATTCTGGAAGATTCACTCAACGAAACATTCTTCAGCGTCAATAAATGTCCTTTAAGTGGTTTGCTGTCCTCAAGGCTCAAGACAGCATTCTGAATAAATATGAAGGCAAGTTCAAGTTTTTTGGGGTGCTGTAGGTCCAGAGCATAGATGTCCCCGAAGAGTTAGAAGAGATTAGTCAGCCAGATGTGTGGGACCACTGACGGCAGCATCAGGAGCATCACCACGACAACTGAGAAGATACCCACAGCAGTGTCTGTGAGGTCTGGTATTCTGGAAAATACAAAACAAAAAACACAGATGAGTTCAGACCCTCAAAGATATTCATCACACTAATGTCCAAAACTGACATTCCTGCCATCTGTCAATGGGAATCTTTTCATGCTAACATTCTGTTAGCTTTTAATCAACTGGCTATGATGTTTTAAGGACCAACTCCAATTAAAATTGTGTTTTTAAAAAGTTCTTTAGCATTTTTCTGAAGGAGGACATTTATAAAATAATTTAAGACTAAAGCTTCATTTTTCTTTATTCAAATAATGATGGATCAGGAGCAGAAAAAGGTAAACGAAAAGGTTCCCACTCCTTCCAATCAGGAGTCCCTAATGTTCGCCTTTCATCTTCCGTCTCATTTTTAAAACCATTTAAAAATATCACTCAGTTTACAAACTACAAACAATTGCCCTATTTATTATGTCACTCAATAAAATCTCAATCAATATTAAAGGATTAGTGAAAACCATTGACAGGGAGTCATGTACACTTACTGTACAGGTCTTGAAGAAGTTTTGAGGCATCTTCATGCAGATAAACAGGAAGTGCAAGGAGGACAAGTGCCCGTCTCATGTTCACGTCACGCTGGTCCTAAAAGAATAAAAAGAAATATCCATTACCTTTGAAGCAAATGCAGAGCAAACACTTCCAATATTTATTTAAGGAACTTTAAGAAATAATAAAATGATACCTTTTCTAGATGTCTATTTCTAGTAAGAGGACAATACAGTGTTCATGGCATGATCCACTTCAGGTCAAAGACCCAAAGTCATTTTTAAGGCAAGTTACACCTTGGCTTCTTACAGCTGTTTACAAATGATTTGTTATCCGTTTTTGAATTATGCACATTAGAAATTCACCTGGAGGTCATAAATCCTAACCAAGCTGGCCAGTTCCTGTCTGTTTTGGTGGACTTAGTCTCAGAAAAGGGCAGCTTTAAGTTACACAAACATGTAAAAACTGCACAATTTCCTCTGACTGCATCTACTCTACATAAATCCATTTTAGATCTTGACAGATGAGTTTTCATGGTTTCAAATGATGGAATGGTGCTAATGCAACATCATTTGATTATTGTAATATACTGTCATAAAGACATGACAATATTCCAAAGTGTCTCCACATACATGGCAGTGGAAACACTTTGGAATATTTGCTATGTAGTACTGCAGTATTATATGTAGTACTGCATAGTGCCAAAGTAACAGAACACAACTTGCACCTCCATTCCATTGTGCCACCTTCAGCCTGCAATCTAAATATGTTTAGTTAAATTGTAAATAATTTCAACTCTATTTAGACCTTTGGCTAGTTAAAATGTGCATAAATGTTTCCATGCTGCCGTATAAATCTAATAATGGTAATAGTTCAGGATGAATGCATTAAATAAGTATAAAACTCACCCACTGACACCTATTTTCTGGTGAAATGGTGACTTTCTGGTGAACTTTCTGAAGTTCAGTATCTGAAAAAGTCCAAAAGAGATTTTTCAATGTTAAAAAATGTTTCAATTATATTCTGATCAAAAAACATTTATTGCACTACACAACCTATTGCATTTTTTGTTTTTTTTAAATAGCTTTAGACAAATAACTGAGACAAGTTACCTGGCTGGCCTTGGCGTCTACCTGGAGGTGAAACACTGAACACTCTGTAGTTCGGTACCTGAACACAACACGAGCACGTTGATTAATTTATTTTTACAAAAACCTTTTTTATAACGGAGATCAGTGATTTATAAAAGCTTAAAGCTGCATTCAAAACCCAATGCTTCCATGTAGCAACCAGGCTTAAAACTGTTGGCGGTAGCTCCTCCCACACAACCGTTAGAGGCTTTGAGTGACATTTTTGGACAAATGTCCAGCAGCAAACTTTAGCCACAGACAGAGGCCTCCAACGCGAATTTGACACGCGGATCACGTTTAGTGTGATTGCAGCATAACAGATCATTTCTACCTCTGAAAAAAAAAAACCTCATCACTGTCGTAACTTACGGGCAGAAATGCATTTTGGGTTTGGCTCGCCATACGTCTGCTATGACAAACTAATCATGTATACATTTCCACATTAATCTCTAAAACAATCATAACACACATATGTTTAAACAACAGTAAACCACATTTACGGTAGTATAAGAGCATTTTTAAAGCATTCATTCAAAATAAACCATGAACGATACTTACCAAATTAAATCAGGGCTGAAGACAAGACGGCACCATCAGCGATGAGGCGGATGGAAAAAAAAACCGAGGTTGGGGCGTCTTGAAGCGGGACGAAATCGCAACGCTTTGCAGAAAAATAAAATGCTCGACTTTCAATTTCAAACGTCGCATACTCGCATTCGGCAAATCCAACATGGCCACCTGAGCTAACGTAGAGAAAACGAAAGACCCTCCCACCAGTACGTGATGACGTTATGACGCTACTTCAGGGATCTTAAAATTTTTGAGTGCCAGATACAAATAAGCTTTAAAATATTTAGCACTGTTAAGTTAAATTTGAAAAAATCTTGATAGAGCTTAATACTTTATAGTTGAATCAACTACAAAATGACATTTAAGTTGTGTAACCTTAATAGTTATGAGTCAGTACAAGTGATAGGGTTTAGAGTGTGTTCAAAATGGGAGGTGGCGGCCTCTCGTCCAATCAGAGCACGAGAAATCATCTGCCTTCCGTTTCATTCAAAGTGCCTTCCTTTTCATGCAAAGTCACTTCCGTTTCATGCATACTCCTCTCTCACACACACATATAAACTCTTCCTCACACGTACATATATACTTGTCTTTCACATACATACATTCTTTTTTAAGAGTGACAATGAGAGTGAGAATGTATGTATGTGTAAAGTAATATATATGCATGCGAGAGAGAGAATATATGGATGTGCAAGTGAGAATATATGTATGCGAAAGAGAGTATATATAACTGTGAGAGCAAGAATGTATGAATGTGAGAGAGAGAATATATGGATGCGTAAGAGAATATATGTATGCGAAAGAGAGTATATATGACTGTGAGAGCAAGAATGTATGAATGTGAATGGTTCAGAATAAATAATGTCTTATACGGCCCCTCATAGTTTTGCTCTTCTTGCACCCAGTAATTTGCTCCTCCAGTCCATTTTCTTTGTATCGTTGCTCCATCTTGTGGCTGCTTCTGCTACTGCAGCTCTATGTTCTTTTTATTTTTATTTTTATTTTTTTATTGAAGCAAATACTTTCATTTATACATAACATATCCTTTTATTCCATAAAGGTGAATTGTGCAGAGAGAAATTATCTTTGAAAATTGAAGGTCAAAAAAGAAAAACTTGTTTATGATAATCAGATAAGTTCACAGGCATTTTATCAACATCATGTCACAACGTAAAATAAAATAAATTCCTCTTTTTTTTTTTTTTTTTTTTTGAAAAACAGCCCTGGGAACAGTTAACCAGAGAGAATTTTGATTTGAAACAAGTGAATTTAACCATCTAAGTTTAAGAACCCCATTCATAAAGGAAAAATCTGTAGCATTTAAACCGCCTTCCTCAATCTTTTTTTATCGCGTCACCTCTTCTAATATATTGACATTTATTTTTTCAGATTAAATTGAAATTAATGGTGTTTATGTGTTTGGTGATTTTATCAGAAATCTCCAGTGTAAGGGCCGGTTATATGAGCCTGGACAAGCTTTCTGTCTTTGATAAGAGAACTCTTCCAAACTCAGTTAAATCCCCCTGTAGCCAGGAGTTCAGAATTGTTTGAACTTTATCTACATTTTTACTACATTTTACTTTATCCAGATTTGTTCTCACTCGAGTTTCTCTGTCTTTGGAAATAACAACACCCAAATATCTGACTTGTTTTTCACTGAAATGTTAGTAGTTTTATTCTAAGCTGTACTCCCTGAAAACTCCCTGAAACTCTGGATATCATCCAAGCTTTTTAGAATGGAAAAGATAAAATGACTTTCATGCAAATATTTTTATGGGAGGGACAGTTGACCATACAAGAAGAGTATATAAACTATAGAACGATCTGTGCAAACACTCAGAGAAGGTCTCTACAGTAGCACAATGGCTTTGTGGAAGCTGGTTTCCTTTCTGGTTCTTGTTGGTCTTCTCCCTACAGGTAGGTAAAAACAGGATGGTTTTCCACACCATTTGGAGTTAAACAAGGAGATGTTCTTTCACCGACTCTTTTTTCTATTTATGTCAACGATTTAGCTCAAGAAATTAAGAAAACTAACTTGGGTATTGATATCAATAATTGGAACTTGAGCATATTACTTTATGCTGATGATATTATTTTGATAGCGGATTAGGAAATAAAATTACAAGGAATGTTAAATACAATGAATGACTGGTGTAACAAATGGAGACTCACTATCAATAGTGACAAAACACAAATCGTTCATTTTAGAAAGCCTTTAGTACCTCAAAGTAATTTTCTGTTTTATTTTGGTAAAACTACTCTTATGTATACTGATACCTATAAATATCTTGGTTTTGTTTTTCATAAAAATATGATGTTCTCAGAAGGGAAGCAGCGGTTATCAGATTCTGCTGGGAGGGCACTTGGTGCAGTGATAAATAAGATGAAGGTCTGTCCGGAGTTGAGTCTTGACACGTTTAGTAAATTGTACGATGCCATGGTGGGGTCTGTGTTATTTTATTCTGCAGGAGTCTGGGGTTATGAAGACGCTCCTGAGTGTGATAAGGTTCAATACAGGGCAATGAGATATTTTCTGGGTGTACACAGGTTCACCACTAAAGCCGCCGTAGAGGGGGACATGGGGTGGGAACCTTGTGTGATCAAACAAAGAGCAGAAGTTCTCAGATTATGGAACCGGCTGGTGACTTTACCTGTAGAGAGAATTGCACGTAAAATATTTGATTGGGATAGAGCTCATATGTATCCCTGGTGTAATGATGTATTTAACATTCTGTCCTCTGTGAACTTACAATCATTATTTTTCAATTGTTTGAAATGTAAGATAGATAATGTTAAGGAAACTTTAGTTGGTTATTATGAAAAAGACTGGAAAATGAAATTGCTTCAAAAACCAAAATTACGAACTTATTTGCAAATTAAAGACACATTTTCTGCTGAACCATATGTTATATATAACTTAAAAAGAGGACAAAGATCCTTATGTGCTCAACTGAGAGCAGGAGTGCTCCCCCTACAGGTGGAAGTAGGGCGCTTTAAAGGCATTCCTGAGGAGGAAAGACTCTGTGAGGTCTGTGAGCTGTGAGTGGTGGAAGATGAATTTCATTTTTTGTTTTATTGTCCTTTGTATGAGAAACAGAGACTTTGTATGTATGACGTTATAGAAAAGAAATGTCCTGATTTGTTTTGGTTATCTGAAGACAAAATTTTACGTTGGCTTTTTGAAAATGAAATCTTTTGTTTGGCAAATTTTGTGTCAAAAGCATGGACAATAAGAATGGACTCTATGTATTCTGTTAGACTCTGAGTAGGGGGGTTATTGGTTATGGGATTCTTTTTGTGATGGGGATGTATCTTTATGTATTGTGTATTTTGTTTTGTTTTTTAGTGTCATATAAGCCCGTGTGGGCTGGGCACATTAGTGCATGACACTTAAATAAATAAATCAATCAAAAAAAAGGTACGACTATTTTTTATCTTCTCTTTAACTTTATTCAGGGAAAGACACTAAAAGCAATTGTTTTCTGAAAATTGTTAAGTGGCATTCTTCAGAGGGCTGCACTGTGGAGTAGTGGTTAGCCCTCACAAATCACAGCTAAAAGGCTCTGGTTAAAATCCCAGCCCGGTGTTGAGTTTGTATGTTCTCTCTGTTCATGTGTGGGTTTTCTCCATCTTCCTCCCACAGAGAACAGGCTTCATATGTTAAAAGATGACTCTAAATCACCTTTTCAGTCAGAGCAGTTATGAACAGTCTTAACATCGTTAGCTGGAATGTGCGTGGACTTGGCTCTGAGCCAAAGAGACTGAAAGTGTTAAATCACCTGGATGGTCTAAAAGCAGATATAGCTCTACTGCAGGAGACCCATTTATCAGATTCTTTGAATCACCTTATGTGCTGCTTACAATTTCCAGTTATATACTCTGCCAGTTACAACTCCAAACAAAGAGGAGTTGCTGTTTTAATTAATAAAAATCTTAATTTTACTCATAAGGATACAGTTACTGACCCAGAAGGCAGATTTGTAATCATTAATATATCCATTCAGAATAAGGACTATTGTATAGTGAGTATTTATGGTCCTAATGTTGACGACTCTTCCTTCTTTCACAGATTCTTCACCTCACTCTCAGTTCACTCTGACTCCACAATCATTATAGGAGGAGACTTCAACCTTGTTTTGGACCCTGAACTTGACAGACTCAGCACAGCAGCAAACCAGCGTACATGGCGGTCTGCAAGTATTCTAAAGCAGTACATGAATGATCTGGGTCTCTGCGACGCGTGGCGCTCATGTCACCCAAGCACTAAAGGGTTCACCTTTTTTTCTCCAGTTCACTATTCACACTCCCGTTTAGACTATTTATTAATCAGTAACTCTCTTTTAAAAAATATTCAAAGCTCCAATATCCATCCAATTATTATCAGTGATCATGCACCAGTCTCTGTAAACATTTCTAGGGAAAAATCCACACCCTCTGGTACAACCTGGAGGTTTAATACGTCTCTGTTAAAGGACCAGGAATTTCTTGAATTCTTTAAAAAAGAGTGGGCAACCTTCTTAGACTTCAACAATACTCCAGACATCCCACCGTGCGTTCTTTGGGAAGCAGCAAAGGCAGTCATGAGAGGGAAAATCATTTCTTATTCAACGCACAAAAAACGCAAAGAGAAAGCAGATTTATTAGAATTAGAAAATAAAATCAAAACCCTGGAGACTGCTTATGCTGCTTCTGCACAGGAACACATTCTGGGAGATCTGAAAAATTTAAAGCTGCAGTTAAATGACATCATTAATAAACAAACACAATTTCAAATACAAAGGCTACGACTTGAAAGATTTGAAAACTCTAATAAATCTGGCAAATTTCTGGCTAATCAGCTTAAAATTAACAGAGAAAAATCATCAATCACCTCTATTATGGACCAAACAGGAAATGTCACCCATGACCCGGTCAAAATTAATAACGAATTTGAAAACTTTTATAAAAACCTGTACACACCGCAGATCAATCCGTCAGAGCAAAGTATTGACTCATTTCTTAATAATGTAAACCTACCCAGGCTAAATGAGGATCAAATCACAAACTTAGATTCTCCGCTCTCGCCGTCTGAACTTCATGAAGCTCTGTTACTTATGCCCAATGGTAAAGCACCAGGGCCTGATGGCTTTCCTGCTGAGTTTTATAAAGAATTCTGGGAACAACTGGCACCAACATTTTATAAAACTGTCACATCTATTAATGAGAGCCAATCAATGCCACCTAACATGAACTCAGCCAACATAATTCTTCTTCTAAAACCAGACAAAGATCCCACTAGTCCTTCAAGCTATCGCCCCATTTCTTTAATCAATGCAGATGTAAAAATTATCTGCAAAGCACTAGCACAGAGAATAGAAAAAATCACTCCTCACATAATTCACTTCGACCAGACTGGATTCATCAAAGGCAGACACTCGGATGATAATGTGCGTAGACTAGTTAATATAATAGACTTTGCCACCATTAAAAAACAGGAAATGACGGTACTATCGCTGGATGCTGAAAAAGCCTTTGACAGAGTTAATTGGAAGTTCCTTATTGCTGCCCTCCATAAGTTTGGTTTTGGAGAAGCATTCATCAATTGGATCAAAATATTATATCACAACCCCAATGCATCAGTTAGAACTAATAAACAGACTTCAAACAGGTTTTTTCTTGGAAGAGGAACCAGACAGGGCTGCCCACTCTCTCCTTCTCTTTTTGCTATATTCATTGAGCCTTTAGCTGCAGCAATAAGACAGAATGAGAGCATTATAGGAATAAAAACCAAACACAGCCATCATAAAATTAGTCTTTATGCGGATGACATATTACTGTTTTTAAGGAATTTACATTCTGTAAATGAAACAGCAATGATCATAAATGAATTCTCCTCCATATCAGACTATTCCATTAATTGGAATAAGTCTGTTTTATTACCACTCAACAGGAATATGGAACAAAGACTCACAATTCCAGTTAAAACAGGAAATATCAAATATCTGGGTATCTACTTTTCCCCCAAACTATCAGAACTGGTGCAGCTAAACCACACCCCATTACTGAAAAGCATACAGGACGATCTAACACGCTGGACCAACCTGCCTCTGTCCCTTATGGGCAAGGTAGCCACGGTTAAAATGAAAATCTTACCCAAAGTTAATTATCTCTTCTCAATGATTCCCACACAACCGCCATTAAAATGGTTCAAAACATTAGACTCATCCATATCAAGCTTTCTATGGAACAACAAACCTGCAAGAATTAGTCTAAAAACTTTAAAATCTGCAAAAAGCTGTGGAGGATTAGAACTACCTAATTTCCACAAATACTTTCTTGCAAATAGATTACAATATATCTTAAAATGGTTAAAAAATAATCCAGAAACCAACTCATGGTTAGACTTGGAACAGGTGTTATGTGGAAAGATCAACCTGTCACAGCTACCATTTATTAGCCAAACAGTTAAAAAACAAGATTGTTTCAAAAGCATTAATATAAATGCCACCTTAACAGCCTGGTGGGAATTTCTCAAAATATCAAAATCATCAATTCAACCGTGCAAAATGACACCCATCTGGAACAACCCGGACATCCTTATTAACAAAAAAATGATTCACTTCCCAGCTTGGCAAGCAGGGGGCATAAAACAACTAGAGCACGTAATTATTGATAGAAGATTCATAACCCCCCAGGAACTTCAAGACAAACATGGAATAAATAACTTCTTGGAATATCAGCAACTTAAATCAAGTATTACTAAAAAGTATAAAATTAAAGACGACGATTTAAAGCTACCAGATGTAGTTACCACTCTGATTAATTTTTCAATGAATAGAACTCTCTCCAAAATATACAAACTTTTATGTAATTTAGATAACAATATTGCCCTTCCAACAAAAAAATGGGATGCAGATTTGAGCATCAGCACAGATGAAAGCTTCTGGTCAGAACTTTGTCTAAACACCTTTAAACTGACAAAAAGTCCAAATCTGCAGCTAATCCATCTCAAAACTCTTCACAGAATTTACTACACTGGACAGAGGATGTTCAAGATGGGTCTCAGTAACTCAGACATTTGCGAGCACTGTGATAATAATCTACCCGACAGCTACATGCACGCACTGTGGTTCTGCACTCCTGTCAGGGCTCTCTGGCAGCAGGTATGTGCCGATTTATCAGTCTGGCTTAAGGTTTCAATCACTGCCTCACCGTCACTTTGTGTGCTTGGTGACATGAGTGCCATCGATATAGAAGAAGGATTAGCATCTATCATTTTCATAACTCTTTGTATTGCCAAAAAAACTATTTTAATAAATTGGAAAAACAAGAAAAATATAAACATAAGTCAACACAGAAATCTGCTGTTTGATCATATCAGCTTGGAAAAAATGTCAGCCCAAAGCTCAAGTAACTTTGAAAGAATTCAGTCTCTCTGGTCTCCTGTGGTTGACTCCATGACTTAGGGGGTGGAGGGCTTGGTCGTCGCTGCTCCTTGCCCTTCTGCCGTGGTTTGGGGTGGGGGTCGGGGCTTCCGGTGCCTGGCGGGGGCGGTGGGGGGCTCCGTTGGTCGGGGGGTCGGGTCCGGTGCCTGGGTGGGGCGGGCTGGGGCGCTGCGTGGTCCTCTGGGCTTGGGTGTGGGGGTGCGTGGTGGGGGGGTGGGGTGGTGGTCTGGCTTGGCTTGGGGGGGTGGTCCCTTTGCCTGTGCTGGGGGGGGTTGGCGGGGGGCCCTGCTCGGGTGGGGGGGCCCAGCGGCGCCGGATGGGCTGCCCATCTGCACCTGGGGCTGGGATCGGCCCTTCCCTGGCTCTGGGACGGGACGGGACAACCCTCTCGGGGCCCCCGGTCGCTCTGGGTGTCACCCGCTTCGGCTGCGGGGTCTGGGGTGGGGTGGGGTGGGGGGCTTGTCGGCCCTGTCCTGTGGGGGGGCGTTCTGGGGGGGAGGGGGGGCCCATTATTAGTACGGGTCGGGGGGGCTAGCGGGTCGGGGTCTCCGCTGAGGCAATCAGTGGTTGCCTCGGCCGGTTGGCCTCCTCGGTCCCGTAGAGGCCTGACCAGAGCTCTTCTAGGGCCGGCGTCTGGGGGTGGGGGCCTGGGCTTGCTCCGGGGGGGGGCGACGCTTTCTGGCTCCTCTCTCTCTGTGTGGGGTGGGTGGTGCCGGGCCTGGGGTGTCGGCGCCTCCGGGGGTGGGCCCCTGGGCTGGGTGGCCCTGGCCCCTTTGCTGGGGGTGGGCTGGGGGACGGCTGTTTGACCACCGGGGGACAGTCTACCAGCTGTCCCCAACTTACCCCCTTCCTTATATAACCTCATATTAGGGTGAGGGGGTGGGGGGTTTAGCCTGCGATGCGCCTTGGGGGGGGGCTACTTGGGAGTGGCCCCCCTCCTATGGTTGCCGTATGGAGTGGGCCCCCCCTCTTTCGGTTTTATTTGCACCTTAGACACGTAGGGTCCTTGGTAGGGGGGGTGCTTGGACATCACTGCCAGCAAGCAGCAGATGTCCTCCTGGCACCCTACCCGCCAATTTTAACCGCACCTTAGACATTTAGGGCCCCTTGGTGTGGAGGGTGAGGGGACATCACTGTGAGTAATCAGGAGATGTCCCCTTAGTGCCCTACTCGCCAATTTTAACTGCACCCCCCTTAGTACACACACCCCTCCCCCTTCAATATATACATTCAAACATAAACACACACACATGCACACAAACACCCTCTCAAACACCCATACACGCACACACATTTTACAAGGAAGGTGGGACCTGGGTCCATCTGTCCCCTACCCCGTCCCTGGTGGGGGGTGCGGGCCCCTTGGCGATGGCGGCCGTGTCCCTTGGGTGCCGGCTCCCTGGGCCCGGCGGTGCTCTCTCCGCACGGTGGGGGGGTTCATATTACACCTGAGCCGGGGGTGTTCGTGTCCCTGGGGGGTGGGTCCTGGTCCTTGCCCCTGGGCGCTGGGCCCCGCCAAACTTCCAACATGGCCGAGCCTGGTCGGGCCATATTTATAACATCCCTTATGGGCCGCCCTTTTTTCCCCGGGGTTCCCCCCTCCTGGGCGGGGGCGGCGGGCCCCTGCCTTGCTCCTACCTGGACCAACCGTGGGCCGGGTGGGTGGCTGCCTGGAGTGCGGAGCGGGTCTCCCTTGGGGGGTCCTGGCTCGTACCTGGGGTCGGGGCGGGGGGATGCCCGGAACTCCTGGGTGGTGGTGGGGTGCTCGTCTGGGGCTGTGGGCGTCCCTCTCCGGTGGGGCCCTGCGTTGGGCTCTTCCGGCGCGGCGGGGGGCTGCTTTCCTGGCTGGGCTGGGGCGGCGCTCTCTTTCCCTCTGCGCCTCCCTGCTCTCTGGCTCTGGGGGCCTCGCGGCGGTCCTGCTGGCCCTGGCCTGGGTGGCGGTCTTGGTCGCCCGGGGGGCGGTTGTTCCCTGCCTGTTCCCGTGTGGCGCTGGGGGAATTCCGGCTGCCGCTGCTGCTGCGGCGGGGGTATGGGTGTGGGGGTGGCTGGGCGCTCCTCCTCCTTCTTTTCACATTCCACCATCCATTTTAGAAGAACATAAACACTCACCTGAGCACAGGTGTTAGCTCACCTTTGCACTAATAGTTTGCATGATTGAATGAATGAAAGATTTCACACTAGTTGGTTTAAAGGCATAAGTATGCGTTCGTGAACACTATCTGTTTTGTGTGCATGTTGACATGTGGACATTTCTGCGGCTAGCAGGTGTGTTGATAATATTTGAGTGTGTGTGAACAGGCCCCGCCCTTTTTGTACTACATTTGAACCGTACCGTAACGATAAACAACCAGTAAACCTGCCTGCTCTATGCTGCTTCATGGTCTTACCCCCCTTCCCCTCCTATTATCACCCTCCTACCCCCCCCTCTCTCTAACGTCCCTCTCTCTTGTTCCCCTCTTTCCTTTTCCGTCCGGTCCAACACCAAAGATTTTCAAACATGATTGAAATTAATAAAGTTTGGCCTCAATTACAAAAGGGGTTTATTCAGACATACCTTTGGTTTGTCTGAAGATGAATAACCCCTCTTGTTAGAATAAAATATGTCCAACACAAGAGGCCCTCAGCTCTCATCTGTTTGCCTAGCTGTTGGACAGGACAAGTTAAAAAAAAAAAAAAAAAAAAAAAAAAAGATGACTCTAAATTTCCTCCAGATGTGAGTGTGATTGTGTTGCACTACAACAGACCAGCAACTTGTGCAAAATGTACCCCACCTTCATCCAACAGTGGCTGGGATAGGCTCCAGCAACCCAGTGACCCCAAATGAAATTAAGCGGGTTTGGAAAAAAATTGGATAACAACTTTAATTGGCTTTATGTTGATGAATGTTCATAGAAATGCATTAATGGGTACAGAGTACTGATACTAATCCTGGTCATTGTCAATTTTAAAAACATTAACTATAAATGTCCCTGTTTATTGTGGATTATTATGGGATAAATGTTCTTTCAACCCTTGTGCTATCCCAGGCACTTTAACATTGGGAGTGGGGTCATCTAGACCCCACTAGACAGTGCGCTGAACTTTTTTCTTCAATGATTTGTGATCTTCACTGGTGTCCATGGATTACATGAAATCTTTCCACCTTTATCCACCTTTGTCATGGTAGGGAGAACACGTCAATGTAAGGGTGGGGTCATGTAAGATAGCACAAGGGTTTAACTTACCACATAATTGTCCAATAAATAACTGGTAGATAACCAAAGTACATAAATTTGTTTTTATTTTTCTCTTAGGTCAACTTAATTTTAAAGAATACAAATGTACTAAATTAAACTAAATTAAACTATTTTAATTTAGATATTTTATTTTGTAAACTACTTTTCTCATGGATTGCCTCATATTTTTGTGTTTCAGTGTTGCTCCCCTCAATTCAAAAATTGTTGGGGGGGCAGATGCTGTGCCAGGAAGTTGGCCTTGGCAGGCCAGTCTGCAGTTTTTCGGAAAGCATTTTTGTGGTGGCTCCCTGATCAACAAGGAATGGGTGCTGACTGCGGCTCACTGTGTTGCTGGGTGAGAAAATGAAAAGCTGCTCATTGTAGTGAATAGTCAGGACTCGGATTTCACCCTGATTTGTGAAAGAAAGCAAATATCTGATTTGACGTAAGAAGGAAATCTCTGACATTCCTTAAACTCCTTAAACAGTCAACAAAATTTTAGATAAGAAATATTGCAAAATGCAAATATATGTTCAGGTAAATGATTTATTTTCTGATTGCAGAACAAGCACAAAGAAATTGTTGGTTTCTCTTGGCCGTCAGAATTTGGAAGGAAAGAACCCAAATGAGGTGTCCAGGCGCGTAGCCGCTATAATAGTTCACCCGGACTTTGATCTGCATGATCTGTGCTGGACGTTTGGACGGGGGCAAAGACTCGTGTCAGGTATGCTGCTTATTTTAAAAGTCTCTTTAAAGATAAGAGTTAAATTATTTATATATTTATTTATTTATTTTGCCCCAGGGAGACTCGGGTGGTCCCATGTTGACTAAGCAGGGTTCTGTTTGGATCCAATCTGGAATCGTCAGTTTTGGTATTGGCTGTGCTCGGCCCAATCTACCAGGAGTGTATTCTAGGGTTTTCCGTTACCAGACTTGGATCAAATCTCACATAAGCTCTCATGAGCCAGGCTTTGTCCAGTTCCCCTCCATGGAACCGGATCCAGACAGCAATTACACCTGTCCTGGCCTGCCAACTGCCACAGCTTTGCCTGTTACCAGTCCTACAAGCAGGTCAAACCTTGGTAATTACAAAACCAATTCATCTATGCATCCACTTGTTCACTGATTGATAAAAACCTGCCCATCTGGTGTGCACAAAAAGCCCACTTGGGCAGAGACAATCATTTCATTGTGTTATCTTCCAAAGACATTGTTATTTTTCATGATATAGACCCTTTAGGATCAAATGTTTGAGCTGCTTCACTGTCATCTATCTAACATGTTTTACATCAACAGAAGGGGTAAAGACAGTCCATTGATGTGGAATTATGGGAGAAGTCCTCGCAGAAGATTCCAACTTTCCCAACATAATTTACTATGTAATAATCTTTTAATTATGAATTATGAATGAAAAAAAATGTTGGAGCAATTATCATTACTGAGAAAGAGGGTCTAAGGTCAAAGATGCCCAGTTTAGCTTAGTCTGTAGGGTTTAGTTTAGCAATCAGCTATTGTATTTTGTGAATGATTTGATGTTTTTGTACATTTACCGGTCTGAAGCCGTTGAGATGATTGTGTTGTGATATTGGGCTATATAAATAAAATTGAATTGCATTGAATTAAATTGAATCAGAAAATTGATTAAGGTAAACATGACTGTCTATTTTTCTTGTACTGGGGCTCCATCCAAGAGCTGGGACCACTGGTTTCTTTGGTAATACTCTAAGACGTCATAGTTTAAAACCTTGGATGGCACAGAAGGTTGCCCTGCTTAAACCAGAACATGTCCAGGCCCGTCTAAAGTTTGCCAGTGACCATTTGTATGATCCAGAGGAGTCATGGGAGAAAGTCATGCGCTCAGATGAGACCAAAATAAAACTTTTTAGTCTCACTAAACAAAAATTTAGTTCCACTTGCCGTGTATGGATGAAGAAGAATGTTAAGTACCATCCTAAGAACACCATTCCTACTGTGAAGTATAGTGGTGGTAGCATCATGCTATGGGGGTGTTTTTTTTCACATGGGACAGAACGACTGTCCTGTCTTCAGGAGAGGATAACCGGGGTTATGTATTGCTAGATTTTGGGGAACAACCTCCTTCCCTCAGTTAGAGCCTGAGTAATAAGAAAGAAAGGCCACCCTCCATGATTTCTAAGTGGGAGAACTTGCAAAATCACAGGGGGTTCAAATACTTATTTGTTTCAGTGTAGCTACTTGTTCTACTCTACAAAAGTGGTAGCCATGTTTAATTGTTCAGATTCAGTTTATTTTAAGCTCCTTGTAGAACTTCTTGGGTTTTTTTTAAAAGCAGTTAGGCTGTTTTTGTTTTTTATTTTTTTTGACTAGGCCGTTTTCAAAGGGCAAATGTGGCCTGCCATGCCATTTTATGTGGCCCGCGAGAGCAAGTTTTTAATTTCTTAAAATAAAAAATAAAGATTGGGTGTGTATTTATTCATATCTAGGGGGAATCTGATTTGAAATATCGGATTGAGCAATTGTACATTAGTTTTTAAACACGGTCCATATTACCTAACTTGACAGAATCAAATTTAAAAGGATTTATGTTAGAGTAACAGGCAAACATATGTTTTCTATGCAACTGTAATTGTCACTTTAAAAATTTATAATAAATAAGTAAAAGAGTTATTTAGCATTAAGGAGTAGTTACATTTTTTTATTACATTTAGTTACATGTATAAGTTACATTTGGCTCTTTGAGGACAACCACTATGCCGATGTGGCCCTTGGTGAAAATGAGTTTGACACCCCTGCACCAGTGGATCTACAAACCACCAGCTCCTAAAGACATGAAAATCATGAACAACACTTTATTTTTAATGTACTTCCATTACATAACAGTATATTACATATGTGCCAGTTTGTGACTCATTTAGTCTTTTTATCTATTTATTTTTGCTAAAAATCCTCCTAATAAATGCACTATGTGAGTCATGAAGTACGCCTGCTCAAGGCAGAGGGCGCTGGTAATCTCACAGAATGTGACACTGCGGCTAAAGAATAGTAGAATTAGTGGTTGCAGGTCAAGTGAAGCTGTCCAATTGTTCTTTAAAATTGTTTAGCATCAGTTTCTAAATGGAGGATTACGTGTCTAAACTGTGGAGACACGTCACTGACAGTGATCTGGCTTGAAACAGAAAGACTTTTAAAACAGTTCTACACTTCTACAAACAGGTTATCCATGTGTTTCTTCAGAAGGAGCGGTGAACGGACTTCATTTATAAGTAAATCTAAGTCAAAAATACCACATTTGGGGATTTTTTTTGGTAACACTTTATATTAAGATTCCTTAACAAGCTTTGTTAACACATTAACAAGCATTATAAATTAATTTATAGGGTGTTAGTAAGACATTTATTAGTACAATAAGTCTAATAAGGTTTATTAAATTACTTAGTTAACACATTTACAAGCATTATTATTAGGATGTTTTCAAGATGCTAATGATGCATTTACTGATATTATAGGTGCTTAACAAATGTGTGAGTGTTAATAAACTTAATAAGATTTATTAACAACCTTTGTTAACAAATTAAGAAGTATTATTATTGTTTGGGGTTCTAGTAAGATATTTATTAGCATTATAGATGCCTGACACAAGCCGAAGTGTTCATAAGCTTAATAAGTTTTATTAACGTAACAAATTAATAGGCTTTATTAATGTGTCAGATGCTAGGAAGATATTTATTAGCATTATAGATGTCTTGCAAATACCTGAAAGTGTTAATAAGATTTATTAACATCTAAAGTCAGACCATTGTCTTCTGAATCCGTATTACTAAACTGCTTATAAGCTTTACAAATGTATTAATTAACTTTGTTAATAGTTTATTAATTGTTTTGCAGCACCTCATCTAAAGTGAGGACGTTTTTTTACCACAAACAACCCCAAAGCATAAAGATTGTAAAAAGAACTTTATGACATTAAAACAGACTAAACATACACAAATCGTTCTGTAAAAGATATATAAAAATTTAATTCAGACAAATAATTTTTTTTTAAACATATATACTGGTGTTGGATGACTAGCATCATAGCTAATAAGGATAAAGTATTAGCATCTATCCTGAGTGAAACATTCATTGCAAATCCCATCACCAGGAGACAATTCTCTGCATTCAATGCCAACTGCATTCAACCACTGTTGCCTTGCTTCAAAGTCCACAAGAAAGTAAGTTGCACAAGCCAGTAACTTTTGAAGAACGAAGACAATAAACCTACAGGAGCCATGCTAAAGCTAACACGCTAACCTGCCCATCTATGAATCAAAGATGGGCAGGTTAACTAATGTCACCATTGGCTAATGAATCTGTCAATCAAACTCAACAGCAAACCAGGCATGCTCGCTTTCAGCCAATTGAATGGCCTCTTAGACTTTGCTTTCACACAGGTGACGAAAAAAGCCCCGCCCATCTTTGATTCTGCACCGGTCGGTCGTTAGCGTGTTAGCTTTAGCATGGCTCCTGTAGGTTTATTGTCTTCGTTCTTCAAACATGACTGGCTTGTGTAACTTTCTTGTGGACTTTGAAGCAAGCCAACAGTGGTTTAATGCTGTTGACATTGAATGCAGAGAATTGTCTCCTGGTGATGGGATTTGCAATGAATGTTTCACTCAGGATAGATGCTAATACTTTATCCTTATTAGCTATGATGCTAGTCATCCAACACCAGTATATATGTTTTTTATAAAAAATTATTTGTCTGAATTAGATTTTTATATATCTTTTAATTACAGAACGATTTGTGTATGTTTAGTCTGTTTTAATGTCATAAAGTTCTTTTTACAATCTTTATGCTTTGTGGTTGTTTGTGCTAAAAAACGTCCACACTTTAGATGGGGTGCTGCAAAACAATTAATAAACTATTAACAAAGTTAATTAATACATTTGTAAAGCTTATAAGCAGTTTAGTAATATGGATTTAGAAGACAATGGTCTTCCTAGCATCTGACACTTTAATAAAGCCTATTAATTTGTTAAGTTAGTTAACAAAACTTATTAAATTCAGGAACACTTAGGCTTGTGTGAGACATCTATAATGCTAATAAATATCTTACTAGAACCCCAAACAATAATAATACTTCTTAATTTGTTAACAAAGGTTGTTAATAAATCTTATTAAGCTTATTAACACTGACACATTTGTTAGGCACCTATAATATCAGTAAATGCATCATTAGCATCTTGAAAACATCCTAATAATAATGCTTGTAAATGTGTTAACTAAGTAATTTAATAAACCTTATTAGACTTATTGTACTAATAAATGTTTTACTAACACCCTATAAATTAATTTATAATGCTTGTTAATGTGTTAACAAAGCTTGTTAAGGAATCTTAATATAAAGTGTTACCTTTTTTTTTTCTGTACTACATTTTGTACACAGAAGAAAATGTTGAAACCAAATTTTATACAACACTTTTTAACTGGTGCCAATCAAATGGTGAATGGGTAACTCTTTGGGGGTTCACATGTTTGTAAATCTTACTGATAACGTCAGTGGCTCACCAGCCTTGAACCTCACCTCACTAGAATGGACCTTTATAATATGGAAGGCAGGACTTTTTCTGCATCGTTATGAGGTTTGGTTTGTTTGGTCTTGTTTTTTTTATTCTTGTTCTGTTTTTCATGTGCTTTTCCCTCTTTCCAGTCTCTCCTGATTTCTTTAGTTAAACATCGTCTGTGTATTTAGACATGAAGTGCGTACAAGCATCATCTGGCATCATGTCCATTCTGCTAGGCTTCAAATGAAGTGTTTGTTCTTTATTTTGAATATTTTTTATTTAATGATTTACTCATTTTAGGCACATTCCTTAGCATATTTTGCAAAGCTAAGATAATGCATTTAAGGTGTAGGACACAATACGTATTTCAATAAAAAAAACTTGCAGCAAAGAAACATCCTTTGAAGAAAAAAATACACAAAACAAAAGATTTAGCATAGTTTGCTCAAAAAGTAAAAGCTAGGCATTAATACAAAGCTCAATGGGTGTTGACATCCACAGCAGATGAGACGAATGGGATTTAGGCCTCTGGGGGGGCTCCTGTATCTGGATCTTCATCTGGATCCGCTGCATTTGCATTTTCATTAATCATTTGACTGTATTTGCTCTTAAAGAATCCAGCCTGAAAAAAAAAGCATTTATGTATATCCTAAAAAGACTTTTTGCACTTAATAGATCAGGAAAAGCCATCAATGGTCATGTTTTGCTGTTAGCTTTCTTTATCTAAATTGTCTCTCACCTTATAAAGGCCAGCAGTAACCAAGGCCACAAATGCCAACCCTCCCAGAGATCCTCCAACAATCTCTTTAGTGAAATCTGGCTCAGAGTAAACCTCCACTTCTGCTTCAAGCTGAAAGGGGAAGCAACAAAATGTTAAAATCATTTACAAGTGTCTTTTAAATCAAGAACAGAGAATATTCAGTCACCTTGCGAACAGGAGGCTTGTGGGTGGAAGTTGTGGAGAAAAAGATGTACTGATCTTGGTCGTATTCAAGACTGACTGTGCTGATCAGGAGGAATCTGGAGGAAGAAAGTCCAATCTGAGAGAAAGAAAAGAATTCCAGGTTAAACTTTTAGTTTTATTTAAGTAAAACTATACTTACAGGACTACATCTTGGATTCAAGAAAGAATATTTTACAGTATAATAACAGGGCATCCTTGCATGTCACTGACCTGTTCTATCCACCCTGAAGTCAGATTGGCAGAGATGGTATGTGTTATTTTCTCCTGTTTTTCCATGAACCTTCTGCACTTGAATGTCCTGCATGTGGCTACAGAGCAGTCCTGTAGGTGATAAAGGCAAAGAAAGCTGAACTGGAATTCATTTTTAGTCTAATAACAACAATAACAGGTACATCACTTACCACTATTTTGGTCTTCTTTACTTGATCAATAAAGTCAGTGATGGTCGGTTTATCGTCTTTGACACTTTGACAATCTGGAATCTGAAGGAAGACAGGATTAATCGCTTCATCTAAAGTCATGACGGGAGTCTAAGACTTATTCCTAAGATCAGGGTAAATACTCTTGAACAGTGATCCCCAACCTTTTTCAGGTCACAGGCCGGTTTAATGTCCCACTATGTTTTCATGAACTGGTCCTTTTTCTTTTTACTTCCAGATTCTATTAAGGGTTGAAGGTCAAGTTTATCTTAATCCTCTGTAAAATTTCTGCAACTGGTCTAAGTTTTGTTACTTTATTTGAACTCTATATTTTGTGTAGGAACCATTAAAATGTGTTCTAGAATTTCCTTAACCCATAACTGTCAAAGTGGAAACTAAAAATCCCACGTCAACTTAATCATCATTTGACTTTTAATGTGTGATGGATAAATACAAAAACTGGTATTTTCTTCATATAATAATAACAATAAATTTCTACTTCAAATAAAAATCTATTGTAGTTACCATTTTTGGCTTTTATATCTCACCTGCAGAGTTTCCCCATCTCCCCAAATGTCTTTGTCTCCGAGTTTTATAGGAACCTCGATCACAACAGTCAGATTTAATGCCCTGAAATTGTTTGTAACCTGAAAAAAATAATTTCAAAGGCTTTAATCTATAATCACCAGATATCTTTGACAGTAAATCAACTTCAAAGTTGAACATATCCTAAAACCGTACATAAGCCATTTACCTCTGCAGATTGTTGGAATGGTTTCTTCAGGTCTTTTCCAAAAGAGAAGTTCCTGTAGATGTGGGACCTAACAAACATTACACAGTTAATTTTTATTTTTGCTAAAACCGTGCGTTAATTTTTAGTTTTTCAGGAAACTAGTGAAGTTGAGCTGTGACAAGACGAACCCCTCGATTGTAACCAGAATGCTGTACTTCACATCAATCTCCTTTTTCTTGTAGAGTTCACTCAAAGAGGAGTGCTGCTGATTCCCACTGGGAAATTGAACAGCATGTCAGCACATATGTTGGATGCATTAATTATATGTGATAGGATAAATACCTGGAGGCATTAGCAGTGATGGAGATCTGTCTGCCAACTTGACTGTTGGTTTCAATCCCATAGGAAACTATAAAAATAGCCTTAAAAAACAAACAAATGAAACATCAGGTGGAATCTTCCTTTGAATTTCTCCTTTGCAGTGAAAAAAATGGTCTTAACCTTGGATTTGCTTTTGAAAATTGGTTTATCAACCGTGCAGAGCGTGTTTCCCCGACTTTGACCATCCTCACTGTCTGAAGAGTTGCATTCAATTCTCCCCTGTTTAAAAAAATACTTCAATCAAAGCTAAATCGAGAGGAAAATGAAAAACTAAAAGCGATCTTGATGTCTTACCTTAATGATGGTGAACTTCCTGTAGGAGATTCCAGCTGGGTATGTGAGAGTAACATGGCTGTTGTATGAGTTTTCCTCTCTGTTCTCCAGTGATACGGTTACATTCACAAGTTCATCGATGCCCACTTTAACCAACGCAGAGCTGACAGAAAAACCAAAATGAACATTATAGCCATTCTCAAGCATCCCAAGAAAACATTTTTGTTCAAATCCTGGCTACAAGACGGATGCTTAACTAGCAGATGTGTGGATTTTGCTTTAAGCAGAGAAATAAAAATCCTCTTTAAATGCATTTTAACCTAACAAGTAAAAATGATCTCTTTCTATTTTAAAAACATAATCATAATATGAATCCTGGATGATTTATTTTGAAACATATGTATTTTTTCAAATGTTTTGCCATAGTTTAATTTGATTAAATTTGATTTTCAATGTGCAGGTCCAACAACAATTATGTTTTAGACATACCTGATCAAAAGGGATCATTTACAAAGCATCTTAAAAAGTCAAACATACACTAAACTCACCAATTGTTATTTTTTATTTATTAAAATGCATGTAAATAGATTAACCACGATACAGATTAAATTTGAGTTTAACAACATGCAAATATGAAAATCTGTCCACATTTTACAGTCATGAAACACTTTGATATTTATTTTGAAGTGAAAAGCCCATTGCTACCTGAAAATGTCAAAGTCTTTGCACCTTCAGTTTTTTTAAGTTAACCCTTGTGCTATCCTAGGCACTTTAACATTGGGAGTTGGGACATCTAGACCAGTGTTTTTCAACCTTTTTTGAGCCACGGCACACTTTAACCTTGACAAAAATCCCGCGGCACACCAGCGTCCCAAAAAAAAAAAAAATCGGAAACTCATAGACAGACCCCCCCCCCCCCCCCCGCAATCTCATGTGTATTTTTGTGATAATTGTGGGAGAAAAAACAGGAAGTTGCAGCTGTTTTTTCTAAAAGATGAAATAAAAGTTAAGTTAGAAAATTGAAAAACTGTTTCATGTGTGTTTGTTGTGGTTTCAAGACATTTCACAAGGACGACTCATTGTGCGCTGATACGCTGTCACTTTAACCCAATGCATCATGGGAGATGTAGTGTGAAAACTGCCAGAAAAGGGCAGAAAGACTAGCGTCTTTGTATGGAGTCCTGTATTGTTCATAATTAAATAAATAAATATTTAATTAAATAAATAAATATGATCTCATACAAATACACCTCGACACATCCACAGTGTTACAAGAAATTGGGCTGTTTTGGTTCTAAATTTGCGGATAAAAGTTGCTTTGGGCGAGTGTGCATAATTCAGGTGATTTTGTGGTCGGTTCGGCAATTTTCATCTTCTCATGAACGTATAGTACTGGTCTAAGTTAGGCTGAGTGGTTGTTGGAGTTCCACTAAGCTTCTATGAACTGGAGTTTCCATGAACGCACCAGGCCGCCGTTGGAGGGGCAACAAGCTAATGTTTTTAGCCTTATAGCCACATGGAGCGGTTGCTTGTGCTTATCTCAGTAACAATGCATGGATGCACAATGTACATGGGGAGTGTTAAGATGTCCGAAACGTCATCGCAGGAAAGATTCAACATTTTCTTTGAGAGGGAAAAATAAAATCAGAGGACCTGATTATAATCATTGTCTCATTGAAAATAGAAAAATATCATAAGGTTCAGGAGGCCCGAGCAGGCTTGTCCCGCTTTGCACAGCTGCCTGGTCTCACTCTCTGTCGGTCCGCCAGCTCGCCTCCTGCGAGCTGACATAAGGCACGATGTGAGCTCTGAGTGAATGGCGTGAATGAGGAGTGTTTCAACCGGGGACTGAAAGATGTTGACGACCGGAGCTCCTTTGTGGTTTGGTCCACACAAACCCTCAAACTACAAAAACAGAGTTGTCGATGAGCCAGGTGCTGGACCACAGTGTATGTCAATCAGTGGTGGGCTGGTGATGACTGGTGGATTACAGGGGGCGGGGCCTACCTGGGTGCGCGTTGGCTGAACGTTCTCCTCCGGCTGAGTGTATGAGCAGGCTGCGCTATTTTTGTTCGAGCTGTAACCATTCTGACAAGGTTGATAAAAGCCAATAAAAGCCCTGCATCATCTAAGTACGGTGGCCGAGAGGTGCAAGACACGCTTACATTTAAGATACAGCAACAGCAAATCCCAGTACAAATGAACAAATCACGAAACACAACAGCAAATCATGAAACACAACAGCAAATCATGAAACACATCAGCAAATCACGAAACACAACAGCAAATCATGAAACACATCAGCAAATCACGAAACTCAACAGCAAATACTGAAACACAACAGCAAATCATGAAACACAACAGCAAATACTGAAACACAACAGCAAATCATGAAACACAACAGCAAATACTGAAACACAACAGCAAATCATGAAACACAACAGCAAATACTGAAACACAACAGCAAATCACAAATCACAACAGCAAATCATGAAACACAACAGCAAATACTGAAACACAACAGCTAATACTGAAACACAACAGCAAATACTGAAACACAACAGCAAATCATAAAACACAACAGAAAATACTGAAACACAACAGCAAATCATGAAACACAACAGCAAATACTGAAACACATCAGCAAATACGGAAACACAACAACAAATCACGAAACACAACAGCAAATCACGAAACACAACAGCAAATCATGAAACACATCAGCAAATCACGAAACACAACAGCAAATCATGAAACACATCAGCAAATCACGAAACACAGCAGCAAATAATGAAACACAACAGCAAATCACGAAACACAACTGCAAATCACGAAACACAACAGCAAATCATGAAACACATCAGCAAATCACGAAACTCAACAGCAAATACTGAAACACAACAGCAAATCATGAAACACAACAGCAAATACTGAAACACAACAGCAAATCATGAAACACAACAGCAAATACTGAAACACAACAGCAAATCATGAAACACAACAGCAAATCACAAAACACAACAGCAAATCATGAAACACAACAGCAAATACTGAAACACAACAGCAAATCATGAAACACAACAGCAAATACTGAAACACAACAGCAAATCACAAATCACAACAGCAAATCATGAAACACAACAGCAAATACTGAAACACAACAGCTAATACTGAAACACAACAGCAAATACTGAAACACAACAGCAAATCATAAAACACAACAGAAAATACTGAAACACAACAGCAAATCATGAAACACAACAGCAAATACTGAAACACATCAGCAAATACGGAAACACAACAACAAATCACGAAACACAACAGCAAATCACGAAACACAACAGCAAATCATGAAACACATCAGCAAATCACGAAACACAACAGCAAATCATGAAACACATCAGCAAATCACGAAACACAGCAGCAAATAATGAAACACAACAGCAAATCACGAAACACAACTGCAAATCACGAAACACAACAGCAAATCATGAAACACATCAGCAAATCACGAAACTCAACAGCAAATACTGAAACACAACAGCAAATCATGAAACACAACAGCAAATACTGAAACACAACAGCAAATCATGAAACACAACAGCAAATACTGAAACACAACAGCAAATCATGAAACACAACAGCAAATACTGAAACACAACAGCAAATCACAAAACACAACAGCAAATCATGAAACACAACAGCAAATACTGAAACACAACAGCAAATCATGAAACACAACAGCAAATCATGAAACACAACAGCAAATCATAAAACACAACAGAAAATACTGAAACACAACAGCAAATCATGAAACACAACAGCAAATACGGAAACACAACAGCATATCATGAAACACAACAGCAAATCACGAAACACATCAGCAAATACGGAAACACAACAACAAATCACGAAACACAACAGCAAGAACTGAAACACAACAGCAAATCACAAAAGACAACAGCAAATACTGAAACACAACTGCAAATCACGAAACACAACAGCAAATCATGAAACACATCAGCAAATCACGAAACACAACAGCAAATCATGAAACACATCAGCAAATCACGAAACACAACAGCAAATACTGAAACACAACAGCAAATCACGAAACACAACTGCAAATCACGAAACACAACAGCAAATCATGAAACACATCAGCAAATCAAGAAACACAACAGCAAATACTGAAACACAACAGCAAATCATGAAACACAACAGTAAATACTGAAACACAACAGCAAATCATGAAACACAACACCAAATACTGAAACACAACAGCAAATCATGAAACACAACAGCAAATACTGAAACACAACAGCAAATCATGAAACACAACAGCAAATACTGAAACACAACAGCAAATCATGAAACACAACAGCAAATACGGAAACACAACAGCAAATCATGAAACACAACAGCAAATCACGAAACACATCAGCAAATACGGAAACACAACAGCAAATCACGAAACACAACAGCAAGAACTGAAACACAACAGCAAATCACAAAACACAACAGCAAATACTGAAACACAACAGCAAATCATGAAACACAACAGCAAATCATGAAACGCAACAGCAAATCATGAAAGGCAACAGCAAATACTGAAACACAACAGCAAATCGTGAAACACAACAGCAAATACTGAAACACAACAGCAAATCATGAAACACAACAGCAAATACTGAAACACAACAGCAAATCATGAAACACAACAGCAAATACTGAAACACAACAGCAAATCATGAAACACAACAGCAAATACTGAAACACAACAGCAAATCACGAAACACAACAGCAAATACTGAAACACAACAGCAAATCACGAAACACAACAGCAAATACGGAAACACAACAGCAAATCATAAAACACAACAGCAAATCACGAAACACATCAGCAAATACGGAAACACAACAGCAAATCACGAAACACAACAGCAAGAACCGAAACACAACAGCAAATCACAAAACACAACAGCAAATACTGAAACACAACAGCAAATCATGAAACACAACAGCAAATCATGAAACGCAACAGCAAATACTGAAACACAACAGCAAATCATGAAACACAACAGCAAATCATGAAACACAACAGCAAATACTGAAACACAACAGCAAATACTGAAACACAACAGCAAATCATGAAACACAACAGCAAATACTGAAACACAACAGCAAATCATGAAACACAACAGCAAATACTGAAACACAACAGCAAATCACGAAACACAACAGCAAATACTGAAACACAACAGCAAATCATGAAACACAACAGCAAATCATGAAACACAACAGCAAATCATGAAACGCAACAGCAAATACTGAAACACAACAACAAATACTGAAACACAACAGCAAATCACGAAACACAACAGCAAATCACGAAACACAACAGCAAATCATGAAAATTACAGAGTCCTGAAACAAATACCGAATTACAAAAAAATAACCCTGTTACAAATGACCAAAACCAGAACACAGCTAGGAACGCAGAGACATGGCTTCTTACAGAAATGGACGTTATATAAAACTAATTGTGTATGATTTTTTAAATGTTATTAATTACTGTTTTCTTTATGTGGACATTTTGAATACATAAAACAGTCCTGAAGCAGTCTTGCTAGAGTGGTCTTAACGGAGAGGGAATACCCTTAATACCGGAAAAGCAAAAACTTTACCTTGTTAAACGTTGTTGTCATTTTTATTGTAGTAATGCAATTGAAGAAATGCTTTTGGACTGTCTCATGTATTGAAAATGTCCACATAAAAAAGACAGTAATAAGGAAATGTAAAAAATAATACACAATTAGTTTTATATTACGTCATTTCCGGGATTCAGGACGTTCCGTTTCAGTTAGACGCCGTTTCTCCGCTTTCCTTGTTGTTTCTGGATTTGTTCATTTGTATCGAGATTGTTTTTGTGATTCAGTATTTGTTAGTTTTCACCCAAAATTGCTTTTGTGTTTCAGGACTCTGTCATTTGTTCCGTGCTTTGCTGTTGTGTTTCAGTATTTGTTAATTTGTTCCGATATTGTTATTAGTGCTTTGTGATTTATTAGTTGGGGATTTATTGTTGGTTGTGTCCTAAATAAAAATGTCTCTTGCACCTCCCGGCCACCGTAGGTTTCATGATTTGCTGTTGTGTTTCGTGATTTGCTGTTGTGTTTCGTGATTTGCTGTTGTGTTTCAGTATTTGCTGTTGTGTCTCGTGATTTGCTGTTGTGTTTCGTGATTTGCTGTTGTGTTTCGTGATTTGCTGTTGTGTTTCAGTATTTGCTATTGTATTTCATGATTTGCTGTTGTGTTTCATGATTTGCTGTTGTGTTTCAGTATTTGCTGTTGTGTTTCGTGATTTGCTGTTGTGTTTCAGTATTTGCTGTTGTGTTTCGTGATTTGCTGTTGTGTTTCAGTATTTGCTGTTGTGTCTCGTGCTTTGCTGTTGTGTTTCAGTATTTGTTAATTTGTTCCGAGATTGTTATTAGTGCTTTGTGATTTATTAGTTGGGGATTTATTGTTGGTTGTGTCCTAAATAAAAATGTCTCTTGCACCTCCCGGCCACCGTAGGTTTCATGATTTGCTGTTGTGTTTCGTGATTTGCTGTTGTGTTTCGTGATTTGCTGTTGTGTTTCAGTATTTGCTGTTGTGTCTCGTGATTTGCTGTTGTGTTTCGTGATTTGCTGTTGTGTTTCGTGATTTGCTGTTGTGTTTCAGTATTTGCTGTTGTATTTCATGATTTGCTGTTGTGTTTCAGTATTTGCTGTTGTGTTTCAGTATTTGCTGTTGTGTTTCAGTATTTGCTGTTGTGTTTCGTGATTTGCTGTTGTGTTTCAGTATTTGCTGTTGTGTTTCGTGATTTGCTGTTGTGTTTCAGTATTTGCTGTTGTGTCTCGTGATTTGCTGTTGTGTTTCGTGATTTGCTGTTGTGTTTCGTGATTTGCTGTTGTGTTTCAGTATTTGCTATTGTATTTCATGATTTGCTGTTGTGTTTCATGATTTGCTGTTGTGTTTCAGTATTTGCTGTTGTGTTTCAGTATTTGCTGTTGTGTTTCAGTATTTGCTGTTGTGTTTCGTGATTTGCTGTTGTGTTTCAGTATTTGCTGTTGTGTTTCGTGATTTGCTGTTGTGTTTCGTGATTTGCTGTTGTGTTTCAGTATTTGCTGTTGTGTTTCAGTATTAGCTGTTGTGTTTCAGTATTTGCTGTTGTGTTTCGTGATTTGCTGTTGTGTTTCAGTATTTGCTGTTGTGTCTCGTGATTTGCTGTTGTGTTTCGTGATTTGCTGTTGTGTTTCGTGATTTAATGTTGTGTTTCAGTATTTGCTATTGTATTTCATGATTTGCTGTTGTGTTTCATGATTTGCTGTTGTGTTTCATTATTTGCTGTTGTTTTTCAGTATTTGCTGTTGTGTTTCAGTATTTGCTGTTGTGTTTCGTGATTTGCTGTTGTGTTTCGTGATTTGCTGTTGTGTTTCAGTATTTGCTGTTGTGTTTCGTGATTTGCTGTTGTGTTTCAGTATTTGCTGTTGTGTTTCGTGATTTGCTGTTGTGTTTCAGTATTTGCTGTTGTGTTTCGTGATTTGCAGTTGTGTTTCATGATTTGCTGTTGTGTTTCAGTATTTGCTGTTGTGTTTCAGTATTTGCTGTTGTGTTTCAGTATTTGCTGTTGTGTTTCGTGATTTGCTGTTGTGTTTTTGTATTTGCTGTTGTGTTTCGTGATTTGCAGTTGTGTTTCAGTATATGCTGTTGTGTTTCGTGATTTGCTGTTGTGTTTCGTGATTTGCTGTTGTGTTTCAGTATTTGCTGTTGTGTTTCGTGATTTGCTGTTGTGTTTCATGATTTTCTGTTGTGTTTCATGATTTGTTCATTTGTACTGGGATTTGCTGTTGCTGTTTCTTAAATTTAAGCGTGTCTTGCACCTCTCGGCCACCGTATCTAAGGCTTCTGGAAATGAACCCAAACGGCAGAAAAGGGTTCTGACTTTGCAGAGGCTCTGGGAGTTTTAAAACAGCGTCAATTATTCGCTGATTTTTGTTATTCGCGGGGGGGGGGCGTGAGGAACTAAACCCCCGCGATTACGGGGGATTACTGTAATGTTTCATATATTCACCATGCTTTTTTTAGGCTATGTATTAATTAGTATACTTTTAATTAATATTTTAAATAATAAGAAAAATAATAATAATGACAGTTAAAAACCGCTAAATATTTTAAAAAGCAGCCCAAATTTTATAGACCCGCCCAATGCCAATTTTAGCCGCCCAACATAACCAAAAGAAGCCCAATTGGGCGGAAACCCGCCCAATCTGGCAAGACTGTTTGCATCTTCTGCAGCAGACAGATAGTTTGTCTCTATTTGATCTGTAATGTCAGCAAAGCCTCGCGGATATTGCTGAAATATGTCATCTCTTGACTGGCACACCGCTGAGCGGGTATCGTGGAATATGAGTCGATTTCCATGGATCAGCAAATGAGCGTTTAGATCCCGCCCACTTTCACTGAATGACAGAGGCTACGTTCACACTGCAGGGCTTAATGCTCAATTCGGTTTGCTAGACCGTTCACATTTCCAAGTAAATCCGAACTTTTGTGATCTCCAGTGTGACCGTGACACGACCCAAACGAGACCCGCATGCGCAGAAGCCAGAAGAATACTCAACGGTGAACGACGTCACTCGTTTGCGGAGCCAACGTTAACAATGGATGTCAACAACAGTGTTGTCAAAAGCGGAGCTCTTTTTGTAATATTAAATTTATTTTCACGAAGGAGCAGCACAATTACAATCTTCTCATTTTAAGAAGGCAATGGAGTCGGGATCGTCTGTACCCACTGTTGTGGAATGGAAATGTGTATGTGTTGGAGCCGCTCGCCCGCGTGTGTGCAAGCGCGTGCCGCGATAGAGAATAGGGGGGGGGGGGGCAGTGTTGCGCGCATTCATGTTGTGTGTTACGGAGGACGGTAATAAAAGAAGGTTTCCCCCAGAATAAATGCTATGGACTCTTTATTAACCCGTTCTGGAGAATCTAAGGGTCAGAACAGGGAGGAGGAGGAGGATCGCCTCGGGTCCCCCGCGCTTGAGCACGGTCAAAGGGGAGAAAGAAAAAAAAGTTATCGCGGGAAAGGTTCAACACCACGCTCTGCCATTTATCTGGAAATTTTTTCAAAAACCGCCCAGTTGCAATAAGAGCCCTGGAGTTTGGCCTGAAAAGAGCGATCAGCCCAAATCTTAATCCAATCGGGGATCTCGCTTCCCTTTCACTGACTGGTCTCAGCAGCATCGTCCACCATGGTTGATGTTTACGTTCTCTTTCCCGCCTACTTCAACGCAAAATGATGACGTTTGTTGCGTGTCGATGACGTACAGTTCGGAATCAAGTCGCCTGGCCGGTCAGACGGCGGTCGCAATTGAAAAGAACGGCTACAATTCGGAATCAGGCCGGCAAACCCACGGGGCCTGGGTCGCAATTGAAAAGATCGGATCTGTGTCATTCAGACTGTCATGAAAAGATCGGAATAGACCTTTTTCACACTTCCGCATTTTTCGACCGGAAATACGTCAATGACGTGTAAAACAACTTCCTGTTAGCGTAGCAGCAGATATGAAGAATGGCAGAGTCGAAGAGTTGCAGTCTCTGTTGCGTTCCAGGCTGTTCGTCTTCCAACCAAAAACAGCCTTACCTTTCATTTCATTATTTTCCTGTGGATCCAAACCTGAAACCCAAATGGATATAGGCGATCCGAAGAGATGAAGGGCATAGTTTTAATGTAAACACAGGTAGCACCCTCTGCTGCCGGCACTTACTAACTTCGCTCCGGGATTGTGGTGCGGCTGCGTCGTTCGTCGCCTGAAGAGTGGTGTTGCCCCGAGTATTTTCCCTTGGAACAACTTTACTGATCCTTTGAGAAGGGAGTCAGAATATGACAGAACTTCAAACGTCAGGCTATGCAGCTAAGCTGTGAAGATACTAGCGACATGGTGGCTAAGCTAAGACAGTAAAGATGGATCACGACTACGTGACACACCCACCTGCAGGTAAGGTTGTTCATAATGTGTTTGGTTAACGTTAGTCAACTATGTGTACCGTTATTGGATACATGCATTTCTACCTGAACAAATTAATATTTATAATAAAAGATGTTCATGCTCTCACCTATTTTAATTACATGTATTTAATCACTTTTGAGCATTTTGTCATTTTGTAATTTCCTTAACAAAAATAAATGAAATGTATTTGTAATTAAATACTTAACATACTTTTCAAAACATGATTACTGTGTTGTGTTGAAAGGTAGCATTAATATATTAAGACTGATTTTTAATTTCTTTATCTTCACAGGTGCTCTGGATGAGGCTTTGGATTACATCCATGACTTAGAAGCCAAGTTCCTTTGCTGGAGCCAGGAGACGATGTCATGGCGGACAAAAGTTCCTCGTTCAAGACCTCCTAACTGACATTGGATCTAAGATCATCATTCCACCTTTTAAGCTTTCAACTCAATTCAGCAAGGAGGAAACAGAACAAACCGCAGCCATCACCCGCCTCAGAATTATGGTGGAAAGAGTGATCAGTAGGATAAAGTCCTTTCACATCAGGAACTCTCTGTGCCGCTCACACTGATGGGCAGTGTGAATCAGATCTGGCTTAACCGCCGTGTTTTGGCAAATTATCATGGACTTTTTTGTTTTGAAGAGTGAATTAATGTTTGGTATGTAAATAATGTATAATGTGCAAATAGTATGGAAAAATTTAGTGTTTCCACATATTCTTAAAATCTAATTAAATATAATTGTTATATTCGTAATGTTTTTCTGTTGAAATGTGACTGACTACACAAAAAAATTAGATGAACAAATAAAACAATTTTGGTCAAAATTGTGCCTCGTTTAATTTTTTGGTATGCAAATAACATCAAACATTTACAATAAAAAATAACATTACAGATCAACAGTAAGACAGAAGGCTGAACTGATTGTTAAAGACAAGATAAGTGTAATTTAAGGTATGCATTCATGCATTTGCCACAATATATATCCAAGTTCTCTTTCATTCCATCTCAGAAACCCATCCAACACAACCATGAGAGGTTGGGGCTGCACCTGGCATAATCTGCTTCCAGATGCCATCATATGGATCTGGCTGTGGTCCTACACAAGAGAAACACAACACACAAAAGTTAGACATAAGTGCATAACTACATTTCAATTTAATTCATTATATCTGCTGTAACCATAATTTGGTTAGTCATAAGATTAAAAAAAAAAAAAAACTTAACTTGCTCACAAAGCAACAAAAAGTTAATTACCTGTATATGCCTTGTACAGTGTGGACCTCTGACCGTCCCTGCCAACTGTTTTGGGTTTTTGCACCATCAGCTCACTAACCGGTTCAGGATGGATTCCCTTATAAGTAAAAGGCAGAAAGCAATTAAAGTCTGTAGTAACTACTTGGGGTGTTTTTATAATAATTTAGAGTTGTTATGGATACACATACGTTCTTAAAAAATAATGACAATATGATCACAAACCCACCTGTGCCATCTTTGCAAGCCACTCGTGCAGGCCAGGGGGGTGGAGCAGCCTGCAGACCCAGCTGTGAATAATGTGCGGTCTGGAACAGGATGGCAACTATGTGATTGCAAAATCCTTTACCAGCCACACAACTGCAGAAGAAAGCTTTCAGGTTGGCACTTTCTGCGTCCAGTGATATCTAGACACAATAAATTATATAGGTTAAAATTAGGACATACTTATGTTGCTACATCAATGTTCAGAATGACATGAAACTATAACTGTCAATAGGGTGACCAGATTTGAGTTTGTAAAAAAGAGGAGTGAAGTGAGTTTGTGAGATATTTCATCGAGAGTAATTGGTGTTCAGAGCTGCATACATGAAGCAAATATAATTACATTTCATCTATGTTCAATGTTATTTTATTATATAAGTATCAAAAGAGAGGACATGTCCAGGAAAAGAGGACTTCTGCTCACCATACTTTCAGAAAAATAATACTAGTAAGTGAAGAAAGTGCCGCAACCGCAGCAAAATGAACACGCATACGGGCAACTTAACATTTCTTATTTACAGCTTCACCAAATTTTTGGGTGTTATGTTAATCTCATGCCTTTTCACTTAAACATACACACAACATATTCACTGCGATGCCTTATATTACAAATTAATAACACCAGGATTTACAGTTGACGTAAACACACAGAGTTACCGGTGATGCGGCTATGGCTAAAGCTAGCTGAAGCTTACCTTGGTAATGGTGGATAAACTCTTCGTGGACGAATTTATATCCCATGTCCAATTTGTTTCCTTTAGTGGACGATTGCATCTTCACACTCTTCATCACATCGGTGCTGGTGAACTTCGGAACACAGCTCAGGCTCTTCGAAAACACTCTAGGCTCTGCCATTCCTCCGCCAGCGAAGCACAAACCGGAACTAGGTTTACACGTTGATGACGTACTTCCGGTTTTTGCGAAAAAGGTCTATTGGGCTGCTTAGGGGCAAAAAATTCGGAATTGGGTCGTTTCAGCCTGCAGTGTGAACGTAGCCAGATAGACCCATTCTCCTGAAAAAGCTCTTCACGAAATAAATCAGTCATTGTGAAAAACAGCAACATGAAATAAAAACAAAGCTACTTTGGAAAATATTGATTTTGAAATATGAGCTTCTGAAAAAAGACAGAATTATAATAAAATTCAACATGATTAAAAATGAATATTTTAAAATGCTGTTTTAAAATAATGAACATGTTTTTAAAGCAAAATGAAATATATTGAATAATATAATGGCTTATTTAAAATCAGTGTGCAGGTTTTTCACAATTTCATGATCTTTTTATATATTTATGAGAGATTTATTGGTTGATTGTGTATTTGCATGGGGTCATATTTATTTATTGAATTAAATATTTATTTATTTAATTATGAACAGTATAGAACTCCATATCTTTGAGCTTCATGGGTTTGTTAACTTTTTCCACGGTCTGATACCGGATTCTGTGGAAAGCTACACCGCTAAAGACGAGCTTTGGCTAATATTTTTGTTAGAACTGAGGGACTTTTTGAGCTAAATTGGAACAAGGAAGTGAAGACTTTAACCACTTCTGATTGGTCAGACTGATTACATGATTAAGCCTTCAAGAATAATTGGCGGAGACAGTTAAAGGGGCGGGACTTTGCCGCAAAGATCTTTAGTTGCAGCTAAATCACGGTACCGTCATTCTTATCAAAATGTCTTTTATAGAATCAAATAAACACAAAAAAAAATAATTTTATGATCTTTCATATTCCTAACTACTCAGTGTTTTATCAGGGCCTGTTTGGATGAAGACAGAGCTGAAATCCTGGAGATGGGAATTGTTTTTAGATCAGTTAATCTTAATGAGGGTAATTTCCCACGGCACACTTGCCCATCTCCCACGGCACACTGGTTGAAAAACACTGATCTAGACCCACTAGACAGTGCTCTAAACCTTTTTTCTTCAATGATTTGTGATATTCACTGGTTTCCATGGATTTCATGAAATCTTTCCACCTTTGTCATGGTAGGGAGAACACGTCAATGTAAGGGTGGGGTCATCTAAGATAGCACAAGGGTTACAGTAAAGATAATGACATCAAGTATCTAAATTAATTCCAAATATTATACAGGAACTTTTAAATCTGCAGGAAAACTTTACACTGTCCTTGTTGTAAATGACAGTTTAGCTCAAGTAAAAGTGCAAACAATGAATAATTATTGACTGTATATGAGAGCTGGACTGAGTGAGCGTGTCATCAGACATTAAAATGGCTTACTTCCAGCTCCAACAAAAAAAAGGCTAAATCAGTCGCCACTTTTTCCCAATATGAGCTTTGCTTTGTTGGAAAGCAGGGTAAGAGAAAATATGTCAAACACTTTGAACATTCAGCATAATAACCAGATACTTTTATTGACACATCTGATTGGCCAGTTCATTATGTAAACAACTTGCAATAGAGAAAAATAGAATGACTGAATAATAGCTGTTTATTTCTCAATAGAAGTCTATGGGACTTTGGCTCCCTAGAGCCAGCAGGTACTTCCTGTTTGGAACATGAGTGGAGAGGGGTCACTCAGTCCAGTTCTCATATACACTCAATTATGTAAATGCACTTTTCCATAACTACAAACTAAAACGTTAAAGGCAAATTCCTGCCAACCTAAACTACAGATAAAGGTTTTTCCTCCGTATCTTGGCCTCACCGGCTGAAGTTGAAATCCACTTTCAGGTTATCCATACATGTCTGATCAGCGCCACAGTTGATCTCAAACTCCATCTGAAGAAGATCATCAAAACTAAGCACTAAGTTTGGTGGATGTAATGAGAGTTTTCAAGGTCACTGACCGGGTGAAAGGTTGTCATAGATTGATGACCAAGACTTGGTCTAAGATTTGTGCTGGAAGGTAAACCTTCAAATTTAAAACTGAGCTCGTTGTTAAGTGGATTCAGAGCATCTTCTGGACAAGCCTGAAGAAAAAGTAAAATAAATAAACATTCAGTTTGACCACATTATATTATTTATATCCTAATGTTGTTATTATACTAAAAGGTCATACCTGAATGAAAAATTCAATGGAGTGGCACTCATCTTTTCTCAAGCCAACTTCAAGTGAGCTAGTCTGATGTCGTTGTTTCTCAGCAATGTAAGCTCGGCTGTTTGGGAACTTTCGGGTGGCATCCAGTGTTAAAGTGTAAGTAATTTTTGCCTCAGCTGAAAAAAAAAAACAGATAGGTTTGTTTAATGCACAGAAAAAAACACAACAAAAGAAAAACAATAAGGGTAAACTTTCGCAAATTAAAAATGAATAAATTTAGCATCATTAACACATATACTGTATTGTCTTTCTTATTTATGATATTGTGTTCCTGAGTTACTTTCCTTGTGTCAGATAATGCATTGTGTACTTCAGTGTACTTGTGATGTGTTTGTCTTTGGTTCCACCTATGTTTTTATCAGGTTTGAGAATTTAAAAAAGAGAAAAAAATGAGGGAAAAACAACCTGTGTCAACAGCAGTTCGTGTTTTCATGATGAAGCAGACTCTGGCTGTGGTTTTCAAATCTTTTGAGCAGTTTTCTTCCTGTGTTGAAATTTTCTCTGGGCTGAAGGTAACAGAAGGTTCCACAGTCACTATAGGCCTGGACCTAAAAAAGGCAGAGAGTTGGGAATTATATGACAGCTGAACTGAATAAAAGGTGATAGAGGTAAATCAACATCTTTCTTTATGTTAAAATTAAACAGTGAGCTTCTACTGGAGACATATGGTGGATAATCTTGTCTCATCTTTTTTTCTCCTCTGCCTGCACCTTTAGCAAAGGTGCAACACCTCACAGAGGAACTCACCTGAGAAAAACTACTGTGCCCTTTGAACCCACCACTAAGTCAGGCAGTCCGTCACCACTCTGATCAGAAGACCACTGAGTGAAGGAGAGGCCAAAGAACTTCAGTCCTGACTGCACTTCAGAAGCAGCGATTCTCTGTGGATGGAGATTCTGTGTTATAAGAACAAGCCAGCTGGACGCACTTTCAGAAACCCTCAGTTCATGGATATGACTCACCTGTGAATAGGAAGGATTGATAATTTTGTCCCGTTCACCGTGGAATATGTAAATACTGCCTTGACCATCATCCTCTAAAGGTGCTCCAACTGCTAGATCATTAAATGTATCCATGTTCAGATCAGGCAGAACAGCGAGAGCAGATCCAAACCGTCCCTTGGTTGTTGGATGTCCTCTTAATATGGTTTGTGAGGATGGTCTATCAAAGGAACACTCTATGTTCTGGTCGTAGGAGCAGATGAAACCATTCATGGAGGATCAAGACAGGGACGACCATATCAGCAGATTCATGTCACATTTAAGTATTGCTTACCAACAGAACTATTGTGCAGACATAGACTCGTCCTTCTCTGTCAGCCTCCTTATACATCGGAGAAGATATGAGGATCAGATCAGAGAAGCGGTCATTATCCACATCCATGGCACAAACCACTGCGCCAAAATATTCCCCAGCCTGAAACCACAAGAAGAAGAAGAGAAACGGAAAGGTTTTGTTATAGGAATTTTTATATGTGCTGTTTTATTAGCACCACGTTTGCTGTAATTTTTCACAGAGCTAACGCTTTGTCTTTCTCTTTGTTTCTTGAGATTTGTGGAATACTTGGGTGGCAGTGGCTCAAGGCTCAAGTGACTGAGCAGGTCGTCCATCAGCGATTTGTGTGTGTTGGTGGGGGGGGGGATTCATATGAATGTTCCGGTAACGGTTAGAGGGTCCGTACGCGCGAACTGGCAGCCACGCTTCTGTCATCACAAAGAGTGAATGAATAATGGACACATTGTAAGCGCTTTGAGCGTCTGGAAATGTGCAGATAAATCCAATCCATTATTCTATATTTATTTTTTACCTAAATTTATATTTCTCATTTTTTTAAACAGGACATAACACTAATGTATATGACATCAAGCAAAAGAAGTCTTACAAACAAAGAGAAGAAGAGTAAAAAGACAAATAAGTGAGGAGGGAAAGACAAAAAGGGGGGGGGGGGGGGGTAAGACATGACAGCTGCCGTTCCAGGATTGTAAAAAAGGTCCTAAAGGAAGGTCATGCAATGGCCAGAGAGTTTTTATGTACAGTCCATCTGTCCCATTGTTCCTTAAATTTTTCTTCCCTCAATCTTAAAACAAAAGTCATCTTTTCCATGATGTAGATCTCCTCCACTGTGTCAGTCCAGTCTGTGAGGGTTGGTGGTTCTGGCTTAAGCCATCTTCTGGTTATTGCTTTCCTTGCTGCAATTAGGAATATTTTAACCAGATGCTGATTTTGAGCAATGATTGTTTCAGAAATTTTACGCAGATGTGATACTGAGTGAAGCGCAGAACATTTGTCAAAATGCCAAAATGATCCTATTTGCAAACAGCTCCAGAAGATATGAGAATGATTTGCATTTACTGTGTCACACTGTCTCCAACATGTCTGTGAGTTTGTTTAATGTTTTCTTTTAATTGAAGGTGTAATAAAGAACCACATGAGGTTTTTCCAGTTGAATTCCCTCCATTTCAGTGATGTGGTAGAAAACTGAGTTGATGCACATTTTGAATACCATTCTTCCTTTGAAATAGTGAAGGACATTTCCTTTGCCCATTTTTCTTTAACATATAAAGTTGTGTTTTTCTGACATCAAATGAGGCTGTTGTACAGTTTTGAAATCATTTTAGATGTTTTATTTCGGTACGCTCCAATTATTGCCTCTAAGACTCGATTTTATTTGTTCCCCTCTTCTGATCTAATTTCTTTGTTAAAATATTCCCTCATCTGGAGCTACTGTATTGAAAAAAATCATGATTGGTGAATCCAAATTCCACCTTTAAGCCCTGGAAGTTCCTCATCTCGTTCTTTTTCATGATTATGGCAAATGCTGTAACTCCCTTTTTGCTCCACTGCTTAAAAGACAAATTTTTGCTGGTTTGAAGTATATATATATATATATATATATATATATATATATATATATATATATATATATATATATATATATATATATATATATATATATATATATATATATATATATATATATATATATATATATAACTGGCTGGGTAGCTCGGTTGGTAAGATGCAGGAAACCCAGGTTCGATTCCCAGGGCAGAATGAACAATTACTGGTAATGGAAAAATGGCAATGTAAATGGGGCAATTACCATAACAATGATGGGCAATTGACATCACCCAGTGAGGGTCCTTGGACAAGACCCTTAACGCCAATTCCTACCTCACAACATGAGAGACAATGAAACACATATCATGCCGGCTCACACGTCGCCCCGGCCAAACAAGGTCTGCATCAGGTGCTGAGGGACCAGAGCACCCTGATGGAAAGTGGGCTACTGGAACTGGACTAGATGTGAGAACAAGGTTCTGTTAGAATGCTGCTACTCAAGTAAGTACTACATCAGAGAATGTGGAATGAATGAATGCTTCGAAAACCACAAGGCTAACTGCCAAACAACTGGTTGCCCAGTGCTCTAACATCCACAAACGGCAACTCCTATCACAACTTGAGATTGAAGCGATACAATACAATGCCAAGGTAGAGCCAGAACAACAGGTCAGAGAGGAGGTTATACCACACTCCCACCCTGAGATTGGGTACACAGCCCGAACAACCACAAGTACGCTGAACGAGGCAGCAACTGACCTGAAAGACAAGATCATGTCTACAATGAACACTAGGCAACCCCGATCACCAGCTACAACGGTTAAGTGATGTACCGCCTGAAAGTCTACTGGAAACTGTGAATGAAGCATTGAGGGCAATTCCTACCACAACCATCACAGAAACCAATGAACTGGTTTACACTTCAGCAGCAGTGATTCTTGAGATGCTTGGCTATAAGAGCAACCATGGAAGAAAACCATACCCACCATGGAAGCAACAATTATAGGCCAAAATCAAGGCAACCCGGAAGGATGTGAGTAAGCTGACAGAGGCTCAAAGAGGTACGATGAGAAAGCAAGTACCTAAGACATACAGCCACATACCCATACCTGAAGCACTGGAAAATGCCAAACAAAGGCTCCTAGCCTTGAGCAGCCGTCTAAAGAAGTACACAAGAGACAATGAAACCAGACAAATAAACAGGCTCTTCGCAACTCAACCTGCAAAAGTGTACGCTCAGTGGCAGGGTCAAAACAGCCGAGCAGACCCACCAAGGCTAGAAACTGAACAGTACTGGAAAAGTATATGGGAGAAAGAGACAGCACATAACAGCAATGCCCAGTGGCTGGTCTATCTGAGAAAAGAACATAGCAACCTCCCTGAACAGAATCCAGTAACCATCACAGTGGCAGACATCCAAGAAAGAGTCTCAGTTATGAAGAACTGGACAGCACCGGGCCCTGACATGATACACTGGCTAAAGAAGCTTACCGCACTCCACATGCGCCTGGCAGCACAAATGAACCAGCTGCTAAGAGATGGGACTCACCCCGAATGGCTAACGGAAGGGCAAACGATCATGATCCAGAAGGATCCCTCAAAGGGTGCAGTCCCATCCAACTACCGGCCAATAACCTGTCTCTCCACAACATGGAAGCTCATGTCAGGCATCATTGCAACCCAGATAAATAGGCACATGGATCAATTCATGAGTAACACACAGAAGGGCATTGGTAGAGACTCCAGAGGAGCCAAACACCAACTCCTGGTCGACAGAACAGTCGCTCAAGACTGCAAGTCACGACACACCAACCTGTGCACAGCCTGGATTGATTACAAGAAGGCCTATGACTCAATGCCACACACATGGATCACTGAGGAGCTGTACAACGTCAACAGGACTCTGAAAGCCTTCATAGGAAACTCAATGAAGCTGTGGAAAAGCACCCCTTGAAGCCAATGGGAAGCCACTTGCACAAGTGTCCATCAAATGTGGGATATACCAAGGTGATGCTCTGTCCCCACTGCTGTTCTGCATAGGTCTGAACCCCTTCAGCCAAATAATCAACAAGACTGGCTATGGATACCGACTCAGAAATGGGGCCAACATCAGTCACCTCCTCTACATGGATGACATCAAGCTATATGCTAAGAGCGAGCGTGACATTGACTCCCTGATCCACACCACCAGGATCTACAGTACTGACATTGGGATGTCATTTGGGCTCGAGAAATTCAGCTGGATGGTGACAAAGAGAGGCAAGGTAGTCCACACAAGAGAGGTCTCACTCCCAGAAGGAACAATAGCAGACATCGAGGACAGTTACAAGTACCTTGGAATTCCGCAGGCAAATGGCAACCTGGAGCAGGCAACAAGGAAAGCTGCAACAGCTAAATACCTCCAACGAGTAAGGCAAGTCCTGAGAAGCCAGCTCAATGGCAAAAATAAGATCCGGGCAATAAACAGCTACGCACTGCCAGTTATCAGATACCCTGCAGGAATAATAAGATGGCCAAAGGAAGAGATATAGACCACGGATGTTAAAACACGAAAGCTTCTCACCATGCATGGAGGGTTCAATCCCAAATCCAGCACCCTGAGACTGTATGCTAGCCGCAAGGAAGGAGGCCGAGGAGTAGTGAGCGTAGAAGCCACTATCCAGGATGAAACATCCAAGATGCATGAGTACATCAAGCTCAAGGCCCCAACTGACAGTGTTCTCAGTGAATGTCTCAGGCAATGGAGAGCAGAGGATACAGTGCTGGAGGACAGATCCTCATGGGAGGACAAACCCCTGCATGGGATGTACCACCGGACAATAACTGAAGTGGCTGATATCAAGAAGTCCTACCAATGGCTGGAAAGGGCTGGCCTACAGGACAGCACTGAAGCGCTCATCCTGGCAGCTCAGGAACAAGCCCTGAGCACCAGAGCGAAAGAGGCTCAGATCTACCACACCAGACAAGACCCAAGGTGTAGCTTGTGCAAAGAGGCACCTGAAACAATCCAGCACATAACTGCAGGGTGTAAGATGCTGGCAGGTAAAGCATACACGGAGCGCCACAATCAAGTGGCTGGAATAATATACAGGAAAATGTGTGCAGAATATGAACTGGAAACCCCAAAGTCAAAATGGGAAACACCTCCGAAGGTGGTAGAGAATGAGAGGGCAAAGATCCTGTGGGACTTCCAGATCCAGACTGATAGAATGGTAATGGCGAACCAACCAGACATTGTAGTGGTGGATAAAGAACAGAGGAAAGCCGTTGTTGTGGATATGGCAGTGGCAAGCGATGGGAACATCAGGAAGAAGGAACATGAGAAACTGGAGAAATACCAGGGACTCAGAGAAGAACTGGAGAAAGCATGGAAAGTTAAAGTGACAGTGGTGCCTGTGGTAATTGGAGCGCTCGGGGCAGTAACCTCAAGCTGGAGGAGTGGCTACAACAGATACCTGGAAAGACCTCAGACCTCTCAGTACAGAAAAGCGCATTGCAAGGAACAGCTAAGATACTGCGCAGGACCCTCAAGCTCCCATATATATATATATATATATATATATAAATATTTTACAAACTAAATGTTTAATTTTTAAACAAAATATTACATTTTATTAAATTAACCCTGTTTAGATAATCCCACCCTTATTCCAGGTTAAGACCAGATGTGTGTGTTGTGTTATCTTTCATATGTTCACTTTTGATTAGATTGGTTGTAACACAAACCTGTAGTGTGCTGGGGTTGATTACTTGTTTAAATGTGTCCCCAGAAACCACCTCTACAGCTCCTCTGTGCTGATATCTTGGACCCCCCAAAATTGTCAGTGCACCTCTAGTAGTCGTAGCAACCGCCATGGAGTAACCTAAAATTCAACAGTTTAGTAAACATTAAAGTTTTGCAGTCAGAAACTGCTGACATTTAACTTTTTGTTCTCTGCTCACACATTTCCACTGCAATAATTTGAGATAATTGGTCCTTTACTAAATTAAAAAAAAAAACAATTTAAACAAATTTGTAGATATAAAAGTTTGTGCTCAACTTACCAAGATAACTGTCAGTCTCCATTTTCTCAGACCCATAGGACACACTCACACTGTTGCTGTATCTCTTATAACCTCCCTTCCACTGGTTGGCACCAACAATTCCCATCTGAATTCCCTGTGGATAAAGACGTGTTTAGTGGCATTTCTTCTGTGATACTTTTATTAAAATGTCTAGTTCAGATGATCACCATAGGCCCGTAAGCAGCACTAAAGCCCTCCTGGGACATTTCCATTTTCAGTGTGTTTCCACCAGTCTGAGATCCTGTTAAGCCAAAATACATAGCGTTAGATTTCTCAACACAATATAATGGAGAGATTCCATAAGTACACGGAAAAGTTAAGATATACTACATTTTACGTTTGGTTTAAGAGTTATGGCAAACTGAGAAAACATAAAATTAGATTTGGATTTGTAATGTAAAACCTTAAGAGTACCTTCAATGGGAAAAATCTGTGATTGTAAAGTTTTTCTTATGTTCTCAAGTGCCTGAAAGCTCTCTACTTGAAACACATGCTTTTGTGGTGGGTAAGATGCAATCAAGTCAAGCTCCCTTTTTCCACTATAGGACCTGAATGCACTGCCCACCTAAAATGATAAAAAAATTAAAGAAATCCATGAGTGGAACATTTCCCTGTAGAGACCCTTTAGAAACCAGATTGCGTTGGCATCAACTTTTTTTAAATGTCACTAAAACTCAAATTATGTTATGCAAAATAATTAAACTACACTATACAAAAGTGGTGGCCTGTGTCATAAGATCAAAATCGTAGCTACTTAATCAACTCACAAAAATTAATTTTGACATAAAAATATGTAAAAATTGAATAAAACAAACTACAAGAATGAAACTTACCCCAATAGCATATCGAACAATATTTGCTGACTGAGCTTGGTATATTGCTGATTGCAAGTTTTCAGGGTCAGACGATTCTCCATCAGTAATAACTATCAAAATTTTATCTGCATTTGACGCAAAAGCGCCTGAGAAAACTCCACTCCTGTTAAAAAAAGGGTTTTAATGGTTAAGATGTTTTTAATGAAACATTTGGGGGAGGGGGGGGGTAACATTTTTATTTTCAATGTATTATTTTAACTTGATGAACTTGAGCTTAGCCACTAAATTCCAGTCATATGTGGGTCAGGTCTTGTGTGAGTCAAGGCAAGTTTAGTGAATACTTTTGGTAATATAGTTTATGCTGAAATAAACTAAATCCAAACCGCATTTATTATGTTCTGATAAATGTGCAATATTTATCTCAAATCTGCTTAAATGAAAAGTGTTAGCATGCTTTCTGTACAGTTTGCAGCTTATCTCATTTTACAGAAAAGTACATCTGTACCAAAGGTGACCCTTTTTTTTCCTTTGATTTTTTGGAAAATGCAGGTTTCTTTTTATTACATTTTTTGCGAGACTCTTTAGAATAGAATCTGCGCCTCTGCTATAAAACATGCTTTCTCTAGATTTGATTTTACCATATTTAACATATTTACCCAAAATAATTAAAGGGATTCAATTGTTTACTGCACTAAAATGGCCTGGTATTGTATTTCTGAATCCATGTATTGTACTTTTACCTTTTAACTTAAATATAAGCAAGCATGCTAAGTCCATTTCAGCAGTTACAATTAAAATTTGCAGTGCAATGAGATTACAGAGATACTTACACAATGTTCATGATGGCTCGAGCTGTATATGTTCCTTCATCCATCTGGTTTATATTATTAACTTTTGTCCTCCAGTTATAGCGGGAATATGTATTAAAGTCAAAGTAGGTTTCATATCCTCTAGAAAACTGGGCAACTGCAAACTGCAAAACAAAATTACTAAAGATCATTTAAAGCTGAAACTGAGACGCATTAAAAAGGAAGTACCGGTAGTTTTACTGCAGACAAAAAACCTGAAACCTTATATTTAACAAAACTTTATAATTTAGGGTACAGCATGTGGACAGTGTTGAAAAGACATGTTTCTGTGAAGGTTTAAAATTGGATCACTTGTGTTGGCATTAAAGTAACAAATAATGGTAACTGAAATGCTGAGATCTGTGTCTCTGACTTGCCTTTGCATCTTCTTGTTGAAGTGAACTGATGAGATTTGTCACAAAAACCTTCATTTTAGAAAAGTCTGTTCCAGAAACACTGCCTGAGCCATCCAACAGAAATGCAATGTTTGCCATTTTACATTCTATTGAGAAAAAGGAAACAATGTAAAATGGTTAAAGAGTCTTCCACACTTTTGCTAATTTTTAATTGTACTTTATGTCAAGGTTTTTTTTTAGTGGATCAAAAGAACAACTGATTTAGTTTTACACTTGGGATGTTGTTGTTATGAATGTGATGCTTCTGGCTTTACAAGTGATTATACTTACGCGGAAGAACAGATGGAACACGGCGTGTTACTCGGTTAGATTTGTCCAACTCAATGCACACGCCATTATACATGGTAATATGTTTGCATGCAGTGGGAATGGTTGGGCCACACACCTGAAATGGGAAAAACAAACACAAATAAATTTAATTGTAGTCTTTTTTTATTTATTGAAAAATATATGTTCTTTCTGTAAAATCAATGCTTTAATGAATCACCAAAGTGTTCTGTGTAGACGGATCACTTGTCATTGTCAAACCGAGGGACATGTTCACTGCCAACATTCCATCTGTGAAAAAAACATTTTTTTTTAAATAGTTTTAGGCATATTTAGCTCATTTTAATCCACAGCTTCCAGAGTTGAAGCACTTGTTACCAAACTTCCCATTTGGCAGAAGCACATGCAATAAAGGTACATTTTCCCAAAAATAAAAAAAACAAAAAGGAAAAAATGGTGTTTAGTATTTTGACAACTTTCTAAATTAATTTACTATATTAGAAGAATGTCTCAGTCTGCTCTTATGCTTCAGGCTAATGTTTGTGTCCCAAATGCTTGAGAAAATACATTAATTTATAAGATGTTCGTATTTATTATTTCATATTTTCTATACTTACAAACTAGGTTATGATAACTAAATAAAAATAGATATTTTTTAAAGTAAAATAGTTAAGTAAAGCAAGGCAAGTTCAATTGTATAGCACAATTCACAAACACAAAGTAATTCAAAGTGCTTCACAAAACTGGAAAACGCATTGAAATCACAATATATAACAGTGCAAAGAGCGAGGTGGAAAAGGATGATTCGCTGTGGCGACCCCTGATGGGAAAAGCCGAAAGAGAAAGAAGAAGAAAGATTAAAAACATACAGAATATTTATAAAATTTACTGTAAAAGTAAGGGAAAAAAAGCATAATAGGCGTGGGATTATATATATTGGCTTCCTACTTTAAGCAATCAATCAATAATATAAGAATAATAGGGGTATTTAATAGTAATTATAATGGCTTTTTTATTGACATAATTTTGAATGTGAATATACATGTGGATATGTATTCATGCTGTTGTTTTTACATTTTTCATTTTCCAATCAAGTCACAATCAATCATCCAAAGTTTAATAAACATATGTCTAGACCTATGTCTTTTTTATTTGTCTGCCTTTTTATTTATGTTTTGATCACTTTATCTGTTTTAATCCAATCCAAAAGTAAAAACTTTATTATTTATTATTATTGATGAAAGCATTTTTACATACCTGAAATGTTCTCAGTTACACATCTGCCATTGGAGCATTTCAGTATATTTCCTCTTCGATTTCTCGTGTTTTGTTGAAGAGGTGCACCAACAAGCAAACTATGGAAGCAGGGAAAGTATTTAAGTGTTATAATGATGATTTTTTTCACTGAGATTTCTCATACAACAAATAATATTGTGCTTAGACTTTGTGACAGCAGCAATAACCACTTCAACAGATACACCTGCTGTCTTTCAACTAAAGAGTTCAAACTTGGAAAAAAATAATAACTTCTGATGAATCAAAATTGAAGGAATAGTTACTGTAAGTGCAGAATTAGATAAGCAAATCTTGTAAATTTTAAGATTTGAACTTACTCTGATTGCCTTAGCACCATCTGGTGGCCAAAACCTGCATCTCCTGAACTCAGGGACTTCCAAGCCACAGGATCGACATTGAAACAAAGTGCAGCTTCTAATACTAATGAGGAAAGAAGAATTGTAGATATTAGGAATTTCACCTATAAATGTAACCAATAGATATTCATTCATTTGTTAGATTTAGAACTAGTTTCATTTAGAACTTGTTTCATTTCCTTGCTTTCTTCTTGTACTTCTCCTTTAAAAAGGCTTTGAAAAGCCAAATTAAATACTTTAACATGATGTTAAGAAAGTATGATTGTACTAGTCCATGTTTATTTGTTCACAAAAAAAAAAGAACTAATTGTTCATATGATTTTTCAACTATTTTTATGTATACATTGTTTTTATGTTTTATCCTGGATAATAGCTTTTATAAAATCATTTTAGTCTACTATTATAAATATATATATATACATACATTCATATTCCTTTTAGTTTTATATTTGTTTCTAAAGTCCAGTGTTTTCCTCCAAACCAGTGGAGCCCTTTGCTCAACAAATGTTTACAAGTTTTTATTTATAAAAGGATTTTGATTGAAAGTTTTTGTTGCATTTCAGCCTTACCAAAGTTATTTTCAAAAATGGTCACATTTTCCATCTGTTTTAATCTTAGCTTGCATTTTGAGAAACTTATTCTGTGTCGACTTTATTTAGTTTTACTTCCTGCTCTTGTCTCATAAGGTTTCAGCTATTTATTATCTCTATATTTGTCAGTAGGACTGACACAATCTCCTCCTCAGCGTCCCATCATTTCCCCTCTCCCTTCTTCTTTGCCAAGCATCATTTCCCCACCAGTTGTTGGTTAAAGTCAGATTAAATGGCTGTTCTGTACAAGTGTTTTAGTCTTTTTTGGTAATAAAGTTTGAATAAAGTTTCTATTATTACTTCAATTTTGTATTTTATGTATGTGTGAGGGTTAAGGGCACAATATATGAAAGATTGAAATTTATTTTTATCCAGTATAGCCCTTTGTTCAAAAAATGTATACACGTTTTTTTTTATAAAAGGTTTTTGATTGAAAGTTTTTGTTGCATTTCAGCCTTACCAAAGTTATTTTCAAAATGGTCACAGTTTCCATCTGTTTAAATCTTAGCTCACATTTTGAGGAACTTGTTCTATGTCTCAACTTTATTTGGTTTTGCTTACTGCTCTTCCCTCTTAAGGTTTCATTATTTATTCTCTCTATATTTGTCAGTGAGACTGACACAATCTCCTTCTCAGCGTCCCATCATTTCCCCTTTCCCTTCTTCTTTGCCAAGCATCATTTCCCCACCAGTTGTTGGTTAAAGTCAGATTAATTGGCTGTTCTGTACAAGTCTTTTAGTCTTTTTTGGTAATAAATTTTGACAGAACAACTATCAACCTTGGATGAGTTTCCACGGTGAAAAACGTTGTAAAAAAATAAACAGGAAGGAAAAAGGAATAGTTTTTTCCATTTACTTGATGCTTATTCTGTCAATACCGAAAATGATGTCAGCTATAGTCATTAAAAGCTTACAATCTCTTTAGATTTCAGTTCAGTTTTAGTTTAAGGATCGCAAAAATGACAACTCCCTTCTTTGATGAGGAAGTGTGGAAGACTATATCATATTTTATTACAGCTCTCAAGTGTTGGCGTCCTCATTTTATTGTTGAATTAACTATTTTTGCCATCTTTTCAACAGCTAAATTTAATAAAAGCCCCATCAAATGATCAATAATGGTATTTTTCATTTTAACCATCATTTTAGGGTCATTACTGTGCTCTGCTGTACATAAAAATCCTTTTCTGTTGATAATATATACATTTTCCACAGCTTTTAAAAAACAAAACAATGTAAGAATCCATGGAGGATTTTGAATTAAATTTGACTTTATTATTTTGAAAGAAAAAGGCAGAATCTCACACAGACAGGGGGGTTAATGCCCAGATGATGACTTAGGAAAAGAAGAACTTAAATTTCTAGCTGTGAGAACACAATGACCACTAACTGTCATTGAAAATTGATGCTCTTGAATAACGGGAACAAATGTTGGAGACAAAAACTAAAGTAAAATGTAATTTTCAAGCTTGCAGATACAATTTTTTAGTGAGAATATAGAAAAGAGAAAAGTCTTACCCAACCAGATAGGAGATGCAAAAAGTATCCAGTCCATTGTGTTACTGTCATGGAGAGGAACCTTGAAGTGTGACAAATCCTCTGGGGTCAACTTTGCTTTGAAGCTGCAGAGTTATCTGGCTTCTATTTCAGACAGTATAAAGGAGGTGATGTTGAAAGCAGAATGCAGAAATGTCAGAGGACAGAACATATTGAAACTAAATTTATAGGTGGAGTCACAATTCTGACATCATCAAGCTTTTTTTTCATCCACTAGTGGTTCATTTTTAAGTAAGTAAACCAAATGTTTATTGTTCTACTAAGACCTTAATACTTTGTTGGCACATATCTTTATCTTTATAGAAATAAAGGAAGTAGGAACCTCACAGAAAGGATTTTTGGCATTCAATTATATTATCTGCAAGACTAAAGGCTTTTTATGAAGTCAATTCCTGTTATGGCCTCATTGAGTTAGCAAAGCCATTTATGTCCACAGAGGAGCAAGTAAGCGATGCATTACAGTGACAAACACTGGAAACAAATCCTCCTCATTTACCCAAGAAGTCCAGACTTGTAAGGAAGAAATGACGAGAAGTGACAAAACTTTAGTTCCTTTTTTTTCTTGAATTAGTTCAGTCGGTCTTGCGCCATTTTAGACAAAGAAAGTTTAGTAAAAAAAAGAAAGAAGGCAGGATGTTTTTTCTGTCTCACTGACTCACACACCATAACAGAAAATATAAAAAAAGTTGAAAAGTCAATGAACAATTTTGTAAAATGACTATAAACATAAATGTTGTTTCACTATTGTTTTTTTTTAAATGTGCCGGGTTTTGAATATGTTTTTTGTATATATTAATTGTGTTTTTTTGTGTCCTGACTACGTGTAAATTGTGAACCATATTTCTAAACCTCTTACAAATCTCCAATCATGATGACAAAAAATCCCCTAATCACAATCTACAATTCTGTTTTGACTGATGTGAAGGTCAAAGGACGAGCTCCAAGACATTTTCTCCTCCATTTTGGCCAAAATGATTCTCGCTGCCGGTCACTTGCTCAGTGTTAAACACAGAATCTGGGTGGAGTTAGTGAGGTTTCCTGATCTTCTTGATGAGACCACGTCTGTGTCAGCAGAAGTTATTAAACTCTGCTTGTCTGGAAAGACAGATTCTACAAAAAAAAGAAATAATGAAATTTATTTATAGCTGGTTTAGAGAAATGAATTAGAACTGAAGGAATGCTGAGTCACCATTTATGCATACCTGTAGCCTTTCAATCATTCTAGTATTACGATTCTCAGCTAATATTGATTTAACTATTGCCTCATGGTCATGTTTGTCCATGGTCTCAGGTTGTTTCTGGTTCTGGTTTTGAGAGTCCTTTTGAAAGAATCTTCTAAAACTCGTTTTATTCTCTTTTTATATTTTGGGTTGTCTTGTTGTTACTGCATTACACTTTGCAGAAATTTCTTATCCGTTACAAAACTTTGGGCAATAAACCATAAGGACACTTAAATAGCGTTAAGCTGCTATAGATGTTTTTTTCATTTTTTTTTTCTGGTCCTTTAAAAGCTCTTCTTACATATTTTATATTGGATTCTAAATCTGTAAATAACTCTAAAAACATGTACTTTCTGAAGGAATACATTCTCATCAATAAAAGAGTGAAACAACTTGAACTTTCCTCAAATGGATTACATGTCTCCTTTTTTTGTTGGACCGGACGAAAAAAGAAGACGAGGAAGGAAGGAAGAGATGTGGGAGACAGGGGTGGTGAGGGCAAAGAAGAAAGGGGGGGGGGGGAATCTGGAGGATTATTACAGAGGTGGTGGGGGGCACAGTTATTAAACAACAAGATGCTGGAGGATCACATCTTTACTGTCTGGTATAAATGTTAGTCAAAAGGGGCGGAGCCTGTCCATACATACTTCAGTGTCACAAACAGCATTGTGGACTTTTAGCTGAGCTAATAAACCTGCTGCAATTGGTGCCAGCCTTCTGCCTGTTTTGTGACAGTTACTTCTGTCATGAATAGATGGACAGCTGAGATGTTTCCTTTAACCCTTGTGCTATCTTAGATGACTCCACCCTTACATTGACATGTTCTCCCTACAATGACAAAGGTGGATAAAGGTGGAAAATTTCATGTCATCCATGGACACCAGTGAGGTTCACAAACCATTGAAGAAAAAAGGTTCAGCGCACTGTCTATTGGGTCTAGATGACCCAACTCCCAATGTTAAAGTGCCTAGGATAGCACAAGGGATATGGAGGTGAAGTTGACAGTCTTTACTATCAAACTTTACTAACAAAATATTACCTTAGGTACCCTAGGAGGGAACCTGCAAAAAATTGAAAAATATGCACCATTGACAGACTCCTACTGCGACATGCCAAATATTAATGTACATTTTAAACAATGGGAAAACAAAAGTTCTTCTTTTTCTTTGCTAGTCTCCGCTCCATCTTACTGCATGTGAGGCTTAAAAAGCCTATAATGCTATTCTTAAGCCTTTTAGAGTAAACTATATCCATATAGATTAGATTAGATTAGATTAGATTAGATTAGATTAGATTAGATTAGATTAGATTAGATTAGATTAGATTAGATTAGATTAGATTAGATTAGATTAGATTAGATTAGATTAGATTAGATTAGATTAGATTAGATTAGGTTAGATTAGACTAGATTAGATTTTATTGTCATTGTCCGTTGTACAATGAAATTGAAGCATCACCATTCCAGTGCAAGAGTAACAGAATAAAAAAATATAATATTAAATGAATCAGTATGTACAACACATACAGTGTCCAAATATACACTGTGATACAGAATGTTTAAGATTTGTGTTCAAATTTACGTGCAAACGTTTTTGCAAACATATCAGATGTGCAAGAGGTAGCAATGAGGTAGAGTGTTGGGTAGACACTTAAATCAAGTGTGCTAATGCAGATTTATCTGTGGATTTTGGAATTGAGGATGTTTATTGCCTTTGGAAAGAAGCTGTTTTTGAGTCTGTTCGTTTTGCTTCTGATGCCTCAGTAGCGCCTCCCAGAGGGCAGCAGGTGGAACAGGTCTGAGCCGCGGTGTGAACTTTCCTTGATGTTCTGGACCCTAGTGATGTAGCGTGCAGAGTAGATGTCAGTCAGGGTGGGGAGAGGGCGTCCAATGATTTTCTGAGCTGTCTCTACGACTCTGTGCAGTCACTCCTTATCTGCGACGGTACAGCTGCCAACCAAACTGTTATGCAGTATGTGAGCAGGCTCTGGATGGATGACTGGTAGAAGGTCAGCAGCAGGTTGGTGCTGATGTTGCTCTTCCTGAGGACCCTCAGGAAGTGCAGACGCTGCTGAGTCTTTTTGATGATGGTAGCAGTGTTGGCTGTCCACGAGAGGTCAGGTCGGCAGAGATGATGATGCCGATGTTCCTGAAGGTCCGGAGCCTGTCTATATGCTCCCCGTTAATATCTAGGGGGGCTGGGTCGGCGCCATGCTTCCTGAAGTCAATGATGATCTCCCTGGTTTTGCTGGTGTTCAGGGTGAGGTTGTTCTTCGTGGACCAGGTTGTCAGCTTCAGGACCTCGTCTCTATAGGCAGACTCAGTGAACAGTTTGTCGCAGTCTGTCCGGGATTTTTGCCTTGAAGGGGGAGCTGTAATCCACAAAGAGCATCTGGACGTAGCTCTGCTGCTGCTCCAGGTGGTTCAGCGTGGAGTGGAGAGCCACGGCTATGGCCTCCTCTGCGGATCTGTTTTTGCAGTATGTGAACGGTGGGGGTCCAAGTCTGTGGGAAGGTGGTCCCTGATGTGAGGGAGGATTAGCCTTTCAAAGCACTTCATTATGACTGGAGTGAGTGCCACTGGACGATAGTCATTAAGGCTGGTTGTGGGAGATGTTTTTGGCACAGGGATTACGGTTGCTGATTTCAGGCAGGATGGGATTACTGCCTCGACCAGGGCGAGGTTAAAGATCTTTGTGAAGGTGGGGCCGAGCTGGTGGTTGCACACCCTAAGCCCTTTGCCAGGTACTCCATCAGGGCCAGCAGCCTTCTTGAGGTTCACTGCTAGCACCCGTCTGACGTCATGCTCCTGTACAGTGAGTGGAGATGTGCTGGGGCCGGTGGGGCTGGGGTGGGGGGTGGTGTTTAGTGGATTCATAGCGAGCAAAGAAGCAGCTAAACTCTTCTGCCCGTGCAGCATCTGGAGCTGCTCTGGACACATCGCAGCCCCTGAAGTTGGTGATGTCTTGAATTCCCAGCCAAACTTCTCATGGATTGTTGCTGGATATGTGAGCCTCCATGCGCATCCTGTGGTCTGCCTTGGCTGCTTTTACTCCTCTTTTCAAGTCAACTCAGGCAGCACTGTATAGTTCTCCATCCCCTGACCTCAAGGCAGCGTCTCGAGCTCTGAGGAGAGAGCGGACTTGGGTGGTCATCCAGGGTTTCTGGTTTGGAAAAATGCTGATGGTTTTGTCTGCAGTCACATTCCCAATGCAGAACTGTATATAGTCCAGCACTGTTCCTGTGAGTGTCTCCAGCTCCTGATGGTGGAATAAGTCCCAGTCTGTCTGTTGGAAGCAGTCTTGTAGCATGGGAAGGGCATCATTACGCCAGACTGTGATGGTTTTTGAGGTTGGCCTGGACTGGCATATGAGGGGGGTGTAGGCTGGCAAGAGCAGAAAGGAAAGATGGTCTGACTGACTGCCTGTGGTGGGGGAGGGGGGTAGCTCTGTATGCATGCTTGATGTTAGTATAGACGTGATCCAGAGTGTTCTCCCCCCTTGTAGAACACTTCCCATGCTGGTAGAACTTAGGGAGAACAGTCTTTAAATTGGCCTTATTAATCGTCTCCCAAATTAAGAACGCCATCGGGGTGAGCCTGCTGCTATTTGTTTATGGCGTTCAGCAGGAGAGAGAGCGCTGTGTTTATGTTGGCGTCTGGCGGGATGTACACAGCCTTAATAATCACAACAGTCAACTCTCTTGGTAGAAAAAAAAAGGCCGACATCTAGCAGACATAAACTTGGGGAGCAGAGCTGATCGATGATCGTTCCATTGTTGCACCAGTTTTCATGCACGGAAACGCAGAGCCCCCCTCTGCCCTTACCGGTGTCCTTTGTTCTGTCCCCGCGCAGCAAAGTGCGGCCCTGGAGTTGCACGCTTGCGTCGGGGTATGTCCGGGTGAAGCCAAGTTTCTGTGATGATGAGCGCACACCAGTTGTTGACATGGTTATTCCCGACCAACTGTAATCTCAAATTGTCCATCTTGTGAACCAGCAATCTGGCATTTGAGAGGAAAAGGCTCGGTAGCTGTATTGTTGTTTCCGTAGCCTTAGCACAACACCAGACCTGCACTCTTGCTTCTGCTTCCTCTCCCTCCTCCTCCTGCGTCACCTGCAAGTGCCGATAAACAATCCAAGGTGAGCCCGTGGGTCTCGCTATGTAGCTCGGAATGTTGTGGTCGTGGTGGAAGTTGCTCGAAACTGCGGTTTAATGATGGTTTCCAATGTCCAAGAGCATCTGGCGAGTGTAGTGGGTGTTAGCAGTACCCAAAAATAAAAATAGAAGAGAGAAGGTATAGAAAAAGGTATGAAAAAATTGTAGAAAAGGAAGCACTGAATGGGGAGCCGAGAGCCATCTTAATACAACATTCTGTCATGATACAACATGAGAGTATATTGCCTATGGCACACAGAAGAACACATTTTTTATTAAATATGCATTATTTTCGCAGCTAATTTTCCTACCCAGAAGTAAGACAACTCGATCTCAGAGGCACCAGTTTTCGCTACTTGTGAGTACCACCCATTTCATGATGTCAACCTAGAGTTGGCCTTGGCAGCGTGTCTGGGTTTCGCCTACAAAAAAAAAACCAACAACATCCAAACTTTTGCAAAGATGGATTTGCATTTGTGCATATAAAAGAAAAATGTTTTGCAGATCACCCACTTGTAAATGGGTGTGTGTGTTAGCCTGGGGTAACTTCTTGGTGTTTTTTTTAAAGCAGTTAGGCTATTTTATTTCTATTTTTTTGATTAGGCTGTTTTAAAAAATAAATCTTTATTGTTTTATTGGGCATAGTTTCTGCAGATCAGCAATAATTCCACAAGAATCAACTCTGAGTTGTGGATGGGACTGCAAGCAACCCCGCCCCCTCTTACCCTCAATCGTGCTGAGAGTTCAGCAGGGAGCTTGTGGCCCGTTCATTGTATTTTCTACATAGAAAATACAATCTTTTGCAAACTCATTTTTTTGTTAAAGGAAAATTGCACTAGTGGATATGTCCTCTTCTGGAATGGTAGACCCTCCAATAAATACAAAACCACCAGCTCCTAAAGACCTGAAGATCATAAAAGACAATTTATTTTTAATCTACTTCAATTTTTTTTATTTCTTGCCAACTGTCTGTTACATAGGTGCCAGTTTGAGACCCATTTAGTCTTTTTAATCTGCTAAAAATGTTCATAAGAAATACACTATGTGAGGCACAAAGTACGCCTGGCAGAGGGCGCTGGTAATCTCAGAGAATGTGACACTGCAGCTAAAGAATAGTAGAATTAGTGGTAGCAAGTCAAGTGAAGCCGTCCAATTGTTTTTTAATATTGTTTAGCGTCATTTTCTAAATGGAGGATTATGTGTCTAAACTCAGGAATTTGTGGAGACACGTCACTGACAGTGATCTGCATTGAGACAAAGAGACTTTTAAAACAGTTTTACACTTCTACAAACAGGTTATCCATGTGTTTCTTCAGAAGGAGCGGTGGACAGACTTAAATTATAAGTAAAAGTAAGTCAAATTTAATACTTTTGGGGATTTTATGTTTCTGTACTACAGTTGTATTTAGAAGAAAAATATTGAAACTAATTTTTATGCAACACTTTTTAACTGATGCCAATCAAATGGTGTGTTTGTAATGTTTGTAAATCTGACTGATAACATCAGTGGTTCACCAGCCTTGAACCTCACCTCACTAGAATGGACCTTTATAATATCAAAGGCAGGACTTTTTCAGCAGAGGTTGAGGTTTGGTTTGTTTGGTCTTTTATTTTTTGTACATGTTCTGTTTTTCATGTGGTTTTCCCTCTTTCCAGTCTCACCTGATTTCAAGTGCAACCTTTTCAGGTCATCAGTTGTTATTGTCCTTGTTGTTGCTCCCTTAGTTCATGGTTTTGTCATGCTTTGGGTTTATTCATAAAAGCTGTAAGATCCAGTTCTTAAGCCCGGTTCACCTGCATTTCGGTCCTTCACCACAGGCTCATGGCTGTGGTGAAGGACAAGTTAGACATAGGTTATCTGTCTAACTTGTAGACTTGTAAACCCCCTGGCATTTCTGGTTTTCTTAAAAATATCAGCATCATCTGGCATCATGTCCATTCTGCTAGGTATTCAAATGAAATGTTTGTTCTTTATTTTGAATATTTTTTATTTACTGATTTACTCATTGTAAGCATATTCCATTGCATATTTTGCAAAGTTAAGATAGCAAATTTAAGGTGTGGCTAGAAGGACACAATACTTATTTCATTAAAAAAAACTTTCAGCAAAGATACATTCTTTGAAGAAGAAAAAACGCAAAACAAAATATTAAGCATAGTTTGCTAAAAATAAAAAAACAAAATAAAAACTAGGCTTTAATACAAAGCTCAAGGTGTGTTTACATCCACAATGGATGAGACAAATGGGATTTATGCCTCTGGGGGGGCTCCTGTATCTGGATCTGCATCTGGATCCACTGCATTTGCATTTTCATTAATCATTTGACTGTATTTGCTCTTAAAGAATCCACCCTGAAAGAAAAAACAATAATGTATGTCTTAAAAAATACTTTTTGCACTAAATATATCAAGAAAAGCCACCAATGGTCATGTTTTGCTGTTAGATTTCTTTATCTAAAATGTCTCTTACCTTATATAGGCCAGCAGTAACCAAGGCCACAAATGCCAACCCTCCCAGAGATCCTCCAACAATCTCTTTAGTGAAATCTGGATCAGAGTAAATCTCCACTTCTGCTTCAAGCTGAAAGGGGAAGCAACAACATTTTAAAATCATTTACAAGTGTCTTTTAAATCAAGAACAGAGAATATTCAGTCACCTTGCGAACAGGAGGCTTGTGGGTGGAAGTTGTGGAGAAAAAGATGTACTGATCTTGGTCGTATTCAAGACTGACTGTGCTGATCAGGAGGAATCTGGAGGAAGAAAGTCCAATCTGAGAGAAAGAAAAGAAATCCAGGTTAACTTTTCAGTTTTATTTAAGTAAAACTATACATACTTACAGGACTACATCTTGGAGTCAAGAAAGAATATTTTACAGTATAATAACAGGGCATCCTTGCATGTCACTGACCTGTTCTATCCACCCTGAAGTCAGATTGGCAGAGATGGTATGTGTTATTTTCTCCTGCTTCTCCATGAACCTTCTGCACTTGAATGTCCTGCATGTGGCTACAGAGCAGTCCTGTAGGTGATAAAGGCAAAGAAAGCTGAACTGGAATTCATTTTTAGTCTAATAACAACAACAACAGGTACATCACTTACCACTATTTTGGTCTTCTTTACTTGATCAGTAAAGTCAGTGATGGTCGGTTTATCGTCTTTTACACTTTGACAATCTGGAATCTGAAGGAAGACAGGATTACCGGTAATCGCTTAATGTTTTCATGAACTGGTCCTTTTCTTTTTCTTCCAGATTCTCTTAAGGGTTGAAGGTCAACCCTTAAGAGATCCTGTGTAAAATGTCTGCAACTGGTCTAAGTTTTGTTACTTTATTTGAACTCTATATTTTGTGTAGGAACTATTAAAATGTGTTCCAGATTTTCACTTAACCCATAACTGTCAAAGTGGAAACTAAAAATCCCATGTCAACTTAACATCATTTGACTTTTAATGTGTGATGGATTAATACAAAAACTGGTATTTTATTCATATAATAATTAAAAAAACGTTTTACTTCAAATAAAATCTATTATAGTTACAATTTTTGGCTTTTATATCTCACCTGCAGACTTTCCCCATCTCCCCAAATGTCTTTGTCTCCGAGTTTTATAGGAACCTCGATCACAACAGTCAGATTTAATGCCCTGAAATTGTTTGTAACCTGAAAAAAATAATTTCAAAGGCTTTAATCTATAATCACCAGATATCTTTGACAGTAAATCAACTTCAAAGTTGAACATATCCTAAAACCGTACATAAGCCATTTACCTCTGCAGATTGTTGGAATGGTTTCTTCAAGTCTTTTCCAAAAGAGAAGTTCCTGTAGATGTGGGACCTAACAAGCATTACACAGTTAATTTTTATTTTTGCTAAAACCGTGCGTTAATTTTTAGTTTTTCAGGAAACTAGTGAAGTTGAGCTGTGACAAGACGAACCCCTCAATTGTAACCAGAATGCTGTACTTCACATCAATCTCCTTTTTCTTGTAGAGTTCACTCAAAGAGGAGTGCTGCTGATTCCCACTGGAAAATTGAACAGCATGTCAGCACATATGTTGGATGCAATAATAATATATGATAGGATAAATACCTGGAGGCATTAGCAGTGATGGAGATCTGTCTGCCAACTTGACTGTTGGTTTCAATCCCATAGGAAACTATAAAAATAGCCTTAAAAAAACAAAAACAGATGAAACATCAGGTGGCATGTTCCTTTGAATTCCTCCTTTGCAGTGAAAAAAATGGTCTTAACCTTAGATTTGCTTTTGAAAATTGGTTTATCAACCGTGCATAGTGTGTTTCCCCGACTTTGACCATCCTCACTGTCTGAAGAGTTGCATTCAATTCTCCCCTGTTTAAAAAATACTTCAATCAAAGCTAAATCGAGAGGAAAATGAAAAACTAAAAGCGATCTTGATGTCTTACCTTAATGATGGTGAACTTCCTGTAGGAGATTCCAGCTGGATATGTGAGAGTAACATGGCTGTTGTATGAGTTTTCCTCTCTGTTCTCCAGTGATACCGTTACATTCACAAGTTCATCGATGCCCACTTTAACCAACGCAGAGCTGACAGAAAAACCAAAATGAACAATATAGCCATCCTCAACCATTGCAAGAAAACATTTTTGTTCAAATCCTGGCTGCAAGATGGATGCTTAACTAGCAGATTTTTGGATTCTCCTAAGCAGAGAAATAAAATACTCTTTAAATGGATTTTAACCATCTAACAAGCAAAAGTGATTTCTTTCTATTTTAAAAACATAATCATAATATGAATACTGGGCGATTTATTTTGAAACAGGAACTTTTGAATCTGCAGGAAAACTTTACACAGTCCTTGTTGTAAATGATAGTTCAACTCAAGTAAAAGCGCAAACCATGAATAACCCTTTACAGATGAATCTTTGACTGTATATGAGAGCTGGACTGAGTGAGCGTGTCATCAGACATTAAAAATGGCTTACTTCCAGCTCCAACAAAAAAAAGTCAGTCAGTCGCCATTTTTTTTCCAATATGAGCGCCGCTTTGTTGGAAAGCAGGGTAAGAGAGAATATGTCAAACACTTTGAACATTCAACATAATAACCAGATACTTTTATTGAGACATCTGATTAGCCAGTTTATTATGTAAACAACTTGCAATAAAGATAAATAGAATGACTGAATAATAGCTGTTTATTTCTCAATAGAAGTCTATGGGACTTTGGCTCCCTAGAGCCAGTGGGTACTTCCTGTTTGGAACATGAGTGGAGAGGGATCAATCAGTCCACTTCACATATACAGTCAATTATGTAAATGCACTTTTCCATAACTAAAAAATAAAAAGTTAAAGGCAAACTCCTGCAACCTAAACTACAGATAAAGGTTTTTGCTTTGTATCTTGGCCCCACCTGCTGAAGTTGAAATCCACTTTCAGGTTATCCATACATGTCTGATCAGCGCCACAGTTGATCTCAAACTCCATCTGAAGAAGATCATCAAAACTAAGAACTAAGTTTGGTGGATGTAATGAGAGTTTTTAAGGTCACTGACCGGATGAAAGGTTGTCATAGATTGATGACCAAGACTTGGTCTAAGATTTGTGCTGGAAGGCAAACCTTCAAATTTAAAACTGAGCTCGTTGTTAAGTGGATTCAGAGCATCTTCTGGACAAGCCTGAAGAAAAAGTAAAATAAATAAACATTCAGTTTGGCCACATTATATTATTTATATCCTAATGTTGTTATTATACTAAAAGGTCATACCTGAATGAAAAATTCAATGGAGTGGCACTCATCTTTTCTCAAGCCAACTTCAAGTGAGCTAGTCTGATGTCGTTGTTTCTCAGCAATGTAAGCTCGGCTGTTTGGGAACTTTCGGGTGGCATCCAGTGTTAGAGTGTAAGTAATTTTTGCTTCAGCTGAAAAAAACCCCAGATTGCTTTGTTTAATGCACAGAATAAAACAAAACAAAAACAAAAAACAATAAGGGTAAACTTTCGCAAATTAAAAATGAATAAATTTAGCATCATTAACACATATAATGTATTGTCTTTTTTATTTATGATATTGTGTTCCTGAGTTACTTTCCTTGTGTCAGATAATGCATTGTGTACTTTAGTGTACTTGTGATGTGTTTGTCTTTGGTTCCACCTTTGTTTTTATCAGGTTTGAGAATTTAAACAAGAGAAAAGGGTGAAAATGTTCATGTTTATGTGAGAAAAGTGTATTTAGGCAGTGAGGAGTTTTACTGCCATAAAACATCTGTAATCAGACTCCGTGGATTTCACAGATCACAGTGATTTTTAGAACGTAACTCCTGCAATGAACGAGGAACTCTGCACTGGTGAAAAGGTAACACAGATATATGCGTAGCTGCAGAAGACATACAAATTTGCTTTTTCAGTATTACTGGATGAGAAACGGACGAGCAGGACACAGCGCAGCTGTACAAACTATGAGACGTGTGATGAGCTCAAAGTCTGCGGAGTTATGACGGTAGAAGATCCATTATTGCTTTGATTTTGCTTGTTTTTTTAAATGTATCAGTATATTTTTCCTGAATTTGGTCTTTGAAAATCAAATCATCATCATCTAAAATGGGAACAAAAGTTTTAAACTAAAAACTCTAGAATATTCTGTTTTAGGATGTTTTAAATTTAAACGTTTTCATCTACATTCCATGTTATATCATTCTCACTCCACACATCTTCTTGTGGTCCAGCCCTTCAATTTTAGAACCCAATGTGGCCCTCGAGTTAAAATAATTGCCCACCCCTGCCTTAGAAATATTTGACTGTTACCCATGCACGCTCACAATTGTCAAAATGTGGGGGGAAAAAGTATGAATGACTAAAAAATTTGGGAAAAACAACCTGTGTCAACAGCAGTTCGTGTTTTCATGATGAAGCAGACTCTGGCTGTGGTTTTCAGATCTTTTGAGCAGTTTTCATCCTGTGTTGAAATTTTCTCTGGGCTGAAGGTAACAGAAGGTTCCACAGTCACTATAGGTCTGGACCTAAAAAGGCAGAGAGTTGGGAATTATATGACAGCTGAACTGGATAAAAGGTGATAGAGGCAAATCCACATCTTTCTTTATGTCAAAATTAAACAGTGAGCTTCTACTGGAGACATATGGTGGATAATCTTGTCTTAAAGTTTTCTCCTCTGCCTGCACCTTTAGCAAAGGTGCAACACCTCAAAGAAGAACTCACCTGAGAAAAACTACTGTGCCCTTTGAACCCACCACTAAGTCAGGCAGTCTGTCACCACTCTGATCAGAAGACCACTGAGTGAAGGAGACGCCAAAGAACTTCAGTCCTGACTGCACTTCAGAAGCAGAGATTCTCTGTGGATGGAGATTCTGTGTTATAAGAACAAGCCAGCTGGACGCACTTTCAGAAACCTTCAGTCATGGATATGACTCACCTGTGAATAGGTAGGATTGATACTTTTGTCCCGTTCACCGTGGAATATGTAAATACTGCCTTGACCATCATCCTCTAAAGGTGCTCCAACTGCTAGATCATTAAATGTATCCATGTTCAGATCAGGCAGAACAGCGAGAGCAGATCCAAACCGTCCCTTGGTTGTTGGATCTCCTCTTAATATGGTTTGTGAGGATGGTCTTTCAAAGGAACACTCTATGTTCTGGTTGTAGGAGCAGATAAAACCATTCATGGAGGATCAAGACAAGGACGACCATATCAGCAGATTCATGTCACATTTAAACATTGCTTACAAACAGAACTATTGTGCAGACATAGACTCGTCCTTCTCTGTCAGCCTCCTTATACATCGGAGAAGATATGAGGATCAGATCAGAGAAGCTGTCATTATCCACATCCATGGCACAAAGCACTGCGCCAAAATATTCCCCAGCCTGAAACCACAAGAAGGAAAGGTTTTGGTTTAGGAATTTTCATGTGCTGTTTTATTAGAACCAAGTTTGCTGTAATTTTTTACAGAGCTAACATTTTGTCTTTCTCTATGTTCATATGATTTGTGGAATATTTGGGCGGCAGTGGCTCAGGTGATTGAGCAGGTCGTCCAATGATCAGTGGTTCGGGGGGGGTGGGGGGGGTGGGGGGGGTGAATGCATATGAATGATGGTCACACAGTCCGAACGCGCGAACTGGCAGCCACGCTTCTGTCATCATAAAGAGTGAATGAACAATGGACACATTGTAAGCGCTTTGAGCGTCTGGATATGTGCAGATAAATCCAATCCATTATTTCATTTTTATTTTTTACTTAAATTTATATTTTTCTTTTTTTTAAAACAAGATATAACACAAATGTACATGACATCAAACAAAAGAAGTCTTACAAACAAAGAGAGTAAGAGTAAAAAAACACAAATAAGTGAGGAGGGAAAGTATAAAAGGGGGGGGGGGTAAGACATGACAGCCGCCGTTCCAGGTTTTTCTATACAGTCCATCTGTCCCATTGTTCCTTAATTTTCCTTCCCTCAATCTTAAAACAAAATTAATCTTTTCCATGGTGTAGATCTCCTCCACTGTTTCAGACCAGTCTGTGAGGGTTGGTGGTTCTGGCTTAAGCCATCTTCTGGTTATTGCTTTCCTTGCTGCAATTAGGAATATTTTAACCAGATGCTGATTTTGAGCAATGACTGTTTCAGAAATTTTATCCAGATGTGATGCTACCTGAATGAAGTGCAGAACATTTGTCAAAATGCCAAAATGATCCTATTTGCGAACACCTCCAGAAGATATGAGAATGATTTGAATTTCCTGTGTCACACTGTCTCCAACATGTCTGTGGGTTTGTTGATTGTTTTATTTTAATTGAAGGTGTTGAATTCCCTCCATTTCAGTGATGTGGTAGAAGACTGAGTTAATGCACATTTTGAATACCATTCTTTTTCGGAAATAGTGAAGGACATCTTCTTTGCCCACTTTTCTTTAACTTTTAAAGTTGTGTTTTTCTGACATGAAATGAGGCTGTGGTACAGTTTTGAAATCATTTTAGATGTTTAATTCTGGTATGCTGCAATTATTGCCTCTAAGAATCGATTTTATTCATTCCCCTCTTCTGATCTAATTTCTTTGTTCAAATATTCCCTCATCTGCAGGTATTGAAAATAAATCATGATTGGTGAATCCAAATTCCACCTTTAAGCCCTGAAAGTCCCTCATCTTGTTCTTTTTTATGATTGTGGCAAATGCTGTAACCCCTTGTTGCTCCACTGCTTAAAAGTCATCTTTTGCTGGTTTGAAGTCTTTGTCAAAATAAATCTATTTAAGTATTTCCTTTTCCATTTTCAGCTTTAATTGCCATGTTACTTTTTGCCAAAGTTCCAAAGTAAAGGTTCTTACTGGATTTAGTAATGTTGTAATGTTATTTGATAAGTCCTCCTCTTCTAAACGATTTGAATGGGATATCCTGACACACATGTCTCAATCGCTTTCCACCTGGCGTAGTATTCAAAATCACACCAACAACAAACATAATGATCTGGGCTGCAAAAAAATATTATTTCAAAATGGGGAGAGACATTCCCCCTTTATTTTTAGGCAATTGAATCGGTTAATTCAAAAGGGCCCCAAGTCCACAATTTTTCAAAATAGAGATATTATATGCTCTATGGTCTTCAAGGGAAAAGCTATCTGATTATGTTCAAAAAAGTCCCAAGTCTGTTGTAATGTATTGACTATGCTTGACATTTAAAATGCATTAACCCTTGTGCTATCCTAGGCACTTTAATGTTGGGAGTTGGGTCATGTAGACCCACTAGACAGTGTGCTGAACCTTTTTTCTTCAATGATTTGTGATCTTCACTGGTGTCCATGGATTACATGAAATCTTGCCACCTTCATCCACCTTTGTCATGGTAGGGAGAACACGTAAATGCAAGGGTGGGGTCATCTAAGATAGCACAAGGGTTAAGTGGAAAAAAACTTGGACTTGGGCTTCTCTTGCATGGGTTTTGCTTTATCCCATAGGTGGCAGCACTAGTTATCCAATATGGCAGCCCCCCTCTTTAATTCAAGAAGGGCCCTAGTCCAGAGCCTTTGGTTTGCTAGTCCTTTGAAATTATAAAAGCGAGGTGCTTCATATTATAGCATTTGTAAGCTATGAACTGGTGCTAAATCTGGGTAGAGTATTAATCATTTGGTGTAGCCTCCTTTTTAAGTTATGCAATTAAAATAATTTCCTGGAAAACAAACATCATGGACTTGGGCCCCTTTTAAACTAACCGATTCAATTGTAATGTTGCATATCTGATCCTAGGTTTTCTCCCTTCCCACATAAATCTGGATATTGTCCGGTTCCTTTCTATGAACTGCTTGGGTGGTATTTCTATGGGAAGTGACTGGAATAGAAAGAGTAACCTTGGTAAGGTGTTCATTTTCACCACATTTATCCTATTTGTTAAATCAAAAGGGTATGTTGACCACTTTTTAATATCCAGGTTGATGTTTAAGTTAATTTCATTATAGTTTTGTTCGTATAGGAGTGACAGATTTTTAGGTAAAACGACTACGAGGTACTCACTGTCCCGCTTGATTTTGTAGGTGCGGTTTCTTTTGATGGGGAGTAATTGAAAAGCAGGATTTGTGTTTTAGAAATATTTAATTTGTATCCATCAAGGGAGTTAAATTCTTTGAGGAGTGTCATTAGTTTAGGCTGGGAAGTGTTTATGTCCTCTAAAAACAACAACACATCATCTGCAAATAATCCAGTCTTTTGTTCCCTGCAATCAATTGTGATTCATTTTAGTTCCTTGCACTGCTGAATGGCCTGGGCCAGTGGCTGAATGTGAAGAGCAAAAAGAGTCAGACTGATGCTGCAACCCTGTCCCATTCCTCTTTTTAACTCGAAACGATATGGTCCGAGGGAGCCGTTCATTTTTGTTCTTACTGTAGGCTTGTCATAGATGGCTTTAATACATTTAACTCAGTTTTGTGTGAATCCAAATTTTACTAAGGTGTTTGGTAAAGGAAATCCCAATTCACCCTGTCAAAAACCTTCTCGGCTGATTAGAGTTTATGGTGTGAATTACATAAAGCCTCTTCTTCTAATGTTATCCTGGGTTTGTCTGCCTCTGACAAAACCCGTTTGGTCTTAATCAATTAACTCAGTAATAAATGATTCAAATTTTTTGGTTCAAATTGATGTATAGATTTTGTAATCCACATTTAACATTGATATTGGTCTATATTTAGCACAGTTCTGTCTATCTTTTTTTTCCTTGGTGATTAAAGTAATTATTGCGTCTTTCCATGAGGGTGGGGTCCTACCTGCTTTGTGAATATAATTTTGTTCCATAGGACTGGAGAAAGTATATATATATATAGTATATTTACATAGTATTTAATTATATAAGTATTTATTATATAAAGCATTTTGAAGTATTGCTTTTTCTTTTTAATTTTGAGTCAAAAAGTACAGCTTCCTTTTGAAAATGAAAAAGCATTTCTATTAATCCATTTTAAATGTCAAATTAGACATTTCTAATTGTATTATGCTACACATTTACCAGAGAACGTCTTGAAAATGAAATGTCAATTACCATTTTCAATTTAATTTTAATTAAGTGACAGAATAAGCAGTGTTGAGGAAGGAAATGAAAAAGCATTTAGGTGGATTGCTTTTTCATTTTATTTTTGAGTAAAAAATGCAGCTTCATTTTGAACATGAAAAAGCATTTCTGGTTTTGACTTTGCTTTTTATTTATGCTACAGAATCGCTTCCATAAAAATGAACCAGCTGCTAAGAGATGGGACTCACCCCGAATGGCTAACGGAAGGGCGAGCAATCCTGATCCAGAAGGATCCCTCAAAGGGTGCAGTCCCATCCAACTACCGGCCAATAACCTGTCTCTCCACAACATGGAAGCTCATGTCAGGCATCATTGCAACCAAGATAAATAGGCACATGGATCAATTCATGAGTAACACACTGAAGGGCTTTGGTATTGACTCCAGAAGAGCCAAACACCAACTCCTGGTGGACAGAACAGTCGCTCAAGACTGCAAGTCACGACACACCAACATGTGCACAGCCTGGTTACAAGGAGGCCTATGACTCAATGCCACACACATGTATCACTGAATGCTTGGAGCTGTACAACATCAACAGGACTCTAAGAGCCTTCATAGGAAACTCAATGAAGCTGTGGAAAACCACCTTTGAAGCCAATGGGAAGCCACTTGTACAAGTGTCCATCAAATGTGGGATATACCAAGGTGATGCTCTGTCCCCACTGCTGTTCTGCATAGGCCTGACCCCCCTTAGCCAAATAATCAACAAGACTGGCTATGGATACCGACTCAGAAATGGGGCCAACATCAGTCACCTCCTCTACATGGATGACATCAAGCTATATGCTAAGAGCGAGCGTGACATTGACTCCCTGATCCACACCAACAGGATCTACAGTACTGACATTGGAATGTCATTCTGGCTCGAGAAATGCAGCCGGATGGTGACAAAGAGAGGCAAGGTAGTCAACACAGGAGGGGTCTATTCCCAGAAGGAACAATAGCAGACATCGAGGACAGTTACAAGTACCTTGGAATTCCGCAGGCAAATGGCAACCTGGAGCAGGCAACAAGGAAAGCTGCAACATCTAAATACCTCCAACGAGTAAGGCAAGTCCTGAGAAGCCAGCTTAATGGCAAAAATAAGACCCGGGCAATAAACAGCTACGCACTGCCAGTTATCAGATACCCTGCAGGAATAATTAGATGGCCAAAGGAAGAGATACAGACCACGGATGTTAAAACACGAAAGCTCCTCACCATGCATGGAGGGTTCCATCCCAAATCCAGCACCCTGAGACTGCCGCAAGGAAGGAGGCCTAGGACTAGTGAGCGTAGAAGCCACTATCCAGGATGAAACATCCAAGATGCATGAGTACATCAAGCTCAAGGCCCCAACTGACAGTGTGCTTAGTGAATGTCTCAGGCAATGGAGAGCAGAGGATACAGTGCTGGAGGACAGATCCTCATGGGAGGACAAACCCCTGCATGAGATGTACCACCGGACCATAACTGAAGTGGCTGATATCAAGAAGTCCTACCAATGGCTAGAAAGGGCTGGCCTACAGGACAGCACTGAAGCGCTCATCCTGGCAGCTCAGGAACAAGCCCTGAGCACCAGAGCGATAGAGGCTCAGATCTACCACACCAGACAAGACCCAAGGTGTAGGCTGTGCAAAAAGGCGCCTGAAACAATCCAGCACATAACTGCAGGGTGTAAGATGCTGGCAGTGAAAGCATACATGGAGCGCCACAATCAAGTGGCTGGAATAATATACAGGAACATGTGTGCAGAATATGGACTGGAAACCCTAAAGTCAAAATGGGAAACTCCTCCCAAGGTGGTAGAGAATGAGAGGGCAAAGATCCTGTGGGACTTCCAGATCCAGACTGATAGGATGGTAATGGCGAACCAACCAGACATTGTAATGGTGGATAAAGAACAAAGGAAAGCCGTTGTGGTGGATGTGGCAGTGCCAAGCGATGGGAACATCAGGAAGAAGGAAAATGAGAAACTGGAGAAATACCATGGACTCAGAGAAGAACTGGAGAAAGCATGGAAAGTGAAGGTGACAGTGGTGCCTGTGGTAATTGGAGCACTCGGGGCAGTAACCCCCAAGCTGGAGGAGTGGCTACAACAGATACCTGGAAAGACCTCAGACCTCTCAGTCCAGAAAAGCGCAGTGCTATATATAGCATATATATATATATATATATATATATATATATATGTACATATATAAACGCCAACGCCATATATATATATATATATATATATATATATATATATATATATATATATATATATATATATATATATATATATATATATATATATATATATATATATATATATATATATAAACGCCAACGCCCCTCTCACCCTCCGTTGGTGCTTTTTCCTCCAAGCTCGGGTCCTCTACCAGAGGCCTGGGAGCTTGAGGGTCCTGCGCAGTATCTTAGCTATTCCTAGCACTGCGCTTTTCTGGACTGAGAGGTCTGAGGTCTTTCCAGGTATCTGTTGCAGCCACTCCTCTAGCTTCTAGATGTGATATATATATAGTTTACAAACTAAATCTTTCAATTGTAAACAAAATATTATATTTTATTAAATGAAACATTTTTAGATAGTCTCATCCTTATTCTAGGTTAAGACCAGATGTGTGTGTTGTGTTATCTTTCATATGTTTAATTTTGATTAGGATTGGTTGTAACACATACCTGAAGTTGACTGGGGTTGATTACTTGTTTAAATGTGTCCCGAAAAACCACCTCTACAGCTCCTCTGTGCTGATATCTTGGACCCCCCAAAATTGTCAGTGCACCTCTAGTAGTCGTAGCAACCGCCATGGAGTAACCTAAAATTCAACAGTTTAGTAGACTTTAAAGTTTTGCAGTCAGAAACTGCTGTCATTTAACTTTTTGTTCTCTGCTCACACATTTCCAGTGCAATAATTTGAGATAATTGGTCCTTTACTAAATGTTTAAAAAAAGCAATTTAAACAACTTTGCAGATATAAAACTTTGTGTTCAACTTACCAAGATAACTGTCAGTCTCCATTTTCTCAGACTCATAGGACACACTCGCGCTGTTGCCGTATCTCTTATAGCCTCCCTTCCACTGGTTAGCACCAACAATTCCCATCTGAACTCCCTTTGGATGAAGACGTGTTTAGTGACATGTCTTTTGTCATACTTTTATCAAAATGTCTATTTCAGATGATCACCATAGGGCCGTAAGCAGCACTAAAGCCCTCCTGGGACATTTCCATTTTCAGTGTGTTTCCACCAGTCTGAGATCCTGTTAAGCCAAAATACATAACTTTAGACACATAAGATAACATGAGATATACTACAGAGTTATGGCAAACTGAGAAAACATAGAACATAAAATTAGAGTTAGATTTGTAATATAAAACCTTAAAAGTACCTTCAATGGGAAAAATCTGGGATTGTAAAGTTGTTCTTATGTTCTCAAGTGCCTGAAAGCTCTCTACTTGAAACACATGCTTTTGTGGTGGGTAAGATGCAATCAAGTCAAGCTCCCTTTTTCCTCTAGAGGAGGTGAATGCCCTGCCCACCTAGAAGGATAAAAAATTTAAAGAAATCCATGAGTGGAACATTTCCCTGTAGAGACCCTTTAGAAACCAGATTGCATTGGCATCAACTTTTTTTAAATGTCACTTAAAATCAAATTATGTTAGGCAAAAGACTAAAACTACACTAAACAAAAGTGGTGGCCTGTGTCATCAGATCAAAATCATAGCTACTTAATCAACTCATAAAAATATGTAAAAATTGAATAAAACAAACCACAAGAATGAAACTCACCCCAATAGCATATCGAACAATATTGGCTGACTGAGCTTCGTTTATTGCTGATGGCAACTGTCCAGAGTCAGACGATTCTCCATCAGTAATAACTATCAAAATTATATCTGCATTTGATGGAAAAGCACCAGAGAAAACTCCACGCCTGTTGATAAAAAGGGTTTTGAGTGTAAAGACGTTTTTAAATGAAACATTGGGGGGGGGTAACGTTTTTAGTTTCAATGTATTATTTTAACTGGATGGACTTGAGCTTAGCCCCTGAATTCCAGTCATATGTAGGTCAGGTCATGTGTTGGTCAGGGCAGGTGAGTGAATACTTTTTAATATAGTGTATGCTGAAATAAACCAAATCCAAACCACATCAAGGGTTTTCTGAAAAATCTTAATAATTGTGCAACATTTATCTCAGAGGTGCTTAAATGAAAGTGTTACAGTTTGCAGCTTATCTGTTTTTCCAGGAAAGTACATCTGAACCAAAGGTGACCCTTTTTTTCCTTTGATTACTTTGGAAAATGCAGTTTGGGCTTATTTTAATAAAAAGAAATTTAAGATCTTTAGCATAGAATCTGTGCCTGCTATAAAACATATTATCTCTAGATATGATTTTACCATACTCAACATATTTACCCAAAATATTTAAAGGGATTCAATTGTTTACTGCACTAAAATGGCCTGGTATTGTAGTTCTAAGTTCATTTCTTGTACTTTTACCTTTTAACTTGAATACAAGCAAGCATGCTAAGTCCATTTCTGTAGTTACAATTCAAATAAAAGGTATGCAGTGCAATAAGATTACAAAGGTACTTACACAATATTCTTGATGGCTCCAGCTGTATTAGTTATGCCCCTCAGCTGCTTTATTTCATTTACTTTTGTCTTCCAGTTATAGGGGGAATATGTATTAAAATCAAAGTAGGTTTCATATCCTCTAGAAAACTGGGCAACTGCAAACTGCAAAACAAAATTACTAAAGCTCATTTAAAGCTGAAACTGAGATGCATTTAACAGGAAAACTACAACAAGTAATGCTGATGTAGTTTTAATGCAGACAAAAAACCTGAAACCGTAAACTTAACAAAACTTTGTATTTTAGGGTACAGCATGTGGACAGTTTTGAGAAGACATGTTTCTGTGAAGGTTTGAAATGGGATTACTTGTGCTGGCATTAAAGTAACAAATAAAGGTAACTGAAATGCTGAGATCTGTGTCTCTGACTTGCCTTTGCATCTTCTTGTTGAAGTGAACTGATGAGATTTGTCACAAATTCCTTCATTTTGGTAAAGTCTGTTCCAGAAACACTGCCTGAGCCATCCAATAGAAATGCAATGTTTGCTTTTTTACATTCTATTGAGAAAAAGGAAAGAAGGTAAATGGTTAAACAGTCCTCCACAGTTTTCTTATTCATATTGTAGTTTATGTCAAGGGTGTTTTTTCAAAAGAACAACTGATTTAGTTTTACACTTGGGATGTTGTCATTATGAATGTGATGTGTCAGGCTTCACAAGTGATTATACTTACGCGGAAGAACAGATGGAACACGGCGTGTCACGCGGTTATATCTGTCCAACTCAATGCACACGCCATTATACATGGTAATATGTTTGCATGCAGTGGGAATGGTTGGGCCACACACCTGAAATGGGAAAAACACACACAAATAAATTAAATAGTAGTCTTTTCTTTATTTATTGAAAAGTAAATGTTCTTTCTGTAAAATCAATGCTTTTTTAAATGAATCACCAAAGTGTTCTGTGTAGACGGATCACTTGTCATTGTCAAACCGAGGGACATGTTCACTGCCAACATTCCATCTGTGAAAAATACAGTTTAAAAAAAAAACTATTTTAAGCATATTTAGCTCATTTCAATCCACAACTTCCAGAGTTGAAGCACTTGTTACCAAACTTCCCATTTGGCAGAAGCTCATGCTATAGAGGTTAATTTTCCCAAGAAATAAATAAAATAAAAAGTAAAAATCTAGTTTGGTATTTTAACAACTTTTTTTATTTATTCTATCATCAAGCATTAGAAGAATGTTGCAGTCTGCTCTTATGCTTCAAGCTAATGATTGTGTCCCAAATGCTTGAGAAAATACATTAATGTATAAGATGTTTTTATTTATTATTTAATATTATCTTTACTCATGAATTTCATAAATGATCTGTACTTAGACTGGTAAAGTATAAATACCTCTAATTAGAAGCTACAAACCAGGTTATAATAACTGAATAAAAATATAGTTTTTAAAGTAAAATAGTTAAGTAAAGCAAGGCAAGTTTATTTGTATATTACAATTCACAAAGACAAAGTAATTCAAAGCGCTTCAAAAAACTGGAAAATGCATCAAAATCACAATATATAACAGTGCAAAGATTAAAAACATACATATTATAATCATTATAAAATTTACTGTAAAAGAAAGGGAAAAAAGCATAATAGGGGTGGGATTATATAAATCGGCTTCCTACCACTCCATTTTAAGCAATTAATCAATAATATAAGAATAATAGGGGTAATAAAGTGGAATTAAAATGGCTTTTTTATTGACTTACTTTTGAATGTGGATGTAAATATGGATATGTATTCATGCTGTTGTTTTTACATTTTTCATTTTCCAATCAAGTCACAATTAATCATCCAAAGTTTAATAAACGTACGTCTAGACGTATATCTTTTTTATTTGGCTGCCTTTTTATTATTTATTTTGATCACTTTATCTGTTTTAATCAAATCCAAAGGTAAAAACTTTATCCTATTATTGATGAAAGCATTTTTACGTACCTGAAATGTTCTCAGTTACACATCTGCCATTGGAGCATTTCAGTATATTTCCTCTTCGATTTCTCGAGTTTTGTTGAAGAGGTGCACCAACAAGCAAACTATGGAAGCAGGGAAAGTATTTAGGTGTTAGGATGATGATTTTCTTTACTGAGATTTCTCATACAACAAATAATATTGTGCTTGGACTTAGTGCAAAACCTTTGTGACAGCAGCAATAACCACTTCAACAGATACACCTGCTGTCTTTCAACTAAAGAGTTCAAACTTGGAAAAAAAAATCATAACTTTTGATGAAACAAAATTGAAGAAATAGTGACTGTAAGTGCAGTATTAGATAGGCACTTCTTATAAATGTTAAGATTTGAACTTACTCTGATTGCCTTAGCACCATCTGGTGGCCAAAACCTGCATCTCCTGAACTCAGGGACTTCCAAGCCACAGGATCGAGATTGAAACAAAGTGCAGCTTCTAATACTAATAAAGAAAAAATAATTTTAGATATTAGGAATTTCACCTATAAATTTAACCAATAGATATTCATTCATTTGTTAGATGTAGAACTTGTATCATTTGTTTGCTTTCTTCTTGTACTTCTCCTTTGAAAAGACTTTAAAAAGCCAAATTCAATACTTTAACATGATGTTCAGAAAATGTGAGTGTACTAATCCATGTTCCTTTGTCTACATTTATGAAAAAATAACTAATTGTTCATATGATATTTAAACTATTTTTATGTATACTTTAATTTTATGTTTTATCCAGGATAATAGCTTTTATAAAATCATTTTTGTCTACTATTATTGATTATATATATTCATATTACTTTTAGTTTTATATTTGTTTCTAAAGTCCAGTGTTTTCCTCCACACCAGAGATGGAGGGTCTTTGCAGGGGGGTCTTGGGTCTGGCTGCCTTCTTTAGTCTGGGACAGTTGACCCTGTGGCGATGTCCTCCGTGATCTTGACTGGGGGGGGTCACTGGTGTGGAAAAATCCCCAAAAGCTCAGGGCGCCAGCTCAGTGTCCATCCTGAGACTAGGAGGTTGTGATTTCAAATCCAAATCTTTCAAGCATTAGGGACATTAAGCATTAAGGGGTCAAATCAGTCAAATGGAGATGACAAACTCCACACAGGTGTCTGGCAGCTAATTGGGCTTTCAACAGTGATTTCATTTTCTCACTACAGCTTCAAGCATTAAAGTAGTTTTTTATTTCTATTATAACTTCATTTTTTTATTTTATGAATGTGTGAGGGTTGAGGGCACTATGTGTAAAAGATTGAAATTTATTTTTATCCAGTATTGCCCTTTGCTCAACAAATGTTTACAGGTTTGTTTTTTTATAAAAAGTTTTTGATTTTATGTTTTTGTTGCATTTCAGCCTTATCAAAGTTATTTTCAAAAATGTTCACATTTTCCATCTGTTTTAATCTTAGCTCACATTTTGAGGAACTTATTCTATGTCTCGACTTTATTTGGTTTTGCTTCTTGCTTTTGTCTCATAAGGTTTCAGCTATTTATTCTCTCTACATTTTTTTCAGTAATACTGACACAATCTCCTTCTCAGCGTCCCATCATTTCCCCTTTCCCTTCTTCTTTGCCAAGCATCATTTCCCCACCAGTTGTTGGTTAAAGTCAGATTAATTGTCTGTTCTGTGCAAGTGTTTTAGTCTTTTTTGGTAATAAAGTTTGATAGAAATAACTATCAACCTTGGATGACTTTCCACAGTGAAAAACATTATAAAAAAAAGAAAAGGAAAATATTTTTTTTCCCTTCACTTTGATGATTATTCTGTCATTAACAGAAATTTTGTCAGCTTTAGTCATTAAAAGCTTACAATCTCTTTAGATTTCAGTTCATTTTTAGTTTAAGGATCCCCAAAATGACAACTTACTTTGATGAGGAAGTGTGGAAGACTATATCATATTTTATTACAGCTCTTAAGGGTTGGCGTCCTCATTTTACTGTTGAATAAACCATTTTTGCCATCTTTTCAACAGCCTAAACGTAATAAAAGCCCAGTAAAGGGGTCAATAATGGTATTTTTCATTTTTACCATAATTTTAGAGTCAATATTGTGCTCTGTTGTACATAAAAATTATTTTCTGTCGGTAATATACATTTTCCACACTTTGATACTTTAATATTGACTTTGATATTTTGAAAGAAAAAGACAGAATCTCACACAGACAGGGGGGGTTAATGCCCAGATGATGACTTAGGAAAAGAAGAACTGAAATTTCTAGCTGTGATAACACAATGAACACTAACTGTCATTGAAAACTGATGCTCTTGAATAACGGGAACAAATGTTGGAGAGAAAAACCAAATTAAAATGTAATTTTCAAGCTTGCAGATACAATTTTTCAGTGAGAAAATAAAAAAGAGAAAAGTCTTACCAAACCAGATAAGAGTTGCAAAAAATATCCAGTCCATTATGTTACTGTCATGGAGAGCAATCTTGAACTGTGACAAATCCTCTGGGGTCAACTTTGCTTTGAAGCTGAGTTATCTGGCTTTGATTTCAGACAGTATGAAGGAGGTGATGTTGAAAGCAGAATGCAGAAATGTCAAAGGACAGAACATGTTGAAACCAAATTTGTAGGTGGAGTCACAATACTGACATCATCAAGCTTTTTTTTCATCCACCACAGAGAGAAAGCCATTCATGGGTTAGTTTAGTTTATTTAGTGGTTCATTTTCTAAGTAAGTAAACCTAATGTTTATTGTTCTACTAAGACCTTCATACTTTGTTTGCACATATTTTTATCTTTATAGAAATAAAGGAAGTAGGAATCTCACAGAAAGGATTTTTTGGCATTCAATTATATTGTCTACAACAGTGTTTTTCAACCAGTGTGCCGCGGCACACTAGTGTGCCGTGGGAGATGGTCAAGTGTGCCGTGGAAAATTGCCCTCATTAACTGATCTAAAAACATTTCCCATCTCCAGGATTTCAGCTCTGTGTTCATCCAAACAGGCCCTGATAAAACACTGAGGAGTTAGGAATATAAAAGATCGTAAAATACTTTTTCTTTGCGTTTATTTTATTTTATTAAAGACATTTTGATAAGAATGACCGTACCGCGATTCAGCTGCAGCTCCGGCTGTATTTGGGAAAAGTCCCGTCCCTTTGACTGTCTCCACCAATCATTCTTGAGGGGCTTAATCACATGTCATCAGTCTGACCAATCAAAAGTGCTTAAAGTCTTCACTTCCTTGTCCCGATTTAGCTCGTAAAGTCGCTCAGTTCTAACAAAAATACCAGCTAAAGCTCGTCTTTAGCGGTGTAGCTTTCCACAGAATCCGGTATCAGACCGTGGAACAAGTGAACAAAACAATAAAGCTCCGAAAACCGATCTCCGGCCGTTTTATGCACTACATCTCCCATGATGCATTGGGTTGTGAGAGTGACAGGGCACAAGGAGATCTGTCGTTAAACGTCTTGAAACCAACGAACACACATCAAACTATTTTTAAATCTTCTAACTTAACTTTTATTGAATCTTTTAGAGAAAAAAAACAGCTGCAGTTTCCAGCTTTTTCTGCAACAATTATCTCAAAAATGCATGTGAGATTGTGGAGGGGCTGTAGATTAATACAGACTATGAGTTTCTCCTTCTTTTTTTAAATGTTTGGATGCTGGTGTGCCGCGGGATTTTTTTTAAGGTTACAGTGTGCCGTGGCTCAGAAAAGGTTGAAAAACACTGGTCTACAAGACTAAAAGCATTTTTTGAAGTCAATTCCTGTTATTGCCTCATTGAGTTAGCAAAGCCATTTATGTCCACAGAGGAGCAAGTAAGCGATGCATTACAGTGACAAACATTGGAAAGAAATATCCTCCTCAGTTACCCAAGAAGTATAGACTTTTAAGGAAGAAATGACAAGAAGTGAAAACACTTTAGTTCCCTCTTTTTCTTGAATTAGTTCAGTCTGTCTTGCGCCATTTTAGACAAAGAAAGTTTAGTAAAAAAAACAAAAAAGGCAGGATGTTTTTCTGTCTCACTGACTCACACACCATAACAGAAAATATAAAAAAGTTAATGAACAATTTTGTAAAATGACTATAAACATAAATGTTGTTTCACTATGTTTTTTTAACCCTTGTGCTATCTTAGATGACCCCACCCTTACATTGACGTGTTCTCCCTACCATGAAAAAGGTGGATAAAGGTGGAAAGATTTCATGTAATCCATAGACACCAGTGAAGATCACAAATGATTGAAGAAAAAAGGTTCAGAGCACTGTCTAGTGGGTCTAGATGACCCAACTCCCAATGGTAAAGTGCCAGGGATAGCACAAGGGTTACAATGTGCCGGGTTTTTTTTTATATATTTTTTTTATATAGTAATTGTGTTTTTTTGTGTCCTAACTACGCGTAAAATGTGAACCATATTTCTAAACCTATTACAAATCTCCAATCATGATGACAAAAAATCCCCTATTCACAATCTACAATTCTATTTTGACTGATGTGAAGGTCAAAGGAGGAGCTCCAAGACATTTTCTCCTCCATTTTGGCCAAAAAATTCTCGCTGCCGGTCACTTGCTCAGTGTTAAACATAGAATCTGGGCGGAGTTAGTGAGGTTTCCTGATCTTCTTGATGAGACCACATTTGTGTCAGCAGAAGTTATTAAACTCTGCTTGTCTGGAAACACAGATCCTACAAAAAAAAAAAAAAAGAAAAAATGAAATTTATTTATAGCTGGTTTAGAGAAATGAATTAGAACTGAAGGAATGCTGAGTCACCATTTATGCATACTTGTGGCCTTTCAGTCATTTTAGTATTAAGATTCTCAGCTAATATTGATTAAATTATTGCCTCATGGTCATGTTTGTCCATGTTCTCAGTTTGTTTCAGGATCTTGAGAGTCCTTTTGAAAGAATCTTCTAAAACTTGTTTTATTCTCTTTTTATCTTTTGGGTTGTCTTGTTGTTACTGCGTTACACTTTGCGTGTTCTCCCTACCATGACAAAGGTGGATGAAGGTGGAAAATTTCACGTCATCCATGGATACCAGTGAGGTTCACAAACCATTGAAGAAAAAAGGTTCAGCGCACTGTCTATTGGGTCTAGATCAGTGTTTTTCAACCTTTTTTGAGCCACGGCACACTTCAACCTTGACAAAAATCCCGCGGCACACCAGCATTGAAAAAAAAAAAAAAAAAAGGAGAAACTCCGTCTGTATTGATCCACAGTCCCTCCATGATCTCACATGCATTTTTGTGATAATTGTGGCAGAAAAAGCTGGAAGCTGCAGCTGTTTTTTTTTTTTAGATGTGATCAAAGTTAAGTTAAAAGAATTAAAAACTGTTTGATTTGTGGTCGTTGTGGTTTCACTACGTTAAGAGGAGAGAGTCGTGCGCCCAGACGCTCACACACGCTTTTACCAAATGCATCATGGGAGATGTAGTTTAATAATCCGACGAACTCAGAGAGACTAGCGTCTCTGAGCTTCATTGTTTTGTTCACTTGATCCACGGTCTGACACCGGATTCTGTGGAAAGCTACACCGCTAAAGACGAGCTTTAGCTGGTATTTTTGTTAGAACTGAGAGACTTTTCCAGCAGAATTCAGAACAAGGAAGTGAAGACTTTAACCATTTCTGATTGGTCAGACCGATGACATGTGATTAAAATCCCAAGACTGATTGGTGGAGACAGTTAAAGGGGCGGAAATTTTCCTAACACAGCGGAAGCTGCGGCTAAATCGCGGTACTGTCATCCTTATAAAATATATTTTATAGAATCAAATAAACACAAAGAAAAAAGTATTTTACGATCTTTCATCTTTCATTCCCAATTTCTTAGTGTTTTATCAGGGCCTGTAGGGATGAACAGAGAACTGAAATCCTGGAGATGGAAAATGTTGTTAAATCAGTTAATGAGGGCAATTTCCCACGGCACACTTGACCATCTCCCACGGCACACTAGTGTGCCGCGGCACACTGGTTGAAAAACACTGGTCTAGATGACCCAACTCCCAATGTTAAAGTGCCTAGGATAGCACAAGAGATAAGGAGGTGAAGTTGACAGTCTTTACCATCAAACTTTACTAACAAAATATTACCTTAGGTACCTCTCCTAAGGAAAAAGTGAAAAATATGCACCATTGACAGACTCACACTGCGACATGCCAAATATTAATGTACATTTAAAACAATGGGAAAGAGAAGTTCTTCTATTTCTTTGTTAGTCTCCGCTTCATGTTACTGCATGTGAAGCTTAAAAGGCCTACAATGCTATTCTTAAGCCTTTTAGAGTAAACTGTATCCTTATAGATTAGATTAGATTAGATTAGATTAGATTAGATTAGATTAGATTAGATTAGATTAGATTAGATTAGATTTTATTGTCATTGTCCGTTGTACAATGAAATTAAAGCATCACCATTCCAGTGCAAAAGTAACAATAACCAAATATAATATTAAATGAATCAGTATGTACAACACATACAGTGTGCAAATATACACTGTAATAAAGAATGTTTAAGATTTGTGTTTCAAATTTACATGCAAAATTTTTGCAGACATATCAGATTTGCAAGAGGTAGCAATGAGGTAGTGTTGGGTAGACACCGAAGTGGACTGTGCTAATGCAGATTTATCCGTGCATTTTGGAATTGAGGATGGTTATTGCCTTTGGAAAGAAGCTGTTTCTGAGTCTGTTCGTTCTGCTTCTGATGCTTCTGTAGCGCCTCCCAGAGGGCAGCAGGTGGAACAGGTCTGAGCCGGGGTGTGAACTTTCCTTGATGATGTTCTGGGGCCTCATTTATAAAACTTTGCGTAGGATTTGCGTCAGAAGTGGCGTACGGATGAAACATAGGATGTGCGTACGCACAGAAATATTCGGATTTATAAAACCGTGCGCACGCACATCCTACGCATCTTTCCCTTTATAAATCACAACCGATTCTAAATGCAGCGCAGCTTTTGCGGCTTCGTGACAAGCTGGTGGGTGCACGCCATAAGCCCTTTGCCAGGTACTCCATCCAGGGCCAGCAGCCTTCTTGGGGTTCACTGCTAGGAGCACCCGTCTGACGTCATGCTCCTGTACAGGGAGTGGAGGTGTGCTGGGGGTGGTGGGGCTGGGGTGGGGGGTGGTGTTGGGTGGATTCATAGCGAGCAAAGAAGCAGCTAAACTCTTTTGCCCGTGCAGCATCTGGAGCTGCTGTGGACACATCACAGCCCCTGAAGTTGGTGATGTCTTGAATTCACAGCCAAACTTCTCGTGGATTGTTGCTGGAAATGTGAGCCTCCATGCGCACATCCTGTGGTCTGCCTTGGCTGCTTTTACTCCTCTTTTCAAGTCAGCTCGGGCAGCACTCTTTCTCTCAATCGTGCTGAGAGCTCAGCAGGGAGCTTGTAGCCCATTCATTGTATTTTTCTTCATAAAAAAACACAATCTTTTGCAAACTCATTTTTTTTAAAGGAAAATTGCACTAGTGGATATGTCCTCTTCTGGAATGGTAGACCCTCCATTCTCCAATAAATACAAAAATCTCCTGAAGACATGAAGATCATAAAAGACACTCTTTTTTTATTGACTTTCATTTTTTTTTTCTGGTCAACTGTCTGTTACATAGGTGCCAGTTTGAGACCCATTTAGTCTTTTTTATCTGCTAAAATTGTTTATAAGATATGTGTGTGTGTGTGACACCGCAGCTGAAGAATAGTAGAATTAGTGGTAGCAAGTCAAGTGAAGCCGTCCAATTGTTCTTTAACATTGTTTAGCGTCATTTTCTGGAGGATTATGTGTCTAAACTCAGGTATTTGTGGAGACACGTCACTGAGAGTGATCTGCATTGAGACAGAGAGACTTTTAAAACAGTTCTACACTTCTACAAACAGGTTATCCATGTGTTTCTTCAGAAGGAGCGGGTGCATGGACTTCATTTATAAGTGAAAGTAAGTCAAAAATAATACTTTTGGGGATTTTTTTTCTGTACTACAGTTTGTACACAGAAGAAAAATGTTGGAACTAAATTTTATACAACACTTTTTCACTGGTGCCAATCAAATGGTGAATGTGTTACTCTTTGGGGGTTCACATGTTTGTAAATCTGACTGATAACATCAGTGGCTCACCAGCCTTGAACCTCAACCTCACTAGAATGGACATTCATAATATCGAAGGCAGGACTTTTTCTGCATCGTTATGAGGTTTGGTTTGTTAGGTCTTTTATTTTCTGTACATGTCCTGTTTTTCATGTGGTTTTACCCTCTTTCCAGTCTTACCTGATTTCAAGTGCAACCTTTTCAGGTCCTCAGTTGTTATTGTCCTTGTTGTTGCTCCCTTAGTTCATGGTTTTGTCATGCTTTGGGTTTATTCATAAAAGCTGTAAGATGCAGCTCTTAAGCCCGGTTCACCTGCATTTCGGTCCTTCACCACAGGCTCATGGCTGTGGTGAAGGACAAGTTAGACATAGGTTATCCGTCTAACTTGTAGACTTGTAAACCCCCTGGCATTTCTGGGCGTCTTGAAAATAGGAGCATCATTAAATATATATTATTTAACGATTTACTCATTGTAGGCACATTCCATTGCAAGCTAAGATAATGAATTTAAGGTGTGGCTAGAAGGACACAACACTTATTTCATAAAGAAAAACAAACTTGCAGCAAAGATACATCCTTTGAAGAAAAAAAATACATTAAAAAAATATTTAGCAAAGTTTGCTCAAAAACATTAAAGCATTAATACAAAGCTCAAGGGGTGTTGACATGCAGAGCAGATGAGACGAATGGGATTTAGGCCTCTGGGGGGGCTCCTGTATCTGGATCTGCATCTGGATCCGCTGCATTTGCATTTTCATTAATCATTTGACTGTATTTGCTCTTAAAGAATCCAGCCTGGAAAAAAAGGATTTATGTGTGTCCTAAAAAGACTTTTTGCACTTAATAGATCAAGAAAAGGCATCAATGGTCATGTTTTACTGTTAGCTTTCATTATCTAAAATGTCTCTCACCTTATAAAGCCCAGCAGTAACCAAGGCCACAAATGCCAACCCTCCCAGAGATCCTCCAACAATCTCTTTAGTGAAATCTGGCTCAGAGTAAATCTCCACTTCTGCTTCAAGCTGAAAGGGGAAGCAACAAAATGTTGAAATCATTTACAAGTGTCTTTTAAATCAAGAACAGAGAATATTCAGTCACCTTGCGAACAGGAGGCTTGTGGGTGGAAGTTGTGGAGAAAAAGATGTACTGATCTTGGTCGTATTCAAGACTGACTGTGCTGATCAGGAGGAATCTGGAGGAAGAAAGTCCAATCTGAGAGAAAGAAAAGAAATCCAGGTTAAACTTTCAGTTGTATTTAAGTAAAACTATACGTACTTGCAGGACTACATCTTAGAGTCAAGAAAGAATATTTTACGGTATAATAACAGGGCATCCTTGCATGTCACTTACCTGTTCTATCCACCCTGAAGTCAGATTGGCAGAGATGGTATGTGTTATTTTCTCCTGCTTCTCCATGAACCTTCTGCACTTGAATGTCCTGCACGTGGCTACAGAGCAGTCCTGTAGGTGATAAAGGCAAAGAAAGCTGAACTGGAATTCATTTTTAGTCTAATAACACCAATAACAGGTACATCACTTACCACTATTTTGGTCTTCTTTACTTGATCAATAAAGTCAGTGATGGTCGGTGTTTCGTCTTTGACACTTTGACAATCTGGAATCTGAAGGAAGACAGGATTAATCGCTTCATCTAAAGTCATGACGGGAGTCTAAGACTTATTCCTAAAATCAGGGTAAATACTCTTGAACAGTGGTCCCCAACCTTTTTCAGGTCACAGGCCGGTTTAATGTCCCACTATGTTTTCATGAACTGGTCCTTTTATCTTAGATTCTCCAGATTCTCTTAAGGGTTGAGGGTCAAGTTTATCTTAATCCTCTGTAAAATGTCTGCAACTGGTCTAAGTTTTGTTACTTTATTTGAACTCTATATTTTATGCAGGAACCATTAAAATGTGTTTTAGATTTTCCTTAACCCATAACTGTCAAAGTGGAAACTAAAAATCCCACGTCAACTTAAGCATAATTTGACTTTTAATGTGTGATGTATAAATACAAAAACTGGTACTTTATTCATATAATAATTAAAAAAATGTTCTACTTCAAATAAAATCTATTATAGTTACAATTTTTGGCTTTTATAGCTCACCTGCAGAGTTTCCCCATCTCCCCAAATGTATTTGTCTCCGAGTTTTATAGGAACCTCGATCACAACAGTCAGATTTAATGCCCTGAAATTGTTTGTAACCTGAAAAAAATAATTTCAAAGGCTTTAATCTATAATCACCAGATATATTTGACAGTAAATTAACTTGAAGTTGAACGTATCCTAAAACCGTACATAAGCCATTTACCTCTGCTGATTGTTGGAATGGTTTCTTCAAATCTTTTCCAAAAGAGAAGTTCCTGTAGATGTGGGACCTAACAAGCATTACACAGTTAATTTTTTTATTTTTTTGCTACAACTGTTGAGTCATTTTTAGTTTTTAAGGAAATTAGTGAAGTTGAGCTGTGACAAGACGAACCCCTCGATTGTAACCAGAATGCTGTACTTCACATCAATCTCCTTTTTCTTGTAGAGTTCACTCAAAGAGGAGTGCTGCTGATTCCCACTGGAAAATTGAACAGCATGTCAGCACATATGTTGGATGCATTAATTATATGTGATAGGATAAATACCTGGTGGCATTAGCAGTGATGGAGATCTGTCTGCCAACTTGACTGTTGGTTTCAATCCCATAGAAAACTATAAAAATAGCCTTAAAAAAACAAAAAACAAATGAAACATCAGGTGGAATCTTCCTTTGAATTCATGTTTTGCAGTGAAAAAAATGGTCTTAACCTTAAATTTGCTTTTGAAAATTGGTTTATCAACCGTGCAGACTGTGTTTCCCCGACTTTTACCATCCTCACTGTCTGAAGAGTTGCATTCAATTCTCCCCTGTTTAAAAAAATACTTCAATCAAAGCTAAATCGAGAGGAAAATGAAAAACTAAAAGTGATCTTGATGTCTTACCTTAATGATGGTGAACTTCCTGTAGGAGATTCCAGCTGGGTATGTGAGAGTAACATGGCTGTTGTAGGAGTTTTCCTCTCTGTTCTCCAGTGATACGGTTACATTCACAAGTTCATCGATGCCCACTTTAACCAACGCAGAGCTGACAGAAAAACCAAAATGAACAATATAGCCATCCTCAACCATTGCATGAAAACATTTTTGTTCAAATCCTGGCTGCAAGATGGATGCTTAACTACACAGCAGATTTGTGGATTTGTGAAGAAATAAAATCCTCTTTAAATGCATTTTAATCTAACAAACAAAAATGATCTCTTTCTATTTTAAAAACATAATCATAATATGAATGCTGGACGATTTATTTTGAAACATACACATTTTTCCAAATGTTTTGCCATAGTTTAATTTAAATAATAAAGTTGCTGCTTGTGTTCTCATTTTCACTGTTCAGTTCCTACAACAATGATGTTTTAGACAGACTTGATCAAAAGGGATCATTTACAAAGGATCATAAAAAGTCAAACATACACTAAACTCACCAATTGTTATTTTTTTATTTATTAAAATGCATGTAAGTATATTAACCACACTACATATTAATTATGAGTTTCACAACATGAACATTTGAAAATCTGTCTACATTTTACAGTCATGAAACACTTTGATATTTGTTTTTTAATGAAAAGCCCATTGCTACATGTTTATATCTTTAGTAATTGTGCCTCTACGTCTCACTTCCAGGATTTTATCACCAAGAGTGCCACCTGAGATTCTCTCCGGAACTGCCCGTTCTATCCATGCTCGCTTCGCCAGCCGTTCATGCCCTCTCAGCCTTCACAGAAGCCCTCTAGCCACGCCACGTCTTCCTACCACTCACCTGCAGTCAGGAGCCGAAGACACCGCCTTTGAAAGATCACTTGCAAGAAAAGTAAATCAAACTACTTACCATAAAACTCTCCTTTTTTCTTTCCGGGTTCCAGCATCTGGGTCTGTTTCAAAGTCTCAAAAACCATGACGAACCATAACGAACCATGAACGAACTGGCCAGACTCCCAACCCAGCTGACAAGGAAGGACTCCGCCTCACCATCTCGCAACAAGGTATCCTTCTAAACCGCCAAGACGACGCACTTTCTCAAATGTCTTCTGCTCAACAGGACCTTTTTCATTGCCTGGACAATATTACTTAAACTCCCATAGATTTAACTAACCAGGTTTCAAACCCCAACGTCCCGACGGCTCACCATCAACCTGGGAATGTTCCAGCTCCTCACCCCGTTCTGTCACCAAAAAACTTCAGTCTACAGCTGGAACCATTCTACAGTGATGTTGAAGATTGTGGTGGTTTTTTGCTGCAATGCCAACTAATTTTTCAGCAGGCACCCAGTTATTATCAAACCGATCACAGCAAATAACGCTCATAATTAACGCTGTGCGAAATAAAGCCCTGCAATAGGCTCAAGCATTCCGGGCTACTCATCCCATTTCACATTTACCATTTGATCACTTCATAGAAAACTTCCGTTTAGTTTTTGACCAACCACGAAAACAGGAAGAAGCTATACGGCAATTGTTTAGCCTCAAGCAATGCAATCGACCGGTTTCAGATCATGTTATAGATTTTCTTATTTTGACAGTAGAGCAGGGTTGGCCAGAATACGCTCTCAAAGGTATTTTTTACCAATCTCTCAACGGCCACATTAAAGATCATCTTTGTACACAACCTGAAGCTAATAACTTTGAAGATCTTGTTACAGATGCCCTTCAATCAGATATTCGACTACGTGAACGCCAAGCTGAACCGGACAATCACAATCGTAAGCATTAATCATCACCATCATCTCAACAATTTCCGTTGCCTAACCTCTCTTCTCAATCAGGACAAGAAGTCTCCAACCACACCCCAGAGGAACTTATGCAAGTGGGACTTTGTAAACTCTCCGCTGAGGAAAGGAGAAAACAAAGAGATGAAGGTCTGTGTTTTTATTGCAGAGATCCTGGTCACCAGGTAAATCAATGCAACCGTCGTTTAAACAATTCTTCTAAACCTGATGGAGATAACTTCTTCTTCGTCTCAGTCAAGATCTGCCATCAATCAAAGATTCATGAATTTAAGGCTCTCATAGACTGGTGCTGAACAATGTCTAATCGATCAGCAAGTGGTTAAAAAGTTTTCCCGTCCTACTGAATTGCTAGTTTCACCCATCAAAGCTGCAGATCTAGGAGGTCAACACCTATCCAGAATCAGTCACCGCACCGAGCCCCTCCTATTCATCATGTCAGGTAACCATAGAGAATATCTACAGTTTTGTCACTCAGACCCCCCAAATGCCTATAGTTCTGGGGTTTTACTGGTTGAAACGCCACAATCCTCAGATCAACTGGGTTAACTCATGCATATCCCATTGGTGCACCTTTTATTTAGCCAACTGTTTACATTCCGCTATGCCCGCCTCATCACCCGTTGTTTATAACATCACTGAAACAGCTGATTTATGTAAAATACCCATCTGTTATTATAATCTCAAAATGGTCTTCTGTAAAACCAAGGCTAGTGCCTTACCTCCTCATAGACCCTATGATTGTGCCATAAATCTTATAAACGAGATCACGCTACCCAAGGGTAAACTGTATAGTCTTTCTGGTCCCGAAAAGAAGGCCATGGAAGATTACATTCATGAAGCACTCTCTATAGGTCACATCCGCCCCTCCTCATCTCCTGTCGGTGCAGGATTTCTTAGTAGAGAAAAAAGATAAAACCCTTTCGTCCCTGTATAAACTATCGTGAACTTAACCAAATCACCGTCAAGGACAAGTAATCTCTGCCCCTGATTAGTACTGTTTTTGATTCAGTCCAGGAAGCTTGTGTATTCTCCAAACTTGACCTACGTAATGCTTACCACTTAGTCTGCATGCGTGAGGTAGACGAGTGGAAAACAGCCTTTAACACTCCATTCGGTCATTACGAGTATCTAGTAATGCCCCTGGACTCACTTACGCCCCAGCCGTATTTCAAAGACTGGTCAATGATGTCTTACAAGATTTCCTCAACCATTTCATTTTTGTCTATTTAGATGACATACTGATTTACTCCCATGATCTTGCTCAACATAAACATCACGTCCGTCTCATCTTAGAAAGACTCCTCGAAAATCAGCTGTCCACAAGAGTCCCTTGTGCCCGCCGTCCACTTCCCCGCCACCCGCCTGTGTCATAAACGGTGCTCCGGCATTCTCTGTCAGCCGGATTTTGGACGTCCGGTGCCGGGTCCGCGGCTACCAGTTCCTGGTGGATTGGGAGGGATATGGTCCAGAGGAACGTTCGTGGATCTCCCGTTCCCTCATTCTGGACCATTCCCACATCTCCGACTTCTACCGTGCCCACCCGGACCGGCGTCCTGGACCGCCTGGTGGCGGGTGTTAAGGGGGGGGGGGGGGTGGTACTGTCATGGTGCCTCTGTCAGCTCCTCCCCCTCCCCTCTCTGGTCTGCTCCAGAGGACTCCCAGCTGTTGCCACTCACCATCATCCCTGCTGCCTTCATAAGAAGATCAACAGCCAGTATTCATCGCCAGTTTGTTACTCCTCCATGGTGCTTGTCAGGTCTCATGTTTATATCTGAGAGTAATTCTTGTTTAGTAATTGTGCCCCTACGTCTCGCTTCCAGGACTTTATCACCACGAGTGCCACCTGAGATTCCCTCCAGATCTGCCCGTTCTATCCACGCTCTCTTCGCCAGCCAGTCATGCCCTCTCAGCCTTCACAGAAGCCCTCTAGCCACACCACGTCTTCCTACCACTCACCTGCAGTCAGGAGCCGAAGACACCGCCTTTGAAAGATCACTTGCAAGAAAAGTAAATCAAACTACTTACAATAAAACTCTCCTTTTTTCTTTCCGGGTTCCAGCATCTGGGTCTGTTTCAAAGTCTCAAAAAACACAACACACTGACTGCAGATGAGAGCTGGACCGAGTGAGCGTGTCATCAGACATTAAAGATGGCTTACTGCTAGCTCCAACAAAAAAAAGTCAAAATCGGTCTCCATTTTTTTCCTGATATGAGCGCCACTTTGTTGGAACCAGAAAGTAATGATTAGTCTGACTCGGTCTGACTTTCAATGGGAACCACTTTCACCAATCAGAAGTGAAGTTGTCGGAAGGCCACACCCACTACCACTTGAAAGCAGGATAAGAGAGAATATGTCAAACACTTTGAACATTCAACATAAGAACCAAATACTTTCATTGAGACATCTGATTGGCCAGTTTAATATGTAAACAACTTGCAATAAAGAAAAACAGAATGACTGAATAATAGTGGTTTATATCCCAATAGAGGTCTATGGGACTTTGGCTCCCTAGAGCCAGCGGGTACTTCCTGTTTGGAACATGAGTGGAGAGGGATCAATCAGTCCAGTTCTCATACACAGTCAATTATGTAAATGCACTTTTCCATAACTATAAAATAAAAAGTTAAAGGCAAACTCCTGCCAACCAGATAAAGGTTTTTGCTTTGTATCTTGGCCTTACCTGCTGAAGTTGAAATCCACTTTCAGGTTATCCATACATGTCTGATCAGCGCCACAGTTGATCTCAAACTCCATCTGAAGAAGATCATCAAAACTAAGCACTAAGTTTGGTGGATGTAATGAGAGTTTTTAAGGTCACTGACCGGGTGAAAGGTTGTCATAGATTGATGACCAAGACTTGGTCTAAGATTTGTGCTGGAAGGCAAACCTTCAAATTTAAAACTGAGCTCGTTTTTAAGTGGATTCAGAGCATCTTCTGGACAAGCCTGAAGAAAAAGTAAAATAAATAAACATTCAGTTTGGCCATATTGCATTATTTATATCCAAATGTTGTTATAATGCTAAAAGGTCATACCTGAATGAAAAATTCAATGGAGTGGCACTCAGTTTTTCCCAAGCCAACATCAAGTGAGCTAGTCTGATGTCGTTGTTTCTCAGCAATGTAAGCTCGGCTGTTTGGTAACTTTCGGGTGGCATCCAGTGTTAAAGTGTATGTAATTTTTGCTTTGGCTGAAAAAAAACCAGATGGGTTTGTTTAATGCACAGAGAAGATAACAATACGGGTAAACTGGCAAATTAAAACTTAATAAAATTTGTAAAGTGCATAAATATTTCATCATTAACACATTTAATATCTTTTTTATTCATGATATTGTGTGCCTGAATTACTTTCCTTGCGTCAGATAATGCATTGTTTACTTTAGTGTACTGGTGATATGTTTTGTCTTTGGTTCAGCCTGTGTTTTTATCACAATAAAATAAATGTTTTTGTTTTTTTTCACTGCGCTCCCTAATTTTTCTAAAGTAAATGGATCAAGAAAATACAAAAAATGTGGAAGTGGAAGTGAAGTAAGTAGACAAAGTTAACGCAATAGATTTCACTGGATAAGTTCAGGTCCCTCCTCAATTTATCAAGTAACAAAATACATGAGGAGACTTTTGTAAACGATGTTAAATAAAAAATGCTTTTTGTTTTATTTTATGCTTTGAATAACAATATATTTGTTGGCTTCATCACCTTAGAAATATGTGACTGTTACCCATACAGGCTCGTAACTGTCAAATAGTGGGGGGAAAAGTATGAATGATTAAAAAAAATGAGGGAAAAACAACCTGTGTCAACAGGAGTTCGTGTTTTCATGATGAAGCAGACTCTGGCTGTGGATTTCAGATCTTTTGAGCAGTTTTCATCCTGTGTTGAAATTTTCATTGGGTCGAAGGTAACAGAGGGTTCCACAGTCACTATAGGCCTGGACCTAAAAAGGCAGAGAGTTGGGAATTATATGACAGTTCAGCAGAATAAAAGGTGATAGAGCTAAATCCACATCTTTCTTTATGTTAAAATTAAACAGTGAGCTTCTACTGGAGACATATGGTGGATAATCATGTCTTAACTTTTTTCTCCTCTGCCTGCACCTTTAGCAAAGGTGCAACACCTCCCAGAAGAACTCACCTGAGAAAAACTACTGTGCCCTGTGAACCCACTACTAAGTCAGGCAGTCTGTCACCACTCTGATCAGAAGACCACTGAGTGAAGGAGACGCCAAAGAACTTCAGTCCTGACTGCACTTCAGAAGCAGAGATTCTCTGTGAGATGGAGATTCTGTGTTAAAAGAACAAGCCAGCTGGACGCACTTTCAGAAACCTTAAGTTCGTGGATATGACTCACCTGTGAATAGGTAGGATTGATACTTTTGTCCCGTTCACCGTGGAATATGTAAATACTGCCTTGACCATCATCCTCTAAAGGTGCTCCAACTGCTAGATCATTAAATGTATCCATGTTCAGATCAGGCAGAACAGCGAGAGAAGATCCAAACCGTCCCTTGGTTGTTGGATGTCCTCTTAATATGGTTTGTGAGGATGGTCTTTCAAAGGAACACTCAATGTTCTGGTTGTAGGAGCAGATAAAACCATTCATGGAGGATCAAGACAGGGACGAACATATCAGCAGATTCATGTCACATTTAAACATTGCTTACCAACAGCACTATTGTGCAGACATAGACTCGTCCTTCTCTGTCAGCCTCTTTATACATCGGAGAAGATATGAGGATCAGATCAGAGAAGCTGTCATTATCCACATCCATGGCACAAAGCACTGCGCCAAAATATTCCCCAGCCTGAAACCACATGAAGAAGAAGAGAAACGGAAAGGTTTTGGTTTAAGAATTTTCATGTGCTGTTTTATTAGAACAACGTTTGCTGTAGTTTTTCACAGAACTAACGTTTTGTCTTTCTCTATGTTCATAAGATTTGTGGAATATTTGGGCGGTAGTGGCTCAGGTGATTGAGCAGGTCATCCATCAGCGATTGGGGGTGGGGGGTGAATGCATATGAATGTTCCGGTAATGGTTAGAGGGTCCGTACGTGCGAACTGGCAGCCACACCTCTGTCATCACAAAGACTGAATGAATAGTGGACACATTGTAAGCGCCTTGAGCGTCTGGAAATGCGCAGATAAATCCAATCCATTATTTTATTTTTATTTCTTACTTACATTTTATTTTTCATTTTTTTTAACAAGATATAACAGAAATGTACATGACATCAAACAAAAGAAATCTTACAAACAAAGAGAAGAAGAGTAAAAAAAACCACCTTCAATCAAACAGTGAGGAGGGGAAAGAAAAAAAAGGGGGGGGGGGGGTAAGACATGACAGCCGCCGTTCCAGAATTGTAAAAAGGATGGTCATGCAATGGCCAGAGAGTTTTTCTATACAGTCCATCTGTCCCATTGTTCCTTAAATTTTCCTTCTCTCAATCTTAAAACAAAGTCATCTTTTCCATGATGTAGATCTCCTCCACTGTGTCAGTCCAGTCTGTGAGGGTTGGTGGTTCTGGCTTAAGCCATCTTCTGGTTATTGCTGTCCTTGCTGCAATTAGGAATATTTTCACCATTTTGAGCAATGGCTGTTTCAGAAATTTAACCCAGATGTGATACTACCTGAATGAAGGGGATTGTGTAGCGCAGAACATTTGTCAAAACACGATGGATGGAATGCCAAAATGGTCCTATTTGCAAACAGCTCCAGAAGATATGAGAATGATTTGCATTTACTGTGTCACACTGTCTCCAACATGTCTGTGGGTTTGTTGATTGTTTTATTTTAATTGAAGGTGTTGAATTCCCTCCATTTCAGTGATGTGGTAGAAGACTGAGTTAATGCACATTTTGAATACCATTCTTTCTCGGAAATAGTGAAGGACATCTCCTTTGCCCACTTTTCTTTAACATTTAAAGTTGTGTTTTTCTGACATGAAATGAGGCTGTGGTACAGTTTCGAAATCATTTTAGATGTTTAATTCTGGTATGCTGCAATTATTGCCTCTAAGACTCGATTTTATTCGTTCCCCTTTTCTGATCTAATTTCTTTGTTAAAATATTCCCTCATCTGCAGGTATTGAAAAAAATCATGATTGGTGAATCCAAATTCCGCCTTTAAGCCCTGAAAGTCCTTCATCTTGTTCATTTTTATAATTGTGGCAAATGCTGTAACCCCTTGTTGCTCCACTGCTTAAAAGTCATCTTTTGCTGGTTTGAAGTCTTTGTCAAGATAAATCTATTTAAGTATTTCCTTTCCATATTCAGCTTTAATTGCCGTGTTACTTTTTGCCAAAGTTCCAAAGTAAAGGTTGTTACTGGAATCAGTAATGTTGTAATGTTATTTGATAAGTCCTCCTTTTCTAAAAGTATCTGAATGGGATATCCTGACACACATGTCTCAATCTCTTTCCACCTGGCGTAGTATTCAAAATCACACCAACAACAAACATAGCGCATCTGGGCTGCAAAAAAATAGAAAAGAGATATTATATGTCTTCAAGGTCTTCAAGGGAAAAGCTATCTGATTATGTGCAAAAAAGTCCCAAGTCCGTTGTAATGTATTGACTATGCTTGACATTTAAAATGCATAACCCTTGTGCTATACTAGGCACTTTAATGTTGGGAGTTGGGTCATCTAGACCCACTAGACAGTGCGCTGAACCTTTTTTCTTCAATGATTTGTGATCTTCACTGGTGTCCATGGATTACATGAAATCTTTCCACCTTTATCTGCCTTTGTCATGGTAGGGAGAACACGTCAATGCAAGGGTGGGGTCATCTAAGATAGCACAGGGGTTAAGTGCAAAATTCCTGGACTTGGGCCTCTCTCACATGGGTTTTGCTGTATCCCATAGATGGCCGCACTATTTATCCAATATGGCAGCACCCCTGTTTAATTCAAGAAGGGCCCTATAGAGCCTTTGGATTGCTAGTCCTCTGAAATGATAAAAGTGAGGTGCTTCATATTGTAGCATTTGTAATCTATGAACTGGTGCTAAATCTGGGTAGAGTATTAATCATTTGGTGTAGTCCTCATGGACTTGGGCCCCTTTTAAACTAACTGATTCAATTGTAATGTTGCATATCTGATCCTAGGTTTTCTCCCTTCCCACATAAATCTGGATATTGTCCGGTTCCTTTCTATGAACTGCTTGGGTGGTATTTCTATTGGAAGTGACTGGAATAGAAAGAGTAGCCTTGGTAAGGTGTTCATTTTCACCACATTTATCCTATTTGTTAAATCAAAAGGGTAAGATGACCACTTTTTAATATCCAGGTTGATGTTGAAGTTAATTCTATTATAGTTTTCTTCTTATAGGAGTCACAGATTTTTAGGTCAAAAGACTATGAGGTACTTACTGTCCCGCTTGATTTTGTAGATGCGGTTTCTTTTGATGGGGAGTAATTGAAAAGCAGGATTTGTGCTTTAGAAATATTTAATTTGTATCCATCAAGGGAGTTAAATTATTTGAGGAGTGTCATTAGTTTAGGCTGGGAAGTGTTTATGTCCTTTAAAAACAACAACACATCGTCTGCAAATAATCCAGTCTTTTGTTCCCTGCAGTCAATTGTGATTCATTTTAGTTCCTTGCACTGCTGAATGGCCTGGGCCAGGGGCTCAATGTGAAGAGCAAACGGAGTCAGACTGATGCTGCAACCTTGTCTCATTCCTCTTTTTAACTCGAAACAATACGGTCTGAGGGAGCCGTTCATTTTTGTTCTTACTGTAGGCTTGTCATAGATGGCTTTAATACATTTAACTCAGTTTTGTGTGAATCCAAATTTTTCTAAGGTGTTTGGTAAAGGAAATCCCAATTCACCCTGTCAAAAACCTTCTCGGCTGATTAGAGTTTATGGTGTGAATTACATAAAAGCCTCTTCTTCTAATGTTATCCTGGGTTTGTCTGCCTCTGACAAAACCCGTTTGGTCTTCATCGATTAACCTAGCAATGAATGCTTCAAATCTTTTGGTTCAAATTGATGTATAGATTTTGTAATCCACGTTAAACATTGATATTGATCTATACAGTTCTGTCTATCATTTTTTTCCTTGGTGATTTAAGTAACTATTCTGTCTTTCCATGAGGGTGGGGTCCTACCTTCTTTCTGGATATAATTTAGGGCTCTAAGTAGAAGTGGCGTTATTTCCAGTTTACATTTTCCATACCACTGTATAGGGAACCCATCACTACCTGGAGCTTTATTGGTTTTAAATCTAACTATGGCCTTTTCAACTTCTTATTGTGTTATTTCCTTTGTTATTATTTTACTTTGGATTTCTCCTATACAAGGTGTATAGGATTAGGGCCATGGACAAAGAAAACAATTTTTTTTTTTTTTTTGTCCATGGCCCTAATCCTCTTTCATAAAAATTCTGATCATGTCCCAGAAAAAGTAAAAAACTTTGGCACAATATGACATTTTTTATTTTGAAATTACACATAAACAACATACTTGCATCCTCTTCAAACAAGCCTAAGGTGCAGTTTGAGTTTGCTTTTGTAGCTCTGATTTTGTTTTTGCCAAATATCAGTAGCAAAGAGAGGCCAAAGCATAGTGTAAATGCCTCAGGATGCAAAAATATGTAATGATAGTTTCTTTTTTAATGTGATCTGAAAGAAAAGCTATTATTAAAGATGAAACGGAATCTATATAGTTTACAAACTAAATGTTTCATTTGTAAACAAAATATTACATTTTATTAAATTAACCATGTTTAGATAATCCCACCCTTATTCTAGGTTAAGACCAGATGTGTGTGTTGTGTTATCTTTATTATGTTGAATTTTGATTAGGATTGGTTGTAACACATACCTGTAGTGTGCTGGGGTTGATTACTTGTTTAAATGTGTCCCCAGAAACCACCTCTACAGCTCCTCTGTGCTGATATCTTGGACCCCCCAAAATTGTCAGTGCACCTCTAGTAGTCGTAGCAACCGCCATGGAGTAACCTAAAATTCAACAGTTTAGTAAACATTAAGGTTTTGCAGTCAGAAACTGCTGACATTTAACTTTTTGTTCTCTGCTCACACATTTCCACTGCAATAATTTGAGATAAATGGTCCTATAAAAATGTTTAAAAAAAAAGAAGAACTTTGCAGATGTAAAACTTTGTGTTCAACTTACCAAGATAACTGTCAGGCTCCATTTTCTCAGACTCATAGGACACACTTGCTCTGTTGCTGTATCTTTTATAGCCTCCCTTCCACTGGTTGGCACCAACGATTCCCATCTGAATTCCCTGTGGATGAAGACGTGTTTAGTGACATTTCTTCTGTCATACTTTTATTAAAATGTCTAGTTCAGATGATCACCATAGGCCCGTAGGCAGCACTAAAGCCCTCCTGGGACATTTCCATTTTCAGTGTGTTTCCACCAATCTGAGATCCTGTTAAGCCAAAATACATAACTTTAGACACGTAAGATAACATGAGATATACTACATTTTAAGTTTTGTTGTAAGAGTAATGGCAAACTGAGAAAAAATAGAACATAAAATTAGAGTTAGATTTGTAATATAAAACCTTAAAAGTACCTTCAATAGGAAAAATCTGTGATTGTAAAGTTGTTCTTATGTTCTCAAGTGCCTGAAAGCTCTCTACTTGAAACACATGCTTTTGTGGTGGGTAAGATGCAATCAAGTCAAGCTCCCTTTTTCCTCTAGAGGAGGTGAATGCACTGCCCACCTAGAAGGATAAAAAATTTAAAGAAATCCATGAGTGGAACATTTCCCTGTAGAGACCCTTTAGAAACCAGATTGCATTGGCATCAACTTTTTTTAAATGTCACTTAAACTCAAAGTATGTTATGCAAAAGAATCAAACTACACTAAACAAAAGTGGTGGCCTGTGTCATCAGATCAAAATCATAGCTACTTAATCATCTCATAAAAATAAGTAAAAATTGAATAAAACAAACCACAAGAATGAAACTCACCCCAATAGCATATCGAACAATATTGGCTGACTGAGCTTCGTTTATTGCTGATGGCAACTGTCCAGAGTCAGACGATTCTCCATCAGTAATAACTATCAAAATTGTATCTGCATTTGATGGAAAAGTACCAGAGAAAACTCCACGCCTGTTGATAAAATGGGTTTTGAATGTTAAGACGTTGTTAATGAAACATTTGAGGGGGAGATAAATTTTTTAGTTTTAATGTATTATTTTAACTTGATGGACTTGAGCTTAGCCCCTGAATTCCAGTCATATGTAGGTCAGGTCATGTGTGAGTCAAGGCAGGTGAGTGAAAACTTTTTTAATATAGTGTATGCTGAAAAAAACCAAATCTAAACCACATCAATAGTTTTCTGAAAAATCTTAATTGTGCAATATTTATCTCAAATCTGCTTAAATGAAAAGTGTTACAGTTTGCAGCTTATCTGATTTACAGAAAAGTACATCTGTACCAAAGGTGACCTTTTTTTTCCTTTGATTACTTAGGAAAATGGAGTTTTGGTTTATTTTAATAAAAAAAAATTGTAAGATCCTTAGCATAGAATCTGTGCCTCTGTCATGGTTTGGGTTTCTTTTGTATTGGTATTTGCTTTATATCTTGTTCTGTCATGTTTGAGTTCTGTTTCCTGTTTTGTCATGTTCTTGAGTTTTACTTCCTCTGTTCCAATCTGCCCTGATCTTGTTCACCTGTGTCTTGTCATTGCTGTTTGTATTTAAGTCTTGTCTCTGCCTTCCTCATGTGCTGGTCCATTAACGTCATTAATGTCTCTTCGTCCCTGACTCCCTTCTGCCATGTTCATGTTTTTCCACAGTGAGTTTAGTTGGGTTTTTGTTTCCCTGCTTAGCAGCACCTTTTGTTAAGATAAACCCCCTTGCTTTGGAACTGTGTGCCTCCCATCTCTGCGTTTTGGGTCCTTCATGCTCCCCAACCCTCCTCACTTGACAGCCTCTGCTGTAAAACGTGTTATCAATGATTTTACCATACTCAACACGTTTACCCAAAATACTTAAAGGGATTCAGTTGTTTACTGCAGTAAAATGGCCTGGTATTGTAGTTCTGAGTCAGTTGATTGTACTTTTACCTTTTAACTTGAATACAAGCAAGCATGCTAAGTCCATTTCTGTAGTAACAATTCAAATAAAAGGTATCCAGTGCAATAAGATTACAAAGGTACTTACACAATATTCTTGATGGCTCCAGCTGTATTTGTTATGCCCCCCAGCTGCTTTATTTCATTTACTTTTGTCTTCCAGTTATAGGGGGAATATGTATTGAAGTCAAAGTAGGTTTCATATCCTCTAGAAAACTGGGCAACTGCAAACTGCAAAACAAAATAACTAAAGATAATTTAAAGCTGAAACTGAGATGCATTTAAAAGGAAAACTACAAAAAGTACAACAGAATAATGCTGATGTAGTTTTACTGCAGACTAAAAACCTGAAACCTTAAATTTAACAAAACTTTGTATTTTAGGGTACAGCATGTGGACAGTTTTGAGAAGACATGTTTCTGTGAAGGTTTGAAATTGGATTACTTGTGCTGGCATTAAAGTAACAAATTAAGGTAATTGAAATGCTGAGATCTGTGTCTCTGACTTGCCTTTGCATCTTCTTGTTGAAGTGAACTGATGAGATTTGTCACAAATTCCTTCATTTTAGTAAAGTCTGTCCTGGAAACACTTCCTGAGCCATCCAATAGAAATGCAATGTTTGCTTTTTTACATTCTATTGAGAAAAAGGAAAGAAGGTAAATGGTTAAATAGTCCTCCACACTTTTCTGATTTATATTGTAGTTTATGTCAAGGGTGTTTTTTCAAAAGAACAACTGATTTAGTTTTACACTTGGGATGTTGTCATTATGAATGTGATGTGTTTGGCTTTGCAAGTGATTATACGTACGCGGAAGAACAGATGGTAAACGGCGTGTCACTCGGTTGTATCTGTCCAACTCAATGCACACGCCATTATACATGGTAATATGTTTGCATGCAGTGGGAATGGTTGGGCCACACACCTGAAATGGGAAAAACAAACACAAATAAAGTAAATAGTAGTCTTTTCTTTATTTATTGAAAAATAAATGTTTTTTCTGTAAAATCAATGCTTTTATGAATCACCAAAGTGTTCTGTGTAGACGGATCACTTGTCATTGTCAAACCGAGGGACATGTTCACTGCCAACATTCCATCTGTGAAGAATACCGTTTTTTAAAATAATTTTAAGCATATTTGGCTCATTTCAATCCACAGCTTCCAGAATTGAAGCACTTGTTACCCAACTTCCAAATGGGAAGTTGGGTAACAGCCCCTGATCTCTGGCTCTGGGGGCCTCGCGGCGGTCCTGTTGGCCCTGGCCTGGGTGGCGGATTTGGTCGCCCGGGAGGCGGCTGTTCCCTGCCTGCTCCCGTGTGGCGTTGGGGGGGTTCCAGTTGCTGCTGCGGCGGGGGTCTTGGTGTGGGGATGGCTGGTCACCCCCCCACCTTCTTTTCACATTCCACCGTCCATTTTAGAAAAACATAAACACTCACCTGAGCACAGGTGTTAGCTCACCTTTGCACTAATATTTTGCGTGATAGAATGAATGAAATATTTCACACTAGTTGGTTTTAAGGCATAAGTATGCGTGTGAACACTATCTGTTTTGTGCACATGTTGTCATGTGGACATTTTTGCAGCTAGCAGGTGTGTTGATAACATTTGAGTGTGTGTGTGGACAGGCCCCGCCCTTTTTGTACTACATTTGAACCTTACCGTAATGATAAAAAACCAGTAAACTTGTTGCTTTATGCTGCTTCATGGTCTTATCCCCCCCCTCCTATTATCACCCTCCTACCCCCCCCTCTCTTTAACATCCCTCCCTCTTCTTCCCTTCTTTCCTTTTCCGTCCGGTCCAACACCAAAGATTTTCAAACATGTTTGAAATTAATAAAGTTTGGCCTCAATTACAAAAGGGGTTTATTCAGACATACCTTTGGTTTGTCTGAAGATTAATAACCCTTGTTGTTAAAGTAAAATATGTCCAACACAAGAGGCCCTCAGCTCTCATCTGCCTGCCCAGCTGTTGGACAGGACAAGTTAAAAAAATAGGAAACAAATAAATAAATAAATAAATAAATAAATAAATAAATAAATAAATAAATAAATTTAAGCATATTTGGCTCATTTCAATCCACAACTCCCAGAGTTGAAGCACTTTTTACCCAACTTCCCATTTGGCAGAAGCAAATGCTATAAAGGTTAATTTTCCCAAGAAATAAAAAAAATATAGTAAATCACTTTTTATAAAGTAAAAATATAGTTTGGTACTTTGACAACTTTCTGTTTATTCTACCATCAAGCAAAGAAGAATGTCTCAGTATGCTCTTATGCTTCAAGCTAATGATTGTGTCCCAAATGCTTGAGAAAATATATTAATGTATAAGATGTTCCTATTTATTATTTAATATTATCTATACTTATGAATTTCATAAATGATCTGTACTTAGACTGGTAAAGTATAAATATCTTTAATTAGAAGCTACAAAGCAGGTTATGATAACTAAATAAAAATAGATATTTTTTAAAGTAAAATAGTTAAGTAAAGCAAGGCAAGTTTATTTGTATAGCACAATTCACAAAGACAAAGTAGTTCAAAGCGCTTCACAAAACAAGAAAATGCATCAAAATCACAATATATAACAGTGCAAAGATTAAAAACATAACAGAATTGTTATAAAATTTACTGTAAAAGAAAGAAAGAAAGCATAATAGGGGTGGGATTATATAAATCGACTTCCTACAACTCCATTTTATGCAATTAATCAATAATATAAGAATAATAGGGGTAATTGAGAGCAATTACAATGGCTTTTGTATTGACTTATATGTGTATGTGGATTAACATGTGGATATGTATTCATGCTGTTAATTTAAAAATTTTCTTTTTCCAATCAAGTCACAATTAATCATCCAAAGTTTAATAAACGTATGTCTAGACGTATATCTTTTTTATTTGGCTGCCTTTTTATTTTTTATTTTGATTACTTTATCTGTTTTAATCCAATCCAAAGGCAAAAACTTTATCCTATTATTGATGAAAGCATTTATACATACCTGAAATGTTTTCAGTTACGCATTGTTCTTTGGAGCATTTCAATATTCTTCCTCTTCGATTTCTCAAGTTTTGTTGAAGAGGCGCACCAACAAGCAAACTACGGGAACAGGGAAAGTATTTAGGTGTTAGGATGATGAGTTGTTTTTTTTAACAAAGGTTTCTCATACAACATAATAATATTGTGCTTAGACTTAGTGCAAAACCTTTGTGACAGCAGTAATAACCACTTCAACAGATACACCTGCTGTCTTTCAACTTAAGTGTTCAAACTTGGAAAAAAAAATTTAACTTTTGATGAATCAAAATTGAAGAAATAGTTACTGTAAGTGCAGAATTAGATAGGCACTTCTTATAAATGTTAAGATTTGAACTTACTCTGATTGCCTTAGCACCATCTGGTGGCCAAAACCTGCATCTCCTGAACTCAGGGACTTCCAAGCCACAGGATCGACATTGAAACAAAGTGCAGCTTCTAATACTAATGAGGAAAGAAGAATTTTAGATATTAGGAATTTCACCTACAAATGTAACCAATAGATATTCATTAATTTGTTAAATGTAAAACTTTTAGCATTTATTTACTTACTTCTTGTACTTCTACTTTTAAAAAAGACTTTGAAAAGCCTAAATAAAATACTTTAACATGATAAGATAACAGGATAAGAAGTGAAAGGTCTTCTAACTTTAAAACCAAGTCCAGATGACATCTCCTAAACCTATTACAACTTTAACATGATGTTAAAAAACAACTAATCAATGTTCAATTGTCCATGTTTATGAAAAAACTATTTGTCCTGCTGTTGAAATATTCATATGTCCATAATATATTTCAACTATTTTTATGTATACTTTTTTTTTAGTATGTTAGTATTTTTTATCCAGGATAATAGTTTTTATAAAATCATTTTTGTCTACTATTATTATTTTGATACATTCATATTACTTTTAGTTTTATTTTAGGGCTAAAGTCCAGATTTTTGATTTTTTAGTGACTAAGGGTCTTTGCAGGGGGGTCTTGGGTTTGGCTGCCTTCTTTAGTCGGGGACAGTCGACCCTGTGGTGATGTTCTCCGTGATCTTGACTGGGGGGTCACTAGTGTGGACAGATTCCTAAAAGCTCAGTGGCCTTGTGGTACAATGTCCATCCTGAGACTAGGATGTTGTGAGTTCAAATCCAAATCATTCTGGCATTAGGGGCATTAAGTAATAAGGGGTCAAACGTGGAACACAAATTCCACACAGGTGTGGAGCAGAGGGATTTCAAATTTAATATCATTTTCTCACTACAGCTTCAAGCATTAAATTATTTCTATTTCTCTGTGTTAAAAAGCTTGAAAGTGATTTTTATCCGGTATTGCCCTTTGCTCAACACGTATAAAAAAGTTTTTTTTATAAAATGATTTTGATTTAAAGTTTTTGTTGCATTCCAATGTTACTTTCAAAAAATGGTCACAGTTTCCATCCGTTTTAATTTTAGCTCGAATTTTGAGGAACTTGTTCTCTACCTCAACTTTATTCGATTTTGCTTCCTGGTCTTGTCTCGTAAGGTTTCAGCTATTTATTGTCAGTGAGACTGACACAATCTCCTTCTCAGCGTCCCATCATTTCCCCTTTCCCTTCTTCTTTGCACAGCATCATTTCCCCACCAGTTAGATTAACGGCTGTTTTGTGCAAGTGTTTTAGTCTTTTTTAGTAATAAAGTTTGACAGAAACAACTATCAACCTTGGATGAATTTCCACTGTGAAAAACATTGTAAAAAAAACAGGAAGGAAAAAGGAATAGTTTTTTCCATTTACTTGATGCTTATTCTGTCAATAATGGATATTTTGTCAGCTTTAGTAATTAAAAGCTTTTAATCTCTTTAGATTTCAGTTCATTTTTAGTTTAAGGGTCGCGAAAATGACAACTCCCTTCTTTGATGAGGAAGTGTGGAAGACTACATCATACTTTATTACAGCTCTTAAGTGTTGGCGTCCTCTTTTTTTTTTTTTAAATAAACTATTTTTGCCATTTTTTCAACAGCCTAAACGAAATAAAAGCCCAGTAAAGGGGTCAATAATACTGTGTTTAATTTTTACTAGCATTACTGTGCTCTGCAGTGCATAAAAATCCTTTTCTGTTGATAATATATACATTTTCCGCGGCTTTTAAAAAACAAAACAATGTAAGAATCCTTGTAGGATTTTTCATTTAATGGACTTTATTATTTTGAAAGAAAAAGGCAGAATCTTACACAGACAGGGGGGTTAATGCCCAAATGATGACTTAGGAAAAGAACTGAAATTTCTAGCTGTGATAACACAATGACCACTAACTGTCATTGAAAATTGATGCTCTTGATTAACGGGAACAAATGTTGGAGACAAAAACTAAAGTAAAATGTAATTTCAAGCTTGCAGATACAATTTTTCAGTGAGAATATAAAAAAGAAAAAAGTCTTACCCAACCAGATAGGAGTTGCAAAAAGTATCCAGTCCATTGTGTTACTGTCATGGAGAGCAACCTTGAACTGTGACAAATCCTCTGGGGTCAACTTTGCTTTGAAGCTGCAAAGTTATCTGGCTTCTATTTCAGACAGTATGAAGGAGGTGATGTTGAAAGCAGATTGCAGAAATGTCACAGGACAGAACATATTGAAACCAAATTTATAGGTGGAGTCACAATACTGACACCATCAAGCTTTTTTTTCATCCACCACAGAGAGAAAAAACCATTCATGGGTTAGTTTACTTTATTTAGAGGTTAATTTTAAAGTTAGTAAACCAAATGTTTATTGTTCTACTAAGACCTTAATACTTTGTTGGCACATATCTTCATCTTTATAGAAAAAAAGGAAGTAGGAACCTCACAGAACGATTTTGTGGCATTCAATTATATCATCTGCAAGACTAAAGGCTTTTTATGAAGTCAATTTCTGTTATTGCCTCATTGAGTTGGAAACAAATATCCTCCTCATTTACCCAAGAAGTCCAGCCTTTTAAGGAAGAAATGACAAGAAGTGACAAGAAGTGACAAAACTTTAGTTCCCTCTTTTTCTTGAATTAGTTGAATTAGTTAGTTAGGCAGGATGTTTTTCTGTCTCATTGACTCACACGTCATAACGAACAATTTTGTAAAATTTCTTCAATGATTTGTGATCTTCACTGGTGTCCAATGATTACATGAAATCTTTCCACCTTTGTCATGGTAAGGAGAACACGTCAATGTAAGGGTGGGGTCATCTAAAATAGCACAAAGGTTAAAATGTGCCAGGGGTTGAATATGTTTTTTAGACAGGACTAAGAGCTTTAAGAACAAATAAATACACATGTGAAAAATACACATCTAATCATAGCAATAGGAAAATACATCTTAGAGGGACAACATGTAATCATTTAACTAACCTTAACAATAATTTATCAAACATATTTAGATATTAAAATTTGATTATCTAATTTTGCAAACCCAAATAATCCCTTTCTGGGTCTTGGGGTTGCTGGAGCCTATCCCAAACAATGCTGTCAAAAGTGAGAGCCCTGTCTCCTCCTCTGGTCACCAGCCGCCTCCAGAGTTCTAAGTGCACTTCATCTCCCAGCAACCTCAGCACACAGTTTCTGGATGCCACACACCTTATTCTCATTTGCAGTCACTTGCAGTACAATTAAACACTGTACTGAGCCTAACTCAGTGCAAAGTATTGTTTGTGCCCCTCTTCCTGCATTACCGAGTGTTATATCTGGATCTGAACTTCTGTTTCCTGACCCTGGTTTGTCTCTGACTCCATTTTCCTGCCGCCGGCCCAAAATCTCGTCTGGATCCCGATTACTCTTGTTTCTCTGATGCTCCTCTGCTCGTTATTAACTACTGCCTGTCTGACTCTTTAGTTTAGTGGACTTTTAGCTGAGCTAATAAACCTGCTGCATTTAGATCCAGCCATCTGCCTGTTCTTGTGCCAACTGTTAGGTAAAGGCGGGGGCAGCTGTAGAGCATACCAACCGGTCAAAAAACTTATTATTCTAGATTTTAACAGTCTCTTATGTAATATTTGCATTACATTTTTCTCAAAAAAAAAACTTTTTTTCAATGGGATTAATACATTTTTCATTTTCAATAGTTTGTTTTTCAGAGGACACAGGGTAACAAACGAGTGCATGGTTCAAAAGAGAAGCTCTGTCCGGTCTCAAGTGATAACCACTCAATTTGAAAGTATCAACTCTTTAAAAAAAGTGTGCACTTCAAAGTGGTTTCAAAGCGGAGGCGTTTCGCAAATAGAGTTGATATTGCACCTACAAGAAATGAGTTTATGGTCGATGACCAACAGCTTTTAGCACTTTTTTTTATAGTAAGAAAAGTTTTTCTTTTTTAAACTTTTATATAAGAACTACAAACTTTTAGCAAAAATGAAAAAGTGGCCCCACATTACCAAAAACTAGAAATGAATGTGCTGAAATTGATTTCAAAATTAACAAAGTAGAGACAATTTCCATTTTTTTTTGTTATAAACAATGGAAACAAAGTGTTTGCCTAATATTTGAATTTAAAACTTCAGAATCTTAATAAGTTCATTTATAAACCTGTTTATATCACCAGGACGGTCAGTTCTGCAAACATGAATTGTGTTTTTTGTGTCCTGACTATACGTGTAAAATGTGAACCATATTTCTAAATCTGTTAGAATTCTCCAATCATGATGACAAAAAATCCCCTATTCACAATCTACAATTCTATTTTGACTGATGTGAAGGTCAAAGGAGGAGCTCCAAGACATTTTCTCCTCCATTTTGGCCAAAAGAATTCTCGCTGCCTGTCACTTGCTCAGTGTTAAACACAGAATCTGGGCGGAGTTAGTGAGGTTTCCTGATCTTCTTGATGAGACCACGTTTGTGTCAGCAGAAGTTATTAAACTCTGCTTGTCTGGAAACACAGATCCTACAAAAAAAAGAAATAATGAAATTTATTTATAGCTGGTTTAGACAAATGAATTAGAACTGAAGGAATGCTGAGTCACCATTTATGCAAACTTGTAGCCTTTCAATCATTCTAATTTTAAGATTTTCATCTAATATTGATTAAACTATTGCCTCATGGTCATGTTATGGATTTTTTTTTTGTCCTTTAAAAGGTCTACTTACATATTTTATATTGGATTCAAATCTGTCAATAACTCTAAAAACATGTGCTTTCTGAAGGAATACATTCTCATCAATAAAAGACTGAAACAACTTGAACTTTATTCAAATTTATTACATATGTCTCCCTGGAAATCTGGAGGATGATTAAAGAGGTGGCGGGGGTGGGGTTGTCAATCATTAAGCAACAAGATGCTGGACGATCACATCATTACCGTCTGGTGTAAATGTTGGTCAAAAGGGGCGGGGCCTGTCCATACATACTTAAGTGTCACAAACACCTGTCAGCTCCAAAAATCTTTACTAACAATCATGTCAACATGTACTCAACACAACTACAGTTCACACATACATATGCATACAAACCAACACATGTAAAGCATTTCATTCTGTCACACAAACTGTGCAAAGGTTAGCTGACACCTCTGCTCAGGTTGGTGTTTATTTCCTGTTATTTGTGAAACCTATGTACAAATATATTGTCTACTGGCAGAAACATCCTCCGTTGTAGTTTGTAGGTGTAAAATCTGTTTGGACACAAAACCATTAAAAATCTATAAATAAAAATCACACATTTTGTGGGTTAATTCAATGATTATTTATCTATTTTCTCAAAAATTACTATTAAAAACAAACTGATCGTTGTTCGCCTGGATCCTGACTACTCTTGTTTCCTCTGATGCTCTCATACTCGTTGACTCTTGCCTGCCTGACCCTGATTTAGCTTTGTGGACTTTTAGCTGAGCTGTTGAGATGTTTCCTAGGAAAAGGAGGTGAAGTTGATAGTCTTTACTATCAAACTCTACTAACAAAATATTACCTTAGGTACCTTAAGAGGGAACTTACAAAAAAGTGAAAAATATTCACCATTGACAGACTCTTACTGCGACATGCCATATATTAATATAAATGTTAAATAATGGAAAAAAAGTTATTTTTCTTTGCTAGTCTCCGCTCCATGTTACTGCATGTGAGGCTTAAAAGGCCTATAGAGGCCTTTCAGAGTAAACTATATCCATATACATGACAGTATATTTCATTTGGCACAATAAAGAACACATTTTTAACACAAAAAACAATAACAACAACATCCAAACTTTTGCAGAAATGGATGTGCATTTGTGCATATAAAGAAAAGTGTTTTGCAGTTCACCCACTAGTAAATGTGTGTGTGTTTGTGTGGGTGTGTGGGTGTGTGTGCGTGTGTGTGTTATCCTGGGGGCGGTGCTGGCAGTGCAGATACTTCCTGGAAGGGGCTGTTCCCCACTCTGTGATGTCACAATGTGAGGACCCACTTCTTTTCGTAGATTGGGAGGGGCTTATGGTCAGATAGAAGGGTTTTAGAGGAATGCTAAGAAATGCATGAATGGAGCAAAATATTGATTTAAGGTTGTTTTTTGGGAACAATTAACAACACTTAGTAGCTAAAAAAGAAAAAGTTCATTTTGCATGATATAGACCCTCTAATTGAATTCAGAATTTCCTTATCTGCAAGAGAACAACACAAACTGTAAATGTGACATTGTTGCAAATTATTATTGTTGCACCTGTCAGACTTATGGTGATGCAGTGATGTGTTTGACTTTTTTAATTTATAAAGTTATAAAGTTTGTTAACTTATTTTGTTTTGGCGGCACAGATGGTTCAGCTCGTTCCTGCTTCAAGGAAAGGAGGAAGTGAAAGCAGCTTCTGTCTCTCACCCCTCCTACAGTACTTGAGTCACTTGAGTCAGGGGGGGGGGTGTTGGAGGTGCACATTAGAAAGAGAAAGATACATTTCTCCTTTTTTGCTTTGTGTTCCTCAAATGATTTCAACTTTGTTGGTAACATTAACAGAAAAAAGAACACAGTGACTAAAAATTATGACAATATGCCGTCAGTATTTCAAAAGAAAGAAATCATTTGGTAATGTTTTTATTGCAGTTTGTGAATAAAGCCACGAACACACATATGGCAGACATAATCATATCAAAGGGTTAACTTTCAGCTCACCAGTTGAGACGTCACCAAAGACCATCCAGCCCCATGACAGGCACAACAGCTCCATTCGAGCATCTCTGAGTATTCCTCTAAAACCCTCCGATCTGAGCACCGGCCCCTCCCAATCCACGGAAACAAATAGGTCCTCACATTGTGACATCACAAAGTGGGGAACAACCAACTCCATGAAGAGTCTGTGCTGTCAGCACCCCCAGGCTAACTCACACACCTACTTTCTCGGTGGAACTAGCGGTGTTCGTCTAAAACACTTTTCTTTTATATGCAAAATATACATGTCCATCTTTGCAAAAGTTTGGATATTATTTGTTCTCATGGATGAAATGCGGACATGCTACCGAAGTCAGCTCTAGGTTAACATCATGAAATGGGCGGCACCCACAAGGAGCGAAAGGGCAGCGCCTCAGAGATTGACCCATCTCACTTCCGGGTAGTAAAAGGAACTGTGAAAATAACTCGTCTTTCGTTAAAAAAAAGTTCTTTAGAGTCCCAAAGGTAATAGTGATTGATTATGTTGATTTCTAAAATAGTTATTTTTACATAATGATTAAGTAATTAATCTTTGTCATGTGCTTTATTGATACTTAATGATTCTTAATTCTGTCTGATAAAAACTAGGAACCGGATAATGATAAATCATGTACCGTAATAAAATGGTTATGGTATAACGGGGTGGGATTATTTAAGTTTGCTTCCTTCCACTCTGTTTCAAGCAATATTTATTAATGTGTCTAATTATCCTCAGTTTGATAGATCATTGTATGAATGTATAACTGATGATTGTATTGTTGTTGTGTATTATTCTTATTTGATTGCTTGAAATAAACCATTTTCAAATCCAAATGTACATGGATATAGTTTACTCTGAAAGGCTTTACAATAGCATGATGTAGGGCCACACCTGTCTACATCCATCCACGGGCCCAGACAACTCAAAAACCTGCAGCAATCATCAAACAACTGAATGTGTCTTGGGCATTAGAAATCTAACTCCCATAGTTAATTCAATGAGGCCTAAATCTAATGTCTTCTTTCCTTTTAAGATCTTAGTTTGATGCATTTGTAGAGAAAGATGACTAAAGTATAACATAAAACAACAAAAGTACATCTAATAGAGCGATGTCAAAAGTCCCTTTAACACGTGTACCAAGCGCTACATCCGTTATGATACTGCCATCACCTAAATTCATCAAGTCATGCTAAATAATGTTTGACTCTGCTAACAGATTAAAACTACCAAATCACTTCATAGTGATGTTTGATACACCGATTCTTGCTCACTTCTAGTTTTCTTTGCAATTTTGGAACAGTTTTCTATCAAGGTTGGCCTAAGTTAGCAGATCTATTTACTTGTTGACCCTATAACGTTTTGCTTTGTGGTAAAGACAAGGCTACTTTGAATCATTGTTGCTTTATTAGAATTAAGAAAACATTACTAGACAACCCCTCACACCTCTGCAGTTGCAGACTTACATACGGTAAGTTATTTAAGTTAAGTTGCTGTAATCTTTGACCTTATTAAGAACTGAAAACACAGAAAAAGAATTACTTCTCTTATTTTATTGGGCGTTGTTATGAACAAGTTAAATAGTGTGAATTAACATCACTTAACAAATTAACAGATGAACACAAGGAAAAAAAACAGTTTACATTTTTTTGACATTAGCAAATTTTACTTTTCATTGAAAAATGCTCATCTTGGTCTCAGGTTTCACTGCAAACGTAAGTTGATGTAGACTTATATAGATCTTGAGTCTCTGCTGCAAAAACATCTTTAAAAAGCAACAATGAAGACCACACTTCTGTCTCTTTCTTTACACCGCCTGCTCCACACCAGAAAATACATCAATCTCATAGTCCCTATGACATTCATAGAAAGAAAATCTAGCCTCTTTACATCAACATATATATATATATAAATCACTATTATTCTTGAGTATTCCAATGTTTTATTTCAGTCATACACAAATAAACGTTTTGTAGTACAGATATTTACAAAGTGATAATGACCTTAGGTTTATAACTTTACACCACTTTACACCAACACTTTACACCAACTTTTCACCAACCGTGCAGTTATAAAAACTCTATATTTATGCCCTATTTGTTTCTCTGGACAGATGAAATGTTTTTGCTGATTATAGATGAAAAAATATTTACACTTTAAGATGTCATAAAATGAGTTGTTTTTTTTTAAATCGAATACTTTTTTAAATTTACATGTGAACTTTTTTTTCTTTATATTCTGGACCCACATGTAATATTCACCAAAACTTTAAAAATAACTGATTTACAGAACTTACTTTGCCAGATTTCAAAATAAGAGCTTAAAGTGACAGAAATCGTTGATGATATGAAAGTTGTCCCCTCTGCTGGAGCTTATTCGTTTAACGCTGCTGATTCCTCAGTCATTCCATTGTATTTTCTCTTGAAAAATCCCACCTGAAAAATGTGAACAATCAAAATCACACAAAAAGCTCTTCATGCATGGTACTTCAAATTAATGTACAATGTAGAATTAAGAAAGAACATAAATGAAAATTCTAGTGTGCTTCTTTTTTAATTATGTAAAGTCCCACTCTGATCATCTTCATATGTATTTTAAGTCTTCCCAGTGGTCTTTTAATTATAGTCATGCTGTTCTTGGACAAAATTTTAAAAACTGTTGTGTATAGGATATTGTTTCTGCAGAGCGGCGGGAGTTAATCAGAAATTCTTCTCTGAGTTATCGCTGGTACTGTTGGTGGGGAGTAAGCCTGCGCTCATTTCCCATCATCCCTTTGTTTACACTTTCTCTCACTAGTTTACAGTCCCTCACAACCCCAACCTATACATTAGCGGCGCAGCAATACGGTGAGCAATTTTGGAGCAATCCAGGCGTACAGTTTTGAGCCAGATGGCAGCTCTGATAAGGAAAATGAAGACATACACAGATATATTTGTCTGCAAGTGGATACATCAGAATGGAGAGGAGCAGGGAGCTTGTGGCCAGCTAAATGTGGTTAGCGCATAACAAAATCAAGCATTTTATTATTTGCGCCAGCTTCACAACGATTTGAATAAAGAAATACTCAGAAAAAGCAGATTTAAACTTAATTTTCTTTATACATGTCCTCCATCATGAAAAAAAATTGGAAAATGTTAAAAAATACAAAAAATCTGATTTTCATTCAAGTGGGTCTTTGAAGATCCTGCAGTTCCATACCTTATACAAGCCGACTGTGACCAAAATCAGAAAAAAGAAACCTCCCAGAGATCCTCCAATAATCTCCTTAATGAAGTTTGGTTCAGAATAAACCTCTACTTCTGCTTCAATCTGAAAGTCAGAGGGACACAAATAAGATCAAATTCAAGCTCTGCTCTGATAAAAAAATACTAATAACAGAGAAATGTTAAAATACCTCGCGAGCAAAAGACTTTGTTCTTAAGACAAACGCATCTTTGTCGTATTCCAGAATGGCCACGCTGTTCAATAGGAATTTGGCATCTGGAAGTCCAATCTGAGATTAAGAACAAAAGGGATTAAATTGAGCTTCCAGTATCTTTACAATAAAGGGTGTTGACACAGACCACACATCACTCACCTGATCTATCCACCCTGAACTGAGACTGGCAGAGATGGTAAACATCCTTTTATCAGTTTTCTTCATGAATGCATTGCACTTGAAGACCGAGCATGTGGCCACAGAGCAGTTCTGTAGGTGACATGTAGATAAACAAAACCTCCTGCATGAAACCTACATTTGTTCAGACAAAGGAGCATCCCAAAGGTACACTTACCACTCGCTTGTGTTTCTTTATCTGCGCAACAAAATCACTGATAGCAGGCTCTTCTTCTTTTCCCTTTTCACAATGTGGAATCTGCAATTTGGTTTTATTTAATCCTGATATCCCCTTAATCTACTGGATTTATTTATTATGTCAGTGACAAAGCTCACCTGCAGACTCTGTGAGTCAGTCCAAATGTCTTGTTCGCCAACCTTTACAGGAATCTTGAGGACAACAGTCAGATTTAAGTCTCTGTAATTGTTTGTGACCTTGAAGTAAAGCAAAGAACAAACATTTTAAACTGGTTATCTAACAATACTTAAAAAGCTGAGGTGAAAATTCAGAGCAAAGCTGATGGAACTCACCACTATTGACTGGTTGAATGGTTTGGGTTCATTTTTTTTTCCAAACGTGAAATTGCTGTAGGTAGAGGAGCTGGACAGAGAGCACAAACGGTTAAAGTTTAAACTTTGTTCCTCAAATTCAGTTCAAGTTGGGACAAGACAGACCTGTCAAATGTAACCAGTATGCTGTACTTCACACCAATCTCTTTCTTCCTGTAGAGTTCACTTGAATTTGAATGCTCTTGATTCCCACTAAAACAGGACCATCGAAGTGTGCGTTAACATTTGTAACGATGCATGAATGGAGAATCTGTGGCCAGAAAAGTACCTGGTGGCGTTGGCTGTGACAAAGATCCTTCTGCCAAGTTGACTGTTGGTTCCAATCCCATAGGACACATTAAATACAGCCTAAAAATGAAACGAATGGTCAGAGGTGCTCTTCATACACACTGAAATGAAGCAGTAATAACAACCTTGTCCTGGAAAATAGGTTTGTTAACAGTGCAAATGGTGATTCCCCGAGTTACACCACCCTCACTGTCTGATGATTTGCACTCAATTCTTCCCTGTGTGAAAAGAAAAACCATCAGAGGGTCAGAGACTTTACAGAAAGGATAAACCTGATAGCTTATCGTAAAGCTTCACCTTCAGGGCTGTGGACATCCTGTAGGAGATTCTAGCTGGATAAGTGAGAATAACTTGGGTGTTGTTCGAGTTTTCCCCTCTGTTCTCCAGTGATACAGTTATATTCAGAAGTTCATCAATGCCCACTTTTACAAACGACGAGCTGGCAGAAAATATGAGCAGTAAAAGGAAATATTAGTATATTAGAAGAAGACTTTTGAGGCAAGAATAAATGTGAGGATCCTGCACTTGTATTTTTGTGATGTTTCTTCAGTTTTTGTCATGTTCTGGTTTCACTGTCAGTGACAACAGATTTAGGTTGTAAATCATCCACAGCCGTCTTAATTTGTGTTAATGACACCAGTCTCAGTTATTTGCAATTCAAAAATGCATTTTTGCAATTTAGATTTCAAGAAGAAAAATTACAAAACTTCCATACATCTGCTTTTTGACATTTTTGTTTCTGCATGGGAAACATGGTTAGGTTTGATGTTTAGGGTTCTGCCACTGCATTTTGGGTCCCACACCACCACGGGCCAATTTAAAAACATAATCAAAACATTGACAGAAAGTAGCTTTTATATAAAACTACCATAAAGATGTACCACAACCAAATCAACATTTAATCTGCAACCAAACCTCACCTGAAATCAAAATCCACTTTAAGGTTGTCCACACATTCTTTATCTTCCCCACAGTTTTGCTCAAACTCCAACTGTGGAAGACAACTTTGAATCAGACACAACGTTCACAGTTGTCTAGCAGTTTGAAAGTCAAGTTTCTAAGTCTGGCATTGTTCCTGTTTAATGACTTTGTTGTGGATGTTGCTGAAATGCATTTCGGAAGACTTACTTTGTGACGTGTAGTAGTTTGAATACTTTTGTTCAGAGTTGGTTTAAGATTTGTTTCAGACTCCAAACCATGATAGGTAAATTGGAGCTCATTCCAAAGTGGATTAAGAACATCTTCTGGACAAGGCTGCAGGAACAGATCAGCAAAACTCAAAGCTTTTTGTCATGCTGAGTCATGGTTAGTTTTATTTAGCTAAAGCAAGGATTTACCTTGATAAAGACATGCAGATCAGTGCATTCTGGTTTTGATAGGTCTAAATTCACTGATCCAGATAAATGGTTTCGTTGTTCCTTCTCATGAACGTACGCGCGGTTGTTTGGAACCTTCCGGTTGGAATCCAATGTTAAGTTGTAATTAATCAGTGCCTTAGCTGGAAAACACCAAATATAAATTAGAGTTTTTTACAGAAATAGAAATAATTTAGCAGACTTAATGCAAGACTATAAAAAGAATTTGTGTGATGAAATTAAGAATGAGAAAAATAAAAACACGCATTTACCAGATATTGTCAATGTGCCATTAGTGTTTATATTTTCATATACTGCTAGTATATGAAAATATATTTGGTTAATTTTCCTTTTTAGTTGCAAAGGATTTGACATTAAACTTAAATGTTGATGTCTTAGATCTGAGTTATAGCAACTGGACCTAAAATCTTTTTTCTTTTAAATGTTTCATCTCTCGTGGCTTCATCAGTCTGAGTGGAGCTTGGTTTATCTTAAACAAATAAATAATACACTAGAACATCCAAAAAAAATGGGGCTTAACATATTTGGTCCAGTGTGAACTATCGGTTAACTGACATGGTGTTGCAGCATCTTATTGACTCAATCTTTTTGCTCCAATGGTGAGGTAATTAGTGGGGAAACTTCTTCTTTTTTTTTTTTTTTACTTGTCCTGGGCAGGCAGATGAGAACTGAAGGCCTCTTGTGTTGGACATATTTTACTTTAACAATAGGGGTTATTAATAGATTAATTGATAGTGGGGAAACTTCTGCTTATCGGTGCTTTAAAAAAAAATCTATGCTGTCTGTTTAGTTTGCGGTTCACCCTCCTTGTCAAAATCATCTTTTATTGAACATTTGTTGTGCTTCCATTCTTAACATGGCGTGTCTTCACATCATTAGTAATGAGTAAAATACCTGTGGTAACTGCAGAAACATTTGTCATGGTAAAACAGACTTTGAAAATGCTATTTAGTGGCGTGGAGCAGTCATCAGATAGAACTGGGATTTTGATTGGGCTGAAAGAAACCTCTGCCTTTACATTCACAACCGGCATGGATCTGGAACACAGGCAGCAAGCTTACTATTACATTTCACCTAGTAAACAGAATTACAAAACTGGTCAAATATCCATAAGTAGCAGAAACTAGTTAAGTTTACCTGAGTAAAACAACTGTGCCCTTTGACCCCACCGCTAAATCAGGCAATCCATCCCCATTCTGATCGAAAGACTGCTGACTGATAGAGATGCCGAAGAACTTCAATCCAGACTGCACTTGAGAAGCAGCGATTCTCTGTTGATGGAGAAATTTGATCAAATGTATCTGCTTAATGTGTACATTTCTTAAATTTATTGGATTATCTGATGTTCTCTACCTGTGAAAAAGATGGATTGATACTTCTGCTCCAATTGCTGAGAAAGATGTAGACGCTGCCTTCACCGTTGTCCTCCAAAGGTGCTCCAATGGCCAGATCTTTAAATCCATCGATGTTGAGGTCAGGCAGAACAGCAAGAGAAGATCCAAACCTTGCTACTTTAGATACATCTCCTTTTAATACGATTGGTGAGGACGCAGTATTAAAGTGGCAGTCAACATCCTGGCAGAAACACAAGAAGCACAAAATGGAGTTTTTCAATTTTCAAATGAATGCGACTAAATAATAAACATTTGTACCTTGTCCACCAATGTGCAAACGTAAACTCGTCCTTCTCTGTCGGCTTCTTTGTACATTGGTGCAGATATAAGAATCAGATCAGTGACATCATCTCCATTCACATCCATGGCACAGGTCACCGCTCCAAAGTATTGTCCAACCTCAAAGACACAAATCATTTGGTAGATTGATCATTTTGTGTTTGTTGCTGTCTTTCAGAGTTGCAAATGAAGCATGTTTGGCCATAACAACCTGCGACTCTTTGGGGTGGATCCTTTTTTGCAATTTTCTTTTTAAAACCACATCAACAGCTCCTATGTGTTGATATCTTGGCGCTCCCAAAATGGTCAGTATATCCATTTGGTTTTTAGCAATGACCATGGAGTAGCCTACAAGATAGTCAAAGACAGTCATGTAAAGACAAATAAATTAACTCGTCAAAGAAAACATGTAGAAAATTATAACAATTACAATACTTTGATAAATCTTCCATTTATCAAAGTATTACAAAATATACTGCACTTTTCTACCCCTTTAAATTAGTAACAGTATTATTGAACCATATTATTTATATATGTATATACATATACTGGACCATAAATATTTGGACAGAGACACATTCTTTTTAATTTTTTTTTCTGTACATTACCACAGTGAATTTTAAATAAAACAACTCAGATGCCATTGAAGTGCAGACTTTCTGCTTTTATTCCATGGGTTGAACAATAAGATTGCATAAAAATGTGAAAAACTAAAGCATTTTTTAAACAAAATCCCTTCATTTCATTGGCTTGTAAGTAATTGGACAATTGACTTCCATGCTATTGAATGGGCAGGTGTGGGCAATTCCCTTGTTATGTCATTATGAGTGAAGCAAATCAAAGGCTTGGAGTTGATTTGAGGACTCCTGCTTGCGTTTTGAAGATTTTGCTGTGAACAGAGAACATGCGGTCAAAGAAGCTCTCCATGCAGGTGAAAGGAGCCATCATTAAGCTGAGAAAAAAGAAAAAAACATTCCTGAAATTGCTACAGTATTAGGAGTGGCAATATCAACAGTGTGGTACATCCTGAGAAAGAAAGAAAGCACTGGTGAACTCAGCAACGCAAAAAGACCTGGACGTCCACGGAAGACAACAGTGGTCACAGTGATCACAGAATAATTTCCATGGTGAAGAGGAACCCGTTCACAATAGCCAACCAAGTGAACAACACTCTCCAGGAGGTAGGCGTATCAACATCCAAGACTACCATAAAAAGAAGACTGCATGAAAGTAGATAGAGAGGGTACACTGCAAGATGCAAGCCACTCAATGGCCTCAAGAATAGGAAGGCTAGATTGGACTTTGCTAAAAATCATCTAAAAAAGCCAGCACAGTTCTGGAAAAACATTCTTTGGACATGTGAAACCAAAATCAACCTCTACCAGAATGATGGCAAGAGAAAAGTATGGAGAAGGCGTGGAGAAGCTCCTGATCCAAAGCACACTACATTATCAGTAAAACACTGTGGAGGCAGTGTGATGGTCTGGGCTTGCGTGGCTGCTAGTGGGAATGGGACACGAGTGTTTATTGATGACGTGACACAGGACAGAAGCAGCCCAATGAATTCTAAAGTGTTCAGAGACATATTGTCTGTGCAGATCCAGGTGAATGCAGCCAAACTGATTGGGTGGTCATATTACAGATGGACAAGGACCCAAAACATACAGCCAAAGCAACTCAGGAGTTTATTAAAGCAAAGAAGTGGAATATTCTTGAATGGCAAAGTCAGTCACCTGATCTTAACCCAATTGAGCAGCATTTCACTTGTTGAAGACTAAACTTCAGACAGAAGTTGTCTGTCTGTCAGTCAGTCAGATGTGTCTGTCTATATATATGTATATATATATATATATATATATATATATATATATATATTTTTTTTTTTTTTCCGATAACTTGGCAGCAGAACTGTCCTGTCCATAGAAGGTGTTTTTGCATGCAAAAATTATACTATTTGCTCACCAAGGTAACTGTCCTGGTCCAGATCCATAGGCTCATAGGACCCTAACATCATACCATCGTATTTGTATTCTCTGTAGCCCCCCCTCCACTCGTTGGCACCAACAGTACCCATCAGAACTCCCTGTTTCAGAGATGAAATTTTGGTTAAAAAACATAAATCCTGTTTGATTTTTAAAAAGTTTTCTAAATAACAATTACCCCGGGGACAAAAGCCATACTGAACCCCTCCTGAGATAATTCTGTTGTTAGTCTTGTTCCATTTTTAGATCCTGCAAAATATAAATGAAGTGAGAAGTTAGTTTTTAGCATCACATTGCACTCAGTGCCCCGTAAAAAGGGGTTCAAACTGTTTTCTTCATCCATTAAAAATCGTTTTTCTGTGTTTTTTGAGGTTTTTGTAGAATTTGTCTAATGATGGAAGACATATATGAAGAAAATAAAAATTAAAATAGTATTTCAAAGTATTTTTTTTAAATCAGGGTGAAAAAAGAGGGGAAAAAAAGAAATAAAAAAAAAGCCTCGCTTTGACGCAGTTGTCACAGTTAGCAGGTCACAGGTTCCGTGCACCGTTCTGTTCTGATGCATCTACTTGTAGACGACTAGATCCAGGTCTGTCTTTGCTTTCCTCGTATGATTTGGTATTTCGCTCAAAGCTCGATGGCTGGATAGCTCCAATACTGTTAAGTTGCCATTGTGAGGTGCTGTAAGCCATCAGGAGAGAGTGTAAACAAAGGAATGATGGAAAATGAGGGAAGGCTTTCTCCCGCCAACAACTCTAATTTTTGGTAAAAACCTGGATAATTGCAATTAAAGGACCACTGGGAATACTTTTAAAATAGATGAAAAGATGGTTATAGTGGGTCTCTGAGGTTTCTAAAGGAAGAAAATATGACTCAATCCTGTTTGACACAAAATAGTCCTGTATTAATGATTTTTAAAATGGAAAAGGGATTTGAGTCCAGGGGTGGAGCTAGGGGGGCAATCCAGAAGGGTTAGCACTCTCCCATTTTTGAGTCAACAGTCCTATTTTTGACAAAGATTAAGAAATGGTTAATACAAGCTCCTTTAAGCATTTGTAAAAGCAGTTCAGCAACAACAACTATTTTATTATAAAAAATAATGATAATGAAACATTTGGAAATACGTATTTATTTTCATTTGTAATGGCCCTCCACTCTGCTGTTCTCATTTTTCACCCTTCCAAAGCCCCCCACCCCAGAGAAAAATTGTAGCTCCACCACTGTTTAAAGACCCAGTCCAATGAAAATGTTGTTTTTAACATGTTCTGGTTGCATTTTTCTCACGGGGGAGGACATGTATGAAAGAATTATTAAACCTGAATTTCTGATTATTTTTTTTTTATATTCAAATCATGATGGAGCAGAAGAAAGCCTCCCTTCTCTGCTGCATTTCTACATTCTGCACTTGCAGACAAATGTCTTCATTGATGTCTTCCTTTCCTCATCTGAGCTGCCATCTGGTTTTAAAACTGTACAGCAGTATAACTCTGATATTGCTGTCCGTTTCTTGTTTTTCAACCCTAATGTTCGCTTGGGCTCATGAGGTGCTATGAGCTAGTGACAGAATGTATAAAACAAGGAATGCTGGGAAATTAGAGAAGCTAACTTCCGCTGCAACAGTCGAAAAACCCAGAGGCCAATTTCTAATGAGCTCCAGCGACTCTGCAGAAATTATGTCTTGAAAAAATACACTTGTTTTTTTAAATGTTGGCTGAAAACTGCATAATCATAATTAAAAGAGCACTGGGAGCAATTTTACAATAGATAAAAAATATTTTGGGAGCAGGACTTTAAATCTGTTTTGGCAGGACCAGAATAGTACCTTCAATAGAGAATATTTTGATCTCCAAGTTATTTCGCATCTCCTCAAGAGCATTAAAACCTTCCACCTGAAACACGTGATTTTCTGGAGGGGGAGATGCAATGTTATTAAGTTCTTCTTTTGCTTCTGTCTTCTCAAAGTCTGAACCCACCTACAAAGAGATATAGAATCAAATTATATTTATTCAGGTTCTAATTTAAGCATAAGCAAATATAGTGAAAACAATTTGAAGAATTGATTGTTCCTGTTCAAATTTTGAATTTTTGAATTTATAACAAGAGTAATAAGACCATTAAAGTTCCTTCTTAAACTAGGTTGACAGATAAAAGTAGCTTACCCCAATGGCAAATCTAGTAATGTTCTTTTTTTCAGCCTCAGCTAATGCTGCTGGTAAATCTTCAGGGTCAGAAGACTTTCCATCTGTGATGACTATCAAAATCTTTTTTGCATCTGGCCTGGAACCCCCTGAAGGAGTGAACAAATCTTCCCTGTAGAATAGATTTCATATACATTATCACAATGATGACAGTTATTTAAAAAGTGCACCACTAAAACACTAACATCAACTTTTTGCTTTCTGCCTCTAAGCCTTGCTTCCTGCAAATATTGGATCCTTTGTAACTGATTTACTGTGTAACAAATAAGGATTTGAACATCTTTTTGCAGGTTCTCCCACTTAGAAATCATGCAGGGGTCTGACATTTTTACCTTAGGTGCATGTCCACTGTGAGAGACTTTATCTACAAATTCTGGCATATTTTTTCAAATAATTTATTTGTGTGCTACTTCTGCAAACAAGTATTTGAACCCCTGTCCATTAGCTAGAATTTTAACCCTCAAAGACCTGTTAGTCTGCCTTTAAAAAGTCCATCTCCACCCCACCTATTATCCTAGCACCTGTTTGAAGTCAGCTGCATAAAGACACCTGTCCACCACATACAACCAGTAAGACTCCAACTACTAACATAGCCAAGGCCAAAGAGCTGTCCAAAGACACCAGAGACGTTATTGTAGACCTCCACAAGGCCAGTAAAAGCGACATTGCAATTTCCAAGCAGCTTGGTGAGAAAAGATCAATTGTTTGAGCATTTATTAGAAAATGGACAAAGCTAAACATGACATGTAATCTCCCTCAGACTGGGACTCCATGCAAGATTTCACATCATGGAATCTCAGAGATCCTAAGAAAAGTACAGACTCAGCACAGAACTACATAGTAGGAGATGATCAATGACCTAGAAAGAGCTGGGGCTGCTGTTTCTAAAGGTTACTTTTGGTAATACACCAAGACGTTATAGTTTGAAATCATGCATGGTACGGAAGGTTCCCCTGCTTAAACCAGCACGTGTCCAGGGCCGTTTTTAAGTTTGCCAGTGACCATATGGATGATCCAAAGGGGTCATGGGAGAAAGTCATGTGGTCATATGAGACCAAAATAAAACTTTTTGGTTTTAATTCCACTCGCCGTGTTTGGAGGTAGAAGATTGTTTAGTATCATCCCAAGAATAGCATTCCTACTGTGAAGCATGGGGGTGGTAGCATCATGCCAAGTTTTCCAGCATGACAATGACCCCAAGTACACAGCCAGGAGAACCAAGGAGTGGCTCCGTAAGAAGAATATCAGGTTTATACAAAGTAAAGTAAATGCCAGTTAAATCCCTAAATAATCCAGAATCTGTCTAGATAAAATGAAAGATAAAAATCAACCAGAAACTAGAAAGGAGTTTAGTGTCAACGATTAGTTTGACCTTTTTTAATCTAAAATAAAAAGTTTGGGAATTATGGGAAAGCAGGAATTCATGTTTTTCCAACATTTCACTAAAGTACTTACACAAGAGACTTGATGGCTGCAGCTGTATATGTGTGTCCTCTCAAATGCTGTATTCCATGTATCGTCTCATTCCAGTTATGAGTGGGAAAGGTATTGAAGTTATAATGGATGGTAAACTGCTCTTTTTTAGCAAACTGAGCAATTGCAAACTGGAAAAGAAAAAGCACATTTACGAAAAGGCATAAATAAAATAATTTTTGCTTTTCTCTGTTTTCAAAAGGCAACATTTAGACTCAGAAAGAACAATTCTGGAAAATTTAAAAAATTAGAATTCATCTTTTCTTCTTCTTCTTTTCCTTTTGAATTTAGTTCTTGCCTTTGTGCCTTTTTGGTTGAGAGAATCCATCAAGTTTTTCACAAACGTCTTCACTGTAACAAAATCTTCTGGAAGTACACTGCCTGAGCCATCCAGTAGAAATGCAATGTCGCTTTCACCACAATCTGTTAATAAACAAAAAAAAAACATTTAGAACGTATCCTTTTTTTGCTGATTCGCAGAAGATGTTGAATTGCATTTAAAAGAATATTATAATCACTTTTTCAATAGTATTTACCTTCCATTTTATCTGGAATATTTTGTTGGAATTTGTTGTTTTTATCTACTCCAATGCAAAGACCACCGTACAAGGTAACGAGTTTGCATTCCGTGGCAACACTAGGACCACAAATCTGAAATACACACAATGTTTGCACTGTCAAGCTCTTTCAGCAAAAAATAAAATAAAGAAAGAGGGAAATATTTATTTTTTATTGAAAGTCCTCAAAACCTCACCATGGTACTCTGGTCTTCAGGATTGCTTATCATATTTAAACCAAGGGACAGGTTTACAGCATTTGCTGGCACTGGGAAAACATTCGTTATTGAAGCTTTCAGTCAAAAGTACAGCTTTAAAGTGACAAATATGTATGTATTGACAATGAGTCTATTTTTTCATTACATCCAAAAGTTTTAAAATATTAAGAAAAAAGCTGCATGATTTTGTATTACACTTTTTTTTGAAATAATAACAATTTGTAAAATTACTGCATAAAAACATGCAATGTCCTGCACATATTCAGTATAGATTAAAGTTCCAGTCCCATTGTCTTTTTTTTATTCTGAGGAAAAAAAGTGTTTGTTTGTTTTTTTCAAAACATCCTTCACAATACCTTTTACAAATTGAGTTTTTCTTACCCAAAACTGACGTAGGTTCGCAACCGTCAGGCGAACAGCTAAATAATTGACCCCTTTCAGTTGATGAAACCTGTTCAAAGGGAGCGCTAACAAGCAAGCTATAGAGACAGAACCAGACAAGCATGCGAGGGAATAGGCAGGTTCAAGTTTGACGTAAAGGATGGGCAGCAGTATTGCATAATATTTTCCAAATTCAAAAATGCATCAAAGGTTTTGACTCACCCTGATTTTCTTTGAGACACCTGGTAGCCAAAACCTTTAGCCGTATTATTAAGAGACTTCCAAGCCCCAGGATCCACAGAGGAACTAAGACTGACTTTTACTGCTGCAGAGCAGACATGCAAACATTACTGCTACAGAAAGTAATATATACAACTGTGAAACTTTGCATTCTGTAGTGTTAACTTTCCCAATGATTTTTGCAGGAAACAAGTATCTTTTTAAGTGTTTTAACCACCAGATGACACTAAAAGGCAAATTTTAAACTGCTACTCCAGGAAAATTCATGTTGCAAAGCACATGCAGTTGTGCTAATTATCAGTCTGGGAGGGCAAATTAATTATTTAATTGTATTTTTTTGAGAAAAACAGTTTAGAAGACTATTCAAATAATTATAAGGGTTGTTTGAATTTTCTATTTTGTTTATTTTCTTTTGTTTTTCCTTGAATTTTCTCTCAAATGCACCTTTATTGTCTGAAAGCTGAAAGGAATCAGACGATAAAAAGCAATCAGAGTATGTTATCCCATAACTCGAGCATTGTTGGATATTTGGTGCGCTTCTCCTCCTAAGAAAGCAGATGTTAAGATGCAATCAAAGCTCCCTTGTGAAAAGTGTGATATTACTTTTTGTACCAAAAACCAACATAGTTTATTTATAGTTAACCTTTTTCTGAAAAAATTCATAGGTGAAATTAATTAGATCAAGCAATTACCCATGATTCCTCAAAACCTTGTGTTAAGTGTCTGCGTCAGAAGTCAGAAGTCTGTCTTCCCCTCTGGCCACTAGGGGGAAACATCTCCAGAGTTCAAACCACATTTTGAGTCTGAACATCTGACTGACATTCATTCATTCATTCTTTCACCCATTCATTCATCCGTTCGTTCGTTCATCCATTCATTCACTCAACCAACCAGGGCACACTTAAGCTCTGCACTGAGAAGTACGGCTTTGCCTTTCTGTCTTTCATACCTATCGTTATTTTAATCTGATCTTCTGTCTCCTGACCCTGACTCTGTTTGCCTGCCGCCTGCCCCGACTCTCGCCTGGATTTTGACCATCCTGTCTCTCCTCTGATGATCTGATGCCTGTTATTGACTCCTGCCTGCCTGACCCGGATTTAGCTTTGTGGACTTCTAGCTGAGCTAATAAACCTGCTGCATTTGGATTCAGCCATCTGCCTGTTCTTGTGACAGTTTGTTTCTTCTAAACGGGAATTACAAGAAGCTTTAAATGCTGTTGAAGTTACTAGAACTCTTAAGGTTATTTAAAGCTTATAGAAGCTCTTTTAAAACTTTTAAAAGCAACAAACACAAGTAATGCAACCTATAAAAAAATATAACAACACTTTAAAAACATCTCACTGCTTTAAAAATAGCTTTCAAATGCCAACAATAAAAATAGCTTTCAAAAGCTATTTTTATTGTTGGCTTCTAAAACTTCTAAAAGCATTTAATTTACTTCGATAAGCTATATAATACAAAGCTGTTTAAAAATCAAAACGAATTACACCAAGTTATTACCCATTAATCCTCTCAAAACTGCTAGTTAAAAGCTACCAAAAAGCTTTTAAAATCTAAAAAATAGCCATTAAAAGTCCCTAGAAAGATAATTATTAACTTTTATAATCTATAAAAAGCTATTAAATGAATGAGACCATTACCCATGATTCAATGAGTATAGAGCCTGTGTCTTTTACTGGGATTCTTCTGTTCAATGATTATATCAGAGAAGTCTTTTTTTGCTGTTTAAATTGTTTTGTTTTGAGAATAAAAAAGTGAATAAAATTTCCAAAACAGTACTGTGAAAACTGCAAATGCATTTAAGCTTCGATCTCTAAAACTACTGTAGTTCCAATTCATTTACATTTTGGTTTAATTAATGGTCCTGCTTAATAAACAAAGTTTTTACATCTTTTAAGGTCACCTAGTGATGATTTGAAGAGCGTTTGAGCAGCTACATGTCACTAAGTTTATGAAACCTAAAGGTACATGATACATCCATATTTAAACCAGGTATTTTTGGGCATGGAGCTTTAAAATACTTAATATCTTGGTTGCTTGCAGTAATCAGGCGCATTTTCTTTACAGGAATTGCAAATCTGGTGAAATCTGTTTTTCTGTCTTTAGTTTGCAAGATTTGAGTTACCCTTTGTTGCCCGGCATCTTTTTGTTTGTGATAAAGTTCAGGTTTGCCCACAAAACTTAATTATCCTCCAGTCTTTCTCTCATTTGCTATTCATTGTTTCCCCATCCGCCTCTCAGAAATTCAGAAAGGGTTTTTATCTTATTTTGCTGATGTATTTGCTTTTTTTTTTCAATTAGCTGTTAAACGTCTTGTTTCATTCTGCTTATTGTGTGTTTTTTTATAACTGGGTCATTTCCTTTTTTTTTGCACAGAAAGGACAATAGCTTTCTTTTAAACACAAAACATTTTTATATTTATCCTTCTGTGATTTAATTACATTCTTTGTAGAAATAATTAAAACTAGTTTTGGTAGTTACAATTTTCTCTCAAATAAATGACTTGCAAAGATTGTAGCTCTCACACATCAGGAACAGTGTTACTGTAGGTATCCTATTCAGAGGCACATTACAGCCAATCACATCAGTTCCTTTTAATTAAATTTTTTTTTTTTTTTTAAAGACAATATATTGACAATTGATTTCACAGCATTTTGCATCATGTAATTTAGCCATTTCTGGTCAAAATTAAAATTAAAAAAATTCATAATTGTGTTGAAAATTGCAGATAAATTGGTAAAGTGACATATTGTGAAAAATTATAGACATCTCCTACCTGAGCAGTACACTGTTACAAAAATTATCCAGTCCATTGTGCAACTTCCATTTAAGTTAGCAAAGCGATTACGTTTCAACTGTATTTGAAAACTGAGGAAGGAGCCACTTCTGCTGACAGAAGAGAGGCTGAAAGCAAAATGCAAAAATCAGGCACACAGAGAAACTTTAACTTGTAGGTGGAGTCACAATACCATCATGTTCCATATTAGATCAGTACTTTTCTTTCACCCAATTAAAAAAACACAGAAAAATTGGGTATGTGTGCAAAAAATAGATTATGAAAATAAGAATAACAATGTTATACAACAGGAAGAAGACTTGTATTCAACATCAGCTTGTGTGGTTTCTCGTGTTGCTGAGCTCACTTGGAAAAAGGAAGTGGGTGCTTGTAAAACATTAAACGTGCAATATTTAAAGTATGGCAGGTGATGTCACGAGATCACACAATCCAGGTGTGGATAGCTGTACATCCAATCCAAGTCTAAGTAGATTACAGAGAAATCACAATTGACTCAAACAACAACAAACAACCTTGTTCACCCTTTTTACTGTTCTGTTATGAAGCTGGATCAAGCACCTTATTTTTATAGATTGAGTTTTAAATACAGTAAATAGATTGAGTTTTAAATACAGTCAGAGAAGGCGATCCACATATCTGTGGCATTCAGAAATTGTTTTCAAAATTCTAGAGGCGTGAGTTGCTTCAATCCTTCTAATGGGAAGGATGTGGTTGATTTCTCAAACGTTACACAACTTTGAGGAAAAAACAGCTGCACATCTACGTAAGACAGGCCACTGTAGCTTATCGTCTTTCTGAATGGGTCTGGGCTATTGTAAAACATGATGTCTTCAGCGGTTTCCAATGAGCTGGAACTAGCCCCTTAAAATCCAGAATTATGAAGTACATGTTGTGAACATTTATGTAATTGGCTCATCTTTAACAAAATAAAGTAGAGGGAAAACAATTATCAACAGGAGACAACTGGAAGGACAGTAAAACTTTACAATACAACCTATTTTTACCCTGTAGTTATTTTGTAAATGGGGTATACTGTAGAAATGGTGGGGTTTTTGTTTAGTGTTTTTAACATCTTGTGACATATTTCTGATAATTGTGGACACATATAAAAAAGATTCTGCTTATAATTGTACTTTCGAGTATTTCTTTCTTCTAATAGCTGTAATTTAGGACCAGATGAAAAACTGCCATTTGAAAATGATTGTATTTGTGATACAGAAAACATGTTCCGTGCTCCGCTCCATTTTAATGCATCTACTTGTAGAAGACTAGATCCATTGTGTCTTTGTTTTCATCGTCTGAGCTGACATCTGGCTCCAAACTGGACGCTGGATAGCTCTAATTTTACTCACAATTTTTGTTCTTCTATTCATGTTAGGTTGGGGTTGTGAGGGGCTGTAAGCTAGTTAATTTCCGATGAGAGTTAATGGAGTAAATCTCTACCTATGCAGAAACCAAACAATATAGATTTTCCTTTAACACATAACTGTCAAAGAGGAAGTCAAAAAATCGGCTCCAACTTCTGAGTTTTAAGGTGTTAAGGATGAATAGAAAAGAAAAAACTGTCACTAAAATTGGTGCTTTCTAAATATAATAATCATAATTCCATCATTTGAGCATCTTTATGAACTGCATCTTTATAACGTTAGACAGCCAGATGCTGACTGTTTTGCAAAGCAGACTTGGTGTGTGGGAACAAGTGTCATATTTTGAGGAAAAATTCCTGGTTTTGTCTTTTAAAGGCAACTTTCTTTTCTTCTGTTTCTTCACCAGCTCTTTTTTTGTGAAAATAAACTTTACAAAGACTTCTGAGCTGAACTAGAGGGCTTAACTTTGCTAGCTTGGGGGTTTTCAATTTAGGATTGGCACAGCTGTTTTATTAAGGTACCGGTTGAACTTTCGACATGTAACCGAGCGACTGGACGTGTGCCAAAAATGACACAGATGTGGTGGGGAGAATTCACTCGCTTTCCAAAATAAAACATCTTTGAGGATCAGATTATAAATAAATTGAAAAGCACGGGTCTTATTATTTGCCTGCAGCCACAACTGTCCAACAGTCCGGTACAGGGCTGCACCCAGGTTTTGGAGACCACTGCTGTACACACCAGCTGCCATTTATTATCAAGCCTTACATTTCTTTTGTCTTTTCAGATTATATAAATAAACAAAAAACAGTCCAGCAATCTTTTTTGTTTAAAAAAAAAATTATCTTACTCTTAATAATCATTTATTATTATTATTATTATTATTATTATTACTATTATTATTATTATTATTATCATTATTATTATTACTATTATTATTATTATTATTATCATTAATTTTATTATTATTATTATTATCGAACACTATGAAAATTAAAGCACTTTACTCTCATCCTTTATAATTGAGTAAAAGGATTTATTTTTAAAATTTCAGTTCCCCTAGTTTTATTTTAACAGCTAAACCACAGCCTCAACAACAGCTAACGTCTACTATTGGCTTAATATTGGGAGAAATCTCTTCAAATGGACAGTTATGTTTGTCTTTTTTTAAACAAGATAAGTCAACCTTTTCAAAGATGTGGGAAATTACAAGCTGTTGTAGTGAACTTTTTACATTGGTTCGTGTTTCTGTAGTTGCAGACAGGAAGTGATCCAAGTTGTTGGAGCACTTCTGTTTTGCTGAAATGTTGCGGGTACAAGTGATACCCACTCAGGGCTGTTACCTGACTTGCTAAACTGACTGCTTTGCAAAGGTGTTAAAAAATGCTGCAACCTTTTCTTTTCATTCAAAACCTCAGTTGTAAAATATTCTAGAAATCGTGTGCATTGAGCTCAACCAGAGCAGCTTTATCCACATTCCCCAAAAATACTTAAAACTAAAAAGAAATAAAATATTTTTTGGTATGTAAGTATGTCACGCTTTAATCAAGCATTGCTGAAGCGTTTCTAAACAACAGCTTCTCATACTGAAGGAATAGAAACTGATTTCAAACCCCAACATCCCTGTCATTTCTCTTAAAGAGGCTGAAGGGAGTCACAGCACACCTGAATGAGGAAGACTACACTAAACCACAAAAGTGCTTGATGAACTATATACCCAACAACACATATTCCATAATTTTGATATGAAACACAGCTAAAGCAGTTCAGGTTACACTAAACATGGTCCAAAGGTACAATGGGACTCTCACTCTGATCCAACTGTCACTCATAGACTTAATGAATCATATTATTCTTTATTTGTCAGTCCTATCTTCTGTGTTGTTTTGAGTTGTTTTCCTACGTTCACACTGGACACACATGCCTACAGGTTTAGCCCTTTAGGTGTTCACACTAAACAAGCAGGGAGGGGCTTCATCTTCTTTTAGATTTTCTACTGTTTACTAGCGCATGTCCGCCACGGCGCCACCCACAGTTTGAATATTAAAAGGATTCATAAAAGAACTTACATTCACTATAGCTTTATTGTGAAAATTTTTTTCATATCCTTTAAATATAGGTCATCAGAGAAAATTAGCTCAATTTTATTAATTTAAATAACATACATTTGGTTTTAGAACAGCATTTTAAATAATTAAAGATTGATTTTCTCATCAAACAAGGGCAGGTGGCAAGCTCCATGAGACATATGAAGCTTGTTTATGTAGCAGTCCAGTATTAACTAAGAAGTGTGTTATTTTGACAGACACAACTAGCTTGTCTTTTTCTACTATCTGATTCGATCTGACCCACACAGCCACTATAGAGGAAGCAAGTCTGCCAAACTGCTCCTGTTCAACAATGATAAACCCATTTGCTAAAAAAAAAGACGCTTTGCCCTTTGTTTCTTCTGAAACGACTGATCTGCCGTGGGAAAGAAAATGAAACGGCTCTAAAGTGCACTCCTCCACCGCGTCCCCGTGAAACTTTGCCAAGCCAAGACTATCAGGAAAGGTCAGGAAAAAGTCAGGGATCAGAGCTGTGTGTTGCCATGTCTGGCTTGAATTTCTAAGGGAAGGTTTGCAATGCTGTCACATGCTCCGTAAGTGCCTGTATCTCTGTGTGTGTGTGTGTGGGGGGGGGGGGGGGGGGGGGGGGGGCACACAACCTTGTCTTTGACCTCCATTTAGCTTGATGCTCTTCTTAGCCTGTGGGGCGGTTTGTGAGTTCTTTGAACGTCATTACAACAACAGAAAATGTCTTAAGCACATTTGTAAAAGTGCACAGCCAAAACAATAAAACAAAACAGTTAAAGTTAATGGATGTCATTGAATGTGGTTGATTTATCAATCTGTTTGCATCTTCCTGTATTCAGCAATGATTCCCATCTTTACCTCGAAGCATCCTTCTAAAACTGTTCTTGCATTTTGTGCCATTCATTCAAACACTCTTTGCCCTTTCCTTGGTTGCTCACTTACACGTTACTCCAGCCCAGGCCTTACTGAATGTCACAAGCCATCTCTGGTTGCGTCCCGTTCTTTTTATAGCTGGCCAGCTGAAAGGTGAAGGGTCACAATGGGGGGATAAATACTACGGCCAGCAGATTGAAAGGGCGTCGTAGACGAAGGCCAGATCTTCTCCCTCCTGCTCTTCTGTCAGCTCTCCTTCCGATCTTTAAGGTAAAAGGGCATTCAGTTTAACTGAGAAATACTAAAATACATGATGTTGTTTTTACTGTCAGTGTGTAAAAATCTAGAGCTTTGTGGATGGAAACTTTTTTTGAAACTATTCATTTGTGGTTACTAACTAACACTCAATAAGGTTAGCAGCAGTTTTTTTTAAAAACACCATTTTTGGTTGACTACATTTTCTGTTATGCATGTACCGCTCAGCTAAAATAAAATACATAAAGGTTTTTTGAAAAGTTATACTTGTCTTGCATGAAGATTCTTTGGCTCTTTTTATGAACTCCTGAGCTTCTGTTGATTCTCCTCTGTGTCCATCACCAGACTCTTTAGGGTAGACTCTATGTTTCATTCACAAACTTGGAAGTAGTCCATAGTAGCATAGTCACTGAACAGTGCTGCCTTTTTTACTTGGTCTTTTTGTCACGCTTTGTGTAGCCCCATTGCACACGGTGTATATTTAGTCCAACCTATTGATAGTGCAGGCACAGGCAGCGGGAGAGTGGGTAAGGGGACGTGAAAGGTCAAAGATAAGAGGCTGGAATGTGGATCAGGTCATCCACGTGCTTCTCACAAATTCTCAAACGTGGTCACATACAAGAAGGGTGCAGCAGAAGAGGATAAACACCAACTGTGACACTATTCTGAATCTCCCCCACATTGTGCTGGGGGAGGGAGTTGTGCACATATTTCGGTAGCTGCAGTGCCTGCAGTCAGACGTTCAGAGCTCAAGCTGGTCTGATCTTTCAGAAGAATGAAACAGACAGGAAGCCATGCAGTAAAATCTTCTCCTTAACCACTTCCTCTTGACACACTGGCTGACTCTCAGCTTACATCTGACAGATTCCCATACGCACATGAACAGAACCACAACCTCAATGTCAAATACTGAAACTTTGCTGCAAAACAATTCTCCTGTTCTGTTATAACTCAACCCTGCACATTATGAAAGGACTATTGTCTGATATGTCCTCTTTTCAGAACTCAGGATGCCTCACGCATACCCTTTCCTCACTCCTGAGCAGAAGAAGGAGCTCAGTGATATTGCTCAAAGGATCGTCGCCCCTGGCAAGGGAATCCTTGCTGCAGATGAGTCCACTGGTAAATGAACATCTTTTCCAAAGTTCAGTTTGGCTAAATAACCAGGTTGTGGCGTCCTAAAAGCAGAGTAAATCATGATGATAATATAATAGGATTTTAATTATCTCAGAAACTCGAAGTCCACACCAAAAGGAGTATCATTTTTCCAATGACGAAATCGCTAACATACAGTAAAACAACATTGGCAGTTTTTCAAGTTTTCAGTCTGGATCTACCTCAGACTGACTCACACCTGATATTCACTGCCTCGTAGCTTTTTCCCACACCACGTCAAGCATCGGCTGCTTTTTTACATGTCTGCATCCTGTTTAGTGCATCGAGAAATGGGAGGAGCCTATCTCAGATAGCAGCAAAAAAAAGCCACAGACCCAAATTCATGTTGATCAGATGTCACTTTTGGGCCTTTCAGTTTTTACAAATAAGATTAACTACGCCTTTGCAGACAAGAACGTCAAAGACGAGGATTCAATAACAATATGGACTCTATGATTTTTGAAAGGTGTGCTTTTCCATCACAGCTGAAAACCTCTTTATTGTTTTACCATCTGCAGGCAGTGTGGCTAAGCGCTTCCAGAGCATCAATGCTGAGAACACTGAGGAGAACAGGAGGCTGTACCGCCAGCTGCTCTTCACCGCTGACGACCGCATCACCCCCTGCATTGGTGGCGTCATCCTCTTCCATGAGACCATGTACCAGAAGACCGACGATGGCAAGCCCTTCCCACAGTACCTCAAGGAGAGAGGCATGGTGGTGGGCATCAAGGTTGACAAAGGTGTTGTTCCCTTGGCTGGAACAAATGGCGAGACAACCACCCAGGGTGAGAGCAGAAAACTGTAAAGACACAGTGAACTATCTTTTACTAACCATATATAACTAATCTAAACCATCATCCCCATCTTAACAGGTCTTGATGGGCTGTATGAGCGCTGCGCTCAATACAAGAAGGATGGTGCTGACTTTGCCAAGTGGCGCTCTGTTCTGAAGATCACCCCCACCACTCCCTCACATCTCGCCATCATTGAGAACGCCAATGTCTTGGCTCGCTATGCCAGCATCTGCCAGATGGTGAGCTGAAATCCTATCAGATGTCTTGAAAGCTTATTTTGGAAAGTTTCAAACAGAAAAACAGACCAATTGTTAGAAATGTAGGTTTTAGTCAGTTCATCATTTTATTTTTTCTTTGTTGAGTGCTGTGTTTTATGCTGTAATTGACTTTTAATATAAATATGTTAATTTTCCCCAAAACACTGATAAAAAATACGACATTTTAAACGAAATATTGTAATTAAGTTTTTCTTAATTTTTTAGATAAAGAGGGTTTTTTTGACATAAAAACATGTACCGGTACAAAACATTCAAACATTCTAAGCCACATAGCAAAAACAATCAAATAGGCTCTTTATAAGGCAGTCCTGATTGCAAATAGAGCTCTGTTTCCATCTCTTTGACAGCATGGCATCGTCCCCATTGTGGAGCCGGAGATTCTTCCTGATGGAGATCACGACCTGAAGCGCTGTCAGTACATCACAGAGAAAGTCTTGGCTGCCGTCTACAAGGCCCTGTCTGACCACCACGTCTACCTAGAGGGTACTCTTCTCAAACCCAACATGGTTACTGCTGGACACTCCTGTTCACACAAGTACAACAGCCAGGAGATTGCAATGTCTACCGTCACTGCCCTGCGCCGCACTGTGCCCCCTGCTGTCCCCGGTACGCCAGATGTGCAAAGCAGCACACACAAACATATATATCAGAGATAATAATATGTGTTGTTTGTTTTAAAGGAATTACCTTCCTCTCTGGTGGCCAGAGTGAGGAAGAAGCCACTGTCAATCTGAACTCCATGAACCAGTGCCCCCTGCACAGACCCTGGGCTCTGACCTTCTCGTATGGCCGTGCCCTGCAGGCCTCTGCCCTGAAAGCCTGGGGTGGCAAGAAGGAGAATGGAAAGGCATGTCAGGAAGAGTTCGTTAAGAGAGCTTTGGTACGTTTCGCTATTTACAAAAACTGGTCCCTTTTTACGCAACTTTCAGTAACGTGTTCTTCATTTCTCCAACAGGCCAACAGCCAAGCCTGTGTAGGCAAATATGTTTCCTCTGGAGCCAGCGCTGCTGGTGGAGAGTCATTGTTTGTGGCTAACCATGCTTACTAAGCATTGACGTCCCACTTACTACCCACCGCCTCTGCAACAGAGCAGCACACGTCCTCAAAGACAAGATGTCTCATCACTAACAATCACAGCAACATAAGTAACTTTAATAACCAAAAAAAAGAAACAAATTATGGGAAAAACATTTCTTCTAGCAGTTGCTAAAAAAGCTCTGACTTCATTCCCTTACCTTATATTTTTAAGTGCCTTTTTTACAGGTAATAATTTCCACTGTTTTTACACAGCTCTTTCTACTTTCCTTGGTCTGTTTCCACCTTATTGTAGCATGTAATGTATGCTATTACCACGGAATAAAGTCTTTACCCAAATACATTTCTGCCTTCGTCTAACAATGTGTACCTTTCATTGCACAATCTGATCAGATTAAGAAGTTGAGAGCAAAAGTACCTAAAAATCTTCAGAAATTTTTAATTAGAACAAAAAAAATATGCATTTAAATTCTCCCCTTCACCTTTAATAGGACTTCAGTTAAACAGGAAGACTCGATTTTATTTTAAAATATTTATTTACATTTCATTTCATAGTTAGAATACTGTGATATTTTTAAGCATTCAGGTCTCAAGTTTCGGTTTCAACAAAGGTATTAGAACAACTGTGAAAAGAACAAATGTTGGCCTCCATTTTAGTCAGAGTAATTCTTTCACTCAATGTGTTCCACTCAGTGACCTTCTGAAAATGGGAGCAGAATGCGTTTAAAAATAGACACAGCCTACATGTGTCCCATGTCTGTTAAACAAGTGGCCTGTCTGTCTGGCTCTATCATGAGAAAAAAATGGTAAACTTGATTCCAATTAACGTGTCGTAACCAAGAAACCAACTTTTAATTTTTAGTCACTTTTTAAAAAAATCTGCATTTACTTTATATTATAATACATTTAAAAAAAGGTTTCTTTTACACTTCACCTAAAAAATACTAAAAGTCTTTCAAGCGTGGCTTCTAAGTCTTGGCTAAATTATCGTCGGATGTCTGTGTGGTCACTTACTATTTTAACAGCTGTTGAAGTTGAGGCCCAAAATAAAGATTGTTGTTGTTGATAAAGCTAAGGTTTGTTTGTTTGAAGTGCCAGTAAGATCATTTTTCTTGTTTTTTAAGAGATATGCATAAAAACAAAAATAAAAGCTGGCAAACAGAGGCATGTATGAGGAAATCTCCCCTTTTTACACTGCAAAAACAGGGCCTGTAGAAATAAGTAAATAATTCTTACCACAGTCGCAGATTTTCTTTAAATAAGAAAAAGAATCTGCCAAAATGGTCTTGCCAAGAATTTTACTTAAAAAAAAAGATCTAGTCACTGATACATGCTTTCTCAATGCTTTTCGCTATGGATATTGGCTTCTAAGGACTCAAGACCCTTTTCCACTCAGGGAGGGGGATCCCTGAGATTTCTGGCTATGCCATGAGCCAGGGATCACCTCACATCTGAGCCTGTGTTATGTCCTTGTGGTGTTGGTTCAGGTCCTGATCTTCATGCTCTTAGCCTCTTGATCATTTCCAACACCAGGGAGCGTGTTTGGTCCAAACATACAGATCTTGTTAGGGATCCCCATCTCTCACTGGAACTCTCCTCCTGGGTTGGAGAGATTTGCCCTTACCTGGCATTCTGCCATAGAGAAAAAGGGATGGTTGCTTGGACTAAGATGCAGGTGTGTATGGGGGGTGGGGGAGCTTGTCAAGTCTCAGGTGGGTGGGGTCTTGCAGGGGTACCATTGACTATATAGAGAGTGAGTATGACATCACCTATAGAAAATGGTTACTTCCAGCTACAGCAAAATGAAGTCACTTTTTTTGTTTTGTTTTGTTTTTTTGCAATTTGGACGCCACCGTTTTGGAACAAGACAACATCAGTGAGCTGAGATTGGTCCAAGTCGACATTCAGGTCAACATTTCTATGTCAACCACTCTCAGCGATCAGGAGGGAGCTTGTTGGAAGGCCACACCCCTAGCACTTGATAGCAGGCTTAGGAGAATCTGCCAATCAAATGTTTTGAACGTTTGACGTGAGACCACATACTATTATTGAGACGTCTTTTTAGCCAGTTTATAACTTGATTAACTTGTGAGGGTAGAGGGTCACTCAGTCTAGTTCACATATGAAGTCAATAGGGGGGGCATTTTGGTCGAAATGGGGCTTGCGCTCTCAATGCTCCTGTGCCTGATGTTGGGTTGCCCAGGGGGCAGACTCCCGTTATCTGCCTCTCTGCGTGCGTGTCTGGGGGGGTCCTGTCTGCCACTGCCGCATCGCCTTCTGCTGTGGACTAGGTGTGGGGGTGACAAGGCGCTGCTTGTCTTTTATTTTACCTTCCACATTCTGTAACATCATCGTCCATAGCAGAGCACAGACAAACAACTGTGCCCCCGGGCCTACTCACCTCTGCACAGACAGAAAACTTGTATGAATGCAGGAAGGACACATGCTGGGCATGTGTTTGCATGTACGCATAAATATATGTGCATGTGAGTTCATCTATATCTGTACTGAGTCAATTTGCATGTGTGTAATGGTTTCTGCAGCCAACAGGCATGTTTGTGATACAGTAAACCCTTGTTTTTCGCAGGGGTTACGTTGCAAAAAGAACCCGTGATAGGCAAAATCCGTGAAGTAGAAACCTTTTTTTTTTTTTTATTATTATCCTATTAAATACTCTATTATACATTGAAAAGAAAGAACAAACCATTTTACAGGCTCAAGCATTTGTTTCACAAATAAAAGTACTTTAGAAACGTTTTTTTTTCAACAAATAACTTCTGTACTGTACTGTCAAATAATAATTTTAATCATCAATGTGAACAGAAGGCTTCAAATTGCGGAGATTAGCCCCGCCCACCGCGACCCGAGTATTTGGATTAAACCGGAGAAAATTTAAAATGATTTTGAAAAAAATACAAAGTACAGTCGGACAAATAGTGACTTAGGTGTATTTCACTGCTCTACAGACCGAGCCGCTGCATCCTGACTCCGCTCTGCAGTGTTTTCTTCTTTTGAAGCCCGCGGTGCAGGTGTGTTTGTTCGGGTCGTTTGCTCGTTCGTGTTGTAAATTTGGGAAGCTGTTTTTCGTACGTGTACATATTAAACTGCAACGTTATTGACGCACAGGTAGAGAAGAAGCGGAGTGAATTTTTAGCCAATCAGAATACAGAACACAATGCACGATGCAAATCCGTGAAGTAGCGAAACCGTGAAAAGTAAACCACGTTATAGCGAGGGATCACAGTACTTGAGTTTGTCAAATCAACTTGTGAAACCGATAATGATAAACCTCAAGCAACTCGTTGCCTCTTTTTATTTTTTGCTAACCTGTGTTTCTTTAACCCTTTTCCAACTTCTGTACCCCCTTTTTTTACTTTTACCTTTATCCCTTCTCTAATATTCCACTCTTCTTCTCTTCTGTCTTCCAAAAAGAAATGCATGCAAAACGTGATAACTACTGTTGTATTTCAGGAAGAAAAACTGGCGCTCTTTTAGTCATATCAAAACTATTTAAAAAAAAAAAAGGCTGAGTTCATTAACTTTTCTGTTAAAATTGAAAAAATAAGATTGAAATTGAAATCCTTCTTGAAACAGTATTGTAAACTTTACACAAATGAGTACAAATGATAACACAGCCTTCAACCTTGGAAAAGACAAAATAGAGAAAAATAAATTTAAAAATTGATTAATAATAATTAAATTCATTTACTACAATATAAAGCAGGAAAGACACGTGGCAGCTAAGATGAAAAATGCTGAGTTAACAGACTGCTTGACAGAATGTCCAGAGCTCATGCTGCTGCTCTGGTTGCTGCACACAAAATTGGCATCCGGGTCAATACCAGTTGAACTAAAAGTCACAAAGTTAACTGCTGCTCCTTCAACTTGGGCTGTGATCCAATCCTGAAACTCAGTCACTCGTGCGTAGACTTCAGGGTAACCCTTCAATGCGCATGGTATTCCAAAGCTTGTAATTCCAGCTTGGATCCAGGATGAGCCTTGTTTGCACTGCAATGGTCCTCCAGAGTCCCCCTAATTAGGATTGTAAATAGAACAAAACATTTAACTTTTTTCAGCTCCAATTATTTGGCCTGTATCCCAAAAGCAAGGCTTCTTAAAGAATTTGTTCTTTACCTGACATGCTCCTTTGTTCTCTTGACCTGCACAAATCATGTTTGTTGTGATTTCCACGCCTGATACTCCCTTATAATTGCAGCTGCACTGCTTGTATCCAACGACAGGAATCTGAACCTCCTGCAGTGGTTGAACACTGGGCAAAGAATCTGTGGGAGACAGAGTTGGTATTTAGCTAGCAGGTTTTTCTATGTCGGAAGTAAAAAATCCAAGGACTGATGTCATGGAAGCACATTGTATTCCGATAAAGAAAAAGTAAATGTGTTTTTCCTTCTAATTTCTGTGGTTTTCATGCTTTTTTTAAGAATCCACAATTGTTCACCTTTCGGCTTGTTCCATTAGGGGTCGCCACAGCGAATCAGGTTTCACTCTTTCACACAAGTGGTTTGGCAGAGTGTTTTTACGCCAAATGCCCTTTCTGACACAACCCTGTCTTTTCTAGGCTAGGGAAGAGCCAGATAGACAGCAGCGTTAAGGGACTTGTCTAAGGACCCTCACTGGATTTTGACTTGGAAGCAAAACCAGATTCCTGCATGACAGCCCTACACCCAACCAACTGTTTAAAAGTTGCAAAGCCACAATGTGTGGATCTCATTGACATGATCCGTGTCCACTTGGTTTTTGTTGTCACGATGTTGCAAGCCAGTTTTATTCTTCCAACATACTTTATCAAAAAACTTTACAGAGCAAAACATTGGAGAAGTATGTATTCATCTTTCAAAAGTTATACTGGCCAGTATAAACTGTTTATTTTTGTTTGTGAGTCATTTCCATCAACAATGCTAGGCACAAAGCGGCAAAGTTGATCTGGACGCTAACGTTGTGACTGTGATCACCTTTATGTCTGTTTTCAAGACGTTTTTTCATAATTTTCAATATAATGTTTTTGTTTTAAAAAAAAAACTTTTAAAAAAAAATTCTATTGATTTTCAATGTATTTTTGGGGATGTTTTTAAATACAGTACAGACAAAAAGTTTGGACACACCTTCTCATTTGAATGAATGGGAAGGTGTGTCCAATCTTTTGGTCTGTACTGTATATTTTGAAATATTTGTTTTGTTTATTGAGACAGTATTTTCTAAGTTTTTGATATAATTTTTTCTGGTTTTCTAGATAATGTTTTTTACAACAGTTGTAGTCGTAAAGCAAGAAGATAAGGACGGGTCTAAAACATGCATTACTCGAAAATTCTAGTCCACTCTAAGAGAGAGAGTAATGATATTTGATTTAACAGTATTGAGTACTTGTGATGTTTTAGGGATTATTTATCATTAGTAACTGAAAATATGTTATTGTTTGTCTCGGATGTACAACAAAATACATCATCATTAAGGCAGATCTCAAAGCTCAGAACAGGTGGATCCTATTTTTTAAAATAATCCGTCTGTAACTAATTTTCTGCATCACCGCAAAAAAAAATAAACTGTTCTGGTCAATATTATACTTCCACAATGTTTTACTCTGTTATGTTTGTGGATGAAATAAGTAAAAAGAAAAAACCAGACAGATATCGTGTTGAACTCAGAAACAAAACGGACATGGATCGTGTGACACGAATACGTTGTGGCTTTTCAATTTTTGATTACAGGTCATTCTATGGTTTACATAAGCAGATGAGATTACTGCTCAGCCTGTCTGCAGTTTTGCACTTTTGTATTTTCTTTTTAAATCGAAAAAAAAAGCATTTTAAAAATACCAAAAAATAAAATTGAAAAATAAAAGGACAGGAAAAGCCCCTGTTCAGTTCTAAAGTTTTAAATGTCAATAGTATAATGGTTTTGGGTCTTTAGCAGGATTTAAAATTTTGCAACTAAGATTGGTTTGATTTGTATTAAACAAATGTGTGAAGGTAAATTCTTTGAGTCAATTTTCAAGGTGCAGGTGTGTCAAATCCTGACACCGCTGCTCATTTTCTGGGGGGAAAAAATGTGCCAACTTGCCATTTTTGTTCAGCTTGCCCCACCCGGTGATCCAGCAGGACGTTGAGCTGTAGAACCGACTGGAGCTGCTCGCCAGACAGACAGGTCTGATGTAGTTATTGAAGGAAACGCTGCTGCTGAGCTTCATCAAGGCGATGTCATTGTTGAACAGTGTGTTGTTGTAGTTGGGATGAACGATGATCTTGGTGATGCTGCGGGAAACCTCATTAGAGTTGGGCCCAGCCTGAGTCTCCCTTCCAAAGTAGAGGGTCCATGAAGACAATGTCCGTCTGTTGTTTAAAAAGGGGGACTTGTGGTCATTAATATGGTGTTGATCAGTGACAGAATGGTTTAATTTGTGATCCTTACATGGATTTCCTATTGAGTTGATCGTGAGTTTTCCCTTTTTTTATGTTTTGAAGAGCTTCCTGCTGCCCCTGTCTGTAAATTAGTGTCCAGCTTACTACACGTCTTTCAGTTAGTTCTTTATTTAGTCTCTCCTGATATAAAGATATATATTTTTTCCCAAGCCTTTTAATTTGATAGTAACGCTTTTGTCAGCAACAGATTAAGTATAAATCATCCATAATATGACTTGCATGTAACTTTACAAAAACACTGAATTTGTTGTAATTATGCTGTTTTTTTTCTTTGATAGAATTAGGCTGAGAAGATTAAAAAACTGAACATCAATGATATTTTTTTCAAGTAAAAGATAGTCAATTTTACATTAAGAGCACTTTTCTTTCAGCGTTTATAGTTCAAAATCCTTTTCAGAAATATTATTTAAAAAAAAAACATGTATAATTAGATTCAATTAACCTTAATGTTTTCTGAATAATTTAAAAAAAAAAAGATTAAAAAAAAACTGCAACATTTTACCCGTAAACCATGGTTTAGAGCAGCAGTATGCAACTTTAAACACTAAATGAGCCATTTGGTTCAGCTTCTTACTGACCAAATCCCAGTGAGAGCCGCAAATTACCACTGCCCCGTTTAGAAAAATCCACTTTATTTTTTCGATCTGTGGCCATAAGAAATTCGGTAATAAATTTAGCTTTTACATATTTACAATAATTGAATTCTAACATTGTTATACTTTTCTATATATACAATATCTTTACTTTCTTTTTCTTTTGACAGCACTAGCAAAAATCCTTTCAAAATAAAATACACCCTGTGTCAATCAAAATCCTTCTGCTGCAGGAGATTTATTGGTAATAAAAATGCAAGAAAGTCAATCATTATTCAGATCTTTTTCTTCTTATACTATCAAATTTAAACAAATCTATGCATGTCAATACAATCATTTGAACATAGACACTGCCGTGCAGCAGAAGATAAAAATATGTGCTTTGAGATTAATAAATTAACCATCACCAATGAAAATTAGTTAACAAAAAAAATAAATATAAACTCTTTGTTTTACTTACAATGTGGTTTACATCAAAAATACCTGAAAATAAAAAGGAAAACAAACATTTTCCTAGATTCTTTTAATACTATCTCGTTCCTGTTTTATCCAATTTGAAGATTGTTTTGTTCTTATTGGTGATTGAATTCATTTCAAGTCTTGCTTAGCCTGTAATACTTGACACAAAAGAATGGACTGAGGGTAAGAAGTAATCAGGTTTATCAAGTCTATTAATGACAGGAATCCTGACGTAAGGGGCCATTGTATTTAGGTTCACCTGTACTGGTTCAGTACCTGTCTTTTGTCATCATTAAGGAGTGCGTCTCCTGCTGTCTAGAGTTCATTTAATACTTTTGTAGTTTACTTTTCCTCCTACGGGTGTTCTAGGACTGATAGCGAACTATTTTAAAAGCTCTCTCTGACAGCTTAAAATGTTCAGAAATGTAGATATAGAATCATTTTGTCTTACAAAATACACACCTAAACATGTATATAAGATCCCTTTCCTCATTAAGCCATGAATGGATTTGTTCTATACTGCACTTGTAAACGCAAACTCTAATTCAATAAAGAGTCGCCGAAGAAAAACTGAGCGAACTGGTATCCTTGTTAATCTTTTGCATGTATTATCGAGGCATGAAGAGTTTTAGTAATAAATGTAAGGTTGGAAAGGAAGCTGCTGAGTGTGTCTTACGTGACGATGCAGTGAGCTGCAGTGAGCACCCACTGGTCACTGATGAGGGTCCCCCCACAGATGTGGCTCCCGAGGGTATTGAAGTGTATGCTCACCTGCCATGGCCATGACCCCGCTTGGGCATTTCCACCACCCACTATCTTTGTGTTTAGAGGTGCCAAGCCACAGTCTGACAGTGCAAAAAAAACACTGGTGTTTTGGGTTGTTGTGTTGATTTTTTTTTTTATATATATATATATTTTCTGTGCATTTCAGATTTCCCACCACACTTACCCTGTGCTGCAGCACCTGTGTGGATAAAAACAAAGTTTTGCACCTTAGTTGTAACAATAACACAATTACGGTTCAGTTTTTGAGAATTGTTTAAGTCATCCCATAATATGCTGTTTCAAGGTGCATTTTTAAAAAGCATTTAGTTCCAAATATATGAACTACAAGCATGATTTTCAAATTTACAGTAGTCCTGTGCATTATTTACACTGCAAGAACACTAACTATCACCAAGTACTTTGTCTATTTTCTAGTTTAAATAGCTTATTACTGTAAACTAAATTACTAGTAACTTTTCAGTGAAATGTAATGAGCTGTATTATATAATACATATCTTCTTGAGTCATCTGATGTTGAAAACATTTTTTAGGACACATAATTTACATATACGGTAATTTTGACAACTTTGTGTCATAAAATGTGTCAGTCTAGTCTTATTGATGTACAAATAAAGGTAGTTGGAGTGTTGACGCGCTTAAAATAGGTTATTTTGGGGGGATAATAATTAGAATAACAATAATAATGGATTGGATTAGTATTAGCATTTATATAAATGTGCCTACTTTGAAGATTTAAAAACTTTTTAAACAAGATTTCAAGGTGATATGAAGTTAATTTCAAAAATTGGCAGATTTTTAAGATTATAACAACAGAATAACATTTTGTATTTTATTTATATTTTTTTAACTTGCTTTCAGAAGTAATAATAGAAAATATTCAAAACTCACCTTGCAGAGTGACTATCAACAGGATCCATGCAGTCCATGCTTCCATACTGTCGGCTCACTGACGTTTGTGCTCACAGTACCACGGGTTTCTTTCCTTAAGCAAATACAATTATGATGAAAAAAGGAGATAAAGTAAACACTCCCATCATGAACCTGTTTGTCTCCATACCACCTTCAGTGTTCAGTTTTGCTGGCAAACAGCCAACAGATAACTGGAAACTTCTTACTGTGTGATCTTTTACAGCTGTCTCTTTGTGTGAAGGACATTTGTTCCTTTTGCTTTCATTACACCTATTACTGCCCAGCTTGAGATATTTTTCTTTTTGTTTTCACAACGACTTGTACGCGTTTTGCAGAGCCTGGTCTTTGTTTTTCTGTGCACAATTCTAACATACCTGATAGCAGTTCAGAAGTGTGCACACTTAGGTTTGTCCCTGAGCTCAAATGGCAATTCAGTGACATTCAGTTAACCTTTACTTGACTTTAATTGAATGTTCAGACTGAGCCCAGACCCCAACATTAAGTATTATTACAATTATTCATCCTTGAACAGTTGTACTCTCTAAAAATTCATGCTCACACAAACAGTAGGAGAGTTTTGGTAATAAAGTATTTACTTTACTTACATGCTACGTGTAAAGTAGTTTAAAAGCCAAGGAACCTTCCTTTTATTCCCTTCATACTAACATGCTTTAAAAAAACATTTTTTGTGACTTGTAGTCTTATTGATTAAAAAGGTCCGTGCATGTTCTGTCTGTTAATGCGTAAATATAGTATATTTGAATGTAAATGGGATTTAAACAACCACAAAACCAGTTGAGTTGCTGGAACAAAAACTGCTATCTTCACCTGAGGGGGTCAGTAATGTGCCAAAAGGTTGCAGTCTGCCACAAAGTTGAGGAAAGGTGCAGAAACGGTTCTTAAAAGTAAAATTAAACATAGAATCACTTTAAATTTTGTTCCTATTTTAACTACTAGCTTTCTCAGCTTAAACACAAAAGTTTTCACACTTGAAACTTGCGCTACTTATGAGAACTGCTTTATTTGATCAAATATAAAATGGAACAGGTATTTTAGTGTGAAGAATATTATGCTAGTGCCAAGGTTATTTCTGTAAGTATTAAAATACAGCCATTAAATTACTCCACGAATACACAGAATGCAACAGCATCCACAAAGAGTAAATAGCCACTGACAGGAGTATAGATGAAACCAGGTTTTTGTACCTCCAGAGTAAGCCTGCATTTTCCTGCTTATTGTCCGTAGACCCTCCAGGGCCTTTGTGAAACATCCATCAGGAGTTGTGTTATTTGGGATGAAGGTACAATATGAGTCTCCAAACATGCTGCATACTCCACCTCTCACAGCCAGAAGCACGTCCAGGGCTATTCTGCTCTGAAAGGCCATGAGGGAAGTTGCGCTCAGCTGTTCATGGACTGCTGTGAAAATCTCTTCAGAATAGTTAGCCAGTCTTTGTACATTGTAATGTATGCATTTCATTCTGTCAACATTCTTGTTAGGTGTCACAGGAAACAGGGCACTTATGATTGGGATGTTCTCAAAGCCAGCTGCAGCTTGGTCTGCCAGCTTGTATTCATCTGGAACACCTCTGTGGATGCCAATAGCATTGATGTAGGTGGGATCAACTCCCCACAGTTTGTAATGTACTGCTCTCTTTGAAAGGTCTTGATCTTGAAAGTGAATAACAGACAAAAGTGAGTCAACAGAAACTACAACAACATTCACCGGAAGGGCAAGATTTATCAGGGCACAAGTGCCCGCTACATTTTCTGGTAATGCACTGCAAAGGGTGTCACCGTGGTGACAGTGGTACTGTGGTGTGTGCTCTGCTTTGCTTCAGTGGGGTGGTGATGTTGTGGGTGGATGAGCACTGGCTGTCATCAATGTGGCCCATACTAGACTGACTGCTCAATTGTTTGAAGCAACATTGGTGCTAAACACAGTTTTTTTCTTTTCTTTTGGTGATTTGATTGGTGCTAATACTTTGTTCCAAAGCAAGCCTTCAATTTCCATGGTTAATTTGCTCATCATTTCAACTTCACCTGCTTCATTTAATTCAGGGGGTGGAGCAAATATTTAGAGTAAAGGCCTGGGACCCATGCGTGCAATGCAATTAGACGTCATGGGCCTCCTAGCCTGTTCTGCTAAGAGTAACCAATTATTTACTTGTGTCATTACTCCTAGTGAATTTCACTTCACTAAATCTTGTCAACAGGCTCATAGTCTACATAGTGTGTGGGCGCGTCTTTAGTAGGGGCTTGAGTGCTTCATTGTTTTGGTCAAAATGCTATAAGATAGGGATGATCCTCACAATTGTCAGGGCTAACAAAAAGCTAAGGTTCCCTGGAAACTGCAATGCCCGTGATTTTTTATTTCTTTTATTTTAAAACGTGTTCCATGTTGCTCAGTTCAAGTCTGCAGGTCCTTCCAGGTCTCTCCCTAAGTGCTGCAGAGACCTTATACTGACCTTCACCGGTTTGAGACGTCACAAACACCTTTGTAGCCGGACTTAGGCCTTGTCTGTAGCGGTGGTTGACCCTTCAGGAAACTTACAGACTTTACAATAAGACAGGTGGATCTAGCTAGGTCAATTAGCTATTTTTACCACTGTTGGTGAGGTCAGTACTACTTGATAGGGACATTTAGGATGAAACCAGGTCTTCAGCTTAATAATTTTTACCAGTTACTCTCCCTCTGTATCAATAATCCAGATAGGTTCAGTCAAGAGAACAAGCATAAGGTCAAGTGAAGCTGCTTGAATGGCTGCTTGAATGACGACTCTTTTATTTGATGTTCTGCCACTTAAAGGAAGAACATTGCTCACTGTTTTATATTCTCAAGAAACACACAACTGTCATTATCTGACATGTACTGTCAATCTGATTTCTGGCGTCTCTGTTGTCACAGAAAAAAAAATGCTGCAAATTTAATTCAATTTCATCTGGATCATCACTTGTTTATCATCCTTACTTCTGAGCTCTCCATCCTCCTGTTTAACTGCTTTTTCCTGGTCTAGTCATGCTGACTTATGCTGTTGCTGTTGATAACAATCTCGGGCAAAATGTCAGCGCTTCCTACACCTCCAACATGCATCATCACTTCTGTCTGCATATCTTTCAGAACTTGTGTAACACCAAACCAGGCGCTCTGCTTCTTAGTCTAAAACCACTATGACCTCTTCCTCTCGGACAGATTCGTCAAACATCAAATCACTTGCTTTCACCATCATTAATTTTACATCATCTTCTTTTTCTTCTGACTGCAAACCTTTTCTGCGTATATAGCAAAATTCACATTTTTCTGTAATCCTGTTCTAGGAAACTGGATCATGTGTTTCTCCACGCATTGTCTGATAGGTGTTCTGGAGTTCTGACGTACTGCATTCTTCAGCTGCTGTTTGTACACTGTTTCATTTTTGTTATACATCATTTGTGTTTGTTGTTTCATATTCCTGCTTATCAGTTTTTTTCCCAATCTCTCTCTGCTTTCTCAGACATCTCCTTCCTCCAGATGGTATGTGGAGAAGAAAAAAATCCCAACACAGCAGCCTTCAGAGTTAAAAAAAAAAAAACAGTCTTAAAAGCAGCAGTTGGAATGATAATAAAGAAAGTAAAGTATATTTAACCAACAGCTAGGCTCAAGGGTAAACTATAAAATTATAATTATTATTATATGATTATGGGTTTTAAACATTAGTTGGAAGAAATTGCTGTGTGCTGATTTTACTTATAAATGCAAACAATGAACAAATAAAAAGATACATTTATTGACTAAAAGCTATGGAAGTTTTTTTTTCCGCCCATAATTCTGAGTAATATGGAATTCTCAATTGACAATTCAATTTGCAACTTGTTCATGCAATAGGAAAAAACATTTTGGAATTTAGAATTCTACAATTCAGTCTCATGTTTTTCAAAATAAGATAATAAATAAACATAATATGTATTGCATTTTAAATTGTCTTGGGTTTTTATACCATAATTTAAATCTAAATCCAATTAACAATTCAATATGCAATTCAGCTTTTCATTTTGAAAATGCATTTTGCAACTTACTACAAAATATAGAAAAAAGACATTTCGATGTATTGCTTGCTTTGAATAAATTTAAAGTAACTTAAAAACCTATTGCATTTTAATATACCATGATGTTTTGTGATAAAATTCAAGAGAAACTGTAAAACAATTCCCCCCTAGTGTGATGCATTGTTATTTATAAAAATTAGAAAAATGTACTAGAAAAAATGTCTCAATGCCGAAATTGCAGCACATTGAAATTCATTAAAAATACAGATTACATTAAAATATCCAATTTTTTCATGTTTTTCCCTACTGTCAGAAGTAAGAGCTCTGTCTCCCCCTCTCCAGCGGGAGTTGTCCTCAAAGTTATAGCCACACTACAACTCCCAGCAACCCCAGAACTCACTTCCTGGATGCCGCACACCTGACTCATTCCTTCATCAGCCACAGCACACTTGAGCACTGCAAAGCTCAATGTGAAGTATTGATTGTGTCACTCTTCCTTCTTTCCTTTCTTTATGGGTGTTGTATCTGGACCTAATCTTCTGTTTCCTTCTTTGCTCATGGTTCTTCTCTGTATCTGGGTTCTCTCCTGGCTGAATGGATGGCTCACTTTTGCAATTAAACCAGAAGGGTAGAAGAGCCCAAATTAATCTAAATTTGTAAAAATGTTTAGAAAAAAATATTGACCCTGTGGGAGTTTAAACAAGAATTTGTAACAAATAATATATCGTAATTTTAGTCCCCAATTCTATGCTATATCTCAACAAATTCAATGTTCATGTTAAAATAATAGGGTCATATTCTTTTCTGTAAAATATTACCCAACACAACAATAAAAATACTTTTTCCTGTTTCTTGCATCTGTATTTTGACCTGGTTTTCTTTTTAAAGTTATATAGTATATTGGCATTAGGTGTGATTGGCTTCATAATAATGATAGGGGAAGCCATAAACCATTAAAAGCTGGAAATCCTTAATGAAATTCACCTTAATGCACTATCGTTCCTTTTTTATTATGTTGCCAAGCCCTGTTTTTATGGAGGTGTCAGCAATAAATGATCATTTTTTGAAGCAGTGTCATAAAAATTAATGGGAGGCTTTAAATAAAGCCCAGAGTTTGACTCTCCCTGAGACACAGTCCAGAGACACTCCCTGGAAAAAAGTGCATTTTTAGGAGTTTGAGATTTTGTTTACATTTGAAACTGTTTCCTTAAATACTGAATATAGATTGCTATTTTAACAAAGGAAACCTTTATTCATATTACACCTGAGCTATTCACTTATAATTTGTTTGGTTTGAGAATAAAATATTTGTTCAGTTATTTCCATTTTGTCACCTGTCATCATTTTATTTTGTAGATAAAAACTATTCTCATAATGTTTACTCTAATAGAAGTTTAATTAGATTCAAAAATGAAATTAACTGTATTAAAATTGTTAATTTTTAATTTTTAATATGTAGGATTATTTAGATTACTTTTTGTACAAAGTTTTGAGAAATCCACTATAATGAAACTAAATCTAAATCTATATCTATTAAAAGTTTACTACGATAGATGTCCTTATAATAAATTATTAAATAACGACAAAAAAAACTACAACAAAATTATGCTAACATAATTTCTGCCACACTTTGAAAAGTAAATTTTAACAAGGTTTCTATATTTCTAGTTTAACCACAGATTCAAACAAAACAATACAATTCTAATCTTTTTTTAGTCAAGCTTAAACATAGTTTAGTATTTAGAAGGTAAAATAAAGGTTTTCTGACATGAATCATGAGTGTGATGAAAACTAAAATCTTTGGAGATGAAGTAATGGTAAAATTACAGACCTGTGCATCTTTTGACCCAAAATTCTGCCAAAAGCTGCTAAATGATTTTGACATCCACCGACTTGAGTGTAAAATTTCACATAATAAAAGCAACAGCTCTCTGTCTGTGGGACAACAGAGACTACTAACCAAAACCAAGTTTAAACAAAAGAATAATACAATTGTCTGGAATTCTGAAGGTTTTCAAGGTTTCACATGAAACTGGATGGTTTTATTCCATAAACCATAATTTCTTGGTGACAGACAATCAGAATTGGAACTTCCAAAGAAGCGTTTGTCCAAACTCAAAGATTAAGAATTCAACTTAAAAAAACAGAGAATGATGAATAGCCTACTCATCCCTTCTTACTGATTCAGTTTCTCTTCCCAGAAACTCAAACACTTCAGGAAATCTGAATGACCTGTGTTTAATCTGCAAAATATCAACTTAATAAGACTTTATTATAAAAGAAAGAAAAACATGTTTAAATGGGTTTGGTTGCATTTATTTATGCCAGCTGACAGAACATAAGCCTGGAATTTTCCTTTTGGTATCTTTTTAGTGAATATAAACATAATCTATCAATGATATTGTAGCCTGTTATTCCTGTGGTGCTAAAAAAAACAAAACAATAGTAAACTTTCACATGTATCCTCCCACAAGTTTTCTTACTTGAATCACATGCAAGTCCCACTCCGATCATATTTTGGTCTATTTTCAAAGTGTTCCCAGTGGTCTTTTAATTATGATTATGCAGTTTCTTGCCAAAAAGTAAAAAAACGTGTGTTGTTTTCTAGGACATAGTTCCGCAGAGCGGCAGTAGATCTTTAGAAATTCGCCTCTTTGTTATAGGCAGGACCACTGGAGCGAAGCAAACACCCCACCCGCCATTGCAGAAAGCTCTCTGTTTACCCTTCGCCCCCTAGCTTACAGCCCCTCACACCTCTAACCTAACATTAATTGGAACTATCCAGCCATACAGTTAGATTCCAGCTCGGACGAGGAAAACAAAGACAGACAAGGTTCTAGTCATATACAAGCGGGTGCATCAGAATGGAGTGGAGCAGAGAGCTTTGGGGCTTCCTAGCGTATTTTCTACATTACAAATTTGCTTTTTTTCTAACTGTATTTTTTCATCTGCTCCTGAGTCACAATTTTAATCTTAATCTTTTCTTTTTTAATGCCCTTAATCATTAAAAAATTGCCACACGAACATGTCAAAAACACAAAAAATACTATTTTTATCTGAATGGGTCTTTAAATTCCAAATCAAAGCTTAGTTAAATTCAATCTGACAAAAGGTAAGCCAAGAAATGATAGAGTTGTTGTTCACCTTTTGGCGTATCCCTTCAGGAGTCGCCACAGCCAATCAGCTTCATTGATCCACACATGTAGTTTGGTTTTATGTCCTTCCTGACACAACTCTGTATTTTATCAGGGCTGGGGACCGGCACATGGGGACCCAGAATTGGGCCAGTGGGAAGGGGCTTGCCTAAGAACCCACACTGGATGAAGCTCATCGTGCCCCCTGAGAAGCGAACCGTGAGGTTGGGCCACGCAGCCAACTAAGCAATCCAGCCACATGTAAAATGTTAAAGAGAATATTTAACATTTGAAATTAAATAAAGCCCTTTTAATGAAGAATTTTAGCAATTAATTGGTTCCTGGTGCCAATTGTTTGATATTTTAATGTCTCTTTAGATATTTAGATCACAAAAATGTTTTTGTGACATATATTCTTTTAAATATCCCCAGATTCAGTACTTTTCCACATCTACTCTTATAGGAAGAAAACAAAAAGGCAATCTTCATTGGCCTCAACATTCTTATAACTTTAATCAAAAAGCCTTGCTGTTGTCATGGTTATACGTCAAATGAAAGCTTCAAAACAATTCCTCTCCTTCTCTCAGATGGCGTGGCCATAAAATCGGCGTGTTGCTCCTCCTCTACAACTTTTCCGAAGTTTACTCAGACTTTCGACTCAATGAAAGAAAGCAGAGTAAGATAAAAGAAGCATCGGGAACAGAAGATGGATGGAAGGATGGATGGAGGGGCAAAGAAAGCAGAAGAAAACAGAGTTGAATCTGAATATGTGAGCTCAAGTACCAAAAGCAAACAAGAACTTGGAGTTCATTAATCACCTTTTATAAGGTCTTTTGAAGGATGCCTTTTATTGCTTTGCTCCAGAAATGTGGAGTGGATAGAAAACAAGAAAGAGTGAAATTGGGAGGCAAGCCTTCATTGCAGCCGCCCTCTGTGATCTCTACAAAAGAAAAGTCTATTTAGGCTAATCAATGTGTGGAGTTAAAGAATCTCAGCATTTACTGAGAACTAAAACACACAACACTTGTTCTTTTCCTGCTGACTTCCATTATGTTTTACACGGGTAAACATTAACTCATCATAACAGCAGAGATCTGAAGACACAGAGGGAGAACAGAATCTCCTTTTTTCTCCAAAATGTAACTTTCACCCACAAAGAAAAGCACTGGAGTCCGGCCTGACTGTTTGCACACATAAGCTCAGTGGGGATTACGTTCTCCGTTTGTTCGGGGCAACACTGCACCAATGTAAAGTAGCTCCCAAGATCTTGGCCAGAAGTCCATCTGAATTTTAAGTGACCAGTTTCCTCGTTTGTCCATCTCCCCCCTACTTTTTCCTCCGTCTCCCTCTCAACCACCACTGCTTATTCATTGAGGAGAACGTATACATTTCAAAGGCCTCCTTTTTCCTTTTTTACTTCTGTCAGGCCCACGGACAATATTTCTTATTTCGCAGCCAGGAGGACAATCCCGCCCACAGTCACCTTGTAGCTCTATATAAGACAGCAGAAGGACCTGGAGATAAGAGTGTTCTCAAGACAGGCCTGACTATGCAGTGTAAAGTCCTCATCTTTGTTGTGCTTTTGGCTCTCATAAAGCATGGTGAGTATTGTGTTGTATTGCACTCAGAAGCTGATTACAAAGGCTTCATTGATAATTCTTAATCACCAGGTTTAAGCTGAGCCTCAGAAACTTGAGATTTGCAGGATTTTAGCAGGCGTAGTTGGCAAGTAGTGCAGCCACAAAGACTTGTTAGCTGGTGTACCTTCTCTAGCAATTTCAAGGTTTCTAAAGTGTACAAAAAATATTAATACGTAATGTTTTCTAGAATAAATATGCTTATGAGATTAGTTCAATGTTTTTCTTTTTTTGAACCAGGATTGGGTTAACTGACCATTAGTAAAAAAGTAGTCTATTTAAGTGTAAAACTAGATATCATCTATATATTATTATTATTATTATTCTGAAGAAGTATTTAGTTAGAATACTTCCTATACTATACACATATTTTCTATAGTAAACTTGCTATACTTACACTCAAGTATACTTACTGAAATAATAAATGAGTTCAAAGATTTAAATGTAGCCGTATTTGATTTTTTTTCCTGTGCATGTACATGTGATCTCCATGTTTATAATAGTAAAAGATAGCAATAATCAATATCACTGGCAAAATCTAATCTATTTATGTATATGCCAACATTTGACTCTGCTATTAAAGAATCTCAAAGCGGAAACTGAAATCCAAATGAACATCTCACATTTTTCGCCTTGATAATAAATGAAAACTTCCTCTTTGACATTTGGGGTCAAGTTATAAATAGATGTGCTTTGAAGTGTTTGTCACTTCTTTTGCCGTCTGTTGCTTTTCCTTGTTTGCCTGCACCTAATGTATCACACTTGAAGAGACGTGGCATAAAGCCTTGACACTCTCTGTTTTCTAAGTGCTTTCTTTCATGCAGGTATTTATTGTACAGGTTACTAATTAAGCTAATTGAAGTACGACTTTGCCTGAAAGTCTTATATTTGTTCTGTTTCGCAAAGATATTCTGGGATTACTGATTTACTATTAGTCGGTCTAACTTTTTCATTTTCTTCAATGCTTTGATCTCGTTCATGGGCGAACATAGTCAATTAGGCACAGGGAATCATGGGAGAATTCAAATAACCCAAGAAGTTTAGTTATTTCCCAAATCTATGGTTTGATAAAAACAAATTATCAAGGAACCTTGACTGACTAAATTTATCGTAGTTTTTGGTAATTGGAAGATCAACACAAATGTGAAATTGGCAATTAAGGTCAGAAGAGTTTATTAAAATCCTTGGAATTATAATCGACCATAAATTAATTTGGAAAGCCCAAGTTAAAAACGTTGAAGAATGGAAATACTAAGCAAGGTTAAATATTTTCTCAAATATAATACTATGTATACATTGAATTGTGTCGTAGTACTGCCCTACCTCAACTATGGTATTGAGGTATGGGGTAACACCATAGGAAAAATTCATACAGCGGAATTTTATGAACACACCAGCATTTTAATCTGTAAATTAAAATGACTAAAGGTTACAGATATAATAGAATATAATACAATGCAAATAATTTATTAAGTGAAAAAAAGTTCTTCCACAGAACAAACAGAAAAGATTAGAGGTGCGAATTCATACAATTTATCCTCCACCCACTTATTTTTCTAGCACTTTATTAGTTTCTATTTAGCATATTTTTTAACTCTTTTATTGTGTGAGTGAAAATAATAGGAGAAAGTTTGATTTTTTTTTAGCATCTTACAACTTTTGTAACATTCAAGACATTACATTTCTGATTTATCTTGTTCCAAATCTATCATCTGTGTGTCTTTTGATCTGAGATTTTTAAAAAATCTGATTAGTTGCTAAATTTCAGTTTTGGACTCCAGTGAGGAGCACCATCAGCTTTCCTCACCTAACCCATCTTTTCCTGTTTAGTGTCTTTGGCTGAATTTGAGGCGAGCCCCAACACGAACATAACCTTTCCCTGCAACGTCTCTCTGAACGAGGACCAGAGGGACGTGTCTCTGATGAAAGTCAAGTGGATAAGAAACGGCAGCGATGTTGCCTCATTTGGAGAAACAGCAACGATGATACAGAATGGTTTCCGCTGGGACAATAAGACTTTCATCAACGGGGATTTTTCCATCACCCTCCTGAAGGCCAGCCTCACCCTTCAGGGGGTGTACGAATGCACAGTCATCTACAACTCCTCATCCATCCACACCAGCAATGTTACATTTAGTATCACTGGTATGTCTTCATCTTTTTTGTTTTCATTTTTTGTTTTTAAAACATTCACTGGTCCAACTTTTTCTGTTTTGGTTGTTTCTTCTCTTTAGCGCCCCCCTCCCTGACTGTGCCTCAGCGGTGGGTGGTGCTCGGGAAGAAAGCTCAGATTGAGTGCCATGCAAGGGGTTACTATCCCCCACCCATCTCATTTTCCTGGACCAGAAATGGGAAGGAGATTAAGCCTCTCTACCAGGTAGAGGGTGAGCAGAGCTCAGACGGGTACTACGCAGCAACCGCCAACCTGGCTTACTATCCTTCTCAAGAGGACCGCAATGCAACCTTTGTCTGCAAAGTGTTACACAGGAGCAGCTATCAGGAGCGGGATTTCCAGCTTAATATTACCTGTAAGTGGATGACAAGTAAAAGATTTTAAAAACAGCCACTGCTTCCAAAATCAGATAGAGCTACACTGCAAAAACTGCATCTTTAGTCATTCAAAGACTATTACTTTAAGAAAAATTATCTTATTCTATTTTGCAAGAAAGTAAAATTTAAACAGCAAAAACATCTTAATTTAAGAAAAGGTGTCCAGTGAAAAGACTTTCTTCTTATAATAAGTCAAGTTTTCTGTATTTTTAAAGATTTATTTCCATATTTGAAGAACGTTTGATTATTTTTGTAGAGTAAACCCTTGCATGGTTTTTCTCTGTCCTCAGTTGTCCCTACAGTCAAACTCTCAGTCATGTCTTCAGCCTCCAACAAAGACCCTCTGACACTTTACTGTGATGTGGGGAGGTTTTACCCAGAGACGGTTTCTGTGTCCTGGTTTCAAAACGGCACCGCACTCCCTGATCCCCCGGCTGTGGATCAGAACCCAGATGGAACTTACAAGACCAGACATTTTTTCACTTTGAGCCCAGAACAAAGGCAGCAACGGGGACCGGTTAAGTGTGCGGTCACTCTGCCTGGAGTAGAGAACTCTGTCAATGTGTCAGAAGATCTGGAAAAACTGGATCCTCAAAGTCAGATTCTAAAATTACGTAGCTACCACTTTTTTTTTTTTTTTTTTTACATAACCACCACCATAATTAACTGATTTTGTCCCCTATCAGATGAGACGGCAGCGATGAATAAATCAGCCAAAGCCCTGGTGTCCATGATGTGCATCTCTATAGTGCTGGTCTTCCTGCTTTGCTTTGGCTTTTCCTGGAGAAGAAGGGATGGTGAGTCAGACACCTGTTATGCCGTTCAATCATATTTTCTCCCCAACGGCAGGCCTCAATGATCCAACACAAAAATGTGCTATGTTCAGATTTTTTGGAATCTTTTTGGAAGACAAAATATTAAAAATCTTCATAGTCTCATAATGAATCTACGGATTTTTAAAGACGGCATCATTACCTTGTAAATATGCTTCTCAAAAACTCAGTCAGTCTGCAAAAAATGTGTTTTTCTCAGTAAACTTCAGTAAACCACAGACTTCCTTTAAATGTTCTTGACTCATCGCCTGACAGACGCTGTGTGACTAAAAATGTTACCAAAGCATTTTTGGTTGTTCTGAAAGTGTGAGCCGTTACAGACAGGACATACTGGCCATTCTGGCCATTCTAACAACCTAATCACATGTTGTTGGGTTTTTTTCAATGTAAGGTTTCTGCCCTTTTTCCTATAAATGTGAAACTTTAAACTTTTATTCTTTTCCTTTTATTACTAAATTTATTCCTTATTTTTGAAGAAGGCCAAATAATAATAAAACAATATGAAACTAGCTAATCAATTAAAAAAAAGAATAGAGCAACCCATACTGTACCCCTTTAACCTATGGAGATAAACATGGATCAACAGGCTGATTTTGAAAAAAGCTGCCTGTGGGGCTCTGCGGTTAGACACATGTAGCCAGCCAAGTGCAGCATCGTAGGAGGGGAACCCAGCCTCTCCACAGCAAGGCGGCGATGCAGGTCCCAATCTGGAGCTGCAGCAGCTGAACAGCAAGAGACCCAGAGGGAGAGCAACTGAGGAAGAACATTTATTATGAAAAGTAAAAAATATCAATAAAAAACAGCTCAGTAAATTTCTGGTCGAGTGTCCACCCTGAGAAAAAATAAAGAAAAAGTTAAAAGTAAAAAAAAAAAAAAATTACATATACATACATATATGTATTTGTATGTCCAATCTATGACTCAACTTCAACATGTGTTCTTGTTCACAAAAGCAGCATTTCATTGTTTTCTCTCACTGTCTGTTCCATAGAGAAGCAGAAGTCTCTCACTGTGTCTGGAATCATCCTCCCTCCACGAGTGATTGTGGGTCAAAAGGGCAGAGTGTCGATCAGCATCGAAGGCCGACGGGTGGACCGCGTTCAGACCGTCTGGTTTCTTAACGACACTCCCATCTCTGACACCTCCCTCATAGGTGAGACAGCCAACCTGTACTTCTTTGGCAAACAAGGACATCAATCACCTTATTTTGATAGAAAAACACATTTTGATGTAAATAGTAGTAAACTCTATGAGCAACAATACAAATTATGATTATGACTGCCTCTGAATCTTTTCACGTTTTCCCCTCCATATTTTAACCCTGCTAACAAATCACAACATTACATATAGGAACTTCCATGTCTAACTTTAACTGCCTCTACACCCCTCTAACCACCGTCCATCTACCCTATGGTCTAACTCTCACCTCCCCAGCTTCAGAGAAAGGCCCTCTCCTGACCTCCAGAGGCAAAATGGGTTACTACAAGCTGCACACTCAGGGACCATTACACTCTTCCAGAAGTGGCACCCAACAGCTGATCTCTGCGCTTACCTTCATCCCCCAGATTTCACTCCACAAGGGGGCAGTGTTTAAATGTCAAGTTTCCTATATAGGCAAGGACAAGATTGTGCAGGAAAGAGTGTCGGAGAAGTTTACGATTCTGTGTAAGAACCATTTTTTCCCTAGTTTGTTTATCTTTTTTGTTTTCTTTGCTAAAAATGTTTCATATTGTGTGGTTCAGCTCCACCAGAGGTGTCAGAAATTCAGCTGACTGAGACACAAAATGACTCAGGTATGACCAAAAAGAAAAGTTCTTCTCTTGGTGTGCTTCAGTGATTCTCTGTGTGGAAACTACATCTCTGCCTTCTTTGCTTCTCCAGATGTCATCAGCATGAAGGTTTCCGCCTCACATTTCCACCCGGACGTTATTACCTTCCGCTGGTTCTGCCAGGGGGGTGAGCTGAGCCCCGTGGCCTCTGAGGCCTCCTCGTCCCCTCGGCCAAATGCTGAGGGACTCTTCTCGGCCTACAGCCAATGCAAACTCCCCCGGGGGGAGCTGGAAAAGGGAGCCACCAAGGTGTGGGTTAAAGTCCACCATATCGCTCTTAAGCATCCTATCGCCCGAGAATCAAGAGGTAAAATAAACATAAAAGAAAATGTTACCTTTTGCATCATGTGTTGCAAAGTAAATCATCCTAGTCTTTCCCATTTAGGCTTCATCAAAAGGCCGTGTGTTTCTGAAATTATCAGCTCGGATGTCTCCTCAAGTCAAACGGCAACTCTGGGATGTGAAATCACAGATTTTTATCCTCCAAACGTATCGGTCACTTGGCTGAGTCTCAGAGGTGGAGAGGAGGATGACAGAGAAGAGGAGGTGATAGAGGGAGGGGAGCTCTGGGGCCCGATACAAATCCAATCTAGACGCTTTAGGGCAACCGCCTCTTTGGAGAGAAGACTGATCCATCAGGAAAAGGAAAGAAGAGGAGGGATTATCTGCAGGGTGGACCACTGTTCGTTGTCAGAGCCGATAGAGAAACACTGGAGATATGGTGGCAATGGTATAAAACAATCTCTCCAAACACCCCCATTTAGGGTTTTATTCACCAATCTCTTTCATTGTGCTCTTTTCAGTTCCTCCCCACATCCCGTCATCAATCTCAGTGTGTTGGAGCGGCGAGGGTGTCGGCGTCTTCTCCATTTTGTTGAAAGGAGGTCATCCAAAGCCAAAGTTACTCTGGACTGTGGGTGGCCCGACCTTCTTACCATTAGTGTCCAGCGAGACAGAGGAGATAGGAGATGATGGGATGAGGGAGCTGAAGAGTGTGTGTGCCCTGGAGAGATCCACCACTTTATCAGACCCAGCAAACCAACAGCTGAAGAAACGCAGGAAAGGACACCAAATAAGTACTAAATGCACACAAATATACACACAATGATGATGTCTCTTTTAACAGTTACAAATATAAACTACCATTTTTAAATCTAGATGTTCAAAAAGCAGTGGGCTTAGCTTCACAGCGAGAAGGCCCTGGTTCAAAAACCTGCTTTATAGATGTACTGAAGATGGCTCATAATTTCATTTAGTCAATCACAAGTTTTACCTTCAAGTTTTCTTTTATTATGTTTTCATTCATGTATTTATCATTTCTTCTTAACACTTTTTATTATGTTTAGCTTTTAATGTACAGTGTTTTGTTCAATTAATTTTATTAAAGCGCTTTATACAGTACAGACCAAAGGTTTGGACACACTTTCCCATTCAAATGAATGGGAAAGTGTGTCCAATCTTGGGCTTGACTTTGGACATGCTAGGATAGGATCCAGCAAATCCTGTTACCCCAGAAGGGATTTAGTGGGGCGGCCGTGTTGCAGCAGTAGAGTAGCCGACCTGTGGTCGGAAGATTGCAGGTTCAAATTTCCTATGTGTCGAAGTATCCCTGGGCAAGATGCTGAACCCCACGTCGGCACTGGTGGAAGGTTGGCACCATTGTTTGGCAGTGGAGCCGCCATCACTATGTGAATGATAATGTGACTGTAAAGCACTTTGAACATTCGAGGAAGGTAAAAAAAGCGCTTTATAAGTGGACGCCATTTATCATTTTAGTGGGTTTGAGAAATGGATGGATAAATGAAAAAAGGGGAGTGGGCAGATTTACATAAACATAAAGCAAAACATCCGTTCAGACACCAACTGCTACAACAGAACAGAAAGGGGAAAATAAAACAAAAAATACTATGTCCACAGGCTTGTATAATAGATTTGTGTTACAAATAACATTAATTTTATGAAGCTATTTTTGGACTAATCCAAGTTTTCCAAGACCTTGATTTGTAATAGAAAATCTAAACTACCTTTCCCATGAGGTTTTATTCATCTAAAAGAAAAAAACTATAACAGATGAACATAATTTTAAAGGACTTAAATGCAGTAGACCAGGTTGATAGTTTTTGTTGTAACAGATTTATGTGCTTGCAGAAACAAAGGTTGCAGTCGCAGACCCAGACACTAAAGGAATAGAATACATCGATGAAAGAGAGGATGAAAAGAACCCAGACAAGGATGAAGAAACAATTTCTGAAGAATACGAAGAGAGCGACACAGAAAAAGAGGACGACCCTAACGCCCTGCACATCAACAGGGTCAACCTGATGAAAGACCCCAAAGAAAAGATGAAAGTGCGGTTACAAGTGTGCCTCGAAATTACGCACCCTGCTCTAAAACTTCCTGTTTATCGACATTGGACGGGTAAGAAACCCTTTGATGTTCACTTTAACCAAAAACAGTGTAGTGACATCTAGAGGCCCACATGACAAACTGCAATCAAATAAACAATTTCCACATTTTGATAAAAACATTGAGCAGAAATACAAGGACTTTCCTTTTATCACAAATGCTCCCAAAAGTAAAAACTGAAACAAAATGTACTTTGTTTTGTGTCACTTACAACACAACAAAAACAATAAACACCACATCCAGCTTCTTCAGGATGTACTAAGATATTCCCAACTGTTGCTTGATTGTATGAAATCAAAGTAATTAATCAACTCAATCGGAAGTTGCCTCATGCATGTATCCTCTTTTTCAGAGCCCTATGAGGAAATTTCACCATCTGCATGACAGCTTTACAGGACTGCTTCCCGTTTCATTTAACCTTCATATAAGTGCAAAATATTTATCATTAAGGTTAATATGAAGTCTAAGGTATCTTGGTGTGTTTGATGTGATAACTTTGGTTTTGTCTCATTACCTTTCGGTTTATTTAATACATTTAATATATGCTCTCTTCTTCCTTTTTTTTCTTTTTACAAAATGTAATATTTTTGTACAAATAATTTGACAATTTTCCATTTGTCTGATTTTTTATTTAATCTAATGAATAATGAAAGAACTCTGTACAATAAAACCCTTTTGATTAAGAAAAGTCTCATTTTGTTTTTACTCCAGCAGCCCTTCTAACTGCCCTGCTTCTGTGCAAAGACTGTTATCTGTTGAGCTGAAAGTAGTTCTTGTTTCAGAGAGCACTTCTCTTTTTTTGTGACCTCACAGTTTGATGCAGAAGAGCTGCTGCCCATGTCAAGTTAACCACGGATGCGTTTCTCATACGCACTCTCCCCTTAAAAGGCACAAATAAAGCGCCGTTGCTGTTCCTGAACATGAAGCATGTCCTAGAAGGAGACCGCAGAGAGCAAACTAATAAATACAAAAGTTCTGAAGCAGTACAGCAATATTTGGCTGTACTGGAATAATGAGAATAAAAGACAGTATGTGTTTATAATGCTTTATTAGGAGCCTGACGGTCTATGGGTAACAACAGTTTTGAGTGTTGATCCTGGCTTTGTGGGATCTTATCTCTTCCTGATGGCAGCAGTTTGACTGATTGATGGTCAGGGTGAGAGCCGCCTGTCAGTGTTTTCTCCTCAGGCAGCGTGAGCTGGAGATGTTTTTCAGTGGGGGGCACAATAATCGTTTTAGCATCATCCACAGGGCCTTCTTGTCCACAGCCAATGGCTCAGTAGAAGGACCCCTGCGGCTTTTCCTCCAGGTGTTTTTTCCACCTGGTCACTGTTTTTGACCAGTGCTGATGAAATCAATGACTGTTACTTTGGTCTTGGTGGTGTTCAGCTCCAGGTGGGTTCTGGTGTGACATCCGGGATTAACCCTTGTGCTATCTTAGATGACCCCACCCTTACATTGACGTGTTCTCCCTACCATGTCAAAGGTGGATAAAGGTGGAAAGATTTCATGTAATCCATGGACACCAGTCAGGTTCACAAATCATTGAAGAAAAAAGGTTCAGCGCACTGTCTAGTGGGTCTACATGACCCAACTCCCATTGTTAAAGTGCCTAGGATAGCACAAGGGTTAAAGTAGATGTGTTTCCTGTAAATATGTCTACTTTACGCGTTTGAGACATTAGAAATTTAAGTTTCATGTGGCAGATGAGACATAGGTTATATGAGGTGAAGTAGTGAGAAAAAGTTGCCAAATCTACCAAAATGGGAACAAATTTTTTCACTTCTTTGTGTCGTAATCGGGTTTTGATTGAATCTGACTCTTGGGATTTAGACAAAGACATAGCATCAGTCAGATCTGGTATAAAAACGATTTTATCAAAGTTTTAATGCTCACTCTCCTGGACGTATAGGAACGTCCTCGCCTGTAATCCTCTGCATGCTAACAGATGATGACTCTGTTGGCTCTAAAGATTATGGCCAATCTGACAACTTTGCAATGTGGGCTCCGGCTCCATATCGAAAACCTTCAACTTTTTCGGGACTTAATTCAACAAACTTCCATAACTGAAAATTAGGTGGGTCTAATGGATGGGGTGATTGGGTCAACCCATCTGCCAATCAGAAAGTACGCCCCTAAAAATGTCTTAATTTGAGCTGTGGTAGAATCAGAAACCAGAAGAAACTTTAAAGTCCCACTCCAATCATACTTTGATCTGTTTCTGAAGCCTTTCCAGTGTTCTTTTAATTATTATTATGCTGTTTTGGGGCAAAATAAAATACAAAAAACTGTTTAGGTTATTGTTTCTGTAGAGGTCATTAGAAATTTGCCTCTGAGTTGCGGGCGGGACTCAGTGGCCTAGCTAGACGTCTTATATTTGGAGGTGAGAGGGGGGGCAGATAACTTTGGAAGAGTGGCAAATGAGAACAGCAGGGTGAAAAGCAGAAAAGCCATTACAAGTGAAATGATCAAAACTATGTGTTTCAACCAGTTGTGTCATTGTTGTTCAGATTTAACAGCAGTTCTTTTAGGTGGGGGGGGGGGGGGGGGGGGGGCTATTACCATTGCTTATAGAAGCTTTTATTGATATGTTTTTTTTAATTGTTGTTAATAAGTATACTAATGTTGCCCCTGGCTGCCCTCTTGTAGCTCAACCTCCGGCGGGACAGTTGGCACAGAGTAAGCCTGTCTTCACTTCCCATCATCCCTTTGTTTACACTCTCTCAATCTCAATCCCAATCTAACTTTACCCGTGCAACATACAGAGCAACATCGGGGCTATCCAAGCGTGGAGTTTATAGCCAGGTTCCACCTTGGACAAGGAAAAGGAAAAATTACATGAAACTATTTGTCTGCAACTGGATGTATCGGAATGGAGCAGAGCAGGGAGCTTGTGGCCTCCAGATTGTAGATTTTACTTAACAAGTACTAGCTTTTTCAATTTTTTGGCTGCTCCTGATTCACAAAGAACAAAGAAATTCTCAGAAATCTGATTTAATCTGAATATTCCACAAGGACATGTTCAGAACATCCTCTTCATTGGAGTGGGTCTATGTTGGACTTCCTTAAATTTTAGTCAACAGACAGTTGCTAACCACTGCAGCCTGCCTTTAGTGGTCTTTGGAAGAACTGCAATGATTGGGACTATTATCAATTTCATGAAGGCAGGTGGGGTGCTGATGCAGACCCTCCAACACTATTTCCAAAGTCATGAACTCAATCTCCGTAAGACTGCGCAGAACTATTTAACACCAGATTGCTTTTCCTGTCTGACAGCTGAACTAATGGGTTCTTGCTGCATCACCCTGAAGCTCTCCACATCCGCAATGCGCGCGCGACCCAGCTGCGTAAATCATCTTCTTCCTCATCACAACACATCGGACATGTCACAGCGAGGAAGTTGACTGTCCGCTGCTCATCTCAGGGAGAAACTTTCTGTTAAGTTCTGATCGGTGGAAGAACAGCGGGGAAATGGATCCTAATGATCCTGCGGAGCCTGAAAGTCCAATTTCCAGGTTGGAGCGAAGCCTGTGGTCAACCTGGGTGAGTCGCGGCTTCATTTAAATCCAGAGGAGACGTGGAAGGAGATGCTTTTGGGGAAAAGAAGAAAGAGGAAACTGCTGATGTTGTTTTTAGTGGAGGATTTATAAAAGTCAGTGAACCCCGTCTCTGTTTAGGCTTTTTCTCCCACTATCTATTCATTAGAGCACATCACAAACTTTATCAATGTCTCAACTTTCATTCTAATACTAATATGTGAAATGTGTCTAAATTATTGCTTAGTTTGTGTATTGATTATTTTAACAATTTGCATTAATTTGCTATTTTTTCATTTTTATTTTTGTAAATTAGTGTGCAGTTTTGTCACCTCCATTTTTATTGTTGCTTTTTTTTTCCACTTCCACCTTCAGCAGAGTTCACACATGTGGGTGTCTTTTTGGTTTCTGGCCAAAGCTATTTACACTTGGTGGGTTTTTCTTTTTTTTTTTCGGTTTTGTACTTCTGCAAATAAAACTCAGATGATATCACAGTATGCACACTATCAAAGTGTCGTCCCCAAGAGGCAAAACAAAACAAGCTAAATAAACGATAAATAATTGAAAAGCTACAGAAATGTGTTGGGTGACTTTAAATCTGACCACATGCAAATGTTATATCCGAAGCCGAGTGTGATGTGTTTAACATCTAAAATGAAAATGTTTAGAAAATAACATAAAAAACCATCAAATTCCCAAATGTCTGATGATGAGTCCATTTTAAAATGAAGGTCTTATTTTTATTCTAAACAATCCAAACTAGGGGGCGACATTTCTTTGCATATGGCTGGTTGTGAACAGGGACTGTAAACAGAGAATGAGGAATGATAAAATGACTTTACCCTGTAAATGATAGGGCCTACTCCCAGCACACCAGCTGAGTCTTACCCGTTGACTGTATATGAGAAGTGGACTGAGTGTGAAAATGGCTTACTTTCAACTAAATTCATTTCATTCGCCATTGTTTTTCAGACCACCGTGTTGTGTAGCCAGATGACGTCAGTAAGTCGTGATTGGTCAAAATCTGTCTGAGTAATAATCTCTGTGGCAACCACTCTCGCCAATCAGGAGTGAGCTTGTTAGAAGGCCACACCCCTACCATTTGAAAGCAGGAGAATATGTCAGTCATTTTGAACACTTGATGTGAGATCCACATACTTTTAATGAATAATCTGATAGGCAATTTATAATTTAAATAAATTGCTCTACATAAAATATATGTTTAAAAAATTGAGAATGGTTATTCTGACAAATACAACTGAGTAATAGATTTTTTTTTTTCTCTATCAAAGTCTATGGGATTTTGGCTTCTTGGAAGCGGCGGGTACTTCCTGTTTGGTACACCAGAAAGGAGGGGGTACTAAGTCAATTTCTTACTTACAGTAAATGAACCAGACGGTGAACTAAACAGAGTTTTTGGGGCTGAAGTTTTCAACATTTGTTTTAGAAGTTTCCATCTGTTTTAGTCTAATTGCTGGTATTCAATGGAGTCTGTTTCTGTATTTCTTTAAATATGAAAAGGTTGCTATAGGAACAGTGTGACACATACATTCCAAATTTAAGATAAAACAGAACTGAAGAGAATCGGAACTATAATGGATGGCTTATTACTGTGTACTATGCTAAATTCAGACAATCAACCGCCTATGATAAAATAGTAATAGTAATAGATAAAAAGTTAATAGTAGTAATAGTTCAAATAGAAGTTTTTTGCTCCTGTTTTGTAAAAAAAAAAAAGGTTATCTTTTTTTATAGTTGCAAGCTGGGCATGAAGTCCAAACTTATAAAACATTTGAGAGCCTTACTTTGTGCATGGGGGCATTGTTGTGCTGAAACAGGAAAGGTCCTTCCTCCAAAGCTGCTGCAAAGCCTAAAGGGCACCATTGTGTAAACAGTGCTCTAAAATAATTCTGCTCACTGTTTTAACATGCTATTGTCTGTTTGTTTTCGTTCTAATGACTCCTTTAGCTAAAAACATGATGTGATTTTCGGTGAACTGAAATGACACTTGGCGGTGCGTGACTTTCTGTCTCTCTTCTCCAGTGCTACATCGCCGAAGCCTTGGGAAGATTCTTCAGACCAGCTCCTGAAAATGACAATGGGTCAGACACCATACGAGATTCTGCAGCTGACAGTTCACCTTTTGAAGAGGGCACGACCGAACCACCTTCCCCATCCCTGCAAGTCGATTCCGGAGCAGCGTGCACAGTACATGCAGCTCTGAGGCATGATGACAGCTCAGAGCTGAAAGGGAGCAATGAGGACCAAGAGTCAAGAGAGGAAGAGTTTGACCCAACAGGAAATGATGAAGCAGGGCTGTGCCGCACTCAAACACATGAAAACAAGCAGCACCAAACAGAGATCAAGAAATCCAGCACTGGAGGTGGAAGTGAAGTCTCCAAAACTGATTCGGAGAAAGAGGTTGTTGGTTCAGGAAGACCTGGAGGAGTTGTAACAGGTGAGGACATGGAGGAGTTTGAAGCCTGCGCTGAGGACAAAAGAAGAGCAGACACAAGAGGTAGTCATCAAAAAATGGATGAAGCTGAAACGGAAGACCACAGAGAAGGCTTTCACACAGAAGATGGTGAGGTAAAGATGTGCACCTTCACAGATAGTCCAGAAGAGGAGCACCAAATTCTGAAAATAGAAGCAAAATATGAAAACGACTTTGAGGAAAAGGAACAAGACCAAAATGGTGAACAGTTACAGCTGATCTCTGAGAGTAAAAACAAACCCAATGAGAAAAGAGAAGAAAGCAAAGATCAGCTTACCCCCAACTGGAAGTTGCTTGAAGATGTGAAGGTTAATGAAGCCACAGAGAACCAAGCCGTAGCTGAAGAACCAAAGATGGAAAACAGCGACTCTGTTGCAGAGGACAGACATCACATCTTTGATCAGTTTGTCACAAGCAGGCAGGAGGATGTACAGACGACTGAAGCCGCACACAAACAAGAGGATGTGGTGGTCACTTATGTGCAAACCACTGCAGAGACAGAAATTATCCCGTCAGAAATTTCCGTAAGTTCTAAGTCTGTCGACGGTGATTCTGTGGAAGAGGAGCGGCTCGTCCGTGAGGTCAACAATAAAAGCATCGGCGAGAAAAAAGTGTCCACGGCCGCTCCAGATATGGTCAAACCTGAAAGCGAGACTGAGCAGGAAATGAGCGGGGAGTTTAAAAATATTCCCATGAGGATAATCGAAGGCCAGGGTGTTGTGCCGCAGAAGCTAAATCCTCAAGCGTGCAAGGAAGCACAAGAGGGAGTTCCTGAACATAACAATGAATTTCAGCCAGATGAAAATACAACACAAAGGTTCCGCGAAGGAGGAAATTGCCAGGAAATCCAGATCACTCAGTTACCAGAAAAGGTGGGGAACAAAGAAGAGGAGAGCCTTAAAAACAGTCGCACGGGAGCTGACTGTTTACTGATGGAGGTGAAGCAAGCCAGCAATGAAAACCGTCTGGATTTGAACGGGAAGCTGCACAGAAACCTTGGGCTAACGAGAGAAAGGGAGAAACCAATCACCCAAACAGCAAATCTGGAATCAGAGCATTTAATAGCAACGACAGAGGCTAAAGCAGAGGAAAGCTCAATGAAGACGGAGAAAGAACCTGTAGATAAGGAATTTGAGACCTACACGGGTTCAGCAGATGAGACAGATGAGTTGCAAGATGGAGCCGAATCGGCTGACTTTGGAATAGAGGGGGTTTCGAGTGACTCCAAAGAGACTCTTGGACATGCATGGGAGGTATTAGGGGGTGTAGCAACAGATAAAATAAAAGGGTTCACAAATGAAGCTTTAGAATTCCCTGAGACCGAGGTGGAGAAGAAAGACATGAGGTTTTGTCAGGACTTTGCCTCCCAGGCTGAGAAGGACAGCAGCTTCAGTTTTCCAGAGGAAGTGACTACAAGTGAGCTCCAGAAAGAACCAGCTGAAGCTGAGCCCACATTTTTGGATGACAGCACTGTAGAAATAGAGGAAATGGATGAAGCGCAAGCTGACGTTCAGGTTAGAAGTGAACGTCTATGTTTGGAAGTTGAAGCAACTGGAATTGAGACGACAGCAAACTTTGACTTGTCTCCACCCTCTGAGACACAAGAGAGTGAAAATCAATTCCAAGACCAAGCACTGGAGATGAATGAGAGAGAAAAAGCAGACACTGGAGATGTTGAAAAGTTAAAGACGTCAGAATCAAAGGAACTCCCTGAACTGTTATCAGAGAAGATCTGTGAACCATTTAGAGGACATCAAGATGTGATTGATGAAGACATCCTTGATTTGTGGATAGAGGCTGCAATGTCAGAGGACTTTCAGGACACAGAACTTAGAAAGTCCAAGCTGGAGAAAGACATCATAGATGATCTGTTAGAGGAGGAACCGGGAGAAAAGTCTCTGAAGGAGACGGAGCAGCTCGAGGAGTCAAACTCAGGGAAATTTGTAAGTGAAACATCTTCTGCTGTGGAGTCTGGAACTCTGATCGGTGGCTCACTTCAGGACGGACGTGATATCAGTGGAGCTTCACCAGATTTCTCTGCACAGAACGTTGAACCTCCCGAAGGAGCAGATCAAACGCTGCAGCTTCATCTGGAAGTGGAGGAGGAAGAGGTCCTTATCACCGAGCTGAGATCTGACACTGACTCTGGAGTTTCATCTCCAGAGGAAAAACATCAGGAATCGAATACACACCAGGAAAGGATAATGGAAGAATTGCCAGATAGAAAACTTGATATGAAGTCAGAGGAGACAGCCTGTAGGGACAAAGATTTTGAATCTCTGGGAATATGGGAGGATCCTTCCCAAGTTGGAGCAGAACCCATTGAGATGGGTTTATCTGACTCACCAGATGGAATCAAACTCAGTGAGTCAGAGCAGCAGCAGGTGTGGTTAGAAGACATCACTGAGTCTCTCCATCAGGACACACTGGAGCAAAATCGCACTGAGGTATGGTCTCCCAGGAAAATCATTGAGAGGATACAACAATAATCATATCATCAGATATCGAATGGATTTACAAGTTTTTGTTGTTGCAGGTGGATTGTCCTGTGTTGGACTTTGCTTCGCAAAGGTCACGAATTGCCGTTAAAAACCCTCGCGTGAGGCCACCCAAAAATCCTCGCTCCCTGCTGCTAAAGCCCTCCGCAGATCCCACTCCTCCACTGAACGTGCCGGTCAAAGGGATTCCAGGCATGGGTATTGGATTTAAGCTCCCTGGTAGGAAGTTTACCTTACATCATATTGAAGCATCATCTTTGGATTTGTGGGTTTGTTTATTTTCATGAATTTACTAAATATTAAAAAATGTTTTTTTCCTTTTTTTTTATTTTAGGACTTGGTTCAGGTTTTCCTGTCTTGAAGAAAAGACAACAAGCTGAGGAAGCTGATGAAGACAACCAGAAAACCCACTCTCAGGTACATTGCAAGTCATGAAATACCTGCTTTCTTTTATTTTGAAACTTCAAACTAAAAATGACTTATGTCAACAGGAACCTGAGAAACCTGAAGAAGAGAAGAAGGATGCAGCGCAGCAGGATGAAGCACCACACCGGCCTAAATGGAAACCTCCAGGACAATTGGGGTAAGGTAGCAGAGTCAGAAGCTTAAGACCGCTTGTACTATTTAATTGAGTAAGATGGCAGAAACTGGCATGCCTGTTTATCATCTGTACTTTTTTTTTACACCTTCCCAGATTTGGAAATCCCCTCATGTCGGAGCTGAAGACTAAACTAAGGAAAACCACCTAAAAGGGATCATTGTTTCCTATGCATTATATGCATATTTGAATGTATTTTTGTTTGTCAAGTCTTTGTTTATCACCTCACTCTCTCATCTCCTGTTTGACTTTTTAAATGTTGATGCAATAAATTTTGGGATCAGGTGTAAATGCAATTTTTAAGAAAGAATTTTGTTAACTTTTGCTTCATCGAAAATTACAATTTTAATTGAAATTTATAAGAAAATATCTCTTTTTTCTCTGACAAAAAGTGTATTTTTCTTTTGAGTTTTTGTTATGTTAGTCTGGAATAAATCCTCAAACAACCTTTAATGTTTTTTAATTGTAATTATTTCATTCGTTTTTACTTTATTTGCATAAATTCTGTCCATCCATTGCATTGGGAACAACTTTTTATTTGCTACTATATGAGCTCACATTAATGTTTAGCCAATCAACTATCTTGTCTGATCTGAACTTGATAGGACTTTCCACAAATGTACAAATGCAGCAAATACAGGACTTTTCTTTGTCAAAACTTTTCACATACTCATTTTAAACAAATCTTACATTCCTTGCAAAATTGCAGTTTGGATTTTAGCTATACAAAACGTTTCCAAGACAACTAATACATTCAAATTTCTATTATCTACATCCATTATGAAGATATTTGTTTTACTTTAACTTTTTCAGTATGTATAGAATTTCAGTATGAATGCTTTTAAATTGCTAGTTATTTGTTTTATTAATTTATGATCAGTGAAAGATGTAGATGTAATCTTAACATTAACAGTCTTTTTTATAGCTTTATTTGTCAATTAGAAATCCATTCTGGAGTCTTATGATGAGATTTTTTAGATCAGGTGTATACCTTTTCTTATCAGGTTTTAGATATCTATGTATTTACATTTTCTATGACGGGGATTACAAGAATTGGGTGCCCCTGGAAGCTGTTTGTCAACATCCCCTGTCTTCACCCAGTATTCACCCAGCAAAACTTGGGTGATACATTTTTTTTAAAACATACTACTTAAATCTTTTGAACTGACTGAAGTGAATTGTTGTATTTATTATTAATATAATTATATGTGTTTTAACACAGAAAATGTTTCTGTCAATCAAATCAACAGATGGAATCCATTCAGTAAATAGAAGCTCTTTGTTAAATCCAATTTTAACTCTGCAAAATGGTTAGCCCAGTGTTTTTCAACCATTGTGACGTGAAAGATGGTCAGGTGTGTCGTGGAAAAAATCAATGTCACCTAATCAGTCAAAAAACGTTACTATTGCCAGAATATCAGCTCAAATTGGCTGGGTTTCACATTGAGCAGGTAGAAATATGAAAGATCATAAAATATTCTTTTCAGTGTTTATTTTATTATAATTGACACTTTAATAAAATGAAATTACCATATATTGTTAAACAGACAGAGCGTCATTATTTTCTGTATTTCTGGTTGGTGCTGCGCCTCTTGATTTTTCTCAAGGAAAAAGTGGACCTTAGCTCCAGAAAAAAGTTTTAAAATACGGTTTGTCCCAAAATAAAGCGTTTTCTTTCACTTTTTGCTGTTGTTTTTCCTTCAAAGCAATAGGAGGCGACATTTCACAGAGTGCTATAAAAAGTCACGAAGAAGAAAATTCTGGCTCTGATTGGTTGAAATCCTCCAATGAAGTGAGGAGAATTTTACAGTTTTGTATTTAACTGGCGCGTGAGGAGTTGACGTTAAGTGTTCTACAGTTTAAGTTTTTGTCAGGACAATTTAAAGACAGTGAGTTTTATATTTGGTAAGTAAGAAAATGTTTTCTTTATGAATAGTTCCGTACTTTTAATAAATGAATAATATAAATATTCATTTAGTTAGCTGTTCTTGACTCATTAATAAATGTCCTAAGCATGAAATTCGATTTGTCTTCGATACATGTACATGATGCACGGGACATTTTGTCGTTAAGTTGCTAGTTTATAAACAAGAGGAGACTTTTCTCGTTGTTTTGCTTCACTGTAATTGCTCCTCACCGATGACTGATCAACATCGCTGGGAATGAGTCACATAAGTTTGTCGAGGTTGATACATTGATGTTACTTTTTGTCTTATTGTGGTTTGTCAACGCTGAGTGTTAAAGCAGGGATTTTTTTTCACGCAGGACGAGGACCCTGTGAACCAGGAGCAACCACCTACCTAGTTATACAAGTTATGTGAGTTATTTCAGGCCCACACTTTTTGTTAAAGACCCACTCCGATCTTTTGTGTTTTAAACATGTTATTGTTTTCCCATCCATGTATTTATAAGGGGAAAAAAGTAATTATAAATTGAACTTATTAGTGTTTCTTTATTCGAATTGTGGTGAATAAAATACAGTTGGTAAAGCTTGTAGGACCTACAATGAAAAGCCAAAAGCTCCCTGCTCCGCTCCATGCTGATGCCTAATCACTTGCACACAAATGGATCCATATTTTTCTTTGTTTTCCTTGTCCGAGTTGGGTTCTGGCTCCAAACTCTGCAGATGGATAGCTTCAATGTTGCTCGCTATTTTTGTTGCGCTCCTAATGTTAGGTTGAGGGTGTGAGGGGCTGTAAGCTAGTAGGAGAGAGTGTAAAACAAAGGGATGATGGGAAGTCGGGATAGGCTTACTCTGTGCCAACAGTCCCATCCACAATTCAGATTCAATTTCTAATGAACTACCGCTGCTTTGCAAAAACAGTCTTAGAAATCAGCTTTAAAAAAAAACGGCATATAGATGACTTTAAACAAAAGCAAAAGTTGCTTTACTTGGACTGCTTTCATGCAGTGAACGAAAGAGTAACAAAATCTTGTTTTTCTGTTTATTCTTGTTCACAGATGCTTCACAATATGGACAAACACCCTGAACCTGAAGAGCAGGCTGAAAATATTCCACCTGAAGCCAAAACCTCAAAGTTGAAATTCCAGTCTACTGATGTTGGGCAACATTTCAGGGAAGAAAACGGGCCCCCACCGAAAACGTGTGCCTGTTCTACCCCAGCTACCGGTGAAAGCAAGTCTCGGTTATCTGGCGTTCTCTCCACTCTATCGCCCATTTTTAGGTACTTTAATATTGAAAATAAGCAATCGCCTCCTCAGTCTGTCAAATGTGCTCCATCTTCAAGCTGCCTAAAGTCAGCGGGAAAGTCTGCACATCACCACAACCTCAATTTTTCCACTCTTCACTCTGGGACTCCGTTAGCAGCCACCCATCGGCCTTACTGTTTGCTGGATTATGAATGCTTGCCAGAAATGACTCTGCTTGATGATACCAACAATACAACGATGCAACTCACCACAGATGATTCTGCTTATCATCGGAGTGGGCCTCCTGCAGCAAAGCCTAATGCCATCATGTGTGGGGAAAAAATCAATACAAGCTCCCCTGTGTGCCCTCCTCAACCACCAGAAACACAAAAACTCAAGAGTATTAAGCTGTCTGAGATGAAACATTCATCTGTGTGGAATCAGCTGCTTGACGGAAACTTGCCAGAAATTACATTTCTTGATGATTCAAGTTACTTGGAGACGACGGCAGGTGTGCAGACAGCCAGCGATGGCATGGTGCAGGACATAATGCAGGATTTGGCACTGGACAAGACGCAGGATATGGTAAAAAACGAGACGCAAGACATGGTGCAAGATATGGCGCAGGATATAGAAAGCAACAAGACACAGGATTTGGTTATATACAAAACACAGGACATGGTACAAGATATAGCACAGGACAAGACACAGGACGTGGTACAAGATATAGCACAGGACGTGGTACAGGATATATCACAGGACAAGACGCAGGACGTTGTACAGGACAAGACGCAAGACATGGTACAGGATATAGCACAGGACAAGACGCAGGACATGGTACAGGATATAGCACAGGACAAGACGCAGGACATGGTACAGGATATAGCACAGGACAAGACGCAGGACATGGTACAGGATATAGCACAGGACAAGACGCAGGACATGGTACAGGATATAGCACAGGACAAGACGCAGGATTTGGAAAAGAACATGACGCGTGACATGGTGCAAAATTTGACACAAAACATGACGCAGGACATGGTGCAGGTTTTAGCGCAGGATAAGACGCAGGACATGGTGCCAGTTTTAGCGCAGGATAAGACGCAGGACATGGTGCCGGTTTTGGCGCATGACATGGCGCAGGATTTAGCGCAGAACAAGACGCAGGATTTGGAAAAGAACATGACGCAAGACATGGTGCAAAATTTGACACAAAACATGACGCAGGACATGGTGCAGGTTTTAGCGCAGGATAAGACGCAGGACATGGTGCCAGTTTTAGCGCAGGATAAGACGCAGGACATGGTGCCGGTTTTGGTGCAGGACATGGTGCCGGTTTTGGTGCAGGACATGGTGCAGGTTTTAGCACAGAACAAGACGCAGGATTTGGAAAAGAACATGACGCAAGACATGGTGCAAAATTTGACACAAAACATGATGCAGGATATGGCACAGGACGCGATAGACCACGTGACGCAGCCTGCGTCGGACCCCAGTGCAGAAACCGCACCCAAGTTTGACACAGTGGACATCCTCACAAACAGGGACTTGTCGAGTGCGAGTGTGGTCACAATCAAAACTTCCTTCGAAGTAACTCCTAATGTCACAATAAATAGTACTTTGAAAAACAACCGATCTTTAGAGCCCAACTTGCAGAACACGGTAAAACCTCAAGTGTCTGTGGACAGCGGTCCTGCAAGCCGCCAGAATGACACGTTTGAGTGCAAACATGTCTCCGGTCAAAACGGCATAGTAACTTTGTCTGAGATTAGTCTCAAGGAAACTCCCGGAAGCTCTTTGGACCAACCTAAATTATGTAATGCAACCACAAACCTTAACCATGGTGCTTCTGATGTCCTCAATCCTGAGCTGACAGAACAAAACAAGACACCAGATTCTGCAGAAACGAGGCCCAAGATGGTTGAAAATCCTGAAGGTACATTTGAAACCCCTCCAGCTTTAGAGTTGCTTTCTGGAGGTGACGGATGTCAGAGAGAAGATCCCTCACAGCCAGGGCTGCACGAGACGATGGAACTGTCTGACAGCTCAATCATTTCAAGCATGGACACCAACAACGCAAACGCTTTAATTTTGGATAAGACTCTGGATTCATTGCCAAACCCCAGGACTTCTTCCACCCCAATGACCAACCTCAAACTGTTCAACCTGAAAACTCACAAAGATGAGGGCCAAGTCCCGGCAGCGCAGAAGAAACTGTACCAAGATGGTCTGAGTAAGCCTGCAGACCAGGTGCCCTCAGAAATCCCATCAAACATTGTTGCTGACCGCAAAACATTCTTGTCCCAGACTGGTTCTAAATTGCTTTGGCCTCCTTCAAAGGAGAAACATCCTCAAACATCCCAGCTGCCAAAGATCTCCAATTTGGGTGTAAAATCCACAATCCCAAGGAAACAGGAACCTTTGCAATCCAACCTGCCAATAAAACGACAACGGTTCCAAGATGCTGTGAGAAAGCCTGCTCCACCTGAAGGCCCACAAGGGGTGAGACATTATTCCTTACAGTGTCTGCTTTTTCATGATCTATTGAACCTGTAGTGTGTCTTTAGTTTCTCCAGATTAATAACAGATTAGTACTAAAATGCCCAATCCCCAAAACAGCAGCTCTGAAAACGAGAGCAGAGCTTGTAGTCTTGTTCTGACTCTGTTCTATTTTTTAATGTTTATTTTATGTTTTTTTTTTTTGTTTTTTTTTTTTAGATCACAGAGAAGCAAAGCCCTTCCAGCTCGTCTACCAGAACTGCAGGTGGGTACTGCAGAGGTCTGCGACCTTTAACCCCAAGAGCCATTTGGTCCAGTTTCTTTTCAAACGTCAGCGAGAGCCGCAAAGTTGAGAAAATAACCCTTTTATTCATGTTCTTGTGGCCATCTAGTCATTTATTTAATGTAGCTTATTAGTAATAACAAGAATTGAACAATAACAGTGTTACATTTTTATTGTATTACTTTTAACTACACCATGTACAGGTTCCGATCAAAATAAATGACATCCTGTGTCAAAAAGGATCCTGCTGCAGTACATTAACTTGTAAACTTTATGAATAAAGCAATCTGACAAAAGATGAGTCAGTTTAAAAATATAAAAATAAATCATAAAAGTTACTAACAAGAGTATTATTTATTCAAATTAGCATTTTTGGCCTCAGGTTGCAGAGCCTTAAGCCTTAAGGGCTTAGAAGCCGTTTTTTTTGTTTTGATTCGTAGCATTTTTATTTGCTCTTCTTTCTTTTAATCCCTAATATCTCTTCCCCCCCTAATAGTTTTCAAGCTGCCAGCTTCTGGCATTCAACGACCCCAAATGAGCAAAATGGCCGCGCTCAGCAAACCAGCATCCGCTCTCAAAAGACTGCCCACAAGGAGCAACTCACAAGTATTGGCAAGGGCTGACAAACCTTGTGAAAGTAAAGGTATGCCTAAAGCGCTTTGAGCTGTATATTGTCAGCAGTTATTTACTCACAAATAAAAAAAGAAACAGAAGGCAATAGGAACCCAGAAATCCCTCTGATTTGTTACAAAAATCCCTGGATGCTCCCTAAAAACGGTTCTTGCACTTCAATCCTCAGCTTTAAAAACTATGACAAACAATTTAGAAGAAAGGAAACGCCGATTAACCAAGGGAGAAGCTCTACCTTTGTCCAAAAAGCAGAACATTGGTAAATATTGACTTACCACAAAAATATACTAACTTTAAAAACAAAAAAAGCATGATTGGCTTCTTTGACGTGCCTTAACACTCTAAATCTTGCTGGAAAGTTGTGCTGCTTGACTCTTTCATTTAAGACACACTCCGATCCGATTGTGCTGTTGAAAAAGCTTTCCAAGCGGTCTTTTAATTATGATTATTGTTCTGGGATTCACTCTTCATTGCAGGGTGGAGCAGGGAATTCTTTTTCTACATCACAGATAAGCTCTTTGTAAAATGGAATTTTTTTTTTTTTTTTTTTAATCTGGTACTGATTCACAAGGATTTGAATAAAAATGCTCAGCAATGAATTTTCTTTATATATGTCCTCAATCATCAGAAAAATGCCACAAGAAAGTGTTAAAAGCACCAAATACAGCATTTTCATCGGAGTGGGTCTTGAAATGCTTTGAAATGCTCCTTTGCTAATTCTGAAGTCATGTCTGATTATTCTAACTCTGCAAATCAAGCAGAAATCTGTTTGCAGCCTGCAAATGCAACCTTTTAATCTGATTTCATTATTTAACCCAGCTGATGATTTTATTGCAGGATTGTTTGTCTTGCAAACTTCGAAATCACTTTCAATTTGTTTTGTTTTGTTGTTTTTTTTTTCCTCTTTACTCTTTTTTTTCAGACGCAGTGAAACAGCTGTCATCAACTGAAGCAAACAGCAGAATCCTGAACCAGCCTGCAGTCAGGCAGAGATCTTTGCTCACTAAAGCCCAGAAACATGGTGGGTTTTGTTTGTTTGTTCTTGCTGTTGTTGTTTCTCAATTACATGCTTTTTCATTTGCATTTTTTTTTACTGCTGAATCTTTTTATTCATTTATTTTTGACCCACCTCCAGAACTTCAGGGACTACATTAACACTCAATCCTCCAAAACACAAAAGCCTTTTATTTTATTTTTTGTTTGAGACTTTTTGATGAAATGACTTTTTTATTTTATTTTTTTGCAGGTTGTGCCAACTGCAGTGCCCTCGAGGAGCAGCTCAAACTCAAAACACAAGAAATCGAAAGACTTCAAGAAGGTATGCCCTTCTTGAACACAGTTACTGTAGTAAGAATATTGCTTGAGATTAATTAAACAAAATGATTTAATGTCAGCCTGCATGTTCTGAACTTCTTAAAGAAATACCATCAACTTTTCCGAGGTCTAATTTACCTCAATCTGTTCATGACATGCAGCTGAAGTCATATCTCTAGATTTAATCTAGAAAAAATAATTAAGTGATGATTAAGCAATTGTGTTTTTAAATCAAATTTCAACTAATATCTAAAATACTCTTGGGCCTGAATGTGTTTATACCTGTTTGAATATTTAACCGGTTTTTCTTTTCCTTTTCATCTAGAGCTCCTCAAGTACACAAGGAAAACCTAAAGATCCATTTTGACTGGAAATGAGATGACGTGATGATATGCAACAAAATATTTAAACTTTTCTCTGACTTTTATTATAAATCTATTAATCCATCCTCCTTTACTTTTATTAGTCTGTTTATATTTGAGATGTACAACACAAATAAAAACTTTTAAAATCAACAGTTCTGTCCTTTCTATATTTTTTTATCATCTATAAACTTTGAAAGTGCTTTTACTATGAAGTAGGATGTTATTCCTATACATGTTGAATTTACACTCACATCCGCTAGGTGGCGCCATTTTTTTTCTCATAAGTTATTTTTTTTCAAAACTATTGTTCCAAGCTAGCTGTCGTAAACGTTAACATACAAACGTTTTCACTATTCACTATTCTGTTCTAAACATTTTAAGATGTAATTACTCATTAACATCCGATTACTGTCAGAAAGTAAGGCGCTTTAGCGGAAGTGACATATTTACGCATGCGTGGCTGGATTGAGAAACGACACCAGCACCCGGCAAGACCGAGCTCGCCACTCGCACGTTGTTTTCGTGACGACCTCGCTGCAAAACTGGATTTCAAAGCCGATAAACTTGTGAAGGCTACGTACATTGTATCTTGCAGTAGAACATAGGTAAGAGGTCTTTTAAAATCCTTTAAACATTGTTTTAAAAGAATGTTAGGTTTCTTTGAACCAGGCGTGTTAAAATGCGGGGAGGCCTGATGCTATTAGCTTAGCCATGACGCTTTAGCTTCAACAGCGATGACTCGAGAACGATGGTTATCCGTGTTTCGACCAAAAATCGCTAATAGTTTAGTGTTCTACGTGTTTGCACAAAGTAAACTTTAGTGTAGTGTAGAGGTTCTACATGTTTTATGGCTTAGTGTAGGTGAAGAGAGTTGCATCAGCCAAAGTTGCTAATAGCTGACAGCCCGGACTGTTGAATCTCCCTCCCTGGCCTGTGTTATGTTCATTTATACGTTTTGTGCAGAAATAAATTCCCTTCCTGTCTCTTTATTCATTTCAAATCCGTTTTGGATCTCTCTTCTTTAGGAGATCCAAACACATCAATATTGTTCTATCCAGAGCTATTCAAAAGTTAACGGTTAATATTAATATTACTTGCCAACACGTCTGGTTAAACTTCCCCCAAGAATTAGTCGATAGGTTTGCCTGAAGTTGAAATACAAAGAACCCCAGGATTACGATAAGCAGCAACATCAGGATCTGCTGTCAGATCATTCAAGGATCATGTTTATAATCTGACATGCTTTTAGCAACGTCTTACTTTGGAAAAATGCAAAATCAGACCAAATAATAACAGAAGGTTTGAGTCTTACGGCTTTAATGTTTATTTTAGACCAGATGTAGTACACACTGAAAACCGGAGTTTTGTTGTCAGATTTCTACAGTACATCTGAATACCTTCGATCTGATGCAACCAGGCTTTGTGTTCCTCCCACCCAATGGGGGCTCATAGTTATAATGACATCAAGCTACCAAAAGGATGATGACTGATGAGGTGTCCACCACAAACTAAATAAGTACTCGATCAGTAATTCCATCCTGTTATTTTTTGCGTTTAAATAAATTTTCATATGAGTCTCAATTCACCCTTAAACGATCTGATTCACTGACCTAAGGACATCTTTAGTCAAAAATTAAACCTGTTTGACTCACTGATAAACACCTGGATACTGAACAGTGGAGGGGAAGGTTCTCAGATTCCTTGTATGGTTCACTTCTTCTAATCCGTTTTGTCTTTTCAGATTGACCTCACCCTTGAGCAATGTCTCGTTTCTTTGCCACCGGGTCTGACAGTGAAAGTGAGGAGTCCTCATCCGCCGATGAGATCACCCCCAAAGCACCCGGGACTACTTTGAAGCAGTCAGTGCAGTTTTTTTCAGACATTATAATGTGCAAGCGGAAATTGTTTTTGCGCTAAACTTCTGCATGTCCTTTGTACAGATCATTGCTGCTCAGTGATGACGAGGAGGACACCAAAAGGGTGGTGCGCAGCGCCAAAGATAAGAGGTTGGTGGAGCAACTTATTGAAAATTGTACTTTTGGATGTTTGCATGCAATCAAATGTGATGCAAGGTTTTTGGTTCTCAAACTTATAGGTTTGAGGAATTGACGAACCTCATAAAGACGATTCGCAACGCCATGAAGATCCGCGACATGGCCAAATGTTTGGAGGAGTTTGAGCAGCTGTGTCGAGCGTTCCTTAAAAGCAAGAACATAGTGGACAAAGAAGGCGTTCCGTCGTTTTACATTCGTCTTCTGGCTGATCTGGAGGATTATCTCAACCAGGTTAGTGGTAAAGAAAATCAAGAGGGGCTACTCAGAGTGTCTTTGAATTTAAAAATGACATTAATTTTCCTTACAGCTTTGGGAGGACAAGGATGGCAAGAAAAAAATGAACAAAAATAACGCAAAGGCCCTCAGCACGCTGCGCCAGAAGATCCGCAAGTACAACCGGGACTTTGAAACAGAAATAGCTGCATACAAAGAGGTAAGTCGGAAATCATTTTTACCCCCATTGACCTGTGCCCCTAAACTGAATATAAAAAAATAAAAAAGCAGAAGTTCTAACAAATGGATTCATTTCTTTTATTTTAGAACCCCCAGGAATCTGCTGATGAAGAGGATGATAAGGAGCAGGAGGAGTCTGGTGAGTTTGATAAAACTGTATCTTAACAAAACGTTTAGAACAGAAGGGTCCCATCCCAGTCCTGGAGGACCCGTGTCCACCTGTTTGTTCTCAATAATCCTGCCCTTTCTAAGGCTGATCACCTCAGTCTGGTCTGGTGGCGAAACTAGACGGATAGGAAGGAGTTGGTCTGTTAGCCCTTTAGACTTATCAACGCCTGCTGCATACAAATTGAAAACACAGAGGTCAACTAAAAAAAAAGAAAAATGCTGATTTTAGGCCCCAGGTTTCAAAAGGTTATGGACTGGGTTTGTAGAGTTATAATTTGAATAAGTTTGGATTGCTTCAAACCTTCTTTAATCAATCCACAGTGAAATTGTGGCAATATTTGTTGTAATTCTTCTCTTTTTTTATTACTGAGTTATACAGATATTACTGTATGTGTGCCGTCAACGTGCTGCTGAGTTTCTGTAAAGCTTCTTTTCATTTCATGCTCCTAAAGGTTCCTCTAGTGAAAGTGAGGGAGAAGCCGGCGGCGTCTCTGCTAAGTCCTTCCTAAAGAAAAAGCCGGATGAAGCCGGCAAGGCGGCAAAGGGCTCTGGGGTGAGAGACCAGCCTGTTACATGATAGAAACTGCTCAACAGCAAGTGAAATTCTTTGCCTTCATCCAAAGGACGAGTCCTCTTCCAGTGGTGAGGATGATGATGATGATGACGACGATGAAGGCTGGAGTGGAGAGTCCAAGGAAAGTGACAGCGAAAGCTCTGATGGGGAAGCTAAGAGGCAATCCATGGCCGAATCCTTCCTCAAGTACGTCCTTTTCCTGATTCTGACATTCAGTTCTACGTAAAAATATTTTAATTCTCCTTTTCCAGAACATTCAGAAACATGGGAATGTTCAACTGTCTGCAGCGCTAAGTTAACAAAACTAAATGTCTGCAGGACTGGATCGGATAAAGGCGAGATCAAGAAGCTATCAAAGAGGAGGGACAAGGCCAAAGCAAGGAAACACATTGAGGAAGAGGAGGAGGATGGAGGGGAAGAGGTTGAAGGAGGCTGGGAGAAGGTCAAGTACGGCGTCCCTCTGGTAAAGGTAAATAACGTATTTGTAAAGACAGCGACGTGCATTCAATCAAAGTCCAACGCTGATCATATCTTGGTGGATTTCAAAAGCATATTATGATTTTTTAGCCAAAACCGGCATAGTTTTCACCTATCTATTTATGTGCTCTCCTGCTAGCCTACAGCCCCTCAAACCCCCAACTGAAAATTAGGGGTCCAACAAAAAATAGCGATCATTATTGCAGCTCTCCAGCCAGAAAGTCTTGAGCCAGTTGCCAAGTGGTTCCATCAGAATGAAGCAGAGCAGGGAGCTTCTGGCCTGTCGGTTGTATTTTAGACGTCACAAACAGCATTTTTCATTGTCTGCTACTGATTTGCAACAAGTCAAATAAAAATAAACCAAATACAATTAAGAGCTTTATTTTCCTCCATCATCAGAAAAATCATGGAAGTGGGTCTTTAACTAATATTTAATTCAGTCGGTCCTTTTTCTGATCTCTACATTGCAATAAAGTACTTAAACGATGAAAATGTAGATGTTAACCATGTTTTGTGGTATTCTGATCCATTAGGAGAAGCCCAAGATGTTTGCTAAAGGCACAGAGATCAACACGACAGTGGTTGTGAAGAAGCTGAATGAAATCCTGCAGGCGAGAGGCAAGAAGGGCACAGACAGGTAACGCTGCATGAGAAACCAAAGCTCATGTTAAGATGGAACCGTTCAAAAAAATGATTTGTTTTCCTGATCTTTATAACAAGTATTGTACATTTAAAAAATGTGAACATCACCTGAAGATCTTTTTTTATTTTTTTTTTTTTCGTATTTAGTTTCTTTTTAATCTGTGAAATATTCTCAGAGGTGCAGTGTTTTACTTGCAGCTATGCCACTTATTGACAGGGCTGCACAGATCGAGCTGCTCCACGCTCTGGCAGCCATCGCTGCAGAACACAACTTGGGCCAAGGAATCCTGGTCAAGATTAAATTCAACATTATCGCCTCTTTGTACGACTACAACCCCAACCTGGCTGCCTTCATGAAGGTTAGGGCAATTTTGAACATCTTGGATGAATCGCCTAGATTCGTCGATGGTAATTCCTTAAAAAGCATCTTTAAAAAGCGTACGTTTTGAAATTGACTTCCTTTGGTGGGTCATATTTAATGCCTGCAGGCTGATATGTGGAAGAAGTGTCTGGAATGCATTGATGAGCTGCTGGACATCCTGTTTGAGAACAATAACATCTTCATCGGGGAAAACATCGCAGAAGACAGCGAGAACCTCGCCGTCTCTGACCAGGTGACGTTCTGTTTTAAGTTTGTGTTCATTGACTGTAAACGAGAACTGGAGCGAGTTAGTCTGACGTCACCCATAAAAAAGGACCAACTTCCAACTCAGAAGTCAATCCAGTCACCTTTTTTTCCCCCGATACGAATGCCGCCGTGTTGAAGCCAGGTGACATGATTAAGCAATGATTGGTCCCAGTTGGTCTGAGGCACCGTTTCTACGGTAACCACTCTCGCCTATTGGGGGTGAGTTTGTCGGAAAGCCCCCCTCTACCACTTGAAGGCAGGTTGGAAAAACCTGTTTTATTTTATTGAGGCACTCGGCCTCGTTCTCTGATACAGTCAGAATCTGGGTCTGCTTCGTTATGCACAGTAGTTTGGCACTTTCCTTCCAGCTGGTTTTGTTTCTTGATTTACCCAAATTGATGAATAACAAAGTGCGTATTGGTGTCTTGTGTTTCAGCCTTTTCGGGTGCGTGGGTGTGTCTTAACTCTGGTGGAGAGAATGGATGAAGAGTTCACCAAGATCATGCAGAACACCGACCCTCATTCCCAAGGTTCAAAGCAGCTTTAACTCTCATTGTTAAGCATCAAGGTGCTCTGTGTCTTTCTGTCAACGCCTGGATGAACTTTTACTAAGAAAAAACCCTCTTATGTGCAGAATATGTTGACAATCTGAAAGACGAGGGGCGGGTTTGCGGAATAGTCGACAGGCTGCTCACATACTTGGAAAACAAAGGCTCAACCGAAGAGATCTGCCGCGTTTACCTGCGCAGGATCATGCACACCTACTACAAGTTTGACTACAAAGCCCACAGGCGCAGCCTGGGTCTGCAGGGAGAGACCAAGGTAAGGAGAGTGACAAAGCTTGATCATTTGTCAATGATCAAGCTTTTTTCATTAAGGAAATCATTTAAACTGTAATAGTTTTATTAAGGTTAAGCATTTGTGTTCAGTCAGAGCAGGACCAGGAGGAGAGCGAAGGGGAGGACAGCGCTCTCATCATGGACCGCCTCTGCAAGTTCATCTACGCCAAGGATCGCACCGACCGCATCCGCACATGTGCTATTCTCTGCCACATCTACCATCACGCTCTCCATTCACGCTGGTACCAGGCCCGCGACCTGATGCTCATGAGCCACCTGCAGGACAATATCCATCATTCTGACCCACCTGTGCAGGTCGGTACGCTCGCAACAACAAACGTTGCTTACAGCAGCACATGCAGTGACTAACATAAATGCTTTACTTTGACCAGATCCTGTATAACAGAACCATGGTCCAGCTTGGGATTTGTGCCTTTAGGCAGGGTATGATTAAAGACGCACACAACGCTTTGCTGGACATCCAGTCTTCTGGACGGGCCAAGGAGCTCCTGGGTCAGGGTCTGCTCATGAGGAACATGCAGGAGAGGAACGCAGAACAAGAAAAGATTGAAAAGAGAAGACAAGTGAGTCCTGCGAAAAGTGACAGTCTTCCTCCATTCGTTGAAATGCCTCTCTCAGCTGCTTAAAACAACCTTTTCCTTCCCAAACATCCGTTTTGACTTTGTCTTGTTTCTCCATGATGTTTTTAGTTCATAATGGAAAAGGGAAATAGGTGGTTTGAGGCTGATCAATTAGATGTTGTAACCAATGACATTAAATTGAGCCATTTTAGTGTGAACGCCCCTTTTAATACCTGGAAATTTACAGTAAATTGTTGCTGTATGGGGTCGAATCATTGTAAACTTGAAAAAAATATAGAAACATTGTGTTTTATAGTTTCAAATTTACTTTTTCCCCCCCTCAAATTTTCAATATTTCTTGAAGTATAAAATAGATATTTTAAATGGTACAATTTAATCGTTCTATTTCTTAATATTTCCTTTAAGTTTACTTATTTTCCCTCAAATTTACAACTTGGTTTTTCATTAAAACACCGTTCACAAAAATGTGGCTTTGAGAATTTAGTTCATTACCAATTCAATTCAATTCAATTCAATTTTATTTGTATAGCCCAAAATCACAACAACAGTCGTCTCGATGGGCTTCGAAGTAAAACATGAAATCAAAAGGATCACGAATACAAAGAGTTCAATAGAAAAATACTAAAATGAACTAACAAACTGACTAAGCTATACTGGCATCCCTGCCCTTAGACCCCCCTTCGCGGTAAGGAAAAACTCCCAAAAAAAACGGATTCCGGAAAAAACGAAGAAACCTCAGGGGTGCCCACATGAAGGAGGGATCCTCCCCCAGGACGGACAGGCGATTTACCAGAAATCTTAGAGAAGAATTAACTTATCTAAATCTACAACTACATATATAAAACTCCAGCAGACGAGCTTCATCCAGCCGTGGTTATCGGGACAGTCAAAGGCGCGAGTCGAGCCGGAGACAGGAACCACAGCCAGGTGTAGGAGCAGGAGCAGAGGCGAGGTACTCGGTCAGGTACAGAGCAGAGACGAGCCAGAGATGAGCCAGAGGCAGGATCCACAGCCAGGTGTAGGAGCAGGAGCAGAGACGAGGTACTCGGTCAGGTACAGAGCAGAGATGAGCCAGAGGCAGGATCCACAGCCAGGTGTAGGAGCAGGAGCAAAGGCGAGGTAAACGGTCAGGAACTGGAGCACGGATGAGCCAACTGGAGTCTGGAAGCACTCCCACTCCCCAGGAGGGGAGAGGAAAAGAGGGACAATACATGAATCGCACTGCACCAAACAGAGGCATGGAGAACTAAATGATAAATTATGATCAAGAATAGAGGAGAGGAAGGGTAGAAGTAAAAAAGGAAAGAGGACAGAACCCCAGTGTACCATAGTTACCCCAGCTTCAACTTCTAGCAGCCTTTTAAAAGAAATAGTTATTATTAAGTTTAATTTAAACAAACTAACATTAAGTTAAATAATCTCTGAATACTAACTAGTCTGACAATAAGCCTGTCCAAAGAGGAATGTTTTCAGTCTAGCTTTGAATGTAGAAACTGAGTCGGCCTCTCTTATATGAGCTGGGAGTTTATTCCATAAGACAGGGGCTTGGTGGCTAAACGCTCTACCTCCAACCGTACTTTTACCAATTCTAGGAACCACAAGCAGTCCTGCATTTTGCGAGCGAAGTGTTCTGATTGGTTGGTAAGGGACTATGAGGTCCTTAATATAGGACGGGGCCATTCCATGTAAGGCCTTATAGGTTAACAGGAGGATCTTGAACTTAATTCTAGAATCAACTGGGAGCCAATGGAGCGAAACTAACACAGGAGTGATGTGATCTCTTCTGCTGGTTCCAGCTAACAATCTAGCAGCAGCGTTCTGAACAAGCTGGAGACTTCTTAAGGAACTCTTAGGACACGCTGCTAACAAGGAGTTACAGTAATCCAGCCTCGACGTAACAAATGCATGGATGAGTTTTTCAGCATCACTCTTAGAAAGTATATTTCTGATCTTAGCAATATTCCGCAGGTGAAAAAAGGCAGTTCTACATGCCTGAGATATGTGAGCCTTAAATGATAAATCCTGGTCAAGTAAAACCCCAAGGTTTCTAACTGTGGAATTGGGGGCTATACTTATACCATCCAGGGAGACTATCTGAGCAGACAGAGCATCTCTGAGGTTTTTAGGACCAAGTATAATGACCTCAGTTTTTTCTGGGTTCAAGAGGAGGTAATTAATTGTCATCCAGGTCTTGATGTCACTGATGCAGGCGTTCAGTTTCTCTATCTGGTCATTCTGGTCAGGCTTCATGGATAAATACAACTGCGTATCGTCGGCATAACAATGAAAATTAATGCTGTGTTTCCTGATTATGTTTCCTAGGGGTAACATATAAAGCGTAAACAGGATCGGTCCCAAGACTGAGCCCTGTGGGACTCCATAGTTGACTCGAGTGCACTGAGAGGAATGGCCATTTACATTAACGAACTGATACCTATCAGACAGATAGGATTTAAACCACTGGAGAGCAGATCCTCTGATCCCTATGTCCTGCTCTAATCTATGGAGTAAAATACCGTGGTCGATAGTGTCAAAGGCAGCACTGAGGTCCAACAGGACCAGAATAGAAAGTAGTCCCTTTTCTGAGGCCAATAACAAGTCATTAGAGACTCTAACTAGTGCAGTTTCCGTACTGTGGTGGGGTCTAAACCCCGACTGAAAGTCTTCAAAGTGGCTGTTGTCCTGTAGGTGGCAGTAAAGCTGCTTAACTACAACTCATAAAATGTAAAAGCATCAGATGAATCCAGGTGTGACATCACCTATAAAACACGATAAACATCAGACCCACATGCTTTTACTAAAGTATCTGATTGGTCAGTTAATAACTTGAACAACTTGCAATAAAGAAAAAACGTTTTAAAAAAAGGGGGGTTTTAAACGTCATCATTCGTTGGGAAAAAATGAATGAATAGGATTAAAAAGATGTTAAGAAGATATCAGAGCAAAAATGCTTATTATGACAAATAAAATGCTTGAGTAACTGTATTTCTCAATGGAAGTCTACAGGATTTTGGCTTCTTGAACCAGTGGCTACTTCCTAACAGGGAGGGGTTAAGCTGTCCATCGTTTATACTAGTGTTTTTCAACCTTTTTTGAGCCACGGCACTCTTTAACCTTGACAAAAATCTCGCGGCACATCAGCATCCAAAAAAAAAAGCAGAAACTCATAGTCTGTATTGATCTACAACCCCCCCCCTGCGCGAATTTTTGTGATAGGTGTGGCAGAAAAAGCAGGAAGTTCCAGCTGTTTTTTTCTAAAAGATGAAATAAAAGTTAAGTTAGAAAATATAAAAACTGTTTGATTTTTGTTTGTTGTGGCTTCAAGACGTTTAACAGGTAAGATTCATTGTACGCTTTAACCCAATGCATCAGGGGAGATGTAGTGTGAAAACTGCCGCAAAAGGGCAGACAGACTTGCGTCTCTGAGCTTCATTGTTTTGTTCACTTGTTCCACGGTCTGACACCGGATTCTGTGGAAAGCTACACCGCTAAACACGAGCTTTAGCTGGTATTTCTGTTGGAACTGGGAGACTTTTTGAGCTAAATTGGAACAAGGAAGTTAAGACTTTAACCACTTCTGATTGGTCAGACTTATGACATGTGATTAAGCCTTCAAGAATGATTGGCGGAGACAGTTAAAGGGGCGGGACTTTGCCGCAAAAAGCTTTATTTGTAGCTAAATGGCGGTACCGTCATTCTTATCAAAATGTCTTTAATAGAATTAAATAAACACAAAGAAAAATAATTTTCTGATCTTTTATACTCCTAACTACTCAGTGTTTTATCAGGGCCTGTTTGGATGAACACAGAGCTGATTTCTTGGAGATGGGAAATGTTTTTAGATCAGTTAATGAGTGCAATGTCCCATGGCACACTTGACCATCTCCCACGGCACACTGGTTGAAAAACACTGGTTTATACAATTTATGTTAATTATTCAAACTGGGGCCATCTAGTGGCCAACTGAAGCGATTGTAACCTCTCAGTTGTTGGTCTGGTATTTTGATTCTTCTCCTAATTATTTCAGAATAAAACGTTAAAATCAGACACAATAAAACAAAGACACTTTAAAGGATTGTGGCTAAATGATTCACCAGGTCGTGATGGACGTTAAAAACCGCCTGACAGATTTCGCTTTCCATGGCAGGTTCCCTTCCACATGCACATCAACCTGGAGCTGCTGGAGTGCGTGTACCTGGTGTCAGCCATGCTGTTGGAAATCCCTTACATGGCTGCACACGAGTTCGACGCTCGACGCAGAATGATCAGCAAGCAGTTCCATCACCAGCTCAGGGTGGGGGAGAGGCAGCCGCTGCTAGGTAACTGCCGATGCCGGGTGTACCGCACAGACGAAACAAATGTGTTCTTCTCTCACTGTGGGTCTGCTTATCCTCCAGGACCCCCAGAGAGTATGAGGGAGCACGTGGTGGCGGCCAGCAAAGCCATGAAGATGGGCGACTGGCGTACCTGCCACTCATTTATCATCAACGAGAAGATGAACAGCAAAGTGTGGGACTTGTTCCCGGAGACGCAACGAGTGCGAGAAATGCTCGTCAGGTAGATTTCCCTCCTATTTTAGAGCGGACTTCCTCTCTTGGTGGCCATCCCTCTTTTATTTAGTTTTTTTTCTTTTCAGGAAAATCCAGGAGGAGTCTCTGAGGACCTATCTGTTCACATACAGCAGTGTGTACGACTCCATCAGGTCAGGGACGGATTTTCTCCCCAAAAAAAATGTTTTAGACAAAAATGGCAATTGCTGAGTGGTTTTAACAATTGTCTCTGTCCTTCAGCATGGAGATTCTGTCTGAAATGTTCCAGCTGGAGATGCCCACAGTTCACAGCATCATCAGCAAGATGATCATCAACGAGGAGCTGATGGTGACTTTAGCTTTCTGTCTCGCGTTGATGATATTTGTGTCACGCCGTAACTGCTTTTGTTTTGTTTATCACAGGCTTCCCTGGACCAGCCCACACAGACGGTGGTCATGCACCGCACAGAGCCCACCTCCCTGCAGAACATGGCTCTGCAGCTGGCAGAGAAGCTGGGCAGCTTGGTGGAGAACAACGAGCGCGTCTTCGACCTCAAACAGGGAGTCTATGGAGGCTACTTCAACAGAGGTGTGCCCAGATCCCACGCTTCAGCTCCGCCATGATGCTTTTCAGTTTTTAGTTGTTCCGGAAAGCTGCAATAACCGGCTGTTACTTCATTTAAGACGTCTAAGACACTACATTTCATTAGGTTGTGTTCATATGTACATTAGTACATGCTGGAAAAGTACTTCTAATGCAGAAAACCGGAGATTTATATATTGCTCAGTCTGGTGCAGCATTTTTGCATTAAGCCTCGTCCTTTCCTTTGTGGAATTAATCCTCAGTTTAATCCACCAAGAATAAACAGAATTCCTCGATTTTTGCTTTAAAAAGAAAGAAAAATTCTTTGTTTTACAGATCAGAAAGGTGGCTACCAGCAGAAGCAGTCCTACCAGAGAGGTATGTTGAGCCCAACAAAGTCTAAAGTAAAAAACTTCAAATTGATTTAGTTTGTTCAACTCTGCAAAGCACAGACTCAAAACTCTGAAAGCATGTGTTTGATTGTTCTCCTCTCTGCGTGGTCACAGATCAGAAAGGTGGCTACCAGCAGAAGCAGGGAGGCTACCAGGGTGGCTACCAGGGTGGCTACCAGGGTGGCTACCAGGGAGGCTACCAGGGTGGCTACCAGGGTGGCCACCAGGGAGGCTACCAGGGAGGCTACCAACGAGGCGGCTACAGGAATCAAAACCAGAGCAACTATTGAGCTTTTTCAGTCCTCATTCCAGTACAACAGCAGGAGCTTTTGACCGCAGAAACCTTCACCCCCTTACCCCAAATCAGCTGCGCAGCGATTAAACAGCCACTGTTTGGACAGAAAGTACACGGAGGCCGGTAGCATGGCATTTCTCCACAAACATGTCTGCTAGTTACTTAATAAAGAATAAAAGGAGTCTGAGGTTCTGTTTTTTACTGAGCGACACGGTCAGGCTTGGACAGTTTGACGAAGCTGAGGAGGAAATGGATTTTTTAATTTTCAGCAGTTTTACAGTTGTAGATGTAAGTTGGTAAAGGTTTGAGTTTTTCTTATATACACAAAAAGAAATATAAGAAAAGCAGCGAAACAGTGACAGAAATTAAATGTGGATATTTATCTTTTTTTTTTAAACTAACTAGGCTGGATAGGAGGACAATATCTAGACGCCCAGATTTCCTTTAAAAAAACATGCGAGGTAGTAGAATTCTTCAAAAGTGCCTTTACACATCATTTAGGAATTAATGATGGATTATAAATGAGTACCGGTAATTAAAGCCAAAACCACCTCAATGGTAGTTTTTCAAAATAATGGCTCAGAGCCGGGGTTTGCAACCTTCAACACTTAAACATCCATTTCTTCCTGACTACAACCCAGTCTGAGCTACTACTTCAGTAGAGAAATTTAAAAAAAAAAAAAAATTTAAATTTCTTTTTGTAAATGTTGCGATAACTAAAAATTAACTTATTTTTGCATTAAAAAAAACGTTATCATTAAAAGAAATTTACGGTGTTCTTTGAAACATGAAATGGGTTAAACTTTTGACCAAGGTTCACATGACTTCAAAATAAGTCGCCCTGAACCACAGGATCATCTCCATGCAGCAAAACAGTTTACCGGTATTTCTTTGTTGTTGGTGCATCGCAGCCAGAAATCCACTACAATCTGATCTGATTCGCTGATCACATTATCTATGGTACACGGTACTCAAATATCTGTCAAGATGATCAACATTGGTAAACTAAGAAGCCTAGTAAAATATTATGGCTACTCCAATTAGGAGAAATATGCTTGAATGAACTTTGACTTATCTTAGCTGGTTAGTTTCACTTGATGCACTGTAGTACAAAAAAATCTTACTTTTTGAGACGTAAAGAAGGAGACACAGGATGCAGACTGAAAGCCTTCACTCTTAAATGCAGTTTTATAAAATGTGTCCAATGTGGGTCAAGAAATGTTTCTCCTGGAGGGAGCTTCAAAGACAAATGAAGGAAAGAAAGCAAAGCTCAGGGGGCTTATTCTATTTTTTTATTTATTTCAAAACTACAAAAAGATGCTTCAAGTAGAGACTTTCTTGATTTTTTTTGTAAGTTTTCAGAATCTATACCACTTCTTTAGTTGTGTAACCACGTAATAGTAAACATAATTCTTGTGATATCTGTTGCGTAAAAATGGAAACAGAACAATTTGTCCACCAAATTCAAAAATGTCCAGTAAAACCACAGTTAAGGTATTTGTATGTTTTAAAAAGTTAATCTAAAAATTTTCATTTCATAGATTTGTACTCTTTGCAAGCTTTTACTACATCTAGATTTTGATCTCAGCATCATTCCCACATACTAGATTTGGTTATCTCCACCCCACTTTTATTTTCCATTAGCTACCCCCCCCCCCCCCCCCTCAGAATCCCCCCAACTCTATGTTTGAACTCCCTCCTCAACAAATCCCTCTCTTTGCGAATTCCCTGCAGCACCGTGCGGTTCTCCTGAGCCCGGCGCACCAGGTAAGGGATGGTGTCGTCCACTGAACCGTACGGCACCGACTTGTACACGGCGTAGCCCTCCTTAGCTGATGGAAGAGGAGCGAAGGCATGAAATGTGAGGCAAAAAAGTATTACTCAGCCACGAATCGTGCAAGATCTCCAACTTAAAAAGTTGAGAGAGGCCTGTCATTTTCATTGTAGGTATACCGGAACTATGAGAGACAAAACGAGAAAAACAACCTAGATAATCACAATGTCTGATTTTTAAAGAACTTCTTTGGAAATTATGGTGGAAAGTAAGTATTTGGTCAATAACAAAAGTTCAACTCAATACTTTGTTATATACACTTTGTTGGCAATGACAGCAGTCAAACGTTTTCTGTAAGTCATCTAAACTGTTGCTGGTATTTTGGCCCATTCCTCCATGCAGATCTCCTCTAGAGCAGTGATGTTTGGGGCTGTCGCTGGGGAACACAGACTTTCAACTCCCGCTAAAGATTTTCTATGGGTTTGAGATCTGGAGACTGGCTAGGCAACTCCAGGACTTTGAAATGCTTCGTATGAAGCCACTCCTTTGTTACCCGGACAGTGTGTTTGGGATCGTTGTCATGCTAAAACATCCAGCCATGTTTCATCTTCAATGTCCTAGGTTTTCAAACTAACGATACATGGCCCCATTCATTCATTCTTTTGCTGTAAAACAGACCCAAAGCATGATGTTTTACTGTAGGTATGATGTTCTTTGGATGCAACTCTGCATCCAAAGAACTGCAACCCAATCCTCTTCTGGGTCATCTAAATGTTCTCTAGCAAACTTTAGACGGGCCTGCACATGGACTGGCTTTAACAGGGGGACATGTCTGGTACTGCAGGATTTGAGTCCTTGGCAGTGTAGTGTGTTACTGGTGGTAGTCTTTGCTACTTTGGTACCAGCTCTCTACAGGTCATTCACTAGGTCCCCCCATGTAGTTCTGAGATTTTTGCTCACCGTTCTTGTCATCATTTTGACCCCACGGGGTGAGATCTTGCAGGGAGCCCCGGAGATTATCAGGGTTTTTGTATGTCTTCCATTTCCTAATAATTGCTCTCACAGTTGATTTCTTCACACCAAGCTGCTTCACCTATTCCAGTCTTCCCAGTCTGGTGCAGATAAACAATTTGGTTTCTGGTGTCCTTAGACAGCTCTTTGGTCTTGGCCACAGTGGAGTTTGGAGTGTGTGTTTGAAGTTGTGGACAGGTGTGTTTTATATAGACAACCGGCTCAAACAGGTGCCATTAATACAGGTAACAAGTGAAGGACAGAGGATCCTCTTACAGAAGAAGTTACAGGTCTGTGAGAGAGAAATCTTGCTTGTTTGTAGGTGACCAAATACTTATTTTCCACCATGATTTCCCAAATCTTCTTTCTCTTTCGGCTTTTCCCATCAGGGGTCGCCACAGCGATTCATCCTTTTCCACCTCACTCTATCATGAACATCTTCTACCCTAACGTTAGCCAACTTCATGTCCTCTGTTAAGACATCCATATATCTCCTCTTTGGCCGTCCTCTTGCCCTCCGGCCAGGCAGCTCCATCTCCAACATCCTTCTACCAATATATCCACTATCCCTCCTCTGAACATGTCCAAACCATCTCAGTCTGGCTTCTCTGACTTTGTCGCTAACACAGGCAACATGAGCCGTCCCTCTGATGTACTCGTTCCTTATCCTGTCAAACCTGGTCACTCCTAAGGAGAACCTCAACATCTTCATCTCTGCTACCTCCATCTCAGCCTCTTGTCTCTGTCTCACTGCTACCGTCTCTAACCCATAGAGCAGAGCTGGTCTCACCACTGTCTTGTACACCTTTCCTTTGAGTCTTGCTGGCACTTTTCTGTCACACAACACTCCTGACACTTTCCTCCAACCGCTCCAACCTGCCTGCACTCGCCTCTTCACCTCTTTTCCACACTCTCCATCACACTGAACTGTTGACCCCAAGTACTTAAACTCCTGCACCTTCTTCACCTCAGCCCTCTGTAACCTAACGCTTCCACCTTGATCCCTCTCGTTCAGACACATGTATTCTGTCTTACTACGACTGACCTTCATACCTCTTCTTTCCAGAGCAAACCTCCACCTCTCTAGCTGTTCCTCCACCTGCTCTCTACTCTCACTGCAAATTACGATGTCATCCGCAAACATCATTGTCCAGGGAGATTCCTGTCTGACCTCGTCTGTCAGCCTGTCCATCAGCATAGCAAACAAAAAAGGACTCAAAGCTGATCCTTGGTGTAGTCCCACCTCCACCTTGAACTCCTCTGTCTGACCTACAGCACATCTCACCACCGTCATACTTCTCTCATACATGTCCTGAACTACTCTGACATACTTCTCTGCCACTCCAGACGACCTCATACAGTACCACAGCTCCTCCCTCGGCACCCTGTCATACGCCTTCTCTAAATCTACGAACACACAATGCAGCTCCTTCTGACCTTCTCTGTACTTTTCCATCAACATTCTCAAAGCAAAAATGGCATCAGTGGTGCTCTTACGGGGCATGAAACCATACTGCTGCTCACAAATCTCCACCTTCTTCCTAAGCCTGGCTTCCACTACTCTTTCCCACAGCTTCATTGTGTGGCTCATCAACTTTATTCCTCTATAGTTGCTGCAGTTCTGCATGTCACCCTTGTTCTTAAAGATCGGGACCAGAACGCTTCTCCTCCATTCCTCAGGCATCTTCTCACTCTCTAAAATCCTATTGAACAACCTTGTTAGAAATTCCACTGCTGTCTCTCCTAGGCACTTCCATACCTCCACAGGTACGTCATCAGGACCAACGGCCTTTCCGCTCTTCATCCTTTTCAGAGCCTTCCTAACCTCATCCTTTCCAATCTCTGCTACTTCCTGCTCCACAACAACCACATCTTCCTCCCTTCTTTCCCTGTCATTTTCCTCGTTCATCAGCTCCTCAAAATACTCCTTCCATCTTTTCTGTACACTCTCCTGGGTTGTTAGCACCTTTCCATCTCTGTCCTTAATCACCTTTATCTGTTGCACGTCCTTCCCATCTCTGTCTCTCTGTCTGGCTAGCCTGTACAAGTCCTTCTCTCCTTCCTTTGTGTCTAACCTGTCATATAGCTCATCGTAAGCTTTCTGTTTGGCCTTTGCCACCTCTCTTTTCACTCTACGCTGCGCTTCCTTGTACTCCTGTCTACCTTCCTCAGTCCTTTCTACATCCCACTTCCTTTTAGCCAACCTCTTCCTCTGGACGCATTCCTGTACTTCCTCATTCCACCACCAAGTCTCTTTACCGTCTTTCCTCTTTCCAGATGACACACCTAGCACCTTCCTACCTGTTTCCCTGATAATCTCTGCTGTAGTTTTCCAGTCCTCTGGAAGCTCATCCTGACCACCCAGGACCTGCCTCAACTTCTGCCTAAATTCCTCACAAGTTTCTTCATTCTGTAGCTTCCACCACTTGGTCTTCTTTTCTGTTTTCCCTCTCTTCTTCTTCCTGACCTCCAGAGTCATTTTACACACCACCATGCGGTGCTGTCTGGCTACACTCTCTCCTGCCACCACTTTGCAGTCATTAACCTCTCTCAAATGACCTCGTCTACATAGGATGTAGTCCACCTGAGTACTCCTACCTCCACTTCTGTATGTCACTCTATGTTCCTCTCTCTTCTGGAAGTAAGTGTTGACTACAGCCATTTCCATCCTCTTCGCAAAGTCCACCACCATCTGTCCCTCCAGATTCCTTTCCTTCACACCAAACCTGCCCATCACCTCCTCATCACCTCTGTTGCCCTCACCAACATGCCCATTAAAGTCTGCTCCAATAACAACTCTCTCTCCTCTGGGAAAACTCTCTATGACCTCATCCAACTCACTCCAGAATCTCTCCTTCACTTCTAACTCACAGCCAACCTGTGGCGCATACCCACTGACTACATTCACCATCACCCCTTCAATTTCTAACTTTAGGCTCATCATCCTGTCTGAGACTCTTTTCACCTCTAGAACACTGTTCACAAACTCCCCCTTCAGAATCACTCCTACCCCGTTTCTCTTCCTATCAACACCATGATAGAACAGTTTGTATCCTCCTCCAATACTACGTGCCTTGCTGCCCTTCCACCTTGTCTCCTGCACACACAGTACATCTACCTTCCTTCTCTCCATCATGTCTGCCAGCTCTCTGCCTTTCCCTGTCATTGTGCCAATGTTAAGAGTCCCTATTCTCAAACCTATGTTCCTGCCTTTCCCCTTCTCTCTCTGGCCACGGACCCTTCTGCCTCCCCTCTTTCTTCCACCAACAGTAGTCAAATTTCCACCGACACCCTGTAGGTTAACAGCATCGGTGGCGGTCGTTGTTAACCCGGGCCTCGACCGATCCGGTATGTCTAAAGTGTTGTGGATGATTCGCATGGTTATTTTGGCAATTTTTACGCCGGATGCCCTTCCTGACGCAACCCTCTCTATTTATCCGGGCTTGGGACCGGCACAGAAGTTACTGGCTTGCAACCCCTGTGGCTAGATTCCACCATGATTTCCCAAATAAATTACTAAATTCTGACATGTTTTTCTGTTTTTTTTTATAATCTTATTTTGTCTCTCATAGTTGAGGTTTACCTATGATGACAATTACAGGCCTTTCTCATCTATTAAACCCTTGTGCTATCCTAGGCACTTTAACATTGGGAGTTGGGTCATCTAGACCCACTAGACAGTGCTCTGAACCTTTTTTCTTCAATGATTCTTCATCTTCAATGGTGTCCATGGATTACACGAAATCCTCTTCACCTTTATCCACCTTTGTCATGGTCGGAATAACATGTCAATGTAATGGTGGGGTCATAGGATAGCACAAGGGTTAGGTGAGAGAAATTGCACAATTGGTGGCTGACTCAATATTTCTGTTCTCCACTATATGTCTTTAAAAGTAAAAAAAATAAGAAGTTAAAAATGTCAGACTTAAGTCTTACCCAGTGTGAGGGAGACATAATCACACATGCCCAGCAGTTGACCGAAACACACCGAGCCTCGGTCTTTGTCGATGTGCAGCTCCTCCATCCTGGAGATGGAATACCAACAACCAGGAGGGTTTGAAGTTTGGCTTTTTTAAGAGGTCAGAAGTGATGACCACCTCCTGTGTCAGTAATAATTCCACTTGCTATCCATAAATGTTTGAAACATATGCTTTTAATTGAGTAGATGAGATTTATTTGGATGGCAAATTTTAAAATGGATTTAGTCATATTTAATATTTTTTCCTCAATCACCAGTTAGAGATCTTAGATAAAGTTGGACAAAACTAGTAAAGCTTCAAGCATATTTCTGTTCAATTTTAATATTAAAAATATTTATATTCAGTTTGAGCGCATTCTTTTATTACAAATCCTGAGCATGTTTTGAAAAAAATCTAAATTTGGTCAAAAGAAGTACAAAGAAAAGGTGCAATCACTCAATGCAATGAGGAAACATCCTGTTTTCAATTGTTTATGAGAAAATTCGTAGAGGAATTTATAGTTTCTGTGCACTTATTTTAAATAACTTCTGTTCATTAGTCTTTTACAAACCGTTTGGCAGCTCGTCTCACTGACTCCTCATTGTGTGAGGCCACTATGATCCGGTAGCGCTCAGGATTCTGGGAAATGGTCCTCAGCATCACATCCAAGCAGCCGTTGTAGCTGCAAACAAAAGTGATGTTCGATTCCACCAAATTAAGTTAGTTGAAAAGCCTTCACACAACCTTAACCTTAAAATTCCGTTCACCCAAATTGACTCCACAATGTTGATGTATTTCTTAAAAAGATCATTTCATGTCTTATTGTGAGTAAACCCACCTGTCATTGGTGTCCTCCCAGCTTTGATGGATTGGGTCGACGCGTCCCTCTTTCTCCGCCAGCTTCCTCTCTTTGTCCATGTAAGCTCCTCGCACCAGCTTCACGCCCAAACAGAAACCTTCCCGTTTGGACAAACTCAGAGCCTCCAACAGCAGAGATCTGGACTCCTGAACGTCAGCACAAACAGACAGGACTTTATCTGGGTGAGAACACAACTTTTTATTTAAAAAAAGGAAGATTACTCTAAATGTAGAAACATTCTCCATCTACGTACCTTCAGATAACACTGATACGTGTTCCAAATCCAAGCACTATCCCTGTTGTACTTCTTCATCATCGCCATGGTGACCAGAGACAGGGCGGGGTTCATGTATGTGTACTCAGCATCCACCAGGACTCGAACGTTATTTATACTTGCCTTTAAAAAAAAGGCTAAACTCAGATAACATTTGAATTTCTATTTTTAGAATTGTTTGATATGAATACTTATAAGCAATGAAATAATGGATATTAGTTTACAATAAAATAACACAAAATAAAAAATATATTTTTTAAATTTTTCTCTAAAAATACGTTTTAGTAAATGCTGTTTTGTACATTATTTAATGAATTTAAGGAATAATTTAAAACATTAAGAAACAATGATGTAAAAAAGGTATACAAAATAAATTGGGCACAGTACAGGCATGCTGAAACGCTTTAATTTAAGGTTTTTATTTATTTACTATTCATTCAAATGACTTTATATTGACAGTTTTGGAGAAAAAAACAGATTATTGACCTAAACAGTCACAAAGTTCTAAGTTTTATGGTGTTACCTTTGCTATTTTGTCAAGTCTCTGCAGGCCGTGCATCAGGTGAGTGCCCTCTTTTTGGTCCAAACCAGGGAAGGTAACGTGCTGAAAACGGTTGTTTCCAGTAAAATCATTTTATGTCTTAATCATATGCGCTATAAAATATACAGAGAAAGAAAACTGTGTGACAGTATTTACTGGGTTGTGGATTTACCTCTCCGTCCATGGCTCTGACAAGCAGATCTAGATCGTACGGTTGTTGCGCAATGACGGCTGTGAGTTTCACCTTTGACACAAGCAACGCATGCCGATCAGTGAGAACCAGCAAACAAAGTTGGAGAAAACCTTCAGACAGGGTCATGGTAAAGTGATCAGGATTAAGCTGGAGCAGCTGCAGGCACAGCAAACAGCAAAATGTGAAATCTTATCTGTTTTTCCCACAAAGATAAAGCTGAAGGTCTTCAGAGTTGTTCTGTGTGTCAGCCTCTGGGTGACGCTTCACTCGGTCTGCACCACTTAATTGTTGATTTTTTTTTTCCCCATTAAAAAAGCTCTGCAAAGTGTGAGGTGGGGGAGCGTGGCCTTACACACAGCTCTGGGTTGAGCAGAGCCGTGACCTTTAGCTGCATCATTGGGTCTTTGCACCAGGCGTTGCTGTGGGACATCCGCACACACTCCAGCATGATCGCCATGTTGTCGTCGTACCGTCTCTCCCTAAAGACCATGAACCAGAAGAAGTGTCCAGGAATTAACTCTAAGCTTCAAAAGGTGTCTGATGGTGATTTTATACATGAATTTCTTTTAGATTTCTTTTCTTTTTTTTACTGCAGGCATACTCATTTAAGAGGAAATACTACAAGCCTTTTGATCCCTTTAGCTAGGTAACCAACTAACTACACAACTGCGTATTGCCATTGAGGAAGTAATGCACACAATCACTGTCTTTATTTATGTGTTCTCTAAATGTGCTCTACTGTTTGGTCGAGCAACCAATTAAAGGGTTAAAAAACGTTTTTGCAAAAACAAAAGGCTGGGATTATATAAATTAAATCAATTATTCAAACTCATTTTGATTAATCAAAGTCTATTTGAGAATGTTATGATTAATTGATTTAATATGTTGCATGTCCTGCCCACATAATGATTAAGATTAGGAGCAATTCTAATGTCAAGAAAATAGCAACATTTCTTTACCTTTAATTTAAATTTAATATAATAGATTTAATAAATCTATGTATTTTTTTCTTTGTTTTTATTGCTGAAAGTTGCTTGAAATAAACCCAATCAATCAAGACTTTTAAAGAATATTTGTTAGGTTCAGTAATTTTATCAGTTTCCAAATACTTGACCAAACGTCTGACCAAAGGTTTCAAAACTTTTAGGATTTACTCAGAATGATCAATGTTGCTTTGAAAGGGGAACTCTGTGGGTATGACACTAAGTGGATTAACAGAACCAGAACAAAATGTTGAAAAGGCTCAGTCAGACCCGGTGCTCTCTCCGAGGTCTTCCTCCATAGGGACAGCCAGCATGGGCCTCAGTCCCAACAGGCTCATCTTCTCCATGGATTGAGAGATCTCGCTTTCGTTCTCGCCGGCTACAAACTGAGCGTAAACTGTGGGCCGCAGCAGCAAGGAGAAGGCCTTTCTTCCGAGAATGCTGCGCGCTGTGGACATAAGCTGGAAAGAAAAACAGGAGGTTAGACAGGCTGAGATTTCAGGAATTAGAGATATAAGTAGTTTAATTTACAGAGGTCACATGATGTCACCTTTCCACAGTTGTTGACCAACACTGGAAATGAGCAAAGACGGAAGACGGTCAAAGCCCGGAGCAGCTCTCTCAAACTCTTCACCCTGAAGGCGCTGGGATCCTCAAAGTTCAGAGCAGTGGGATGAAGCTCCGCCTGTTTGAACCCAACTGTCCTGGAGGCTGCGGTACCCAGGAGCCTCAGTGGCGAGAGGTGAAATGAAGATGGGCTCAAACGAGAGCACAACATCTTCGAAGGCCTCTGAGGTAATTGTGCTAAATAAAACAAATAGCTGATGGTTCTGTTCAAGGAAAAGACATGTTACTTGTTAAAGTCCCACTCCAATCAGCCTTTGATCTTGTGTAAAAGCGGTGGTCTTTTAATTATGATTATGCTGTTTTTACCCAAAATGTAAGAAAAAACAGTTGTTTATAGGACATAGTTTCTGCAGAGTGGCAGTAGTTTATTAGAAATTTGCCTCTGAGATTCATTAGAAAGTGTCCTGAAATGTGATGCAATTTACCGACAGACCAGAACAAACCTTCACTGCTACAGCTGTCATGCTGGAAGGAATCTTCCTTCCATCCCATGAGAAGCATTTTAAGCCATCAAAAGACAAGCAACTATGATCTGAGTTCATGAGTGACCGTTAAAAAAAAACGGAGTAAATATCAGGCGGAACCCTGAAGCAATCAACTCTTTTTCATTTCAACCGACACAAAGGCATACAATTGAAATCCCATTTAACATTTGGTCATTTTTCACTGTCCAGTTCAGCGTTTTTCTTATAGAAGCATACATATTATGCTTTGGCAATCTTTGGGATAATTTTGCATTTTCTTCTTACAGAACTCTTACAAAAACATTGAAATTTCAACGATTTCTTTCTTAGATCTATGCGAATCATTTGCTTTGGAAAAAGACACATTGCAAAAGCTAAGAAAATATATATATTTTAAAATGCCAAAGCACAGTTTTTCAAAAATGTTGTGAAAAGCAGACAAAAAATATTTACCATTAGTCATCTTTCCTTATCTTTGACGTGCTTCCTTAAAATCCAGTTGAATCTGACTATAAAATCTAAAGAGTGAAAGTTTCTGCAGGCTGCATATCAGAGTCTGTCAGAATGTGGAGAGTTTTTGATCCTATGGACCCTCAGACCCTGACCTGCGGTTGATCGCTCGTGTGCTGCGTCATTCACTGTTCAGGGACTCAGCCGGACCTTTCCGGTTTGTTTCTGTCTGTTCAAGAAGTAGACGAATAAACAACGTTGAACAGAAAAAAAAGAAAATGTTCTAAAACAATGAGATGACAAAATTGAACATAAATGAATTAACTTTTGATTTGAATATACATTTTAAATGTTAACATAAATTTGTTTAGGCACAATTTCTGAATGTTCACTGAAAGAGCTGAAACATTTTTGATTAATAATAAGATAGTTGAATTTAAAAAATGTTCCTTTAATTATAAGTTTAAAAAGGGAACAGCTTGGAAAGACAGGAAGGACTCAGCTAAAAAGAAGAAACCTTAAAATCAGTCAAATCAGTCAAATCTAGTAAAGTTTTCTTTAAAGAATCAAAATAATTTAATCGGGGTTCTTGCCAAATTCTTCTTTTTTGTCTTACTTTCTTTGTCACTATATTCTTTCTTCTCCTTTTAAAAGAAAACAAATCAACAGAACAGTTTTGTTAAAACCCTTTCAATTATTATCTGCTGTTTTTATATCTGTCATTTTTTTTAAATGGCTTTTCATTGTTAATTTTACCTCAACAAACCTTTGGATATTAATAGTCGTTTCTTTATTTTGTCCCAAATCTCATTTTTAAATCGTACTTTTACTTTGAAAATTCATCAACATAGGACAAAGTAAAAACCAAAACAACAAAACTTTTAAAAAAAAACATCTTATTTATTAAACTTAAAGCAGAAATTTTCACATATATACAAATTAGCATAAGATTAATTAAAGTATTCATGCACAATTCCCATTCCAAGTACAATGATTTGCTTTTCCTACTTCTATGTTTTGCTACATTGTGGCAATAAAAAATAACGGTCCTTTTTTTTGCGTTGTCAGTCTTTTGTAAATTCTCTGATGGTTCCACTGAGGTGCAGATGTCTCCGCAGGCTTTACCGATAGAGAGGCCTGAAGGGGATGCTCAGGGAGGAGTGAGGATCCAGACGCAGAGGGTATGATGGGAAGGCAGTGTAGAGGGTGGGAGGAGGGGTGGGGGAGGACAGGGAAGCTGGATGGTGCAGTACCACTTCAGGGCGATATGTCAAAGGGGGAGGGTGGGCGATGACACCTGGAGGATATGAGCAGGTGGAGGAGGAGGCAGATGGATGAGGCAGGCTTTGAGGATAAGCTCCAGCAGCACAGGCAGACGGCTGAAACGAGGAAGATCTAACCAAGCAAGAGGCGGCTTGGAAGGAGGGGGGAGGGAGGGAGGAAGATGCGTGGGTAAAAGAGCAAGGAGGGAAGGTGGAAGTGTGGGAGTTAGATGAGGCTTGGTGGGTCAGATTGGGGAGGTGCAGGGTGGGGCTTGGAGACAAACTCGGATATGGGAGAGTTTGCATCTGAGGGGGAATGGAGGGGTAAGAGCAGGACGAGAGGGCGCTGTGGGAGCATGGTAGAGATGGAGGCTGGTGGATGAGGGGTTGAGTGACAGCTGAAGGAGGATCTGGATTTGTGGGCGGGACATTTGGATAAGTAAAAGCTGTTGATGTCTGGTCGCTGGGTGGATTATCGCCGTGGAAAACGGCTTCACCCAGATAGAACTGGTGGGGCTGTGAATTATTGCAAATCTGAAGATTTGACTGGCAGGAGGCAGGAGGGGCAGGAAAGGAGGCAGGAGTCTGGGGGCTGACAGCCTCTGGCATGATGTGGTAATTAGTGGAGGAGGGCGTGGAGGAGGATGAGACGAGGGGCAGCGGGGAAGAGGCGGAGTCAGAAAGGGGTGGAGTTGGGAAGTTGAATGAGGTCTGCTGCAGGGCAGGAGTGTTAGGGTGATCAGGGCCAGATGAGAGAGAGAGGGGAGGATAGTTGAGGGAGTTCTGAGGCCCCGAAGTGTCAGAGGAGTCTGGGGCATGGGGCGAGGGGAAGGAGGAGGACGTCTGAGGAAGAGGAGCTGAAGGAAAAGAGGAGGAGTTGTCTTGAGTAGCACAAAAAGCGTAGGCTTGTTCCGCCATCGCCTCTGATCTGTGATGGAGAAGAACGAAAAAATTATGTCCATGCAAGTTCAGAAGTTACTTCTTGACGTTGTATGACACTAATTCGCGACAAACCATTAAATCCTGAACTCAAACTAATTTAGCATCACCTTGAACAAAGACGAATATCATTTTTTTTTAAATTGGAAATAAATTCAGGCATGAAATGGTTGATAAGAAAGTAATCAAATGTTCAAATTCAACAAAAAACGGAACAATCAAAAGTAAAACGATGATTTTTAATGCAAATTTGTGCAAACATTTATTTGGTTCAGCTTCTTACAATCTAAGAAATCCTACTATTTCAATTGCAAATGATTCAATATTCTACCTGCATCCAAACTGCCATAATTCATAATGTTTGCCTTCTAAAAGTTTCAAATAAATAAAGTCAGCTGTAGAGAATTATGTTTTTGAAAAGTTTAATCTATTAGCAAAAAAAAGTCAGTGGCCAACACTTATCTCCATGTTTTTTTCACAAAAATTAATGAGTTGTTAGAAATTCAAGATGCCTCCAGGTACCAGATGCTGCAACTAAAACAATTCCAACTGACAGAAACTATTGAAGTGATGTTATTAATGATGTGAAATAAGTCCAAAACTCTTACCCCAATGGCAGATCTTCCTTAAATAAGCAAAAAACGATCTGCCAATGGAGTAAGAAAAACAGATTGACCAAGAAATCTTACTTTAAGAAAATAATTCTGGTCGCTAAGACATGTTTTCTTACAGTAACAATTTTCTGCTATTTAAAAGCGTTTAATTAAGTAAGACTCTTTTCCTTGAAACAAGGATTTTGAAAGATTTAATTTTCTTGTGGCTGAAACATCATTTAGACCCAGCAAGTGTGCAGAAAGCAGAGTGTTTCAAAAGCCACTGCAAATGTTGAAATTGAGGACATAAACCAACACAAACATGTGTTCAAGACTCTTTGAACTACCTTTCAATCATCCTCTCTGCCTCTTCATTTTCTTGTCTTTCTTGCATTCTGTGGTTCATTGCAATACCGATATCAGACATCCCCGAGGCTAGGAAACTCTGGCCCAGGTCCAGCGACTGGTCATGGGCCAGCACGTCCTGATAGGAAGCCTCGCCAGCTTTGAAGACGCAGCGGGGCTCAGGTGGTTGAGGCAGAGAGGCCAAGCCGAGCGCCTGCAGGTCCGTCCTGGGGCTCGTGGGCTCTGGCAGAAACTCAGCAGAGTCACAGTTTGCTGAAAGAAAAAGAAGAACAAACAGATTTTAGAATGATACGTTTAAAGACCCAAACCGATGAAAATTGTATTTTTAATATGTTCTTGTGGCATTTTTCTGATGATGAAGGACATGTATAAAGAAAATTAAGCCTAAAATTAAATTTGAGTATTTCTTTATTCAAATCACTGTGAATCAGGAGCAGACAAAAAAATGCAGTTGGAAAAAGAGGATATTTGTGACGTAAATATTACACTGCGTGATCTAAGTGATGCATCCACTTGTAGACAGTTAGATCTGTTTATGTCGTCGTTTTCCTTGTCAGACCTGGTATCAGGCTCTAAACTGTACGGCTGGATAGCGCCAATATTGCTCGCCATTTTTCTTACACCGGTAACGTTAGGTTGGGGGTGCGAGGGGCTGTAAGCTAGCGGGAGAGGCCATAAATAGTTCTCAGTTAAGTAAGCTGTGCATATGACAATACAAAGGATTCTGATTCAGTTATGTGGATGACAGGAAGGGGGGCAGTGTTGCTCCGGGCCAACTGTCCAGCCCACAATCTCTGATAAATTACTGCTGCTCTGCAGAAACTATGTCCCAGAAAACCACACAGGTTTTTAGATTTTGGCCAAAAATCTCATAATCATAATTAAAAATAAAACCAATCAAAAGATGATTGAACTCTAAGTAAACACTCACCGTTCTCCAAAGTGTCCTTCAGGTTTACAACTTTGCGCTTTTGTCTTGCATCTCTTTGTCTGTCAAAGACATTGATTTCAGTGTTGAAAAATACAAGAATTTGCCTAAATTCCCTTGTTTTGTTTGTTTGTTTTGGTTAATAATTACCGTTTGCTGTTCATGCCGTCCTCTCTGAAGCCTTTAGCGAAGGGGTTGGAGTTGATCTTTAGGTCTGTGATCTGAAAATACAGTTCTTGTTAGTTCTTGGTATCTGGCACTGATTTATTCCCAGACGGTCATGATCATGCCTGTACTGTTTGAACTGAATTGGACTGCCCAGGGTGTACTAACAGTAGCCGGGACAGGCTTTGGCAACCCATGACCCCCAATAGGAATTTGCAGTTTAACAGATGGATGAATTGATCTCATAGAAGAGAAATTCCCTTGTCATGGCAGATCAACAGTTTAGATGAAACACAGTGGTACCTTGCTGTTCTGGTAGGCGGTAACTGTGATGAACTGGGTCTCGGGGAACACAAAGGTGTGCTGTCCTCCACCCCACCTCAACATGTCTCTGGCTTCAATCACATGAACTCTGGGCTGGTAGCGATGCAGCGAGTGCAGGATGATCTTGATGAACATAAAAGTGACACTCAAAATAAAAAAAAGCAACCAATGACTCTTTTATGCTGTGTCCATCAGCAGCACATACATGTCCCTGTGTGTCCAGCGTGTTGTTGGTCAGCTTGGCATAATGAAAGGAGATGGTGCGACTCTGCCAGTGTGCGCCTGTGGCAGGCGAGTCTGGGTGGATGAACGCCCGGTCTGGTAGCCTGGCTTCTGCTGCTCCAACGGCCTGCCAGCCACCACCTTGGAAACGATAGCGAGAGTTGTCCACTGGAACGATGTCGAGGAGGAGGATGTAACGGAAAGACGGGTTTAAGCCAGACAGCTTCAGCCTCAACCCCGGGAACATACGCCTGGAAACAGGTCATAGGGCATATATGAATCTTTACGGAGCAAAAAAGAAAGAATTCATCCCATCCATTAATCGTCCTCCGCTTATCTGGGACCGGGTCGCAGGGGGCAGCAGTCTAAGCAAAGATGCCCAGACTTTCCTATTCCAGGCCACTTCCTCCAGCTCCTCTGGGGGGACCCAGAGACGTTCCCAGGCCAGCCGAGATATGTAATCTGGCCTGGGTCTTCCTCGGGGCCTCCGCCCAGTGGGACATGCCCGGAACACCTAGACGCCCGAGCCACCTCAACTGGCTCCCCTCAATGTGGAGGAGAAGCAGTTCTATTCCGAGCTCTTGGCGGGTGACCAAGCTTCTTTCTCTATCTCTAAGGGAGCGCCTAGCCACCTTATGCAGGAAGCTCATTTCAGCTGCTTGTAATCAGGAACTCGTTCTTTCGGTCATTACCCAGAGCTCATGACCACATGTGAGTATTGGGACGAAGATTGACTGGTAAATGGAGAGCTCTGCTTTTTAGCTCAGCTCTCTCTTCACCACAACGGACCGGGATGAAAAGCCAGAAAGTATTTTTTTCAAAGTATTCTCACCTGCCCTTTTTTGTAATGATCATCTCTGTTCCCTGTGAACTGAACTGCTTCCACAGAGCCGAGTTCTCCAGCTCCATCTTCACCTCATCTCTGTGGAGCTTAGCAGCCTCGCTGTGGACAGGTGGGGGCACCAGCATCCTCTGGGTCATGTCACAAGTGGGAGCGAATAAAAGTGTGTGTGCAGGGGCTTCCCTGTCTGCAGAGATCAGGAAGAAGTATAGTTCAATTACAGCAAAAAATAATTTGAAGTAACTTTTCAAAGTCACACTTGAGTTTTAAGTCTTTTGTCAAAATGTCAAATATCAACCTCCTTCACAGACTGTTGGTTTTTAAATAAATCTAAAGGAAAAAGTTTTGACAACAATATATTTTTCATTTGAAAATGCAGCTTCCCCTCACCTCGGTTACAGCGATCTCCAACGCTGTGAGTCACACTGGGGTAAACCTCCACATTGAGCATGTTTGCAGTTGGTCTTCGTCTTTTGATTCCCTCAATTTCCACCAAGCAACATTCTCCAGTTGTCCTTCAGGTTGTTCCACTCTCTTTTGATCCGCTGTCTTTGGTGTGAGAGCCCAAAGCGCCCGGTCGGCTCTCTTATAGGTGTCCAGGACTTCACACTTTGGACCAAATGGTCCCACTTTCACTCAGTTTCTTGTTTGCTTCCTTGTTTCTCCACCCCATCTTTGCAGCTTTCCTTCTGTCCCTGATCAACAAACGTAAATGGAATCAGTTAAACTTTGATAAAGGAAAGAAATGCATGCTTTTATTTTTCTAGCTTGAGTGCAAGAGAAAATGGACTTTACTGCTTCTTTGATATTATGAAACAAATCCCAAAATTGGGCACATTTAGAAAATTTCAATTCTAAAACATTCACAGATTAACATAAGAAAACAAGACAGAATCAGAGGTGACTCTTTGATCTAGAAACAACAAATAAAAGCTGTCTGAGAAAGTTCTTCTGCTTTCTTTATTTTACCTTCTCCGCACAATCAAGTTAATCCGATCTGCTTCATTTCTTTGTTCCTGCAACACTTTGCAGGATTTCAGAAATAAACACAACTCATAATTCAAAAACACACCGCATTTGTGACCAGGAACATGCAAACAAAGGAAAATGCATTAGAATTAGTATCTGTAAAATGATCCTTCTATTATTTTCAATTTTTTTTTAATCAAAAGAGTTTTGCAGACGTTCTTTTACAAAGGAAATGAGCTTTTTAGAATTGTTTTCCAAGAATTTTGACAATTTCAAATGACAAATGTAGCATGCAATATTTTACGTTTAAATGAGGGCTGATGTTGTTTAGAATGAAATAGTAATTATATGGATTAGTTTTGGAGAGCACAGGAAGCACACAAAAGAATCACTTCTCAGCTCAAGTTATCAATCTGTTAAGGTGAGAATTTGGGGGTAAAAAGGAGAGTAGGAAGAAGGAACAGAACACTTGAGATTTGTTTGTCCCAGATTGAAACTTAAAATCAAAAAGGTGCCTAAAACAGCTGGATACAAATAGAAGAGAAACAGCTGTTTATTTATGTATTTATTTATTTTTTAACGTTCATATCTTTCTTTTGCCTTATTGAGCATTTTTTACATCTTATAATCTATCTATCTATCTATCTATCTATCTATCTATCTATCTATCTATCTATCTATCTATCTATCTATCTATCTATCTATCTATCTATCTATCTATCTATCTATCTATCTATCTATCTATCTATCTATCTATCTATCTATCTATCTATCTATCTATCTATCTATCATATACATTTTTACTTAATAACCATATCCACCATACTATGAGTTCACAACCTACATGTTTAAATTATTTACACCAGTCTATTGTTTTGGCACTGAAATGGTTGTGGCTTTGAATCTCATCATAAATGCATTCTATTCTATTGTATTCTATTGTATTCTATTCTATTCTATAATTGAACTCCAAAGTGACTGAGCACAAACAAAAAATCCCTTCTATTTTTTTCATCTGTTCATGTCTCCTGTTCCATCGCTTTTAACTACCATTAAATTCAGACAGTAAATCTGTTATTTTAACATAATTCCATGTAAAATTTGATATAAAGTCCTGCCTTACTCTTCTTCATTACAGCAAAAACCTGCATGTGTTTTGTAATGGCTTGTGAGATAAAGATGAGATCAAATAGGCTTTTCGCCTGTTTTTGTTGTTTTCCTGACTTCTATCAGCTCAAGCACATAAATCAGCTTGTCTGTTGACGGGCCCCCTGTAGCCGTTACAGGACGTCACGACATGCGTCTTCCTCCCGGCAGTCTGCCCTGTTAAACTCTCTCAGCAGGGAATCAGCTAAATGTAGCTGGAAGACAGTTTGGTTAATGGCTGTATTTTTTACTGAAAACATAAAGATGGATGTCTAGAAGTTCTTTTGATTTAATCTGAAAAATGCACTAAAATGTTCTCACAGAAATTTGGGATTAAAACATGTCAACATTTGCAAAAAACATGATGCAATATTTAAATGAACCTATATTTATGTAAAAACTTGACATTTTATGGATAAATGTTTATTCATTTTGCTTTTGTCCATTTGATTTCATCAGGTTGCATATTTGAACATTTGATTTGTTGGTGTTTCACCGTGATAATCCCTAATATGCTGTTGAAAATGTGAGAGACGACAAATGACTTTTCCAAATCCTGAATTATGCCTGAAACAAGAAACTAAATCCAGATGTGAGGGATGCAGGCCAGAGAGCTGGAGGACGAAAGACTGATGAGTCCCAAAGCAAAATCTGCTGTAACCAGTCATATTATTCTATTCTATTCTATTCTATTCTATTCTATTCTATTCTATTCTATTCTATTCTATTCTATTCTATTCTATTACATTACAGTATTATATTATTATTATATTAAAACAAAAACCATTGGGTACAGAAATTGAAAATCTTTGCATTTGCTGTGAATAATGAGAGTTTTCAGCAACACAAACAACTTTGCACATCCACAACTACACACTCCTGTGTTTATTCCACTCTAGGTAAATACATTGACATAAACAGCAAAAATAGAACAGATGCAGATGCATGTTTTGACTTCTTAGTTTAACTTACAGCAAGTCTTCTGTTGTCTAATTTACAAAGGGTATAAGCACACATTTTGTAACTTAAATATAAAAACTGTCACCTCCTTCAACACCGTGACTACCGTTGACTTGATATGTTCTGTGGTGATCCTCTGTTAATTGTGTTCTAAATACACTTCTTTCATAACATGGTAACGTTTTCTTTTACTTTAGTAAAAGAAAAGCTTTTATGGATCAATAGTCATCTTGGCACTAGTGCACCACTTCATGCTCAATCTACATACAGACCCTTTCCAAAGAAATCATGAAAAAGTGGATTCATTTCCATAATTTCCAATCAAAAAAGGACATTTTAATATAATACAGATTCAGGTCCCACTGTTTTAATTGATTTTAAGTATCTGCTTGTTTTTGCATAAATTGGGCTTATAAGTGGCTTGACCTGAGGAACGCAACAGTTGTAGCCCATCTTCCAAATCTATTATAGTCAAAACCATGTTACCTACTTAAAGAAAGAGTTAAGTGTTACAAGAAGTCCGATTTATCGTACATAAATTCATAATCCCTTTTCGTTTTACTAAATCTGGTACCGATGCAAAGTACCGCCAATCTCCTCCCTGTTCTAAAAAAAAAACCAGATATAGTGTTCAGACTTGTAAATCCTCTGAAGACTAAAAAGAAAAGGATGGAAAGTTTCCTCACTTCAACTAATAACTCATTTTTTTTACGTGTTTCTTCTCCTTTGTCTGTTTTAAATCCATTTCCTACCCGTCTTTGCTGCTCAACGTTTTGAATGCAATTTTCTTTTCCAGCAAGTGATTTGATGATTACTCTGTATTGTGTTAAAACCAGCTGAATATAACAGGATTTCCTGTAGACAGGAAAACCAACCGGCGGGGCCTGAACCTGCCCACTTCCACCTGAAAAGTGACAGCTGGAGTCACTTTACATGAGCGAGGAATCTCCGTTGTTTTAGTTGCTGTTTTCCTTCTCCATTTGCCCCGATGATGTTGGGGATAAAAGCAAGTGAGAAGTGAGGGGAAGTGGAGGTGCGAACATCATGCGGGGAGAAAAGCTCATTATCTGGATGGGGGCAGCGAGGTGTGTGACGTCTACTAATGTTTTTACGAACAGACAGGTGCGTCTCAGACACTGCATCCACAGGACTCTGAAATTGCCAGAGTGGGGGGGGTAGGTCATGAAGTTAGGGGCACATTAAGTTTTACCACCGGCCCGCTCTTCAACATCTATGTGCTAAATAGCAGGGATGTTCACAGATGTTAGCCCAGCGAGGCTTAAAGGTCATTTTATTAGGATTTGTGATACAATTAGGGCGACCAGCTGTTCCTGACATCCAGTGTGGTCTTGGAGGGACTCCTCTGCACTACTACATTTGTATCTGTCTAAATCTTAATGGTCTGGAGCCTTTTTTTAATCCATTTTTACATCTTTCCAATTTGCTCTAATGATTTATTCTTAAAACTGTTTTTATCACATTGCTTCTTGTTTTTTTTTTTTGTTTTTTTTACAAATATATTTAAAAATGAAATTATACATTTTTTCCACATTAAATCTGACATTTTTACAAACCCAGTAGTACTTTAGTCTTTTTTTTTTACTGCAAATATCTCATGACTGAAAGGGTAAAGACGATTAAAAAAAATGTATAAATCCAAAAAAAGCAAAGTCACAACAATGTGAAAACTAACTCACAAAAACTTCCCTGAACTATTTAAAATGATACAAGAAGGATCCCAATTATGTGTCATCCTGCTTGTTGTGTTTGTTTTAGACCAAATCAAAGCAGTAAATCAAAAAGATTTACTGCAAACTGTTTCCTGACTGTAGCTCATCTGAGTAGAACTGGTTCTTTCATGCCAACTTTGTGCAACTTAATTTTGTGTATCTTAACTTCTCTACCCACTAGACCCACTAGACAGTGCGCTGAACCTTTTTTCTTCAATGATTTGTGAAGCTCACTGGTGTCCATGGATTACATGAAATCTTTCCACCTTTGTCATGGTAGGGAGAACACGTCAATGTAAGAGTGGGGTCATCTAAGATAGCACAAGGGTTCCATTGATTATTTGAAAATTGCAAAACTGCTTTTCAGCATTTCCCACATCCCTCTTGTCTCCTATTTGTTTGAGCTGTATCTCGCTTTTTCATGAAATCCTCACAGGCGGGTAGCAAAAAGTGCAGCTGAATTCCTGCTGTGCTTCTGCAAAACAGGATGAGCTTTTTCCATCATTTCCATGATGGAACGGGCTTAATCTAATCGCGATTCCTGTTTTTTTTTTTTTTTTTTAATAAACTGTACTTCATGTTACTACTTTATTTCAGGAAGCACATACATGTCGATCCATAAATTAATTTCAGGCCACGCCAAAAGGCTCAGGCCTCGGTGGGATTAAAACACAATATGTGTGACTTGTGTACAGACGGCATGCATTTATTTCCATGAGATTAAATCCTTCACCTTCAGCGCTCACTTCATCCCATGAAAATCTACTCCAAATCACCAGGAACCATTTTTATTAAAGTTCAACCAGACAAATCTTTAATATGTCTCCAAAAAAAATCACTTTGATCATGTTTTTCTGACAGTGCCTTTATTAATAGAAAAGGTGTTTTAAAACATTTTTACATTTCATTTAGAGAAAACCTATCAGACCACCTCCAGGGGGTCTCTGTCCACTTTTGACACCACAACAGCTACACTTTCAGGAAGACGCACAGCCAGCCTCTCTCTGAACACGGCCAGGAATCCGCGCTCGCTGTTGCTGTGGTCACTGAGGAGGACGCCGGTTCCCTGCGCTGCTGCGTCCAACACTTCATGATGGGACATCTCCCCTGAAAGGTAAACATGATTGAATGAGGACGGTATATTAAAAAGCCAAAATGATCTTTTTTGTTTTTGGAGTTCACCTGTGATATAGAGGTCTGCCTTAACTCCATTCAGCACTGAGGCTCCAGAACCAGCACACGCCGCCACGGTGCGCACGGACGACTCTGAGACACACAGCAACAAAATATTCAGTCTTACTTTAGGGGCATCGCATCCCCAAATCAACAGACAAACTTACCAGTTTCTTGCAAATTTGAAATTAGTTTATATATAAAAAAAATTGATTAGAAGGCAAAAAACATGAAGCAATTTAAAGCATTTTTTTTATACTATTGACGCAGGAAAACTGGTCCAAGATTCAAAATTCACGGTTCATACATTTTGAAAGATGTTAGCAGCAATTCATCACTAATGTATGTTAGTGGTTAGTGATTGCGAGCTGAACTGAAAGCAAAAATAAAAGATTTTAAGTTTTAACAGAAACAAATTGAGCTCTGGGAGTTCATCTTTATACATTTCAAATTCAAATTTGATTCCCCGTCCCCTCTCCTCGTTTGACGAGTCGTAATCCATCATTTCTGGGAAACAATATTTCAAAACAGAAAAAAAAAATGTTTAAAAAAGATGAAATAAAGGTTTACCGAATAAATTGTTTACAAAAGCAAATATTCACACAAATTCAAGCAAACTAAAGGGGAAGCAGTCTTTAAGGAGCTGCTCCACCTGACTGGCAGGCAGCTGAAACAACAGAAAGGATCACAACATCTCTTTAACAAAGACCCTCAATGGAGAAGCGTGAAAAAAAGGCGTCGGTCGTTTCCTGTCAGCTGCTTTAAGGACTTTCAAGAGCAAAAACAAAGAAAACATTGAGGTCATAAAATAAAAGAAAACATCAAGGGAGACATAAAAGCATCGGGACAAGAAAAACGGCATAAAACAACCAAAGAAAGACAAAGAAACTAATGAAAACATGAATTTGCATTTGAGATTTAGTTGAAAAATACAGCATGTTTAAACTTTATTAATCTCCCAAAGAAGAAATTCAGGAGAAATTTATAATATGGGAATAACAGGAAAAAAAATCTTTTTCGTAGAATTCCGTCTACCCAAAAATGTGAGGTTTTTACAAAGTTTTTTCATGATTATGAATTCGCCGTTATCTGATCTATAGGTTAAACTACTATTTTTTTAAATATATTTTATTTAATATTGTTTAAATATTTAATATTGATATTTTATAAAGTTTTTGCAAAGACACCTGAGTTAACCACAACAGCTATTTTTCACTTACATATGCATGAACAAAATATGTGATAAAATCTGTGAATAAATTATATACATTTATGCTAAAATACATCACAGTAATAAAAAAACAAAGGACATAAACCAGTGTTTGTGAATCCTTTAATAAACAATAGCTAAATAGCATGTTATGGGTCTATTTGTCATTTCTATATTTATCTTTTTCTTTAAAAAAAATAAACATAAAAACATGGGGAAAGGTTTTTTGTGTATTTGTGTATTTGGTGCTGTGCAAAAATCTGCGCTAACAGTGTTGGGAGTCCTTAAATCCATGTTTGTTTACCTAACGTTTGCCCCCATCCCAGGGCTAATCGCAGATGACTCAACACCAGGTGGGACTTCATCCTCTGGACGGCTTCAGCCACAGTCACTGGCTGCTCCAAAACGCTGAGTCGGCCTTGGCCGTGGCCCGGCAGAGGCGGCTGCAAGTGTGAAGCAGGTACAGAGCTGCCAGGTTACCGGGGCATCACAAAAGGACACTGTTATTGGAGTCTTAAAAAGTACTGACTTGGTCTTTTTTTGTGTTTCTGCTGTACCTTCTCTAACTTCAGGATGCTGAGGGACTGACTGGAGCAGCTGTGCTGCAGCAGAGTTTGAACGCTGGGAGTCAGTGCTGAGTCGCTGCATAATACGCTGGCGTGGATCCCACTGCTGTCTGCTCTGGTTTGAGAGAAGTAATAACCGAGACAAACAACTTATTAACATCTGATGATGCTAGTATTATTTTCACATTAGTATAAAAACAACCCGGCATAATCAGAGCGAATCCACCATCAAACCAATTTTTTTTTTTTAGTACAGCCATAGCTCATTTCTACGACGGAGTATTAGGGCCACCAAAAAAAAAAAATTAGAGCCACCAAAAAAAAAAAAAAAAGTAAAATTACGAGATTTTATCTCGTAAATTTAGGAGATAAAAACTCGTAAATTTAGGAGATAATAACTCGTAAATTTAGGAGAAAAAAATTCGTAATTTTAGGAGATTACAGTGGAAGTGAACATGCAGAGCAGCAGGTGAACGCCGTGCAGCCGCAGAGAAGACCGACTAAACTTTGTTGAACAGGTGAGCTGTATGTTTATTGATAACGTTCCAAATGTCTGGAAAGTCATTTGTTCGATTAACGATTCATTAAAGTTGTATTTATTGATGGTTGGTTTGCAGGATCTCTGCAGCCCGACGAAGCCGTTGTCGGTGTCCCTGCAGCTGTTCGCTTGAATCCTTTCTTCCTCCACCAAAGACAAGACTCTACGTCTGTGTGACGCTTCCGTCACACAAAAGGAGGAGCACTTTTTTTTTTTGGCATTTTCAACGTTCCAAAGCTAATATAAAACACTATTTTCATTCCTCTTTATTGTTTTATGCTGAAACGGGACATTTCATCTGCAGGAGGGGGCGTTTGTAAGACTGTTTACTTCCGCATTGGTGTTGGGATGACAGGTTCATGACGTAATGAGACAAATGAACTTCAGGATATGTGAATGGAAAGGAAAATAAAGGCTGCAGCGGTCCTCTACACCCAAACGTGTCTCTGAGCTCCTTATTTTACCTATGAAACTCCGCTTTACTGACACTGAACCCCGGAAAGACTACTACACGGAAACTAATCTGATTTTGAGTCGCCAAAAGGTTCAGAATCTCTTTGTTTTAAACCTATAATAATCCGGAAATGAAGCTTCACAAAAGGCTCCACATACTTCATCTTCAAGCTAGGTTCCGATAAACGGACAACTTCGGTGTTTTTTCCTTAATCTACGACTTTTTTCTCGTAAATTTATGAGATTTTAAGTCGTAAATTTATGAGATAAAAAGTCGTAAATTTACGAGTTTTTATCTCCTAAATTTACGAGATAAAATCTCGTAATTTTACTTTTTTTTTTTTTTTGGTGGCTCTAATTTTTTTTTTTTTGTGGCCCTAATACTCCGTCGTACATTTCTGAATATATTCCCCAAAAATCTCAAACAACCTGGTTCCTGTAGAGATTAAGGATGTTCCTCCATCACAGGCCTTAAGCTCCTTCATCACTGTGTTTAGTTCCTCTGTGCTTCTCACTGTGAACTCGAGTTTATGACAGTGGGAGGCGTTACCAAGAGCCTGACTCAGCACAGACACTTGGCCGCTGCCTGAAATTCAAAGAACAACCCAGAAAAAAGCAGATTACAGGTTCACATGCAGCCACAGCAAGCCTAATGCAATTTCCTGCCAGAAGAGCTCCTTACCAAGGCCTGCAACCAGCCAGTCATTTACCCCTCCTTTAACACTGTCCCATGAAGTGTGAGGGGAGAAGACCGCAATCCCAGCCTCTACCGCCCGGATGGCCAATCGCTGCTTCCAATCTTTCTGGTTCAGTCGCTTAACAGGACGGAACAACGGCGGGTGATAGGAAATAATGAGGTCACAGCTCAAAGCCTCTGCTTCCGCCATGACTGCATCTGTGAGGTCGTTGGTCAGCAGGATGGTTTTGACCGGCCGAGGTTTGCTAGGCTCGACCAGCAAGCCGACGTTATCCCATGACTCAGCAAGAGACAGAGGAGCGAGCTGCTCCAGAACCTGCAAAGTTTCCTTTAACTCCATGGGGCCAGTAAAGTGGGAGCAGTGAGGAGGCTGGAAGGCGGAGGAGAAAGGAGGATGCAGAAAGGATGAGCTGTTGATGATTCGCTGTTGAGGAGACGAGGAGACAGAGGGAAGAGAAAATGATGCTGCTGAGGCAGAGAAGTGGAGTTCACTTTTAGGCTTGAACCTTTTACACATCCAAGTTCTTCTATGTACAAGTGATGCAAAGATCAGAAAGAGATTCCTGCATCCAGTCAACATGAGTGGACCATCTGCATAAAACAAAAAAGAACACAAAAGTGGGCACTGGGTGCTATTTTTTCCCTTTCGAAAACATATCATTAAAATTCAAGTTCCCCAATTACAAAAACGAACAATCACTGCTAACTTTAAATACATTTTTCTCAAATATCTTCAGGTTTCATGTATTTAGTTATTATAATATCACCTATAATAGCCCTTAAATGCCTTCAAAGAAGAGGCTGTAATATACTTATTTATTCCTAAAAGCAACAGCTTTTTTTGCTCGGTCGAGCCGAGCAAACTTTCATTCGTTTTTATGCATATATACTTTGCTCCAAAAATTTAAGTCTGCATATAAGACTTTTTTAAAGGCCATATTTACCCTCTGAAGAAAAACTTAATGTGACTTTATTTCCAGTTTTTTTTCCTGACCACAATATTAATTTTTTAAGATATTTCATTGGAGATTTTGGACTACTTCACCACGTAAAGTCGTGGAAGATTATAAAACTAGGTCTGATCCACCAATTTTGCTGAATTTAAGTAAAAGCAAATTTGGATAATTATTCTAATCCATCTAATCCATCAAATAATAATTAATGATTTTGATAGAAACATAATATACACACACGTATGTTTAAATAAAAAGATCTACTACCTGCACACGATTTTTATATGACCAACACAAGCACAACAATGAGTGACACACATGCGGCTAAGCACAACTACCTACCCCTAGCTAAGCTAGCAGATTAGCTGCGCTACTAGTGTCTTGTAAATGTTGATAGAAAATCACCCATTTTATCAAAATTCAGTGTTGCTATGATGAGGTAAAAGCCGTTTCAGAGCATTGGCAAATGTAACGATCTTGTCATACGTTCAGGAAGATATCAGAAACTTTGTGAGCTAGCATGAACCTCTGCGACTGTCAGTCAGAACTTTCTGCACAACCCTATAAATGTCCCTTTCGAGCTTCCGTTGTGTATATCGACAAAAAACGGGACATAAATAAATAGGCGTGGCTTCTGTCACATTATATTACGATACAATGTTTTAAAGATACATTATAATGCCAACATTATGACATTTTATTTTATTTTATTTAACTTTAAATTTTGAGCATTTATTTTGTTTAGGATATTAGTTAAGATTCATTGTCTAATTTTGAAAAAGTTCTCGGAAGGAAAAGTCGCTTTTAAAAGATTTGATTATAAATATGGTGAAATCTTTGGTTAATTTTGTGGCAACTGACTCTTATAAGGTTACCTCAGTTTTAGCATAGTTCCTTTAATGTCATGCAGAAAATCATTTCTGGAATTTTTCCAAACAAGTTGAATTCTTTTAACCACATTTTTAAGCTATGCTCCTTTCACAGGAAAAATAAAGTTCTTTAAGCATTTATTAATTTTCCTGTCCTTATGTTCAAAAAATTTGTTCACAAATACGTTACCAAAAAAAACCTTTTTGACCTGCAAATATTTACAGAGCTGTAAGCACAACGTTGAAACTATTGGTCAGTAGGCTAAAAGTGCAGAAGCTGCCTTACTCTGTCAGTGAGTAGTTCTTTATTAGTGATAAAAACAGTTTAATTCTCTTTAGACTGAAATTCTCTGACTGTGGACATTGCATTCTAAAAATGAAAGCTTATTTGAACAAACAGCTACTGACAATATGTCAGAGACGTTAAATGGAAACCAAGAGGGCATTAGCTTTAAAAGGTGCGTTTAATCAGCCATCCTAATAAATCCTTTTGGTGTTGCATAATAGAGCTCAAATGTAATGTTATGAAACAAAATTACTGATTACTGTCAACAGGAAAAGGCTAGATGACTCTGATAAGCTGTATTAATTCGAGTGGGCAGGTGGTCCAGAAGATACCCAGGGATCCACTTGCCTTTTCTCAGAAAGATTACCGACCACATAGTAACACGCAGATGAAATCTGTCTGCAGCTGGTGGTCGTGAAGGGGTTAAACATGCATTTTTGGCACGACAGCAAGCTTCTGGACAGAATGGCTTCTTTTGGATTAAGTCAGAGAGTGACCAAGAGAGAGATATTGGGGATTAATGCATTAAAGGTCGATGCTAGATGTTAGGAAGGGGGATCAGGGAAGGATCAGCGCAAAGGCCAGCCAGAGTGTATTACATCATCTGAGTCTTCCTTTGGCCTCATCTTTCTGTCCGTGCATGACATCTATCAGAATAACAAGGTCCTGCTCTTCCAGCAATCACACAATTTACATTGTCAGGACAGTAAAAGCATTGAAAAATCTGAGGTGTTGAGTTTTTGGAACAGAAACAAAGACTTAAAAAACACTTGAAACAAAAAAGTATGCTGTTATTTGGAGTTACCGTATACATTGCTTTGTTCTCAGTTGTTTGGTTTAGCATATTGGCTTTTTTTAATTGGCGCTATAAGCCTCTGTTGCCCCATCTGGCTGTCTGAGCCCCTTTTTCCATACAACATCTGTCTGTGCGCTGTGTCCAGAGTGCACAGTGTTCCTGTCCGCACTCCAAAAGTCTAAGTAGGCCTTTCATTTCCGCTGACTTTTAATCCATTTGGCACCATAGAAATAACAACAACAAAAAAAAACTCAGGGTAAAAGAGTTTAACAATTTCTGTGGATGTATTTTACTTATTTTATTGTCTCTAAATCAAAAGCTCTGTAGCTTTTTGTGGATAAATCTGTTATGTAAAATTCTCCTTCTTAGTATTTTGAGTTCTTTGTTCTATTTTCGTTCCTTTCTCCAAATGACCTTCAAAAAACAAGCTTATTCAGTCGACATTTGGCTTACAGAGGAGCATCTCTAATGTCCTTTGGTTTACAAATCCCTTCAGTGGGACATTATCCTTAGTAAAATCTATCAATTTATGGAACAAGCTTTGACTTCTCTTGATTACTTTGGGCTGAATGTGAAGACCTGGTTCACTAAAGGTATACTATTAATACGTAACACAGCAGAAAACTGTATTTATTCTTCTTCTTTTCCTTTCTTCTCTTCCCTGCAGGAGTCGTCACAGCAAATCCGCTTCCTCCATCTAACCCTGTCTTCTGGATCCTCTACTCTCTTCCTGTTGTCATTCACTGTGGCCTTCTCCACACCTCTTGCCTGGCAGCTCACGACTCAGCATCCTTTTACTAATATATTTACTGACTCTCATGAGACAGTGATTATGTTGGTAGAAGGATGCTGATGGATGCAGTATTTGCATTTATTGGTTATATATCACCTCTTTTTATGCTTTGTTTTTCTCATTAGATGTAGTTCCAACTTGACTTGTATTAGTCAAAAACCTTTGGAAGAAGTATAAAACCATGCATATAAAACTATCACGCTCACTTTTACAGCTACTTTTTTGTGATTCATGTATTTTCCTTTGAAATAAATTTAAAAAAGAGATACACAAACAGCACCACAAAGCACAGATTGATGACAGAAAAACTTTTTTTATTATTATTATTTAAAATGTACCATGAAGTTAAAAAAGAGTTATTTTTTTAATGAACAACTTGAATAGTTTTTTATTCAAATGTTTTTCGCATAGTTCGTACAGAAGCACAAGTGAGGTATCTTACCCCACTTTGATAGCTGTTGAGACCATAAGACCAAAGTAAATCCTAAAGGTTTATGTTTTATTGAAGCTGCATAACAGTTTGAAGCATCCTTTGCTCTAATATTCGTTTCATAACTGCAAAAGCTTTAATTCTCTGGCAGGCCCGGACTGGAGGCCGGCCAGTTTGGCAACCCGACACGTTATGTCAAATCCATCCTGCGATATCTCCAAAATGTATTTAAATACAACCTATGTATATATAATGTTTAAATTATCCACGTCATGTTGATTTTTAGTGCATGTGCCCATGACTCACACGCACAGGAGTTTTTTTTTTTTTATACAAAACGCACATGATTATGTTTATTTTACACCCTTCCTTTAGAGACTTAAATTTGAAAACTGTTTTTCCAATTTCCCAATTGACTCCTCTGCACTTTGATGAAATAAGTCTCTTAATTTACGGTAATTAAATTAAAAAATTAATTAAAAAACTAATTAAATTAGTCCAAATGTATTTTATGTGTGGAAATCCCCTTAAAATGAGTGTCAAACACAACAATACATTTACAATTTAAATAAGTATTTATTTGTTTCAATCTCATTTCCAGTCTGGATTTTAAACTTTGTGTTCAAAGTATCTTTTTATGTTGTTTTTTTTAACAGACATGTAAAAATGAATATGAAAACACATATTTCATCAGTAAATGTTTATTTCAGAAAAACATAATTCCAATAAACCAGTTTAAAAAGCTCTCTCTATGTACAGTACAAACAAAACCATTTAGTTTGTGTGTTGATACATTATTAGCCTCTTATCTTCACAAAATAATCGAATCTTTTATTACCTTTACAATCTTTAGGAACTTTCAAAGTTGATTATATTACTTGACTTTTACTAGTTTGCTTTTCTTTTAAATAAGTTATTGAGTCAAAGGTACTAAAAGGAGCATTTGATATGATTTTAAAGGTGCAAATAAGCATTCTTGAAAGGTGCTGTTTCCGCGTCCATCACTGACGAGACATCATTCGGACAAATTCTGAAAGGAAGAAGGAAAAGTGCATCACTTGTAGCTTTTTCTTTTGAAAACTGCTGAGATATGAGAACATTAAAACAGATTCCTGTTTGTACCTTCAAAGTCTACAGTTCCGTCTCCATTGTCATCGGCTTCTTTCACAATGGCGTCGATCTCTCTGCGGCTCATGTGCTCTCCCATCAGCTTGTTCATGGCTGCTCGCAGCTCTTCCGTTGTGATTTCCCCATCTCCATCCATGTCAAACTAAAAAAAAAAAATAGATAAAAAAACTGTGACTCAGACTTTCTTATCACTTAAGCAAACAGGAAGTGTGATTCAGTTGAGAAAAAGTCTTTTCTGTCACCTCTTTGAAGGCATCTTTGAGCTCCTTCACGCCAATCATCCCAGCTGTTTCCGCCAGGAGCTTTGGGGCCATCAGTTCCACAAAGTCCTCAAAGTCAACTCTGCCACCAACTAATGTTAGGCAAAGACATGAATCACATTTTGAGCTGACTGTTTTCACTACAACATGTTTACATCCCTCACATGGATACTAGAATATATACAAGAACTCACGGTTCATGTTGATGTTCTGGCTCAGTTCGATCAGCTCCATCTCCGTGGGCATGTAACCCATGGTCCTCATCAGATTCCCCAGATCCTTGCAGGTGATCAGCCCATCCTTGTCTTTGTCAAACTCATTGAAAGCGTCCCGCAGCTCTGCAAAAAGCACGCACAAACACAGACGGGACCTCACAAAACGCACAAGGTGGAAAACTCCTGCAACTCCTCCAGGTCAGCAAAAGAAGGGCAGAGAACCTACCATCAATCTCATCGTCAGCCAACTCTCTGGACTGGAGAAAGAAAAAGAGAATTATTTAGAATAGAATAGAATAGAATAGAATAGAATAGAATAGAATAGAATAGAATAGAATAGAATAGAATAGAATAGAATAGAATAGAATAGAATAGAACTTCATTGATCCCACAAAGGGGAGAGTACCGTTGTTATCATAGCTCTACTAAAAACAGCAGATAGATGATAAATAACATTTAAAATACACTAAAAATACATTTAAAAAATAACAACAATAATTATAGTCCAAGAACATTTTTTTTAGTTTTAACAGAATTGTTTGGGGGGGGGGGGGGGGGAATTGACAACAAAGACAGGCTTTATGCCCCAAAACAGATAAATACCAGATATTTAAAAGCCAAATAATTGAATAAAAGGTTTGCAAGAACCACTTTTGAACCGACTTTGTAATGCATAAAAGTTTAAACCCAAATTTCAGTAATTTTTGAGAAAAAAATTAACTAGAAGATGCTCTAACTGATTGTATGATTTTACACTGGAGAAACAACTTTTTTTCCCCCTCTATTTTACAATCCAATCCCTTCTTCAAGGCTGATTTTAAACATTAGAGGAAAAGTCGTTACTGTTTTTATTATACTCACAATGTTTTTCCCTCCTCGCAAGAAAATGCACGCTGCACCGAAACTCATTTCTGGAAGGAAACATGAAGTTGGCATATAATTCACAACCTCAGATAAAACATTTTCAATGTGACTTTTATTAAATCTATGGAAAATTCAAAGTGCAGAAGTGAAGATATAACTTTTTGCACCTTCTTCTGGTGATTTCTCCTCATCAGTCAAGAGCGTCACACGTGAACCCTGCAGTTCAGATTCAGCAGCTGACTCCTGCGGCTGGGAAAGTCCTCCTTTGTCCTTCTGTTTCTTGCTCTTCCTCTTAGAATCAGAGCCGCCTCTCTTCAGCCAAGACAGCTTGGCCTCTTAAAGTGCAGAGACTCAGACTGTCCTGCCCGCTGCGATGCTCAGAGATGGTATGAGGTGGGGTGTAGCAGCATCCAGGGTTGTATGCCAATGAGGGGAGGAGTCAGTGGTGTGACGAGGGGGGACAGAAGGATCATGGATGAGCTACAGACGTGATGCCTGATTTCCAGCTGTGTGGTGACATCATTTTAAAAACTATACTGCTACCTTGACTCACATCCAACAGAGATTGCATCAGAAGGCTATTAGCTAATAGGCTTGGATGGACATGGGTCTCTTGTTTACTCTGAATTCAAGCCTGTTTGTTTCTCCGAAATGTCATCCAGTAATCCTTTGTAACCCATCTTATTTCCAGTTTTTATTTTTATTTTGAAAATTAAAGTTCTCAAAAGAAATGACAAATATTATCCATAAAACCACTATTATTTTGAGATAAAAATAATCAGGATTTTTTTTTACATTTTTTCCTCATCTATGTATATATTTTAAATTTAATACATGTAAAAATAAATGCATATTTTTTTCTATAAATGTAATATTTTTATGATTTTTTAAATATACTTTAATATATATTTCAAAATATATTAAAATGCATTTTCATCTGTCATCTTTTAAATATATTTTATGAATCAGTTTGCCTATCTTTAGAATTTTGTATAAGAATTCATATTTGTATCGACTTTGTCGACTTTGTTGTTTACTTGTCTTTTTCTTGTTTTTGTAAGTTTTGTCTCGTTCTTGTCTTATTCTGTTATTTTACATTTGTTTCACTAGTCCAAAATAAAAAAGACTACTACTTGTTCGCTGTGGCGACCCCTGATGGGAAAAGCCAAAAGAGAAACAACTACTACTACTACTTTGTTGTGCTCCAGGTTGTGAAAGTTAGCCTTTTTGTTTTTACCAATTCCAGCTTCCGTTGGTTGCCACACTGATACAAGTCTGCTTGCTTATTTACTTATCAAGTCCAGTTAAATTAAAATACTACTATAGTTATAAAAGGTCAATGTTAATTATAATTGAAGCATTTATTATATAAAAACACAAAGTGATTATTAATGCATTTTATTTAAGTCGGAGTCCATTTTTTTCTGTAACCTATTCTATCCTTTTGTTGGGTTAAAAAGTATTCCCTGTCCTTTTTGGGTGTACTTTCTCAAAAAAATACATTTAAAAAAATAAGGAGAAAAATATTTAACCCTATTGTCATCAGACAACTAAAATGGGTTAAATTTACATTAAAATATTACAACGTATACTGTGAAAACACAGCAATAGAAAGTGACAAATATTACAGCCAAAAATTATTTGGGTGACAAATATTGTTATTTCCTTTCTGTGACCTCATAAACCTCATAAACGTCATTTTTATTTTAAAATAATGCACTTGAAAGTGTACATTTCTGTAATAAGTATAATAGACGCAACGTTTTCCACTGACCTTTTATCAGTTAAGCATACGGACCTGCATTAAAATCAGTTAAATTGAAAAAACCTTCTAGTGTGACAATAAAACAACAAAGGCTTATGTGGATCCTCTTCTTGTCAAAGATGTTCCTACAAAACAGATTTTGAGCAGATTAAAGGGTCACAGGTCATGCCAGCTGTCATTTATTTGTGCTTTCAGCTTTGCACAACAATAAATGAAAAAAAAAGTTAGCTTTCATTTTTCAGACAGCCAAAATGTTTATGTTGACTCGACCCAGCAGGTCTTAATGGGGTTGATGTCATCTGCTCTGAACCTTTTCCCCTTGGTCTGCTATTCTGTTATGTAAATTCATCTGAAATCTGTTTGCATAAGAAGCTTAATATGCAGTGGCACGCAACCGGATCTGATAACGATTTTTTATCTTTTCTTTTCTCCCCCAGTTGCAGTGGGCCAGTCGGAAAGATTAGGCAAAGTCGAAATCCCAACTGTGAATGGAATGGAGGTATTTAGGTGACAAGTGTCACTGGAAACTTACAAATAGGCCGGGGAGGGGATTGGTGCTGAACGCTGCAACAATATTATGGTTCTGTACATAAAACCAATTATGTTAAGTGTTGCAAGGTGGTGAAAAACACGTTAGTTTGACACATTTGACACAAATAGGTGCATGTAGATACATTCAAAACAAATATTGAAATTTTTTAAAACAGTTTTAAACGCAAAAATACATATTATTAACTTGGAGGAATTATTGAAAATTTCCTCTAGGTTGCCAATGAAGGAAAACTAGGATAAGCATGGTGAAAACTTGAAAACTCAATTGAAACTGAGAACTGACAGCAAAAAGGGAGAAAACACAAAAAAAAGTTGAAAATACAAAAAAAATATATTTCCCATTTGGTAACAGTTTTAGGTTTTAATTTCTCTTTGTATTCAAGTTTACAATATTATGTTTTTATCAAATGTACAATTTTATCTTCAATTTTTCAATAATTCCTTCAAGTTAACAATGTGTACTGTTTTCAAATTTTCTTTTTTTTTTCCAAAATTTAAAATCTGGTTTTTCCTTTTTTTCTGATCCTAATTTGACCCCATAGATTACACAAAAAAATTATGCAAGAAAAGGCTGAGTCAAACAGGAACTGTGTGGATGGAGGTGACGTTTTTCTGCAGCCAAAATTGATCAAATCATTTTAAAAACACAATTGAAATCTCTCAATTAATAGAACTGCAACACTGATTCAAATAGTCCATTTATGTAATTCATTCTTACCATTTTTCTCCTAACTTAATCTGTAAAAGAATTAAACAAAAATCCGTTTATTTTGGAAATAAAAATATTCAGTAATAATAATTTGTAATCTCAGCCTCTACTCTTAAAAGGGTTCACATCTTCAATGATTTTCTCTTTTACCAATTATGTGAGTTGGTAGTTTGAATAAATGTTCTGTATTTCATCAGGAAAAAAACAACCATCAGACTTTGTATATCACATATATACTATATGTACATATTATAATTTATACCAATAAACCCTGTACAACATACTTTTACAGTGTTTTTGACATTTTTAAACGAGTTTGATTCATCTGTGATTTTTTTCCTACATTGCCTAGAATTGATGCTTGAAATAAACAAATAAAAAAAATCAATTTATGTCCGTGTTTATTGTTTTTTATTCAAATGTTAATAATAATAATAATAATAATAATACCCGTTGAACTCTTGAACCACGTGGGGATGGTGCTTTTGGACGTCTGCCTGTTTTTGAAGCGTCGAAGAAGAAGCGCTTCCGCTTTTCTCTCGGCTCCCGCCCCGCTCCGCCATCATGAAGCCCTGAACAAAAAAAACGCCCGAGAGTCGATTAAAATGGGGATGACCCGACCCAGCGATGAAACCCACTAACGGCAATCGCGAAATGACACGGCGGAGCGGAGCGGCGGGATTGAATGAACGGGTTCTGCGCTGAAACCGTCGCAGGCGGCTCCTGGCGTTACGTTATTCGGGCTAGCAGCGCCGCTAACAGCAGCAGCAGCCAGCAGAGTTAGCCGTTGATTTTTCTCCTGCGGACAGCTCTGCGCTTTCAGCTGGCAGGCGTCAGTCAGCCCGCTGTCAGCTAGTCTGGGTGGCCGGTCCTCCGCTTATGTCAGGCAGCAAAGGGGAGCCAGCCGACTGGGAGCATCAGGATGGCGAGGAATTCTAGTAAAAGCATCGACAGACAAAATGAGGTTTGCTCGTGTTGAGTAGAGAGCCGAGGGAAGGGCACCGAGACCAACATTTTTCCAGCCAGGCCAGTTAGTAGCTAGCCTCAGAGCTAGCTACAGTGGATCCCAAAAGCCACGGTAAGTCCTTAAAAATCACCCCGGCACCTAAATCATGTGGCTAATTTATAAACGACATTATTAGCTTTCTTTTAAAAATAAAAAAAATCTTGATTACTTCCCCCGCCCTCACGTTAGCTCGTTGTCTTTGCCATGATTCAGTGAAGTGGAATTACTTTCATGTAATAACAGTCATGCCTAGTTGAAGCAGACATACTAGCCTAATTGACCAGTCAAGTGAGAGAGACAAAAAGCTGGATAGTTTGCTAAACCGACATGTAAACTAGTTGAGCATAAAACCTACAGCTGTCACATTTCATCTTTGCTTTTTTGTGTCATTTTGGGGTGCAACCCTTTGACTGTGTCAAAATATAAACATGCACAAATGCTATTTTTATTATAACCTCCGAGCAAAACAGGAACTCCCTGCATTTCCTCCATTGCATAATTATAAGATCCATATTTCTTGCATTACTCCAGGCTCATGCATCATTACCCTGCATCGTTTTATGCTTTTTCTGACCACACTTTGAACTGAAATTGTAGTTTTAAGCTCATAATTATTGCAGACTAAACTCTGTTTTGCTGATGATTTACATAATGTTTTCTGCTTGTTTGCAAACAAAAAAAATAGTTAAATGTTTTAGATTTATAAGAATGAAGTCTTGTTTGGCTTTTTGAGTCACACGAGTTGCAAACACTTTATTGAATGTGAGGATTTCTGCAAGACAAAATGATTAAATAAAAAGTTTATTTTAACTCTGTCAACTCGCATCAGACAATGCATCGCTTAAGCAGAAAAAAAATATCTAACCAGAGATTATAATAATTTACTTTTGATCAATTTTCAAAGCGTTCCCAGTGGTTTTTAAATGTTAATTATAAAATTTTTAGGCAAAAATAATAAACTGTTTTTCTAGGACATAGTTTCTGCAGAGCTGCGGTAATTCATTCGAAATTCCACTCAGAGTTGTGGGCGGGACTGTTGGTGCAGAGTAAGCCTGCCCTGACTTCCCATCATCCCCTTGTTTGCACGTTCTCCTGTTAGCATACAGGCCCTCACAACCCCGACCTAACATTAGAGGTGCAACAGAAATGGCGAGCAAAATTGGAGCAGTCCAGCCGTCTATTGGAGATTATAAGTTTCATTTTCTTCATATGTCCTCGTCATCAGAAAAATGCCACAAGAACATAATTTTCATTGGCTAGAAAACTTTTGTCTTTTCAGATGTTTGTAGGCATTAGAAACCATGGATTCCTGCAAACTTTTATTCTTTGTAATAAAGTTTTTTTTAAAGGGGTCTTGGGATTTATTAGGTGGAAGCTTGATGGTTGCTATGAAGAGTTTGCAGACTTGCATGTATTCATAAATTAAGCCCTTAATTTCTTTTTTTTTTTTTATAATTAATCAATTGAAATAGTTCAAATATAAATGTGTTAGTAGTAATCTCTTGCAGTGAGAGACATCGTCACGTGTTTGCCTTGTATTTTTGTCAAACGCACAGATAGCGAATAGATGAGTTAAATGAGGCTTTGGTCTGATTTACTGCTGATGATTTACTGCAAATGCATTTGCTGTTGACAAACTGAATAGCTTGGTGCCTGAAGTGGAGAACAGAATGTTGGATTTGGATCAGTTTACATGGAGTCACTGTTGGGCACAGGACTCTTCTCTGGTCTGACTGTTTTGCGTGGATTTGTGCAGAGATGTTTGGATCGTTCACTTCTTTGTTTTTTCTTAAGGCAACAACAGCATTTAATTTCACAGAGTTGCTTAAGTGTGTCGTTTCCTCATTTGTGCTTATGGGTATGAGGATGAACCGCTTTTTCTTCTAGTTCACGTTTGCACTAACGTTTGTGAAGCTTCCAAATAGCAGACGCTCACTCAGCACGACTCTTTCACCCCCCCCCCAACCCCCCCTCCAGGCGCTGGCCATGCCGTCGAGTGTGCGGGCCGGGAGCCTGAAGGACCCGGAGGTGGCTGAGCTGTTCTCGAGGGAAGATCCTGAGAAGCTCTTCACAGACCTGAGGGAGATCGGTCATGGGAGCTTTGGAGCGGTCTACTTTGTGAGCATTTGCTTCTTTTGTCTTTAACAAGGTTGGCTGTGAAACTGACTGAGCAACAGCGTTTGTAAGAATCATTCACAAACTTAAGTTCTGTTTTAATGTAGCTAAGTTTTTACTGCTGTCAAATATTGTTCAATTATTGAAGCAATCACTCTGGATGGCAAATATTTTTACTAGTAAATCCTTTTTAAACTCAGTTCATCTCAATTCAGAATAGAATTGTTAACTTAGGCACATTACTAGTAAAATATATAGAAAAAAAAGAGATTCTATAGGGTTGTAGTAAATATATTTTATAAAGTGTGAAGTAACAATTGGGCAGATTCATAATTTTTTTTTACCTACTGTAGTGAATTACCTATAAAATGTGATACAAAATGGAAGTTTGCCACTATTTTTGGCATTATGTGTATAGTAAACACTGAGAAATACTCTGGTTTTAGTGTTGATCGTTCAAAGCTTTTAAGGACATTTTTGTAGGATTTAAAAGCAGATCTTATCAGGATCGAAAAGAAAAACAAAGTGGTTAGGTTTAATAAAAATGTAAAAGCTTTATGTGACTCAGACAAAAAAACCAGCCCAACTTTCCTGTTGTGGATGACGAGCCGTTAAATGAAGGGTCAAAAAAAGAACAAGCCGTGGATGAAGGGATGGACTGGAGAGTGGAAAAGAGAGGAGACGCAGAAGCGCTGCAGAAATTTCTTTTATATAATGGTGATGATTTGTTGTGTCAAGTGCAAAAATGGCAGATGAATCATCGCGCTTCTCGAGTGTGGTGTTAAAACAATGCTTCGCTTTTGCTGCCACTCAACACTCACAAAGTGCCTCGCAATCTTAACTGAAGTAGGTGGTTATGGCCGACCAAGAGACTTTTTTTTTTTCCACAAACATCCACAGCTTTAATGTTGGCTTTGCCTCTCATTCCTAACCCCTCCACTTTAGGCCCATGACATCCGCACAAATGAAGTGGTGGCAATCAAGAAGATGTCCTACAGCGGCAAACAATCCAACGAGGTACGAGTGCAGAGCGGCCAAGTGTTTGGGGTTTATCTGCGGGTGACGCTTGCACGTCACACACGGTTCTGTTCTTGTTCCAGAAATGGCAGGACATCATCAAGGAAGTGAAGTTTCTCCAAAAGCTGCGCCACCCGAATACTGTGGAGTACCATGGCTGCTACCTGAGAGAGCACACAGCTTGGGTGAGTGTGTCCGGTTTCACTTTAGAAGATGAACTCAATACAGCAGATTTTTTGGTTTTGGCTAAAAACGGCATAATCATAATTAAAAGACCAGCCGGAACGACCAACAATTCTGCAAAAAAGATGATCCAAGTGGGCTGTTAGGGCAACAAATAACACTAAATAAATATTGACATACCTTATTGTAGTTTATTAAACTGTGAACCTTCAGGAAAATCTCTGAACAGTTCAGTCTGAACAGCTGATATGAATAGATGAGCTGGAATGTATGGAAAGCTGTTCAAATAGCAGCACATGGAGAAGGACTAGCATGGCTCCTTTGTGAGGATTGTGAAAAGCATGGAGTAATGCCTGTACCTCATGTGTTCTTACCACACTCCCCCCAGTGTTTTGTACTTCTTTACAGAAGCACGTGTCAGAAAAAGGCCATTTTCTTTTTGACTGTAGCCTTTAAAGTCGATCATAATGCTGAAACTCGGAGGTTGAAACTTCTTTGATGTGGGTCTTTTGTTTGTCAAAGGCACGAGTTCAGGTCATTCAGACGTGGGTCACTTTGATGTCATTCTAGTTATCACACAACAGTGATGGAGCATCTCTATTACAGACAGATCTATTGTGAACAAGACTTTAGTCTTTTTGCAGAAGCAGACGGTTTTATCTAAGGTAACTTACAGGGATCTTTAAATATATGGACAGTGACCGTGTCTTGCAGGAAGCTACTGCCAACGCAAGGATTTGAACCAACCACTTGCAGTTTAATAACACATTGAGCTACAGCTACTCAAAAGCATGTGACATTTTCAGTGACTCGATCAAAGGGTAGGAAAATGAATCCAATATGGCAGCTTGATGCGAGGATTTGAGCTTCCATCCATTTTCTGGACCCGCTGGTGCCCGGGGGGGGGGGGTCGCCTGGAATAGATTTATAAGAATGAAGCCCACAACGCGTAGTGTAGCGGGCGAGCAGAGAGGAGGATTGAGCGGGCGAGCGAGTCCAACTGTTGGACTCTGAGCAGCGGCGTTTGCTGTGCTGGCTGCCCGGCAGACGGATAGCGGGTGCCGTCATAGCGGCATGGCTTTAGCTCATTGGCCTTATGATGTTTATCTTATTGTCATTGAGACAATGATAAAAAGAGCCCCCAGTTTTAGTTTTATTTTCTTTCCTGGGGGGTTAATGCTCAAACCGGGCCACAGACAGACGGAAGTAACATTTAAAACGACTTTTCCGGGCGCAGCTCTCGCTGCAGGAGTGAAGAGCACCGGGAGAGACTCTGAAGGAGCAAACCCCGACATGGCGCCTGTGTAGAGCTCCCCAAAACACATAAACCCAAGCTACTCGCTCAACATCATCCATGTTCTCCATGATGTGGCAACCAATGAAATCTAGAAAAAGGTGGGCGGTTGCGCCATGGCCTGGGCGTCACGGCGTCGAGCCGTACATTTGACAAGCGTCAAAAGAGAGGCAGCAGATGTGAATCGTGTCAGGTGTGAACGCAGCATAATCCTGTTCTTTCATTAGCTTTTTGCCTGTTGGAAATGCTACAACACGACTAAGTCAACCGTTATTGCTAATACATGAAAATGATTCTTCCAGGGTTTAGGACTTCCTGTATTATGACTCTGGAACTGTACCTAAGCTTTAGTAACCTCTGGATCTATGTTTGAGCAATCAGTGTCTGTATTTGAGTCAGAAAAAAGGAAAAGAAACACATCTTTTCACTTACAGTAGTGCTTCAAAGAGTAGTTTTGGATCATAATCACACTGATGCTGCGAAACTGACACTGAGAAAAACAAGATTATTATTTTATTTAATTTCCCTTAAGTGCTGCTATCTCTGCTTTTATACTTAAACGATCATCTTCTGAACTTTTCCAGCTCGTGATGGAGTATTGTTTGGGTTCTGCCTCCGACCTTCTTGAAGGTAACCAGAAATAATGATTAAAAAAATCAGAAAAGGCTCACTTGAGTTAATGGTTTTTTTTGTCTTGTTTTGTTTTTTTTCTGTAATCTTCAAAATGTTCTGTTTATCTTAATGTAGTCCACAAGAAACCCCTCCAGGAAGTGGAAATAGCTGCCATAACCCATGGTGCATTGCAGGGATTGGTGTATCTTCATTCACACAACATGATCCACAGGTAAAGCTTTTTTAGATTTTCTTTTCTATCTATTTATATATATTGAGATCTCCATTCTTATTATTTGGTAAAACACACCTGATCCAGGTATTCAGCAGCAGGACGTCGGCCTCCGAAGCCTGGAGTCCAGCACCCCTGCAGAAAGCACATTTATTTTTTCCAAGCTGCCATCTTTCTCAGTGTATAAATATGTGTTTTCAGGGACGTCAAAGCCGGAAACATCTTGCTAACAGAACCGGGCCAGGTCAAACTTGGAGACTTTGGTTCTGCCTCTATAATCGCTCCAGCCAACTCCTTTGTGGGAACACCTTACTGGTGAGGCCTTTTCAGTCATGAACTAATGAATACACTCTTTTGAAATGAGTTATTTCACATTTTTAAATTAGTTTTTATTCCAAAATGCCAACATTTGAGAAAAGATTTTCATAAAATCAGTTCTTAAGTCACTGAGATGAAATGGGTTTCCCTGACAAAATACGGAGTTGATTCAATTTAGATTTAGATTTGAACTTTCTTTATAGTTCAACATGATTTGATTAAATGTTGTTTCACTTTTTTAAAACCATTTTTGTTTAACATAACCAGTGAACTAAGGCTGCATGATATGAGGAAAACTCACCATTTGCGATATCAGTGATCAATAATGGGATGACGATAACATGCGATATATGAACAAATAGCAAAACATCTAAAAACAACATTACTGACCTTATGCTTTTAGATGGAACTTCTTTCAGAATCCATGACTAATACTTTTATTTAGCAGTTGCAAAGACTTTGTGAAGCTTTGTTATCTTTGTTTAGTTATTTAGTATCAGTTTTTTTGATAAGCTCAAACCCTGTATGTTAAAAAATACTGAATTCATTTTTATCTGCGAAAAAGATTGTGGGTTTTTTGGCTGTGCGCTAAAAATACTCGATGTTTTTTCATCTGAATATGTCTGGCGCTGCAGCAGGACTTAGCTAAGCAGGCATTTGATATTTACATAAGAGGTGTCACTTTTATCACTGGCATCAATTCATATGAGCAGGCAAAGTTCGTGGTTTAATGAGTCACTGAGCAGTTTAGATTTTAGATAACTGCTTAAACAAATAGAAAGATGGAGAATGGAGGAAGGAGCACTCTGGATTCTGAAAGGACAATATTGCAACTGAAATATAAAATACCACACAGTGGTCCCTAATCTATCGCCATGGATACTTTCCATAAATACCTGCAATGCTGGGGACCTGTCCAGGATGGACCTCGTCTTCGCCCAGGTTAGCCCGGTTAGGCTCTGGCAGGGTTAGAAAATGGATGAATTTCACAAAGTATGATTACATGTGTTCAAAGATGCAAACCCCCTCCTTTTAACATTTTTACACCTTTATCTTTTGTTTGAACTCTCAAAGTTCAAACCTTTATAATAAAAAAGGTCCAGTATTTTACAGTTAAACCAAATATCTGCTTGTGATTGAATATTTATGTAAATTTGGCACGGAGGAGATTGGCCATGGTCGTTTGCCAACCAGGACACGAAACACAACGTTCTTCTAAAAGAGAAAAAAAACATGCAAAATTGCACTAAAAAGGTCTGCGAGGCTGCAGAATGGTGAGGGAACACTGTAATGAGATTTCTTCACATGTAAGACTTTTGCTAGGCCTGCACAGTAAATAGAAAATGTATTGTAATGGCAATATCAGCCTTTGCTACACACGTATCACAACAGATGGCAAAAACTGCGACAAATGTTTTTTGCTAAAACGATCTTATGGCAGCCTGAAGTATTTAACGAATCAAATAGTCATTTATGCATTTGACCAATCAAATAGAGCCCTTTTATGTTGTATAACTGCCTTTCATGTAGACGTGGCTCATTTGGAGTGGAAACAATGTATTGTTGTTGTTGTTTTTTTGCCTTAATATATCTCCACAAGCGTGTTTCTGGTTAACTCAAATGCTGTCAATAAATGAATCAGAAGCTTCCAAAGAGATGACATCATCATCTTGGGTTTCCCTGATTGTTTAAAGGCATAGTGATCTTAACATATATAAACCCTTGACTTTGATAAAGTAATAAAAGCTTGTCTAAAAAGAACCTAGTCTCATTATTCTAATATTTAGCAAATAGAAATCATTTTGTTATTTGTAATTGACCTAAACCAGGAAAAGTTAACCTTTATTTTGTATCTGACGGTGAGAAAAATAAGCAGATGTGTGTTCTTATGTGGTGTTTGCAAACCTTTGGTCACTACTGCAGTTAGTAAACTAGTGATGCTACACTTCCTTGTCCTGATCTGCTGTGGCTTGTGAAATTACAGATTGAAATACATCTCACAGAATTAGGTGCAGAAGTTGGACTGCAGTTTTCTTCTGGAACAAAATGCTAAAAAATAGCCAGAAAGCACTTCAAATGATTTCCTCCTTACAGGATGGCCCCTGAGGTAATCCTAGCCATGGATGAGGGACAGTATGACGGAAAGGTGGATGTGTGGTCACTTGGCATTACCTGTATAGAGCTGGGTAAGTGATGCTGAGATGTCCTTCATGTCTTGCTTCACCTTTCCCTGCGTCTTTGTGTCTCTGCTTGACACACTTCCTCTTTTCCTCCACATTCCAGCGGAAAGGAAGCCTCCTCTGTTCAACATGAATGCCATGAGTGCCTTATATCACATCGCCCAGAATGAGAGCCCCGTGTTGCAGTCAAACCACTGGTGAGACATCACTCCACTTATGCTGCTGGGTAGAGCTGGACGAGATGGCCAAAAAAATCACACCCCTTATTTTTTCATTTCAAATTCGATTTTTGTTTTTAATCGAGTATTTTTCTCTCCCTACTTTCTTTAATAAGAATTACAAATGATGGAATATATTTATGAAAACTATTTTATTTTAACATCTCTTTTGGACATTGGCTCTAACACAAAGTTGAACTAAACTGTAAAAATGTTTGCTGAACGATGCAGAAGACGCCTGTTTGAGAAACACTAGAACGCACTCGGCAGAGCGTTTGTGGTAGCAGCAGCCCTGAAACGGATTTTGCTGCTTGTGGTTTGATGTCCAAGTTTATCCCAGTGACCAGAATCTCTCTATTTAAAAAAAAATGATGTTACGTTAAATACAAACAAAGCGGAAGTCACAACATAATAAAAACATCCGATAAAAACAGATGAATTGTTTTTGTTTTCTTGCTGAAGAACGCCCCAATGAGAAGAGGGGTTTCAGTAATGTTACAAAGGCACTACTAATAAAGTTCCATACACTGCCTCTTATTATTATGAATAAAAACAGTTTTTATACATTTTCTATCTATTAATGTTGTCCCATTTATCCGCCACGTCTTCATTGACTTTACTTCGAACAACGGAAGCGCAAGAGATCAGAGAGCTGGGAAACCTAAATCTCAATTTTTCCACAAAATGCATCGACTAAAGCAAGAAAATTCAAATAAAGAACTTTATTGATTGTCTAAAAATAAAAATATTCAGTGGTGCATTTTTCTGACTTTAGGAATATTTGTGTTAAATGATGCCTTTTGGATTTTCAAGGCATGTATGAACACAATAATGTTGGAAACGTATTTAAATCTTGTATTTCAATATTCATCTAGTATTATCCCAGTCAGTGACATATTTATTTTGACAACAAATCTTTTTTGTTTTCTGCTTTGTTGGCTGTTTTTATGGTATTTCTAGATTTGATTGTTTTGGTTTCTTCTCAGATTAAAACAGCAGGTTTTGACAGGAATCCTCCTATTTTCCAGGTCGGATTATTTCCGAAATTTTGTGGACTCATGTTTGCAGAAGCTCGCACAGGACAGACCTACCTCTGATGTGCTGCTCAAGGTACAAGAATGGACGCCAGTCAGAGTGTCTGTTTAAAGTTCTGAAACTAAATGACTTTGACCGCTAAGATGGTTGGTTATTCACCAGCAGATAGCTCTGTTGGATGAGTGTAGGATCAGGGTTTGATTCCCAGGTCGTACATTGATTTGCTGCTGGCTATCTGGGTCTCCCTATGCCTTGAAAATACAGGGTTTTGTCAGAAAAGGCCATCCGGCATAAAAACTCTTTGCAAACCATAATCAGTGAAAAGCCGATTCGCTGTGGCGCCCTCAACAGGATAAACCGAAAGGTGAACAGCAACCAGAAAGATGGTATTTCAGTGTCGTATCATTCAGTATTTTAAACATTCCTCTAAAATGAAGCTCGCTGTGGAAGGCATGCTCCCAAAAGCACTAAGATGCAATCACTTCTAATTATCTTTTGAACAAAAACGTACTTTTAGGTCATTTTATTTCTCCTTAATAAATATTATTTTCTGTTGAGGGTCTAAAAAAAGACGAGATTCAGTTTTATTTGATCATTTTTACTCTAACAAAACTGTTGGTTTGCCTTATTGATTAGGGAACATAATACTTAGTTTTCAATTTGATGCAGATTTCACTGTTCATTATTGAATATTTGTGACCTTTTATTTTAGGTTTAATATAGCATATAATCTATAGTAATACACACATTTATTAATTTTATCTTTATTACTATTTCAGTACAAATGAGCTATTATTCTAGGATTTTCCTCGCTGTGACAGATTCTTCACCTGCTGTTAATCCGTCCTTCCATCCAGCACCATTTCCTATGCAGAGAGCGCCCCATGACAGTCGTGATGGACCTGATCGCACGCACCAAGGATGCCGTCCGGGAGCTCGACAACCTGCAGTACCGCAAGATGAAGAAGATCCTGTTTCACGAGGCGCTTAATGGTCCAGCCCCAGAGGGAGGTGATGAAGAAGAGGTAAGGAGACCTTAGAGTAAAACCATTGTCAGAGGCTTTGCTTGCCTAAAATTGGGTTGTTGAAGTTGCTTTAAATGTTTTAAACTTGTAGAATCTTTTGGTTTTCTTAAAGTTTGAACATTGTTTTTCATTTCTTTTTTTTCACATAATAAAGAAAAACCTGATAGAAAAATGTGCCAAATAATGGATGAGGAAATCGTTTTTTTGTCCTGCTCTTAGTTTTTACTTGCTAAAAATTTTAACTAATGCTAATTATTGCCATAAAATTTGAGTGTCTTTAGACTTTCTAAGCACTGAGGAAAAATTGTACAGATAAAAAAAGCAAGCAGGCGTCCTTTGTCTGTACAAAGCGTCATCAGGAACAACAAATGTTCAGCAGAAGACTCTTTTTAAACATCGCCCGCCACACAAAGTCTTTACAGGATCAAAGCACCACCCGCTTTCAAACCACCGTTTCACATAAATGGACTTTTTATAAGCAGCCAAAAGCCACGTCAGCTGTTTTTTTCCACATAGCCACACCCCGATCCAGTAAGAGAACCCCTTCTAAAAACTGTGCTGTCGACCCAAAACTTCTAGATTTTCGAGATCCAAACGGGTTAAAAAAACAAAAAAAAACTAATTTAAACTCAGAGCAGCAGAGAGAGAAAAATCAAACTTTATTAAACTTAAAGGGTACGTTTACATAAGGTACGTTTCACATTTTCTTATCGTTAAGCACACACATAAGCTTTAGCAGCCCAAAAAGCTCCCTCCATTTGTTCTAACTTTACAAAACATTTAAAAGTTTCACCCAGAACTGTTTAAAAGGTTTAAACAGCAGCATAACAAGTTGTTTTAGGTTAAACATAGTTTGTGTTCATCATCCTGGTTGCTAATGTCAGCCCACAAGAAACTCACTATCCAACTCATGATTGAACCCATCTCCTTTTCTTTAAAAACCCTCTTTTCCTGCCAGGACGTAGAGCACTATGTGCTGCGCACTGGCACGGTGAACAGCATGGAGAGCTCCCACTCGCTGCCCTCCATGTCCATCAGTGCCAGCTCCCAGAGCAGCTCCGTGAACAGCCTGGCGGACGGCTCCGACGACAGCGGGGAGATGGCAATGATGCAGGAGGGGGAGCACACCGTCACCTCTAACAGCTCGGTCCTGCACAAACCCTCGGTCAGTTCAAATGTTCACAGCAAAGCAGGTTCAGGCCTGTGGCTCACCCGCTTTCAGGAGGAGCTTTGTTTACATTTCACTTTGTGTTTTTCCTCCATCCAAACACTTTCTAGTACAACTGCTTCCACTACGAATCCAGCTGCAAATTATTTTGGTTTGACATTAGAACAGCTAGAATACAATAACATATAAGGATAAAGACTATTATCTAATAAAAAAATGCATTTTTATTTTGATATCTGTCTTTAAAAGCCTTTTTTTGTATCCTGTCTTTTTAGAGCTATGACAATATCTACGATGACCCCTACCAACCAGAGGTAGACTCGCAGCGAGAGGCTTCATCCGGTGGTGGCGGCGGTGGAGGAGGAGGAGGAGGGGGAAGACGTCGGCGTGGTCGAGATCACTTTGCAACCATCAGGACTGCTTCGCTGGTCACTCGTCAGATCCAGGAGCATGAGCAGGGCTCGGCTCTGAGAGAGCAGATGTCTGGGTACGATCACAGCTGGGAATCTAAAATAAAGATTTATTCAAGTTTATTTGTGGTTCAAGACCTACTATTTTCAAAGAGTTCCCTGTGGGCTTTTGATTATGATTATGCTGTTTTTAGCCTAAATCGTCAAACCTGGATCATTTTCTTGGACATAGCTTCTGCAGAGCGGCAGGAGTTCATTAGAAATTCACTGACAGTTTACGCAAAAACAAGCCACAAGAACATTTTAAAAACAGCCAAAAATCATGATTTTTTTTTTATCACTTTCTAACGTTGACTCAGTCTGTCAGACTAACTGCTTATGTCTCGGTCCAGCTACAAACGAATGCGGCGGCAGCATCAAAAGCAGCTGATGGGCTTGGAGAACAAGCTAAAGGCCGAGATGGACGAGCATCAGCTGAGACTGGACAAAGAACTGGAGAACCAGAGGAACAACTTCTCAATGGAAGCAGAGAAACTCTCCAAAAAGCATCAAGCTATCCAGGAGAAGGAGGTGAGCTGGTAAAAAGGGAGAAAAAAGAACCAAGGAGGGGGCAGGAGGAAAACCCACCTCCTCAGGTTATGTTCATCAGTTCTGGGGGGCTAAAATACCTACCGTAGGCAGGCAGGCTTTATTGTGCAATTGGTCCACTCAAGTGCTTAAAGACCGTACCCTTTTGTTCCTAGCTAAAGGCAACTCAAACTGAAGAGAAGAAGTTCCAGCAGCACATTCTAGGTCAGCAAAAGAAGGAGTTGACCACTTTGATTGATTCCCAGAAACGACAATATCGACAACGCAAGGAGCAGCTGAAAGAGGTGCATCTACGTTTTATGAACACAGCGCTTCTGCAAGTTCTCAGAAAATCCACCACACCGTCCGCTCAATGCCACTGCACTGCAATTAACGCTTCCTCACAAACTGTAGGAACTGAATGAAAACCAGTCGACGCCAAAACGGGAGAAGCAGGAGTGGCTGGTTCACCAGAAGGAGTGTCTGCAGCAGCTGCAGGCAGAAGAGGAGGCAGGCCTGCTGCGGAGGCAGAGGCAGTACTACGAGCTGCAGTGTCGGCAGTACAAGAGGAAGATGCTGCTGTCTCGCCACAACCTGGAGCAGGATCTGCTCAGAGAGGTACGTCTGCGTCTTCTACACAAACCACATCTACACATCGGCTTTAAAGTGTTGCACATCGGTGCAAAGTCGCTTTTCTTCGCACCCGAATCCATTTGAATCGCGTAGTCGCTTAATTTTATAGAGCATGTATGTCAACTGGATAACAACTAGGGTGTTAAAGGTTAACGGTGTTCTCCCACAGTCTGAAAAAGTTTACTTTAAGGTTAGAAATGAATGGTTTTATGAATAGTTCATCGGCATTCAGCAGTTTGAACTTTTTAGAAACTTGTTTCCAGGACTTAAACCTTTGTTTGGATAGAAAGGTCCTCTAGATCAGTGTTTTTCCACCTTTTTTGAGCCCAGGCACACTTTATCCTTGACAAAAATCCTGCGGCACACCAGCATCCAAAAATGTTCTACAGTCCCTCCACAATCTCACCTGCCTTTTTGTGATAATTGTGGCAGAAAAAACTGGAAGTTGCAGCTGATTTTTCTAAAGATGTAATAAAAGTTAAGTTAGTTTTTAGTAATAATTTTAAATGAATTAACTTGAAATTTTACACTGGTAGTTGTTTTTTCCTCCCGTTTATTAACGTGTAATTTTTTGTAACCTCACAAAAAACAAATATATTCTTTCTAAATAGTGATTAATTTTTTAAATATTTTTTTATATGTTGGTGCAAAGGCAGCTTTAATTTTTGAACAATGTGATCACAATATTTTTGATAAATTTTACACAAAAAAATAACATATTTGTTTCCTTTAGCTACACAAAAAGTGAACATGTTGAAGTTCAATTAGTTTTTCTTTTGTCTTACTCAAAAATTAAGCATTGAAAACTTTAACAAAAATGATTTTTTCTTTCTAGATGATTAAATTGTTTCAATTTAGTTTAAGTGTCTGTTGGCCACTTCACCTCAATCCTGTTTCTTAAATGTTATTACTTCTTCTTAAGCTTAACTTTTCATTTTTCAAAATGAAGTCTGAAAGTGAATTCATCCTTTAATCCTTTAACCTTTAAAAAAAAATAATAATAAAAATACAAAAAAATAATAAAACAAATGATTACCGGCAATCAATTATTGAAAATTGTCAAATTGATTGACTTAATTATATTACTTCACTTGTTTAAAAAAAAAAATTGATAAGCTGATTCATGAATTTTTCCTAATGAAACATAATTTTGTACATATTATTAACTTTTGATACTTGACCAAAGTTTTCTATGAAAATTCCTGAAACAGTGTTATGTCTATTTTACTGATACAGTATTATTTTTTTCATCATATCAGTGACTTTTATAAGTAACATAATCTGCATATATTTTGGATACTTTATTGCCATGTTGATTTCTAAAGTTATTTTTTACAAAATAATTTAAGTAATTCATCTTTGTCATGTGCTTTATTGATATTTCAACATTCTTAATTCTGTCTGATAAAAGCTAGGAACCGGATATTGATAAATCATGTAATAAAATGGTTACAGTAGAACAGGGGTGGGATCATATAAGTTCGCTTCCTTCCACTCCCTTTCAAGCAATATTTATTAATATGCTTAATTATCCTAAGTTTGAAAAGTTATTGTATGAATGTATAACTGATGATTCTATTGTTTTTGTGTATTATTCCTATTTGATTGCTTGAAATAAACCATTTCAAATCAAATCAAAATCCAGACCTTATAAGAAAAGTGTTTCAGTTAGAAAGATGACTTGGACCAAACTCTGGGATGTTTGGCTGGTAATAAACACAAACCTTAAAGGAGAACTAAACTGTTGACCTCTGATTTCAGCAAGAAGATTTAAAAACTGTTTGATGTGTGTTCGTTGTGGTATCAAGACGTTTAACAGGGAAGACTCATTTTATGCTGAGACGCTGTCATTTTTGACCCGGTGCATCATGGGAGATGTAGTGTGAAAACGGTCACAGATGGCAGATAGACTTGCTTCTCTGAGCTTTAGCTGGTATTTTTGTTGGAACTGAGAGACTTTACGAGCTAAATCGGAACAAGGAAGTGAAGACTTTAACCACTTCTGATTGGTCAGACTGATGACGGATGATTAGGGGTCCAAGAATGATTGGTGGAGACAGTTGAAGGGGCGGGACTTTCCTGAAAACAGAGCTGAAGCTGCGGCTAAACCGCGGTACCGTCATTCTTATCAAAGTGTTTTTAATAGAATCAAATAAACAGAAAAAGTATTTTATGATCTTTCATATTCCTAATTACTCAGTGTTTTATCAGGCCTGTTTGGATGAACAAAGAGCTGAGATCCTGGAGATGGAAAATGTTTTTAGATCAGTGGGTAATTTCCCATAGTACACCTGACCATCTCCTACAGCACACTGAAAAACACTGTTCTAGAAAGCTTTTTAAGCAACGCCTCCTTTTTAAAGTGTTTTATCTGCTTCCGTCTCCAGGACCTGAATAAGAAGCAGACTCTGAAGGACCTGGAATGTGCCATGCTGCTGCGTCACCACGAGTCCACGCAGGAGCTGGAGTTCCGGCAGCTGAGTGTGGTGCAGCGCACCCGCGCCGACCTGATCCGCACGCAGCACCAGACGGAGCTCACCAACCAGATGGAGTACAATAAGAGGCGCGAGCAAGAGCTGCGTCAGAAACACGCCATGGAGGTCCGCCAGCAGCCCAAGAGCCTCAAAGTGAGTGAGAGAACCCAGAGCCCGGGGTCTCCTGAGGAAGGAGAGAGCCGGTCGACTGAGGGTCCGAGCAGCAATGGGGACGGTGAGGCTGGGGAGGCAGAAACTGAAGCCCAGGGAGGTTTAGAGAAGAATGGGATGGAAGTGGAGGAGATTTGTGCTGCTGGAAGTGAACTGGATGGCCACGATGTTCATTACAGAGATGAAGAGGTGTTCAGAGACGTAGACAAATTGGATGGAGGCCTTGAAAGTATTTATGATGATGAAGATAAAGAGAGCAGGAGTGAAAAAGGAAGTTTTTACAGAGACGAGGAAGACGAGTGGAAGACCGAAGAAGGGTCAGAGGTGAGGGAAGTGGAGGGAGTGCAGTGGGAGGATGAGGAAGACCTCCATGACTGTTCACCGGTAGCTTTTGATAAAGAGGAAGAGGAGGGCCGAGGCGTGGCCGATGGCTGTCCGTCAGAGCTCTTCTCATCCCCGTTCGCAGAGAGGAAGCGGCACCGCCAGCGAGCGCTCGACGAGCTGTCAGAGTTTTACTTCCCCAACAGCTCGGAGGAGCTGGAGCCCGTCTCACCTCGCCCCAGCCCCCCCTCTGCCCCATCCTCCCTTCCCTCACTCTTTTCTCACGCCATCTGCCTCCTCCTCTCCCTCTCAGTTGCTGCTCAGCCGTCCAACCTCACTCTGCTGCTGCTGTCCATCTTCCTCCTGTCTCTTCGCCGGTCTCCTCCTCTGCCTTCTCTGGCCTCTCTCATCCTTTCCGCCGAACTTGCTTTCTTGGCGCTCTTTTTCTCGTACCTCCTCCTGCGGTCCTGCTGCTCCTTGTCCATCTCCACCTTCCTGTCCTTCAGCCTTTGGGCAAGTGCCCTGTTCAGTTTAGGACTCTCCTTCAGTTTGGGGATTTACTACATCCCAATGATTCTGATCTCCGCCTCCTTCCTCAGCTCTCCTTCCCTCTTCCTGTCTCTGTACCTGGTCGTAGTGCTGGTTGTCAGGCCAGCTCGGGACTTTTTCCAAAATGCACCCCGCAAAGTCAACCGATTATGCATGCGCATCCTATTCCGCCTCCCCCGACCCTTGTTCACCATGTGCCAGTCAGTCCTCGGGGGTGTGGCTGAGAGAAACCTTTATGAAATGTTTCCCAAAGCCGGACGCAACTGGGGCGTGCGCCAGTCTAAGATCCCGGTTCCCCTCAGGAGTCTGCCGCTGGAGTGTCAGGCTCGCTGTAGGAACACGTCCTGCATGACCAAAGCCCTGCTCTGGCTGAAGCGCTTCGCCGGACGGCCCCTCGGGGTCCTGGCAGACTTGGCTAACACCCTGCTGATAAAACTAGCAAAGCAGGCCGTAAAAAAGCTTCCCGTCAGCGTCCGGGTCAAGCTCCAGACTCTGGGCCTCCTCAAGAAGGAGATCCCCAGCAGGTTACCCCGACTCCTTCCTCGGGAAATCAGGGAGAGGAGGCTGAAGGAAAGGAGGAGGAGAGAGAGGGAGAGGCAGAGGAGGGAGGAGAGGGTGAGGATGTTTCGTGAGGAGTCGAGGTGGGAGTGTGGGTTGAGGAGAACTCCATCTGGGAGGTTTGTCAGGGGGAAGATTCGCCCGTGGAGGTAGAGGATGATCTCTAATGCATTGAGGAAGGGGGAGCTTCATCATCATCACTCTGCATTCCATTGTTCCTGTCTTCTTTTGTTTTGTTTTTATTTTTTTGGGCACACATTTCTCTGTCAGATAATTCCCAGACTGGTGTGTGGTCACATTTCCTAAAGATGTGCACAGACTTCAATTTACTCACCCAAGCAGTTCAATCCAAAGCGGCTGTACCAAACCCAGTGAAGTGTTAGCCTTATATGAATGATGCTTTTTGTAAAAGTTCATAGCGTTTTTGTTTGATCACATCATTTTGTTCTTATTTTGTAAGACAAATACTTTAATGGATCTTTTTTTAAGACCGTTTAATTTTTTTTTTTTCCTTTTTGTGCAATTGTGTGTCTTCCTTTATAGTCATGGTCTTATTTCACGGTAGAACAAATATTACAGTGTTATACAGTCCCACCCCCCATACTGTGAACAAAAATATCCAAAATAGTCACAAACCAACATCTGCCTGAACACTACCTGTCAGCAAGTTAAACGTGCAATCGCAAACTATGTAACCATCAGGAGACCTTATTTAAACATAAAGGCACAAAGGGTTAGTGGAAAGTCTAGTCTATATAACTTGAATATAAAACCTATTATAACAAGTCAAAAATACTGTCATCATTGGTGAAACATTACTTTAATACACCCAAAAACCTGTAAAAGCTTAAATATTTTAAAAGTTTCTATATTTTTATTGCGCTTTATGCAATGATTTTATGATTTACCGTGTAAACATTATCCCCCTTTTTTTTCTTTTTAGGTAAAAAATAGTGCCTTCTTTCAACTATATTTGCACAGGTTTCATTATATTTCCAAGAAAATAAGAGAAATCGAGTAGATGGAAAGAGGAAACACGCCTTGAAGCTCTTAGATATTTATTTGAAGCCATAATGTTGAGTGTTTTGTGTGTATATTTGCAAAGAAGGACATTTAAAACTACTGAATGTGAATGATTAAAGATACAAATCTATCTCAATATTTAGTGAAGTATCAAAACATTTTTTTATCAATTCAAATGTTAAAAAATCAGCAAATCCTCTATTTTAGAGGCTCAAACGAAAGAATTTATGATATTTTTGACTCTTTTTCTTTATCAAATAGTAAATTTGAAACAGCTTAGCCATTAAAATTTGATAGCTAAAAAAAAAGCCAAAGTGAATAAAAAATGAAGCTACTTCAATTCAAATATGTGAAAATATTAGTTTGCAGGGGAATAAAACACTCAGTAAATGAAAAGCTGTTTACTCAGCAGAAAGGCTCCTAACAGTCAGAGGACCCTGGCGAAATGAAAAAGTAGGGCTCTGGGGGGTTTTTGTGTTTTTTTTCAGCTAACCTCTTATTTGGAAAGGAGAGCTTTAAAAATGGAAATCTCATAACAAACATTTTCGTTCGACTGTAACGTTTTTTTTTGTGTGTGTGTGCGATCGATCTCCCATTACCTGCTACTCTGTATGTTTACATGTTGCATTTTGTTCTGTTGCAACAGCGAGTGTTTGGAGGTAAATCCCCTTAAGATTTTTATTTTATTTTTTTAATTTATGCAGTATTTGTAAGACTCGTACTGCATTTTGTTTGGCTAACCTTAACCCTGTTTTAGCTGCATGGGTGTTTGCTACAGCTGTGCTCGCAAAACCATTTTTCTTTTTTTTTTTTACAGAACAAATAAATTCCTTTGTGTTGAAATCATTGTCTTGTCAGTTTCTTTTTTTTAAATTATTATTATTTTGTGCACATCTTCATTTGAGTTTTTCCCTTTTCAGTCGACAAACTTCCTGATTCCTCCTGTATCATTTATCTGTTTCACTCATCATCTTCCCTTCTGTTAGACATCCACAAAAAATGTCGTTTTTTTTTAACTTTCTTTGAGTTAAATTGGTCATTAGTAGGCTGAGCACAGGAATATTTAACGCATGAACTCATTAGAAAAAGTAGTTTGTTTACCTAAAGTACTTTTTGAAATTTTTCCTAAATGTTTAAAATTTTGTCTTAATGTTTTTTAATCTTAAGACTTTTTTTATTTTTTATAATTTGTCTAAAATGCAAATTTAGTATGTTTTCAGACAAAAGGTTTTTTTTTTTTTTAGAACAAAAACTAAACGTAACTGAAAACTTTAGACTTAAAAAAAACTATTTGCTCACATTTTATTATATAGATTAGAAAATAAACTAATTTTTAATTTGAACATTTGAAAGATTCTTCCCCTGTTTTATTGCTAAAAAGGCAGATTAGATCAAATGTAAGAAAGCAAAAGCAGAAATGACTGTTTTTAGTAGTTTTTAGCTGTTTAAACTTGAATTATTTCTGAAAAAAATGGATTTAACACAACTTTAACTTTCGAATGAAGCCGTCACTGTCCTTCATCCCCCAAACCGCAGGAGCTCTTTAGCCCAGCTGCTCCCATGTCTCTTCTCTCTCCTCCAGTCCAAAGAACTTCAGATAAAACGTCAGTTCCAGGACACCTGCAAGATCCAAACGCGCCAGTACAAGGCGCTGCGCAACCACCTGCTGGAGAACACGCCCAAGTCTGACCACAAGGCCGTGCTGAAGCGGCTGAAGGACGAGCAGACCCGGAAGCTGGCCATCCTGGCCGAGCAGTATGACCACTCCATCAACGACATGCTGTCCACACAGGCTGTGAGTGAAGCCGCTCCCCTTCATGTTTGGGAAGTCAAAATACAATCATCTTCATCAAACAGCCTCATAGGATCCATTCAGGATGACAGTATGTGTCCTCAAATCCTGGTTCTCAGATGAATGAGCTCTTAAGTGACATAACGCTCTGTGCAGCTTTAATTACCCCAGAGCCTAAGCCAAATCCCAGCTGCTTTCGTGGCGTGGGTAAAATCTGGGCGCTTTACAGCAAGCTGATTTAAGCGCCGATGTCAGAGAAAATGTTTAGATTAATAGAAACAAAAAATCTCCTTTTATAGTCACACTATAGAATCAGAATCGCATATAAATGGATCATAAAGTTCCATTCTTCCTATTCTGTTGATTAAACTACACTACCATAACTCTAACTAAAGATCTCTTTTTTTATTTTTATTTTTTTTTATGCTTCTTAGCTGCGATTGGACGAGACCCAGGAAGCAGAGTACAAGGTTCTGCGGATGCAGCTTCAGCAGGAGCTGGAGCTGCTTAACGCCTACCAGAGCAAGATCAAGATCCACACCGACACGCAGCACGAGAGGGAGGTCAAGGACCTGGAGCAGAGAGTGTCCATCCGCCGAGCCCTGCTGGAGCAGAGGGTGAGGCTCCTCCCCCTCATGTTGACGCTTATTCAACTCCAACTGCTTGAAATAAGTAGAAAAAAAAAGTTTAAAAACACTTTTTGAAGTTCATGATTTTACTTTATAGTTCTTTTGTTAAAGTGGTCTTTTTATGATTATGTTATTTTTAACTAAAATCTAAAAAAATTAAAATCTGTCATTTTCTGTAGAGCGTCAGGAGTTCTTTAGAAATTCACCTTTTTAAGTCAAGGACAGGACTGTTGGTCCTAATTGACCCAAGTTTTCTGAATAGCTATGATATATGATCCGAAAAATGCCACAAGAACATGTTAAAAACATTATAAATACAATTTTCATCGAAGTGGCGCTTTAAACTTTAAAGCCTTCAATTTGTGTTACTGTCCCTTTAAGAAACTCCCATTCTCCAGAATGATTTTGATTGGTCGGTTGATTAATAGAAAAGCACTGGAGCTCAATGGTAGATTTTCCATTTGGATGCAGAGAAGCTTCTGCAGACACTCTAAGGAACATGTTTTGCTCGACCTAAAGAGAAGGAGTGCCTTAGTTTTCTTGAACGTCCTCTCTGCAGATCGAGGAGGAGATGTTGGCGCTGCAGAATGAGCGCTCGGAACGCATCCGCACCCTCTTAGAGCGCCAGGCCAGCGAAATCGAGGCCTTCGACTCCGAAAGCCTCCGTCTGGGTTTCAGCAACATGGCGCTGAGCGGGATCCCCGGGGAGGCCTATTCCAAACAGGGTTACTCCAACGCCGTGCCGCCCAGCTCCCGCTCCGCTGGCCACTGGAGCCACGGCGTGCACCAGCAGGGCACGCCCTCCCAGCAGCTCTCCCGCCGCAGCCACAACGCCGGCGGGGGAGGAGATCGCAGAAGCGAGTCCTCATCCTCCTCCTCCCATGGCTTCGGGATGGCCCAGGGGCACGGGCGGGACGGGAGGGAGGTGCACCATTCGTCCCGTTCCTCTGCCTCCTCCTCTTCCTCCTCCTCCTCCTCGTCTTCCTCCCACCACCAGCGCCATCACCTGCCGCAGCACTACCACCACCAGAGCACGCCCCAGCTCTACCGCGAGCGGGAGAGGGATCGGGAGAGGGAGAAGGAGAGGGAGCGGGAGTGGGCCGGCGTCCGGGGCTCAGGCGGCGACCTGGCCCACCCACACCCCCTGCCCTTCTCCCATCACCTCCCCTCGCGCTCCTCCTCCCAGTCCCTGGCCATGTTGCCTCCACCGCCACCCGCTCCTCCCTCCATCTCTGGCCCCTCATCCTCCTCGTCCTCCTCTTCCTCGTCGCAGGGGGGGATTTACGGTGGCGGTGGCGGATTGGCCGTGCGCGGCACCCCCAACCTGATGGCTCTGAGGAACAGCCCCCAGCCACTGAGGAGGACGGCGTCCGGAGGGGGGCCCGGCGGCTCCGGGGGCAGCGACGGCGTCCTGAGCCGAAGCACATCAGTCACTTCACACATCTCCAACGGCTCCCACCTCTCCTACTCTTAGAGGGGAGGGGGGAGCAGGAGGAAGGGGGGCGGGGTGGGGGGTGGGCGGTCAGGAAGGTAGCTATCAAACGGAGCTTCTCAGCTTTCTGTCTTTCTTTTGAAAGTTGAGCTGAGAATTTAAGAAAGCGTTTTCTCTTCACTCACAGGAGACCAGCAGACGTCAAAGAGAGGGGGGGGATCTCTTATTCTTAGAAGAGGGAAGCGGGAGGAATGTAATCACCTGTAATCCCACTGGATTAAGACGATACTTGATAAACAAAAACAACCGCTTTCTGTTCAGTATTTCAATCTTTATTATAACCTGTATAAGAGCGAGCCAGGGCGTGTAGATATGGGACTCTAGGCCTTTATATGCTACACCCGTGTCTTCTTCTATGATGTTCTTTGCAGGAATGGAGAAAGAGAGAAGTCACGAGAGTAAAAAAAAAAACCAAGATACTATGATGTTTATGTATGTAAGTGGATCTGTGTTCAGATATTATCTCGAAAGCATTCAGAAATGGGATCCCGAGAGGAAAACAAATCAACGGTTTAGCCTTGATCTTGCTGGAATTTAAAAAAAGAAACCACTACTTGTTATTGGTTTACAACTGCTGTTATTATCATAATTGTTGATATTATTTACTCTTTGTTTTTTTTTATATATCAAATGGAACAAAAACTTAACAAAAGGTTGCTTGGAGAATCACCAATGCCTTTAAGGAGTTCTTAAAGGGTTGTGATAAAAGCTGAATATTAAGACACAAAAGGGTCCTATCTCAAGCAGCAAGGTGAAGGATCATTATTTATGTGGATATGTATAGATAATTTTAACAAAGACATTTAAAAAAAAAACAGAAAATCAAAAGTTTTTTGGCATTCATGGCATATTATCTAAACGGCATAGAGTAGGAGTCAAACCAATGCATGAACTAAATGTACAAAAAAAAAATCACATTTGAGATGTAACGTATGAAGTTTTTCTGGCATTTTAAATCACTCGTCCCACTTTTCTTTGTTTTTCTTTGTGTAAATATTTAGGGTAAAGACAGAAGAAGAAGAATAAATACAGTTGTTTTTATAGAGTAACTAAGACAATGATAGTAATTTTGATATACTCAAAGGAGTCAATGATTTAGGACAGCGGATTTTCTATAGGTGTCAAACTTACCATAACTAATCCTGGTGTAACTGTTGTCCTTTTTCTTGCAAGAAGCAAAACGCCCACTTTTACTGTAAAGAAAAATGAAGAAAAAAAACATTGTTGTCGGTTATGGTGTGTATTTAAAGTATTAATGATTATTAATGAGAGATTGTTAATAATTGTTAAGGATTTCTGTATGTCTGTTTAAGCGGTTGAGTCTAGGTATATTGACACTTTTTTTTAAAAGCAGCAGAATCTGAAAAGACACTCCTCTGAACTACAAAAACTACACGGCCACTGGAATGTAAAGGCTACCGTTTTCTTTGGTGTTTTTATTGGTTTTTCGGTGGATGCAGGTTGGAGTCGGGCGGAGCAGAAGCGACCAGGGCGGGCATCGACTGAGCTGCTGTGGAAGGCGGCACAGCAGCGGTGACCGTGGCGGCCCGTCCAAATCAATCAGTGTTCAGTTGTGTTTGTGAGGCTTGCTTTACACTCCAAGGAGATCACAGGCAACTTTTGATGCCAATTTGTTTTGTTTTTTTCTTATTTTATTTAATAAAAAAGTACCCTGTTTGTATGACTCCAACACCAGCTCAAGACACTTCCCTATATACCTTTATGCTCGGTTGGAATCTCAATGCATGCAAAAACTCCTTGTATAAAGACTGGGCAGGCTTGTGATGGCCTTAGTGTGTGGAAATCAGTGTGATTGTGTTTCTAGACGGTTGTTGTCCATGTCAGGGGTGGTGGATGAGGATGAGGAGGAAGAGGAGGGTGGAGGTCTGGGTTCCTGGATGAAAGATGGACTCTGTTGTGTTCAGGTGCTGATTGAACATTCACTTCATGCAGTTCCAGACGCAGAGGGCGATCACAGATGTGGAAACAGAGGTGGGGTGTTTTCAGAAGTAATTTTAAAAAAAGAAAAAGATAATAAATTGATATTAACACAGTAAAACATGTCGATTTGTGGTGTCTCCTTCACGTTTGAAAATGTTTGGGTTGTTTCAGAATTGAAATAAGTAAATTAAAAAAAATGTTCAAATACAAATAAAGTTTAAATATCAAAGCAGATTTTTTTTTTCTTTTGTAAAAGTTTTTGATTATTTTTTTAGAAAATATTGTTTACCTCAAAAAACTAAAAACCTTTTCTCAAGATTAATTTGGTTTCTTTAAAAAAAAAAATCCTTTAACTCCATTACGGTTTCAGAAAATTTAAAGAAATCAACTACTTGTTGCTTTTGTTACTGAAAAAACAGAATCTTAAGCATTTCCTCAAACTCATCGTGTTATCTTTTATGGGTTTAATTGCTATCTTGTTACTTGAGTTTTAGCTATAAGGCAACTTAACTTACTTTGCTTTTTATTTGTTAACTTTCAAGCACATATAGTGAAGAAAGAAATAGGTTTTACATATGAACTGAATTCAATTCTCTTTAAAGTGTCAATTCACTTTTAAGGTTATTTTAGGATGGAAGGAAAGAGTAAAACAAAGCAAAAAAACAATAATATAAAAAGATTTTTTTCAAGTAAATGATCACTGCATGTTAAGGTTACATAAAAGCTGAATTCTTCACATTGAGTGAATGTAAAGGCAAAACTTCCTCTGATATGAAGAAAAAAAAAGGAATATAATCAGGATTCATGGGTGTATAACAGAGGAACGTTTAGAAATATGTCCAGTAGTTTAAACACATTAAATTATTAAAAAATCCAAAATGTCTGCAGAAATAAATATATTGTCATTCTCGCCTTAAAGCTAGATGTGGTGTGCCCCCAGCTGTAAAGGCAGGATTCTTGTTCTAGAGAGGCTCTGCTTCTAGTTTTAATTAAGGAGCAACAATTAAACCTCCAAATTCAAAAAATTAAGTTTTATTACATGTTTTTAACTTTTAGGTTGAAATTTGTATAGATGAGTGAAAGAACTTTCAGGTTTGGTCTTGTTTTAAGTAACAGCAAACTAAAAGTTGCAAAATGTAATGTCCTCCATAATGAAATTGCATGAGTTTGGTTTTACTTAAGGCAATTCAGACCACCCCAATAATAAGGAATTATAAAGTGTCAAATATATCTGAGACCAGCTGCTCCTCGTGATAGCAGTACAAATAAAAAGAAAGACATGGATTTTTTAAAGAATAAAACAGTTTTTAAGGTATACTTGAAAGATCGTTACACTATATGTAAAAGCACCTTTTTATTTAACCTACAGTCAATTTGGCCGAAGATTATCTCACAATTATACATTTTAAAACCCTTTGAACATGTTTTTTTTCCACAGATAAAATGGCAAAAGCATTTCGACTGCATTTTTAGTGTGTTTCTTTTAAGCCCATATAATGCCTCTGGCATCCTTTTTTTTTAAATCTGGGAACCAAAACTGCAGATTATTGGAATCTAGACTAAAAGCATCACTATGTTTTATTCAATATGGGATTTATTACATGAGCCAGCAATGAAGAAGACATTTTGTACAGAAAATGATTGAAAAATGCTGATTTTGATCATATGTGATGTAATTGAGATCAAATTTGAGGCCCGACATTGATGTTTAAATATAAACTCAGAGGCAAATGTATGTATTTGAAGGAAAATAATGTTTGCCTACCTACTTTCTGTGTACTGAAACTCACACTTTAAATGAAAATAGTTTTTTAAGGTATAAAAACATTTTTTTTATCATAGATGTAAACACTTTTATTGTGAAAAATGTCCCTTTAATATAGCTTAATTTGAAAATAAAATACAACTGGCTGCTATCAAAATATTTAGAACAAAGCAATGTTATAAAATAAACTTAAAATGAAAAGTCAGACACATACAGAAAAAATGTACATTTGTTTAACAGCAAGAACTTTGTCGTTTGTCTTCTACATCTCAACATGTTGGAATTTGTTGATGCAAGTCTTATCGTGCATCTTCAGAGTAAGAGCACGAGACAAATATTAAGAAACCAGTTTATACCTGTTATAGATTAATGGGAGTACTGAGTCTCCATTCAAAACTATTAAAGTGACAGTAAACTACTTTCAGAGGAAGTATTTCCTCAAACCTTTACTTCAGTAAAAGTAACGGATCATATAACTCATTTCTCCACTTTTGGGTTGATTTAGATCGCTTTAATGACCTTTAATTTGCAGTGTTTTTACTAAAGAAATATTTTTCTTGTGTTTTATTCATGTGCTGTTAGCTGGAATATTGTTATGGTTTGTTGCTGTTTTTTTTCTTAAAGAGGAGATTTGTAAACAATTTTGTTGCCTACTGCTGCTCTGCTTTGTTGTTTTACTTGCTGACGTCATTTGTGTAGGCTACATGGGAGGAGCCGACCTCACCTCCCTTTAAGATGCGTCAACTTTATAATAAATCTCTTTATTATTTTTAGCATTTAAATAGGTTATTATTGTTATCATACGCAGACATAACTATGACCGTAAAATGCTTCAGCGGAAGTAGACGCATTTTCGCGCATGCGGGGACCCATCGGGTAGCCGTTACCGTTGTCCGCGTTGCGGATCCTCTCGACCGACGCACGAGCGCGGCCTGGCCTCCAAAGGGGAGGAGACCACACCGGGGGAAGGATTTTACGTCGGCGAAAAAATCCGAGAGGGAAGCGGAGGCGAGCGGAAATGAGGGGGGTGTCCAAAGAGAAAATCCCGTCCCTTTAAGAGCAAGTGGGACATAGCGGTGCGAAAAGGAGAGGAGGGGGAGAAGAAAGAGGAATTAAAAAAGAAAAGGAAGAAAGAGACAGGGAGGGAGGAGGGAGAGCGGGCGATAAAAAAAGAAAGATGACATCCTCGCGGCTGAACGACCGAGGTGGAGCGATAGGCTGCGGCCCGGCGAGAGCGCCGCTCGCCGGGGTCAGGGCTTGAATCCAACATCGAGGCTTCGACAAACACCCGATTGGCCTGTTGTGGGGGGAAATCGGGAGAGAAAAGAAAACACAAATGAAAGCAAAGCATGACCTGCTGTGCTACCAGATTCGTATATTTTAACTCGTATTGGCTTTTTTCGTACGAAAAAATACATTTATGCCGCGTAGGTTGGTTTTGGTGTAATGCTAAAGAAGTGTCGGTTTGAATGTGAGTTTTTAGTAGGACTTTACTTGGCGGCGTGTTAGCTCGTTTGTCTCAAATTGGGGTTTAAAAAGAATTAAAGTTGGGAGTCCAAAGTGCGGGAGAAACGGGCGCTTCGTGGGCTCGGCCTGCTCCGCCGCTGCCCGTGTGCTGCAGCCTGCTTCAGTCAACAGCTGCGTGCGTTTTTCATTGAGGCGACGTCAACGAGAGGAGGGAGAAGAAGGAAAAAAAACGCACATTAGCATGCGGCTTTATTCGTGTTTCTAAGAGAATCCCGGAGCCCGTCGTCCCTGCAGCAAGCCAAGACAGGCTAGTGTTAGCACCCCAAAGGAGGCATCCAAACCATGCAAAAGCTCCCCGATCTCATCAGAAGTTGACTTCATAATCTCCATCGCTGTAGCTCAAAATGGATGCTGCTTGGAGCAATTTTCTCTTCCAGGTAGGCTTTGTTTTTAAACTGTTTCCTCCTCTTTTGATCTCACTTTCCCTCCCCTCTCAGGCCTCCTCGGTGTTTTCTACAGCATCTAGTACTAGCGTTACCCCCTCGACAAGATAATACTGTGTGTGACTTGTGTTTACATTTGGTGATGGCCTTCTTGCTTCTCCAGAGTACTCCCACTCAGAATCAAGTGGAGGGGAGCCTCCAATCGGAGCTCATGCAAGTGCACACGAGCTCTCCCCAGACCCCACCCACAGAGCACATAGCACAACCTCCTTCCACGGTGGACACCACTGCTCTCAGTGAGGAGCCCCTGCCTGGTGAGTAACAAGGCACACCCCCCTGCACACCTGTGGAGCATCACCCAGATGCTAGAAAGAAAAGTCATTCCAATGAAACATGTGGTTTTTAACACGTTCTTTTCTTATATATATATATATATATAAAGAAATGTAAGCTTCAAATGGCATTTCTGAGTATTTCTTCGTTCAAATAGTTGTGAATCAGGAGCAGATGAAAAAATACAGCTGGAAAAAGCTAGCAGAAGTGATGTAGGTGTTACTATCGGGCAGGCGATGAGCTCCCTGCTCCGCGTCATAGCGACGCATCCATTTTTTTTTAGACCAATAGATTCATGCACGTCTTTGTTTTCCTCGTCCAAACTGGCATCTGGCTGAAAACGGGGAGCCTGGCTTGCTCCGACATTGCTCGCCGTTCTTGTTGCCCCGGCTATGTTAGGCTGGGGCTGTGAGGGGCTGTAAGCTAGCAGGAGATGGGGTGAACAAAATAACGATGGGAAATGGGGGCGGCCTTACTCCTCACCAATGGTTCCACCTACTCCTGCCACCCTGCACAAACTATGTCCTAGAAAACAACACGTTTTTTTGTTTTTTTTAGTTTGGCATATTAATGAGCGTAATCATAACAAAAAGACAACTGGGAATGATTTCGAAATTGATCACAAGATGACTGGAGTGGGACTTCAACACCTTAAAAATATTTTGATTACGATACTTCAGCTTGATTATCTATATAATTTATTAAATTAGTTTGCCAAATTTTAATTACATTTTTTTTATTCCTGAAAAAGGCTAGTTCAGTTGCAGAATTGCTACATAGTTTGAGATTTTTTTTGTGCACAAATGACGAGGGGATATTTTATTATCATTTTACCAGATTTATACAAATGTATGGTTTGATCGGATTCAGTAGAAATCCACTTTTGTTAAATTTTTTAATTCAAAATTTTACTTTTGTATCATTACAAAATGAGTAAAATAAAAAACCTACATAATGATCAGAAAAGGCACAGAAAGTAAATCAGCGAGTTGATTTTAGTCACCTATATTCATTTATTTATATCACTAAAGTTAGCTTTGAAAGCCCCCTAAATAGATTTTTTCCAAACTCCCACTTGTTGAAAACCTTAAAGATAAGTTTTCATTGCTTATTTTAAAGTATTGTCCCTTTATGAAAAAAAAGTGTCCGTTTTATCATTTGTAATCTATATCAGTGCCAGATCAGTTTACATTTTAAAAGGATATAACTGAGGAAAATACATTTTTCTAAATAATACAAAATTTGCTCAATTTTACCCCCTAAAAAATTTCTTTTTTTTTTTTTTTTTACACTTTTTTTGAAACCAAAGCAAATTAGACTTAAAAAGTGGCCTACAGGAAATTCATGTCTTAGTAATAAATGACTGTCTCTGTCTTCCTCCCTGGCTCCGTCAGTCCCGGTGAAACCAGTGTCCCGGACGGCCCGCGCGCAACACATCTGTGCCATCTGCAACAAGCAGTTCAAGAACAACTACAACCTGCGGCGGCACCAGTCGGTCCACACTGGGGTACGCATGAAGGACAGGGCAAGAGAGCAGGCGGAGGGAGCAGAGAAGGGTGCAGCCGGCCAGGTGGGGGTGGTGGCGGTGGCGGCCTTGCCGGTGCTGGCGGTGGGGGCCGGAGGGAGGGCGGAGAGGCCCGCTGTTCCCCTCTCACTGCTGCACCTCTCCGCGCCTCCCCCTCTTGCCCCTCCCGGCGTGCTTGCGGGCGCTCAGCAGACTCCCCTGGGTGGTCGGGATGGTGAAGGGATTGCCATGGCAAACGTAATGGCTAGTGTTAACCCTCATGCTCCGCCTCCTGCTGCTGTCGTCATGGCCACAGGGGCGACAGTACAGGTGGGTCAGGGCCTTGTGGAGACGGCTGTTGTCAAGCCCAAACCTTCGAGCACGCTGTTTCTTAAGCTGCCCCCCCCCCTCAAATCCCCTCCTCACTGGCAGTTTTTGATTCGCTTTGCCACAGCCTTGCATCTCCACAAACGGATCCATTCAGGGACCAGACGCCTCAGTTCCTGGGTTTGATGCTGGTCCCCAGTTTAAGAAACACTGTGCTCGAAGCCCCTCCCCCCCGCGCGCTCCCCTGCATGTTCTCTGTAACACGAACTGTGTGCGAGCAGGAATCCATTCATGTAACGTCTGCTCTCCAAAACACATGCAGATCAATGAGGCAGTCGTCTGTATGTCCCTGCATGATTTCCACCGGAGACGTGATTACGTTGCAGATGACTCCGGTCGTCTCTGATAGATGACTTCGCGTCTGAGCTCCCTAGCAGTTTCATCAGCTTGCTTATTCTCCCTCAGCGGCCCGCAAACCCCAACCCCAACCCCGTGAAGAAGAACCACGCCTGTGAGACGTGCGGGAAGGCCTTCCGGGACGTGTACCATCTCAACCGCCACCGTCTGTCCCACTCGGACGAGAAGCCTTTCTCCTGTCCCATCTGCCAGCAGCGCTTCAAGAGGAAGGACCGCATGAGCCACCACGTGCGCTCCCATCAGGGCGGCGTGGAGAAGCCCTACATCTGCCCCCACTGTGGCAAAGCTTTCTCCAGGTGATTCTACAGCTCCAGCGCTGGTGTGGGATGGAGACCGCTTTCTGTTTTGACGCGTTCTCCTGTCTTTCCGTTCAAAGGCCCGACCATCTCAACAGTCACGTCAGACAGGTGCACTCCTCAGAGCGCCCCTTTAAGTGCCCCGTATGTACACTTTATTTGATCTCATACATTAATAGAAAAACACCACATGACAAGCATTTTATTTTTATAGCATCATTCTGGCTCCAAAGAATTTCATGTTTTTGAATTCCTGTTTAGCAAATCCGTAAATTTCCACCCAGTTATAGAAACTTACTGTGAACAGTTTTGTTCAATTATATTCTGACACAAATACATGTGATAATCCTAAGTCAGGGTGTAAAAGAACCACTCTTTTCCCTATTTTTGTTTTTTTGTCTTTCCATTAGACCTGTGAGTCCAGCTTTGCTACCAAGGATCGGCTGCGCGCGCACATGATCCGCCACGAGGAGAAGGTGCCGTGCCACATCTGCGGGAAGCTGCTGTCAGCCGCCTACATCACCGACCACATGAGAGTGCACAACCAGTCGCAGCACCACGTCTGCCACCTCTGCAATCGCAGTAAGCGCCTGCGCTCCCATCACTGTCACCTCTGATTTGCGCTGGTCCGTCTGCGGTGCGTCTGCGTTGAAACAAAAGATGCAGCATTTATGAATCGACTGTTTATGTCGCCTCCCCCGTGTCGGCGTCACGTCTGTCCCAACTTTACGCAGGAGTTTTATCCCCAGTCAACGTCGAGGCAAAAAGCCAGAGAAACGGTAAACAGTTCCGGGTTTCAAAATAAAATTTCCGTTTTGTGCGATAACGCACGTTAACACTGCAGACAACACCGGCAGAAGTACAAAAAAATAACACCATTTATGACTCAAAACGTGCATTTTGCAAGGACTCTGTGAGGAAGGAGAGGGCATGGGGCCTGATTGCTTACATTTTGGATGAGCAAAGAAAGCGGGAAAAGCTAATCGGCTACTCTGACACCCTCAGACACGAGGCTGGCAGACAATCCACTCCTCCAGGAGCCGGGGGGGGGGAAGACAAACCGGAAACGTAAAAGAGACGATGCAAACTAACTGGCGGTCATGAGACTGTCCTCTCACAGCCCCAACCTAACATTACCAGTGCAAAAAGATAAATGGCGAGCAAAGATTCCAGCTCAGACGAGAAAAACAGACGTACGTGGATCGGTTTTTCTTCAAGTGGATGCGTCCGAACGGAGCGGAGCAGGGAGCTCGTGGTCCAAAGCTCTTTTCCAAATGACTTTTTTAATTCCGTTCCTGATTCAGAAATGCAATTTTGAGCTTAATTTTCTGTTTGAATGTCCTCCATCATGAGAACAATGCCACAAGAACATGTTTAAAAACACAAAAAACACAATTTTCATCCTAGTTGGTCTTTAAAATAACGTCACCCATTTGCAGAAGTAAAACCCAAATAAATAGTCTGTTTAAATCGTTTCATTTGATCTCGCTTCTTCATTTGTTGGGTTATCTCATGAGAAGTGGGGCTTTTGTTTGAGCGCAGGCTTACTGAATGAATCCCCGCCCTCCTGTCTGCCCATCAGGCTTCACCACCCTGACGTACCTCCGTGTCCACGCTCAGAAGCACCACGGCCAGGAGTGGAAGGAGAGCCCGGGAGGCTTCGGCGGCGCAGCCTCTGGCAGCGTTCTCGTCTGCCACCTGTGCGGCGTTCACTGCAAGACGCCGACCCAGCTCCAGGGTCACATGGGCACCCACAGCAACAGCCAGGCTGCGCCGAGCCCCGTCACTTCCAACGTGGCCGCCAGCAGCTCCGTCTCCCTTAGCAACATGGTGACAGCTCCCACTGTGTACGTGACGGGTAATACAGTGGTGGACCTGCTGGTGACAGACTGCTCTAGCATCGCCGCGCCGCAGACCCACAGTTAGCAGCAGAGAGCGGACTCTGAGCAGAGATTGGAGAAGGTGAATGCTGATTCAGCTTCAGTTCAGATATTTTCCCACTTATTTTGTAGGTAAAGTTAGGTCTAACTTTTGGAAAGATGAGTCTGACTTCAGAGCTGGAACACTGGCCTCAGAGGAAATAGCATTCAAGGTATGAAAAGGACACTAATGACGGATGTTCCTAAATGCACATGTGCGTTCAAATCTCCGACGAAAGCGTTGTTTTTCGAGAGCATCGAACGCATCCCTCTTCCCTCTCTGCCTTCTCTCTCTCTCCGTCTGTCCTTCAGCTCTTTTGGCAGCAGCTGCTCTCCACAAGTGTACCAAGTACTGTATATCTCACACCAGCTCTGATCTTTACCTCCATTTTTGCAGCTCATGTGCAAAGAATCCAGAAGGCGTTGGAGATGTTGCAGGGAGGGAAAAAAAAATAATAAATTCAAAGAGGAAGTTGAGTGTTTGGACGTTAGGAACCTCCTGCATGATTTCTGTTTGGGGTTTTTTTTTCGACTATTATTTTTCACAAAGCGGAAACATGAAAGGCTGTATGAAAGCTCGTCGTCTTGATCAGGACATGCGAAGGGATGGTGTTGCATCATGGGATTCCCTGAAAAGGTACAGAAGCGTACGAAGAGTTGTGTTCAGGAGCATCAAGCACCTTAAATCATTACGTTCACTAAGAATCGAGTTTTCTCGGATTGTCTTGCTCTAAAAGTCTTCCTCTCTGGCCTTTTTATTAAAAAAAACAACAAAAACAACCAAGAGAAAAATCAAAAAACTTGCTGATCAACTCCTCAGCTTATGACATGGCAAATCTTGCACCCGAGTACTACCTTTGCATGAAAACGAACTAGCTCTGTCATGCTTACTGTGGGGGAACTGTCACCAGGAAAGAAAAAAATAAAATGGCAGTTCCTCTAAGATAGTTAGTTGTAAACAATACTATTTATGAAAGTGTTGATTTTATTCATGAAGGTTGCCATTTTTTTTTTTTTTTGACTGTGAGTCATCGCCATAGTCCTTTTGTTTCGTCTTTGTACCAGTCCAAGTAAAAGCATTAGAGTTAGCCATTTGATTCAGTGTATAGCACACGTCATCATGAACTTTCACCTTTTTATTTATTTTTATTTTTTTTGTTGCTTTTGAGTTGTGTGGCATTGAAAGGGCTTTTAAAGTCACAAGTCAGGAACGTGGAGGAATCGGCGACACCATTCAGTATGCTGTAAAACGAAGCCTGGTTTTGTACTGGAGTGCTTCTTTCCTGTTGTGTGTTAATATGTTCACATTTTTTTAGAGTTGTAGTGATTTCTGTTTTCTTCCCCACCCCCCGTTATCCCTCTTTTTCTTTGTGTTTAATGTTGAAAAAACTTGTGGTTTATTACAAATTAATTTTAGGTTTTCTACGTTACACGCAAAAAAAAAATACCTCTACTCTAGGATTCTGTACAGCTCTTATGATGCATCTTAATGCCTTATCGTACTCGACTGCATTTTAATTCTTTTATGATAAAAATATTTCAAATCTTAGTCACGGATTCATTAAGAATATTAATGGGATGTATTTATATTTATATTTTTATATTTCTCAACAGTATGCATGTCTAAAAGGTGGTTAGAGGAAAAAAATTAATGATGCTTACTAAAGTCATTTCTTTTTCTTTTTTTCTTTTGTAGATGAAGTAGATATGTTCTTATTTTGTAATTTTGAAAATTTAAAGTAAAAAGAGCAAACAGAAAATGGCCTGTGTGTGTTCATCTTTACACAAATCGAACCGTAACTTGTACAGGGACACGACAAAATATCAATCTGAAGAAGAGTCCAAGCACCAGATGCTGTTGTGTTGCCAAAATGTTATTTCCAACACAATAATGCTCCCTTTACAAATTATAATTGGCAAATAATAAAAAAAAAAATCACAAATTTAAAGTTTATTTGCACTTTCAATTTATTTTAAGGTATTTTTATTCAAATATTTTATTTTTAATTAAATTGGACAAAGCGTTAACATTTTTAATGTCAACTTTTGTTAGCACCACGTTAGTTCTGGTACATTCACGGCTCTGAGATCCACTTTAAATATCACAAAATACTGCTTCTAGTCACTAGTGCATTTTTTTACACAATTTTTTTTTAGAATAAAAAAAAATTTTCAGTGTACGCAAATAAATGTATATTTTTGTTTGTTTTGAACAATACAGCCATAAACCAAAAATGAAGGTTTGCTGGGAAACATTTAGGTGTGAAATTGTCAAAAATCTAACATGTATTAGAAAACTTGGAGAGAAAAAAAATCATAAAAATAAATTTTGAATAAAAGGAGGAAAATTTAGGAAAGAGAAAACTAAACAGAAAAATTGAATGCGGGCATGGATGTTTGGAAAAATTACCCCCAAAATAAGTAATAAATGAAGAAAAAAAGAATCTGATGCTCCTTCAGATAAAATTTTCCAAGGGTGGGCTTTTTTCCCACCCAGAAAAAAAACAACCCTCTGGTCTTAATGGGCTAAAAGCCTCCCATATACACCAGCAAGCCATAAAGCTGAGTGTAGTTCTCTTTTCATGTCTGCTTTCTTTATGGGAATTCTAAAGGCCAATGTTTTTTCCACCTTTTTATGGCCTTTGTATGGATAAGACAGAGAAGCTTCACTTCCACACGCAAGTCAACGACCACTTAGACATTTTATGTAAGTAGAGTCTTATTTTATCTATGAAAGTTTCAAAATCCTGCTGATCATGAACGGCTCATGAAGCATTTTTCAGACTTTGTTGATTTGATATTGTTCCAATATCTAAATTAGTAAAATATTTACTGAATATTTTTGTTATTTGAAAGCCAGTCTGTTAAATAGCATTTAAAAATGTTTACAAAAGAATTAATTCCCCTAAAATGAAAAGAAAAAAAATGACTTTATTGTTTGGATTCTGATGTTAAACGATTAAATTGTTCGTAAAATAAAGTTTCAAATTTTAGATTTAGGTAAGATTTGTCTAAAAATGTTTAGATTAGGATAGGACAACTAAGATTTAGGTCAAATTACCCCATTAGCACCCAGACTTTTGGGGGGGGGATACCACAAACCAAGTGGACCAAATGATACATTTCTGTTCATCTGTTACACTCATGTACCCATGTGTTCTTATGGAAGTTTAAAATAAAAAGCTGAATTCTGAGATTTCCCTAAGAACCCATAGTAGTCTAATTAACTGTACTAAAAGTATACTTAGTCAATAGTAAAAGTATACTTGAAGTTTACTTTTTTTAATACCATCTATACATGGTAAACTTAAAATGTTACCATTTCTGAATAAGTATTCAGTTAGTATACTTCCAATGCTACACATACATGGTCTGTTGTATACTTGCTATACTTGTACTCAAGTATACTTAATGACATAAACTTTGGGTGTACTACTTTTTTCTTAGGAATTTGACAGAAATTCATAATTAAAGTTGGAAAATTAAATATAGGAGAAATTTCTGTGAGGAAAGTTAGAATCTAATATTTTTTTATTGGGGTGTAACGATTCATATAATTATTTCTTGTTGTTGATAGTCAACTTTGGTTCATTTTGAACAAACAAATCCCTGACCTAAAACAATCCAGGACATCTTTAGCCAAAACTTCAACCAGTGGGACTCAAAGAAATACCTGGATACTGAACAATACAGGTGAACCTTTCCAGATTCCTTGTTTCTTACAAGATAATCAAGTGTAAATTGAATATCTGTACAAACAAACAAGTAAATAAGAATAAATTGTATTCACATTTTGGTTTCCTAAAGTTTAGCCCGCGTTTTTCCCCCCACATCTAAATAATCCAAACATTAGAAAATTCTACCACACGTCTTTGCAAAATTCCGTGTTTCCACACATTGGACTGTAATGATTATGATGGCTTGATCATTTTTTGCTGCCATCACATGTGTGTTGTCGGCTGTGATGTCATTTAGTCGTTTTTATGTTATAGTGAAATAAAACTACCATGCCTCAATCCAAATGGTATTTTCCAATAGCCATAAAATTGATGTATTTTATTTTGAAATGCTTTTATAATGGTATAGGTTGATTCAATCAACGTCTTGCCACACATAGATTGATCTGGTTGGATCTTAGGAAAATAAATCAATTAAAAAGTTATGAGAATAGAAAATAAAAATTAAATCTCTTGGAACGTCTTTTTTTAATAAAATTCGAGTTCTTACAATAAAATTAGAACTCTGAGTCTGATTGATGACGTTGAGTTGGAATTCTTACGATCAATTGAGTATTCTGAAAAATAAAGTTCAAAACTCAGGTACAAGATTTTCTTTTTTTAATTCTTTTAAAAGAAATGTGAGAATTTCTCATCACTGAGTTTGATTCCCACCCCGTCCTCCTGTGGCACTCTATTGGAGTGAAATTCAACTTGCACAAAGCACTCACGGAAATTAAACAAGATTGAGTAATAGGTGGTTTTATACATGGATGATTTAAAGAGACGCATTTTTGAATGGAAACGCTGATAATATCTTTAAAAATGGAAGAATTTGGACATCAATGATGTAAATCTGTGACTGGTGCACGTTTCTCAGTCATGACACGAGCTGCTGCCGCTGCGTGGACCTGTGTAGGAAGCAGCTGGCGCAGCACTACACAGTGTTGAGTCAACGTTACATCTGGGAGGCTAAAGCGGCGGCATCTGTGGTGCACCGAGGCGAGACGGAAAGGATGACATAGCGGCACACCGTTAACATCTGGATCATATCGTGTCGCCCTCGTTTTCGCTTGTTTTTTGGTTGTCGTTTTCTTTTTCATTGTTAGATCACTTGTTCTGTTTACCTCAGCTGGGTCACCGATGCTCTCCGCGAGCGCCTCTCACGCGGATTTTGATCAAAGTTGCTACAAGCTAGCTTTTAGCTCGCTGCTGCTAACCTTCAAGCGGTGAAGTGGCCAAACAATCATGCGGATCATCGAGGCCGAGACCCCTGGGATATCCTTAAACGCTTCCCGCAGGACACGACTTTCGACTGGCCGCTGACTGGATTCTGCAGAGCCACTGTGTAAATATCACATTATGTCTCTCTAACATATGCAAACTCCTACCTGCTAACCACGGTTACGATATCTGGGTAGCTAATGCTAAGTGCTAAAAACAAATAATAAGCTAACAAAACTGTCAAACGTAGACGTGCTGTCCTGGTTAATAACAATCAATTAGCTTGTCGTTTGTTCATTATTTTAGGGTGTCATCACTCTACTGATTGTGGTTTTGTGTGTTTTTTGTTGTTGTCTCGATGTGGTTAAGTAAGCTCCCAACTGTACATGTTTAGCTTATGCTAACGCTGTTAGCCACATTGTTAGCAGGCGATATGTGAGCTGAGATGCTTGGAGCCCAGAAAGACGAAGGGTGGCATCATATGTTAGCGAGCTGCACACACATGCTGCTAATGTATGGCTCGGATTTTCTCCTTCCTAATTTCGACCACGTTTTTTTTTTATTACTCGACTTTACATTTTTCGCCCCAAGCTAGTTAGCTAAAATATTTGGCTTGTTTATTTTGTTAACTAAACTATTAATTAAGCAAGCATAAGTCTGAAATTAGTGTTTGTTAAATGTGTACTTTCGCAGTTTTATTGCACAATTTAGGCAAAAAAGGAAGACTAGCTTGAGCTTAACCTTATACATTATGCATAACTGAGGCTAGGAGTCATTTTGCGCAGGTTTAATCATGATTTGTATCGTAAGCTTAGCCACTGTCTGGTAACCTCTAACGCAGGTGACATTGTTTAGTGTTTCCACGAGAGATGAGTCCCAGCAACCGGTGCAATATGGATATATTGAATAGCGCATTGCGTCTTTTTTTCTTATAGATTTTAAGTTGTTAGTCAAAGCACTTAGTCGAGGGTAAAACATCTGCAAAGCTTGCACACATGGTCGACTTAGGAAATTGAATAAATGATGAGCAAGACGTTCGTTCGTGCCGCTGGCAGTGGATGTTTTATTTTTTTTAATGTGTCATTTTTTTGGACTAAAACTGTAAATTAAACTCAACCAAACTTACTGCTGGCTCCAACTTCCAATCCTGCGTGAACAAATTAGTTTAAAGTGCTTTGTCACTGTTCTTTAAGGTGGGGTTTTGTTTTATTAATCCACACTTCCGGTATAAAAAGGAACCATGATTTTATTTTGAAGTTTGTCAAACTGTTACAATAAGTTGGGCGCTATCTTTTCCTCAACCCCCTTTAAAGAATTTTCTTTTAAATCAGCAGCTTAAACGTTTTTTTTCCGCCTCATGTGCCTTTGCCGCAAATCTAGGATCATGTGTGTTGAGTGGAGATAGTGCTGTTTTGTCAATATCTCAAAATGTGCAGCTTAAGGGGGGAACACCAGGAAGTTGTCTCTGGAAAGTTTGGTGCGTGTTTTCATTCCCTTCATCTTGTGTGTTTATTTTGTGTGTTTTTTGCAGAGGACGGAGAGCGACGGATCTCATCGACCAGATTGCCTGCTGAACTTTTTGCCTGTCAGACAGATTGCACAGGGACCATGTTGATCATCTTGGCTGCTGGGTCTGTGTTCTTTCCGGGCCTTTTCCTTCTGTCCAAACAATGCTTGAAGTCCATCCCAGCACTGAGATGGAGCGAAGGAGATGCAGTCATTGTGTCGGCCAGGTGAGACCTTCCAAAGTCTCGTCTTTTTTTGTTTTTCCTGGACTTACATATGTACTTTAATAATTACATCGGTCAAAGTAGATGTGATGTCAGTTTTTCATTAGTTTGGATGTTTTGCCGTTCAAATGTGCTCATCTGTGTTTTTGGATTTTACGTTTTCTTAGGTTAGTGTCATCGATTCAAGCGGTCATGGCTTCTTCAGCTGGATATATCATTGCTTCCTCCTGCAAGGACATCATTGAGGACCAGTAGGTTATCCTACTAGCATACCTTTTATTTTAACGCATCAAAGCAATGAACTAATATTTTTCATTTCCATATTTTAAAATGAAGGATTTTTGTATACGTAAGATAAAAAAATTAATATTTTGGTACACATAAAATCATCAAAAGACAATAAAAATCATAGACCCTATGCATTTATTGTCTTTACATTTTTAGCTCACTTTTCTTTTCTTGTCTACTTCCCTCATTTTGCTTTTTAAGGTCTTAATCTGTTCTGTATGTAAAAGCTTTTTTTTTTTTCCCGTCTTTACTGTCTTGCAGGCATTGGCTCACCAGCACTTACATCATGTTCGCTGTTCCCTACTTTGTGTACGACATCTACGCAATGTTCATGTGCTACTGGTACAAGCTGCGGGTCAAAGGGCACGAGGAGGCCGCGGCGGCCCCCCAGCACATGCGCTCAGCACTGGCCAGCTACCTGCGCCGCGAGTTCCTCATGGTGCTGCACCACGTTGTCATGGTCACCGTCTGCTTCCCGGTCTCCGTGGTAAATGTCTCCTCTTTTTGAGTCGAGATAAAATAAATGAAAAAATATATTTTCAACATCTTTAAAGTAATCATTGTTTTCCTGTCCAGTTTTACAGACAAGGAAAGGGGGATTATTTCCAAGGTATAATGTTTATGGCTGAGCTCAGCACTCCATCTGTCTGCTTAGGAAAAATACTCATCCAGGTAAAGGTTTTTTTAAAAATATTTCTTTGCTCTAATTGCATGGCCATCCTTCTCACTAAAAGTCTTCTTCACTCTCTTCCCTTCTTTTTGACACACGGAACAATTTATTTCTGATCTCTCCCGGCAGAGCATAACCTCCATTTAGCTCTGAGTGCAACAGCAGGCTTTAGTTGGTAATATGGTAGACTTAAATGCGCACCACAGCCTCAAACCTTGTATTTGTTGAATGTTCTGGCATCCGGGGTGAAGGTTGCCCCCTGCTTGTGTAACAGCAAACATCTGTTTGCCTCTGAATCCAGTCTCCTGCTTTAAGCCTGGAAATACGCAGCGTCCACTTGTCCTTCTGTCCTCCTCCTATTAGCATCCTGCATTTTTCTAGCCGTGGATGTGGCCACTTAATAAACAACGGGACCTTTTAGACTCTCCTTATTATCTAATATATAGTTTTTTTATGGATGTTTAACAAGAGTTTATCAGAGTGTAATGGGATTTCTGCTTGACAGTTGCCCATTATCCTGCTGCTTCCCATACAAATAAATCAGTATTTATGTAACTTTATTTAACTGCACTTGTCAGTCACGCTGTAATTGGCATCAGCAGTCAGTATTGCTCTTTGACTGTATCCAGAACTGGACTGAGTGACCTTCCCCCATCCTCACGTTCCAAACAGGAAGTACCCATAGACATCTATTCTATTCTATTCTATGAGTCAGTCATTCCACTGGTCAGAATAACCATTCTTGCTCTGCTGCCTATTTTTTCCCAACATATTCTTGATAATCCCTTTTTTTTCATTATATTTAGTATAAGTTCTAAACTGGCCAATCAGATGCCTCAATAAAAGCATGTGGTCTCACGTTGATTATTTGAGACGTCTGTCAGATTTTAGCCCACTAACAAGACGCGGGGGTGTGGAATTTTAAACAAGGTCTCTCCTGATTGGTGAGACTGGATGCCATAGAAACGACGACTCGGATCCATTCAGACCAATTACTGCTTCCCAACGTCGTCTGGCTCAACATGGCGGCGTCCGTATTGACTTGATTTGGTTGGAGCTGGAAGTAAGTCATTTTCTATGAGGTGGCGTCACTCGCTCGGTCCAGTTCTCATGTACAGTCCATGGTGTCGATCAATGTAAGGTCTAGAGTAAAGCATTTAACATAGTGACAGATGAACTTTCTCTGCTTTGACCCAACTGTGTCGCTTGCCTTTCGTTCTTCTTCTCTCTTCTCCCAGTACAAACAGCAACACACTCTGCTGCACAAAGTGAATGGGGCTCTAATGCTGATCACTTTTTTCATCTTTCGAGTCCTACTCTTCCCTTACCTCTACTACGCCTATGGAAGGTATGTTTCCCTGTCCTTTCTGCTGTCTCACTGACCCGAGGGTCAGACACTCGTGCGTCATGGCGTCCGGCCACCGTCTCTGACGCCTCCTCCGTCTGTGTGCAGGTACGCTTCCATCCCCTTCCACATGGTCCCGCTGTCGGTGCCCTGGTACTGTAACCTCGGCGCTGCGCTGCTCATGGCGCCCCAGCTCTACTGGTTCTCCCTGATTTGCCGGGGAGCCCTGCGGCTTTTCCGAGGCACCTCCCGCTCCCAGAGGCCGCCCCCATCCGGCGACAAGGAGCTCCAGACGCACGGCAACACGCTGCCGCAGCCCGCCAACGGCTACAACACGCGCTCGTCGGAGCCCGAGCTGGCCAGCCACTGAAGGGCGGAGCTAGGGAGGGAGGGAAGGTGAATGTATCAGAGAGTGTTTAAGAGGAGGGAAAAGAGAAACTTGAAACAAATCGAGATGACGGCCTCAAACTCAGCTGAAGTATTCGCAGCCAGCCAGCGTGTAAGCCAACGTGTGGCTGACCTCCAAGTACTTCAGCTCCTGCGTTTGTGGGAGGCGGAGTGTTTGGGCGCCCAGTATTTTCGATGTCATCCGGCACTGTGACAGAAAGTAAGATGCACTGACCTGAGAGGAATTTGCCTGGATGTACAGCATAGACGGCTATTTCCCTCACGTAGAATAAATACAGTCCTCTCTGCCTCCCAGTACAGGACGAGCAGGAACATAGGAATGTATTATATTGTATGTTAGTATGTTTGCTGTAGATGGAAGGTCCGATTCAGTTCAAATATGAATGAGACCTTCATTAAAAAAAATTTAAAAAACAACCAAAAAATTAAAAAAAACCCATCCCAGCTAATCAGTATTTTGACCTGTTAGTGTTTCTAATCTGTATCCTCAATGTAGTCACCGTCACTCGAACAAAAATGTAACCGACCTGCAGACATCTGTAGAAGGGAGATAATGTCACGATACTGTTCTGCTGCCTTATCCTTCTCCCCGTTTCTTTGCGCTTTTCTCGACGCGTTTCTCTTTAGCCGAGGAAAAACTAACGGCAAGCTTTCCCCCCCGAAATCCCACGGCGTGATGGTTGTACATAGATCAGGCGGGAAACTGTCCCCTTCTGTTACCAGTATCGTGTCTGTTTGATTCATTTCTTCATCGGTTTGTTTGTCTATTTATTTTGAAGTTTGTCTCGAGTTTTCCGAAAGACAAAAAAAAAAAAAAAAAAAAAAAAGAAGAAAGCAAGGAGGTGTTTGGATCTGCTTGATGCAAGTTGCACATTTAGAAAAAAAAAGATAACTTCTTACAGTCATGTAGCTTTTAACAAGTAAAAAAAAGTCTGCTGATAATTTAAAAAATTTGAAAGATGTCTTGCCTAAAATGAGGAATTTATGGGGTTTTGTTTAGGTAAAAATACCCAGCAACCCTCTGCAACTGTGAAGTGCGTTTAATTCTAATTTACAAAATGAAAAAATAGGGGTTTTATCATGATGAAATGAAAGAAAAAAATCTCACTAAATAGCAATTTTTTACCACAATGTGTGTTATTTTGATCCTGTTTTCTGAATAGCTTTATGCCTTTTATTGTATCTACTTTTCCCTCAGTGTTATCTCCTCACAATGGGCCCAAGCCCCCCTTTTCCTGTTTTTAAGCGTCTTTTTAGCAGACATTTTTAACAATAAGTGTTGCACAGTAGGACAACCAAACTTTAGTTTTTACAGCTTAGCGTATGCAAACGACTCCCAAAGGTTGTAGCAGTGGTTCATCAGTGTAGATATCACTCCATTCCGTTCACTTTTACCCCTTAAAAAAAATAAAAAAATATTTCATGCTGGGAAGTACGGCACAAAGTATTGATTCTAATATTTCACACAGCTGGAGGAAAGTTAATTGTGGAAATAATCATGCAGGGATGAGTTCCCTTGCTGCTAAAACATTTTATTTGAGTGTTTTTACCCATAAAACCTTCGTATTAGGAACTTCAGAAGTGGATGAAGCGCCGCCTTGGTTCTTGTGCCGTTAAGGTCACTGGCTCTGTGAACAGAATAGCCCATTTCTGTCATTTCATGTGCATTTGCCACAGCCTAATTGTCCTGAAAATTGATCCTGAAAGATATAAAAGAGCCGTCTAATCCGCTGCTGAAAACTTGACAGGGTACTGTTCACCAACGCATCTGAGCATTTCAGAGAAAACACTCCTTCCCCGATTCCATAACCTCATGAAATACTGCTTCTTGACAATATTGAAACATTGGAACTGATGTACTGTATATTCCACAAAAAATGCTTGTTATTTATTTGTAAGTATTTATTTATTTATTTGGTTTGTGGTTTTGAATGCATATTTATGCATACATATTATACTCTTTGCTTCTGAGCCTTATGTGGAGGCTGTATCGTTACTCAAACTTAGCTAAAATATACTTCTCTGTCCTGAACCTGTCTTGAGTCCTTGATTTTTTTTTTAGATTACAATTGCAAATATTTGATGCTTAAAAGTTTTAATATAAAAGGATTTGGGTTAAGCTCCAACGCAGGTCGGCCACCGGAGGGCGCCAGAGTTTTGCCATGGAGAGAATTGATGACCTGTGCTTTTTCACCTATTAAAGCAATAAAAATATATAAATATTGAGGAAAATATTGACATTATTGGAGTTCCGCTGAGGATAAATTGAAAAAAAGTTTTAAAGCAAATTATTAAAAGATCAAAATTTCTGTTTAATCTCCAAAAAAATTAAACAATGTGTAAGACAGCATCAAAAAGTAAGAATTTCCAAATTTTCGTATTTTTATGGCCTAAACAGGCTAATAAAATGTTTTATATTTATGTAAATTTGTCAGCTCATTTTGTCAAATGAATGTTTCTTTAGGTAAAAACAACTATACATTTTTATTCATTCAAATCTTTATTTAACAAGAACATTCTAAAGAAAATAAATCTTTAGATTAAAAAAAACATTGTTTTTAACAATCCCCCACCCCTCTAAAAAGAAACACCAAAAAGGGCTTGCTGAAATTGCACTTGAACACCCTTTCTTCTGTATTACAACTTTATGGGGTCTCATAGACTTTAATAGTCAATAAAAAACATTTATTTGAACGATTCTGCATCCAGAATTAACAAGATTTGACAGGAAGTACTTTTACAAATGGAGACTCAGGGCAAACCTGCATGAAAAGAGCGTATTTTATAACAAAGCTAAACATCACCAAAGCCCAGAAATGAGTCCATTTTGACATTTCCTAGGATTAAAAAATTATTGCAAAAATACAAAAACACAATTCATTACATTAAAAAGAGTTCTGCAAAGCCTTTTTAAAGCTCTCCTTTTGTGTCTTCAGTATCTCCTCTGTCGTGGTGAGAAGATGGTGTTGGGGTTGCTGTCTCGCTCCCTCTCCTTATCCCGCTCTTTCTGACTGTTTGGGGAGAGGGCCTCCTCCAGCTTTTTCTCGTTCTTAAAGAAATCCCTCCCCGTTCGTCTAATGTGCTCCTCGATTTTGCGATGGCGCTTCATGTCGGACAGCACTTTGTCCAGACGAGCTTCTCTTTTCACCGTCGAGCGGCCGGAGGATCCTGGAAAGCGACATCAAACTATTAAGAAATCTGCAATCTTGAAACATTAACATCAGTCTGATGAGCATTTCCCACCTGGTGTTCGCCGTCGATTGATGAAGGCATTTTTCGGCGTTGTCTGCATATTCTCTTCATCGAAGTCGAACTCGGTTGGAGATGGAGGCCTGAAAAAAAATCAAAACAGTATTTTCTACTCAAAGCAAAGTAATACAGACAGTTTGAGTTGAAGAAAAAGGGCTACTGACTTCCGCTCTCTGTCTTGCCTCTCCCTTTCCTTCACCGCCTCGTCCTCTTCGTCTCTCTCAGGTGAAAGGGAACGTTCAGGTGTGGGTGGTCTTCTGGGGAGGGGCTCAAAGTTCAGTTCCAGCATCTGCCCTTTAGCCAGCAGCTCGTAGAGTCTTTTAATTTCCAAAGGAGGCGGCATCCAGTTTTTGGCGTCCTCCATCTCCTCGTCGCTGTACGGAATCTCCCACTCCTCTTCTGCAGCCTGCTTCCCCTCCTCAGCATCCACCCCTGTGTCTGCTTTAGCTGGATCGGTCTGAGCTGCATCTTCGGCCGCATCTGCGTTCTCCTCTGACAAAGCAGAACAAACGTTCACTTTCAGATCAAAACATGCCGAAACATCTGCTGCATCGTGTCCCAAAACGCAGGTACCAGCTTCCTCCTGGGCTGCTGCGTCCTCTTCTTCTGCGACGGCTGTTCTGTCAGTGTCCTGTTGGTCCGTGATGATGTCCTCTGTTGTGTCTGCAGCGGGTTTCTCTGAATCCTCCACGTCCAAAGCCTGGATGCCCTCTCTGAGGGAGGTGTCTGAAGCTTCCGCCTGCATCCTTCCCTCAACTGCTCAACTTCCACAAATCTGAGCAGCACAAAAACTAGTCACCTTTTAGTTCTCGTTGAATTCAAAAATAAATAAATAAAAACAAATCACAAAAAAGATTTATCCTTAGGGATCCGTTAACACACGTGCTCTAATAATCACTTGCTCAATTTAAGGAAAGTGGCATAATTCTTGCTGGGTCTTAAGTTCTTGCTAACAAGCTAACGTCAAATGTAGCACACAAATCTTTAGAAACAACATTTTTTCAATGAAAGTCAGATCATCGTTACCAATATTTTGTGGATCCGTGTTGCTGGGGGTTATAGGCTTATTACGAAAATCCCACGAATAATGCAGTCACGAAGGTATAACAATCGACTCTGCAGAAACGTAAACATAGCGCCATTTTGGCTGAAGGAACCGCTTGACGGTCTGCTTGCTTTAGCCTTACAGCAAAGACTGTACAATCCAACTGATTAAAATGTATGTGGATGATCCACTCACGGCGCGCTAAACCGGGAACTGTGAAGGTCGACAGTATAGAGATCTAGCTATGACGCTACTTCCTATCATGCGCAGTCACATCAGGGAAATTATGACTTTGTAATATTTTTTTTTATTTTTGCTTTGAACGTTAAAATTCGTAACGTATTATATATTATTCTAATTTTACGTTTACAATTATATATTTAATGTGTTAATAAGACACTGTCTAATAAAGCAATATGTCGCGAGCTCTGATTGGTTAATGTCGTTTCCGGTCGAAGCTGTCTTGGATTTAAAAGTTTTCGGTTAGAAAGTTTTCGGGGCTGCCAGCGCCATTATTAAATGGAGGTACTTGCGCCATGGTAAAAGTGTGTTTTTAACGACACAAAAGGATTCTTGAAAACGTAAGTATCGTTTTGTAAGTTTTTATTTATAAAAAGAAAAGTTCTAATCGTGTTAACCTTAGCTGTGTGCGAAAATAACAACATAATGCTACCGTGCCCTAGTTGGCTAGTCATGATGGGCGTTGGTAACAATAACAATGTGGTGTTTTAACCTGGATAGGCAATAAAATACAACTTAATCTTGGCGGGTTTGTTTCTATTTATGGTCAAAGTGCCTTTAAGTTGACTCTTGGGTAACTTTTAAAGCAGTGATTCTCGTTTGATTTCGGGCCTTTGTTTTTCGAAGAACACAACATGGCGGCGCAGCGCGTGACCGTTTCATCAGATGGAAACAAGAAGATTTCAAGAGTTCGAGTCGCGGTTCGTCTTCGGCCCTACTTAGACAAAGAGGACGAGAAGGGCGAAGGGCCGTGCGTGCGGGGCCTGGATAAGCAAAACCTGGAAATAGTCAACTGGAGGAATGCAACAGAAACCGTCAAATACCAGTGAGTCAGTCTCTACATGTATTCTTTTTTTTGTGAATGTGCGTTTTCCATTAAAAGTTCGTGCTTTTCTTCCCAGTTTCGACGCTTTTCATGGTGAAAAGACGACACAGCAGGAGGTTTTCCTCTCATCTGTAAAGCCCGTCTTGTCCCACGTATTGAACGGACAGAATGCCAGCGTGTTTGCTTATGGGCCCACTGGAGCTGGTAAGGTTACGCCTCACATTCATTCATTCTTAAAATGGATAAGAAAGTTCTCTTTATTTATGCAGCACCTTTCGCAAACGGAAGTCACAGGGTGCCTCAAAGGTAAAAAAAGAAAAAGTTTTTTGTTGACTTTTTAAAATAAATCAGAGTCCAGGGACACAATGGGAACTCATTCCAGAGTTTAGGAGCAACAGCCTGGAAGGATTTGTCTCCTGTGGTCCAGAACCGTGCGCGAGAGACCACCACCAAGTCCTGATCCACAGACCTCAGTACACGCAGATGGTCTATAGGGGGCGATCAAATAAAAAACATATGAGAGAGCTTGACAATGGAGGTCCCTAAAAGTCAAAACTAAGATTTTCTATTGAAAGCCGTAAGCAATCGGGAGCCAATGAAGAGTTTTGAGGATAGTGGAGATGGGGTCAAGATCCTCGCAGCAGAGTTTTGGATCAACTGCAGGCGCGACAGCTCCACCTTGTTCAAACAGGAAACAGACTGTTACAGTAGTCCAGCCGTGTAGAAACAGAGGCACGAATAAGAAGTTCTACATCTTTATATGACACCATGTTCCTGAGCTTAGATATGTTCCTCAACTGGAAGAAACAGTTCCTGATCAGCTGTTTGGAGTGCTGCTCCAGCGACATATTTGTGTCAAAAAAGTTTCTAAGGCTGGCTTTGACAGCGTGGCCAAGAGAACCCAAGTGCTGCTTAATCCCTGGTATAGCATTTTATTTAATCATTTTTCTTTCTTAGGTAAGACCCACACTATGTTGGGCAGTGCAGAAAAACCTGGCGTCATCCCCAGAGCTGTACGGGAGGTCTTCAATCTGGTCCATGCAAAAGATGCAGAGGAAGGCTGGGATTACAGCATCAGCATGTCCTATCTAGAAATTTATAACGAGAAGGTATGTATGCTTTTGACGCATTAGGAGATCGGAACTGTTCAGTTTGATGTCCCCCCTTTTTTCCACATGTTCTTACTTTGTTTTGCCTCGTAAATTCTTTGAAAAGGAGTGATTAAACAACATATTATTCTATTATTTTGGGGATTCGGCTTTCTGAGCCACTGGAAATTATTGCTATTATTACTTTTGTGATCAAATGTGTAAAATCACAGTATTTGATTAGAAAAACTGACCTGTTCCCTTGGATTCCCTTTAACTACCCAAACAAGACTAAATTAGTTTTACATTTTTTTTCTTTTGCTTATTTCTTAAGGCACAATCAATGTTTTTAATACTATTTTTTTTCTTCTAAATCTGCTCTACCATTTGGTTGAGCAGGTGGTTAAAGGGTTATTGTGGAAATCTTAATGTGGCAATTTACAGTTAAAACTCTAATGACTATGGTCCTTCATTATAAAGCCGTTTAACTTTAGTGGTCTCACTGTCTTAGATCTTTTTTTGTACAATTGAATGTTTTTATTTTTTTAGGAGTGCCCTGTGTTCTGCATCCTGATTGGCTGTAATCTCTCTGCTGTGTTTCCTACATAGAATCTGTTCAGTTTGCCACACTCACATAAATCTTTGGTCTTTGTTTTTAATTCTAAAATACTGGACTTGATTTTCTATGAAGGTTTGAACAATAGGAGTTTAAACAAGAGGGAAACATGTGACAATGTTCATGTCTAAAAGTGTGTAGAGAGGGGTTTTAAGGCTGTAAAAGATCTGTAATTCTACTTTGCGGGTTATTTTTTAGAAGATATCTCCTTGAGAAATGAGGGATGGCTGTATATTGAATAAAAACAGCTGCTTTCGCATATGAACACTTGTCCGTTTTCGTGGTTTCCTGCCAGAATGTGTGATGGCAGCTGTAGAGTTTCATATTTGTCTGAATAAACCAGTTTTGTTCTCTCAGGTTTTGGATCTTCTGTCGCCGAGCTCCCAGGATTTGCCAATCAGACAGGACAAAGACAAGAACATATTTATCCCAGGCCTCACCAATGTCACCATCTCCTCCTTCTCGGACTTTGACACACATTTTGTCCCTGCCAGTTTAAACCGAACCACAGCTTCCACCAAAATGAACCAGCGCTCAAGTCGCAGTCACGCTATCCTTCTGATCAAGGTCTGGCGTGAAATTCCATTCATTCCTAATTTTTCCCCTTCAAACTGAGATCCCAGTCAAACAGCATCTTAAACAGGTCGTGGTCTCTGTGCAGTAGACCAGGATTTGGTAGCTGGTGCTAAAATCAATTCTTTCTTGCAACACTCCCACTAGCAGCAAATGTTGCGCTTTTGGGATTACTTTGAAAGAAACAATTCAGTCATTGTCCTTTTTTTTTCCTGTTTTTATTTTCTTGCTAATCAATATCTAGTTGTGTTTTAGAATTGTCTATTGCATCCTGCATATTTGTAAACTGTTGCTGTTACTTTCAGGTTGTGCGGACTTCCCGTGTTTTACCCCACAGGCAGCAGACGGGCAAACTCTACCTGGTGGACTTGGCTGGCTCTGAAGACAACCGTCGCACCGGCAACCAGGGCATCCGCCTAAAGGAGAGCGGCGCCATCAACCTGTCCCTCTTCACGCTCAGCAAGGTGGTGGACTCCCTGAACTCCGGCACATCGGTCCGCGTGCCGTACAGAGACAGCAAACTGACCCGCCTGCTGCAGGACTCTCTGGGAGGCTCGGCCCACTCCGTCATGATCACCAACATCGCACCAGAATACAAATACTACTTTGACACATTTAGCGCGCTGAACTTTGCGGCCAAATCCAAGATGATTGTGAACAAGCCTTTCACGCGGGAGACTGTGGCCGTTCCTGTGTTACCAGGTGAGCAGCAGCAACACAAAGAACCACTAACTCTAAGGCCAGTAGGGGGCGCTCCTGTCCCAAACAGCAGCACTTATTTCAAGTTTTTGTCATTTATCATTTATCATGGTTGCTTTTGTCCTTTTGCCTTTCTTAAATACATTTTGCTGCAGCTTTGACTGATGTTGGGCTATCTTCCTCATGCTTTGCTGCTGATGGAGGACTGTGCACTCAAGCAGCACTCCTGTGCTCTGAATTTCAAGCGGTTTAATTCTTCCCTGCGTCTTTAGTGAAGCGAGCCCGAGAGGAGCATAAGGCTGGAGGTTCTGGCAGCGAGCCACACAGGAAGAAACAGAAAGACGGGAAAACACCCGAGCAGGACGCCTCTTCACCTTCAGCCGATTCCATGTGGGTACTTACTTACTTTTCCCAGACTCGTCTGAACAGCTCCGGCTTACTGGAAAGTGTCTTTGCATCATGTCAAATTCAGTCTCATTTAGACGACAGCATCAGAAACTGGCGCAGGCCTCATCAGAGCGAGCCAAGATTTTAGAGCTTACGAGGAATCAAGATTTATGCAAGGCTGCCATTGGTCACAGCTGCTCCCCCGACCATGCAAGACCGGCACTGCTCACTTTTACCATCTGTTATCAAGTGGACACGTCTGTTCGGCCTCAGACGCATAACCTTTTGACTCATGTTTTCACATTTCTATCCTTTTATATAGTTTGGCGGAGCCATCTGTCATGGACAGACTGATTGCTTTGGAGAAGCTGGTGATGAATTGCCAAAACAAAGACCGGCTGAGCGTGACTAAGGATGTGGCTCAGTCTCGCAAAGAAATCCAGGTGAAGTGGCACCAAAAACACCAGTGCAGTTTCTGAAACCTCATTGATGATGGTTACGATCGCGTAGATTAAAACTCTGTCAGAATCAGATGTTAGAAGTCAATCGGGGATCTGGTTCTTATTTTATTATTTTGATCAGTGCTATATATTTCAAGCACTTTTCTTTTCTTCTGGAAGTCTGCATATCTGGAACAAACCAACATTTTATTGCTGTAAAGCAGAGCAGAATACGTTAGCAGTTTGAGCAGGAGAGGCACAAAAACATTACGGGAAAGTTGGCGAGATGTTGACATGTTCAGACATCCAAACTCTTTAATAAACATTTAAAGCTGACAGCAAGCATCTCTATTGGTTTGTCTTAACGCAGTCAGTGATTGATCGATTGCCTTGAATGAAATGCATGGGAATCCTTGAAAATCGTTGTTCTTCTCTGTTGCAGAAGCTCGCTGGTTTGATACTTGGCGCTCGCATTTTTCACAAAAATATCTTTTTTTGCTATAGTGCTGTTTCCACTTTATTTATGGTCAACTTTGATAATTTCTTTATTAAAATTTTTGTTTTTGTGCCAATTATTACCCTTTAGGTTTCATTTTCATTCAGCAATATAGGCTTCAACCCTGCATTTTCTTCTGGAAACGCAGCTCCTCCTAGTCTTAATTCAATCTTATTTTGGCCAAAAAGCTTTTATTGTTTAGCATTTGTGCCGCATCTCCACTCAGATTTATCTGTTTTCATAAAAATATATATATATATTTGTTTTGTTTTTCAAAGGAGCTGAAGAAGAAGCAGAAGGAGTTTGAGAGTAAAGCCATGCTTTTCAGCCAAGTGGCCAAAGAAACCCCCGGTTCTGCAGAAGAGCCCGTCTTCAAAAACACCACGGCTCCTCTTCAGAGAAAACCTGCTAGGCAGCAGGCTGTGGTCCAACCCCTGCAAGGTCAGTGAGACGCAAACAAAGTCACTTTGACTCAGTCGTTTCTACATTTCCCATCAAATGGAACAAAAAAATCAAAAACCTTATTTCCTAAAGCAAATAGATTTTTTTTATTTTTTTATAGAGGAAATTACTAAACAAGTTTTTCAAAACATGTGACGTGTTCTTCCTTAATGAGTTGCTTCTGTCACATCGATTCTCAGTTTTATTGATCTGCAGTGCGAGATCAAATGGCGACGAGGAGGGATTCTTTTTACACCCCTCAGCATCACTGAGAGCCACTCGGATAACTTTCTTACTCATGAAAACACACTTTCAGTTCTCCACTACAACATTTAACATGCAAACTTTTTGCCCAGAGAGAATCAGCTGTTAAAAAAAAAAGGTGAAAAGGTTTCATCTTTTTGTGACATTAAAGATTTTGCATGTCTCCTCCTCCTCCTCTTCAGTGTCTCAGCTGCAGCCTCCTGTCCACCTTGCTGTCTTCAAGAAACAGTCCGTCTGTGTCAAGAAGAGGGAGCTTTCCAGCAGGATTGAGGTCAGCTTTGACTGCGCAGTTTGTGGCTTGACACATCTGCAGAGTTGCAAGCATCAGATACAGGCTGACACAGAGCATTAGTTTCACTTGTGGTGTTTGTTTTTCATTTTGTTTTTGACGCAGCAAATGCTGCAAAATGTCACATTTGTGTTAACCGCATTGCAGAACACGTAAGGGGAAAGAGTTGTTGGTTTAAAAACCGGTTGTAGGAACAGGATCATCACGTAGAAGGTGTATTCTGTTGAGTTAGATTTATTTTATTTTATGTTTTTGTTCTTTCAGCTCCCAGACGGTAAGGAGAACATGAAGGAGAATTCCTGGGAGTCCCAACTAGACACGCAAATGCTGGAACAGTCAAAACAGAAAATCCTGCACATCTTGAACAGCGGCGGTGTTAAAGAGCTCAAAAGTCTGCAGCAGATTGGGGACAAGAAGGCAAAGCTGCTTCTGGGCTGGAGAGAGCTTAACGGCCAATTCACAAAGGTTTGTTAAAAGAATCCCTGTCATTTAAGAAACAAAAAGAACTTCCTGCTTCAATTTGTTTTCACTTTTGTTTTTATTTTGTAGTTGGAAGATCTGGAAAAAGTAGAAGGCATGACAGAAAAGAGATTTGCCTCTTTTTTAAAGGTGAGAGACCAAAAACATTTTGTCCTGGTCATTTGTGCTCCGATCATCTTTTGATCTATTTTAGGATTCCCAGTCGTCTTTTCATTATTATCCTGTTTTTAGCCAAAGATAATAATAAAAAATAGCTACTTTTCAAGGACTTAGTGTCTGCAGAGCAGCAGGGGTTCATTAGAAATTTGCCTATACGGTTTGAAGGTGAAGCAACCCCGCACCCCTTTCCCTTCCCCATTGCTGTTAGTGCTATGGTTACATGTACGAGCCTGTACCTCACACACTAAACTTAACGTTAGCAGTGCAACAAAAACGGAAAGCAGGGTTGGAGCTGTCCAGCAGCACAGATTCCAGCTCAGACCTGAGGACCTGGCGCAAAAATGACCTTTTCTTTTCTTTTTTCCCTTTTCAACTACATTTTGGCTAATATGCATCTGTGAACATGTTTTTGACATGTTCTTGTAACATTTTTGTCATCATGGTGGACATGCGTAAAAGAAAACTGCATTTCTGAGATTTTATTTAAATGGTCTTGGATCATGAGCAGATGAAAACCCGCAGTTTGTGATGCCATGGATGGGCCGAAGTCTACCTGCACTTCTGCAACTCTGAAGCATCCACCTGCAGACAAATTGCAGAGTCTACATCTTCATTTTCCTCGTCTGAGCTGGATTCTGGTTAGCTCTGATATTGCTTCCCCTTTATTTTTATTTATTTATTTTTGCTACACTATTGTTGTTTTTGGCCTATAATATGCTATAAACTAGTGGGAGATGGTGGAAACAAAGGGTTGATGGGGAAATTGACAGAGTCCGGCCCACAACCCAGAGGTGAATTTCTAATGAGTTCCTGCTGCAGAAAAAACAACACAGGCTTTACTGATTAATCAAAATTAAGACCCCTGGGAACTTTTTTGCAATATAAATATAGATGAAGTGGGACTTTAAGGACTAAACTGCTTGTTTAAATAATGGGAAGTTGAGTGGAAAAACCTGTATCATCAGGTTTTGATTCTAATATTTCTGACTGTCAGCATGATTCTTTTTAAAGTCCTGTGAATTATTTATCCTTGTTCTCTTTTGCAGGCGAACATCCTGAGTGCCATGGGGAAATGATCTGTTTTTATAATGTGTACATGTATATATATATATTTTTTTCTTTACATCAGTTGGACATAGTTTTTATTTCCAAAGCTTTTGTTTTTGTAATTTAAGTTTTTTTTCTTTTTCAAAGCTTTTAATGTTTTTGTAATGCCAGCTTTTTCCTGTGGGTGGCACACTCGTGCGTTTTAATAAACCTCACGTGAATGAAGTGTTTGCTTGTTTATTTCACACCTTCATCTAGTCCCCATCAGAGGGGAAGGAGCATTAGTCCTCTGAAGCCTCCCCACACCATTCACCCCCCAAATAGGATTCAAAGAAAATATTTGGGGCAAATCGGCGCCTTTCGTTGAGGGTTGTGTGAAGGATGGTGGAGAGCCCTCCTCTCCTCCCCGTTTCGCACGTAGTCTGGATTTCACTTTTCACACCCCCTCCTCCCCCTCCCGGATCCACCCTGGAGGCTACCCATCCATCCCAGCCCTCTATGCCGGAGCGAGGATACACCAGCAGTCCTGCATTGTGCGCGTAGCCCCCCAGCAACGACTCCCCTACAGCATCTGGAGACTCCGCGGGCTGTGAAGGACACTTCTGCGCCTGAACCCACGATGCTCAGAAGAGGAGCGATCCAAACGCAATAAGAGGTCAGTTTCATTTATTCTCCGTGTTTCCTCACCAACCTGCACGTTTTTCTCCTGTCCTTCCTTTATGCTGGTGGGAGATATAAATCATCAGCCTCATTTGTCCGACTGCCCCCCCCACACATCCCTTTTGTCCTCTGCCTTTTGTTAGGCGGTAACCGCGCAGCAGTTTGCGGCTGTGTACACATTACGCGCATCCATCGATGCGCACACCTGCGCTATGGAAGAAAAGCCGCATCCTTTGTATTCCCTGGGTCATTGGGACCCGCTTTCTGCCCCACACCTTTTTTCATGATAAATGAAAGCTTAGATCTTAATGTTTGGGTTTTGTTCACCATTTTATTATTTTTTTAAAAGATATTATGCTCCTGGGCCTAAATCCCGGATTTCAAATTGGTAATTGTGGAGCTAAATAAGCATTTTGTGTTTGTGTGTGTGGTGTGGAGATTATTGGAAATATAAAACCTGCTGTGTGGTTTGTGGGGAGCCCCCCACCCCAAATGAACTGTAAACGCTTCTCTGGAAGCATGAAATATGCATGAATCTGAGTTGCATTTCATTTAAAGATGGCACACTAATTCGCATAAATTTATTGACAAACGTGGGCGTTTTTATGCCACAGCAACACTCTTTAGTTTGGATGCAAACATCTTTGGAGTGTTTGCCTTCTGTGCCAATTCACTTCAATTCAAGTTGATGAAAACGCTGAATCCAGGGTGATGCCAGTGTCCAGTGGAATCAATGATGATACTAGTGGAGGACAGCCGGGTTCTGGACACGTGCCAGCATGAATTTCCTGCTGGCACTCAAAGGTGAAGCAAACAGAGCTGGGAGAATTTGATCTGACAAGTTAGTCTTTTCTGCTGTTAAAGGCTCCTAATGAACTGGATGTTTCTCAAGTTGGAGCTAATTAAGGGGAAAAAAAATTGATATTTTCGTTAACCAAATGATGAGTTTTTCTGCATTCTGAGCATTCATCTCACAAAAAAGGCAGTAAAGAAGCAGTGAGTCCCCGTTATCAGCTGTTTTACTGCTACACTCCAGAAGTCTGCAGGGGAAATCGGAGTCGTTGCTGTGGAAAAGATGGGGGTGTTTATGGTGATCCTCAGCTCGACACAAATCCATCAATTCCCTGACTGCTGAGTGTTTACCTTCCTACGCTAGCAATACAGCGTTTCTTCTTCACTAAGAAAATCAGGTTTAACTCCACAATATGAACACATCAACATCAATTCTTACTGATCTTTAAAGCACCTGCACTGTTTTTTTGTACATGAATGCTTACAATATTCTTTAAAATAAGGAGAGAAAAATAGTCTTCATGCAAAGAAAGTCATTTGTTCAGATTTATGGCATTTTATGAAGACTATCAATCCACTGTGTTCTGAAGATGAAAAATTGGATGTTTTATAAAAATAAATTTAAATGTATTTTTTTCAAATGGTAAAGTGTTCAAACTCGACACATTATGCCATAATTCTCAGTTTAAAAGCAAACCATATGTTGTACCATTGAATCAAATTGAGGAGAAAGTGAGGTGTTGCATCCCTAGCCTATACTAAGCCTGGTGTCATGTAATAAATCAATATTAAATGCATTAAATTTAGCATGTGTGTTTGAGACTTTTGATGTAAGCATGTGCCAACGCATGCAGTAGGGATGCAACGATTCACTTTCTTCATGATTCAGTTCAATGGTGAAACATATGGTTCGGTTTTGAACCGACAACTGTGTCATTATTTTTGATAAAGTGGCGGAGGCGCTAAATAGGAGAAGGAACTGACTGCACACAAAATATGGCAGAAATTATACAACTTACCCAAAACAGTAATGGAGTGTGTAAAGCCCCACCTTCATCCAGAAGGTGTGGCTGCAATAGGTTTTGACTTTTCTAACCCAAACGTGTTAAGAATTGTGGAAAAACTTTTATGAACGTATAAATCGAGAAAAAAGTGTAAGTTTTTTTTTTTGTGGGTACTTCCGGCTCTGGACGTTAAAGTCTGCTTTTCACTTTTTAGTACACAAAGCAGTGAGTTGTGAGGGAATTCCGGCACAGCCTTAGATTTCATGCAGAGTTTTTGCAGGTTGGTTGCTTACAGTTTGTGGAATTTAGGCTGCTCTTGCCTCAAGTGTTTTAAGTAACTCCAAAAAATACTTCATAACCATTTCCGTGCAGTTCCCAGAGGTCATCTCCTTCTAAATTTGAACTGGAGTGTTTTTCCTGGGTTTGAACTTGTCCACATCAAGATCTCGCTGAAGGGATCGAGTAACCTTAGTGACAAACTGCAATGACTGCAGATGTCTGAGCTCAGCACCAGTCAATTTCATTTGGTGACATCATCATTGCCTTAAAATAACATAATTCATCTGTCTTGTGTCATTTTTGTCTTTGACTGCCACTTACTGCCTTCGTAGGTGTATCTACGGGAAGCACAGACTCTACTGGACGAACGAAACAAGTTTGGCTTTTAAGGATGGCTGTGAACACGATTCCAGCTGCACCCGCCTGGTCTGACGAGGAACAACCTTCCTTCCTGGATCAGGACAACTCTCAAGCCCCCGTCACGGTCCAGAGCCTCCCTGACACGGGCGAAGAACTCCTTCACAGCAGCACAGCAGCAAACACAAGACCTGCGCGCAGCAAATCCAAAGGAGAGCTAGTCATTGTCATCAACGAGAAACTAAAGAACGGTAAGTTTGACCTCAGACTGAGGCAGCGGGTGGGTGGAGGTTGGGTCACATAACTGCTTCGTCAGCCTGTTTGGGGAAAGTCAAATCCCACTGCATGAATGGGCTCCGGGGAGTGCACACATGCACACATGCATTTATCTTTCTGGTTGTCCTTGTCATCCTTCACGTGCAGGTAACGGGATCCATTCCACACCTGCAGACAGCACCTCTCCAGTCATCTCCTCCCCTCCCAGAAGACAGCACTCCATCTCCTACCCCCATCATCCCGGCAAATCTAGGAAGGGCAGCAGGGCGGGCTCCATCGGCTACACGTCCTTCTCGCCCAGGCCCTCAATTTCTCGGCATTCCAGCATTGCGACAAACCCCCCACTGGATCGGTCAAAGGTCAAAGACTACCTCCTCCTGTCCGTGCTGGCCTGCTTCTGCCCCGTCTGGCCGATCAACATCGTCGGATTCGTCTACTCCATCATGGTAGGAGCGTGGAACTTGATGGCTTTTCCAGCTGCGCTTGTTGAAACTGCAGCTAACTGCTGTTTTGTTCCCCTTCCTCCAGTCCAAGAACAGCCTTGAGCAGGGAAACCTGGACGGCGCCGTGCGTCTCGGACGTGTCGCCAAGATGCTCTCCTTGGTGTCATTAGTAGGAGGGACGGTCATTATCATCGCCTGCATTGTCAACCTGGCGAGTGAGTGTCCCAAATCTGACCTTTAAACCTTCTCCTCGCTCTTCTTCCCCTCCTCTGAACTCCTTAATTCTCCTGCTTAAAAAATCTCCATCATAGCTCTGTTAGGCTGTAATTATCTTTAACCTGCTTTCGCGGAATATTTCGGCAGTTTATCGCCTGCATGCACTTTTAGACACTTCACACAAAAGATTTGGTTGACATGCACACTCAAACAGCCATACCTGCAGGTGCAATGGACTGCATGTTTGTCCCACCAGAGTGACATGTAACCAACTGTCTTGTACCAGTTGTCCTGCTCCTGTTCCACATGTATTGTATATCAGTGTGTACGCGGTTTACAGGCACATCTGTACATTTATTGCCAAATAAAGGGATTCTGATGAAAGATCAGTGATCATTTCAGTGACTTCCTCAGACGGAGACTGCTGTTTGCCTTATTTGACCGGTCAAGTCAGCTGAAGGATTCCTTGCTGTTTGATTTTCGCTGCAGATATGTCTTTGTCCCTCTGACTTGCAGCCTGTTGGGTCTCATTAAGCCAAGAGTTGTTCTAATTAGCTCAATGACTCCAAGAGCAATTGTAGAGCCAGCTTGTGTTCAAAACCTGCGGGACTCAGCAACTCTTGTTTTTCTCATTATGTAACTGTCCTCTGTGGTCTGTGAAAGTTTATACATCCTTACAGGCTTGCAGAGAACCTCACTCTTACTAATACGCTTCCTTTTCTTCTTTTAGTAAATGTGAAAACCTGAGTTTCATCCCAGGATGAAACGGGATAAGGAAACTGACCGTCTGGCCTGCACCTGCACCCACCGTCTTTACCGCCTAGTCATTACCTGGATGTGTGACAAATGTGCACCCAACATACAGTGCTTACTTATCTTTCTGTATTCTATACACGGCCCCCTTTTTTTTCTGCTAATGGACACAGTAAAATATGCAAATGCTCCTGCTCTCAGTCTGCGTTGAGAGGGTAGGACTCCCTTTCTGTTCTGGCTAAGGCATCCAAAATGGTTTCTAGGAACAACACCCTTCAATAATCCGAATATTACCTGCAGGAGCTCTCTGGACCTGATCATAACAGAGAGAGCTGGTTTTTAAGGCTCCCAGCATCCATTAGCTCCACACACAAAATGTCTGCCAAGCCCTCCTTTTTTCTCCTCCACCAACTGGACTCATCCGTTTGGCAGTAAATCCCCCTCCCAAGACGCTCGGCAATGCTGTGGGATTTGTGTTGCCTTGGAATCAAACGGCAGAAATTTAACACTCACAGAGAGGAGACGCCCCCGAAACCGCACTTTGTCCTTCTGCTTCAAACTGTCCTCTGTGACTTTCACATCTCCACGATGCCCCACATCCTGAGCCTGAGAGCGAGCATACGGGCGGCGAGAGTGGATGAAAGAGAGGCTTACCGAGGACTAGCTGCTGGCGTTAAAAACGGAAAAAGGATTATGAAAAGTCTAACACAGTCGGGCACAGTCATCCCAGCAAAGAAGAAATAAAAAAATGTGCCAAATCAAAGAATTTACAGGAAAACTACATCCTCTCTAGACCAGACTCGAACACATTTTTACTCTGCTGCAGCTTTTCTGAACACGCTCCAACCACTGTGAACTACAAACACACCTGACTCCAACTAAGCTTTTTCGATAACGTTTGTAATGGATTATTATATTCCCTATTCTGTAATGACAGCAGATTTGAGCGTGTGGGAGGTCTCCAATATTTGGTTAAAAAATTCAGTAGCTTGTGACTGCCTCCAGACGTGGAGGTGCATCTTCAGTTTCTGTGCACAGCCAGGGACTCTGATCTGTTCTTTACGCTGGAAGCCTGTTTTGTTGTGTTCACAACAGGATTTGTACAAAACACCAGACATGTGATATTTTAGTAGCATCATGGTAGCAATAGTTTGGAGGATTTTTTATTTATTATTCTACTCTTTTCTGTCTTTAATGCCTAATCTTTACCTACCTGTGGTTCTTCTCACTGTGATCTGAAACAACCGGTGAAGCTCTCCTAACGTACTGTGTCCTCAGCTTTCAATCATGTACAGACTTGTTACTTACTGTGACAAACAATATTCTTCTTTCTTATCAGGTTAAACGTAAACGTAACCAACACTTGTATGTATTATGCAAATATAAATATATGGTGATGATTCTGTATCTAATGTAGGCTTCAGAAACTGTTCTGACAGACTTTATACTCCCATGCTTCTCTAATATTTTGTGTTTATTAATGAGCATGTTGTGGGATTTTTTTCATCCATGGTTAATGATAGTAAACGATGAAGGTTGTACCTCTGCAGCACATTCATAATAAAGACAAAATGCATGTGACGCGGTTTTACTGCTTTTGTATGCTGAAAGGCTTAGGCTTCAAATGGAGGAGATCTGCTGCCCGACCCTCTAAAATGAGAGGAATCCACAGAGCTTAGCCCACTGACGAGAGATTGCACTTTGCAATTAAGCCCTTGAAAGTAAAAAAAAAAAATAAAAAAATTAATTGATAGTGCTGTTAGAGTGGGGGGATGGGGGTGTTGCTGGGTATATTTCTCAGTGCTGTGACAGTAGCAGTTATCCTGGAGGAGCAAAATGCTGAAGGGAGCAGCTCCGAGCCCAGCAAAAGCACTGATGGGCTGTAATGAGAACTCGGTCTCAGATGACTTCAGCAAAACCAGGCAAACGTTTCCCGCAGTGTTTTATATTGAGGTTTCTTTTTTTAAAGCCCGTCTCCCCAAGGTCAGAAGCGTTCAGAAAAAAATCTGCTGTGGACAGCATTTTTAACCTTCTATAACACATTTGCTGCATTTAAAGTATTAGAAATGGTGTATTTCAATACTAAAGTATACATTTATACATAGATCTGTCAAACTTTGGATAATTAATCAAGGCTTGATTGGTTTGGAATCATGTAAATGATGCCATTAGAACTACTCTAATCATAAATAGACACATTTTGAGTTATAAACACAAAACATGACACGGTGAATTCAATTAATGAGATGTTTGTCAAAAAATGTTTTGTTAAAAGTTATTTATTTGCTGGAAAATGATTGGAAAAAGAAATCCCAACCCTATTATATCTACTCAATAAATTGAAATGTAGTAACATTTTCAACAAAAAAAAAGACAAGATTAAAACCCTGGAGCTAAATGACCACAGTTTTATTTTTAGTCTGAGAGGGTCAGCACTTCACAGATGTCCTTTTAATCTCTTTATTTCCAAGCATTTGTGAGTCACTCACAGGAGAAACTGGGTTTAATCGTGTGGATTAGAATTTTCCCAGATCCCTGAGTTTGCAGAAATGTCAACTTGATGGGGTTTACATTTACTCAGGTTCTTCGTCATCATTTTGTGTTTCTTTATTCAGGAGCATACAGTAAAAACAAGCACATTTTGACCGGTGATTACCAAAGATTAACAACACAAATTATGACTTTTATCATCAAAATATGTTTTAAATTGGGACATTTATAATTGCAGGGGTTGCAGAGTGTGGCATCACAATTTCAGATTAACAAAATAAAATCATTTACATTATTTTGTCCAATCTTTTCTGCTACTATCTCTTTATCACCATACAGTTGGGTCTGGATTTTGGAAACAATGTTATGAGATTTTAACTCTAAATAAAATTACTAATTTAAATTATTTAATTTTTTAACATCTTTTTAATATTTGTTCTTCCTTAAATTACCATTTTTCCGACCACTACTATCTCTATAGTGTTGCTAGAACCGGTGGGACACATACACAAGAAAGGAAATGAAGGACAAAAGATGAAACAAGGAGATAAAAATAACAGATAAATGCCATAATTAAGATGCATCAAAATAAGATACTTACTATAGACAGATGAATAAAAATGTAAAACACTAAGATGCACATCTACTTATAAAAAAAGGCCCACAGAGATGAAAAATATGTGTTTGCAAAATGTTGTTAGAAGAAAAATTTAATCTCATAAACATTAAAACACTAATAAAACAGCCATAAAGCAACCAACAATAACATGCTGCAGTCAAAATGTGATGCTAAAATAAGGAAAAATAAATATAACACAACAGGAAACTCAAATGACTAAGTAAGGAACAAGAGCCAACATAAAACAAGATGGTAAATGGCGTATACTTATAGCGCTTTTCTACCTTTACAGTCACAGACCCATTCACCCAGACACACACACATTCACACAAAACAAGATGCAAAACAATATAAAAAAGTTATTAGAGAGTAAAAGATATTTCAAAAAGTTACAAGAACACAAGATAAAAAACCTTTTAAAAACACCTGGACTTTAAAATATGCAGAAAATAAAAGAGCCACAAAATAAATACGTACAATGAAAGTCAGCGAGATAAATAAAACCTAAAGTTTACGTGAAGCAATAGTCGACCATTCCTTTGCCACTAATCAGAGCCTAATCTAACAAAAAATGAGACACATAAACAGACAGAGACATGCAAAAACAATGCAAAACAACAGAAGGGCTGACAGCTGGAGAAATGGAACCACCAACGCGATTAGGCCGGCTTGGTAGTGGTTGTCATAGAGCTGTGTGGGGGAGGGAAGGAAATGACAGACATAACTAACTTTATTTGAACTGATTTATGAATCACAGTCTGATAGAGTTCACAGACTTCTGTCCTTAAGGTCAACCGGTCTCTGAGGGTTTGGAGAGAAGACTTCTCTGTCACCTGGGTTACCCCTCTGACAGCTAAAGACATTTTTCCTTCAGCTCAGCAAATTTCCAAGCACAGCACAGTTTCAGGAGGATCATTTACCAGACAGACTTCCATCCAGATGTAAGAAGTGGGTCAGAGATTATCCAGCTGGGTCACATCAGTGACTGTATAATAGATGGGTCACGTAAACATGGAGGCTGTAAGTCAGCTTGACATTGTTTGGATGCATTGCAGTGGACCTGTTGTCTGTTTGCATAAGAAATAATGGACTTGCACTGATGCTGCTTTTCTTTGTTTGCACGGAGAGGCTGGACTCCAAAAAAAGAAAAAAGAGAATAAAGTGAAGGTCACAAATGTTAAGCGATGCCAAATGGAATCTGGTAAAATGCCAAGGGAAAGAAAAGTAATTTAATCTCGTAACTCCGCCTCATTGAGGTTTAATCTTCAGTTTTGATAATTTATATTGACATAAAGATGTATATCATCTCCCAAAGAGCAATATATTTTCTATGTTTATTTTATTAAAAGAAAAGTATATTATTATAATGTTTAGTAGCTTTATATTTAAGTCAAAATCAATTTTTGTTCATAGACAAGACATTTTTCCACAAAATGTTGTGTATCATGCCGCTTTCTGCGGCCGCTTCTGTTTACCGGTAACTCACTGCCTGATGCTTGTCAAAAAATGTGTTCTTGACGCCCTAGACGTGTGTGGGAGGAGCTACCGCCAAATGTTTTCAACCTGAACGCCACATGGAAGCATTGGCTTTCCGTCTCTCTGTGACCCAGTTTGCCAACTTGCCATCCCACATTAGTACAAGGAGGGTAAAAACTAAAAATAAGAATGAAATTAAAGGGATTTTTTTGAAAAAGATGACAAAATTCAGCAGTAGAACAATCAGCTTCTCTCCATGCTGGATTTGGACTCCACCCACTGATTGTGTCATTGAACATGTTATGTGAGCTGAGTCCCTGATTGGTTGACGCGACCAATTGCCCTTGCCAAAGTTTAGATTTTTTATCTCTGGACGTGCTGTGAAGCTAAAATCAGGCTGCTGCTGCTCCAGATGCCCAAATCCTGCCGGAAGACCTCAGATCACGCCTGTATATTGACTTAGCATATTATAAATCAGATATTGATAAATCATGTAATAAAATGGTTACAGTAGAACAGGGGTGGGATTATATAAGTTTGCTTCCTTCCACTCCCTTTCAAGCAATACTTAATTTTATGTCAAATTATACTAAGTTTGATTAGTTATTGTATGAATGTATAACTGATGATTCTATTGTTTTTGTGTATTATTCCTATTTGATTGCTTGAAGTAAACCATTTCAAATTGAAAAAATTAAAAAAAAGCATAGAAACTAGATGCCTCTGCCACGTGAATCGCATTTACTGAGAAACACAGCTTTAGTTGGGCATCTGGTCTATAAACACACACATCTTCTATTTAGGTTTGAATTGTTTTATTTTTTTATTATTATTAAAATTGAATTCACTCTGATCTTTTTTTTAAATGGACATTATAACATATATTTCTCTTCAGATGTAGCTTAACCTAATAAATTACAATGTAAAAATAATAAATACCATCGACATCTGGTTCACTTCAGAATAAAACATGTGTTTTGTTTATTATATTTTAAATAAATGGATGTACATTAGTTTGAGCTCCCTTAACTGAAAATCCAACACAAACACGTTGCATCATAATTGGTGCAACAGAGGGCAGCACAGGCTGTGATCTGACCAAACATCTGTTTGAATCACAAAGGTCGGGGTCAGTGAAACCATGCCTGTTAATCAGATCATGGCTCAACATATCAGTGCGGTAGCAGAAAAGGCATTTATTTGATACAAACATTATTACATTATTGGATGGACAAGATGCACAGCTTTGGTGCTAGTTGTGAACAAATTTCTAGTAAAATAGAGGCTCAGATTGTAAATCTCTTGTTGCTCTGGTGCTCAGGGCTTGTTCCTGAGCTGCCAGGATGAGTGCTTCAGTGCTGTCCTCTAGGCCAGCCCTTTCTAGCCATTGGTAGGACTTCTTGATATCAGCCTCTTCAGTTATGGTCCGTCGGTACATCCCATGCAGGGGTTTGTCCTCCCATGAGGATCTGTCCTCCAGCACTGTATCCTCTGCTCTCCATTGCCTGAGACATTCACTAAGCACACTGTCAGTTGGGGCCTTGAGCTTCATGTATTCATGCATCTTGGATGTTTCATCCTGGATAGTGGCTTCTGCGCTCACTAGTCCTCGGCCTCCTTCCTTGTGGCTAGCATACAGTCTCAGGGTGCTGGATTTGGGATGGAACCCTCCATGCATGGTGAGGAGCTTTCGTGTTTTAACATCCGTGGTCTGTATCTCTTCCTTTGGCCACCTTATTATTCCTGCAGGGTATCTGATAACTGGCAGTGCGTAGCTGTTTATTGCCCGGGTCTTATTTTTGCCATTAAGCTGGCTTCTCAGGACTTGCCTCACTCGTTGGAGGTATTTAGCTGTTGCAGCTTTCCTTGTTGCCTGCTCCAGGTTGCCATTTGCCTGCGGAATTCCAAGGTACTTGTAACTGTCCTCAATGTCTATCATTGTTTCTTCTGGGAGTGAGACCTCTTCTGTGTGGACTACCTTGCCCCTCTTTGTCACCATCCGGCTGCATTTCGTGAGCCCGAATGACATCCCAATGTCAGTACTGTAGATCCTGGTGGTGTGGATCAGGGAGTCAATGTCACGCTTACTCTTAGCATATAGCTGGATGTCATCCATGTAGAGGAGGTGACTGATGATGGCCCCATTTCTGAGTATATATATATATATATAGTATAAAAAAAATTTTTTTTTACATTTTAAGGTTTAATACATATAAAGCAAGTGCTTTTTGAATTAGATGTTGTCTTTTCAACATATTTTAACATCTTTATTGTAAAATCCAAAGATGTTTGCTGTTGTAAAAGTATTGTTTACTATAGAGTTAGTGACCATTTCATCAAATCTTTTGAAAAAAGAAAATACGTCTTGTTGTTCTCACCTTGCAGACAGAAGTGAAAGCTGCAATTGCAGATCCTGAAGACTAGATGGCAGTATTGGCATTTTTGAGTTGTCTGTGCAATTTTGAGTGCCTAACAGATGCCAGCCACTTTGAAACCAATTTGGTAAAAGAAATTTAAGTGCATACAAGAGAACATGATACAATATTTATGGGGAAACAAAGGCAACAGGCATTCACACTTTGCAGAAAAATATCTGACAAAGCGGAAACAACAACAACAGAAAAACACAAACATTTACATATGAACACCACTGGTGCTACCAGGACATCTCACTCAACAAAAAATACACAGTAAAGCTGCAGCAGATGTTCAGTCACTAGACTGCACTAGTTCTGTACACAGTTGTTGAATTTATTTATGTTAATCAGTGGCTGATGCTTACCTCACCACAAATCACTGTTGCTTATCTACATCGCCACTCTCACTGTTACTGATGATTGTGGAGCAAAATGAACAGGTTACAAGCTACTGACACCGATATCAGAGCAGACACATCAAACTAACTCTGATACACATAAAAACTGGTCAACAAAATAAAAAAAATATAATTAGTTGATTTGAGCAACACACCTTCAGAAAACTGAGAACAACAAGTCAAAAACAGCGCGTGTGACGGCAACGCCATCAACACTAAACATGCAAACAACTCACAAACCATCATCAACATGACAGAGACGATTATCTTATCAGGATGTGCTGTCTGCAGACAATCCAATGACAGTCAAATCAATAGATGCAACAGCCGTGTGAAGACCACTTCGATATCTTCGGAAGCATCAAGGAAAACATTATTGCGAGGCAGAGGTATGTGTGCTGTCACTTTGAGGGTCATTACTGTGGAATTTTGATACCAGCACTTAATGAAAGGAATCACCTAAATTTAATAAAAGCAAGCCATCTCCACATGAGGAATGGCAGTCAAGCTGCAGAATAATAAACATCAGTTATGGTGTAAGGCAATGAGTTTTTCTTGTCAGATCATTTCAGTTTGGAGCAGCCGAGCCGGACGAGTGCATTTATTCTGACATCAAATCATCAGGAGGCAAATGAATGTCTTTCACGTGTGAGTACATTTAGCTTAAGATAGATTCAGGGTCTGTCTAGATCCCAGCATTGATCTGTGCCCCCCTTTTTTGTGGGAACACTGTTGTGAATTATAAACCCATTTAACAACACGAAAGTAAGCAGGAATCCATCACAGTCATGCGGAAAATCTTCAGAGCATGCGATGAAACTTCTCCAATCCCAAGTCTTTGGGGAAGACCCTCCAGGGTTTAGTACAGAGGAGGAGGAAGAGGCTCCTATTCCTGCAGCGTTGATCCAGGCAGATCGTTGGTCAGAGTGTGCCAGCGCTCCACCTTCTTGCCTTTATTCTTCAGACAGTCTATCCAGTGCTGTAGGGCGTCCCCCTGTGAGTGACACCCCAAGGATACGCCCCCTGAGCAGAGCACAGAAACATTGCGCATATTTATGTAACACCCAAAAAGTGTTGGGCAATTTGAATGTTTCTTCATTTTTGTTTTGTTCTCCAAGATTATAAGGGGCATCGCCACCTATTATTAATTATAATTATTTGCATAATTACTTTAAAAAAAAGAAATGCATTAGATGTGATTGAATATGAAAAACAAAAATTAATTAACTTTTCCCAATTTTGATTGAAAGACAAATAAAAAGCTCTGCAATCAAGGACCATAGTTGCTAAAAAGTAATTCTCAAACCATAATTTTTGTTAAAACAAAAACTCAAAGGACGCTTTATTAGGCACACCTGTCCAACTGCTTGTTCATGCAAATTTCTAATCAGCCAATCGCATGGAAGCAACTCAATGCATTAAGGCATGTAGACATGGTCAAGGTGATCTGCTGCAGTTCAAACCGAGCTTTAGAACGGGGAAGAAAGGTGATTGAAGTGACTTTGAACGTGGCCTGGCTCTTGGTGCCAGACGGGCTGGACTGAGTCTTTCAGAAACTGCTGATCTACTGGGATTTTTACCCACAACCATATCTAGGGTTTACAGAGAACGGGCCAAAAAAAGAGAAAATATCCAATGAGTGTCAGTTCTGTGGGTTGAAATGCCTCGATGATGCCAGAGGTCAGAGAAGAACTCAAACAACCACTGGTTACAACCGAGGTCTGCAGAAGAGCATCTCTGAACGCACAACATGCCCAACCTTGAGGCAGATGGGCTACAGCAGCAGAAGACCACATGCGTGTCACTCCTGTCAGCTAAGAACAGGAAACTGAGGTTACAATTCACACAGACTCAACAAAATTGTACAATAGAAGATTGGAAGAACTTTTTCTGTTCTAATGAGTCTCCATTTCTGCTGTAACATTCAGATTGTTGGGTCAGAATTTGGCTTCAAAAACACAAAAAGCACGAATCCATCCTGCTTTGTATCAACAATTTAACCGATGGCGGTGGTGTCATGGTGTGGGGAAAATTTTTGGCACATTTTGGGTCCCTTAGTACCAAGTGAGCATGGTTACAAGTATTGTTGTGTAGAACTGCCTTAATCCTTGGTGGCATACATTCAACAAGCGTATTGTTGCTTGTTGAATCCATGCCACCAAGGATTAAGGCAGTTCTCAAGGCAAAAAGGGATCCAACCCGGTAATAGCAAGGTGGACCTAACAAAATGGCCGGTGGGTGTATTATTATTATACTGTTATCTTATAAAAATTACTCTATTTTACAATGATACCATATTTTAGTATTGAGGTCAGATTAAAATCATGCATGTACAATTTCAATGACAATGTAAGAACGCATGGTTTTGTCAAAAAGGCTGCCTCAAAGGGATTTCATTTGAGCTTTTTTTCTGATTTTTCTCCAGAAAACTCAAACGCAATTGGTTTTTAAGTTAAAAAGAAAGTGGAAATTAAATATTAACCAGCCAATTTGCTCTTTTTACCTTTCCTAATAACTTAAACGCTCCACTAATGGCCCTCCAGAGGCCACACGTCCATTAACTTTCATTACCCTGCATTATGATTTTCCGTTGTCATGCTTTAATCACACCAACCCCAGCAAATCTACTGATCCTTTCCAGTTAAGAGGAAGAAGCACCGTTTAGTTTGATGTTGCAAATGTAAAAAAAATATCTCTGGGAACATCTGCCATGGGCACACAAGGTGTTCCCCGGGAAATCCAACAAGGGAATTTATGAATTTTTCACTGCTGTGGTATCAACTCACCAATGAAATCATTTGACCTTCCCAGGTCGTAGTCCCACACGGTGACCTCCAGCGTCTTGGTGGCTAACTCAGAAAAGGAGATTTCGTAAAAAAACTCCTGTTGAAACATAAAGATATATCACTAAACAACCAAATTACTTCCCTTCATATACTTTATTAGATGTAATTGTTGTCATTTGCATAAAAGACTGCTGAAGGGTTAGCATTCAAGGCAGAAGTTTGCATTTGCTGCCAGTCATGCACAAGCTCACATTACCTCATTAAATTCAGGGTTCAGAGTCTTTTTTATGACTGCTGTTTTATGCTTCGATTTCTTCTGAACATCTGGCTTCAGGTACCTGAGAAGGAAAAAAAGCAATACCATCATGAATGAATCTAATCATTAAAATGTACCTGCCAGGGCAACGCCGAATACTGAAAAGTAACGGCACATGCTGGGGAGAAAGGTCAGAGTGTGGTCATACGTGGACGAAATAATGAAATGGGAATTACTGGTGCTGACAGATTTACTGGCTCTTCCTGTCATCTGTCTCTGATATTATTCATTAAGCCTTTCTTGCTGAGGATCAGGCTTTCATTAAAGAAGGTTTTAACTTCTTAGTTTGAAATATGGAGGAAAATTATCTTATCTGAGAATATACTATATGCTCATGATTTAAATTATTTCCCTTAATCTATCATAAGGCAATTAACATCACTTATTACACTTATACTGTGGACGAAGGAGGACAAAAAAATGTAGACTTATTCAATTAATTAGGCTAAAAAATGAACTTCAGGGGGATTTGCCAAAGGCGTACAACTCAACGATAACATAATTAGTATTAACACGGATGAAGCTGAGATAAGTACAAATCTACGCTAAGCCTGCTGTTCTAACCTAATCTCAGTTGTTGTTGTCTTTATTTAATGTAAATTAATTCCCCAAATGACTCAAAATGTGTTAATTTGATTTCAATCTGCAAACCAACTCATCTAAATAAGCAAACTTAGGTTTCTATTATTTTAGTACCAGGGGAGCCGAATGTAGAAGTTCAGTGAGGAAAATTTTACTGTAAGGCCAAACCTGATAAAAAAATTTCAACATCAATGTAAAATTATGAATGTTCAATTTCTATGTAAGTGTTACATTCATTCATCCATTTTCCAAACTCTTTAATCCTTCAGGGGTGACAATGTTGCTGGAGCCTATCCCAGCTACTGTTGGACATTGGCGTGGTTCACCCCTGGACAGGTTGCAAGTCCATTACTAAATGTTAAATTTAAATGTTACATCTAAAAGTTACATATAAATCTAAATGTTAAAGCATCTCATGGTACAGCGATGTGGGCGTGGCTAATTCTTTGAGTGATTTGCCCAATCTGAGCAAACAATTAGTTTTAACATTTAGATTTATGATTACCATTTATGTTTAACATTTACTTATATGTTTAGCAGGCTCCAAGGTTGAGTAGTGGTTGGCACTCTGCTCTTATAGCAAGTAAGCTGTGGTTCAAATCCTGGCCAGGTGTTTCTGTATGGAGTTTAACCTGCAGACTAGCAACCTATCCCAGGTGTTCTCCACCTTCAATAAACACCAGCTAACCTCCATTAACCCCATTGTAAACTCTGACATAAAGGTAAAAAACATGAAACAAAAATGGGAAAAGTTGGCTAAATCTGGCAAAACTCTCAGCTAATTCTAATTTTTTTTTCTAATTCTGCACCCAATAGAAAGCAGCTGGTCTCCAATACAAAAACAGTGTTTTCTCTTCCAATTATTGTCATATGACTTTTTAATAATGACTCAAAAACATAAACAAAAAAACAGCACAAATATAACTTCTTCAGTGTCCCTTTGATTAAATCTAATATTGTCAAAATCATATAAAAACAGACGGGGGAGAAGTTTATCATCTTATTTGTTAATCTTAATAAGTACTTTTTTGATTCAGATTATTTTCCCATATATTTAAATAAACGAAACAAGCTGGTTACCTGGCTAAAGCTAAATCTGTAGCATACTTTTCACTAAAAATATTATATATAATATAATAAAACTGATAAGTGCATCAGCTCATGGTGAAAATCCTCAGCCTCCACTTCTTGGCTTTCAATGCATTCTTTGATATTCATAACGCCAGATGGAAAAGGCGTGAAAAAAAATCTATTCCCATTTGCTTTCCGCCCACCACCCACAGTATGTTCCCACACGCTTACAGACACAACAAAGCATCTGGGAAGAAGCTCCTGCCAAAGGGCAGAGATGTGAGCACGCATCCAAGATGGAACAAGATGCGTGATGTACAGTGTTGCAGCGTGGATAAGTGAAGGATGGATGCGTAGGTTTAACCAATGACAGAAGAGGAGAGCATAATGGTTTGAAGGGAGCAACCCAACTGCCGTATGGATACAATGTGGAACACCAGTTTGCATCCATGATAGTATCTTTTATTGGATTCTTTAGGTTTAGGGGAAATTTGTAACATTAATATGAACATTCTTCAAAAAAGTTCATAGTGTCTGTATTTCTTTGATTACTTTGTCTGCTACAAAGTAACCAAAGAAATCATTAATATGTACAATTCTGATCATGTATACATTTTTTGTCATTGTTAGAAGTTTCATTCATAATCCTGTTACATCACCACTGCATCCTGGTATTTACATTGTGCAATGGATGATCAATAATGCAATACTTACAAAAATGTACAAAACAAAAAAAAGAGTTTGTGTTTCATTTCTAAAAAATGTTAACACAAACAGCTTTTATTTTTGCTTTTATTTTGTAAATGTCTTTACTATGAAAATGACATAAAGGAACTTCCTTATAAAACAGCTTAAACTGTGTTCAACTCGTTTTTTGCGTTTAAAAAAACAAAGAACCATATGTTAAAAATAGTTTTATGTACTTTTATCAAAAATGTCTTCGATTCATTTTGTGGTTAATTAATCATTAGTGACCTTCATGTTTATTTCATTTTATTAGGCCTGTTTTAACAGTTTCATAACTTTTCCTGCTCTGTTAGTTCTTTTTTTTTTCTTTTGTAATGTAAATGTCAAAACAAAAAAACAACATAACAGGAAACTACTAAAATATCAAACACTTTAAAACCGTTTAATGAAAGTAAATAGAAAATTTGTTCAGCTAGAATAAAAATTTAAGAAAATAGTGGATTTTGATTACATACAATTAAAATGTCATATCACTTCAAAAAAATTGCATTAATGCAGAAGAAAGTTCAGCAATCCAACTTTTAGGTAACGCAAATGAACTCAAAGGGTCAGCTGTGGTTAAAATTTGACCCAAAAAATTCAGTTGAATGAAAGTTGTCTTAATTCTGGTCTGCATTTTTTTCATTGGCTAAAATTTAAAGGGTCAATCTTGTCTTATAAAGTTTATCAAATGCATTGAAATGTAGTTTTTGAGAATTTATTAGTATTGTATCTCACAAGTCAAGGTTGACAAGACATGAGTCAATTTCTTCTATCTAATTAACTAAATGTAGAAAAAAATATTAAAGCCAGATTAGGCATTATTTTATTTTTATGCAGATTTTATGCTAAAGCAATAGTTATTTTGCAAAAGATGCTGAATGCTCGTGTTATCCCAGAAACAACGTCAAAGTCACCATCAACCAGCCAGTGACAACACAGAGAGATCTAACAGCTCATTTGTTTACTTCCTGTCAAGCCGGATCATTCAACCCAGGGCCGACTCTGCCCTCTCTGGTGTTTAAACTGACACACATACAATGACACGTAATGAATCGCTTTTCTGTCATCAGTGAGTAATGAAACTCCAGACAACAGCGAGAGCCTCATAACCTGCTTCTCTTCCATGATAAAACCACCCATTACATTTCCACTTGCTGCTCCCATCAGTCAATTTTAAAAGATCCCACTACACACATTCCTGTGATAACTGAATTACCTACGGCCATATATCACTGACGACTTACTGCTGGATTGTTCCACTTGACTGGTCTGATCTAAACCTCAGGAGACTAAAAGCAGGCATGAATGAATGAGGGGGATTGTCAAACATTACAATAATTCCTGCTCATTATTTTTACTAATACCATAATTTTTCCATCAAAGGCCGACTAATTTTTCCTTTTGCCTTCACAGGATCTGAAGGATGCCCCAGACTTGGCACAAGCACAAAAACATAGCAGGGGATCCAGATCTGTATCTGACTGTGTACACAGTGAGTCAGAACGCCCTTAAGCCTTCCAACTTTTTACCAAAATTGGTCCAAATTCCAACAGTTATAATAACTGAGCCAAAAGCAGAAGCTAGACTGGGCCCAGAGTGTCTTGATAGTGGGAAGTTAACATCCGATTGAGCCTGAATGCCTTTGCAGTGATCTCCTGTTTTTGGATCAAAGGCATTTAATTGAGAGTGAGAACCGATGGCAGAATTTTAATGTGATTTTCGTTTGGTAGAACCAAGTTTACGAGCGATCACTGATGAAGAGTATTGATTATCCTGTAACACGGGGCGAATTGAAGGAACAGTTGGTTCCAGTTTGTGTGGGATGCAGAGGAAGTGGGCAGATTGTTAAAGCCTTAGTCCAAGGCATCCGTAGGGGGGGTTGACGGGTCAACTTGAGGGGTTGTCTAGGCCCATGGAGGGTCGTAGACAGGAGCGCCGCATCTTTAGGGGAGGTCTTGCAACTCTCTCGAGGCTTTTAGGGCCACTTCAAGGTTGTTGTGCACGAGGTAAGTGTTTTATCAATAATTTGTAAGGTACACACACTTATGATGTATGGGTGATACGCCACGCTCTAGTCATTAGTAAGGTGGAAGTTCTGGCTCCTCATGTCTCAGTCAGAACTGCCCTTACGGGTGGACATGGGCTGTCCAAGGGTGAAAAATGGGCAAAAGTGTGGCCCACACTCTCACCACTCATTGAGCCCATGGAACAAAAACGTTTATGCACATTTTGTTCTGCTACAAATGCCAGGTCTTAGCGAAAACTTCTACAATAGAGGAAGTAAGGGGGACGTAGGTGAGATGCAGGTGTGTCGTGCGGGGACCTGCACACCCCGTGTGTGCAGCATTTGGGTGAAGTCCGTAAGTTACTGTAGTACCGACTAAAGTGTGGTGTTAAAGAATCATAAGACAGAATCACTCATACGTCATACGTGTGTGTGACTTACACTTGCTTTACGTATACCTTACGATACACTTACCACAGGCATGACAATGGTAAGTTCCATTTTCATGACATCCCTTGAGGTGGCCAGTCTCAAGGGAACTGCAAGACACAGCTGCACTCCCTTTAAGATGTGGTCGTAACTCTCTCCGACCCTCCATGGGTTCAGAAAAACCAAAAAACTCGCAGCACCCATACGAATCAACTGCTGTAAGGGTGCATGTGACTAAGGCATTAATTACTTACTGCGCGCATCACCTGTCCATACGGAGTTCAGAATGTTCGTAGGATGTCCTCACAAGCTATCCTCTGATTCTCTAATTTCCTTGTTTCAGACTGTCAGGCAACACATAAGGAGCGCTCACTTTTTAATTGAACAGCATTAATAGGTCCCTTGCACAGCGCTTAGGGTTTTGGGGAGTGGAAAAAGTAAAAATGTATTCGATGTGTTTCACCTACTGCCCCCCTATTTACCCTCATGTGGTGTTTAGGAGTTCACTACCACCTGCTGACCGCTGCATGCCCATATAGATAAATGCACATGAACATTTTTACTCTACGGGTTCACCGAGCGGCCTATGATCTTAAAATTTTGTGCGGGCTACCTGCGTACCCCGTACAGGTTTGTCCATCTTTCACCCTCATGTCTATCCATAGGGGCAGACGTGGTTGAGGCCAAAGGGTAGATGACAAAGTGCTTGAACGGCTCAGAACTAAGAGGAAAATGCTATAAAGGGGTTGCGTTCTTTTGGAGATCCCGTTAATTTCTTACGTTTTAACATAAGGATCAGAGAAGCCGTTGACGTCCATGGCTGCCAGGTGGGCACAACGTTTGACGCCCACACACAGGCCGCCGCGAGCACTCTCTTTGGCCTCAGCCTTCAGGTCGCCGTCGCTGTTTGGAGGCAGGAACTGGAGGCAGAGCAGCAGACGGCCTCGCTCCTCCAGACTTCTTTGCTGCTCTGTCTCCCACTGAAGAAGAAAAAGCAAACAGAAAACAAAATAAAAACCTGTGTGAGCCAACATTCATCTCCCTCTGCTGCAGGCGACTAAAGCACACGGGAGCTTTCTATCGATTTTCTACCTTGCTTGGTGGTTTCAGTCTCACAACTTTTATTGTTTTATTTTTGGCTAAATCCAGACTGTTTACAGACACGGCAAGCGGCTGTTTGTGTAGAAACAGCTCTGATAAATCCACTCTGCGCCTCCTGAAGCACCAAATGACCCACAGACAAAGTCAGCAGCTAGTTGGTAAACATGGTGGAGCATTTAGATGCTAAAGAGGCTGCCTTTACCCCTCAGGAGTTGGTGGAGAGCTAAATAAGGAAGAAAAAAAGAAATTTAGTTCTGGACTAGTGGACTGCATTGGGATCATTAGTGAAGTTCTAACCCAAGGCAAAGACACTCTCCTACTGTTCCCAGTCTAGTGTTAAGTTGTGCTAATTGTGGAAAAGCAAACAGAGTTCAATAACAATCCTAAAGCAAGATTTCTGTCCAAACAAGACTCAGCGATTTCACCAAAAATACACATAAGTCTGTGTCTGCCAGCAGAATGAGCAGATCCAGCTTGTGGTGAAGCGTTTTTGAAAGACAATGAAAATTGTGTTTTTGGTGTTAACATGTTCTTGTAGAAAAAATGCAGTTTGAAAACTTGTAGTTGTCCTGTATGCTCCGTTCGGATACATCCACTTTTTGACGACAAGATCCATGTACATTTTTGTTTTCCTCGTCTGAGCTGGCGACTGGCCAAAACCGCACGGCTGGTTAGCTCTGATAATGCTCGCCTTTTTTATTGCACCACTAATGTTAGATTGGGGCTATGTGAGGGGCTGTAAGCTAGCAGCATAGTGTGTATTTATGGGTGATGGGAAGAGGGGTCAGGGTTCCTCCACGTCAACTGTCCCGCCGACAACTCAGAGGCAAATTACTAATGAACTACTGCCGCTCTGCAGAAACTATGTCCTAGAAAACCACAGTTTCTTGTTGCACTGGTAATTTTAGGTTGGGGTCGTGATGGGCTGTAAGCCAGCGGGAGAAAATGTAAATCAGGCATGTCCAAAGTCCGGCCCGTGAGCCCAAAGAGGCCCACGTTTAAATTTCCACTGGCTTGCAGGTTTTTTTTATAACACCAATAATATGCAACCCCCAGCACTTTCTAAAAACTGTGTGTACAATTTCTTTATTTTGGTTGTCTAAATCAGGCTTTAAGTCGATGTCAACCTCTGGCAACACTGTCGTGCAACCATTCAATATTTCTAAAATGTCAACCGTAAATAAAAAAAGGAATGTTGACAATGAGGGCCATTACTTCAAGGACAAGTAGATATTTTTTTGTGAAATCTGAAACAGCTGTGTTGGCCAGATATGGCTTTTCAAGCCAAGCATGAAGTTTTATATTAACAGGGACTAACAGATGAGACATGCTAACCATGACAAGCTAACTGAGAATCAATGGTGTGACAGTGATTTAGGTAAAAACGTATTTAAAAGTATTTGTTTTTTAATATGAGGAAATGAAAAGTATGCAATTGCTACACATATTTCATTTGAATATAATGTTATTCAAGAATTCCAGGCTGAATGGTTGGCCCTCAAACATTTCCACCTAACCAAATCTGGCCCTCTATGCTAAAGGCTTGGACACCCCTGTAAACAAAGCGATGATGGGAAATGTAAGAGGCTCACTCCGCCCCAACAGTCCCACCCACTACTCAAAGGCAAACTTCTTATAAGTTACTGCCGCTCTGCAGAAACTATGTCCTAGAAAACCACAGAGGTTTTCTTTTGGCTAAACGTGGCATGACCATAATTAAAACAACACTGGTAACACTTTTGCAATATTTCAAATGATGATCGGAGTGGGACTTAAAGAAGCAGACAAGCATAATTCATCAGACAAATTAAACATATTCAAGGTTGTTTATTATCCCGTCTGCTCCTCGAACCCGCCCACAAAATTCCCTCCTTCCAGGCCGTCTGTCACTGCGGGTGTGTTGCCGGCTCCACGCTGACGCCTGTTTATTTCCACCTCCCTAATGAGTTGCTCTCTATCGATCTGTGAAGGTCTGTTGTCTCAGCCGACACCTACTGTGAATTATCCTCCATGATTGTGAGCCTCAAAGACTCCAACTCATTTGGGACAGATGGGGATCTGGATAGTGACTCTCAGAAAAATGAATAAAAAGAAACAGAAAATTATGAAATCCACTGAGTTGTGAGGATCACCAAGGGGACGCGCGGCTCATTGATCTGTCTGTATTTGTCAGAAGATAAGGCTTAATGAGTGATGAGAAGATTCGAAGGAGAAAGAAAGAAAGTTGTGGAAGCAACTTGTGAAAATCATGCACCCACAGTGATGCAAACGTGTGTCTATCCTATAAATAACGGTATTGTGCTGAAGGCTGTGGGGGTGAGTCACAGGCCTGAGAGAACGTCGTCCTCCCCCTTGTTCACCCTTTGGTGGAGCGTTTTGCTTTCTTTCATCTGTCACTTTGAATTTGGACTGTTTTTCTCCCTGTGATAATTTGATTCAATCCATAGAATTGAACGTAGGAGCAGCAATAAGGAAGCAAAGGCAAAAGCTGTCAAAGTCACCAGCTTAAGCAGCAACTCAAATTCAGAATGATCCCCAAAGAAATCAATCATGTAAGATTGATATTAGCCTTTGAACTTAGCCTTACAAAAACTGCCTTGGTGTCAAACGGCTTTAAAAAAAAACATGATTTTTTTTTTGTTAATTTACCTTTTTCCTTTTTGCAAATGATTCCGAAATGCCCTTACTAATAAAATGCATTTTAGTTTCATTTAATCTATGAACACATTTATTCAAGAAGGGGTGGGATTATATGAACTCACTTCTAACCACTCCTTTTCAAGCAGTAAATCATGCTGTTTTATTTTTTTATCTATGCATTTCGTCATTTCTGTAATGAGATTGATAGATATGTGTAAATTATTTATTTCTTTGACTACAATGCCTAAAATTAACCAATCAATCAATCAATCAATCAATCAATCAAATAAATTCAAACATCTTTAAAAATTATTATCAATCCGTTCAGAAAAAAAGGCGGAAAAAATTAAAAATATTCAAAACAAAAATTTATAACACTGTCCAAATTGCATCCTCTAGTGCTGCAAGATATGAGATGTAAGCTGTATCTTTTCAGTAACTTGTTTTCTTTTCCACCTAGTTGTCTACTCTCTGTGTTGTGTCTGTGTGATATTTTCCAACTTCTGTAATTAAGTTTCCATCATCTACAGTGCACATTGTACTACAGGCGTAAAATTCTAGTCACAGATGATGTCAACAGCAGGTGTTACATTTCCCACCAATCAGGGTGATTCTGTTCTGATGGCCCTGCGACCAATGCAACCTAAAGGATTGCAAACAGCTATGAAGTATAAACCGGCTCTCCTGCTAGCTTACAGCCCTCACACCCCCAACTTTACATTACTGGTGCAACAAAAATATCCAGCCATACAGTTTTGAGCCAGATGACAGCAGGAACGAAGACATACATGAATCTAGTAGTCTACAAGTCGATGCATATCGCTACGTTCACACCAGACTCAGAAACTTGCGTTTTAAGCAACCACTTCCAATGAAAAGTCAATGTAAATGCGCGTATATTCACATTTCAGGCTTACGCACTCAAAACTCTTGAGTTCTTGAATTTATATCACTTTTTGGGCTCTGCGTACAAAACACTCACCATTGAACGCAAGTTAAACCAAATGAACTGGGACTCCCTTTTTAATCCACGGATGTGCCAACTGTCTGAAAATTGATCATGAAGGAGAAATCCATGAATGTGGTTTGGGCCTGACTGGACTTCTAAGACACCAAGTCCAAAAGCCTGGAGCAAGATTTGCAAAATTTACATCTCTTTGACATTTAAGCCTATTCTAAGTTACATGCGCTAGTATTGACAGTCTAGTGAATCACTGCATGGGTAAATCGCCCAGGTAGCGTGTTCTTGAATGTGCATTACATGCCCACTGAATTTTCTACATCACAAATATGTTCTTTTTTTTGAAAAAAAATTCTTTATACATGTCCTCCACCTTCAGAAAAATACCACAAGAAAATGTTAAAAACACAATTTTCATGGGAGTGGGTCTTCAGGTTAAAAAAATGTATATGGTAATATTAAAATGGAGGCTGAAACCCTCTAAAGCTCATTTAAAGACCTGCACATTTGGGAATAAAAACAAGCCTGAGGCACCAGACAGAACAAGGGTCACACTGAATTGATCAGGCATGTTCACCTCTTTCAGGTAGCAGGAGATCCCTCTCAGCGCCGTGTTCATCGCCGTCGGTGAAGGCAGCTAGAGGCCGGGCGGACAAAGAGGAGGAAAGAAGATAAATGATAAGAAGGGATGATTGACAGGAAAGCGATAAAAGCAGGCTGGATGAGCAAAAGGTGACAAAGCAGGACAGATATATCAATCTGGGGGTGAAACCACTTTAAAAATTACAGGCCTGACATGTAGCTTGGTTTGCAGAGCGATAGAGGAGCTTTAGCGTTTGATCGCAGAACGCCCACCAGCCTCAGAGGGACAGTCTAATACTTGCAGCCCTTTCCAGCAGATGAAGAACAAAACCCAGGCACCCTCCTACCCTTTTGCGCGCACACATGTGGCCTCCTGCTCCCCCGCTCACCCTTGCTTTTATTTTTTAATCCATTTGTTTCTCATCCCTTTCACTCCCTGCCTATTGACACTCACCTCCCACCCCCACTTCTGCTCTTTTTCCTCACCTTTAATTCCTGCGTGCGCCCCTTTCCCAACGTATGATGTGGTTGACATTTAGCCTGCTCACACGGCTATTTGCAGAGTGCAAGAGCAGATGTGATTCCCTCTTTGTTTGTAATTTGCAAGAGGCACATCTGAGTGAAAGAACACTGATGTACTCTTATGCTTTATGGTGCAAATCTGATGCCTAAACTATTATTTAAAAGAAGGCGACGCTTTTGTATCGAAATCACATTTTCTTAGGCACATAGAGGTGTTAAATCAATTGCATTATTTTATGTTTGTGTGAAATCTCCAGAGTTCAGTGGAGACGGAGCAAAGAATTGAGTATTTCAGTCTTGGTGAACAATATATTCATGGCTAAAAAGGTAGTAGTTGAACTAGATCTCTGGATTTTCTTTTTTCTTTATCAAAGTTTACTTTTTTATTTAAAACAAAGAAAAATATATTAACATGTGAAAAATGGATACTATTTGCATAAATGTAGTTGCTTAGACGACACAACTCTTTCTAGCCTTTTTGGTAGCTTTAGCCTGAATATTCAACATTTACGTGTTTTATTTATTCATTTATTTTTTACTTTTTACTCATCATTTTACTAAATCTGTTTTCACACGGCCACCGAACTACCACAAGATTCACTTCCAAGTGAACCAAAACCATCCTTTGAAAAGTAGCCTTTCATTTTTATTTTTAATCTGCACCAGAGTGCAGGTGTGCCCCCTACGATGGAGGATTAGGGCCACCAAAAATATCTTTACAAAAATAAACTAATAGAATTATGTGGAAAAAATAAAAGCTTTAAGAGAATAAAGTTGTAACATTATGACATCTTGAGAAAAGAAATAAAAAATTTACGACAAAAGTTATAAGATTATGAGAAAAAAGTCATAATTTTACAAGAATAAAGTCATAACACATTACTTTTTACATAAAAAGTTAAAAATTTACAAGAACAAAGCCATGACATACAATACAAAAATAAAGTTTAAAACTATGAGACAAAAATGGTTGATTTTATGAGAATAAACTCATTATAAGAAGGAGTCAAAAGTGCAATTTACACGATTAAAGTCATAAACGTATGAGGCAAAAGTCTGTTTACTATGAAAAATAGAAACAAAAAAAAACATGTTTCATTATGAAAGACGTAGAGCGGGTTTGGAAACAGTTACTTCAGTATTGGTCACACAAATATGATAACACTAAGTCTTTCTGCGAGTCGTCATTGTTTTATTGTATCGGGAAATTGAAAAGAATTTACTGATACTAGCTTTCTTTATTGGGAAATTCTTAACCTACAAGGACTGGATTAACACCATCAGCAGTTTAACTGCCGAGGTCCAAGTGCATTATGGTATAGATTCCTATGATGAACTAAAGGCTTATGTTTTAACTTTTTTCTCATTTGTTTTTAGGACTTTACATTGATTACATTTTTTCTTTCATGGTGGCCCTAATAATCTGTTGTAGCTTCCAAACCTGACGACCAAAAACTTGAAAGGATGATGGCACAAAAAGGTGAGAAAGTGCCATGAGTTTTGAAAAAGAGTCCAAATTAACAGGGATTATATTTGTCAAGATGGATGCAGAGAACATTTTTTTCTTTGGTCCTTCACTCTGATTCTGTTCTTTGTGGATAAACAGATACTGACCCATGTTATCCCATACCTGGAATGCATCTGATCTAGAAGATACAGCAATATATTTATTAGTAACAGTTAGATTTTGAATTTGTTAAATCCAATGTGATGCAGTAAAATGACTAAAGTTTGCAGGGGGGGACTGACAAATTTCTTCTTTTGTTTATTTAGAGTGGCAATAATTTATCTTTGTGACTATTTAAGAACCAGTTTTGTGACTTAACCCCCATTGATTAACATGTTTATTCAGAAATAAGAATATTTGTAAAAAAAAAAAAGGTGTGTTTGGTTTTATACCGTGTTTTGCAAATACGAAAACCTTCATCTAAAAGTGCCTTTCTTTTAAATTCACAGTTATTATCAGTGATATGTACAGCTCTAATGTTGATTTTCATCTGTATTTAGGAAAAAGATGTTTGTATCTAACTAAATCCAAGCCCTTTTCTTTGAAAATATTTGTATAAAATATATCTGAAAAACAGGATCATGGTTCCCATCCATTTTTAATATTAGACTGCCTCTCTGGACGCTTGCAGACATACAGCAGACGTCTCCTTTTCCCTGCTGCGGTCCTATCTAAGCCCCCCTGGTTGTTTATTCCTCTAATACATCCTAACCTCCCCATTTCCTTTTCCTTTTTTCACTATTTTCCCCCCATTTTCTCCTCACAGGAGGTGGGTGCTCCAGACAGATGTTAAAGTGCTTGGTCTGGTCGGGCTTCACACGGCGCAGGGCCACCCTCGACTCCCCAATGAACTCATTATGTGTCAGCTTGTCTTCGTCACACACAGACACCCTGGAAAACAGAGAGGGAGAGCCGACGGGGAAATGAAAATGACAGCGGACCAGGCATGAATAAAAAATCTGAGGAGCGGTTTTAACCAGCTATAAAATATTTAACAGGGACGGATCAGGGCTGCTTCAGCGGGAGGCTGTCGAACAACATGCCATGTTTTGACATGTTCCAATGTGTGTTTGTAACATAAGACAAATTATAACTGTTGACTTCAATCTGATCAGATCTATCTGAGGAGAAAATAAAGTGTCACATTTCATACAAATCTTAAAATCACTCTGTTCATGCATATTTTACACATAATTACAGTTTTTATAGGAGGTTTCTATTGGAATTGAGCTAGGAGTGAAAGGATAAACGGGTTACATCTAACTCCTCCTTTCAATAAAATCTACTGTAAAGTTAGAAAATAATTGATTAAAGGAGGTGCAATGATGTGGTGGATTTGTGAGAAGAAGCAAAAATGGAGTTATGTGAGCAAGAAGAAAAGAAAAACAGAGAGAAATTCAGCCGCTGAAGTGAAACTGTGCCTTCCAGGTTAAATCAAAGGGTCATAAATGTGGGAAAAAAATTGAGAAACCATGATAGGAGTGAGTCTCTTTTTGATTCATGACCAAATATATTAAACAACACAGCAGCCTGCTGCCCTCAGCTTTTCAGTTATAAAACACAATAACGGTACTTTTAATACCCTTCAAGCAAAGCAAAAAATAAAGCATAAACCCAAAAAATAGCTTCCAAAGAAAGGTGCAGAATAGGGGAGGAAATAAGCGAAGTGGAGGACATGGAGTAAGCTGGAGCTGAGAGGTAAAAGGTCAGAGAAAAGTCTGCGAAAGAGAGACTGCTATGATGGGAGAACAGGAACGGGGGACAACAGAACAAATGGGTCAAGGAGTCGAGCGTAAAGGAAAAAATGTCACTAGGTGGATGCCAGGGTGCACCTCTGCCCCGTGAGGAGGTAATACTTTACTAGGCTTGAAAATGAAGTGTATTATGAGTCTGTTTGCCACCAAGGAGCACGGTCAGGGTTGACTTTGACTGTGCAGAGACCGCAGCAAGATGATTCCAGATACACTTCTGTCTGGTTTGGTCGGTAAAGACTCACTCTGAGGAGCGGCTGGGTCGCTCAGTTGGAAAGGTGAAAGGCTACCACGCAGGAATCCAGGGTTTGATACTGGGGGCAGTTACCATATCAATGGCGAGCAATAAACATCACCCAGTGAGGGCCCTTGGGCAAGACCCTTAACGCTACTGCCTACCAGCATGAATGGGCATGAATGATCCCAGTGATGGTCAGAGGGATCGTAGGTGCAAACTGGCAGCCACGCCTCTTCCATCACCAAGTATGAGGAGTGAATGAATAATGGACAAAATGGAAGCACTTTGAGCGTCTGGGAAAGCGCAGATAAATCCAATACATAATATTATTCTTGTTAAAAAATGTGGTTTTTAACTTGTTTTTGTGGCATTTCTCTGATGATACAGGACATCAATTACGCAAGTTAAGATTAAAATGGCATTTCTGAGTATTTCTTTATTCAAATTTTTGTGAATAGGGAGTAGAGGAAAAAATGCTGTTGGAAAAAGAGCGTATTTGTGATGTAGAAAACACGGCATGCTGGCTAGAACCTCCTTGTTCTTATCCGTTCTGATGCCTCCACTTGCAGACGAATAGATCCATGTATGGCTTCGTTTTCACAGCATCTGGCTCAAAACTGGACGGCGGAATAGCCTCAATATTGCTTGCCGTTTTTATTGCACTGCTGATGTTAAGTTTGGCGTGTGAGGGGCTGCAAGCTAGCGGCAGGGTGTGTATTGATGGATGACGGGAAGAGAGGGCAGGGTTGCCCTGTGTCAACAGTTCCGCCAACAACTCAAAAGCAACTTTCTAAATAACTACTGCTGCTCTGCAGTAACTAGTTTTTTATATTTTGGCTAAAAAAAATGGCATAATTATAATTCAAAGACCACTGGATTTAAAAATAGATCAAAAATGATCAGAGTAGGACTTCGAAACATCAGAAACGAGGTGCAGGTTCACGGAAAACAATGAACAGATGCAAACAGGAAATTACAAAAGGCTCTTTCAGGCAACAACCATGAACACTCATCCTAATGGGATGATTCATAAACAAGAAACAGCTGTGGTGATTACAAATTACAGCCAAGTGTGAGCAACACATAGAAAAACAATTAAGGTCCAACAAAAGCAGGAAAAATATAATCCTTTTTTATGACAAATACACCTTCTATCTATAATATTGTGTCATTTGGCACACAGTCTCTTCCACACTTGGAAATTTTGGTGTGGGTTTCTTTAAAATAGCTGTTTTCTCTAGGTCGTTCCAGAACATCATTAAGGTCAGTACTCTGACTTCTACATTCATACATTAACCATTTGTTTACTCCGGTGGGCTTTTTTTTATCCGGGTGACCCAGTTTCTGTGGAGGCTTGCAGACAGATGTCGTGACATTTGCGTTAAGAGTTTGCTGGTATATTTCAATGACGCTGTGCCCCGGCTCAAATGTATCATACACGGCTTTATGTTGCTGCTGGACCTGGTAGCAGGTCATCTGTGTAATGTCCCTCGAAACTAAACATGCCTGTGAATGTTTTTCCTGAACTAAAGAGCCCTCTTTGAAATCTGTGCGACACTCGTCAGAGAGGGAGTGCAGTTTGCAGCCCGTGGCGGTTTTCCTTCTCTGTACATGTCGTGTTTTGTGTTGAGCTTGACTTGAATGAGGCTGCAGTGTGGGGACAGGAAAATCTATTTTATTTCTGGAACAGGAATATTTCACTTTATCTTGATTTTTGCTTTTTTGGAAATGTTCTTTTTACAGGCTCAGAAGAATTTTATTATAAATAAATGCTTAAAGTCCCACTCCAATCATCTTTTGATCTATGTTGAAAGCTATCCTTTTGGTCTTCTTTAACCATAATCAAATAACTTGTGTCATTTTCTAGGACATAGTTTCTGCAGAGAAGCAGTAGTTTATCAGAAATTCACCTCTAAATATTGGGTGAGACCATTGGTGTAGAGGAAGCCTTCCTCTACTTCCCATCATCCCCTTGTTTATTCGTTGTGGGGATCCCTTGTGCCAGGGCTTGCCAGTTTAGTCTGGGGTTGTTGCTGCGATGCCTGCCCTTGCTGGGGCATCTGGGGTGAGTGGACCCTGTTGCTGTATTAATCTGGGTGGGCGTTTTGATGATGCTCCAGTGGCAGATCTGGCTCCAGATATAGATTCCCAATATACTGTTTCCTCACAGCAGAGCCAAGCCACAAGTTTCTTTGATACAGTCATGTTTTCATACCTGTATGAGCGGCCATGGGTTGTATGTGTCAAATAAGTGGAATATGTCAAAGGGTTGCTATGTTGCTAAGTTGGTTTGAATTTTTTATTTTGTCTTCATGTTTTTAACTCTGTAGCATAAAATCTGTTTTTTTTTGTTTTTTTTTTACAAATAAAGTTTAATTTGATTCACAACATTTTGAATAATTTTGGCTTAATTTTCTCTATTTATGAATTCCATTATCCCAAAAAGGCCACAAAAATGTGTTAAAAAATGTCACAAACACAATTTTCATTGCAGTGGGTTTTTAAAACAATGATACCTGAGCAGGAGGGGTCAGTTAAATGTCATTCCCAGAACGGCCTACTTGCATGTGTTTGTTTACTTCTTCAGCTTTTATGTCAGACAAGTTTTACTTTAAGGCTCAAAAACACCACCGGGCAGCATCACGGAGGATCTTTCCACGTGCGACAAAAAAAAAAAGGTCTCAGATGAAAACTCAGAGGCAGGCGACAAACGTCAGCAAGTCGCAGGAGGCCACGTCAACCTGCTTACTTGAGTTAAACTTGGAGTCTCTTGATCTTTGCGTGCATCTGCTGAATTATCTCTGTGTCATGGGTCGGTATTTAGGCCTGTTTCTCTAAACTCCCTCAAGAGACCACCCGTCAATCTGATTTAAATCCAGCTCCCACGTGTGGCCCCACCAAAGTTTTAGTCACAGGCTGAGACAATTCACAGCTTTTGTCACCTCTAGAGGGGGGTCAATGAAATTAAAACACCCCACGGTGCTCAGTCTGACCTCAATCTGTCGCAACTTGAGAAGACAGAAAGCAAAGAGGCGGATGGAAACAAAGAAAAAGGGGACGAGATGGTCTAAGAAGAGCTGGGGGAGATCTTTTGTGATTTTGGTGGACAGGAGAGATGCCAGGATGAGGAGGGATGAAGGAGAGGTGAAAGAGGAGGATCTAAAGATCTCCTGAAATGGATGAGAGAGGACAAAGTCCTTTCACCTCAGAGCGAAAGACCACGATTACGATAAAAAGATCCTTTGTGCCCTTGAGACAGATCAGGAATGAATAAAACAAAGAGAAGGACAGAAATAACCTCCTCGGCAGCGAAGATTTACCGTAGAGTTTTGCGATACATGTCTTCTTCTGTGATCCCACAGTAGGTGAGCGTTTCGTTCCACACAGGATTCAGAGTGTTTCGCACTATCTTGGTTTTCAGTTTATTGGCCTGTAAATCACAGGAGACAAGAGTATTTATTCAACATGACTTCAAGAAACTAAAACCCTTTAGGTCTCTAAAAGAACCACTAAAAATAAAGTTGCACTTGAAGATTCTCTGTGAAAAACATTTTTTTTTTTTTTTTTACTGTCTGGAGAAAACTTTTCTGAGGATAAAATCAAACCTTGCAGGCTCCAGGCAGCAGATGCAGCTTCACATAAGGATCAGCCAAACCATTGAAGTCCATTGGCTTCAGACCCTTAGAGAGAAGATATGATGTTCTCAGAGGACACTCTGCTCACTCGGTTTATGAAATTCATGAGGAGATTAGGGATCATCCAATAGCTGCTCACACTGCAGCGTGGACATTGAGTTACAAAGCTGTGGTGGCGGCTGAACAAAAGAATGACCCGTTCCTACATTTGTGCTCCGGATAATCATTCTTTAAGAATCGCAGGGCTGTGAGGTGAAAGGTCACTGGAGTCCCCTCTGGTGGCAATAGACGAGATCACTAAGATTTAGAATATCTTCACTGCGATGAGAGATTTATGTCCAAATGGGTCACACTTTCTTTTTACATATCAGTACCTATAGGGTATTTAAGAAGCAATTATATGGTACTTTTCTTGTACCAACTGGATACTTACTTGCTATGTATTTAGGTGGTACCATTTGGTTAATACTTGCATAGTACATACTGGGTATATATGCTGTACCTATGCTGTATATATGCTGTGTTTTTGACATTACCCAAAGCGTCAGATGACAGGCATTTAGGTTAAAATCATGGCATTATATCTTTTGATTTTTTTATTTGTAAAGTTAACATGTAGATAAAATATGAAGAGTCTTTGTTTGTTTTCCAACACAGAATAGCCTTTCCACATCATAAACATTTATGCAAGACTAACCTAACTTTACCAACCTAACAACTTCAGAAAAATGGGTAAACGGGCGGGACAAAAGCCAATTCCAAATTGCTTCCCTACCCCTCTGACTCCTCCCTAATGCTGCAACTGTAGGGGCATTTGAAGCTTCAGTGGTGTGTGAAAGTATTTTTTTAAGGAGAAACTTAAGCAGAGCAACTTAAGACTGACTATCCCTCCATCTGGATGGTGATCCACATCGCGCTTGTTGTGCGGAGGACAAACGCATTTCTTCATGTGAGTGTGCTTTAAAGCACAGAAGTTTACATTTAAATTAAGTTTTTGTTTTTGCATGACTTTTCAAAGTTATGAAACCGATGTTGTTATGTATTTTCCGAGTGCTGGCAGCTACACGCTAACATAGATGTTCAATGACTGTTTATGTCATCAAGCGGTAGTAACATCCAAAGTTGAAGACACAATTATTTCCATGTATGTAGGGGTAGGGAGAAGCCGAAGGGTCGGAGAAGCAATTCAGATTCAGCCAAAGTCATTGAAGATTTTTTATTGATTATGCCCAGAAGAAATTGATTCTTTCTGGAATCAGCCTCCAGAGGTCATTTAAGAAACTGCAACACTTGATACTTCCAGATAGAGTTAAACTTCAGAAACAGGGTCTACAGTGGTTCTTCGTTCATCATGGATGTTGCGTTCTAAAAATATCCCGCAATAGACGAAATCCATGAAAGAGTCATCTTTATTCTTCGCAATAATTCTACATATTTCAATGCTGTAAAACCCCTCACTGCCCACAACACACTTTTCTCAGACAGACATAAACACTTTCACTCTTTTCTGTTATTCCAAAAATTAGTATTAATAAGACGCGTGCAAAAATTTCACAAAAAACTGCAAGTGAACTGCATTACAGGAAGACCAGTGTACAACGATAAATGTTTAATTTTGCTTTTAAATAATATTTGCTATCTTGTGGGGTCCAGATGACCCCACTCTCAATGTTAACGTGCCTCCAAGGAACCTTAACGTTTGGAGTGGGGTCATCTGGACCCCACAAAACAGTGTGCTGAACTTTCCATGAACTGTCCATGGATTACAAGAAGTCCTCTCCGCCTTTGTCATGGTAGGGATAACACGTCAATGTAAGGGTGGGGTCATCTGGACCCCACCAGATACCATAAGGGTAAAATCTGATGCACTGACAGGAAGCATTCCTCAAGAAGCTGCAGACATTTGCACTGAGAAACTTGGATCAAAGACTTTGAACCCAAACAATGAAGGTAGATTCAGCTTTGATGGCCATTATATAGCTCAGTGCATGAGTCTAATAGACTATTTGATTGTCAGTTTTAATCTACAGGCTTACTGCTTTGGACGATTAGGAAAAGCAGCATCTCTGATGACGTTTTCTTACTTACTTTTGCTCTCAGGACGGTGCAGTGTAAGGAGCTGGTGGCTCTCTCATACAGGAGGTCAAACTCCAGAGTCCCCAAAGAAGCTGGAAATAATGAAAAGAAAAAAACGAGTCAGTTCTGCTGGAAATTGCTTTTGTGCTGATGACTTCATTAACTCAATTAAAAAAAAAGAGTGATCGGAAAGATTTGAGGACATCTTCTGTGTTCAAAGGAGTAGATTCATGTAAAACTGAAATTTCAAACTAAAAAACTGTTCTATAAAAAAAGTAGTTGTAGCTTAAGACAAGCCTTTTTCCCCCCAGAAAAGCAGTGACAAGCTAGGGTAATTCTCTAAAAACAATAAAAATGTCAAGGTGTCACTGTAAATACAGGTCTGTGTTTATCTAATCTGTTTTCTTTGGAAGTTCCACTAAAAACGGATCTTTACTCTCGGGTGACTCACTGTTGTCATCACTATCACAGCTGTCAATCTCTATGGAAGTGTCCATGCTGCTCATGGCTGACAGCGAGCCGCCTCCACCTGCAGCTCCTGGTAACAGCGGAGACAAAAAGCTTCTGCTTCCTCCTCCTTCTCCTCCTCCTCCAACCGCCCCTCCATCCTGACCCGAGCCGCCTGGGCTGAGTGGAGCCGGGGCCGTCAACTGATTGGGGGAAAGTGGCTCAGAGAAGGAGGAAGTGGGCGAGAGGCGAGGGAAGTAGGAAGAGATTTGGCGGATGGGGCGGATGGGGCCGGGGCAGACGTTGATGGCCATGTGCTCCTGGATGGAGATGCCCAAACGGTTTCCTTGACGCACAGTCATGAGGCTGGGAGGGAAGAGGTTTGCAGCGTTAGCGATGGTTGCAAGGAGGACAATAACTGACATTTTGAAATGGATTCTTCCAAATGAGGAGAGCCACTAAGCTGTCAGGTGAAATACAGGTGTTCTGCCAATTAAAGAGCAGACAGAAGACAATTACCTTTTATGCTTTTTTTTACTGACATTTTTTTTACTGACAGCTCTTCTCAAAAATAATTTTTGATATTTGTAATGGGATGAGCATGTGCACAATTTGCATTTCAGCTAAATTAATCCAAATTTATCAGGGAGAAAGGAAGAAAAAAAGACCAAGAACCCTAATGATGCTCTGTGAAACTGGAAAGTGTGTTTGTGTGGGTGTGTGTGGGTGTGTGTTTGACTGAGAGTCTGTTATCTACAAGCCTGACAGTCCTGCACAGACAGGCAGGTAATTACAGAAGGAAGTTTCTAAAGGCTGGAAAGCTTCTCTGGTTCTCTCAGACAGCGACAGGACTCCCAGTGATTATAAAAAGTTTTGGTCACATAGAGTTGAGCTGACCACACACATCTATACAGAATGTCTGCTTCTTTCCCAAAATATAAATCAGGTGGGAGGATTACAAATATCTCACAGCAGTAAAGACAGCAGCGCTCGAGGCGGAGTTCTGCCCTCAATACTACACTCAGCTTTTCTTATGCTCTCACTGCATTAATTGTGCATATTTGCCATATCAATGTTAGCCCTTCCTATGTATTTTCTCTAAGGGTGAAGCTTCATAAAGTTTGAAAATATTTAAAGAGATGGGAGATATGAGCTCATTCTTACTGCTCTGATGATTAGATTTTGTTTTAACAATCCACTTTTGTCATTGATCCAACCACTGGTTCTGATTCTGAAGGAAGTTTTATTTTGAAAAATACTGAATGCCCCACCACATCCTATTCATTCTTGGTGCATGTCAAGTCGCTTGGTCACGTTTCGAAAATTCACCCACTACTTTCTTGAAGTCCCACTTGGATCTTGTTTTGATCCATTGTAAGTAAGTAAGTAAGTAATCTTTATTTATATAGCACTTCTCACAGAGAACGACTCACAAAGTGCTTCACAAAGTAAAAGCGTTCCCAGTGGTCTTTTAAATATGATTATTCCATTTTTAGCCAGGCTTATGTTGTCTACAAGTATTTTCAAATGTGTCCAAGGCTAATTCTTGTTGTTGGTCACACATATTTTTAGGGGTAATTATAAAAATAGGAATGCTTGCCAAGTGGCACAGTGAATGTAATATGCAGCTATATTAAGCCACGCATTTTCAGTAAGGCCAAGAAAAAAGTTCAGCACTGGCTGCACATATTTTAGAAATGACGTACAAATAGTCACTTCAACTAAAAAAGCCTGTGTCGTTTTTAAGACATAGTTCAATAATTACTACTGCAGAGCAGCAGTAGTTCGTCATATATTTACTTCGGAAGTGTGGGCGGGGAGTAAGCCTGCTCCCACTTCCCATCAACCCCTTTGTTTAAACCTTCCCCCTATAGCTTACTGTCCCTCACACCCCAGCCTAACATAGACGTCGGGTCCGTCTCACTCCACAGCAACGATGCTGTCAACAACTCAGAGGCAGGTTTTTGATGAACAACAGCTGCTCTGAAGAAACTATGTCCTTGAAAAAGAAAACCGGTTCTTTTTATTAGAAGTGACTAAAAATGGCATGATCATAAATAAAAGACCGCGCTTTTAAAATACCAATAAAAAACGATCATGGTGGGACTTTAAGTTGTAGATTTGCTATGAAATACTTGACTTTCCAAGTTCTAGCACTTTTTCTAACAGGAAGTTGAAAGAATGTGAATCATAGCCTTCATCTCTGCAGAGAAAGTGACCATCTGGCCTCTCTGCAGGACAGGACACATCTCAGCCCAATCTGAACACAGACTTTTCCAAACATGCCTGTCTAGACTTAGCCCTCTGACCTCTGTCTTGCCCTTGGACAAACTTTTTTATATCTTAGTCACAAGACAAAGTATAGCTGTAAATTCTTTTTTTTTTCAATAAATGGTCAATAGATTTTTATGAAAAGTGCTTCATTTAATTGTGATCTAATATTTTGCTCCCTTCCTTCAGTTTCTTAATTGTTGCCTCCTAGCCCCAAATGCCGGTTCCTTGTGTGTCTGCACACAAGTGGCAACGACTCGGATTCTCTTTCGACACTTCTCGCCCACTCTTCTGCAGCTCCGTCAGGGAGCAACAGCTAGCATTATCCAAGAGGCACAATCTGTGAATGTCAACAAACAACCAGCTCACTGCAGCTTACTCACGTCAACCAGACGTCACCGATGAAGACGAGTTGTATTTATGTCCGTTAAAGAAACATTTGGTTTTCTTGGCTGTTTCTGCTACGAGTGTTTCATAACTGTGACCACATGTCCTCAGTGTTGTAGGAAACCTTTTTTTCTTTTACTATTTTGGGTGTAGTGATGTCTTTTTTTTATTTTTAAATGTGTTGCAAAGAGCCTTAGGCAAGATGCTTCATCCCAGCACTTGGTCAAAGCTTTTACCACAGCAGTGACTGCACAGCTGTCAGTAAACACTAGCTGCAACACATTTCAGAAATTAAAAACACATTATGTTCTGCGACAGACTGGCAACCTGTCCAGGGTGCACCCCCGCCTTCTCCCAACAGTATCTAGGATAGGCTCCAGCAACCCCGTGACCCCAAAAGAGATAAAGCGGGGTCAGAAAATGGACGAAAGAACACATTACACTCACTTATTGTGACAGATATAAATCATGCATGTTTACCACTGAACATAAAGATTAGAAGTGGTCACATTACATTCACAGAAAGAAAGCTGTCTTCAGCCGTTCTTTACCGACATCTTTAAAGAAATTTACCACCTCTAACCAAAACTAGGACACTTCTTTGAGGCTGCATTTAGTATGAATTTTTAAAAAGTGTGTTTTACGCTTAATAAACACATCTATGTGGACAAAAAACAATTTTTAAAGATGAATCCATCCACATAAAGATTTTTAAATATTTGGTAAACTTAAATCTTTTTAGTATTAAAAATATGTCTCCCATTATTGTTACTCCTTTGATTTACCTAATAATGAAACACTTTTTTTTCTGTTTTGGTTATCTAAAATTCAGCAACAAAAATAATTTGTTTCAGACCAGGCTTTAGAATGGTTTGTCCAAACATTGCCACCATTCTATTCCATACTACTTATAAAGTTATAAACAGCAACAAACTGTTCTTACATAAGCAGTGATCTTGTTCATAACAGGAAAAAATACTCTAGGCAGTGGATGCAGTTTACTCTTCCCTGGACAAAAAAGGGGACTTTTTGTCTTACATCTGACATCTTTAAACAAACAGGCTGTAGATATTGTTTTTAAAGTGCCTTTTGAAACAGAATGCATTGTAATAAGCCAAAAGTCTGTATGAAGAAGAAAAATATAAGCAAAGTAAAGTATGTTGCCATGAAAGTCCTATGTGGGAGATAAAAAGACCTCAGTTTAAGACAGATGTAGATTCTCTTTACAGCCAAATCATTTTCTGGTGATGTGTAACAGGAGCTGTGGTGTTTTTAAAGAGAAAAACTGTCCTTTTCTTGTCTTTTCAGAAAAATCTTTTATTAAGGAAAAAAAATGTAAAAGCAAGGACTGACGGAAAGAGGACGGAAGCAATCATAAATATTTTTCACTCTTTGATGAAAGAAACAGCTCCACAGCAAACGGTTACTTTGATTTGAGCTATACTAACAGGCTTTAGCAGGAGGGATAGGTTTCACAGCAGAGTCTAAATAGTTGTGTTGTTCTCTCCTCCAAACAGGAAGCTGATGGAAAACTAAACTGAAGGTTTTAGGAGAGCAAAACTGGGATCCCAGTGGGAAAAGTTGCGAACGGCAAAGGATCAGTCAAGAGGAGATGCAGGTATCGTATACGATATACGATATTACAGATTTATTGCTGTTTAAAGGTAAATGGTATTAAAATAAGGTAGTGTTTGAACAAAATGGTGTTTCCACTTTGAAAACAACAAAACTGGCTTTATCCTGTGATATAATATTATAGGAAAATGCAAAGAAGAAATGAATGCATTCTGCTTTCAAGATTGTGTGTTTTGGGATAATTGTTTTTGGTGTTTTAACATTATTTTTGTGGCATTTTTCTGATGATCTAGGACCTGTAGCGAGGTTTTCTTTACTTTACGAGTGGGAGTTCCATGTCCGAGCCCCCACTCAACAAGATGATGTGTCTGAACCTGTTTCCTCTGACCGTTGACCTTCAGCAGGAACACAGAAAGTGAGAGTCATTTGTCTTTTGTAGCCAAGTGTCTGCTGTGAGCAGCGGCGGGTGGGACGCTCCACAGCTCGTTCGGCTTGGCCGAGGATGAAACAAGTGTCAGAAGACACTGCAGAGTGCTTGCACTGAAGCCGCTTCACATTGAAAGGACTTTCAGAGATTGTGGAGAGACGCTGCTGCCTTTTGAAAACCTCAACAGCTTAGTTAAGGACTTCAACAAGTCAGACATCTGCTGCTCTCTGTCACGGCTCAATTAACCAGTGCTGAGATAACTTTCATCTTTGCTCAGCTCATCGGGCCTGAGGTGAATCTTTGTGGCTACCAGACAAAATACACGAGACCTTTCAGTTTGCTTCATCAACAAAGCAAGACGGGGATAGAGAGGTTTTGAAGTGGAGGACATTATGGTGACGGTGAAACAGGTCAATGAATCTCCTCGTGGCGATGATGATAACTATTGATGTGAAAAATTGTCAGTTTGAGAAATAAACGTCTGTACCAAAGGCAATTGCACGTCTGCAAACACAGATATGCTCATGACTGATTCTTCGTCCACGTCTCTGCAACATTCGGCAGCTTTGAGAGCAGCTGCCTGTTGACATAATGTGTGCAGTCACTTGGATTCCAGTTGTGGCGGATGTGGCTGGAAGCTGGAGCAGCTTGAGCACCAGCAGCGGCACCAGCAGCAGGGGCAGCGCACACACCACAGCGAGGCTCGGGGGGCTGCGGCTCTCTGGGAAGCTGGAGCTCAAGGGGCGCTTGTGATTGATCGTTCTCATGCAGCCAGCTGAAATCTCTCTTATCTCCTCCTTTCATCATTGTTCTGAGGAGTGAGATACTGAACATGTAAAAGCGCAGATTTTGCCCCCATGGTTGCTTCATGTGCAAATATAAACTATGGAATTCTTTCAGCTGCAGCAACTATTAACCAACAGACACTAAACTCTTGTATTTCTCAGGAGATGATAGAGAAGAATGGATGTAAATTCTGGAATATCTCTGTGCGGCGCACGACCTCCCCCTCCTCTTTCACTTCCTTCACTTTAAATTAGACTCATTTGACAGGCATGGGCGCTCTCGTCCTCATCTTCCACCTTCATCTCCAGCATCCTAAATCAGCTTTCGTGTTCCTCATTATCTCCCCATCATATGCTCCACCTGTAGCTATGAGAGGATTTCTCTTTCAGCTGTTGTTTTAAACTCCCCCCTTGTGTCCTACATACAGCGGGCCCCTGCGGCAGGCTGCGTTCACCTTTAAATAACAAGCCGCTGGATGACAGGCAGATGGTACAGGGCTGCACATTGTAGCTACTCATTAGACTTTAATAAGCAGCATCATTTATATCTGAGCACAGTGACAGTGAGGTCTTGTCAATTAGAGGCGAGGTATTTCGAAGCAGCCAGGGATGAGTAAAACTTCAATGTGTATGTCTGTGTGTGTGTGTGCATGCGCCGGAATGCGTGAAAGAAAAGTGAAAAAGCGAGAGAGAAAAAACACTTGAACAGACACACACACATGTTGCATCTGTGAGCAATGGAAGAGGGCTGCAAAATGCAACGCTCCAAGTCTGCTCTTATTTTTTCAAAAGACATAAATACAAAAAAACATGTGAAAAAATTGTGGGGAAAAAAATAAAGAAAATAAGTAAAAATGCAATGTAGAACAGTTATAAAAGGAAAATATAGTTCTCAGGAAATACACATTATGAATTTATACAGACTATCTTTCAAAATAAAATAAATCCTTACCTCAGGAGAGGAAAACTCTGCAGAAAAAAATAAAAAAAACAGGGAAATCCGGAGTGGGAGACTAACAGGTGCTAAAGAGGGGAGCAGAAAGCAGAGGGATGCAGGGGGAGACGGGCTGAGCGAGGACTGCGCGGATCATTCAAAACTGGATGTGCGGATAGTTCAAGTTGAGACTAGAATGAGAAGACAGGAGAGAGGAGGGCGGCATGCTGGAGGAGGATGGAGGGAGTCAGGAGGAGGAGAGGGAGATGCATTCATTCTTTCTCAGTTGTGCGTATGCACTTCCCTCCCTTTTGCACCCCCCCCCCCCCCCCCCCCCACACACATCATCACAGCACTCACACACACAGATACAAAAACACAGACAGGGTTTTTTTTTTCACCACATTTGAGACATCCGCACAAAATCCCATTTATTCCCTGAAGAATTGAACTCGATAATAGAAATAACCCAAAATATCTTTTATCACTTTAAATTCTGAAACTGAAATGTAATATCTATATTTAGTCTAAAAAATACAACATGGAAATTAAGCCTTTTCTTTTTTACAAGAGTTGAAAATCACGTAATAATCACGTAAACTGTGAAGTATTACTAATTTTATCCATGACTCATTTTTAATATCAGATGAGTAATTGCACCTTTAACTAGCAAATTAATGAGATGATGAGAAGAAAAAAAAGCTCTTCTCAGCTTAAGATCGACGTGATATTGTGTCCAGATAGGCAACCGTTTGGATAGTTCATAAAAACACACATGTTTTGTTAAACTTCTGCAGATTTGAGCTTTTATATAGTAAATGTGTTGCGTGTTGGAGACATCTCTGTGTGTTGTTATAGCAAATACGATTTTTACATTCCGGAATATCATGAAATATTCATGTGTATCCTTTATGACTTCATTATACCTTATCCTGAAAGATGAAACTATTTCATCTGTGGAGTATGAGCTTCTTTGGTTTAGTGGTTGAATTCCTGATATAGAAGGATTATTTTCAATTTAAAAAAACTTAAGATTTAAGATTTCATGGCAGCATAGGTTTTACCAAACTGCATCAGACATTGCACAGCTGTGATGGTGTTTAACTTTTAAATGTGATCATTAAAGTCTCATGTTGATCATCTTTTGATCTTTTTTCAAAGCGTTCCCAGTGGTCTTTTAACTGTGATTTATGCCGTTTTTGTTTTCTCCGACATAGTTTCTGTAGAGCGGCAGTAGTTCATTTGAAATTTGCCATTGAAGCTACATTCCCACCGCCCTCAGTTAACAATGAAAATGTTATGCTGTCATCATGTTTTCATCAGAAAAATGCCACAAGAACATGTTAAAACAATTTTCAACAACAACAATTTTCATTGGAGTGGGTCTTTAAATATCAAAGATTCAAACAATATCTTCCCATAACAGATGCATAATTATAAAAAATACAAAAGGTACCTAGTTTTGGCTGCTTTTGCAGCAATACTTCCTTGCAGTTGCTGAGTGGAACATTAACTAGGACAAAATGTGAAAAACATATTCAGCTCAACAAAGTTTGGGCTTGTTGAACTTTAAATAATATCAGAAACACATGAAGAAATCTGCCTTACATGCTTTGTAAAGTAAAAAATTCTGTTATTATTCTGAATTAAAGAGATATCCAGATAACATTGGAACTGTGGCGAGGTGCTTGAGAAGAGAACACAAACGCCTGCCGAGCGCCGCTGATGCAAACTGGAAGACTGGGTCAGAAACCGTCAAAACAATGTGAGAAGCTGCTTACATCAGACTTCAATTTTGTCCAAACCCAATTTTTAAACCCATTAAAGTTCTGTTGTTTATCTAATGTTGTATATCTGTAATATTTAAGTCAGAATTCTGTTTCAATATTTTGAAAGAAAGAGGATAAACTCCCTTTTTTAAAAATAAAATAAAATAAATATCACCAGTGAAATATTTCAAATCTTTAAATTCTGCATCATGCACTGCTGGTTTATTCTTCCTTGGCATTCTGTCAGAACTGGAAGCATCAGACTCAAATAAATGAAGACCCAAAAGAAGAGTTTGAATGTGAAGTCTTTGACACAGGAGGCATAAAAATAGGTCAAGAGACTTTGTGCCTGTGTGGTGATCAAATTGTCTGAGCCCTAACCAGATATCTCTTTTTTTAAACTCATTTTTCAATTCTAATAAGATTAAAAAAGTAGGTATATGGCAAATCTATCTCTGAATTCTGTTTGTCAGTAGGAGATATGGAGGAATGTAGTGTACTAAAAACAATCACTTGCATCCAATCTGTCCCATTTAAAACAAAATTTCTAATTTCTAAATATATTTTCCCCTGACTGTCAAATAGGAAGTAAAAGGAACCAAATGCGCAAAGAAAGCGTGTATTTCATCTGTATTGGTTCCAAAATGATCTGTCCTTAAAATTGCTTCTTAAAACACCCTTTTTATTTCCTACAGTCGCAGTCCCAGCCACACGTGTTTAGTCGCATAAAATTGATGCCACGGCACAGACATGCATGAATGCATTAACAAGGAAAAATAATGCAGTCAAGCCTCCAGAGAAGGATGACTCTCACTTCTTCATTCAAACTGCTAATTCCACACTCAAACGACACGCGCACACTCACGTGACAATTCCCAGACTATACTCTCTGCCAGCGTTGTCAAAAGACATTTCAATCCGCGTGCCATCCTCTTCGTCCCTCCCTCCTCCCTGCCAGGAAAACTCCTCTTTCCTGCCTTTCCCCATTACAAATGCATAGTCTTTACGTGCTCTCTCCACACCAATTAGAACTGGTGCTTCAGTGAACACAGCTGACCGGGCCACAATGGCTCTGACAAGAACAAATGACATCCGTGAGCCAGTTGGCCTTGTTACACGCACTGATGAGTAACGGATCCAATCATGCCAAGAGGGAGAAAACTGCAAAAATGGCAATGCAATTAATTTGATAGGAGTTGCCATTAAAACAAACAAATTCGAATATGCTCAGGATGATAAAGATCACAAAAGTAAACAACTGTTCTGCAGATGTATCAGAATACATTTTTGTGGAACCTGTAAAATGTTTTAGCCCCCAACATGTTAAAAAGTTATGTATTAAGCAAAAAAAGGGGATTTTAAGTGTTATAAGAATGGAACGTTTCAATCCTTAAACTTATTTTAGCCTTATGAATTATGCACGATGCACTATCAAGGATTCAACTTTCAGATAAAAAAAACAAATGGGAAACAGGTTAGCAAAGAGATGAGTCCATCTAAAAGAAGTTTAGTCCAAAGGTTCTAGATTGAAAGCATCAGAACAACTCCAGAAACAGAAACATGTTTATTTAATGTCCAAATAAAGGAGCTGCTGAAAGTTTAAATCAGATAAATGATTGTGGATACATTCTAAAAGAAAAGCCTTCTATCTAAATTCTGTAATTATATTGTTTTATTTTGACAGTCAAATACATTTATCATAAATGAAAAAAAATTTAACTTCAGGAAGTACAAAAAATATGCATTTAAATTGCGCACTTTTACAAAACCTGAGCTTTTAAATAATTCTTTCTTAAGAGTACCCAACATGATGACTTTTTAAAAATGTATTTATGCATTTTCAGTCTCTTTGTTGCAAACTCTCACATAAATTTAGATTTTAGCTTCTATCATATTCCTGTATAATAAAACAGAACAATGGGTTTTATGGAGCTCACATTGCCTATTTTATGGCAAACGTTAAAGTCTTTGTTTTTTAGATGGTTGTTGCGGTAATGCTGGTGTCCTAAAACAAGTTTACACATTTTTATTTGTTGCTTCAGACAATGCATGTCATTCAAAACACAAAGGCTGTTTAAGCATGGGAGTGTTTTAACAAGCGGTACGTCAATTCTGAAACAAAAGCATGCGAAGGTAAAGCGAAAGAAGAAGATTTGGAGAAAAACTAACATTAAAGGAGTTAAAGCCTCTTCAGTATCACTGCAGTAACTAAACTTCTGATTCAAATACTGAACAAAATAACACAGAGAAGCTTCCCATGTTTATCTAATATAAATGTAATTTGAAACAAGAAATTTTAATAAAAAGTGCAAATTTAGTGCACAAATGTTACAGACAAAAATTTGGGGTTTATTTTGGCTAAATGTTTCTTCTTTATTGATTTTCTTAATCTAATTTCTTAAGAGAAAGTAATGAAATATGCCTGTTGGGTAACATAAGAATGTGACTCTTTTGACACATTTGTTTGTGGAATTCTTCTCAGAATTCCAGTGGTGTGAAAGGCCCGTGTTGCACATAACTCCCAAAAACTATGATAACTTGAAGAAAGTTGGAAGAAAGTATACAAACCTTAAGTCCAAATTGGACGAGTAGTTGTAAGTAAAAGTCAAAGACCCATATTTAGGTGTGTGAAATTTATTGACTCATTCCCTGGGGGACCACTGAGCTGCAGACAGAGCCCTGTTTGAATTTAACCCCTGTGGTACTGGGTCCCAATTTAGAGTCTTTGGTATGACTATGCCATGGATTTGAACTAACAACCTTAACCGTCACAGGGTGGACACTCTGCCACATAGCCACCAAGCCGGTGAACTCTTACAACTGAGATGTTTTGGAAATTACCTTGTCAGGGCAGATTGCCTTTTGTCATCAACACCTACTGGCAGGAAATGACATTATTCAGCCAGTGATAGACAAGACAACAAGTATCAAAGCTGAAGTAGTGGTGAACTCACACCAGGCACTAGATTAGGGGTCTGCAACCTGCGGCTCTGAAGCCAGGCCTCCATTGAGGCTCTCTGGTTGAAAAAAATTAAAATGTTTTTAATTTTAAAAAATAGCTGTAAAGCTAAAAAACAAGTTAGTAGTAAAGTAAACTAACTCAAACTTAATTCAACTCATTCACAAACAGTCGAAGGACAATGTTAGTAAGCAAAATAAGAATTTGTACTTATGGCACATCGCATTACAAGGCAGATTTTTTATTTTTGAACACATTTAAAAATATCAATTGTGCCTTATGATTGAAGAAGTACAGTAAAGGTCACTTGATAAGCTCTTATTTATTTTTTGTATTTAGTACCACAATAGTAAAACAAATGGGAATTGTTTTTATTTTTTACTCCTAACATCAAGCTATACTACTACATTTGCTGCATTGAGATGATCCCATGTGGAACAAGGTGTCTTTTATTTTGAAAGGAAGTCATGAGAACTTGTCAAAAGCTGTAAACTTTCATATTTTTTAAAGTTTGAAAACGGCTATTTATTCTTTAAGTTTTATTTATGTCAAAGAACAATAGTTCATTTGATTTAAAACCTTTCTGCACACCAGTGTCTTTGTTTTTAAAAAGTGAAATAAGACTTTGTGGCTCCTAAGGGGTTGTTGTCCATGAGAAATCGACCCCGACTGGCTCTTTAAATGCTGAAGGTTGCAGACCCCTGATAGACTACCTATTTATTTTTGACCCCCAAAGTAAATTTTGTCTGATTCTTTTTAACCGTTTACCGCTGGAACTTCAGTTTACATTCTTTCAACTCATGTGACTCTTCAACCGCTTTTGGAATTACCATAATTTCTGCAGAGTCTAAAGTGGAGAAAAGCAGATTTGCAACGCGTTATGCAACGCGTAACGATTGTATGGCGTTGCATATTAGTCCAAAGACGATACAAAAAACTGCTTTTCTATGCGTTAAAATCAGCTGATTCACGTTGATTGCATAAACAATTGAAGAGTTGTGTTATATCAAAGAGCGTGTGTCAATTTCAGAGTTGTCTGCGACACCCTCGGGTGTTAAAAGGTTTTTAAAAGCCCAGAGTCGTTCATCTTTTCTTTTATTACTGCCACCAACTGAGACAGGGTGTCCAAAGCATCTATTCTCAAATCCGGATCATCCAAAAGCAACGTGAGGATTAAATAAGGCCCCACCTTCCTGTTCTGAGTTTGAAGTCAACCTGGAAGTACAAGATGTTGCAGTTCCTCAAATGACCACAGGAGCCTGTTGGCCACCATGTTATAAAAGTCCAACTTTCCACCAAAAATAAATGCATGATCAGCCTGGTTACTTGAAAAAAAAAAAAGGTTATTTTCTATTCATTACAATTGTGTGTGGGTGGAGGGGGAGGTTTTGACAATACATCCGTTATGTGCTAATTAGAAGACAACCTTGTGATTTGTTGGGTACTTGTTTTTCTGATTGGCAGGTGGACCAACCCCTTACTTTACTCTATCCCACCCTGTCATCCAATTATCAGGTAGACATCAACTTCCAGTGGAGTACGGTAATCTGCCTGCACCACCTCATATTCACCCTTCAGAATCTAATCGTTGATGCCAAATGTTATCTGTCCACTCAATATTTCACTGACAGTGAACAGGGAGGAGTCATACTGTGTTGATTTAGGAACTGCTCTTCAAAATATACTCAGAAACACAGTTTTAATCTTAATTTTCCTTATACATCTCCTCCAGCATGAGAAAAATGCATGATAGAGCACCAAAACCACAATTTTCATTGGAGTGGGTGTTTAAAATGACAGAAGTGAGATTGTGTTTTAACAGTTATCCTCAAATGAGCAGTTAAATCCTAAAGTTCTTGAGGTTCCTTCACTTATGACTTTTTTAGGCAGTTCCACTGAACAATGTCATACTAAATAGGGTACAAGTCCGAGTTTAGTTTAATCCAAATCCAAGAATGAGTCACAAATTAAAGCACTGCACTTGGTGCTTTACTTACTGTATTGCAATTCATCTTGAATGCCGTCTCACTTACCTTTTTTATTTTTTCAAATCATCCCCCTGAAGCCTTCTTTCATGAGAAGTGGAAGTCGCTGTCCACAGGAAATAAAAATTAGAAATCGTCTCATGCAGGTAGAATCACCAAATAGCTGGAAAAGGAGGTATTTCAGCCTTTTCAAATGAAGTCACAAACTTCTTTTTTTCTTGGGGGAAATTTGTTGCAATGCAGTGACTTGCTGAAGAACTGGTTGTTGGCAGAGTCTTCCTGCGGGCGGCCTGGCTTGGAGATAAATTGCTGGAGGACTTATGGAGAACAAGGGGAACAGAAGCTAAAGTGACCAAGCGTGACGGATGTGGATGAGTCTGCAACAACTGGTGAGCCCTGCAGCCTCATGTGGACATTCAAACAACAGACATTTTGTTTGTGTGTGTGTGAACTCAATATCCCTTCACATCAAAGGTGTATGAATGTTTGTGCGTCAGCAGCTCCGAATGTCTATTGTTATGAACAGACTCATCTATGATGCAAGGAAAACAGAGAGAGTCTGCAACTGCTGTGGGACCTATCAAATGCAATCTGGAACAAGAAAAATCGATATTAAAGAAATCTGCATGATACACGAGTTTATACCTCAGCAGCAGGCTGGGACATAAAACAAACTGCATGGATTTCATTTTAGATTAGATCGTTTTTTTTTTATTATTTAAGAAATAAATAAAACATCAAGCTGTGAAATATTATTCAGTGTTAGACCTGTATTCCTCAACAGATCAAAGTGAAAAAGTACTCATCAAAAAATATTACTAATTCAATTTCAAAAATCAGCTCTCAAGAATTTTACTTATTTGGCAGTTAAATTCAGGTACAATATTAAAAGCTGTAATATTTTTTACTGTGAACACTGGGGGGTGAAATAAAGTGAAATTTCCTCTCATAATCTGCAAAATTTACTACATACCAGTAAATCATGTAAGTAAGTCATTCATTGTAGTGACTTATTACCCCAAGAGAACCCATAATAAACATCAGTTATAAACATCAGAAATGGTCACTTGGTCTGTAGTAAATCCCACATAATTTTCCTTTTTTTTTTTTTTTTTTTTTTTTTTTATTCATTTGGGTTCTTATGGGTTAAATTAATAATGTACAGAGGGTACAAGGCAAGGCTTTCACCAACTAGAGCAAAGAACTCCACTTTTCAAAAAATTGTATTCCAAGAAATTGCTTCTTTTTTGTTGTTGCTATAGTTGTATTAATAAAAATGCCATAATCATGATCTCCCCGTTAAAATTTTCTTTGTCTTAATTTTTACCAGGTAACTTAATTTACTGCAGGTGTTCTTCCACTTTTACCTAAACGCCCTTGACTCATAGGCTTTTGGAGGACAATCTGAAGTCTTAATGTCAAGAAATTTCAAACCATTGTCAACTAAAAATGCATTGTTTTTATTTTAGTTTCTACAAATTCCTGAATTTATTGAGATCCTCAAGTGCACATTTTGGCTGTATATACTATTTTCTCTCTACACAAACAATATTCATACAAGGCAGCAGTGGATGCAGTTTGTTTTTAGAGATAGTATTGTGAATATAAGGCTTTTTTTAAAACAAAGCTTCACAGCCTTGTAAAAGATTTTGGGATATTCCCCAAAATCTGCATTTTAAATTAGGATTTTAATTGACCAGGAGCTTAATAATTACATTATAAACCTGCACATGTAGTAAGAAACAACAAACATAAATCTTTGTGAAATGATAATATGTTGGATAAATATATTTTGATTCAATAGTGTTCCACATTTGCTGCAGACGTGGTATAAAAAAAACAACTCTGTTGTGATGTGCAACAGCAGCCATGGGAAAATAGTTTCATGTGAAGCTGCCCAACAAACAGTAGCAGGTTTAGTGTTGGTTTACAAATTTCCACTTGCACATCTGTGTTTCTGTGCACTGAGAGGAAAGTAGGCTTAACTGTAAGCCAGATGAATGTCAGCCAGTGTAAAGTGAAAGGCCCGCAGCTGCAGTCATTGACTGCAAGGACATATTGTTTTTTAGTATTATTATTCCGAGTAAATAGTCGCCTTTTTGAGGCCTTTAACATACCTGACAACTCACCAATTTTCGCACACGCATCAGAAAGCGCGAAAAATTTTGTATTTCATGGGAGACTGGCATGAGTGCACAAAAATGTCTTGAAAGTGCCACCTACAATGTTTGTTTTCGCCATCCTCTCCATATGCTCTAACATACAAACATGATTTAGACTGGGCATCTTTATCAGAGCCCTGCGACAGACTGGCGACCTGTCCAGGGTGTCCCCTGCCTTCGCCCACCAGTGATGGGCTCCGGCACCCCCGTGACCCCGAAAGGGAATTAACGGAAGAAGATGAATCTTTATCAGACAGAAACCTACAAAAACCTCTCTCTTGCCCAAGCTGTCACTCGCACAGGAAGTCTGCTAGATTAATATATTTAATCACCCATAACTTGAACGTTTTGTACAAATGTAGAATAAAGTGCAACTGTAAAGATTACTTTGAGATTTGATAGCCTTTATTCTACATTTTATGATCTTTGTAATCCTGGAGTTGTGTGTTTCAGATCATTTGAGGCAACATTTGCCTTTTTCTGTACTCACCTGGACATTCGGGAAAAATGCATAAACAGGCAGTATTTTGTTGCGCAAAAATGTTAAATATTCATAAACACTTTTATGAATGGGTATGTGGGTTGTTTATCTCTGGGTTATTGACTGTTGACCTCTCCAGGGTGTGCCCGGGGTCTTCCCTGATGACAGCTCAGATATTTTCCTGCAGGGCCCCCAATGACCCCAAACATGACTAAGCATTTATGGAAAGTGAGTGATGGTGACAGTTTTAAAAATGACTACATTTTCCTTTGAGGACAAAAACCCCATGAGACCTTATTATCATTACAAACATAAAGGACCCACACTGTCATGCTCACACTGCAGTTACAGTTCTACACCGTCACCTTCCAGCATATTTTACAGGAGCTGATGACCCAATGGGAGCTGCTGAGAGGAGCTACATGTTAAATGTGCAGGAGCTACACTATAAGTTAAGAGCTGTTTGATGCGGTGCTTCCAAATATAAAATTTTTATGTGCACTCATGGTAAAAGCTTCATGCTCTCTCAGCTAAAACTCACCCACCACATGCTCCAGATGCATCAAAGCCTGAAGGTGAAGGTTGTGTTTGATTTTTTTTTTTTTAAATGAAATCCACATTTCTGTGCAAGATGATTTCCTAACGTAATCTTTTACATTTTGGTTACTTAAACCATTGATAATTGTGGGTTTCAGATAAAATGCCAGAGGACCGCTGAAGTCCAGCTTTGGCTTTGCTCACGTCCTTCACGCACCGACGTTCATCCAAAATCTCTGGATTCATTCAAGGATTTTCTGCACTGCAGAGAGAGAAATATGCAAAGGAATTCTGAGCTCAGACTATCCCTCTTTGTAAATATTTCAACGATTTTCTTGTGCATTTGTTGTTAAACAGAGGTTTCTCTGCCTGTGTTTGTTTCATTTGTGACTGGTTTTTAATCTGTGTGCATCTTGTTGTGTGCTATATTCTACTATTTTCAGTTACTGTCATTGTAATTTTAAAACGTAGATTTATCCAATTTTTGACAGATCAAACAATGTCACATTCGTTTTCATGTCTGCACTTTAAATCTTTCTACTTCTTTACTCATAAAAAGTCCACAAGCTTTCCTGTTTGTTTGTTTTTTAGATTAGGTGTCAGTTAGACCATCAACAGTGTCAATGTCAAATGACTGTAAACTAGTAGGACAATGAGCCCAAAACAAACAAAATTGAGCTTTCAATTTTACATAATCCCAATCCAGGCAATGCCAGAATCAGAAATAAAACCTAATCTAACAGAAGTTTGGTGACCATAGTGTTTTGCTATTGCAAATGCTGCCAAATAAGTCAATTTTAGGTTAAATCTAGAAATATTTTATTCAAGTTTTATTCTTTATCCAAAGAAGGCAGAATCCTGCTCTGTGACACACTGGTAAACCTGCCCAGACCTGGCCTTCAGCAGGATAAGCTCCAGCAACCAGATGACAGAAAGGGATAATGCAGATTTGGAAAATGGATGCATCTTGATTTGTTTTAATTTGATTTGTTTTCATTTGATTTGTTTTCATTTGATTTGTTTTCATTTGATTTGTTTTCATTTGATTCGATTCCATTCCATTCACTTAACTCAATTTGATTTTCAAACAAGAAATAATACAGTAGACATAGCAAAAAAACAAACATAAAACAACAAAGTGCTCGAAAAAGAAGTGGGTAGAAAAAGCGTGTTAATTCTCACCCCTAATCTTATGCTTTTATTTTTTACACCTTACCATAGATCAATATTCACATAAAAAATTAAAGAAAAAGAACGTTACTAAACTATAACAAAAAGCATCTAGGTACCAAAACAACTTCCCCAGTCATGATTGTCAGTACCTTGTCCAATTTTCTAATTTCTGTTTCCAAAAATAAATGCTTCTATGATACAAATCAGAGGACAAACATCAACTAACAAATTACAGACCAGCGTCTTTACTCTGCCAATTTTCAAAAACACTTGATAAAGTATTCCTCACAAGGCTGGAACATTCTGTTGAGAAACATAAACTAATGTCCGATGATCAATATGGTTTCAGAAAAAATAGATCACCATCCAATGGCGATTACGCAACTAACTGAGGAAATTACAAATGGCACAAAGAGTTTACAGTAGGAGTGTTCATCGATCTGAAAAAAGCTTTTGATACTATTGATCATAGCATTTTAGAAAGCAAACTGGAAAGATATGGAACACGAGGACTGGCATCAACCCTTGTGCTATCCTAGGCACTTTAACATTGGGAGTTGGGTTATTCTAGACCCACTTGTCAGTGCGCTGAACCTTTTTTCTTCAATGATTAGTGAACCTCACTGGTGTCCATGGATTACATGAAATCTTTACACCTTTATCCACCTTTGTCCTGGTAGGGAGAACACGTCAATGAAAGGGTGGGGTCATCTAAGATAGCACAAGGGTTAAATTGGTTAAACAGATGTACATTTAAAACAGGCAGCAGTTTGTACAACTAGAAAATTGTAAATCATCCCTGCTTAATTTAAGCTGTGGAGTACCACGAGGGTCAATATAGGGCCAAAAACTGTTCATCCTTTACATTAATGACATACACATGGCGTCAAATACATTCAAATACTTTTTACATGCCAACTACACAAGTATAGTCTGCACAGGGGACAATCTCAGGAAAATTGTAAAAACAGTGAATACAGAGCAAGGGAAACTAAAACAATGGTTCAACATAAATAAACTCTCACTGAATCTTAACAAAACTAAATTCAGGATTTTTAGAAATCACCATGTTCCCGCAGATTTGGAAATAAAAGCTGCAATCAATAATCGTGGCGAAAAAAGTTACTAAAACTAAGTTCATGGAGTAATTATAGACCAAAAAATAAGCTGGAAGCCACAAATAAAGCAAGTCTGAACTAAACTTGCTAAAAGCATAGCAGCGTTTGGAAAAACATGTCATACACTCACAAAGTACGTCTACTAATACATACATCGAGGATACTACCACATTTACAGTACAGTGTAGAAGTTTGGGGAAATACTTTTGTACATCTTACAAAAAAAACGTGATTTGAATAGTTCATGATGTGGATTATGGGACACATACAAATGCACTGTTTTTAAAGTTGGGTTTATTGAAATTATGGGAACTAGTGAAACTTTTTTTTTTTTTTTTTTTTTTTTTTTTTTTTAACTTGTCCTGTCCAACAGCTGGGCAGTCAGATGAGAGCTGAGGGCCTCTTGGGTTGGAAATATTTTACTTTAACAAGAGGGGTTATTAATCTTCAGACAAACCAAAGGTATGTCTGAATAAACCCCTTTTGTAATTGAGGCCAAACTTTATTAATTTCAAACATGTCTGAAAATCTTTGGTGTTGGACCGGACGGAAAAGGAAAGAGGGGAAGAAGAGAGAGGGACGTTAGAGAGAGGGGGGGTAGGGGGTGATAATAGGAGGGGAAGTGGGATAAGACCATGAAGCAGCATAAAGCAACAAGTTTACTGCTTGTTAATCATTATGGTAAGGTTTAAATGTAAAAAAAAAACAAAAAAAAAGGGCGGAGCCTGTCCACACACACACTCAAATGTTATAAACACACCTGTTAGTTGCAAAAATGTCCACCTGTCGACATGTACACAAAACAGATAGTGTTCACACGCATACTTATGCCTTAAAACCAACTAGTGTGAAATATTTCAGTCATTCAGTCTGTTGAGCTAACACCTGTGCTCAGGTGAGTGTTTATGTTCTTCTAAAATGGATGGTGGAACGTGAAAAGAAGGAGGGAGAGTGCCCAGCCATCCCCACCCCAAGACCCCCACCGCACCAGCAGCGGCAGCCGGAATCCCCCCAACGCCACACGGGAACAGGCAGGGAACAACCGCCGCCCGGGTGACCAAGCCCGCCACCCAGGCCAGGGCCAGCAGGGCCGCCGCAAGGCCCCCAGAGCCAGAGAGCAGGGAGGCACGGAGGGAAAGAGGGCGCCGCCCCAGCCCAACCAGGAGAGCAGCCCCCCCGCCGCGCCGGGAGAACCCAACGCAGGGCCCCACCGGAGAAGGACGCCCACAGCCCCAGACGAGCACCCCACCACCACCCAGGAGTTCCGGGCATCCCCCCGCCCCAACCCCAGGTACGAGCCAGGACCCCCCAAGGGAGACCCACTCCGCACTCCAGGCAGCCATCCGCCCGGCCCACGGTTGGTCCAGGGAGGAGCGAGGCAGGGGCCCGCCGCCCCCGCCCAGGAGGGGGGAACCCCGGGGAAAAAAGAGGGCCCACAAGGGGTGTTGTAAATATGGCCCGACCAGGCTCGGCCAGAGTTGGAAATTTGGCGGGGCCCAGCACTCAGGAGCAAGGACCAGAACCCACCCCCCAGGGACACGAACACCCCCGGCTCAGATGTAATGTGAACCCCCCCACCGCGCGGAGAGAGCACCGCCGGGCCCAGGAAGCCGGCACCCCGGGGACACAGCCGCCGTTGCAAAGGGGCCCGTACCCCCCACCAGGGAAGAGGCAGGGGACAGATGGTCCTAGGTCCCACCTTCCTTGCAAAATGTGTGTGCGTGTATGTGTGTTTGAGAGAGTGTGTGTGTGCATGTGTGTGTGTTTATGCTGGGATGTATATATTGAGGGGGGTGTGTACTAAGGGGGGTGCGGTTAAAATTGGCGGGTAGGGCACTAAGGGGACATCTCCTGATTACTCACAGTGACGTCCCCTCACCCTCCCCACCAAGGGGCCCTAAATGTCTAAGGTGCGGTTAAAATTGGCGGGTAGGGTGCTAGGAGGACATCCGCTGCTTGCTGGCAGTGATGTCCAAGCACCCCCCCTACCAAGGGCCCTACATGTCTAAGGTGCAAATAAAATTGAAAGAGGGGGGGCCCACTCCATACGGCAACCACAGGAGGGGGGCCACTGCCTAGTAAACCCCCCCCCCAAGGCTCATCGCAGGCTAAGCCCCCCACCCCCTCACCCTATTATGAGGTTATATGAGGAAGGGGGTAAGTTGGGGACAGATGATAGACTGTCCCCCGGTGGTCAAACAGCCGTCCCCCGCCCCCCCCCCCAGCAAGGGGGGCAGGCCCACCCAGCCCCGGGGCCCCACCCCCGGAGGCGCAGACACCCCAGGCCCAGCACCACCACCCCCACACAGAGAGAGGGGAGCCAGAAAGCGCCGGCCCCCCCCGGAGCAAGCCCAGGCCCCCACCCCCAAACGCCGGCCCTAGAAGAGCTCTGGTCAGGCCTCGACGGGACCGAGGCAGCCAACCGGCCAGGGAAACCGCCGATGGCCTCAGCGGAGACCCCGACCCGTCAACCCCCCCTGCCCCGTACCAGTAGTGCCCCCCCCCTCCCCCAGAATGCCCCCCCACAGGACAGGGCCGACAAGACCCTCACCCCACCCCACCCCCAGACCCCGCAGCCGAAGCGGATGACACCCAGAGCGACCGGGGGCCTCAAGAGGGTTGTCCCGTCCCGCCCCAGAGCCAGGGAAGGGCCGATCCCAGCCCCAGGTGTAGACGGGAAGCCCATCCAGCGCCGCTGCCCCCCCCCCCCCGAGCAGCGCCCCCCGCCAACCCCCCCCCAGCACAGGCAAAGGGACCACCCCCCCAAGCCAACTAGTGAAACTTAAAACAGCACTGATTATGTTTAAAGCCAGAAAAAACTTTCTTCTAGCAAACATACAACACATGTTCAAGATGGGGGTTACAACTTAAGAAGTCAGCTGAACTTCAAAAAGCAGTGCATTCATACTACAAAGAAGAAAATGTGCTTATCAATGTGTGGTGTGGATTTATGAAACGGGTTTAAAACAAAGCAAAAGTTTACATGTATTAAAAAAAACCTAAAAGATGTCACTGATGGAACATAACAAGGCAAGAAATGATTAATAAAAACAAATAAGCAAATGTTTTTTCTGCACAGCTGCTATACAGAGGGTAATTTGTATGTTATGCTTATTTTGTTGTGCTTCATTTTGTGTTTGAAATAAAAAAAAGCAGTTTTTATTTGTTTTTAACGTGTAACATTTTTTCTTTTTTTTAAATATTTCCATCCATATTACTCCCCACAGACAGAAATGCATGATGGATGGATGGATGGATGGATGGATGGATGGATAGATGGATGGAGAATCACTTTAGAGTATAGAATGAAGCTGTGCCAGTGCCTTAAAGTTATGTTCTTTTTTAAAGGGTTATTTTTGTATTTAATCATAAATTAACTTTACATTGAATCTTAGTTTGACATCAGACTCCATTAAGTATTTCTAAAGAATTTACAGGCTTAAGGTTTTTCACCAAGTTCCAAAAAAATAATAATAATTATAATAATATTCAGCGGCTCTAAATGTTACTCTCAAGATGTGTTAACTCTATGAGGCCTTTCCATTAAGTTCTAAGATATTAGTTGAGGGGGAAGGGGTCATTTTTAAGGCATTTTGTGGAAGACCGACAGCATGGAGTAGAAATGGCTGAGCTGTCCTCCTCAGTAATAATAAAAGGTGGGAAGAGTGGAAAGGGCACAGATGGAAGGGATGATAATTAACCTTTGGTCTCAGTGTTTATGGAAGCCACTTGTGTGGAGTCAAAAGTCAGGTCATTGTCTAGTGTGAGTGTGAGGTTTGTGTTGCCCTGTTCTGCTGCAGAAATATAAGTCACATCAAAGTACAACTGCGTTGAAGACCAGCGACTTCCATTCCCCTCTGATGTGGAGGTAACTGTCCGTGCAGCGTTGTATGAAGGAGAAGATTGTTTTGTGATGAGCAGGAATGGAGTTGTGGTCATTGAGGAGAACCGGAATTGTAGTATCAGTGGGATAGAGAAAATATGGCTTTTTGATTTTTCTTTTTTTGGAGTTTTAAGTCAATGTCTGTTTAAAGTCTCACTCCAAGTATCTTTGGAACTTATGAAGCTTTTGTGCAATTTCAAAAGGGAAGATCTACCTCAAATTCAGGTATGCTGGGTTACTGATTCTTCACTCCACACGTCACTCAAGTAGCCAAAAAAAAACAAAAACAATAAGAAGTGAGGAAAAAATGGGGAATCCAAACTTGGAATGTGCAAGTGGACCTTTTCTGAAATGTTGTGTCTCCAAAAAACTACCAAAAACTATAGATAAGTAAAGGAAAAACAATAAAATGGTTAAAGGGTGAAAAAACAGATGGAACTGACCACTCTTTGGCTAACCACAAATACTGATTTTACACATCAGGCCCACCTATGACCAGGATCAACACACTGGGGCAAAGGCTTCAGGGATTATGGATTTATTAGAGGTCTGAGCCTTTGTTTAGAAATCTGTGAAGTTCTTCCATATAAACATACAAAAAGGGTGGCAAAAAACCTCCACTTTCAAGCTCAATCCCAAAATAATTAACAACCTCTCAAACGGTTATGGAGCATAAAGGTTATAGAGTTTGAGGGTTTGTAACTTGTAATTGCTCGTTTAACCCTAGTGCTATTGTAGGTGACCCCACCCTTACATTGAGGTGTTATTCCTGTGCTATCCTGTGGCACAGGAATAAAGTGCTATCCTAGGCACTTTAACATTGGGAGTTGGGTCATCTAGACCCACTAGACAGTGCTCTGAACCTTTTTTCTTCAATGACTTGTGAACCTCACTGGTGTCCATGGATTACAGGAAATCTTTCCACCTTTATCCACCTTTGTCATGGTAGGGAGAACACGTCAATGTAAGGGTGGGGTCATCTAAGATAGCACAAGGGTTAAAAGACTAGTAATATATGTTTAGCAGTCTCTACAATCACTTCAGTCATCAGTCATGGATGTACTTTGTGCCAAACTAAAGTCCCAAACATCTGCTGTATTTTCACCTGTTTTCTCCTTCTTTTCCTCAGTGGAGACATCTGGAATGAACAGATGCAGGATTCTGACTGCAGCTCAAATGTCACCACACTGATGTCTGGGCTGCGTTAAACATCTCGTTTGCGAGTTTGTGGCATTAAATGATATTGCTGGCTGAATTTATTGCTGTGAAGCAGCCAATAATACTTGCTAATTCATAAGCATTTGGTAGAAAAACTCTACTTTGTTGGAGCCATGTGCTCAAGCTGGTCTGAGATAAGTCTGATGGAGTCCTCAGAGGACCAGCAGAAAACACTTTCTCCTGTTTTTTTTTACATTTCACATTAATAATGTATGCGTTGCTATGATTTTGAAAGCAAACAATCGCACATTTCAGTGTGCTTGCAGTTTGGACATTTGTTTTGAGGAAAGTCTGATTTCCTGAGTAAAACTTGAAACAATTTCTTTTTAAATTAAGGTGAAAGTTTAGGTCCAGACACTGTAATAAATGTAGTCTATTCCACACCCTATACAATCCAGGGCTTCAACACAAAAACATGCTTTTGTACACTTTCACCAATAAACACTATAGCACTCATACAAATGGTGGTAAATATCCATCAGCCAGTTGCTAGGCAACGGTGCAACTCCCCAGCTAACACTGGGGTATTGTGGCCCGATGTGGGCTGTATGGGGGTGAGTGGGTTGACAAGATTGTCAGAGTTGTTTTTTTAAGGAGAAACTCTCAGATAGAAGACGTGAAAACAGTTGATCACACTGAAGCTCTGATGAAGGCTTCAGCTCTGCAGCTGCCACCGGAGCAGACAGGCAACATTTTTGTCTCGTCTGACATGAGCAGATTTTCCAGAGGCGTCTGGATGTTTGGGGACAGACAGAACAGCAGGAAATTAAATCGAGGTATATCCTCTTTCCCCTTTTTTTATTGGATTTCCTTGTGACAGTAAAAAAGAAAGACATGAGGGAGTGAAATCCATCTTTCTCGGGCAAAATATTTGTATTCAACAGGAGGAACTTTTCATTTTTAAAGCCGATCTGTCCCCATCAGGAGTGAGGATTGAAATGGGTTTATTTTAGGGTATTTTGTTGTTTTAATTAATGTGTTAAAGGGTCATTTTTTGATTAGTTAAAAATAAAATATACAATTAAGAGATATTTAAGAGCCGTAAAGTCAGTATTGGCTAAAAGAAATCTGGGAAACCACACTTGGCTCTTTTAGATCAGATGTTGATAAAAAATAATTCAAGAATCTGCTTTTTGGGTCATTAAACAACATTTTTAATGACTCGTGTAAGGTTTAGATGACAAAAAATCCTTTCTTTGATTTTTTTTTTATCCTTACTGTAAGCATTTAACAATTTGTGTCAAGATCTTTTTGTTTTTGCTTTTGGTTTGTTAATTGAAAACTGTTTTAGCTCTATGAGATACATACAAGTGCTTTACAAATAAAGTTTGATTTGATTTACTTTATCCAGGATGGTGAACATCAGGAAAAGAGGCTCAAACCAGCATGCAGCTGTAATTATTAGTACCGGTACTCGTGTTCTTCTCACAGCTTCACACAGAAAGCAAAATGCAAGAAGAAAAGAACCCCTCTAATCTCTCCATTGAACCAGGATTGGGCTAAACCATTGCTCTAAAAGAAGGAGTAAATCAGCAACACACATTTGCAAGCACAGGTATTGGTGTTACAAAAATATCCATCGCATAATCACAATGAACTGTAAATAAAAGTCAAATGAAGTCAACTGTTTCTGTCCAGTGCAGATACTTTTTGTTCTTCCCTTGACTCGGGGCAATCCAACCAGGCTGCATGTACACCCCAGCCATAACCATGGACTTCCCCGACAACACGGTGGGATTTACCCCAGAGGGAGTTTAGCACAAAAGTCTGTTAAAGCAGATCCATGTTTGGAGACCAACAAATCATTCAGCACTTTTAACCCTTGTGCTATCTTAGATGACCCCACCCTTACTTTGACGTGTTCTCCCTACCATGACGAAGGTGGATAAAGGTGGAAAGATTTCATGTAATCCATGGACACCAGTGAGGATCACAAATCATTGAAGAAAAAAGGTTCAGAGCACTGTCTAGTGGGTCTAGATGACCCCACCTCCAATGTTAAAGTGCCTAGGATAGCACAAGGGTTACACCTACACAATGAAAAGGATGCCTGCATCTCCCTTAGACTTACTGCCCAAGCATTTAGATTCAGCTTCTAATGTATATAGATGCTAAATGTTTTGCTCCAATTTCCCTTTCAAAATAGAAAACAGCACTAAAAACATAAGGATATCAGGTTGCAAAAAGAGGGGAAAACATTCAAAGCAACCTGTTTTGCAAACCTAAATTGTAAAAATACACCAAAAAAGCAGTAAATTGGGAAAAAAAACTGTGTGTCAAACTTAAAATGTTTACATGAAGCCAATTTCTTTCATATTAAGCTTTGAACAATATAATTTTTAAAAAGAATATCTACAGTAACTGCAGTAGCGAGGGTACTCTGTTTTTTTCATCAGTTACATTTCTGCTGTCAAATATTTATCTATTTATTAAGAAAGGGACATTGCACATTAATGAATATTGAAAAACAAATAAATATGCCAGATTTTGGCCCTTGGCTAATTTCCATCTGCATTCCCCTGGCAGGTTAGTGCTTTTGAAGACATAAAAGATTTTATGAGTAAGAGATTACACATTCAAATTCAACTTTTTTATAAAGCAAGAAAATAAAACAGAAGTTAAAAAAAACAAGATACAAAACACAAATAGAAATACAGTATTAAACAAAACAAAATATATTATTTTAAAATACGTGTCTGTTTAGAAATAACATATTCTGATTCCTGGTCATATGTGATTAGACATTTGAGATTTTTTTTAGTCTCAATGGTCTTTTAAAGATGACCAAATTTGTACTTTGTCTCGTTGTTATAGGTATGCCATTCCTGCCAAGACAGAACGTTTTGTGAGGAAGATGTTGGTCTTAATGGTGCCTTCAATGACCTCGTGAAGAGCCATCCATGCATTTTCTGAACCCGTCGAATCCCTTTTGGGGTCCAGGGGGAGCCCACCCAGCTACTGTTGGGCGAAGGCGGGGCCACACCCTGAAGAGGCCGCCAGTCCGTTGCAGGGCCCCTCATGAAGAGCTTTGGATAGCAACTCAACGAAAAGTTTCAGGTTTTAATTGAATTCCTCCCCTTTTTTCCTCAGTTCAACACAATCTTTCACCCTATTTTACATCAATTTTTCAAAATAAAGTGATGCAATTTCATTTCACACACCAAGAAAAAAAAAATCTCCTGAAAAACTCTGGGTGTATAGATTCATCCGAAGGAAAGGGGAGCAGTCATTTGAAACACTCCAACACACGAAACTTGAAACTTTAAAAATGTAATAAGGGTATCCTGTCAACATTATAATAAAGTTAATACAGGATATAGAAATGTCTGCCTCCTAAAATGCTATTATGAGCAGGTCAGATGGATCTGTTTTAGATTTAAAAGGTTGTTCTCTGTTTGCTGTCGTGACACAGCTCTTCAGTCCGACTCCTGGGGGGATTTTAACTCCATTTCTCATCCCTACAAGGTAACCTAGGAGCTGGTTTGTCAGGCTTAGTCTAGCTGACTGTACCTTCAGCTTGTCGCCAAGCAGAACAAAATGAGCGACCCCCATGGAGAGACAAGAGCTGCTCACTGGAGCTCAACTAAGCAACGGGGGGGGGGTAGTTTATAAAAAAAAAAAAACATTGTAATCACAGGAGGAGCAGTGTCTCTGGCTGGTTAATTAGCAGTGGCAAGTTGGGGATGTCTTTGAAGCTTCATGGTTTGGCCACGGCAAAATAATGGGCTGTCGTTGCAAAAATAAAACCCATTCATGAGCAAAAAAAGAAAAAAAAGGATTAATTTATTCACATTTTCTTTTAGGACAATATGCATAAATCAACACTGTGTAAAAAAAAAAGTTTAAAAATAAGCAAGAAAAGCAGCTTGTGTCCATGGCAAAAGGGTAATTAAGCAATTATAATAAAAGAAGCAGGGACAGCACATGTTCATATTTGTTTTCCATATATTTATATGCTGTTTTTTTGGTAATATATCAGCTCTTGCATCTGGACAAAAGGCATAAGCAGACAGGGGAGACCTTTCCTGCTGTGAGTCTTTTCATTCAACACTAAAGTGAAAAAGTTTTCATCTCAATCACATAATCACACAGATCCCCACGATGCGCCTCTTACTGTATTTATTACTTCTTTGTTTTTTGAAATGTTGGGGCATCACATGTGGCAAAGAGCCTCCAGGCTGTTTCTCTCGTGATACCTCACATCCTCAGTCTTTCCTCCCCATCTAATGATAACTACCTGGCAGTGAGGACAAACATCGTGGACGAGCCACAAGGAAACGCTGTCTGGCATCATTAAGCACCACCTGCCACCACCAGCCATCAAGGCTGGGATGGAGTCAGTGCTGCAGTAAAACTGTGCCACCCTGTGGCAGGAAAAAGCTTCGGGGCAGCTCAGAGGCCCTGCAAGCTCCATCTGACATGTTGAGAAAGATTTAAAAAGAAAAGACTTGATTTTAGTATAATTTAATGCAACACTGGTCCCTGAAGGATGTTTTTGTGTGGTTGTCTGTGCCGTGTTTCGCTCGTGGATGTGTTATATATGCTCACAAACAACAACTTTTTTTTTTTCTGGAGCAACAGACTTTACTGAGATTTTAGCTCTAAGACGGGAAGAAATGTGAGAACAAAGATGCAAATCCTAACTGAAGCCTAATGCAGTTTGTAAACAGCGTGTACAGAGCATTTAGTAATGCATGCATGATTTTCAAATTGTAAGATATGCAGATTGTTGTCAACCAAATCCCTTTTTCCTACTACATTTTTAGTTTAAACAAATATGCTCATCAAAAACAAATTATCTTCAGTTTCCATATCTTTAGTGTTATGCTAATTCTTTTTTTTAAACCTGTCAAAACTTCCTAATGCTTTACAGAGGCAGCCTTAACCCTTGTGCTATCCTAGGCACTTTAAAGTTGGGTCATCTAGACCCACTAGACAGTGCTCTGAACCTTTTTTCTTCAATGATTAGTGAACCTCACTGGTGTCCATGGAATACATGAAATCTTTCCACCTTTATCCACCTTTGTCATGTTAGGAATAAGACGTCAATGTAAGGGTGGGGTCATCTGAGATAGCACAAGGGTTAAACATATACAGTGACATTCTAATTTGTTTTGCTTGATATCTTAAACTTTGTGTTTATTCATGCATCTAACATAACCTGTCAATGTCAATTTACAGAAAATGCAATGAAACAGAAACACATTCATAATGAAAAGCTAATGTAGATCAATTTAATTAATGCAAAATGTTATTTTTAATGTAATTTTTTACATTCCATTTAATTTCTCTTATTGTTGTGTCCTGCTGTTACAGCTCTCCTCTTTTTAGGCTGAAAAATCAATGTTACAAAAAAGTAAATTATTGTCAATATAACAAAGGTATAGACCTAATTTCCACTCGTTTACTTAGAACAAACCTAAAAAGTAAGTTTTTCTTTTCTTTTACCTTTTTGGCTACTTAATTCTGTTTGCTACTTTGGATTTTCTTTTAATATTTATGATTAATTGATCTCTGCTTTCAACAATTTTACCACTCATTATTGTGTATCTTGCTTTTTTATGAGCCATGTATCTAGCAATAACTTAAAATTTCCTGTTTTTAATGAGTGAAGGAGGCAATTTTTGTATATTTTTAGGTATTATTTATAATTTTTTTCATGTTTTCTATCATAGCAAGTTGTTGTCTTGGTGTTTGAGTGTTGCACAGACCAGTGTCAATGACAATGAAGATTATCTATGTATGAAAGTTGGATCTTTTTTTTAATTTTATTTACAGGCATTGTGTCGTTTTTAGCCAGAATTAAAAAAAATCTGTGTTGTTTTCAAGGACACAGTTTCTTCAGAGTGGCAAGAGTCTATTAGAAATTCATCTGAGTTGTGGGTTAAACTCTTGGCGCCAAGTAACCGTCCCCTCATTTCCCATCATCACTTTGTTTACACTCTATCCCACTAGATTACAGCCCCTCACACCCTCAACGAAACAATACCGTTGCAAAAATAATAATAATAAAATAAGACAATATCCAGCTTTCCAGGCGTACAGTTTTAATCCGGATAAGGAAAAACAAAGACATTAACAGATCTATTTGTCTACAAGTGGATGCATTGGAATGGAGTGGAGCAGGGAGCCTGTGGAATGCTTATTTTAGCTTTTACATCACTGCTGCAAGCTTTTTCAAACATGTTTTGTCTGCTTCTGATTCACAATGATTTGACCAAAAGAAACACGGTCCTCAGAGATGCAATTTTAAGATGAAATTTTCTTCATATGTGTCAGAAAAATGCACAAGAACATGTTCCACAACTGTGGTTTTCATTGGAGGGGGGTTTTAAGATCAGTACATTAATAATGAAATAATCTTTTAAAATCACTGCAGAGCATTTGTTTTGTCTAAAAATATGCAAAGACCGGTAAAAAACAACATGTGACAACAGGGACGATCAATAAAGGGACTGAGAATGTGGGGGTGTGAATGGTTGATGAAACTGCTGTAACAGAAAACTCTTGACATTTTGTTGTCGTTCCTTCAGTCAGACGCGTAAACTTCAGCTGCTCGCTGACGTCAGTCCTGCAGGTTCTCGGTCAGTCTGTTGCTGGATCCTGGTTCCGGTCTGTCCTGTTACCGCTGGACGCGGTTCTGTTTTCTGCAGGTCTATCCTGAGCTGAGCACGGGCTAGGCCTAGTCTGACCAACAGGGACGAGCCTCGGTGTCTCCTGCAGAGAGTGTCCGCGAAGCGACGACTGATCCCCGGAAAAGAGGCGCTGCGATGGACCGGTGAGGCTTTGGGCGTTTAGAACCAAGTTTTTCATGCAACATTTTAGCGCAGTTATTCCTAAATGAAACGCGAGTTCATGTCTTAAGGAACTTCCCCGTATGTTGCATTAAGATGACACACATAAACCAACACAACAGCTGTTCTTCGATCAATGCATTTTCAAAATAAAAGCTGTTTTTAAGTAGATTTGCTTGCAGAGGTCAAGATATATCAGCTGATCGTTTAAAGAAGTGTCTTTCCTCAAAGTTCACAAACTTCTTCTTAGAAATCAATTCAAGCATGATTCAGATCAGTTATGGGTCAAATAAGCCATTTTATACCATAAATTTGGAATTTTAAAGTATTACAAACAAGTAAGGAAAGAAAGGGGAAAAAAGGGGTCCTAAACAAAAATGTAATAACCACACATTGGCCACTTCCTTACATGTTGTATATTTCCAAGGTAAATAAATCATTAGCTGTTATCATGTTTAATTTATTATAAAATATATATTTTTCTTTTATACAAGATATTTTGCAGACAATAAAACGTATGCAACACCTCAGGAGTGAAGAGAATTCGGACTTAAGGTTATCCCTTCTCAGCTTGATTACATTTTTGATAAGACTTCTGAATTTTGCCCCTTAGTTTTTGCTATTATCTCAGTTCACAGGGATGCATTGCTCCAATTTGTTTATCAATTTTGTTTTTTAATTAAAATAAGGCTTTTTTTTTTTGGGAAAACAATTATCACCACCATCAGCATTGTATCTTATAGATTTTTTTAAGATTCTGATACCCACTAAAGCTACTTCTATCAGACCAAGCAGAAATGCTTCAGTGGAGCACTACAAGGCTGCCATGCTGCTGAGCGGTGCCGGTGATGCTCTGGGCTACAAGAATCAGCTGTGGGAGTACAACGAGTCTGGACCAGCAATTCACCAGGTCAGAGCTGCAACACAGCTGATCATACAGAGGAGGAACCAAACTTTGAACGCTGTTTAGAAGCTCTAGCCTCCTCTTTCAGGAGCTGCAGGAACTCGGTGGTCTGAAGAGCATCAAGGTCGAGCTTCCTGATTGGCCGGTGAGCGACGATACAGTTCTGCATCTTGCGACGGCTGAAGGACTGGCAACAGGTGGAGACCGAAACAACAACAAAAAACTCAGTGACTCCTTGTTTTAGCTTGTTTTGTTTTTTTAAAATAAAGATTTGATTAGATCGATTCGACCTAACAGTTCACATGCTTCTCTTTAAACGCTCCAGCTAAAGGTTAATTCTAATTTACAGTCTTGGCTTGATTTGCTGATCTATTATAGCTTCGCTCAAGTGCAAGAAGAAAGTGGGAAATTCAACTTGACCTTTAGTGTGATGAAGCAAACAAGCAGCTTTTGCTCTCGTCTTTAGTCTCCTGTTCGAACACGTTGTTCTCATTGTAGGGAAGACAGGCGAGGAGCTCCTGCATGAGGTGGCTGCGCGCTACGTGGAGGGAATGAAAGACATGGACGGGAGGAAACCAGGGCCTTCCAGCATTCTGGGTACATTTTTTTTAATGAAATCATCACCATTGTGTTCAAATGACCTCACTACTCAGTACTTAGTGTGCTATAAAGGGCGTTTGCCATTTTGTCCGGGTGTTCGCATCTACAATTCCAAAAAAAAGTGCCCTGCAAACGTCCCAGAAGTCTTGATGAAAAACTAATGTTCCTCAATGCTCACTAGTTTGGTAAATATAGACCACAATCCATTGTGTTTGAATGATGTATCATTTAAAAAGGAATGAATTAAAGTTTTTTTTAAAATAAGTTTCATCATCAGAACACAGTGGATTCATAAATAGTCTTTGCAACATGTTCTTATTTTTTTGTAGGTTTTTACTTTTTGGCAAATGGGTGGTAGTGGTTCAGGCGGTTGAGCGGGTTGTCCAATGATTGAAGGGTTGGCGGTTCGATCCCCGCTCCCACCAGCCAACTGTCGTTGTGTCCTTGGGCAAGACACTTCACCCTCCTTGCCTCCACTGGTGTGTGGATGTGCATGAATGGTACCGGTGATGGTCAGAGGGGCCGTAGGCGCGAACTGGCAGCCACGCCTCTGTCAGTCTGCCCCAGGGCAGCTGTGGCTACAACAGTATCTACCATCACCAAGTATGAATGAGGAATGAATGAATAATGGACACAATGTAAGCCCTTTGAGTGACTTGAAAAGCGCAGATAAATCTAATCCATTATTATTATTATTATTATATTTGCTCTGAAAAAAAGAAAAGGAGTGAGCATGTGTCCAAATTGCAATCATCATCATTGTTATTATCATTTATTTATTTATTTCTAAAGGACCTAACCCAGGGCACTGGATGGTCCCGCACTATATAGTCTTTTTAGAGGTTAGGGAGTAGTGCGTAGTTTCGGATACACACCCAATTTGTTGACGACCGCTGCAGAGATGTCCTTCACTCTCTTAGGTGTTTCCCAGCTAAAGCCTGGAGAAGAAGGGGGCTTCAGAGTACCGTACAACCCTGAGGGGACCGGCTGTGGAGCAGCGATGAGGTCCATGTGCATCGGCCTGAAGTAAAAACTACAGATCGTTTTTTTATAGGATGTCCAAAACTTTTATTCTAAAAGATTTGGGTTTTTGTTTTAGTCAGAAATGGGATCTAATTAAATATCAGAGGTGGTTAAAAAGTGCCTCGTCATATTTTAAGATGAGAATGTTCCAGCTATGAAATGAGACTTTAAAAAAGGACCTAGTAATATTAATGGCCATGAGCAGGGGATTAAAGTCTAATCTGTCTTGGCATTTCTGAAACTAAATGACTGCATAATGGAACAAAAGTACAACTTGTGACAGATATTTTTGAGAAAGAGATTAAAGACCCACTTCAGTCGTCATTGGATCTATTTTAAAAGCCTTCCCAGTGGTCTTCTAATTATGATTGTGCTGTTTTTAGCCCAAATCAAAGGATCTGTGTTGTTGTCGAGGACATCGTTTCTGCAGTAGCTCACTAGAAATTTGCCTCGTACTTGTGGGCCGGATTATTGCCGCGGTGCCACCCCGCTCCCTGTTGCTGAGAGCTCTCTGTTTACACGCTTTGCTGCTAGCTTACACCCACGACCTAACATTACCAGAGCAACAAAAAATGCTGAGCAATATCGGAGCTATCCAGCTGTACAGTTTTCTTAAAATATGTGCCCCATTACCAGAAAAATACCACAAGAGGAATGTCAGAAACACAGTTTTCATTGGAGAGGGTCTTTAAATCAGTGCTTTCTTTCAATTTTAGTAAGAATAGAGATGTTTGAAAACTTTTTTTTTGGGTTTATTCATAACAGGTACCCGAGACCGGACCAGCTGCTCTCATTAGTGGCCGTTGCTGTGGAGACGGGCAGGATGACCCATCCTCACCCCACCGGCTTTCTGGGAGCTGTAGCATCGGCTCTTTTCACCGCCTACGCCGTCCAGCGCAGGCCAATCACCACCTGGGGTCTGGGGCTGATCAACGAGGCCTGTCCCATAGCCAAAGTGTTTGTGCAGGGCCGGGAGTTTGCCGTGGAGGAGACGGAGAGGGACTGGGGATACTTTTGTGACAAGTGGCAGTGGTACGAGCTGCTGAAACAGGGATTTGCTATTGTGTCGTGCTGCAGCCAAATTTAGGCGTGCATCATCAACAGCCTGCAAGAACCTCTGTGAGCTGCAAGGTTACTGCATGGCAATGTGACATTGTAGTGACAGGCTGCAGCTCAGGTTCACTCCAGCAGCATAGTTTGTATTCTACACTACAGCCCCCCTGGATTAATGGAGTAATCGATTACTTGTCTATCCAGTTAAGATCACAAACATCTGTCCTGCTGGAATGCAAGTGTGTCAGGTTAATGTAAATCCTTTGTGTGCTTCAGATAACATCTTGTAATCTCCACTGGCAGAAACATCAGCCACACCAGTCTCTGTATCCTAAGTCCATACATCTATTTCTTTCAATTCACATGTTTTTGTTGGGATGCCAGGTACCTGGACACGAGGGGTATCTCTAACGGAGTGGGACCTGTCATCTGGCCCCCCGCGTACGGTCCGGCAGAGAGGGACGAGGCCTACAAGAGCTTCAGTTTGTCCGGCTGGGCCGGACGGAGTGGCCACGACGCCCCGATGATAGCGCTGGACGCCCTGTTGGGAGCAGGTCCAGACTGGGAGGAGCTGATGAGCAGAGCCGCCTTTCATGGAGGTTAGTGGCTCCATCAAGGAAGTGTGCAGTTGGCATACTAATGTCAGCTTTAATCAAACTTTTAGCCAACTACGCTTTTAATTAAAATGTGTCCTGGGGGGGGGGGGTTAACATATTTCTTATAACAGGAGCCCTGAAGCTTTTGCACATCATAACATTGAAGTCATTTGGTGCCATACTTTAATAAGTTAGAAACTAGTTCTTATGAAGGAGACTTTTATTTATTTAAAGTGCAGCATTTCTCTTTAGTTATTTATGGTTGCATGTACAGGAATCTAGTCTTATAATGTCTATATCCATGCAAAGATGTGTAATCATTCAGAATTATGTGGGTTTTGATTTTTAAATCCCACCGCCTAGTCTGTCCATTAAAAGACCCACTCCCATGAAAATTGTGTTTTTAACATGTTCTTGTGGCGTTTTCTCATGGAGGATACGTATTAAGAAAATTAAGCTTAAAAATCACATTTCTGAGTATTTCCTTGATTCAAATTGTTGTGAATCAGGAGCAAATGAAAAATTGCCATTATAATGGCTGGGACACGAGCTCCCTGCTCCACTTAAACAGAGAGCTCTCAGGAACGGGAAGGGGGGGCTGGGTTGCTCCACGACCAACAGTCCCGCCCAGAACTCAGGCAAATTTCTAATGAACTCCTGCCACTCTGCAGAAGCTGTCCTAGAAAAAGACATTTTAGATTTTAGCTAAAAACGACATAATTACAAGACCACTGGGAACACTTAACATGGATCAAAAGATGATCAGAGTGGGTCTTTAAGCTAACAAACAAAATTTTATAGAGTTAATACCTCTATCATTTCTTGGATATCAAACTGTTAAACTCTGATATGAAGAAACAAAACTAAAATAAATTATCTTTAATGCTAGTACCTATGAAACCAGATCTCTGCATCCATCTGAAGTAAGGCTGCATGATGTGATGAAAACTCGGAACATTAGTGATCAATATTGCGATGACTTTATAACTTGCAATACATGAGCAAATAGTAAAATAACCAAAAACATCCATTCCTTTAATAACCCTTGTGCTATCTTAGGCACTTATACATTGGGAGTTGGGTCATCTAGACCCACTAGACAGTGCTCTGAACCTTTTTTCTTCAATGATTTGTGAACCTCACTGGTGTCCATGGATTACATGAAATCTTTCCACCTTTATCCACCTTTGTCATGGTAGGGAGAACGTGACAATGTAAGGGTGGGGTCATCTTAGACAGCACAAGGGTTAAAGTAACCATTTATTGCGATTTTCGCCATCTTTTGCGATAAGAATATTGCACCACTTGATATTGTGATAGATTTGCTATCTATTCTGCAGGCCTATTAAGATTTTTAAGTAAAAGTTGTGATAATATCTCTACCTTTTCTGCTCAGGTGACAGTGACAGCACCGCAGTGATTGCTGCCTGCTGCTGGGGTCTCCTCTATGGCACCAAAGGGGTTCCTGAAGGCAACTACTGCAACCTGGAGTACCGGGACCGACTGGAGCGTTGTGGCGAGCAGCTGTACGCCCTGTCACAATGACCTGCTCCCAGAGTCAGGTTTGTCCGGCTGAGGAGAATCTAGGCCGGGCTGACGCATTCTGTAGCGCGTCCATCTGGAGGGCTGTCACTGAGCCGCAAAGTGTGCTGGAAGAGAGAACTGCTGACCCACTAACCCATTGTCACTTCTGCCATAACAAGGACACTGCGCCACACGATGAAGGCCAAGAGGACGGCGTGCACAGGGGTCCCCCTAGTGCCCGTTCTGGAGTGAGCAAGCGTTGATGTTCCACAGAACAAATTCAAACTAATGGCAATAAGAAGCTCATGTAAACACGGCCCTCAGAGGTAATGACTTCACTTTGTCGACGGGAAATAAACGCAAATTCTTGTGAGCTTTAAATGAAATCCTCTCCTGCAGTAACTGAAATGTAAAAAAACAAACAAAAAAAACATCTCAACAGCTCAGAAGATGCATCGAAAACCCACAGAATGAGCACTGACTGCATCCGACGCAACATGGAAATAAATGTAAAAACCAACAATTAGTAGTTGAGTTGAAAACTTTATTTTTTGATCATTTTTTTAATTTTTTAAAACTTTTTTTTGTCTTGTTCTTTATTTATTTGAAGTTCCTACAGGACAGAAGAGGGGGCCAAAGGGTGGTTTAACTACTAAACGGAGTTAAAAAAATGTGAAAAATCCCCTGCTGTTTTCACGGCCCTCCTTCCGCGTTGTTCGTGGGAATCCCTCCGTAGTCCGAGATTCCCGTTTTGCTAGCAAAACCTCGCAAGGCTTAAAAACACTTGAAAGAAAAAGTCTGCCGCCGTCTTGCATTGTTCTACTCTCACCCCAGCAAAGAGGAAGATTTCAGCAGCGGGAGGGGTTGGAGCCTGCTGCTGACGCCACTCGTAATAAAAGGTCCTCCTGGCGTTGAGGCTCACAGCAGGGTCATGTTGATGAAGAGCAGAACAGCAGAAGAATAAGGTGCTGTGAAAATGTCCGTCTTCTTCTCTTTTTTTAAATCAGTTTTAAGGATTGTATTTTCCTGGGCGGAGCATCCAGGTCTGCTGGTCGCAGAGGCAGAGCGGTTTAGTTGCCGGGGGGATGGAAAGAAGCGGGGTGCGTCTGGACCTGCATCGCTGTAAGAGGAAAATGAATCAAAACACAGCTTCATTCCTCCTCAAGTGTTTCAGGTTGGCGTCATGTCCTACCTTGTGGATGTCCTATGTAAAAGTGCTGGTGTGCTCCTTGCTGGGGTCCGTGCTGGGGGTGCTGAGGCACTCCCCCAGGACCCTGCTGAGGCTGCAACATCACTAGCTGGGGTTGGCCATGACTCCCTGAGTGGTGACCTGACATGGCTCCTTGAACGTGGGCCTAGCGGACAGAGAATTGGCAACATTTAAGGCTTATGGTTTACGGCAGCGTGCAGTGACGGGGCGCGGCCGTACCTGCGTGATCTGCCCCAGAGGGTAGGTGGGTGGGAGGCCTTGGTGGCTGTGGATGCTGTAGCCCTGAATGGAGTAGGAGCCCTGTGGAGACGTGTGGCCGGGAGGCATGTTGGGTGGGGTGGGGGCCGACAATGGACCAGAGTGGTATAAAGACTGAGGCTGGGGGCCGGACTGGGCATTCTGCAAGGAGAGGATGAAGCTTTGAATGACTAATTAAGTCCAACAGTCATTTGCGGACTTTTTGCTGAGTTGTACGTTTAAGTCCAAACCTAGATTGAGAGTTTATGTTAAAGTCCTTCATTATTTTTACTTTAGCTTCTACATGAAGTTTAAAAAAAAAAAGTCAAGTATATTAACCCTTGTGCTATCCTAGGCACTTTAACAGTGGGAGTTGGGTCATCTAGACCCACTAGACAGTGCTCTGAACCTTTTTTCTTCAATGATTTGTGATCTTCACTGGTGTCCATGGATTACATGAAATCTTTCCACCTTTATCCACCTTTGTGGATAAAGGTGGATAAGGGTGGGGTCATCTAAGATAGCACAAGGGTTATGAGCAGGGGGTGAACGGTATGGAGTCAAATTAGGATCCGCTTACACTGAAAGAGCACTATCACTACTTCAAAGGAGGAATGACGCAGGCAGCGCCAATGGCAGACGCTGTTTTGGAGTGGAAATGACATCACAATAACCTTTATTACCCGATGTCAATCATGTCACATTGGCCAATGGGCTCAAAGCTCCACGTAAAATAAAAGAGCAGCTGTTACAAATAAACCTTTTTCATTTGGTAAAAGTGTGGGGTTTATAGTTTATTTTTTAATTTAAACTTTCAAATTTACATTCTTTATTAAATTTCAACATTTCTTTCGAGTCTAAAATGTTTTTTTTTTTATTTTTCCAATTTTATATTTCAATATTTCCCTCCCGTTTACATTGTGTACTTATGAGTTTAAAGGGGCTTTTACATTTAGATTTGGTACTTTCTCTTTAAGCGGATCCTGACTTGACCCCACACAGCAGGTGGTGCTTTCTGTACCTGTCCAGGGCTGGGCGCAGCGTGCTGCGGTGGGGGCTGGTTTCCCGTCGGAGTACTGGAAGGTTGAGGCTGATGAACGGCTCCTGAGTGATGAGTGAAGGACTGTGGAGCTACAAACAAACAAGTTTAAACAAGTTGTTTAAAAAACAACAACCTTTTAAAGTATTCTTTATTTAATCTTAATATTGGTCTCACCATAGATGCCTTGCTGTGGCCCTTGGGGTCCATCTCCCTGTGTAGGGAACTGAGGACCTCCAGGCGGTCCAAGGGCTTGAGGATGGGGACCCCCACCTTGACTTATCATCCTGGCTCCACTTTGTAGCATGGAATACATTGGCTATTAAAGATGAAAAAAAGTTAAATATTAGCTTTTTATCCACTCCTGGATCCAAAAAGAGTCCATGAACTTTTGAACACAGAATAAACCTTGAATGCTTGGCTAGCTCAAACACTGCAAATGAACTCAAAGATTTGACCTGTCCGGGGTAGGGAGTCATGGCTTGGATGACCTGCTGCTGGCTGTACTGCTGTGGATTGTACTGAAGGTAGGACTGAGGGTAGGGGGACGCCACCAGAGGAGCTCCGGCTGCTGATGCAGCAGCTTGCATTAATGCTGGAGCTGAAGTACCATGATCCGATCGTTGGGGAACCACTGGGCCTAGAGACAGGAAAACATGATCAATACAGAGGACACCTGAGGATAGCAGCATGACTGTGGGGTTCTTTTTTACATCATTCATACTAAAGGAATAGTCAAAATTTGGTGATATTGGCATGTAAATTAGATTAAATAATAATGGGGCAGATTTCTGGGGGGGGGGGGGGGGGGTTGCTGAGCTTTTACCTTTGTTCCTGGTGTATTTTCCCTGGTTGACTGGCATGGTGTACTGGTACATAGGTGGCTGAAAGAAAGAGGCTTTTAGAACAAAACCTGGAGCCTGTCATGTAAAAAAAGAACTACCGTAATTTCCGGACTACAAGCCGCTACTTTTTTCCTGCGCTTACAGCCTTGCGGCTTATTCAGTGACGCGGCTAATTTATGGATTTAATTGGCGGCTGCCATGTACGTACTTTCGAACTCAGTGAATAGTTTGAATTCTCTATCTAACACCAAGCACGAGGCATTTTTATTCAACACACCTCTTAGCAGCCAAACAGCATGGAGTTGACTTCAGGTCTTAGACACTTCAGTCATGGTTCAACAAAATGAAACACACATGCCCGGCCGCATCCCAGAATCCTTTGGGGCCACTAGACCCAACGTGCACGTGATCGCCGCTACATTATGATGAAGCTTTCAAGTTAAAAGCAATCGTTAAAAGCAGCGTAAAAAAGTCCACCGTCACCAACGGGTTTGGAAAAGCCGGTTTGCTGCGTGACGGAGAGAACAGCGCATGGAGTGAATTTACACTCCATTTACGGTTTCTAAGGAAACCGTAAAAGCGGAATTTTGCTTTGAAAAACTCACAGCCTCCGTGTGAGCTGGAGACATCTTCTCCTGCTGATTGAGCTGCGGGGCCGATGGCAGTCTGAAGGCTCCCACACGTAACAACGCATCCGCCCCTCATACACAAAACGTACAGTATTAAGTCCGATTGCTTTGCACAGAAACGATTTGCTCCGTTCACCGGCGCAACGGGGACGAAGTGCTCCTCCTTGAAGCCGCCCTGGCCAGAGGTGTCGGAGTAGATAGGAAGGGGAGACAAGGAGCGCGCGGGGCGGGAGCGGAGCGCAGAGGCGTCCGCGGAGTGCAGAGGCTTCTGAATTCTGACGCACGCGCCGCACTGAGGCGCTCGCTTTTCAGTCGCCGCTGCTTTATTTTACCGTTGTTTTCTAACCAGTCCTGTTACTCCCATAACGCTGCTGCGACACAAGCGGAAGGAGAGCTTTTCCCGTTCACCCCTCCATGCACTGCTGCTACTTGCTAATTCTTAAACACGTACAACAGAATGGCGAGCCGGGCGTTGGCCCCGCCTTTAGCCCCTAAGACTCATGGGAAATGTGGAATCGCGGATGTAAATTTCCTCATCATAACTGAGGGATGTAATGTTGATTATATGGTTACTGTTTGTAATTTTATGTTAGATACCTAGATTGTCAATAAGTAAAAAAAAAAATGAAATAAAAACACCATAACTGAGGGACTTGTGAACAGAATAGAGGTCCATGCTGTTTGACAGATGTCAATACACTCAAATACGTGACCCAGAGGCAAAACTGGCACCACCCACAATGTGCTAATGAATTGCACTCACCCTGGGATTCTGGCCGTGATCTGTCAGGATGACAATATCGGCTAACACATGCGCGGCTTGTACTCTGACGCGGCTTGTGTATGTATAAAAGCAGTCAAACACGTGAATATGGGTGGGTGCGGCTTGTAATCGGGTGCGCTTTGTAGTCCGGAATTTACGGTAACTACTAAAACAGAATCAAAGCAGATGTCTGATTTGAAGCTTTGACCAGAATCGAGGCTTAAAACAAGCGATTGTGTGGTTTTAGTGGCACAGGCAACACCTAACATCCCTTATTGTCGTACAAATCTTAAATGTTCCTCCTCGTTCTCTTCTCTTGAAGTGCATGATGGGAGGTGTGGAAGATGTGGCTCAGATCTTAAGGAAGAAGCTGGCGTACCTGCACAGAGTGGATCTGTGAAACATAGGAGAGGTAGGGGGGGTTGTAGAGGGGCCCCTGTGGGGGCAGAACGACCGGGCTTGGGGGGGTTGGCCGAGGTGGGGTGGGTGCCGTGTTGGGTTTTGTCTGTTTAAGAAAAAGAAAAAGCAGGTTTTAGGATGTCCTACTGCGTTTGTGACTCATATGGTGGGCTTTATAAATGTCGCTTTCAAATGAAAAATGCTTTGTGATTTAACAAAAAAAGAAAATTAAGAAGGATTCCAACAAACTGATATACACTCTATAAATATTTAATGTTAAAATAACACTCTTAGAAAAAATAATTCTCATAAACAAATGTTTTACACTGGCTTACCATGGACATCTGAGTTTTGATTGGGTTGAACTCTTTAGCATTCGGGTTCAAAGTTGACTTTTTCACTTGGCTAAAAATAAATAAGAAATACTTTTAATTACAAACAGATCCCATTTGCCTGTACGGTTGAAATGGTAGCACAAAGATAAACTCGTGGCTGTTTTTAAAACTCACTCGGCTACGCCTTCCGTCGGCTCCGTCGTGTCGGAGCGACCCTCGTCGCTCCCCGGGGTCCTGGCTGGCTGAGGGGTGGACGGAGATTGCCGTTCTGAAAGCGGGGCAGCAGCGCCGGGCCCTGCAGGAACGGCTGCGGTCGTGGCGTCCTTGGCTTGCTCCTCTGTGGGACCTGGTGACGGCTGGGGCTGAGGCTGGGAAGGACTGGTGGATGAAGGCTGCTGTTTGGGCTCTGGAGTCGGGTGAACGTCGGAAGCAGAGGATTTGGCGACACCAGATGGTGCAGCGTCGCCGACAGGAGGGGTTGATGCAGCTGGAGAACTAGGGGAGTTGGTACTGCTTCCACCCGACTGGAGCTAGAAATAAACAAACAGTGATAGAATATAAGTATTAGGAAAATTTACAGTTTTTTGTTTGCCACTAGAGTTTGGAATCGTTTTTTAAATGTTCAAAATAAAGTGCTTCATTAAACGACAAGTAACGAAAGCCTTACTCTGAAGTCTTTGCCGAATTTCCGCAGTTCTTCAAACTGGGATCTTTGCTGAACTGAAGGAGCTGCTCAAAGGAAGAAAAAGCAATAAAAATCAAGCTGATCCTCTCTCTCTCTCTTTGTCATTTTTTTTTTAATTATTTGGATTCTAAGTCCAGTAATGTGAAAGTTTTTCTAGTATTTGAAGTTTCTGTGTGTGCAGCAGACTCACCTTTAGTGGCTTTACTGTCCTCTGTGCTGCCGTGACTTTCTGCTGAGCGCTCCTTTGCAGCTGCAACCAGAATCTCATTCACTGTACAAGGAAGAGAACATTTGCTGAAATTTAGTCACATCTGACTTACTGTGAAGCCAGTTTTCCAGACATTATGGCACATCATTTGAAGTGACACAGATTATTCAATAAAGATTAATATTGAAAACCTATTCATGTAAAAGTTAGGAAATGTTGGTTCTGGATATCTATATGAATGAACAGTAATATAAAACTATGGCTGTAACAATAATCCAAATACTTGGATATTCATGACCTATTCTCAAAAATTTGAGTATGAATATTTGCGACGTCGGAGATCTGTGCTTCACAATGTCTCTCAATCTAGTAGAGTAAAAATACACTTCAGGTAACGTAATTATTGCTCTAAAATGCAGGATAACACAGGAAAAACTAAAACCGTATGAGCTACTGTCACCGGAAGTAAATCAATCTTTAAAGTGTCAGTCAAGATTCTTATTTACAGAGTAAAGCCATTAAGTATTTGGAAACAAACAAACAAACAAAAAGTACAGGTTACTAAAATAATAATAATTTTTAATATATATATGTATTAATTATGATAAAAATACAAAATACAAAATTTTGAACAAAAATACAATGTATAAAATGTAGGAATATTATGAAAATCTTGATCAATTTCCTCTTAAGATGGAAAGAAGACACTAAATATAAAAATGTGTTGACAACAAAACACTGTTGTCATTAAAGGGCTGAGTGTTTTCTAGATGTTTTACTCTTTATATAGGTGTTACCGTGTCTTCATTTACTATATTTTTGTCATTTATCCACTGAAACTGACGGAAAAAACTGTGAAGAACATTTTGAAATGATACAAAGCAGCAGTGATGTGTTATTTAAACTGAGGTTAACCAGGAAGTTAAACATTTGAGTGTGATGTTGTTTAAAGTGATAAATATGACTTCTCTCTTTAAAAATCTTTGTGATTTTATCTGCTATGTCTTGTTGATTCTGACCTCCAGTTCTAAAGGTATTAATTATGGTGTTTAAATTAATTATATTTTATACTTAATTCATCTTGTTAAAAAATACACATACAACAACCAATCACACATATTTAGATTAAATAGTAAGAATCGTGGTTTATTCTGTGATATTATAACACATAAGTTATAATATAAAATTCATAATATAAACATGATGCATAGATAGTTATCTAAATAAAAGAGAAGATAGATGGGGAGACATTACCATCTACAGGGAAGAGAGGAGCAGGGCCGGATGTTTTCTGGACAGGCAGAGGTACAGATGATGTGTCCAGATAAGGCGTGTCCTGGGAAGAGCCTGATTTTGGGGATCGAGACGCTATAAAAAAAACCAAAAAGAATGAAGGGAAATGTTAGGGTTCAGGAAAAACATATCAAAATTCTTTGAGAAAACAAATGGCTAGGAACTTCACCTGAGGACCCGGGGTGTGAGTTTGGGATGCGGTTTGTCCTAATTGTCTGTCTTTGGGCTTTTGGAGAAACTGAAAGACGCAGACATTAGCAGCATGCAGAGATCACACAGTGGTGTAAAAAAAAAAAATAAAAAACCTGAAACAATCCTTACCTCCATTGACTGGCCTGCCCACATCAGAGAGAGCCACTGGGAGGGAGTGGGAATGAGGAACTGAATGACCATGTGGAGCAGGCGGGCTGACTGGGGATGTCGCAGCGGAAGCAGAAGCTGGAGTTTGTACCGGTCCACCGGGAGAGGCGGGTGTGTAGGGACTTGCAGGACCAGAACCTGAGCCTGGGCTGGCGCTTCCCTGTGAGTGGTGGGGGCCGTAAGCTCCGCTGCGTCCTGAGAGAGGACTGCTTCTCTCTGAGGGGGAACCTCCAGGCTGAGGTCCAGCAGCAGGCGGTAAAGGTCTGGGGGACGAAGATGAGGAGGATGGAGGGGCGGAGCGGTAACCTCCGCTTAAACGGCTGTGTGGGGGAGGACCCCCCGGACCCCTCTCTGCTCGCTCTCGGTTCATCTCTCTGTGTCTTTGAGGTAATGGAATGTACTTGCCCTCTCTGATGGAAAATAACAACAATGAAGCTGCTTTAGATCACGTTCGTTTAAAGAACATCCTGTAAGAACCATTTAAGGAATAAGATTATCACACTTAAAGTAGCAGCTAGCTAAGTACTGCTGTCAGCAAACGGGACTCCTTTATAACAGAGAAGCTATTTATTATTTTGTCATTTTAAAAATAATAAAAGCTGTCAAAACAGATGCCTCAATAGAAGTACGTGGTCTCACGTCCAGCGTTTGAATGACAGATTTTGTGTAGCCCCCTTTCAAGGGTGCGGACCTCCAACAAGCGCTCTAATGGTTGGCAGGAGTGGTCGCCATAGAAGTGATGACTCAGACCAATCACTGCTTACCGACGTCACCTGGCTACAACATGACGACGCTCGCAACGTGAAAAAAGGCCGAGTAGAAATAAAAAAGCTTCAATCTAAAGAAGTGTTTTGCTGAATTAGGACTTGTTAATATGATAATTTACAAGTGTCGAGGAATGCATCTTTTGTGAAGAGTAGCTTGTTGAATTATTTCCGTTGCCACAGCGGCAAGTTTCCAGACTTTATTGGCAAAAACGTAGAGAGCGTACAAGTCTCATTAATGCTTTCGAGATTTATATTCAAAGAGAGAAATTGATTGTTTGGTGGGGGAGGATACATTCTCTAAAGTGTCAGGATAATTATTCTTATTTGAGGGAATCCTTATGCTTTTAGTTATATATTAAAAAAGTATTAATTGCAAAATTATCTTCTCAAAAGAAAAATACCATAGCTGTGAGAGAAAGCCAGCAGATAAGTGATAGTTTCATTTCCCTTTAGACGTTTCTACATTTTTTGTGGAATTATGTTTTGTGCACAATTAAATAAAATGTGGTTTTTGAGATGCTGTTAAAACCTTGATTACCTCAAATAGAATGGGGAGAAATTGGAAAAACCCCTGCAAATAAAATCACCTTTGAAAGTCACCCTAGTAATCAAGCTCCATGATGATCTGCCTGAAAGACCTTCTACTGTCCTCGAATCTCACCTATTGCTGGCTCCAGGACTGTCTCTGCCTCTTTCCCGCTCTTTGTCGCGGGGACTCTCGCGGCCCCGCTCTCGATCGCTGCCGTCTCTCATCACAGAACTGAACTTCTCTTCTTCAGTTTTGCCTTCATCGTTTTCCAGGCCGACGCGATGGCGATACTGGGGGCTTGACTCGATCTCACTAGCCAATCGGGCAGCTCGGGCCTCCCTTTGCCGATAGTTCTCAGAGTTTCCCCTCTCCAAGGGAACACTAAAAGAGACAACATGTAAAAAAAGAAATATTAATAATACAATTAGCAAGAGTGACTTTATGCTGGATGTAGAATGTTACAATTAAAGCCTAAAAGTCACACATTACTTTGTACTAAAAGTATCAGAGGTTAGAAACTAACATATTTCTGAACACTGTCAGTATTAAAAATCATTAAAAACACATTTGAACTCTGAAAAAGATGGCTTTAGGATGTTTTATGCGTAACAAGACAAAATAGAAAAATCTGCTGTGAATTCTGGCTTTTGATCGTCTCTGAAGAGCAACACCAGCAAGACTTCGTCTTCATCATTATTATATTGAGTTTCAGACACTTATTTTTCTATCCAAACAAACCCTGGAGATATGAACAACACTACAAGAAGATATTTTGGTATAATTTCATCTTGTTATGACGATGGAGGACATGCAATATCCACTTTAAAGCTTTCAAAAGTCAGATTTTTGACAGATCGCAATGTCCTGACGTAAATATCCTAAATAAATAAAACCCGACAGATGCCATTTATGCAGATAACTCTTAAATCAAACCAAAAAAAAATGTGTTTTCACAATATATTCAAAATGTTTGACAAACTCATTGTTTCTTTTTAAGTGTCAATCATAATTGTCTTCAACATCTTTTATGATGGACCAATTTCATAGTTATTAAATATACAAATTATATCTTTTATTGCCTACTTGTAAACATATCAGGGGAATCCGAGCTATGACTTACGTATACATGGAGAGGCTGGAATCATACGTTGACGTGACGCCATATTTCACTTCATTGTAACGAAACATCTCATTGGCATCCCAGCCATTAGACTAAAAAAATAAATAAATAAAAACACATTAGTTTGAAGACGACAGTTAGAAGATGGGCTGCAGGTAGAGAGTGTGACGAGCATGATTTACAAAAGAGAAAGGCTAACTTACTGTATCATTTTCCAGATCGTAATTCTCCCCATTGCTGTCTCCTCCCTCCCATCTCTGTAAAACCTTCTCTTTGTGTTCTCCATTGATGCGGTTGGAGCTAATGGCCGTGTCTGTAAAAGTGTCTGGGGTCGAAAGAAAGAAAATTACGTCAAAAGTGATCCGCAACTCCCAAGCTTTATTGTTGCTTTGCAGCTAAATGAGTAGTTAGTAGCCGAACTTTGTAACAGACGCGTGTCCGTACCTCTGGTGGCATAGTTAAGATCCACATCCCTGCAGATCATGGTGACTAGATCAGAGGGACTGAAGATCATCGTCTCTGTGATGTCCTCCCTCCGCGGTGGAGCTGCTGTCGACCCGTCATCATCAGGACCGCGTTTGTGTACAGCATCCACGGCCAACTCACACTAAAGCATTTTAAAGACAGCAGAACTTTAAAATGATTGCTATACATCAACCTTAAATAAACTTATTGCAAAAGAATAGTCCTAATCATGTTTTTGAAGCAACAAAGCAATTTCTGGCTAGCCAAGAGAAGCGTTTTACCCGGGAGCTGAGAGTCTTGAAAATGCCTTGAAAAACATTGCCATTCTTCACTCTTATGTCACAGGTGGACCCCTGCAAGCGAGAGAGAAAACTTATCCACTTTTAGATTCTTTTTCTTAATTATTGTCACGCAAAAAAGTAATATTTGGGTTAAAATAACTCCTTTTGGTCCCACAGATCTTTCTAAAGGGGTAAATTTTGGTCCGGTCAAAGGGTTTTGTGAGCAGTGTAATTAAGTATGAAAAAATAATGTACAAATAAAATTAAACAGGTAGCAAAAGTCAAATTCTCAGTTAACTTGGAGCAACCTGGCATAATCCAAAACATAAGAGAAAACTATAATAAAAAAAAAAACTTAAATATAGAAATATTTCCACACGTTTTGCTTGAATAAAGCCACAATTTCACAAAGATATTTTAGGCAATAATCTAAACAATTTACCACAACAGCTGTGAGGAAATGAAGCATTCTAGCATTGTTGTAGACTCCCTCAAAGACCTGTAAAGGAAAAACAGCCATTATTTTAGTAAAACAGTGAGCATCAAAATTAGAAAGAACATTTTTGGTTTACCCCGGAGGTGAAATTGCAAAAATCACTGAATACTCTCTTTATGCCAACACAGAACTCTTTGACTCAACAGAACTTTAACTCATTAACATGACTTTTCGTCACAGGTTGGCATTTGTCGCTCACAGGATTTTGTTAACCTGTTTTCCCAAATGCAAAACTAATGTTTCAACATTCATTGGATGATTTAATTCCCCATCTTTTTATGGTCTAATGTGGAGCAAAAGATTTCTAACTGATGAGTATTTCTGATAGATGACACTCACAGGAGTTGCCTGGAATGATGGCTTTGCAGAGGCTCGATTCCTGGAAAAAAAAAGGAATTGTTTGAAAGGTTGAAATATAGTTGTCTTCAAAGAGTTCACCGAATCTGTAGCTTAGTTAAATGTTGGTAGGCTTGCATATAGTCTATTCTCTTGATTTAATTTGATAGGGGTGTAGCGATTTATTTTAACGATTCAATTCATATTGTGATTTGTGGTTCCTGATAAGAGTCATAGTTGATATTGGTTTGTTTTAAATGATCAGATTCACTGGCTGATTTTAATCCAGGACGTCATAAACCTAAATAAATAAATAAATAAACACCTGGGTACTAAAAAGTGCAAATAATCCAGATTGTTTGTATTTCCTGCTAGATGATTAAATGCAAATGAAATATGTGTACAAAAAAACAAGTAAACCAGAGTTAATGGCACATCCATTCATATTTTTGCTTCATAAAGTTGAGCCCACTGATTGTTTTTCTTTACAAAAATAATATACGGAGCATTATTAGAAGATTATACCACACTTTGTGGTAACTAACACAATTCAAAGTGTTTCCACAGGCATTTGAATTTTTATTTAACAAAAGAAAGACTAGTTATCTTTCGATCTGGCCATTTAAAGGCGTTTTAATCGATGTGAGAGAAACATTTAGCTTTTATGCCAACGTGGAACTGCGTTACTACTGCCAGGTACAAGTGTTACAAAACGAAGCCACATTGACACTAGAAAACGTCTTCAAAATGCACACCCGAGTGGCTGGTCTGTTAGGTTTACGCGTAAGTTTACTTTTAATGTTTTGTTATAGATAAATATTCAAAGTCGAGATATTTGTCGAAAAGGGATCCTCTTTCTGACAATCCGACACAACCTAACCGCGACTTGCTGTTTGGTGCTTTCAACACACTTAGCCCCACCTTTCTGGTTCAGCTAAATCAGAATAAAGCCTTCTTGTTTGTCCATCCCTGCTGTCAATCACTAGACAATTAATGCAATTGGTTTAGAAAGCAGCTCTGTTTTGAGAGCCACGCCTACTGGTACGCTGCGTTTTAACCGGTAGGCCTTCTAAACACCAGAGAGAATCCTCGGCCTGTCCTAAGGAGGGACACCGAACGGGCCTACCTTCCAGCGGGTGTCCTGCTGCCGCTGTTCATCCCGCTGACTGGCGAAGACATACCGCCGGGCCCCGACGTTCCGTTAGACGTCTTTCTCCCGCCTGCGCCAGGCTGCTGTTGTTTTAGCATTGCGACGCACAAGGCTTAGACAGTACCACTTTATTAGCCAAACCCAATAAACAGGGTGCCTTCCAACGTAAAAATACTAACAAAACCAAATTTCCTTGCCTATATATCACCTATCGTAATAAGCAGAAAGCCGGTCCAACCTTAAAGACCGGCTAGTACTGCTAACAAATATCGACTGTGGCCTAAAATATTAAGGCAAAAAAACTTGAATTAAATACAGGATATACTTAGCCTCTTACCACCAAATATATTTACTTTAAAACCACAAAAGTAAAGTCCAAACTAATACCTAAAACACACTCGGTTCCGTGTAAATATTTAGCGATAGCAACAAGCTAAGTTAGCATTAGCTTTGATCCTCAAGCTCACTTCGAGTGCCTGCCTTCCTTCCTTCGGGATTTACTTTCTTCCCTCCGTCTCGTAACCTTAGCTCCGACGCCGCTGACTCTTCGGTTGAAAAGTTAGTACTTGGCGTTATTGTCAGTTTCCTTACGAGGTTTCAGTTATCAGGCTTCTTATTGAAAACCTGCTGCGGTCGGTCAACACCACCTTTCGGTAGGCTCACTTGACTCAATCCGCGCTCGGCTGACTGGAAACCGGCTGGAAGGGGGAGGGGGCAGAGATGTGCTTTAGCACTTTTGACCTACTACTGCGAGCGGGTACACGGAGTAATTTCTGCACTGATTCAGATTCATTTATTTTAAAATCACAATTTTCTGTCACCAAAGCAGGGGGTTTGATCTGTACACGTGGCAGTATCTACACAAAACACGTTGCTTGTAAAATGTGGCATTTAATATTATTATTATTACACATTTTTAACTCCGCTTTTCCTCATTTTAACAACAGTGACTGCACTTTAACTTTATTTTATATGATTTATACATAATCAAAAACTTTTAAGGACATATTGCATAAAGATGCCAAATTTTGGCTGCGCCTGGATTAGGGGTATTACGGTTTTCAGCTTCAACCATCATGGCGGCGCCCGGGAAGATCATTGGGCGTTTTGTAATTTTTCTTAAAAAAGGCTCTTTGTTTGTCTTTTTCTTAATTTAAAATTGGATAGTTATTATTGACATATTTCTTTTAATAATCAAGAAACTGTAAGTCCTTTTTGTATTTGGGGGATATCATTTATAGTGTGAATAGTATGTAAAAGTATAACATGTGAGTAATAAGCTTAGATCTATAAGAATTGTTGCTCTTATCAGGTCAGTCTGCTGTTATACTGAAGTGTATTATTACTTATAACATTGCCATAGAAGATGTCTGGGGAGAAAAGCAGTTTTGTTGAACTTTTTAAGTGTTTGAGTCTTATTTTGACAGGTATGGATCACACATGAAGCTCCAACCTGTGCGGATGATCCATTCTCTGGTTTCCAGGTGCATCAGTCACCTGTCCAGACAGTGTTATGATGTCATTGTGGTGGGTGGAGGTCATGCAGGGACCGAGGCGGCGGCTGCTGCTGCGAGAATGGGAGCTGAGACGCTTCTGGTCACACAGAAAACACACACAATTGGTAGGATTTTATGAACAAAAATGTATCTTAAATTCTGAGCAGCTGGACGCATATGGATTGTTCCTACTTGATCAATGTTTTACCAGGTGCGCTGTCCTGTAACCCCTCGCTGGGAGGAGTGGGGAAGGGTCACCTTGTCAGGGAGGTAGATGCTCTGGATGGGTTGTGTGGACGAGCTGGAGACTGGGCTGGGATTAATTTCTCCATCTTGAATCGGAGAAAGGGGCCCGCAGTGTGGGGGCCGAGGGCTCAGCTGGACCGCCAGCGTTACAGGGAATTCATTCAGGTATTATACACATACTAATAATTGTCAGATTGACTTTAAATGTCATGACAGACTTATGTGTTTTTCTGCAGGGTGAACTGCAGTCCATCAGTAGATTGACAGTCCTGGAGGGCTCTGTGGAGGACCTACTGGTGGCAGAACCAAATCCAGATGAGCCTGGCAGCCACAGAGTAACTGGGATAAGTTTGGGTATGCAGCACACACATATGACACTAGAATCTGAGAGTGGATAAATTACATTATTTTATTTCTCTTTTTACTGTCAAAATTAGAAAATGTCCTCAACCCAATCACCGCCAGCTCAGTGATTCTCACCACTGGTACTTTCTTGTCTGGATCCCTTTTCGTGGGCCAAACCACGTCTCCTGGGGGTCGGATCGGAGACGCCCCATCGAGTGCTGGGCTGTCCCACACCTTGAAGGAGAGACTGGGGCTCAGAGTGGGCAGGCTTAGAACTGGTACCCCACCTCGGATCGTGAAAGAGTCTGTCGACTTTGCACTGGCGGAGCTTCACCCACCTGACAGACATCCGACGCCGTTCAGTTTTATGAACACACACACTCGCTGTAAGGTAATGTCAAACAAGAAGGACCCTCTACGGGATTATTATCAATATTGTGTGTGTAGTTAGCATCAGTAAGATTCATCTTATTGCTGCTAGGCTGAGGAGCAGGTGCCGTGCTACCTGACCTACACCACTCCTGGTGTGGAGAGGGTGGTGCAAGAGAGTCTTCATCTCAACTGCCACATACAGCAAGACACCAAAGGTCCCAGGTACACAAGCATGCAAAAGCCCCGTTTGGCTTAATGCCGCTGTTCAGAACAGCTCAGACTGATTTTTTTGTTGTCACTGGAAGGTGAATTTACATGAAAAAAGACTCAATCCCCAAAAATTTTAAAATAAGGAGATTTTTGTTTACTTTAAAGTATGTGACGAGCCAATCTGAAGCAAAATTATGCATATTTCTGTGAACATGTGGCTGATGCTTTGAGGACTTTTTGTCCTCTCTGTCACAGATACTGCCCTTCCATTGAATCCAGAGTGCTGCGCTTTCCAGGCCGGAGTCACCAGGTCTGGCTGGAGCCTGAGGGAGTGACCTCCGACCTTCTGTACCCACAGGGTCTGTCCATGACTATGCCCCCGGAGATGCAGCTCCGCCTCATCAGGGAAATCCCCGCCTTGCACAGAGCTGAGATTCACTCTCCGGGTAGGCAAACACGTGGAACAAACCTCACCTCCTGTGCCTCGTGTGCAAGGAAACTTCTAAATCCTTTTGTTGTTTTCAGGTTACGGTGTGCAGTACGACTATGTCTGCCCGACTCAGCTGAGTTCTGCACTGCAAGTGAAAACCACTCAAGGTCTCTTTTTAGCCGGTCAGATAAACGGAACGACGGGTTACGAGGAGGCCGCTGCACAGGTAGCCGCCGCGTCTCACAGAGTTACCAAACACATTCTGGACAGGACTTGTGTCACATAAAAATACTCTCATACACAATCAAATTGGGAAAGGTGGTTAAAAAATATAGATATCCCATCCAAATTCAGTTTTACTGTCTGCCTGAACCACTGCTGGTGAATTATGGGATTTAATTAAAGACCCGCTCCGATGAAAATGGTCTTTTTGGAGTTTTCTAACATGTTCTTAGCGCATTTTTCTCATGATGGAGGACATACATTAAGAAGATTCTGCTTGAAATGGCATCTCTGAGTATTTTTTTATTCATATTGTTGTGAATCAAAGCGGACAAAAAAAAATGCAGTTTGAAAAAGAGCTTATTTGTGACGTAGAAAACATGGTGGGCGGGCCTCCAGCTCCCTCCTTTGAGCACCTGGGAGTGGGGTGGGGAAGTGGGGCGGTGTTGCCAACGGTCCCGCCCTCAACTCAGAGGCAAATTTCTAATGAACCACCCCCGCTCTGCCGAAACTATGTCCTAGAAAAACGTAAAAGGTTTTTTGATTTAGGCTAAAGTGGCATAATCACAACCAAAAGACCACTGGGAAGTCTTTTAAAATAGATCGGAGTGGGACTTTAAGTGAGAAGAAAACCAGTCCTCAATGGAACGTTCCTCATGTCCATGCAGGGCTTGTGGGCTGGGGTGAACGCCGCCTGCCGGGCGCTCTCTACGCCTCCGGTGTCGCTGTCCCGAACAGAAAGCTACATCGGAGTTCTCATAGACGATCTGGTCAGCAGAGGCGTTACAGAGCCGTACCGCATGTTCACCAGCAGGGCGGAGTTTCGGACCTCTCTAAGACCGGACAATGCTGACCTTCGTCTAACGCCAAAAGGTACTTCCACTACCCCAGAAATGTACCTTTATTTTAATATGAACTTCTGGACTTATATCAAAAAGGTTTTGCAACCTTCAGAAAGTTAGGATTTAAGGAATTAAAAAATCCTGTTTTTTCAAATTTGATTGAATAATTTCCAGACGTATTGCTTGGTGGTGGATCAATAAATCACCCAGCCTACACAGTTACCCTGGAATCAATCCCTATTATGTACTTAAAATAAAAAATGTGTCTTAACTCCACTGAATCTCTGAAAAAAACATTGTTTTAAAACATTTTCTAGATCTTATCAAGGTCAGGTTGAAATATGAAAGCATTAAAGAGATGCTGGGTTAATGAAAACAGTCATATTTAGGCTTCGCCTGTTTTCAAATATTAGATTAAAACACCAACAAATGAAATATGTTCATGTCTGTGATTTACAATTTTTAAATAAAAGTTAGACAAATAATTGTCTTTTTTCCCCAAACCCCCTTGTCCTAGATGTTATCTAATCCAATCCAACTTTATGTTTAAAGTACTTTTTATACAACAGTAACCCAAAGGGTTTTACAGAATTAAATCAAATAGAAACAAAATTATAAAATAGACAGAATGCCCTAACCCTCTCGAGCCCCTCCCACCCTACATATCTATCCATCCTTCTTCTTCCATTCATCCGGGACCGGGTCGTGGGGGCAGCAATCTAAGATGCCCAGAGACTTCCCTCTCCCTAACCATGTCCTCCAAGCTCCTCTGGGAACGCCTGGAGGCCCCCCCCCTAGGCCAGCAGAGAGACGTAGTCTCTCCAGCTTGTCCTGCCAAACCAGAGACCCGAGCCACATCAACTGGCTCCTGTCGATGTGGAGGAGCAGCGGTTCTACTCCAAGCTCTCTCTGGGTGACCAAGCTTCTTCCTCTATCTCTAAGGGAGCGCCCAGCCACCCTATGGAGGAAGCTCATTTCAGCTGCTTGTATCCGGAACCTCGTTCTTTTGGTCATGACCCAGAGCTCACGACCATAAGTGAATACTGGAACAAAGATTGACCAGTAAATTGAGAGCTTTGCTTTCTGGCTCAGTTCTCTTCACCGCAACGTGCGGTAACAGCAGACACCGCACCGATCTTCCATCAGTCATGAAAAAGATATTTAAACTCCTCCACCTGGGGCAGGAAATACTCCACCCACTGAGAGTTGGCAAACTACCTTTCTCCGGTGGAGAACAATGGTCTCAGACCTGGCGGTGCCGACCATGACCATCCCAGCCGCTTCACACCCTACATAATGAAACATAAAACAACATGTGCATAAAACTAAATAGAAATAGAAACTAAAATAACACAAAGTCAAAGCGGAGATTGACAATCAAATAAATAAATAAAACTGGAAAGGTGAAAATCAAAAGTATAAAGTTTAGTCATAAAAAACAATTGACCCCGGTCTCACACAGGGTTTCATACTGTAAAATCATTTCAGATAAACATGAAGGCCCATAAAACCTTTATAAACAATTGGTTCTGTTTGAAACCTCCATGTCGTTTTGTTTTGTCAGGTTATGAACTGGGATGCGTGTCCCCTTCACGCTACCGAGAAGCCATGCGAGTGCAGCGCAGCCTGCAGGACGCCATGGCGGCCCTGCAGGCCCTCACTCTGTCCACCGCCAGCTGCAGGGAAAAGCTCCCCGATGTCCGTGTGAGTGAGTCCAAGAACGCAGCGCTGACGTGAGTAGCGTGTGGAAAAATTGACATTAAAGACAACATAAAAACCCAAATTCACTCCCGTTTAAAAGCAACATGACTTTTTTTCTTATGGGATTCTGCTTCTCAGTGGGATGGAGCTGCTGCAGTATAAGGAATTATCGTTTGAAACGTTGGCATCCGTCTTCCCGGAGCGTCTTTCGTCCTACTTGGAATTCTCACAAAGACTCAAGATAGAAGGTTTTAGTTTTTAAGAATAGAGGAGCTTTTGTTGAATAGCTGCAGGAGTTGTGTTTCTAAGCCATAGGACTGTGTTTTTCTCTGAAACCGTTCTGTTTCTGTCACACAGCTGTGTACAAGCCTCATTGTGACATAAACAAGAAAGAAATTGAGAGGATCCAGAAGGAGGAGAAGATGTTTCTGCCTCAGGACATCGACTATTTCTCTCTGCCGGCGTCTTTGTCTCAGGAAGCCAGAGAGATCCTGGACAGAGTTCGACCGACCACCGTGAGTCTGCACTCTGAAAGACCCGCTCCGATCATCTGCTGAGTTATTTGAAAGGCGGTCCCAGTGGTCGTTTAGTTATGATTATGCCGTTTGTAGCCGAAAGCGAAAAACCTGTGACCTCTTCTAGGAAATAGTTTCTGCAGGGATTTATAAGAAATTTGCCTCTTGAGTTGTAGGCAGTACCTTTGGCGCAAAGCAACCCCGCCCCCTTTCCCCTTTTGATTTCTGTGTAACAAATACAAATACATAAAACACCCTTTTCATCGGAGTGGGTCTATAAAAGAATAGAAGCGATCACTTTTCTTTCGTTTATATAAAACCACAACGTGAAAAATAGGAATGACTAATGAATTCTCTTTTCCTGTCCTCCAGCTGGGTGCTGCTACTCGTCTGGAGGGGATCACTCCTGCTGCAGTCGTCAGTCTTTACAACTATGTACAGTTTGCAGAGAAAAAAGGAGGAACTGGTCAACAGAAAACAACCAGATCTAAATGAAAATAAAAGAAAGCTTTGTGCAGGAGAGCCGGTTTCCCCTCAGAGAGTCAAAGACTTTGTGATCATGTGTACTTTTCTGTAAAATGATCTAAACAATAAAGGACAGTTAAAAAATATTTTATTCCATTGTACTGTGAAATGTGCATTTTTGGAAACATTTTCAGCAGAATCAGAGAAACGTTGACACCTTAATGAACGGTAAAATGTGTCCTGCTCTGCTGCTAACAGCTGAAGAATCCGAGTCCTGTTAGCAGCATCACTGTGAACAGAATGAAACTCTTTCCGCCCTTCCAACTGCAGCTTCCTCCAGTTATAAAGTGTCCGTCCAGCTCAGCTGTCCCTCTGGTGAAAAAGTCAAACGGAAACTTCCAGTCAAGCTGAGGTGAACCTCTTGGGGCTTCTGGGTAAACTGTGGTTTCAGTGAACGTGACTTTGGTCGTCAGGGTGAGCGATGACACGGGACACTTGATAAAACAGACAGTGTCACAGGTAAAAGAATGCTAAAAAAAAAAATAAGTAACTTTTAAAATATTTTGTTTGATGTACCTGAACGGTTTGACACTGGAACAGGTATTTAGCTCCTAGAATGTAGTTCTGAGGAAGGTCCGTGAGACCCTGGCGAGCCCACAGCACTTGGATAGACAGAGAGTTGGGGAGGATGCATCCAAATTCGCATGATTCCTGTAGGAAGAAATCAAAAAAGAAGATAAAACATTGACCTGTTTTTATTATTTCCATCATCCTAACCAGTACAAAGACCAAAGAAGTCATCCTGGACTTCAGGAGGTGCAAAGGTGTTATCCCCCCGTTCCACAAAGCGTCTAAAACTTCACCTTCCTGGGCATCTAAGCGGACCTCACTTGGTCTTAAAACACCAAGATCATCCTAAGGAAAACCCATCAACATTACTGCTGAGGGAGGCCTTCTACGGCTCAGCCATTGAGCCCACTCTGTGTTCCTGTGGCAGAGTGACCGGCATCATCAAAGACTACACCCATCCAGCCTTCCCCCCTGTCCAACTTACCCCCCCGGCAGACGCAACTGGTCCATTAGGACCACCCGACTGAAAATAAGCTTTTTTTCCACAAGCAATGGCTTTATTAAACACCCACAAATACAAGCCACACCCCACTCGATGACACACACTCCCCCCTCGTCTGTAATTGGGTTCCTGTTTTTTTTTAATTTTATATATTTATTCATACTCTTTCTTTGAAGTTTATATTTAGCATTTTTGCACCCCGAATTCCTTTGGTGTCTTCGTACCTCCCTGTCTCAAGCTGCTCTAATTCAATATTGTAATGACAATAAATGAAGGATTCTGATTACTCCTTAGGTGCAAAGTCACCAACAGAGGAAAATGCTTCTTGGTTTACAAGTTTCCACAGAGGATTTTGCAGAAACGGTACCACAGTAACCTTATTTTAGCCAATCTGAAGGTTACCTCTGTGCTGACGGGACACTCCTGCACAATGACCCTCGTCCAGTCTGGCTGGGAGCCGGAGTTCATGGCAATCACATCAGGGGCGGCAAATCCTCGCAAGACCCAGTAAATCTGGGACTGCAGCTGGGAGCAATTACTTGCAGGGGAACTAGACGACACATGGAGAGAAGTTGAGGAAGAACATTCATGGGGGGACAAAATATGAAAAAACCTGATTTGATCAGAGCCGAAAAAGGAGACAAATGAAGTTGGCCCACGTGAATTTGCATCCACTGATAGTGTTGTGTGTGAATAGGATGGGCATTCTTCTGCTGAGGTCGGAGGAACACTCCCCGGCTGCTGAAAGACCTAGAGATGTAACCTGACACGGCGTCAAGGAACCATGCTGCTTAATCAAAATAACCAAAAAAAAGAAACGTTTTTTTTTTTAACAGTTGTTTTTTTTAGTGAGGATACAGATTGGACCTCTCCATTAAAGCGACCATTGACAGTAGATCCAACTTTAAGTCCCACAGCTGGTTTTGTCCTCCCCAAGGTGGGGCTTGGTGTGGCCAGCTGCAAGTCATTCACGGCTCGGTTAGTTTCAGTTTCTCCAGCTGGAGGCAGAATCTGCAGCCTGGAAGGCGTACCTGGAAATGGACGGAGTGGGTCTGCAGGAAGAGCTGATCGAGACCTACGTCAACCAAGTCCGTGCTCACGGTCGCGTACTTGATTTCACCGCTTCCTGTGTAGCCGATGACAAACGTCACCTGCAGGGCAGCCGGAAAAACAAAAGCAAAACAAAAATCAGAGTGAAGCGTTGTTGTTTGACACAAAGTGTGTGTTGGGATGCGTTTGTGTGCTTACTCACTTTTCTCACCACATTTGTACAGGAGTCGTTTTGTTTGGCTGGTGCAGGCCAGTCAGCCTGTGGAACTACAGGGATCTGCAAACAGGTGGGGGTTGAGCATTTGCTATGAAACCACACAAATAAAATGTTATAATTATGGACGATTGTTTTTCTATTGACAACTTTGTGGAAAAAGCAATAATAACCAGCACTCTATTCAATGTACATGTATGAGGATGTGTGACGTGAACAGTCAAGAATCTGAGATTACATTCTTACCAGAAAGTCTAGCATTGGTGCCACACTCTCTGCTAGAGGAATCTGTAACAAAAATAACAAACAAGTTGGAATCTCTGCTGAGAAAAGACCTAAACGCTGCATTGACGCTTTTAGCTCGCTTGAGCTTAATGACCTTGATCAGATGTAGGTCTGAGAAGTAAGAGCGGGCGCTGAGATTCGGATCTGTGGAGCAAGAGTCCAGAGTCACCATGCGGGAGCAAGATGAGGAAGCAGATCTCAAAAACCCTGCAGGAGGAAAATAACACACAAATGCAAGAGAATGCACATTAGTCTCAATGTGCTGCTATGTTTAAATTCATTTCCAGATAAAAATCACAGTTGAATTTGTGTTCAGTTTGGTACTTCTTATTAATAAATCTAATGTTATCCTGATTTAACAGCATTATTAACGTCCTTTTTGTAAGATTTTAGAGGGCTGCAACTCGCTGTTTCCTGTTTTCCACTTGATATAAATACCTTTCACAATAAAAGTCCTTTCATCAGTTAACAAAAACTGAATTATTTTAATTTAAATATGACATCAGAAGTCGAACGAAAGAACACATTTGATGTAAATATATCTTAAAATTACATATTCATTGTAAAAGAATAGTCAATATTCAATTTTTGCAACATCTTGCCTTCAGAATTGTCATTACAACTAATTTATCTACTTTAAAACAGTCAGATTGTAGCTTCTCTTGCAGAAAACTATGTGAATTGACCCCCTTTTAATAAACACCTTTGCTTTGTGAACTCACTTGCAGGGTTTCGGTTGATGCAGAGTGTCGACACCGTCCCCGCAGAAGGCTGACGGAGGACGCTTCGCACAGAAGAGTCCAGGAAATACGTCTGGATAACGTCATCAACCTGCAAAACCATGTCCCAAATAATCAACGCATCCTTAAGGCTGACTTATTATAAGTGAGTAAAAACCTTTCATTATGCGATTACCCGGTAAAAATCTCTTTCATGACTGATGAACGTTTGACCTGGAGCTGAGAAGTGGTAGGAGTTTCCTAAAACTGGACGTCCACTAACTGCTGGGACAGACTTAGGAGGAACATCTGCTGGGAGGAAAAATATTTTGTGCTGGTGGGTAAACCTTATTTCTTGCATTTTTTTAAATAGATGTACATTTATTTTGCTTTATATTCAGTTTACTAACTGTCATTTTGGACACAGAAGAAGGAGTCGGTCACAGTGACGAGACGAGAATCCATGTTGGCTTTGAACATGAGCCATTTCTCAATGCAGACTCCTAGACTGGGAAATAAAACAAATGAAACGTGATCACGTCTCCAAGATGAACCATCTAGGACTTGGAGAAAATAAACGCCTACGTGACTGCTTGTGGGCATCCACGGAAGACGGAGCTCAAGTTGGCAACACCACAATCTGTGGTGTCACAACAGCAGCCAATGTCACAGAAATCTGTTGTCAGGTCACAAAGACAACCTGAGAAAATAAAAACAAGAACTAATTCAATGGGAAAGCGTGTTTTATTCATATCTTTGCAAGACTTCAGTATTTTTACTTTTTTTTTTTTTATTTCAAAATAGCAAAAAAAAAACCTCCTGATTTAAACATTTAAGGGACAGGATTTGAGTTTAAATAATTCAGCATAGATGGCAAAAAATTTGTTTTATTTTGTCAAAGCAAAATTGTCTTAAATTTTTCTTTTATTTCTCTGATTTCTTTTTGTACTGATATTTTTGAGATTCTTGTTTGAATTTATTTTATTTTATTGTGATTTAAATAGTTTTAAAAACTGTCTACACTAAAAGCGTAAAAATGTTGACTAATTAAATCGATTCGCACTTCGAAAATACGAAATAAATCAACCAAATTTGGCGATTTTTTAATTAAACTAATATGTTGTATTTATTAATGCAAACCTGTTTAGTATTTGTTTTTAACATAAAAAATCCTAATTCTGTCAATCAATACTGCAACTTCATTCAGTAGAAATGTTTTATTTTTTTAAATTTGCTTTATGAATAGAAAAATTATTAAATGTATGATTTCTATTCAAACTTGTAGATGGAAATAGGTATTTTAGCAGCCATTTCCAGCCTCAAATTCTCCAAAGGCCTTTGAATTTCTCTGCCTTTGCTCTGCTTTGGGCAGAAATTCTGCAACCTCTAACAGCAAAAGAGCCATTTGGTTCAGTTTCTTCCTGAAACAGCGAGAGCCGCAACGTTTAGAAATCCTATAGAAAAATAGACTTTATTGATGTTTTTGTGGTCATTTATCAAATTTAGCTTTTAACATTTACGATCATTGAATTATAATAGTGCTATGTTCTTATTTTAACTTCTATGACAGCAGCACAGACAAGTTCCTTTCAAAATAAAATACACCCATGTCAAATAGGATCCTGCTGTAGTGGATTTAGTTGAGCCAAAAATAAAAGAAAGCCAAGTCAAATATGGGATTTTCTGTCATGATAGTGCGCTTTTTCTCTACTTACTGTCAAATATAAATATAAATCCAATGTCTTTAAGAAATCTATAGGTTACATTTAAATGAAATTAACTTTACCTCTGAACAGCAGACAGATGTAAACATTTCTGACACGGTGAAGTAAACTTTTTACCATCAAGTAAGCTGACATGATGTTAGAAATCTTAATGTAAATGACAGCATCTAAGTAACTGTAACTAAAAAAAGGAACCTAAACTCCCAAACCATTCAATATTTAAATAGTTAGCATTTTACTCAAAGCCAAAGAGGTTTGGGGCTTCTTGCACATCGTTGCAACTTGGTTACCCTGTAAAGCAGGCTGAGTTGTGCTCTGGACGGTGGTCGCGGTTGGAGCCCCGGTGAAAGCTGACTCAGACACGGACAGCGTGGACGTTACCGTCACCGTGGAGTCTGGAGTGGGTTGCGGTGACACCCCCTCCGTGAGTCCGGCTGTGACGGACTCCGTGGTTCCAGACCCGCCCGGAGCTGGAGTAGCTGCGCTGAGAGGCTCCACATTTGTTGGGGTGTTAGTCACAGCAGAAGCTAGTCCAAGCTCCGTGGCCGCGTGAAGTAAACGTGCACACAAAACAACACATATGGGGAATAAACAGAGGTTCATTTCGCCACTAGAGACATGGCGCAGTTATCTAAAATTGTAAATGTATATATATAATATTGCTGCTACTTTTAATCATTACTGATTTAAATATCAAATAGTTAAAATTCCCGAAAATCTGAAAACCTTTCAGTAAGCTACTTAGCCAAACACCCTTATTTTGTCTCGTTGCTAAGGAAGTTGTCATGAAGACTTCCGGTTTCAGGACCTCGCTACCGTAAATCGCCTACAATAGACGAACATGTGCGTTTCTGATCAATAAACAAAAGCCTTCAGTTAGTGGTAAATGACATGATTAATAGGAGCTTTTCATTATTTCAAAGCTTTCCAAAATCTTGATAAATTGTCCTTTTACTTCACCATGTTAATATATATGCAGCCCATATTATCTGTTTTTTAATGTCCTCCGGAAAAAAACAACTATTTAGGTCATTTAAACTTCTTTTTCAAAACAATTTCTTCTTTGTTCAACTTCTCTTTACAAGTCACTTTTAACCTTTTTACAAATCTTTACCTTTTTTCCCCCCATCCTTTTTTTCTGTTCTTGTTCCCCACCACTGGAAACCTTCCCCTGTAAGGAGCCCAAGACAGGAAATTGAAAGATAAATGATACAAATAAAAATAAATGATTGTTTCCCCAATTTAAAATGTTGTGCGCAAAACGTAATATATTATTAGCATTTTTTTGCATAAAAAATACTAATTTTTGCATTCAAAATGCTAATTTGAGGGAACTATTTATTTATTTTTTTGAGTGCCATGTCCAGGGCTCTGTACCCTCAGCTCAAGGACTTGAGATGTCAACAGACTTGACACAAACACTTAACAAAACTACATCTAAACTGAGTCAAATAAAAGTTTTTTGAAAAGGATGGACAAAAAAACTAGCTTGTGTCGTAAATTAACATGAACATTTTCTGTTTTACAGTTATTGCATCGGCCACTATCCATTTTAGAGTGACGTCCAGCTATATATTGTGCTATTTTTCAAAGGTAGACATAACATGAACAATAATCAGTGTGTTAGAAGAGCAAGACATTCAATTCTTCCATCTTTCTGCTTTTCCTCAGCTTTTAAACACATAGAAGGTATGGCCTCAATTCCAAGTATTTTCACTATTTATCTTTTAATCTTTAATGGCTTCAAACTGATGTTTTATTAATGGAATTCTTATGACTGCTCTATCTTTTGCAAAAATGTTCTGTTCGAGCTGCATCGGTGCAAGCCAAGTAAAACAAGGAGAGCTCAAACTGGAAGGTTCTCAGATGTGGACGAGTGGAGATGTTCAAACTGGGCAATGCAATAAAGAAGTATTCAGACATCTGGATTTGAAAAGGTAAAATTTGATACAGCATTACTTGATTCATCTCATATTGAAAATAAATACTGTGTCCTACTAACTTATACATAAATAATTGTTAATAAAAGCTAAACGTTTTCCTAAAAACTGTAAATGCTATTAAAGAAAAAGACACAATATGACAATGTATCCTACAATTGAGCTCAATCAGTATTTAGTACCAACATAATTTTTTACCCTGTTATTATGTTTTGGCTCCTCTCATGTCTAAAAGTATTTTTTTTAAAGTGAAGTGCATTGGAACCTGGTCCCAAAGGTCCAAAAAGCACCGACAGTTGTTAATCCATTTTTCCCGTTGTATAAATCTTTATTGGGATAGGTTTAATGTTCTTTGTCTGGAAAAAACACACTTAAAAAAAAAACGAAATTGTTAAACAAAAACAAAGGGAATCAGACAACTTTTTTATTTATGGGGGGGGGGGTATTTAAACCCCTTTTTTATGTTATTTCACAAACTCCTTTGACCTTTTTGTCCTCTCTCTTGTTTTTCTAAAAGACACATTTAAAAAATATTGATAAAAAAGAACAACATCAACATAAGTAACAATAATTCACAACACATTAATGTAATTACTGTCATAATTAATGTCATGAAAATACAGCTTTGCATGCATTTTTTGTACTTTAAAGAAAAAATAGTCTTTGCATCAAGCTTTGAAAGAACTCTCCCCACCCCTGTCAACTTTTAAACTCATAAGATGCAGATCTTACGAGCACGCAACCTTTTGTCATTTTATCCTGACCTCTGATAGAATCAACAAACAAGCCCAGACAGGATAAATGGTTCTGTACAGGATAGTAGTTTCCTGCTGCATTCTAATATTTCAGGCCCCCAAAAACATTTAGGTGTTTTATTGTTAGCTGTGATCTGAATAACTCAAATATATGGAACTATTATTTTATGCAGAGTCAAATAAATGTACAAAAATATATTTCAAAATTCTAAATCCTCAGATTTTTAGATGGATTTGTGATGTGTTCCTTTTAATGGATGTGCTTTGCCCGTTTCTAGTGAAATAATTGTTTTTTCAACTTCTAGTCTGAAAGATGAACTAAACTAAACTTTTAAAAGCTTTTGGACATATTTTATGTTAAACTGAATGTTCTCAGTTGTTGCAAATAAATGCTTTGAAACTTTTCTCTAAAACCTGATTAAAAAAAAGGCACAGTGATGCACAGACTCTTTGTTCAAATGTGCAAATGACTCTCTTTCCCACTTTCCAGATTCACTGAGGTCTAAATAACCTCAGCACAATGTGTTTTAATCTCCCTGACTATTTGAGGTATGAGTGATTTGGAGGGAAAACATTCTCTCTCTCTGCCTCTGTAACTCTTTGCTTGCCTTGTTTTAAACTTCTTTACCCGATTCTGCGAACTTTGAGAGAGCGTTGTGTACTGAGAGCTCCCAGAAGAAGCACTAAACTTTGTAATATTTCCAGCAACGCTTGTGATTTGATCCGGAAAGACATCCGTTGACTTTACTTTGTGTTTGTCTAAGCAGACCACAGAAGACCTTTTTTTTCTCCCTAAAGAACTGTTCTTCCTTCAGGCTACTTTTAAAACTTGGCAGACCTTATTTGTTTTTGTGAATATTTTTTTCTGGAAAAAAGAGCAGCAGATGTTTAAATATGCTTCATTTCTTTGTTGAAACCTCAGAATCAATTTTTTTTGTGTGTCTTTAAACTGCAGATTGTCTCAACTTCAAAGCTGATGAAATCAGTGTTGAACTCTGGAGGAGTTCAGAGCTCCACGCAACAATCAGTTGAGTTTATTTTCTTTAAAAACATCGTTTCTGCTCTCAGCCGGATATTGAGAGTGGAAATCCTGTGATGTCTGAACAACGGCCTCTGGCGAAACAACCAAAGTTCTTGAAGATAAGCAGCTAATTGTAAAGCCAGACGTCTTCAAAATGAAATCATTCTCAGAAATATAATAGTAGAAGGATAGAAAACCTCAGCCGGGTCATTTTAATGTAAAAGCTACTTTGTTGACTGTAAGAGGGTCCAAAGGTGTGTTTTTGCTGGGCGGCTTCCATATATTTCCTGTGACTCGTAAAAGAAAAGCAATAGTCTTTTCTAAAATAAAGCTTCTACTACAACAGTTGTTTGCTTAATGTCCAAAGTTAAAAAGCTTTTTTTTTGAGCAGTCAGATTGAATGTTAATCCATCTTCTGTGTGTTTTCAAACCGAGGCTCACCTCTCAGTGGCTTGTTTAAGACCCTCCCTTTTTTTCCCCCCATGTCAGGGTAAGGCAGAAAAGTTGTGAGAGGAAGTGCAAAATTCTGGGAAGTTCATACGTAACTGGGAATGTTACATAAAAGCACTTTAGTGCAGGTCTAGCTGTGCAAGTTCCAGTGTTTTGCAGAGAGGTAGGAACCTGGTACAAGCACTCAGCCAGGTCGCAAAGATAGAAAACAGCAGAAACATTTGGAGGAGAGGAAGTACTCTGTGTTCAGCAAAGATTCCAGGGGATTACCGTTTTTCAACTGTCAGACTTCTGTTTTTTCATTCAGAATCTGAGGACAAACCACAGAAATCCAGAGGAGCAATTTCTGGACAGCAGGAGGAGACAACGACATCGTGACGAGGAAGTATGCACAGTCACTGTGGGCTTTCCCCAACAAGCAGGAAGGTATTTTATTACGGTGGGAATCTAAGGTGTGCAGAAGGCAAATCAGCCTTGAATGCTGACAGAGCCAGCTGAAGCTGGAAGCTGAAGGACAACAACCACCGTGGCCTTTCTGGAGCCGTCTGACTGTGGGAAATTGGCTTCTGGATTTCTAGTGTGTGTTCAGAACTTTTGCTGGAATCAGTCATGTCAGAAGAAGAAAATCTATCCTACAAAGAGGCCATCGAGAAGGCCGGCTCCTCCATCACTCGCTTCCCTCTCATCCACATCAGAGGCGTTCCGCTCATGTGCCACATTGCCAACAATTGGGACTCCATCTGGGCTTTCTGTCCTGACCCGTCAGACCTCCTGATTGCCACCTATCCTAAAGCAGGTATCCAACGCTCACAGCTTTGGGTGTATTCTATCTTTTCTGATGAAGTTGTACTCCTTTTATATGTTAATCCATACCAGGGGTCTGCAATCTTCAGCACCTAGAGAGGCGTTCTGGGCCATTTTTTACCAACCAAAACCCATTTTCACTCTTTAGAAATCTAAGACACTGATTTCTTTTGACAGAGGTTTACATGACTTACTTTCAAAATAAAAGACACCCTGTGTCACAGGATCATTTCAATGCAGCTAATTTAGTAGTAGGTCGTGTAATGTAAGCGGTGATTAAAAGAAAGTACTTTACCGCTTTTAGTGCATCTCAGACAGAAATTTGTCAATCTAACAAACAAAAAGGAAACGTTAGTTAGTTTGTTAGAATGTTAGTTTTAATTCTGGATGTGCTTAGTGATCTCCAATTGCAGTTCTATGGTGGGGCGGGGCACAAAAAACTGTCAAATTTTTAAAATTTGATTTATGAAACATTCTATCCTTAACTTTCTGTGAATAAGTTGAATAAAGCTTCCGTTAGTTTGCCCTTTTTTTAATTCTTCACAGTAACTTTTTTTAAATTAAAAAAATATTTTTTATTTTTATTTTTATTTTTTTAACCAAAGAGCCACAATGAAGGTTAAAAGGGCGCCATATGGCTCTGGAGTGCAGACCCCTGATCTTTACCAATTAAAATGTTTTTAACAAAAATGTTCCATTTAAAGCTTCAATGCAACATTAAGATACTTTTATTGTCTATCCTCAATCGGTTCTTGAAGAGTTTTAATGAGTTTTCTAAGAGGTTCATCAATGTGGGGCGTCATTTCCAAACTCAAAGAGTGGAAAAGTCACGCAGATTTGGTTTCCTGCTGAAACCCATTTGTTCTCTCTGATGTTCCGGGGATCTTTAGGCACCACGTGGACTCAGGAGATAGTGGACCTGCTCCTCCACAATGGAGATGCTGAAGCCTGTAAACGAGCTCCGACTCCCATCCGCAGCCCCTTTCTAGAAATCTGCTCCCCTCCCCCAATTCCCTCAGGTACGTGTTCCTGCCTGCCCCACGCACATGTGGACGTTCTCGCCTCACATTTAGAAATCCCTGTATTACAGTTCTGGGTAGAATCTGCTCGGAGCAGTGGTTGCTTAAACAAACAGGGTCAAAGAGGTATTAACCCATGAGTGTTTGCCTAACGGACCCCCCCTGCCCATCCCCATCCCTGACAAATTCAGGCTGAAAAAACAAACATAAAAAATTCAGAGATCTCAGGTTCTACGTATTTGTTCCCGCTCTGATTTCTAAAAGAGTAAAAAAACAAACAAAAAAACACTGTTCTTTACTTACTTAAATCTACACCAGCAGGAAGCAGTTTTCTGAATATTTCAAATTAAAGGTACTTCAAAATGTTTTTTAAATAAACTTTTAAAGGGAAAAAAAAGCTAGACTTTGACCTCATGACTTAGTTTCTAATATCAGTTTGGCTTAAAGTGGTGATAAAGGGTTACTTTCTCTTTTCTAAAGTCTCCTAATAATCTTTATTTGTAAGCTTCAAACAAAATGATTGCAAAAAAAAGCTTTTTCTGAGTGAATTGGTAGAAACAGAAGCAGATAATAAGACGTTTTTGAAGCTATCACACAAGTTCAACTCAGTTCATTCCCTCATTTGAAGTATCAGTGATCTTGTTTGTTCATTTTTCTCTTATCAGCTTAAAGAAATCTTTTTCTCTCTGCCTAATGTTTTACTGGAGTAGATTCCAAGCAATAAAAACTAAAGTTAATTAAAAAATTCTCTTATCTTTTTCTTTATTTTAGTAAAAAAAATACCCAAATAGATTATTTTTGATTAAAAAAAATAATAAATCAACTGAGACAAATTTGTTTTTTGTGCATGTTTTGTATTGTAAAAGGATGCTGCAGTTCAGAGCAAAGAGTCGACTAAAATTAAGTCCCCTGACTTCATAACAGACCTTTAAAAGCAGTCCTTTAATATTTATAGATTACTATTCATTTATAGTTTAATCAATACATCACCAGTTTGGAGTAATATAAAAGTTATCAAAATCGTTTTTTTTTATTGTAACTAATATAAGTTACTCAAAGAAATTGGTCAAAACTTTAAAATATTTTCAGTTTTATTTATATTTTCTCATAAAAATAAAGAGAAAAGACTGCTGCTCCTGTCTACTGCTCTGCCGAGTTTCCAACCACATGATTCCAGGGTGTTAATTATTGAGCTGCAGATGCTTTGTCAGCTTTTATTTTATCACCTTTAATACACCAGTGCTCATGCAAACGGCTCATTTGCAGCTTTTGTTGGACACAAAATACACTGAAACAATTTCTCTATTCAACTATTTGGCAAGAAAAAATAAGTAAATAAAATCAAAGAATATATAAACAATTTTAACTTAATTTTGATAATTGATTCTCAAAAGCCTGCAGATTCACTCCAACATCAATGTTATGCCCACTCTGCTTTAAAAAAGCCTGTTTTGAGTGATGAAATAAGGATTTAAGAATTTTTTATAACAGAAAACTGAATGTTTGTGAATCACCCAACATTTAAAATGATAATATCTATTCATTAAATTAAAGGACTTGATCTTCTGAAGAAAATGGATCCCCCAAGAGTCATCAAGACTCACCTGCCCTTCCAGCTGGTGCCTCCTGGGTTTTGGGAGAACAAATGCAAGGTGAGACACAATCTGTTGGACCTATTATAGCCAGCCCAGAATTTCACAAGAACTGCATTTTTCTTCAGAGGCCTTTTTTTTGTGTGGACTTGTGCACGTTCTCCCCGTGAAGTCCAAAACATGCTTCGTAGGTTAATTGGTGTCTCTAAAGGTGTGCATTGCTGGCACCCAACTCCAGCAACCCCGTGACCCCGAAAGAGATTCAGCGGGATCTGAAAATTCAAATATCCTTCCTGTGATGAGTTTTATTGTTGTAAACCTGTTTTGTCTGTTTGTTTGTTTGTTTGTTTGTTTTTTCAAGGCAATATATGTTGCACGCAACGCCAAAGACAACCTGGTGAGCTACTACTACTTTGATCTGATGAACAAGACTCAGCCTGAGCCGGGGCCGTTCGACGGCTACATCAACAAGTTCATGAGAGGAGAGTGTAAGTAGACCAAAGGACATTCTTTTTTTAGGTTATGTGGCTGTTTATTTTCAATTTCTTGACACATTATTTCTGACATTCAAGTGTTATTCCACTCCTGAGAGCCTCATTATGCTTCAGTGGCTGTAATGGGATTACCTGCACTCCTATGGAGCGCCATAAATACCAGTCAGAGGAAAGCACTCCTGCAGGTCAACAAAGAGATTTTCGACAAGTATGACAGTTAATGGAATTTTAGCTATTTAAAAAGACTTTTTTTAAGTCTTTGCCGCAGGTTTGGATTTAAATTGTGGAGTCAGGAACTGGTGGTGTAGGACCCAATATGCAGGACACCAGGCATAGTGGCAGAAACGCTTACCTAAAATCATGGGAGCAACAAAACTGGTGACAAAGCAGAGCAGATGACCTGACAGTGAAGAAAGGAAAAACCAGACACTAACAAAAATGAAAACAGCCGTGGAAGGTTAACATGAACCTAGAGAGACTGACAGAACTCAAGCATCACTTAAAAAGCAAACTAAACCAAAGAATGCTCACATAAGGAGGTAATAATTTGTTCAGTGTCAACAGCTCTTGTGTAATCTATAAGTAATGTGCTACACTTAATGTATTTTCTGATTCACTACAGTTGAATTTTTGCTTTCAGTCGTAACAGGCAGTGTCAAACATCCACTGTGTACATTTTGACATGAAATTTCGGTCTTTTGTGATACATAATTTTAAGTGTATCTCAGTTTGGCAATCAGCTATTGTATTTTATGACTGGTTTTATGTTTTGGTGTAAAGCCTGTTGAGAAAACTCTGTTGTAATATTGGGCTATATAAATAAAATTGAACTGGTTTTAAAGTCAGCAATTGTGTTTTTATTTTAATTACCCACAAAGAACAGTCACGGAATGATTTTGTAAAAATGCAATCAATATTTTAAAAGCCATAATCAGGACGTTTTCAGCCAGACGCTGCAGATATGAGAAAGTTCCCCTATTTTTAACACTTTCTGCAACAAATTGGTCCTACTGGTAAACAAAAGAGAAATAAAATCCACAAAGAGAAGTGTTTTTATGGTTTAAACATGATTTAAAATGGAAAGAACCGGTACAGAGTGTTTTAAACCTACAAAATTTTTTTTAGAGCAGCTTTTAATGATTCAGTTTAATGACTTGTTTTTTCTCAGTGTCATGGGGCCCCTGGTATGATCATGTGAAGAGTTACTGGGTGGAGAAAGAGAAGAGGAACATCCTGTACCTTTTCTACGAGGACATGAAAGAGGTGAGGAGAACAAATGGAACATGTTGACATGAACATCACATGCCACATACACCCCAGTTTTTAAAGAAGCCAAAATGTTTTCGACAAAACTAAAAGAATAATAAAGCTAAATGTATGAATTTGATTTAACTTTGTTTAAGTTATGTTTTTTTCCCTGCATAATTTACGATCATTCATCATCATTAATTTACAATCCATTTTCTTCCCTCAAAACTTGTATTTATAAAACTAAAGTGCAGCATTTGTGTTCATGTTTTGCTGTTTAACTTTTAATATGGTTCAACATTAGTTTTGCCAAACCAAACACTCTTTACTGCAGAATCCTCGCCGTGAAGTTCTGCGCATCATGAAGTATCTGGACTTGTCAGTTTCTGACGAGGTCATCAACCAAATCGTGGAGCTGACGTCCTTCAAGAGCATGAAGGAGAACCCCATGGCCAACTACTCCTGCATCCCATCTCCTGTGTTTGATCAGTCCGTCTCTCCGTTCATGAGAAAAGGTTCTTATTTTCGGATCATAGTTTAGAACAAAACTGCTCTATGTAAAGGCAAATTAAAAAGATTATTTGGAGGAGAGACATTAAGAGAATGCTGCGATTCTTTGATTGTTATTTAAAAAAAACACAAAAAAAGTTTTTAATTTTTTTATCTGTTGAATCATGCATGACTCATGAGCTCCTTCTTCCTTTTGATATAATGCAATGCTGCCCCCTAGAGGTCCCTCAGTTCATAACAAGGACCTTTAAGACTCAAAAAGCCCATTAATCACCTATAAGTAGATAAATGCTGCTATGACACTTAGTCATTATAAAGATTAATAAAGATTCCCTTCTTTTGTTGCATTGCAAGAGAATACTATAAACTTATTTCATCCAATATATACATTGTACTGATTTTTATTTCAAAATTGATAGATTTGCTTCTCCTCTCCAAGAACAGTTTTAGCAATAAAACAGTTTGTCGAATATCTTTTTTAATCAGTTAGTGTAAAAAAAAAAGAAAAAATGAAAAATATTAAGGAGTCTGAATTTTTAACACTTGTGTCGTCTTTTCTGCTTTTTGCTCTCTGTACAGGGGAAGTAGGCGATTGGAAAAATCATTTCACACCCGAGCAGGCAAAGATGTTTGACGAGGATTATGCGGAGCAAATGAAGGATGTCAACATACCTTTCAGGAGTCTCATCTGAGGGACTTTGATTGATCCAGATTTGCTTCAAAAATTATAAGAATAAAAAAAAAACAAAGACCGAGGAACTGTGCAGCACTTCGATAGCAAACACTGTCCGGAGATTTGGCACAAGCTTAAAACCAAAATGCAACAATGCACTTCATCACAAATATAAAGGAAATCAACATTTTTGTGCTAAGGGTGAATGAAATTTACTCAACAATGTGAAAAGATGAGTTTTAAATCATCACTTTATTAGAGCTTATCACGTAAACAAATAAATAAGACCAGAAGTGTTGTGGACATGCCCATTTTATGTCATGTGACCTCCAGCAGAGTCCGCTGACTGCATAGGTGCCTATAGAGACTGTAGGCAGCTGGAGGCATGTTTTTTTGTTTTTGCCCCTATGAAAACCTGCACCACACTTTACAGAGCCCGGCTAAAGCAGGACGGCTGCACGAGACACAAGCAACAAAGACTAGAGTAACCAGCTGGAAAGTCAATCTTATGAAAATGGACAGAGGACACATGAACACAACAGCTGAGAATATTCAAGGTTAACAAAAAAGAAAAAGAAACACTTTTAATACATACTTGATCTCTGAGAATAGAATTTTTATTAACGTTTTAATTTTTTTTTGTAGTTAGGAAGTTTCTCTTCTTTTAATTAATCTCCTTTACATGGACACTGTTTTTCTTCAGATATTTGGCAATTTTTTTATATAAATAATTTTAGTGGTGTTTTCTCCTCTCTTTTCTATTGGTTGGCTCACTATGGCTCCCCTCTTTGGTTGTTCTTTCTTCACCGCCTCGTTCTTTCCAACCCTAAGGATCATCTTCTCCTACGTCTCTAATGTTTTACGTCTGAGCCTGTTGAAGAGAAAACACATCAGTTGGACACGTCTGTGAAACAGTAATAACCAAACAAAGACCACCAGGACAAGGGACGATGACAAATTTCTTGGAAAAGTACAAAATCTTTGCCAAGTTGAGACAAATCTCAGTGAGAAAGCAGGCTGGGATCTAAAAGATAACTATGCAAAATCAAACACAATTAAAATAAAATAAAATAAATGTTCAAAAAATTGGATGCAATAACATTTTGCAATCATTCATTCATTTAAAATGATGTTACATGGAATCAATTAAAAATATTTTGATAAACAAATATCAAAAATGAAATAAAAGTGATCATAAAAGTCTGCAAAACTGCAATTTTAAACGAGCATGATATATTTACTGAAATAATTAATAGTAGGTATCAAACCCTAACCCCAAACCTTGCTCTAAAAGAATTGGATATAAAGCATTAATTTCTGATTTGTTTAAAACTAAAATTTCCACGCTGCCATCAAATGCAGCACAAAACTTTGAAACGAGGGTTAAAAAAAACCCAAATAAGAATACTTTTTAAAATCAGCTTTTAAGTTACACTCATTCCACTTTTATTAAACCGTCGCTATTTTAAGGTTAAAATTTGATCACAGCTTCAATTCGGTCATTTCACTCATTTTTGAAAATACTAACAGAAGTGTCAATCTAATGCAGCTTGCCTGATGGTGTTGCACAAAACAGGAAAAGCACATTTTTGTTTTTAAATGTTCATGTTTCAGGGATTTCAAACTCAAGGCCTCGAGGGTTGGCCTCCTGCTGGTTTTCCAGTAATCTTGCCTTACCTGCTGCTGATTACCGGGGTCAGGCGTTTAGCCAATAAGGAGCTACAACGGCAGGTTGGTTGGAAACATGTTTGACACCAGCCCTCAAGGCCTGGATTCTGACACCCCTAGTCTATATACTATATATAAATACTTTTATAACATTTGCTAAAAATTAACCATGCAGTAAATGGTTTATAAGAAAAACACGAGTCAAATCTGTTGAATGTTTTGTTCTGTTTTAATGGCTTTAGCAGGTTGTGATAATCAAATAGGCCAAATATTTACACCTTTGTGTTCTTTCTATACAGTAAATGCTAGAAACCATTTACTACATGATTAAAAACAAAACATGGAAGGAAGGCCAAAGGACTTGCGGGACAAACCCCCAAACTCACCTGATTTGTCCAAAAAAAAGCAAAATACTACTGCAAGGCAGAGGGCATCCCACACTGGAATCTCCTCACACAAATCCTGTTCTCATCACTTTGGAAAACTCAACCTTAAATGTCTGGTGGTCAATGTGTAAGGAGACTCCAGAGTGCCACATCAACACAAGTTTTACACCAACTTTACAATTGAATCAGAGAAAAATGGAAGGAAAAAAAAGATAAAATATACAAAGACAAAACTCGATGCACAGTGACAGGAAGAATACCTTCTTTAGTTAAAGGCTAATGGAGGTGGTTGATTGATTTATTCTGGAAATGAACAAGAGGGATCAGTGAGTTAATGATGACAGGAAAAAAGTGGCATTAATAACACAAACATATCAACTGGGCTTAATCAAACAAATGTATTAAAAAAAGAAGCGTTAATATGTAATAAGTTTTGAAAAAATGGAAATATTAAAGGATTAGACAGTTACATTTTAATGGGTAATTGATGATCAGAGGACAAAGAAATTTGTTTTGAAACTGATGGGCAAAAATAACATGGTCACTTACTCTCGACGTAGTTGCGGGCGACGAACTTCAACACCTCATCAATAAGAATGACGGGGAATGAAAGCTTCAAGACCACCATCCACTGATCTACACTCAAATGTTTCAACTTGAAGATCATCTGGGGAGAAAGGAGAGATTAGATGCAGATTATAGAAACCAGACGTATTGTAGCTCCTCAAAGACTTGCAGAAATGTTGGTCATTTCAAAGCATAAAAAGGAAATGTGTGACTCACAGGCAGAGGATCAACATAGATGATCATGAAGTGCAGGCTCATGGACAGGGTCATGGCAGCGAGCAGCCAGAAGTTGCTCCATGGGGGCATACGCACCAGAGACTGGTTCTCAGACAAGCTTGGAAAAGAGAATGATGTGCCATGTGAGGAACAGTCTATCTTTTGTCCAAATTACAAATGCAAGTTTTGGAGTGGCACCTGTTAAGGGCATTGCACATCTCGATGGTGACCAACACAGACAAGGCCATGGTCATGGGAGGACACTCTTCAAAGATCTCGCAGTCAATGCCGGCAAAGTCCTCATTGTCAGCGTGGCACTGCATGAAGTGGGACTGCACAGAGGAGAGTCAATGAGTAAACGCACCTGTGTTTGGGTAAGTTAGAATGATCAAATGATGATTTACCAGCTGGTAGTAAGTGATTTCAGGGCCAGTTGGATCGTAGAGGAACCACCAGGCAGCACCACCGACAGTGGCAGCACCGACATAACCTGTTAGGAGACAAAACAATAGGAAAAGGTGTTCCCCAAATTCAAGAAAACTCCAAGGTAGATTTCAGAAGAGAAACCTACCTCCAATGGCCATGTATCTGAAGAAAAGCCAGCCAGAGATCAAGGGCTCCTTGGGGGAACGTGGGGGTTTGCCCATGATGTCCAAGTCAGGAGGGTTGAAGCCAAGGGCGGTGGCAGGCAGACCATCAGTCACCAAGTTGACCCAGAGCAGCTGGACAGGGATCAGAGCCTCGGGCAGGCCAAGAGCAGCAGTCAGGAAGATACTGAGGAAATGTGAGAAGACACCCATTGTTAACCTTAGTCAAAGCAAAGATTCAGGAGAGCATCAGACAGGACACATAGACTACTCACCAGACGACCTCACCGACGTTGGAGGAGATGAGGTAGCGGATGAATTGTTTCATGTTGTTGTAGATAGCTCTGCCCTCCTCAACAGCAGCCACAATGGAAGAGAAGTTGTCGTCAGCCAGGACCATCTCAGAGGCAGACTTGGCAACGGCAGTGCCAGAGCCCATAGCGATGCCGATCTCGGCCTTCTTCAGGGCGGGGGCATCGTTCACACCATCACCAGTCTGGAAAAGGAGAAGATAAATAACGCTTCTGCAAAGTTTTCAAATCACTGCTGGAAAGACTCAGCTGGTGTTTCCCAGATCTTACCATAGCTGTAATGTCATCAAAACCCTGCAGGAACTCGACAATCTTGGACTTGTGGGCTGGCTCAACACGGGCGAAGCAGCATGCTCTGCGGACGGCCTCAGCCTGCTCATGGAGGGGCAGATCGTCAAACTCACGTCCAGTGTAGGCCTTGCCAGAAACATCCTCATCTTCAGAGAAGATGCCAATACGACGGCAGATGGCAATAGCTGTTCCCTTGTTATCGCCTGTCAAGAAAAGTCAGTAAAGTTATAAAATATTTTCTAATAGCTATGGTGTACATTTGCCATCTTGAAAATGCAATTCATACTAACCAGTGATCATAATGACACGGATTCCGGCATTTCTGCACAACTCAATGGAGGAAGTCACCTCCTTGCGAGGAGGATCCAGCATTCCCACGCAGCCAACAAAAGTCAAGTCAGTCTGAGGAAAAATGAGTGAAAAGAAGTGAAACCAAAAGTTTGGCAATGACATACTGTTCTTAGTTAAATCTATATGACTTTACCTCATAATCAACAAACTTGGTGGAATCCTCAAGGACCATCTCTTCCACCTTCAGGGGCGTGTCACGTGTAGCCAGGGCCAGGCAACGGAGGGTGTCGCGGCCGGTTCCCCATTCCTTGATAACAGCCATGATCTTGTCCTTGATGGCATTGGTAAGGGGCACACGGGTGGTGCCAACACGCACATATGCGCACCTGTCAATCACACCTTCAGGGGCACCCTGCAAAGGTACCAGAATGGTTATTCTGTGTTTTACAGCATAAACGCATGAGAGGAAAACTAACAACTGACCTTGACAAACATTTTGGCACCACCGTCACCTTTAGCTGGGGTGCAGTACACAGACATGGACTTTCTGTCACGGGAAAACTCCAGAGTGAAGTTCTTCTTCATGAGCTGTTTGATCACCTGTTGGAGGATGTACAGATGTTATTATTTTTCACAAACTTGAACTTCTTGGTTCAACAAAACCAATCTTCCTTTTGGGCATCCTTACAGAGCAGCAGGCGTTGGCCCTCTCGACCCTGGAAAGGTTCTTTACATTGGTGTTAAACACGTTCATCTTCTCAACCAAGCAGCACAGGGCAGTCTCAGTTGCCTCACCGACTTTCTCATATATCTTCTTGGACTAGAAGGAAAAAGGAGCATGGGGAAGGGTTTACACCATGAATGCTCATGAAGATGTATTGTTGCACAAACAGAGCTTTGGGTTTTACCTCATTGTAGTCCAGGGAGGAGTCGTTGCAGAGGGCGCAGATGGTGGCCAGCTCAACCAGGCCATCATACTGGCTACAGTTTGTCCTGGCACCTCCTTGTGTCCTAATGTAAAAGGAGAGAATTGTAGACAGATTAGACAGGATTCATTTAAATGATGTTATGTGAACGATGAGACATTGCAAGGAGAACAGACTTACACCTCGCCTTCTGGGGTGTATTTGGAGCCAGAGATATCAAAGGCATCAAGATCAACATGGTCCCCATCGGCGTTCTTGATCACAAACATCTGCAAAGCAGAAAGCAAAGATCATCTTTTCTCTCAATTTTAAGTTCTGGTTTAAAAACTCTGTGTTTCCATGAAGACACACTGACCTTGGTCACACACATCTGGTTGGTTGTGAGGGTGCCAGTCTTATCAGAGCAGATGACGGAGGTGCAGCCCAGAGTCTCCACAGAAGGCAGGCTTCTGACAATGGCGTTCTTTTTGGCCATACGGCGGGTTCCAAGAGCCAGGCAGGTGGTGATGACAGCAGGCAGACCTGAGATATGTTAAGGGAGTTTGATTTGTTGTAGTTAAAGGATAAATAAAATTACAGTATAGGCCTCAGATTTTTTGATTCCCTCACCCTCAGGGATGGCAGCCACAGCCAGAGCAACAGCGATCTTGAAGTAGTAGACGGCACCGCGGATCCAAGATCCTCCGTGGACAGGGTCATTAAAGTGGCCAATGTTGATAGCCCAGACGGCAACACAGATCAGGGAGATAACCTTGGACAGCTGCTCGCCAAACTCGTCTAGCTTGGCCTGCAGAGGAGTTTTCTCCTGCTCAGTGGCAGCCATCTGGTCACGAATCTTCCCAATCTCAGTGCCGACTCCGGTGGCAATAGCCACACCAATGGCCTTGCCAGCTGCGATGTTGGTACCCTGTGGGGGGAAATTAGGCAGGGGAGTCAGGTCAGGGGTAAAAGGACCCAAACAACAAAAAATGTTGAAACTTTTTTAACTCACAGAGAAAAGCATGTTTTTCTTGTCCTGGTTGACAGCTCTCATGTCGGGAACAACTTCAGTGTGCTTGATCACACTGACAGATTCACCTGAGAATGAAAGAAAAACAAAAATAATTTAAAAAAAACACTAATGCAGATTCGGGGGAACTCATTATTTTTTTTTTTACCATTTTCTTGACTTACCAGTGAGGATGGACTGATCAACACGCAGGGTGGTGGACTTGATGGAAGTAATCCTGATGTCAGCGGGGACTTTGTCACCAACTGTGGGATCACAGAGCATCAACATTAAGGAACTGTCCAGTCACAGAGAAATTGGTGGGAAAATTGTGACAGCCTTTTGAGAAGTGATTCTGAATCTACAGTAAACCCACAACAGGTAGAAAATTTTGACAAAAACCCCATTAAAACTAGTTTATTGAACATTTTCATGTAAGATATATTTGCATTTTGTTTCATTTTTTGGTTAAATTTATCTTTTTTGCAGTGTACAGTCAAAATGTAATCAAAAATTAAGAACGTTTTAATCAGAAGATGTTTGTATCAATTGAATACTAATATACATTTCTTACAAAAGGGGTCTCTAAATACTTTTTTAATGCACCCCAATAAAATTTAACAGGCCAAGGCCTTGACCAATGAAGTGAGAGGAGCCGGGGATTGACACAGTCAGCTGGAGAGCACAACATGTTTACACTGACAAATAAACAGAAGAGGGTGACAGCGGCTGTGGAAGAAGAGGGGCAACAGGGCCTGCATAGCGAGGGTATTTATATTCATGATTTTGTGCAGTCAGCATGTTTTTACCAAGGCACTGCTGCCTTAAAAAAGACACCCAGCTTTGAAGAGTTTTTATCTGATATTTCAGTGAGGAGCCAGTCCTTACCTGACACCTCAACGATGTCTCCAGGGACAATTTCTCTGGCCTTGATCATCTGCACGCTCTTTCTGTCAGAACGATAAACCTTGCCCATCTCAGGCTCGTACTCCTTGAGAGCCTCGATGGCACTTTCAGCATTACGCTCCTGGGAAACATACAAAAGTCAGAATGTGAAAAAGGTCCAAATGAATGAAAATAATTATCACAACTTTAAAAAAGTTAAACATAAATACAATTTTTGTGCCCCATTTATTTGTAAAAGTGGGCATTAAAACAGGTCAAGGGAAGTCAGCACACCTGTTTACCCATGCTAGAAGGCTAGCAGCCCACAAGATTACCCAATAGGCTTACAGTCAATTCCAATTACACAGTACTAGACAAGTTGTGGATGAAACATGAGTAGGTCACATCTGCAATTTGATGTGCGCTTCTCCAATGCTTCAAGGGTCTATGGTCATCTGTGATGCATAAACACTAAGTCCTAGTGCGGAACATGGACAACCAGCGTGTTTGTGGTTATTCTTTGACAAGCAGGACTAAGTGTGATCTGAAATGCACACCATAGATTTAACAGCAGCTTGTCCTGCCCAACTGTTTAAATGAGGATACAGTGCCTTGCAAAAGTATTCATCCCTTAGGATGTTTGTCCCTTTTGTTGCCTTCATAAATCCCTCAATGTCAATTAAATTAGTCTTTTCTCACAAAAAAATTTACTAGAAAAAAACTTTCAATGTCAATGTGAAAACAGTTTTCTACAAAGTAATGCCACTAAAACAAAAATAATTAAATGAAATATAATTGTTTGCATGATTACTCACTCGCTTTTAAATTGAATGGTCTAATTCAATAGAAGTTCATTCAATTAGTAGCAATTGTCTCACAATTAGTGAAATGAAGATGACCTGAGTGGGTTGTGTGTGTCCCAAGTGACTCAGTTATAAAATACTAGTCTATGAAAGGTCCACATACTGGTGGAACGGTATTCCTGGCTACCATTTCACCATGAAGACAGGAACACTCCAAGCAACTCAGAAAAAGATCTTCACCGGACAAAGCTTCATGGGAAATGGTATTGAGAAAGCCACTGCTAAAGAAAATACATATTACAGCTCGACTAGAATTTGGCAAAAAGCATGTGGAAGACTCCATGATCAAGTGGAAGAAGATTAATTGATCTGATGAGACCAAAATTGAGCTTTTTGGCCATCAGACAAGACAATATGTTTGGCTGAAACCAAACACTGCATATCACCAAAAATTCACCATCCCCACTGTGAAGCATGGTGGTGGCTGCATCATGCTGTGGGGATGTTTCAGGCCCCGAAAGGCTTGTAAAGATAGAAGGCAGACCGAATTTTGCTAAATGCACTGAAATCTTGGAGGACAATCTTTTTTTGTCTGCAAGAGAACTACGGCTTGGGAGGAGATTTATTTCCCAGCAAGACAAAGATCCAAAGCATACTGCAAAATTTTCACAGGAATGGTTAAAAAAGAACCAGGTTAATGTTCTGGAGTGGTCAAGTTAAAGGCGAGACTTAAATCCCATAGAGAATCTGTGGCTGGACTTGAAGAGTGCTGTTCATGCCTGGCATCCACGCAACCTGTCAGAACTTGAGCAGTGTTGCAAAGACGAATGGAGCAAAATTCCAGTGTGCAAATGTACAAGACTGATTTAGATTTACCCACACAGCTTTGATTGCAGCCAAAGGTACATCTACTAAATACTGACTTGAAGGGGGGGAATGATTATGCAAGCAATTATATTTCATTGTACATTTTTGTTTCATTGACATCACTTTGTAGAATTCTGTTTTCGCGTTGACACTGAAGGTTTTTTTCTAGCAAATTTTTGCGTGAGGAAAGGCAGATTTTGTTGACCATGAGGGATACATGAAGGCAGCAAAAGGGACAAACATCCAAAGGGGTGAATACTTTTGCGAGGCACTGTAAGTGGAGCAGCTGTTTTGGACACTTGGCACAGGCGCGATGACAGCAAAACTCCCTGCATACTGACACCTGCAGAATTAAGGCAACTTTGACCTGTGCACTGGATAATTGCTGAGGGCCCTGCCACTGACCTGCCACACTCCAACGATTGCATTTGCAATGAGAATGAGAAGGATGACAAAGGGCTCCACAAAGGCAGTGACGGTCTCCTCACCCTCCTCAAACCAGGCCAGCACCTGCAACCAAAGAGGAGAATTGGTAAGCAAACAGGACCCCATGGGGAAAAACATTGAAATATTAACTTTCAAAAACCGAAAGAAGCTTTTGTGAACTAAGATGTCAATGTTTGTTTGTGTGAATGGGAAAAAGTTATGTGGTTTAAGGAAATATATGTTTTTGGAAACATTTAGCTTGGTTAATTGTCATAAAACGTCCAAACAGGCAGTTTTTAGATCACTGTTTCAACAATAAAAACAATATTATTTCCTTTCTAGTGCTGATACCCACTGTTATCATAAAATACATTATATGGGTACATAATTGCTTATTCGCTCCCTGCTCCTCCTAAGTAGGGCCCTCTGTTCCTTCCTACAGTCCTGACCTTTCCTGAAGGATTCAGTTTCTCTCCTCAGCTTGGGGCTTTCTTAAAATAACCCCCCCCCATACCCTGGCCCCCTACACTGCTTTGACCCCCCGTCTCTCACTGGCTCCTCAATATTCGCCTTCTAAGGCTATCGTGACAGCTGGCTGAAGGGGTGAAAACTGGGCAAAGCAATTAATACACCTCCTACAAGCCTTCGCAATCCATCTCCCCTCTTCTCAAGTTGTCATCTTCAAAAATACTTGGAGGGGGCTTGAGCGGGGGGATGTGAAGTTTCTTAACAAAGTGGGCATGTAGTCATGATCAAACACACCAAGGCTGCTTTAAGGAGTGGTTTGTGCTGTGAAACACGCAGGAGAAGACGGAATGAAGACGAAAGTGTGGATTGAAGGACTTCATTGTGTGCCTGAAGCTACATGAGCATCACAGAAACAGCATGTTTTTCAGAAGTTTTGGCTAAAAAGTACTTACAAAAGAGATGCAGGCAGCCAGCAGCAAGATCCTGACAAGCAGGTCCTCGAACTGCTCAATGATCAGCTCCCAGATGCTCTTGCCTGAGCAAGAAAAGAAAATCAGGAAAACCAAGGAAGAAATCAGCGACATAAAGAACTAAAATAAGCTTAAAAAATATATATATTTTTTTTACATAAACAAAATAAGTTTGCAGAATAAATTAGAAAAAACTGTTGCTGACGTTAAGTGCAATGCGACTTCACGTGAGTGTTCTCCTTATGCTTGATGCTTACCTTCCTCAGCGGGCAGCTCTGGTGTTCAAAAGGGATGCAGAAAGAAAGAGAGAAAAAAAAAACTTTGTTAGTTGGTGTTTATCGAACGAACTGGAAAATATGGATTATATCACAACAAAATCACTGGTTTCACAAATATTCTGCTAAACATAAATTAACAAGTTCTGGGTAGTTTTGGGGCATTTTACCATGAGTCTGTAGGGTTTCTTATGTTCTAACACACATTAAAAGGTGATAAACTGGTTTTGAGGACCACATCACAAGCACTTTGTGGCCTATGTTGCCACTCCAATAATCATCAATCTGCATTGTTTTGAAAGATTGTTTGACTCTAAGTCGCTTCATAGCCTCTGTTTAAGTCTAAAGGAGTCCACATGTCAATGCGAGCCCATGTACCAGCTAGAAAATGTCTCAATCACCTCTCTAGCCATCGTCTTTGCCTATCTTTAAATAGCTCCCCAAAGTCTCTGAATTTCTACCAGCTGTTGCATCTCCTTCCTGAAACAGCTCAACAAATGTGGAGGAGGTGAAATCAGGAACCCACAGATCCTGCCTGTGGAGTATTCTGCCTGTGGTTGCTTTGACAGTCGAGTGACTGGTTTCTCTGTGTGGCCTGCGCCCGAACGTCTACTGCGTGAGTCCTTCCCCATCCCAGACGCCCCAAACTCTCACCATTGTAGCCGTACTTCTCCAGGTTCTTCTTGAACTGGTCAGGAGTGAGGCCGGTGTTCTCGTTGACCCCAAAGTGAGCCAGGCATTCTGCCGGGGTCTTGGCGTGTGCGTTCTCCATCCCTTCTGGATAGACTAACCAGGCCTATCCGCGCTCTTTTGCTTCTCTTTGCTTTTTACTGTTTCTTTGTCGCTTTTAACCTTGGTCCACCACCCTCACCTGGAAGTGTGGCACCCTCTAATTCAGGAGTACTGACAGAAAGAGCAAATAAGTGCCTGCACGCTCAGGGTTTTATACCACCAAAGGGTGCGCGATGGGAGGGACCCCCTGCTGACATATGCGTCCACATTCCACCTTGGGCGGATATGGTTGAGGGGATTGGGGTTGATGGTCAGGGGGTGGAGCAATAAGGAAACATGGTGGACTTGGACAGGAACTTGGGGTGCAAGGCTTGGATTTGGAAAGGAGGTGGTGGGGAGGGGGGGGGTGTACCATAGATGAAGATCTGTTTTTGGAATATGCATGGTCAGTGGAATAAGAGGACAGGAGAAGGAGAGGGAGTAAGACAGACGACCATCAGGGTGGGGGTGGGGGGGTTGAGGGAGCATTGAGTGACGGCTCAACTGGTTTCTGCTGAGGAAAGGGGGGCAAAGCCGGATAAGAACACTGCAAACAAAGTACCAAAAGGGAAATAGTGACAATTTGCCCCGGCATGTTTGAACGTTTGTGCACCAAAATTGTCTCCATCGTTGGGACATTCTTTGAGGGACGACACAAACGGGCGGGACGGTGAAGTGTGATGTGAGGACGAAGGGTTTAACCAGAGTTTCTTTGGAGAATCATCCCTGGGGGGGAAAAAATATCCCATCACAGAGAGGTTGTAAATCCAAGAGGATCCAATTTTTTTCTTTTTTTTTTTTTATGAGAAAACAACCCACCATGGAGGAACGGCTTCAGGACGCTGAAAGCTGAGATTACGTGTGAGACAATGGCCTCTGGTGGTTGATTTAAAGCACTAAAGTCAGAGCATAAAATGTGTCCAGATCCCTTTGATTTACTATTTGTTTAAAAAAGCTGACAAACTGACACGCCATAAATATGAGAACTTTCCAAAGTGTTTTTATTTATTTTTTTGCCTCTTGTCAGTTGTGAAATCATAGAAGAAACGTTTCATCGCCACCTGGATTGTTTTTTTGAATATTTTCCATCGAAACAAGGAAAAAACAAAAAAAGCTTAATTAAATCTGTCACATTTGAAGGAAAAACTTGATTTTCGTTCATGAAAGTATATCTTTATTTTTGGAAAATCCAATTAAAAATCAATATTAGCGATAAACATTAGTGAGAACATAAATGAACTTGATTTCTGCTTTATATGAATTAGGTTAGTTGAACCATTTTTAACTTTAGTAAAATCCCTGTGGGGTTCTGACCCATTCTTTATAACAGTTTGGTGCCATTTTTCTGTTCAGCCATTCTAAAATTTGATTTTTTTGCTATGTATTTATTTATGTTATCTAAGTCTTCTTTTAGTTTTCTTTCCAATTTTAAATCATCGTTGTGATTAAATATGTCATTCAAAAGAAGAAACGTGTTTCTTTTGGCTTTTTTTGTGATATTGAATGCTAAATTGAAGAATTTTCTTTTTCAGAAGAGTCATTTAATTTTGTTTATCTAGTAAGAATCCATTAACAAACTGTTCACAAACTAAAATAAAGGCAAGTTGCTGCAATATTGACTCAGCTCTATCTCCCATCTGTGCTCAGTGAAGGTGGCATTGGGGATTTGTAAATAAAATAAAATAAAAATTAAATATGAAATCTCCTTTATTGTTAGATGCAAATACATGTGAAGTTGTAAGAAGGAAAAAATGGTAAAAATTAGAATGAGACTCATCCACTTGAATATAAAAAATAGAGAGAGAGAGAGCCATCTTAAACTAGCTTGATGTTCCGGTGACTGCAGTTACAAGTTCTGAAGTCTAATATCCACGGGATGAAGCCAAACTCCTTGGATGAGCCTGCAGGAGGACGACTGCTGACAAATTAAAAATAAGGATAAAATAAATGTGACCAAATAATTCAAAACAGCCTCATAAAAACAGGTGAACGTCAGCGTCAGATGGCAGCATCTGTCGTTGTTTGAGCTAAAGTGGACTTCATGGGAGCCAATCAAGGAAGACGCCTCTGTTGAAAGCAAAGCATGAAAAGAGAAAAAGGAATTTGCATCAATAGGTAATGACAAGTCCTCACTGGCACATTGGGGATTAATTTACAGCTGCAAACTGTCTTAACTACAAAACACAGAGGTGGCCCTATCATGGTCTGGGTCCATTTTACTGCATCTGCCAAAGGGGTTTTGAAACTTTGCAGGTACATCGAAATTTCAGGACTATCAAAGCATTCTAGCAAAGAATTGTGCTGCCTAACAAAATGTTCCAAGACAGAACAAGCTAAAGAAAAAAAAACCAAAGAGCAACTAAAAGTAACATTTAACTCTTTATGAATGCCCCTATATCAATAAATCCTGAGGAAAGACCTGAAACGACCTGAAAGGAGACACCGTAGAAACCTGAGACAATTAGAGCAGAGGGGTGGACTCGTTAGAAGGTGGCGACCTTTCATTAACAGTTACTCAATCAAAAGGTCGAACAACAAAACATGAAATTAACGGTAACATTATTGTTTTTTTTAGAATTCTTGTAAGACATACAGTTCCATTCAAGAGTAATGTTGGGTTTTATTTAACATTATTTTTTACATTAATTTAAATCATTTCAATTATTTTAAGCTGCTTTTAATTTTATTGAATTCTTCTTTTCATATTGAAATTGATCCTTGAACCAATACATTAAGTTATGCAGAAAGATTTTAGATTTTTTGTTTTACTTTTGTTCTTTTTCAAATTTGTATCACAGAGTCAAAGAAGTAAAAAAAAAACAACAGGAAGCATTTACATTTTACTGATTTAAACTCTCCTATTGTCTAAAAATCATGTGTCAGGACACGGACCTTCACTTACATGTTTCTTTTTCACAATAAAATTGAAAGTATAATAAAAATCTTGGGATTTATTTATTTAATTATTTGTTCTTTTAAGTCACTTTGACACTTGAGTTTCTGCTGCTTTCCCACTGAGAAGGACCAAAACCAGGAAATAACTTTGTTGACTAAATTCAAGAACAGAATCAAACAAAAGGCATTATGAAGATTGAAAAAAAGGCAAAAGTATAATTTTGTTTGTTCGTACAACTAGAGCAGGGATTGGAAGCTCAAACTTGATTTTATAAACTTTTTTTCTGCTGTGCTTTTTTTTTTTTTTTTTTTCTGCTGTACTAGACTGCCATCTCCATTTCACCCAGTGGTTCTCCTGGCCTCAGCTGTCGTACAGCCACTGTGACCCCTGAGACTCGGGGGGTTGGGGGGGGGGCTGTGATGGGGTCGGCCTGTCAGTGTCTCCCTCAGGGAACAGCAGTGACATTTAACTCAATATCCCAGAAGGATAAGGTTTCTCCTTCGCTCCCCTCCATCTTCCGCCTCCAGTCGACCGCTGAAGTGTCGGTAGCCTGTGTGTGCAGGGACTCCTACAGCGTAAGCCCCTGGAAACTGGGACATGCCACACCCTCATCCCAGGCTGAGGGATCACCGAACGCCACCCTAAACCACCGAGCCCTCCCTCTCAACCTGTGAACTTTATGCGTGTGCCCAGCTCTGGACAAGTGTTAAGCGCCGAGGTGGTGCACCTGCACGCATGTTATGCAACTCTGCTGAAATGCACGCCACAAAAAAAACCTGACAGGAACAAGCTTGCCCTTTGAAGACATCCCAAAGAAAGTCATGAAAGATTCAAAGAAACATTGAAATTCTGGCTGTTGGAGTAATAAAACATATTAAAAAAATGAATGCATATTCGTGCGAGGGCAAAATACTTATAGGAATCCTTGATTGACAACATCTAACTGTACTAGCAGTGAAGAATTAATTGGTGCTTGGCAATAAAGCGATGGATAAAGGAGCTATGGAGCTGGGGTTAGCAGGGTGCTTGTTACAGCATTAGCTAATAGTAATAATAGAAGTGGCAGCTGAGTCTCTGAATCCAGAATTCCTCACGGGATATAAATACAGCAGGTGACAGTGGGCCACAAGCCACAGCGCTGCTGCAGCTTTCAGGCGCTTGTTTTTTTTTCTGGTCAGAACATCTGAGCTTTGGCTCGGGCTCTCGGCTTTCATAAGATGAAAGTCGTCTTCTGAAAAAAATTGGATGTCAGAGGAGACGTTTGACTTCATGGTGTCGTCACCATCCGCGCTGGGCGACGGGGTTTTTGGGTGTTGACACCATTCCACACATTTAGGGCTGAACTCTACAGACCACAGGGGAGGCCAAAGCCAGCTTGTTGGTCGCAACGGGCCATAAACACTGCTTACACACAGCTATATTTATGCAGAAATGTTAATTCTGTGAAAGATTCAGCTAAAACTACTGAATTTAGCTCATTTTTATGCTCTCGACTGTAAAATGTTTGCAAATTAACATATTTTTCAGGGTGGAAATGCCTGAGTGGAAATGACAGCCTCACAATACTTTCACAGGCCAACTTCCATCTAAGAAGAGACTTAAGTTTCATAAATGACATTCTGTCTGAGAAGTGTCATAAACCAAATCCTTCTGGAGTTTCATAATAGCAGTTGTAAATTAAACAGCTTGCCATGTCACTCGAGCATAGCTGCAAGAACAAGTATGTCCAGCGTTTGGGGTCCCTATTTTGACGAGGCCTTTCTTATGATGGAAACCGCTGAAATTGGCCAACAATTATAACAATAGTTTAGGAGGTTTCCTCTAGTCTTCATGTGAAAAGGCAGAAATCACTCAAAAAGATCATTTAGGGGTTCAAGCTTCACTGACAACACAAGAATTCAGAAACTCAATCCACCACAGTTAGAATCTGGGGTCATATAACCTCTGACGGATTGTGACCACCAAACAGGGGCCTGGAGCCTCCAAGCTATAAATGTACAGAGGACGGTGAAGAAAGATGTGTGAACAATAAGCTTTAAAGCCAGAACAGAATAAATTCATGTTTTAAACCTAGAAAGTGCTGTAAAATTGTTGCATTTGAAACAATCATTTGCTGTCAAAAGATCAAGAAGAAATTCCTAATTTCCTGCTTTTAATAGCAAAAATTCAGAAAATGGTTTTCTTCCCCCATGATCTACCTTCACTTTTCCTGTTTAGGAAGCAAGTTTTGCTGACAGAAAGACAAATAGGTGCAAAAAGAGCATCACAAATGTCAAAGAAGGAAACAAATAACAGCAAAGTAAATAACCTTTGCTTTATTTATTTACTTATTTTATATAGGTGTAAAGTAGCTTAATAAATGTTTCCTGTTATAACCAATAATAAATTCTTTCATTTGTGTCGAAATTAGCTTGAAGAGCTCAACACTGCCTCCCTCTGGTAGACACCTGACACTACAGTCAAGATCACTGATTAATATCCTGAAAATTAAATTTTTTATTACTTTATTTATATAAATGAGGCCAAAAAGTGGTGATTCCAGTCTGAGCAACAGAAAGAGAAAAATAAGAACTACAAAAAAAATTAAAGAAAGGAAAATAAACGCATTTTAAATAAATACATGCACTAATGATATTAAACACAGAATTAATGTTACTGAAGTGACTTTTAAATTGTGATATTATTAACAATACAATTCTCCACAAGTTGCCTTTTCTTTTATTTACAAAAATTATAAAATGTAATTACTGGGGTACCTGCTAAAATTACAAAATTGGAGAAAATTGCTCCAATAATTTATACAACAAATAATTATTATAACTTTTTATGTTTCTTAAATAATTATATCATTGCATCACTAATGCAGGAAAATAGTTTTTTCTGTCTACAAGTTATTTTTTAATCAAGAAGGAAACTTGGCAAGATGTTTGTAAAATTAACAACATCTGAGATTAATGACAAAGTGTTTGTGAATGTTTGTAACATTAAGTTATAAGTCTTATTTACACTTTAATTGGCAGTTATCTGTAACTTTAGAAGATTTGTATGGGGTTAAACACAGTTGTATGTCTGAAAAAACAAAAACTTTAAAAAATAAAATTGTTAGTTTGAAATAAAATCTATTTTAAAATTTAAAAAAACATTTAACATTTGAAAAAAAGACATTTGAAACATGAGTAATAAAAAAAAAACCTATAAACCTAATCTGAGCCCAACTTTACATGGGGTTGGGGCTTTGAACTAGAAACGGCAGCACAAATTTCTTCAATTTAATAAGCGATAAAATGTTCCAAAGCAGTCTGGTGATTGACTTAATTTAAAACATTTATTTGCTGGATGCCATTTTAGAAGCAAAAATAAATAAAATATTTTATTAAAAATATCCTGTTGTATGTTTAAGACAGAAAGCACAAACCAAATTATTTCACATTAAGAAGTTTTATTTTGAAATATTATTCATCTTTATGTATTGCGGCTGTTATACTACTACAGAGTAACATTTCTAAAGTTTGATGTGAATAATAGAAGATTAAAAATAACTTCAGGAAACACTCAGTTCAGGTCAGATTCTCACTTTATTGGTCAACTTGATGAAAGACTACAAAACGAATTCACAAAAAATCTCTTTCAAGTAATCAAATCTGTACAAACCTAAACTGTACGGGACTTTTACAGCTCTGGCTCATATTACTCTGAAGAGTTGTTTGTGTTTGCTTGTGCGTGTGTGTGCGCACACACGTTTGTTAGTCCTCAGCTCCGTCCCGCATGAGGGAAAAAAAATCTCCACACGGATGGACGAGGCGCCGCGAATGTGCGCACACACGCGCAAACGTATCGGTATTCGAGATTTTACAGTACAGAGGACAGGAAAACAACATACCTCCCCCTCCCCTCTCCACAAGTGCACAGGAACATCACCTGCAGACATGGGGGGGGGGGGTCCTCAATGCAAACTCCTATCAACTCCAGCAAATCTTGTTTGTTTTTTTCTTTTTCAGTCAAAATTACTGTACAGACTGGCGCTGCGCTTTGAACCTGTCCAAGACAAGAGTGGTCAGAGAGGGGAGGAGTAGAAATCTCTAATACCCCCCTCCCCGTAAAATGTACACGTGCAGACGAGTCTGACGCTCCTCTGCAGACGAGACATAGTTGTAGTCTGCTCACCCACGCACACACTGGAACAACTCATTACATTAACTGTTTTAAGAAGTACAGATAAAAAAGGAAAAAAGCCCTGGGTAAAGGTTTAATTCTGGCTGTTTGGTGAAAGAAAGGAGAAAAGAGGTAGAGAGGACAAGAGGGAAAGATTGGAGGTCGAGGGCCAAGTACTGGTGTCATTTCTTGGTTTTCCTGGGAGGCGTGACGGGGCGACCGGAACCCATGCCCCCTCCGCCGCCGTAGAACAGCTTCTTGTCTGCAGGTTTCAGAATCTGGATGTGGGGGGGAAACAAAGCCGGTGAGCCACCAACAGCAGCACAGTGACATGTGGGGACGGCGGCGGGCGTCTCACCTGGAATGAACACATGAGGGTCTCGTCTACGCTCATCATGGCGCCAGCGTTGTCAAACTCCCCGCAGTAGTTTGGGGCGGAAAACAGCGTCACCAGCTGCCTCTTTGCAAAGAACTCATAACCGTCCTCCACCACCTGGAACAACACGCCAGTTTAAGATGATTTAAGGAACAGAAAATCCATTTCACTGACAAAAATATCAATTTGTCACAAGTTTAATAAATTGTTCTAACATTGTGTTTTTATGGCCTTTTTCTCACTATGCAAGACATACATAAAGAAAGTTAAACTTCAAATTGCGTTTTTGAGGATTTCTTTATTCAAATCGCTGTGAATCAGGAGCAGATGAAAAAATGCCATTGGAAATGGTGCGTACTGTGACGTAGAAAATATGCCAGATGGGCCACAAGCTTCCCGCTCCGTTCTGATGCATCCAGTCCGAGGCGATTAGATCCATGCAACTTTTTTGTTTTCCTCATCCAAACTGGCATCTGGATCTAAACTGTACGACTGGACAGCTCCAACATTGCTCGCCATTTTTGTTCCACCACTAATGCTGGGTTGGGGGTTGTGAGGGGCTGTAAGTTAGTGGGAGACGGTGTGGATGGTGGGAATTGGGCTTACTTGCACTAATGGTTTCACTTGAACTGCCTTTAACTGCGAAAAAACCAAACCTTATGGAGAGGCATGTTTTTCAGCACTATGGCCTTTTTAGGAACAGTCTGCCGGAGGACTTGAGGGCCGCAGAGAGCACAGATGTTTTTAAGAAAAGGCTAGAGAACCCATCTTTTTATCCAAGCTTTTACGTAATTTTAGTGTTTTCATTTATTTTGTATCTACAGTTTTCTCCCGCTTATTCAGGGTTTAACTCATTTTTTTTGTAATTTTTTTGCTTGTAACAGACTTTTGCGTCCAAAGGAGGTGCTGCAAGGGAGGAGAGGAGCTGAGATGAAGAGCACACCAGGATTCCTTGCAGGCTGCTAAGGAACATTTCATTGCTATTTCCACTGGTTCCTGAATCGCTCTAACCAAAGTTTGTTGCCCTGCATGGAGAAATCAGCTGACTCAAAGCGGCTGGAAAATGTCCTGATAAGCTGAGGAAGATAATCGCGGAGAATAATTATCCTCCGGATGAATGAATGGAGGAAACCAGCCTCTTCTGGAAGAAGATGCCCTCTCTGACTGAACTGATGAAGGAGGAAGAACGGGCTGCTGGTTTTAAGGCACAGAGAGACAGAGTGACCGTCCTAATGTGTGTATATTAACTACACTACGGTACAGTCTACTGCTCTGAACAATATTATATTCAGCAATATTTCACTGCTCTTTAAGAAATGTTATACAAAGCATCAGAAATGTTTCAGAAGCGTTTTTGATGAGTTATGATCGGTGACGGACATTCTTCGGAGGCAGGAGTGTGTGTGTGCGTGTGTGTATGTGTGTGTGTGTGTGCGTGCGTGTGTGGGGGGGTCCTTCTGTATTCCCTGCCGTCTCCGGTCCCTGACATTCATGAACATGGGGAGAATACTGCTTTCATTTGATCATGTTTCATGATTTTACACTGGATTATTAATAATTCATTTCAATACTCTTCATAGCCATGTTTTATTATTGAATCAATTATTGCTTTTATCAAAAGTTTCCTTTTTATTTTCACGTTTATTTCCGGTGCTTCCTTGGCTAGATCCTCTCCCTCTGGGTCGGCCGCTGCGGCTCCGGATGGGAACCTGCATCGCCGCCTAGAGAGGCCGGTCCTCTCCTGCGACGCTGCAGCCGTTTCCAGAGGAAGAGGTCCCAGTTTTCCAATGTTTACCTCCATCGGTTAAGGGGGCGGGAGGTGTGTTTTGCTCCTGTTGTTAGGGGCATTTGGAGCTCTAGTGGTGTCTGAACTTGTTTTTGAGGGGGAGCTGGATATCCCTCCACATCGCGCCGTGGCGCAGAGGACAAACGCATTTCTTCATGTGAAGCACAGAGGTTTACATTTAAATGTAAGCAATGATTTTTTGCATGACTATGTATTTTCTGAGTGCTACCAGCTATGCACCAACATAGATGACATCATCAAGTGGTAGTAACGTTCGGATTGGATTTACTGTTTTTTCCCATCTGTCTGCTTTTGGGGGGGGGGGGGGGGGGGGGGGCTAAATGTAGGGGTAGCAAGAAGCCATAGGGGTGGGGAATGAATCCAGATGAACTCCTCCATCAGAGGAGCCTTCAAGAGCTCGCATTGGAAGCCCCACCACAGATATGTTCACTTTAAATCATTTTATGCAGCAAGAAAAAACATTCAACATTCAATATGCAGCTGATTGTCATCATCAAAAATCCCCAACAAGGGAGCCAAAAGGGAAAAGAAATATGGAAAACTTGAGGGTGAGTCAGCCTAAAGTTGAAATTATTTCAAATTTCTGTATGTTTTGTGGCCGTTTGTTGGAGATTGAAGAAAATAAACAAACTCTTCTAAAACCGTAGGGCAGCTCCTGCGTTAGCTGTTATCAATCTGTAATAAACCTATTTCTGCTATTTTAATCTAAAGCTAATAAACCTTTTTTTTGCTGAAAAATTCCACCAAAACTAAAGTATAGAAAACTGGTGGTAATTTCCATCATTAGACCAAAGCTTAAACCTGGTCTGCAGTCAGAACTACGTCACACGCACTGACCTGATGGGCTCGACATATGAGGTCCATGTCGTGTTTGTGGAGGAACTTCGTCACCACGTCTGCACCAAAAGTGAAAGAGACGCCGCGGTCGTTCTCGCCCCAGCCCAGCACGTCTTTGTCCGGGTCTGCCCACAACAGGTCGCACAAGAGGCCCTGGTCTGGCACGTCAGTGGGACGCATGACCCGCCGGATTTGCTCCATAGACTGGAGATCTGGAGACAGGCCTGAGGAAGAGGAGCAAACCGTTAGCAACCGGATAATCCAACATCTATACAAACTAGTGCACGCTACAAGACCCGGAAACGGAAAAAAAACCTCAAATATCCAGAAGATAAATACAAAAAAATGTGACCCCTTTGGTAAAATTAAGACCATTAAGGATGAATTCAACGCAGCAATCTTGGGAAAAAAAAAGTGTTTTATGAGAACCCTTAAATAACAAAAAAAAATAGAAACGAGAAAAATAAAATCTTGGTTGAGATAGATTCAATTCTGCATAAAAATAAAAAAACTGAAAATAAGTGCTGCAATTGGATACTTGTGAAACGTGCCACATGGGCTCTACGGGTGCACTTCCTTGAGTGCCTAATGATTTTTTATCAGAGCCTGTTTACATATTTAGACCGGCAGTTCTCAGTGATACCAGATAGATGAGACTCAGTGTCAACAAACTTTTGCAGAAAGAAGTTCACGCCACCTTTTTTTTTTGATCAGAAGAGATATTTTCTCATTTGATTTGTTTAAATTTACTTAGAATTGTGGTGTGAAATAGATTTTAAACTCCACAATATGAATTCAGCTGTTATCTTGGTCCCTGCTAAAATAAAATAAAAAATAAAAAAACTCAACCTGACCTAAATAAGTGAACATTGTCCAGGAGTGTCAAAGTCAAGAACACGGTGTGTGAACATTATATCTAAAAACAAAGCTGCTGATATGAGGAACCCAAGGACATATAAATAGGGTCACTCACACAGCCCTATGACTCTTATGTTGACAGAAACAACAGAGCAGAGGTGTGTTTGTGTGTGTGCGCTCCTGGATGGAGGCCAAATCAGCTGTTATATGAAAGTACCTCCATGGCAACAGAAGATCTTTTCATCGACAATCGCTGCCACCGGCAAACAGTTGAAGCAGTCGGTGAAGGTCTTCCACAGCTTTATGTTGTATCGCCTTTTACCTGTGAGGGGGGGAAAGCCAATCACCTGGTTACAATCTAATCTTGGAACTCCAGAAAAAAAAAAAAAGAGAAAAGTAACCAGCTGTAGCTATTGTACTAGATTAGAAACAGCCCTTGCATAATCCCAGCTCTGTGCACAGGAGAGGCATGTGATTAACCACTGCTCTTACTGCCTGATCGCACTTGTTAACCTGAAGCTCTTGGACTAAAAGATTGTTTATTGTTGCGACTATTATGTATCGTGGAACTTCGGATCACAATCAGTGGCTTTTATGATTAATTTCAAAGTCATCTAAGAACGGAAAACCAAAATAAAATGATAAAGCGTGCTAGAAAATGAAAACAATCACAATCTGAATGTCATTTTTAAAAAAGCAAACTTTCTGTTTTACTTACACTCGTCATAGAAACCATATATTCTGTTAATAGAGGCGCACTCGTGGTTTCCTCTCAGCAGAAAGAAATTTTCAGGGTATTTGATCTTGTAAGCCAGCAAAAGGCAGATGGTTTCCAGGGACTGCTTGCCTCGGTCTACATAGTCACCAAGAAACAAGTAGTTGCTCTCTGGTGGAAAGCCTCCATATTCAAACAGCCTCAGGAGGTCATAGTATTGTCCATGAACATCACCTGGAGAGGAGAACGGTTCACAGTTTGGGTCATGGTAGTGAAAGGTTTCGTTGAAAGTTTCTGCAGAGGACTACAGTTACAATAACAGAGCCTCAGCCGGCAAAAGAAAAAGAGCGAAATGCAAACTCAAACATACATAAATAGTGGAGAGAAAGGCAGAAATTCAGTCAAAGGTGGGATAATCTACTTGTATTTGCACAACAAAGATAAAAAACTATAGTGTAAAATATTAAACCAAGCAAATATAAATCTAAATTTTTCTAGATAGCGAAAAAGCAAAGTTCAAAATGTTCATTAGCGTCATAAAATAAATGTAACCACCTGCCTCCCCTTAGCCTAAACACATAAACAACCATGATGTTCCAATTCTCTTCCCTCTGAAGAACATTTTCATGTCTTACCACAAATCTTGAGGGGCGCCTCAAGTTCCAGCAGGATTGGCTGGCTGAGGAAGATCTCCCGGGATTTGAGGCAGAGGCCACGGATTTCATTTTCTGTCAGCTGAACATTTTTGCCAGGTCTGGACCCTTTCACTGTACAGAAATAAACAAAAAAGAGACAAGTGTTAAAATTGATTTGAAAAACAATGTAAACAATTAAATTATAAATTTAATAAAAAAAATTAATACATAATTATTAGTACAAAGGTAAAACAAATTCTTAGAGGTATAACAAAATACTGTTACAACAGAATCTTTACTGTCACATTTTATAACATCATTACCCATTTTATATTGTACCTTTTAGAAATATTCAAAACATAATAATTACAGAATAAAAAGTGATGAAGACAGAATAAGTAAATTCGTTTCATTTACTTACTTTTATGTGTAAACGTTCTTATTTTCAAGTCTAACTTTATGAATAAATAATGCTTTTTTGGGAACTATTCAGACTGACCTCTAAACAGAGACTTGTTTTGTGGACAAACTGACTTGACCATATTTACAAGGATTCTTGCACATATTTGGGATTCACCAAACACCCATCCAAATTGGCGTCAAAAACAAGTACAGATACCGAAATAATCATAATGTAATGATACAATAAATATAGTAATAAAAAAGCACTGCGAATAATAACATCAATACACACATCATATAGACAATTGCAAACAACAATATGTGCCTAAGCTTACTGGTACAATTTTTAATACTAATCAAAATGAAAAAATGTTTATAGTAAGGTAAACAGCGAATAAACAGAAAAAAGCGACCATGTTAAATTTAATAATGTTGTAAAAATGCCAAGCAAAATATTGGGATTTTTCTTTTCCAAAACACATATATAGATAAACCTGAATTTTAATTTTAAAAGATTCCACCATTAGAATGAATATCAAAGGAAAAGTCGAACTGTTTTCTAAATATACCACAATTAGACTGAGACAATTTTGCAAGACGCGGGAGATGATTAACTTGCTAGCCTAGCACCGGTGGCTATCGTTGTCTTCTGTTAGCTAAAATGGCACCGAATGAACAAATATCGCCAGAAATGTCTTACCTTCTAGCAGACGTTGTATAATGGAGTCGATATTCAGCTTGTCGGCTTCTGCCATGCTATTCCCCTCTTTCGTCGGGTTTGTTCCCAATAGTAAAAATTCGAAGCGTACTGTCGCTTACCGATTTAGTTAGCCTAACTACTTTTGCGTTAATCGGCTATCGTCGTTAGCCCGCTAGCTAGCTAACCTTGGGGAATGATCGACAACCTCAAAATTTGAGGATTGAAACGGATTTGTTAAAAATATGATGGATGACATGTGCTGCACAGCAAAAAACCTATCTATATTTCAGGACAAGATTTTTGAATTGTTTGATATCAGTATTTCCTCGTTACGTCGCTGTTTCTTTCGTATCTACTAACACCATGCCATCGACCAAAAAAAGAACAGAAGATCGTTAGCTCAAAGAAAGGTTGAACGGAAGTGGCCTGTCTGTTTTCGCGTTGCCATTGGTCCACTTTCCAACATGGGCGGGACTTTTCATTCAATCTTGCTTCTGATTGGCTATTTTGAATGTCCGTCAGTATTAACTTTTCTCAAAAAAAAAAACCCCGCAGCGTAAGGAGGACAGTCGTTTCCTGATATTATCAAAGTTTAGACATATAAATAAAATAATATCTTTCTTAAAACAATCAAATAATAAACTATTTGTGTGCACCCATCCAGAAATGTTTGACTTTGGTCAGCTTCGTTTTTGTTGCGCAGTGAAGCAACACCCACGGAAGTGACTTTGATGGGAAGAGCTGATGACGTTTGTTGGCGTGACGCAAGCACGCATTGGCTCTCAACAGGAGCGATTCATTCTAAAGTTCTGACATGGCTTAGTTTAGCTTGTTTACCTTAAAAAACAAAACATGTATCGAGCTTGGCTTAATACAAGTTTTTCACTTTCACACTAATATTCATTTTGTATTTTAAAGACCTTTCTACCATGAAGTTGCTCCAAAAAGATATTGAGAAAGATAATGCCGGGTGAGTGAATGCTTATAGCTAGTAGTGCTAGCTAGCTACCATCATACTGTTTTGTAGTTTGATAATAAATAAACACAATAGTTTTGTTGTACGCAGGAAACGTGGACAATACTACAATTCTTTGTTTACATAGAGCACAATATAATAATATGATATTCCATGTTTTAATATATCTGTACCGTTCCACCAAAGAAATTGTAGCTGACTGCTCAAAACAATAAGGCTTAACTGTTATAATATTTGTGAACCAGCTTTAATGTGTAGAATATTTTATATGAGGAAATGCTTTCTCAGTCAGGTGACTCTGGTTCCTGAAGAGGCAGAGGATATGTGGCACACTTACAACCTTCTCCAAGTGGGGGACAGCCTCAGAGCTTCAACCATCAGGTGACTTTTCTTTAGCCCTATCAACTAAAATCCTGTGGGGCTGCGCGGTGGTTAGCGCTCTCTTGCCTCACAGCAAGAAGACCCCCGGTCCGAGTCCCGGCTGGGGGACCTGAACCAGAACACCAATGAGGGACCTTTCTGGCAAGTTCTCCCCGGGCATGCGTAGCTCGTCTTTTCCCCCACCATCCAAAAACATATTTCATAGGTTAATTGGTGACTGTAAATTGTCCCTAGGTGTGAATGTGAGTGTGCATGGGTGTTGGATTTGTGGCCCTGCAACAGACTGGCCACCTGTCCAGGATGTCCCCTGCCCCCACCCACGTGTGGCCGGGATAGACTCTGGCAGCCCCGCGACCCCGAAAAGGACAAACGGGCTTAGAAGATGAATGAATGAATGACAGGTTTCAGTGAATTTTTCATTTAGGTCCAATCTATCTAAGACCTATCATTTTTGAACTATTTAAAAAACGTTCCCGCTAGTCTATTGATTATGATGATGCCATTTTTAGCCAAAATATTTATATATAAGAGATGTTGTTTTCTAGGACATAGTTTCTCCAGAGGGGCAGTACAATACCGTAGTTTACTAGAAATTCTCCTCTAAGTTGTTGGTGGGTCAACCCAACCCCCCTTCCCCTCTCTGTTGCTGAGAGCTCTTTGTTTATGCACTTAAACCCAAACATAACATTATGGATGCAACAAAAATGGGGAACAATATTGGAGCTATCCAGCTATACAGTTTTGAGCCAAATGGCAGCTCAGACAAAGGAAAACAAAGACCTACATGGATCTATTCATCTAAAAGTGAATGCATTAGAATGGAGCAGAGCAGGAAGCTTGTGGCCCGCCCAAAAAAAAGCCCTATTTTTAAACATTTGTTTATCATTCACGATTATTTGAATAAAGACAGACTCAGAAATGCAATTTTGAGCTTACGGTACTTCTCTTTATACATGTCCTCCATCATAATTATAAATGCCGCAAGAACAAGGTAAAAACACCAAAAACACAATTTTCATCGCTGCCGGTTTTAAGAAAAAGAGTGCAAATGCTAAATGGAACTAATGTTCTGTCCCATGTACTCGCAGAAAGGTGCAGACAGAGTCTGCTACTGGAAGCGTGGGCAGCTCTCGGGTTCGGACCACTCTGACGTTGTGCGTGGAGACCATCGACTTTGACACACAGGCTTGTCGGCTGAGGGTGAAAGGCACCAACCTTGAAGAGAATCAGTTTGTTAAGGTCTGAGAATTCAGATCGACATTGGTTTAACATTTTAGATTTTCTTTGCAGTTAGATTTGTGTATCTTTTTCTGTTCTTAGTCGCATCTTTCATTTTGTACTTGCTATGACTGTATCAAGATTTAACTGAAGTCAACAATTAGGCCTTATTTAATCGTAAACTACACATCAATTATGGTAGAACAAACTCTCAAGTGTTTTTAAATTGATCAATATTTGTTCTTATTTAGAAAATTAAAAGTTGAATTATGATGTTAAACCTCCAGGCCTGAGATAATTTTCCAGATAGAAAGTGGTAATATTTTATTCTTTTTTTTTTAATAGATGGGAGCTTATCACACCATTGAGCTCGAACTCAACAGGAAGTTTACTCTCGCTAAGAAGAGCTGGGACAGCGTTGTGCTGGATAGAATCGGTGAGCAGCTGTTACTGTAGATGAGAACAAACAGAATTTGATGAGCATTGGTAATCATATCTGTAAAGACATATTCTTTCAGGATATTTCCATAGCAGAAAAAAAGTTGTACAAATGTTGATGAACTTTAAAAAAATTCCTGCATTGATCAGCATGGAATAAGTACCGGTAGTTAAAAATCCAACAAATGTTTCTATACATTTGAAAAAATGGTTTAACTCACTTTTATTCTACTTTTAATAATGAAGCGTTTTTCCTTTTTGCTTTAGAACAAGCGTGTGATCCGTCTCAGAAGGCAGATGTGGCTGCAGTGGTGATGCAGGAGGGTCTGGCGAACATTGTGCTGGTGACCTCCGCCATGACCCTGCTCCGCGCCAAAGTCGAGGTCACCATTCCGCGCAAGAGGAAAGGGAGCTGCAGCCAGCATGAAAAGGTTCATTCAATCAGGAAGTCTTCCAGTTCATTTTTTATTTTTTAATAGCCCTTTCACAGAAATCGTAGTGGATCATATTGTGATGAATATGAGCAAACTTATGACTGACTGACAGTAACCAGGAACAACACATCAGCACTTCCCATTAAACAACAATGAATCCCAGCCAGATAATACAGCCTTCTTACCATAAAAGACTGCCACTCATAGCATTCATGTTTATTGGTATATATAGCTTTAAGTTTGATGACAGGTGAGGAAGTACATTTGTGATTAATTTGAAATACAGCATGCAGCTGTATACATTTTTAAAGTTATAGGTAGGATTTTTAATTAACCCCAACTTACATGTCAACTTTACATCTAAAAATTCTCTTATTATAATTAAATACCCACTCAGATGGAAATTGATTTTTTTTGTTGGTGTTTTTAACATGTTTCTATGACATAGATAAAGAAAATTCAGCTTAAAATAGCATTTTTAAGTATTTCTTTATTCAAAGAGTTGTGAATCAGGAGCAGACAGAAAAATGCAGTTTGAAAAAGGTTGTAGGTGTGATGTAGAAAATACCACCACACCAAAATATAACATGCAAACCACAAGCTCCCTGCTCCGCTCCATTCAGTTTGATTTCAAAAGTGCAGTGTAAAAGCAAATCAGACTACTAAAAATTATGGTTTGCTATTCTGCACCCAACGGAACCATGCTGGTGGTCGGTTCTGAACCTGAATTCATTTTTGTTTGCTTACTTAAGAGGGATTAGTGAAACCTCAGCCTGAACTACAGTGAAGAAAATGGGACTTTGTTCTGGAATATTGCTATAGTGAAAAAAAAAACCTGCTGTTAGTTTTCTGGTGGGCATCTTCAGGCATGCAGACGTAATCATTTTCTCCAACGTTTGAAGTACGATACAACTAAAGCAGATGCAGAAGGAACTAAACTAATACTAGAGTGAAGTTACTTCTGTAATGATCAGGATTTTCTTCTTGTAAATTCTCTCTTTTCATTGCGTAATGAAGTATTTTTTTAAGTTTGTATAAGATCAGTATAATTGATATCTTTAAAAAAAATTGTTCACATTTACCAGATTAGAAAAAAAAGATACAACCCCCTCAATTCTGTGGTAAATCAGTGGGACTCAGATGTAGGTTGGTAGCAGTTTGACCTTAAGCTCACCTGTTTGCAGGCGCTGGAGAGGTTCTATGAGGCTGTGATGCAGGCCATCCTCCGCCACATCAATTTTGATGGTAAGACAGTCGCACACAGTAATAGAAATGCAGTGTTTTTGTTATATTTACAGGTTGTCTGAGAAAGAAATGAGTGTCTATTGGAACTCTTTCCTTCCTGTGTTTAGTGGTGAAGTGTATCCTGGTTGGCAGTCCTGGTTTTGTGAAGGACCAGTTCATCTCCTACATGTTCAAGGAAGCCGTGCGGCAGGACAACAAGCTCCTGCTGGAGAACCGGCCCAAATTCATGCTCGTCCACTCATCATCAGGTCATAAGTATTCACTCAAAGGTAGGAGCTCCTTCACCTAAAATTAAATAAATTAAATAATAAAGAAAATAAATCCAAAATGTCTTAAGTGTATTTAAATATTTGCTGCTTTGCAGAAATCCTTTGTGACCCCACTGTGACAAGTCGGCTTTCTGACACCAAGGTGATCGCACTTCAGTGATCCATCAGCCTCATCTATTAACTTAGAAGACAAACACAACAGATGAAATAAAAAAGGGAGATACAGCACAGGGTCATGGCACAGAAAAGTTCATATTACTTCAGAAATAAAGCCAGGAAAATGTGGAATGAGTATACATACAAAGTCTTAATATGACAGTAAAATACTGTATTTATATTTCTAAACTAGTTGTGAACTTTTGTGACATTCTTGTTAATGTATCACATATTTCAAATTTAGTTAACAGTTTAAAATGCATCTTTTAAAATAATTAATATACATTTTAGTGCTGTCTGCCTATGTTCTTTATGTTACATTCATTTGTACCTCTTACATGTATCATTTATGGAGGTTTGAAAGTTTTTAGTGCTTTTTTTCTATCCAAGGATTCGGAAGGAAAAGATTTAAAAAAAAATGAGCTTAGAGCCACAGAATACATTTTATTTGTACCTGTTTAATATTTTTAAATATTATTTTTCATGTCACTATTTTTGCCAATCCTTTGATGTTATAGGTGTAGGAATAATATACATATTAAAAAGAATACAATTTGCCAAATTGATTGAGTCGAAGCTCTTGCTCAAAGGGAGGATTTGTGGTTTGAACCCAATCTTTTTGACCTATTCAGTCGTACAAACGGTTTTCTCTACATGTAACCCTCAGGCAGCAGGAGAGGTGAAAGCTCTGGAGGACTTCTACAAGATGCTTCAGCATGAGCCCAACAGAGCGTTCTACGGGTGAGAGATGACGCACCAGAAGAACCACAACAACAGAGATCCTACAATAACAAGCCTCTCTCTCTCACTGCAGAGTCGCTCACGTGGAGAAAGCTGCGGACGCGTTGGCCGTTGACACTCTGTTGATAAGCGATAAGTTATTCAGGTGAGTTTTGCCAAATACAGAACAAACGTTACATATTGTCTGTTAAAGTTGTAATGTATGAAATGAACTTTAACCCTTTAATAATAATAATAATGGATTAGATTTATCCAGACGCACAAAGCGCTTACAATGTGTCCATTATTTATTCACTCATGTATACTTGGTGTTAGTAGAGGCGTAGCTGCCAGTTTGCGCCTATGGTCCCTCTGACCATCGCCGGGACATTCATACGCATTCACACACCAGTGGAGCAACACTGGAGGCAGCGTCTTGCCCAAGGACACAACGACAAATGACTGGGGGGAGCAGGGATCGAACCGCCGACCCTTCGAATATTGGACGACCTGCTAAACCTCCTGACCCACTTTAAGTCTGATTTTTTTTTTTTTTTTTTTTTGGTTGCAGGCATCAGGACGTTCCCACCAGGAGTCGTTACGTCCGGCTTGTTGACAGCGTGAGAGACAACGGAGGAACTGTCAGGTAACTTTTGATTCAAGGACACTAATATTTCTGCTTCCAGCATTTCTGAATTTTATCTGCAACATTGGTTTTATGTTCAAGCCCCACTTTGTTTTTAGAGTGGTTTCTTTTATTTTCAGCTGTTCTATGTGTAACAAAATGGAAAAGGAAAACATAGGAAGTTCCTAAAAACCTGCTCAAAAATTACTGAAAAATTAGGAATTTGAGAACAAAACAATCCTAAACAATAATAAAATGATACTAGGACACTTGGACTTTGGTCCATCCATTCCTGGGACATGTGAGATTTTCCTGGTGACCCTCAACTTATTGAAATTCATGTAAATAGTTTTGCTCAGTTGAAAATCCCCCGAGCATAATGCTTTAAGGTTAATTATGATTATGCTGTGTTTAGCCAAAATCATAAAATCTATTGTGTACTAGGACATAGTTTCTGCAGAGCGGCAGTACTTCATTAGAAGGAAAGCTTGTGGTTTATCGTTGTAGTTTCTACATCACACCAACAAGCTTTTTCCGAGGGCAAATTTTGACTGTCCGTGATTCAAAACAATAAAGAAATTCTCAAAAATGCTATTTTAAGCTTACATTTCTAACTACCGGTAAATGTCCTCCACTGTAAAAAAACAAAAACAAAAAAAACACAAGAACATGTTAAAAACACCAAAAACTGAGTCCAAGCAAGACGTTTTTGAAAGAGTTAATAATGCATTCATTCAGATTTATTAAACAGGAAAAGATTCTGTGTAAAAACTGTTTTTCTGCAGGTTTTTGCTCTGCAGTCCATAGAAAGCCATGTCATTTAACTAAAAATAACACATTTTCAAACATAGGATTAAAGTTGACACATACCAACTGGTGTAACTATTTTAAGGATTTTAAAAAGTAAAAATAATATTAGAAAGTGGCTAAACGTATTTTAAAGAGCTTTCTTCAATATTTTAAGCTGTCTTTGGATAAACTGCTGCTATAAAATTTGAAAGAACTTAGAAGCACACAATCGTGTTCAACCTTATAAGGTCTGCTGTTTACCTCATCATAAAAAGGCAGATTTAATCTGTTTTTGTGTTTATTTTACCTCAGTTAACCCTGATCCCAGGTAATAACCATGTTCCTGTAAATATCTGACTCAGATTTTTTGTTATTTTAAATTTCTGTTTGACCTCCACAGAACGTCGTCTCCCCAGCACAACCTAATATTTCCATATAAAAATATAGATTTATCTAAATATAAAGTTGTGTTTTTTTTTAAAGGTGAATAAATTTAAATAGAATCTTTTTAGAGGTCTGTCCTCCTGTCTGCCCACAGCTAATCAATGGGTAAAAATTCCCTCTGTTGGTTATTAGTCTATCCCCCACCTGACACAGTGTAGATATTTGGCCCATTTTCCCTCAAAGTGAATCAGGACTACACAACCCCTTTGTGGTTACTTGATGAACTACACCTGATTGCAGTTACTTTTGCTTTTAGGGGGACTTCAGTCTGGAAGTCAAAGTTTCTTTTTTGTTTTCCAAAGAAAATATTTACTCTTTTTTTTTTACTAATTGTTTTAAAAAAGACAATTTTACCATCAAACATTTGCTTGATGAAATCTTTCAGTGGATCAGTATAAATGTGTTTTCTCTTTGGGTTTCTTTCTGTGTAGGATATTCTCAAGCCTTCATGTGTCTGGAGAACGTAAGTATACAACTACACTAGTTTTAGAATTCAAAAAGTCTTTTAAAAGATTTTTCATTAATTTAAATGGGTTCAGTTATGCAAAAGACAGATGAACCCCCTTATGATTCTTTGTTTTACATGGTTTTCCCAATTGAAGGATTTAAATAAAACAAATTTAAGTTAAAAAGTGTAACAAATAAACTCAACGTGTCATTTTGAAATGAAAATGATTACATTTTGTATAAATTACAATGAAAACATCCAAACCCACGTGGCCTCTGTTTAAAAAAGGGATTTCCTTTATCGACTTAGCAATTAGAAACGACAACTGGAATCCGCGAAGGGACGTCTAAGGGCAGGAATGTCCAGTTTAGTTTAGTCTGTTAAGTTCAATTTAGTATTTTCTTATTGACTTCTATGTACTCATGATCCTTTTGATTTTATGTTTTACTTTTTCAATTACCATTACAAAGCCCATTGAGACGACTGTGGTGGTGAATTTGGGCTATACAAATAAAATGGAATTGAATTGAATCTGTTGTCCGAGTTAAGTGTCATGAAGGAAATCTGTGCCTTTTATTTTGGTACAATCAATGTAATTCAGACATACGAGGTTCTTTTAAGCATTACCCGCCTTTTTAAGGTTACACTACAGCATTCAAATGATATGTATGTCAGAAATTTCGGTCAGTCACTCCACTGTCTTCATCTTGTTCATGCTGCAGTGGACCTGCTGGTGGGTTTTAGATCATTTTCCCCACTGAAATCACTTTTCTGCACACACCACATGCTTAGTTTAGGCTTTATTTAGGTTTTCTAGGTTGATATTTTCCAAAATAAGAGCTGCATTGTCAACATTTTTTAATGTAATTCGGTCTTTATTTCATGAAATGCATCCTGAGCTGTGTTTTTATTGTCATTTAGAGCTGACTCAGCTGGGGGGAGTGGCTGCTATCTTGCGGTTTCCCATGGCAGACCTGTCAGAGCCGGAGGACGACAGCAGCTCAGATGAAGACTAAACTAACTCACGGGGAGGGAGGCAAAGCCGGGCCATGACGGCTGCAGAGGACATGCAGCAAATGAGCGTGTGGTTGATTATTAAACCAGCTGTGTTCCTCTTCAAACCCAACAGTTCAGATGTGTCCATTCTGAGTCAGAGGTGATTTTCTTTTATTCTGAAGTTGGCAGCAAAATATGCTAGTAGCAAGAATCTAATAGTTGCCAAATCAAAATGAAAAGAAATGGAACTTTGTAAGAACTGTAAAATCACAGGTTTTCCAAGTGTATATACGACTTTGTTCTTGCAATTAAATAACTAAAGCATGCAGTTACTTCGGTTTTACTTTGTCACATGAACATCATGCATGTATTTCATACAAATATAAAAATATATGGCATTTATTATGTACAGTTAAAACTCAGTTTAATGACCCATTTGGTCAAAAGCTGCTGCAAATATAACTAAATCAAGTATGTTCAGGAGTTTTCATTAAATACAGCAATAGTGAAGCTCAGCAGTGACAAAACTTTGGGTTCCTTTAATTCTTCTGTGGCAAAAGGCTAGATTAAAAACTTCTGGGAAGACTAAAGTGCATTATTTGAACTTCTTCCCTTAGTGCAAAGCCGTAACCCTTGTGCTATCCTAGGCACTTTAACATTGGGAGTTGGGTCATCTAGACCCCACAAAACAGTGCGCTGAACCTTTTTTCTTCAATGATTTGTGATCTTCACTGGTTTCCATGGATTACATGAAATCCTCTTCACCTTTCTCCACCTTTGTCATGGTAGGGAGAACACGTCAATGGTCTTCTTGACCCTATAGGATAGCACAAGGGTTAAGGTGAACCAGCTGCACGTGTCATCCCCCAGTAGGACACTGGAAGGACTTAATCCAGTTTAAATCTTCCATTGTGCCCCAGTGCATGTAGATAATCGAGCAGACAACCATCACATGCATTATCTGGTGGCTGTTGCCCCAGTTGTCAAACAAGCCTGGGCTAAACCGCTCTGGAATCTGGATGATGTTCACCAGTCCACCCAGCACAGCAAAAGCATCCATGATGACGAAGAGGCGCAGGGAGTTGGGACTGCCGACCCCGTTTCCGTAAACCCGGAACAGGAAGAGGCTGAAGCGGAACAGAGCCTGCCAGGTGAACGCCTTCAGCCGCCTGATGTTTGTGCGGGCTGTGGTGGCGTAGTAGATGCCGTGGGCCGAGAGGAGGATGTAGGCCAGCAGGGCGGTCTGTTGCACGGCAGGGTAGCAGAGAAGGGTAATGTATATGATTGGAAGGGCCCCTATAAGGAAAGGGCAAGAACCTCTTGTTAAAAGTAGAAAACCTTGTTTTATATTTCAACAAAAACAGCTCAACATAATTCAAGGAAACATCCTTGATGTTAGGATGAATAATCCTGAATTTCACGCTATTTTTTTTCTTTTTTTTTTGAATGTCTGGTTTGTAGAAACTTGCTTCAGCACTAGATTTCAGCAGCTTCCTCATTTTATGGGAAAATGCACTCATTCAACAACCTCGTCCCCGATTTGAATTTTGTTTGGGAAACAAGGTAAACAGGCAAAACTATTCATCTTTTTTTTGTTTGCCGTTTTTAACAACAAATGCAAAAAACAAATCATTTTAATTTGAGTTAATGGGGCTCAACTTTCAATTTAACCCCTAGAACCAAGATCATGGAGGGAGATTTATAACTCTTGTCCTTTGAATCTGACATTTTGTAGGTTTTAGAATGTTAAAATGCAAATTTAGCATTTAAATTAAAAGTACAAGTTCTCATTTTACAGAGAACAGGATACCGATCAATACTTTAATGCACCCAAATTCACTTTCTAAGTTAAGATAAAGACTTTTTGTCACCACTGTTGTGATCCAAAGAAATATCTGGTTTTAGTTTATAGGAGAGCAACTGACAGATCTCTCCTTCATTATATAATATCCGAAATATGATAACTATGTAAATCAGTAAACTAGTTAAGTAAAGCACAATAGGGATGGAATTATATAAGTTTGCTTCCTCCCACTGCTCTTTAAGCAAATATTTAAAGTCTGTACGACAAAATTCACATTTAATGGATTCATTATGTCATGTATTCTCTGTAAAAGGACAAATATGTAAATTTATAATTAAAAGTAAGTATAATGGCACAACTTCCATGTGAATGTAGATGTATATGTATAGACTAATCATCCAAAGTTTGATTCATCTATGTTTCGATGTACATCTCTTGTTCATCCTCTTTAGTATTTTTTGTTTAGACCGATTTAAACCGATTCCAAATCCAGCATTACCCAGAGTGTTAACCAGACAGACTCCAAACATATCCAGGGACAGCAGGGTGTCGTACACATGTTCTCCGCCCACGTGGTTCATGAACAAGTGGTAGAGCACCGAGCCGACGGTGGGACACAGGCAGGCCAGGTAGTGGACGACGCAAATCCAGGTGCTGTCCACCTCCTTCCATGGAATACTGAGAGGCAGCAGCACCAGGAAGAGGAGGAGGGGAATTCCTAAGAGGATGGAGTGAAGTAAAATTTGATTTAAAAAATATACAGCTTAAAAAAATAGGCTTTGACAGTAGTTCAGTTTTTTTTTAAGTACTTCCTTCTAAATATAGCATATTCTTTGACTAGAACAATGAGGCAGTGCTGCAGGAACCTGTTCAGTGCTTTAATGCTAATGCTGTCCACTTCCCCTTAGTAAGAGTGTTACTCCTAATGATCTTATGAGATGTTCTAGAAGAAAACGGGACAAAAATAAAGAGTTCAGTCGGATGTTGGAAATTCAAAGCTTTTTGTAGTCTTAGCATTTACGTTCCCATCTTGACCAGACTCTCATAAATGAAGTTATTTTGGACTTTCAAAGTGCTGCATTTGATTTTGCTGAATGCTCATACATTGTGGAGTTTATAGCACCTGTCAGTTGACTAAAGACATTTCCTAAAGAAGGATTCCCAGGACAGATTACGCCTAATACCATAACCTCGTTAAAACTCTTTCCAGCAAGGATGAGAGTAACTGGACCAGTGAGAGTAGTTGGCATATGATGACCTCTTCACCTTCACATTCAACTTAAAAAAAAAAGGTTTTCCTGCTATAGAAATGTAGAAAAATAGTTGACAGCAAATCATGTTTTACATGAAGACTTACCGTGAGTGTAAATGTTTCCCAGCTCATTGTGCATGTAGAAAAGGCTCCTGAGGCACTCCTGTGCTGTGGAAACCGGACGGTAACCGGTGAGGACATATTTGTTGAACTGCAAATGTGGAGGGGTCTTTGCAAAGTCCAAGAGCCGCGGTCCTTGGTAAAGCCCCATCATGACTTTCTGCAGCCAGCCAGCGCCCTCGCATTTATATAACTACAAGTTCCTCTAACCCAACATCCTACTAGAGGCTGGACTGGGTGTCATGCTGTAATCATGACCAGGCAGAAACTCCTCTACCCTGAGAACCATCATCGGACAGGTGGACCTCAGATAAAGCAACCTGTTGAGCTGACTAAGTGGCACGGTTTCTGCGCGACCAATAAGCAGCCGGCTTTCATTCCTAATCTGGTCTAATCCCTGCAGAAAGACATGCGCACTGCTGCAGCTTCTTATCATTGTTAATAACGCCTCGACTTCATGATACACCTCAAAGACATTTAAAAACTTTTTTTTTAAACTGCGATGACCCAAAAATAAAAACTGTTCATTTCTATATAAAAATAAAACACAGAAAATCTTTGTCTGTCATGGTTTAATCAAATACTGTACAATAATAAACAGTTTGTTGTATCAAGTAATAAAAAATAAGCCTTTTCCACTGAAAATAAATTAGCCTGACTTTTTGCTACTACAGTATTTAGCAGAAATTTTTGAAGGTTTCAACAAAAAGGTTCAAAATTTGGTTAAAGTTGTCTCAATGAAACTTGATTTTTTTTCCACTACATCTATGCAGAGAACAGAGTGCAGGACAACAGTGTAGAAATATTGGAAATGTACAACAAAAATCGAAGCCCAAAGTGTTGAAACCATTTTCTACATACCGTACTTACAAAACAACGTGACGGTTTGAGGAATGAAAATGAAAAAATATAATACACAGAAAAAGCAACAAGTGTTTCTATTTGTTTTCCAGGACCATCAACCTATAGACAAACACAAAAACAACCGAAACGTTAAACAGGGTGTCTAAAGATGTCAAGAAAAACCTTAAAGTTTGTTTTTACCTTAATAGCCATTGTTCCCAAAGAAGCCATTTGCATCATATTTGCCATTTTTTTTGCCTAAATACATAAAAATATGCAAGTTATTCACATTTAAAACAGACAACTCTGGTGTAGGGATATGGTTAAAGTCCCACTCCTATGAAAATCAAGTTTTTGGTGTTTTTAACATATTCTTCAGGCATTTTTCAGTTGGAAGACATATATAAAGAAAATGTAATGTAAAATTGAATTTCTGAGTATTTCTTTATTCAAATCACTGTGAATCAGGAGAAAATAAAAAAAGAGATCTATGTACGTCTTTGTTTTCCTAATCTGTACGGCTGGATAGCTCCAAAAATTCTCGCCATTTTTGTTTTACCGGTAATGTTAGGTTGGGGGTATGAGGGGCTGTAAGCTAGCGGGAGAGCCTGGAAACAGAGCCCTAAGCAACAAAGTGGAAAAGGTCCTGCCCACAACTCTGAGGTGAACTTCTAATTACCTACTGCCGCTCTGCAGAAACAATCTCCTAAAAGAAGAGACAGGTTTTTTGATTTTGGCCATATATTGCATCATTCTCATTACCACTGGAAACGCTTTTAGATTAGCTCAACAGATGGTTGGAGTGGGTCTTTAAGTTGGTATAAACATGCTTGCAGCACATATTAAAGTGGGTAGGACTTGCCTTGTGGGTTGAAATGGAGTTTGAGATGCTGCTGGATGTGTATCTGACGTGGCAGGTTCTCGGCATCCTCCGGTCCCCGAGACTCGCCCAGCATTTCTGTAACGGGTCCCGACTCCAAGAAGCTGGCTGTGCCCTCTGGATCAGGAATGTCCTGAACATCCTCTACAGGAATCCCATCAGGAGAGGAAAAGGCCAGGGTGGAACTGGCAGTGGGAGCTGCAGGAAGCCCAGCAACTAAGAAAAAAGGAAAATAATAAACCAGCTTTGTGGTCTACTGTTTAGGTTGTACTTCTTTAAATAGATTTTTCATTACCTTCTGGCTGCATTTGTCCATTTATGTAGCCCACATTTTCTAAAAGCGATGAGAAACTGAGTCAGAATTTGACTGAATACAGCCTAAATAGACCAGTGAACACCTACCATATTTATTAATGGGAATCCTCTCACTTTCAGCTGCTAGAGTTGCAGTTGGCACTTCCCCTTTCACTAAAATAAAAAAATAAAAATAAAAATATATTTATTAAATATTTGATTTAATTTTTCCCTGGGGAGATGTTTCGGGCATGTCCCACTGAGTGGAGGCCCCGGGGAAGACCCAGGACACGATTGAGAGACTACATCTCTTGGCTGGCCTGGGAACGCCTCATTGCCCCCCCCCCCAGAGGAGCTGGAGGAAGTGGCCTGGGGGAGGGAAGTCTGGGCATCTTTGTTTAGACTGCTGCCCCCGTGACCCGCACGCAGATGTCCCAGAATCAGTAAATTCATTCTGAGGTTCCCAATGTACTTTTTACAAAATACTTTTTAAAGTTAAAAGCAGCTTAAAAATATTCAGGTTTTTCAAAACAAAATGCAGAGACGACTGTTGTTGTGAATTTGGGCTATACAAATAAAATTGAATTGAATTGTATGGAATGATGGATATATTAATTTCAGGAATCTCTTTAAGGACCCACTTTTCCACACTCACCATAGGACTTTCCTGCTGAATCCAACCCAACAGACTGGCGCTCATATGTCTGACCGGCTGTTTCTGGGTTAATTCAAGCACACATTTTCCAAAATAAGGTATTTTTTACATCATCCTCTTGCAGCCATTACAAATATTTTGTCTAATTCATTTTACCTTCAGGCCGGAGACGCTGTGATTGGAAAGCTCCCTGTTTATCTATTGGGGTTGTCATGACAACATTTGGGAAATACAATGCATCAACAAAACAGTAAAGATAGAAGCAGGACAAAGAAAGTATATGATTGACTTCTATTTACCATATTTACCAGATTTATCATCACCCCCAAACCCAAGAGCCTGAGGTGCAAAGGCAGCCTGTCCCCCGCCTAATGTGGAAGAACCGCAAAGACATGTGGTCACAAACATGTGGTCACAAACACAAACGGACAAGACTGTAAAGGAATTCATATGAAGTCATGTATACTGTATGATCCTGCTGTTTTCCCTGGTTGTCCGAAGCCAACAGATTCAGGCTGATATGATGACCCAGTATGACCTGGATGACAGAAATACAGGAAGTAAACCCAAATGAGGCGGAGCAAACATAGTATTTGTCACCAACTCTGATGGTTGTTCATCTAAAAAAAATGAGAGGTCTGTAATGTTCATCATAGCATTCAATTGTAATAAACAAAGAGAAAAAAAAAAGAGTATCCAGGAAATCACATTGTATGATTTTACAATAATTTCTCACAGTTGATTAATTAAATTATATCTTTGGGACATGTCGCTTTTATTTTGAAAGAATTTGGAAAGAAAGATAGCCAGCCATGTCCTAAAACTCTTTTACTTGTTCTTTTAATTTATTCAAAATAACATTTCTCCTGCAGAGCAGGTCTGATTTTTAAGTTATTACCATACTGGGCGGCGGCTTTAGCCTCAGGGTTAAGTCCAGCCTGTTGAACTCCATAAGGAAGTCTTCCATAACCTGCTCAGAAAGACACAATCATGAGGAGCTAACAAGGAAAGGGACTTTCATTTTATTATAGAATACATAAATCTCATTTCTCCATTTACCCTGTTTTCCAGGAGCATTTTGGTTATAAGCATATCCACCATAACCTGTGCAAATAAAGGAATAAATACAAGCAACCGTATTGACAATTTATGAAATTATTGTATTGAATTACTGACTGTGCATTCCAGGCACAAGACTCCCTCCCATACTTGCAACGACACCTCCTAAAAGCATGAAATAAAGTGTCAAAAAAGTTTCAAATGGTTTTATCCCAAACATTTTAATACTGGTGACATTTTGTTGTTTTTATGGCAGAGGAAAACTGTTCTCACCAACTGTATAGTTAAAAAAAACTGTTCAATACAAAAACTGCAATAAAAGTCGCAATTTTAGTGACTGAAAACTGCAGTCTTAGTCGTGTCCAGTAGGGGGCAATCTAAGCTGCATTTTTTTTTTACCATTTGTAATTGATGAGGCAAATTGCCTTCTCATGTTTGTATTTATTACTTTTTTTATAATTCTATTGGTTTCCTAAATTATGCACGTTCCACACATAATTGTAGACTAAAACAAACAAAAAAAATTAGTTTTCATTTATAAAAGAAAATATTCAGGGTTTTTTGCAAACACGCTGCAATTTGCCTATTAAAATGTATTAAAAGTCAATACAGCAAAAAAAACAAATCTGCGATAAAAAAAAGGGTATTTGAAATGGCATTTTCAATGGTTTATTCATTTTTTCACACGAAAAATTCCAAACATCAAATGCTGAAAATCCCACACAAATGTAGAAGACGCACCATACTGTCCTGCACCATTTATCCCGGAGTTCCCAGGTTGTCCACCAAACTGCAGCCCCCCAACACCTAACATGGTGAAAAATAAAGGTTTTAATACATTTTGGTTTTATACTTTAAATATAACTCCACAAATCTAGATTTATAAATTAATGAACCAAACATTTGATTTATGTTGGATTTCTCTGCAGCCCTTTTAAAGGAAAACTCTCAATTAGTAAAACACATAAATCATATTAGTACATGTTTGAGAAGATTTTTTTGGACTCAATTTTGATAATCTTCCTTACCATACATGACGCCTTTTCCATTTGGACCCAGACCAACAGACTGAGGCTCAAACTGACTCATTCCTGCATGAACAAAAATATTTATTGGAGTTTTTGGTTGTTGTTTATCCTTTACAGTTATAGGTAATAACACCCCCAAAAAGTTCAGTTTGTTTAGACAAATGTCACTATTTTACCATCTAGTCCTGCAGGAAGTCCTGGGTTTCCACCTATGGAATTAAAGACACTTTCTAAGTAAAAAATTATTCTTAAAAATAATATTAACTCCAACTGAATTTACTGTTTCATACCTGATTTGCCATCAATAGTCGGCACACCTTGACCATAACCTAAAAGAAGAGAACATTTTCTCAATTTTACATCAAATTGAACAAACATTTTTAAATATAAAAATTAGGATTATTGCTGTACTTGAATAGTCAGGCTGAGGTCCTGCTCCATACCCATTTCTATAGCCTGGAAGAAAAAACATTTGTTTGGTTTTTTTATTAAGAGTTTTCATGTTTCTTGTTTTAAATGTGTCAAGAACTGTCTCAACAGTTTTTACCTGCTTCACTGAGAGCTCCAATTTCCCCACAAAAATTGAAAAATAAAACTTTACCGTTGTGTAGCTACTTTAAGTCCAATTATAAGAATGCACAAGCTAAAATTCAAAACAAAAATGAAAAATGTATAATACAAACCTCCATATGGATTTCCATTTTCATATCCAGCCCCAGGGTGAACTCCTTTTCCATATCCTGTTTACATAAAGTTGGAAAAATCCACATTTTCATCGTACTTTTTGTGCCACAATCTTTTTTTCTATTTTACTTTCTGCTTAGATATGTAAATAAAACATTTAAACTCACCAGCTTGAGCTGCTTTCCCTGCATACGGGTACCCAAGCCCTACACACAGAAATCTATTTAAAAACTGCACACCAACACTGTTGGAAGCACAAAATGACATCCTGAGTCAGAGCCGCATGCGGTTCTTGGACGATAAGCATGCGGCTGTTCGCCTCTTATCATATTTTCTTTAATACCGTACTTTCACGACCATAAGGTGCACTTAAGTCTTAAATTTTCTCCTAAATGTGCGGGGGACCCTATGGTGTGGCCTTAATGTGTTGTTGTGTGACTTCGGTAAAGAGGACCTAGGAAAGGACAGCATGAGAACAGTCCTGAGGGAAGTGAGGACGTGAAAGAAGACGCCCCCCTCCCATATAGCACAGAAGTAGAGGTTCGTGCATTCAGCAGAACAACATTGTTTTTTCAACCCTCAAAATGCCGCCTGCAAAAAGACAAGCTTGTGAAGCTCAGTTTAAACTGCAAGCCATCAGCTACGGGGAGGAACAAGGGAATCGAGCAGCTGCGAGAGAATTCAAGATGAATGAATCCATGGTTCATAAGTGGAGGAAGCTGGAAAACAAACTCTGACAAGACAAGGAGACGCAGCTGAGTTTCGGAAACAAAGCGAGGTTGCCTGTGTGGGAAGACTGACTATAACGCAGCAACTGGCCCGCAGATTACAACAAAAAGCTGTCCATCTTCCACCCCTTTTACTGGGACGCAGCGCCAGACGAGTTACGCCACAAGCTGTGAATGGATGGCAGATGCTTGAGCTATAACGTGTCTGCTTGCACTGTTGTTCGAGCTTTCACAAAAGCCGGCATTATTCATGAGGCGCCGTGCCGCAACGAGACGGACTCTGACGAAAATGAACCTGCCGTGTTTTATAGAATTTTAGCCCAGCTGTTCATTTCAGATACAGAAGATAAGGACTTTGATGGATTTTTGGATGCTGATTGATGACAGAAAAAAAATTAAAAATGAATCACAACCAACTCAGTTTTGCTCCCACTGCCTTTTTAAAACACGCACTAGTATGCATGTTTTAGCGTTAAATACAGAAAAATAATCACTCATAACTGATATTGCGCCGTTTAATCCAGTGCTGTTTTATTGTAAGGAGAGTATTGTGTTATTGGAAATAATATGGCTTTCATTGTGTGTTTGTGTGTGTAGGTCTTGGCAGGTCGGTGCCTGGTGTTGCCTCTTTGACCATCACAGTTAAAAATTTTGGCTCTTTGTGTCAAACTTGTTCGCCACTCCCTGTCCTAAGTGATAAAGAAGTATCTGCAATCAATTTTTACCTGCTCCATATCCATTGTTTAGAAAAGCATTTTCTCCTGCTCCATAACCTTTGAATCACACACAAAAAAGAGAAAAATCCTAAAACAAACTAGTCTTTTACATAGAATATATAAGTTTCATTAACCTTTTAGGATAATAATCTTAATTCCACTTATTTTTTCAAACTCACACACCCAAAAGGTTTACTTTATTTATAACAAAGCTTTAAATAAGTTTTGATTCCTCTGTTTGTTTACTTCTCCATCAACCCAAAAGCTGCATCAGAAATACTAAATCGATTGCTGATTCTCAAATACCTTTAGTTTGTGAGCCATCCAAACTACCAGCTGCTGCATTGTAATCTGGAAAAACAGATTCCATCACAATTAAAAACTATACTTGTACATATTGTCAATTCACATTGTAAAAAAGCTCTGAACACTATGTACCAGGTCTTGGTATTTTCATCCACTGACCATTCAGTCCACAGTCTGCAAACACCAAAAACATTATCAGAAGAAATTCAAGCTCTAAATCTTTATTAATCAAAGAATAAACAACAAATCTTTACCAAGTTTGGCTCCTGGTCCCTTTGAGGCAGAAGATCCCCTACTCTCTGAAAGAAAAAGAAAAGGTCAGAAATAATGAATAATTATTCATCCCCTTCAGTCCTTTTGCTGTTATTGACTTGCTTTTTCATTCATTACAGAAACAAGCTTATGTCAGTGAGTTAATTCATCTACAATTCATGCACTATGTGATAAAAATGGAAGTTTTGTTAAAGAGAATAGTCAGAGGTTTGATGGTATCGGACTAATTAGTTGGCCTATTATGCAGACACATATATGCAGGTGCAATTGATTTTGTAAACAGTGAAACTTGTTTTAGAGTAAAAATGTGCAAAACTCTTCCTGACTTTGAATAGAATTGCCATAAAACAGTCAACTTGGTTTTAATGTTTGAAACAGTTTTCAATTTTGTTTGCAGCTGCATATGCGTGTTATGTTTATGAGTGTGTTGTGCAACATTTGGAGGGAAATTCAACAGGAAAACAAAAAAATCCCAGAATTATTTAAGGGAACAATAAAATATTAAAAAAAGAGCTCACAAAAGAAAAAGAAACATCTTTACCTATGACATGTTTTCAGACCGTTAGATGATTTTCAAGCATTTATTTCACATCACAGACTAAGCTAAGTTGAATAAAATCGTGCATTGGATATTGTGTATAATAGTAATGGCTGATCCGCCAATTTGGAGTTATTCACACATGCAGTCCAACCCTAGTAGACACACCCAAACCTAGGTGTGGTTCAGTACCCGTCTCCCCAGCATGGATACTTGTGCCCTGCAGCCTGTCAGGTTGTGCGTCAGCCTCCTCTGCTGCAGACTCGCCCACACCCGCAGTGATCAGTGTTTCCTTTGGAGGGACACCGCCCCTTTCCTCAGCTGTTTCAGGAACAGCTTTGGTTTTTGGGGCGCCCCCCCCCAAACCTACAGCGTCTGCTTCTGCAGCTTTTTGCAGATGAACAGCATTTCCAGTCACATAACCTGGAGGCCACACATTTCATTAACATTCATGCAGATTAGTGCACTAATGCTATTCAAACAACCTTAAAAATATCATGTGGGCTCTTTTTGTCCTCAGTGATGCATGAAATAACCTAAAATTACTGCTTGGTCCTGGGTTTTGACTTGCATGTTTTCCCAACTAACCTGCCATTGACCCCCCCACCCCCACCCCCCTATTGGCTAAACACACCTGATCCAGGTCATCAACAGGCAGGATTTCTTAAAAAAACAGCAGGACGGCCCCTCAAACCCTGGAGTCTGAGACCCCTTAAGGATGATCTTCAGTTGTTAGAAAACACATGAGAATTTAAACTTCTGGGATTGTGGCGTGCACACGATGAGAGACAGAACTTACAGCACAATCAAAGGACGTTTACACTGATCTGTTCACTTCAGGAGCTCAGTTCCCTTTGGGTGGGCATGTTAACCCAGTATCTGCGAGGTCAAACTTTTTAGAACATATCTTGCTTTCGATGAAAATCGTGTTTTTGGTGTTTTTAACATATTTTTCTGATGATGGAGGAAATATTTTAAAAAATTACGATTTCTGAGTATTTATTTAGTTAAATCAATGTAAATCAGGAGCAGATGAAAAAATGCCATTTCAAAAAGATTGTATTTGTCATGCAGAAAAATACGCTGGGTGGCCCAGAAGCTCCCTGTTCCGCTCCATGCTGATGCATCCACTTTTATAAATAGATCCACGTACGTCTTCGTTTTCCTCGTACGGGCTGGCATCTGGCTCAAAACTGTTCTGCTGAATAGCTCCAATATTTCTTGCCTTGTTTATTGTACCGGGAATGTTAGGTTGGGAGTGTGAAGGGGTGTAAGTTAGCAGGAGAGCATGTAAACAGAGAGCTCTCAGCAACAAGGTGGGAAAGGCCCTGCCCACAAACTCAGAGGGGGATTTCTTATGAACTACTGCCGCTCTGCAGAAGGATTTTCCAAGAAAACAACAGGATTTTTGATTTTGGCTAAAAATTGCATAATCACAAATAAAAGACCACTGGGAAAACTTAAAATAGGTAAAAGGTGATCGGAATGGGTCTTTAAAAAAAATAAAAATAAGAAAATGTTTAAAAGAAAACAAAGTTTACAAGCAGGAACAGTGATGTTTGACCATTTCCTATTAAAACGGGAAATGGTTGTGCAGAATAAGAGACCAAGCTTGACGAATAATCTCTTCCTGGACAGGCGAGGAAATTCAGGTTAAAAACTAAGGAAATAAAATGACCTGCTTCAAACTACTTGCCTTGAACAGCTGCTGGTTCTGGTGCGGGTTTGCTTTGGGGAACCACGACTGCAGGTCCAGAATGGACCCCCTTCTGATTCTTGTCCTTTGGACCAATAGGTGCAGGCTCCAGTGAGAGGTGCTGCCCTCTGGCTTCAGGATATGCAGGTGCTGGTTCTGGGCTTTCCTCAGGCAGGATTGCTGTGTGTTTGTACTTTTTCCCCTGGGGCAAAGGTGAAGGCAGCTTTTGGTACTTCTCTTGGGTCACCATAACAAGGAGACCACCTGTAGGGGCCGGGATAGGTGGGGTAGCTGCTCGTGGGGTGACATCCCCCAACTGTGCCGTCATCTGCTGCTGCTGATGATGATGGTGGTGGAAGTGCACACCACCTTTGAGGTTCCTTTCACCTGATACCTCTGTTCCTCTAACAGCCTGGCCCTTTCCATTTGGCATCAGGTTGTAACCTGGCAACCAAACAAAGAAACATAATTTCAGTGAAAAAAATTGTAAAAGTATGAAAAGTGAAGATGTTTTTATGACTATGTTGTTAGATCTCTGTAATAAATCCTGGAGCTCTACGTGTATTTTTTTTTATCATTGAAACTTTAGTCAACAATCATATTTTTACATTTTTTTAAAATGTTTTGGATACTTTCTGAATCCAAAACAATTTTATCATGGAATCATAGCAACATCTATTTTACGAGACTTAATCAATTAATCATGATCTCCTCATCAATCACAAGTTCATAAAAAATCTCATACTTAACTTTTTCGGGTTTCTTTTCCCCCCTAACATTTCAATTTTGGTGGAATATTATGTGAAACTCACCGTTGGGCTGTCGTCCATATCCACTCAGAACAGCACCATTTCCACCATGACCTTGTAAAACAGTGTGGAAGATTGTTTAACATAAACAAATATAGAAGAATTAGGTAAAAACTGGTTTCCAATGGTTACAGTGGTTGTGCACATCTTTAGATTCATTTTCTGACTTATTAGGATAATTTTTCAAAGGGGAGACAACATTTGCCTGTTTTCTTATCAAGATGGCAAAAAGCAACTTTTGACCACAAATTTTTTAAACAAAAATTAGAATAAACTGGATTCTTAAGTCGCATTCCTGTTACTTTTAGCATTTCATTTATTGGAGAGGAACAGTCTCCTTTGCAACTGAAAACTATGATCTAAGACAACATGGACACAATAATGCTGATTTGATCTGAAATTCATTTTTATAGTTAAGCAAAAACTAAATAAAACTGTTAAATAATTATAATTAAAAAAATATATTACCACTTGGTTTAGTGCCATATCCTTTGAAAACTCCGCCTTCAGCTGTGGCTCCAAAACCTGTGGCGAGCAAATAAATGACAAATATTTAATCACATTGGTGATTTTTTTTTCTCTTTTGACCACATAAACATGAAAATATATTCAGATTAGATCAATATTTATAATTTTATGTCATAAATTTTCAAAAGTTCTCTATTGCCAATATGATGTAAGGTTTACTTGGCTGGGGTCTCCCTGAACCTCCATTTAAATGAGGATTTCCTGAAAAATACATTTAAAAAAAATCAAGTTAAAATGATTAAAAGTTCAGTTCTACACAGGAAATGAGGAAGTGTTAGTCTTACCGTTAGGTCTGGCACCATATCCATTAGGAATACTACCACCACCTTTATAAAAACAGAGAAATGTTTACACACAACAACCTTTAATAGGTCTGGATTTACTGCATCTTTGTGTGGCAAAGCGATACCTGATTTTGCTGGTTTTGCAGCTACTCCACCGCCTTGTTGTTCATAACCTAAAAGTTTGACAAATATTTATAATTTGGTCATAATTGCACACTGAACTATTGTTGAAAACAAAAGAATATCCCACCGTTTAGAACTGCTCCTCTATTACCAGTATGTGGTAAGTTTGCATAGCCTTAAATAGAAAAGGATTTTTTACTTAGGTAATTGTATAACTTTGTTTAATTTGATCTGAACACAGCAGGTGTTGCAGCAAAGCCTAAAATGTTACTATAAACAGGCACAAACTAACTGTATGATATAAAAAAAAAAAGAAATATGATGAGAAAGTTTGATCATCATTAACCTTTTACCGGTCCTTTCATCCCGCCATTTCCATAACGAGGTCCCAGAGCTGTGCTGCCATAACCGCCATTGTAGCCTATAAAATTATCGCTGGCATGTTTACCATTTTTCTGAATGAATGGATCCAAATGTCGACATTTGCTCTCAAACTCACCGCTGTTGGGCTGACCTCTGTCACCAGTTCTGCTCCCATACGCTGGAGGCCCAAATGCAGAGATTCTTAAAGGTTTGTTAGGAGATTCAACAAAGTTCCCTGATTTTTACTCACATTTCTGCTGGTTCCTAGCAGGCCGAGGAACTCCGAGGCCTCCCAACACTCCCCTCTGAACACCTTAACCCACACAGATCAAGTTCAGCAGGACTGGGCCGACATGAAAGTTCGGTTTCAGGAGATGAAGTTACCTGATCCATAAGGTGTTCGGCCATAACCCTTCATAAGTTTGCTTCCCATTCCTCCTTGTCCTGTCAAATGCATAACCAAGATGTAACTCATATCAAACCACATGAATATTTAACTTGACCATACCATATGCTCCATTTGCCGTAGAGGGTCCAGCCACCACGCCTTGACCTTCAAGACATTTACTGCATTAAATGTGTGTGATGTAAATCATCTTTAACTTCATATTAATAGTTTTGGAGGTCTTTAGCCCCTTTTATTATAGACCTAGCACCATATCCTGTCCTATTTTGTCCTAAAATATTAACATATTACAACGGTTCAGGGGAATTCGACTCGCTCACACTGTAATAACTCTGCCATAATTTTCTTTTGCAAGGAAAATGACTCTTTGATGATCCTCTAACAAAAAACATTCATTCCGAGTCCACTTTGTGAAGTTGCTGCAGCAACATCACTGTATAAAAAATAAAAATCTGTCATCATGCATTAAACGGGGGCCTTTTTCTATTCAAAATAGTAATGCCCCGATACATAATGTCGAGGCTTTACATTGATTCAGAACTTGTAAGACTCATACCAATAATTTTAGTAATTTTTCTAACGTTTTTTTGAAACCAAAAACTCCCGAAAATGCAAGTGTCATGTCATCCAAATACCATTGCCTTTAGTCGTTTGTCCTCCAGATTGAAGATTGTAACCTGCAACAAAAGCAATGCTTCACTGAAACCTGGTGTTTAGAATTTGTATGTAAATTTGGTGTAAAAATCTACCATTTCTCATTTGTTGTCCTGTGCTTGGGCCAGCCACAGCACCATACCCTATAGGAAAGTCGCAAATATTTAATTGCAAAATGAGTTCTTTTGATTTTATTTGTGCGTAATTTATTCATAAAATTGTCTGTGTTTAAGCAGTTATAATGGATGCATTGTCCACAGTTTACCATTGGGTTTTTCTCCTTGCCCACTATTACCACCAGTTTGAGCAACATAACCTGCAAAGATAAAATAAAAATCTGATTTTTCTTCAAACTGTTTGGAAGTTTTTGTCTTTGATGTTATTAAAAAATTTCCATCATACCAGATTTCAGTTGTCTGATGCTTGGGCCAGCTTTAGATCCATATACTGCAACAGAATGACATCTTTGCTCTTTTTCTTAATTTATTTCATTTTTTAAATAAATATTGACAATAAATCTGCCAAAAAAAAATGTTCTGTTTGGAAACACATTAGGAGCAGCAGAAACCACTCTGATGCATGACTATAGCTAAAAATCTATTGTAAAGAACAGATAAATACTGAAAATACAAAACTTTGGATACCATTGCCTCTTATTCCAGGTGTATACTGTGAGGCAGCTGCTGCCTCATAACCTGTAAAAAAAAAGATTTAGATCAGATCAACAATATTGGACGTTTTCTGTCCTTAAAAGTGGCCACATAAGGAAAAATTTCAAAAAGATATTTTCGTTCTCGTCAGTTTTTAGGGTGTGTTATTTTTTTCAAATGTGTCATCACCATTTCCTTTCGTCGCTCCATATCCACCAGCCTGAGGATTGAAACCTGCAGGATATCAATAGTTACACCCAAAGTTCAGTAAACGTACAAACGCTTCCTTAAAGTTGCAACACCTTTGATTTGTGGTCCAGATAACGGCCCAGCTGAAACGCCATATCCTACTAAAGGAATAAAAAGATATGTGAAAAAGATCCGAAGGTGACAGTGAAATTAGATTGTAATGTTACACAAAGCAGGAAAGTGAAGGTAAACCAGTGTTACCATTAGGTTGTACTCCATTTCTGTTGAACGAACCTGCAGGATTTCTTCCTGGTTTGGAAAGCAAAAGAGACTCAATGAAAATGCAGGGATTTTTTATTTTTCAAAACTCCTAATAACTCCATTAAGGAGGAAAAAAGCAAACACCACTGCAACTTAGCACATAAAACGATCCATGATTCTGCAGCAAATGTTAATAATTCACATATACTTCAGTCACATTTGTTAACAAAATGTTCAGAAACAAACAAAAAAAAGAGGACATTTCCCTCTTTTTCATTAATTTAGTCAAAGGCAGCTCTGAGCTTTAGAAGGTTATTTAAGCACCGTATAAAACCTATTTTATAAAACCTTTTTTTTTAAATATTAGATCCACAGAAAAACAATTCTTTGATTCCTTTACATGTACATGTTTCCTTTTGCTTCACTGCACTCCAGTAATTTAAACAGTTGGATCAAACTCATCTCAGATACCATTGCCTTTGGCTCCTGCTCCACCAAATGCTTGTTGAGCACCAAAGCCTGAAACACAAAAGCTCAAATCAAACATTTGTTCTGCGTTTTTGTTCCAATTAGAGTAAAAATCCTTTACCTCCGTTCATCTGTCCAGTGACTGGGCCGGCTTTGACACCATATCCTAAAAACAAAATTATGAAATCACCATTTTGCACACACATTTTCATTTGTTGAAGTAAATTATTTCTTATGGAGTCAGAAAAAACCCACATTTCTTGCAATTAGAGAAACAACTGAGTCTCCAACATTTTTATACGTTTAAATAATAAAAAAGAAAACGCTCAGTTACATGTTGCAGAACCTTTAAAGATCAGCAAAGCCTTTTGATGGGATGGAAAAAGGTTCTTAATTCTTTTCAAAGAGCAGCTTAGTCATGAGTTCAGGCTTAAATCAAGTCATGTGAGGTTTAGTGTCGTATTTCAGGGGGCAGCGACAGCTGGCAACAAAAATATGAACAGAATTCCCAAAACACTTTCCAAAAAAAACTTGAAATTCTGTTTTTTTATTTCCCAGGAACTTGCTCTTGCAAATTTCTACATTTTAAAATGTTCCAATTTCATTTCTAAAAACTTTCCACCAATTTATTTGATCTACAATTACAAAAAGTTTAATTTTCCTCTTCATCCAGTTTCTGTGAGCCGATACCGCTTTTGCAAGAGATTGAGTGACATTTGAAATGCAGAAAAAGATAAATAAATTGAAAATTACAATTTATTCGTGCAGATTTGAGCCAAGTCCCAAAAGTGCAAATTGAAATTACAAGCCCCAATCTCTTATTCTGAAGGTCTGCATTTGTGACCAAAAAAAAAATCATATTTTATCCAGCTCTCTATAATTAATGTGCTTCATAATGTTTAATGCTAAATTTTAAGTTAAGAATGTCTGTCTTTTTCCAAAGTATCTGACATTCAATAAGAAATAGCTAATGTTGTAAGTTATGCAATATATTTTATGTATAAAAAGAAAAGTTAAACGTGATAGGAGTGCCCTAAATGTTGGTTTTTTTTAGAAAAACATTTGCGGAGAGAAAAATTTTCTTTTCTTTAATAGAAAACGAAAAATAAAATGTAACTAAAATTCTACTTTTGGTGGAAGTCTTGTTTTTTTTTTTAGTAAATGTAAACTTATTTTTTTTTAAATCAAAAGTTTTCACTTTACGGACTTTTAATGAAACAGGATACAAAATCAGTGCAAATTACTTGTTTTTCCACATTTCTTTCACCTTAATCAGTTTTTGATACTCACCCAGCTGTCTACCCCCTTGTTCACTCATCTGTCCAGCCGTTTGTCCGTAACCTGTAAAGTAGAAAAAAAATATGGAGAGAAAAAAAAATCTATTTTTAAGCATATTTTCGAGTGAAAATGTAGAATAAAATAAAATTACCTTTCATTCCACTGCCTTTGTTCGTCCCAGCTGTGGCTCCATAACCTTTGAAAACAGCTTAAATGAGGTGAAACAGGCACTGATTTGGCTACAACTTAGTAAATTTGCAGTAATAAAATACATCGACTTTTGCACTTCTATTTCTGATTATACTCTCAGCTAAAACAGACCAAGATGTTTGTTTATGTTCAAAGAACTGACCTGGTCCCTTCATGGGATATCCAGCATATCCGTTTTGTGGCCTCACTGCATGACCCACACCTAAAAAAATAAATAAAATAAATTCAAAAGTGCAAGTTCTTTCTTTAAGGTGAGTAAATGTCTGTAAATCTTTTCTAAATTATGTTTAACTTCACCTTTTGATGGCATCAGCAATGTCCCCACACCTCTGCCATTCTGTGGTTTATATCCTAAAAATTAAGAGTCATGAAAAGCTGGAGCTTTTATTCTTCTCAATCTCAGTTCATTCAAAGACCCACTCCCACAAAAATACTGTTTTAACATGTTCTTGCGGCATTTTTCCGAGAGAATACGTTTAAAATTGCATTTCTGAGCTTTTCTTTATTCAAATCGTTGTGAATCAGGAGAATATGAAAAGATGTTTCAAAAAGATTGTATTTGTGATTTGCAGAAAATATGCCAGTTGGACCACAAGCTCCTTGCTCTGAACTCTCAGCATCGTGGAAGGGAAAGAGGGATGGGGTTTCTGCCACCCCCCACTACCACCACACAACACACACACACACACAATTCCAGAGACGAATTTCTAATGAACTTCTATTACTCTGCAGAAACTATTATTCTTACTATTAAAATTATAAAATGACTTTTTTTCTTGTTTCAATTTTGGCTAAAAATGACAAATCATAATTAAAAGAATACTAGGACTGCTTTTAAAAATAGATCAAAAGATGATCGAAGTGAATCCTAACAGAAGGAGAATAAGAATTTTCCACCATTAGGGCTGAAGTTTAGCTCCATTAGAAACTTCAGAGGACACAACACATCCTTAAATCAAATTTAGGTTTGCATTTTTGCAGGACTTCTCCTTTTATTCAAACAAAATCGTTACACTGGGCAGAAATTCTACTTAGATCTTTATGTTTGAGGATATAAAGCTTCAGTGTGTACAAGACTACACAAATATGTGAATTAAAAAAAGTAATAAGTGATGAATCGTGCAAAACAAATCAATCTAATCCTTCTTTGTTTGATTTTTGTGATCCAAAGAAGTTTTCTTTTTGGTAAGAAATGAAAGACAGACGGAGTAGGAAGACGTGAATGGGCCAACTGTGCAAACGCAGTAAAACTCTCCTGTTTTCACAGCAGGCTGTCAGATTTCGACTGTTGCTGCCACTGAAGCCAGGCCGCCTTTGATTTTACAGAGCGGGGCAGAGGGCGAGCAGGAAGCGGAACACGCCACAGTTTCCCATCACTTGAGATCCTGCAGTGGGCCGACCACACTGAGCTCTACAGCTCCGGATGCTGAGACCCCGTTTGGCATCATTGTCAGAAATTCACCAGGCAAACATGAACTTCTGAGATTTCTTCTTCTGAGTTTTCAGTTTTAGGATATGGGAATGGACTTCTTAATTATGAAATTAAAACACCTTTAACCACCATCCTAGACTATAAATCAGCTCATAACCAAGTTTTTTCCTGCTGATTCAGCAGATCAGAGGCATGGCAGAACATACCAATGTATGTTTCACACTGAAATAAGAATTCACACAGCTGGACGCTTTCCAGAAAGGATCACACTCATGTCTTTACATCCTCAAATGTTGCTTTTCCTTCTACAAAGACAACATCTTTTCCAACATTTTAATCCAGCTAAGAAAATGTTTTTTTCTGCTGCTCATCGTCTTGAGGGAGTAAAACGCTCGATCAATACTTTTATTAAGGTTTTTTTAAACTGTTCAATTGAGCAGGCACTTAAAGAGTTAAGGGGCGGGGGGACGGACTACACATCCATGTATTCATAGATTTTTGTTTTGAATAAAACCACAAAATATTTTAAATCATTTCATTGGACAATTTTGGTGTAAAATGGTAGTTGTGCGACACTGCAACCCAAAAATCTCCAGCACCATGTAGTCCACTTGTCACAGTAAGTCTTACTTCTTTTATTGTATTTAGACAAAGTAGTGATGATATTAAAAGATACACAGCTATGTTGACTGTAAGGATTGGAGATGCAGCAGAAATGAGATTTGCCTTTAAGTGAAGCAAAACTTTCTGAGGGAACTTCTTTGATTTTTCCGGGGGGGTTAAAGGTCAGCTCCATTTAATTTGATGCATTTAAATAAAAGTTGTGACCCGTTTTATAGAATTAAAATAGGAAACATAAAAAACATTCACATGATAAGGCAGTTAAAATGTAAAAAATAATTTGACTCCTTTTAAACTTTTTATTTTGAAAATCCAATTAGAAATGTTTAATTGAATATTAGTGTTTTAGTAAAAAAAAAGATGCATTAAGCATCTACTTGAAAGCAAACACATGAGGTTTTTTTCATAGTTGGAAATAAATTCAAGGGTCAAGAGGTTAATAGTTTAACAGCATGAAGAAAACTGAAAATAACATTAGAGGGTTTGGATCTAATGTAAAAATATCAGAAAAATACTTCTCAATGTTTTAAATGGATTGTTTGATTTAGAAGAAGCTGAACAACTCATTCCTATAATCTCCAGATCAGCAACACATGAGACAAATGGAAATCAACCAGAACACAACACGATGAAAAAAGGGATAAAATACCAAATCCTCATATTTCTTTAATAAATGTCACGTTTGACCCTTTTCACATTTCTTTGCATGATATCTCCAACAAAAAAAGTACTTCTGAGGACAAAAAAAAAAAAAAAAAATTCTGTTCTGTACTCACCCCCCGAATGCACTGCCTGCACCAACCAGAGGATCACCGTAGTGAGATGGAAGCATCGTCTCACCATTGTGGACCAGAGAGAAAAACTTAAGGGCCAGCAGAGAAGTTGGGATGCTGAAGGAGACGTTCTGAAGTGAGGCGTTTCCCCCCAAAATTAGGGTCTCATATACACTCTGGTCCGGGTGCCTCCTCCTCCAAGAGGTTGTCTGTCATCCAGATACAGGAAGATGCAACACACTGTGTATGATTGGCCATTAAAGGTCCAATAATTTGCTATAGAGACATTGACAAACAAAGGCCGTTTATATAAAATTATGGATAAAAGTCATAAAATTTAAATGCTTTTCAAAAAATTTTATAAGATACAAGCGACACAAATATGTTTCAAGCTTTTACTCTAAAACCAGGTTTTCGTCTTCATTGTGTACTGATCTTAATTTCAGGCAAACCTGGAAATTTGAAAGATTAACAAGATTCACAACCAGCATCAAGTGAAAGAAAACGTCTAAAACTGCAAAAAAAATGCTTCAGAAAAGATTTAAACGTTGTGATTTGTCAAATGTTGTTGGTTTTTTGGCTATGTTTAGCTCAGTCTATGTAATCTCCATCAACAAGAGCCCAAGCAAATAAAAGTAAACATGCAACTATCCAAAAAATAACTTGAAAATATGAGAAAAACATTGAAATTTGAATAATGAAGCACTAAAGCTAAAAAATGTAAATGTACATAAAAAGCATTATTTTATCTTTTAAGTTATGAAAACCTGAGAATAAAATAAGTCAAGTATGCAAGTTGAGGTCAAACATTTTCTAGTATTTTATTTTATAATAATGATGGTATTAATGACCTCATCCAAACATTGATTTTTGATTGAGAACTCTAAAAGCAGCAATCAAAGCCTTTTCAGCTCAAAGCATTTTTATAATTCCACAGCCTTGAGTGGTCCCAGAAGCATTTAGAGAAAAAGAACAGTGGACATAAAGAGAAAGATTTCTCACCTTTTACAGAGATTCCTCACCTTAAGTCCAAATCCTCCTCTTATGAGGTCAAGGAGGGGTTAATGTCTCACCTCGCAGTCCACCCGGACCTCTCACATACTTGGCCTCTAAACAAACTCAAACAGGGCCTGTCCAGCTTTTCACCAGCTGGTGACAAATAAGGATTTTAATTTATTGTTGCTAATTTGGCTTTAGATCTTTTTGGAAACTCCAGGCCAATTGATCATTCAAAATAGTCACAGGTTTTACTTGAGCCTAAAATAATGAGGAATATGCCAGAAACAATGGCAGCCATTTTTCTTTTCAAAAAAAAAAAAAAAAAGAACTTTATGGTCAGTGAAACAATTTACATTTTTTTTTATTCTAGATCTACAAAAATTAAATGGAGCATAATTTGTAAGGTATTTAAATTGCCAAATCAACACAAAACGGGTTATTTGGGCATTTCCTTGAATTCTCATTTAGAGCGCATCTCCAGGTGCTGTCAATCAGGCAATAAGAGTTTGTTTACCGATTAAACAAATTACCAAAAACATACAATTATTAGCTAAATAATCCTTCATCTAAATGTGAAATCCATGTCACAAAAAACAATGTTAAACTTTCTCAGGTTACTCAGGAGTAACACAGAAGTTTTCATTTGTTTTTGGAACCATCTTCAAACGGATGTGACAATTCATCAGTTCAGATAGGGTAGGTCGTCTCCCTCGAACAGACTGCCCACCAGTTCCAGGGCTGCTAGGAGGCTTGATGACTAAAGTCCACAATCAGGCCAGAACCTGTTCCAGTGGAAAAACATGTTCAGAAATAAGTCCAGATTCCACCTACAGCAGCTGGGGTCTGGTATCCAAGTGTGGAGAAGACAGGAAGAACACGATGCTCTTTCTGCACCAGATGCCTCTTGGTGGAGGCAGTGTGATGGCGTGGGACGGCTTTGCTCACTGTTAAACACACCTTGGTAATCATTGGAGGCAAAGGATGCAAAGAGTTGTCAAGATGGGATTCTATAACCAACGGTCATTCGATTTGATTCCCATTCAGTGTCGTCCATCAGAAAAATGCCACAAAGACATGTTTAAAAACATGATTTTCAGAGTCAGTCCCCTTTGTCTGATATTCTGTATGTGTGTTTGAACAGTTGCCATGCAGAAATTGTACCATGAATGTTTTGTACATATCTGTAAATAAAATTATGCGCATCAAGTGTTGTAAAAAGGGGGTGGGATCAACCCACTCCTTTTCAAACACTGTATTGTCTTATGTCTTTTAAACCACTGTGTTGATTTTTTTCATTTGTGTTTTTGAAAATAAAGAAATTGAAATTCTATCATTCCACCACAGCCTCCCTGTCCTCTGGGAGGTTTTGACTGGAGGCTCGTTAGCTTGCAGTTTGGTTTTCTTGCTCCGACGTATCCAACAAGTCAGAGTTTGGTTACCAGCCAGCTCACCCCGCCAACTATTTGACACAGTTGGCATCGAGAACAGAACCTCACATGAGAACATTGCAAGCAGCTGTGGCTGCTTTCACACTTCCTCTGGATAATGTGTCATGTAGACTTTGATCCCGCCTAAGCCTGACCATATGCCACTTCAGACCTAAGATTTGAGCACTACAGTTTTCTGCAGGTTTCATTTTTCTACCTTTAAACAACTGTATTAGGGTCACATTTTATTGCATTTTTAGCTCATATTCCAAAATGTTTCCAAGGATTTCAAATGCCATTAAAAGCAAATTAAAAAAATAAATGTTCTTTTTCTTCAGGCGTCACACATTTGAGCAATTTTCAGATTTTTTTTTATTCATATTGCAAGTGCTTTACAAGTGTGCAGTTTAAATGATTGCTGTTTCCAAATGAAAAGGAAAATATTAAAGATTTAAGATGAAAAATTACAAAATACATCTAACATTACCACATGTAAACACAATGCATGTCATTTTACAAAATAACCCAAAACTGCATTGCATAGGTCAGGAGAACTAAATAATGATCATTAGAATTAAAGTTTCAGCTGTACAATAATTACAAACACAATCCTCCACCTCATCACAAATTCTGATGAAACTGATGGCATTTCAAGAGGATTCAAGTTTAAATAAAAAAGAAAAAGATAGTTGACATCTTCGTAAAGAAAGTTTAAAAAAAAAAAAAGAAAAAAAAAGGTCAAGAGTAATTCGCTCTGATGGAGTGCAGGAAGGAAAATAAAAGAAGGAAATAATAAAGGAAACAGTTTAAAAGTGCAAAAGTGTGAGGGAATCAGGGGGAAATAAACCATGATTTTTGAGCACCGAGGATTTTTTCCTTTCCTGCGTTTTCACTCTAGCTCGCTTAATCTGATCACTGTTACAATGATGCTTATGATGGAAGAGCCAGGAAGCCTGTTGCAGACCTAGATACAGATCCATCATTATTGAAGATGAAAGGAACCATGTATGCAGTGAGAAAACCTAAAGACTTACTCCATATTGCTCTTGAGCTGATTCACGGTGCGTTTGTCCAAGTAACGGCAGAAGAGCGTGAGCAGGTTTGAGGGCAGGAGGAGCGGCTCCACCAGTGAACACTGGGACAGCTGACCTGCCACCTGGAATATTATGTCGGTCCTGTGGAGGGAAGAAGAAAAGCGGAAAAATGTCACGTTTGCAGCAAGATTTTATCTTTATCTCATTTTTTACAAGTCCGATTTCTACCAGGTCTCAAAGTCACCAATGCTGGGTTCAAGTGGGACGCCTGAAGAAAGCAGCTTCTCTCCGTGGGACAGGAGAGCGTACAGAAAAGACAGTCCAAACTGAAAGAGGAAGAAAGATTTACATCAAAGGTGGGAGGGAACAATAACCTTTAATTTGAAAACCCAAACCTTATTTTGACAGGCCAGTGAGAGGCACTCGTGCGTTTCTAGAGACTCTGTGGTCACATCTTTGAGGACACCTATGAGCTGACTGAACGTGAGGCCACCAATCACATTTCGAAGCGGGAGGTAGAGCACCGGTAGAGCCTAGAACAAAGTACATTTTTGCAGAGCATTTCCCATACTCTAAACGAATAAATGAATGAAAGAGCAACAGTGAGATTAAAACCCCAAAGTGACCCACCTCTTCACCATCTCTGCTCATCAGCAGGGGAAGGTTTCTGCTGACAATGTGTAAAATCTTTAGTGCAGAGTCGTGCTTCAGGAATGGGAGCAGACGGGCAAAAAGCCTTTTGCCTTTTGAGATGAGCAGGAAAGAGAGAAACTCCTCCCCTGAATCTCTAGATCAAGAATTCAGGAACCAGTTGGGTCAAATACAAACAAAATCTTAGAACTGGTTTAACCTTAGAGAGATCTTAAAGACCCAGTCCGATCAAAATTGTATTTTTTGGCGTTTAACGTGTTCTTGTAGTATTATCTAAAAAATTGAGGACGTACAAAGAAATTCAGCTTAAAATAGCATTCCTGAGTATTTCTAAATTCATTGTGAATCAGGAGCAGATTAAAATAGAGTTTGAAAAAGAGCTTATTTGTAACGTAGGACATAAGCAGGGGGGGCCACAAGCTTCCCGCTCCGCCTCATTCTGATGACCAATAGATTCAAGTAAGTCTTTGTTTTACTCGTCTGAGCTGGTATCTGGTTCTATACTGTACGGCTGGACAGCTCCAATATTGCTCACCATTTTTGTTGCAATGGTAATGTTAGGCTGGGGGTAGAAGGTTTGAAAGGTAGGGGCAGGGTGTAAATGGAGCTCCCAGCAATAGTAAGGGGCGGGGTTGCTTAGAGGCGAATGACTAATGAGCTACTGCAGAAACTATGTCCTTCAAAACATGCTTTTTGATTTTGACTAAAAACAGCATTTTTATAATTAAAAAGACCACTGGGAACACAAAATGGATCAAAAGATGATCGGAGTGGGACTTTAAGGTATCCACTTCCTGTCAAGTTGCAAACATACGGAGAATTGTGATGTTGAAGCTGGCTGTAGATGTGCTCCACTTTTCTTTGAGTTTTCTCCAACAGCCTCCTCTCCTCCGGTTCAGACAGGACTGTGGTTTTCATCCTTTCCGTTTCCTCCACCTCCAGCAAAACTATGAACAACTGCAGGACAGAACTCAAATTTTTAAGCCTGGTTTCCACAGAGCGGCCCGATCTGGTTTAGAATGGTCCTACCAAATTTAGGTGAGCGTTCCCACTCAAAGTTGGACCGACACGGCAGGGTGCAGACCAATCGTGTAGCTTTGCTTTCACAGTAGTGCGACTACAGTAAAAGCAAAGCTCCCAACAACAAGGGAGGTCATCCAGCAGCTTATTTGATAACGTTTGGCTTTTGGTACTTTGTATAAGTCACTTTGAGAGAATATTGCGGGCGGTGAAGAGGAATTAAGTCAATACGAGGTTCATTGTGCGACGACAGTAGCATTGCCCTAACCGGTTCTTTTATTGATTTTTTTTAATGGACCTACAATCAATGGGGACCCAAAAATGGCCTGGTTTGGTACGGTTTAATGAGACCATTTTATAATGGAAACGCTCAAAACACCAAACTGGACCCAGACTCTTGAGTGCTATTGAGATATTTTTCCAGTAAAAACTACAATTAATACAGGAACAAATGAAATGTAGTCAAAACAACATCAAAATCACATTACAATACACATTTAAGAGCGGACTTCAAAAACTGAATTATTGGTACCTTTTCTATTTTGCTGAGGATTTCTAATCGCTGTTGTCTGGTGCCGTTCTGTTCCTGAAAAAGAAAATAAAGCTTTTAGTGTAAAGCTTGACAAAACATCTTTACTTGGTGCTCAAACACAAACCTCTGTCGGACAGTGGGCTTGGACTGCATGAACCGCACCGATGGCACGGCGAGGAGAGTAACATGTGGACACAGCAACCTGACCCAACGAGCCTTCGATATGAACCACTGAGAGAAAAGAGGTTAAACTGCATTGAAAACATGTGGCAGAAACAATTTGAGTGGAAGTAACCCACAGCATGAGCACAGATGGAAAAGTCAACTGCCTCCCAGCTTTAACAAATGTTTCCACCCCTGATGCTTCTTAGTTTTTCGGGCCTGATGCTACATGAGACCATTTCTCCCAGAAAGTTTGAATAAACCTGATCAATAACCTCATTTAGGATTGATCTAATCTACAAAAATTATATCAATGAATAAGAAAAAAAAAAAAAAGAAGATGAACCTGGTGCGTAGGTGTCAGTTTTTGTGATGTAAGGGGTGGTGAGCTTTGGGGGCTCTTTTTTGCTCCTGATGCCCAGCTCTTCCTCAGCCATCTTAGCTTCTATACGCCGATAATACTCCTGTGAGGAAGTTTAGCGGGATATCCCATGAAAATGAACCTCAAACATGATTTAAAGAAGTCAAATGACAGCTTTTGTTCCCACCTGGTAATAGTAATCTTCCAGGAAAGGGTTCTCACTCTGCAGCTGGATCATCTGCAGCCGAGTGATCCACTCCTTCTCTTTGGCAGTCATGAGGTTACAGTATGGGTCCCAGGCTTCAGATTTTCTACACATCAAGAATAGATCATTTCAAAACAAATCTAGTAAATCCACACAAATCTTATTTCAGGACACCAACCTTTGGAATACGAAATGTTTTTGGCCTAGCAGTCGTTTGTGTTGAGGATGGAGCTGCGTGACTGGACCAGGGTACCTGTAGGTCAGACATGGCTTTTCTTTCGAGATCTTTAACAACCACGTAAAAACCCACTCCTATCATCTTTTGATCCATTTTCACCATCCAAAGCATTATCCAAAAATCGTTTTCTAGGACAGTTTTGGTAGTAATTAGAGATTCGCCTCTGTGTTGTGGGTGGGACTGTTGGTGCAGAGCAAGCCCGCCCCTCTTTCCCTCTTCAATCATTTTCAAACAGCATTTTTTTCATCTGCTCCTACTTTATAGTGATTTGAATAAAGAAATACAATTTAATTTTCTTTGTGTCCATCATCAGAAAGATGCCACAACAACATGTTTTAAGTGCCAAGTACGATTTTCATCAGTGGGGGGCTTTAAAAAATTGCTCTTTAAACTACAACTATTAAAAAAAAAAAAAAAAAAAGTGTTCACAAAAAAAAAGCACAAAGTATTGTACCTTTACTCTAAAAGTTCCACTAAGTGAAAAGGTTGTAGGCACCACTTGTGAATTGGGTAAATCATCTGCAAACTTTGCAGACACAAATCAAACCACAAACCAAACGCAAGGTTTGAGATCCACGTCTACCTGATAGGTTGCACTGGGTTCGACTGGGGGCTGTAGAAGGGAGACGGACGTGGCGAGTTAGCACCAAAACGAAGTTGCGCCAACTTGGGATTCGTCGACTGAGGAGTGGAGGGACAGGGACGACTTGGGGGAAACATGAAGCTCCCCGTCTGCTGGAGGGAAATACATCAGACCTTGAAAAGTGCACGCATGACTTCAGCAATTGCGACTTGAAAGTATAAACAAACCTGATTGAAATGTCTTGGGGTCAGAGGTTGACTCGAGAAGATGGGAGATCCAGGTACCATGGGCGGGGGCATCTGAAAAAAACATTCAGTTTAGCCTCGAATACAGAAAGGGGTTTATACAAATATACACCTCGTGTGACAGAAGATTCATAACCCCCTATGGTAACAGTGAAATCTGACCAACATGAAGCCTTGAGCTCTCAGCTGCTGGAAAGGACCAAAAAAAAATAAATGGGTTTGAGCTTCATCCAGTGAGGGTCCTTGGGCAAGACACTTCAAGCTACTGTCCAACTATGGAGCCACAAAAGGGGTCCCAAGTCTGGATCTCCCTGTGCCAGTCCCCAGTCTGGATAAAATACAGGGTTGTGTCAGGTAGGGCATCCGGGGGAAAAAGAATTCTCTGCCAAACCACCTGTGCGAATCAGTGAAAAGCTGATTTGCTGTGGCGACCTGAAGGTATGGGCTGAAAGGTTAAATATTCTGAGAAAATCTAGACTTTAAAATTCCAAAATTTGAGAAATTTTATTTTATTCATTCAGCCATCTTCTAATCTGTTTGTCCCTTTCGGGGTCACGGGGCCGCCGGAGCCTATCTCGGCCACTTGTAGGCGAAGGCAAGGGACACCCTGGACAGGTCGCCAGTCTGTCCCAGAATTTTGCCTTATTTGACCAAAATATGTTTGCTTTAAAAAAATGTATTCAAATTAAGATTTGAAGTTTTGGTATACAGTTTCATATTTTTGCAAAAACTACAGAAATATATTCCAATCCCTGAGCTACATCGGCTGTACCGCATTACTATGACACAGATCTTCATAATGCATGCTAAAGCGCTTTAAACCATGCTGCCAGTGCTTTACTCCTAAAAAGACAAAATGTTCCTTAATCTCTGCAGTTTGCATTAAAATCCCAGTAAACCTGACCAGTGATATCACCTCCATTTAAAGGTGCTTATAGATGCTTTAATTGTAGGACAGAAATGGCTCGCTACTTTTACGGACTGAACAGAAACTTTAGAATAAAGGCTTGAAATAAGTATGGGACAGAACATTTCAGCTCGTTAGGTGGGAAGCTGCTCTCCAGACCACTTTAACTAGAATTTGACGTTTGAAATATAATATGTGTTAAAGAACAAATGTATTTCTCTTTTGCCAAGTGACATTGATTTACTGTACTCTTAAAGCAAACTAAATATTGGGCAACTCTTGTTTAAGTGTCAAATGAATTAAATGCAGGCTTCTCCAATATTACCCCCCAAGAAATGAGTGATCCTCAAAGTTATTCTGGTAAACCTTTTCTCTCGTCAGTGTCTTTGGTTGGCTTGACTAACAGAACATGCATCTGCAAAGGGGCTGCAGAGATCTTTAAGGTGTTGATCTGTACTTTAAAGGTTCGCCAAGCTTCAGCGCTCTTGCTTATTTTTCTGCATCTTAAACCGCAATCTTAAAACTGCAAATTCGAGTAGCTAAAATTGATTTTTTTTGTTCTGTCCGGCTCTACTGCACAGATTTTTAAAGGACTAATCAAGCCGTTTGGTGGATGTCCTAAAATATGTAATTTAATGCAATCTTCATATTGCATTTGAAGCAACAACAACAACAAAACAAAAAAAAAACTTTTCTAATGAACCATTCCACCTGAGGGGGCCCTCTCTGGCCAATCTGCCTTCTGGAGAAAGTTCCTCTAGGATCTCCTCCTCTGGGATATGATAAATCCAGGAAGCTGGGGTTCAAGCTGTGACCTCTGCCTCTATGACCAATCACACACACGATGGCACTGTCCTAGAAAACAACATATATTACATATGACAGAGTATTAAAAAAGAAAAACACTATGATGGTGAAAACACTTTTTACTCTTAACCTGAAGTATTGATCCTGAGACTCGACTTTTTCTGAAAGGCCGCGTCATTCTCTGGGAACAAAAACAGTGGAATAAGTAGCACATGGTGTAGTCAAAATACATTTTCTCCTTTTCATATTGTTTTCCTTACACCATCCTCAAACGTCCTGTACACGGCATGCCCACAGTCCACTATGGCACTGTCAAGACTCTTAAAAGGGTTTAAAAAAATAAATAAAACATTTGGGTCAAATATGGAATCCGGCAGCCACAATCTAAAACAATTATCTTTGTCACCATAAGACTTGGTCGACCCTCCACTATCCTCATCACAGCGGGGTCTTCAAACATGTGTCCTCTGCTTAGTCCTCCCCTCAGACCCCTGCCTCTGCTTCGGGTAAAAGGAGCAGCTCTGGGTAGATGGTGTCTTAGAGGGGAGCAGCGGTTGGCGTCTGATAGAAGAGGTTTGGGTTCGGGTGGTGGAGAAGGTGTTGGAGGCAACGGCTCCCCAAATGGATCGCTGCTGCTGCCGCCGCCGCCGCCATCACCTGAAGTACCGTTGGTGTCCACATCTGAAATGGATTAAGAAAAACTAAAGGATTTGACTCTTAAAAACAGAAATAAGCTTGTTTTTGGTTATTTAGCAGACACGTATCCAAAGCAACCTAAATATTTATGGGATTAATGTCGTGATTTAGGATCACAAAGTAACCTAAATAAGAGGTAGTACGTTTTTTCCAAAAAAAAAATAAAAAGTGTACATTTACACCTTTAAATGGATGGATTTGTTAAGTTTGATCCAAGAAAGTGGCTAAGATAAGTTTAAAAACTAATACATACTTTTAAATAATTGTAAATCATTTTTTGTCTTATTTAAACCCGTCAGCTGAGTATCTGGAAAGGTAGAAAGAAAAGGAAAAAAATGAGGCATTCATTTTATTATAACGTCAAGAAGATTACATAATTTTATTTTATTTTCTAATTTATAAACCAATTTCTTAAATATTTTTGATACATTTGTGTTTTTTTATTGCATTTTTGCTTTTTTTTTTATTGCTGAACATTGAAATAAACCAATGACTTAATTAATATACCCATGCCAAACGTCTCCTCATTGTAGACGTTTATCTCCTCATCCTCCTCCACCATGGCCTGCAGAAGCTCACAGTCCATGCCGGTTTCTTCCTCGGTTTCACTCCATTCTTCTCCATTCTCAGGCCACTGAGGCTCTCTCGTGTCTCCTTCCTTGGGTGGCTCAAGATCAACAAAATGTGTTTTATTTTGAAAAGAAGGTCATCCAGCTTCTTGCTCACGCGCAGCAATTTAACCAAATTGTTATCATTTTCAAGTATCACAACAGTCTTAAGATAACGCAGACTTACCGGTTGCTGTTCTGTGTCACACATCGCGTGTTTTCCCGCGAAAAACACACCTGAAGCCGTCGGTTCGTCCAAACCACGTTACTTGCTTTTGCATGTCCGACACGAAGGCCGCTCATTAAGTTATAAATGAACTCACCTGTGAAGTGCGCAGGCGCAGAGGCCCAGCTCTCAGCTTCACTCCACTCTTTGACATATATATAAATATATATGTATATTAAAAACCATGATATAAATTTATCATGGTTTAAAATATGAACTATTATTGTTTTTGTTTTTACCCCTCAGACCACACAACGTCTATTTGCTTCAATTCAATTGTATTCATTTATATAGCCCAATATTTACAACAATAGTCGTCTCAATAGGCTTCATAATGGTAATTGTGTAATAAACATGAATCATAAAGAACATAAAGTCATAGAATTCAAAAGGTATTGGCTAAACTAAACTAAACCAAACAGACTAGAATAAATTGGGCATCCCTGTCACCCATCCATCCATTCACCATTCAATTTGTTATTAATAATATTACAATTGTTAATGGTAATATTAATAATATGAACATTACCAATCATTCTTTATGTCTCCATAGTTATGAATTTCTCAAATATATTGATAAACCCAGCAAACAAAAATGAACATTTCTGGGTTTAGTCAGTTTTGATGCTTTCACTGCCTCCAACTCAACTGATATTGAACTCCACATAGGCCTGCAGAAATTCATTTTAATGATTTCATTCACATCATAACTTGTGGTTCCTGATAATGGATATTGGTTCATTTTAAATGATTCGATTCCCTGAACTTAAAATCGATCTAGGTCAGAGTTGCTTAACACCCGGTTCTCACCCATTAAGCATGCGGCTCTTTGCCTCTTATCATATTTTCTATATACCGTACTTTCACAACCATAAGGTGCACTTAAAAGTCTTACATTTTCTCCAAAATGTACGGAGCACCCTATGGTGCGGCCCTAATGTGTTGTTGCGTGACTAAAGAGGACCTAAAAGAGGACAGCATGAGAACAGTACTGAGGGAAGTGAGGACGTGAAAGAAGACGCCCCCTCCCGGATAGTACAGAAGTGCAGGTATGTGCATTCAGCAGAACAACGTCGTTTTAACAGTTTTTTCCACCCTGAAAATGCCGCCTGCAAAAAGACAGGCTTTTGAATGACCTCTAGTGGCCAAAAATAGGAACTCCCAGATTTTATTTTGAAATTTCTCATGAGTTTTTTTTTTATACATCAAACCTTATCTGAAAAACATGGAATTGTAAGTCCTTTTCAATGTATTTTTTGTTAATGAATTATTAAATGACTAATATTTTACAAGATTAGTTTAAACAATAAAATTCCATCCACTTACTGGTGTAAATATAGTGTTATTTTAATTAACTGCTGGTCAGATACCCAAAAATGATTTTCTTCTGGGCCTTGAAAGTAAATTTGACAATTTTGGGATGAAAGCAATTAAAGCAAACAAAACTATAAAGCATAAAAAATTTAAAATAAACATAAAAATATGGGGAGACACTTTACAAAAATTAGAAGAAACCACAAAAAGCAATACATTTTCTTCATTTTTATTCTTTAGAAATTTGTTTCCCATCCAAGTAGTGGAGAGGATTGGTGGAAAAAATGCAAAACATCTGCTTTTAAACATGATATGGTTTACATGAATGTAAAAAGCTGGCAGCATGTTGTACATGAATGCATCTGCTGTGACATGTATATCTGTAGCGATAAAAAGCAAATATTATAAAGGGAATTTAACTGTTTGACATTACAAGTGAAAAATAAGTTGTCATCCTTTAACGAAAAATCCATTTGATTTAGCAAAACATGTAAAAGTTGTACTTTCACGGAAAAATTGTTTTACTTTTTAAGACAAATCGTTTACAGTATTGGTTCCACTTTGTGCCCAAGGCTGTTGAAAAAAAGTGTTACACCACATTTGTCTTTGGGGGGCTTGTTTTAAAACGTTTGAGTTGTGTCCTCAACCAAAGAGCTTGATGAAGCAGGGGTGGCAGTATGGCTTGTTCTCCTGCTCTTTAAAGCAACCTTTGCTCAGGGGCTTTAGGCAGAAATGGCACACGAGGTGATGGGGGTGGAATTTGGCCCCCATGGCAGTGACGCAGCGGCCCAGGATGGGCTGTTGGCAGGCGTGGCACATGCTGCCACGCGACTGGTGATAGTGGGCCTCACACAGCGGCTTGCCGTCGTGTTCAAAGAAGCTGCCGTTCACAAAAGGGCTGTAGCACTCCTGAGGAAAAGAGGAAATCAAAGCCTCAGATGAGGTTTAGTTCCAGCAGGGAGCTCTGACTCATCAGGCTGAAGTACGTTTCCTGTGAAACGAGAACTTTTCCATAAACTTTTACTATTCATAGTTAGCTTTAGTTCAATGAAGTTTCTCATGCAGGCTTACTGAAACACCCATCAGGTGGTTCGCCGCAGCTGATTTATCCAAATTCAGAACATTAAAAAATCAATTTTTCCTTTTATATATAGTCCTTGTTGTAGTTTTTCTTGCTAAAATATCAAAACATTTAGTATATTTAATCTCTTTAACTCAACAATTCCCTGATAACCATTTCTAGCTCTTCATTAAATCATGAAACAATCATATTTTGGCAGTGATGTTTGCAACTATTGACATTGGAAAAAAATATATAAATACTTTAAAAAAAATGTAAAAAGAAACGTTTAAAAAGTGGATCCCTAAAAAGAACTGATACTTTAGGTTTGACTTATCGCTCACCCTGCACACGAAGCATTGGGGGTGCCACAGCGAGTTAAGAGCTGAGATGTAGTTTTCCAGAATGGGCTGGCTGCAGCCTTGACAGCGGGAGGCAAAGAGAGTCAGGAAGCACTGCTGACAGTACTGCTGTCCCTCACGGTCATGAAAACCTGCAAGAAAGAAATATTTCAAAAAGAGAAACTGGTCAATTATGTTGAGTTACATCAAACTTTATGTTCTTTGTCATGTCAAGTTATGGGACCCCAATTTATGTCCCATTCTATGCCATATTTCACTTCATTTTGTTATTATGCCAGATTTCCCTGTTTTACTTTGTACAAACAATGTCAGTGCAAACTATGACGTCATGTTAAACACTTAAAGACCCACTCCAATGAAAATTGTGTTTCATATATATATATATATATATATATTATATTTTATTTAGATTTGTAATTATTTATACAGAACAACATAATGAAACAACAAAAAAAGTAAAGGCAAAACGCCCCAGTCTGGGCTAAAATGAATGAAAATTCAATAAAGGGTAGATAGTCTGTGAACAAGTGCAGACTGTAAGAATTACCCACATATGTCCAACCTCCTTATACATACGTTGAAAAGTAGACGGTGAGGTTGACTGAGAAAGTCATATCAAGCAGATAAAAGAGTTGGATAAGAACGCCATTCCAATGAACCTGAACCCCTTTGAATCGTGTCAGCCAGATCACGGGGTAAGTGTTCCAGCAGAAAGCGCCAAAAATCCACAGAAACATCGTCTTTGTTCCTTCACTTGGCCCTAATTCTTCCCATTGGTAGGGTTTTGAACATTTCTTTTCACCACCGACTTACAGTGGGAGGTTCTTCTTTAATCCAGTTAAATAAAATGCACTTTAATGCTAAAAGGAGTTTACTAAGTAACAGATTTATTCTTGTCTAATTTCTTACTTGGTGGCAACCCGAGCAGGAACTGACCCGGATCTGATGTCTTTGGTGACACATCGCCGTAAATATGACTTTTCTGGACAACTTCATAGACGGTGCATATAGGTACCAGTTGACAATTTAAACTAAAGGCACAAGGGTGATCTGTGTGGGTCTAGCTAATTCAGGAAAAGTGGGGTTCTATGTTGTCTATGTAAAATCTTATACTGAATTTCTTTATATCTGTTGCTAATAAATAATTAGAGTAGATCGTATACAGTCTGTCCAGCACGATTCATCATAGTGTCTTTGCAGATCTTCTTCCCATCGCTCAATAGTTTTATGTATTTTGTGGCTCATTATGAAACTGTTTAACAAAGTTTCTTTTAATGGTAAGATCGGTTGTATAGTGTCTTGAGATAGATTAAAGTTAATGAAGTGACGGATTTTGCAAATACGCAACAAAAAAATCCTTCTGAGGGAGCAAATATTTATTCTGAACTTGTGTAAATGATATGAGCATATTACCATCAAAAAAATCCCCAACTACTTGTAGTCCCACACGGTACCATTTATAAAACATGTAGTTTTTAATACCAGGAAGGAAATTCCTATTATTCCTGAGAGGTGTTAGATAAAAAAAAATGTCTTTTCATATCATCCTTAATTGTTTTAGGTTATGTCATGTTACTGTATGTAAAGTCCTCTTAAGTTGTGTTTTTTTTCCTCCAATTGAAAATGGTATAAATCCAAGCTTCTTTTTTTCTAATTTCCTGTCTTTTAAAATTTATAGAATCTTTGTTTTAGCAGTGTCATGCCTGCATTTTCAAAGAATGCTAAGGCAGGAACCCAATGTACAAAATGCTTTTCCATAGCATCTAAATATCCTCTGGTTTGTAGAAAGTTTGTGTGGTTTTCATCACCTTCGTCTCCAAAGGTGCGGCTGCACTTGACACAGCAAAAACACTCTGGGTGCCAGTTCTTGTCCAGAGCAGTGACCATTTTCTACAGGAAAGAAGAGCAAAAATCACCAAGACATTTAAAACAAGGTATCGGAGATGCGCCTGAGGGCCTCACGTTCAGAATGGGTTTACTGCAGTGGGCACAGTGGGGGGAGAAGAGCGTGAAGTAGTCAGATTCGCAGTACGGCCGGCCGTCCTTCTCGAAGAAGTTGCGGCTTCCCAGTTCAGTCTCACACTCGGTGCAGACAAAGTGCTCCGGGTGCCACACCTTCCCCAGAGCTGTCACCACCTGCAAAAACATGCATCTCAGTTGACTGGAATAAAACAAAAACCACAGGGACTCCTATTTTATTTTTAATTTGCCTCTGCTGTTGCATGTCAAATGTTCTGTTGTGGGGATGAAGACATTTCTTTAAAGAATGCCAATAATGTAAACACAGATGTTTTGCAGAGCAGCTGCATTAGGCCCTAAATGTTCAGCTTCCAGTTAGAGAGCTGCAAACAGCGCGTGGGAGAAGAGGTCAGATGAGTCACACCACCTGTCCCACAACCGGCTTTTGACACGCCGAACAGTTTCCCTTGGAGGACGTCTGAACGCCTTGTCGGCTCAGGTCCGATTGGAGGAGCCCCAGCATGCTGTCCAGCGACCCTCCAGATGTGGGTTGGGTTGGAGCGGCAGGCGGGGGCGGCGCAGGGGGCTGCTGCTGTGTTTTAACCACGGGGGTGACAGAAGCTGGCGGCTGGTGGAAGACAACCAACAAAGAGAGCTTACTGAGAAACGCCACAGAATTCCAGCAACATGACGTGACGCCACACAGAAGCATTATTTCATTAAAAACTATCCGATTTGGATTTTCTTTGTCTTTTAAAGTCTTTTTGCAAGCCATGGTGGTTTTGAAATGAACAAACGAATTAAAAAAAACTAAAAAAAACAATGTTAGGACAGTTTAAAAAATAGTTTTAGACAAAAACTCCTCCAGAGGCTGCATCTGGTGACTGATTTCGGCCAGAAGGCATTTTCTACTCAGCAACAGTGTAGTCACTGTGAAATCAAGTGATCGTCCTCTTGACTCACACAATAGCAGATTATCATCTGACAAAATGGTAGATTTTCCTCTGATTTGCTTTGGAAAAGCTGTGGATTTCAACAGTTGGGGCTGAACCTCGATAATCAAAGCTGAAACTAAACATATTTATAACTTCAAAGAGAAATATGCAAAGAATAAAGGAGGTATAAAGTTGAAAATCCTACTGTATTTTTAAGAAAATATATTTTTTCTTTACAGAAAGAAAAGCTTACTGTGCTCTGGACTCTGAAATCTGACAGCGATGCCATAAGTTTGTCCAGCTCCAATGTGGCTGACGTTGCTGAGGGTTTTGCTGAGCTGAAAACAAAATTTAAAAATGCTTTTAATTTGACAAAAAAAATCTAAAAATAAAGCTACATGGTTCCAGCAGGTCACTATTATTCTGTAGATTAGCCAAAATCTGTGTTAAAAAACTCCATCTGGGATTATGATTTTTACCAAACAAGATCAACAAAAGTCTCATAGCTCCAATCTATATGATTTAGCAGGAGTGCAAGGACCAGATTGTTCTTGCAGTTCTACTTCCTTACAGTGCATTTTAGGCAAAAATGTCACCCCTGCTTCATACTCCAAAACTCCCAAAGATTAGCAAACAGCTAGTACCTGGTTAAAATTAATTTTAGATATAATATACCCCCCCCCCCCCAATTAGAAAAAAGATGAGATCACAGTGGAAGATACTATAAAAAATGAATGGAGCTAAAATCTCTTAAGGGGCTCAAAAAATGTCAGGGATATCCAAGGAAATTTTTGAATTATTATGGGATGGCCATATGACCTTTGTTGTCATTTTGTGGCAAAGTATAAAAGTATGGGGATTTTCCTGTTTCAAAAGTTTGTTCAAGTCATTTGTGAAATTTCACACACACGCTGCTAGCACTAGTCTACATTCTCAACTGATGTTTTGTTGACCTTTGAACTTGGGAAGAGACCGTCATCTTCAATCTATCGCCTCCCTTTGAGCTTCATTTACTGAATTGTTGTAAGCATGAATTATTACTGAATTATTTAAAACATGAGTTTTATTCAGCTTGTTAGCTCAAGGTGAACAAAATGATATTAGATACAATATGAATATGTTAGGAATGTGGGCACAGTTAACAAAAAAACTCAGTTGCCGAGGCAATCCAAATGTTGACTTTTCTGTTGTCGTTTTTTTTAAATTACCGTACATAAACTTGTTCGTCACCCCCAGGCAACCGAAAAACAGAGTGGTTGCTATGGGGAGAAAAACAACATGGGAACATGTAATATTTAAAAAGAAAAACATTTTTTTCATGAATTTGTCATGTATGTCATCCCTCCCAAGGGAGTAATGAGTTGGTGGCGAGGGCATACAACGCCACTCGTAGCTTTAACTCAACTTGGATGCTTTCGCCAAGAGCTTGTTTGGAGGCGGTACCTAGAAGTGGAGGTCTTCTCCTTGATCTTGTCCTTCTCATCTTTGTCAGATGAAGGAAACTGGGCCAGAATCTCATCTGTCGACAAGAAAACAGAGTCAGACTGAATTAAAAAGGCCACCGATTGAAAACAAACACGCCCACACACACAAACCTGTGATGTTAAACTGGGTGGCGTTCAGCTCCTGCAGCAGATGGTCCAGCTCACTCAGACCTCCACCTAAGAGTGAAGAGGAGGAGAAGGCGGGAGGAGGATCTGCTGTGCGAGGAGAGCGCGGTTTACACACTGTGCTGTGGGAGAGACCAACAACTACTATTACTCAACATCCTCCCACTAATGTCCCTGGATTTATTATGGCTCCTGTTGAACTCTGTTCATTGAGAAATGAGTTATGGAGCTGCGTGACAGCGCTGAAAGAGCCAAAAACAAATGAGAGGAAACCGAGAAACGTTCTGGCTTTGGTCTCCATCAGATTGCAGCCACGTGTCGGCTGAGTGTTTCTTTGTCAGCTCCGTGCAGAAGCCTCAGTCACATCAAACCTAGTGTGGGGGTGTCGGTGACACCGTTGGCACCACTTTTCGTTTCTGAAGGACTCAGCGTGAATAGCTGGCACGAGCCGTGCTGACCATCAAAGACGACCTTCCGTCTCCTCAGAGCTGGACAACAGCCACGACCTTCAGCGGGAGCATCTGCAGGAATCCTGCATTCTGGGGAGCAACTGGCAGCTGCTGGAGGATTTCAGTGACCGCTCAAGTTTCCTCAGAACCGCATTTGAAACTCTATATGGTTAGAGGCCAACAATGCTATAAGATGTTAGTTATATATGTTAGAGATCTATAAACGTTGTGCTGAGTGTGGCTCCTCTGTCCATGAGGGGAAATTCCAGCATTGATACAAATGTGAAAAAAAGCAACATTAAATTTCAAAAATCAATAAAAAAAAGGAAACATTTTAGAAAGAATAGTAATTGCAAGAAATCAAAATGACATTTTTAAAAAATGTAGGAAATCATGAAACGAGAAAAGGTAGGTATTATGGGAAATCGCCAAATTGGATGATGACGTTTGTTCACCTTTTCAACAGGAAGTTATTTTACATGACTATACCAATATTTCGTTAAGCTGCAGGCCACAGTCACTGCAAAAGTTCACTGATTGCTCAATTAATCTTTACCACAGTTCAAGCAAAACTTCCTTCTGCTTCCCTTTTCTTCAAAACTCAAACATCATCATCTAACCACTGATGACTCATAATACTAACCGTTTCCGTTTTCTTTCATTTTGATTTCTAAAAATTCTTTCTGGTTTCCGAAATGTTCATTTATCGTTTTAATGTTTTAGTTTCTGTAATTTTGCTTTAAAATGTAAAGTAAAATTGACCTTTTTACACATGTTGATTACATTTTCGTAAAGATAGTCTTTTTGATTTGAGCTCAACTTCCTTTTTTTGTGCAAAAGCTGTTTCAAATAAAATTAACATATATACCTTTGCTTGTTGATTTCAGCTTTTTCTACTTATATTTTGTTTATAATACTGCAATTTTTTACATTTACTTGCATTAAATTAATTTAATTGCCTGGAGGACAAAAAAATGAAAGACAGAAGCTCAGGTACAATGCTTTTGGATTCTGTGCCATTTCCTTTAGGTTTTCTTGATTTCTTTTTTTTTCTTGAAGTTATCAAAGTCATGTTTGCATGAGCACAGGACTTTCCTTTCCACAGCTGCTTAATGAACAAATGATAAAAGATTCACCTGTACAACTTGTCAGGGTTCGAGTTCTGTGAGGACTTCATGGCAGCAGAAACGGTCTAGGACACAAAAGAGAGGGTAAGTTTAAAGGTAAACATGCAGACGGCAAAAGTATGCCTTATGATAACTGGGAGGAGTCAAGTCCACACCTGCTGCGGGGTGTAGGCAGGTGGAGGTGGCCGAGTGTGGCTCAGGTCCTGGCTGGAGGAATCCGGATTTTGCGGAGGGTCTGAGGTGAGCAAAACAGGACACCGAGGAAGAGGAGCGCCGCTGTTCTCCAAATCGGCCAGGAGGGCGTCTTTAAGAAGAAATAAAAGCAGCTGATCAAAATTTTCTTGTGGAGAAATTTAGAAACAAAAATTTACCACCTGATAGTGAAATATTACATTTGAACAGTAATGATGTAAAGTCACATGCTGGATGGATGTAAATAAGATTCTATTACATAAACGACAGGAAAATGTAGACAGACAGTTACATACCAAACACAACAATACGAGGACTTAGAGGGTAGTTAGGCAGCTCAGGCCCTCCTAAAGAGAGACAGACAGCCTGTGTGACCAATACAGCAGCAAGTCAGAGCACACACAGCAGGGAGGACAGCCAGCATCCTCACACATGAATCAGCCAGCGGGCACGACAGGGAGGAAGGCTATCGCTCAGGAGACAGCCCGCACTGAGGTCATCAGAACACGCATCGAGGAGGAAGAGTGTTTGGCACCTGATATCCAACGTCTGCCAGGAAACCACCCCCTCCCATACAAACACTCACTCCAGAAACCAAACACGTCCCTGCAGCAGCGTGGCATCATCATATTCGTGCAAAGCAGGGCGCTAAATTTTAAACTGTAAGCTTCAGTAAAGGGTGTGAAGTCCAAGAGCAGCCTTCCCCAATCACATTCCTTCAGTTTGGAGCACCGAACGTTATTGCAGTAACACTGCACTACCAGAAAAACACAAGGATAAGAACGTAGAAACCCACTGGTGCAAATAAATCATTAGGTTTTTTTTTATTAATAAATAAAAAATAAGTCAAAAAAGGAAGCACTGTGTTTTCCCAAATAAAAAAGGATCCCATCCTCAAAGCACAGTGAGGGTTGTATCATGGTTTGGATTTTTATTTTTATTTTTTTCAGACTGCAGTATCTCTAAAATATTAAATAAATAATTGATTATTCTTTTGTTTTCCAGTACTCCTAGAGGAAATGATGCATATCTTATTCACCTCAGAAAAAGGTTTTGCAGACAAAAGCCTTTAGTCACAAGATCAACAAATTCTGATCAAAGTAGATCACTTACAGCAACTATAGCACCACTTTCAAACCATTTTCTTTCTTAGAGCAAAGGTATTTTGAGCTATAAACTTCCGAATGTGATTAGGATTGGCCGACATGATTTTGAAACCAAAATAATATTAATGAAAAAATGAATCGGGGTAGTAATCAAATAGTAATCATTTTGAAAACATTTATTATATTCTGCCATGTGCATTAGGGGTCTCACAGAGGCACTTTTTTTATTTATTTTTTAGAATTTTCATTTATTTTGCAGCATCTTTAGACATTTTTTGGGAAATTAATATGTAAATGACTGGTTTATTTAAAAAAAAAAAGCTTAATTGTTCAATAATTACCAAAAGATCAAAAAGGGAAAAGACCACTTTGAATAATTATTTATAATAATAAGACCACTGAACATGACTTGTTCCATGACAAAAGAAAAAAGTTTAACTAAATGTTTTTCTCTGGTCAAATTCTTTATGGCATTACAAATTAATGCACCAGAATCTTGATTTGTTGTTATTTTGGGGTTAAATTCATAGTTTTTTGACAATGACAGGGTCAAAATAAAAAAACAAAAACAAATGGACTCTTTTTCCTTGCTTTGTAATTTTAGGTAATGTGGGGAAAAGTAACAGGAACTTTTTGAGCTTTATTCTAAAAATGGCTTAAGGGATTAATAAACTTCCATCCATCCATCTTCAGTACCCACTGAGACCCTTTTAGGGTCACGGGGTCGCTGGAGCCCACTGAGCTACTGTTGGGGGAAAAGTTATTTACATGCACACCTTTAGGGACAATTTAGAGGCACCGATTCACCTCCAACCATGTGTTGGGGCCGTGGGAGGAACGCCCAGAGAAAACCCACACATGCAGGAGGAGAACATGCAAACTTCACACAGAAAGGTCCCAGCCTGGATTTGTACTACTAGGGCATTCTTGTGAGAGTGCTAACCACCGTGCAGCCCAGACAATTACTTTTTATTCCAAAAGTGAAACTAATAAAACTTTTCTTCCTCTTTTTGCAAAGAGGGCCAGATTCGGAGAGGTGAACATGTGTGGGGGCCAGCATTCTTTGAACTCTCATAACAACATGACATGCAAATTAACAATGTAATTAAAATGTTTTGAGACATTTTACTTCATCACATAAAACAGAAATATTTCTACATATATATTTACCCAAATTACAGTAAATTTCATATTTGGAGACCAGAAATATTTACTTTTTTTATGACAGAAGCCTGTGGACAAGTAGTCCATGGCCCGAACTTTGGACATGCCTCCTCAACAATTCTATTCCACTGTTAGTTCGTTTATCAAACAATCCAATCTGCTCGGACTCCAGTTCCTTTCATCCAACTGTGACGCTGACCATCTGAAATGTCTCTGGCCATCGCTGACGCTCTCTTTTCTGTGAACATTACTCACTCGGTGTGACAGACCTGAACGTAAGCAGCATTGTGGTCATCTCTGCCAAAGATGATTCACATGTCTGTTTCGACAGCGTGTTGAAAATACTGCAGATATATTTCCCTCCGTCTTCCTGCCTGCTGAGTGTGTGTTTCTCTTCCACACACGCAGACTTGGACAGACGGCACATATAAGGAGTTGAACTTGGAAATTATGACCATATTTAGAACTGCTTCCCGACTTGTTTGTCTTGGCCGAGGGCTTTTCTCCGACAAGAGGTCCCACTCATTTTTAGGCCTCGCCAGATGCAGCCACATAAACTTACAACATGGCCAAACAACAGCAGGAACCCAGCCTGTGGGCCCAAACACTCAGCCAGTCCCCCTCTTGGTGAGATCTGATCCAGATGTGCCCAGATATGCATCTTTGCCATGTTGCTTGAGTGCCTGACGTCTAAGATGGACTTCATGATGGAATGGGCAGCAGGAAAAGCTTTTCTGTTTTTTCCCCCTCAAATAGTAGTTTATTTTAGTCTTTTATGAAGGGGAAAAATATGCTCCTTAATGGAAGACACCCTGTTATACATTATGTTCTGTCCATCCCTGACTTGATAATTAATGGATTATGGATTCCCTTCAATCTAATTTTCAAAGATGTGATTAGATTTGCAGGCGGTGCTGGAGAAACAGATGTAAAGTAATGCACAGGTCCACGTCTTGTGTGTCTTTTAGGGGTAAACACACACTTTCCACACAGTAATTAGTCCAAAGTGCAGTTTGAGACAAATTTTCCTTGCTCTTTTGTCTGAAAATGGCATAAAACCCTGAAGCCCTGCGTGTTATTGCGGGGAAAGGAGCTGTGCTGTGCGCCTGCCAGGAGCAACAGAGAGCTGATTTCCTCTGGTTGGGCGCTCCAGTCCTCCCCGCAGATCCCTCCAAGATTTCCTAAACGTGTAGTTGGAAAAAGATGGACGGAGAAACAGCTGGATCACTCACCCAAATCCTCCATGATCTGCGCTCCGCCGGCGGTTCTGTCCTGTGTGTAGCGCAGCAGGGACAGCGTGGAGAGGCTGCATGAACGCAGCTCTGACAGCCTCTCTCTCTCTGCGCCTTTTGTCTGGAGAACTTCTTGAAAACCGTTATCCGCCAAGAAACTGGAGGAGGAGGAAGAGGAGGAAGAAAAGAGGAGGAGGAGGAGGAGGGCGTCCCGTCTCGTTCTCCCTTTCTCTTCCCGTGTAAATGCCTAGAGGCTGGCTGGAGAGGGCGTAGCAGAAGAAAATGCGGTTCCACACCCGCAGACGTCAAACGACATTCCTGCTCCATGTTTGGGATAAAGAATTGTTCAGGAAAACTCAGCTTTAATGACGTATCCAGTCAAAACACTCAACTAATAGCTGAAATAAAGAGGAAATTCCACTCCGGCTATTTGCCCTTTTCCCTGACTTATGGCTGTTTTAAGGGGAAGTGGGAGAAACACAAACATGGAGATAGAATGCATTTTTAGCTTAATGCCAAGGGCGGATACAGGCATGTGCAAGGAGGGCAATACCCCCAAATGCCTGCTGCCCCCCCTTACAAATGTGATTAACAAAAATAAAAAATAAAAACAAAACAAAAAAACATCAACAATTAACTAAAAAAACAAAAAAAATAACAAATGGGGTGGACTTACCATAAGGCAAAGGTGCCTGGGGCCCAAAGCTGAACAATTATAAAGATACATTTTAAGCCCATCATTAATTAACTGTAACTAAGAAAACCCAAATCACTGAAATGGCATAAGACTGCTCATGTGAAAGTGCTTCGTGTTTCCCTGTTCCTCTGCATCAGTGGAATATTCATTAACAGGAAGTTAGCGAGCAGAGACCCTTTATCTATCTATCTATCTATCTATCTATCTATCTATCTATCTATCTATCTATCTATCTATCTATCTATCTATCTATCTATCTGTCTGTCTGTCTGTCTGTCTGTCTGTCTGTCTGTCTGTCTGTCTGTCTGTCTGTCTGTCTGTCTGTCTGTCTGTCTGTCTGTCTGTCTGTCTGTCTATCTATCTATCTATCTATCTATCTATCTATCTATCTGTCTATCTATAGATATATGAAAACCACCTTACACAAAAACAATGTAAGTTAAACATCAAAACTGTTGTGCAGAGAAAAAGGACAAAACAGGAACAAAAAGAACAGAATCAAGGGAAGATAAAGAAAGTCAAGAATAAAAAAAAGCAACAAAACAGGACAGAAAAGGCCACGGGAGGGGCAGAAAATAGACTTCCTCAGAATTTTCTTTATTCTTTGATTGACACCACTTCATAGGGTATGTTATGTTCCATAATTTAAGTAATTTTTCCTTCTTTAGTCAAATCTGACAAAATAAAGAAAAGACAGAAGACCCTCATTTGTTCCCACCAGAATGTGGGTGTAACAAGTGAGTCTTTTCAATAAATTCAATGTTTGTTTCCAAGTAAAAATTGATTTTAGTTTTCAAATACGCATCAAAATATTTGAATTCTTGATGTCTAAAAGTTGACCAGGGAAGAAGTTATTCAAAAACGTTTAACCCCACAGTCACAGCCCCTTTCACCCGTCCACACACTGATGGCAGCTCTGCTGCCAAACACTGGCGCCAACCTATAACCACCAGGAACAATGTGGTGTTCATGTCTTGCCCAAGGACACCCGGGCGGGCAAGGCATGAACTGAATCTGTGATCGTCCAATCAGCCGCCGACAGCTCTTCCAGTGCACTGCGGCTGCCCAAAAAATATAGAGGGACAGACAGACAACAAATAGACAACAAATGCAGCCTTACGACGTATCTCAAGCTCTGCTTGTGCCTGTCCAAAGCCCGGTAAATGCAAAGTGTATGTTTTCAGGAGGATCATTGAACATTCAATAAGATTTCCAAGACGCATCAAATAGATTAAAAGAAATGTATATGTTGATAAATTGTCGTGGTTTTCAAGGCATTTTTTGGGGCTTGGAGGGATATGACACCCCAAAACTCTCAGTACACCCAAACCTTCCCCCCTGTGATAGTACAGCTGCACCCCACAGTCGGCTTAATCTGCCTTACTTAGGCTATTATGTGAAGGACTACATTTTACTACTCAAAATCATATCATTTAGTGGTTTTACTTTATAAGAGTATACATTGGGTCAACCATACTCACCTCTGATGTCAGTGAAAACCATGAACTCTTCTTTGCAACGTGTTTTTTTTTTTTTTTGTAGAAAACATTAAACAATATTTACATTTTGGGATGTTTTAGCCCAAATAATGTATCACGAGTATCAACATTTATCAAGGTGACATATCAACATTCCATTAAATATGACAAGAAAATTTGTTTTTTTAAGCACCATTAAAATGAAACCGTATGATTTTAAACCTTCACCATTTACTTCCTTGAATAATAAAATACAATTAGAAGCACATCTATCTTGTTTGAGCACCTTTCTTTAGGGCACTTTTACCTGAAAACTGCATATACAACTTGAATGTTATTAAAATGTTTCTATTTGAAATTTCCCTAAAAAACAAACATATAGTGTATCAAAGAGGCCAAATTAATATAAGTCTACTCTAAACTATATATATTCAAAATCAAAGTCAGCTAAGTTAACATATTTTTGTCATTTAAATCCAATAAATGGTGATACATTAATCTAAGGATGAACAGATGAATAACTGGATGTTTGGTAACTGGATGATGAACCAATAGGTAATTGTAATTTAGGTGCTTGAAATGAATTTGTGATAAAATTCTGAGTTTATTTTTATGTTTATAGTATTTTTCTAGTTAAATGAGTGGCGCACAATTCATTTCCTTCTTTATTAAGTCTATTGAAAAACAGACAATAAAGTAGACTTCGTCCTAAGAAATAAATGCAATTTTGTGATTTATGTTTCTGACAAAGAACAGCAAAAAATGTGACAAATTAAAAAAATATCTCCACCCGTGTCTGCTTTGGAGGGGAAAGTATTTTTCTTTTTCTAACATAAATCTTATGACATGCACAGAATTAGATCTACATCTCAAATCAAGTGAGAAAAAAAAAAAAAAAACACTTTTATTCAGTAAGCTTACAGTTACAAGCCATTTGTGTGTGGGGGTGGGGGGGGGGGTGGACAGTTATGCAGATATTTACAAAATGACAGATTATGAAACGTGTTTGCTGCACAGACTTCGTTTTGCTGTCCGTGAAGTACCTGCCATTCATCTCAGTGCACAAAACACACACAAAACAAAAGACAGAAAATAAAAATGGAAGAGGAGAAACAACCAAGAGGGGCTTAAGAAGTTCTGTCTTTGTATGGAATCCAATTATAAATGTACATTAAAAAATAAACTGTCCGTAAAGGAATCAATGGCAGGTCTGTTTATGAGAAAATAAAGCCTTTGTTTGGAAGTTGTTCATGCAGCTTGCCAACTCAAACACTGAACTTTCACCCATGCGCATTGCTTCGAAAGCACCGTGACAACTCCACCTTTTCCAAAATCTTTAATGTTAATAATTATAATAAATGAACAAAGTCACTCAAACAACTTCTTCAGTCAGGGCTTTGAGCCTGATGGTGCTTAACAGCTATTTCATGGAGCATGACTGGAAGTGATGGGAAACCCAGAGTTTAAGGGGAAAACTATTGTGAATAAGGGAGGGGTGGATTGATGTGACAGCATGAATGCAACATAGATATACCCCTCCATCTTTCAAATTAAGTTATATTACATTTCAAACCACCCCGCTACTTCTTCTCTGCAGTTGATCCACAGACCAACTCCTGTCCGTCCCCTCTGACGCCGGAGTCTCCGTCCCGCTATCACTGCACTGCTTGCTCATTGGCAGTGCTACCAGAGTCCTGGGGCTTCATCACGTCGGGCAGTTCCGGGGGACTAGAGAAGGCCTCGATGTGCAGCTGCTCGAACATGTCATCTGGGGCGGAGAAGGGACAAAGACACATGAGCTCCGGGACAACAGTACAGTTGAAATCAAGACAGAAAAACCCTCGAGTATTTTCCAGGTTTAGTGTAATGATGAACAGAGCTACGTTAGAGTCCCACTCCGATCATCTTTTGATCTATTGCAACAGCGTTCTCAGTGGTCTTTTCATTATAATTGTGCTGTTTTGAGTCAAAATTAAAATAACAAAAACTCGTTTTCTAGGACATAGTTTCTGCAGTAGCTCATTAGTAATTCGCCTCTAAGTTTTGGGCGGCACTGAGAGCTCTCTGTTTACACTCTGTCCTGCTAGCTTCCTGCCCCTCACAACCCCATCCTAGCTTTACCAATGTGACAAAACAGGGAGCATTATTGAAGCAATCCAGCCGTACAGTTCTGATACAGACGCCATTTCAGACAAGGAAAACCAATATCTACGTGAATTTGTCTACAAGTCATCAGGATGGAGCGAAGAAGGGAAATTTGGACCCGTCCAGCATCAACAACAATTTGAATAAAGAAACACTCAAATGCAATTTTATGCTTAATTTTTTTTAAAATATGCCCTCCATCAAAGAAGAACATGTTGACAACAAAACATGATTTTCATCAGAGTGGGTCTACTTTGCCACGCCCACTAAAAATCCCAGATCTATTAAGCACAAGCAGAGGTTTTGGTGAAAGAAAAAAAAGAAAAAAGGCTCTGGTTTGAAGAAATACTTCCAACAAGGACAGCTGTTTGTAGCATGAACATGGCGGAGCTCAGATTTCGTCATGTCAACTTCATCCTGTTATGCCGTTAAATTAAATAAATTAAAAAAAACAGAAAGCGGTAATGTTCTAGTATACTTTGAAATTACTTCGCTTAAAATTCAAAACTATTTGCAGAAATTTGCAACTGTTTCAGGAGAGTTAGTATCCTGACAATCAAAAGGCCACCATGTTTGTCTTCCAAAGCTGTACTGCCCAGCCCTCATGCTGTCAGGCTGAGGACAGCCATTGTCACAAATCTGCTGCTTCTGTTTAGAAATTTGAATCCACTTACAAAAAGCGGCGTAAGGAATTCAAATAGAGAGAAAAACACTGTTCTTGGTTTGAAGCAAAGCAGTGGACCAGCTGCTGGTGTGAAAATACTCTTTAGATTTTTGAAGAATTTATAAATAACAGACTTGCGAGTATCTAAGTTCAAAATCGAAGACATTTGCCAAAAAGGAATAGATCCAATTCAAAAATTGCTTTTGGACAACAAGCAGCAAATGTGAATTATTTCATGAACCAATCAATGCCTTAGAATTCTATTACAACTTTAATGCATCCAACCTTAGCTGTGAAAACTGTAGGAGGGTGTTGCACGTTCACAGGTGCTCACACCTGTGACATTCAGTACAAAACAACTTCCACGATCTAAACTCGCTGATATTTAGTGGGTCTGAGGTGGATTTTCATAGCAAAGTAACAAAGTCCCCTGATTTTATACTTGTGAATAATGACAGAAACAGAAAACTTAGGAAATTCAAGTGTTAACTTTAATTAAATGTTGACATAAATGTGTGTCTTAACGATTTTAATGGGAAACTGGTAAAAGAAAAAATGTTATAAATGTGGCTAGTAACATTACAAACAGATGAAGTAGAACAAGAAAACCTCAAAAGAGATCAGAATTCTTTTTCTTTTTGCAGAAATAAAACAAGTTCCTTATTGCAGGTGACAAAATAAAAGCCTGATCTCTGAAAGCAAAAACTCATCCTACAGAAAACTTACCATTTGAACGGAAAGCTAGACCCACTGTAGCTGGCGCTTGAGGTCTGGCGGTCTGATTAGTAAATCCACAATCCCCCAAAGTTTTGTTGTCCTCCAGCAACTGATCATCCTATGGAGCACAGGTTTAACTTGTTAGGAAAAAATAGGCCGCCCATATTGTCAATGTTAATAGCTGTAAAGAAATGATATCTTTGTTGAAAACGTATGAAGGCCTTCCATGCTTTGACATCCCATCCGTCTGAACTCACTTTGTAGAGCCGCTGGTCGTCAGGTGCTCTTTTCAAAATTCCTTCAACAATTCGTTTTAACTCATAGACAGTGGTAGACTCTTTGGCATCTGTGAAGATTGTGGTCTTGTGACGCCGAATCATTAAGAACACATCCTGGAAAACAGTTGGCACATTAACAGCAATAATTCTCCCCAAAAATCATGTTTTTCACACTAATACTGGGTAGTAAATTGAAAAATAGAATCTAGATTATACAATTTATTAACAGAAACCTTTTGGGAATTTAAAGTCTTAGGGTAAAGATTAAGATGCTTTGGTTTTCAATCTGATATACCCCAAGGTTAGAGTGCCACTGCGAGGATCTTATCCAGTATTTTCTTAAAACATAAGAAGTGGTTATTGAAGCATTTCATTATCTGAATTAGACGTGCAGTTTTCTGCCTCATGTTAAGACAGGCTCAAGCTTTTGGCAGATGACAGCTGTTGTGAGGCATCTGTCTAATGTCAACATGAAGTAGCTTAAGTTAAGGATTGAAAAAGGGTAGGCTTTTCTAAATCAGAGGTTTTGTTTAGTTTTGACCTAAATGTAATGAGTTAAGTATAATTTTAAATGTATTAAATTGTTTTCAATTAATTGCTTTTAGTAAACATAATATCAGCACAGTATCAAACTAAAATAATACAAATAAAAAAAGGTCATTATTGGCATCAATCAATATTTTAATTTCTACCAAGGAGTTTTGCTAATCTATTTTAGTATAGACTCATCTTTAATATAAACAGAAAGTCAATAATAAGACCTATTGATCAAAAAGACAATTCAAATTCCTGATTTATGGAATGAAATAATAAATGCCAATTTTACTTGATACATTAGTGTTGCTGACAAAAAGGAAGTTTCCTTTTGAGTCCTTTCCATTTTTAATTTCAAAATGTGGAAATACTACAATAAAACAACAACCCTAATGTATTTTTTTCTGTTATTTAACTGACTGAATCCTTTAGATTTAGACTATAAAAAGCAATGTTAAAACTCTTCATCTTACGATAAATGTATTTGTTTTTTACCTGATACTTCACACTTCAAATCAAATATTTTGATATATATAATTTTAATTTAACATACTGCTAATTTAATACGACTTAAACTAATGAGAAATATGTGGCTAACCAAAGCCTAATAGTAAATCAACCTGGTTAGGTCTTCAAAATACTAGGTTAAACAGTGAAAATAAAACACGTAAATGCAAATAAAAACTGGCATCTTAATTTGCATTATCTAGTAAACATTCCACTCGCCTGACCAGTTAGGTCGTCTTCGTGTCTAACATTACCCCCGCTTTCGAGATGAGCTCAACTTAGCTAAAATGAGCTAAGCTAAACAGCAGCTGAGCTGGTTTTTAACTGGCTGACAAAAACAAAGTGAAAGTAACACAATAATCACAGTGAAATAATCAGACAAACCGCTTAACGACACTTTTGACTACTGTAAGCACGTGCTAACCTCAAAAACTAATCGATAAACTTAAAATAAGTTACCATTTCAAACGTGCAGCTAGCCCCCCAAGTTACGCCAGCCTGTTAGTTGTGTAGCCGAGACCCAGACTGCACCGCGAGCGGAAGTTGCTCAATGACATGAACGTAATGACGCAGGGCTGGGTAAACGTTTTTAGAATTTGGCGCGAGCTTGCCGAGCGTTCGCCCAGAATTGGGAGCAGCAACTATATGTAATATTTTCAAGTTCGAAAAACCGTTAAAGAAATAGGAGTACGGTTTGTTTGGTGGCATTTGAAGAGTTGACTCTGGATACCGCCGACGTTTCACTGACAGTAAGTTATTTAGCTGCAGCAACATAATGTTTTTATTCTGTTGTTTAGTCGGTCCGCCCCTTTGCTTTGCTAGCTAAAAAAATGACAGCAAAGAGTCGAGGGCAGATATGGTTATTTGACACTAACAAACAATAATATTGGTTGTGATGTTTTACAAAATGAAGAAATGTAATCAGTGGGATGTATTTATTTCTTTATTTTCATCCACAGACGTAAATCTAATGTTAACCCCTCAATGTTAATTTTTACTTGTAAGCGTAAACACAATAAGATTAACTTAATCTGTTTTAATTGCCAATAATGTTAATTTAGTTTCTCCTTTTATTTTTAGCAATAGTAAATAATATGTATAAGTGTTTTCTCTTAAATGACGTGAAAAAATATGTTTAAAAAAATAAAATCATCTGTGTGTCTCATTGAACACATTCCTGTCTTTTAGCTTCTGTTGAATACTTTTGGACACAATTTAAAGGAGTCTCACCTCATTACGCGTCTCTTTTACCTTTTTTTGTGTGTTGAATCCCAATGAAACTGACCTTGTGAGGTTAAATCTTTAGAGCCTTGACCAGTCTGACCTGTTTGTCTGTCCGTGTCTGTAAGTTAGTTAGACCTGTTTTCCTGCAGCTTTCACAGCTATTATAGTGGCTACAAATGAATGTAACTGAGAAATGTTTTACAGCCTGTTTTAGTAGATGTTTAAAAGTGAGGATCTGCAGAAAAAAATGACAATAGTGTCTGTAGAAAAATGTAATACGCTTTAAACAAAATTTTAGTTCCTGTATCATACTTATTCCAGATTGTAGGAGTGTGAAGTCTTATAGTTATTATTTTTTCATTTTACAGATGTGCGTCGACTGAAATTGAAGAAGTCTCCAAGCTATGTCTGTGGCAGTTCAAAGCACAGTGTCCAAAGCACCTCTCCCCCTTCCAACCTACTTCTCCCTTGCAGAGCAGTCCTTCTCACTAAAAAAGCGCCGGCACCCGTTCACCTCGTCATCTGGGTCCAACTCCTCCTGCTCTTTTCCTGCCGAACTCTCCCATTCTCTGCCACCGCTGACACCAACCAAGGGATGTCTTTCACTGAGCAGAGTGTTCGCCCAGCATGAATCGCCGTGGACTCCACTTTCTAGTTCACTTACTATATCGCCTTCTCCAAACTCAGTTTACGATCCAAGTAAACATCTGTCCTATTTCAACCAGTGCTTCACTAATTTGGGTTTGGTGGGAAGAGGGTGCTTTGGAGAAGTTTATAAGGTAAGAATATCTTTTCTTATGTTATAAAGTAATGTACTTGTAGTTGTTTCCTCTTGTCAGTACTAAAGATTCTAAATAATTCTGATAATTAGGACTTGACTTCACTGCCAAATACTGAAACTAACCAATTTCGATTTACATGGTCACAATTTAATTTAATAGTTTATTTATTTTTCTGATTTCCATTCAAAACCGATTTTATTTGGTTCTAAAGATATTGTTTTCACTACTAGTAAAATAAACTGAATGAAAGTGGAGCTTTCTTTAAAAATATTGTAGTTTCTTACTTTGTTAACTAACTGAAAGCAATTATTTATTTGTCACTAATCCTGCTTTTTTCTAAGTTTCATTTAGGCATAATGTCTTTTTCATCAGGCGTTGTTATGTGGATCCATGTGTTCCAGGTGCAAAGTAAAATAGATGGCCGCCTGTATGCAGTCAAACGCTCTGCTCATCGCTTTCGGGGTAAAAATGAGAGGGACAGGAGTGTGAGGGAGGCCAGGAACCACGAGCGCATTTGTCCTCATTCTCACATCCTGGATTTTGTGGCAGCCTGGGAGGAAGCTGGTCGACTCTACATTCAGACAGAGCTGTGCAGCACCAGCTTGCTGCTTCATGCTGAGAACAAAGCCCCAGGCACAGGTCTGTAGCTGAAAGTAGTGTGAAGCCTGTTTTCCTTCCAAATTCCAAAGCCTTAACTGGTTCTTTTTGTGTTTTGATGCAGATGAGCCTGCAGCCTGGGCGTACCTGTGTGATCTCCTCTCAGCACTGGAGCACTTGCACTCTCATGGCTTTGTGCATCTGGACCTCAAGCCTGCCAACGTTCTCATCACAGATTCAGGTCGACTCAAGTTGGGGGACTTTGGGCTTCTGATGGAGCTCAACGACTTAAACACTGAATCGCCATATTTGAAGGCAAAGGAGGATTTCCAGGAAGGAGATCCTCGATACATGGCCCCTGAGCTGCTGCGGGGAGAGTATGGACCTGCTTCAGATGTCTTCAGGTAAGGATATTATTTACCTATACTTTAAAATACAAAATTTGGACTGTAACCTTTTTTTTTTGTAGTTTGGGTGTTTCTATTCTGGAACTTGCTTGTAATATTGAGGTTCCAAATGGTGGTGAGGGATGGCAGCAACTCAGACAGGGCCATCTTCCCTCAGAGTTCACAAACGGTGAGGATGACTTTCTTATAACCATTAAAAATGTTTACTAAGCTTAAATTAATAACAGACTTCTGCTTTTACCATTTTAAAGTTTCCCCACAAATGCAAAACATTTCCCTTTTTTTTTTATTTTACTGTAAAACATAGTCGAGCCTTTACAGAAATGATTTGACTCTTGAAAACTGTGTTTCTAAACATGTTTGCAGGCTTGTCTGCTGAGCTTCAGTCAGTCCTCCGGATGATGCTGGCTCCAAAGCCGACCCAGAGACCCAGCGCCTCTGAACTTCTTTCCCTTCCCTCTGTTAGGAAACATAGATGGAAGAGGCGCTGTTGTCTCATGTTTGCTGAGGCTATGCTGACACTGGCCTCCCTTTGTCAAGTAAGCGCTACATAGTTTTTCAGTATTTCTTTACACCATTTAAATAAGTATAAAGCAGAAAAATTGTGTTTAAAGACCCACTCCAATCATCTTTTGATCTATTTTAAAAGTGTTCCCAGTGGTCTGTTAATTATGATTATGTTGTTATTAGCTAAAGTAAAAAAAGATGTGTTGTTTTCTAGGACATAGTTTCTGCAGAACAGCAGTTCTTTGTTTCAAATTCACCTGTAAGTTGTAGTGATGGGTAGATAAGGCCTTGTGAAGCATTCAGCACATTGCTCAAACTGAATTGATACTGTGTTACTCAATACTGACCCCTGCTGGACTGAAAACAACATGGCAGGCAACCAAGTTATGAAAATCCACTCAGAATCAGAAGTACTTTATTGATCCCACATGTGGGAAATTTGTGTCATATACTGATTAAACTAGTGTAAACAGTAACACAATATTTGTCATTGTAGTTGTGGCTTCCTCATTTCCATGTCTCGCTCTATAGTTCCCCAGCATTGAGGAGCTGCTTTTAAGTTTGATAGTTCTGCTGAACAAATGTGACATTTAACCTTCAAAACATAAAATGATTGACTTTAAATAACAATCAGGCGGAAACTGAGAGGGACGGGGGAGACAAAAAGCCAAAAACACAATTAAAACTATGAAATAATTCAACAAACCTAATTAAAACACCACATTTATCACCTTTAGGAAAGATTCATTAAAATAAAACGTCATACACCGGTGGGCGCGCATCTGCTACATGAAAGTTGTTGTTTTTTCCTACTCTGTTAAACTGGCCACTGGACTGATTTAAAACCCAAGTGACAGAAATGTAACAGAGAGGATCCAGTAATTTTTCAAATTAAAATATTTTTCAAAATAAAAGATGGCTTAGATGTGTAATAAAACTAAAAAAAAACTAAAACCCGCTAAATTGACATGAAACCTGCCCAAAGCAAATTTTCTATGCATTATTCATTCATTGATCTTCTAAAAGGTTTGTTCCCTTTCATGGTCACGGGGCTGGCGGAGCGTATCCCGGGGACGTCCTGGACAGGTCGCCAGTCTGTCGCAGTTCTAAACAATATCAAAATTTAAATTACCCGATTGGGCGGAAACTGCAGAATCTGGCAACCGTGCTGGTAGATGCGCTTCCTTGTTTGGCTTCTCTGTGACACACCGACAAAGTGGCTGTATTGGTCACCGGAGTTTTCCTGAAGCGATACGGACACCGACACTCGGGTTCACTTTTTAGGCTGTACTGTACTGTGTTAAAAACAGAATGACCAGATTGTCTTTTGTTTTCTCCCCTTTGTGATAGTCGGTGGTGTACTTCGGGTGCAGACTCCTTTCACCTTTTAACTTGCCCTTCCTCCCCCGCTGGACCGCGCCCAGGCCCTGTACTCCTCCTAGGGACAGTTGGGAGGGAGATCTAACACTTTCCCTCACCACTGTTCACTCCGACCCCTGCAGTCCACAGGATGATTCTGTGGTTTTTGCAGACACAGACCCAGAACTCTCCCCTGCCTTTTCACGCAGGTAGATCTCTTTACATTGCCTGCAGGTGTTCTTGTTTGTTTCTCCCTCCTTTAACTCCCTCTTTATGCACTTCTCCTCAGGGTTACATCCAGACTCTCTCTGGAAAGCACGTCCACGCCCCTCTCGGGGTCACCAGTACATAAACACGGGAGTCACGTCAGCACACCCACTCACTCAGCTATTGGGGACTGGTCCTGCCATTTGGGCCTGACCCCATCCAGCACTCATTCAGCCAACAAGAGCCAGCTTCACGGAGAGCGCCGTGGAAGTCCTTCATCCACCAAGTCCACAAGGCTCTGTGGTAGAAACTGGATCCTTGCAGGAGACACCTCACCCCGATCCAGCTTGGAGCCAAAGAACTTGCTTTCTCTGTTTGAGGAAATCACAGCTGAGTGAAGCCATAAGTAAAAACTGCCATTTTACACTAATGTAAGAAGTATTTTTCTGTTGAAATTCTCAGATGATGTCAAGTTATCTGCTTTGTATATAGTTTAGTGCTTTTTTTGTAATAGTCCTGCCACTGCTTGTATTAATATGTATTTAAAAAAAAAAGAGTGGATTCTGTTTGACCATACAAACACGCCTTAAGCAGTTGCTGTTTGATGTTAAAAGAGCATGGCATGATTTGTTCTGGAATGTTTTGCAGCATCATTAACCCTGAGACAATAAAAGCATGAATTTGGAGGTGAAATCACATTGTGGGCCATTTTGTGCTTCTAGCTCACCTGAATACAAAGCTTCCTGTAGTTTGTTTCTTAGTTCTTACAAGTTAATTGCTTTATTTGTTACCCCTTTTTCAATAAGAAATAACACTCTAAAGTCAGAAGACAAAAAAGTGTATTTCCAATCTTGACCGCTAGATGGCAGTAATAAAGTGCACGTTGTTTGGGTTATGTATTGATAAATAACATAAACACATATTTGAATGTATACTCTGTTCCTGTACAGATACTCAACAGAGCATACTTTGTGATTTAAAAAAAGAAAAAAAGTCACCTGACGTCTAAGACGATGTTAGGGAAGTTTCGGGGGGGGGGGGGTCCTCAAATTTCAGACATAACTGTAAAGCACTAACTCCAGTGATTTTTGCATGCAACGAATTTACTTGCGTGTGATTGGTAATATTAGTGAAAGAACTCATCAAATTAAAAGTTTCTATTTTTTTAACATTTCTTTAACAATAAAAAATGTTCGCAACTTGTGCCAGACATGTTATGAACACGCACATTTAAAGATACAAGTGAATAAAAAAATGACTAAAATTTGCTTTAGTTGTGATAGCAAAGCAATGAAACCCCCATCTTAACGAGTAACACAATAACAGAACATAGGCTTTTATTTTGAAGACCACTGTTGACATCAACCTTGTATTTCCGGGAGTTGCCAGCTGTTTTGTTGCGTTCAAGGTTTTGGGGTGTTTTGTTAGTAAAGACTGGGACGTTCATTCGCAGTTTTTAAGTCGATTTAATCTCTTCACGGGCTAAACGTTGCCAACTTTATCAGCACAGTAATTGTACAGCCGCGATTTTTTGACTCTCGAGGTTTTTAACCAAAGACATTATGGTTCGGAAGGCTAATGTGGCTAACATCTGCTGACCATTTAAAGTGAGGTGGGGAATGGAGTTAGCAGCTTGCAGGTAGGTAATACTGCAATTTAAAACGTCTGAGGGTATTCGGGGCAAAAATGCATAGGTTATAAAATGCATTTTATTTTTATTGATTTTGGAAAACTGCAATAAATAGTTAAGTATATTGAAATTACTGCTTGTTATTAAAAAAAAATTGTTTCCAAGAAATAAACAATTCAACCTTTGTATATAATTTCTGATCTTCTGTTTTAGAATTTTAAGAAAAGGAAGCTGACATTTTGGCAAAATCTCTTATCTTAAATGTGGTTTAGAACAGATCACTGATTCCCCATTAAGTAAACAATTATATAACATTTTTAAAATAATTTTAATGATAGTGCCATTTGTATGACACCTAAATTTAGTTATTGCAGTGTCTTAACTTTTTATTAAAATTTTTTAGGATGTCTAAAATTGAGCGTTTGAACGACCGTTTGGCCAAACTACTGACTCAAGCTGTGCAGGAGGTCCTGGAGCTGGTGAAGGAGACCGTGTCAGAGTATCAGCAAAAAACTGTCCGAACCCAAAGGGAAAATGCAAGTCTGAAGAGAAAACTGCAGGAGCTTCAGAGTACGATATCCAAGGAAACCGCAGGTGGGTAAAAGCTTAGTGACCTACGGTGGCCCTGAAGTGCAAATCACACCAACAACTCATGTAATACAAAAACATTTGAAAGATTTCAACAATTAAAGAAGAATAAAAGAAAACACAAATACAAAAATATGAAAGGCAGTAAAAATGAAACATTTTGGAAAAGTAATGTCCAGAAATAAAATGTTAAAAAAATGAAACACAAGCAGAAGGTAGGTACTATGGGACATTGCTGACTGGAAGATGACATTTGATTTTTGACATTTGGGTTTCTTCTTTTGTTTTGTTTTTAAAATTTCAGGAAATTATTTTGATTTCCTAAATGTTTTTTGTGTGTCTTTTTTACAGAAACCAGAAAAGCTATTTACTATGGGGCATTGTTGATTGGATGATAATGTTTGTCCATCATTTCAACTGAAGGTTATTTAAAGGTTATTTAAGGTTTAAACTTTTATCAGTATGCAGACATCAAAGACGCATTTGACGAAACTCAAACATCAAAAATCAAACATCATCATGTCCCATAATGCCTACCTGTTCCGGTTTGTTATTGTGTTTTGTATTTCAACATTTCATTTTCATTTCTTAACGTTTCATTTTTATTTCATTTCATTTTTTTTTTGCAATTGTGTTTTGATTTTCTAAAATGCAATTGTTTGTGTTGTTTTTATTTTTTTAATTGTTGTTGTGATCTGTAATAGCTTTTGCGTTGATTGATTTGCTGATGTGATTTGGACTTCAGGGCCACCGTAGTTATCTGCAGAAAGTGTAATGGGAACTGAATTGCGATTCATTTTTTCTTTTACTTTGCAGCTCATTTGTCCATTGATGAGCCATTGCCTGAAAACAAAGGTGAAACTGAGCCTCAAAGGCAGGATTTAAGCCCAGTCAGGAATACAACAGTATCCGTCCTCAGCGAGCAACAACTTCCAAGTTTCCATGAACCTGATTGTGGTATGAATCAAAATGTTAAAAAACTGGAGATTCACAGTGATCATCAATTCCAAGTTGAGCTTTGCAAAACACAAGTAGTAGTACCTCCTTTAAGGGAGGCTTTAGGACCCCCCAATATGTTACACTGCACAAACAAGGAAGGTAGTAGGGGTATATCAAAAAATGTGTGCGACTCGTACTCTGGCTCTTTGCTTGGGGTACCCATGGCTTCCATCAAGTCGGAAACTCAACAAACTGATTGCACAACGTCAGAGCAGACGTCTACTCAGCAATACAGTGGATGTGTGGATTTGAGCTGCAACTCCTCTCGTCTCATCAATGCTGAGGCTTCAAGGTCACAGGAAAATGCAGAAACCTACAGTTATGCGTTTGCTGATTTAAATCACGCTGTAAACGCGAAGCAGGGTTGCACCAAACCCAGTGGGGTTGACTTTGACAGGAGGCAAACCCGGACGGAGCTCCTCAGAAGCAGCGACTTCCACTTGTGCGTGGTGTGCGGGAAAACCTTCAGCAGGATTGGGAACTTAAGAATCCACCAGCGTTGTCACACGGGAGAAAAGCCGTACTGCTGCATGCAATGTGGGAGGAGCTTCAGTCAGGCGGGGGACCTGAAAAAACACAAGCGGGTCCACACGGGCGAAAAACCATACTACTGCAATCAGTGCGGAAAAAGCTTCAGCCGGGGAGAAAATCTGAAAAGACACAAGAGGATCCACATTGGAGAGAGTTTAAAGTTACAGCAGACATGGAGGGAGCAGCAGAAGGGATTTACGAAATAATGGTGCCGATTTTTCATCCATTCCTTTTCTAACAGACCATCTTCAGTAGCAAGACTTTATCTGAAGGTTTTCTTAGTGAACGTTGAAGTCAGATATGTTAAAGCGAGCAATAAGGCAAAGGTACACAGGCTTTGATTGCTTTTTATGAAGCTAAGGTGGCTCGATGTGAATCCACGATAAAGATTGATTAACTTGATTGTCAAATTATAGATTCACAAAAAATTGGATTATTGAAACACATTTTTCATTTTAACTCTTATTTTTTTACTTTTACCACCCGATAAAACGTAGCTTAGAATAAAGCCATTACCAAACCCCGTTTTTTCTTATTTATTCGGTAACTTGCCTGCTTTAAATTTGTGGTAGACTCCTTTACAGCTCCTCCTTTTCTAATTGGATGCAGTTCAGAATTTGCCATAAAAATTGCTTTTAGTTTAGAATTGCGTAATATATGCTCACTTTGGTCTCAATGCTGTTTCTGTCAGTAAAATGAACTAAGTCTTAGTCCTCTCACCCAGGCAACTATTGAAGGAAGTTTACTTTTTAGTTTTGAGATCAAATGCAGAAAATGTGCAGAATGAAAGAAAATATTAACCTGGAAAAGGCAGAAGGAAAAGTAGATTCAAAGGTGCAGCTTTAAAATACATTTTAAAAATATATATTGGTTTTTATGGTAAACATGTCATAAAGAGAGCATGGACTGCATGCAATTTTTGAAAATATCCTTATTTTATAAACTGTTTCAACGGTTGAAAACACTGTGTAGCATTTGAAAAAAAGATTTGCACAGTTTAAGCAATAAATGCATTTATTATGGCAACAAAAGGCTGTTTTTTTTTATTTAAAACAGTTTTATATCCTACTGCGTTACAGTTTTTTTGTGGTATAATATTGAAAAAGCTTTATTGTCATGCTGTGAAAGGTCAATTACATTTTGTTTATTTGAAAAAAAAACCTAACATGTCAGTAAAAAAAAAGTAAATAAAACTATAAACATATAGGAAAAATCTGTCCTACTTTGTTAAATAACATTAGTGGGGCAACAACAGTATTAAAAATGTCTGTTATCTGTTCATTATCCAGATTGCTGGAGGGGGTAAAAGCAGTGATTATGAATTGTTACAGAGGTTTAAATTTTGGAATGGTAAGTTTGTAAGAGCACTTTTACATGTATACACACATGTGCATATGTGCTGTCAATGGTGACATACACTCACGGGACACTTTATTAGGTACATTTTGCTAGTACAAGGCTGGACCCCCTTTTGGCTTCAGTACAGCCTTAATCCTTGGTGTCCGAGATTCAACAAGGTTCTGGAAACATTCCTCAGAGAGTTTGATCCAGATTGACATGATAGCATCACACAGTTGCTGCAGATTTGTCGGATGCACATCCATGAGGTCAATCTCTCGTTCTACCACATTCTAAAGGTGATGTATTGGGTTGAGATCTGGTGACTGTGGAAGCCATTTGAGTCCAGAGAACTCACTGTCATGTTCAAGAAACCAGTCTGAGATGATTCCAGGTCTATGACATGGTGCCTTATCCTGCTGGAAGCCATCAGAAGATGGTAATAAAGGGATGGTCATGGTCAGCAACAATTCTAGGTAGGCTGCAGCGTTGTAACGATGCTGGATTGGTAATAAGGAGGCCTAAAATGTGCCAAGAACCATTTCAGACCATTCTCCATAAACCCTAGAGATGGTTGTGGATCAAAATCCCAGTAGATCAGCAGCCCATCTGGCACCAACAACCATGCCACGTTCAAAGTCACGTTCAAAGTCACGAAAGCAGATCATCTTGACCATTTCTACATGTTTAAATCATGCATTGAGTTGCTGCCATGTGATTGGGTGATTAGAAATTAGCATTTGGACAGGTGTACCTAGCAGCTGAAAACGTCATAACAAAGAGGCTGAATTGTGATCTTATGGCTTTCCATACTTATTCAACAAAGCACAAAAAAGCAACAATCGGCATTATTAGTAGTTATTATTGGTAGAGCAGGTCGTCCAACGACGAAGGGATCGATCCCCGCTCCCCCCAGGGGATGGGTCAAAATCAATGCGGAGAAGAATTTCCCCATTGTGGGATAAATAAACTATCAATTATTATTATTATTTGTCAAGAAACAGTTGAGCAGCAGCAAAGCATGTTAACGTGGCTCAGTCTTTCGCTACCTGCAGCATGCTGGTGCTGGTGCTGCCCTCTCTGCCCACCTTCCAAACCAGGAAGCAGCTCTTCTCTCCCGCAGACGAAACTGCAGCCCTTTCGTCGCAGAGGTGAGCAAACAAACACTTGCGGGAGACGTTTTCTCGCTTCCTAATTTCTCAAGTTATTTCAGACGTTAAAAAAAAAAACGTTATTGAGACACGCTTTTCCTGTTATAGAAGCTCAAAGACCGCCTTTATTCCTGGAGGTTGTAACCGGTTTAGCGCAGGTTGTCTGTCAAATAATGGGTCGCGCTTTTCCTCTCTTATAAATAAAGAGGTTACCGTTTGTAAAAGTGTCGTCGTGATAATAATAATAATAATAACAATACTGAAATAAAACTGCCTTTAATTCTTTGACAGCTGTTGAGATATTTTTGAAACAGAGCTTGAAATGCGGAAGTCCGCCTAACAACGTTTCTGTTTCTCATTCAGGACTTCTGGATTCGGGTTTGTGCAACTCACAATGTTGCAATGAAGATTGATGAAAAGGCTTTGGGTTATTTCCAGTCTTGCGACTCGCCAGTGGACAAGGAAGGGTATCTTTACAAAAAGGTAAAAGAAAACAACCTATTTTAGGGATATGTTTTTATTTTCCTTATTTACACTTTATGATGTGCAGCTAAAATGCGAAATATGTCTAGAAATAATCCAAAGAAATAAGGAATAGCACGACATATCTCTGCCAACAACAAACAAAATTTAATTTACAAGTTTGATTTTACAACTCAAGAATATTTGGTTAAATTTTGACCTTATGTCAAATTTCCATTCCTATACCAATTTTTCCATATTTACTATAAACTCATAAACTTTTAAATTAAGATTTTTTGAATAAAAAACTATGGTTTGACCAAAAGAAAATATCCATTAATTGAACCTTATTTTGAAATTTGTTTATAAATTAATTTTATCCATAAACATACTTTTCTTTTAAAAAAATCAAGCTTGAAGTGTTTTTAAACATAAACATTTGAATGGATGACATGTATAAAGTTGCATTTCTGAGTATATCTTTACTGAAATCATTGGGAATAACAGGCAGACAAAAAAATAAAAATACTATTGAAAAAGCTTGTAAGTGAATCGATAAGTTACTACGGCAAGCCACAAGGTCCCTCTTCTAGTCCAGTGTGATGCAACCAGTTGCAAAAAATAAATCCATGTGTATCTTTGGTTTCAAGCTGTGACCTTCGGGAGAGCACATAATCAGATGAATGATGGGGAAGGGGGCGGGCTTACTCCACACAAACAGTCTGGCCCACAACTGGCAGGCAAAATTTGCCTCCAAGGCAAACATGTCCTAGAAAATGACACAGTTTTTTGTTTTGTTTTTTTGGCAAAAAAAACACCAACAAAACTGCAAAATCATCAAAAGATGATTGAAGTGGGGCTTCAAGTACTCTAATATCTTTTTCTTTTTTTTTAAAGATAGACACTGCTATCGGTTAGCTCATAATGTGTGAATAAAACACTTTATTAATGCAAGTTCCACCTTTGCTTGGTGTATACCACTAATATTGAGCAAAGCTTACACAACTTCAAAATAATACAACCAAATAAAATTGGTTTTGAATGGAGATTTACAAAGAAATGTTCAAAATTAGAATGAAAATGTGATTAGAAATTGGATTACGTTGTTTATTTTATTCAGTGATATGCAGGCATATTAGATTTACATTTGCCTGAAAGAAATGCAATAAAATGATTTAAAGGAAAATTGATTAATGCATTTATCTGATGGTTAAATTTTAAGTAAATATTAGTCCATTTTTGGTAAAAAAAAAAAAAAAATTCTAGCCAAAAATGTAGTTTAATATTGTGAGGGAAGCAACTGTCTTGTGTCAAAGCGTTTTATGTAAACCCCATATTTCCTCTCAGGGTGAGATCAAAACTTCCTATCAGAAGCGCTGGTTTGTGCTGAAGGGAAACCTCCTCTTCTACAAGGAGAGGTCTGCAGACCGAGACGTGTCTGGAGTGATTGTTCTGGAGGGCTGCACCGTCCAGCTGTGCGAGTCGGAGGAGCAGTTCGCCTTCTCTCTGGTGTGGAGCGAGCCGGGGCTCCGGACCTACAAGTTTGCTGCAGAGGACCAGGCCAGTCAGGAGAGCTGGATCAAAGCCCTGCTGTCTGCCAACCACAGCTACCTGGCCCTGCTGGTACAGGACATGGAGAACAAATACAAAGGTGAGCGCTGGAGTCAGCGAGCCTTTATCTCTGGGAGGAAAATGAGTCCGATTGTTGCTCTGGGCTGCAGCTGCATCCCTGTTGACACACTCTGAGTGCTGTAGAGAGCATGCAAAACATTCATGCAGATTAGCCAATGTGTTAATCCTAGATAGTTAAGGACTTTTTAAAAATAACAACAACTGGTCTTAATTTCATCAATTATAGAACCATCTTTTTTCTTTTTTTTTTACAACTTATTTCAAGTTCAAATTGTCAATGATTCATACTTAATAACCATAACCCCAAAGTGTAAACATTTCATTAGATCTTTTTAATATTTGTTCAGACAAAAACACTTTAATTTAAACTCATAAAGGTTTCTATTTGTGCCTTTTTTCTAATTTGACTTTCATGTTAATTTAAAAAAAAAAAAACGACAATTATTGGATTGCAGTATTTAGAATTTTAAATACCATTTCTTGTCGTTTTCTGCTGTTTTTTGGGGAGTAAGGATTCATAATTTTTAAAATAAAATCTCTGTATGCCCTTTAAATCACTGGTTATGTGGCTCAAATTTCAATTGAGTTGTTGAGTGATAACTTCCACTTCCTATATGACCTAGCTTTTGAACATTTGAAAACATTTTTTCACTTACATTTAAAACAAGTCATTATTTCTTCTTTTTAAGGTGTTTTAAATTGTGAGCTCACATTCGACTGCTCTGTGTTTGCAATTAAAGGAGCTGTCATGTTTCCAGACTTCTTGCATCCTATTTTCCTTCTTTGTTTTCAGATACTTTAGCTGAGCTTTCCGGTAAACCAAACCAACCATCCACAGCCCCAAACCTGCGTGCAGATGCGCAGTATTCTGCCGCCGTCCTGAGCACTCGCGTGTCCACCCTCTCTGTGCTTCCACCACAAGCTGCCGGAGCAGGACTCAGTCCGCTGGTTCCATCTTCAGCCACTTTGCCGAGTAAAAGGTCGCCCAAACTCTGGCCCAAGAAAAGCACAAACATGGTGTCCCACAGCACTCCTGCTATGTCCACGGCAGACTGGGTGGACTACAGCTCAGGCCCCGTGGAGGATTTTCAAACACTGCATGAAGAATTTGGGAAGGAAGTGAAGAAACTGATCACCGTTTGGGCAAAGAGAACGGGTTTAGATCAAAACGTCGAGGATGATTTGATCAATTTTGAATAGTAAAAATGAAAGTTGCAAACTTTAACCAAGAATTGGAAGAGCTAGAATTGCATAATTGCAAAACTGTGAGGTATATTTATAAAAAGTTATTTTTTAAAATAAATGTTCTTATGTGTTTTTCAACAACAAAGTGTGTCTTCGTTAATTCACATATTGATTTACAGATTTAGTGTTATTTTAAAATTCAGTTTTATAACAAAATCGAAAAAAACTTTGCATCGCTGCAAAACGACTTGGACAAATGTTTAGTTACACAAATCCTGCTAAAAAATCTGCCTAAATTGCATTGAGAACAGTCTTGATTTAAAATGTTTTATTTAAAAATAGTAGTTTTTTATCTAAAACAAAAGTCTTAAAGTTTATACACTTTATATAAGGAATGTGGTTGAAAAAAAAAGGTTTGAGTCATTTTAAGGCAGCAAAGTCTGTTAAATTTTAGTAGAGACCCAAAATGGCTGGTATAGAACAGAGTGTGTGTGTGTGTGGGGGGGGGGGGGGGGGTGTTGCCAAAGCTATTTCAGTCTGTACAGCTGTCTTGTTCTTTTGCTGTTTGACTTTGCTTAGTTTTTCTTTTGTCTGTTGCAGTAACCACTATCTTTCAATCAAAAAACGTTAAGAAAGTCTAAAAAAAGAAAAGAAATGAAACAATAGGGCCTGCATTTTAAAATTAAAAAAAAATTTAAAAAAAAGTGTTGCCACATGAAATTTTCACCCTTGCAAGAAAGCAGAGTCTCTGTATCAGTTTGCGCCTGTCCTGGACCCCCCAATACATGCCTTAGCTGTATGGTGGATTGATTGATGGCAGCCTGGGGAGCTCATATATGGGGACCTCCAGGAGCGCCCAAAATTAGTGCATCCATGGTGAGAAAGCTGTACATTTAGCCTGATCATTTGCTTTTTCCTATCACCCACATGGCAGATTTCTACAAAAACGGCAAAGGTTTTTAAATTTTGGTAGTGCTTTTAGATGGCAGCACCATTATCTTTTATTCATAAAAAGGCACTAGTGAGCTGCAAGAAGTTTTAATTTGATGCTCCTATATTATTTTTTGTTTTTAATAATGAAACTTAAATGATCAAGAAGTGAAAATACATTTGGTTCTCTGTTGACTCGTAGTCACTAGAAAGCCAATCTGTGTTGTGTCACGTTTGGAGCCGGACCAGCATCTTCCGCCAACTCTTTTCAAGTTTCATTACTGTTTATAGAGCCTGATAGTATCCACTAGTGCGGCAGTGAGTAGAAACCCTGCAGTGTGCCTATCATTTATACATCCGATGACTTCAGGGTATGTTTACAGCAAACACTGTAAACACTCTAAGGTATTAATTAACAGAAAGCAGTGGTAAGTTTGACAGCAGGTTATCTGGGCCTTTTTCATGAGGAACGTCTCCATGGCCTTTCATCATCACTATAGGCTTTCTTCTCGCAGTAAATGGAAATTAAAGTGTTTCAAAAGACCAAGAAGTTGAATATTTAGGAATTTCAGGTGTTCCTGAAGCCATCTTGTGTGTCTTTTTGGCCTTTTTAGTCCATATGTGATACCCAAAGTCTGACCTGTCTGTTGGCATTGAATTCACCTCATTCCAAGACTCCAATTTTGGAAAGTGGGTAAGCCGATCCATCCAGCTACATCCTCGCTCCTCCCCGTTTCTCTTACTCTCCCTCAGCTCTGCTTTCCTGCCAAACCTGATGGTGTGGCTAAAGTTAGCCCCTATGAGCTAATATATAAGGCCCCGAGGGGCCAATACATACATGTCAGTCACATCGGCTTGGCGTAGGCTTCTCTTCTTGACCACCAACAACCCCACAAACTTGAGAGATGGTGAGTGTGGCTGCAGTCCTGGGAAGAGCTATCCCTTGGATCATGAATTGAGATGAAAACATCGCCTATATGTTTGCTATATGGATTATCGACATCCGTTGAAGAAAAATGTTTAGTTTCTCCATATTGGAGCTTCACATCTCTGGATTTTAAGTTTTAATTTTAGTGCTATTTTGTCATCTTAAGCTATGGTTTAGCTTTAAAAAGTACATTGTTCTTGGAGAAATGTAACAATTTGAAGATAATTTGATATTTTTAAATTTAATACCTTCAGGATAAAATTGCAATACATAAAATATTGGATTTTTCTAACAGAAATTTTTGGAGAAACTATCAAAAATTATTATTCATTGTACTTCATTGTTTTCCCCCCCATCTGCCAGGCACCCAAGAAGGCCAAGAGGAGGCAGCAGCAGGGTGAAGGTGGATCCTCCAATGTGTTCTCCATGTTTGAACAGAGCCAGATTCAGGAGTACAAGGAGGTAGACATTTTTTCATCACATTAACATTTTAATTATTGGCTTTCATGTGTCCCTTGACCTTGGCGGAAACCCGAGAAGGTTTATGGGGAATCTGAGCTATGAGTTTAAATGACAGTAAAAATGTCCTCTGTGGCATGACAGGGCAGTAAATTAGAGCTTTTCCAATGTCACCCACTGCTTCTCCTGTGCTTGCTCAGTAATTCTCCTCAGAGACTGTCTCTCTTTGACTCCTCTGGAATGCAGCCCAACAGCTGGTGGAAAGTCAAATTAATCAAACCAGGAAAGACAGGCTCAAAGTAGAAAGAGTAAGAAAACATTCAGGGTCCCCAGGTCCAAAGACAGATTTACCATTGAATAGCAATTGTAATTTTGTCCCTTTAAAAAGGTTGTTTTGTTATGACATTTACGATTCTAACCCTTAGATCTTTTGGGACAATTTCTTTTTTGATTGAATTAAAAATGATTAGAGTTCTTTTGACAGTGTATAAGAACAAATGAAAAGTAATACAGAGTAAACAGTAGCTTAGCGGAATCCTTGAAGGGCTCAAAAGGTGAAAGAACATTACAGTTACATGGCCAGAAGATTCGGTCACAAGGCAAAAGGATGACAGCTGTAATCAATACCTTCTACTTAAATGTTGCAAGGGGCTCGTGTCACATTCCAAAACCATTTTAACACCTTGGAGAGACAAGTGGCCGACCAGCTGCCAGGTCCCAAAAAAGTTTGCAATGCCATCTTTGGTTTCACAGAGCTACACGCAGCTATGTGGAAACAGAAGTGGACAACAGTTCTGCGCTTGCACGTTTACATTGGCAGGCTGTCTCCCACTTATCGTTACCATTAACATGTCTTAAGCGCGGGACTTCATAGTAATGTATGGTTCTCTTTACACACTCCCTTCGGTAGGCTTTCACAATCATCGACCAGAACAGAGATGGCATCATCAGCAAGGACGACCTCAGGGACGTGCTGGCCACCATGGGCCAACTGAATGTGAAGAACGAGGAGCTGGAGGCCATGGTGAAGGAAGCCAGCGGCCCCATCAACTTCACTGTCTTCCTGACCATGTTCGGCGAGAAGCTGAAGGGTGTGTTGACAGATGATTCCTCTTTGTTTTCTATTTGAAAATCTTTTGCCCTTTAGGTCATTGTTTTATTTATTTACCGTTATTCAATCATGAAAGTCACATTGAGATTCATTGATCTTTTTTCCAAGGGAGTCCTGGCCAGGAGGCAAAAAGTTACAAGCACCCTTGACATTTGGTATACAATGTCGTGCCTTTATTGTTCGCTGAGACTGACCCTCTCTTGCTCTTAGGTGCTGATCCCGAGGACGTCATCGTGAGCGCTTTCAAAGTCCTGGACCCTGAGGGAACTGGCTCCATTAAGAAGGAATTGTGAGAGCTCTTTTCACTTCTTTTAACCCAAATTTTCTAAGTAGCACACCTCACTCTTTTGTCCTTTTCCCGTCCAGTCTTGAGGAGCTCCTGACCACCCAGTGCGACAGGTTCACCCCTGAAGAGGTGGGCTCATGAGTCCTGCTCAAGGTCTTTCATGAACTTCAATTGGTCACAGTTGTAAAATGTTTTTGTTCCGCTTGTTCTGCAGATGACCAACTTGTGGGCTGCCTTCCCCCCTGATGTGGCTGGCAATGTAGACTACAAGAACATCTGCTATGTCATCACACACGGAGAGGACAAGGAGGAGTAAATTTTTTCCCCTCAAGAGCCGTACCTCTATCCAGACCCACACTCGTGCCAGTATTCATCCTCTCCTTCCAGTCCTGTCCAACGCCATGACCTTCTTGCACACACTCGCACCTGCACGCCTGCTGTTTCCACTTGTCGGCTCAGTAATGAAAAGACTTCTCTCCCAGATGCTCGGCAAGAGGACGGGTGGGCTGTGGGGGCGTTTGAGTGCGACCAACAGGGGGAACACGGGATTATTTTCAATAAAAATAATCTTGTGACACTGAAACTCTATCTCTTTCTCTGCCTTTTGTTTCTCCGCCTTTTCCCCCCCATCACTCATTCTGTCAGTCCGGGTTGAGGCCAGCAGTGCATGCATCATACCGACATATGATGGTGTGTGCAGTCCAGTGATCACAGTGGTGGTTCAATAATTCTCTTGGGTGCTGTGATGCATGCGCGGTTGCTTGCTTGAAACAAGTGAGCAATCTGATCAAAGCGGTCTGTCGGTCTCAACCTGGCACAGATTGTTTAATGGCTTTCCCTTGTGTCTTCATTGGACGGGGATTGTACAAGAAAAGAGGATGTGTACTGAACTATAATAGTTTGTGTACCCCTCCTCTTTTTGTCTGACCCTCCTAAACGTGGGATCGAATTAAGGGAAAAGCGGAAGAAATAAAACATTTAAAAAAGTTAATGTTGTTGACAGAGAAAGAGATGGTTAAAAGAGTTGAGTGGGGGGAGGAAAAATGCAAAACAAAAGAGAAAAACGTCTTTGTCTTCTTTTCCCTCTCGCCACTGTTTCTCCTGTTGTTGTGACTGTAACAAATAAAGAAGTACAAATAAAATCTACTATCTTTCGTACGATGACGTGTCTGCTGGTTCAAGTGAGGGCACAGCCCTGTAGGACATGGACTGCTTCCAGCTTGATGCGGTGAGTCATTTTCCTCGTTCACTGGTGATCCATTAATTCATCAACTAAAGTGAAACAGAACATCTCAGGTGGCGGAAAGTCATACGTGCACCATCCAAGCAAAGCTGTTTTTAACTTATGTCTCCATGCAGTTTGTAACCGCAGAAACGTGCTGACAACATTTTTTACATTTACATGTATGTATGTATGTACATATGTACATAAATACAGACCCTTTAAAAAAATAGAATATCATGGAAAAGTGTATTCATTTCCATATAAGTTAAAAAATAACTTATAAATTCAGGGCCCACTTCTTAATTTATTTTAGGTACTTGTTTATTTTTACATAAATTGAGGTTTCACCTTATTAAAGTTCATTTTAAAAACATTTTTACTTTGATGTGATCATAACGTGTGTCTATATCTTTTTGCAAAAAAAAAACATGAGAATTAAATGATGATTTCTCCACAATGTAATTTTCTGAGATGCTGTTTTTGTGGTTTTAATGACCTGAAACTCCAATTTATGCAAAAAACTAAACAAATGCTTGAAATCAAATTAATAACTGGACCCTGAATCTATATTTTATTAAATTTCCATTAAAAAAACTAGAATTATGGAAATGAATGCACTTTTTCATGATAATCTAATTTTTTGGAAAGAGTATGTATATGATTGTGTATGCTTCAGTATCATCTGCTTTTTTTCCCGATCGATGCAAGACAAATTATTCATGTTTATATATTTGTGCATATATACATATTTTGTTTGCTGCCTTTAGTTTTTATTTTCCATTCTTGATTGCCAACCATATATTTATTTTAAAAAATAGACTGGCATCCAGCAGTACCATCAGGCTACTTTTGGTTCTTCAGTTTGTATGTTTCTTAATTGCTATACATGGAAGGAGAAAAGGGTGCAACAGTGGAAAAATCTTGGAAGCTCAAGAAATTCTCCTGCCTACAAAGTAATATGTGTGCAAGGTAAATAATAACAAAACAGTCATAAAGTTCCTCAGATATCCCCTTTTCCAATAATACATTTAGTTACAATTATAATATTATCACATGTTAACAATAATAATTTAACATAATCCATATATTGATTGATTCAATAATATATTTTTCTAAATTACTATGGGATAGTGTTAATTATCAATGTTCAAAAAATCAAACAAGCAAACATGTATGCCAGGAGGATATGCCAAATGTAATCATAAAATACCTTCATAAAAGCTTTTTGATGTAATTGTTCACATATTCACCTTAAGTGAGTCACGTGACGTAAAGCCTTTTAGATAGGTAAACTGTAACACCGTCAAATGCATTCTTTCAAAATAAAAGCAAAAAATGGGACATTTCAAGACAGACTGCCTCAAATAGGTTAGAAATGTTTTTAAAGAGCACTGTTTTTTTCCCCACCCATCATAAAAATCTTTAGAGAAACATTGCGATGAAGGACACATGGACCAATACCACGTTTTGTCACTCGAAAAGAATTCACAAATATATGCTGCCTTATTTTGAAAGTGAAGGAACAGGAAGTGTTGCGTGAGCTTGAAGATTGCCCACAACAGAGCACAGGGGAGACTGGGCAGCCTGCAGTTTTGACTGGTCAACTTTCAAATTGCGGTTTGACAACATAAATTTGGAATGGCACCTCGGTAGTGAGGCCCGCTGGCTCAGAGCCGCTGTAGTCCCGCAGTGCCTCCATGATTCCTGACGGACCGAGACCCACCGCCATGGCCTCAGCGTTGACTCATCATTGCACATCTGGCAGACTCCCCGCTTCGGTCGCTGTCATCCTCCTGGTTCTGTTGGCGGTGCCCGCTGTGCGGTCCTCCCAAGGCGACAAGGAGCCGGTCTACCGCGACTGCGTGAAGCTATGCGTCCGGACCAACTGCACAGGCGCCCGACTGCGGGGCTTTGAGGCCAAACAGCCGCACTACATGGCGCTCACAGGTGAGTGGAGACCGGCAGGTGGAACAAGCTAACTTAGCCTGCTAGCTTTGATCATCAGCGGAGGTTCATTAAAGGCTCTTTAGTTCCGCTTAATTTTACATTTTAGTGGCTCAACAGGTAACTGGTGCCTGTAATCTTCTTCATTGTTTCATAAACCACTGAAAGCTAGTTTTTCCTGCTGAATAACCTGTCCAACTGTTGTTACCATCAACTCTATCAAGCTTTCTGTCTGGCTTAAGCACGTGGTATCATTCAATGAAATGTTTTTTTTTTTAAATTCATTTTGACATGTTTGGTTTTATATTAAAGTGATTAACTATTAGATCAAATAAAAAAAAAACAGCAAACAATAGTTTGGGTATTACCAGGTATTTTTGTGTGCCCTAATAATATCATTTTTTCCATTTTATTTAAGTATTTATTTTCTTATGCGGTTTCTGTGCTTCAGGGTGGACGTGCCGGGATGACTGCCGCTATCAGTGCATGTGGACCACTGTAGGCCTTTACCAAGCTGAGGGGTTCAGAATCCCACAGTTCCATGGCAAGGTTTGTCCTTTCCAGTGTCCTAATAAACATCATCTCCTTTTATGTAGCCTGAAGGAAGTGGCTATTTACCCATCTATACATTTGGATTTGTGTTTCTACAGCTCTGCATCTAATCTGAAACGGGGATGATGTCTTTTTTGTTTCTCCTAGTGGCCATTTGCACGCTTCCTGTGTTTTGAGGAGCCAGCGTCGGCGCTAGCATCTCTGCTGAATGGCTTGGCTTGCCTTCTTATGCTGCTGCGCTATAGGAGCACAGTGCCACGCCAGAGCCCCATGTACCACACCATCAACGCCTTTTCTTTAGTGAGTTAAAAATTTAAGACTAGTTATGCCTAGGTCTTGTTGTAGGACGGCATGTCCAAAGTCCGGCTTTGGACCAAAGTCAGACTCCTTCCATGAAATCGATCATGTTTTCTGAAATTTGTGCGTACGATTTCTTGATTGCTGTTGGCTTAATTACGTTGTAATCTGTTGTAAACGCATTTCTAAAATGTCAACTGTAAATAATAAGTTGACAGTTAGGCTGTTTTCAAGACATGCTGTCCACAACAAGCTAACTGAGCATGAATGGTGCGGAAAAATAGACAAATTGACAGTAATTTTGTTTTTTATGTGGGGAAAACTGAAAATTATACCATTGCAACAAAGGGTTTATTAAATTGTTCATTTGGATTTAGCTTTCTAAAGAATGTCAGGCCGAAAGGTTGGTCCTCAAACATTTTCACCTCATCAAATCTGTCCCTCTTTGCAAAAGGTTTCTCCTGTTGCAGCTGCAGGAAATCATGCAACTTGCAGTAACGTGAAGCCTCTGTGTACATTTAAATAGATATCTCTGAATGCCTGGTTCTGGTCGACTGTGTTTCATACCCGGGACACCTATCTCACAGAGGTAATTGCTTTATCGTCTAAAAAAGTGTTCAAAAATAATAAGGTGGATTATATGAAGCTCGATTGTTTTGCTAAAAAAAAAACATTTTAAAGTAATTATACCCCACCTGTGGAGATCACTGTTGGTCTGTTTTCTTGTCTAATGAGCTTAACGAATTAGTCGCATCCTAATGGACTTATTGCCAAATCTTTGAGTTCTTTGCAGACTGTAGTGTCTTTCTGTGCATCTTAATGTTGGGTTATATGAAATGCAAATGAGCTTTGACCCAATTCTGTTGCAGAAAATGGACTACTTCTGTGCAACTGCAGTAATCCTGTACTCCATCTACTTATGCTGTGTCAGGTATAACCATTTTTCCCTGCTATTTTATCTACATATGGTTAAAAGCCAAAAATGAATGTAATTAACTTGGTTAGAAAGTTTCAATGTGGCAAAGGTTATAGAAAAATAAAGTAAATGTTTGAAATAGAGCCAAATAGGCTTTGCCAAGTCACACATTTTGTTGTTATTTCACTGTGCGGTCACACTGTGTTGTATTGTCTCCTTTCTAGAACGTTGGGTCTGCGGCGACCTGGGCTGTCCAGCATGGTGGGAGCCCTGCTCATTTTGGTCTTTACGTCGCACGTGTCCTACTTGACCTTCGTTAGCTTTGACTATGGCTACAACATGGCTGCAAATACTGCCATCGGTACAACAAATGCTCACAAGTCTTAACACTGGTGCCACGTGGCCCAAGTAATATGGACTGTTGTGGATTTTGAAATGATGACTTACAATGACAGCTCTTTTTGCAAGTGTTATGAATTAAATAGACGGACATGTATTTATTGTCTTTGAAGGTATGGTGAATCTCCTGTGGTGGTTGTGTTGGTGCTGGCAGAACCGGCGGACCCTTCCATACTGGTGGAAATGTGGCTCTGTGGTGTTGCTGCTTCATGGTCTGGCTCTGCTGGAGCTCCTGGACTTCCCTCCGCTGCTCTGGATCTTAGATGCTCACGCTGTTTGGCACCTCAGCACCATCCCAGTGCACTTTCTTTTCTACAGGTTTGTCCCACCTTCTTTTAGTCATTTTTAATCGGTGTATTTTTTGCAAAGAGAATTTTGTTTAGATTACAAAACATCAAGAATTGACAGATTTTCAAGCAGAGAATTAAACTTGTATAGTACAAATATGTCTACTTACGATTAAGATTAATTATAATGGCATCATTTACATTTTCATGGATGTATATATTTATATTTAAGGAGATGTGTCTCTGTTACTTTTAATTTTCAACTCGAGTCACAATTAATCACACAAAGTCTGATATATATCTAAGTTTTGTTTGTCTTTAGTGTGTTTTGGTTTGATTGCTTTTTGCTTTGATTGCTTGAAATAAATGGATTCCAATTCGAACAGTTAGATTTCATTTAACTGTTAAGGTGGATCAATAGTTTAGATCATTATCAGTATTTGCATTTATGCATTTGATTTGAAACCTTTTTCCTTTATAAACTCTACAATGATCCCACTAAATTCTAGATGCACGTTTGCAACAAAAGGCAAATCAAAAGGTAACATTGACTTCCAGATTGAAACTCATTTGCAAATGAAAATAACTTCAATCAGGCTCAATTCAACACCATTAGCGCCGTGTTACGTTAAGGTTGCTGCTACCACCCCTGATCAATCGAGTGCAGAACCCGCCCACAGGTTACTGCTGGAGAGAACCTCCAAGGCTAAAGTGAAGATAAGTCTGAGGCCTGCTCAGCAGAAAACATGCACAGAAAAGAGGGAGTATGAGAAGAAACTGTTAGAACAATAGTTTGGCTGTGCTTTCTTCAAATGTAATATAATTTTGAGATGACAATACATGCTCAGTGAATTAAGTTTAAAACATTGGTGTAATAAAAGTTAAAGGCAGTTTCTAACTATTCTTCACAAGCGCCGTGTTACGTTAAGGTTGCTGCTACCACCCCTGATCAATCGAGTGCAGAACCCTAAATTGTCCTGAAGAAATGAACTGAAAAATCCTGTTTTTCTTTGTTTCCAGTTTCCTGATAGATGACAGCCTGTACTTACTAAACACAGAGAAGATGGGTGTTAAAGTGGAGTAGCAGGAGTTCATCGCCTCTTCATCATGCTCCTACCTGGACGCCTCTCCAAACAGGGCAGCTGAACCCCTGAACACTGAAGTAGCTTAGCATAACAGACGACCTGCATGACTCCACTGATTTACATCGGAGCAGATTTTGTTTACATTTTTTCTCTTGTCATTATTTTCTAGCACTTTTTTTGATTTTCGATTGATGTTTGTTCTGCTTTGCCTTGTGTTGCCGTGGATGCTTTTTTTTTTTTTGAGTGACGGTTCCTGTTTTTTCAGGCATGTATAACTTTCTAAACTGCTCCTGAGTTCAGGAACTGACTCAGTTTGCCGCAAATTCCGATAGATGGCGCCAAATCTTTTATCAGATCTATTTGTGTTGCGGCATGTCATCTATGCCAAAAGTGAACACAAAGGTTCCCCTTCTAAAGAGGGAGCTGCCCAATGACGGTTCTAGAGAGAGGTTGGGGGGCTTTATGATAGAGGCCATTCGTGCTGACTCTTTCTCTTTTTGTTCCCTCTTAGCATCACACCTTTGTGTGCCTTTTTTTTGTTTTGCTGCTTTAATTTGTTCTGTTCATATGAATCAACTTATTTTTAAATCATCTGAATTTTGTATTTCTGTTGTTTGGGATTTTTTTTCTTTATTTACTTGAGTTTTGACATATTGTGCCTGACGATCAGAAGAAGAAAGTGTTATTTCTTTCACCTCGATTGCCTTTTAGTGTGAAAGGTGATTATAGTAGGAAGTAGTTTACCTGAAAGCTGGGGGGGGGGGTGTTTCCCCTCCCTACTTGTAGAGTTTTTCCTCATTTATCTCATCATGTGTTGTGTGAAAGGGAGTGTGCTTTTTCTTTTTTTTTGCCATAGTTGCTTTAGTTTTTGTTGTTTTGCCCATCACTCACACCAGCATTTTAAACTTAATCAATCTATGGCTCACAAGCTCGCAAACATGTCCGCTTTAGATTCTCTGTTGCGCGTTAAAGAGCACGTCAAATGTTCCTCCTTCGAAACCGCTTTTAAAGTTTTGAACTGGTTCCATGTCCGTTGTGCGAGTTTCCCCCTCACATGTGCACTTTACACATGATGTGCTTTTGTTAAAGTCTGTCCGTTTGTGTCAGAATCTCAACGGCGTTCAGAGCGTGTGCACACGCCGCCTTCTCTGCACGTTCTGCTGTTTTTGACAGCACAAAACGGATCACTGTGGATGGGAGAGGGAGCTGGACTGTACCACATCGTTTCGGGAAAATGTCATGTATTGTGTCACAGAAATGGTTTTGTCAGGAAGGCCGAAAGAAACAAGTCATTCCAGTTTAAAAAGAAAACCAAAAGCTCTCCCTCCAGGGTATATTATGTTATCATGAACTACTTAAATGTAAAAATATATTTTTAAAAAAATAATGAAATTACATAGTCATAGATCCAAAGACACTTAACTAATTTTATAACAAATTAAATTATTTACTTATTAAGAAATAATTTTTATCTTATGTTTTTTTTTTTTTGTAGTTCATATTGGTTGATAGCTAAAGATGCAACTGTTTGTTTGTGATTCATCTGTCTGTAACCCAAACTCTACTTACTCTCCTCTGCTGCCCTCTGCTGGTCTCTTTGCTGCCACATTCTCCACAGGGAGCACTTTTCAAAACTATATCAATTAAATGACCAATAAGAAGAAAAAAAACTCAATCTAAACAAATAAAAGCATTTTTCTTGATAAAGGACGTGACCTGAGGAGTGTTTTTTTTTCTTGTAGTTTAGTAAACAGTTTCTGCTGTGGAGCTAATTCATGCTTAGACTTTGTTGTTTCATATTAGAACCTGTCTGACGATGGGACATATTTGAGATGTTTACTGAAGACGTGCTGGACGTTTCCATGACTTCATACAGACCAGAAGCTGTATAACTCTTAAGCGAAAAATACTTTTTTTATGGGTTAAATTAAAGATTCTCTGAGATTGTCTTGTATATGAAATTGTTTTTGGCTTGAAATATTTAGAACATTTCCAGGTGTTAAAGCACAAGCAAAAACATGTTAATTAAAGCATAACCCGTCAGATGTACAGAAAGAAGTAATGCAGCTGTGTTGCGAGGTGGCTGAGAAAGTGACTGTTGTGCTCTGCAGGCTCCCTGCAAAAGTTGGACTCTGACCCAAGCTGCCATGGGTGGGGAGAATGGATAGACTGCAATGAAAGGAGTCTATTCTTCCTCCTTCAACTCCTGATCTATGGCCATGACTCCATGAGAAAAAAGGAAAATAATCATGAAGATGCACTGTGTTAAACTGCATTTTTTTGCTCCCATTGCAGCAAACACATAGAGCACTGCTAAAGCCAAGAGTTATAGACAAAAAAGTCATTAACTTTTGAGTGTAATTGAGTTCAAATATCCGGAGTATTTACTATAAAATATTAATATAAGTCACAAATGGTTTATTCGAAGAAATAAGGTACAAGATGCAAAGAAAATGTAAATAAAACCAAAAAAAAGGTTAAAATTCTTCTCTCAAATTAATAGTAAGAAGGTAACCAGATGTGTTGAAAAAAGGATTTAAGCTACACACATCAGGAAGATTGTGGTTGTTTGTATTATTTGGCGTTGAGGAAGAGATTTTTTAGAGCTTCATGAATGAACATGGCCAAATGCATCTGCAGAACAACCATCTGTCTTCATCCTGCAGATTTTCTCTCCTTTAGATGGTTACGCATTCATTTTTTACAATAGAAAACTTAATTCATGATAAAGTGTTGCAAGTCTGCATCTCGGAAAGTAAAGGAAATGAATTTGTAAATGGAAAGAAAACAAGGAAAATGAGACTTTGGGAGATTTAGGCGCAAGCCTAATCTATTAAAAATCCCAAATTAAACAGATGCACTGCAAAAATATCCCCTATAATTTAAGTTTAGTCTTTAGTTTTTAATATTTTATGATTCTGGTCTTTAGGATGATTCTATAGAGGGGTAGTTGGACTGTTATAGCTGTTAAAATGTGATATATTTGGGGGAAAGGTGTGCAAACATACCCACTTTAAAGATTTAAAACCCTTATTTTGGCAATACCTTGTCATTTAAATGCAATATTTCCTATTACCAGTGAAATATACATAAACAATTTGTCTTAAAAGGTTATTACATCACAATTTATTTTAAGAAATTTTACCAAAACAAGTTCTTCTAGTTCCAATGTCAAATTTGTTTTCCCTTATAACAAGAAAAGAACTTCTACTTTTCTGTATTTTCAACTTGTTTAGAGATACATTTTTTTCTTCCATTGCTTGCCCACTGAAGATTTCTTTAAATTTGTTCCAGAAGTCATTATGAAAGTTTAGCCACTCTAGTGAATCAGTAAATGGTGAGATACAGAGATGTATGAGTCTATGCACTTGGGGAAAGTTTGGAAATAGAGCAGGAAAATTGTATTGTGTGCGTGTCTGTGTGTAAATACATATATGTGGGGGGGTTTTTTGGACAAAGCACAAGAAATGTTAGCCCCCAATAGACTGAAAACAAAAAGGATAACAAGCCTGAGAACATCTCACAGGATCAAGCATCTCCTTGAGATGCTACTGCTAAATCCTCCATAAACAACAATAATTACAACATAATCCAACATCTTGAAGTTTGTTGACAAAGACAGTCTGATCTAATTTTTTGGTATTTCTTGTATCATGGAAAATTTGGAGAAAAAAAAGTCCTGAAATATTGACTATTTCCCATATGTTATGATTTAAATTCAAATAAATTTAAAAATCTGCATTTGATACCTTCTGGGATTCTGGGGTGCCAGGAAGATCTACCATTGAAAATGCAAGGTGCCAAGTTGGTGAAGGTAGTAGTATTATGGTGTGGAAGTTTTTATTTTATTTTGTTGTTCCAACAAAAATGATTTTTAAACACTTCAGCACATTTTTATTTTAGAGAACTTTAAGTTCTTTTGGCAGTGTTCTAACATGATGCTCAAAGCTACAGCCTCATAAAGATGAGCGTTTAGAACACTTTTCAGATACATTTCAGTTGGAAAAAAAACATGTTTGAGTAGGATACATAAATTTGACCAATAAATAAATAAACATATATATATTTGTATGACAGAAGGAATCCATGCATTACAGTCTTTAATGTCACATTGATAAGCGTGTAGTGAGTTTGAGGTCTGCAGACAGAAATCTGTGATTGTGGGCGGAGTCAGAGTGCCACTCCTCGCGCAGGCCTTCACGGGAGCGCGCTTGTCACACTGTTACTACCAACAGTCCGAGTTCGGAAGTCTCCGTGGATAGGAAGAAGGGCAGCAATTTCACTAAGGGAGTCGAGATTAAAGCTGCTATTATTTTAAGGTCTAATATTTTAAGAAGGAAAAGACCTATTGTGTTTTTTTTGTCGGCTACAACGAATATTAGACAGACCTAACTCTGGAATATGGACTAAACGCGCCGGGTGCGAGCAGATGGAAGCCGCGAGAAGTTTGGTGTTTATCGGAGCCGTTCTGCTCGGAGTGCCGGGCGTTTTGGGCGGAGAAGGTGGGTGACTTTTGTCGTCTTTTGCGCTCTCACGGTTTGGGAACGCGGACATACTAGACCCCGTTCGAGTTGTGTTCGTGTGGACGTGAAGTGTGAAGTCGACGCGGGTTCCTGCATTCCTCGTACGTGATTTCGTCCTCCCTGCGGAGATTCATGGGAGTTATGGAGCGCAGATAAGGACAAAATTCCCACCTGTCAAAAAGTAGCTTCGCTAAAAGCTTTCAGTTTGAATTTCAATTACAAACTTACACTAAATTGAATAAAGAGAGTTAAAGCCACATAGTTGGGCAATAAACTCGAGAACTGGTGTTGAGATGCAGCAGAGCAGTGTTGGTAAACAACAAACAAACAAACAAACAAAAGCTCTGTGTGCAGAAGATCATCATGACTATGTCAATTATTCACTTCTGGCTCCTAAGGGGACATTGTCTGATAGAGGGCCACTTATCACACTTGGAGCTTGGAGTGCATGCCAGTAAAGTAAGAGCTAACTAACTGAAAGTGCAAATAAGAGCAAATTTGCAAAATGCAAATCAAGATTTCTTTTGTTTAAAGCCAAACCTGAGGAGTTTTTGGATTTCTTCATGTTGCAGAAAGTAGCACCGCTCTAAACTATTTGTTTCATTGTTTTTCACATTTCATATACCAATTATATAAAGTCGAAGAAAAGGAGTCAGATTTGAAAAACTCCAATATCATTTTTTATTTCTGCAAGAAAACCACAGTTTTCATGATTATTATTATGAACTAGTTTAATATCTGTTCTAGGAGGATTTAGCAATATCAATAAACATGTAAAACCTTTGCACAGACTGAGACTATGTGCAGACTTTATTAAATTGCCAGTTTTTGGGGTTAAAAACAACAAAAAGAGCCATGAATTTTTTTTTTTGGACTTTGATTACCAATTTCCAGCTCAATTAAGTTGAAAGACGAAATCCTTAGAGCACAAACAATACTCCTGTTTTATTAGCTGCCCCCGAAGCACTACCACTAATCGGACACACGCAGGAACAAAGCCAGTAGTCACAGGTGAAGTCATTTCTGAACGCGACAGCATTGTTGGGGGGAACAGGTTGGTGCACTTTAGTCTGCAGTGTTGATCTCTGAAGCATCGGACCTGTGCCGGAGTGCTCTGACTGGTTCCCAGAGTTAAGCAACATGTTATGCCCAAGTGTTGACTTCCAGCCTTCTTACTTTCATTTGTTATGTCACTCACACGTGTGCACAGCCCCTCTATGCAGGATCCTTGGTGTGAGGCGATTGCCTCAGTGGACGCACAGTTCACGCCCTTGTCATATTTTAGCGCACCTCAAGGCAAAGTCTATTTGAATTGACGCTAGTTGCAGGTTAACTCTGCCCGTCTAGACTGTTAGTGACCTGACCCACTCTGACTGAGATCAGGATGGTCGTTCTCTAAAAAGGCTCCGCTCACCCTCATGTTTTTCAGAGGAACGTCCGTTTTTTGGCAATAAAAAACTTTTAATTCAACCAATCAAGCATCTTATTGTTTTAATATTATTTTGCATCTTAACCTGGGCATTTAACACTAAGACACTATCATTTTTTTCATGTAAACCTTTTAAAGGCTGTGTTTGAAGATCAATTTGTTTCAATTAAAAAGACAATTCAAAAATATGAAATTCCTCGATTTAATTCTTTTTATAAGAATGTATCACAAATTATCTGGAAAAATGTATCAAATTTATTCGTTTCTATTGTGAGATTTCACAATATTATGATCAAAGGTTTTACTTTTGGTCACTTCATCACTAAACAACTTATTTTAAAACAAAAATTTGACCAGTAAAATGACATTTAATCAATTGTAATGAATCCTATCAAAATTTAGAATTTCTTATCAAAGACTTTACCAATAATCACACTAAAGTTCTCACTTCAGCTCAGGTTATATCTAAAATGCTTTTTTACTTGGAGGGAGATTTGTCTATATTATATGTTGTCATTATTTGTATAAAATGCTCAAATTGCCCTTACCCTACATAAAATGTTTGCATGTCAGTGTTATTTTATTGCATGTATGCAAAATGTGCGTGTGTGTGTTTTTTTTTTAAAGATTTTGTGCATGAATGGTTTCCCATAAGCTCAACTCTCATGTTCAGACCCGGCATTGGAGCAGCTAAATTTAAAAAGAGGACTGTGATGCGTTCACTAATAATAGTCAGTGGTGTGGATGCTTCATAAATATCTTGAAGGCTTGAAGCTCTTGGGTCTCTCCTTGTTGTCTTCATATAGATCCAAAGGTTAAAAAATATCATATTTATATGACTTTGATGCACATTTTTATGCCTTCAGTTTCCCAAAATATTGTCGGTCTGTAGGAATTTATTTGTTCTTTTGACCTGGAACTGAATTTCTATGATACACAGTACTCAGAAATCTGTCAAATTGTTTTAGCTCAATGTTGGTAAACTACATTGACTGTAGGTCTGCATGATATGAGGAAAACTTGCAATATTAGTATTCAATATTGTGATGACGATATAACTTGCGATATTTGAACAAATAGTAAAACTAGCAAAAACGTAATTCCCACTTCACTGCAGTTTAATCTAAATAAGAGTCAACATATCTTAAATTATACTCCAAATAAAACTAGTCTACGTGGGGGGCGAGTGTCTAACATAAAAGGCCTTCATCTGATTGGTCAAATGCATAATTTGATTTTTTTGATTCGATAAATACTTTCAGCTGCCATAAGATTGTTTTAAGACATTTAAAGTAACCATTTATTGCGATTTTCGCCGACTCTTGCGAAATGCATATTGCACAGCTTGATATCGCAATAACGATAAATTTGCGATTTATTTTGCCTAATTGACTGTATATGAGAACTGGACTGAGTGACCCCCCTCCCTCCTTGTTTTTTACCGTTTACTACCGAAATACTATGATGTAAAGTTTTATACAAAATGTGATTCAACTTAAAAATATTGAGTTATTGCGAGTAAAGCACTCTATGCAAAAGCTGATTATTGCAGATTAAAAGTACATAACAATGCAGTTTGCTTGAAAAACTTCCCATCAACCCTCTAACCAATCCCTTCCTTCTTGGCCTTTACAGGCATTCTGGGTATTGTTGTCATATCACATTACATGCGTTATAATCTGGTGAGCCTTGTGGTCCAAAATATGTCAGTTTTTTGTACTTTTAACATGTAATCAAGATCACTCAGGTTTCTGAAATGATGTTGAGGCAAACTCATCCTAGTCTGTGTTCACTAACATTTTAATTCTTGTTAATACATAATCTTGTTTCCATATTTTTTTTGTTAAGCAGTAAATGCAAAGCAGTTATCATAAACATTAAAGTGATCATTAAAGTTATTAAGGTAAATGTTCTGTAAAGGAAGAGCTAATGAATTTTCTTGGTTAATTGTGATAACAGCAGTTTTGCTTTTGGACTTGATTTTTTTTTTGTTTTAAACCTCAAAAGGGTTTCTTACCGTGTCTTGTGTATTTTAATTTGCTTGCCAGCATGAGAGGTCTTGGGACTGAAAAATTTTAGTGACACTTGAGGAATAAATCTTATTTTCTTTAAACCAAGACTGGATAATTAGAAGGAAACTGGTTCCAGCAAATGCAACTAATAGAAGTGTTGTTCAGGATAAAAGCCTTTCAGAGATGTTTGTAAAAGCATGAATTGAATCAAATGAGAGGATTTTGGTAGTTTCACCACTGTGTTCATGTAAAGTACAAATAAAGTTGTTAAAAAACCCCAAAATAAAGTCTATTTTTAAAAAATATTTCCTCACTGATGCTTTTTTTAAGATCCACCTTGATCACATCTCACGATTGAGGTTCAGTGAATGAATTTAGGGGATGGAAAACTTAAACTTGACCTTTACAGGCTTGTACAGTCAGTACCAAACCACAGTACTGTAACACCCTGCTTATCTTTAATGCTGGAATGTCTTTTTGCTTATCACTTGTTTTTTTCCTGTTTTTGTTGTGTTTGGATACAGAGTGAAACCAGAAAACAAAACGGCTAAAAGACTATTATTTGAATGAACTGTCAATCAATGTTGACTCAGTCTGCTTAACTTTAACATTTGTAAATTCTAATTTAGGACAAAGTAAACCTTGTTAGTTTGTCGATTTTGACTTTTAAAGTACCAAACAAGTTTTAATTGTAATATTTTCTTTGTTATTAAATAAAAAGTCTCTTGAGGGCCAAATATTGTATTGAAATACATTTATTTGTGCAGAAACAGTTTATTAATTGCTCTCTTTTGTCTGATGAGCAGTGGTGCTTATTGAAGTATGTTGCTGTGATTGCAGTCTGTGCACGAGCCTTAAACAAAACCAGGAGTTTGCATCCGTGTATTTCTCTAGAAAGCTCAGAACAGGACCTGTTCTGCTTGTCTGTTGAGCAATACCTGTTTTTTTCTTAATATGCAGCGGAGTACTAAGGAAGAATGTCTGCTGAAAGGTTTGCAGAGCAGCAGCTTCTATTGCACAGATCAGAAACTGCAGAGCCACCGTGACAAATCTGCAGGAGGAAACGCAGAAAATCGGGTCACAAATAGACTTGGTCGATCTCCTTTAGGAGAGAGTGGAGGCCAGTGCTTGATTGCACAGCAGGCTCCTCCCCCTCCACAATCTAATTACGTTTGACTTAATTGTGCTGCATTTAGGTGTCAACAAAAACACACACCCTCAGCATTAACTGGAACACTGCCTCACACAGGTGTGGCTTCACACTCTAGCTTTTTAGTCTGAAAAACATCAGCACCGTTTAGAGACAAAGCACCTTCTCTGGAAGGGATTTAAAATAAAAAAAAATAAAAAATTGCATTATCTTTTAAAAAAGATTTCAGCCTCTCTATTTTTAGAGATTTCTTTCGAAAACGATGGATTGAGTCTATCGAGAAAAAGTTTTGAATTTCTGGTCAGTAAACAAACTAATTTAAGACATTCCCCAAACCTTGCCAGGTTTCATATTTTTCTGGAGTTAATGCATCATAGAGGCAGATCGCATGATGAGATTAAAGTCAAAGCAAAACAGTTAAGCAGTTTGTTTTTATCCATTTGTAGCTTCCAGGTTCCTAGTGTTTTTTATACTTATACTATACTCTATACTAAAAAAACATAGTAAGATCAATGTAGATTTGTATTTATTAGTAAGATTGTTGATATACTTTAATTAAAGCTTTGGTAAATATAGTGGTGGATATGCTGACTTGCACACACAAAAACTTGGATCTTGAAAATCTGCAGAAAGTTTGCAGTTTAGTTTTTAAAAAAGTGTTAAACTGTCACAACTTCAGTCTTGTCTGAAAAATAACTTGCATCTTCTCTCCATGGAACTAAAGTGTTTAAATTAAAAACATAAAAAAAGTCACAAAATCATCGGAAAATTCCACTTCCAAAGAATCTCAACTCTAACAGCTTTCAATCTTTTTCTGTGTTTTGGTAAAACTATTGACTGTATATGAGAACTGGACTGAGTGAGTGTGACGTCACCCATAGACATGGGCTTAGTTCAGGCTCCAATGAAATGAAGTCGATTCAGTTGTTATTTTTGTTTTACGGATGTCGTCATGTTGAAGCCAGGCGACGTCAGTAAGCAGTGATTGGTCTTAGTCATTGTTTCTATGACAACCACTCTCGCCAATCTTGCCTGGAGTGAGCTTGTGGCCAGCGGGCACCACATTTTATTGAGACATCTGATTGGTCAGGTTTTACCCTGAAAATAATATAATTAGAAAATAGGACTAGCAAGAACATGTTAAAAAAAAAAGGTGGCAGAGCAAGAATGGTTATTCGAACAAATACAACGACTGAGTAAAAGCTGTTTATTCCTCAGTGGAAGTAAATGGGATTTTGGCTTAGTGGAACCTATTTAAAACGCCAAATAGGAGGGGTCACTCAGTCCAGTTCTCATATAATGGTTTGACCCGGCCGTCTTCCATACTGCAGCAAGAGTTCCCTTCTCGGATATTTATAGTTATTACAAAACTGTTTGCTTTTAGCTTTTTATATTAAGGTGCATATGTCATAACAATGCTGCACAATTTACAAAAATCCACAACATATCTTGAATGCTTGAGGATTGTGCATCAACAGGGAGACACTTTTACCACATACTTCATTTTTTTAGTTAAAAAAAGGTTAATACTATTGAAAACCAGAAAGGCCAAATCAGAGTTTTTTTCTTAGTGTTAATTTAAGATTCAAGATTCAAGATTCAAAGGGTTTATTATCATATGCACAGTAAAGAAACGGGTTTCCCTGCACAATGAAATTCTTTCTTTGCTGTCTGCTCCAAATGCCAAACGTATAGAGTACCATGATTTAGTAGTACCATGATATGGTAAGAAGGGAAAACAAACACAGATTTCAGAGGCTTGTGAGGTTGTCACTGATGTATCAGAGGTCGTTGTGCTTTATAGTCATAAATCAGACAGGTTATGTGAAAATGAAAGAACCCGCAGCTAAGCCTGTTCTCCTTCAGTGTTGTCTATAAAAGATTGGCAGCCTTGAGATGACACTTTCTAGAGCCAGCTAATGACTTAAAAGAAAGAGATCAACAAAGGGAAGGCGCTTGACCTTCATCACTAAACGTAGCTGTGGTCGATGAAGGCAGGGGTACTGACTGACTGACTGACTGACTGACAGTGATAAGAGTATTTTAAGCCGTGAGGATGGAGGGGTGGACAGCCCCTCACCAGGCAGCGAACACAAGCGTTGCTGAGAGACGGTGAAGAGCAAACAATGGGACTGTAAAAGGAGGCCAAGGTGAGAGCTGGACCCAGTTTTTACAAATGGAAAATCTGCCTTCCTGTGCTTTTCGATGACTGTGCATTAGCTTCATCTGATGAGCTGCAGAAGAATGCGTTCCCTGCCCGTGTCATGACAAAATGCAAGTGAGTCACAAGTGAGCTCACCTCTTGTGTTAAAGGTCTTTCTGTGATGACGACTTTGAATAAAGCAGCAAACAGTTGTAACTTGACACCAGCTGGAATGACAGGTTTTGTATTTTTGGCAGTCTCTGTATCAATCATAGACCATGTGCTTAGGTAGCTCCCAACTATACTTATTCCTGCTTTATTTTTATCTTGTACTTTTTGGGCTGGAACTTTCCAATATTTAGATAAAACTGTTCTGTGCACACACAAAAAAAAGGCAAAAGAACAAGAACTTTCCAAAATCCATCCAGATGTCTTCTCCAAAAACAGAGAAAGCACAGCGATGGGAGTAAGGGACTCGATCAAGAAAAGTGGGTTGACTATTGAAGGGTTGTTGGAAGGGGTCCAGAGGAAGTCATTTATATCCTCCAAAGAGGAGGGACTGTTCACAGCGTGACTGCGTGCTAAGGCATGGGAGTTATGCATCTGCAACAGCCCGCATGAATCGTAAAGCTGCATGACCCTGAATGCAATCCTGTGTGCGAGCCACTGTAGTGGGCCTGTGCTCCTCGCCGTCAGGAAACATTTAGACCCTCTGAGAGAAGCGCCGCTTGTGGGTTGAATTTCAATGTTAGCTCTTGACGTCATTTGCTGTTTTGTCTTCACATTCTCAGTGTAAATTAAAAACATGCACTCAAATTATTACCGTCTTTATGTGTGATCAATTTGAAGGGGTTTTGAAGTGTCAGGCTTAATGCTTTTGTGATTTTTGTTGTTGCTGACATCAGAGCATGTTTCTGCGTGCAGGCAGGTGAAGTTGTGGTCATGTCATTTGTGTTGCAGTCTGCCGGGGCACGGACATGAAGCTGGCCCTGCCCTCCAGCCTGGAAAATCACTACAACACCCTGAAGCTCCTGTACACCGACTGCCAAGTTGTCCATGGCAACCTAGAGATTACACACCTCCATGGAAACCCTGACCTCTCCTTCCTGCAGGTACACTTTGATCAAGGGCTGCTGCACAAACATTGTTAAATATTTAGGACATGTCCATTTTCTTTATTTTGGTTTCCTCTCATTCTGAACAGGGGATTATAGAGGTGCAGGGTTATGTCCTCGTTGCTAATGTCTCAGTGAGTCTTGTGCCTTTGGACAACCTTCGGATCATAAGAGGCAGCCAGCTGTTCGACTCCCAATATGCAATTGCTGTCCTGAATAACACTCAGGGAAATCGGGGGCTGAGGACCCTCCGTCTCCGCAGCCTAACGGGTAAGTTTAATAAATCTGATCTGACCTCATAACCACAACTATGTCTTGTTTTTTATGATCATCATGTTAATGTTTATCTGTGGGTTTGCAAATGCAACTCAGCTTTTCAATTGTTGTGTTGCAGAGATCCTGCAGGGTGGGATTAACATTTGGCAGAACCCCTACCTGTGCTTCCCCGACCCCCGGAGTATAGATTGGAGCGACATACTGGATAAGCAGAGCAACCAATCCAAAATCCCCAAACTGCAGCCGCGGGCCCCTAACTGTGAGACGCTCACTCATCCTCACTCATCACATGAAGTTTTCAAATGTATCCATGACGACACAAAAAGATCAAACTCCCCACTGGGGTTATTTATTTCTTTTTGTTATTGTTCACAATACAGTTGTCTTTTTTATGCTAGAGATTTATATAGAGATTTTTAAGTCAAGAAAAGGTACCATGGCTGCCTGAGGTGAAGGTTATGACTTACATGAAATAAAATACAGCAGCTTCCTTTCCACACTGCAAGAGGAAGTACAGTGGCCTAAAAACAATAAGAGAAGACAAATCATGAGAAGAAAATCACTAAAAAGTAGTGAAATGATCTGTCCATGCAGCGAGTCACTTTAACTTAACCAGAAATGTTATAAGATAGAAAATCTAGAAAAAGGAGTTCCACCCAAGCATTCAGGGGAAAAACAAGTTTAAATAGCTGTTATTGATAGAATAACTTAAAAATGAATTCTAGGCAAATGGTTTGTATTTTTTGAGACTTTATGTACATAATTGGGATTCATTTTGATCACAATGACAAAAAAAATGTGTAATAAGTGGAAAGAACTAATATTAGAACAAAATGTGAACTAATTAGGAAAAAAATCGTAGTACAAGTTGTCCAATCTTAATAAATCATCATATCTAAAACTAGAAGTTAGTCCTAAACATACGGTAAATCAAAATTTTTGTTTCCAAAATAATGACTATGAACTTTAAAATGCCATCTTTAAAATTGAACCAAATATTAAATGCTGTTTTTTTTTCGTCTTAAATCGTGTTTTTCTATTGTTAAGAGATTGGAGCAAAAAGATTTTGACTCATTTTACTAATAATTTGCTTATTTCTAGATGCTAGATTTTAATGAGACAACAATTCTCCACTGGACTGACTCTGAGAAAAGCTTGTAGAGCAAAGACGAGTTAAAACGGCTTAAGCCCGGTAAAATGTCTTGAATGTCTAAAAACAAGATTTTATATCTTTGCACCCGCTCCATTTCCGCCCTAACTGCTATTTTTTTTTAATATATTTTAGGCATAATTCTGGCCTTTTGTGAAGTGAAAAAGTTTGCATTCATATCACCTCAGTTGGTCTCTGGTCCAGTCTCTGAATTGTATGTATATCTCTGTTAGCAACATGAAAACAAGATACTTCATCCTGGAACTCACCAATAATTGTTAAATAGAAAGAAAGTACTCAGCATCTCATTAGTTATTGTCTGTGTTTTGCTGATTTGGTTTGGTTTTTGGATGCTATCAAAACTTTACCTCTTCAAAAATGGACAAACAAGCAAAATTTATCCTTCATAAGAATTCACTTCAGTTCTCTTTCTAGAATTTTGGTCATACCTGCTTTTATAATCAACCTGTAGGTCTGGGTTCTACTTAGATTGAACTCTAACACATCTATCAAATATAATTATTAGTGTGCTATTGTTGCAGTTTCTTTGATTTTTATGAGGCAAAAAAAAACAATTTATGTTGTATTTCATGGGAGAATTTCTCATTTTTGTGAATAAAGATGCACGTTTCTTTGGTTTAAATGCACTTTAGAATAGAAATTGAACAATTAAGACAACATTTTAAATAATTGCAATTATGTTCTGAACTGATGAATTTTAAAAGTATTAATGTAATATTTTGACAGTTTTGATCCTGAAGGAGCACTTTACATGAATATTCAGATCGTCTAGTTTCATGCTTTCCTTATAAGTGAAATAAAATTGATAAAACATTGTTGTTGGATAAATGAAGGCGAGAAGATTGGACTTTTCACTTTCTGGCTAAATTCAGCATGACTTGCAGTTTTTGGGTGTTGCCGATGGCGTCAAGATAATTGTACTTGCTTAGTGAAAGACTCATTTTGAAACCTTGACAATCCTGAACAAGGTGACAGGTTGCGTCATTTATAGAACATTTGAGACGGCGAAATAAAAGCTCTCCAAAGAAGAAAAACACGGTTACAACGTTTGACAAAGCTGTCAGTGTCAGAACTCAGTGGGTTGATTGATAAGCAGACAGGAATCTATAGTCTTAAATGTAGTCTCAGAAGAAAAAACATTAAGAAAAAACTACATTTTAACATCTGGACATGCCCTGCTCTCCTAGGGCAGGTTGAGCTCTGTTGTTGGTTGGATTCTCTTCCTTAGATTTCCCTTTTGTCGTTTTCTGCTGATTCAGGTCCAAGCTGCTCCTCTGCATGTGCGAAAGGTTGCTGGGGAGAAACGTCGCAAGATTGCCAAACGTGTAAGTTTAAAATCCTAAATCTGAAAGTTTTCTGCTTTTGCTGATGCATCAGGGGGGAAAATGTTGCTGAGGCTGTTGATGTCTCTGTTTGAAGTGACGGGAAATTGCGCGTCTGGCTGTCAGCGATGTAAAGGCCCTCTGACCAGTGACTGCTGCCACAAGCAGTGTGCTGCCGGCTGCACCGGACCCAGAGACTCGGACTGTCTGGTAAATAAATTAAAAAAAAATCACACATGTTGTTCTAATCCCACTGTTCAAATCTGCCCCAAGTGATCTTCTGATTTTTTATTTTTATTTTTTTTTTGTCTTCAGGCATGTCGTCACTTCAACGACAGTGGTGTGTGCAAGGAGAACTGTCCCGAGCCCACCATCTACGATCCCAACAACTACCAGGCCAAGCCCAACGCAAACAAAAAGTTCTACTTCGGAGCCTTCTGCGTCAAGACGTGTCCCAGTGAGAACATAACTTCAAAAAAAAAATCAAAGCACAACGCTGTGCTGAGAAGTGCAGAAGTCAGATTTTCTGTCCTGCCTGCTTCTCTGCAGATAACTACCTGGCTATGGAAGTGGCCTGCATTTTATATTGTTCACAATCCAACCAGGAAGTGATCACCATCAATCCTGATGGAACGGAGACTCAGAAGTGTGAAAAGTGTGAAGGAAATTGTCCAAACGGTGGGTTTGGAAATGTTTTGACACATTCATCAGATTTGAATGAACAGTTTCTTGTTAACTTCCATTAATGAACAACATTTAAGAAAAAGATTTTTTTTTAAATGTAATTTTGTCTTCTGTCCTAGTGTGCTATGGTCTGGGTATGGACAACAACGGTGTCATCGACAACCATGGAATCACCGTGGTAACATCCGCTAACGTGAAGCAATTCAGCAACTGCAAGAAGATTTTTGGAAGTCTTGCGTTCCGCGCCCAGAGCTTTGAGAGGTGAGAGGTCAAGTTAGAAATCAGTGCACCCATTCAACCATTACAGTATTAACAATCGAAAAAACATACCACATCATTACATGTATATAAAATGCATCAAAGAGAAATGAAATGAACTAGTAGTGAATCCAGTTATGGTATCCAGGTTTATCACTGGAATGTACAGTTGGTTCCATGAAGATCCTACAGAGCAGCATCACTGTCCAGCAGTTCTTCAGTCTGCTGGTTCTGCTCTGCAGTCTCCTCCATGACGAAAGGAGGATGAAGAAAGTGTGTGCAGGATGTCTGGGATCCTTTCAAACAAAAACAAACATCTTGTGAATCCAGGCCTTCAGTTTCATGAACGTTTTCCTCAAACAAAGTTCTTCAAGTTTTAGTTTTTGGAGCTGTTTGGTTGATTAAACTGGTCTTTTATGCTGATGACTGAATGTTGTGGCAATGCAATATTCCTTCATGTTTCATTCTTTAATGTGCATCTTTTGTCTTCTTTTTTCTTTGTGCACAAAGAGATTTAAATAAAAAGCTTATTTTTTATAGGCATTAAGGATTTTATTCCTCGTAATAGTATTTAGAAGAGGCTTTTAACCACAGAAAATGTTGGCGTTCGCCAACATTAGTGTCCTGCCTTACACAATAAATGACAAGCCTAGGATTTGAATCATTGAACTGCAGACTTCTCCTTTATTGATGTTGTGTGGAGTCTTTTTTCTTCTTTACTAATGTTTGCCAGCTGCTCTACTACTTTAGTGTTTCTTATTGTTTTAACTTGAGCTTTGCCTTCATAACACAGTAGCCCAGAAGTTTTGAGTCAAAATCTTCAGATCTGGAGAAACGGGAGATCCTGCAGCTCCCAAATTTCCCTTTGATTTAAATTGACATGTCTGATTGCAAAAAACAATAGTCCTAAAAGTAAGCTTTCACACTCTGGGTTACCTGATTGTACAAAACACAGACAGAGATGCTTTGAAAGAGTAAAAAACGGATTGAAAAAAAATCTGGTTTACATCTGTGGAACGTAGCCATTGTTCTATTGCAGGATTGGGCAGAGAGAACGTATAATTTCATGATTTTCTGTGGAGACCAACGTTCAAGGCATTCCAGATGCCACAATGGCTCTTGATGTTGTTTTGATTGTCCAGGGATCCTGTAACCAACGCATCCGGCCTCACTGTGGAGCAGCTCCAAACTTTCAAGAACTTGGAGGAGATTGCAGGTATGAAATATTTAGTTCAAGCTAAAGAAAATGGGTCAAATCTATTCTTTTCATTCGTGTTCATCAGTGTCTGAATTCCTATTTGTGTTCAGGTTATCTGTACATTGATGCATGGCCTGAGGAGCTGAGTAACCTGAATGTCTTTGAGAACCTGCGTGTGATCAGAGGCAGGATGCTTTACATGTAAGTCTTTGAACTGCACATTTATTTCTGCTCCCATTTGTATCAGAATTTCACCTAAAACCTTCCTGCTTTGGTTGAATTAAGTCAAACATCAACTAATCAACGATCAGAGAAAATAAAAGAATCTCAAAAACGGGTCTGTTTGTCTTTCTGCGTCACAGCATTTCACAGTGTTGATGTCTTTCCACTCACACTGTGGCTTTTGTTTGTGCACATTTCTTCCCTTTTCCCCGTGTTGAAGAAGTCTGCTGGCTTTCATGATAATAAATGCTAATTATTAGCCAGCTCTGCCGCTATGACCTGCAGCACATTCCAGCCGGTTTGTGTGCTGCTCAGCTGTGCAGCACGCCTAACTAGGTCAAATGTGTTATTCAATACCGTTTTACAATAAAGTCTGGCATTGTTGTTTATTGCAGCTGGCTGCAGTCCTCGCTGTTGTTACAGTCTATCTTAAATAGGTTCATTTTGTTTGTTTTTTAATCTTTTTTTTGTGTGTTCTGCAAAGTTTGCTCTATCTCTATGGTTTTCTGCAGGGGTGTGTTTTCACTGGCCATCCAAAGCCTAAACATCGAGTCTCTTGGGCTACGTTCACTGCGCAGCGTCAGCGGGGGTCTGGTTATGGTATACAACAACTCACAGTTGTGTTATGTTGATGATGGGCTCTTGAAGAATCTGTCCCATCACGGTGAGGGGTCCAAAATCATCATAAGCAACACCAAGCAACCCCAAGTCTGTGGTGGGTGAAAACACACTTGGATTACAGTTTATTTGTTGACTTTTGGATTTATTGAGCCTAATTTTGATCATCTGACAAAGTTGAACATTTATGTGCAAAAACCACTTTGTCAGCATAAAAGTTTTTTTTTTCTTCATTAAAAAATCATATAGTTTTGTTCCTTTCTTCTATTGAAAACGTGTTTAGAAAAGTCTTAAATGCTGTTTTTTGCAATCATTACCATGAAGACAGTGTTTGGATGCTGCTTTTATGTCTTGAGTCCCACTCCGATCCTCTTTTGTGTTATTTTAAAAGTGTTCTCAGGGGTCTGTCAATCATGATTATGCAGTTTTTAGCCAAAATTTTAAAAAATCAGTCATTTTCTAGGACATAGTTTCTGCAGAGCGGCAGCAGCTCGATAGAAATTCGTCTCTAAATTGTGGGCGGGATGCAACCCCGCCTCCCCTTCCCCTCCTTGCTGCTGAGAGCTTGGGAAGCTTGTGTCCCACCCAGTGTATTTTCTACATCACAAATGCAATCTTTTTGAAACAAATTTTTTCGTCTGCTCCGGATTCACGAAAATTTGAACAATATTTATATATATTTAATATGTGTTTTTGGTGTTAAAAACACCGATTTTCATCAGAGTAGCGTGTTACACGGAGCTGTGTTGGTTTTATCTGTGAAGGAAATTTGCCCGTCTTCCTGCATAGAACTGCAATTGTCCCAGTTAAACATTAAGCGATATAAAAGCGAAAGTGTGTTTTGGTGATTTCATAATATTAAATGACATCCTGCTAAAATGTCTGGGGTTCCACGCTGACATTTGAACCCTGCTTAGTCCACAGTCACTAAAAGTCAACTAAATTTTTTTTTCTGTTGACTAAAAAAAAATTTAAATTCTGAAAAATTTTATTCTGAAAGAGCTGCATTACAAAAGTTGAAAATACAGTTTTAACTGAAAACCTGAGGAGCACAGATGCTGCCCTTTTATTTTTGCAATGAATGATGCCTGTTTACTCTTTACTGCTGCAAAGATGAATGAAAGAAGGCTAAGTTCCAGCATGAATTATGCTATGTCTTTTCAGAGTCGGAGGGGCATGTCTGCCACTCGTTGTGTAAAGGAGGCTGTTGGGGCCCGGGGCCCAGACAGTGTCTGTCCTGCATGTTTCTCCGGCGTGGAACTGAATGTGTGGAGCACTGTAACATCAATGATGGGTAGGAAGTGTTGTGTGTCTGCAATATTTTAATAAAGTTCAGCCTGCAGTCGATGTTGATGTGCTGCATTCAAAGTGTAAAGCTCTGCTTGAACTAAACTGAGGCTAGATTGACGGCCGTGATCAAACTCAAGTCAATGGAAGAGCTTTTTGTTTGAAGTTTACCCTTGAGCAATGGCACTGTTCATATCAATAAAGATCCATTATTACCGATTCATTCTTAGAATGCCGAAAATAGCAGCTCGCCAAGCGATTTCCATCTGAGAATGACAGAAAAACCTCACTCAGAAAAGTCTGGCTGGGTTTTAAAAATGGTTTCACTGAATTGCATTTATGTAAAAATATTGATTTATCACATTTGTGAATCTGGTTTCTTTTACAGCCATTTTATGTTGTGATCTAACACAAAACCGCTTTTCTGCTGGATTTGAATTACTGTTTTAAAAAATTATTTATTTTTTTACTACTTCACAATTTGCTCTAATAATATATGTTCCTCCCCTTCATCCCTGAGTTTATTTCCAGGTAAAAAAAAAAACCTCTTGTGTTGTGTTTTTTCCCTTCAAGGAGCTAAATTAAATCCAGATTAAATTGTATGCCGTAAAGGGTTAAAACTGTTTTTGTGATATCCATTTAGCAAAACCTCAGCTGGTTGGGTTTTTTTAAAAACAGATGACTTTATTCTATTACACAATAGTCGCACAGTAAACCTAAAACTCCACAAAAATCTTCATTCCTTGTAGTCAACTTTGTCAACATTGTCACAAATCTAAACAATTGAGAATGAACTATTTTTATGTTTTAGAAAAAAAAATCAGAGGGTACAGATCAAATCAAATTCAGACATTTAAAAACAAACCAATTGAAACCTCCATTGAACTATTTACAGAGATTTATCTTAACTACAGATATGTATCACGATTATAAATCACAACTCTTGATATGTTTGGTTTTAAACCAAAATTGTCAAAACTAATAACCTGTTTTCAACTTTCAGATTCAATTTTGAATGAAAACTGTACAAATGGGGCGTCGGTGTCTTTCATATATCATAGAAAACAGCCGATGTGATTGGCTTAAGCAGTGATTTTTTTTTTTTTTTTTTTTTTTTTGTGGAAAATGAAGAAGTATCACATTTGTTTAGTTTAAATCACTTGATTTGAACTATAGAAATGTCGAATTCACTAAACCGGATTTAAATCATGTTGAATCCAATGGTTCACTAAATTGTGTTATTGCTGAAAGACTCGTCCTGGCCGCTCAAGTCACTCGATAGAGCTTTTCTTCTTAAAATACAAATAGAGAGCTAAGTTTAGTGTTGCTGTAAACCTCCACATGTGTTTGTCATTACAGGCCTGTGCGTGAATTTGAACACAACTCTGTGTGCACCCCCTGTCACGAGGAGTGCCGACCTCTCAACGGCACCGCCTCCTGCAAGGGTCCGGTAAGACTTCAGGTTACCGCCAGAGCTGGAACGCTCTAGGAGGGATGAGCTCTTCATTTAAATAGAATCTCAGTTGTTATCTCTATCAAAACGTTTTCTCTTCTACGTCTAACGTCAGTCATCAAACACAATTATTTGCATTTCATGTTGGCAGGATTTTTTTTTTGTCTTTCTAAGGTTTTCTACTTTATTTGCTGTTGTTTGTTCCTTCTTAATAATGTGATTTAGAAATCAATTGCAACCAGTATGCAGCCGCACTTAGATGTTTTATTGCTCTATAAAACACATTTAGGAGTATTTTGATTGAATTTTGAGACAGATTTTGTGTTTTTAGCCCAGTTTGTTTTTGATCCAATCAAACCCAAAACACCTGTGTGACATCACTGACATCACAGGTTTTGTGTGAACTCATTTTAAAACGTCTCCTCATGTTTTGACTCTTTATTATTGTGGACATTTCTCTCTAGTTTTGAATGTAGAAATGGCAGCCTCGTGTTTTTCTTTTCTTTATTTGTATTTGAGCCTTCAGCAGCTCTACAACTCGCATCCATGAGCACTTTTCCTGACATCCTTCATTTCTATTCTTCATTTTTGGTTAATAATACCGTATTTTCCGGACTATAAGTCGCCCTTTTTTTCATAGTTTGGCAAGGGGTGCGACTTATACTCTGAAGCGACTTATATTAGAAATAAATTGAAATAAATACATTGTTAACCCTCCTGTTATGTTCATATGTGAGTAACAGAGATGATGTTCCTGGGTCAATTTGATGTATGAGGTATGTTAAGTGTTAAGAGGATGTTAAGTGACTCAGAGAATCAGCAAACTTTTTTTTACAGTAAGATCTTGAAGGCTAACAACATAATATTCTATTTTCCAATGATTTCATAGATTCAGAAATGCAATAAAAATGACAACTGTTTCTACAAATACAGGATGAAAACAGAGTATTAGTTGGCCAATGATGCTTCATGAAAGGAATAAATAAATAAGTTTGAGAAAAAATTACTGTGAAATTATTAGATAAACAGTCTGCTATGATTGTGTCATATAAGGTTGTGAAAGTTAAAATGCGACTTATAGTCCAGTGCGACTTATCTGTGTTTTTTTCTTCTTTATAATACATTTTTGGGCTGGTGCGACTTATACTCCGGTGCGACTTATAGTCCGGAACATACGGTAGTTAGTCTTTCTAACTATTATTGGGGGGAGCTTGGTGATGAATTCTAGGGGCTCAGAGATTTTAGCTGCTGTCAGATTTTTCAGGAGGTTGTTGCATTTTTTATGTTGACTCCAAAGAGCGCCCAAAGTGGTGGGAATTTTTTCTGAATCTTTAAAATAATCTCTGGTGGGGAAACTCATCAGAAACATGATGATATTTTTAGCCACTTTAGATTGTTCGATGTTGCTTGTGCGTCTCCAGGGTCCGGAGGACTGTACGGAGTGTCGACACTTCCGGGACGGAAAGGTTTGTGTGGAGCAGTGTCCGAGTGGTGTGAAGGAGGAACATCAGACCATATGGAAATACAGCAACGCTACCGGCCACTGTCTGCCATGCAACACTAACTGCACCCTCTCGTAAGCAAACCCTCATCTGAAGGCACAAACGCCTCTTTAAGACAGAGAAGGGGATTCATGTGGAGTTGTTTTCAGTTTCAGCTGCTCAGTGAAGGATGAGCGGGGCTGCCCTATTGACACCAGGACAGGGTAAACTCGTCACTTTCAAATGTTTTTCCTCTTTGAACCTCTCATGTTTTTTAATAAAGCGAAACAAAACGTGTTTTCTTTTTTAGACCTGGCACTACTATAGCAGCAGCAGTGGGTGGAGTGGTCCTCTTCTTCATCCTTCTGGCTCTCCTGGTTTTCTATCTGAGGCGACAGAGTAAACTGAAAAGGAAGGAGACGGTGAGGAGGTACCTGCAGGAGCAGGAGGTGAGCAGCGACAGAGATGGGAGTTGTTGTAGCTTTGCTGAAGCCAGATCCTGAAGGGGGTGTTTTTCTGACTTTTTTTTTGCAGCTAGTAGAGCCTTTGACTCCCAGTGGCGCATCTCCTAACCAAGCCCAGATGCGCATCCTGAAGGAGACCGAGCTGAAGAAGCTGAGGGTTCTGGGTGCAGGGGCCTTCGGCACCGTCCACAAGGTGAGTTTTCTGGCAGCAAATCTGAATTTGTAGGAAAATGTAGATTTGCAGCCAAAGTTTTTGATCATTTTTCAAACATTTTTAGGGCGTTTGGACTCCTGAAGGGGAAACTGTTAAAATACCTGTAGCTATTAAGGTGTTGCGGGAGAACACCTCTCCAAAGGCCAACAAAGAAATCCTGGATGTGAGTAAACACTCTGCAAACACCTTCATAGGCACAGCTCGCTAGAGTCCAGTTCACTGTTCTTTTATCCCCCCCCCCATAGGAGGCCTATGTGATGGCGGGGGTCACCAGCCCCTACGTCTGTCGCCTTCTGGGAATTTGTCTGACCTCCACCGTGCAGCTGGTCACTCAGCTGATGCCGTACGGCTGTCTCCTGGATTACGTCCGGGAGAACAAGGACTGCATCGGTTCGCAGTTTCTCCTGAACTGGTGTGTCCAGATCGCTAAGGTACAAAGCGAGGAAACGGACAGTTTAGGTGCTTCCTGTTCTCACAGCTGCTGTGTGGCGTCACGAGTCTGTGTTTGTCTGAAGGGCATGAGTTACCTGGAGGACATCCGGTTGGTCCACAGAGATCTGGCCGCCCGCAACGTTCTGGTAAAGAACCCGAACCACGTGAAGATCACGGACTTTGGTCTGGCCCGTCTGCTCGATATAGACGAGACCGAGTATCATGCTGATGGAGGGAAGGTAAAACAAACACGTGTGTGTGTGTGGAAAAAACAGCAGTATCTGTTAAAATACACTGATACAAACAAGATAATGTTGGTATAAAATCAATCTGGAAGTAATTGATTACTGGCTGTTTTCTACCTGTTTTCTCTACTGTCTTTGCCTTTTTACATCCAGTCACAAGATTGCTTCTACCAAGTTGGGTCAATTAAAATTGGCTGAAGTGTTGTGTGCAATAAAAATAACCTTTTTTTTCCCACAGCCCTTCAATCAAAACCTGACACTTTTTTAATGAACAAAATGGTCTAAAAGACCCAAAATGCCAGGTTTTTAAGTTTGAAGCTGATTTGGATTGCTTAAAATAAAGACGTGCATTCAAGCAGCCGCTTCCGATGAAAAGTCAATATAAAGGATATTGACTATTGTCTGTGGAAACAGGCGTAAGTTTCTACAACTGTTTTCAGGCTTCATGTTTTAAACGCCCGTCCATTGAACACGTTGAAAGTTAAACCAGGTTGAACTTGAGCGACGTATGGATGGTATTCCTTTTAATTCCCGGAAGTGCCAGCCGTTTGAAAATAGATCATGCTGGAGAAATAATAATTTGTTTTTTGCCCGACTGGAATGATATGACGCCAAGTCTTTCATTTCACACCAAGCCTCTTCCAGCTGTAGGTGGTGGACTAGTAAACGGTAGAAAAAGCCCCTCCCTGCTTGTCCAGTGTGAACAACATGAGCTAAACATTTAGCGCGTGCTTCAATGCACACACCCAGTGTGTACGTAGCTTCATAGTTTCTTCACTTCTATGTTTAAAGTGGTGTTTCCGTATTTCCAGGTACCCATTAAATGGATGGCTTTGGAGTCAATAATGCACAGAAGGTTCACTCATCAGAGCGACGTGTGGAGCTACGGTCAGACTCACTTCTTCCAGTTTTAATGACAATGTTCACAGAAAGGAAATCCTACATTTGATTTAATTGGATTTTTATTTATTTCAAGCATTAAAAATAATGCAGTAGTACCAGCAAAACATTATAAAATATATCAAACCCATTTCAGATATCAAGTAATTTATTCATTAGACAATTAACAAAGATGAAAGAAGATTATGCCATTTTCTTGACATTTTAATTACTCATGATCAAAATAGATTGTTTTTGCAGGATTGCATACAGCACATACACAGATAAATTAAATATAATGAATATCAAATAAAGTTAAGTAGTGTTATTTTTATTGTTATTAATATACAAATTCTGAAATGATAGGAGTGACTGTTTGGGAGCTAATGACCTTTGGATCAAAGCCTTATGACACGATCCCAGCAAGGAAAATTCCTGATGTCCTCGAGGGGGGAGAGCGTCTTCCTCAGCCCCCCATCTGCACCATCGACGTCTACATGATAATGGTCAAATGTACGTCCTTTAATGTTTTATATCATGAATTTTGTTTTTTCTCAACTTTTCTGCTTGTTTCGGTGTCCCGTCACTGAGATTTTTTTTATTTTTGTAATATTTTCATGTAAGGTTGGATGATCGATCCGGACAGCAGGCCCAAGTTCAAAGAACTGGTCCAGGAGTTTACCGCCATGGCTAGAGATCCACCTCGCTATTTAGTCATTAAGGTGTGTTCTCACAGAAATGATGGGGTGGATTTACAGTCATTTACAGCTCATCCAAGAAGATTATTGCTTAAGAAGCATTTCTGAATTCAAATCTTTGCCAGCTCTAAGAAGAAGTAGATATCTGTGCCAACCCGGTTCAAGCCGAGTCATGCCTTCCTCATTCCTGGTGGGTTTTCTTCCTCCGTCTTGTAGAACGACGAACACATGAGCACCAGCAATCCAGTGGACAGCCGCTTTTATAGGATGCTTCTGGAGGAGGGGGATAACATGGGGGAAATGATGGACGCGGAGGATTACCTGGTGCCCCAGCCAAACCTCTTCCCACGCACGAACGGAGACGAGCATCAGGCCAACGGGCCGTCCAGGCGCCAGTCACACAGGGTCAGTGCAGGGGCGCCTGCTTTCTGGTTCATTTTAGACTCACTTTAGTCTGACATCTGGATTTTTAAAGCTGGTTGATATAAAGCATGAATTCTGCTTTTTCTTTTTTTTTTTAAATAAAACATTTTACAGGTTTCAACAAACCTTAAAAAAATTGGTATCTTTTGCTGTGTACAAAGTCAAATAAATTTAAAAAAAACTGACTGGGGAAACAAAAACCATCCCTGCTTCTGAAAATGTCTCCTTTCTTTGGCTTTTCTACAGCAAAGCAGAGATCATGATTTAGAGGCGGAAACCTCGCTGACCGTTGGTCCTCAGAGTATGTACTCCTCGGCGGGAACGCTCATCCGCAGCCAGTATCCTGCCTCGCAGGTGGGCACCAGCGCCACAAACGGCGCATGGCCGCCGTACCCTGTTCTGGCCCGCAGCACGTCAGCAGGGGGCCAGTCGGACTCTGTTTTCCTGGACGCGGTTCCGGACGGCCTCGCCGTTTCCCCGCTCTCCCCGGGGCGCTACTGCAAAGATCCCACCCATCCCAGCGAAGGCCAGGACCTGGAAATTGGCGGGCTAAACGGTTTTCAGCCCCACCCCCATCACACACTGCCCAGGCGGACTCGTATCAATAATCCCAACTGCGCTCCGCCAGGTGAGTGCTGTTTCTTTCTCAGCTGAAAGTAGAGATTTATGACTTGAAAACCTTTTTCAAACTCAAATCTCTCCCCTTAGAATATGTGAATCAGGACGTTCCGGATTTTAAGCCGGGGATTTCCGAGCGACCCACCACACTTCCACGCAAAGGCCGCAAAGCAGACAGACTCTTGCCTAACGGTCTGAGCTCTGGCCACAGTGTGGAGAACCCCGGCTACCTGGTTCCTGTCAGTTCTCCCGCCTTTGATAATCCATACTACCTGGACCTGGAGTCCAAATCTGACCCTGAAGCTGGGGTGGCAGATGCCAGTCCCACGCTTGAAAGCAATGGCAGAGTTCCCAAGCAAGTCAACGGGTTTGTGACTCCCACTGCAGAAAATCCCGAGTATCTTGGACTAACAGACACCTGGAGTGGACATACTTGAGAGGAAGGACTGGAGAAAGGAAGATGAACATTTTGTGACAGAAATGAGCCAGATTTGTGTAAAACTGAAACAGAATGGGCTCATTGTTGCCAAACAGAAGAACCAGAGTCCAAACCATTGAAGGCTTTCCTTCAAAAGTCATCACTGACTCAACACAATGTAGCATTAATAGTGTCTGTGGCACTATGTATTCCTGTCACTCTTTCAAACAAGCAGTGCCAAAAAGCAGTTTACGTCTTGTGTAAATGACTCCACAAACGAGGCTTTTGTGAAAATATAAGAAGCGTCTGATTACTATAGAATCAACAGATTCTTGCATTCAGGTTTTTTATTTTTTTTTATTTAGTCTTTATTCTGTTCTGTTGCAGTTTGAAAAAACATGTCCACTTTGTCAAAGTGAACCATCGTGTGCATTCAGGCAGATATTTTGTATTCTGGTCACTTTCTCCCAGACCTTACGGGGGTCTTCAAAACTGTCAAGGCCAAATTGTTTTAAACAGAGAAAGGCCCTGCTGCCCATCTGGGCTATGAACACACAACCGTCGCAGAAGAAAAGGCCTTCGACTGTCTATGTCCACACCTGCAGCCATTTTTTGGTACATGAAATCAATTGAGATAAATTTGCAGATTTTATAAGCAGCATCTTTGTGTCAAATGTGATTCAAAGGAGACAAAAGCATCACACCGCTCTGTTCAGATGATCAATGCAAAGAATCCAGGGATCCCAGTTAATAATCAACGGTTCCTTGACGTCTCTTTCATGTGTGAGGCTGGGGAATGTTCAATGGAGCCATTGTCCGACCTCTGTGAACTCTTCTCACTGGCGTTTCCCTGATAATGAAAGCAGCACAGAGCTGTCTGGGGGTTTCAAACCCACAGATAATCCAGACAAACACTACAGAGTGTGAACCTTGTAAACTTCTGTGCGTCAGAAGTCAAAAACGCAAATGAAAATGTGCTCAAATTCCTCTCATGTCTGTTTGATAAACATCTTTTCTCGATGTTTTTATACGGGTTTTAGACATTTATGTTCCACAAAAGCAATCTTTAAATATATATATATATATATATATATATATATATATATATATATATATATATATATATATATATATATATATATATATCTATATCTTAAATATAAACATCAAAAGTGTTGTTTGTTTGGTTCAAGCAGGATTTTATTTGTAAAAATTTACTTTGTAACTTGTAATATTATTTGAGATTTTTTTAAGGGTTTCATTTTAATGTACAGGCAACAAACTCCCACTTGAACAGATTTCTAATTTAATTTAAAATATGATAATGTGGCATTTTGTCTTTTATTTGTCCATTCCACATAAAGGAAGTACCACTCCTTGGCCAAACTGACAATTATTAAGGGAATCTCACAAAGTCTTGTAATGAGAAGATGATCATTTCCAGATATTGTGAAATCATGGATTATACTCTGACCTAACCAAACATCCTCTTCTGAGCGGTCTTTGTTCTCCGTGTTCAAAATGTAAACTTTTGAACTCTCAGTTTTGCTGAAAGTCCTGTTGTATTCTAAATAGTTCCTAAAGTCAGTAAGAAAGAGAATATTTTTATAAAAGTATTGGGAGAACTGCAAACGCTTTTGTAAAATAAAATCCGTCATCTGCAAGTTGAAGAAAACACTTTTTTGTATTTTCACTGTTTTTTTTATTAGTTTCTCTGGTTTGGGGAATTTGTACATATTGCTTCTTTTTGGTATGTGTTGATTGTGTAAATGTACAGAATATACGTGAAAACAATAAATGTGGTAAATAATTATTGAGGCCACTCCAGTGTTAATTAAAAGCCCACAATTTTATTACAAAAAACAATGTATTTATTATAATTTCTGCATAGACTTGATTTAAGTTTTAACTGTATTCCGAATGAAAAGGAAAGAAAAAAATTCATGTGAACAAACCGGCTTTCCACTCCGTAAATGTGGCATTTTTATGAGCTGTCACTGCCATCTAGTGACAGAGAGTGGAACTGAAACTACAGCTATCACAAGGGAAATGGCTTTAGTTAAAAAATTAATGACTTATTTGACGAAACAGACCAGTTTAATTAGTTTATAAAGCACACATTTCCTGAGATGATGCATATATATAAGTGGAAGAATTTTTTCAACCATTCTGACTTGTCGGTCAACACTTCTTTTGTCTGTTTGGACAATTTAAGAGTTTTAAAAGAGCTTAAAGCAAAATGCAGGGCAATGAAAATATAATTAGTAATGGATTCACATATTGGGGAAGGTTTACTCATTTTTCAAGAATTTTTAAAAAGTATAGATAGATTTAATTGAGACAACAATGGGGAAATTGCTTATGAGCACCTCGTTGCAAATGCTAATACTATAAAAAAAGAATATCATTTCCACGAGATTTAACTTTTTAGTGACAGACATTTATTGAAATACTCTAATGTTCCATACAACTGACACTTGATTTGCTTTTCTTCCTCCTGAAATAGAAAAATGAACAGTCTCACCCTTTTTCTCCAGCAACAAAAAAGAAAGAAAAAGAAATTTTCTTTCTTTTGAACCATATAATTTATTTAAAATTCTTCTAAGACATTGATTATAAAACTTGTAACACAAGATGGGAAATCATTGAACTGTGACTTATTTTTTTCTTTTACAATTTTTAAATAAAACATGTTAAAAAGCAGCTTTCAAATTTTATATAGCCTGTAAGGTGTGGCAAATTTACATTCAAAGATTGATTCAAGGTCACTTCCTAAATTTATTCCATCAAGTTTTTTTTCTACAAAACCTTTTTTTTTTGCATTTATATTATTTATTCATTTACAGGTCGAAAGAACAATAACACAACAATACAAACACAAAAAGAACATTTATTTTAAACAATTTAAAGGCAAAGAAATAAGTACCCCAACTGAAAAAAAATACAACCTAAAACATTCTAATACCCGTATTTTTTACAAACACAAAAAGGGTGAAAGGAGAAATTAAACAAGATTTATACATTTGAATTAAGGCTGGACCTTTTTCCACAATTCTCTTTCAGTTTTGAACATAAATAAAAACAAAGTCTGTCCAAACATAACTGGAGGGATTCTAAGTTCTTACCTGAGAGTCCGATACCAAAAAATGAAACGACCACGAATCAACCTGATGAAGAACAAATGCAAAAGGACTCAAAACTAATCTGAATTTAAAATATATAAAATGAGATGTAAGGAGGGTTTTTCTTTAATTGTCCAATAAAAATGAATCAATAGGTGTGTCAGTCCATGAACAACAGTCAAAGATCCTGATTGGTTCCTGGCAACTACTTTGTTTCCAAACATGATGTCCAGTAAGTTGCCCTGGGCTTCAGGTGACCAGCAGCGATGGGTCTGAAGCGTGTTTCTGCATCTCACACAGTTCTGGGGGCAAGTCCAGGTTCCCTGGCATTGAGGGAAAACGGGGTTTCTCTGTCAGTCTGGAACTGAAGGCGGATTTGACCGACTGTTGAGGCAGCTGAGGGGTTAAGCCCGCATGCATCTCAGTTTCAGGAGTGACCGTCATGGCCATTGTGTCATCAGAGGCTGCAGCCATGTGGACGCCGCTGGATAGGGACTCCTGGGACTTTTTGGAGAATTCAGCATCGGTGTGGTCCAACTTCTGAAGAAAAACGTGGCTTTTTTTTTATAGACATTTGTTCAAATAAATATTGTTGTTTTTTTTCCTTTGGTCTGATTCCATACCTGAGCGGTCTCCATCTTTACTGAGGTCATGGGGTACATGCTGTGCAGCACTGCAGAGCCTGTCTCATAGAGAGATGTAGATTCAGGGAGCAGGGTGGTGGGTGATACAGTGCTGTAAGCTGGGGGTACAGGAGCAATCTGCCTCTGGAGAAGCTGCAGAATAATATTTATGTCTGCTGTCATGCGGGTCTCCAGCCTGCAGAACAGGAGAGAAACTTTTAAAATATATTCAGGACAAAGAAATTATTGATAAATTCCCTTGAAGAAGTTGTTTCCTCCACAAAAGTTTACAAATGTATGTTCTGTAACATACAAACGCTGCATTCATACCTGTTCAGTTGGGAATGTAAGACTTCAAGCCGGAACTGAAGTTCACTGGGCCTTTCTTCTGTGGAAAGTGGGCGGCGGCTTGAATTCCGGACGGAAGAAGATCGGCAGGCGGGATGGGAAAACTGTTGTGACGGCTGATCTGGCCAGTACTGATACACTCCCGGGAAATTTAAGGATGAGGCTGAGAATTAAAAAAACCACTAAAGATGATGCAGAAGTTGATCTTAGACTTCAGTAATTGGAAAAAGGAGGGAAAAGAATGACTTTTTGAGCATAAAACAACGAATCTCTACCATTTTACTTCTATAAAAGGACAAAGTGTGGAGCATGACTGTAGAAAGGCAGTCGTCTATTAACTTGAGTTGAAATATTATTCTGTATTTGTGGCTTCAGTCAAAAAAGACTTAAATATTTAGATCTTGAAAATGCTAAAAAATGTTGCAGCAAACCTCCTAGAAACGTTATCATTAATGAAAGTTTTAGCTTGTTTTGTACCCTGATGACCCTGGACCGTATCCCTCCCCAACGAGGCTTCACTCAGGGGTATGAGCTGCACAGCAGAAGGGGAGTAGTCCTGTTTGGCATCTTCTGTGGGGTAACGCTCAATTCTGGCGTTGTGTGCCACAGGGGCCGCCATGTTTTCACTTGACCGAGAGCATGAAGATCCGCTGGTCCAGAGGTCGTCCCAGGCGGCCTGGGGTGTGCGACGGCAGGACTGGAGGGGGTTCGAGTCTTCATGGTCGATTCCCTCTGTTCAAAGACACATAAAGGCCACTTTGGACTCTCTGGGTGCCAGAGTATTTGAATTACTGACAATTATGGGTCAATTTGACACCATTTTAATCAAAATAAATCTTCTCACCTGGTCTTATTCGACAGTCTAGAGTGTGGACTCTGTGTCTGTCTTTGTGGCGATACCCGCAGTCGTCCCCAGAATCATCAGTTGTTGTTACTTGTGGTGCTTGATCAGCCTGATAAATAGCATGCTAACAAAATCATTTCAGCAAAAACAATGACAACACCACAGGACAAATGCATTTTTCCTCTAAACAAGCCGCCTACGCACATCATGCAGGTCAAAGGTGATCTGCAGATTCTTCCAGAACTTGTCAGCGAAGTTCGGATAGATTTCCAGGACCTCGAGCAGGGCCTCTCTTGGGATACGGTGCAGGTCACAGTACGTGATGGTGTGCACGTCTGCATTGGAACGTCCAGGTTCATCGTACAGGTAAATCAGTTCCCCAAAGATGTCGTTCTGTCCTGCAGAAAAGATGAAATGCTCCAAAGATAAAGAATTTCTTGAGTCCTCCAGAGTCTAACCACTTTAACCAAAATAATTAAATCTATGTACCTAGTATGGCTACTACAACATCATCTCGCATGACCTGAATGGAACCCCGTGAGATGAAGAAGAGAGAGTCCAGGACATCTCCACAGTGGATCAGGGTGTCTCGTGGAGGGGCGTGGACCGTCTTGATCCTGAAAGCTAAAGCCCGCAGACACGCCTGACTTCCTCCACGGAAAGCCTTGCAGTTCTGCAGCAGGGAGCGGTTCAGGTGCAAACAGATCTCTGCCTGCAGAGACTCTGGAAAGCCCTTCAGGACCTGAATGAATGATTACGAAGAGTTAGAAAGACTTGGACTCAACTTTATTGCTCCAGAAGGAAATGCTGTTTTGAAACTCACAGCATTCATGTCGATGCCGTTTGTGTACGACCAGGCATGCTGGAAGTACTCCTCCAGCCGTTGGCGCAGGCCGCCCGGAATTTGGTGGAAGCGGATGAACTCCTTGACCCGGAGCAGTTGGGTGTGGTAGCGGGTTGTGCCGGAGTACAGACGCTGGATGATGGCGGACACATTCCCAAAAATGCTGGCATACATGAGGGCTGAACATGAGGAGAGACAGAGGAAAAGGAAAGAATGAAAGAAAAGGTCTTTTTGTCCTTCAAGATCAAATTTTTGCCAACTAAACCGACTTTTTTTCTAGAATTTGCAGAGAAGTTTCAACAGTAAGAAAACCAGAAAGCTGTAACATAGATTTGAAGTTACCAGATAGTTGTGAGGGGGAAATGAAAATACCAAAATAAACACACTTCTGATAAATCTATTGTTTCTAGACGGAACCAGATTTCTATGTTTTAAGTTTTACCTCCAAAAATTAGGCAGCAACTTAATTTTTTTATCAGGGCAACATTTTTGTCGATGTTTTATACTGATAAAACATTTAAAAAATATAGTTATAAATTAACTCAGAGGAAGAACGTGAATAAAAATGGCTTAAAAAAAGGTAAAAATGGAGAAATACAAAAATGAAAACATTCAAAGAGCTGTATTATACTTAGATACTACATTTAATTTTGACTGTTTTTCCTCTTAAACTTTTCTTCTTTTTTAGGGGTTTTGATCAACTCACATCCAATGACCATGACGCAGATGGAGAATATCTTCTCGGAGTTGGTGTTTGGAGACACGTTACCAAACCCCACGCTCGTCAAACTGCTCAAAGTGAAGTACAGAGCTGTGACATATTTGTCTTTGACTGACGGACCAGAGGTGGAGTCGGTTTCATTGTACACCTTCCCGAGTTGTTCCGCCAGGTTGTCCAGCCAGCCATTGTCAGTGTAAGGCCTCTCCACGAAGCCGATGGCGTACCAGATGCAGGCGAGCCAATGGGCGATGAGCACAAAGGTGCACATGAGCAAGAAGAGGACGGCGGCTCCATACTCAGAGTAGCGGTCCAACTTCCTCGCCACCCGGACCAATCTGAGCAGCCGAGCTGTTTTCAGCAGACTAGTTAGAGTTGCCATCTTTGGTATCCAGAAACAAAAAGATTGGATTTAGATTTATTTCGAACATATGAAAAGACAAGAAGAACAATACAAAATAGTCCAATAAAATAATAATAATTTAAAAAATAAATATGAATTCACGTTTGTAAAAGGGAATAGGCAGAAGCCAATGCTTATTCTCATATTAGTCCATGATATTCCATATAAATATATTTTCTTTTCCAAAATCAACATTTCACTGTAAATACTTGATTGTTTCATAATCTAAATAAAAAAAAAAAAAAATTTCTAAATGTAATTTTTCTGCAGGGGCTACAGGGTGAAATGAACAACAACTAGGATGCTTACTTCATCAGAGCCAGACCTGACAATGAGCAGGTCAAAGGGGACGGCTGCAAACAGGTCGATAGGAAACCAGCATTTGATGTAATGCTTGGCTATCCGGCCCGGCTGCGTCACCACCTCGTCGTTGTTGTCCACGTACGTCGTGCGAAAATTAATGACAATGTCCACAATAAACAGCACGTCCACCAAGAGGTCCGCCACATTCAGAGGGTTGCACGTGTATCCACAGCTCATTTGGCGGATGTCCCCGTGTTCATCCAGGAGGAAAGCGGCCGAGTAAGGAGTGAAAACGGCTGTGTAGAGGACCAGGAGGAGAATAATCCAGTCCCAAAAGGCCTTGAAGGGGCTGTAGTGAAGCAAAATCCACCAGGTTGTCTCCGGCACCTGGAGTTTGTATTCAGGAAGCACATCCGACTCCAAAGAAAGCACCTGAAAAAAAGAAAAAAACATCTGTAAACAGTGAAAAAACAAGTTTTAATTATGACTTAGCTGAAAATACAATTTGATTCCAGCAAACTGACCTTTCTGGAAGACATCCTGTTTTGAGGATGCTCTTGATGAAAGCGGTTTGCTCTGGTTTTGTAACCTTGCAGGTCAAACAAGTGTGTGACCGTGCTGTCGGTAATGACTCGCAGCAGAAGAAAAGGGTTCCCAAAAATCATAGCATGACAAAGAGTCCAGTGATAATGCATTAAGCATCCCACAGCCGAGTTCGTGTCCCGCCATGGCCACTATGAGGTCACACACCGCCTCGAAATGAATGTTTACCGCCCTGAATCTGAATAAGGACATTGACCGCCCTCACTGACAACAGTATTAGATGTAAAGATCCATATGACGGATAAATAGATGGGCAGTTTGACAGGAACTGCCAGGTCACATTTTGAAGCAACATGTATTTCAGAGCGTGCACTGATGCAGAGCACTGAGCCCCGGGGTTGCAGCAGCAACCTCATACCGGAATTGAACTTTCACTCAATGTATTGATCTTTTTTTTTAACTCTTGATAAAAACAGCCAGCCATCAAATGGTACACAGTTTTTTTTTTTCCCATGAGCAGCTGCCAGTCTCTTGAAACGTGAATAATGAAGAACTTTATCAGGAAAAATGGACCCAGAAACGGCACCAACGCTGGGTTTTCAGCTCTTTACCTGAGTGACTTTCTCTGTGACGTTCTGAGGACGCTCCTTCGTGTTGCAGGGGCTGCGCAGCTCCATCCTGGGTGTTGAAAGTGAACCTCTTTCAGCTGATTCCCCACACTTCATAAGGTCAGAGTCAGACATGGAGCTCTGCGGGTTGCTGCAGACAGTTAAAAATCGTCAGCTTTTCACATTTTTTTTAAATTAAATTTGAATGTACTACTCAATTAAACTGAAAATGAAGCTTCAGTAAGGCTGTCACTGACATAAAAAAACTAATTTTTAATTTTAAAATGCACCTAACATAAATTAGGCTGAGAAAAAAATAGATCATCTTGGATTTTTCAGAAGTGAAAAAACAGCATACCTGAATCTGCAAGCAGAAAGTCAGACCTTTGTTTACCTCCACCACCTGTAGATCATTTCAAGTTATTTGTTCCTTTTTAATAAAAAAAACAACAACTTGTTCACAGTTTATGGTAGCCAAAACAAAGCTCTCCTCCTGTCCCTGAGTGGTGTTGATGCTAGTAACCCTCCACCCTGGCGTGGGGCAGAGAGCTGCCCTGCAGGGCGCCAACATCAGAACCTGATCGATGCCGCATTACAGCTGAGAGGAGGCGATCAATGTCAGACAAACCAGAAAGGTCCAACTGAGGCTTTCTGTGATGAAATCATCATATCTGCCTTCTTTAAGGTGGTTGTATTGAGGAGTTAAAATAATAGATAAGAAGTTGATTAAGGGATTTTAAATTTTAAAAGTATTAATTGTGTTTGTAGGTTTTTTTGAATGCAGAGATAAAACCATAAATGTGAGGAAATTAAAGCTTTGGCTTGTTCTAACCCCACTTTATGTTTTTTAATATCATACTTATAAAAGGAACATACTTTATTAGAGGAATAACACTTTGAAATAACTGAAAACGAAGCCTGTTTTTACTCAGGACCATCTGAAGTTTAGAATGGAGCAGTGTGTTTACATAGGAATAACACCAACCCACCATTAGTTTTCCTTCAATATTTAATGTGAAATTTTCAAAAAGATTTTGAGCTTTGAAATTTTTGGACACTTACTTGTAATTTCAATAAATCCTTGGAACATTGTGTACTGTCACAACATTGTGTTGTCCAAACAACAACAAAAAACAACTTTTGGTCACTTTAACCCTTGTGCTATCCTAGGCACTTTAACATTGGGAGATGGGTCATCTAGACCCACTAGACAGTGCGCTGAACCTTTTTTCTTCAATGATTTGTGATCCTCACTGGTGTCCATGGATTACATGAAATCTTTCCACCTTTATCCACCTTTGTCATGGTAGGGGGAACACGTCAATGTAAGGGTGGGATCATCTAAGACAGCACAAGAGTTAAACTCACACAGTTGATGGTGCCACAGTGGTAGGAAATGCTTTTCAACCAAATTAGGATGCTGGGAAATTAAAAGTTCATTAACTGGTATGCTATCATTGAAAAACTGGTTATTTGCATGCACATCACAGCTTTATATTTTTTGCAGCTACACAGTAATAAGGTTTCTCAGAATCCTGTTTTTCCCTACATACTTTTACTAATTGATTGCAGATTCGTCAATTAGGATGTTTGCTTCAGAAATTATTTAAAGGGCAACAAGTAAAAATGACAAATAGCTTCATAAAACAGTACTGCAGCCACAATAAAGATTTGCAAAAATGCGTCACTCTTACCTGTCTGACAGACTTCATGTATGGTAAAGTTTGGAGTAATAGTTTTGTGTAATATTATCAGGTCAAAGCTTCAGTAACAAAGGTTATTTTCAGATTTTATTTGGTTAAAGCTTTTAAAGTGTTTTATTGTAAACATTTGTAAAAGTCCCACTTCAGCTTTCTTTTGTTCTGAGTTCAAAGCGTTCTCTGTTGACTTTTAACTATGATTGCGCCAAAATAAAAGCCTGTGTTATTTTATAAGACAGTTTCTGCAGAGCGGCAGTAGATCATTAGAAATGTAAGCTGTGGGCGCCCCCGCCCCCCTTCCCTTCCTGTTGCTCTGTTCAGGCAACTGTTCTGTTCTGTTACGGCTCTGTTAAAGCAGAGCCTACCGTTGTTTCAACCTAACAAATGCGATGTTTTTCAAACTGCCTTGTTTTTGTCTGCTCCTGATTCACAATGGTTTGAATAAAGAAATACTCGGTTTTGAGTTTAATTTTCTTCTCCATCATCAGAAAAATGCCACAAGAACATGACAAAATCACAACATAAATTTTATCAGAGTGGGGCTTTAATACAGTGACATAAAAGTCAACAAAATAATTTTTAGTTATTTATTTTTTTACTTGAAAGTAACTTTGTATCATAACAGACTTTTTAAGACACATTTTACAGATCTGCAGATATATGGAGTCCTATACTGTTCATAATTAATTAGATAAATATGACCTCATGCAAATACACAATCAACCAATTAATCTCTCATAAATATATAAAAAGATCATGAAATTGTGAAAAACCTGCACACTGATTTTAAATGAGCCATTATATTATTCAATATATTTCATTTTGCTTTAGAAACCTGTTCATCATTTTAAAACAGCATCTTAAAATATTCATTTTAATCATGTTGAATATTATAATAAATCTGTCTTTTTTCAGAAGCTTGGATTTCAAAATCAATATTTTCCAAAGTATCTTTGTTTTTATTTCACATTGCTGTTTTTCAGAATTACTTATTTATTTCATGATGACCTTTTTTCAGCAGGATGAGTCTGTCTGTCAATCAGTGAAGTGGTTGGGATCTAAACGCACATTGGTTGATCCCTGGAAATCGACTCATATTCCTAGATACTTGCTCTGTGGTGTACCAGACAGAGAGATGACATATTTCAGCGATATCTGCACGGCTTTGCTGACATTAAAAGATCAAATAGAGACAAACTGTCTGCTGCAGAAGATGCAAACATGGACCACTCCATCTTTGTAGTTTGAGGGTTTGTGTTGACCAAACCACAGAGGAGCTCCGGTCGTCCACATCTTGAAGTCCCCCGTTGAAACACTCCGACTCTCGTTCTCACGCCATTTGCTCAGAGAGGGTTTATAAAAGAACCAGTCTCTGTTCTTTGTGTGCGGCCGTGGTGCAGTGGTAGGGCGGTCAACCCACGATCATAGGATTCCAGGTTCGATTCCCGCCTTGCACGCCCATGTGTCGAAGTGTCCTTGGGCAAGACACTGAACCCCACCTTGCCTCTGGTGGGAGGCTGGCACCAGTGTTCGGCAGCGGAGCCGCCATCAGTGTGTGAATGTGTGTGTGCATGGGTGAATGGCACTGTGACTGTAAAGCCCTTTGGGCCTTCATAAGAAGGTAGAAAGCACTATATAAGTATACGCCATTCACCATTCTTTTGGAGGAAACCTTTTTTTATTATTACTTTTCCGGCAAACTGAGTAACACACCCTTAACTTGCGCTCACACTCTTGCGCTGCACGTTCTGATAGAGATGGAAAAACCGCTGAGACGGCCATCATCGAGACGTAGCAGGAGCTGAAGCAGAGACTCTCTGGGATGATCTCATTAACTCAAACATGGAAACATTGTTATCATGTAGAACTATTCAAAATAAATACACCTGATCTCTTAACAGTATCCGTGTGCATTGTGCATCCATGCATTGTAAGTGAGATAAACACAGACACCGCTTCATGTGGCTATCAGGCTAAAAACATTAGCTGGTAGCTCCTCCCACATGCGGCATGGTGTGTTCATGAAACTCCAGCTCATAGAAGCTTAGTGGAACTCCAACAGCCACCCAGCTTAACTTAGACGACTACTATATGTTCATGAGAAAATGAAAACTGCCAAACTGACCACAAAATCACCCGAATTATGCACACTCTCCCAAAGCCATTTTTATCTGCAAATTTAGAACCAAAACCGTCATTTCTGGCAACACTGTGGATGTGTTGTGGTGCATACTCCCCCTAGTGTTGAGGTGGGTGCATTGCGACGTCACGTTTGCTGAAGCGTCTTCGATCGATGTAGTTGTGCTTATGTCTGAGTAAAGGAGTAACCAATCACAAAAGTGTCTCCACTTTGTCTGGTTTGATTGACTGACAGACTCATTCTGCTGGAAAAGCTAATCATGAAATAAATAAGTCATTCTGAAAAACCGCAACATGAAATAAAAACAAAGATACTTTGGAAAATATTGATTTAGAAATCCAAGGTTCTAAAAGACATCGAATTATAATAATATTTAACATGATTAAAATGAATATTTTAAAATGCTGTTTTAAAATAATGACCAGGTTTTTAAAGCAAAAGGAAATATATTGAATTAATATTTAAAATCAGTGAGCAGCTTTTTCAAAATTTCATGATCTTTTTATATATTTATGAGAAATTTAATGGTTGATTGTGTCATTGCATCAGGTCATATTTATTTATTTAATTATGAACAGTTTAGGACTCCATACAGATAACTGTTTCATCTAATAAACTTCCCTTATAACTTCTTAGTGGCAAATGCGTCCATGTTTTGTGCAGGTTTGGCATTACAACCATTGCACGGTGCATTTTTTCTCTCTGCGGTTTTATCAATCTAAGGTATCACTGTTTCATCTGCAGTCCAGTAATTTTCCATGTGGAAATCCCAGCGTTGATGAGAACCCGGGGAACAGCGCTCAGCTGTCGGCCTGGATGTTGTCCCACACACGGACGACATCTGGACAGTCATTGAGAGCTTCTATCAGAGCTGATGCTGCCTCCAGCTGGTCCTCATTCAGAGACGAGTAATTCCGGGGAACAAACTCCAACCCGGAGGATGTGACCGGCAGTTCCTGCCTTTCCAGGGCGACTCGGACTTTGTTCAGATCCGCCACATCACAAATAAACTGATGGAAGAAGAAAACGGGTAAATCTCCCATTGACACCAAATTATACTTGATTTAACAGGAATAATAGAAAATAGTTGTTTTTTAAATGGATTAGTTAACTCTGTCAGGTTAAGTTAGTCCTTTAAACATGTCAACATTTAAAGGACTTTAGCAAAAATATGCCAGATATATTGTTAAATATAGAAAGTATAATCAAACTTTTTTTTGATTCAGCAAAAGACCCTAAGAAAAAACCCTCCGGACCAGGTTTTGTCACCTTCAGAAGTGGCTTCTCCTCCTCGTCCTCAGTTTCTTGGACATCTGCCGCTCCCGATTCGATGGCGAGCTCAAGCGCTTTCTCTGAGGAGATGTTGTGACCCGGCAGCACCACTACTCCACTGCGATTGAAGTTATGCCGGCAGCCATCGGACAGCGTCCCCCTGAGGACACAAGCGGGAAAACAAGTCCTTTCATTCGTTTTCTTCATTTCTGCTCACAAACCCGCCTTTACGATAAATCCATCTACCGCTTTTGGTTGATTTCAGTTAAACAGCTTATTTGCTAAAAAAAAATGAAAGAAGTAAATGGACCAAAAAGGAGGTCATGTGACCCCTTGGGTTAATTTAAAACCCCTTTTTTTGGCTAGTTTGAGGTTGCCATCATCATTTTGTAACACCAATGAACTCTTCCAGAAAGGGGTTCATTAAAATCACAGATGCTGGTTCATTGATCAGCCGTTTGTGCTAAAGATTTACAATGAAAAAAAACATGAAATTGTTTCTTAGAAATTCACCAGCAACGGTGAGGTTACAAGGAGCAGAGGTGATGATGCTGGTAAAAGGATGCTGGGATTGGAGCTAGCAGGAAAGACATCAAGAGGAAGACCAAAGATGTAGAGGACTGAGATAGATGGAAGCATAAAAACTAGACTGGAACGAGTGAGTAAAAGTTAGTTCGGACCCGTTCTTGTTCAGCAGCCGCTTGATTTCCTGATGAGTGCGTGAGTTGTTGTCAGTGAGCACCTCGATGAGCAGCACACATCCACCAGGCCCTCGAGCTTCCAGCATGTGCTGCAATGCCGGCTTAGCCTTTTCCTGTAGACAGGAAGTGAAAAAACGTTAACAAATTAAAGTTATTGAAGGTTGTGAGAATTAACATCACAGGATTTATATTAAGTACATTGTAAGAATTGTTTCACCACCAATCACAAAGAAACATCTTCAGAAGAAGAAAATGATGGCGTATTATTCTGATGTCGCACCCAAACCGTACATAAAGCTCACCTACCACACAAACATACAGGAGTGTGAAAAGTGTCTCCATTTTTAATGTGAAAAAGCCATTTTTCCATTTTCCTCCCTTCACCCAAACTACAACAAAACTAAATACCGCTGGACCATCTGAGGCCTTGGATTTTAATTCAGACACCATACCAGCTCTTCTTTCTCTTTCGGCTTTTCCCATCAGGGGTCGCCACAGCGAAACGACCTCTCAGTCGAGGATGAGTCGCATGGTTAACTTGGCAATGTTTTACGCCGGATGCCCTTCCTGACGCAACCCTCTCAATTTATCCGGGCTTGGGAACGGCACAGAAGCAGAGAAGGGAATAGGGAGCAGCCCGGATTCGAACCCTTGTTTCACGGACAGAAGGCGCCGCAGACCAGCAAGAGCTAAACCGGCTCCAGACACCATTCCAGCTACTATTTAAAAAAAACTTTAATGACATATATGATGTTACATATTTCCCAAAGTAAAAATCTAAAAAATATGAACATTCTGCTAAGAATATTTTCTTAATCAACTGTGTTCTGAAGATACAAACTTCGATGGTTTATATATTTAAAATAAAAATACATACATTTTTCCCCCCATGACAAATCATTCAAACGCAATGCATTGTGGTCTGTATTTGCCGATTTAGTGAGCATTGATACATACTGGTTTTTTGCAGAGACGTCTGGGAAATTTCACAGCACTGGATTTGGGAACGATACATTCAGACAGCTTTACAAAAAGGTGAAATGCACTATCTAGTGCACTAAGTAGTAAACCTGTCCTCCTCAGGCTCCTCTGATATGAATGCTTCTGTCTACCTTCTCCATGTTCACGTTATCAAGCTGAAGCGCACTGAGGTTCTGCAGCAGGTCCACCTCTCTGTGACGTAGGAAGTCCCTCCCATGTGGACGACTTTTAAAAACAACTTTTCTTACTTCTGTCTTTAAATTTGGGTTTGCACTCAAAAGCACAGAATCAGATAGGGGCAAACACTCCCTCCCCCCCCCCCCCCCCCCACACACACACACCTGTGTTGTAAATCTTTAACTTACTGCACTCTTGACTGCAGCATCTATGGATGCCTTGGGCATGTTCTTGCTCCTGCACTGCTCCAGGATGTGTGCAAGGTTTACATTCAGGTCTGGGTTGGATCCTCCTTCTGCAGACAGACGGACAGAATCCATGAGTTCAAGTGAAATAATGACGTCATGTGTCAACAAACTCTACACTCACCCTTTACTGCTATTCTTATCATCATGCCAAACTTCATGAACATCCGTCCCCTCGCTTCATCTTTGGGTCCTTTGATGTGTTTAACCTTTGACCACTTGTTGTGACCTGCACACGACGCGGGGCTCATGCGCAGAAACCTCACCGGACAGGACGACGCGCACGGGGGCCTGGAGGGAAGGGGAGGATCCCAGCGCGGTGACCGGACCGCGGTGGTGGTCAGTGCTCGGGGGTGCAGAGCCCGGAGAGCCCTCAGCAGCGGCAGCCCCGCCATGCCCTTCACCCACAAACACACAACAGCTGATAAACGCACGTGGCGCACGCGCTGCGCTCAGCAGCTGCGCCGTGAATTTACGTCTCACCGCCAGCGCCTTCATGACATCAAAAAAAGGAGCATCGAAGTTTTTAAACTCACAGTTTAGGCAAAACAAGACCACTCGGCTCTTGCTGCTCTTGGGACTTCCTGGTTTCGGTGACGTCACAGTTTGAGCTTTCAAAATAAAAGCTGCTTGGTGTTGCTCAAGCAGCACATTCCAGTCATGACCTCGGAGGCTACTTTTAGAAGGGAGACTTCTTTTTTGGTCCACTTCTTTGTCTAGAAGTCGAACTTTGCACCAATAATACAAGTGGACAATATGGTATCAAAATTGGTTTGTTAAAGCGTAAGTCTATGCATTATTGGGGTAATTTTTATTTTATTTTATTAGCATATGCACTGGGACCCATGGCTGGTTTAATAAGTTACTTTACTTTGTCATAATTAATTTCCTTTTTTTTCAGAGAGTTAATCAATATGCCACCAGGTTTCAGTCTTAAATTTAGTTGATCAGCATCTTGGGTGATGTTACAGATAATTGGAAAGTATTAAATGTTTATGGTGTTTTTCTGATTAGAGGATTAGATAACTGCAATAATCTGTTCTGATGTGTTTACATATTGACAGAAATTGATCCAAAAGCCCTTGTTTACATGTTTGAGTCTTTGACCCCCATGCCGCCTATTGATGCAAGTATGCATCAAACCACATCGTCTCTAAAATAGTTTCTACATAAAAGCAAAATCAGAAGCAATTTTTGTCACAGACGGAAATAAATTCAGGCGTCAGAGTGTTCACCAAATATAGTTGTTTTAATTTTTATTTTGTGTAGAAAAAAACCTGTATGGACGTTGTTTTCTCCCATAAATCAAAGTGATTACGTCCTGATCAATTTAATTAACAATACACATGAAAATCAAACTTGTTATTACATTTTTAAACATATCCAGTCTGGCTTAAAGGAGCCATGCCTAATTTCTTAGAGTTGTCCTTCCAAGATTATAGATCAACAAATGAAATAACATGCCATCCAGAAAGAATGACAGTTGACTTTTACAGGTTTTTGTGTAGTGGACTTTGGATGTTAGATCAAAACATTGATAACAGTGTATTTCAATTTTCAGATTTTTTCTGAAATAAATGTGATTTGATTTACATGGGAATTTTCAGATTGTTGCTGTCATGTTCATTTATTCATTTTTATGTCAGAATGATTTATGAAATAATCTCTAATCATAATTTATTCTTATAAATTATGTAATTTCTAATAATCAGGTAAATTTGGGCGAACACTGCACTCTAGAGACTGGGTAGAATTTCTTCTATAGGTACCAAGTGGAATAGGAGATAATGGCGAGCTCTTTTAAATGATCTTGGTTAGAAAAACGAGAGCTGAAAATTATTTGATTTGATCTTGTTTCTATCAAAGGAGAACCTCTAAAATCCTCTGGCAGAATGGCAAAATCCAAAACTTTAAACCAATCAGGTACTTGAAGGCTAAAAGTTGTAGATGAAGCTAATTAGATTAAAAAAATAAAATCCACTCAAAATAAAATCCATTCCACCTGCAGATCCAAAGGCAAATCATGTATTGTACAGTTTCCAATTTCCTCAGGTCAAAGCATAAAATCACAATTCGTGGATGCTTTTTATGCAGTTCTGAAAGTTGTTGTTTGGTTGATGTTTTCAAGAATTTATTTTATATTTTTCTACATATTTTTGGTGACTCTTTGACTTTTGTAGAAATGAATTGTTAAATGAAATAGAAACATTTTTCACAGCCTAATTACACATGTTTTCTGATTAGGTTTAGTCAAATGTAGATTAACATAATAAAAAAGAGATATTGCTTTGACTTGTTGATATTTTTCTATGAGAAATGTCCTTTAATTAGTCTGGAATTCCACATAAAAAAAGACATTTGTTTTTTTATTGTGTGGTATGGCCTCTGTCTATTTATGATAAAAAGATAGTGCTGCTTTTTATTAGATGCATGCTGCGAGCTATTGTGAGCATCACCATTAAAATACTTCACAGCTTAGAAAGTGGAGCAGAAACCAAAATCATGTCAGCAAACAGACAAATAACAACAGCCGGTGAGCACAAAGAGTTAAGTCCATGAAAGTCATAACCAATCAAGTCCAAGCTTTCCAGAGCCGACAGTCCAGAGAGCTGTAAAAACAGGAGGTTTTATCCTCTCTGCTCCTCTGTCCCCCTCCTCAGCAGACCGATGGCTTCTTCTCCAACTTTGCAGAATGACAGCGGCCACTGAGGGGAACCCTGCATTTAAAAAAATATTGATCTGGATGGCAAAGAGGTGTGCACAAAGAAATGGAGTTCTAGTTAGTCTGAGAGAGAAAAGCAACTACAAAGCATTGATGAGACATTTGATGGAACCACTCCAGGTTATGTCAACACAGCCTGAGGAGGACAAATTGATCTGAGAGTGTGGGAAGTTGTTTGTTGACCTGTTAGCTGCTGTTGGAGAGATGTCATGTTGACAATGCTGATCATTTGCACTTTGGCTCTTTTCCAAAGTTTCAGAAGCATCACTGCCCTGGTAAGTCAACTTTTTTCGTTTGAAATAACTACGTTACCATTTGTTAGGATGTTTTCAATTAATTTGTACTACTTTGAACAATATTTTCTGTGAAATTCATACTTTATGAGTGCTTATTTATTCACAAAGTTAACAGAATGAAAACTTTTTTGCTATTTTTTTATGCTTAAACGTTAGAGTTTGCAGCAGTAAGTACCGGTACATTCTTAATGTAGACTTCTCAAAGAGTTGGTGGTTTTCAGGTCCTAAATATAACATTTTCACACAGCAGCATCACAACTTACACTTTATTATGACACGGAGTCAGAAACAACGCTCCTGTAGGGCTGCGCCTCAAACCAAAGCTGGAAAAATTCAAGCATGAGACACTCTTTGATGACCTGAATGTCAGACTTAGATTTACATCCTTCAGCAATTCACTGTGAAACAAATGCGTTGGAAAAAAATGATGAGATCTGTTTCAAAGAGCTTCATAAATAATGCTACAAAGGGGCAAAATAAAACACAATTTTCATATTATTCAAAATATTTTAATATTTTTATACACAAATTCAATCCATTTCATTCCAAAAATTAAATATTATTTTAACTATTCATTTAAGTGACCAACAGATTACATTGCAGAGTTAATCTGTAAAATACAAGGCTGTAAAACATTTCTCTTCTGAAATGTGTCTAGTACCTTTATTGATTCCGTAGAGGAATTAACCTTGTGCCAAAAAATAAAATACAATTAAAAGTCTGAAGCCTTGTCTTCAGGGCTCATTGCAGAAAATAATAAAACCAGCAATATTGATTTAGACCTAAAAATAAAACCCCCAAAAATCTATCTTAAAAAGACATTTAGATGGTAAAAAGAAAAATCCCATAAAAGCGGCACAGACATACAATAAAAAAATGCTAGGTAACTTAAAAAAGGTAGTAACATTGAGATGTAAATGAAGTTATTAGTACTTGCAGAAAGCCAAAAATGTGATGCAATTAGTATTAAATGCCAAACTAATTAATGTTATGGAAATGATATGGTTTTAAATATGCAAGCAGACAAATTCAAAATGTGACTTTGGGCTTAAAAATATTGTACTTCAAGCAAATGTTTTAGTCCAACTCTCCGAGATCATGTTTAAACTCATGAGCTACAATTTTTAAAAGGGTTATTTAATTTAAAATACAAAAAAGAACTGTCAAAAGAAAGATTTTAAAGTAAACCTTTTTTTTTATTTTTCTTGTTCTTTCTATTTCTAAATTGTGTGGTTCTTTTTCCACATAGACAAAAGACTGAGGACAAATTCAGAAATGACTGAGGAAGGCCTGGAATGTTTTTGTTGAGGTTATCTAGTTCTGGGAGAGTGTTATTTTTGTTATCTTTGTGACGTATTTCATTTACATTCTTCCTTTTTTTTCAGAGATGTTTACACATCTGTTCATTTTGGCATCCTATGCATGTCTCAGATCTGTTGATGCAGCATTTTGCTTTAGTGATGTCAGAGAAAATGGGCAATAAACTTTAATATATATGTTATGTTTGGAAAAAACTTTGGAATAGGACAAAGACAGAGCGAGAGAAGTAAAGTTCAAAACAGCAACAGATTAATTGACTTCAATCCTCTCTATTCATTTTTTGGATCGCTACTTCAACCGTTCTAACCTTTCCCCTTCTCGGAGTCACATGCCATTGACCATTTTTACCTTCGGGCCCCATTTATCTGTATCTTAATCTTCCCTGGGTCGATCGCACATGTCCAGCTCTGACAGACTAACAATCTCAGGAGAAGCCAGCCTGAAAATCACTTAGCATTAAAACGAGGCCCAGTGGAGCCAGATGGATGGGGATTATTTGTTTAGATGGAAACATTGGAGCAAAAAAAAAATATATAGAAAATGTCCCAAAAACAATCAACAGAGTGGCACTATGTCCACCCCACTTAAAATGACAAATTAAGTTCTCGTGACGTTTTGTCTGAGTCTATCATGAAACAACAAGAAATAAAAGCTGTTTAGCATCCTGAATGCTTACGGGAAACAAACGTCCCCTCTGTTGCAGTTTAATATCAAGGCCTACGCCAAGGCTGTTACTTCTCACCTATCAAGTTGCATTAGTCGCTCCATCTGGGATTTCTTTTCAGCTCAGGAAAAGCAGCTGTGAGAAGGAGAATTTGGACCAAGACACGTAAAAAACAAAAACATTTTAACTCCATTATAGCTGCAATATTGGCTTGTTTTTGCATAGTTAATCAACCAAGAACATTTTAGAAAAAATCTTAAGAGGTATAAAAAAATAAAGTCCCACTTTAGTTACCTTTTGATCTATTTTAAAAGCGTTCCCATTGCTCTTTTAATCATGGAGAGTGACTGTAGTTCATTAGAAATTCCCCAGAGTTGTGGGTGGAACTGTTGGCCTGTCCCCATTTCCCATCACCCATCAGTTTACAGGCTCTTTCTGATAGCTTACAACCCCGTACAAACCTAATTACTGCTAAAACAAAAATGGAGAGCAATATTGGGGCTATAGAGTTCTGAGCCAGATGCCAGCCTGGACGAGGAAAACGAAGACGTACATGGATTTAGTTGTCTGCAAGTGAATATCATCCGAATGGAGTGGAGCAGGACGCTTGTGGCCTGCCGATTGTAGCACCAACATCACTGCCACAAGCTTTTTCAAAACTGCGTTTTGTTTGTCTATTCCTGATTTACCACAATTTAAATAAAGAAAAGACTCAGAAATGTAATTATAGGCATCATTTTCTTCATACACGACCTCATTCATGAGAAAAATGCCACAAGAACTTGTTAAAAACACCAAAAACATAGTTTTCATTGGATTAAGAAAGGAACATTGTTTTTGGCTTAGATTATTTAAGCCCCCTGCAGCATTCCACCTCATCACTGTGAGGGGAAAAAAAGAGTTAGCAAGGGATCACCACATTTTGCACCCTTGCACAACTATTTCACAACACCTGGAGGAAGCACATCAGTTCCTTGGGAGTGTTTGTGGTTGATCCATCGCTCAGAAAAAAAATCTGACAGGTTTTAAAGCTTTCTCTAAAAGAGGAAATCCTGCAGATAGAGCTCAAAATGCGATTCATCCGTTAAGTGAGGTCTGAATGATTTGTTTGTTTTATCTGATACTGGCTTCATTGCTCATTCAAGTCTAAAAGGTCTTCATCTCCTCTGCAGATAGACTCTGACGATGTCATCACACGAGATGAGCAGATTTACGTTCTGACCGGGGCTCAGGCCAGGTGTGAAAGGAGCATCCAGACACAAACGGCCATCATTAAAGGTTTGTTCTGATGTGTGTGTGTATTTATTACCTCTGTTGTTTATGCGGCATCAGATAGAAAACTCATCCAATATCCTGCAGACTGTGAATTTTAAAATAGAAGCCCATATCTAAATTGGCCTGTGACGCAGAAGCTCCAAAAGATAAGATGATTTCATGAGATGCCCAAAGAGCTCCAGAACAAAAACAAAGGCTGAAGTGGACATTTTTGATTTTATATGAAAGCAAGACTTATTTCAATCTCTTTATTGTTGGCCCCACGCATAAAACTAAACCCATTTTGCCATTTGCTATCTTGTTTGTTATCTTGTTATTAAAAATCAAATTAAAATACGGTCAACTGCACAAACACAAGTAAAGAAAGCATCTTTAGATAACTTTAGCTTGAACAAACTTCTCGTGTAACCCTTGTGCTGTCCTAGGCACTTTAACTAGACAGTGCGTTGAACCTTTTTTCTTCAATGATTTGTGATCTTCACTGGTGTCCATGGATTACATGAAATCTTTCCACCTTTATCCACCTTTGTCATGTTAGAGAGAACACGTCAATGTAAGGGTGGGGTCATCTAAGATAGCACAAGGGATAAAGGATCATAATTTACATCAACTTGAGACTGTGAACTAATCAGCAAGGCATTAAATCAAGAGACAACTTTTGAGCTTTGCAAACTGTGTCTTTTATGCAGACCATTGTAGGCAGAGATGTCTCCACAGAAGTTAATTTAGAGCAGATTCAAGCTGTAAAACTGTGATTTACTGAATTGCAAATAAGGTCATGAATCAACCTTAAATAACCAAAAAGCCCAATAAAAAAACAGAAATGTAGTGGGGAGGTAGCTGTCTCTGAGAGGCTCTTAAGTAAATTTTTTTCAGTCTAATGTTGTGTTTGTGCATTGTGCCTTCTGTAATTCACTTATAAACATATAGAAATCTGAAATGCAAAACAAATTCACATTATTGCAATGTTTAAGGAATGTGCTCTTCTTGTTTGTTTTGGCGTTCTTTTATGATTACTTGTGGTAGTTTTTGTAGTGCATGACAGGTAATTGTAATAATACAACGAGGTGTATGAATTATATCATAGGTGGTAGGAATATGATCAAATGAACACAGGATCTGCACCTGTTGTTGTCTGTACTGAAACCCTGTTTGCCCTCGTTGCTGAAGAAGGCGACTGCGTCCCAGAGTGGGATGGCATCATCTGCTGGCCTCAGAGCCGGGCGGGTCAGCTGGTGTCGGTTCCTTGTCCAGAGTACATCTACGACTTCAATCACAGAGGTACATGACATCCAGACACCACATGTTCTCAGTGAAGATGCCTCTTTTTGCATGTTAATGTTGTTTTTTATTGGTAAATAATCTGCACTTGGACTGAAAGTGTATTCATAACTTTAAAAATATGTTGAGAACCAGATTATGGCAACTATGTAAAAAAAGTTAAGTAAATCATAATAGGGGTGGGATTACATATATTTGCGTCTTCCAACTCCCTTTCAAGCAATTACTGAAACTCTATTTGACAATTACATTCAATAAAGTCAACATGTGTACTGTATGTGTAAGTACAAATATGTCAATGTATTAACTGGAGCAATTATGATGTCAAAAAGATAAAATATACATTTATGTTATTTATTTTATTATCAGTTTATGATTTCATATCTCAAATAGATTTGATACATTTATGTTTTTATTTTTGTCCCCCCCCCCCCCTTTTTTTGAAATAGCTTGAAACAAACTAATCGATAAAACGTAGTTTGAACTGCTGCCCCGTCTTCTTGTGATTCAGGGCGAGCCTACCGCCAGTGTGATGTCACAGGAAACTGGGAGCTGGTAACCAGTAACAACCACACGTGGGCAAATTACACAGAGTGCACCAGATACCTGACCTCCAACCACAGAAGCCTCCAGGAGGTGCATGAGCATGATCATTGTTAGCAATAAATATAATCTGCAGTCTGCTTATCGGTAATTTCTTATACTGGGGTTTCAAGGACCTAAAGTACATTTTCAGTCTTTCATGCAAAATTGTAAATATTCTGCAAACTTAGCAAAGGATTTTTGCATAATACTAAAACACATGTAATGTGTAACACATATAATATCTGATTATGGATGCTTGTAAAAGTATAAAGCATTGTTTAGAATGATTCACACTAAAAGATCCTGTGTTTTTCTTCCAGAAGGTGTTCAAGCGGCTCCATCTCATGTACACTGTTGGATATTCAATCTCTTTATCATCCCTGTTGGTAGCCGTCTCCATCCTTTGCTATTTCAAGTAAGAAAGAAAAAAAAGTAACTCAAATCATGAAATATTTAGGACTTTTCAAAATAAAGTATGTGAAGTGCTACAAAAGCTTTGATTCTACACAACTACCTTGAAAGAGATTTGCATGTAGAACTGTAAAATATGTCATACATTACAGAAAAATAAACTTCCTGGTTGAATGAACATCAAAATGAAAACAAACTGCAACAGTATATAAGGATCAGCTTTGATCAAATACTTTTCTATAGTAGGATCTAGTCTAAGATTATATCAAAAGCATCTTTCAAATGTTTTCTCATTCTATTTTTGTTTGCCAAATATTTTTTTTTCCCTAGACGTCTCCACTGTACCCGCAATTACATCCACATTCATCTCTTCACGTCCTTCATTTGTCGAGCGGTTAGCATTTTTGTGAAGGACAGTGTGCTCTACTCCATAACTGATGACAGTAAAGCTGAGTTTCCTGCGGAAAGGCAATACACGGTAAAGAACAAAAACGCTTTTCTCTGCACTTGCTAAGATGTTTCAATTTGTTGCATGGACACAATGTGCCATCTTGAAATGTGAAGCTGTAGGAAGCAGCGTGTAGAGCAATACACCTGACACGGTGCTGAAAACTTACATACAGGTGTTATATTTCCATCACTCATAGAAAAACCAACATAACCACTACAGAAATCTTTACTTCTTTCACGGAAACTTAGCTTTTTACCTGGTAAACACTAACCGGACAGTTGGCATTCTCGTTTCTTACCTGAGCTTTTATGATGACAGGTTTCATTTTCCATTAACCTTTGGACAGAGCTGCTATTTCTCCTCTTTTTCAAACTTAATGCATAGTAGAGCCTCTTTATTTTGCAGTGTTCAAACAAAACCTGCACACATACATTGGTTCCCTCCTTGAACAGGTGTTTTGTGTCATCAGGCAGGTTGTAAAGCTGCTGTTACCTTCTTCCTGTACTTCCTGGCAACCAACCATTACTGGATTCTGGCTGAGGGATTGTATCTCCATAGCCTCATCTTCATGGCTCTCCTGTCCGATAAGAACTATCTTTGGGTCCTCACCATCATGGGATGGGGTGAGTTGGACTTCTGCAGGAGAAATTCTCGGGTGTCAGCTCAAATGTTAAAGTCACTTTCCCTTTTTAGGTATTCCAGCTGTTTTTGTGTCTGTTTGGGTTAGTGCACGAGCCTCGCTGGCAGACACGCAGTGAGTCATTCGAGCGATATTCATATTTAGCATTTGAATGTGTTTCCCTGATTTGTTTTATTTGCTGCTTTCAGATGTTGGGACATCAGTGCCGGAAATCTAAAGTGGATCTATCAAGTTCCCATTTTGGCAGGCATTTTTGTAAGGAAAAATAAAGTTGCAACAAAATACAGTTTGACAATTAGAATGTTTTGCTCTTCAACACCTGTCTCTGCAGGTCAATTTTCTTCTTTTCATTAATATTATTCGGGTGTTGGCCTCAAAACTTTGGGAAACGAACACTGGAAAACTGAACCCTCGACAGCAGTACAGGTAGGTTGTTCATTTGCTGTTTAGACAATTAAAACATGAAAACTGACATTAAACAGCTCTCGGTCAAAGCAATCTATTCTATTTCACCAATTTATTTTATGCTACAAAGCGTGTTATCTACAATCTACAAAAAATAAAGTTATTTAAAATAAAGGGAAACACCTAATAATAGGACAAAAGTGGATAACACACGCAATAAGGATTAAAGTCCCATCTCAATCCTCTTTAATCTATTTTAAAATAATTCCCATCGGTCTTTTAACTATGATTATGCCTTCTTAAACCAAAATTTAAAAACCTGTGTCGTTTTCTAGGACATAGTTTTTGCAAAGCGACTTGTGGGCGGGGCTGTTGGAGTAAGCTCTCTCCCTTTCCCATCATCCATCTGTTTACACACTCTACGGCTTGCTTACAGCTCCTTACAACTCAAATGCCCCCCCTTCCCCTCCCCATTGCTGAGAGCTCTCTGTTTCCATACTCTACCACTAGCTTACCCGCAACCTATTACCGCTGCAACAAAAATGGCGAGCAATATTGGGGCTATCCAGTCGCACAGTTATGAGACAGATTTCAGCTCGGACAAGGAAAACAAAGACGCAGAGCAGTGGGCTTGTGGCTTGCCATATTTGCGCCTAGCAGTTTTTTGTCTGTGTTACGGTTAGTCAGAGAAGATAAACCCAGGAGCAGGAAGACTTGAACATGTTCACCAGCTTTCAAAGATTTACTCGAGTCCAAACAAATGATCCAGCATAGACGACGCTCCAACACAAAACACAGAACAAAACTTCAATAGGAAGCAAGATAATTGCAGGCAGCTGTGATCAATCAGGGAGAGACCACAGCTAACCTGCAAAAAAAAAAAAGAACCAAAAAACAACACTGGGGGGCAACCATAACAGTCTGCTCCCAATACACAATCATTTAATAAAGAAATGCTCAAATATATAATTTTGAGCTGAATTATCTTAATATATGTCCTCCATCATGAGAAAAATGTCCCAAGAACGTGTTAAAAAACGTTTTCAGCAGAGTGAGTCTATAGCAGTATTTTTGGCCAAAACAGCGAAAGATCAGAAAAACATAACTAAAGGTTGTTGTGCAAATCAGGTGTATGATACATTTACACAGAAAAAAAGCAAACAAAGGCCTCTTTTGGTGTTGACGTGTTTCATTTTCCTGTTCTCTGCAGGAAGCTCCTGAGGTCCACTCTAGTGCTCATGCCGTTGTTTGGAGTCCACTACATTGTGTTCATGGCTATTCCCTACACTGAGGTGAATGGGCTGCTGTGGCAGGTGCAGATGCATTATGAGATGTTCTTCAACTCTTCCCAGGTCAGAACAAAATGATGTCATATGTGACGCAGCAGTTAGATTGACTCAATTAATTTTCTTAAAGACAAATTTGATTTTTTTTTCCAGGGTTTTTTTGTGGCATTTATCTACTGTTTCTGCAACGGAGAGGTAACAATGCTAAAATATAGTTCAAGCTATAACCTGCATATATTTTTAGGATTTTAAAAAGTGCAAATATGACTGCTTTGATCAGGTGCAGGCAGAGGTGAAGAAGGCCTGGTTAAGGCGTAGCTTGACGCTGGACCTCAAACAGAAAGCCAGGATTACAAGCAGTGGCGGAGGCAGCTGCTACTATGGCGGTATGGTGTCTCACGCCACCACCCACAGCGTCTGCTTGCCTGCTGCCAATCCAAGAGCCTTTGGTGTCACTGGGGGAGCAGGGGGTGTTTCTAGTGGTGGAGATGGATCTGTGGTGAGGTCAACACACCACACCTCTCTTACAGCTTTACATCCGAACTGTTTTCAACCCGGAAACTTAAACCCTCAGGAGGATCCGGCTTTGTGGAAGCCAGAGCGATGTAGGTCAGGGGTTTCTGCCAGAAATGGCAGAGTTATCAGAGGGAATGATGAATGTAAAAGTCATGGAGCAGAAGAGCCAGACGTCTCCTTGTCTTTGAAGGAGATAGAGACACCCATGTAACTGCTACTGGAGAAAACCTTTATTCCAGTGATGCTACTTTGTCTACAAAAACAGGTTTCCGCCTCACTGGATGTTGGGAACACAGTTTGTGCCGCATGAACACTACAGAAGCGCAGAATCGTTTTACTTGCACGGTTAATGTTTTAGCTCAGCTCTCCAGTTGTTTTAACAGGTTAAAAACGTTTTTATTTTAATTTATGTAACTTGTGCAAATGTGACTTTTGAGAAAAATGTGACTAGATAAATGCAGGCGATGCTTGATGTGATGCTGCAGAGAAAATAGTAACGTTTTTGACCACACGCGGGATTGAAACACCTACTTGTATTTCTGTCGGGGAATTTTCCTGGATTTGCTGGGCACAACCTCACACGGCTGTACTTCTTTTCCAAAATAAGACAATGTCAAGTTATTTGTGAAAGAGAAAATGCAGCTACTACAGTTGCCTTAACCGACTTTAAGAGTCAGCTGTGTCTAGACACACTGTCTAGACAAATCTCCCCCTTTGATGTTGTTCTTGTGGTCTAAATGGTCCAATTTATCAGTTTGACAGGACCTCTGAAGGCTGTTGTACAGAAACTGTTTTCCCCTGACCGATTTCTTCATGTAACCTCTGCCCTGAATGCCCTCACAGCACTGTCCAGAATTTCACACACTCCCCCTCAAGCTGTGGCTCCACAGGTTCCTGAACTGTTTTTGGAGACCTGGAGCAAGAGTGACAAACCTACAGCACAAGCTGCCTACATTCACAAGATAAACAGCCAAAAACTACTCTTGTTAAACCTTTTACAATGATTTGAGTGTACAGAAGTGGAGAGGTTTACCATTTCTCTGTGTAAAGTGTAAAAACACATGTGATCATTTCAAAAGTAAGATTGTAAATAAAATAAGTCAGTTTATTCTACACCAGAGTTAATTTCCTTTTTCTTCAGTAGTTGATCTTTGTTGCAACAATATTTTTTTTAAAATCTGTTTGTCCACAGTTACTTTAAAATTTCACTAGCAAATGTAATCTTTCTGCCAAGGTTGAACCCACTACTGATAGAATAAACAGCTCATTTTGGTGAATAGTAAAAAACTACTATCAAATAATACATAATGTAATTTAGCATAGATAAAAAGCAAAACTATTCTGATCTATTTGAAAATGTAATTCACTAAATCTGTTAAACCATAAAACACCTCAGAAGAATCGATACAAAAGCAGGTCAATGGATGAAAATAAAATGTTGCAGGATATAAAACAGCAGATGCCGTTTGAGTGATCACACCTCCGTTGGGTCATCGAAAATCATCGGCCAATGGGCTTTAAGTGTGCACAAGAAATGCTGACTCACGCCCGGCCATGCACGATTACTGGCATTTGAAAAGAAAGATTAAAAGAGGAGGGAAGTGATGGAGGAAATGAGCCATCATGATCACTGTGGTGATGTTATGGAAAATAAATCTTTTGTCTAAAGCACTATGTGTCCAAATGTGGCCCGCCCTGTTATTTTATCTGGCCCATGAGAGCATAAAAGTTTTTTTTATTTCTTAGAATAAAATTTTTTGTTTAGTTGATTATACATTATTTATGTGTAGCTGCTGTTGTAATTAGTCAGTGTGTGCAGGTCTTATGTGTGTAAGACAAATAGTTGTCATCAAACCATCAGTTAGATGCAAAGCTGTGTGCAGCCTTTTTTTTGTAAAATGTTACACGTGTAATACGTGTTCTTTGCGGCTCAGTTTTATGTTTTTTTCTTTATTCACTTGGACAGTTTGATCCTTCATTAATGGAGTTATATGGGTTTTAATAAGCGGACAAAGTTTAAAAGGATTTATGCTAGAGTAACAAACAAACATGTTTTCTATGCAAATGTAATTGTCACTTTAAAAAGTTATGATAAATAATGAGTTTTTTTAACATTAAGGAGTAGTTACATTTATTTTTACATTCAGTTACATGTATAAGTTATATCTGGCCCTTAAAGGACAGCCACTATGCTGATGTAGCCCTCGGTGAAAATGAGTTTGACACCCCTGGTCTAAAGCAACAAAATTGTGGAAAATTAAATTAGGAACTACATTTATTTTCTAAGTATTGATTTAACCCTTTTGCTATCCTATAGGGTCAAGATGTCCATTGACGTGTTCTCCCTACCATGACAAAGGTGGATAAAGGTAGAGATGATTTCATGTAATCCATGGAAACCAGTGAAGATCACAAATCATTGAAGAAAAAAGTTCAGTGCATTGTCTAGTGGGTCTCGATGACCCAACTCCCAACGGTAAAGTGCCTAGGATAGCAGAAGGGTTAAGTATCAAAAAAGCAAAAGAAAATGCAAGTAGGGTTTTCTGGAATAATACATCAATCCAAAAATAGTTTTAGTCCTCAAAAAAGTATGATATAAATGATATAAATAAATAAATAAAAAAGACATCAGGATCTGACTTAGGCATATGTTAGGGGCAGCTGAGGAGAGGATGTCGAGCAGTTGATCAGAGAGTCGCAGGTTTGGTTCCCACTCTGACTGCACATGAGCTAAATTGTCCTTGTGAGTGCAGATGGGTATGCGCTTTGGGCCTTAATAAAGGTAGAATGTACAAGTAATCTGCAAAAAGTAGCATAGTTGAAGTTGAAGCAAGTATACTGTAGACCATGTACATGTAGTGTAGGAAGTATATTGAATTTTCTTCAGACTAATTTGAAACATTTTTAATTCCCAACTTATAGATGGTATATAAAAAAAGTCAGCTGCTGCTTCACTTTTAGTATAGACTAAGAATATTTGTAGTACACTGAAATACTATTTGCTAAGGAATACACTATTTACCACATCATCATATACTCTTATCAGTGCATTCACACCCCTTTGTAGTATCATGTATTTTATACTAGAAGGAGCACTATTTTGGTAAAGAAACAAACCAAGAATGTTTATGTAATCAACTAGTGTAACTAATGTTTTGTTCGTTTTTTAAACATATTCGATATAGAATACTCAAAAGATACAAAAACCCTATAAAAACCCTCCAATTTGTGACTGTTATAGGCTAAGTTTTGCTATAAATAAGATAATATAAATAAAATACTGTCATCATCAGTTTTAATTTATTTTATTTGTCTTTTATTCCATAAAAAAGTAACTGCGATATTACGGAGACACACTTTTTTAACTCCACTTTATTGCACATTACGGAGACACACTTTAAGCGGCCGAGGAAGTGACGTAATCGTTACGTCAGATATTCTGGGGCGCTAACGTCACTGCTCAGGCTGCGAGGCGGCGCGGATGCGTTTTTCTCCTTTAAGCCTTAAAAGTGTCAACAAAAGCACATCCACGGCGTTTTCTGCTCCAAGCTGCGACGCCGCGCTCCCGCCTGGCACCGCCCCTGAAGCGGGCGCGCGGCGCAGCATCCTCCGTGCCGCATCCAGAAGTGGATGAGGAGGTCCGGCAGACAGGGAGGGGTCCTTTCATTTGTGGGCTGCCTCCTCCTGGACGGAGCCCGGTTATGCTCCAGCAGGGATGGCAACGGGAGATGCCTCGAAAAAAGCCTCACCTCGGAACGCGGCGGCGGACAGAAAGAACCTCATCACGGTCTGCAGGTCAGTTTGCGATTGGAAAAGGGTTTGGTTTTTTTAATTATATGTATTTGTTTTCACTTTTCCTGGATTATTAACTATGAATAAAATTAATTTGTTCATGAATGTAAATGTAGCCATTTAATTGTTAAGTTAAGAAGAATTTATCCTTTTGGTAAAATAAAGTCTGTATAAAACACCAATAAATCACTATTGTTGGACCGGCTATTGTCATGGCAACTGCTCAGACACTTCCGGGTTTTCAGTTTTTTCTTTTCTTTAAATTTCAACATACTTTATGGGCAAACACAAACAAAGAGTGAACATAAAAAGCAAAGAACATCAATGCTTGAGGGGAGAAACAAAATATTAAGGTTAGCAAAAAAAGAAAGGTGGTAAAAACTAAGACAATAAGATGTGATGGCATCTTATCACAGTTTTTTAAGACTTTACAAGCACTTCGGAATAATTGATTAGTGTTTTTCTAACGTTAATACACTGAGATAATTGTACCTATACACTGTCTATTTTTCCATTTTATTACATTTTACAAGAACCAGCAGGTTATTTAGTATAAAATCCCTCCTTTTGTCCTTCAATAATAAATGGTATATTCTGTCTGGTTAGGATAGAAGACTGGATGCTTTGTTTTGAGGTCCTTACAAAATATTCTTCAGTAAATACAATAAAGAAATGAATTACCTGTGCTATCAATCCCCACTTTAGTAAAAAAAAAAAAAAAGTATCTGTTTGATGTCTTAATAGTTATAAAAAAATTAACTTCCAAAGAAATTTCTCATTTCTTCCTGTCAGAATAAGAAGGATATTGGTTGATGCGAATTTTAGTTGATCGCTGAGTTAAAATACTGCAGCTAAAGGTCAGAAAACTGAATGTTTATGTTGCAAACAACCAGTTCTACTGGAAAAGGAATTACTTTAAAACTTTGTTAAATTATATCTGTCACTAAAAATGTCCTAGAATTACTTATTCAGTGTTTATGAGGGCCATGGAGTCCTAACAGGCTAAAATTGATGCTTAAAAATAAAGGTTACTTGACCACGCCTTTCTTTAAGTTCCTTAATAGATGTATATTTTCTAAAAAGTAATTTTTTTCGGGCGTCAATTTTATTTTAGAATTTCATTATATTGCAAAAATCGCCTCATTTTTAACACAAATGTGAATTTTGAGATAAAAGTAATACCAAAAAAAATTCACAATTTATTCATCCTTTTATGAGCCTTTGGGGCATTGTATAACTTTATGATTATAATTGTCCATGACGTGAAAAAAAACCCATCACACAGGCTTTTCTGACTGTGCAAGTTTAGGTAATCTCTGTCAGTACAATTTTTTTCCCTCTGCATTGATGGCGTTGCTATGACGACCGTCTTCCCGGAGCAAGGAGTACCTGGCACCCCAGGGAATGAGGGCAGGGAAGCAGTGTGAGGCATAGAAACAAAGTCCTGATTGAAGTTCATGGGTGACAAATCTTCACAGAGGAATTGTGTGTAGACATGCATTTTCTAAAATAATAAAACAAAAAAATATCTATTATTGTAATGTTTGAAAATATGAACATCAGTTACAGATTTAACTACAGGGAAAAAAATTAGATTATCATCATTCAAAGAATCATTCTTTAAGGTTCTTGACATCTATTACACATTTGTTTTTTGCTTTTTTCCTTTCTTAAAATTAGTAGATTACTTTTTAACATAACATTTGTATCATAGCTTTTCATAATTTTTCTTTAAATAAAACTTTTACCACTAGTTTTGAGGCTAAAACCCCAGAGAGTCCGCCAATATATATTTAATGTAGTTTTGGTGGGAACTATTTATTAAAAATATGAATTGGTTTTGTTTATATGTGGCTCTGTAATCACATTTCTTTTCTCTAAAACAGAAAGGGTTCTCACCTAAACTTATACAGTGATAAAAGTGATATAAAGGGGTTGGAATGACCCAAAACAAACAAAATCTCCAGTGTAACAGTCTAAATATAGTTTCATCATTTTGTTGCCTTGACTTCATTGTAACTCCTGTTAAAAATACATATAAAGGTAAGTCACACATCTGTTTTAAAGCCAAATCTGCTTGATATTGCCACTCCTGTCAGGAAGTCAAAGGTGGATTATTTGCTGGAAAATTATCAAACATTAAAGACAAGCTATTGATCATTTCGATTTGATTTATTTTTGGATCCTTTCATGAAAGTACAAAACTACCGCACCACATGGATTTAACAGAACTTGCAAACCTATACAAACTGCAAGACTAGACAAATACTTACACAAAAATACACAAACTGGTAATCTAAGCATGATTGGAAAGAACAGTCACTTGGTTCTTTTTCAGTAAAAGAAGCTGAATAAGGCATTGTTGCCTTTGGAACAATGGAAAGTGAAATCCTTTGACTTACTGGCCTAGATCACCATCAGATGTGCATGCTTTTTTATGTCTTGGTTGTGCATTATACAAAAAGTTTGTCCCAGTTTGTTGTTCTTTGGTCATAAAGCCTCTGTGAGCCCACAGCGATTTTCGGTCCAGGACAAACAACACGTGACTCCTGCTTTGACTCACAAATTCAGTGAATCTTTTAGTGTTTGACAAACATCAAGCAGACAAAGATTTAGTGCCTAAAATAAAATGTAAATAATAAAACATGAACTAAAACAATTTTTTTCGTAATTTTCCTGAATACAAGAGGTCAAAATATTGTTGAACACAGCAAAAACTAAATTTCCTAGGCCTCACCCATTCACATTTGGTATAATTCAAAATGTCCTCTGTAAATACTAAAAGAAGCTAATTTAGTAGTATGCAGTTGGGAAATATTCAGATTTTTTCTCTAAAGAGGAAAAATGTGCAGTGCTGTGTGAAGTTGGCTTCCTCCAACGGTCCAAATACATGCTTCATAGGTTAATTGGTGACTAAAGTGTCGCTAGGTGAGGGATTGTGTGCAACGGACTGGCAACCTGTCCAGGGTGTACCCCTCCCTTGCCCAACAGTAGCCGGGACAGGCTCTGGCAACCCCGTGACCCTAAAAGAGATATAGCTGTTTAGGAAAATGGATGGATGGAATGGTAGTTAATTAGAATGACATGTTTGTTGGCCTCCATCGGTCAGTGTTGACCATGGAGGACGTATCCTAGCTCTCATCTTGGTACATGGATTGTCTGAGATAGCTAAATAAAAAATGAGGTTTTTGCTAAAAGTAACTAAAAAGTGGGACCCTTTCATAGAGCTACTGTTTTGTCTGTGCATCAGATCCTTACAACCGTGAGTGTTTTGATGTCAGGCTGGAGTCATTAAAGCGCTTCAGGAAATCGAGTTACTTCCTGAAAGCTCCCCACCAACGTCTTCCTTTCAGTAAATGGATGACATCAGGTAGGCATGTAGGCCTCAGACTCTACACAGTGGTGCTTAAAGAATGGGAGTTCCCATACCCACAAACACTCACATGCAAAGAATATTTATTTTGTGTCTTTTTCTTTCTGATACAAAAGCTTTTGTTTGGAAAATCTTCAAATCTTTACTCCCACCACCACTTTCTGGTGTTGTTTTAGCTTCTCCACCCGCTGGACCCACATACAGTAAAATTAGATCATTGACATCCAAAATTATGCTGTGAATGCTTTATCTTAAGATAATAGGTGTGTTTAAATGTTCACTTTTCATTTTTCTTCATCTCTTTTACAGGTTTTCTGTTAAGACGCTCTTAGAAAAATACACAGCCGACCCCATTGATGATTCCTCTGAGGAGTTCATCAATTTTGCTGCAATCCTTGAGCACATCCTCAGTCATTGCTTCAAAGGTAATAAACAAAAATGAGAAAACAGACAGACGAAACTCAGTTTGGGCAAATAAATTGTGTTTGTAATCACAAGTGGATTGAGCGGAGCTGCATGCATAGAATAGAGCCTGTTGCCTAGTCCAGTAGAGGCAGCAGTTTGCCCCGGATGCTACATTTGTCCAACCGTTTTGAAAATCCTGCTATTTAAAAGAAAAATGTATTTAAATAACTTCTGTTCCGCTAATTATACTTAATATTTGGCGGCATCTGCGTTTCTTTTCTTGAAAATTCCCTTTTTATTTGGAACTATTTTCTCCCTTTAGGCTCTGGTAGCTGGTTTGATGGTCAGAGGAGTTATTGGGATTATATCCGCCTTGCCTGTGCTAAGGTCCCCAACAGTTGCATCGGTAGCATTGAGAGCATGGAAAACATTAGCACCTCAAGAGCAAAGGCAAGTCTTTGTTTGGTTTTAATATACATGGCGCTTTGGGAGATTTCCTCCATTTATTTCTGCTACTTCTTTATCATCAGGGCCGAGCTTGGATGAGGGTAGCCCTGATGGAGAAGAGGCTGTCTGAGTACATTGGCACAGCTCTGAGGGACAGCAGAACAACGAGGTCAGACAAGTCAGCGCCGTTCTCCAGATATGATCTCTTCCTGATGAATTCCCATCTAACTGCTCTTTCGCTGCACCTCAGGAGGTTTTACTCAGAGGGAGCCATCATGTTGAGGGAAGAGGCCACAGTGCTGACAGGGATGCTAATAGGCCTCGGAGCCATAGATTTTAGGTGGGGATATATATGAATTATTTTTACTAAACATTGTTTTGATGTCTGCAACAGACTGTCCAGGGCTGTACCCCGCCTTTGCCCAACAATAGCTGGGATAGGCTCCAGCAGCCTTGTGACCCTAAAAGGGATTAAAGACCCACTCTGATTATCTTTTTATCTATTTTCAAACTGTTTCCAGTGGTCTTTTAATAATGATTATGTTGTTTTTAGCCAAAACCAAAAAATCTCAGTGGTTTTCTAGGACATTGTTTCAGGAGTTCGCCTCTGAGTTGTAGGAGAGACCGTTGATGTGGTGCGACCCCCCCCCCCCCTACCCTTCTCATTGCTGAGAGCTCTCTGTTTACACTCTCTCCTGCTAGCTTACAGCCCCTCCCAATCCAGGCCTAACACTACTGGTGCAACAAAAATGCAGAGCAATATTGGAGCTATTCAGTCGTACAGTTTTGAGCCAAACGCCACCTCGGATGAGAACAACAAAGACGTACGTTGATCTAGACGTCTGCTAATGGATGCATCAGGATGGAGCAGGAAGCTTGCCCCCCCCCCCCCCCCCCGGTGTATTTTTTATGTAAAATTATGCAATTTTTCAAACAGAATCTTTTCATCTGCTCCTGATTCACAATGGTTTGAAGAGAGAAATACTCAGAAAGGCAACTTTTAAGCTTCATTTTCTTTTTTATAAGTCCTCCTTTGTCAGAAAAGGCCACAACATGTTAAAAACGTTTTCATCAGAGTGGGTCTTAACGCGGATTTGGAAGATAAGTTGATGTTTGGATGTGTGGCTTTAAGGTTAATCAATCTATTTTTTTTTTAGTTTCTGTCTGAAAGGTGAGGCTCTGGATGGGAAATCAGCTGCAGTGATTGACTACACTCCATACTTGAAGTTTACACAGAGGTATGTTCATTGAAGTGAGTTTGAATCCCAGCTGGGGCCTCTTTCATCTGGCACTACAGCATCCCCACACAGCTCAAGAACTAAAAAGTTCAGTTCCTATTTTCTTGTGTTTTTGGACCACTTTAATGGCGTTTATAATATAAAATATTGAAATGGTGGCTTTTGTTGCAGCTATGATTACTTGAGCGATGATGGTGAGGATGAGCGCAGCGTTGACAGCAGCACAAGTGACGACAGCGTCCCTGAACACCCTTACATTCCTCTGGTCACAGAAGAAGAGAGCTGGAGCACAAAGTGTCGCAGGATGGAGCAGAGGTTCAAGATCGTCAATGCTCAGAAGGTGTTTAGTCTCAACCCTACTCAAGTAAAACAAATCATAACTCAACCGTGGTTTTTTGGCTTTATCATCAAAAGGATTGCTGCTTTATGTTGTCAGGGTTACTTAGAGGAACTTGTGCGTCTGCGTGAATCCCAGCTGAAGAACACAGAGATAGAAAACAAGAAGCTGAAGATCCAACTGGAGGAGCAACAGAGCCAGAACCAACGAGAAAAACAGGAATTAGAAGGTGTCATCCTCGAACTTCAGGAGCAACTGTGAGTGGATAAATCAGAGAGACTTTCAGGTGTTCAATATGTGTCTGATCTCTCACAGTTCATTTCAATTCAATTCATATAATTTATAAAACATGCAAAAATCAACATTAAAATGATTTTCTTTATTGGATTATAACAATGTGATATGTAAGTGATGAATTACATAGAAAGGTTTTTAATGTAATTTCCATATAGAGGAATGTAGAACAAAAGGTAAATAACAGCAGATCATACCTACTTTGAGAATTTTTCTTAAAAGTGTTGCTTTTTGTTTTACAATAACCAGCAACCACAGAGGCATGGCACTGATTTTTTTTTAAATTGTTTTTATTTTGTGGTTCCACTTTGGTTTCGGTTTCCTTTTACAGTTTTATTTATTGGTCAATTTATTGGGCCATGTTGTGTTTTTAACAGTTTCAAACCTATAAAGCACTTTGTGTTACTGCTTTATAGATAAAGTTTGAATTTGAATTTGCTCGCCACTGGAATTGGCACACACATAGCCTGACATGAAGCAGGTCAGATCTTTTTTAGCTTGATTGCATTGATCCCATCTATTTAAGAATACATAATAAACAATTGAATCAGAAGTGTTATGGTGGTTAGCAGCAGGACTGGACCTAATTCAAATCCCAAAGGCCCCCCTTTTTGGGGGCGTTTGGATGTTCTCCTTTAGTAGTTTTTACTTCCATAGTCCAAAACATGGGTTGATGGGTGACTATATTTACTGTTAGCAACCAGTATTTGTGTGGTTGACCTTCAGACTGACAGTCTGTTTAGGGTGTCCCCTGCTTTCAGCAGCTTGGATTGAAACCACAAACTCGAGGAGTAAATAATTCATGTATTTGAGAAGAAATAAATTATATTTTTTCTTATTTTTCAGGACAAGTTTGATTCCATGTGACCCTAAACACTTGTCAAAAAACCTCTCAATTCCTCTGGTCAATCAGTGGATAACACCTGAGCCATACAACAGCCAAGACGACATGAAGCTGTTCCGCAGGTTTGACTAAAAAAAAAAAAAGCATTCATTCAGTCCTTCATCAAGTCATTCATTTGTTTAAAATAATATTATAAAGAATACTATACTTGTAATACGCCATAAATATGAGTATGCAAACAGCCAACACCATGAATTAATGCTAAATTTGAATATTGCTTTAACAATGAGCTTTTTATTAGTTTGAAGAATTTTTTGAAATGTATTTTAGTGTCTACTTTCAGTAATTTAACTGTCCTGCCTTTGACTCGTAGAAGGAGTTTCCCAAGTACAGAGCTGCTGCATCTGGAAGTCACCCTGGATTCTGACCCCCAGCGGATGGAGGGGAAGCAGAACGGTGGAGCCTGGAGCACAGGTGACACTGCAGGCTTTGCCCCCTTTTAAAGTCACAACAAACCCCCAAAAAACACCTTTTTATCTCCATTCTCACCTCTCCAGAAAAGGACTATACCCCCTCCATGATGGGCCTGTGTGGGTCCTTGGCTTCACTCCCAAGCTGCAAATCTCTGAGCAGCCTGAAGTCCAGCGAGTGCCTGGTCCACATCAGCACAGAAAACAGTCCTTCCCTGTCTCCCAGCTAGGGGGCGCCAAAGAATCACTGCCAACAGACACTAAGACAATTCAAACAAATGCCCCTAATGAACTGACACTTGCTCTCCTTTTGAATCCTTTTACCTTTAAGCTCCAAGCCTGGCAATGTCTCAACTTACACCTTTAAGCAAAAGTGTAAGAAAAGCTGCTGAGCTGCCTCATGGTATGTTACGAGTTTCTCCTTGAATGCAAACAGCTGGTTTAAGCTTGACTCCTGTTGAACCATATAAAACAGTTTTGTGCATCTGCAGGCACTTGTTGGTCACAGCCATCACTGTAGGAAATAGTTGACTGTCCGCACCCCTTTTTCTTCAACTCTTACCAGTCTCTCTATTCTTCCAGTTGCATAGTACTGACAGAGTGGATGAACTGTTGTGACTTTGTAAAGAGCAGAGTCAACATTTTATTACAATGTTTACTCTAATATGGTGAGAAACGGCAGCAGAGCTGTGTATGGAGATCATTTAGAGAAACAAAAAAGCAGCATTATAACATTTAGGAAAAAATGACCCGTTAGGCCTTATTTAAGCATACTCTAGACTACATAATAGATTATGACACGTGGTTATTTTCTCAAGGTTTGATTGCTGAAATGTGAAGATATAGACAAACCTTACATTAATTGCAGTAAAATGCAATGTGAATTGTGACTATGCAGAATATTTTCTTTCCTTTCCTGCAGACTTGGACTGAAATCTGATGTTTTTTTGCAGGAAGGCTATTGTGAATACGCAACTTAAGTGTGTCTTTGTTTGTCAAATTCCTTCCCTGTTTGTTTTTAATACTCTACTCAAATAAGTCATCGTGTAAGTTGCAATCTGATGTGGCGTTGCTGAAAAGCTGGGAAACATTGTGTCATTTAAACCTGCAATAAAACTGCCTTTTTTAAATGTTAGGTGTTGATTTGCAGTCTGTGTTAAGTCATGCTAACACTGCAGGAATAGTCATTTAAATATTTCCAAAGTGGTGGATTAAAGAAAAATAAATCTGACACTAACGATATTAATGAAGTTCATTCCATTTGTATTTTAATTCTAGGGTTTTTATTTTGGTACAGACTGTAAGTCTCAATTTAACTGAATCTCCTGGATCGATTTATCCAAATTGTCTGGACACAAACTCATGTGTCCATCATTTAATGCCAACCATAGTCAACCCTTTATGTTTTTTAGCAACCTTTCTTTTATAAATTTTAGAATTTGTGCATGTAACCATTTGAGTTTTTCCTTTCTCTTGCAGAATTTTGTGGTACAATGCACATTTCAAATGCACCACATTTGTTTAGACAGTGTTTATGAACTTTTTTTATGTTTAGGTAACATGCTACTTTCTATGAGACAGATAAGTAACCCCCAACGAAGCTTTTTCCCTGCTTTCTCCACGGCCTTTTGTCTTCCCTTTGTGACATAACCTTGTGAGGCAGGACATTGTCTCTCTTCAAATGGGTTTGAAATAGCTCACGTGAGGTCAAAGGTCAGGCTCATTTATTCATTAACACAGACAAATACACAGTGCTAAGCAAACAGTAGCTGAAAGTCCCTCTGCAAATGTTAGAAATGCATTATGTTGGAGATACATACCAGATTGACATACTGTCCAATTAGCTCCCTGGCTGTAAATTGATGGAGGTTGGAGGGTCCTGCTAAATTGTGTTTAGCAGAAAAGCTTTTATTTTGAGTGAAAATGACATTAACTTGTCAATGCAGTGCCACTAGATAGATGAACACTACTTTCAGAATGATCCTCACATGACAAAACAATTTCTCTGACATTCTCATGTACCCCAAATGAACGTGTTATCTTAGCATGGGTGCCAGGTCCTGAGTAAAAGAAGGATATGTTTTGAGTCAGGGTAGCTTTGTTGAGGTTTTTTTTCTTTTCTTTTTTTTTTTTTTTTGCACTGGTCTGGGATCGGCTGTGAAAGTGGTGTCGTGTTATCTTTGCTCTCTTCTCCTGTCCCACCACTGGCACTCCCTTTCTCACAGGGTCAGGACATTTATCTTCCACAATGCACAATGTCTCTCAAATACACACCACCCAAAGTCGCTTCATGGTCCACAGAGATGGTTTGCACTCTCTCAGTTACCAGATCAGAAGAAAATGCTGAAGTAGCATGATGGTAAACCTGAACAAAAAAAGTCTTGTTAAACAGTTTGTATTTAGTTGAATACAATTAGTCAAACAGTGGAAGTAATTCTAGAATTAATGTATTCACTTTGCATACACTTCCTGTTCTCTCCATTTGAAAAATTTCATTGCACTGCTGGCACACCCCAGGGCTACGTGTTGGAAACCATTCAGTTTTTCTTCTGAGTCTTAATACTGACTAAATAACTGACTTGATAGATAAAAACTGATTATCTAGGATTAGGCCTTTAAAGGCTGGATATTTTTACCTCAAAAAAGAGCACCATTCATGCTAGATGATAACTGTCTGTCACATAAGCAAAAACTATCACTTCATATCAAAATTTTTGGTCAACAAAATTATTGATGATTTGCTTATGTTTCATTGTGTTTGAACCTTTGTTTAAAAATTATGTTATTAGAATGCAAGTGTAAAAAGAAAACTTGAAATTAAAAGACAAAACAAAAAACACATTTTCATCAACAATAGTAATAACACGGGTAAAATTTATATATATAGGATCAAAGCTGTAAGATAAATGTATTCTAACTTTTTAATATTGAGTTTAAAGTTAAGTTAGTTCTTTGAAAAAAATTATTTTCTTATGTTGGTGTCTTCACATCAGTTTACGTTCGATGTATATTGGAGGCGGTGACAGAAAAAAATAATGATGGCCCAAATTTGACGGATTGATGCGAGGCTGTCCAATCAAATCAAACTCGGAAGCCACGACAGCCAATCAAAAGTCCGTTTAGGAGTTTGTCCCCACCCTCTCGCATAATAATATCCACTCCAGCGTGGTGGTGGTGGAAGTGTTTGGAGTTTGTCTTTGAACAAGAATAGGGAGTGCATGGACCTTTCCTGGGATCATCAAAAACATTTTCGAGTTCGGGAAAAAGGAAAATCATAATGACGTACTTTTCAAATGTTGTTCGGAAGACGCCGAGTTACACGTTAAAGTGAATGTTTTTTTGAAGGTGGGACTGCTTCCTAGTTCGACAAATATCTCAACATCCTCACAAAGAAACTTTGCTCGCTAGGCTGCTAACTCTGGAACACAACCACGAAAAAAAAAAGTCTCGTGCCGAAGACGTTTTGCAAACCGCTGTCCACCCCAAGTCTAAGAGGCATTTCTCTAAGTTTTTCGACATGTTTTTGTCGGCGACGGTGAACTGAAATTTGTAACGGTTTCGAGTAGTCTTCATCACTGCAGGAGGAGGAAGATTTTTTTTTTTAGCCAGCTACCACCGTCGCCCCCTCACTTCTACCACCAAGCAAGCAGGACCAGCCGCTAGCCTAATTTCAGGTAGTTTGGAGCTAAAAAGTGGTCCCAGATTTGGAGCAGCGAACATGTCTGGACGAAGTGCCCAGGGGAGACCCGCTGCTGGTCTGCTGCCCCTCAAGGCGACCGTTCCCTTCAGGCTGGCCAGCAAACCCAGACCACCGTCCAGCAGCAGCAGGAGGGATGGGAAGTCAGGTATGACACGCACACCTGTAGAGCCACTGGGGTTCAAAGAGAAAAACAGGTTTAAAAACCCAGCTGGAACTTCCGTAGCAGCTTTAGCCATAGAGGCTGCAAACAGGATGTCAACTTCTAGCATTTTTCCATCAATCACCTGCTTTTTTTTCTTTTTTTTTTAAATAAACATTTATCATATTTTATATGTACATTTTAAATGTATTGTGCAACATAAGTTAAAATAATTCTTTAAAAGCCATTTTGGTACATTAATTAAAATACTCAATTGACTTATAGACTTAATTAAATCCTTAAAACTTTGTTTACAAAACACTATGTAGTGTTTTTAATATTTTAATGATTCATTTCATGCTATTATTATTATATTATTCATGTGACATGGTTTCCTGTATGATCACTTCTGCAACAACAAATGCATGTTGTGGCTTTTAAAGTTGAGCTAAGATGCAACATCTATATTCTGTCAAGTTTTTTTTTTTCTTTATTAATCCTCAAAGCTGGAAAAACCAAATCCCACCAGCTGAGCTCAGGCATGAGGCGGACGATGTCCCTGGATGCCATCGTGGGGCCGTACCTTCAGGGACACTGGCCAAAGGAGCCAGAGGGCCCGAGCAGTCAGCCTCGCAAGGATAAATCTACCCAGGTTAGGATCTCAAACAAGTATGAGAGGAATGAATAGAATGCAGCACTATGTCGCAAGTTTACTAATTCCCCATTTAGAAATCATCTATGTGAGTGTTTGCCTTAGGGATGACAGTTGTGTGCAGTTTTTGCAAGGAAGTTACCATAAGACGGAGGTTAGGGTGGTGGGAGTGTCCGATGCCTGCATAGCTATTACAGAGTGTGAACCGCAGCCGTGAAAACAGTCCCTGAAGTCAGCTGACGAGGCTGTTTTGGCTGCACCATCCTCCCTGCTCTCTGTGCAGGCACTCGCCATTGCTCTACAGCTGCCCACATCCTTTCCCCTCTCTGATTCTCAGTTTCTCCTCCTCTATCGCTTTTTCTACGCGTTCGATGAAAAGGCTTTGTTGTGGTTGAAGATTAAACTCTGAATGTGAAACCCTCATCTGCATGAAACGTGTTGTAATATGTGGAAGAAAAAAAAAACCTGCTGTTAGATGTTTGGGGAATGGTGCTTTGGTTTTGCATAAATGCATAAATTGCCTTATTTGTTTGTTTCTTTTGCAGACCCCTGACTCATGGGTGGAGAAATCCCAGAGCAGAAACCGCAACATCCACAAACGTTCAGCATCATGGGGCAGCGCTGAGCATCTGCGTGAGGTAGCTCTTATTGATTCAGTGTTTTGAAAAACCACACTTGCTAAAGTAATTAAAGCTTGTTAATAACAAAAAACCAAAAGCCTTATTATTTTTTTTAAAGAAAAGCAGTGATGTCATCTGCAAAGAAACGTGCCTTATTTTTTGTCCCAATTTCAACTGTTCCCTTAACATGAAAAACTCTTAAAAGTTAAGATATTAAAGTTCAAGGACTGATTGAATGACCTGACCTGTGTTTCATTCCAGATCTCCAAACTAAAACAACACCTGCAGCAGTGCAGCAAGCCTGCTGTCTCTGGGGGGCATGAAAAAGACCGCCAGGGTAGTTATCCTCATGGGAGCTGTAGCCTAGGAGTGACTCAGGTACTTCATTATCAAATAAACACACTCTGAATGCTGTTATGGGAGTGGGGGCTTTCATTGGTGCAAACACCCCCCCCCCCCCCCCCCCCATTCGCATGACTGTATCACAAGCGAGTGATGTCGATGTCTTTGCAGGAAGTGAATAAAATATAACTCTGAAGCAACAGGAAGGTGGCATGTTCATTAGCTCCTCAAAGAAAAGAGCAGTTCTGCTTTTTTAGAACAGCTGTTCCTCCACTCGCTCCATTGGACTGTAGTGGGTTTTTAAATAGTTATAAAAAGAATAGGTTTTAAAGAAGGAGCCTGCAGGACATGAAAATGACTTTTTGTACCACTTGTCATGCATATTGTTGCAGTAATAGAGGTGAAATGAAATGACGTGAAAAATGCCTGTCTCCTCAGCATCAGCCGGTTCCCATGCCCCTCACTCCCCTGTCTACGCTGGTCCCTCCTCTGCGCTGCAGCGTCGAGGGCCTCAACCAGGAGCTGGAGGGCATGTTCATCAGCCAACCTCTACTTCCACAGCACAGGGCAAGTCTCACCTGCACTCCACCCTGCACACATGTGTGAAGAAGCTGTTCAGATCGTTGCGATTAGAAGCAGAGTGAAGAAAAACGCTGTTTGAAAAAGAGCGTTTTTGTGTCGTAGAAAATACGCTGTGCTGGCCTCAAGCTCCCTGCTCCAAGCTCCCAGCAACCTAGAGGGGAAGGGGGGGGTAGCGTTGGTCTATGCTACCGACCCCGCCCTCAACTCTGACTTGAATTTTTTATGATCTCCTGCCGCTCTGTTTAAATCACAACAGTTGTTTAAATTTTGACTAAAAACGACAATCATAATTAAAAGCCCACTGGGAATGATTTTAAAAAATGGATCCAGATATGATACGAAGTGGGTCTTTAAAAAGCTACAGTTGAGCCCTTTTATTGTGTTTTCTCTTTAATGACACAGTGAAACTTGTTTTCTTGACAGTTGCTGGAGATTCCGGACGGGCACCGCGCTCCCGTTCCTTCAAACGGCTCCAGCGGCGGATCGCAGACTGATAGCACCATAACGCCCATTTCTCCATCCTCCACCCCCTCCTCACCCTTCTCCTCTCCCAGCTATGTTTGCACCTCGCTGTCCAACTGTGTGGACACGTATTTGGACACTCAGCAAGGTCAGTTCTCCAGGTTTTATGTCTGTTTCGTATTTAAAAATGACCCTTAACAGTTTTTAAAATAAGCTAAATTTGTCCAAGCCAAACTTGAAGATTCTTTCTGACACGGTTATACCAGTCTTTCTGCCTCTTCTTTTAAATCTAACAATCTTGCCAAATAAAACTTCCTTTTTGTGTATTTATTGTGTAAGCAGGTCAAAGTTGTGCACTCATTTGACAAAGCAACATTTATGTCAGACTTTTGACCCTTTTATAAACTTAAGCATGAGAATGAATGCAGGCATGATGAAGGGAATTGAATGGCTGATCTGTTGCTTCTTTTCTCATAAGGATTTTATTATCATATTTAAAGGGCATTTATCGTATTTTGAGGACTACAAGCCTTAGCAACCAAAAATGCACAATAAAGAAACTTTTCTTTTCTTTTCTTTTGACGAGCGTCAAATTTGCTGCTCATCGTTTGTCCAAATGTGTTTAAAAAAAATTATGCGCTCCAGACGTTTGTGGGAGGAGCTTCTGTCCAGAGTTTTTAGCCTCATTGCTACATGGAAGCATGTACCACATGGAAGACATGGATGATGTTGGGATGTTTATTTTAGAGAGCTGTAGAAAAGCATCTGTGATCACGTCTCCATGTCCGATGATCCATGAGATCATTCAGAGACTGTCCCAGTACGGTGAGCTTCACCATCTACTGCAGAATCTACGTCTGATTGTCGGGCGCTTTCAACGGTACGCCCGTCTCTGTGGACCAGTTTGACGATTTACGGTCCTGCATCAGTCAGATTATGGTAAAAAATAAGAATAGGAATTAAATTAGGAGGGGATCCGTTTGTTGTTGTCTCGATGCAAATAAGAAAAATATCAAAGTTCAGGAGAATGATCAGATTCCCCACCATGTTAGTTTTGGATCGTGTCATCAACACGTCATGGGCCAAAGCTGAGTCCCTGATTGGTTGACGCTTCTTCTTTGCTATAGTTCCGATTTTTGAACCGTGGACGTACAGCAATTCCCAAATCACACAGCGGCGGACAAAAAGCGCTGCTGCCAGACCAATGCGCCTCGCTTAAGGGTAAAAACCGAAAGGACGTCTGATTGTGTCTGTACATTGACTTAACATTGAAACCAGACGCCCCTGACAGACATGCCAAGACGTTTCATCTTTTAAGGCCAATCATAACAGCGGAACAAATAGCAAAAATAGACTGAACATATGCATGCTTTACTAGTGTAACACACTAATACTTATTTATCTTCATGGAACATAGGGTAACCTAGTATAGTAGTGCAACATATGAACAGTATTAAGATAACCATAACATAAAGAACATGCTAAAATCTTAACCAAACTCTTAATGTCCCTTCAAATCTCTAACTCTGTTCACTTCATCATCTTTTGTGTTGCTTTAGAACAATCCTGCCAAGCCTGACATAAGCTTGAGCAGCGCTTCTTCTTCTTCTTCTTCTTCTTCTGCGTTGCTGTCAGTACTAAATACTGAAACACTTCCAGTAGCCCCTAGCAGTTGTAACCGTTTCTTTTTTTCTTTTTAAATCGTGAAAGTTGCACCCTGATTGTAAATGGCACCTCCAGCCAAACTTTGCAAAAAATGCGACTTGTACTCTGAAAAAATACTGTACTTATAAATGGTGTATGCTTCATTATAGCGCAATTTAGCGTCCTGTATGGCCTAAAGTCACAATTTGAGTTTTGATTTAAGGTAATTCCATATGCCAGATGTACTGACGTGGAGCCAAACAAGCCACTTTCCACAAATACTTTCCCAACCAAAAGTCTTACACTTTTTTCATTTTTATTTATATTAATTTTACAATTTGCAGTTACTCTTCCAAAATTATAATATATATTTGCACACACTTTTCATTTATTTTTTTTACCTGAGTAAAATCCTCACTTTTAAATCAGTTGCCAAAAGTTTAACATCTAAGTACCTGAACTTGGGTGTTCAGTCATCTCCATGGCAACAGAGTTTATAAAATGATGTGTGTTTGCATGCAGGCTGCTCTACAAACACGTGAAGGAGCGGTCTGCTCTCAGGAGCTCAATGAATTCTGGCGCTGTTCTACGGCGAGATGCCACCTGGGAGAAGAGTTGGTTGGGAAATTTACACACTACTAAATACTCCACAGTGTCAGTAGAATAAGAAAGGGGAAGTGGTCAGAAAATGACAGCAACTCTGTAAACCGACAGTGAGGTCAATAGAGGCCGGGGTGCAAAGGTCACCAGCTTTCTGTGGAGTTACACACTGCACACTTCCGAAATTTTTATTTGAAAAAGATTATAACTCGAATAGTACATCTTGTCTACATTTCCTCATACATAAACGTAATGTTCAAAGTTGTGGAAAAATGTTTCTCAAAGACGCAAATAAAACCATCAAACTGAAATGAACAGATTCCCAATATAACTTTTTTTTTTTTTAAAAAAAAAAGAAAAAATGTATATCACTCATTTCACCAAATAACACATTAGTTTAGAGTTGAACTATTTTTCTTTTGTACTTGATGCAATGACTATTAAAGTAAATTTAGTTCAAACAACAAGACTGCGCTCTTGTGGCCGATTGGAGGCTTTTTTTCTGTTCCAGAATTGTGTTATTACTGACATCAGTCATCTTCCACCTCAAACTGGAAACTGGTTTTTGATTTATTTTTGGTTCTTTTCTCTTGTTTAATCACCATTAGAGGGTAAAGAGATGTGCTTGCTGTCGCCATCATCCTCTCTGAACGAAGCTGAGCCCTCCCTGCCTCTGCTGATCTCCTCCTCCCCGGGGCCCAACAAAAGTTGCTGCTTTCAGAGAGAGCCTCCTGAAGGATGTGAAAAAGTGAAGGTCTGGGAGGAGATCAGGTATCTTTCATATTTACTAAATGTCTTTACCTTTTATTTAAAGTTGTTTAGAGAGCTTCTTTTTCCTGAAAAATAGAAGCATTTAGGAATAAATTAGACATATTTTTTTAAGAACTTCTGGATACATTTCATAAAAAAATATGTGCAACTTTTGTCCTGATTTGTCATCCCAGCTGAATCTTTTTCCTCCTCATCTTTAGTGCTCCACTCCAGTCCAAGCCCACCCCGGTCTCCTCATGCCCAGACCCAAACAAGGTGAACTTCACCCCCCACGGGGGCTCGGCCTTCTGCCCCGTCAGCCTCCTCAAACCCCTGCTCCCTTCTATGGACCTGCTGTTCCGCAGCCTCGCCGTGTCACCGACGGGCAGCTGCTCCAGCCAGGGCACCAGCTCCTTCCAGGCGGCCTCCTCCGGCAGCCGGGCGTCTCCCTGCGACCCCTCCGTGGGGGAGAGCTCCGGAGAAGGCCTGGCTTTCTGATCACGGCCGCAGAACTTCCTCACGCAGGCGACGACACAGTAAACCGGCAGTGGAGAGGTCTATATTCTTCCTTCAAAAGCATAAATGAAAACGTTTAAATAAATATTTTCGGGGCCTAAAAGGAAAAAAGAAAAAAAAATCAGAAGGACTTTAAAACAGGAGTTTGAGTTTTACAAAAAAAAGTTGTTACACTTCTAAATTTGTCTTGATTTATTCATTATCCAAAGAAATAAGACTGTAGGAAATTTTGTATGAGACGTGAAGCTTTTACATGTGATTTGTGGGATGACCTATTACTGTTCTTTTCTCCAAAGAAGCCAAGTCCGACATGTGTCAATCAAAATACGAGGAGACTCTGTGGAGTAGGAAGAACCTTCTTGAGTTAATTTTAAGTATTCTGAAATATTTATATGCACCTGTCGCTCCTGCGTGACAAATCAGCTGGGTACTTCTTATTTGACTGAAAGAAGAGACGATGAAACCACAGATCAACTTAGGCTGAGTAGCTGAAAACTTCTGGCTTCCTCTCATGCATTCCAAAATTAAAAAAAAAAAAAAATCGATATAATTGCAACATAAAATGAATTTGTGCATGCGTTAGTTCATAGAAAGCCATTATTCCTCCTCGTTTCTAGGTTTTTGCTTGTTTGTAGTTTGAGGTTTTGCAGCCTAGTTGACTACCTAACCAGTTCTAGTGGTGTAGACGTGTCATCTTTATTGTTTGGAACTCAGAAATGTTCGGAAAAGCCGCTGATCACATAGTTTTATTTCTCGTAGACGTGTTTGCACAAATTGAACTGCTACTTATGAGTCGCAATATCTTATTTTTATATATTACTTTTTTTGTACTTCAGTGTACATGGAAGAGTAGTAACATGTATTTTTTCTACGTCTTTTGGATGATCTGCCACATAAGCTAAAGGTCCCGTCTTAGTTTTGTACAGAGTGTTTGTTTGAAGCAGATGTTGCGTCAGATGTTCTATGGGGTGGACATCCATGCACTTCCAGGAGAGGCTTCATATGAGAAGCCTTACTTCCACACAATGTATCTGGTTTTATTGTTTGACTTTTTCTAAAGGGGTGCACGGAGATGAAAAGTTGACCTTTTCATGATCTTCCATTCTTGGTGCACATGTGAAAAGCTGATGGATCGAGACAAACCTTTTTCAGATTATACTCTGTTTCCCTGAGTCTTTTTTTATTATTATCATTAGGCTGGGGATGTGATCTTCTCTCAGGTTCTGTGTTCTGTCCACAAAAAGATTAAAATAAAAATAAATCAGCCGTTGTCTTTATTATTTTGTTTTATAATCATCGAGTCATTTAGTCTCCAGAGTGTGTGGATGGAGCCCTGGACATGACATTAAAAAATAACTAAATGTTCCCTGAAATTAACAACTTTTGGCCACAAATGAGCAATTTATGATTATTTTGTGGCTGCAAATTAGTAGTAGGATTAAACTATACCAATTGGTGCAAACAAATTAGTATTTTTAGGGAATGAAAAAATAAAATGTTTCCTCAAGTTATTTGTTTGTGGCCACAGATTATTTGTAATAAATTATTAGTAGATGTTAAAGATACTTAAATACTAACTTGTTAAAAAAAATCTAATTTGTGACCCCCCCCCCCCCATACCATTATTCTAAGCCTTCTCCACATTTAGCTGAACTCCACAATCTGACAGCAGCACCCAGAAACACCAGTCATTGAGACAATATTAGAAACTGTTTGAAATGAGCAGATTTTATTGTTGTTTTTTTATGATCATCTGCAGATTTGTGGGGGTTTTGTGAGGAATCTGTCGCCACTTAAAGGAAACATGTAAATGTGAGCATGTTTGCATGGAAACCAGGTCCTCCAGACACGGATTTCCTTCCTTGGAGTGTCAGGTTTATTTTAGAAATCCGTGTGAGGGGGAAAGAGACGCTGGTTTTGCTTTAAGAGCCGAACCTGCGCGGGCCTCGTGCGTCTTCAGGCTGGTGGGCTTCTGCGCTCCCGTTGCATTGTGGGATTGGCTGGCAGCGGGCGGAGGTGGACCTTGTGCAGCGGCATCTGCGTCCAACTGCAGAAATCCACGGACTCACTCTCGGGGTGTACGTGAAGGTTATCCGCCATGTCGTCCATGCTGAAAGTTGTCGGCAAACAGCTGAAGAACCACCCAGCTGTAAGTTCTGATTTAAATCATGAATATTTACAAAACCAAAGCCCAAAAAAAAGAAAACAACGAGCCGCTGTGACATTTTTGAGCGTGTCTTTGCGGGGAGGCGCGCGGCGGCTGTGCGGCACGCGCGCTCCCGATTCTCAGAATTTTAATTTATTTTATAAATATCCGATCACCTTTTTCGATACATAAATAAAATAAATATCACATATGTTTTTTCACGCCTTTTTATTTAAGCTTTACGATTATACGACCTTAAAAATGACATGCTCTGAAAGATTTCGTAATCTTAAGCAAATAAATATTTCCGTTAATAATATTAAGCTGTTTTTTCCCCTTCACATGTAAATATAGAGCTGTTTGCGTGTTTTTCTCAATTGATCGGTAGTTGGACATTTTTCTTTCCCCCCAAAAAAATATGAGTCACCTGCTTCCATGGTATAATTTCTTTGGCTTCAAAAACAATGACAAGGGCGTTATTTATTATGATTTCTAGATTCTCAAAGCCCCCTGTGGGTGTTTACAGCTCCACGTGTGTTTATTTAAAGCCTAAATGCTGTAGTGGGGTCTCCATTATCCAAGGACAACGGGGTGAAGCTGCTTTGCTTCCTGGCAGCGTCCATATTTACTGATATGTTGGAGTCTCCTGCTAATCAGTAACTAGTCTATCTGTCTGCCATTTATGTTGGGATTATTTCATTCATCATTGAGATTATTTTAAATAATTGTGTTGTTTTCCACTCAAATTTTAGATGACATGTTCATATTTTATTTTTACATGCAGCTCATTCCCCTGTTTATCTTTATTGGTGGCGGAGCAGCAATGAGCATGATGTATTTGGGAAGACTGGCTCTAAAAAATCCAGATGTTTCGTGAGTATTGCTTGAAACTATTGTGTCGATTTTTAAAGTAAGAAAACACACATGCACAAGAGGTTTCTTTTGAGTTTTCCTTCTTTTCTTCAGGTGGGACCGCAAAAACAATCCTGAGCCCTGGAACAAGCTGGAGCACAATCAGCAGTACAAAGTAAACACATTTTCCTTGAATAACCTTAATTTGTCCCTATAATTTCTTTACATATTAAGCTGAAGCACACATTTGTTATCTGGATTCAAAGTCCAGATTACCTCCAACCTGCTGATTGTGTGTGTGTGTCCTCAGCTTTTTGCAGTCAACATGGACTACTCCAAACTGAAGAAAGACAGGCCAGATTTTTAAGACGCCGTGCCTCCTGTCACCTGCGTGGGAAATCAAAGCCTTTGCACTTTTTTTTTGGCAAATGCAAAGACATGTGAGAGGACAGAAGAAGGCTCCTTTAATGGCTTGGTTCTGGTGTGAGAATGGGGGGAATATCTCTATCTTGGTTTAAATAAAACAGGCTACCACCTGTTTACCAGAATGAATAATTTATGGGTTCTATTGCTTTTAGTGTTGTAAGTTATTAAAAACAATACAATCACCTTCCTCTCATGTTTCCATCTTATTTCTTTACATTCTGAAATGAATCACATACATGTCAGTTCATGTTTATGGTTTTGTAACCTGACTATTGCAGTAAACTTCAACATTATAGTTTCACTGCAGGGTAAACGGTAAAAGGTTTAGCAGATTTGTTTGAACTACCACTATTTACATCTTGGAGCTGAAAGATCAGCTTAAGCCGAGCTGCAAAGCTGCTAAAAGAATCTAATCCTTTACAGAATCATCTTAAAGGCTGATCAGTCTGAGCCATGTTAAACACACTCTATGTAATCCAGAAACATCTTTCAATGTTTATTAAAATTTGAGAAAGTACAAATCTTTTTGGTAGATAACTATCAGAAGAACCAAAATAGGCAGAAAAAGCTCTACAGTTGGCCTTTAAAAGCTTGTGTTAACATGCCTTATGTCATAAAAAAAAGATTTTTTTTCTCAATTTTAAACTTTTTTTTTCAATTTGCAAAGAAAAAAAAGGCAAGCAGAATACATATTTTGTATCCTGATTGAGCTCCAAATGGTACTGAGATTTGGCATGATTTCATTTAACAACATGAAGAAAACTGTTTAGCTTAAGATTAAAAAAAGAAAGTTACATATTTTCTGCTTTTGTACTATGGCACAAATAGTAAATGAGCGTCTGTATGAGAGTGTGATCAAATCTTAACATGGCTAGTCCATATTGACATTTAATGTTATCAAAATAAGTTCTAAAGACCAAAGAAAATCATTGTCTCCAATGGTTTTTTATCACATCATAAAATAGTCCACTTGTGCAGCAAATGGTGTGATAAATCCCAACAATGAATGCAAAGTGGAGTGAGATAAGAATAAAAAACCTTTTTGAAAATCAATTTTTGTGAAAAGTTTTATGTGAACAGTTGAAGCATTAGTAACACAATAAACAATAATAGTGTTAAACGTTTACTCAAATGTGCAGCTTAGTTTTAGCGTTTGTTGATTCGTTTTATTTTTATTAAAGTTAGAAGCTCATTTAACAAATTAAAAGCAATAGATAATTTATTTCATTTGGGGCATATAACTAACCTGTCTGTTCAATACTAAAACATCAGTTAGTTACTATCCACAGACTTGAGATTTTATAGCAACAGTGGGAGGGAATCCCCAGGGACATGTTTACAAAATTTTACTTAGGTTTTTTCTCTAAGTTAAAAAGTTCTCTATTTTGTAAATTTAATACGTATATATCTCTATTCATATATGCTGAAATAGTTATACTTAATAAATATAAACAATATTAATAAAAAGTACTAATATTGTATTATTTTTTTAAATGTTGATTTGTGTAGCAATCAAATGTCGCCAGAGGATGGCGGTAGAGAAACTGCAAAGGCGTCAATCTACCCTAAAAAGAAGAAGAAATGTGTTCTCGCGATATATCACTCAAAAATAACGCGGGATCACAGACTTAAAAACGACAGAGCGGGACATGTCAAGAGTTGAACAAAACAGCAGGAAAGTTCTGGCTTCGGTCGAATTTATATATGTTTCACTTTGAAACTTTAAATTTGATTGATTAAAAGAACAACAATCCCGAGCTGCAAACAGAGAAAATACAGTTAGCTTACCATTTTTGGCAGACGTTTGTTTGTATCAGCTCGTCCCAGCTAATCAGCTGGTCGCTTTAGCCTTCTGAATGGATAGCACAGAGGACATATCTGCTAGGGTTTTGCTTAAACGGATTCTCGTTGATGAGCCACCCAGAACTCCAGTCACCAACAGGTAACTTACTATTTTAATTCTCTACCACCTCACCCCCCATGATGAACTAAAAGTGAGACACCAGGCTTGCTAGCAGCACGACTTTGTGTGAAGCATTTTCTTTATTTTGAACTACAATTTAACTTAAACACTTTAACTCAAATGTACATCAGTCAAAAGCTCAAAAGGGTTACGGATAAAGTATAAATACTTGTTTTGTTATTCCCAAAAAAAAAGATTTCCTAAAGGCTAATTTAAAATTAAGAATTTTTCTCCCAGAAAAACAAGTTTGGCAGTTATTGTCTTGCCTTTTAAACATTTAGATTAATATCAGACTCTATTCCCTTTCCCCTAATTGGAAAAGACCCTGAAGCATTTTTATATTCCGTTCTAAACTCCTTGCAATCACCCCCTCCCACACACACACACACTCACACCAACCACCTTCCCCCTCGCCCTTGTGCTTTTTTACCAACTCTGTACATGACTTGAAATAAATTTTTTCTAATTATTTTGACTCTGTGTCGTTCCAAGTGCCTTCCAGGAACCAGGTCCCAGCAGTGTACGATACAGTGCCAGACTAAGACGGAAAAGTGCTGAAGTCCAAACCCCACAAGACATTGTGAGACGCAGCCAGAGGCAGAAGATTAGAGAAGTGAGGATGGGGGTTTCAGTTAAGCTCTCTCCTGATTTGCAGTTGTCTAAAGTTGACTTTTTCATCTCTTTCTTTTTCAGAGTATATCCAAAAAGTCCTTGCCTCCTATTAAACGTAGAACTGCCTCAATTAGAAATGTGAATGCTTCTGCAGCATCTTCGATTCTTATTAGTGATGGAGACACTCCAAGGCACTTGCTTAGGAACATTTTGCAGACAGGTATGTGCATTTCACTGTCCATTGTTTACATTTTTTTTTTTTTGGTTTAATCTTTACTAATTTTGTTTTTAGAGCCGTTGAAGTCCCCTGTAGTTCATAAAAGGGGTCCCACTAAAGAGCCGGAACCATCTTCACCCGATGATGGCATCATGAGGACTCATCCCAGGTGAGCTGTTGCCTAGGAAATGCCTTCATGTTGTCAAATAAGCCGAATTAACAGAACTTTTTTCCTTCTTCAGTATTGAGCTGTCTGGACTGGATCTACCTGACCTAACTTTTAGGAATGCCGAGAGTACCATAAAGGTACTTGGCAGAAAGAGACCACGACGCAGTCTTAACATAACAGCCTTTGAAAAACGACTGAAAGATGGAGACGGTGAGGTTACAAACTATTTGAAGTCAAAATATTGTTCTAATGAGGTTAAGTGGACTGTGTGTGGGTTTATGAAATATGTCTGCATTTGCAGATGAAGAACGTGAACATTTATCAGGGGATCATTCATCTCTTTCTTTGTCGAGGTAAATAGCTTAAAACGTATTTCCTACTTTGCTCAATTCCTTTTCTTCTTATTTTGGCTACATTTTCTGCATGTGCACAATTAACTGATTCCACATCTTATCTGTTTTTAAGTTCCACTTCTTTGAGTCTGAAAACCCCTTTTGTTGATATTCAAACTGAGAAAAAAGTGGGCTTGCGAAGGAGAGTCTCTAGTCGCCGAAAGGTCACAGAGGAAGAATTTGGGGCGGCTATTGACAAACAGATAGGAGGTGAGTAAAAATCCTGTTTATATCCTAATGGAAATATCACATAGTAATAAAGGTTACATAATCTTTACATTCTACTTTAAACTACATTAGTTTGTACCTTAAAAAAAGTAATAAAGACTCCCTATTTTGGTGCTGAAAATAAAAATATGAAATTATTAATGTGTCTTTTTGCTAATTTAAAGGTGGACAAAACTGTTGCTACTTCTGTTAATGGGTGCCAACCCCACGGTTGTTACTGAAATGTTTTTAAACTAACATAAAAATATGGCTTTTTTATGTGATTAGTCTGACTTGCATTGATCTGTTCTGTTTGCTCCTATTGTCCAGGTGTGCACCACAGTGGGCTGGCAGAGAAAACCCTGGGTGACACAGCCCACATTGAGGGGTTTACATTGGGTCTAAGCAAACTCGGCGAGCCGGACATCACCACTGATATTGTAACTTGCAGCACGGCCCTCTATAACCAACAAGATGCTATGACCTCCAACTTTTCCATGATCGCAAATCAGGACAAATCCACAGTCCTGGCATCTCAGCTGCAGAGAGAGATTGAGCAGAGCTGTCTGAGGAGAGGTGACTCTGTGCACGCCGATGCAGGTGAAGCAGAGGCTGTGATAAAACCTGAACACATTGAAGAGGAAGGCTTTGAAGCAGAAGGTCAAAATGGTGAATCTAACAACCAAAGCGACAGTGTTCCTGAATTGTCAGAACCAGAGGAGGAGGAAGGTGCTGCTGGATCACCGACTAAGGAGGAGTTGGGTGCTATCCAATCTGAAGATGTGGAGACGAGCTCTCAGGATGAAGAAGAGGCGGCTGCACCACACTCCCAAACTGAGGAGGAAGGGGAACATCCCTCTGACTCCCAAACTGAGGAGGAAGGGGAACGTCCCTCTGACTCCCAAACTGAGGAGGAAGGGGAACGTCCCACTGACCCCCAAACTGAGGAGGACGGGGAACATCCCACTGACTCCCAAACTGAGGAGGACGGGAAACATCCCACTGACTCCCAAATTGAGGAGGAAGGGGAACGTCCCACTGACTCCCAAACTGAAGAGGATGCAGCAGAGGCCAGTTCTTCACCTGAGGAAGAACATGGTGATCCACGTTCTCATTCTGATCAAGATGACCAGATTGGAACAGATTTTGCAGACTTTCAAGACGAAGCAAGCGGCCAGTCTAAAAATGTTGAAGCAGAGTCCAGTTCTGAGGAAGATGAAAACGCTGCTGAGTGTCAATCTGAGGATTTCTCCAGTGGGGCAGAGGAAGTTGAGGTAGAGCGGGAGCAGCCGGAGTCTGACTTGGAGCACATCACCCGTCAGGCTGATGGCTTCACAAGAACATTCATCCTGCCTGTCTCAGAGGTAGGACAGGATTTGGCCCAAACCACTGCAGCAGGTACAGTAAAACTAGAATACTCTTTCACTAGAAACAGAAAGTCTCTCCTCACTTAATTAAAAAAAAACTAATTTTATCTCACTCATCTTCTCACACTAATATTAAAATGAAGAAAATAACATAACTTTCATCTGAGAATAGTCAATAGAGTAATTCTAATGTTAAAAAAAGTAATGGCTGGTGTTAATCCCTGCTGTTTTTTCCATATTTGTAGGTTGGTCTAATCCACAGTCTAAAACAAAAACCCGTTTGGAAGTTGGAAGCCCCGACAGCAGCTGGAAGTCTGGCCGGGCTCAAGCCGCTGTGCAAGAGTCTGTGGCAGGAAGGGAAGAACCCTTTCATCTTCTTGGTTTGACCCAGGACATCGAAGATGACCAGCACCAGAGTGACTCTCCACCTGAAGAAGCTCAAGCTCAGGATGCTGCTGAGCAAGAGGAGGAGTGGGAGGATGAAGATGACGGTGAAGAAAGTCATGGTTAGACTTCTTCTTTTTTCCATTTTTTTTTTTTGTTTTTTGTTTCCCCAAATGTTTAAATGTTACCTCTTGTTTTTGTGGCGTCTTTCAGAGTTCTCTGGAAAGACCCCAGCTTTTGTCAAAGAGAGAAGAACCTTTTTTGAACCTGATTCTCCAACTTTAACTCCTCTTTCTAAAAATGTTCAACTCAGGTAAGCTCTTACTGTCATAGATTTTTAATGAAAAGGTTAACTTCAATTTCTAAGAAGTGAAATTCCTGTTCCTAATAACTAACTCCCCCAGCGTCACAAATGAAGTGGTACCCCCAGCTAAACCGAAGCAGGCGAGAAAGAAGAGAACAAAGGTCTCTACAGGGAAAGGTGTCCTTCCTAAGGCCTATCTTATGAGTGTCTTCAGACACTTTTCCAAAACAAAAGTCTCTCCAGACGTCTACCCCGTCCTAAATGAGATGTAAGTAACTAAACCGGTTATCTGTCCCAATAACGATTTTTCTTAAGTGTTGAATCAAAAGATAATTCTTGAATTCCAACGATCACAGAATGAATAAGTTTTTTGACCGGATGGCTCAAGATTTGGAGACCTATGCAGCCCACGCTAAGAGAAAAACTATTGATGTTGAAGATGCCATACTCCTGTTGAGAAGGTATACTTGTAGGAATGCATTCTCCTCAATAATACTCTCAGAATTGTCAGAATTTATTGTCGTTTTCACACTTAAATGTCATCCTGATGCTTAACTTCCAGAGTGCATGAAAATATAGATTTCTGACCCGTTTGTGGCAACAACAACAAAAAGATAAATTTGACATACTGACCTGTAACGTCTCTGCATTCCACAGGCAGGGCTATGTGAACGACAAAGTTCCAGTGGAGGTGCTCATTGAAAAATATCTTCGAATGGAGCAGCGGAAACTTCTGATTCCGATCGCAACCAGCGGAAATGTTGTCGTCCCTAAAAAGAGAAGGTGAATGTTCTCGAAACAACTGCTTTCTGCCATCCATTCCAGCCACTACAGTTGTTTTTCAGGAAGTGTTTTGCTGTAAATGTGTAAAATTGTCTATATTTAAAAACCTATATCTGCCAGGGTTGTGTTGTGCATAGTACATGCATTGGTTTGGACAGCTACATTATTTTATCCTTTTTATTTCCCAGAATGCATCATTTATATTTGTTTCTGTCACCAGGACAGAATTATTGTGACTAAAAGGTTTTCTGAAAATAAACTTTATTGTGAAAAGTACTCTGTGTAAATTATTGCTGAAAAATATATCAATTATATTTACTCAAACACTTGTGATCAAACAGTTTTTATGTCTGTACTTCTGTCACCCACTAGATGGCAAAAGGGTCTTTTGCCATCTAAACATGACCGAAACGTTTTTAAATGAATGTACTGTTTCTTCTAAAAGCCATTACACCATAACCAGTGAATGGATTTGATTAAATGTAGTTCTTGCATTTATTTGGACCTTCGGATCTGTTTGGGTAAGTTCATCTCAACAAATGTGATTTTATTTTTTCAACAATTAGGTCTGCTAATAGCTGAGATACATGAAGCTCATACCATAACCTATTAGTTGATAAGACGAATCCGATAGCCTATTGTTCCGTTTTCCTATGATAAACGTAAATATTTCTTTAAACAGTGTAATACCTTTGAGTTGTCATACCACTCCGAGACGCGGTGGGGCGCTGTCGGTCAATGAGGGATAAGTCGAACTGCCACTTGAAGTACTAACGAACAACAAAAGCTTTCTCAACTAGCGTTGTAATTTGCCCTACCAAAAAGGTAAGTCTGTCAATAGATATTCAAGAAAGCTTGACATTTGGGAATTTTGTATTAAAATCTCCCAGTAAAAGCTGTGGTGTACCAGTTTCAGGGAAGGATTTCATTAATTTCCTGTCCTTTTTGTTTGGCTAATGTTAGCCGCTATTAAATTGCGGCTAACCTGACGTCTAGCTCGATGGAGAGTTAGCTACCCTGTTACTATTAGATTATGTGGATCACCGATAGGATTTCTGCGTATACAAGTTGATAAGACGCTGTCTTTTTTTATTGAAGCAGCGTTGTATTATTTTAAATTTGAAACATTGTGGGTACCAACACAGAAAAAAACAATAACCAATCATGATTCTGTCGATTATGTTTTTGAGAATTGTGTATTTTCTGGCTGCGGCCGAATCCAACATGAACATCGTCTAACTAACTTAACTGCAGTATTGGTTTTCATCACATCATCATCCAAAACAAAACGGTTTTTTTATCGCTAGAGCTTTTTTTTGTAGGGATCCTGTTTTTGTGTATTAAGATTATTTTAATCTTTTCCTTTTACAGTGAGTCATTCTAGCATAAACCTGTGTAATCCCAAAATATTCCCTTCTTGTGCTAAGTAACATTAAATTGAAACTTTCCTCTTACATAAGTATACGTATTTTTTATTCCCATTTCATGTTTTATTTGTCAAAATGTAATTGATATATAATACTGGGCAACCAAATCTGGAACGTTTCAGAGTGCAAATGATTTACCGGTAATTAAAATTTACCAATAAGATGTTCCACCGACAGGCCCATCAACAACAATGACCAAGCAGAATTACGTGTATGTTTACAATGCTATTGTATGATGCACAAAGATATCATTGCAACGTGTACTGTAAGGTTGTCCTGAGCAAATTTTAAATAGATATGTTTGAGCTTTATTTAAAACTGTTTTGCAGGTAAATCAATTCCAGGGGTCAGCAACATTTATTGTGGTGCCTATTATTCCAACAACTGTGCCATCCCCAACTATGTTAACTTTAAAACAAAGAAATACAAAAACATTTCCAATATATGTGAAATGTTAATTACTGGAATTCACAAACAGCAGGTCAAATAGCTTTTTAAATCATATTTTGGCAATAACTCAAAAAAGTGCTTTTGTAACAATACTGCACATAGTTGGCCAAAGTTGAAATAGTGTTGCAAGGATTATGAGACAAAATGTACAGCATTTGTTGTATGTCATACCTACAGCAATAGGATTGGATACGTCATAATAAAATGCCATCAATATTTCTAAAAATTTCACAACTGTTAACATGAAAATAAAAAGCGTATTTTGGCGTAGTTATTTTTGTTACGTTGTGAGACGGAGTAAAAGTAAGTTCATTCGGTGATGCTGCTTTTATTACATGTAGAATGAAATGTTTTGACTTTTTCATTAGTTTGCTAATTATAGTAATATACATTTTTCACAATTGGACAGCGTCATTATTAAAAAAAAATGTAAGTAAATGGAGTGGGGATAAGCCGTAGTATTGACTTTAAAACTTGTTCACAATTCATCCATGGAACTGTCAAAGAATCTTAAACACTATCACTGTTTTGTTATGTCTTTTTTTTTCCCTTTCATTTTGGATTCTTTCAAGCACCCCAAAGAAAGATTCACAACAAGGAGGCCCAAAAAGTGCTGTACGCAATGTCAAATCAATTAATAATACAATATTAGAACATAAAGGATAAAACTGGAGTTAAAAACGTGATAAAAGGTCAGCGAGGTAGATACTAATGCACAGTTGTAGAGGAACGGTTTAGCTTTAAAACTCTCCAACAGCCAACGGCAGTTTGTTCCCCAGTTTAGGAGCCAGCACAGCAAATGCATCGCCCCCCTGAAATTTGCATTTGGTTCTTGAAACCAGTAGCACACACTGGTCCTAGGAATGTAGGGACTTCAGGGGGGGAATATTTTAAAAGCAAACTAACAAGATAAGAAGGTAGAGTACCTGCAAGTGACTTGAAAGTAATAATATTTTTAAAAAAAATCAAAAATTGGCCTGTCTGCTAATTCAGTGAGACTAGGTTTGGTATTATGTACGGTGGCCCAGAAGGGAGGCAAATTATTGTGTTGTGAGTTATTGTGTTGTGTTGTGAGTTAATGTGTTGTGTTGTGACCCTTCTGGGCCACCGTAATTATGTGCTTGAACATCTTAGCAGCACGGATTAATCTAGCCACTGCATTTTGAAACCGCTGCAGCCTCGCCACTGAAGCTACAGACAAACCTGCATACAGGGAACTGCCATACTTTAAAACAAAAGCATATGTGTGACAGTTTCAGGAAGATGATTGCAGCAGAGCAACTGGTTGTGTGTCTGTGGTCCTCAACTTTCAAGGGTTAATGTTCATCACCCTTCTGATTGTTGACCTGTGGCGTATTTATGTAACAGTCCAGCCGGCAAATCCCCGGTTTTTCTTTGTTACCGTATTTTCCGGACTATAAGTCGCACTTTTTTTCATAGTTTGGCAAGGGGTGCGACTTATACTCCGCAGCGACTTATATTAAAAATAAATTGAAATAAATACATTGTTAACCCTCCTGTTATGTTAATTTGTGAGTAACAGAGATGATGTTCCTGGGTCAATTTGATGTATGAGGTATGTTAAGTGTTAAGAGGATGTTAAGTGACTCAGAGAATCAGCAAACTTTTTTTTACAGTAAGATCTTGAAGGCTAACAACATAATATTCTATTTTCCAATGATTTCATAGATTCAGAAATGCAATAAAAATGACAACTGTTTCTACAAATACAGGATGAAAACAGAGTATTAGTTAGCCAATGATGCTTCATGAAAGGAATAAATAAATAAGTTTGAGAAAAAATTACTGTGAAATTATTAGATAAACAGTCTGCTATGATTGTGTCATATAAGGTTGTGAAAGTTAAAATGCGACTTATAGTCCAGTGCGACTTATCTGTGTTTTTTTCTACTTTATAATGCATTTTTGGGCTGGTGCGACTTATACTCCGGTGCGACATATAGTCCGGAAAATACGTTACTTTATATGTAATTAATGTTAACAGTAAAAATAATTCTGATTTAGCACAAATCAGTTTTGAATTAATTGGGTCTTGGAGAGACAATATCTCAGAGTTTGAGCTGAACAGGAAGAGACAAATACAAATCCAAAACCTTTATAACTTTACATACGTGTTTCTTCTAGAGGCAAAAAAAATGCTTCCATGCTTTAGTAACTCTGATTAGGGTCAAAAAATGGATTAAGGCATATGATTCCCATTATATATCAAAACTTCTTTCATAAATATATAAAGAAGATTTCTCAACCCACTCACTGGCTGTTGCGATTTCGATTAATTCTTTTTTAAAAGGATCCCTGTAAAGGAATTGATGTCATTGACCCTTTAACTATTTATGACTGCAGTAATTCTTTATGCACTGCTGCTCTTCTGGAATTATCTTTAAAAATTCATTTTAATTGATCGTTTTTTTGTTTTTGAACTGATCAGACCTTCCAGCCAATCAGATGTGATCATAGTTGTTTAGAAAGAAGTTTGTATTAATGACAAGAATCCAGTTTCACCTTTGTCACCCTCAGTAACGCAAACCACAGCAGTGACATCATTTCAGCAATTCAATGCATATAACAGTGTTTTTTCCTCAGGAAATTGAATATGTAATATTTTTTCGGTCGTATTTGAAAGCTTGAGAATAGGCTTTTCATATTTTTTATGATAGATTTACGAAAAAAACATGGCTCATGTCAGCCTCTCCTGCCTTTTTTTTTTAATTAAGTTGTGCAACATTTCTACTTGGACAGCAACATTATTTTCGGTTGCTGCTGATTTTGCCCGTTGAAAAATCTGCCATGCAGCAGACATGGAATGGCTTTTCATTTAGGTTTTTCCTTAGTTCATGCTTTTGCTCTCCACATGTCACTCAGTTTAGCTGAGTTTGCCTTTATTGTTTGTTACCAAGCTTAAAAAAATGGCTACTTCTAAACATGTTGACAAATTGAGATTTATTATTGGATGTGGTTAACATTTTTGAAGTTTGTTTTTAGAAAACAAGTACTAAAAAGAAATGTTACAGGTCATTTTATGTGGTTTTGTTTAGCTAATATCAAGAGAAATCAAATTTAAAAATGGTATTTTTTTAACATGTAGATGCAAACCTATAATGATTTTGTCTAAATAGCAATTTAATAGTTTTATTTCAACATCTCTGCTTAGCAAGAGTTGATCAAAGTTGGTCCTTATTCAAATGTTGGCTTGTTTTCAGCAGCACACTTGACCTTATGACTTACTGGGAGCGAGGAAAGCTTTAGGAAGAAACTTGTTTCATTAAATGCTGTGTATTTGTTTTTGTACAACTTGCCTATAATTTATCACTTTGACTTTTACAAGCTGGCACTTTAACTTGCTGAAAGAAGAACCTAAACTTCACAAGATTCACTTAAAAATCTTGGGGTTGCCAGGAGAATGCATTCCACATCTTTTCATTCTTTCAACACAAAGTAAATGGCATAAAAAATGTTATATTTTGACATTTTAAATCATTTTATGACTATAAGACGAATTTGGAAAGCTGGTGCTTTATTTTTATGGCACTTTGTTGTTTTGTTGACCACAATCTCTTCTGACTTGAGCAAGTCTGTTGCCTTTATTATCTTACGCTTCTCTGCTGCAGGTCTTATTTGCTCCATGTAGTATTTTGGGACAGCTGCCGGAAGCTGTGGGAGCATTTCTGTAAAGTTGCCATTCAGACAGATGTTTACAGAGCGGGCCACTAATTACTGTGACTAACCGTGATCTAAGGTTTTGCAGTCAGCATCAAGCCGAACTGGAGCGGCTGAATAATGAATTTGTTAAAATTATTACATTTTAGTTTTTATGCAACACAAACGACTACAACAATTGCAATTTACATCTATGTGGGGGGGAAAAATACAAATTTCTGCAAATGTTAGATTTGTATAAGAAGCTGCAAGCATAAAATCCCTAAAGGTGACCTTCTACCTAATATTAATGACATCTTTAGTAATATACTTGGAAAATTCTGAAACTATTGTTATTTAAGACTTTGCCGAATTGCATGAAACCCCCTTTTTTTTCTTTGCAGTAATGTTTCTTGTTTGAGGCCATCATCTCAAGTGGAAGTGTTAGTAATGGCATAAGGAAGGTGAATGGACACATTAGATATGCATTGAGGTCCCTCCTCCGTTTAACCTCTCCTGCCTGGTGAAGTAAGGCGGGTTTAGTTAGGAAGCAGAAACAGGAGGTGAAGCCAGAGTGCTAACGCTCCCCCCGTTAAATCCCCTTTACTGTAATTGGGGGGGGGCTGCACAGTGAGGGGATGAGTGGGCGCCAAGCTGTTTGCCGCAAAATCAATAGTTCATACGTTGCTGAGATTGAGTTTTGGGGCAAGGAGGAGCAGCATAACCAAGGGCAGAATATGAAATCTCTTTCACAGGAGCGAAAAAACGTGCAATGATTCTCAGCCCCTGTAGCAATTATGCTTTAAAGGTTTGTCTGCTGCTGACTGAAGTCCTCAAAGACTAAAAGCTCTGGAAACAGACATTGTGTTCTCTGAAACTTTGACAGGCGTTGCAGTTTTTCATTTCTCTTTGGAAATTGCTGTCTGAAAATGCCTTTGTGCTCCATGCCTCCAATTTAGAGTGGAGATTGACCCCCCCCCCCCCTTTTTTTTTTTTTTCAAAGGTGTGGTGTAAAATTCTGTAGTTGTGATTGGAACGGATTGTACATTATATTTAATATAGTTTCTGACCCAAAAATCTAAATGAACACACATTTTTTGTTGTTCTGTTTATTGTTTTTTTTTAAATAAGCCTTTGAAGTTTGAATGAACTGCAAAAGGCAGATGATTAAAGACTGAAGTTATACTGTTCTAGGTTTAACTTGGTTGTGTTGAAACATAACTCATAAATGTATAATTACATTTTTACAACTTTTTTTAATCTACCCTATTTCATTATAGCTGTTTCTTCAGAGTTGGTAGATATTTAACCATTTCACTCCTTTTGGTCAATTTGAAATATTTGTGGTTTTAAAAAAAAGTGTGTTTATGGGATAGCATTGATCAGTAAAGTGTCTTGTGCTATGAACATACTGGGCATCTGAAGCGAATTCAAGAACGCCCTAACTTCAGGTTCTTGAAAGTGTTTTAGCATACAGTGTTCACACTGGACTGTCGCTACGCTGATGCTAACGCATGTGCTCACAGCTGAAAGAGGCTTGGTGCCAAATATGGAAGTGGTGCAAAATTCACAAATCTTGCCCCAGGCGTTTCCTGTTCCGGTATATGAAAGACTTGGCATCATAGAATGCCTGCTGGGCACAAACAACAACTATTATTTTCTCTTTTATAATCACTTTTCATAGGACAGGCACTTCCATGAATTAAAAAGGGCGCTACCCATACGTCAATACTATTGACTGTATAAAATAACTGAACTGAGTACATCCCCCCACCCCCCCGGGTCTGGCTTCAAATGGCAGCATCTGTATGGCAGAAAAATGGCAACTGAATTGGCGTCATTTCGTTGGGAGCTGTAAGGAAGTAAGGCGTTTTCTATGGATGCCGTCACACTGGCTCAGTCCAGTTCTCTTATACAGTCAATGGTCACTACCAAATCTGAGTCCCTGTTTGAGTTCAACTGGTTTAAATTTCAACATGTGCGCAATGGATACACATTTTTTACAGAGCCTGAAAACAGACTTAAAACCAGATTTGAACCCTAACCCAAAACGCACACATACCCGCGTAGATATAGACTTTTCATCTGAGGAGGCCGGCGTGAACGTAGCATCAGGGTTAACACATTGTCTATTACATTTCACACACTTAGAATAAATAAGCTGCAAATTTAGAGCAAGCAGACTTACTACGTTAAGACATGCCTCCTATTGGCCGAACACTGATGGGGAGGCAGGTTAGTTCTAATAAAAGCCAACAACTCAGATGGTGTCATCAAACAAGACTTTCTGGATGATCAATAAAAGTGCCGTAACCATGGTGATAAAATGCCATGGAAACAAATGAAGTTCCTGGAATCAGAAACGATCTTGTTTTCCTGAAGCTTCTTTTCTCTGTACTGTTACTGTGGTTTTCAGTTAATTCTCATCAGATTCCCAAACAATCTATGGTATGTTTTTTGTTTTCAGGAGCTACCTGTGGTTTCTATAAGTAAGAATTTTTATTTTTAATTTTTAAATGAAACCAAATTCGAAACCAAGGTTGTTGGCGTTTATGCTGTAGGTTGTAATTTTTTCCAATTGAAATGAGGTAGAGAAACTTTTAAAAGAGTTTGTGAAACTAAAGAATCCTCGTGAAATGTAGTTTTTCTGTTCCTCCTATCAAATAAAGAGACAGCCATGACCTTTTATATATAAGATGTATGTAATGACTAAAGGTAAATAATTTCCTAAATGAAAAAAAAAACAGTATTCTGTTAAAAATAGTTATAAACATTTTTAAAAATAACATTCAAAAATCACATTTGAATTGTACTTTTTCTTTAGTTTTTTAGGATTAAAGGAGGATTAAATATTAGAAATGAATAACACACAAAAAAAATATTTTAGTGTTTTTCATCTAAACCTTTTTATTGCTTCTTGAGAGGAAGAACTTGTGCAGATGAAGCGTTATCTCAGTCGACTTCACGTCTATATTAGATTTCTGGCTCATACATCAGTTTGATCCTCTTTTTGTCTCAATCCAGGTTCTTCTGGTGGCAATTTGTCTTGGGGAATGGCTCCACGGACAGTGCTCCATCTTTCATGTGCCACCTGATTTTTTTCCATTTGCCTTTAATGTCACTGTGCTTTCAATTTTCTTTTTCTGTACTTCCTTTTTTGTTCTTTCCTTCTCCGACTCAAAGGATGAAACAAACGTTTTGGATCTCCATTTAACGGATTGTTTTAGGAAACCTTTGAAACTGGACTATACTGTTGATGTTAAAACGTTAAATGACTGGCTAGTATTCATGTGTTTGGGGCTGTTCAACATCAAGGGTTGGAGTTGTTGCCACAAAGCCTCTGCATCCTTTCAGAAATGAGTTTATTTATTCTGTGGTGACCCTCTTTCCCCTCAAAGGTTGTTAGCGGTGCGGAGGTAAACAGACACTTAGCTGCTCTCAAGATAAGCATTCAGCAAACTGCAAAAAATTATGTTTTGCACTTTTAAACCTTAAGGAGGGTCAAAGTACAGCTTTAAAAAGGCAAAAAAAAAATCAAAGGAGGCAAAAAATCAGCTGGTTGTAGTTTAAAAATAGAATCAAAGCACTTGTTGATCACCTGAAAAACCGTTTCTGCATTTTTTGTGTGAACATTTTCAGAAATGTTTTTCCCAGTTTTAAGGGCAGCTTCTGGAAAATGTTCTCTGTGAGATTCAGGGTTTGAATAAATGCAGAAAGGTCCAAAAAATGGACATAATTCCCCCTAAAGACTTCATCAGTCAGTGTTGCACTTTATTTTTTTCTGCCCTTACGAGTCCTTAAAGGCCCACTCTGATGAAAGTCGTGGTTTTAAGACGTTCTTGTGGGATTTTTTTTATGATAAAGGACATAAATTAAGAAAATTAAGGATAAAATGGCCTTTCTTAGTATTTCTTTATTCAAATAGTTGTGAATTAGGAGTAGAAAAAAAAAACAAAGTTAAAAAGAGCTTATATGTGACTAAAAATACGCTGGGTGAGCCACAGGCTCCCTGCTCCGCTCCATCCTGTTGCTTCCACTTGTAGACGACTAGATCCTTTATCGTCCGTAGTGCTAATAACTCCAAAATAGCTCACCAGGTTTGGGTTGTGAAGGGCTGTAAACTAGCAGGACAGAGTGTGAACAGAGAGCTCTCAGCATGGGGATTGCTCCGTCCCAACAGTCCTGTTCAGAGCTACTCTGAGATGAATTTCTAATGAACGACTGCTGCTTTGCAGAAACTACAAAACGAGATTTAGATTTTGACTAAAAATCCTAATCATAATTAAAAGACCACTGAGAACGTTTTTTAAATGGATCAAAAGATGATTGGAGTGGGTCTTTAGGCAGGCAGTTTAAAAAATAAAGTTTACATCGTAAAAGGTTAGCTGACTAAAAGCCAGTTTTCCTTCTTGTCTATTTGAAATCTGTGACATGAGTATCAATTTTTGTTTTACCATCCCGCTGTGCCTCAGTGGAGTTTGTGAAATGGATTTTTCTCACACGGGAAGCAGTTTTTTTATTATTTCACAAATGACGCTTAATTGGATTTAATTGTAGCAGCTCTTGACCTAAATAAAACCATCGATCAACGGCTGTCATGCAGCAGGTCAGGGATAATGTACTTTGCCTGAATTAGAGGCTGTAGAGTCCTGATGTGATCTAATGAGCAATAGAGTGTCTGCATGCAGCCTCACAATCGCCCGCCCTGTATTTTGAAGGCTTGTTTGATGGATAGCCTATCCGCCAAAATGCATTACAGGCGTAACAAAATGATTAAACATCTTTATGGTTTTTGTCTCTGTGTAGGGGGCAAATTGCTTCCATCTGGTGTGTGCTGATGCAGATGGACGTCGGGGGCCATCGCTGACGCCCGGAAACGCCACATTCCTTCTCTTCTTCATACTCTAGCTTCTCATCACCCGTCACGCTGGCAATGTCAAGAGTCCCGAGTCCCCCTCCCCCTGCGGAAATGTCCAGCGGGCCTGTGGCTGAAAGCTGGTGCTACACACAGGTGATCTACCTGCACGCCGGACCGCAGCTGTGGCACAGCTTCGGCTCAGCATTTCTAACGCGATGCTGGTTTTTGCTTACAGATTAAAGTGGTGAAGTTCTCTTACATGTGGACCATTAACAACTTCAGCTTTTGTCGTGAGGAGATGGGTGAGGTCATCAAGAGCTCCACGTTCTCCTCCGGAGCCAACGACAAACTGAAATGGTGGGTTTTTGAAACACATGAAAACACATTCATCCCAAACTGAGATTTAGAGAACTTTATCAAATATCTGCGGCAGTTGACATCTTGAACAATAGAATTTGTGTCGGACCAATCATAAAGATTGTCCCGTTGCTGTCAAAGCGGACGGTAAAAACCGGACCCCAACTTCAGCCTCATCTGACTTTTGAGGTGTGGCGAATAAATGGAGTGAAATAAAATGATCCAACCATCACAAAGGCTGGTGTTTTCTATATTCATCAATAAATGTGAATCCACCGTGAAAGCAACTTTATTAGCACCAAAACATTATAGAGCTGCGTATTAGGCAGAGGAGGGTTTGTGGTAACAACCTTTGCAAAAAATCCTTATTTTAAGAAGAACTCCTGACTTAGTTTGATCAATGTAGCTTTTTTTTTTCTTTTTTTGCTTCCGCTCTGGTTTATTCGCTAAGAAACTTTCCAGAGTTTTTTCATAACTTTTTTGGCTTGGGGGTTTGATTTAGCGTTAATGTTACAGACTAGTGGAGGCGCTTTAAGCAGGTAGCAAATGTATTTGAGACGCAGTGAACGTCTTGACTCCAGAGTGAGTAATAAATGCACGTCTTGGAGAGAAACCGGTAGATTTGTAAAATAAAACTTCCTTCAAAATGGGGCCGAGCACCAAGACAGTCAAACACTAGTATCGGCCTGCAACCTGGGGTAGAGCGCCACTGTTTTATACAATGTTTTCTCTATTGTCTTTAGGTGTTTGCGTGTGAATCCCAAGGGTCTAGATGAGGAGAGCAAAGATTACCTGTCCCTCTACCTGCTGCTGGTCAGCTGTCCAAAGTCAGAAGTGCGCGCAAAATTTAAGTTCTCCATCCTCAACGCCAAAGGAGAGGAGACCAAAGCCATGGGTGAGAACACAATCCAGTCTGAAGCTCAGTTAGAGACAGAAACATTGCATTCTCTTTTGGAGTTTTTATTTTTTATTTTTTATGCCGTGTGTGCTGCCTGCTTGCAGAAAGCCAGCGGGCCTATCGCTTTGTTCAGGGGAAGGACTGGGGCTTTAAAAAATTCATCCGGAGAGATTTCCTCCTCGATGAAGCCAACGGTCTGTTACCAGATGACAAGCTGACGCTCTTCTGTGAGGTACGCCGTTTCTTCCATGTGTTGAGTTGTTTCTGGATTTTCAGTTGAATCACGTTTATGTCAGATGCTGTTTTTCTCTCTCAGGTTAGTGTGGTGCAGGACTCGGTCAACATATCTGGTCAGAACACGATGAACATGGTGAAGGTGCCGGACTGTCGGCTAGCAGACGAGCTGGGGGGCCTCTGGGAGAACTCCCGCTTCACAGACTGCTCCCTGTGTGTGGCCGGCCAGGAGTTTCAGGCCCACAAAGCCATCCTAGCAGGTTCAGACAGTCTTTAGTTTGTACTTGACTCCAGTGTTATTCTTCCTGCACCAACATGCTTCTTCCTCCTCCTCCTCCTCCTCCTCACCAGCACGTTCGCCGGTCTTCAGCGCCATGTTTGAGCACGAGATGGAGGAAAGCAAAAAGGTGGGCCAAAGATCTGTTCTGTTGTTTTTTGTTTCACAGGTAAATTGCTTTTGCTCCCCTGCAGTTCAGACTCCTCACATTTACAGAGAGCTTTTGAAAGATTGCGTGCCGTCGAACGGCTGCAACACCAAAGCGTTTGGTGGAACAGAATGCAGTTGTCCTGCTGCACTCGGGGGGGGGGGGGGGGGGTCAGCACTCATTCCTCACTGACAATACTGCAGAAGCAGCAAATTGCTTTTTCCTTTTCTTTATCCCTCCATGTGTGAGTATGATAAGTGAGGCTGCAGGAGGTGTTTATTTTTACCCAAGGACATTTTTTTAGTTTATTAATCTATTATACTCGGTCTTTGATAATATTAGACTATAAATAAACATATATTCATATTTTAATCCATCAAAATTGACTGAAACTGTTGCACACTACAGAAATGCTTCTTTTAAAACCTAAATCTGCAGATCACACACTTAAATGTACTTAATAGGCACGATTCCTTTCCTGCTTAATTCGGTTTGAACGGTTTAAAACCATCAAACACGGGTTTGATGGTTTTAAACACGGTTCAGTTTAAACCAAAAGTTGTTAATACTTTGTGCATCTTTTTTTCCAGAACCGCGTGGAGATCAACGACGTCGAGCCGGAAGTATTCAAGGAGATGATGTGCTTCATTTACACAGACAAGGCGCCAAACCTGGACAAGATGGCCGACGACCTGCTGGCAGCGGCTGATAAGGTAAATAAAGAATTGAACAAGCTGCAACACGTAGAGCACCTAAGCTATAGAAAAGATGGTCTTACAGGAACACACTCTTAATCCACCACCTCAGTGTATGATTCATTTTAGCAACAATTTGATTCAAATCATAATTTGTGGTCACTGACACGATTCATAGTCGATGTTGGTTCATTTTGAACGGTTCTATTCACTGACCTAAGATTGATTTAGAACATCTTTACCAAAAATGTAACCAGTGAGACTCAGAGATAAACACCTGGATACTAACCAGTCCAGGTGAAGTCAGTGAGTACTTTAAAGCATGCAGACACACACACAGATATTTATCACATCAAAACATTTGCTCATTGACGCCTATTTATAAAATCAAACAAACACTGACATCTTTGAAAGGAAGATATTCTTATACAGAAAAAATACCCATGATGCCCATATAAACAAACTGCATTTGGGTGCATGGTTTTCCTTAAAAAAAAAAAGGAAAAGTAGCAGGGGATGTCAGAATTTACAACTTTAAATACCTTTACTGCTAGAAAAGCCCCTTTCACTGGCAGCAGCGGCGTTCTCCTGCCGCAGCGCCGGGACGCCGAGTCGTCAAATGGGGTCACAGAGAGACGGATGCAGCGCTAAAAGCTGCCGTCATTCAGACGCTGCTGCTGCTGCTTCTCACTGGGAGAATCTCTAAATGATCTCACGAAGATCTCATTCAGGTTTCTTTCATCTATAGAAACAAAAAAGGACGACTTTAGGGAAGACTGTCAGCTTTTGGAATTTTCGAAACTAATTTCCATCCAGTTTTGTAAGAAGCTGTTGAGTGATTTCACACGGATCTCACTCCCCCATGGCGGCAAATGTGAGGCTGACATTGAAGCCCTTCTGTGATTCAAGCACAAATGTTTGTGGTAGTTTCTTTTTATCTATCGATGGGATACTTTTCACTTAACCTGAGACACTGATGTCAGTGAGGCTAAAATGAAATTTCCTTTTTGTCATTGTAGTCGTTTCCTCTCATTCGTCCTTCAGTCCTAGAGCTGATGCTAGCTCTAAAGCTCTCCTCTCTTCCAGTACGCCTTGGAGAGACTTAAAGTCATGTGTGAGGACGCGCTCTGCACCAGTCTGTCCGTGGAGAACGCCGCCGACATCCTCATCCTCGCCGATCTGCATAGCGCCGACCAGCTGAAAACCCAGGCAGTCGACTTCATCAACTAGTGAGTTCAGACGCAGGAAAGATCCTCCTCACTTGTAATTGGGTTTCCAACACCTTTGCAGACTTGCAGTTCTGCCACGTTGGCTGCATATTTGGACTGGTGTCAGTTTGTCTCATCTCCTCCGCCTGCATCCTGGTGTCATTACTGGAGGAACCAGGACTGACACTCTGCATGTGGCCGTATGCTCTCGCCCAGTTAATAACCAAGTTTCATGTGTGCCCATATGGAGATGAATATAGAGTAGCAATAAAAAGGATGGAGGTTTTTTGGGGGGGGGATCAGGCCTTTTGACTCCTCACCGGCTCTGTTGTCACCTCGTCGGTTGCTTCACATGAGGAATACTTCTGAACATGCGACTGTACTGCAGCTTCTACACATCTATAGGGGGGGGTGAATGAAGGAGGACCTCTAGGTTTCAATGTTTTACAGTCCCACACATTAAAAAACTAAAAAATACCTGTTTGAGGTATGACATACCTTTTTTCTGTATCATTTTTAAATATATTCTTTACGCCTGAACTAGGAACCTTTAATGACTCTTTATTCCTTTGTAACTACTTTTTTGTTTTTTTATTGATCTGATCATTAGTCAGGTACTTTTCTCTATAAATGTATGTATTATTAATACTAATTGAAAACAGTTTCTTCTTTAAAAATACTTGGATTTACTTTAAAGGAAAATTAGTTCATTGGAATAATCAATCATATAGATTTGTTTTGGCCAAGATTGTTTCATTGTGGAATATTTTTAAACCCAGCCTTTGCTGCATGTTTTTTTTTTTTTGCTTCTATACGTGTGATTTGTGGTTTAAAGTTATCAAGCTAACATGTTTTACATTAAGAAATGAGAACAAATATTTTCAAGACAAGGAAAAGAACATTCATATTGGGGTTTACTGTGGTATAAAATGTCCCAAAATTAAAGAAACAACAGAATAACTGGTTATTAAATAGTGTCATGACACAAACTAAAAAACTTTTGCTTATCAGAACTTTAAAGTCCCGCTCTGATCATCTTTTGATCTGTTTTCAAAGCGTTCCCAGTGGTCTTTTAATTAGGATTTCACCGTTTTTAGCCAAAGTAAAAAACCTGTGTTGTTTTTAGGACATAGTTTCTGCAGAGGGGCAGTACGGTAGTTTATTATAAATTTGCCTCATAGTAGGCAGCGAGACTGTTGGCGGCTAGTGGTTCTGCCCCTACATCCCATCATCCATATGTTTACATGCCTTCCCGCTAGTTTACAGCCCCTCACCACCCCAAACTAACATTACCGGGGCAACAAAAATGGCGAGCAATGTTGGAGCAATCCAGCGTACAGTTTTAAGCCAGATGGGGGCTCAGACGAGGAAAACAAAGACGTAAAAGGATTCATTTGTCTATAAGTGGATGCATCAGAATGGAGCAGAGCATGGAGCCTGTGGCCTGCCGATTGTAGCTTCTGCACAACTACAATACTGCTCCTGATGCACAACTATTTGAATAAAGAAATACTCAGAAATGCAATTTTAAGTTTAATTTTCTTTATATTTGTCCAGAAAAAGGCCACAAGAACATGACAAAAACACCAGAAACACAATTTGAACTTTTCCCCAAAGTATGAAAAATAAGTTATTTGCTGAACTGACTTGTTGCCGTTCTCTGTGTTTATTTCTGTCTTCAGTCACGCTGCAGAAGTGATGGAAACAACAGGCTGGAAGTCCATGGTCGCCTCCCATCCGCATCTGGTGGCAGAAGCTTACCGCTCCCTTGCTTCTGCCCAGTGTCCTTTCCTCGGACCCCCCCGCAAACGCCTCAAACAGTCTTAACAGCCCCCCCCCCACCACCACCACCACCAGTAGAGCCGTCTACAGTCATGCTCGCACACATGAACACACAGAAAAAACACCCAGGTTCTAAACCCACAGGGACAAGCTTTTCCTGCGCTGATGCCCACAACACCACCTGGACCCCCCCCCCCTTTCTGCTCCATCCAGAACCCTCACCGTATGTAATTTCTCTAAAGGCGGAGGTGGAAGGGACGGACTTCTGAAGTGGATGTTTCTCCTTCAAGAAAAAAGAAAACGATGCAACCACCAAGCATCTCCCCTTTTCCCCTCGACTCTGGCTTAGTGGGGTCAAACACTTGGACGTCCTGCTCCTTCCTCTGTGGAGTCCGTCTTGGCGAAGGAACTTGAAACTCGAAAAGCCCAGTAAAAGCGAACTGAGGAAGTTTTCACAACAAAAAAAACAAAAAAATCCCCCTTTGTTTTAGTTTGAAGCCTAAATCTCTTAGTGACTCAAGAAGTGGAGTAAGTGGACCTGCCGTTACAAACTAGAACACCCCCCCCCCCCCCCCCCCCCCCCCCAAGAAAGACAACCAAGGGCTATCCTAAAGGCAGAGATAGGACAACAACAACAAAAACATCAACAACTTTCTCAGACAAAGTCGGGGAAACATTGCACTAAGGTCACAGGTCACCCCTTGCCAACCTTTACCAGCAGTAATGCAAAACTACTGTAGGCAAGCACACCATGAACTTCAGACCCAGCTGGACCACCTCCAACAGAAACCCTTTAAGATGAGTTATCAGACGGTGACAAACAAACACGTACTCCTGCTTACAACTGTCCGACGGTGTCTCTTTTTAATTTTGAAACCGCTAGAAAAAGTGGCATAAAGAGGATACAAAGAACCGCAGAACTGGATGTCATTCTTGGGGAAATCCGATTTCATGTGTGGATCTGTTCAGAACATTTCAAAGGGGGGTGAACCATCAGAACAACCCCCCCCCACCCCCGAGACAAAAAAAAGGGAGGAAAGCGTTATTTAAAAAAAAAAACGGTTACAAAAACCTTCAAGCTGGGTTCATTATGTCGATGTGACAGATTTCATATTGTTCTACCATAGGAGTTTGTACAGACACAGTGGCTTTCTAGGCTGTCGAACAGATGGAGGCTTTTCTTTGCAGGCTTGAAGACTGAAGGAAAATGAAATTTAAATGAACACGTTTTAATGTTCAGTACAAACAATATGTTGGGGGGGTTAAACTTTAAATGCAAACCACACAAAATCAATTGGAGGTTAATGTTTTAACCTGGTGGGAAATGGTAATCGATAGAAGGAACCATTGTTGTTTATTTCCTGTAGATATTTTTGATTTCGAGAAGTGACACTTAGTTGTTGCCATTTTTTGTTCCTGAAAAAAATAAAACACAACTATTTTGTATTGAATGCAGTTTGAACGTCTGTGTTTTTCTATAATTGAGTATTGATAAAAATGCATATTTTTTTTAGGACAAAAGGGCAGTGAGGCTTCTACTACTTGAAGAGAGGGTAAGTAAGGTTTGTAGCCAGGTGTTGCTTATCTAAATCAGTCCATTATGATTAGATAGGAGTATAGAATGATTTAAAAGTGGGTTAACACACTACTGAGAGGAAAGACGGCAGTTTTCCAAAAGGTTTGTGGCTGCAAAGTCACCGTCTGCAGGATTTTGAGTTTTTTACAGGCTTTTTTGCAACCAGACGTGAAGGAAGAAACCAAATCTTGCAAAAAGTTGGTCGTAAATAAGGAAATGAGGGACAAATCTATATCAAGGTCAGTCTTTAAAGTGTAAAATCATATTTTCATGTATTCATTCATCATGGTGTGACGATAAATCGATTTATCCTTACTAACCAACCAGATCAAACTGTTTCAGGCAAGTTGTTCATCGAATCGATCAAAACCATTTTTCTAAATAAAAGATTTAAGTTATATAGACGTTGGAAGATACCAGTTGTATTGACATATGGTAGGTTTATTTTACAAAAATATAAAAACGACCAAGTGCAAGTGTTGGATTATCCGGGAAACGTCAACTGCACTGCTCAGTACCCAGCTATTTATCTGAGTCACACTGGTTGAAGTTTTGGTTAAAGATGTCCTGGATCCATTTCAGGTTCATAATGAACCAATACCAACTATGAATCGTATCGTCAGTCACAAATTTTGATGTGAATCAAATCGTTAAAATGAATCGGTAGTATTTCATTTAAAAGCAATGCAAATCATTTTGTACATTTCAAATCAAACAAAACTTTATTTCTATAGCAGTTTTCCAACTGGTGCTGCTCAAAGTGCTTTTCATAAAGACAAATTTTAAAAAAAAACAGACACAACATTAAACAAATATTTTGTCAAAAACCATATAATGCCCCCCCCCCCCCCCCCACACACACACACACACACCATGGTAAGAAAAATTATGCAATGTAGAAATCTGGCTTTGTACTGAAGGGGGAAACGATATTTTAGGGACGTTTCCACATACATCATTGACCCCCCCATTTAAGTTCACAGAATCTGCTAACACAGGACAACCCCCCCCCCCACACACACACACACACACACCCCGATCTAAGTTTAAGAACCAGACCTGGGAGATCCCATTGCAGTGACCCCGTTCCCTGAGAAGGGCCAGTCACTGATGTGGAGGATCTCTCTGTGGAAAACACTGGAGTTACAAACAAAATGTACAAGGAATAAAATAAATAAAAGTTGAAACAGATAAATAACCATATAAACCAATAAATAAGCCTTAATATACAGATATAAATCAGTAAATGTGAATAAAAGATCAATCAAATTAAATAAATCAAGCCTCTGGGAGGCTGTTTTCCAGGTGATGTCCGTAAAAAAAACCTTGCTGGATGTTTTAGTTCTAACTTTTGGCTAAAAGGCCCGTGTCAGAGGACCTCAGGCCCGACTCAGCACAGCATTTATCAGCACGGAGGTGCTGATAAATGCTGTGCTGAGTCGGGCCAATTGACACTTGTTACAGCATCATCAACCACCCAGACGGTCTTTGTTGAAATAAATGCAGCACCATGGCAGGTTTTTGGAGATGATGCGGTGGCCTGCAGGGTGAGGATCCAGATAGAGTTTGGGATGCTGTGCCTGGTCCTACACACCTCCAAGACAAAGGAGGAGATTGTGGACTTTTGGATTGTGGACTGCAGCCCATCTGCAAAAACGGGGAGCGCGTGCCCAGCTTCCACTTCCTATAGGGGGATGGAGACCTCAGAAACATCTCTGCAGACATGAAGAGGACCCAATTATAGCTCCAGCTTCAGAGGATCAACGATTTGCCATCCTCTACAGCTGCTGTTTCAGTCTGTGTGGTTCTCCTGCTGTTCCATGGCACACAAAAAAGCACTTCAGGGGGTTATCAACACTGCCCAAAAGATCATTCAAAAGACCTTCTCCATTCCCTACAGGACCTCCACAGCGCCTGCTGTCTCTGGGGGTCTCGCAGCATTTTGAGAGGCACACCCTGAACACCAGGTATTAGAGATGCTGCCCTGTGGTAATAGGCCAGAAATGCTCGCAAGTCCCTTTTTGGAACTCTGAGCACTTTACAACAATCCAATTCCAGCAAAAGTTTTGAGATTTTTGCTGGAATTTCACTACAGCTCAGTTTAACGAGTAGTGAAAAAGAATATTTAATGTCATTAAACAACATTTGGAGACACAATAAAAGCATTTCCCTGGTCAAATGCATCAACAGGAGAGATTTTATTTTATTTTTTGTTGGATCTGAAAGTGATGTCCTGGAGCCAATAATAAAATCAAACATTGTTCACAAGATCCCAACCTCAAGTCAAGGTCCCTCCCTGCTAAAAACAGGTCCAATTGACAAAGAGAGACTTTTTATTTTTTCTTAGCTGAAAGGTTTTGCTGAAAGAAAATATTGGACTCCATTTTGGTTCCAGGCAAGGCAAAGTTAAGTAGCAAAAAAATCTACAACAAAGATGGAATTTTCTGTTCTTTCTGCAATGTTTTTGTGCATTACTGTTTTATCTGTGTATTTTTCTCATTATTTTATGACTTATAGTGCTAATCTGCACTGCAGAACTGTGAATTTCTTAACTTTTTGGAAGAAACTAGACACTTTTTTCATTATTAATGTATATATTTCTTATTGTTTTCAGCCCTAACTCTTGCTGGCCTGGTGTAAGGAGGTCAATAGTTCAGTCCTAACTCCAGCACATTTGGAAATGTGAAGAATGGGGTGTAACAGACGGGCTTTCTCTACGTTAAACATAGCTTGACGTAATTTATTCCCGCAGTGAACTGCAGGCCTGAAATGTTGCAGACAGACCCGGAGGAGGTGATTGTGTGAACGCAAAAGTGTAAAATTAGCCGGTCTCCGTGGAGAGAATCCCTGCAGCGCTCTTGAGAAGACACAGTCCAAGGCAGAGCGTGGAAGAGTCGAGGAGGTAATTGTCTGGTGACCTTAAATGGGGAGTTTTCTTTTTCTTTGCTTCAATATTTTTCAAGTTCTTTTTAGTTATTGCTGAAGCTCTCATCAATTCTTTGTTTCGGTTGTCTTTGGGGAAACTTGAAACTTTTTTTCAAAATGAAAAATAATCTTTCATGACCCCGGAGTTTCCACAGAGTGAATGAGATTTTTTTGACCATGTATTTTTTTGATTGCTACAGTTCCACACAAAGTTTTTCTTGTAAAGTTTGTCCAGCGCATACATCCTGGTTCATATCATTTTAAAAAAGAGCTTAAAAGAATTCAATAAAAACTAAAAGCATGATATCTAAATAAATGAATGCTTACCATTTTCCCTCTAATATGATTCAAAGCATACACATGGTCCAAAAAGTGATACATAAGATTCAACTGCCTTTGTGGTGATGCAGTCCAAGTTTTTTGACTAAATTGATAAAATCTAGCTTTATAAATATTTGACATTTAAAACTATAAATGCCTTTTTTTCCTTAATGGCCCATTTATGAAGTTAGATTTTTTGCCCACATATTGTCAGTCTGTAATAAAGTTTGTACTTGTAGTAAGAGATTTGTGCAGCTGCAGAAAAAAATTGTTCACCCATAAAAATGCTTTGTCCGTGTGTGAAATGTCACGTGTGTATGTGAGCACACGCACTGATCTACAATGACAAAACCAAATACAATTCTTTTGCTTCTCAATAAATCCACCAATCAGCAGCCTTTCACTGTCACACAATCCGTCCGCTGCTTAGACCAGCCCATCAGATGCATGATGTCCTTGCCAGAAAAAAGAAAAAAAGGACGAAAGATTCACGGAATATGGTAATTGCTGTAATTCATTACGATGCTGCAGCAAAACAAAAAAAGTGTTAATCATGAGTTTAAGGACGTTCTGATGATTTCTTTTACCATTTCATCTTGCCTCCATTGTGTAGATGCCCAGATGCCTGAGCCACCCCAACCACCTCTTGATGTGAGGGGGCAGCGGCTCTACTCCAAACTCTCGCTAGGGGACGGAGCTTCTCACCCTATATCTGAGGTAGCGCCCAGCCCCAGCAGTCCGTTTTGACCCAGAACCCTCCCCACCAACCATCAAGATTCTGTCACGTTGCCTGGATTGGCGTCACTGGGGCCCCGCTCTGAAGCCAGGCCTGGGATCGGTGCTTGCAGGCGAGCACCTGGTGGCAGGGGGGGTGGCATCAGAGCTCAAAAGGGGGCCAATGCAATGTGGTTTGGCAGGTGGTGGAAGACGGGTGTCTCAGTGGCCCAAACCCCGGTCAGACTTTGATATAATATTTGATTTTTTTTAATTTGCCTGTATTTTTGGGTAATTATGATAAACACGTTAGTTTCTTTTTTTTACATAAATGTCACACTTAATCAAATATCCATTTATTTCATGTTCTTACATTATTTTCACAAACATGTTTCAAGCTTAAGTGAACAGCAAGCATTATGTTCAACTAAAAAAAAAACATTTCTTTCAGAATATTTAGGGGGGAAAAATTCCACAGTCTCTCCTTAGGCTCAGCCTTAAAGACTGAAAGTAGATTCAGCTTCCTTGGAGTTCATCCTTTTGACCTGCATTCAGTCAGTAGGCAGGAAGGCAGGACTCTGGGATCTGTAGTCCGGACAGACTTTCTGAACCAGCCGGTAGTCTGTGCCGTAGAAAGACACATAGACACAGATCACCTGGAAGGGTTTGGAGCACATCCAGGTGACATGGCTCTGTGTTTGCTCCTGGTCGCAGGTCTTTGACGGGTCGTAGTTGCACAGCATCACCTTCCTGCTGCTCTCAGTCTTCTCAAAATCAACTCTGCAGTTGAATGTCTTTGAGTCCTTGGGGTTGACCACGCTTTGGCGCTCCAGGTCGAACTCCAGCTCTTTTAAGGGTGGGACGAGGCTGACGGACACGTTGCCCACACCTGTGGAGTTGTGACGGAAATAGACGCCAAGAGAGCCGTTGCCATGATCCACAATCTTTCCTATAATCAGCAAGTTCAGTTTGACCGTCTTGATGTTGGAATAAAAGTCCCCCCAGTTTAACGTCCTGGAGAGTTTTGACATTCCATGAAATTTCAAGCTGGGCTGATGCTTCACCTTCCTGGAGGGGTTGGAGTGTGAGCTCCATGACCCAAACCCCTGCTTTGAGTCCGTCACGGACGACCTGGTGGCTGGTTTGAAACTCTGGGTGACACTCGTGCCGTCAAGCACCCAGTTTCTCTGCGAGGAAACCTCCTGGTTTCTGTAGAGGTGAGAGGAGGGCGTCTTGTTGAAGTTGCCGTCCGTCTTAGGTGGAAGAAGAAACAGCTGGACAGAAAAAAAAATCAGGCAGTAAGCATCTCTAAGCCCTCTAATTTAACAGTTCCCTATATCCAATTTATTCAAAAAAAAACTTTATTTTATTAGTGACTTTCATCCTTACCAGACAGAAGGTTCCTCTCAAAAGAGTCCAAACAAAGAAACACAGAAACATCTTTATCCTGCACACATTCCAACAGTTTTCCTCTGAATGGGTAGTTCATCCAGGCTTAGGGAACTTTGGACGATCCATTTCCAACTGTTAAATCCACACGACGGGACAAAGAGACAGCAGGAAAGCTGACCGTGTGCTGCTGCTTTCATTCACAACACACAGATTAAGAGGTGCCCCCACCCCCTTTAACCGGAGGATACCCACACACCCCTTCCTCGCTCGATTCTCATCTCACACAGTTAAACACTTACATTTATGTATTCAGTTTAATCTTTATTGTCAAAATTTCACAGCATTGTCCTTAATTAAAATTAGACTGGTAGGAGTATTAATTTAAAACAAAGAATATAACGAAAAATCCTACACCCAAAAAGTGTTGCTGCCATCTTGTGGTCAGACAAAGAAATGCAGGCTAGACTAATGGGATTTTGCCGTTAGTTTTCTTTTTTAAAAAAGGAAAGAAATATGCTGGTTTTAGTATGTTTCAGTGTTTTTCAATCAATTTATTATTTAAAATTATCCCCTGCATTATGCGCGGTCTCATAGAAAATAACTATTTTCCACGTTTATTAGTTACTTTGGTTCTGGATCTTTGCTGTAAAATAGTTTACCTGTTAACTAACCTCATCCTTTAACATTTATTCCAGCTTGTCGGAGGTATTGAACTTCTGAATATGAACAAATTGTGTAGTTTGCGTTGTGAATTTGCACTTCCAGTTGTTTCCTGCAGAAACCCTTAAAAACCTTACAAAGGCAAATGATGGAATGATGCACGCTGTTACATATTGTTATCAAGTTCTAAAAAGGCCTTTAAAGTTAGTTATTCAGAGTCAGAAAGTCACTGCCTATCTGGAATCTACTTTTTTTCCTTTATATTTGTCAGGTTTTTTGGTTTATTTGTAAAACCTTCCTTTGGTTTCAGGTGTTTTTGTCAACATTAAGATTTTTTCTGCAGGATATTTAAAGTTTTAAGTCATGAAATATCACATTGGATTTGATTGTTTTATGTCAAGCATTGAAAATACAGATTTTTTTTTACAAAAAACACAAAACACAGAAATATCAAACAATAGATATAAAGTTAAATACTTTGACAAAAATGATCAAACTTTTTGCAGTAAGTACAGTCAGAACACAGATGTCAGATTAGATTGATAAAATAGAATGATTATCAAATAAAGTCAGGTAGTAGACATTTAGGGCTTCTTGTTGGGAGGGTGTTTGGGCATCACTGTGGGCAATCAGGCGATGTCTTCTCAGTCTCCCACCTGCCAATTTTAACTTCACCCTTTATTACACACATCCCTTATGCCTCAACAATATACACTCCAACACATGAACCAGGGATCATATTACATTTGAGCCGGGGGGTGTCTGTGACCCCGTGCTGCTGGTTTAGGTCCTTGCCCTCAAGCATTGGTTCCCTCTAAGATTCCAACTGTGGTCGGGCATTGTTTACTACGCTCCCCAGGGACACTTCCTCATGGGAGGATATGGGCGTCCCCTGCCTTGCTCTTTCCAAACACCCCGCAGGTTGGGAGAGTGGTTGCTTGGAGCATACAAGGGCTCTCCCTTGGGGTGGTGGGGCCCTGGCTCATGCCTGGGGTTGGGGAGGGCGGATGCCTGTTCGCTGGGGCCTGCACCCTCCGTGCTCCTATGCCGCCCTGCTCTTTGGTGTTGAGGGCCCCTGTGGCTGGCCCTGGTCTGGGTGTCTGGCTGGGTTGCCCAGCCGACGGATTCCATCTATGTGCTATACCATGCCGGTGTCTGGGGGGCATCTGGGGGGATCTTGGTGTGTTGACAGCTGGGCACTCTCCCTTTTTTTTACATACCATCATCCACCTCAGCAGTACATAAACACCTGTCTGAGCAGAGGTGTCAGCTCACCTTTGCACAATAGTTTGTGTGACAGATTGAAATGCTTTAAATGAGTTTGTTTGTATGCATATGTGTGTGTGAACTGTAGTTGTGTTGAGTACATGTTGACATGATGGTATGTGAATATTTTTGGAGCCAACAGGTATGTTTGTGACACTAAAGTATGTGTGGACAGCCCCCCCTCCCCTTTTGACTAACATTCACACCCGACAGTAATGATGAGATCCTCCAGCACCTTGTTGCTTTATGATTGTACCCCCCCCCCCACACCATCTCTGTAATCATCCTCCAGATTTCCTTAATGCCTCTTTTCCTCCCTTTCTTCTGTGCCTTTACCCCCTGTCTCCAACATCCCGCCCTCCTTTCTTCTTCTTCTTCTTTTCTGTCCGGCCCAACACAAATAAGGAGACAAATGTAATCAATTTAAATAAAGTTTAGCCTAAATTACAAACTGATCTAAAAACATTCACCATCTCCAGGATCTCAGCTCTTTGTTCATCCAAACAGGCCCTGATAAAACACTGAGGAGTTAGGAATATGAAAGATCATAAAACACTTTTTTCTTTCTGTTTATTTGACTCTATTAAAGACATTTTGATAAGAATGATGGTACCCCAATTTAGCTGCTACAGCTGTTTTCTGAAAAAACTGTTTCCGCCAAATTAACTGTATCTGCCAATCATTCTTGGAGGCTTAATCATCATCAGTCTGACCAATCAGAAGTGGTTAAAGTCTTCACTTCCTTGTTCCGATTCTGCTCATAAAGTCGCTCAGTTCCAACAAAAACACCGGCTAAAGCTCGTCTTTAGCGGTGTAGCCACAGAATTCGCTGTCAGACCGTGGAACAAGTGAACAAAACAATGAAGCTCAGAGACGAGAGTCTGCCTGCATTCGGCAGCTGTTTGCACTACATCTCCCATGTTGCATTGGGTTAAAGTGACAGCATCTCAGCGCACAATGAGTCTGTCTTCCTTGTTAAACATCTTGAAACCACAAGGAACACACATCAAACAGTTTTTAAATCTTCTAACTTAACTTTTATTACATCTTTTAGAAAAAACAGCTGCAACTTCCAGCTTTTTCTGCCACAATTATCACAAAAATCCAGGTGAGATTGCAGAGCTGCTGTAAATCAATACAGACTATGAGTTTCTCCTTTTTTTAAAAATTTTTGAATGCTGGTGTGCCGCGGGATATTTGTCGAGTTTAAAATGTCCCATGGCTCAAAAAAGGTTGAAAAACACTGTTAGAAGATCCAGAGCCCCCTGTTGTTACAGTGAAATATGTCCAACACCAGAGGCCTTCAGCTCCTATCTGTGTGCTGTCAGCTGTTGAACAGGACAAAAATATATATAATATAGTCAAGTAGAATCAAATTTGTTACTTGAAAGGAAGCAGGAAGAAGCAAATTTATATAAACCCACCCCATTGTGCTATTTTTTTAATGTACATTTTTACATAGTTGCCATAATCTGGTCTGGTCAGGTTAGGGGCAGATTAGTTATCTAGTAAAAAAGAGAGTGCGTTATGATTATCCTCAGAAAACATTCTTCTAAAATGTAAGCAAACATTAATATCAATCACACTTCATGCATATCAGTATTTATAGATTATCATCATAAAACATTATCACGCTAATCCAGCAATCATTACTTAACATTACTGATCTAGTGAAAAAAAATCTACGGCTCATTGATGATCATCAGAAAACGTTTTTAACATCATTTTCAGTAAAATTAAAGTTTAGTATTCATGTTCATAAACAATGAAAAAACTATTAGTCAGACAGTAAAAATCACCAATATTAAGCATCTTATGTTGATTTAACAGTGTTATTGTTTAAAGACTTAGTGTGGGTCTGAGTTCAAAGTGTTGCATTAACACTATCTGGTTAGAGCGGTGTTCTGAACAAACACTGACAGGAAAGAAGCCTCATGCATGACTTATTATAAAAACACTCTGCTATTCTATGCTGTCACCACAACCCTTTAAAACAGAAACTTTATCAACAATGAAAAGAAAACTCCATAAATTCTTCATCAAGAACGATTTGTTCTTTACTTTGTTGTGAGAAGTTATCAGTTAATCCCCGCTTATCTCCTATCTGCTTCTGTTTCATGTCACAGGCTTTGTTCAGACCAAAAGTCAAAGTAATGCAGTCAAAGAAGCATCTTAATAGTCTTCTTCGGGGCCATGGCGAAGAAGGCTCAGCATCCAGCATCAGAAACTCCAAAAAAAAGAAAGTAAAACAATCCTAGACGATCCAAACCACCCTGCTCACCACTTGTATGACTTGATGCCCTTAGGAGGCCGTCCATCAGGTTATACTCCACCAGACTCACCAACGGCTTCTTTCCCTGGGCCATACGAGTGCTTAACACCATCAAATGATCCTTCTGAAAATGGACAAAAACTGTAACCCTATAACCCTATTTATTATTGTGTCTCCTGTACTTTTTCAATTGTCTTATTCCTTGTGCTTTTTTTTGTAAATCATTTTCTTTTAATTTTTTTCTTACTTACTATAGCCCTGTGCACTGCTGCTGTTGTTGCTATTCTATTTTAAAGACTTCTACATGGAGACATTTGAAAGGATTTAAAGCCTTAGTCACATGCACCTGTACGTGTGTTGACCTGCACGAGTGCTCCGGGTTTCTGGTTTGTCCAGGCTAGTTGAGGTTCAGAGAAGAACGGCGGCATCTTGAGGCTTGTGCGTCCACTTTAAGGGACCTCATGGAACGTACGGTTGTCGTGTGTGGTATGAGCATCGTCAAGTATTTGTAAGGGTTATGAAAGTTGCGGTCACTTACGATGTACGGGTGATGCTGTCGTTCGGTGCCCTTATGCTACACTCCAGTCGTTAGTAAGGAGGGTTTCACTGTTCATTACTGACTCCGCGCTAATGCTGCACGCATGGAGTAAGCTGGTGAGACGAAATAAAGGGCACTCATCACCTGAACAGCAAAACAGAAAAAATGAAAAATCCATATGACGTGCCAGCTTCACCCACTTCACCCTTACATGTTGGATGAGTTTTTGCTACGACCTGTCGCCTGCAGCATACCCGTATAAAAAAAAAAAAAAATGAGCAAAAACATTTTTGCCACACGTGCTTTACCTAGTGATCTAAGACTTTCCAGCCTGCAACTCTGAGGCTAATTCCTAATGAACTACTGCCGCTCTGCAGAAACTATGTGACAGAAATCCACACAGTTTTATTGACTTAGGCTAAAAACAGCATAATTCTAATTACAGACCACTGGGAACGCTTTTAAAATAGATCAAGAGATGATCAAAGTGAGTCTTTAGTGTTTTCCTTCTACAAGGAAAATCTGATAAGGGGGATAATTTATAAACAAGAAGACTATATTACAAATGGAAAAATAAAAATTAATTAGACTTTTGGACATCAGAAAATGTATGCACTGACATGTTTTTTTTAAAGAAAAACAAAATTATGACTAAGAATATAAAAGCTGTCAAAATAATGAAAAGAGGTGGATCTTGGTTATATTTAACGGTAAAAAATCCTTTTCACCTGCGTCTAAAGTTGTGTTTGAATGCATATACTGTAGATAGAAGCAAATGATTCCATCAAAGGGTTTGCCTTTTTTTTAAAATAAAACTATTCTGTGAAGGATATTCTTTTGTGAATCATCTTGACGTCATCTAACTAAAACAGGTTGAACTGGATCACCGGTGTTTACTGGTCCTTCTAAATGCAGCTTAAAAACATTCTTCCATTGGTACTTAGCGGACATGTCATACACCATTGTTCACAAATCTGAAAAACTTAAGCAACCATGCAGATCTTAAGCTTGACATTTGCTGGAAAACCCCTGAAAGAGCTAACCAAACAGGTTTAGTGAGTTTTTGCATTGTAGAAAGGCATAAAAAGATTACCTTTAGGATGCAACCCATGGGTAACATGGGGTTACACTATCAGCCAACATCGTAAACCATGCCCTCTGAGAGGGTGTGAGCAGGGCTTCACCCCTTCAGGGGTCACATAGATATTTTGTGTAGTGATCTGCCATTGTTTTCCTTCTATTTGGGCCTCAAAGGCTACTTGTTACCAGGTTTTATCATCACAGTCATGTGAGGTGGGTCAAGTGGGGAGACATCGGGCGTGAGGCTGGAGATCCAGGGTTTCCACGTCAGAAAAGCTGACAAATACTTTTACGTGCTGTGGTTTTTGGATTTAGCAATCCTCAGTAAATGATGGACAGAAATCTTCCGCTCATCATAGTGTCAGAACTTCACTCTTGGATGTAACATTTGTCTTTCCAGCAGATCTAGCATACATTTTATGAAGCTTAAAGTCATAACCCACTTAAATTAGCTGCTTGGCACTTGTATCCCCTCACTTTGTCCCCCTCTCTCTTTTTCTTCTACCCTCTTTTTTTTCTTTCTGTCCCACAGTCCCCCCCCCCTCTTTTCCGTCTGGAAAAAAAAGGAAAACATATATTTAGAACACAAAATGTAATAAATAAATAAATTTTAAAAAATATGGGGTTTATACAAATATACACCTTGGCTATAAGAAGACCTATCCAACACAAAAGGCCTTCAGCTCTCATCTGTTTGCTCAGTTGTTGGACAGAACAAGTTAAAAGAAAGAAAAGAAAAAAGAGAGAGACTCCAGTGACCCAGCTACAGCCACGAGGTCTCACTTATATTTATGTCACCATTCATTTAAAAAATGTAGGTTTTGAATATGTACAATAATTACATTATAATAGTATTATAGTTATCAATTAACATTTTTTACTAATTTACTTTTGTAAATAACTGGAGCTCTGTGATCTTCTCAGAGGTCCGTTTAAAGCACAGAGAACATCAAGAAGAACAAGGAACACACCAGGCAGGTCTGAGATACTGTTGTGGAGACGTTTAAAGTCGGATTTAGATACAAAAAGATTTCTCCAGCTTTAAACATTCCAAGGAGCACTTTGCAAGCGATTATATTGAAATGGAAGGAGTATCAGACCACTGCAAACCTAACAAGATCCGACCGTCCGTCTAAACTTTCAGCTCAAACAAGGAGAAGACTGATCAGAGATGCAGAGATCACTTTGAATGAACTGCAGAGATCCACAGCTGAGGTGGAAGAGTCTGTTCATAGGACAACGATCAGTCATATATTGCACAAATCTGGCCTTTAAGGAAGAGTGGCAAGAAGAAAGACATTTCTTAAAGATATCCATAAAAGTTGTCATTTAAAGTTTGCCACAAGCCACCCGGGGGACACGGCAGACATGTGGACGACGGTGCTCTGGTCAAAAGAAACCAAAATTGAAATTTTGGCAACAATGCAAAACGTTATGTTTGGCGTAAAAGCAACACAGCTCATCACCCTGAACACACCATCCCCACTGTCAAACATGGTGGTGGCAGCATCATGGTTTGGGCCTGCTTTTCTTCAGCAGGGGCAGTCAGGATGGTTAGAATTGATGGGAATGATGGATGGAGCCAAGTACAGGACCATTCTGGAGGAAAACCTGATGGAGTCTGCAAAAAACCTGAGATGGGATGGAGATTTGTCTTACTTCCAGCTGTAATCACAGCAAAAGGTGGCACTACAAAGTATTAACTGAAGGGGGCTGAATAATTTTTGCCCAATTTTTCAGTTTTTTTATTTGTTAAACAAGTTTAAGACATCCAATACATTTTGTTCCACTTCATGATTGTGTCGCACTTGTTGTCGATTCTTCACAAAAAATTACAGTTTTATATCTCTATGTTTGCAGCCTTAAATGTGGTAAAAGGTTGAAAAGTTCAATTGGGCCGAATACTTTTGCAAGGCACTCTATGTGTGACTCATATTTTAGACAGATTCTTCTTGAGAATCCTATTTAGCCGTGCCAGGCAGTTACAGAAACTGACAAGGATTAAAGACTCACTCTGCCCGGATCACCTGTAAAGAATTTTCCTGTGGTGCCACATTGGTATTTCTATTGTTTCTCAGGAGTGCACAGCTGAACTAACAAAACATTGTCACAACACAAATACGTGCAACACGTGTTTGATCTGAAACTCTTTGATTTTGTGACGGTGATTTTCCTACCTTTTTAATCTTTTTTATTGATCCTGGTTGTGCAACCTAATAATGATAATTGATACTTTATTTATCCCACAATGGGGAAATTCTTCTCCGCATTTTGACTCATCCCCTGGGGGAGCGGTGAGCTGCAGCTGAACCGCACTCGGGAGGCAGTAGCATCAAGGGCCTTGCCCAAGGGCCCTCACTGGGTGATGTTCATTGCTGGATTCCTGCATGGTAGCCTCTCACTTTACCAACCGAGCTACCCAGCCGCAATAAACTCCAAGGGCCCTTGAATGACTCGTGGCAAATCTGTTGATGAGTCGCAGGTGTATGTGATCAAGGTAGATTGGAGTTTTCATCCTTTAAAAAGGATCAAAAGGAAACAGCTGGACTTGGACTGGGAAAAAGGAGGCACACCACAAGAGCTGCATAAGCGGTATTGGAGCACCAGCGATGGGAATCACACGTGTGGTGTTGTGGAGCACCAGAGACGGAGGCTGCAAGCGGGGTGTTTTGGAGCAGCAGCAGCAGCAGCGGTGGTAGTGGTGCTTGAAGCATGCCAGCCCAGTGGAACCAGTGGACAATGGAACCGGAAAGGGGAGAGGGGACACGACGACGAACAACGGCAGAGGGGTGTGGTCGCGACCCACCCCTCTTTCAAATAAGTAATTTACCCTCTCAGTGCAAATCAAAGTCAGCCCAAGACTAGATGTTTTCTGAACCCCCTTCAAATAGATTTTATTGCATGAGTTTTTACTGTTTTATACTGGGTTTTATTTGGTTCTGTGTGTGTTTGTTTTTTTCTTTCAATTTATCAGATGGGGTTTGGACTGCATGCTCCTCTAATCATCCTGGAGCATTTGGACTGCCGGAAGCTGGACACAATTGGACATTAAACCTTTTGAAAACTTGTATCTGGTTGTTCTGCTCCTTACACAGAATCTGATCCACTAGAATCTACCTGTGTCACACTTTGTCAACAAAACTATTTTAACCCAGATTAAACTTGAATGTGAAATATTTGCAGATTCTTAGTCATCCAGACAGATTCCAAAAGAGAAGTAGACAAAATTATTACTTTATTTAATATAAAACCAAGTCTAATTTGCTTTTTTTTTTTTGTTTTTTTGTTTTGATTTTTAATGTACTACTGTGAATGTGAAATCTTAGTTGCAGGAAATAACTTTTTCTAGATGCAGCTATCATTTACTTTGTTTTTAAACCTTCAGTGAGGAGAAAATGGGTCACGATTTCACACCTGAATGAACCTTTTGTGTCTTGCAACAATAGTTATTGATTGGTCCAACAATAATACATGTCTGTACTATGAAAACATAAGCAATCTGCAGCTATTATTGTTAAAGCCTCAGATGTTAGCTCCTTTAGCCATGCTTTTCCAAACAAATATTAAGGTCATGCTTTTAATTTGTATGTAACAATTTCTAGTTTTAAAGAAACCTTTCCTCTTCATCCTTTCTTCCTTTTCTAGACCATTGACTTTTTATTGATTCTATTCAATTCAATTCAATTTTATATGTATAGCCCAAAATCACAGCAACAGTCGTCTCAAAGGGTTTTGTGTGGATAAATGTAGGGTAAAACAGAAAATAAAAAGGATCATGGATACAAACAACTCAATGAAAAAATTATAAACTGCACTAAATTAAACTGGACATCCCTGCCCTTTGACCCTCCTACACGGTGAGGAAAAACTCCTAAAAAAAAAAGAAACGGATTCCTGAAAAAACGAAACATTAGGGTTCCCACATGAAGGAGGGATCCTCCCCCAGGACAGACATGTAATGCCAGAACTTGTAGAGAAGAATTAACTTGTCTAACTTTACAACTACACATCTGAAGTCCAACAGATGAGCTTCATCCAAAGGAATCCGGGGACTGCTGGGGGCGAGCCAGAGGCAGGATCCACAGCCAAGTTTAGGAGCAGCAGTAGAGACGAGGTACACGACCAGGTACAGGAGCACGGACGAGCCAACTAGAATCTGGGAGCACTCCCACTCACCCAGAGGGGAGAGGGAAAGAGGGACAGTACATGAATCGCACTGCCACAAACAGAGGGACAGAGAAATAAATGATTAACAAATTATGAAGGAGAGGAGAAGTAGATGAGAGTAAAGGTTAGAACCCCAGTTCACCATACTTTCCCCAACTTCTGGTAAGGGTTTAGCTTAGGGATCAGGTCAGGGCTAGGCTTAAGGGGGGAGGGGAGGGGGGTAACAGGGACTCTTGTCATTAGTCTTTGAGTACGTCGTGGATAGGTTGTAGTGCATTCTTTGATGAAAGAATGGCTCTTGGTTTGCTCATGCAATTATCATAATTTCTTTGCTCATGAAAATAAATGCATCTTTGAGGGCTTTTCCACAGCACAAAAGGTGGCTCTTGTAATATAAATCACATAATAGTGATCTAACGTTGTTAAATTATTACAGTTTCAAGAAAAAAAAAATCAAATGTGTTCAGCCACAATGTTGATCATTTTATAAAATATTTCTGAGATTTCGAATACTTGATTTAATAAAATCATGGGGAAATTTTTTCCTGATTTCAAAGAAAACAAATAATTTTATGCAAGGTTGCATTTTGACCTATTCCTTGACCTTCATAGTGTAGGTTTACTCAAAGTATATGCTTCTGTATACCTTCATAGGTGGAACAACCTCTCTGGCTGTGGGAAGGTGCAAAGTTAAGAAATGTAGTTTCAGTTCTAACAAAATGCTATCATACATTGTTGTCAAATGTATCCAGTTCAACAGGAATACTTGACGTCACATGCATGACTAATCGTCAAAAATGTCCTCCAGATAAATATTTTTCTTTCTTTTTATCAATATTTTTAATTTTATTACAATAAGAACATTTTATTCATAAAAAAAATTTGAATTAAAGTTGAAAACACCCTTTTCCCTCCCTTAGATTTTTTTTTAAAACATACAGCAGAAATTTGTATATAAAACATAATTAAAAAAACAGTGTCTTTATAAATATGCAGACTAATAAAATATAACCCAAACTCCTTTTTTTCTTTTTTTTGCATAACAAGGGGGCTGTTACGACTATTTTGAAGTTCAGCCTACTTGTCATTTTCACATAAAATCCAATTTATTGTTTATATTTAATAGTTTTCCAAGTCAATTAAAATCACAAGCTCTACACATGTGAAGTTGATGTTAGATACTGAAGAACAGCACTTCAGATGTCTACCATAACTTTCATTATTTACAACTAGTATAATTGAACTACTTCTGCCCATTTCATATAGAATCAGTCTTTAAATCAAATATGGAAACTGATAAACACATAAAACAAGTTCTGTTTACTAAAGATGCACATTTTTATTCATACACTATTGATGCAAAACAACAACAAAATTTGTCACCGAGCAAACACCAGTATCAATGAAATTTAATTAAAATAAAGATGTAATTAAAAATTACATATTACATAATGGCAGATAGTAGCAAGGCCCGTGTTTTCATATTTTCCAACACGGGCTGATGAGTTTCTTTATAAACATCCACATAATTTCAGTAAAGGTGTCAACCTGTAACACAAGTAAAGATAAAAATATCTACAGCTGAGTGCATTTCCTCATAATTGATGCAACTGCACGTTTTCACATTGCTGGTTAGAGTTTAGTAGATAATCTATGCAAGAAAAAAACATTTTTACTTTGATGTTTTTAGGATGAAGGCTTAGGAACCAATACATGTTTTATTGTTCCTAAAGAATACTCTGCACTCTGAGTTCTGAGACAGAAAGCATTATGTGGAACGCAAGGTTTTTAAAACAAGAATCCATCTGAGTCTGCACAAGTGGCCGGGGCTGGAGCATTTTATATGGGGCAGGAGGGGGCAGAAGACTTTGGGAGGGTGGCACACCAGAACAGCAAAGTGGAAGGCCTTTACGATTCAAAGGATAAAAAAAAGGTAAACAACAAAATACATTATTTGAGGTTCTCAAGGCATCTGCTAAAAAAATATCACTTGTGTTATTTCTTTGCGGTATTTAAATAATCTTGCATTGATGATTTCCTAATCTTTGTCATTACTGATACTAAGATTGACTTAAAATTCGGGCAAAGCTTTATGGTGGGGGTGGGCAGCTGCCCCTCATTGTTCACCCCGTAGCTCCGCTTCTGGTCAGTAAAGATTGTTGTTGTTGGACCATCTATGTAATGCTCATTTTCAACAAAATGTCTAGTTTTAGCTTTTTGAGTAATTTTAAACTGAAACTTCTGTACTTTGGACTTCATCTGCTTCACATTGTCAAATTCTGCAACAAAATGCAGCTGCTGGAGCGTTTAAATATCAGTGCCTTGTAGTTGCTGGCTGTGTTGTTGTTGTTTTTTTTAAACAAAAGTTTTTATTTAAAATTAAAATCTATGTAAAAAATTATAACAAAGAACATAAAGCAATACAGGTTGAACATTGTTTGTGATGGATCACGTGAAATCACTCCATGTGGGTGTTCCTTCTCAGGGAAATACCTTTTTTTTCTCAGAGAATTACAAGAAAGAATTACAAGAAAGAGTCCCACACCTACATTTTTCACGCTTTTGCAATGATGTCAGTGGATGAGCAACTAAAACAACAAAAAAGGTTTTTCATGCCTCTTTTTCTGTAACAATTGTCAAAATTGGAGCTCAACAAGTTAATCTTTGATAGCAGCAATTTATTTTTCTAAAGACAGTTATAATAGAAATGTGTCAATCTAAATACGAATAAATTGAATTAATCTGACACCAGCACTAAAAACACAGGACATTATTTCTGTCAACATTGTTTAGTAGGTATTTTTCTTTATCATGGCATCTAAAGGCTTTTCGTGTTACGCCTTTTAGCAAGTCTTGCATTAATCTAAGATTTTTACTTTCCCTTTGTGTTCAAACTTATACTGTTGTGCCTGTTAGTTGTTTATTTGTAACGTAAAACACAATTTAGACTTGGGGAAGTGATCAAGTTGCAGACAGGAGCTGATAATTGTTACTTCTGAAGTTCTCACACAGTTTCTAAAGCAGTTCCTAACACAGTACAAATTACCAAACAAAGACACGCAATCTCCTTTTCAGAATGCTATAACTTTCTGCTTCTGCAGCATGCATACCAATACCAATAGAACAGTTTTTGGTTTGCTATCAAGTAATAAAGCAACTTTGCTGCATAGAATTTCATTTCTAATTTCAGATAAAAAATGAAGTTCAATGCTGACCTTTTCAGTCACAAATATTGAAGAAAATATTTCTTTGAAACAAATGCCTAGACACTTGAATGATTGAAGTGTATTTTAGTCAAAAAATAAAAAGCAGTAAAAGCAATAAAAACAGTTTTGCACAAAAAAAACACTAAAATCAAAAGGTTTCAAGTTGTTTGTAGCTTTTTATTGTTTTTACTTCACTTTTATTATCAGTTAAATAGCGGTACGTCACAGTGAGATGACTGATTGACACACGGAAACAAAAAGAACCTAATCCATCCCTCATCTTACTGGAACTCAAAAGCTTTGGAACTTGGCCAACTTTCAGCCTTTAAATCCTCACTGCTGCTTCTCTAGTTTCATCTGATGCACAGGAGATGCTTGCATGGAAAGGCTTTCTTGTTGAAATCTACTTAGTTTTCTAGTTTTGCAAACTCACATTGTTGCATCCTTCATTTGTTTGCACATGAGGTAAATATCCTTAAAAACATTTTCTCGTGTGTGTTGTTTTCTTTTTTTTTTTACAATTTTTTTTATTTAATTTCACACTAGGTGTGCTGATTCTTAAGCTTTGAGAAAATGGTGGGTAAGGTCTTAGTGCTGCTCCTGCTCATGTCAGGGCTGTGTAAGTATGGAATTTGTACCCTACCTAACTTATGTGTTTACTTTAAATGTGATCTTTTTGGTACGTTACTGACTGACATGTTTTATTTGCAGGTAAAGTGGCTGCCCAAAATGAAGGTAAGATTTGACTTTTACTATATTTTTATAAACTTGTGACTGTAATGTTGCCACAAAAACACAAAATTAAAGCATCCTTGAGTATTATGCTACTTAACTTATGACAAGGAAGATCACTATCAATATTTTTGGTCATCATGGCAAGAGTTTTACCAGATAGATATACCTAAAGCTCAGGGGAAATTCATTTCTATTCCTTTTTCTTTTCTTTTTTTTGGGAAATAATAAGTTTATCATTAAGTTTCTGTGCTTTGGAGAACATCTCAATTTTGCCAAAAATATTTTAAGAACAGCAGCATTTACCATTTATTTATGGAAACTTTATATGAGGAATTTCTTCAACTTCACAAAATAACAAACACAACCTGAACCTAGAGAAAAAAGAAGGAAACAAGAGTTTAAAATTAAGAAGAGCAACATACATTTACTTACTTTAGGATGGGAAAGAGAAAGTGCTTGCTCAATTATTTTATTTCTTATTCTCATATTTTAACTGTAAAAGAGAAACTAAATTAAAATTTTAAAATATAAAAAGGAATTTTTCATAAATAAGAAGTGGTGTTTACAAGTTCCTGGCGAGCGTAGGAGCGGATCATACAAACAAGGAAAGACATGCATTTTTGATAGTTTGATCCTGATTTGATCAGCAGCACTGGCATCTTTCTAATTTTTCTTCCTAGGTCCTCTTTATCCAATCAATGGAACAGCAAGCTCCCAATCAGATGATGGAAGTTCTCCACAGATTGTTCTGCAAAGACCTTTTGTCTACTTCGGTCAAAGATACAACAGCATTTATGTATGTAACATTCTGAATGAATGACACTACCACATATGATTATAAGGGACAGAATAAAAAATAGTTTATAGTTTATATGCATTTTTATTAAGTAAGAGCCTTCTTTGGACATCTCCTTTCCAGTACAGTCTTACTGTATTGTTTATTTATTCAAACATCTTACTGCTTATCTTTTCTCAGGTCAATCACAACGGACACTTGACATTTACTGTCCCATATTCCTCATGGACTCCTCAAGCATTCCCAATGCATGGATCCCTAGACATAATTGCTCCATTCTGGACAGATTTGGACAACAGAGGAAATGGTTTTGTCTACTACAACCAATACACCAACGGCATTGTCCTCCAACAAGCTACACAGGACATTAATAGCTACTTTCCAAGCATAAACTTCAACGCAGAGTGGGTCTTTGTGGCAACATGGTATGAAGTGGCCTACTTTCCAATGACAGGCACAGTAAGTCAGAAGAGTACTTATAAAGCCAATACATAACATGATAATAAAATCAATCCTACTGCTTCAGAAAACACAAAAATATTTTAACACGCACGTATGCACATATATAATGTATATTTATTTGACACATTTTCAGAGAACAACTGTTCAAGCTGTGTTGATCTCTGGTGGCCAGCACTCATTTCTGCTCATGAACTACGGAGTTATCGCTTTAACTACTCGGGCTGTTCAGGTTTGATTCATTACTACATTGACATCTTTTTGGTGTGGCTTAGCATCAATGTTGTATGCATAACCCATGGATCCTCTTAACCCTTTAACACACAAGGTTTTGTCGGCGACATCTAAATACAATCTTTATCTTTCACATACCATAACTCTTTGAACGTTTACTCGATGACAGTGAAACCGCTTATTCTGAGGCACAGAAAAGTTGCTTGTCAAGTTGGCTTTGCGCCAACTTTACGAACATTAAGTGTTGCTTGTCACCCAAAAAGTCGCTGTCTCCAAAACAGAATCCTCTGATTTGAGTAAATTAGCTCAGCACTTCACTTCTAAAAAGTGTTGCATGTTAGTGCGTGACTGTTTTTCTCCATTTCAGAAGCAGCTGGAATTACTTTAATTGCGTTAACAGTTAAGGTAGAAGAGTTAAGGTAGTTGAAAGAATGTTAACACTGGAGCTACACCTCTGGTGTAAAAGGGTAAATATGAAGGGTATCTAACATATATCATCATATTTGCAGGCTGGCTATGACACCACACACTCTGTTCATCATTTGACCATTCCTGGATCTTTTTCAAGTTCTGCAACAGGAGACAACTCTACCTTTAGTATCAGCAGCAATGTCAATGTAACGGGTCGCTGGGCCTTTAACATCAACAGTAGAACAAGAGGCTGCCAGTATAATGGTAAATATATTTGTAAATGTTTTTTTATTTTTTACCATTGATGTTAGAGAACAAATAACGAATAATTGAGTCAAGTGACACAGTAGTTTCTCTTGGACCAAGTGGGACTGTGTGTGGCTATATAGTAGGCTGCCATCCCTTTTCCAGTGTCTCCTTGCTGCTCTCTTTATTGGTGTGTGTCCAACATTAAGCTTTAGCTGTTGGAAGTCCACTGTATGCCCTTTGGACTACTCTAACCATTGAGCTTTGTTATTGAACGAGGCCAGGACTAAATTCTCATCTTACCTCTTCCTCTGCATAAATATCCCCAAATTCCAACAGTGAACTCTAGAGCTGCTTTTCCTATTGCTCAATAAGGTGTGTAGAGCAGCAGCAGGTGATCAGGTGTATTTTCTGGAACCTCTGAAAAATCTGTGATGATTGAGAGAGGCCATGGCAGCTTTGCTGTGATGCTACTTTGCGACTCCCCCTGGTGGCCACTTCCTCAACTACACCCAAACAGAATTCCCCGATGCAGACCAGTCATTCCAAATGTAGGTCAGCTGTTATTCGTGCTCATTTTAGTTTGGCCCAAATTCCACAACAATTTCTTGGTAGGGGCCCAATTCTCCATCCCCTGGGACTATTTCCTGGGTGACAGTTCATCACTGGACACCAAACGAACCATCTACCAAAGGACTGCAGGGGTTGCCACCAATAAAACAAACCTAGTGCAGTCACAGGTTGGCCTCATAAGCCCATTGATGGAATATTTGCTCTAAAGGGTGTCAGTGTTGGCCATAAATTTCTTACCATTTTGCATACAAGTTTTTAATCACCATCAATTCACCAACAGTTTAATTTAATGTAAATGTATGTGATCAAAGTAAATGTTTTACTGCCATGTACAATGCCTGGTCTCTTCAACTGCTCTATGATTACACCTATTCCTTTATTTGTATTCCAGGTGAACCTGTGCAGCTGGGTGACTCATTTTGGAGCGACTCCAGCTGTGCACAGAAGTGCACGTGCACCTCGACAGGCCTGCAGTGCTCTAACCAGCCCTGCTCCTTTTCTCAAGTTTGCATGCCATATTCCTTTCAGTTCTCCTGCCAAACGGTGCAGAGACGCACTTGCACTATCAGTGGCGATCCACATTACTACACCTTTGATGATACAGTGTTTCACTTTCAAGGCACCTGCACCTATGTTCTCTCAGAACAATGTCAGTATGGGCTTCCTTATTACAGAATAGAGGGCAAAAACGAGCACAGAGGCAGCACTCATGTTTCCTGGACACGCCTGGTCAAGGTTTTTGTCTACAATGAAACCATTGAGCTGGTGAAAGGAAACCCAGGAAGGGCAAAGGTCGGTGAGGTTGTTTGTTTCTTGTTTTTTTGTCCTTGTTTTATGAATAGCTATTAAACTGTTTTTTTTTTCTGACCTCACAGGTTAATGGAACCTTTACAGCAACTCCTTTTACCCTCAACCAGGGCCGTGTCCAGGTCTATCAGTCAGGTTTTAGTGTGGTTGTCAGCACTGACTTTGGCTTAACTGTATCTTATGACACATATTCACATGTCGGAATCAGTCTACCCTACACGTACCAGAATGCAACATGTGGTCTATGTGGAAACTTCAACAATCAGCCTGGAGATGACTTCCAAACTCGCAATGGCGAGGTAGTCAGCTCTGATGTAGATTTTGCTAACAGCTGGCGAGCATCTGGTGATGAGGATCCTGGTTGTGAAGCACAGTGTCGGGGTCTGGAATGTGCTGGCTGCAATGCAGCTCAGACTGCATTATACAACAACAATGACCACTGTGGCATCCTTCAGAACAGCTCTGGACCTTTTGCAGCATGCCACCAAACACTTCCCCCACAAAACTTTGTGCAGAGTTGTGTTTATGATCTGTGCATCGGTGGAGGATACCAACCCATTCTGTGCCAATCTTTAGGTGTATATGCAAGTCAGTGTCAACAAAATGGGATCCAGCCTGCAAGCTGGAGAAGACCTGGCTTCTGTGGTATGTTTTCTAGTTGTTAAGCATTTGTTCGAATATACTATTACTAATCAAATGGCTGAAGCATTGTATTTTTACATTTTTTCACCCAGAAATCCCCTGTCCAGCCAATAGCCATTTTGAGTCTCAAGCAACTGGATGTCCATCCACCTGTGTTAATCCTAACTCCACCCAAAACTGCCCCCTTCCTGTTCAGGAGAGCTGTGTCTGTGATACCGGCTACGTCCTCAGTGCTGGACAGTGTGTTCCTTATGCTCAATGTGGCTGCAGCTTTGAGGGTCGCTATTATCAATCAGGACAGACTGTTATACTGGATGAAGACTGTGGGAGGCGCTGTAGCTGCACCGCTGGCTCAATGACATGCAGCCCCCATGGCTGTGGCCCACATGAATCCTGCAGTGTAGATGCTGGAGAAAGAGGATGCAGACCTAATGGTTACGCCACATGTTTGATAAGGGGGCCAGGGTCCTATCAAACCTTTGATGGACTGACATATCAGTATCCTGGAGCATGTAAACTGATTGTCGCCAAAGTAATTGGATCATCTGATCACCCACACTTCAATGTGTCAACAGAAAAAGTGCCACAAGGCCAGGAGAGTTTTTCCAATTATTTAAACATTGAGGCTCAGGGAGCAAAAGTCACTATTGGAATGGACAGCAGCAACAGAGTCTGGGTAAGTGACTATAATATATTTCAACATCCAAAACCTGATTGTAATCATGGTTTAAAATGTGTCGCATGCTGTGAAAAAGATGTCAAAATCAGCTGCCAATTAACAAGCCTGCCAATGGTCTGCTATATTGCTCGGATACTAATGCAAATTGCAGTCGTAGGTGAATGTGTTTTATAATTATGTAATTTGGAACTGAACTGTACAGTAACAAAGCTGTGTAGGCAGTTAACTTTTTTGGCCAAAAATTATGATCATGAAACAATGATTAAATTGGACAAATGTTTTGTAGTATATATCCTATAAACGAAGCAAAGTTTTCAGAACATTTTCTTCATTTGTAATTTTCTTGGGTAAAAACAAGATTTTCTTATTTTGAAATATTTACAGCCATACGGAACCTTGGTTCAAAAAGCAAATATTGTAAATATTCTAATTTTTGAATACCTCAAAGTGTTTTAATGTTTTCTAGGTTGATGGTCAGCTGAGTAGACTGCCCTTCAGTTCTGCATCCAACCAATTCCACATCTTCCATAGCAACACTCACAGCATCATCCTTCGCACATCTTTTGGTTTGACTGTGCAAACCGTCTGGCCTCACTTTGTTCGTGTCACTGCACCTGTTGTCTACACCAGCTCACTTGGTGGACTCTGTGGAAACTACAACAATGAGCCCAATGATGACTTTCAAACACCAGATGGAACCCTGGTCCATAGTGTTCAGGTGTTTGGGGACAGCTGGAGAGAAGGCTCCCTGGCATCTCACTGTGTGGAAAACACAAATCGCAACATAATGACCAATTTCAATTCCAGTGACTACTGTGGCATCCTGAGTTCACCACATGGTCCATTTACACCTTGCTGGCCTGTGGTGAACCCATCACAGCAAGTGGACGTGTGTGTGGACATCCTCCGTAGATCTGAAGATCCTGAATCAACACTGTGTCAGGTTCTACGAGATTATGTCCTAATGTGCCAACAAAAGGGGGTTTCTCTGGGAGAGTGGAGGAATACAACTGGATGTGGTAAGAACAATACCCATAATTTCTGGAGGTAACCTTTAATTGGATTATTTTTAAATCTGTTTTCTTTTCCTGCCTGCAGCGGCAACCTGCCCTTCAAACAGCCATTCAGAAGTCTGTGGGACATCCTGTCCCTCCACCTGCCCCAGTCTCTCCTTCCCCTTCAGCTGTGACACTCCATGTCAGGATGGATGTCAGTGTAATGATGGCTTTGTCCTCAATGGAAACCGGTGTGTGCCACCAACATCCTGTGGATGCTACCATCAAGGGCGCTATTGGCAAAGTGGTCAACAGTTTTGGGATGGAGAAGAGTGTCAGAGTTTGTGCAGCTGTAACGGTGTGACTGGTGTGGTCAGTTGTGTGCCACACTCTTGTGGTCCCGATGAGGCGTGTCGAGTGGTAGATGGCGAGTTTGGTTGCCATCCCAACCCTCGTGGTACCTGCTCTGCCTCTGGAGACCCCCACTACTTGACGTTTGATGGAAAGACCTACGATTTCCAAGGAACATGTCGCTATGTTCTAGCAGAGGTTTGCCATTCATCCAGTGGGCTCCATCAGTTTTCTGTGGAGGCAAAGAATATGCCATGGAATGGGCTGCCCGTGTCCATCACAGCTGAAGTTGCTGTTACTGTGTGGGGCTACAAAGTGTGGATGTTTAGCAATAACAGAGTAGAGGTAAGTATCTGTTTAAACAAAACACTGCTTATAATTTTATATCAGCTAATCGATTTGTAGGACTTATCTTACCCTACACATGTTTCAACTTCAAACAAATGTTGAGTACAATTGTAATCAGAGAAAACAATAATATCATTCAACTGCAATAAAAGAAAAAACACATTTTCTATTTACTTTGATGTAGGTTGATGGAATAACGAGAAACCTACCATTCGTCTTGAATGGGAACATATCTGTATTTGCAAGTGGATATCAAACATTTGTCCGTACAAGTTTTGGTCTAAGCGTCATGTATGATGGATGGAGCACGGTGTCTATCTCTGTACCTCCAGATTACAGGTATTTACTAATTTACTAAGTTTTCTCATGTGTGACATGATTTAGTGACGCAAAGTATGTAGGAATTCCCTTGAAGACTACAAGTGACATTGTTTTTTTTATTCATTAAATCGTCAATTTACACTACACTAACAGTAACATGTGGGGGAAGTGTGCAAGGCCAAAGAGAGCACTGTGGAAACAAAATCAAACTTCAGTTTTAACTCGACCTTTAATATTTGGATCTTATTGCATAAGATCAGTGGTTGCAGCTCTTATACCAATCCCATGTTTTAAGGATGTGAAGGATTGAAATACTCCTATTTTCTCTTTATTATCAGAAGAAACATGTGTGGACTTTGCGGAAATTTCAACGACAATCCAAATGATGACTTCCATAGCCCAGATGGTGCCGCAGTCACCACACCTGATGCTTTTGGGGCAGCCTGGAAAGTTCCAGGCAACTACAGCTGCAGTGATGGCTGTGGCTCCTCCTGTCCACGGTGCACTAACGATCAAGCTGCCAGAGTTCAGTGTGAGGTGATTCAGGCAGCTGACGGCCCCCTCAGCTTCTGTCATGAACACGTGGATCCAGCCCCGTTTTTCAGTGACTGCGTGTTTGACGTTTGCGTGGGTGGAAATGCTCGAAACGATCTTCTGTGCAGGGCCATTGAGACATATGTGAGCGCATGTCAGTCTGCTAATGCCCGGATCTATCCTTGGAGACAAAACACCACCTGCAGTGAGTCACTGACTTGTTTCCTTAGAGTCCCCCATGTCATTTTCTTTTCTAAAAATTTTCCCAGTGGTGTTTTAGTTATGATTATAAAGTTTTTAACCCAAGTCCCAAAACCTAAATATCTTAAAAAGCCTCTGTTTCCAAGGTCTCCTCTACATGGGTGTGGTTATGGATGCTGAGCTGATTAGCCCCGCCCTTGATCCCCCCCCTTTCCACACGTTGCAGTTTGACACAAGGGGGTGGGGAGTGGGGGGCATAAATGACACAGACTGACAGTCTCTATTCTCAAAGGTTTATCTTAAGCAATGAAGAAAACTTTTAAAGTGACTTATTTTTGGTTCCAAATTGACACTTTTTGAAAAATGTGCGGAGTGACAAAACAGATGTGTACCGGGCCCTGCAGTTACACGTGAATTACACACACAAAATACGTTGATAAGCCTATTTTGGCAACATTACTATTCATTCATCTTTCATTCATTCATTCAGGGGATAGGCTCCGGCAACCCCGTGACCCCGAAAGGGAATAAACGGTTAAGAAGATGAATGAATGAATGAAAAACATTACTATTCACACGTAGTTTTCCAAATACAGTACATGCGGCCAGTTCAAAACCTTTCTTGGATGCACGGACCCAAATGAAGGGTTAAGTTTTGGATTACGGGTTAAGCTGGGTTCTCACCAAACACGATTCGAGCGGCAGAGGTGGCCAGTTTCAGTGTTAAGTCAATGTTACAGATGCAATCTGAGGTCCTGCGGCGCTATTTGAGTGACGGGCGCAGCGCAAGGGTCTGGCAGCTAATGGGACTTAAACTTTAAGTTTAGTTTTAAACGTGTCCGGCCAACAACAAAATCCAGCCTTGGACGCACTTAAAATGCATGCATGGAAAGCAGCAATATTCTATTCCTCCGCACCTGACCTGATGTGCACGCTGAACTGGGCAAATCAGGGAACTTGTGCAATGTGCATGTGCAGTTGTGACATAACAAAAACTAATTAATTCAAACCAAGCATCTTTGCGACAGTTTGATTGACACTGATTTAAAAGGAGAAATACTGAAAAATTAAAATGTCGAAGGATATTTTAGTACAGTTGTTTTCTTTCATAAGAAAAATGCCAGAGGTACATGTCAAAAACTAAAAAAAAACCTTGATTTTCATCTGAGGGGGACTTTAAACTATAAATCAAATAACGTTTTTAAAGATGTAAAAGTATATGCTTTTAATTTGGTCGATTTTCCCTTCAAGGCATCAACTGTCCAGCAAACAGCCATTATGAGCTGTGTGGAACAGACTGTGGCCACACCTGTGTCTCCAGCACCAATGCTACCTGTGAGCATGCTTGCTCAGAGGGATGTTTCTGTGATGAGGGATTCGTCAGAAGTGGTACAACCTGTGTTCCTGAGGAGAGCTGTGGGTGTCAATATGGCGGCTTCTACTATAATGTAAGTCACTTGTTAAACCAATTGAATCATTATCTGTTTTTACCATCAAATGGTTTTTCATACAAACTTCTTTTTCTCTTTTGCAAAAAGAGATGTTTCATGCAGTTTTTTAAAAGACCTTTATGAATGTTTCTTTTAATGTTTTTAAATTTTAATGATTGATTTCCATTTTTTCTTTGCTGGAAAAAATCCCATTTGGTGATAAAAAATAACAAATTTAAATATAATGCCGTTGTCACAACTTTAACAACTTTGCAAAATGAAACTATATCCAGTATCTGGTTCCAAATCTCTGACACAAACTGAACTTGTTCTGTAAGGCATGAGAAATAAAAGGTGTTTATTTTGCATTCTTAATCATCCTTTGTAAATGGATGCCAACACCTTTTCTTAAACCTGTTCTGCAGGTTGGAGAGTCTTTCTGGAAAGATGGTTGCTCTGAGCGATGTGAATGTTTGGCCTCTGATGTTGTGCACTGTGCCGCTGCATCCTGCACTCCTGCACAGCAGTGCACCGTCAGGAATGGCCAGCTGGGCTGTTATGATGGGATGTCCACCTGCACTGTCTGGGGAGACCCGCATTACATCACCTTTGATGGTGCCCTGGCTCATTTCCAGGGAACATGCTCTTATATCATTACTGAGACTGGGAGTCATGGCAACAATCACACCCAGTTTGAGGTTGTAGCCACCAACAATCACCGTGGCAACAACCATGTGTCCTTTGTGTCATCAGTGGACATACATTTCTCTAAAGATGCAGAGAGTGTGCGTGTAAGGATTGGACCAAACAGAAGAGTGAAGGTAAACTCAACTCTCAGAACAAACTGCTTTGTTCTTCTGTTCTCACGTCTTCTTTAACTCTGTTGAACTCTCCTCTTCCAGGTAGATGGATCTGATGTGTCTCTTCCCACGACTGTAGGAGGCATAGCTCAAGTGTCAACACAGGGAGGCTTTGTAGTCTTTAATGCAGCTGACCTTATTGTCCAATTTGATGGCCAGAGTACTCTATTGGTCAGAATGAGTCAGCACTATCAGAACAAAGTCAGTGGGATGTGTGGGAACTTCAACGGAGATCCTTCAGATGATAAAGTGAAACCGAGTGGCACACTCGCCCAAAATGACACTGAGTTTGGACACAGCTGGAAGTCACCAAGCAGTCAGCCAGGGTGAGCTTCTGAGCACAAGCATCATACCATCATACAGTGTTTTATTGGTGCTGGATCAGACTATACATCTGTAATTTTTCTCCAGATGTGGATCCACTGATGAAATAAATGAAGATGGACACTGTCGTTTTTCACAAGAATACTCTGAACTCTGCAGCATCATCACCAACACCAGTGGTCCATTCAGCGCCTGTCACCTGCACTCTGACCCACAGCCATTTTTCTCTTCCTGCGTCTATGATCTCTGTCTCTACTCTCCAGCCAATGGCATGCTGTGTTCTGCAGTTTCAGCTTATGAGAAAACTTGCACTGTTTTAGGCTTGAACATCCCAGAATGGCGCCCTGCTTTACACTGTGGTACGGCTCTACTATTATGATGTGTCCTTATACCATATGCAGACAATAACACCTATCATTTTCTCAGCCTTGTCAGATCCCTGTGAACAGCTGAACTGTGCAGAACATGAGTGGTGCGGGAAGAAAAATGGAGAGTACGGCTGCTTCTGCGATGAGCACCATCATAGACCAAACAATGAGAGCTACGGTGAGGTCAATGGCTTGATCAGGAGAGAATTTTTACTGTACTTTAATGCCCAGCACTATTGTTCTATCAATTTCATCTGACAGCAGAAAACCTGATAAAATGTTCAGCTCTTACTGTGAACAGGCCAGCAGGTGGGGTCCCTGATCTAATGCTGAGCAGCTTTTTCTGGTGATTGCACCAAATAATGACAAGAATACTAGAGATGACACATCTCAGAGTTATGGTACTTTATAGCATCAGTATCTACAGAATGCAATCCTGCAGACTGTGCAGAATCAGAATATTTTATTATCATTATGCAGTGCACAACAAAATTGTTTTCAGCAGCTCTTTTTCAGTAAATAATTCCACATAGAAATTTAAAAGTGCAGCCAGAGCATTGTCAACAGAGTAGTGACAGGGGATTTATTAAGATCTAAAAGATCTAGACATCTAAAAGTATGAAAAACAGAAATATACAGTATCAATGAACTCTGCATCCATATGTATCAATGGATTTTTTTATTTATTCTTTGTTTTTGTCTTCTGAGAATTGAACGGCCTCTGTTTTCTTTGGAACGATGACTTCAGAAAACGTTTAAACGCATCTCAGCCAATGAGGCAGGACAGTGGAATGAGTTTTTGTTTTATTGTAGTTGCCCAGGAATGCCACAGGAACAGTGATGTGTAACGCTGTATTAAACTCTTTTTTTGCCCTCAGTGATCTCATGGAATAAATGCTCTCACAGAAATCCCTATATGGCTTTGCAGATTGAAGTGGTAAAACAATTTCTTTTTGTGTCTTTTGGTGTCAAACAGACTCGTCCATCACCTGTGAAAACAGCTCAGGGACCATGTCTGTGTCCCGCTGCCAGCTGTTTGAGGCCGGCTTTCACTCCAGTGCTCTCCATCTTAAAGATAGCTCCTGCAATGGAACTGTTCAGAATGGAAGACTTGTTTTCCACTTTGACAATGAGGGTCATCTTTGTGGAACCGTTCTCAGGGTAAACTTATTGGCTAACCTGTTATCAAAACTGACTAAATGGGATTGCCTTCATTAATTCCCTTTTCATTTTAATGTCCAGAGCAATGGAACCCATTTCATGTATGAGAACACCATTCAGGGGGATGTGGATACTCATGGAAGTATCATAAGCCGTCAGAAGAACGTCCATTTGCTCTTCTGCTGTTCTTACCCTCTGTCCCAGGCCCTGTCTATGGATGTGGGCATAAACCCTCTGGAGAGGTGATTGTACTGTCTGCTTTTTATGTCCATTTAAGAGACTGTTCACCCATCATCAGAACATGCTGAATCCATTTCGGGGTCACAGGGTTGCTGGAGCCATTTGATAGACACTTTTAGATTCTCTAAAACATTTGATGTCATTTGATTTGAAGCTCTCTTTTGCCGTCTCTTTTACAGTGTAGTGAGGAAGAAGCTTCCAGTTGGTGTTGGTGTGTATCACATGAGGATGACCCCCTATCAGGACGCAGCCTTCCGCTTCCCCTTCACCTCTAATACAAACATAGAAATGGTGGTAGATGAAAGGCTTTACATTGAGGTGCGGACTGAAGGTGTGGATCAACAACAGATTTCCACTGTTCTGGACTCATGTTGGGCGACACCAGTCAACATTGCAAACTACCCTGTTCGTTGGGATCTCATTGCTGAAGAGTAAAGAATGACTTTTTTATCTTCACCAACTATCTTAAACATCTCGTCTGTGTATCAGTCTTGTTTACTTTTTCTATCTTTTTTTATTACAGATGTCCCAATCCAGATGATGGTACAGTTGAGCTGGTACAGAATGGCATCTCCACTGTGGCTCGTTTCTCCTTCAAGATGTTCACGTTTACCAACTTCTCATCCATTTTCATTCACTGTAATGTCCACTTGTGTCTGTTGAGACACAACAACTGCACAGCTGTAAGTAAAACCTGTCAAAGAGAGACAGTATGAATTCTGCTGCTGAGAAACTAAACACTTTCTTCCTGCAGCATTGTTATCCTGGTCACCCCACGCGTTTCAGGAGGGACTTGTCCTATCATGACTCTTCAGCCATCTCAGTTGGACCACTTCATCTGAACCCACGTAGCTTAGGTAGAACACCTTGATCACCTTCCTATTGTAGATAAGGAGGAGCTTGACTTAACTTCTTTGTTGTCCTGTTTCCCTTTTACAGGAAGGATCCAGAGCAGCAGTGCTCCAGGACAGATGACATCTGTCTTCACCCTGATAATTGTTTTGCTGACTGTCAAAATTCTGATCCAATGAGTTTAAAGAGAGCTGATGTGTTTACCAGCTCCCTTCTTAAATGTTCATTTAGGTTTTTCATTTGGGTTTGTTTTGCGTTAGCAATCAGGTGGTAGTAATAGCCTTGCATACGGAGGTAGGCTCTTTGTACTACACACTGGGGTCATAATTAACTTACTGTGAATTTGAAGCTACTCATGAATAAACTCAAGCAATGGGCTGATGGGATACCATGGCTTTAGTGGGGTGTAAACTGTTTTGATGTATTGAAAATTTACAATAACTACTGTGTCTGTCAGTCAAAAAGCCTGTCAGTCAAAGAAGTCATCCTATGGTTATCTTAATTATCAAAGTATTTTACTTTAATAAATATAAATTACTTGTCTTTATTTGTAGATTTTCAGTTTAATAAAAATGCATCATAAATAGTATAACAACAGTATTGTTACAATAATATTAGTCCAGATTTTGAACTTGGAAGCTATACTTAATGCTTAAGATACTATTTTTCTATTCTTCTATTAGACTTTTGTTTTCATTGTGGGCTGGAAGAGGATGACACTTGGATTGTTAATCAACCCTTCTTGGGAAGGAATTTGTGCTTTGGGATGTTTTTTTTTTTTAATAAAAATGCTAGACAAAAGTCCAACCTCTGCATTGAAGCCCTGATACATTTGTTCATCCAAACAGACATAATTTGTGAAAAAAAGAATAACCACCTTCTCTGTGTTATTAAAAACGGAAGTGTAATATTTATTATAGCTTCATCTGCAAGAGACTCTTGAAAATGATGTTTTCAAACATGCAAGATTAACAGTTCCCAAAATAAAACATTGTTCAGAGACAAAGTTGTGCATTGGCCTTTTTTTATTGAAATTACATCCATACCTTTACAAGAAAACTCACACCTAGCTTCAACTGAACCCTGCTATAGAGAGCAGAAAAGTTTTTATGCTCTCCAAAACATTTCCATTATATGTTTGACCTTTTCCCATTGTAACTTTTGTGCAGATTTTAATGATACATTGATTCAATTATAAAATGATGGAATATTTATGTTTCTACTGTACTATGTACAGAATGGTGTTGCAGTCTGTCCCACCACACCATGTAGACCACAGGGACATGCAGCAAGGGAAGACAGGTGAGGTCATCATCCCCACCTGCCACCATAAAAAGTAAACTAATGTTAAAAATTAATGTGTTATAAATACAATTTGCCTTATTCTAATACAGTTTATTATTTTTATCTTCAAAATTGCTTTAACTTTTCATTCGTTTACAACACAGGCTGCAATGAGAGGCAGTGCCTCACAGCAGATTGTGAAATTCTGTGCAAACTGGGTTGAATCATTGACCGTATGCGTAAACTGGACTGAGGGAGCTCTCCCCTTCGAGTTCTAAATAGGAAGTACCCAGTGGCACCAAGAAGCCAAAATCCCATAGAATTCTACTGAAGCTTACTGCTATTATGGTACTCAGCCATTATGTTTGTCAGAATAACTATTTTAGTTCTGTCACACTTCCTCAGTCCATTTTCTTTAAACAGTCAATGGGCGGAATGTGTGACTTTGGTTTACTCTGTGTATGCTAATAATCTAATTCTTTATTTACGTTAGTTGCTTGTGTGTTTTGTTCTCTTTTTATTCTGTCATGTTTTGAGTTTGTTTCCTGTTTTATTTCGAAAGGTTTGCTGTTTTGTTGTTGTTTCCAGTTTTACTTTGGTCCCCATCTACCCTTTTTGTTGTCCCCTGTGTCTCGTTTGTCTCTATGTATTTAAGTCCTGTTTTTCCCTTCTTCCTGTGCTGGTCCATAGTCTGATGTTATTTTGATGTTCCCTAGTATTTCAAGTTTGCGTGCCTGCTCTGCAGTGGGGTTTTTGGTTTTTACTTTTTGTTTATTAAAGATGCTGTTATACCTGGAACCTCCTGCCTCCTCGTCTCTGCGCTTGGGTACTTCATCAACCCCCTTTGTGACAAATGTACATTGTACACATTTTTATTACATTTCATTACTTTCCATATCATTTATACTGTTGTTTTTATTTGTCTATCGTCTATTTATGGTTTAGATTGGACACAAAAACACATTGAAAACAGGGGAGGCATAATGTAGCTCTGCCATAGCAGACAGGACACTGGTGAGCTTTTCTTTGTTCTTTGAAGTACACACCTGCAGAAGGTGAAATGACCGACACCTCCTTGTTCTCCTGACTGGATCTCCCTCTGCAGCGAACACCAACGTCTTCACTCTGGGAGCAGTCGGTCCATCCCTGGATCTCGTGATGACATCCAGAGGGGAGGTCTCTGATCCTTTACAGTGGACGTCGTCCAGGAGAATCAGCCTTTGCCAAATAACTCATCTGTGACGACCTCTGCATGACCCCTGGAAGTGCAGAACAACTTCAAGTCTGCTTAGATATTTAGCAGGAATAACTTGGTCATAAGAAAGAAAAGTAATCTTATCAAGGAAGTTTTTCAGGAGCAAAATTATAATCGTTCAATAAAATTTGTCTTATTGGCTAGAATGTTCTTCTTAAAATAAAAATCTTGGAAAGACTTTTTTTCTTACCAAGTTGTCAGATTTTTGTGGCTTTTTTCATTTTTACTTGAATTATTTTTTGACTTTTTATTGCGTGTGGTTAGAAATCAGCATTGGAGGCTCCAGAAAAGTTAGGATGAGGGAAAATGGTTGAAAAAGAACTATTTGTCTTCTGTATATGTTGGCATTACATTTCTTTTTCTTTTAAGAATTCCTATAGGAATAAGAGAACTGGGCTTAGTGACCCCTTCCCTTTGTGTTCCAAACAGGAAGTACTTGCTGGTCACAGCAAGCCAAGACCCCATTGATTTCTATAAAGAAATACCAATGGATTTATGTGGATGAGGGCGATGTTGGCCTCCTCATCCTTATTTTTGATGGTGGCATCAAACCGATCTCCACTCTTCAGCTCCACCTGGAAAACGGTGAGGACACAATGAGACCGTTTTACTAAGACGACGTTGCTGTCTCTCACCTGCACTCTGCAGCTCCCCTGGAAAACGTGGATGCAGGTTATGACATCCCCATCCCCAAGCAGCAGAGACAGAATCTAGGTTTACCCTGCGAGGCAGATCGATTCTCAGAGGAAGAGTGGAATCTAATTCCACTGTTCTGGGGAAAGCAGCAGTTCAAATCACAACTCTTTAGCATCAGTTGACTCATTTTATTACAGAAAGACTAACCAGAGGATTTAATTGTTAGAGACAATTTTTTTATCATTTAACAATTTGGCAGCTGGAGTTTGGATTAGAATTAAACCAAAGTCCCCTTCAAAGTTTTTATCAATAATTATGCAATTTCTTAAAACATTAGACACACAAATCTGTGCAACTTCCAAGCTTTCCAAACATTTTTACCTCATTGTGGCCTCTAATTTTCCCTTTCTTTGTTGTTATTATTTCAACTTTCTTCCTGTGAAGCTCCAGAATTATTTTACAGGAAAAAAAAGGAGAAACTTTCAAAAATATATGAATTAAAATACACCTTTATTTTTATGAGAACTATGCAGTTTTGGAAAAAAGGCAAAAATAATCAAACTACATGTCTTTTTTAAGGTACATGTTGTATTTTTAAGCATTATTTTTAAATATTTATTTGTTAACTTTTAATAAAATCTTTCCAAATTTTGTCTTAAAAAAATATTATTTAAATAAAATTGTAAGCATTAATCAACATATTTAAAGTAATAAATATAAATTAATATATGTTTCTATGTGCACTAAAGTTAACAAACCTGTGCTCATCTCTTGACCTATAAGCTTGTAGGTCACGCCCTCCTGCACAGATTGACAGCCAGAAATTTTCTTCTTTAAATACACCACGCGTTGTAAAATTAGCTACTTATTTTTGGAAAAAAAAAGTCTTTATTTAAATATTGTGAATAAAGGGGTTGTATCTTAACAATAAGCACCGTGAAGGAAGCTGTTTTATTGTAAAATCTCCAATTTAAGTGTTTAATTAAGACTCCTCTAAAATGTCATATCTGACAAACTTTGCTTTTTCTCCGCTACTTTTTTACAAAAAGCTCAAATGAAATTGAAAATGTATGTCAGGGTTTTTCAGAGCAGGTTTTTATTAAAAAACATTGACATAAAGAGAGATTTCCAATTTCTACACATTGAACAACTTTTCTATGTAACAGTTTGTTACTTTAGTGATTTAAAACTAAATAAAATACAGAAGGAAAAAGTCCTTCCTGCTTTATGATGATCTACAGAGATAAAACATGAAGGTGGAAGTAATGTGTTACAGTATATATATTTTTAAAAGGAACAGAATTGATCTGATCAGAAATGTTAATGAAGGAGGAAGAGATCACCCAGAGACTAATTGTGTAATTTCCTGTTCTTGTTGTCCGATTAAAGGATTTGTGAGCGCTGGTCAAGACGACAACATCCCTACAAATAGGATGAAAGGCAAAATTCTATATTTTTTATGAGTAAAAATCATTTGTGCAATAACATTTTGTTGTTAACATTTCTTTTTAATAAAAAAAAACTGTTTTAATTTGAATTAGAAATGGTAAAGCAGGGCATTATAACACACAGATACAGGATAGTGTGACCTTCAGTAAAAAAACTTGTGTTCTTTTTCCAAATTTTGATTCCTGTTGTGCAGTGAAGTAAGAAATGTCTTCCCAATGAGATAAAGGGTCATGTGATGTTTGAATCTCAGATTCAGATCCAACTCATTTAGGCATCTTTTATTGAAATAGGTTAAAAATTTTACCTACGGTTTTTTTTTTTGGTGTCTCCATGTTTATTCAAGATTCTGTTTGTCATTCCACACAAAATATTTGGAGAGAAATACACAAGTGAGACGAGATGTTGTTTCTCACTAGCATGACAATGCAAAGAAGCAGCAATAATAAAAATAGCAACAAAATAACAGTCCAAGAATAAAAAAATAGAAAAAATAAGATAAATACAACATTACATGAGTGAAACAAAATAAAATAAATATTGTGGTGCTTCCGTCTGGGGGGGGGCACTTTCTGGCATTGTCAACGTTCTTTTGCTAAAATCACAGACTATTTTCATTCCTCTTTATTGTTTTATGTTGAAACGGGACGTTTCTTCTGGAGGAGGGGGCGTATGCTGTTTACTTCCGCATTAGCGTTCGGATGACAGGTTCATGACGTAATGAGACAAATGAACTTCAGGTTATGTGAATGAAAAGGAAAATAAAGGTTGATTATAATATGGATGCTCCCCTGACATATCTGAAGTTTATTTTGTAAAATTGTATTTTGTATTGTACTTCCGTTTTATACAATAAAGTTAAAAAAAAAAGGAAAATAAAGGCTGCAGCGGCCCTCTACATTCAAATGTGTTTCTGAGATCCTTATCTTATGAAACTCTGCTTTACTGTCACCGAACCCCGGAAAGCCAGCTCCACTGAAAATAATCTGATATTGAGTCGTCAAATAAAGCTTCACAAAAGGCTCCACATATTTCTGCCTCAAGCTAGGCTCTGATAAACGGAAAACTTTGTTGTTTTTTTTCCTTGTTAACCTATGACTTTTTCTCTTGTAAATTTATGAGATTTTAAACCTCGTAAATTTATGACTTAATATCTCGTAAATTAACATTTATGACTTTCTTTAGTAAATTTACAACTTAAAAGTCGTAATTTGAAAAAAGAAATATTTTTTTGTAAACTGGCCCTAAAACTCCGTCGTAATATATTTAAATCATGTTGACAAAAAATGAAATATTTATGTTTTGGTCTTTGCCCCTTAATTTTTTTTTCTTTCTTAAGTTTTATTTTTCATCCACCCAAATGAACAAATCTTTTTCTTTATACACAAAGTACCCACTTCCACCTAAAATGAAAGAAACGCATTTTAAAATAATATTTAAAATTTACCCTGTTGGAGATTTTATACATAAAAGATTCAAATTTGAATCGGAACCATGCATATTCTGTTCATCTGAAACTGAAACATTAGAACATCTTTCATACAGTTGCAACAAGGTTAAAATATTTTGGTCTGATATACACAATAGGTTGCCACTCAAAATTTTAAATATTCCCTTTTTTTCCTTATGTGATGTTCTTTTCTATATGGAAAATTTGGATCCAGGAAATTCTGATGTCATTAATAATTAGTAATTTTAGTAATTAGTAACTTATCAAAATATATCAAAAGTATTATTATTTTGAATTGTTTTTTGCCATGCCTTTGCCTATTATTTCTTTTTTTTCGAAATGTGCATTTATAGCGTCTGTTCACCCTAACTTGGTTTGTATATCTATAAAAAAACAACGAGGTACACACATTGTTAAAAATATTACTGTTTTTGTTTTTTTCGGTCTTATGTGTGTTTGATATTTACAATTGTTTATTGTGCAAGTGACTGTGAATGTCTGTAAATTGAAAAATGTACATTAAAGTTTGTTGAAAAAAACACATTTTTTTCATTGATTGCCCCTTAATTGTGGACTGGTAAACCCCGTTATTGGAGAAGCATTCCAGGAGGAGAAACGTTGCAGTCAGCCATTTTGGAGAAGCTGCAAGCACCTGCTGGCTGGAGGAACTTGTGAAAGGTAAGTTGAATTGACTCTAACAACTTAAGTAAGGGAAGTAGAAGACGTCATATTTATTAATGTTGTTAGTTTTCAAGGGGAAGAGCGTTTTAGTTCACTTTTTTTTATTATCGTAGTCATCAAGGTTAAGGCTATGCGCACCACTTTCGCCAATTTGCCCCTGCCGGCCGCAGCCCTCCCCTCGACGACAGACAGAGGTAGCACCCTAGCGCATATTTTTTGCAAACGCAAAAAAGCTTTTGAAAGCAAAAAAAAAAAGTTTTCGAAAGCAGAAAAAATTACATGTCAAAGCCGAATAAAATATTATTGAAAAGCAAATATTTAATATTTTCACTTGCAACTTAGAAAGTTTTGTGTGCAACATGGTGGCAGAAATATCACTCCATGTTTTACACGCTCTCTGTGTAGAAAACGCGGGAGGAAAGTATGCGGGGGGTGGGGTGACCAACTTGCAGCTGCAGATGACGTGAACAGGTGTCTGACCCTGAGAGGGAAAGCAGCAGAGGGGCGGGGCTTAGAGTCATCACATATGATTACAGAGCCTAAAATACACATTGCTGCCTCCAAGTTAATAGATGATCATTTTTATTTATAAGATCATGTTTTATTGGGTCTACTTGGTTATTTAAAGAAATAAGAGGAAAAAATGTGTGAACGAATCTGTGCTAAAGTGAAGTTGTTTAAGTCTAGGAACCACAAGCTACAAATTTCTAAGGTCCAGAGATACATTTTGGTGGTCACAAATGATAAAAGTTTCCAATTATGAACACAGAAACAAAAAAAGTAGCCCAATAGACTTAAAATTGAGCAAGTTATTAATAGTTTACGTCTAGCTGATCGCCTTGTTTTGCGGCTAGTAAATAATGGGAAAACTTGGTAATCACAGCTAGACACATTAAGGATTTTTGTCTCTTTTAATACCACATCTTCCCTATCTGTGCTCTAAACACCATCAATTTGTAACATGACATGGTAAAGTGATTCTGAAGGTTTTAATGGTTTTTAGAGAAATGTTCATTTAATGTTATACCATGGTCCAGGTGAATACTCGATTCTGATTGGCTGAAGGGTTAATAGCCGAAGTATGCATTATCAATTTTTAACGCACGGCGTGGACGCCTGAACCGGTTAATGCATACTTTGTCGGCCATTAACCCTTCCTTATTCTACAACGTATCAGAGCCTTTTGGAGAAAAACAAACTGTACATCCAAAATGAATGCATATTTTAAAAGTAAATGATGTATTCCTTTCTAGAAATGTTGCCAAAATAAAAATTAGTCTTAAAAATATCTTTTTTTGTGGGATTGTGTTTTGTGACTGCTCCCACAGTGAGGACGATGGAGTTCTCTGCAGAGGGAGATCCATTCAGGAGAACAAGGAGGTGTCGGTCATTTCACCTTCCACAGGTGTGTACTTCAGGATCAAAACTGTATCAAAAAATGGGATTTTTGAATGTAAACTGTGTTTTCCTGAAAGGAATTCCAGATCAGACATGAATATGAATTAGGTTTATTTCTGCCAGGTCCCCTGGTGCAGCTGGTGGGTAGCAGCAGCAGGAAAGAAGGGCGAGTGGAGGTTTATTTCCATGGAGACTGGGAGGCACTCGGGTTGGAACGACCTGAACGTGGCTGTGATGTGCAGACAACTGGGACACAGGTTTGTGCAAACATGGAGAGCTCAGGGAAAAACATTTCATGGAATGACTCGTGTCTCCCACGCCTCCTCCTCACTGGCAGAGCGACAGCAGCTTTGGTCAGGGGAAAGGACCCCTCCACCTGGACCAGGTGAGGTGCACAGGGAAGGAGGAGTCTCGGAGGGTAAATCCCACACTTCCTTCTGTATCAGTTATGGGAAAAAGCTGCTCACTCAGACTCAGCTCCTTATTTATTTATTTTTAACCCTAACCTCGTCCTGCAGGTTTGGCAGCGATCCCACCATCCATGTGGTGATTGTCGAGGAGTCGGAGCAAACGCTGACACTTGAGTGGGTGGTGCTTGACAGGAAGTTCAGGGGACAGAGCGGCGGTCACGACTTGCTGAAGCTGCTAGGCACCAAGGATCACTTTCTGACCTTTGACCCCAACACTAACACAACCTGTCTCCCCAGTACTGATAGGGGAGAAGAAGAAGAAGAAGAAGGTAGGTTACCTGCTTCTTGTGTTGTCATGGTTACTATTGGATGGGTAGGACCAGGTGTGAATATGACAATTTAGTGGAAAATAGCACAAACTCTTATTTTCTTTAAACTGAAAATTAATTTTTTTTAAAACACCAAGGTAAGGATCAAAGCTATTGAAATGATCAATTTTTTTGCGTGTCATAGGATGTTTTTGAAACATAAAAAATAAGAATGCCTCATGAAATATCTACAAATTATAAATGAACAGAAAGCCCAGATTTGTTGATATTTTCATTTTCTTTAAACTGAAAATGAATTTTAAAAAAAACAAAGATAAAGTTCAAAACTATTGAAATGATCCGTTTCTTGTATAAAAATATGTCAAAGCAATTTTTTGAAGATTAATAAGATTACATTTTATTTAAAAGGACACCCAAGGACACTGTACAGATGGAAGATAACACAATAATATCACAACATGTTGAAAATAAGTTTAAACCGTTGATAAAATCAGATTGAAATTTGTGATCAGGGAAAGCAGATTTAAACAGATGGATTTATAGTCTGGATTTAAAAATTGGAGTCGATGTCACAAAGGTCTGGGGGGAGAGAGTTCCAGAGTTTGGGAGCCGAGTGGCTGAAGGCACGGCTCCCCACGGTGACCATACGGGCGGCGGGAGGGAAAGCTGAGGGGAAGAAGAGCAGCAGGTCAGGGTGGAGGTGCAGCTGCTGGGGGAGAATTCTGCAGAGTCCAGATCAGAGGAGTTTCTATCAAAGTATGAAGAGAGAAATCAATGAGTTCTATCGTTAGAGGAGACATCACGTGATTCCTCATGGGAGTAGAGCACCGCCATCTTGGTGAGGTCAAGTCACTGCTGCAGTGCATGCATGTGAACACATTTCTAGCAAAACGCCAGTTCATAGTGCGTGTTTCAACTGCCAAAATTGGAGAAATGAGTCCAAGAAGGAGGAAGGCATAACATTTGACAGGTAAGTACTCAATTTTTTTTCTTTTAATGCTTCATTAATAGTACACATGTGGTCCAGTGGTGGCGCAGTGGTTAGCGCTCTTGCCTCACAGCAAGAAGGCCCCGGTTCAAGTCCCGGCTGGGGGACATGAAAAACACAACATCAATGGGGGACCTTTCTGTGTGGAGTTTGCACGTTCTCCCCGTGCATGCGTGGGTTTTCTCCGGGATCTCCGGCTTCCTCCCACTGTCCAAAAACATGCTTCATAGGTTAATTGGCAACTCTAAATTGTCCACAGGTGTGAGTGTGAGAGTGAATGGGTGTGTGGTTGAAGATATTCTACCCTGGCGACCAGTCCAGGGCATCCCTTGCCTACGCCCAAGTGGCCGGGATAGGCTCCGGCAACCCCGTGACCCCGAAAGGGAATAAACGGTCAAGAAGAAGATGAATGAATGTTGACATGCATGATGCTGCAGGGCTATTAGCATGATACATGATGTACGTATAATTTGCTGTCGACATAAATGTAAACTTGTTAAACCTAAATACAGTATACTAGGATTAGTATATTATAGTAATATAGATTTATACATTTCTGACTCAGTGACTGAACATTTCTTGTAGGTTTCCAATGGATTCAGACTTATGGAAAAAGTGGGCCTTTGCTATCAACAGAGCTAACTCAGATGGATCACTGTGGTATCAACTAGCAATACAGTCTGGCTATGTTTAAAACATTTTCTGGAAACAGATTTTGATAAGAGGCCAGACTGTTCACTCGAAACCCACACACATGATGTGCGTATATATAATATATTATGTAAATAATTATGTTTATGTATAAATATATACAAATTAAATAAAAGCTACTTAGATGCCACCGAAGGCTATAAAGCAGTCATGTGGACGCCAACGACCTCACCAAGATGGCTTTGCGCTCGGCCAGGCTTCCCAAGCGGCGTGTCTCCTCTGGTGATAGAACTCATTGAGATAATCACACAAAAACAGAAATTGTAAGACACTTTTTTTTCTTGGTTCTCAGGAGGATGTTACACTCAAAGTGTATTTACATGATAGAGGCTCCTTAAGGAGCTCATCTGTGCCTCTGAAAGTACTATAATAATAATAATAATAAATGAGGTAAATTCCGCCTCCTCAGATTTCCATTAGCCGTACTGAATGTTTTAGCCGTAGTACACTAGACTAGTATACTTCTGTTAACACATCATCAGAGACTTAGCATAAAGATCAATCATTTAAAATGAATGTTTACATGACGCATTTTTATTCTGATCAGGCCTTCATTCCGATTACTTTTGTCCAGGTAAACACAGCTGAGGCTTCAACATCCCATCACTACAGCCAGCCTTCAGCTCAGTGAACAGAGGTTCAGGCACTTACCTCCGGAACCCGTATATGGTCACCACCGCTGGTGTTGATGCGTCAACAATGTCAGGGATGATATCCCTCTCCCTAAAAAGGGGAAGGGTCCTCCCTGGAGTGGGGTAGGGTGGGGGTGGGGGGGGAAGCTATGATTACACTTCCTGGTAAATGTGGAGGGTTACCGAAGGCCAGGACCGACTCCCCTGGCCGTGCAGCAGCAGTGCTGCCGAACTGCAGAATGGGCAGGGGAAGCAGTGGGAGGGCGATGAAGACAATGCAGATTCTTGACACCACCTACTACATCAGAGAAGATCTCTGCTTGATTTATATACAGCTCTCACTCCCTCAGTAAAGCCCATATTATCACCATATAAGGGAGTTAAAAAAGGGGGAGGAAAAAAGCTTCAGTTCTTTAAGATGTAGTTTCTTAACTTTTTTTTTCTACTCAAAAACAGCAACTGGCTGCTGTGCGTTGTCACGGTAACACAATAACGCGCCCACCACTTAACCGCTATTTGTGGGAAAAAAAGCGATCAAAAATATTAATGATAAAGGACTAAAACTTGCTAAAAATTTCATTCTTTTGTACGTTTCCATGATATAAACGGTTTAATGGCCTTAGAAATATGTATTATTAGCATTAACGTTCCTTAAACAACCGTTTGTTCGCAAGCTAGCAGTAGGCGCACTTTACCAAATCTTCACTTTGAACAAAATCATTCAAATAGGGCTGTAATTTTTCGCTGAAATGATACCTCACAATTAAGTGTGTTGTATATTTTAGAATCAATTTTTTATATCTTACTGGGTTACCAACCTATTGTTGAAGCCGATGACGATGCATCACTTTGTCTTGCCGCCGCCATTTTGACTCGTCTAACGTAGCTTTGAGGACCTTTTGTTTTTATTCAAATACAAACCACGTGGTCCATATTTTTTTCTAATGCCTCTCTCATCTTAAGTGGGAGAACTTTTGGGGGCTGATTAAATACTTTGAATATGACAACTGGAATGAGCAAAGTTGATTTGCTTTTTCTCGTGTTTTGGGTAGTGCCTTCAGACAACCACAGCTGTGAACTGACTCTAAAGTAAAGTGGGTTGAAAAGAAGAAAGGAAAGGGGAAAAAGGAGAGGAAGAACACACATTCTCACAGATTAATTAATGTGGATGAGGGCGATGTTGGCCTCCTCATCCACATGTTTGATGGTGGCATGAAACCGATCTCCACTCTTCAGCTCCACCTGGAAATCAGTGAGGACACAATCAGACCTATTTTCTGTTCTTCAAACTATGACGAATTGAAGTTTTAGTAAAACTACGTTGCTGTCACTCACCTGCACTCTGCAGCTCCCCCGGACGACTTGGGCAGTGGTGATAATATCACCGTCATCCGTTATGATGAACCCAGTCTGTGTCAGCCAAAGCGCCTCCCTCCTGAAGAAGGGCTGACTGGGGTGGGGGGATGACAATCTATGAGAGCAGTGGAAACAAATCCATTTTCTTGTTGCTCAAAATGGATAGCTATTAAACTTATTTATTATAGTTAATATTATCTTATTATACTCTGAATGTCAGAATCCAGCTTCTGCTCAGATGTGAGATGCATTTTTGCCAGTGACACGCCCGAGTTTCTGTGCTGAAAGAAAGCAGGGAATAGCTTCAGTCAGTAATGAAAATGAATAAAAAAACACCAAGATAAAGTTCAACACCTTTTAAAATGATCAGTTTCAATGCTCAATGTCTTATTAAATATATATATACAAAATAATTTAAATTAATCAACACTGGCCGCCGCTTTCCAAACTCCGCCTTGACGCCGGTGGTCATAGAGCAGCAGGTCAGGGTAGAGGTGCAGCTGCTGAGGCAGAATTCTGCAGAGACAGACAAAGTCCAGATAGAGGAGTTTCTACCAGAGAATGAAGAGATAACTGTAGCCACGGCTGTCTGGATTTACTGAACATCTTCAATTGTTGTGGGAAAAGTACAAGAAGTTGTTTTGCTTTGTGTTCATGACACATTTTCATCTGCATATCTACACAAAACCAGTAAATGGTATTTGGTCTTCAACCGAACCACCAGCGATGACCATGAACGCATCACAGCATCTAAACCAAACTTCAACATGTAGAACTTCTAAAACCTGCTGCTGATTGAAAACATCTGTGGTGAGAACATCAGCAAACCGAGCATACGAATGCTTTAGTTAAAAAAGGAACTCCACGTCACTTTAGATGTGCTTCAGGAGCATTTAAGAGACCAACTACATTACCCCCCCCCCCCCCCCTATTAATATAAGAATAGGAGGTCTTTTATCTTTCAATCACTCATATGACTTTTTAAATTAAATTTCGATTGGCTGCTGGGTTTATTATTATTCATTATTGATGTTTTATCATCATGTATTATTATTGGTGTATTATTATCACTATGTATTAATATTATGTATTATTGGTTTATTATGTATTATATATTCATATTGTTGACTTACTATTGGTATATTATTATTAATATTGAGTTATTGTTGGGCTTTTCTACATAATTTAAATTACATGTCAGATCTAAAACTTCTAATGTTTAGAAATTATTTTTAAAAAATTCTTTGTAAAACTTTTTGTCCTGCAACTGTGCATTTTTCATTAAAGTTTAAGCTTTTAAGTCTGTTTCTCTTATTTAACAACAAATTATGTATATATAATATATTATGTTAATAATTATATCTCTGTATAAATATAAATAGATAAAATAACAGCTACTTGGTTGCCACCAAAGGCTATAGAAATCATTGTCATGTGGGCGCCAACGACCTCACCAAGATGGCGATGAAGACAACGCAGATTTGAGCAGATTCTTGACACCACCTACTACATCAGAGAAGATCTCTGCTTGATTTATATAAAGCTCCCACTCCCTCAGTAAAGGCCAGAACATCACCAGAGACAAACATGTCAGGACGAATTGACATTTTAGTAAAACAACGTTGCTGTCACTCAGCTGCACTCTGCAGCTCCACTGGACAACATGGGTGCAGGTAATCACATCTCTATCATCTGAGATGACAAGTCCTCAACCTGTGCAGCGCTTCACCTCCCTCCTAGTGACTATACTAGTTGTATATACTACTTTTCACTCGGTTTTATTCTGATCAGACTTTTCCCAAACTTTAACTTTAGATTCACGCAGAAACATTAAAAATTAGGGGTGTGTATTGGTAAGAGTCTGGTGATATGATGCGTAAACCGATATTGTACCGGAACTCATTTTCTTTTTTTAAAGATGACTTGAAAAAAGCTCTATCTGAATTTCATGATCACAATGTTAAGCACTGCGACTGAATCTCATTTCTAAGTTGCTTTTACCCAAACAATTTTATAGGGCTTTTATTTTGGTAAGTTAAAACATGGAAAGGGAACAGTCAACATTATCTGATTTCCACAACAAAATATATTTCAGTACAAGAAAAAAATGGAATGAATGTGCCTCAACCAATAGACCTTTTTCACACTTCCGCATTTTTCGACCGGAAATACGTCAATGACGTGTAAAAGAACTTCCTGTTAGCATAGCGGCAGATACGAAAAATGGCAGAGTCAAAGAATCGGAGTTTCTGTTGTGTTCCTGGCTGTTCGTCATCCAACCAAAAACAACCCTACCTTTCATTTCATTCTTTTCCTGTGGATCCAAACCTGAAAACGAAATGGATACAGTCGATTCGAAGAGATGAAGGGCATAGTTTTACTGTAAAAACAGGTAGCACCTTTGTCTGCAGCCGGCACTTCGCTCCGGAAGATTACATTGGTGGCTGCGTCGTTCGTCGCCTGAAGAGTGGTGTTGTCCCGAGCCTATTCCCTTGGAACAACTTTACTGCTCCTTTGAGAAGGGAGTCAGTGTATGACAGAACTTCCAAACGGCAGTCTATGCAGCTATGCTGTGCAGATAGCGACATTGAAGCTAAGGCAGTAAAGATGGATCACGACTACGTGTCACACCCACCTGCAGGTAAGGTTGTTCATAATGATTTGTTTAGTTAACGCTAGTCAACTATGTGTACCGTTATTGGATAAATGCGTTTGATCAAATTAATGTTTATAATATAAGCTGTTCACAAAATTCAACTAACGTTAGCCTACTACATCTGTAACATAGTCTCATGCTGTCTAGCTAGCTGTAAGGAGCCAGAGATGAGCAGTAGGGGAGAGTGGGGCACAACCTAACGCTTTTTAACTGTTTCTATTTTTGTAAACCTACTTTGGGTTTAGAGTATTTATTTTTCCCCAAAATTAATTTGTAATATGACCATATTACAGTTTAAAATGTAGTATGATGTAATAAAAAATATACAAGAAATCTTAAAATATAAGTGTTAATATAAAATAACGCAATTTTAAAAAAACTTAAACAATTTATTGATGTGGTAGCTAGTAAACACATTAAGTTTCATCATGCTATACATGCATGTGTGGAAGTATTTAAAACAAGTGTTACAACTGGCCCTGTGTTAGGTTATGTCCTGCTCTCCCCTATTTTAATTACATGTATTTGATTACTTTTGAGTATTTTGTGATTTGTATTTTCCTTAACAAAGATAAATGAAATGTAATTTGTAATAAATACTTAAAATACTTTTTGAAACATAATTGTGTTGTGTTGAAAGGTAGCATAAATATGTTAAGACTGGTTTTTAATTTCTTTATCTTTACAGGTGCTCTGGACGAGGCTTTGGATTACATCCACGATTTAGAAGCCAAGTTGCAAAACACTGGTCTACCACCCCCTACTCTCTTCAGCCGGTACTGTGCATCAGACGACCAAATACGTTTCTACACCAAATTTCCATCCGAGAGTGTTTTTACTATTTTTTGGGAGTCGATTGCACCATCTGCACATAGACTGGTGTACTGGACCAAAGCACAGAGGGCGGGTGAGGAATGCTGCGAAGAGCCCAGCCCACCACGCATCATGCCATTAATAGATGAGTTCTTGATGTACTCTATGCGGGTTGCTGTTGGCATGAAGGAGCAGCTCATTGCTGACATGTTTAATGTGAGCGTTGCCAGGGTTAGCAGGGTTACCATCACCTGGGCCAATTATCTCTTTATGATGCTCAGCTCACTTCCCATCTGGATAAGCAGGGAAAAGGTTAAGTCAATTATGCCCCTTAAATTCCAGAGGTACTGTCCCAATGTTAGAGTGATACTAGACTGCACAGAAATTGCCCTGGAGACAGCCTCATCCCTGACTTTACAGTCAGAAACATTTTCATCTTACAAAAACAGGACGACATTGAAAGGGCTAATTGGAGTTGCTCCCAATGGTTTGGTGACATTCATCTCACCCCTGTACACTGGGTGCATCTCAGATAAGGAGATCACCAGGATCAGTGGAGTCCTTCCCTTGCTGGAGCCAGGAGATGATGTCATGGCAGACAAAGGGTTCCTCATTCAAGACCTCCTTACTGACATTGGATGTAAGCTCGTCATTCCACCTTTCAAGCGTTCCGCTCAATTCAGCAAGGAGGAAACGGAACAAACACAAGCCATTGCCCGCCTCAGGATTATAGTGGAAAGAGTGATCGGTAGAATAAAATCCTTTCACATCTGGGACTCTCCCGTGCCGCTCACACTGATTGGCAGCGTGAATCAGATCTGGCTAAACTGCTGTGTTTTGGCAAATTATCAAGGACCTTTTTGTTTTGAAGATTGAATGTTTGATATGTAAATTATGTATAATGTGTAAATAGTATGTAAATAATTTAGTGTTCCCACATGTTCTTAAAAATCTAATTAAATTGTTATCTTAATATTTTTTATGTTGAAATGTGACTTTGACTTCACAAAAAAATTGAACAAATAAAACAATTTTGTTCAAAATTGTGCCTCATTTAATTTTTTGCTATGACATCAACTGATTAATAAAAGCTAAATAACAAACATTTACAATAAAAATAACATTACAGATCATCAACAGTAAGACAGAAGGCTGAACTGATTGTTAAATACAAGATTATTGTAATTCAAGGTATGCATTCATGTATGTGCCATAATAATATAAATCCAATTTCTCTTTCATTTCTGCTATGAATGAGTCATCACGCCAAATTCTTTCCACAGTTATCGTTGATAGGGTATCTGTAACAAAATCACACCATGTCAGTCCTGTGATTGCCAGCTGGCCCTGAACCTGCCAATAGTACTTATGTGAACGCCTCAGACTGGCGTGGCCTTCCTGCACCTTGAGGTGAGCAACCTGTGATGGATCATTTTTTGTGCTGCTCTTCACCTCAACCAAGCCAAAAGGAGGCGACTCTGAAGGGTCATACACACGACCGTCTGGACTGGCCCCGAGATGTGGTGCGTCAGGGTGAATGAAAAATCCTGCTGGTAAAACGTTAACTCTCAAAAGTGCAGCATAGTTTGCCAGCACTTCAGACTCCACTAGGAGACCACGCTTCATTGCAGCTGTTTGCTTTGTGGAGCCTCTGATCATCCGAATAGCTGCAGACTCCAGCTCTGCACGACACGCCCGACTACAACAAGCATCCCAAAATAGACTAGCGGTCAGCCTTGGTCGCCGTAGCTGTGTCCACGCAGGACATTTGGATTGCTGCTGAGTTTCTTTTGCTATCTCGCAGGACAGCTGTGGTGACACTTCTAGAGACTGGAGATGCATTAACTGATGCAAGGTCGGGACGAAATGCAACCTGGGAAAAGTGTGCTGCATCACAGGAAGGGAGGGAAATTCTGGAGCCATGTGGTGTAGGAGGAGGTCACTCGACTTCTTGGGTGGACAGTGATAGGACATGGGGGATCCACGAGGGACAGACCCAAATATGGATGGCGACAGCTCCATTTCAGAAACCCCATCCAATACAACAGCCATGAGAGATTGGGGCTGCACCTGGCTTAATTTGCTTCCAGATGCCATCATATCTGGATCTGGCAGTGGTCCTACACAAGACAAACACAAGATTATTGGTCACACAAAAGAAAAGAGATGAGTGCATAACTACAACTAAATTTTATTCATTATACCTGCAGTAACCACAAGTTGGTTAGTCATTACATTAAAAAAAACTTAACTTGCTCTCACAAAGCAACAAAAAGTTAAATTATTCACCTGTATATGCCTTGTACAGTGTGGACCTCAGACCTTCCCGACCAACGGTTTTGGGCTTTTGCACCACCAGCTCACTAACAGGTTCAGGATGGATTCCCTTATAAGTAAAAGGCAAAAAGCAATTAGTCTGTAGTCACTACTGGGGGTGTTTTTATAATAATTTACAGTTGTTATGGATACACATCAGTTCTTGAATCATAATGACAATTTGATCACAAACCTACCTGTGTTCTTGGTCTGTGCCATCTTTGCAAGCCACTCGTGCAGGCCAGGGGGGGTGGAACTGCCTGCAGACCCAGCTGTGAATAATGTGCGGTCTGGTACAGGATGGCAACTAGGTGATTGCAGAATCCTTTACCAGCCGCACAACTGCAGGAGAAAGCCTTCAGGTTGGCACTTTCTGCATTCAGTGATATCTAGACACAATAAATTAAATAGGTTACAATTAAGTTATTCTTATGTTGCTATGTCAATGTTCATTATAACATGAAACTATAACTTTCCGTAGGGTGACCAGATTTGAGTGTGTAAAAAAGAGGAGTAAAGTGAGTTTGTAAGATATTTCATCGAGAGTAATTGGTGTGCAGAGCTGCATGCATAAAGCAAATGTGTTCACATTTCATCTATGTTCAATGTTATTTTATTATATAAGTATCAAAAAAGCGGACATGTCCAGGAAAAGAGTACATCTGGTCACCCTAATTTCAGTAAAATAATAGTAAGTGAAGAAAGTGCCGCAACCGCAGCAAGAACAAGAACAAACACGCCAGAACGGGCAACTTTTGCCAACCGGCATACTGTCTTTTATAGTCAAACCTCCAGTTTGTGAGGCTCCTCACTCTTTCTCATTGACCTGAAGCATCTACCTCTCACTACCACCTGTCCCTGGAGTATATTTGATACTACAACAAAACATTACGTGTTATCTCACATAGAAAAATACACAATTTTACAATAATGTCAGTAACATTTCATATTAACATGGTACAGCTTCACCAAATTACTGGTTGTTATGTTAATCTCATGCATTCGCACTTAAACACACACAAAATATTCACTGCCATGTGTTATACCTTATATTACAAATTCACAACACCTAAGATTAAAAGTTGATGTACAGATTTATACCGGTGATGATGCGGCTATGCTATGGCTAAGCTAGCTAAAGCTTACCTTGGTAATTGTGGATAAACTCTTCATGGAACAATTTATACCCCTTGTCCAATTTGCTCCCTTTAGTGGACGAATGCATCTCCACACTCTTCACCACATCGGCGCTGGTGAACTTCGGAAGACAACTCAGGCTCGTCGAAAACACTAGTCTAGCTGCCATTTCTCCGCCAACAAAGCACAAACCGGAACTGGTTTTACACGTTGATGACGTATTTCCGGTTTTTGCGAAAAAGGTCTATAAGGTTCTAAAAGTTTAATTGGGGAAATAAAGTGCTGTTCATTTTCAACATTGCTTAATGTAACTTCTCCAACTTCTCCAGTACTTTTAAGCAGTTCAGGAGTCTGAATGGTGCTTCAAAAGAAAAAAAAAAGGGGTGAGAAAACAATTCTTTCCAGAAACAATAAAGTGTGATGATGAGGTAGCATAAGAGGATGCAGGAGAGTTTCTTTAATCTAGCTAAGATGTTTTGTTTACATGCCAGTCTGCATTTTTGCCGATGCTACGCGCTTTAGCCACGGTGCAGCTGCACTGCTTCACTCGTTTTATCTGCGAAGCACCGCAATCCGCGTTTTTATATGTAACTGGCAGCAACATGGCACAGACTTTTGGTTCGGTACTATCCCAAGTTAAAACTAAGTAGTTCATGTCTCATTACAACAGAACAAGCTGGTTCTCGCTGAGACCTTGTAGTGGTCTTGCGTGGTTTAGAGCTGCTCAAAGAGGCTCAGTGGGCGATGCTGGCATCTAGCAGTTGTAGGTTAAATTGGATAACGAGTCAGATACTGAAGGACGCTCATACATAATTACTTAAATATCGTCCTGATAGTGTTGTGAATCAATGCAAATATTTCCAAATGAACTATTGCGATGTATCGCCCAAACTATTATTTCTAACGACCATAGTTATGGATGCTGAGCTGATAAGCCCCGCCCTTGATCCCCCTTTCTACACACTGGAACTTGCATGAGTTTGACACAAGGGGGGGGGGGGGGGGGGGGGGGGGGGGCATAAATGTTAAAACGCTTATCTGTAGCGATAAAGAAAACATTTAAAGTGACTTATTTTTGGTTCCAAATTGAAACTTTTTGAAAAATGTGCAGAATGACAAAACAAATGTGTGTACCAGACCCAGCTGTTAAGAATTACACACACACAAACTTTGATGAGCCCATGAAAACTAGGAAAACTAGGTGTGTGGCAGCTAATAGGACTTAAACTTTAAGTTTAATTTTAAATACGTGACGCCAACAATAAAATCCAGCCTTGGGCGCACTTGAAAGCAGCAATGTGACCTCTTCTATTCCTCCACACCTGAGCTGATGTGCTACACGCTGGATGGGGCAAATCAGGGAGCTTGTGCAATGTGCATGTACCGTTGTGATTGACAGCGATTTAAAAGGAGAAATTCTCAGAAATGAAATAATTAAGGTTTTATTTTATTACATTTGTTTTCTTTCATAAGAAAAATGCCACAGGTACATGTCAAAAACAAAAAAAAACTTGATTTTCATCTGAGGGGACCTTAAAACTATAAATCAAATAACATTGTTTTTTAGATGTAAAGGTTTATGCTTTTCATTTGATCGGTTTTCCCTTCAAGGCATTTACTGTCCAGCAAACAGTCACTATGAGCTGTGTGGAACAGACTGTGGCCACACCTGTGTCTCCTGCTTTCCACTGTGGTATGGCTTTATTATTATGATGTGGAAAGATGGAAAGATGGAAACCATCTTGAAAGATGGTTGCTCTGAGCGATGTGAATGTTTTGCCTCTGATGTTGTGCACTGTGCCGCTGCATCCTGCACTCCTGCACAGCAGTGCACCGTCAGGAATGGCCAGCTGGGCTGTTATGATGGGATGTCCACCTGCACTGTCTGGGGAGACCCACATTACATCACCTTTGATGGCGCCCTGGCTCATTTCCAGGGAACATGCTCTTATATCATTACTGAGACTGGGAGTCATGGCAACAATCACACCCAGTTTGAGGTTGTAGCCACCAACAATCACCGTGGCAATGACCATGTGTCCTTTGTGTCATCAGTGGACATACATTTCTCTAAAGATGCAGAGAGTGCATAGCTCAAGTGTCAACACAGGAAGGCTTTATAGTCTTTAATGCAGCTGACCTTATTGTCCAATTTGATGGCCAGAGTACTCTATTGGTCAGAATGAGTCAGCACTATCAGAATAAAGTCAGTGGGATGTGTGGGAACTTCAACGGAGATCCTTCAGATGATAAAGTGAAACCGAGTGGCACACTCGCCCAAAATGACACTGAGTTTGGACACAGCTGGAAGTCACCAACCAGTCAGCCAGGGTGAGCTTCTGAGCACAAGCATCATACCATCATACAGTGTGTGAAGAAACTGGATTGTCTAGAAAGGACTGTATTGTATTAGTTCGTAACCCCGTCAGTTTCTTGCACACAGAAATAAATGAATAACGACTCAGAGACAGTTACTTATCTTTTGTGAGTTTACTCCGCACAAAGACCACAGATTTGTACGCAGGGTTACAGACAGATAAACATGGTGCATTCAAAAGTCCGAACAAAGGAGTTCAGAAAAAGGCTTGGCATATATACCTTGCATTTGCATATTCAGAACCTCATTCGATGGATCATGGTGTGAAAAACCCACCCACCGACTGTTGCAGGCTAGATGTTCGAAGGTCAGAGCACCTAAAGTGTCAGACCTCTCTGAGGTTATCACAGACATTTGCCAGAAAACATACACCAGAACACACAAAGATGAAAAGGGAGGATGTTAAAGGAATGTTTGCGAGACAATAGTCTTGGTTGTGCTCTGTCTGGAGTGTACAGTGATCCCTTGCTATATCACGGTTTACTTTTCACGGTTTCGCTACTTCACGGATTTGGATTGTGCATTGTGTTCTGCATTCTGATTGGCTAAAAAGTCACTCAGCGAGTAGCTCAAGAATGGGACCCTTTGATGAGCCGTTCATTACAGTTCTCCAACATAATCGATGGGGGCATGTCGGTGTATAAGGATCTTATAGCAAAGAAGAAAAAAGAGCGACAACAACTGCCTATCACTATGTTCCTCTCCCGAACAAACACACCTGCAGCTGCACCGCGGGCTTCAAAAGGAAAAAACGCTGCAGAGGATGCAGCGGCTCAGTATGAAGAGCAGTGAAAAAGAAGACCGGTGTCACTATCTGTCCCACTGTACTTTTTTATTTTTTTCATAATCATTTTAAATTTTCCTCCGTTTAATCCACTCGGGTCGCAGTGGGCGGGGCTAATCTCCGCAATTTAAAGCCTTCTGTTCTTATCGATGATTGAAATTATTATTTGACAGCACACTACAGAAGTTATTTGTTGAAAAAACGTTTCTAAAGTACTTTTATTCTTTAAAAAAACAATTGATTTAGCCTGTTAAATGGTTTGTTCTTTCTTTTCAATGTATAATAGTGTATTTCATTGTATAATAATTGTAAAAAAAATAAAGGTTTCTACTTCACGGGTTTTGCTTATCACGGGTTCTATTTGGAACGTAACCCCCGCGATAATCAAGGGATCACTGTAATATAATTTTGAGATGATAATACATAGTGAATCGAGTTTAAGCCATTAATGTGATAAAAGGTAAAAGTTAGTATAAATGTAAAAGGGAGTTTCTAACTATTCTGTTTCTAATCACTCCTAACACAGTGTTTTATTGGTGCTGGATCAGACTATACATCTGTAATTTTTCTCCAGATGTGGATCCACTGATGAAATAAATGAAGATGGACACTGTCGTTTTTCACAAGAATACTCTGAACTCTGCAGCATCATCACCAACACCAGTGGTCCATTCAGTGCCTGTCACCTGCACTCTGACCCACAGCCATTTTTCTCTTCCTGCGTCTATGATCTCTGTCTCTACTCTCCAGCCAATGGCATGCTGTGTTCTGCAGTTTCAGCCTATGAGAAAACTTGCACTGTTTTAGGCTTGAACATCCCAGAATGGCGCCCTGCTTTACACTGTGGTATGGCTCTACTATTATGATGTGTCCTTATACCATATGCAGACAATAACACCTATCACTTTCTCAGCCTTGTCAGATCCCTGTGAACAGCTGAACTGTGCAGAACATGAGTGGTGCGGGAAGAAAAATGGAGAGTACGGCTGCTTCTGCGATGAGCACCATCATAGACCAAACAATGAGAGCTACGGTGAGGTCAATGGCTTGATCAGGGGTGAATTTTTACTGTACTTTAATGCCCAGCACTATTGTTCTATCAATGTCATCTGACATCAGAAAACCTGATATGAAAATGTTCAGCTCTGACTGTTAACAGGCCAGCAGGTGGCGTCCGTGATCTAATGCTGAGCAGCTTTTTCTGGTGATTGCACCAAATAATGACAAGAATACTAGAGATGACACATCTCAGTGTCATGGTACTTTATAGCATCAGTATCTACAGAATGCAATCCTGCAGACTGTGCAGAATCAGAATATTTTATTATTATTATGCAGTGCACAACAAAATTGTTTTCAGCAGCTCTTTTTCAGTACGACGGAGTATTAGGGCCACCAAAAAAAAAAAATTACGGCCACCAAAAAAAAAAAAGTAAAATTACGAGATTTTATCTCGTAAATTTAGGAGATAAAAACTCGTAATTTTAGGAGATTACAGTGGAAGTGAATATATGCATAGCAGCAGGTGAATGCCGTGCAGCAGCAGACCAGACCGACTAAACTTTGTTGAACAGGTGAGCTGAATGTTTATTGATAACGTTCCAAATGTCTGGAAGCTCATTTGTTTGATTTACGATTCATTAAAGTTGTATTTATTGATGGTTGGTTTCCAGGATCTCTGCAGCCCGATGAAGCCATCGGGTCTCCCCGCAGCTGTCCGCTTGTTGAATCCTTTCTTCCTCCACCAAAGACAAGAACTGTACGTCTGTGTGACGCTTCCGTCACACAAAAGGAGGAGCACTTTTTTGGCATTTTCAATGTTCTAAAGCTAATATAAAAGACAATTTTCATTCCTCTTTATTGTTTTATGCTGAAACGGGACATTTCATCTGCAGGAGGGGGCGTATGTAACCAATGAGTTATATCACTAGAGGAGACACGCCCGCTTTAGAAGCCTGGCCGACGGTGGCGGAGCGCGACGCCATCTTGGTGAGGTCGACGACGCCCACATGACATTGATTTCCATTGATTTAAGTGGTGTCTAAGTAGCTTTTATAAACTGTATATATTTTTAGATTTAAATATATTTATACATATATACAAATATATTATATTTTATGTATATAATGTATATATAGATACATAATTTGTTGTTAAAGAAGAGAAACAGTCAGCCTTAAAAGCTCAAACTTGAATGAAAATGCATTGTTGCAGGACTTCTTACAAATAAAAAAATGATTAGAAAGAATTTTTAAAATTCATTTCTAAACATTTAGAAGTTTTAGACCTCTTTGACATGTAATTTAAATTATTTATAAACCCAACAATAAGTCAATAATAATAATAATAATAATAGTAATAATAGTAATAGTCTTCTTCTTCTTTCGGCTTTAATAGTAATAATAATAATAGTAATAGTAATAATAATAATAATAATAATAATCAAAAGAAGTCCAAAAGTGAACAATAGATTTACCCTAAAAAAACAATCTGGCCTCTTATCAAAATCTGTTTCCACAAATGTTCTGAACATATCCAGACTGTATTACTAGTTGGTACCACAGTGATCCATCTGAGTTAACTCTTTTGATAGCCAAGATCCACTTTTTCCTGAAGTCTGAGTCCATTGGAAACCTGACTCAGTCACTGAGTCAGAAATGTATAAATCTGTATAAATAGCCTAGTATGCTGTATACAGGTTTAGCAAAATAAAATGTACATTTATATTGACAGCAAAATAAATGTACATCATGCAGCATGTTGATAATAGCCCTGCAGCATCATGCATGTCAACATGTGTTCTATTAATGAAGCCCCTGCAGCCTTAAAAGAAAAAAAATTAAAATACTTACCTGTGAAATGATATACCTTCCTCCTTCATGGACTCATTTTTCTGATTTTGGCAGTTGAAACCCGCACAATGAACTGGCATTATGCAAAAAATGTGTTCACATGCATGCACTGCAGCAGTAACTTGACCTCACCAAGATGGCGGTGCTCTCCTCCCATGAGGAATCACGTGATGTCTCCTCTAGTGATATAACTCATTGTATGTAACACTGTTTACTTCCGCATTGGTGTTCGGATGACAGCTTCATGACGTAATGAGACAAATGAACTTCAGGATATGTGAATGAAAAGGAGAATAAAGGCTGCAGCGATCATCTGCACCCAAACGTGTCTCTGAGCTCCTTATTTTACTGATGAAACTCCGCTTTACTGACACTGAACCCGGAAAGACTGCTACACGGAAAAAATCTGATTTTGAGTCGCCAAAAGATTCAGAATCTCTTTGTTTTAGACCTATAATAATCCGGAAATAAAGCTTCACAAAAGGCTCCACATACTTAATCTTCAAGCTAGGTTCCGATAAACGGACAACTTCAGTGTTTTTTCATTAATCTACGACTTTTTTCTCGTAAATTTATGAGATAAAAAGTCGTAAATTTACGAGTTTTTATCTCCTAAATTTACGACTTAAAATCTCATAATTTAACTTTTTTTTTTTTGGTGGCCCTTTTCTTTTTTTTTTTTGAACTTTTTTTTTTCTTTTTTTTTGGTGGCCCTAATACTCCGTCGTATTTTCAGTAAATAATTGCACATAGAAATTTAAAAGTGCAGGCAGAGCATTGTCAACAGAGTAGTGACAGGGGATTTATTAAGATCTAAAAGATCTAGACATCTAAAAGTATGAAAAACAGAAAGATACAGTATCAATGAACTCTGCATCCATATATATCAATGGATTTTTTAATTTATTCTGTTTATTTTTGTCTTCTGAGAATTTCTTTGGAACGATGACTTAAGAAAACGTTAAAACGCATCTCAGCCAATGAGGCAGGACAGTGGAATGAGTTTTTGTTTTATTGTATTTGCCCAGGAATGCCACAGGAACAGTGATGTGTAACGCTGCATTAAACTCTTTTTTGCCCTCAGTGATCTCATGGAATAAATGGCTTTGCAGATTGAAGTGGTAAAACAATTTCTTTTTGTGTCTTTTGGTGTCAAATAGACTCGTCCATCACCTGTGAAAACAGCTCAGGGACCATGTCTGTGTCCCGCTGCCAGCTGTTTGAGGCCGGCTTTCACTCCAGTGCTCTCCATCTTAAAGATAGCTCCTGCAATGGAACTGTTCAGAATGGAAGACTTGTTTTCCACTTTGACAATGAGGGTCATCTTTGTGGAACCGTTCTCAGGGTAAAACTTAATGGCTAACCTGTTATCAAAACTGACTAAATGGGATTGCCTTCATTAATTCCCTTTTCATTTTAATGTCCAGAGCAATGGAACCCATTTCATGTATGAGAACACCATTCAGGGGGATGTGGATACTCATGGAAGTATCATAAGCCGTCAGAAGAACGTCCATTTGCTCTTCTGCTGTTCTTACCCTCTGTCCCAGGCCCTGTCTATGGATGTGGGCATAAACCCTCTGGAGAGGTGATTGTACTGTCTGCTTTTTATGTCCATTTAAGAGACTGTTCACCCATCATCAGAACATGCTGAATCCATTTCGGGGTCACAGGGTTGCTGGAGCCATTTGATAGACACTTTTAGATTCTCTACAACATTTGATGTCATTTGATTTGAAGCTCTCTTTTGCCGTCTCTTTTACAGTGTAGTGAGGAAGAAGCTTCCAGTTGGTGTTGGTGTGTATCACATGAGGATGACCCCCTATCAGGACGCAGCCTTCCGCTTCCCCTTCACCTCTAATACAAACATAGAAATGGTGGTAGATGAAAGGCTTTACATTGAGGTGCGGACTGAAGGTGTGGATCAACAACAGATTTCCACTGTTCTGGACTCATGTTGGGCGACACCAGTCAACATTGCAAACTACCCTGTTCGTTGGGATCTCATTGCTGAAGAGTAAAGAATGACTTTTTTATCCTCACCAACTATCTTAAACATCTCATCTGTGTATCAATCTTGTTTACTTTTTCTATCTTTTTTATAACAGGTGTCCCAATCCAGATGATGGTACAGTTGAGCTGGTACAGAATGGCATCTCCACAGTGGCTCGTTTCTCCTTCAAGATGTTCACCTTTACCAACTTCTCATCCATTTTCATTCACTGTAATGTCCACTTGTGTCTGTTGAGACACAACAACTGCACAGCTGTAAGTAAAACCTGTCAAAGAGAGACGGTATGCATTCTGCTGCTGAGAAACTAAACACTTTCTTCCTGCAGCATTGTTATCCTGGTCACCCCACGCGTTTCAGGAGGGACTTGTCCTATCATGACTCTTCAGCCATCTCAGTTGGACCACTTCATCTGAACCCACGTAGCTTAGGTAGAACACCTTGATCACCTTCCTATTGTAGATAAGGAGGAGCTTGACTAAACTTCTTTGTTTACAGGAAGGATCCAGAGCAGCAGTGCTCCAGGACAGATGACATCTGTCTTCACCCTGGTCATTGTTTTGCTGACAGTCAAAATTCTGATCCAATGAGTTTAAAGAGAGCTGATGTGTTTACCAGCTCCCTTCTTAAATGTTCATTTAGGTTTTTCATTTGGATTTGTTTTGCGTTAGCAATCAGGTGGTAGTAATAGCCTTGCATACGGAGGTAGGCTCTTTGTACTACACACTGGGGTCATAATTAACTTACTGTGAATTTGAAGCTACTCATGAATAAACTCAAGCAATGGGGTGATGGGATACGATGGCTTTAGTGGGGTGTAAACTGTTTTGATGTATTGAAAATTTACAATAACTACTGTGTCTGTCAGTCAAAAAGCCTGTCAGTCAAAGAAGTCATCCTATGGTTATCTTAATTATCAAATTATTTCACTTTAATAAATATAAATTACTTGTCTTTATTTGTAGATTTTCAGTTTAATAAAAATGCATCATAAATAGTATAACAACAGTATTGTTACAATAATATTAGTCCAGATTTTAAACTTGGAAGCTATACTTAAAGCTTAAGACACGACTTTTCTATCCTACTATTAGACTTTTGTTTTCATTGTGGGCTGGAAGAGGATGATACTTGGATTGTTGATCAACCCTTCTTGGGAAGGAATTTGTGCTTTGGGATGTTTTTCTTTTAAATAAAAATGCTAGACAGAAGTCCAACCTCTGCATTGAAGCCCTGATACATTTGTTCATCCAAACAGACATAATTTGTGAAAAAAGAATAACCACCTTCTCTGTGTTATTAAAAATGGAAGTGTAATATTTATTATAGCTTCATCTGCAAGAGACTCTTGAAAATGATGTTTTCAAACATGCAATATTAACAATTCCCAAAATAAAACATTGTTCAGAGACAAAGTTGTGCATTGGCCTTTTTTTATTGAAATTACATCCATGCCTTTACAAGAAAACTCACACCTAGCTTCAACTGAACCCTGCTATAGAGAGCAGAAAAGTTTTTATGCTCTCCAAAACATTTCCATTATATGTTTGACATTTTCCCATTGTAACTTTTGTGCAGATTTTAATGATACATTGATTCAATTATAAAATGATGGAATATTTATGTTTCTACTGTACTATGTACAGAATGGTGTTGCAGTCTGTCCCACCACACCATGTAGACCACAGGGACATGCAGCAAGGGAAGACAGGTGAGGTCATCATCCCCACCTGCCACCATAAAAAGTAAACTAATGTTAAAAATTAATGTGTTATAAATACAATTTGCCTTATTCTAATACAGTTTATTATTTTTATCTTCAAAATTGCTTTAACTTTTCATTCGTTTACAACACAGGCTGCAATGAGAGGCAGTGCCTCACAGCAGATTGCGAAATTCTGTGCAAACTGGGTTGACCGTATTCGTAAACTGGACTGAGCTCTCCCCCTCAAGTTCTAAATAGGAAGTACCCAGTGGCACCAAGAAGCCAAAATCCCATAGACTTCTACTGAAATTTACTGCTATTATGGTACTCAGCCATTGTGTTTGTCAGAATAACTATTTTAGCTCTGTCACACTTCCTCAGTCCATTTTCTTTAAACAGTCAATGGGCTGAATGTGTGACTTTAGTTTACTCTGTGTATGCTAATAATCTAATACTTCATTTATGTTAGTTGGTTGTGTGTTTTGTTCTCTTTTTATTCTGTCATGTTTTGAGTTTGTGTCCTGTTTATTTCAAAAGGTTTCCTGTTTTGTTGTATCCAGTTTTACTTTGGTCCCCATCTACCCTTTTTGTTGTCCCCTGTGTCTCGTTTGTCTATATGTATTTAAGTCCTGTCTTTCCCTTCTTCCTGTGCTGGTCCATAGTCTAATGTTACTCGGATGTTTCTGCAGTTCTTAGTATTTTGAGTTTGTGTGCCTGCTCTGCAGTGGTGTTTTTGGTTTTTAGTTTTTGTTAATACACCTGTTAGACCTCCTGCCCCCCCCCCCCCCCCTCGTGCTTGGGTACTTCCTCAACCCCCTTTGTGACAAATTTGTATTACATTTTTACTACATTGCATTACTTTCCATATCATTTATACTGTTGTTTTTATTTGTCTATCGTCTATTTATGGTTTAGATTGGACACAAAAGCACATTGAAATACAGAGGAGGCACGATGTAGCTCTGCCATAGCAGACAGGACACTTGTGAGCTTTTCTTTGTTCTTCAGTTGTTGAGATAAAAACTGGGCGGGTGTCTGAGCCAATGTGAGCGCGTGCGTGAGTGCACACAGTTAATTTTTCTTTTTATCCAAAAAAGATTCATCCAGGCTGGTTCCATGTAGAATAATCCATAGATGGTCATCTCTATAGAGTGGGAGTCAAGCTCAAGATTTAGGTTAAATTAATCCACCACACTCCAGTCATTATTTAATTCACATTAAATTTGGTAAAATTAACAGCCACCAGAATCACAATCTGCTTTATTGGCCAAGTACAGTGCATATACAAGGAATTTGGCTTCGGTGTCTAGTACTCTCGTGCAAACCAAGCATGGTAAGGTGATGAAGGTTGTCCACGAATATGTGGCTGCCTGCACTACTTGCTCCTATTCCAAGACGTCTAAGTTTAAAAACATTTTTTTTAATAACATCTATTGAGTCGTAAATTTACAAATTTTTTTCTTGTAAATTTAAGAGAAACAAACTTGTAAATTGACGAGATTGTATCTACTTTTGTTTCAGCTGCTCATAAAGCGTGCACAACCACTCAAGGATGAGGTATACTGTATATATTAAGAACTACAGGAAAAAAACATAAAAACAAAAGTTTCAAATTTGATTGAAAAAAACGTCCATTCTGGGAAGAACCCATTAAAACAGAAAATAACCTTTTGGTTCATCTTGAGTTATTTCAATACAACACCAGAAACAGCTGTCCAACTCAAAATGATGGAAAAGGACAGAAAATTCAATTTCGGTGAGTCGGGGCGGCAGGTGTGTGTGTGCGGCTGCACTGCAGCAGTGACTTGACCTCACCAAGATGGCGGTGCTCCCCTCCCATGAGGAATCACGTGATGTTTCCTCTAGCGATAGAACTTATTGCCATTTTCCACAACCTTGAATAGACTTTTCCATCTGTCAAACACCAGAGTTAAGATAAGTGAGATGATGGAAACACATTCACTTTGATGCAGACTCGTTTCTATTTCTTTCTTTATTCTTTTAACCCTTTACCCTGCGACAGACTGGCGACCTGTCCAGGGCATCCCCTGCCCCCGCCTACAAGTGGCCGGGATAGGCTCCAGCAGCCCTGTATCCCCAAAGGGAAAAATGGATTAGAAGATGAATGAATGAAATCTTTAAATCCAGTAAACACAATAAATTATATTAATTTTATGGATGACAATTATTTTGTAGTAGGAAGCAGCTGTTAGTTTGTTACGGGTCTGGAATCATAAGCAGTGAGTCTAAGTCCCGCCTCTCTCCCTGTTCGTTGTTTTCCCCCGCGTGCAACCCCCCCCTCCCCAGCGTGTTCTACAGCGCAACATACGGTCATTAAAGCAGCAAGGTGACAGGATAGTAGGGGCGCCCTAATTTCTTTCTTTCACTCATTTATTCATTTACTTTTGTTGCAGTTGTTGCTGTTTTCAATTGTTTTCGTTCCTGAACGGTTGTTTGATTGGTGTTTACTTTATTACTGACATATTTTTGTATTAAAGTTTTTACATGTTTTTTACAGTTGATCACATGTTTGCAGTGGATCACATGTTCTTTACACTTTCGCAGCTCTATTTATCTATTATTTATTTATTTATTTAATATGAATGTCATTTTAGATGCCATTTTTTTGCTGTTATTTCTGAATGCTGTTGTAGCTGCCACAGATAACTGAATTTCCTGATAAAACGCAAATTTAATTATAGTCTGGTGGGGGGCGCTCTTGGGGCGCCCTACGAGATCGCCGCTGAATGTCTTTCAAGACAAACGTTCCAACCCACAACACTACAGACCAGTCTGGTCGGCGTTCACAGCTGCAGACACGCCCCCTCCGCGCGCTCAGGCTGCTGTCTTCCTCCTGCCTATTCGCTATCTGACGGTGTTAAGGCACCACGACAATCTTAGAGCATCATAGTTATTTTACTAAAACACAGAGAGCCGCAGCACAGGGAGGGAAGACCCGCATGCGGGTCACTCCATACGCCCCACAGTACGCCCCACAGTTAGAATAATGAGACACATGGACATCCGGTTATGTGAATGAAAGTAACGCAGGGGTCCTCCACACCCAAATGCGCCTCTGAGCTCCTTGCAATATGAAACTCCGCTTTGCCGGTAAATGACAAGAATCTGATTTTGAGTCACCAAAAGGTTCAAAATGTCTTTGTTTTTGAAACATATCCGGAAATAAAGCTTCACAAAGCTTTATTTAAAAAACACTCCCAATTTTACAAGATTCTTTCTCATAAATTTACGGCTAGATAGTTTAACAGTTATGATGTTTTTGTCTTGTAAATTTACGCCTTAAAAGTTGGAATTTAACAATTTGTTTGTAAACTGGCCCACGTGGTTTGTATTTGAATAAAAACAAAAGGTCCTCAAAGTTTAAATAGTCTGTTGAATTACAGACCGATTGCCCTTTCCAGCAACATTTCAAAAATTTTAGAATATGTTTTATTGACTAGACTCGAAGTGCATCTTTTAACAAGTGAGAATCAATTTGGTTTTAAAAAAAGTCTCTGCACTGATATGTGTATCTACGCGTTACAGGAGATAGTTGGGAAATACCTGCATCTGAATACATCTGTATTTTTGTGTTTTATTGATGCCACCAAGGCCTTTGACAGGGTCAACCACCTCAAGCTTTTTCAGAAGTTAATTAATCGAGGAGTGCCCAAATACCTTGTACGATTCCTGGCTTTCTGGTACGCTAATCAAACAATGGTAGTCAAATGGGGCAATGTCTTATCAGAGCCTTTTTATGTAAGCAATGGTGTACAACAGGGGGGATCCTCTCTCCATTTCTATTCAATGTGTATATTCATGATCTATCCACTAATCTGAATCTGTGCAAAACTGGGTGTGTTGTTGGATGTCAAACCTTTAATCATCTTATGTATGCTGATGACCTTGTCATTTTTAGCCCCTACAGTGCTGGGTTACAAACACTTTTAAAAGTTTGTTCTGACTATGGCAGAGACTTTGATATAAACTACAATCCCTCCAAAAGCAAAGTAATGATTGTAAGGACCAAAGACGACAGAAATGTAAACTTTCCTGTTTTTAAGCTTTGTGGAACGCCTCTGGAACAAACCTCATCTATCAAATACCTTGGACATTTCATTACTGATGATTGGAGGGATGATAGAGACATTCAGAGACAGTACTGTAAACTCTATGCTCAGGCAAACATGCTGATGAGAAAATTCCGTACTTGTTCTCTTCAAGTGAAGTGTTCGCTATTCAGAGCTTACTGCACTCCTCTGTATACGGCCCCTCTTTGGTGGAACTATGGACGTGGGACATTCCGCAAATTCTTAGTGGCCTATAATGATGCTTTTAGGCTTCTGCTACAGGTGCCCAGGTGGTATAGAGCCAGTCAGCTGTTTGTGGATGCTCACATCCCCACCTGTGAAGCACTACTGTGTAAGCTTACATACAGCCTTATGGAACGCCTGGTCAAATCTAAGAACTCAATTATCATGTCTCTGACTGATCCCAAAAGAAGCTCATGCTGCTACACTTCTGCCCTGAGGAAACGCTGGATACAGCGATTATACTCTTTTTAATTTATATCTTTTTACTTTTTATTATGTATACTGTATTTGTATCTTTTTTCTATGGACCACATCTGAGTCTGAAATAAAAGTGTGTTACGTTAGACGAGTCAAAATGGCGGCGGCAAGACACAGCGATGCATCGTCATCCAAAGTATTACCTTCAACAATAGGTTGGTAACCCGGTAAGATATACAAAATTGATTCTAAAATATAAATATGCAACACACTTAATTGTGACGTATCATTTCAGTGAAAAATTACGGCCCTATTTGAATGATTTTGTTCAAAGTGAAGATTTGGTAAAAAGCTAGCTTGCGAACAAACGGCTGTTTAAGGAACGTTAATGCTAATAATACATATTTCGAAGGCCATTAAACCGATTATATCATGGAAACTTACTGAAGAAGGAAAAATTCAACAAGTTTTAGTCCTTTATTATTATTAATATTCTTGATTGCTTTTTTTCCACAAATAGTGGTTACGTGGTGGGCGCGTTTTTGTGTTACCGTGACAATCAGTCGCTGTTTTCGGAGTGAAAAAAAAAAGTTAATAAAGAAACTGTCTTAAAGAACTGAAGCTGTTTTCCACCCCCTTTTTTTAACCCGCTCTAAGGGTTCCAACTGGGAAATGAACAAACCCGCAACCTCATTTTGAAAAGATGTGGAGGACAAAGCAGACACAGCAGTCATTAACACAACTTTTTGTTTCTTTTTGGACATAGGTTCAATGCTATTGTTCTTATAAAATGAATTATCCTTTTTTTTCCAGATATCCCAGATATTGTGGACGCCACTACTCCAGCGGTGGTGTCCGTATCCGGTTTCCGGAGGTAAGTGCCTGAACCTCTGTTCACTGAGCTGAAGGCTGGCTGTAGTGATGGGATGTTGAAGCCTCAGCTGCGTTTACCTGGACAAAAGTAATCGTTATGAAGGCTTGATCAGAATAAAAATGCGTCATGTAAACATTCATTTTAAATGATTGATCTTTATGTTAAGTCTCTGGTGTAGTGGTACAAGGTAAACAGAAGTTTACTAGTGCTTTCAGAGACACAGATGAGCTCCTTCCTTAAGGTGTCTATATCATGTCAAATCCACTTTTTGAATGTAACATCAAGTTAAGTCCTCTCCAAAAACAGCTGGTATTTTGATCCATTCAAACATTTCTACGTATTCCTCTAAAACCTCTTCTCTGGGTAACAAGCCCCCCCAATTCATGAAAACAAGCGCGTTGTCATACATATGCAAAAATGCAGCTGTGAAAAATAAATAAAATAAAATAAAATAAATAAATAAACTGTTCTTAGGTCTGCTGTCCCCTTTGTCTCTCTTTAGACCTCTATTCTTCAGGAGGAAGACGCTTGGCACAGGATTTATAATCAGTGATGACGGTGATGTAATCACCAATGCCCAAGTCGTCCGGGGACCTGCAGAGTGCAGGTGAGCGACAGCAACGTAGTTTTACCAAAACTTCAATTTGTCATAGTTTGAAGAACAGGAAATAGGTCTGATTGTGTTCTCACTGATTTCCAGGTGGAGCTTGAAAGTAAACAGAAATTTGAAGCCACCATCAAACGTGTGGATGAGGAGGCCAACATCGCCCTCATCCACATTAAAACATCTGTGAGAATGTGAGCTCTTCCTCTCCCTTTTCCCCTTTCCTTCCTTCTTTTCAACCCACTTCACTTTATTTAGAAAGAGTCAGTTCACAGCTATGGTTGTCTCAAGGCACTACCCAAAACACGAGAAAAATCCAATCAACTTTGCTCATTGCAGTTGTCTTATTCAAAGTATTTAATCAGCCACCCAATGAGAGAGGCATTAGAGAAAAATAAGGATCATAAAGAACATTATAGGACAAAAAAGACATCCCAGTAAGAATGGTTAGTTATCAGACCAATAGAACAACTGAGTAACAGCTGTTTATTTCTTTCTTAAACATCTATGGGTTTTGGCTTGCTGTGACCAACAGGTACTTCCTGTTTGGAACGCAAAGGGGAGGGGTCACTAAGTCCAGTTCTCTAATACAGTCATGGGCAGGGGAAGAAAGCTTTCTCTTAGTCTCTTTGTTCTTGTTTGAAAAGGATCTGTGTCGCCACCTAGAGGTGGTCCAGTAGAGGTGATATCAGAGGTGGAAGCTGTCTCTGCTGATGTTCTGGGCTTTACTGAGGGAGTGGGAGCTGTGTCTAGGATCTGCTCAAATCTGCGATGTCTTCATCGTCTTCCACAGATGAAGCTGCCCATCCCGCAACTCTGCAGCTCCCCAGCTGTGCGGCCAGGCCAAGCAGTCCTGTCATTGGGCAACCCTCCCTGCATTGATGTCACCATGGGGATAGTGAGGGGGAGACGGTCCCTCAGACAAAACATATTACAGCACAGGGCCTTCACTACCGTGAGCTCCCACTGTGGTTTGGTCAGTGTGTCTGTGAGGATCGTTCAGAACTTACTCACTGCAGCTTCTCCCTCTTTTCTTTTAGGAAGAATTCTCGGGGGGGCCGCTGGTAAATATGATGAGTGATGTTTATCTGAGCAGAAGCTGGATTCTGACATTCAGAGCATGACACTGATTAGTCATTAAGAATCGTAAAGGAAACAGGAAACCCTGTCGGTGCAGACGTGTCACTTCCTGTATGTATGTGCAGTGAAGGTCAATCCAAACTGTCATCTGTACAATGAAGATGACTGGGTTCTACTCACTCACTGGTTTAACTAAATGGGTCCAGGTCATTTTTTTTTTCAGAACCAAATTGCTTTTTTATGTCCTTCTGTAGTTCTGGACTGAAAGACCAGATTGTTTTAGCGCGCACATCGTACCTGATGAAAATGAATTTTGGTCACAGTGAACAACCCATGGTCATGGATTGATGGCCACGTTCAAATGCACACTGATGGCAGGGATTGACCACACACGGATGTGTGAACGTAAAGCCCACAGAGACTCTGATCTTATTCCTGACCCTTCTTCTGTTGCCTAATAACATTCTTTTTTCTGTCGTATGGCTATGCAGGACGGGGAGGTGATTGGAGTGAACAAGGAGAACTAAAAAGCCGGGATCTCCTTGGCGGTCTGCGCTGAAGATGTTCTTCAGTTTTTGGTAGGTTTGTCTCGTCAGCCACAGCCTTCTCTCAGTTCGTCATCGCAATGTTTATCTCTAATATCGCGAGTTTTCCTCATCATGCATTCCTATTCTAATCTATTTTCAAAGTGTTCCCATCAGTTAGTTATGATTATTGTGAGAGCGAGAGCTCTCTGTTTACATTTTCTCCCGCCAGCTTTCAGCCCTTCAAACCCCAAACCTAACAGTAGTGGTGCAACAAAAAGGGGCGGAGCAGGAAGACTGCGGCCCGTTGGTTGTAGCAGCTACGTCACACCTACAAGCTTTTCTAAAAGGCATTTTTTCATCTACTCCTGATTCACAACAATTTGAAAAAGAAATAGTCAGAAATGCCGTTTGAATCTTAACTTTCTTTTAATATGTCCTCCATATTTTTTGCTGATGTTCTCACCACAGATGTTTTCAATCAGCAGCAGGTTTTAGAAGTTCTACGTGTTGAAGTTTAGTTTAGATGCTGTGATGCGTTCATGGTCATCGCTGGTGGTTCGGTTGAAGACCAAAGACCATTTCCTGTTTTTGTGTGGATATGCAGATGAAAATGTGTCATGAACACAAAGCACAACAACTTCTTGTACTTTTCCCACAACGATTGAAGATGTTCAGTAAATCCAGACAGTCGTGGCTACAGTTATCTCCTCATTCTTTGGTAGAAACTCCTCTGATCTGGACTTTGTCTGTCTCTGCAGAATTCTGCCTCAGCAGCTGCACCTCCACCCTGACCTGCTGCTCTTCTTCTTCCCGTCCCTCTGATCTGTATGGTGGAGCCATTCATTTTAAATCTGTTCATTTTAAATCTGTTCATTTTAAATCCATTTATTTTAATTCTGTTTGAATCTTTCCCTGATCACAATTTTTCATCTTCAATCTGATTTTATTAATGGTTTTAACGTGTTTATTGTTAACATGTTGTGATTTCATTGCTTTCTTTCCATTTGTACAGTGTCCTTGCGTGTTCTGCAAGGCGCTTTTAAACAAATGTATTATTACTATTAATTATTATTTTTATGCAATAACTGAACATTTCAATAGTTTTGAACTTTATCTTGGTGTTTTTTAAATTAATAAAGTTTAAAGAAAATGAAAATAAAAATGAATTTGTGTTGTTTTCCACTAAATTGTCATTCTTACCTGGTCCTGCCCATCCAGTGGTAACCATGACAACACCAGAAGCAGGTAGGTTCCCTTCTTCTGCCCCATCAGTACTGGGAAGACAGGCTGCGTTGGTTTTGGGGTCAAAGGTCAGACCCTTGGTGCTGGGCAGCTTCAGCAATATCAGGTTGTGACCGCCACTCTGTCCCCTGAACTTCCCTGAACTTCCTGTCACCTGCCAAGACCACGTAGTCCTGGGGGAGGAGCTATTTAGACATTCTTGTTTGGCTTTGAGAGTTAATTAATTTAAATATTAGAAAATTTGCATAATTGATTACCAAAATGCCAGTTTTTGCGTATTTGATTGCAAATTGTGCTTTCCTCTTCATGGCTCCTCCTCTGGCCCTCCACCATCTTCCTTAACCCACAGCTCAGCTCCTCAGGCCTGGTCTTCACTGCCGCCTCGTGGGGTTTAGAGTCACACTTCACCCCTGCGTCTGCAGCCCTGGATGTTCCGCCCCAGAGAGGGGCACTCCCCCAGGAACTCCTCCTTCCCTGTGCACCTCAGCTGGTCCAGGTGGAGGGGTCCTTTCCCCTGACCAAAGCCTCCTGCTGCTGTCGCTCTGCCACCGAGGAGGAGGCGTGGGAGACACGAGTCATTCTTGAAATATTTTTCCCTGAGCTCTCCATGTTTACACAAACCTGTGTCCCAGTTGTCTGCACATCACAGCCGCGTTCAGGTCGTTCCAACCAGAGTGCCCCCAGTCTCCATGGAAATAAACCTCAACTCGCCCTTCTTTCCTGCTGCTGCCACCCACCAGCCGCAGAAATAAACCTAATTCATATTCATGTCTGATCTGGAATTCTTTTCAGTAAAAACACAGTTTACGTTCAAAAATCTAATTTTTTGATAGAGTTTTAATCCTGAAGTACACACTTGTGGAAGGTGAAATGACCGACACCTCCTTGTTCTCCTGACTGGATCTCCCTCTGCAGCGAACCCCAACGTCTTCACTGTGGGAGCAGTCGGTCCGTCCCGGGATCCCGTGACGACATCCAGAGGGGAGGTCTCTGATCCTTTACAGTGGACGTCGTCCAGGAGAATCAGCCTTTGCCAAATAACTCATCTGTGACGACCTCTGCATGACCCCTGGAAGTGCAGAACAACTTCAAGTCTGCTTAGATATTTGGTCATAAGAAAGAAAAGTAATCTTATCAAGGAAGTTTTTCAGGATCAAAATAATAATCGTTTAAAAAAATTTGGATTGCACTGGGATGGTTTGGACATGTTGAAAGAATGGGAAGGGAGCAATTGGGGAAAAAAGTAAACAAATCTGATGTGAGTGGAGTGAGAATGAGAGGAAGACCACGAATGGGATGGACAGAGGGATGACTGTGGTGCAGGGGAGAGAGGCTGCTCAGGACAGGGATGGATGGAGAGAGTTTGTGTATGAATGAATGGATGGGTGTGGCAGAGGTCTGGTCTTGTGAAGTGGCAAGGGGAAACCAGCCTTGGCTGAGGCCCTGCTGTGGAGGTGCCCACACTGGGCTTTGCAGCTGACAGTGTGGTGTGGCTTAGACCAGGCCTTAGACCAGTCACACACACACACTGAAGGAGGAGGGTGTGGGGAAGAGAAGGAGGGAGTTAAGAATGTGTGCCCTGTCTAGGCTACCCCACTTTGGTGGGACAATGCCTGGGTATATAGATAGATTAAAAAAGTTAGTCTTGTTGGCTAGAATTTTCTTCTTAAAATAAATTTTTTCTTACCAAAATGTCAGATTTTATTGTGGCTTTTTATCATTTTTAATTGAATAATTTTTGATTTTTCATTGTGTATGGTTTAAAATCAGCATTGGAGGCTCCAGAAAAGTTGGGATGAGGAAAAAACGTTGGGAAAAAAAACTGTATTTGCGTACTGTATATGTTGGCATTACATTTTCTTCTTGTATTTAACAACACTAAGGGGAGCCGGTTTAACTCATGCTGGTTTGTGGCGCCTTCCGTCCGTGAAACCAGGGTTCAACTCCAGGCTGCTCCCTGTTCCCTTCTCTACCTCCGTGCCAGTTCCAAGCCCAGTTTGAGAAGGTTGCGTCAGCAAGGGCATCTGGCATAAAAACATTGCCAAGTTTACCATGCGACTCGTTCACTGTGGCAACCCCTGATGGGAGAAGCTGAAAGAGGGAGAAGGGGAGCCAGGTTTGCAGCACCTTCCAACTGTGAAACCAGTGTTCAAATCCAGGCTGCTTCCTATTCCCTTCTCTGCTTCTGTGCCGGTCCCAAGCCCAGACAAGTTGAGAGGGTTGCATCAGGAAGGGCATCCAGTGTAAAACATTGCCAAGTTACCATGCAACTCATCCTCAAAAGAGAGGTTGTTTCACTGTGGCAACCCCTGATGGGAAAAGCCAAAAGTGAAAGAAGATTTAAGAACACTAAGAATTTCCATTGGTAGAAGAAGAGAACTGGACTTAGTGACCCCTCCCTTTTGCATTCTAAACAGGAAGTACTTGCTGGTCACAGCAAGCCAAAAGCCCATAGATTTCTATAAAGAAATACCAATGGATTTATGTGGATGAGGGCGATGTCAGCTTCCTTATGGTGGCATCAAATCTATCTCCACTCATCAGCTCCACCTGGAAAACGGTGAGGACACAATCAGACCTATTTCCTGTTCTTCAAACTTGGACGAATTGACACTTTAGTAAGACGACGTTGCTGTGCTCACCTGCACTCTGCAGCTCCCCTGGACAACGTGGGTGCAGGTTAGGACATCCCCAAGCAGCAGAGACAGAATCTGTTTACCCTGCGAGGGACATCGATTCTCAGAAGAAGAGTGGAATCTAATTCCACTATTCTAAGGAAAGCAGCAGTTCAAACTACAACACTTTAACATCAGTTGACTCATTTTATTACAGAGACACCAACCAGAGGATTTAATTGTTTGAGAACTTTTTTCTCATTTAACATTTTTGCAGCTGGTGTTTGGCTTAGAATTAAACCAAAGTCCCCTTCCAAGTTTTATCATAAATTTGTGCAATTTCTTAAAACATTAGACACACAATTCTGTGCAACTTCCAAGCTTTCCAAACATTTTTACCTCATTGTGGCCTCTAATTTTCCCTTTCTTTGTTGTTTTTACTTAAACTTTCTTCCTATGAAGCTCCAGAATGATTTAACATAAAACAAAAAAGAAGAAAATTTCTAAAATATATGAATTAAAATACACCTTTATTTTTATGAGAACCATGCAGTTTGGAAAAAAGGCAAACCAATAATCAAACTACATGTCTTTATTAAGGTACATATTTTATTTTTAAGCATAAAAAGCTTTGTGGTGGCGCAGTGGTTAGAGCTCTTGCCTCACAGCAAGAAGGCCCCCAGTTCAAGTCACCGCTGGGGGTCCTGGACCAAAAAACATCAACGGGGAACCTTTCTGTGTGGAGTTTGCATGTTCTCCCCGTGCATGCGGGGGCTTTCTCTGGGGACTCTGGCTCCCTCCCCTGTTTCATGCTTCATAGGTTCATTGGTCAACCTAAATTGTCCTTAGGTGTGAATGTGAGAGTGCATGGGTGTGTGATTGTGGACACTCTACCCTGCGACAGACTGGCGACCTGTCCAGGGTGTCCCCTACCTTCATCCACAAGTGGCCAGGATAGGCTCCAGCAGCCCCGTGACCCCGAAAGGGAAAAACGAATTAGAAGATGAATGAATTTCTTTTTAATAACAAAATAGTGTTTTAATTAGAATTAAAGATGATAAAGCAGGGCATTATAACACACAGACACAGGATAGTGTGACCTTCAGTAAAAAACTTGTGTTCAAATTTTGATTCCTGTTGTGCAGTAAAGCAAGAACTGTCTTCCCAACGAGATGAAGGGTCATGTGATGTTTGAATCTCAGACTCAGAACCGACTCATTTAGGCAACTTTCATTGAAATAGATTGATAATTGTACCTATTTTTATAGCACACACAAACCGTTTCATATTTGATTTGCTTGTATTGTTGTTTCATGCAATACTGAGGTAAATAAAGGATGATATATTTGTTGGATGAGTATCTTTTTCTCTTGACCTGGGATCGTTTTTCATTTCTCTGAACACAGGAAGAAGCGGTGGAGGTTTGTCAGGTTTTGTGTCTTGTAGCGGTACAGCAAAGGCCTGGTCGTGGGCTCATGTCGGTCAAGGTTCAGTACCGATCCTGCTGGATGCTGTGAAGAGTACCGGCAATGAGATCCTTCTGGATCAGTGTTCCGATGGCGACTGGGAGCAGCACAACGGTGACCACATGGAGGACGCCGCGGTCTCCTGCAGCCCTTACACGGGTACGCACAGACAAACCTCTAAATATATCTCTTGGGCATCAATAATCATCCCATGTTGCTGCATGTTTTTGTTTGTAGATATGCAATAGTAAAAATAACAGCATTGTGTCTATAAACTATGATCATAAACATAAAATCAAAAGTAGATGTAAAAAAAATATGAAAAGTGATCTTTATATCACCACATTTTTAAATACTAAACTTATAAATAAACTCTATAAAATACCTCAAAACATTGAAACTTAGTGTTCTTAAATATAATTTAAAAAATGTAATGCCAACATATACAGTACACGAATACTTCTTTTTCAACGATTTTTCCTCATCCTAACTTTTCTGGAGCCTCCAATGCTGATTTCAAACCATACGCAACAAAAAGTCAAACATTATTCAAGTAAAAATGAAAAAAAGCCACAAAAAAATCTGACAATTTGGTAAGAAAAAAGGTCTTTCCAAGAATTTAATTTTAAGAAGAAAATTCTAGCCAATAAAAAAACTTCCTTGATAAGATTACTCTTCTTTCTTATGACCAAATATCTAAGCAGACTTGAAGTTGTTCTGCACTTCCAGGGGTCATGCAGAGGTCGTCACAGATGAGTTATTTGGCAAAGGCTGATTCTCCTGGACGACGTCCACTGTAAAGGATCAGAGACCTCCCCTCTGGATGTCATCACGGGATCCCGGGACGGACCGACTGCTCCCACAGTGAAGACGTTGGGGTTCGCTGCAGAGGGAGATCCAGTCAGGAGAACAAGGAGGTCTTCAGTTTCTGCAGGTGTGAACTTCAGGATTAAAACTCTAATGCGAACTAATCTAATCCTAAACACTGAAAAAACTGGAAAAGTGAGGTTGTTTGTTTAATATGAACAAATTATGTTTACCTTCGAAACATGTTACAATCTTGAAGATCACACTTGATTTCTAGCAGTATTACATCTTTTTATTACGACAAAGTTTTAGGGCCACCAAAAAAAAGTCATATTATGAGATTCTAGATTAGATTTACAAGAAAAAAACTCGTAAATTTACGAGAAAAAAAACAAACTTTTACAAGATTAAAGTGAAAGTGAGCATACAGAGCAGCAAGTGAACGCCACGCAGCAGAGCACACCGACTAAACTCAATAAAACAGGTCAGCTGAATGTTTATTGATAACGTTCCAAATGTTTGGCAGCTCATTTGTTTGATTTACAATAATTTATTGTTTTATGTATTGATGGGTGTTTTGCAGGATCTCTTCATCCCGATGAAGCCATCGGTGTCCCTGCAGCTTTCCACTTCAATCCTTTCTTCCTCCACCAAAGACAAGATCTTTATGTTTATTCAAAATTCTGTTTATTGTCTATCTATTGTCATTCCACACATAGTATTTGCAGAGAAATACACAAGTGAGACGAGATGTTTTTTCTCACTAGCATGACAGAGCAAAGAAGCAGCAACAATAAAAATGGCAATAAAATAACAGTCCAAGAATAAAAGAAATAGCAAAAAATAAGATAAATACAACATTACATGAGTGAAACAAAATAAAATAAAATAATGTGAAACTTCCATATGATTTTGAGTCGTCAAATAAAGCTTCACAAAAGGCTCCGAATATTTCTGCCTCAAGCTAGGCTCTGATAAACGGAAAACGTTGTTTTTTTCCTTGTTAATCTATGACTTTTTTCTCGTATGTTTACGAGATTTTAATCCTCGTAAATGTATGACTTAACATCTCGTAAATTAACATTTATGACTTTCTTTAGTAAATTTACGACTTAAGAGTCGTAAACTGGCCCTAAAACTCCGTCGTAATATATTTAAATCATGTTGATAAAAAATGAAATACGATTCATTTCATTCATATGATTTACGTTTTGGCCTTTGCCCCTTAATTTTGGACTGGTAAACCCCGTTATTGGAGAAGCATTCCAGGAGGAGAAACGTTGCAGTCAGCCATTTTGGAGAAGCTGCAAGCACCTGCTGGCTGGAGGAACTTGTGAAAGGTAAGTTGAATTTACTCTAACAACTTAATTAAGGGAAGTGGTAGACGTCATATTTCTTAATGTTGTTAGTTTTCACGGGGAAAAGCGTTTTAGTTCACTTTTTTTTATCGTAGTCATCAAGGTTAAGGCCATGCGCACCACTTTTACCATATTTGCCCCTGCCGGCCGCAGCCCTCCCCTCGACGACTAGTTTAGGGAAGTGGGAGACGTCATATTTATTAAAAATGTTGTAAGTTTTCACGGGGAAGAGCGTTTTAGTTCACTTTTTTTTTCTGTCGTAGTCATCAAGATTAAGGCTAGTATGCGCACCACTTTTGCCAGATTTGCCCCTGCCGTCCGCAGCCCTCCGCTCGACAACAGGTAGCACCCTAGGCATATTTTTTGCTAGCGCAAAAAAAGTTTTTGAAAGCAATAAATAAATATATATATATCTATATATAGATCTATATCTATATATAAAATCAAAGCAGAATAAAATATTATTGAAAAGCAAATATTTAATATTTTCACTTGCAACTTTAACTTAGAAAGTATGTGTGCGACTTAAAACGTTTTGTGTGCAACGTGGTGGCAGAAATATCACTCCATGTTTTACACCCTCTCTGTATAGTAAACGCGCGAAGAAAGCACGCGGGGGTGGGGTGACCAACTTGCAGCTGCAGATGACGTGAACAGGTGTCTGACCCTGAGAGGGAAAGCAGCAGAGGGGCGGGGCTTAGTCATCCCACATGACTACAGACCCTAAAATACACATTGCTGCCTCCAAGTTAGATGATTGTTTTTTATTTATAAGATTGTGTTTTAATGGGTTTACTTGGTTATTTAAAGAAATAAGAGGAAAAAATATGGGAACGAATCTGTGCTAAAGTGAAGTTGTTTAAGTCTAGGGACCACAAGCTACAAATTTCTAAGGTCCAGAGATACATTTTGGTTTTCACAAATGATAAGAGTTTCCAATTATGAACACAGAAACAAAAAAGTAGCCCAATAGACTTAAAATTGAGCAAGTTATTAATATTTTACGTCAAGCTGATTGCCTTGTTTTGCGGCTAGAAAACAATGGGAAAACTTGGTAATCACAGCTAGACACATCAAGGATTTTCGTCTCTTTTAATACCACATCTTCCCTCTCTGTGCTCTAAATCAGTGTTTTTCAACCAGTGTGCTGCGGCACACTAGTGTGCCGTGGGAGATGGTCAAGTGCGCCATGGAGAAATTGCCCTCATTCACTGATCTAAAAACATTTTCCATCTCCAGGAAATCAGCTCTTTGTTCATCCAAACAGGCCCTGATAAGCCCTGAGTAGTTAGGAATATAAAAGATCTTAAAATTACTTTTTCTTTGTGTTTATTTAATTCTATTAAAGACATTTTGATAAGAATCACGGTACCGCGATTTAGCTGCAGCTATAACTGTGTAAGTCCCGCCCCTTTAACTGTCTCTGCCAATCATTCTTCAAGACTTAATCACATGTCATCAGTCTGACCAATCAGAAGTGGTTAAAGTCTTCACTTCCTTGTTCTTAATTCTGCTGATAAAGTCGCTCAGTTCTAACAAAAATACCAGCTAAAGCTCGTCTTTAGCTGGTGGTTCATCTCTTAGAAAAAAACAGCCGCAACTTCCTGCTTTTTCTGCCACAATTATCACAAAAATCCACGTGAGATTGCGGGGGAGGGGGGGCTGTCGATCAATACAGACCATGAATTTCTGCTTTTTTTTTTTTTTGGGATGCTGGTGTGCCGCGGGATTTTTGTCAGGGTTAAAGTGTGCCGTGGCTCAAAAAAGGTTGAAAAACACTGCTCTAAATACCATCAATTTGTAACACGACATGGTAAAAGTGATTCTGAAGGTTTTAATAGTTTTTAGAGAAATGTTCATTTAATGTTATACCATGGTCCAGGTGAATACTCGATTCTGATTGGCTGCTGGGTATGCTTTAAGTAAGGGTTAATGGCCGACGAAGTATGCATTATCACTTTTTAACGCACGGCGTGGAAGCCTGAACCGTCCGACGCGAAGCGGTTAATGCATACTTTGTCGGCCATTAACCCTTAGTTATTCTACAACGTATCAGAGCCTTTTGGAGTAAACATTGAACAAAACAAACAAACTGTATGTCCAAAATGAATGCATATTTTAAAAGTAAATGATGTATTCCTTTCTAGAAATGTTGCCAAAATAAAAATTAGTCCTCAAAATATCTTGTTTTGTGGGATTGTGTTTTGTGACTGCTCCCACAGTGAAGACGTTGGGGTTCGCTGCAGAGGGAGATCCAGTCAGGAGAACAAGGAGGTGTCGGTCATTTCACCTTCCACAGGTGTGTACTTCAGGATTAAAACTCTATCAAAAAATGGGATTCTTGAAGGTAAACTGTGTTTTTACTGAAAAGAATTCCAGATCAGACATGAATATGAATTAGGTTTATTTCTGCAGCTGGTGGGTGGCAGCAGCAGGAAAGAAGGGCGAGTTGAGGTTTATTTCCATGGAGACTGGGAGGCACTCTGGTTGGAACGACCTGAACGTGGCTGTGATGTGCAGACAACTGGGACACAGGTTTGTGTAAACATGGAGAGCTCAGGGAAAAACATTTCAAGAATGACTCGTGTCTCCCATGCCTCCTCCTCAGTGGCAGAGGACTACAGCAGGAGGCTTTGGTCAGGGGAAAGGACCCCTCCACCTGGACCAGCTGAGGTGCACAGGGAAGGAGGAGTTCCTGGGGGAGTGCCCCTCTCTGGGACGGAACATCCAGGGCTGCAGAGGCAGGGGTGAAGTGTGATGCTAAACCCCACGAGGTCTTAGCAGGTGTCAGTGGGGCTTCAGTCTCAGAGGGAGGGCGAGGGGCCCCTCTGCAGCAGCACACTGATCAGCCCCTGCTGGAAGCTGACATCTGCGTTCTGCTTCAGGAGGTAAATCCCACGCTTCCTTCTGTATCAGTTATGGGAAAAAGCTGCTCACTCAGACTCAGCTCCTTATTAATTTATGTTTTTAACCCGAACCTCGTCCTGCAGGTTTAGCAGCGATCCCACCATCCATGTGGTGAGAGTCAGGGCCTTGGAGCAAATGCTGACACCTGAGCGGCTGGTGCTTGACAGGAAGTTCAGGGGACAGAGCGGCGGTCACGACCTGCTTCACGACTTGCTGAAGCTGCCTAGCACCAAGGGTCACTGTCTGACCTTTGACCCCAACACCAACGCAGCCTGTCTCCCCAGTACTGATGGGGCAGAAGAAGGAAGAAGCAGGTAGGTTACCTGTTTCTTGTGTTGTCATGGTTACCACTGGATGGGCAGGACCAGGTAAGAATATGACAATTTAGTGAAAAATAACACAAACTCTTATTTTTCTTTAAACTGAAAATTAATTTAAACAAACCCCACCAAGATAAGGTTCAAAATGATTGAAATGATCAGTTTTTGCATAAAAATATGTCATAGCATATGTTTGAAACAAAGAAAAAATAACAATGCCTTATGAAATATGTATAAAATATAAATTAATTAACAGCACCAATTCGTTTATATTTTCTTTTAACTGAAAATGAATAATAAACCACCAAGATAAAGTTCAAAACTATTGAAATGATCAGTTTTTTGCATAAATATATCAAAGCATTTTTTTAAAGATTAATAATAATATATTTTATTTAAAAGCGCCTTTCAGAACACCCAAGGACACTGTACAGATTGAAAGAAAACACAATAAAATCACAACATGTTGAAGACAATAAACAAGTTAAAACAATTTATAAAATCAGTTACAAGATGAAAAATTGTGATCAGGGAAAGCAGATTTCAGTCTGGATTTAAAAATTGGAGTCGATGTCACAAAGGTCTGAGGGGGAGAGAGTTCCAGAGTTTGGGAGCAGAGTGGCTGAAGGCACGGCTCCCCACGGTGACCATACGGGCGGAGGGGCGGAAAGCTGAAGGGAAGGAGAGCAGCAGGTCAGGGTGGAGGTGGGACTGCTGGGGGAGAATTCTGCAAAGACAGACAAAGTCCAGATCAGAGGAGTTTCTACCAAAGTATGAAGAGAAAAATCAATGATTTCTATCGCTAGAGGAGACATCACGTGATTCCTCATGGGAGGAGACAATGAGTTATATCGCTAGAGGAGACCTGGGAAGCCTGGCCGACGGTGGCGGAGGGCGACGCCATCTTGGTAAGGTCGACGGCGCCCACATGACGATGATTTCTATAGCCTTTGGTGGCATCTAAGTAGCTTTTATATAAAATATATATATATATATTAGGGGTGTCACGATTTCGACTTTAAATCAAAATCGATCGAAATGAAGTCACAGTCTCGAACTTCCAATTAAAAAATGGAATCGTCGATACTGCCGCGCCCCCATGTTGCGTCCGGTTACTTGCCAAGCAGAAAAAAAAACACTTGTGTTGAAGTGCTGCGAGTCAACCTCCTCTAACAGCCGCTCAAAAGATAGCATGGCAACTGCAGATGCAGGAGACCCATCGACAGAACTCGAATCACGTCCCCTTTCACTGAAGTCGCTGGTGTGGAAGTATTTTGGATTTCCAGTGAGTTATGTTGAAAACTTTCGCGTTGAAAAAAAAAACCCAACAGTTTGCAAGCTGTGCTATGTGCGTGTAGCATATTATCTCACTGGCAGCATGACTAACATGTTAGGGCATCTCTGCAGGCACCACAAAAAGATAGATTTATCTGTGAAACCAGTGCTTCTCAAATAGTGGGGCGCGCCCAGATGCGATGCCAGGGGGGGGCGCGCAGTAGCAGCGGTTTAAGGCACAGGTGCGCAAATTTAACGGGGTCGGCGGTGACTTGGAAAAAAATCCGCGCCCCTGTTGTTTTCTTATTATCTGTTCTATCAGAGAGTTTGTAACAGCCTGAAACAGTGAACTGCCGTCCCTGCAGCGTCTCCTGTCACACGCGGCTGGCCTGTGTGAGAGAATGAAAGGGGAGGGGTGGTGAGATCCGGCTGAGAGTTGGAACGCGCATGCGGAGAGTTGCCCAGATCAGGATCATCGCGTGCCTTTAGATTACTTGGCTCATGCTAATAACACCATTCTTTATTAACTATTGTAGACATTTTGATGATGTCTTTATTTTCCATCAATGTATTCCTTGCCTGCCTGTAGTTTATTTGGTGTCAGTATTTCAGATAAAGACAGCAGGTAATTCAGGAAAGCAGCTGCACTTTATGAGATCATAAATAAGCAATCCATCATTTAGAGAAAAAAAATCAGCACAATGTTTTTATCTGTTTCTTCAGATGAAAAACTTTAAATATATTGGTGCTACTGTGTTAATGTTTCAGATAAATTTAAATTTAATATTATTTATGGATTGAAATATTTTTCTCCGCTTCAAATGGTTCAGTTGGTCAAAATGTTTCTAGTTTAAATAAGAACTGACAGATTTTTTTATTTTAAGCTTTTCTTCTGTTTTAGACTGGAACAGGGTTTCTGTGTGGCAAAATAAATGTTATATTTGTTGAAAGTATTTTTTTTATTGTTAAAAGATACAATTTTAGTTATACTTACACAATTTTTATAGATACTAACCTAATACATTGTCTCCGGGCGAGTGTGTTCGGCGTGCGTGTGTGGTGGTGGGGGTGAGGTAAGGGGGGGGGGGGGGGGGGGGGCGGGGGCGAGAAACCTTTTCTTTTTCCTAGGGGGGTCTTGCAAAAAATAATTGAGAAGCACTGTGTTAAACCAACAACTACACAAACTACTCTTCCGTCTTCATTTGGAATTAAACTTCCAAGCAACTCAACTGTGCAAATGCAATTATGCGTGCGGTAGGAGTATTCATAGCCGCGGACATGCGACCTTATTCGGTGGTGGAAAACTCCGGTTTTAGGCATTTAATTAGCGTGCTAGAGCCACGCAACGAAATCCCAAGTATAACGCATCTCACAGCTACGGTGATTCCCTCCATGTGCAATAATGTAAAAGAGAAAGTTATTGAAGTTCTCTTTCCATATTCCTCTTTAAGAAGAACTTAAAACTGCAAAATTGTTACAGTTGTCTTGTGTTGTTTTATTATAAAAAATGTTAATGTTTTTGACAACTCAAAGAGAAGCTCTAAACAACATATCCATCTTTAGGAAGAAGATGAAAGAATGAAAAAATACAGTCATCATTCTCAGGGGATAAGAAGTAGTTATGAGTGTGGTATATGTTCATCTGTTCGGAAATAGCTTAAGACACTTAATTGTTGAGAGACTATGGACATGTCTGTTTTATTGTTTTTGTTTGTTTTGTTGTAAACTTGAATGTCATCTTTTGTGAAGAAGACTGCACTTACAAAAGAGATCTTTTAAAAGAGATGGCAGTTTATTTTAAGCTTTCAATTGACTAAAGATATAAGTTATTGTTACATTGTGTTGTTAATAAAAGTTTTAAATTTGACCATGTAGTGTGGTACATTGCAAACAGAGGTCAGATATTATATTGCATGAAAGTCTAGTTTGAAAAATGACAATCTGGGCTTTAAAACGAATAAATGTAAAAATCGAGAATCGAATCGAACCACGACCTTAGAATGGAAAATGCAATCGAATCGAGGATTTGGAGAATCGTGACACCCCTAATATATATATATATATGTCCTTCGATACCAATATTCAACAGCAACGAAACCTACTCAGATCTCAGTACTTCTAAACATCTAATATCAACTGCCTCATATGATGGAAATTTAAAATACTCTTTAAACTTGAAGCTATCTTTATAACTACTATCTTTACACAGATTTAAATATATTGGGGTTTTTTTTCTTTGGTTTTGATAATTTTTGCTTAAAGAATATAAAATACAAAGACTGTCATAAAAATGTAAAATATCATATCAATCCCATGGAAAAAAAAAATTTTTCAGCTTATGTCAGTCTGTTCTGTTATGAGTGAAAGTTATAGTGTTTAATGAATGTGTTTTAAATCTTCTGTTAATGGACGTTTTTGGAGACCTCTAGCGGTCGCGCCAGGTACTGTTAATCAACACAATAAAGATTTGAATAATCTTTATTAAAAAGTGAACATGTAGAAACGAATGAAGCCCCTGCAGCATTAAAAGAAAAAATTATAATAATTACTTGTCAAATTTTATGCCTTCCTCCTTCGTGGACTAATTTCTTCGATTTTTGGCAGTGGAAACCCACACAATGGACTGGCATTTTGCAAAAAATGTGTTCACATGCATGCACTGCGGCAGTGACTTGACCTCACCAAGATGGCGGTGCCCTCCTCCCATGAGGAACCATGTGATGTCTCCTCTAGTGATAGAACTCATTGAGAAAAATCACACAAACAGAAATTGTAAGACCCTTTTTTTCCTCGGTTCTCAGGAGGATGTTACACTCTTATGTTACAACTTACAAAGTTGATTTTACATGATAAAGGCTCATTAAGGAGCACATCTGTGTCTTTGAAAGCACTAGTATACTCCTGTTAACACATCATCAGAGACTTAACATAGACATCAATAATTTAAAATGAATGTTTACATGACGCATTTTTATTCTGATCTTCATTCCAATTACTTTTGTCCAGGTAAACGCAGCTGAGGCATCAACATCCCATCACCACAGCCAGCCTTCAGCTCAGTGAACAGAGGGTCAGGCACTTACCTCCAGAAACATAATATGGACACCACTGCTGGTGTTGTGGCATCCTCAATATCTGGGATTATATTCCTACTTCTAATAAGGAGGAAGAAGCACCCTTGACTGGGGGGGGGGTGATAATCTATGAGAGCAATGGACACAAATCCATTTTCCTGTTGTTCAATTTTGATAGCTATTACTACACTTATTTATTATATATATTTAATATTATCTTATTATAATCTGAATGTCAGAATCCAGCTTCTGCTCAGATAAACATCACTCATCATATTTACCAGCCAGTGACGTGCAGTCAGGAGAGGCAGGTGAGGCTGTGCCTCACCTGTCATTATGGGAAGAAAAGAGAAAAGAATAATCCAATTATTATATTTAATCAGTAATTTGTGCTTTGCAGTCATTTTCCATTTAAATGTACCATATTTGGGTGTTTTTTCTTTTCAAAATCGCTGAATTTCCGCATTTGCCGTTCAGATACTAAGAAGTGACGTGCGATGAGGCACCAGCCCGCTGAGCCTCACCTTGGATTGCGCAATACCTATGCAGTCAGACGGCACTGCTGTCTCTCTGTATGTCGGTTCAAGCACTTGTACTATATGAGCTGAATTTACATAATTTAGCAGATGTATATGATGTACAGTGTTTGTTTTTATAAATAACTGTATGTGAGGGACGTGTTTCTTGTGCTGAGCGCTAAACGCCGGCAAAAAAGCCGCTGGGTGAGGCCAGACATTCTCGTGCCTCATGTTAGGGGGCGCCGGTGAGCCCTGCGATTATGACGCTAAAAAATAATAGAAGAAGTGATAGCAAGCGGCAAGTCATTTTCTTCAGAAGGAGCGGCGTATGGACTTTATTTACAAGTAAAGGTAAGACGATAATAAGGTTTGTGCTTTTTTCTATGCTGCAGTTTGTATATGAAAAAAAAACATGTTGAAATGATATTTTAAACAAAACACGTTAATTGTTGTCAATCAAATGGTGAATAAGTTACTCAGTATGGTTCATATGTTTGTATATCTGATGACGTCAGTGCCTCACCAGCCATTAACCTCACCGCACGTCACTGTTACCAGCGGCCCCCCCGAGAATTCTTCCTAAAAGAAAAGAGGGAGAAGCTGCAGTGAGTAAGTTCTGAACGGTCCTCACAGACACACTGACCAAACCACAGTGGGAGCTCACGGTAGTGAAGGCGCTGTGCTGTATTCTGTTTTGTCTGAGGGACCGTCTCCCACTCACTATCCCCATAGTGACATGCATGCAGGGAGGATTGCCCAATGCCAGGACTGCTTGGCCTGGCCGCACAGCTGGGGAGCTGCAGAGTTGCAGGATGGGCAGCTTCATCTGTGGAAGACGATGAAGACAATGCAGATCTGAGCAGATCCTAGACACAGCTCCCACTCCCTCAGTAAAGCCCAGAACATCAGCAGAGACAGCTTCCACCTCGGATATCACCTCTACTGCCCTCTAGGTGGCGACACAGATCCTTTTCAAACAAGAACAAAGAGACAGCTTTCCTTCCCCAGAGTGGTCTCAGCCCATGACTGTATGAGAGAACTGGACTTCGTGACCCCTCCCTTTGCGTTCCAAACAGGAAGAGCTCACATTGTCACCGATGAATTAATGTGGATTAGGGCGATGTTGACCTCCTCATCCACACGTCTGATGGTGGCATCAAATCTATATCCACTTTTCAGCTCCACCTGGAAATCAGTGAGGACACAATCAGACCTATTTCCTGCTCTTCAAACTATGACAAATTGAAGTTTTAGTAAAACTACGTTGCTGTCGCTCACCTGCACTCTGCAGCCCCCCCGGACGACTTGGGCAGTGGTGATAATATCACCATCATCTGTTATGATGAACCCAGTCCTTGTGGTCCAAAGCACCTTCCTCCTGAAGAATAGAGGTCTAAAGAGAGACGAAGGGGACAGCAGACCTAAGAACAATATTTGAAAATAAAGAATTAGTTATTTTTCACAGCTGCAGTTTTGCATATGTATGACAACCATATTGACAAGCGGCCCCCCTGAGAATCCTCCCTAGAAGAGAAGAGGGAGAAGCTGCAGTGAGTAAGTTCTGAACGATCCTGACCAAACCACAGTGGGAGCTCACGGTAGTGAAGGCGCTGTGCACGATGACACTGATGCTTCCATGCAATCTTCTCCCGCTCACCATCCCCATTGTTACGGTCCATATGTAGGGTGGAGGGTTCCCGAAGGCCAGGACCGTCTCCCCTAGCCGCACAGCAGCAGAGCTGCCAAAGTGCAAGATGGGCAGGGGAATCTGTGGGAGGGCGATGAAGACAACGCAGATTTGAGCAGATTCTTGACACCACCTACTACATCAGAGAAGATCTCTGCTTGGTTTATATAAAGCGCCCACTCCCTCAGTAAAGGCCAGAACATCACCAGAGACAAACATGTCAGGACGAATTGACATTTTAGTAACCTCTGGAACACACGTACAAACACCACTGCTGGCATTATGCCATCCACAATGTCTGTAACATCCTTGTTCCAGCAGATCAAGGGCTTACTGGGGTGGGGGGGACAATCTATGAGAGCATTATTGATTATATCACAGTCATCCGTGATTATGAATCCTGTGCGATTATATCCCTACTTCTAAAAAGGAGGAAGGAGCTCCCTTGACTGGGGTGGGTGGGGGAATGAATATCTATGATCTTATTATTTATTATTATCATTATGTATTAATATTGATTTATTATGTATTTATTGTTATATATTATTGTTAACTTGCTATTGATTTATTTGTGATTAATAATATTATTGACATATTGAGTTATTCTTGGGCTTTGCTACATCATTTAAATTACATGTCAAAGAGATCTAAGACTTCTAAATGTTTATAAATTATTTTTTAAAATTCTTTGTATAACATTTTTATTTTTAAGAAGTCCTGCAACTATGCATTTTTCATTAAAGTTTAAGCTTTTAAGTCTGACTGTTTCTCTTATTTAACAACAACAAATTGTGTGTACATAATATATTATTTAAGTAATTATATCTATGTATAAATATATATAAAAGCTACTTAGATGCCACCAAAGGCTATAGAAACCATTGTCATTTGGACGCCGACGGCCTCACCAAGATGTCTTTGCTCTCGGCCAGGCTTCCCAAGCGGGCGTGTCTCCTCTGGTGATAGAACTCATTGAGATAAATCCACAAAAACAGAAATTGTAAGACACTTTTTTTCCTCTGTTCTCAGGAGGATGTTACACACAAAAAGTTAATTTTACATGATAAAGGCTCCATAAAGAGCTCATCTGTGTCTCTGAAAGTACTAGTATACTTCTGTTAACACATCATCAGAGACTTAACATAAAGATCAATCATTTAGTAAATAGAAATCCCATTTGGTAACAAAAAATAACAAATTTAGAAATATTCCTGTTTTCAAAACTTTAACAACTTTGCAAAATGAAACTATATCCAGTATCTGGTTCTAAATCTCTGACACAAACTGAACTTATGTAAGGCATGAGAAATAAAAGGTGTTTATTTTGCATTCTTAATCATCCTTTGTAAATGGATGCCAACACCTTTCACCCCAATACTCAAAAAACCAGGATTAGAGCCCTCAAACCACAACAATTTCCGCCCCATTTCTAATCTTCCATTCATCTCTAAAATACTTGAAAAAACTGTTGCAGAACAACTCCGCATACATCTATCACAGAATAACCTATATGAACAATTCCAGTCCGGCTTCCGTCCCCTTCACAGCACAGAAACGGCTCTCCTAAAAATCTCCAATGATCTCCTCCTTGCTGCTGACTCTGGGCTACTCTCCATTCTCCTACTTGATTTAAGCTCAGCCTTCGATACAATCTCCCATACCATCCTCCTAGACAGACTGTCCGCCATAGGTATCAGAAACATACCTCTCAACTGGTTTCACTCTTACCTCTCTGGTCGCACCCAATTTATTCAATTAAAACAGTTCACTTCCCATACAGTTCCTGTCACTACAGGTGTTCCCCAGGGCTCCGTCCTGGGAACCCTGCTATTTATCATCTACCTTCTCCCTCTTGGTCAAATCCTCCGTAAATACAAGATTCACTTCCATTGTTATGCAGACGATACTCAGCTCTACATCTCCACCAAGCCAAATTCCTCTCTACCTCCCACTTCCCTCACTGACTGCCTTCTTGCAATAAAATCCTGGTTCACTACTAATTTCTTAAAACTAAACAACGATAAAACTGAACTTCTCCTGATCGGCACCAAATCCGTTATTAACAGCATCCAGAACTTCTCAATTCCCTTTGAAACCTCCTCCATTTCCCCCTCCCCTCAGGTTAAGAGTCTGGGTGTCTTCCTGGACAGCACCCTCTCCTTCACTTCTCACATCAATAGCATCACCCGGTCTGCCTATTTCCACCTTCGCAGCATCCGTCGTCTTCGCCCTTCCCTCAGTCCGCATTCCACAGCCGTTCTGGTGCACAGTCTTGTCACTTCCCGTCTGGATTATTGAAACTCCCTTCTTTTTGGTTTACCACAAAAAACTCTACGAAAACTACAGTATGTTCAGAACTCAGCTGCCAGAATTGTCTCTCAAACACCTTCCTCCCAACACATCACGCCTGTTCTGCAGCAGCTCCACTGGCTACCAATCACACACCGGATTACATACAAAATACTTATTCTGACTTTTAAATCCATCCACAACCTTGCTCCATCATATTTATCAGATCTTGTTCATGTGGCCATTCCCACCCGTACCCTCAGATCCTCCTCCTCCCTTCATCTGGATGTCCCCACTGCTCGCCTTGTCACTATGGGGGGCAGAGCATTCAGCTGCTCTGACCCCCGGCTCTGGAACTCTCTGCCTCCGGACCTCAGAAACATCGGGTCTATCTCACAATTCGCCAAAAAACTGAAAACTCATCTTTTCCAACTCGCCTATTCCCTCCGATGATTTCCTATTTCTGGCCTATTTATATGTATATTTTATTGTGCATTTGATTGCTTTTATTTTATTTTTATTTTCACTTTTATGTACGGCGACCTTGGGTTCCTTGAAAGGCGCCTAACAAATAAAATTTATTATTATTATTATTACAGGGAGGCTTTGTAGTCTTTAATGCAGCTGACCTTATTGTCCAATTTGATGGCCAGAGTACTCTATTGGTCAGAATGAGTCAGCACTATCAGAACAAAGTCAGTGGGATGTGTGGGAACTTCAACGGAGATCCTTCAGATGATAAAGTGAAACCGAGTGGCACACTCGCCCAAAATGACACTGAGTTTGGACACAGCTGGAAGTCACCAAGCAGTCAGCCAGGGTGAGCTTCTGAACACAAGCATCATACCATCATACAGTGTTTTATTGGTGCTGGATCAGACTATACATCTGTAATTTTTCTCCAGATGTGGATCCACTGATGAAATAAATGAAGATGGACACTGTCGTTTTTCACAAGAATACTCTAAACTCTGCAGCATCATCACCAACACCAGTGGTCCATTCAGTGCCTGTCACCTGCACTCTGACCCACAGCCATTTTTCTCTTCCTGCGTCTATGATCTCTGTCTCTACTCTCCAGCCAATGGCATGCTGTGTTCTGCAGTTTCAGCCTATGAGAAAACTTGCACTGTTTTAGGCTTGAACATCCCAGAGTGGCGCCCTGCTTTACACTGTGGTATGGCTCTACTATTATGATGTGTCCTTATACCATATGCAGACAATAACACCTATCATTTTCTCAGCCTTGTCAGATCCCTGTGAACAGCTGAACTGTGCAGAACATGAGTGGTGCGGGAAGAAAAATGGAGAGTACGGCTGCTTCTGCGATGAGCACCATCATAGACCAAACAATGAGAGCTACGGTGAGGTCAATGGGTTGATCAGGGGAGAATTTTTACTGAACTTTAATGCCCAGCACTATTGTTCTATCAATGTCATCTGACAGCAGAAAACCTGATATGAAAATGTTCAGCTCTGACTGTTAACAGGCCAGCAGGTGGCGTCCCTGATCTAATGCTGAGCAGCTTTTTCTGGTGATTGCACCAAATAATGACAAGAATACTAGAGATGACACATCTCAGAGTTATGGTACTTTATAGCATCAGTATCTACAGAATGCAATCCTGCAGACTGTGCAGAATCAGAATATTTTATTATCATTATGCGGTGCACAACAAAATTGTTTTCAGCAGCTCTTTTTCAGTAAATAATTGCACATAGAAATTTAAAAGTGCAGCCAGAGCATTGTCAACAGAGTAGTGACAGGGGATTTATTAAGATCTAAAAGATCTAGACATCTAAAAGTATGAAAAACAGAAAGATACAGTATCAATGAACTCTGCATCCATATGTATCAATGGATTTTTTTATTTATTCTTTGTTTTTGTCTTCTGAGAATTGAACGGCCTCTGTTTTCTTTGGAACGATGACTTAAGAAAACGTTTAAACGCACCTCAGCCAATGAGGCAGGACAGTGGAATGAGTTTTTGTTTTATTGTAGTTGCCCAGGAATGCCACAGGAACAGTGATGTGTAACGCTGTATTAAACTCTTTTTTGCCCTCAGTGATCTCATGGAATAAATGCTCTCACAGAAATCCCTATATGGCTTTGCAAATTGAAGTGGTAAAACAATTTCTTTTTGTGTCTTTTGGTGTCAAATAGACTCGTCCATCACCTGTGAAAACAGCTCAGGGACCATGTCTGTGTCCCGCTGCCAGCTGTTTGAGGCCGGCTTTCACTCCAGTGCTCTCCATCTTAAAGATAGCTCCTGCAATGGAACTGTTCAGAATGGAAGACTTGTTTTCCACTTTGACAATGAGGGTCATCTTTGTGGAACCGTTCTCAGGGTAAAACTTATTGGCTAACCTGTTATCAAAACTGACTAAATGGGATTGCCTTCATTAATTCCCTTTTCATTTTAATGTCCAGAGCAATGGAACCCATTTCATGTATGAGAACACCATTCAGGGGGATGTGGATACTCATGGAAGTATCATAAGCCGTCAGAAGAACGTCCATTTGCTCTTCTGCTGTTCTTACCCTCTGTCCCAGGCCCTGTCTATGGATGTGGGCATAAACCCTCTGGAGAGGTGATTGTACTGTCTTCTTTTTATGTCCATTTAAGAGACTGTTCACCCATCATCAGAACATGCTGAATCCATTTCGGGGTCACAGGGTTGCTGGAGCCATTTGATAGACACTTTTAGATTCTCTACAACATTTGATGTCATTTGATTTGAAGCTCTCTTTTGCCGTCTCTTTTACAGTGTAGTGAGGAAGAAGCTTCCAGCTGGTGTTGGTGTGTATCACATGAGGATGACCCCCTATCAGGACGCAGCCTTCCGCTTCCCCTTCACCTCTAATACAAACATAGAAATGGTGGTAGATGAAAGGCTTTACATTGAGGTGCGGACTGAAGGTGTGGATCAACAACAGATTTCCACTGTTCTGGACTCATGTTGGGCGACACCAGTCAACATTGCAAAATACCCTGTTCGTTGGGATCTCATTGCTGAAGAGTAAAGAATGACTTTTTTATCTTCACCAACTATCTTAAACATCTCGTCTGTGTATCAATCTTGTTTACTTTTTCTATCTTTTTTATTACAGGTGTCCCAATCCAGATGATGGTACAGTTGAGCTGGTACAGAATGGCATCTCCACAGTGGCTCGTTTCTCCTTCAAGATGTTCACCTTTACCAACTTCTCATCCATTTTCATTCACTGTAATGTCCACTTGTGTCTGTTGAGACACAACAACTGCACAGCTGTAAGTAAAACCTGTCAAAGAGAGACAGTATGCATTCTGCTGCTGAGAAACTAAACACTTTCTTCCTGCAGCATTGTTATCCTGGTCACCCCACGCGTTTCAGGAGGGACTTGTCCTATCATGACTCTTCAGCCATCTCAGTTGGACCACTTCATCTGAACCCACGTAGCTTAGGTAGAACACCTTGATCACCTTCCTATTGTAGATCAGGAGGAGCTTGACTTAACTTCTTTGTTTACAGGAAGGATCCAGAGCAGCAGTGCTCCAGGACAGATGACATCTGTCTTCACCCTGATCATTGTTTTGCTGACTGTCAAAATTCTGATCCAATGAGTTTAAAGAGAGCTGATGTGTTTACCAGCTCCCTTCTTAAATGTTCATTTAGGTTTTTCATTTGGGTTTGTTTTGCGTTAGCAATCAGGTGTTAGTAATAGCCTTGCATACGGAGGTAGGCTCTTTGTACTACACACTGGGGTCATAAGTAACTTACTGTGAATTTGAAGCTACTCATGAATAAACTCAAGCAATGGGCTGATGGGATACGATGGCTTTAGTGGGGTGTAAACTGTTTTGATGTATTGAAAATTTACGATAACTACTGTGTCTGTCAGTCAAAAAGCCTGTCAGTAAAGAAATCATCCTATGGTTATCTTAATTATCAAAGTATTTTACTTTAATAAATATAAATTACTTGTCTTTATTTTCAGATTTTCAGTTTAATAAAAATGCATCATTAATAGTATAACAACAGTATTGTTACAATAATATTAGTCCAGATTTTGAACTTGGAAGCTATACTTAAAGCTTAAGATACTATTTTTCTATTCTTCTATTAGACTTTTGTTTTCATTGTGGGCTGGAAGAGGATGACACTTGGATTGTTAATCAATATAAAATATAATAATAAATATGCTGCACAAAAGTCCAACATCTGCATTGAAGCCCTGATACATTTGTTCATCCAAACAGACATAATTTGTGAAAAAAAGAATAACCACCTTCTCTGTTTTATTAAAAATGGAAGTGTAATATTTATTAAAGCTTCATCTGCAAGAGACTCTTGAAAATGATGTTTTCAAACATGCAATATTAACAGTTCCCAAAATAAAACATTGTTCAGAGACAAAGTTGTGCATTGGCCTTTGTTATTGAAATTACATCCATACCTTTACAAGAAAACTCACACCTAGCTTCAACTGAACCCTGCTATAGAGAGCAGAAGAGTTTTTATGCTCTCCAAAACATTTCCATTATATGTTTGACATTTTCCCATTGTAACTGTTGTGCAGATTTTAATGATACATTGATTCAATTATAAAATGATGGAATATTTTATATTTCTACTGTACTATGTACAGAATGGTGTTGCAGTCTGTCCCACCACACCATGTAGACCACAGGGACATGCAGCCAGGGAGGGCAGGTGAGGTCATCATCCCCACCTGCCACCATAAAAAGTAAACTAATGTTAAAAAATAATGTGTTATAAATGTAATTTGCCTTATTCTAATACAGTTTATTATTTTTATCTTCAAAATTGCTTTAACTTGTCATTCGTTTACAACACAGGCTGCAATGAGAGGCAGTGCCTCACAGCAGATTGTGAAATTCTGTGCAAACTGGGTTGAATCATTGACCGTATGCGTAAACTGGACTGAGGGAGCTCTCCCCTTCGAGTTCTAAATAGGAAGTACCCAGTGGCACCAAGAAGCCAAAATCCCATAGAATTCTACTGAAGCTTACTGCTATTATGGTACTCAGCCATTATGTTTGTCAGAATAACTATTTTAGCTCTGTCACACTTCCTCAGTCCATTTTCTTTAAACAGTCAATGGGCGGAATGTGTGACTTTGGTTTACTCTGTGTATGCTAATAATCTAATTCTTTATTTACGTTAGTTGCTTGTGTGTTTTGTTCTCTTTTTATTCTGTCATGTTTTGAGTTTGTTTCCTGTTTTATTTCGAAAGGTTTGCTGTTTTGTTGTTGTTTCCAGTTTTACTTTGGTCCCCATCTGCCCTTTTTGTTGTCCCCTGTGTCTCGTTTGTCTCTATGTCATCCTCGCCAAGATGGCTGCTGCTACTACTGCCACTGTGTCTGTGTCTCCCTTGACAGCTTCAGAAAATACTGATACACAGATCACTTACCTCAAAAAGGATATCCAGAAACTCTCTGATGAGTTGAGGTCGAAAAATGATCTGTTGAACTCTTTGCTGGACATAGCGCATCAACAGTCCATGCATATTGCCCCACTGAAAACGGCCCTGGAAGATACAGTTCACTGGGACCCTGACATCTCGCCGCGGCCTTCCTTGAGCTCCACACCTAAACCGCTTTGGACTGAGGTGGTGTGCCGCCGGAAGAAAGCCTTGGACCGCGATGACCTCGTTCTTTCCAACCGTTTCAACGTCCTGTCAGGTCCAACATCTGATGACGTCCTGAAAGCGGCTCCTCCACTCCGCGGGAAAAACCCTCGCCCGGTCGCTTCTCGGACTGAGAAAGAAGGCCACCCGGCATCTGGAGGCCCATCTTCCGCTAAACGCCGACAGCTCCTGAGAGACGCAGTGAGTCGACGCCCTGACACCCGCCGCGGGCAGAACGAAATCCATGTCACCTCGGGATCCAAATAATGCGGGCTCTTCATCTGCGGTTGCGATCGGGGCGTCGGGTCCAGGGTTGGCGGCGTCCCCCCCTGCGACAGGTGTCGCGGCCTCCACCGTCACCTCTCCTCTTCCTGGTGTCTCACCTGCCTCAGCGGCCGCTACTCCTCGCCCACCAGGTGTATCGCCAACTCCCGCTTGTCCTCCTGCGGCGACGGGCCCGCTTACTTCGGCGGCCAGATCTGGCGGCAGTGGTGATCGCGCTGGCTCCTCCTTCCCAGGAGGTTCATCGGACACCTGCACGGCGCGGAGCTTGCATGTTGTGGGTGTTTCGGCCGCTGATAGCTCTCCTTCTCCCAGTTTGGCATTGAGCCATCATCCATCCGCCCCGGCCCCAGCCCAGTGTGTTCCCCCATCTTTTGCCTCACCTGCACCTATCTCTCAGCAGCATCCATTTTTCTATCCACAACCTTTGTTTGCCCCAACAACACTCTTGGTAGGAGACTCAATTATTAGGTATTGTAGATTTTTTAATGCAACCACGCATTGCTTTCCTGGTGCTACAGTGCCCACCTTACTGGATAAACTTCCTGGACTCTTACAAACTGCACCTCCTACAATAACCAGAATTATCATCCATATAGGAACCAATGACACTTCACACAGTCAGTCAGAGCTGACAAAGTTGGATTTTTTGGATTTGTTTACATTTTTAGTCTCTTGTGGGAAATCAGTTTTTATTTCCAGCCCTCTCCCCACACTAGGCCATGGAGCAGAGAGGTTTAGCAGGATTTTAGCGCTCACCAACTGGCTTAAACACTCTTCCCTCTGCTACAATTTTGGTTTTATTGACAATTCTTTTTTGGGATCGCTGTTCCTTCTACCAACGTGATGGTCTCCATATAAACCATCTGGGAACTAAATTTTTAACAGCAAACATAATTTATGCTGTTCAGTCCTACAATCAACTCCACCTTCCAAATGTGTCAGCAGCTCCCCCCCTTCTAAAAAGATCCCTGTCATCATCAGGCCTCGCTTTCAATACCAGCCTATTTCCAGAGGATCCTCTCTTCCCTGCCTCATCAGCCTCCCCCTGCAAACCATTACTGTGGATAGTACTCAGGATTCCCTATGTGGCACCACTGAACAGCACAAACCTTCAGTCCCTTGCAAAGAACAAACACGGTTTGCTCTTTTGAATGCACGATCAATCTCGAACAAAGCTCATTATCTGGGTGACTTGTTCACATCTGAAAATCTTGACTTCATGGCCATCACAGAGACTTGGCAGCAGGAGCAGGACTACTTCCATTTAAATGAACTATGTCCCCCTGACTGCTCTGTTTTTGGAACACCTCGGGTTGAACGGCGTGGAGGAGGCCTTGCGCTCATCCACCGTAATTCCTTCCATTGCAGGCAAATGAAGCCGGATCATTTCAACTCATTTGAGCTCCAAATGACTAAGGTTGGAAATTTAGACTTCTTTTATTGTATTTTAGTCTATCGTCCCCCTGGTTCTGCTAGAGAATTTTTAAATGAATTTTCTGAATTTTTATCTATTCTTATCAAATTTGAAAAAGTTTTAATTCTTGGTGATTTTAATTTGCATGTTGATGACCCATCTTGTAAAGTAGCTTCTGAATTTTTAACACTCACTGATTCTTTTAGCCTAAAGCAACATGTTTCTAGTCCCACACACAACAAAGGTCACACCTTAGATCTTGTTTTTTCCATTGGCCTAGATATACGGTCTCTGAATGTGGTGGATGTTCATGCGACTGACCATTTCTGTGTTTATTTTAACATATCCAGTCATGTGTCCAATAACTCCCATAAAGTGGTATCTCAAAGGCGTATTATAAATCAAACTGTTGTTGAACAGTTTTCAAAACTGTTTCATCTTAATCTTATTGATTATTGTGACAATGTAGAAATCCTTATCAATCATTTTAATGGTCATTGCCTGACTGTTTTGGATATAGTGACACCCATGAAGCTTAAAACTAAAACATCTTCCAACTCTCCTCATCCCTGGTTAAATGAAGAGATTGCTGCTTTCAGAAGAACATGTCGCCAGGTAGATCGCTTGTGGAAGTCCACTAACCTGGAAGTACATAGACTGCATTTAAAGGAGATGACTGGGACATTAAATAATATGATTAAGCTCGCCAGATCTAAGTATTTTTCTGACCTAGTACATATGAACAAGAGAAATCCCAAAGTTGTCTTTGATACCATTCAAAACATTGTTTCACCCTCAGCTCCACCTGTACCTGTTTACACCACTGACGATTGCAACAGATTTTTACAATATTTTGTAAATAAGGTGAATGAGCTCAAATTAAACCTAAAATCATGCAATGAGAATACCACTATTGTAGCCTCTTTAAACTACTCCTGGACTAACTTTTCTGCCATCTCAATAGACAATATCATGGTCGTATCAAAAAAGATGAAGCCATCCTCATGTCCCCTAGATATATTGCCATCATCTATGTTTTTTAAAGTTATCGACCTAATTGCCCCATTTCTTGTTAAAATTATTAATCTGTCTCTTTCCACTGGTACTGTCCCAAACTTCCTTAAACAGGCAGCGATAAGTCTCATCTTAAAAAAGCCCAACCTGGATCCATCACAATCCTCCAATTATAGGCCAATTTCAAAATTACCTATACTCTCAAAAGTCTTGGAGAAGATAGTGGCAGAACAGTTAACATCTTTTTTAAGCAACTATGAACTCTTCGATAAATACCAATCTGGTTTTAGAAAGATGCATTCCACGGAGACCACTTTACTTAAAGTTTCAAATGATATACAGATGGCTGCTGACTCTGGAAAGTATACAGTTTTGGTTCTTTTGGACTTATCCTCTGCATTTGACACTGTTGATCATAAAATACTGTTGGGCAGATTAGAAAATGAGTTTGGTATTGCTGGGTTTGTTTTAAAGTGGTTTACCTCCTACCTGACTAATAGAACATTCTCTGTCTACATAAATGGCATGCTTTCTGATACCGCTCCACTCCTACATGGTGTGCCCCAGGGATCTGTTTTAGGACCTCTTTTGTTTTTAATGTACATCTACCCTCTTGGAAAGCTTATGAATAACTTTAAAAATGTGTCATACCATTTCTATGCCGATGATATTCAGCTGTACTGCTCTTTCAATGACACAGAACTCCACAAACTTACAGAACTACTAGATTGCCTTGCTTGTGTTAAATCTTGGCTCACGAGTAACAGTCTTCAGCTAAACTCAGAAAAGACAGAAACACTAATAGTTGCCCCAGAAAACAAAATCCCAATAATTTCCCGGCATCTTGGTTCTTTGAGCTCCTCTGTACAGCCCTGTATCAGAAATCTTGGTGTATGGTTTGACCAGTCAATGTCTTTGGACCATCATTCCAGCCTTTTAATTAGAAACTGTTTTTATCATTTACGTAACATAGCAAAATTGCGGGCGTTCTTATGTAACTCAGTCTTAGAGATGGTTATCCATGCTTTTATTTCTTCTCGTTTAGATTATTGTAATTCTCTTTTTACTTGTTTTAATAAATCTGTTCTTAACCGTCTTCAGTTAGTTCAAAACACTGCTGCAAGGCTTTTAACAGGATCCGACAAAAGGGCACATATTACCCCCATTTTATCCTCCTTGCACTGGCTCCCAATCAAGTGGCGTATTGATTTTAAAATTCTAGTTTTAACCTATAGAGCTTTAAATGGACAGACCCCAAAATACTTATCAGACTTGCTCTGTCCCTACGCTTCCAGCCGTGCCCTCCGATCCTCAGATCAAAATCTTTTAAAGATTTTTAAGACAAAGTACAAAACCAGAGGTGACCGGTCGTTCCAGGGAATAGCCCCCAGACTCTGGAATGCCCTCCCTCTGTCCCTTCGTGTGGCCGACACCGTCGATTCTTTTAAAAGTCAACTGAAGACACTTTTATTCAAAAATGCTTTTAGCTGACTGGTTTTATTGTTACTTTTATTCTATGTTTATTTTTCTTCAATTTAGTTTTGCTTACATTATATTTAATTGATTGTTTTTCTGCTTTTACTGGGTTGTATATTGTTTATTGTTCAGCGCTTTGTGATTTTATCTGTGAAAGGCGCTATATAAATAAAACTTACTTACTTACTTACTATGTATTTAAGTCCTGTCTTTCCCTTCTTCCTGTGCTGGTCCATAGTCTGATGTTATTTTGATGTTCCCTAGTATTTCAAGTTTGCGTGCCTGCTCTGCAGTGGGGTTTTTGGTTTTTAGTTTTTGTTTATTAAAGATGCTGTTATACCTGGAACCTCCTGCCTCCTCGTCTCTGCGCTTGGGTACTTCATCAACCCCCTTTGTGACAAATGTTCATTGTACACATTTTTATTACATTTCATTACTTTCCATATCATTTATACTGTTGTTTTTATTTGTCTATCGTCTATTTATGGTTTAGATTGGACACAAAAACACATTGAAAACAGGGGAGGCATAATGTAGCTCTGCCATAGCAGACAGGACACTGGTGAGCTTTTCTTTGTTCTTTGAAGTACACACCTGCAGAAGGTGAGATGACCGACACCTCCTTGTTCTCCTGACTGGATCTCCCTCTGCAGCGAACACCAACGTCTTCACTGTGGGAGCAGTCGGTCCATCCCGGGATCTCGTGATGACATCCAGAGGGGAGGTCTCTGATCCTTCAGTGGACGTCGTCCAGGAGAATCAGCCCGGCGCCTTTGCCAGATAACTCATCTGTGACGACCTCTGCATGACCCCTGGAAGTGCAGAACAACTTCAAGTCTGCTTAGATATTTAGCAGGAATAACTTGGTCATAAGAAAGAAAAGTAATCTTATCAAGGAAGTTTTTCAGGAGCAAAATTATAATCGTTCAATAAAATTTGTCTTATTGGCTAGAATGTTCTTCTTAAAATAAAAATCTTGGAAAGACTTTTTTTCTTACCAAGTTGTCAGATTTTTTTTCATTTTTACTTGAATTATTTTTTGACTTTTTATTGCGTGTGGTTAAAAATCAGCATTGGAGGCTCCAGAAAAGTTAGGATGAGGGAAAATGGTTGAAAAAGAACTATTTGTCTTCTGTATATGTTGGCATTACATTTCTTTTCTTATTTTTAAGAATTCCTATAGGAATAAGAGAACTGGGCTTGGTGACCCCTTCCCTTTGCGTTCCAAACAGGAAGTACCTGCTGGTCACAGCAAGCCAAGACCCCATTGATTTCTATAAAGAAATACCAATGGATTTATGTGGATGAGGGCGATGTTGGCCTCCTCATCCTTATTTTTGATGGTGGCATCAAACCGATCTCCACTCTTCAGCTCCACCTGGAAAACGGTGAGGACACAATCAGACCGTTTTACCATGACGACGTTGCTGTCTCTCACCTGCACTCTGCAGCTCCCCTGGAAAACGTGGATGCAGGTAAGGACATCCCCATCCCCAAGCAGCAGAGACAGAATCCATGTTTACCCTGCGAGGCAGATCGATTCTCAGAGGAAGAGTGGAATCTAATTCCACTGTTCTGGGGAAAGCAGCAGTTCAAATCACAACACTTTAGCATAGTTGACTCATTCTATTACAGAAAGACTAACCAGAGGATTTAATTGTTAGACACAATTTTTTTATCATTTAACAATTTGGCAGCTGGAGTTTGGATTAGAATTAAACCAAAGTCACTTTCAAAGTTTTATCATAAATTTAGCAATTTCTTAAAACATTAGACACACAAATCTGTGCAACTTCCAAGCTTTCCAAACATTTTTACCTCATTGTGGCCTCTAATTTTCCCTTTCTTTGTTGTTTTTATTTCAACTTTCTTCCTGTGAAGCTCCAGAATTATTTTACAGGAAAAAAAAGGAGAAACTTTCAAAAATATATGAATTAAAATACACCTTTATTTTTATGAGAACTATGCAGTTTTGGAAAAAAGGCAAACCAATAATAGAACTACATGTCTTTTTTAAGGTACATGTTGTATTTTTAAGCATTATTTTTAAATATTTATTTGTTAACTTTTAATAAAATCTTTCCAAATTTTGTCTTAAAAAAATATTATTTAAATAAAATTGTAAGCATTAATCAACATATTTAAAGTAATAAATATAAATAAATATATGTTTCTCTGTGCACTCAAGTTAACAAACCTGTGCTCATCTCTTGACCTATAAGCTTGTAGGTCACGCCCTCCTGCACGGATTGACAGCCAGAATTTTCTTTTTTAAATACACCACACGTTGTAAAATTAGCTACTTATTTTTGGAAAAAAAAGTCTTTATTTAAATATTGTGAATAAAAGGGTTGTATCTTAACAATAAGCACCGTGAAGGAAGCTGTTTTATTGTAAAATCTCCAATTTAAGTGTTTAATTAAGACTCCTCTAAAATGTCATATCTGACAAACTTTGCTTTTTCTCCGCTACTTTTTTACAAAAAGCTCAAATGAAATTGAAAATGTATGTCAGGGTTTTTCAGAGCAGGTTTTTATTAAAAAACATTGACATAAAGAGAGATTTCCAATTTCTACACATTGAACAACTTTTCTATGTAACAGTTTGTTATTTTATTGATTTAAAACTAAATAAAATACAGAAGGAAAAAGTCCTTCCTGCTTTATGATGATCTACACAGATAATACATGAAGGTGGAAGTAATGTGTTACAGTATATATATTTTTAAAAGGAATAGAATTGATCTGATCAGAAATGTTAATGGAGGAGGAAGAGATCACCCAGAGACTAATTGTGTAATTTCCTGTTCTTGTTGTCCGATTAAAGGATTTGTGAGCGCTGGTCAAGACGACAACATCCCTACAAATAGGATGAAAGGCAAAATTCTATATTTTTTATGAGTAATAATCATTTGTGCAATAACATTTTGTTGTTAACATTTCTTTTTAATAAAAAAAAAACTGTTTTAATTTGAATTAGAAATGGTAAAGCAGGGCATTATAACACACAGATACAGGATAGTGTGACCTTCAGTAAAAAAACTTGTGTTCTTTTTCCAAATTTTGATTCCTGTTGTGCAGTGAAGTAAGAAATGTCTTCCCAATGAGATAAAGGGTCATGTGATGTTTGAATCTCAGATTCAGATCCAACTCATTTAGGCATCTTTTATTGAAATAGGTTAAAAATTTTACCTACGGTATTTTTTTTTGGTATCTCCATGTTTATTCAAGATTCTGTTTGTCATTCCACACAAAATATTTGGAGAGAAATACACAAGTGAGGCGAGATGTTGTTTCTCACTAGCATGACAGGTCAAAGAAGCAGCAATAATAAAAATAGCAACAAAATAACAGTCCAAGAATAAAAAAATAGAAAAAAAATAAGATAAATACAACATTACATGAGTGAAACAAAATAAAATAAATATTGTGGTGCTTCCGTCTGGGGGGGGGCACTTTCTGGCATTGTCAACGTTCTTTTGCTAAAATCACAGACTATTTTCATTCCTCTTTATTGTTTTATGTTGAAACGGGACGTTTCTTCTGGAGGAGGGGGCGTATGCTGTTTACTTCCGCATTAGCGTTCGGATGACAGGTTCATGACGTAATGAGACAAATGAACTTCAGGTTATGTGAATGAAAAGGAAAATAAAGGATGATTATAATATGGATGCTCCCCTGACATATCTGAAGTTTATTTTGTAAAATTGTATTTTGTATTGTACTTCCGTTTTATACAATAAAGTTAAAAAAAAAGGAAAATAAAGGCTGCAGCTGCCCCCTACATTCAAATGTGTTTCTGAGATCCTTATCTTATGAAACTCTGCTTTACTGTCACCGAACCCCGGAAAGCCAGCTCCACTGAAAATAATCTGATATTGAGTCGTCAAATAAAGCTTCACAAAAGGCTCCACATATTTCTGCCTCAAGCTAGGCTCTGATAAACGGAAAACTTTGTTGTTTTTTTTTCCTTGTTAACCTATGACTTTTTCTCTTGTAAATTTATGAGATTTTAAACCTCGTAAATTTATGACTTAATATCTCGTAAATTAACATTTATGACTTTCTTTAGTAAATTTACAACTTAAAAGTCGTAATTTGAAAAAAGAAATATTTTTTTGTAAACTGGCCCTAAAACTCCGTCGTAATATATTTAAATCATGTTGACAAAAAATGAAATATTTATGTTTTGGTCTTTGCCCCTTAATTTTTTTTTCTTTCTTAAGTTTTATTTTTCATCCACCCAAATGAACAAATCTTTTTCTTTATACACAAAGTACCCACTTCCACCTAAAATGAAAGAAACGCATTTTAAAATAATATTTAAAATTTACCCTGTTGGAGATTTTTTACATAAAAGATTCAAATTTGAATCGGAACCATGCATATTCTGTTCATCTGAAACTGAAACATTAGAACATCTTTCATACAGTTGCAACAAGGTTAAAATATTTTGGTCTGATATACACAATAGGTTGCCACTCAAAATTTTAAATATTCCCTTTTTTTCCTTATGTGATGTTCTTTTCTATATGGAAAATTTGGATCCGGGAAATTCTGATGTCATTAATAATTAGTAATTTTAGTAATTAGTAACTTATCAAAATATATCAAAAGTATTATTATTTTGAATTGTTTTTTGCCATGCCTTTGCCTATTATTTCTTTTTTTTCGAAATGTGCATTTATAGCGTCTGTTCACCCTAACTTGGTTTGTATATCTATAAAAAAACAACGAGGTACACACATTGTTAAAAATATTACTGTTTTTGTTTTTTTCGGTCTTATGTGTGTTTGATATTTACAATTGTTTATTGTGCAAGTGACTGTGAATGTCTGTAAATTGAAAAATGTACATTAAAGTTTGTTGAAAAAAACACATTTTTTTCATTGATTGCCCCTTAATTGTGGACTGGTAAACCCCGTTATTCGAGAAGCATTCCAGGAGGAGAAACGTTGCAGTCAGCCATTTTGGAGAAGCTGCAAGCACCTGCTGGCTGGAGGAACTTGTGAAAGGTAAGTTGAATTGACTCTAACAACTTAAGTAAGGGAAGTAGAAGACGTCATATTTATTAATGTTGTTAGTTTTCAAGGGGAAGAGCGTTTTAGTTCACTTTTCTTTATTATCGTAGTCATCAAGGTTAAGGCAATGCCCACCACTTTCGCCAAATTTGCCCCTGCCGGCCGCAGCCCTCCCCTCGACGACAGAGGTAGCACCCTAGCGCATATTTTTTGCAAACGCAAAAAAGCTTTTGAAAGCAAAAAAAAAAAGTTTTCGAAAGCAGAAAAAATTACATGTCAAAGCCGAATAAAATATTATTGAAAAGCAAATATTTAATATTTTCACTTGCAACTTAGAAAGTTTTGTGTGCAACATGGTGGCAGAAATATCACTCCATGTTTTACACGCTCTCTGTGTAGAAAACGCGGGAGGAAAGTATGCGGGGGGTGGGGTGACCAACTTGCAGCTGCAGATGACGTGAACAGGTGTCTGACCCTGAGAGGGAAAGCAGCAGAGGGGCGGGGCTTAGAGTCATCACATATGATTACAGAGCCTAAAATACACATTGCTGCCTCCAAGTTAATAAATGATCATTTTTATTTATAAGATCATGTTTTATTGGGTCTACTTGGTTATTTAAAGAAATAAGAGGAAAAAATGTGTGAACGAATCTGTGCTAAAGTGAAGTTGTTTAAGTCTAGGAACCACAAGCTACAAATTTCTAAGGTCCAGAGATACATTTTGGTGGTCACAAATGATAAAAGTTTCCAATTATGAACACAGAAACAAAAAAAGTAGCCCAATAGACTTAAAATTGAGCAAGTTATTAATAGTTTACGTCTAGCTGATCGCCTTGTTTTGCGGCTAGTAAATAATGGGAAAACTTGGTAATCACAGCTAGACACATTAAGGATTTTTGTCTCTTTTAATACCACATCTTCCCTATCTGTGCTCTAAACACCATCAATTTGTAACATGACATGGTAAAGTGATTCTGAAGGTTTTAATGGTTTTTAGAGAAATGTTCATTTAATGTTATACCATGGTCCAGGTGAATACTCGATTCTGATTGGCTGAAGGGTTAATAGCCGAAGTATGCATTATCAATTTTTAACGCACGGCGTGGACGCCTGAACCGGTTAATGCATACTTTGTCGGCCATTAACCCTTCCTTATTCTACAACGTATCAGAGCCTTTTGGAGAAAAACAAACTGTACATCCAAAATGAATGCATATTTTAAAAGTAAATGATGTATTCCTTTCTAGAAATGTTGCCAAAATAAAAATTAGTCTTAAAAATATCTTTTTTTGTGGGATTGTGTTTTGTGACTGCTCCCACAGTGAGGACGATGGAGTTCTCTGCAGAGGGAGATCCATTCAGGAGAACAAGGAGGTGTCGGTCATTTCACCTTCCACAGGTGTGTACTTCAGGATCAAAACTGTATCAAAAAATGGGATTTTTGAATGTAAACTGTGTTTTCCTGAAAGGAATTCCAGATCAGACATGAATATGAATTAGGTTTATTTCTGCCAGGTCCCCTGGTGCAGCTGGTGGGTAGCAGCAGCAGGAAAGAAGGGCGAGTGGAGGTTTATTTCCATGGAGACTGGGAGGCACTCGGGTTGGAACGACCTGAACGTGGCTGTGATGTGCAGACAACTGGGACACAGGTTTGTGCAAACATGGAGAGCTCAGGGAAAAACATTTCATGGAATGACTCGTGTCTCCCACGCCTCCTCCTCACTGGCAGAGCGACAGCAGCTTTGGTCAGGGGAAAGGACCCCTCCACCTGGACCAGGTGAGGTGCACAGGGAAGGAGGAGTCTCGGAGGGTAAATCCCACACTTCCTTCTGTATCAGTTATGGGAAAAAGCTGCTCACTCAGACTCAGCTCCTTATTTATTTATTTTTAACCCTAACCTCGTCCTGCAGGTTTGGCAGCGATCCCACCATCCATGTGGTGATTGTCGAGGAGTCGGAGCAAACGCTGACACTTGAGTGGGTGGTGCTTGACAGGAAGTTCAGGGGACAGAGCGGCGGTCACGACTTGCTGAAGCTGCTAGGCACCAAGGATCACTTTCTGACCTTTGACCCCAACACTAACACAACCTGTCTCCCCAGTACTGATAGGGGAGAAGAAGAAGAAGAAGGTAGGTTACCTGCTTCTTGTGTTGTCATGGTTACTATTGGATGGGTAGGACCAGGTGTGAATATGACAATTTAGTGGAAAATAGCACAAACTCTAATTTTCTTTAAACTGAAAATTAATTTTTTTAAAAACACCAAGGTAAGGATCAAAGCTATTGAAATGATCAATTTTTTTGCGTGTCATAGGATGTTTTTGAAACATAAAAAATAAGAATGCCTCATGAAATATCTACAAATTATAAATGAACAGAAAGCCCAGATTTGTTTATATTTTCATTTTCTTTAAACTGAAAATGAATTTTAAAAAAAACAAAGATAAAGTTCAAAACTATTGAAATGATCCGTTTCTTGTATAAAAATATGTCAAAGCAATTTTTTGAAGATTAATAAGATTACATTTTATTTAAAAGGACACCCAAGGACACTGTACAGATGGAAGATAACACAATAATATCACAACATGTTGAAAATAATAAGTTTAAACCGTTGATAAAATCAGATTGAAATTTGTGATCAGGGAAAGCAGATTTAAACAGATGGATTTATAGTCTGGATTTAAAAATTGGAGTCGATGTCACAAAGGTCTGGGGGGAGAGAGTTCCAGAGTTTGGGAGCCGAGTGGCTGAAGGCACGGCTCCCCCCCACGGTGACCATACGGGCGGAGGGAGGGAAAGCTGAGGGGAAGAAGAGCAGCAGGTCAGGGTGGAGGTGCAGCTGCTGGGGGAGAATTCTGCAGAGTCCAGATCAGAGGAGTTTCTATCAAAGTATGAAGAGAGAAATCAATGAGTTCTATCGTTAGAGGAGACATCACGTGATTCCTCATGGGAGTAGAGCACCGCCATCTTGGTGAGGTCAAGTCACTGCTGCAGTGCATGCATGTGAACACATTTCTAGCAAAACGCCAGTTCATAGTGCGTGTTTCAACTGCCAAAATTGGAGAAATGAGTCCAAGAAGGAGGAAGGCATAACATTTGACAGGTAAGTACTCAATTTTTTTTCTTTTAATGCTTCATTAATAGTACACATGTGGTCCAGTGGTGGCGCAGTGGTTAGCGCTCTTGCCTCACAGCAAGAAGGCCCCGGTTCAAGTCCCGGCTGGGGGACATGAAAAACACAACATCAATGGGGGACCTTTCTGTGTGGAGTTTGCACGTTCTCCCCGTGCATGCGTGGGTTTTCTCCGGGATCTCCGGCTTCCTCCCACTGTCCAAAAACATGCTTCATAGGTTAATTGGCAACTCTAAATTGTCCACAGGTGTGAGTGTGAGAGTGAATGGGTGTGTGGTTGAAGATATTCTACCCTGGCGACCAGTCCAGGGCATCCCTTGCCTACGCCCAAGTGGCCGGGATAGGCTCCGGCAACCCCGTGACCCCGAAAGGGAATAAACGGTCAAGAAGATGAATGAATGTTGACATGCATGATGCTGCAGGGCTATTAGCATGATACATGATGTACGTATAATTTGCTGTCGACATAAATGTAAACTTTATTTTGTTAAACCTAAATACAGTATACTAGGATTAGTATATTATAGTAATATAGATTTATACATTTCTGACTCAGTGACTGAACATTTCTTGTAGGTTTCCAATGGATTCAGACTTATGGAAAAAGTGGGCCTTTGCTATCAACAGAGCTAACTCAGATGGATCACTGTGGTATCAACTAGCAATACAGTCTGGCTATGTTTAAAACATTTTCTGGAAACAGATTTTGATAAGAGGCCAGACTGTTCACTCGAAACCCACACACATGATGTGCGTATATATAATATATTATGTAAATAATTATGTTTATGTATAAATATATACAAATTAAATAAAAGCTACTTAGATGCCACCGAAGGCTATAAAGCAGTCATGTGGACGCCAACGACCTCACCAAGATGGCTTTGCGCTCGGCCAGGCTTCCCAAGCGGCGTGTCTCCTCTGGTGATAGAACTCATTGAGATAATCACACAAAAACAGAAATTGTAAGACACTTTTTTTTCTTGGTTCTCAGGAGGATGTTACACTCAAAAAGTGTATTTACATGATAGAGGCTCCTTAAGGAGCTCATCTGTGCCTCTGAAAGTACTATAATAATAATAATAATAAATGAGGTAAATTCCGCCTCCTCAGATTTCCATTAGCCGTACTGAATGTTTTAGCCGTAGTACACTAGACTAGTATACTTCTGTTAACACATCATCAGAGACTTAGCATAAAGATCAATCATTTAAAATGAATGTTTACATGACGCATTTTTATTCTGATCAGGCCTTCATTCCGATTACTTTTGTCCAGGTAAACACAGCTGAGGCTTCAACATCCCATCACTACAGCCAGCCTTCAGCTCAGTGAACAGAGGTTCAGGCACTTACCTCCGGAACCCGTATATGGTCACCACCGCTGGTGTTGATGCGTCAACAATGTCAGGGATGATATCCCTCTCCCTAAAAAGGGGAAGGGTCCTCCCTGGAGTGGGGTAGGGTGGGGGTGGGGGGGGAAGCTATGATTACACTTCCTGGTAAATGTGGAGGGTTACCGAAGGCCAGGACCGACTCCCCTGGCCGTGCAGCAGCAGTGCTGCCGAACTGCAGAATGGGCAGGGGAAGCAGTGGGAGGGCGATGAAGACAATGCAGATTCTTGACACCACCTACTACATCAGAGAAGATCTCTGCTTGATTTATATACAGCTCTCACTCCCTCAGTAAAGCCCATATTATCACCATATAAGGGAGTTAAAAAAGGGGGAGGAAAAAAGCTTCAGTTCTTTAAGATGTAGTTTCTTAACTTTTTTTTTTCTACTCAAAAACAGCAACTGGCTGCTGTGCGTTGTCACGGTAACACAATAACGCGCCCACCACTTAACCGCTATTTGTGGGAAAAAAAGCGATCAAAAATATTAATGATAAAGGACTAAAACTTGCTAAAAATTTCATTCTTTTGTACGTTTCCATGATATAAACGGTTTAATGGCCTTAGAAATATGTATTATTAGCATTAACGTTCCTTAAACAACCGTTTGTTCGCAAGCTAGCAGTAGGCGCACTTTACCAAATCTTCACTTTGAACAAAATCATTCAAATAGGGCTGTAATTTTTCACTGAAATGATACCTCACAATTAAGTGTGTTGTATATTTTAGAATCAATTTTTTATATCTTACTGGGTTACCAACCTATTGTTGAAGCCGATGACGATGCATCACTTTGTCTTGCCGCCGCCATTTTGACTCGTCTAACGTAGCTTAGAGGACCTTTTGTTTTTATTCAAATACAAACCACGTGGTCCATATTTTTTTCTAATGCCTCTCTCATCTTAAGTGGGAGAACTTTTGGGGGCTGATTAAATACTTTGAATATGACAACTGGAATGAGCAAAGTTGATTTGCTTTTTCTCGTGTTTTGGGTAGTGCCTTCAGACAACCACAGCTGTGAACTGACTCTAAAGTAAAGTGGGTTGAAAAGAAGAAAGGAAAGGGGAAAAAGGAGAGGAAGAACACACATTCTCACAGATTAATTAATGTGGATGAGGGCGATGTTGGCCTCCTCATCCACATGTTTGATGGTGGCATGAAACCGATCTCCACTCTTCAGCTCCACCTGGAAATCAGTGAGGACACAATCAGACCTATTTTCTGTTCTTCAAACTATGACGAATTGAAGTTTTAGTAAAACTACGTTGCTGTCACTCACCTGCACTCTGCAGCTCCCCCGGACGACTTGGGCAGTGGTGATAATATCACCGTCATCCGTTATGATGAACCCAGTCTGTGTCAGCCAAAGCGCCTCCCTCCTGAAGAAGGGCTGACTGGGGTGGGGGGATGACAATCTATGAGAGCAGTGGAAACAAATCCATTTTCTTGTTGCTCAAAATGGATAGCTATTAAACTTATTTATTATAGTTAATATTATCTTATTATACTCTGAATGTCAGAATCCAGCTTCTGCTCAGATGTGAGATGCATTTTTGCCAGTGACACCCCCGAGTTTCTGTGCTGAAAGAAAGCAGGGAATAGCTTCAGTCAGTAATGAAAATGAATAAAAAAACACCAAGATAAAGTTCAACACCTTTTAAAATGATCAGTTTCAATGCTCAATGTCTTATTAAATATATATATACAAAATAATTTAAATTAATCAACACTGGCCGCCGCTTTCCAAACTCCGCCTTGACGCCGGTGGTCATAGAGCAGCAGGTCAGGGTAGAGGTGCAGCTGCTGAGGCAGAATTCTGCAGAGACAGACAAAGTCCAGATAGAGGAGTTTCTACCAGAGAATGAAGAGATAACTGTAGCCACGGCTGTCTGGATTTACTGAACATCTTCAATTGTTGTGGGAAAAGTACAAGAAGTTGTTGTGCTTTGTGTTCATGACACATTTTCATCTGCATATCTACACAAAACCAGTAAATGGTCTTTGGTCTTCAACCGAACCACCAGCGATGACCATGAACGCATCACAGCATCTAAACCAAACTTCAACATGTAGAACTTCTAAAAGCTGCTGCTGATTGAAAACATCTGTGGTGAGAACATCAGCAAACCGAGCATACGAATGCTTTAGTTAAAAAAGGAACTCCACTTCACTTTAGATGTGCTTCAGGAGCATTTAAGAGACCAACTACATTACTCCCCCCCCCCCCCCCCTTATTAATATAAGAATAGGAGGTCTTTTATCTTTCAATCACTCATATGACTTTTTAAATTAAATTTCGATTGGCTGCTGGGTTTATTATTATTCATTATTGATGTTTTATCATCATGTATTATTATTGGTGTATTATTATCACTATGTATTAATATTATGTATTATTGGTTTATTATGTATTATATATTCATATTGTTGACTTACTATTGGTATATTATTATTAATATTGAGTTATTGTTGGGCTTTTCTACATAATTTAAATTACATGTCAGATCTAAAACTTCTAATGTTTAGAAATTATTTTTAAAAAATTATTTGTAAAACTTTTTGTCCTGCAACTGTGCATTTTTCATTAAAGTTTAAGCTTTTAAGTCTGACTGTTTCTCTTATTTAACAACAAATTATGTATATATAATATATTATGTTAATAATTATATCTCTGTATAAATATAAATAGATAAAATAACAGCTACTTGGTTGCCACCAAAGGCTATAGAAATCATTGTCATGTGGGCGCCAACGACCTCACCAAGATGGCGATGAAGACAACGCAGATTTGAGCAGATTCTTGACACCACCTACTACATCAGAGAAGATCTCTGCTTGATTTATATAAAGCTCCCACTCCCTCAGTAAAGGCCAGAACATCACCAGAGACAAACATGTCAGGACGAATTGACATTTTAGTAAAACAACGTTGCTGTCACTCAGCTGCACTCTGCAGCTCCACTGGACAACATGGGTGCAGGTAATCACATCTCTATCATCTGAGATGACAAGTCCTCAACCTGTGCAGCGCTTCACCTCCCTCCTAGTGACTATACTAGTTGTATATACTACTTTTCACTCGGTTTTATTCTGATCAGACTTTTCCCAAACTTTAACTTTAGATTCACGCAGAAACATTAAAAATTAGGGGTGTGTATTGGTAAGAGTCTGGTGATATGATGCGTAAACCGATATTGTACCGGAACTCATTTTCTTTTTTTAAAGATGACTTGAAAAAAGCTCTATCTGAATTTCATGATCACAATGTTAAGCACTGCGACTGAATCTCATTTCTAAGTTGCTTTTACCCAAACAATTTTATAGGGCTTTTATTTTGGTAAGTTAAAACATGGAAAGGGAACAGTCAACATTATCTGATTTCCACAACAAAATATATTTCAGTACAAGAAAAAAATGGAATGAATGTGCCTCAACCAATAAGGTTCTAAAAGTTTAATTGGGGAAATAAAGTGCTGTTCATTTTCAACATTGCTTAATGTAACTTCTCCAACTTCTCCAGTACTTTTAAGCGGTTCAGGAGTCTGAATGGTGCTTCAAAAGAAAAAAAAAAGGGGTGAGAAAACATTACTTTCCAGAAACAATAAAGGGATGATGAGGTAGCATAAGAGGATGCAGGAGAGTTTCTTTAATCTAGCTAAGATGTTTTGTTTACATGCCAGTCTGCATTTTGGCCGATGCTACGCGCTTTAGCCACGGTGCAGCTGCACTGCTTCACTCGTTTTATCTGCGAAGCACCGCAATCCGCGTTTTTATATGTAACTGGCAGCAACATGGCACAGACTTTTGGTTCGGTACTATCCCAAGTTAAAACTAAGTAGTTCATGTCTCATTACAACAGAACAAGCTGGTTCTCGCTGAGACCTTGTAGTGGTCTTGCGTGGTTTAGAGCTGCTCAAAGAGGCTCAGTGGGCGATGCTGGCATCTAGCAGTTGTAGGTTAAATTGGATAACGAGTCAGATACTGAAGGACGCTCATACATAATTACTTAAATATCGTCCTGATAGTGTTGTGAATCAATGCAAATATTTCCAAATGAACTATTGCGATGTATCGCCCAAACTATTATTTCTAACGACCATAGTTATGGATGCTGAGCTGATAAGCCCCGCCCTTGATCCCTCTTTCTACACTCGAACTTGCATGAGTTTGACACAAGGGGGGGGGGGGGCATAAATGTTAAAACGCTTATCTGTAGCGATAAAGAAAACATTTAAAGTGACTTATTTTTGGTTCCAAATTGAAACTTTTTGAAAAATGTGCAGAATGACAAAACAAATGTGTGTACCAGACCCAGCTGTTAAGAATTACACACACACAAACTTTGATGAGCCCATGAAAACTAGGAAAACTAGGTGTGTGGCAGCTAATAGGACTTAAACTTTAAGTTTAATTTTAAATACGTGACGCCAACAATAAAATCCAGCCTTGGGCGCACTTGAAAGCAGCAATGTGACCTCTTCTATTCCTCCACACCTGAGCTGATGTGCTACACGCTGGATGGGGCAAATCAGGGAGCTTGTGCAATGTGCATGTACCGTTGTGATTGACAGCGATTTAAAAGGAGAAATTCTCAGAAATGAAATAATTAAGGTTTTATTTTATTACATTTGTTTTCTTTCATAAGAAAAATGCCACAGGTACATGTCAAAAACAAAAAAAAACTTGATTTTCATCTGAGGGGACCTTAAAACTATAAATCAAATAACATTGTTTTTTAGATGTAAAGGTTTATGCTTTTCATTTGATCGGTTTTCCCTTCAAGGCATTTACTGTCCAGCAAACAGTCACTATGAGCTGTGTGGAACAGACTGTGGTCACACCTGTGTCTCCTGCTTTCCACTGTGGTATGGCTTTATTATTATGATGTGGAAAGATGGAAACCATCTTGAAAGATGGTTGCTCTGAGCGATGTGAATGTTTTGCCTCTGATGTTGTGCACTGTGCCGCTGCATCCGGTGGCGCCCTGGCTCATTTCCAGGGAACATGCTCTTATATCATTACTGAGACTGGGAGTCATGGCAACAATCACACCCAGTTTGAGGTTGTAGCCACCAACAATCACCGTGGCAATGACCATGTGTCCTTTGTGTCATCAGTGGACATACATTTCTCTAAAGATGCAGAGAGTGCATAGCTCAAGTGTCAACACAGGAAGGCTTTATAGTCTTTAATGCAGCTGACCTTATTGTCCAATTTGATGGCCAGAGTACTCTATTGGTCAGAATGAGTCAGCACTATCAGAATAAAGTCAGTGGGATGTGTGGGAACTTCAACGGAGATCCTTCAGATGATAAAGTGAAACCGAGTGGCACACTCGCCCAAAATGACACTGAGTTTGGACACAGCTGGAAGTCACCAACCAGTCAGCCAGGGTGAGCTTCTGAGCACAAGCATCATACCATCATACAGTGTGTGAAGAAACTGGATTGTCTAGAAAGGACTGTATTGTATTAGTTCGTAACCCCGTCAGTTTCTTGCACACAGAAATAAATGAATAACGACTCAGAGACAGTTACTTATCTTTTGTGAGTTTACTCCGCACAAAGACCACAGATTTTTACGCAGGGTTACAGACAGATAAACATGGTGCATTCAAAAGTCCGAACAAAGGAGTTCAGAAAAAGGCTTGGCATATATACCTTGCATTTGCATATTCAGAACCTCATTCGATGGATCATGGTGTGAAAAACCCACCCACCGACTGTTGCAGGCTAGATGTTCGAAGGTCAGAGCACCTAAAGTGTCAGACCTCTCTGAGGTTATCACAGACATTTGCCAGAAAACATACACCAGAACACACAAAGATGAAAAGGGAGGATGTTAAAGGAATGTTTGCGAGACAATAGTCTTGGTTGTGCTCTGTCTGGAGTGTACAGTGATCCCTTGCTATATCACGGTTTACTTTTCACGGTTTCGCTACTTCACGGATTTGGATTGTGCATTGTGTTCTGCATTCTGATTGGCTAAAAAGTCACTCAGCGAGTAGCTCAAGAATGGGACCCTTTGATGAGCCGTTCATTACAGTTCTCCAACATAATCGATGGGGGCATGTCGGTGTATAAGGATCTTTAGCAAAGAAGAAAAAAGAGCGACAACAACTGCCTATCACTATGTTCCTCTCCCGAACAAACACACCTGCAGCTGCACCGCGGGCTTCAAAAGGAAAAAACGCTGCAGAGGATGCAGCGGCTCAGTATGAAGAGCAGTGAAAAAGAAGACCGGAGTCACTATCTGTCCCACTGTACTTTTTTATTTTTTTCATAATCATTTTAAATTTTCCTCCGTTTAATCCACTCGGGTCGCAGTGGGCGGGGCTAATCTCCGCAATTTAAAGCCTTCTGTTCTTATCGATGATTGAAATTATTATTTGACAGCACACTACAGAAGTTATTTGTTGAAAAAACGTTTCTAAAGTACTTTTATTCTTTAAAAAAACAATTGATTTAGCCTGTTAAATGGTTTGTTCTTTCTTTTCAATGTATAATAGTGTATTTCATTGTATAATAATTGTAAAAAAAAATAAAGGTTTCTACTTCACGGGTTTTGCTTATCACGGGTTCTATTTGGAACGTAACCCCCGCGATAATCAAGGGATCACTGTAATATAATTTTGAGATGATAATACATAGTGAATCGAGTTTAAGCCATTAATGTGATAAAAGGTAAAAGTTAGTATAAATGTAAAAGGGAGTTTCTAACTATTCTGTTTCTAATCACTCCTAACACAGTGTTTTATTGGTGCTGTATCAGACTATACATCTGTAATTTTTCTCCAGATGTGGATCCACTGATGAAATAAATGAAGATGGACACTGTCGTTTTTCACAAGAATACTCTGAACTCTGCAGCATCATCACCAACACCAGTGGTCCATTCAGCGCCTGTCACCTGCACTCTGACCCACAGCCATTTTTCTCTTCCTGCGTCTATGATCTCTGTCTCTACTCTCCAGCCAATGGCATGCTGTGTTCTGCAGTTTCAGCTTATGAGAAAACTTGTTTTAGGCTTGAACATCCCAGAATGGCGCCCTGCTTTACACTGTGGTATGGCTCTACTATTATGATGTGTCCTTATACCATATGCAGACAATAACACCTATCACTTTCTCAGCCTTGTCAGATCCCTGTGAACAGCTGAACTGTGCAGAACATGAGTGGTGCGGGAAGAAAAATGGAGAGTACGGCTGCTTCTGCGATGAGCACCATCATAGACCAAACAATGAGAGCTACGGTGAGGTCAATGGCTTGATCAGGGGTGAATTTTTACTGTACTTTAATGCCCAGCACTATTGTTCTATCAATGTCATCTGACATCAGAAAACCTGATATGAAAATGTTCAGCTCTGACTGTTAACAGGCCAGCAGGTGGCGTCCGTGATCTAATGCTGAGCAGCTTTTTCTGGTGATTGCACCAAATAATGACAAGAATACTAGAGATGACACTTCTCAGTGTCATGGTACTTTATAGCATCAGTATCTACAGAATGCAATCCTGCAGACTGTGCAGAATCAGAATATTTTATTATTATTATGCAGTGCACAACAAAATTGTTTTCAGCAGCTCTTTTTCAGTACGACGGAGTATTAGGGCCACCAAAAAAAAAAAATTACGGCCACCAAAAAAAAAAAAAGTAAAATTACGAGATTTTATCTCGTAAATTTAGGAGATAAAAACTCGTAATTTTAGGAGATTACAGTGGAAGTGAATATATGCATAGCAGCAGGTGAATGCCGTGCAGCAGCAGATCAGACCGACTAAACTTTGTTGAACAGGTGAGCTGAATGTTTATTGATAACGTTCCAAATGTCTGGAAGCTCATTTGTTTGATTTACGATTCATTAAAGTTGTATTTATTGATGGTTGGTTTCCAGGATCTCTGCAGCCCGATGAAGCCATCGGGTCTCCCCGCAGCTGTCCGCTTGTTGAATCCTTTCTTCCTCCACCAAAGACAAGAACTCTACGTCTGTGTGACGCTTCCGTCACACAAAAGGAGGAGCACTTTTTTGGCATTTTCAATGTTCTAAAGCTAATATAAAAGACAATTTTCATTCCTCTTTATTGTTTTATGCTGAAACGGGACATTTCATCTGCAGGAGGGGGCGTATGTAACCAATGAGTTATATCACTAGAGGAGACACGCCCGCTTTAGAAGCCTGGCCGACGGTGGCGGAGCGCGACGCCATCTTGGTGAGGTCGACGACGCCCACATGACATTGATTTCCATTGATTTAAGTGGTGTCTAAGTAGCTTTTATAAACTGTATATATTTTTAGATTTAAATATATTTATACATATATACAAATATATTATATTTTATGTATATAATGTATATATAGATACATAATTTGTTGTTAAAGAAGAGAAACAGTCAGCCTTAAAAGCTCAAACTTGAATGAAAATGCATTGTTGCAGGACTTCTTACAAATAAAAAAATGATTAGAAAGAATTTTTAAAATTCATTTCTAAACATTTAGAAGTTTTAGACCTCTTTGACATGCAATTTAAATTATTTAGAAAAACCCAACAATAAGTCAATAATAATAATAGTAATAATAGTAATAGTCTTCTTCTTCTTTCGGCTTTAATAGTAATAATAATAATAGTAATAGTAATAATAATAATAATAATAATCAAAAGAAGTCCAAAAGTGAACAATAGATTTACCCTAAAAAAACAATCTGGCCTCTTATCAAAATCTGTTTCCACAAATGTTCTGAACATATCCAGACTGTATTACTAGTTGGTACCACAGTGATCCATCTGAGTTAACTCTTTTGATAGCCAAGATCCACTTTTTCCTGAAGTCTGAGTCCATTGGAAACCTGACTCAGTCACTGAGTCAGAAATGTATAAATCTGTATAAATAGCCTAGTATGCTGTATACAGGTTTAGCAAAATAAAATGTACATTTATATTGACAGCAAAATAAATGTACATCATGCAGCATGTTGATAATAGCCCTGCAGCATCATGCATGTCAACATGTGTTCTATTAATGAAGCCCCTGCAGCCTTAAAAGAAAAAAAATTAAAATACTTACCTGTGAAATGATATACCTTCCTCCTTCATGGACTCATTTTTCTGATTTTGGCAGTTGAAACCCGCACAATGAACTGGCATTATGCAAAAAATGTGTTCACATGCATGCACTGCAGCAGTAACTTGACCTCACCAAGATGGCGGTGCCCTCCTCCCATGAGGAATCACGTGATGTCTCCTCTAGTGATATAACTCATTGTATGTAACACTGTTTACTTCCGCATTGGTGTTCGGATGACAGCTTCATGACGTAATGAGACAGATGAACTTCAGGATATGTGAATGAAAAGGAGAATAAAGGCTGCAGCGATCATCTGCACCCAAACGTGTCTCTGAGCTCCTTATTTTACTGATGAAACTCCGCTTTACTGACACTGAACCCCGGAAAGACTGCTACACGGAAAAAATCTGATTTTGAGTTGCCAAAAGATTCAGAATCTCTTTGTTTTAGACCTATAATAATCCGGAAATAAAGCTTCACAAAAGGCTCCACATACTTAATCTTCAAGCTAGGTTCCGATAAACGGACAACTTCAGTGTTTTTTCATTAATCTACGACTTTTTTCTCGTAAATTTATGAGATAAAAAGTCGTAAATTTACGAGTTTTTATCTCCTAAATTTACGACTTAAAATCTCATAATTTAACTTTTTTTTTTTTTGGTGGCCCTTTTCTTTTTTTTTTTTGAACTTTTTTTTTCTTTTTTTTTGGTGGCCCTAATACTCCGTCGTATTTTCAGTAAATAATTGCACATAGAAATTTAAAAGTGCAGCCAGAGCATTGTCAACAGAGTAGTGACAGGGGATTTATTAAGATCTAAAAGATCTAGACATCTAAAAGTATGAAAAACAGAAAGATACAGTATCAATGAACTCTGCATCCATATATATCAATGGATTTTTTAATTTATTCTGTTTATTTTTGTCTTCTGAGAATTTCTTTGGAACGATGACTTAAGAAAACGTTAAAACGCATCTCAGCCAATGAGGCAGGACAGTGGAATGAGTTTTTGTTTTATTGTATTTGCCCAGGAATGCCACAGGAACAGTGATGTGTAACGCTGTATTAAACTCTTTTTTGCCCTAAGTGATCTCATGGAATAAATGGCTTTGCAGATTGAAGTGGTAAAACAATTTCTTTTTGTGTCTTTTGGTGTCAAATAGACTCGTCCATCACCTGTGAAAACAGCTCAGGGACCATGTCTGTGTCCCGCTGCCAGCTGTTTGAGGCCGGCTTTCACTCCAGTGCTCTCCATCTTAAAGATAGCTCCTGCAATGGAACTGTTCCGAATGGAAGACTTGTTTTCCACTTTGACAATGAGGGTCATCTTTGTGGAACCGTTCTCAGGGTAAAACTTAATGGCTAACCTGTTATCAAAACTGACTAAATGGGATTGCCTTCATTAATTCCCTTTTCATTTTAATGTCCAGAGCAATGGAACCCATTTCATGTATGAGAACACCATTCAGGGGAATGTGGATACTCATGGAAGTATCATAAGCCGTCAGAAGAACGTCCATTTGCTCTTCTGCTGTTCTTACCCTCTGTCCCAGGCCCTGTCTATGGATGTGGGCATAAACCCTCTGGAGAGGTGATTGTACTGTCTGCTTTTTATGTCCATTTAAGAGACTGTTCACCCATCATCAGAACATGCTGAATCCATTTCGGGGTCACAGGGTTGCTGGAGCCATTTGATGGACACTTATAGATTCTCTAAAACATTTGATGTCATTTGATTTGAAGCTCACTTTTGCCGTCTCTTTTACAGTGTAGTGAGGAAGAAGCTTCCAGCTGGTGTTGGTGTGTATCACATGAGGATGACCCCCTATCAGGACGCAGCCTTCCGCTTCCCCTTCACCTCTAATACAAACATAGAAATGGTGGTAGATGAAAGGCTTTACATTGAGGTGCGGACTGAAGGTGTGGATCAACAACAGATTTCCACTGTTCTGGACTCATGTTGGGCGACACCAGTCAACATTGCAAACTACCCTGTTCGTTGGGATCTCATTGCTGAAGAGTAAAGAATGACTTTTTTATCTTCACCAACTATCTTAAACATCTCGTCTGTGTATCAGTCTTGTTTACTTTTTCTATCTTTTTTTATTACAGATGTCCCAATCCAGATGATGGTACAGTTGAGCTGGTACAGAATGGCATCTCCACAGTGGCTCGTTTCTCCTTCAAGATGTTCACCTTTACCAACTTCTCATCCATTTTCATTCACTGTAATGTCCACTTGTGTCTTTTGAGACACAACAACTGCACAGCTGTAAGTAAAACCTGTCAAAGAGAGACAGTATGCATTCTGCTGCTGAGAAACTAAACACTTTCTTCCTGCAGCATTGTTATCCTGGTCACCCCACGCGTTTCAGGAGGGACTTGTCCTATCATGACTCTTCAGCCATCTCAGTTGGACCACTTCATCTGAACCCACGTAGCTTAGGTAGAACACCTTGATCACCTTCCTATTGTAGATAAGGAGGAGCTTGACTAAACTTCTTTGTTTACAGGAAGGATCCAGAGCAGCAGTGCTCCAGGACAGATGACATCTGTCTTCACCCTGATCATTGTTTTGCTGACAGTCAAAATTCTGATCCAATGAGTTTAAAGAGAGCTGATGTGTTTACCAGCTCCCTTCTTAAATGTTCATTTAGGTTTTTCATTTGGGTTTGTTTTGCGTTAGCAATCAGGTGGTAGTAATAGCCTTGCATACGGAGGTAGGATCTTTTTACTACACACTGGGGTCATAATTAACTTACTGTGAATTTGAAGCTACTCATGAATAAACTCAAGCAATGGGCTGATGGGATACCATGGCTTTAGTGGGGTGTAAACTGTTTTGATGTATTGAAAATTTACAATAACTACTGTGTCTGTCAGTCAAAGAAGTCATCCTATGGTTATCTTAATTATCAAATTATTTCACTTTAATAAATATAAATTACTTGTCTTTATTTGTAGATTTTCAGTTTAATAAAAATGCATCATTTATAGTATAACAACAGTATTGTTACATTAATATTAGTACAGATTTTAAACTTGGAAGCTATACTTAAAGCTTAAGATACTATTTTTCTATTCTTCTATTAGACTTTTGTTTTCATTGTGGGCTGGAAGAGGATGACACTTGGATTGTTAATCAATATAAAATATAATAATAAATATGCTGCACAGAAGTCCAACATCTGCATTGAAGCCCTGATACATTTGTTCATCCAAACAGACATAATTTGTGAAAAAAAGAATAACCACCATCTCTGTGTTAAAAACTTAAATGTAAATATTTATTATAACTTCATCTGCAAGAGACTCTTGAAAATGATGTTTTAAAACATGCAATATTAACAGTTCACAAAATAAAACATTGTTCAGAGACAAAGTTGTGCATTGGCATTTGTTATTGAAATTACATCCATGCCTTTACAAACTCACTCCTACCTTCAACTGAACCCTGTTTTGGAGAGCAGAACATTATTTATGCTCTCCAAAACATTTCCATTATATGTTTGACATTTTCCCATTGTAACTGTTGTGCAGTTTTTAATGATACATTGATTCAATTATAAAATGATGGAATATTTATGTTTCTACTGTACTATGTACAGAATGGTGTTGCAGTCTGTCCCACCACACCATGTAGACCACAGGGACATGCAGCAAGGGAAGACAGGTGAGGTCATCATCCCCACCTGCCACCATAAAAAGTAAACTAATGTTAAAAATTAATGTGCTATAAATACAATTTGCCTTATTCTAATGCAGTTTATTATTTTTATCTTCAAAATTGCTGTAAATTTTCATTCGTTTACAACACAGGCTGCAATGAGAGGCAGTGCCTCACAGCAGATTGCAAAATTCTGTGCAAACTGGGTTGAATCATTGACCGTATGCGTAAACTGGACTGAGCTCTCCCCCTCAAGTTCTAAATAGGAAGTACCCAGTGGCACCAAGAAGCCAAAATCCCATAGACTTCTACTGAAATTTACTGCTATTATGGTACTCAGCCATTATGTTTGTCAGAATAACTATTTTAGCTCTGTCACACTTCCTCAGTCCATTTTCTTTAAACAGTCAATGGGCTGAATGTGTGACTTTAGTTTACTCTGTGTATGCTAATAATCTAATTCTTCATTTATGTTAGTTGGTTGTGTGTTTTGTTCTCTTTTTATTCTGTCATGTTTTGAGTTTGTGTCCTGTTTATTTCAAAAGGTTTCCTGTTTTGTTGTATCCAGTTTTACTTTGGTCCCCATCTACCCTTTTTGTTGTCCCCTGTGTCTCGTTTGTCTATATGTATTTAAGTCCTGTCTTTCCCTTCTTCCTGTGCTGGTCCATAGTCTGATGTTACTCGGATGTTTCTGCAGTTCTTAGTATTTTGAGTTTGTGTGCCTGCTCTGCAGTGGTGTTTTTGGTTTTTAGTTTTTGTTAATACACCTGTTAGACCTCCTGCCCCCCCCCCCCCCCCCCCCTCGTGCTTGGGTACTTCCTCAACCCCCTTTGTGACAAATTTGTATTACATTTTTACTACATTGCATTACTTTCCATATCATTTATACTGTTGTTTTTATTTGTCTATCGTCTATTTATGGTTTAGATTGGACACAAAAGCACATTGAAATACAGAGGAGGCACGATGTAGCTCTGCCATAGCAGACAGGACACTTGTGAGCTTTTCTTTGTTCTTCAGTTGTTGAGATAAAAACTGGGCGGGTGTCTGAGCCAATGTGAGCGCGTGCGTGAGTGCACACAGTTAATTTTTCTTTTTATCCAAAAAAGATTCATCCAGGCTGGTTCCATGTAGAATAATCCATAGATGGTCATCTCTATAGAGTGGGAGTCAAGCTCAAGATTTAGGTTAAATTAATCCACCACACTCCAGTCATTATTTAATTCACATTAAATTTGGTAAAATTAACAGACACCAGAATCACAATCTGCTTTATTGGCCAAGTACAGTGCATATACAAGGAATTTGGCTTTGGTGTCTAGTACTCTCGTGCAAACCAAGCATGGTAAGGTGTAAAGGGGTAAAAACAAAAAAGGAGGAATAATTTAAAAAAGTAATATGAAGATGGCTATAAGGATAAATAAACATAACTAAATAAAATGCAACAGTAGGTCCGCTGTGACGGTTCATGTTTGTGTTCCGTGCTCTCTGAGTGGTCAGGAGTTCATCAGAGTGACAGCTCGGGGGAAGAAGCTGACTTTGGTGAGTGGTTTTGGTGCACATTGTCCTAAAACGCCGCCGTGATGGGAGAAGCCTGACAAGGTATGTCCAGGATAAGAGGGGTCTTTAGCGATTCTGCCAGCCAGCTTCTGGACCCTGAACCGGTCCTGAATGGAGGGAAGGCTGGAACCAATAATGACTGGGACTGTAGGCATCAGACGGGGTCCCGCTGGACGTCGGATTGAAATCCTTTGTGTCCGTTTTTATATTCAGATTATAAGCAAACATGGAGATCATGTGATTGGAAGACTAGTTCCACTCCAGTTTTCTCTGTTCACACTGACTAAATTCATCCATCCATCCTTCTCTACCTCTCTGTAGTGCCCCTGTCCTGCTCTGAGGGCTTCACAGAGTTGGGGTACTAACGGCACACTGTCTCAGACTGACTCAGGTGCCCCCTTGTCTGAAGTGGACTGAGTTTCCACATTATGCCATGCAGTAACCACAGCTGCTGCAGAAACCTGGACCGGGAGTCCAACCCATGGTGGTTCTTCCGACAGGGCTCAGGTGCCATCGGCTGGACGTACTGAGACTGCACTGTAAAAAACGGGAAAAGTGGGCTTGTTCAATTTAAAAAATACTAAGCACGTTTGTTTAATATGAACCAATCATGTTTACCTTCAAAACATATTACAATCTTGAAGATCACACTTGATTTCTAGCAGTGTTAGATTTTTATATTTAAATCATGTTGACAAAACATGAAACAGTTTTGGTTTGGCCTTTGCCCCTTAATTTTGGACTGGTAAACCCCGTTATTCGAGAAGCATTCCAGGAGGAGAAACGTTGCAGTCAGCCATTTTGGAGAAGCTGCAAGCACCTGCTGGCTGGAGGATCTTTTAAAAGGTAGGTTGAATTTACTTAATTTAGGGAAGTGGGAGACGTCACATTTATTATTAATGTTGTTAGTTTTCACGGCGCAGAGCGTTTTAGTCCACTTTTATCTTGGTCATCAAAGTTAAGGCTGCGCGCGCCACTTTTGCCCTGCCGGCCGCAGCCCTCGAGGACAGTTAGGGGGAGGTGTGCCGAGTGTAATGTACTTTGACGCCGCAGGCAGATTCAGCGGTGATGGCAGTGAGTTCCAATGATTCACATCGCAAGGAAGAGTGGTGAGTAGTTCCACCGTGGGAATTTGCACTTCATGAGTGGGCAGTAGGCGCTCGCGGGCACGCCCCCCCCCCGCCCGGCGGAAAGTTTTTCTGGCCCTCCGTGATGAAGGTTGTCCACGAATATGTGGCTGCCTGCACTACTTGCTCCTATTCCAAGACGTCTAAGTTTACAAACATTTTTTTAATAGCATCTATTGAGTCGTAAATTTACACGTTTTTTTCTTGTAAATTTAAGAGAAACAAACTTGTAAATTGACGAGATTGTATCTACTTTGGTTTCAGCTGCTCATAAAGCGTGCACAACCACTCAAGGATGAGGTATACTGTATATATTAAGAACTACAGGAAAAAAACATAAAAACAAAATATTATCACACACATTGAAGAATTTAACTGAAAAAATGGGTATTTCTGGGGAGCAGCGAGGCTAAATGTCTTCACGTTGCTGCTCAAGCCACGCCCCCCCCCCCAGGCTCACTTTTTGGCATTTCAACGTTCCTATGCTAATATAAGAGACTACTTTCATCTTTGGTATATGTTGAAACAGGAGGTGTCATCTTGAGGAGGGAACAATGTTTACCTTCCACTTTGGTGTTGTGCGCATGACAGGTTAATGATGTAAGGTGTGTGTGTGCGTGGCGCGCGCTGCACTGCAGCAGTGACTTGACCTCACCAAGATGGCGGTGCTCCCCTCCCATGAGAAATCACGTTATTTTTCCTCTAGCGATAGAACTTATTGCCATTTTCCACAACCTTGAATAGACTTTTCCATCTGTCAAACACCAGAGTTAAGATAAGTGAGATGATGGAAACACATTCACTTTGATGCAGACTCGTTTCTATTTCTTTCTTTATTCTTTTAACCCTTTACCCTGCGACAGACTGGCGACCTGTCCAGGGCATCCCCTGCCCCCGCCTACAAGTGGCCGGGATAGGCTCCAGCAGCCCCGTGACCCCGAAAGGGAAAAATGGATTAGAAGATGAATGAATGAAATCTTTAAATCCAGTAAACACAATAAGTTATATTAATTTTATGGATGACAATTATTTTGTAGTAGGAAGCAGCTGTTAGTTTGTTACGGGTCTGGAATCATAAGCAGTGAGTCTAAGCCCCGCCTCTCTCCCTGTTCGTTGTTTTCCCCCGCGTGCAACCCCCCCTCCCCAGCGTGTTCTACAGCGCAACATACGGTCATTAAAGCAGCAAGGTGACAGGATAGTAGGGGCGCCCTAATTTCTTTCTGTCACTCATTTATTCATTTACTTTTGTTGCAGTTGTTGCTGTTTTCAATTGTTTTCGTTCCTGAACGGTTGTTTGATTGGTGTTTACTTTATTACTGACATATTTTTGTATTAAAGTTTTTACATGTTTTTTACAGTTGATCACATGTTTGCAGTGGATCACATGTTCTTTACACTTTCGCAGCTCTATTTATCTATTATTTATTTATTTATTTAATATGAATGTCATTTTAGATGCCATTTTTTTGCTGTTATTTCTGAATGCTGTTGTAGCTGCCACAGATAACTGAATTTCCTGATAAAACGCAAATTTAATTATAGTCTGGTGGGGGGCGCTCTTGGGGCGCCCTACGAGATCGCCGCTGAATGTCTTTCAAGACAAACGTTCCAACCCACAACACTACAGACCAGTCTGGTCGGCGTTCACAGCTGCAGACACGCCCCCTCCGCGCGCTCAGGCTGCTGTCTTCCTCCTGCCTATAGACCTTTTTCGCAAAAACCGGAAGTACGTCATCAACGTGTAAACCTAGTTCCGGTTTGTGCTTCGCTGGCGGAGGAATGGCAGAGCCTAGAGTGTTTTCGAAGAGCCTGAGTTGTGTTCCGAAGTTCACCAGCACCGATGTGATGAAGAGTGTGAAGATGCAATCGTCCACTAAAGGAAACAAATTGGACATGGGATATAAATTCGTCCACGAAGAGTTTATCCACCATTACCAAGGTAAGCTTCAGCTAGCTTTAGCCATAGCCGCATCACCGGTAACTCTGTGTGTTTACGTCAACTGTAAATCCTGGTGTTATTAATTTGTAATATAAGGCATCGCAGTGAATATGTTGTGTGTATGTTTAAGTGAAAAGGCATGAGATTAACATAACACCCAAAAATTTGGTGAAGCTGTAAATAAGAAATGTTAAGTTGCCCGTATGCGTGTTCATTTTGCTGCGGTTGCGGCACTTTCTTCACTTACTAGTATTATTTTTCTGAAAGTATGGTGAGCAGAAGTCCTCTTTTCCTGGACATGTCCTCTCTTTTGATACTTATATAATAAAATAACATTGAACATAGATGAAATGTAATTATATTTGCTTCATGTATGCAGCTCTGAACACCAATTACTCTCGATGAAATATCTCACAAACTCACTTCACTCCTCTTTTTTACAAACTCAAATCTGGTCACCCTATTGACAGTTATAGTTTCATGTCATTCTGAACATTGATGTAGCAACATAAGTATGTCCTAATTTTAACCTATATAATTTATTGTGTCTAGATATCACTGGACGCAGAAAGTGCCAACCTGAAAGCTTTCGTCTGCAGTTGTGTGGCTGCTAAAGGATTTTGCAATCACATAGTTGCCATCCTGTTCCAGACCGCACATTATTCACAGCTGGGTCTGCAGGCTGCTCCACCCCCCTGGCCTGCACGAGTGGCTTGCAAAGATGGCACAGGTGGGTTTGTGATCATATTGTCATTATTTTTTAAGAACGTATGTGTATCCATAACAACTCTAAATTATTATAAAAACACCCCAAGTAGTTACTACAGACTTTAATTGCTTTCTGCCTTTTACTTATAAGGGAATCCATCCTGAACCGGTTAGTGAGCTGGTGGTGCAAAAACCCAAAACAGTTGGCAGGGACGGTCAGAGGTCCACACTGTAAAAGGCATACAGGTGATTAACTTTTTGTTGCTTTGTGAGCAAGTTAAGTTTTTTTTTTTTTTAATCTTATGACTAACCAAATTATGGTTACAGCAGATATAATGAATTAAATTGAAATGTAGTTATGCACTTATGTCTAACTTTTGTGTGTTGTGTTTCTCTTGTGTAGGACCACAGCCAGATCCATATGATGGCATCTGGAAGCAGATTATGCCAGGTGCAGCCCCAACCTCTCATGGTTGTGTTGGATGGGTTTCTGAGATGGAATGAAAGAGAACTTGGATATATATTGTGGCAAATGCATGAATGCATACCTTAAATTACACTTATCTTGTCTTTAACAATCAGTTCAGCCTTCTGTCTTACTGTTGATCTGTAATGTTATTTTTTATTGTAAATGTTTGATGTTATTTGCATACCAAAAAATTAAACGAGGCACAATTTTGACCAAAATTGTTTTATTTGTTCATCTAATTTTTTTGTGTAGTCAGTCACATTTCAACAGAAAAACATTACGAATATAACAATTATATTTAATTAGATTTTAAGAATATGTGGAAACACTAAATTTTTCCATACTATTTGCACATTATACATTATTTACATACCAAACATTAATTCACTCTTCAAAACAAAAAAGTCCATGATAATTTGCCAAAACACGGCGGTTAAGCCAGATCTGATTCACACTGCCCATCAGTGTGAGCGGCACAGAGAGTTCCTGATGTGAAAGGACTTTATCCTACTGATCACTCTTTCCACCATAATTCTGAGGCGGGCCATGGCTGCGGTTTGTTCTGTTTCCTCCTTGCTGAATTGAGTTGAAAGCTTAAAAGGTGGAATGATGATCTTAGATCCAATGTCAGTTAGGAGGTCTTGAACGAGGAACTTTTGTCCGCCATGACATCGTCTCCTGGCTCCAGCAAAGGAACTTGGCTTCTAAGTCATGGATGTAATCCAAAGCCTCATCCAGAGCACCTGTGAAGATAAAGAAATTAAAAATCAGTCTTAATATATTAATGCTACCTTTCAACACAACACAGTAATCATGTTTTGAAAAGTATGTTAAGTATTTAATTACAAATACATTTCATTTATTTTTGTTAAGGAAATTACAAAATGACAAAATGCTCAAAAGTGATTAAATACATGTAATTAAAATAGGTGAGAGCATGAACATCTTTTATTATAAATATTAATTTGTTCAGGTAGAAATGCATGTATCCAATAACGGTACACATAGTTGACTAACGTTAACCAAACACATTATGAACAACCTTACCTGCAGGTGGGTGTGTCACGTAGTCGTGATCCATCTTTACTGTCTTAGCTTAGCCACCATGTCGCTAGTATCTTCACAGCTTAGCTGCATAGCCTGACGTTTGAGGTTCTGTCATATTCTGACTCCCTTCTCAAAGGATCAGTAAAGTTGTTCCAAGGGAAAATACTCGGGGCAACACCACTCTTCAGGCGACGAACGACGCAGCCGCACCACAATCCCGGAGCGAAGTTAGTAAGTGCCGGCAGCAGAGGGTGCTACCTGTGTTTACATTAAAACTATGCCCTTCATCTCTTCGGATCGCCTATATCCATTTGGGTTTCAGGTTTGGATCCACAGGAAAATAATGAAATGAAAGGTAAGGCTGTTTTTGGTTGGAAGACGAACAGCCTGGAACGCAACAGAGACTGCAACTCTTCGACTCTGCCATTCTTCATATCTGCTGCTACGCTAACAGGAAGTTGTTTTACACGTCATTGACGTATTTCCGGTCGAAAAATGCGGAAGTGTGAAAAAGGTCTATTCGCTATCTGACGGTGTTAAGGCACCACGACAATCTTAGAGCATCATAGTTATTTTACTAAAACACAGAGAGCCGCAGCACAGGGAGGGAAGACCCGCATGCGGGTCACTCCATACGCCCCACAGTACGCCCCACAGTTAGAATAATGAGACACATGGACATCCGGTTATGTGAATGAAAGTAACGCAGGGGTCCTCCACACACAAATGCGCCTCTGAGCTCCTTGCAATATGAAACTCCGCTTTGCCGGTAAATGACAAGAATCTGATTTTGAGTCACCAAAAGGTTCAAAATGTCTTTCTTTTTGAAACAAATCCGGAAATAAAACTTCACAAAGCTTTATTTAAAAAACACTTCCAATTTTACAAGATTCTTTCTCATAAATTTACGGCTAGATAGTTTAACAGTTATGATGTTTTTGTCTCGTAAATTTACACCTTAAAAGTTGGAATTTAACAATTTGTTTGTAAACTGGTGTTTTATGAAATAATTTTTTGCAGGTTCGAGGGAGGTAGGCACTGAGCAGAAACAAATGACTCAAAGACTGCAAGCTAGAATAAAATGTGTCTTTTTATTCCCCGCTTCAAAACAGTCACACAACATAACACAGGAGTTTAAGCCATGCAGTTTCAACAGAAAACATTTCATCTGCCCCTACCGTGACACACGGACTGGAGAGCCAACAGTCCCGATAGAGTGGCTTGAAACAAAACTCCGGCTGGGCGTTCGTACGTAACCCACAGCAGACTCTGAATAAAGTTGGGCTTCCTTATCTTTTATATTCTTTGATGAGCGTGAGGAAAAGGAGGGCCGGTCCCTTCCCGCAGGCTCACCCTGCAAGTAGACTCATCCTATACCATCATAAACATGTCAGACTATCTTCTACAGAGCACTCCTTTTACGGGTCAGTAACAGGATACAATTCTAAACCTTGTCAGGATATGCTCTACAGAGTCCTCCCTTAACAGGATAAAACTTTATATTAAACATTCCTTTTGGGGGTCAGTCATAGAAACATCATAAACATATCAAGACATTCTCCTTTTTTTGGTTATTAGCAACATAGAACCTTATATAAGAGTACATAAGAGTTTACATAAGTATTCCTTTTTTGGATGGTCAGCCACAGAACATTATCTTTAATGCAGGGCAGAAGGCTCCCCCCCCTGCCTACAGTGCATTATCCATCTCAACTGGCCCACGTGGTTTGTATTGGAATAAAAACAAAAGGTCCTCAAAGTTTAAATAGTCTGTTGAATTACAGACCGATTGCCCTTTCTAGCAACATTTCAAAAATTTTAGAATATGTTTTATTGACTAGACTCGAAGTGCATCTTTTAACAAGTGAGAATCAATTTGGTTTTAAAAAAAGTCTCGGCACTGATATGTGTATCTACGCGTTACAGGAAATAGTTGGGAAATACCTGCATCTGAATACATCTGTATTTTTGTGTTTTATTGATGCCACCAAGGCCTTTGACAGGGTCAACCACCTCAAGCTTTTTCAGAAGCTAATTAATGGAGGAGTGCCCAAATACCTTGTACGATTCCTGGCTTTCTGGTACGCTAATCAAACAATGATAGTCAAATGGGGCAATGTCTTATCAGAGACTTTTTATGTAAGCAATGGTGTACAACAGGGGGGATCCTCTCTCCATTTCTATTCAATGTGTATATTCATGATCTATCCACTAATCTGAATCTGTGCAAAACTGGGTGTGTTGTTGGATGTCAAACCTTTAATCATCGTATGTATGCTGATGACCTTGTCATTTTTAGCCCCTACAGTGCTGGGTTAAAAACACTTTTAAAAGTTTGTTCTGACTATGGCAGAGACTTTGATATAAACTACAATCCCTCCAAAAGCAAAGTAATGATTGTAAGGACCAAAGACGACAGAAATGCAAACTTTCCTGTTTTTAAGCTTTGTGGAACGCCTCTGGAAAAAACCTCATCTATCAAATACCTTGGACATTTCATTACTGATGATTGGAGGGATGATAGAGACATTCAGAGACAGTACTGTAAACTCTATGCTCAGGCAAACATGCTGATGAGAAAATTCCGTACTTGTTCTCTTCAAGTGAAGTGTTCGCTATTCAGAGCTTACTGCACTCCTCTGTATACGGCCCCTCTTTGGTGGAACTATGGACGTGGGACGTTCCGCAAATTCTTAGTGGCCTATAATGATGCTTTTAGGCTTCTGCTACAGGTGCCCAGGTGGTATAGAGCCAGTCAGCTGTTTGTGGATGCTCACATCCCCACCTGTGAAGCACTACTGTGTAAGCTTACATACAGCCTTATGGAACGCCTGGACAAATCTAAGAACTCAATTATCATGTCTCTGACTGATCCCAAAAGAAGCTCATGCCGCTACACTTCTGCCCTGAGGAAACGCTGGGTACAGCGATTATACTCTTTTTAATTTATATCTTTTTACTTTTTACTATGTATACTGTATTTGTATCTTTTTTCTATGGACCACATCTGAGTCTGAAATAAAAGTGTGTTACGTTAGACGAGTCAAAATGGCGGCGGCAAGACACAGCGATGCATCGTCATCCAAAGTATTACCTTCAACAATAGGTTGGTAACCCAGTAAGATATACAAAATTGATTCTAAAATATAAATATGCAAAACACTTAATTGTGAAGTATCATTTCAGTGAAAAATTACGGCCCTATTTGAATGATTTTGTTCAAAGTGAAGATTTGGTAAAAAGCTAGCTTGCGAACAAACGGCTGTTTAAGGAACGTTAATGCTAATAATACATATTTCGAAGGCCATTAAACCGATTATGTCATGGAAACTTACAGAAGAAGGAAATATTCAGCAAGTTTTAGTCCTTTATTATTATTAATATTCCGGTACAATATCGGTATACGCATCATATCGCCAGACTCTTACCAATACACACCCCTAGTTTTAAATGTTTCTGCGTGAATCTAAAGGTAAAGATGGGAAAAGTCTGATCAGAATAAAACCGAGTGAAAGTAGTATAAATAGTATAGTCACTAGGAGGGAGGTGAAGTGCTGCACAGCTTCAGGCCTTGTCACCTCAGATGATACAGATGTGATTATCTGCACCCACGTTGTCCAGGGGAGCTGCAGAGTGCAGCTGAGAGACAGCAATGTTGTTTACTAAAATGTCAATACGTCCTGACATGTTTGTCCCTGGTGATAATCTGGGATGTACTGAGGGAGTGGGCGCTTTACATAAATCAAGCAAAGATCTTCTCTGATGTAGTAGGTGGTGTCAAGAATCTGCTCAAATCTGCGTTGTCTTCATCGCCCTCCCACAGATTCCCCTGCCCATCTTGCAGTTTGGCAGCCCTGTTGCTGCACGGCCAGGGGAGTCGGTCCTGGCCTTCGGGAACCCTCCGCGTTTAACAGGAAGTGTAATCATGACCCCGCCCCAGCCCAGGGACGTCCCTTCCCCTTTTTAGGAGGCGAGATGTGATCCACACATTGAGGACGCCACAACACCAGTGGGGTGTCTGTAATTGGTTTCCAGAGGTGAGTGCCTGAACCTCTGAACATAATATATTATATATACATTATTTGTTGTTGTTAAGAGAAACAGTCAGACTTAAAAGCTCAAACTTTAATGAAAAATGCATAGTTGCAGGATAAAAAATGTTTTACAAAGAATTTTTTAAAATAATTTCTAAACATCAGAAGTTTTAGATCTGACATGTAATTTAAATTATGTAGAAAAGCCCAACAATAACTCAATATTAATAACAAATAATATATCAATAGTAGGTCAACAATATTAATATATAATAACAATGTATACATAATAAATCAATAATAATATTAATACATAATGATAATAATAATACATAATGATAAAACATCAATAATAAGTCAATAATAAACAATAAACCCAGCAGCCAATCAGAATAGAGTATTCACCCAGACCATGGTATAATAAATAATAATGATAATAAATAATAACTTAACAAAAAGTCCAAAGGTTAAGAATAGATTTACCCTAAATAAAAAACAAAAACAACAGATTTACCCTACTGGTTTATGTGAGGGATGAATTGGGGGGGGTGGGGGGGGGGTTGTTCATTGTCACTTAGTGGATTTCTTTTTGCTAAATCCTGCGTTATAGACACCGATATTGAAGGAAAATGTGAAAAGCTACTCTTCATTATTTAGCTTTTACATACCGTTCCTAGCTTAAAGGGTGGCATTAATATTTGATCAGCAACTGCCATAGGAATAGAAACGAGGGCAAAAAGAAACGCTCATGCTAAGCCCTATTTTGATCAGGGGAGCGCATCCCACAATCCCCTGCTGCTAGCAGACCCAAAATGCACCTGACCACAACTACAGGTGGTAATCCTACTTTACAGATTTAATCTATTGTGGTATAAATGAGGGAACACCCCATATGGGTGGGATGATTAGCTACTTCCGATCTGCTGGTTTAGTTTGCAATCTCCATTTCAAAATTCGCGGTGTTCTCAGTGGGCGGTTTGAACACCCACTGCCGTCAAGCCAGCCGTCGTTCAGATCTGAGGTGTCAAATGAGCCGCTCCTGAATATTTAGTGCTCTACAGGTACAAGGTAAACAGAAGTATACTAGTGCTTTCAGAGACACAGATGAGGTCCTTCCTTAAGGTGTCTATATCATGTCAAATCAACTTTTTGAATGTAACATGTTAAGTCCTCTCCAAAAACAGCTGGTATTTTGATCCATTCAAACAAGTATTCCTCTAAAACCTGTTCTCTGGGTACCAGCCCCCCCAATTCATGAAAACAAGCGCGTTGTCATACATATGCAAAAATGCAGCTGTGAAAAATGACTTTTTATTTTCAAAAACTGTTCTTTGGTCTGCTGTCCCATTTGTCTCTCTTTAGACCTCTATTCTTCAGGAGGAAGGCACTTGGCACAGGATTTATAATCAGTGATGACGGTGATGTAATCACCAATGCCCAAGTCGTCCGGGGACCTGCAGAGTGCAGGTGAGCGACAGCAACGTAGTTTTACCAAAACTTCAATTTGTCATAGTTTGAAGAACAGGAAATACTCAAACTCAAACTTTATTTATTTATATAGCGCCTTTCATTTTGGTTAAAAACACAAAGCGCTTAACATAAAAACAGATAAAACAGTCATAAAAAATGAAAGTTGTTCAAAACAGAAAACAAAGGACAATCCCACAAAGAAGGTACCCCTCCCTCACCACCCCCCGCCCCCATCCCCACCCACCCAGTTACCCCAGTAGAACAGTGAACAGAAACAAATAACTGCAGTTGAAGAAGGTCTGGCTTGGTACTGCTGTGAGGAAACGATATCATGGGGATCCATTCATTCCAAGGCCCAGCCCGACCACAGGGGCCATTACCGCAGCGCCCGGCCAACACAGGGCAGCCCAGGGCCCCATCCATGGCTATTAGACCACAGAGTGGGACCCCAGCCCGCCCAACCAGAACGGGCACCACAGCAACGGCACGCCCTACAGGTCAAGCTGGTGGTGCCCAAGAACGATGGATCCCCCAGAGGAAACACTGGAGTAAAAAACATCAGAATAAAAAATAAAAATGATCATAAAATAACAACAATAAAAATAGAAAAAGATAAAAAATAAAATAAGATATAAGAATGTTAGTAATTAAAAAATAAAAAACGTCAGTGATTAAAACATAACCTAAGCATCATTGGTAAAATAACAATAAAAAGATTTGCATATTAGAAACAAAGATAATAATAGTCCTTACAAGAAAATAAATAAATAAATAGATAAATAAATAAACAAATAAATATGTAAATAAATACCTCAATTAATAAATAGATGAATAATAAAAGACATAAGGAATGATCAAAGTCATATAAAAGCCAGACTAAAAAGGTGGGTCTTGAGCCTCTTCTTAAAAACCTCTACAGTCTCTGCGGCCCTGAGGCTCTCCGGCAGGCCGTTCCACAGGCGAGGACCATAATGGCAGAATGAAGCCTCACCATGTGTCTTGGTCCTTACCTTAGGGACAACTAAGAGGCCAGTGCCAGAGGACCTCAGGGTCCGCGAGGGTTCGTATTTTAAAATAATATCATTTAAATAAGAGGGCCCAAGACCATAAAAACATTTGTAAACCATTAAAAGAACTTTAAAATCAATCCTGAAACGCACAGGGAGCCAATGCAGCGATCTTAAAACCGGTGTAATATGTTCCCGCTCTCTGGTTCTCGTCAGAACTCGCGCCGCTGAGTTCTGTAGAAGTTGTAGATTTGAGATCGACTTTTTGGGTAAACCAGAGAGCAGGGCATTACAGTAATCTAAACGACTAAAAATAAAAGCATGCATTAGCATCTCTGTGCTGGCAAGAGAGAGGAACGGGCGGACTCTGGCAATGTTTTTGAGATGATAAAATCCTATTTTCACAATGTTTCTGATGTGAGGGATAAAATTCAGCTCAGAGTCAAAAAGAACGCCCAGGTTTCTCACACACTGAGAAGATTTAAAATTCCTAAGTTTGGGTAAAATCATCTCTCTCTTGTCTTCAGGACCAATGATTAAAACTTCAGTTTTGTCCTGGTTGAGCTGCAAGAAGTTTTCTGCCATCCACAGCTTTATATCTAAAATGCAGTTTAAAAGAGTGTTGACAGGTTCAAGGTCATCAGGAGACACGGCGATGTAAAGCTGTGTATCATCAGCATAGCTGTGAAAGTCAACGCCGTGTCTCCTGATGACATCCCCAAGAGGCAACATATACAAGTTAAAAAGTATTGGACCCAAGATTGAACCCTGGGGAACCCCACAACCTATTTCATGGACTCCTGAGGAACGAGTATCCATACTAACAAAAAAAAAAAAAAAAAGTGTCTATCTGTGAGATAGGAGTGAAACCAGTTAAGAGCAGTTCCTGAGAGGCCGACCCGACTCCTAAGTCTGTCAATTAAAATCTGGTGATCTACTGTATCAAAGGCGGCACTCAGATCCAGCAGCACCAGAACAGAAAGTTTCTGAGAGTCATAATTATGTCTGAGATCATTTAAAATTTTTAAAAGGGCCGTCTCAGTACTGTGATTTGTCCTAAAACCAGACTGACACTTTTCAAGAACATTATGTTCATTTAAAAAATCATGTAATTGAATAAAAACAAGTTTTTCAATAATTTTTCCTAAAAATGGTAAGTTGGATACAGGTCTGTAATTGTCCATGATCTTTGGGTCCAAGTTACTCTTCTTCAGAAGGGGCCTCACCACCGCCGTCTTACAGGCAGAGGGGAAGACCCCAGTCTGAAGAGAGCAGTTAGCTATGTTTAAAATCTCGGACTCAAAGAATTTATAAAATGCTTTAAAAAGAGAAGTGGGAATAGGGTCTAAAAGGCAGGTTGTAGTGTTTGCTTGGGAAAAAACTCGACCAAGCATCTCTGCATCAACCAGGACAAAACTCTCCAGTGTTTCCTCAGGTAAAGACAATGCCACCGACCTGCTAGGATTACTGTCATGTACCGGTTGAAGGTTTGATCTAATAGCATTGACTTTACTCCTGAAGTGGTCAGCAAAGTCCTCACATGCAGTTTGTGAGTGAGGCATGATGGATTTATTAAAATCTTTGTTTAGTAAAAAATCAATAGTCTTAAAAAGAAACCGGGGGTTGTGTTTATTGTTTGTGATGAGATTTGAAAAATAAAGTGTCCTTGCCTGTTTAACAGCGTGGTTGTAGGTTTTTAGCTGATCCTTAAAAAAGTCATAATCGACTGTTAAATTAGTTTTTCTAAATTTTCTCTCTGCTCTCCTACAAATTCTCTTCAGATTTAAAATATCACCGTTTCTCCAAGGCATCTTCGGTTTATGTGTCAAGATTTTTGTTTTCATTGGAGCGGCTGAATCAATGGCAGACTTAAGTCTGTCATTAAAATCATCAGTCAGAGAATCGCAGGAAAAAGGTAAAATCTGAGCAGGAGTTTGTTTTAAAATGTCAATAAAATTTTCTGCCACTTCAGGAGTTATATATCGCTTCGTCACAGTTCTCACCGAGGCCTCTTGCTGGATAAAACCAGTCACCTTAAAAAACACACAATAATGATCTGACACAGCCAAGTCAACAACAGAGGACACACCAGCAGACAGGCCGTAGGTGATGACCAAGTCCAGGGTGTGTCCTCTATTGTGAGTCGGCTGTGCCACATGCTGGGTAAAATCCATACTATTTAAAAGATTTAAAAATTCAGAGGCAAAAGGATCATTCGTGTTGTCAATATGAATGTTAAAATCTCCAGTTATTAAAATCCTATTGTGCCTCAGAAGAATGACAGATAAAAGTTCAGAAAAATCTTGTAAAAAACCAGAGGGAGGACTTGGTGGTCTGTAAACAGTCACTGCTAAAATAGGTGGGTTGCTGAACAGGAAGGAATGATGCTCAAATGACGGATAATCAGTTAAAATAATGTTTTCAGTTTTTAAACCTTGTTGAGCAATAGATGCTGTTCTAGGTCTGATTGTGTTCTCACTGATTTCCAGGTGGAGCTTGAAAGTCAGCAGAAAATTGAAGCCACCATCAAACGTGTGGATGAGGAGGCCAACATCGCCCTCATCCACATTAAAACATCTGTGAGAATGTGAGCTCTTCCTCTCCCTTTTCCCCTTTCCTTCCTTCTTTTCAACCCACTTCACTTTATTTAGAAAGAGTCAGTTCACAGCTATGGTTGTCTCAAGGCACTACCCAAAACACGAGAAAAATCCAATCAACTTTGCTCATTGCAGTCGTCTTATTCAAAGTATTTAGTCAGCCACCCAATGAGAGAGGCATTAGAGAAAAATAAGGATCATAAAGAACATTATAGGACAAAAAAGACATCCCAGTAAGAATGGTTAGTTATCAGACCAATAGAACAACTGAGTAACAGCTGTTTATTTCTTTCTTAAACATCTATGGGTTTTGGCTTGCTGTGACCAACAGGTACTTCCTGTTTGGAACGCAAAGTCCAGTTCTCTAATACAGTCATGGGCTGGGGAAGAAAGCTTTCTCTTAGTCTCTTTGTTCTAGTTTGAAAATGATCCGTGTCGCCACCTAGAGGTGGTCCAGTAGAGGTGATATCCGAGGTGGAAGCTGTCTCTGCTGATGTTCTGGGCTTTACTGAGGGAGTGGGAGCTGTGTCTAGGATCTGCTCAAATCTGCATTGTCTTCATCGTCTTCCACAGATGAAGCTGCCCATCCCGCAACTCTGCAGCTCCCCAGCTGTGCGGCCAGGCCAAGCAGTCCTGTCATTGGGCAACCCTCCCTGCATTGATGTCACCATGGGGATAGTGAGGGGGAGACGGTCCCTCAGACAAAACATATTACAGCACAGGGCCTTCACTACCGTGAGCTCCCACTGTGGTTTGGTCAGTGTGTCTGTGAGGATCGTTCAGAACTTACTCACTGCAGCTTCTCCCTCTTTTCTTTTAGGAAGAATTCTCGGGGGGGCCGCTGGTAAATATGATGAGTGATGTTTATCTGAGCAGAAGCTGGATTCTGACATTCAGAGCATGACACTGATTAGTCATTAAGAATCGTAAAGGAAACAGGAAACCCTGTCGGTGCAGACGTGTCACTTCCTGTATGTATGTGCAGTGAAGGTCAATCCAAACTGTCATCTGTACAATGAAGATGACTGGGTTCTACTTACTCACTGGTTTAACTAAATGGGTCCAGGTCATTTTTTTTTTCAGAACCAAATTGCTTTTTTATGTCCTTCTGTAGTTCTGGACTGAAAGACCAGATTGTTTTAGCGCGCACATCGTACCTGATGAAAATGAATTTTGGTCACAGTGAACGACCCATGGTCATGGATTGATGGCCACGTTCAAATGCACACTGATGGCAGGGATTGACCACACACGGATGTGTGAACGTAAAGCCCACAGAGACCCTTCTTCTGTTGCCTAATAACATTCTTTTTTCTGTCGTATGGCTATGCAGGACGGGGAGGTGGTTGGAGTGAACAAGGAGAACTAAAAAGCCGGGATCTCCTTGGCGGTCTGCGCTGAAGATGTTCTTCAGTTTTTGGTAGGTTTGTCTAGTCAGCCACAGCCTTCTCTCAGTTTGTCATCGCAATGTTTATCTCTAATATCGCGAGTTTTCCTCATCATGCATTCCTATTCTAATCTATTTTCAAAGTGTTCCCATCGGTTAGTTATGATTATTGTGAGAGCGAGAGCTGTCTGTTTACATTTTCTCCTGCCAGCTTTCAGGTCCTCAAACCCCAAACCTAACAGTAGTGGTGCAACAAAAAGGGGCGGAGCAGGAAGACTGCGGCCCGTTGGTTGTAGCAGCTACGTCACACCTACAAGCTTTTCTAAAAGGCATTTTTTCATCTACTCCTGATTCACAACAATTTGAAAAAGAAATACTCAGAAATACAGTTTGAATCTTAATTTTCTTTTAATATGTCCTCCATCAGAAAAATGCCCCGAGACCATGTTAAACAGCATTTTCATGGGACTGGGTCTTTATCCTCACTTGTGGTCTCACAGTACTTTACAGAATAATATGCAACTTTCATAAGTGATTGATTTGCTTTTTTTAAACCATTTCAGCAATAACAAAAGGAAAAAACAATGAAAACATAAACAATTGAGGAATTATTAAAATATATTTTTCATATTGTTTTAAATATTAATTTGTGAATTTAAATTTTAAATTCACAAATTAATTCAAAAGATAAAGAACTCAAAAGAAACAAATGCTTTCTTCTGTGCATTATAGCTACTCCTAATCATAAATGGACATATGTACATTTATGCATACAGCGCACACACACACACACACACACAAACACACACGTCACACTGAATCCATTAGGTAAAATGCCTGTCAAATATTGGTTTGAAGCAAAAATGAATCTTTTCATCCTCTGTGCCTAAATGCCCCTGAAGCACATCTAAAGTGAAGTGGAGTTCCTTTTTTAACTAAAGCATTCGTATGCTCGGTTTGCTGATGTTCTCACCACAGATGTTTTCAATCAGCAGCAGGTTTTAGAAGTTCTACATGTTGAAGTTTGGTTTAGATGCTGTGATGCGTTCATGGTCATCGCTGGTAGTTCGGTTGAAGACCAAAGACCATTTACTGGTTTTTGTGTGGATATGCAGATTGAAAATGTGTCATGAACACAAAGCACAACAACTTATTGTACTTTTCCCACAACGATTGAAGATGTTCAGTAAATCCAGACAGCCGTGGCTACAGTTATCTCTTCATTCTTTGGTAGAAACTCCTCTGATCTAGACTTTGTCTCTGCAGAATTCTGCCCCAGCAGCTGCACCTCCACCCTGACCTGCTGCTCTTCTTCTTCCCGTCCCTCTGATCTGTATGGTGGAGCCATTCATTTTAAATCTGTTCATTTTAAATCTGTTCATTTTAAATCTGTTCATTTTAAATCTGTTCATTTTAAATCCATTTATTTTAATTCTGTTTAAATCTTTCCCTGATCACAATTTTTCATCTTCAATCTGATTTTATTAATGGTTTTAACGTGTTTATTGTTAACATGTTGTGATTTCATTGTTTTCTTTCCATTTGTACAGTGTCCTTGCGTGTTCTGCAAGGCGCTTTTAAACAAATGTATTATTATTATTAATTATTATTTTTATGCAAGAAACTGAACATTTCAATAGTTTTGAACTTTATCTTGGTGTTTTTTAAATTAATAAAGTTTAAAGAAAATGAAAATAAAAATGAATTTGTGTTGTTTTCCACTAAATTGTCATTCTTACCTGGTCCTGCCCATCCAGTGGTAACCATGACAACACCAGAAGCAGGTAGGTTCCCTTCTGCCCCATCAGTACTGGGAAGACAGGCTGCGTTGGTGTTGGGGTCAAAGGTCAGACCCTTGGTGCTGGGCAGCTTCAGCAATATCAGGTTGTGACCGCCACTCTGTCCCCTGAACTTCCTGTCAAGCACCAGCAGCTCGGATGTCAGCATTTGCTCCGACTCACCACATGGATGGTGGGATCGCTGCTAAACCTGCAGGACGAGGTTCGGGTTAAAAACATAAATTAATAAGGATCTGAGTCTGAGTGAGCAGCTTTTTCCCATAACTGATACAGAAGGAAGCGTGGGATTTACCTCCTGAGGCAGAACGCAGATGTCAGCTTCCAGCAGGGGCTGATCAGTGTGCTGCTGCAGAGGGGCCCCTCGCCCTCCCTCTGAGACTGAAGCCCCACTGACACCTGCTAAGACCACGTAGTCCTGGGGGAGGAGCTATTTAGACATTCTTGTTTGGCTTTGAGAGTTAAATACTTTAAATATTAAGAAATTTGCATAATTGATTACCAAACTGCCAGTTTTTCCGTATTTGATTGCAGATTGTGCTTTCCTCTTCATGGCTCCTCCTCTGGCCCTCCACCATCTTCCTTAACCCACAGCTCAGCTCCTCAGGCCTGGTCTTCACTGCCGCCTGGTGGGGTTTAGCATCACACTTCACCCCTGCCTCTGCAGCCCTGGATGTTCCGCCCCAGAGAGGGGCACTCCCCCAGGAACTCCTCCTTCCCTGTGCACCTCACCTGGTCCAGGTGGAGGGGTCCTTTCCCCTGACCAAAGCCTCCTGCTGCAGTCCTCTGCCACTGAGGAGGAGGCGTGGGAGACACGAGTCATTCTTGAAATGTTTTTCCCTGAGCTCTCCATGTTTACACAAACCTGTGTCCCAGTTGTCTGCACATCACAGCCACGTTCAGGTCGTTCCAACTCGAGTGCCTCCCAGTCTCCATGGAAATAAACCTCAACTCGCCCTTCTTTCCTGCTGCTGCCACCCACCAGCTGCAGAAATAAACTTAATTCATATTCATGTCTGATCTGGAATTCTTTTCAGTAAAAACACAGTTTACCTTCAAGAATCCCATTTTTTGATAGAGTTTTAATCCTGAAGTACACACTTGTGGAAGGTGAAATGACCGACACCTCCTTGTTCTCCTGACTGGATCTCCCTCTGCAGCGAACCCCAACGTCTTCACTGTGGGAGCAGTCGGTCCGTCCTGGGATCCCGTGACGACATCCAGAGGGGAGGTCTCTGATCCTTCACAGTGGACGTCGTCCAGGAGAATCAGCCCGGCGCCTTTTCCAAAGAACTCATCTGTGACGACCTCTGCATGACCCCTGGAAGTGCAGAACAACTTCAAGTCTGCTTAGATATTTGTACACAGTAAAAACGAAAAAATAAGAAAGTAATCTTATCAAGGAAGTTTTTCAGGAGCAAAATAATAATCGTTTAAAAAATTTTTGATTGCACTGGGATGGTTTGGACATGTTGGAAGAATGGAAAGGGAGCGATTGGTGAAAAAGGTAAACAAATCTGATGTGAGTGGAGTGAGAATGAGAGGAAGACCACGAATGGGATGGACAGAGGGATGACTGTGGTGCAGGGGAGAGAGGCTGCTCAGGACAGGGATGGATGGAGAGAGTTTGTGTATGAATGAATGGATGGGTGTGGCAGAGGTCTGGTCTTGTGAAGTGGCAAGGGGAAACCAGCCTTGGCTGAGGCCCTGCTGTGGAGGTGCCCACACTGGGCTGTGCAGCTGACAGTGTGGTGTGGCTTAGACCAGGCCTTAGACCAGTCACACACACACACTGAAGGAGGAGGGTGTGGGGAAGAGAAGGAGGGAGTTAAGAATGTGTGCCCTGTCTAGGCTACCCCACTTTGGTGGGACAATGCCTGGGTATATAGATAGATTAAAAAAGTTAGTCTTGTTGGCTAGAATTTTCTTCTTAAAATAAATTTTTTCTTACCAAAATGTCAGATTTTATTGTGGCTTTTTATCATTTTTAATTGAATAATTTTTGATTTTTCATTGTGTATGGTTTAAAATCAGCATTGGAGGCTCCAGAAAAGTTGGGATGAGGAAAAAACGTTGGGAAAAAAAACTGTATTTGCGTACTGTATATGTTGGCATTACATTTTCTTCTTGTATTTAACAACACTAAGGGGAGCCGGTTTAGCTCATGCTGGTTTGTGGCGCCTTCCGTCCGCGAAACCAGGGTTCAACTCCAGGCTGCTCCCTGTTCCCTTCTCTACCTCCGTGCCAGTTCCAAGCCCAGTTTGAGAAGGTTGCGTCAGCAAGGGCATCTGGCATAAAAACATTGCCAAGTTTACCATGCAACTCGTTCACTGTGGCAACCCCTGATGGGAGAAGCCGAAAGAGGAAAAAGGGGAGCCAGGTTTGCAGCACCTTCCAACTGTGAAACCAGTGTTCAAATCCAGGCTGCTTCCTATTCCCTTCTCTGCTTCTGTGCCGGTCCCAAGCCTGGACAAGTTGAGAGGGTTGCATCAGGAAGGTGTAAAACATCCAGTGTAAAACATTGCCAAGTTACCATGCAACTCATCCTCAAAAGAGAGGTTGTTTCACTCTGGCGACCCCTGATGGGAAAAGCCAAAAGTGGACTATAGCTCTGCATTTAATACCATCGTCCCAGAGCTCCTCCACCAGAAGTTGTCCCAGCTCGCCGTGCCTCTCCCCACCTGTCAGTGGATCATCAGTTTCCTCACCGACAGGAGGCAGCAGGTAAAACTGGGTCGCTTCACATCCAGCACCCGGATCCTGAACACTGGCGCCCCCCAGGGGTGTGTTCTCTCCCCTCTGCTCTTCTCCCTCTACACCAATGACTGCAGATCAGGAGCCCCCTCTGTGAAACTCTTGAAGTTTGCAGACGACACCACAGTCATTGGGCTCATCCGGGACGGTGATGAGACTGCATATAGAGGAGAAGTGGAGCGGCTAGTCCTCTGGAGCAGCCAGAACCACCTGGAGCTGAACCCACTCAAAACAGTGGAGATGACAGTGGACTTCAGGAGGAACCCCTCCACTCCCCCCCCACTCACAATTCTCAACAGCACTGTCCCTTCAACAGACTCACACAGGTTCCTGGGGTCCACCATCTCACGGGACCTTAAGTGGACCGCTCACATTGACTCACTCCGGAAAAAGGCTCAGCAGAGGTTGTACTTCCTGCGACAACTCAAGAAGTTCAACCTGCCTCAGGAGCTGCTGACCATCTTCTACACGGCAATAATCCAGTCTGTCCTGACCACATCCATCACGGTCTGGTTTGGTTCAGCTACCAGACACGACAGAAACAGACTTCAGAGAATCATCAGATCTGCTGAGAGGATTATTGGTACCAGCCTTCTCCCCATTCAGGACCTGTACCGATCCCGTGCCAGGAAGCGGGCTGGCAGGATCGTAAAAGACCCCTCCCATCCTGGACACTGCCTTTTTAGCCTCCTCCCGTCAGGGCGACGCTTTAGGACACTGCGAACCAAAACCACTCGCCACAAAGACAGCTTCTTCCCCCGAGCTGTCACTCTTATGAACACCTGACTCCAGACTACTCAAGGACACTGTACAATCACATAAACTGTCCAACTGGAATTACTGCTGCTGCATTTTTCATTTTTTATTTTTTATCTTTTTGTCTTGTTATTTCAATCTATTTCCTTATTCAGTTATGTTTATTTATTCATACAGCTACCTTACACTTACCTTCTTTTATATTATTTATCCCTTTATTATTTATCCTTCTACCTTGCTAGTTTGCACGAGAGCACAAGTAACCGAAGTCAAATTCCCTGTACATGCGCTGTACTTGGCAAATAAAGTGATTCTGATTCTGATTCTGAAAGAAGATTTAAGAACACTAAGAATTTCCATTGGTAGAAGAAGAGAACTGGACTTAGTGACCCCTCCCTTTTGCATTCTAAACAGGAAGTACTTGCTGGTCACAGCAAGCCAAAAGCCCATAGATTTCTATAAAGAAATACCAATGGATTTATGTGGATGAGGGCGATGTCGGCCTCCTTATGGTGGCATCAAATCTATCTCCACTCATCAGCTCCACCTGGAAAACGGTGAGGACACAATCGGACCTATTTCCTGTTCTTCAAACTTGGACGAATTGACACTTTAGTAAAACAACGTTGCTGTGCTCACCTGCACTCTGCAGCTCCCCTGGACAACGTGGATGCAGGTTAGGACATCCCCAAGCAGCAGAGACAGAATCTTGTTTACCCTGCGAGGGACATCGATTCTCAGAAGAAGAGTGGAATCTAATTCCACTGTTTTAAGGAAAGCAGCAGTTCAAACTACAACACTTTAGCATCAGTTGACTCATTTTATTACAGAGGCACCAACCAGAGGATTTAATTGTTTGAGACAACTTTTTTCTCATTTAACATTTTTGCAGCTGGTGTTTGGCTTAGAATTAAACCAAAGTCCCCTTCCAAGTTTTATCATAAATTTGTGCAATTTCTTAAAACATTAGACACACAAATCTGTGCAACTTCCAAGCTTTCCAAACATTTTTACCTCATTGTGGCCTCTAATTTTCCCTTTCTTTGTTGTTTTTACTTAAACTTTCTTCCTATGAAGCTCCAGAATGATTTAACATAAAACAAAAAAGAAGAAAATTTCTAAAATATATGAATTAAAATACACCTTTATTTTTATGAGAACCATGCAGTTTGGAAAAAAGGCAAACCAATAATCAAACTACGTGTCTTTATTAAGGTACATATTTTATTTTTAAGCATAATTTTTAAACATTTCTTCATTAACTTTTTAATAAAATCTTTCCAAATCTTGTCTTGCAAAGAAATCTTTTTTAAACAAAATTGTAAGCATTAATCAACATATTTAAAGTAATAAATATATGTTTCTATGTGCACTAAAGTTAACAAACCTGTGCTCATCTCTTGACCTATAAGCTTTTAGGTCACGCCCTCCTGCACGGATTGACAGCCAGAATTTATCTTTTTTAAATACACCACGTGTTGTAAAATTAGCTACTTATTTTTGGAAAAAAATCTTTAATTAATAATTTTAAATAAAATGTTTGTAGCTTAACAATAAGCACCGTGAAGGAAGCTGTTTTATTGTAAAATCTCCAATTTAGGTGTTTAATTAAGACTCCTCTAAAATGTCATATCTGACAAAATTTGTTTTATCTCCACCACTTTTTAAAAAAAGCTCAAATGAAATTGAAAATGTATGTCAGGGTTTTTCAGAGCAGGTTTTTATTGAAAAACAACATTGACATAAAAAGAAAGATTTCCAATTTCTACACATTGAACAACCTTTCTATGTAACAGTTTGTTATTTTATTGATTTAAACTAAATAAAAAACAGAAGGAAAAAGGCCTTCCTGCTTTATGTTGATCTACACAGATAAAACATGAAGGTGGAAGTAATGTGTTTCCGTATATATATTTTCAAAAGGAACAGAATTGATCTGATCAGAAATGTTAATGAAGGAGGAAGAGATCACCCAGAGACTAATTGTGTAATTTTCTGTCCTTGTTGTCAGATTAAAGAAGGATTTGTGAGCGCTGGTCAAGACGACCACATCCCTACAAATGGGATGAAAGGCAAAATTCTATATTTTTTTTGAGTAGAAATCATTTGTGAAATAATATTTTGTCCTTAACATTTATTTTATGGCTTTGTGGTGGCGCAGTGGTTAGAGCTCTTGCCTCACAGCAAGAAGGCCCCCAGTTCAAGTCACCCCTGGGGGTCCTGGACCAAAAAACATCAACGGGGAACCTTTCTGTGTGGAGTTTGCATGTTCTCCCCGTGCATGCGGGGGCTTTCTCTGGGGACTCTGGCTTCCTCCCCTGTTTCTTGCTTCATAGGTTCATTGGTCAACATAAATTGTCCTTAGGTTGAATGTGAGAGTGCATGGGTGTGTGATTGTGGACACTCTACCCTGCGACAGACTGGCGACCTGTCCAGGGTGTCCCCTACCTTCATCCACAAGTGGCCAGGATAGGCTCCAGCAGCCCCGTGACCCCGAAAGGGAAAAACGAATTAGAAGATGAATGAATTTCTTTTTAATAACAAAATAGTGTTTTAATTAGAATTAAAGATGATAAAGCAGGGCATTATAACACACAGACACAGGATAGTGTGACCTTCAGTAAAAAACTTGTGTTCAAATTTTGATTCCTGTTGTGCAGTAAAGCAAGAACTGTCTTTCCAACGAGATGAAGCTTCATGTGATATTTGAATCTCAGACTCAGAACCGACTCATTTAGGCATCTTTCATTGAAATAGGTTGATAATTGTACCTATTTTTATAGTAAACACAAACCGTTTCATATTTGATTTGCTTGTATTGTTGTTTCATGCAATACTGAGGTAAATAAAGGATGAAATATTTGTTGAATGAGTATCTTTTTCTCTTGACCTGGGATCGTTTTTCATTTCTCTGAACACAGGAAGAAGCGGTGGAGGTTTGTCAGGTTTTGTGTCTTGTAGCGGTACAGCAAAGGCCTGGTCGTGGGCTCATGTCGGTCAAGGTTCAGTACCGATCCTGCTGGATGCTGTGAAGAGTACCGGCAATGACATCCTTCTGGATCAGCGTTCCCATGGCGACTGGGAGCAGCACAACGGTGACCACATGGAGGACGCCGCGGTCTCCTGCAGCCCTTACACGGGTACGCACAGACAAACCTCTAAATATATCTGTTGGGCATCAATAATCATCCCATGTTGCTGCATGTTTTTGTTTGTAGATATGCAATAGTAAAAATAACAGCATTGTGTCTATAAACTATGATCATAAACATAAAATCAAAAGTAGATGTAAAAAAAATATGAAAAGTGATCTTTATATCACCACATTTTTAAATACTAAACTTATAAATAAACTCTATAAAATACCTCAAAACATTGAAACTTAGTGTTCTTAAATATAATTTAAAAAATGTAATGCCAACATATACAGTACACGAATACTTCTTTTTCAACGATTTTTCCTCATCCTAACTTTTCTGGAGCCTCCAATGCTGATTTCAAACCATACGCAACAAAAAGTCAAACATTATTCAAGTAAAAATGAAAAAAAGCCACAAAAAAATCTGACAATTTGGTAAGAAAAAAGGTCTTTCCAAGAATTTAATTTTAAGAAGAAAATTCTAGCCAATAAAAAAACTTCCTTGATAAGATTACTCTTCTTTCTTATGACCAAATATCTAAGCAGACTTGAAGTTGTTCTGCACTTCCAGGGGTCATGCAGAGGTCGTCACAGATGAGTTATTTGGCAAAGGCTGATTCTCCTGGACGACGTCCACTGTAAAGGATCAGAGACCTCCCCTCTGGATGTCGTCACGGGATCCCGGGACGGACCGACTGCTCCCACAGTGAAGACGTTGGGGTTCGCTGCAGAGGGAGATCCAGTCAGGAGAACAAGGAGGTCTTCAGTTTCTGCAGGTGTGAACTTCAGGATTAAAACTCTAATGCGAACTAATCTAATCCTAAACACTGAAAAAACTGGAAAAGTGAGGTTGTTTGTTTAATATGAACAAATTATGTTTACCTTCGAAACATGTTACAATCTTGAAGATCACACTTGATTTCTAGCAGTATTACATCTTTTTATTACGACAAAGTTTTAGGGCCACCAAAAAAAAGTCATATTATGAGATTCTAGATTAGATTTACAAGAAAAAAACTCGTAAATTTACGAGAAAAAAAACAAACTTTTACAAGATTAAAGTGAAAGTGAGCATACAGAGCAGCAAGTGAACGCCACGCAGCAGAGCACACCGACTAAACTCAATAAAACAGGTCAGCTGAATGTTTATTGATAACGTTCCAAATGTTTGGCAGCTCATTTGTTTGATTTACAATAATTTATTGTTTTATGTATTGATGGGTGTTTTGCAGGATCTCTTCATCCCGATGAAGCCATCGGTGTCCCTGCAGCTTTCCACTTCAATCCTTTCTTCCTCCACCAAAGACAAGATCTTTATGTTTATTCAAAATTCTGTTTATTGTCTATCTATTGTCATTCCACACATAGTATTTGCAGAGAAATACACAAGTGAGACGAGATGTTTTTTCTCACTAGCATGACAGAGCAAAGAAGCAGCAACAATAAAAATGGCAATAAAATAACAGTCCAAGAATAAAAGAAATAGCAAAAAATAAGATAAATACAACATTACATGAGTGAAACAAAATAAAATAAAATAATGTGAAACTTCCATATGATTTTGAGTCGTCAAATAAAGCTTCACAAAAGGCTCCGAATATTTCTGCCTCAAGCTAGGCTCTGATAAACGGAAAACGTTGTTTTTTTCCTTGTTAATCTATGACTTTTTTCTCGTATGTTTACGAGATTTTAATCCTCGTAAATGTATGACTTAACATCTCGTAAATTAACATTTATGACTTTCTTTAGTAAATTTACGACTTAAGAGTCGTAAACTGGCCCTAAAACTCCGTCGTAATATATTTAAATCATGTTGATAAAAAATGAAATACGATTCATTTCATTCATATGATTTACGTTTTGGCCTTTGCCCCTTAATTTTGGACTGGTAAACCCCGTTATTGGAGAAGCATTCCAGGAGGAGAAACGTTGCAGTCAGCCATTTTGGAGAAGCTGCAAGCACCTGCTGGCTGGAGGAACTTGTGAAAGGTAAGTTGAATTTACTCTAACAACTTAATTAAGGGAAGTGGTAGACGTCATATTTCTTAATGTTGTTAGTTTTCACGGGGAAAAGCGTTTTAGTTCACTTTTTTTTATCGTAGTCATCAAGGTTAAGGCCATGCGCACCACTTTTACCATATTTGCCCCTGCCGGCCGCAGCCCTCCCCTCGACGACTAGTTTAGGGAAGTGGGAGACGTCATATTTATTAAAAATGTTGTAAGTTTTCACGGGGAAGAGCGTTTTAGTTCACTTTTTTTTTCTGTCGTAGTCATCAAGATTAAGGCTAGTATGCGCACCACTTTTGCCAGATTTGCCCCTGCCGTCCGCAGCCCTCCGCTCGACAACAGGTAGCACCCTAGGCATATTTTTTGCTAGCGCAAAAAAAGTTTTTGAAAGCAATAAATAAATATATATATATCTATATATAGATCTATATCTATATATAAAATCAAAGCAGAATAAAATATTATTGAAAAGCAAATATTTAATATTTTCACTTGCAACTTTAACTTAGAAAGTATGTGTGCGACTTAAAACGTTTTGTGTGCAACGTGGTGGCAGAAATATCACTCCATGTTTTACACCCTCTCTGTATAGTAAACGCGCGAAGAAAGCACGCGGGGGTGGGGTGACCAACTTGCAGCTGCAGATGACGTGAACAGGTGTCTGACCCTGAGAGGGAAAGCAGCAGAGGGGCGGGGCTTAGTCATCCCACATGACTACAGACCCTAAAATACACATTGCTGCCTCCAAGTTAGATGATTGTTTTTTATTTATAAGATTGTGTTTTAATGGGTTTACTTGGTTATTTAAAGAAATAAGAGGAAAAAATATGGGAACGAATCTGTGCTAAAGTGAAGTTGTTTAAGTCTAGGGACCACAAGCTACAAATTTCTAAGGTCCAGAGATACATTTTGGTTTTCACAAATGATAAGAGTTTCCAATTATGAACACAGAAACAAAAAAGTAGCCCAATAGACTTAAAATTGAGCAAGTTATTAATATTTTACGTCAAGCTGATTGCCTTGTTTTGCGGCTAGAAAACAATGGGAAAACTTGGTAATCACAGCTAGACACATCAAGGATTTTCGTCTCTTTTAATACCACATCTTCCCTCTCTGTGCTCTAAATCAGTGTTTTTCAACCAGTGTGCTGCGGCACACTAGTGTGCCGTGGGAGATGGTCAAGTGCGCCATGGAGAAATTGCCCTCATTCACTGATCTAAAAACATTTTCCATCTCCAGGAAATCAGCTCTTTGTTCATCCAAACAGGCCCTGATAAGCCCTGAGTAGTTAGGAATATAAAAGATCTTAAAATTACTTTTTCTTTGTGTTTATTTAATTCTATTAAAGACATTTTGATAAGAATCACGGTACCGCGATTTAGCTGCAGCTATAACTGTGTAAGTCCCGCCCCTTTAACTGTCTCTGCCAATCATTCTTCAAGACTTAATCACATGTCATCAGTCTGACCAATCAGAAGTGGTTAAAGTCTTCACTTCCTTGTTCTTAATTCTGCTGATAAAGTCGCTCAGTTCTAACAAAAATACCAGCTAAAGCTCGTCTTTAGCTGGTGGTTCATCTCTTAGAAAAAAACAGCCGCAACTTCCTGCTTTTTCTGCCACAATTATCACAAAAATCCACGTGAGATTGCGGGGGAGGGGGGGCTGTCGATCAATACAGACCATGAATTTCTGCTTTTTTTTTTTTTTGGGATGCTGGTGTGCCGCGGGATTTTTGTCAGGGTTAAAGTGTGCCGTGGCTCAAAAAAGGTTGAAAAACACTGCTCTAAATACCATCAATTTGTAACACGACATGGTAAAAGTGATTCTGAAGGTTTTAATAGTTTTTAGAGAAATGTTCATTTAATGTTATACCATGGTCCAGGTGAATACTCGATTCTGATTGGCTGCTGGGTATGCTTTAAGTAAGGGTTAATGGCCGACGAAGTATGCATTATCACTTTTTAACGCACGGCGTGGAAGCCTGAACCGTCCGACGCGAAGCGGTTAATGCATACTTTGTCGGCCATTAACCCTTAGTTATTCTACAACGTATCAGAGCCTTTTGGAGTAAACATTGAACAAAACAAACAAACTGTATGTCCAAAATGAATGCATATTTTAAAAGTAAATGATGTATTCCTTTCTAGAAATGTTGCCAAAATAAAAATTAGTCCTCAAAATATCTTGTTTTGTGGGATTGTGTTTTGTGACTGCTCCCACAGTGAAGACGTTGGGGTTCGCTGCAGAGGGAGATCCAGTCAGGAGAACAAGGAGGTGTCGGTCATTTCACCTTCCACAGGTGTGTACTTCAGGATTAAAACTCTATCAAAAAATGGGATTCTTGAAGGTAAACTGTGTTTTTACTGAAAAGAATTCCAGATCAGACATGAATATGAATTAGGTTTATTTCTGCAGCTGGTGGGTGGCAGCAGCAGGAAAGAAGGGCGAGTTGAGGTTTATTTCCATGGAGACTGGGAGGCACTCTGGTTGGAACGACCTGAACGTGGCTGTGATGTGCAGACAACTGGGACACAGGTTTGTGTAAACATGGAGAGCTCAGGGAAAAACATTTCAAGAATGACTCGTGTCTCCCATGCCTCCTCCTCAGTGGCAGAGGACTACAGCAGGAGGCTTTGGTCAGGGGAAAGGACCCCTCCACCTGGACCAGCTGAGGTGCACAGGGAAGGAGGAGTTCCTGGGGGAGTGCCCCTCTCTGGGGCGGAACATCCAGGGCTGCAGAGGCAGGGGTGAAGTGTGATGCTAAACCCCACGAGGTCTTAGCAGGTGTCAGTGGGGCTTCAGTCTCAGAGGGAGGGCGAGGGGCCCCTCTGCAGCAGCACACTGATCAGCCCCTGCTGGAAGCTGACATCTGCGTTCTGCTTCAGGAGGTAAATCCCACGCTTCCTTCTGTATCAGTTATGGGAAAAAGCTGCTCACTCAGACTCAGCTCCTTATTAATTTATGTTTTTAACCCGAACCTCGTCCTGCAGGTTTAGCAGCGATCCCACCATCCATGTGGTGAGAGTCAGGGCCTTGGAGCAAATGCTGACACCTGAGCGGCTGGTGCTTGACAGGAAGTTCAGGGGACAGAGCGGCGGTCACGACCTGCTTCACGACTTGCTGAAGCTGCCTAGCACCAAGGGTCACTGTCTGACCTTTGACCCCAACACCAACGCAGCCTGTCTCCCCAGTACTGATGGGGCAGAAGAAGGAAGAAGCAGGTAGGTTACCTGTTTCTTGTGTTGTCATGGTTACCACTGGATGGGCAGGACCAGGTAAGAATATGACAATTTAGTGAAAAATAACACAAACTCTTATTTTTCTTTAAACTGAAAATTAATTTAAACAAACCCCACCAAGATAAGGTTCAAAATGATTGAAATGATCAGTTTTTGCATAAAAATATGTCATAGCATATGTTTGAAACAAAGAAAAAATAACAATGCCTTATGAAATATGTATAAAATATAAATTAATTAACAGAAAGCACCAATTCGTTTATATTTTCTTTTAACTGAAAATGAATAATAAACCACCAAGATAAAGTTCAAAACTATTGAAATGATCAGTTTTTTGCATAAATATATCAAAGCATTTTTTTAAAGATTAATAATAATATATTTTATTTAAAAGCGCCTTTCAGAACACCCAAGGACACTGTACAGATTGAAAGAAAACACAATAAAATCACAACATGTTGAAGACAATAAACAAGTTAAAACAATTTATAAAATCAGTTACAAGATGAAAAATTGTGATCAGGGAAAGCAGATTTCAGTCTGGATTTAAAAATTGGAGTCGATGTCACAAAGGTCTGAGGGGGAGAGAGTTCCAGAGTTTGGGAGCAGAGTGGCTGAAGGCACGGCTCCCCACGGTGACCATACGGGCGGAGGGGCGGAAAGCTGAAGGGAAGGAGAGCAGCAGGTCAGGGTGGAGGTGGGACTGCTGGGGGAGAATTCTGCAAAGACAGACAAAGTCCAGATCAGAGGAGTTTCTACCAAAGTATGAAGAGAAAAATCAATGATTTCTATCGCTAGAGGAGACATCACGTGATTCCTCATGGGAGGAGACAATGAGTTATATCGCTAGAGGAGACCTGGGAAGCCTGGCCGACGGTGGCGGAGGGCGACGCCATCTTGGTAAGGTCGACGGCGCCCACATGACGATGATTTCTATAGCCTTTGGTGGCATCTAAGTAGCTTTTATATAAAATATATATATATATATTAGGGGTGTCACGATTTCGACTTTAAATCAAAATCGATCGAAATGAAGTCACAGTCTCGAACTTCCAATTAAAAAATGGAATCGTCGATACTGCCGCGCCCCCATGTTGCGTCCGGTTACTTGCCAAGCAGAAAAAAAAACACTTGTGTTGAAGTGCTGCGAGTCAACCTCCTCTAACAGCCGCTCAAAAGATAGCATGGCAACTGCAGATGCAGGAGACCCATCGACAGAACTCGAATCACGTCCCCTTTCACTGAAGTCGCTGGTGTGGAAGTATTTTGGATTTCCAGTGAGTTATGTTGAAAACTTTCGCGTTGAAAAAAAAAACCCAACAGTTTGCAAGCTGTGCTATGTGCGTGTAGCATATTATCTCACTGGCAGCATGACTAACATGTTAGGGCATCTCTGCAGGCACCACAAAAAGATAGATTTATCTGTGAAACCAGTGCTTCTCAAATAGTGGGGCGCGCCCAGATGCGATGCCAGGGGGGGGCGCGCAGTAGCAGCGGTTTAAGGCACAGGTGCGCAAATTTAACGGGGTCGGCGGTGACTTGGAAAAAAATCCGCGCCCCTGTTGTTTTCTTATTATCTGTTCTATCAGAGAGTTTGTAACAGCCTGAAACAGTGAACTGCCGTCCCTGCAGCGTCTCCTGTCACACGCGGCTGGCCTGTGTGAGAGAATGAAAGGGGAGGGGTGGTGAGATCCGGCTGAGAGTTGGAACGCGCATGCGGAGAGTTGCCCAGATCAGGATCATCGCGTGCCTTTAGATTACTTGGCTCATGCTAATAACACCATTCTTTATTAACTATTGTAGACATTTTGATGATGTCTTTATTTTCCATCAATGTATTCCTTGCCTGCCTGTAGTTTATTTGGTGTCAGTATTTCAGATAAAGACAGCAGGTAATTCAGGAAAGCAGCTGCACTTTATGAGATCATAAATAAGCAATCCATCATTTAGAGAAAAAAAATCAGCACAATGTTTTTATCTGTTTCTTCAGATGAAAAACTTTAAATATATTGGTGCTACTGTGTTAATGTTTCAGATAAATTTAAATTTAATATTATTTATGGATTGAAATATTTTTCTCCGCTTCAAATGGTTCAGTTGGTCAAAATGTTTCTAGTTTAAATAAGAACTGACAGATTTTTTTATTTTAAGCTTTTCTTCTGTTTTAGACTGGAACAGGGTTTCTGTGTGGCAAAATAAATGTTATATTTGTTGAAAGTATTTTTTTTATTGTTAAAAGATACAATTTTAGTTATACTTACACAATTTTTATAGATACTAACCTAATACATTGTCTCCGGGCGAGTGTGTTCGGCGTGCGTGTGTGGTGGTGGGGGTGAGGTAAGGGGGGGGGGGGGGGCGGGGGCGAGAAACCTTTTCTTTTTCCTAGGGGGGTCTTGCAAAAAATAATTGAGAAGCACTGTGTTAAACCAACAACTACACAAACTACTCTTCCGTCTTCATTTGGAATTAAACTTCCAAGCAACTCAACTGTGCAAATGCAATTATGCGTGCGGTAGGAGTATTCATAGCCGCGGACATGCGACCTTATTCGGTGGTGGAAAACTCCGGTTTTAGGCATTTAATTAGCGTGCTAGAGCCACGCAACGAAATCCCAAGTATAACGCATCTCACAGCTACGGTGATTCCCTCCATGTGCAATAATGTAAAAGAGAAAGTTATTGAAGTTCTCTTTCCATATTCCTCTTTAAGAAGAACTTAAAACTGCAAAATTGTTACAGTTGTCTTGTGTTGTTTTATTATAAAAAATGTTAATGTTTTTGACAACTCAAAGAGAAGCTCTAAACAACATATCCATCTTTAGGAAGAAGATGAAAGAATGAAAAAATACAGTCATCATTCTCAGGGGATAAGAAGTAGTTATGAGTGTGGTATATGTTCATCTGTTCGGAAATAGCTTAAGACACTTAATTGTTGAGAGACTATGGACATGTCTGTTTTATTGTTTTTGTTTGTTTTGTTGTAAACTTGAATGTCATCTTTTGTGAAGAAGACTGCACTTACAAAAGAGATCTTTTAAAAGAGATGGCAGTTTATTTTAAGCTTTCAATTGACTAAAGATATAAGTTATTGTTACATTGTGTTGTTAATAAAAGTTTTAAATTTGACCATGTAGTGTGGTACATTGCAAACAGAGGTCAGATATTATATTGCATGAAAGTCTAGTTTGAAAAATGACAATCTGGGCTTTAAAACGAATAAATGTAAAAATCGAGAATCGAATCGAACCACGACCTTAGAATGGAAAATGCAATCGAATCGAGGATTTGGAGAATCGTGACACCCCTAATATATATATATATATGTCCTTCGATACCAATATTCAACAGCAACGAAACCTACTCAGATCTCAGTACTTCTAAACATCTAATATCAACTGCCTCATATGATGGAAATTTAAAATACTCTTTAAACTTGAAGCTATCTTTATAACTACTATCTTTACACAGATTTAAATATATTGGGGTTTTTTTTCTTTGGTTTTGATAATTTTTGCTTAAAGAATATAAAATACAAAGACTGTCATAAAAATGTAAAATATCATATCAATCCCATGGAAAAAAAAAATTTTTCAGCTTATGTCAGTCTGTTCTGTTATGAGTGAAAGTTATAGTGTTTAATGAATGTGTTTTAAATCTTCTGTTAATGGACGTTTTTGGAGACCTCTAGCGGTCGCGCCAGGTACTGTTAATCAACACAATAAAGATTTGAATAATCTTTATTAAAAAGTGAACATGTAGAAACGAATGAAGCCCCTGCAGCATTAAAAGAAAAAATTATAATAATTACTTGTCAAATTTTATGCCTTCCTCCTTCGTGGACTAATTTCTTCGATTTTTGGCAGTGGAAACCCACACAATGGACTGGCATTTTGCAAAAAATGTGTTCACATGCATGCACTGCGGCAGTGACTTGACCTCACCAAGATGGCGGTGCCCTCCTCCCATGAGGAACCATGTGATGTCTCCTCTAGTGATAGAACTCATTGAGAAAAATCACACAAACAGAAATTGTAAGACCCTTTTTTTCCTCGGTTCTCAGGAGGATGTTACACTCTTATGTTACAACTTACAAAGTTGATTTTACATGATAAAGGCTCATTAAGGAGCACATCTGTGTCTTTGAAAGCACTAGTATACTCCTGTTAACACATCATCAGAGACTTAACATAGACATCAATAATTTAAAATGAATGTTTACATGACGCATTTTTATTCTGATCTTCATTCCAATTACTTTTGTCCAGGTAAACGCAGCTGAGGCATCAACATCCCATCACCACAGCCAGCCTTCAGCTCAGTGAACAGAGGGTCAGGCACTTACCTCCAGAAACATAATATGGACACCACTGCTGGTGTTGTGGCATCCTCAATATCTGGGATTATATTCCTACTTCTAATAAGGAGGAAGAAGCACCCTTGACTGGGGGGGGGGTGATAATCTATGAGAGCAATGGACACAAATCCATTTTCCTGTTGTTCAATTTTGATAGCTATTACTACACTTATTTATTATATATATTTAATATTATCTTATTATAATCTGAATGTCAGAATCCAGCTTCTGCTCAGATAAACATCACTCATCATATTTACCAGCGGCCCCCCCGAGAATTCTTCCTAAAAGAAAAGAGGGAGAAGCTGCAGTGAGTAAGTTCTGAACGGTCCTCACAGACACACTGACCAAACCACAGTGGGAGCTCACGGTAGTGAAGGCGCTGTGCTGTATTCTGTTTTGTCTGAGGGACCGTCTCCCCCTCACTATCCCCATAGTGACATGCATGCAGGGAGGATTGCCCAATGCCAGGACTGCTTGGCCTGGCCGCACAGCTGGGGAGCTGCAGAGTTGCAGGATGGGCAGCTTCATCTGTGGAAGACGATGAAGACAATGCAGATCTGAGCAGATCCTAGACACAGCTCCCACTCCCTCAGTAAAGCCCAGAACATCAGCAGAGACAGCTTCCACCTCGGATATCACCTCTACTGCCCTCTAGGTGGCGACACAGATCCTTTTCAAACAAGAACAAAGAGACAGCTTTCCTTCCCCAGAGTGGTCTCAGCCCATGACTGTATGAGAGAACTGGACTTCGTGACCCCTCCCTTTGCGTTCCAAACAGGAAGAGCTCACATTGTCACCGATGAATTAATGTGGATTAGGGCGATGTTGACCTCCTCATCCACACGTCTGATGGTGGCATCAAATCTATATCCACTTTTCAGCTCCACCTGGAAATCAGTGAGGACACAATCAGACCTATTTCCTGCTCTTCAAACTATGACAAATTGAAGTTTTAGTAAAACTACGTTGCTGTCGCTCACCTGCACTCTGCAGCCCCCCCGGACGACTTGGGCAGTGGTGATAATATCACCATCATCTGTTATGATGAACCCAGTCCTTGTGGTCCAAAGCACCTTCCTCCTGAAGAATAGAGGTCTAAAGAGAGACGAAGGGGACAGCAGACCTAAGAACAATATTTGAAAATAAAGAATTAGTTATTTTTCACAGCTGCAGTTTTGCATATGTATGACAACCATATTGACAAGCGGCCCCCCTGAGAATCCTCCCTAGAAGAGAAGAGGGAGAAGCTGCAGTGAGTAAGTTCTGAACGATCCTGACCAAACCACAGTGGGAGCTCACGGTAGTGAAGGCGCTGTGCACGATGACACTGATGCTTCCATGCAATCTTCTCCCGCTCACCATCCCCATTGTTACGGTCCATATGTAGGGTGGAGGGTTCCCGAAGGCCAGGACCGTCTCCCCTAGCCGCACAGCAGCAGAGCTGCCAAAGTGCAAGATGGGCAGGGGAATCTGTGGGAGGGCGATGAAGACAACGCAGATTTGAGCAGATTCTTGACACCACCTACTACATCAGAGAAGATCTCTGCTTGGTTTATATAAAGCGCCCACTCCCTCAGTAAAGGCCAGAACATCACCAGAGACAAACATGTCAGGACGAATTGACATTTTAGTAACCTCTGGAACACACGTACAAACACCACTGCTGGCATTATGCCATCCACAATGTCTGTAACATCCTTGTTCCAGCAGATCAAGGGCTTACTGGGGTGGGGGGGACAATCTATGAGAGCATTATTGATTATATCACAGTCATCCGTGATTATGAATCCTGTGCGATTATATCCCTACTTCTAAAAAGGAGGAAGGAGCTCCCTTGACTGGGGTGGGTGGGGGAATGAATATCTATGATCTTATTATTTATTATTATCATTATGTATTAATATTGATTTATTATGTATTTATTGTTATATATTATTGTTAACTTGCTATTGATTTATTTGTGATTAATAATATTATTGACATATTGAGTTATTCTTGGGCTTTGCTACATCATTTAAATTACATGTCAAAGAGATCTAAGACTTCTAAATGTTTATAAATTATTTTTTAAAATTCTTTGTATAACATTTTTATTTTTAAGAAGTCCTGCAACTATGCATTTTTCATTAAAGTTTAAGCTTTTAAGTCTGACTGTTTCTCTTATTTAACAACAACAAATTGTGTGTACATAATATATTATTTAAGTAATTATATCTATGTATAAATATATATAAAAGCTACTTAGATGCCACCAAAGGCTATAGAAACCATTGTCATTTGGACGCCGACGGCCTCACCAAGATGTCTTTGCTCTCGGCCAGGCTTCCCAAGCGGGCGTGTCTCCTCTGGTGATAGAACTCATTGAGATAAATCCACAAAAACAGAAATTGTAAGACACTTTTTTTCCTCTGTTCTCAGGAGGATGTTACACACAAAAAGTTAATTTTACATGATAAAGGCTCCATAAAGAGCTCATCTGTGTCTCTGAAAGTACTAGTATACTTCTGTTAACACATCATCAGAGACTTAACATAAAGATCAATCATTTAGTAAATAGAAATCCCATTTGGTAACAAAAAATAACAAATTTAGAAATATTCCTGTTTTCAAAACTTTAACAACTTTGCAAAATGAAACTATATCCAGTATCTGGTTCTAAATCTCTGACACAAACTGAACTTATGTAAGGCATGAGAAATAAAAGGTGTTTATTTTGCATTCTTAATCATCCTTTGTAAATGGATGCCAACACCTTTCACCCCAATACTCAAAAAACCAGGATTAGAGCCCTCAAACCACAACAATTTCCGCCCCATTTCTAATCTTCCATTCATCTCTAAAATACTTGAAAAAACTGTTGCAGAACAACTCCGCATACATCTATCACAGAATAACCTATATGAACAATTCCAGTCCGGCTTCCGTCCCCTTCACAGCACAGAAACGGCTCTCCTAAAAATCTCCAATGATCTCCTCCTTGCTGCTGACTCTGGGCTACTCTCCATTCTCCTACTTGATTTAAGCTCAGCCTTCGATACAATCTCCCATACCATCCTCCTAGACAGACTGTCCGCCATAGGTATCAGAAACATACCTCTCAACTGGTTTCACTCTTACCTCTCTGGTCGCACCCAATTTATTCAATTAAAACAGTTCACTTCCCATACAGTTCCTGTCACTACAGGTGTTCCCCAGGGCTCCGTCCTGGGAACCCTGCTATTTATCATCTACCTTCTCCCTCTTGGTCAAATCCTCCGTAAATACAAGATTCACTTCCATTGTTATGCAGACGATACTCAGCTCTACATCTCCACCAAGCCAAATTCCTCTCTACCTCCCACTTCCCTCACTGACTGCCTTCTTGCAATAAAATCCTGGTTCACTACTAATTTCTTAAAACTAAACAACGATAAAACTGAACTTCTCCTGATCGGCACCAAATCCGTTATTAACAGCATCCAGAACTTCTCAATTCCCTTTGAAACCTCCTCCATTTCCCCCTCCCCTCAGGTTAAGAGTCTGGGTGTCTTCCTGGACAGCACCCTCTCCTTCACTTCTCACATCAATAGCATCACCCGGTCTGCCTATTTCCACCTTCGCAGCATCCGTCGTCTTCGCCCTTCCCTCAGTCCGCATTCCACAGCCGTTCTGGTGCACAGTCTTGTCACTTCCCGTCTGGATTATTGAAACTCCCTTCTTTTTGGTTTACCACAAAAAACTCTACGAAAACTACAGTATGTTCAGAACTCAGCTGCCAGAATTGTCTCTCAAACACCTTCCTCCCAACACATCACGCCTGTTCTGCAGCAGCTCCACTGGCTACCAATCACACACCGGATTACATACAAAATACTTATTCTGACTTTTAAATCCATCCACAACCTTGCTCCATCATATTTATCAGATCTTGTTCATGTGGCCATTCCCACCCGTACCCTCAGATCCTCCTCCTCCCTTCATCTGGATGTCCCCACTGCTCGCCTTGTCACTATGGGGGGCAGAGCATTCAGCTGCTCTGACCCCCGGCTCTGGAACTCTCTGCCTCCGGACCTCAGAAACATCGGGTCTATCTCACAATTCGCCAAAAAACTGAAAACTCATCTTTTCCAACTCGCCTATTCCCTCCGATGATTTCCTATTTCTGGCCTATTTATATGTATATTTTATTGTGCATTTGATTGCTTTTATTTTATTTTTATTTTCACTTTTATGTACGGCGACCTTGGGTTCCTTGAAAGGCGCCTAACAAATAAAATTTATTATTATTATTATTACAGGGAGGCTTTGTAGTCTTTAATGCAGCTGACCTTATTGTCCAATTTGATGGCCAGAGTACTCTATTGGTCAGAATGAGTCAGCACTATCAGAACAAAGTCAGTGGGATGTGTGGGAACTTCAACGGAGATCCTTCAGATGATAAAGTGAAACCGAGTGGCACACTCGCCCAAAATGACACTGAGTTTGGACACAGCTGGAAGTCACCAAGCAGTCAGCCAGGGTGAGCTTCTGAACACAAGCATCATACCATCATACAGTGTTTTATTGGTGCTGGATCAGACTATACATCTGTAATTTTTCTCCAGATGTGGATCCACTGATGAAATAAATGAAGATGGACACTGTCGTTTTTCACAAGAATACTCTGAACTCTGCAGCATCATCACCAACACCAGTGGTCCATTCAGCGCCTGTCACCTGCACTCTGACCCACAGCCATTTTTCTCTTCCTGCGTCTATGATCTCTGTCTCTACTCTCCAGCCAATGGCATGCTGTGTTCTGCAGTTTCAGCCTATGAGAAAACTTGCACTGTTTTAGGCTTGAACATCCCAGAGTGGCGCCCTGCTTTACACTGTGGTATGGCTCTACTATTATGATGTGTCCTTATACCATATGCAGACAATAACACCTATCATTTTCTCAGCCTTGTCAGATCCCTGTGAACAGCTGAACTGTGCAGAACATGAGTGGTGCGGGAAGAAAAATGGAGAGTACGGCTGCTTCTGCGATGAGCACCATCATAGACCAAACAATGAGAGCTACGGTGAGGTCAATGGGTTGATCAGGGGAGAATTTTTACTGAACTTTAATGCCCAGCACTATTGTTCTATCAATGTCATCTGACAGCAGAAAACCTGATATGAAAATGTTCAGCTCTGACTGTTAACAGGCCAGCAGGTGGCGTCCCTGATCTAATGCTGAGCAGCTTTTTCTGGTGATTGCACCAAATAATGACAAGAATACTAGAGATGACACATCTCAGAGTTATGGTACTTTATAGCATCAGTATCTACAGAATGCAATCCTGCAGACTGTGCAGAATCAGAATATTTTATTATCATTATGCGGTGCACAACAAAATTGTTTTCAGCAGCTCTTTTTCAGTAAATAATTGCACATAGAAATTTAAAAGTGCAGCCAGAGCATTGTCAACAGAGTAGTGACAGGGGATTTATTAAGATCTAAAAGATCTAGACATCTAAAAGTATGAAAAACAGAAAGATACAGTATCAATGAACTCTGCATCCATATGTATCAATGGATTTTTTTATTTATTCTTTGTTTTTGTCTTCTGAGAATTGAACGGCCTCTGTTTTCTTTGGAACGATGACTTAAGAAAACGTTTAAACGCACCTCAGCCAATGAGGCAGGACAGTGGAATGAGTTTTTGTTTTATTGTAGTTGCCCAGGAATGCCACAGGAACAGTGATGTGTAACGCTGTATTAAACTCTTTTTTGCCCTCAGTGATCTCATGGAATAAATGCTCTCACAGAAATCCCTATATGGCTTTGCAAATTGAAGTGGTAAAACAATTTCTTTTTGTGTCTTTTGGTGTCAAACAGACTCGTCCATCACCTGTGAAAACAGCTCAGGGACCATGTCTGTGTCCCGCTGCCAGCTGTTTGAGGCCGGCTTTCACTCCAGTGCTCTCCATCTTAAAGATAGCTCCTGCAATGGAACTGTTCAGAATGGAAGACTTGTTTTCCACTTTGACAATGAGGGTCATCTTTGTGGAACCGTTCTCAGGGTAAAACTTATTGGCTAACCTGTTATCAAAACTGACTAAATGGGATTGCCTTCATTAATTCCCTTTTCATTTTAATGTCCAGAGCAATGGAACCCATTTCATGTATGAGAACACCATTCAGGGGGATGTGGATACTCATGGAAGTATCATAAGCCGTCAGAAGAACGTCCATTTGCTCTTCTGCTGTTCTTACCCTCTGTCCCAGGCCCTGTCTATGGATGTGGGCATAAACCCTCTGGAGAGGTGATTGTACTGTCTGCTTTTTATGTCCATTTAAGAGACTGTTCACCCATCATCAGAACATGCTGAATCCATTTCGGGGTCACAGGGTTGCTGGAGCCATTTGATAGACACTTTTAGATTCTCTACAACATTTGATGTCATTTGATTTGAAGCTCTCTTTTGCCGTCTCTTTTACAGTGTAGTGAGGAAGAAGCTTCCAGTTGGTGTTGGTGTGTATCACATGAGGATGACCCCCTATCAGGACGCAGCCTTCCGCTTCCCCTTCACCTCTAATACAAACATAGAAATGGTGGTAGATGAAAGGCTTTACATTGAGGTGCGGACTGAAGGTGTGGATCAACAACAGATTTCCACTGTTCTGGACTCATGTTGGGCGACACCAGTCAACATTGCAAAATACCCTGTTCGTTGGGATCTCATTGCTGAAGAGTAAAGAATGACTTTTTTATCTTCACCAACTATCTTAAACATCTCGTCTGTGTATCAATCTTGTTTACTTTTTCTATCTTTTTTATTACAGGTGTCCCAATCCAGATGATGGTACAGTTGAGCTGGTACAGAATGGCATCTCCACAGTGGCTCGTTTCTCCTTCAAGATGTTCACCTTTACCAACTTCTCATCCATTTTCATTCACTGTAATGTCCACTTGTGTCTGTTGAGACACAACAACTGCACAGCTGTAAGTAAAACCTGTCAAAGAGAGACAGTATGCATTCTGCTGCTGAGAAACTAAACACTTTCTTCCTGCAGCATTGTTATCCTGGTCACCCCACGCGTTTCAGGAGGGACTTGTCCTATCATGACTCTTCAGCCATCTCAGTTGGACCACTTCATCTGAACCCACGTAGCTTAGGTAGAACACCTTGATCACCTTCCTATTGTAGATCAGGAGGAGCTTGACTTAACTTCTTTGTTTACAGGAAGGATCCAGAGCAGCAGTGCTCCAGGATAGATGACATCTGTCTTCACCCTGATCATTGTTTTGCTGACTGTCAAAATTCTGATCCAATGAGTTTAAAGAGAGCTGATGTGTTTACCAGCTCCCTTCTTAAATGTTCATTTAGGTTTTTCATTTGGGTTTGTTTTGCGTTAGCAATCAGGTGTTAGTAATAGCCTTGCATACGGAGGTAGGCTCTTTGTACTACACACTGGGGTCATAAGTAACTTACTGTGAATTTGAAGCTACTCATGAATAAACTCAAGCAATGGGCTGATGGGATACGATGGCTTTAGTGGGGTGTAAACTGTTTTGGTGTATTGAAAATTTACGATAACTACTGTGTCTGTCAGTCAAAAAGCCTGTCAGTAAAGAAATCATCCTATGGTTATCTTAATTATCAAAGTATTTTACTTTAATAAATATAAATTACTTGTCTTTATTTTCAGATTTTCAGTTTAATAAAAATGCATCATTAATAGTATAACAACAGTATTGTTACAATAATATTAGTCCAGATTTTGAACTTGGAAGCTATACTTAAAGCTTAAGATACTATTTTTCTATTCTTCTATTAGACTTTTGTTTTCATTGTGGGCTGGAAGAGGATGACACTTGGATTGTTAATCAATATAAAATATAATAATAAATATGCTGCACAAAAGTCCAACATCTGCATTGAAGCCCTGATACATTTGTTCATCCAAACAGACATAATTTGTGAAAAAAAGAATAACCACCTTCTCTGTTTTATTAAAAATGGAAGTGTAATATTTATTAAAGCTTCATCTGCAAGAGACTCTTGAAAATGATGTTTTCAAACATGCAATATTAACAGTTCCCAAAATAAAACATTGTTCAGAGACAAAGTTGTGCATTGGCCTTTGTTATTGAAATTACATCCATACCTTTACAAGAAAACTCACACCTAGCTTCAACTGAACCCTGCTATAGAGAGCAGAAGAGTTTTTATGCTCTCCAAAACATTTCCATTATATGTTTGACATTTTCCCATTGTAACTGTTGTGCAGATTTTAATGATACATTGATTCAATTATAAAATGATGGAATATTTTATATTTCTACTGTACTATGTACAGAATGGTGTTGCAGTCTGTCCCACCACACCATGTAGACCACAGGGACATGCAGCAAGGGAAGACAGGTGAGGTCATCATCCCCACCTGCCACCATAAAAAGTAAACTAATGTTAAAAAATAATGTGTTATAAATGTAATTTGCCTTATTCTAATACAGTTTATTATTTTTATCTTCAAAATTGCTTTAACTTGTCATTCGTTTACAACACAGGCTGCAATGAGAGGCAGTGCCTCACAGCAGATTGTGAAATTCTGTGCAAACTGGGTTGAATCATTGACCGTATGCGTAAACTGGACTGAGGGAGCTCTCCCCTTCGAGTTCTAAATAGGAAGTACCCAGTGGCACCAAGAAGCCAAAATCCCATAGAATTCTACTGAAGCTTACTGCTATTATGGTACTCAGCCATTGTGTTTGTCAGAATAACTATTTTAGTTCTGTCACACTTCCTCAGTCCATTTTCTTTAAACAGTCAATGGGCTGAATGTGTGACTTTGGTTTACTCTGTGTATGCTAATAATCTAATTCTTTATTTACGTTAGTTGCTTGTGTGTTTTGTTCTCTTTTTATTCTGTCATGTTTTGAGTTTGTTTCCTGTTTTATTTCGAAAGGTTTGCTGTTTTGTTGTTGTTTCCAGTTTTACTTTGGTCCCCATCTGCCCTTTTTGTTGTCCCCTGTGTCTCGTTTGTCTCTATGTCATCCTCGCCAAGATGGCTGCTGCTACTACTGCCACTGTGTCTGTGTCTCCCTTGACAGCTTCAGAAAATACTGATACACAGATCACTTACCTCAAAAAGGATATCCAGAAACTCTCTGATGAGTTGAGGTCGAAAAATGATCTGTTGAACTCTTTGCTGGACATAGCGCATCAACAGTCCATGCATATTGCCCCACTGAAAACGGCCCTGGAAGATACAGTTCACTGGGACCCTGACATCTCGCCGCGGCCTTCCTTGAGCTCCACACCTAAACCGCTTTGGACTGAGGTGGTGTGCCGCCGGAAGAAAGCCTTGGACCGCGATGACCTCGTTCTTTCCAACCGTTTCAACGTCCTGTCAGGTCCAACATCTGATGACGTCCTGAAAGCGGCTCCTCCACTCCGCGGGAAAAACCCTCGCCCGGTCGCTTCTCGGACTGAGAAAGAAGGCCACCCGGCATCTGGAGGCCCATCTTCCGCTAAACGCCGACAGCTCCTGAGAGACGCAGTGAGTCGACGCCCTGACACCCGCCGCGGGCAGAACGAAATCCATGTCACCTCGGGATCCAAATAATGCGGGCTCTTCATCTGCGGTTGCGATCGGGGCGTCGGGTCCAGGGTTGGCGGCGTCCCCCCCTGCGACAGGTGTCGCGGCCTCCACCGTCACCTCTCCTCTTCCTGGTGTCTCACCTGCCTCAGCGGCCGCTACTCCTCGCCCACCAGGTGTATCGCCAACTCCCGCTTGTCCTCCTGCGGCGACGGGCCCGCTTACTTCGGCGGCCAGATCTGGCGGCAGTGGTGATCGCGCTGGCTCCTCCTTCCCAGGAGGTTCATCGGACACCTGCACGGCGCGGAGCTTGCATGTTGTGGGTGTTTCGGCCGCTGATAGCTCTCCTTCTCCCAGTTTGGCATTGAGCCATCATCCATCCGCCCCGGCCCCAGCCCAGTGTGTTCCCCCATCTTTTGCCTCACCTGCACCTATCTCTCAGCAGCATCCATTTTTCTATCCACAACCTTTGTTTGCCCCAACAACACTCTTGGTAGGAGACTCAATTATTAGGTATTGTAGATTTTTTAATGCAACCACGCATTGCTTTCCTGGTGCTACAGTGCCCACCTTACTGGATAAACTTCCTGGACTCTTACAAACTGCACCTCCTACAATAACCAGAATTATCATCCATATAGGAACCAATGACACTTCACACAGTCAGTCAGAGCTGACAAAGTTGGATTTTTTGGATTTGTTTACATTTTTAGTCTCTTGTGGGAAATCAGTTTTTATTTCCAGCCCTCTCCCCACACTAGGCCATGGAGCAGAGAGGTTTAGCAGGATTTTAGCGCTCACCAACTGGCTTAAACACTCTTCCCTCTGCTACAATTTTGGTTTTATTGACAATTCTTTTTTGGGATCGCTGTTCCTTCTACCAACGTGATGGTCTCCATATAAACCATCTGGGAACTAAATTTTTAACAGCAAACATAATTTATGCTGTTCAGTCCTACAATCAACTCCACCTTCCAAATGTGTCAGCAGCTCCCCCCCTTCTAAAAAGATCCCTGTCATCATCAGGCCTCGCTTTCAATACCAGCCTATTTCCAGAGGATCCTCTCTTCCCTGCCTCATCAGCCTCCCCCTGCAAACCATTACTGTGGATAGTACTCAGGATTCCCTATGTGGCACCACTGAACAGCACAAACCTTCAGTCCCTTGCAAAGAACAAACACGGTTTGCTCTTTTGAATGCACGATCAATCTCGAACAAAGCTCATTATCTGGGTGACTTGTTCACATCTGAAAATCTTGACTTCATGGCCATCACAGAGACTTGGCAGCAGGAGCAGGACTACTTCCATTTAAATGAACTATGTCCCCCTGACTGCTCTGTTTTTGGAACACCTCGGGTTGAACGGCGTGGAGGAGGCCTTGCGCTCATCCACCGTAATTCCTTCCATTGCAGGCAAATGAAGCCGGATCATTTCAACTCATTTGAGCTCCAAATGACTAAGGTTGGAAATTTAGACTTCTTTTATTGTATTTTAGTCTATCGTCCCCCTGGTTCTGCTAGAGAATTTTTAAATGAATTTTCTGAATTTTTATCTATTCTTATCAAATTTGAAAAGGTTTTAATTCTTGGTGATTTTAATTTGCATGTTGATGACCCATCTTGTAAAGTAGCTTCTGAATTTTTAACACTCACTGATTCTTTTAGCCTAAAGCAACATGTTTCTAGTCCCACACACAACAAAGGTCACACCTTAGATCTTGTTTTTTCCATTGGCCTAGATATACGGTCTCTGAATGTGGTGGATGTTCATGCGACTGACCATTTCTGTGTTTATTTTAACATATCCAGTCATGTGTCCAATAACTCCCATAAAGTGGTATCTCAAAGGCGTATTATAAATCAAACTGTTGTTGAACAGTTTTCAAAACTGTTTCATCTTAATCTTATTGATTATTGTGACAATGTAGAAATCCTTATCAATCATTTTAATGGTCATTGCCTGACTGTTTTGGATATAGTGACACCCATGAAGCTTAAAACTAAAACATCTTCCAACTCTCCTCATCCCTGGTTAAATGAAGAGATTGCTGCTTTCAGAAGAACATGTCGCCAGGTAGATCGCTTGTGGAAGTCCACTAACCTGGAAGTACATAGACTGCATTTAAAGGAGATGACTGGGACATTAAATAATATGATTAAGCTCGCCAGATCTAAGTATTTTTCTGACCTAGTACATATGAACAAGAGAAATCCCAAAGTTGTCTTTGATACCATTCAAAACATTGTTTCACCCTCAGCTCCACCTGTACCTGTTTACACCACTGACGATTGCAACAGATTTTTACAATATTTTGTAAATAAGGTGAATGAGCTCAAATTAAACCTAAAATCATGCAATGAGAATACCACTATTGTAGCCTCTTTAAACTACTCCTGGACTAACTTTTCTGCCATCTCAATAGACAATATCATGGTCGTATCAAAAAAGATGAAGCCATCCTCATGTCCCCTAGATATATTGCCATCATCTATGTTTTTTAAAGTTATCGACCTAATTGCCCCATTTCTTGTTAAAATTATTAATCTGTCTCTTTCCACTGGTACTGTCCCAAACTTCCTTAAACAGGCAGCGATAAGTCTCATCTTAAAAAAGCCCAACCTGGATCCATCACAATCCTCCAATTATAGGCCAATTTCAAAATTACCTATACTCTCAAAAGTCTTGGAGAAGATAGTGGCAGAACAGTTAACATCTTTTTTAAGCAACTATGAACTCTTCGATAAATACCAATCTGGTTTTAGAAAGATGCATTCCACGGAGACCACTTTACTTAAAGTTTCAAATGATATACAGATGGCTGCTGACTCTGGAAAGTATACAGTTTTGGTTCTTTTGGACTTATCCTCTGCATTTGACACTGTTGATCATAAAATACTGTTGGGCAGATTAGAAAATGAGTTTGGTATTGCTGGGTTTGTTTTAAAGTGGTTTACCTCCTACCTGACTAATAGAACATTCTCTGTCTACATAAATGGCATGCTTTCTGATACCGCTCCACTCCTACATGGTGTGCCCCAGGGATCTGTTTTAGGACCTCTTTTGTTTTTAATGTACATCTACCCTCTTGGAAAGCTTATGAATAACTTTAAAAATGTGTCATACCATTTCTATGCCGATGATATTCAGCTGTACTGCTCTTTCAATGACACAGAACTCCACAAACTTACAGAACTACTAGATTGCCTTGCTTGTGTTAAATCTTGGCTCACGAGTAACAGTCTTCAGCTAAACTCAGAAAAGACAGAAACACTAATAGTTGCCCCAGAAAACAAAATCCCAATAATTTCCCGGCATCTTGGTTCTTTGAGCTCCTCTGTACAGCCCTGTATCAGAAATCTTGGTGTATGGTTTGACCAGTCAATGTCTTTGGACCATCATTCCAGCCTTTTAATTAGAAACTGTTTTTATCATTTACGTAACATAGCAAAATTGCGGGCGTTCTTATGTAACTCAGTCTTAGAGATGGTTATCCATGCTTTTATTTCTTCTCGTTTAGATTATTGTAATTCTCTTTTTACTTGTTTTAATAAATCTGTTCTTAACCGTCTTCAGTTAGTTCAAAACACTGCTGCAAGGCTTTTAACAGGATCCGACAAAAGGGCACATATTACCCCCATTTTATCCTCCTTGCACTGGCTCCCAATCAAGTGGCGTATTGATTTTAAAATTCTAGTTTTAACCTATAGAGCTTTAAATGGACAGACCCCAAAATACTTATCAGACTTGCTCTGTCCCTACGCTTCCAGCCGTGCCCTCCGATCCTCAGATCAAAATCTTTTAAAGATTTTTAAGACAAAGTACAAAACCAGAGGTGACCGGTCGTTCCAGGGAATAGCCCCCAGACTCTGGAATGCCCTCCCTCTGTCCCTTCGTGTGGCCGACACCGTCGATTCTTTTAAAAGTCAACTGAAGACACTTTTATTCAAAAATGCTTTTAGCTGACTGGTTTTATTGTTACTTTTATTCTATGTTTATTTTTCTTCAATTTAGTTTTGCTTACATTATATTTAATTGATTGTTTTTCTGCTTTTACTGGGTTGTATATTGTTTATTGTTCAGCGCTTTGTGATTTTATCTGTGAAAGGCGCTATATAAATAAAACTTACTTACTTACTTACTATGTATTTAAGTCCTGTTTTTCCCTTCTTCCTGTGCTGGTCCATAGTCTGATGTTATTTTGATGTTCCCTAGTATTTCAAGTTTGCGTGCCTGCTCTGCAGTGGGGTTTTTGGTTTTTAGTTTTTGTTTTTTAAAGATGCTGTTATACCTGGAACCTCCTGCCTCCTCGTCTCTGCGCTTGGGTACTTCATCAACCCCCTTTGTGACAAATGTTCATTGTACACATTTTTATTACATTTCATTACTTTCCATATCATTTATACTGTTGTTTTTATTTGTCTATCGTCTATTTATGGTTTACATTGGACACAAAAACACATTGAAAACAGGGGAGGCATAATGTAGCTCTGCCATAGCAGACAGGACACTGGTGAGCTTTTCTTTGTTCTTTGAAGTACACACCTGCAGAAGGTGAGATGACCGACACCTCCTTGTTCTCCTGACTGGATCTCCCTCTGCAGCGAACACCAACGTCTTCACTGTGGGAGCAGTCGGTCCGTCCCGGGATCTCGTGATGACATCCAGAGGGGAGGTCTCTGATCCTTCAGTGGACGTCGTCCAGGAGAATCAGCCCGGCGCCTTTGCCAGATAACTCATCTGTGACGACCTCTGCATGACCCCTGGAAGTGCAGAACAACTTCAAGTCTGCTTAGATATTTAGCAGGAATAACTTGGTCATAAGAAAGAGAAGTAATCTTATCAAGGAAGTTTTTCAGGAGCAAAATTATAATCGTTCAATAAAATTTGTCTTATTGGCTAGAATGTTCTTCTTAAAATAAAAATCTTGGAAAGACTTTTTTTCTTACCAAGTTGTCAGATTTTTTTTCATTTTTACTTGAATTATTTTTTGACTTTTTATTGCGTGTGGTTAGAAATCAGCATTGGAGGCTCCAGAAAAGTTAGGATGAGGGAAAATGGTTGAAAAAGAACTATTTGTCTTCTGTATATGTTGGCATTACATTTCTTTTCTTATTTTTAAGAATTCCTATAGGAATAAGAGAACTGGGCTTAGTGACCCCTCCCCTTTGCGTTCCAAACAGGAAGTACCTGCTGGTCACAGCAAGCCAAGACCCCATTGATTTCTATAAAGAAATACCAATGGATTTATGTGGATGAGGGCGATGTTGGCCTCCTCATCCTTATTTTTGATGGTGGCATCAAACCGATCTCCACTCTTCAGCTCCACCTGGAAAACGGTGAGGACACAATGAGACCGTTTTACTAAGACGACGTTGCTGTCTCTCACCTGCACTCTGCAGCTCCCCTGGAAAACGTGGATGCAGGTTATGACATCCCCATCCCCAAGCAGCAGAGACAGAATCTAGGTTTACCCTGCGAGGCAGATCGATTCTCAGAGGAAGAGTGGAATCTAATTCCACTGTTCTGGGGAAAGCAGCAGTTCAAATCACAACACTTTAGCATAGTTGACTCATTTTATTACAGAAAGACTAACCAGAGGATTTAATTGTTAGACACAATTTTTTTATCATTTAACAATTTGGCAGCTGGAGTTTGGATTAGAATTAAACCAAAGTCACTTTCAAAGTTTTATCATAAATTTAGCAATTTCTTAAAACATTAGACACACAAATCTGTGCAACTTCCAAGCTTTCCAAACATTTTTACCTCATTGTGGCCTCTAATTTTCCCTTTCTTTGTTGTTTTTATTTCAACTTTCTTCCTGTGAAGCTCCAGAATTATTTTACAGGAAAAAAAAGGAGAAACTTTCAAAAATATATGAATTAAAATACACCTTTATTTTTATGAGAACTATGCAGTTTTGGAAAAAAGGCAAACCAATAATCAAACTACATGTCTTTTTTAAGGTACATGTTGTATTTTTAAGCATTATTTTTAAATATTTATTTGTTAACTTTTAATAAAATCTTTCCAAATTTTGTCTTAAAAAATATTATTTAAATAAAATTGTAAGCATTAATCAACATATTTAAAGTAATAAATATAAATTAATATATGTTTCTCTGTGCACTCAAGTTAACAAACCTGTGCTCATCTCTTGTCCTATAAGCTTGTAGGTCACGCCCTCCTGCACGGATTGACAGCCAGAAATTTCTTTTTTAAATACACCACACGTTGTAAAATTAGCTACTTATTTTTGGAAAAAAAAGTCTTTATTTAAATATTGTGAATAAAGGGGTTGTATCTTAACAATAAGCACCGTGAAGGAAGCTGTTTTATTGTAAAATCTCCAATTTAAGTGTTTAATTAAGACTCCTCTAAAATGTCATATCTGACAAACTTTGCTTTTTCTCCGCTACTTTTTTACAAAAAGCTCAAATGAAATTGAAAATGTATGTCAGGGTTTTTCAGAGCAGGTTTTTATTAAAAAACATTGACATAAAGAGAGATTTCCAATTTCTACACATTGAACAACCTTTCTATGTAACAGTTTGTTATTTTAGTGATTTAAAACTAAATAAAATACAGAAGGAAAAAGTCCTTCCTGCTTTATGATGATCTACAGAGATAAAACATGAAGGTGGAAGTAATGTGTTACAGTATATATATTTTTAAAAGGAATAGAATTGATCTGATCAGAAATGTTAATGGAGGAGGAAGAGATCACCCAGAGACTAATTGTGTAATTTCCTGTTCTTGTTGTCCGATTAAAGGATTTGTGAGCGCTGGTCAAGACGACAACATCCCTACAAATAGGATGAAAGGCAAAATTCTATATTTTTTATGAGTAAAAATCATTTGTGCAATAACATTTTGTTGTTAACATTTCTTTTTAATAAAAAAAAACTGTTTTAATTTGAATTAGAAATGGTAAAGCAGGGCATTATAACACACAGATACAAGATAGTGTGACCTTCAGTAAAAAAACTTGTGTTCTTTTTCCAAATTTTGATTCCTGTTGTGCAGTGAAGTAAGAAATGTCTTCCCAATGAGATAAAGGGTCATGTGATGTTTGAATCTCAGATTCAGATCCAACTATTTTTGGAATCTTTTATTGAAATAGGTTAAAAATTTTACCTACGGTATTTTTTTTTGGTATCTCCATGTTTATTCAAGATTCTGTTTGTCATTCCACACAAAATATTTGGAGAGAAATACACAAGTGAGACGAGATGTTGTTTCTCACTAGCATGACAATGCAAAGAAGCAGCAATAATAAAAATAGCAACAAAATAACAGTCCAAGAATAAAAAAATAGAAAAAAAATAAGATAAATACAACATTACATGAGTGAAACAAAATAAAATAAATATTGTGGTGCTTCCGTCTGGGGGGGGGCACTTTCTGGCATTGTCAACGTTCTTTTGCTAAAATCACAGACTATTTTCATTCCTCTTTATTGTTTTATGTTGAAACGGGACGTTTCTTCTGGAGGAGGGGGCGTATGCTGTTTACTTCCGCATTAGCGTTCGGATGACAGGTTCATGACGTAATGAGACAAATGAACTTCAGGTTATGTGAATGAAAAGGAAAATAAAGGATGATTATAATATGGATGCTCCCCTGACATATCTGAAGTTTATTTTGTAAAATTGTATTTTGTATTGTACTTCCGTTTTATACAATAAAGTAAAAAAAAAAAGGAAAATAAAGGCTGCAGCGGCCCTCTACATTCAAATGTGTTTCTGAGATCCTTATCTTATGAAACTCTGCTTTACTGTCACCGAACCCCGGAAAGCCAGCTCCACTGAAAATAATCTGATATTGAGTCGTCAAATAAAGCTTCACAAAAGGCTCCACATATTTCTGCCTCAAGCTAGGCTCTGATAAACGGAAAACTTTGTTGTTTTTTTTCCTTGTTAACCTATGACTTTTTCTCTTGTAAATTTATGAGATTTTAAACCTCGTAAATTTATGACTAAATATCTCGTAAATTAACATTTATGACTTTCTTTCGTAAATTTACAACTTAAAAGTCGTAATTTGAAAAAATAAATATTTTTTTGTAAATTGGCCCTAAAACTCCGTCGTAATATATTTAAATCATGTTGACAAAAAATGAAATATTTATGTTTTGGTCTTTGCCCCTTAATTTTTTTTTCTTTCTTAAGTTTTATTTTTCATCCACCCAAATGAACAAATCGTTTTCTTTATACACAAAGTACCCACTTCCACCTAAAATGAAAGAAACGCATTTTAAAATAATATTTAAAATTTACCCTGTTGGAGATTTTTTACATAAAAGATTCAAATTTGAATCGGAACCATGCATATTCTGTTCATCTGAAACTGAAACATTAGAACATCTTTCATACAGTTGCAACAAGGTTAAAATATTTTGGTCTGATATACACAATAGGTTGCCACTCAAAATTTTAAATATTCCCTTTTTTTCCTTATGTGATGTTCTTTTCTATATGGAAAATTTGGATCCAGGAAATTCTGATGTCATTAATAATTAGTAATTTTAGTAATTAGTAACTTATCAAAATATATCAAAAGTATTATTATTTTGAATTGTTTTTTGCCATGCCTTTGCCTATTATTTCTTTTTTTTCGAAATGTGCATTTATAGCGTTTGTTCACCCTAACTTGGTTTGTATATCTATAAAAAAACAACGAGGTACACACATTGTTAAAAATATTACTGTTTTTGTTTTTTTCGGTCTTATATGTGTGTTTGATATTTACAATTGTTTATTGTGCAAGTGACTGTGAATGTCTGTAAATTGAAAAATGTACATTAAAGTTTGTTGAAAAAAACAATTTTTTTTCATTGATTGCCCCTTAATTGTGGACTGGTAAACCCCGTTATTCGAGAAGCATTCCAGGAGGAGAAACGTTGCAGTCAGCCATTTTGGAGAAGCTGCAAGCACCTGCTGGCTGGAGGAACTTGTGAAAGGTAAGTTGAATTGACTCTAACAACTTAAGTAAGGGAAGTAGAAGACGTCATATTTATTAATGTTGTTAGTTTTCAAGGGGAAGAGCGTTTTAGTTCACTTTTCTTTATTATCGTAGTCATCAAGGTTAAGGCTATGCGCACCACTTTCGCCAAATTTGCCCCTGCCGGCCGCAGCCCTCCCCTCGACGACAGAGGTAGCACCCTAGCGCATATTTTTTTGCAAACGCAAAAAAGCTTTTGAAAGCAAAAAAAGAAAGTTTTCGAAAGCAGAAAAAATTACATGTCAAAGCCGAATAAAATATTATTGAAAAGCAAATATTTAATATTTTCACTTGCAACTTAGAAAGTTTTGTGTGCAACATGGTGGCAGAAATATCACTCCATGTTTTACACGCTCTCTGTGTAGAAAACGCGGGAGGAAAGTATGCGGGGGGGGTGACCAACTTGCAGCTGCAGATGACGTGAACAGGTGTCTGACCCTGAGAGGGAAAGCAGCAGAGGGGCGGGGCTTAGTCATCCCACATGACTACAGACCCTAAAATACACATTGCTGCCTCCAAGTTAGTAGATGATTGTTTTTTATTTATAAGATCATGTTTTATTGGGTTTACTTGGTTATTTAAAGAAATTAGAGGAAAAAATATGGGAACGAATCTGTGCTAAAGTGAAGTTGTTTAAGTCTAGGAACCACGAGCTACAAATTTCTAAGGTCCAAAGATACATTTTGGTTTTCACAAATGATAAAAGTTTCCAATTATGAACACAGAAACAAAAAAAGTAGCCCAATAGACTTAAAATTGAGCAAGTTATTAATAGTTTACGTCTAGCTGATCGCCTTGTTTTGCGGCTAGTAAATAATGGGAAAACTTGGTAATCACAGCTAGACACATTAAGGATTTTTGTCTCTTTTAATACCACATCTTCCCTATCTGTGCTCTAAACACCATCAATTTGTAACATGACATGGTAAAGTGATTCTGAAGGTTTTAATGGTTTTTAGAGAAATGTTCATTTAATGTTATACCATGGTCCAGGTGAATACTCGATTCTGATTGGCTGAAGGGTTAATAGCCGAAGTATGCATTATCAATTTTTAACGCACGGCGTGGACGCCTGAACCGGTTAATGCATACTTTGTCGGCCATTAACCCTTACTTATTCTACAACGTATCAGAGCCTTTTGGAGAAAAACAAACTGTATGTCCAAAATGAATGCATATTTTAAAAGTAAATGATGTATTCCTTTCTAGAAATGTTGCCAAAATAAAAATTAGTCTTAAAAATATCTTTTTTTGTGGGATTGTGTTTTGTGACTGCTCCCACAGTGAAGACGTTGGAGTTCCCTGCAGAGGGAGATCCGTTCAGGAGAACAAGGAGGTGTCGGTCATTTCACCTTCCACAGGTGTGTACTTCAGGATAAAAACTCTATCAAAAAATGGGATTTTTGAATGTAAACTGTGTTTTCCTGAAAGGAATTCCAGATCAGACATGAATATGAATTAGGTTTATTTCTGCCAGGGCCCCTGGTGCAGCTGGTGGGTGGCAGCAGCAGGAAAGAAGGGCGAGTGGAGGTTTATTTCCATGGAGACTGGGAGGCACTCGAGTTGGAACGACCTGAACGTGGCTGTGATGTGCAGACAACTGGGACACAGGTTTGTGCAAACATGGAGAGCTCAGGGAAAAACATTTCATGGAATGACTCGTGTCTCCCACGCCTCCTCCTCAGTGGCAGAGCGACAGCAGCTTTGGTCAGGGGAAAGGACCCCTCCACCTGGACCAGGTGAGGTGCACAGGGAAGGAGGAGTCTCGGAAGGTAAATCCCACACTTCCTTCTGTATCAGTTATGGGAAAAAGCTGCTCACTCACACTCAGCTCCTTATTTATTTATTTTTAACCCTAACCTCGTCCTGCAGGTTTGGCAGCGATCCCACCATCCATGTGGTGATTGTCGAGGAGTCGGAGCAAACGCTGACACCTGAGTGGCTGGTGCTTGACAGGAAGTTCAGGGGACTGAGCGGCGGTCACGACTTGCTGAAGCTGCTAGGCACCAAGGATCACTTTCTGACCTTTGACCCCAACACTAACACAACCTGTCTCCCCAGTACTGATAGGGGAGAAGAAGAAGAAGAAGGTAGGTTACCTGCTTCTTGTGTTGTCATGGTTACTATTGGATGGGTAGGACCAGGTGTGAATATGACAATTTAGTGGAAAATAGCACAAACCCTTATTTTCTTTAAACTGAAAATTAATTTAAAAAAACACCAAGATAAGGATCAAAGCTATTGAAATGATCAATTTTTTTTTGCATAAGTGTCATAGGATGTTTTTGAAACATAAAAAATAAGAATGCCTCATGAAATATCTACAAATTATAAATGAACAGAAAGCCCAGATTTGTTTATATTTTCACTTTCTTTAAACTGAAAATGAATTTAAAAAAAACAAAGATAAAGTTCAAAACTATTGAAATGATCCGTTTCTTGTATAAAAATATGTCAAAGCAATTTTTTGAAGATTAATAAGATTACATTTAATTTAAAAGGACACCCAAGGACACTACAGATGGAAGATAACACAATAATATCACAACATGTTGAAAATAATAAGTTTAAACCATTGATAATATCAGATTGAAATTTGTAATCAGGGAAAGCGGATTTAAGCAGATGGGTTTATAGTCTGGATTTAAAAATTGGAGTCGATGTTACAAAGGTCTGGGGGGAGAGAGTTCCAGAGTTTGGGAGCCGAGTGGCTGAAAGCACGGCTCCCCACGGTGACCATACGGGCGGAGGGATGGAAAGCTGAGGGGAAGAAGAGCAGCAGGTCAGGGTGGAGGTGCAGCTGCTGGGGGAGAATTCTGCAGAGTCCAGATCAGAGGAGTTTCTACCAATGAGTTCTATCGTTAGAGGAGACATCACGTGATTCCTCATGGAGTAGAGCAACGCCATCTTGGTGAGGTCAAGTCACTGCTGCAGTGCATGCATGTGAACACATTTTTAGCAAAATGCCAGTTCATAGTTCGTGTTTCAACTGCCAAAATTGGAGAAATGAGTTCAAGAAGGAGGAAGGCATAACATTTGACAGGTAAGTACTCAATTTTTTTTCTTCTAATGCTTCATTAATAGTACACATGTGGTCCAGTGGTTAGCGCTCTTGCCTCACAGCAAGAAGGCCCCGGTTCAAGTCCCGGCTGGGGGACATGAAAAACACAACATCAATGTGGGACCTTTCTGTGTGGAGTTTGCATGTTCTCCCCGTGCATGCGTGGGTTTTCTCCGGGATCTCGGCTTCCTCCCACCGTCCAAAAACATGCTTCATAGGTTAATTGGCAACTCTAAATTGTCCATAGGTGTGAGAGAGTTATTGGGTGTGTGTTTGAAGATATTCTACCCTGCGACAGACTGGCGACCAGTCCAGGGCATCCCTTGCCAACGCCCAAGTGGCCGGGATAGGCTCCGGCAACCCCGTGACCCCGAAAGGGAATAAACGGTCAAGAAGATGAATGAATGTTGACATGCATGATGCTGCAGGGCTATTAGCATTATACATGATGTACGTATAATTTGCTGTCGACATAAATGTAAACTTTATTTTGTTAAACCTAAATACAGTATACTAGGATTAGGCTATTATAGTAATATAGAATTATACATTTCTGACTCAGTGACTGTACATTTCTTGTAGGTTTCCAATGGATTCAGACTTATGGAAAAAGTGGGCCTTTGCTATCAACAGAGCTAACTCAGATGGATCACTGTGGTAGCAACTAGCAATAAAGTCTGACTATGTTTAAAACATTTTCTGGAAACAGATTTTGATAAGACTGTCCAGACTGTTCACTCGAAACCCACACACATGATGTGCGTATATATAATATATTATGTAAATAATTATGTTTATGTATAAATATATACAAATTAAATAAAAGCTACTTAGATGCCACCGAAGGCTATAAAGCAGTCATGTGGACGCCAACGACCTCACCAAGATGGCTTTGCGCTCGGCCAGGCTTCCCAAGCGGCGTGTCTCCTCTGGTGATAGAACTCATTGAGATAAATCCACAAAAACAGAAACTGTAAGACACTTTTTTTTCTTGGTTCTCAGGAGGATGTTACACTCAAAGTGTATTTACATGATAGAAGCTCCTTAAGGAGCTCATCTGTGTCTCTGAAAGTACTATGATAATAATAATAATAATAAATGAGGTAAATTCCGCCTCCTCAGATTTCCATTAGCCGTACTGAATGTTTTAGCCGTAGTATACTAGACTAGTATACTTCTGTTAACACATCATCAGAGACTTAGCATAAAGATCAATCATTTAAAATGAATGTTTACATGACGTATTTTAATTCTGATCTTCATTCCAATTACTTTTGTCCAGGTAAACGCAGCTGAGGCTTCAACATCCCATCACTACAGCCAGCCTTCAGCTCAGTGAACAGAGGTTCAGGCACTTACCTCCGGAACCCGTATATGGTCACCACCGCTGGTGTTGATGCGTCAACAATGTCAGGGATGATATCCCTCTCCCTAAAAAGGGGAAGGGACCTCCCTGGAGGGGGGGCTATGATTACACTTCCTGGTAAATGTGGAGGGTTCCCGAAGGCCAGGACCGACTCCCCTGGCCGTGCAGCAGCAGTGCTGCCGAACTGCAGAATGGGCAGGGGAAGCTGTGGGAGGGCGATGAAGACAATGCAGATTTGAGCAGATTCTTGACACCACTTACTACATCAGAGAAGATCTCTGCTTGATTTATATACAGCTCTCACTTCCTCAGTAAAGCCCATAATATCACGGTATAAGGGGGTTTCAAAAGGGGGTGGAAAAAAGCTTCAGTTCTTTAAGATGTAGTTTCTTAACTTTTTTTTCTACTCAAAAACAGCAACTGGCTGCTGTGCGTTGTCACGGTAACACAGTAACGCGCCCACTACGTAACCGCTATTTGTGGAAAAAAAGCGATCAAAAATATTAATAATAAAGGAACTAAAACTTGCTGAAATTTTCATTCTTTTGTACGTTTCCATGATAAAAACGGTTTAATGGCCTTCAAAATATGTATTATTAGCATTAACGTTCCTTAGACAGCCGTTTGTTCGCAAGCTAGCAGTAGGCGCACTTTACCAAATCTTCACTTTGAACAAAATCATTCAAATAGGGCCGTAATTTTTCACTGAAATGATACCTCATAATTAAGTGTTGCATATTTATATTTTAGAATCAATTTTGTAGATCTTACTGGGTTACCAACCTATTGTTGAAGCCGATGAGGATGCATCACTTTATCTTGCCGCCGCCATTTTGACTCGTCTAACGTAACTTTGAGGACCTTCTTGTTTTTATTCAAATACAAACCACGTGGTCCATATTTTTTTCTCATGCCTCTCTCATCTTTTAAGTGGGAGAACTTTTGGGGGCTGATTAAATACTTTGAATATGACAACTGGAATGAGCAACGTTGATTTGCTTTTTCTCGCGTTTTGGGTAGTGCCTTGAGACAACCACAGCTGTGAACTGACTCTAAAGTAAAGTGGGTTGAAAAGAAGAAAGGAAAGGGGAAAAGGGAGAGGAAGAACACACATTCTCACGGAGGAATTAATGTGAATGAGGGCGATGTCTGCCTCCTCATCAACACGTTTGATGGTGGCTTCAATTTTCTGCTGACTTTCAAGCTCCACCTGGAAATCAGTGAGGACACAATCAGACCTATTTCCTGTTCTTCAAACTATGACGAATTGAAGTTTTAGTAAAACTACGTTGCTGTCGCTCACCTGCACTCTGCAGCTCCCCCGGACGACTTGGGCAGTGATGATAATATCACCGTCCTCCGTTATGATGAATCCAGTCCGTGTCAGCCAAAGCGCCTCCCCCCTGAAGAAGGGCTGACTGGGGTGGGGGGGTGACAATCTATGAGAGCAGTGGAAACAAATCCATTTTCCTGTTGCTCAAAATGGATAGCTATTATTACACTTATTTATTATAGTTAATATTATCTTATTATACTCTGAATGTCAGAATCCAGCTTCTGCTCAGATGTGAGATGCATTTTTGCCAGTGACACCCCCGAGTTTCTGTGCTGAAAGAAAGCAGGGAATAGCTTCAGTCAGTAATGAAATGGATAAAAAAAACACCAAGATAAAGTTCAACACCTTTTAAAATGATCAGTTTCAATGCTCAAACAATGTCTTATTAAATATATATAAAATAATTTAAATTAATCAACACTGGCCGCCGCTTTCCAAACTCCGCCTTGACGCCGGTGGTCATAGAACATCAGGTCATGGTGGAGGTGCAGCTGCTGAGGCAGAATTCTGCAGAGACAGACAAAGTCCAGGTCAGAGGAGTTTCTACCAAAATATGAAGAGATAACTGTAGCCACGGCTGTCTGGATTTACTGAATATCTTCAATTGTTGTGGGAAAAGTACAAGACACATTTTAATCTGCATATCCAAACAAAAACCAGTAAATGGTCTTTGGTCTTCAACCGAACCACCAGCGATGACCATGAACGCATCACAGCATCTGAACCAAACTTCAACATGTAGAACTTCTAAAACCTGCTGCTGATTGAAAACATCTGTGGTGAGAACATCAGCAAACCGAGCATACGAATGCTTTAGTTAAAAAAGGAAGTCCACTTCACTTTAGATGTGCTTCAGGAGCATTTAAGAGACCGACTACATTAACCCCCCCCCCATTAATATAAGAATAGGATGCCTTTCATCTTTCAATCACTCATGACTTTTTAAATTAAATTTATATTGAATTTATTATGAAAAATTGGAAAGGGATTTCAGCCGTGTTCGCTTAGTTCCCGTAAAGCTGAGAATGTCAGAGCACTAAAAATTCAGGAGCGGCTCATTTGACACCTCAGATCTGAATGACGGCTGGCTTGACGGCAGTGGATTCAAACCGCCCTCTGAGAACATCGCGAATTTTGAAATGGAGACTGCAAACTAAGCCAGCAGATCGGGAGTAGCTAACCACCCCACCCATACAGGATGCTCCCTCATTTATACCAAAATAGATTAAATCTGTAAAGTAGGATTACCACCTGTAGTTGCGGTCACGTGCATTTTGGGTCTGCTAGCAGCAGGGGATTGTGGGATGCGCTCCCCTGATTAAAATAGGGCTCAGCATTATCGTTTCTTTTTGCCGTCTTTTCTATTCATATGGCAGTTTCTGATCAAATATTAATGCCGCCCTTTAAGCTAGGAAAGGTATGTAAAAGCTAAATAATGTCAATAACAGTAGCTTTTTACATTTTCCTTCAATTTCGGTCTCTACAACGCAGGATTTAGCAAAAAGAAATCCACTAAGTGATTAAATGAAGCCCCCCCCCCCAAATTCATCACTCGCATGAACCAGTAGGGTAAATCTATTGTTTTTCTTTGTTTTTATCTTTTTTTATTTAGGTTAAATCTATTCTTAATCTTTGGACTTTTTGTTGAATTAGTATTTATTACACCATGGTCTGGATGAATACTCTGCTGCTGGCTTTATTATTATTCATTATTGACTTATTATTGATGTTTTATCATCATGTATTATTATTGGTGTATTATTATTATGTATTAATATTATTATGTATTATTGGTTTATTATGTATTATTATATATTAATATTGTTGACTTACTATTGATATGTTACTTGTTATTAATATTGAGTTATTGTTGGGCTTTTCTACATAATTTAAATTACATGTCAGATCTAAAACTTCTGTTTAGAAATTATTTTAAAAAATTCTTTGTAAAACATTTTTTGTCCTGCAACTATGCATTTTTCATTAAAGTTGGGGCTTTTAAGTCTGACTGTTTCTCTTAACAACAACAACAAATGATGTACAGTGATCCCTCGCTATAACGCCGTTTACTTTTCACGGTTTCGCTACTTCACGGATTTGCATGGTGCATTGTGTTCTGCATTCTGATTGGCTAAAAAGTCACTCCGCGTCTTCTCTACCTGTGCGTCAATAACGCTGCAGTTTAATATGTACACGTACGTAAATCAGCTCGCCAAATTTACAACACGTACGTGCAAATCATCTTGCAATTTCGAGTTTCTCTAAAAACCCATAGAAAAAGAGCGACAACTGTCAATCACTATGTTCTTCTCCCGATCAAACACACCTACACCGCTGGCTTCAAAAGAAGAAAACACTGCAGAGCGGAGTCAGGATGCAGCGGCTCAGTCTGAAGAGCAGTGAAATACACCTGAATCACTATTTGTCCGACTGTACTTTGTATTTTTTCATAATCATTTTAAATTTTCTCCCGTTTAATCCAGTTACTCTGGTCGCGGTGGGCGGGGCTAATCTCCGCGATTTGAAGTCTTCTGTTCACAGCGATGATTAAAATTATTATTATTCGACAGTACAGTACAGAAGTTATTTGTTAAAAAAAAACGTTGCTAAAGTACTTTTATTTGTGAAACAAATTCTTAAGCCTGTAAAATGGTTTGTTCTTTCTGTTCAATGTATAATAGAGTATTTAAATGTATATTAATTGTAAGAAAAAACAGACGTTTCTACTTCACGGATTTTGCCTATCACGGGTTCTTTTTGGAACGTAACCCCCGCGAAAAACAAGGGTTTACTGTATATATAATATATTATGTTCAGAGGTTCAGGCACTTGCCTCTGGAAACCCATTACAGACACCCCACTGGTGTTGTGGCATCCTCAATGTTTGGATCACATCTCGCCTCCTAAAAAGGGGAAGGGACCTCCCTGGACTGGGGCGGGGTCATGATTACACTTCCTGGTAAACGCGGAGGGTTCCCGAAGGCCAGGACCGACTCCCCTGGCCGTGCAGCAGCAGCGCTGCCGAACTGCAAGATGGGCAGGGGAATCTGTGGGAGGGCGATGAAGACGATGCAGATTTGAGAAGATTCTTGACACCACCTACTACATCAGAGAAGATCTCTGTTTGATTTATATGCAGCGCCCGCTCCCTTAGTAAATCCCAGATTATCACCAGAGACAAACATGTCAGGACGAATTGACATTTTTGTAAAAAAACGTTGCTGTCACTCAGCTGCACTCTGCAGCTCCCCTGGACAACGTGGGTGCAGATAATCACATCTCTATCATCTGAGATGACAAGGCCTGAACCTGTGCAGCACTTCACCTCCCTCCTAGTCACTATACTAGTTGTATATACTACTTTTCACTCGGTTTTATTCTGATCAGACTTTTCCCATCTTTACCTTTAGATTCACGCAGAAACATTTAAAACTAGGGGTGTGTATTGGTAAGAGTCTGGCGATATGATGCGAATACTGATATTGTACTAGAACTCATTCTCTTTTTTTAAAGATGACTTGAAAAAAGCTCTACCTAACAAGGCGGGAATCGAACCTGCAATCTTACGATCATGGGTCGACCGCCCTACCGCTGCCCCACAGCCGCCCACATTGTCTGATTTATATATTTCAGTACAAGAAAAAATGGAATGAATGTGCCTCAACCAATAAGGTTCTAAAAGTATGATTGGGGAAATAAAGTGCTGTTTTGTTTTCACCTTAATGTAACTTCTCCAACTTCTATACTTGTAAACGGTTTTGGAGTCTGTATGGTTCTTAAAAAATAAAGGGGAAAAAATCCTTCTTTTTTTTTTTTTAACTTGTCCTGTCCAACAGCTGGGTAGTCAGATGAGAGCTGAGGGCCTCTTGGGTTGGACATATTTTACTTTAACAAGAGGGGTTATTAATCTTCAGACAAACCAAAGGTATGTCTGAATAAACCCCTTTTGTAAGTTTACTGGTTGTTAATCATTATGGTAAGGTTCAAATGTAAAAAAAAAAAACGGGCGGAGCCTGTCCACACACACACTCAAATGTTATAAACACACCTGCTAGTTGCAAAAATGTCCACCTGTCGACATGTACACAAAACAGATAGTGTTCACACGCATACTTATGCCTTAAAACCAACTAGTGTGAAATATTTCAGTCATTCAGTCATGCAAACTGTTAGTGCAAAGGTGAGCTAACACCTGTGCTCAGGTGAGTGTTTATGTTCTTCTAAAATGGATGGTGGAACGTGAAAAGAAGGAGGGAGAGTGCCCAGCCATCCCCACCCCAAGACCCCCACCGCACCAGCAGCGGCAGCCGGAATCCCCCCAACGCCACACGGGAACCGGCAGGGAACAACCGCCGCCCGGGCGACCAAGCCCGCCACCCAGGCCAGGGCCAGCAGGGCCGCCGCAAGGCCCCCAGAGCCAGAGAGCAGGGAGGCACGGAGGGAAAGAGAGCGCCGCCCCAGCCCAACCAGGAGAGCAGCCCCCCCGCCACGCCGAGAGAACAAAAATCCTTCTTTCCAGAAACAAAGTGTGATGATGAGGTAGCATAAGAGGATGCAGGAGAGTTTCTTTAATGTGGCTAAGATTCTTTGTTTACATGACAGTCTTCACTGCACCGCTGCAGCCACACTCTCTCACACGCAGAAGTAAACTAGTGACGGTCATCGCCACAACGTTGGCGTTTTTTCACTGACTTGCTTGGCACAGAAATCAAACTTAACTTTATTAATTTGATTTTTTATACTTTACCTTTTCAAAAGGCTGGTGTTTTTCTTAAACGCGGGCTGCATTTTATTGCACTTTCTTGTTTAGTTCCCAGAGAGGTGCACGTTATGCACGTTCCATTTTGTTGTTGTTTTTGTTCCTCAAAATAAAAATGACATCAGAAATCGGATTTCTTTATTTCATTTTTGTTAATTTTATCAAAGCAATGAAACATAATTCATTAATATTGTAATCAAGTTAAACTTGTAAAGCAGTCACGTGACGCGTCGTTCTCCGCAGAATGCACTGCAGGGCAAATAAACATTTAATTATTAATGCTCATTATGTATTTGTAGCAACTTAGTCATTTTGATAGTAGGCTAATATAGCTAATTTAGATATTGCATGTGTTGCCTTCATTATAAGGCTTAAATAGGGCTTTTAATATTTTGCGGCTCCAGACATATTTGTTTTTTTGGTCCGATTTGGCTCTTTCAACATTTTGGATTGCCGACCCCTGGTCTAGTCCATCAGGTCGCTTAACCAGAATCTATTGCTGTGAGGTTCTGCAGAACTTGGACCCGTTTTGCAGAGAGCATTTTGGCCGATGCTACGCGCTTCAGCCACTGTGCAGCTGCACTGCTTTACTCGTTTTATCTTCTTTAACTCTGTTGAACTCTCCTCTTCCAGATAGATGGATCTGATGTGTCTCTTCTCACAACTGTAGGAGCCATAGCTCAAGTGTCAACACAGGGAGGCTTTGTAGTCTTTAATCCAGCTGAGGTTATTGTCCAATTTGATGGCCAGAGTACTCTATTGGTCAGAATGAGTCAGCACTATCAGAACAAAGTCAGTGGGATGTGTGGGAACTTCAACGGAGATCCTTCAGATGATAAAGTGAAACCGAGTGGCACACTCGCCCAAAATGACACTGAGTTTGGACACAGCTGGACGTCACCAACCAGTCAGCCAGGGTGAGCTTCTGAGCACAAGCATCATACCATCATACAGTGTTTTATTGGTGCTGGATCAGACTATACATCTGTAATTTTTCTCCAGATGTGGATCCACTGATGAAATAAATGAAGATGGACACTGTCGTTTTTCACAAGAATACTCTGAACTCTGCAGCATCATCACCAACACCAGTGGTCCATTCAGCGCCTGTCACCTGCACTCTGACCCACAGCCGTTTTTCTCTTTGTGCTTTGTAATAATTTGAACTTTAATTCTATTGAGGACCACTCAGTTTTCCTATAAATGTGTAATAAAAATGCATGTCTTGCCTAAAAAAAGAAATATGTTTTTGACCATTGAGTTTCCCTAATCACTCCAAAGATCTTAATTGTCTCTTTTACAGTCTATTGAAGAAGAAGCTTCCAGCTGGCAGTAGTTCTTATAACATAAGGATGACCTCCTATATGGATCCAGACTTTCACTTTCCCTTTACAAGTGAAACAGACATAGAAGTAGATGAGAAGCTTTATGTGGAGGTGCAGACTGAAGGGGTGGATCAACACCAACTTGCCACCATTCTTGACTCATGTTGGGCGACACCAGTCAACACTGGAGACTACTCTGTCTGCTGGGATCTCATTACTAATGAGTAAGATCTCTTCTATGTTCACAAGTTCCTAACATCTAATCTTCATAGCTCTGGACCCTTCTATAACTGTTTCATCTAACAGATGTCCTAATCCAGATGACGGTACAGTTGAGCTGGTACAGAATGGCATCTCCACTGTGGCTCGTTTCTCCTTCAGTATGTTCACGTTTACCAACTTCTCATCCATTTTCATTCACTGTAATGTCCACTTGTGTCTGTTGAGACACAACAACTGCACAGCTGTAAGTAAAACCTGTCAAAGAGAGACGGTATGCATTCTGCTGCTGAGAAACTAAACACTTTCTTCCTGCAGCATTGTTATCCTGGTCACCCCACGCGTTTCAGGAGGGACTTGTCCTATCATGACTCTTCAGCCATCTCAGTTGGACCACTTCATCTGAAGCCACGTAGCTTAGGTAGAACACCTTGATCACCTTACTATCGTAGATAAGGAGGAGCTTGACTAAACTTCTTTGTTGTCCTGTTTCCCTTTTACAGGAAGGATCCAGAGCAGCAGTGCTCCAGGATAGATGACATCTGTCTTCACCCTGATCATTGTTTTGCTGACTGTCAAAATTCTGATCCAATGAGTTTAAAGAGAGCTGATGTGTTTACCAGCTCCCTTTTTAAATGTTCATTTAGGTTTTTCATTTGGGTTTGTTTTGCGTTAGCAATCAGGTGGTAGTAATAGCCTTGCATACGGAGGTAGGCTCTTTGTACTACACACTGGGGTCATAATTAACTTACTGTGAATTTGAAGCTACTCATGAATAAACTCAAGCAATGGGCTGATGGGATACGATGGCTTTAGTGGGGTGTAAACTGTTTTGATGTATTGAAAATTTACAATAACTACTGTGTCTGTCAGTCAAAAAGCCTGTCAGTCAAAGAAGTCATCCTATGGTTATCTTAATTATCAAAAAATTTTACTTTAATAAATATAAATTAGTTGTCTTTATTTGTTGATTTTCAGTTTTTCAATGTTTACTTTTCAGTCTCCTTTTTTATTTTATTTTTTTATTTTCCGATGCCTCCTCAGCTGGATCCTCTCCCTCTGGGTCGGCTGCTGTTCAGCCACTGCAGCTCTGGATGGGGACCTGCATCACTGCTTAGCTGTGGTGGAGCGGTCCCCGCCTGTGATGCTGCATTTGGCTGGTTATGCGGCTGTTCACAGAGGGGGAGGCTCCAATTATTAGGGTTTCTGACATCTTGTTTTTGTGCCCAGCCTATTTCTTATTTGTCATTTCTCATTATCTTTCCCCATTAGTTAGGGGGTGGGAGATGTGAAAGAAGTGGGCGGTTGTGTAGGTACAGGGAGGGGGGCTCTATTTTTATTGTTATTTATTTATTTTAGTGCTTGTTTATTTTAATTTTCATGCTTGTTTTTATATCATTTATTTTGTTTTGTTTTAATGTAAAGCGCTTTGTGTTATACTTTTATATGAAAAGTGCTTTATAAATAAAGTTTGATTGATTGATTGATTGATTGATTGATTGATTGATTGATTGATTGATTGATTGATTGATTGATATACAAGGAATTTGGCTTTGGTGTACTCTCGTGCAAACCAAACAAGGTTTTAGAAGTTGTAAAGGAGTAAAGACAACAAAGGATAAATATTTTTTGATAGATGTGATTTTAACATCTTAAAAATCTGTTCATTAAATGCCAAATAAAAGTAAAAATATGACTGATTTGAATTGTATTAGAGCTCCTGTGCTAAACCTGCAGTTTATAACCTATTTCTACACTTTGATGTCAGCATTTTCCCTCTGTCAGTGTAAGCTTTCCTCACTTTCTTCCTTCAGTGGAGAAGATTACCTTCCATATCTGCTCCCCACAGAGTTACATTAGCAGCCGTTGGCTGTCATTCCGGCTGTGGATGAGTGGGACTGTAGCATCAGACGGGGTCCCGCTGGATGTTGGATCGAAATCCCTCCTGTCAGTTTTTATATTCAGATTAAAAGCAAAGATGGAGATCATGCGATTGGAATACTAGTTCCACTCCAGTTTTCTCTGTTCACACTGACTAAATTCATCCATCCATCCTTCTCTACCTCTCTGTAGTGCCCCTGTCCTGCTCTGAGGGCTTCACAGAGTTGGGGTACTAACGGCACACTGTCTCAGACGGACTCAGGCACCCCCTTGTCTGAAGTGGACCGAGTTTCCACATTACGTCATGCAGTACCTGGGTCAGAGTCTGGGGACCACAGCTACTGCAGAAAACCGGACCGGGAGTCCAACCCATGGTGGTTCTTCCAACAGAGCTCAGGTGCCATCGGCTGGACGTACTGCGACTGCCCTAAAAACAATGGGAAAAGTGGGCTTGTTCATTTACAAATAGTAAGCACGTTTGTTTAATATGAACAAATTATGTTTACCTTCAAAACATATTACAATCTTGAAAATAACACTTAATTTCTAGCAGTGTTAGATTTATAAATTGAAATCATGTTGACTAAACATGAAACAATTCTGGTTTGGCCTTTGCCCCTTAATTTTGGACTGGTAAACCCCGTTAGAAGCATTCCAGGAGGAGAAACGTTGCAGTCAGCCATTTTGGAGAAGCTGCAAGCACCTGCTGGCTGGAGGATCTTTTAAAAGGTAGGTTGAATTCACTGTAAGAACTTAATTTAGGGAAGTGGGAGACGTCATATTTACTATAAATGTTGTTAGTTTTCACGGCGAAGAGCGTTTTAGTCCACTTTTATCGTGGTCATCAAAGTTAAGTCTATGCGCGCCCGGTGTGTTTGAGGCCGCAGGCAGCAGATTCAGCGGTAAACGCAGTTAGTTCCAATGATTCGCGTTGCAGGGAGAATTCATCGTCACTTTGTGGATTTCTTTTTTGCTAGATAAATTCCGCGGTGTGGAGACCGAAATTGAAGGAAAATGTGAAAAGCTTGACATTATTTAGCTTTTCCATACCGTTCCTAGCTTAAAGGGCGGCATTCTTTGATCAGCACACTTCTCTGTCTCAGTCTGCTGTCAATCATTCTCCGTGCCGCGTCTCCTGCACAGAATGCTTCTTAGGTTTGTCAGGTTTACATAAATCTTCGATTTCAAGAATGTCTGTGTTTTCATTCTATATAATGCTGAACTTATTTTTCTGTGGAGATTTTAACTTTGAGAGGTTAGAGAGAAAATATTCATGTCCTGTCTTGGGGAAAAAGTGCTTGTAGTAAAAAAGTTTTACAGTCTTAAAACGGTGCTAATCCTACTTTACAGATTTCACCTATTTTGAGATAAATGAGGGAACACCCTATATGGGGGGGGGGGGGGTGATTAGCTTCTCCCGATCTGCTAGCTTAGTTTGCAGTCTCCATTTCAAATTCGCGGGATTCTCAGTGGGCGGTTTGAATCATGGGGGGGGGGGGGGGAGAAATGTAGTTGGTCTCATTTCTTTAGAATAGTTTTTTCCAGCTATTGTTTTCAAAACAATGCAATCCGTTTAGTTAGTACAATGATGAAACACAGCTGTGGACTTGTTATTGTTTTTAATTTCAAATTGAACAGAAACTCAGAAATCTCTGTCCTGCCTACAGAGCTTATCAAACACTAACTGCTCCTCCCTGATGGTGGGGTCCATGCTCTGGTCTTCAATGAGTCTGGTGGGCCCCCCCACCGTGCATTTGCCAAATATTACGCCAGTTCCCAAATTTTTCTCTTGTTCTCCCCATTTGGGGAAGGAAAAATGTTCAAACCCCCTCCCCCACTGCGAAAAACTGTGACAAAATAAGCTAAATATGTTAAACGTTAATACCATATTAAAATCTTAAACATTCCTGATGCTAGAGACTAGAAAAATTAAATAAAGGGTCATTCACTTTGTAAGAACAATAACATTAAACCTATATGCAAAAAGAAACAAAGTTGTGTTTATGGCTGCTGTGTGTCTGCTTTCTTCAGATCTGCATCGTCTTCATCGTCCTCCCACAGATGAAGCTGCCCATCCTGCACTTTGGCAGCTCTGCAGCTGTTGGGCCAGGTGAGTCGGTCCTGGCCTTTGGGAACCCTCCCGCCTTGAAAGGGACCGTTACCCAGGGAATAGTGAGCACAACAAGGTTCATGATGATGCTCATCTGAGCAGAAGCTGGATTCTGACATTCAGAGTATAATAAGATAATATGAAGTGTAAAAAACAAGTGTAATAATAGCTATACATTATAAACAATAGGAAAATGGACGTCTTTCCATTGCTCTCATAGATTGCCCAACACCCCAACCCACCAGTCAGCAGAGCTGCATGCATGCATAGATGTAATCCCAGATATCGTGGATGCCACAACACCAGCAGTGGTGTCCATATTATGTTTCTGGAGGTAAGTGCCTGAACCTCTGTTCACTGAGCTGAAGGCTGGCTGTAGTGATGGGATGTTGAAGCCTCAGCTGCGTTTACCTGGACAAAAGTAATCGCAATGAAGATCAGAATAAAAATGCGTCATGTAAACATTGATTTTAAATGATTGATCTCTATGCTAAGTCTCTGATGATGTGTTAACAGAAGTATACTAGTACTTTCAGAGACACAGATGAGCTCCTTATGGAGCCTTTATAATTTGAAATCAACTTTGAGTGTAACATCATGTTAATTCCTCTTCAAAAACAGCCCCAAGTCGGTATTTTGATCCATTCAAGCATTTCTGAGTATTCCTCTAAAACCTGTTCTCTGAGCGGATTGACACACATATGCAAAAATGGAGCTGCGGAAATAACTAACTTTTTATTTTCAAAATCGTTCTTTAGTGTAACAAAGGAAATATATTCTCATATATATGCATGTAGGCTTAAGAATTGCATGCTATATGCCCCTTAAATATGTTGTCACCTCTGTCTCTCTTTAGATCTCTATTCTTCAGGAGGGAGGCTTGGCTGACACGGACTGGGTTCATAGTCACGGATGATGGTGATATAATCACCAATGCCCACATTGTCTGGGAGAGCTGCAGAGTGCAGGTGAGCACAGCAACGTAGTTTTACTAGAACTTCAAGTCGTCATATTTTGAAGAACAGGAAATAGGTCTGATTGTGTCCTCACCGTTTTCCAGGTGGAGCTGAGAAGTGGAGATAGATTTGATGCCACCATCAAACCTATGGATGAGGCCGATATCGCCCTAATCCACATTAATTCATCGGTGAGAATGTGCTTCCTCTTTGTCCTCTTCCTCTCCTTCCTCTTCCTCTCCCTTTTCCCCTTTCCTTCTTTTTAACCCACCACTTTATTTAGAGTCAGTTCACAGCTTTGGTTGTCTGAAGGCACTACCCAAAACACGAGAAAAATCAAATCAACTTTGCTCATTGCAGTTGTCATATTCAAAGTATTTAGTCAGCCCCCAAAAGTTCTCCCACTTCAAAGATGAGAGAGGCATGAGAACAAAATAAGGATCATAAAGAACATTATAGAACAAAAAAGACATCAGAGTAAGAATGGTTAGTTATTCAGACCAATAGAACAACTGAATAACAGCTGTTTATTTCCTTTTAAAAATCTATGGGGTTTTGGCTTGCTGTGACCAACAGGTACTTCCTGTTTGGAATGCAAAGGGAGGGGTCACTAAGTCCAATTCTCTCATACAGTCATGGGCTGAGTAGTGATCAGAAGAAAGTGGGTAAGAGCCAACGTCATTCAGCACAGCGCCTTGCAGCTGCTGCTGCACGGCCAGGGGAGTCGGTCCTGGCCGTTGGGAACCCTACGCGTTTAAAGGGAACTGTAACACATGGCATCGTTAATATTAAGACCGATGTGATACAGCACAGCGCCATCACTACTGCGAGCTCCCACTGTGGTTTGGTCAGCGTGTCTGTGAGGATCGTTCAGAACTTACTGACTGCAGCTTCTCCCTGTTTTCTTTTAGGGAGGATTCTCGGGGGAGCCGCTGATAAATCTGGTGAGTGATGTTCATCTGAGCAGAAGCTGGATTCTGACATTCAGAGTATAATAAGATAATATTAACTATAATAAATAAGTCTAATAATAGCTATCCATTTTGATCAACAGGGAAATGGATTTGTTTCCACTGCTCTCATAGATTGTCAACCCCCACCCCAGTCAGCCCTTGATCTGCTGGAACAGGGATGTTACAGACATTGTGGATGTCATAATGCCAGCAGTGGTGTTTGTACGTGTGTTCCAGAGGTTACTAGAATGTCAATTCGTCCTAACATGTTTGTCTCTGGTGATGTTCTGGGCTTTACTGAGGGAGTGGCAGCTGTGTCTAGGATCTGCTCAGATCTGCATTGTCTTCATCGTCTTCCACAGATTCCCCTGCCCATCCTGCAACTCTGCAGCTCCACAGCTGTGCGGCCAGACCATCATCGCTGTTTGCAATCCTCCAGCATTCAAATACAGTGTTACACTGGGCATTGTAAGCCACAGAAGGCCGCATGGGGACTACAATGCCATCGTCCACAGCGCCTTCACTACTGTGAGCTCCCACTGTGGTTTGGTCAGCGTGTCTGTGAGGATCGTTCAGAACTTACTGACTGCAGCTTCTCCCTGTTTTCTTTTAGGAAGAATTCTCGGGGGGGCCGCTGATAAATCTGGTGAGTGATGTTCATCTGAGCAGAAGCTGGATTCTGACATTCAGAGTATGACACTGATTGGTCATTAAGAATCGTAAAGGAAACAGGAAACCCTGTCGGTGCAGACGTGTCACTTCCTGTATGTATGTGCAGTGAAGGTCAATCCAAACTGTCACAGATGAGCTCTTTATGGAGCCTTTATCATTTGAAATCAACTTTTTGAGTGTAACATCCTCCTGAGAACCGAGGAAAAAAAGGGTCTTACAATTTCTGTTTTTGTGGATTTATCTCAATGAGTTCTATCAACAGAGGAGACACGCCGCTTGGGAAGCCTGGCCGAGCGCAAAGACATCTTGGTGAGGCCGTCGGCGTCCACATGACAATGATTTCTATAGCCTTTGGTGGCATCTAGGTAGCTTTTATATATAATTACTTACATAATATATTTTATATACACATACAATTTGTTTTTGTTGTTAAATAAGAGAAACAGTCAGACTTAAAAGCTTAAACTTTAATGAAAAATGCATAGTTGCAGGACTTCTTAGAAAAAAATGTTATGCAAAGAATATTTAAAAATAATTTATAAACATTTAGAAGTCTTAGATCTCTTTGACATGTAATTTAAATTATGTAGAAAAGCCCAAGAATAACTCAATAATAAGTCAATACTAATATTAATAACAAATAAATCAATAGTGAGTCAACTCAGTGACTGAACTTTTCTTGCAGGTTTCCAATGGACTCAGACTTTAGGACAAAGTGGATCTTAGCTATCAACAGAGCTAACTCAGATGGATCACTGTGGTACCAACTAGCAACACAGTCTGACTATGTTCAAAACATTTTATGGAAACAGATTTTGATAAGAGGCCAGACTGCTTGAAACCCGACACCATCCCATCTGTGTTACACAAATTAATCACTCACATGAACCAGTAAATCTATTGTTTTTCTTAATTTTATTTTTTTTAAGGGTAAATTTGTTATTGACTTTTAGACTTGTTGACTTTATTTTTAATTATTGATTTATACTTATCATTTATTATTATTGTTGAAATACTATTTATTATTATTGGTCATTTATTCGTTATTATAATTATTGAATTATGTATATATTGTTGTTATTTATTATTATTGACTTCCTATTGACTTATTGTTGGGCTTTTCTAAATAATTTAAATTACATGTCAAAGAGGTTTAAAACTTCTACATGTTTAAAATTTATTTTAAAAAATTCTTTGTATAACATTTTTTTTGTGAAAAGTCCTGCAACTATGCATTTTTCATTAAAGTTTAAGCTTTTAAGGCTGCCTGTTTCTCTTATTAAACAACAACAAATGATGTATATATATATATATAAATATAAATGATATACATTTATATTAAATATATGTATATATAAATGTATAAATATATATATATAAACAAAAATATATATAAATTATACAAAAGCTACTTAGATGCCACCAAAGTCTATAGAAATCATCGTCATGTGGGCGCCGTCGACCTCACCAAGATGGGGTCGCGCTCGGCCACCATCGGCCAGGCTTCCAAAGCGGCCGTGTCTACTGTAGTGATATAACTCATTGTCTCCTCCCATGAGCAATCATGTGATGTCTCCTCTAGCTCTAGAACTCATTGATTTCTCTCTTCATACTTTGGTAGAAACTCCTCTGATCTGGACTCTGGAGAATTCTCCCCCAGCAGCTGCACCTCCACCCTGACCTGCTGCTCTTCTTCTTCCCGTCCCTCTGCTCCGTATGGTGGAGCCATTCATTTTAAATCGGTTCATTTTAAATCGGTTCATTTTAATTCTGTTTAAATCTTTCCCTGATCACATTTTTTCATCTTCTATCTGATTTTATTAATGGTTTTAACGTATTTATTGTTAAGATGTTGTGATTTCATTGTTTTATTGCCATTTGTAGTCTCCTTGCGTGTTCTGCAAGGCGCTTTTAGACAAATGTTTTATTATTAAAAACAATTTTTTTGACATTTTTCTGCAAGAAACTCATTTCAATAGTTTTGAACTTTATCTTGGTGATTTTTTTAATTAATAATCAGTTTAAAGAAAATGAAAATAAAAATGAATTTGTTGTTTTCCACTAAATATTCATATTCTTACCTGGTCCTGCCCATCCAGTGTAACCATGACAACACAATAAGCAGGTAGGTTCCCTTCTGCCCCATCAGTACCGGGAAGACAGGCTGCGTTGGTGTTGGGGTCAAAGGTCAGACCCTTGGTGCTGGGCAGCTTCAGCAATATCAGGTCGTGATCGCCGCTCTGCCCCTTGAACTTCCTGTCAAGCACCAGCTGCTCGGGTGTCAGCGTTTGCTCCGACACCCCGACTCACCACATGGATGGTGGGATCGCTGCCAAACCTGCAGGACGAGGTTAGGGTTAAAAATAAATAAATAAGGAGCTGAGTCTGAGTGAGCAGCTTTTTCCCATAACTGATACAGAAGGAAGTGTGGGATTTACCCGCCGAGGCAGAACGCAGATGTCAGCGCCCAGCAGGGGCTGATCAGCATGCCGCTGCAGAGGGGCCCCTCGCCCTCCCTCTGAGACTGAAGCCCCGCTGACACCTGTCAAGACCACGTAGTCCAGGGGGAAGAGCTATTTAGACATTCTTGTTTGGCTTTGAAAGTTAAAGACTTTAAATATTAGAAAATATGCATAATTGATTACCAAACTGCCAGTTTTTCCGTATTTGATTGCAAATCGTGCTTTCCTCTTCATGGCTCCTCCTCTGGCCCTCCACCATCTTCCTTAACCCACAGCTCAGCTCCTCAGGCTTGGTCTTCACTGCCACCTTGTGGGGTTTAGCGTCACACTTCACCCCTGCGTCTGCAGCCCTGGATGTTCTGCCCCAGAGAGGGGCCCTCCCTCTGCAGCGAATCCCAACGTCTTCACTGTGGGAGCAGTCGGTCCGTCCCGGGATCCCGTGACGACATCCAGAGGGGGGGTCTCTGATCCTTCACAGTGGATGTCGTCCAGGAGAATCAGCCTGTTTCCTTTGCCAGATAACTCATCTGTGACGACCTCTGCATGACCCCTGGAAGTGCAGAACAACTTCAAGTCTGCTTAGATATTTGTACGCGGGAAAAACGTTAAAATAATAAAGTAATCTTATCAAGGAAGTTTTTCAGGACCAAAATAATAATCGTTTAAAAAGATTTGGATTGCACTGGGATGGTTTGGACATGTTGAAAGAATGGAAAGGGAGCGATTGGTGAAAAAGGTAAACAAATCTGATGTGAGTGGAGTGAGAATGAGAGGAAGACCGCGAATGGGATGGACAGAGGGTGTAAAAAGAGCGCTAAATGCTAGAGGGATGACTGTGGTGCAGGGGAGAGAGGCTGCTCAGGACAGGGATGGATGGAGAGAGTTTGTGTATGAATGAATGGATGGGTGTGGCAGAGGTCTGGTCTAATGAAGCGGCAAGGGGAAACCAGCCTTGGCTGAGGCCCTGCTGTGGAGGTGCCCACACTGGAGTGTGCAGCTGACAGTGTGGTGTGGCTTAGACCAGTCACACACACACACACACACACACTGGAGGAGGAGGGTGTGGGGAAGAGAAGGAGGGAGTTAAGAATGTGTGCCCTGTCTAGGCTACCCCACTTTGGTGGGACAATGCCTGGGTATATAAATAGATTAAAAAAGTTGGTCTTATTGACTAGAATTTTCTTCTTAAAATAAAATTTTTGGTAAGACTTGGTAATGTCTTTATTAAGGCACATATTTTATTTTTAAGCATAATTTTTAACATTAACTTTTTAATAAAATCTTTCCAAATCTTGTCTTGCAAATAAATCTTTTTTAAATAAAATTGTAAGCATTAATTAACATATTTAAAGTAATAAATATATGTTTCTATGTGCACTAAAGCTAAACTTGTTTTAAATACACCACGCGTTGTAAAATTAGCTACTTATTTTTGGAAAAAAGTCTTTAATAATTTTAAATAAAATGTTATTATCTTAACAATAGGCACCATGAAAGAAGCTGTTTTATTGTAAAATCTCCAATTTAAGTGTTTAATTAAGACTCCTCTAAAATGTCATATCTGACAAACTTTGCTTTTTCTCCGCTACTTTTTTACAAAAAGCTCAAATGAAATTGAAAATGTATGTCAGGGTTTTTCAGAGCAGGTTTTTATTAAAAAACTTTGACATAAAGAGAGATTTCCAATTTCTACACATTGAACAACTTTTCTATGTAACAGTTTGTTATTTTAGTGATTTAAAACTAAATAAAATACAGAAGGAAAAAGTCCTTCCTGCTTTATGATGATCTACACAGATAAAACATGAAGGTGGAACTAATGTGTTACAGTATATATATTTTTAAAAGGAATAGAATTGATCTGATCAGAAATGTTAATGAAGGAGGAAGAGATCACCCAGAGACTAATTGTGTAATTTCCTGTCCTTGTTGTCAGATTAAAGAAGGATTTGTGAGCGCTGGTCAAGACGACAACATCCCTACAAATGGGATGAAAGGCAAAATTCTATATTTTTTTTGAGTAGAAATCATTTGTGAAATAATATTTTGTCCTTAACATTTATTTTATGGCTTTGTGGTGGCGCAGTGGTTAGCGCTCTTGCCTCACAGCAAGAAGGCCCCCAGTTCAAGTCACCCCTGGGGGTCCTGGACCAAAAAACATCAATGGGGAACCTTTCTGTGTTGAGTTTGCATGTTCTCCCCGTGCATGCGGGGGCTTTCTCTGGGGACTCTGGCTTCCTCCCCCGTTTCATGCTTCATAGGTTCATTGGTCAACCTAAATTGTCCCTGGGTGTGAATGTGAGAGTGCATGGGTGTGTGATTGTGGACAATCTACCCTGTGACAGACTGGCGACCTGTCCAGGGTGTCCCCTACCTTCACCCACAAGTGGCCAGGATAGGCTCCAGCAGCCCCGTGACCCCGAAAGGGAAAAACGAAATAGAAGATGAATGAATTTCTTTTTAATAACAAAATAGTGTTTTAATTAGAATTAAAGATGATAAAGCAGGGCATTATAACACACAGATACAGGATAATGTGACCTTCAGTAAAAAACTTGTGTTCAAATTTTGATTCCTGTTGTGCAGTAAAGCAAGAACTGTCTTCCCAACGAGATGAAGGGTCATGTGATGTTTGAATCTCAGACTCAGAACCGACTCATTTAGGCATCTTTCATTGAAATAGGTTGATAATTGTACCTATTTTTATAGTACACACAAACCGTTTCATATTTGATTTGCTTGTATTGTTGTTTCATGCAATACTGAGGTAAATAAAGGATGAAATATTTGTTGAATGAGTATCTTTTTCTCTTGACCTGGGACCGTTTTTCATTTCTCTGAACACAGGAAGAAGCGGTGGAGGTTTGTCAGGTTTTGTGTCTTGTAGCGGTACAGCAAAGGCCTGGTCGTGGGCTCATGTCGGTCAAGGTTCAGTACCGATCCTGCTGGATGCTGTGAAGAGTACCGGCAATGAGATCCTTCTGGATCAGTGTTCCCATGGCGACTGGGAGCAGCACAACGGTGACCACATGGAGGACGCCGCGGTCTCCTGCAGCCCTTACACAGGTACGCACAGACAAACCTCTAAATATATCTCTTGGGCATCAATAATCATCCCATGTTGCTGCATGTTTTTGTTTGTAGATATGCAATAGTAAAAATAACAGCTTTGTGTCTATAAACTATGATCATAAACATAAAATCAAAAGTAGATGTAAAAAAAATATGAAAAGTGATCTTTATATCACCACATTTTTAAATACTAAACTTATAAATAAACTCTATAAAATACCTGAAAACGTTGAAACTTAGTGTTCTTAAATATAATTAAAAAAATGTAATGCCAACATATACAGTACACAAATACTTCTTTTTCAATGATTTTTCCTGATCCTAACTTTTCTGGAGCCTCGAATGCTGATTTCAAACCATACGCAACAAAAAGTCAAACATTATTCAAGTAAAAATGAAAAAAGCCACAAAATAATCTGACAACTTGGTAAGAAAAAATGTCTTTCCAAGAATTAAATTTTAAGAAGAAAATTCTAGCCAATAAAAAAACTTCCTTGATAAGATTACTTTACTTTCTTATGACCAAGTTTTTCCTGTGTACAAATATCTAAGCAGACTTGAAGTTGTTCTGCACTTCCAGGGGTCATGCAGAGGTCGTCACAGATGAGTTCTTTGGCAAAGGCGCCGGGCTGATTTTCCTGGACGACGTCCACTGTGAAGGATCAGAGACCCCCCCCTCTGGATGTCATCACGGGATCCCGGACGGACCGACTGCTCCCACAGTGAAGACGATGGTGTTCGCTGCAGAGGGAGATCCAGTCAGTAGAACAAAGAGGTGTTAAGCTTCTGCAGGTGTGTACTTCAGGATTAAAACTCAAATACGAACTAATCTAATCCTAAACACTGAAAAAACTTGAAAAGTGAGGTTGTTTGTTTAATATGAACCAATTATGTTTACCTTCCAAACATATTACAATCTTATAGATCACACTTGATTTCTAGCAGTATTACATCTATTTATTACGACAATGTTTTAGGGCCACCAAAAAAAAAGTCAAATTATGAGATTCTAGATTACATTTACGAGAAAAAAACTCGTAAATTTACGAGAAAAAAAACAAACTTTTACAAGATTAAAGTGAAAGTGAGCATACAGAGCAGCAAGTGAACGCCACGCAGCAGAGCAGACGACTAAACTCAATTAAACAGGGGCCTGTTTCAGAAAGGAGGTTCAACCAACTCTGAGGTTGAACTTGAACTCTGAGTTGGTCAATCGGGAGATTAACAACTCTGAGTTTTCTGTTTCAGAGAAGCTGATCCGAGTTAGATCAATCAACTCTGAGTGGACTGATTCGGAGGTGAGCGTGCGCACCGCCACTATAGGAAGCCATTATCAATGGAGCGCAGATATCACGAGTCACCATGGCAACCGTGAAAAAGAAAGAGGTCTGCGTATTTGTCGCCAGCTGACATACGCATATGCATAACTTTCTAAATAGAGTAAGGTGTGAAATAAAAAATGGCGATATTTAGGTGTTTTTGAAGTGTTATTCCTGGTGTAAATGCATGAAATGCTGCATAGTGTACAGAACCAATCTGGGGGAAAATGCCTTTAACGTCGGTAATGTTTAGAGGACTTTTTTGTTAACCTCCCCCTCTTGCAAACGTTGGTCAGTTTAATATTAATACATGCAATTGTGTTTTTAAAAGTGAACTTTTGTCTACTGTTGAACCTTTCGCTGCGCGAAGACTTCTCCTTTCTTTTCTCTCGTCTTTCCGACCGTGGTCAGAAGCGCAGGGGAGATTTCCTTCAGGGCCGAAGGGAATTCTCCTTCCGGGTTCACTTCCCGTCGAAACCCTCAACCTCCAGAGCGGATTAAGAACGACTCCAAAACAGTTATTCTGGGAATGACACCTTCTCTTTATTTAACTAAGTGCTCCGTCCTCCGAACACACAATATATACCACGCACACACCTCTGCTCCGTGCTCACCCCCCCCCCCCCCATCTGCACCTGCACTCGCCCCTCCCCTTCTCTCTCGTGGCTCGCACCCCGCTCAGCACACACACACTGCAACACTACCCTTGTATTGATCGAGTGGTATAAGTTTATATGGGGTTAAGAAAGTAAGCAGTACTAGCAAATTGTGTTTCCAAAAAGTAATTGTTACATCAATCTAATTCAATGTCCCTGATTTCATTTTCATGTAGATGCAATCCTGCAGGAATTAAAAGAACATGGCAGCAGCTAAAAATGAAGTATAAAAACATAATTCAATCAGGTGAAATGTGAGCATGTCATGGAGGCTTTGTTGACAATATTTGACATATGAAACATCTACATAGCAAGACCTAATGTTGTTTTCATTTTGTATATGTAATTGACTGCAACGAAAAACGGTAACGCTCAAACAAAAAAGTATGGGGAAATGACAAAAAATCAAGTCTTCTCAAAATCCTCTTACGACGTAAATGTAATTCTCTATGAATTAATGCAGCCTCCTCGTCTACTAGGTCCTCCAAAAAAGAACAAGCCATTCTTGTAACTTAGACCGTCTCTGTGTGACGGAAATGTGGGCAATGAAGGTTAAAGCGAAACATACCGCTTCGTCTTTAAAAAGGGGAGGGGACCGGCAGAAACTTTGAGTTTAGAGAATAAAACCTGCTCCCGACCAGGTTAGGTTCACAGCATAAGTAACCATGGACACTGACTCCGAGTAAAAGTTACCTCTCTTTCAGAAACGGGTTTGACTTACTCTGCTTTCTCTGGTTTAACAAACCTCCCATTCTGAAACAGAAAACCCAGGGTTTCCCTGATTTCAGGGTTAACGCACTCAGAGTTTACACTTAACCTCCTTTCTGAAACAGGCCCCAGGTCAGCTTAATGTTTATTGATAACGTTCCAAATGTTTGTAAGTTAATTTGTTTGATTTACAATAATTTATTGTTTTATGTATTGATGGGTGTTTTGCAGGATCTCTTCATCCCGATGAAGCCATCGGTGTCCCTGCAGCTTTCCACTTCAATCCTTCCTTCCTCCACCAAAGACAAGATCTTTATGTTTATTCAAGATTCTGTTTATTGTCATTCCACACATAGTATTTGCAGAGAAATACACAGGTGACACAAGATGTTGTTTCTCACTAGCATGACAGTGCAAAGAAGCAGCAACAATAAAAATGGCAATAAAATAACAGTCCAAAAATAAAAGAAATAGCAAAAAATAAGATAAATACAACATTACATGAGTGAAACAAAATAAAATAACGTGATACTTTCATCTGATTTTGAGTCGTCAAATAAAGCTTCACAAAAGGCTCCGCATATTTCTGCCTCAAGCTAGGCTCTGATAAACGGAAAACGTTGTTTTTTTCCTTGTTAATCTATGACTTTTTTTCCTCGTATATTTACGAAATTTTAATCCACGTAAATTTATGACTTAACATCTCATAACATTTATGACTTTCTTTAGTAAATTTACGACTTATAAGTCGTAATTTGAAAAAAGGAATAATTTTTTGTAAACTGGCCCTAAAACTCCGTCGTAATATATTTAAATAATGTTGATAAAAAATGAAATATTTATGTTTTGGCCTTTGCCCCTTAATTGTGGACTGGGAAACCCCGTTATTCGAGAAGCATTCCAGGAGGAGAAACGTTGCAGTCAGCCATTTTGGAGAAGCTGCAAGCACCTGCTGGCTGGAGGAACTTGTGAAAGGTAAGTTGAATTTACTCTAACAACTTAATTAAGGGAAGTGGGAGACGTCATATTTATGATAAATGTTGTTAATTTTCACGTTCAAGAGGGTTTTAGTTCACTTTTTTGTATTATCGTAGTCAAGGTTAAGGCTATGCGCACCACGTTTGCCAAATTTGCCCCTGCCGGCCGCAGCCCTCCCTCGACGACAGGTAGCACTCTAGCGCATATTTTTTGCAAGCGCAAAAAAAGTTTTTAAAAGCAAAATAAGTTTTTGAAAGCAAAAAAAAAATATATATATTGTATGGAAAGAACTGAAAAGCGAATATCAAAACAGAATAAAATATTATTGAAAAGCAAATATTTAATATTTTCACTTGCAACTTAAACTTAGAAAGTCTTGTGTGCGACTTAAAACGTTTTGTTTGTGACTTAAAACGTTTTGTGTGCAACGTGGAGGCAGAAATATCACTCCATGTATTACACCCTCTCTGTATAGAAAACGCGGGAAGAAAGCACGCGGGGGGGGGGGGGGGGGGGGTGACCAACTTGCAGCTGCAGATGACGTGAACAGGTGTCTGACCATGAGAGGGAAAGCAGCAGAGGGTTGCAGTTGGTTTTTTTATTGCATACCTAAAAGTACATCCTTGTAAAATGGCACAGTGTGCAATAAAGTTGATTTAAAAAAAATTTTAAAAAAAAAAATGAGGAAACATAAAAAAAGCACCAGAGGGGAGGGGCTTAGAGTCATCCCACATGATTACAGACCCTAAAATACACATTGCTGCCTCGAAGTTAAAAGATGATCATTTTTTATTTATACGATTGGGTTTTATTGGGTTTACTTGGTTATTTAAAGAAATTAGAGGAAAAAATGTGTGAATGAATCTGTGCTAAAGTGAAGTTGTTTAAGTCTAGGAACCACAGGCTACAAATTTCTAAGGTCCAGAGATAGATTTTGGTGGTCACAAATGATAAGAGTTTCCAATTATAAACACAGAAAATAAAAAGTAGCCCAATAGAATTAAAATTGAACAAGTTATTCATATTTTACGTCTATCTGATTGCCTTGTTTTGCGGCTAGAAAACAATGGGAAAACTTGGTAATCACAGCTAGACACATCAAGGATTTTCGTTTTTTAATACCACATCTTCCCTATCTGTGCCTTAAACACCATCAATTTGTAACATGACATGGTAAAATTGATTTAGAAAGTTTTAATGGTTTTTAGAGAAATGTTCATTTAATGTTATACCATGGTCCAGGTGAATACTCGATTCTGATTAGTTACTGGGTATGCGTTAAGTAAGGGTTAATGGTCGACGAAGTATGCATTATCACTTTTTAAAGCACGGCGTGGAAGCCTGAACAGACCGACACGAAGCGGTTAATGCATAATTTGTCGGCCATTAACCCTTCCTTATTCTACAACGTATCAGAGCCTTTTGGAGAAAAAATTGAACGAAACAAACAAACTGTATGTCCAAAATGAATGCATATTTTAAAAGTAAATGATGTATTCCTTTCTAGAAATGTTGGCAAAATAAAAATTAGTCCTCAAAATATCTTGTTTTGTGGGATTGTGTTTTGTGACTGCTCCCACAGTGAAGATGATGGGGTTCTCTGCAGATGGAGATCCAGTCAGGAGAACAAGGAGGTGTCGGTCATTTCACCTTCCACAGGTGTGTATTTCAGGATTAAAACTAGGGCTGCACGATATGAGGAAAACACGCGATATGCGATATTGGTGATTAATATTGCGATAACGATAAAATTCGCTGTATCAGTGATGAAAGTCTTCCGGGAATTCCCGGAAATCCGGGTTTTTGAGCAAACCGAACGTACTTTCCGGGAAATAAAGACCTGATCTCTACGGACAAATCGCTTTCCGGATTAAAAAATGGTCTGAAATCAGCTAATTTTAGCTTTATTTTCTATATTTCTCCGCAGATCGCTTCCTCTATGGTCGTGGCCATCTCTCGTCTTCCCGGCCTAATTGACCAATGACGGGACGTTTTAGTTGCTTTCGGATGCGTCGACGGGTCTGATTGGCTCTGTCTGCACCACGTGGTCAGCGTGACTCGCTTCCCTAGAGACCAAAACTAGCGGACCCACGCTAAACTTTCACAAACACATCTGAAGAGTTTGCGATCAAATTTGTGTTAAAACAATGGCAGGCATCGTCATTATTGAGCGTGGTCACGACCTCAGTTGTGAGAAGACGATAAAAAACAAATTGAAGTGGTCTTGGCTGGAAAAAAAAGATTTTTAAGGTAGTGTAGGTCAAATACTTTTTTGTGTAAAATAATCTCAAAACCACATTTTGAAAAAATTCAATTTTATGTTTTGAGTTTCAGTTTTTATTTTGAATACATTTCTCTATCTAATTTATTTGTATTTCCTAATTACCATGATTTAGTTCAGTATAGTTGACATTAATTATAAGTATTTGATGGTTTGGACCCGCACTCCCTTAAAAAATAATGTTTACAATGTTTAGTTTAGTTTGTATGTTTGTTTTGATATTTCCCAGATTACTTAGTATTGGTGTTAAAGAATTGATGTATTATGTTATAGAATTATAGTTTAAAGCAGATCCCATATTTTGATGTAGTTATAGTTTGAGAAAACAGTGCAAGTGGATGTTGTACATCAGTCATTTCTAAAGCAGAAATAATGTATAAATAACTGAGGTATTTTCATAGAATATCATAGTTACTGGTGTTCTTTTTGCCATTTGGGGCTTTGATGTTACTATATTTTAGCAATTGTATGTTTTGCAGCTTTAAGGAAAAGCGTAGATTGTAGGATTGTGTTACTTTGAGCAATTTTCCAAATTCTTTTTTAGGACCAGCAAGTCCTTAATGGAGAGTCAAACTAGGGGTTTGAATGACAAATCATGATGCTCCAATTAGTCTTAGTTTCTTGATAAAGAAGTGAATAACTAGCTGCCAGAATGCACCAGAATGCATCTAAGACCACGTATTTTTCCAAAATTTCGCTCTGTGCCCGCCATATCGCTCAAAGAAAAGTTCAGGGATTTTTTCCTTGCCTGACTTTCATCACTGTGTATATAAACAAACAGCAAAACAACCAAAAACATCATTTCCATTTCACTGCAACAGTTTAAAAATTATACTCCAAATGACCCTCGTCGACGTAGGAGGCAAACATCAAACATAAAAGGGCTCATCTGATTGATCAACACGTAAACGGGTCCTTCCGATTGGTTAAATGCATAAAGGGATTTATTTCATTTGTTCAATATTTCAAGCTGCCATGAGATTGTTTTAGCACATTTAAAGGTAACCATTTATTGCGATTTTCGCCGTCTTTTGCGGTATGCATATTGCACAGCTTAATGTCGCGATAACGATAAATTTGCGGTATATTGTGCAGGCCTAGTTAAAACCCTTTAAAAAAATGGGATTTTTGAATGTAAACTGTGTTTTCCTGAAAGTAACTCCAGATCAGACATGAATATGAATTAGGTTTATTTCTGACAGGGCCCCTGGTGCAGCTGGTGGGTGGCAGCAGCAGGAAAGAAGGGCGAGTTGAGGTTTATTTCCATGGAGACTGGGAGGCACTCGGGTTGGAACGACATGAACGTGGCTGTGATGTGCAGACAACTGGGACACAGGTTTGTGCAAACATGGAGAGCTCAGGGAAAAACATTTCAAGGAATGACTCGTGTCTCCCACGCCTCCTCCTCAGTGGCAGAGCGACAGCAGCGGGAGGTTTTGGTCAGGGGAAAGGACCCCTCCACCTGGACCAGGTGAGGTGCACAGGGAAGGAGGAGTTCCTGGGGGAGGGCCCCTCTCTGGGGCAGAACATCCAGGGCTGCAGACGCAGGGATGAAGTGTGACGCTAAACCCCACAAGGTGGCAGTGAAGACCAAGCCTGAGGAGCTGAGCTGTGGGTTAAGGAAGATGGTGGAGGGCCAGAGGAGGAGCCATAAAGAGGAAAGCACAATTTGCAATCAAATACGCAAAAACTGGCATTTTGGTAATCAATTATGCATATTTTCTAATATTTAAAGTCTTTAACTTTCAAAGCCAAAGAAGAATGTCTAAATAGCTCTTCCCCCAGGACTACGTGGTCTTGGCAGGTGTCAGCGGGGCTTCAGTCTCAGAGGGAGGGCGAGGGGCCCCTCTGCAGCGGCATGCTGATCAGCCCCTGCTGGGCGCCGACATCTGCGTTTTGCCTCGGCGGGTAAATCCCACACTTCCTTCTATATCAGTTATGGGACAAGGCTGCTCATTCAGACTCAGCTCCTTATTTATTTATTTTTTTAACCTTAACCTCGTCCTGCAGGTTTGGCAGCGATCCCACCATCCATGTGGTGAGTCGGGGCGTTGGAGCAAACGCTGACACCCGAGCAGCTGGTGCTTGACAGGAAGTTCAAGGGGCAGAGCGGCGGTCACGACCTGATATTGCTGAAGCTGCCCAGCACCAAGGGTCACTGTCTGACCTTTGACCCAAACACTTACGCAGCCTGTCTCCCCAGTACTGATGTGGCAGAAGAAGGAAGAAGCAGGTAGGTTACCTGCTTTTGGGTTGTCATGGTTACCACTGGATGGGCAGGACCAGGTACAAATATGACAATTTAGTGGAAAATAAAATAACTGAAAATTAATAAAAAAAACCATCAAGATAATGTTCAAAATGATTGAAATGATCAGTTTTTGCATAAAAATATGTCATAGCATAATTTTGAAACAACGAAAAAATAACAATGCCTTATGAAATATGTATAAAATAAAAATTATTTAACAGAAAGCACCAATTTGTTTATATTTTCTTTAAACTGAAAATGAATAATAAACCACCAAGATAAAGTTCAAAACTATTTAAATGATCCGTTTCTTGCATAAAAATATGTCAAAGCATTTTTTGTAACATTAATAATAATATATTTTATTTAAAAGCGCCTTTCAGAACACGCAAGGACACTGTACAGATTGAAAGAAAACACAATAAAATCACAACATGTTGATAACAATAAACAAGTTAAAACCATTTATAAAATCAGATACAAGATGAAAAATTGTGATCAGGGAAAGCAGATTTAAACAGATGGGTTTATAGTCTGGATTTAAAAATTGGAATCAATGTCACATAGGCCTGGGGGGAGAGAGTTCCAGAGTTTGGGAGCAGAGTGGCTGAAGGCACGGCTCCCCACGGTGACCATACGGGCGGAGGGATGGAAAGCTGAAGGGAAGAAGAGCGGCAGGTCAGGGTGGAGGTGCAGCTGCTGGGGGAGAATTCTGCAGAGACAGAAGAAGTCCAGATCAGAGGAGTTTCTACCAAAGTATGAAGAGAGAAATCAATATTTTCAATCACTAGAGGAGACATCACATGATTCCTCATGGGAGGAGACAATGAGTTATATCGCTAGAGGAGACCTGGGAAGCCTGGCAGACGGTGGCAGAGGGCGACGCCATCTTGGTAAGGTCGACGGCGCCCACATGACAGTGATTTCTATAGCCTTTGGTGGCATCTAAGTAGCTTTCATATAATGTATATATATATTAGGAGTGTCACGATTTCGACTTTAAATCAAAATCGATCGAAATTAAGTCACAGTCTCGAACTTCAAATTAAAAAATGGAATCCGCGCCCTTGTTGTTTTCTTATTATCTGTTCTATCAGAGAGTTTGTAACAGCCTGAAACAGTGAACTGCCATCCCTGCAGCGTCTCCTGTCACACGCGGCTGGCCTGTGTGAGAGAATGAAAGGGGAGGGGTGGTGGGATCCAGCTGAGAGTTGGAACATGCATGCGGAGAGTTGCCCAGATCAGGATTATCGCGTGCCTTTAGATTACTTGGCTCATGCTAATAATACCATTCTTTATTAACTATTGTAGACGTTTTGATGATGTGTCTTTATTTTCCATCAATGTATTCTTTGTCTGCCTGTAGTTTATTTGTGTCAGTATTGGACATAAAGACAGCAGGTAATTCAGGATAGCAGTTGCTCTTTATGAGATCATAAATAAACAATCCATCATCTAGAGAGAAAAAATCAGCACAATGTTTTTTTTAATATATTTTTGACAGGGAATATCAACTTTTATTTCATTGTTACATTGTTTCCAAGTTACACATTTTACATCAAATATATTTTCAGTCAGTAAATCAGAATGTGTGTTTTTGATCATTTTGCATCTTCCCCTCTTTTTTATATGAACAGAAAAAACAAAAACAAACAAAACAAAAAAACAGAGCAGCTGTCAATCACACTCTTATTCAAAGAAGATGAATCAATAAAATAAACCCACAGTATCTGTTATCTTGTAATAGAGAAGTATTTTTTTTTGGTTAGAATTAAAGGTCTGGTCTAAGAGGTCCAATATATTTGACCCATTTTGCCCACCATCTCAGACCTTTATCTGTTTGCATTTTTATTGCAAAAGTCAGTCTTTCCATAACATAAATGTCATGTATTGTTTCATGCCAATCATCTACTGTTGGAACATCAGGCTGTAACCACTTTCTTGTCAAGGCCTTCTTCCCTCTCACCAGCAATATTCTCATTAAATATTGGTCTGCTGCAGACTGCATGTGTTCTGTTACTGTTCCCATGTATAGAGCTAATGCATTAAAGGGGAAAGGTTTCTTGAAATGTTGTCTCCAAACATTTATGGATTTCTTGCCAAAAGGATGTGAGTACAGGACAATCCCAGAATATATGGTAGTGGTTGGCTTCAGATGAGCCACATAACCTCCAACAGCTTGTACCAACACCTTGATGTCTCTTTTGTGTGGGGGTGATGAAGAATCTGTTGATGCTTTTCCATCCAAATTCCCTACAACTATGTGAATGAGTGGTTCTCCATTGGGATTGACAGATATTTTCCCATTCTTCCTCAGTGATATGCAATCTTCCTTCACGTTCCCATTTACACTTAACATATTGAGTGTTTGTGTGTCTGGAATCCTGTAGGCCCTTGTACAGTTTGGATATTATTCTTCGTTCGCTCCCAGAAGTATAGGCTGTTATAAACACTTTCAGTATGTCATTGTCTAATTTTCCTGATCCCTCAGCCAAGATCCCATTCAGTCTATGGCGTATCTGTAAGTACCTAAAAAAAATCCCTGTTCTCCAAACTGTATTCTTTCTTACACATTTCAAAACTCTTTACTGCCCCCTTTTTTATTAGGTTGCAGTATGCTGTGACTCCTGTTGTTCTCCATATTTTGAATCTTGAGTCTGTCCTGTTAGGTATAAAATCTGTGTCGTATGCTCCCCGTCGTTTTTAACTATTTTCCGCCATATTTTCAATGATATTTTTAGCCATGGGTTTTCGTCAGTTATTTGTCAGTTTACTATGTGCTATCTTGGTTTGGATGGGAGGTTCTGTGTGTTCCCCCTCTTCTATTTCCTTCCACCTTGCCCTAAATTTCGGATCGCAGAGACCTACAAGTGGTCTTATTTGAGCCGCATAATAATAATCCTTGAGGGTTGGTAGTGCCATACCCCCTTTGTCCTTAGACAGTTGCATTGCTTTGTAACGTATTCTGGGTCTCTTACCCTTCCAAATATAACGTGAAATCATCTTGTCCCATTCAATGAATTGCTGATCTTTTATTTCAATCTGTAGCATCTGGAAAAGATACATTAAGCGAGGCAGGATAACCATTTTAATTGTGTCTATCCTTGAAGATAAGTTAAGGAATGGTAGATGAGTCCATCTGGAAATGTCTGATTTTATTTTTAAGTTTAGAGGGGCATAATTTGCATTAAATAATTTAGTAATATCCTGGGTGAGGTTAATTCCTAGGTACTTCATTGTATTTGTAGTACATATCAGGTCATATTTATTCAGAAGCTGTTTTGGTGGATTAAAATTGAGAGTTAAAATCTGTTTTTTTTGGACATTTAATCTGTAGCCTGATAATTGTCCAAATTCTTTTAGGGATGACATTAATATTGATAAAGACTTCAGGGGTTGTGTTAAATAGATTAATACGTCATCTGCAAATAATGATAATTTGTGCTCTTGTCCTCTTATTTTCAGTGATGAAAGTCTTCCGGGAATTCCCGGAAATCCGGGTTTTTGAGCAAACCGAACGTACTTTCCGGGAAATAAAGACCTGATCTCTACGGACAAATCGCTTTCCGGATTAAAAAATGGTCTGAAATCAGCTAATTTTAGCTTTATTTTCTATATTTCTCCGCAGATCGCTTCCTCTATGGTCGTGGCCATCTCTCGTCTTCCCGGCCTAATTGACCAATGACGGGACGTTTTAGTTGCTTTCGGATGCGTCGACGGGTCTGATTGGCTCTGTCTGCACCACGTGGTCAGCGTGACTCGCTTCCCTAGAGACCAAAACTAGCGGACCCACGCTAAACTTTCACAAACACATCTGAAGAGTTTGCGATCAAATTTGTGTTAAAATAATGGCAGGCATCGTCATTATTGAGCGTGGTCACGACCTCAGTTGTGAGAAGACGATAAAAAACAAATTGAAGTGGTCTTGGCTGGAAAAAAAAGATTTTTAAGGTAGTGTAGGTCAAATACTTTTTTGTGTAAAATAATCTCAAAGCCACATTTTGAAAAAATTCAATTTTATGTTTTGAGTTTCAGTTTTTATTTTGAATACATTTCTCTATCTAATTTATTTGTATTTCCTAATTACCATGATTTAGTTCAGTATAGTTGACATTAATTATAAGTATTTGATGGTTTGGACCCGCACTCCCTTAAAAAATAATGTTTACAATGTTTAGTTTAGTTTGTATGTTTGTTTTGATATTTCCCAGATTACTTAGTATTGGTGTTAAAGAATTGATGTATTATGTTATAGAATTATAGTTTAAAGCAGATCCCATATTTTGATGTAGTTATAGTTTGAGAAAACAGTGCAAGTGGATGTTGTACATCAGTCATTTCTAAAGCAGAAATAATGTATAAATAACTGAGGTATTTTCATAGAATATAGTTACTGGTGTTCTTTTTGCCATTTGGGGCTTTGATGTTACTATATTTTAGCAATTGTATGTTTTGCAGCTTTAAGGAAAAGCGTAGATTGTAGGATTGTGTTACTTTGAGCAATTTTCCAAATTCTTTTTTAGGACCAGCAAGTCCTTAATGGAGAGTCAAACTAGGGGTTTGAATGACAAATCATGATGCTCCAATTAGTCTTAGTTTCTTGATAAAGAAGTGAATAACTAGCTGCCAGAATGCACCAGAATGCATCTAAGACCACGTATTTTTCCAAAATTTCGCTCTGTGCCCGCCATATCGCTCAAAGAAAAGTTCAGGGATTTTTTCCTTGCCTGACTTTCATCACTGTATTTTCACTCCTGTTATCTCTTTGGCTTGTCAAATTAATTGACTGAGGGGTTCAATAAATAAAGCAAATAAAAGTGGTGAGCATGGGCAGGCCTGTCTGCAGGAAGACTCCAGTGTGAAGGGTTTCGTTAGACTACCATTAATTTTAATTCTTGCTGGGGTTAAATCCTGTCTGGTCAAGGTGAATAAGTGAAGGTAAGATCTTCTCAATTCTTCTGGCCAATATTGACATGAATATTTGATAGTCTCCGTTTAACACTGATATTGGCCTGTATTGTTTGCAATCTAATTTATCTTTTCCTTCTTTTGGTATCACTGAAATTATAGTGTCCCTCCATGAGGAGGGGATTGTTCCCTTTTGTAGTACCCAGTTACATATTTTGCAAAGTTTAGGAGTTAGTTGAGCCCTAAAACATTTGTACCACTCTGCTGGGAAGCCATCTAGACCTGGAGTCTTCTGTGGTTTAAGCCTGGATATTGCAGCCTTCACCTCGTTTTCCGTTATTTCTGCCACCAAGGTTTTATTTTGTTCCTGTGTGACCTTAGGTAAATCTAGGGATTCAAGAAAAGTTCCTATTTCATTTATGTTATCCAGTTTTTGCTGTGCGCATAAATTTTTGTAGTATTCTTCAAAACAATTTTGGATATTATCTGGTTTATATTGTATTTCCTCTGTTCGGGAGTGTCTTATTTTAGTGATCGTGTTATCTTTTTGTTGTTTTCTCAATTTGTATGCTAATAGTTTCATTGCTTTACTTCCTGCTTTGTAATATCCCTGTTTTAGAAAAGCCAATTTCTTTTTAACTTCTTCTGAGTATATCTCATCTATCTCATTTTGTAGTTTTTTTTATCTTTGTTCCGTTGTCGTGTTTCGCTCCACCTTTATGTTGTTTTTGCAAATCTTTAAGTTGACATGTTAATTGATTAAGCTTCTCTTGTTTACGCTTCTTTAACGATGAGGAGAGCGAAATTATTTTTCCTCTTAGAACCGCTTTACAGTAAACCCTTGTTTTTCGCGAGGGTTACGTTCCAAAAAGAACCCGTGATAGGCAAAATCCGTGAAGAAGAAACCTTTGTTTTTTCTTACAATTAATATACAATTAAATACATTATTATACATTGAACAGAAAGAACAAAGCGTTTTACAGGCTTAAGCATTTGTTTCACAAATAAAAGTACTTTAGAAACGTTTTTTAACAAATAGATTCTGTACTGTACTGTCAAATAAAAATAATTTTAATCATCGATGTGAACAGAAGGCTTCAAATCACGGAGATTAGCCCCGCCCACCGCGACCCGAGTAATTGGATTAAACAGGAGAAAATGTAAAATGATTATGAAAAAATACAAAGTACAGTGGGACAAATAGTGACTCAGGTGTATTTCACTGCTCTACAGACTGAGTCGCTGCATCCTGACTTCGCTCTGCAGTGTTTTCTCCTTTTGAAGCCCGCGGCGCAGGTGTGTTTGTTCGGGAGAAGAACATAGTGATTGACAGTTGTTGTCGCTCTTTTTTCTATGGATTTTAGAGAAACTCGAAATTGCAAGAGAATTTGCACGTACGTGTTGTAAATTTGGCGAGCTGTTTTACGTACGTGTACATATTAAACTGCAACATTATTGACGCGCAGGTAGAGAAGAAGCGGAGTGACTTTTTAGCCAATCAGAATGCAGAACACAATGCACCATGCAAATCCGTGAAGTAGCGAAACCGTGAAAAGTAAACTGCGTTATAGCAAGGGATCACTGTATACGCATCCCACACTGTAGTTGGGGAAACTTCCCCATTATCATTATCTTCAAAATACATTTCTGTCTTTACCCAATTCTTCTTTTATTTTTGCATTATTTAGTACACTTAGGTTCAAGTTCCACGTTGTAGATATGGGCTTGTCATTGATATTTATTTCCATTTTTACTGGTGCGTGGTCAGATATATCTATTGTTCCCATGTCGCATGACTGGATTCAATATCAATCTTTTCCGAACATAAAGAAATAGTCTATTCTGGAGTAAGTTGATTGTGGTGCTGAGTAATAAGTGTAGTCCCGGCTAGTTGAGTTCAGTTCCCTCCAAACATCTATTATACCAATTTCTTTGATGACTGAGTTTATTTTGTTAACTAAAGGTTTTTTGTGGCATAAACTAGAACCAGATGAGTCCATCTTTGTTAATCTTATGTTCATATCTCCTCCACTTATAAGTATCCCGCGAGATTCTGTGGACATAATATTGAATACTTTTTTATAAAATTGCCAATCACTTCCTGGGGGGGCATATATACCAAGTAATGTTACCAAAGACCCTTCAATCCTTCCTATGATCATTACATATCGACCCTTTTTATCTTTGGTCTCTGAAATGTGTTCATATTGGACCTGATTTGATATTAGAATAGCTGATCCTCTTCTGTGTCCTGACTTATAGGATGTGTAAAAAATGTGTTTAAAGCCCCCTCTCCTCAGTTTTTCATGTTCAGCCTCTGTTAGGTGGGTTTCCTGTAGGAAACTTGTTCCCTTTTTAGCTTTGAAAATATTTTACTTCTCTTAATAGGATTCAGCATACTATTTACATTATAGGAAATTATTCTTATAGTTTTATCCACCATCATTTTTGTGATGTGTCTGGATTTTAGTGGATGAGCGAAAGACGGCTTTCAGGCTGCTCTGAACTGCAGCCAACAAACGATAAACAAGATAACTATTAACAAAAATGCTCTTATTCAAGTAACACCAATTTTCCTCAGATTTTCCATAGGTGGGGTTCCTCTGAGAACCCTGTTGTTGTAAAGCAGCCATCCCGAGGGAAAAATCTCTCTTTTAAGACAGGGCCCTCTGACAAAGTTATTTGTCTTTGATGGTGTGTATACAGCTCAAAGTTCAGCCCTCCGACTAATCGTTACCTTCATTACGGCTTTTTATAATAATGAAAATAAACATTCAAATAAAAATCATTACTCAGAAGTAAACCAAAGAGTTTCTGTCTCACTTTTAGTAAATAGAATTCAAGAAAGGAGGCATTTGCCCAGAGAGAAAAATTAAATAAATAAATATGTGCACTAATCTGGGCTGCTGTTGTCGCTGTTTTTTAGTCTTTATTCATGTCTTCCTGCGGCGGGACCCGTCTGAACTTTTCAAGCTTGTCCTTGTATGATGATCCTCCTTGTCGCCGTCTCTGTCCTCGTCCTCCGCTGACAGTCCGGATCAGCCTCCTGATCTGCTCCAACAGCGTCTCTGCTGGTGTCAGCACGGTCACGGGTAATCCTTTTTCTACCATCTCTCTCGTCGCTTCTTCAGCTGAGTTGTATACACGAGTTCCGTCCGGGAAGAAAACTCGAAGTTTGCCAGGGAAGGGGGTCTGAAATTGGATCCCTTTTTCTATCAGAACCTTCTTTGCTTCTGCATATTCTTTTGTTAAGCACGCTCGGTGCATAGTCGTCAAAATTTACTTGTCCGCCCTTCCAGATGAATCCTTTCTTCTGGCACACCGTTCGTAGAATCTCTTCTTTTATTCTGTAACTTTGGAACGTTACTACAATGGATCTCGGCTGCCCCCCTTCTCGCGGTGCTGGACCCAGGTCTTGGTGTGCTCGTTCGATTTGGAGGTTTCTGTCTTCCGCTAATGACAGATTTTGTTTATTCAGCTCTTCACAAATTGTATCATTGATGGGGATTTATTTTCGGAGCCCTCTGCCACAGAGTAGATCCTGATGTTGTTTCGTCTGGCCCTTCCTTCCTGGTCAGATTGAGTTTCTAGCTGTGACTGAAGTTTCACCAGCTCCTCCATGACTTCTTCCATTGATTGCAGCCTCTCCTCAGCGTTCACAATCCGCTCTTCCGCCTCGTCGAGCCTTATCTTTGCCTTGCTAATCTCTTCCTTAATTTCTCTCAATTGTTGTTTGTTGTCTTGGCGGAAACTTTTTATATCTGTCAGTATTGTTGTTGGGTTGATTTCTTCATCTGGCTCGTCTTCTTTAGCATTAGCCGGTGATGCGCTGCTAACACCAGTACGTGGGCACTCCGGGCTGTTGATTCCATGGAAATCAGCAGTTTGTGTGGTTTTCTTTGGCTTAAGTCAGTGTTTTTCAACCAGTGTGCCACTAGTGTGCCGTGAGAAATTGCCCTCAGTAACTGATCTAAAAACATTTTCCATCTCAAGGATTTCAGCTCTTTGTTCATCCAAATAGGCCCTGATGAAACACTGAGTAGTAACGAATATAAAAAGATCGTAAAATACTTTTTTCTTTGTGTTTATTTGATTCTATTAAAGACATTTTGACAAGAATGACTGTACCGCTTTCTGAAAAATCCCGCCCCTTTAACTGTCTCCACCAATCATTCTTGGATTCTTAATCACATGTCATCAGTCTGACCAACCAGAAGTGGTTAAAGTCTTCACTTCCTTGTTCTGAATTCTGCTGATAAAGTCGTTCAGTTCTAACAAAAATACCAGCTAAAGCTCGTCTTTAGTGGTGTAGCTTTCCACAGAATCCGGTGTCAGACCGTGGAGCAAGTGAACAAAACAATGAAGATCAGAGACGCTAGTCTGTCTGCGTTCGGCGGATTAATGAACTACATCTCCCATGATGCATTGGGTTAAAAGTGACAGCGTGAACGTATCGACGCACAACGAGTCTCTCCTCTTAACGTCTTGAAAGCTCAACGAACACAAATCAAACGGTTTTTAAATCTTTTAACTTAACTTTTATACATCTTTTAGAGAAAAAAAACAGCTGCAGCTTGCAGCTTTTTCTGCCACAATTATCACAAAAATGCATGTGAGATTGCGGAGGGACTGTATATCAATACAGACTATGAGCTTTTCCTTTTTCCTTTTTTTTTTTTTGGATGCTGGTGTGCCGCGGGATTTCTTTCAAGGTTAAAGTGTGCCGTGGCTCAAAAAAGGTTGAAAAACACTGGCTTAAGTTTAGCCTGCTTGTCTTGCGTCCACATCTTGCCCTTTTCCATCTCTTAGAATCCCTTTGGATATCGCTTGTCGGAGGAGAGAAGACTCAAAGCTGCCATCTTTGCGGCTGCGCACTGGAAGCCTTCAGCACAATGTTTTTATCTGTTTCTTCAGACGAAAAACGTTAAATATATTGGTGCTGCTGTACTCATGTTTCAGATAAATTTGATATTATTTATTGATTGAATCGGCTTCAAATGGTTCAGTTGGTCAAAATGTTTCTAGTTTAAATAAGGACTGACAGATTTTTTAATTTTAAGCTTTTCTTCTGTTTTAGACTGGAACAGCTTTTCTGTGTGGCAAAATAAATGTAATATTTGTTGAAAGTATTTTTTTCTTTTTTTATTGTTGAAAGATACAATTTTAGTTATACTTACACAATTTTTATAGATTCTAACCTAATACATTGTCTCCGCGGCGAGTGTTTGTGCGTGTGTGGTGGTGGGGGTAAGGTAAGGGGGGCGAGAAACCTTTTCTTTTTCTAGGGGGGGGCCTTGCAAAAAATAATTGAGAAGCACTGCGTTAAACCAACAACTACACAAACCACTCTTCCGTCTTCATTTGGAATTAAACTTCCAAGCAACACAACTCGTGCAAATGCAATTATGCGTGTAGGAGTATTCATAGCCGCAGACATGCGACCTTATTCGGTGGTGGAAAACTTAATTAGCGTGCTAGAGCCACGCAACGAAATCCCAAGTATAATGCATCTCACACCTACGGTGATTCCCTCCATGTGCAATAATGTAAAAGAGAAAGTTATTGAAGTTCATCTTTTTTTTTCATTTTCTTAACCGTTTTTCCCTTTCGGGGTCACGGGGCTGCCGTAGCCTATCCCGGCCACTTGTGGGCGGAGGTAGCGGACAACTTGGACAGGTCGCCAGTCTGTCGCAGGGTAGAATGTCCACAAACACACACCTATTCACACTCACACCTAAGGACACCTAGTTGCTAATTAACCTATGAAGCATGTTTTTGGATGGTGGGAAGAATCCGGAGACCCCGGAGAGAACCCACGCATGCACGGGGAGAACATGCAAACTCCTCACAGAAAGGTCCCCCGTTGATGTCGTTTTTCAGGTCCCCCAGCCGGGACTTCTTGCTGTGAGGCAAGAGCGCTAACCACTGCGCCACCGTGCAGTTATTGAAGTTCTCCTTCCATATTCCTCTTTAAGAAGAACTTAAAACTGCAAAATTGTTACAGTTGTCTTGTGTTCTATTATAAATAATGTTACTGTTTTTGACAACTCAAAGAAAAGCTCTAAACAACATATCCATTTTTAGGAAGAAGATGAAAGAATGAAAAAATATAGTCATCATTCTAAGGGGATACAAAGTAGTTATGAGTGTGGTATATGTTCATCTGTTCGGAAATAGTTTAAGACACTTAATTGTTCAGAGACTATGGACATGTCTGTTTTATTGTTTTTGTTTGTTTTGTTGTAAACTTGAATGTCATCTTTTGTCAAGAAGAGTTACAAAGGAGAAACTGGATGGCAGTTTATTTTAAGCTTTCAATTGACTAAAGATATAAGTTATTGTTACATTATGTTGTTAATAAGTTTTAAATTTGACCATGTAGTGTGGTACATTACAGAGGTCAGATATTACATTGCATAAAAGTCTAGTTTGAAAAATGACAATCTGTGCTTTAAAATTAATAAATGTAAAAATCGAGAATCGAATCGAACCGCGACCTTAGAATCGAAAATGCAATCGAATCGAGGATTTGGAGAATCGTGACACCCCTAATATATATATATATATATATATATATATATATATATATATATATATATATATATATATATATATATATATATATATATATATATAATCAAATCAAACTTTATTTATAAAATAGCGCTTCTCATGCATTTTGTGCAGCTCGAAGCGCTTTAACAATAAAAACAGTAAACACACAACGTTACAGTAAAAACCCCAACCCACCCTTCACCCTTCCCACTCCCCTCCATTAAAGCACATGACCCATGGCTCCCACGTACAATGAATTATGACTATGTAACTGTAAAAAATAAATAAATAAACAAACAAGTATGGCTTGGCTCTGCTGTGAGGAAACAGTATCTGGGAATCCTTTCATACCAGGAGCCAGCCTGGCCACCGGAACATCGCCACAGCGCCCACCCAGACCGGGACAACACCGGGTTCCCCCTCACAGCCATGAAGCTGTAAAATTAGACCCCAGCCGCCCCAGCAAGGGCAACAACTGCAGCAAGAACCACCGACCAAGCCGGCAATCCCTGGAGGAAAAGATCCCCTCAAGAAACACTGGGGCTAAAATCACAAGATGCTAAAATTAACAACATAAGATGTAAAAGAAAAAAAATATATAAAATTGAGAATAAAATTAAAATAAATACATAAAATAGCCTATACTAAAACTAATAGAATAAATTAGCAGTTAAAGTGTGGGTGACATGGCCTATTTTAATAAGCCAAAATATAGTAAATAGTCTCTATTTCATGTTGCGATTGTTTTTAATATTTTTCGAAAAAGAATAAATAGCGAAAAACGCGATATAAACAACGAGGACGGCCGCCGGCTTCACGCATTCCGCCGACTTCGCGCCGCCATGTTTGTGACGTAACGAAAGGCAGACAACATGGCTAGCACCGATAGCGAAGCACAGAGTGATGCTACCGTCTATTAGCGATTTATCATCAGATGAACAGAAAGATGAAGAGGAAAGTTGCGGAGATTATCATGATGATGAGTCACTTTTGCAACCGTATCGATTCGAACCCTTTTGCGAAAGTGAGGAGGATATAGCAGAAAGTAGTAGGTCTAGTGATGCCGATGACGATAGCCAGCATGAAGAGCATGAACAGCTTATAATTAATTGTGTGAAATGTGTACAGGCAACATTTAATTAAAATGAAGGATTATTCAGTATAAAGATCTGTTACTCTAGGGCCTAGGCCTATGTATAATATAGCATAGGGAAATTTTTATATCAATATATATACCGTATATATATTAAATGTTAAACTCACTCTCTTTTGTAATAAATAAATTTTGTAATAAACGTTAAACTCACTCTCTTTTGTGCCAGCTTTTCGGTCACAGATTTTCTCTTTTTGTACTGGCTGCTGCCAGTGCTGGTACTGGGCGTTTCTGTTTCGGACGTTCCCACTAGCGATCTCTTGAAAATGGTGGGGATTGCGTTCGGTTTCAATACTTTTTTATATCTGACATGCATTCCCATATCTTTCATGAGCTGTGGTGTTTCTTCAAAACAGTCTGCCTCAAAATGTTTGCTGCATAAAGTTGACGAAGCAGTTGGCACCCAATTCGCCCTGGTTCGCTGCACTTGTTTTGTCCATTGTTTCAGCAGCGTTTCTTGTTTTGGGAATTTATACACAGATACACTTTCACTAGATGTATTGCTACATCCAGCTGCCACACAACGACTTGGCATGTTGATGATTAACAGATTTAAACACGAGAGAAACGAAGACTACCTGTTTTGTTTACATGCTGTCCGAAGTGGAACTGCGTAAGTCAATGCCTTTCGTGACGTCACAGTTCATATCGAGGTCACTTCCAGCCTGCGCTCTTAGCGGAAAATTCAAATCTCTGATTCCTTCGAAAGATGTCTATTATTCATATGCTTTGGATTTTTTTCGACGCTAACTATTGGTATCAATAGAATCAGCGTTTAAAAGGCTTTTTTATTTGACAAAGTTGTTCAAAGCATGGCATCCACACTTTAAAATCAACTAAAAGCTAAATTAAAAAGGTGGGTCTTGAGCCTCTTCTTAAAAACCTCTACAGTCTCTGCGGCCCTGAGGCTCTCCGGCAGGCCGTTCCACAGGCGAGGACCGTAATGGCAGAACGAAGCCTCACCATAAGTTTTGGTCCTCACCTTGGGAACAACTAAGAGGCCAGCACCGGAGGACCTCAAGGTCCGCGAGGGCTCATACTTTAAAAGAATATCATTTAAATAAGAAGGCCCAAGACCATAAAAACATTTATAAACCATTAAAAGAATTATACATATATATATAATTAATTATATATATATATATATATATATATATATATATATATATATATATATAGAGCGTTAGAAATAAGGAAGACAAAAACGGTTGTCCGGGCAAGTAAACTTGGTTGTCCTCCCCAATATTTAGTTGTCCTTCGATACCAATATTCAACAGCAACGAAACCTACTCAGATGTCAGTACTTCTATACATCTAATATCAACTGCCTCATGATCGAAATTTAAAAGGCTCTTTAAATATTAAAAACTTGAAAATATCTTTATAACTAGTATTTTTACACAGATTTAAATATATTGGGTTTTTTTTCTTTGGTTTTGATAATTTTTGCTTAAAGAATATAAAATACAAAGACTGTTGTAAAAATGTATAATATCATATCAATCCCATGAAAAAAGTTTTTTTTCAGCTCATGTCAGTCTGTTCTGTTATGAGTGAAAGTTATAGTGTTTTATGAATGTGTTTTAAATCTTCTGTTAATGGATGTTTTTAGAGACCTCTAGCGGTCGCGCCAGGTACTGTTGTTCAACACAATAAAGATTTGAATCATCTTTATTAAAAAGTGAACATGTAGAAACGAATGAAGCCCCTGCAGCATTAAAAGAAAAAAATAATACTTACTTGTCAAATGTTATGCCTGCCTCCTTCGTGGACTAATTTCTTTGATTTTGGCAGTGGAAACCCACACAATGGACTGGCATTTTGCAAAAAATGTGTTCACATGCATGCACTGCAGCAGTCACTTGACCTCACCAAGATGGCGGTGCCCTCCTCCCATGAGGAATCAAGTGATGTCTCCTATAGTGATAGAACTCATTGAGAAAAATCACACAAAAACAGAAATTCAGACACTTTCTTTCCTCGATTCTCAGGAGGATGTTACACTCAAAAAGTTGATTTCAAATGATAAAGGCTCCACAAGGAGCTCATCTGTGTCTATGAAAACACTAGTATACTTCTGTTAACACATCATCAGAGACTTAACATAGAGATCAATAATTTAACATGAATGTTTACATGACGCATTTTTATTCTGATCTTCATTCCGATTACTTTTGTCCAGGTAAACGCAGCTGAGGCATCAACATCCCATCACTACAGCCAGCCTTCAGCTCAGTGAACAGAGGTTCAGGCACTTACCTCCAGAAACATAATATGGACACCACTGCTGGTGTTGTGGCATCCACGATATCTGGGATTATATTCCTACTTCTAAAAAGGAGGAAGGAGCTCCCTTGACTGGTGGGGGGGATGATAATCTATGAGAGCAAAGGACACAAATCCATTTTCCTATTGTTCATAATGGATAGCTATTATTAAACTTATTTATTATAGTTAATATTATCTTATTATAATCTGAATGTCAGAATCCAGCTTCTGCTCAGATAAACATCACTCACCAGATTTATCAGCGGTCCCCCCGAGAATTCTTCCTAAAAGAAAACAGGGAGAAGCTGCAGTCAGTAAGTTCTGAACGATCCTCACAGACACACTGACCAAACCACAGTGGGAGCTCACAGTAGTGAAGGCGCTGTGGACGATGATATCGTAGTCCCCATACAGCCTTCTGTGGCTTACAATGCCCAGTGTAACAGTGTATTTGAATGCTGGAGGATTGCCAACAGCGATGAACGTCTGGCCTGGCCGCACAGCTGTGGAGCTGCAGAGTCGCAGGATGGGCAGGGGAATCTGTGGGAGGGCGATGAAGACAATGCAGATTTGAGCAGATCCTTGACACCACCTACTACATCAGAGAAGATCTCTGCTTGACATCTACAGCTCCCACTCCCTCATTAAAGGCCAGAACATCAGCAGAGACAAACATGTCATGACGAATTGACATTTTTTCAGTAACCTCTGGATCACACGTACAAACACCACTGCTGGCATTATGCCATCCACAATGTCTGTAACATCCCTGTTCCAGCATATCAAGGGTTGACGGGGGGGGGGGATGACAATCTATGAGAGCAGTGGAAACAAATCCATTTTCCTGTTGCTGTTCAGGCATTTACCTCCGGAAACCAAATATGGACACCACTGCTGGTGTTGTGGCATCCACGATATCTAGGATTATATTCCCACTTCTAAAAAGGAGGAAGGAGCTCCCTTGACTGGGGGGGGGGGGGGGGGGGGTGAGTTAATCTATGAGAGCAATGGACACAAATCCATTTTCCTGTTGTTCAAAATGGATATCTATTACTACACTTATTTGTTATAGTTAATATTATCTTATTATAATCTGAATGTCAGAATCCAGCTTCTGTTCAGATGAGAATCACTCACCATAGTAACAAGTGCCCCCCCAAGAATCCTCCCTAAAAGAAAAGAGGCAGAAGCTTCAGTCAGTAAGTTCTGAACGATCTTCACGGACACCACAGTGGGGGCTCACAGTGATCACGGCGCTGTGCTGTATCATGTTTCCTCTTAGGGACCGTCTTCCACTCACTATCCCCATAGTGACGGTCCCATTCATGGAGGGAGAGTTGCCGAAAGCTAGGACCGATTGGCCTGACCGCACAGCTGTGGAGGTGCAGAGTCGCAGGATGGGCAGCTTCATCTGTGGGAGATGATGAAGACAAAGACGGTGCAGATTTGAGCAGTTTTTTTTACACCACCTACTACATCAGAGACAGTGATGAAAGTCTTCCGGGAATTCCCGGAAATCCGGGTTTTTGAGCAAACCGAACGTACTTTCCGGGAAATAAAGACCTGATCTCTACGGACAAATCGCTTTCCGGATTAAAAAATGGTCTGAAATCAGCTACTTTTAGCTTTATTTTCTATATTTCTCCGCAGATCGCTTCCTCTATGGTCGTGGCCATCTCTCGTCTTCCCGGCCTAATTGACCAATGACGGGACGTTTTAGTTGCTTTCGGATGCGTCGACGGGTCTGATTGGCTCTGTCTGCACCACGTGGTCAGCGTGACTTGATTCCCTAGAGACCAAAACTGGCGGACCCACGCTAAACTTTCACAAACACATCTGAAGAGTTTGCGATCAAATTTGTGTTAAAATAATGGCAGGCATCGTCATTATTGAGCGTGGTCACGACCTCAGTTGTGAGAAGACGATAAAAAACAAATTGAAGTGGTCTTGGCTGGAAAAAAAAGATTTTTAAGGTAGTGTAGGTCAAATACTTTTTTGTTTAAAATAATCTCAAAACCACATTTTGAAATAATTTCAATTTTAGTTTTGAGTTTCAGTTTTTATTTTGAATACATTTCTTTATCTAATTTATTTGTATTTCCTAATTACCATGATTTAGTTCAGTATAGTTGACATTAATTATAAGTATTTGATGGTTTGGACCCGCACTCCCTTAAAAAATAATGTTTACAATGTTTAGTTTAGTTTGTATGTTTGTTTTGATATTTCCCAGATTACTTAGTATTGGTGTTAAAGAATTGATGTATTATGTTATAGAATTATAGTTTAAAGCAGATCCCATATTTTGATGTAATTATATTTTGAGAAAACAGTGCAAGTGGATGTTGTACATCAGTCATTTCTAAAGCAGAAATAATGTATAAATAACTGAGGTATTTTCATAGAATATCATAGTTACTGGTGTTCTTTTTGCCATTTGGGGCTTTGATGTTACTATATTTTAGCAATTGTATGTTTTGCAGCTTTAAGGAAAAGCGTAGATTGTAGGATTGTGTTACTTTGAGCAATTTTCCAAATTCTTTTTTAGTACCAGCAAGTCCTTAATGGAGAGTCAAACTAGGGGTTTGAATGACAAATCATGATGCTCCAATTAGTCTTAGTTTCTTGATAAAGAAGTGAATAACTAGTTGCCAGAATGCACCAGAATGCATCTAAGACCACGTATTTTTCCAAAATTTCGCTCTGTGCCCGCCATATCGCTCAAAGAAAAGTTCAGGGATTTTTTCCTTGCCTGACTTTCATCACTGCAGAGAAGATCTCTGCCTGACATCTACAGCTCCCACTCCCTCAGTAAAGGCCAGAACATCACAAGAGACAACTTCCACCTAGGACATCACCTCTACTGCCCTCTAGGTGGCGACACAGATCCTTTTCAAACAGGAATAAAGAGACGGCTTTCTTCCCCAGAGTGGTCTTAGCCCATGACTGTATAAGAGAACTGGACTTCGTGACCCCTCCCCTTGCATTCCAAACAGGAGGGGCACACATTCTCACCGATGAATTAATGTGGATTAGGGCGATGTTGACCTCCTCATCCACACGTCTGATGGTGGCATCAAATCTATCTCCACTTTTCAGCTCCACCTGGAAATCAGTGAAGACACAATCAGACCTATTTCCTGTTCTTCAAACTATGACAAATGGAAGTTTTAGTAAAACTACGTTGCTGTCGCTCACCTGCACTCTGCAGCTCCCCTGGACGACTTGGGCATTGGTGATTATATCACCATCATCTGTTATGATGAACCCAGTCCTTGTTGTCCAAAGCACCTTCCTCCTTAAGAATAGAGATCTCAAGAGAGACACACGGGACAGCAGACCTAAGAACAAATATTGAAATAAAAAAATTAGTTATTTTTCACAGCTGCAGTTTTGCATATGTATGACAACCATATTGACAAGCGCCGCCCCGCCCCCCGAGAATCCTCCCTAGAAGAGAAGAGGGAGAAGCTGCAGTCAGTAAGTTCTGAACGATCCTCACAGACACACTGACCAAACCACAGTGGGAGCTCACAGTAGTGAAGGCGCTGTGGACGATGATATCGTAGTCCCCATACAGCCTTCTGTGGCTTACAATGCCCGGTGTAACAGTGTATTTGAATGCTGGAGGATTGCCAACAGCGATGAACGTCTGGCCTGGCCGCACAGCTGTGGAGCTGCAGAGTCGCAGGATGGGCAGGGGAATCTGTGGGAGGGCGATGAAGACAATGCAGATTTGAGCAGATCCTTGACACCACCTACTACATCAGAGAAGATCTCTGCTTGACATCTACAGCTCCCACTTCCTCATTAAAGGCCAGAACATCAGCAGAGACAAACATGTCATGACGATTGGACATTTTTTCAGTAACCTCTGGATCACACGTACAAACACCACTGCTGGCATTATGCCATCCACAATGTCTGTAACATCCCTGTTCCAGCATATCAAGGGTTGACGGGGGGGGGGGGGGGGGGGGGGATGACAATCTATGAGAGCAGTGGAAACAAATCCATTTTCCTGTTGCTGTTCAGGCATTTACCTCCGGAAACCAAATATGGACACCACTGCTGGTGTTGTGGCATCCACGACATCTAGGATTATATTCCCACTTCTAAAAAGGAGGAAGGAGCTCCCTTGACTGGGGGGGGGTGTGTGAGATAATCTATGAGAGCAATGGACACAAATCCATTTTCCTGTTGTTCAAAATGGATATCTATTACTACACTTATTTATTATAGTTAATATTATCTTATTATAATCTGAATGTCAGAATCCAGCTTCTGTTCAGATGAGAATCACTCACCATAGTAACAAGTGCCCCCCCAAGAATCCTCCCTAAAAGAAAAGAGGCAGAAGCTTCAGTCAGTAAGTTCTGAACGATCTTCACGGACACCACAGTGGGGGCTCACAGTGATCACGGCGCTGTGCTGTATCATGTTTCCTCTTAGGGACCGTCTTCCACTCACTATCCCCATAGTGACGGTCCCATTCATGGAGGGAGAGTTGCCGAAAGCTAGGACCGATTGGCCTGACCGCACAGCTGTGGAGGTGCAGAGTCGCAGGATGGGCAGCTTCATCTGTGGGAGATGATGAAGACAAAGACGGTGCAGATTTGAGCAGTTTTTTTTACACCACCTACTACATCAGAGAAGATCTCTGCCTGACATCTACAGCTCCCACTCCCTCAGTAAAGGCCAGAACATCACAAGAGACAACTTCCACCTAGGACATCACCTCTACTGCCCTCTAGGTGGCGACACAGATCCTTTTCAAACAGGAATAAAGAGACGGCTTTCTTCCCCAGAGTGGTCTTAGCCCATGACTGTATAAGAGAACTGGACTTCGTGACCCCTCCCCTTGCATTCCAAACAGGAGGGGCACACATTCTCACCGATGAATTAATGTGGATTAGGGCGATGTTGACCTCCTCATCCACACGTCTGATGGTGGCATCAAATCTATCTCCACTCTTCAGCTCCACCTGGAAATCAGTGAGGACACAATCAGACCTATTTCCTGTTCTTCAAACTATGACAAATGGAAGTTTTAGTAAAACTACGTTGCTGTCGCTCACCTGCACTCTGCAGCCCCCCTGGACGACTTGGGCATTGGTGATTATATCACCGTCATCTGTTATGATGAACCCAGTCCTTGTTGTCCAAAGCACCTTCCTCCTTAAGAATAGAGATCTAAAGAGAGACACACGGGACAGCAGACCTAAGAACAATTTACTCACTGCATTTTCAAGCTGCAGTGAGCAAGTTCTGAACGATCCTGACCAAACCACAGTGGGAGCTCACGGTAGTGAAGGCGCTGTGCACGATGACACTGATGCTTCCATGCAATCTTCTCCCGCTCACCATCCACATTGTTCTGGTCCATATGTAGGGTGGAGGGTTCCCGAAGGCCAGGACAGTCTCCCCTAGCCGCACAGCAGCAGAGCTGCCAAAGTGGAAGATGGGCAGGGGAATCTGTGGGAGGGGGATGAAGACAATGCAGATTTGAGCAGATTCTTGACACCACCTACTACATCAGAGAAGATCTCTGCTTGACATCTACAGCTCCCACTCCCTCATTAAAGGCCAGAACATCAGCAGAGACAAACATGTTAGGACGAATTGACATTCTAGTAACCTCTGGAACACACGTACAAACACCACTGCTGGCATTATGACATCCACAATGTCTGTAACATTCCTGTTCCAACATTGGGGTGGGGGTTGACAATCTATGAGAGCAGTGGAAACAAATCCATTTCCCTGTTGATCAAAATGGATAGCTATTATTAGACTTATTTATTATAGTTAATATTATCTAATTATACTCTGAATGTCAGAATCCAGCTTCTGCTCAGATGAACATCACTCACCAGATTTATCAGCGGCTCCCCCGAGAATCCTCCCTAAAAGAAAACAGGGAGAAGCTGCAGTCAGTAAGTTCTGAACGATCCTCACAGACACGCTGACCAAACCACAGTGGGAGCTCACAGTAGTGATGGCGCTGTGCTGTATCACATCGGTCTTAATATTAACGATGCCATGTGTTACAGTTCCCTTTAAACGCGTAGGGTTCCCAACGGCCAGGACCGACTCCCCTGGCCGTGCAGCAGCAGCTGCAAGGCGCTGTGCTGAATGACGTTGGCTCTTACCCACTTTCTTCTGATCACTACTCAGCCCATGACTGTATGAGAGAATTGGACTTAGTGACCCCTCCCTTTGCATTCCAAACAGGAAGTACCTGTTGGTCACAGCAAGCCAAAACCCCATAGATTTTTAAAAGGAAATAAACAGCTGTTATTCAGTTGTTCTATTGGTCTGAATAACTAACCATTCTTACTCTGATGTCTTTTTTGTTCTATAATGTTCTTTATGATCCTTATTTTGTTCTCATGCCTCTCTCATCTTTGAAGTGGGAGAACTTTTGGGGGCTGACTAAATACTTTGAATATGACAACTGCAATGAGCAAAGTTGATTTGATTTTTCTCGTGTTTTGGGTAGTGCCTTCAGACAACCAAAGCTGTGAACTGACTCTAAATAAAGTGGTGGGTTAAAAAGAAGGAAAGGGGAAAAGGGAGAGGAAGAGGAAAAGAAAGAAAACTGGAGAATGAGGAAGGAGAGGAAGAGGACAAAGAGGAAGCACATTCTCACCGATGAATTAATGTGGATTAGGGCGATATCGGCCTCATCCATAGGTTTGATGGTGGCATCAAATCTATCTCCACTTCTCAGCTCCACCTGGAAAACGGTGAGGACACAATCAGACCTATTTCCTGTTCTTCAAAATATGACGACTTGAAGTTCTAGTAAAACTACGTTGCTGTGCTCACCTGCACTCTGCAGCTCTCCCAGACAATGTGGGCATTGGTGATTATATCACCATCATCCGTGACTATGAACCCAGTCCGTGTCAGCCAAGCCTCCCTCCTGAAGAATAGAGATCTAAAGAGAGACAGAGGTGACAACATATTTAAGGGGCATATAGCATGCAATTCTTAAGCCTACATGCATATATATGAGAATATATTTCTTTTGTTACACTAAAGAACGATTTTGAAAATAAAAAGTTAGTTATTTCCGCAGCTCCATTTTTGCATATGTGTGTCAATCCGCTCAGAGAACAGGTTTTAGAGGAATACTCAGAAATGCTTGAATGGATCAAAATACCGACTTGGGGCTGTTTTTGAAGAGGAATTAACATGATGTTACACTCAAAGTTGATTTCAAATTATAAAGGCTCCATAAGGAGCTCATCTGTGTCTCTGAAAGTACTAGTATACTTCTGTTAACACATCATCAGAGACTTAGCATAAAGATCAATCATTTAAAATCAATGTTTACATGACGCATTTTTATTCTGATCTTCATTGCGATTACTTTTGTCCAGGTAAACGCAGCTGAGGCTTCAACATCCCATCACTACAGCCAGCCTTCAGCTCAGTGAACAGAGGTTCAGGCACTTACTTCCAGAAACATAATATGGACACCACTGCTGGTGTTGTGGCATCCACGATATCTGGGATTATATTCCTACTTCTAAAAAGGAGGAAGGAGCTCCCTTGACTGGTGGGGGGGATGATAATCTATGAGAGCAAAGGACACAAATCCATTTTCCTATTGTTCATAATGGATAGCTATTATTAAACTTATTTATTATAGTTAATATTATCTTATTATAATCTGAATGTCAGAATCCAGCTTCTGCTCAGATAAACATCACTCACCAGATTTATCAGCGGTCCCCCCGAGAATTCTTCCTAAAAGAAAACAGGGAGAAGCTGCAGTCAGTAAGTTCTGAACGATCCTCACAGACACACTGACCAAACCACAGTGGGAGCTCACAGTAGTGAAGGCGCTGTGGACGATGATATCGTAGTCCCCATACAGCCTTCTGTGGCTTACAATGCCCAGTGTAACAGTGTATTTGAATGCTGGAGGATTGCCAACAGCGATGAACGTCTGGCCTGGCCGCACAGCTGTGGAGCTGCAGAGTCGCAGGATGGGCAGGGGAATCTGTGGGAGGGCGATGAAGACAATGCAGATTTGAGCAGATCCTTGACACCACCTACTACATCAGAGAAGATCTCTGCTTGACATCTACAGCTCCCACTCCCTCATTAAAGGCCAGAACATCAGCAGAGACAAACATGTCATGACGAATTGACATTTTTTCAGTAACCTCTGGATCACACGTACAAACACCACTGCTGGCATTATGCCATCCACAATGTCTGTAACATCCCTGTTCCAGCATATCAAGGGTTGACGGGGGGGGGGGGGGATGACAATCTATGAGAGCAGTGGAAACAAATCCATTTTCCTGTTGCTGTTCAGGCATTTACCTCCGGAAACCAAATATGGACACCACTGCTGGTGTTGTGGCATCGTCGATATCTAGGATTATATTCCCACTTCTAAAAAGGAGGAAGGAGCTCCCTTGACTGGGGGGGGGGGGGGGGGGGGGTGAGTTAATCTATGAGAGCAATGGACACAAATCCATTTTCCTGTTGTTCAAAATGGATATCTATTACTACACTTATTTGTTATAGTTAATATTATCTTATTATAATCTGAATGTCAGAATCCAGCTTCTGTTCAGATGAGAATCACTCACCATAGTAACAAGTGCCCCCCCAAGAATCCTCCCTAAAAGAAAAGAGGCAGAAGCTTCAGTCAGTAAGTTCTGAACGATCTTCACGGACACCACAGTGGGGGCTCACAGTGATCACGGCGCTGTGCTGTATCATGTTTCCTCTTAGGGACCGTCTTCCACTCACTATCCCCATAGTGACGGTCCCATTCATGGAGGGAGAGTTGCCGAAAGCTAGGACCGATTGGCCTGACCGCACAGCTGTGGAGGTGCAGAGTCGCAGGATGGGCAGCTTCATCTGTGGGAGATGATGAAGACAAAGACGGTGCAGATTTGAGCAGTTTTTTTTACACCACCTACTACATCAGAGAAGATCTCTGCCTGACATCTACAGCTCCCACTCCCTCAGTAAAGGCCAGAACATCACAAGAGACAACTTCCACCTAGGACATCACCTCTACTGCCCTCTAGGTGGCGACACAGATCCTTTTCAAACAGGAATAAAGAGACGGCTTTCTTCCCCAGAGTGGTCTTAGCCCATGACTGTATAAGAGAACTGGACTTCGTGACCCCTCCCCTTGCATTCCAAACAGGAGGGGCACACATTCTCACCGATGAATTAATGTGGATTAGGGCGATGTTGACCTCCTCATCCACACGTCTGATGGTGGCATCAAATCTATCTCCACTCTTCAGCTCCACCTGGAAATCAGTGAGGACACAATCAGACCTATTTCCTGTTCTTCAAACTATGACAAATGGAAGTTTTAGTAAAACTACGTTGCTGTCGCTCACCTGCACTCTGCAGCCCCCCTGGACGACTTGGGCATTGGTGATTATATCACCGTCATCTGTTATGATGAACCCAGTCCTTGTTGTCCAAAGCACCTTCCTCCTTAAGAATAGAGATCTAAAGAGAGACACACGGGACAGCAGACCTAAGAACAATTTACTCACTGCATTTTCAAGCTGCAGTGAGCAAGTTCTGAACGATCCTGACCAAACCACAGTGGGAGCTCACGGTAGTGAAGGCGCTGTGCACGATGACACTGATGCTTCCATGCAATCTTCTCCCGCTCACCATCCACATTGTTCTGGTCCATATGTAGGGTGGAGGGTTCCCGAAGGCCAGGACAGTCTCCCCTAGCCGCACAGCAGCAGAGCTGCCAAAGTGGAAGATGGGCAGGGGAATCTGTGGGAGGGGGATGAAGACAATGCAGATTTGAGCAGATTCTTGACACCACCTACTACATCAGAGAAGATCTCTGCTTGACATCTACAGCTCCCACTCCCTCATTAAAGGCCAGAACATCAGCAGAGACAAACATGTTAGGACGAATTGACATTCTAGTAACCTCTGGAACACACGTACAAACACCACTGCTGGCATTATGACATCCACAATGTCTGTAACATTCCTGTTCCAACATTGGGGTGGGGGTTGACAATCTATGAGAGCAGTGGAAACAAATCCATTTCCCTGTTGATCAAAATGGATAGCTATTATTAGACTTATTTATTATAGTTAATATTATCTAATTATACTCTGAATGTCAGAATCCAGCTTCTGCTCAGATGAACATCACTCACCAGATTTATCAGCGGCTCCCCCGAGAATCCTCCCTAAAAGAAAACAGGGAGAAGCTGCAGTCAGTAAGTTCTGAACGATCCTCACAGACACGCTGACCAAACCACAGTGGGAGCTCACAGTAGTGATGGCGCTGTGCTGTATCACATCGGTCTTAATATTAACGATGCCATGTGTTACAGTTCCCTTTAAACGCGTAGGGTTCCCAACGGCCAGGACCGACTCCCCTGGCCGTGCAGCAGCAGCTGCAAGGCGCTGTGCTGAATGACGTTGGCTCTTACCCACTTTCTTCTGATCACTACTCAGCCCATGACTGTATGAGAGAATTGGACTTAGTGACCCCTCCCTTTGCATTCCAAACAGGAAGTACCTGTTGGTCACAGCAAGCCAAAACCCCATAGATTTTTAAAAGGAAATAAACAGCTGTTATTCAGTTGTTCTATTGGTCTGAATAACTAACCATTCTTACTCTGATGTCTTTTTTGTTCTATAATGTTCTTTATGATCCTTATTTTGTTCTCATGCCTCTCTCATCTTTGAAGTGGGAGAACTTTTGGGGGCTGACTAAATACTTTGAATATGACAACTGCAATGAGCAAAGTTGATTTGATTTTTCTCGTGTTTTGGGTAGTGCCTTCAGACAACCAAAGCTGTGAACTGACTCTAAATAAAGTGGTGGGTTAAAAAGAAGGAAAGGGGAAAAGGGAGAGGAAGAGGAAAAGAAAGAAAACTGGAGAATGAGGAAGGAGAGGAAGAGGACAAAGAGGAAGCACATTCTCACCGATGAATTAATGTGGATTAGGGCGATATCGGCCTCATCCATAGGTTTGATGGTGGCATCAAATCTATCTCCACTTCTCAGCTCCACCTGGAAAACGGTGAGGACACAATCAGACCTATTTCCTGTTCTTCAAAATATGACGACTTGAAGTTCTAGTAAAACTACGTTGCTGTGCTCACCTGCACTCTGCAGCTCTCCCAGACAATGTGGGCATTGGTGATTATATCACCATCATCCGTGACTATGAACCCAGTCCGTGTCAGCCAAGCCTCCCTCCTGAAGAATAGAGATCTAAAGAGAGACAGAGGTGACAACATATTTAAGGGGCATATAGCATGCAATTCTTAAGCCTACATGCATATATATGAGAATATATTTCCTTTGTTACACTAAAGAACGATTTTGAAAATAAAAAGTTAGTTATTTCCGCAGCTCCATTTTTGCATATGTGTGTCAATCCGCTCAGAGAACAGGTTTTAGAGGAATACTCAGAAATGCTTGAATGGATCAAAATACCGACTTGGGGCTGTTTTTGAAGAGGAATTAACATGATGTTACACTCAAAGTTGATTTCAAATTATAAAGGCTCCATAAGGAGCTCATCTGTGTCTCTGAAAGTACTAGTATACTTCTGTTAACACATCATCAGAGACTTAGCATAAAGATCAATCATTTAAAATCAATGTTTACATGACGCATTTTTATTCTGATCTTCATTGCGATTACTTTTGTCCAGGTAAACGCAGCTGAGGCTTCAACATCCCATCACTACAGCCAGCCTTCAGCTCAGTGAACAGAGGTTCAGGCACTTACTTCCAGAAACATAATATGGACACCACTGCTGGTGTTGTGGCATCCACGATATCTGGGATTATATTCCTACTTCTAAAAAGGAGGAAGGAGCTCCCTTGACTGGTGGGGGGGATGATAATCTATGAGAGCAAAGGACACAAATCCATTTTCCTATTGTTCATAATGGATAGCTATTATTAAACTTATTTATTATAGTTAATATTATCTTATTATAATCTGAATGTCAGAATCCAGCTTCTGCTCAGATAAACATCACTCACCAGATTTATCAGCGGTCCCCCCGAGAATTCTTCCTAAAAGAAAACAGGGAGAAGCTGCAGTCAGTAAGTTCTGAACGATCCTCACAGACACACTGACCAAACCACAGTGGGAGCTCACAGTAGTGAAGGCGCTGTGGACGATGATATCGTAGTCCCCATACAGCCTTCTGTGGCTTACAATGCCCAGTGTAACAGTGTATTTGAATGCTGGAGGATTGCCAACAGCGATGAACGTCTGGCCTGGCCGCACAGCTGTGGAGCTGCAGAGTCGCAGGATGGGCAGGGGAATCTGTGGGAGGGCGATGAAGACAATGCAGATTTGAGCAGATCCTTGACACCACCTACTACATCAGAGAAGATCTCTGCTTGACATCTACAGCTCCCACTCCCTCATTAAAGGCCAGAACATCAGCAGAGACAAACATGTCATGACGAATTGACATTTTTTCAGTAACCTCTGGATCACACGTACAAACACCACTGCTGGCATTATGCCATCCACAATGTCTGTAACATCCCTGTTCCAGCATATCAAGGGTTGACGGGGGGGGGGGGGGGATGACAATCTATGAGAGCAGTGGAAACAAATCCATTTTCCTGTTGCTGTTCAGGCATTTACCTCCGGAAACCAAATATGGACACCACTGCTGGTGTTGTGGCATCGTCGATATCTAGGATTATATTCCCACTTCTAAAAAGGAGGAAGGAGCTCCCTTGACTGGGGGGGGGGGGGGGGGGGTGAGTTAATCTATGAGAGCAATGGACACAAATCCATTTTCCTGTTGTTCAAAATGGATATCTATTACTACACTTATTTGTTATAGTTAATATTATCTTATTATAATCTGAATGTCAGAATCCAGCTTCTGTTCAGATGAGAATCACTCACCATAGTAACAAGTGCCCCCCCAAGAATCCTCCCTAAAAGAAAAGAGGCAGAAGCTTCAGTCAGTAAGTTCTGAACGATCTTCACGGACACCACAGTGGGGGCTCACAGTGATCACGGCGCTGTGCTGTATCATGTTTCCTCTTAGGGACCGTCTTCCACTCACTATCCCCATAGTGACGGTCCCATTCATGGAGGGAGAGTTGCCGAAAGCTAGGACCGATTGGCCTGACCGCACAGCTGTGGAGGTGCAGAGTCGCAGGATGGGCAGCTTCATCTGTGGGAGATGATGAAGACAAAGACGGTGCAGATTTGAGCAGTTTTTTTTACACCACCTACTACATCAGAGAAGATCTCTGCCTGACATCTACAGCTCCCACTCCCTCAGTAAAGGCCAGAACATCACAAGAGACAACTTCCACCTAGGACATCACCTCTACTGCCCTCTAGGTGGCGACACAGATCCTTTTCAAACAGGAATAAAGAGACGGCTTTCTTCCCCAGAGTGGTCTTAGCCCATGACTGTATAAGAGAACTGGACTTCGTGACCCCTCCCCTTGCATTCCAAACAGGAGGGGCACACATTCTCACCGATGAATTAATGTGGATTAGGGCGATGTTGACCTCCTCATCCACACGTCTGATGGTGGCATCAAATCTATCTCCACTCTTCAGCTCCACCTGGAAATCAGTGAGGACACAATCAGACCTATTTCCTGTTCTTCAAACTATGACAAATGGAAGTTTTAGTAAAACTACGTTGCTGTCGCTCACCTGCACTCTGCAGCCCCCCTGGACGACTTGGGCATTGGTGATTATATCACCGTCATCTGTTATGATGAACCCAGTCCTTGTTGTCCAAAGCACCTTCCTCCTTAAGAATAGAGATCTAAAGAGAGACACACGGGACAGCAGACCTAAGAACAATTTACTCACTGCATTTTCAAGCTGCAGTGAGCAAGTTCTGAACGATCCTGACCAAACCACAGTGGGAGCTCACGGTAGTGAAGGCGCTGTGCACGATGACACTGATGCTTCCATGCAATCTTCTCCCGCTCACCATCCACATTGTTCTGGTCCATATGTAGGGTGGAGGGTTCCCGAAGGCCAGGACAGTCTCCCCTAGCCGCACAGCAGCAGAGCTGCCAAAGTGGAAGATGGGCAGGGGAATCTGTGGGAGGGGGATGAAGACAATGCAGATTTGAGCAGATTCTTGACACCACCTACTACATCAGAGAAGATCTCTGCTTGACATCTACAGCTCCCACTCCCTCATTAAAGGCCAGAACATCAGCAGAGACAAACATGTTAGGACGAATTGACATTCTAGTAACCTCTGGAACACACGTACAAACACCACTGCTGGCATTATGACATCCACAATGTCTGTAACATTCCTGTTCCAACATTGGGGTGGGGGTTGACAATCTATGAGAGCAGTGGAAACAAATCCATTTCCCTGTTGATCAAAATGGATAGCTATTATTAGACTTATTTATTATAGTTAATATTATCTAATTATACTCTGAATGTCAGAATCCAGCTTCTGCTCAGATGAACATCACTCACCAGATTTATCAGCGGCTCCCCCGAGAATCCTCCCTAAAAGAAAACAGGGAGAAGCTGCAGTCAGTAAGTTCTGAACGATCCTCACAGACACGCTGACCAAACCACAGTGGGAGCTCACAGTAGTGATGGCGCTGTGCTGTATCACATCGGTCTTAATATTAACGATGCCATGTGTTACAGTTCCCTTTAAACGCGTAGGGTTCCCAACGGCCAGGACCGACTCCCCTGGCCGTGCAGCAGCAGCTGCAAGGCGCTGTGCTGAATGACGTTGGCTCTTACCCACTTTCTTCTGATCACTACTCAGCCCATGACTGTATGAGAGAATTGGACTTAGTGACCCCTCCCTTTGCATTCCAAACAGGAAGTACCTGTTGGTCACAGCAAGCCAAAACCCCATAGATTTTTAAAAGGAAATAAACAGCTGTTATTCAGTTGTTCTATTGGTCTGAATAACTAACCATTCTTACTCTGATGTCTTTTTTGTTCTATAATGTTCTTTATGATCCTTATTTTGTTCTCATGCCTCTCTCATCTTTGAAGTGGGAGAACTTTTGGGGGCTGACTAAATACTTTGAATATGACAACTGCAATGAGCAAAGTTGATTTGATTTTTCTCGTGTTTTGGGTAGTGCCTTCAGACAACCAAAGCTGTGAACTGACTCTAAATAAAGTGGTGGGTTAAAAAGAAGGAAAGGGGAAAAGGGAGAGGAAGAGGAAAAGAAAGAAAACTGGAGAATGAGGAAGGAGAGGAAGAGGACAAAGAGGAAGCACATTCTCACCGATGAATTAATGTGGATTAGGGCGATATCGGCCTCATCCATAGGTTTGATGGTGGCATCAAATCTATCTCCACTTCTCAGCTCCACCTGGAAAACGGTGAGGACACAATCAGACCTATTTCCTGTTCTTCAAAATATGACGACTTGAAGTTCTAGTAAAACTACGTTGCTGTGCTCACCTGCACTCTGCAGCTCTCCCAGACAATGTGGGCATTGGTGATTATATCACCATCATCCGTGACTATGAACCCAGTCCGTGTCAGCCAAGCCTCCCTCCTGAAGAATAGAGATCTAAAGAGAGACAGAGGTGACAACATATTTAAGGGGCATATAGCATGCAATTCTTAAGCCTACATGCATATATATGAGAATATATTTCCTTTGTTACACTAAAGAACGATTTTGAAAATAAAAAGTTAGTTATTTCCGCAGCTCCATTTTTGCATATGTGTGTCAATCCGCTCAGAGAACAGGTTTTAGAGGAATACTCAGAAATGCTTGAATGGATCAAAATACCGACTTGGGGCTGTTTTTGAAGAGGAATTAACATGATGTTACACTCAAAGTTGATTTCAAATTATAAAGGCTCCATAAGGAGCTCATCTGTGTCTCTGAAAGTACTAGTATACTTCTGTTAACACATCATCAGAGACTTAGCATAAAGATCAATCATTTAAAATCAATGTTTACATGACGCATTTTTATTCTGATCTTCATTGCGATTACTTTTGTCCAGGTAAACGCAGCTGAGGCTTCAACATCCCATCACTACAGCCAGCCTTCAGCTCAGTGAACAGAGGTTCAGGCACTTACTTCCAGAAACATAATATGGACACCACTGCTGGTGTTGTGGCATCCACGATATCTGGGATTATATTCCTACTTCTAAAAAGGAGGAAGGAGCTCCCTTGACTGGTGGGGGGGATGATAATCTATGAGAGCAAAGGACACAAATCCATTTTCCTATTGTTCATAATGGATAGCTATTATTAAACTTATTTATTATAGTTAATATTATCTTATTATAATCTGAATGTCAGAATCCAGCTTCTGCTCAGATAAACATCACTCACCAGATTTATCAGCGGTCCCCCCGAGAATTCTTCCTAAAAGAAAACAGGGAGAAGCTGCAGTCAGTAAGTTCTGAACGATCCTCACAGACACACTGACCAAACCACAGTGGGAGCTCACAGTAGTGAAGGCGCTGTGGACGATGATATCGTAGTCCCCATACAGCCTTCTGTGGCTTACAATGCCCAGTGTAACAGTGTATTTGAATGCTGGAGGATTGCCAACAGCGATGAACGTCTGGCCTGGCCGCACAGCTGTGGAGCTGCAGAGTCGCAGGATGGGCAGGGGAATCTGTGGGAGGGCGATGAAGACAATGCAGATTTGAGCAGATCCTTGACACCACCTACTACATCAGAGAAGATCTCTGCTTGACATCTACAGCTCCCACTCCCTCATTAAAGGCCAGAACATCAGCAGAGACAAACATGTCATGACGAATTGACATTTTTTCAGTAACCTCTGGATCACACGTACAAACACCACTGCTGGCATTATGCCATCCACAATGTCTGTAACATCCCTGTTCCAGCATATCAAGGGTTGACGGGGGGGGGGGGGGGGGATGACAATCTATGAGAGCAGTGGAAACAAATCCATTTTCCTGTTGCTGTTCAGGCATTTACCTCCGGAAACCAAATATGGACACCACTGCTGGTGTTGTGGCATCGTCGATATCTAGGATTATATTCCCACTTCTAAAAAGGAGGAAGGAGCTCCCTTGACTGGGGGGGGGGGGGGGGGGGGTGAGTTAATCTATGAGAGCAATGGACACAAATCCATTTTCCTGTTGTTCAAAATGGATATCTATTACTACACTTATTTGTTATAGTTAATATTATCTTATTATAATCTGAATGTCAGAATCCAGCTTCTGTTCAGATGAGAATCACTCACCATAGTAACAAGTGCCCCCCCAAGAATCCTCCCTAAAAGAAAAGAGGCAGAAGCTTCAGTCAGTAAGTTCTGAACGATCTTCACGGACACCACAGTGGGGGCTCACAGTGATCACGGCGCTGTGCTGTATCATGTTTCCTCTTAGGGACCGTCTTCCACTCACTATCCCCATAGTGACGGTCCCATTCATGGAGGGAGAGTTGCCGAAAGCTAGGACCGATTGGCCTGACCGCACAGCTGTGGAGGTGCAGAGTCGCAGGATGGGCAGCTTCATCTGTGGGAGATGATGAAGACAAAGACGGTGCAGATTTGAGCAGTTTTTTTTACACCACCTACTACATCAGAGAAGATCTCTGCCTGACATCTACAGCTCCCACTCCCTCAGTAAAGGCCAGAACATCACAAGAGACAACTTCCACCTAGGACATCACCTCTACTGCCCTCTAGGTGGCGACACAGATCCTTTTCAAACAGGAATAAAGAGACGGCTTTCTTCCCCAGAGTGGTCTTAGCCCATGACTGTATAAGAGAACTGGACTTCGTGACCCCTCCCCTTGCATTCCAAACAGGAGGGGCACACATTCTCACCGATGAATTAATGTGGATTAGGGCGATGTTGACCTCCTCATCCACACGTCTGATGGTGGCATCAAATCTATCTCCACTTTTCAGCTCCACCTGGAAATCAGTGAGGACACAATCAGACCTATTTCCTGTTCTTCAAACTATGACAAATGGAAGTTTTAGTAAAACTACGTTGCTGTCGCTCACCTGCACTCTGCAGCTCCCCTGGACGACTTGGGCATTGGTGATTATATCACCATCATCTGTTATGATGAACCCAGTCCTTGTTGTCCAAAGCACCTTCCTCCTTAAGAATAGAGATCTCAAGAGAGACACACGGGACAGCAGACCTAAGAACAAATATTGAAATAAAAAAATTAGTTATTTTTCACAGCTGCAGTTTTGCATATGTATGACAACCATATTGACAAGCGCCGCCCCGCCCCCCGAGAATCCTCCCTAGAAGAGAAGAGGGAGAAGCTGCAGTCAGTAAGTTCTGAACGATCCTCACAGACACACTGACCAAACCACAGTGGGAGCTCACAGTAGTGAAGGCGCTGTGGACGATGATATCGTAGTCCCCATACAGCCTTCTGTGGCTTACAATGCCCGGTGTAACAGTGTATTTGAATGCTGGAGGATTGCCAACAGCGATGAACGTCTGGCCTGGCCGCACAGCTGTGGAGCTGCAGAGTCGCAGGATGGGCAGGGGAATCTGTGGGAGGGCGATGAAGACAATGCAGATTTGAGCAGATCCTTGACACCACCTACTACATCAGAGAAGATCTCTGCTTGACATCTACAGCTCCCACTCCCTCATTAAAGGCCAGAACATCAGCAGAGACAAACATGTCATGACGAATTGACATTTTTTTCAGTAACCTCTGGATCACACGTACAAACACCACTGCTGGCATTATGCCATCCACAATGTCTGTAACATCCCTGTTCCAGCATATCAAGGGTTGACGGGGGGGGGGGGGGGGGGGATGACAATCTATGAGAGCAGTGGAAACAAATCCATTTTCCTGTTGCTGTTCAGGCATTTACCTCCGGAAACCAAATATGGACACCACTGCTGGTGTTGTGGCATCCACGATATCTAGGATTATATTCCCACTTCTAAAAAGGAGGAAGGAGCTCCCTTGACTGGGGGGGGGGGTGTGAGATAATCTATGAGAGCATCGGACACAAATCCATTTTCCTGTTGTTCAAAATGGATATCTATTACTACACTTATTTGTTATAGTTAATATTATCTTATTATAATCTGAATGTCAGAATCCAGCTTCTGTTCAGATGAGAATCACTCACCATAGTAACAAGTGCCCCCCCAAGAATCCTCCCTAAAAGAAAAGAGGCAGAAGCTTCAGTCAGTAAGTTCTGAACGATCTTCACGGACACCACAGTGGGGGCTCACAGTGATCACGGCGCTGTGCTGTATCATGTTTCCTCTTAGGGACCGTCTTCCACTCACTATCCCCATAGTGACGGTCCCATTCATGGAGGGAGAGTTGCCGAAAGCTAGGACCGATTGGCCTGACCGCACAGCTGTGGAGGTGCAGAGTCGCAGGATGGGCAGCTTCATCTGTGGGAGATGATGAAGACAAAGACGGTGCAGATTTGAGCAGTTTTTTTTACACCACCTACTACATCAGAGAAGATCTCTGCCTGACATCTACAGCTCCCACTCCCTCAGTAAAGGCCAGAACATCACAAGAGACAACTTCCACCTAGGACATCACCTCTACTGCCCTCTAGGTGGCGACACAGATCCTTTTCAAACAGGAATAAAGAGACGGCTTTCTTCCCCAGAGTGGTCTTAGCCCATGACTGTATAAGAGAACTGGACTTCGTGACCCCTCCCCTTGCATTCCAAACAGGAGGGGCACACATTCTCACCGATGAATTAATGTGGATTAGGGCGATGTTGACCTCCTCATCCACACGTCTGATGGTGGCATCAAATCTATCTCCACTCTTCAGCTCCACCTGGAAATCAGTGAGGACACAATCAGACCTATTTCCTGTTCTTCAAACTATGACAAATGGAAGTTTTAGTAAAACTACGTTGCTGTCGCTCACCTGCACTCTGCAGCCCCCCTGGACGACTTGGGCATTGGTGATTATATCACCGTCATCTGTTATGATGAACCCAGTCCTTGTTGTCCAAAGCACCTTCCTCCTTAAGAATAGAGATCTAAAGAGAGACACACGGGACAGCAGACCTAAGAACAATTTACTCACTGCATTTTCAAGCTGCAGTGAGCAAGTTCTGAACGATCCTGACCAAACCACAGTGGGAGCTCACGGTAGTGAAGGCGCTGTGCACGATGACACTGATGCTTCCATGCAATCTTCTCCCGCTCACCATCCACATTGTTCTGGTCCATATGTAGGGTGGAGGGTTCCCGAAGGCCAGGACAGTCTCCCCTAGCCGCACAGCAGCAGAGCTGCCAAAGTGGAAGATGGGCAGGGGAATCTGTGGGAGGGGGATGAAGACAATGCAGATTTGAGCAGATTCTTGACACCACCTACTACATCAGAGAAGATCTCTGCTTGACATCTACAGCTCCCACTCCCTCATTAAAGGCCAGAACATCAGCAGAGACAAACATGTTAGGACGAATTGACATTCTAGTAACCTCTGGAACACACGTACAAACACCACTGCTGGCATTATGCCATCCACAATGTCTGTAACATCCTTGTTCCAGCATATCAAGGGCTAACGGGGCGGGGGGGATGACAATCTATGAGAGCATTATTGATTATATCACCGTCATCCGTGATTATGAATCCTGTGCTATTATATCACTACTTCTAAAAAGGAGGAAGGAGCTACCTTGACTGGGGGGGATGAATATCTATGATTTTATTATTTATTATTGATTTATTATTATCATTATGTATGATTATTGATATATTATGTATTTGTTGTTATATATTATTGTTCACTTGCTGTTGATTTACTTGTGATTAATAATATTATTGACTTATTATTGAGCTATTGTTGGGCTTTTCTACATCATTTAAATTACATGTCAAAGAGATCTAAAACTTCTAAATGTTTATACATTATTTTTAAATATTCTTTGTAAAACATCTTTATTTGTAAGAAGTCCTGCAACTATGCATTTTTCATTAAAGTTTAAGCTTTTAAGTCTGACTGTTTCTCTTATTTAACAACAAATTATGTATATATAATATATTATGTTAATAATTATATCTCTGTATAAATATAAATAGATAAAATAAAAGCTACTTGGTTGCCACCAAAGGCTATAGAAATCATTGTCATGTGGGCGCCAACGACCTCACCAAGATGGCGATGAAGACGACGCAGATTTGAGCAGATTCTTGTCACCATCTACTACATCAGAGAAGATCTCTCCTTGATTTATATAAAGCGCCCACTCCCTCAGTAAAGGCCAGATGATCAGCAGAGACAAACATGTCAGGACGAATTGACATTTTAGTAAACAACATTGCTGTCACTCAGCTGCACTCTGCAGCTCCCCTTGACAACATGGGTGCAGATAATCACATCTCTATCATCTGAGATGACAAGGCCTGAACCTGTGCAGCACTTCACCTACCTCCTAGTGACTATACTATTTGTATATACTACTTTTCACTCGGTTTTATCCTGATCAGACTTTTCCCAAACTTTAACTTTAGATTTACGCAGAAACATTAAAAACTAGGGGTGTGTATTGGTAAGTCTGGCAATACGATGCGTATACCGATATTGTACCGGAACTCATTTTCTTTTTTTAAAGATGACTTGAAAAAAGCTCTACCTGAATTTCAATATGTCTTCAATTTTAATAACATTGTCAAATTCAGTTTATTTAATGATCACAATGTTAAGCAATGCGACAGAATCTCATTCTAAGTTGCTTTTACCCAAGCAATTTTATAGGGCTTTTATTTTGGTAAGTTAAAACATAGAAAGGGAACAGTCAACATTATCTGATTTCCACAACAAAATATATTTCAGTACAAGAAAAAAATGGAATGAATGTGCCTCAACCAATAAGGTTCTAAAAGTATGATTGGGGAAATAAAGTGCTGTTCATTTTCAACATTGCTTAATGTAACTTCTCCAACTTCTCCAGTACTTTTAAGCGGTTCAGGAGTCTGAATGGTGCTTCAAAAAAAAAGGGTGAGAAAACATTTCTTTCCAGAAACAATAAAGTGATGATGAGGTAGCATAAGAGGAAGCAGGAGAGTTTCTTAAATCTAGCTAAGATGTTTTGTTTACATGCAAGTCTCCATTTTGGCAGACTTGCATGTGTGTCTAATGCATGCTACGTGGATTAGACACTGTGCAGCTGCACTGCTTCACTCGTTTTATCTGCGAAGCACCGCAATCCGCGTTTTTATATGTAACTGGCAGCAACATGGCACAGAGTTTTGGTTCGGTACAATCCCAAGTAAAAACTGAGTAGTTCATGTCTCATTACAACAGAACAAGCTGGTTCTCGCTGAGACCTTGTAGTGGTCTTGTGTGGTTTAGAGCTGCTCAAAGAGGCTCAGTGGGCGATGCTGGCATCTAGCGGTTGTAGGTTAAATTGGATAACGAGTCAGATACTGAAGGACGCTCATACATAATTACATAAATATCGTCCTGACAGCGTTGTGAATCAATGCAAATATTGCAAAATGAACTATTGCGATGTATCGCCCAAACTATTATTTCTAACGACCATAGTTATGGATGCTGAGCTGATAAGCCACGCCCTTGATCCCCCTTTCTACACACTGGAACTTGCATGAGTTTGACACAAGGGCGGCGGGGGGGGGGCGCATAAATGACGCAGACTGACAGTCTCTATTCTCAAACGCTTATCTGTAGCGATAAAGAAAACATTTAAAGTGACATATTTTTGGTTCCAAATAGACACTTTTTTAAACATGTGTAGAATGGCTAAATAAATGTGTATACCAGAATTACACACACACAAAAACTTAGGTGAGCCCATGAAAACTAGGAGAACTAGGTGTGTGGCGGCTAATGGGACTTAAACTTTAAGTTTAATTTAAAATACGTGACGCCAACAATAAAATCCAGCCTTGGGCGCACTTGAAAGCAGCAATGTACCATCTTCTATTCCTCCTCACCTGAGCTGATGTACACGCTGGATGGGGCAAATCAGGGAGCTTGTGCAATGTGCATGTACCGTTCTGATGACAGCGATTTAAAAGGAGAAATTCTCGGAAATGAAATAAACTTTTTTCAAAAATGTACCTAAAAATAAATTTTTTGTTTATTTTGGACTGACATATGACAACTTTTATGTTTGTTACATCATGATTTACACAATCACGTTACAAAACAATGACGATATTTTTCTGTTAAGTTTAGAAACAATGTTGTACATGTACAAAGAAATTACAGTGCAATTTTTTTCAGTGGAATAAAAAAAGTCAAATAAATAAATAAATAAAGCTGCGAATAAAACAATATAAGTAAAAAAAAAAGAAATATATATATATATATATATATATATATATATATATATATATATATATATATATATACAAACATTGTATCAGCAAGCTCTGCTCTTTCCCCGAAATATGCCCACCGACAAAAATTCAGTTCATCTGCTTCATCGGTTATTTACATAGTAATTGATGAAGAACTCGAACAAACTGAAGCTCTGAAAGAGTTAAGAAATATTGACATTCAAAAAAAAAAAACAGAAAAATGCTAATACATAAAATATAGCATATTTTATCATTCAAAGTAAATAAAAAATGGAGTTGTGACGGAGATATACGCCAAGAGATTCGTTGCCATGATTCACAATCTTTCCTATAATTAGCAAATTCTGTTTGACCGTCTTGATTAAGTTTTAAGTCATGAAATATTACTGTCACAGGAACAGGCAGACGCCTGGTTCCTAATGCAGCAGGTTTATTAGCTCAGCTAAAAGTCCATAAAGTGAAATCAGGGTCAGGCAGGCAGGGGTCAATAACAGGAATAAGATCATCAAAGGAGAGATGGGGTAGTCAGGATCCAGGCAAGAATTGGGCAGGCAGCAGGCAAAAAGGATCAGGAGACAGCAGAACAGGTCTAAAATATAACACTCGGTAATGAAGGCAGAGTAACACAAACGGTACTTCACACTGAGCTGAACTCAGAGCAGAACTTAAGTAGACTGTGGTTAATGGATGAATGAGTCAGGTGTGGTTAGGTCTTTGGAGACAGTTCCTGCTTGTGACCAGAGGGGGAGACAGAGCTCCAACTTCTGACAATTATGTCGGATTTGATTGGTTTGTGTAGAGCATTGACAATATAGAACTTTGCAGAAAAAAAAACACAAAAAAAGATATAACAGACCCAATTTTAGAAATCAAATTAATACTTTGATTAGAAAATAAAGAAAAAAAGGACAAAATGATAAACCTTTTTTTTCCAGTAAGTGCATTCAGAACACAGATGCCACATTAGATTGATAACATAGAATGATTATCAAATAAAGTCAAGTAGAACTTGATTTGTTGCTTGAAAGGGAGCAGGAAGAAGCGATTTTATATAATCCCACCCCTATTTTGATATTTTTTAAATATATATTTTTACATAGTTGCCATAATCTGGTCCTTATCAGATTAGGGGCAGATTATTTATCTAGTAAAAAAGAGAGTGCTTCTAATTCTATGCGAGGATGGAATTTGAACTATTCCTTGACCATTATAGTGTTAGGTTTAACCAAAGTATATGTTTCTGTACCTTCATAGGTGGAACATCCTCTCAGGATCTAGGAAAGTGCAAATTCAAGACATGTATATGTTGATGGTTGGTGAGGCACCGACTCCTCTGGAGTCAGATTTACAATAGCAAGAACTGAATATTTCACCATTCATCAAACAGCATGTAACAGCATATAAGATACACACAAGAGTATATTTGTCCTTCAAAGAATATTTATTTTCTAGACATGGATAGAACACTCTTCTTGTGTATAAATTATTCATATATACTGTAAATAAATTAAAGTATACATATGTGTTCAGCACACATTTAATTTTTACTCTCAGTAACAATTTCACATAACAGTGTTATCACATGTTATCTTTGAAAATGAGCCTAAAAATAAATCTTTCAGGCCTATAATTTAGCTTTCAAATACTTACTTTTTCCCCCACTTACTCCCATGTTATTTTTAAAAAACAAAACTTGAAAACCATGTTTGGCAATACTTTTTGAGTCCATGCACCGATCCTTCTCCATAAAAAGCTCTTTGACCCTGTTGTAAAAGTCTTCCTTATTTTCTTATAGTTTAATGAGTCTCTCCCTCTCAATGGAGATTAACCTTTGAAACTGTAGAAAACATGTCAACTGAACATGTATCTTTAACATGGATCAGTGGAAAATAATATTTACTTAATGTACTTTTTTCTATTTTATCACGATGCACGTCACTGGTACTTTCATTTCTAACAAAATGCAGTCATGCATTCTTGTCTAATTTATATCCAGTTCAACAGGAATACTTAATGTCACATGCTTGTCAAATTGTCAAAAATGTCCTCCAGAGAATTTTTTTTCCTTTTTTTATCGCTATGTTGCATTTTATTCCAATTTGTTATTGACATTTATTTAACTAGAGTCAAAAACAGTTTCCCCTCCATTGTATTTTTTTTAAAACATACAACAGAATTTTGCATATAAAAAATAAAAAAGCAGTGTATTTATATTTATGCAGACAAGAAAATATACCCCAAACAGGGGACCGTTACAATTATTTTGAAGTCCTGCTGAAACATGAGTGCAGCCTACTTTAAATTTTCACATAAAATCTAATCTAAAGTCTTTTGTACAAATTTAACAGTTTTCCAAGACATTTCAGTAGAGAAAAATCACAAGTTACACATGTGAAGTTGATGTTAGATACTTAAGAACAGCACTTCAGATGTCTACCATAACTCACATTTTTTACAGCCAGTATAGATATTTAACTACTTCTGCCCAAATCATAGAGAATCAGTCTTTAAATTAAAAATGGAAACTGATGAACGCATGAAACAAGTTCTGCTTACTAATGATGCACATTCTAATTCATGCAGGTCATGTTACTTTTGCATGTAATACTCAGATTTCAATTTTTATAGTCATTCATTCATTTTCTATTCTGTTTTGTCCCTTTTCGGGGTCACGCGGCAACTTGTGGGGGAAGGCAAGGGATGTGCTGGGCAGGTCGCCAGCCTGTCGCAGGGTAGAATATCCACAAATAACACACCCATTCATTCTCACACTCACACCTAAGGATAATTTAGAGTTGCCAATTAACCTATGAAGCATGTTTTTGGACTGTGGGAGGAAGCCGGAGATCCCGGAGAGAAACTACGCATGCACAGGGAGAACATGCAAACTAGAACTGTTTTTGCATTCCTTAATGCTCAGTCTAACTTCCTGACTTTTAAGGCTTAATCTTTATCTTTCTTGCAGTAAACTTGTTTTTCTGCTGCACTGGACTGACTTAAAGGGACTCAGCTCAGCAGATCAGTTCTCACTTTTGAGCTGAGAATAGTGATTCTAGACAAATTCAACGGGAACCTTGGGCAATGCCTAGGCTTCCTCATGCAGTGTGATCTGTTTCTGCACCAACAATCAAGCCTCTATTCCACAGAAGATGCCAAAGTGTCGCTGGTGTGCTCACTCCTGACCGGAGAAGCATGAGAGTGGACTCGAGATGCGTTACCCTTCCACTCATATGCTGCACTCACTGAGCAACTTCAGGTTTAACCACCCTGCGGACAGCAAAGATCCCTGTGAACAGCTATACGGGATCAAGCAGGGGCGACAGACTGCCGCCGCCTCTTCGCTGGATTCTTGCGGCTTGCACAAACTGGACAAGCAGCTCGGCGATGACGGCTTTTCGTGAGGGACTCACCACAGAGCTGCAGTGAGAACAGGCATGCTGCGACGAGGGAGTATCCTTGGATCAACTCATAGCCCTCACCATCAAACTGGATAACCTGCTGAGAACCCGGCACCCATGTGATCCAGCCTCAGCGAGCGTCATGCCCGTCTCACCGTTTCTCCCAGGGGGCCGCTGGGTCTGATCACAAGGAGAGAGAGCAAGACGTTTCCGGGAGAATCTGTGTCTCTACCACGACGTTCCTGGTCACACATCACAGAGGACTTTATTATGGATCTACCCCAATCAAGAGGTAACACCATCCTATCTTTTAATGATCGTTTTTGTAAATCTTGGTGGCTGATTCCTTTGCCCAAGCTGCTCACAGCACTGGAAACAGCAGAACAACTCATTGACCACGTTTTCCGGCACTATGGTCTCCTGGAGGACATCGTTCACCTCACGTGTGTGGGTGGCACAAGATGTTCAAGGGTCTGGGCATTAACAGGAGTCTCACCTCCAGATACCAGCCTCAGGGAAGTGGCCAAATGGAGCATCTGAACCAGGAGATCACTTGGTTCCTCCCAACTTACTGAGGCTGACACCAAGAGGATTGGAATCGATTCCTGGTTTGGGCCGAATATGCCCAGAACTCCCTGAAGAGGGCATCCACTGGACTTTCGCCGTTCAATGTGTGTTGGGGTTTCAGCCTCTGTTCTTTCCCTGAGAAGTAGAACCCACAGAGCTACCAGCAGTGGATAAGTGGCCCTGCCGCTATGAGGAGACGTGGGAGGCGGCTCATATCCACCAGACCCAAGAGAAGGCTGACCAGCACAGACGGGAAGGTCCCAAGCTGGTTCCTGGTTAGTGAGTCTGGCTGTCCACCACAGACCTCCGGCTATGGCTCTCCTGCTAGAAACTCAGTCCCAGGTATGTGGGGCCGTTCAAAATACTCATAATAATCCACCCTTGTGTCCTACCGTTTGCAGTTGCCACCTGAACAGCGTATCTCGCCCACCTTCCAAGTCTCCCTGCTGAAGCCTGCTGGTGGACATCCAGATGGAAGGTCGCAGTATGAACCCGCAGATGTCAGCATGCAACCCTTGATGGTAGATGGCGAAGCGGCCCATAAATTCCTGGTGGGGGGGTTTGATTCAATATCAGGTGGATTGGGAGGGGTACGGCCCAGAGGAATGCTCCTGGGTTGCCGCTGATAACATCCTTGACCCCTCCCTGGTCAGCGACTTCCGAACTCTGGGTTGACCTTGCCGTTGGAGGGACCCTCGCTTCCTGGAGACGCTCGCAGGAGGGGGGCTCTGTCAGAATTCAGAACTTCCCCTCTGGTTACCGCTACATAACCGAACGTTACATCTGGACCTGATCGTCTTTTTTTTGCCTCCCGCCTGCCCCGACCCTCGCCTGTATTGACCACCCTGTCTTTTCCTTGATGAACCTATGCCTGTTTTCGACTCCAGCCTGCCACACCCTGATTTAGCTTTTTGGACTTTTAGCTGAACTAATAAACCTGCATTTGGATCCAGCCATTTGCCTGTTCTTGTGACAGTGGGGGAGCTCGGGGGACACATGGATTGTTGCAATGGTGCTAGGATGTACATTGGACCACAAAGTTTCAGTTTTGAGAGACTTTGTTAAAAAGTACATTTCTTTTAAAGGAGACGTGCTGGGTTGCACGTGAGTAGACAAGCCCATAGCTAAAGGGGCCAACAGTGACTCAGGTGGTTTAGCAGGTCCGCCAATGATCGAAGGGTCAGCAGCTCGATCATTGTTTTTGTGGGCATCCTACAGGCAATAATGCATCACCCCCACACCATGCATGCGTCATTTGTGGGGAGTTAGTTAAGGTCCAATATGTGACCAAGGTACCGCCAGTGCAGAGTGGACCCACCAAAAAAAATGGCTGAGACAATAAAAGCTTATAAATTTTTTTATATTTAATTAACAATTTAAATTCTGTCATTGAAGTTTTACTTTGATTTGCTGTACACAGATAAAATCAAAGGAGATGCAGGAGTAAAAACAAAGAAGGCCGAGCCGACCGCCCTTGCAGGAGGGAAGGGAAAGAGAGGGGCTGTGGACTAAGCCAGTACGAGGCAGCGCACCTCACTCCACTCCGTGCTAAAAACAAATAAGATAAACCCACACAAATGAGAAAAACGTGCCAACGAAACCTCCACTACACACTAAAAAGGGAAATAAACAAATACAGTGAGGGAACTGGAGTGAGGAAGACGTTGCCACCAGGGGCCCCTTCACAGACACTGCACGCACCAGCGCCCGGCTCAGACCTATACATCAATAAAAGAAATCAGAGTCAACATCACAATAAATACAACAGTGCTCTAAAAACACATTAAAATGTATAAAAAGGGTGGGTACTGAACACGCACTGGCTCATGACATCTGCAACACCTCCAGCTGCTTACAGCATCTAGTTAAAAGAGCAGAATATAAATGAGTAAAAGGTGCTCTACATCCTCCCAACAAGAGGCGCTTCAGCCAAACATACCACCATGCAGGCAGGCAGCCATTGTCTATCCACTCACTCCCTGTTAGTTATATGGGGGCAGACACAGCTGAACCAAATCCCCAATCAAGCAGGCATGCACCTGTGACAGGCAGACCTGCCGGTTACATAAACACACAATAATCATACATTCTATTAATCAACAACATCCCAGGAGATGGCTGTACAGGTCTTAATGACAGTGTAAGACAGTTGTGTTCCCCTTAAAGTGTGGGTGACATGGCCTATTTTAATAAGCCAAAATATAGTAAATAGTCTCTATTTCATGTTGCGATTGTTTTTAATATTTTTCGAAAAAGAATAAATAGCGAAAAACGCGATATAAACAACGAGGACGGCCGCCGGCTTCACGCATTCCGCCGACTTCGCGCCGCCATGTTTGTGACGTAACGAAAGGCAGACAACATGGCTAGCGCCGATAGCGAAGCACAGACAGAGTGATGCTACCGTCTCTATTAGCGATTTATCATCAGATGAACAGAAAGATGAAGAGGAAAGTTGCGGAGATTATCATGATGATGAGTCACTTTTGCAACCGTATCGATTCGAACCCTTTTGCGAAAGTGAGGAGGATATAGCAGAAAGTAGTAGGTCTAGTGATGCCGATGACGATAGCCAGCATGAAGATTCGGCTAGACTCCAGAACACGGCATGGTTAGTTGCCAATTTTATGTAGCACCCGTGGAGCCCTCCTGTTAGTTTAGAGTAGGGGGGTGGGTGCTTGGGTTCGAACAATGTCCAGGTGGATACCAGAAAAGGTGCACCTGATAAATCAAAGCGTGTCTCCTAATAAGAAAATAAAGAGACTCCAGAGATCTTTCAATATTTAGCCAAATTTTGCAAAAGCTTTGTTTAATAAATTATAATTTGGTAAATAAAATATAAATTGATACCCCAACAAAAAATATAAACCACTCCAATTAAGTAAAAAATGTATAAAATTAAATTACTCCACTTACCCTAAAATATACTCAAAATGTCCCCTTTTGGCCTAATCTAAACAAAGGTAAACACTGGTTTTCAACCCAATTTACAAAATAAATGTCACAAAATAAAAGTTTCCCAGATATTACTACTCTTTAGTTAACAAAGTCACTGTATACCATTAACAACTGTGGAACATTAACAGTGTTACCTGTTTGAACCAGTTTTAAACCTTTTCTCGTGCGCGCGCGCTCACACACACAGATCAGTTTACTCACGGTACCGGCACCTCAAAAGCAAAAAAAAAAAAAAACGTTGCAGGCCTGTTGCTTCTCTTGCAAAACATTGAGTGCGTTGAAATACTCCAGTTGGATCCAAGGACAACAGAAAACACGACTACTTCGCCTCAATGTGATCCATCGTGATGCACACTAGCTTAGCAGCCTCCGCTCCCGACTCCAGCGCCGTCCTCTCCGACCCAGAAAACGGCTCGCTCGCTTCCAGCTCACCCGCCTTTCCTCGACTCAGAAGCCAAGATCCTCCTCCCAACTCTCCGTTCAAAATTCTTCGTTTGTGTCCCGGTTTTTGTCCCTTCGAAAACGCAGACTTCTCTCCTGCAGATCTGGAGGGAAAAATCCTTCGCCGTCCACCTTCTTGAACTTTCCCCTTTTCAGCAGCGTTTCTTGTTTTGGGAATTTATACACAGATACACTTTCACTAGATGTATTGCTACATCCAGCTGCCACACAACGACTTGGCATGTTGATGATTAACAGATTTAAACACGAGAGAAACGAAGACTACCTGTTTTGTTTACATGCTGTCCGAAGCGGAACTGCGAAAGTCAATGCCTTTCGTGACGTCACAGGTCATATCGAGGTCACTTCCAGCCTGCGCTCTTAGCGGCAAATTCAAATCTCTGATTCCTTCGAAAGATGTCTATTATTCATATGCTTTGGATTTTTTTCGACGCTAACTATTGGTATCAATAGAATCAGCGTTTAAAAGGCTTTTTTATTTGACAAAGTTGTTCAAAGCATGGCATCCACACTTTAAGATGTAGCCAGTTCTGTCTACCACCCTTCACAGGCCTGGACAACACCAACAAGTGCATTTGACTAAGGCTTGAGGCTACAACCTTCCATAAAATTGGTACATGTTCTCTTAAATTTGTCATTCTTTGGATTATTGGTAATCTTTGATAATCTTTCTTTTTGGATTTGTTGCATACTATGTATGTTTGTTTTATCAAGATCAGGGACTCAAAGCAACATAAACAATTTTAATGAAATAAAACAGAAAGCAAATAACTGAGAAAAGGACTTCGCTAATACTAACTCTGAAAACAATCCAAAAGAAAACGGGACTAAAAAAGATATTTAATTCCAACTGACTGGAATTCAATGTTAAGGTGATACTAAACCAACATTTAGTGTTAACTGCTTCATAGGAAAATGGTACATTTAAACTGATTTCATGTATATGCTGTGTTTTGTTACCATGAAAATTGCATTAAATTACATATTTGTTGTCACTAAAGGGCAACACAAAAAAGGTCTGATACCCTCATAACTGGTGTCCAGTGTTTCCTGAACATTCTAACATCCTGTCCTTTTTTCAAACTAGATGCACATTGAATTAAAATTTGTTTTTTTTAATTTAAACTGTGATCTGAACTTTTCAGGTGCTAACGTGATTTAGAAATGATTACCCATGGAAGGAATTGGGCTACACTAATCTTTGATGACTATCAAATAAAGTCGCTGTTTCTGCATTTTCCGCGGACGTGATCCAATCTTCTCTCATGCTGACAAGCAGAATTGCTAAACCTGTTGTAGTCTCAAGAAAACATTCAGCACCAGGTTTAACACAATAGACTTGAACATGCAGAGAAAAGCCCACACAGTCAGTACCTTTCAACACAGTATAATACACCTAGAATTGTTAAGGTAGCACTTTGAATTGGTACAGCATGTCAGAAATCAGGATCAGGTGGCTGATCGCAGTCTATTGAACAACAATAATTATCAGTTAAATTTACATCAAACATTCATGAGGCTCAAAAGTTTTTCTCTACATGAATTATGTCAGCTTGTTTTAAATACATTTTAGGTCCTCCTTCTTAAAAAAACATAAAAAAACAACTTCCTGCACAAATAAAATAACATCAAAATCAAAGATTTCTTCCTATAAAGTTACATGTTGTATTTCTTGACTCTTTGTTGGGAAATCATTGAAGAATTTTAGTATAATAATCTACCAGGAAGTAAATGAAATGTCTGCCTTCCCAGCATCTTACTGGCTAATCCTAAATAGTTTGAAACTGGGCCAGCCTCCAATGCATAAATTCTTGCTGCATCCCTGCAGCCTCACCTGATGAACAGGCTTGGATGATAGTGCACTATTGTGATGTTTCGTTGGAACGATCGCAGTTATTGAGATTAAAACTGTTCACATCTCTTTTAAGAGCTATATGTAGTTATTTCTCCATAAAATCTTGATGTATGTTTATTTAAATGTCACTGTAGGTTCTTTTATTCAAGCTTCATCTTTTCAATTGGAGCTCAGATATTTGACCTTCAAAAATGGCAGGTAGATCTTTGCTGCCACTCTTGCTTCTTCTGTCAAGGCTGTGTAAGTATTTCATCAAAATATTTGATATTTAAATAAAAAAAATGCATATGTAACTGTGAAATGACTACTACCAGGTGAATGAGGTTAACTGCCATTTTTCTAACAATATATGTTAAGTATCCATGTGTTTTTTGGTACAGGTGTTGTGACTTCACAAAGTGAGTAAATGTATTTTCTATTACTTGTTTATGCTATTCCTATTAAGTAAAAAAAGTTCTTATTTTCATTGCAAATATGGCAACCTATGATAAGTTTAGACATGGATTTAAAACGTTGTAAACACTTTGTTATGTAAAATCTTGACATTGACTATGTGACAGTCAGAGAACATTTCCCATAAGAATAGAAATGGATTTGTCTTTTTTGTGTTCAAGAATGTGTGGGTGGGTGGGTGTGTGTTTTTAAGAATGTTTAACACTTATAAGAAAGCTACAAAGAAAAGAAAACAGGACAGGGTGTGTCTTCAATGGTGGGAAGTTCAGAATTTTACCAATGTTTGGCTAATGTTTAACTAAATTAGAGATAGTTGCATATAACAAATATTCTTAGAAAAGGAAATATTGTTGAAATTGGAAATTACAAATCTTTAAGGTTAGAAAAAGAAAAGAATAAAATAACATCACATATTTTTATGGAAAACATGAATAATACCAGGCAGAACAGTTTTAATAACTTGACTGGAAGGTTCTCAAACTAAATAACAGGTTTTGCTCCGTGTAAACGTCACATCGGGCATGTTTTAGCTTCCAAAGAAACACTTTTTTTCAGAAGGTCCCCAATTAACATTTGATTTACCAATTTTTTGTTGAAAGATTTCATTTATCTCTGTAATGTCCTCAAGCAGAGTCTTAGCATCTGATCCTAAAATCGTAACCACTTTTTGTTTATCCCACATTTAAGACTACTCTGCTTTCCGAGTACCTCAAAAATGCTCCTCGAGTATTTGGTGCAACCACTCTGATTTATGAAACATGCTACATGAATATAAACGCCTCTTGTCTTACCTTATTTACTACTTAAATGTACAGCCTAAATCATTCAGAAACAGAAACATTCCAACTTCCATTTGTCTGAAGACTGGCAATGAAGAAATTCCAGCAGTTAGCTTTAAAAGGCTCCTCAGAAAGTTTCAAATTATCTTTGTATTTATACTAAAATAGGTAAAGATAAAGTCCCACTATCTGTCACACACCTAGGTGTGCGAAATTTGTTCTCTGCATTTGACCCGTCCCCTGGGGGAGCGTTGAGCAAAAACCTAATGTTTTTGTTCCCCTTTTTACAGCAACGCCATTGCTACGCTGGCCGTTTAACAAAACAGTTATTTGTGTAAAAACATGAAGACGTGTGGTTTTGTCAGGGAAGTAATTCTTATTTCCTCTTTGTTTCATATCCAGGTGCAGGTACCTTCCCAGCTGTTGGTAGGTGAATTTTTTTCAAATGTTGGTTTTATGCAGGACGCATGCGGCCAAACTTGACAGCCTGCTTCACTTCAATTCAATTCAATTCAATTCAATTTATTGGTATAGCCCAAATTCACAACAACAGTCGTCTGAATGGGCTTCGTATCGGTAATTGAAAAAGTGAAACATAAAATCAAAAGGATCATGAATACATAGAATTCAATGGGAAAATACTAAAATGAACTAACAAACTGACTAAACTAAACTGACATCCTTGCCCTTAGACCCCCCTTCACGGTAAGGAAAAACTCCTAAAAAAAACGCATTCCGGAAAAAATGAAGAAACCTCAAGGGTGCCCACATGAAGGAGGGATCTTCCCCCAAGACGGACAAGCGATTTACCAGAACTCAAAGAGAATAATTATCTTATCAAACTGTACAACTACATATTTAAAGTCCATCCAGCCGGAGTTGGGGGGACAGTCGGGGCGCGAGTCGAGCTGGAGGCAGGATCCATAGCAAGGTGTAGGAGCAGGAGCAGAGACGAGGTCCACGGCCAGGTACAGAGCAGAGACGAGCCAGAGGCAGGATCCACAGCCATATGTAGAAGCATTAGTAGAGGCGAGCCAGAGACGAGGCACACGGTCAGATACATAAAAGCATGGATGAGCCAACTGGACTCCCACTCCCCAGGAGGGGAGAGGGAAAGAGGGACAATACATAAATCGCACTGCACCAAACAGAGGCATGGAGAACTAAATGATAAATGATGATCAAAAATAGAGAAGAAAGGAAGGGTAGAAGCAGATGAGAAAAGAGGACAGAACCCCAGTGCACCATAGTTACCCCAGCTTCAACTTCTAGCAGCCTACTGTCAACTTATTGTTATTGTTATTAAGTTTAATTTAAACACATTAACATTAAGTTAATTAATCTCTGAATACTAACTAGTCTGACCATAAGCCTGTCCAAAGAGGAATGTTTTCAGTCTAACTTTGAATGTAGAAACCTTTTCTATTACATGAGCTGGGAGCTTATTCCATAAAACAGGGGCTTGGTGGCTAAACGCTCTAACTCCAACCGTACTTTTACTAATTCTAGGAACCACAAGCAGTCCTGCATTTTGGGAGTGAAGTGTTCTGTTTGGGTGGTGAGGCACCATGAGGTCTTTGATATAGGACGGGGCCATTCCATGTAAGGCCATGATAGGTTAACAGGAGGATCTTGAACTTGATTCTAGAATCAACTGGGAGCCAGTGAAGTGAAACTAACAAAGGAGTGATGTGATCTCTTCTGCTAGTTCCTGCTAACAATCTAGCTGCTGCGTTCTGAACAAGCTGGAGACTTCTTAAGGAACTCTTAGGACACGCTGCCAACAAGGAGTTACAGTAATCCAGTCTAGACGTAACAAATGCATGGATGAGTTTTTCAGCATCACTCTTAGAAAGTAGATTTCTGATCTTAGCAATATTCCGCAGGTGAAAAAAGGCAGTTCTACACGCCTGAGATATGTGAGCCTTAAATAATAAATCCTGGTCAAATAAAACCCCAAGGTTTCTAACTGTGGAATTGGGGGCTATACTTATGCCATCCAGGGAGACTATCTGAGCAGACAGAGCATGTCTGAGGTTTTTAGGACCAAGTATAATGACCTCAGTTTTTTCTGGGTTCAAGAGGAGGTAATTAATTGTCATCCAGGTCTTGAAGTCACTGATGCAGGCATTCAGTTTCTCTATCTGGTCATTCTGGTCAGGTTTCATGGATAAATACAACTGCGTATCGTCGGCATAACAATAAAAATTAATGCTGTTTTTCCTGATTATGTTTCCTAGGGGTAGCATATAAAGCGTAAACAGGATGGGTCCTAAGACTGAGCCCTGTGGGACTCCACAGTTAACTCGAGTGCAATGAGAGGAATGTCCATTTATATTAACGAACTGATACCTATTGGACAGATAGGATTTAAACCACAGATCCTCTGATCCCTATGTCCTGCTCTAATCTATGGAGTAAAATTCTGTGGTCGATAGTGTCAAAAACTGCACTGAGGTCTAACAGGACCAGAATAAAAAGTAGTCCCTTTTCTGAGGCTAATAACAAGTCATTAGAGACTCTAACTAGTGCAGTTTCCCTTCACTTGCTTTACCTACCAGAATGTGGCTGTTTGACAAGCAAAAATGGATGATCTAATCTTTTCTCTTTGTTTAAATAGCTTTGGACTGCCAAAGGCAAATATTATTGACATGTTGCTTTTTAATCCTTGGGGTTCTGGAAACTCTTTCACTTCAGTTGTGATTGAGACCTTTAAAACCCCACTCCTATTTTGATCTATTTTCAAAGCATTGCAGTGTTTTTTTAATTAGGATTTTGCAGTTTTTAGCCAAAATTAAAAAAAATAATAAAAAACTCTGTTGTTTTCAAGGACATTTCTGCAGAGCAGCAGTAGTTCATTAGAAATGTACCTCTGAGTTACGGGTAGAAGTGTTGGCATTATTCATCTGTTTAAACACTCTCCCGCTAGCTTAAAGCCCCTAACAACACCAACATAAAATTACCTGTGGAACAAAAATAGTGGGCAATATTGGAGTAATCCAAATGTGCAGTTTTGAGCCAGCTCTGATGAGGAAAACAAAGACAAAAATGGATCTGTTTGTCTGGAAGTTGATGCATTGGAATGGAGCAGAGCAGGGAGCTTGTGGCCAGCTGGCTATAGCACCAACATCTACATTGCCTTGTTCTAATTTGTGAATAGCACAGTGTGAAGTACTTCCCAATTTTAATATCTGACATTGGAACATTTTTCTGTTACTCTGTCATTCTGAGTTTATCTCTTAAGCATAAGAAATGTGCACCACCTTTCTATTTTCTTTTCAATCCACCATTCTTTGCTCTTAACAAAACGGGACTTTTATGCACAAAAAATGTCGTTTCATTTAGTTGATATACACTAATTCCCAAAATGTTGAACTGCATGTTGTTGTTTTTTTGGCAAATCAGTAATATATGTATGTATATTTTCAGGTCATTTTTACCCCATTTCTGGACAAACAACTACCCGGTCACTTGATGGAAGTTCTCCACAGATTCTTCTGCAACGGACTTTTGTCTACTTTGGAAAAACATACAACAACATTTATGTACGTAAGATTATGAATGACAAAACCTTTTAAAACAAAGCAATGGATGAAACATTTTCACAAAGTGAATAGTTTTATGTTTGGTTTTGAAAATCTTGACACCACTTTTGGTCATTAAAGACATTATTGGCAACTGTTACATTTAAATTATTTTGTCTTTTTAGCTGTAAGTAAACGAAATATGTAAAAAGAAGTTGTTGTGAAGAGTTTGAGTGTGTTCAAATTTTCTCCACTATTTTTCTTTTTAGGTCAACCATAACGGACACTTGACCTTTAATTCCTCATATTCTTCATATATACCTCAAAGATTTCCACTCTATGGATCCATAGACTTAATTGCTCCATTCTGGACAGATGTAGACATCAGACAAACTGGTTTGGTTTACTACAACCAATACACCAACGGCAGTGTCCTCCAACAAGCTACACACGACATTAATAGCTACTTCCCAAACCTAAACTTCAGTGCTGACTGGGTCTTTGTGGCAACATGGTATGAAGTGCCCTATTATCCAATGACAGGAACGGTAAGTTAAAAGATTATTTATATTATTCATTACTATACTATTTATTGTATTGTACATACAGACAAAAAGTTTAAAAATACATTAAAGATGAGATGATGGAGGGAATGTATTTCCAGATTGATTTCAAACCTTTATGACATTTTTCAGAAAACAACTTTCCAAGCCGTGTTGATCTCTGGAGGCCACAAATCCTTTGTTCTCTTTAACTACGGTTCACTTGCCCCAACAGTTTGGAATGTTCAGGTTTGACTCATCACCCTCAATAAATGAGCATTTATTTTCTGTTTCTGAATCACATGTGTTAATGTGTATTTCTGAACCTGCAGGCTGGATATGACACCATAAACTCTTTTCACCACTTCACCATTCCTGGATCTTTCTCAAGTTCTGCAACAGGAAACAACTCCACTTTCAGTCTCGGCAGCAACGTCAATGTAACGGGTCGCTGGGCCTTCCAAGTGGACAGCGGTCCAGATGGATGCGTGTTTGATGGTAAATTGCTGCTTTCAGTCCTGTTGAATTCAGGATTTTTGAAGGATCATCAGTTCAGATTTCAGCAACAGCACACAAGTTCAGCTGAAAGATGAGAATCAAATGACAATAAACCTGCTTTCCTGTTGTGTTTCAGGCACACGTGTTCAGTTGGGTGATGTCTTCTGGAGCGACAGCAACTGTGCACAGAAATGCACCTGCACCACATCGGGCATTCATTGTATCAGCGAGCTCTGCTCTTTCCCTGAAATCTGCATAGCGACAAACTTTCAGTTCCTCTGCTTCAACGGTAATTCACATAATAATTGAATGAAGAACTCGACATAACTGAAGGTCTGAAATAGTGAAGTAATGTAGACATTTAAAAAAGGCTAATGTGAAACTAAAAATGTTTATACCTAAAATATAGTAAATCAAAATTCAAAGTAAAAGAACTGAAGTTGTACACAATAAGACGTACAGAAATGCTGAGCCAACAAAAATGCTGAGCCAAAATATTCAGATGAGTTTGTTGACGTTTCTGGTTTGTGATGGATCTGGTCAAATGCATAGACATGTAGGAGTGTCTATGGAAGATGTTTTAGAGCCCAAATTTATTAAACAACTGCTATGTATATCACAAAGTTTCCAGCTGTTCTATTTAGACAAACATGAAGAGTTTCATATTGTTTCTGTTTGTATCATCACTTGTGTGTTCTGTTTGATTGACAGTCCCAGTTCCCGCCCCAGTTACAAGTAAGCTCTCATGTTTATCACATTGATTCAGTTGATATCATGATTTGTTTATTATGCAGATCAACATTTACTGTCAGGCCAAATTGTGTTTTTTTTTGGGAGGGTAAAATCTGAAACTATCTTTTTTTTTTCTTTACAGGCACATTGGCTCCACCAGTTATAAGTAAGCAGGCTTTTTTTCCTTTTCTATGTTTAACATTAAGAGTACAGTACATTTGGGTGTTTAAGCATGAATGGTGAAAATTTCTTTTAGTTTTGTTTTCAAATCCTATTTTTTCTGCTTTTTTGATTTACAGCCACATTGCCTCCAACAGTTATAAGTAAGTTTGTTCTTTTGACATATTTAAGTTTATTAATCATTCTCATTTATTCTGTCTCAATATATATAAAAAAGATTAAACATAATAAAAAAATGTTTTTGTTCCATCCCAAATGAACATTCAGAGATCCAAGTTACACCCTCTAACTTAAAAATCTGAATTCATTGTTTTTTTAGCTTAAGCTTAAATGTATAGTTAAATGGAAAAAGCAAACAAACGTACAAATATTTTAGCTGCAAGTTTGGTTTAAAGTAAATAAATAAATAATTGAGTTGGAGCTCCAAAGCCAATTCTTTGAAAATTTGCATTTGAAAGCTGATAATGTAGAATTCCTGCATCATCACAAGAATGTTCAAAGAATTCTTGTCACCTATTGCCTCAACATTTATGCAAAAAGGTTGAGAACCAACGTAATTTGTCCAGTTAATAAGAATGCAACCATTATTTCAAGAAAACAAAACAAATGGTAAATACATTTGATCACATTTGGTAAAAAAAGAAAAGAAATGTATTTTGAAATCTTCAAACTTAAATTTTTAAAAACTTGAACCAATAATGTGGAAAAGTCAACGTGTCCATAATTTGCACACACAAACATTACATTAATATCAAAGAGTTTTTGTCACAGCACATCAAAGCCCAAAAAATAAAGTGGAAAGTTGAATCTATTTTTGTTTAAGATATTTTTTGTTTTTGTGAATTTACTTTCTACTGTCTTTACTTTTTTCACAGTCAATTCAACGCTACCTGGTAAGTTCTGTCTGTTTTTATACTATGATCCTACATTTTAATGTTAAAAATTGTTAGTTTTGTTCAGGTTTAGATTATAAAATACATTTTATCCAGAAAGTTAGACAAAAAAGACATTTGATAGGGTTTAATCAGCATTTTCCTTTGTTTCAAAGGTTCACTTTATCCAATTTCTGGAACTGCAAGCTCCAGATCTGATGATGGAAGTTCTCCACAGATTCTCCTGCAAAGACCTTTTGTCTACTTTGGAAAAACATACAACTACATTTATGTACGTAAATTAAAAGCATAAAAATGTCAAAACCAAAAAAATTTCTTCCTTTATCTAAAAAATTACTTGACAGTTTATGTTTGACACATCTAAAAACGGAAATGTAGAAAGTGTTTTAAAATTGTAGAGATTTTCTTTTGTTTGAGTGTTTACAAATACACTTCTGTTTTTAGGTCAACCATAATGGACACTTGACCTTTAATTCACCATATTCCTCATATTCACCTCAAAGATTTCCACTCTATGGATCCATAAACTTAATTGCTCCATTCTGGACTGATCTGGACAACAGTCAAACTGGTTTGGTCCTCTACAACCAATACACCAACGGCAGTGTCCTCCAACAAGCTACACAGGACATTAATAGCTACTTCCCAAACCTAAACTTCAGTGCTGACTGGGTCTTTGTGGCAACATGGTATGAAGTGCCCTATTATCCAATGACAGGAACAGTGAGTTAAAAGAGTATTTATATTATTCATTACTATACTATTTATTGTATTGTACATACAGACAAAAAGTTTAAAAATACATTAAAGATGAGATGATGGAGGGAATGTATTTCCAGATTGATTTCAAACCTTTATGACATTTTTCAGAAAACAACTTTCCAAGCCGTGTTGATCTCTGGAGGCCACAAATCCTTTGTTCTCTTTAACTACGGTTCACTTGCCCCAACAGTTTGGAATGTTCAGGTTTGACTCATCACCCTCAATAAATGAGCATTTATTTTCTGTTTCTGAATCACATGTGTTAATGTGTATTTCTGAACCTGCAGGCTGGATATGACACCATAAACTCTTTTCACCACTTCACCATTCCTGGATCTTTCTCAAGTTCTGCAACAGGAAACAACTCCACTTTCAGTCTCGACAGCAACGTCAATGTAACGGGTCGTTGGGCCTTCCAAGTGGACAGCGGTCCAGATGGATGCGTGTTTGATGGTAAATTGCTGCTTTCAATCCTGTTGAATTCAGGATTTCTGAAGGATCCTCAGTTCAGATTTCAGCAACAGCACACAAGTTCAGCTGAAAGCTGAGAATGAAATGACAATAAAACTGCTTTCCTGTTGTGTTTCAGGCAAACGTGTTCAGTTGGGTGATGTCTTCTGGAGCGACAGCAACTGCGCACAGAAATGCACCTGCACCACATCGGGCATTCATTGTATCAGCGAGCTCTGCTCTTTCCCTGAAATCTGCATAGCGACAAACTTTCAGTTCCTCTGCTTCAACGGTAATTCACATAATAATTGAATGAAGAACTCGACATAACTGAAGGTCTGAAATAGTGAAGTAATGTAGACATTTAAAAAAGGCTAATGTGAAACTAAAAATGTTTATACCTAAAATATAGTAAATCAAAATTCAAAGTAAAAGAACTGAAGTTGTACACAATAAGACGTACAGAAATGCTGAGCCAACAAAAATGCTGAGCCAAAATATTCAGATGAGTTTGTTGACGTTTCTGGTTTGTGATGGATCTGGTCAAATGCATAGACATGTAGGAGTGTCTATGGAAGATGTTTTAGAGCCCAAATTTATTAAACAACTGCTATGTATATCACAAAGTTTCCAGCTGTTCTATTTAGACAAACATGAAGAGTTTCATATTGTTTCTGTTTGTATCATCACTTGTGTGTTCTGTTTGATTGACAGTCCCAGTTCCTGCCCCAGTTACAAGTAAGCTCTCATGTTTATCACATTGATTCAGTTGATATCATGATTTGTTTATTATGCAGATCAACATTTACTGTCAGGTCAAATGACTTGCTATTTATTTTTGCAAATATCCTGAACTACAGTCAGGACCATAAATATTTGGACAGAGACACATTTTTTCTCATTTACTTTCTTTACATTACCACAGTGAATTTTAAATAAAACAACTCAGATGCCATCGAAGTGCAGACTTTCAGCTTTTATTTCATGGATTGAACAAAAAGATTGCATAAAAATGCGAAAACTAAAGCATTTTTAAAACACAATCCCTTCATTTCATGGGCTTGTAAATAATTGGACAAATGAAATAACTGAAAACAAAATGTCATTACTACTATTTGCTTGAAAACTCTTTGTTGGTAATGACAGCCTGAAGTCTTGAACTCATGGACATCACCAGATGCTGGGTTTTCTCCTTCTGAATGCTCTGCCAGGCCTTTACTGCAGCGGCTTTCAGTTGCTGTTTGTTTGTGGGTCTTTCTGTCTGAAGTTTAGTCTTCAACAAGTGAAATGCAGCTCAATTGGGTTAAGATCAGGTGACTGACTTGGCCATTCAAGAATATTCCACTTCTTTGCTTTAATAAACTCCTGAGTTGCTTTGGCTGTATGTTTTGGGTCGTTGTCCATCTGTATTATGAAACGCCGCCCAATCAGTTTGGCTGCATTCACCTGGATCTGTGCAGACAGTATGTCTCTGAACACCTCAGAATTCATTGGGCTGCTTCTATCCTATGTCACGTCATCAATAAACACTAGTGTCCCAGTGCCACTAGCAGCCATGCACGCCCAGACCATCACACTGCCTCCACCGTGTTTTACTGATGATGTAGTGTGCTTTGGATCAGGAGCTTCTCCACGCCTTCTCCATACTTTTCTCTTGCCATCATTCTGGTAGAGGTTGATTTTGGTTTCACATGTCCAAATAATGTTTTTCCAGAACTGTGCTGGCTTTTTTAGATGATTTTTAGCAAAGTCTAATCTAACCTTCCTATTCTTGAGGCCATTGAGTGGCTTGCATCTTGCAGTGTTCCCTCTGTATCTACTTTCATGCAGTCTTCTTTTTATGGTAGTCTTGGATGTTGATACGCCGACCTCCTGGAGAGTGTTGTTCACTTGGTTGGCTGTTGTGAACGGGTTCCTCTTCACCATGGCAATGATTTTGCGATCACTGCGACCACTGTTGTCTCCCGTGGACGTCCAGGTCTTTTTGCGTTGCTGAGTTCACCAGTGCTTTCTTTCTTTTTCAGGATGTACCACACTGTTGATTTTGCCACTCCTAATATTGTAGAAATGTCTGGCATGGTTTTTTCTGTTTTCTCAGCTTAATGATGGCTCCTTTCACCTGTATGGAGAGCTCCTTTGACCGCATGTTGTCTGTTCACAGCAAAATCTTCCAAATGCAAGCACGAGTCCTCTAATCAACTCCAGGCCTTTTATCTGCTTCACTCATAATGACATAACAAGGGAAATGCCCACACCTGCCCATGCAATAGCATGGAAGTCAATTGTCCAATTACTTACCAGCCCATGAAATGAAGGGATTGTGTTTAAAGAATCCTTTAGTTTTTCACATTTTTATGCAATCTCTTTGTTCAACCCATGGAATAAAAGCTGAAAGTCTGCACTTCAATGGCATCTGAGTTGTTTTATTTAAAATTCCCTGTGGTAATGTACAGAAACAAAATTAGAAATAATGTGTCTCTGTCCAAATATTTATGGTCCTGACTGTATCTCCTTTGCTTTTTACAGGCCCACCAGTTACAAGTAAGCGGATGTTTGTTATTTCTTCTACATTTTAGCAATAAGACTATACAAAACATGAATGTGTTTGAAGATTTATGGTGAAAGAAATTTTTTTTTCTCTAATTCTAATGTTTCTGCTTTTTTGATTTACAGCCACATTGCCTCCTACAGTAATAAGTAAGTTCATCATTTTGACAGATTTAGTTTTTTTAATCATTCTCATTGATTCTGTCCAAATATATAAAAAGATCAAATGTTATCAAAAAACAGACATTGTTTCTGTCCCGTTTCAAATGAACATTCAAAGCTCTGAGTTACACCCTCTAACTTAAAAATCTGAACATAATGTGTGGTCAAGTTAAGCTTAACTTTATATTTAAATAGAAAAACCAAACTTAAACATGTTTTAGCTCCAAATTAGGTAAAAAAAAAACACAATCTACTAGAAGCTTCAAACCCAAATGTTTGAAAACTTGCACTTGAGAGCTGATAATGTAGAAATGCCACAATGTCCATGTTTTTGTACACAAAAACATGACCTTAGAGTCAAAGAATGTTTGTCACAGATTATCAAAGACCTTTAGAAAAAAGTTGATGACCAACTTATTTTTGTGTAAATTAAAGAACCCAAAAAGTGATCTGTAAAATAAATTGTTTTCAGTTTTAACATGTTTACTGATTTGTTTACTTTGATTTATTTCCAGTCCCAAACAATGTGACACATCTAAGTAAGTTATCTCTTTTTATATGCGACAGTCTAACATCTTACTGTTTTAATTTTTTTTTTTTAAATTAAAATCTATATGTTTACTCATAAGTCTTTACAACTTTGTCAATTGGTTTGGGATTAATCTGTACTGGCTTGAATTTTTCAGGTCATTTTTACCCCATTTCTGGACAAACAACTACCCGGTCACTTGATGGAAGTTCTCCACAGATTCTTCTGCAACGGACTTTTGTCTACTTTGGAAAAACATACAACAACATTTATGTACGTAAGATTATGAATGACAAAACCTTTTAAAACAAAGCAATGGATGAAACATTTTCACAAAGTGAATAGTTTTATGTTTGGTTTTGAAAATCTTGACACCACTTTTGGTCATTAAAGACATTATTGGCAACTGTTACATTTAAATTATTTTGTCTTTTTAGCTGTAAGTAAACGAAATATGTAAAAAGAAGTTGTTGTGAAGAGTTTGAGTGTGTTCAAATTTTCTCCACTATTTTTCTTTTTAGGTCAACCATAACGGACACTTGACCTTTAATTCCTCATATTCTTCATATATACCTCAAAGATTTCCACTCTATGGATCCATAGACTTAATTGCTCCATTCTGGACAGATGTAGACATCAGACAAACTGGTTTGGTTTACTATAACCAATACACCAACGGCAGTGTCCTCCAACAAGCTACACACGACATTAATAGCTACTTCCCAAACCTAAACTTCAGTGCTGACTGGGTCTTTGTGGCAACATGGTATGAAGTGCCCTATTATCCAATGACAGGAACGGTAAGTTAAAAGATTATTTATATTATTCATTACTATACTATTTATTGTATTGTACATACAGACAAAAAGTTTAAAAATACATTAAAGATGAGATGATGGAGGGAATGTATTTCCAGATTGATTTCAAACCTTTATGACATTTTTCAGAAAACGACTTTCCAAGCCGTGTTGATCTCTGGAGGCCACAAATCCTTTGTTCTCTTTAACTACGGTTCACTTGCCCCAACAGTTTGGAATGTTCAGGTTTGACTCATCACCCTCAATAAATGAGTATTTATTTTCTGTTTCTGAATCACATGTGTTAATGTGTATTTCTGAACCTGCAGGCTGGATATGACACCATAAACTCTTTTCACCACTTCACCATTCCTGGATCTTTCTCAAGTTCTGCAACAGGAAACAACTCCACTTTTAGTCTCGGCAGCAACGTCAATGTAACGGGTCGTTGGGCCTTCCAAGTGGACAGCGGTCCAGATGGATGCGTGTTTGATGGTAAATTGCTGCTTTCAGTCCTGTTGAATTCAGGATTTTTGAAGGATCATCAGTTCAGATTTCAGCAACAGCACACAAGTTCAGCTGAAAGATGAGAATCAAATGACAATAAACCTGCTTTCCTGTTGTGTTTCAGGCACACGTGTTCAGTTGGGTGATGTCTTCTGGAGCGACAGCAACTGCGCACAGAAATGCACCTGCACCACATCGGGCATTCATTGTATCAGCGAGCTCTGCTCTTTCCCTGAAATCTGCATAGCGACAAACTTTCAGTTCCTCTGCTTCAACGGTAATTCACATAATAATTGAATGAAGAACTCGACCAAACTGAAGGTCTGAAATAGTGAAGTAATGTAGACATTTAAGAAAGGCTAATGTGAAACTAAAAATGTTTATACCTAAAATATAGTAAATCAAAATTCAAAGTAAAAGAACTGAAGTTGTACACAATAAGACGTACAGAAATGCTGAGCCAACATATTCTGATGAGTTTGTTGACGTTTCTGGTTTGTGATGGATCTGGTCAAATGCATAGACATGTAGGAGTGTCTATGGAAGATGTTCTAGAGCCCAAATTTATTAAACAACTGCTATGTATATCACAAGGTTTCCAGCTGTTCTATTTAGACAAACATGAAGAGTTTCATATTGTTTCTGTTTGTATCATAACATATGTGTTCTGTTTGATTGACAGTCCCAGTTCCTGTCCCAGTTACAAGTAAGCTCTCATGTTTATCACATTGATTCAGTTGATATCATGATTTGTTTATTATGCAGATCAACATTTACTGTCAGGTCAAATTTTTTTTTTTTTTGGGAGGGTAAAATCTGAAACTATCTTTTTTTTTTCTTTACAGGCACATTGGCTCCACCAGTTATAAGTAAGCAGGCTTTTTTTCCTTTTCTATGTTTAACATTAAGAGTACAGTACATTTAGGTGTTTAAGCATGAATGGTGAAAATTTATTTTAGTTTTTTTTCAAATCCTATTTTTTCTGCTTTTTTGATTTACAGCCACATTGCCTCCAACAGTTATAAGTAAGTTTGTTCTTTTGACATATTTAAGTTTATCAATCATTCTCATTTATTCTGTCTCAATATATATAAAAAAGATTAAACATAATAAAAAAATGTTTTTGTTCCATCCCAAATGAACATTCAGAGATCCAAGTTACACCCTCTAACTTAAAAATCTGAATTCATTGTTTTTTCAGCTTAAGCTTAAATGTATAGTTAAATGGAAAAAGCAAACAAACGTACAAATGTTTTAGCTGCAAGTTTGGTTTAAAGTAAATAAATAAATAATTGAGTTGGAGCTCCAAAGCCAATTCTTTGAAAATTTGCATTTGAAAGCTGATAATGTAGAATTCCTGCATCATCACAAGAATGTTCAAAGAATTCTTGTCACCTATTGCCTCAACATTTATGCAAAAAGGTTGAGAACCAACGTAATTTGTCCAGTTAATAAGAATGCAACCATTATTTCAAGAAAACAAAACAAATGGTAAATACATTTGATCACATTTGGTAAAAAAAGAAAAGAAATGTATTTTGAAATCTTCAAACTTAAATTTTTAAAAACTTGAACCAATAATGTGGAAAAGTCAACGTGTCCATAATTTGCACACACAAACATTACATTAATATCAAAGAGTTTTTGTCACAGCACATCAAAGCCCAAAAAATAAAGTGGAAAGTTGAATCTATTTTTGTTTAAGATATTTTTTGTTTTTGTGAATTTACTTTTTACTGTCTTTCCTTTTTTCACAGTCAATTCAACGCTACCTGGTAAATTCTGTCTGTTTATATACTATGATCCTACATTTTAATGTAAAAAATTGTGGGTTTTTTTCAACTTTACATTATAAAATACAATTTATCCAGAAAGTTAGATAAAAAAGACATTTGATAGGGTTTAATCAGCATTTTCCTTTGTTTCAAAGGTTCACTTTATCCAATTTCTGGAACTGCAAGCTCCAGATCTGATGATGGAAGTTCTCCACAGATTCTCCTGCAAAGACCTTTTGTCTACTTTGGAAAAACATACAACTACATTTATGTACGTAAATTAAAAGCATAAAAATGTCAAAACCAAAAAGATTTCTTACTTTTTCTAAAAAGAAATACTTGACATCTAAAAACGGAAATGTAGAAAGTGTTTTAAAATTGTAGAGATTTTTTTTGTGTTTGAGTGTTTACTAATACACTTCTGTTTTTAGGTCAACCATAATGGACACTTGACCTTTAATTCCTCATATTCCTCATATACACCTCAAAGATTTCCACTCTATGGATCCATAGACATAATTGCTCCATTCTGGACAGATCTGGACAACAGTCTAACTGGTTTGGTTTACTATAACCAATACACCAACGGCAGTGTCCTCCAACAAGCTACACACGACATTAATAGCTATTTCCCAAACCTACACTTCAGTGCTGACTGGGTCTTTGTGGCAACATGGTATGAAGTGCCCTATTATGGAACTGCAGGAACAGTAAGTCAGTAAATCAATTCATATAAATATACTCCTCCTAAAAGTTGACTCTGAGGCTTGAGTTCTGATGAGGTCAAGGGGCGGGAGCGTATTACACCGGTTTCCAAAATCGCTGCATGGTTTCCCTGTGCGTTTTAGGGTTAATTTTTAAAGTTCTCTTCATGGCTTATGAATCTTTTCATGGTCCTTGGGCATTCTTATTTAAGTGATTAGACTCTTAAGGTATGAGCCCTCCCGTACCCTGAGGTCCTGCGGTTATGTCTTATTAGTTTTTAATGCTTATTTTTTGAAACCCCAGAGCCTTCTATTCTGGGGCGCTAGCGGCCACATCTGTGGGGGTGGGGGTCTCATGTAGAGTGGACTCCGTGCTGCCCTGAGTTGGGTTGACACTGTGGCGATGACCATCATGGATGGGCTGGAGCTTTGAATAAATGTTTCCCCATAATACCGTTTCTGCTCTGTTTCTTTAGAGCTGCAGCTCTTAAGTCTTAGTTCAGCTTAAATGTCATGGTTATAGTGGGGGGAACTGGATGGATGGAGGGAGGAGTCTGGGAAGTGAGGGGTGCTAATTTTGTTAAATTGTTTGTTTAAATGTTGCAAAATGCAAACTTAAAAAAAAGTTATGAATACCAAAAATTTTACAAATCCACTCAAATATGTAGTAATTGCAGGAAGAAATTCCTAAAGTAATAAAAAATCTTGCAACTTTTTCAGAAAACGACTTTCCAAGCCGTGTTGATCTCTGGAGGACAGAAATCTTTTGTTCTCATGAACTACGGCTCGATTGCCTCAACAACTCTCAATGTTCAGGTTTGACACATTACTCTTAATATGTGAGCATTCATTTGGTTTTTCTGAGTGGAAACACATATGTTAATGTATATTTTGAACCTGCAGGCTGGATATGACACCATAAACTCTTTTCACCATTTCACCATTCCTGGATCTTTCTCAAGTTCTGCAACAGGAGACTCCTCCACTTTCAGTCTGAGCAGCAACGTCAATGTAACAGGTCGCTGGGCCTTCCAAGTGGACAGTGGAGTAATAGGCTGCCAGTTCAATGGTAAATTGGTGCTTCAGATTCTGTTGAATACAGTGATCCCTCGTTATAACACGGTTTACTTTTCACGGTTTCGCTACTTCACGGATTTGCATCGTGCATTGTGTTCTGCATTCTGATTGGCTAAAAAGTCACTCCGCTTCTTCTCTACCTGTGCGTCAATAACGTTGCAGTTTAATATATACAGGTACGTAAAACAGCTTGCCAAATTTACAACACGTACGTGCAAATCATCTTGCAATTTCGAGTTTCTCTAAAACCCATAGAAAAAAAGAGCAACAACAACTGCCAATCACTATGTTCTTCTCCCGATCAAACACACCTGCACCGCAGGTTTCAAAAGAAGAAAACACTGCAGAGCGGCTCAGTCTAAATAGCAGTGAAATACACCCGAGTCGCTTTTTTTCCCGACTATACTTTGTATTTTTTCATAATCATTTTAAATTTTCTCCCGTTTAATCCAATTACTCGGGTCGCGGTGGGCGGGGCTAATCTCGGCGATTTGAAGCCTTCTGTTCACATTGATGAGTAAAATTATTTGACAGTACAGTACAGAAGTTATTTGTTGAAAAAAAAAACGTTTCTAAAGTACTTTTATTTGTGAAACAAATGCTTGAGCCTGTAAAATGGTTTGTTCTTTCTTTTCAATGTATAATAGACTATATTTAATTGTATAATAATTGTAAAAAAAAAAAAAAGAGAGGTTTCTACTTCACGGATTTTGCCTATCACGGGTTATGTTTGGAACGTAACCCCTGCGAAAAACAAGGGTTTACTGTATATGCTTCTTGACAGCATCATAGCTACTGGTATCAGTTATCATTTTATTAACAAAAGCAAAAACGTTCACCTGGAAGTAAAGAGCAAAGTTAGCGCTCTCGCCTCGTAGCGAGAAGGCCCTGGTTCAAATCCCAACAGGGACCTTTCTATGTGGAGTTTGCGTGTTCTCCTGTGCACGCATGGGTTTTCTCCAGGCAGTCCTCCTTCCTAATATGGTCTAAAAGCATGCTTCATCCTTTTATTTGTGTTGGCTTTCCATTCCTCTGTTCTCATTTGCCACCCTACCAAAGAATTCTGCCCCCTCCTTCCTCCAATACATAATGTTCTAGCTCCGATGGATGGATGAAAGTAAAGATTCTAGTCAGCCTCTCAAACAAACGGATGGTCTAAAACCCTTTGTCAAAGTTTAAAGTGATAATAGATGAAATTACCACAATACAACCTAAACTAAACTTTTTTTACGAGTTGTTTGCAATGAAATAAAGAACATTGTGTCGTCGTAAACATTGTGGGTTTACATGGACTGTCATGGAATAAATGAATTTCAACATCTTAAAGTAATCGTTTTCCTGTTCTGTTTCAGGCAAACCTGTTCAGTTTGGTGATTTCTTCTGGAGTGACAGCAATTGCACACAAAAGTGCACCTGCAACACATCGGGCATTCATTGTATCACCGAGTTATGCTCTTTCCCTGCAACCTGCCAACAAACAAACCTTCAGTTCCTCTGCCTCATTGGTATTTCCCTTTATTATACAGTTTTATCCCGGTAGAATGGAGTTCTGAAAGAATTAGGAGATGTTGTCATTCACAAATGCAAATGTCAGAAAGGAATAATCACAGTGTAGCGATTCAAAATTCAGAGTAAAAAGACACACACACTGCATGTTAGCAGCACACACACAGCAAATACACACCACACACAGAGGGACCCTCTGAGAGGGTCAGAGGGTCCCCCGGAGTGGGGGAGCTCTGCGGCTTGGCAGCGGTGGGGCCCGCCACACTGGAGACCTCTTATTTTACCTGCAGCATATACACACCACCATACATCGGTGGGGCGGCCGGTCTTCTCCTGCCTGGTCCTCTCAGGGCGGCCAGGCTTGAGGGTATCCTGTCGGCTGCGGTGGTGGTCGGGTGTGCGGCGCTGGGGGGTCGGTCGGCCGGAGGGGGTACTGCGTGGCGACGGGGGGTGGGGGCAACCAGAAGATTGTGAGTATGTGTGCGAGAGTGCATGGGTGGGACGGACCTGGTGGCTGGCTCGCTGGGATCCTCTGGGGCTCTCCCTCCCCATCATGGAGTGGGGAGGGCATTAGGGGGGTTTGGGAAGAGGGGTCAGATAATATGGCGGGTGAAGAGGGTTGTAGAGGGTAGGGTTATGAGCTGTGGGTGCGCGGCGATCTCTGGGTTGCTCGGGTAGGGTGCCGGCACTGGCTTGCGGAGATGGGGTGGTGGGCGACTCATGGGTTCTGGGGGCCCTGGCTTCGTCCTTGGCCCGTGTCTTGGTCTCCGGCGCCCGGTGGCCCCCATGGCTGCCGCCTGGTACGACTAAGCGCTCCTTTTCTGTGGCCTGGGGGCCCGGACGCCGGGTTCACCTATGACTCTGGGCGCCGGGGGGGGGGGGGGGGCTGTAAGGGGGCCTTGTCTGCGCCTGGCTGGGGGGGTGGGCGGTCCCCTCCTCCCCCCCTCCCGGGCTGCTTGGGTCCCGACGCCAGGGGCGCTCCTGGCCTGGGGGTCTTTCCTCCCTTCTCCTGGTCTGGGTGGGTAGGATCTGGTTCACCTTATGAACACACGGTTCACTTCGGCAGCATGCATGTATCTCCTCCCCCACGTGCACTTGCACACTGCCACACTGCTCCCTGTCTGCTTCATCCCCCCTCCCAACCCACAGTGTATTGATTGACAGATGTCTTCCGCTCATCTTCGTGTCAGAATTTCACCTTTGATGTAATATTTGTCTTTCCAGCAGATCTGGTATAATTGTTACAGCTTAAATAATAAGTTATTCAAATCAGTGCTTGTATCCCCCACTTTCTCACCTCTCTTCCCTTTACTCTCTTCCAACCCCCTCCCCCCCCTCTCACATTCTTTCCCCCTCCCTCCCCACACACACTAAATGTAACAAATAAATAAAAAATAATGCAACAAAAAGGGGTTTATACAAATCTACACTTTAGTTTCTCCAAGCTGTATAACCTCTTTTTGTGATAGTAAAACCTCTCCAACACAAATGGCCTTCAGCTCAAATCTGTTTGCTCAGCTGTTGGACAGAACAAGTTAAAAGAAAAGAAAAAATACAATGATGTTAAGAGTGAGGTAACAACCTAGCGTACCTGGAAGATATGTGGATATTCCCTGATAAAATAGTGCCAAAACTTCACTTAGAGACCCTGAACAAGTTTATGTTGTTTCTCTTTCTATTTTAACCTGTCTGTTCTTCTTGATTCTCCTCCTCAGTGGACCATCCAGTTAACGGTAAGCTCTCACTTTTTGACACATTTATTCATCAGATAGTACAGTATCTTGTTAAATATATAAAAGTACTATTTCTGTCAAGTGAAATGAATTGTTTTTGTGAAATACTGAACTATTTACTTTGATTGACAGCCACATCAGATCCACCAGTCACAAGTAAGGATGTAGTTTTATCAGATAACACTGTCTTTACCTTTTTTGACATATACGAAAAACATTTCATATTTAATCTTTATTTTTTTTTAATCTAACCTGTCTTCCTTTTAAATTTTACAGCATCAGCGGAACCTCGCGTTACAAGTAAGTTCTCATATTTGACACATTTACTCATGATATTGTAGAAGACCTCAACAATTACTTTTAGGATAAAACAATTCTGTCAGGTGAAATGTACTTGTATTTTTGTAAAATCCTGAACTATTATTTGTTTGATTAACAGCGACTTCGACTTCACCAGTTATAAGTAAGAATATAAATATTTTTACAGATTTCGGTCAATATTCACCTTCCCTTTTCTTCCCTTTGAAAATCCTAATTTCTCTACCGTGTTTGGTTTACAGGCACATGGCTTCCTCCAGGGATTAGTAAGTTTAATTTTTTGACAGATTACAGTTTATTTTTATTTTTTATTTCTCCTATCCAATGATACAAAAAAAGAAAGATAAAATGTCTGAAAGTTTCTTCTTAATTCTATTTTATATCAATGTTTAGTGCTTTAAAAATATAGGAGTTTCTGCCAAACTATTAAACCTGATCATAATTTGTGGTCAAACTTAAAGAGATTCTATAGTGTAACAACTAAATTTAAGCATGTTGTTGAACTAAATTCTGTTCAAAATTTTTTAGAGGCTTCAAACCCAAACCCCTGTGCTGATAATGTAGAAATGTGTTTTTTGCTCAATAATATCACCCTGAAACAGAAATAAATGTCTGAGTACATCATAGCACCAGAGGAAAAGGTTAAAAAAATCACATTTGTCTTTATATATGAATTATAAAAGTAATTCATATGAGAAATTGTTTTTTCTATACATTTATCTTTTTATGTCTTTACTTCAATTTATTCACAGCCACAGAGAATTTACCGCTTCCAGGTAAGTTTTCATTTTACTGTTTCAAATTGTTTTTTTTAAACTTTAGATCACCGTATGTAATAAAATGTATCCATAAAAAAACCTGATTATAGTCAATATAGTTTAATCAGCATTGACTTTTTTTTCCAGCTTCACTTTATCCAATTTCTGGAACTGCAAGCTCCAGATCTGATGATGGAAGTTCTCCACAGATTTACCTGCAAAGACCCTTTGCCTACTTTGGAAAATTGTACAACCACATTTATGTACGTAACATTATGAACGACAAAACCCTTTAATCAGAAGCAAAAGTGTACAAATATTTTAAACAGATAACTTCATACTCCAGCTAGAAAATACTTTAGACCAGTGATCACCAACCTTTTTTAGGCCGATGGCTATTTTATGAAGTCTGAGTAGTATGAAGAGCTTTTTGAACACTTAATAAATGAAATTTTAACATTTTGTGTAACATGTTCAGCTTAAAACTGTTAGTTTGATCAAAAGTCTGCGTGGATTGTCTGCTCATTTACTGTGTAGCTGGGATGTCTACATAGAGGCCTCACTGGCTTTCTTGTTCTTTATCAGTGCAGCTCTAAATGAAGCTTCAGTTAATTTCTGGGATTTTATCCCCAGGCCTTGTGAAGAAAGTCTGCAGTGCAATGAGATATTGCATTTTGAAAACAAAACAAAACAAAAATCTCTTACTTATATAAAGAATTAAGAGAATCAGTGGATGTTAGAATGTATTACTTTACATTCTTGTCACAGTTTCCCTGTTGCTAGGTGAGTGTAGAACCTTGGTTAGTAATCCGTTGTACTCCTAATTTGTTCCAAACAAGAAGGAAACTTTTTAGATTTATAATTAAAGCCATTGTGATTTGTAATATTTTTAGAGCATGCCTTAGAGCCGCTTAAAGCTATGCTAATAGGTGACTATGCCCCTGCGGGGATACTTTTTTTTTTTCCCTAATTAAACTGAACAGATGAACTGAAGTTGTGAAAAGTTTGTATTTTCAAATTCTTATGTGTTTTCAGGTTAATCACAACAGACATTTGCAGTTCATCTAATTAGCTAATATTCTACTTAAAGAATTTTTATTCTGTTATTATAGAAGTTAACTATGATATTTTATTTCTTTCTGGTCATTTTTTTGCAGGTCAACCACAATGGACACTTGACATTTGATTCCTCATATTCCTCATATTCACCTCAAAGATTTCCACTATATGGATCCATAGACTTAATTGCTCCATTCTGGACTGATCTGGACAACAGACAAACTGGTTTGGTCCTCTACAACCAATATACCAACGGCAGTGTCCTCCAACAAGCTACACAGGACATTAATAGCTATTTTCCAAACCTACACTTCAGTGCTGACTGGGTCTTTGTGGCAACATGGTATGAAGTGGCCTATTTTGGAACTGCAGGAACAGTAAGTCATGCTAGATCAAAGTATGTTTTAGTTTTTTTTAACAGAACAATCATAAAAACGTGCTTTAAGGAAAGGAAAAGGAAAAGTTTTAAAAACATACTTAAAAAAATGACAGTGTTGATACATTTCTTTTCCCAGAAAACGACTTTCCAAGCCGTGTTGATCTCTGGAGGACAGAAATCTTTTGTTCTCATGAACTACGGCTCGATTGCCTCAACAACTCTCAGTGTTCAGGTTTGACTCATTACTCTCAAAATGTATGAGCATTTATTTGCTGTTTCTGAGTGGAAACACAATTGTTAATGTATATTTTGAACCTGCAGGCTGGATATGACACCATAAACTCTTTTCACCATTTCACCATTCCTGGATCTTTCTCAAGTTCTGCAACAGGAGACTCCTCCACTTTCAGTCTGAGCAGCAACGTCAATGTAACGGGTCGCTGGGCCTTCCAAGTGGACAGTGGAGTAAGAGGCTGCCAGTTTAATGGTAAATTTATGTCTTAAATTCTTTTGAGTGTTTTAACCATGGTTATTGAATCATAAAAATATCTAGTTTTTCAGCAAAAAAAGCAAATACGTACATATATACAAATATATAAATACAAAACAGTAACGAAGCTAGTTGTTACCTATATTGTTTGACCAGTTTTTTTTACAGTGGCGACTTTTAAAGTCTTCTTCCATTTTATATATATATATATATATATATATATATATATATATATATATTTATTTATTTATCATATATCTGTCCAAGATGCAATGTACTAAAAGTTCTATGTAAGATTTAACTGGACTGTTTCCTTTTAAATTCATCAGGAGAACCTGTGCAGCATGATGATTCTTTTTGGAGCGACTCCAGCTGTGCACAGAAGTGCACGTGCACCAGAACTGGCCTGCAGTGCTCTAACCAGCCCTGCTCCTTTTCTCAAGTTTGCATGCCATATTCCTTTCAGTTCTCCTGCCAGACGGTGGAGAGACGCACTTGCACCATCAGTGGCGATCCACATTACTACACCTTTGATAATACAGTGTTTCACTTTCAAGGCACCTGCACCTATGTTCTCTCAGAACAATGTCAGTATGGGCTTCCTTATTACAGAATAGAGGGCAAAAATGAGCACAGAGGCAGCACTCGTGTATCCTGGACACGCCTGGTCAAGGTTTTTGTCTACAATGAAACCATTGAGCTGGTGAAAGGAAACCCAGGAAGGGCAAAGGTCGGTGAGGTTGTTTGTTTCTTGTTTTTTTATCCTTGTTTTATGAATAGCTATTAAACTGTTTTTTTTTCTGACCTCACAGGTTAATGGAAGCTTTACAGCAGCTCCTTTTACCCTCAACCAGGGCCGTGTCCAGGTCTATCAGTCAGGTTTTAGTGTGGTTGTCAGCACTGACTTTGGCTTAACTGTATCTTATGACACATATTCACATGTCGGAATCAGTCTGCCCTACACGTACCTGAATGCAACATGTGGTCTATGTGGAAACTTCAACAACCAACCTGGAGATGACTTCCGAACTCGCAATGGCGAGGTCGTCAACTCTGATGTAGATTTTGCTAACAGCTGGCGAGCTTCCGGTGATGAGGATCCTGGTTGTGAAGCACAGTGTCGGGGTCTGGAATGTGCTGGCTGCACTGCAGCTCAGACTGCATTATACAACAACAATGACCACTGTGGCATCCTTCAGAACAGCTCTGGACCTTTTGCAGCATGCCACCAAACACTTCCCCCACAGAACTTTGTGCAGAGTTGTGTTTATGATCTGTGCATCGGTGGAGGATACCAACCCATTCTGTGCCAATCTTTAGGTGTATATGCAAGTCAGTGTCAACAAAATGGGATCCAGCCTGCAAGCTGGAGAAGACCTGGCTTCTGTGGTATGTTTTCTACTCTTTAAACACATGGTTTAGGATACATTTTTAATCAAATGGCTAAATATAAAAATAAATTATGTGTGTTTTCACCCAGAAATCCCCTGTCCAGCCAATAGCCACTTTGAGTCTCAAGCAACTGGATGTCCACCCACCTGTGTTAATCCTAACTCCACCCAGAACTGCCCCCTTCCTGTTCAGGAGAGCTGTGTCTGTGATACCGGCTACGTCCTCAGTGCTGGACAGTGTGTTCCTTATGCTGAGTGTGGCTGCAGCTTTGAGGGTCGCTATTATCGATCAGGACGGACTGTTATACTGGATGAAGACTGTGGGAGGCGCTGTAGCTGCACCGCTGGCTCAATGACATGCAGCCCCCATGGCTGTGGCCCACATGAATCCTGCAGTGTGGATGATGGAGAAAGAGGATGCAGACCTAATGGTTACGCCACATGCTGGATAAGGGGGCCAGGGTCCTATCAAACATTTGATGGACTGACATATCAGTATCCTGGAGCATGCAGACTAATCATTGCTAAAGAAATGGGATTGTCTGGTCACCCACACTTTAATCTGATAACGGAAAAAGTACCAAACATCCTGCAAGGTTTTTCAAATGTTTTAAAGGTTCGAGTCCAGGAAACAGAAGTCACCATCAACATGGACAACAACAACAAAGTCTGGGTAAATGACTAAAATGATCTGTGAAAAAAAACAAATGTTAAACCCAACTGTTTAGTTTTGCTAAAACCTAGAATGGCATGTGATCCAAACGAAATGACGCTTTTTTACGTTGCTAATTTGCAAGATGACTGTAAAAGGATTGGCAAATTAACAACAAGTTTCTAATATTAAGCCCAAAGTTTTTTAATTAAGACTGAAATACAGTTCTAGTGTCTAATGTGTCACATGAGAAATAGCAAGACTGTGATAATCACAAAATAAAAAACCTGTCCAACTTGAGATTTTGAATTTGATATAAACTTTGCTGAATTTCTGTAATTCTTTTTTTTGTGGACACCAGGATTTCCAGCAGATATTATACTCAGAAACAAACTTATTAGCAAACTTATATTGTCCGTGTATGACGATAGACGCTGTTTGTTGGATTGATATTTTTGCAATTCTTCAAATATTATAACTTTGTTTGGTTTGAAATCTTTTTTGTGTATATGCAGATTTTTCCCAACATTACTTTGAAAAAGTTTTACAGATTTGTTTCCATGTCTTCCAGGTTGATGGTCAGCTTTACAAATTACCCTTCAGTTCTGGATCCAACCAAATCCACATCTTCCATAGCAACACTCACAGCATCATCCTACGCACATCTTTTGGTCTGACTGTGCAAACCGTCTGGCCTCACTTTGTTCGTGTCACTGCACCTATAGTGTACAGCAGCTCACTTGGTGGACTCTGTGGAAACTACAATGATGAGCCCAACGATGACTTTCAAACACCAAATGGAACCCTGGTCCACAGTTCTCAGGTGTTTGGAGACAGCTGGCGAGAAGGCTCCCTGGCATCTCACTGTGTGGAGAACAGAGTTTTTAACCCTCTTAATTACAGTTCAACTGAATTTTGTGGCATTCTGACTTCACCACATGGTCCATTTACACCATGCTGGCCTGTGGTGGACCCTTCACAGCAAGTGGACGTGTGTGTGGACATCCTCCGTAGATCTGAAGATCCTGAATCAACACGGTGTCAGGTTCTACGAGATTATGTTCTGATGTGTCAACAACAGGGGGTTTCTCTGGGAGAGTGGAGGAATACAACTGGCTGTGGTAAGAACAATACCCATAATTTCTGGAGGTAACCTTTAATTGGATTATTTTTAAATCTGTTTTCTTTTCCTGCCTGCAGCGGCAACTTGCCCTTCAAACAGCCATTCAGAAGTCTGTGGGACATCCTGTCCCTCCACCTGCCCCAGTCTCTCCTTCCCCTTCAGCTGTGACACTCCATGTCAGGATGGATGTCAGTGTAATGATGGCTTTGTCCTCAATGGAAACCGGTGTGTGCCACCAACATCCTGTGGATGCTACCATCAAGGGCGCTATTGGCAAAGTGGTCAACAGTTTTGGGATGGAGAAGAGTGTCAGAGTTTGTGCAGCTGTAATGGTGTGACTGGTGTGGTCAGTTGTGTGCCACACTCTTGTGGTCCTGATGAGGCGTGTCGAGTGGTAGATGGCGAGTTTGGTTGCCATCCCAACCCTCATGGTACCTGCTCTGCCTCTGGAGACCCCCACTACTTGACATTTGATGGAAAGACCTACGATTTCCAAGGAACGTGTCGCTATGTTCTAGCAGAGGTTTGCCATTCATCCAGTGGGCTCCATCAGTTTTCTGTGGAGGCAAAGAATATGCCATGGAATGGGCTGCCCGTGTCCATCACAGCTGAAGTTGCTGTTACTGTGTGGGGCTACAAGGTGTGGATGTTTAGCAATAACAGAGTAGAGGTAAGTATCTTTTTAAACAAAACCGCTTATAACTTTGACATAAGTTGATAGTTTATTTTCCCAGTAAAACATAGAAAAGCAAGTCTTGGACTATGTTTAAAGGGCTTAAATAATGCTTTTCTTAAGCCTTTCAGAGTCAACTTTATCCATATATATGACAAGATATGAGTTATTTTCGTGAGCTCTTTTCCTACCTGGAAATAAGAAGACTCGATCTTTAAGATCTGCCTTTTGCTCCTTGAGGGTGCCGCCTATTTCATTCTAGAGCCAGTCTCGACAGTGTGTCTGCACTTTGCCCACAAAAACCAACAATATCTAGACTTTGTCAAGATGAAGATGCATATTGTGTATATAAAATGAAACGTTTTGTCGACAGCCGCTAGCTTCACAGAGATAGTGGGTGTGTGTGTTCCTGGGGGAGGTGCTGGCAGTGCAGAGTCTTTCTGGATGGGTTGTTCTTCACTCATCTACATCACATTGGGAGAACCCACTTGTTTTTGTTGCTTGGGAGGAGCTCATACTCAGATAGCAGGTTTTGAGAGTTTTTATTTTTTTATGTGTTAGTGGAGCAAAATACCGCTTTGGAGTTTCTTTTTGTGAGAAATTAACATTATAATGCACTTCAAAACTCAAGATGTTGATTGTTGCATGATATAGGCTTTTTAATAAATTCCCTTGAACTTCTTAGGTTCTAAAAACACATTTTCTATTTACTTTGATGTAGGTTGATGGAATAACAAGAAACCTACCATTCGTCTTGAATGGGACCATTTCTGTATTTGCAAGTGGATATCAAACATTTGTTCGTACAAGTTTTGGTCTAAACGTCATGTATGATGGATGGAGCACAGTGTCTATCTCTGTACCTCCAGATTACAGGTATGTACTTTTGTGTGTCATGAGCTTTATCCACAAAGGTCTTGGGTAAGTCCACCTAGGACTACAATTAACCAGGATTTGTTTTCCTTTTTTTTTTATTTGTTAACTAATCAGTCATCTTGAAAGCAAATGTTTCTGCTTTCATCTGGCCATGTCACTTTGAGTGACGGAACAAGAAATCTCTCTGCTTGATATTTTTGTTTTGTTTCTTAATAATCACAAAATGGATTCGATCCAACAATTTCCCTGATAAGTTAATGATGTCAATGTTTTCTTTTATTCAGATTATTCTGAGATAGTTTGTAGCGCAAGTGTGTCTCTACCTATGAGAATATATTAGTGTTATCTGCAGATACCAGACTGAATCTGTATTTTTGTCCCTCCCAGATTAGGCAGTCGCTCAAACCTGTACAACTAACAGTACATAGATATGCAAAAATGATTCCAATGTGTTCCAATATGCAGCTGTTTCCACGAATAGAAAACCTTAGGGATAAAGAATTGCAAAGATAAAAGTTTTGTACAGAGACAACATTCCCCCTGTTTTACAACTTATCTTCAGCAATGAACTTTACTTACACTACACCAACAGTAACTTGAAGAAAAAACTGTGCAACATCAAGACAAACGCATAAAAAACTAAATGTATCTTATGTGTCAACACTGCCTTTAATTTTGCATGTTTTTTTTAGAGTGTTTACATAAAAATCCTGTGTGAGACCGGCTGTTACAGGTCTAGGAATAAACACCTATGCTTTAAAGACCCACTTCAATCGTCTTCTGAGCTAATGTAAAAGTGTTCCCAGTAGTCTTTTAAGCATGATTATGCAGTTTTTAGAAAAATCCAAAGAACCTATAATTTTAGACATAGTTTCTGCAGAGCGGCATAGTTCAATAGAAATTCCTATCTAAATTGCTGGCGGGACATTTGATGCACAGCAACCTTGCCACCCCCCTTTTTTTCCCCTTTGCTGAGAGCTCTTTTTTTACGCACTCTCCCGCTAGCTTACTGCCCCTCACACCTCCAACATAAAACTAAAAGGCTCGGATGCAAAATGAAGAGGTACATGGATCTAGTCCTCTCCAAGTTTATACATCAGATTGAAGCAGAACAGGGAGTTTGTGGCTCGCTTAGTGTATTTTCTACATCTGCTCGTAATTTACATTAGTTTAAATGAAGAAATTCTTAAAAATACAAATTTTTTAGCTTGATTTTCTTTATGGATGTCCTCCATCAGAAAATCTTCACAAGAGCATATTAAAACCACCAAAACATGATTTTGATAGAAGTGGAAGTGAAGAATGCTTGCTCTCCTCAGGGTTGCAATCCTAATTTTTTTCTTTAATTTTTGTTAGAGGACACATGTGTGGACTTTGTGGTAATTTCAACGACAATCCAAATGATGACTTCCATAGCCCAGATGGGGCCGCAGTCACCACACCTGATGCGTTTGGGGCAGCCTGGAAAGTTCCAGGCAACTACAGCTGCAGTGATGGCTGTGGCTCCTCCTGTCCACGGTGCACTAACGATCAAGCTGCCAGACTTCAGTGTGAGGTGATTCAGGCAGCTGACGGCCCCCTCAGCTTCTGTCACGAACACGTGGATCCAGCACCGTTTTTCAGCGACTGCGTGTTTGACGTTTGCGTGGGTGGAAATGCTGGAAACGACCTTCTGTGCAGGGCCATTGAGACATATGTGAGCGCATGTCAGTCTGCTAATGTCCGGATCTATCCTTGGAGACAAAACACCACCTGCAGTGAGTCACACACTCAAAGATCTATATGACAGGACATATTCTTCAAAATGGTTCTTAAAATGTTACTTATTTCACCTGAACTATTGAAATCCTTCTGTGTTTTCCTTCTAAGGCATCATCTGTCCAGCAAACAGCCATTATGAGCTGTGTGGAACAGACTGTAGCCACACCTGTGTCTCCAGCACTGATGCTACCTGTGAGCATGCTTGTTCAGAGGGATGTTTCTGTGATGAGGGCTTCATCAGAAGTGGTACAACCTGTGTTCCTGTGGGGAGCTGTGGATGTCAATATGACAGCTTTTATTACAGCGTAAGTGATTTTAGAATGTCGTGTCGTCAGTGAAGGTTATTTTGCCTTTAAGCTATTTCCTTTAAGCATGGATATCTTTCTCCAGACTACTAGAAACTGTTTAAGGAGGCCTTAAGCCATTTTCTTCTTCCTAACTCTGAGCTTTTCTTCTGTCTGCTCTCTTACTTGTTCATTAGTGTATGTCCTAATTTTAAGGTTACCAGCTTCTACCTCTCATGTTCTATAACAAATGTTCCATAGATTTGTATCAGTCTTTTTCCTGTCCTCTCTGACCCACACTGGTCTTAGCAGATCGTCTCTGTAACTAATTTTGATTCTACTTCCTGTTTTTTTTTTTTTTGTGCTTAGAGACTTTCTGCTTCTTAGCCGCCATTTATTTGCTTAATACAGAATATTACACTAAAATCTGTAATGCCTTCCACTGATCACTTATATTAGCTTTCATCATTTGAAATGAATTAGACTATAAAAACTTCAACCTAATTTGTTTTGGTCTGCTTTTATATTTGTGGCTTAATTTGAGCAGAAACTTCTGACAATATTTGGTATTGAATTAGAATTTCTAAATATATTCATTAAATGAAAGTAATTCATTTGTTTTAACCTGTTCTGCAGGTTGGAGAGTCTTTCTGGAAAGATGGTTGCTCTGAGCGATGTGAATGTTTTGCCTCTGATGTTGTGCACTGTGCCGCTGCATCCTGCGCTCCTGCACAGGAGTGCACCGTCAGGAATGGCCAGCTGGGCTGTTATGATGGGATGTCCACTGTTATGAGTAAGTGTGCCTTTTCCTCCCCTCTTTTTGTTACTAAGACAGTACATCTATGTGTTAATAGAGTTGTACATTGTTTTCTGCTTTAAATCCCAACTTTTGTGCTTTGTTTTGTTTTACAGGCACAGTAGCTCCTACAGTTTTAGGTAAGATAATCCTTTGGTCAATTCTTCTGTCCAAATGTATAAAAATAAGATGAAATAATATAAAATAAGTTGTTTGTGTTTTGTTTCAAATTTATATTCAGATCTTCAAGTTACACCCTCTGACTTAGAAACATAACGTGGGGTTACCTGAGACTGAAATATATAGTGCCTTACAAATCTAGGAGTTTGACGACATAATTTTTCGTCAAACCTAAAGTCATACTATAGTGTAAAGACTAAATGTAAGCATATTTTAGCACTAAATTTTGTACAAAAAATGTTTAGAGGCCTCATACCCAAATCTTTGAGATTTTGCTGATAAGTGCTGATAATGTAGAAATGTGTTTTTATGCACAATATTACCCTGAAACAGAAAATACATGTTTGAGTACATCGTATCACTAGAGGAAAAGGTAAAAAAAAAATCACAATTGTCTTTATATATGAATTATCAAAGTAATTCATATGAGAAATTGTTTTTTCTATACATTTATCTTTTGATGTCTTTACTTCAATTTATTCACAGCCACAGAGAATTTACCGCTTCCGGGTAAGTTTTCATTTTACCGTTTCAAATTGGGTTTTTTTAAACTTTAGATTATGTAATAAAGTTTATCCATAAAAGAAAAAAAAACTTATTATAGTCAATATGGTTTAATCAGCATTGACTTTTTTTCCAGCTTCACTTTATCCAATTTCTGGAACTGCAAGCTCCAGATCTGATGATGGAAGTTCTCCACAGATTTACCTGCAAAAACCCTTTGCCTACTTTGGAAAATTGTACAACCACATTTATGTACGTAACAAAACCCTTTAAACAGAAGCAAAGGTGTACAAATATTTGAAAACAGATAACTTCATACTCCAGCTAGAAAATACTTTAGACCAGGAATCACCAACCTTTTTTTAGGACGACGGCTATTTTATGAAGTCTGAGTAGTATGAAGAGCTACACAGGACCTGTTTACTGCCAATTTCTCAAAAAACAAAACCACAGGTTAGAATAGTAATACTAAGGATAATAATATTTAGCAGTAGTTATTTATGCACTATATGTTCAGCTTAAAACTGTTAGTTTGATCAAAAGTCTGCGTGGATTGTCTGCTCATTTACTGTGTAGCTGGGATGTCTACATAGAGGCCTCACTGGCTTTCTTGTTCTTTATCAGTGCAGCTCTAAATGAAGCTTCAGTATCTTTCAGGGATTTTTCCCCAGGCCTTGTGAAGAAAGTCTGCAGTACAATGAGATATTGCATTTTTAAAACAAAACAAAATGATACAAAAAATTATAGTTTAAAAAAGTAAGAGAATCAGTGGATGTTAGAATGTATTACTTTACATTCTTGTCACAGTTTCCCTGTTGTTAAATGAGTGTAGAACCTTGACTAGTGATCCATTCCTAATTTGTTCCAAACAAGAAGGAAACTTTTTAGATTTATAATTAATGCCATTGTGATTTATGATATTTTCAGAGCATGCCTTAGAGGCGCTTTAAGTTATGCTTATAGGTGACCATGCCCAATACGCAAATGAACCCTGCTTGAGACAGTTTGGTTGTAGTTCCAGGATCTTACAGAATTGCAGACAGTTTTTCTGTAGAACTGAGACATTTTATTTTTTATCCCTAATTAAACTGAACAGATGAACTGAAGTTGTGAAAAGTTTGTATTTTTAAATTATTTTGTGTTTTCAGGTTATTCACAACAGACATTTGCAGTTCATCTAATTAGCTAATATTAACCTTAAATCTGTTATTATAGAAGTTAACTATGACATTTTATTTCTTTCTGGTCATTTTTTTGCAGGTCAACCACAATGGACACTTGACATTTGATTCCTCATATTCCTCATATTCACCTCAAAGATTTCCACTATATGGATCCATAGACTTAATTGCTCCATTCTGGACTGATCTGGACAACAGACAAACTGGTTTTGTCCTCTACAACCAATACACCAACGGCAGTGTCCTCCAACAAGCTACACAGGACATTAATAGCTATTTCCCAAACCTACACTTCAGTGCTGACTGGGTCTTTGTGGCAACATGGTATGAAGTGGCCTATTTTGGAACTGCAGGAACAGTAAGTCCTGTTAGATCAAAGTTTTTTTTTTATTTAACGGAACAACCAGAAACATTTGCTATAAGGAAAAGAAAAAGTTGCAAAAACACTTAGACAAAAATGACAGTGTTGATACATTTTTTTCCCAGAAAACGACTTTCCAAGCCGTGTTGATCTCTGGAGGACAGAAATCTTTTGTTCTCATGAACTACGGCTCGATTGCCTCAACAACTCTCAGTGTTCAGGTTTGACTCATTACTCTCAATATGTGAGCATTCATTTGCTGTTTCTGAGTGTAAACACATATGTTTATGTATATTTTGATCCTGCAGGCTGGATATGACACCATAAACTCTTTTCACCACTTCACCATTCCTGGATCTTTCTCAAGTTCTGCAACAGGAAACAACTCCACTTTCAGTCTGAGCAGCAACGTCAATGTAACGGGTCGCTGGGCCTTCCAAGTGGACAGTGGAGTAAGAGGCTGCCAGTTTAATGGTAAATTTAGGTCTTAAATTCTTTGAGTCTTTTTAGCATGGTTATTGAATCATTAAAATGACTAGTTTTTCAGGAAAAAAGCAAATATGTATATATACAAATATATAAATACAAAACAGTAACCAAGCTAGATTGTTACCTGTATTGTTTGACCAGTTTTTTTACAGTGGCGACTTTTAAAGTCTTCTTTTATCTATTTTATATATATATATATATATTTATTTATCATATATATGTCCAAGATCCAATGTACTAAAAGTTCTATGTAAGATTTAACTGGACTGTTTCCTTTTAAATTCATCAGGAGAACCTGTGCAGCTGGGTGATTCTTTTTGGAGCGACTCCAGCTGTGCACAGAAGTGCACGTGCACCAGAGCCGGCCTGCAGTGCTCCAACCAGCCCTGCTCCTTTTCTCAAGTTTGCATGCCATATTCCTTTCAGTTCTCCTGCCAAACGGTGCAGAGACAAACCTGCACCATCAGTGGCGATCCACATTACTACACCTTTGATAATACAGTGTTTCACTTTCAAGGCACCTGCACCTATGTTCTCTCAGAACAATGTCAGTATGGGCTTCCTTATTACAGAATAGAGGGCAAAAATGAGCACCGAGGCAGCACTCGTGTTTCCTGGACACGCCTGGTCAAGGTTTTTGTCTACAATGAAACCATTGAGCTGGTGAAAGGAAACCCAGGAAGGGCAAAGGTCGGTGAGGTTGTTTGTTTCTTGTTTTTTTATCCTTGTTTTATGAATAGCTATTAAACTGTTTTTTTTTCTGACCTCACAGGTTAATGGAAGCTTTACAGCAACTCCTTTTACCCTCAACCAGGGCCGTGTCCAGGTCTATCAGTCAGGTTTTAGTGTGGTTGTCAGCACTGACTTTGGCTTAACTGTATCTTATGACACATATTCACATGTCGGAATCAGTCTGCCCTACACGTACCTGAATGCAACATGTGGTCTATGTGGAAACTTCAACAACCAACCTGGAGATGACTTCCGAACTCGCAATGGCGAGGTGGTCAACTCTGATGTAGATTTTGCTAACAGCTGGCGAGCTTCCGGTGATGAGGATCCTGGTTGTGAAGCACAGTGTGAAGGTCTGGAATGTGCTGGCTGCACTGCAGCTCAGACTGCATTATACAACAACAATGACCACTGTGGCATCCTTCAGAACAGCTCTGGACCTTTTGCAGCATGCCACCAAACACTTCCCCCACAAAACTTTGTGCAGAGTTGTGTTTATGATCTGTGCATCGGTGGAGGATACCAACCCATTCTGTGCCAATCTTTAGGTGTATATGCAAGTCAGTGTCAACAAAATGGGATCCAACCTCAAAACTGGAGAAGACCTGGCTTCTGTGGTATGTTTTCTACTCTTTAAACACATGGTTTAGGATACATTTTTAATCAAATGGCTAAATATAAAAATAAATTATGTGTGTTTTCACCCAGAAATCCCCTGTCCAGCCAATAGCCACTTTGAGTCTCAAGCAACTGGATGTCCACCCACCTGTGTTAATCCTAACTCCACCCAAAACTGCCCCCTTCCTGTTCAGGAGAGCTGTGTCTGTGATACCAGCTACGTCCTCAGTGCTGGACAGTGTGTTCCTTATGCTCAATGTGGCTGCAGCTTTGAGGGTTTCTATTATCGATCAGGACGGACTGTTATACTGGATGAAGACTGCGGGAGGCGCTGTAGCTGCACCGCTGGCTCAATGACATGCAGCCCCCATGGCTGTGGCCCACATGAATCCTGCAGTGTGGATAATGGAGAAAGAGGATGCAGACCTAATGGTTACGCCACATGCTGGATAAGGGGGCCAGGGTCCTATCAAACATTTGATGGACTGACATATCAGTATCCTGGAGCATGCAGACTAATCATTGCTAAAGAAATGGGATTGTCTGGTCACCCACACTTTAATCTGATAACGGAAAAAGTACCAAACATCCTGCAAGGTTTTTCAAATGTTTTAAAGGTTCGAGTCCAGGAAACAGAAGTCACCATCAACATGGACAACAACAACAAAGTCTGGGTAAATGACTAAAATGATCTGTGAAAAAAAACAAATGTTAAACCCAACTGTTTAGTTTTGCTAAAACCTAGAATGGCATGTGATCCAAACGAAATGACGCTTTTTTACGTTGCTAATTTGCAAGATGACTGTAAAAGGATTGGCAAATTAACAACAAGTTTCTAATATTAAGCCCAAAGTTTTTTAATTAAGACTGAAATACAGTTCTAGTGTCTAATGTGTCACATGAGAAATAGCAAGACTGTGATAATCACAAAATAAAAAACCTGTCCAACTTGAGATTTTGAATTTGATATAAACTTTGCTGAATTTCTGTAATTCTTTTTTTTGTGGACACCAGGATTTCCAGCAGATATTATACTCAGAAACAAACTTATTAGCAAACTTATATTGTCCGTGTATGACGATGGACGCTGTTTGTTGGATTGATATTTTTGCAATTCTTCAAATATTATAACTTTGTTTGGTTTGAAATCTTTTTTGTGTATATGCAGATTTTTCCCAACATTACTTTGAAAAAGTTTTACAGATTTGTTTCCATGTCTTCCAGGTTGATGGTCAGCTTTACAAATTACCCTTCAGTTCTGGATCCAACCAAATCCACATCTTCCATAGCAACACTCACAGCATCATCCTACGCACATCTTTTGGTCTGACTGTGCAAACCGTCTGGCCTCACTTTGTTCGTGTCACTGCACCTATAGTGTACAGCAGCTCACTTGGTGGACTCTGTGGAAACTACAATGATGAGCCCAACGATGACTTTCAAACACCAAATGGAACCCTGGTCCACAGTTCTCAGGTGTTTGGAGACAGCTGGCGAGAAGGCTCCCTGGCATCTCACTGTGTGGAGAACAGAGTTTTTAACCCTCTTAATTACAGTTCAACTGAATTTTGTGGCATTCTGACTTCACCACATGGTCCATTTACACCATGCTGGCCTGTGGTGGACCCTTCACAGCAAGTGGACGTGTGTGTGGACATCCTCCGTAGATCTGAAGATCCTGAATCAACACGGTGTCAGGTTCTACGAGATTATGTTCTGATGTGTCAACAACAGGGGGTTTCTCTGGGAGAGTGGAGGAATACAACTGGCTGTGGTAAGAACAATACCCATAATTTCTGGAGGTAACCTTTAATTGGATTATTTTTAAATCTGTTTTCTTTTCCTGCCTGCAGCGGCAACTTGCCCTTCAAACAGCCATTCAGAAGTCTGTGGGACATCCTGTCCCTCCACCTGCCCCAGTCTCTCCTTCCCCTTCAGCTGTGACACTCCATGTCAGGATGGATGTCAGTGTAATGATGGCTTTGTCCTCAATGGAAACCGGTGTGTGCCACCAACATCCTGTGGATGCTACCATCAAGGGCGCTATTGGCAAAGTGGTCAACAGTTTTGGGATGGAGAAGAGTGTCAGAGTTTGTGCAGCTGTAATGGTGTGACTGGTGTGGTCAGTTGTGTGCCACACTCTTGTGGTCCTGATGAGGCGTGTCGAGTGGTAGATGGCGAGTTTGGTTGCCATCCCAACCCTCATGGTACCTGCTCTGCCTCTGGAGACCCCCACTACTTGACATTTGATGGAAAGACCTACGATTTCCAAGGAACGTGTCGCTATGTTCTAGCAGAGGTTTGCCATTCATCCAGTGGGCTCCATCAGTTTTCTGTGGAGGCAAAGAATATGCCATGGAATGGGCTGCCCGTGTCCATCACAGCTGAAGTTGCTGTTACTGTGTGGGGCTACAAGGTGTGGATGTTTAGCAATAACAGAGTAGAGGTAAGTATCTTTTTAAACAAAACCGCTTATAACTTTGACATAAGTTGATAGTTTATTTTCCCAGTAAAACATAGAAAAGCAAGTCTTGGACTATGTTTAAAGGGCTTATATAATGCTTTTCTTAAGCCTTTCAGAGTCAACTTTATCCATATATATGACAAGATATGAGTTATTTTCGTGAGCTCTTTTCCTACCTGGAAATAAGAAGACTCGATCTTTAAGATCTGCCTTTTGCTCCTTGAGGGTGCCGCCTATTTCATTCTAGAGCCAGTCTCGACAGTGTGTCTGCACTTTGCCCACAAAAACCAACAATATCTAGACTTTGTCAAGATGAAGATGCATATTGTGTATATAAAATGAAACGTTTTGTCGACAGCCGCTAGCTTCACAGAGATAGTGGGTGTGTGTGTTCCTGGGGGAGGTGCTGGCAGTGCAGAGTCTTTCTGGATGGGTTGTTCTTCACTCATCTACATCACATTGGGAGAACCCACTTGTTTTTGTTGCTTGGGAGGAGCTCATACTCAGATAGCAGGTTTTGAGAGTTTTTATTTTTTTATGTGTTAGTGGAGCAAAATACCGCTTTGGAGTTTCTTTTTGTGAGAAATTAACATTATAATGCACTTCAAAACTCAAGATGTTGATTGTTGCATGATATAGGCTTTTTAATAAATTCCCTTGAACTTCTTAGGTTCTAAAAACACATTTTCTATTTACTTTGATGTAGGTTGATGGAATAACAAGAAACCTACCATTCGTCTTGAATGGGACCATTTCTGTATTTGCAAGTGGATATCAAACATTTGTTCGTACAAGTTTTGGTCTAAACGTCATGTATGATGGATGGAGCACGGTGTCTATCTCTGTACCTCCAGATTACAGGTATGTACTTTTGTGTGTCATGAGCTTTATCCACAAAGGTCTTGGGTAAGTCCACCTAGGACTACAATTAACCAGGATTTGTTTTCCTTTTTTTTTTATTTGTTAACTAATCAGTCATCTTGAAAGCAAATGTTTCTGCTTTCATCTGGCCATGTCACTTTGAGTGACGGAACAAGAAATCTCTCTGCTTGATATTTTTGTTTTGTTTCTTAATAATCACAAAATGGATTCGATCCAACAATTTCCCTGATAAGTTAATGATGTCAATGTTTTCTTTTATTCAGATTATTCTGAGATAGTTTGTAACGCAAATGTGTCTCTACCTATGAGAATATATTATCTTAAAAAGTTTTTTGCCCTTTGAATGAAAAATCTTTATTGCATTTTCAGTGCAAGAACCTTCCACCAACAATCTTCCAGGATATAAGCCTGTATAAGTAGCAGAAAAGCCACACATTTTACAGCCTTTCCTAAACATTGTAAAAACAGACAGAACTGGATGATAAGATTTCAAACTTAAAATGAACAACCAGAAAGCTTATATATACTTATCTAACGGTCTTCTATTGACACTTACATACCCCTACTTTTGCTTCAGGTTCTTGTCACTTGTTTATGAATACAAAAGTGTTATCTGCAGATATCAGACTGAATCTGTATTTTTTTCCCTCCCAGATTAGGCAGTCGCTCAAACCTGTACAACTAACAGTAAATAGATATGCAAAAATGATTCCAATGTGTTCCAATATGCAGCTGTTTCCACGAATAGAAAACCTTAGGGATAAAGAATTGCAAAGATAAAAGTTTTGTACAGAGACAACATTCCCCCTGTTTTACAACTTATCTTCAGCAATGAACTTTACTTACACTACACCAACAGTAACTTGAAGAAAAAACTGTGCAACATCAAGACAAACGCATAAAAAACTAAATGTATCTTATGTGTCAACACTGCCTTTAATTTTGCATGATTTTTTTAGAGTGTTTACATAAAAATCCTGTGTGAGACCAGCTGTTACAGGTCTAGGAATAAACACCTATGCTTTAAAGACCCACTTCAAACGTCTTCTGAGCTAATGTAAAAGTGTTCCCAGTAGTCTTTTAAGCATGATTATGCAGTTTTTAGAAAAATCCAAAGAACCTATAATTTTGGACATAGTTTCTGCAGAGCGGCATAGTTCATTAGAAATTCTTATCTAAATTGCTGGCGGGACATTTGATGCACAGCAACCTTGCCACCCCCCTTTTTTTCCCCTTTGCTGAGAGCTCTTTTTTTACGCACTCTCCCGCTAGCTTACTGCCCCTCACACCTCCAACATAAAACTAAAATGCTCGGATGCAAAATGAAAACGTACATGGATCTAGTCCTCTCCAAGTTTATACATCAGATTGGAGCAGAACAGGGAGTTTGTGGCTCGCTTAGTGTATTTTCTACATCTGCTCGTAATTTACAGCAGTTTAAATGAAGAAATTCTTAAAAATACAAATTTTTTAGCTTGATTTTCTTTATGGATGTCCTCCATCAGAAAATCTTCACAAGAGCATATTAAAACCACCAAAACATGATTTTGATAGAAGTGGAAGTGAAGAATGCTTGCTCTCCTCAGGGTTGCAATCCTAATTTTTTTCTTTAATTTTTGTTAGAGGACACATGTGTGGACTTTGTGGTAATTTCAACGACAATCCAAATGATGACTTCCATAGCCCAGATGGTGCCGCAGTCACCACACCTGATGCTTTTGGGGCAGCCTGGAAAGTTCCAGGCAACTACAGCTGCAGTGATGGCTGTGGCTCCTCCTGTCCACGGTGCACTAACGATCAAGCTGCCAGACTTCAGTGTGAGGTGATTCAGGCAGCTGACGGCCCCCTCAGCTTCTGTCATGAACACGTGGATCCAGCACCGTTTTTCAGCGACTGCGTGTTTGACGTTTGCGTGGGTGGAAATGCTGGAAACGACCTTCTGTGCAGGGCCATTGAGACATATGTGAGCGCATGTCAGTCTGCTAATGCCCGGATCTATCCTTGGAGACAAAACACCACCTGCAGTGAGTCACACACTCAAAGATCTATATGACAGGACATATTCTTCAAAATGGTTCTTAAAATGTTACTTATTTCACCTGAACTATTGAAATCCTTCTGTGTTTTCCTTCAAAGGCATCATCTGTCCAGCAAACAGCCATTATGAGCTGTGTGGAACAGACTGTAGCCACACCTGTGTCTCCAGCACTGATGCTACCTGTGAGCATGCTTGTTCAGAGGGATGTTTCTGTGATGAGGGCTTCATCAGAAGTGGTACAACCTGTGTTCCTGTGGGGAGCTGTGGATGTCAATATGACGGCTTTTATTACAGCGTAAGTGATTTTAGAATGTCGTGTCGTCAGTGAAGGATATTTTACCTTTAAGCCATTTCCTTACTCATGTTGCCTCCAGACTAGTTAGGTATTCACCTTATTGCTTCATTAAAAGGCATTTCATTATTTTTTAAAGTCTCTTTCTAATGTAGTTTCCTTTCTCCAGAAAGATTGTAATTGCATTAGTCCTAATAATTCACAGAGGAAGTTTAAATAACTTTATGGAGACACTTGAAAAAACCTTTTCAACCAAAGAAACAATCAAACAAATCAGTTGATTGATGTAACAGAAAAAAGGGGGAAAAGTTCAAGTTATATAAAAGAGGAAAAATGTGTCAAACATCCATTTGTTGATTTTAATTGTTATAACAGAAAAAGCTTGAACTGAACAAGCTCCATTTTATCTCAACTAGCTTTAAATTTATGAAGATACTTTGATTCAAGTCTGCAGGATTTCCAAAGATAAAGAGCCTTCAACTGTGGGCCTCTTCTCTTGTTGCTCTTCAACCTACTCAATGCTACAATCACAAATAATTTCTTTATCTAATTACAATCTTTTCTTTAAATCGTTGGCGACTTGGCGTGCTCATGAGCTTTTGAGCGGCGTGTAAAAATGTGACTACTTCCTCTCGATTATAAATGGTAACATGCCTCGCATTTAGGTCACCACGCGGTTTCATTTTGGCATATGTGACCGTATGTGGAGGCAAATCTTTATGACCGGGAATAAAACCTTCCCTTCTGATAAAGTGCTTTGTTAAAGTTGGCATGGATGTCTTTCTCCAGACAACAAGAAACTGTTTAAGGAGGCATTAAACCATTTTCCTCATTTTCCTCAAGCTGAACTGTTCTTCTTTCTGCTCTCTTACCTATTCATTAATGTATGTCCTATTTTTACAGTTACCAGGTTTTCCCTCACGCTTTCTATAGAAAATGTTCCACCGTTTTTCTATTTGTCTTTCTCTTGTCCTCTCTGACCCACAGTGGTCTTACCAGATCGTCTCTGTAACTGAGTTTGGTTCTACTTCCTGTTGTTTTGTGCTTAGAGACTTTTCTGCTTCTTAGCCACCAATGATTTGCTAACTACAGAAGGTTACACAAAAATTCGTAATGCCTTCTAATGACCACTTATATTGGCTTTAATCAAATATATACAACAAAACCTTTTTGAAATGACTTTGTCCGACTTTGACCGTAAAAACCTTAACCTAATTTATTTTGGTCTGCTTTTATATTTCTTGCTTTACTTGTGCAAAAACTTTTGACAAGATTTGGTTGTGAATTGGAATTTCTAAAAATATTCATTAATTGAAATTAATTTATTTGTTTTAACCTGTTCTGCAGGTTGGAGAGTCTTTCTGGAAAGATGGTTGCACTGAGCGATGTGAATGTTTTGCCTCTGATGTTGTGCACTGTGCCGCTGCATCCTGCACTCCTGCACAGCAGTGCACCGTCAGGAATGGCCAGCTGGGCTGTTATGATGGGATGTCCACCTGCACTGTCTGGGGAGACCCACATTACATCACCTTTGATGGTGCCCTGGCTCATTTCCAGGGAACATGCTCTTATATCATTACTGAGACTGGGAGTCATGGCAACAATCACACCCAGTTTGAGGTTGTAGCCACCAACAATCACCGTGGCAACAACCATGTGTCCTTTGTGTCATCAGTGGACATACATTTCTCTAAAGATGCAGAGAGTGTGCGTGTAAGGATTGGACCAAACAGAAGAGTGAAGGTAAACTCAACTCTCTGAACAAACTGCTTTGTTCTTCTGTTCTCACGTCTTCTTTAACTCTGTTGAACTCTCCTCTTCCAGGTAGATGGATCTGATGTGTCTCTTCCCACAACTGTAGGGGCCATAGCTCAAGTGTCAACACAAGAAGGCTTTGTAGTCTTTAATGCAGCTGACCTTATTGTCCAATTTGATGGCCAGAGTACTCTATTGGTCAGAATGAGTCAGCACTATCAGAACAAAGTCAGTGGGATGTGTGGGAACTTCAACGGAGATCCTTCAGATGATAAAGTGAAACCGAGTGGCACACTCGCCCAAAATGACACTGAGTTTGGACACAGCTGGACGTCACCAACCAGTCAGCCAGGGTGAGCTTCTGAACACAAGCATCATACCATCATACAGTGTTTTATTGGTGCTGGATCAGACTATACATCTGTAATTTTTCTCCAGATGTGGATCCACTGATGAAATAAATGAAGATGGACACTGTCGTTTTTCACAAGAATACTCTGAACTCTGCAGCATCATCACCAACACCAGTGGTCCATTCAGTGCCTGTCACCTGCACTCTGACCCACAGCCGTTTTTCTCTTCCTGCGTCTATGATCTCTGTCTCTACTCTCCAGCCAATGGCATGCTGTGTTCTGCAGTTTCAGCCTATGAGAAAACTTGCACTGTTTCAGGGTTGAACATCCCTGAATGGCGCCCTGCTTTGCACTGTGGTATGGTTGCATTACTTTGATATCATTTTGTAACCTGTTGCAACAGATGAGATTAAATATCTCTTTTATAATCCTTCTGGTCTATTATTTTCAGCTGAGTCAGATCCCTGTGAACAGCTGAACTGCACAGAGAATGAGTGGTGTGGAGAGAAACATGGTGTGTACGGCTGCTTCTGTGATGAGCACCATCATGGACCAAACAATGACAGCTACGGTGAGGAGAATGTCTCAAAGCTCCTGTGTGTTTTAGATGCCTGTATTGAGTATAGGAACATGTTTCTTTTGTATAAAAAAGAACATTGTTAAAACAGCTAAATTTGACTTTTTTTTTAATTAATGTGTTGCCAACTTTGAAATGCTTTCTTTATTTGCTTTCCCTGTCAAATAGACTCATCTATTACTTGTGAAAGCTGTTCAGGCACAATGTCTGTGTCTCGCTGTCAACTGTTTGAAGCCGGCTTCCACTCCAGTGCTCTCCATCTTCGCGATAGCTCTTGCAATGGGACTCTTCAAGATGGAAGACTGGTTTTCCATTTCGACAACAATAATCATCTTTGTGGCACCGTTCTCAGGGTACAAATCACACACAAGACTGTTCACAAAGACATTTTTTTGTTTCAGTTATACTAATTTCTCATTTCTATGTTTAGAGCAATGGAACACATTTCATATTCGAGAACGACATTCAGAGTGAAACAGCTCCTCCTGGAACTTTGATCAGTCGTCAGAAGAAACTCAAACTGTGTTTTAGCTGTGCTTATCCACTTTCCCAGGCTCAGTCTATGGATGTGGGCATCAACCCTGTGGAAAGGTGACATTACCTTCTGTTTTACATGCTTTCTTTGCTGATTAGATAGGCACTTTCTGAATGTTTTAAAAACCGTCCTGCCTTGGGGTATCTTCATAGATTGATCAGCCTGTAAGTCAAATTGTAGGCCAGGACTTTAAAATCTTGGGCTAGATGGTAACTTTGTCCTTCAATTAGTCGTTAAATCTCACACTAGAAAAGTAATATTTAAGTTGTAAAACAATCTGCTTTGTGCTTTGTGATAATTTTAACTTTAATTATATTGAGGAGCACGCAGTTTTCCTTGCCTAAAAAAAGAAATATGTTTTTGACCATTGAGTTTCCCTAATCACTCCAAAGATCTTAATTGTCTCTTTTACAGTCTATTGAAGAAGAAGCTTCCAGCTGGCACTGGTTCTTATCACATAAGGATGACCTCCTATATGGATCCAGACTTTCACTTTCCCTTTACAAGTGAAACAGACATAGAAGTAGATGAGAAGCTTTATGTGGAGGTGCAGACTGAAGGGGTGGATCAACACCAACTTGCCACCATTCTTGACTCATGTTGGGCGACACCAGTCAACACTGAAGACTACTCTGTCCGCTGGGATCTCATTACTAATGAGTAAGATCTCTTCTATGTTCAGAAGTTCCTAACATCTAATCTTCATAGCTCTGGACCTTTCTATAACGTTTTCCTCTAACAGATGTCCTAATCCAGAAGATGGTACAGTTGAGCTGATTCAGAGTGGCATCTCCACTGTGGCTCGTTTCTCCTTCAAGATGTTCACGTTTACCAACTTTACATCCATTTTCCTTCACTGTAATGTCCACTTGTGTCTTCTGAATGGTAGCGATTGCACTCCTGTAAGTAAAACCTGCTAAACAAGACAATGTGCAATGTTTAACACAATGAAGGTACTAAAACCTCTGAATGTTGTTTTGCTGCAGCAATGTTACCCAAATCACAGGAGATTCAGAAGGGATTTGTATGATTATGACTCACAACCCATCTCATACGGACCTGTCGGCACAAAGAAATATGGTACAACTTATACTCTTATTTTTTCCACAATATTTGGATTGTTTGTAAAATAGAGTTTGACCAATCTCTCCTGCAATGATTTTGTATCTACAGACAGAAAACTCAAAGCAAGCAGCGCTGCGGGACAGCTGACATCAGTCTTCACTGTTGTTGTTACTTTGCTGGCAGCCATAACTCTAATCCTGTGAGATTGTAGAGACAAAACCTTACATTTTTTTTAAACCTTTTGGTTTTTTTTTAAACTTAGTTATATCTTAGGGGTTTAATTAATGGGTTTGTTCTTTTTGTAATGTTGTCTAAAGTAGAGACATTTTAGACGAACTGAAATTGTATTTCTTTATTCACTCCTGAATGTATTCCTGTTGATTAACCCTTGTGCTATCTTAGATGACCCCACCCTTACATCGACGTGTTCTCCCTACCATGACAAAGGTGGATAAAGGTGGAAAGATTTCATGTAATCCATGGACACCAGTGAAGATCACAAATCATTGAAGAAAAAAGGTTCAGAGCACTGTCTAGTGGGTCTAGATGACCCAACTCCCAATGTTAAAGTGCCTAGGATAGCACAAGGGTTAAAAAAACTTAATTCTGTGTGATTTTTAGGGTTTTGGTATGTTTTAATGCAGGCATAGGCTATAGTACATGTCCAATCAATAAAGTTACTTTTTAATGTCACCTCTCGTGCTCTGTTAAGTTCTTATTGATAAGTCTTTTAATAGACTTGTTCATCAACAGGTTACAATGTGTACAAGTTATTTTCATTCTAATTCTTTCTTTTCCAGGTAAGGTCATTTTTTTTCTTTTGTGTGTGTAAATTATAAGAGACAAAGACAACACAACAAGTATTACAGTGTTACATTTGCTGATAACTTCTTCATTGTGTCTTCTCTATAAATGGATGGCCATAGTTGCAGGTTCTGGGGGTTACTAATTTTTTTTTTTTTGCCTGTAGCTTATGGGTTCTGTAAGTCTTTAGAATGCACGTCTGACAAAACTATTAGTGTTACCTTATAGACTGGAACAAACTATCCTTAGACCTGACTGAAATGCACCAACAAGATTGGCAAGAAAACTGCCACGAAGACCCTCCTGCTGGGTTACCAGAAAAGGACCCAAAATGCAGACGGTCAGTTTAATAAATCAACTCAAAGTGAAGTAAAAAGCATGCAACAAGGGAGGAAAAACCAGTATCTGAAAACCAGACACTGAGATAGACTAATAATAACTACCTGATATGAAAAGAGTTGTGAATAATTGACAACCTAACATGTTTTGACTGAATGGGAGGAAGGCCTGACAAACATGACAAAAACCAAGTAAACATAACTGAACTCAATCCAACAATGAAGCCTAGTCTGTAAATGATGCTGTATATGCACACACAACACAAAAATGTTACATATTTATACACTATTATATCAAAGAACTCCTCTCATTGAACAAATGAAAACTGTCCTGATTTTAGAAACCATCAGTGGCCATAAATTAAAAAGTGAATTTACTTTCAACTTACTTTCCAAAAGAGCTTACTTAAATCCCTGCCTGTTAGTATTTTTCACTCTCCAGTACTTATTTGCATATTTAAACAGATCTTACTCTTCTTTGGTCAGGATTTTCTTAGACTTAATTTATAATAAGAGTTGATCATTTACGTAGAAGTCAAAAGAAGTCTGTTCTGACAACGCAATACAATGAAGTAATTATTAACAAAGTCAGAGGGAAGTAACTGGGAAATTATGAAACAAAGAAAGCTGGCGAGAATCAAAGTGCTGAATATTCCTGTCTAATGTCATTTATGACATTTTGTAGTTTCTTTTGCTTTATTTAAAATGCCTAAAAATTCTTAAAAGAGAAAAAAGTAAGGTGTAAAGACTAATAAAAGGTTTGTAAGTGGGGCATTGCTTGGCCCACTCACGTAAGGAAAGATAACCTATCACCTTATCTATACCTGTCTTGTCCAGTTCTTCCACTGTGATAAAATGCTGTCTTTGTGAGCGATGTCAGATCGTATCAATCACAACTGTCAGGAAAAAAGATAAATGCTTTCTGCTTTGTTTACGTATACCCTTATCAAACTGCACATTAAAACATCGCCGCTGGGGTAAAAAGTAAAACTAGTACAATAAAAAGGTCTGTAAAAATGTTCAAACAGTAAAATATGTATATGAAAAGCTATAAAATGTACATGTGAAATAACCTTTTCAGAATAAAGGGCAAACTGCCTCCTGTTCTGTGAAGTATGTTTTTCAAACTTGGTTAAAGAGTCATTCTTATCAACGTGTCTTGATAAAGAATTAAATGAACACAAAGAGAAACGTCTTTTTTGATAGTTGTAATTCCACCTACTAAAGTTTATGGCTGTGATAAAGGTTTTTAAGACTGATTAGGTAAATGGCGTATACTTATATAGCACTTTCTACCCTCTTTCGAAGGCCCAAAGCGCTTTACAGTCACAGTCCCATTCACCCAGGCACACACACATTCACACACTTATGGCGGCTCCGCTGCCGAACCCTGGCGCCAACCTCCCACCAGAGGCAAGGTGAGGTTCAGTGTCTTGCCCAAGGACACTTCGACTCACTGTAAAGAAAGGGCAGTGAGACTTCTTCTTTTTTGAAAATCTTATTGCATAATGTTTAAGCCTTTACCAATAGGATAAAAAAAAATAACAGAAAGTACTCGCTTGTTTGAAATATTCACGTGCACATTGGCCCTACAAATATTTGATCATGCACTGACACACTGCAGTTGTACATTCCATTTTTGACAATGTCCCTTTAGGTGGCTGTATGACCCTCAAGGAAACTGCAAGATACACCTGCGCTTCCTTTAAGAACAGGCTAGTACTCTCTATGACCCTGCAAGGGCCCCAGACATCCCAATAACCCGCAGTACCCGCACGAGTGCTATCCTATAGGGTCAAGATGACCATTGACGTTTTATTCCTACCATGACAAAGGTGGAGAGGATTTCATGTTATCCATGGACACCAGTGAAGATCACAAATCATTGAAGAGAAAAGGTTTAGCGCACTGTCTAGTGGGTCTAGATGATCCAACTCCCAATGTTAAAGTGCCTCGGATAGCACAAGGGTTATGATCCGGAATAGGCAGCCCTCGTTAGCTGATCTGATTTATGATTTTGTGTATTTTGCCGCAGACTGTATGCATAGAGTGTCAGAAAGACATATTTAATGTATATAGTTCAAAAATTATTTTCTTCTTGGTACAATATGGTTTTAATCACATATTTAAGAGGTGTTCTCCCATAGGGACCCATGGTGAGATCAGTGTGACAGAAAAATATCAGAGATGTGTTTTGTGGTCCACTTGGTCTGTGGTACATTCCACATACATTTACTTTTATGAAAAAATTTGATCTGGGTTAAAACTTTACTAACAACACTGTGCAGTTGTTCTTGCAATCTTATATTAACATTATTCATCCCTAACAGTTGTGCAGTAAAAGTCTTAAAACAGCAAAATGGTAAATGGCATCATATACTAATATAGCACTTCCTTGAAGGCCAAAAACGCTTTACAGTCACAGTCCCATTCACCCCATACACACACACATTCACACACCGATGCCGGTTTTGCTACAGGACACTTGTGCCAACCCATAACCAATCAGAGCTCAGAGACACTTTGACACATGGGTGGAGAGGGGGGGAACCAAACCTGCGATCTTTCAATCAGAGATCAACCGCTCTACCTTTGCACCATAGCCACAAACATCAGAATATCCAATTATCGACCAGTACAGTAAAGATACAAACCACTAATTGTAGGGTTTATCTATTTATTTAAAAGATGGATCACAAACCTATGCAGGAATTTTGATTTAAATAAAAACATTAAAGTCCAAGTAATTTGTAAAATATGTTATGTTTTTATAAGAGAAAGGTTGGGTGTCTGTATTGGTATAGTATGCAGAATACATTGTAATTTAAACTTTATTCCAGAAGAAGTCTTTTTAGTCTTTATAGTATTACAATACACCCTTTTAAATACTTCAAGCTAAACAGGTTTCCAAGTCGCACACCACACAAAGTTAAATAAATATAAAGTATGACATTGTGCAAAGATGATAAAACAGTCACAGTTGATACAGTCGTGATTTATTGGTGCTCCAGCGGCAAACTCTTCTGGGATCTCAAGGTTGAAGCATTTTTAACATTGCAGCATCCAGAACATAAAATGTGTCAAGCAACAATCTTTTATTCCGGCAAGTAATTGTGAAATTGACATCAATGATGTCAATTTCATGAAAATGATTCACTGCTGTAGACCTTCTGTAAATCATTGCTAACAAAGACGTTTTTTTATGATTGTTCAATTTGTGGCATGCCCATCAAAAGAATAACTCTCGTTACTCATTTCTGTAAAGTTGTATCCAGTTGATAACTTGATTGTGCAATGCACTGTCCTTGATTTCAAGCATGTTTTGAGTGACACTTGAAATTCTTTTTGAAGTTATAGTCAGTTGTAAATGTTTATCAATGACTCACAAAAGCGGGAAAAGGATACTTACTTACTGTAACATGTGGGAATTTTTCCCACCTACTGTATATAAGGGCTGATTTCAGCCTGAAGGCTCAGAGAAGTGGGAGAAGTTTGAGGCCTGGTGACCCTACACTATTCTTGTATTAGAAAAAGAAGACGAAGAAGAAAGGCGCATTTCCAGATGAATGTTTTTGACTGTATTTATTTAGTGAAACATATTTTTTTTATTTGAAAATCACATTTTATCTGTACTTGACCAATGGCAGGTCAAGTCATGTTGTGTTTGTTGCTTTTAGGATTAGTAGGTAAGCAAAGTACTTGACATTTTTTATTTTGTGTCATGTGAAATGAATTTATATATTACTGTCACTCTCTTGCTTTTTCACACAGGTGTAGTCAACCCTCAGGTTGTGGGTAAGTTATTGTTTTTTTTCATTATGTAAAGATATATTCAATGTATGTAAGAATAAACATTCAATCCTTAACATAAAAGCTGATGTTTAACTGATTTGAAAGTGCATCAGTTTTTTTACTTAGATAACTAAACTGTATATCCAAATTAAAACGATACAAAATTTATTTTGGGGGTTCCACAGTATAATTTGCTACTATCACAGTTTTGATGTTCATATAATACTAATATGGTTTTTGTTTTTGCAGAGCCTCTTTATCCAATAGCTGGAACTGAAAGTTCTCGAGTAGATGATGGAAGTTCTCCACCGATTACCTTGCAAAGGACTTTTCTGTATTTTGGACAAGCATATCATAGGATATATGTATGTGATTTCAGGGCAAATTAATCTCATTGTGTATAAACAACAACAACAAAATTTATACTGGATGTATTTTTTTCTGTTAAATGCAAAAGTAACAGTAAATTGGCCGCTGTTTCACTACAGATTTTTTAAATTGATGCAATAATGAGAGAATGACCAAATTTTCTTAATGTGCTTTTTCTTTTAGGTTAATCATAATGGTCACTTGACATTTGACACTGCATATAGTGCAACGACACCTGATAGGTTCCCAATCCATGGATCTAGAGACATAATTGCTCCATTTTGGACAGATTTGGACAACAGACAAATGGGTAAAATCCTCTACAACCAATACACCAACGGCAGTGTCCTCCAACAAGCTACACAAGATGTTAATACTTACTTCCCAAACCTAAACTTTAATGCCGAGTGGGTCTTTGTGGCAACATGGTACGAGGTGGCCTATTATTCAAATTCTGGAACGGTGAGTCAACATAACCGGTGGCATCCTCACATGCCAGACTTTGAATAACAATTTTTGAATAACAATTTACGCAAGCCAAGTTTATTTGTATAGCACAATTTAACAGATTTTAGGCCCGAGAAGGAAAATCTTAAGAAAAGTATATTTTGATAATATGGAATATAATAATTTTACATCTTGCAGTAAATGATGAACAAATCTTTTTACAGAAAACAACAGCCCAAGCTGTGCTGATCTCTGGGGGACAGTACTCCTTTGTGCTCATGAACTATGGCATCATTGCCTCAACTTCCCGGAGTGTGCAGGTGTGACTCCATGATGAATGTATAGGATGTTGGTCTAATTATTCTCTAATTGCTAATAAACCCAATGATATTTGAAACCCTTGCAGGCTGGATATGATACAATACGCTCAGAACACCACTATACTATTCCTGGATCTTTCACAAGTGCTGCAACGGGCAGCAACTCCAATTTCCGCCTCAGCAGCAATGTAGATGTCCCCGGACGATGGGCCTTTCGGACTGACCATGGAGCGAGAGGCTGCACTTTTAATGGTTAGTCTCAAATGTTTTCCTTCACTTTTAGTCAGTACTCAACAGCAGGAGGTTGTGTTGTTGGAATAACCCTCCAACACTTCATAGAGCAGAAAATATCTTGCCACAAGCATGTTAATCTCATTTTTTTGTAAAGAAGTTCATCTATTATTGGAGTTAAGCATGACAGTTGCATTCAGCTTCCTCCAAAATTATTCAAACACAGTGCACTACAAGACGAAGTTATTTTAGCTCAGAAGTTAGTTTATGAAAAGAAAAAAAATACAATAAAAGTACAATAACGTTCCTTTTGTGGCCCTTTTGATAACCTTCTCACCTCTGACAAATTGGCAATGTTTCCAGATAAGAACAGGCATTTTTACTGCCTTGAAGGAAGCAGTTACCCTTTAACTATCACACATTCCAATCAATGTTAAATTGCAATAAATGCAAGTCTATAAAGTGTATCAGTGAGAACGAACAGGTCATTTAGATCTATATCACTTAAATTCTATCAAATGAAAATGACTGTTTACACATACACATAGACAGATGACACAGAAATTGGTCTTAAATGTCTTACTATTTTCCCTATGCTTCCTATAGTTATTCTTAATCCACCGAAATAAATAATAAAAAAGGTGGTTAATTAAAACAAATGTTGCAAATGTTTCTTCATGCAATGCACTGTCTGTTCTATGTCTATCACACACAATGAAAACATCAAAACTGTTGTCCATGTTGACATCTATCACTTTCTTGTACCCTAGGTGAACCTGTGCAGCTGGGTGACTCATTTTGGAGCGACTCCAGCTGTGCACAGAAGTGCACGTGCACCTCGACAGGCCTGCAGTGCTCTAACCAGCCTTGCTCCTTCTCCCAAGTTTGCATGCCAGATACTTTTCAGTTCTCCTGCCAGACGGTGCAGAGACAAACCTGCACTATCAGTGGTGACCCACATTACTACACCTTTGATAATAAAAGGTTTACCTTTCAAGGCACCTGCACCTATGTGCTTTCAGAACAATGTCAAAAAGAGCTGCCCTATTTCAGAGTAGAGGGCAAAAATGAGCACTTAGGGAGCACTCATGTTTCCTGGACAGGACTTGTCAAAGTTTTTGTGTACAATGAAACTATTGAACTCGTCAAAAGAACAACTGGCAAAGCAAAGGTTAGTCAGGTGGAATAGATTATAATTTAATGTACTTTTTAAAAGATTTTTCTTTGTATGTTTTTAAACTTGTTTCATGTGTCCTCACAGGTTAATGGAAACTTTGTAGCGACTCCGTTTTCCCTTCTTCAGGACCGTATCCAGGTTTATCAGTCAGGCATGTCAATGATTGTCAGCACCGACTTTGGCTTGATGGTAGCCTACGACAGAAGTTATTATCTCCGTATCAGTCTACCCTACACATACCAGAATGCAACATGTGGTCTATGTGGAAACTTCAACAATAACCCTGGGGATGACCTCCAAACTCCTGAGGGCGAGATTGTCAGCTCTGAAGTAGTTTTTGCCAACAGTTGGCAAGTACCTGGTGAGGATGAGCCTGGTTGTGAAGCTCAGTGTGAAGGTCTGGAATGTGCTGGCTGCACTGCAGCTCAGACTGCCTTATACAGCAACAATGACCACTGTGGCATCCTTCAGAACAGCTCTGGACCTTTTGCAGCATGCCACCAATTACTTCCCCCACAAAACTTTGTGGACAGTTGTGTTTATGATGTGTGTGTTGGTGGAGGATACCAACCCTTTTTGTGCCAAGCTTTAGGTGTATATGCAAGTCAGTGTCAACAAAATGGGATCCAGCCAGAAAGCTGGAGAAGACCTGGCTTCTGTGGTATGTGTTTACATATAAAAACATATTTTTGGAAAAGAGTTTTATTTTTATTTATTTATTAAAGGTCAGAAAAATAAAGATTAATTATGTGTTTTTTCATTCAGAAATCCCTTGTCCAGCCAATAGCCACTTTGAGTCTCAAGCAACTGGATGTCCACCCACCTGTGTTAATCCTAACTCCACCCAAAACTGCCCCCTTCCTGTTCAGGAGAGCTGTGTCTGTGATACCGGCTATGTCCTCAGTGCTGGAGAGTGTGTTCCTTATGCTGAGTGTGGCTGCAGCTTTGAGGGTTTCTATTATCAATCAGGACAGACTGTTATACTGGATGAAGACTGTGGGAGGCGCTGTAGCTGCACCGCTGGCTCAATGACATGCAGCCCCCATGGCTGTGGCCCACATGAATCCTGCAGTGTGGATAATGGAGAAAGAGGATGCAGACCAAATGGTTACGCCACATGCTGGATAAGGGGGCCAGGGTCCTATCAAACATTTGATGGACTGACATATCAGTATGCTGGAGCATGTAAACTGACCCTCGCCAAAGTAATTGGATCATCTGATCACCCACACTTCAAAGTGACTTCAGAAAAGGTGCCAAAGGGTCAGCAAGGGTTTGGACAGTTCATAACGTTTGAAGCAGAAGGGAAACATATTTCCATAGAGTTGGAACGCAATGCTAAAGTTAAGGTAAGCAACATTTAAAAACTAGTTTTTTCAAAAGGTGAATATTCAAAGGGTTTTCTATTAAAAACAATGACAAATTATTTGATGATTAGTAGTTTTGCTTCCATAACATAAATCTAATTTAATATATCTTGATGACTAATTATAAACCATTGCACCATAGGTTGATGGGCAGCTGATTAGACTGCCCTTCAGTTCTGGATCCAACCAAATCCACATCTTCCAAAGCAACACTCAAAGCATCATACTACGCACATCTTTTGGTCTGACTGTGCAAACGGTGTGGCCTCACTTTGTTCGTGTCACTGCTCCCGTCGTCTACACCAGCTCACTTGGTGGACTCTGTGGAAACTACAACAATGAGCCCAATGATGACTTTCAAACACCAAATGGAACCCTGGTCCACAGTTCTCAGGTGTTTGGAGACAGCTGGCGAGAAGGCTCCCTGGCATCTCACTGTGTGGAAAACACATTTCATAATTCGACAACGAATTACAATTCCAGTGACTACTGTGGCATCCTGACTTCACCACATGGTCCATTTACACCATGCTGGGATGCGGTGAACCCATCACAGCAAGTGGACGTGTGTGTGGACATCCTCCGTAGATCTGAAGATCCTGAATCAACACTGTGTCTGGTTCTACGAGATTATGTCCTGATGTGCCAACAACAGGGGGTTTCTCTGGGAGAGTGGAGGAATACAACTGGCTGTGGTAAGAACAATACCCATAATTTCTGGAGGTAACCTTTGATTGGATTACTTTTAAATCTGTTTTCTATTTCTGCAGCGGCAACTTGCCCTTCAAACAGCCATTCAGAAGTCTGTGGGACATCCTGTCCCTCCACCTGCCCCAGTCTCTCCTTCCCCTTCAGCTGTGACACTCCATGTCAGGATGGATGTCAGTGTAATGATGGATTGGTCCTCAATGGAAACCAGTGTGTGCCACCAACATCCTGTGGATGCTACCATCAAGGGCGCTATTGGGAAAGTGGTCAACAGTTTTGGGATGGAGAAGAGTGTCAGAGTTTGTGCAGCTGTAACGGTGTGACTGGTGTGGTCAGTTGTGTGCCACACTCTTGTGGTTCCAATGAGGCATGTCGAGTGGTAGATGGCGAGTTTGGTTGCCATCCCAACCCTCATGGTACCTGCTCTTCCTCTGGAGACCCACATTACATCACGTTTGACCGCAAGGCCTACGACTTCCAAGGAACGTGTCGTTATGTTTTGGCGACTGTGTGCAATGTAACCAGTGGGCTCACTGACTTTTCTGTGGAAGCAAAGAATGAGCAGTGGAATGGTTTGGCACTTTCTCTTGCTGCTGAAGTTTTTGTTCAAGTGTGGGGATATTGGATACATATCTCAAGGAATCGACATGGTGTGGCAGAAGTAAGTTGTCACAATTACACAGATCCCCTGCATGAATGATAGTACAAAATGTTGGTCTTGAGCGCTGCTTGAGTAGAAATCAGAAAACTAATTTGTATTCCTATGACCTCCAGGTGAATGGAATTACAAGAAACCTGCCAATTCTCCTGAATGAAAGCCGTGTGTCCATCTATACAAGTGGATCTCGTGTATTTGTCAGTACAGACTTTGGCTTGACTGTCACCTTTGATAGCTACAGTACAGTTATGATCTCCGTTCCTCCAGACTACAGGTTTCTACAGTCCATTACAAATACAATTCAAATTGGTGTGATTATTTAAACTAACACGATTTCTATGCATAAGCTATCCATAAGCTTTGGCTTCATGATTCTTTTTCTTGTTGATACAGAGGAAAAGTCTGTGGACTTTGCGGAAATTTTAATGGCAATAAAAATGACGACTTCCATGGCCCAGATGGTGCCGCAGTCACCACACCTGATGCTTTTGGGGCAGCCTGGAAAGTTCCAGGCAACTACACCTGCAGTGATGGCTGTGGCTCCTCCTGTCCACAGTGCACAGATGATCAAGTTGCCAGAGTTCAGTGTGAGGTGATTCAGGCAGCTGACGGCCCCTTCAGCTTCTGTCACGAGGAGGTGGATCCAGCCCCGTTTTTCAACGACTGCGTGTTTGACGTTTGCGTGGGTGGAAATGCTGGAAACGATCTTCTGTGCAGGGCCATTGAAGCATATGTGAGCGCATGTCAGTCTGCTAATGTCCGGATCTATCCTTGGAGACAAAACACCACCTGCAGTGAGTCATTGCTTTTAATTCAAACTTCAAAAAACAGTTTTCTGGAAACGTTAATGGCAAATCTTCTAAAAATGTTAATGAATTTGATTTTAACTTAATGTGTTTCCCTCTTAAGGCATTCACTGTCCAGCAAACAGCCATTATGAGCTGTGTGGAACAGACTGTGGCCACACCTGTGCCAGCAGCACTGATGCCACCTGTGAGCATGCTTGTTCAGAGGGATGTTTCTGTGATGAGGGCTTTGTCAGAAGTGGTACAACCTGTGTTCCTGTGGAGAGATGTGGGTGTCAATATGACGGCTTCTACTATAATGTAAGATGAATCCAGAAATGTTCAGCAGTTTACAGATCACTTTTCGAGTTTTACAAATAATAACTAAGCTACATTTTTTCGTTGTTTGGCCAATGTCCTTGAAACTTCTGTTTTAATGACTCCCCATTTGGCTGCAGGTGGATGAGTCTTTCTGGACTGAAGGTTGTTCCCAGCGATGTGAATGTCATGGACCCAATGACCTGCGTTGCTTACCAGCCTCTTGCACTCCTGCACAACAGTGCAGCATCAAGGATGGCCAGCTGGGCTGTTATGATGCAATGTCCACTTGCACTGTGTTAGGAGACCCACACTACATTTCCTTTGATGGAGGAGTCACAAATTTCCAGGGAACATGCTCCTACATCATTACTGAAAGTCTGAACCATGATAACAATGAAACCCAATTTCAGGTAGTAGCCACTAACGAGCACCGTGGCAACAACTTTGTGTCATTTGTGTCAACTGTGGACATATTTCTCTCAAAACAACATGAGAGTGTACATGTCTGGATTGGATCTAACAGAAGAGTGAAGGTAATCTCTCTACATTTAGGATAAACAGAATTATAAATCTTTCCTGACTTCCATTAACTTCTTGACTATTTTCCACTTCCAGGTAAATGGAATTGAAGCTTCTCTTCCCACCCCTGCAGGAACCTTAGCCCAGGTCTCAAGGCAGGGAAGCTACATAGTCTTTGATGCAATTGACTTCATTGTTCAGTTTGATGGGCAACGGACTTTAATGGTCAGAATGAGTCAAAGCCGAGAAAACAGAGTCACAGGGATGTGTGGAAACTTTAATGGTGATCCATCTGATGATAAAGTGTTTCCAAATGGCACAAACACCCAAAATGACAAAGAGTTTGGAAACAGCTGGAAGTCACCCATGAGCCAACCAGGGTGAGCCGTTGTGAAAAGCTCAGCCATTTCAAGAATACTTTGACACAGAATAAGTAGTACGCCTTTTTCGTTCACAGATGTGGATCCACAGATGAAGAAAGTGATGGAATTGGCAACTGTCGCTTCTTGGAAGAATACTCTGAACTCTGCAGCATCATCACCAACACCAGTGGTCCATTCAGTGCCTGTCACCTGCATTCTGATCCACAGCCATTTTTCTCTTCCTGCGTCTATGATCTCTGTCTCTACACTCCAGCCAATGGCATGCTGTGTTCTGCAGTTTCAGCCTATGAGAAAACTTGCACTGTTTTAGGATTGGACATCCCAGAGTGGCGCCCTGCTTTACACTGTGGTATGGATGCACTATTGCGATGTTTCATTCAACCACTTAGAACCAGGTATCTCTTCTGATACACCTGATGTCTTTTTTCCAGATGAGTCAGATCCCTGTGAACAGCTGGACTGCACAGAGAATGAGTGGTGTGGAGAGCAGGAGGGTGTGTACGGCTGCTTCTGTGATGAGCACCATCATGGACCCAACAATGAGAGCTTTGGTGAGGGCAGCTTTTCTTCTCTCACTTTGAAATACTTCCTATTTAGCTTTTTTTTTTTTTAAACTTGAAGCTAAAATACACTTTGCACTAAGAGTATTCACTAAAATATGCATCATATTTTTCAGACTTTAAGACACCCCAGAGTATAAGTCCCAGCAGCCAAAATGCATAATAAATAAGACACAAATTTTATACAAGTCACATTTGGGTAAAGATTGCACTTTTAGGGGAATATTTAAACGCTTCACAATTTGTGTCTGCTGTTTAATTGAGGTTTAGAGTATACTGCAGGAGCTGTGTCTGAATGACGCCGCTTTCAGCTGTACTTCTGTGTCTCAGTAATCCAGTTTAATGACTTGCTGTCCAGCAGTAGTCCATGGAAGAAAAAAAATTAAAAACCAAGAATAAAATTGTCTCAATGCAAACAAGAAAAATATTAAGTTCAGAAGGGGAATCAGATTCTCCTCTTGGAATTCAATGCTTCTTCCTCTGCTTTGCTGTCAGTAGCAAATACTATTACACAGACCTACAGTGCCCTCTAGTGGTTGTTTGTGGGAAACAACCGCCAAAGAGCAAGTGGTTTCAGGTGAAAAAAATGAGGGATTTATGAGCTTTTTTATGTTAGAAAAAAATAAATTACACATAAGTCACTCCTAAGTATAAGTATCCAAATTATGCAAACAAAAAAAACTGTGACTTATACTCTGAAAAATACGGTCAATATTCTACTTTAAAAATCTTATTTCCAGTGTACTTGACTAACTTTGACTTGTTCTTCAGTTTTTCGGATACGTTTTGCTTTATCACCCAACAGACTCGTCCATCACATGTGTGAGCAGCTCGGGCACTTTGTCCCTCTCTCGCTGTCAGCTGTTTGAAGCTGGTTTTCACCTCAGTGATCTCCATCTACGAGACGATTCCTGCAATGGGACTCTACAGGACGGGCGGCTGGTGTTCCACTTCAATAATGATGACAAACTGTGTGGGACAGTTCTCATGGTACAGTCGAAACTCAGTTAAAAAAAAGATGAAAAAAAGAGCATTGAGTTTGTGTGCAGGAAAATAACGATTATAAATATAATATGTAACTCTCATAGAGCAACGGCACACATTTTATCTACGAGAACAGTGTCCAGGGAGATGTGGACCCCCATGACAGGATCATCAGTCGTGAAAAGAGCATTCACCTGCTCTTCAGTTGTGTATACCCTCTGGCTCAGGCCTTGTCTATGGATGTGGGCATCAACCCTTTAGAAAGGTGAACATCTTTTTTTGTTATGTATGCTTTCCAACTTATTTTGCTTCTTTTAAAATCAGACACCATGTAGTGCAAGTCCAGTTATACCTACAAGGCAATTCTGTGTCAGAAATTTTAAAAAAGATCTTGCTGCAAATATATATATATATATATATATATATATATATATATATATATATATATATATATATATATATATATATATATATATATATACACATATATATATATATATATATATATATATATATATATATATATATATATATATATATATATATATATATATATATATATACATATATATGCATATATATACAGTTAAATACTCCCATTCCTTGTGTTTTACTATAGTTTTATTATTACATTTCTTTACACACATTTTAAATGCGTAATTTGCAATAATGACTCCACTATTTTTTCAATTTTGGTTTTCAGCATTGTTAACAAGAGGCTTCCATCTGGTGAAGGCCACTATCATTTGAGGATGATACCTTATGAAGACCCTAACTTCCAATCCCCTCTAAACCGGAACAGAAATTTAGAAATGGAAATAAACCAGAGGTTGTATATTGAGGTGCTAACTGAGGGAGTTGATGAACGCCAGATCTCCACCATTCTGGACTCCTGCTGGGCGACACCCTTCAGTGATCCCAGCTACCCAGTCCGCTGGGATTTGATCAGCAACGAGTAAATGAGTCATTGCTGTTTAACATTACTTCCATAGTTCAGAAATAAATACCTCTCATGCTTCGGTTTTTCAAATGACTTTGAAACAGTAACAGAGTCCTTTCTACCACCAGGTGTCCCAATCCAGATGATGGTACTGTGGAGCTGGTTCAGAACGGCATCTCCACTGTGGCTCGTTTCTCCTTCAAGATGTTCACCTTCACCAACTATTCCTCCATCTACCTTCACTGTCAAGTTCACTTGTGTCTTTTGAGACACAGCAACTGCACTGCTGTACGTACCAGTTACCTTTGTGAAAACTAGCTGTTTAAATGCTACAGATGCTCTAAAGTTTCCGTCTCCTGCAGCATTGTTACCCGGGTTACCACACAAGGGTACGAAGGGATGTTAACCACCATGACGCTACAGCCATCACCATAGGACCACTTCATATGGCCTCAGGTATGGTCTTATTGCTATAACAGCTCAATTTGTGAAGCACTTAATATTTAAGTTTTAAGATATAATTTGTGGAAAAATCAAAACAAAAACAATATTATATTGATGTCGTCCACCATAATTCCCTTTAAATTGATTATATACTATTGTTAATGCCTTACAGATGAAAGAAGAATCATGAACAGCGCTCCAGGCCTCCCTGCACCTCTGATGATTTTGATTGGCTGTTTATTTTTTGCAAAAACTCTAATTTAGTTTATGGACAGATTGTTTTTATGAATTAGTGACTTTACTTGTGATAAAGTTTTAATGGTGTTAACGGTGCAAATAATGGTAAAACTCTTGTTTTTACATGTTTTTAGAACAATGACACATCTTTTAACACTAGAGGGCGATAGATTCAAAGAATAAAAATGTTTTCCAGTTATATTTGTGGCTTAATCTTTTACAAACAATATTGTGTTTTTAAATCAGGGCTAAATTTAAAACATATCGACTAATAACAAAATGAGCTATTTTACAATTTGGGAGTTTTTGAATTATAGATATAACTTTACAATCAAACTCATACAATAGACTGCATGCTATCTAAAAACGCTATTTAAAAAACCATGACATATTTTGTGCTTTTTCATTGTAATAAAAATTATTTTTCTTAAATTGTTGAGCCAGTTTGTTTTTGTTGCATCTGACACCACATAATGTTCTGTACATGTTCAACTTACAATAAACATAATCATTAAAACTATCACAACAATATAGGTTCCATTTTTGTCAAAAGGAGCTGTTAAAATGTCACTTTTTTGTGATATATCTTTTTGTTGTGGCTAGTGCAGAGACCCTTCCATGTTTGCATTTTGGCGTGTGAATTTTATCCTGTCTGTGCTAAACATGATCTAATGAGATGAACAAAGATTTTGTATGTAATTTGTCTCCAAATATGAGGTCTTAAGGCTTTCTCTGACAATTAGATTAGAAAGAAGAACCTGATCTGTCATTCAAAAATCATTTTCAGAAACTGAGGTCGATTGGTTAACTTTTAAAATCAAGACATGAATATGTATTTGTGGTTGGCATTTGTTGAGTTTCTCTGGACTTGCAGCTATATGAGGTTGGATTTTGCAGCCTTTCCATCTTATTTGCAGACATAAGCATAAAAAGAAGTTAAGGACTTACTGATACTTTTGCGGTAATTCAACAAAACTGTATTAGATGACAGATCCGTTTTAACGAAGGTTTCATATATAACTGGTACTTACCAGATCTCTATGTTACACGTCCTAGTAATAACCTGTATAAATAGGCATTTTAAAAAATTGTAACATATTTCAACTTGTTTGTGACTTTTGTGTCAACTCTGCTTTTATTTTGAAGGTCTGCTTTCTCTGTGTTTTTATTTTGAAGTTTTGTTTGCTTTCTTTTATAGTATTACTTAATGAACAAATGCTACTAAATTTTTTTTTATTTGCAGCCAAAAATGACAGATTTGTTAAGGAAATGTGTGTGAGAAAAGGACAAGAGAGTTGAGTTTCTAAAAATATTTTTTTAAAAACTTTAGATTCACTCCTGGCTCTACTGTCAGAGGATTTAGATGCATTCTGCAATACAGAAGATGAGTATTAATGTACAAACTTTAATATAACATTTTGGAATCCAGGCGTTTTTTAATTTACATTTTCTTCTGGTGTTACTGTATTGAAATTTATTATTTCTGGTCTTGTAAAAAATTGAAGGTTGGAAAAAACCATCACCCTGGGGAAAAAACGATTTATAGGCACACCTAACTAGCTATCTTGATAATAGAGGTTGTCATAAAGGTAGGATAGTTTAGAAAAATTACACGTAAGGTGCAGTTTTGAGCTAATTACTACCGGTTAAATACTCAGTATTGCATGCAGCAATGAATCCTTTCTGTCCTTAAAAAAACAACACCCACTAAAATGTAAAAGTGTTTTTAAATTGAAATGTGAAGTAATGACACAATGCAAATGGTAATTTCTGATGACAAACAGGCTTTCTAACAGTTCACGTTTTGTTTTTCTGTGCAGATTTAGTTAATCAAAACGTTCTTGACTGAACAGTGCTTTTATTTTGGTAACTAAAGTCATTTTCCATCTGTCTTTTGCTTTCGAGGTTCTGTTGTTAAGTCTATATTTGCCTTATCACTGGCACAGATGGTGACTAGGTCCACGGGTCCTAAAGCTTGAATTGTAGGAAATAAACTAATGTTGAAATCTAGAGTTTCATACACCATAAAAAGTCTTCACATCGCACAGACAACATTTCTTTTACTTATTTCTCTATTTGGTAAGTAAGATTAAACAGTATTCAATATAAACTTTAAGTAATTTTTGAGTCAGCTTTAAATTTATGACTTGTTGCAGGGCGCCATCTGGTGGATTTACGAGTCCCTTAAAGACCCACCCTAATGAGGACTGTGTTTTTGGTGTTTTTAACATGTTCTTGCGGTACTTTTCAGAGGTTAAAGTGAAGATGAGGACATATTGAATGGGGAAAATCAAGTTTTAAAGTGGACTTGAATCTGGAGGAGGGGGAACAAAGGGAAACCTTAAGAACAGCATGTTGACCTTTAGAAGGTGCTGATGGCCCAGCGGGTTCATGTGGACTCCCTCATAACCCTCCAGGTGTGGTGAGTTGGAAGGGTCACAAAAGGTACTACATGACGTTTGACCTGCCGATTCCCTGAGCAGCACCCCTCATGTCAGCACCGCTGACCACTGCTGAACTGCAGTTCACTGTGTAATTACATCTCCAATTGAATGTGCACTTTGACCTTGTTCTAGCTTTAAGACCTGGCCTGGTGCTGGTTTACCTTTTTCTCACACCATCTCCTTTTTTTTTTGGGTGGTTTCTACACAAGAACAGTCAAATAAAATCTATAAATGCAATATTTAACTAAATCCAACACAAATTCCAACCCCATAAGTTCCCTTGAAAACATTCCCCTGAACAGTCATTTCTGAGAAAGGTATTTTGTTTTCCTGTGGTTTAAGGGTTTGTCTTGACATCCAGCTGTGTCTGTCAAGTGTTATTAAATGTGGGAAACTGTATATTCTTGTGAGGGCTGAACAGTCTGAGGGCAGAAACGGCACCCCTTGAGGTTAAGGAATGTACTTCGAAAACCACCTGTGGAAAATTAACCTTTAAAAAAGGAAGATATATGTTAAATGCTGCATCTTCTATGCATTTGCATGACATTGTATGACTCCCTTAAGTGCAATAGGGGTTTCAAATACTTTCAAAATTGCCCCATTGCACTTCAATATAAATATTAACATATCTGGTTGTGATAAAGCCGCATTTTTTTGAAATGCCTTGCTTTGCATTTGTGTTTATTAACCCCATCTATACATACTATTCATATTGGGTTTTTTTGTGAAGAACCAATAAATCAAAAAAGTTGCAACAAATTGTGATATAGGCTCCTTGGTATTCTACTTCCATCAGTCTGCCATTGAAATCCTAAATAAAGAAATTACAAAGGCCCTTCCCCTGCCATCAGATTTTTCTACCAACCCACCACCCTGGCATTGATCTGTGATGATGATGCAGGAAAGATTTGCTTTTTCATTTTGCTTTTCTGTGCTGGTATGTTTGCTCTGTCTGTTTAATTAATAATAAATACAAACATGTATTCCAATATCTAAAAACCGTTGTTTTTATTATTCTCATCACATCTAAGATTCAAACATCAGTTGTACAGTTTCTCATTTTGCAAAAGCAGCATGACACCACAGACGATGCTGGTTCAGGATTAACATGAAAATACAAAATAATACGTCCCCATAAGTCAGAGTTTATTTTGACAGACTGAAAACAAATGTATTAAGCAATACTAAGCATTCTTGTTATTCTTATAAGCGTATTTTATTGTTGTCAATCATCTGATGTTTTTGATAGAGCTATGACAAGATAATTTCCCCTTTGTGGGATCAGTACATTTTTATTTGATTCTATTCTAAAACCAGAGCCATAGTGGAATTTAACAAAAAATTATAGCAATGTTATTTTATTTCAACAACGTTCTTTTTTAAGATATATTTTTCCATGTAGGAATATTTGTTATTTCAATGTAATATTTTAAATGTTAAATGATATTTTAAATTATTTTAACATCTAGTTTCTTTGAAACAAAAAAAACTATTCTAGATTTTCTACTTAATTTAACAACTTTTAAAAGAAACTTAAGCTCAAAATTACATTTGTGAGTATTTTTTTTCATTCAAATTGTTGTGAATCTGAACCAGACAAAAACTAGACATACAACCTTAAGCCACAGTCTCCCTGCTCCACTCCATTCTGATCCATCCACTTGTAGACAAATAGATCCACGTAGGTCTTTGCTTTCCTCGTCTGAGGACTAAAACCTGCATAATCATAACTAGAAAAAACACTGGAAATGCTTTTACAATGGATCGACTTTAAGCATGATCATAATGAAATTGAAATGTAATTTATTGTACTTACAGATTTCAAAACATTTGTTGATATCCTCAAAATGCTTTTAGCTTACTTTCTTGCACACTTTAATTGGGTTTAGTCCAGGAATTAGAAGTTCAGAAGCTTATTGGATGATGAACTGAATAAAGGATAATAATCTTCCTGCTGTTTTTTTTCCATAGTGCTACCATCTTGTCCCACCCCGCCTCGTAACTTGACCACTCCACCAGCATGAAACTCCCTCCAACAGTGACCATGAGCTGTTTATCGACTGGCTCCCCTTCCTGTTTGTTGTATTAAGAGGCAGAAATTAGATCTGCATTGGCATTGGTTTGAGATAAATTGGGTACCAGATCGGTTCTAACTTGATTTGTTTTGGGGTTTGTGAGGATGGGAGAGGAAGATGGCTTGTCATGATGCAGCAGATAGGAATAACAGGAGGCTGACATGAGGGAAACGGTCAGTGGACTCCTTACAAGTTTATTGCTTTAAATGGTGACGTGTGGAAAGAGCAGTGGTGTGTGCTCGCATTCAGGGAGCGAGGGGGCCATTATGCCCCACTCCCAGAATGCCGTTCTTCACTGCGGCTCCCTCGGGTTGCCCAAATGGCCATGCGCAGGAGTATTTGCTCTCTCCCATTACAACTCCCAGGGGACAGGGGTAAGCTCCTCTGCTCTATTGTATAGTTTGGAGTTGGGGTGTGGACCCTTCTCTTTTCAGCGTCCCACTTTGATCTTCCTCCAATTCTTGACAGCTGATACTAACACTGAACCTGACACTCAGTGTTGCCTCTGTTGAAATCTGTAGTGGAAAGAAGATCACGGGATTGAGAAGAATGGGGCTTGATGCCAAGATCTCTGTGTTGTGGGCCAGACAGACACAGTGACCCTTTTGGTTGAACTCAGAATGAGAGGTTAGGGCTCTACTGGAACAGTGTTTAACAATTGTGTATTTATGAAAAACTCACATGCAGATAACATGGTCATAATCTGAGACTGTGGGTCTGTATGGTCTGAACGAGGCAAAGAGTGGGATTTGAGCATCATGTTGGCAGGTTTAGCTACTAGGAAAAGCTATGATGATTGCTACTTCCAGTGTGACAATTGGTTTTATTACTTTTCACACCATATCTTTGTCCTGTATGATATAAAGGTCAAGGCTAAGGTTAATGCTTAAATATGGAAATCAGATACCCCCAGGATCTTTTATTGAGAACAAATATTTTAATGTTGAAGGTTTTTTTAAAGATCCACTCCAATGGAAGTGTGTTTTTGGTGTTTTCAACGTGAGCTTGGGGCATTTTTCTCACGATGGAGGACATGCATAAAGAAAATTAAGATTGAAACAGTGTTTCTGATGATTTCTTTGTTCAAATTGTGGTGGATAGGAGCAGACAGAACATTTGAAAAAGCTTGAAGCTGTGACGTAGGTGCTGCGGTCGGTGGGCCACAAGCTCCCTTCTGCGCTCCATTCTGATCCATCCCATGGCAGACAATTGGATGTATGTACGTTTTCTTTTGTCTGAGCAGGCATCTGGTTAAAAGCTGTATGTCTGGATAACTCTGATATCGCTTGCCATTTTTGTAGCACTGCTAATGTTTGGTTGGACTTGTGAGGGGCTGTAAGCTAGTAGGGGAGCATGGAAACAGATAGATGATGGAAATTGGGCTTACTCCCGACCAACAGTCACACCCCCACAAGTCAGAGGTGAATTTCAAATGTACTTCTGCCAATCTGCAGAAACTGTGCCATAGAAAGCAACGCAGGTTTTTTGATTTTGGCCCAAAACGGCATAATCACATTTAAAAGACCACTGGGAACGCTTTTAAAATAGATCAAAGGATGACTGGAGTGCCATTATAAATCTTCCACGATCCAAAAAGCGGAAAAATCCAGACTTAAAAGTCCAAAAACATGCATACGGGTTGAACTTTTGTTCACTTTGAATGTAAGCATTCCACAGTTTAAACTGTCCACTATTCTTCCTGCAGGCTTTTCAAATATTTTCACTGAATCTGAAGTGAACCTAAAATGTAAAGAAGAGTTTTACACGTTTGCCTTACAATAATAAACAGTTGACAGCAGGTTTCTTTTTTTTTCTCCTTAGGACACAATGTTCCCTTTCCACAGGTGCTCCAAGTGGGGCCTGCCAGCATTAGCTGCTGCAGCCCTGCTGCTCACAAACTAGTACAGAGCAACAAGCAACATGAGCCTTCTTGGATTTTAATTAGGACAGAAGCCTTTTAAGCAGCAGCTACCCTCAAATCCCCCAAAGCTTGGGGGTAATTGTAACTTGTTTTCTACTTTATTAACCTGTTTAAGATATTTATTTACGTACTAAGTGAATTTCTTCCATGTTTCCAGAAATACCTGACACACTGTCCTGTTGGGAGTGTCCAAAGCCTTTCACTCTATTTGGAAGTAGTTTAAAGCAATTTCGCAATAATAAACAAAGGCAAGCTCCGACACATTCTGCCTAAAGGGAGGATTGCAACTCCAGCTGACCGAAGAAATCCCTGTCTGTCATCACAATAACAAAGCTGAGAAATATAATGGAAAGTAACATCCAAAGCACCTGATTCTATGGAAGCATTTTGTAGAACTTTTTTTCTTACATCCATTAAAAAATTAGCTGCAATCTGAGTTTTCAAGGTCATTTTGTCTAAAGACATAAACATGTTTATTTGGATAAAAATCCTTTACATCTAAACTGAAAGCCGTTAGGATTTTCCCATTTTGGACTTTTGGATAATGTGGGAACAATTCCCATCATGCCAAAGAGTTGCACTGTGGTTTTCAGGTACTCTAAAGCCTAATTTCTACGAAGTGTTGCTCTCCGGTTCGGTTTGGTATGGTTTAGAATGCTCCAGGCAATTCAGGCGAGCATTTCCAGTCAAAGGTGGACCATCACGGCGCATGAAGCTAACAACAATAACAGTGGAGGTCATCCAGCAGCTCATTTTTTTCTGCTTGGCTTCTGGTACTTTTTATAAACAATGCTCTTATTGTTGTTTGAGAGAAGATTGCAGGCGGCGAAGAGGAATTCAGCCTCTTTCTTGGCACTTCCTTTTGTCGTTTTTACCTTCAAACGATCAATAGCTTTCAACAGTAGCCTAACCGGTCCGTTCCATTAAAACATACATAGAAAATACATAATAAATGTATGATTTTAATCATTTTAATCCTCAAAATCTCTGTATTTTGTGTATTTCTTGTTCAATTACAGTGCATGCTATGTGGTGACAACATGGAGTGCAGCCTCGTGGTAGATTGTGCAGTCCTATGCTAAGTGGATTGATTGTCCCTATTGTTTACTCAGTGTATGCTAATAATGTAATGCTTTATTAATTTTGTTATACCTTATTGTCATTTTAATTTAGAGGCCATAATAATGTGACATCATTTCCATCACTCTTTACCTCCATTCACCACAGAGATGAGACTGTGGGACTGAAACTTCAGCCCACGTATTATATGAGATGCAGAATGTCAGCGCTTGTCCCTGGGTTTTCTCATGATAAATCAGATTTCAAGCAGCAAAATACAAGTTATAATTCCCTCTATTTTCTATGCAGATAAAGGATGACCCTTTCAGTAAGAATGTTTTGCTCAAAAGTGCACAATTAGTGGCAATTTTCAGAAATGTACCCATTTGCTCACTTATTGACAGATTAATGAATGATGTTCCCCATGACAGAAGCTTCTGGTAATGGACGCCTCGGATTACTGAAATTGTACCTAAAAAAGTCTTACTAACGTTTCTAAATGATGCATTTAAAAGCTAGAATTACCTCTGTGTGTATTTGGTTGGTTCTATTTAAAGTGCCCTACACTTATGTACAGTTCCTGCATCATTCTTTGACCCAGACGTTTCATAAAAGTTAAGATCTGAAGAAATTACAACTGCCTTCATTTTTTTTATTATATAAAATTATAAGTTTATTGATTTTACAAAAAAAATATTTTGGTTCTTTTTGCATATTTTGCTGAAACTGTTTTTTCGAAAAAATATTAATGAGTCCAATGCAGTTATTGACCAAATGTCTTCATCTGTTCATGCACTTTTTAGCCAGGAAACATTAAAAAAAAATCACTGTAATGTCCACTCAAACCTTTAAACTTTCAAAGCAGAAAAAGCTGGTAAGAAACATAAAACTACATTTAGAGATTTTATATATTTGATTTGTAAAAATAAATCATAATGGATATTGACATAACCCCAATTAGCCAACTATGTCATTGGCTCTATGATTGATTGTAAACATGAAACAGTGAATAAACCTTCAAAAAACAAACAAACCAACAGAGAAGGTATATTTGCGCCTGCTGTGGTTAAGTTGGATGATCTTTACTCATTTCAATTCTCCCCCCATTAAGATTAAAGCCTAACATAGTCTTTAAAATAGCCTACAGACTACTTTAACCATCACAGCTCAATCTTTTTTGCTTTGAAAAAACTGCAAAAGCTATATAGCTTAGCCATATTTCTAGTTTTTTGCCACTCTGCTTTTTACTTGGTGGCTGAAAGCATTTAAGTGGCAGTCTTAGCAACATGAGTAATTAGATGACGTAGTTTTTCTAGATAATATGGCTCACAGTTGCAGGAAGGGGTAACTGTGAGCAGCTAACAGTTACCCCTTCCTGCAACTGTGAGCTGAACTGTGAGCCTGCTATTGGTCTTTTCTTCTTGGGGGCTTGTCCGGGAAGTACCAAGCAAAACACAGCGGGGATGGTTGTGCACACACGTTATCATTCTAAATTCTTAAAAAAGTAGATTTTCTTTTAATCCCCATTACTTTCCTGTACCCTTATCATCTACTAATATGTACAAATTTAAGTTTCATGTAGAACAAACCAAATAACATCAGTTAAAAAAACAATTTCATTAATTGCATCTTAAGTAGCTCCAGGATTACAAGGTTGCACAATTTAAAATGGACATCTGTCTCTGGTGTCACTATAAGGTTTTGTTCCTTCATGTGCAAGTCAACCCTTGGAGGTATATTAGCTGTCTAAATTTCTGACAGTTTGTTGATGTAGGATCAAGCAAATCCACCAATAGAATATTAGCGTCTCCTCTAAGGTAAAGGCAAAGTAATACATTTCTTTAGCCAACATCTTCCAGGCAAAGGTTTTTCTAACAGTGCTGCTGATGTTACAATGTAGCATCTGGTACAGAGAGAAGAGACATAAATAGAAACACTGAACAGGACTTGTGGCTTTACATGAAATGCAATTAAAGTGCTGATGCCTTAATGGCTTCAGTCTACTGCATGTGACATGGAAATACTCCAAATCCTGTTCAGTTCACTACAAAGACTTCCTTCTTTGACTTTGGCCTTTCAAACAGAAATACAATAATTATTTGAATTGAAAAATTAAAATGTTGATTAAATTTATTTCAAATGTTTTTCATTTTTAATTTATTTCTGCTAACAATAAACTTTTGCAACCACTGAAAAAAAGTCCAAACCAGGAAGAGTCATTATTCTTGCAGTTTTCCAACATTATTTTTTTTTTTTATATTTAATTCCTCAGGAAATGAGTGGGATTTGATCGTTTGAAGTACAGATAATCATCAAACTAACTTAATTTACTTTTCATGTTTATTTAACACCTATAAAAAGGTCGGTTAATGGACAATAATTGACAAGAGGTCTGTTCATTTTCTGTTTAGAAAATAACAATGTTGGGGTTTCACATAGAAATGATCAAGGTAACACTAAAATAAAAGTCATTTATAAAGAGAAGCAAAAAAGTAAGAACTTGTAGATGAACTGTAGAATATGCCCAAGTGGAAAAAGATGAAAAATGTCTCGATTAAATACCTAACAGAGTTCCTCTGAGTCTCAGAGGAAATAGAATGGACTAACCCTTTCCCATTTCGCCTCTCTATCCCTCCATTTGCCCACACCGGAGATATCATTTCATCACTCTACACTTAATTGTGTGGGCTGCCGGCAGAGTCTGATTCAGTGTTCCAGCAAACACAGGCAGGTGATTGAAGAGGAAGAGGAGCACAAAGGACAATGATGGAAACCGCATCACTTCATTTTTAACAGACAGACAGCTTGTAAGAGTGATTCCAAGTCCTTTGTGATGTGTTAACACAGCAGCAAATTCGTTGTCGATATAGTCTCTGCTCTCAATTCTAAAATAAAGCTGTCACTTTATGTTGCCGTCTTGCCATAGTTAATCTGAAAACCTTAAAAAAAACAAAGAAAATTGTTTGTTTTTCATCTTATTAATATGTCATGCGTCAGGTTTCCAACCAACCCGAAAACATTCTTTCATGTTTTGCTGAAACTAACCCTCAAATCCACCTCCATTCAAGTCCAAGAACGTCCCCACTAGCAGCAGGTCAAAAAGTAACCTTTGACCTCAGATTCATTTCTTTTTTCCCCAACTGTCCAACAGAGAAACACCTTTGGCTCCTTTCAGAGGACAAACCTTGTGTTTGAGATCCAGTTACAGTCCACTGTGACCACTGAAGACTAAGATGATCTGAAGACTTGCATCAGTCAGCTGTTTATCATCATGAACATCTACAGAGTTCCTCAGAGAGCTTGTTTCCATATAATGCATGGACGAAGATGCCTTTGACCTTTAGCCTCATCTCAGTAAGTGCCTTTTAAAAACATGGGGCCATTGAAAATCATGCTTTAGTAGTATTTGGACTGTAACCTCCAATCCAAATTGATTCTAGAACTTTGTGACAGGGAAAACATAAATAAGCAAAAATGGAAACCAAAAGTTGAAAGATATACCGTGTCCATACTAATATAAAAAAAAAGCTAAATAAAATGTATAAAAAAAAACATTAAATCATGAGCCCAAAAAGCTCCAAATTATCATGAATTTTGACAGCTCTAAAGACTGAAAAGAGTTTCATCAATTTGATACAGTTTTTAATATAAATAAAAGACTGAATAGATGAAAATTTGCATTTGTGGTTCCATAACTCTAATCAAAGAAAATAAGCAAAAATTATGTTGTGCCACAAAGAGTTTTGCACCTCTTCTCGCAATTTTTTGCATTTTAAGGAAATCAAAAAGTAAGAAAAATTAATAATAATAATAAAAACAATCCTTTGGCTCACCAGCAACTAAAAATTAAAAGAAAGAGAAACTCTGGTTTGTGTTGATGTACAGTCCCTTCACAATCTTATGTACATATTTGTAATATTTGAGGCACAAAAAATGTGAAGTTTCAGCTGTTTTTCCTAAAGGTTGCAATAGTTTTCAATAATATTTTCAACTAACGAAGTTGAAAATTTACCCAGAAAGCTGTTTTCGCCCCAATGAATTAAAATACAGTTTTATAACCTCACAACAACCAAATAAAATTATATTCTTTCTAAACAGTAATTTCGTTTTTAAATAGGATCCTTCGCATTTGTTTTAACGTGAATCAAACTCGCTGCTTGACACTTGCACAAAAGTGTGTTTATAAACCTGACGCTCCCATCACATGTGGGCGTGGCTACTGTACAAAGTTTTTCTTGCCCTCCTTATGAAAGACACGGAAGATGTTGAGAGATTCTGGGAAATTATTTTGAAGAGCTCCACAAAGCTGTCGGGAAACTACTCAGTGTGAAACCTGGTTCTACTTTAAAGAACAGAGAGCTGATATTCTTGTGATTGTAAATGTTTGTTGCACACCTGACCTTCTCTCACAGCACACTAGTGTGCAAACTGGTTGGTTGAAAAACACCGCCCTATCGCAACAGACTTTGAGGCCCCTTGAGTTAAAAACCACAATCTTGGGGGGGGTTCAGCCTCAAAAAGATGATAGTTTGATAGATTTCATGTTATTTGATTAGTACTAAAATTACAGTTTACACAAAATTTGTATACTTTTTATCATCACATGGTTCTTTAGAAACAACATGCAGGATCGCTTAGTGCAAGCAGGTCCTCGGCTCTCCCTTATGTGCGGTCAAAAGTTAACTGGTCGCCTAAACTCAACATGACTTATCCCCTTTTACCACCATAAGTCACGTCTGCACACATGGTTCTCTTCAAGTGTCAAGCATTCCTTGCTAACGACTCACTGGAGGTTAGCAGCAGTAATCTGTTTTCCATAACCACTGGGAGATGTAGAGTAGATACTAGGGCTGATCCTTAACCTGACATGTTTTTCCTGATCTAGACAAACAGAACTGGATTAACCTAAAATGAAGAAGAAAACCAAATATCTTGGACTAACTGTATTGAATCAGGTCTCAAAAATGGCAGACTATTACGATATGCACACACCAGGCATGTGATGCCTGTTCAAGAACACACTAAACTTGTGTTCTTGAATGCGCGTTTATCGCATGGTGTTAACACTGGAGAAGCAAGGAGGGACTTCTTTATCTTTTTCTTTTCTATTGTTTATCCATCTACAGCTGGAAGAGATTTGGTGTGAAATGCCGTAGCTGTGCACATCTCACGAATAATTCCAGCCGGGCAAAAAAAACCAAAATTGTTAATTTATCCTCTATGATCAATTTTCAAACGGTTTGTACTTCTATGAATTAAAGGGGAATTTATCTGTTTGTCACTACCAAATCCGAGTCTCTACCTGGTCAAACTTCAACCTGGTTTAACTTGCAACGCACGTTCAATACTTTAAACATAGCCTAATGTTAAACCATTACATTTGTTTGCCAGAATATGTGTGAATTCCAACAAAAACACAGAAGTTCATTGTGGACTATTTTCTGCATCGTTAATTAGGGAAATCACTCAGCAGATGAAGTCCAGTCGTGATGACAGCCTATTATTATGCTGCTGTGACACCAGTGATTAGCGAGTGCCAGTAAAACTGAAGAAAAGAAAAACATCCACTCCACTTTGCATCCTTTTAGGAACACCGTCAATCATTTTTCACTTGGGGTCACTGTGTTGAACCCTCTGGTAATTAGTCTGACTCATTTGGCCTTGACATAATGGTGCTCTGATCCAAACAAAACAAAACAATTGTAATCCATAGAACTTTATATGAAACTGTAAATAATATGCATAACTTCTATTGGTTTGTTCAAGACAGTCCTACATTATACTTACAGCATTTAATGAGTTGTGTTTATTTGCTTTTGTGCAAATTGAAACAGCGCAGACATTGAATGAATTGAATACCGGTAACTTTATTTACTTGTAGAAATGAAGGTTATTTACAAAAACATATTATAAATAGGTCAACAATGAGCATTCATAGTTTGTGAGATCCTAAAATTAATATTTGGTGTATGTCAGTCTTACAGCATTTTTTCCACTTTGCTAAACCTTTTGAAATAAATGTACATAGATGGACGGTGGCTGTGAAACCTCTGCTCTGCAAGTTTTTATTTTTATGTCTACTTTATAAAATATAACATGTACGTACACATATACCCAGTTCTGCTATCAGTTCACCAGCTGTCTGACACACACAAAAAAAGTGTGTGTCCAAAAAGATGAGCCCCTTAAACTCCAGCTTTTGACAGGGGAAACATTTAGTAAACAGTTGCTTTATGTTTTTAAAGGCTTCCATCTTCTGCAATGATTAATATTCTTGCACAGCCACTAGAACACAAAAAAACAATTATTTTTAAGTAATAAATTCAGAATTAAGATTAGGCACTATAGTCTGCTGCAGACACAAATTCTTACAGTAGTTCATTTAGTCGCAAATCTGTAATTTACTGTGTTAAGAAATGTAAACTTTATGTTTGAAGGAACTTACCTTAAATCCCAATTTTGTTCTATCCAATCAATAATCAATAAGAATGTAGCAGATTTATTGATGAGGAATGTTGGAATCAATGAATATATTTTTTGTGGAACCAGTATAAAACTTTTTATATGTCTTTAATATGTTGGTTTCTATTTCCTGGTTTTTGTGTGTATTTTTATATTTAGCAGTTTCTTTTTAGTTGGAATTTGTTATATTTCCATTTTGATGTTACTTTACTTCTTGTTCTGTTCAGCCCAGCTGTCAACTGATCACACCTGCTTTGAGTTAGTTACCATTAATGTTCCCTGGTAAGTCTAAATGACAATAACTACAGACGTTTTGGTTTTTCTAATGAAGCTTTGTCGCTGTTCAATGCGTTTTGGTCCATTGTTTTCTATCTTAAAGGTAGGTATTTGTTTATGCTCTTGATTTAGATTTCTGCATGTAGGCACTCTGCTTTGGTTGTAAAGTTACAAAAGGAGAAAGAGGAAAAAAACAGAAAATTGTTGAACTATTTAACAAAAACTATATAGTGAGGTCCCTTGGACTCCAACGCAATTTTGACACATTGTTATAATAATCTTTTTTTTCTTTAACAACAAAAGCCCGTCACTCAGTTGCCGAAGTAAAAACTGATAAATATGAACATTTTACGAAGACGATTTATGAATCTACTGTGTTCTGATGATGAAAACTTGGATAATTTTTTCAAAAGAATCCTTTTTTTTTCCAAATGACAAATCGTTTAAATTCAATACATTATGATCTATATTTTTCAATCTTGTGAGCATCAATGCACACTAGCTTTTCACAGGGACTTCCACGGCTCTGAGGTTTGGATCAGTAGATTTGGAAACCCGAACAAAATGGCTTAAATCCTAAACAGTGCACTAAATAGGGAGTAGTGAGGGAATTTGGACAAGACCTTAATGAGCCAGCGGTGTGTTAACAGGAAGCAGGAATGAACCAAACAGGAGGTCAAAATCAAACTGAAGTATCCTATATGCACAGATTTTATTAAAGACAATAAAGATACACAAAAATGACCTTTGAATTAGTTAAATCACAAAATGGCAATGCGTGCTACAGATTTTGTTGCTGCCAAATTAATTTGAGGAGTAAAATGCTATTGCATTTTGGGGCTCATGTGCTTCTGAAAGGTTCATGCCTTGTTTCCTCAAGTTCACAACTTTTTGTGTTTTTAAAAGTCTAATTTAGTCAAACCAAACTCTTCAGTTATTTAGCCTTAATGATTTTATTCTTGATGACAGCTATATGCAAAAACATAAAGCTGCAGACTTTCCCTTTTAGGATTCTTCTCATAGATACTTTAAATTAAAAACTTAAGTTTTGAATCCTGATTTCTGTTTTATTTGTGTATGGATTTGTTTAAATCAGACTATACATGTTTATTATTCTGCAGACATATTTATGCATTTTTAGGCACGATTACAGATTTTTTAAATGTTGCTTTAAATAATAGCTTTAAGAAAATATACGGTTCCCATATAAGAGCTTTACACAGCATATAGGACAAGATCTGAAGTTTTTTGCTCTCTCTACAATGAATACGGATGTCAATACACATATGGTAACATTATGTGGCTAAAGTACAATACATGCATGGCTATGTTTATGTCTGTAGTAATGTACATACAATAAATAGGTTTGTTACAAGATAATATGGCTTTAAAATTATTTCTTTTTCATGATAAGTATGTGTGAGCCTGTCATGCTGATAAGCTAGATTCACGTCGCTTTGGCTAATGATCTCCGTTGACTGTCCAACCAGCATTTGATGGGAAAAGGTTGAGTCCTTAAACAGGTTGCTGTCCCAACTCCAAAATAAAAGCACATATATGGATGGAGTTGAGGAGTTCAGCAGAAGAAAAGAAGGCAGTGGGTGCTTCTTCCATTTGTCCACAGATCCAGATGTCTTGAACCGCAAAGGCTTTATCCCCAAAAACTAAAACTAAACATACCAGGCACCTCCAAGAGACATTCAGAAAGACTAACGTTGCATGTGAATAATGTCACTTGAGGGGTATGCTCTGAAAGCAGGTCTGCTTCTTAGGTATCATTGATTTGAGCAGATTGAAAGGGTTGAAAACAGGCTTCTGATTGCTTTAAATAAGGGTCACAGTGGCTTTGCATAACTGAAGATAAGGAGATAATGCAGAGGATCAAGTTCAAGGGTTAGGAATTAGGTTTCTGCAACGATCTCTGTTCAAAGTCTGCCGGCACAGAATGGTTAGTTAAGTCATAAGATGAAGGCTAAAGGTTAAATAGAGTGGAAATTGGAATGATTCTGAAGTTTGAAGACTTTTTGTAAGATGGAGTTTGAACAGAAATGTAAAGGTGAGCGTTATAAGGCGAGGATTTTGTGGCACTTAGCCAAAAAGCGCACCTTACTTTGACTTGTAAAAAAAAAAGTGATTGATCAAGTTTTGAAAGTAGAGGTTTTCAAATGTGATTCAGGTTCAGGGGTTAAGTTTTTGCTCACAGTTCAGGTCACACAACAGAAGTGGCATTGGAATTTGCAACGGTTGGGCTGACTACCAGGCTCTGGGCGATGTCCTCGCGATTGATTTTGCGCAGCGCCGCGCACAAGGCGTCGATGCTGGCACAATCCTTCCTCGCCCAGTCCGAGAGCAACGCCCGGACAGGATGCTCTTCCTGCTGGAAAGTTGCAATCCGCTCACTCTCGTATCCCAAAAGGCCTGCCAGGTTGTACCAGTCGCTGTCTGGTATGTGGTTGCAGTTTTTGCCTTCACCGCCTCGGAAAAGAAGTGTTTCCAGCTTCTCTCTGGCGATGAGAGGAAGGAGTAAACAAGGCTCTTCATCCATGGAGACAACTGTGAGAAAAAAAAAGAGATCATCCATTTCAATTACACAATATTTGTTCATATATCTCACACTGTAACAGTAGAGCCTTTGTATCTATTTTTGTAGATTTCTCACTTGACTATTTAAAATATTGAAAAACTGGCAAAAGACAAATTTAACATCTTCATGCAGTATTCATGCTGTATGTCTGTAATTTGCAATGTATACTTTTAAATTCAGGACTGTGCTTAATTTAGCATCAACTTGATCATAAAAAGCATTGACAAACATTTTTTCTGGAAATACAATCAGGCATGAAGGGGTTAAAAGCATTTAAAGTCCCACTCCGATCATTTTTGACCTTTTGTAAAAGTGTTCCCAGTGTTCTTTTCATTATGGTCATGCCTTTTAAGCCAAAAAAAAAAACAAAAAAAAACAGTGTTGTTTTCTGGAAGATAATTTTTGGAGAATGGCAGGAGTTCAATTGAAATTAATCAAGGAGCAACACCGCCCCCAATCCTCTCTTTATTACTGAGAGCTATCTGTTTACACGCTCTCTTACTAGCTTACAGCCCCTCAAACCCCAACCTATCATTAGTGGTGCAACTTAAATGCCGAGCAATACTGGAGCTATCCAGTCGTACAGTTTTGAGCCAGATGCCTGCTCGGACAGGGAAAACGAGAACATAGAACATATTTGTCTACAAACGGATGCATCAGAACGGAGCGGAGCAGAAAGCTTGTGGCGTAGCCAGTGTATTATCTATGCCACTAATACGCTCTTTTTAAATGGCATTTTTTTTCCCGTCTGCTCCGCTAAAAAGCGGTCAACATTCTGGCATAGTTTCTTAAGAAACTGCTCTTCCACAGAGTATTTATAGTTATTTTTAGAAATATTGTGGTAGGATAAATGTGATTTATATTGCTCTTTAGATGTGTTCTAAAAATGAACGAAAGCAGAATGGAAAGCAGCACGTGGACATCCCCACACCTGAGGACAATGAGGACAGATGTCTCCATAAGAAAAGGATGAAAAATACACTCCTGGACCAGGTAATTACAAAATCCAGTTGCACAGAGTTTCAGCTTGTCTGTGATCTTTATGAATGTAACTGTTTAAACACAGTGAATAGAGGTAAATGCTGCTCTTTTCTAAATTAATTTCTTTTTTTCTAAACTAGGTGATGAAATCAGCAGCAGTGAGTGGACAGACGATGGGAGAGGCAGTGATCAAGACTTTGATGACACACATCATGAACATTGCAACCCATTCGTGCTGAAGCTGCAGGAGGGAAACCAGCAGCTCCTTCAGCGGTTTGAGAGGAAGAACCACTGAGGTACAGCCAAACATAATTACTGCACGGGAAGTCCACACAGATGCTGAGGGACACTGATGAGTGGTGGTAAACGAGCGTCAGCGCTGAAGAGCCAGACTCAAATGTGGAGAACGCAACATTCATGTGTGCCCACACAAATACAACAACTGCTTTTCACAGCTGGACTGAACCAATGCACACTTTCTGCATTGAAAGGACAATTCTACTGAGCTTTGTGTTTGTGATTTCTGCATTTATGGTAGTGCATTTGTTCTGTCAGTTACAGCTACATGTGTTTTTCTGAATCATCTGGCAGATGCTGCTTATTGCAGATTTGAGAAAAACTTAAAATTCTATCAATTTTATGTGCTATTGTCAAATTTACAATCTCAGCTTTATTTAGCATTTACTTGAATACAAAACCCATTGTTCATAATTGAAGGAAAATTCAGGTGTCAAGGAGTAAAGAAAACATCAATACAAGTGTCTATAATAGCACCTCAGCTAAAATAACTGCTGTTTTCTTATTGATATCAATAATAAAACTGATTGAAAAATGTGTTTTTTTGTAATGGCCAAAGATTTCTGTCCCCCTCCCACCACCCCATTTAAAATGTGCTAGCTCCACCACTGTGATCATCAGAGAAAAGCTACAAGATCACATTAAAAACACCAAAACACAATTTTCATCAGAGCGGGTATTTATTATACTTGAGCTACGTCCAGCATATTTAACTTTTTTTATCTGCATGTTGTAATTTTGATAAGTCAAGAAAATGTTGGACTTAATCAAAACAGAAGTGGCAAGAAGTTTGGAAAAAAAAACAGTTTTTTAGTATAAATGTACTTCACGCAGAAGCTGTTAAGAAAAAGGAGAATACTTTGAAATTTATGAACTAACATGTAGTTATGTGAGGATTGTGCAGTTTAGTTGTCCCCCAGTCGGTCACATCAGGTGTAGGTTGCCAATCATCCACAGCTGTTTTTATGTCAGTTCATTGTCCTCAGTGTGTACAAGCATCTGGATTTTGGTTCTTTCTTGCTTTGTCACTCTTTTGATGCTCCATGGGTTTTGTTATGTTCAAGCATATTTACAAAATGCTAATGCTTCTGCCGCCAAACTTGTTACTGTTTAATGCATATTGGGTCCAACGCCACAAGTTAGTGAAAAGTGAAACCCAAAGCCCTGAAAACTGCCAGAGTCAATTTAATAGAGCCGTTTGCAGTCTTGACAGACTCAATGTAAGAAACAAGTAACAAACATGAACAAAAACTTTAGTTTTTAACTACCCTTTAAACTTGAGACATTTCAAGGCGGTTTAATTGAATACAAAGCAATCAAAGTGCCCATATTTTGCTAAAGGCCTGTACATTTTGTTTTTGAGACTGTGGAAATTTCAAATTAAAAGAAGCATGAGACAATTCAAAGAGCTGTCAGCTGTTCGGTCACTTTTTTCCAGCTTCAAATTAGTACTTTTTTTATTGATATTAAGTGTGTTCAAAGGGCTTCAGGCAGTGTGCTCTTAAACTGTTAAAAAAAAGATTTTTAATTAACCAATAAAAAAATGCTAGAACTAACAACTATTACTTTGTAGACTTCTTGAAATATTTTAACTCTTGACTTTTAGATATTTTTTGTTACACAGTACTATAAAATGTACATTTCAAAAAGCATGTAAATCTTAAAAAATTGCTAGGATGTTAGTCCCAAAATAGTGGTCTTGTCATTTTTAATCATCAGACTAATTTACTGTATGTTATAACAGGTCAGCGCTGCCTCAGGGTAAGGAAGGCCATCCAATGTCTACATGAGGAAAAGTGTTTTTTTGTTAGTTTTTTAATGACAGTAAAGGATGAACATGTACAAGCACGTGAGAAAACAGACATGCAAACTTGTTCGGCCACTTCATAGTTAGAGAATTCCATGCAAGTGAAACTTTGTTTAAACTTTTTTCACACCCATAGGCTCAAAGCATAAAGAATTGAGAAATGAAAGCTTTCATGTGTTCCTGATGATGGGACTGAATAGTCGGTGCACCTGTGTGTGTCTGAGTCTGGCCTTGTTGCTCCTGCAGGCTTTGGCTGTCCACAGAGATGCCACTGTCACTGTGCAGCTTCTCCCCTTCAGGTGATGGTGTCTGGTTCTGGTTGGTCGTGCTGTTGTTGGCTCCCTGCTTGTTCTGCTTGCAGCTATTCCACCTGCACAAAAAAAAAAAAAAAAATCAGGAAATTCATCAAATCCAACTAAATTTTTAATTAGGTCCAGTGTTACAACAAACACCATCATTTGATCCAACAAAAATTTGGATTTTATTAGTAGATTGACTAAAAATTATTTTAAATTTGCTGGAAACGTGTCAATATGTTCCATACTTGAAAGGGTTTATGGTCATGGGAAACTCTTTTCTGCCATATCTCACCACACAGGGAATGTACCAACAGGCAGACCAAAGGTTATCTATTAAGCAGCCTTCAGCCCATTTCAGTGAAGGTTGTATGACGTGTGCTAAAGAATACATGTGACATTAATTAAATAAATTTATTACAAGGTGAACGAGCTAAGCTGAGTTCTGAAGAAACTTCACTGATTCCACCCAAGGTGAAAAACATCTGTTTTCATTTGTTTGTACCAGTAAAAACTGGAGATGCGCACATCAACAACAATATACAGGAAAGAACGCTAAATATAATGAGGAATAAAATAATAGTTTGGTATTAGAAATTCTGTATAACTCAAATAACCAATAATTTAGTGAATTAGTCAAAATACTATTGTTGAGTTAATTATGAATTCAGTTTCCATTTTCTCTGCGTTAAGAAAAATATCAAATTACTTTGCAACTTAGGTAAATTGTTTTCTAGATTTTTTATCAAATCATGTCTTTTGCGATTTCATAATTAATGACTAAATGCAAAATTTTATCCCTTGTAAAGACATTACCCATCCTCCAAAAAGCTGAATACAACCGTCTTAAACACCTTTACAAGGAGTTGGTCTTGAACCTAAATATAAGAATCCTAAATCCTATCCTAACTCAAGTATTACGTTTTAAACTCCTAAATCAAAAGTCTGAATTTGTAAATTATTCGATAAATGCAAAAGATGGATTGCTGTAAACCCCTTTTGGGAAACCAATTCTTTTTCTGTGAAAAAGGACCTTTTTGTGAACTATTGTTTCCCTTTCGGCTTTTCCCATCAGGGGTTGCCACTGCAAACGAGTTGCAGGGTAAACTTGGCAATGTTTTACGCTGGATGCCCTTCCTGATGCAACCCTCACAAAGCAACTGGGCTTGGGACCGGCACAGAGGTAGAGAAAGGGAACAGGGAGCAGCCCGGAGTCGAACCCTGGTTTCACGGACGGAAGGCACCGCAATCCAGCACGAGCTAAACCGGCTCCCTTTTTTGTGAACTATTGACGTAGTCATAAATATTGGAGTTGAACTGTATAAGAAACAGTTGTGGTTGTGTTCTCTTTGCCAAGAACAGCTAAGTAACCAACAGTTCAGTGCTATCATGCCAGATCCATTAGACAATCAATACGGTGATAAAACTAAGGTGTAACTGAGATGAAATCTGTCAGAATTTCCTTTGGGGATTAACAGGGAAAACTCTGTGGAGAGGCCTCTTAAACAGCTGCTGAAAAAGCTGCTTCAGCGTCTCGCCTCGACTTTGGATCCATTCTAAATGTACAAACTTACAAACTGCAATTTACTATAAATCGTTTAAGCATGTTACTCACCAAGTAGTTAGAGTGGATGTAAGGGAAAAATCCTGCAAAAGATCAATTCTCTGTGACAGTAAATTACAAATACATCCTAAATACTGAACATTGGTTTAATTTATGTCCATAACCCCATTTTTTGGCCTAATTTTTCAACAAATTAAAAACTAAATCTTATAAGTTGATCCTAGAGCAAACATCTGCTAGGGGTTTTGAAAAGTCTATTTATTTTTATTTTTTCAGAAAAGATAGCAAAAGAATTGAAATTTTGTCACTTTCCCCTGCGTTACATACATATGTCAATGTACACTATCATTCACAGCCTGTGTGTCTAAAACAGCAGACCATGTAAAGTTCTTCGCTTAGCTTACTGAGTGACTGTTACCTCTTAAAGATGATGAAGGCCACCAGACCAACAACAACCGCTGCCAGGATCGAGCAGTAGATGGGGATTAGCTTGTCGTTCAGTCCTTTTCTCAGCAGGGATTCCCCAAAAGTGCTGGTGGTGGTGGTGATGGTAGTACTGGTGGTACTGGTGGTACTGGCAGTGTTGGCGATGATGCTGTCAGTGGGGAACTCTGATGGGAGGTAATCCAGTAAGCCATCCTCAGTTGGGCTTGGTGAGTAAGATGGGTCAAAAGTGTCTGACCCTTGGAAGTCGAAGCAGTAAAGAAGACAGGTGTGTACAGTTAGAATACTCTTAACCAGTAAATAAAAATCTTACACAGGTCTGAACTTAGTATTTATTGTGTACTATTTACTTGCTGAACCCAATAACCCATTTTTTCTTTTTAAATCTCCACTTGCTACTTATGACCTCCTCAGGGCTTTGATCAGCTTCATGTCACAACATGTTCCGAGTCTTGTATCACTGCCTTGTATCTCAGCACTATGCATGTAATTATTTATACAGTGAAAGCTTCCCTCAGGCATGACATCAATAGCTACATTGACACTCAGTTCAAAGTGAAGATGACAACAATACAAATGCACAAAAACAGAAAAGGGCTGTTTTACTAGACTAGTCAAGACTCAGATTTTGTGACTTAAGGCATTAGACAACAAACATGGACAGGGTAATGTAGTTTTTCTGCAGTGGGATGTCGTTCATTACCAATACAATTATGCATTTCATAACAAACTAAGTGAATTTGACTTGTTTGTTTAATTATATGTTTTATTGTATATCCTAGCACTCCTTTCTGTTTCTTAAGATACATACACTATATTGTATGGTGAAATCTTCACTATATAATTTGAAAGTCCCACTCATCTTTTGAGCTATTTTCAAAGTGTTCCCAGTGGTCTTTTAGTTATGATTATGCTATAGTAGTATAAGTACAAGTATAGTATAGTATAGTGGTAAAAGTAATTATCTAGGACATAGATTCTGCAGAGCAGCAGAGATTCATTAGATATTCACCTTTGAGTTGTGGACATAGAACAACACCACCCCCTCTTCCCCTCTCTGTTACTGAGAGCTCTCTGTTTACACGCTTTCCCGTTAGCTTAGAGCCTCTCAAACCCCCAACCTAACCTCAGCGGTGCGGCACAATTGGCGAGCACTATTGGAGCTATCCAGCCAGACAGTTTTGAGCCAGATGCCAGCTCAGACGAGTTAAAACAAAGACACACATGGATCTATTCGTCTACGAGCGGATGCATCAGAATGAAGCAGAGCAGGAAGCTTGTGGCCCACCCATTGCATTTTTTGAATAACAAACACAATCTTTTTTTAAATTGCATTTTTTTCATCTGCCCCTTATTCACGATTTGAATAAAGAAATACTTAGAAATGGAATTTTGAGCTTACATTTCTAAATATATGTCCTCCATCATTATCAAAAAAAAAGCTGCAAGAACATGTTAAGAACACAAAAACACAATTTTTATCAGAGTGGTTCTTTAATATTCAGTTTTAATAAAAGGTAATTCTAATACGTTTTATTTGATGGGAGTGTAATTGCTATGGAGCTAATTTAAGGCACCAGTTGACATTTTAAAGTCAAAATGTGAAATATTTTTTGTGATCGTACCTTAAAAGTAGTGTAAAAAATTTAGTTTTGGGTAAAAGTTAGTACATGAGCTTAAAAAAAAGGTAAAATATAATTAAATGTTATTGTAGACAAATAAACTTAATTTTCCTGAATATGAAGTTGAGTTTGTTATTTCCAGTTTTGAAATAAATTGTGAATATAAGTCAGGAAAGCTAGATAGATGGATTTTTTTTAAAGGGAAAGTTACAGGAGGGGTTGCTAATTTCACTAGTAGTAGCAAGGAAGTTACAAAGCTGGCATCAGCAGAAACATGGGCAGAAAATGAAACAAACTTGTAAACACGTTTGTTGATTTGATTTATCAAACAATGCCATCATCATTATTTATCATTATTTCATTTATCTTTTAATTTAACTGAAGTCTATCTTTTGTTTGTTCTATGATGCTACTTGGATTTTCTAGTTAGTTGAGAAATGCAACACAAAGAGGCCTCTGATGAATCACTGGAACATATCAAGTTGCGTCCTGCCGTCTTCAATGGGCAGCAAGATAGACAAACACGGATAAATGCGTACCACTATCGCCGTCATCACTATAGCTTGTCTGCCTCTCCTCACATTTCCTTTGCCCACCAACACACACACAAACACGAAATGAGACACCACTCAATGACAGAAATCTTCTTTGTCCAGCACAAATATCCCCTCCCTTGATGGTTTGACTTCCTCCCCTTTTTCACCTCTGCCTGCAACTATCCTCCATTTGCTGATTGTTTGAGCAAGTTTTTTCCCCATTAATTTATTTAGTTTTGTCCTGTGTCAAAGCTAACCGGTTCTACTATATGAGATTTGTTTCATCTCTTCCACTTCTTCTTTGCGTAATTACCCTTTGAATGCCATCACTGCAAAGAAGAGTGGGTTCCAAGTTCCTCTGCTGAACTACTGACCTCTCGGTATGTGTTCTGCTTCACAGGGGACTGAAGGCCAGGATTTAGCCAGCACTGCTATGGAGGTGCAGGTAGAATATTGGGGGGTGAGACTTTGGGGTGCCTATCTATCTATCTATCTATCTATCTATCTATCTATCTATCTATCTATCTATCTATCTATCTATCTATCTATCTATCTATCTATCTATCTATCTATCTATCTATCTATCTATCTATCTATCTATCTATCTATCTATCTATCTATCTATCTATCTATCTATCTATCTATCTATCTATCTATCTATCTATCTATCTATCTATCTATCTATCTATCTATCTATCTATCTATCTATCTATCTATCTCCTAAAATGATTAGAAAACCATGCTATCATCACATCAGTTCATCTATCTATTCATCTGTCTATATTTGTCCATCTGTCCATCCAGTGTTACGTTTTTTGTCTTTCATGTTATTTTTACTTATTTAGATATTTTTGGTTGTTTTGCTTCTTTGTTTGTTTGTGTGTGTGTTTGTAGGGGGTTGGTAAGTTTTATTTTTTGGTTAATTTTGGATTGCCCTCTCTTGCCCATGACACTTTTGAGACTGACCTTTATTTCTTTACTCAGCTGTTGCTGGACTCTGCTTAAGAAATGAAATAACATGGATTCTGCACCCATGCGAGATGTGGGACTATGCTAACACGTGTGAAACTGAAACTTTGATCTGAGATCAAACTTGCCTTTCAAAGTCAGATGGATTGCAAGTCATTATGGCACAGTGGTCTTTAACATAATGCTGCTTCCCAACAATAGCCATTATGAGCTGTGCTTGGTCAGGTCTTTCTTTTCTTTTGTAGGTTTTCATGTGAGTAAAGACAACCTTCCCACGCTCATTCAGGAGACTCCAGCGTAGTTATGAAAGTCATTAAAGTTTTAAAAAAGAAAAACATGTTTTGAAATGACCAGTTCTGTCTCTTAAAGGCTTCCATTTCAAGAGCACGACCGTTTTCAAGTAATTCCTGATTGGCAGCTAAATCAAAGAACAAAATTGTAATCCTAGCTTTGTCTGATAAAGGTCTTGTGACAGGAAATTCAGGCCTAATAACAATAACAGTGTAATAATAACAGAGAGGTGGGTTGGTGCTCTGTGCTTAAGTGTCTGCAGCGGGATGTGAGTGTAACTTTTATTTTTTGCCACACCTGAACTTGTAATTTCTGGCTCTTCCAAACCTTTCTAACCAGGTGTTGACATTTTGATAACATGTACTTTAAAGGATGACTTTAGAATTAAGCTATATGAAATAAGAAGCCTGTTTTTTTACCTGCTGCTGCCACTACCTGCCCAACAAACCTGAAATGCAATTACCACACATGCCTTAAAATAACAGTGGTGAGCAAGTGAAATACCGTGCAAAGGAATACATTACAAACTTTCTTTACCCTGTTTTGTTGATCTGCTTTGACTTATTAACGTTTCTCAGATCACTACCAGCATGAACCTGCTTGCCTGTTCACGCTCAAAATACAGCTACACCTTCATATTTGTGTATGTATGTGGACTGGAGCATGGGATGCACACATTTTAGTTTGTTTGTGTGAGTGCCTCTTCTGTTACTGAACGCGATCAACAATGGTAGAGGTCAACCAGAGAAACCCGAGAGTGCAGAGGAGTAACTTCATCGCTTTTATCGACCAAGATGCATTCTCAGCATCTGCTCTCCCTATTCCACTCTCAGAAGCTTTCTGAACTTCTCCGTGTTCTAAAGCTCTGCTTGTTCTCCTGACTCTCATTATTTGTTGGCTGAATGCAGATCGTTCTTTTCAGGAAGACACTTTGCAAACATTGTTGTTGACGTCAATAAACATACTAATATGCACATTAGTAGTAACATAAAATTACATAATCAAAAACTGAATGGAATATCACAAAATATAATCTAAAACCCTTCTGGTGTAGTGGTAGGGACTCTTGCCTCACATTGAGAAGCCTCAAATCCCGGCTGGGTCCAATACTTTGTAAGTTCTCCCTGTCCATTGTGGGTTTTCTTTGGGCAATCTGTCTTCTCCCCACAGTCTAAAAACATGCTTCTTCGGTTAAATGGAGACTCTTATTGTCACTTAAGTGTGAATATCTGTAGTTTGTGTCTCTGTGTGGCTCTGTGACGTACTGGTAAATTGTCCCAGGTGTATCCACCTTCGCCTGACAGTACCCGAATAAGTTTCAGCAATCTTGTGACCCTTGTGACTTTGAATCTATGAATTGGCGACTCCTATCTAAGGCAATGCAAGAGAGCCTACACTAAAAAGTGCAGTAATTAACTTTAATACATATGTAGCAGATCCAAATACATAACCACAAATAAAAGGTTGGACTTTTAAGGAACACTTCCCTATACTTTATTTCACAATGACAGTACTTCAGCTAAATTTATCAATAGACTGAAAGAATAAGTAAACCATAACTTTGTGTTTACCCTTGACGTCCCTGTCATCTACATAGTAAAGAGTCAGAAATATTTCCGAAGGAATGTTGGGCAAATTCCTAAAGGTTGGCAAGCAACTATAGAGAAACTATACCGGTACTTGTTTGGCATGTTTGAAAATGATGTGCTTGACATTAAAACTTCCGGCACCCTTACAATGCTCATTCTGTGTGGATCAGAGATCAAGAAGATTTTAGACAGAAGGTCAACTGTGGCCACATAGACCTAACTCAGTTGAGATGTTGGTCAGTAGGTGATATGAGCCCAAGCCATGAGCCATACAATGGACGACTGTGCTTTGTAAAGATTTTGGATTGTTGAGTCAGACCAGGGTCAGAGGTCGATTACTGTCACTATTCGGCCACGCTCTGGTTCAGGAATGTAGAAGACAGCTTGACCTTTTGTATTTTTTAAAACATTTCAACAATTTGTCTATAAATCTCCACAGAATTTTAGGGTGGAGATGTAGAGCTGTCACCTCTGACTGGAAAAGTGCAAGTTTGGTTCCCGTTCTGCCCGCCCAGCTGACAAAGTGTCCTTGGGCAAGATATTGAACCCCACATTGCTTCTGGTGGTCAAAGAATGGCACCAGTATTAGTCAGCGGATCTGCCACTAGTGTGTTAATGTGTGTGGATAAATGGGACTGTGACTGTAAAGCCCTTGGGTCTTCTAATTAGGTACTAAAGTGCTTAAAAAATGATATCTTATCTTTCTCACTAGATTTGGGTATTTATAAAAAATAAATTCATTTTCAAACCAAAGACTTGATGCACTTGCAGCTGTATGTCCAAATCTGGCAATAAAAAGTTCAATTTGTTTGAGTCACATCCATCAAGGTTTTTGATTATACAACAAGCATTTGCTTTCTGTTCAGCAATGCATAAACTTCTAAATCATAATTGTCACATATAAACTCTTTTCAGTCAAGTTCACGGTTGTCTTAAAAGTCTTAATGTTCCGTATCAACACACAAAAACTCGATTTATGGATCCTCTGCTAAGCAAAATGCTCATGCAATCTATGACTACAACTTAATCCTTCACTAAAATGCTTATAGATAATTTAAGTCAGCGCATTTTTGTTTCACACATTCTATTTTGCGTTTTCAATCTTTTCATGTATGAATTTTTGTTGAATGTCCGAAATTCTTGTTTTTTTGTTTCCTCATTTCTGTGTTCAAGCAGTCAAGGCAGAGGTGCTGTGCATGATGCCAGCACATAATCCCATTTTTAGATTTCCAGAATCTAGCCTCCAATTTTGAAGGTCAGCCAGACTTAGGAAGGACACAGTTCCCCCACCTATTGAGTCAATGACAAAATGAACGTGGCCCTGTCACTCCTTCCTTCAAACCTGCATCATCGTAATTTTATCGATTTCAGTCTGCTCCAGGGAGAATCAGTTTGTATTTCTGCGTCTCATTGTCAGCCAGTTCTTTTGAACCTTCTTGTGGTGTTTGTGCATGCATAGTACAAACTGTATGCTTCCAATCCCAACTGTTTCTCTTGAGTTAGAGTCTGAGTATGGTTCTTTGGTTGACTGGTTACAAACATGGGTTCTGTCAGAACCGGATACATTCTTAAGCAAAAACAGATTTATAGAAGAAACTTTGCCCTGAGACACCTCCTATTCTGTCAAACCCAAGAAAGGCTCAAGTGGTACATTGTAGGCAGCCTAATTTCAGGACAGAAATCAGAAGAAAATGTACGTGGCTAGCCAAAAACAATCCTTATATATGGACCAAGGGCGTCTAAAGCAGTTTGAAGAGTTTGCGATGTTGCACTGACTTGTTCCTAAACCCTTTAGCGTTTGGAACTGTTTGCAGAACACCTGGGCAACACAGCTACAATCAATCTACATTTATACTTTACTCAAATTCACAATGTTGCGGGGGTAGACATTGTAACACAGGCATGTCCAAAGTCTGGCCCATGAGCCAAATGCAACCCGCATTCAATTTTCTACTGTTCCTGTCATTATATCAATAATATGCGGCACCCAGCTCTTTCTAAAAACTGCTTCTGCGATGTCTTGATTGTGATTGGCTAAATTAAAAAAAAAGGTAACATGGTCACAGAACCCTTCAGTGACACTTTCTAGTTTATTTCTAAAATGTCGACTGTAGACAAAATTAAAAAATTTGTTTCTCTGATTAAAATACTTCTAAATAAGATAACTATTTGTGTTATTTTCCTGTTCAAAGGATTTACATTTAGAAACCCAGATTTAATGTTGACAATTATTTCATTTTATTTTTGGTCTTCAAATACAAAATTCACAGTAATTTCGGTAAAAAAATGTACATAGATGTATTTCTGTTCTATGTGAAAAAAATGAAAAGTGTCTTAATGTAAAAAAAACATTTATTAAATAGTCCAGTTGCATTTGTTGTTATTATAAGGGGTTCAAAGAATTCAAGCTGACTGAAAATCTGGCGCTTTTTGCAAACCGTTTGGACAGCCCTGGTGTAACAAAATGTGGGCCAGAATCCATATGAACATGGACCACAACAGAATCTATAACTGCATAAAGACAAACAACAGGTGTGCTATTTTCTCCAACCAAGTGCTTTAAACTCCTAACCAAAGCAATTTCATAAATGACAGCAAGAAGAGCAGTGAGGCGACTTCAGGAAATGCTTTGTTTTGGCCGGACATCAGTACTGAGGTCTCCAATATGGAAGTCAATGAGCAACAACCTCCACACCTTATTGAAATCCTTATAAGAATTGTCAAATGAAACACAGTGCTTCACATTAAAACAAGCTTTTTTTTGAACAATTTTTAAATAAATGTGTTGAGTTAAAAGCAGCTAATCGATGTAAAAGCTTGTTGCGTGTTTTTTTTTTTTTAATTAAAACTTCTTGGGGTTTATTTTAACTGAAGAATGCAGTAGATGGAACGTAAATGGTATGTTCCATAAATTTTAATTAACTTCACTGTCCTCTGTTGTTTTGACCCATGACAGGACTTGGAGGATTATACCATGTTGTTCACTGCACGACCCCGGGGGAAGCTCCTTCTGCTTGATCTGCCCCCCCTCTTCACATGCAATTGATCTTCAGCCTTTGACCTTGCTCACCAACCCTCAGCAGAGCAGAAGTCACATCTCTGTGGGTCTGTTTGGTTTTTTTAATGGAAAATTTCAGTCTTTTTTTTGCCATCTTCCCTTGACTTTATATTTATTATCCCATAGGTCCGTAACCTCAGCTTTAAACCGTTGATCTAGTTTTCTCAGCTTTTCTAATGGCAACCTCATTAAAAAATGTTATTTCACCTTTAGTTAAACTAGTCGGTAATGTCTCAAGTTACAGCTTAGTTTTTATGAGCAACCGCCCTCTCTGTCTGCCTCCTCAGTCCCTCCACCTTCCTGCCAGCATTAGGCCTGTGTCGCCTTAGCATTAATGGATATGGACGTCTGGCAGTAGGACAGATTTGGAAGGACTGATAACGGCGGTGCTTTGGTAAAAAGATTACATTAGAAATAAAAGGCGGATGATTGGGTTAGAGAGAGGAACAACATCTGACAATGAGGCCGATACAGAGCGGGCTGTAAGTCATCACGACATTAGAATCGCTACAAATTCACATTGATAATGATGTATTCTTAGTTATCAGGAGGATGCATTAGCATCAGAGTTCTTGTCCATATGTCTTGATTTCAGATTAATATTTTTGCCAAACACTGCTGTTCCTTCTCAAAGAATTACGCAGAATTAAGCTTTAACAGCATCATCTTTACTGGAGGCTTTTAAAATGTTTTAGTTTCAACCACATGGTTCAAAATAAACCAATATTAACTATGAATCGTATCGTCAACCACAAATTGGCATATGACTTGGACTGTTGTTAAAATGAATCGTTAGACCCCTATCTAACTGCATGAAATATTTGTCCATTTTCAAGTGAACCCTGTTTTAAGTTGTTTCCACAATATGAAGGGTGGTTTAGCAGATGAAAAAGTGGGAGTGTAAAAATAATGCATTTTCAAATAGAAAGTCATCTGGATTTAGTTTTTTAAGTTGAGAATGTTTCGCCTCTCATCCAAGCAGGTTAAGTAAGGGTAGAGAAGAACTGATGCACCAGTCCAGCTGAAGACAAATGCTGCAACTAGCTACGGCTAAAAGCATTATGCAATGGCCATGGGACTGCTGTTCGTAGTTTGTCTGTTTTTATATATGCCTTTATTAGACATTGATCACATAGTCAGTCTATTATATTTCTTTACTCACATCCCTGTTTTAGTGCAACCTGTTGATGATAATTACATATAAAAACCAATGACGGAGTACATCTAACCCAATTAATGGTTCAGAAAAATAACTCATTGATGTGGGTAAGAAAGAAACTATAAATTGGGTTGAAATAAGACCACTATAAGCCAGAATATTAGTATTGCTCCAAAAATTAACCCAGAATATAAACCCAACTTGAAAAACCCAAAAATTGGCTTTAAGAAATAAGTTTTTAGAGTCTATTTTAAATATTGTTTGAAACAGTTATACAGCTTAACTGAGGGGATTTCTTTTTCTGAAATTGAAACTTACTTATTTATCTTGCAAAAACACACTCATTCATTCATCTTCTTTACCGTTTATTCCCTTTCGGGGTCACGGGGTTGCCGGAGCCTATCCCGGCCACTTGGGCGTAGGCAAGGGATGCCCTGGACTGGTCGCCAGTCTGTCGCAGGGTAGAATATCCTCAATCACACATCCATTCGCTCTCACACTCACACCTATGGACAATTTAGAGTTGCCAATCAACCTATGAAGCATGTTTTTGGACGGTGGGAGGAAGCCGGAGATCCTGGAGAAAACCCACGCATGCACGGGGAGAACATGCAAAAGCACATTTTTTCAAATTTAACATTAGTGGAAACACTTAAAATTTTTGTTTTTTTTTAATTATGAAAATAAACCCACTCCATCATTGCATCTTTAGTTTGTTGTTAGTTTTTTCACATATGTAGCTGGATTTTTTTTAACACAAAGGGGTTCTTGTATTCCCTTCTGTGAATTCCAGATCATTTAAAGTACTGAGCGGCTGATCAACAGATGCCTTTTATTGTCACCTCACAAAAGAGTTGATTTAATCAGCAAAGCATCACATCGTTGGCATGAGTGGTGACTGCAGTTATTAGGAATTCCTGATTTGGAGTTTGATACCCATAGGGTGCAATGGTATAAAAGAAATTCAGAGCCCCATTCAGAGATCTGACCTTCTTGTAAACCCTCAATATTGAAAAAGACTGTGGCCTTTGTCTCTTGTGGCGGGATGAGTCTGTAAGGACAGTGGGGCAAGCGTCAGCGCGGCATTTAGCTTGACGGGGAACAATGCCTATGGTGTTAGATGGATGTGAAGTAATTATATGGCTAAAAAAGTGGATGTCCAGTTTTTTGTGCTTTTTGGGCAAAGAGCATGTGCTCACGAATAATTCATCTTGACCCGAAGCTCTTAACCCAGTGAATCATTTTGAAAGTTCATGGTACATTTTCTGAGTGTTTGGATAAGGCTACCCCACATAAACTCTTACAAATAAACAGAATAGATTTGCCGGAGGTAGATATGAATTTCCTAAACTGTATTTCTTTTCTAAAATAATTTAAAGATATTATTATAGTATTATGATGTTATTATTATACAAAGACAGCAACAAAGTAAGCTTACCATTACAAACTGTGTCACTGATAGGGGTGCAATCCTTTAACACGCCTTCTTCCTCACAGGTGTTGCAGGGCATGCAGGGGTCCCGCAAACTTTCCTGATCCGAGAAGCTGCCCATTTCGCAAACTTCGCAAATTGTGTCACGGTAAGGGCCGCAGTTTACTAACACCCCTTGGGCTTTGGGGCACCGAGTGCATTGCACACAGTTCCCTGTGGGTCTATGCATGAAGAAACCGTAGTCACACACGCAGATAGCATCGTTGGAGTCAGTGCAGGGGGTTTCCATGCGGAGCAATCCTGTGCATTTTGTGCAGTTCTGACATTTCTCTGTGTGGCTGGATTGGGATGAGAAGGTTTCACCTGTAAAAAGACAGAAGAGAGATCGCAATTTACTTTTTGTTGACAACATTCAAATCAGTTGAATATATATAGATGTACACCCTTTCAATGTTATCCTCCTACCAGCATTGCAAAGTTGTTCTATTTGAGGACACTTCTAAATCTGAATATCTCCCGACATTTGCGAACTACTGAATTAAGTCTTTTTGGTATCTACAGAGGACATTTGGGACTTTTCAATGATACCAAATGTGAAGGGCTTAGGTTCTGGGAACTGTAGTTTTTGTGGTAGATTAAAAAAACTGACTGGACACATTTTTAGTAGGCAGGAGGTGATACTGGCTTAAATCATTTATCCATAAAACAAAACATTTTAATGTTGTTGAATTTTATCTTCTGTGAACTTATCTGAGAAAAAAAAAGCTCTTCCGTTCTCACACCGAAATTAAATGGATAAAAATATGACTCATTCTAACAATGTTTTATTTTATCAGTCAGAAGAAATTCATATTCTTCCAGGTTGAACTCTCCAGTATGAATTAGGTTGCCAACTGAAAATGAATCTTTTTTTTCCATTTTGACATTTCTAACATTTGACATTTCATTTTTTACACAAGGGACAGACTAGTTTCTGGGAACCATTTTTGATTTTTTTTAAAAACACATAATCCACTTTCCACCTCTCTGGGGTCCCATTAAATCCAAAGAGGTCACTCTCAGGGTTCCAAGAGTACAAATGATTCACAGCAGTTTTTGAAAAGATGTTTCTTTAAAGCTACTTAGCATAATTAGATCACATAGTTTTTTGGGAGTCTTAATGATTTCCTCAGACAGATATTCTAGAGAAAAGATTCAATCAATAGTTCATGTTTTATGGAATTGTATTTCAGCCAGATAGAGAACAGGGAAATGCACTAAATTATGCAACAGCCCCCTTTTGTAAAAGCAGATTGTGTCCTTGTGCGTGCCCATGTGGAAGAGTGAGGGAGACAGAGGACATAACCTCAACATGTAGTTCGGTAAATCTTTCAAAACTTTCTATAAATTATTAGCAACAACAACTATTACATTATTCTGCAGTGTAAGTTAAAGTGTGAAAAGCCAATCAAGTGATAATTAATGTATTTAGTCTTTAAAAAATCTGTTCTACATGGATTTTAAATTATTCACATAATTATCTATTATGGAGAAAATAACATCTTTAATGCAGAAATAACTGTAAAAAAATAGGATACATATTACAACCAAAAATCTGTGTTTACATCCTTTTAAACATACTTTTAAAGAGTCACACTGATGGAAATTGGGTTTTTGATATTTTTAACATGTTCTACTTCTTAAGTCAAATTGTTGACAGGAGCAGAGGAAAAATTGCAGCTAGACAAGCACCAGGCTCTGAAACACTGATGCGTTCACTTATAGAAGACCAGAGTCCTCGTATAAGCTGGCATTTGGCTCAAAGTTATAGGTGTTCATAAAATTCTTCTTTTATAGAACAAGAAAAAAGAATGAGCCTCTGTTTTGGCTCATTTTAATTACAGCAAATCTGATCAGTCAGGGTCAAAAAAGCTTTAAAGCAATGAAAATGTAACAAATAATAACAAAAAACAAGGCAAGCAGAGTGACGGTAACTTTCAACCCAAAATACATTTTTGGGTTGTTTGGGTAAACAGCAACAAAATGGCAACATTTTTTGAAAAGACCCACAATTAGGCATTAGAACTATATGGAACATTTTTGTTTTCTTATAAAACCAGGTCATTTCTAAAATACCATGACATAATATTTCATTAGTTTCATCAAAACAAGATCTTAAAAAAAAGTTGACTTCAACAGGATTTTCATTTCTGCTCCAAGCCAAACTAAAATATCTTTGTGAAACAGGAAGCTGTTTGTATGCCTGGTTCATGTAAAGTAACCCATAAATCAGTGCCTTGTTGCATATTGGGGCTTTTAGTCTACAAGAGTAGTCCACCAACCACAGCTAATTCTTTAAAGATGAAGAGTTGAAAAGAAAGATGAGAGGGGAGTGAAAATGCAGACGAGTCCCTCAATTTTTCATTAAACTTTCACTCAGTTCCTCTTTTGATGTGTTTTCAAAGCTTTCCCTGAAGTCTCTTAATTGTGATTATGCCGTTTTTGGGCAAAATCGAAGAACCTGTCTAGTTTTCTAGGACAGTTTCTGCAGAGCAGCAGGAGTTCACCTCTGAGTTGTGGGGGGGGGGGGGGGGGGGTAACTCTTGGCAGAGAGTAAGCCTGCTTCCATTTCCCATCATCCCTTTGTTTACACTATCTTCTGCTAGCTTGCAGCCCCCAACAGCCCCAGCTGGGAGCTTGTGGCCTGCCTATTGTAGTTTAAGGTAGCAACCACGAGTTTTTTCAAATAGCATTTTTCCATCTGCTCTTTATTTACTACGACTTCATAAAGAAATAATCCAAAATGCATATTTAAGCGTACTTTTCTTTATATGTCGTCAATCTTGAGAAAATGCCAGAAGAACGTGTTTAAAAACACCAAAAACACTTGCTTCTTTGGAGCGGGTCTTTAACTGTGCTCTCTCACCAAGAAGCCTTCTACTCTGCTGGGTTTATGGGTGTCCAAGCACGTGCTGCGAACACCCACCTTCGCTTCAAGCAGGCACACTCACTCAGAGTGCCCTCAACAGCCCCCATCAGTGCTCTCAGAGCCATTATCATAATGCCATGCATCAATAATGCAAGTCAATACATTAATAACTGTGGCTGCACGGAGAGGGTTCTAAGCAAGGGAGGCAGAGGGGGTGGAGGGCGGGGGGGAGGGGGCGAACAAATTCCTTTTTTTTAGATCACAGTAATACTTCCACTGTGATTCAGATCAAAATCTTTTCTGTTTTTAAATACCCCTGAAAAGATTCCTGTCCTCCACTGCACTGTGGCAAAAACCCTCCCACGTGTGGATTTGATGTTTTTATTAAAAGTGTTGTAAATACCTGAATGTGTGCTTATTTAGGCAGCAGCGAGCAGCTACACCACAGTTTTATTGTCCGTGTACAGTAACATTAAAGATCTAATCTTTTTCCGGGGACGTGTTTGCACATGTGCAACTTTAAGTGTTGGCTGAGAAGTTTTGCTTTGTCTCCATTTTGGCCAGCACAGCATTACTTGTTCTGTTTTATTTCCACTTATCTCCCCATTCATCCAAACCTCTCTGTGAGTTTAAGCCGGCTCACTTTTTTTTTTGTTGTTGACTTTTCTATCCAGCAAGAAGCTGTGTGGAAATCACAGTCTACATCTTATAAACACAAGTTTGCACAAAAAGAAACAGCCGGAGTTGGAAATAAGACAAATATATTGGTGTTTAAAAATTATTTTGAATGGCAATTAGATGCCAAAACTGTTACAAATAAAACATTTTTATCATGAACTGTTTTTGACCGGTGAAAGGAAACAAAAACATGTCAAGAGGTAAAGAAAGTTTGTTGCGGTAAATTATACTAGAAAGAATTTACTTTTGTAAGGTTAGAACAGCATCATTTTAGACGTATTTTATATCAAAAGATTAGAAAAATTAAATGTGTACTGGAAAAGTAATTATTTGGTTCCAAGTCTCACAAGGAAAATGAATAGAATCATAAATTTGACATCTGTCAGACTTTTTTCTACTCAGCTTTCTACTGTTTTAGCATTAGCCTATTAACCCTTGTGCTATCTTAGATGACCCCACCCTTACATTGACGTGTTATTCCTACCATGACAAAGGTGGATAAAGGTGGAAAGATTTCATGTCATCCATGGACACCAGTGAGTACCGTAATTTTCTTTAGTGAAAAAAATATCCTGCACTCAAACCTTATTCATTTGTACCAGGAAGGAGTGCAGTGCAAATTGCTGCAGACTGCCATATAGGTCATACAGCCACTATGTGCATTTTGAGCATTTTCCACCAATGAGATTCTGGCCTTTTGTGATTCATGCATGATGCATGTAATTCACAAGTGTTTCCTGGGTCGTCAATCGTCGATGCGCGCAGATGTCCGTCGAGGGCTATGGTTACTTTTAGTCTGTTTACACGCATGTACCACCGATGTATAACTTTCACGTCACTTATACGGCACACATATTTTGTAATTAATACACACAATTTGGCCACATTTGGCTTTAACGATGGTTTACGTGTTCTATGCGTGATATATTTGTACCTAATTTGTGGTTTTAACGTGGTACATCTGTGAAAATTTCAAGTAAAAACCATAACTTTTGTCACTTTTTCCACTTATATTCATCGCGTATGACCATATTTCATCCATGCAACGTGCAAAAGGTACGTAGTGGCAGAGTGACACAGCCTTTAGCTGCGCTTGAATAAGCAAAAACAAGGAAAAAGTTTGCAATCCCACCCGTGAGCTGCCAGCTCACGGGTGGGATTATGTGCTCAATCATCAATGTCCCACACGAAGGGGAAAAAAGACCTTCATATTTTATCTTTTGATCAAATATAAAGACATTTACCACGTCATGAAAAATTACTCCAAAAAATTAAAAAAGTTAGAACAATCTGTCTGAGAATCCTTACTTCTGTAAAACCCTGTCAGGTCTTGTCTGTCTATAGAACTGTTAACTTTAGAACCCAATTTAAAGACCCACTCCAATGAAAATTGTGTTTTTTGGTGTTTTTTAAAATGTTCCTGTGGTCTTTTTCTGATGATAGAGTAAATATATAAAGAAAGTTTAGTTTAGCTGATTATTTTTTTATTCAAATTGGTGTGAAGTAGGAGCAGATGGAAAACATGTCATTTGTAAAAGAGTTATTTGTGATGTAGAAAATACGCAGGGCGGGTCCACAAGTTCCCGCTCCACTTTAGGTCTTTTTTTCTTTGAGTGGCATCAAAATTTGTACGGCTGGATATCGCAGGCAAATTTCTAATGAACTAATGCCGTTCTACAGAAATTATATCCTAGAAAACACCACATTTTTTTTGTACTTTTGGCTAAAAATGACACAATTATACTGGGAAGGGATTACAACAGATCAAAAGACGATCAGAGTGGGTCTTTAGGAACGTATTTTGCCACTGCCTGCAGGCAGTTGAGGTGTTAAATATAGTGTGAAAATATAGGATGACACCGGATGTGTAAAGGGCACCTTTTTTTTTAACCACCTGTAACCCCAGAAAATTGTGCAACATTCCAGCCGCCTCGGATGTCATGCTTGAATGGTTAGCCTTGCATAAACTAGTCCCTCACATCACCTGCTGAAGTTTGTAACAAGAAAACAAGCCCTCTTTTTATTCCGTTTGGTTTACAAATTCAGCTTCATTTCTGGTCCTTAAGTGAATACTGAACGCTCACATGGACCAAATGTCAGCTGAAAGGAGGGACTCATCCACATGTAATGACCGTGGTGTTAAGGGGCTGTACACAGGCCTGATCTAATCTTTACATTTGGCTGTGTGATTGTATCAGAGGTAGGAGTCGAGCTTTGCGTGCACTTTTTCAAGTCTATGATTGAATGCAGATGGCCTGTCACTATCTGCTTCTTCATGTCTCAGCAGAGGACTTATAACAACAGAAACTTTCCATGTTATGGAAGTCAAAAACTCAGGAAATTCCCCCTTTTTTTTAGCTTTAGATATTTTTACCTTGACAGTAGTCAGTAATGCCTTAAGTTATTTTTACCCCTGGCAAATTTTGGATGATTATGATCAAATGTATAGACAAACTGTCTTATTAACTACTCAAAGGTGTTTTGGTGTTCTTAACATGTTTTTGATGCATTTTTCCCATGATGGAAGACATATAAATAAAAACCTTTAACCTGCATTTGTGCGTATTTGTTTCATTCAAATTGTTGTAAATCAGGAGCAGACAGAAACATTCAGTTTAAAAAAAGTTTATAGTTGTTCCGTAAAATCTACAATCAACAGGCCACAAGCTCTCTGTTCTGCTCCATTCTGATGCATCCACTTGCAGAAAATCAATCCATGTATGTGTTTTTTTCCTCGTCGGAGGAAGCATCTGGCTCAAAACTTTACGGCTGGAACTCCGTGATATCACTCGCCTTTGTTGTGGCTCTTCTAATGTTAGGTGAGGAGTGTGAGGGACTGTAGGATGGCGCAAGAGAGTATAAACAAAGGGGTTGATGGGAAATGAAGGCAGGCTTCCCACTCACAACTCCAAGGCAAATTTCTGAAAAACTACTGCTATGAACTATGTCCTAGAAAACAACACAGGTTTTTTTTATTTTGCCTAAAAAATGGCATAATCATAATTAGAAGACCACTGGAAACACTTTTACAGTCAAAAGTTGATCGGAATGGGACTTTAAGTCAAATTTGCAATTATCTAACTTTTACGTTTAAGTTGTGACAATTTCAAAAATTAGACATCTTTCCACAAAAGTCCCAGAAATCCAAATTTATTTCCATTTCTATTTTCTCTGTGACATCTCTCATGACCTGATGACTAAATCATTTTCTTTTTGTGGATATCTTTGGCTCGTGCTCTGCTCCCTTTTCCCTTACTCATGGGGTTGACAACCACTTCCTGGCTCAGAGAATTCATGCAAGGAAAACTATGGGAACTGCATAGGATCTGGCTGCAGATCAACACTGTCCTCCACCGGCCCAGTTTCACCTTTGACCTCAGAGTTACACTCCCGTCTGCTCAAACATAAATTTGACAGGAAAATGGCTAAAATAAATGCTTAAATTGTCTACACTTCAGTTTTTCTCAAACATTTTGCAGAATTTCCTATAAATCTTCAATTCCTGCTATTTTATTTGTTTATTTTGTTTTTTTCCACAATAGCTGGAGATCTTGACGTGACCATCCTCCTAACATGTTTCAGTCCCCTGCAACTCCTTTCCCTAAAAAGGGAGAGGAAAGGAGTTGAGCTTGAAACAGTTATGTCTGGCATCTAGTTTACTTTTAGACATGAAGCTGAATCGTTTTTTTCAGTAAGATGAGAATCTGCAGACACACAGTAATGAAACTGGATGCTTGAGGATCTTCACTTGTATTGGGGTGTCAACAGTTATTCTACAGGCTGGTGGTGAATTATTTAGTGTTTAGTAGGCTGAACAAGTGGTGGATTTCTTTCTGTGATTAAATGATCTTAAAGACCCTTTCTGATAAAAATTGTGCTTTTGGTGTTTTTTTTACCATGTTTTTGTGGTTTTTCTGAGAAAAACTTTTTTTTAAAAGCTCAAAATTGCATTTCTGAGTTTTTATTTATTCAAAGCATTTTGAATCAGAAGCAAATAAAAGAAATGTAGTTTGAAAAAAAGTGTATTTGTGATATAGAAAATACAATGGGAGGGCCACAAGCTCCGCTCCATTCTGATCCACTTGTAGACAACTAGATCCATGTGCGTCTTCATTTTCATCGTCCAAGCTGGCATCTGGCTCAAAACTGAAAACTGGATAGCTTTACTATGGCTCGCCATTTTTGTCAAGCCGGGGTGTGATGGGCTGTAAGCTAGCAGGAGAATGTGTAAACAGAGAGCTCTCAGCAACTCGGAGGGTAAGGGTGGCTCCGTGCCAACAGTCCCGCCTACAACCCTTATGAACCACTGCCCCTCTGCAAAAACTGTATGCTAGAAAACGACACAGTTTATTCAACTTTGGCTGAAAATAGGATAATCGTTTTTAAAAGACCATCGAGGACGCTTTTAAAATGGATTAAAAGACGATCGGTATGGGACTTTAAAAAAATCCATCAACATTGAGTACATCTATTATGGGGAAAACCTGTTTCAGCATGTCTGTCTAATAAAAGGATCTTCCCAAATTTAGACAAAATGTCATTCAAGAGGCGCCAGCAAAGTTTCAGTTCTCCCTTCTTAATGGGGATTTATTTATTTTTGACAATGGTATGTATCCTTTAAACACGTCTCTCTGAAACAAACTTTTTACTGGTTTTGAGAACTGTTTCAAATGTACCTCCATCAACTTTTGTCCCCAGATGAAAATGCTGCTTTTAGCTCAACGGCTTTTATTTTGAAATGTACCTAGTTTTATTCATGGATTCTTTTTTATCATGGTGGAGACTCTAATTAGGTCAAAGTAAACTTGGAAACAAAAGTTTGTTTATGAATTTATTTGTATTAACGTCTTTGCAGTTTTGTGTTTGCAGTTTTGTGTTTTTTACATTTGCATTGATTTGTTAATGACTGAAGAAATAAATCTCACAAGTTATTTCAGCACCAATGAAGAATGTAAGTCGTGTCCTGAATCTATGAAAACATCAGTGTATTTGAATATTTTTTTTGTAGAAAAATGATCAAAAACTTCAGATACTTACTGTCAAGACATGAAGCGCATTTGGTCTGTGTGTCTCCACATGGGGAGACGACCCCCTCACCAGGTGGACACTGTTCGCAGCACTCTCCATTTTTTGTGCGCTGGCCTGACGGACAGTTCTTTGTTTCAGCCAGAGCCCCAACCTATAGGTCAGTATTCAAAAAAGGAAGAAAGAGGAAAGTTTTTTTTATATTGTTTTAATTATTTTGGAGACTGTAGAAAAAGAAATATAACATTTACTACTGTGCAATATTGCCTTTTTTCTTGATTATTTTAATTTTTACCTTAGCTTTTCCTTTGTATGGAAGCGTATTGCATTTAATTTAATAAAAATTGAATCCAATACTGTTTCCTGCAAGCCTATTTGTAATTCTTTGCTTTTTTAGTTCTTAAAAAATGAGCAAGAAAAAAAATTAGAACACAAAAAAACGTTTTTTTAATTGAATACACGAAAAAAACAGAATGAACACCTATTTTTTAATTGAATGCAATATGCTTTCATTCCTTTGGTATTACATAACAGTTTTGGACAAATTCAAGTTTTCCCAGTGCTTTTTTCACTTCATCATACTCCTCTGAAACATGTGAACACTTGATTTGGGTTGAGGTTCTAACTTTGTCCAAAAAAAAATAATTCCTCCCACTGATTGAATTGGCTTCAAGAGGGAGTCAAAAGGAGCCTTTGGCATAAACTCACAAAGGAGCCTGTTTCAAAAGATGCCAAAAAGACACACATCTAACAACATCAGTCCCATGTGAACTTATATCCCAGACACAGAATAAGCAATTAGAAGTGCAAACATGAACTAATTGGAGAAAATCCAATCACAGCTCCAAACCACATTAAGCCTTGTCAAACAGAAACCTGTTGAATCTCTCTTACTGCTTGTGTGCACCTTCACGCACTTAAATGTGCCTACACTGACAAAGACTTCCCTGACTCAAACTTCTGCAACTCCTCCTCACCTTTAACCCTCTGCCCATCTTCAGTAAACATTTTGTTTAAAAAAAAAAGATTTTGTCCTAAAAACTCCATCTCAAAATGGTTTTAATCAAATCTCCTGCACAGACTTTATGAGTCAGCATGCTCTTTACAAAGCTCTGGCCCATTATAACTGAGAGTGAGCCGTTCAATTCCACCCAGTAAGGATACGCATGCACATGGTGTTATCCTGAAAGGTGCATTAACGCAAAGGAGTCAGCGCCTCATAAATTCTCAGAGTTCAGGTGTTTGTGGAATGCTGCTGACAGGAGAGCGGAGCTGAACAAAACGTCAAGTCTGCCCTCAGGCATGTCTGAGTCAGCTGATAAATAACAAGTGTGTGCACACATTCACGCTCCCTGACGCTTTCATTGTGTCAGTCACTCTGAAGCCCTTCCTTCTGTTCTGTCAACAGTGCGTCTTCAACTTTAGGCTTTCTTGTCATCGTTCTGCAGATTTTGTCATTTAAAAAAACGTCCTCCAGGGAGAAAAGGCAGGAGGGCTGTCCGTGTTGGGTGACAAAACCCCACCTAAATGGAACCACGAAACTGCTTTCTATTTCATTTCACTTGTATTGCCTCTTTTTGACACTGGAAAGGATCTTGCCCAGGTGTAGCAAAAACTCCTCCACATGATGAACCTCCCACTTCTGTGCATCCACATAATAAATCAAATCTGTTTTGCCACATGCCCATCTACTTCTCCCTTCCTCATGACTGCTCCACCCCCCTCTCCTTCCAGAAGCACACCCACTTCCATGCATCTTGCATGAAAGGCTGCCAAACACCTGATGTGAACAAACCTGTTTTAAAGTTACACTTATGAAACAGCGCAGAGCTCAAGTGTTTGATGTCGTCTTGTGTTTTTTCCTCGACCCTTCTCTTGCTCCCAGTGTGTGTGTTCCACCTCATGCCCCCCTCTACAAAATTGCCATGACTAAATGGTAATGAGAGGGATATGTGATTAGATCCAACAGCCTGTGGAATAAAAGAAAAAAGGCAAGTTGTGGCTCGACTTGCTTGATTCCAGTTGCTGGATTTATCGTGGGAATATGGAAGTCGTCCCAATTTAGAGAATTTTGCACAAATGCACGCTGAAGTGCACAAGCAGGAAGATCTGGACACATCCTTCAAGACTCCAGCAGTCAATTTTGCGACTGCTTTCCTTAATTTCCATTTCGAGGCACTTAACCTTAAGACCTCAGCTGTCAACACTTGTTAAGCCACTAGATTTCCACTAAAGCTGCCTCCAAGTGAGCTGGGCAACCTTCTCAAAGCAGCCATGGGATGTTAGAGGCAGGAGCACGTCAGCAAAGAGAGCTGAATTGACAAACTCTAGGAAAGCACGAAGAGGAGACAGTGAGATGTGTGAGGTGAAGGGGGCTGGGCGGGTCAGAGTCTATCAATATTGCATGTGCTGAGCCAGCAGAGGAGACATGGCCATCAGCGGAGCAGCTGTCGTGTATCAGTGATGCTTAGCACATGCCCGGCGCATGACAGACTCAGAGGCTCTAGAGAGCATATGCTCTCCATGTGGCCTCTAAATAAATCAAATCTTTTGCAAAACGCCGTTATTTTAAGAAACTTCACTTGTTGATGTCAGTTTGTATGAATCATTTTCCTTTTCTATGAAGGTATTTCTGTTCTTCTAGCTTAACCTAACTGTCTGTGGCAAAAATCTGCCACTAGTGATGCTGCAAAGCTTTTTCATATTCAACAGATCAGAGATGTTCAACAAATGAGCGCTTTCATTATTTTATTGTTAGGGCTAGGCTTAAAAAAAAATCCATTAAGTAATCAATATTCTAATATAAATCAATAATATTAAATCGGTACATCTATTTTCCTTATAAAGTTTTAGTTTTTTATGTTTTCATTGTGTATTTATTGTAAAGATTTCCAATTCTAGCAATGAAACGTTCAGTTTATGTCATTTGTTGTGTGAAGTATTTTTCCATTTCAAAATAAAAGCAATTTTTAAATTGACAATTTAAAAACAAAATTTATATTTGATGGATTTGAATCAATTTTAGATTTATTGTGTGAATCAAAATTAAATCAATTTAGTATTTTTATTTTATTGTTTTTTTTTAATTGGGACTCATGAAATTGCAGATTAAAGAGCTGAAACCAGAGCAATAAAAATATTTTTTAAATGGCTTAAGTGAATGTTTCTCTCATGATTGACAGATTAGACAACAACTTTCTAACCTCTTTAAGTCGTCTAATTGCCCTTAAATGAGTATATAAGAGGTAACTCACCACTCCAAGTAGAATTGTTAGTAAAACAGGATTCATCCTGTATTTTCTTTGAATCCTTTTCCCCAGTCAGATGCAGAGGCCAGAAAGATGCAGGTCTCAGCAACTTCGAGGCGCAAAAGTAACCGCGGCTGTCATCGCTGCCTCCAGTTGCTTTAAGTGTTGGGAAAGAAAAAAAAATCTCCCAGAGAAATGTCGTCTCCAAAGTGACAGTAATCTTTCAAATCAACTCGCTTGACATTAAAAACGTGTTGTTTTTGTGTCCTACGTCGTGTGCGTGTTTCCTCCAGCCTCATATGACAGAAGCGCTCGGCGTCAGGGACGGACCCGTGTCCTGTCCACGCCCACATGGCGCGCCCTGAAGAACGCGCAGCTGGATGTTTCTTCCATGGAGAAAATACGTCCCTGACAATAAAGATGACCTCAAATTAATGTTTAAAATCAATTAATTCGACTATCAAAACAGCTTTTGGCATTTTCTTTCAATCGAAAGTGCTCCTTGAGAGTGATCCGTCTGTGCTGTCAGCTGCTCCATACCTGCCTGACTTTGTTCTGTCAGCGCCCAAAGACATCAACAGAGCTCATGAAGGCACAGAAACCTGAGATTTAACACCTGTCCACTGATCTGAGGTGAAGATAATTCATAAAACATCCTTTAAATGTGTTTTAACATTATTTATCATTCATTAGCTGCTCATTTGTGGCTCAGAGTGAAAACACATTAGTTGTTTTGTCCTGAATCATGACTGTACAAGTCTCCCTGTACGATGTATGAGTTACTGTCTTACTTGTGCTAGGAAAGGCCCTGGAGCCAAATACACATGCAGGAATCACATTGTAACTCCTTTTCCTTGGATCGAAACCACTGTCCTTAAAGAGCCACTCAAATGATAATTGTCTTTATATATATATATATATATATATATATATATATATAGAGAGAGAGTTAAAAATAGACAGATAAACAAAACAGTGAGCTTGAAAGGAGTGGGTAGAGGAGAAATCTTGTATGATCCCACCTCTTTTTACAACACCTTATGTTGCGCATATCTTTTTAACAGATTTTTTCCCCTCAAAACACAAGTGACATTTGCTCATTTGTTTTTATTGATCATTTTTGGCCTTGAAAAAATTCCATCAGGGACATCTTATAGTTATTTTGAATACATCTAAACTTTAGATTTCTTTTAACCCTTGTGCTATCTTAGATGACCCCACCCTTACATTGACGTGTTCTCCCTACCATGACAAAGGTGGATAAAGGTGGAAAGATTTCATGTAATCCATGGACACCAGTGAAGATCACAAATCATTGAAGAAAAAAGGTTCAGAGAACTGTCTAGTGGGTCTAGATGACCCCACTCCCAATGTTAAAGTGCCTAGGATAGCACAACGGTTAAACCTTTATCCAATCTGTTCCATAAATCCACACCACAAATTGATAAGCACATTTTTTGATAAACACATTTTTTAAGTTCAGCTGTTTTCTGAAATCATAACCCCTTTCTCTGTCCTTCAACATTTATTGTATGTTTACTGGAAGTACGTTTTTTCTGGCTTTAAACATAATCAGTGTTTTAAGTTTTACAAAATTTAGTTTTATGAAATTATGGGAACCAGTGACATAGGTGCCACAATCGGCAGGCCACTCGCTCCATGCTCCGCTCCATTCTGATGCACCCACTTGCAAATCAATAGATCCATGTTTGTCTTTGATTTCCTCGTCTGAGCTGGAATCTGGATCAAAACTGTACAGATAGATGGCTTCAATATTGTTTACTGGTTTTGTTGCACCGGTAATGTTAGGTAGGGGTTGTAAGCTAGTAGGAGGGAAGGTAAACAATGGAATGACGGGAATTGAGGGAAGGCTCACTTTGCGTAAACATTCTTGCCCATAACTAAGAAGCAAATTTCTGGTAACTATGGACCAGAAAACGACAAACGTTATTTGTTTTGGCTAAAAATGGCATAATCCTAATTAACCCTTGTGCTATCCTAGGCACTTTAACATTGGGAGTTGGGTCATCTAGACCCACTAGACAGTGGTCTGAACCTTTTTTCTTCAATGATTTGTGATCTTCACTGGTGTCCATGGATTACATAAAATCTTTCCACCTTCATCCACCTTTGTCATGGTAGGGAAACACAAAGTAAGGGAGGGGTCATCTACGATAGCACAAGGGTTAATAGACCACTGGGAAAGCGTTTAAAAGAAATCAAAAAATGATCAGAGTGGGATTTGGATAAAGGCTTTGAATAACTCATGCAGTGGGATTTCAAATAGAAAGGATATTATTAAGGATTTTTTAAGTCCTCACTTAGATAAAGACATAAAAACCTAAATTTTCTTCAATTTTGTAATTTCATTATTTGTTCTTGTCCAGGTCAAGCCTAATTAGAGCAAGCCTTAAAAGTGTAAAAGCATGAAAAAACGCATAACAATGTTTGTGTGGTGTTTTTAAAAGCACACGACTGCCAGTCCCGCCTCAGGGATCACTTTGTGGTCTATACGTAAGATCTAAAGGAAGTCTGGGACATTGGGGCAGCAGATGAAGAGAAAGAGGAAGCTGTGCAATTGGGGGATAAATTATGCATTAAGGCAAGAAATGAGATTGAAAAGAGAAAAAAAATCCTGAAAGCAAGTAAACATGTAAATTCATGAAGGTTAGCTCAAATGAGTCTGTCACTGTGGTAACCAAATACTTTGGAGGAAAGGCAGGAAATTCTGCCTTAAATCTGACATTTATTTGTCATTTAGTAGGACTATTTCCAGAAAAAAGGATGTTTTTCCCTTGTTTGAAAAATAAAAAAACATTTGTGTTTGGATTTGTAAAAATACAGCCCCAAAAAAATTAAAATCCTCAAAAACTGACTTTGACTTTCGACTGAAACCTCAGTGCAAATACAGTTTAAGATTATTCATAAAAACAAATACATGTTTGGAATAAGGATGTGAAAAAAATCTGTTTTTGTTGTTGTAGAATATAAATGTGAACTTCTGCAATCAGAGATGCACACACACACGTATACACAAACACACACACAGAGTCTTAGGTTGAACATCTGTTCCCAGAGGATGGGTGGTCCAGGATGCATTCACTGTTTCATATTAGATTTCGACCGAAGGATCTTCTTTCAGGTGCTAGAAAAAGAGCTTGTCTACCTTTAGTTATTAGGTCCCAAAACCTGGACACTCACAGTATATTGTTGTATTACAAAACTGCACCTTTCAAGTTTCAGATTTCCTTAGTGTTTGGGGTGACATTGAAGCGCACACAGTTAAGTTGGAGACAAGGAATGGGGTATATGGACTTTTAAAGTTTAAATGTAAAAAACAAACAGGTAAAGTGGGAAAAAATTGTACAAAATTAAACGTTTGTTCTGTCCGTGCAGGACCATTGTCTGGGAAAACGCATTTACCCCCAAAAAACGTTTAAAAGTAAACGTAAGTCATTTTCACTTTAGGGACACAAAAATGGATAAAACAGTCATTTTTGTGCCATATTTACCTTCAATTTACGTAAAGTGTGCTGCATCACAGCGCACTTTTTTTTCAGATCTTCTATTAGTTTTTGCTTGGGTTCAAATCGAGCTGAGAAAAGAAGCCCAGCTGGGAGTCTTGCCTCTGAAGCACAAACAGCACTGCTCTCCCTCTAATGTACTGTAATAGCTGTACAGGCATCATATGACCAGCCAGTGGAAGCCCTTGAATTACTCTGAGAGCACTCTCACCAGTGAGTGGTGTCGTGTTGTGTTCCGAGCGGTGCCGTATTGGCAGTGGCTCCTTCTTGTGTAGCACATTTTCATGTAAAGTTGGAGGAAAGAGGAGGATTATCTGCAAAAAAGAGAGCTGCAGGAAACGTCGTTAATTCAATTGCATTGGCTGCTGAGGGGGCTGGAGTGATTTAACTTACATCATGGAGAGGCCAGATGGCAGCAAACCCAGCACCCTCCCCTTGGGACTCCATCATCTGCGCTGTATTGATTTGATCGGTCTGCCGCTCCTCTCCCTCTTTACTGTACGTCTCTGTTCACTAACTGCCACATCACATGGAAACGGATATGAATATTTCATCTGCAAATATTTTTTTTTTCTCAGTTTAGTGTTCAAAGCTGACATGTGGCTCGTAAAACTGATTAAAAAGGTAAATATGGTTTAACCGGGCTTCCCAAATAACAAATCTGCGCAGGTTTGTGCAATTTGAAGAGGTCTGATGATTTACTAGTTTAGTGCTTTATTTTTTCACGTTTATTTCCTTCCAACAGCTTTTCTTTGTATTCCTTTGCCTTATATTTTCCCACATATTTTTATGACTTCTTTTTAATAACGCACGTCATCTCTTTGTTAGATACTGTTTCATTTTTCAACTCTTATTTGCATGCTTATTTTAACCTCCTCAGACCTGGCATCCACATGCATGGACATCACATTTTGGTTATATTACCACAGTAGTTAATTCTACTTAACTGGGGCCTACAAAATAAAAAAGGCATATAAGACAAGAGCTCAAGTCTTAAGAAATAAAACAAAAGCAAAAGTAGCTTTTAAAACAAGAAGCTGTTTGCTTCCCTTCAGGCTGATGCTTTGATGTTTCTCTGAGGGATATTAAACAGCTTTATTACCTTCAAAATTCATTCTAAGTGAAGGATTTTGAATTTTTATTTTTGCATTTTCAATTTTACTTTTGTATTAATTCAATGATTCAAACAAATTACCGTAAGTGTTGCTTTGGACATTTTTACCATTAAAAAGTTATTCAAAAAATTTAATTCAATTAAATTTAAATAAAATAAAACAAAATAAAAATGTCATTGGTTTGTAAATGCAGCCACTGAAGGACTTTTTAGTAAAAAAACGCTATGTATTGATCAGAGCTGGGCAGGCGTGTTTTGTCTGAAACAGTGGGGTGAAACTGACCCTCAGGCATATAACCTTAAATACACGCCATTCTGCATGAGACGCAACAACAACAACCTGCATAATTACGGCGCTAAACTCATGGAAAAAAGTGTTGTTCATGTTCAACTGCTGTAAAACCTGAAAGATTTACGCTTCATGGTTTATTTTTAACCATTTCTGTGGAGGAAGCGACAAAATGTAGGAAACATAGAATTTGAATTAAACCAACAAGCGGAATTCGTGGAAAACTTTGAAATAACTTCAGTTGTGAATGGCTTCCTTTTTTTTCTGGACACAAAAAGCATAAAAGCAAATTAAAAATCCCTGATAACAGCAAAAGTCAAATTGAGAAAAGAAGCATTGAAAATCATTTTTTAACCCTTGTGCTATCCTAGGCACTGTAACATTGGGAGTTGGGTCATCTAGACCCACTGGACAGTGTGCTGAACCCTTTTTCTTCAATGATTTGTGATCTTCACTGGTGTCCATGGATTACATGAAATCCTCTCCACCTTTATCCACCTTTGTTATGGTAGGGAGAACACCTCAATGTAAGGGTGGGGTCATCTAAGATAGCACAAGGGTTAAACCACATTCATGTTGATTTTAATTGTAATTCAAAATAGTCATTTTGGATAAATTATTAATGTACAGAATTCAAAAGAAGGTGCTGCAGCCTTTCAGAGCTTTTATTTCTGTGTGACAGATAATGTTTTGTCACTTTTAGAGAATTTACAAAACTTCACAGTTGCTTCAATGACCACAAAATAAAGTACATCAATTGTGTCCCTTCCTAAAAATTGAACATGGCACTACAGATAAAATTTACTCAGAGGTTTTGATTTGTTTCAGTTGCTCTTGCATGCTCTTCATGTTTTCAGAAGAGGCATTGTCTTGTGTGACCCTCCAGGACTTTTATGGACCATCTACAGAGAAGCCTCTCAAACTGACTGTGGCCCCTGAGTTCTCCTGACATTTGCATTTCCTTAATAAATTACTATAAAAATGACTCATGATGTTAAAAGAATAAACAAAGGAGTTATGAAATGTAAAAAAAATCCAATCAGAAAATGCTTAAACTATTAAAAAAATGTCTCAACTGCCAACTTTAAACTGAGGTCACAGATTTTCAGAGTCTCTGCCTGAACGTTTAGAACAATGCTGCCCCCTGCTGTCACTCAATCCATCAAAAAGGATCAGTCACAGAAGCAATACAGAACTCTTAAAGATATATCCACAAAAGAGAAGCTTGTGTCACTGAAATATAGTCTAAGATCCAGCAGGCCATCCAACTGGAGGCTCACACACTGGTACAGATTTATTTTTAACCTTTGTGCTATCCTATGGGGTCCAGATGACCCCACCCTTACACTGATGTGTTTTCCCTACCACGATTAAGGTGGATAAAGGTGATGAGGATTTCATGTAATCCATGGACACCAGTGAAGACCACTAATCATTGAAGAAAAAAGATTCAGCGCACTGTCTTGTGGGGTCCAGATGACCCCACTCCCAATGTTAAAGTGCCTAGGATAGCACAAGGGTTAAGGGACTTATATGACACCTCCCTCCATACTTGAGTGTGGGTCTTAAGCCTGATGGACATTACGCTCTCCGCTCCCAGAACGTTTATATTTGCTGGTCGTCTAGGAGCAGAGAAGGGAAAAGAGGGCTTTTCAGTATCAGACAGCTATGGACTGAAATAAATTAATAAAATAAAATCATTAACCTGTTATTGATTTTGACTTTTTTTTTTGTTGCTATTTTACTTGTATAAATGTCTTGGGTTGCCTCTTAGCCAGGACTTCCTTGAAAAAGAGATCGACTGATCTTAATGGGCCTTTTCTGATTAAAAGAGGCTTAAGGGATACTTTTTTTTTTTACCTTTTAGCACATCCCTTCAGGGATTGGTACAGAAAATCAGCTTTCACCAATTCGCACAGATGGTTTGGAAGAGATTTTTGTGCCCTTCCTAACACAACCTTGTATGTTATCCGGGCTGGGGACCGGCACAGGGGGACCCAGACTTTGCCCCCCTTGTGGATGCATAGTTAGGCAGTAGCACGAAGGGTCTTGCCTAAGGACCCTCACTGGAATAAGTTCATCCAGCCACTTAAAAAAGGGATAAATAAAACATAAAATAAAAGATTCCTATTTTCTATGTTTTTCAATGTAAAGACAACAAATTTGCTTTTAAAAATGAAAAAAAAACTTGTTATGAAGGTTTTGGTCAGTTTTCATTTGCTGTTTTTTGTAAATTTGACACATTTCTGCTTTAAATCTCTGTTCTACATGAAGAGCAACTATTGTTATACTTTATAAGTTTTGTTTCCTTCTTAGCTACTCAAGACAGTTTTAGGGAAAACCCTTGTTATGGAAAACAAGTGTTCACTTGTGAGAAGGATGGGATAATAGGCACAAGTCACAGCTGAATGCATTTTTAACAATGTCTAAAATGAATGGAAGGATGTAAAATGTCTGTAAAACTTCCCCATCCAGATCAGGCTTTTGACCAGCATTCCAATCCTCCAATGGACCAAAAAAAAAGTTTCTAAGATGTTTTTTAAGTTTCTCACCAGTTTGAGAAGATGAAGCTGCCAAAAAAGGTGCAGAAAGTGCAATGTTTTTCTCATTTTATTGCTCATAGACTTTGTGAGTTTTAACCTTTAGTTGAACTGTCAGCACTCTTTTTTTTCGGGATAGCAGGAGAGAAATATTTCAAATAGAAGAATTGGAGCGCTATAATTGTTATAAATGTTTTTTTTTATTCCCTTTTTGTTCAGATGAAATGAAAACTGTTTCCTGAAGTTATGTCATTATAAAAGAACTTGAATGACATTTTCTTGTCTTTCCATAAGTGAAGATGGCCTTCTCTCTCTGGCACACAGCCACATACCCAGCTGGTTACTACCTATCTTCTAATGTTGTATGTTTTTACAACAAAACTTCACCCAGTGTACACAGAGCAAACACATGTTAACCCAGGATAAATGTGTCTGCAGTTGATACATCGTTTTTATTAAATTGACATTCCACTGAGGAGAGATATTAGGAAGGCAAGCAATACATTTTTTCTGACACAGAAAACTGTGTATGAATTAAATCCACAATCCTCCTTTGGATGAAGTCGAATCACAGTTTAATGAAACTCTAGATCCTAGACACTGATGGTGGATAAAGGCCAGACTGTGAAGGTGGTAGAAGAGGGCTGACGAACCCTCCAGAATGCAGAGACCAATAATCTATTAATTTAAAGACAAAAATAGGATTGTGATTGGCTGAGAAGAAAAAGAAGGGCAATTTTAGAGTGTGGAGGGAATTACTGTAACTGAGAGGTAGATAATTTTGCATGTTTTTTATTTAATCAACAATCTTTTTCAATTAGTCTTCACACTGGTGTAAAGTCATTTACATCAATATAATTTGAAAAAGTCAGATCTTTAACATGACGTACGTGAGATGTATGCGTGCACTTGGGAAAGTGTCTTTGAGACTTTCCAAAAGGTTTATTGCTTTAGTGTCCTAGTAATTGACCATGGTTGTCTTCAAAAACAAACCCAATGAGGGCTGGAGGCAAAACAGGCTGTGAGCTTTTCTAATTGTATTTTTGTTCTAAAATTTCTCACTTTCTCATTTTTGACACTACCTGAACGCTGATCTGATCATCAAATCAAATCAAATCAAATCCGTCATCAAATCACTGTCAAGGATTTGATCAAGTTGTTTTTGGTAAAAACGAATGATTCCCTTATAGATTCACATTCAAACAACCGTTTTAGTCTCTTGAAGGGGGAAATGTTTTGCAGCGACTACGTCAGGTGCAAAGGCAACATCAACAAACACCTCCATAACAAACACACAGATACTGTAGGTTGCCTCAGTTTACACACATTTCTACGACACACAATACAGAGATAGAAACGTTGCTAAAAGACAGATGGCTTACACTTTTCCTAACATTTATACCTATTAGTTTTGATATGTTAGATTTTTTTAATCTGAATTTATCGTACCGCTCCGCATTGCATCGCATTGCATCGTATCACAAGACACTGCAACGCAAGGTAACACAAAGCAAAGCAACTCAACTCAATTCAACTCAACTCAACTTACTTTATCTCATTCTAGCTTATCCAATACAATGTTCCTCTATTATATCTTTTTTGAATGTTATTTTACGTGCATGATTGCTTATATTTTCTGTGTATTTTAATATTTTGTTAAAATATAATCATTTTTCTATTGCTTTTGTTTTGTTTTTGTTTTGTAATTGCACCATTTAATGGAACAGTTGTGTTTTCTTAAAATGACTATAGGCCTTTTGTCAACAATGTGCCAAAAAAATAAAACTTTAACATGACTTGCAGCATATGACTTAAAGATTTAACAAAAGAAGAGCCAGGATAGATATGCAAGTGAAGACAAAAACAAAAAAGTGATTGTTGTTAATAAAATATCAACAAATATCTCCATAAAGAGAAAAAAGGTCAAGTCAGATAATAAAACCTTTTTACAGCAATCAATCTCTGCTCTTTGTGTGTTTTTTGGCAAGATAACTTTCCCAGACCGAGGCCAAGTTTCTGCAAAAAAGCAATGACTTCTGACCTTTCTGAAAATGTGATTCAGGAAATATTATTCACAGACAACCAACCAAAAAAAAAAGCAAACAAACATGAAATAAACGAGTTAAAATGCCATCTTACGAACTCTAAATGTGTTCTGCACAAAACAAATCCTCTGCAGCTCTTTTCTAAATGAATGTTTCCATTTGTAGATCAAAGTCAAACTCAACTTTATTGTTGATTCTTCACATGTGCTCGACATGAATCGAAATATTGGTGTTGTTTGCCCGCATAAACGTCTGTCAGATTCATAGGTTGAATTTTGTTTGGTTCTGAAATCTTTAACCCTTGTGCTATTCCATGGAGTCCAGATGACCATTGACGTGTTATCTCTACCATGACAAAGGCGGATAAAGGGGGAGAGGATTTCATGTAATCCATGGACACCAATGAAGATCACAAAGATCACTGTCTAGTGGGTCTAGATGACCTCACTCCCAATGTCAAAGTGCCTAGGATAGCGCAAGGGATAGTTGTTCTCTGGGTTTTGAAGACTTTAAGGTCAAGAAATTTCCATCCCATATGCTCAGCCAGTTTGAGTTTCTGCTTGTGGCCCTTAAAGAACAGAGTCCTCTGTCTGAGTAAATTATTACAGTGTCAGTCATTATATATGACGGTCATAATATATATATATATTTAAAAATATATGTAGTCTATGGGATTTTGGCTTCAGCGGTTACGTCCTGTTTGGTCGGCGAGGGGGGTGGAGTTAATCAGTCAATGGTTTTGCTGCATCACTTTGCCACCTCCATGCCCCCCCGCCCTGTGATGAAGGGTGGGGGAGTCAGTGGTGTCAGAGACATAGATCTGTGGACCCTGTAAATACCTAGGTCTAAGGTCAGTTTACCCGTAAGAGAGCTTTAAATGTCTTTTTAAGCCTATAATGTCAAGGCACACGCTACTGCTGGTGTCCATTACTAGGGAGACAACAAATACTCTATAAACATCAATGTTTGTTCAATTGAAAGCATTTCTACCCTAAAATTAAACAATAGTTTAAAAAGAATCATACAGAGGAAGTTAACAGCATGAATGTATGTTATATCAAAAGGTCAAAACAGTGTGATGTAATAAGTAATTCCAATTTCAATTTTAATATCTATAGACTTAAGGTGGACTAATGTTTGATATTTTAATTTGATCAAAACCAAAATATTCTTCACGAAGAAAAAGAACTTCCATTCCTCACAAACATTAACCCCTTCATGTACTATTGACACCAGGGCTCCACTGAATTACCTTGAATGGAATAAAAAGAAGAATTTTCATTTATATTATTCGAAATTAAATAAGGCATGATGGCGTTGATCAGCGTCACTAAGTCATCTATTTTGTTGTTATTTAGTCCTAAAATATGTTTTTCAAGTGAAACTTGCTTGTTTAGTTTAAATTACTGAAAACAGTTTTTCTTGACCACACTAAATTAATTTGGGATGGATTTTTTAAACCATAGATAGATATTTAAATACATTTTCTGGATCATAAACCAAATGAACATGAATTTGAGCATTGAAATTGAACGGACTCATGGGTTTATAGTGATACACAGTCCTCACACTGACATTTTTAACAAGGCAAAATGTAATAGAATCAGGTCATACTCATACTCTGGGAAAACATGTCAATTCCTGTTATTTTTAACATTTTCTGCATCAGTGTTTACAGTTTCAGATCTAAGGTTTATTCATTTTTGGTTCAGGTTTATGGACACTGAAATAAAAAAAATGGTACTGGTTTCTCGGCTTATGGCAGTTTTTTGAAGAAAAGCAAGATTAGTGGGTTAGATTTGTTGTGACACCTGAGACAAACCACAGTCAATTCTGAAAGTGACTCTAAAGGTGAAGACATTCTTGTGAGTGACAGAGCTAATTACCGCTTCCCTCTGTTTATCAACAGGAGATGCGAAAGGCAGGACTTGGGATGCATTCATCATTGACCTGTTGCTGCAAACTCTACGTGAAGACACACATGCGAGTACGTGCACAGATTGTGTTGGTTCTCTATAGGTTATCAAAATGGAGGAGAAACTAACAAAGCACTAAAAAAGACTTGAGTGGTGAAGAGGATTTGAGCCCGCAAAACATGATTCAAATAAACAATAAAAGAAACCACAAAGCCACACTCTAACAGAAAATAACCTAACAAATAAGTTCCAGTACAACATGTAGTGGTTCAAGAAACTTTGCTTATCAGCGCAGATTTACCATAAACCTCACATCCGGCTTAGCGGTCCCATTGTTGTATATTTCTTTTAGTGTTTCCAGATAAATGGTGGCATCATGAAGGTCCACAAGGTAGGTCAACTGTCTAAGTTACCACCTCAGTGATTCACCATCGAGGTTGTCTGAAAGTGCTACACAAACGGCAAAAAACATCAAATGGAGTCAACTTTATTATGGATATTTTCAATTTATTCTAGGTAACTCCAATAAGGCCAAATTGTCTCTGTTTTGATTTTTTTTTGTCAATGAAAGTGACCAATAGATTCCATAGGGTTGTTGGTGGAAATCCTGGACTGACCAAGCAAAAGTTGACCATAAGTATGAAAACTGCCTCTTAATGCAAAAGCAGGAAGAAAGCCCAGCAGAGTCAGTAAAGACGACAATCTGACACGATCAACTGAAGTCTGAGAAAACAGGAGAGAATTCGACAAACACAGAAACACTAGAATTAAACAGAAGAGGAGAGGCATTAAACAGAAGTGTCACTTACTGGGAAAAGAATAGAAACTTAAGTGCAGGCCTTCAATACGGTGTGGTGTTTTCATGTTCAAACGGTCTTATTTGTTGTTATTTATTTATTTTAAATAGTTTATCTATTGACCCAAAAACACTGGATTAAAATCACTGTCTGTGTCTGCCGCACTGTCTCTAAGCTACACGTCCCTCTGTTATGTTTATAAGTTGTCGAACAGTTTAATATTTTATATCCATTAACTTTAATGATGATTTGCACAGTTCAAAAGGTTAAACGTAGCTGCACCGTCACTGATGTTTATTTTAACTACTTTTGTTACTTTCTATATTTGTATTATTTATTAACTAACATAGGACCCTTTTTTGTAAAAGCCCCTTGAAATTCATATTTGTTTTAGCGGGAGAAGACATTGAACAAAGTTGAAACCACTGTTCTTGGGCCTTCCTCTGTGTTTACCTTCAAAGGAAACCAAAAGTACTTAAAATACACTGAAATGTGTTCCCTAATGTAGAATCACAGCTTGTAACCGGAGTAAAGTTTACAGTTTATAGGTGTTTTCTTTTAAAGTGAGAACATGATACTTGCAAAACGTTTGTCAATGAATGCCAAAGCATATTTGAAGTAGCACTAGCTGTCCCATGCTAAAAAAAAAAAGAGAGAGAGAGTTCTGACCTTGTGAGGCTCAGACACTTTAAAAGATTTTTAGAAAGGTTTTTCTGTGGAAGTTTGGAGGAGCTGAAAAATAAAAGATAAAAAAACAGGAGAAAAAAAAGATTTTTTGGGGAAAAAAATAAGATTAGAAATTGAATACAATTAACCCCTACAATAAGAATAAAATATCAGAATGAGAGTAAAAATAGCTGGGATGAAAACTAAGAATATAAGGGAGAGCTACAACAAAAGTAATGCCAAAAATAAACACTAATATAGAAAATTAAATGTAAAGAATATATTTGGAGAATAGAAATTATATAAAAACATCAGTAAAGGAAATAAAATCAGAGTAAGAAAGTGAGAAAATTCCAAATACTGTAGTGGGAATAAAACAACAAATCTGTGAATGATAGTTAGTTTGATACACATGAGAATAACAGAAGTAATGATGAAAAAGATTAAAAATAAACGTAGTTCTGAGATCTTACTTGCAGCCGGTCTTTAGTCAGATACACCGTGCTGTGTGGCAGCAGCACAAATCACCGTGTAGTAGACCAACAGGAGTATTTTAAAGGACTGGAAGGTCAGTTTGAACAGGTTGAAATCCTAACAACTACTCATGATGCTTGTCATACTTGTTGCCACTTTACAAATCCTGTAAAACCACGTAAAGTCCCTGAAAGTACTAACTAGAAAACTGCAGGTCATCATTTGACCTGCAGTTTGACTCATCTTCTAGTCTAATGTGTGACCATCTAAAATGCAACCTGCAAAAGCAACTTCTTTTACCTCACAGTATCAAACTTTTTGATTGGTCCCAACTTTTTACAAAGGATCAGCTTTTTACAGTCGACAACGTTCTTCATGAGGAATTTTTTTTGTCACGATGTCGCTGCAGCAGAGTGTAGGCCAGACATACAGTTAATAGTGTTTGGATTTTAATATAAAATTATAATATAAGTCTCACAATATCATGGCCACCCTAAAATGTTTGGTATATTTTAGCTCTTTTGAGCTCATTTGCATGTTTGGACATTATTTTGAAAGTTTACAGGTAAATTGTGCATGTTACAGTTAGTTTAGCTAAAATTTACCTCTTAGATACCTTGCAGAGTCCATTTAGCCATCTTTTACTATTCGTTACTATTACTTTTACCACAACTGTCTCTTTCGAAAAATAACTGCTGTTTTAGTGTGAAAAACACATTAAGGTTAATTAGTGGAGTTCAAAATCTGATTTTGTGCTTTTGTCATTTCTCTGTAGACTGATTCCTGCTCCTCAAATGAGAAAGGAGACTGGCTCCTCTCCAGTACAGGTGAGCGGACAGTGCCGGCGGGATAATCCATGACATTGTTGTCCTCTAAACACAGACAAAGAAAAATGTGATAAGGCACTGGTTGAATATTGACACACTGTGCGTGGCTTAATGACATAGAACGTCTTTGTATTTACCATAAATATTATGGGTTGGTGCAGAACACATTGCTCAGTTCAAAAGTGTCACAATGAATTCCTGTGTACACATCCATGTTTGTCTATTTAGGCATGCACCGGTCCCCCGCCCATCACCATGCATGCACACATGCACTCTTAAGCTGCTTTAAAGAGGAGGTGTTTATAAAGTCATGCTTTTTGGACACTTTAGGGTCAGTCACCTGTCACTGCTGTAGGCTTGAAGACCGCCTGCAGGAGGTAAGTGTCACTTTTCTTGCCCCGCTCACAGTTGGCATTGGTGCACCAGAGCAAATAAATCTGTAACTTTTTGGGAAGAAAAATATGGGATCAGCAGTTCTCAGAAAAAGTGCCTTTGGTGTTGTTAGAAGAGGAGCTGCAGTGAGTGCTTGTTAGAGGCATGCAGAGAGGTGTGCAGGTTTTTTGGTTTCAAATGTGTAAAATGGAAACTGGATGACATTTTTTTTAAAAAGCTGCTGAATTAGTGTCTGAAACATCTTAAAACATGACTTTTTTGTGTGTATTAAGCACTTTTTCTGATGCAGTAACAGATGCTTTTTAGCCTGCAGAGGAATATTCTATTATATGAAATCATATATAATATATAAATATAACATATTATCAGTTCTTTACAATTGATTTTTATTTTCTGTTTATTTACCTTCTTTATTTATACATTAATTTCGTTGGTTTGCACATTTGTTCAATTTTTTAGGCAGATACTTTAACCAAAAACACATTACAGATTATCTGATAATTGGGGTCAATGTGGCATTTGTTGTTTGACTCAAAGATACAATTACTTTCAAGCCACAATTTGAATCCCCAACCTAACAAATTTTTTGTTCAAACTTTTTTTTTGGCTTTGTCAGTTTAATAGTAGGGTCTCTTTCCATCTTAGAAACAAATTCTTGCGCAAAAAATAATCACTCCAAATCTATTTCTGTTTCCCTCGAACCTTCCTGGTTTACCCCAAAGAGAATAAGTTAAAGGAAGGTAGATGCATAGAGACAGATTAAACTACACATTGCATAAGGATGTCAAAAGTAAAATAACACCGAAGTGCTTTTCCTTTCAAATAAAACACACACAAAAATAAAGAAACAAAAGACAGCTGAAACTGTCATCCTAATAATTCTCCAATGATTCACAGAAGTGCACTTTTAAGGCATATCCTTCCCTATACTCACTCGCTGTCTGTGACCCATGACCTCCATCCACAAGCACATACATGTTAGTGGACTTGTGCATAAACCCAAAACAGCATCCAGCCAGTTTAATTCAAACTTTCCCCTCATTTGAACATCTGGTTTTTGGAAAATCAATTCTTGCTGATGCCCAAACTTCATGTCCAATCTGAGATCAAAATTATTTTCTGGAATATTGAAAGTAGACTCGAGGTTTAAGCAAACCCAAAGACAGTAATAGCTTACCGGTAAATAATTTTACAAAATGCCTAAAAGAATTTTTCGAATACAGTATTCAAAAGATGTACCCATTCAAATGGTAGCAGAATAAAAAATATTGTTCTCTGTCATTTTTATGTAACTATGTCGAATGTGTCTCCTCCAGCTGTCAAGAGCATAAACAAGAGCCAGCTGAGAAGCGCCAGGTAATGCATAACCCTACGCACAGGCACAAGCACAGTAAAAATGTATTTACAGTCCAAACATGCACAGGGTAAGCCGGCATTTATCTTCTGGATGGAAACTATCAGTGAGCCTGTAGCCAGCTGTCTAATGAGGGAGCACCGCCAGCATGTTTACCTTGGACACAACGCTCGACCTTCCGTGTTTCGCAGCGATCTGTGTCCAGTTTGGTGACTCCGAGAGGATGGAAAAGAAGTGATGTGATAATCCTGATGCACAACCCCCATTATGTCATCAGCATCTTTTGTTTTTTGCTTTTTTGTCATGTAGTGAAGCATGAAAGGGATTATATCTGAGAAAGAAAGAAAACTTTAAGAAAAAAGTGGCTTTTTCCCTTTTCCAGCTGGCAGACGTCTACATTAAGGGAAACATGCAGTGCAAGAAACATTCAGTCAATTTTATTTGGTGATTTTCAATGCAATATCTTGGAAAAACTGTTGACAAACTGAATGAAAACTAGAGCAATTCAATTCAGCTTCTTCATTCAACTTTTCCTCAAATAAACGGCACTCACCTGTGGACCTGCAGACTAGAGCTGCACTATTGAACTTGAAAATCATTTTCTCTCCGCTTGTCCAATATTGAAGAAGAAGAATGGTTTGACTTTTGAAAAATGTAAGCTGAACTTGTTTGGTTTTTCTTTAATGTTGCTTTCAAAATTATTCTGTTGCAAACTGGAGTTGCAAAAGTGAAATTTGAATCAAACTGATTTGAGTAAGTGCCCTTTGTTCTTCAGGGAATCGATCCCATAGATCGATTTCTGAAGGACTTCTTCCCAACATAGATCTTTAAATCCACTTTATAGGGATGGTTCTCATACTCTGCAAGAACAATGTTCTTTTAAGCCAGGACATTTTATAATCTTCTCACTGCAAGTGCAAATGTATAACTAATCACACAGCACAAATGCTTTTGCACAAAAGCATGAAAAAAAAAAAGTTTAAGAAGGGTGATTTTCTTTTTTGAGAAACCTACAAAAAAAATCTGGACTGTGTGAAATAAACTATGTTTATTCTATTTTTACATATCAGTGTGTAAGAATGACTTCCTTTCTTTTACAGGATTGGTAAAAGACTAGAAATTATTTAGATCACCCTCTCTGTCTTTGAAGGGTTGGGTTACAATTCACAAGAAGAGAGAAACTTCTTCCTACTTGCTTTAAGAACAAACTTCTCTCTGGAGTTGATTCCTGTGGAGAAACAAACAAAAGTGTTTTTTATCAGAGAAGTGACATGATTTGTTCAACTTGAATGCAAAAAAAAAAGACCTTTGATGAAGATTGATGATGTTTGTTGCCAACACTTCCCATCATCCCTTTGTTTACACTATTTACAGCCACTCACAACCCCAACCAAACATTACCGGTGCAACAAAAATGGTACGCAATATCCGAACTGTCCAGCATTACAGTTTTAAGCCAGATGTCAGCTCAGACAAGGAAAACGAAGACATACATTGATATATTTGTCTGCAAAAGGATATGGAGCAATACAGGGAGCTTGTGGCCCCACTGATTAGCACCTATGTCACTGCTTTAAGCATTTTCAAACAGCAGTTTTTCATCTGCGATTTGAATGAAGAAATACTCATGATGCCTTAAGACCATGTTCAAAAACACCAAAAAACGCAATTTTCATCGGAACCGGTCGATAAGAAATATAAATACTTGCTCGTTTTTATGCTTAGAGCACTTGCCGTGTTGCTTTTCATCAGAAAGAGTGACGTAAAAGAAGTGGCCAGTCGAACCACAGCTGTAAACCACAAGCTTTAACAGAGCTTGCAGACGTTGCAGTCCTAATTCATCCACCTGCTGTGTTGAAACCATCTCTAAACTTCTATCAGATATAAGCATGTCTTTACCTCTTTGTGCCCTCAGAACAAACAAATGAAGGACCAAGAGCCACAGGCCTGCTGGCAGGACCGGGGGCGATGGTCGAGCTACGAGGAGAGCTTTGACCCCCAGGTGGGGATGTGGGCGTCCACACAGATCTCTTACCTCACCTTCAAGAGCCTCATACAACTTCGACGCGTCATGAACTCTGGTAAGTTCATCAAAGAGCACAGTAGTATTTAAAGATTCACTGACATTTGTATTTATTTTCTGTCTTTACTGTCTGATTAAGATAAGACATGGCAATGAAATCCTTTCAAAGGCATTTTCACTGCAATAAATCTTGACTCTTTTAGTTCTACTTTAACCACAGCCACAGGGTTTTCTGTTTGCCAAGATCCATTCAAAAGCCTTTTGCAATATTCCCTCTGGTTAAGGTGTAACAATATTTGACTGCGAGGAGAAGACCCTCTCCAGCATCGCAGAGAAGATGGTGAGCGAGATGGCCAACAAGAAGGAGATCAGGTCCGCAGACAAAGAAGGAGTATTGAAATCTCTGCTCCAGAACCGCAGGTATCCATCTCCCCCCACAGTGACTCAAACTCCCCACATCCAGGCATTTAGCTGAGGCAGTTGACCAAAGCTGCACACCAGAGGCGAGGCTTTCATTGCAATTCAGACAAAGCTCAGAGCAACACATGGCTGCTATTATGTCATTATCTGGCACCATCTCTGACCGCCACACCCTCCTGTTTGTAAGAAAACCAGGGTATTTAATGGTTAACTTGAAGTTAAAGCATAATTATTTGCTTACATCACTGCGCAAAGAGTGGAATGTAATGCTGAGATAATATTTTCAAATGTCATTATAAGCCAACTGTGCTATTGGAAATGTTAAGTGTTGAAAAATCAGGGAAACCCCTTTCCCTCTAAACACAAAATGTTTTAAGTTTGTTTTTTTAACTATTTGATTCACCACTTACCTTTATTACATCCTGCATGTGTTATTTTAATCAAATCCAATCCCTATTTTAAAATCTGCCAAACAGTGCTGAGTCAGCTTCTTACCCTTGAACCTTTATGGCACAAGTTGTACCGTTGTACCTCTTTAACCTATAGATTTAAATTGAGCGTGCTGAGTACAGTCAACAAAAAAAACTCATCGATACAGCTCATTTGTTGGCAGCTCACTTGTGGCTGCTATAGCTCAAAATGTACTGGTATACAGTCATTGTTCGAGTGTCCTCAGGTAAGTCGCTTAAATCTGTTGACCTTTGCAGAGTGTGTTCCTATAAAGTTCACTTCGCCTTCTGCAAAACACGTGCAAGCAGCAACTTTCAATGAAAAGTCTATGTAAAAGTGTCAGGCATTCAAAACACTCACGTTTATGCGTAGCTATGCACAATTTTAAGACCGTTTCAGACTCTACGTACAAAGCACGGAGCCATTGAACGTTAAACAAGATCAAATTTTTCCCAGTCAGGAATTCAGATTTGGCAGTGACAGACGTACGCTTGTATCGGGACGCTATGGTCCATGGTGTGAACAAGATGGGCTAAATGTGCATTCAAGAATGCACGTTCTTGAACGCTTGTCACATGCCCGGTGTGAACATAGCTTCAGACATATGTATCTGAGAAAAAAAGTTAAGAGATCTCTTAAAGTTCCTGGACTCTTCATGACTTCTTTTATAAGAATGTATGTAACAATATCTTTAATCTAACTGAACAAGTTCAGAAAATATGTCAAAGTTTCTGTAACTTGATAAGAAATGCCATTCTAACTATTTGAGTTGTGTTAGCTGCCTTAAAGTTACAATTAATAATTAAAAAACTCACAATGATCATCTTTTCATCTATTGTGAAAGCATTCCCAGTGGTCTTTTAATTATTCCAGGACATAGTTTCTGCAGAGCGGCAGTAGTTCATTAGAAATTTACCCTCAAAACCCCAATCTAACATTACCGGTGCTCATCGTTATAACTGGATGAGATGGGACAAAATGACATATAATAGTTTGATTCTTTTCCGTATGTTTTATGTCTAGCTAGCTTTAGGCTGTGTGGAACTTTCTATGGTCCTGCTTGCTCCGAGAAATATGAAACTATATTCAAAAGGTAGTCATTTTAGAAACAAAAAGTGTCGGGATGCCTCTTGTAAGTAACTGAAGCTTTTCTTTGTGCAGTCAGTCAGCTGATCCGGAGAACCAGGCACTGACTGGAGGAGCAGACCTGCATAGGTTTTCAGTCAAAGAACAAGTACGCTCTTATTTTGAAACTTTTGCTACCAATGTCAACATGGCTGTATTTTTTAATTGAAATCCTGTGTTTTTGATTACGTAATGTCTGCTCTGTTAAGATCATTTTAACAGAAAAGTTATTCTCATTTTTTACTATTTAAAGATTTCTTTGACTATTGACTGCTTCCAAACTCAAATAGAGTTAACTTCAATGTGTTTCTGAGAGTTGAGTGTCTTCATCCCCATTCATTCATAAAAAGGGATTTATTTGTGTTCCACAATTTTTTTCTTGTGGAACAAATTGAAACGTTTCATTATTTACCAGAGGAAGTGTATGTTTTTACTTGTGTATCTATCTCTTTGACATTGAGCTTTTTTATTTCCCTAAATGATTTGTGTTTTTATTGTTTTGATGTTTGTGACAGTGTTCAATCTAATTTTCTATGTTCCTTTAGAAGGGCGATTCTGATCAAGTTGAGGCCTGTATGGTTTTAGTGGGTAAGGAACTATTTCTTCATCTACTCATCAATTTGTCTACTCATCACATGTTAAAAAAAACATTTAACATTCAACCAGGAGCCATGGACTTCCTGGAGAAACCCACAGTCGCCTTTGTGCGCCTCAAGGAAGCCGCCGTGCTCGAGTCGGCCTTGGAGGCACCGGTTCCTGTGCGGTTTGTCTTTGTCCTGATTGGCCCCACCAAAACTGACATGGATTACCACGAGACTGGCCGTGCAATGGCAGCAGTGATGGCTGATAAGGTGAGCAAAGTTTTGACATTGATTTAACTAAAAGCTTTTATTGACAGAAACAGTTTATTGGCATTAACCAAACAAACAAATGATGATAGTGTTACTTTTAGTGTTACATTGGTGACAAAATTCAGCAGAAATGTCGATCCATTGCTGCATAAATACACATAAGGTGATGTATAGAATTAAAATTACCATTAAACAATAAAACCTGATGGTTATATGATAAAACTTAACCTTAATGCAACTTCAGCATGGTTTCATCATCCTCCTCTTCATCAACATCATCATCACTTAGGTGGCTCTTTGAACTCAACAGTAAACACTCCCCAGAGGACCGCACAATAAAATATATAAATTCCAACAATAAAATCCAGAATTAAAACACAGACACAGATACAACAATAAAGTGAAGGATAGAAAAACAAATGTATACTTTCAGAGGTGTTCATTATAACATAACATATTCATCTGGATAGGGGAAGAAAACTGATTTTGGAAGTAAAAATGTGCAACCTTTTGCCTATTTTGTTATACTGGCTGGATCTGAACTGGGTTCTGATCACAGTGATGGAGAAATGACTCCTGTCGAAGTTTATCTCCTTCATGAAAATTGCACACAAACGTTAGATTTTATTCTATCAGCCATATCTTCTTAATCATTATTTAATTTTTTTTTGTCTGTTACGTTTTTGAAGTTACTCCTCCAATAGAGGTGTTTACAGTTACTAATAAGTGAATTTCTTGTTCAAGCTGAGTCTAAATTTCTCTGAAAAAATGTATCAAGTCATGTTAAACTAAAGTAAAATAGAAAAATGTCCAAATCACAGAAACGCACAACCAGAAACCTCTTTTTTTTGTTTTTTAAGTTTTTTAATCAGGCAGCGTTTCGAGCGAGAACTGCAAGAGATCTTACAGGCGCATTGGTGGAGTTCTTGGACTGCAGCATCGTCATCCCACCCACTGAGATCCAGAACGAATCCATGCTTAGCTCCATCATCAGCTTCCAGAAGAAAATATTGAAGGACAGAGCGCAGACGCCTGACCTCATGCCCCGTCGGGACTCCAAAACTCGCAGAGGTGAGTACCACTTTCTAAAATCCCCCAGCAGTGTTTTCATGTATTGTCTTTGGGTGATTTTTAAATTGATTCCATTATAAATAGTTTCCATTGCAAGTGGAGTTTCTCTAGAAGATCCGCTCTCGCGGACGGGTCGCCCATTTGGTGGGATGATTCGGGACATAAAGAGGCGCTACCAGTACTACAAGAGTGACATCACAGATGCACTTAACGCTCAGGTTATTGCTGCTATCATCTTTATCTACTTTGCTGCCCTGTCTCCTGCCATTACCTTTGGAGGACTGCTGGGTATGTGCAACTACGCGTGTCCAAACATACTGTGGCTCTGTTTTGGATGGATCTAGCCCTTAACTTTGTTTTATCTTCAGCTGACAAAGTGGAAAACATGATGGGTGTTTCAGAGCTTCTCATTTCCACAAGCATTCAAGGAATCATTTTTTGCTTCGTTGCTGCACAACCCATCTTGGTTATTGGGTTCTCAGGTCCTCTGTTGGTGTTTGAGGAGGCTTTCTTTGCTGTGAGTCTTTATTTTCCTTATTTTGTTGATAATATCATGAATTGTACCATATTCAGGCATTGTGAAACTCAAATTGCTGATGTGCTTTGTTCAGTTCTGCAAGTCTCAGGACATCGAGTATATCGTTGGGAGGGTGTGGGTCGGAGTGTGGCTGGTCATCATTGTGGTGACCATAGTGGCCTTTGAGGGCAGCTTCCTGGTGCGCTTCATCTCTCGTTTCACTCAGGAGATCTTCTCCATCCTCATCTCCATCATCTTCATCTATGAAACGTTTTCCAAGTTGGGGAGGGTAAAAAAAAAAATGAGATCCGTGTCTTTTGGATTTGAGATGTTTAAAAATCAACGACTATGCGTCTAATCACATGTCTTCTCCTCACTTTTCTGTAGACCTTCAAGGCTCATCCTCTGATTCTAAACTACGATCATCTGAACGCTACTTTGGAAAATCCCTGGCATCCAAAAATGGAGGAGACTGTCATTTATGACAACTCAACCGGCAACATAACTGTTGTCGTCAATACTATCAAGCCTCCGTACCCCAACACAGCTCTGCTGTCCATGTGCCTCATGTTTGGATGTTTCTTTATTGCCTTTTTCCTGCGCCAATTCAAGAATGGGACATTTCTTCCAGGAAAGGTGGGCTTCCACATCTTGGTCTGTCCATGGGGACATTCACAGGAAACCTAAAGGTCCACTCCAAGCATCTTTTGATCTAATGTAAAAGCGTTCCCAGTGATTTTATTATGATTGTAATGTTTTTGGCCAAAATCAGAAAAGCCTGTGTCTTTTTTTAGGACATAGTTTTTGCAGAGCAGCAGTAGTTCATTTCCCCCATTTCCCCATTCCCCATCATCTATATGTTTACACTCTCTCCTGTTAGCTTACAGCCCCTCACAACCCCAACCTAACATTGGCAGTGCAACAAAAATAGTGAGCACTATTGGAGCTATGCAGCCGTACAGTTTTAAACCAAATACCAGCTCAGAAGGGGAAAATGAAGTTGTACATGGAGTAGAGCTTAACAGGGAGCTTGCGAGCCGCTGATTTTAGCACCTACGTCACTGCTGCTATGGGCTTTATCTAACAGTTTTTCTTTTCATCTGCTCCTGATTCACCACGATTTGGATGAAGAAACACTCAGAGATGCAATTTTAAGCTTAATTTACTTTATCTATATCCTCCATCAGGAGAAGATGCAACAAGAACATTTTGAAAAAACACCAAAAATTTCAACTTTTTACTAATTTATTGAGCTTATGATTAGATTTATTTAAATTTCTTTCTAACTCACCAGGTCAGGCGTTTGCTTGGGGACTTTGGCGTGCCCATTGCTATTTTCCTCATGATTCTTGTTGACTACAACATCGAGGATACCTACACTCAGGTTAGCTTATAACACAAAGCTAATTTTCACGGTTACTTAGACAAACAAATAGAGGTGCCCTAGAAGGTTTGAACAAAACTAGTGATATTCCTTTGCAGAAACTGGTCGTTCCCAAAGGCCTGATGGTCTCCAACCCAGCCAAAAGAGGCTGGCTGATCAACCCTTTCGGAGAACACAAGTCCTTCCCCGTCTGGTTGATGTTTGCATCCTGCATACCAGCCCTTCTGGTTTTCATCCTCATCTTCCTGGAGTCTCAGATCACAACGTGAGTCTTTTTCTGGTACATTTTGAGAAAACAGGATGTATCCCGGCTTTGACTCGTCTCCTGTCTCGTGGGGCAGCCTGATCATCAGCAAACCTGAGAGGAAAATGGCCAAAGGTTCCGGGTTTCACTTCGACTTGCTGGTTTTAGTCGGCATGGGGGGACTCAGTGCAATATTTGGTGTGCCGTGGCTAAGTGCGACCACAGTGAGAAGTGTGACCCATGCCAACGCTCTGACCGTCATGAGCAAAGGACCAAAACCTGTGATAGAAAAAGTGATGGAGCAGAGGATAAGTGGTATCGTGGTGGCTCTACTGGTCGGTAGGTGCTGTCAAATCTGATATACTTCTAGTTATGCATACACAGAAAATTACATGCAAAACACCAAAGTACGCTTTCGTGTCCAGGTCTCTCGATTCTAATGGAGCCAATTCTGAAGCTGATTCCCATGTCGGCCTTGTTCGGGATCTTCCTCTACATGGGGGTCACATCCCTGAATGGCATTCAGCTCTGGGATCGTATGCAGCTACTTCTCATCCCAAAGAAATACCATCCAAATGAGCCTTACGCCACCAGAGTAAGTCCCCCAATGTTCAACTAAAAACATGGTCAAACCTTCCAGGATTTGCTGCATTCACCTTTTGATTATCTTACAGTGTAGAACTTTTGCGACACGTTAAATCCTGGCACATGAAGTCATTCAATCAGGTCTTGGCAGGGGCGGAGCTTGGTGGGAAAGGGGCAGAAGACTTTGAAAGTAGTTTAATCATAATTATTGTTATTAATATCAAAAGAAAAGGTTTGAGTTAAAAATATTACTTATGTAATTTTTGCAATGGGTAAAGAAGCTTATAATGAGGATTTCCTATTACTGAAACTAATATTGACTAAAAAATTGGGGGCATAGCTCCGCCCCTCAGTCTTGGGACCATTTGAAACCCTCACATGAAATTTTCAGAGGAAACAACCATATTTAAACACTAAGGGGTGACTTTGAGTCCAAATCTAAAATTTACTTTTTTTTGTAAAACAATTTGTTCTGAAAGAAATCAGTAAAATAAATGCACAAATTAAAAATAGACAAAAAAACAAAAAAACCCAAAAACAATATAATTTAGATATTGTAATGAAACAAAAAGAGTTATGTACGTTATGTATTCTAATTTAAAAAATTAAACCCAATCTTCTAAAGTGATCAAACATAAATGCAATTTTCAAAATACTGATTTTCAAAGGGGTCTAAGCTAGGATAATATTTGAATTGCTCTTTACAATTTAACAATTTGGCAGGAATGTATTGATCTTAGATGAACTGAATTACATATAGTTTAGAATATATTTTATCTTTTCCCATCCCTGTTGACTTTCGTCAATGTCAGTGTTTTAGTAAAACTTATTTTGTGACTTCAAGCTATAAAAAAAATTTAAATCAATACAGAAAACTAGACAAAACTAGACATAAACTAGACATGATTACAATATTACAATAAAGACCAAACCACATTGTCTTTACAGTTTTTCTTTGGCTTTGACTTATTAAAGATATACTCGGGGAACGCACCAAAGCCTAAATATCTTATTCTATGTAACTTTTTAAATTGTGCATGCTGCAGTACACATGGTATGGTCCAGTTGTAAAAACTCATCAATGATCCAAATTTAAAATATTAGAATAGCTTTGCACTATCTAATTGATTTATATCAGTTTAAAAATAATGTAAAGTTAATTTCCATCTAGCATAGTAAGCTGGCAGACCGAAATCATCTACTCACAGATAATATAGATGAACCAGATATGTGGTGGTCCCTGAAGGCACCACAAGCAGCATCACAGGTAGAAACTTGTCTCAGCTGAATGTACAAATCACTGCATGTGTTTCTTGGGTGTCTGTGCAGGTGAAAACTGGGCGGATGCACTTGTACACAGGCATCCAGGTGGCCTGCCTCGTGGTTTTGTGGGTTGTCAAATCCAGTCCTGCATCCCTCGCCCTTCCCTTCATTCTCATCCTCACCATCCCTCTGCGCATGTTCATGACCGGCCACCTCTTCACTGAAATGGAAATGAAATGCGTAAGTGCTTTCCTTTCAGTAAGTGAGCCGATGTGTTTAAGGTTGTAATTGCTGTATCATTGTGTGTTTATTGTGTTTCAGTTGGACTCTGATGACGCCAAAGTGACATTTGAGGAGGAGCCCGGACAAGATGTATACTGTGAAACTCAGATGCCGCTATAAGTGTTTTCACTACAGCTGCTGGAACTGTTTGAGTTAAAAATGTACATTTATTTTATTTAAAGCATATCAAAGAGTAAATATAATGCCTTTTTTTTAAATGATATGTATTTATCCCCAAAGCACAATTTTGCTGTGTAACAGAACTGACTGACCTTAAAGCTCACATATTAAACTGATGTGGCTGCTAAAATGACAGTTTTATTCTAACATGCTTTCAAGAATAACAGCCATGAAATGAGTATGAACTGTAAAAAAGCACGCTGGGACACAGGACAAACAGAGGGTTCCACTCTACCTGTTTTTGTTTTTTTCTAAAAACCAAAGTTGAGCATGCTTTCTTAAATAAGTAAAGTTTCACTGATGTTTACATTATATTCCTTAATTTTTCAACTAGGAAAAACATTTAAGCCTCAAACGAAAAGGTCAAAACCATTTTTAAGGCATCATTATTTTGTTCTTCTTAATACATCTGAGTCACTAAAGTGCCCATAAGGATCAAATTATCTTTTCTTGATTGTTCAATTAACCGGTGTGTAAGAACCAGATTTAAAAAAGTTTTATTTGTCCTTAAAAATGCAAATACAGTTTCTACAATTTAAAAATTGCAGTCTTATAAAAAGCTGTCCCTTTCAAATGTTTATACTTCAATTTCTCAATACAGTCTCTGTTAATATATTTTTATAAAAGAAAAAAAAATGCAAAAAAAAACACATCTGCTTTTTAAAATGAATCGCAAAAGTATTGATATGAGGAGTCAAGGCAGAAACTTTTTGAATCACAGCAAAGGTAATGCTTTTTAAAGTAGTAAATAAATTTGACTCTTGTGTATTTTCACATGTTATGCATGGTAATAAAGTTTTAAAGAAGGGCTGATTTCTGAGATATTCATGCTGCAAATTTAAAGCAGGCTGAAAGCCTTTAGTAAAGATGAGAAAACAGTTTATTATTGAGTAAAAAAATGTAAACACATTTGTCTATAGATCAGGGGTGTCAAACTCATTTTCAGCAAGGGCCACATCAGCATAGTGGCTGTCCTCAAAGGGCCAGATATAACTTATACATGTAACTAAATGTAAAGAAAAATAACTATAACTATTCCTTAATGTTAAATAACTCATTATTGATTTATTAGAAATTGTTAAAGTGAAAACTACAGTTACATAGAAAACATGTTTGCTTGTTACTCTAGCACAAATCTTTTTAAATTTTGTCCGCTTATTAAAACCCACATAACCCCATTGATGAAGGATCAAGCTGTCCAAGTGAAAAAATAAAAAATAAAAAACTGAGCTAGAAAGAACATGTATTACACGTGTAACGTGTAAATGAATTTCTCCATCGTGGGATAAATAAAGTCATCTAATCTCATCTCATCTAATCTAATCTAATCTAATCTAATCTAATCTAATCTAATCTAATCTAATCTAATCTAATCTAATCTAATCTAATCTAATTTAATCTAACATTTTACAAAAAAATGTTGCACACAGCCTTGCATCCAACTGATGATTTGATGACACCCAATTCTCTGCATACACACATAAGACCTGCAAACATTGAATAATTACAAGAGGTCACACATAAATAATATGTAATCAACTAAAACATTTTTTTATTTTAAGAAATTAAAAGCTTTTATGCTGTCGCGGGCCACATAAAGTGACATGGTGAGCCACATTTGGCCCCCAAGGCCTTGAGTTTGACACATGTGCTATAGATGAAGTGTGTTGTGTTACTTTTTGTGTCTATATTTATGTATAAGAATGTATGAACTCTGTAATTAAATCTAAAAAAAAGTGTTATTGCTGTCTTGCTTTCTTTTAGAGTAAGAGTGTTTCGTTGAAAGTACATCAAAATAAGTGCCTTAAAAATCCTGTTATGAGGGAAAATTATAATGAGGTCAACTGTTGTGGAGATATTTACTAAGAAAAGGTGATTTTATACTTAATTATGATAAAAATTCAGCTATTAAAGACGATAAATGCCAAAAAGTGTGTTGTACAGGTGTATTTTGAGGCTCTTGCATTTTTTACTGACAAGGTTGCCATATATTAAATTTGCATTTCACTGTTAAATAGTGTGTACTAAATGTTGTCTGTCTGAAAAATATTTATATGCATAAGTTACATTTTTAACATCAAACTAATTTCTACAACATAATTCTTACATGTATTTATTTAAATATATTTTATATTATGTTCACTTTTTGTCCAGCAGGTGTCAGTGGTGAGATTATGGAATAGTAATTTGCCTACACAAAAGAAGAACAACGTGGTAAAATCCGGTGTCATGTGCTTGTTTTCTACACGTTTTTTTGTGTGAATTTAGTTTAACGGATCAATTAACTTTGCTGAAAAGTCGAGTTTGTCGGAACAAAACTTAACTCCACGCTGCTAGTTCCGTATGTTCGTGAAGTCGTGGCTAAATTTGATTTAAAAGAGAATTAACATAATGGAGTGTGGTAAGACGAGAAGAACAACATACATAGTCGTTTTTTTAATATAGTTTGCTCGGATGCTTTGTTTTTCTTGTGTTGTAACTTAAATCTGTGTTGGCTTTAGATTGGACCACGCAGAATCTTCAGAAGTTGTTCGCTTCGTTAAAAGCCAACATCCCAGCAGAGGAGGAAGCTTTCATTTACACCAAAGGACTGAAACAAGTCGACTGGGAGAACGTCGCTTTCCCCCCTTTTTCTGCTGAACAATGCCGGGAAATGTGGACATGTTTCATGCAAAAGGTGAGTCACGCGATTACTTCTTTGTTTCTTTTTCTGCATTTGACCAATTGTTGTTGTTATTGACGAATTTTACTAGGTGAAGGTAAACTACGGTGGCCCTGAGGTACAAATCACAACAACAAATCACTCAAAGCAAAAAAATATTAATGACCACAACGATAAATTAAACAAGCAAAAAAAAAAAAACATTTTATTTTAGAATTCAAAACTAAAATCCAGGAACCAAAACATGTCGGAAAACAAAAGTAATTTCTAGAAATTAAAATGATGTTAAAAAATGAGACAAAATAAGCAACCTAAAAAAGCTTGGCACTTTGGGACATCACTGATTGATTGGATGATGAGGTTTGAGTTTTGAAGAAGAGAGTGAGAAGAAGGGTGTTTAGCCTGAACTGTGGAAAAGATTTGTTCAAGCAATCACCAAACTACTTCTTTAACCCTTGTGCTATCTTAGATGACCCCACCCTTGCATTGACGTGTTCTCTCTACCATGACAAAGGTGGATTAAGGTGGAAAGATTTCATGTAATCCATGGACACCAGTGAAGATCACAAATCATTGAAAAAATAAAGGTTCAACACTCTGTCTAGTGGGTCTAGATGACCCAACCCCCAATGTTAAAGTGCCTAGGATAGCACAAAGGTTAAGCGAGAAATGTAACAAAAATCTTCTGTGTGATATAGCCATGCTAAAGAACTTCTGGTAGAAAAGTTAAACAAACAGCATTATCAGTGACTTCCCATAACACCTACCTTTTCTGGGTTCTCACTTTGTAACATTTTATTTGGATTTCAGGATACTACTTTTGTTTGCCAAAATGTTTCCGGCACCTACAAGCTTTTTCAGCATTTTGTCATCTGCTCCTTAATCACAATAAACAAATACTCGGAAATGCAATTTCTGAGCTTAATTTCTTCATATGTCATCCATCATGAGAAAAATGCTACAAAAACATGCTACAATAATAATTTTCATCAGTGTTTTCATCGAGTGATTGTGATTTGTACTTCCGTAGGTAACTGAGTAAATGAAACTTGTCACGACCCACCTGTGCTTAAATATAGACAAAATGAGCATTTTCTACATTTAGTTTTTGACCCCTGCAGCTGAAAGGAAAGTCAACATATTTTAGGAGATTTACAGGATTTTTAAAATCATTTTACATTTTTTGCAATAGCCAAATAATGCTTTACAAAACCTTACATTTATTATATTCACCAGATGCTTATATTTTTGGTTGTTTTCTACAGATGCGCAAGATTCGGTCCCTAAAAGAAATTGTTGAGGAAGCTGAAGGTCTCGTTTCCACTCCGAATCCCAACGACACGGTGAGTGCTCCAAAAAGGTTGTCTTAACTTACTCAAGTTTAGGCAACCAGGGTTGTTGCATTGAAATGACGTATCTGTCTCTTTAAACACCCACTCCAATGAACATTGTGTTTTTAAACATGCATTTTTTTTCACGTATAAAGAAAATTAAGCTCAAAAGTGCATTTCTGAGTATTTCTTTATTCCAATCGCTGTGAATCAGGAGCAGACGAAAAAATACAGTTGGAAAAAGCCTGTAGGTGTGACGTCGAAGGTACAATCAGTGGGGTACAAGCTCCCTGATCTGTTCCATTCTGATGCATCCACTTGCATCAGATGTAATGCTAAACTACAATCAGGGATGTCCACTTGGTGGGGGTTGTGAGGGGCTGTAAGCTAGTGGGGGAGAGTGTAAACAAGGGGATGGTTTTTGCCTAAAAACAGATGATTGGAGTGGGACTTTAGATGTGGCCAGAACGTTCTTTAGAAAGCGATTGAATGCTATTACATCTGTGACTTGGCAGCAAATCTTGTTTTTTGTTCCTTGCAGATTCAGTCCCAGTGCCCAAAGATCCCTCTTCCTCCAAATGCTCTCTATTTGGAAGCAAACTTGGAAAAATTTAGAAGGAAGCACCCAGAACGTGACACACAAAGCCTTCTTGAATTATCATCCAAGAAGTTCAATAATCTACCAGAAGAGGAGAAGGTACGGTCTTTCAGGGGTTTGCTCTTACCAAAAAAAAAACAGGCACAAAGCATTTTTAAACAAACAATTGCCTTTTTGACTGTTTTCAGGCCAAGTTTGAGGAAAAACACATCCTTGAATGTGTGGAATATAAAAAAAAGATGGAACTGTTCTGGTAAATAAAGCAGCAAGCCTGATTTATTAAAGGTGCTTGTTATTCTTAAAGGAAAATAATTTGTCTTTCAGCCAAAATTATGTTTGTCCTGCCCCTCAGAAGAAAAGCCAATCAAGAAAAAGGGCTCCTCTTGCAAGTGTAAGACGTCAGAACATTCGTGCCTTATCCCATAGCAGTTGTACATTAGTGTGATTGGTTTACATAAATGCAATGTCTCTCGTTGCTGCAGGATAAAAAACATCCAGACGTGCCTCCTAAACCTCCTACGTAAGTCACACTCTCTAACAACAATTTGTCATTTGAAAAAGAAAAATCCATTCCTAAATCATCCAAGTTGTCATCATCATCTGAAGTCAGTGGATACTCCATGTATATCATTATTACATTTTTACTGCAGCACAAAGGATGACGACATATTAAACTCCAGGGGCTTGGTAACACGGCTTCTGTTTTGACCTGCAGAACTCCAGCCTGAAGAAAAGCAGGAAACAGGCGTCACGTGCCTAAAAGCAACTTCCTCAACACTTTCAAAACGATCGTTTTTAAAAAAACATGGCAGTGGCGTATATATTGCGCATTCCAACAAGAAGTCCTGTTAATGCTGCACCAAGTTAGCCATTGAGGTGTAGAAATTCTAATTTAGGTTACCTATTTTTTAAAGACCCACTCTCATGAAAGTCCTACTGTGGAGAACTTCTGATGAACTACTGTCGCTCTGCAGAAGCTATGTCCTAGAAAACGACTTAAAATTGCATAATCATATTTAAAAGACCTCTGGGAATGCTTTATAATAGATCAAAAGATGAGAAGAGTGTGACTTTAAATACCTTGTAGAAACGCTGACATAATGGTTTAATTGACCCCAACTGTCGGCAGAACTGAGGGAGAAGATCCACAGAAGAGCCGGTCCAAACGCATCTCTGAAGCCTTCTTTTGGCGTGAATTTGACATATTTGTGTAGACATGCATGAATCCTCTGCTGCTGCAACACCTGTGTGACATGAATCTCAACTTGTGTCTTCTCTCTAGTAACGGATATGTGCTTTTCTGCAAGGAACAGTCTTCGTCTGTTAAAAATGTAGCAAAAAGCAGATATATTAAAGAGTGGGCTCGCCTCTGGCGAGATTTGAGTCAAAAGCAGAAGATGGAGTACGCTGAGCGCTGCCGTGAGGTGAGAAGCTCGATTCTTTTAGCAGCATTTATATGAAACGGCCCCCGATGTTTCCGTTTCATTCCTAATGCAGCCCTGCAGAGTCATTGTGCTTGTAGATCCGAATAAGATTATATTCAGAATAGTACTTGCAGTTTACATTTGTTTCTCAAGTTGTCCCGTCATTGGCTGAAAATGATGTTGTCAACCACCTAGCTTTCTAAAGATGGGCAGGACAAACGTGTGCCAGCTGTTGGAATTCCATGTTTAAGTACAATTTTGATCAAAAATTCCAAAGTATTTGTTTGAAGCTCATAAAAATCAGCTTAGATAAGTATTTAACCACAGAGGAGTAAAAGTGGTTATTACCTGGTGAACTCATCTGGCCTCAGTCACTTTCAATACCAGTTTAGTTGATTCAAACAGGAAGTAAAACATTTTAACTCAGGGGGGGGCTCTGAACCAAAATGAGTTTGACACCCCTGCCTTAACCCTTTAACGCCTGAATTTACTTCCAGCTATGACAAAAAATCACCTACACTTTTCCTTTCGAGTAGACGCTAAATTAGGATAAGCTCGGAGCTGAAGGTATTGATGCATATCTGCATCAATAGGCAATAGGCAATAACTACTGAATGTTATCGGGACCTAGTTATTAAAAACAAATTCAAATGTTGACATCCAGAATAACTAAAAATAACTGTTTTGGGTAAAAAGAATTACTATATTTTAAAAATTCTTTTTTTTTTTTTTGAAAAGTAGTAATGCTTGAATGCAAACACAAGCAAAGTGATACTTATAATGGTTTCATTCTGTCTTCTGTTCAATTCTTACAGCTGAATGAGGAGTACAACATCAAGATGAGTGCATACCTGGAGGTAACTTGTAGAATTTGCAATAATCTGCAGAGGACAAGCTTTATATGATAATTTTTTTGTTTCTTAGAGGCTTGATGAAGAGGAGCGTCAGCTGTTCATCAAAGAGAATAAAATCTCTGCAAACAGAAGGAAAAAGGTAGGGTCTGTTGTTTTTCTCTTACATTTATCTTAAACGAAAAATTTGTGGAACTGTTTAAAAAATGATGTTTTGATATGTTTTTATAGAGAAAACGTCTCTAATATGAGTTAAAACTTTTTTTCCTCGTTTATTTTTGATCAAGAAATGCTTCTATTTTTTTCTCAAGATGGAGTTAAACTAAGTTCCTTTTTGGGAAATATCCAACTTTAGGCTATATTTAAAATGTAAAACTTTACAAATGTGCTGGTCTAAATTAAAATGATATAGAAATGTGCTCAAATGACTTTATATCAACATCCGATATTAACATAAAAGTATTTCAAGCTCCCTTCTCGCTTTTGGAAAGGGTTCTTCTAAAAATGGCGGCTATGATTTGCTCTTGCAGCCTGGTGGATTGGGAGCCTTAAAAAGATGGCTGGCTGAGCCGAAGATGCCGGCTCTGTGAGTACGACCTCCAAAAGTGCTGGTCAAAAAAAAATGAACGGGATTTGTTTACACATTTTCTATTTTTCCCCTTTTCCAGATGTGGAAACAGCATCTTCTGCCAAGAACAGATGGCGCTTCTCAAAGAAGACATTCCTGATTTGAATGAGCGATTCTGCAAGGCTATGAAAACGTGGAACAGCCTTTCAAACGAAAAGAAAGCAGATTACCAACGAAAGAAGAAAAAAAAGATTCAACAATACTCGGAAGAGCTGCAGAATTGGTTTTCGGTATTTATGAATGTTTCATTTCTGTCACATTGAATGTTTGAACCTTGATGATGTTAACAGTATGATTTTGTTTGTTCCTAAAACAGGCCCTGACACCACGACAGAAGAGGGAATACTGGATGTCGAACCGATATGTAACTGCCTTTGAATTCTGTCTTATTTGCTTTAATTTTTTTTTTTTTTTCCCTCAAAAGGTGGCAGCTTATCGATCTCAACCCTTAAACACCAGAGCTTTTGTGTCAATGTTGACATTCTTTTGAATACCGTAACTCTAAAACAATTTACGCTATTCATGTAATTCCATCGCATCGGTGCAAAGCCGATACGAAAATCGTTTTTTCTCTGCGTCAGAATCAGCTGATTCGCGTTGATCCCGCAAACGTTCGAAGAGTTACTGTAGACCAGAGAGCGTGGATTGTTTAGGTTTCGCCAGAGACGGCTCACGTGTTAAAGGACTAAGTTTATGTTATGACTAAATAATAGGGGTCTAACAAATAATAGATAAATTGATTTCGATTCCTAGAGTCAAATCAGATCGATCTGTCTGAGGCAGAATTGAATTAACCAATAACATTAAAAAAAAGGAAAAATTGATTATTGAATCGAAAAAGGAAAATGCCAAATTGATTGAGACATGCTAGACTTATTTTAATCTTGCATAAAAACGACCAAGTGCCATCATGGATTTGCAATTAATTTTTGCTTGTTTGTAAAAATATTTAATTGATTAACTTGCAAGAAATACAAGGAATCCAGATAAATACCTGGATACTGAACCTCTGAGTCACGCTGGATCGACCTTAGGTCAGTGAGTGGGATCGTTTAAAATAAACCAAAATTGAAAGTGAATCGAATTGGCAACCACAAATATCGAATCAGATAGTTTGTTAAAATGAATTGTTACGCCCCTACTAAATAAGCAAGACAGTTTTTTAACGACAAACTGAAAAAATCACCTCTAGCTTTTAGGCATGGTGGTGGAAGGATGATAATTTGGTGAATTTATATGTTTATGGTTTTGTGCAGCTGCAGTCCTTTAACATCAAAGATGTGACCAGCAAAACAAACACGTTCTTTGAACTATTGTAAGTCTGTAAACGTTTATGCAGTCAACGTAAATCTGCTGATGGCTTTGCACTAATATGCAACACTTTACGTTCGTAGAATTTCGGTGCAAAGTTGCTGGTTGGTGCGTCAGAACCAGCTGATTTACGCTGATTGTGTCAACAGTTAAATTTTCATTAAGATCAGAGGATGCTGATTTAAGCCACTACTGCTAAATGGCTGAAGGAGAAAGAAGAGTTTATCTAGTTAATATGTAGACTTAAAATCAATGAAGATGCTTAATCTTAACCAAGGTTAAGGTTTCCATAAGTCATTGCATTGAACTGTAGTAAATTCAAATCCACAAATCGGTTGTTTAAAAAGGTGAATCCACTCACTGGGTCATAAAGCCTATCAGACAATTATGCTTTTATTTGTTGTTGTTGCATCAAACTTTGATATTTTCACCACTTTAACTTAATGGAAATGTTTTGACATTTTGTTTTCCAGAAAAGGAAATATCTGGGTACAAATGAAGCCTCACTCAATAAAGTGCCGCTGTGCGAACCTTCAGTAAGTTCAGTTTAAACGTAAAACTCCCTTATAAAACTCCCATAATCAGGGGATAAACGTTTTGAGATTGATGCATGAAGTAGAAATGTAATATATAAAGAAAGAATGTGTTTGTTGCCTGCATTCCAGGATTCAGAAGATGAAGATATTGTGATCAGCAGCAGTGAAGAAGAGGAAAACACTTTGACCTTTGGCGAGGTGGTTTACTTGCACTGTTGGGGGGTTTTCTCAAATGCAACAAGACCAGACATCTATACGTTTTTTTTACTTTATTTTTAAAATATTTTTCTTAACACAGAATACAGCTGTAAGAACAAAAGCAAAGACAAACATAAGTAGCGGGGAGCAACTAAAACATTGTTTCAAGACCGGTCCGAAGGAGCAGAATGTTGTGTCCATTTCTTCCATCGATCTTCAAGTTGTTGTGCATCTAGCCCTAAGTAATGCGTTATCTTCTCCATGGAGAAAATTTCCTCCATAATGTCTCTCCATTGCTGCAGTGTCTGCATTTGACTTCTCAGCCAGTTTCTTATTGCCTTTTTACAGGCTAGTATCATCACCTTGAACAGGTACTTGTCTTCTGGTTAAATGACGTCCGTTGTTAGGCCAAAGTACAGTATCTGTGGATCCATGACTATCTCACATCCTAGGATATCCTGAAAAGTTTTGACCATATCTTCCCAGAAAGGAGAAATATTTCTACATGACCTGAAGATGTGTGAATGGTTAGCGTTAAAGTCCCACACAGCCTCCAGCATTGTTGTGGGGTTCCCAGCTGTTTACTCTTTATGTGAGGACTAATAAAAAACCTTGTCAAGTTTTTCCATCTAAATTCTCTCCATTTTCTAGAACATGTGGAGCTATGCTGTAGTCCACAGATTGAATGCCATTCATCTTCTGACAGTGAAATTTGTAATTCTGATTCCCACTTTTGTTTTATATACAGAGAGTTATATCCATTACAGTTTAACAAGCAATTGTAGTTTGGAAACAACTTTTGAATGTAGCTTCTTATAAGAACCTGTCAGCATTTCTATTAACTTGCTTCCGTCTTGACTAAGATATTTCTTGATCTCCGTATTGTAAAAGTGCCTTAATTGGAAATGCCTGAATAGGTCAGCCGACATCTTAACGTTTTTACATTATGACCTGATTAAATTTGTTCAGCTTCTGTGGAAGACAGATAAACCTAGAAAACTTTTCATAACTATATTTTAAATGTGAAATGCATGAAAAACAAGGTAGCATATCAGAAACAATCAAGTTTGATCCGTTTTGTTTGCAGTTCTGTGTTAAATGACTGTTGTTGATTCACAGGAAGAAGACTATGGAGAGGAAGAGGAAAATTTCGAAATCCACATGTTTGAGGTCTAAACGGCACCAACAACATTTGGATGTTAGAGTGACAGATTTATACTGGAGAGTAGAAAATTCTTCTAATAAGTCCTGATGGAAGATTTCTACTACCTGCAAAAACTCTGATGTTTTGTGTTTCATCTTCGTGAATGTTAGAAGAATGTTGGAGCAAAAAGTATGATTATTGATGACATGCAAGAAACTATTAAAGAGCCTTATGTAAAAAATGTGCAGTAGTGTATTTAAGGCAGCTGTCAACCCTGGAAAAGCTCTGGCAGATTTGTTGGATCTTAAATGGCTTAAATCCTGCTCCATCATTTTTTGATCAATATTTTCAAAGTGTTCCCAGTGGTCTTTTGATTATGATTGCACTGTGTCTGAGCAAAAAAAAAAAAAACTGTCGTTCTCTGGGACATGTTTTTTGCAGAGCAGCAGTAGTTTGTTTAGAACAACCTCTGAGTTATTGTTGGGACTGTTGGCGTGGAGTAAGCCTGCCTTCATTTCCCTTCTTCTCTATGTTTTAACCCCGTCCCAGTATTTTTTTTCCTCAACTTTATTGAACAAAGCATAAACATACAAAATCCAGCATCAATGAATCAGAAAGAACATCAGCAGTGAAAGTCAACGTCATCAATTCAAACTTATTGAATCATCTCAAATAAAAAAACAAATAATCAGAAAAATATCCATAATAGAATATGCTGTTAGAAAAATAAAGTATCTTAAAATATATAAAAGGGATTACAAAATAATGATAATAATGTTTGTAATACAAAGTTTTCTTAGAGGAGGGGATTACCTATCAAACAAAAAAGCACAAATGATTTCAGTGTTACTTGCTTTAGGTGTGTTAATTTTTTTAATACATTCATAAAACTGGAGCATCTCGATCTTAAACATGGTGAAGTTGGGAGTTGTTTTTATTATTCTGAACTTATGAATGTAAAATTTGGAATGGAGAAGTAACGAATTAATACTTTTTTCTACTTTTTTATCATCCGAATTAAAATATGCGACTATTTGTTTCAAATTTAAAGCAATGTTACAGTTAAATTTGCTGTTTACAAAGCGTTCTGATTGGTTCCAAAATTCACGGGAAAGTTTACAAAAGTAGAAAAGATGAAGAACTGATTCAGGGAAATCAATACAAAAACTACAATTATTTTCTATATTTCAGAATTTGGATATAAACATATTTGTGGGGTAAATGTTATGTAGAATTTTTTGTGTATTTCTTTAACTTTGTTATTTATACAAAATTTATCTGGCAAACCCCCGTCCCCGTCCCAGTAGCCCATTGAAGCGACAACAAAAATGACAATAAATTGGAGAAATTCAGCCATAGAGTTTTGATCCAGACGCTAGCTTGGAAGAGGAAAACAAAGACAATGACGGATCATGCGACAAGAATATGTTAAAAACACCAAAAATCTTCAGTTAAATGTGTTCACCCATCTGAACCATGACATTTTTTAATAGGTGCCACTAAAAATGTGTTGGTTGGACAACACATTGAACCGCCACTCTCCGTATTGTTTTCAGCAAGTAATGCCTGAAGTTAATGAGTTTTCAAGTTGCATTTAATGGACAGCTCCATAATCCGAACTCCGTGGTTGGCCACCCAGCAGTCTTCATTTTAGGAGATTGTGAGAGTAAGTACTGTTTAAAGTACAGATATATGTTTGTAATTAGGAGTGTTTTATTTACATGTGTATTAATTTGTATTTTATTTACAATTTTGTTTTGAATTTCAACTTACAGTTCGAAAAATACGGTTTTGAAGCCTGAACTTTGAAGGGCTCGCACGCGGTCACGTGACAGCCGCCGACAAAAACAGTGGAGTGAACAAAAATCCCCCGGCAGTCAGCGCGGCAAAATACACCATCGGTGTTGGAGCTCGTGCTGCGATCGATTGCTACCGTCTGATCTCTGGTGCAAAGATGGATGCCTGCCGAAACAGGTAAATAAACTCAATTAAAGGATTTACCGCAGAGCATTTCCCCCCTATAGAGTTCTGCATTGTACCTTTTTATATATGCCGCGTTTTAAAACGTTCGGGCGCGTGTCGGACAGTCACAGTGCCGCAGTTTGTTTTCGGAGACAAGCTGTAATGAGGTGTTTCTTTAGCTTGTGTTAATAGTTTAATTTATTTTTTAATATATAATTTAACCTCTTTGTTGCTGTCAGTCTTTGTGATTAGGTAGCACCTTCCTATAAGTTGACCTCGTAGTCTTGAACGCAGCATTCAAGCTAACCTCCACCTAACTGGCATTGTAGTTTCTCCATTCGTATCGTTACGTAGCCACGCTCTTTGTTTTCCTCAACGATTGACCTGAGCTGCGTTGATTTAATGGTAAAGCCCTGCGCAGGAGTGGGCGTTGAGCCGTTCGCCTAAAGTTTTCAGTTTTGTCGATGTTTTTCAGGTTATAAGCGTAACGAAGTAACTCCCGAGGCTCCCAGTTCAATTGTGAGTTTCCCCACACATTTAAAGGCACAAACGTGTGAGTCAGTCAGTGCTGCTAACTCTGCGCTTCCCCTCTGCTGCAGCCCTGATTTGGCCCATGCGTGCAGCGCTACAGCATGACCACAGCGTTGGCTGTTCATCTGGTAGTTCTGGCAAATGAAAATGGAGGATTGTTCTGTGTCCAGCCTGGACAACAGCAAGCTGGAGGTACACTGCAGCACAGCCACACTCCTAGTACTGCAGGAGGGGGGTTCATGTCCCCTTCTTGAGGAAAAAAACAACTGACCTTTCTAAATGACTTTTTCATGTTTTCATTCCAAAACCAATTCTGTTTAGTTATTTAAAATAGATTTAGCATAACTAATTATAAAAACTAAACACAGATGAGCTGATTACTAATAAAGTTATAAATTGTTACTCTAAAAGTAGTATTTTCGTCTGAAAATAATCTGTTTAAAGACCCACTTCGATGAAAATCATGTTTTTAACATGTACTTGTGTCACTTTTATCATGATGGAGGACATATAGCTTACAATTGCATTTCTGAGTTGTTGTTTTTTTTATTCAAATTGTGAATCAGAAAAAATGCTGTTGGAAAAAGATTGTAGGTGTGACTTAGGACCTCCAACGGCAAGCCACAAGCTTCCTGATCTGCTCCATTCCGATCCATGTGTGTCTTTGTTTTCCTCATCTGGGCTGGTAAATGGCTCCAAACTCTACGGCCCAGATTTTGCTCACCGTTTTTGTTGCACCTGTAATGTTAGGTTTGGGATTGTGAGGGGCTGTTGGGTAAATGGAGAGCATGTCAACAAAGTGATGATGGGAAGTGGAGGAAGGCTTACTCTGCACCATTTCCACCAACAACTCAGAGTGAATTTCTAATGAACTGCTGCCACTCTGCAGAAACTATGTCTTAGAAAACGACACAGGTTTATCGATTTTGGCTAAAAACAACTTTACCATGATTAAAAGTCCAGTCGTAATGCTTTTACAATAGATCAGAGATGAACGGAGTGGGACTTTAAAAGAATCTAATTACATTTATTGTTCCAGTTTCTCATTCAGGCTTGATTTAGTCGAGATATTTTAACACGACAATCTTTGTCCCCCTTGTCAGGGCCTGGCTCAGGACATCCTGTCTGAGCTGGTAGAAGATGCATGTTTGGGTCTTTGCTTTGAGGTCCATCGGGCTGTTAAGCAGGGCTATTTTTTCCTGGATGACACGGACCAAGAAAGCATGAGGGACTTTGGTTTGTATATCCTGTTTTATACTTGATAACTAATTGTTAAGTAGAGGGAAAAATTATTAGGAAAGTTTTGCTTATCTGCTTAGAAAAACCACTCTCGTGTAGAAGCATTCAATCCTGCTACATTTTTTGTATTTATTTAACTTTATTGACCGACTGAAAAGGATCATTAACAGCTGATTTCACCTTCCAGAAATTGTGGACCAGCCAGGACTGGATGTTTTTGGCCAGGTGTACAATCAGTGGAAAAACAAGGAGTGTGTTTGTCCCAACTGCAGCCGAAGTATCGCAGCTTCACGATTTGCCCCGCACCTGGAGAAATGCCTGGGAATGGGGCGGAACAGTAGCCGCATAGCCAACCGCAGGTAGGAGAGCGAAATGGCTAAAAGGTCAACCACAGAATGGTTAACTTAAGTCCTGATAATATTCTTCTAGTATTCCACATCAGCTCTTTAGAAGGCAACAAAAAGACACAAGAAAAAGTTTATTTTTTTAAAGGAAAACCTTTAGAAAAAAGTTTGATTTGTAGTCAATCAAATAAATCAAACTGATTTACTGAATTTTTTTTTTTTTTAACAGAATAGTAACTGGTAACAACACCAACAACAAGTCAGAAAGTGACCAAGAGGATAATGATGACGTCAATGATAATGACTGGTCTTACGGCGCAGAAAAGAAAGGTGATTTCCCGCTGCTGCATGAAAATTCACATAAATCTACTATTCCAATTGCCTTTACTATAATCTTCATTCAAACGGCTTTATTTTGTAGCAAAGAAAAGGAAATCTGATAAGGTAGGTTTGTTGTTTTTGTTATTTTTTTTTTTTCATTTTTCAGAATAAAAGTATGTGGAACTAACCCTTATTTCCTAACAAATGAAACCTTTTTTTTCCCCAGAATCCAAACTCGCCAAGAAGATCTAAATCCTTCAAGCATAAAAGCAGTGAGTACCTGTAAAAATCACCTGTTCTAAGAGGCTTTAATATTTGAATCTCATTTTTTACGATGCAAAGATAAAAGCAACATTCATTTTATTTTTAAAAAGCTGAAATTCTTACTTTGGATTGGAAGCTGAGATTATTTATAGGTTAAACACAACCCTCTTTTAGGAGCTGAGGGTTCTGGCCTGGATCTGCAACCATTTTAAAATGTAAGTTACTGCGTGTTTACACAGCCCTTTGTGTTTTTTTTTCCTACCTAATGAAGTGACCAAACCTACTCTTAACAAAAGATCTGTTGGTTGAAACAATAAAACTGATTTCAAAACAAATTGATTAGGTACAAAAGTTTTTAAAATGCTGACAAAGTTGTTTATTTGAATTTGAAGTAAAAATCTACGGTGGCCCAGAGGTGCAAATCACATCTGGAAATCACTTAACGCAAAAACAGATTAAAGATCACAGTAGGCCTGCACAATAAATCGCAAATTTATTGTTATCGCGATATCCACCTGTGCAATTCGCATATCGCAAAAGCCAGCAAAAAGTTAGATAAATGGTCACCTTAAATGTGCTAAAACAATCGTATGGCAGCTGGAAGTATTTAATGAATCAAAGAAATCCCCTAATGTGTTCGATCAATCGGATGGACGCTTTTAAATTATTGACCAATTGGATGGAGCCTTTTTACAGAATATTTGATGCTCACTTCCTATGTAGATGAGGGTCATTAGACGTATAATTTAAGGTATGTTGACTCAAACTATTGTAGTGAAATGGAAATGTATTATTTAGTTGTTTTGCTATTCGTTCATGTGTAGCAAGTTATACCGTCATTGCAAGATTGTTAATATCGCAAATCACAACTTTTCCTCGTATCGTGCATCCCTAGATCACTGCCACAAATAAAACGGCAAAACAAAATTAAATTCAAAAAAAGGAAACAATACAATTTAGAAATCGTAACAAAATTCCGGAAACCAAAACGTAAAAAATACATTTTTCGAAACAAAAGTAATTTCTGGAAATCAGAAAGTCATTTTAAAAAATAAAACGAAATAGGAAACCAGCAAAGGTAGGTTATATGGGACATCGCTGATTGGATGATGGCGTTTGAGGAAAGCAGAAGGATGTTTTGCCCGAATCATCGAACTTTTGTTTGAAAGAAATGTGATGGTAGATATTGTCGTGCAAAATACATTCCAACAGGAAATATGAACAAAAGTAATCATCCAATCAGTGATGTCAGTTTGTTTGTTTGCTTTTTTTTTATTGTGATTTCCTTTTTTAAATTACATTTTGGTTTCTGGAATTTTGTTGTGAGTTCTAAAATGTAACGTTGCCTTTTTGGATTGCTCTTGTGATCTTTTTTATGTTTTTGCGTCTGGTGATTTGTTAATGTGATTTGAGCTTCAGGGCCACCGTAAAAATCAGATAAAGAAGTGTCTGTGGGGGAGAAAAGAGAAAACCTGGAGTTAAACTAAAGAGGGTGGCAGTCTGTCGGGGTTGGAAATATCAGAATGGGCCCAGAAAATCTAAAAGTTACAACAAAACAGATGGAAAAGAAAGTAGCAGAGATTGGTTTTTAATTCACTCTGATGCTCCATGCAGCATCCAATACTATTGTATGTACTTACAGTTAGAATAGGTTTGGTTAAAAATCTTGGTTCAGGCTTTTTTTCTTACACAGCTCTCTTCAGATGAAAGAGAGTTGGCGTTGTAGAATTCCTGCTGGGCACGAATCGCAATTACTTTCTCCTTCACGATCACTTTTCCAACGAAAATTTTGAAAAGGACGCAACCCATAGGTCACTACAAAATCCGAGTCCCTGATTGGTCAAAGGTCAACTAGTTAAACAATCAACAATGGATGCACGTTTTGAACGTAGAGAGCGGAGATATTAGAAGGCAGAAACCCAAAACGTGCATGTACCTGCAGTTTCATTGGCGGTGGTCGCGTGAAGGCGTTGCCGATGCCGGTGTGAAGGTAGCCTAACGTACAGCTCCAGCTGCAAATGGACAGAATTTGTTCTAAATGTGGTCACAATATACTTTTTAGAAGCTGCACAAAAACAGCTGAAACATGTTATTATATGGAATGATTAGACAGGAAGTGATAGCTCAACACGATGCAACTTTCTAGGGAATTTGACTTCTGCTACATGAAAAGTTCTGCAGGTAGAGAAAAGCATGCCGTAGCCGCATTGGTTTTGCATATTAAAGATGTCTACAGAGTCCAATCTGGACAAAAATGAAAACCCTTGTTTGTGTCTTTAACCTCCAGAGTGTGATATGATTGATCTTCTGTAGGCATGATGGGCCCCAGACGCCGTTTGGACAACCAGGAGAGCCCACGCATGCTGATGAAAGACGAGGCGTTCTCTCAATAATCCGCTCGTCGTCCAATCACACGTGCTTTTTGTCGTCGCCGTTGTTGTGTGTGGCCAACGCACAGAGGGACACACAACAGAGACCAACAGCACTTCAGCGTTGGTTTTTAACGTCTGCAAACCATCGGACTTAGTGTTTTCTGCAACAGAAAAAATCTTCAACTCCAACTCTATACTTGACAAAAAAAACTTACTGAATCATTTTTTTAAAGTACTTTATTCTGCTTTTCCACTCAAAAAGTCTAAATAAACAAGGTAATACTGGGGCATTATGTTAATGTTCTTCTTATAAACAGCCCATCAGCAGTTAATTTATTCACTGGTATCACTTTCCTTTCACTGATTGTGGTCCATTTCCTTCACTTCCTCTTGATAGTGTTCAGCTGATTCATCAGCCTCTGCACTGAATAAATGTCATGGGTGATATGGAATTATTGCTTTTTCTTGTGAGGTTCCTCGTTTCTCCTCTTTAGCTTGTTTTGTTGAATAAAATCTTTTTTTTTTTTAAATCAGAAAAGATTTTTTAATTTTTCCAGCTCAAATGCAGTATAATGATTAGTTTCTGAGTCACAGCATCGACTGTTCTAATAATGTTGTTTTCAGAACAGCTCTGGCCTCCAGAAAGGTCTATGATTGCTTCTGAGTTGAGGGGTAAGGTTGTGCGGGTCCCCTAATCACTTTTGTTGAATTGAATTTTCTGAAATCAATTATCATGATTACCTGTTACACCTTCTGATCATAGACATGTAAAAAAAAAGGAAAGAATGAATGACATTCTTAATAGCAAATGTCTAAGACAGTCATTACTAATAGTTTGTCTTTTACTTTCGTGTTCACTGTCGGGGTTATATTTGTCACCACACTGCGTCTTGTCCTTCACCTGTGGAAACTTGTTTTCAGTTTTTTCTGTAACCTCGAGTTGTACAAGCAGCTTTTTGCTGCCTAATGTTTTTTTTTTCCTTTCCTTTGTGAATATATCAGCTTTTTTTAGCATTCAAACATGTCTTTATACCATGTGTTTACAATGTATGTAAAGGGTGCATATATCCTTGCTGTGATGTGATAGTGTAAATATTGTAATAGTTGAAATGCTGCTATCATGGCTCAGTTTGTTCATCTGTCTAGTACAATAAAAAATTTGCTACCTTGGTTTGAGTGTCGCTGGAACCCAGCTTTACACTTCCTCGCTCTGGTGACATCACTGCGACTTGGCCTTCAGCGTTTTTGAACGCTGGACAGGATTCTCAAACCCATGAATTCCAATTATTGTAAAATCATTTATTTGCAAAAAATCCTAAATATAGAATCACTTTATGAATAAGATCTGGTAGGAAAGTGTTATGCTTTTCTATTGCTTTGTCTGTTTTGTATGGGGTGTTCAAGGGCAGCTGTTTATGAGTGGGTGGACTGAAAGACCTTTTTATTTTTTGTTTCATGCTACTGAAAAGTTTCATTAATTGACCCTCCCGAAGAACCAGCTGCCTTTTGTTCACAAAAGACAGTAATCTCTGCATACAGATACAAATAAACCTCAAATTTTCATATTAAATAAAATGCTGAAAAAGAAATCTTGTAAAATTCTACAAAAACATGTTTCCATAAGATGTTGCAAAAAAAACTTTGCAGAAAAAACTGTCATCTTAAATCCCTGAGGGCATTTAAGTTTTTTTATTTATTTAATTTTTTTGGTAAATGTATTTAATTATTTTCCAAGGACAAACTGATATTATACAGGGCTGATGTCAATTGTAAAAAAATATAAATAAAATACAGACTACAGTATTAAATTTCTAGTTTAATATGCCATACATATGAAAAAAAGTTATTTAGCTGGGGTCAGTATTGCTGACTTGCCCTAAGAAATGTGTTTAACACTCTCATTTAAAGAAATTCCAAATCCCTATACTAAAATTTAAAAATAATAATTTTATGCCATTGTAAAGGGGAAGAAAGCAATTCTGGCGAGAACTTTCATAAACCTTAGAGAAGACAAGTCCAAAGAGCAAGATGATTGGCCATGTTTTTTCTGAGTCGTATTCTCTTAATATCCTGTAGAGGGTGCTGTTGTGCGTACTTAAGGAAATTTGTTTTCATTCATCTCATAATATAATATAAATATAAATCCTGATTTATTTTGCCTTAGATGTATTTAAAAACTATTTAAAGTATTATTTTTGTTTAAACATGACAAATTATATGTAAATTATTACTTGAGATATGGTTTATTTGTCAGTCCGTGATATCTTTCCATCACTTTTGTTTTGTTTGCAGCTTCTTTTATGAGCATGTACTTTATAAGAATGTAATAAAAAATAAAACTTTCGATAAAAAGTTCATGAGAAAAAAAAACGAGGATACCGTGTGTAAGAGTTTGACTTTCAGATTTCAGACGGCAGTGAAGGCACCACTTAGTATTGCATGTAGGAGTGTACGACAGGACAAATTCGCGTTTTTTTTTTAATTTATTTTTATATTTAAGCGTTTAAAAGACACCGAGTTTTTTGCTAAATCGGGCGTTATTATTGTCTTAAGTGAGCCTCCCCGTTAAAATGCGGAGGGACAGTTAGTTGGACATGTTAAGGAACGCAGGCAGGGGCGGGGGTGACGAAGAACAGTCGCCGCTCCGTCCGTGTTGAGAAAACCAGCAGTTAGAGCCCGGAACTCGAGCTGTTAAAAGCCGAGCTAATGTTAGCTAGCTTTTTGTTGACAGCGTGCTTCCTGTCAGTGTAGCTAGACTTCTACCGACGCGGCGACGGTTATTTCCAACTCATTTATTTATTTATTTCTGGATTTTCAAGTGACACTCGCTTCCCTCGCTTATTATTGGGCCGTAAATCGTCGGGAGTTTTTCGCGGCACTTTCAACCACTTGTAGCTCCGGATGATGGCATCGAAAGGGGGGTTCACGGGTCCTCCGATGAATCCGAACTTGAACCCCATGAATGTCGGACACCCCACGGGGATGAGAATGCCCGGAATGCTGCAGCCCCCAACGGGTTATCCCCGAAGTATTCCCCAGTTTGCCCAGGTTTGTTTTTATGATTGCCTTCTTCTTTTTTCCCCTCCAACTATTTCTATTACAATACAAGAAAAAGCGGCCAATTCTTGTCAAAATGTCATGGTATGGAACTACTTCCGCCATTGAAAACGGTTATAAAAAATTCCCGTCATCAGTCAAATGGGTTTAACGTGTCATTGTGGCACCAGAGAACATTAATTGGGGGTAGAGGTTTTAAATATTCTGGCCTTTGTGAATAAATGTACTCTGTTGAAGTGTGAACGGGGTCACGTGGGTGCCCTTGGCCTCCTGTCAGTTAGAGAAAACAAAAGGAAGTTTATCATCACCACCATCTATCCAAAGACCACTTATACCATCCCTGTTCCAGCACCATCTGGGCTTCATTTGGACCCGATTGTATCCTACAAATTAGAACCATCAAAGTTCTGATGTATGTTTTTCTGTGAACGGTTCATAAAATGTCAAACTTACTCACTGTCCAGTCTTCAAAGCACATTTTCTTTTCATATAGGAAATAAGATTGTTTGACAGTAAAAGAACTTTGAATAAATATATTAAAGTCCCACTCGATCCTCGTTGGATCTGCTTTAAAAACCTTCCCAGTGGAGTTTTGATTATGATTATCCCAGTTTTTAGGAAATAGTTTCTGCACAGCAGCAGTGGTTCATTAGACACGTGTGTCCGAGTTGTGGGCGGAACAGTTGAGAGAGTGTAAACACCTGGATGATGGGAAATTGTGGCAGGCTTACTCCACTGGCAACAGCTCCGCCCACCAACAGTTCCTTACAACCCCAACATAATATTTTCGGTGTAACAAAATGGCGAGCAACGTCGGGGCCATCCAGACGTACAGATTTGAGCCAAATGCCTGATTCACAATGATTTGAATAAAGGAAACACTCAAAAACACCATTTTAAGCTTCATTTAATTCATGTATGTCCTCCAAGAACATGTTAAAAACATCAAACAAACATGATTTTCATTGGAATGGGTCTTCAAAGTCAAAATTGAGTTCTCAAGGACATTTGGCAATCACATACAAACTGATTATTTTCTTCCATAAAATAAGCCAACAAATTGTAAATAAAGTGGGGCAAAGCTGAAGATGCTCCATCTTCTGTATGAATTTAGTGGTAGGATTTGAAGCAGATGTTTCCTTTTGTGTCTCACATCCTTGTGTTGGAATCTTGGCCCGTTTCTCACTGCAGCTTTGCTTCAGCTTTTAAGAAATGTTACAGCTCTTGTTTCCTTGGAGTGTTTCATTTGGGTTGAGGTCCAGACTTTTGCCAGGCCGTGTCGCAACCTTAACCGTTTCCCTGTGGTGTGACCTGAAGTCAGCTCAGCTTTGGCTCGCCGACTCACGCTCTCGTGTGCTCTTGGTGTACTCTGATTACAAATGAGTTCATGGCCATCTCAATATCTGCAAGGTCTGCAGAAGCCGTGACTAAAAAACAAAGCAGAATCGAAAGGCCCTCATTGCTGTGCTTAATAGAGCGCAGGAAATGCATCTTTTTATTTGTTTAAACAAAATTCTATGAAGGTTCAATTGTAAAAGTATTTATCTTTACTCGTAAAGTTAAATTGTAGTTCAGATTGACATATTTAAAAAAGTTTGTTCCAATTATTGATGAAAACTCTTAGTTAGTAAACTATAATTATTGTGTTTTTAGTTATAAAAGTTAATAAGCCATAATTAGTCCAGTCTATTTTTATCCAACTAACATCAAACCATACAGTTAATTTTAAGAAAAGAGCCCCAATCTTCTCTTTTTATGTTTATTTTGAAGCTATTTAGGTGGGAAACAAAAATGTAAAAAAGTGTAAATGATTGCTTTAATTGTAATAAATTATCGATAAGAAAGATTTAGACATATTCAAAGTAACTTTTCTTTTGTTTAACAATGTTAAAATCCAAATCAGCTCTGAGTTAGACTGAAGGTTTGTGTTTCTACCAGAAATGGACAGAATGGATCAAACTCAATAGAGATCAGCCTCACGTGGGTCAAACGACACGACACGCCAACTGCTTTTCCCTTTTGTTCATCAAACTGTTCTTCTTTCATCCAGCGCCCTGGAATCCCACCCAGCAGGATGGGGGGTCCTATGGGGGTAATGGGGAGTCAGATGCCCGGTCCCTCTTACGGTGGGGGTAACCTTCCCATGCGGCCAGGCATGGACGCGTCAAGAAAGCGTTTTCTCCACCACCAGCAGCAGCAGCAAGAGGCGCTCGGAAGCCTCAGACGAGGGTAAACGCTGAAGACGATGATGCACCATGAGAGTTTTTGTCTTTACTTCTAAAACAACTGGACGGTATAATTGTTTTGACCCAAAACACAGCCTCATTCTACGCATGAGGATCTCCTGACCGGCCTTTGCCTCCAAACACTTGAAGCTGTTCGGTGACGCCACATTTCTAAATGTTACAATGAATCTGTTGTGCTGCCGTGTTTATTTTCTAACGACATTCTCAGAATTGGAGGAAAATAAGCTGCAGTTCTGGAAGCATCTTCTGAGTTTATAATGACGATCAACTGTGTCCTTTAGTTGAAGACAGACTAGCTCTTGTGCGTTTTTATGAGTTCAGCTGCGGTGAGGAACTACAAGTCCCTCAGAAGAGGACATGTAGGCCAAGACTTTGTTATCCAACTGTGAAGCTGTCCACAAATGAGCTCTAATCGAATCTTTTTGGACTTGATCTTGAATCATGTGTCAGCGTGTCTTTTTTCCTCATGAAAACATGAAAAGTTTGAGGCTTTCTGAGTCCTTTTCTAATCTAAACGTTGATCCTTCTCTCTGTGCGGTTTAGAGCCAAAAGACGCAAAATGGCCGACAAGGTTTTGCCACAGAGGGTACGTTAACACCAACGGCCCCCCCCCCCCAGAAAGAATTCAATTTATTTCCTGCTTTTGGATGTTTTGAATCACGACTTTTTACGTTTGGTTCTTTCAGATCCGAGACCTCGTCCCCGAGTCCCAGGCTTACATGGACCTCCTGGCTTTTGAAAGGAAACTGGATCAAACCATCGCTCGCAAGCGCATGGAGATTCAGGAGGCCATCAAGAAGCCCATTATGGTATGTTTCTACAACCATTTTAGGAAAAAACAAGATGTGGAGGGTTCTGACACTTTTAGTAGAACAATTTTTTTTGTCGTTTTCTTCTTTAACTTTAAGTAGAGTGGTCCCTCGCTGCTAACCTTTCAGAGTTTCGCTGTTTTCAGGATTGATTTAGCGCAATTTTTTTCTTCTTTTTTTTTGCAGTTTGTGTTCTGTGCTCTGATTGGCTGCAGACCAATGTCAATCAGTCTCCTCCACGCTATGCAGAATGCGTTCAGCTCGCAAAGATGATCTTTGTTTCCATTCTATAACACTGGGCTTATTTTATATGAAGATTTGAACTTTGAGAGTTTAAACAACAGAGAAAGCTGTGAAAATGTTCATAAACGTCTAAGAAAAGTGTTTAAATAGGGTAGTTAGGGGTTAAAACATCTATAATAATTGTTGAAAATTTGCAGATTTCTTCTGTTGCTATTAGAGCATAACTGCTGCGATAAACGGAGGAAGACTGCACCGATTGAGTGATTTGATGTTTCTTAGTGAGATCACAGATGATCGATTTGGTATTAACAGGCATACTAGTTGGACGTGATCAGTCTTTATGTCTTTTGCATTGTGAGCAGGTGCTGAAGCAAACCTGTCCCTGTTCAGATCCGCCTTTAGACGGATGAAACCAGGTTTGACGCAAAACATTTGATATTTGAGCAGCTTCACTTATTCATCTGACAAAGTCGGATAAATGCAGCAAAGATGTGTGGAGAATCGAGGCCGAAGAGTTTTTGTTGGCTAAAGAAGTGAAATGTTTTGCAGTGTCTCAAGTGCCTGATTGCAACATTATCAAATGGTATTTTAGGTTTTGAAAATTAAAACCAGACAAATCCACAAACAGTCAAGAAACTGTTGTGACTGATTTCAGAAACGCAAAGCAGAAAATGTTTCGAAGCTCCCTGCGAGTCTGAACAAGAGGCTCCAAACGTCAAAGACACCAAAAGCCCAGATCTTCCGATGGATCTGATAAACGCCAAACGTTTTGGATGGATAGGTGGAAGAAAGACAAAACCCTGAAGCTCTTGAATGAATCTAAATCAGCTTTTTGCTTCTTTTTTATGATGCAGCAAAAGCGCAAGCTGAGGATCTACATTTCCAACACTTTCACTCCAAGCAAGCCCGAGGGCGAGGAGTCGGAGAAGGTGTCCTCCTGGGAGCTGAGAGTGGAAGGCAAACTCCTGGAGGAAGTGAGAGACTCGTGTTCTTTTGCTCTTTGGCCATTATTTGAGCGGTCCGGTCTCTGCTCGCGTTTCTGAAAGCGTCAGTTGGCCCGCATCCTTGGCGCAGACCTCGCGGCCAGATGTGCGTTTACAGCTTTCCTCATCCCACCCCACAACTGCCTCCATACGCCGGAGTTCATGCTTTCTGCCGGCTTGAAACCATCGCCCTTTTGCATTCCTCCAACCGAAACACCCCCTCCCTCCTAAAATTGAGCTCGCTCTGTCAGCCGTGGCCCCCCAGTTTTTTTGTTTTTGCTCCTAATGTTCCCCCCCTCTTGCTCGCTGGTCCAGGCATGTGTAGGAGCACGGCGTGGACTGACAGCCAAAAGAGAACGGATGGCAGAGGAGAAATGAAAGGGGGCCACGCTGAGCAAACAGATTTGACGGAGGGGAAGGGGGGGGCGGGCGGGTTGCAACAGCCTTTTCTACTCAACAGTTTGGTTCCTCTTCCCTGATGCGGTCAGAGCCCAACAATGCAGCTGCAGACTGACACCGCGGAGCTCAGGAACGCTCGGCAGTCACGCAGTGCTGTGTTTCATGTGTTTGCAGCCCGGCAAGCAGAAGAGGAAGTTCTCATCTTTCTTCAAAAGCCTGGTGATCGAGCTGGACAAGGAGCTCTACGGGCCGGACAATCACTTAGTGGAGGTAACGTTTTAAGGACGTTAACACCACACTCTTCTTTTCTTTTGTTGACTTTTCTGATTTGTATTCCTAATTAGATTGGATATTTTTCCCTTTCAGTGGCACAGAATGCCCACCACCCAGGAGACGGATGGTTTCCAGGTCAAAAGGCCCGGCGACGTCAACGTTAAATGCACTCTTCTGCTCATGCTTGACCATCAGGTGGCCCTTCATGTTTGCAATTCACTTTAAAGCCCCACTCTATCTGTATTTCCATCATTCCAAGCGGTTTTTGCAAAATACCTGTCGATTTTTAAGACGTAGTTTCTGCAGCTCAGGACGAGTGACTGTTGATATCCCAGCATTCCTTTGTTTATACTTTCTCCCGCTAGATTACAGCTCCTCGCAACACCAAGCTAACATTAGTGTAGCAAAAAAAAAAAAAAGACTGTGAGCAATATTGTAGTTATCCAGCTTTACAGCTAGTTGTTATCTATTCCTGATTCATCAGAAATTCTTTAAAAAATGTCCTCCATTCTGAGAAAAATCCAACAAAACATGATTTTCATCTGATCCGATAAAAAGTCTCCAAAGACCCACTCAGATGAAAATCGAATTTTCTTTTTTTAACACATTCTTGTGGCATTTTTCTCGTGATGGAGCACATATGTAAAGAGAGTTCAAATTAAAAAAGACATCTCTGAGTATTTCTTTATTCAAATGGTTTTGACTCAGGAGTAGACACAAGATGCAGTTTGAAAAAGATGGTGTTTGTGACGTAGAAAACACGCTGGGCGGGGCCACAAGCTCCAGGCTCTGCTCCATTCCCATGAGGCCGCGTGCAGACGGTCAGCGGGAGAGCGTGTAAACAGACGACTGTTAGCGGAAGCAGGGCTGCTCCGCGCTAACAGAGCCACAACTCAAAGGCAAAGAACTCCTGCCGCTCTGCAGAAACTATGTCCTAGAAAACGACACAGGCTTTTAGATTGAAATTAGAACAAAAAAACCTCTAGGAACGCTTTGAAACTAGATCAAAAAGGACTTTAGGTATTTTGAGGATTAGTTGACCTTTTGCTAACCCCCCCTTTTCCCTCCATAAGCCCCCCCAGTACAAGCTGGACCCCCGTCTGGCCCGTCTGCTGGGCGTGCACACGCAGACTCGGGCCAGCATCATGCAAGCCCTGTGGCTTTACATCAAGAACAACAAGCTGCAGGACTGCCACGAGAAGGAGTTCATCAACTGCAACCGCTACTTCAGACAGGTGAGACTCTGGCGAGGGGGCGGGGCTATTAGAGTCCGACTCCTGGCTCTAATTTACTGTGTCCTGTTCAGATCTTTAACTGTCCACGCATGAGGTTCTCTGAGATTCCCATGAAGCTGGCGGGCCTGCTGCAGCACCCTGACCCCATCGTCATCAATCACATCATCAGGTGGGGAGGGGTTGTTCTTTCTTCATCGCTCTGCGCGAGTGTAAGAGCAGCTCTACAAACATCAAAAGTTCAGTGATATATTTAAGAACCAAAGTAAATGATGAGGAATAGAAAAAGGAATATTATTTATTTAATGGCAGCAGCACTTTTAACCCCTTCATGGGGTATGTTAGTACTTATTACTAAATCCAGACTCCATTGAATTTGGCATCACCTTGAACCCAAAAAACATTGAAGAATATCTTTTTTTGTAGAATTGGTAATTATGTAAGGCATGAAGGGGTTAAAGAGAAGTCTTCTAGGGGTTAACCGAAGAGTAGAATAATTGGAAGAAGCAAATATTTGTCCTAAAACTGGAAATCATTATTAATTTCTGGCTTGTTGCAAATGCTAAGACTTCTTAAAACTTGAGCATAAAGTTTTATTGTTGAAATAACTTTGTTTATAGGATGGAGAACTAAAATGCAGACCAGAGATTTCAAAACATGACATGGATCATTTGTCTCTTACTATCTGCCTCTGCAGTGAAAAGGATTTCCTTCTTCAATATGTGGAGTTTTTTGTAAAGCTCTGGAAAAGCTAGAAATGGACTTTAATTGTCTCTGAGAAGAACATAAAACTGTGAAATATAGTTCATACTGCTTTTGATCTAAAGTCAGAAACAAAGTAAATCTGTTTGTAATGAAAACACTTACTGGATTTCGTTATCAGTGAGCACAAACGTTGGCTTTGTCAACAAATGCACAACAAACACGACGTGCCTGGGATGTTTTTAGAAGCCTTTTCGTGAAACCTCCCAGTAGCTATTAGTCCCTTTTCTTCCGTGTCACAGTGTGGACCCCACAGACCAGAAGAAAACCGCTTGCTATGACATCGACGTGGAGGTGGACGACCCTCTGAAAACCCAGATGAACAGCTTCCTGTCCTCCGCCAACAGCCAGCAGGAAATCGCCACTCTAGAAATGAAGGTGTGGCCTCAGGAGTTCCCGCAGAAGCTTTTTACAGCTGCAGCTGGTTGTAAGCATTCATTGTAAAAATGTGTTCATTTGTTTCTTTTTTTTTACTTCAGATTCATGAAACAATCGAGTATATTAACCAACTCAAGACTGAGAGAGACTTCATGCTGAGCTTCAGCAACAGTCCTCAGGAGTTCATTCAGGACTGGCTGAAGTCTCAGTGCAGAGATCTGAAGGTAATGTCCTCACCTTTGACCTTTTTCTGGAGAATTCTTTACCTTCTTAAAGCGTTTCTCCTGGCTTATACCCGGATTCTCTCACTGCTTTCTACATATGTTGCAGTTCTATTTTAATGTAACCTTGACATGATCAATGACAGCAAATATGACGTCACCCATTTGCCAAAAATAAAATCTAAGAAATATGAATATTTTACAAGCACTATTTATGAATGTGGATATTGTAAAAAAAAAACAAATTGAAATAGGTTTTATTCAAATGACAAATCTTTGAAATGCATTGTGGTCTATATTTGCCAATCTAGTGGCAATCTGGGAAATTTCCAGGGCACTTGTGTTTTGTAAATGTTGATTTAGACAACCCAAAAAAAATGGCGTACGCCCTATAAAGTGCACCAAGTAGTGAGGGAATTCGGACTGAAGCTTATTTATGAAATATTTCTGACATATTTTTTTTTTTTTGGTTCTTCAGCTGATGACAGATGTGACCGGAAACCCGGAGGAGGAGAGGAGGGCTGAGTTCTACGAGGCTCCCTGGATGCCAGAGGCAGTGGGTAGATACGTCTACTCCAAAGTGAGTAACGGTAGAGGCCGAAGCGTTTTCCGATGCTCACATTCCAAAGACGCACTGAAACGAGCTTTTTTTCTCTTTTTTTTAAGGTGCAGCAGCGAAGACAAGAGTTGGAGCAGGTGTTGGGAATCCGACTCACCTGAAGACGCCTTCCAGACGACCAGATTTCAGCCTCACGTCTCATCGGAAACGGATGTATGCAGCAGTCCGCCTTAAAATATTGATAATCCCGGCTCTATGTCTTTAAGTAAACATAGATTCTGCGAGCCATGATCCCAGGTTTCCCGCAGACCGCCTTTGACCTTTCATTTTTTTCTGTTTTTTGCCTGTTCTGTCCACATGTTATTGAGTCGTACACTGTCTATCTAGCCTTATTTTTTTCTTCAGTGTCTTAAAGCTTGTGCAATGATCACTTCTCCTCCTCTCTATTAAAGTCCTTTCTGTCGATGCTCATGTGCTCACGTTGAGCCTGCAGCAGATTTCTTTGTTGCTTCAGCTAAGGGTCACAGTCCTTTCAATCCCCAGACCGCTCTTCTCCAATTTCAGCCTCATTTATCTTGTTGTCTTGTAAAGTAGGGTGTTATCAAAGGGAAAATCTTCAGAACAAACATCATATCTGAAATAAAATGAACCCCGGCGGCACTTTTCCAGTTTTTCCGTCTCCCTTTTGTCTATTTAAACGTAGGTGGGGACCTTCCTCGGTGCAGGAAGCATCTGTTTGCTCTTCATCGCCACACTGAGCCGGTTGAAGTAATGTCTGCCTTGTAATGTAAAAACCTTTTTTTTAATGGTACACAAATGTTTAAGCACTGGTTCTTGCCATCCTGTGGTCCTTCACGGGTGTTTTTTTTTTTTTTTTTACTTTCTAAAAGCCATAATTATTCAATGCACCTGTATTTGAATATTTAGCCATACTTTAAATACACTTGCTTCAGAAATGTCTTTTGTTTAAAAAAAAAATGTTCAAAAATATTTTTATGCAAATAATAATTCTGCAATATTTGTCTTTATGTGTGTTGGGGCTGGGTTTGTTATAAAAATCAAACCTTTTCTGTGTCGGGCCAAGATTGTCCAACAAAAAATAGGTATATTTTATAATGGACAACTCTTTGTTTTTGTATTTTCTGAAAGTTTACATTCTGTTATTGATTTTTGGTGTGAATGATTTTAATTACAAAAATCATAAACTATGTCTAGTGTTGTAAATTGAAGCCTCAGATCTTTGACTGGTGTTGACGGTAAAATAGGAATTCAGCTTTATGTGGTGGTCATCAAACAAACTGTTGTGGAAATTCTCTTCCTAAAACTAAAAATTCTAAAAATTCCATGCTCATATGCCAAATGTGCTTTGTGAAATGACACAGCACAACTGTTGTGCAGATATTTTTTTTTGTACAGCTTCTGTGTTTAATGTTTGCATTTTTTTTCAGCTGAAAGTCTTTTATACATTTGACGTATTTTTTACAATAAATTACTTACAAATGCTTCTTTCACTGTTTTTTGGTTAATCATACCTGGTATAAAGGGTGTGTATTTTAACTATCAATTACAAGGCTGCCTTCACTGATGTGGGTTTGTAACTTTAATACGTTAATTTGCAGTTTTCTGCTGTAATTGGATAGCTGCTTTTGAGCCTGTGCGTGTCTGGGCTGGCTGCAGAGCTGGGGTGCTTCTGCAGGCTTACAACAGGTAAGACTGGTTTTAGTAGAAGAAACCCATACATCCCACTCCCTTCCCAGAGCTGCACCTCAGTTAGCTACAGTTGGAAATGTGACACCAGTTCAAAACAAAAACATGACATACAACTAAACAGTTAGTCACTGTTTTTATCTCTAAACTTTTAAAATGTGTGTATATTTGATATTTTTTTTCTATGCTCTAATCTTTTACTGTTATATGGAATAATGCAATAATTAAAGTAGATAAATGTTGTTTTTTGATAGTTTTGTTCTTTCTTGTTTGAATAATTTAAATTGTATTTTTTTAAGAGCGTCATAACAAAACAAAACAAAAACTATCTTAATTGTTGCGCCGCGTTGAAACGCTAGGGGGCAGTGTTATATTGCAAGTGCACTCATGATTGAAGAGGCTGGCCGGATGTGGCAGCTGCTCTGAAGCGGATGCTGAAATTTCAAGATGGAGTTGGAAGGCATCGATCAGGTTGGGTTGCTTTTTTGCTGGTTCATTTTGTTTTTTAAATTGCAGTCCTATTAAAGAGGCTTAAGTGCTGTGCTTTGAAGCCTGCTTCTCCTTTAAGTTGTCGTTGATCTGAAAATATGGTCTATAATGGTTTTAAAAAACAAATTAGTTTTTAACAAAGCTCTGAACCTGCTGCCTGCAGTTGTGTGCTGCCGGTTTGCTGTCTCATTGTAGCTTACTTACAAGCTAAAAAGCGCAGTCAAGTAAACATTCAGCTATTCCTGGTATTATAGGTTTTTCTAACTTACAGTCGTGTATTTGAAGCTTAAAATTCAAAAGTATATGCATTTATATAATATTTTATTTGTTTAAAAAATACAACAACGAACGTTTCCTTTGCTTTGGTCTTGTTTGCTAATACTAGCTAATGTTAGCTTCCGAAGCTAAAGTTAGCTTCCGGTAATATTTTTGTTTTTCGACCTTATTTTGGATCTTTAGCCATACAGACTGTCATGAAAGTCATTAGTTCTCAATGCATCAATGGACAATGCATCGAATAAGTAATTTTAATTTAAAAAAATCTTATTTAAACACGCCAAGTACTTAAGCTAATGGTAATTTTGTTGTTTCTAGTACTTGCTTTACACAATTTCCCCCCCAAAAAATGTTCTCCTTTTATGAGGAAATTTGGCACTCCACGTGGCATGTACCACTTCATAATGTAGTTATTATACTAGTAAAAAATAACTAAATATGATATCACTAACACTAAAAGGCGAACATTTAATTACTTATGTCTGTCATAAAGCTGTTAAATTTCACAGGAAATATTATTCTAGATGGGTTATAATGTTTGATTTTCTTTTCGAAACAGATGGAAATGGGAGACAATAAAGGGGGATCAGGGCTCAGACAGTACTACTTGTCCAAAATTGAGGAGTTGCAGGTAAGAAAATATTTATGAGCTTTTTGCAGATATTTTGGGTCAAAGATTAGGCGTAGAATGCTCTAAGAATCCTCATTATTTTTATTTTATGATAGTTGACAGTGAATGAAAAGAGCCAGAACCTTAGACGTCTGCAAGCACAGAGGAATGAGCTCAATGCCAAAGGTTTGCAGTTTTAGAATTTCTACATTTAGTTTTATCTTGTGTTGAAATATCAGCAATAGTAGATTTGTTAAAAGAGGGTTAATTGTTTGGAGTTGCTCCTCTTTCACAGTGCGTCTCCTGCGTGAGGAGCTGCAGTTACTGCAGGAGCAGGGATCATATGTGGGAGAGGTTGTCCGGGTCATGGACAAAAAGAAAGTGTTGGTCAAGGTGAGCTGTGTTTGCTCTCTATGCAGAAGCTACATTTGAACCGATTGGTTGCTGTTTTAAAAATAACGTTTTCACAAACCCAGGTCCACCCAGAAGGAAAATTTGTCGTGGACGTGGACAAAAACATCGACATCAATGACGTAAGTTTTTGGATTTTTTTGATACTCTTGGTGCAAAACTGCATTTAAAAAAAAATGTGGCTGTTTCTGCACCAGGTGACCCCAAATTGCCGTGTGGCTCTGCGAAATGACAGCTACACCCTTCACAAGATCCTGCCTAACAAAGTGGACCCTCTGGTTTCTCTCATGATGGTGGAGAAGGTGCCAGATTCCACTTATGAAATGATTGGCGGTCTGGACAAACAGATCAAGGAGATTAAAGAAGTTATTGAACTGCCTGTCAAGCATCCAGAGCTGTTTGAAGCTCTGGGAATTGCTCAGCCCAAGGTGGGTGAAATGTATGAGTGTTAAAGTGTAAAAGCTACTAATATATATTCAGACTTTGTGGTCTAAAACCAAACGTCATTTCCAAATAGATCAGCTGTAGACAGAGGCTCACAGGTTCTTTTGTGATGCTTCCTGTTGGCAGGGCGTGTTGCTGTATGGACCTCCAGGCACAGGAAAGACCCTTCTGGCCAGAGCCGTAGCCCATCACACTGACTGTACTTTCATCAGAGTGTCTGGCTCTGAATTGGTCCAGAAATTCATTGGAGAGGGTAAGAGGTCCTCTATCTCTCTGATTCCTAAACTGGATTCATGTCAGGCCTTTAATTGGATTCTCTCCTGTTTTGATTCCAAAAACCGTGTTTCTGTGTCTCGCCTCAGGCGCTCGGATGGTGCGTGAGTTGTTTGTCATGGCTAGAGAGCACGCTCCCTCCATCATCTTCATGGATGAGATCGACTCCATCGGCTCCTCTCGTCTGGAGGGCGGCTCGGGTGGAGACAGCGAGGTGCAGAGAACAATGTTGGAGCTGCTGAATCAGCTAGATGGTTTTGAAGCTACAAAGAACATAAAGGTACCATACATGTCACAGACATACATGTCCTCTGTCCTCTTTACTGTTTTTAACGTGAACTAAAGTCCCCACAAAACTTAACAAAGGCTGTCATGTTCAGGGGTTTTTTCCAGAAAGCAGGTTATGCTAGCTCCCACGGTAAGTTTGAGGCTAAGGAAGTTGATAACCTCAGCTTTCGGTTCCAGAAATGGAGGTATGTTTCAGGATATGTCTAGTTGCCATAGTAACTCATGCTCTGAACATAACCTGGTTTGGAGCAGGTTTAGTTGAAGCTTAGTTTGTTTTCAGAGAGGTGAAGCAGCATGGCGTGTCCATTTGAAGATGATTTAGTGGATGAAGAAGCTCAGATAATACTTTTTCCACCGTGAGAGGGTGATAAGACCACATATGGATGTTGGAAAGATAATTTTTTTTTACTTTGATCTAAATTAATTATTTGCTTCAGTTAAGATAAATCATTTTTTTTGTTAGGTCACCTTAAAAATAACACGTGGTTTTCAGACAGTTATTTTACTTTCATTCAAATTAATTCAATTAAGTAGGTGTAACTTTGGTGCTGCTGTTAGATCTGCACTGCAAGGGATTATGGGATACCATTCCCTTTGCCTGTCTGGACGGATTTGGGTTTAAGTGTGGCTTTTTGACCAAATGTGTTTAGTTGTTTAGCTGTTTTACCGAGTCATTTTGTCCTACTATGCTTGCGTCTCTGCACCATGAGTGAGAGTGAAGGAGAGGATGATGAGTTTAAATAGCACCCCTACCGTTTACTGCTGTGATAACAATGACGGAAAATTCTTTAACGAAATTCTGCACTCTGTGCAGTTTTTCCCCGTCCTTTTTGTTGTTACAAAAATGAGCATATCTGCCGGCTCATACATATGAGAGATCAAGAAATATAATTAAGATCGAAAAATATTAATTGAATCGGAGTAATGACATTTAGTTAGATAAATACATAAATTTGAGTTGTATAAACAATTATTGAGTTTTATGGACGTAAGAAATTAGGTTGAATAAATTTAACTCAATTTTTTGTTACCAATAGAAGTAATTCATTTAAGTTGGCAAAATTGGATAAGTTATATACATATATGCGTCACAAGGAAAATGGAAACAAGATCAGAAACTCTTGCGTTTACTTTGTCATTTTTCTCCAAGCAGAAACTCTTTTTGCTGATGCAGCCGTATTACTTTTTTGATGGACGTATAATCTTCATACGCCGTCATTAAAATCTCAGACTCCGTCTCACTGGTATATACCTTTTTTTGTTTTTTCTCCACGCGTTTCCATGGTGACTCCAGAAATCGGCGATCTATTGAGAATGTCTTTATGTACTTGGCGAGCACGTGCATAAAGCCAGGGTCACCAAGTCAAGCGTAATTACGCCAAGTCATATCCGGTCTTTTGGAACCGACATACCCCGAGTTAGCGAGTTCAGGCGGATTTCAGCCAGAGTTCAGGCTTAAAGTCAGGCTAGTTTAAACATGCTTCCTGGAATACCTGGTGTTTGGTTTACTGATGTTTAAAGGTTTCACTGTGTTTGCACAGTAATATTTGCAAACGTAGCTTTAAAAACATTCATGTAACAAATATCCTAAAAATATAATAAAATGAATAAACAATTTATTTTATTTGGTTTTTTTTAATAAACTGGTACAACTTCATTTAAAAATCTCTTAAGTTATATTGTTAGGGGAAAACATTTATTGTAAAAGGCTCACCAAAAGATGGTAATAAACATTTACACTTTAATTTACAGAGTTTAGTTTTCCTTAATAAGGTCATTGTATAATTCTAGTGCTGGACGGTATTTTTTTCCTGATTTAGTAAAGTGAAATGCGTCATTTACACCAGTAAATGCTGCTGAAACCTTTTAAATTGAGAAGATTTGTACTTCACTGGAATTTGTTCTTCTCGTCTGCAGGTCATCATGGCCACCAACCGGATCGACATTCTGGACTCGGCTTTGCTCCGGCCAGGAAGGATTGACAGGAAGATTGAGTTTCCCCCTCCCAATGAAGAGGTAACCAGCTGCTGTCGCTGCGTCACACTTGCTGGTTCAAAGCTTAATGACCACATTGAAACCCTCTGCTCCACCAGGCCCGTCTGGACATCCTGAAGATTCACTCGAGGAAGATGAATCTGACACGCGGCATTAATTTAAGGAAGATTGCAGAGTTGATGCCTGGAGCTTCTGGGGCTGAGGTCAAGGTATGAAGGTTTTTTTTTCCCCTTTCCTTTACAGTATTTCACAGATCTGCTTCATTAAACTTTGAATTTGTGTGCTGTAGGGAGTTTGCACAGAGGCTGGAATGTACGCTCTGAGAGAGCGCAGAGTTCATGTCACTCAGGAGGATTTTGAGATGGCCGTGGCAAAGGTTAGTATCGCAGTTGTCAGGTGTAAAAATCAAGGCTGTTTTCTGAACTCATGAACCTTTTCCTCTGTTCTCTGAACCAGGTGATGCAGAAGGACAGTGAGAAGAACATGTCTATCAAGAAGCTGTGGAAATAAGATTGCAGCTGCATATGTACATTTTCCTTGTTTATGGTTTGTAACAAGTCAATAAAAACTTTTTCCCCCCCTAATATGTTTGAGGAATTGGCTTTAAAAGTAGTCAAACTTAGATGTGCATGTGTATTTATTGTATGGCACTTGACATCCACAGGCCTCTAACACAACACAGAGCCGTTACATTACATATAGACACCGGCACAGTATCTGCTGTGATCATGTTTTGGTCGCTCTTTTGGAATGATGGCACCGCTCAGCTGATGACGTGAAAAAATTACTGGAACGGAGGTTTTCAACCTCCTGCTGCTATCGCCTCACCCAGCTCACAGGAACCCACTGTGGGTCCGTCTGAGCTCTTTCCAGGGCTCTCTGGAGTTCTGCCACAGCACTGCTTAGATCTTCTTTCACCAAGACATAGTCCACCCAGTGACCGTAGCACTCCTCCATCCGCTCCGCAGACTGGCTCATTTCCACAAGATCCTCCTCCTAATGAAAGACGACGTGACAGACACTGGTGACAACTGTCTGAAAGCACTTTTCCACATCTTTGGTTATAATACTAGGGGTGTCCTGATCAGATGTTGCTCAGTCAATTAATGTTGAGAATCTTCAAAAAAAAAAACAAGAAGATTGTCCCTTATTTTTATGAGCTATCATTTTAAAAGATATACTTTAATTATCCTGAAGGAAATTGTTGGGTCTGTTGATCCCACACACAAGATAAGACACCAGACTAAAATGTTAAAACTAAATAAAAAGTTGTTAAAACAATTCATAGGAGATCAAAAAAAAGGTTTCAATAACAGAAAACTTAAATATGTATGACAGCACTGTCATTCTCCCAAAAGTAGAGCCTGATTGTTCTCAAGTTGTTTCAACAATCAAGCAAAAACAGTGCATCAACCAACTAGGAATAAGAGTTGACTAGTAACTAGTAAAAGTAGTTGATTAGTCACAGGAAAAAGTTTGGTGACTAAGTATCATCAGAACTATTGAACATTTCTGATCCGATGTGATTCATTAATAATAATGAATAATAATAATTAAAAATTCTTCAATTGTTATAAACTACTTTCTTCCACAATTATATTTGCCACATGAATCTGTTGAGTATTCATGACTAGATTATCTAAGTGTCTTTGTTTTGTTGTTTCTGAGGGATTTTGGATTTTTTCTAAACCTTTTTTTTTTAGGTAGGGGGAACACCTAAGATAGCACAAGAGTTAAAAGAAATCTATTTTTAGATGCCTTAGTAGGTCTTTGTTTATGTTAGGACAAATCAATAGAGACGCTTGATGTCAGTTTTAAACAGAGTTATTGAGCCCAGAAGTCCATATTTGTGAATATTTTGCTAACTTTACTGGACAGTTTTTTGTGCGTCTCTCTCAAACTGCTGTTATTTAAATGTTGTGATCCACTTTAAATGTTGGGATCCAGTGTTGTGATCCATTCATGATGTGCAGACTTTTACTAGAGCCTTTGTTTGTAATAATAAGCTTGAAATACTTTGCACTGGTTAAAATAATACTAAAATAAATATTCAATCGCTGAACAGAATACAATATCCGATTAAGTGTTACTACGTGATCAGGCCCGATTTCTGATCATGTGATCGGATCACAAATTCTACAGTGGTACCGAGGTGACGTGATATATCATGCTAGCCTCAGAACAGCACTGAGGAGATCGTTTAAAAATGTTTCAACAGCACGGATCAAGGTAAGTGGGGTTTGAGTCATGTGACTCACCGTCAGCCCCACGCTCAGGGAGGAGGAGGAACCGAAGCTTTTCCCTTGACCGTCATGGATTCGAGGCCTCACAAAGATCACGTATGGTTTAAATTCAGCAGTTCGAAGAGTTTTCAGAGCCTGGATGTAAAGACGCAGACGTTATTACATCCCTTTGACAACAGACTTGAACATTTAGGAACAATTAAAGTCTCAGCAGATCACTCAAATCAAACACCTGGTAATTTTCAGGATTTGCAACATCACACATTTGTGACACGTCTGATGTCGTGTCCATGGAAACGAACAGGTTTACTGATCTGCAGGGTCAGTGACTAACCTCCGGCTGCACATCCAGCAGGCAGACTTTATTCTGATTCAAAACTCTGTTGATGGATTCCAAACTGGTTCCGTAAAGATTGTCCTTATATTCCCCATATTCTATAAACCTATAGAAACAACAGAACCGGTTAGTGCTCAGTGATTTCATTTGAAACATTTGGACCTTTTTTTCTTTTTTGCAGCTTAATGGACTCACTTTCTGTTCTGAATATCTGCTTCAAAAGCTGCTTTGCTGATGAAGTGGTACTCCACTCCCTCTCTCTCGTAACTCCTTCTGGTTCGTGTGGTGTCTTTAGAAAACAGGCAGAAAAGGAGCAGAAACTGTCGATCTGCTCTTATAATGCTTTGAAAGGTGGTAATACAGCGGAGAAATCGATCTAAAAGGACTTACGTGGTACAGCCAAACCGTACCGACGGGGATTCTCAGCAATCACCTTCTGCTTGAGCTCATTGATCCGAGCCCCTAAAGAGCCTGTGACAGCACAAAGAACAGGACAAATGCAGAAAAAGCAGATGAGGCTCTGCTGCGACCTCGTTTTCCCTGCAGGTTTTAAGAATCAAAAGGTGATCCTACCTATCAGCACTATAAGACGGGGCCTCTCACTGGGACGCGGGACATACTGCGTGACCTCCTCATAAATGAGGAACTCCGTGTGTTTGGGATCTGCAGCTTCTGCAGGCGCGCTCTGACGTTCTTTCTTCAGCCGGAAACTTCTGCGCAGACTGGCTGTGGTCAATATGACAACAGAAGAACAGGTGATGTCAGCTGACAGGACAATGTGTTGGACTTCAGTTGTGATCTTAAAACTAGTTGTAGAATCTTACTGATCTGGATTTTAGATATTTGTGCCAAATAAACTTCCACATGTTTTCTGTTAAGAAAAAATGTCTTATTTAGTTTCAAAGTCTTGAAATTTGTTATTTTACATGCAAATATAATAAGAAAAAAAAAGCTAGCATGCAAGATTTAAGAACATGTCTTTATTTTAGATTTTACATGTGGCTTGGATGTCAATTTTATTTCCAAACATTTGACAGCATGTCAACTTGTTATAACCACAAATATCACAAATACATGCAAGTAAGTTCAGGGCCAAATTCACTACATGTATAAAAGGACACCAAAGACGTCTAATTCCTCCTTTCAGTGTCGTTGGGGGATGCTGGAATCTTATTCCATGTACATACATAGCTTGGGGCCAATTTGCTCCACAAATAATTTGTAAATTGAATACATAGAGTTGACAAGTAATTTTGTTTTTATTCCTTTTTTCTTGAAACAAAAAATGCATTATTTTGCAACAGGCGGTTTAAATATTTATTTTCTGAATTTTGTAGAAAAAACATTTTATTCAAACTAGTTTTTAGGATAAAGGAGATTATTTTAGTCTATTGATTAAAATAAGGGTTTTGCCTACTTCCAAATATTTATTAAGGCTTAGACATTATTTTCTTAAAATCTGGTGAAATTCACTAGCTGAACATGCAAACATTCTGACCCGTTTCTGGTAAATTTCTACTAAAAACAAGCATTTTTTTCCCCCATTATTAAGATAGTAGTTTTTTGCAGTGTAAATAAGGTTGTTTAAGGTCCCACTCCGTTCATCTTTTGATTCATTTTAAAATTGTTCCCAGTGGTCTTTTAATTATGATTATGTCGTTTTTAGGCAAAAATCAACAAACCTGTGGTGTTTTGTAGAACAGTTTCTGCAGAGCGGCAGTACCCCCCCCCCCCCCCCCCCCTACAATCACCCATAACTGAGAGCTTTCTGTTTACACTCTCTCGCTACGTAACAAGAGCGATCTTTTTCCAACTGTATTTCATCATCTGCTCCTGATTCTCAACGGTTTGAATGAAGCTCAGGAACATAATTTAGACAAGATTAATTGTCTTCATTTATGTCCTCCATCAAGAGAAAAATGCCACAAAAACATGTAAAAAAAAACATTTCAGTTAAAGACAAACAGACATGTTCATCTTTAACTGAAATGCAGGAGGAACAACAGCTGCCATTTTTTAATTCTAATAACTCATTTGAACCTAATTATCAAATAAAACCAGGCTGCTATCAATATAGATTTGAACCTTCACATTAAACACCACAAACAGACTCAACACCATTAAAACCAGTAAAAGTACCTGAGTAAGATTCCCATAAGAAAGCATGGCCACAGAAGGCAGGGGCTGTCTTACTCTTGGGAGAAACTAAAGCTCATATTAGAGAAGTTTTTCCAGCCATCAATACAATAGGAAGCTTGGAAGCCATGCATGCCGTGTCTGCTTGCTCAAATACAAAGCCAGCACAGTTGGCATGAAACGTGAGCGTGATGCCAGTGGGAAGCCAAAAGGTGCCACAAAGACGCTGAAGCATGGGACAGAGAAACCAGCTGGTTCCACCATATTCTAACCAACTGGTGTGGTGTTGGAATGATTCATCTCACATTGAATGAATCAGGGACTGATTCATCCGAGGAAAGGTCGAGAAGCTGCGCTGCTGCTGTCAATCTACTGAGGGATAAAGTGGTGTTTACCAAACGATGACATGTTCCTTCCAGCATTTGCTGCTAAATGACACCTTCAGTCAGAAATGTGCTTCTGTGCAGGAACGATAATCAAAGGGATTTAGGCGTTTCCACGATTGCAGACAATCTTGTCTTTTAGAGACACCGGGAACATCAGACAAATCTGGAGAATGTACCTGTTAATATTTTAAAGTAACAGTAAAATAAGACGAACATTTGTGTTTGTAGATACGCCATTTTTGATTTTGGTGCACATAAATCTTTTTGTATTTTTGTTGTTTTTAACTGCAAAAGAGCTTTGAGCTGAAACACATGAAAAGCAGTTTTCCTTTTAAATTAATAAAGCTTGATTAATTAATTGATTACTAAAGTTAATGAATGAATGTGTGCAGGACTTAAAAACTATTTTAGAGAGCTTTATTTGAATATCTTCTATAATTTGTTCTTTTGCAGTTTAATTTGGAGCCATTTCATCTGAATACTAATATACTGATGAGATGAGATAAAAAGTATTGAACAGAACCCCAGTACTCTTTCACATATGACTTATTTTCATAAACACTATTGCAACAAATAAAAATAAAGAGGTGCTAATGCAACTTAAATCTGCCAAAATTGACATATGAAATAATTAAAAATCAGCAACTTATGTAGACCTGAGTAAGAAATAAAATAGGAATAAGAATTTTAAAGTGTTCTCTTCTGCAAGAACCCGGGTTATTTAAACAAGGAACCACCTAGAATCACAGAACTCTGTCTGACGCACACAGGTTAGCGCTTAAAAAGCTGTCTACACGTATGTGCGTGAGGTTCTTGAATCCATCTGTCATTCTTTAACAGCAAACCCTAATCAGAATTTTTAAAACAGAGCTTATATTTGAATTTGCTTCAGTCAAAGTCGAATGCAAACACATCAACAAAACAAGAGACAAACCGTTTTTTTCAAAAGCTGAAAAAAGCGGATGTGTTTCTGAATGATTTGGTCCAGGGCTCTTCAACCTTCAGCATAAATTTCCTTTATGTTTTTGTGGCCATTAAACCATTCATTTATAAAGAGTGTTTTTTAACTATTTAAAGTAATTTATAGTGTTACATTTCTGTTACTTTTTACAGCAGCACATACAAGTTCCTTTCAAAATAAAATGCATCCCGCTGCTGTAGATGTGCATTAAGAATGAGTTTAAACGTACGCTATTCCAATTCTAAACCACTATGAAAATAGATCAAACCTTTCTCCATAATTTTGGTCAGTTATTTTGCATGTGTGCAATTTGAAGGAAGGTTAAAGCTCTCAATGTCTCTTCAATTAGTGTAATGCCAGCAGCGGTTGAAACAGAAAAGTTTTACTCATGTAAGACCAGATTAGTTTAAATATCTAAAAATAAATGACAAAACTTAACTAACAAACCTATTATCTGTTCAAATTGTTTGTAATATTTTTTCTCTGGAGCTTCAGGTTGCAGACCTCTGGTTTAGTCTAAAACAGGGATGCCCAAGTCCAGCCTCCTGGGCTGTTGTCCTATATATTTTCCAACCATCTGCCATTGTAGCTCCTTATTGGCTAAACACACCTGATCCAGGTAATCAATAGCAGATAAGGCAGGGTTTCTGGAAAACTAGCAGGAGGCCGGCCCTCTAGGCCTGGATTTGGGCACCCCCAGTCTAAAACATCACTGCTTAAAGAAAAGAAAAAACACAATTACACATTTTACCACAGGGAATATTTCAAGAAATTTAATTGAATTTATATATATATATATATTTGTAAGAATCTTATAATGTCCATCAGTAACAGCTCCTTTAGGATTATTGACCTGGTTTTCTTCAGTTTGTTTTAAAAAGGTGTTGGGGTGAATCTTCATCTACATCAACTAGAATATAAAATGTAAAAGTTGTTTTAATTTGAAAAGATGGCATAAGCCAAGTAAGAAACAGCTAAATGTCAGAATGCGTCTTCCAAAAGAGAGCCTGCATGCACACACAGACTGGAAGACGGGGGTTTGTGTTCCTCACCTACATCTTTTCCATTCAGAGCAGCTTTACTCTCACAGTCTTCTATGGAATGACACACAGGGAGAGAAGACAAAGTAAGACATGAAGTCCAATTCCAAAAGAAAAGCTTTAAAATGACCAAACCGGTAAAACAACCAGAATAGGATTATATTAATTCCTATCTGCAACTTCAGTCTTGAAAACAAGGGACAGTGGCACAGAGATGCAAAAAGCAAAACTATATTTAAAAAAAAATATGTAGCCAACATTTTTTGCGAATACCATCTGAAATGTTTCATGATTTTTGTAGAATGTATTGTTATGATATGTCAGTTTTCTGGACATTGCTGAGTTTTTCCCCACAAAGGATAGAACATTTTTACAGGACTGGTTGACCTACCTCTCTCACTGTGATCATCTGAGTTAGCAAAGTAAGAACAACAAACAACATTAATGTTTCTAAAAGGACAAATGCACACAAACATGACACAAAGACCCACTCCGATCATCCTTTGAGTCATTATAAAACCGTTCAAACTGATGCTATTTTTAGCCCCCCCCCCCCCCCCCCCCCCCCCCCCCCCAAAAAAAAAATGGATGGATCAGATATGCAACTATTTATCATCCTGCCATCATAGAATTGGGTCTGCAGAGGAGAGATTTAGGAGAAATTCCTCTACAAACTTGCTTCTTACAATATTTGGTAGATTCTATGAGTTCCAGAGCGAACATTTATATTGGATCACAAATTCATTCATTTTCAGAGATTAACTTAATCTCCTTTTATAATCTTGCTCCCTGCATCTCCTTGCGTGGATGAGATTTGACCCACAATACAAGCCATTTGTTGTCAGACGGTTGCTCATTTGGGAGGAAAGTTGGAGTCGGTTGAGTTCAACAGCACTCACACAGAGGAGCTTTTAGGGGGGCGGCGGCAGGGAGGGACCCCATTTTCATACGGTATCTCAAACGTCTGCAGGAAAACACACATTTTTTTTAATCAATCAATAAATAAACAATATGGCTAAATTTATGTTTCAATGGTGAGCATTTTATGACGGGACCATTACCTCTCCTGAAACTGCGTAGAGGGGATGAGGCCAGCACGCAGGTTACAGTCGCCCACCCTCTTGGCCTGCCACCAGGTGGCGTCCTCCTGGCAAACTACCTGAAGAATGTTCCTCTTCCTAAAAGGAAGCCCAGCCTCTTGGCATGGAGTAGCCTTGTCTTCATAAGGCGTATAATCAAACAGAGCCCGGAGGAAGACCTGGAGTGAAGTCAAATGTTCAGTTTTTCATTTTGTCACATCATTCAGAAAAAACAAAAAAAGTAGTTTAGCATTTCTAGTAAAAAAACAAACAACAAACAAAGGACGAATATCGTGTTTCACAGAGAGACGTGGAGGGGATTATAAGCGGTTACTTTAGTTTCACAGATAAGGAAATCCTAAGTCTTGTAGCGAGTCATCGTTGTTTTATTGTAAGTATAATGATTTTTAAAAGAACTTGGAGGACACTGGGCCTTTTCAAAGATTTGTGACCCACAAGTAGAGGATTTCTGGTGGATGCACCGTTTACGTCATCGGCAGTTTAGTTCTGGAGGTCCAAAAACATGACGGCACATGGATTCCTATAATAAATTAAAACCTTATGGATTTAGTGGGCACAGAATGGGGATGTTAAAATAAAATATGTCCAACACAAGAGGCCCTCAGCTCTCATCTGTTTGCCTAGCTGTTGGACAGGACAAGTTAAAAAAAAAAAAAAATAAAAAAAAAAAATAATAAAAAGAATGGGGATGGACGCTTAAACAAGTAACTAGCCTATATGTTTTTTTTTATAAAATTTAGATTTTTTCTCCTCAAATTATTTATTTTAAAACTCCATTGCAGTTCTGATCTTTAATTTATTCAGTTTTTAAAAAAAAGAAAAAAAGTTCTTTACCTTGCTCTCCCTCAGTTTGTCCTCATCTGTAACAGCTGGAATGATCTTCAGCGTGATGGAGCCCTGGGACTGAGACTAGCCAGACAACAACAAATCACCATGATGTTTTAAAAACAGCACCCACACAACGCTCATCAACATCTCTCATGCTAAGGACTTTAGTCTTTACCAGAATGTGACTAATCTCATCCGGCCTTTTGTGCGTTATCAAGTGTCCATTGACCTCTCGAAGCTCATCTCCAACATTCACCAGACCTAAGGAAAACAAAACCAAAAACTAGTTCCTATTATGTGTGATGAAAATGTCTGTTCAGGTTTAGAAATGACAGAATCCCAGTTGGCACAAATGCTACAGTGTCTCCAAGGCAACCACTGCAAGTAAACCTTGTTAAAAATCTCAAAATATGAAATCTCGTGGCTCTAATCTCAAGGATTTGATGTCTGTTGACAGTTCAAGGGTCAGGCAGTGTAATCTGCTCTCTTCTTTGTGCAGCTGTACTGCATGGATGGAACTTTAACATACAGGAGAAATGCTTACTTGTTCTTTGCATTTATTTCACTCGATAAAATATCTTCCGTGCATATTTCTACATAGCAAAGACTTTCCTAAAAGTCCATCATAATCATTGAACTACAAACTCACCACTGCGGTCGGCTGCACCCCCCCTCATGATTCTGGCAACAATTACAGCCCCGGTTGCCTCATCTTTGCGAATAGTTGCTCCCTGCAGAACCAAAAAAGGCAACAAGTTACATTTCCATATCTCGCTCATTCTGCATTAAAGCAAACCTCTGAAGGTCAGGATCAAAGGCTCTACAAAGTGGTGACCTGCTGACATTTGCTTGAAAGATGAGAAACTCGGCACCGTCTGTATCACAGAAGGTTTTGTTATCTGGTCATCCAACGTGCGTTTTGATCGTGTTCAGATGCTGATGCTTGCTTGGTTGGATAGCAGCAAATTTAAGTTTGTAGACGGATCAAAAAGGAAAACCCAGAGACACTGAGAGGGCACCGAGCAATTTTTACAAAAGAGGCTTCTCCGAGTATTATGCTGCGGAATAAAAGATTATGAATCATACATAAGGCATTCAAATGATGACACACAAACAACTTAAACATGGCTCTAACCATCATAAAAACAACAGTCCTTTGAAATGCAACAGCTAAACACTAGCACAACTAAACGTGAAGTGAATCTTCACGAAAAGTAATACCAACTACATAATAGTGATCTTCTTTGAGAATTATAAACTTGTAGTATCCTTAGAGGCCAGCAAATCCACATCAATGAATTCAAATGGAGATGCATTGCAGACAGAAAGAATAGAGCATTTTGGGCACACACACCTTCACCCTGTGATGTAGCTTCGTCACACTTAAATGCTTTTGGAAAAAATTGGCATATTTTTTCATTTTTTGAAACACAAGTTCAAGCACCATTCAGGCCCTGGAGCCATTGCAAAAGTACTGAGACTGGATAAAATCCAAACGGTACCCAACCCTATGCACGGTCTGTACAACTGGCAAAAAGAATGGGGAAAATCCCATCAGTGGCTACACAAAGCTGGACTAAAAGAAAGCAGAGATGAACTACTAACGGCAGCAAAGCAGCAGTACGAGATCAATAGCAACCAAGATCTAGAACAGGGGGGTCAAACTCATTTTCACTGAGGGCCACATCAGCATAGTGGCTGTCCTCAAAGGGCCAGATATAACTTATACATGTAACTAAATGTGATAAAAAATAAATGTAACTACTCCTTAATGTTAAATTACTCATTTATTTATTATAACTTTTTAAAGGGACAATTACAGTTGCATAGAAAACATGTTTTCTTGTTATTCTTGCATACATCCTATTAAATTTGATTCTGTCAGATAGGTTATATGGACAGTGTTTAAGTCCTAATGTATAGTTGCCCAATCCGATATTTCAAGTCTGATTCCCTCTAGATATGAATAAATACACACCAATTTTTACTTTTTATTTTAAGAAACCTTTATGCTCTCGGGGGCCACATAAAATGACATGGCGGGTCACATTTGGCCCAAGGGCCTCGAGTTTGACACATGTGATGTAGAACAACAGGCAGGACTCCTGATGCTACTGAGAGAAACCAGCACAAAAGACGCTAGGAGGCAGGGAATACATGGAACGCCATAACCAAGTGGCTGGCATAATGCACAAAAACAATTACAATACAAAAAAAAAATTGAACTCTAAAATTCAAAACTCTTTTCTATACACACACTGATCATTGAACCGAAAAAATTTGACCCAAGTTAGCCCTGAAGTTGATTCATTTTTGCTCCCTGGGATTATAGTGTTTAGAAAAATACCCCCCCCCCACACGCGCACGCACTTTTTTAAAACAACACTTCATTAGTTTCAACAAACCAATCATTGATTTTTGCAGCTCAAAAGAAAAGCAAACAGCTGATGGCAAGATAAGTCAATATCCTATCAGTGACTCACCAGTGGCTCTTTATTCTTAACAAGGCGCACGATCTTCACCGACTCCTCCTCGATGTCGTCGTCCAGATCCTCTGGCAGTGGTGGAAGAACTGGGTCAAATTTCTTCTGAGCCACGATGTCATGGGCCGACAGCACCGCCTTCATCAGCCAATCGTAAACCAATACAACACAAAGGTCGAGCCAATCAAGAAACAATGAATAAGTGTTTGGTTTACATGGGGCTCAAAATTTGAGTAAAATATTCCTGATTTAAAAAGAAAAAGGAATTTACTGCCATTTTTTCCACTGAAGCAACATAAAAATCTATTGAAGAGAGTGAACTACATGCAGAGAAAGTGTGTGGACAGCTTTGAATGTGTTATACAACTCCTGATCAACAGGCTTCCGGGAAGCAAGTTAGACGAGGAATAAGGAGATTTTCTAGAATTTATTTACATTTCTATGCATAAAAAGGACAAAAACTCAGCAACCTTCAGATGTGGGGTGCTCAGGAGGTGAAGGAGTTCTCGCTCGTCATCCTCCAGCGGTCCGTTCTGAAGCTCCTCTACCAACTGATGAACAACATCACAAAAGTTACCTCCTGAAATGATCTCATAGAGCCACCCCCTCAAGGAGAGAATTTCTGGGAAATGGGTTTAAATTCAAAGAATTAAAGATGGAATTGAAATAGGATTGCACCTACGTCCTCTGCCAGACAGGAGGCACTGTGCAAGACTGGGGTGGGGCTGTACTTCACATAGTGATTCAGTCTCTCATGGATCTGAGTTCATAAACAAATAAGCAGGAAATATTATTATTGTTGATCATTGTTGCTTTTAAACAATAATTTTGGCTACTAGTTTTCTTGTTAATGTTTTTTTTATGATTTGTTTTTGCCAGAAACACTGATATGTTTGCATTCAAGTCCCCTACCTTCATCAGGTAACCAAGACTTTTCTCGCTGAAAACATCTTTGAGAAAGACCAGGTCTTCCTTGTGGTTGGCATCCGGGTGAAGCTGAGATGTGAGCAGGGCCAGGGACTCGTGAAGACCTAAAAACCAACAACATCTCATGAGTTTAGGGGTTTTAACTTCACTGCACTCCCCAACCCGGTGCCTTGGGTCAGCGTCTCCTGGGTCCCAGAGGAAGCTTTGTGCAATCTGTGCACTGAAGCTGTTGAATGCGTTACCACTGAGCGTCCAGCAGGCATTCTCACTGGCCATTTTTATAGAAAATGCCCCAAAACTCATTTTTAGAGGCAGGTTTAGCATAAGACTCTGCTCTGCTGGTTTGATTGTATTTTACTTTCCCTTTTGTTTTTAATCACTTTTAATTTACATTTTATTATTTAAGATTTTAATTGTTTTAGCCTTTTATTTGTTGTTTTTAAATGTGCCTTGTCTGACTTGTTAAGGCACCATGTAAAAAAAGATGATTTGATGTCTGGTAACGTCTCGTTTGATGGATCAGGAAATGGCTGCAGAAATGGATCAACTGTAACACACCAAGCTTCAGATGTGTTTGCATCTACCTGTGCTTGTTGACAGAATGGGCATGTCTTCAGTCATTCAGCAGAGTAAGAAGACGGAGAACAAAAGGGAGAGGAGGCGAAGCCGCTGGACTGTGACCAATTCTCTCCGGGTTTATTGGGTTCCCCACGTCTGGATGATCCCAAACAAAACTGAAGATAAAAACAAAATGACATCCTATTGAGACTGCTGAAGAATAAGTACATGCATAGTTAATTCAAAGATTATTTCTGTTTCATAGCTGACCAAATTAATGACCCAAAACAGAAACTTCCAGATAGTTTGCGGTCAGTGGGAAATTTAAAAACTGCTGCATTTGCTGTGCTTTGGGGATTTTTCAGTGTTTCTTTTCCTAATAAAGACCCACTCCCTAAATGCCACTTAAAGAGCTTCGTAAGCTAGTGGGAGAGTGAAGAAACTATGTCCTAGAAAGCGACAGTTTTTTACATTTTGGTTAAAAACTGTGTCATAATTAAACGACCACTGGAAACGCTTTAAACTGTTCAAAGTTCATTTGACCTTTTTTCTTTGTTCATGTTGGATGGCAGCAATTAACAGCAGCCGAAATAATTAATACAAAATGAAACTGAAAGAATTTGAAAGAAAAGAAAAGCTCCAAATTCAGACCCTATGGGTTCTCCAGGGTTAAACTGATATCAATATTGATCACTTTTGCCATTGAACCAACACTACTGCAACACACTATCCCCATTTCAGCTGATTAGGGGTTTCTTTTAAAGAAAAACAGCTGATAAACTATATCCCAATTTTTCTTAACGAGAAACTTTTTTCTTTTACAATACATTAGTCAATATGTGCACACAAACATAAAAACAACAGGGAACAACAACCAAAAAGGTTCAACATTTTCATATGTGAAGACTAAAATCCTTTGCCACAACCAAACCAGTCATTTGCAGTTCCACCATTTCTTTCAGCTAATCATCACTTCAGGCACCTTTCCTCTCACTATGGCAGAAAAGCTGTAATTAGTGTTGGTTAAATCCGTCCAAAGATCTCTGCGCCTCGACATTTCTCATTTATTGAACATTGCTGCCCTGTCACCCCCCCCCCCCCCTTTCTCCTATGCATTCAAACAAGTTGATTTCCCTCACTTTAAAGTTCATATGACTTAAACAGTTTATGGAAGATATTTTCCTTTTGATCTTGATTTTTGGTCTCACATTATCGTTTGATATGAGCCCTTTTAAGTTGTCAACAAATCTATTGAACGATTTATTACATTGACTGAGAACAAAGTGTGCAATTCTCCCAACGGTCCATGGTCGTTCATCTCATAAGAGTGTCACTTTTGTACCAAAGAGAGCTTTGAACCCTTCAAAAGGCGGCTGGGTAGCTCGGTTGGTAAGGTGGGAAGCCTCCATGCAGGAAACCAGGGTTCGATTCCCGGAGGGGAAAGAGCAATCATACTGGGGGCAATTACCATATCAATGGTGAGCAATTAACATCACCCAGTGAGGGTCCTTAGGCAAGACCCTTAACGCTACCACTTCACGAGCGCGGTTGACAGCTGACCACTCCCCAAGGGGATGGGTCAAATGCAGAGAAAGAATTTTCCTTCATGGGATAAAATACAGTGTATAAAAAAAACCAAAAAACTTTTGCGATGGTTGTTTTTAAATTATCGATGATGCAACCATGAAGCTACGTTCACACCGGCCTCGGTAACGCGTTTTCAAGGTACCACTTCCAATAAAAGGTCTTCCTGAACACGCGTATATGCCCATTTTTGGCCTTTACTTTCAAAACCTGCAACCATTGAACTCAACTTGAAAGTTAAACCAGGTTGAACTTTGTCCAATCAGAGACTCTGATTTGATAGTGATGTATGGGTAGCTTCCTTTTTAATTCACAGAAGTGCCAACCGTTTGAAAATTGATCTTGGAGGAGAAATGAATAATTGCAGTTTTTCCTGGATGGAATTCTTTGACACCAAGTCTTATATATACCCGAATAGAGCCATGAAAAAAAAAAGCCTGGAGCAAGACTTGCCAGATTTTTACAGCTTTGACCTTTCACACCAAGCCTCTTCTAACTAACATGTGCTAATATAGGATAGAGACAGCCCAGTGGGAACACTATCAAGCTAAAAGCGCGTTCAAGAACCCTTGTTCAGCACGTTCTTGAATCAGTGGATCAAGGGAGTGTAAAATTTGATAACTGTTAATCGTGCAGTTTTACTCGCATATAAAATATTTTGGCTTATTGAGTGTTTTAATCTTATATATTTTTCAAGAGAGTTACACTTCGAGGCCCTCAACCAAACCCCTTAGCTGTCGGTGTGCACGCTCGGACGCCCTCTGTACACTCACTGTCCAATGCCTTAGTTACATGACAGTACGGGGGTTGACCCACACGGGTCCTGCACATATGGCCAGGGTGTCCAGGATCGTAGAAGGTCGTAGACAGGTGATGTCTTATCTTAAAGTGTGTCTTGCAGTTGTGGGCCACCTGCATACCTGTACAGATCGATGTTTTCTCTGCTTTGAGTCCAAGAAGACGACAGCAAAGTAGAAGATTTCAGATTTCATCAGCTCAGTTCATGATTCCATTTAGAGGAAACACATTTCCAATACCCACCAACGGCGTGTTTGGAAGACGTTTAAGAAAAGTCCAAATACATGCTTTGAATATGGGAAATATTTTTAAAAAAATGCGCGTTGTGTCTTACAGAAACAACTTCTTGAATGTTTTTACTAATTTAAAGACAAGTTGTGTCTGTTAGACATTCACCAAGAAAGACTTTCACAGGTACAGAATTAAAAACCAATTTTTTGTCAGTTTGTTCTCAAATTCTCTCCTGGGATTAACGATTAAATAAAAGGACATTTCTACTCTGACTGTACATGCATTTGCAAAATTCAGTCACATTTTACACGGTTTATAAATGTGAACCAGCTACTAAAACCATTTATGAGGTCATTTTAATGGCGAAAAATCTATATTATTATATAAAGCTATGAAATAAAATAAAAAGATGGAGGTTAAAAACTTTAACACAATCAAAACCTTTTGCAAAAACTGCAGAAATGTACATTTTTAGTTTAAAAGCATTAATATAAAAAGCATCTTAATGATAAACTACTACCTAAGACAAATTTGGGTCTTTATGCTCTTAAAAAAAACAAATTCCAAAAATACCGTTTGGTGTTTGCAGCATTTTGAAAATGTATTTTCTTATCATTTATGACATATTCAGCTTCAGTTTCCACAAAGCAAAACAATGAAGCCCACTTGACCCAAGGAACAAATCAAATAACCTCTTTTTTATTGTTCAAACGTTTTTAATGGAAGAATTTGTGATCATCCAGTTGCATCTCCCTCCTCCTCCTCCTGCTCCACTGCTGCCGCCGAGTAAATCCACTGACTGCATGTTGACAGATTGTTGTCACCAGTGATTACAAGCCATCTGTGTCAAACCACTGCCGAGTGTCACGAGACCTTTAACCTCCATCTATCGCTGACTCTCAGCCTAACACTTAAAGGTCTTGTGCTCCGACACTGAGCTGCAGCTTTGCAACAAGTAAAAACTCACAATTCAGTCATTTCACACATGATGACCAAGGCTGAGAATCACAGTTTAGTTCACTGGAAGACGAACACCACAACTTATTGAGCATATTCAGAAAAATACACCATCAGAGGACGATACGTCCATATGCTGATCCAGCTGGAAAGAAAAAGTTCCACAAGAGGTGATGGAATAAAATAACTACATTTGAAAACCATGTTATCATAAAAAACAAAGAGAAAAAGAGACACAGAATGTCATAAATCGGTAAGTTTAACACGAGCTGGTTCAGGTGTTTTTGCAACCACAGAGCAAAGAAGCAAAAACAAACTCATGTTTGTGGTGAACCCTCTGAAAACTGAAAACCCCTTCTGGATTTCAGAAATAGACTCAAAACAGTTTACAAGAGGACAGAAAAAGTCCCACAAAGTGATTCAGACAAAAATAGAAGCTGTCATGGCCGACTTATAGCGCAGCGTAATCTTTTCCAGCAACAACTTTCCTTCCTTTTTTTAATTTTACATCTTACGTTTTTATAATTTTGCAGCACAATTTAACAAAAACACACATTAAAAAAAGGACCCACAAGCACTTTCATGAGGCATGTAAGGCCTTATTCAATTTCTTTTTTATAAATAAATTTTTTTTTTATTAGAATAAAAAAAGAATATAGGAAATGTTAAAAATCTTGCCAGAAAACTATATTTTTATAATTCATAAAATTCCATGAACCAAAATAAATAATTTTTTACACTTTATGTAAACATGATGCATATTTGCTGAATAATCTTTACTTGAAAAAAAAAAGTTCAAAAAGTCCAAACTCTGGATTTAAAGTGTCTAGAGGATCTTACAATCGTGAAGAGGTCATTTATTTTTTAAATTATTCCAGTTGCGTTTTCCTGTCTAAATAAGTTTTTTTTTTTTATTATTTGTGTGTTTCTGATAAAACCAGCAGGGAATAAACGTTTGGAGCTTTTGTCGTCTTTTAGCAGAATAAAGACAGGAAGAACCAGTATTTTGGTATTTTTCTTTTTGCAAGATCCGCATTTATTCTCAATCAATACTTGGAAAGAAAACAAGAAAAAGGACATGCAAGCTAAGTTGAGCATGAAATAAAGCATGAATTCACTTTTTCAAATAAACATCTTTCAAAGTAAAAGAAATAAACTTAATGAATAACATCTTTCTCCATCTACAGCCCCCTTCTATCTAACTTCCCTTTTAATCCAAACACCCTGACGCGTAAATCTTTTTTTTCTCTCCAGTTACTTTAATTTTACTCTGCCCATATGGCCGTTTCACTTGACCTATGATCAGATTTCTAATCTTTATATTCAAAGAACTACAGAAAGTTCAGTTTGATCTTTTTGAAGTTGATTAATAGAAGTGCATTCTAAAGGATGTGCGGGATTACTAGATATATGAACAATCAACTGTGTTCTAAAGACACATAAATATTAAATACCCAACTTTAGCCCCAAGGGAAATTCATGTCGTCAAACTAAGCATTGGTACATCCTTCAGTGAATCCCAACAGTGCAAAAAGAAAAAAAAGAAAAGAAAAAAAGAGCTTGACCTCCTGTCTATGTCCTCCTCGCCCACACGCACAAAACCATGCGTGCAGGCCTCCTGTTTGCCAGACTCATTCGCGTTTGGATGGGTCTCAAGAGGGAGACGGAGGGGCGGGGTCGCCAATATGCTGCTGATGCCATCTGCCCACCCCGCCACATGCATACCAACTCCATCCACCACCTAGGATGCCATCCACACCGTTTAACAGATTCCACTCCCATATCCACAAATTGGCGGATGCATATTGTGTATGTACATTTCATGGCTACACACATTGCCATCTTTAAAAAAAAAAACAAAAAGAGGGGAAGTCTGTTAAAACCTTGCCTGTGCATTCCTTCTTTAAAAGCTTAAAGTGTTCTTTTTTTTGGTTAAAAATGACCTTTAAATGATAGCACTTCTCTTGAAATAAAGAGGAAATTGTGTTGTTTTGTGTAAGCCTTCTGATGATATGTGAAGTTCAATGTTTAAAACAGGTTGCAGACCAAAATAAAACAAAAATACTAAAATGATTTTTTTAAATAGTTTAACTCAATAAATAATAAAAAGTAAATGTTTTTCTACACTTCAGTCTTTGTTTTAGTATCTTTGACCAAATCTTTGAGTCCAATTGACAGCTAGTAGTGCCAGTAAGTCCCTTTAGAACGTATTTATTTGCACTGACAGTCTCTGTTTATTTTATTTTTGAAAATAATTTTCAATCGATTCTTTTTGCCACGTGAGACCGTTTAAAACTATGAAACCCACCAGAGCTGCCCTAATCATCACCTGGACTGCCGCCAGTCAATCACACACACAGGTGTTAGACATTCCCCCATTAATCAAACAGCATTTTTTTAATGCCTTCCTGTGTGACAAATGCTGTTCAGAGTCAATAGGAAAAACAATTTAGAATTTTAAAACTCTCCAATTGTTTAATTATATTGTATGTGTTTGGGAAATAAAGGAATTTCTTTTGTCTCGTGTTTTTAGACGCACGCGCTGAAACGGTGAGTTACAGCCCCCTGAATGCATCATTACCTTGTTGAGGCTCCGCTCCGCGTGCGTCCCTCTCAGTTCGTCTTTGTCTGGACTCGTCACCGTTCGCCACAGCAGTCTGGCCCCTCTTTGTGCTTCCTCCTTCTCCCCTCTCCCTGTCTCCAGCCGACTGACACACATTAGCGTTTGATTCCTGCCCCCTCCAGCCTCTTAGCCTCCCCTTCCCCCTCCGCCAGCCAGTTTCATGTCGCCTTCGCCAGTCTCCTCCTGATGCCTTCAGGTACTCCTGGTAAACTTAGCACTTTTCCCAGATGCGCTTCTAAAACTGCATAAAGGGTTGATTTAAGTCGTAATGCTACTATATTGTTTAATTTAATATTGCATAATGGTGCAGCTGTTCAAATGTAATGTAAATTTAAAAAAACATTAGCTTTTCTTTGGCTCTATCTTTTTTTATTGCACATTTTGCACTTTCAATGAAAATAATGTTTTTAGCGTTTACAAGTACTTCTGTGGCTCTGGTAATGTTACACTGGGGTTTTGAGGGGCTGTAAGCTAGCGGGAGAGCATGTAAATAGTTGGATGATGGGGAAAGGGGGAAGGCTTACTCCCCGCCTACAGTCAAATGTAACTCAGAGGTGAATTTCTAATGAACTCCTGCTGCTCTGCAGAAACTGTCGTAGAAAAAAAGTTTTTTTTTTGCACCTAAAAATGGCTTAATCAAACTTAAAAGACCATTGGGGAACTATTTTAAAAAAGATCAAAAGATTATTGGATGGAGACTTTTAAACTATATTTTCTCATTTCTTGAAGCTGTTTGAGCCAATTTATCGAATCATTCAATCTTAATTTTTATTTCATGTGGCTGATTTCCTTCTTGAATTCAAAGATCTGATCACACAGAAATTAATGATTGTTTTACTAAATCCTGCCTCATAACATATCTGATTTTTTTCTATTATCTATACCACTGATGTTTTCCTGAAAGAAAAATATCATGCAGCCCTAAATGCACAGACTACTTGTTCAAGGTTTCTAATGTGATTGACCACCACTGCTGTTACACTGTAATGTAATGATGCTTTTCCTGCTTTGAATTGTTTCACCTTTCCATCATGGGAATTTCACTTTTAGTTTTTTCTGACAGTCCCTGAAGGCAGCACCATTGGCACATGCTGTGAGATGCAAGCCTCTTTAGTCTCTGAGATCCCTCCATCTCCTACTGAGCTGTACTACGTCGGTATCTTGTGGGGAAAACAGCAATTTGAAAGCTGACTGAGATTCAGCATGAGCCCAAAGCCACATCAGTAGCTCCCCTCCATCCCTCCCAGCCCCCCCTCTCTGCCGGTGGTGCTCCTCTTCCACTAAATCTCTCCGTTCACTTGCTCCTTCATCATTTGTGTGTCTGCTCATGCGGCTGGACCATAGACTCTCACCAGCAGAGACCTTGATGCGTTCAGACAGAACACGAGTCCCTGTTGTTGCTCAGATATCTTTTTTACATTGTGAGTGGTTGAATGAATGGTTAAAGAATTTTGTGTTGGTCAGATGAAGACAAACATTTCCATTTAATCTTTATATAAAAACGTAAAACAGTTTACCAACTCAGAAAATAACTGTGTTAGGCTCCAGGCAGATTAACGACAGTAGACAAAACATGATAATGGTTTTCTTTAAGAAGAATTTACAAAAAATTTACAATAAGGTACAAACTGAATTATAAATTGAGGTTCACACATTTTCATTGACTTTAATGCATTAAGAATAAACAGTATATCAAATCAAGATTATAATTTATTTATTTTTACAACACAATCCATACAAAGCTCTAGGTTACATCTCAAAGTGTCAGAATACTGCATTTTCCTGTACTACAAAGTGTTTTGGTTAATTTAGGTTCAGTTTTGTGAATCCCTTCATCGAGTTTAACAGGATCCTGTAAAAAAAATGAATGAGTCAGTGTGATGGCTCTGTCTAAATCCTGGTGTACCGGTCCCATCAAATGTCTGAATCAGAACGGTGAGCATCTTCAGATTCCTGTAACACCATGACAATAAATACAAATAAATGTACAGCAGATATATGGAGACGTTATGAAACATTTGAGATTTAAAAAAAAACTGTTTTAGGACTTTACGTGTGTAATTTTATGCCTTAACTCACCTTATACAGGGGGTTTTGAAAAGATGCTAACTTTCCACCTTCAACAACCTTTATTTCCTGGTTAAAAAGCAAAAGTTTCATTAAGAAATATGTGCAAACTATAAATAAAGAAAAAGGTATCTTTTAAGTAAAAAGAAACAGTTTCAACATTAATATGTATCTCCATGGTTACCTGTGAGGCTGGTGTTGCAGGCGGAGTAGTAGTGACGCCTTCAAAGGCTAAACCACGTGCTCGGTTCTCTGAAACATCCTGAAAATTCTACAAGATCACTAAATATCTACTATCTAAGACATTTCAATCAAAGTGTTTTGTCAAACTTGCAGAAACCAACCTGGCTGGATTTTGCTGCATTTAGGGTCGGATCATCCACAGGTGGAGCCTCCTCCACATATAGAGGATTGTTAATGTTGTCCTAATTAATTAAAAAATAGGATTTAGAAACTCTAGGTAATATTTGCATTTGTGCAGAAAATGTACAGATTAAATCTATTTTTGCATTGTGAGGGTTTACATGGGTAAATATACTAGGAATGTTGCTCTGAGGGAGAATGTAAGCAGCATTGAGGGTTAAAGCAAGCAGAAATTCCTGCCTATTCACCTTGTTTGTGTCCGGAGGAGCCGAGTTGCTTCCCGGGATGCTGTTGGAGGCCGGGGGTTCTTCTGCCTCATATGCAGGGTTCTCAAAGCTCTTTGTCACGGGGTCAACAGTCCACACTGACGTACAGGGAACCTGATGTCAGGTAAAAATTCACAGGTAAGAAGATGCATGAAACACACAAATGACGGAATGAACAGAAGTCTCTACTAAAAAGTGGGCTTTCTTTAGATTGACTTGGCTTAACTGCAAAATTTATAAAACACAAATCTGGAACTTAATCTGGAAAAATCAACTCCTGTTTTTTCAGATTTGCACATAACCAAATGAAGATTAGGAGTCACACATTTTCATTAAAACACTCCATTCTAATCCTAAACAAAATAAATATTTCAAAATAAAGGTTAACTAATGACTCATCACTATCCCAGATAATAAAAATCTAATTAACCTGGGTTAGTTAATCCTGCCTCATAGTCCCAGGTCAAAATGTGTGTAAATATGTCTTTGGAACTAAAACATTACAACTGACCGCCTCAGAGTTCTCCAGTGTTTCACTGTCTTCTGTTTGCAAACCATTTCCAGTGACTCCATTCCTGAAAATTATCAACACATTAAGTTTTACAGGGAAAATCACTGACATAAACCCATTTTACAATGATCAAATGTGTGTGAAGTCAGTTTCTTCTGTGACTTTGTTCCAAAGAATGAATTGGTCTCGGACATGTTATTTAGAAATGAACATTTGTACTGTTTTTAATATTATCCGTCTCACCTGAGGCCAGAGAATTTAGGCATTTGTGGCATACTGGGCATGCTGGGTAAGTTGCTCCGCAGTCTCTCCACAAGGTTTGACTTCCGCCTGGCAGCAAAGACCAGAGCAACCAACAGGGCCACAACCAGTATGGTCACCCCGATGGCAATTCCAACTGCCATAGGGAGGATCATGCAATGATTAGAGCAAAAAATAGTGACGGGAAGATACCATTTGACCATTTTTTGTTCTGAAAAAGTCTCTGTAGTTAAAATAAGACGTACTGGATGAGGCGATTGTGTTAAAGACGTTAGTCTGACAGAACTCTCCCTGCCACTCTGGAGTACATCTGTGAAAGAAAATGGAAAAAAGAAGTGAAACTTGAGCAATTAAAAGGATTGCACCACTTAAGGAGGAAAACACTTCTTACATGCATAAAGCCTTGTTGTCATCAAAGTAGCAGGTGCCGCCATTTTGACACAAACATGGCGGAGGCATGGTGGGCGGTGGTTCAAACCCTAGAAAATCACGCAATCAAAATGTTAATTTTTTTTTAAATGTTCAAAGTAGGACCAATTTTTCCTTCATCCTTTGTATTTATAAAAAAAATTCTGCAAAAGACAAAGCACATTTTGAATACACCAAATGTTGTCTACCACAAGTAATTTAAGGAATGTTGCTTTTGTGAAGCAAGTCCCCTTAGAATTAAAATTTTCTTCAAAAGATGTGCAGCATGATTTAAAATTGAGACAAGATTTTTTAAAATTTTTCCCTGATCTGTGCCTGTGAGGTCTTGTACATCTAAATGGGTTACTGACAGTTCTACTTTCCCTTTTGGTTGTCCTCAAACAAAGCCATTGACTGTATAGAGAACTGGACTGAGTGACCCCTCCTCCCTGGGTTCCTGATAGGAAGTACTCGCTGGTCCCAAAAATACAATGGCTATGTCCGAATTCCCACCCTAATCATTAATTACTAATAAACTATATAGTGCAGGACTATCTAGCGCACTGGATTTTAAAAGCCTTTCGGACGCCGAGCTCACTACTTTTTTTTTTAAAACTAAATATGACGTCACAGATTTCAGGAAGTGAAAATCTGATATAAGTGTTCTGCAACAACTATTTATGAATCCACTGTGTTCTGATGATGAAAGAGATGATGGCTTATTAAAAAATACATTTAAATATGTAATTTTTGTAAAAATTGTTCAAACCCAATGCATTGTGATCTATTTTCGCAAATCTAATGTGCATCATTGATGCACACTGGTTTGTCGAAAATCGCAGGGTACCGGATTTTGGAGTTGTAGACTCGGACAGCACTACAATATGGCGAACGCACTACATAGTGCACTCTATAGTGAGCAGTGAAGGAATTCGTACATAGCCAAAATTCCATAGACTTCTATTGAGAAATACACAGCTACTACCTTGTCATCCTGTTTGTCAGAATACCTACTCTTGCTCTGGTACCTTTTTTTTTTAGCATGTTCTTGCTAATCCTAGTTTTTTTCATAATATTTTTGCTGTTGCACAAGATATTCAAGTTATAAACTGACCAATCAGATGTCTCAATAAAAGTGGGTGGCCTCGCAAAACGTTTGACATGTTCTTCTTAGCCCACTTTCAGCGAAAGGCGTGTGGCCTTCTAACAAGCGCACTCCTGATTGGAGAGAGCGGTTGGGATGAAAATATAGACTAAGACCGACACGGACCAATCACAGCTTACTGAGGACGTCTGTTTTCAGCATGGCGACATATTGCGGATAAATGGCGACTTCATTGGAAAGATGGATTTCATTGGAAATAACTACATTTGGTAGAAAAGTAAGTCCTTTTCTATGAGTGACGTCTCACTCGCTCAGTCCAGTTCTCCACATACAGTCAATGAACAAAGCTATAAACGTATAATATAACAGAATATTTTGGTGTCATTTAAAAAAGATGCTTGTTTTGTAACGTTTAATGTTGTTTTTTCTTACCTGCATCACATGTGGTGCTGCTGCCAGGGATGAAGCTGGTGCCCTCGGGGCACGCACAGGTGTAGCCTCCAGGTCGCAGCAAACACAGGTGGCTGCAGGTTCCTTTGCATGGAGTCTTCACTGCAAAAAGTGCAGAAAGTATTGTTTTTTTACATCAAGTAATCCCCAGTACTATAGTAAAGATTACCCCATATTTGGGATTCAAAACATTACATTTATATTTGTTGTGTGTAAAGGTGTGGCACTTACTGACAACGGTGCTGTATCTTTGCTGCTGGTACACAGAAACCTGAGATAGCCAGGGTCCTGTGGTCAGCAGCTTGGTTTTTGTTCCACGGCCAAACTTGTCCTGCCGAAACACCTCGCCTTTCTCCTGAGTGGTCCAGTAGACGTGGTCCTCAAACACGCTCACACTGAAGGGGTTTCTCACGTCTGTGCAAGATGTGACGTAAACGCCAGCAGCCATTCAGGTACAGATCTACAGCAAATCTATAAAATCTCAACCGAGGCCTCATTTCTAATCCTCACCGATGTAAACAGCAGTTCTACGCTGCTCTCCTGAGGGCAGAATGGACTCGATCCTGTTTTCTTTGGAGTCAGACCAGTAGATTCTGTCCCCGTTGGTGAAGTCGATGGACAGACCAGTGGGCCAGCCCAGCCCGTCGGCCACAAGCACTTTCCTCTCCTGACCATCCAGCCACGAACACTCGATCTTAGCCGTGTCTCCCCGATCTGCCCAATACAGCATCCTGCAGAGAAATTTGAATGCTCTATTCTGATATAATAATCTGTAAATACCCCAAATGTGTGTGGGTTTTTTGTGTGTGTAGAAGCAAGTAGATGTCACAACTGTCTGCTTTATACATATCTCATATTAAAGAAACAAAAACAAAACTGGCCTTATTATACAATTTCAAGCTGCTTCTAGAAGGACACCTATATATATATTTTGGTTGATTCCATTTCTCTTACCCAAGTCGAGGGTTGACTGCCACAGCAGACGGGTGACCCAAGTCTGTCTTGACTAGATGCTTCCTGTAGCGTCCATCTAAAAGCGCCACTTCCAATCTCTTCAGCTTTGAGTCCGCCCAGTAAAGATTTCTAAAATAAAAGCACATTTATTAATTTACAAAATACATCTGAGAATAAGGAAAAGACTTAGATTTAACCTAAAGAACTTTGATGATAGTCAGATAAGAGAGAGAAAACAAAACAACTTGAAGTGAAAAACAATGACAGTAAAGATGAACTCACCTTCCAACCCAGTCCACGGCGATCCCATCAGGCGTAGTGATGTATTTGATATCAAGGTCAACAGCAGCAGCAATGTTATTACTCCCATCATCCACTGAAGGTATGTACGCCCTTTTAATAGAACCTGGCACGGCATCTTTGCTAGCAACAGTGAAATAAACCATACCTGGAAGAGCCCCAAACGGCAGATTTGTTCATCCCATGTTTTACCAAAGCTGATCACGTTTGTTTTGTGGATTTATTTAAATCTGTGACTCACTGTATCCAGTGTTGTTGTGATCCCAGTCATAGTCCAGAGCCATGATGTGCTCCTCCTCTTCCAGGAAGTCATGGTAAGCCCCCATCTGCAGGTTGAACCTCCGTATACGAATGTTCTCTGGGAGAAGCAGCATGGGAACAGCTCCTGCCGATGTAAAAGCATTTTAAAAATATTTAACTGCTACTTCGGATGACAATAAAACCAGTGGCAGAGCAGGAACCTTTTTTTATGGGGGTGTAGGAGGGGGACAGAAGACTTTGGAAGGGTGGCAAATGCAGCAGTGGGGAAGGCCATTACAAATGAAATGATCAAAAATACATCTTTCAGTTATATTATTGCTATTGATATTAAAACAGCTGTTTTTTTTAAACAGATGTGCTATCAAAAGTATGGATTTTGTTAGTTTTTTTGAGGGGCAGCTGGCCCCCTTTGCCCCCCATAGCTTCACCCCTGAACAAAACTATTTTTTTTGTTCTCTGAAACAAGGATTATTCATTGCACAAAGCCTCCATGCAGGTTTAATTTCACATGTAGCATTCTCACTCCTTGTCAATTTGTCAAAAAGAACTCTAGTTAAAATATTTCAGGTTGTTCAAAGTCCTAAAAATGGAGTTCTCACCCTCTGCTTCACACATGTTGCCATTGCCCACCTTCCTGTAACCAGGGGCACACTCGCAGTCAAAGCTGCCTTTGGTGTTTTTGCAGGCCTGAGGGCAGATGCCGTACTGCTCACACTCATCGATATCTACAAAAGCAATAACACATCAATTCAATTCAAGAAATACAGTTTAGATTATTTTTCCCTTTAATTTCAGAGCTGGAGGGCAGTTTTCTCCCCCAGTTTTTATCTGCAAATACTCGTGTGAAGGTGTAGATGAATTTGTGTGTGTGTGTGTGCGTGTGGGTGTGTGTGTGTGTGTGTGTACCCAGGCAGTTGGTGGTGCTGTCTGGGTTCACTCGATACCCAGGTCTGCAGGAACAAATGTAACCTGTGCCGTTCAAGTTGGTGCATTCATGCTGGCAAACGTTCTCATCACAGTTCCGATCATGGCCAAAATCTGAAAGACGGAAAAAACTTCTTTGACACAATCAAGACAAACTTTAAAAAAAAGGGCATACTTTGAGCATAAACATCACAGAATAGGGTAAAAAATAGACTTTAAGACTCTTTTTATGGTTATGAGAGTAAAATCAAATTTATGGTTTCAGTTATTTTTTATCTGATTCATATCAATGTAACCAGCAATGCTCCCGATCCACAATGATTTTAATAAAAAGTTGAATTTTAAGCCTCATATTCTTTATAATTGTCCCCCATCGTCAGAAAAATGCCACAAAAACATGTTAAAAACCCAAAAGCGGGTGAAATCCTGATAAATATAAAAATGGTCGATCTCTCAATTGTGTCTGTGTGATACTCACTGCAGCCCATTTCATCTGTCAGATCTCCACAGTTGTCATTGTGGTCACAGACGTATGGCAGGGGAACACAGTATCCATTTGTGCATTTAAACTCCTCCAGTGTGCAGGGGGGCCGAGTGGGCTCGCGGCCTGAAAAACATACGTGCAGAAATACATTTAAAAACTTTCGTGCAGAAATACATTTACTCTGCAGAAAATGAAGGGGAGCATTTCTGACGCAGCTTTCTAACGTATCTAAGGACCTTAATAGTTTAATTTAGAAAACTGTTAGAAGGCAAAAAATGGACTTTGTAATGATCTCATCTGGATGAATAGATGGGTAACCATGTTTTGTCCTATTACTGTGTTTGTATATTTTGCTATGATACATACAACTAGTTTTTTATGCATTCTACCAAAAACAAAAGGATTAAACTAATTTAGCCAAATGTCAACAGCCATACTGTCCACTACTATTTAATCTCTGGGAATAATTTGATTGATGCTTAAGCTGATTGTGTAACATTTTCATTGAAGACTTTTTTCTTATCTGTTGTTAGTTTGAGGCTTTTTGACCTGTCAATAATGTCATTTTGACATTTTCCATTTCAACCTCATTCAATAACAACCTTAAAAAAATGTCAGAACATTATTAGATTCTAGTTTAGTAATTCCAGAAACTCGTAAGAGGTAGAACATCTGAACAGCTTGAACATATTAAAGGTTTAGTGGTGGCTTTGTTTTTGCACAGGTTTTTTCCTGATTTAGAAAAAGCCTGTTATTCAGTCATTTCCCTCTTCATTTCTAAAAGACTTAACCTAGTTGTCATGGTCTCTGTGCACATACAGTCCTTTCTTTTCTTTAAACATTTATCAAGTTTTTTTTCATATTTTTTCTTTCCATTTTTATTTTGGAAAAATGAAAATGGTTAAAGATACCAGAATTAAATTTACTTTTACTGTTTAATTTTTTCTTTTAAAACCAGTAAACTCAAGGTTAACAAACTTTCAGCTTTTTAACAAAAAGGGAAAATTTAACACAACATTAAAATGCTTCTGCAAATTATTTAATTTATTTGCTAATTTGTGACATTCTATACTAATCTGAGCAATCCATATATATCTATATATCTCTATATATATCTCTCTCTATATATATAGATGTAGATATATATCTACATCTACATCTACATCTATATCTATATATATCTATATATATCTATATATATCTATATATATATATATCTATATATATATATATATATATATATATATATATATATATATACATATTAAATAACTTAAACGTATTTTAAAGTGAAGAAAAAGTTGATAGTTTTAAAAATGGCTGAAGATGTGTGTAAGATTTTCTTAAAATAAATGCTAAAAATGTCATAAATCCTTAGTAATCCTGGGCCTTTTCTAAATTTCATTTCTATTTTACAATTTGTTCTTGTAATTCATCTGTTTTTTTGGTATTGTTTTAAATCTATAAGCTCAGCTTCTTTTTTTTACAGATATATATTATATTATATTACACAAAAATTCCACAGGCTACCAGAAACTGTCCAAAAAAGCTAAATTCTGAGTAGAAAATTGTTCCTTGTTTTTCTACAGCAAAAGTCGGAGAAATTGAGATCAAACTGTTCTTATGTTTTATAAGAAAAGATCTAACATGTAGAGACAAAATAGACATTTATAAATCCAAAGATAGAGCAAAAGCAATGTAAAAAAAATTAGAAAAATTAGACGAAGAAGCTCCATTGAACTAGATACAAAGTTCTAAGGATTTATTCCAAGGGGTCTCTCAGTTATGTGGCATAAATCCAGTTACTTATGTTTCAAAACAAAAAAATAAAAGCTTTTTGGAACATTTTAGTTAAATTTTGAATGTAAACAATGTGATTGGCAAACTCACTAGTTAGAATAACAAGGAAATAATTTTTTTTTTTTTTAAATTTGTATTTCAGGGATCATTTTTTAACTCTGTCCACTGTCACAGTTTTTGAAGGTGCTGACAAACCATGCAGTTATGGGTTGACATGCGGTTGTCTTACATAGATCTTCTTTTTCATCGCTGCCGTCTCCACAGTCATCCATCAAATTACACAGCAGGCCGGAGTAGATACAGTAGCCGTTGGCACAGCGGAACCTGGATGGCATCTCACAGGTGATGTTCACTGATCAAAGACATGCCGATGCAAGATCAGAGGATCAACCCAGTTTTTGTTTTCTCATTAGATAATCAAGCGTATCAAAGAAATGTTTTAACACAAGTAGTACTGGGAACTTTTGGTTGTACACATGTAATCGACATGAGTATTAAACTGAATGGGGTAAAAAGAAGAATGCATTTTTTCCTTACAGCACAGACTGAGTTGTTCATCAGAGTCGTCCCCACAGTCATCAACACCGTCACACACCCAACCCTGGCTCACGCACAGCCGGTTTGTGCACTGGAACTGGTAGTCAGGACACCAACGGCCCCCTGGGTAACGAGTAGCTGCAAAAGTTGAAAGAGTTTGAGTTTCTTGCATATTGTCAATATAAATAATGTTATAACTCTCAGTTTATTCACACAAAGGCAGTTTTAAGATTACGTTTGGACTTTTTTTTTGACCAGGATAGTTAGATGCTTAGCTGCTTAAAACTTAAATTTCAATAACATTTCCTTTCCATGCATGTGTCTCCTATGAGTAATTATGGACCCAGCACTTAACCATTGCTTTTCACATTGTATACTTACGACATTTAGTCTCGTCTGACAGATCACGACAGTCGGGCCGGCCATCACATTGCAGGGCAGACGGGATACAGTGACCCGAGTCGCACTGGAATGAACCTGGGCGACATGTGTAGAGCTCTGGAAGAGAGCCGGGATGTTAAACACACGTTTGAAGCTGGTGATTCAGAATCCTCTTCTTCGCCTATTGGCTGCCCCCTTTAGGGGTCGCCACAGCGTGTCATCAAACCCTAATGAGGATGACTGTGAGTATTGTGAGGAAGTGAGTATGCACGCTCACCGCAGTCTCTCTCATCGGAGTTGTCCCCACAGTCGTTGCCATGGTCACACACCCAGTTTCCAGGGATACACTGTTCGTTGTCACATCGAAACTCACTTTCTGAGCATGGCCTTGGCTCTTGAGACCAGAATAACAAAGATGTACATTTTTTCACTGAGTTCACAAGCAATTTATAAGATAGAAAACAGCAAAAAATGCCTTCACTAAATCAATGAAAACATCAAAATGATCTCAGGTTGTTTTGAGAAAAATGAACTATGCATTTTTAGTAGATAAGTTTTGTAATGGGAACCTCAAGGGGAAAATACAAACACTTACAGCTGGTTTACAGTATCTTTTATAAGGTTGAAAGAAGAAGAATCTGACACCTACCACAGTTTCTCTCATCTGAACCGTCACCGCAGTCATTGACGCCATCACACTTCCATCGGATGGGAACACAGCGGTGGTTGTCGCAGCGGAAATCTCCCAGGGGGTCACAGGTCAACTCCTCTGTTGGAGCGATAAAAGTGAATCATGACCAAATTGAGCTGAGAAGGTTTTGCAATGCGGCACATCAACTTTTAAGCTCTTTAGACCATTCACTACCCTTAAAAGAATGTCTTTGACTAGAATGTACAGTTTTACTTCTGGGAATTTATGGCAGCTATTTTATATTGTTTTTCTGTTCTTCCTGTAGCTTCTAAACATTTTTGAAAAAGGCTTGCTTAGTGTTTTCACATCAGAAAGATCAAATGGAGTTGAATCATTTATTTATTTATTTATTTATTTATTTTTATACACTGTATTTTATCCCACGAAGGGAAATTCTTTCTCCGCATTTGACCCATCCCCTTGGGGAGCGGTGAACTGCAGCCGAAACCGTGCTCGGGAGGCAGTAGCGTTAAGGGTCTTGCCTAAGGACCCTCACTGGGTGATGTTAACTGCTCGCCATTGATATGGTAATTGCCCCCAGTACCATTGCTCATTCCCCTCCGGGAATCGAACCCTGGTTTTCCTGCATGGTAGCTTCCCACCTTACCAACCGAGCTACCCAGCCACATTTAGGCAGAGATTTCCCAAATTGGAGACATCTTCATTTGGTTTGATTTTCTTTGATATTAGGAGGAGAAAGTCACATGGAAACTTCACACTTTTATGACAATTGCTGCAACAACAATTGATGGCCTGAAGTGCTTTTCAGACACCAAAAATAGAAAAGAAAAAAAGTAATCCCAGCCATCGCATCACTTGTTTGGTAATACAATTTCGAGAAAAATAGCTTTAAAGTCCCATTTCGACCACCTCCTGATTAATTGTCTAAGCGTTCCCATCCTTTTGACTATGATTATGCTGTTTTTGGGCTAAATAAAAAAAAACTCTGTCATTTTATTGAACATAGTTTCTGCAGATTTGCCTCTGAGTTGTGGGCGGGACTGTTGGAGCGGAGTATGCCGCCCCCTCTTCCCGTCCCCATTGCTGAGGGCTCGAAGAAGGGAGCTTGTGACCTACCTGCCCAGCATATTTTCTATTTCACAAATATGATCTTTTTCAAACTGCATTTTATGGTCTTCTCCTGATTCAGGACGATTTGAATAAAGAAATATTCAGAAATGCAATTTTGAGCATAATTGTCTTTATACAAGTCCTCCATCATTAGAAAAATGCCACGAGAACCTGTTAAAACACAATGCTCATTGGAGATAGCCCTTAAAGTAGGGTTGGGCGATGTCCCCTAATTTGGCCGTTGACGATGTTTGCTGTCAACCATCGGGATGGACGATGACATCGTCGTCGGGGGGGGGGGGGGGGGGGGGGGTATTTTTACATTTTTCGTTCTTATATAACTGCTATTCGTTATTTTGCTTTTTTCATTTTATTTCCCAACTAATGGTTAATCCGCGATGATCCAGTATAAACTGAGGGAAGTGACTTTAACAGAAAAAGTTACAAGCAAGATAGAAAAGAAGTGTAGTCGCTCCCGCACTTAATTAGTGAAGTGGACCGGCGGAGCGCGGACTTAAAGCTTTGTGTTTGATGGGAAGGGGGGGGTACATGAGCGGTATGTGTGGGAGATTTAAGACTGCGATCCGTCCCGCAGCTCTAGGGGTACAAGCAATCGAACTCAGAACCGGGTCTAAAAGTGTGTCTGAGCACAGCTCGGATCGTCAGCACACACAGCGGTTTGAGCTTCAAAGCAGAAATGTCGCTCAGTCCTTAGAAAACATTCAAACAATCACGCGGATTTGTGTTTCCAGTCATGTCCCGACTAAATAAAGGCTGATGTTATTCTTACATGTTTACGTGCAGCCAGCAAGCAGCACCACCCAAAGCTAATGTTGTTAGCCCGTGTTAGCATACTGCTAATCCTGGCTTCGTTCAGAAAAAGCACTGACCACACGGATTAAAATTCAAATGATGAGCGAACAGGTGTTTCATAATAACCGTAACATTATTAAAAGCACGTTTAGAAGATCATCTCGTATTTTACCGAGCTGACATGTCAATATATATAGCCGCTCGTTGCTGTTTAACATTGTTTTGTATTGAATTGTTACATACAATAAAGTTTGAAAAAAAAAGCAGCTCGGCGGAGTTTATATCCTTCCGTTTTTCAAACCCTACTGCGCATGTGCGAATGATTTATTCCGACGGAAAGTGTGACCTTAGTGAACGTTTTTATATTCTGAAAACATTTTTCTGGGCCCATGTACACGGTTGGATTCTAATCTGACCATTGATCCCATCAAGATATTTTGTACATGTAACCGCGGCTTATGGTGTCGACGCGCAACGTGGCGGGGGCGTGGCATCACGATGGTGGTCTCTCCATCGGGATGTCAGTCACCCATCACGATGGACGATGATATCGTCCATCGGCACAACCCTACCTTAAAGCAGTTTTTCATTTCTGTCAAAAAAATGTACCGGTAGAAATGAAAGGAAAAACTCAGATCAATGAAAAAAAAGTTTCTGCCTTAGCAAAGAGAATTCATGACATATCTGATATTTTGAATACTATAAATGACTTTAGAATACTTGTAAAACATACGCATCAATATTTTACATCAAAATAGTTTTGTGCAACTAAAAATCGAACTTTTTCTCAACAAACGAAACATTTTTAGTTTTGCGCCACACAATGTGCTGTTTTTAGCCGATTGTTGCCTATGTGTTTACAGGAAATGACTGACCGCAGCCTTCTTCATCACTGTTGTCGAGGCAGTCGTTGGTGCCATCGCACCGAGCCCACTGAGGAATGCAGCGGTAGTTTGTCCTGCAGGAGAACTCTGTATCCTCATCACATTTGTAGTCTGGACCCACTGAAGGGGAGGGGGACGACAACATTATATTAGTGATGAGATTTGAGGAGACAGGTAGAAATGGAGGTGAGATGGAAAACACACTTCAAGATGGGGGAAAAGCTAGTTTGGAAGTTGGAGAGAGACAAAGATTCTGTTCTCTTGAGCAGAAAAAGGATGAGACAAATAGTTTGTGACACCAATATTTGTTAAACCCCACAGTGAGTGCAATCTAGCATAATTAATTCAGTCAGATGATGCTATAGTCTATACTAACATTATTCTGTGTCACTGAAAAACATAAATCTATGCTCGATTAAACTGTCAAGTTGTTCTCCCACAGTGCACTATTGTAATCAATATAGTTGACTCTTAATAGATTAAACTAAAGAGGATCAATGTTCCATCAGCGAGTAGATGTGTCTTACTACAGGTTTCATATGGTTCATCAGATCCATCTCCACAGTCATCCTGAGCGTCACACACATAGCTTGAAAGTATACAGCGGCCATTGGTGCACTGAAACTGTCCCGGGCTGCAGGTCTTCTGGGCACAGGTCTCTGGATCTTCATCACTGCCATCAGAGCAGTCAGTCACTCCATCACAGTGCCAGGAAACTGGGATACACTTCTTGTTTTTACACTGGAACTGGTTTGAGTCACATCGGTGATCACCTGCAGGAACATCAGACAGGAAAATCCACATCTTTTGACTGTCTAAACCGAGCTGAGGTGTTTAAATGTTAGTGTCCTACTGCAGAGGGCAGCGTCCTCATCTGAGCCATCGGGGCAGTTCGCATGACCGTCACAAATAAAACCAGGGTAAGTGCAATTCCCGTCTTGACACTGGAACTGGCCCACAGGGCATAAGCGAGGTGGGCAGGTCTGAGGCTCATCTGAGCCATCCCCACAGTCCGAGTGGCCGTCACATTTCCACCATATGGGAACACACCTGAGGAGGGAAATAGCAAAAATGACTAATAGGTCTTTGATACACTACAGGGGACTACATGTTCTTTGCTGTTAATTGTTTTAAAGATCCACATCAACATCAAGTAGAGTTATTTTTGGATAAAGACTTTGAAACACGAATATAAACCTCTCATTGTCCCCACAGCGGAACTGGGTGCTGGAGCAGTCAGCGACACACTGGATCTTGAATCCTACAGCCAGGCCGATAAAATTATCTGGACACTCGCAGGTAGCTCTCTGACCACCTGGCGCGATCAAACACAGATGACTGCAAGTCAGGTAATGGGACGAGCAGGGGTTTTCACCTGGAAGATAAAGGGACAAGAAAACAGAGTTTGCTTCCATCTGTTGGGGCTCCAGGACTTTAAGCACATTGTTTTTTACATACTTCTGGGTTGTCTGTATGGATGGTAGACATGAATGTCAAAGGGTCGGTGTGTGTTGTTGCCCATGTTGGTGCGCTGCTCTCCAGTGTACTTGTGGGCTTTTTCCACAGTGTGTGTGTTCCAGTCTGTCCAGTAGACCCAGTCTTCAAACAGGGACACCGCAAAAACGTGGGGAAGTGTACCAGCAATGGCCCGGTGCCGGTTCTGGCCATCCATGTCTGCAAAGCTACAATATTCGGTACAATATCAGTGAAATAGTTTAAAGGATTATCAATAAAAGGGACAAGAATGAGGCATTGACAATTGAAACATATAAAGGTGCCTTTGACTTACTCTAAAAAGTTCAGATGTGCATCAGCAAAAAAGATCTTGTTGGTTGTGTAGTCAATGGTCAGAGCGTTGGGCCACTCCAGCTTGGTTGTGATGATGGCACTGACATCGTTTCCATCCATGCCAGCTCTGCCAATGTAAGCATCAGCGCTCCAGTCAGTCCAGTACAGCCATCTTGGGAAAAGAAAGAACAGGAAGAAGAAAACCGGTGGATGAGGGGAAGTTTAAACATGGTACAAGACCATTCCTTTCTCTGTGTTGATGTACCCATATTTGGGGTTGAGAGCTATAGCACGTGGTTTGCTGATAAGAAAAGTGTCATTTCCATTTTTGAAATGTCCTGACAGCAGCTTTTTCTTGTAGCGTCCATCCAGCTCCACCACATGAATAGAGCCATAAAAGCCATCCACCCAGTACGCCTTTCTGTGGATCACAAAGAAATAAAATGCTAATGTGAGTTTCATGCTCTGAGGATGAACTTCTTTAGACCTTCATTATAACACACCTTCCCACCCAGTCCACTGCCAGACCCTGAGCTCCTGCTACATTTTCCACCAGCAGCTCCCTTTCGCTGCCATCAAAACGCATTCTCTCGATCTTTCCTGTCCCAGAATCCAGCCAGTACAGTCTCTTCTCAGAATGGTCATAATCTAGAGCCACCACGTTGGTCAGCCCCTGCAGGACTATACTCAACTGGGACCCGTCAATGGTTAAATTGCGGATGTAGTAGCGATTGCTGTACAACAGATATGGAGCGACGCCACTGTTCTGACGGCAGGTGCGTCCGTCGGGTTCACGGATGTAGCCTGGAGCACATTTGCAATGGTACGAGCCGACAGCATTCTCGCAGATCTGGCTGCAGACTGTAGGTGTGGTGGCACACTCATCCACATCCTCGCAGGCTTTGTCGTCTGGCATGAGTTGGTAGCCTGGGTTGCAGGAGCAATAATACCCAGTGAGGGTATCGGTGCAAAGTTGAGCACACTTGTGAACGGATGGGTTGAGACACTCATTGATTCCTAGAGAGAAAAGAAAACAAAGTACATACCAGTTTAGTGAGATTCTGTTAAACCAAACATAATTGCATTCATTAAATGAACAACAATGTTTCTTACCACAGCCCTTTTCATCGCTGCTGTCCTGGCAATCCTTCTGCCCATTGCAGACGTTGTTAATGTCAATGCACTCCCCTGACTTGCACAAGTATTGCTGTGGAGAGCAGGTAGGTTGAGGTGTAGTGCACAAGCTCTCTGCCTCATCGGAACCATCCAAACAGTCACTGTCCCCATCGCAAATGTAGTAGGTAGGGATGCACGCCCCGTTACCACAGGTGAACTGGTTGCTTCTGCATGTGTCATAGGTGCAGCCCAGTTCGTCACTGCCATCTCCGCAGTCGTTCACGCGATCACATCTGTTCAATAGGAATCATTATTCACCATCATATTTAGCTGATACCCAGTTTCTAACCTTTAGAATCCAACTTATCTCACACTTACTGGTAATGCAACAGGATGCAAAGCCCGTTGGAACAGGCAAACTCATTCATGTGGCAGGTCCGGTTTGGACAGTTCTGGAGCTCATCGGCTGCATTTGCGCAGTCTTTCTCACCATCACACACAAGGTTCAGGGGAATACAGCGGGGGTGGCCAGGGTACCAGGTTGGACAGGTGAACTGGGCAGGACTGCAGGTACGTTGACCTGCAGGTAACAGAAATAGGTCAAAAGGTTTCAAATAGTTTAAATAATTATGTCAATGCAAGAAACTTTTAAAAACAATCCCACATTAAGCAGCTGAATTTGTTCTTTCATCTGCTTATATTCAAGCACTGGGTCTTCTGAGGATTCTGACCGAAGTTTAAAGATTAGTCAAATTAAGGAAAATTGAACTGTCTCTAAAACATCTTTTTAGGTCAGCTCAAGTCAGGGGATTAACCATTTGATTGTGTAAAAGATTTAATTAAAAGTAAAATAATAAAGCTACTTTATCTTGGTGAGTGAAATCCCAGTTTCAAACCTGAATTAATTAGTACCAGCTTTGGGAATCCACAAGAGAAGTGTGCTTTGTTTCATTTCTTTGATTTAATATTTAATTCCACTAGTTTTCTCTAGCTGTCCACTGCTTTTCTCATATTTCTAGAATATATCCCCTTGAATGTGTTACTATAGTGACACTGTAGTAAATATAAAGTAATATTGAAGGATAGTCTCACCACATTGCAGCTCTGGTGCTTCATCGCTGGTGTCCCAGCAGTCATTGTTGCCATCACAAACCAATGCATTTGGGATGCAGTTCCCATTGGTACAAGTGAACTGGTCTGATGCGCATGTTCTGATCTGATCCTCTTTACAGGTACATAAACAGAAGTCACTTTTAGTCATGTAATAGTTTGAGGTATTTACTTGTCTTCCAAATCATAAAACAAATCAGGTCCTGTGTTTATCATTTGAGAAATGATGCAGACGACTCACCACAGGAAAGAGGTTCATCTGTCCCATCAGCACAGTCTTTGATGGAGTCACAAACCCATGTTTGAGGGATGCATTTCCCCGCATCACACTGGAACTTATCCGAGGCGCATGTGCGACCAGCTAATGTAGAGTAACAAAAAAGTTATAAACATAAAAGTACTGGTAATCATGTTTTTGTATTGTTATTTTTCTTTTACACTCTCTTCATCAAAGTTAATCTTACTGCAGAAGAGGGGATTTTCATCGCTGTTGTCCCCACAGTTGTTATAACCATCACAGAAGGTTTCGGGGTAGATGCAGATGTTGGTGTTCTGGCACTTGACTTGGCCAGCAGGGCATGTGCGGTCAGCTGTGGAGAGAACCACAATTCTCTCATTGAAAGTGCTTTAAGCATAACATCCAACAAATAACCCCCATATTTGGCCCACTGAGAATAAAACAAATGGAGAAAACCTTTAAAATGTTGCAGCTTGTGTGCAGTAATCTGTCAAACTCACGGCAGTTAATTTCATCAGAAGTGGTGTTGTCTCGACAATCGTTGTGGCCATCACACACAAAGGACGCGCTGATGCAACGCCCATTGGCACAAGTGAACTCAGTTTCAGGGTTACATGTGGGAAAAGGGCAGCTCAGCTCATCACTATTGTCTCCACAGTCGTTTGTGTAGTCACAGAGGTAGCTCAGTGGGACGCAGCGCCCATTGTCACAGGTGAAGTCCAAGGCTGAGCAAGTGTGGAAAGCTGGAAGGCGTTAGAAGTTTTTGCTATTATTGTATTCATGTGGCAAACCAATCCTAGTTATTATAAGTAGGGAGTTGGAAAAAATCCAGATTTCTCACCACACACTCTCTCAAGTTCATCCGAATTATCCTGACAGTCATTATGGCCGTCACACTTCCACCGTGATGAAATACAGTTTCCATTCATGCAGGTGAACTGCTCAGGCTTGCACCGCTTTCCTGTGTCTACGATGCAGTCTTTGCCATTGTTAGCCAAGTACCAATCCCCCTCATGAGGACACTGACACTCTGGGCCCACTGGACCTAAAGGAGAGATTTTTTTGAAAGTAACAATTTTAAAATACACAAGATACAAACTGGATTTAAAACAAAAAATTGTGATATTATTTCAACTTGTGTAGATAGTGTAAGACATTAACATTTTAATAACTACAAAGACACGAAACCTGATGCAAGTCCCACAATTTTTACAGTTTTTCTGTTTATTGCTCCTCATTAGGGTTGGTCCTAAAGATCTACTCACTGGACCATATACTTTCAGTAGATCTTGAGGATCAAGGTTACACAGCCCTATTGCATCCCCATAAAGGAAAATCTGGGTTTTGTGGGCTCAATGATACATCTGCTCTTACCAGAAACACAGATATGACTGCAACCTCCATTGAACTGCTGGCAGAAGCTGGAGCAATTCTCTTGCTTGGATGCAGCATAAACGTGAATGTCATTTGGATTATACTGCAAGTCCTGGGCTAACACTGCAAAGCTAGACCCATCTTCTTTTCCAGCCCTGAAAACAGCTCTTTCAGTCCAGTCGGTCCAGAAGATGTCCTGCTGGAAGACAGCCAAAGCAAAAGGATAGACGGCTCCCCGTACGATCACTTGCCGGTTCTCGCCAGTGAGTGTGGCGCGTTCAATTTTGTCTCTGTAGAAGGAAATGGGAATAAAAACATTAAACTGGAAACCCATTAAATTGTATTACATGACACTGTAAAACCTGGACTTACAGTGTTGCATCAGTCCAGTAGAGCATCCTTTCCTCATAGTCAATGGTCAGACCATTGGGTGTTGTTAGACTGCTGTTGATGATGGGAGTTCGGAAGTTTCCACCCAGAGTGGCCCTCTCAATTTTAGCCGGATAGCCCCAATCAGTCCAGTACAAATAACTGAAGAAACGAGAAGTAGTTACTCATAAAAGTAGTCTAAATATAAGGAAGACAAAAAACAGATTCCTGCTTTACCCGTAGCATGGGTCAACAATGATGCCTCTGGGACTGTTGCCATGGGCAATGACCGAGCGATTAGATCCATCCATCCCTATTGATTGGAGATTTCTTTCGCCGTAGTCCGTAAAGTAAAGGCGATTATTGACCCATTCATAGGCCAGCCCCTCTGGATAAGACAGGTCTGTATTGCAAGCGGAAAAAAAACAAAGATAGCATCAAACCAGGAATATGCAAAAAGGATTCAGCTTGAAAAGCTATTCTCACCTGAGGCAATAATGACCGGAGGGCTGGTGACAGATGTTGCATAGACATAACCAATTTTGCTTCTTCCAGTTCCCAAATACTGGGTGAAAAAGATTCGCTTTCCTCTTACGTCATAGTCCAGCCCAATGATTTTGTAGCCCAAGTTAACTGATGGAAAGGGAGTGCTGTGGTCCTCTGGGTCTAGCCTCATGCTGTTCAGTGTGTAATCTGTGCTGAAAATAAGAAACTCTTGGAGCCCATAGCCGCATGAAACTCCATTGCTGAGGAGTGATCCATGAGCACAGTCACATTTGGGTTTGGCCTGATCTGGAAAGGCAAAGCAGAGCTGCTGGCAGCGGCCATTGTTGTCTTGGCAAGGGTTGAAGCCCACCAGGTTGGCAGATGTAGGCTGAACATGTGGATCAAAGATGGTGACATCCTTCAGCTCATCCAGACTGTCTCTGATGACCTGGTGATAAAAGTATTAGGTTTCTAGATTTAAAGACGAAACAGCATTTTATGGGGTCCCTTATTAACCCAACTGGCAATTGGGTGAGTGTGAAAGGACTAGTGCTTATAACAATGAATTCCTTGGAATCCATAACATGTCAAATAAAATCTTAATCCCTGTCATAGTTTTGCCTACTCAGTATGTTTTTGTCACTTTTGCGTTATGTGTTATATTAAAAATATTAGAAAGCACACAGAAAATTTTGTGTGAAACAAAAGCAGTTTTCTTACCTCTGGGTTGTCGGTATTGTCTGGGCTTTTACTGGCTTGAAAGAGTTTTCTAAGATTTTTATCAACCCACAACATGTTGTTCCCAAAAATAGACATCCCTGTTGGAGATGGGTAGCGACTTCCATATCTGATAATCCTTCTCTGTGTTCCATCTATGGCCATCCGGGAGATCATATCAAGAACATCATCTGTCCAGTAGAGGAAGTTAGCAGTGTAATCAACTGTTAGGCCACGGGGCGATGCTAAGCTTTCAGAAGCCAACACTGTGCGGTTTGTGCCGTCCAAAAAGGCCCTCTCAATCTTGGGTGTTTGGCCACCATCAGTCCAAAAGAGGAAGCGATGTTTGGGGCTGACAGCCAAGTCTCTGGGCTGGTCTTCAGAGCTCTTAAGGAGAATCTTTCGGAAAGTGGTGTTGATGGCAAGAACCTCAAGCAGCGTCTCGCTTTCAAAAGAATTGGTGAAGTACAAGTTACCTGAGGAAGTGAACAGTAAAATTAGGAATGACGAGAACTACTGTCCTTCCAAAAAATATTTTTGTCAATTTGTCTCCAAATAACTGGTAACTCCAAATATTACTGCAACACTTTTTCTAAACAGAGTGAATTCATACCTGCAATCCAGTCTACAGCCAGACCCTGGATGCCTCTGGTTCCAATACCAGAACCAATGATTTGGGTGTTACCTGCTCCATCAGTTTTAGCCCTGTAAACGCCCTTGTAAATGGATGAAGTTCCATTGGTACTCCAATAAACAAAACCAGATTCGATGTGCAGGTCCACTTTTTCTATACGGGCATATGAAGCTAAAAACATACACATAGTTAGCTGAATCAATAAAAAAACTACAAAATTGTAGATAATATTTAAAGTCGGAAGCTACAATCACACCAGGAATGTGACAAGTGTTCTTGAACACATGTTTAGCATATGTTGTTCATATTGGACTGTTGCCTTCTGATACTAGCACAATTCCGCCATGGGGCATGTTGCAAAATGTCGAAGCCGTACAAATCTGGCAAATTTTGAAAGAGTTGGTGTCACATAATTCACACCTACCGCAGTTTTTTTTAAATCAATTTTCAAGTGGTTGATACTTCCCTGAGTTGAAAGGGACGCCATCTATATGTCACTACCAAATTCATGTCTCTAATTGGTCAAAGTTCAACCTGGTTTAACCTTGTACCTAGAGTCCAAAACCGGTGGTAGAAACTTGCGTTGCTACTCCAGAGGGCGGGAGTTTAGAACACGGAAGACCAAAACGCACATTTATGCGTGTTTAAATAGACTTTTCGCTAAAAGAGGTCGCTTGAATGCACATTGCCATGGGTGGTGTGAAGGTAGTTTTAGACATCTTACAGTTAAAAAAAATCCTTACTCCCTGTAATGGGCGGCATTGCCTCAGAGTGGTCAGAGCTGTTGATGTGGAAGCCACGAATAAACTCTGAGCTGGAAATGATGGCAAAAGATTCATACTGTTCACAGCGGGTGCCGTCATGGGAAGGGATGAATCCGGTGGTGCAGGCGCAGGTCTTCTTATTGTCTGGTTTAGGAAGACACAGGTGTGGACAGCCCCCGTTGTTGGAGCTGCAGGCGTTCGTTGTTCCTGCAGAGTCTGAGGTAGGACAGAAAATGCCACTTAAGAGAATTGTTAAATTCCTTCGCTTCACGAAAACAATTGCACAACAAGACCGGTGAGTTTTTTTCCTCCGCATTACGAAATGCTTCTTTACAGTAGTTTCCTTCTACATGAACCAGCTCTGGGAGGGGTTTGTGCTTTCAAACAAGATGGTAGTGGTGACAAGTACTGGTACTCTTTTCTACACTGTGCAGAGCTCGTTTAGTAATAGTAGGTAACCATGGCAACACAAAAAACAGACAAAAAAGTGAAAAACAGATGCTAAAAGTATGTGAATGCACATACCATCCCTTGCATGCACTTTGAGAGCATGCAGGCCAGACATGCCACTCCTCATCACTACCATGTTGGCACCAGTCTCCTTGTCCACCCTCTCAATGACTTCGTAGTCTGTGTCAGTGTAGTAAAGGTAATTCTGGTAAACTGACAGGCCCCAAGGATGAGACAAACCACTGACCACCGTCACCCGTGTTACTCCATCCATGGTGCCACTCTCAATCTGGATGAAAAGGTAAGAGCAATTACTATTGAAAGAGAAACCATTTATTTAGAGCATGCAAGACTGAATGAAGTGATTAAATTGTCGGTGTTAAAGCAAATTGTATTGGATTGTATTATTTTTTCTTAAGGAGAATATTGGTTTCTTCCTAAAAGGTGAAGCAACTTGGTTGTTTGAAAAATTCCTTTTATTTACAGCTATTTTTACAAACCTTTCCTGAGCCTGCCACACCCCAATACAGCTTCCTGGCTGAGATGTCAGCAGCAATAAACCCAATATTTTCCAAGTTGCCTGTGTAAAGATTTCTGAGGTTGCTTCCGTCCATATCGGCACTGGCAACCTTTGGAGGAACTCCAGTGTCTGACCCTTTGTCTGTCCAAAACAACTTTCTGTAAGAAAAACAATGGCTGTGATTTCAGAAATGGTTATCCTCATCCAGGTGTCTTTTTTAAAATACATTTTTATTGTATACACATATGTAAATTAAATATAAGATATAAATGCCATTAGTTTTTACCCTCGTGCTGGATCCAGAGCAATTCCAATGGGTTCTCCAGGTCCTTCTGGTTTGCCATTTGATGCAATGAGGGTCTTTCTGTATTTCTCATCTCCGTACACACGAATAACCTTATAGCAAAGTTCATTTAGTTACTTTTGGCCTCACAAGAAAAAATATCCAAACCGTTAAAGATGTAGTCAGACCAAAACATTGGGAAAAAAGAGCTTTACAGAAGAAAACCCTCTTGTTTTTCTAGACTGATTACATATTGTTCAAAATAAATTGTACTTTTCTTGTAAAATTAGAGATAAATAATTAGATCTATAGTGGCTAAAGACACTGGCCACATGTGCTAAAGCTTTACTTTATTTTAACAAGACTTGTCCCTTTAATTTATTGATAACACAAACAGATTTTTTTTACTTACTTCAATGGTTTTGCTAGTTGGGTTAGTGTAAAACATTAGCCGGCTGATCCAATCAAAAGCCAAACCAGAAGGCGAACCCATGAGAGCGGCTGGAGCAAACTCAGTTCTGTTAGTCCCATCAGTTTTTACTCGCCAAATCGATCTCTGTAATCAAATAATATTCAGAGATCATAATTTTTAGAAACAAGAATTTCACTGAAGAAGCCAAAGCATTCCCCTTCGCTCTAGACCATTATTAAAAAGACACTGAAAGCATATCCTTACAAATGTCTCCAAATTGTCAGGTCAAGAGGTCTACTTACAGTGCTTTGTACCCAATAGACAAACTCCTCCTGATCGTCAAAGTCAAGGTCTTGGCCCTGGCTGATGCCAAAGATGGGAGCCATAGCATTATTGGATGAGTCGGCCGGGTCCAAAGGAATGCCAAGAATCACAGAATCACTAGCTACCATCAAGAAGGGAGCGTCGTCTAGCACAGAAATTTAACCAAAATAGAACAACAAATTATACTAAAAACCAAGGTCCAGATGTAGCAGCAACAATGCAAAACTGGTATGAATTAGATGAAATGAAATACATGTGTTTAAATATACTTCCTGCTTGGTTGAAAACACGTACAGCAGCGCAGAAAGCCTACCTTTGACACAGGTACGTTTGTCATCATTTAGTTTCCAACCAGAGGGACAGTGGCAGGTGTAGTACCTGGGTCTCAGGGTTGACAGCAAACACAAGTGAGAGCACAGATGCTCACTGCATGGGTTGATAGCTAAATACAGATAGTAAAATGTTACACTCTAAAAAAAACATTAAATCTGGTCACACAAAAATCAGATTAACCAAGATCACATATTACAGGTAATTTTTTAGACTGACTTTGGAAAGAAGTAATTTTGTAAGAAACAAGTCAATGTTCTTTTTCTGAGTTACCTGGTGGCTGTTTGATGGGATGATCCATAACAATGCCCATGGGCTGGTAGACACTGCTCATCAAAATGGTAATGTTCCCTCCATGGAACTTGTTTGTACTCATCACTTTGCTGGTGTACTGCTCTGACCAGTAGATGCTGTCCTCAAAGATAGTCATGCCATGTGGATGCTGCAGAACCTGTCAAGAGGCAGCCATGCAGGCTTTTAAAATAATTTTAAGATACTGGAAAAATTACTAAACTTTATACTACCTAAAGAAGTTATGGTCTGTATTGATTTGTTCCATTTTCTTAATAAACAGAAACCTACCATATCACTTGCCATGACCTGATGACGATTGCTGCCATCATAGTCGCAGTAGTCGATGTATTTAAGGTAAGCATCAGCAAAGTAGACTCTCCGGGTGGTGTAGTCCAGGGCTAAGCCATTGGGCCAGTAGAGTTTAGTGCTGACGATGACTCTCCTCATGGCTCCATCCATGCTGGCACTTTCAATTCTCGGATTCTGACCCCAGTCGGACCAGAACATCAGGTTTGTACTGAAAGCAAAGTGACATAAGAGCTGTTTAATTAAACAATTCATAGTCCCAAAAACGTATTATTTAGCAACTACTTACTGGTTGCGGGGGTCTAGAGCAAGTCCACGGGGGCTGGTAACATTGGTGTTTAAGAGAACCTTTCGAAAGCGACCATCCAGAGTAGATACTTCGATGCACTCCAAGTCAGAGTCAGTCCAGTAAAGGTTTCGTCCCACCCAGTCCACAGCAATACTCTCAGGAACCATCAGACCAGAGAACACCTTAAACATGGATAAGATAAGTCAACAGTTGAGAATATTGTGTTTGTCCGCTTTTACTTTGTTAAGTTGCTGCAGCAGCAAAAAATGTTGGTTTCCTGGTTAAAATGTGCTCCTTGTACTTTTACTGTCTCAACTATCGTTTCACTTACTTCCTTTTTGTCTGTGCCATTCTGGTAGGAACTCCATATCTTTTTCTGAGAGGCATCAGCCCAGTATATTTTGGATGTGACGCGGTCAAAGTCGACAGTCACAATGCTTAAACCTGAGACAACTGGTCGACTCTCTGGTGGCTCCTGGTTGAGCTTGTTTGCGATAATCTGGCTGCGCTTTGCAACCAAAAGAACAGCTGCCTGTCGGTCTGAGAGAAGAAATGTGTCTCAACTAATCCACATAGCAAATACACACATATACTTATTCTAAACACAAGCTGTTAAAACATCATTTTGTGCTGAGAATGCTTATTCTATATAGACCTACATTACTGTTTTATATCTAAAAACTGACAAACAGGTATCTTTTTTTAAATATGAAGCCTAGTATGGCTCTGCACAGTTCAATTCTGTTTTGTTTTGCTGCTTACCTATGGCTTTACAGGTGCGTCCATCAGGCTCCAAGAGGTAGCCGTCTGAACAGTGGCACCTAAAGGTGCCTCTTTCGTTGTAGCACTGTTGGCTACAGAAACCAGGAATCAGGCATTCATTGATGTCATCACAAGTTTTGGAGTCATTGAGGAGCTGGAATCCCGGTGGACATGTGCACTGAGCACCAAACGGACTCTGGATACAACCATCGCTGCAGCCTCCATTGTTTAGAGCACAGTCTTCTTGGTCTTCATAAAAGTAGATGACAGCAAGCTTGAATGCTATGGACTTTTCTTTTTGATGAATCTCGTTGCTGAGACACACCTTGCTACATAAGGATACTTACTGCAGATTGGAGACTCATCTGCGCCATTGGGACAGTCTCTCTGTCCATTGCACACCTTGTCCAAGTCAATGCAAATTTGATCTGTGGGGCATAGCCATTGCCCAGAGGGGCAAGTAAAGGGAGGAGTTGGGCAGTTCTGCTCATCACTCATGTCCCTGCAGTCATTCTCTCCATCACACAACCAGCTCATTGGAATGCACATCTTGTTGGCACACTGGAAATAGCTGGATAAGCAGGTGACAGCCGGACAAGTGTTGTGCTCATCAGATCCATCCTCACAATCTGGGTGTCCGTCACATTCCCAATTAGCCGGGATGCAGAAACCATCCATCTGACACTGGAACTCATCATCATGGCAAAGCCCTGGACCTCTGGTGGCTGCAAGACCCCAAAAATATTTGCAAATGTCTTAGAAACAGCACAGTGCAAATTCTTTAAGCCTATACGGTAATTTGTTTTGTTTTTTGGCAACTTACGACAGTTCCGTTCATCCGAATGATCTCTACAGTCAAACACTCCATCGCAACGATAGCTTGAACTGACACACTGGTCTCCACTGGCACAAGCAAACTGATAAGACTGGCAGGAAAACTCTTATAGGGTAAAGAAGAAGAAAAACAGAAAATAAGAAAACACACATTTTTATTGTTCTGGTTTAAGCATGCGTTAGATGCCTACCGCAATTTTTTTCATCTGAGCCATCCAAGCAGTCTTGGTCTCCATCACATACAAAGTAGCTGCTTATACAGCGATGGTCAGGACATAAGAAGTACCCCGGGCGGCAGGTGGATATGCTCGAATCTGACAATCATACAGAGCTTTTCTGTCTTTTCAGTTTCTAAAGGTAACATCTGTTTCTGCGTTATTTCATTATCATGAAAGCGTTCAAAAGCTATAAACCTACTGCAGTTGCGTTCATCGGAGCCATCTCCACAGTCATTGTCACCATCACACAGCCACGCTTTGGAGACACACCTTTTGTTGTCACAGGTAAAGTATTCAGATGAACAGGTGGATGGAATATAAGTGGGACAGTTAACTTCATCAGAGCCATCTCCACAGTCATCCATCCCATCACAGCGCCAGCTGGAGTATATGCAGTGCTTGTTGTTGCAAGTAAAGGCAAGTGGAGAGCAGCTTGTGCCTGGTGAAAACACATAAGGATATGATTTGTTTTGTTAAAACTATTTACTTAGGTATGAAATTGTATTGCTCCACTATAAAGTTTTTACCAGTGTCAGTGCAGTTAGCTTCGTCGGTTTTATCCACGCAATCAAAAATCCCGTCACACCGGTAAGAGTTGGGCCTGCAGCGCCCTTCATCACATTCAAAAGAGAAGTCACCGCAGTTGTTGTCGGGTGGAGGCACAGAATCATCCTTGATGCAGTCCCTCTGATTGGCTTGAAGCTTCATTCCATCCGGACATCCACACACACGGGTGAAGGAAGGGGTTGGGAAGCAGAAGTGACTGCAGAGACCGTTGGGCACCATGTTACACCGGCTGGTGAAGGCTAAAGGAGAATGTCAAAGGGGTCAGAAAGTTCCCAGACTGGAATTTCTTGCCAAGCCTCGTCTAAAATAATGCTGTGAACTTACTGCTGTGGAGGTCAGCTGAGTAGGCCTTTATGTTCATGATGCCAGTGACTCCTTGTCTGATCATAACGCTTCCTCCTGCGTCTCTCTTTCTCATCTCAAATATTGCTCTTGTCCTCGTGTCAGACACATATAGGTAGTCTGATACAGGGAAAAAGTTTAATTAGAAAGATTCTGATTATTTAGAGTATTTTGAGTGGAAATGCTGACAAAGGAACCTCAAAACTTCAAAACCAATATATCAATATGTCAAGGTTTTTGCATAGCTTGGGTACTTTTATGGCCTTAATACCACAGCAGAATTTCATATTTTTCATGGCTGCAGGATAAATAAAACCACACACTTTGTGAAGTCCTCAAGCTTTGGAAAATCCAGAAGGTTACCTGAATAAACTGTCAGTGAGTAGGGCTGAGTGATCTGGCCGATGTTGGTGAACGTTTGTCTGCCAATTCCTACAATGCCAATGGAACCAATCTGATCCAGGAGAGAATCTACCCAATACAGCTTGTCCATCCTGTCACAAGTGACCAAAGAAAAGCAGGCCTGAAATCCTTTTAATTTGTTACAAAAAACATGCTTAAATGGGTCACATTTGTAATCTATGTAATTACACATAGTCAAGAGCGAGTCCATAAGGCCATCCCAGAGTTGTGTTGACCAGAGGAACGGCGTTGCTCCCATCCGGGAAGGCTCTCATTATGACTGCAGGCCGGTACCAGTCAGACCAGAACAAAAACCTGTGAATCAATTTACGATTGAACAGTTAAAAAAAAACAGACAAATGAAGGAATGTTTTCTTTTTAAGTTTTTCTTTTCTGCAGGTTGCGGTTACTTCAGAAAACTACTATGTAGTATTGCTACTATCACAGGAAATTAATTTTTTTCATTTGTTTAAATTTTGTAATAAAAGTATCAGACATTCAGGATGTTTACTGCTGGAATAGACTATCCCCCAACTGTAAACCCCCAATTGGATCAAATATAAATGGAAAAACTGATGAATGGAAATTGTTGTTCCTACCCAGCACTAGGATGAACTGCAATTCCCTTTGGATTTCTGAGTCCAGTAACAATGTCTCGTCTGGATTTGTCTGTAACTTTGAAGGCCACCACTGCTCTGTAGGTGGTTGTAGTCCAAAACAAAACCTTGGAGGTCCAGTCATAAGCCATAGCATCAATTATCCCCACTCTGTAGCCTGTCAAAATCTGCTGAACTGAAGTAGCAAAACGTCATTGCTGAGAATACCGATATAATTAATTCTATGTGAGAAAAACTCACCTGTGCCATTCAGGTTAGACTTATAGACTAGGCCTCTTGACCTGTCGTTGTAAAAGATGGCCCCTTCATTCCCATCAAACTCCACCGCAGAGCCAGAAAGAGACGTTCCTAGTCCTGTTAGGGGAAGTGTTACGTCTTCCTGAAGGGACAAGTTCAGAGGGATTCCCCGCACTGCCAGAGAGGTGGCCAACAACAAGTAGTCCTTCACCTCTGTAAACAGAAAATTCGGTTACCTATAAGCTTTCATACTGCTTATGTCTGAAACACAATTTCCTCTACATTCATTTCCTGGAGAAAAAGAAAAATTTGTGAGATAGTATAATTTAGCTTAAATGAGCAAAAATACTAAAGACATTCACAAACTGAAGCTAAGGATACTTTGTCTAGAAAAAGGAAAACTCACTAAAACAGGTCCGTTGATCAGTCTGTAAGTCGTAGCCATAGCGACACTTGCAGCGAAAACCCAAACCATCATTGTCTGTGCGATGACTCAACACACAAATGTGCTGACAGCCACCATTGTTTCTGCCACAGGGGTTCATAGCTGTAAAAAAAAGGAGAGTCACTTTACTACAACAATTTAACCTCAGTGTTCATCCTCTTCCGTAAGGATAAAGCTGGTTGTTTTTCATTAAAACTGTCTCTAAAATTGGAGAGAAATGTACCAAATTTTGACTAGCTGGGGATGAACTTTGAGGCTTAAAGTCTGAATTCCTTCTGAGTTAAAATATACGTGTCTGCTCACCAAAAGGCTGCAGGACAGGGTGTGCCACCGCAACATGGCCTGGCACATTTGTGGTACGGTAGAGAAGGGTCGGGTTGCTGCCGTTGAAGCGATTGGACCTGATCACACCCATCTTGGTCCAGTCAGTGAAGAAAACATGATTTTCAAACAAAGCTATCCCAAAAGGATGTGGAGACTGGGTTGCTCCATTAAGGACTATTCTCCTGAAAATGAATCACACCTTTTATTCCCAATTTTCAGATAACCTTTGGGTTAAAACTTTTTCAAAGAGTGCAATACCTGTCTAATCCGTTGTAAGTGACAGTCTCCACTGTGTCGAAGTGGCTGTCAGACCAGTAGACTCTCTTGGTGATGATATCAAGAGTAATCCCTGTTGGCGTCCCAAGTCTGCTTTTGACCAGTTCTACACGGTTGCTGCCATCCATGAAAGCACGCTCAAGCTTAGACTGCTTGTCCCCGCCACCCTTGTCTGTGAAGAACATGTATCTGCAAAAAAACAAAAAGTACTTGTTTCCAACAAGCATCTCAAGTTATTATTTTGTATTTTATAAAGTGCATTCAGTCGCTTTGTTTGACTGAAGCACGTGAACCCACCCAACTGTTGGATCCAACGCCAGGCCGTGAGGACTCTGCAGATTTTCCGCCACCAGCGTCACTCGATTCCCTCCATCAAAGTCGCACACATCGATGCGTTCCACCAAAACCTCCAAGACGTAGAGTTTCAGGCTGACCCAGTCAACTGCCAGATTCTGGACATCGTGAACTGCAACGGTCAGGACCTCTTTAATATTGTTCCCATCAAAGCTGGCGGAATAAACCTGGCAAGAGAATCAAGGAGCGTAATGTTTCACTGCACTGTGAAGGTGAAGAATAGCTTTATTTTAAGGAAAGTCACGACCCAGTAAATCAAACTGACCTTTTTTGTGTATGTATCGCTCCAGAAGACTAAGCTGCTGCGCCAGTTGACAGCCACCCCCACAGCATAGCCTCTGCCCTGGGCGGGCACCAGAGTTCTTGCAAAGCGCCCATGGATGTCAGCCACCATCACATCCCCACCATTTGTGAAAATGAGCTTTGGTAATCCAGCTGAGAAACAAAAGCAGCACATCGATCAGAAATATGTTAGAAATAGACCATACAGTGAGATAAAAAGGCTTTGAGGTGTTCTGTACCTGACACGTTAGCTTTACAGGCATGACCTTGCTCCAAGACATATCCATCCGTGCAGCTGCAGTGGTGTGTCCCAGGGCGATCCTCACACAGCTGGTCACAGATTCCCCAGATCTGACAGTCATTGTAGTCTGGGCAGCAGAGCAAATATAAAACAGATCAGTGACTGCAATAAAAAATTAATCGCTCATTTCAAGAGTTGAAACAAGCCCTCACCGGTGCAGGAGCGACTGTCATTTGCCACAATAAAACCATCCGGACAGTAGCATGTGCCTCCCTGAGGAGAAGGGTGGCAAAGGAACTCACAGCTCAAGGTGGAGCAACGATCCAAACCTGTGTAAAAATGGGGAAATAAAAATAAATACACACACATCAGCACCAAGTTGAAATTTGACCACGTTAAAGAGTTTTCATGGAACCATTAAGGGACATCTAAAGAATATCATCATGTAGCCATAAGTCACTGCATTACAAAACAAAGAAGTTAATGATAAACAAAGTCAGCGTGATGATGATAAGGACAAAAGAAATATAACTATAGTGCAGACTCAAGAAAAGCTTACGAGTGAAATGCACCCTATTTCAACTCTGTGATGACATTTACAGCCAACTGAATGTGCGGAAAATGTAAAAAAAAAAAAAATAAATAAAATAAAAAAGATGGTATCACTCTCTTACTCTAATGATGTATTCAGAATGGTAAAGTCCGTTGGCCCAGATCAAGTCCACCTTTTGGTCTGGATCGTGTCCTGAACCCTACGTTTGGTCTGTATTCAGACTGCCTTTCAACCGGACATTTCTGTTTCGAACCAAAGCTTGCAAACAAAACCACACGACTAAAGATCTCTTCAGTCATTGGCCAGGAATGATGAGGCGGAGCAAAGCAACGAGAGAATGAAAAATGGAAGTCCAATCCTTGCGATCCTTGTTGGGATAGTTCACTTATTCAAACTTTGTGTATCGCTGATCCATTTTGATCATTTGGATGGATCTGAGAGGGTTTCCCGGTCCCGGACCCAGTTCTGCTTGGCTGTTCTCAGACTGGCTCATCGGGGGAAACGATCTTTAGTTGACTTTAAGCAAACCAAATGTGTCCCGTCTGAATACACCCTTAGAGGTGCCTTGAAACGTTTAGAACTTACTAGATGGTACATTCTTACTTTTACCTTGAGAAAAATGTGCAGGTGAGATGGACTTACCACAGGTTTGCCCTGCTGTGGAGTTGGTCTCATCAGTGCCTCCAGGACAGTCAGGTTTGTCATCGCACACTTTATTTAAGGGTATGCACATTGTGGAGCCCGGGCATCCCCACTCACCAGGGTAACAATCTCGAGAGTCGCTATCTAAACACATAAACCAGACATAAATATAAACATAACAGAAAAAAAGTATTTATATCCCTTTAAAGTCATCCTTTTTGCCTTTTATCCAATATATTTAAAGTTTACCAATTCAACTGAAGGACATGAAACTTAAATCCATGCTACAATTGGGTTTTCTCACCGCAGCCCCTCTCATCACTGAAATCCCCGCAGTCATTGAACTTGTCACACACCCAATCCTGAGGAATGCATCTGCCGCTGGAGCAAGTGAAGTCACTGCCGCGACAGGTTGAGTACGCTGAAAGAAGACGGTGTTAAAAGGAGCTTAAAGGACTGGCTGCAGGTTTACAGATGAAGAACAATAGAAAGAGCAACTGCTCATGGCTGCTTCCTCCTTACCGCAGTCCTGCTCGTCACTGTTATCCCCACAGTCATCCCAGTGATCGCACACAAATGGCATAGGGACACAGAAGCCGTTTGCACACTCGAACTGATGGAGAGGACAGTGCTGACTTGCTGGAAAAAGGAAAATCAAAGGCATTACTACCAACACATCCAACAATCTTAGTTAGATCAGCAGATTATTGTCTAAATAGAGGAGAGTGTTGTTCAAGGTTTCAGTTTTGTAAAACAACAATGACCATAAAGAGCAAAAAACATACAAGCTGGTTTGTTTGGAGGTTTGTTTTCTGTCAAGACAACAGCCACAAACTACAAAAAAGGTCATTTCTGGTGCTTCACGAAAAAAAACAGACTAGAATTCTGATTTTTCTGAAACTTCTTTGCCTTCAGCAGAAAAATACAGGTTTAAGTTCAATTCGAATACTGACTTCAATCATACAAGATTTAAAAAATTTCGAGCTCTGAAATTAAAGTCATAAATTTGATGTGTTCCAAATTTTTTTACATAGATCTTTCTGATTTATAAGTTCAATTTTAATTTTAATGAAAGAAACATTTTTTCATTGACACACCATTGAAAGTACCCTTGATGTAAATATGCAGCAAACTATTTCTCCTCCAAAATGACCTTAACTAGGCCTTTAAGAAAAAAAACGGAAATGATTTTTTATTTATTTAGCTGGAAATAAATTCATGCGTCATCCAAACAAAATTTGATGACCACAATTAAAACCTAATAGTCATGTTGGGAATTACATGTAAAAAGTAGATAAATACGCTATTTTTTTGTTGGCCCAGAGAGAGATGCAGATCTTTAATTTACCCATATGTGTTTAGATTTCAAGTTTAAAAATGTATGTTAAAGATGTAATTTAATGTTGAACTCTTTATTATAAAGATATAGTGAAGGAGGGTCTTGCATTCTTCAATAGCTGTTGACCTCTGTGTACTTACTGCAGTTGAACTCATCAGAACCATCTCTGCAGTCCTGAAGTCCATTACATCGCTGAGAGTTGCTGTAACAGGCCCCGTTTGCACAAGTCTTCTCAGTGCAGGGTGGATAGTCTGGGAGGAAAAATAAAGCAAGGAAATGACAACATAATAGTAGATTAAAATACTCAGATTTGTCAAATAAGAGTCTTACTGCAGTTATTCTCATCAGAGTTGTCCACGCAGTCCTTCACGTGGTCACATCTGTATTCCCTGGGGATGCACTGACCCTCCCGACAGGTGAACTGGTCTGCGCTGCAGGTCCGTCCACCTGAAACAAGTTCAGTCCTTCAAATAGTGTTTTTAAGAGCCACAGAAGGCATTATAACAATGTCAGGTGGACAAAAGCCTTATATGTATTGAAGATTACCCAGAAAAAAAAACCATTGAAGATGGGCGATCACTTAAAAATGTACACTGCAAAAACTTGAATGTTAAGAAACTAAAAAGACAATTATTTGGAGAAAACTTATATTACTTTTTGTCTTTTAAAAAAATCTTATTAAAACTGTTTTAAATATTCTTAGTTTGAGAAAACTTGTCATATAATACTGCTCACTAAGATATGTTTTCTCAAAGTCATCAACCATTCTGCCTATTGGGTAAGAATGTTTGACTTATTTCTAAGGGGGCCTGTTTTCTCAGCGTACAAAAATTACCCCAAACATATATGTGACAAAAATAAAATGACCAATAATTTCCTTTTAAAATTACTTGGGAATTTAGAGATTTCACTCACATTTCAGGTTTTGGTGATTGAAACTAAAGATCCACACTTAACACATGAGGTTTTAGTCTTTATAGCTACTTTTTTGTAGTTTTGATAAAAAATTTCAGGTCAATAAAACATAAACGTTTATCATTAGCTTTAAATCAGTCCTTAATATTTACTAGTACTAAAAAATAGATCTGAAGTTATTTGGATTTCCACAATAGTTCTCTGTGTTCTTTACCACAGGCTCTTTGTTCATCTGAGCCATCAGTGCAGTCTTCCTCCCCATCGCAGACAAATCCTAAAGGGATGCATTCCCCACTTGTCAAACACTTGAATTCCTGTGACGAGCATTCCGGCAGTGCTGGAAAAAGATTTTTGAATATGAATAATTAGTTGTAGTCTCAGAATTTTCCCCTTTTCTGCCTTTTTTGTTGACTCACTGCATTCTGGAAATATACAACTTGCAAATGCATGGTAAGACAGATAAAGTGTAAGACATTTGCCAGATTTTCTGCCGCTGTAATGTTTACTTACGACAGTTTTGCTCATCTGAATCGTCTGTGCAGTCTTTTGTTCCGTCACATCTCCAGTCCATGTTGATGCATTGCCCATTGCTGCACTGAAACTCATTACTGCCACACCTACCTGTAGGAAAAGATGGAAATTTAAGGTCAAGTGTAATTATGATTTGATGGGCATAAAGTCCTCTGGTTGTACCAAATTGCAGATTTAACGTTAACTTCAATTCCTAAAAGCTCAGTCATTTCCAATCAGACCAGGGTACTTGAAAATAATTTTTTTCTCTTGGACTGAATTGCTTCTAAAATAAATAGTTTCTTTTTTCGGATAAGTGATGGTAATTATTGTTTTGGGTAAGATCTAAGAATATTTTCTCTTCGGTAATGATATAAAATGCAATTTTGCAAATTTCCTGTAAGATCTAAAGTCAGTTTTCACATTTGTAGTAGAGGTTTTGCAGCACGCTGCAGATTGATAAAGTTTTCCTCCACAGAAGCTTCCATTTTACACTTTTTGAATAAAACAACTAAAATAGTTTTTAAGTTAATCACTTAAACAAAAAACGAAATGTTTTCATCGAAATATAAAAAACCTTTAAAATTGATGTGAATCTTTAATATTTAAGTTTGCAATAACACAATTGTTTAGAGGAATAAAAAAATCTATTAGAAAACCTTAGAATATCTTTTTGTAAGTTATGTAATGTGAAACGTGACAACATTTTGAATGTGAATGTTTGAACAAAATCAAAACCTATTTGACTGATTCTCTAACAAATGAGTGACTTTTTATGAGCTTTATAGATGCTCATTTTCTCACCCTGTGCAGCATCTGAACCTAAAAGCATGTGATCTGGCCTTTAAATCAAAGTTAATTCTTCACCGGGGATGAAAAGTCAACGTCAGGATCAGGAGGCTGTAAAAATGTCATTTTAACACAATTATGTTTTTATTAGAAATAACCAAACAAAAGTTCAGGAAGCGTTATTAGTTTTTTAAACTCCCCATCTGTGCTGTTTACCTTTGTTTTATTTAAAAGAAAGAAAAATGAACTAAAAGGATATCAACCCTGGAGAACTGAAGGAACAATCATCTTCAGGCCTTTTTGAATTTGACTTTTTATTTTAGGGGAGCAGCAATTGACAGCAGCCAATAAAATAAAATACAATATAAATGTAAAAAAAATAGCGACTAAATTTGACCCTGTGGGCTCTCCAGAGTTAAAATTTTGATTTTTAGATTAGAATAGCATAAAAAAACTTTATTGATCCCACAAAGGGGAAATTACCGCTTGAAACTCCTTTTTGCTATAATTTAAAAATAAAACACAAGAAAGGATAAAGGAGGACACTTTATAAAAATTGAAAATGCTAATTATAGGCTTTAATAATAATAAATAGAGCCTCTTTTATTGTTCCTGAAAACAGCCTTACATTTTATAAAATGTAAAAAAACTCTGTCTTTCTATTCTTGCTTTATTGATTTTATTTGGGTAGAAATAGCATCAGAATGATATTAAAAAGATATTGTTTCCCAGGCTCTTCAGTCTTTCAATATTATATCTTCAAACAAAACAGTAGAAGAAGCATGGACTTACCTCGGGCAAGTTGGATTCCTTGGCAGATGAACAGAAGGGACAGAAGATGAAGACATTTAAGACCCATTTTTAACACCTCTTTACATCACAGGCATCAGCGTGGCACACGGCATGAACTCAGGCCCAGTCTGCACCCATGACTCTCTGAACCCGAGTGATTTTGAGGGAGATGTCTTTGGGACTGATGAGTGTCACCCTGACCAACCAGGGGCTCAGCAATGTGACAAAAAGCAATCCAGCCTTTTTATGGCTGACTCTTTGACATAAACTTAATCTAACATTAACTTTTACCTGTAGGACGGCTCTCCGCATCAGCAAAAAAGGTGACCACTCATTTTTGTGTAAAAGTTTAGCAGGAAGAGCCTGAAGCGAATATTCCAGCACACATGCTTTAATTGTATGTCTGACTAAACAAAAATGTAAAATTGTATTGATACAGAAAAATTTGAAAAGCAAACAAGCTTTACATCTAAGTATAAAATGTACTGATTTCGTTTTTTATATAAAATATTTTTTATGACGAACGATAGATCGATAGATAGATAATTCATAAGTGTATTGCTGTACATCATTTAGCTAAAAAAAAGCAAAAAATCACACCATTATTTTTAGAAAAAGAGATGAGCCCAAACCATAATACAACCAGCAGTCAGTTGATTAGTTTAATTCATCATTTTAACTCCCTGCTTAACCAATCAGGAGAGCACATTTAGACAACATTCGGTATTCTTGAAAACATTAATCATGTTTATTACCACCCCAAGGCAAACTATGACCGAAAAAATGTATTTATTTTCTCTCGGTTGGGTTGTTGAACAGTTAAATCAGACTTTGAAGAAATAAGCTGCTGGAAAGCTCAGTTGGCTGCGTGCAGGACTGGTGCACGGGTTTGATTCCTGGGGGAAGGGAGGCGTGGGTCCTTGGGCAAAACCCTTTGGGCTACTATCTAAGTATGTAGACATAAGGGGACCCAAGTCTGGGTCTCCCTGTGCCGGACCCTGCCCAGGTAAAAAACAGGGATGTGTCAGGAAGGGCATTTGGAATAAAAATCTCTGCCAAATCACATGAGCGACTTGCTGAAAGCTGATTCGCTGTGGCGAGCCCTGAAGGGATATGCTGAAAGGGGAAAAACCAGATTTTTTAACTTCACACTGTTTCTTTTTTGGAGTGATTTTGGTTGGCGACACGATTAATCTTTTCAACGAAAACAAAACCCCAATAGTACATTGATAATAGGTGATCATCAACTGCTTCTGACTTATTTCAACTGTGTTCTTTCATGATGCTTTTGCAAACTCTGCTTTGCTAAGGCATGTTAATTCTCCGATACAATTCATAGAGATTAACCACTTTTTTTTTTTTTTAATAACTGTGAAGAAGTAATGAACCGGACCAGACGTAGATGCATTATTTAGAAACTCTAATGAGGTTTAATATGAGCCAAAGACAAAAATACTAACAGAAAAATTGAAACACTAAACTAGCCATGATTTTAAAAAATCAAATCAAATCCAGACACGTTATCTAAAGGCATAACAAGATGTCCACTTTTCCCAACACGAACTATAAAAAGTATCATTAACTTAAACACGCAGTACGCTGCACTTTTTCACATTAAATTATTGAGACATTATCGTATTTACGATCCGAAAAACTGATGATCTGCAGCTCCTGCTGAGCACTTTATTGCATTTTTTACAGCACCCTGTCACAGCACTTTTGGTTTACAGCTTCGTAGCAGAAACAGGAAAAGGCCAACACAAATTAAAAATTAACTTTATTAGCAGCTAATGGCTTTGCATAACGTGCAGGCGGTAGAACAACGGCATGTTTTCTGTACAGGAAAGGAGACATCAGTGAACGTGTTGAGATTTAGTGACATGTAAAAAAGGTTACATGGGAGCATGAAAAAAATATTTTATAAACAGTTTGCAGTAAATTCAGTTTCTGTGACAAGAGGTAAAGAGAATTGATAGAACTGGTCACCTGAATACTAAAACAAAAAAATCTCATTTAGGAAATCGGAAAAGCCTGTTTTAGAGATGCTTTTTGGGAAACTTAAACATAAATTTAGAGATTTATACCAGGAACCTTTAAGCATAAATGTGTCAGCACTATTTCCTGCTGTTTGTAAAGTCCATACCTCACTGAGGAAACTTAAATCTACAATTCGACAAAAGATCTGATTCTGAAATTAACTAAATATATACAGTATATATATAATTTATTTTGTTTTGCTTAGAAAATTTTGCTTACAAATGTTTTACCAAGAAAAACATAGTAGGTCTAATTTTAAAAAGTGCAAATAACAAAAAGGAAGAATGCAACTGAGAACAAAAAAACTACAAATTCAGAAAAAAAGATTCAAATTGAAACATGAAGGACGTTATGATTTCAAAAATCAATTCACATAGGAGTTTTTTTTTTATTTGCTGGCATTTCACACAAAATACCAGCAGCTGGTTCTATGTATATGATAGAGACCTAAAGATCAGAGGTCTATAGGTCTTTTTAACCCTCCATCATAACTCTCCAGTTAAGGAAGATAAAAAGCTTAGAATTTTTAAAAAGTAACTGTAAAGTAAAAGGTAAGCATGCAGTAAAGTAAAAGATTTTAAAGTAAACTAAAGAAATTTGTGGTTGAGATCTATCACAATTTTTTAAATCACTGCTGACTTTACACTTTCTACTACATTTGCTGCACTGAAATGAACAGGGTGTCTTTTATTTTGAAAGAACTTCATTTGAACATCTAATTTTGAAAAAAAATGTTATTTTCTTTTTATTTTTTTGTTTTATTTATGCAAAAAAAATTACATTTTTATTTATCATAATAGTAACACTAACATAAATTTAATTTAAATAAAAATCTGTGTTTTTTTTTCTTCTTTCTAAAAGTAAGACGTTGTGGCTCCTACTTTCAGAGCTGAAGGTTACAGACTCCTAAATATGTCATATCTGATCCCAGACACTGGTGGAACAAAAAGCAGGTCTACAAGTCATCCCCATAGCTGTAAGGTGTGTTAACATCTATTGAACACATTTTTATTAAGAACCTTGAACATTCTGCTTTTCATACATTGTCAACAGACAAGCTTTGAAAAAATAAAGGCATAACTATGTATAAAAAAAACACACTTCTAGGTGGACGTTTTTGTACATAGTTATGCCTTCATTTTTTAATATTTTTGTAGGTGAATAATAACTGATCTAGGTATTTGTTAAGGGTACAGATTTAAACGACTCAGATATTTCTAAACATTTAAAAAGCCCCAACTAGACAAGATGGTAAGACAAACTCAAGGAAGACTCAAAATGTTAAACATAGGCTATTCTTACCAAAATACACTTTTGAACATTTAATAAAAATAAAAAAAATAAAGCACTTTAATTTATTTACTTGTTTGTCATGGTGTACCAGTGTTATTCACCCATACAGCCTTTTGGACAACTGTACCGCCCTCTAGTGGTCTTTCTAAGGAAGGACAGGTGCATCCTTTCTGTGAAAGTATTACCTTTATTGACCTGGGGCCTGTTTCAGAAAGGAGGTTAAGTGTAAACTCTGAGTGCATTAACCCTGAAATCAGGGAAACCCTGGGTTTTCCGTTTCAGAATGGGAGGTTTGTTAAACCAGAGAAAGCAGAGTAAGTCAAACCCGTTTCTGAAAGAGAGGTAACTTTTACTCGGAGTCAGTATCCATGGTTACTTATGCTGTGAACTTAACCTGGTCGGGAGCAGGTTTTATTCTCCAAACTTAAAGTTTATGCTGGTCCCCTCCCCTTTTTAAAGACGAAGCGGTATTTTTCGCTTTAACCTTCATTGCCCAAATGTCCGTCACACAGAGACGGTCTAAGTGACAAGAATGGCTTGTTCTTTTTTGGAGGACCCAATAGACGAGGAGGCTGCATTAATTTGTGGAGAATTACATTTACGAGGATTTTGAAAAGACTCGATTTTTTTTTTTCACTTTTAGCTGCTGCCATGTTCTTTTAATTCCTGCAGGATTGCATCTACATGAAAATGAAATCAGGGACATTGAATTAGATTAATTTAACAATTACTTTTAGGAAACACAATTTTCTAGCACTGCTTACTTTCTTAATCCCAAACCTATACCACTTGATCAATACAAGGGTAGTGTTGCAGCGTGTGTGTGCTGAGCGGGGTGCGATCCACGAGAGAGAAGGGGAGGGGCGAGTGCAGGTGCAGATGGGGGGGGGGGGGAGTACGGAGCGGAGGTGTGTGCGTGGTATATATTGTGTGTTCGGAGGACGGAGCACTTAGTTAAATAAAGAGAAGGTGTCATTCCCAGAATAACTGTTTTGGAGTCGTTCTTAATCCGCTCTGGAGGTTGAGGGTTTCCAACGGGAAGTGAACCCCGAAGGAGAATTCCCTTCGGCCCTGAAGGAAATCTCCCCTGCGCCTCTGACCACGGACGGTCGGAAAGACGAGAGAAAAGAAAGGAGAAGTCTTCGCGCAGCGAAAGGTTCAACAGTAGACAAAAGTTCACTTTGAAAAACACAATTGCATGTATTAATATTAAAATGACCAACGTTTGCAAGAGGGGAAGGTTAACAAAAAAGTCCTCTAAACATTACTGACGTTAAATGCATTTTCCCCCCCCAGATTGGTTCTGTACACTATGCAGCATTTCATGCATTTACACCAGGAATAACACTTCAAAAGTACTCCTAAATATCCCCATTTTTTATTTCACACCGTACGCTATTTAAAAAATTATTACAGTCAATATTTTATAACAATGATTTAAATGCAAACTTAGGCATTAACTTGAGCAGCTATGTTTTCCACGCTAACTGTCTCTGTTTTGCAGATGCAGCAGTGTTGCTTTTCTTCTGGAATATGTGCTCATATTCACTGTAACTCTGCAGCAGCACGTCAAGTTCAGCTGGCGAAAAATACGCAGACCTCTTTTTTTCACGGTTGCCATGGTGACTCGTGATATCTGCGCTCTATTGATAATGGCTTCTTATAGTCGCGGTGCGCACGCTCACCTCCGAATCAGTCCACTCAGAGTTGATTGACATAACTCGGATCAGCTTCTCTGAAACAGAAAATTCAGAGTTGTTGAACCTCCTTTCTGAAACAGGCCCCTGGGGTATATTTTGTTTTTAAAAGATATCTAAAACATGAAAACAGATAATTTCAATGACATTTTGCTCAAATATTTATGTGTTTTTGTTTTTGAAAGATAATATTTATCACGTGAAAAGACAAATCAATGGAAAGTGTCAACTCACAGGTTTAGACAAGAGTCTCTTTAAAACTAGCTGGAATACGTTTTTTTTAAACTTATTCCAGCTTTTTCTATGCCTGAAACGTACAAAGAACAGTGAAGTAACATTGACTCTAATAATTTAAATAAATAATAAATAATTTAATTTAAAAAATAAAAAAGTGGGAACAAGTATATTAAATATAAATCCTATATATTGCAGACAGGTTTGAACCAAGTGCTGTCTAATTAGGTCAGGACAATCCTAAATTAGCTTGCTCAAATTTATTGGCTGACTACATAAGTTGGCATGCAAACAGTTGTTTTTTTTCTGATTTAAAGCTACAAGCCTCGTGTTTTCTCACAAACCAAAAAAACAAACAAACATGTTTTACCTTGGCTTCAAATCTTTCTCCAACTTCTTCTTGTGCTTGTTTGTTTCTGCCAAATTGTAGCTTTACTAGGCACCCTAAGGCTGCATGTGATAAATTTTGAGCTAAGTCAGCCACAAAAACTTGTTATGATAGCTTTTTATGCGGTAGCATCCTATTTTATGGATTAGGTGCACTTTTGACATGTAGCCCGTAGAAGAAGAAAGGAATCGTTCTCTAAATCCGGATGCTGCTGCTCTGGAGCCCCCTGGTGGTTTGAAGACACATTGCATATACTGCACAATGCGAACAATGGTAGTAAGAATGAGGAAAGTACAGTCAATGAAGAGTCATTTCTAATTAGCTTTAGGTTTATTAATCAGCATAACATTCTCTGGGTCTACTCCACACTTTTCATGTGGATGAATCACACTTTACGCTCTTTTTAGCTTTTACAAATGCACTTCTTTTTACAAATGTGGCATTGTCTGAAAGCAAAATTAACAAGATTTATTACTGTATGTTATTAAACTCAGAGAGCATTGTTACAGTAAACAAAAGAAAAAAATTTATTATTTATTTTGCTGATTTAGACAATGGTAACAAAGAAAAACTTAAGAAAATGAGACAAACATTGTTTTCAATGACAAAAATCCTTTTAATCCTTGAAGAGATTAATAAAAAACATTTTTTTAGCTTCAATCAACAGAACACCAAGTAAATTTCAGTGTGACAAACATTTTTACAAAAATTATATTTAGACACACAAAGACCCTTTATTTGAGAGTTTGGGTCATTTTTTAAAGTCTTTATAGATGTTTAAAAAGGCTTTAATTAAATTAACAGAAAATTTCTACCACACATATAGAGTGTTCACATGATAAAAAGACATGATTAATGACAGCTCCTAGCTGGTGAACTGAAGGCATTGTAGTGATGATGAAATAGTGCTCCTTTTTACTCCAGTGATTCGGCTCTAATTGAACCTGTCATTTGACTCTTTGTAGTAAGGGTTGGAGTGGCCTTGGCTCTGAGCGTACGGGTTGTAGCTAGCTTGGTTCTGGTTGTAGGGGTTGCTCTGAGGTCGAACCTGAGCGTAGAGGTTGGCGGGCCGAGAGTATGGAATGTCTTGCTCCTCCTTTAGCCACTAAAACAAACAAACAAAAAACGAAAATAAGGAGAATTGTGGGTGAAATCTGATCGACATAAAATGAGTTCTGAGCAGATAAAAAACTCACAGAGTTTGAAGAAATCAGGTTTTGCCGGCTGTTGCTTGGAATCATCTCCATGTTGCTCCTGTTGTCCAGGGTGCTGGTGGTTATGGCCCGCGGGATCCGAGGTATCCCGAATGAGCCATTTGTCTGAGATGTATAATCCTTATTTATGTTGTTTCCTCCAATTGGTGCCTTGGATGAAAAATTGCTGACATGCGGCTTGACGGTATCCTCATCTTCATACTCGGAGCTTTTCTTTGAGTATCTATGGGAATAAAACTTGTGTGTTTTTGTTGCATGAAGGCTGAAAACTGGAGCTTGATTGAAGCCTGGGTAGGGAGGACTCACTTTGAAGATATGACGGTCAGAGAGATGAGGGAGATGAGCAGCAGTCCTCCAAGCACGGAGCCAACGATCACCAGGATCAGCAGCCATTCTAACAAGCAGAGAAAATGTAAGAAATCTAAATATGTGGGAAAAACATCCTCCCTGATAAGATCTTGTGACATCAAAAACCAAAATAAAACTTAAAAAACGTCATTATTGTAACCACATATTTTTTATTCCTGTGGCCGATAATCTTTTACTTACTTTCATTACAGTTGATACCAGTGTAACCAAATCCGCAACTGAAAAAGATAACAAAGATGAATTTTTATTAAAAACTCAAATTTGACATTCCCTCCTTTTTTTAAATTGACTTATTTAAATTGTATTGAATAGTACTCACTCTACACATGTAGACTTCTCACTTTTCTTCCCAGGAGGACATGCTAATAAATAAATGAATAAATGGGCAACTTTTAAGATTTAACATCCCTTTCATCACTGAAGGAATTTATCTTTCTTTGGGCTCCTTAAATTCTTCTTACCTAAACACACTCTGTTTGACAATTCTGATGCTATGAAGCCGTCTTTGCACTTGCAGGTAAAATCTCCTTCTGAGGCGTTGCATGTTGTCGAGGTTTCATCACAAGGATTATTCTCACACAGCTTTGTGGCTGTGATTGAAAGAAAAGAGGACAAAGAGATCAGAAAAGGAACTGAAAAAGTCAAAATTTCTAAAAATATATTTAAAAAAAGTAAAGAAATGTAAAAGAAATGGCTCTGTGCCAGCTTAAAGTGTTTAAGGTCTTATCTTTAAAGGCAGTGTCTCACAGTCACTATACGTACATTTAGCACATTTTCAATGTATGAAATTTCTGTCTTTCATCATACATGCGTGATAATTCTTAAGTGTTTCTTGCGTTCATCATTCATTGAGGTGCGCATATGTCCTTCGTGGGTTTTGGATCTTTACTTGAATTCGGTTTAGGGCTGTTGAAAATGTTTGGTCTGTTGAGAATTATGGAGTCTATGCAAATTTTACATAATATTTATGCCATTATTACGTAAACATTATGCAATTGTGCATGATTTTTGGATGATGCATACACAAATTTGAGGCTTTCCACATATTTATGATGGACTTTTCACACATGTACCAATGTATTACTTTTATATCACTTAAACAACATACGTATCAGGTTAAAATTATGTAATTAATGCACAAATCACTGAGTAATTGCATATAAACAGTGCACTTATCTTGCACGGTTTATGTTCTTTGTGTGGTTTATTCGTACTTCTTTCGTGGTTTTAACGTGTTTCATTCATGATACATCTGTGAAGAATTTAAAGACCAAAATTTTTCTCACTTTTTCTCACGTATGTCCAATTTTCATCTGTGCAATATGCGCAAAATGTACATAGTGGCTGTGTGACACGACCTTTATCCACAATGCTTAAAAGATTCAAATGGACCATAATTATATGAAATGAATACATTAATGAATTATGTCCCATTTTTTAGCAGTGGAGGTGGAACTGGCATGATGAAAAAAACACATTGAAGAAGGATGAACATAATCTCTGAGTTTACATGGAAAACGTAAAGAAGTAACAGATGTATGAGTACAAAACATGTACAAAACAAATCTGCATGTCATGCATCAGAAATGAACAGAAAAACTAAAAAAGAATTACTATTAAATAGATAGAAGTGTTAAGCTTACCAGTAAACTCCATTTCGCATTCTTTACAGTTCGTAATTGTCTCTTTAATATTCTGCTCTGTGACTTTTGAATCTGTGTTGAAAATTAAGTCTACAGTTGCTTCAATTCCATCAACTTCAGTCCTTTTCGTTGCCTTTTTCCTACAAGAGGGAAAACTAGATTTAATTGACATTTTTTACTCCACAATTATGTAGTGTTAAAACTATGGGGAAACTAATGTACCTGATTTCCAAAACTAAACATCCAAGGTAGCTACCGTCTCCAGATAATGTATTATTCATCTGTAAATTAAGGATAAATGTATTTTAGCATTTTTGGAAAATACAGTCAGTGTTTCCCAAGTTATGCTTTTACTGGTAGGTCAAATATGAAAAAGAAAATAGCTCACTTGTTCAACAATTTTGTCAGAGGCTTCTTTAAAGTCTTTTGACTTCTTGTCCTTCATATTTTCTCGAAATGGTATTTTATTGAAGTTTAGGATACCAGGAAAAACTTTAGCTGCATGGAAGAAAAGGATATTATGGAAAATGTAGCCACAAACAATTACACCAGAGTTTATAAGATGAACTTGGAAATTGTTCACATTTTTGTCACATTGCTTACATCTAAAATGCACACAATGACAAATAATACGCACATTTATACATTGTTGCGTAATAAACAGCATTTATTTATTGACATGTGTTGGTACGTATATGAGTATTTACCCTTCTGACAAGTTTCAGTAGCTGCATTGTAGGAATCGCCCGGCAGACAGAGACACACAAAGGTCAGATTAGCACGAGCCTCACAGGTGCTTCTTCCTTTACATGGGTTTGGATTACAGGGATCTGAAAACAAACACACAACAAACTGGTGGCTCTGAAACCCAATCATATTTCCATTCAGGAAGAATGTCTCTGTCCTCGGTGGGCAGAGGAGAATGTACCTGGACTGCTTGTGACAGGGGAAGGTCCTTCGCTTGCAGTGGCGTTTCCGGTTTCCACTGTGCTTCCTGGTGTAGCTGGGCTTTCTGTTGTAGCTGGGCTTCCTGGTGTAGCTGCGCTTCCTGGTGTAGTTGAGCTTTCTGTTGTAGCTGGGCTTCCTGGTGTAGTTGAACTTCCTGGTGTAGCTGGGCTTTCTGGTGTAGCTGGGCTTTCTGGTATAGCTGGACTTCCTGGTGTAGTTGAACTTTCTGTTGTAATTGGGCTTCCTGTTGTAGTTGGGCTTCCTGTTGTAGCTGAGCTTTCTGTTGTAGTTGGGCTTCCTGTTGTAGATGTGTTTCCTGTTGTAGCTGAGCTTTCTGTTGTAGTTGGGCTTCCTGTTGTAGATGTGTTTCCTGTTGTAGCTGAGCTTTCTGTTGTAGTTGGGCTTCCTGTTGTAGATGTGTTTTCTGCTGTAGCTGTAGAATTGAAATTTCTGTTGTTAAGGTCTCTGTACTCAGGGATTCTAGTAAGTAGCATTGGGTCGTCTGCAATTACTTCAGTTGTTTCAAAATTGCGGTTTTGTGGCTTTAAATACTTGTAATTAGGCTTGACTGTTGTCCTTAATTGTGATCCAGCTTCTGTCTTTACATTTCTGAATGTGTCTCTGCTTTTCATCTAATACGTTGGTTGCTTCTTTCTCTATTTTTCACGTTTTTCGTTGGTTGGTTTAAAAAGATGCTTTGTGTTTTTTTGCAGTTCAAACTGCAGCAGCAATGTTACAGCTAGTAGAAAAATATGTTTAACCCCTTCATGCCTGAATTTATTTTCAATTGTTATACAGTGATCCCTTGCTATATCACGGTTTACTTTTCACGGTTTCGCTACTTCACGGATTTGGATTGTGCATTGTGTTCTGCATTCTGATTGGCTAAAAAGTCACTCAGCGAGTAGCTCAAGAATGGGACCCTTTGATGAGCCGTTCATTACAGTTCTCCAACATAATCGATGGTGGCATGTCGGTGTATAAGGATCTTTAGCAAAGAAGAAAAAAGAGCGACAACAACTGCCTATCACTATGTTCCTCTCCCGAACAAACACACCTGCAGCTGCACCGCGGGCTTCAGAAGGAAAAAACGCTGCAGAGGATGCAGCGGCTCAGTATGAAGAGCAGTGAAAAAGAAGACCGGAGTCACTATCTGTCCCACTGTACTTTTTTATTTTTTTCATAATCATTTTAAATTTTCTTCCGTTTAATCCACTCGGGTCGCGGTGGGCGGGGCTAATCTCCGCAATTTAAAGCCTTCTGTTCTTATCGATGATTGAAATTATTATTTGACAGCACACTACAGAAGTTATTTGTTGAAAAAACGTTTCTAAAGTACTTTTATTTGTTAAAAAAACAATTGATTTAGCCTGTTAAATGGTTTGTTCTTTCTTTTCAATGTATAATAGTGAATTTCATTGTATAATAATTGTAAAAAAATAAAGGTTTCTACTTCACGGGTTTTGCTTATCACGGGTTCTATTTGGAACGTAACCCCCGCGATAATCAAGGGATCACTGTATATAAAAAAAAGGGGTCACCCATTAAATCTTGCCCCTCTTGTTTCGTTCATCTGTTCAGGTTACAAGCTGTCATAAAATTAGCTTTCAAACTTAAAAACAAACAAGCATAAAAATTACATTTATAAAAGCCGCTAAAAAAACAGTAAAGGTGAAATTCTGAGCTTTCTTTACAAATTCCTTCTCTACTGACTTTTTCTAACTTGATAATCGAAACAGGACATAAGAAATTGCTGTCTTTTGAAACTCATTCCTGCTTTCGTTCAGCAGATCTAGCTTTTAAAATCAATAATATTAAGCTTATTTAGAATTTTCCTTCAATAAATATGAATTATCAGCTACATTTTATTTGGAAATATACATCTTATTTCTCCCTTCCACATTTTCCCCACCTTTTACTTTGTCTCTGTTTGTTCTTTAAACTTTTCATAATATTGCTCCAGTACACATATTTTTTTTACTTTGCTCTTCTTTGTTGAGCAACTTTAGTTGTTTACAGTTGACATTGCTGAGAATAACAGTGGTGTTGCCGACGTTTGTAGGATTATTTTGACTTTTAAGATCCAGATTAGACTGATGTTGTTCTTGGGTGTTACTTGAAGAATTTTCAGGCCTGTTGTTAGCACTTCTTTATTTTTACTCTGAATTTTGACAATCCACTTAATTTTTCTCAGTTCTCAAATTAATTTAATTCAGTATACATTTTATTACTATTTTGAGTATAAGTTTAATATCTGTTCATCATTATTACTTTTCATGTTAATTTTGCTGTTTTAGAAACAGTTTTTGCATATGGATGAAAATTTGCAATAAATCCTCACTATAGCACTGTTACTTACAGCAGAGGATGCAAATTGTTGCAGGCATTATTTTGCTTTTCATAACCATTTTTATTAGGAACTAAAAATAATTTTAAATATTTTTTTGTGTGTGCGTAAAAGCTTTGCCAATCTCATCAACATTATAGATTGATGAGCCTTTTAAAAAGCTTTTGTGTCTTTGTCTATGAATATAGTTACCATTTGTAAATTGCCAAAAGGTAAAAGATTGACTAAAAAAACAAGTGGATACTTTAAAATTCCTTGATTAGCTGATAAAAGGCAAATATTGTTATCCATAGGTTTTTACATGGAAATATCCAAAACTGATTGCAGGACTAAAAGTAAAAAAGAGGGACGACCCTCAAATAATGTCAGTTTGAACTACGCATGAGGTTTACTATCAGTCTCAAGTAGGTTTCAGTCACATAAAACTTAAAAAATTAACATTTTTGTTTTCAAAAAGTAAAAATCCAAGCAGTCGTCAATAGATTTCCTAACGGTGTGTATTCATATAGCGCTTTTCTACCTACAAGGCCTGAAGTGCTTTACAGTCACAGACCCATTCACACACACACATTCACACACTGACGCCAACCTCCCACCACAGGCAAGTTGGGGGTTCAGTGTCTTGCCCAAGGACACTTTGACTCACATGCAAGGCGGAAATTGAACCTGCAATTTTACAATCATGGGTCGACCGCCCTACCGCTGCACCATGGCCGCCCCAAAGAACAGGTCAGATCTTAAAAGTCACTCAAGCTGTTTTTTTTTTGAGGTATTGGCCGTTTTTATTTTATTTTACTATAAAACGTTTTAAGACAAAATGAATTGAGCACCCAGTTTTAACAAGCGACTTTTGATTCTAATATAACAAAAAGGTTATTTCATATTTTCAGTACTACAAGGAGCACAAAAAACATGAAAAGTTCTAAAAAAAAATTAACTCTTGTAATTATTTTTTGTAATATGAGCTGTAATTTCTTTGAAGTCAAAATTTTAAACCATCACATGAACGTTTCCTTCACAGTGACTTTGAGAAAACTACTTACCACAAAGAGCAACAATCCCAAGGACACAAAAGACTAAAAACCTTTGATCCATTTTTGGAAGAAACGAAGTCGAAACGCAGATGAATAAAAGTCCACGCTTAAAGCTTTGAAAAGTGGGGGAAAGAGGCTTTGGCGGCTTAAATCTCTTATTGTAAGAGGAAGTTCTCCTCCATTGGTCGTTTCAATGTTTAGCCACTCCTCCCTGGCCACTGTATCAAATAAAGAATCAGTTTTCAGCCCAGAATGGAACTGTCAATAAAAAAAACATATAAAGTTACTGCTTCTGTGTATGAATCCAATGTCATGCACCCTGCTTTTTTTATGATTACCATTTCCAACAGATGGGTCAGTTCAGGTCTGTTGAAATGCCAAGTTGCCCCATAAACGGGCAATATTTCAAAAGAATTTTACTGTCATAGTTAAACTTTTGTCCAATTGTTTTCTGAAGCATTTTATTTTGATCACACAGTTTCAATCATCAGTCATGGGGTGGTCGGAGTTTTATGTAAAGTCAAAAAATGTGTCAACATGCAACAAAAAAAAAAAAGCTTGACGTCAAATTTAATCAGCATACAGAACAGTAAATTAGAGTTTTTTTGTATTGCTTTCAGCATTTTAGGCTCAGCTGAAATATTATTGTTAAAAATACTTATAGAATCAAGAATAGGAGAAGTAAAGTTTTTTTGGGAAATAGCTTGAGAGGAAATTGGAATACAACCAGCGTGGTGAAGATAAATGAACTCTAAAAAGGCAAATTATTTTGTGCAGAATGGAACATTTCCAGAGAAATTTGAATGGGTGGGACATTCTGCATAATTTTTGATCACTAAAGTTTAACTTATAATTCCTTCATATGACTTTTGTCATCTGTTTCTTCATCCCTGATTTTATTCTGCTCTTTTTATGGATTTATGGCAGATCCAGTCTAACTTCTTCCTTTAAACTGGATTTCTTAACAGCTCCTGTATCACGCAGCGTAGCAAACCACACCATAAGGGATACAACAATGTGGAAGAAAGAAATAAAAGACACAACTGGTAAATCAAAATACAACAGGAAACAGCATTCAAATAAATACCGTTATTGAAATGGTTTATTTCAAGCAATTAAGTAGAAATTTATGTACAATTTCCATAAAAGCAAAGTACTTAGTAGTTCTCCTTTACTTCTGTCTCTATGAAAGGCCCAGCCTGATGAAACAGATGAACAAAGGATTTTTATTTTGGGACTCTGTCAGTGAATGAACTCAGCACCAACAGCTTTTCTAACAGAGAAGGGTCTGTTTGTCCACCAAAGAGGCAAACTCAAACATTATTGTTCTAGGAATAAACTGCATTCGCTGCTTCCTGCGACAAATGTCCTTTAGGAAGAATAAAACCAATTTACGGAGCATTGTGATAAATTTGTTAACTCATTCTAAGCAGTATAGCAGACACACATTTACCACCGAGTAAATGCTGGAAAAACAAACACAGCTACACTAAATCCTTAGACCTATTTGGTCTATCAAGCCCTAAAGTTTTTAATTTGAGCGTGTTTCTGATGATGGAGGACATGTGTAAAATATTCCTGAGTATTTCTTTATTCAAATGGTTTTGAATCAGGAGCAGACGAAGAAGTTCTGTTTGAAATAGACTGAATTTGTCACATAAAAAATACTCTAGGCAGGCAAGAAGCTCCTTGTCCTGATCCACGATGGGGAGGGGAACGGGGTTTCTCTGTGGCAACGGTCCCGCCCACAATATTTATTTATATGTCTAATTATCCTAAGTTTGATTAGTTATTGTATGAATGTATAACTGATGATTGTATTGTTTTTGTGTATTATTCCTATTTGATTGCTTGAAATAAACTATTTCAAATCAAAATTCAAATCAAACTAAGGGGTGAATTTCTAACGCACTACTGTCACTTTGCAGAAACTATGTCCCACTAAATGACAGATTTTGCCATTTGTTCAGCTAAAAAGGGCATAATCCTAATTAAAAAAACCACAAGGAACACCTTTTCAGATGCTTGGAGAGGGACTTTAACATTTTTGATTTCCCAGAATTGATGCAAAATTCTAGGGTGGATGAGGAGATTAGCTGCTGCAACATCATGCCAAGAAACATCCTTGTTTGACTATTAGTCAATTTAAGATCATAGATCTGTCACACTTTACTTTTTATTTTGTTGTAATTGTGCAATTTTTGTGCAGCATGGTGGTGTAGTGGATAGCATTCTCACCTCATAGCTAGAAGGCGCTGGTTTAAATCCACCTTCGTCATTTCTGTGTGGAGTTTGCATGTTTCCTGTGCATGCTTGGGTTTTCTCCAGGCAGTCCGCTTTCCCCCTCCTGACAGACATGCTTCAAGGGTGAACTGTTGACTACACATTGTCCCTTATCTGTGAGGGTGACCTCAAATGAGAATGAAGAGCGTTTAGAAAATAGATGGACGTGCATGCAATTAAAAGATAATGCCCGCATGATGCAGTAAACATTCAATTAGACTGACATTTAAACTTACAGTTGTGATCTTTTAATCAATCCGAGATTGCATTTCTGATTATAACAACCTTTTGTGTGCAATGATGAAGATGCTACCCCAAACCATAACACCACTTCCACCGTGTTATCCTATGGATGCAGAAATGAGAACAATTTCCTGTCTTCTCCCCTACATCCTACTCAGAGGTACCACAGCCTTAAAAGAAGATGGTCAGTGTTGGTAGAGCAAATATTAGTGCATTTATTTTAAATATATGGCATCATTTAAAAAAGCAAACAAACAGGTGATCTAATATTATATTTATTATCAAGACACAATGTTACATCAAAGAAATGATCGCCATTAACAAATATTTGTACATTTTGTGCATTTAAAAATGAATGGGTGACAGAACAATACTGAAAAAAGACAAAACTTTCCAAATATGTTAGGTTTATTTGAAAAGAATCATTGAGATACTTGAAAGGTTAAAAAAAATTAACAACAAATGTCTTTTAAGACATAAAAAAAAGATTATCACTCACACTTTAGTGCAATAAACATTTTAGAGACAGGTACAAAAACCTGACACTTTCTTATGTTAGAAATGCTAAATTCATTTTTTTTTAATTGAAAGGAAAAAATGAAATACAAAGCAGATCCCAAACCGGAAATATTTTTATTGAAATTGTGAGCAGAATGAGTCACAAGTTAGATTTAAGTTAAGGGCCGACCTCCTAGTTCAGTAATTGCTTATTGAACAGTTGTGATTTGACATAAATGAACCTGGATCATAAAATTGGAATCTAAACTACAACAGGAATGATTTTATGACAGCTTATAGCTGGTCACAAAAAAAGTAATGAAAGACCCACTCCAATGAAAATGGTGTTTGTGGTGTTTTTAACATCATTTTATGGCATTTTTTTGATGAAGGACATATTTAAATAAAATCAAGCTAAAAATAGCATCGTTGTGAATCAGGAGCAGATGAAAAAAATGCAGTTTGAAAAAGGTTGTAGCTGGGATGTAGAAGCTTCAGTCGGTGGGTCAAAAGCTCCCTGCTCAGCCCCATTCTGCATTCCACTAGTAGACAACTAGATCCATCTATTCTTTTGTTTTTCCTTTTCAGAGCTGGCAACTGACTCAAAACTGAATTAGATAGCTGCAATATTGCTTGCCATTTTTGTTACACTGCTAATGTTAGGCTGGGGATGTGAGGGGTTGTAAGCTAACGGGAGACCATGGAAACAGAGGGATGACGGGGAGTGTAGAAGGCCTTACTACTTGCGAACAGTCCTGCCCACAACTCAGAGGCGAATTTCTAATGAATTCCTGCTGATCTGCAGAATCATGTCCTAGAAAATGACAGGTTTTGGGAATTCTGTAGACAATAGATTAGAAGATGATGGGAGTGGGTCTTTAACCCTTGTGTTATCATAAGCAATCTAACATTGGGAGTTGGGTCATCTAGACCCTACAAGACAGTGTGCTTAACCTTTTTTCTTCAATGATTTGTGATCTTCACTGGTTTCCATGATTACATGAAATCCTCTTCACCTTTATCCACCTTTGTCATGGTAGGGAGAACACGTCAATGTAAGGGTGGGGTCATGGGATAGCACAAGGGTTAAGGTAAAAGTGGTGATGGAATGTGATACATAGTGCTCCTTTTTACTCATTGCATATTATATATTTACAAGCAGCTGCTGAGATTCTGGTTTTAATTAAACCTTCTTGCATCTCAGTCTTTGTAGTAAGGGTTGGAGTGGCCTTGGCTCTGAGCGTACGGGTTGTAGTGACCTTGGTTCTGGTTGTAGGGGTTGCTCTGAGGTAGAGCCTGAGCGTAGGAGTTGGTGGGTCGAGAGTATGAGTATGGGCCGTCCTGGTCCTCGTTTAGCCACTGTAAAAAGACGAAAAAAAGTATATTGGTTGGTGAAATCTTTGTGGCGTAAAGTGACATCTGAACTGGCAGAGATGGAACTCACAGAGTTTCTGTTTGAAGAGATCAGGTTTTGCTTGCTGTTGCTTGGAACCATCTCGATGTTGCTCCTGTTGTCCAGAGTGGTTGTGGCCCGCGGGATCCGAGGCACTCCAGCTGGCACACTTGCCTGAGATGTGTAATCATTCTTGATGCTGTTTCCACCAAGTGGTGCCTTGGTTGAAAAATGGCTGACATATGGCTTGACAACATCTGGTTCTTTACTCTTCTTGGATTTTGTCTTTGGGGATCTACAAAGCACACGTAATTGTGTTTTTGTGACATGAAGAATGACGTGAGGGGGGAATACGACAAATACAAAAGCCATGACACAGGTGAAAGTTGGTGAATGGACAGGTAAACTCACTTTACAGACACAACAATGAGACCGATGAGGAAGGCGAGTGTCAGTGCTCCGAGCACCGTGCCCACAATTACCAGGATCAGCTGCCATTCTGAGACGCAAAGAAAAAATGATTAGGAAACTAAAAATATTGACAAAACTTCTTTGTAGATGGTATGGAAAAAAACGTATGAAAGTTAATCAATAACAAACCTTTTTTCAAAAAATTAGAACATCATGGAACATCCATTCAAAAAAACTTTTATAAAATATAAATTCAAGTCCCACTGTTTCATTCATTTCAATTATTACTATTATTATTAGTATTATTTTTATTTATTTATTTTTAATTAAACTGAGGTTCCAGCTTATTAAAACCCTCAAAACAGCATTTAAAAAAAATGTGCACGTCTGTGCATGTGTGAATGTGTGTGGAAGTAAGTGTGATTGTGACTGGTGATTTCTCCACAGTATTCAATTTTTTTAAAATCATGTTTCCGTGGATTTTTTGAGCTGGAACCCTACTTTATTTAAAAATAAACAAAAAACTAATTGAAATTAATGAAACAGTGGGACATGTATCTATGTTCTATTCAAGTTAAAATTTTTAAATGGGTTTATGGAAATGAAAACACTTTTTCATGACAGTATAATTTTTGAGAACGTGTCTGTATATTTGCATGGTGCTGCTTTGACAGATCTATACTCACGTTCCTCACAGTTGAAGCCACTATACCCAAATTTGCAACTGAAAAAGAAAACAGTTGATTTTAGTATTTAGTACCTATTCCATTTTTTCCCATATTTTTATTTATTTTTGAACAGATACATGGACTCACTTAACACAATCAGAACCGTCGGCTGTTTGCCCAGCAGGACATGCTAAAAAGGAAAAAAAAAAAGGTTTAATTTAACACCTCACATCTTCAACTTGTTACCTTTAAACACGCAAAAAGTTATTTTTGCTCTTTCAAATCTAATTACCCAAGCAGATTCTATCTGATAAGTCAGATTTTTTGTAGCCGTCTTTGCAAGAGCAGGAGAACGAGCCGTCTGCGGATTTGCATATGGTAGAGCCTTCGTCGCAAGAACCTCTTGTACACAGGTCTGTGGCTGTGGTTGAAAAAAGAAATAGTGTAAAGGGGGTCAGCCAACAAAAAGCTTGAAAACTCACAAATCACGTGTTTTTCTAGAGTTTTCTCAATATCAGCCTTGAGCTGCTTTGTCTCATCAAATTAACAAGGTCACAGAAAAAAGAAAAAAAGCAGAACGGGAACTGATCACACATCTTATTGATTTGAGTTTTTGTAGTTTCAATAAAAACTGGGTTTAAAAAATATGTAATAGATACGCGTGTCAAACTTACCAACAAACGCACAGTTTTTACAAGAATCTGCCAATTTTTCAACCACCTTGTCTGCCGTGACATCTGACTCTGATTTGAAATTCAGGTCTACGGTTGCTTCAGCCAGAGTAATTCTCGTTTTCTTTTCACTAAGAAAAGGAAAGAACACATTTAAATACACTTATTACCCTGCAGTGATCCTCTGCACTGCAACTGTTGGGGAACTTGGAAACGTACCTAATTTCCACCACTATACTTTCAATGTAGTCAGCATTACTTTTAAAAGCTTTGTCCATCTGTACATTGAAAAGAACACAATAGTTATATCTACAATACCTAATAATGGCAACATTTGGTTAAAAATCCAAGTTAAGTGTAACGCCATAAATCCCCAAATAAAACCACTTACCTCTTCGATAATTTTGTCAGATGCTCGTTTAAATTCATCTGATGTCTTGTCGGTCATTTTAGGATCAAACTGCAAATCTGACAGGCTAACTTTTCCAGGGAAAACTTTAGCTGCAAAGAAAAATGTGATCTTAAGAAACTGCTCACACACACGTTTGCTCAGAGCAACATTGGTCACGCTATAAAGATTTAGCAGAGCATCCATAGCAACCTACAGCTGTGTTAATAACCCACGCTGAAGAAAATGGTGTTTCTTAAACATATTCTTATGGAATTTTTCTGATGATGCAGAAAATTGACCTAAACCTCCCTTTTTTCTGAGTAGTACTTTATTCAAATTGTGAATCGGGAGCAGATGGAAAAAATGCTGTTTGAAAAAAAGCTAATTTGTTAAATAAATATAGACTACAAGCTCCCTGATGCATCCTCTTGTAGATGATTAGATGCAGGTACGTCTTTCTTTTCCTCGTCTGCTGTTTGTTTTCCTGTACAGCTGGATAGCTCCAACATTTCTAGCCATTTTTGTTGCACCAGCAATGTTGTGTTGCAGTTGTAAGGCTAGAGGGAACACTAGGGGGAAAGTGTCTCAACAATGGTAAAAGGGGGTGGAGTTACTCTGCTCAAATGGTCCCACCCACAATTCAGAGGCAAATTTCCAATGAACAACTGCTGCCCTGCAGAAACTATTTACTAAAACAAACTTTTAATTAAAAGATCAATAGATTAAAGGCTGATCAGAGTGAGACTTTACATGAGAGCAATCTTGGGTTAAAGTGTCTGGCCGACGACAGAACAGACAGATTTAAACAACCAACTACTAAGTTTTATCCACTGAGCTACAGCCCCTCTCAAATATAGTTACTGAGAAAAGACCCTAGATGAAAACAAAAGTAAAATTCTAAACGATGACACATATGTGATAACAACAACAGTAAAAGCCTGAATTTGGGATTGATCAAGCAACCAGGAGGTAGATTCTTGACATTTTCTTTTTGTTAAAGTACAGAGAGTAGCAGGGGACTTCAGAAAAAAAAAAAAAATTACCCATGTCAAGTTATGCACTTTTCATTTAACATGTTGGTAACATTGACTGCATGTAGGAACTGGACTGAGTGCCCCTCCCCCCAGGTTTTCCAAATAGGAAGTACAGGTGAGTCCCAAAAAGCCAAAATCCCATAGACTCCTATAGAGAAATTTTAACAAATTCTTTTGTCGAATGTTCGAAGTGTTTCATCCCCCCAGCCCTCTTTTAGTGGAAGGGGTGTGGTATTCTGACAAGCTCACCCCTGATTGTAGAGAGTGGTTGCCATAGAAACAATGACGCAGACCAACTTGGACCAATCACTGCTTTCTGACCATATCTGGTTACAACATGGCGACAGGTGTATCGCAAAACAGTGGCAACTGAGTTAAATTCATTTTGTTATCATTTTCAATAAGTGATGTCACACTCGCTCAGTCCAGTTCTCTTATCCAGTCAATTGTTGGTACATAAATGAGTATTTACCCTTTTGACAAACTTTTACAGTTTCACTGTAGGACTCGCCCGGTAGACAGAGACATATGTAGGCCTCAGCACGAGCCTCACAGGTGCTTCCTCCTCCGCATGGGTTTGAATCGCAGGGACCTGAACACAAACAAACAACAATGTGAATTAAGTCATGCCTCTGAAAGATAATCATATCGTCATTCAGGAAAATTAACAGCTCAGTGGACAGAGGAACAGGTACTTGGTTTTGCAGTTGATGGTGGTTTGTCAGTCACAGGTGGCCCTGTGGTTTCTCCAGTTCCAGGGGTTTCTCCGGTTGCTGTAGGATCTCTGGTTGGTACGGTTTCTCCGGTTGCATCTGTTACTCCAGTTGCCGCTGGGGTGTCTGTCCCTGGCACAGTTGGGGTGTCTGTCCCTGGCACAGTTGGGGTGTCTGTCCCTGGGACAGTTGGGGTTTCTGTCTCTGTTGGGTTATCTGTTGTACTTTGGCCATCTGCAGTGTCTATTCCTGTAGCAAAAAATTGTTTGAAAGTAATTGTCATTTTCTGGTCTCAGACTTTCAATAAAGTTTGATTTTGTCCTTAATGATGAGATGATGCTCTTTGTTAGCCACAGCGTCCTGTGTGAGGGTCTTTGCTCTGTCTAGTTGTCTGATGGCTACTTTTTTTTTAAATCTTCTAAAACATTATCTGATTTCAGTTTGTTGAAATAAAAAAGTCCTTTTCTTGAAGTACAAAATCAGCAGCACTGCAGCTTTTTTTTTCACTATAAAACATGTTAAAACATCTATCATTCTATTTATAATTGTAATGTGAAACAAACATGACCCAATGCATTTTAATCTTTATTTTTTTTAATTTATTTTTTATTTCTTTATTGATTACATAAAAATAAACATCATAAACAGGAGTATACCAATGAATGACCATAAGCAAAAGTTTAAAAAGGATCATTCCTTTTAATAATATTAATTGATACTTTATTTATCCCCCAATGGGGTAATTCTTCTCCACATTTTGACTCCGTGCTCGGGGGGGCGACAGCTAGCTGGGGAGAGCGGGGATCAATCTGCCAACCCCTTCAGTTGTTGGACGACCTGCTCTACTGCCTGAGCTAAACTGCCAACCTTTTTATTTTCAACTGATCTATATATTCCAACAGTTTACTCAACTTTGTTTTTTAATTATGTAATTGTTCTAAAAGCAAATTTAAACCATCCCTACAATTTCTCGACCAACATACTTAATTTTCATGCACTGATACCATTTGTGGAGCCTATTTAGTCTTATTTTTTACAATCAATTTCATATAAACAGGATTAAATCTGTTTCTTTTCTTAAACTGCTTCAATTGACAAGGAAAGAAAAACTTTTTTTCAAAAATTCACTTTTTCCACAGAAAGAAATGTTGTATAATTGTATAAAAACTGATTATTTAGATATGTTTAGTAGAAATATCAGAAAAGAGCAATAAACACATGGACTTTGAGTTAAGGACAATAAATCTTTCTGACTTAAACCGAGGCTCTTTACTTTATTGTGGGCCATTACCACAGCCCATTTAGAATCAAAACTAAGGGACGATAAGACTTTAAATAAACGAAAACATATAAAATAATTATTTAAGAACAGAAATTCTTTGGAAAAGCAGCAATTATGGGTTTTAACATTTTAAACGCACTTAAAGATGAAACTAAAATACTATTTATGCTGATCAACAACATAAAAATGAGGCAAATAACTCATTTGTTTTAAAAACTAGGTCTATTAATAATGGAGGCCTCACTTGTCTCAATGCAGATAAACAGATGAACCTTAAAAAACAGTCTACTAGAATGTAAAAACATAAAAATAGTACAAAAAAATCTCAATGTGGGACTTAAGAACAGTTTTCTATTGGAATAAAGGACCTAAAAACAGAGAAGGAACCTGCTTCTGCGTTAATATGACAAGTAATGTAGAATGTTTTAAAAGCCCTTAAGACTTTTGCTGTGCTGACAAAAGAAAGTTGTTCTTCTTGTCTTTCTTAATCCTAAACTCCTCAAGACCAAACGACTGAAACTACGACACAAAAGTTCTTCTTCAAGAACTTGATGAAAACTGAAAATTATCTGTGATGTGATAAAATCTTACCATATAAGGCAACTGCCATCCAAAGGACGCCAAGAACTGAAAACAGCTTCGCCATCTTAAAGAAAACGAAAAATAAAAAGGCAAGTGAATGGAACAAAATGGATGGAATTCCTTAGCGGAAAAGTGGTGAGAAGGAGGCTTCAGGATCTTTCAGGACCTATTAGTGAGAAGGAAGTCAGCGGCCTTAATTGTTTTAATCATTAGCCCCTCCTCCTGGGCGGATCCTTGTGCAGATGTTGTTTTTTTTTTTTTTTTTTTTTTACAGCTGGGAAACGAACAGTGTTTATTCACCCAGTCATCTCTACCTGCTCTTTCTTACTTAGGGTCATGAGGGTTGCTGGGGTCAATCCCAGCTGGATTCGTGCAAATAAGGGATTCACCCCGCTCAGGTCACCAGACTATCACCCCAGGGCCACATGCACAGAAAGATAACTGCACAGTCTCCAATAAACCTATGAAACTTCTGCCTGAACTGAAATTTCTAATCCAGTGACATACATCGGTATCTGCTTTTGTGGTTATCAGACCTGATGGCTAAAAAAAAACATCACCAAAAGCTCAATTTCATTTTATTGATAGACTGTTCTACTTTTACTGCCATTACTAAAACAATTTGAACTTTTACAAGGGCATTCTGATTTTTCCTTTTTCCATAACAGAGGAAAACAAATATTAAAGAAGGTAAAAAATAATGTAAAAATTACACAATTCCGCATATTTTTTATACAAATTTGAACAGTAGTTTCAACCTGCTGGTTCATTTTTTTATTTTTATTAGTTTCGTGAAATAGTTGAAAAAAATTATTTAATGGAATTGACATGCTAAGAGAAGAAACATTGTTTAAAAAGTCATATTGGTAGTTTTTGAGGAGAAAATCTCACATTTAGTCATTTCAAAGTTAAATAAATTGGACTTTATCAGGAAAATACATGTGGATGTGCTCCGTTGCCATGGCGTCACGCTCCATGTTTTTTTGTTTTTGTTATGATTATTTACCTCAGATGCATCTCCTAAAATGTCTCAACTGTCCCCATAAAAAGACAAAATGTCCCAATTTACCGTGAGGATTTTTACCTGAGAGTTTATCTATAAATCTGACACCATTTCCTTTCACAGAGCTTGAGTTTTGTTACCCCTCTGTCATTGGAAACTTGCAGGGCAATATAACAGGGTTGGAGAGGGTGACCTTTGATTTTAGAACACCCAATAAAACACCACGAAGATGCAAACACTTACATTACAAAAAGAGAAGTGCAAGGATATAAACACGAAGCTCAGAGTTCAATTAAAAAAAACAACCCCATAACATTAAAAGAAGGATTGGGGTTGGAGAAATTGCCCATACTGAAATATAAAGCCACAAAACCATTTTATACAAGTTATGTAAGTATAAATCAAGTGTCAGTTTAGCAGCAAAGTCCACTGGGTGGAGAAGATAAACACGTCAACAAACTGTTAAGCCTATAAAAAGAAAACCACCTCACCCTTTGTCCCATATCCGTCATCATGAAACGCAACTAAATATCCTTGCTAATTAAAAAACAAAATGTTAAAAGTTTGCTTTTTAGAAGAGTGAAAAACAGCCTGTCGGTATTCTGTCCCTTTAAAAGCAGCCTTTGTGCTTGAAAAAAGGGCTGTGAGGTCCCTGGTTAATGATAAAAGATTTATAAAATGCATTACCAGATCTTGCAGTACAGAAAGCAAGATAGGACAAACCAGGGATTGGTACAGGAAATGTCCAGCTAGACAAAGAAATGCTAGATTTCCGAGCAAAATCTAAGACCCTCCCTTATAGCAGAGTTCATTGAAGGTCATTTGATTAAGTTCATTTTATTAGGTATAAGTATTGCAAGTTGCGCTAAAGACAATAAGCGTGTAGTGTATGAAGTCTTCTTCAGACTAATTTTGAACTTTTTTAGTTTACAATAAATAGATAAAAAGTCAACTTTAAGTATAGTTGTAGTACACTTAAGTAGACCACAACTTCCTATTATAGTGGGTTGGACCCCCTTTTACCTTGCCGGAGGCAATCCCTGCCACTTGTGGGCAAAGGCAGGGGACACCCTGGACAATTCGCCAGTCTGTGGCAGGGCCACATGTCACACACCCACTCACACCTAGGGACAATTTAGAGTCGCCAATTAACCTATGAAGCATGTTTTTGGACAGTGAGAGGAAGCCAGAGACCCCGGAGAGAACCCACACATGCACGAGGAGAACATGCAAACTCCACACAGAGAGGTCCCCCATTGATGTTCTGTTTCAGGTCCCCCAGCCGGGACTTGAACCGGGGGCCTTCTTGCTGTGAGGCAAGAGCGCTAACCACTGCTCCACATGGTGCCTTATCCTGCTGGAAGCAGCCATCAGAAGATGGCACACTGTGGTCATAGAGGGATGGACATGGACACAGGTGAGCTGTGTGGTTTTAACCATGCTCTGTTGGTAATAACTAAAGTGTGCCAAGAAAAGATCTCCCATACCATTATAGGCTGCACGGTGGCGCAGTTGTTAGCGCTCTTGCCTCAGCATGTTTTTATTTTTCCCCTGTCAAACTAATGTGGGTCACAGAGACACGGAAGTAGCGGCGGATAGCGACTTGCAGCGTGAATGAAGAGCGAGAGACTCTGAATGATCTCATGAACCCAGACATGGAGGCGTGATTACCGATGCTTTTGAAGAGCTTTTCAAAATAAATCAATCTATTCTCTAAACATCCTTTGCATCTTCCATGCATTGTAATAAGACATACGCAAATAGAAATTTGAAGGGATCTGCTGAAATACAAAGTATGGTGCACTTATCGCGTGAGTTGGTTTGTGTTTATAAATCATTGCATAAATAATTTAATGGAAACAGTGTAATTACACATTTTGCAAAGTGAAACTTGGCAAATTTAACAAAGTAGATGAGAAGATTCGCTTCATTTTCAACAAAATCAGGGCTAGCCAGAAAAGAGACTAGCCAACAAATAGCTACTTCCAGTTCTTGGGGAAAAAAAGTCAGCTTTTAGGATTTTAAATACTTCTTTGTTCGAACAAATTGCTATTTTGTGGGAACTAATTGCTGTTGTGTGGGAACCAATTATATTTTGTGGGAACAATAGGACCATTTATTTACCCATGTCAGGTCACGGGGCTCTGTTCTTAGCTGACAGGAGAGACACCCAGTGTGGTCTTCTGCTGCTGTAGCCCATCTGCTTCAAGGTTGGACGTGCTGTGCGTTCAGAGATGCTCTTATGCAGACCTCGGTTGTAACCAGTGGTTGTTTGAGTTCCTGTTGCCTTTCTATCAGCTGGTACCAGTCCAGCCATTTTCCTCTGGCACCAACAAGGCATTCCTGTCCACAAAACTGCCGCTCACTAAATATTTTGTTTTTTTCTGACCATTCTCTGTGAACCCTAGAAATGGTTACAGTAGATCAGCAGTTTCTGAAACTCTTAGACCAGCCCGTCTGGCACCAACAATATCACATTCAGTCACTTCAATCCCCTTTCTTCCCCATTCTGATGCCTGATTTGAACTGCTGTAGATCGCCGCACCGAGCAGTTTCTACAGGTGTGCTTAATAAAGTGGCCAGTGAGTGTACTTTTGGCAAAGCGGATGTATTTCTGAACTTTTCTTAGAAGTTGTTTTTTTGTTGTTGTAAAAATAGAGAAGAAAAATTTCACTTTATTTTGACAATTTGAGTTGTAGGGTGGAGCCAAATAAACATTTTGATGTGAAAAACGGCATTATATGTATAGAAAGCAGTTTAAGTGAGGTGAAAGGAAATGACATATTTTGCCTAATCGATTGCTTGAAAATAAGTCAAATTTCTTCTTACTGATTTAAACTTGAAATTTCAAAAACAAAACTAAAAATTTGGTCTTTTGTTTAAAATACTTTAAGTTTAAAACTGCTGCTTCTGTTAGAAAAAATGTAAATGATTGTTCCGCTTATACTTGTCATTGCTTATGTTTTGTCACAAGAAACGACTTAGTGAAACAGTCTCAGAGTTAATTTGTTACTAAAAGCAACACTAAAGTAAAAAAAAAAAAAAAATCTCAGGTCTCCAATTGGGTAGATCACTTTTTATGAACACGAGTGTCAACACAAGTGCAATCGTAGCGCAATAACTGCTTCTATTGACACCCCCCCCCCCCCCCCCCCAAGTCCAAAGTCACTTCCAGTTATGTCCATCTTCAGCCCCACCTAATGAGCTGTTCCTGGCAGTGAGGCGGACTCATGACGACAGCAATTATAAAAGGGAGGGCGATAAGAGATTAACTGCAGGTGAGAGCTCTGCTCTTAAACCTTTGAACCCCAAACCCAGAGTTCCTTCAGGGAAAGAAAAATACACCTGCTTAAAGGGATCGAGTTTCATTAATGCTACATTCTTAAATTTCAGTCCATCAAGCCATTAAATCCTACGCTGAAACATCAGCTTTTTATTTTTGCACTTTTCAAGTTTGATTTATCAACCGTCAGCACTCCCTGACTCATTTATGGCACGGATGTACTGATGTTGACGCAGGAGGCCAACAGTTTGCAAAGATTTAAAACAGTGACCCAGCCTTTCTCAGTTTTTTTTTATTTTGGTTTATCAGACTATTAAGATTGAGGTAACTTTATGTTTCACCTGCTGGCCTTTATTCCAAACTTTACACCGGGAAAACAAATAAAATGAACTTAATTTTTCCTGTTAAATTAAGATAAAAATAACACAGGGCTACAGCTAAGAAGGTAAATGTGTTAATTTGTGACCGACACAAACTCCATCTGTGAGAAACTTTTTTAAGAAAAAAGTTACTGGCATGACAGAAAAATTGTTGAATTAATATTGAACACTGATATCTAAACTCACTTTTCAGAAGAACCTCATGTTTTAGTTCATAAAGGGTAAAATTACATTTTAATTTCCATGTTTTATCTGAGCTCAAATTAACCACAAGTCTGACGTTACTCAGTGGCAAACATCACCATCTGCTGGTAGCAAGATGAACTGCAGAAATACATTAAAGCTATTTTCTTAGATTGTTTTTTGTTTATTCTATTTGAATATGCTTCATAATTAAGACACTAAATTAAATTACAATAAAATATAGAGAGAAAACAAGAACAAAAAGGACGCAAATCAACCTAACCAAAATAAGTATGCATATTATTGTACATTAAAATAAAATAAATAAAAATTAAGAATAGATTAATATCAAACAATGGGTATATCCCTATAACAATAAACAAGTGTTTTCTTTGGTGCCATGACAATTAAAGAAATAGGAGACTTGAAAAACAAAATGAAAACGATAAACATGAAATGAAAATAGGAACTACATAAACAAGTTTTATTAGCAGAGAAACAACAAAGGTAGAGAAACTGTCAATGATTTTTACAAATTTGCAATAAAGTTTAGTTTGTATCAGCTTGAAGATAATTATTGAAAGATGTGAGCACTAATAAAAATCCAAAGGATTTTTTAAAAACCCCATTCAGTTTTCTGAGCTCTTAATATACATTTTTAACAAATTATCTGACATACCGACGCATTTCAAGTTACAATCATAAACACGTTTTAAATGTTTATGTTGTGTATTAATTCAGAAAATGGCCGACTGTAAAGTGAACCTTCTTTTTAGGACAAAGTGCAGTAACTCCTTTAATTTTAATTTAGTTTATGATTACAGTCTGAAAACATTCTCCATGATGCAAACATGGCTGGTCAGTTAAAGAAAGCTTTTTAATGAAAACACGAAAAGAAAGGGGAAACAAGTTTTTTTTTAAATTAAATTTAATTAGAAATTAAAAAAGGTAATATGTATTTAGGATATAACAGCATTGCCAATAAAACCTTTCAAGACATTAAGGTCAAACGGGGGCGTTTTAAAGGAACCCAAGTCACTTTTTAAACTTTTAATAATATAATTAAGTAAAATAGAGAAAAAAAACAAGAAACATGTGACCTTAAAAACACAATTAAAAATATTAAACTACTTTTCCTTTGAATGCGGATTTTCATTTAATCAGAATCGTTTTGCTTCATTACTTCAATAGTCTGTAGATTATGTTTGTTTGGATTAATTATATTTTTTAAAAAAACTCTAGAATAAAATAATAAACAGAGACAGATGCAAATTTTGTAACAAAAACTTTTTATTGACTTCTCTAATCCATTCATCTCAATAACAGGTACAGCCGGGAAATCATATCACATGGGGTCTAGAACAAATAAGACAAAGGAATGGGGAGGCTCTTGCTACAAAATTTGGTATTGATGTGACTGAAAGAAAAAAGAAAATAAAACGTACAAAAAGTCGTTCATGCATACTGGAGAGGAAAAAAAAATAAAGAACAGGTTTTTAGTGTTTTTTTGTACATTTTGTAAACAATATCCTTCTAGAGATCATATCAAAACACAATATGGCAAGTAACAAAAATAAGGGTTATAACATGAGAATGAATGTTCTATGAGGCATCTATAATGCAACACTGCTCGGTGTGGATGATTTTACAGAAAAAAAATACATTTTGCATTTTTGATGAGTCATTTGCTCTATAATTGTAAACACTGGCAGTGTTCAATGATTATACAATATGTCGACCCTATACTACAAATATTTTCACTACATACATGAAACGCGCTTCCCTGCTTTCTTACGCTTTAATGATATGAGGTATATTTAGGTCAATTTTTTCTTTTCGTCCCCCCCTCCATCAAACCCCACCTTTTTTTTTTTAAAAGCATAGCTTGTTTGGAGTGAAGTGGCTGGTCAGTCAGTCTTTGTTTCGTGTGATCTGAGCAGCTTCAAAAGTCTCTTGGCTGTCGGGCTCGCATAGGAAGAGGAAGGGGGAGGGCAAAAGGGGCAACGGCTCACAGGAAATCAACTAAATTAAATATCAACCCTGGCTGCCGGGACAAGAATGGCTTAAGCCACGGAAGACAAAGAAGGCCATTGTGTATTCTTGCGAGTGCGGGGCTGCATGTTTTTTTGGGAGGAAGAGGGAGTTTGGGTTGTGGTCGAACTGGCTTTTTCGAGGCGTCTTGAAAGATAATTCCGCCGAGCTGGACGTATATCAGGGATTACTCGCCTAAAATTACTCGCTACGAAGTTCCGATGAGGCTACTGTAAAATAAATAACAGGGTTTTCGGTATGCATATGACATACCCATAAAAGGGTTCCAGCATGTCAGCCCATCTCTCAAAAACATTTAAATACAAAGAGGTACTCTCAAAATATTGTATAACAAAATTATGGCAAATCATATTTTTACATCACCTGAAAAAAGAATAAAACAAACCCACCCGTCCTTTGTTTGCCCTAAAAAAAATGCCCATGGTCACAGCTAGTTGACCACTTTCAAATTACCCAGCCCGCCCACAGTTCACAGTTTTCTCCTTTAAAAAATACAAAGAACAAAAAAACAGCATTAATAATGTCATAAACCAAAAGTTGAATGGGTTATTGTTTTTTTTCCAATGACTTATTTAAAAAAGTGCTTGTTTGATTCCATTGACACAAAAACAGCAGAACGTGAAGTAGAAAAAGTGGTGTCAGAGAAAAGAAAACCTCAGCAACAGCATCGTGAAAGATCACACATTACTCATCGGATTCTGAGGCTGACTACTGTAACAGTGATGTCCAACTTGGGAAATCTTTGACTAAAAGCGGCTCCTCTTCTGTGGCGAGGACCAGTGCGACAGTCGAAAGCTGCATGAGCGCGTTTGGCCTAAACTTTGCTACAGCTTCTACTAACTCGTGTAGACGTGGCTCTCAGAAGACACAGTACCTTAATCTCAACAAAACTACATGGACTTCAAAAAAAACAAACAAAATAAAAACCAAACATTTTGGAAAAATTTTGTCCTGACAAGTAAATATTAAAACAAAAAGACAAAGCTTTGTAGTCTCAAAATACACCTGGAAAACTGTGCTAATTGCATCTCATAATACAAAGTTTTATTACACAATTTTGCCTATTTTTCCTGAGTTTATACGTTTTTTGTAACAGACAATATATACTTTTTTTGCCATTTGAATTCTGGGCCTTTCCCTGCCACAATGTTATTGAAATCATCAACATTTTTTTTTTATTATTTTATTTTTTTACAATGGTACGATGATTGATAAAAAAAAAAAAAAACCACGGGAACAGGAAGAGAAGGGGGGGAAAAAACAAGTTAGTTAATAGCTACCATCTAAATGTTTTAAATTACATTTAAATCTACGGTACGTTTTCATATCAAAAGCACTACTTTGAAACAAAACGTAGGCGACTATAGTAAAAAAAAAAAGTATTTTAAAAAATTGCATTTGAGGCCATAAAAGACCCTCCCTGGTCATTTTTGTATGAACATTTAATGGCAGTGTTTGTAAAACTAATGTAGCTACAGGAACAAAAACTAGAGCGGGGGTCGGAAACCATGTGGACAACAACAACAGCCCCCCCTCCCTGGCTTATCGAAAACTTTGGCTTGTCGGGGTTTTTGATCCTGTACTCACTGGCTCGCTTACGTCAGCTAACAAACTGGTATACCCTGAGAATTCTGACACTGGAGTCCGTATTCTGTGGTCGACCTCCGCCCCCGGATCGCTACCGTAGCTCAGAGGGGTCCGCCGCCCCGACTTGAACTGAGACCCAAAGGCTTGGGCAAAGTTCTCGATCTGGTAGGTGGATTCTTTAGGGGGGTTCAGCGGAGACAGGTCTGGATAGGTGGAGCCATTGCTGGGTGCGGTGCTCCCTCCATTCTTGGGCTGCGGCCCCTTGGGGCCCTCGGCTGTAGCCGCTAGCTCCTGGGTGGGTATACTGAAGGTGCCAGGGGAATGCTGCTTCTCCAGTTGCTCAGTCAGCTCCTGAGAAGGAGTCAGCTGCTGGTGACTAGTAGAGTCCAAGCTTAGATGGTAGCCTGTTTGCGAAGGGGATCCAACAAGCATGCCATAGTGGGACTTGGAAGAGGATGAGGAGGAGGCTGATGAAGAGGCAGCAATTGGTAGGGGAGAAGAAACAGCAGGTGGATAGCCACAATCCAGTGGAGATGTGGTGTACACGTGTTTGTCAGAGAACAAGGGTCCGGTGGGACTGGAGCTGCTGGACAGCAGTGGGAAAGGCCCCGTGGGGCCAAGGCTAGGGAAAGGCCCACTATGGCTGGTGCGCTCCAAGGCCTGCAGGAGGAACTTTGAGTACTCGTTCATCACTGCGGATTTGTCACTACCATTGCCCGAGTCGTCCTCCAGTTCCGGGGTAACGGGCGCTGCTGGCTGGAGGTCGACGTGGTGCGGGTGGTCGGACAAATCAAAAGTCACATCATGGTGGTGTGTTCCCTCTGGTTTATGGCTATAATGATCCAGCAGGCTTTGCAGTACCTCGTCTGGAATGCCTGACTTGTCATGCTTGAGATCCAGCGGCGAGTCCAGCATGGCCAGCGTGGGCTCCGGCCCAAGGGAACCCTGGATCACGCTGTTACCCTGGGATGCCATGTGCAGGGATCCAGCTCCATAGTCATTATTAACTGCATGGAGGTAGCGCCGCTTTTTGACAAACTGCATTGCATCATCGTAGTTGCTGCTGGTGGTGGGCCCAGGTTTGTTGGCCCCAGGTCCCTGGAGAAGACCCATGCTATCAAGGCCAGAAGCTTCCACGTGATCCATGGAGACGGATTTCTGGTCTAACAGTTTTTGTTCATCAGCACCATCGTCCAGGGACAGGAGGCCTTTGTCAAGCCCTTTCCGGGCCGATTTTTTAAATACCAATTTGGGGGTACGCCCCTGCATTGCAGAATCAGAGCCGGAGGGGTGCTCCATGTTGAAGTCATGCAGGCCCAGCTCACGGGCCATCCCCTCAGAAGAAGACGCTGCTGCGGAGGCATTCTTCTTCCTCTTGCGTTCACCGCCCTCGCTGTTTTTGGACTTCCCCCTCTTGCGTCCAGAGCTGCTGGCGTTTCCCTGAGTGACTGAATAGCTGCCTTGACCAAGCTCCGCTTCACTAAGCTCCAGCATGTTTGGGTCTAGACCCTTCTTTATGGCTTCTCCACAAGTCCGTTTGTGCTTCAGTAACCGGTCTGTTCTTGAAAAAAACTAAAGGGGACAAACAGAAGCTCAGAAACATCGACTTTGGTGATTTTGAAGTAATTTATATCACGGCTTACAAAAATAAAAAACAAAATGTGTCATTTAATGTAAGAATCCTTCAATGTTTCACAACTTGAAAATTAAAGTAAAAAAAAAATAAAAAGCTTTGAAAATAGATCAAAAGACGATTAAAGTGGGACTTTAAAAAGAACAACGTTTAGGATCAAATTCAATCATTTTAAATATGTATAACCCAAAAAAGACAATGTGAGGTAGTACTTACTTGTTGGCAAGTATCACAGCGATAAGGCTTCTCACCACTATGTGTCCTTTTGTGTCGCTCCATGTGGTACTTCTGGATAAAGCGCATGTTACATTGGTCACAGCTGAAAGGCTTTTCCCCTGTAAAGGAGATATGCAGCATCACACTTAGTCTTTAATAATTAGACAAAATGTTTCTCTTGATTTAAAAAAAAAAAACATCAAAAAACGGCTTGAAAACTCACCACTGTGGATCTTCTCATGCCGCTGAAGCAGGTACTTCTGAATGAAGCTCATGTTGCACTGACTGCACCGGAAAGGCCTCTCACCTGTACAATCAAAAGTACAACCACCCACACAACACATTAACAAACCCCATCGGACAGGCCAGTGTGCTGACAACAGCCCTGAGGAAACACAGCGCTATCGTTTTCACAATCATTCTACCAGGTGATCCTTTAAAAACACACAAGTGGAAATATTGTTCAAACTTCACTTAAAAAGTTGTAAAAAAAACAAAAAAAAGCTCAACTGAATGCAAACACCAACAACCTCCTAAAGGATTTTCTAGAATATTCGTGTTCTTGTGGTTCCTTAAACAAAATCTGATGCTGTATGGATTTCGCCGTTTAGTATTTAATCTTTTATCATCTCATCTATTTAAGTAGTCAATACAAATATATAAAACTTAAAAGTATGAAGAGAAGTTTATCATATTCCTTATGTGTATAATAAAAGATAAAAAAGCTAATAAAGATACTTTTTTGCGATGAATCACTTCAAATGAGTGACTCCAAATTCAAATTCCCAGCAAGCAGAATGACTAAACCATCAACAAATGCATGAATAATCTTAGAGTCATTGCAGGTTTGATGGATCTTTTTGCTTTTATTAAAACCAAATGTCTATGATGGGATCAAAGTTTTCTATTCAAAGACCTAGTTTTCATACACTGGAGCTTTAGGCTGTTTTTCAGTGCTAAAATACTGAAGCAATTCCATTTGGATTCAAATCTACAATACAGATAGATATCCGTTTTAACTTAACACCATTAAACATAAATATATCTGTCATATTTCCAGAATAAAAACATTTGTTTTCACACGATTAGTGATTTAAATTAAACAAAAAGGATATTCTTTGAAGAAAGAATTGCTTTTATTTCAATCACTATTTTTGAGTATAAGTCGCAGGTTTTTGCATTGTTTGGATGGGGCTGCGACTTATACACAGGTACAACTTGCATGTGATTTAAAAAAACAGCAACCCTAAAGTGCACTGTTGGAGTATCAGTATTCTCTACTGACGGAACCGCAGAAAAAGAAACGTCACTCAGTCTGGAGTCCAAACCAAACATGGAGGAGAATCTGATCCTTCCACTTCTGAACTTTACATTTTTCACATTTGCATCAAACGAATTATAAAAAAGGTTTTCTAATTATTCGTATTTTTCCCCTTCTCAGACTCTTACGGAGAAAGTGACACACCGAAACTGAAAGCGGCAGTCTTTCAGATCCAGCAGTCTCCAGCAGTAGATGGTGAAGCTCACCGTGTGAATGATCTCATGAACCCAGACACAAAAGCATCAGATGTGTTTACTGGTGCTTTTGTGGAGCTCTTAAATAAATAAATAAATCTGATCTCTCAACACCATTCATGTTTTCCATCCATTGTAAATGAGACATACAGACAAAGTTTCCATGTAATGATGCGGCTAAAAACCTTTGACGGAAGCCTTTAGTTTATCAACACATTATTTGGACAAGCATTGAGCAGCAAAGTTGAGGGACGTTAAAAAAAGTGAATTGGACACAAGAATCACGTTCGGTAGGAAATGATGCTGGGCTTGACGGAAAAGCATTGCATTTCCAATCATAAAAATGTTTTTCCTGATTATCACTTCTTGCAAAAACGACCCAATTGTATAGATGTTTGAATATTTCAAACAGTTTAACAGTTTACCAAACAATAACAGGTATAATACACGATAATTGAGATCATACTAAATCCTCACTCAAGTCTTATTTTTGCAAAAACAGATCAGACGAAGAGATTTGACCCTAAATAGACTTTTTGTTTAAATAAAAAGGAGTAAGGCAGTGAAAGTCTCTCACCTGTGTGTATGAGCACATGTCTGCGCAAGTGGTAGGAGCTGCGAAAGGCAGCGTTACAGTGCTCACAGATATGTGGTTTTGAGTTTGGGGAAAGGCAGGCTCCATCTGCATCCAACATCATGGCCTGCAATGAAAAAGCAGTTTGATTCCTTATGAACTTTTTTATGATTGACACTTAAACTTCACTTTTTTCATTAAATAGAAGTATGAATGAAAACAAAAGAGCTTAACCTTTGAAGCATCATTACGTTTCCTTCGAACTTTGCCTCCTTGCCCGTCTCCATTACCCCTCCGCCCCCTTCTACCTGAGGACTCTTTTGGCTCTTTAACTGGTCTTCCAGCCATCTGAAGGGAAACACAAGGTTTAGACAATATCTGATAAAAAATAATACAATAATATTACAAAAATCAAATTCAAAGCAGCCTCTCACCGCTTCTTCCAAAGAGCGGACGTTGCTGAGGCTGAGGTCATGGAGGAGCATGTTCTGGTGATTCTGGTGGTGGTTAACAAAAGACACCTCTGGCAAGTCGGTACCACTCTTCCCCGCGCCTCCTCCAGCACAGTTTACCCCCACTCCGCCACCTCCACTGTAGAGGGGCATTCGGTAATCCAGCTCACTTAGTCGTTCTTGTTTGATCCCCATGCTGTGGAGAAACCCCCCTGTGTTCGCAGCATTTGCTCCCTGGTGATCTGGAGGCGAATCCCGCTCTTTTTTCAGGATCATCTCCTGGGGAAGCTCACCCATGACAGACTGAGAAGCCAGTCGTGTAAAGCTGGTGACTGGTGGCAAGTGGCTGAACATAAGCATACCTGGTGCGAAATTAGGGTCCATGCCTCCATTTCGCAAAAATTCATTGCCTATCTTGTCTTGGATAATACTCATGGTGGTGTTTCTTTTTTTTTCTTTGCAGAGTGGGAAGGAGGGCAATTAATCTAAAAAGGAATGCAGGAGCAGACTATCCTGAAAAAGAGAGAACAGACAAAAGGAAGTATTACATCTTGTAAAAAAACAAAAATATAAAATGCACAAAAAATCCACAATAAACGGCAGTTACAGAACTTTGATTCAAATATCTAAAAAAGAAAAATACTTAAACATATTTGAGAAGAAAATTTCTGTCCTGCTTACTTCTAAATAAATCTAAGTTAAAGACCCACTCCAGTCATCTTTTTGATATATTTTGAAAGCATTTCAAGTGGTCTTTTAATAGTGATCATGCCATTTTTTGGCTAAATCAAAAATCCTGTGTTGTTTTCTAGGACGTAGTTTCTGCAGAGCGGCAGTAGTTTCAAAATTTACCTCCGAGTTGTGGGCAGCACTGTTGGTGCAGAGTAAGCCTTCAAGCCTCAATTCCCATGATCCCTTTGTTTACAATCTCCTGCTAGCTTACTGCCCCTCACAACCCCAAGCTCACATTAGCGGTGCAACAAAAATGGCGAGCAACGTTGCAGCTCAGACGTGGAAAACAAAGACGTACATAGACCTAGTCAACTACAAGTGGATGCATCGGAATGGAGCAGAGCAGGGAACTTCTGGTCCAACTGCGTCATACAGGCGCTTTCAAATGCTATTTCTTGTCTGCTCCTGATTTACAGCAATAAAGAAATACTCAATAGTACAATTTTAATCTTAATTTTCTACATGGGTGTCCCCCATCATCAGAAAAATGCTCAAAAAATTGTTAAAAACACAATTTTTATTGGAGTGGGCATTTAAATGCAACCTTTTTAGTGGATTTTGCCAATATTGCACCAAAATTAAGTAACTGTAATCCTTAAAAAAATGTTACAAGTCTGGTTAAAGCAACACAAAAAGGAAAACAACTGAAATAAAAAAAACCGTTTATGATACAATAAAACTATCAAATCAACCAGAAATATCAATCATATAGGGTTCAAATAATGTATTTCTGACAAAGTATCAATCTGAAAATATGGATAAAACAAATAATATAAATTAGGTTTAATAAAATCTAAAACAAATATACTTACTCTTATTTTAAATCAACCTTTTACCCCATATGATGATCGCATCTCAAAAATAGTGTCTGTTTACTTGGTGCCTATGTGTGTCACCACAGAGATCCCTGCTGCTTTCATTTGATGCTTGTCTGCCTATTTTCTTCTAAAATAACATAAAACATTAATTCTGAAGCTGTGAGCCCCGATTACAACACCAGCGAGGTAATTGGTTCAGCACACTTGCCTAAAACAAGCGATATTTAGGTCAAACCCAGTGAGTCATTTCTGTCTTTAAAGCAGACGCAGTCCAGTGACTAAGTGGGACGTGTGGCTAAACACGCACGGAAGGGCAAACGAAGTGGGAATTTATTGTTTAGTCTAGACCTCCTGACCATTTGGCTAAGCGACAACGCATTCGCCAGAATGCGGATGAGCTTTTGTGATGCATAATAGTTAGCCAGCTAGTTAGCATTGTTAGCTAGCTAAAATGAGACACAATCAAAGCATCTTGGCGTCCTCAATCAAAACAATCGGTTCAGACGTGTTTAGGACCACAAATTGCCCCCCCCAAAAAGCCAGAGAAACATAAAAAATAAAAAAGTCTGTTATGGATCCAAATGTGGATGTTCTTTTCTTCTTAAATCTATTTTTTAACCAACGTTTTAGCGTGGTTACCTGGAATAGCAATTAAGCTAGTTGACGCTAAAAACGAACCAGTGATTTAAAGCTATTGACGTTAATATTAACCATTTTTAAAATAAGTACTATTTAAAACTATATTTTAAACGTACGATTAAGTAGATATAGACGATAAATACAAAAAAGAGTGGTTTAAATAAAACCAAGAAGCGCGTATGCTTTGAAGTCAGACGTATTGCTCATTCGCCAATTCCCCAGCTTTGATGACGCCCGTGAAATCAAATCTGTCTGGCTCTGCGCTGGCGCTCTATTTATTGATAGCTAATTTTAGCTCTAATCACCATCCCGCAAAGTCTAATTCACTAGTAAAAGTATCCCCAAACGACTTACGTGTGAAGATATATTCAGCATCTTTGATCAAACAAAGCTTGGACTCAGTTGTGTTTATAACAATCAAGCAGCCACGAGCTAGCAGGTTAGCTGCTAGCTGCCCCGTGTGAAAACCCGCATTACGGCCCATGCAACAGAAACAATGATGCTGACTCTCCGTGCATCCCGGACTGCGCACACACTCACAATCGTTCACCTAAACCTCGATAAGAGCAGACCACTAGCTCCGAATAAAACATGATTTAGCTCCCCACTCACCTACGCATGACCGCATCGGGTTCGAAACGTGAACGTATTCACTCTGTTTTCGCCGCCTGAGGGTTTTATTGCCAAAACATTGTTCTCCTTCGGTCGCTGCTTTCTTCCATCTTGTCCCGGCGCGGGGAATTATGGGTGTAGCGGACGGGTCGTGAGAGGAGACAGGCTAAGAGGCTGCAGGGGTCCTCAAACTGCTGACTCCTCAGAAACTACTTTATAAAAGTAAAACTACATTTTCACAAAACTAAGCGTTCCTCACGTAAAGTTTATTTTAATTTTATTATTTTTTACAAGCCTCTCAGTTCTGTTAGTTTATTTTACATCCAAGGAGACAGCCAAGTTTGGTTTGCTTAACATAAATTAGTAAAAATAAATGAATACAAACACAAATAATAGAGTAAAGTTGGAAAGCATATTGTCAAAGTTAGAAAATAGTGTTTTCTTACAAAGAAATATGTATATTTTTATCCTCCACAACATAGTTAAAGCTAAGCAGAATGCCAACTTTATTCACAGAAAAGAATATTCATATGTGGAATTCTTATTTTTTGATTGAATTTAAATAAATTAAAAAAACTAAAAAAATTTAGAAGTAGAAATGGATAATGTATATGGAGAATTACAAGTATGACAAGAAGAAGAAAAAGAGCCATCGAGAAAATATTGGAGAAAAAATAGAACTTAGAACTCAGCTGGTCAGGAAAATCATATCCAAAAAAATCATTTATCTCCATTTCTGTTTGTCTGCTTAATAGGACTTGTTTTAAATTGAATCTGATTGACATACTTTTTAATTTTTAATGCAGCCTATTTATTATTATTTTTTAAAATCTATTTTAAGAATTATATCATTTTATTTATTTAACTGTATTCCCCAGTGTTGAAAGATGAATTTCTGGTCATTTAACAGACTATAAAGTCTACCCATCTATCAATAGTGTCAAAAAGAATACATATCAAAAAGTAGTATACTAGAAGTTTATTTCATTGAGTATGTCACATTTAGGACGTCTGTATCCTTCAACATTAAAAGAGACCTTTTGGGCTGATTTCTTTCTGACCCAGCAGGTGTCACAGTTTCATTTCACCTTTCAAAAAAGTACAGTACTGCTTTGCAGTTATGTTACAGTTACATTTATGCTAAATATAAGTCTGGTGGGCAAAGGCGAAGCACACCCTGGACAGGTCGCCAATCAGTTTCAGGGCAATGACAGAAATATAGATAACAAATATACTTTTTTTTCTAAATACAAAATCTAATTTTTTTTTTTGATAGAGGGTCATATTACTTCCTTCTCAAATTAAACACCCTTTCCAATAAAGAATGGTTCTGCTGCAACACAAGTCATAAATGGCATTTTCTGTTGTTATACCTTAAGCCCACATTGATAAGCCGACATCCTTTTCTCAACTTTCTACTGCAGCCTGAATAAAAACAAAAGAAGTGATTTAACTGTATTTACATCTACAACCAAACTTCAAAAGATCAAAAATTTTACATAAATTACCTAAGTTTACATAATCCTTTTTGATTTAATGTCAGCAGTGGTGTAAAAAGAAAACTTTACACAGTTTAATTTCCTGAATAAGACCACCTTAGCCATAAATCAACAAATCTGACAGAATAAAATGAAACGAATTCTAACTAATTAACAATTATGTTTTGAGATTAGAACTATTTTGTGTTTTCTTTAGCCAGTGAGCCTCAGTGGAGGGGTAACAGAGCCGCATGTGGCTCCGGAGCCTCAGGTTGCAGACCGTGCTAGCCCATGTACGTGCACATGTACGTGTATCACACTTCAGACTAAATTGGAACATTGCAAGTGTACAATTTTAGACAGTATTTGAAAAGTAAAAGTATAAACTGCTTCTACGTCGTACACTTGAATAGTCTACATTTTGCTAAGGGGGTGCATTATAACATTTAAAATGAACACATTTTATAACCAAGTATAAAATGTTTTTAACCGTTTTGAGGTCTGAGGAAATTTAGTCATTAACTTATTCTTTTTCAACTAAGTATGTGGTATAAAAAGATAAATGAATAAATAAATATAAAAATAATTTATATAAAAATAAAAATGTTGTCTGCTGGCCTTGAAATAAATCTATGAACACTACACGACTCTTTTAAGTTAGTACAATGGGGATTTTTAACACTGGATACAATTTTTGTAATTGCTATTTATTTAACCAGCAGAATGAAAAAAACATGTAAAACAAAATGTACTTTGAAACAAAATGCAATAGAAGGTGAGGTGATGAGTAAGTTATGGATAAGTGTAAAAGTATGACCAAAAAAAATCACTTAGGGTTCTACTAAAGATGATGCACTTGTTTATTCCTATTTAGTTCAGTTTCCACTCTACATGTTTTCCTGTTCTATTGTGCCCTTAAAAACCCTCTACAAAAAATATCCTCTTTGGTGTTTTTGGAAAATGTTCTTGTAGCATTTATCTCATGATAGAGGACATATATAAGATAATTTAGGATTAAAACTGCATTTCTGAATATTTATTCAAATCTTATTGAATCAGCAGCAGATAAAAACCTGCCGTTTGAAAAAGCTCGTATTTGTGATGCAGCAACTGAAATGGGTCAAAGTCTCCCCGCTCCGCTCCATTCTGATCCATCTACTTGTAGATGATTAGATCCATGTACATCTTCATTTTACTTGTCTGATCTGCCACCGTTAATGTTAGGTTGTGAGGGGCTGTAAGCTAGCAGGAGAAAGTGTAAACAAATGGATCATAGGAGCAGCAATTACTTATATGTTAACAGTCTCAACCACAATTTAGAGGTGAATTTCTAATCAACCACTGCTGCTCTGAAAAAAATATGTCCAAAAAAATAATTATTAAAAGCCACTGGGAAGACTTTTACAATCGATAAAAACACAGTTGGAGTGGGACTTAAAGTTAACTCTGGGAGATTAATAAAGTTTGATGATTTGAATTCTTTGTTGGTGTTTAAAATGATCTCATGGCAAGCATACACTGATGTTATATGACCAAAAACCAAGTTTTAAATTAGGACTTACAAAGAATATGATTTGAATCCATTATATTTTTTATCTGAACAGGCTATTTACATTATTTCTCATAATAATAATAATAATGATAGCAAACTTTATTTGTATAGCACCTATCAAGATAAAAATCACAAAGTGCTTCACAGTAAAACATGATAAAACACAGGAAACACAGTAAACCACAGTAAAAAAAAAAAAAGAAGAAAAAATTAAGAAAAAGCTACTTTAAAAAGATAGTCGTTTCTTTTTAAAAGCAGCTAAAAACCTAAGTCTGCAGATCTGAGGCTGAGGGGAAGGGAGTACCAGAGAGATGGAGCCACTGCTGCAAAGGCTCTGTCATTTTTAGTCTTTAACCGAGTTCTCTTACAACCAGCAGACCCTGATCACATGATCTCAGGGATTTTGTATTTTGTTCTCAATTGTTGTCAACATAAATATTAGAAACGTATCTTATTTGATAGACAAAAATGATGATTTTGCTAGAGAAATTCTGAAACCTTTAACCAAAAGGAGATTTATTGTCATTTTAAAATATATGTCCTCCATAAACAACACCACCATTAAGTGCCAAATTTCCTGTCGTCTTCTTTTCTTTGATTGTCTGCAAGAATTAGGGATTTTTTGTAATCTGAGGGGAAAAAAGTCTTGTTTTGGTGAGTGCAGTTGTGAAAACGTTGCGTCAGGACTGGTGTATAAATCGTATCAATGTTGCACAGTGACTTTGCACCAGGTTGTAGCACCTAGCCTTAGTCCTTCTCTAATAGTGGGGCACGTTCCCGATGCGATGCCGGGATGGGGGGGGGCACGCAGTAGTAGTGGTTTTAGGCACATTCGGGCAATTGCCCGGGGCGCAAATTTCATGGGGGCGGTGGTGTCAGCGGCTCAGTGCTTGGAAAAAAAATCTGCGCCACCATCAGTTTACTATTATCTGTTATATCACAGTGTTTGTGAAACCTGTGAACTGCCGCCCTGCAGCTGCTCCTGTCACACGCGGCGCACGTATGTGAAAAGGAAAGGGAGGGGTAGTGGGCTCAGGCTGCGAGATGGAACGCGCACGCAAAGCACTGCCTCTGTTGCACAATACCAGGATCATCGCGTGCCTTTAGATTACTCAGCTTCTGCTATTAATGTCATTTCTCATTAACTATTACAGACATTTTTATGACGTGTCTTTATTTTCCATAAATGTATTCTTCGTCTGCCTGCTGTTTAGTTGGTGTCAGTATTTGAAATAAAGACAGCAGGTAATGCAGTAAAACAGGCACGCTTTATGAGATCATAAATAAACAATCAATCGTTTAGGAAAAAAATCAGCACAATGTTTTTTACCTAATTCTTCTGATTATAAACGTTAAATATATTGATGCTGCTGTGTTAATGTTTCAGATATATTTACATTCAATATTATCTATTGATTGAATTATTTTTCTCAGCATCAAATGGTTCAGTTGGTCAAAATGTTTCTAGTTTAAATAAGCAACGACAGATTTTTTTTATTTCAGACTCTTTAAGCTTATTTTCTGTTTTTGACTATAACTGGCAAAATAAAGTTAAAAAGTGGATTTATATTGTTTTTTTCTTTTGTTAATGTTAAAAGATACAATTTTAGGTATACTTACACAATTTTTATAGATATTGATCTTATTTATTGTCACAGCGGTGAGTGTGTGTGTGTGTGTGTGTGTGGGGGGGGGGGGGGGGGGGGGGTCAAATTAGATTAGATACATTTTATTCATCCCACAATGGGGAAATTCTCTAATTCTAATTTCCACTTTTCTTAAGGGGGGCGCGAAACATTTTCTTTTTCCTAGGGGGGGCCTTGCAAAAAATAATTGAGAAGCACTGCACTAAGGCAACACAAGGGGGAACTAAACAGCTTTGGGAAGTCTAGTAGTAGGCTGCACTCACTCGCTGGCACAACACATCTCCAAATGAGCTCAATAGTTAGAAAATAAGAACATCAAACAATATATTATTTAGTTTTCATTGTAAATAGAAGTTTTCAAGTTAACTTCTACTGTTGTCTTGAAAAAAGTAAGTGCACTGTGCGTTTGGAAAAATCCACACATCCACGCAGCGGAGCTGGAGTTGCCTCCCAACTCAACGTGATACCCGTGGGAGGGAGCGCGCACTGCTGTGCACGTGAACGCACCTTAGGATCCACTGTACACAATCTTTGGATGAGATCTCCAAGAAAAGTTTGCGCGCGGCGGAGAGCACTCTGCGTAAAAAGGATCTTGCATTGCGCAGAATCTCCCTTTACAGGAGAGGGGCGCGCGTCCAGCTCACAGGATGCGAGTACAGTGCGCTGAATGTTGTTGCGAGCTTTAGGGCAGGAGGGGGAGAATTAACTAAAAAAAAACTGATTGTGGATAAGTACAGAGCGCTCAGACGCAATGTCCGCTATACGAAGGAAATTTGGGGAGGATTATCAGATGGTGAACACCAACCGCACTGTGACTTTTTCTGCACCGGTGAAGAAAAAGAGGCAGCGATTTGTGGAGAAGAACGGCCGCTGCAATGTTCAGCACGGTAACCTTGGAGGAGAGACCAGCAGGTACATCTCAGATCTCTTCACAACGCTGGTGGATCTGAAGTGGCGATGGAACCTGCTCATCTTCATCCTCACTTACACAGTTGCGTGGCTGGTTATGGCTTTCATGTGGTGGGTGATCGCTTACATCCGAGGTGATCTGAGCCACGCCGGCCACGACTCGTCCTACACCCCGTGCGTCGCCAACGTGTACAACTTTCCCTCGGCTTTCCTGTTTTTCATCGAGACCGAGGCGACCATCGGCTACGGCTATCGCTACATAACGGAGAAGTGCCCCGAGGGGATCATCCTCTTCCTCTTTCAGTCTTTGCTGGGCTCCATCGTGGACGCCTTCCTCATCGGCTGCATGTTCATCAAGATGTCGCAGCCGAAGAAGCGCGCAGAGACGCTTATGTTCAGCCAGGACGCAGTCATCTCGCAGCGGGACGGGAAGTTGTGCCTCATGTTCCGAGTTGGGAACCTGCGGAACAGCCACATGGTCTCCGCACAGATCAGGTGCAAACTTATCAAGGTATGTTGAAGCAGTCTCCCGAACCAGGGTTCCTCTTGCGAAAGTCTTGGGATCAAAGCTGACCCTGATTGCACAGCAGTTTGGATCATAATCTGTTCTGAAAGTGTCCATTATGTTCCCCTGCAGCATCAAGCCATGCATTGAATTTCTATTCATCTCCTAAATTGACTGCATCCCTGAGGGTCTGTCATTCTACCATTAGATACATTTTAACGTCTGAGTCCCTGAAGATTATAAAAACTAAATTCATCATGCATTTGCGTTGCTTCTGAGCATTCCTCAAACTGGATGATTGCACATTCCCCCACTTGTTCCAAGTGTCCACATCAAAAATGATTTGCTCCCTCATGGAGACAAAACAATGCTTTTTGATTACGAAACTAACAAAAGATGTTCTGTGCTTTCTGAGCCCCAGTGACTGAAACTTTCAAAGCCTCCCTTGCCCTAAAACGCTCTAAAGATTGCAGGTGGTGAGCTACTGACAGTAATAAAGACTTTTATTAAGGGGTGTCAGCGCTAAGAAAAGCTGGATGATGAAAGCAGAGCTGAGGTAGCAGCTGGTAGCTAAAAAGGAGAGCACGCATCAAGCAACTTCACAAGGAAAATGGACTAAAAACTCAGTGCCGAAGTGCATTTTTCCATCTCACACCTGGAAGAGATGTGTTGCTTACAGCAAGTAAGTGCAGAATTGTCAGTTTAATATAAAAAAGCCTCAGTGGAGCACACTGCAAAAAGCTTTGTTAGTGCCCTTATGTACTGTTCATGCTTTTCCTGATACCCACTGAGCATCACTGCTTTATTGCAGTTATGATGCAATGATGTTTGCCATCCAAAAACATTTTTTTAATTAAAATTTTCTCTTTAATGCTGTTTCATCATTTCATTAAAAAAAAGTCATTCGAAAATACCATCCTACTGGAAAGTTCCAAGCCACCCCACAGGCTAAAAGTAATGAACTTGTTAAGTCTGCTGTTTCAGGCGAATGGCTTTTATTTCTTTCCGTTATCTTCTTTATTTAAGAGTCTTGAAAGACAAAAAAAGGAAAAAAGAAGAAGATATGGCGTCTCAATTGCAGTTAATCAAAAAGCCATCACAGGGCTAATCATGAAAAAATTGTGGTACCATCAGCGCTTTTCTGGCCACAGAGGACAGCAGTTAGTCACACACTTCAGCACTCTAATTGTTCCCTCTAATGAATGTTGTTCCTTTTGAAATGGTAGAATGTCAAATGAATTATCTTTTTTTATAGCACTACTTCTACTTCCATACGTCTTTAAAATTCAAGATGAGCGCTGGGACAGTTTGGCTTCCTCTTTTTGTGTTCCAATTATCTTTGATTAATTCTAATAGCGTTCCCAGAGATCTCTTGATTAGGATTATGCAGCTTTTAGCCAAAATCAAAAAACTGTGTTGCTTTCTGGGGTGGAGTTTCTACAAAGCGGCAGGAGTTCATTAGAAATTCACCTCTGAGTTGTGGGCGGGACTGTTGGAGTGGAGCAACTGGCCCCGTTTTTCCCTCACTGTTGCTGTGAGCTCTCTGTTTACACGCTAGCTTACAGCCCCTCACATTCCTCACAATCTAAAGCTGCATTCGCAACGGCTCGTGTTTAGTTGGCCAGTTTCAATGAACAGTCTATGTTAACGCCTACTGTGATTCGGGCTTCCATGTTTAAAACCCTCTGTTCTCTGGCTTCAGGTACAAACCAGCCGTTCTCTGAATGCAAGCTGAAAGTCCAACCAGCTGAACTTTCGACTTCTTTCATGCCAAACAGTTGAACTTTGACCAACCAGGGACTTGTATTTGGTAGAGACGTATGTGTAGCGTCCTTTTCAAAACACAAAAGTGCCAACCTTTGTAAACATGATAATGGAGGAGAAATTGATAATTGTGGTTTCTGCCTGGCTGGATTTATAAGACATAAAATCCTTCATATATCAGCATAGAGCTGAGAAAGAAAATGCCTGGAGCAAAATTCATGTGATACTGGAGCTATCCAGCAGTACAGTTTTGAGCCAAATCCAGCTCGGACGCGGAAAACAAAAACGCACATGGATCTAGTTGTCTGCAAGTGGACGCATCAGAATTGAGCGGAGCAGGTCCTCCCTTTCTACATCACAAGTACAGTCTTTTTCAAACAGAAATTTTGTGTGCAACTGTGTGTAGTTGCAATTGTGTATTCACATGTACTCTCCAATATCAAAAATGTATACAAAATACAGTTCATGCATGCACAACAGAATTACAGCAGCTTAAAACAAACTATGAATTTAAAAACGGCTCCTATGCATAAATCTTAAGTATGGACCAATCGCCTGATCCACAGAAAAAAACACATTTACGCACAGATTTGAGGTAAAGGGCACAAGGGGTTGTGACGCTCTTTTCACGTCTACAGATTTGTGCATAGATGATGCGTTTAAATGCTGCTACAATGCTGGGTCATCAGAGTTTTCTTATCTTTGAACTTAAATTGTAAAAAGTATCTAAACTTGACATTTTTCCATTTTTAAATGTATTTGCCCCAATAATTAAGATTACCAAAAAAAAAAAAAGGAGCTCAAGTGGCTTTTGATGTCAGATTGTTAGATGTCTGTATGGAGAGTGTATTGACCCTGTACCAGCACACAACGCACACACACCTCTGGAAACAATTGTGCGACGTGACATTAACGGTCACTGTTGGATGGCCTGCACACAGACTCGACTGGAGAAATGAGGCATGTAACAGTAAATCCTTACGGTGGAGCTGTTTAAATGCTTTGTGACTTGGCAGCAGCAATAACTTCCCGGGGCAGTGAGGAGCAGGCGTGAGGTGTGGGCTGTACATTTTTATGGGACCTGGTAACTCTGGAATCTAGAAGGAAAACATTTCTAACAAAAGTCATTTGTTATCTTTTGGTATAAGTTGACACAAATTCTACGCTGGATGACTTTTGTGGTAGTCAAAGCTGTAAAAGAAATGTTCTATTCTGGCCAGTTGTCCATCAGTATTAGACCCCTTTCTGAGCCCTTTAGACTTCCAAAAATAAACCTCTTATGATGGATTTGGAAAGAACTGCCAACTTTAGACAATTTTTGATAAGTGTTCCCACTTTTAGCCTCAACATGTCCATGACTGCTGGTGTTGGTTTGATATGTTATACACAAGAAGTGCTGAAATTCTCAGCAGCGTTGTGATGTCAGGGCAGCTGCTGCATGTGCCTTTCCCTTCATATCCAGATTTTTATGTGAGCAGGAAGTTTGATATTTATGAAAAAACAGGAATCTTTTTTTTAGTACCAAATTACAAGTACACGTTCTGTTTTAATCAGAAAGTATCAAACATTAGTTGTTTAATACTTATTTTTACTGAATTTAAACTGTTAACCAATTTAGTTAAAATAATCAATTTTTTGTTACCAAACTATTAAACAATTTTTTATTTTTAAACTAAATTGGTTTATCAGTTGTGCAATTCAAATTGTTTTATTTTATGCCCATTTTATAGGGAACTTATTGCGTGTTTTAAGCATTTATCAAACACTATTTTTCTAAAAAAATGATTTTCTTTAGAGTAAACAAAAAGGAAGCAACCTGGCAGTTGCTAACAGTCTGAATGTAAAGCAGTGTTCATGGTCTCATGCTGTTACATTTTTTTCCAAGGTTCCAGAGTTTAGAAATAATTTTGCTACTTCAGTGATGGTTTATATTAAGATACACATCAGCATACCTTTTTTTTTGTCCATCCTCAGGTTATCCCCAAACAAGCATCAACAGAAGCCTCTTAACTTTTTGGGTCAAAGTCATCAGTGATGGTTCATTGGCCAAATCCTCTAAACTGTAACACTTACAAGCGGTCTCCTACTCTAACGAGTGAAGCTATACACACTGGGCGAACATGCCAATGCACGTTTAGCCCATGGTCTTTACACTGGACAAGCCGGGAGGGGCTTTTCCTTTTTCTACTATTCTACTTGCGCGTGTCTGCCACCTACAAGGAAGAGACTTGGTGAAAAATGTCAAAAAGATGCAAATATTATTTTCTCCTCCATGATCAATTTTCAAACAATTGGCACCTCCATGAAATAAAGGGGACGCCATCCATACGTCACTACCAAATCAGAGTCCCTGACTGGTCCAAGTTCGACCTGGTTTAACTTCCAACCCAACTTCAATGGCTGCGAGTTTTGTACGTACAGCCCAAAAATGGTTATAGAAACTTGCATAGCTCCATGTAAACATAAGAGTTTTTACCGCAGAAGCCCGAAAGCACATATAATCAATAAAACATAGATGTTTTATTGAAAGTGGTCACTTGAACACATATTGCTGAGGGCAGTGTGAACGTACCTTTAAGCTGCAGGACCTCGATTTTGTTTGTAGAAATAACCTTTTTTAAGAAAATTACACAGACCCATACATCAGGATCAATCAGGCAAACAAAATAAGGCATATTCGGTTATGTAGCACCTTTTATTCACAGGGGAAATTCAAAGAGCCTCAGGAGTCTTTGCACAAAGGAAAAGAAAAGCCACACCCCTCGGCTAGTTGGAAATTGACCCCCAACTGTGAACAGTGTACACCCACCTGTAGGGGAATGGCAGGCTAAATAACTTTTTCTCCCTAACTCCAACCGACTTCTACATCACATGTAATCTCTGCAGAAAAGCCGCAGGCTGCAGGATGCCTACTTTAATTTAGCAGTTTCCCTGAGACTCTGCAGAAACACCAACTAGTTGCAAAAGCTTTGATCGCTTAAGGATACAAAAAACAGGAAGAACCCAAATTCGCTATCAAGATGTTGTAACGGTCAGTTATTAATCTTTATTATTATTAATAACCTTAGCATGGAAATTCTCTTAAATGGTTTGGGGCACTTGATAATGCAAATGAATGTGTTTCAAAAATAAAGAGTGTTGGTTGGATTTAGCTGAATACTATTTTTCACTGCAATTAGTCTGTAATTTTGTGCCAACACATATCCAATGTAATTATCAGCTGAAACCCTATTTTCTTGGCAAGACGACACGTTCAACATCCATAATGCATGAGAATTTAAAAGATAAAAGTCCTTGAATATACATTAATATTAATGCAGTACTCATTAATAAATCCATACAATGGAGAGGGCAGCTCAAAGCGCTGGTGCGTTATGATTTATATGTTGATTTTTTTCCCACTAAGGGTAGATGTAGCACATTAATCTGAACAAGGAAAATAATGACGTGTTCCAAGCAGTGCAAAGCATTAAACAGGAAGCATGTCGCTAATGAGAGGGAACTAAAATACAAAGGAAGACAGCAGAGCAGTGTTTGTCAGGGATAACAGAAGCTCATTTCAGTAGTTTGATCTACAGCAGGAGATGGCTGATATAAGAGCTAAAAGCAGACGGACATGTCAGTGTGACTCGCAGCATCTGCCACTGCCAAATGCTGAAGGACAAGGTGAGCCAACAGCACAGGAAAGGGAAGGAAGAGGGGACAAAAACAGAATCAATCGGCTTTAATTTAGAAATCAAACGTGAAATAATTTCCATGACAGGGACAAAGAGGAAATGTGCTTCTTTTCACTGCCTGGGTGTTCTGCATCAGTTTCACATGTACGCACACATACAGTTACACACAGGAGGAAGTGAGTCACCGGGGAAAAGGCCTGCTTTCACTCACCGTTATTCTCAGGTGACTCCGTAAATTAAGCACTCCATCCATATCAGGACCTCTTCCAAAGGCCATTAATTTTCCCCAGTGGCTCTTGCTGTTTAGCGGCTCTAAGGGGAGCATACAAGCTTTTCACCTTGTTAAAACTATTAATTGTCTCTTTTTTCTTGCCAGAGTTACAACCTAGTTATATGACTGAAGTGCTAAAGTAGCTTATAAACAAATTACTAGTATCTTAACATAACATTCACTTAGAACATATTTAATTTGATAAAGACTTTTAACTATGTTTAGTTGGGGGCTCGTCCAGGATATCCTTTACCTGTGACAGTTGTATGTAACACCTTTCCATTCTCACACAATGTTTGATTTACAAGACTATGTTGATCACCCTACCTACCTTAAAATGGACTTTAGTCATTAGGGTGATGTTTTGCTTATTGGGGAACAAATTTTAAAATGATTCAAGTCTTTCAATAATTGTCGAAATGTAAGCTGTTTTATACATTACATTTTACAATTTTAAAAGAAAAAGAAAACGTTATTGCCTTTAAGAGTTTTGAAACCTTTCGTACAACATGGCCTTTTTACATTCAAATTAGTTTAATTCTAATACTGAAACTTGTATGACAAGAAATTTGAGGTTTATTGGTAAACTTTACACAGAGGTGTTTGAAAGATGTAACTTCTACAGAAACTGAAGAATTTGGATATGCCTAAAAATTTAGGGCTTCTTCCTTGAAATTAAACTTTCTGAGAAATTTAGTATCAGTGTAAACACAAACAGACTATTCCAAGAACCAATGAGAAAAAACACAGCAAAGAAAAGAAGTGACATGAATGATGGGATTAAAACATTTTAACAGAAATGCAAATTGAAGAACTATTAAGTATTGCATAGCTGCATAATAATTTATAATCAGAAAACTCCATGCTTGCACATGTATTAGTTTGGTGTCATTCTTTGTGCATTTTGATTTTTACTTGTTGACACTTTAATAGCTGCTGTTGTAACTCTATTGTCCGGGGTGATATTCAGCATGGAAAAGTATAAAGTGAATTCAAACACAGCTAAAAGGAGGACCTTTCAGTATTTCTCACAGAGCTTTGTCTAAACCAGCGGTCGGCAACCTGGGGTACGAGTTCCAACTGTCGCATGTGGAGGGAAAAACAGAGGCAATGCGGGGGTGTGACAACAACAAGCACTTGATCTGTTGTCTGTTTGTATTTTTCCGATTTAAAAAAAAAAATGGGTTTGAGTGGCAATCGCTTCTCATAATGAGCTTTTTTCCGATGGCTTCTTAAGGAATCGGTTCATTCACACAGCGCTGTTACTGTGACTTTGCCCATACAGCCAGTTTATCTCATCAGCCTTAATAAACGAACGATTTAAATTAAAGCGCACCATAGGAAAAAAAAAAGCAAAATTCGCCTTGGTTAAATGCAAACGTTGTAATAATTACCTTGTGTTTGGAAATGATTGCCGGTCAGAAGACAGGTGGGGCGAGATAAGCATTTGTCTGAGCAAATCTGAGGGCACGTGAGTTGGAAAAGCACAAAGCTGATTTACAAGCTGTTGCACACGTTAATGACTGCACAGCTGTTTTCATGGTTCATGTTTTTGGCGTTAGAGCAGGTGACATTTTGGAATCAGATCCAGGCCAAAAAAACTTGACCAGAACGTCCCTAGTTAATACATTTTGGGGACTGACTCCATTGCATGAAAAGCCATCCAGAGGTAAGTTATCAGGCTCTAGTAATGATTCTTTTCAAACCTTCCTAAAAAATGGAGCCAAAGTTTTATCCCTTGGTCTAAAGTTAATATTACAGCATCCCTGTTAAAGATTATACAAGTACCAGTATACTATTTGTCCACTTAATGCAGTGAAATGTTTCATTCTGTAGAAGAAAACCAGCATTTTTACTGTCTTACACCATGGAAAATAACAACCAAAAATACCACAATTTAGTTTAATTCCTTTAAAAAGTTTTATGTTTTTCTTCTATTTTTGCATTTCTTTAGTGAAAAAAATTTTGGCCCCTTTTTAATTTTATTTGAAGGACTTTTTGATTAGATTTTAGTGGACATGTGACATAGGTCTGTACATGGGAGCACCCAACGCTAAATCAGCATGATGGGTGACACTTCACAGAGGCGAGCCAGGGATTTGTGGGCACAGACGTCTCCCTGTGAAATGTCACACCCTTCTGTCCTCTGTATCACTGTGAATACAAATGACAGCCTGTTTACCATCTGTGGACCAAGTGGCTCATGACTAGAAGAGTCAGCAAGATGAGTATAGCATTCAGAGAAATATTCTTTATTAAGCTCAATCAGAAGAAATGATTTATTTTAGTTGCTCCGCTTTGGATGTTTTCTTTCTAAAGCTATGCTTCCATCAGTAACTTTTTTTTAGCAGCTATGAAAATTCTTTTAAGGTCATTTAGCTTTTCTCTCACATAATAAAAAAGCTGTTTCTTAATTTAGGACTGTGTCAAGAAAATTATTTTTCTTTTATCACAATTATTTAGAGTCAAAATGCTAGATGGAATCAATGATTTTTTTTTCTTTAAGAGTGGGGAACATTTGTGTTTTCCTCGCCTCCTCTATTAACCATCAACAGTTCCTAATTCTTATAGTTTGTTTTTTTGTCAGAGCAAAATCCTCACCCTAGTTTTGAAAGGCTTTTGTCCTAATCTGTGGAAGCCTAACTTCATTGTGTGTTTTCATAAATGGACCTTTAGAGCCCATTCTCTATTTAAAGGTCTCATTTAGGGACATTTAAATGCCTCTCCTCTTTCCATTCTTAGAAAAAGAGAAGACGTCTCATTTTCATGCATGATGGGAATAAAGTTGACAACAGTGGACAGTTACTGTCGATGTGATGGGAAACTTCCTTTTGGTTGCCTTGGAAACGCTCCTAACTATGACTGCCTGCACACCAGTTGTGTAGCGTGGGTGTATTGTGTTATTGACATGATAAACTTCAGTTCAGCTTTTTGAGGCTCTTGTTTTAGTATGCATCACAAATTTTATGATGTTCCTCATGTTTCCCCTTAAAATATGCAAAAATCAGACAAACCACTTAAAATGCAACACATATGCAGCACACAAGTTCAGATTATTTAAGTTTTAAAAATATGTACTATTTCGGATATGCTGCTTACTGTAATCAATTGTTTTTAACATCCAAACCCAGACTCTCACCCTAACTTCACAAACAACTTGGGCCGTTGTCACAGCTTCCCCTTCAGGTGGAGTGTGGCGTTAGGGCACCGTACGACAGCACCACTTGTACGTCATGAGTGCGTGCAACTTCCATTATCCTTACAAATACTGCACTATACGCTTACCACACACATGACAATCGTACGTATTGTTTTTATGACGTCCCGTAGTGCCAAACGATTTGTAATCGCTCAGATTGGTCACAGGGCTCGCCGCTAAATCCAACACCTGTTGATGACATCATCCTTGAATTGAATTTGACTCCCGTTGTTGTGTAAAATCACATGCAAATCGCATAATTTTACCTGAATTTATTTCGACTGATTAGAGATGCAATGACGGAGAAAACTGTCCAGTAAAAGGTATTTTTAAACACTGCTGATGAGGAAAACTTAACTGAAGAACTTAGGAAATACCTAACTTTACAGAGGGCAGAACATTAGACAGAAAATAAAGCAAGTTACTGGAAAGCTATATCTCACATCTTGCAGCACAAGAGAATGCAATTCGTAGTATTTTTTGAAAAATGTCTTCGCCTCTGTATTCCCTGCCTCTTTTTAGTAGACAGCACTTCCTCCTTCTGCTTTTCATGTACCTGCACGTTTGTAGATGTAGCAAGTGTACGATCAAGATGTCCTTTATGTTAAAAATAAACTCTGGAGACAGTCGTGTCGCTTGAAAAGTATAAACGCCACTCAGTAGTTCATCGCAGTTAACACGGACAGTTGCAAGCAAAACCAGCCAACATCAGTATCAACTAGACTGTGCTACTCTGGATACGATTGATGCGACGGCTAATCACTGAAGGATAAACGGGGCTTAAAGGTGGCTGCACAGACCTCGAGGGAACTGCAAGACACACTTGCGCTCTTTTTAGGAGGCAGCCCTCCAGGGCCCCAGACAACTAAAACCCTTTAGCACCCGTACAGGCAAACCCCCATGTGTGAGTGCATGTGACTAATGCTTTACTACTTAACAGAGGATTTCTTTGAATTTAATGAATCCTGACTCTTTGTGTTTCCAGTCTCGTCAGACTCCTGAAGGAGAGTTTCTACCGTTGGATCAGTGTGAGCTGGATGTTGGATTCGGCACTGGAGCAGACCAGCTTTTCCTCGTTTCTCCTCTAACCATCTGTCACGAGATCAACAACAACAGCCCCTTCTTTGATCTCTCACAGCGATCCCTCACCAGCGAGCAGTTTGAGATTGTTGTGATACTGGAGGGCATCGTGGAGACCACTGGTGAGAGCACCATAAGACTGTTTTATTACAATATTACAAAAATCAGCTCCTTTGACTAATAGTTTGTCTCATTATTCTTAAACCTGAGGTGAAGCAGCCTTTTTCTGCTTTAGATCATAAATCTTGAATGGTTTATTTCAAGATGGTTGTAGTAGGTTTAGGGGGATGTCATCTGGACTTGGTTTTAAAGTTCGACTTCACTGTCCTCGAAGTCCGAATTCTAGCCAAAGAGAAAGGATGGTTTGAGCGAGGAGTCATCTTTGTCAAGCCATCTTTGTCAAGAAGGATAAACCTTCTCTTAATAAGAATGGCGGTCTCAGGTTTATTCTTCCATCCATCTACAGCAGTGTTTTGAAACCTAAACAAACCAAACCAGTTCCACCTGGGTCGTTAACAGCTGAAAGAGATGATCAATTTGGAGAGGGAGTCACTGGCTCCCCAACCCCCAGCTGAGGACAAAGAACTCTTAATGACCCGAAACCATGTAGACTAAGTTGACAATACCATCCAGTTTCAGGTCTGACTCCTCCCCAATGAGCGCATATATACCAGCTCTTAGACAAGCTAATTCAGAATTGACAAAGCCTCTTGGATAAGAGGCGAAACTTCTTCAAACTTTAAAACCAAGTCCAGATGACATCCCCTAAAACTACTACAATGGAACCAACCTGGATGAATGAGAGTCTTCATAGACATGTTTATTTCAAGATCTAATTATTGAACATCTTTTCTTTCATAAATCCATGCTATTAATTCCCCCATTTTAACCTAAGAATACAAATTTGTCACCTCTATTTCATGCAGGTATGACGTGCCAAGCAAGGACTTCTTACACTGAGGATGAAGTGTTGTGGGGCCATCGGTTCCTCCCTGTCATGTCGCTGGAAGAGGGCTTCTTCAGAGTCGACTACTCCCAATTCCACAACACCTTTGAGGTCCCAACGCCTCCCTACAGCGTCAAAGAGCAAGAGGAGAGGTTATCGTTATCGTCGCCCAACCCGCTACCAGTTGCACCAACTCCCCCTTCACCTCTATTAGGTAATGGAGGGCGTTCGAGCCGGCGGGAAAGGCTCCTGTCAGCCGACAATGCGGAGCACACGGAAGAGAAAGCCTACAGGCTGCCTATGAAACTCCAGCGCATGAGCTCTGCCAGAGAGGACAAGTTATGGAAAGGGCTGAAGATGGGGCCTGCTTTGCCTGGAGGTAAAGCCTCCAGCACGGGAGATCTACCACTTAGCATTCAAAGGGTGGGCTCCAGCTCCATTCCAGGCGTTGGTCAGGTGCATCCAGAGGAGCTGGTGCAGCTGTTGTTCACAGATGACGTGGAAGAGGGAGATCTGGAGAAACACAGACAGGCAGGAGGCAGTAACACCTGTGCTGCTCCAGCCCAAGCATCAGTCCAGATCTCACTGGCGGGGACTTGGGCGGAGGACAACCTGCCCGCTAAACTTCGCAAAATGAATCGCTGACCCCCACCCTTCAGGAAAAAAAGCTAAATCAAGCTTGACGGGCATTGCTCACCACTAAAGACTACTGTGATTTCCTGTTTTATCCTTTCCTTATTTTGTATTTTACATTACTTTCAAGCTCAAAGCTATCTCTTGCCACAGATTAAACATAAGCCATGCATCTGCTCATGCTGAGTCACTTTTGATAGATCACCATCTGTGTCCCCCACTGAATCCAAACACATCTATTCCTGAACTTTTTCTTTTTATTTCAGGTCAGAACCACATGAAAGGCTTTGTTGTTGCTAGAAACTGCTGTACCTTATTTTTGATTTGAACAACCATCGGCGTGGGAGTTATAAATGAAGCTCTATTGACCATTTGCTAAACCCTCAACTGTAATTGTCTGTCTGTTGGTAAGGAAACAATCAGGATCAGATGGTCAGATCAGTTCTAGACTAGTGCAAACACCAAACTAGTTTGCAAGCTTTTTTCATATATATACATATAAATACATTTCATACATATTTTTTGACTTTCAGGTCTTTAACCCTTTGACACAGGTGCTATAGCGCCAGTGTTGACATTCTTTTGACTAGCGTAACTCTTCAACCGGGTACGCAAATGAGGTTATTGCAGCAATTTCTGTTGTGGAGAAAAGGGGCTTTATGAACATTTTATGTTTGTAACATGTTAAGTAATGGCGCAAAGTCGCTTTGCTCCAAGCCAGAATCAGCTGATTAACATTGATTACGTAAAAGGTCTGTACATGCGGGTATATGTTTGTTTGCTCCGCAGCGAGCAAATGGGAGAATAATTGCAATTGATAACACGCGAAATATCTGCATGTTTCAAGATGATTTTTGCTCATTCATTATTTACATTTGTGGTGATAGCGTTAAGATGAAAGGTTACGATAAAGCACTGTTTAAAGCGACCCTAAAGCATCGTCATAGCTGTATCAAAGCAGTCTACTAACAACAGATGCAATTCCACAAAATCGTCACTATGACAAAGCATCAAAGTGACGTGGTGTTGTCACGTTATAGCATTATCAAAGTGTTAGCAGTCAACAGAAGGTGTACATTCTCACCTGCTCCAACTGCCAGATGACCTTGATTTATAAAATCACTGCTGTCCAGCAGTGACACGCCCACCACACCAGTGTAAACAAAAATCACTAGTTGTCAAGTAAACAGACAGTTTTGGCATCTAAAAGGTTTGCTAGGTATCACCTTTTTGGCAATGGTAGAACAAATACAACATCAGTTTTAGAAAAAGATTTTACTTAAAATGATGGGTTTGCAGGAATACTGACATAAGGAGATATGTTTAGCTGTTTATTTAAAGACCCACTCCAATCATCTTTTGATCTATTGTGAAAGAGCTCCCAGTGGTTTTGTAATCCAAAAATCGTTCACCTCTGAGTTGTGGGCTGGTCCATTAGTGAGGAGAAATCCCACCCCCATTTATCTTCCCATTGCTGAGCTTGTGGCCCACCAAGCATATTTTTTACATCACAAAACAAGCTTTTTTGAATAAAGAAATACTCCGAAGTGGAATTTTAGGCTTCATTTTCTTAGAATATGTTCTCCGTCATGAGAAAAATACTACAAGATCTTAAAAACACCGAAAAACATGATTTTGATTGGAGTGGGTCTTTAAATCAAAAGTAATGTTACTACTTCTAATTAACAAAAAAAATCTTTTGTTGACCATAAAGTAAAGAGAGTACCATGCTGTTGGGGAGATTGAAACTTGTGTATGCCAACTGTGTTCAAAATTTCAACTAGTCTGCTACAGCACCCCATGCATCACCTGCTGGAATGACAAAACCAATCCCTTATTAAATTTTCAAAGTTATGTCTTCACGTTGGAATTTTCCAGGCTATGGAGGAATTTTTTAGAGGATAAGAGTAAAACAAACTCCAATCCTCCGGCTGCAAGGTTAACCGGTTTCACTCAACCTTCTTTTTACTTGAAATGAAAGCCCCTGACCTTCATCTGTAGCTGCGGATTCAGCTAATCATGTTGTCTTCAAGCCGACATAAGTCACAGTGTTTACCAACGTGCTCCTCCCAACTGAGATGTGGCCGTCAAGATGAAAAGGATTTCCTGCCATATTACATCTGAGGACGTCCAGGACTTATTAATCGCACTGCAGAGGAAAGCAGAAACATTTGCGTTCTTAATTTATCGACAGAAAAAAATGACCTCCGTTCAGTTAAAGATAAGGGTCGACCCCGGTAAACGATGAGGGAAGGAACCCTGGAGAACATTTATCACACAGTAATTACGGAGAATATTCATTGATTATTCTTTTTATCGCACTTCCCCTGCAGGAAATGTGTGCAAATTTACATCATTTTTTGTAACTTTTTTTAATGGTAAAGTTAAAAGCTTTTTTGTCACACAGGCACTATGTACTGTGCATTTTACGCATATTGCACGAATGAAAATTGGTCATACGTGAATATACATGAAAAAAAGTGAGAAAAATTGAGGTCTTTATGTGAAATTGTCAAAGATGTATCATGAATGAACTGTGTTAAAACCACAGAAGTACAAATAAACCACGCAAACAGCACAGCAATCAACGTAGAACATGAACCGTGCGTGATAATTGAGCTGTTTATATGCAATTCTTTAGTGATTCATGCGTCAATTACGTAATTTAAACGTGATACATGCGCCGAATACGCGATAAAAATCAGTGGTAAATGTGTGAAAAGTCCAGTAGACATACGTTCGTGTTGCAAAAATCTAACAATTGCTTAGAATTTACGTAATAATTGCGTATAAAAGCAAAATACTGCGTAATTCTCAAACGACCAATGATTTTGAACATCGATGGATGACGAACGCAAGAAACTCTTATGAATTACATATATCACGCACGTATCACGAAATACCAAAATTTCATACGTAAATGCGTAAAATGTGGCTCTGTGGCATGGCTTTTTATAAATCCATCTTAACAGACATAAGTGACCGATATCTTTAATCAAATTTACTGCAAATCAACACCAGCAATGCTAAAAAAAGTGTTTTTTATTTAAGTACAGTGAAGAAGTTTTGCTTCCAGGGAAGCCCATCAGGAGATTTTTCACAGAACAGCATACTTTTTCTCTGCTACATTAACTTCACTGCTACACTAATAGAATATCATTTTACAAATGAATATTTCATCTAAAGGAGATGTAAATCGATTGTTTGTTGAAGACAAACTGTGAGAACAGCCCCTGGCGGAGGATGACAGTGGAGTAGAGTAATGGCGTGAGGAAGTTCTTCAAAACACAAGTGGATGGAAGAAGTGTCACTTTTAAAGCCATAAAAGGAGCATTTTCAATTTAAATTTTTTTCTTTTTTATTTGTTTTTGTATCTGCTGAGATTTAACATACTTCATGTCAGTTATTTGCTCTGTTACTCTTGAAACTCTTCAATGTAATCTGTTGGTCTCTCATTAAAATACAGTTGAGACAAATTGGCCGTTTTGGAATTATCTTGACTGAGTTGGGTTATAGCAAGCTTCAAATATTAGACCTTGATTTATCATGGCAATTAGAATTTAATGAGATCAGTTGATTGTTTTTTGTGTGTGTGTTGCAAAGGGATGGGCTAACTATGGCCAAATGCGGCCTGTTACACTATTTAATCTGGCCCGCCAAACTGGAATAAATTGCATTATTAATACTTACAATTTTTTATTTTCCCTTTAATTCTGGTGTCTCCCCATAGATCCTTTGTTTAGGTGCAGGAAGTTGTTCTGCCGTCATGTGGCGTTGGAAGATTTGTTGTTTTTCTGACATTCACGTGAATTTTCAGGCATTTTTCTGATCATTCCAACACCACATGAACGCAATTCAATTGGATTTTATTCATATAGCCCATATCACAACACAGTTGTCTGAACGGACTTGATAATTGTAAAAAAATTTGAATCAGTCATAAAATATGAACAATATCAGCGTTTCTCTGAGTTTGTGTTTTTACCTGAGGGACATCAACCTATTGGTTCAATGGGCACTAACATTAGAATAAAAGCCACAGATTTGAAATAATTCCAAAATGTTCTGTTTTAAAATCAATTTTCAAATCAAAATTAAAGCATGCTTTTGTTCAGATTCTATCATTTCTCTCATGATGTAGATTACAAAACATTGCTGGTCCGGCCCTTCTGTCAGTTTTTAGAACCCTTTGTTGCCCACATGTCAGGAGCTGGTAGTGAAGGACCCAAAATGCAGGAGACTGGACTCTGTGACGGAAAAAAACATTTAATAAATAAAGTGAAACATGACAACACCCAGGGTGCAACAAACAAGTCCCAAAACAGAACAGAGTAGACGACCTGAAAAGGATGAAGAGAAAACCAAACACTTAAATAGGCTGAGGGTAATTACTGTAACTGAACTGAAGACAGCTGTGGATCATGAACCTGAAACTGGAGTAACTGAGAAAAAGGAAACCAAAAACATGACCAACATCAACAAAACCTCACTAAACCACAGAATCTTTTCACCACAACTCAAAAGGTTTGCCCACCCTTGGTATAGCACCTTGAGACAACTTCAGTATGGAATTGGTTCTTTGTGCTGAACAATTGGGGATTTTTTTCCACAAAGTTTAAAATGTAATGCTATTTTCCAAGTTACTGTTGATTTCACTACTTTAATGGGGCCTTTGAGTGAAATCTGATCATATCAGCAAACCACACAATATATAAAACAAAACAGCCTTTAATGAAGAAATTACTTTAGTTGGGACTTCAAAGATTCAATTTGCAAAAAAAAATCAAAAAAAGTCGACTCCATTGTTGAGTTTACTTTTTTTAAAGTCAAATCAAAATGTCTCGGAGTAAATTGGCGAAAACAAAAGAAAAGAAGAAAAACGTTAATGAGTAAATTTAGTCTTAAAAACATTAGCTTGCATGTTTTATGCTTGTAGCCCTTTGTGCTTAAAAAAAAAGTTAAGTTAAACAAAAGTTAACGTTTAAACTTTACACAAGTTGTATACACAGAAATAACAATAATGCATTTTTGTTATCATATTCTAAATAATAAAAAAAATGATGAAATAAAAGCTAGTGTTGTTAACTGGAGAAAAAGACAAGTTGGAGAAGTGCAAAGGTGTTAATATCTTTCTGTTTGGCCTGTGGTAGACTTTTTTTGGTTGAGTTTTCGCACCTTCCAAGCTAAGTAGGCCACCTAAGGATGACCGGTGTGAACCAGGCACCTCAGTGTGAAAGCGCCCCAAGTTAGAGGCTACAACTGTTGAGGGCACTTAAAGAGCAACAAGAGGTGTTAGAAACAACCGTCATTTACAAAAGATCTTATGTTGGGCAACTTAAATTTCCACTCTTGTCATCTTTCGCTCTATTTTAAAAGCGTTCCCAGTGGTCTATAATCATAGTTATGCAGTTTGTAGGCTAAATAAAAGAAAAAAAAGTCATTTTCTAGGACATAGTTTCTACAGAGCGACAGTAGTTCATTAGAAATTCACCTCGAAATTGTGGGCGGGACTGTTGGCATGGTGTAAGCACGCCCCCTTCCCATCATTTCTCTGCTTACATGTTCTCCCGCTACTTTAGAGCCTCTCACAATCCCAAACTAACATTAGCGGTGCAGCAAAAATAGCGAGCGATATTGGAGCTAACTTCTACATCACAGTTTCAAGCTTTTTCCACTGCATTTTTTTGTCTGTTCCTGATTCACAACGATTTGAATAAAAAAATACTTAGACATGCAATTTTGAGATCAATGTCCTATATCAACAGAAAATACCACAAGAACATGTTAAAAACACCAAAACACAGTTTTCCTTGGGGTAGGTCTTTAAACTGCTGTTTTTTTTGTATATTTATCACAAGAGTTCAACATAAAGCTTATAAATCCCTTACTTTGTTTAATTTATGTTATGAACCAACTTGGTTCTGTCTACCCTGCTGATTTCCTTAAGTTCATATGACTTGAAATGTAAATGTAAAAGCTTTTTATCAATAAACAAGTAGGACCGAGATAAAAACAAGGTCGTCACATCTCTCAGCAATATTCTTTTATCTAATGCTTATCATTCCTACAATTATGTGATCTCCATTACCACCTGGAGTTTGTGTCATTTCAGGCTGAACTTGCCGCCACGCGGGCAAAGCATGGCCGTGCACGTCACATGTCTGAGTTTTTGTTTTGTGCTCAGGGGAACACATCAGGAGTCTCTCAAGGGGTGCAGAGTGAACAGATAACACATCCACATTGACCAGATGCTCATGCATAGTCAATGAGAATCAAAAAAACTTGTCACTTCCATGCAATGCCATTAGCGTTGCCAAGAATTGTATGCTCATCTCAGATCTAAGGATTAAGCCAAGCTACGTTTTAACCTCTTGACATGTGCAGACATTAACCAGGATGGAGCAGCCATTAATTAATATATCTGGATACTTCTAGCATTAAAGATGTGTGAAGCATTTTCTCTCCAGGATGAAGAGCCCATTAAACCACTGAACAGTTGCAGTGGGAGCTTTCCACCTTTATTAGACTGTGGCCAGACAACATGAAAAAAAAAAAAAAGGAAGAAAAGAAAACCCATTGTATGTGAGCAATAAAAACTGCCTCAGAAGCAGACACTTGCCAGCACTTTCTACTGATCCAGATAATGTTTTATTCAAAAGCACAAAAAAATCCAAAAACATCCAAATGATGACAGGAGAATCAAATAGATTTTCTGATCGCTCCTTTGGATCATCCAGCATCATTTATTCCAGGCGTCATCTGGTTTTCGTGCCCACAGGCTCGCTTGTAGCAACACAGTAAATTTTGCTGGGCTTTTCTCTGCTGAATCTCAATTGCCTCGCCTTTTCCAGGAGCCGCTGGACAAAAAGCTATTTGATGTTGAGTCTTATTTTTACATAAAAAGCTAGACTGTGCTCCTGTCTTTTGCCGTGGACCTCGCCTCTGGCTCGTCTCACGCCCCCAGCTGTCCCCCAGTTCCATGTGGATGAAGCCCATCTGCTGGACTATTTAAACATGTAGTTGTAGAGTTTGATAAGCTAATTCTTCTTTAACAGCCCTGTTACATCGCCTGTCCGTCCTGGAAGAAGATCCCTCCTTTATGGGGACATCCCTGAGGTTTTTCTTTTATTTCCCCTGGAATCGGGCTTTGGGAGCTTTTCCTTACCGAGATTTAGAGTTAAAGGAAAAGACGAAAGAGGGAAAGGTTTCAACTTTTTTAACCCATTGAGCTTTGTAATGTCTAAAAGAAAATGAATAATTTTATTTTGTAGCAAATAAACTGTAATGTATTATGCCTATGACCCTGACTGGAATATTTTTTATTGCTCCTTTCATAATGTGACTAAACCTGATTTTATTTACTGGTACATCTTACAAGCCTGACTGGGTTTCCAGGGCCTTGATTTCCAATTCATCCAGTAGCAAATATCATTTTAGCCTACTCCAGATGTGAGCGCTGCTTTGAAGAAGTAATTGTCTTTGCATGTTTTTTTCTTTCTCTGAGAAGGAGGGACTCGTGAATTGTTAAAGACTTCTAGCAAATAGTTAGTGAAGCCGACAGAATCATTTATGGCTAAACTGCATGTCGCCGTGTTCGACTCTCTTGTGAGCAACACGCTTCTCTCATAAATATTTGATTGATCTTTTAATAAGTGAGAAGCACACGTTGGGAGAAGGGGACGCACACACTTCCTTTCTAATGTATGACTTCATTTGGCTTTGAAGAATTCCAGACAAACAAAGATGACCTGAATATTTAAGGTGAACCCCTAAAGTCCCACTCCGTTCATCTTTTGATCTATTATAAAAGCATTCCCAGTGGTCTTTTAGTTATGATTATGCATTTTTTTGCCAAAATCCAAAAACTTTGTTGTTTTCTAGGACATAGCTCTGCAGAGCTTCAGTAATTCATCAGAAATCCTCTTCTAGGTTGTGGGCGGGACTGTTAGTGTGGAGTGTGGCAGGCCTCGTTTCCCATCATCCCGTTGTTTACACTCTTTCTGGTTAGCTCACAGATAACAATACTGGAGTAACAAAAATTGCGGGAGGTAATTTTAACAGTACAGTTTTGAGCGTGATCCCAGCTTGGACGAGGAATTTTATTTAATTATTAGTATTTTTTTTAATCATTATTTAACCAGGAAACTCACATTGAGATCCATTGATCTGTTTTCAAAGGGAGTCTTGGACAAGAGGTTGGACGTTTTTTACAAGTTTAAAAAACCATTAATACTAAAATATTAAAAGTATTAAAATATTAAAATAATAAAAGCAGGTACAAGTTAAGGATTTTATGTCCAGGTCCTTCATCATGGTGTAAAACTGAGGCCTAGATATTTGTGAGTTAAACTGTCTGTTTGTAGAGAGTTCCAGTCTATATTGAAGACCTACATAGATCTATTTGTCTGCAAGTGGATGTATTGGAGTAGAACGGAGCAGGGAGCTTGTGGGATGCCGATTGTGGCACCTAAGTCACAGCTACAAGGTTTTTCAAACAACATTTTTTCATGTGCTGCTCATTCACAACAATTAAAATAAAGAAATATTCAGAAATGCAATTTTCAGCCTAATTTTCTTTATATATATATATATCATCCACAATGAGATAAATGCCTCAAGAACATATTAAAAGCACCATAAACCTGATTTTCATTGGAGTGAGTCTTTAATGGAGTTATAACACTACAAACATTGACAAAAAACAGTGGAAGTTTAAGAAAAAAAAACACTTTGAGTTTGTTCATTACAAAGAGTGCATCATGGTTTTCCTTTGCCCCTAAGTAAGATTAATTTCTGTGTTTTCAACAACTCCCTGGTCCCGCTACAAGCTTTAATGCGGCTAAGTTTTATAGTAAGTGACAAAGAAACTATTCTCCCGGTTTTTATTTTTATTTTTGGGTTTTTTACCTTTGAAAAGAGGAAACAAAGACAGCTCCTTGCTAAGTAACACCCAAACCTTTGATCTCCTAAAAGGCCTTGCATCTCTCAGGCAGTGTTTGTTTCCATCATGTTAATTTAGCTTCCCCCTTCTGAATTACATAAGTAACACAAAATACCACATGAGCTGAATTAATTATCCTCCGAGAGGATTAAAAAAACAGGGAAGCGTCATCATGCTCTAAAAAACTGTACATACTTTAAGAGAATAGAGATTTTTTTCTGGGGCACAACAATCCACTCACTGGTCTTCTTTCTGATTTTAACCATCCCCAAAACTTTGGAGAGCTTTGTTTAAAGAGTGATTCGCCAATCAGCCTTAAGTCCTGTGCAAACTGTAAATCGTGGACATTAAAATTGAAATATTTCTGTGAAAATATTGCAAGAATTTGTTTTTTTTTTTCTAAATGATCTCAGTCACTGGTGTTAATCTTCTTGTCACCGTGGGCTTTTACTGAGCTTTGTTCATGTGCATCCTATCAACAACAAATTGCTTTCATCGCAAACAAATCTGATTAGCAGAACACACGGACCAATTTAACGCAGCACTAAGGCAGCTTATTGAGTTGTGGAGGTTTCCAGCGGACGGAATTTGATAAATATTTCAATTTTTTTTATTATATCTTGATGCCAGGAATCAACTCCAGGGAGATAAGACAACGTGAGCTGTTGGAGTGCACAAAGTGTACAGGCCACAAGTAAGTGCATTCAAGCCAGTGCACAGAGAAAAAAATAATAAAGTCAGCATGTATGTTTTGCCCTTGAGTGGCCCGATTCAGTTTGACGAAAAAATAGCATCTTTTCATTAAAAATTGATAAAGACAGAGAAAAATAGAGCATTGATTGGTTTCTAATGACATTTACCTCAGCCCTACTGCCATTCTGGACCGTCGGGATGCTCCAAACACTTTTAGAGTCAAAAAAATAAAAACATTTCTGCCAAACTATTTGAATTTATATCTTTCTAAAAACTTTATTTATATTACTTGATATCACTCCAGAAACTATTTGGTGTTTTCCTAATTTTGTGTAACACCAAAAGTAAAAATATTCCCAAAACCTTTTATACATTCATAAAAACAAATCATCTATTGTTTTCTTCTCACAAAAAACACAGCTGTTTCTTCACTTTGTGTCTTTTCCTTGCAGTTTTATGTCAGATCTGAAAATTAAATTAATATGATGAAACATATTAACTATTAAATGGAAAGGGAGGTCGTGTAATGGAAAATGTCAACAGTGCACCGGCTGGTGAACTACCTTCGCTACTACAGGTGTTGTAGCAGCAGCTTACCTACGGGTACCATCAAGCTATAGCACACTGGTGACTGTTTGAACCACTCCTTATCGCTTCTGATTTATTGATAATAAATAAAAATATGTAAATAAAAATAATAAAGTGTTGCATTTTCCGCATACGCCAAGTAAACTAAAGGCACAAAATCAACCCATATATATTGCATTTATACATTTATTTTATCATTAGTTGCTTATGATGGCAAGGACGATTTGCGGTACTCTCTCACGTGCCTCCCTTAACCCCATGTTCCCGGTTGATAAGTATTTTGATTAGGATTAAAAACTGCTGAACTGACACCAAACCCACCCAAATGGTGTCAACCCACCCAAAGCAGTCTTTGCCTGCATATTCAGAACCAAAACCGTTTAACCCTTGTGCTATCTTAGATGACCCCACCCTTACATTGACGTGTTCTCCATACCATGATAAAGGTGGATAAAGGTGGAAAGATTTCATGTCATCCATGGACACCAGTGAAGATCACAAATCATTGAAGAAAAAAGGTTCAGAGCACTGTCTAGTGGGTCTAGATGACCCAACTCCCAATGTTAAAGTGCCTAGGATAGCACAAGGGTTAATTCGGCAGGAATTGCCCAATCTGGCAACAGTGGATCCTCTGTACCTTTAGTCAAGTTGGATTAAAATGTCTTCATAACAAATTAGAATATAAAGACTAAGAACAAAGATCTAATGGAGCAATGGGTTAAAGTGAGTCAATTAATGGACATTTTTTAATACCAGTTTAAATCATGTGACAAAGTATGGAAATAATGAAAATCAGAGGCAAAGCTTCCTAATTACTGCTTAATATTTTAGGACTAAGAGCTTGTCATGACCATGAGTGATAGATGGCCAAACAAAGAACAGATTTGCCGTGGCTGTAGCAGAATTGGAGAGTACATTGGTGTCTAGCACATTTTCCATATCAGAGAAAAAAAATACAGTCTAACAGCTGAGTAAACATTCTCTTCAATCTGGCAACCGCATCCATGCTAAGGACGGATGTCCTAGACTGGCCACAATGCCAATCTGTCCTCAGAGAGAACTGTTGCAGCACTAGCTATGGCACGAGTTGTGCAGAATCCTCCTTTTTTGTGCAATGGCTGCCGGGCTGATTTACTGCCTGTGGGTGAGGTTAATCACCGCACGGTTTGGGGGACAAATTGGAAAGCCAGCAAACTGAGTCATCTGCTCCTACGGTCGCTGACCTCTCCCCCACTTATATAACTTGGCAAGCAGATTATTCCTTTGGCGGCATAAAAAAAGAAAATCGACAATTTCAGGAAGGCAACGTTGTATTGGCAAGGGCTTTTGTTTGAACCTTTCCAGGAAGCAGTGGCAATGGCATATATAGTTTATTACAGCGGCTCCAGTATCCCAATCAATTGGGAGCAGTTCCAATCAATTAGCTCCGCATTATGTTCCCAGCATGTCCCTAAGGGAATCACTCCGACAACAACAATTAATGTACTGCTCATTCACTCACTTTCACTCAGCAGCAGAAAAACTGTCTGCAGCCTCAAGCGTTAGAATCACTCCCACTTTGGAAATATGGGTAAGGATCCTGAAACTAAGCAAAAAGAGAAAAATGATCCATCATCTCCACAATCCTCCTGAACCCTTTGTGAACTGCCCATCTGTGACCAGCAGTTGCTAAAGCAGTTAGCGCTAAGATTTTTTTCTTAAGGGAGTTGTCTCTAGCTAGTGTGAGAGATGGCCATCTGTGGTTATGAGCAGAATAGTTGTACTTAGAGTTATTTTGTCATTTACAGTAATCACTAGAGGAAATTTAGGCATCACAATATTTATAGTTAGGATGTACTTCGCAGTTTGCAGTTCTAAAGCATACAGTAATCACTGGACAGATACAGTTTATGGCCTTTCTTTCACCCTGTATCTGCTGCAGAAGTTGAGCCAAGTCTATAAAAGGAGACTTAATAAAGCTTAAAAAAGCATTAAAAGTGTGTCCCGGGGGAGGTTTGGCAACCTTCAAGCACAGTGGGACATCTTGAAACAGTAACAAAGAAAACAAATGAAAGTTTTTCTTAATTTCCGATGTCTACAGTTAGTGATACCACTCATGAGGTAATAATCTGCAGAAGGGGAGAAGAGTTAAAATGCCCTTGAGAAAAAGGCAAAAAAGCATCATGCACACTTGGCTGAGTTTATAACAAGACAATATGCCATCTGTGATGTCCTCGGGTTAAAAAAATATGTTTTTTTTCAAAGAGAGATTCTCTGCAATCTGGCTCTATTACCATTCTTGAAAACGCAGGTTTGTGTAATTAACATCCCTGGACCAACAACACGCACAACTGTTATTACACACTTCAACCAATAAGAAAGACATATTAAATTGAAATCTTTTGCTTCTTGATTTATATTTTAGTGAAGCGCTACTGTTATTGGTTAATCTGTAACCTAAACATTCTTATAAAGCTCTAACCCTTATATTGTGTTTGGGTCAATATAACTCTCACACTTGAAAACGGGTCAATTTTGACCCAAACACAATATAAAGGTTAAATTAGAAGAAATTAAAGTGTTCTAATAAATAATCTGAAGGCCATCTCACACAGGCACAACATACATTTTGCACAGATGAAAATTGGTCTTATGTGAATATAATAGTAATAATAATAATGAATTGGATTGATCTTTTCCAGATGCTGAAAGCACTTACATTTTTATTATTCATTCACTCCTCACAGATGTATCATGAATGAACCCAATCAATACCACGAAAGAAGTAAGAATAAACCATGCAAAGAACAAGTAAATTACCATAAAAAATGAACTGCGTGTGATTATTGAGCTGTTTATATGCAATTCATTAATGAACCACTAACGTAGTTTGAACGTGATATGTGCGCCGTATATAGAAAAGTTATACATCAGTGGTACATGTATAAAAAGTCTGTTAGACATATGTTGAACGGTCATGGAAAGCAGACACTTGCGTCTCGCAAAAAGTACACACAATTGCGTTAGATTTACGTGATAATTGTGTATAAACTGTAAAATGTTCGTAAACCTGTCAGTTGAAACCCTCAACTGACATCTGCGCACATCGACGATTGACGAACACAAGAAATACTTTACGAATATACTTATGAATCACGCATATCATGCATGTATCACCAAAGACCAAAATTTCATGTGGAAGATGTGGAAAATGTACATAGTAGCTATGTGACAAAGCCTTAAGAGTTGAAGCATTTACTGAAAGAATTTTTTGGCCAAACATTGTTTAAATCAACATAAGCAAACATTTTGGAATATCCAGAGTAAAAGGGCACCATAAGGAAGGGAATCCTAAATAAATAGGATTTGGTTTCATGCACACAAGCTGTTCCTGCTGGAGCAGAAGGGGCAGTAGATAAAACACAAGCTCCTTTAAAAGTATCTGCTTTCTAAACAGGAAAGGAATGTGAGGATTGCAATGCTATCTTCCAAACCTCCCAAAACTTTGTCTCCTGAGCTAGAAATCAAAAGACTATAGCTTTTCAGAGTAAAGATGTGAAAAGAAAAAAGGAGACCACCATGGTTTAAAAGAAGACCTCTAATCCTCTGCAAGAACATTATAACTTAAGGAACAAACTGGACTACCTTAAACACTTTAAATAAAGGTCACTGAATATCAGGAAAAAAAAATCAAAATCATAAATTTGACTTTAGTATTTGCTTTCCTCAGCCCTGAGCCTTTTTAATGGGGTTTTCACAATAAAGCATGATTTTATTCACTATTGCAACTGTAGAGCGATACTGAATAACCTTGAGTTCTATTAATGTAAAACACCTGGAGGATATTTTACTTCATTCAACATAAAAATGTAAGTCAGAGTAAAAAATGTCTACAAAAGATTGATTACATTAAAAAGAACATTAACTGCTTCTTCCATGTACAATCTAAATCACAAACAGTACTGTGTAAACCCATCAGTTCGAAATTCATTAATTTTTTTCTCCTCCGCAGGCCCAGCACCTTAACAAGAGCTTAAAAGGAGTCGGTGCAATGTGGTTTGGGCGAGGAATCCAAAGGTGGATTCCTCTGTGGCATTAAACATGACCTCTCTGGGTGGGAAAGAGCCTGAGCTTGCATGGAAGTTTGAGAGTACCGGCTAGATGTAACCGGGCTCACCTTTAAGCATGACCTAAGGTCTAAAACTAAATCCCTCAAGGGACGTTTCACTGGCTCCAGTGGGCTTATTCCTGAGCTCCCATGTCAGGCGCCAAGCTCTCACTGTTGGATGAGAGGGTTGTGTCCCTGCACCTTCAGGCAGAGTACAGGTCCCTGACTGTGGTTTTGACTTTTACAGGATGAGCTGCAGTTTGGGGTACCAAACCTTCTTGGGGTCTCTTGGATGGCAAATTTGAAATGTTCCAACAGCACTTCATTGTCTTCCTGTCTTTCGAAGTGGGCAAAGACATTGGCATCAGCAAGGGCGTAATTTGATGGAATGGGCCCCCTGAGCTGAACTCATTATGCCAGTCTGTCATGCTGAAAAGAGGCCTGAGCCAGATTGAGAGTTTTCTGGTCGATATTTGTTGTAATACCTGTAATAATCGTGAGTTCCATGTCACGAGTTTCCTGCACAGGGGGACTGGACGCTCCCTCAAGCTATTTTCACACCACCCTCGGCAACGCACATTCAAAGGACCACTTCCTGTGAAGTCTATGTAAATGTGTGTATATGCTTCGCTACGCTATGACTGTTTTTGAGGTTTATGAATGAAAACAAGCTTTGAAAGTTAAACAAGGTTTAACTATTCCTCTTCACCAATCAGGGATTTAGTGACATATGGATGATGTCCCCAATTAATCCACACAAGTGCCAACCGCTTGAAACTTATTCATGGAGAAGTAATTAATAATTGCTGTTTGTGGCCGGCCGTAATTAAATGACAAAGTCTTTCATGCATCTGACTAAAACTGTGAAAGAAAGGCCTGGAGCAAGATTCATGGGATTTGCATCGCTTTGACACTAAGACTCTTCTGACAATAGGAGACATTCGTGTGGTATAGCTCATCTAGTGTAAACATTATGGGCTCTTTCAAGAATGGGCTGTAGTGTGTTCAAGAGTGCCCAGTGTAAACGCAGCATTAGAGGTAGGGTGAGGAGCTCAATTACCTGGAGGGAGCTTGTAGTAGCTCCTCTACATCAAGAGGAGTCAGCTGAGCTGGCTCGTGCTGTTGGTTCAGATGCCTCCTGGAGGGTCAAGGTACGTCTCAATGGGTGACTACCCGTGACATGCTGGAGACACTACGTCACTCGGCTGCTCTGGGAAAGGGGAAAGTCAAGGCTTCTTTGCCTAGACTGCTGCCCTCACAACCCAGACCCGGATGAGAGGGAAAAAATTGATTTATTTTGTTTTAATCGTTTATATTAATATTGTTTTTTTTTGTTGCCAATCCTCAATGCACTAACAAGAATTCAAGTTAGTGTGTAATCAACCACTTCTGCAGCTGCACCTGTGACAGCAATTATTAGACAACAATAATGGAGCATCTGACATACACTGTGAATAAACTGTTAGCTTCTACTAGCTTTAACAGCCCCTAACTAAGACAAAAACAAATTAACAGGTAAGCTTTCCAATGTTTTCATTGTCATTATTGTGCAAACATCTGCTGTTATACAAGAAAGCAAATTAGTTTAAAATAATTTTAAAATAATTGCTTGCCATCTGTCTGGACTTTAATATTTTTTTTTATTGCAAATTGTTTTTAGATTTGTCATACACAATAGATGCAAACCCTTATAGACAAAAATAAATGATGACTAAATGCATTTAGATATCATTAAAATGTTTGCAAGATGGGAATGAACCAAATCTTGACTCTGGGGGAGAAAAATGCTTAAAAAGAAGCTCAAAGGATGAAAGTTTGAAGATGTCATGAAGCAGATGATTTGATGTAAAGATAAAAGGAAAAAAAACTTTCTAACGAACAAATTTTTATTCTGACACTAGTTTTCTTTTTCTTTTAATGAACTTCTGATCTGAAGGCGAATAACTCACTATTAGCTACCACAAGCGAGGCATTTTAGCATTAATAGGAGGTTACTAGCTATTTCAATTATTTTCCTATTTTCTATTTCTATCGAGTCTTGGTTTATAGTTCTTTTAGAGTGATGAGGCTGCTGAGATTTTAAGGAAGAAAGCATCTCGATTTCCTTTTCTTTTCTTTTTAGGAAGTCACTACAAAAGTGCACATCTTGAAATATATTAAAACTTTTTAAAAAATAAGCCAAGTTATTATAATATTTGATAAAATAGTGGCTCAATTTACTGGAAAACATTAAGTTAAAAAAAAACTTTAAAAAAATTAAAATGTTATCATTAAATTCCTAATTCTGTCACACGCATAGGTGTGTGAAATTTGTTCTCCGCATTTGACCCCATCCTCCAGCAGAGCAGTGAGCTGCAGGCAATGCTGAGAGTCATTGCATTGGTCCCATTTTTAAAGTCATTGGTCCCATTTTTGAAGTCTTTGGTATGACTGGGCCTGGGTTTGAACCCACAACCTTCTAGTCACAGGGAGGACACTCTAACCACATGGCCACTGAGTTGGTGGAATCTAAATCTGATGGAAGCCATCAGCAAAAGTATTGTATATCATTATTTCTATATAAATTTAGTTTTATTTACTAACTACTTTATTCACTACTATCACCTTATCAATAACAGTTACCATTAGGTATGTCAGGGTGTTTTCTGGTGTAGTCTTACTATGAGGCTTTGCCCCGCCCACAAGAGCAACCACAGACCAATCAAATCAATTATTACATGTCGATTACTGTTTGAATTTATATGCATCCATTGACTGTTCATGTTTAAAAAGCTGAGATCCTCCAACCTTATGTGGCCCATTTTACCCGATGGCCCAATTTAGCTCATGTCACCCTATTTTTACCAAGATGCTTGCCATTTCTACTAAATGTAATAAATAGCAAATGAAGGTAGAATTCTGGTCCCTTTTGATGCAGTTTTATTGTCTTGCTATATTTAAAAAAATACATGCGTTTGATCGATTTAGCAAAACAATCACTGTACTGCATATCTCATGGTTGGTGTTGATGAGGACTGTTACTGCAAATTCTCCTTCACTAACACAGTTGGTTGGTCATGTCAGGCTCTATCAGAGCTCAGCGACAAATGAGTCAAATCTGTGACAGCTGAGACAGAGGATGTTTGCCAACTTGCATCTTATTTTGTCATCACCCATGACTGGCAAGTGTGTTATTAGCCACATGATATCTGCGTCAGTTTGTTAGACACAGAAATATGTCACAGCTGTGCTATATCTTTCAAGGAAAAGATTAAAAAATATTTCAAGAAAATGCTAGGAATAGTTCTGATTCTGTTATCAAAGTGATTTGTTGAAATCTTAAAAGGCTGAAGCTTTGAAATATTTAAAATTCTTACAGAGACGCTTTCTTAGTCTTGTTTAGGTCTACAATGTACCAGGTGTCCTGTGACAGCTCTTTGGTTTTACCATGGTACAGCGGTTGCAGTCTGTTTAGACTACGGTCACACATACCAGAATGCAAATTTTGAGTAAGTGAGAGACACAAGAATAAAAACGTAACATAAAGCTTTAAAATGTCTCAGAGATTGGAGAATGCGTTTCTAATGACGTTACTGGACTTAATCTCAGCGTTCTCCGATGGCTTCCTGTGGTACGGTCTGTGAAGGCAGCTTCCATTCATTTTCATTACAGCAAACAAATTGTGTTTGGAGAAGACTTAATCTGATTCTATATTCTGTGGAGATAGGTGGTTCTATGCAAGCGTCCACTCTATCAGTTAGTCAAATCTGTCGATTTGATTACGTGATTTAGATTCTTCTGATTTTATCAGTAAATGTGAATACAAAAAAAACTGCTGGGATGTTAAAGCTTTTTCAAAGTGTTTTTAATTTGAAAAGATAGCAGATATTGTGCACTAAAAATACATAAAGGGGTTGTGCATGATAAAATATTTCTATAATATAAATTATGTATGCTTGTAACCTCTTTTAAAATGTATCCAAAATATTTCTATATATTTTTCTTTCAGTGAAGTAGTAGTGTTTTTGATGAAAATGTCTATACTGAAGTAAGATCTACGCGTCCTTTGACACAGCATGACAGTTCTCATCTGTGAGTCAGGATTTTTGTTTTTTTCTGTGCTGTTCTTTTGCTTTAAGTATATGTTGTTCCAAAAACCATTGCATAGATTTTATCTAATTTTTCTGGTGAAATTTTTAACGTCAGAACTTAAGCTTCATTGTTGATGTTTTTTTAAAGTACTGTACCGTTTTAACCATTGATGCAATGAACGGAATTCCAACCGATTCTAAAGCTGAGAAAAGTAGCTTTTCACTAATATACAACAACTCTGGTGTGAAAGGTCTAACCTGGTAGGAGTGGTCAGGAAATGACCAATGAGGAGTAGAGGATGGCAATTTTAAATCCAACCACTAAATGCTGATTTCACCCAAAGTGTCCTTCAAATTGTGCTTTTTAGTTTGCAGCCTGTTTGCATTCACACTGTACTGAACCATACCAGGGTTCGCTAAAATAGAGTGATCTTCACAAGACTTCAAGGGAGCTTTAAATATGTTTAACAAAACTAAACAGCCCAAAAATGGTCAATTGGTGTGAGCTTAATGTCAGAGAGTCATTTTACCCCTACAAATACAGGTAACCCTAATTTAACCTTTTAATTTCTTTTTTCTGAATCAATTACAAATTCTTCTCACACAAATCACCACCTCAGATTTCATCAGGTTTACCACTGCTGGCTCATTCCATAGAAACTGCCTGTTTCAAATTGCAGAGCCATGACTGTCAGGGGAAATACTCTGGAATTTTGCCTCAAGTAAGTTTAAGTCTCAATTGACCTTCTGGAGGTGCTCACTCTGCAGATCTCTACTTTTTTTTCTCTCTCAATGAAAACGATTTGCCTCAGCTAAATGTTAAAAAGGTCTTGATTCTTAACCCCAGGAAGGAACAGAAACTTGTTTTCCCCTTTTTATTAACAATTTCTTTTAAATCAATCATAGGCAATGTAGGGAAGAATTAAAGATGCTAACAAAAAGACCCCCGGCATTAACTCTTTCCTGTCACAAATGGCAGCCTTATACATCTATCGCCGGATGATTTTCACCAAAAACATTTTACATGAATTTCAATATTTCGTGTGTCAAGGAGTCTGTGCCTTCACCAGGGAAGTCTCACATGTCCCAGAAGTGGGTGGACCAAAGATCAAGTTTCTAATATCATTTTATTATATTTTAGGATTTTTTTGTTCTCAAATTCCTAATTTTTCTGTAATTTTTTAGCATGTTTTTAGGAACTTCCTATGTTTTTACTTTTTTAATTTTGTTACACATAGCACAGTTGAAAAATAAAAGATAACCACTCTAGAACTTTTTGTTGGGTATGTTATATTGAGTAAAAATTACCGGGCAAAAGTGATGGTGCAACTTCTTATAGCAAAAGTGTTCTAGGGTTAAACTTTTTATTTGCAACCTTATTTTTGAAGGCACTGCAATAAAATAAGATCAAATCAAATCAAATCAAATGAAATCAAATGAAATCAAATGAAATCAAAGCAAAGCAAAGCAAAGCAAATCTAATCTAATCTAATCTAATCTAATCTAATCTAACCTAATCTAATCTAATCTAATGTAATTTGTGCCGCACGTTTTCGACTAACTCAGACATAAAAAACAAGACGAAGAAAATAAAAGTACAAAAACACATTCTACAGTTTAAAAATCTCTACTAAACACATGGATATGTCGAAGGTGAAGGATGCTGCACTTAATGTAATTCCAGCAACAATGATTCTTGCAACACTTTAAAGACGTAAAGTGCTCATGCAATCAACGTCAATCGGCAGATTCTGTCACAGAGAGAAATGGCTTTGCGCCGTCATGTATTACACATGGGTGCAAAGCTGATATGAAAAGCCACTTTTCTCGTCGACAGAATCAGAGGATAAACTGTTCATGTGTGGTAACTAGGCATCACCAGCAACATCTCTGGTGTTAAAGGGTTCAAAAATGAAAGGAGCAATGAAAAGTGCTGAAAGTTTCATTTATAGGAATGGGGTAAAGAGTCGGGTTGGAACAAAGAAATATGATAGTGTTTTTTTTGTTTTTTTTCCTCAAACCCATTAAGGCATTGATTTCTATACTATGACATATGTTATTTCTACTAATGTTAGAGTAGGGCCCACATCGTTGTGGTGTGGTCTTTTTAATAGCTTGCAGAGACATTTAATGCACACAGCAGGGAGTCACCAAATCCTGCACAAAGTTTCTTAGAAGTTCCCTAAATAGTTTCATTTCTTTGTAATAACAAACTATGGAACAATAGGACCCTCACATTTTAGTATGTTTTGTATATATACATTATATATATTTTATGTATATAAAATATTTAAGCTCCACCCCTGAATGAAAAAAATTAAGATATAATTTTTTGGTGACAGGGGAGGACTCAGATTTTATAGTTTTTATTCGTCCTGATTTGTTTTAACTATTCTTCCAAACACTCTCTGAACTTTTTAATATAATATACCGGTAAGTTATATGCATATATTGTTTGAGAAGTCAAAATAACTGTCATGATCATTTTAGTGGTTGTGGAATTCTGGTATACTGAGTGCTAAACAGCACCAAGTCACCTTCTGTATCCACACTGACTTTTTTCCCCTTCATTTCTGTAGTTTAATATCAAAGCAGCTGAACTTGCATTCAGTTCAGTGTCATAAAACATAAATTCAATTAAACCGCAAACTTCTTTAAAATGGTAAAAAATGTACAACCCATTAAGGCCAACCATGTTCTGTGGCACCACTGGCGCAGACAAGTCTACCGCTGAGCGCTCTGTGTCAGCAGCATCACTCTCCCTCGATAGGAAATAAAGAGTTGCTCGAGCAAATCATCGAGTACAGCAGAATTTCAGCTGACGCTGGGTTTGCTTCATTTCGTTGAGAAAATCTATTTGAGAAGCCATTGTTGGATTTCTGCAAGCTGGTAAATGAAAGCGCGGGGTGGATATGTCACTGCACAGGGCCGCGGCTCAGGAGAGGTGACCAAGCCTTTTGGTGATAATGTGAGAGCCGATTGATTGGTTAAACCCTGGCAGTGAGATTAAGCTCAATGCTGTCACAGTTCCTACAGCCACATTTAAAGAGAAATATTCTTTAACAAACCTGACCTGAGGCTACAGCATTAAATATTTAAGAGGCCGTTAAGAGGATCAGCTTATGTGAAGTGATGATTACTTTGCTACCAGGAGCAGAACGACTGTGAGAAAAACAACTGCTTTACTCTGGTCATTTATATTCTGTCCTATTTTTCGGGGTCATGGTGGATAAGATAATGTAAAGGATGAAAAAATGTGCTTGTCCATGAGATGCTGCACAAAAAGACAAAGACATCAACCTAGAAAAAGGCTAAAATCCAAACATGAACCTACTCATTCTGAAGGTGTGAAGCTTGGAAAATGTACTCACCCTTTAGCCAAATGTTAATTATCATTCATTCATAAGAGCCAGCTTTTTGATTTCTATAAAATGCTTAAAACACCACATATTTGGAAGAAAATTAGCAATAAATTGGCAGCAATTCTCTTGTACATCCTTAAAGTCCCACACTGATCACGTTCTGATCTATTACCCCAGTGTTCTATTGATTATGCCACTTCTTGCCACAATTGAAAAAAATCTGTATTGTTTTCTAAAAAGAGTTTTTGCAGAGTGGAAGGGGTTAATTAGAAATTTGGCTCTAAGTAGTGAGCAGGACATTTTGTGCAGAACAACTCTTTCCCCATTTCCCATCATCCATTGTTCACACTCTCTTGGGGAGCTTATGGCCCGCTGATTTTAGCACCTATGTCACAGGAACTTTTTCAAATGGTATTTTGGGTCCTGATTCCCAACAGTTTGAATAGAGAAAAATACTCAGAAAAGACATTTTAAGCTTAATGTTCTTCATTTATGTCCGCCATCATAAGAAAAATGCCACAAAAACCTGTAACCTATAACATTTCATCTTTATAAAAATTGCAAAAAACAAAAAATGCAGCTTTGAAAAAAAAAGATATATATATATATATATATATATATATATATATATATATATATATATATATATATATATATATATATATATATATATATATATATATATATATATTGTGCTAACACGAGGCAAAAAAGCTAAGCAAAAGTTTTGTTTAACGTTTTGCTGCATCTACACAAATATGATGCAAAACTAGTGTAATACATGCAATAGGACTGCACTGATGTTTTAAATTGCCTAGAGCTGTAAAGCTGTCTGAGTCACTGACATGGAGTCTTAATTTGAGTTAATATCCACTAATATGTATTCTATGGGGTTTATTGTAGGATGAATATCTACTAAATGATGAAGCAATATCCGTTGCAATGATTTTATTATATTGTCACACATTGTGAATACAAAGAATTAACATTGTAAAAGATTAGAGTTATATTAAGGTCTTAAAGATTTGTTATAACTCCAAGAACAAATGCAAACTTTTTAAAATGTGCTGCAGCGTTGTTAACGGAAAAGTTTTAAATCTGTTTCCCCGCAGCTGAAGGCTCTTTCCAGATGAATCCTTCACTAATTAATTAAACAAATGAATCAAGGCCTGTGTGTTTAACAAGATGAATAATCAGAGGCTTTAGCGGTGCCATAACACACCGCAAGCTTTCAGACTCACGCCTGCTTTTTGTAAGCAGAGCCAATCTTTCTGGGTGCGCATGTTTGCAGTTACAAACACAACTGCCCACTTTGCATGGCTCTTCTTTTGAAATCTGCCCTCATTAGGCCCAAAAAGATGCATGAGCACACACACGCACAAAGCCGATTAAATTATGTATATGGCCCACCATGTACCATACACAGATCACAGCAAAACCTATTTAAATAAAGTGTTAGGATTTACATTGTTTTTCTATCACGAATACTAGACGAGTTTTACATTTAAGGAAAATAATCAGATGCTTTCACAAAAAAAACTGTTGTGTTTGTTTATCTGCTTCTCATCCCAGCTAGGATGAGGAGGTTTTACGACACACTGTCCTGAGCTGATAAGGAAAACTGTTTGAACTTAGAATCCACTAAATAGGTCATTATACGACACCCCCTAAGGAACTTTTCTCTTTGTCTGGAAATTGTACCTCCTACTTGTGTTCTTGATAAAAGCAGCACGGGGGGAGAGGCAGATCTTTTGAGAAGAGAAGCGTGGTGGACGTTTTCTGTCATACTTGCTTCTTCTCCCTCGTGCATGAGAAACTTGATTCTTGTTGTGGTCTGTTGTTTCTAATTGTGTTTTTCTTTAATGTCTAGATGCATTTATCTGACACCCACCTATTAAACAGATCCATAAAATGTGTAAAGTGGTTATCTGTAACCCTTGTGCTATCCTAGGCACTTTAACATTGGGAGTTGGGTCATCTAGACCCACTAGACAGTGCTCTGAACCTTTTTTCTTCAATGATTTGTGATCTTCACTGGTGTCCATGGATTACATGAAATCTTTCCACCTTTTTCCACCTTTGTCATGATAGGGAGAACACGTCAATGCAAGGGTGGGGTCATCTAAGATAGCACAAGAGTTAAGTTGTTTTGAACCTGATCTTTGACAAAGATCAACCCCGCCCCTACTTACCATTATCCATCAGTTTATACAGTCTCCCTCCAGCTTACAGCCCCGCAAAGCCCTAATCTAACATCACTAATTATTTTTGAGCTATTTTAAAAGGTGAGCTGATACAGAAACAGTGACACAGAGGAACTTCGCCCCCACTTCTGTTTTTTTTTGTCTCCTGCTAGCTTACAGCCCCCAACCTACTAATTACCTTTGAGCTATCTTAAAAGTGAGCTGTGATGGGTACGGTGGTGCAGAGCAACCCCGCCCCCACTTCGCATTATCCATCTGTTTATATGGTCTCCCTCTAGCTTACAGCCCCCCATACCCCCAAACTAACATTACTGGTGCAACAAAAAGAATATTAGAGCTATCCAGCCGTGCAGTTTTGAGCCAGATGGAGGACAATGAAGATGTACATGGATCTAAGTCTCTACAAGTAGATGTGTCAGAATGGAACTGAGCAATGAGTTTGTGACCCACCCACTATTCAGATATGCGCTTTTTCAAATGGCTCTTTTTTGTCTGCTCCTAATTCACAACAATTTGAATAAAACAATACTCAGAAATGTAATTTTATGCTTAATTTTCCTAATATATGTCCTCCAGCATCAGAAAATTGTCACAAGAACATGTTAAAAACACCAAAATGTCATTCATCCCTCACAGTGTGTTCTATACCTCCCACCTCCTGAATCACAGAAATTTGTGAATCTGGTTTGAAATGTTTTCCACTGCTATGAGAGAAGACATGCAAGTCTTCATGATTTCAAAGCTGAACTCAAAGCAAGGCGCTGCAACTGATGCAAGGAAATGGAGAAAGACCCTCCAACTTTTTAAAGAAATTTTTGACAACTGCCATAGTTGCCAGCAGCAACAGCTCACAGGACACATCCCTAATTTTTCAGATTGGAGCCCAGAGGGGGCAAGTGCTTCAAAACTGTTTAGAAAATAGTGCGGCTAAAGAATTTCCATACCCCCTCCCTAGATCCTCGGCTCTTTCTAGTATTGCCACAAGCAATACTAGAAAAAATACTATGAAAGCTATGAAAAATACTTATGCTTTTCAGTATAAGAATAGTGCAATTTCAGTGCGTTAGTGCCTCAAAGTTGAGTCAGAGACTTGGTTATGTATATCAGTGGGCTGTTGTGTTGGCTTTCCACAACATATTCCATGTCAAACTTTCCAGTGTGAGTCACCACAACTGCAAAGCTGCACAAGCAGGGGCTCTTCCACAGACAGTGAAGTATCACACGCTAGTACTGCGTGTGTATTTGAAAAAAATGTCAATTACCGTACATTCGTAAAGCATGTGCAAACAAAAGCACACCGAGGCACCGAAAGCTGCAAAGCACACAACCAATAAACTAGTTTTCCCGTTAAGGTGATGGCATTGTGGGCAGAGGATGCAATGGCATTGTGGGAAAAGCATGCATCAACGCATTCAGACATGCCTGCAGCTAATTTTCCCGTATCTGCCTGCTCATCGTCATGCAATTAGATAAGAGTGTTTAAGCAGCCACTCTGCGCCTACATGCTGCCATTTTCATCTGCTTTCATAACTGCTAAGCTCAATTCCATCGGATCTCTTTGACCAAAAGTCCATCAAACAAAGACCCCCCATCCCTCTACAATACAGGGAGTCACGCTTACGCCAACACAAACTACCTTTTCAAAATGGAAGTGACCCTGGAACTATTTTTTACTGGAAGGAAAGAGGCAAAAAATGTGTTTAATGTGTATATCTTTTTAAAGAAAAGGAAGTGGAAATAAGAACACATACTTTCCTGAAGTTATCGATGCCTCACATTGCATTTTCTGTATGACGATGTCAGGATGCTTCAGCTGGAATGCTTGTTGGATGATCGATTTGTGTCAGAAACCCCCTCCTCCATCATGTTAGAGCAGAGCTGTAAGGTGGGAGAAGCTCATATGAGCATGAAGCTGTCCCAGTCAAACCATCAGTCAAAATTGTCATTTCCACAGATAAACACCAGAGAGCGAGTGGGGGAGTGCTGTCCCCCTTTTTTTTGTTTTTTTTTTCTACAGCTTTCTGTTGACAAATGCTCCTCACAACAGGAGATCCTGCAGATGAGATGCTTTAGTACTGTTAGTGGGCTAAAACAATGAAAGCTCTGATTTAAATTTTTAAAATGCTGTTTCATAACAGCAAAAACAGAAATAGTTTATTAAAAAAAAATTCTCTGTGGCCTATGAAAAGGTTTAGTAACACTTGACAGCTGATTATAAATTTAATAAACTGCTTGTTTATGCTATGCTCACAAATACAGCTGCTACTGAGCGATGGGGAGGCATCGGCAGAATCTTCTAGATTAACTGTAGATGGCAGCCGTCAGGCGTCAGTTTAGCGGGGATGACACCATTATGATATCCGGCGACAGCTGTGTGTCTGTAGGGCGGTGGCCGCCGGATCAACGGCTGGCAGCAGCTCTGGTTTGACGATGTGCAAATGTCTTCAGTTTACGAATATACAAATGCAACACGCCTCCCAAGTAACCCAGAAGGGACAAAGCCCCAGCACCCAAAATGCAGGTCTGAGTGCTGCAACTTCAGCAGGAGTCTCGGATGGAGAGCATCAGTGCTGCATCAATGGCGTCTCCTCAAGTCTGCAGGATCCACGGTTTCAACAGCCATCGTTGAGTGCCTGCGCTGCTACGGTAGGATTTCTAACAATCGGATGAAGGCAGTGGGACGGCAGCACGGGGCAGGGGGGTGGCAGTCTGAAATCGGCCAATTATTAGACGATTTTTGGGACCTTGGAGACCCTCCTATCAGTCAAATATCACACTGCTGCCTTCCTGTAACTGGACTGGCACTGCACGACCTCCAAATGTCCCCGGGCGATCATTGATCGATGTCACAAAAATCGACCGGTTGCAGTAAAATTTTGACTTTTCCTTAGGCAGCCACCACACAGCATGTAAAATTGCAACTGCCGCCTCTTGATTACAAATGTCCCTGTATGGCTGGCTAGCTGCCAAATTCGGTAAAAAAAAAATGTAGGCTGCCACAATATGGCATTTTGGGATACGCGACCGTAGTCTCTGTTGAACTCCTTATGGGACAGTCATTTAAAAATATGGAACATTTCCCCAAAGGTTTCATCTCAGGCTTTTCATTACTTTTGCAATAATAATCAAAACTTTCTGGAAAGCCAAAGTAACTAAAAAAAAAACAATCTACAGAAATGGGTTTAATAAAAAAATAAAGCTTTCTTTTAATTCAATTCCAGAAGCTACTGTAGTTATATCTTTTATAAAAAATAATAATTATGGGAAAAATTTAATACATTTTCTGAACAACTGGATGGTAAACTATTCTTAGCAGCTTTTTTGACTTCTGATCAGCAAGAACATTATATTGCTGTTATCTTTCTAGATTTTTGTCCATTTTCTTTTCTTGTGCACCATCCATCAATGCAGGTTTAACTACCACATTACATAGATGCTAATAAAGTTTTTAGAATAAATCTTGTCACTGCTTTATGTGAACAACCGATCAATGTAACCTGGAAAATCGATTCCAGGTTAACACAAACACTCAGATAAGCTCCTAAATATTAAAATAAAATCAGTCATATTAAATACTTTTCCAAATTCTAATAAATCTGAATGGGGACTCCATATTAACTTGTCAAGTGAGAAAAAGGTGAAATAAAAAGCAGTTTTTCACCAATCTTGAACCAGTACTTCTCACCCTCTTCAAAGCCACAGGCTGGCACCAAGTGTCAGCTCAGTGTTGTGGATGGCACCGCCTGTGGGAACCGGGACGTCCTCTGACTATAAGAGGCTTTGGTTGGCTTCCCCCGTCATCGGAGCTTCTGCTTTTCTTTGATAAAGATGATGGTATAGCTTTGTTTCAAAGCCTTCTTAGGCCCTGACAAGCCTCGTATCACAGCCATTTTCTTTCCCATGCAGGGAGAAAAAAATAGCCTTCTCTCAACTTAGGATTTCTCCAAGGGAAAAGTAAAATACCACAACTAGTGAGTGGAATCTAAAGCTTCTCGCTGCACCTGACAGTTTTTACTTTTCCAAACAGATCTGTCTTGCAAATGTATAGTTACATTAATTAACTGTCATTTATGTGTGTGTTTAAGAACCCATAGGCATCAGAGGGCCTTAAAAAGTCCTTTAATGAGCTTATTAAAGCAGATCCATTTAGCTCAGATCACTGGTTTAGATTACATTCTTTCCCACATTCAACTGAGCCCCTTTTGGAGCAAAAAACAACTTTACACAAATGTGTGTCAGGATGACATTTAAAATAAGTTCTTTCTTTTAAAATTTCTCTAAAACTCCAACGTCATAATTTACTTTAATGTCAAATTCTGAAAGCATAAAATGACCAAAAAAAAATAAATAACAAAAACAAAACAAACACCTCCCCAACAGTGAAATTATTAAATATGTAAAAACATATTTTGAATTTTGTTAATTGTTTTTCAAAATTATTAGGCACACTGCTCTGTAGAGGAAATGTTAAAACCTGAATATCTCCTAATCATTGCATGAATTAACTCATTTTGGATTGCTGTAAGCTGGAGGAGATTTGGGGCTTTTTAATGTTACCAAAAGTAAAGGGGTAGGGATTGTAGTTTTTGGTCATTTAAATACAATTTTGAAAATTGATTAAAGATTTTCCTCAGGTTGTCAGGTTTTTTTCTCTCTAAAGATTAATATAAGGTTTATTATTTTAAAGTCCTGTGACCTCACTGCAGTGCTAATATTGCACAAAAACAAAGATTTCTGTTAAATAATACAACATTTTGAAATAAAATAGCAAAATACCTTTTATATCCCTACAGAAAAAAACCTCAGCAGCCGGCTGCATCATCAACTCTTTATACTTCTGCAGAAGAAACACCTTCTTAAACACTGCTATTTTAGGACTCATTTTTTCTACATAAATTTGAAAATCCACATGCATTTTTCATACATTTTAAAGTGTATTTTTGTGAAAATGTAGGAAAAAGTGTCACGAAAAGTTTGCAAACAATACGCATTAAAAATTAGTTTTGTGTAGTCTCTAGTTTGAATATCTTTTAACACCATATATACGACACAAATAAATTACTAGTAACTTCTTAGTAAGATGTAACAACTTGTTTTAAGGAAATAGCTTCAGTATCTTGCTTAGTCATTTTATATTGAAAACATTTTATTATAAGTTATTGAAGATTTTTTTGACAAATATACATATAAGTTATACAACTTTATCTTGAAGTTTATCTATTTATTTTTTTAATTGTCACATTTAAAATTACACTGTTAATTTTAAACCTGCATCTAACTTAAAAAATTATAAAACAGAACTGTTTTTTTTTATTTTTTACAAATTGTGCTAAAACGTTATGAGAGTAGAAAAAAAAGCCCTTTTTTTATTTGACCCTATTAAAGGAGGGTGCACACTGCAAAACATAAATGTGTTAAGTGGGCTCCCCTGAGACCCCGGCAGCAGATCTGCCCCATGAAGACTGCTGCACTTGGGGTTTAGAACGTCAGAGCCACAGCAGAATGTTTGGAAGAAGGGCACCTTGAGGGTCGATGGAGGGCCGCTGCCCTTCCAGAAGCTGACAGAGTCATTTGTCAAACGGGGAAGGCTGTGAATTCCCTGCACTGGTCGTCTCATCCCTGCGTTTAACCCGTTCTCTCACAAACACACACACACACGAGCACTCCAACTGCCCCTGCAATGAACGCCACGGGATCCGGATCTGATGGAATTAGGAAGACAAGCAGAGGGAGTTTATTTAATTAAAGATAGACAGGAAGAGGACTCTGTGACATCATTTCAATGTTGCCTCACACCCCCACACAGAGCCGCTCACTGTCAAGAGCTCCATCTGGTAGAGACATGACACACAAACATTTGTGTCCCAGCACATCCTCAAACAGAACTCTCACGGTGAGTCAAAGTTTCAAAAAAACCAAAACGCTCGTCTGTATAACACATTCAAGATGTTAATCAGCTGCTCCATCGCCAACATACGGCACGGGCATTCTGTTCATGCCAGGCTTTTTCTTCTGCTTCTGCGTCCCAGCTCTGTCGACTGTGACCCACGCACGTCAGATACAGTACAAGGTCCAGCTTTGGTCGTTACCAGCCGGCTGCATCATCAACTCGTTATACTTCTTCCAGAAACACCTTCTAAACACTGCTATTATAGAATGCTACTCATTTTTTCCATGTGAATTTGAAAGTCAACATGCATTTGTCATACATTTTGAAGTGTATTTTTGTGAAAATCTGTGCGTCTTTGCTTATACCGCTGCCCCCGCGACCCTCTCCCGGATAAGTGGAGGAAGATGGATGGATGAATTTTTGTGAAAATGTAGAAGAAAACTGTCACAAAAAGTCTACATTCAAACTGCACAAAAATTATTTTTTTTAGTTTCAAGTTTTAGTTTTAGTTTCTAGTTTGAACATCTTTTACCACAACATATAAGACAACACTAGCTTACTAGTATCTTTTTAGTAAGATGTAACAACTTTTGAACTCTTCTGTATCTTGCTTAGTCATTTAATTTTGAAAACATTTTATCTTAAGAAATGAAACAAGTTTTTCTTTTTTGGACAAATTTGCATATAATTTATACAACTTTATCGTCAACTTTTTCTATTCTTATTTAAATTGTTCCAGAAAAATGGATCTGGACTGTTGTAGCTGTCAGGTGTTGGAACCGCCCTCGTGCACCTGTCTGAGGATTGGGTCATCTGTTCTGCATCTAATCAGACAAACCTTTATCTGTTCATCTGCGTCCTCCAGCTATTGTCGGTTCGTCTGCTACTCTATGGAAGATTACACCAATCTCTGCTTCAGCCGTGTGGAAGCCAAGCCAAGCCAAGCCAAGCCAAGCTAAGCTAAGCTAAGCCAAGCTAAGCCAAGCTAAAACAAGCTAAGCCAAGCTAAGCCAAGCTAAAATGAGCTAAACTAAGCTAAACTAAGCTAAGCCAAGACAAGTCAGACCAAGTCAAGTCACATCAAGCTAAGTCAAGCCAAGCCACGCCAAAACCTTCTGGATTCTCCTCCTCAGCGCCATCAACCTCCCCTAGAAAGAACTACTGTAATTTCCAGACTATAGAGCGCACCTGATTATAAGCCGCACCCGTTACATTTTAAAGGATAAAACATTTTGTACATACATAAGCTGCACCTGTCTATAAGCCAAATGTGCCCACATTGAAACATGCTTTGTAGAATGAGGATGTGTGTAAGAATGAGGGGAGAGCTCATGCAGAGCAAGAGGGAGCGCTCTCACTCATTCACTCTGGCGCTGCTCCGCTCCTTCCTCCTACACACGGAGCGCAATGACACACATACACATACTCATTCTACAACACCTATTAGTTCATTAGTTAGTAGTTAGTTGTTACTGTTATTTGTTAGTAAAGAATACTGCGTTGTAATTGTTACTTGTACCAGTATTCATTTGCAAAGAGGCCGCCGGGGTATTTTGTGTTAGTGGGGGCTACACTGCAACTCCTACTGCTTGATCACTCCGGTGATCAAAAATCACACACGTCACAGCTCTATTCCAAACAGTGCCTGTGACGTGGGAGTAACACAGCAGCAATATGGTAGTAACAGCACTAACAGGGCTGGTTTAAAAAAAACATCCCTTTAAAAGTCACTGAGAGCAGCACTAACTAACACGCGGCACGCACCTCCTGTGCACTGAAACCATGGAAGTCTTCCTCCTCAGTGTCTGATTGGAATAGCGTCAGATATTCTTCTCCATACACTCTCTCAGTGTCTCCTTCGTTGTTGTTGTCAGTTTTTCACTCTTATCCTGAGGCAAATACTCTCCTGAGATTGCACTGTCCTGTCCGTCATGCAGCAGACTGGTTTTTCCAAACCCGTTGGTGATGGTGGATTTTTTCACACTGCTTTCAACGATTGCTTTTAACTTGAAAGCTGCGTCATATGCATTTCTTCTTGCATTTTCCATGATGAGGGTCTCTTCGTACCATTCATTCACAAAGCAGGAATTTACATTAAACTTGTGCCCTCCCTCGACACATTTACCGTATTCCCCCTGTATAAGTCTTACACTATCTGCTCAAGCGCCCCTAGCGGCCATTAGAAAAAGTGCATTTAAAAAAAAGAAAACAAATGCATAAATTAGCTGCATCATTGAATCAGCCGCAGGGTTGAAAGCGTGTGACAAAAGTAGCGTCTTATAATCCGAAAATTAGGTTACTCTGGACGAACTACCCACCTGCCAGTAGCCGCTTCACCTGATCACCTGACCCATCCACCCAGTCCTCCATTTTTACGTTCAAGAAACTGCACAACTTCTAACTAAATCCCTGTTTACTTTCGTGTCCAGCTTATTAAAACCTGACAGTAGCACTTAAAAAGTGACATTTTTTAGGGCAAAAAGTATAAGCATGCACTTACTTAAAAGATGTACAACTTTTTAAACCATATTAAGACATAATCTTTTTGATCATCTCAGCAATATAACTGAATATGATTCTTTATAGTTAATTTCAAGATTTCTAATTCTACTAGTTCCATTGGCAGAATTTTCACTTATAGCAAGGGAAAACTATCTTGTTTTCCATATTTTTAACCCTTGTGCTATCGTATGACCCCACCCTCACATTGACGTATTCTCCCTACCATGACAAAGGTTGATAAAGGTGGAGAGGATTTCATGTAATCCATGGACACCAGTGAAGATCACAAATCAAAAAAGAAATAAGGTTCAGCACGCTGTCTAGTGGGTCTAGATGACCCAACTCCCAATGTTAAAGTGCCTCGGATAGCACAAGGGTTAAAGGAGGACACTTTTTTCCAGTGTTTGCAGAGAAGAGGAGTGCATCATCAGCCTTCTACAGTCATTTATGACATGAAGACATTCTGCAGAAAAGCAAACCAGAGGTAAAAGCCCAAAAATTCCAAATATGCATAATTTCTGTGAATTCATTTGAAATTCATTAACTTTTCAATAATCTTTAAATGCATAAAAGAGGAAAATGTGAAATTATGAAAACTGAATGGTGAAACGTTTGCCTTTTTACTTTCAACAATTGAGATTTTCACCGTTATCTCCTGCAAAACAGGCTTGAGTTAAGCACCAAGAAACAGATGGACGACGGACTTTTCAAAGCAGGTCAAAGCAGTCCAAGTCTATTGTGCTAATTACCCAGCAAAACCACCAGTTCCAGAATTGCTGTGCCTTTTTTCCTCTAACAGAAAGTAAAGAAATCATAAATTTAGTGCATCTAGTAAGAAAAAGTAGAAAGTCCATGAATAAAATTAACAATTGTGAATAAACAATAAAATTGAGAACCTCTTTTGCTTAAAAATCCATAATTAAAATGATCATCATCTCTAACGATCTAAACATCTTTAAAATAAAAAACAGCGCAAAAACCCAATAAAAACATTTACAGTGCAGCTTTGAAGCAAAATATGTCATATTCAGACACAAATCAACCACCACTATATGCCCTTAGACCTTCAAAATCAGGATGTTTACCATTCCAATCACAAGCAGAGGATCTTGACTGAAGTGGTCAGTACTGTTGGGTAATTTATCAATCTTTCCCCAACATGTGATCACGTGTTATCAACGGATTCAACCTTTTCAGTATGCACACTCCTAAATTAAAAGATACTACACATTTTTATGAATGAGGCTGTGGTGAAGGATCATCTGAGGTGCTGATGGAAATGAAAAATGTTCATATTGTGATGTTAATAAAAGTGGAGATGATGTCAAAGATGATTTAAAAAAAATGAAACCGTCGTACAATGATGTGCAGCAGCCACTTGGGTATCAAGAACTTGCATCAACAACATATCGGCATTCAGTTTACTTATACATAATGCAAACAACATGCACATAATTACAGAACCTTAATCTGTAAATATGACTTTTTTTGTATTTGAAAATTGTCTGTCTGTCTGACAGTTTGACAGTAAAAATGTGTCAGGCTGGTCAACAGGTGTCATCTCTATGGCAACCACCATCAACTACACAGTTTTATAGCAAGCCATAAATAGTTGCAGAGAAATTTCTTTTGCAATCAAACAGCCAATCACGCAGGAGCTGGAAACCAAAAGGTTTTGTTGTTTCTTCATCCTCAAGCAGAGGGAACGGTCTGATCACGAGCGGCTTCAAGAGTGGGGCAATCTAAACGTGCTGTAAAAAAGGGAAATGGGAGGAAAAATAGATCAAAAATCTTTTATAAGAACTGCGGAAAAAAAAAAAGATCAACATGTGCATTATAGACGATATCTCCCACCAGCATTATAGAATATTTCATATTCTATATTCATAAAGTCATGAAATTGTTTGCAGACGTGCTTATAATCACCACAAAGCTACTAAGCAATGCAGAAAAACTATGAGAAAGGGTTTCAAAGTAAGTTTAAAAACACCATGAGTGAGACTATAGTTTATTATTTTCAAAATAAAGAATTTATATATATATAACGCGCCCCTCTCTCACTCCGCGGGTGGTTTCTCCTCCAAGCTCGAGTCCTCTACCAGAGGCCTGGGAGCTTGAGGGTCCTGCAGTATCTTAGCTGTTCCTAGCACTGCGCTTTTCTGGACTTAGAGGTCTGAGGTCTTTCCAGGTATCTGTTGTAGCCACTCCTCCAGCTTGGGGGTTACTGCCCCGAGTGCTCCAATTACCACAGGCACCACTGTCACCTTCACTTTCCAGGTGACAGTGGTGGTTCTTCATTCATATATATATATCTATATCTATATATATCTATATCTATATATCTATCTATATATATATATCTATATCTATATATCTATGTCTATATCTATCTATATATCTATATCTATATCTATATCTATCTATATCTATATCTATATCTATATCTATATCTATATATATATATATATATATATATGAAGAAAGAAAGCAACTTAAAGGGCCTTAAGCCTTTCAGAGTAGACTATTTCCATGTATATGATAATAAATTACCTTTGGCACACTAAATAATGAAATATTAGTTCTTTTCACAGTTCATTTTCCTTCTTGGAAGTAAGATGACTCAATCTCTGAGGCACCAGCTTTGGGTCTGTGATGTTGCCGTCCATTTCATGATGCCATTCATGAACATCATGGGCAGTTTGTCTGCATCCCGCCCACCAAAACAAACAACTTCCAAACTTTTCAAAGATGATGTGCGTTTTGTGCATAGGAAATAAAAGCGTTTTTGCCGATCACCGTTAGCTTCATAGAGAAAGTGGGTGTGTTAGCCTGGGGGCGGTGCTGGCAACACAGTCTCTTCCTGGAAGGGGCTGTTCTTCACTTTGTGACATCACATTGTGAGAACCCAGGTTGGGAGGGGCTGATGCCCAAAGAGCAGGTTTTCAGAGGAATAGTCAGAAATCTGTGAATGGATCAAAATTCCGATTTGGAGTTGTTTTTTGTGAGGAATGAACATTACAATGAACATTAAAAGCTCAAAAAGTTGATTTTGCATATTATAGGCCCTTTAAAAGACGCTTTCTGATGTACATGAGGGATTTTTAATAAATTCTATTATGGCTGCAATATCTGGGACATTTTAAAATTCAGAAACTTTTGTGTGATTCTTTGCAGTTGCCCCTGCAGATAAAAGTGGTTTTGGTTCAACTCTTTGTTGTCACAAACATCCTAACATCAGTTTTGGTGGAATTCAGGCAGGAATTTTTGAACGTGTAGGATCTTAAGTCCCCAAATTCGACTTGTCCTCGTGATGCAGATATTTTACAGCTCGGTCGGTGATGCATCTCTTTAAAACTCCAACCACTGCAGTCCCTCTGAATCTACAGTGTTTCTGTAGTATACCTGCATAAAGTCCCAAGAGCCTAAAGCGTGCATGGATTTTTAAACAGTATACAGTACATGCTGCAGCCTCAAGTACAGTAAAAAAAAAAAAAAAACAGAGTGAAATTTCATTGGTACATTTGCAAGTTGTGTCTGAGTGTCATTGCAGAACGCTGTATTGATTTGGTGCGTGTCTGTGCATGGATCCCTGCAGTGGATGGAAGTAGGAAACACAGGATGTTCGCTGAAGCGTGGTTTGTGCATTTCAGCATGTTTATGTTTTATGGGTTGTAGGCCGGCGGAGGAGAGAGGCAGGATCAGTGGTTAACCACAGGGGATGAGGTGTCCATGAGAGCTGTAAAACCCAGCGTAAATGCATCATATGCATGAGCAAGTGACCTTTCATGGGTTTGCATGTTTACAAAGACAAGGGGGAAATGACACATTTGTCAAACGACCTATTTAGCGATTATTTTTAGGATCGTACTTTGATCGTAATAGTGTATAAAAAAAACTATAAAACTTGTTTTTATGTATTTTTTTTATTTTTTTATTTGTATTTTCTATATTTCTGCAGCTCTTGTTTGCTCAGAATATTTCTCTAAAGTGGATCACTTTAGGCTTTCTTGAAGAGGAATTCTGTTAAAAATCTGTTTGAAAAACTTTAAACGAGAAGGAAATTATAAAAAATACACGCAACTGACTATCAGGAAGGAAATATGTAAATGTGCTTTTTAGCAATGGGGACAGATTTCCTTTATTTAAGTCACACTCCAATAAAGATGCAAGATACAAGATAAAGATACAAAATACAAGCAGGTGCAACTCTAAGAAGAGATGTTTAGATGTTAGCACCTGTCCATATTTGTTGCATCAGTAATCTTAGGTTAGGGATAAGCTAGTGGTAGAGTATGTAAACAGAGAGCTCTCGGCATTGGGGAGGGGAAGGGGCACTACGGTGCTTCACGCCAACAGTCCCGCCCAAAACTCATGGGTAAATTTCTAATAAACTATATTACAAAATCAGGCCCCCTAATAAAACAAAACGTCATGCCTCATTGGCAGATTTTTTCTTTGAATAAGCAAAAAATAAATAAATGTTTAAATAAATAAAAAACTACTAATGGGCTAAGAAAAATAGTCTTAACAAGAATTCTATCTTTAAGAAAAAAATTCACTGAGTCACTAAGACATGTTTTCTTTAACCAAGAGCCATTGGCGGGCCAGAAGACTTCAGAAGGGTGGCAAAATAGAACAGCAGAGTGGAAGGTCATTACAAATGAAAAGATAAAATATGTGTTTTATCATTGTTATTGTTATTAGTATTAAAACAGCAGTTCTTTTAGCTTAGATGCTATTTCAAACTCCTAATGAGGAATTCTTAATCTTTGTCAATAGTGATACTAATTTTAGATCAAGAATGGTGGGGGGGGGGGGGTGGGGGGGGGGCAAAGCTTTTTCCTCAGGGGGCAGCAACCCACCCCTTGTCCCCTTGTAGCTCTGCCCCTGCTAAGAATAATTTGCATTGAAATAACTTTATTGATAAGAGTACGTTTCTTGCTAGACAGAAAATAAGGCAATTATTTGTAAAGAAAAAAAAACAAAACAAAAAGGAATCTTTTTCCTTTCTTCTAATAAAATGTTTGCACTCAATTTTTTTTTTTGTGGCCAGAAACGGCATACTTATAATGAAAAGGCAACTGGGAATTTGAAAACAGATTGAAAGATGAGCCAACAAAGCTTTGACTTTGTAAGCTTTCAGAGTCACAACAAGCTATAATACTAATAAAGAATAAAGAAAGTCCAAAGCAGAAGGTCTTCTTTATGGTGTTCTTGAGTTCGGTCATACTGTGTAATTTTCCACTCTATACAAATTTGATTGACTCCTGGAGGGCGGATTCATAATCCAATTTTCTGGAAGGGCTGAAGTTGGAAATATAATGTATGCTTACACGTTTACATCCAAGTTTTCTTAACTAATACAAGGAAAGGTAACGTTTAAAGTTTATGAGCAGTTATAAATATTGTTTTCCCCTCAATTTTGCTGGGCATCAAGGATAAGAACAAATTAAAAATAATTACCCCGCTTCTCGTCGAAGATAAAAACAAGATTAACATGGTCCATTTGATTCTTCTTGCTTGGCTTCAAGGGGAAAAGGACAATGTCTTTGTCCATTTGCAATTTCATGGAGTGTTATGTGTAGGAAATGAAATCATGAAATTGAGCCCTTGTGTTGATGTTGCCGGGCAACAGGACACATCGCTCCTGGAGTGGTCCATCACATCAGCTCCACACGCAACACTTGATGATCGTCTGAGTGGTCCTCCCATGAAAATATGGGCAGCAGAGAGGATGATGGAAGTGTTTTACAAAATGCTGAAGAATTTCTTCAGAAACATCCCAAGCATTAACAAGGTCACTGCAGCAAAGAATACATTTTTTTTAGATGTAATTTAAAAAATATATATTAAGGATGCTCCTTTTTTTAAAATCTAGGAACAGTCTGTTTTTGAAAACTATAATCTTGCTTTTTTTCTTTTTATAATTACATTTTTCTGGAAAAACAAAAACACTTAAACTGTTTCAGTAGTTGTAAACTGCAATGTGAAGGGTTACACCGTGAAGAAGGTCAAGGGTCAGGAGCATCCAAGAAATGTTAACTGGATATTAAAAAAAAACCTCAAAGTATTTGAAAAAAAGGGAAGTTTTTCCTCTTCGATGCAGAATCCTCCACCTAGCATGTAAAGTCCTCATTCTCATCCACAAAGCAACCTGCAAAGTAGTTTAGGTTTGTTCCCTGTGCATGAAAGCGCTGCACAGGCACTCTGAGATGACCTTGAGGTCATGCTGAGACAGATCAGGGTCACAAAAAAAAAAAAAAAAAAAAAAACGGCAGGCAGGCTGCAGATGCAGCAATCATTAGGACGCCTGCAAAACATTTCCCTTAATTTTTCGATAACCCCCTTGACAGGAGGGTTCACAGCAAATTATCTTACCGCCGAAACATGTTGACATGGAATTGCACAGTTATGGGAAAGGCATTTTGTTGAGAGGAAATGCTGTGATGATGGGGGCTGTTATAAAGTCCTGTGATGGTAAACAATTGCAATGCACCATACTGGCTTATGACATGAGAAGCAAAAAAGAAGAAAGAAATAGAATTAGCTGCTTAAATTGTACCCAAAAAAAAAAAAGGAGAAAGATTTTTCCAGTAACTTTGAAAAATTTAAGTCAAAAGCCAAATAATTAGCCATTTTAATCATTTTCTGTATTTTTCCAGCTTTGCTGCTTAAACTCACAAACTAGCTCACAGATAACGTCTCCGCCGACATGAAAGGCAACACATTAGTTGCACAGAGGAGATGACACTCCTGAGGAAAGAAATTGGCTTTGAGTGGAGAAAATAAACAGAAGGTTTGGAGCTGAGTGAAGAATATAGCTCTTTGATGTCACGAATGTCGTCTCCAGATGATGAAAAAGCTCTGGCTACATTTTGAAAATCTGTGAAGATTCTATTTTTTATGATCTAATTCTTGAACTGTAGGAATTACCTCCAATATTATCTTCAAAACTCTCATATTATGGATGATGTCAGCTTCTTCAGTTCAGTTTTTCCTCTAGGCCCCAGCAAGGATCGGTTATCCTTCAGTGGGTTAATGTCACATGTCAGTTAACTCTGTGTCTATTGTTTCACTGACACACATCATTCGTCAAAATTACAGAGTTAACCGTCACTCTCAAAGCTTCTCCTGTCAGGGCGGAGACAGAGGTTGCAACTGATTTGTGACCGTTTTCCACATTTAGATAAAAGAAGGTATTTGTGGGGATCTTAGGTAGGCAAATTCTGCAGCAACCCAGTCAGCAGAGGCTTCAAAGAGTATTTCTGAACATGACTTTTGTCATTTTTTACTTAGAAAAAGAGAACTGGATGTTCCATTAAATGCGCCTGAAGGTCAGACAGTGCGATTCTCGGAAAAACCATTAAATCAAAGCCAAGAAATACCTGATAGCTTCTACAATTGTTCTTTCTCTTCCACATCTTATAGTCATTGGTGGTAAAGGGAAAAAAATACAAAGAACAAAAACATGGCAACATGCTTCATTGATTTGCATCAAAAGAAAACAGTCTTTAAATAGACTAATGAAAGATCTTTTGTAAAAAGTGTTTTGCTCTGGGCTGCACGCCAGGGCCAAATCCCAATCAAAACATGGACACGACCACAACATGACTATAGTCATGAGATGACATTAGAACACCGCCATGACCAAAGCCAACACCACAATCCCAATAAGAAAAGGACTTAATCCTTCAACACCGGAGATGTTGCTGTCGACACCTAAACAACACCTGTCTTTGGAGAGCCTGATGAACATGCTGAACATGTGAATCCAAAGAGGGGGAGTAAATTAGAATGTCATCCAAGTAGACAAACACAAATCGGTTAAGGAAATCTCTCAACACATCATTTACCAGCGCCTGAAATACTGCTGGAGCATTGGTTAGCCCAAACGGCATAACCAGATATTCAAAGTGACCTAAGGGGGGTGTTGAAAGCCGTCTTCCATTCATCCCCCTCCCGAACACGCACAAGGTGATATTCGTTACGGAGGGCTAGTTTGGTAAACACAGAAGCACCTTGGAGATATTCAAAAGAAGAATTTAAGAATGGTAAGGGATATTTGTTCTGGGGCGACAGTGGCTCAGGTGGTTGAGCGGGTCGTCCAATGATCGAAGGGTTGGCGGTTCGATCCCCGCTCCCACCAGCCAAAATGTCGTTGTGTCCTTGGGCAAGACACTTCACCCTCCTTGCCTCCAGTGTGGCTCCACTGGTGTGTGAATGTGCATGTATGATCCCGGTGATGGTCAGAGGGGCCGTAGGCGCGAAATGGCAGCCACGCCTCTGTCAGTCTGCCCCAGGGCAGCTGTGGCTACAACCGTAGCTTACCATCACCAAGTATGAATGAGGAGTGAATGAATAATGGACACAATGTAAGCGCTTTGAGTGTCTTGAAAAGCGCAGATAAATCCAATCCATAAATATTATTAAAAGTAATGTTATTGAGTTGACTGTAATCAATGCAGGGACAAAGAGTTATGTCCTTTTCTACAAAGAAGAAGCCAGCTGCCAGGGGAGAAGAAGATGGTCTGATTATGCCTGCAGCTAAGGACTCCTTGATATATTGTTCCATTGCTTTCAGTTCGGGTTTGGAAAGACTAAAAAGCTGGGAGGAGGGTAGGGTGGCACCCGGGAGAAGATCAATGGAAATATTGTGGAGTCTGTGAGGTGGAAGGGCAAAAGCCTTCTGTTCACAAAAAACAGCCGCAAGGTCATGGTACCTGGGTGGGACGCCAGACATGTCAGGGGGGTCTGGTGGCGAACTAATAGTCTGCCATACTAGTAGTATGGTTCTTGGCTTGGATGGATGACTGAAGAAGAGATGAGCTTGACTTGATGTTCGGATGAACTGCAATGGGTGACCAGGGGTGAAGGTAGAACTGGTGGTAATCCCTGAAGAGGCAGAAATAAAGGCGGATTAGATCTTCTGAAAATACGAGGCACTTAGCATGAAAACTAGACTCAAGACTTGGCTTAAGGAGTCACTACTCAACCACATGAAGCAGATGGACTGATGTTGGCTGAAGGGCGGTGGTTCCTTATAAAGGCTGCAGGCTGAGTAGAAGATGGGTGGCAGGTGTGAGGATGAGCCCAGGATCCTAACAACTTCAGATAAAGATGTAGGGGACCAGCTTAGAAATAACTTTTTTTTTTTTTTTTTTCCTTCAAAAAGAGTAGAGATGCAGTGAAAGAGATACTGTTTCTGAACAACTGTCAATAGGAATAAATGGGAAAAAGTAGAAAAACTAAAGAAAGGCAAACAGAGAGACAGCAATTAAGGTAAGGATAAAAGCTGAAACCACACAAAAGACCAGTTCAGATAGTGAGACATAGTTCGCTCTATTGCCAAAGACACTGAAACTTGGGTCAGAGTGCGTGGATGATTTATATCTTTTGAACATTTGGAGATCATTTTTGGAAATGCCTGTGCTTCATGTCTGTGTATGGATGTGTGTGCAGAGAACATCTCAGGCAAAGGTAAATAACCGCAAAAGCAATTTCACAGCATCTGCGTAGGAGAATGAGGTTGTGCAAAAATCACAGGAGGCACATATAGACAGTGAGATGAGAAACATTTGAAGATTGTTGTATAGTGATAAATATCAACAGAGAAAAAACTCAAAGTAGTTCCATATTCGGGCAAGACCTCCTCTAAAAATTTAAAACACAAGTACTCTGGGGTCAAACTTTATTTTTATCAAGCTTATGTGGGAAATGTGTGCCAACAGTACGCCGATTGTAAAACTGGCTTTTTTTTGCATGAATTAAACAACAGCCACTTTTTTTGAAAAGCAGCAGGAGTTGCTGAGAGTCTGCTATTGATCTATTTTTAGCGATATTCAGATGAGCTACATTTGATTAGTTTCAGTTGAAACAGAGAATACTTCTGTCAGTACAAAGAAAGGGTGGAATATGACAAAATAGATGATATATTAGAATGAATGCAAACAAATTAAGTCATTAATTGAAGGAATTTGATATTTGGCTAGGATCGGAGTTAGCAACCCCTATGAATGATGAATTATGAAAACATGTCCTTTTGTCTGCACTTTACATCCAACCTCTATGGACTACATTGATTAAATCCTTAAACAGACTTTAATTATTCTTCAGGTCTTCTTCAAACTCATCTCAACCAATGCCTGGAGGAAAAGAAGACTCGCCTAAGGGCTTCTTTGGCTCAATGACTAATAACTCATATTTGCACAGAATATATGGAGATGAATGAAAAAAATATATATGAAAAAATAAGACAGCAGGTGTCTTAACCAGTGGACCAGTGACTGTTATATCCCATGAGCACCCGAGACAAAAAGAGAAAGATAGAAAGAAAGAACATAATAAAGCAAATATTTCTTTTTCCAACATAACTGATGCTCCAAGGGGGAGTGATATAAAATATTGACAGCCAGAAATGTCCAATTCTTGAAATAGTTAAGGGGATTGAGAGAAAAGACCTGAGTTTGTCATTCATCTGTCCTCTCCTTGGAAATGATTTCCTTAAGCAGGTTTTTTTTTTTTTATTTTAAACTCGGATTTTATTAGATATTAGAATTTGAAATCAAATGAAACTTTACACTTTCGTCCACTTACAAGCTTTCAATTTCTTTGCTCTGGTTTTGAATTTTTTATTTATTAATGTATTAACGTCACTCCTTTTTGTATTGCTGATTTGTTTAGAACATTTCAAGGTTGCTGGTTCCCTTTAGATGAAGGATGGCAAAAGAAATCTATGCCAATTTTCATGACCTACATTTACTGTTTGTACTCCTCAGCCAGCAGTCTTCTTCACTTCACTTCATCACAAGTTGTAGGCATCATAAAAACCGCTTCAACCTGCCTGCATTCTCAATTGTCCTTAATTATCAGCTTTAAAACTACTTAGATATCTGTGATGCATTACAGAACATAGTAGTCTGGTGTTTGGCACAACCATGAACCTCCCTGTGAATTAAAAGAAAAAATGTAATGGCTGTGATCAATACATACATTTTTGATACATTTTTTTGTTGATTTAACTTAACTTAAATAAATAAATAAATAGGTAAGCTGACAAAAGAGATACTTTTAGAGTCCATGTACAATAAATTGTTCACAAACTCCTTTATCAATGTTGTTCTTGAATGTAACAGTTATGGGTTTGCTCTTAAAAAGGAATTGACAGAAAATATCAAAATACTTCTGACTTTCTAAACATCAAAGACATTTATTTTACCTTTTATTGCACATCGTCTTCAAGTTCTGTGTAAACCGGTGAATGACAAATTTCATACAGGACTAATGGCAAAGATGAAATTTACAATTATTGTGTCCCAATTGTCATCTAAATAAAACTATAACGGAAAATTCTTTCAAACTTTCACTGGATATGGAAATATGGATTCATGCAAAGAAAAGTGGGCAACAAGACAGAGCCCTGGATATGACAATAAAAAAATAAAAAATAAAAAAATTTGTTCACTCAAATTCATAATTGGTGGCCACAGAGAAGTATTTTCTGTAATCAACTTAGCATTTAGTCCGCACTAATTAGTCATTTTAAAGTGCGCAAGTTAGCAATTTTTGTGCACAAAGTAGTATTTATTGCACTTAATTTAGTAGTAGGAACTGATTAAAAACACTAGTTAGTGTTACAGTTAAAAATGCTCAATTTGTGCGCACAAGTCAGCAATTTGTGTGCACAAATTAGCAATGTGTGCGGAAGTAATTTGCATTATTGCAAATTAGTAAATTTTTGTACACAAGTTAGTAGTAGGTGGTGATGATACCAAAATGCTAATTACTGCCTATAAAAGGCTAATTAACTGCTAATTTGTGCACACAAAATGCGAACTTGTGGCCATTAAAGCTCACACTGTTACTTTAAAGCCTCCAATGGTTTTAGTAATGCTCCCATTTCTCATTTTGAAAAAAAAGAAAAAAAAAAGGAAGCTTTTTTTTTAAACGCAAGAAAATGCATTCTTTTAAAATATAAAGTGGATTGGAAGCAAAGAAAAGAGGAAAATAGCAGCAGAATAGGGTTGACTTTTTCATAAAAATGATTCAGGTTCAATTTCCACATCAAGACACTCATTCTGAAACAGTTGTGAGGCTCATTTTTCTGCATTAGAGGACACAGTGGCTTAGCAAAGATTAGATGGTAAGCACAAAAACATCCCAAAAAAGCTGAGCTCCAGCATCTAATAGAAATAATGGGTCAATTACAAAGTTTTTTATTTATTTATTTATTTATTTATTTAAACAAAGGTCTCTTTGACATATTTTGACTTGAAGCTGGCTTTTTTGTGTGCAAAGTGGATTGCTGTCAAAGAAAAGCTCACTTTAGTTATACTGGGTACAGTACATTAATACATTTTGTTCTTGTAAAGAAAGTTTTTTAATGCAAGAATTTATTAGAATTTTTTTTTATATCCAGAGTCAGAATTCTGTGAGACATGCCTAAAAGCTCTGTATCTTAATGTCTAGTGTATTTTCTGAACTTAAACACATGTAACCCTTGTGCTGTCCTAGGCACTTTAACATTGGGAGTTGGGTCATCTAGACCCTACTAGACAGTGCTCTGAACCTTTTTTCTTCAACGATTTGTGATCTTCACTGGTGTCCATGGATCTAGCCACAGGGGTTGCAAGCCAGTAACTTCTGTGCCGGTCCCAAGCCCGGATAAATAGAGAGGGTTGCGTCAGGAAGGGCATCCGGCGTAAAAAATTGCCAAAATAACCATGCGAATCATCCACAACACTTTAGACATACCGGATCGGTCGAGGCCCGGGTTAACAACGACCGCCACCGATGCTGTTAACCTACAGGGTGTCGGTGGAAATTTGACTACTGTTGGTGGAAGAAAGAGGGGAGGCAGAAGGGTCCGTGGCCAGAGAGAGAAGGGAAAAGGCAGGAACATAGGTTTGAGAATAGGGACTCTTAACGTTGGCACAATGACAGGGAAAGGCAGAGAGCTGGCAGACATGATGGAGAGAAGGAAGGTAGATGTACTGTGTGTGCAGGAGACAAGGTGGAAGGGCAGCAAGGCACGTAGTATTGGAGGAGGATACAAACTGTTCTATCATGGTGTTGATAGGAAGAGAAACGGGGTAGGAGTGATTCTGAAGGGGGACTTTGTGAACAGTGTTCTAGAGGTGAAAAGAGTCTCAGACAGGATGATGAGCCTAAAGTTAGAAATTGAAGGGGTGATGGTGAATGTAGTCAGTGGGTATGCGCCACAGGTTGGCTGTGAGTTAGAAGTGAAGGAGAGATTCTGGAGTGAGTTGGATGAGGTCATAGAGAGTTTTCCCAGAGGAGAGAGAGTTGTTATTGGAGCAGACTTTAATGGGCATGTTGGTGAGGGCAATAGAGGTGATGAGGAGGTGATGGGCAGGTTTGGTGTGAAGGAAAGGAATCTGGAGGGACAGATGGTGGTGGACTTTGCGAAGAGGATGGAAATGGCTGTAGTCAACACTTACTTCCAGAAGAGAGAGGAACATAGAGTGACATACAGAAGTGGAGGTAGGAGTACTCAGGTGGACTACATCCTATGTAGACGAGGTCATTTGAGAGAGGTTAATGACTGCAAAGTGGTGGTAGGAGAGAGTGTAGCCAGACAGCACCGCATGGTGGTGTGTAAGATGACTCTGGAGGTCAGGAAGAAGAAGAGATGGAAAACAGAAAAGAAGACCAAGTGGTGGAAGCTACAGAATGAAGAAACTTGTGAGGAATTTAGGCAGAAGTTGAGGCAGGTCCTGGGTGGTCAGGATGAGCTTCCAGAGGACTGGGAAACTACAGCAGAAATTATCAGGGAAACGGGTAGGAAGGTGCTAGGTGTGTCATCTGGAAAGAGGAAAGACGGTAAAGAGACTTGGTGGTGGAATGAGGAAGTACAGGAATGCGTCCAGAGGAAGAGGTTGGCTAAAAGGAAGTGGGATGTAGAAAGGACTGAGGAAGGTAGACAGGAGTACAAGGAAGCGCAGCGTAGAGTGAAGAGAGAGGTGGCAAAGGCCAAACAGAAAGCTTACGATGAGCTTTATGACAGGTTAGACACAAAGGAAGGAGAGAAGGACTTGTACAGGCTAGCCAGACAGAGAGACAGAGATGGGAAGGACGTGCAACAGATAAGGGTGATTAAGGACAGAGAGGGAAAGGTGCTAACAACCCAAGAGAGTGTACAGAAAAGATGGAAGGAGTATTTTGAGGAGCTGATGAACGAGGAAAATGACAGGGAAATAAGGGAGGAAGATGTGGTTGTTGTGGAGCAGGAAGTAGCAGAGATTGGAAAGGATGAGGTTAGGAAGGCTCTGAAAAGGATGAAGAGCGGAAAGGCCGTTGGTCCTGATGACGTACCTGTGGAGGTATGGAAGTGCCTAGGAGAGACAGCAGTGGAATTTCTAACAAGGTTGTTCAATAGGATTTTAGAGTGAGAAGATGCCTGAGGAATGGAGGAGAAGCGTTCTGGTCCCGATCTTTAAGAACAAGGGTGACACGCAGAACTGCAGCAACTATAGAGGAATAAAGTTGATGAGCCACACAATGAAGCTGTGGGAAAGAGTAGTGGAAGCCAGGCTTAGGAAGAAGGTGGAGATTTGTGAGCAGCAGTATGGTTTCATGCCCCGTAAGAGCACCACTGATGCCATTTTTGCTTTGAGAATGTTGATGGAAAAGTACAGAGAAGGTCAGAAGGAGCTGCATTGTGTGTTCGTAGATTTAGAGAAGGCGTATGACAGGGTGCCTAGGGAGGAGCTGTGGTACTGTATGAGGTCGTCTGGAGTGGCAGAGAAGTATGTCAGAGTAGTTCAGGACATGTATGAGAGAAGTATGACGGTGGTGAGATGTGCTGTAGGTCAGACAGAGGAGTTCAAGGTGGAGGTGGGACTACACCAAGGATCAGCTTTGAGTCCTTTTTTGTTTGCTATGCTGATGGACAGGCTGACAGACGAGGTAAGACAGGAATCTCCCTGGACAATGATGTTTGCGGATGACATTGTAATTTGCAGTGAGAGTAGAGAGCAGGTGGAGGAACAGCTAGAGAGGTGGAGGTTTGCTCTGGAAAGAAGAGGCATGAAGGTCAGTCGTAGTAAGACAGAATACATGTGTCTGAACGAGAGGGATCAAGGTAGAAGCGTTAGGTTACAGGGGACTGAGGTGAAGAAGGTGCAGGAGTTTAAGTACTTGGGGTCAACAGTTCAGTGTGATGGGGATTGTGGAAAAGAGGTGAAGAGGCGAGTGCAGGCAGGTTGGAGCGGTTGGAGGAAAGTGTCAGGAGTGTTGTGTGACAGAAGAGTGCCAGCAAGACTCAAAGGAAAGGTGTACAAGACAGTGGTGAGACCAGCTCTGCTCTATGGGTTAGAGACGGTAGCAGTGAGACAGAGACAAGAGGCTGAGATGGAGGTAGCAGAGATGAAGATGTTGAGGTTCTCCTTAGGAGTGACCAGGTTAGACAGGATAAGGAACGAGTACATCAGAGGGACGGCTCATGTTGCCTGTGTTAGCGACAAAGTCAGAGAAGCCAGACTGAGATGGTTTGGACATGTTCAGAGGAGGGATAGTGGATATATTGGTAGAAGGATGTTGGAGATGGAGCTGCCTGGCAGGAGGGCAAGAGGACGGCCAAAGAGGAGATATATGGATGTCTTAACAGAGGACATGAAGTTGGCTAATGTTAGGGTAGAAGATGTCCATGATAGAGTGAAGTGGAAAACGATGATTCGCTGTGGCGACCCCTGATGGGAAAAGCCGAAAGAGAAAAAAGACTGGTGTCCATGGATTACATGAAATCTTTCCACCTTTATCCACCTTTGTCCTGGTAGGGAGAACACGTCAATGTGAGGGTGGGGTCATCTAAGATAGCACAAGGGGTAACTTAGCAGGTAGCTCACACCAGGTGCTGTCTGGTTAAAAGTCTCACCTCGCAGGCCCTGGTTCAAACCTGGCTGTGCCTTGTGTGGAGTTTGCATGTTCTCGCTGTGCAGAATTTTGTATCTAACACATTTTCTGTTGTTAAATTACGTGAATGTCAATCTCTTAAACTGTCAATCTTTTTTTTTTTTGCTCCCATTTACCCCATTTACTAATTTTAGGGAAAAGTTGTGGTTAAAAAAGTGGACTTGAAATCACTGGGAAACAAATCTGTCAAAACTATAAAAAGTTTATATTTTTAATATTCACCTGTGTGTTGTTTTTAACAAAAGTAGCTTCAATGTTTTTCTGTAATAAATCCTGAGTCTGAGAAACAACAGCCCAAAGATTTAACTTAATATTCCCCACAAAACATTGTGGTTGAGAAATGACGTTTGTGCTCTTTCACTGCATTGTAATATTTACCAGAAGGACTTATGTTAATTCCCGGAAAGCAAAGTCCTCTCCTCGTTTCATCTTTTTTTAATCAAAGAGGTATGTTATATTTGAATTTGTGAATTTTAAAAGATGTAAATAATTAAAATAGAGAAAAGTGATGACAAATTAAACAAAAAAATCTTTTTGGCAGAGCTTTTTTGTGATTTATTTTTAACAGTGTGTAGGGGCTTCCTCTCTGCCTTCGTTTAAGAGTCATTCATGAGAAGCACAATTGCTTATTGTTGTATAAAGAAAACATTTTGTCTGCAGCTTTAGAAAGCAAAGACTGAAGGTTTTAATCCTGAATTCATTGCTCCGATATGACAGTCGGACTGTTTTTGTCGTTTTCAACTGAAAAACGTAAACAGCGAATGGATCGAAAATACCGCTTTGGTGTTGTTTTTGGTGAGGAATTAACATTTTAATACAAAGACACTTATAAGCTCAAATTACATATAATAAAATAAATACAATGTCTCTTTCCCTTTAGTTTCTCTAAGAGACTGAAAGAACCTTCACAGAACTTTCAGCTGACAAGAAGCCAAGTGTTTGCTGAGATTCAGCCATCTTCATAATCCGAGAGAATTCTGCCAGCTTAATGTTCAGTAAACTCTAGTCAAGAAAACCACATTGATGGATTACAAGCCGAATGAGTCGTGGTTTGCTTCTTTAATGGAAGGGTAGTTGTAATACAGTTGTAACTGTGTTTTATTCAAAGCCTCTCTGGGTGTCTTGGCGGTCAGGGCTGGCAGGAGGGGATTTTCTCTTCCTCCTTCCAGAAAATGAAATGAGTGCAGCAGCAGATGATGAACAGGCCAACATGATGGATGAGGGCCGGAGGAGGATCTTTCAATCAATCTGTCATCTGCAGTTCCTGTCTCATCTGTGGGAAACAGGACTGATATCATGGTCGATGCTGCAGGGCTTCTGTCACTCAGACGTGTGTGCGTGGGTACATTTGTATTTGTGTAATTATTTGGTCACGCAGACAAGCATACTGCAAAAAAAGTTGAGATGGAAAAATGCCTTGTTTTTGATGATTTTGTTTTTTTTTTGGGGGGGAATCTGAGTGTAAGTATTTTTACAGAGATGGCAAATTGGTTAGTCTCTTTGCAGGCTGAATTGTGTTCATTAATATTTATTTATATATTATGGAGTTCCTCTTTTACATTTTTCTGTTTTTTTTCATTTTCTTTCACGTATTCTCATATTTATACATTTTTTTACTTTAACTAACACATTTTAAACTGTTATTTTTTAACCTTTTAAACTCCAGATTCACTTCATTTGTGAGAAACAGAATGTAAAAAAAGAATCCAAAAGATCAAATTGTATCAATTTTAAATAATCTATTTGTACGATCGGCAATATAAGTTTTTATTGCTTTCAAACAAGCAAAATTATGGCCCTCATCGACATGCCACTACTTCTTAAAGAAGCTCTTTGATCTTCCACTCCTTTTCAGAGGCCAGAAGTGGGCCAGTTCATCACCCAGGCTGAAGTCACAGAGGTGGTCAAAATGCTCCCTGGTGGCAACAAATCAGGAGGCGTCAGTGGCGAACCAGGAACAATCATTATGGGGGGGTGTGAGGGGGCCAGAAGTCTTTGGAATGGTGGCATAAGAGAACAGCATTTAAAAAAATGCGTAGACTAGATTTTATTTTAAAAATAGTGATTTATTTTGTTATTTTTGCAATGCTTAAAGAATCTTGATGACTTCTTAATATTTGTCAATAAGGATACTAATATTGACCCCAAAATTGGGGGCAAGTGTGTGGTAGCGGTAGTGGGGGGGGGGCTGCCTCCTCTTGCCTCCCTGTAGCTCCACCCCTGGTGATGAGCTTTTGTTGTATCATTGGGCGGTCTGGGACGTTACCTTAACCCTTGTGCTATCTTAGATGACCCCACCCTTACATTGACGTGCTCTCCCTACCATGACAAAGGTGGATAAAGGTGGAAAGATTTCATGTAATCCATGGACACCAGTGAAGATCACAAATCATTGAAGAAAAAAGGTTCTGCGCACTGTCTAGTGGGTCTAGATGACCCAACTCCAAATCTTAAAGTGCCTAGGATAGCACAAGGGTTGACTGGCAAACTCAGACGGTGTTCCCCATTTTCAAGAGGGGGGAATCGGAAGGTGTCCTCCAGCTATGGGGGGGAAAAATCACACTTCTCAGCCTTCATGGAAAAGTCTGCTACAAGAAACTGGTGAGGAGTGTGTCCAATATTAGAACCTCTGATACAGGAGACACAGTGGGTTTTTCATCCTTTTTATCAGCTGTACATCTGAAGATGGTAACATGCAGGGGGGGGTTGAACTGTACAGGTTTGGGGTGTCCGGGAGGGTTGCAGAGAGTGGGTCTTGCCTTAAGGTTTATATGTCTGCCACAAGGGAAGCCTTAAAAATGGAACGTACGATTGTCGTGAGTGTGAGAATTGTATTGTGAATTATTTGTAAGGCTAATCTAAGTTCTGCAAACTTATGACATAAGGGTGCCACTATTAAACGGTCCCCTTACAGTACATTTCACTCTAGTTGCTAGTAAAACGCAAAATATGCCCCCTTACTGACCTTGCACAAATGTTACATGCACTAGGTGTGCAGGTGACACACATGGCACCCATAGGCCACCTGGAGGATGCCCATGGACACCATACTCTGTCTAATTTTCTCATTTTTAATCTAGACTGCACACTTATCACGTGAATAGCACTAAGAGATTTGAAAAGTCCCAAAAACCCTCACGTGTTGATCTGTCGCTCGCAGCATGTCATGTGCGGGGGTGGCTTGAGAGCCGGTAGGACCCAGAATGCAGAGGCGGAGGCACACGGTTCAAGGGCAAGGGGTTTAATGCGAACAAACAAAAGGCGCTGCAGAGCAGGATGACAAAAACAAACCAAAACTCACTGTGGCGTGGCGAGGGACAAGAAACGAGGAACATGGCATGACATGAACACCAGACAGGGATAATGGACCAACACAGGAGGAAGGCAGAGACAAGACTTATATACAGACAGGGCAGACAAGACACAGGTGAACATGATCAGGACAGATGGGGACCAAAGGAAGTAAAACTCAAGACATGACAAGACAGGAAACCTTTCAAAATAAAACAGGAAACAGAACCAAACAAGACAGGACAAGAACTAAAGTGAAAAACAAGACACAACAAACTGAAACCATGACACAGCATGCCCGTAGTATAAATGTACATGGACTTTTTGCTCTATGGGCTATCCGAGCGGTCTAAGACCTTGGTCACCTGCATGCCCCTTACAGGTTTATCCATTTGTCACCCACAGACAGCCTGTATTTAGCTGTTAGGGCAGTTGTGACTGAGGCTTTAGTGCTTGGGGATTCAAGGGAGTTCATCCATCCAATCCATATATGCGTTGTGCATTTGGAGAAAGTATTCGATTGTGTTCTGGGAACATGGGGTCCGGGGGACCCCTTCTAAGGACTGTCCTGTTTTTACCCTGCATCTTCTGCTTTATGGAAGCAAATAGTGATGATGAGGATGAGTAACGCCCTTGGTGATGAGGGTGCTTTTCCTAATCACTGATTGCCTGTCCAGTTCACTAATGGGCTCTGAGGTTTTTGGGTGATTTTGGTGAAAACCATCTGCAAGGTCATCCTGGAAAATGCTCTGGAAAGTAGCAAAGAGTATCAGAATAGATTTGGAAAAGAATTGGATGAACCATCTCCCTGTCACAGTCATTTCTCTGAAGAGCCAAGAAGACAATTATGAGATGAACAAAAGCACAAAACACCTTAAATCATTTCTTATTTCTTCTGAGCTCAGATCTGTACAGAAGGCATGACAGTTTGCACTTTTAATGAAGGCTGTTTTTAGTAAATATAGGTGAGAAATATGATTTATCTTTATCTTTAAATAGTTTGTCAGGACACAACACGTTATAATCAATAACGTCTGATGATATAGGTTACAGTTGGTTCTTATCAAGTTACCGTTTTGGGCGTTTTAAATCTTTAGGTGATGCACAAACAATTTAACAGTAAGAAATTTAAAAAAGAAAAAAAAATGAAACTGTTTATTATTTGGAATATAGATGTTTTTAAACTCCTTGATGAAATCCACTAAAAAATGTGTAATTTAATCTTTTATATGAGATATAGTTACCGTCATTTTTGATACTTTGTGTGATTTAGTAAGTCCTTTCTCACAATTATAATAGTTTAAGATGCAAAGATTTTGACATAAGTGTTCAGGAAAAAAAGCACCTTATTTAACCAATGTCTCGAATACGATCCACACATTTTTAACATGTTGTAACTGTATTAACAATAATTTTAATTATCAACAGATTTAGCCTTCTTTCAATATACCAAGGAGTCAATAAAAAACAAAAGGAATAACAATAGATGAGTAATTCTTGCCATAAAGTTCTAAAAAAAATTAACAAAACCTTTCCCGACAAATAGAATTTCATGGAAGCAGCCAGTTTTAAATAAGCCCTTCACTCCCCCTAGTGGAAGGATGATGAACTACGGGGAGAAAACCTGCAACTATTTGATAATGAGACAGAGATCTCAAAATATATATATATTAAAATATAATACAAATAGTTATATAGAGTTAAAAATGTAGCAGAGGTCTACTTTAGAGTTATAGGGGTTTTCTTTTTATTTGATTTATCTATGTCAATTGTCGGTGGACATTTACTAAAAGGTAGCAAAACTAACCACATTTTGTTGAATTTTGTGTTTTCTTCACAGCTGGAAGGCCCAGGACTGAATTATAGCTGTGCTTTTAGGGTTTTCTGGCTTCTCTCCAGTCTGAGAAATATTTTTGACGGTTTGGGTGTTGTTTCCAATTAGATATGACATTTAGGCAATCTTAAATTTCAATTTGTATTCATCCCATAGCATTCATAACACACTTTAATCAAATACAATACACAAAATTATTATATAAAATAGGGTTTCAACCAATTTAGTCCAGAGAGCTACAGCCATCCCTTGTTTTATTTTACTGACATAATAATCCAAACAGTCTTTTTTCTCCTGGGACAAAAATTAATATCTAAAGCAGCAACTGACTTATGCAGCTTGATGCCAGTAATTAGCAGCTCAGAGAGCTCCCCTTCTCCCTCTGCTGCGCAGCACACAATCCTATTCCAGGCAAACAGAAGACTGAATGTGCTTCCAGGTCAAGTGAAGCAGATGGTGCTTGTATGAATTCCTTGTATTCTTGAGCAAACAACTCACATTGTCATGCCACTGTTTCAGGGGGATTTCGCATCAGTGGGCACCATTTCTTTTATTCACTATTTCTTCCTGAAGATCTTTCCAGAAACTACTGCTACAGCCAAAAAAAAAAAAGTACTCAACCCCACCTTACTGTACATCTCCGTGTGATCTGAATAATTAAACCAGTTTGAGGAGAGCGAAACCTCATGGCTGCGGCTTTAAATATTTACAAGGTGATTTTGAAACGCCTGCTGGCTTACCTGAGTGCACGCATTTTACATCCTCTCACCTCTCTGTGGTTGTGGTATCTCGCTTCATCCTGTCCACATGTGCAGATTCATTCATTCATTCATTCATTCAACAAAAACAACAGATTGTACACAAGATCTTATGTCTGGGAAATTAATTAAAGGCAACGGAAAATTCAAAATTAATTTTTGTGCATCTTTTACATACGTACTGCATCTAAACATGCTTGTACATGAAAACGTGGGTACCTGCAATTAAGCAGGCTCATTTTCTTTAGTTTTGGAGCAATTCTGTTCTTACAGTGATCGATTACCTTTGTTAGTTGTGACTTTTTAACGATGTGATAAAAACAAGCTTGATCAAAAATATAACGTTTTCCAAAGTTGGACAGTCTTTTGTGGTTCTTAAGATGAAAAAACTTTTTTTAATGTAAAGCACTTTGGGCTATACATGTATGAAAAGTGCCTTATAAATAAAGTTGGGTTTGATATGATAAAAAAATTGTAGAAAAATGGACTTGACTGACTGTTTTCTTTTTCTTTCTTTGGTTTACTGACTTATCTACTGACTTATTTAATGTGAATAAAAGGGAGACCACCCATACGTCACTACCAAACCCGTGTCCCTGATTGGTCGAAAGTTGAACTGGTTTAACTTTAACGCGCCCTCAATGGACTTGACAACAGACTTTCTATTAGCAATGGTCGCTTGCAGCACGCGTGTGAACAAAGCTTTAAAGAGTTTGACAGTTTTTGTGTGTGTGTGTGTGCGTGTACTTTTGCTTTTAGTTGAAAGCTGAAAGCACTTTGTGTTATGTATGGGAAAGGAAAAATAGCTTATAAATAAAGTTTGATTTGACTTTCTATTTTTGCTTTACCCTCTTAATCTTCTGACTTTGCATTTAGCTTTTATATTTTTATAGATTTTTTGCAGCTAAAACAAATTAAGTTTCTTTAAGGCCATCTTAATTACTTATAGCAGACATTGTTCTAATAAAAAAAAACTCTTAAGGTATATGAACAGGGTACACCTAAATATGTGTCCGCAAGCAATGCATGCTGGGGCATCGGATGCTTAAATTGTCTGTTTTTGTATTTCAAGATTCATGAAGCTGCTGTTTGAGTGGAAACTGACTTTGGAGAATATCCACCATGCTTTGTTGCTATTAAAGTGCAAAACTAAACACGTGAAGTTTTTGCCTTTTTTTACTCACGTTCCTCACATTTTCTACCCAGAATTTGATGGTCTTAAGTCAAAGTGACCTGAAACTGCTGTTTTAAACACTGCATCCCATTCAAAATTGTTTAAAACTTAAAGATTTGACGTTAATAGCTGAGAAAATTGTCTCATTTTCCCTTTTTTTGGCATTTTATCATGGAAGGGCTTCTGTTTCGACAAACTTTTTTGACTCCTGTCTACAGAGAGCAATTCCAGCAATTTCTCTGATGACAAGTGTTCAGGTGTCGAGGTGACTCTCATAAATATGATCTCTATTTCCTCTGCAGCAATAAATGAATCACAAACTGCTTACAGGATTTTAAGCTCATTATCGAGAAGCAAATTGAGCGCAGGGACGTGGGATTTGTTGTATATTTTTCTTGAAGATTTATTTCTGACATCAAATTAGTGAGTTGAAAAGCTATATGTACTGTATTTTTTTTTTTTTTTTTTAAAACAGCCCCACTCTTAACACCACAAGCCCAATTTAGGATATGTTTCCACAGGAACTAAAACTCATTTCTCCCATTCTGAACCTGGAAAATCAGTTCTGAAAGTCGGAATTCTGTGAGGGAAGCTTTAATGGAGAAAGGTTGAGACATTTTAGATACACTCAAAGATTTTGAGGAACTTAGTTTCAAACATTAAGCATGAAAGATATTTTTGATAGCATTTCTGTGCTTATGTCGCTGATTTAATGGTGTTTTAATATTCTTGTGGCATAATTCTGACAATGGAGAACATAAATTAAGCTTAAAATGTCACGTTTGAGTATTTCTTGGCCTGAAAAAAAGTCTCAACTCAGCAGCAAAGATGAGACTTGGAGCGCTGCTGGGGTGCAAACCAGGGAGCAGCATCGATTAACAACATTATCACCTGCCGAGTGTCCGCAGTGCAAACACATCGACACGTGCAGAAATCCAAGGTTATTGCAGGATTCCTGCAGTGCCGCACTCTCGAGTACACAATGAATTTTTCAAGGCCATGGATTTCCTTTTGGAAACAAGAATATTTGGTGTTTTTTACGCTGAACATGTGCTGCTGAGTTACTCACACATGTTCAGTAAAAAGTGAGCTTGAATCTAATCTAAACTCCTGTATAGCCGACTACACACAAATCGGGATATTTTTTCCTCACTAATTGGGGGATACTGAACAAAAATTGTAAAAAGGACTCAGTTTTGTTTGTTAAAACAAAAGAACTTCTATTTTTTATTAATAAGTTGAAACGAGGGGATTTGTCAGAGTTCAAATGCAAAGATGACCAAAGTGATTCAGTTCTAGTGGAAGAGGATAAAAAACGAAGATGGACGGCAGATCACAGCAAGACAAAAAACTAATTTTAAACTAAGCAGATATGCTGAATATATTGGTACAACATTCTTAATTGGATTCACACCAAAAAGTATACATTTGAAATGGACGATAAGGTGCATAGTGGTGTATTGGTTAGCAGTTTATCTAGCTCCTTTTCGCATTACATCTTCTTTCAAAATCAGCACAGTTGAGTTTTTTTGTCTCATTAGGAGCTAATCTCTAGAACTAAGGAAGCTCTTATTAGTATGAGTCAACATTCTTTTGCTCCAAACTCTTGACAACAGAAAAACTTGATTTAAGACTCAAAAAAATTCAAATTGCACTGTCAATTTTGGTTCGTCAAATTCATGGTTTTACTTAATTCTAGGTTTTATGAGGATTTATTAAGATGGGCCAAGACGGTATTCTTATTTTGGTCACATTGGCGTTTGAAATAACTCTTTTTGTTACAAAATTCAATTTCTCTGATATTTTTTATTCCACCCATAGGGAAACCTTACCATCTGCAATTATTCTGGCTATAATATTGAACATGTCTGCATGGAACTGCTAAGATGCCGTTCTGCACACACTCAGGGTTGGATGGATGACAGCAAACCTTCCCGTCCTCTCTACATCATGCCCTGTAGCTCAAATTTATTCATAAAGTATTGAACAGGCTGGGGAACTCTTCGGGCTTGTTTATCATCAGCTTGATCGAATGGGTCGGCTGTTCTTCTCGTGGAAGCTGCATAACCAGCTCATTCATCTCATATCCAGAAAAGCGTCCCTCAAGCTAATCTGCTTTGTATTAGGAGCCTCAGTGTTTTCCCACACGTGGGCTGTGCTGTGGGTTGCTGTGGCACCTGAGCCAGAAGGCAGAGCGAGACGGTTGATTAATGCTGGCAGGACAGAGTTGACGTATGATAAACAAACTGGATGCCCAGTTGCTGTTTGAGGGCGTGCTGAGGGCCTCCTGCCATCTGTTGTGGAAACAACTTTCCTGCCGGATGTCTGACAATGACAGCGAGCAGAACCGCTTGATTTGGAAATCAATGTGAGGAAATCTGGTGCGTTTTCAACCGTGCACGATCATGATCTTGGTCGTCTGCTGTAAATATCTTTAAAAATGTGAGAGCAATGTAACCCGTTCACGTCACTGCTTTAAAACATACCATTGAATACTGGACCCCACTTTATTCAGCGTCACCTTAATGAAAAAACAAACATTAAAGACTTTTTTTTTTTTAATAACTGGAAATAAAGACAGGCATGAAGGGGGTAAACATGGACAATTGGAGCATGAATGGTGAACACTCATGTCTGTCATTTATGGCCCAAAAGACTGCAGATTTAGAAGAAAATGAATGTTGTCAGACATCACCCTCTGCTGGATTTAAGAGCCCTGGACGTGACATTCCCTCAAATTAAAAAGGGGCTATATCCTGCTATTCTCAAGCCTTTTATAGTAAACAATACCCATACATAAAATAATATATTACCTTTGGCACACTAAAGAACAATTTAAAACAATTTGTTTTTTTCCTGAGCCCTTTTCGAAACAGGAAGTGAGACGACTCAATCTCTGAAGCGCCACCTTTCGCTCCGTGTGGGTGCCGCCCATTTCATGATGTCATCCTAGAGCTGGCTTTTGCAGCACGTCTGCGTTTCGCCCACAACATCGGAACTTTTGCAAACATGGATGTGCATCTTGTGCATATGAAAGGAAAGCGTTTTTGCCAAACACCGCCATCTCCGCTGAGAAAGTGTGTGTGTGTGTGTGTGTGTGTGTTAGTCTGGGGCCGGTGCTGGCAGTGCAAACTCTTCCTGAAGGGGCTACTCTCACTGGTCTAAGTCACAATGTGAGAGGAATGTTAGAGAACTACTCATGAAATGCCTGAGCAGATCAAAATACCACTTTGGTATTATTTGTGAGGCATGAACATTATAATACATTTAAAAGCTCAAAAAACTGATTTTGCATGATATAGGCCCCTCTAATAATTTGTGTTCACTATTTAGCATTTTGTGTGCTCAAATTAGTATTTTATTGCTCTCAAATTAGCATTTTGTGCTCACAAATTAGTTTCTTGGGGCCACAAATAAGTAGTAGAAACTTATAAAAATACTAATTTGTGTCAAATATGCAATTTTGTACCCACAAAATACTAATGTGTGCACAAAGTAGTAATTTGAGCCCAGCAAATATAAATATGTCTAAAAAAAAACCAAATTAAAATTTTCTTTGTGGCCACAAAATACTAATTTGTTCTTACAAAATGCTCATTTGTGTCAATAGAATACTAATACGTGGTTACAAAATAGTAATTTTTGCACACTAATTGCAAAGAAAAACCTAATTTGTGGCCAGGAAACTGTACTAATTTTTTTGTACAAAATACTCATTTGTAGTCAAATATCTCATTTGTGGGAACAGTTTTCTTTTTGTCACTTCCTTGGCTCCATAGAATTTGCAGCAATAGCCGTGTTCCTGCTGGATATTCACAATTTTACGGTGAAAGCCATCAAACGTGTAGTTAAATAAAGATAACAAATAACACTCAAAAGATTTGAGGAATATTAGGAAAGAGCATCATTAATACCTGTGCTTTGGCGAAAGACATGAGACGCTCCAACCCGACTATTGCAGATAAATAACCTCACACTTATACCTTCAATGTGGCTCAATTTAGGCATTGCATTCTGGGAAAAATCCTTAAGCTGGAGACCAAATTCGGGGAAAAGCATTTCCTTTGAACTCCAGTCTTAGTTGCATTTTATTCTTATCTAATCCACATGATTAAAGAATCAACAAGTTGTTATATATTAATTTGTTTTATTTTAAAACATTTTTAAAAAAATCCCTGATTTCCCACAGATTAAACCAAAAAGCAGGTGAATAGATTAGATGAATTATTTGAACAAATAAAATCAACTTTAGAACCAATAAATAAACTATTAACATTTTTAGAATAACCAACAATTAATAAATATCTTCAACATATTCTTAGTCAGAGCAAGTCTTTTACACTCGATTGTGTTACCGGTAAGATTGATCCATACTTTGGAGGTTCATTTGAATCCAGGCCACCCAAAAACCTAGTTTTGTCAGATATTTTAGCAGAACATTTTATAAAAAAATGTTATGAAAAAAGCCACAATATCATTATTTTCAGCTTGTTTAGATGTTTATAACATGTCATCCATATAATGCATTAATCAAAGTGTCCCCAAGCATTAAGTTAGGAAAAATTGGAAATGTTGTTTCTCATATTAGGAGCTGATGACCAGATTTTGTGTAAACATCTCAAAGAATAAATATTGCCTAGCAACCGGACCTGATGATCCCTGTCCTTCTGCTTTAGACAGGCATTAAGATCCAAGGTAATCAGACAAATGCGCATAAAGTGAAAGCACATCCTCGCCACAGCAAATGTTAAATGATGATCAAAATCAATTCGGACAAAAAATGCATGATCAAAAATTCTAAAATAGATCAGTGTGTGTGAGACATGTATTTTGGTGGTCAAATCCGTCAAAAAAAAAGAAGACTGTTTTGTACAAATGGTTTTTTAATTCAGGTGGAATTTTCCGTATTTTAAAATCCCCCAAAAATGCTTAATACAACAAATGAGTCCAATACTGCAGATACGTATTCCTTTACTCGACACAGGCAGTTTCAGAAGGAATAAGCGGTTACAGACAGGGCAGGTTTTGTTACTCATCCACACTCATACTTACACCTAATACTTTTTAAGATGCACCCCGACGTGCACACGGGAGCTCACAAAAAAACATTTATAACAAGTGTTAAAGGGTCAACACTTGGTCCCAAATAACAAAGAGGCACTGAACCAGGAAGTGTGTAAGATCCCCAAAAAGCTAACCTTTGTTTACAAAAAAACAATAAAAAAAATCACAGGCAGCGATAAATGACGACTCAGATCTCCTCTTTTAATGCCTTGGAATTCAAAAACCTAATTTTTGCTTTGTTTAAAATTTTTCTTGACTGATATCTGAAACGTAAGTAATTTCTAAGCTTAGCTTTTTATCACAAACACTGACAGGAATGAATATGTCTGAGAAATCTAAAACATTAACAGTATATTACATATTTATAGTGTAAAGGCAGCAATAATAATCACACCGAAAGGAGTAAAAAAAGAAATAATTGAATAAGTGTTTTTTAAAATGTTTCTGGCAACATAAAAACTGGTTAAAATATTAAACATAAATCATTCAAACACAATTGTACATAGAGGGTCTTTACAAAAATGAGATGATTTCTATGCCAGAAATATGAAGTGTTCCACTGGAAATAAAAATAAAAAGGTGTACAAAGTGACTTAAAAGCTCAATTTTTGTCATTTTTAAAACAAACCTTTGCTCTTTTTCAGATTCTTCTGTTTCCAGTTTGGCAAAGCGTTGAACTCAACTCGACTCATCTCAAGAAGCGTCTGCAAAAAGATGGAAGAAATATATCTGACACGATTTTCTTTGTTTAAATCAAAAATGATAAAATATTTTAAAAAAAAAAGGGAAGTTAATCACTTTTTAAAAGATTATAGACCCACTCCGGTCATCTTTTGATCTATTTTCACAGCGTTACCAGAGCATTTGTTTATTAATAATTCGCCTCTAAATTGTGGCAGAGCAACCCCGCCCCCCTTCCTTTCCCTGTTGTTACAGCACAGAGCAGGGAGCTTGTGGCGCGCCCAGCGTATTTTCTACATCATAAATAAGCTTTTTTTCCCCTTATTCTCAACAAATGTAATATAGAAATACTCAGAAATGCAATGTCTGTCCTCCATCATCACAAAAGTGTCAAAAGATGTTAAAAACTCCCAAAAACATCATTTTAAAATTGGAGTGGGTCTTTCAAAATAAATGTCATTTATTATAAATTATTTGTTTTTTTTTGTGTTGGATTATTTATCAGAAGCTGCAACTGCATCCTACCTGAAAATCCTCATCAGACAGGTAGTCCTCCAGGCGTAGGGGGTCCACCCCCTCTGGCAGAGGCTTCCGGGTCAGCTCCTCAATGGAGTATTGCTGCTTACTGAGCTTGGAGAGAACTTCCTTCACCAGGACCACTTTGGTCTTGGAGCCTACGGCCTGTAAACGCATTTACACAACAGTTTTTTTTTAAATAAATCCACCAACCTTTGTCCTACCTGCAACACAACAAGACGAAGATCATCCACCTTTGTGGGAATAGTAGAATCCTTCTCCCAGTAAGGAAAGATGTTGGTGAATGTCAAAGGTTCCCAGCCGGCTAGGACCAGGTAGGCCTGAGGGGGGCGCCGAGGATTCTTCTCTGTAAATCAGCATACATTATTTATTAAAACTAATGTAGAGAAAAACATTAGATATGGATTTAAAAAAACAAAAAAAACAAAATCGAACTAAAAGTCTTTGTAGAAGTAAACCTAAACATTTCATTTAACTATTTTAGCTTCAACTAAACGCCAGTGTGGGACAAGAAAGTGATTTCAAGATTAGGAAATCAAACCAAACATGAGCTGCAGGGAGCCTTTGAATAAATAAAATAAAAGATACTGCTATGAAAAAAAGGTATTCTCTTCAGAGAAAAATAGAGCAGGAAATTGGACTCTTAAAAAGGAACAAACTAGCCAAATGAACTACACTTCTACACTAAGCTTCTTCTTTTCTTTTTTTTTTTAAAATTAAAATTGCAGCCTAATGCAGTGGTGCGCAAACTTTTACACAAAGGAGTTCTAGATTTTGACAGAAGGGTTGGCCTGGGAGCCGATCAGTGGCATGTTTTGGTAATTCACCTAATTAGAGAAAGAAATACAGCAGAATCTGGACGAAAACACACTTTAATTTTGATTTAAAATGAATGTATATAGTTTTAAACAGGACATCCATAGAAGACAGGCCAAACCTTTGCAGTATTGGAGTACGGTTTCCATGGCACACTTCCTCTCGGTGTCCCAGCGTATCTCTGCTGATCCGGTGCACTGCGTGTCTTCGGGTTGCCAGCCCTGCCACAGGTACACCTCCATGCGGTTGTCCAGCAGAAACAAGGCTTGAAAAAGGTCGGGAAAAAGTTGAAGGCGATGTCAATAATCCTTATTTTGTTTGAATAAATGAAACATTGTTGTTGTCAGATTGAGGAAAAGCAGAAAGAGACACAAAAGCTTAAAAAATGCAGCAGTTATATTGGAAGTATTTCTCCACTTTAATGATTCCTCTCTGTGTTTACCTGGTTGTTGCACAGAGTAGAGGTTTTCCTGCAGGAAAGGCATCGCCATGACACCCTCCATAACCCTGGCAGGATACAGAAGCTCCTCTCCTCCAAACAGTCCAGACTTGGCACTCAGTCTGAAGAGTCGAGGAGTGTAGTTGTACTTCCCTGGATCTGTAAAGATCACACAGACTCTCATTTGTGAAGCTTTTCTTGCTGCTGCAAACCAAGAAGCTGTCCGAGTAGCCTGACCTTGCAGCATGCAGTCGTAAGCTTTTTTATCCTGTGGGCCTAGAGCCTTCACAAACTCTTCAGGTTCAGATCCTTCCTCCACCTCAACAACTTTCACCCTCCTGCTGCTGTTCAGTCCCAACTCCACAGGACACCTGAAACAGGAAATAAATAAATAAATTAATAAATTAATTAATTAATAAATAAATAAATAAATGAATAAAGAAGGTCACCAGCTGCAGTCGAACTCACATGAAAGCTCTTCACCCGCTCATTTTCAGCTCACCTCTGGGTTAGTTTGTCCACCGCGCGTTTGGCCACCAGCCTGGCATTTGCATGCGCCTTGCACCCGTGCCACATGTACAGCTGGCCCTTCTGAGCGTTGAGCAGCACCAAGCTGGCCCGCGAGCGCAGACTGGCATGTTGGCAGCTCACCTCCACCAGGGAGGCCTCCACCTCAGCCTCCCCTCGGACACAAAACAGCCTCCAGCCCTCTGATGAAAAAAATACAGCTTTTAAATTTAATAATAATGGATTAAAAGAAGATAAATGAGCCATAGGATTAGCAGCCATCATTTGCACCTGTGTTGTTTGCGCTGTCCTCTCTGCCGCCCTTGTGGATGATTAAGCCTCCCTGGAAAAGCTGCAGGAAGCAGGGCGGCTCCTTTCCCTGACTTACCAAAACCTACAAGGTAGTCATTGAAAATATAAGGAAGTGTAAACTTGATTTGGTTTAAGCCCTACAGGTATTACTGATTCTACATAAATACAAGATAAAAAAAAAAAAAACTGCATTTTTTTCTTCTTCTCCTGATTTGCATCAGTTTCAGTAAATACTCAGAAATGCAATTTTGGGCTTAATTTTTTTAAATACACGTCCTGCACGAACAGAAAAATGCCACAAAAGCAAGTTAAAAACACATTTTTAACAGAGTGGGTCTTAAACTGTGTGTCTGTGATGAAGGAAACTCACTTGGGAGCCTCGATGGCTGCCCAGCTCCACCGTCATCAGAGCAGACGTTCCTTTCTCGCTGATGCTGGAATGACGGCCCTGCCAGAAAAAACAAGCCGTCCTCTCCCGACCTGGAGCTCCAGCGCTCAGCTCTCCGGGTTTCTGCCGCTTCCCGACTGGAATGGAAGAACAGGATTCCAAGGAGTCACAGGAGTAAAACTACAAGCAGTTTTTATGACTTTATCAACACGAAAAAAGGAAACTTGTCCTTCAAGTGCTTGAGTTCGCAATCACTTTGACATTTATTACATTAAACATAAACGTATAACTGAAATTCAGATAATGAAACAAGAAGTTTGACTTTCTTAAATGTTTTCTTTTATTTTAAACAGTCATGTTTTCAGCAGGAGCCTGACTCACCGAGTGTGGTGATGGAGTACTTCCAGCGGATGACGTAGGCGTCCCCCTCGTGCAGCTGGCCCAGGCTCTCCTCAGGCAGCTCCTCCTCCCCGTGCTCCCTGATGTGCCAGGCCTCTACAGCGACGGTGGCCAGCTCCGCCTGTCTTCCATCCTCCGTCCTCACCAGGCCGTGGCCCCGCTGGACATTGACCCCCTCCAGCACCGTCTTCCCGGGCTCCGGCTCATTATCCAGCAAGGCCTTGGCATCGCAGGGCTGCAGGTCCAAGTCAAGGGGGGAGCGAGGCATGGAGTGGTCCGGGCTCTGATAAAACAAAGCTTTTAGTTAGTTTGAACATTTTTTTCTATGAAATCTCAAAAGTCCCACAGCGATTATTTTCTTTCTCAAAACGTTCCCGGTGGCTTTTTGATTATGATTACACAATTTTTACCCAAAACACAAAAACTTGTTTTTCTAGGACATAATTTCTTCACATCCCCAACCCAACAGTATCAGTCCAAAAAAAGAGCCAGATGTCTTCCAGGATGAGAGAAACTAAGATGTACAGGGAAGGGGACCAGGGGGCTTATGGCCCGCCCCGCGTATTCTATACACGACTGATAAACTCAGGCTTTTTTTTGGCTGATCCTGATTCACACGATTTAAATAAATAAATACTCAGAAATGGTATTTTAAGCTGAATTTTCTTCATATATGTCCTCCAAAATCACAAAAATGCAACAAGAACACGCTAAAGACTAAAAACATGTTTTTCGTCAGAGTGGGTCTTTAAGTGGCAGACGTGACCTCGTCACTCTTGAAACGTTTTTTAGTCGACTTAACCATGGACTTATTTTTCCTCAGAAAGTTTGAACTTTGAGATTTTAAACTGAAGAAAAGTTAAAAAAATGCTAATGTGCGTCTGAAAAAAATGTATAGTGTGTAGTGAAGGATTTTAAATCAAAATTCTAGTACCTCATCTCTTCCAAATGGCCAATTGACTGTAATAATAACTTTTTACATGTTTTTTTATATTTTTATTTAAATGAGTATTTAAATCGTTGTTGTTTTAACTCCTCATTGTAATTAAATTACTGTATATATGTTGTACGGCGACCTTGAGTGCTCAGAAAGGCACCTTATAAATAAAATGTATTATTATTATTTTACAGCCCTGAAACATCTGAAATCTTACTTCATGTATTTCGTCTGTTGGTTGTTTTTTGAACATAACAACACCTTGCAGGTATTTTTTAGATTGTAAAAATGCAAAGAAAAGGTGTTTTCTGCACCCTCTCATTAAAAAATAAGAAAATGATCCCATAATGCACAGAAATATGTCTCAAAGCATGTTACAGTCCAGATGTTCAGGCTCATCTACCTTGACTTCCTCTGCTTGAGCCCCCTCCTCCTTCTTCCTCTCTGCCCAGTCCAGAAATTTCTCCCTGAACAGCGACGTCTCATTGTGCTCCGAGAGTCGCCCAAACAGAGTCCAGCTCGGACGTCCCTCCCCCTTCCTACATGCCACAGAGACATGAAAATGATTACCCCCCCCAAACCAGTGCAGCTGCACTGCCACTGTAGATCCACTAGGGGGCTCTAAATACACAGGAATTAAAACATTTTAGGCAAAGCAGAACATCAGCAGAAGCAGCTCCTTTTCTTCTAGAAATGTTTTGGATTAGGGGATAAGGGGGTCTCATACTCACTGTGGTACCTCCTGGTTGGTGGAGGAGGCGTCTAACGGGTTGACTCTGCAGTTGCTGTAGTCGTAGGTAGCGGCATAGAGCTGCTTGCCCAACTTGACAGCTACTTTTCTGTCCCCCAAGGGCACATCTTTCCCGTGCCACACATAGACTTCGCTGCCAAAGTCAAACACGAGGACCTGTTTGGTAGCAGCAGGAGGGCGGAACAGATCAGGTTTGAAATGAGTCGCAGCAGCCGGTAAATGACTGTGCTTTTTTAACTTTCCACGCATGATGTTACCTCTTTAGAGTTGAGCAGGGACACACTCGGGATGGAGCCCCACGCATCTTCATGAGGGACCAGTTTGTCTCCCTGGAGCCTGTAAACTCCATTAGAGTCCAACACCCCGCTCTCGTAAAGCTCGTCCTCCTCCGGCTCCCCCGCCCCTGTACCGTGCACACAAATCAGTTCAGTCCCCACTGTGGACGATGGGATGAGTGCAGCAGAGAGGTTCACCTTACAGCTTCAGGTGTTTACCTCTATATTTGGTCTTTCCTCCCAGCAGGCTCCAGAACTCCTTGGCCCATTTGCTCTCAGCGTTGATGCCTTCCTCCAGCACCGTCACCTGAGAGGCTTTGCAGCCGAGGTCCCGCTTGGTCTGGACAAACGACGCCATCTCTGAGGCCTTATGACAGGACGAAAACAAACAAAAACAATCAGGCAGCTGATTGAACGCATTTCAAATGCATGTTGGATCTAGTGATGTATCTCAGCCTTGATCAATGCCTGACTGTCTGCTATTGCTTTGAGGCATGTGCAATTGCACAATGGGCACACGGTGTCTTCCATTGCTTAAGAGACAAAAAAAAGCTCAGAGCCACATGCACACCATGTGTGTTGCCTTTGTGAAAATGCAACACAGAATTTTTATTTTATTTTGGAGAGGAAAGTCAAAATTTGTCAGAGTGAAAGGGATTTTCAGTTTGATGCAAAATGTGGATTTTTCATAGAAAAAAAGACAACAAAGCTTCCATCTTCTTATGGTGGGTAAATATCAGCCCTTATCAGTTGATATGATGTATAAATACAAACGAATAATCTTGTTTGACAGGTTGGTTGGGTGTCAAAAAAACCCCCAACATGTTTCTACTGGAGCAGTTTTCCTTCCTGTTTAAGAAGACGTTTATCTTAATGCAACACCACCTGCCTAAGCCTGTCAGAGCAAAGTCTAGAAGCTGCCCTGCTGCGTTCAGGTACCTTAGCTTTCTCAATGACGTTAGCGAACTCTCCACTCCACATGTAGCAGTGTTTTGGGGTTATGAGGAGGAAGCAGTCGCCGCTGTTCAGGGAGTGCGCTGTGGGCTCCACCAAGCGCACCTGCACGTGCCTCCGACCTGCAGACCACAACCACTGCTTTACAACCCAATTCATGGGTTCTATGGATGAAGCCTCGTAATTAAGACATTCTCTGTGTTTTCTGACCTTTGATGCGGATGAGCATGAGTTTGTGGAAAGGCAGGGTGCTGTTGTTGGTCACGACCTCTGTGGACTTCACACTGCGCAGGTTGACCTTGCGAAAGTTCTCTTTGCTGGCGAGGCCGGCCAAGGCCACATCGGACAGATTGGAGTGTTTGGCCACTGAAGGAGGAAGTAAACGACAACAGCTTTAGGAAAATTTCACGGTAAATTTGCGCTCTGCTAGCAAGCACAGACAGATTTCTGACTCCAAACCAGACAGTCTCTGTAAGTAAAGTTGGGGGGGAGGGGGGAGCTTCAGGTGAACTTCAAAATGTTTAGTCTTGACAGAAGATTGGAAAGGTCACAGCTCGACTGAGTGTTCAGAAAGAGGAACTGACTGGAAAATTTGCAAGCAAAACAATACGGTCATTAAGTCTGCATAGCAGCAGCTGCTTTTACTTTGAAATGTTTCAATCTTTTTAAAACCACTGTGTTTTCATATTGGGTAACAGTTTTTTTCTCCTCATGTAGACTGTACTGCATGAACTGACAGTAAGTTAAAATTGAACATAGAAATATCACATCTCTTTTTTGAGTTTTGCTAAAGATTTTGATTTTTTCTTTTTTTTAAAGCGTTCCAGTGGTCTTTTAGTTATAATTATGCAGTTTTTAGTAAGAATTAAAAAATAAAGTTTTTTTTCCAGACATTAGTTAGACATCTGCCTCTAAATTGTGGGCGGGGTCATTGGGACGGAGAAAACCCGCCCCCCTTTCTACTCCCCCATTACTGAGAACTCGGAGCAGAGAGCTTATGGACCGCCCAGCGTTTTTAAGTTCCTTTTCAAACGGCCTTTTTTCGTCTGTTCCTGATTCACAATGATTTGAATAAAGAAAGATTGTATTTTTGGGACTATAAAGAAGAAAATAATCATATGTAATTTACACTGGAGTTTAAGCCGCAATTTTGGGAGAAATTTGTTTAAAAAAATACGGGAACAGCAATGGATGTTTTATGTTGATAAGCAAATCATATTAATGATAAAAGATAACAATAATAGATATTCACGCCTAACTACCGTAACAGATTGATGCTCATTTAGCTTCATGAAAAACAGGAGAGATCTAGTATATTTGCACAACATACGAGCAATAATCAAATAACCGTAGCCTTTTTGGGTCTTTAAAGTAGCTTTATCTTCCAAACGTTCTTGCCAAAGATGAGTTAAGCTGATCTTACTGCGCTCCACTTGGATCCTCTTGGTTTCCACTGAGGCCACATTCAGCCTCTGTTCAGTGTAGACCTGTCGGATGTCGTTGCGAGCAGCGAGCGCCCGCAGAGGGTTTCTGGATCCTTGGTTCTTTCTGGCCGGCCGAACTGCTCGCCTGTGTTCCGCTACAGTTGAGGTAAGCCTTTCACCGCGACAATACAAACGTACCGATATTTAAAAAGAAAATGCAGGTGACTCTGCTGTGAATAGCCATATGTGTCAGGTATTAATGATCAGACAGAGGAATAAAACTCACTTTGGCGTTGTGGCCTGAACCTGACTCAGATCCTCCTCAGTCAAAATCACACTAGAGTCCAGAAGTGTTGAGGGGGAGACGGGTTTGTAGAAGTTTCCAAAGGTCTCCTCATCGTCCAGCGTCATAACTTCCTTCTCGTTCTCTGTAGTCACCTCGATGGTGGACGTCTTGCTTTTGCCCGCGCCTGCATCAGCAAACGGAGAGGATGGAACAAAAAGTGGATCATTTCTCTGATGAATGATGCTTTTTTTTAACCTAATCGAGCTTTTATTGAACTGAACAAAGACAAGGTTGCAGTGAGATGGCCTGGATAAACACCACAAACCTATTTTAGAACGAGATCTGCACAGTTTTTCCAAGAAATACTTTCTTGTAGTGTTCACTGCAGATTATGAGCCTTCTGAAGTTAAACTAGATTTGCAGAGATGCTCCTCAAGCAAATAGAGTAACTTAACAGAGGAAGTGAGTCAGATGATTAGGCTTGATCACGTAGTTTCAGACTAGATTGAAACCTTTTGTTGTATCCTGATCAATGATTGGATATTTATTTGATTATTGTTATAAATCAGTCCTATATATTTTTGCTATTGATAGATCCTCAAAATCAAAAGACTCTGAAGCGGATTGGGACCCAAAGAACATAAAAGATAGAAATGAGGCTTTGGAGTCACATTAGGTCACACACCTGTGTGTGAAAATTGTTAGGTCCAACCCCTGGGGGGCGGTGAGCTGCACACACCACCACGCTTGGGAACCATTTGATGGTTTAACCCGCCAACCCAACCCCTGAGTGTCAAGCAGAGAGGCATTTTTAGAGCATTAGGTATGACTCAGCCTTTCAGTCTCAGGGCGTCTCTAAGTGATCAAATCGCTTTCATTTAATATTTTCCTCCAATCTAAGGGACATTTAGATCTAAACTACTTTTAGAAAGCCAATATGTTTTCTTTTAACTCTCAATATGTTTTTTTCTTCCACTTCTAGCCTGGATAAAGGAACCCTTTCACAAATTAAACCCAGGATCTAAATCTGAAAAATTGTCTCTTTAAAAATAAACTTTTATCCTCAGAAAATGTATTTTTTTAATGTTTTTTAAATACAAATGTTTCACAAGTGTACAACTTTTTTATCAAGATAAAAAACAAGAAGTATGAGGGTAACACCTTTACTGTGGAGCTTGTCTAAGAATGATTCCAGCTTGTCGAGGCGTTTATCTCCTTCCACATTGACGTCAGTTCTGCTGGATATTTCTGTCCAAACACACGCAAATACACACACGCACACACATACATACATTATGAGCATTCTTATCAGCAGCTAAAAACTGATTTGCTGTTTCAAGCAGACAATCGCCGCACCACCAACCAGTTAGACCAGAAGGAGATTTTTAAAATTCCCTCAAGTTGGAAACGAGCAATTTTCACATTCATTTAGGCACCTTCAAGTGGTTTGACTGGCGTGGCGTTCGCCTTCTTAGAAGAGATGATTGGTGAGGCGTCCTTTCCCGTGTCTGAAACTAGACCTGGTAGACAACACAACAAGATCTGTATCTTTTTATCTGATAATGATTGAAATAAACATGGAAATTTGCAACTCCCTAATTTCACCTTTATTTCATTTATTTGAGTCAACTTCAAAATAACTTTGAATGTTTTGTTTCCATTTAAATATTTAAAGACAAACTAACCTCTTTTGGCCATGCGTCCAGCCACGGTGAACTGGGTGGAGTCGTTGGCGGCTCCTTTGCCTCTGTTCTTCCACTGCTCCTCTTTCTCTTTGAGGATCTTCATCCTTTCTGCCAGGGACATCTTGGGCTCCGGGTCCACGTTGGACCTCTGTTGGATTCATGTGAAACATCCCCTAAACACTATGGTTTTCACAAAATACACACTTACACAGATGCAAAGATTTGCATGAAAATGAGAGATTTTAGTGAAAAATGGAGGATAAAGATGTGTCCATGGCTCATGGTGCTTTGTCAAATTGTCGCATTTCTGCTCAAAACCAATAGTTTTCAGCTTTTGTTAGATAGTCCAAACACAAACACTACTTTTGTAGTTTACTTGATGACACTGTGTGATTTATTCCTTTTTTCACTCATAGTCAACCATTAAAAATAAGTGAGAGGTTTTCTTTAATGCAGGCTACTTGTCTTTTTTTATGTTTACGGATCATTATTTTTCCACCCCAAAGATTGGAAACCTATGATCCTAAATGTGATTCCTGGATTTTTCCTTGTATATTACATTTCATTTTCATTATATATAAGTGTTTTTCCCCAAAAAAAGATTAGATCTATCTATCTATCTATCTATCTATCTATCTATCTATCTATCTATCTATCTATCTATCTATCTATCTATCTATCTATCTGAGTAAGTTCACCAAAAAAGAAAAGGCAGTTTGACAACTAATCATCAAAGCAGCAAAAAACTATTCATTAATACAAAAGGCAAACTCCATTTTTTAGTACATTTTGCTTCACAACACACTCAAAACTTGATACAGTCAAAACAGATTTTCTTTGGGAATGAGTGATGATCTGTTTGATCTGCCGACTGTCGTCATCTTTGTGTCCCACTGAGGCGGTTTAAACATTTACAGATGTTTGCAGCTTTCAAGAGAAAAAGATGTCTGAATGGAACTGTGCTTAGTAGCACTGCAGCATGAGAAATTGTTATGCTTGTTATTGTTATGCTAAGTTCCCAGCAGTAATTATTTGACACGGTGATAAAATTAAGTCCCCACATTGCAATTGTTGAAGTCAACAAGGATGTACAATTGTTGCAGTTCCGTAAATGACCACTAGAGGCTCGTTTCAGAAAGGATACAATACAGCCAAGTAGGAAAACTTTTTGATATGCATTTCATTTTTTAACCCCAAATGTGGATGATTTACTTTTAAATCAGCTGTTTTGATGTTTTACTTTAAATGTGTTGACTTATTTTGGAGTGTCTCAATTTCATTTTCAATTCAGTTTTTCTTATTTCAGGAGGTAAAAACTAATTCAAATTCAAAACAGAAAAAACACATTTTAGCCTCTTCAAAACCTGAAACAGTAACCATTTTGGCAGATTTTTTTTGTTCCCTGCATCTGCCTCTTCAAACAGATTTGATACACTTTATTATCCAAACTATTCCACTGGAGATCCAATATTTGCCTGACATCAGATGAAAGCTCAGGTTTTTGCTTATTTTACCAGATTTCTGCACCATGGTAACTGTGCAGCCTGTAAATGCTTTACAAAGCTGTGAGAGGTGCTGACGTCGGAGTTTCCTTCACTCAGACTTTAAAACAAGACACCAGGGATCAACTTCATCCACATCCTGACCCACAGTTATACAAGAAGACTGGCATCTACCATTCAAGTAAGTCTGCAAATCTGCTCATTTGAGACATATTTCTGTTAATGCATATTTTTCTTATCTAATTCATAATAGTCAAAAGAATGATGATTAAAAATGCCCCAACCAGAGCATTTGTCTACGCAGAAGTACATGTTGTCATTTTTCTTTACTAAAGAGTTGTCTCTAGAGTCAATCAGGCAGAAGAAAATACCTCCACCTGACAGGACCCCAGAGAGAAGAGGCCCCCAAACCACTGCAGGAAACACATTTTTTTTATAACTGTTCAGTGTGAGCACAGCTGAACCACTGACAGATATGAACCAGCTGCGGACCAGCAAAACCCATTTAAGGGGAACCAGCAACCAAAGGGACGGCTCGGATTTCACAGCAGAGGAAAAATAAGAGGAAGGGTTAAACCATGAAGCAGCAACTGAGTATACACACACACACACACACACGCACACACACACACACACACTCACCTGGAGGAAGAGGGAAAGGTTGACAGGCAGGTGTCAAAGTCAGAGAGAGGGGGTCTGCAGAAGCCATAGGAGCAGGGAGGACAGTAAGAACTAAGAGATAAGGGATAAAGGAGGAGAACGAGAAGGAAGGAGGAAGTAGCAGGGTTATTACCCAAATCCAGCAGCGAGATACCCAGATTGAGATTAGAGGACTAATGCAGAGGTGGGTCATTTAAACAGGTGATGAAGGTGCATTAGAAACACATTTACAAAGAGAAATTCACATTATCTTAATCTGATATAAAGACCCGTCCGATTGGTGTTTTTAAGATGCTTTTGTGCCATTTCTTTATTCAAGTTGTTGCAAATTAGGAGCCGACAAAAACATTTTGTTTGTAAAAAAGCTTATTAGTGAGGTAAAAACATTCTCCCTGCTCCGCTTTACGACATGGAGGGTAAAGGAGTCGGGGTTGCTCCGTACCAACGGTCCCGCCCAGGCTTTCTGATTTGAGCTAAAAACTGCATAACTGTAATTTAAAAAGTGGGCCATTAACTACATTTTTTTCCTTAGCAAATTTTATAGAAAAATTTTCAATCATACAGAATTACACTTGATGAAAAGACTTTCTAATTCATAATGCACACAATAATGATTGAAAGTTGAGGTATTTAAGAAACTCATTTTAATTAAGTAATCTTTCCATAATTCCCCCCTAAATACATGTCAGACTTTGTGATGTATTTGTACTGCTCAATGGTGATACTGCTTTTTGACTCTTGCCGTCAGGGAACACAGACGTCCTTAAATCAAATTTATGACTCGGCATCACTTTACAACACCAGGCGTTACGGAAAGTCGACGCGGCATTAACTGGAGGCATCTGGATGTAATCATGACCACTTTCTCTGGTCTTTTGCGTTTTCAGGCGAAGACCAAAAACGTCTGCTCTAATTGTGCAAATGAAATATGAAAAACAACAGCCTGCTGTTGAGAAAAAATGTATATAGGTCACACTGAGGCAAAGAATAAAAACCACAAAAATTTGGCTAAACCAAATTCGTGAGGAGTTTACCTCCCAGCTCTGCACAGTAGCAGCCACAGCTGATGCATGCTCCACACCCATGATCCATAGGGAGCGCGCTCAGACATATAGGAAGAAAAATGTGCGATGTCCCTGACAAAAGCTTGGCCTTAAATCCTGAATAATTTAATAAAAAGCACTAAATCCCCAAAGACAGATTTATAACAATGAAGACATTTGGCAAAAATGTTATGTGACATCATCTTTAAGGATTTGGCTCGCATTTTCCCAGACGTGAAGTCGATTTAAGGTTAGGGGATTTCTGGTTTGGCTTCACACTTCATCCAATACCGACAGGCCGAAAGTCGATTGGTTTAAATCCACTGCAGTTAAATCTCAGTGTTCATATTTCTGGATTTTTTTATTTCACTTTGGACATATCCTATAGTAGAGTGTTGGATTTCCAATTTTGGGAAAATCCAGGATATGAGCTACTGTACAGCATGTGATTCTCAGCACCACTGGGAAATCCCACATGTTCATATGTTTCATTGAATAGAATCTTCCACTGCTTACGGAGGAACCCTTTCTTTAATTTAGGAAAGAGGAAGTACAAATACAGAAGGAATTAGTTTAGTAGTGGTCTAAGCCTCATTTTCTATTTGACCACAGCTAAACATGAAACACAAGTTTCAAGAAGCACAAATACATGCAAATTAACTGACGGCCATGAGATAGACTCCCCACACAACACAGGAGGTGATGGACCAGCTTAAATTTGAGCTAAATTGGAGCCATCAAGCTGTACAGCTTTGAAAACATTTGGTCTTTAAATGCTTGTCACTAAATAATACAAAAAAGAAAAGAAAAAAGTAGATTTGAGCTTCAAATGAGTCTAATTTCACTTCAAAACTGAAAACTGAGACTCTATTAAATGGGATTTATCTTTAAACCTTTAAAATATTTGTTGCAATTCTGATTACATTTGAGTTCCTCTTTTTTATTTTCTTATTGAGAGCTTATTTATCTAGTAGAACCCAAATGTTTGCTTGCACCAACCTTCTTCTTCCAGGCATTTTCAGAGTCCTGGAGTTTGCTGTAGCGGTCAGCCAGCGGCGTCTGGATAAGCTCAGTCGATTTTGGTTTCTTGCTTTTTTTCTCCCTTACATCGTCTTCTCCACTAGAAAGCTCTGCCAGTCTGGGGAAAAAAAGTCATAGATTTTTTTTTATTTAACCAGGTAAGCAATTAAGAAGATGTTCTTATTTACAATAATGACCTGGGAGTGAATAAAACGATGAATGAAAAAACTATTCTTTAAAGGAAGCATGATTAGTGGGAACATCTGAAGGTGTTGTGGTTTACTGAAATAATGTAAGGAATTTATTTTTTTTTAATTGCCAACTTTTGCAGGTCTGTCAAATTGAACAAACTTTTGGAACAATAATAACCATGAACCTCCCCCCTCCATGCATCCTGGCACTCGTTCTGACCTCTGTTTAAGTGACGAGCCCATACTTCCTTCCAGACTGTTTTCCAGCTCGTCCACGTCTTCAGACATGGTAGAGCTCTTTTCCAGGCTCTCATCAGGCGAGGTGCTCCTCATCTCCTCGGAGCTCCGCATCTCCTCGGAGCTCTCTCTGCTGCTGCTGCCGTCCCTCGGCGCTCTGACCCGGCTGAAGCCCCCACCGTCAGGAAGGTCATCGATTAATGATTCATCCTCTTTTTCACTTTCCCCACTGGTCTCCTCTTCCCCCTCTTCTTCTTCTTCCTCCTCTTCCTCCTCCTCCTCGCTCTCCAGTTGACTTAGGCTGATGCGTCTCTGCTGGGACTGCACATGCTCAGATGTGAAATCCTCACTTTGGTCGGACTCCACGCTGGTGGAGCGGCTTTTCTTCAAAATCCCCCTGATGCCTTGAGCTCCAGAGTCTTGGTGCTGCAGTGAGGACAAAGGGGAAGGACTGGGAGGCGGCGAGGCGCCTCTTTCCTGGTCAAGTGGAACATCTCTGTCTGTGATGGAACTGGGAAGCTGCAGAAATCAGATGAATCAGCCAATTTGAAATCACAAAAACACATCATAATTGTGCACGGACTGCATATTTTCATTGTAATCAATAAAGAAATGGAAAAGCAGCAGCACCAGGTTGCTTACAAACCCACCAAAGGGCAAGATGGCATGCTGGTGTAAGTGCAGGAGCAGATTTTGGGGGTTAGCAGAGTGTGAGGGTGGCATGTAGGCTAGGTGCTTTGCTTTAATGAACTCCAGACTGCGACGCCTGTATAAAAAGGTCTAGGCGGTAATAATTTCATCACATGGAGATCGGTAAAGATTACAGTTGCTTTGTGCAAGTGAGGAAGAGTGCGTTTGTATTTGCACTTCAAAATTAGTGAGTTCAAAGTTAAAACACTAAACGGAAGCAGATAAAGAAAAGTCAACAGAGAAGTGGATGTGACCAAATCAACATGGCTCTTCAAGAAGAGCAAAAATCCTTAAAAAAAAAAAAAAAGTTTAAAAATCTACAGATTCATGATTTAGCCAAGGAAACATTTATAACTGTGTCTGTTTCTCTCCTGCTAAAATTTTAGGTTTAATATATAAAAGAAAACTGACCTTTTCTTTGGCAGAGGCTTCAGCTTTTTCGATATCTGTGGAAGTTTCCCCTGCAGAATCCTCCATTGCCTTTTCAACATCTGCAGTAGATAAACTGAAATAAAATCACAGCTGGATTACAGAAATGAAATGATTCCAAAACTACAAAAAAAAGGAAAGACGAAAGCAGTAACCCTCTTTGCTCTCCTAGGAGGAAATTAATACCCACTGGAGATTTTACAGAAATCAGCACTTCTAAAACCAAGGAAGTGTATATTATGTTTATACAAATGTATATGTGTTTCAGAGGTATTATTTGTCCTTTAAAGTGTTAAAGTCATCATCTTTTGATCTATTTTAAAAGACTTCCCCATGGTCTTCTAATGAGGATTATGCTGTTTTTAGCCTAAATTTTAAAAAAAACTGTTGTTTTCTAGGACATAGTTTCTGCAGAGCGGCAGTAGTTCTGCCAGTCGCAAAGCAATACTCAGAAATATAATTTTGAGCTTAATTTTCAAATGAATGTCTTCCATCATCAGAAAAATGCCAAAATAACAAATTAAAAACACGATTTGAAGAAGGAATATTAATATAGAATTTTATTGCATAATGCAACAGCTAAGAATTATCCTTAAGACATGACCATAAAACCAACTAAATATTGAAAAAAAACAAAAAAACAACCTTAGACTAACCAATTAAGATAATTCTAGGTGCAATATGTGCAATAGGGTACAGACCTTGTGTACAAAGTTAAAGAACGTAAGTACACAGTAGCATGTTTACATATTTTTATAGCTTTTACTGCTAGATATCAGTTGGTGAGTAAAAAGCAAAATGTGCTTCAATGTGTCATAAAAGTTATTTTTAGGTCACATTTCTGTCTAAAGTGCAGGTATTTTCCTAATGCTCAGTCTTGCAGTCTTAAAAAAGATATAAATAAAAGGCTAATAATTTTCTATGTTTTTTTAAAAATGTTTTACATTTCTTAAAAAAAAAAAAAAACATCGTTTGTTCAGAAGGAATTTTACTGCAACTACAATGTTTTTAAAACAGGCTGTCCCTGCAGAGTAACATCATGTGGCTTAAGACTAAGATAATAACAAAAATTAATTAAAAAATAAAGCGGAATTTTGATCTGATTACACATCTCTAAGTATTCCACTTAAACCCTGCTCTTCGAGGACCACGCCCTCCCAATCCACAAAACGAGAGGGTTCTCACATTGTGATGTCACAAAGTGAAGAACAGCCCCTTCCAGGACGAGTCAGCGCTGTCAGCACCGCCCCCAGGCTAACACAAACCCCCACTTTCTCTGTGGAGCTAGCGGTGATCGGCAAAAGCTCTTTCATTTTATATGCGCAATATGTACATCCATCCTTCTTCATGAAAAAAAAACTGTTCTTTAGTGTCCCAAAGGTGAAAAGATCATGACAATAATGGCAATAGTTTACTCTAAAAGGCTTGAAAAAGTATGAAATAGGCCCTTTAAGATAGTTTTAGCTGAGTAATAGAAGGCACTTTGTAATATATGCTAGCAGTAAACGGACTGTACATATAAAAGCTTTTTTTATTTACTTATTGACCATTCAATAGTCATTGCATCATGAAACAATTCACATGTGCATCCATAAAGTGCTGTAATGTTTCCATACAACCCTCTAATGGATGGCAGAAAGCCTTTTAGCTCAGAGCCAAAGAACTGAGGCAGTGCCACAGTTTAAAGGAGCTCCTATGTGATTCTGATTATGAATCTTAAGAGTTAGTATTCCTCAGATTCATTATATTCCTCTCTCAATCGACTGTTTCTTCTTGTATGAGCAACACAGCTGACATTTTTAGTATTCAAAATGAGTGTTGCCTTCAAAGTTTTGGTCTTCAGGTCAGAGACCAAATCCAGACAGGAATCGTGACATGAATTTCAAAGAATCTGAACTTAATTATGAAGGTTAATTCAATCCACAAGCAGACATGAAGGACTGGAGGAAATTTAAGCTAATGTAGAAAATCTGCCCCATAAATACACATTTTAGAGTGCTGAATACAGCCTGCACGACTCCCGCTGTTCGTGCCCATGTGTGTGCATGAATTAGGAGATGTGTGCAAGCTCTGCAGGTTTATCTGGTTCAGCTGTTTACAACGTTCAGCAGCATTTCAATTGATCTATAATTATCGGAGTGTTCCATTACTTCAGCCCGGTTTGCAGTTTTTGGGTTTCAGCGATTTCCGAGGTGGATCCTTCTAGTTTAAAGGGTTTGGTGTGGCAGCGTCCAGAAATTTTTAAGCAAATAGGAAACAGTTCGAAACAGCCTGAAGACACCCTGGGTATAGAAAAAACAAATTAGAGTTGCTTACCTAGCAGAAGTTTCCTTTTTGTCCCTGGTAAACAGCTTTAATTCATCATGAAGACACTGGTTTCCATCCTCCGCTTTCTCCCGTTCCTAAAAGTAGAGATGGGTTGGCTTTGGATTACACTTACACTTGAAGGAAATTCTGTTGAAGTCTTCCATGGCTGTAAACAATATGGTGATTAAGGAAGTGAACAAATAGGGCTCCACCCCTTCACTTAGGCAGACTCCTGCAGCGCTCCAGCAGCCCTGCGCAAAGGTCGGTGCTCCAACGTGCAACTGTGAGCCAAAAATAAAATAGCTGGAAAGCAGCTGTGGAATAAAATTCACGAGCATTTAATAGGGGACCCTCCTCTGTGATAGATTGTGCTGCTTTGGTTAGAGATCTCTTGCTGTAAAGTGTATGTTTTCCATATTTGAGGGAAAAACAACCTTCGTTTTATACATTTGGATCACATTGGTAATAATGGTAACGTCATTTCTAACTGCTTAAGTTTTCCTCCTTGGGAATTCATCAATTTTATGTTTTAAAGATAAACTCAGACTCATAAAACCCTTTCTAAGAATTGCATAACTTCAGTTTGACTCAGAAATCTAAGGGATTTTGAAGCAACTTGTTTTTCTCCCAGCAGGATTAAAACGCCTACGACATTTTTTTTTTTTCAAATTCAGAAAGTGTAGTCAGGGAATTCACAGTAAAAACAGCTGTTTCTTCCCAAAAGTTTCCACAATTACATTTCATTCTCTCCCTCTGTGTTGGACAGCAAACATACAATAACGTCACTCCACTCCACTGGCTTTATGGAGAGAAAAAAATGAAGGATAAATGGTAATGTGAAGACAGAGACATGCTGTTCGTCTGTGGAGTTGACAGGCAGATGAGATGCCTTAAAATAACATTAAAAGTCAGGAATAACAGATAGACAAATTGTTCTTTTAGGGAATCCTTTACTTGGATGGCGCAACATGCAACCATCTGGGTTCACTTGCTGGAGCTTGGCACTGCTCCTGGTCTGTAAAAGCCAAACTGAACGGCTATTTACATCAAACATAACGAAACCCAACCACTTCTGAAACTTAAGCAGCCTGGGAAAACCCGGTTTCAAGGTTCATTTTGAAGCTCGCTCAAGAAGACCTCACATCGGACCAGGAACATTCTCAAGTTTTCTGTCCCTGAGCTTATCTTTTAATTTTGAAAAAAATCTTCCCACAACAGTTTTATGACCTCCACCGACTGTGTGAGTTCAAGTCTTAGCTTTGGCCGGGCTTCCATCCACGTACAGGAAAGCTCCGTTCTGCAACCGACGGCTCAATTTGTAAGTAATGGAGCAAATTTTCACGGAAGACTGTTAAAAAAAAAAAAAGGGGAGCACCAGCTGCACTGGAAAAGGCAGCGAGGAATTCAGAGTGAAATGAAAATAATTGCGTGCACATTGTAGAAACCTTGACCAACTGCAGTCTTTGCCAGGAGATCTGGGTGTTCAAGCGTGGAAGAAGATGAAGAAGAGAGTTTACCTTAAAATCCAACTTAGATGTTGCATTCTTCTTGGCAGTCTCCATTGGCTTCTCATCAGCTAAAAGAATATTAATAATTAAAAAAACATAACAGAGAATAAAATAATCAAAACTACCAATAGTGAAACCAAGACATACACATGCTCACTCTGGGGTCAAACCAAGAAGGATAGAAAAATGCAGAAAAAAAAGGTGCATTTGGGTGAGGAAGGAAAATAAAAAAAGAGTTTGTTGGTATGTTCATAACATCATTCATCAACAGTTTGTAAGAAAAAAATGCCCCCAAAAGCAATATATTTTTTGAGAAACTAAGAGTTTTCCATGGAAGGGGAAAAAAAAATATTCTAGTTTGATTTATTTTTCTCAACTCTTCTGCTGCTCAGTCCAGATGATAAAACGTTAAGGATCGCAGCCTCATGACTCCACTCAGACAGCACTCGTAATTTTGAGCTCATTCCAAGACTTTTACATTGACATAATCGCCAACCAAAAGTCAAAACTACAAGAAAAAAAGGTCAAGAGATGGAAAACCCTCCACTTGAGCTAAAAGTTCACTCTGTAAGTATCTGCATCCGTTTTACATGACTGGTCCTTCATGCTGAGAATTTATTTGAAGAACTTTCAACCTAGAAAGAGATTTTTTTCCCAACATAAGACAATTTGCTGTCAGTTAATTGATGTTACACCAGATCATCCCTCGATCGGCTGAATCTTTACAACCACAGAGAGATTACAAAATTATGATTTCCCATTTAAGGGAAAAATCTATGATCTTAATTATTGCGGCTCCAAAAAAAGAAGCAATCGGAAAAAAATGGTGGAAGCAACAACCATGCTCAACCATGACGCTACGTTCACACTGGCATCAAAAAACTCGATCAAGCAGCCACTTCCAGTGAAAAGTCTATTTAAACGTGTTTATATGCGTATTTCGGGCTTCTGTGTACAAAATATCATGTTCAAACATCAGTATGCAAGTTTTTTTCCATCTGTTTTCAGGCGCTACGCACAAACGATGCGACAATTGAACCTGGGTTCAAAGTTAAACTTGTTTAACTTTGACGTAGGGGTGGTGTCCTTTCCAAAACACGGAAGCGACAACTGTTTAAAAATAATCCTTTCAAGAATGCCTGTTGAGCGTCTTCCTGAATGTTCGTCACACGTACGGTATGTACGTAACGTACAACATATGGAAAAAAAGAATGGTTGGGTCTTTATATTTTTCCCCCAGACTAAAATTGCAATTGTGATGTAAAATAATAATGATCAAATTAATATCAGAAAGCCTTTTTTGCTTCATCTTGAGCCACATATCGATGTGTGCAGCTCATAACCCTGCAGTCAGAGACCACACAGAGCAGATCGAGAGCCTCAAAGGACTGAATGAAAATAGAACTGAAGCCAAAAGTCAATAAAGACACACACACAAAAAAACCCTTATCTGATTCATTTTTTTTAAAAGAACTATGGCTGGAGGTCATAAAAAACAAAACAAAGCAAAAAAAAAAAAAAAAAACCTTATCAGGAAAACTAAGCCAAGCTAGTCACCTCATTACTTTAGTTTACTCCTCCTTTACATAGGTGTATTAAAAGACAAAATCAATAAACAATGTAGGTGATCTGACATCAGCAATGTTCTCATTATTCCTTTCAGACTGGGTAATAGACGGCTCTTGAATGAGGAAGCAGCTTGTGGAACAATAGATGATCTAAGAGAGAAAGTGGAGGGTTCGTCTTACCCTCAGGCTCTTGTGTTTCCATCAACCTGGCAGAGAAAAAGAGGCAGACACAAATGAGGTCACATCGTGAAACAAAGAAAGAAATTAAATGCTTTTTTGCAAGTAGAAACAAACAAGTGTGACTATCACATTCACTCATCCATCATCTAAAAACGCGCTATGAAGTGAAAGACTGCAGGATGTGGCTGAGATGCTTGTGCTGGACCTGAAGGTGGGCGGTCATCTCTAAGTAATGGGTGTTAAAAATGGATGTGGACAGCAGCTGCCTGTGGGGTAACAGCCATGATGTAACAGGAGAGACCTTTTAACAAAAAAAGGAGAAACCAAAGTAGACATCTGGGAGGGGGTCAAAGGTCACACTGAAGGGGACAGTGAGTGGAAAGCTTCACTGTCAAAATCAGGGGGCATTTAAGGTCATTTAGAGCAGGCATGTGTTCCCCCGAGGATCACTGGCCTGCATTTTTTCAAGCCGTCTCTGTTCAGAACAAACCTGCCTCTGATGACTGTCAGGATCGGGCTTTTGCAGAGCTTGACGATCACCTGAGTGAGGTGTGCAACATGGAAAACATGCAGGACAGCGTTCCCAAGGGTTGAGAAACACGGATTTAGACTAGTATTGACCACATTCGCCTACTCCACTTTAAATGCTGTGGTTATTTTACACATTACTGGTTGGACTAAATACCTAAATAAAGCCAAACCTCAGAAGTAAAACTAAAAGGTTAAAAACATTCTTGCAGAAAAGTAATTTGTCCCTATCACCATTGCAAAACTTGACAAAAAGGAAAATTTGAATTCACGGGTCGATATTTTATCGCGGTAATTACGTTCTAAAAATAACCTGCAATAGGTGAAAGCTGGGAAGTAGTCATCTTTCTTTTTTATTATTATCTTTTAAGGCTCTAAACCCTCTTAATACAGATGTTACTCATTTATATCAGAAAAATATTTTCACGCTTTTCTCTCGTTCAAAATCTCTTAGCTTGAACCTTCGAAGAAAAACAAGTCTGGTAATATAGACTGAACTCCGCTAGCGATCAAACTTCATTCTAAAAATAAAAAGTTGTATATGGGAAACCCTTATTACTTATTTACAGTTACTTGTTATCTTAAACAACAAGTAATTAGAAGCGGTTTCCTGTTCTCGTAGTTTCCTGTTTGCTCTCTATCCTCCAAAGTTGGCAAAGCCCGTTAAGCAAGAAGCACAAATTGTTGGTTCAGAGATTCAGACTGCAAACACTTTTATGACTAAAAGTCACATTCAAGTTATGTAAAAGAAACTGCAGAAAGTAAACCCACCTTTCCAAGCGTTTTCTTTACTGATACAAAAAGAATACCATCCTTCAACTGGAATTATATCAGTGAAGGAGACCAGGGTGAGACGGATAACAATGACAGTTTTTAATATCTATTTGACGCCAGAGCTCCAATTTCCTTTATGCTATTCGTGAGGCAAACAGTCGTCTCTCTTAAGATAGCTTTAGGAGGGTTTTTATGCACTCAAGTTGAAAATGTAATTTTTGTTTTTCACCACTATGAAGCTACCTACACATCAGCCTCAGGAAACAGGCATTCAAGCGAACTCTTTCAATGTAAATTCTTGAACGCGGGTCACATATGCCCGGTGTGAACGTAGCATGAGGCGCAGGTTTGGAGGTGAAGATGTGTTGACGTTTGGTGAGAGTAAGAGTTTATAGTTGCTGTAAGCCGTTTATTTTTTGCTGAATTAGCCGTTTTAAGATAATTAATTATGTTAGATTATAATAGATTATTATATTCAGTCACCTATGGTGGACCCAACTGTAAATTTGGGACCACCAAAACTGTACTTTTCTTGCAGATCAAACAACTGTTGGGTGTTAGTAACTGGAAAATACCTAGGAATGTTTCCTGTATTTCTCAATGTTAATAAGCAATGTTTCTGCAGAGATCTACAAAAGGTTCTATTGATACAATCTATTCCTAACAAGTATCTTCACATCTCACTTGACTGGGCAACAACCACAAAAACCTGGCTCAGCTGGATGCCTACAAGCCTCAAATTTTTGACGTTATCTCAACTCCGTTCATTAGAACCCGCCCCCCTCCACACGCATCTCCCTGTTTCTAGCTTCTTCAGGAGCAGACTTGTCTAGTTATGTGCCTCCGGCACAATTCTCTGCTTGATTACAGCTCAGGGGGGTTTGAGTGGACACGTTCCTCCCCGTGAATGCATTTGTCAGTAAAGGATGGTTGAAGTCTTTCACCTCGCCCTGACAGTCACGGCTTGTTATCAGGGAACATGGTTAGGTGCTGCTCATGTGGGCCTTTGTTTGAACAACAACAAACCCTTGTAGTCCTATTTATCTGAAAGGACCACGAAGAATTTCCTTAAAAGGTCAAGCCATCTCTCCATCCGTGTTTATGACTGTAACTCTTTAGACTAATCCTGACAAAGGGATAACACAAGGATTTTTTCATTTCATGTGTCCTGTAGAGCAATGGTCCCCAACCTATTTCAGGCCGTGGAGCGGTTAAAGTCAGACAATATTTTCACAGACTGGCTGAAGTAAGCATCCAATTTTTTTATGCCCTCAGGTTCCCTTTTAGAGGGTAACGTTTATCTTCATCCTCTGTAAAAATCTGCAGCTGGTTTAAAATGTATTTGTACATTACCTGTTGTGTATGAAGCCTTAAAATGTCATATAGATCCCCCCTAAACAATGACGGCCAAAATGGAGGTTAAAGGGCCTATATCATGATTTTTCTTAAGCCCTTCAGAGTAAACTATATCCATATTAATGATAATATATTACAGTTAGCACACTTAAGAACAATATTTTTATGAAATACAAGTTATATTTCCAGCTTGTTTTTTCTACCCCGAAGTAAAACGACGCGATCTCTGAGGCACCGCCCTTTTGCTCCGTGTGGGGGCCGCCCATTTTATGATGTCAACCTAGGTCTGCATTTCGCCCACGAAAACAAACATCCGAATTTTTGCAGAGATGGATGTGCATATAAAAGGAAAGCTTTTGCCGATAACCTCTAAACTCCACGGAGAAAGTGGGTGGATGTGTGTGTAAGCCTGGGGGTGGTGCCGGCAGTGCAGACTCCTCCTGGAAGGGGCTGTTCTTCACTGTGTGACATCACAATGTGAGAGTCCGCTTGTTTTCATGGATTGGGAGGTTTTTAGAGAAGTTCTCAGAAATGTGAATAGATAAAAAAATACTGCTTTGAGGTTGCTTTTTGTCAGAATGAACATTATAGTACATATATAATACATTTAAAAGCTCAAAAAGTTGATTTTGCATGATATAGGCCCTTCGAAAAAACAAACAAATAAATAAATAAAAATTAAAGAAAAAGAATCAGACCCCAGTTTTGGCTTCGTTCGACTTTTAAGGTGGAATGGACAAACAAAAAAAGAAAAACAGTCACTAAAATTATTTTTTTCTAAATACAATTATAAAAGTGAATCTACTGTTTGATCAACTTTATTAGCAGCATCCTCGTAACATTAGACAGCCGGTTGCTTAATATTAGTTGGACGAACTACTGTCCAAATAAATCAAAAAGGTTTTTATTCCATTTCCTCTCTACCTCTCACATTCGACTTTTTCTTGATGTATGTCAAGTCGCACGGTCACGTTGTTGTTGTTGCTAGCCAGTGGGTTTTAATTTATTCAGCGCAGCCACATTAAGAAAGGAGCTGTTGTGTTTTCGACACGTGACCGTGCGACTTGACATACATCAAGAAGAGGTCGAATCCAGTTTTCCAAAAATAGCATGTTCTTCAGAGTTTATGAAGGAAACAAACATTTAGGTCATCTTTTTTTTCCCCCAGTACCTATTCCTTGGGGGTTCGGGACTACTGCTTTTCTGTGAATCAGCTTTCACTGGAGTGACCCAAGTTGATGATGTTTAGTTTCGTACCATTACTTGAAGGATATAAAGTGTTTCAAACCAGTGAGAATGTATACAAAACTCACCTCAAATGAGAAGAAAGTTTTGTGGATGAACCAGACTCCATATTGTAAGAAGAAGCAGAGATTATTTCCCGAACAGGTACATCACCAGCATCCCCCACAGTTTCTGATTCTTTATTCCTGCGGCTCCTTACGATACATTCTTTCTCTGGTCCGTCTTGGTTTTTGTTGTTCTCTTTGGCTGCTGAAGACACTGCTTCAGTTGGCTCCTGGATCTTTTTGTCCCTTCGGACATATTTGGAGGTGAATTCGTCTGTGTTGCCATAGCGCTCAGCCAGCTCCCTTTTTCGATCCGCCTTGTAGCGAGCGATTCGCTCAGCTTTGGTTTCTGCAGAGTTCTGCAAACTTTCTACTCCATCCATTCTGCAGACCAGCTGTGTTCAAGTGAAAGAGCCCAGAGGGATTTCTACAACTGATATGGTCTCCACGCCGTTTTTGTTGATTGCTGATGGCTGCACGTCACATCAAAAGCATCGCAGGGCTGCAAATAAAAAGAAACATCATGACTACATCATTGCACAACAGTTTCTTATGAGTGACTCATAGAAAAACAAACTTTTTTTCCCCGTAACTTTTAAGGAAATCTGGCCAATCTTTTAATCTCAACACTTGTGTAAAAATGAAGTCAGCCAACTCAAAAACAGCTGACCTCAGCAGAAAAACTCTTAATTGAACAATGAAAAAGAAAGCATATAAAGAAATTGCAAAAAAACAAAAAAAAAAAACATTATGGGACTTTTTAATTAATTTTAGACTCAGAAGTTTTTTGTATGGTGCAAATCCTTACAGAAAGTTGTTATAAGGTCTCTTAACAATTGAAAGTTGTTCCATTGACGCTTTGATTCTTTGACTAAAACAGCAATCTCCTGTTTCTTTTCCAATTCCACTGAGTTCAACTCAGAAAGCAGAAAGATTTGAAGCAGAGCTGAGGTCGATTTTACCCTCTAAGCTTTGAGCGCACAAAAGCACAAACGACTTGGATGAAAGAAAAACTGCACTCACTTAAATGCATCCGACAACACCAATCATCATCATTTTCTGACCACTTCACACATTGAAAACTGGGGCTTTTCCACAGACATTTCTCACCTCAAAAGTATGCTTATGGTCCTTAAAAAAAGCCAAGGAAAGTACTTTTTTCCCCCCTCCCTTTTAACGCGTAGTTCTTTGGAATCATGCAATTAAAGAGCACATAAGTACGGTACTAATCCACAGGGAATAGTGGAACACATAAAAAAACCCCCCCACAAATTCTGGATAGTTTGGCTGTTTCCAAATTCACTTCTCTCTTAGTGCACTATATAGAGCATTTGACGTTTTGGGGGGCTGAATCTACAATTCCCAAATCCAGTGCACTGGAAATCTGCGAAAAACTAGTGTGCATCGATACTCACTAGAGTATTCACTGGTGAATGTAGACCACAATGCCTTGCGTTTGAACAAGTACTATTTCAAAAAAAATGTAAGTAAATATATTTTTAAGAAATTATCTACGTTTTCATTGTCAAAACGCAGTGGATACATAAATGGTCTTCGATAAATATTCATATTTATTCATTATTTACTTTGGCAAATGGGTGATGTCATATTTAACGTAAAAAATAAAAGTTGATTGAATGAACATTATTTTAATAACCTCCAAGACAAAATTAATTGGAAATGAGCCGTCATGGTTTGGAGTTTGATGCGTCTTGTTTTTCGTTTTAGTTCTTGTTCTGTCTTGTTTGGTTCTGTTTCCTGTTTTATTTTGAAAGGTTTCCTGTCTTGTCTTGTTTCTTGAGTTTTACTTCCTTTGGTCCCCATCTGCCCTAATCGTTTTCACCTGTGTCTTGTCTGCCCTGCCTGTATTCAAGTCTTGTCTCTGCCTTCCTCCTGTGTTGGTCCATTAGCCTTTGTCTCGGTGTTCACGTCTTCATGCCATGTTCCTTGTTTCATGCCACGCCACAGTGAGTTTTGTTTTTGCTTTTGTCATCCTGCTCTGCAGCGCCTTTTGTTTGTTGGACATTAAACCCTCTAGTCCTGAACCCGTTGGCCTCCCGTCTCTGCGTCTGGGTCCTACCGGCTCTCGAGCCTTTCCCTGCACCGTGACATGAGCATGTCCGAGCTGAAGGAAAGGCCGTGTCACACAGCCACTACGTACATTTTGTGCATTTTCCACGTATGAAATTTTGGTCTTTTTTTGCATTCGTCTTTTGTCGATGTGCGGAGATAACCGTCGAGGGTTTCTTTACATGAATTTGGTTTTAAGGTGGTCAAATGTGTTAAGATTTACGTAATTTATACGTCAGTTTTATGCAAAACTTACGCAAGTGTGCCTGACTTTTGCTAGATTCATACACTAATGTGTGGATTTCCATGACCGTTCCACACATGTCTAACAGACTTTTTACGCATGTACCACTGATGTAGACTTCTACCTTAACAAAGCAGTAGTGTATCTGCTGCTCTATAAATTCAGACAAGCCCTGCTCTCTTGGCTCAACCTAAAAGAAAGCACAGCTTTGATGTCACAAAACCTAATATTGCAAATGTCTGCATTTGAGTGGCGAAGTGTGTGAACGTCCATTCTTTGATTATTAAAACCATGTTTACTGACACACTGAAGGGCCAGAGTCCTCAGTTTGAGAAAACACTTCGGATCAGAGGTTCACAGGTTTGGTTCCTGTTTTTGTGTCCTTAGGCAAGACATTTAACCTCATGACACTCTTAGGTGTTACACGTTGGTGCCATAAAGTGTGTAAATGTGTGTGCATGCATGGAACAATAGGACTGTGACTGGAAAGTGCTTTGGGCCTGTGCTATAAGTACACATAATTTACCGTTTTATGTAACAAAACAATTATTTTTAACTGAAAAGTTACTATGCTATTATTTTTCTGCCTTTGACAAACACAAAAAAACAGATGTTTTATTTTGAAATAAAAAGCCCCTAACATGCATGGGCTTTTCAGTGTAAACTATTGAAACTGAATAATACAAAAGCCATAATGTCCCACACTTGCTGGCACAATCTTTTCTATTAGGGAGTCTAAGGTTTTAGAGTCCAATGGCCATAAAAATAAAAACATTGTTGCACTTTAAGATGTACTTTAATTTGAAATGAAACAAAAATGCTTTAAAATATTTATAATAAAATGTTAACAGTTGCACTTGATCCAGGGCAACACCATTCGGGGAAGCAAAAAGGACGCTTGGATGCTGATTCAGGACTATGGACACCCTTACATAATCATCAGGGTCTTTACCTATAAAAGGAGCGCTGCAGTGTAGTTAGACACGTCCATGTGGACCCATCAAGGGTACCTTGTTTGGAAGCTGTCACTGTTTTGTTAAGCAACAAGGGGAGGCTGAAAGCACAGTGTTGAGTCATTTGATAAATATTAGCAGCAAATATGAAGGCTTATCTTTACTAGATGGTGCTCACCTCCAAAACCCCCACAGTGTCCCTCTCTACTGACTGTTATTTATGACGGGTATAACTGGTTGGAGATAGCAATGAAAGATGAATTGTCCCCCCCCCCTGGTTTTGAAAGGAAAACTACCACCTGCATCTGATCAGAGATGGTGTACGTGCGGGTTCAGCTGGATTGTTCCTCAGCTTTACGCTAAATCACAAAGGTCACATTGACAAAACATCTTAGAACTTCAGTCTTATCGCTTTTGCTATGTGTTGTTGTTTAAGTTACAGTCAGTTCAAATGGGTGCATTTATTTCATACCAAAGTATCAGTTTACAATGATGGGATTTAACTAAAAGCTGGTTTTATTCCTCTTTTGCTCTTCTATGAGCCATTACAGGATACAAGAGGAAGATCTGGTTAAATATGTCACTTCCTGACCGTGCCCAATGTTTTTAATAAAAACAAATTACAGTGGAAGTTACTGACAAACGTTCAAAAGAGTAAGAAATTATTATAATTGTGTTAACAGTTTTGAATGACTAGTTAATTCTTCTAACAATAATGTCCTGTTCATAGTTTTGAATATCTAGTTCTTGCCAAAGATTAGTAATGTGCTTATGCACACGTTGCCCAATAAGAATTCTGAACTTGCGACATGGATGAAAAAAAACAACTCCCTCAAAAACATGCAACACAACACAGAAGTTACAGTCATGACAGTTTGAGGATGAGGTTTGGGGTTAAAATGTTTGTTTGAAAGCCTTTATGAGAAGAATGTCCTTTTTGTTTGCAGCATTCCTGCAGATTTTCTACAGTCAAATTCAATTACACAAGTACTATTTTGACTTTGTCTGAAAGGAAAACCACACTCGTTTGGTTAAAAATGAATCTGACAGATACTTTAACAACTGCAAAAACGACTTCACCTTGTGAATGGAATAAATAAAAAAGTCTGCTTTTCAATCAAGCGGAAGCTTGGTGGAATTTTAGTCATTTGCTGTTGACAACAGTTGTATTGTTGGGTATGAGATGTATAAAAAGTATGAATAATCTTCACAGGAAATGCATGATGGGAGAAAAGGACATCTTGTTGTGAATTTGTCTTAATTTATGCATCCATCACGCCATGCAAAAAAATGGTTTGCTTTATAGTAGATGAGATGTCTGTGAGACAAAAAGAAGAATGAAGAATAGTCTTGGATTTCTTAACTGGGAGGAAAAATGGTTATTCAGACCAATACTGACAAAAAGATCTTCTTGGAACCATCAGGTATTATGTATTTGGAACACGACGGGGGGTGTTAATATGTCCAGCTCCTATATACAGTCAGTCAGTGAGTGCTGCAAACAACTGGATTTCAAGAAAAAGGGTCAAAACGGCACCTCAATGCGATGACCCAACTGACTATATATTATCAGAAATCACATTTCCAAATAAACTGTGATGCCGCTGATACCCGTACTTGCAAGCGGTATAGTATCTAAACGACAAAAATGGCGTGCATCTTTATGCATGATGCCCCACTCTGATCTACCTGAACAGAAGTCCCTGAAGTTTATTACGATAATACCAGTTTAACTGCCCCAAATCAAATACTGGCTTAAAACTAATTTGTTGAGCGGGGGGTGGGGGGTGGGGCTGATGTGTCCCACTTCTCTATAGCTCAACCTCAAACAAACAGGCCCCCACATAATGAGTGGCGAGCATGTTTCTGATTAAAAAGCACTAAAGGAGGTTTAAGCGTGCGGCCTCTAACCGACGGCAGAGCGAAGTTTTAATCGTTGGGCTTACAACACTTCATCCTTCAGGAGAAAAAAAAAAAAAAGCAGTGTCTGCACTAATGGACGACTTCAAAGGATGATCCAACATGACACAGGCGGCCCACTCGCATGACTCAACTCTTCAAGCTGATAGGGCAGGAGGAAAAGTAGGGGTGGCAGGGACTCAGCAACAGAGGAAGGCTAAGAGTGGAAGTGCAGGCTGAAAAGGAAAGGATAGCAAGGGGTCGGAGGAAAAACATGGTACTTCCTGCAAATTGTTCTGCAGAGGTCAGAGAAAAAGAAAGTGAGATGGGAAACAAAAAGCAGGGCTTTGTGGGGGTGGATGTGATGGCTTTGTAGGGCAAGCGGTTCCAGGGTGTGAAGCAGCTCTGCTCTGGTTTTATGGAGGAAAGAAGCAAGTTGCTGCCAAGGAAAAAGAAAGAAAGAAAAGGAGGTGGGTGGGGGGCATAAACTGGGCTCTAGTCTAATCCCTCTCCCTCCCCTCTCTTCCCTTTCTATCTCGCAGACACAAACTCCCTTAAATCCCTTTTACCAGAAACCCTGTTGACTGTGGCCACTCACCCAAAGGCAGCTGACATAACCATAACACGCTTGGGGTATTCATGTCTGCTTTTTGCTCTACTGGAACTGTTTATAAAGCTTTGAATTAACTGGGATCCCTCTTCTGCCCAGAGAAAAGAAAAAAAAAAGCTATAAAAAAGGTAAACACAGGAGAGCACACGTGTTTTCCTATTTATACAAACCTGCTCTTTGCTGGTTTTCCGGCTTACCAGTTTCTGGATTCAAAGGAAACATTAAATGTACAGGAAACTCCCCAAAAAAACCCTACAACACACTGTTGTCAACACTGATTTATGCAGGCGTGAGTGCTCACTGTGTGCAGCAAAGCAGCAGTCAGAGGCATTGAGATAGAAGGAGTTTATGGATCCAAGTCCAGCCCATTTGCAGAAAACCTCAGCCAACATTAGTGCTTGCACAGCTCCGGATGAAGTCTACCAGACCAACCAGTATTAGGAACTTTCCTGCTTTAACAACAAAAAAGTATGTTTCCATTTAAAACTGTCATTTCCTTTCCATTTTGAACTGATGCAGCTGTTTTTTTTTAAAATTATACAGGAATTGAATCAATGACTAACTGAAAGTGTAGCCACCTGTACATGGTACAAAACCAGTAACCCAAGAGCTGCTGCAGTTTGCCAATCAAACACGTGGTTACAGTATATTAGATGGGTTTACAGATCTTTATATAGGAGCCACATGAAGGCAGAGACACCATACATTTGATATTTTGATGTTAGAAAAATCCTACAAGCCCAGCGTTGTTTTAGTGTTGTAGAAGATACAGCTAATGCACATTACTTTATGTGAACCGTGATCTTCGTTGACCTGTTCAGGATGTGCTCGACCTTTGGCCAATAATAGATTGATTCCGCAGGTTCAGAGGATAGCTAGATGTCATAATTGTTGCAAAAACACAAAACAAAATAAAGGAGTTAGCCGGTCAATATTGCTCACTAATGTTGCATTTTGCGAGTTTACCTCATATAGTGCAGCCCTAAAATATGTTATAAAATACAGCAGATAATTGCTACACTAAGTTGAACAGAGTAAGCTAAACTGGGCCTACCTGCCCTTAGACCCTCCTTCTCGGTAACAAGACCGGTTACTCCAAAGCTACGTTCACACTACCTCAGCAACATGCATTCAAGCGCTAACTTCCAATGGAAAGTCTATGTAAACGTACATAAACGTGTGTTTCAGGGTTTTGCGTTCAAAACTCTTGCTTTTAGGCATAGCTACACAAGTTTTTCAGACCATTTTGGGCTGCAAGTACAAAACGTGGGGCCATTGAATGCGTGTTCCTAGTTAAACTAGGAGGAACTTTGACTACGAAAGGACTCGGATTTGGTAGTTAGTAAGGATAGCATGCTTTTTAATTCACAGAAGTAACTTTTTCTTTCCTTTTCATTCCTGAACACACTTACAAGGAACACCAAGTGTATGTTTTTTTTACAACACCAACATTCGCTTATTAATGGTCTATTTATCTCAAACTCGTTTGATACCTATCTCCAGCTTCAGACTGGATGGATCCCTTTGTTGCTACTTGCGTGTTTTTTTGTTGTTGTTACACTTCAAATGATCACATAGCCTGGGGCTTTCCAAAGACTGGTCATGGATTACAACGTATAGTCGTACCGTAAAGTACTCTTGTCACATTACACGCTTAAAACACGATCATACTTATAGTGGGTGCCAAGGCACGACTCTGCAAGCAGATCAAGCGTTCTGTAACTAAGAACGGAGCAATGGCCATCAACAAACTGTGGCTTGAGGTCAAACGTACATGATCAAAGTACAAAAAGCATGTTGTGAAGACACACTAGAACTAATTGAGTCTCTGTGTTAGTCTTTGTTTTTGACACAAATTATTGGTACATGTCTGTTATCAATGCACCAGCATTAGCCGTTTTAAAAATTCCCAATTCCTGATCATTTTTCTCCTCAAAATTCACTTCAGAATATCTACAAAGCTGTCATCTCCAGGAGACTAGTAGAACATTTTACCAGTCCATCTTATAAACACCTTTCATTCCCACATTGACTCCTCATAAATACAGAATGGAGAGACCAGAGATAGAGGAGGGCCAAACAAGGAGGGGTGAAATCAGCAGGGTGGAATGTCTCATCCACAGGATCCTGCTGGTGGGGTTTTTCCCTCTTAGCTCTCCGGTGTCCACTGTGGAGAGCAGACACCATCTGGCCATCTGGAATGCAACGGAGCAGGGGGTTGGAGGAGTTATGGGGTCTGCTGTCCTGCAGGGGGATGGGTGATGGCTGAGATGGAGCATTAACAGCGACCCATGTAATGACAGCCACAAAACAGAAAATAATTTACTTCAAATCCAAGAAAATAAAAACTACTGTTTGCCAAAAACTTGCTTTGGGATTGGGTGAAATGTTTGTTCCATGAAATTTACAATAAATCTATCGTGTTTCAATGAAAGGCTATTGAATCACATTAAAGATAAAAGTTAAAGTATTATTTAAACTTTGCCTGAAGTATCATCTGCTTCAGATAAAAACAAAATTGCATTGCATCCTTGATCCAATTTGCTTGAAAAGAAAGTGATGTAGTCTTTTACAATCACCACATATACCAATTATAGATCCAGCTGTACATGTTTTATTTACATATATTTCATGGAAACATAAGAATCTTTCATAGCTATAGAGGCAGTAAAACCCTAATGGAAAGAAGTAGAAAGCGTTTTTTTCCATAAACATAATTCCCATTAAAAACCTTGCTATGACGTAAAATTCTGCCTAAATACAGAGCTAAAAGTTAAACACAGCCTCAATAAAACTAGAATGTACAGCATTTGTGCATAACAAACCAAGGACCAGCTGTCTACACGCCCTGCAAAGCCGTTCAAAGTTTCCACACAGAGGAGTATGTGGCGCTGCAGACCAAATCCACTTCGAGTTATGGTGCAGAGGCTGGACGTGGTTCACTGCAAACGCCAACTCAGTTTATAAATATGTCCCAATAGGAGATAAGCTGGAGAGTAACCCTCACACAGGTCGCTTTGGAGTTCCTATCGCGCTCGCAGTCACATCCCGCCTGCTTTTTCTAAATATTTATTCTTCAGAACTTCTTGGCTGTGGAGTTGCTATAAAGCTCCAAAAGGAGTCAAGTAGGTGAAACTTGCGTTTGACTTGTTGCAGCCAATTTATCTCAATGCTTGTTACTTCATTATTATGCAATACAGGAAAGAATGGCATGTTAAAGCCCCAATCAGGACTATTTTCCTTTTGCCTTAGTCACACACACGAATGGGTGCTCCAGGCTTTTGGGTTGTCCAGGCCCATAGAGGGTTGTAGACAGGTGGGGCTACATCTTAAAAGGAGAGTAGGTGTGTCTTGCAGTTTCCTTGAGACTCATGCAAACACCTTAAGACAGGGGTGTCAGAATCAAGGCCTAGAGGGCCAGAGTCCAACATGTTTTCCAACCAACCTGCCGTTGAAACTCCTTATTGGCTAAACACACCTGATCCAAGTAATTAGCAGCAGATAAGGCAAGGTTTCTGGAAAACCAGCCGGAGGGCAGCCCTCGAGGCCTGGAGTTTGAAACCCCTGACTTAAGGAATGTCCTGAAAATGGAAAGTACAATTGTTGCGACTGTGATAAGTGTATCGTGAAGTATTCAGTGTCCTTGGGCAAGACACTGGACCCCACCTCGCCGCTGGTGGTAGGTTGGCACCAGTGTTTGGCAGCAGAGCCTCCACCAGTGTGTGAATGTGTGTGTGTGAATGTGTGTGTGCATGGATGAATGGGACTGTGACTTTAAAGCGCTTTGGGCCTTGTAGGTAGAAAAGCGCTATACAAGTATACGCCATTTTTAAATTTTTATTTATGAGGCTAATTCAAGTTTTACACACACTTATGACACACAAGTGATGCCGTCATACGGTTCTCTTATGCCACATCCAGTCATTAATAAGGTATAGACAGTGGCTCCTTACTCACCTTATACACGGGGTATGGACTGAGGAGGGTTGAAAAATGTGGCTAACCCATTGACTGTATACGATAACTGGATGGATTGCGTGTGACGTCAACCATAGAAGATGGAGTCAATTCAGTCACCATTTTTATGTTCGTCGCGAGACGTCCTGAGTAAGCCGTGATTGGTCCGTGTTGGTCTGGGTCTACATTTCTGTGCCAACCCTTCTTTCCAATCAGCTTGTTAGAAGGCCACATCCCTTCCACTGAAAGTCGTCTCAGAGGAATCTTTCAAACGCTTTGAACGTTCGACGCAAGGCCACCTACTCTCATTGAGGCATCTGATTGGTCAGTTTATATCTTGATTAACTTACACTACAGCAAAAATATCATAAGGAAAATTTAGGATTAGCAAGAACATATTGACAAATGGTACCAAAGAGCAAGAATGATTAATGTGACTAATATAATGACTGTGTAATAGTTGTTTATTTCTCTATAGAAGTCTGTGAGAGTTTGGCTTTTTGGGACCAGCGGGTACTTTCAATTTGGAACGCAAGCGGAAGAAAGAGTTGCTCGGTCTAGTTCTCATTAAGGGTCTAGCCCACTTCCCCCTTACATGTTGTATAAGTGTTTACTACGTCCTCTCGTCTGCAGCACGCCCGTCAAAAAAATGTGCATGATCTATGGCCTCACGAGCGGTCTACAACCTTGATATTTCGTGGACCTCCTGCATGTCCAGTACAGAGTCACTCATTTTACGGCCAAAAGAAAACCTGTATCTACCCCTTGTGGCTAAGGCATAATATGTTATGCTTATACTTATTTCAGCATTTGTAGCATAAATCAAACACATACATTTTTACAGTGTGTAAAACTGTCAAATTTACTAGCAAACCAATGCTGAAGAGCAAAAATGCTGGATCTACAGATGTCCTTTAGTTTTCAAAAAGTTGCCTAAAAAATTCAAGCTTGTAGCAGAATCGTTACATCAACCGTGATTGAGTTGAAGCTCTTGACTTTTACTGGATCCTCTACGCTGAACTGAAAGGTTTGACTCCTCTTGCGTCAAGTGGGAGACACCAATATAATAATAATTAATTAATAATAATAATAATAATTAATACTTTATTTATCCCACAATGGGGAAATTCTTCTCTGCATTTGACCCATCCCATGGGGGAGCGGTGAGCTGCAGCCTAACCATGTTTGGGAGGCAGTAGCATTAAGGGCCTTGCCTAAGGGGCCTCACTGGTTGATGTTCATTGCTCGCCATTGATATGGTAATTGTCTACGTACCATTGTTTATCCCCCTCCGGGAAATGAACCCTGGATTCCTGCATGGTAGCCTCTCACCTTACCAACCGAGCTACCCAGCAGCCAATACACATCTTGCACCTAAATAAGATCCCACTACTAACTTCTTGGAGCTGATCCATTTAGAATAAACTGATTTAAAATGTAAATTTCTATTCTCGGAAACGGTTTGTGGTTAAAAAAAAGAAAAAAAAAAGTCTTCAAACAGCACTTTGAAAACCTTTCAAAACTTTACCATGAGGGTCCAAGGGAAATTTCCTGAAAAAAAAAAAAAAAGCATAAAAAAAAAATCAGGTAGAATGAACTTCGTCCAGGAGAGGGGAAATACGTTCCAGTGCAGAATCAAACATGTTTGTGCAGCTCTTTCTCAAGACCCAATCCACCTCCTTCTAAAGGAACTTTACAAGTAGAAACCACAACCATACAAGGACAATGAGACCCTTCTACCACAGATTTATTACGGTAGCTAAAACTATATCATCTCTGCTAAAAAACAAAAACAAAAAAAAAAAACAATGAAGTTTTCTGTTTTGGGTTTGGATTCCTTACATAGTCCAAGAAAAGGCAGTGAAAGAACAGAATAATTTGGGCGGGACCACTTCCTGCACGGAGCTCTTTGGCTCCAGCTACTTTCTTTAGGAATGGATAGTGGTAAGCAACAATTCTAAGTTGGTAGAAATTGTCCACCAACTCGCAAACCCCATCAGCATTTTGATGTTATTATAGAAGTGAAAGGCAGTTTGAGCGTTTGGTGTCATGCTCTAACTTTTTAGATTACCAACCAAAATTCATTATAATAATAAAACAAAAACATCCAAACCATGTGACTTAAATGACTTTAAAATGATTAATAGTCTGGTTGATATGGTTACATTTTAAAATCTGTGATTTTTAACTAACTTTTTTCAAATTACCTAATATTATTCTGAAAGTATAACTGACCCCCCACCCCTCACTCCTTGTGTCAGTGTTTGCAAAAGGCACTGTTCAGGTGAAGGGTTGGGAATCCACTGAACAGGTTTAGCAGTATGTTACAGTAAAGCATGGGGGGGTCAAAGGAAAAAACCATACAAAGTACTATGGCATGCGTTATAAGTTCCTCAAACAAAGAAGAACTTCTAAGTGGCTTTTGCTGTATTTTTAACTAAATCATGACCACAGTGAGTTGCAGGAACTGCAGTTATTGTAAAGTACACAACCTATGTAAATAACCTTAAAAAGATTACAGGAAGCGTGTTGTTCTATGAAATGCCTCAAAAACCCCAAATTTATAGAAGTTTTATTGTAACAACTACACTTCAATGTACATCTACACAGACTATATACCCCAGCTTACACATCTAATTGTGGCTTCACAGCTGGTACGAAGTGCACGCGCTTTGTTTTGAAAAGTTGGTGGTAACATTGAGGTCAACTTCAGCACGTAGACAGTTAACCTTGTACCGACGAGAGCTCGCTGTCGGAATAAAAAGGATATAAAGACCGATGAAATAACTTGCCTTTTTCTGGTGTGCACTCTGACGAATTAATTCCTCCGGCGAAACAGAGAAAAAAAACGTTTTTGGAACGGTACGTTAACACGTATAGAGGCTGCGGTGACTGCTGGGTGCATGTCCGGTCTCTTCAAACTTAAAATGCCAGCTCGCTTGTGATTGGTCGGATCCCCGGATTGTGCTGTGTTCAAGTGAATCTGGTAAAAATGACACTCCACCTCCCCCTTTTTTTCTTTTTAATTTTCTTGTGCTAAGAGTTTTTTGGGGTTGATATATTAAAAGGTATTTACTTTTAATTAAAAAATGCATTATTTTCAGAAAATATACGACTGAATGACATACGTCACACATAAGTAAATGTTCTACGTATTTACCACTTCCTAAAAACGTTTACAAATATCCGTAAGAACAGTAGTAAGAAATAATAATGCATTGGATTTATCTGCGCTTTTCCACACGCTCAAAGCGCTTAGTAGTCATATTTTACTCTACTTCCCTTTATTTTTTTGTCTTTTGTTTTTACTGCATTTGTTTTGCTTTGTTATCATTTTCTCCTGCAAAACAATATGCAGGCCGTCTGTCCTGTCTCTTTTACATGGAACTGATTTACGAGTTTGTTTTATACAGATGCAATACTATAGCGCCCTCTGGTGCTAACTCACCACTCTGCATCAAGTATAATCAGTTTTTCAGGATTTGTTTTGTTCAGTAAAAAACGAATATTTGTCTGGAGTGGACGTTAGTACATATTATTTTGTGGTTGAAAAAATATATTAAAAAAATATAACTATAAAAAAATGTTAGCTTTTATATTAACATTATTTAATCTGCAATCAACTTTGCATTTTCTTAACACCAAAGTGTGTTTTGGTTGCACATTGCTTACACTTGCATGAGGACAACTGGTTTTCAGCAACAACATTGAGCAAGTTTCTAATCATGCAAAATTCTTGCTGATATTGGACTAGAGGGTTTGCAATATTAAAATTTCATGAAGGATCATGGCAAGTACTTGCATAAGAAATCACACCTCCATGGTGCACTTCATCAGGTGAAACAGTGGTGGCACAAAATAAAACCCACAAAAAACTGTTTTTATTATTTTTTCTTTCCGCCACAAAGACAAGAACATGCTCCTAAAGTTTGTTGCAGCTGTAGTGCTCATCAAACTCTTCTTTTTTTTCAGTTCGGCAACACCAGACCAACCTGTAAAATAAAAAAGGAAATTAGTGAAGTTGTATAAAGAATCGTCTATAATTCTATTATTTAGCATTGGATGGGAGGGGGTCAAGGGTCAGGACCCTGTGTATCCTTTTTTGTAATAGTTAAACTGAATTCTCAAGCGGGGAGAAGTCAGTGTTTTTGGGATACCCATTTAATTTGTTTATTTATGTTTCTGTGACCATTAAGCCCTTCATTTATTAAATATAGGTTTGAAATATTTATAATAATTGAATTATAACAGGGTCCTGCGACAGGCTGGGCATACCCCACCTTTGCCCAATGATAGCCAGGTTGACAGCCCCATGACCCCAAAAGGGATACGGGGGTTAAGAAAATAGGTTAATGGAATTATAACAGTGTTATATTCTTATATATGAAGGTATATAAGAATATAACACACATATTACGTTTGACAGCAGTACTTGCAAGTTCCTTTCAAAGTAAAATCCTGCATCCTGTGTTAAATAAAATCCTTCTTCTGCAGCAGATTCACTTGAATAAAAAAAAATCAGGAAAGCTGAATCGAACATGACGTTTTCTATCATTCTGACTCGTGCACCTTCGACAAAACCGACGTACAATTCAATCTTTATTTATTAATTTTTTAAAATCTATTGATGTAAATCAAAATATAAACTTTCAGAGCCTCTAAACAGCAAATAGACACTGTTGTGTAGCAAAAGATTATATACTTTAAGCTTAGAATGATGAACCACTCCGACAGGAAATGAAAACTTTTACCACAATTTTGCTCAGTTTTTAACATGTTTAAATCTAAACCTAACTGTCAAAACTTTACATCTAACCAAATTTTCAAACCCAAACATTTTCTGTCAAGCAAAGGGCCAGACTGGAGGGATGAAGGACCCGAATGTGGCCCCGGGGCCTCAGGGTGCAGACCTCTCGATTAGATGTTAGATGTTAGAAATGACTGAACTGCAGTGTAGGCCACAGAGAATGTAGCAATTTGTTTTTCAGGCTTTAAAAAAAAAGTTTAGTGTGCCTTTATGAGTTATTCAAGTCATGTTTTTCTCATTTGAATTCTTTTAGTGTTTTTTTCTATATTCTTCTTTTTCCAATCCTTTTTTTGTCTGGGATTCACTGACCTCACTCAAGAGCTGCCAAAGAAAATTCCAAAGTACTTGATTTTAACATGTAAAATGGCTACAAACTCTTATCTTGAAGCCAATTAGTCTGCTACTTATTGTGGAAAATGAATTCTTTTGTCACTTTAGTAGCAACATTTTAACATAAGACTCTTTTTAATTTACTTTCTGCAGATATTTGTGCATTTATGGATATTTTCATTGATTTAGTAACAATTTCCTGTTTGGCTTAACTTGATGGTTTTTAATTTGTCAAAAGTAAAAAACAAATAAATAATGTAAAATAGGAAATTAAAATTAAAGGGTTATGAAAGGACATGAAGACGTTCTTTGAGAAACTTTATATGCAGTTTGATTCTTTCTGTTAAATTCAGTTGAAACAAATGTATAGGAATGTTTTCTTTTGTTCCAGAAGGATGGGAAGATAAAAAAAAATACCTCCAAAAAGAATTGGATTCTCAAATAAAAAAGTACTCTATGCTTTGGACATGTGGAATTGTAATCCCCCCCCCCCCCCCAATTATTTTTTAAAGTACATATTTCTTTTTTGGGGTATGTGTGCATAAATGACGAAAATAATTCACAAACGGTACAGAATCTTCTATTGCAGCGTCACAAACACACTCAAAGAATCCTCAGTGAATAAAGATTTGACAGGGAGATTTTGCAGTTCAAGGAGCTGTCAACAGAAGGGCCCGATGTGAAAGATCTTTGGGAGGAGACGCGCGGATGGGTTTTGACAGGTGGAGACATTAGTGCATGGAGTACCTTGTCTGGACTCATCCAAGGACACATCCAATTGTACAAGTAGTAATGAAGGCTCTTGTCGCTGACAGTGAACTTGAGTTTCTCCAGGAAGATGGCGTTATCCATCACGTCGAAGGCAGTGAAGATGTCAAAGCCGTTCTGTCAGTGAGAGAAAACAGCATTAATGCTGTCATCCAGCAAAAACTTCAATAGGCCAAGCTTTTCGATAACCATGTAATATGACTGATGTTTTTCCTCAAATATCTCAAATTAAGGATACGGACATTGATTGATGGATTCTAATACGAGCATGTATGAAAAATGATAAAATATCTGCTGCAAAATTAACTCACAGATTTGGCCAGTATCAGGGCATCTCCCATGAGATCGGTTAACTCTGAGCCAGTAGAAGCCATGCAAAGAAGATGAGCTGCTTTGAGAGCGGTGTGCACGGGGTGATTCAGCACTCTGGAGGTGACGCTGTAGAAACTAACCACATCGGTCAGTGAGCCATCATCACCCTGCAAGTAGAAAAGAGGAAGCAGAACAATTCTTAACCACTGTAGCAAAGTGTCAGCTTCCAGTCCCACTCTGATCATTTTTGATGGATTGTAAAACCAGAGCTCTTTTATTTGCGATTATGCTGTTTTTAGCTACATTTAAAAACATAAACCTTTACTTTTTGCAGAGCGACACTAGTTCATTAGAAATTCGCCTTTTATGCTGTTGGCAGGACTGTTGCATTAGAATGGAGCAGAGCAGGGAGCAATTGAAACTTCTCCGTCCTCATCCAATCCATAGGATTTTTGGATCTTCTCCTAATTTTCAACAATTTAAATAAAGAAATACTCAGAAATGCAATTTTAAGCTTAACTTTTCTAATATATGTCCTCCATCACGAGAAAAATGTGACATGCTAAAACCACCAAGAAAACAATCTTTAATGCTTAAAAAAAGAATAAAATGTTTTTTTTCCATATAGAGAAAGGTTGTGATGGAAAAGAGTCAAACCTCCACAACATAAGTGTCAATCACGTTCTGTCTTGGCAACAACCAGTGCTCTACTTGCTGCAGAGACAAGATGGAGCTAAGCTTAAACTTGCAGAGATGATCCTGGAGCAGAGAGAGGATTTCTGGAGCATCTTTTTTGGTCATAGGCCTTAGTCCGTTTGTCTTTGTCGTCTTGGGGAGAAAAGAAAAAAAAAAGGTTTAATGAAAAATCCAGTTTTAAACATTCATGCAAATCCCAAACTTTCCAAGTATTTTTCGGGTTTATGTTCAGTTCTAAGACTGTCAAAAGCCAGTTCTATCTTTTTTTTATGTCTGTAGATGGCAGCACATGTTTACCTCAGGTAAACGGTTGAACTTAAGTGCTCTCTGCAGGTTCATGTTTTGTCTCAAACGCGGGTAGTTGACCTCCATCAGCTTACGGGGATTCAGAGGGCGATGCCAAAGTCTGAAAGGATTTGTTTCTTTTATTTGGAGGGAATAACAAAGACCTCACAGAAAACAAAACGCACATGACCTTCCATACCTCAATTTCTTGCAAACTGGTGATAAAACAAATACTTTTTCCATCTTTTATTCAATGTTGGATTATGTTAAACCTAACTGATCTATGTTTAGAGATTACGTGAAGCAGCTTCTACCTGGAGGAGCTCAGCGGTGTTGGGAGTACGATGTCAGCTGTGTAGACGGCCTGGTAGAGACCTTGCAGGTTTACCCTTCTGGTGAGTTCTCGGACCAGAACTGGAGCCATCCGCTTTTGCCGAAGCTTTTTATGAACACAAAGGAGCTTGACGTGAACCGTCTGCTTCTCCCTGTCCGACACATTTTCTGTGTTAGCTTCAGGATGTTTGCTGGAACAAACAGCAGTGAGCCACTCACGTCTCATAAATGCGAACATCTGCAGGGACAGCGGCGATGAAGCCCACTAACTTCTTGTTGGCTTGCACTCTCACTCCACAGTGCCACTGTGACTGACAGCTGGGAGGTTGCAAAGCCCTTTAGGAGGAGACAAATGACGGTGTACAATGATACAAACTGATAAACTCAGATTAATCGCATTTGCAAAAACGATCATAACTTGCTTAAATGAAAACAGCAGCTTTCCTTATCTTCAGGGAACAAAGATCAGTGTTGGCTCCTGGGAGGCAAATCTTAATAAATCATTTCAAAGTAAATGTTATTACGCTTTCATGCAAGAGACCCCGAGGGTGGCAATGTCGTTTATGGAGATGAGGAAGACAGAAAAAGCTGGAAAGTTAAACTAAGCGATTAGAGGAGCTGGCTTGTTACTGATATGATGCATTGGGTTCAAGCGAAAAGTTCAAATGGAAAAAATGGCCTTTTATGGTGCTCAGTCCTTCACTTCTTCGGGGATGCACAAAGAGGGACAGCAGTTTAAATATGGCTGCACAGATGTGGAAGCATCCGGTTCAGAGTGGGACATGATAGTATTCACGTCTTGGTGATTATGAACCAAGCTCGATGCAAAAGAAACTGTAAGTATATGTGTAGAATAAATGAAAAGGGATGAAAGGACAGACGCCCCTCGAGGTTCAGAGCTGTACAAAACAAATGAACAACATTTTTTTGTCACCTGGAAGTGAAGAACACATCCATGTAATTTTCAGTAGAATTGGCAAAATTAAATTGACAACTGATGGTTTTTGTTAACCTTATATGTTCATATAGTACGTCACGTTGTTTTGTTCAGCTCAAGCCAACAACTCATGTATTACATTTTCACAATATTCCAGGAAAAAATGCACACGCCACTTTTGCGAGCTCGCCACATTCACGCCATTAAAATCTACAACTTCTCAATCCGACATTTTTCTTTTTAAAGCAGCTTCTCAATGAATGAGGAGGTGATAGCTCAAATTCCCCAGGAAGAGTTAAAATTTGTAGCTGGCAACAATATTGGAAAATTTAAGATAGCGACTTCCTCTAGAGATCAGAGATCGCAGAACCTTCGGTTGGAGTTGTAAACTTAAGCTCTTGGCGTGTGTGTGAAGGCTTGTTAAGATCACTTCAACAAATCGTTTTCCCCCGTATATCTTATAACAATTTAAAAAAAATTTCAGACATCAATAGCATGTGTGTGTTTTAGTGTTGTTAGTGGATTTTGAAACTTTTTTTTGTTTTTTTGAGCCCCATTAAGAGATTTTGGCCTCATTTCATTTTTGACAGTTTATGCGGTGTGATGTCATCTTTTTTTTCTTTCACTATGTCCAAAACTCCTTTTCACTGCGTATTAGGTGAGTGCACATTCGAGTTTGTGGAGGGGGCTATAGTTTTGCTCAAAGGCACAGTGAGAGTCCTGAAATGTGGTTCTTGCAGGACTGCTGTGGACTATAAAAATGCTCCTCTTCCATCCATCTTCCCCCATTGGTGCTAACTATCTGGTTCTCATGCTGCAAAGTTCCATTGCTGTCTGCTCCAATGATGGAAGAATTGGCATGCCATGTCTGACAGATCCACATGGTGCCCAGCCAGTGGGGTAACTTCACGCCTTCGTGGCAGTAGTTGGAGAAAGCCCTGCTACTACCTTCAAAACGAAGGAAAAGTCAAGGCGTGAAGCAAATATGAAGTACAACAAAGACTCCCACCCTGAGTTTGCTTTTTAGTATGAAGCACCACCTCTCTGGAACAACCTGCTGGAGAGCCTGAGGGCTGCAGAGAAAGTTACAACTACCCCCCTTTTTTTGAGATACAGAGCAGGTTTGCATGAGAGTTTACCGTCACATTTTCATGTCTGATTACCATTGTAGATACTCGGAGGAAAAGTCGAGTCTGATAGTGTTGTCATCTTCTTCCATGTAGTTCTCATTTAGCAGACTGCACAGCTCTTTCATCTGAAATAAGAAATGCATTTTTTGAGCATTGCTAAAGAACTAAAAGTTAAAAACACTAATTTAATGTCACACTTTGGATTGTCTACTTTGATATGATGAAGCTCAACTGATTTCTGGCATGGAGATAACAAGTGAATCCTATCAGTAAACAAGGTGAAGGGTAGAGTAAGAACTAGCCAGAATTGTTTTCTTGCTTTTTTCTGGTCAGGTTTTTTTGTGCATCAGCGCCCCCATACAGGCATATGGTGTTACGTTTCTAGATGGTGTGGTTCTGTTCCTGAAAGTGCAGTGTAAAACTAGTGCTGTCATGCGATTAATGTGCGATTAATCCTGACTTGTCATTCATTTTCTTAGCGGGAACTTCTCATGATGATCACTGTGCTCAGAGAGGGAAGAGCCAGACCGTGTGCTGTGCTGCCCGTGCTGTAGCCGTTATGATGACAATGCGACGCCTGTCCACTTTTTGTGAAAATTGTTTTAAAATTCAAAAATATATTCGGACTGAAAATTCTAATAATTTATTCATATTTATTTTTTTGAAAATGACCATGGTATAATGGGATAATGCTCTTCCAGGTATGCACTATCAGACATGAATGGATTACACGGAAGCAACTGTCTGACGTGAAAATAAAACCAACAATAAAAATAAAACGACGGGCTAAAATGTGACAATTTGACACCTCTATGTGAAACCAAACCAAAGGAAACATACTTTACATACTTTTTTGTTATTAATTTTGGCAATGTGTGTGTGAAAATTTGCCTTGAGCTGATCATCATCTTCGAATTATGTCGCTTGATTGACACGCAGAGCAGCCAATCAAACATCCTCTGATAAGTCACTGCACATGCGTGTTCAACTACAGTACATGCCATTGTCCGCTGCCAGATATGGAGTTTTTCCTTCATGCTAAACTCCAGAAAAGTGTTCACATTTAGGATCAGCCTCCAAAAAGTGGAGCAGCTGCTAATATGCCCTGTGTGTGTTTGTTTCAAAGGTTTTACCAAGTATTTATATGTTTAGCATGAAGCAACACATTTTCACAAACTTTTAAGTGTTTTTTTTTTCCAGGATAGTTTGATGAAATGTGTGGTGTCTCTAAAAAGTATCTTACAACAAAGGGGTTGCTCAGATCCAGAGTATCCCAGGAAAAACCCTGAGGCAGAGTGTAGGGTTCATCCCTAACACTGGCTTCAATTCCTTCTATCGGACCATGAGCTGTGACATCATCACCTGAGGACACAGACAATAAAAATATATTGAATAGGACACATAAAGTCTCTTGAAATCACACAGTTCTTCTCCAAAATTAATCTTATGTTTGATAAAAAAAAAAACTAAGTCAGTTGGACATATAATGACATTTTGGAAGTGGGAGCCTTTATATATTAAGAGTAAGGTGTCTATTCTGAAATCTTTTCCACGTAGCTCTAACATCCCACTTAAACAAGTCCACAGCTGGTTTTGTGAGTTTCTGAGCCATATAGTTTATGAGTCCAAAGACGTCTCTGAGCCTGACTGTGCCCTCTGCCTGTGCTAAAGCCTCTGGTGCAGACCACTTCCCTCCTCTCTTGACATTCATTTCAGTCTTGTCAACCTTTCCCGCATTTCTTTTCCTAGAGGGTAATTACTAATCTGGCCTTGGCCACACTGTACTTCCTCAAGCATGGATGTTTTTGAAGTTTTCATAATTTACTGCACAACTCTGGACTTGTGATGCCTCAGGACACTAAATTAAATCAACTGAACTATTGGATGTCGGAGCTGTGACCATTGTGTAAACGCAACTTTAAAAGGTTAGTTCAATGTTTTTTTTTTTATATTTTATTGGATAATTGATTTCTTTCAAAAGTGTATTTGTTTCCTTCTATAAGGTAAAGTTTAAGTAGCCTGGCAATTAAATTACTGATTGCTGAATAAACAGCTAAATCAGTATTTTGACACATGATTCCAATAAAGATATTCTAATTTGAACATTTTCTTTTCGCTCTTCCTTATTTCAATAAACTCTCATCCACTCTCTAAAATAAATGTAAGGTATTTTACGTTTCTCAAATGTGATCACATTTTGTTTGGATGGTTATCAAAAGAATGCAACTATTCCTGGTGCACACAGTAAATGAACGGTCTATTTTTGAAATATTGTAAGGCGCATCAAATTATAGGGCGCATTAATCGAGACAAGAGTCAAAAATAAGTCTGTCAGTCAGTCCGACTACAATAACTTCAGAATCAGAATTACTTTATTGATCCCACATGTGGGAAATGTGTCCATTGCCATAGCAGCTTGTAATCATAGAAAGAAAACAGAATACAATAAAAACAAGTGAATGTAAACAAATAAGGTGGTCTAATAATAATAATAATTTAAATACTATTTACGACAGTGCAGGCAAAAATGTGCAAGAACGTGCAAATGTCATCTGTTCCCTGTGAGTTGCTGTAAAGTGTTAACAGTATCTCTAACACATTAGCCACATTAAAAGCAACCTTCTGACTTGTTAGTAAGACGTTAAAAAAAGCAACATGTTAGTATGTTAGTACATGTTAGTGTTCGCAATGTGTGCAACTCTCAGCCTTGTTTGCAACACGTAAAAAAAAACAGACTCATACAGCTAAAACAGAGATTTCTGTGACTACGCTAATACCCAATTTTGCTAGTAAAAAAAAACTCCCAAAAACTGTTATTTGCGGGCATGCAAGTTAGCCACGATACCGTAATTATGATAGCACCCAACCAAACGTTTTGAGATCGCCTCATGTAGCTCTCAAATTTGTTTCAATATCAGTAAGCACAACGAAAAAATTGATTCCTGAACGGGCTCTGGAATATAAGAAGCACTGTCGTTATTATTGTTCTTTTTTTCAAGTGTTAATGGTGCATGGAAAACATTGTGATATTTTTAATTTTGAAACACTATTATGTTACACACAAAAAAAACAAGCGGTCATTTTTTTAAAAGCAGACATAGTGAAGAGAGAGAATGTCTTCTGTCAGGATTGAAGAGACAGCTGCCTTTTTTTGACGTTCTGGAGTGACAGGCAGAAAACCTATAAGTCCAATTTTTGCCAATTGTTTCTATGGAAAAATCTTTACCTGCCTGTAACTCAAACCAAACTTTTAGTTAAGGTTAGGGCCATAGTAAGGGTTTTGTTAAGGTTAGGATTTGTTTAGAGCCAGAAGTATAATATACTGCCATAGAAAATATAGCAGGTTAAAGTTAGGAAAGTTGCAGGTCTAGAGGCTAAACCCAAATGAAAAGTTTTTTTTTTAATTCCAGTTAAAATTAGGGTTATATAAAATTTTTAAAATAGGGCTATGATAAATATATGATCAGGGGCTTAAACAAATTAAAGTGAAAAGTTAATATTAAGGCTAGATATAGCTTTATGAATACGAGCACGTGAATGCCTCATATTTAGGCAGTTTGGTTCTTTTGTGTCTAACAAATGTTTCCATTGTCTCTCTTTTTTCTTTCTTTCTTTGTCAGTTTAAATTAAATTATTGATAAGTCATTGTCAGGGGTCTGATTCTCAAAGTTTGTGGAAAAAAGTTCATAACCCTGCCTCTGGAAATTTAGAAGAGTGTAAGCAAAACTTCAAATGAAACAACAGCAACAACGACATTATCAATAGAACACATACATTAATTGTTTTTCTTGTTTACACCAAGCACAAAGAATAATTGCTTTTTCCATTGTCAGTCAACCAGCCAATAAAAAACGCAAAGAACGGTGACATTCTTCTCACCTAGTTTGGGAACAGGCTGTGTGCCCCAGAAGCGGTAGGTGTGTTTTTTGGCCTCTTGCAAAGTCTTTGGCAGACTTCTGCCCAAGGAGAATAGATGAAGGGCTCTTTGGATCTCCTGCTGTTTCTTCTCGGGCAGAGAGTCCAGCTGGCACCGCACAGGAAAGGGAAAGATCACATCCACATTATTTTTACCCAAGAAAAAACAGAAAATGTATTTTCCCCACAGCAACACAATGCACAGCAGCTTCACAAAAATTAGCAGAGAAAAGACAACAATTTAGGATGTATTAGTTACTTAAAACAGTGAAACAAACAGCTAGAAAAGTGTGAAATATCTTTTAAAGCTTTTTTTTTTTTTGCAAAGCAGCACATACGCTGTCTCACACAAGGCCACTAACCAATGCAAATGGGTCTCGGGGTCCCTCCGGTCTCCAAGCACTTTCCCCCTTCAGCTTCTTTTTACTCTTTTTAAGACTTTCATTCCCCTCCTCATCTGTAAAAGACATTTCAGTCAGTAGGCGGGAGGAACTCTGTTCTCAAATAAGTCCTCTCAACAAGTGTGACTCAGGGAAGATGCAGATGAACTGGGCTGTTTTTTTTGGCATGTTTTGCGGTTGCTCGGCTCTTATCTCTGCCTGCAGAGAGGGGAGGAGAGTGATCACCTCAGCCACCCAGCCCAACTCCCACCCGGTCGAGAGATAACTCAGGGGTATAATAACTTTTCAAATGCCACACTGCTACTATGCTGGATAACTTCAAACAGCTGCTTTATTTGTAATTGATTAAGCATGAATTCTTTTGAAAAGTGCTAAATTATAGTTGTTAGTCTTGCACAAAACCTTTTTTTAATATGACAAATTTTTTTTTACAAGTTGCAGAATTTCCAAGTGTTATGGTATGAAGTTCTCCCTGCATGATTTGCAATACTAAATTGACAAAACAGTGTGGCAAAGATATTAAACTGTTAATTAGCACTTTAGAACAAAATAATCACAAACATTTTGAACAGGCACGTGCACCCAAATAGGCACTTAACCCTAATAATAGGCAAATAGCCCTAGGGGAACCTGCCCTTTTCTGCCTTGTAATAAGAAATGCCCTATGTTTTTTTCCCCTTCTTTTTTATTGGATTAACATGAATATATTTCTGTTAAATGTACCTGAAAAACAAAAAAAATACAGCTACAAAATCCCCCCAGTATTCTATCAAACCAGAGAGACTTAGGGACAGCCGGGGACAGCGAGAGAAGCTGCTGCCCCACGGAGACCGGAAGAGACAACATGTCAGTGGAGCAACTTGAATCCGAGAGATTGAACAAGCTTCAAAATGGTTCATATTCTAGAAAAACGCTATCTCTGTTAGTCAATGAGTCAGTTTTAACTTTAGCCAGACGTCTGAGCGGTGCATCAATTCCACACAGAGCAGATAGTCCAGGGGCAGAAATTTTGGTACTAAAGTTTAGAATAATATACTGGGGCAATTTCAAAAGAAATGAACAGTATATATACTGAGTTCATAGCTTCCTCCTTACAGGTCTGACACTAAATGTATCTGTTTAACATAATATTTGTCATGGTTTGGGTTTCTTTTGTCTTGGTTTTTGATTTATTTCTTGTTCTGTCATGTTTGGTTCTGTTTCCTGTTTTATTTTGAAAGGTGTTCTGTTTGGTCATGTTCCTGAGTTTTACTTCCTGGTCCCTATCTGTCCTGATCATGTTCACCTGTGTCTTGTCTGCCCTGCCTGTATTTAAGTCTCGTCTCTCCCTTCCTCTTGTCCTGGTCCATTAACGTCTTTTCCCTGACTCTTTCGTGCCATGTTTCATGTTTTGCCATAGTAAGTTTTGTTCTAGTTTTGTTATCCTGCTCTGCAGCGCCTTTTGATTGTAATTAAACACCTTGCCCGGAAACCATTTGCCTCCCGCCTCTGCGTCTGGGTCCTACCTGCTCTCCTGCCCCCCAAACCCTGACAATATTATCTGATATATTCTATCATGGTCTATCTTTTAATGGTTTATAAATGTTTTTATGGTCTTGGGCCTTCTTATTTAAATGATATTCTTTAAAAGTATGAGCCCTCGCGGACCTTGAGGTCCTCCGGTGCTGGCCTCTTAGTTGTTCCCAAGGTGAGGACCAAAACTTATGGTGAGGCTTCGTTCTGCCATTATGGTCCTCGCCTGTGGAACGGCCTTCCGGAGAGCCTCAGGGCCGCAGAGACTGTAGAGGTTTTTAAGAAGAGGCTCAAGACCCACCTTTTTAATTTAGCTTTTAGTTGATTTTAACTGCTAATTTATTCTATTAGTTTTAGTATAGGCTATTTTATGTATTTATTTTAATTTTATGCATCTTATTCTCAATTTTATGTTTTTTTTTTTTTTGTTTTTTTTTTCCTTCTTTTTTATGTTTTTAATTTTAGCATCTTATGATTTTAGCCCCAGTGTTTCTTGAGGGGATCTTTTCCTCCAGGGCTTGCCGGCTTGGTCAGCGGTTGTTGCTGCAGTTGTTGCCCTTGCTGGGGCGGCTGGGGTCTAATTTTACAGCTTTATGGCTGTGAGGGGGACCCCGGTGTTGTCCCGGTCTGGGTGGGCACTGTGGCGATGTTCCGTTGGCCGGGCTGGCTCCTGGTATGAAAGGATTCCCAGATACTGTTTCCTCGCAGCAGAGCCAAGCCATACTTGTTTGTTTGTTTGTTTATTTATTTATTTATTTATTTATTTATTTATTTATTTATTTATTTATTTTACAGTTACATAGTCATAATTCATTGTACGTGGGAGCCATGGGTCATGTGGTTTAATGGAGGGAAGTGGGAAGGGTGAAGGGTGGGTTGGGGTTTTTATTGTAATGTTGTGTGTTTACTGTTTTTAGTGTTAAAGCGCTTCGAGCTGCACAAAGTGCATGAGAAGCGCTATTTTATAAATAAAGTTTGATTTGATTTGATTTGATTAGAATTCCTTATTTCAATCCTGTATCATTCAGTTTCACAATCTTCTGTATTAAAATCTTTCCAATCACATCAAAATCCTGTGTTTGGAGGATAAGATGCAAAAGAGAGTTTATCTGGGAATTCCAATTTCTAGAGCCAGTCACAATGGGTGCAGCTGTCAGAAAATTGGAGGTGTAGGAGCCATTTTCTGTTGCGGTTTCAAGTTCGCCAGACTTTTATAAAAACTCTGTAACTTCTAATTCCAACACTTAGCCCAGAGCTAAAGGGGATTTTCTTTTAAAATTCAAGATGGCAGACTCTTTCTGAGGTTAAAGGTCAACCAAACTTTGGTTGTGGTTGTAAAGTTAAGTTGGCAGCATGTGTGTGAAATTTCATAGATTTTTTTCCCCCCATTTTGTGCAAAAATATTTTGTGCGAAAATGTCATACTTTGCCACCAAGTCAAACGTCCAGTGGCCATCATTTAATAATTTCCAAACTTCCTTTGGATATCCCCAACACATGTTTTGTTTTTGTTAAGGGATTTTGAAACATATATTTATGTTTTTTTTTTATGAGAGTCATCAGAGAGTTTGGCCCAATTCATTCTGTTGTGCTTGTGAGTGCTCTATAGAGCACCAAAAATGTTTACAATCATTTATCATTCCAAGAAATGGTGAAAAATGTGTTGCTAAAAAGGAGATTCCAGGTTCAAAGAGATGGCTAATTTCCCCTAAAGCAGGGGTCACCAACCTTTTTGAGACTGAGCGCTATTTCATGGGCACTAAGTGAAGGGACCTGCTTAATAAAACTTCCTAGCCCCCCCACACACAAACACAATTTGACAACATGCTTTTGTGTGCCCTATATGTATTTGCTCCTTTTACACAAAACATGCATGAATTTTCTAGACTTGTATTACAGGGGGGTCAAACTCAGTTGCAGAGGGGGCCTAACTTCAAAACACATTTTAGTTTGCGGGCCGAACAAGATAAACATTTATTGAACACACTAAAGCTACACTTTTAAACCTTTAAAACTTTAACTTAACTTTAACTTTTTAAACATAAATATGAATAAAAATAGACAGGAATATTTATCCAGAATAATAAACACATTCTGTCAAAATTATGCAAATATGAACAAACAAAATCAGGAAATATTAATAATTGCTCGTTTGTGATTTTTTTTAGAGTTGAACTCCTGACATCATTTTTAGCAATAAGTTCATTTCTGTTTTGTGCGTGATGTTCTGTGACAGTCTTTGGTCCTGTGTGCGTCTCTGGTTCTGTGTGTGTGTCTCTGGTCCTGTGTTTGATGTCCTGTGTGTGTCTTTGGTTCTGTGTGTGATTGTGTGTGTCTTTGGTCCTGTGTGTGTCTTTGGTCCTGTGTGTGTCTTTAGTCCTGTGTGTGTATTTGGTCTTGTGCGTGCCTTTGTGAAACGTATCAGAGGGATTTGATTTTTTTAAAAACCTGTTATTGAGAAAATCATGTTTAGGGCTCATAAAACATTAAAAACGAAATTACAGAACTCATCACAGGGATTACTCCAAAAATATTTGGCATTTTCCTAATTTTGTGCAACACCAACAGTAAAAATCCTCCAATCCTCAATACTTTCATAAACAAATGATCGATTGTTTATTTATGGTCTGAAAAAGTGCAGCTGTTTTCCAGCCTGCATTACCTGCTGTCTTTATTTATATGTTACTATCACCAACTAAACAACCGAAAAAATGAATGTATATGGAAAATACAGACAAGTATTGTTTGTATGGGTATCTTTAAGGTTTTAACGGTACTACTACTCTTAATGATACTGCTTATCGATCCAGTATTTCAAAAAACTCTTATCGATAATTTGAGAACAAAAAATAAATAAATAACAAATAAGAACATAAAGTGTTTTATTTCTTCATTAGGCAAAAAAAAAATTAACAAAACATCTTACTTTATACATTTTTCCAGCTTGAAAAGTAAAACACATGAAAGAAGTTATTTAGTGAAAAATAAACAGCAATATTTTGACTTATTGCTGTCAATGATGTAAATATAAAACAAATTAAATAAATGTTTGAGTTCAAAAGATCATCCCAGACAAAAGTCTCTGCTTCAACTCCCGCAGTGAAAGCTGCGTCTTGATCTGACGCCCGTGTTTCCATCTCTCTGACAGTTTGAAGCCAAAGCCCCTCCCCCGCCTCTCTACCATCTTTTCCTCTCTACCTGTTGACCTGTTCACATCCTCTGCAGCAGCGAGTCGTTTTTTCCTCCAGTGTATTCTACACAGAGAGCGCAAAATACAGTGATCATAGCAGCAGGTTGACACGATAGTCGGGGCGCTCCAGCGCAGATTTAATTCATTTTACGCTCGCGCCGCGTACTGTCTGAACAACAGCCACGCCCCCCCTGCACACAAACAGCCAGACAGACCTCTCCTCTTTAGCGAGAATAGTGAAATTAATATCATTATTTAATGGAAAATTACACTGACTTGGTGAGTTAAATATGGCAGATGGATGGATGGATGGATTAACAAGAATTATTTTGGCACAACTGGATGCTGGATTGCAATTATTCTCCCACTCAGAAACAGCCGCGTCAATTAATTTACTCAACTTTATTGATGGCATGTGTTCGTTAGAGATGCCTACAATTAGCAAAGTGTTAAGGCACATGTAAATAAAGCACTTTGCATGTTACTTGTTGAAATTTGCTTTAGAAAAAAAAGTTTTGGTTGATTGACTGAACGGGAGCTATGTGAAAGAAAACGGAGGCATGGGGCAAGATGTGTCTGCTTGCTCCATGTCAGAGGTTGTTTTTTTAAACAGAGTGCAGCCCTCGCCATGGTTTATACCAGTGGTCTTCAACCTCCGGCCCGGTAATGGCCTGAGGGACAGTTGGTGCCGGGTTGCAGAGAAAAAAACTAATTTTTAATGTTATGTCCAGAGCCCTGTCAAATGCTAAACTAAAAGAAATGTTCGTGAAAGGTTAATTTTATAAAATCAGATTTTTATTTTAGCATAAAACATTCAAAAGTAAGTGCCCATCTGGTCCTCAAATTGTCCTCACTTAACCTAGAAATCCATATTTTCTCTTTTTTATTTATTTTTTGGTCATATTTATTTTTTCCCTTCCCATGAAATTCTGACATGCAAATGTTGCACATGCCACCAACATGCAACAACACAGGTCAATGCAAAAAACTGTCTTTTCCACTCCCCCCCCCCAGTCAGTAAATACAAAGGGATTAATACCAGTTCCTATTGCTAGTTTTTAGGTTTCATTCAAGTTTATGTCAAATGCTCCCAAATGTTTTACTGCTGCTTAAGAGTCAAGAAAAACAAATAAAAAAGGAGCAATAAAGGAGTTACAAATACAAGCTCTTTGCATTTAAACTGAAACTCCTTGAGTGGATTATCAAGCACAGAATGCATTATGCTGCTCTCCTAATAACAAGGCAAAGGCGGTGATGCTGTGTTTGTGTGTTTTTCCAGCAAGCATGGGTAAATGCGTGACATTGTTAGCACCGGCAGCACACTCATGCATACCGCACAGTCAGAGCCATTACTAATCTGTAAATAGATCTGTGTAGCTGTGATCTTTCAGCTGAACGACAGCTTGCTTGCTCCTCTGTCAGACTTCACTCGTTTGTCTCGCTGTCTGTAACTCTGTTGTTTGGGAGCTTGGATGAATGAGTCGCTCTCTTCCTCTGTGGTGACACTTGTCTTGTCGCTTCTGTGACTCACTTTCTTGCATATTTCTTTACTGACATCCTGCTCTGTCACGCGTTAATACGTCTGTCATTTATGGATCTGTTTTCGACTGCAAGACAATCCGATCTCTGTTATTCAAGGTGAGAAGAGACACTTTTCAATAAGCAGAGATCTGATTTATTTAAAAGCTTAGAATGAGACCGCAGCAATAGATAATGACTTTAATGGTTGTTTTGATTTTATTAAAGCTCAAATTTGTGCATTCTTGGAATCAGGTTTGTTTTTGAATCAATCGGTGAATCCATGGGGATTTTCCTATGTTCTTCTCTTTTTATTTTTAGTCAAGCCAAAAAGCCTTTCATCTTCATCTTTGCCCTCCAGAGTCCTGATGCCTGATACTTATAGGAATCCTTTTTGCTATTGAAAGAATTAATGCTGCTGTTATTACTTGGTTATTATGCAACCCAATGCCACAGAGTTAAACATTATTTGTATTTTTTTTAAACCACAAATTTTTTGAAATTTGTGGTTGCTCATTCACTCAGTAAGTTACAAACATTTTAGTTGCAAAATCTAAGGAATTTTTTTTAGCAGAGCAACTTGTTTTTTGGTGTGTGGGAAATTTCAATTATAAAAATGCTCATCATCTGTAACCATGGAGACAAAGTTAACAGAAACTGTCTATTAAACCAACTTTATGATTTCTGTTCTGCTTAGTCGTATTTGGGAAGCGAAAACAATTTTCCTCTTGGACTGTGGCCACAAGGGGTTTTGTGTCTTCCAACATTCTTCTCTCAATTTTATTATTACGGCAGCCAAGCTAATTTTGTGTTTTAAGTGAAACGTCTGTCTGCAGGTTTGGCTTCCTGCCACAGTGCACAACAGCTTGACAACAGCAGTTTGGGTTTAGTAGCAAGTTCTAATTCTCCTGCTTGTTTGTGAGCTATCTTAAGGGAGAGTTGGAAACAAGCTAAACAACACCTCATAGAACAATTCTGCAGAACAAAAACCTGCTTTATCTTTTATGCTTTACAAGGTAAATTGAAATTTTTTTTTTAAAATAAAATAGCTGATATTGTTAGATGATTGGATGAAAAATCTTGTATGAAAACAAGAAAAGAAAAACAAACCTCTTAAACTTTCCTTTTATAGGTTTGAAAATGAGAGGTCTGGATAAAGATTTAAAGACTCACACTGATAAATAATGTTTTTTAGTAATGTAATTGTTTTTTTTTTAACATGTTCTTGTGGCCTTTTTCTTATGATAGAGGACATATACAGTGAGGCAAACAAGTATTTGAAAAAACTGTGATTTTGCGGGTTTGTAAATGTTCAAGTCCAACGTTTCCTGTAGGTTTTCACGAGACTTGCACACACTGCAGGAGGTATGTTGGTCCACTCCTCAACACAGACCTTCTCTAGATCAGTCCGGTTTCTGGGCTGTCACTAAGAAACGGAATGAGCTTCATCCAAAAGTTTTTTTATTGGGTTGAGGTCTGGAGACTGGCTGGGCCACTCCAGAACCTTGATGTCCTTATGGAGATACTCCTTGGTTATCCTGGGTGTGTGCTTTGGGTCATTGTCATGCTGGCAGACCCAGCCACAACCCATCTTCAATGCTCTAAATGAGGCAAGGAGGTTGCTCCCCAAAATCTCGCAATACACGGCCTCGGTCATCCTCTCCCTAATGCCATGTTGATTTCTAAAATAGTTATTTTTTACATAATACTTAAGTAATTCATCTTTGTCATGTGCTTTATCGATACCTTATGATTCTTAATTCTGTCTGATAAAAGCTAGGAACCGGATATTGATAAATTATGTAATAAAATGGTTATAGTATAACGGGGTGGGATTATATAAATTTGCTTCCTTCCACTCCCTTCCAAGCAATATTTATTAATATGTCTAATTATCCTAAGTTTGAGTAGTTACTGTATGAATGTATGACTGATGATTTTATTGCTTTTGTGTATTATTTCTACTTAATTGCTTGAAATAAACCATTTCAAATCAAATTAAAAAAAACAGTGTAGTCGTCCTGTTCCAAGTGCAGAAAAACACCCCCATAGCATGATGCTACCACCCCCATGCTTCACAGTAGGAATGGGGTTCTCGGGATGGTACTAATCCTTCTTCCTCCAAACACCCCTATGAAATTAAGACCAAAATGTCCTATTTTGGTTTCATCTGACCACATGACTTTCTCCCATGACCCCCTGGGAACCTCTAAATGGTCATTAGCTGTGTTTCCATTACACATATGAGCAAAACTTTATCGAAATTCTAGAAAAGTTGTAAAAACACAATTGCGCAATTACATTGATTTCACTAAATCATAATTACTGGAATAAACACAAACCAATTTGCGCCATATATCGTTTAAAAACATGGTGACGGATGTAAACAAAACTTTGAATCACAGAAGATACATTCAAATTTCTGCCACAGCACTAGCGCTCATCATCATCTATCAAAGGAGATGTCAGCGTCTTATTCAGGCCATGGAGCAGCGAGTTTCTTACACGTGGGAGCGGCTACAGATGAAGCCATTTTGGGAATTTGTGATTGGGGATTTTACAGAGGAGCTGTGGATCCAACAATTCTGCATGACACGCTCAACTTTTGCAGGGTCCAATGCAACCAGTTCCTAAAAAGAATCGTGATGCCATCGCGTTGCCATTTCTACAACCTGGCTACCTGTGGTTATTCGATAAAAGCGTTTCCATTGCAGTTTTGCAAAAAATGTCAATTTCGATTTGCCCCAAAAACCACCTCCTCCAAACACAATAATTTTTTTCAATCAATTTTATAGTCAAGGGGACCTTTCATGCCATGCAGTTGGGGTTGTGAAGAGTTGTAAACCAAGCAGGAGAGAGTGTAAACAAAAGGATGATGGGAAATGGGGGCAGGCTCACTCTGTGCCAACAACCCGCCTAAAACTCAGAGGCAAATTGGATGATAAAAGTTTTTTTGATTTTGACTAAAACGGCATAATCATTATTGAAATACCACTGAGAACGCTTTTAAAATAGAACTAAAAATGATCAAAGTGTGACTTTAAAGACCTCTTTGGTCTATCTTTTGGTCTTGATTAAAGCTGGAGAACATCAACCCCACACCTAAGAATGCAACCAAAACAGCTAGAACTGGGGTTTTGAAAAAAGAATGGCCGGGTTGAGAAACAATTACACCACCAGCAGTAACAGCCACCTTAGGGTCAAACTGACAGCTTAAGTCAGGTTTCATCCACAATTTCATCCCAGTTTCATCAGAAATCATCATAACAAAAGATGCAATCATCTGACAGACCTGGCTTTCGCTACACTCACCCATTCTGGTTTAGAAATTCTGCTATTCTGCCCAAGACTAATAATCAAATCAGTCATCCATATTATTTATAAATGGGGTTTAAAAGTAATCTTCAAGGTGAAAATGTAGGATAATCTGTTAGTATCTGACTTTAATGGGGTAATTCAGAATTATTTATCCCCCTGCAGTGTTAAAAAGAATTTTATAAAGAATGTTTTTAAAGAAAAGTAATCTGGAAACCATGGTGTTATTGAGTGTCAAGCTGTGGGAGATTTATCCAAAGAGGCTGAAACAAATTTGCCAGGGAAGCAGTAACGCAGTAGGCGAGTTTGTGTGGTTGGATGATGCATGGATATTTGTAAGTTTTCCATCATTAACAAGTGCTTTATTAGAATTTCACTTAATGCCTTTTTTGTGCAAGATGCAAAACAAATACCCCTAACAGACAAAAGCTAGACATTCATTATGGATCTTTTCTTCTCTTTTAGTTATGACAGTGAATTGTTTTAGCCTCAAGAAAATGTTCATCTGAGCTTCTACTGCTTTATGTAAAGCGGGAGACAAATAAACAAGTATGTATTGATGTCAATCAGCTTCTTCTCTTATGCCTGCAGTGAAATCTCTTGTGAATAAATTGATCAACTTTCTTCTTCTCATGCAGCAAACAATGTGCATTAACCCATAATGAAACTAAAATTGGAATATTTATTTCATTTCAAAGTTTGTTCAATTAAATTTCACTGAATGACTAAAGTTTCTGTAACCGTAAAACACATAAAGAGCAATTCAGGTACATTTCTCATCGACCAAAACCAGATTTCTATTTGCTATTGCTATTATTATGATACATATAAATGAACTATTGTTATTTTTTGCCTTAAATAAAATATAACAGAGAAATACCCTTTTTAAAAAATATGAAATATTTTAACTTTGACAGAAGTTCACATGACTACTTTTCAAAATAAAAGATGTTATTGCTACTATTAGACGTTTTGATCCTATAGTAGGTGCTATAGGACCATTTGATTTACTTCCATATTTGTAGTCAATACAGTAAAAATTTACAGATTTTTCAAACTCATTACAGAAATGACATGCATCGATAAAAAAAACAAACAGAAAAAAAAACAAAGTCAGATTTCTTTATTTAAATATGGTGATCATTAACTGAAGTCATGTTGAGCTTGTTTTATTGCTTGAAAAGGAGTGGGAAGAAGTGAGCTTATATAATCCCACCCCTACTGAGTTAATTCATTGTATAGGTTTTACAAAGTTTTGATGATTACCTTCTGAAAACATTCATGATTTCAGTACACAGTGACGGCAACTGATATGTAATCTTCATTTCAAGAGCACATTAACCTTTAATTATTGCTACACATTGCAGATCAAGCGAAGAAAAGCAATAGCTTATTTCAATGCCACAAATTCAGTAGATAGGTAATGTGATGTCACGAGGGATCAATAAAATAATATACACACACACATGTATGTGTGTTTGTGGTGATCCTCTTCACATTTTCTGACCACAAGACGTTGTCACGGAAGGAAGTTAGGGAGTACCCAAGCGCAGAGAAGAGGAGGCAGGAGTTCCAGGTGAACAAAGTCTTGAATCCCAACTAAAAACCAAAAACCATTGCTATGCAGGCAAACCAAACTCAAAACATTCTAAAGGGAAAACGGCAAACTACACAGAAACAGGGGAACAGCACAATATGGAACAGCACAGGAGGAAGGGAAAGACAGGACTTAAATACATACAGACAAACGAGACACAGGTTACAACGATCAGGACAGATGGGGACCAAAAGTAAAACTCAAAGCCATGATACGAAACAGTAAACCTTTCAAAATAAAACAGGAAGCAGAACTCAAAACATGACAACAAAAAAGAACCAAAAACAAAAGCAAAGAAACTCAAACTGTGACAGGCATACTTGGAAAAAGAAAAAAAAATGTAAAAAGGATACATTCAATTAAAAGGGTAAACACATCCATATACATGTATATATATATACACATCAACATGTAGATGTCCATTATAATTATTCTTAATCATAAGTAATAATACATACAATATATGGCAGAGTGAATCCATCAAATGTGAAGTTTTTCAAAAAAGGTTTAATTTTTTTGCTTGAAAAAGAGTTGGAGAAGGTGAGCTTTGGTTGGTACCTTTTGTTTTCAGGTAATAACCTTTTTAAAGTAAATTTACAGATAAGCAAGAATTACTTCAAAGCGTATTTTTAAAACTCTAATTGTATGTTAACAGTACTTAAGTACTTTTTCAGTTAAAATTAAAACTTACATTTTTCCTGATACAACAAGTTCAAAAATAAAGAAGCAACTCCAGTGTCAGTACAATATAGCATCATTTCCACTGAGGGGTCCAGTCCGGTATTTTGAACATTTCCATTATAAAATGGACCCATTAAGCCAGACTGAACCGAACCGTACCATTTTGGTTATAGAAACAGTGTGTAGTTGCGTAATTGTGTTTTTTGACATTTCTAGAAAATCAATAGTTTTGCGCATATGTGCAATGGAAAGGCAGTTAATGAGAGCATTAAATAAACTGCATTAAACAAGCTTTTACTGTAATGACAGGAACACATCCCACACTAAACACAAGACTTTTTACAAGTGTGTCTTTGTTTTTTTTGTGTGTGGCATACAGATTAAACTTCTGATCCAAAGCAGCCATCAATAAATCCTGGTCTGTATTTGGTCCGCTGACGTGTTTGCTTCAAAAAACCCAAACACAAACTCCACTCCACATTCAGAGCACACCAATGTCTGTCTCAGATCTGTGAAATACAGAGAAGGAGATGTTGAGACTCCTGCGAGAGGACTGAAAATGAAGGAAAGTATAGCGCAGAGGTGTACTTTTGTTGTAGAGGAAAAGCACAGACATTACAGACAGAGGCCAATGCCGCAGGAGACAGCTTTGTTTTTCCTTCTTGGAAGACGGAAACGGAACAAAACAGATGTGGAGTGTGGAGGAATTTTTGTCGTCTGCCATGACAGGAGGAGCCTTTTAAGCTTTAGCCGTTATTGACAGAGACACAGAAAGGGCGAGAGGGAGAAATCAGAGCGCAAACAACGCAACACAAAACACTGAACTTTTGTGTCTTACAGCACACAACTGAAGTAGCACTTTTAGGAATATAACTGCTGCTGGTAGTGCATCCTCATACGCCACGTCTTTTAGACTTTCTGAACAGCAGATGTTGCTGTTACACTAAGAGCTTCAGAGAAATAAAGTAGAAAAATATGTTGGGCAATTTAAGGGAGTCTATAAAAGCTGTTAAGCTGTACCTTACATCAACTCCTAGGGCTTATGAAAACATTTATTGACATAATTACTAAAATGTATTGCATTTACTTGGCAGCGGCGGAGCTAAATCTAGTCTTTCTGTACCTGGATTGAACACTAAACAACTGTTTGAACCATAAATACAACAGAATGTCTATAAAAGAAAATGCTTTTAGTTTAATTTTCCTTTTAGTACTGCTTTTAAACACTGTGTTTTAAAGTACCCCACTTTTTTGTCCATTACATGTTACATCATACCTTTTTTTATGTGACTCCTTCAAACAAAATAACACTCTTTTTTTTTTTAGATGATTTTTGTTGCTGTGTTTGATTGTCCTGACTGTGTGCTTTGGGTCATTGTCATGCTGGAAGATCCAGCCACGACCCATCTTTAATGCTCTAACTGAGGGATGGAGGTTGTAATACTCGGCCTCTGTCGTCCTCTTCCTAATACAGTGCTGTCATCGTGTCCCATGGGAGCCACCTTGGAGATACTCAAAAGACAAATTTAACAAAGATTAAAATGTCAGATCCTTCGATGATTTCTAAGTGGGAGAGCTTGCAAAATAGCAGGGTGTTTAAATACATATTTACCTCATTATATATTAAAAGTCTCTTGTGTTAACTTGTATGGACTCTCAAAGATGGCGATGATGCAACACTGCAAAGCAAAAGTGACTTAATCTGTAAGTTTTCCCTCTAATAAAATGTAAATGTAAAATTCATTTTTTCTGTTTTATTGGTTATTACCCATTGGTGTCTGCTGGTAGCATGACAAAGAGTTTTAACCAACAACCTCTGATGTTTCAGGTATTAGTTCTATAAAGGCATGGTTTGGTATTGCACAAGAGCAGACAGTGAATTTATCCAGTAAGAAAAATGAACTAAAGTGGTTTGCTAATTTTCTTTTACTTTAGTTAAAGCAAAAAGAAACACTTCCTGTTTAGTTGGCAGAAGGTTCCATGTCATGAAATCCATACCTACATGTCCGCAATGTATCACGGAAAAAGGTGTCACATTATTGATCCCCTTGTATCAATAATTTATAAAGCACAAACACGTCTTCAGTGCATCATTGAAGGTCAGAAGGCTGTCAATGATAAATGGTTCTCTCAACGGGATGCATGACATCACAGTTTGTGCTTTGTATGTAAAGACATGTGCAAAATTTGGCCTATAGATGGCGATAGAAGGAAGATTGTTCAATTTAATTGTAGAGTAGACATGTTCTTGGAGGCATGAATTTATTTAGGGTGGCTGTGGTGAACTTAATCAATCTGATTCCCCCAAAGCCTGGTATAAAACAGAGTAACAGCAATATAATAAAGTTTTTGCCATTGGTGTTGTTTTTATGAGTTGAAGGATTACCAAGTATATAAAATGTGCCTGTAGCTCTTATGAAAGTTATTAGAATTGAAGCACTGGTGCAATCAATTTTCTAAAATACATGTTTATTTTGACAGGCAATACTCCCTTGGGAGTGAAAAAGAAGGAGAATTAAAAAAAATGGAGGGATACCGTATCAAATAAAGTGATTTGATTAACACTGCTGATGACTGGCTAAAGTAGGTAATGTGTTATCATTCAAGTCTATTTTTTTAAAATCTTATACTGCTTTAGACTTCTTCTTGCTACTAATTGAGGTTACTCAAATGCAGGAGAATTGGCTTGTGGATGAGAATTATACTCACAACTGAACTAAAAATGTGACAAAAAAGGTAAAAATGAAACACAAAGTGACAACAAGTGGAGGCTGAGATGAGTCCCTGAAATCTCATTTGATTTCTGGCTGATTCCTTTAGGGGTGAGTCATCAATCTGTCTCTTCTCTGCATCTTCCTCACTCACACCAACCACCTTCATGTCCTCCTTTACTGTGTCCAACCTCTTTGGTCTTCCTCTCAGCCTGTTTCCTGGTAGCTCCAACCTCAGCACCCTTTTACCAACATCATAATTGTTCCTCCTCTCAATGTGTCCAAACCATCTCAATCCGCTTCCCTGCATTAATCTCCAGAACATCTAATCTTATCTGTTCCCTGAGATGGATTCATTCCTGATCCTGTCCATCCTCATCACTCCCAAAGAGAACCTCAACAACAATCTTCATCTCTGCTGCTTCCAGCTCTGCCTCTCCTGCCTCTCTGAAGCAACAATATGACTGCTTTCCTTTCCAGTCATTCGTGATGCCACTTTATAATCACAAATTAAACCTGTACGCTTCCTCTACCCATTCCAAGTTGCTTAGACATGACTCTTCACTTCTTTCCCCACACTCTGTTGTTCTGGTACTTCAAGTCCTTCCTTACCAGGGTTCCTTGTAACCTCACCATTACACTTATATTCTTCTTATTTACTTCTGTAGGCCATTCCTCTCCTTTCCAAAGCAAAACTTCACCTATCTAGATCTCTTTCCGCCAGATTTCTGTTCTCACTATAGATCACACTGTCATCTGCAAATATCCTTATCCATGGAGATTCCTACCTAACCTCATCTGTCCATGACCACCAAAATAAGAAAGAGCTCAAAGCTGATCCTTGGTGTAGTTCCATCTCCACCTTGAATTCCTCTGTCACTCCTACAGAACACCTCACCACTGTATTCCAGCTCTTATACATGTCTAAAACAACAAAGTGTCAATAAGATCGGAAAATACTATCAATACTAACTTTTAACACCTTGTTGGAGTGCAGATGAGCAGTTAGATAAGTCACCTTTCCTTTTAAACATAAGTTTCACCGTCTAAAGCTGCACCAATGGCTTTCAGCCTGAACCACATTGGCCAATAAGAAAACAAACTTTCAAAACTTTAATAAAAAATTTCAAATAAGAAAATCTGACAATAAATGGGAGAGCTGTTGCATCCCAGTAATATTTTTCCCATAGCTCTTTCATTTTGAACTAATGCTCCACAAGTGATTATTTAGAAACAACTCTGATTCTAGATTTCTCTCATTGTTGATCAACTGAAATGGCAATAGAAAGAAAAGGTATGACAGGAGAATAGATATTAACTGAAAAACAGAAGTTACGTCTCCTGTTGAAGGCAAATTCTGGTGTTCCGAGACGCTTCATGAGGCAGTGGTTTGCATTCATATCATGCTTGCAGTTTCTTGTTTAATATTTCCTCCTAAAATGTTTCTTCCAAATATGGGCAATAAAAATGATATCATTTCACATTTGGCTTGGCAACATATGGTCAACATAGTTTCGGTGCAGTCATTCTTTCACTGTAATTATGGAGTTTTCTGCACTCACTGCCCTTTTTTGACCTTCCTTTTTTTGAATATTTTTTAATGATCTCTTTTCGAATAAAATCTGTGATTTTAAAAAAATATAAATTTGCCTGTAAAGCCTTGATCTCTCCCTACATTCTGACTCAGAGACAGTACGGAATCCCCAAAGGAGCCAGCATCCATACTATTTGTTGTCATCTTCAAAAAAAAAAAAGGAATAAAAACGGGTGCCATATGGTCCCATATGCACCATGTGGATTCAGTGTCTGTTAATACGTGCAGAGATATTGTAGACTGAAGCATCAGTGGTCCAGAGGGACAGACAGGCGTTGAGATTTGCTGACGGAGATGGAGGGAAGGCATTAATTTACAGAGAGTTTGGGGATTGTTTAAGAAAGAGAAACTTTTACAAAATTCCAAAAGAAGTTTTTACATTTTAACTCGATAAAACTTTTCTGAAAAGCAGTCCAACAAATGATAGGTGTTTTCCAGATTTCACATATTGCATATAATAACTTTTCATCTTAAAAAGCACTTTTTAATTGAAATGAAAGAAGTTTACTGCACAGTCTCTTTTAATAACTACGTGCAAATTTATTTGATTTTTATCTACTTTAATTGTGAAATATGAGCTTAATTACAATTTTATGAACTGAAGTGTTTTTTTTACAATATTGCAATCAAGCATATGTCAAAAATACAATTACTGGGGTTTCAAATCATTCTTGTAGGATGGATTAGTCTGATACAAAGAGAGAAAAAACTTGAAGTGGATTTCTTTTAAACAGGAAATGATTTCACAAAAGATTTTCTTTGTAAACAAGTTTTCTTTTGTGCATTGTGCATAAATGATTGACAGATAAAGATGCCAAAAAAGATTCTGGAACTTAAAACCCCGGAGGAATACATAGTGACCCCCGAGAATGCTGTAGGCGAACAAGAAAATCCCCTGAAGCCTACTGTGACAATGATGAGGAGGACAGGAGGCGAGGCATCTAGAGAACCCAGGTGACAGCAAAGATCCAAAAAAAAAAAACAAAAAAAACAAGGGAATCTAATTGTTATCTTGTAAACTCCTTACTTAGGTATATTTTAATGTGTGATGAATAACTCTATTTATCCAAAACCACAGTGAGAATCTCCTTGATTGAGGTTTAAGTCAAGAGTTACATGTGAAGAGTTTTAGATCATCCTTTGAATCAACCTCTCGTACTTTAAATACCCACTCCGATAAAAATGGCACTTTTAACATGTTTGTGCAAGTTTAAATTAAGCTCAAAATAAAATTTCTGAGTATTTCTTTATTCAATTTGTGGTGAATCAGGAGCAGAGGAAACATGTCTTTTGAAAAAGCTTGTAGATGTGATGTAGAAAATACAATGGGTGGACCACAAGCTCCTTGCTCTGCTTCATTCTGATGCATCCATTCGTAGGCATAGATCAATGGACGTCTTTATTTTCCTTGTTTGAGTGGGCATCTGGCTCAAAACTGTATACGGCTGGATTGCTCAAATATTGTTTGCCATTTTTGATACAACAGTAATGTTAGGTTGGGGGTGTGAGAGGGGCTGTAAGCCAGCAGGAAAGCCTGTAAACAGAGAGCTCTCTGTTGGGGTGGGGGGTGGGGTGGGGGCAGGATTGCTGCGGGTTGTTCTGCCACAACTCAGAGGCAAATTTCAAATGAATTCCTGCTGATCTGCAGGAACTATGCCCTACAAAGCGACACAGGTTTTCTGATTTTGGCAAAAAACAGCATAATCATAATGAAAAGACCACTGGAAAGGTTTTTACAACAGATCAAAAAATGAATAGAGTGAGAATTTAAATGATTAAACTAATGTATTTTACTTAACACACTCTAAACACACTTTACCTTACCTTTCTTGTCCCTTCTTTACCTTTAAAACATCTGGTCTGTGAACTTCAAAATCCAAAGAGACTTTGGTCTCATTTTGACAGACAGCCTGGTCATCATAAGAGACCTCAAAACTACCTTGAACCTATTGCAGTCAACCTAATTGTGCTTTTAGTTACCATTAAAAATGTACTGTAACTAAACAGCTGTATGAACTTGTTCTGTTTGGAGAAAAGAATCTAGTATTTCTAAGACAAAGTATATAGCATAAAAAGGAAACTGTATCAAATCTGCTCCTAAAAAGCCTAAATTGACATGAAAAACATTTTTTTTTTTAATTCTTTTTATTTGGGTAGTGGAAACAGTCAAACATGAAAAATAGAACATCAAGATGTTTACAAACCCATATTTTCTTTTTAACATCACAACCTAACATAAACAGGCAGCAGTTTAAAAAATAAAATAATAAAAATAAATAAATAAAAAGAACAAATCACCAATCAACCTTCATCACCAGCAGCAAAAGACTATTACAGGGTTTTTTTTTTTGTATTTTTTTCACATTTCACCAGAACAGAGTTCAATCCAAAGAAAGATTAGTCTTATCCAGAACTGGTTGCCAGACTTTGTTGAACTCCTCAATCTTGTCATGAAGGGTATGCGTTAATCTATGAAAACATTTTTGTATTTAAATAAATTAGGATTATTTTTTGTCTTTTATATTTAAAAAGCTTTTCAACAGTTTCCCCTGTCCAACCTTTCCTTACTCTTCTTTCCGTTTGTTAAGGTCATGTTAAGGCAGATCAGCTTACCTCATCATAATTTTTACCAGCAGCTTTTAGATTAAATTTTAGATAAAAAAAGTTTCTGACACATTTGTCCTTTTTTCAATTGGTTGTGTTGATTTCTTTGTAATTGAATTCTCAATCTTTGTTTTTCTTTTCGTCCAAGGAACAATGTAGAAATGTTATTTTGATCATTTTAACAATAGATCTTTAGATCTCCCATTTTTTATTTTTTTTCTATACTATTTATTATACTATTTTTTACAGTGAATCACTGACTTCAGTTTTTCAAATTCAATTTCAGAAAGATTTATTTTTTGTTTCTCTCAAACGTTCAGTTTCACCTTTTGGATAAAGAAGATCAAACTGGTTTCTTTAAAAAAGAAAAGAAAAAAGTAAACATATCATATTTGAGGTATTTGAAGGTATGCAGTGAAGGTGATTTTTTATGCCTCCATAGGGCACAGATACAAGACCTCATCGTGTTTACACTTAAGAAGCAACACAAATACAAGAGCTTTAGAGGGTTTTCAGCCGAACTCATTCTTTCCTTCAAAAGAAAAAATAAAAAGATAAGAAAGTCTCTACAATTTCTGGAAGCTGTGGTTCTTCCTTCCTCTGGCTTATTTCTTTAGTGCAAACATCACGCAGCGGAAATAAGATGAAGTACAATGGAGTCTTGTAGCCATACAAGCCCAGGTACCCCAGCAATATAAACACACGACTACACAGGTGCTGCAATACAGAAGGCTGATAAGTAAAGATTTATCAAAGTATATCAAAATATAAATTTAGGGGAAGTTAAACGTGAAAGTTAAAGAAGGTAACATATAGGGGTTTATCCCAACTTATAACAAAAGCAGTTTATTACAGTAAAAATGGGAACAAAGTGTGGGGCATTACTAACACTTTTTTTAAAAACTTTTATTCAACCCAAACGGTAACAAACAGATTTGATCGAAACAGTTTTCTTTTTTCTGTCTGTCGTTTTGTCATTGACCTAAACGTTATGATTTTATTTTTGTGTTCTGAATAAAGAAATTTAATCTTGTATTTTTTTTTAATATCAATCTGCTCTGATCTTGTTGCTTAGTAAAATCATTTTGATCTGCTTTTCTTATTTAAATGTTATTTTTTCTTTTCTTCTTTTTGTGTTTGTTGAACATGTATGGTTCATGTTTTCAGTTTGGTTCTTGTTTTTTAAGTGATAGACAATTCATTTTGTAGTATTGAAACGGTTGTATTTGAGGAAAAGATAAAAACCTTGTTTTAGTACAAAAAAAAGCAAATGGCACTTTAAACATATACCTAGACCCGGACACCAAATAAGTTCTAATTAGATTTCCTTTCATTTTTATTACCAGTATGAAGCCCATTGAGACGACTGTTGTGAATTTGGGCTATACAAATACAATTGAATTGAATAAAGCCAGTTGGTCAAATGAATCCTTTTTCAAATTAAAATAGTTACATTTTTCCTCATTAATAGTTAAATTATTTTTTTTGTTTGTCAGTATGAACATAGCTAAAATAAAAAAAAGACAAAAAGATGAATTTTGAGGCAAAACTTTGGAAGAAACAAATCCCTATCTGCAGTACATAAAGATAAGTGCATGTTGGATCTTTAATATTTTAGGAGTTATATCTAAGAGCCATCCATCTGCCTCTGACAAGGGTCAGAGTGTTTAAACCCTACAGTGTATGGAAGCCATCAGTCATCTTTATTGTTAACAATTTGGAGGACGTCCTGTCAAAAGTAAATGGAGCGAGGAGAGCACAAAGTTCAAAGTGATACCGTGGTTACGGGTATGAGTGCTATAAAGTTTTAAATTGGGGAAAAAAACTCCCAAAAAGGGAACCACCCATAAAAGACTTTTTTACAAGATACAGCAGAGAATCCTTTTTGATTTGGTGTAACTAATAAAACTATTCAGAGCCTGGATTGCACTACTGATTGACACGCTTTTTCCCACACTTTGGGCAGAAAGTGTGAGTCACTGCTGGAATTATTCATATTTTCACTCAAACCTCTGAAAGGAGAATGTACCGCTGCTGGGGACCGCCAAATTCTCTGGGGTAATTAGGGTGTTCATAACCATGTTGGAGTTCGGCGGCTCCCTGAACTCAGTCAGTTGAGGCTTTTCCGAGCAGAAGTGATTAGTGAAAAAAAATCCAAAGAGTAAAGCTTCATTTAAGTCCTGCTTTAAAATGTTTGAACCAAAAGGATCCAAACCATAGCCAGAAAACCATTATGACAGCAAGAGGATTCATAATGACATTTCCACCATGTCATTAAGAATCTGCTGAATCCCCAGATCCAATCTTAAATCTCAGCAATAACTGCAAGATAATATATACTCGAATATATCTATATCTTAAGGCTGCATGATATGAGGAAAACTTGTGATATGCGATAATAGTGATCCATAGTGGGATGACGATATAACTTGCGGTATATGAACAAATAACAAAACAACCAAAAAAGTAATTGCAGCAGTTAAAAAGTATACTCCAGGTGACCCTCGTCTATATAGGAGGACAACATCTCCATCCGCTTAGCAAACAACGTCAAGGGGTCCATCTGATTGGTCAAATGCATAAATGGATTGATTTGATTTGTTAAATACTTCAAGCTGCCATAAGATTGTTTTAGCTCATTTAAGGAAACCATTTATTGTTGTCTTTTGTGATATGCATATTGCACAGCTTTATCTTGCGATAACAATAAATTTACGATTTATTGTGCACGCCTACTATATCTATTTATCTAAATCTATATACAGTGTTTACTGTATAAAGATACTATATACTGTAAATATATATCTATATACAGTATCAAATGGCTTTACCCACCCCACCTCCAATTATATCCACAACCTCCACCTTAAACTCTATTTGGTCCAGAGCTCTGCTGCCAGCTTCATCATAAAGACTCCTCCTCCTCCTCACCATATCACCCCTCTCCTAAAAGAACTTCACTGGCTTCCTGTTCATTTCAGGATTTCAAGGTCATCCACCACCTCTCCATTTTTCCGACCTCCTCCATACTCCCATCTCCACATGCTCTTTCAGATCCTCGTCCCCCATCCGCCTCACTGTGCCCTCAGTCCACCTCAGCACCACGGGGAGCCGAGCTTTCTGTCGCTCGGCTCCTCCATTCTGGAATTCACTTCCATCAGACATCTATATCACATTAATTCTCTTCCCGTCTTTGAGTCAACTTTCAACTTATTTGAAATCATAAAAGTGCCCCTGAGTGTATCGAAGGATACTTAAAAAAAAAAAAATCATAATTCTGACTTTTATTTTTATTCTATTAAATTCTATCATGATTTAGCAACAGCAGAAGTTAACCATAACACAGTATTGGAAACTTTTATCTTCTAAAGCACAGAAAGTTAACATTTAAAAATTGGTCTTTAAATTAGCTTCTATTCTGTGTGAAAATAATGTGTTTTTAATAAAAATAAATAATAATTATATTAATAATGTATTAGATTTATCTTTGCTTGTCCAGATGCTCAAAGCACTTACAACGTGTCCATTATGCAGTCACTCCTCATTCAAACTTGGTGATGGTAACTACTGATAGTACTACTACTGATTTTACCACAGCTGCCCTGGGGCGGACTGACAGAGGTGTGGCTGCCAGTGTGCGCCTACAGCCCCTCTGACCATTGTTAATGATAATTACTTAAAAGATAAAAGGGACAAATAGTTTTTCTTGCAGCCTTTGGTATTGCTTTTGTTGTTAATTCTTTTGAAACTTGAGTGGAGTATACTTGAAGAGTGCATTCAGCGCTCAGCAACTGCAAGGGGATTCATGTGAGCTTTAAATAATCCGCTTGATGTGTTAAAAACAAAAACTTTGGAAGCTGGAAAATATGAGATGGTTAAGAAAAATTGAAAGAGTGCAATAGAGATAAAAAAAATGCAAAAATATTTCATTCTTGTGTGTGATCCAAACTATTTTAATGAATCTTTTCCAATCACTAGCACTTCGTGATGCATTCTCTGTAACTTATGGTTTTTCTTCAGAATAAAATGACAAACACCATGCATCTGCAAAAAAGTTTGTGATTTTAAACTTTATGAAGGCCTTTGCTGCTGAGTTAACCTTAATACATAGGTTTGCGTGAAAATCAAAAACAAAAGAAAAAAAAACGAAAACTCACATTGATCCAAAATTTTAACTTTAAGCGACATTGTAAAAACATTACACTGTCGGAAAATAGTGGATGAAGACCAAATATGCAGGAGACCAGGTTGGATGGCAGAAACTTAAACATTTCTTAAATAAACTTAAACATGACAAAAACTAAAGGCCGTGTCACACAGCACATTTTGCTGATATAACACGGATAAAGAAAGTCATACGGGACAGTTTCTTATTATGTTTAGCTTTAATGTACAGCACTTTATTACATTTTTTATTGGTGTTAAAGCACTTAAATAAAAATGACTATGAAAGCAGTGAGAATGCAGTGAGCATTGATGAACATGAGTTTGTCGCTGAAACTTTTGGACAATTTCCAGGGCACTGAATTTTTGGAATTATAGATTCAGAGACTTCGGGGAAAAAAAAGGTGAACGCCCTTTATAGTGCATGGAATAGCAAGCAGTGAATGAATTTGGACCCAACCCGTAGTGTGACTGACACAAGGAAAACAAAACATGACAAAAACCAAACAAATGCCACAAAAATCTAAGCACACAAACCTTATACACAAACGTTAGAGAAGATAGCTCGACAAAATCCTGATGTGAGATTCGTAGCAGCAAACACTTGGATTGAGACATTAAAAAACAAAACGAAAAGACTTGATAGAGAAATAAAGAATTATTTTTAGTTTAAATGTGTAGCTGCAAAACTAAAACAAAGTAAAGTCATGTTAGGTTTCTTTTTTTTTTGAATTGGCCTTTATGTAAAGGACAAAATCAAATCCACTCATGTTTAGGTACCTAAAGGTACCACACACTCACACACATACACATTTATCTATCAGGTCAATTGTGATGCAGGTTTATTTTAGCAATGTTAATTGGCCTCCTGCCCTCCCCCTGCTGCATTTTCATTATTGGAAAAACAATAGCAAATCTCAAATCTGTCCCTCTGTTTCCATTTTTCAGACAATTACCAAAGGTTCCTGTCGTTACAAACAAAAGTCATTTCCTTCGAGTCAATAGGCTCCTTTGTCTAGAACTTTTAAGGGGCAGCTAAAATGTCAAACATGGAGAAATATCTCAAAGCCCTTAGTGAGAAATATTTTCTCTTTAAGCTATTAAATCAAAGAGAGTTGTGCAAATAAGAACATGTTTTCAATTCAAAGAAAAACTATGAATGAGGACAAATAATTGATTCAGACTTATTTATGCATAATTATGCTGTTTGGATGCTCTCCCTAGTTCTGAAAGCTATAATCCAAATAGATATGAATTTGCCTGTAAGAGTGCTGTCAGGCCTCCTGGCATTATAAGATGTTGACTTAAGCTTTGTTCACACAGAACACCATTCGAATGGCAAGCCATCTGGTTTCAATCTTAATGCAGTGTCACACAGTCACTGTGTACATTTTTTGCATTTCCACGTATGGAACTTTGTTCTTTTGTGCTACATGCGTGATATACGTAATTCATAGGTGTTTCTTGCATTTATCATTCGTCGATGTGCACAGATGTCCGTCAAGGGTTTACATGAATTTACTTTTGAGCTGTTCCAAAAATTTTGGTGGGTTGAGAATTATGCAGTTTAGGCATATTTTAAAAGGTTTATACACAATTATTATGTAAATCTAAAGCATTTTTGCGAGATGCATACGCAGATTTGTGGCTTTTCACAACTGTTCCATATATGTCAGTCTACTGGACTTTTCACGCATGTACCGCCGATGTATAACTTTTATATCGCGTATAGGTCGTAAATTTCAAATTACGTACATGACCCACAAATCAATAATTGATTGCATGTATACAACACAATGTATTCTTTTGCATCCATGCATTGTATTTGAGATATGCAGTCAATGTTTCTATGTAGTGATGAGGCTAAAAGCTTTTGATAGTAGCCCACCATTAGTCCACCTCCCACCATTAGGAGCATCAAGTTTATGAACACATTTTTGGATAAGCGAATTTGTTCACACGCATTTGGTGTGAACACAGTACGGTTGAGAAACATGTAAGGTTGTGCTTCATCTAAGTGGAATTATGAAGTTGTATGATTTTAACCCTACAGAAAAGGCGTAATACCAGGAAACAGAAATCCCACCATACACATCAGTTTCTTGTTCACATAAATAATTTTGTTTGTTTAATCACTTTCTTTCTTTTAAAGTAAATTTTACGTTGATTATTTCTATGATGTGTTGTGATTTTAATGCATTTTTCTGTTTTGTGAAGCACCTTGAATTACTTTGTGTACGAATTGTGCTATACAAATAAACTTGCCTTGCCACTGATTTGTGAGCATTTGTAGATGATCATCAACATGAGTACAATTACTTTTAAGAATTACCAGACTAGAAAAATATAAATATAAGTCAACACAGAAATCTGCTGCTTGATCAGATCAGCTTGGAAAAAATGTCAGCCCAAGGTTCAAGTAACTTTGAAAGAATTCGGTCTCTCTGGTCTCCCATAGCTGACTCCATGACTTAGGGGATGGGGGGGCCTGGTCGTCGCTGCTCCTTGCCCTTCTGCCGTGGGCTGGGGTGGGGGCCGGGGCCTCCGGTGCCTGGCGGGGGGTGGTGGGGGCTCCGTTGGTCGGGGGGTCGGGTCCGGCGCCGGGGTGGGGCGGGCTGGGGCGCTGCGTGGTCCTCTGGGCTTGGGTGTGGGGGTGCGTGGTGGGGGGGTGGGGTGGTGTTCTGGCTTGGCTTGGGGGGGTGGTCCCTTTGCCTGTGCTGGGGGGGGTTGGCGGGGGGCGCTGCTGGGGGGGGGGCCCAGCGGCACTGGATGGGCTTCCCATCTACGCCTGGGGCTGGGATCAGCCCTTCCCTGGCTCTGGGGCGGGACGGGACAACCCTCTTGGGGCCCCCGGGCGCTCTGGGTGTCATCCGCTTCGGCTGCGGGGTCTGGGGTGGGGTGGGGTGGGGGGTCTTGTCGGCCCGGTCCGGTGGGGGGGCATTCTGGGGGAGGGGGGGGGCCGCTATTGGTACGGGGCAGGGGGGGTTGACGGGTCGGGGTCTCCGCTGAGGCCATCGGCGGTTTCCCCGGCCGGTTGGCTGCCTCGGTCCCGTCGAGGCCTGACCAGAGCTCTTCTAGGGCCGGCGTTTGGGGGTGGGGGCCTGGGCTTGCTCCGGGGGGGGCCGGCGCTTTCTGGCTCCTCTCCCTCTGTGTGGGGTGGGTGGTGCTGGGCCTGGGGTGTCGGCGCCTCCGGGGGTGGGGCCCCTGGGCTGGGTGGGCCTGGCCCCCTTGCTGGGGGGGGGGGCGGGGGACAGCTGTTTGACCACCGGGGGACAGTCTACCAGCTGTCCCCAATTTACCCCCTTCCTCATATAACCTCATAATAGGGTGAGGGGGTGGGGGGATTAGCCTGCGATGAGCCTTGGGGGGGGGGGTTTACTAGGCAGTGGCCCCCCCTCCTATGGTTGCCGTATGGAGTGGTCCCCCCCTCTTTCGGTTTTATTTGCACCTTAGACATGTAGGGCCCTTGGTAGGGGGGGTGCTTGGACATCACTGCCAGCAAGCAGCAGATGTCCTCCTAGCACCCTACCCGCCAATTTTAACCGCACCTTAGACATTTAGGGCCCCTTGGTGGGGAGGGTGAGGGGACATCACTGTGAGTAATCAGGAGATGTCCCCTTAGTGCCCTACCCGCCAATTTTAACTGCACCCCCCTTAGTACACACACCCCTCCCCCCTCAATATATACATCCCAACATAAACACACACACATGCACACACACACCCTCTTAAACACACATATACGCACACACATTTTGCAAGGAAGGTGGGACCTAGGACCATCTGTCCCCTGCCTCTTCCCTGGTGGGGGGTACGGGCCCCTTTGCAGCGGCGGCCGTGTCCCCGGGGTGCCGGCTTCCTGGGCCCGGCGGTGCTCTCTCCGCGCGGTGGGGGGGTTCACATTACATCTGAGCCGGGGGTGTTGGTGTCCCTGGGGGGTGGGTTCTGGTCCTTGCTCCTGAGCGCTGGGCCCCGCCTAACTTCCAACTGTGGCCGAGCCTGGTCGGGCCATATTTACAACACCCCTTGTGGGCCCTCTTTTTTCCCCGGGGTTCCCCCCTCCTGGGCGGGGGCGGCGGGCCCCTGCCTTGCTCCTCCCTGGACCAACCGTGGGCCGGGCGGATGGCTGCCTGGAGTGCGGGGCGGGTCTCCCTTGGGGGGTCCTGGCTCGTACCTGGGGTTGGGGCGGGGGGATGCCCGGAACTCCTGGGTGGTGGTGGGGTGCTCGTCTGGGGCTGTGGGCGTCCCTCTCCGGTGGGGCCCTGCGTTGGGCTCTCCCGGCGCGGCGGGGGGGCTGTTCTCCTGGTTGGGCTGGGGCGGCGCTCTCTTTCCCTCTGTGCCTCCCTGCTCTCTGGCTCTGGGGGGCCTTGCGGCGGTCCTGCTGGCCCTGGCCTGGGTGGCGGGCTTGGTCGCCCGGGCGGCGGTTGTTCCCTGCCGGTTTCCGTGTGGCGTGGGGGGGATTCCGGCTGCCGCTGCTGCTGCGGTGGGGGTCTTGGGGTGGGGATGGCTGGGCGCTCTCCTTCCTTCTTTACACATTCCACCATCCATGTTAGAAGAACATGAGCACTCACCTGAGCACGGGTGTTGGCTCACCTTTGCACTGGCGGTTTGCGTGACTGAATGACTGAAATGTTTCACACTAGTTGGTTTTAAGGCATAAGTATGCGTGTGAGCACTATCTGTTTTGTGTACATGTCGACAGATGGACATTTTTGCAACTAGCAGGTGTGTTTGACACTTGGGTGTGTGTGTGGACAGGCTCCGCCCTTTTTGTACTGCATTTGAGCCTTACCATGGTGATTAACAACCAGTAAACTTGTTGCTCTCTTGTCTTATCCCCCTTCCCCTCCTACTATCACCCTCCTTCCCCCCCTCTTTCTAACGTCCCTCTCTCTTCTTCCCCTCTTTCCTTTTCCGTCCGGTCCAACACCAAAGATCTTCAAACATGTTTGAAATTAATAAAGTTTGGCCTCAATTACAAAAGGGGTTTATTCAGACATACCTTTGGTTTGTCTGAAGATTAATAACCCCTCTTGTTAAAGTAAAATATGTCCAACACAAGAGGCCCTCAGCTCTCATCTGTTTGCCCAGCTGTTGGACAGGACAAGGTTAAAAAAAAAAAAAAAAAAAAAAAAAAAAAAAAAAGAATTACCAGACTATATTCATTAAGGAAGGTCAGTAAAGACGTACAAAACATAAACTTGTGCTATAAAGATCATGTCCTCATGCACCTATTTTTTACGCCATGCCAACATTACCCCAGGTAGTTTAGTGTCAAAAGTGAATCATAGGAATCACAGCAGTCCCACTGTCTGTAAATCGTGAATGTCAAATATTCAAACATTTATGCAAAACAATCCAGATGTGAGAATTAATCACAGAAAATGTGTTGAAGCTTGATGAGTGGATTGGGATCATAAAAGTCGTGGGGTTTCGTTCTCTGGGTGCTTTGATTGCCTTCCTCAAAATTTCAGGACGATCAATCTCACACCTCTCTCTTAGGACACCAAAATGCTATCCAGATGCAGGCACAGCAGGTGAAGTTACAGGTGAAGCCAGTAGATCATTGTGTTCCAACTAAATCACTAACGCACTAAGGGATTTTCCCATTGGATTAAAATTGTACCATATGGCTTATTTCCATGTGAGGTAAAAACAATGACTCTTGCAGCAACCATTGCAATTTCTTACCCAGTTTACCCCAAATTTGCCCTACCTACCACATGCCCAAAGCTTAGTTGTATTTAATTATCTAATTATACATACGTCTGTCCATCCGTCCGTCCATCTTCAGAACCCACTAAATCCCTTTCGGTGTTACAAGGTTGCTGGAGCCAACCCAGCTTCTGTTGGGCGAAGGCAGGGAGAAACCCTGGACAGATCTCCAGTCTTTTGCAAGGCCACAAAATCCCAAATCCTCACATATGCACACCAAGGGGTAATTTAGAGGCACCACTTAACCTTTAAGGCATATTTTTAGACTGTAGAAGGAAACTGGAGTGCCTGGAGAAAACCCACGCATGCACGAGGAGAACATGCAAACTCCAAACAGAAAGGTCACAGCAGAGATTCGAACTCGAGCCTTAAAGCGCTAGCCACTGTGCCACCATGCAGCTTATGTAAAGGTCCTACTCCAGGCAGTCAGTGATCTGATAGGTTGAGTATAAAACCAAACATGTTTTATTTGTCTATTTCTATTTTGGTTTTTGGTTACCTTCATAACCAAAAATAAAACATCAATTCATTCATCTTCTTCCGTTTACCCCCCTAGTTAAAAAAGATTTATGGTCATAACCTTTAAATGTTTAAGATGATCATAAAATAAAACAATACCTCTCAAATTATGATTTCAACTCCACCTTTATCCCCATTCTACACTTTTGGTGAAATATGCTGCAATAAATCAATCTGTGTTTATTTAGACTCTTGAGACGAGAAGCATCAACCAGAAACTGGCAGACGACATAAGAGCGGCCATGTTTAAGATGATGCCATATGTTCCTCCGGGAACGGAGCCTGGCTGCATCTCTGATTCCAACCTTTTTAACTTTCTACCAGTGACTAACACATGTATTTCTTTGTGATGGATTTAAACATGTAACATCTGGACTGACATGTTTTCTCATGAATCCTCGGTGGGCTTGCTTCACTGTTAAAGTTGAAAAAAAAAAAATCAGACTTGGCACTAATGGTCACAATTTATTTTTAGTTTATAAAATGTCTTTTATGTTGTGAACCAGGTCAATTGCTTCTTATATCCTAATAATTTGCACAACAGACAAATCAGCTTATATTTCATCCATTAGGAACATAATTTATGGATGCATGCTTTTAATGTAACACAGGTGGTAGAATAAGTACCGTATTTTCCGGACTATAAGTCGCTCCGGAGTATAAGTCGCACCAGCCCAAAAATGCATTATAAAGTAGAAAAAAACACAGATAAGTTGCACTGGACTATAAGTCGCATTTGACGGGAAATTTATTTGACAAAATCTGAGACCTAGAACTAATCTGAGACCTAGGACTTATAGGTTCCACAACCTCATATGACACAATCATAGCAGACTGTTTATCTCATAATTTCACAGTAATTCTTTCTCATACTTATTTATTTATTCCTTTCATGAAGCATCATTGGCCAACTAATACTCTGTTTTCATCCTGTATTTGTAGAATGTAGTCATTTTTATTGCATTTCTGAATCTATGAAATCATTGGAAAATAGAATATTATATTGTTAGTCTTCAAGATCTTATTTTAAAAAAAAGTTTGCTGATTCTCTGAGTCACTTAACATACTGTTAACACTTAACATATCTCATACATCAAATTGACCCAGGAACATCATCCCTGTTCCTCACAAATGAACATAACAGGAGGGTTAACGATGTATTTATGTCAATTTAGTTCTAATATAAGTCGCTGCAGAGTATAAGTCGCACCCCTTGCCAAACTATGAAAAAAGGGCGACTTATAGTCCGGAAAATACGGGTATTTGTAAATAGAATTAATGAGCAGCTGAATAAATGTAGGTGATGCAAAACCTGCAGTTGCATGCACAAGGTTGCAGCAGCACCTTTACAAATTACCTGTCCCAGGGAAACCTCTGATGCATTTGTGTTGTTGTGTATCCTTAATGTCATCAGTCACAACATCTGCTCTTTCTTCCTGTCCCTCCTTTTTCATCTATTTAATTACAGCTACTTGTTATCCTTACATTTTTTTTTAGATCAGACTGCTTTTCAATCTGTCTGACTTTCAGTACGTCTTTCAAAGCACGACATGAATGTCCGCCCGCTGAACCAAAGCTGGTTTTCTAAGAGGGCATCAGCTGTGCTCTGACAACAAGCCATCCTGACTAGTGTCCCTCCAATATAAGCATTTTTATGCAACAATCAATTTATCAATTCAGGGCTTTAATTATTAAATAAGTGGTGGTATGTGGTTTGTATTAGTACTGGGGGCTCATAAATGATTAAAGTAATTCAGTTGCATTGAGTGAAGGGAGCCACGAAAAAACAAAAACAAACAACATAGTGCTTTTTGACCAACAGAAAGCTTTTCACTTTTTCAAATTAGGAGAAATTGGTACTGGTGCTGTATTGAATGGACAGTAAAAGTCGCTATCTTGGATTTTTCCCCCCAAAAATTTTCATTTCAGTATGATAGAAATAAATAAAATCTGCTGGAAAGTGGATGAAAAAAACTATAATCCTACATTTGTTTTATCTTAAATATTTTGACTTTTGGTGACATTTTTTAAGTAATGCATTGCATTTGATTTACAAACAGTTCTAAATTTGTGGAAAAGTTTTTCATAAACCAGATTGGGGATCTTTTTATACGATATACTTTAAAAAAAAAAAAAGAAAACTGTCAGTGAAGGTTCTCACTCATCCATGTGATGTCTTAAAGTTAAGTTAAATGTGTGGTTTTCTTCTGATTCTACTTGTCTGTTTGTCTTCATGCTTCCTGACCGATGTCACAAAATGTTTCGGTCATGGTAAAATTTGAACTCTTTCTTAAAACTTCTGCAGCCTCCTGCCAAATTTGCTGAAAAACTTGCATTTCAATCACCACGCTGAGGCATTTAGGGATATGTGACCGTAGTTTTGATGACCAAACCCTGCACTACTCAGACTGATGACGCCACTTTGATGAGCTGCGAAATGTCTTGAAAATAAAGATTTTAAGCCAAGATGCCATTTCTCAAAATCAAAACGTTAAAGAACTGCAATTTTTCATGACTAAATGATTCTTTGGAGATATTTCGCATGATTGCCATGTCAAGAGTATATGAAATACAAAGTCATCAATCTTATTTATACACAATTTTCCCTGAAAATCATCAGATTCATCAGAAGTTTGGGTTACATTTGCATGGAGAAAAGAGAAAACTTACTTCTTATGACTTCCTTTAATGATTATACCTGCTCTTTCTCTGGACTCAGATCATAAAAATACTCAAAGATGAACTACATTTATTGAACTACAGTACATGACCAAGATAAGGTCCTCAAAGGTGTATTAAACTGTGTTAGAGAAAAATCAGGTCAGATCAGTTTGTGATCATCTGTTTACAATATTTCAAATACCCTTTTTTAAGGCACTTGAACCCACTAAAGCACATGCTTGGAAGTTCTTTGATTCAAGTGCCACAGATCAACATATTAATAATTAGCCAGGATTTGGCACAACAACATAAGATAAGGCCACTTTAGTTTGCCTGGACTCCTATTCTCAGGTGCTTTCATGTTATTGTAAAAATAAATCTCCCTGTTATTGATCTGGATGGTAAATGACTCACATATGACCAACTAAACAACCCACAGAGGGACAGACAGATCAAGAACACATGCAAGTTCAAAGACTCCCTTGAGTAAATGTCTTATAGAAAAACAAGACTAAAACTTGACACCAGTTACATTTCATAAGAAATTACAGATGAGAGGAGGAACATTTTCAAGAACAACCCCAGTTGCTTTCCATTAAAGCTCAATGCAGCTGTGCTTTTTTCTTTAAAAAATACCCATTTTTCAAAATTTCTTGTAGCAAACCTTTGAAATCCTGTCACTTCACGCCTACAGTCTTAGAAAATCAAGTCAAGAGGTGTTCTCAGTGTGAGTTGTCTTTGAAGTTTAAGATTTTTGCTATTTGGCAGCACCAGAGCCAAGTCCAGGAGGGTGCTGCGCTAAAAAGGGGGGGGAGCAATTAACTGACTCATAGATAGTCTGACATTAGTGTGAATGGAAGAATGAAATTATTATTTTTTATTTAAATCAAGATAAAAGAAACTTTATTTGGATTATATGTTATCTATAGAAAGCACATCACATCAAAGGAGACCCATCGGAATCTTTGCCTTAGTTCAAAGACTTTTCAAACCCTCTCAGTATTGATTAGAAGCAGTAAACATGTTTTAGCATTAAATATAACCTAAATGTAATAGTATTTAACCACCACCTGACCATTTTCTATCGTAAAAAATCAAAAAACTTTTATAATATATATATATATATATTTTTTATAATATTTATAACAACACTTACAAAAATAAAATAATTCATTGAAATTTTTGTCTATTTATTAAAAAAATTACAAGTTTTGCTGTGGCCAGAACTTATATTCTAAAGAAACGTGTCTTTTCTTTCTTAAATTCTGCATTGATATGTCTTGCTGCTGCTGCTTTGCTGCATCTCCTGTCATTCTGCTCACCTGGCAGGTGTGGCCAATGATCTTGATCAGCACCTGCCAGGCATTTCAGTCAGAGGAGGCCTCTGACTGAAATGCCTGACTGAGCGTTTTTAATTCCAGAATTAAGCTATTACTTTTATGCCGAAAGCAAAAGAGCTGCTTTTAAATATTTCTAACACAAACAAAAATGGCAATCAAAATACCTAAATAATTCGATTTCAAAACCTGCTCTAAAATACACAAGCCTACATTGTCAACTGCTGTAATGAAATGAAAACAAAGGTTTGTGGCTAATGCTACAGTCACAAATACAAATGCCACTGCAAGAGGAGGCATCAGCAGTTGTACTTGAATCTTCGAGATTAGCTGCCATCGCCCCATGCTGAAAAATCCTTGGCGTGGTCATAAATGTAGATGGCGGCCATCAGTCAGGCAGGGAATAATGCAATAAAAAGTGTATATTTTTCCTCTAACAGTTAAAGTTAAACAATCTTAAATAAAAGCCTCAATTCTTTTGTTTAAATGTAATGAACTTGTGCAGAGAAGCTGGGCTATATAATGCTAAAGAGACAGATGCAGCAATAAAAAGAAACCAGATGGTTATTAGCCTATTCATTGCTATAGTTGTGGTTTTAAGAGTCATGCAACGCTCTTATGAGATAAATTAGAAACTGCTTTGTTGGCAGGCAGGGGATTATGAAAGTGGGGTCTCAAAATAGTTCAGCTCCACAGTGATGCACCAAACCTAAATAATTGCACATGCGTTCATTTTTCTGACTGTCACTTTGCCATCATCCTTTCCATCTGTTTCCACCTTTACTGGCTTTTACTCTGTCTTTCTCCATACCTTATTTAGAACTCTGTTTGCCGGCTGTCTTGCCAGATGTTTGTCGTATATTCTACTAAAATAACACAACTTTAGGAGTTCAGGTAGACCTCTGACTCTAGAAAGCTCTTGTTCATATTTAAAAACTTCTGGCTAAACATTTGCATTCTCCTCCTTATTAAAGGTTACAGTGTGGAGAACCTACACAGTAGTATTGCATAAGATTTTAATAACATTTATTCCAAAGAGAGCACAGATGCTTTAAGAATAAATTGCCTGAAACCCACATATCTGGACATCAGCATATGTTTCTGTTGGTATAAAACCTTGAACACGCTGAATACTGTTTGCTTCTCTAGTGAAGCAAAATTTTGAGTGATGCTCTTCCTGTGAGGCTTCAGGTTTCAGCTGACTGGAATAGACTACATACACAGAAACGACAGATGGTGACGATTTGTAAACTTACAAAAAAACTCAAAGCTTTTCAATGTTCCAACATTAAAATCAACAGTGAAACTTGTCCCTCTTAAGTGTATGCTTAAAGTCCCACTCTGATCATTTTTGAGACTGAAAAATGAATTTGTCAAAGAGACAGCCCACCCTGGTGCATCCTGATCCACCCCTTTGTGGCCACTTAGGCTAATCACGATCCAAGATTTTCTGACAACAGAGGTTAAGTATGTCTTCCATATACTGTAAATAAGATTTCAAAGTGAAACAATGTCACTTCAGAGTTTGGTAGAGCCATTGACTACATATGAGAAATTGACAGAGTGAACTTTCCATACTAATGTAATTTGGCTCCAACATGGCCACGTCCATATTGCCAAAACATGGCGGCTGATTCATCTTCCTTTCCTTGGGGCCAGAAGTAAGTCATTTTCTGTAGGTGATGTCTCACTCATTCTTATCAACAATCAATAGTTGGAGCAAAATTGTCACAAAGCCATGCTGAGAACATTAATTCTGACCTTTCGACCAAAGTTAGTGTAAAAAATAGCATATTGAGTAATGGCCGTACAGTTTTGAGCCAGATGCCAGAGTAAAATGAAGATATTCATGTATTTATTTGTTTGCAAGTGGTTGCATCAACATGGAGAGGAGTAGGGAGACTTTAGCCCGGCCATTTCAATTACGGCGTCACAAAAGAGAACTTTTTCAAATGGCATTTTTTTCGTCGGTTCGTGATTCATCCTGATTTGAATAAAAGGAATATTCGTGAGAAAAATGCCAAAACACCAAAAACACATTTTTTATTGGAGTGGGTCCTTTCTAGAGTAGTACTGGAGTTCTTTGTACTTCTAGTGCTTGCACACTGTTTGAGTCTCTTGCTCATAAAGATGTACTCTGTAAATATACAAACTTTTGCTATTTATGCAGGAGCAGTGATCTCTGAAAGAATACACTAAGAGACAACAACACGACAATACTAAGGAATGTCCTTGTCTACAAGCATGCATTTATTTACACATAGCACGTCACAAACAGTCATGGGCTGATAAAACGAAGCATGCTTTTGCCACTTTTCTTACTTTAATACAACTACTGCAACAAACTGTAGTAACAATTTTGTTATTTTACACAAGCATCAATCGGGAATGTATACACATGTTTCATTTGACTGGTTTAGCAGATCCTAATTTACCAGTCATGCTGTTTTGTAATGTTTTGCTTTTCAGTGATGACATGACAAAGAATGCAGGACAAAAATAAACTGCTTCATTAAAATTCTACACGCCTGAGATATGTGAGCCTTAAATGATAAATCCTGGTCAAATAAAACCCCAAAGTTTCTAACTGTGTAATTGGGGGCTATACTAACACCATCCAGGGAGACTATCTGACAAGACAGAGCATCTCTGAGGTTTTTAGGACCTAGTATAATGATTTCAGTTTTTTCTGGGTTCAAGAGGAGGTAATTAATTGTCATCCAGGTCTTGATGTCTCTGATGCAGGCATTCAGTTTCTCTATATTGTCCTTCTGGTCAGGTTCAAACACAACTGCGTTTCGTCGGCATAACAATGAAAATGAATGCTGTGTTTCCTGATTATGTTTCCTAAGGCAAGCATATAAAGCATAAACAAGATGGGTCCTAAAACTTAGCCCTGTGGGACACCGTAGTTAACTCGAGTGCACTGAGAGGAATGTCCATTTACATTAACAAACTGGTACCTATCGGATAAATAGGTTTTAAACCACTGGAGGGCAGATCCTCTGACCCCTGTGTCATGCTTTAACCTTTGGAGTAAAATACTGTGGTCGATAGTGTCAAAGGCTGCACTGAGGTCTAACAGGAATAGAAAGTAGTCCCTTTTCTTTAACAAGTCATTAGAGACTCTAAGTAGTGCAGTTTCCGTGCTGTGGTGAGGTCTAAACCCCGACTGAAAGTCTTCAAAGTGGCTATTGTCCTGTAGGTGGCAGTAAAGCTTTTTAACTACAACTACAGGATTTTAGAAATAAAGGGCAGGTTTGATATTGGTCTCTAGTTGGCCAAGTTGCTAGGATCTAAACTGGGCTTTTTCAGAAGAGGTTTAACAACTACATATTTAAAAGACTGTGGCACGTAACCCATTTCCAGAGAGGTATTTAGTATCGTTAATATGGAATCATTAATTAGGGGGAAGGTTTCTTTAAAAAGTCTAGTGGGAATTTGGTCTAACAGACAAGTTGAGGATTTGGAGAACGTAATAATTGATGTTATTTCCGCTTGATCCACAGCAGTGAAGCAGTCTAATGTTACAGCGGTTTCTATGGATGCCTCCACTTCTACCGCTTCAGCCTGATTTGGGCTGATAGTAGGAATAACTTGATTCAACTTATGTCTAACATCATCAGAGCTGAGAGAAACAGGAACATGTGGTTCTACTGAGCTCTGACTGCGAGTTAATCTAGCAATAGTGCCAAGAAGAAATCTTGGATTATTTCCATTCTCTGATATTAAGGTTGAATAGTACTGGCTTCTAGCTCTACAAAGTTTTTTATAATTTAATAGGCTATGTATCCAGGTATTCAGAGACTGCTCTGAACCGGAGCAGCGCCATTCCTCTCCTTCCTCCCTGTGTTCTTGTAAAATGCGTGCTTTGTGTCATAAATTATATTATGGTTTTGTACTTCTAAAAACCTGATGGTGTTATTTGGAGTTTTAACGTCTGTTATTGCACGGGCACATCACCTTAACAAGAAAAGAAAATTGTAATGTTTTATCTTAAAAGTACAAAGGAAGCTTTTATTTGGAACCCGGACTTGTTTCCGGTTCTCTGGCTTTCTGATTGAGTAATGAACAATATATTTTTCAAACGTTCGTAAAAGACTTGCATTGGAATGCGAATATTCTTATGTCCATATACACCAAAAGTTTTTTTGTGGAGTATTTTTATTTTTTTTTACTATACAGTGACATCAAATTTTAGGCCAATATAATGAAAATAATGCAATGGAATTATAGAAATGAGACAGAGTTCAGAAGCACCGAAGCCACTTCACTGTTAAAGTGTTGAAGTTTGGCACTTCCTAGTGTTTCTTATTATGTAACTATGTCAAAAGAAAGTTGTTTACTTGAGGGAGCAGCTGATTGAGCTCTCCGAATTCCAAAGTGATCCAAACACAGTGATTCCTTAAATGTATTCATTTGATCATCAAAAGGAATTTGAGATCACTGGTAAATAGAAATTATACAAACTTAGACTGCAGATGAGGACGCAACTCTAAAACTGTGAATTCTGACGGCTTTATTTTTTACTAAAAAGTGGCTGGAACGCTCACGCTTCTTTCTTCCTCCCCTTGTGTATTTTAGAAAAAATACGCAGAGATAGAAGAACTTTTTTCACTGTAGGTACAATGTTATGGTGAAGACACATCCTTGTATGTATTCCTGCTTTCCGATCATTTTTGAACTAATGTGAAAGCTTTCCCAGAGGTCTTAAATTAAGCAGTTTCCATAAAAGTTGGGTCTAAATCAAAAGTTTGAGCCCCTAAAATGTACAATTTTAGACTTTAAAGACCCACGCTGATGAACATATTGTTTTGAGTGTTTTGTTCTTGTGGCATTTTTCTAATTAAGGAAGACATATGTTATGAAAATTAGGCTCAAAATTATTTTTTGAGTATTTTTCTTATTTAAATTGTTGTTAAGCAGGAGCATATAAAAAAAAAATACTGTTTGAAAACGAGTGTATTTGTGACGTAGAACATATGCTGGGCGGGCCAGAAACTATGTCTACCAACCTGCACATAAAGTTATTTGGGAGTGTAATGTAATGTTTCAAACACGAGACTTAATTGATGTTTCCTCCCATACATAACCAGCCCCCAGTGGTTATTTGAGGTACTGCTACAACTTGTTTTGTGACAAATTGTGTTGAATTTTAGAAATGAATCAATCACTGCTTTAAGCGGTAAAGAGCTTTTTTAAAAAAAATTAAACTTGTAAAAAGATGTTAATAAAACAAGCTTTGAAAACTTAACAGGAAAAAAGAAAAATCAACTAAATAATAAATGCAACCTGACACACAAATACATGTATACACTATCTTACCAAAAGTATTGGCTCACCCATCCAAATGATGAGAATCGGGTGTTCAAATCCCTTTTCCTGGCCACAGGTGTATAAAATCAAGCACTCAAGCACTTAACTGTTTTCCTGGCAAAGAAACAAAACAACCACAGCTGGAGCAACAGTACTTAATTCAATTTTTTATAGAAAAATGAAGATGATTTCTAAAACTTCTAGAAACCTTTTATAGGTTTAAGTTACAAAAAAAATTATTTTTCTAAACGGCCGCATGCAGCTTCAAAAAGGTGATTTGTTCAACAAACTTGGCAAGACGGAAAATAGAAACATAACACAGGAAGACTCGTTGAATTTGTTTTTCCGAACACAGAGTCCTGTGTGGGTTTCATATGTTTCTCATTTTCTCCTTGTCGCTCCCTGATTAATTTATGACCTTATCTGAGTCTCCATATTATACGTCTCTCATGCTATCTGTGCCTGCCTCATTTCTCGCTCTGTTTCTCTCTTCCATATCATCCCCTCTCAGTGTCCTTCTTTCATGTATCCTATTGATTTGATCCTCCCTCCACTAATAGCCTGCCCAGCTGGGCGGCACAACTAGCTTACAATACAGTGAAATGTCAGGTACCTCTGGGAAAACAAGATTGGAGAGCACACAGGGACACATCTGTCCTTGTCTGTCTACTCTTTTATCTTCCTTCTGCACTTATATCTCGCTCTTCGTGTGCCTGTCTCACTCATCTTCATCGTCTCCTGCGCTCTTGTTTTACTCGTCTGTCTGCCTCCCTAATCCTCTCAAGTGCTGGTTTCCCTAAACCATATTAGCACAGGGATCAACTTCAGCTCATTGAATTAAAATGGAACTTGGATCTAAGACGCTGCTGTCAAAGTTGAAACCTTGAATCTGTGGAGGAATTCAACTTTAATACACAGTGGCGTGCAAAGCTCTAGATGCTATCCTGTTAGTGTAGATCTCCTTTTAAATGTACAAACATTTCCTTTATTATTTCCTTCTGTTTCAATTTTCAAAATAAAGAACACAATTTGATAAAAGCTTTGCATTGGAGAGGAGCTCTCTTTGAGAAATTTATTTGCACTTTTCCTATAAAAAACTATAAGTATATATTTTTTGCTTTTAAGCAGTCCTCTCCAACCAGCCACTCCCAATCCCCAAGAGTTACTGGGTTCTGACGTCTAAAACAGCCCCTTCCAAGAAGAGTCTGCGCTGTTAGAACTGCTACGCGGATCTAGCGGTGATCAGGAAAAAAAAGCTTTGATATTAGCATCAACTCTGAAAAGAGGTGGTTCCTCTTACAGCTAATCTGCAGAGACAACAACGGCTCACTTCTTTTTGCGTAAGACAATGTCTTCTTAGTGACAAAAAATGTGTTTATTCAGCCTTCCCAAAGAAGAGACTACTTGTCAGAAATGGTTGGAGTTTATCTTCAGGAGCACGCAACAGACCAGTCAACAACGTTTTCTCTGTGACCGCCATTTCACAGATGACTGCTTTTTTAACCTTACCCTGTGTCAAAATGGTTTTCGTTTACAGTCAGTAACTTCCTGCTGATTTCTTCGGGGTAGCTGTGGTACCTTCAAATTCCGGATCAAACTCTGTAGGGTTCTCCTTTGATAGATGATGATGAGCGCTAGTGTCGTGGCAGAAAAGTGAATGTATCTGCTGTAAATCAAAGTATTGTTCACATCAATCACCATGTTTTTGAATGACGTATCGCGTGAGTCGGTTTGTGTTTATTCGCATAATTATGACAGTGTAATTGTGAAACTGTGTTTTTTCGACATTTCTTGAATTTCTAGTGCTCTTACTAGCTAAACACGCTTTCATTAATACACTGTTGGCAGTGTGGCGGGGGGAAAAAATTGTTAGTCAAATAAGTAAAGAAACACAACATGAGAAGCTCCACTGTGAGTAACCATCTCAATAGGTCCTGGTCTTCTGGACAATCAATGCAAAGTTAAGACAAGCTTCTGCCTACAGTTGCCTGATTTTGTCAAAATGCAGATTTAATCGTAGATTTAGATGTAAAATTATTATATGCCTATATATATATATATATATATATATATATATATAGATATGATATAGTATAGACCAAAAGTTTGGACACACCTTCCCATTCATTTGAATGAGAATGTGTGTCCAAACTTTTGGTCTGTACTGTATATATAATGTTTTTGCTATTTATTTGATAAAACTTAATCTCTTTAGCACATTCAGATCTCAGCAAAATAACCCACATCAATCATTTAAATAAGCATTTTAGCTAAACAATGTCTTTTTAAAGCATCTTCTTTAGAAAACAGGCTTAAGGCTTAAGGAAAGAGAATGTGTCAGTTTGCGTCATCCTGTGCAAAGCATGTGTAGGTGTGTATGTGTCTGTTTTTAAGGAGTTCATGCTGAGGTCAGCAGCTCTTTCTGACAACTGGCTTTTCCATGCCCATTGCAATGCCGCACTAATGATCACACTGGTAATTACAGATACACCAAAGCACAGAGGAAGATGGAGATGTGGGCGTGCACATGTGGGGGCATAACTTAGTCTATGCTGTCTTAAGTGATTAGAGATATAATGATAAGGACGAGAGGAGGATACACATCCATGAATCACAGGACCATCTGAAGGTGGGATCAATGAGCTTCAGCAGTAATGTGTCACAATGTCAAGGATTGCATTTTTACTTTTCTGTAAGGTGGAAAGCAAAAGAATAAACGAGATAATCAAACTTTGAAAGTCATATTCAGCAATTGAAAAGCATACAACTAGGGTGTTTTAATGTGAAAATGCCAAAAAAATGGAAATCCAATCTTTTTAATATTGTGCAGTCTTGATTCATTTCCACGTATGTGTCAGTTAATTCAACACTTTATGCAAAATGTGTTTCATTTTGGTTTTAACACAAAAAAAGAAACAAATAATGGAACACTTGATTAATTCAAACAGATGTCTCTTGTTCACTAGAACACCTGCAGTAATTGCCTTTATTTAAAATTTTTGGTTTTATTTTCTAATTTTATTATTAAACCATTTCTTTCTCAAGGCCATTACTCTCCACCATACCTGTACAATTTTCTCCTGACACGTCCATTGCTAAGCATGAAATGGGCCCCTTTTCTAGGGAGCTGAATTACCGTTTAACTTTTAACTCCTAGGTGATGTGAAACTAATTTAAATTACCTTAGTAGCACGGAAGCCGGCATGAATGAAGATGACAGAACAAACTTGGAGCTAAAAAAAAAGATTTTTGTAAAGCAACAGATTGATTAAAATCAATCTTTAAGAGCTTTGGGGGTGGTTTTGCCAAAAGAAACACAAAGACTGAAGGAGCTTAGCTGTCACCAATTGTATCCATTTGTTGTCACGTTCATCACCAGGGGCCTGTTTCAGAAAGGAGGTTAAGTGTAAACTCTGAGTGCGTTAACCCTGAAATCAGGGAAACCCTGGGTTTTCCGTTTCAGAATGGGAGGTTTGTTAAAGCAGAGTAAGTCAAACCCGTTTCTGAAAGAGAGGTAACTTATACTCGGAGTCAGTGTCCATGGTTACTTATGCTGTGAACCTAACCTGGTCGGGAGCAGGTTTTATTCCCTAAACTCAAGGTTTCTGCCGGTCCCCTCCCCTTTTTAAAGACGAAGCGGTATTTTTTGCTTTAACCTTCATTGCCCAAATTTCCGTCACACAGAGACAAGTGACAAGAATGGCTTGTCCTTTTTTGGAGGACCCAATAGACGGGGAGGCTGCATTAATTCGTAGAGAATTACATTTACGTCGTGCGAGGATTTTGAGACCTAGACTCGATTTTTTGTCATTTCCCCATACTTGTTTGTTTGAGCGTTACCGTTTTTCGTTGCAATCAATTACATATTTACAATGAAAACAACATTAGATATCTATTGCTATGTAGATGTTTCATATGTCAAATATTGTCAACAAAGCCTACATCCATGAAATGCTCAAATTTGACCTGATTGAATTATGTTTTTATACTTCATTTTTAGCTTCTTTTAATTCCTGCAGGATTGCATCTACATGAAAATGAAATCAGGGACATTAAATTAGATTAATGTAACAATTGCTTTTAGGAAACACAATTTGCTAGTACTGCTTAATTTCTTAATCCCATATAAACCTATACCACTTGATCAATACAAGGGTAGACAATAGTTCACTTTTAAAAACACAATTGAATGTATTAATATTAAACTGACCAACGTTTGCAAGAGGGGAAGGTTAATAAAAAAAGTCCTCTAAACATTACCGACGTTAAATGCATTTTTTCCCCCCGATTGGTTCTGTACACTATGCAGCATTTCATGCAATTACACCAGGAATAACACTTCAAAAGTACACCTAAATATTGCCATTTTTATTTCACACCTTACGCTATTTAAAAATTATTACAGCCAATATTTTATAACAATGATTTAAATGCAAACTTGCGCATTAACTGGAGCAGCTATGTTTTCCCACGCTAACTGTCTCTGTTTTGCAGATGCAGCGGTGTTGCTTTTCTTCCGGAATATGTGTTCATATTCACTGTAACTCTGCAGCACCACGTCAAGTTCAGCTGGCGAAAAATACGCAGACCTCTTTTTTTTCACGGTTGCCATGGTGACTCGTAATATCTGCGCTCCATTGATAATGGCTTCTTATAGTCGCGGTGCGCACGCTTAACTCCGAATCAGTCCACTCAGAGTTGATTGACCTAACTCGGATCAGCTTCTCTGAAACAGAAAACTCAGAGTTGTTAATCTCTCGATTGACCAACTCAGAGTTCAAGTTTAACCTCAGAGTTGGTTGAACCTCCTTTCTGAAACAGGCCCCAGATCCGTGCAAAAACCTAAATATACATAATATAAACATGGAGGTTATGTGCACACTGTATGTTGAATATTATACTGCACATAATAAATCCATATATACAAGCTTTCAGGTTCTGAGGATTCATAATTTAAAGAATGAAGAGGTGATTTTAAGTTTCATCTGTTATTCTGTTAGGATAGTCATGTTTTGTGAGTTCTCTCTTTCAGAGTTTCACCTGGTTTATTTGCAAATTACCCACAGCTGTGCGTAAAAGGGTCTGTCAAATTTCTTGTAGTTTTAAGTTCCTGCCAATCGGGCCAGGTCTTCTGAATTACATTTTGGGATCCCTCACCACAAGTACCATCTTGACGGTATGATGCAATCTTTATTTTTGAATTATTAATCACAATCTTGGCTTACTTCCTGTTTGTAGTATTTTTGTTGGGCTTAAATTTTTTCATTGAGTCACATTAGATTTCTTTTACCTGGGGCCTGTTTCACAAAGGAGGTTAAGTGTAAACTCTGAGTTCATAAACCCTGAAATCAGGGAAACCCTGGGTTTTCCGTTTCAGAATGGGAGGTTTGTTAAACCAGAGAAAGCAGAGTAAGTCAAACCCGTTTCTGAAAGAGAGGTAACTTTTACTCGGAGTCAGTATCCATGGTTACTTATGCTGTGAACCTAACCTGGTCGGGAGCAGGTTTTATTCTCCAAACTCGAAGTTTCTGCCGGTCCCCTCCCCTTTTTAAAGACGAACGACATATTTTTCGCTTTAACCTTCATTGCCCACATTTCCGTCACACAGAGACGGTCTAAGTGACAAGAATGGCTTGTTCTTTTTTGGAGGACCCAATAGACGAGGAGGCTGCATTAATTCATAGAGAATTATATTTACGTCGTACGAGGATTTTGAGAAGACTCGATTTCTTTTTCACTTTTAACTGCTGCCATGTTCTTTTAATTCCTGCAGGATTGCATCTACGTGAAAATGAAATCAGGGACATTGAATTAGATTAATGTAACAATTATTTTTTGGAAACACAATTTGCTAGCACTGCTTACTTTCTTAATCCCATATAAACCTATACCACTTGATCAATACAAGGGTAGTGTTGCAGCGTGTGTGTGCTGAGCGGGGTGCGATCCACGAGAGACAAGGGGAGGGGCGATTGCAGGTGCAGATGGGGGGGGGGGGGGGGGGGAGGACGGAGCAGAGGTGTGTGCGTGGTATATATTGTGTGTTCGGAGGACGGAGCACTTAGTTAAATAAAGGGAAGGTGTCATTCCCGCTCTGGAGGTTGAGGGTTTCCAACGGGAAGTGAACCCCGAAGGAGAATTCCCTTCAGCCCTGAAGGAAATCTCCCCTGCGCGTCGGAAAGACGAGAGAAAAGACTTTTGAAAAGTCTTTAATATTAATACATGCAATTGTGTTTTTAAAAGTGAACTTTTGTCTACTGTTGAACCTTTCGCTGCACGAAGACTTCTCCTTTCTTTTCAAAAGAAAGGAGAAGTCTTCGTGCAGCGAAAGGTTCAACAGTAGACAAAAGTTCACTTTTAAAAACACAATTGCATGTATTAATATTAAACTGACCAACGTTTGCTAGAGGGGAAGGTTAACAAAAAAGTCCTCTAAACATTATCAACATTAAATGCATTTTCCCCCAGATTGGTTCTGTACACTATGCAGCATTTCATGCATTTACACCAGGAAAAACACTTCAAAAGTACACCTAAATATCCCCATTTTTTATTTCACTCCTTACGCTATTTAAAAAGTTGTTACAGCCAATATTTTATAACAATGATTTAAATGCAAACTTAGGCATTAACTTGAGCAGCTATGTTTTCCACGCTAACTGTCTCTGTTTTGCAGATGCAGCGGTGTTGCTTTTCTTCCGGAATATGTGCTATTATTCACTGTAACTCTGCAGCAGCACGTCAAGTTCAGCTGGCGAAAAATACGCAGACCTCTTTTTTTCACGGTTGCCATGGTGACTCGTGATATCTGCGCTCCATTGATAATGGCTTCTTATAGACGCGGTGCGCACGCTCACCTCCGAATCAGTCCACTCAGAGTTGATTGACCTAACTCCGATCAGCTTCTCTGAAACTGAAAACTCAGAGTTGTTAATCTCTCGATTGACCAACTCAGAGTTCAGGTTTGACCTCAGAGTTGGTTGAACCTCCTTTGTGAAACAGGCCCCTGGTCCTTTTGCATTTCTTTCTGTAACCCTTGTGCTATCCTAAGCACTTTAATGTTGGGAGCTGGGTCATCTAGACCCACTAAACAGTGCTCTGAACCTATTTTCTTGAATGATTTGTGATCTTGACTGGTGTCCATGGATTACATGAAATCTTTCCACCTTTATCTGCCTTTTTTAATGGTAGGAATAACATGTCAAAGTAAGGGTGGGGTCATCTAAGACAGCACAAGGGTTAAATTCTTAAATATGCTGTGCTTTAAATTTTCTCTTAGTAATTGTACAATCTGTTGTCTTGAGACATTTGTTATTTTTATATCAGTTTTTAGTTGACTTTATATTAAAAATGTTCCTTTTTTATTCCCTTTGTTTGTTTAAAAAATAGCTGTAAGTCCCTACCAAACATCTAACTCCAGCATGTGTCAAAAAGCCTGATAGGGTATTATATCCAATAATAAACATATTTTCTTAAAAAAAAAAAAAAGAAAAAAATCACATGGCAGTAAATTATATTTTACCAACAGTGGGATTATGACAAATCTGGGTACAAAGGAAGATCTCAGTGTTTGCCATTGTGCACATTTTTTTAATAGGCTTACTAGTTTTACTTAAAGTATCTAACAAATAAAATAAAATGAAAAAGTTGGTTATCATTTGCAAAAAACAAAAATTATAATAATAATTACAATAATCCAGTTTGTGTACTCCTTTGCTGTGTTGCATGTGTGAGTTTTTGAGATTTGATTCGAGTAGGAGTGAATAAAGTATATGTATCTAAAGGATGATTTCTTTTAAGTTGGAAAATGTACTTTGCTTCATTTCTAGTTCAATAAATTTTTTTCTCATTTTTCTTTACTCAACTCTTACTGTTTGTTTGAGTCTATGGTGGCTTTGTGAATCACGCTCTGATGCCGTCCCTTTTGTGTGGCTTTATTCTTTCACTGCAGCTCCACATTACCTATAGCTGATTGAGCCAAAGACGGGAAAATAAAGAACTCTTTATGACAGATGGTAATTTTCTTTAGACAGATCACTCCCATATTCAGAGTATTTATGATGATTAATGTAAGAAATATGCTATCAGCAGAGATGACAAGCTTTTCACTAACTTTAAAACCATCGTCAGTCAATCTCCTCCATGCCATATCTGCAGCATGTACATGATACATCCGTTGTTCCAAATTTACATAAATCCCCAATCGTCAGCTGATCTTTGTTTTCATGCTATAGTACTGGGTTTATTTTCTATGGTTTGAACTTGACAGTTTAAACTAAAGAAAAGTATGAAAATGTTCAATTATGTCTAAATAAAAATTTAGAAATTTGGAAAAATTAAATTTTTGGTTTGTTACGCCTACAATAAACAAGGTATTGAATTCAGTTCAACTTTATTTGTATTGCACTTTTCCTGCTACAGAGCATCTCAAATGAATGAGAAGGTTTGTCCAAACTTTTGGTCTGTGACTAAAGAATACAAAACTTCAGGACAGTGTTTTTCAATCAGTGTGCCGCGGCACACTAGTGTGGCATGGGAGATGGTCAGGTGTGCTGTGGGAAATTGCCCATTACCATCTCCAGGATATCAGCTCTTTGTACATCCAAACAGGCCAGATAAAGCACTGAGTAATTAGGAATATGAAAGATCATAAAATACTTTTTTCTTTGTGTTTATTTGATTCTATGAAAGACACTTTGAGAAGAATGACGGTACCGCGATTTAGCCGCAGCTTTAGCTGTTTTCGGAAAAGTCCCGCCCCTTTAACTGTCTCCACCAATCATTCTTGGAGTCTTTTTATTTTTTTATTTTTTTGGTGGTATAGCTTTTCACAGAATCCGGTGTCAGACCGTGGAACAAGTGAAGAAAACAATGAAGCTCAGAGAAGCGAGTCTGTCTGCCATCTGTGGCAGTTTTTAGCACTTCATCTCCCATGAAGCATAGGTTTAAAGTGACAGCGTCTCAGCATAAAATGAGTCTTCTCTGATAAACGTCTTGATACCACAATGAACACACATCAAACAGTTTTTAAATCTTCTTGATGAAATCAGAGGTCAACAGTTTAGTTCTCCTTCAAGGTTTGTGTTTATTAACAGCCAAACATCCAGGAGTTTGGCTGGTCCAAGTCATCTTTCTAACTGAAACACTTTTCTAATAATGTCTCTTGTCTCCGGCTCGTCTCGCGCCCCCAGCCGTCCCCCAAAGTCATCTGGATGAAGATCTTTTGCTGGACTTTAAATATGTAGTTGTAGCGTTAGATAAGCTGATTCTCTCTAAGAGTTCTGGTAAATCGCCTGTCCGTCCTGGGGGAGGATCCCTCCTTCATGTGGACAACCCTGAGGTTTCTTCGTTTTTTGCGGATTCCGTTTTTTTCAGGAGTATTTCCTTACCGCCAAGGGGGTCTAAGGGCAGGGATCCCAGTTTAGTTTAGTCTGTTTAGTTAAAGTTTTAGTATTATCCTATTGAATTTTATGCATTTGTGATCCTTTTTGATTGTATGTTTACCTTAAAATTTACCGGCACAAAGCCCACTGAGACGTCTGTTGTTGTGAATTTGGGCTAAATAAATAAAACTGAATTGAATTGAAATGAATTAAGGTCTGGATTATTTTAATGTGAAATTTAAGAAGTAATAGCAACATTGAAGAACCAGGATTGAGGTGAAGTGGCCAAAAGACACAACTAAACTAAATTGAAACAATGTAATCATCTAAAAAGAAATAAAACATTTTGTTAACGTTTACAAAGACTTCATCTTTGATTAAGACAAGAGAAAACCTCATAAAACTTCAACATGTTCACTTTTTGTGTAGCTACAAATAACATAAATTTTATTTTTGTGTAAATTTTATCAAACATATTGTGATCATATAATTGTTAAAAAAAATTAGTTGCCAATGCACTAATATTGAAATAAAAAGAAAATCACTATTTAGAAAGAATATATTTGTTGTGAGATTACATAAAATTGCATGTTAATAAACTGAAGGGAAAAACAACTACCAGGGTAAAATTTTAAATAATTTATTTGAAGAATTATTACGGAAAACTGACTTAACTTTTATCACAACTTTTAGAAAGAAGAGCTGCAACTTCCAGCTTTTTCTGCCACTATTATCACAAAAATGCACGTGAGATTGTGGAGGGACTGTACATCAATTCAGACTATAGAGTTTCTCCTTGTTTAATTCTTGGAGGCTGGTGTGCCGCAGGATTTTTGTCAAGGATAAAGTGCGCCTTGGCTCAAAAAAGGTTGAAAAACACTTCTTCTGGAGATACTAACTAAAATATATAGAAGCCAAGTAGGAATCGTAGAATGGAAGTGGTAAGAGGAAAGCAAAACAGAAATCTATAGGTAACACAATTTAGGGCAAAAACACAAGGCGAATCTGATTTTAAAATGGTATTTTCATCATTGCAGAAGTTACTCCTTTCCATCAAAAGGGTGCAATGTAACTGATCTTTTTAACTTTTTAAAATTGCTGACACAAATCAAATTTAGTGCATGGTTTACCTAATGGTGGTCAAAAAATACTTAAAACTTAAACGGAACTGACACGTCTGATTTTAATGCCATAAGATTCGCCTGAACATGAAGAACGTGAGTCAATTTTGACTATTCAGTCACAAACAGCCTCGGGGTTCAGGTTATATTTATTTTCATTGCAGATTCATTTTATTTGTTGTGCTGTTTGTTTGAATCAATTCTAATTAATGCAGAAAACATCAATCCCAACACTGTGACCGAGGGTTCAAGCACATCAAAATGCAGGAAAATAAAGATGACATGGTGACGGATCCAGATCAGCAGCATGCTTGGGTTTTGGTCTTAAATTTCTTAAAAAACAAATTCATTTAAAACATTCCTACCAGCATAAACATAAAAAAGACAACTGCAGCTAATAGTCAAAAATGATAATAATGTGGAAGTGTCTAAGAATATGAAATAGGATGTTGCTTACAAGGATATTTTGTTTCTTTTTTCACTTAAGAAATTGTATGAGTGAAAAAAAAGTAGTGACGAGTAGTGATTCTGCCGATGCTTCCCCATCGCTTGCTTGCTGTATTTGTGACCATATTATTATATATTGCTAAGATTTTTGCGATCCAAAACATAGTTATTTGCAGATTAAAGCTTTATTATCTATTTATTTGTTCTTTCCTTGGAATATGGCTTTATAAATTCTTAATTAATCTTGAACTTTCTCTGTTTCTTTCAATTCCCTACTCTTAAAATAGAAATAAATTGAAGTTTAGTGCTCTTCTGCCATGCTGTCCAAAGCTGTGAGAATACAGTAAAGCAATGCAAAAAGATGTATTATTGTCAGGATCAATTTGTTTTTGGAATATAAATATTGTTTGGTTGCAAATGGTCTTTGCAGCCCAAGAAGTTAAATTTGAATGCTTCCACAAGGGTTTGTTTCTTAATTTATAATCCAGAGAACCTTCAAGGTTCTGCTAAAACTAAAGATGTTTTTGAGCTTTTTTCTTTTTATTTAACATTTCATATTCAAAGGTGATTCATCATTTCTCCTAAAGCACTAAAGTCCATTTTCTTGTTTATTCAAGCCTTAAAGTCCAGTTTTTTATAGCTTCAGATCATTTAAGTGATTACGCATAAATATGACAGCAGTGGTTATATTAGTTTAAAGATTGGGCAGTTCATGGGGAAATTGGAATCTGTTTTGATAAAAGTTGTTCCTTTAAGCATATTGGGGCACAATCCAATTTCATATTTTGCTTCACAATGTTAAAATCCAAGGGAAATTGGTCAGAGTTTATATCATAAAGCTATTGTTTGTTTACACCAACGGCAATAAAACAGACGCAGAGGTTTTCTAAGGTTACTTGTATCTACGAACACGTCTGCTTGGTAGAGAAATTGAGAAACAGCAAGGTTCGGGACCTTTCCTATTTGTACTAAAAGTTTCCCTCAGAAGACGGAGGAATAGTAATTTTGTCTAGGGGGGGGTCTATTTGCTTTGCAATACGCTAACTTTTGCAATGTATGCAAATAGCTTGTTAAACAGCCCAGCTGAGCTTTATTCATTTATTTGATTTGTGTGCGTCTTTAGTGTCGGTGTTGGTTCTGCAGGATTATTCAGGTGGATGGAGAAAGCCCTCAAACTCCAACATTTAACACCTTTTGGCATGAATTAATACGATACATAAAATGATTTTCAGCATTTGGTTTTGATGTAAGAGGTTTATGAAGAAAAGCATTAAAAGAAAATCCAGCAAGATCCCAAATTTGAATGGTGATTTGTGGTAACGTGTTTGTCTTTAAAGGACAAGACACATCAAACCATGTAGGGGGATACTGGTGGCTTGAATCTAACCATGACAAATGAAATCTTTACAATGTAATAAGATTGTTTGTCTATTCAAGTGGTATGTATTTATAGTAGCAGTGTGAAATTATGCCGTTAATTAAAATTAATTACAGACAGATTAGTGTGTTGTTCTAAAATATAAAACAAGGGTCCAGCTGCTTAGACTACGGTCACATATCCCAAAATACCAACACGCGGCAACTTAAATGCAAGTTTTTCACCAAATTCGGCAGGGGCGGTGTCATTTCTAGGCAGCAGTTGCATTTTTACATGTTGCACAGCGTCCACCAAGGCTTTAGGAAAAGGTTCGAATTAAACGTTTTTTTGACATTGGGCAATGGTGGGTGTCACGAAGGCAGCAGCACGATAAATGACTGATAGGACGGTCTCCAAGGTCCTCAAACATGTCTGATTGGACGATTTCAGACTCAGATTCAGTTGGTTTATGCTGATTTTGCATACACTACTACTGTAAAGTTTTGCCATCGTACTGTCTAACTACTGCAATAACTTTGTTCCTTTAAAAAAAATGCAGTTTCCTTGAGGGGGTGAGTATTTTATGAATCATACAATTTTCTTTTTACCATTGAAAGATAATTAAAAAGAAGGTGGTAGTCATTTTCTTTTTTCTTTGTATTGAAGATGCATGGATGCCAAACCGTATTTGACTCATTAGTTTGTGCACATTGGTTCTATTTCTTGTTGCACCATATGTCTCAAAAAAGAAATTGGTTGTGTATGCAAATGAACTATGCATTTAATGTGATGCAAATGTTCCTTGAATTCTCCTTTTTATACATGCAAGCATGGGAGCCCACAAATAAACACCTGCTCTTGAATGACTTTCACGCGTTTTCGGCACATTTCGCCTCAAGTCAAGGCATGACACAGTCTGATGCAAATTACTTTAAGTAAAATGGCAAAAAAAAAAACAAATATAAAGCTTGTATTGCATATTGTGCCAGTAGGCTGTTGCATTCATTATTGCCTCGGAAAATTACAAAAGTGTCCCCCTTAACTGGAAAACTATTTGTGACTGGCTTTTGGTTAAGTGTGTGTTTGATATTAATGCCTGTGTGTGTGTGTGCCCGCGCATGTGTGTAGATGCTGATGTTAAAAGGCAGCTGTGTAAGTGTTTGTGTGTCTGAAAGTATAAAATATTTACTAGTAATACTTTTCTATATAGAAGGAGCGCATTATACAGACGGCAAAAGACAAAGAACCCCCAAACCTCTTAGAGAGCCATAACTGAGTCTAACCATACCCTTTGGGCACACGGTCTGAAGTGCCTGTCAAAGGGAAATAAAAGTGTCAAAAGGAAGGAAAAAAGTGGAAAATGAGGAACATAAAAGATTCACGGAAGCACAGTCAATATATGCTTCTCTTTTGGTTAACGCTCCTTTTTGTTTATCTGCCCTCTTCCATTCTAGTTTACTGGTTGCAGCACTTTTATCTTTGTGTGCCTCCATGAGATTAAAGAGTCTGCGGGCGCCCAAGCAAAGGCCTGCCTATTTGGGCAACAGATGTATTGTGTTGTTGGAGAAAAAGAACATCTATGCATAATTATCCTTCAATTCTGACATCGTCTTTCATGGCACCTGACAATCTACCAAGGAGATGAATGAAAGTTTCACAGGTCATGAAGATGACAAACCGGGTTCTCTGGAATGTCTGATCCTTCTGTAATCAGTCTGTAATTAGTCAGTGTAATACACTGATGCGATGATGATCAGATCATCATTAACGGCTATGCATCTGGTGAAGACACGAGGCTGATTATAAACCTTTTTTTTCCTCCTTATCAAGAGATTCTGACATCTGAAACTCATCTGCTCACCTTTTCTACTGTCATCCATCTCACGATCTTTCCTTTCATGCCCCTCTCATTTATCCATCTGATAAACAGGTAAGTGGCTAAGAGGTGGGATTATCCATCATTGTCCCTCTGCAGTACAGATAGTGACTCCATATTTATGACTTATTTTTCTAAAAGGGTCACTGCTTGGTGCTTATGAACCCCATATCCAAATGGCATTTATCTGTATCAGGATTTGAGTTTTGGTTATACCATTATCTGTAAAAAAAAAAAAAAAAAAAGGAAACAAATATGCAGAAAAATACAGGAAATATTGAACATTAATCTTTAAATTATAGGTGTGACGAAGTAGCGTCACAGGTTGCAGGACAGAGCCTGAACATGAGCCTTAGTTATTTTTGTTTTTTTTTCTCTTTTCTCCCAGCCCAGTAACAGTTTATAGTTTTGTGGGACAAATCATTCACATTTCATGTTTGTTTAATTCTAAGGGTGCACACTTGGTTTTAAACAGAATCTCACTCACCATCAAAGTTTTCCTCCACCAACAGCCAAACCAGAGCCATGGACACATCAGCATTTATATCCACAGGAAACAGGAAGTGACTTCAAATGTCAGAATTGTTGTTTTTTTTGCTTTGTTCCCGTTCTTGTCTAATTGATTTTGTTTCAAACCGATTTCTGTATTTCAACTGTTGTTGCTTTTCTGTTAAATATCTGTAAGTTTGGAATTATGTTGATGAATCTTCTAGTAAGTTGTTTTAAGGAAGTGTTTGGAAAATTGGGGAGGGGCTAGGTCTTTATAAGGGGTGAACTTTTCTCAGTTGAGGGAGAGCAGTCTTGGTTGCAGTGGTGGGAACAAGCGCTTCCAGAATCAGCTGAATACTTTGTCTGATTATTTTTTGTTTGGGGATCAATAAAATCCCATTTTTGAAATTTTGAGTCTGCTGGCTTGGCCATCTTATTTCCGAGTTATTTATTTTTTTTGCTGCTGAGAAGAACCCTGTCACAATAGGTTCAACCAGTCATGGGTAGAAATTTTAAAGCAGCGGCTCTACTCCAAGCTCTCTCCAATCTGCCTGTTGACCTCCTGCTTCAATCTTCCCTCACTGGTGAACAAGACCCCAAGATACTTTAACTCCTCCACCTGGGGCAGGAGCAGTCCACCCACACAGATAGGCCAAGCTATCTTTCCCAAAAGCCATGGCCTCAGACTTAGCCGTGCTGACCATCATCCCAGCCACTGCACAATCAGCCGCAAACTGCCCCAATGCATGCTGGAGGTCCTGGCTCCATAAAGCCAACAGGACAAGATCATCTGCAAAGAGTAGAGAAGAAATTATGTGCTTCCCAAACCAGACACCCTATGGCCCCTGGCTATACCTAAATATTCTGTGCATAAGGTTTACAGTGAAAAAGGATAACCCAGCCAAAGTCCAACATGCACCAGGAACATGTCTGAATTATGTCTATGTGAACTAAGCTCCTGCTCCAGACATGCAGAGACCAGACAGCCCCCAGTAAGGCTCCTGGGACCCACAGGGGCAACCACAGGGAAAGCTGTTGAACCTCATCTTTCAACTTCTCATTATATACATATATATTTTACTTGCAAGTCTGCTTAGCTGCCTTCCTTTTGTAAAACATTTCGGATAAAAGCTAAAGGACTAAATCTTTTCAGATCTTAAAGGTAATATTGAGCCTGGAGTTTGTTTTATTTCATGTACAAATGCAAGCTTTTCTTTCTCTGAATATAATCCTACTCCATAAGAAAGGCAGACAAATGGTGTCCGTTGTGGCGGATAAAAGGATTTTTCTAAAGTGCCTCAATGCTGTGTGACTTGGTTGTGTGCGCGTGTTTGTGTGTGTGTAGCTTCCAGTAAAATGAAAAATTCAGTCAACATCTCTACAGATCTTTGGCTCCATTAGATGCAAAAACAGGACTTTCTTCTCTGCATTTCTGAATAACTTGTCAGGCTGTTGCACACAAGCAGAGCTGTCACCGAAAATTAATGCCACTTTTTTGTCACTGCAAACATTCTCGTAAGATGTCTGCAACTATTAATGCAAAATGAATGCTTGAAACATGCAAAATGAGGTGCTTTACAGATTTGAATGCATACTGTGCTCTTGCTTAGTAGATTCCAATATTGTTTGTGAGGCATTTCTGTAATATACACAGCTTAGTATAACATGAGGGATTTAATATCTGAAGTATGAAAGTGTGTTCGCACGTTTCCCTCGGCGAGCATAATCAAACTGCATTCACTGGTCTGTGGTTGGCAAAATCTTTCACCTTTTTGTCATTGGGTTACATGCTCATTCATCCGCTTTCTTCTGCTTCTGGTTGGGAAAATTACACACGTCAATGTTTCTTATTGGTTTCTAAAATCACTACAGGCAAGAGATAAAAGTGCAGACATAAATAGCCTCCCTTAGGATCACTTCCTCATCTACACACAAACTGTCTCACAGTATCTCCATCCCTCCAGTAAACAAACAGACACAAACTTACTAATGTTTACCAAGAGGAAAGCATGATTTTGGATATTTCTAAACATCGTTCACTTACCATTTGCCTCTGGGGTAACTGCTTTTTGCATCATTTTCCATATTGATGAGGGATAAATGCACTACATTGCACACTTCTATTTAAGAAAGACCAGTTTAAGATAAAAATTTGAGTAAATAGGTATTTGATGTCTTTGCTGATTTCATAGGTTTGCTCACCTAAAAAAAATGAACAGTCTGTCATCTTAATGGTAAGTTCATTTGAGTATTGACAGATAGAAAATCAAGAAATCAACTCTAAAGAATTTATATAAATATATTTGCATTTCATTGAAGGAAATAAGTAAACAAAAAGAGTTCTGGTTCAGACATATAAGTCATGCTATGTTCACACCGGGCTCGGATAGCGCGATTGAGTAAGCAATTCCAATGAAGTCTATGTAAACACACGTATGTGCACATTTCAGGCTTCCATGTTCAAAACTCTTGCATTCATGCGTCGCTACTTCGGTTTTTAAGTCAGTTTTCGCGCTTTACGTACAAATTTTGTGTCCATTGAATATTCGTTGAAAGTTTAAACCAGTTAAACTTTGACCAATCGAGTCTCAGATTTAGACATAAGGGTAGTGTTTGAATTGCCAACCAGTTGAAAATTGATCACGAAGGACAAATTAATACTTGTGGTTTGCGCCCAGCCAGAATTAATTGACAAAAAGTCTTTCATATGTTGGAATAGAGCCGTAAAAGAAAATCCCTGATGCAAGATTCACAAAAATTGCACCACTGATTTTTTTCATGACTCACAGCTTGGACGGATAAATGTAGGTATAGGAAGCGGCCATAGAAGTATTGGAGCAATTTGTTTACAGCCTTTTTGAACACTCCACACATGCCTTGCTTTAGACTCTCCTAATCAAGATAACACCTGAATTAATGTACCTGTTTGAACTAACAACTTGTAGAACAGACACCTGCACACAGATTCAGTCAATCAATCAGACTCCAAACTCTCCAACTTCAGAAAGACTATAGAGCTTTCAATGGATTTAAGGGAGGATCTTGTAGACGTGCATGTCGCATGATTCTCTGAAGAAGTCCAGAACAATATGAATAACAAAAACTGGTATGAAAGCCAGGAGAGATTTTATAGGGTTGTTACCCTTTGAATGGAGTCTTCCATTGTGTTTGCCTCAGACTGACACTCCTTCTGCCCATTTCTCTTTAAAACCTCTGCCATGATGAGAGTGAGGCACCTTCTTATATACCTCTTTTGCCACTCCCACCTAATTAGGCACTCTACTCAGAAGAAAATTATAAAGAAAACTATTCTCATTAAATATTTAATATTTCCTTCAACAATATAATTCACTAATGTCCTTTATAAAATTGACTTCAACCACAATTATTTCCCCTTAAACAATACAAAGAAAAAACAAGACAAAAACAAACAAACAAGATAAATTAGGAATAGCTGTTTCAAAGACTGACAACAATATATAAACAGAAAAAACAAATCCCTCTCTCGGGTTGGCTGTCAATGAAGGGGGCGTGGCTAAGATGCTGTTGCTGCTGAGCTGCTGCTGGGCTGCCGTGAGTAAGCCCAGCAGCAGAAGTAAAACTACTGATGACCAAGTGTGCACCTGAGGTCTAAACTGTAAAAATGATGGGTGATTTGTAAGAAACTTTTGTTTCACAACAGAAGAGTTTGATTGTGACGTGGACGCGCACACCAAACTGTGTGTTTGTGTGTGTATGTGTGCTCACGGTGCTCGCTCAGACAGAGAGACGGAGCTGTTCCGTCACACTGCACAAGGCCGGAATGGACTTCAAAACCATCAGCAAGAAGCTGGGGGTTAAGGTAAAACCGGTTTTGTTGCAGTTGGGTCAGAATACAAGAGCATGACCATCAATCCACCTATTGGGTCTGGGACTCCAAACCAGATCTCACCTGGTGGAGTTTCCATAATCATTAGAACAGTGAGAAAATAAGCCTAAAACAACTCAGTATGAGTTAGTTAATGATCTCAAAGCAGTTGAGACCACAGTCACCAAGAAAACCATTGGTTATACCTTATGCCACAATGGTTTGACGTGTGCAGTGCTTGCAAAGTCCCGCTGCTTAAGAAGTTTGCCAATGAACATATTGATGATTTATTAATGAGTCATTGGGAGAAGGTGCTGTGATCAGATGAGACCAAAATTGAGCTCTTTGGCATCAACTCCACCTGTCATGATTGGAGGGAGATGAATGCTGCCTATGACCCCAAGAACACCATCCCCACTGTCAAGCATGGAGGTGGAAACATTATGCTTTGGGGATGCTTTTCTGCCCAAAGCTACTTCAGCATGTTGATGGGAGGATGTACCATCAAATCCTGAATGAGAACCTCATTCTATCCGCCAGGAGGCTCAAAATCGGCTGTGGGTGGGTCTTCCAACAGAATAATGACCTAAAACAATGAGGCAGCAAGGCAGCCAAGGAATGGCCGAAGAAGAACCCTATCATGGTCATGGAGTGGCCCTCCAGACTTCAATCCTATAGAAAAACCTACGGAGAGAGCCGAAGCTCAGAGTTGCTAAGCAACACCCACCAAACCTTAATGATTTAGAAAGAGTGGACTGCAATTCCTCCTAAAATGGATAAAAAACCTGTTCGTCAACTACAAGAAGCATCTGACCTCTGTGCTGCTAATGGGGCTTTTGGCACAACACAATAAATCTTTCTGGGAAGAGGGTTCAAATACTTACTTCCCTCAATTAAATGCAACTATTTGTATGTGCATTCTTTAAATTAAAGTCAATGTCTTGATTTTCTTTATGATTTTCTATCTCTCTATTCAAGTGAATCTAACATTAGAAAGACAGATTGCCATTCTTTTAAATTGGCAAAGCCAGAAAATCAGCAAGGATCAAATACTTAGTTCTTCCACTTTACTCATAAAAGTTCAACATGCATTTGCTTTTTTTGGTATTTGGAGTTCTTTTGTTGGTGTTTTTATGGTAGTCTTGTTTTAAGTCTCAATATATTTATTAAGCATTCTTTCACAAATTGTTTTCTTTTTAATCACACTATCAGTTGGTCTTTTTGGAATTATTTTTAACAATATAGACTCCACTAAAGATGCTTCATGTTCCTCCTTGTCGAAACAAAACTTTGCCACACTTTCTACAGAATCTGTATAACCATCACTTTAATGATGTTTTTGCAAACCTCTTTTTCTTGAACATTAATTTTAATGTCACTTCCCCCCAATAAGCTATGACAGGCCTGTCATGACAGACCCTGTTCTACATCCTTAAGAGAGCTTCCAAGAGTGGAGTGTAATTACCATCAATTCAAGCAGAGAAAACAAACACATTAAGGGCGATGTTCATTCCTGATACTGTAATGTTTGGGAAAAAATACATTTTTAAAATTAGTTATGAAATAGTGACACATGAATTACCAAAATTTTTCTGTTTTTATTACAAAATCATTTATTGTGAAGGCAAACCTAGATTTTTGTGGTTGATGTTGTCATCCAAACCTAAAAAATTATGGATTTCTAGTGTTTTTATTTTATTTTTTCAATTAAAATCTACTATTGAACTGTGTCAAGTCACAGGTGCTGCTAAAGTAGTAGAAATATTAAATTTTTTGTACCTTCAGTAACTTTACTGCAAATGTCTATTCCTGTATTCCCTTTACTGTCTGCCTTAATTACTATCCTTGGCTGTGTGCTCTCCTTGAAACCAAATCTGAGAGAAAATCTAATTAGAAGCAAATGTAATGTAATTTTTGCCTGTTTTTCTCACCTGAGTCTTAACCTGGTTTTTTCAAATGCCTGATAGTCTTGAGGTTTCCTCAGTTAGAGAAATACTGACTTCTTATGTTAACTGCTTTAGTTTTTAAAGTCAAACTTTAAGATCTCTTCCGCTGTCTTTAGTCGTCTTCTTTCAAAGTAGCTTCTTTTTTGAAGATTTTTAACTTGTCTCTTGCGTATTCAAGATAAAAACCCTTTTTTTACAAAATGGAAGATGTATAAATCAAAGATTACGTCCTCGAAAAACACTCTTTTCCTCTAAATTTACTTTTTATATGTGTGGATCAAAGAATCCTTCTCTGACAAGGATGTTGATGAATTCAAGTTTCCAGATCGGCTTCCTCTCAATGACCTTAGATGGGAATTTGTTTGTTTGATGAGATGTGGTTTAAATTCACAGTAAGTACGTCCTGTCAAGAACTGATTGGATGATTACTAAAACTAACGAGCTCATTAATTGTTCCAATGCGTTTTAATCAAGGACTACAGAGAAGGACTACAGAAGCAATTCAAACGCGAGAAATATTTCATCTGCGTCCTCATATTGGTTAATCAGTTTTCAATATATGGCTGGCGAACAAAGTTGAGAAACTCAACTTACCGAAGGTGAAAATGAATATTTCATTGTTGTTTTTGTCCTGCTCTGTTTTAAAACTACTTCAGTTGGGATCTAATTATCAAAAAAATGGCGAAGAGCGGAACTTTGACTAAATGAGACGTGGTTTCTGTGTTGTTGTTTTTTTCTCTTTATCTACCACTTTGTCCCCCTTGTTATTTTCCATCTTCATAGCTGAACTATGTCTCCATAATAACAATCATCACCACAGCCATTCTAGTAATGGCCTCAACAACAGACAAATGGTAAATCAATAAGCTCAGACCTTGCCGCATAATTGGACTGTGCCATTTTCATTTATAAAACAATAACTTCATTAGGCAGAGACAACCCAAAGAACAGAGGTGCTATTGTTTTAGAAGTGTACAGATAAAAAAGGGGAAGACTGCAGCGTGTTGGCAGTGATATGGTCTAGGGAGAGAAAAGGGATTGATCTCTAAGTAGCAGGTAGGGATTATGTAATAGAAATAATTTGCCAAGCTGAAAAGAACTCAGGCAAGATCTCAGGGTCTGTGTTTTTATTCTTTTGAAGTAGGAATCCCACACTGTAATTAGCTGTACTTTTCAATGTTTCCCAGTGCAAAGCAGTGTCTATTTCTGCCCAATGTTATATTTAATTAAAACGCAAAACAGGAAAACGATGTTTGTCTTATTTTCAAATTTAACTTTATTTATATAGCAATGTTCCTGCTAAACACTACCTCAAAGCACTTTACTAGTATAATATATGATGATAAAACAATAGTAATTAAAATAGCAATAATAATAAAAAGACACAATCTGATGAAAATTGGGTTTTTAACATGTTTCTGTGGCATTTTTCTCATGATGTAGTACACATAGTACACATAGTAATAAAGTTATGCTTAAAATTGCATTTCCGAGTATTTCTTCATTCAAATCGTGAATTAGGAGCAGACACAAAAGCTTTTAGGTGTGACGCAGCAAGCCGAAAGCTCCCTGCTCCATTCCATTCTGATGCATCCTCTTGTAGACGGTGACACTCATGTACATCTTTGTTTTCCTCTTCTTAACTGGTATTTGCTTCAAAATGTACGACTTGATAGCTCTGATATTTATCGCCATTTTTGTGGTACCAATAATATTAGTTGGGAGGTGTGAAGAACTGTAAGCCAGCGGGTGATCATGTGATTTATAGTCTTTAGCTGGTTAGCCCATTTCTTTGGACACTGTGGTGAACTGCCTTTGCACCTACCCAAACGGATGGTCCAAAAAAGAATCTCATGTCTAGACTCAACAGCCCCGGTGTAAAAGTCTCCTGTTTTTTGGGGGGAAGAAAAGTCAAAACTGTCCTGATATTTAGTCTTTGTCCATCGTCTGTTTCTCTACGGGGAGGTTTTAATATAATTCTATGCAGGATCGATTCAAATTTGTCTAAATATCACTCTGTCAATAGAACAAATAAATACATATAAACGAAAACTGTTTAAAAGATCTTCAACAGATGAACAACTTTGTCATCAATGTTGTTCTGACTTTTTTATATTCATTCACCTTTATGAAACAAAAAGCCAAACTATAAGAAAGCTAACTGTCATGGTGAGGGGTGGCTCGAGAGCCGGATGGACCCAGACGCAGAGGCGGAGGCATGAGGATCAGGGCTAGTGGGTTTTAATGCACAAAAAGAACAAACAAAAGCGCTGCAGAGCAGGATGACAAAACCCAAACGAAAACTCACTGTGGCGTGGCGAGGAACAAGAGACTTGACAGCAAGACATGAACACCAAGACTGAGTTAATGGACCAGCACAGGAGGAAGGCAGAGACGAGACTTAAATACAGACAGGGCAGACAAGACACAGGTGGACACGATCAGGGCAGATGGGGACCAAAGGAAGTAAAACTCAAGAAACAAGACAAGACAGGACCTTACAAAATAAAACAGGAAACAGAAAACAAGACGAAAAACAAGACAGCAAACTCAAACCATGACACTAACAACAAAAACACAGAAAAGATCTGCTGTGTATCAGCGATCCTGGCAACATTAGAACATGTGGACCAAGATAATGAAGTGAGCTAATAGAGATGATTGAATTTTGCATCACCGTCAATTATGGTTTCACCTTGACTTACTTCATTTACAAGCAGAGGTAAGAACATAATAGTTTGTCTTTCTGAGACGCTTAATCTTTGGTCTTCTTGATGATCCTCTTTTCTCATTGGTCTGTCTTGTTGGTACTATACACATATAAACAATTACTGAAGTATGTGTTTTAGGAACAGCAGTGACCATAACTTGAACTGTTTCATGGGAAAAGGAGAGACACTCTCACAGTTTCTCCCAGAATGTTTTTGAGCTTAAACAATTGGATCAAAAACGGCGGATGTTTAATCGCCCTGGGGGTGGTTGTTCTCTTCATGCGGGTGTTGGGGGGGTTCCGGCTGCCGCTGCTGCTGCGGCGGGGGTCTTGATGTGAGGATGGCTGGGCACTCTCCCACCTTCTTTTTACATTCCATCCCTCATTTTAGAAGAACATAAACACTCACTTGAGCACAGGTGTTAGCTCACCTTTGCACAAATATTTTGCGTGATTGAATGAAATATTTCACACTAGTTGGTTTAAATGCATAGGTATGCATTTGGGAACATTATTTGTATTGGGTACAGGTATTTTTTTTTTTCATTTAGTGGGCGTGTGGATAGCCCCACCATTATAGACTTGTAGTACATCTGAACCAGACTGTAATGAGTATAACCATCCAGCAACTTGTTCCTTTATGCTGCTTCATGGACCCCACCCCCTATAATCACCCTCATATCCCCCCTCTCTCTAACGTCCCTCTCTCTTCTTCCCTCCTTTCCTTTCCTTCTCCGTCCGGTCCAACACAAAAGATTTTCAAATACGATTAAAATGAATTAAGTTTGGTCTTGATTACAAAAGGGGTTTATTCAGACGTACCTCATGTTTGTCAGAAGATTCATAACCCCTGTTGTTAAAGTAAAATACAGTAAACCCTTGTTTTTCGCGGGGGTTACGTTCCAAAAAGAACCCGTGATAGGCAAAATCCGTGAAGTAGAAACCTTTTTTTTTTTAACAATTATTATACAATTAAATTCTCTATTATGCATTGAAAAGAAAAAAACAAACTGTTTTACAGGCTCATGCATTTTTTTTCACAAATAAAAGTACTTTAGAAAAGGTTTTTCAACAAATAACTTCTGTACTGTACTGTTAAATAATAACTTTAATCATCAATGTGAACAGAAGGCTTCAAATCGCGGAGATTAGCCCCGCCCACCGCGACCCGAGAGTGAGAAAATTTAAAATGATTATTAATGATTATTATTATTAAAAAAATACAAAGTACGGTCAGACAAATAGTGACTCAGGTGTATTTCACTGCTTTTGAGCCGCTGCATCCTGACTCCGCTCTGCAGTGTTTTCTCCCTTAGAAGCCCGCGGTGCAGCTGTGTTTGTTCAGGAGAAGAACACAGAGATTGACGGTTGCTGTTGTCGCTCTTTTTTCCATGGGTTATAGAGAAACTCGAAATTGCAAGATGATTTGCACGTATCTGTTGTAAATTTGGCAAGCTGTTTTACGTACGTGTACATATTAAACTGCAACGTTATTGACGCACAGGTAGAGAAGTGGAGTGACTTTTTAGCCAATCAGAATGCAGAACACAATGCACGATGCAAATCCGTGAAGTAGCGAAACCGTGAAAAGTAAACCGTGTTATAGCGAGGGATCACTGTATGTCCAACACAAAAGGCCTTCAGCTCTCATCTGTCTGCCCAGCTGTTGGTCAGGACAAGTTAAAAAAAAATTGGATCAGGATCAATACATTTTTGCATGAGTTACTTTTGATAATAACTTTACACTGGGATAATTCAATTTGTGCCATTCTTCCAAATTACTTCTACAATAATAATGCACTGGTCTGTCGTTGCTTGCTAATCTAATGCTATTAACATTGAATGCAAATTTGAAACCTCTGCCTCGCTTTTGACACGCAACCAATTCTTCCCCTGCAGGAGGAGCTATCGTTGGCCTCTCTAATAATATAATATATTAAGCGCCCCTCTCACCCTTCCGCGAGTGGTTTCTCCTCCAAGCTCGGGTCCTCTACCAGAGGCCTGGGAGCTTGAGGGTCCTGCGCAGTATCATAGCTGTTCCTAGCACTGGGCTTTTCTGGACTGAGAGGTCTGAGGTCTTTCCAGGTATCTGTTGTAGCCAAATTCCTCCAGCTCAGGGGTTACTGCCCCGACTGCTCCAATTACCACAGGCACCACTGTTACCTTCACTTTCCAGGCTTTCTCCAGTTTTTCTCTGAGTCCCTGGTATTTCTCCAGTTTCTCATGTTGCTTGTTCCTCTATGTGTGTGTGTGTATATATATATATATATATATATATATATATATATATATATATATATATATATACACTATTTATCCATTTTATTTAAACTTCAATTATCAACGTTTAAATGTAAACCTTTTTGACTTGCTCTATAAAAAAATATTGCCTTTCATAGTCCTACATTTAGAGCATCACCAAAGTTAAAAGTGAATTGAATATTTGTTGCAGATATTGCGTTTTAAATACTTATTACAGGAGATCATGCTTTCAGTTTTCTTTGCTGAATTTCTACAAATATATCAGGAAGTTTTTGGCCTGGCCATCAGGAGCTAAACTTTAAAAAAACAACTGTAAATCTATATTCATCATATTTTCGCTATGCCACATATGAATAAATAAGCCTGAGAATATTAAACTATGCAGAGAAACTCACAATCCCACAGTAGCGGAGCACTGTTGGTGGTTATTGGTGGATTCTCTCCAAGTCTGACTGACTGATTGATGTGTGATGTGAGGAGATAGTGACACTCTGTGTGTATTTTCCCCAGGAGATCCAGCTTTCAACACTCTAGAGTTGAAATGTGGTGGGTGGAGTGCCACATACAAGGCGTACACAAAACAGGGTACTTTGATTTACTGAGATGCACCAACTTAGTTCTTGCAACTCTCTGCCTGTTCCATGGAAAGAACTGCTGAGGAAAAAATGTACAATTTTGATCTGTGGCAGTACAACAAAATAGTTAAAACAAAGCTTTTCAGTGTTAAAGTAAGGAAACATAGGGAAACATTTTAAACTGGAGGGCTTCTGTTTTAAGCTTAGATGTAGATTGAATTAAAAAGACAAAGGACAGAGGATAAAATTAAAAAAAAGGTTATTTTTTATTTTTGAAGAGATCCACTCGAAACAAGGCTTATGGCTCTTTTGAGAAGAAAATGGACAGAATCCTAAGGTGTATTAAGGCTGAAAAAATCTGTTGGTCTGGACCAAGTCAGCTTAATTTGGTCCGGATCAAGTCCTGAACTTAGCGTTTGGACTGTATTCAGACTGCCATCAACCAGATATTTCTGTTCTGACCCAAAACATGTAAACAAAAGCATGCAAGTTTTCTTTAGGCATTGGCCAGGAATCTGTAAATGTTACCCCAAACACATTAAACTTACTATTTTGGTACAATGGTTCCGCTCTGAGTATGGATACTATACAGACTGAGAAAAACTTGGAGCAAATGAAAGCTCAGTCTGATTGGAAACGAACCGAGACCCCCTCAAAAGATGGGTCAGAGAGCGGTTGCTGCCAACCAGGGTCCGCTTGGGTGTTTTCAGACTGAAAGTCCGGATTTTAGGGGGAAATGAACTGTTGTTAACTTTAAGTGAATCAAATGTGTCCAGTTTGCCTCTTGTGAGTTACATAGGGAGTCTGTCTTACAATCGTCACTTAGTATACATTGTCTCCAACGCATCTCCGCCCCCCCCCCCGGAGGAGAGGTTTGTTCTGCCACCTCCTTGTTGAGTAGTTCATCCTGCTCTCTTCACTCGTGGCCATTTGTGATGGTGGCTGCTTCGTCAATGGATCGTCTCCTTTTTCTAGTCAATATGCGTAAAATTTTGTCTTTTCATTATCCCAAACTTGGTAATCAGGCCCTTTCCTTAGTCCTTGTAAAATGCATGTTTGTGTTATAAATGACATGTTTTGTACTTCCAAAATTAAACCTTCTTTTTCCATGGCAAAAATGGACGAGGGTGTTATCCGCTGTGTCAATGTTATTGCAAGGACACGTCACCCCAAATCCAAAATAACAATTCCAACATTTAGTTTTAAAAGTACAACATAAGGTTTTATTTTGAAACCCGGACCTATTTCCCATGGACAAGTGGAATTCAGGCGTAACTCTTTGACTTCTTTTTTTTTTCTTTTTTTTTTTTAACTTGTCCTGTCCAACAGCTGGGCAGACAGATGAGAACTGAGGGCATCTTGTGTTGGACATATTTTACTTTAACAAGAGGGGTTATTAATCTTCAGACAAACCAAAGGTATGTCTGAATAAACCCCTTTGTAATTGAGGCCAAACTTTATTAATTTCAATCATGTCTGAAAATCTTTGGTGTTGGACCGGACGGAAAAGGAAAGAGGGGAAGAAGAGAGAGGGACGTTAGAGAGAGGGGGGGTAGGGGGTGATAATAGGAGGGGAAGGGGGATAAGACCATGAAGCAGCATAAAGCAACAAGTTTACTGGTTGTTAATCATTATGGTAAGGTTCAAATGTAGTAAAAAAAAAAAAAAAAGGGCGCAGCCTGTCCACACACACACTCACATGTTATAAACACACCTGCTAGCTGCAAAAATGTCCACCTGTCGACATGTACACAAAACAGATAGTGTTCACACGCATACTTATGCCTTAAAACCAACTAGTGTGAAATATTTCAGTCATTCAATCATGCAAACTGTTAGTGCAAAGGTGAGAAAACACCTGTGCTCAGGTGAGTGTTTATGTTCCTCTAAAATGGATGGTGGAACGTGAAAAGAAGGAGGGAGAGTACCCCAGGCCCAGCACCACCCCCCCCACACAGAGAGAGAGGAGCCAGAAAGCGCCGCCCCCCCCCCCCCCCCCCCCCCCCGGAGCAAGCCCAGGCCCCCACCCCCAAACGCCGGCCCTAGAAGAGCTCTGGTCAGGCCTCGACGGGACCGAGGCAGCCAACCGGCCGGGGAAACCGCTGATGGCCTCAGCGGAGACCCCGACCCGTCAACCCCCCCTGCCCCGTACCAATAGTGCCCCCCCCCCCCCCCCCAGAATGCCCCCCCACAGGACAGGGCCGACAAGACCCCCCACCCCACCCACCCCCAGACCCCGCAGCCGAAGCGGATGACACCCAGAGCGACCGGGGGCCCCAAGAGGGTTGTCCCGTCCCGCCCCAGAGCCAGGGAAGGGCCAATCCCAGCCCCAGGTGTAGATGGGAAGCCCATCCAGCGCCGCTGGGCCCCCCTCCCGAGCAGCGCCCCCCGCCAACCCCCCCCAGCACAGGCAAAGGGACCACCCCCCCAAGCCAAGCCAGACCACCACCCCCACCCCCCCACCACGCACCCCCACACCCAAGCCCAGAGGACCACGCAGCGCCCCAGCCCGCCCCACCCCAGGCGCCGGACCCGACCCCCCGACCAACGGAGCCCCCACCACCCCCCGCCAGGCACCGGAGGCCCCGACCCCCACCCCGGCCCACGGCAGAAGGGCAAGGAGCAGCAACGACCAGGCCCCCCCCACCCCCTAAGTCACGGAGTTAGCTATGGGAGACCAGAGAGACCGAATTCTTTCAAAGTTACTTGAACTTTGGGCTGACATTTTTTCCAAGCTGATATGATCAAGCAGCAGATTTCTGTGTTGAGTTATATTTATATTTTTTTTGCTTTTCCAATTTATTAAAATAGTTTTTTTAGCAATGCAAAGAGTTATGAAAATGATAGAGCCTAATCCTCCTTCTACATCGATGGCACTCATGTCACCAAGCACACAAAGTGACAGTGAAGCTGTGATTGAAACCTTAAGCCAGACTGATAGATCGGCACATACCTGCTGCCAGAGAGCCTGGACAGGCGTGCAGAACCATAGTGCATGCATGTAATTGTCGGGTAGATTACTGTCACAGTGCTGACAAATGTCTGAGTTACTGAGACCCATCTTGAACATCCTCTGTCCAGTGTAGTAAATTCTGTGAAAAGTTTTGAAATGGATTAGCTGCAGATTTGGACTTTTTGTCAGTTTAAAGGTGTTTAGACAAAGTTCTGACCAAAAACTTTCATCTGTGCTGATGCTCAAATCCGCATCCCATTTTGTTGTCGGAAGTGAAATATTGTTATCTAAATTACATAAAAGTTTGTATATTTTGGAGAGAGTTTTATTCATTGAGAAATTGATCAGAGTGGTAACTACATCTGGTAGCTTTAAATCTCTTTGACTTCTGATGTAGTTAAAGAAATTCCAGTGGTTTATTAGGCAAACAAAAGCAACCTTTAATTTAAATCAACTTTAAAACCATTTTTTTACAAGTGTTTCATTTATTTTTCTTGTTGCATAGCTTTATTATTCTACTTTCATATAAATATTTATTTTTATTTGAGTTTTATTGACCTAATTACAACTTTCCTTTTTTTTAGCATTCAAATGTTTTATTTTAATGTAATTTTTTATCATTGGTAATTTTATATTTCATTGATCTGAGTTTTTTGTTGTTTCTTTTCTTTGCAGATTAGGTCTTTTCTTGAGTTCTTTTATGTACAGATCTTACTTTATAAACAAAGATTTGATTGAACTACATTATGAAAACTCATATGAATGCTTTGCTGTGGCTGGTTGATTTTGTGCCTGCAGTGGGCACTGTAACGTGGCTGAACACAGATTTAGTCCTGGAACTGTGTTTCTTCACGGCAAAACACTGGGGAGAGGATCTTGTCTGGCCCCGTCACGTCTGCATAATCCAATCCGTTCCCCTAAGACTTCTTTCTGATGGACAGCACTGGGGTTTGTGGAGGTAGATGAGTGTCCAACTGGAGTGGCAGCTGGTAACAGGCCCAAAGTTACTATGTGAATTACTATAATCTCCACAGATTTACAGTCCAGATTGTTTGTCTTGTTGGTCGCGTCCTTGTGAGGTCAGCACAACATTGTGAAAGTCATTTAAACTTTTATTGTGGCAGCTTTTCTCCCTTTAATAAACAGCAATGACAGAGAGACTTTTATTTTTACAAGCATTTACCTGCTGCTTTATCTGTAATTGGACCTTAATTGAATATATAATGTTTATTTTGTTGACTTTAAATCCTGTTTTAAACAAATATAATTTCTATCAGTGTCACAAATATCAGTGGAAGTCATAAGTTAGAAGGAAATTTAAACACTAGACATTCAATTGGTTCATGTCACAAAAGATACGTTTACAATAGCCTCGTGCATTCAAGCGACCCCTTTAATTGAAAAGTCTATGTGAATGCATGTTAATGAGTTTCTGCGTTCAAAACTCATGCGTTCACATGTAGCTATGAAATATTTCACACGTTTTTCAGGCCCCACGTCCAAAATTCGTGGTCATTGAACGCACATTGCAAGTTGAACCAGGTCGAACTTTGACCAATCAGGGACTTGGATTTGGTAGTGACCTAAAGATGGCTCCCCTTTTAAATCACCAAAGAGGACGAATGAATAATTGTGGTTCGTGATTGGACGGAATTATATGACACCAAAACTTTCATAATATAGAATGGAACTGAAAGAAAAAGCCTGGAGCAAGAGTCACAAGATTTGCACTGCTTTAACATTTTGGACCAAGCCTCTTCCAGCTGACATGTGCTAGTAAACAGCATAAAAAGAAAAACTTGAAGAATCACCTCCCTGCTTGTCCAGCATTAACAGTATGGGCTATAAACTTGTCTTTACACAACTTTTGTGCAGTCACAATGTCGGAGTTTTTGTAATTGGACATGTTTTTATTTGCTACATATTACCTAAAAAGGCAGAGATAGTAGATTTAATTTTTACTTCCTATTGATTTTTATACATTTTTACCAGCATAATCGTATCTATGGTTTTTAACCAATGCTGCTGTTAATTTCAAGTCTACAACTCGCAAAAAAACAAGTAGATAAAATCTGATTGTTGGTGTGGTCCATAGAAGAGTGCGTTGAGTGTAAATGTGATTGAGTGGACAGGTCAGGGGTGGGTGTGGAACATGAAGCAATGCTGGAAAGGTACGGCTGCTGAAGTGTGTTGTTGGGCAGTGAAGGGCCCATTGGTCATCTCTGAGCTGTCACTTGCAGGAATGATGGACAGACAGGTGGATTAGATCAGGCAGGCGCCTCAGCGGACGGCAATGTTAGCAAATGACATTGTGAGCTGTGGCGAGAAAGAAACCCAGAGAGGCGGAGCTTTGCTTTGACAAATATAAAAGTAGAGACGAGTTTATTAAAGAGGAGAACAACCAACTGGTGTGGAAATGTTGATGCCAGATAAGTTTGAAACTTTTCAAAGGGGTTTTGGGGGAGAAAATGTATAGGGTGGACCAGATGGGAAACTAATTTACTATATAAAAATGTAAACAATTATTTTAAAAATTGGCATAAAAAAGAATGAAACTGATAAAATAAAGACGCAGCAGTTTGCCTTGGGAGTAAGAAGGACGAGCAGGATTTAAGGGATAGCTCAGCTTGGCTAGTTCAAGGCCAGAACAAGAAAAGTTGCACTCAGTTGGTCTGAGCATCTCAGGAGGAGAAATACAAGGCTTGTTTTTAAAGGAATTTGAAAATGTAGCTGTCAAGTACGAGCAAAAAAAAAAAAAAAAAGCCAAAGAGCAGATCTGGAGAAAAAAGACCCACTTGTACTTGAAGGAAAGATAAGGTAAAAATGCTTGAACAACATGTGTAAGACTGTGGGGAGTATACATTAGAATCCAGCTGTATTTTAGAAACTGCTTTAAACAAAGATTTTTATTGCTTTATTATCTCCTGACTTTTTATTCATGTTATTGAGGAGCTTGAACTTTTAAATTTAGATCTGTCTTCTGATCACTACAAACCAAATTTGTTTCAGTTGGTGTTTTATGTAAAATACATGGAAACAATAAAGAGAGCACAGCTGGAAAAGAAAATGTTGATCTGATAACATTTTCAGTAAAAAGTACTTGTATCACATGGAACAAAATGTAAAAAAACTACAACGTTAAAGAACCACTCTAGTCATCTTTTAAGCTATTTTAAAAGAATCCCCAGTGGTATTTTGATTAAGATTATGCCATTTCTGCAGAGCGCCATTATCGCCTCTGAGTTGTGGGTGGGCTGTTGGCGCGGAGCAACTCCGCCCCCTTTCCCATCTCCGTTGCAGAGCTTGTAGCCTACCTGGCATATTTGCTACATCCCAAATAAGCTCTTTTTCAAAGAATTTTGATTCAATAAAAAAATACTCAGAAATGCAATTTTGAGCTTCATTTTCTTCAAATATGTCTACCATCATCAGAAATATGCCACAAAAAAAATTGTCATTGGAGTTGGTCTTTAAAGAGGGGCATATATCTCTTTTTTGCTGCAGCTGGAGGAGGGTAGAGGGGGTCTGTGATTTCATATAGAAGGTGATGCTAAATGAAGTGGAGTCTTGGATAAAATGGTATGCTCCAAATTAATGACATATGGTGTGAAGGGGTTAAGTCACAATTGAATTTAGAAATCTATTAATCTAACCCAAATGTACACCACTCGATGCAGAACACATTCAGAATTCAACATGGAGACCTCATCAATCAAATAGAAATCCTATTTACTTGGTCAATAACTGATTAATATTTCCCCTGCATTATTCTTTTTCCCTTTTTTACATAATGTTTCCTGCTTCCTTTCCCAATTCTCTTCTAAAAATTAAATGCACATGCACGCACGCACGCATGCACACACAAACACACACCCTCTTGCTGCGCACATGTCGTCTCTTTCAGTGACTAATGAGATTTTGTGCCAGAGCTGCAGTTAAGTGGGAGAGAAACGAAGGGAAATCGAAGGGCACTACTTGAATATGTCATTGTGGGAATGACGGTTGTAGGTTTTGGCATTTTCGACTTTATTTTCGCCGTCCATTGAGAACTCCGGACAATCAAACAGTTGAGGAACGGCCCAATCAAAGGGCCTTGTAATTGTGTTTTCATTATCCTGTTTTCCAGATCTTCCTGTCTCTTTTTTGCCTCTTTCTTTGATCAGCTTCCTGTCATTTCCGTCCTTTACTCCCAGCTGTTTACTTCCTGTTCATGATTTACACTTTGTTTGTCTCTCTACTGCCTCTGTCTGTCTGCTCCATTACTATTTTTTCCACCATCATTTTTCTTGTTTCCTCCCCTCAATTCTCCCTGTTTTTCTTATATTCACACTTCAATATTTCACTGCATTTTTTTTTCCATATCTGTCTCCATCCCTTCTCTCAGGTGGCAGAGCAGATTAGTGGTTAGTGAGACCATTCCATTACTCTAAGGTTACAGATTCAATCTCCCAATCTCAGAGGCGGACTGGTAAAAAAACACCAGCGGGTGCGGTCAGATTTGTCCTTGAGGAAGATGCAAAGAGTACACCCCCAGAGTCTGTTTAAGGCACGGGGGTGTTTTTTGGACAAGATGTTCTGCCCGCTCCGTGTACTGAATTCTGTGTGTCATTATATGCATGGATGAAAAAAAATGTGTTTTTTTTGCCTTTCTGTTTTAGAGTCTGTTCAGCGTTACAACTCACACCACCACCAGAAGCATCTGGAAATCAAACAGCGCCATGACACTGACCTCACTGTTGTTTCTTAGTTGTCCTCCAACATTTTTAGGATTAAAAGCCTACAGATCAGTTTTAAATGTATTTTATTTAACTGCCTGAAGAGCAAAACTCTATTATTTCTTTGTTTTTACTGTCCCATGTTCCAATGAAATCAGATTTTTTTTCTCTCATACAGAAACGTTTGAGAAAGAAAAAGAACCGAAACGGCACTGATACCTTAAAAACTTTTGGTAGATTGAATTTAGGACGCCCTAAATTGCTGGAACACCCCCCGGCGCGTTCCAGCAATCCCTTTTAATGAAAAGTCTATGTTTACCTGCGAATATGTGCGTTTCAGGCTTCAAAACTCTCTCTATCACGGGTCGCTAGATAAGTTTGCACAAGAGTTTTTGGCCTCTTAGTACAAAGCGCACAGCCTTAGAACATGCATTGAAAGTTAAACCAAGTTGAACTTTGACCAAACAGGGACTTTAGTTTTAGGAGTGATGTTTGAAAGGTATACCTTTTAATTGACAGAAAAGCTAACCCTTTGAAAATTGGTCATAGAAGAAATTAACAGTTGTGATATATGACACCAAGTCTTTTGTATATCAGAATAGAGCTGTGAAAGAAAAAGCCAGATGCAAGATTTGTAAGATTTGCATCGTTTTGACATTTCACACCGAGCCTTCTTAACTGTAGGTGGGGGTCATGCGCCAGTATTGGGTAGCAAAAGTCCAGTACGAACCCTATGGGCTAAATGCAACATGATTAGTGTGAACGTAGTATTAATGTCGTGAGATAGGCAACTGCATAATAAAGCCTTGTTTCCACTGGCAGCTCAGGAGAGCGTTTCCACTCCATTCCGTTTTCCTACTGACCTACAACCAACGGAGCCCAAAAATGGTATGGTTTGGTCTGGCTTAATCGGTCCATTTTATGATGGAAACAAAATACTGGACTGGACCGAACTGCTCACTGGAAACGAGCCATAAGAGACCTGTGTGGCTTCTTAAGCAGGAGTTGAAATAGGCTTATTGAGGTCAGAGAAGGATTCTCCCAGATGACTGGATAGCTAAAATGATCAGGGCGACTTGGAGGAAGGCTGTTGGTGTGTCATCTGGTATGAGGAAAATGGAGACTTGGTGGTGTGGTGAAGAAGTTTGGGGGTGTTTTAAAAGCAAAAGGAGTTGAAGGAGTTTAAGGACTTGGAAGTCTTTAAAGCAACAGAGAGTGGAAAACAGGTGAAGAGTCATGTGCCAGCAGGTTGGAACAGGTGGAGGAGGGTTTTTAAAGTGTGACACGTGACAAGAATGTCAGCAAGAATGAAAGGAAAGGTGTGGTGAGAGCAGCCATGTTGTTGGTTTTAGAGACTGATGCAGAGACAGGAAACAGGGTTTAGGTAGCAGAGATGAAGATGTTGAGGTTCTCTTTTCAAGAGTAAAAATCAGGAATGTGTCATGGTGCCTCTGTCAGACTCCTTCCCCTCTCCTCTCCGCTTGGTTCCTGATTCAGCCCAGCTGCGACCACTCACTTCATCATAACCGCCTGCTTACTTAAGGAGCTCCTGGATCAGTATTCATCGCCAGTCCGTTGCCCCTGATGGTGCATATTTGGCCCTCTCGTAAAGTTCATGGTTTGTTTCATTTTCCCAAGCCAGCGCCTAACATACATTGTCTTACCTGTCTCCAGGAAATCCCAAGCCATGAGTGGTCGCCTGAATCAGCCGTTGTCTGGAATCTTCACCCGGTCTGTTCCCCCCAACCTCACCACGAGCCTCTGCCGAACCACCTTCTTCACGAGCCTTCTCCACGCTGCCGACTCCGGACCCTACGGACAGATCCACCAGTGACGCCACTAGACTCTGCCTCTCGCTCTCTAGACACCCAGGAACTGTGCACTACCAGTCTTACCAGATCATTAAATCCACTTACTCGCCAAGCCATCTCTGCTCTGTGTCTCAGTCCGGGTTTCAGCATCTGGGTCTCTGTAGTTCTGTAGTCATGACAGAATGAATCCATTACAGATCATGATAGATGTTTTGGAGATAAATGCAAGGTAGCAGATTGGGGTGGTTTGCACACATTGAGAGGTGGTACAGTGATTACTTTTGAGGATGCTGAAGTTGAAGCTACCGGATATTTGGCCTAAAGCAGGGGTGGGCAATTATTTTAACTCGCGGGCCACATTGGGTTCTAAAATTCGATAGAAGGGCTGGACCAGGAGCAGATGCGTGGAGTGGGAATGATTTAACATGGAATGTAGACGAAAACATTTGGATTGAAAATTATATTCTAAAACAGAATATTCTAGAGTTTTTAGTTTAAAAGTTTGCACAGCTTTGCTGTGTCCTGCGTGCTTGTTTCTCATCCAATAATGAAAAAGAAAATGTCTATGTCTTCTGCTGCAGCTTCGCATATATCTGCATTACTTTTTCACCAGTACGGAGTTCCCTCATTTATTGCAGGAGTTACGTTCTAAAAATAACCGTGATCGGTGAAATCCATGGAGTCTGATTACAGATGTTTTATGGCAGTAAAACTCCTCACTTTTCTCAGACAGACATGAACATTTTCACACTTTTTTCTTGTTTAAATTCTCAAACCTTCATAGAAATTAGGTTCAGGATCTTAGAATGAAAACAAAGATCTGATCGATCACAGATTTCTATAGATCTGAAGAACTCCACGTTTCTGTACAGGAGACACGGCTCGGACTGAGGAGATTGATTGACATGGTCTCCAGCTAATCGGGACACAGAACAGGGTGCGCTGTTTAAAAAAGCAGCATAATCGCTCTAAAAGAATGAGTTAAACCGGGAAAGATGAACTGCGACGTAAAAAAGGGAAGACTGTTTTCTGTTCTATTTGACAGAGATTTTTAGAGGGTTTCAGGTTGGAGCACAGACTGCAGAAGGAGGGAATAAAATGTCACGTCTTTATCGTGTGGCCAGATTTAAAAAACAAAAAAACAAAACATGGGTCTCTGATATTGTTCAGTGGGCCAGACCAAACATAGAGGCGGGCCGTAGTTTGCCCACCCCTGGCCTACAGGAACGATGTGTGACCCTTAAAGTAAACCTGTTAATTTGATTTTCTTACAAATTGACGTTGTACTTGGGTCAGAGGTCTCTTTTGTCTGAGGAAGACTCATCTGATAATATCAAACAATAACTTTATTAACCAAGAAAAAATTGGGTTTTCTCTTGTTCTTTTTTGTATTGATGCTTTTTTCTTTGACATAATTGTTACCTTTAAAAGTTTTTCTTAAAAAAAAAACTTTTAAAGGTAACAATTATTATTATTCTTAACCTCATAATAGGGTGAGGGGGTGGGGGGCTTAGCCTGCGATGAGCCTTGGGGGGGGGGTTTACTAGGCAGTGGCCCCCCTCCTGTGGTTGCCGTATGGAGTGGGCCCCCCCTCTTTCGGTTTTATTTGCACCTTAGACATGTAGGGCCCTTGGTAGGGGGGGTGCTTGGACATCACTGCCAGCAAGCAGCGGATGTCCTCCTAGCACCCTACCCGCCAATTTTAACCGCACCTTAGACATTTAGGGCCCCTTGGTGGGGAGGGTGAGGGGATGTCTCTGTGAGTAATCAGGAGATGTCCCCTTAGTGCCCTACCCGCCAATTTTAACCGCACCCCCCTTAGTACACACACCCCTCCCCCCTCAATATATACATCCCAACATAAACACACACACATGCACACACACACCCTTTCAAACACACATACACGCACACACATTTTGCAAGGAAGGTGGGACCTGGGTCCGTCTGTCCCCTGCCTCTTCCCTGGTGGGGGGTACGGGCCCCTTTGCAGCGGCGGCCGTGTCCCCGGGGTGCTGGCTTCCTGGGCCCGGCGGTGCTCTCTCCGCGCGGTGGGGGGGTTCACATTACATCTGAGCCGGGGGTGTCTGGTCCCTGGGGGGTGGGTTCTGGTCCTTGCTCCTGAGTGCTGGGCCCCGCCAAATTTCCAACTGTGGCCGAGCCTGGTCGGGCCATATTTACAACACCCCTTGTGGGCCCTCTTTTTTTTCCCCAGGGTTCCCCCCTCCTGGGCGGGGGCGGCGGGCCCCTGCCTCGCTCCTCCCTGGACCAACCGTGGGCCGGGCGGGTGGCTGCCTGGAGTGCGGAGCGGGTCTCCCTTGGGGGGTCCTGGCTCGTACCTGGGGTTGGGGCGGGGGGATGCCCGGAACTCCTGGGTGGTGGTGGGGTGCTCGTTTGGGGCTGTGGGCGTCCTTCTCCGGTGGGGCCCTGCGTTGGGTTCTCCCGGCGCGGCGGGGGGGCTGCTCTCCTGGTTGGGCTGGGGCGGCGCTCTCTTTCCCTCCGTGCGTCCCTGGCCTCTGGCTCTGGGGGCCTTGCGGCGGCCCTGCTGGCCCTGGCCTGGGTGGCGGGCTTTGTCGCCCGGGCGGCGGTTGTTCCCTGCCGGTTCCCGTGTGGCGTTGGGGGGATTCCGGCTGCTGCTGCTGCTGCGGTGGGGGTCTTGGGGTGGGGATGGCTGGGCACTCTCCCTCCTTCTTTTCACGTTCCACCATCCATTTTAGAAGAACATAAACACTCACCTGAGCACTGGTGTTAGCTCACCTTTGCACTAACAGTTTGCATGACTGAATGACTGAAATATTTCACACTAGTTGGTTTTAAGCTTAAGACATTTATTAAAACAATTACTTCCATGGGAAAATGGGAAATGGGAAAATGGGAAGCCAGTTTAGCTCGTGCTGGTTTGCAGCGCCTTCCGTCCATGAAACCAGGGCTTGAATCCAGGCTGCTCCCTATTCCCTTCTCTGCCGGTCCCAAGCCCGGATAAATTGAGAGGGTTGCTTCAGGATGGGCATCCGGCGTAAAACATTGCCAAGTTAACCATGCCACTCATCCTCAAAAGAGACGTTGTTTCACTGTGGCGACCCCTGATGGGAAAAGCCAAAAGAGACAGACAGACAGATACTTCCATATCACAATATGAAATAAATGTTCAACTTACTAAACAAAACAGACTGGCTGTAAATGAAATAGGCGACAACACTGAGTTAATTTATTTCCCCTTTTAATTGCTTTTTTCATGCAGCCCGACAATCTATTTTTATAATTTCACAACAAAATAGAATTTTATCAATTTTTTTGCATACTATGCTCAAAAAGTTACGAGTAAGAAGCAACGTTAAATCTCTTCAGCTGCTCTTTTTAACATTCCAAGCTTCACAGAGTATTGAGTTGATGGTTTTGTTCTGCATGTATTACTGCAGAATTGTAAATGTCTTACGTCAAGTGAAATTAACTTTTAGTGTTTAAGGAAAAACTCTAAAATAAAAAAGTTTTTCCAGTAAAGATGATGGTGTTCTAATGACAATGGATCTTAGATAACCGTTGTTGACCTTTAACCTTTTCCACACTGAATAATGCTTCTGTCAGACTACTGCTGATGTCTTTCTTTCCTTTAAAGCACATTTATGTGAATATTGGACGTTAATTTCAGCAGCTGGTTACTTGATTGTGACGGTGTGGCACCGTCAGATGACGAGGGGGGGCCACGCCGTGTTTTATTGTTTGTGTGTTGATGTATTTTTCATTTAATGATTACTACCTGTGGTGCCACCTGGATGGAATGGAGAGCAACGCCCCGTGGGTGTGGCGTCCCATTTAAGAGGGAGCACTGCAGGTGGTGTAATGAGAGAGGAGTGACAGAGTGCTATGTGCTGCGTGGCCCTGCGCGGTGCTCACAGTGTCGGAAATAAAGACAGATCCTCCTCACCTTGGCTCCTCTGCATCCTTTCTCGGCGGGACCCCGCCACATATGGTGTCAGAAGTGGGATCGCAGAGGGGCCACAAAAAGGTGAGGACGCAGTGGCGTGGTGGGGACGACGATTCCCCGGCAGCTCAGCGCCTCCTCCAGGCACTCCATCCTCTGAGGAAGAGGGGGTGGATGCGGGTCGCCTCGTCGGAGCGTCAGGCCTGGCCAGGGGCCCGGAAAGAAACACTACGGCGTCCAACTCGGCGCCCATGACGAGCGGCGGACCACGCGGACAGCAGGGGCGGACCGACGTCTACCGGGCCGTCAGGGGAGTGCTCCGGGAGAGGCGTCACAACTCGCCTGTAACCTGCTGTCGGCGGCTCCGATTGGCTGAGGTGCCGTCCGGGAGGAGACCAGCGGGGGCGTGTGGCCGAAGGAAGGGCCTTAGCCAGGGCTGGGACCGACTGGAGCGGCGCACCGAGGAGCGGATCGGAGGGGTCGCCGTCGTGGAGCAGCCGCAGCCTGTGCATCCATCCGACGCGAGGACGTGGGTGGAGGAGCATGTGCCGGAGGACAGTCCCGCTGATGCCTGTAGACCAACCGGGCAGGGCCTCTACATTAGGCGAGGGGCGCCTGCGGAACGGGTTGGTGGTTCAGCGTGGGCTTGCGCGGCGGCGGAGGGCTGGACTGGATCGCCGCAGACCGTCGATCTCTCAGAGGAGGGGGATGGTGTGACGGTGTGGCACCGTCAGATGACGAGGGGGGGCCACGCCGTCACACCATCCCCCTCCTCTGAGAGATCGACGGTCTGCGGCGATCCAGTCCAGCCCTCCGCCGCCGCGCAAGCCCACGCTGATCCACCAACCCGTTCCGCAGGCGCCCCTCGCCTAATGTAGAGGCCCTGCCCGGTTGGTCTACAGGCATCAGCGGGACTGTCCTCCGGCACGTGCTCCTCCACCCACGTCCTCGCGTCGGATGGATGCACAGGCTGCGGCTGCTCCACGACGGCGACCCCTCCGATCCGCTCCTCGGTGCGCCGCTCCAGTCGGTCCCAGCCCCGGCTAAGGCCCTTCCTTCGGCCACACGCCCCCGCTGGTCTCCTCCCGGACAACACCTCAGCCAATCGGAGCCGCCGACAGCAGGTTACAGGCGAGTTGTGACGCCTCTCCCGGAGCACTCCCCTGACGGCCCGGTAGACGTCGGTCCGCCCCTGCTGTCCGCGTGGTCCGCCGCTCGTCATGGGCGCCGAGTTGGACGCCGTAGTGTTTCTTTCCGGGCCCCTGGCCAGGCCTGACGCTCCGACGAGGCGACCCGCATCCACCCCCTCTTCCTCAGAGGATGGAGTGCCTGGAGGAGGCGCTGAGCTGCCGGGGAATCGTTGTCCCCACCACGCCGCTGCGTCCTCACCTTTTTGTGGCCCCTCTGCGATCCCACTTCTGACACCATATGTGGCGGGGTCCCGCCGAGAAAGGATGCAGAGGAGCCAAGGTGAGGAGGACTACTGCTACTGCTGATGTCTTTCTTTCCTTTAAAGCACATTTATGTGAATATTGGACGTTAATTTCAGCAGCTGGTTACTTGATACTCTAATTTTCTTATGTGTTACAGTTTGTGTTTTTTAAATATATGCACTAAAGTCTATTTAAAAACATGTCATGGTTGAATCCTTTAGTTTGTTGTCCAAAGCTGGATGCCTGAACTTATTTTTTTTTACAGATGCTGCTTCTAGCTCACGGGGAAACCAAGGAGTTCCCAAGCCTGTTAAGAAACGTTCCCCTGCTGTGCCCCAAGTCGTCTTTCTGGGGTTTTGCCTTGTGAGACATCCTTCCCCACGGAGGCCTCCAAGAGGCTTCGCAAAGTCATTCGCGAGTCAGCATGAGCTGGTCCCCTCTTGATCAAAAAGAGCAGCGGCTACAAAGTAGAGACTCCATCCTCTCTGATGAAGCTGGGATTGAAAGCCCAAAGCTGGGATGGAGGTGAGCGCGACTATCAATTGCTGTTGCCACTTTCCTCTTTTTCAGATCGAGCTGACACCTGCCTCTGAGGTCTGAGTGCACGACAGCCAATTCATTTTTTAATCTGAAATTGAAAAAGATAATCTGCAGACAGACATGTTCTCCATAGTCAATAGTAAACTGTCATAAAAATGAGGCAAAAAAATCAAAAGAGATTAAGTTTCTCCTACGGGGTGCTTGATTACATAGCGCTCTCACCTCATGGTGAGGAGACACTGGTTCAAATCCAGCTTCCTCCCACATTCCAAAAAGTGGAATGTGTGGGAGTGTGCCCTGCAACAGGCTGGCAACCTGTACTGGGGCAATAACCCGCACTTGCCCAAAAGTAGTCGAGATATAGGGATTTAAGAATATAGATGGTTTTAAGAAAATGGATGGGAAAGAACATCCTTCTAAAATCAGCTTCCAAAGGTCTTTTGAGGGACTGTGTGGCTTGTTTTAACTCTGGGTTTTGCACATTTGTGCCATTTCAAGGATCCCTTTGCTCAGTTTGTTTGTGAATAAGACTAGATTGACATCAAAGGTTTGATATTGACTATGTGTGTATCCACATTTTCAATTATTCTTTTACATCATTGCGGCAACATCGTTTTTCATCTTTGTTTTTGTTTCATGGCCACAGAAGCGTATTTTTGTATAAAAAAATACACTTATCTCTTTTGCTTTTAAAGTAAATTCAAAGTAAAAGAAGTTTTGAAGCTGGCTGGCGTGAGCTGAATGTGACAAATAATTATGTTGTTGCTGCAGACCAATACCTTGGCATGCAGCTGTTGGAAAACATGAAGGGGCATCTATCAACCTCATCAATAATTGTCAAATCACACGGGAATTGATCAAAACTATAATTTGTATTAATAAAAATACAAAAAAAAAACAAGCATTCACTCTTTTTTCCCTCTTTGACTGACAGCCCTGCAGTCACCCTGTGGCTAAAAATGGTCCATTTGTTTTTTTCCCACTGAAGCCAAACCAAATGCTACTCATCAGGGGTCTAGCATAATTGTAGCTGCTCACAGGGAAGTGCCGAGTGATGGACAGCTTATATGCTAGTTTGTTGGCATTATATGATTACACAGACGAATACAGACAAACCCCACACAAAAAAAGCTTGAACCCTGACTCACTGCATTCTGGGAAATACACCAACAGAAGTGTGCAATCCAGCCTGTTGTTAAATTACCGCTTTGGCAACCGCGTTAGCATATCCTATTGTGATGGCAGAAACGCGGACGGAATGCAGATGTGGGGAATAATGCATTCCGAGATAAACTCGTTATGTTTGAAGCCGCTTCGTCGAAGTGCAACTTATTATTACGGGAGGTGATTGACAGATGATAATGACAAGTGGTTTCATGGTTGTTTGATGTCGCAGACTCCTTTGATGTGCTAAATTAAGACACACACCCCCCTCCCACATGAACAAACATACATGCAACCAAAGCTCAAAAAAAAGGGAAAGTTTGCCTTCAGTTGTTTAACTTTGTCAAGTTTGTTTAAAGGAACCGTTTTGTCACCACTGATGTTGTGATGTTAGGTCAAACGTGCGTCTTATGAGTGCTTATTTGACAGGAAATAGAATAAATAAATAAATTACAATATGGTAATTTCCTCTCCTGCTAAAAATTGTCCTAACTTTTGAAGTGCTGCCAGTAAAGCCATCATAAGATGTGTTTACCTTGTCAACAAGAAAAGCAATTTTTGCGCTTGCAGCAGCTATTTTAGAGAGCTAACATAGCCATCAAAGTTTCAGAAAGTGTTTTTGTGCATTTCCATGCAATAAACAATAGTCCTGATGCAGATAAAACTATGTCTGTTTGTAGTTTTTTTAACTAACCATTAATTTTAGAACCATATGTCAAGGACTAGGACTAAAGTAGGGCTTATACAGTTTATAGACTGCAATCAAATGACTAATGTCATGCTTTTTTCATAGAAAAAACAGATAAATTTGGATTTTCTTGCATCACATTTGCATCCTCTTTGTATTTCTTTAAATCAGTTGTTAGCATACTAACATATGAAGATGCATTTTTTACTTGTGCATCAAAACCACATCAAAAACAGCATCTACAGCCCCAAAACAAGCACTGCCTCATTGCTGCAGCAGCATAATTTGATTTGAGGTACAAACAGTTTTATGAAAGCAGCAGGCCAGAGCTTTGTTATTTGGTTGCTGTTCATCTATTAGCCCAAAGTGCTCCATCCCACTCTGTCGTTCACATTCAAAAATAGACCATGATAAGCCCTCAATACAAGCCTTTATTTTTTTAGCTCAAAAAGTTTTAGAAATGCTTTAAAGTAAGAGCCTTTCTGTTACATTGGCGGATCTGAAAAAATATTATTTTCCCTCTTTGATTCAATGCAGCTCGGACTTAACACCACATAACCATTTGTATCATATTTGTTCCATACATTGAGATCTTTATCTCATTGGCATGTTTAAAACTTTCCTCAAAAACAAGCTGTATATAACGTGTATATAATGTATCTGCCCCGTAGTGCATTACTCCACTAGGCCAGGGGTCGGCAACCTTTTTTACTCAAAGAGCCATTTGGGACCACCCCTAATGAAAAGAAAGCACCCGGAGCCACAACCCGTTTTGACATCATTATATATATTATGCATGTATATATTATATCAAGGGTGCTCATTACGTCGATCTTCAAGGACATGAGTGTAGATCGCGGGCCAGAAAAGATAAAAAAAAGTACTTCTTAAAAATCCACCAGCCAATCAAAATCCTCACTGAGAAGTACGGGACTTGACTGACATGTAGATTGGCCAATCGGACATCCTCTGAAACATACATCACTGCAAATGCACATTGTGTTCTTAAAAGGATGATACCGCGGTCGCGTTGGGAGGAGCCACCAGCTGAAGTTATGGTCTGATCGCTGCATGGAGCGATGTGTTTATCAATGCATGGTAGAAACTGAGAATGTGGAGAGATCAGGTTTATTATTTTGAAGAGTTCTACTTGGTAATCATGTTTCCATGTTTGAGTTCATAAAATCATCACAGAGAAAGTCTCTGCTTCAACTCCCGCAGGGAAAGCTGCGTCTTAATCTGACGCCCGTGTTTGCATCTCTGACAGAGTTTGAAGCCAAAGCCCCTCCTCCGCCTCTTTACCTGCTTTTCCTCTCTACCTGTTCACCTGTTCACATCCTCGGCAGCTGAGAGTTGGTTTCCCCCGCGCTCCTCAGTGTATTCTACACAGAGAGCGCAAAATACGATAGTCAGGGCGCTCCAGCGCAGCACAAGGATGAAAGAGCCGGACGCAGGTTATAGCAGGGATAGAGCGGGTTAAGCAAATGAATGGAAGAAGGCGGCCCGCTGAAGAAATATTCAATATTGTACACATTTTATTATTAGTCTGAACTATCTTTTATTTAGAAAAATCTTTTATTTTGCTAAATCAGTCCAGTGCGAAAAAAACATCAACAAAAGTTATGTTGGGCGGTTTTTGGCTGGGTCTGGCGGTTTTCAGATGACTTTTGGGCTGGAAAACTGTGACTCTATCTGGCAAAACTGGCGCAAACTCTCTGTCATCAGCGAGTTGCTCTCTGCCCCGCAGCACGTCAAGTTCCCGGCAGAAGATCACTCCGGACCGCGTGTGTCCTCCTGCTATCAGCTCTGCAGTTCTCGCCCGATAAATACGAGCTCATTTAGGAAGCTGGTTTTGACGTGGTACGCGCTTCGTACGGAGCCAGCAGATGAACAAACTAAAATAAAATGTAATTATTATAAAATACTCATTATCTTCCAAAGTCGCAGGGAGCCACAACAAAAGGATGAAAGAGCCACATGTGGCTCCGGAGCCATGGGTTGCCGACCCCTGCACTAGGCGCAATAGAAGGGTTGCTCCTGCTCATTTCAAAATTTCTGGCTCCATGAAAGCTTTTCAAATCTTTACGTTAAGAATATCTCATCAATGACTCAAGCTGTGACTAGGACGTCTGATTTTTTATATGCAGCAGTGTTTTATTTTTTTACTTGCTGCGGGATTCCTTTTTGCAGAGTTTTTTTTTTTTCATTTAATTTATTTATTTATTTTTTGCAACAACATTTATTTTTATTCGTAGAGTTTACGTTTTTGTCTGCACAGTTACTTCTTTTTTTTTTTTGCTGCGATGTCGGGTGTCTGCTACCATAATTTACTATATAGTGACATCATTTTTAAAAACATGTCGATCAAATTTGAGACAGTGGGTAAATAAGATGCTTTTTTCCTGAAAACACGTGTCAACATTTTTGCATTCAACGTTGTTTTATGCAAATAATTTACCAAATTGCTTAAGATATCGTCATTGTTTCTATCTCATAATAATAATATTGCATTTTTTTTTATTTCATCAAATGGTTAAAAAAAAAAACATCTGTATTCCATACAATTTGAATTTTCTGTCAGTTCTTTGATGTTTTATTTGGGGATCCATCATGTTCCTTGCTAGTCTACGTTTTTGACTTTTTGTTTTTTACTCCAAAGTTTTGTTGACTTTGTTTTATTAATATCCATCCATTTTCTTTTCTCATCTCTAGTGAATTTTGCAGAGCAGTTAACAGACCTGCATATCCAGACACAGATCCATACAGTCCTGAAGCAGTTTACAATCTGCAAACAGACATGTTTTTTTTTTTTTTTAATGTGGGAGGAAGCAGGAAGATCCTCAGAAAACTGTTACAACCGTAGGCAATTTCTCCAGAAATGTTTCTAGTTTAGATAGTTTTAGTTCTTTTTGATTTTTTTGTCGTTGCATCTGTCAGTCTATGGTCAACATCTGTTTTATTTTTAGGTTCTTTCCATTTTTTTGGCTCTAAACTTTCGTTGAAGCAGTGACTCACGCTGTAAATGGGGGGAAAAGGAACAGAAATTGATCACCTCTTCAAATCCACAGCACAGTAATCCATAGCATCCACCTGCCGAGATAAAAGAGAAAAACCAACTAAAAATAGTAAAGACAAAAAGAGGAAGAACTCTTATGAGGTCAGCTTTGACGACAATGCGAGGAGAATGAAACACTGAAAAAAAAATCTAGGTTTTAGATCTGTCCAGTCAAAAAGATTTTGCTAGAACACTACAAAGGTATTCAAAAACGTTTAGAATTTTAGACTGGGCTGTTCAATTCTAATTTTCTTTTTGGGCCAGAATCATTTTAGGCCTTTCACTCTCCTCCTGCCTCTGCCAGGCTGGCCAGAGCTGCATGTGAAAAATGTATGAGGAAAAAAAAAAAGCTTTTTCAGAATGGTGGCTTTTCTATTGGTTTTATCTCCATAGCAACCATTTTATTTTTGTGTCTCCTGGGGATGATGAACAGGTCTATGTCATTTTTAGAAGACTCTGCAAAAAGTAAACTTTTGGATTTCCTTGAATACAGAGGATTTTTGTTAACCACGCCCACATTCCTACTCTGGTATCTTTCATTTTAAGTCAGCAGTTAATCTATTCCATCTTTACAATTGGGGGCATTGAAGATAGAGGCCTCTCCTGAGGTCAAAGGTCATTAACCTTAACCTGGCAGCGTGTGTGTGTGTGAATATTTATGAAGGTCACTCCAAACAAAAGGTTTCTGTTCCCATGTTGTGTGAAAATGTGAAAATCGCCTAAATTCACACCTTGCCACACAAAGGTTCTCAAGCTATAGGTCAAGGGGGTCGAAATCCAGGCCTCAAGGGCCGGTGTCCAACAATGTTTCTAACATCCCATTGAAGCTTTTCATTGGCTGAACACACCTGATCCAGGTAATCCGCAGCAGATGAGACAGGATTTGTAGAAAACCAGCAGGAGGCCGGCCCTCGAGACCTGGAGTTTGACACCCCTGGTAAAGGTCCTGTGGCTATCCCATAATCTTTTTAAAACTTCCTTTGGATGTCCCGACCCATGTGTTTTGGTTTCATTAGCAAATTTAAATATGTATTTTCTGACCTCCATAAGAGATTTTGGCCCCATTCATTTTTTTTCTCAACATTTTTGCCTGCTGTGATGTCATCATTTTCTGGTGGTGGTGGTGTTTGTGTGTGTCTGTGTGTGTGTGGGGGGGGTGTCATTTATAATGTCAAAAGTCAATTTTTCCGGCACCTGGGTGTGTGCAAGTTTGGGTGAGTTTTTGAGTATGTGCTGGGGCCAAACAATTGCTCACAGGCGCAATAGGGGCGGCCGTGGTGCAGCGGTAGGGCGGTCGACCCATGATCATAAGATTGCAGGTTCGATTCCCGCCTTGCACGCCCATGAGTCGAAGTGTCCTTGGGCAAGACACTGAACCCCACCTTGCCTCTGGTGGTAGGCAGGCGCCTGTGTTTGGCAGCGGAGCCGCCATCAGTGTGTGAATGTGTGAGTGAATGTGTGTGTGACTGGGTGAATGGGTCTGTGACTGTAAAGCGCTTTGTCCTTGTAGGAAGAAAGGCGCTATACAAGTATACGCCAATAGATAAGAAAAATTGGGAAAACAGTGTGGTCCTTGTAGTCCAGGACAGCTGCGGGACAGAATTATCCTGTGTCACGCATTTTATTCTGATCAGGTGTTTATTCCGATTACTTTTGTCCATGTAACTGCAGCTACTGAGGTACGAGCGTCATTATGGAAGAATGTGAGTTTACTTTTTTTTATTTTTTTCACACTCTAAAGCATCTGCATCCCCATGCTGCTATATCCTCCACACTCACTCTGTTCCTCATGCCTTGTTTTTCTCCCTCCCCCTTTTCTGAAAGGGGAGATGTATTGTGGGGTTGTCAACATGACTTCTTATTATGGGGCTAAGTAAGTGTAAAATTGACTTTCAGCCAGAATGTGACAAGTCACTGAAACCGATTGCGGTTTGAGTCTGCAGGGTTTTGTCTGATTGTTTGTGTGTGAGTACAAGTTTGAGAAAGCAGGTCTTGCATATTTTTCAGCATGCCTGCTCTGAACGACAAGACACTTCCAGATGGAAATCCCATCTATCAAAGCAACTCTGTAGACCTTTCTATTAAAAAAAAGGAAGAAAAAACATGTTTTTTAACTTAGATTTTCAGTCAAGTAGTTTTCCAAACCTTTATTTTATAAAGCAAAATTTCTGAAATTTTTGATGAACAAGTGCAGACTTTTGTCCTCTATTCTGTCTTTGTTGAAATTCACTTCCAACTGAAGCCAGAAGTGGCAGCTGGTCTTCAGATTAAAGGTGGAAAGCCATCCAGGCACAAAGAGAAAGTCACTTTGCCGATAGTCTGAAGATAATTTCCTGCAACAAGAAATGTACAAAAAGAAGAACATAAGTCTTGGGACCTTTTTGTCAGGGGAAGCAAAAGGAGCACACAAAAAACCCTCTATAGACTACAGAAAACTTTGAGAAAAAATAATCCTTTGCTCATTTTTTTTACTACTTTTCACTGATTTTTACTCAGTGAAAAGGGCCAAAAACTGTTTAATTGCAAAGTTTGTTTCATGCAACAGCCAGGATATACTAATGGAAAACATCTGAAGTAAAATGATCAAAGAGTAAACAGTGTCAAAATCGTCATTAACATCCTCTAAGAGGCATGGACAAAGCCACAAAAAAACTCATCTTTACCAAGCTGATATAAAAATCTTGGAATTTGAACCATGATGTTAAATTTTTTTTGTATCACAAGAATAATATTTTTGGTGTACAGGTGTATCAAATGAACATTATTTTTCTTTTGGTAACAGTTTTAGATTTAAAGCTTTTTTAAGAGTGTATTCAGACTGGAAAAATCCTTTGTTCCGGATCGGGTTTGCTGAATTTGTTTAAATGAGTTTATAAACTTTGTGGTGGTCTGTATTCAGACTGGCATTAAGCGGCCCGTTCTGGTCCAGACCAAAGCTTGTAAACAAAACCACGTGACTAATGATTTCTTCTTGAAACTTGATATGTTTTTACGACATATGGATTGTCGGTAAAACAGTGAGAAGCAATGTTTATCAGGTTAAAAGTGGCTTTAATGAGTTTGTATTAATTCGACCACATTTCAATAAGTAGCTGTGTCTCATCGTTGTGCTTTGAAATTGTTTTTAAGAAGGACACTACAAGGTAGGTTTTAGGATGACGTCACAGCAGCACATGCCTCGTATTGACACACAGAAAAGAATGTAAGAAGTGGTGTTAAAGTAAACATTCTAACAAATAAACAGTTAGACATTTTTTTCAGTTTGATAACACGACAATCGTTGCTTTACATTTGTCCGCGACTCATCTGTTCCCTCATTCCTACTCTGTTTACGTTGGCCATTTTGGTCCAGTTGTTCCACTCTGGGAACAGATTGTATTCAGATTGAGCAATGTCAGAGCGAACCAAAGCCCAGTATGATTGGAAACGAACCGAGACCCCTTCCAAAGATGGGTCAGAGAGCGGTTCCTGGACCCGGACCGGGGTCAGCTTGGATGTATTCAGACTAAAAATGTGTTCCGGATTATTGGGGGTAAAAAACTCTGGTTCACTTTAAGTGAACCAAATGTATATATGTGTCTGTATATATATATATATATATTTGGTATATATATAATTTTTTTTCAAATATATATTTTTATTTATTTGTTTATTTTCATTTTTCCAAATTTACAATCTGGTTTCTTATTCTCTTTTAGCTGGTCCTGATTTGGGGCTGGTCCTGATCAAAGCCAGAAAAGGCTCAGGAGAACTCTGTGGAGTTTGTGCAGCAGACAGTTAGGGGGCAAATGAGGTCTGCATCACAAGTTAGACGTGATTCCAGATTTAAAAATCCAACCCAACAATATAAAAAAAAAAAAAAAAACTTAAACTGCTTTTTAGATTGTAAAAGATTACTCTCAGCGCCAAACGTATGGATACAGAAGCATGTTGGTCGTTTTACATGCTTTACTTAGAGCTTGGGTTGGGGGAGTCATGGAGAGTGGACCCATGTTGTTGTAATAATTGTCCTTTTTTGAGCCCTGCAGTAGTTTTTCGAAGCAACTCTGCAGACCTGCTGAGCGGTAAAAGTTCTCGCCTGCGACTCCGCTCTTGTTTTCTTTCATGTCAGAATATCACCCTGCTGTTCTGCTCTTAGCACTGCGGTGTTCAAGCCCGTGTTTGCCGCACATACATACAAAATTCAGCCACACTGACCTTCTGTGGTCTTTGCTGGCAGCCTTTACAAAGCCTGTCTGTGAGTTCACACAGGTTAAAAATAGAAAACAGGAGGCTGAAAAGACAATATTCTACACAGAATATTTTCCTAAATGATCATTGAATTTATGCTTTTGAAACATATAGTTTTCCATCCTTTACTACTAATTTTTACTCATACATTTGAAAAATCTTTTTTTTTTTTTTTTTTTTTTTTTTTTTTTTTTTAACCTTGTCCTGTCCAACAGCTAGGCAAACAGATGAGAGCTGAGGGCCTCTTGTGTTGGACATATTTTACTTTAACAAGAGGGGTTATTAATCTTCAGACAAACCAAAGGTATGTCTGAATAAACCCCTTTTGTAATTGAGGCCAAACTTTATTAATTTCAAACATGTTTGAAGATCTTTGGTGTTTGACCGGACGGAAAAGGAAAGAGGGGAAGAAGAGAGAGGGACGTTAGAAAGAGGGGGGGAAGGAGGGTGATAGTAGGAGGGGAAGGGGGATAAGACCATGAAGCAGCATAGAGCAACAAGTTTACTGGTTGTTAATCACCATGGTAAGGCTCAAATGCAGTACAAAAAGGGCGGAGCCTGTCCACACACACACCCAAGTGTCAAACACACCTGCTAGTTGCAAAAATGTCCATCTGTCGACATGTACACAAAACAGATAGTGCTCACACGCATACTTATGCCTTAAAACCAACTAGTGTGAAACATTTCAGTCATTCAGTCACGCAAACCGCCAGTGCAAAGGTGAGCCAACACCCGTGCTCAGGTGAGTGCTCATGTTCTTCTAATATGGATGGTGGAATGTGTAAAGAAGGAAGGAGAGCGCCCAGCCATCCCCACCCCAAGACCCCCACCGCAGCAGCAGCGGCAGCCGGAATCCCCCCCACGCCACACGGAAACCGGCAGGGAACAACCGCCGCCCGGGCGACCAAGCCCGCCACCCAGGCCAGGGCCAGCAGGACCGCCGCAAGGCCCCCCAGAGCCAGAGAGCAGGGAGGCACAGAGGGAAAGAGAGGGCCGCCCCAGCCCAACCAGGAGAACAGCCCCCCCGCCGCGCCGGGAGAGCCCAGCGCAGGGCCCCACCGGAGAGGGACGCCCACAGCCCCAGACGAGCACCCCACCACCACCCAGGAGTTCCGGGCATCCCCCCGCCCCAACCCCAGGTACGAGCCAGGACCCCCCAAGGGAGACCCGCCCCGCACTCCAGGCAGCCATCCGCCCGGCCCACGGTTGGTCCAGGGAGGAGCAAGGCAGGGGCCCGCCGCCCCCGCCCAGGAGGGGGGAACCCCGGGGAAAAAAGAGGGCCCACAAGGGGTGTTGTAAATATGGCCCGACCAGGCTCGGCCACAGTTGGAAGTTAGGCGGGGCCCAGCGCTCAGGAGCAAGGACCAGAACCCACCCCCCAGGGACACCAACACCCCCGGCCCAGATGTAATGTGAACCCCCCCACCGCGCGGAGAGAGCACCGCCGGGCCCAGGAAGCCGGCACCCCGGGGACACGGCCGCCGCCACAAAGGGGCCCGTACCCCCCACCAGGGAAGAGGCAGGGGACAGATGGTCCTAGGTCCCACCTTCCTTGCAAAATGTGTGTGCGTATATGTGTGTTTAAGAGGGTGTGTGTGTGCATGTGTGTGTGATTATGTTGGGATGTATATATTGAGGGGGGAGGGGTGTGTGTACTAAGGGGGGTGCAGTTAAAATTGGCGGGTAAGGCACTAAGGGGACATCTCCTGATTACTCACAGTGATGTCCCCTCACCCTCCCCACCAAGGGGCCCTAAATGTCTAAGGTGCGGTTAAAATTGGCGGGTAGGGTGCTAGGAGGACATCTGCTGCTTGCTGGCAGTGATGTCCAAGCACCCCCCCTACCAAGGGCCCTACATGTCTAAGGTGCAAATAAAACCGAAAGAGGGGGGGCCCACTCCATACGGCAACCATAGGAGGGGGGGCCACTGCCTAGTAAACCCCCCCCCCCCCAAGGCTCATCGCAGGCTAATCCCCCCACCCCCTCACCCTATTATGAGGTTATATGAGGAAGGGGGTAAGTTGGGGACAGCTGGTAGACTGTCCCCCGGTGGTCAAACAGCTGTCCCCCGCCCCCCCCCCCAGCAAGGGGGCCAGGCCCACCCAGCCCAGGGGCCCCACCCCCGGAGGCGCCGACACCCCAGGCCCAGCACCACCCACCCCACACAGAGGGAGAGGAGCCAGAAAGCGCCGGCCCCCCCCGGAGCAAGCCCAGGCCCCCACCCCCAAACGCCGGCCCTAGAAGAGCTCTGGTCAGGCCTCGACGGGACCGAGGCAGCCAACCGGCCGGGGAAACCGCCGATGGCCTCAGCGGACACCCCGACCCGTCAACCCCCCCTGCCCCGTACCAATAGTGGCCCCCCCCCTCCCCCAGAATGCCCCCCCACAGGACAGGGCCGACAAGACCCCCCACCCCACCCCACCCCAGACCCCGCAGCCGAAGCGGATGACACCCAGAGCGCCCGGGGGCCCCAAGAGGGTTGTCCCGTCCCGCCCCAGAGCCAGGGAAGGGCTGATCCCAGCCCCAGGCGTAGACGGGAAGCCCATCCAGTGCCGCTGGGCCCCCCCCCCCGAGCAGCGCCCCCCGCCAACCCCCCCCAGCACAGGCAAAGGGACCACCCCCCCAAGCCAAGCCAGAACACCACCCCACCCCCCCACCACGCACCCCCACACCCAAGCCCAGAGGACCACGCAGCGCCCCAGCTCGCCCCACCCCGGCGCCGGACCCGACCCCCCGACCAACGGAGCCCCCACCACCCCCCGCCAGGCACCGGAGGCCCCGGCCCCCACCCCAGCCCACGGCAGAAGGGCAAGGAGCAGCGACGACCAGGCCCCCCCATCCCCTAAGTCATGGAGTCAGCTATGGGAGACCAGAGAGACCGAATTCTTTCAAAGTTACTTGAACCTTGGGCTGACATTTTTTCCAAGCTGATCTGATCAAGCAGCAGATTTCTGTGTTGACTTATATTTATATTTTTCTTGCTTTTCCAATTTATTAAAATAGTTTTTTTAGCAATGCAAAGAGTTATGAAAATGATAGAGCCTAATCCTCCTTCTACATCGATGGCACTCATGTCACCAAGCACACAAAGTGACGGTGAAGCTGTGATTGAAACCTTAAGCCAGACTGATAAATCGGCACATACCTGCTGCCAGAGAGCCTGGACAGGCGTGCAGAACCACAGTGCATGCATGTAATTGTCGGGTGGGTTACTGTCACAGTGCTGACAAATGTCTGAGTTGCTGAGACCCATCTTGAACATCTTGAAAAATCTTTAACAAATTAAGAGGCTTAAACTTGATTGGTTTTGCAGAATTACGTTTTTAGGCGCACGTCTTTACCTAATTCTTTTCTGTTGTAGGCTATATATGGATTTTATCTTTTGTTTTCTTCTGCCCACTTCGTGCTGTGCTGCAAAAATTGTTTGCAATTTTTTTGGTAAACTTCTTTTGCAATATGGTGTCATCTGTAGCCTAAACTTCCAATTTTCCTTGAGGGCATGTCATACTGCCACTGCGTATATTTTGCATATTTTCCAGGTATGAAATTTTTGTCTTTCCTGAGACATGTGTGGTAAATCGTAGTTCATAAGTGTTTCTTGTCTTTGTCATTCGTCGATGTGCGCAGATGTCCGTAAAGGATTTCAGCCGACGGATCTTTCGTGAATTCGGCTTTAAACTGTTTAAAATGTTTGGCCGGTTAAGAATTACAGAGTTTACGCATATTTACGCATATTTTATGTTGTTTATACATAATCATTATGTCAATCTTACGCAATTGTGCGTAATTTTGTGTTCACGAGATGCATACACATATTTGTGTCTTTTCATGACCATTCTATGTACTGTATGTCTAACAGACTTTTCATGCATATACCACCAATGCACAACTTTTATATTGCGTATACGGCACAGATGTCCTGATAAATTACTTATGCCATAGTCCAAGTGAATACATTCTGATCGGCTGCTGAATATGGATTAAAAAGTGATAATCCACAGTGATAATTAACACCTAAAAACGAAGTTCCGGTCACGTAGCTTAAATGTTCTATATCACTAAGGCAGGCAGTCATGAGTCATGCACGTTTCATGGATGTTTTTTCTGTTGATTTACATGTTCTATGAGTGGTTTATTCATACTTCTTCCATAGTTTTAACTTAGTAGATTCATGATGCATCTGTGAAAATTTCACATAAAGACAACATGTTGTCACTCATGACCAACTTTCTTCTGGGCAACACTCTGCAAAACGACGTAGTGGATGTGTGACAGGGCCAGGAAATGACGCAGTCCCACAAAACACCACTAGAGGCTGGAGACAGAAGCGAGCAATTTCCTGTCAACTCCAGTGTTATAAATGCAGAACAAAGACAAACATATTTTTAGCTCGATGCGTCAAACTGACACATCAGCAAAAATGTATTCCTAAAAGTACAGAGTGACAAGTGTTTTTGAATGAATGTGACAGCAATCCCAGAAGTTGTTTTACTTTAAGGTTGGTGATTTGGATTTATTCCCTTCATTATTAGGATAAGGAAGCATCTTGTTGTCTGCCAATTCATTGTATCAAACAGAATTAGGAAAACTGTTCAAAGGTTTAAAGAAAACAGAAAAAGGCTGCTGCTGTCTAACAGAGTCATGGATTTGCAGCCGTCTCCACAGGACACCAGAGATCTTAGGCAGCATGATTTATCTATTTTCATATTTTCCGTTTAAGTCTTCGCTTCAGGTAAAGCATTAAGCAGAAAGTTTAAGAAAATGAAAGCACAAAAAAAAAGTTAATATTGGGGTTATCTACCCAGGGTGACTAAAGAAAAAAGTAAAAATAATATTAAAAATTGTTTAATTTATTTTGCATAAAAAACTCTAACTAACTATAAACCATCAAAAACCTTAGAGGAAACAGAAAAACTAAGAATCCATATATCTTATTCAGCATTGAGTACTATTCAGAGTCCTAAAGTTCCCATGTTTATCCATCAAAACAATGAATACACAAGTGTGAATGCAATGAGAACATGGAGACCAAAGGTTTATCATAAAACATTTTTTTGTTTTAGTGTCAACTATGGATCCCCAAAACAACAAAAGCATCCAGAGAGAATATAAATGTCAGCTAAAAACAGGTGCAATGTGACTTGTAAGAAATGAGTTCATTGAAATGAGCTAAAAGGTGAGATGAGGGTACATTCGCTGGTTTCATACAATAAAAATGAGTTTGCTGCTGAATATGATGTTTTATAGACTGAATGCCAGAAAGTCTTCAGGTCAGTCATGTGATGGGTAAACATGTGAGAATCCAAAGAACAGAGTTAAGATGTTGACAATACTAACACCTAAGGTAAAGGTCGTGTCACTACACATATTTTTGCATAATTTTCACATATGAAATTTTGGTCTTTGGTGATATATTTGTGATATACGTCATTCATAGGTGTTTCTCGATGTGCGCAGATAGTCAAAAACAGTTTTGGCTGACGGATCTTTACATGAATTTAATTTTGAGTTGTTCAAAATTTTTAGTCAGTTGAGAATAATGCAGTTTATGTGCGTTATACGTAATTTATGTTAACGCCCCTGGGGGAATTTCAGGCAGGCAGTTCAGCAGTGCGTTTACTTGATTACTCCACCCCGTGGGACGGTGCAGCCCAATTAACTCACCTGCTCCGTGACCTACTGAAAGATCCAGGTGTGTGCTCTTCGGTCATCCATTTGCGTTAGTCACCCCAGCCTCCTCCCCGGCTTCCACCTGTGAGGTCCGTTGGGGGGGTAGTTTCATACCCAGAATTTTCAATGGACATCTTGTTTCATTGTATCTGAACGGAGCCAAACTTAAATATGGAAAATAAATCTTATTACTTCTCTGACTGAAATGCAATTATTTTCTAAATTTTATGCGATTGTGGGCGATTTTTGCAAGATGCACACGCAAAATTGTTGCTTCTCTGGACCATTCTGCATATGTCTGACGGGACTTTTCACGCATGTACCACAGATTGTGGTAAAACATACAGTTGCTCACCTCCTTCCTGGTGTGGCCCTAAGCCTGGTTCAGGTTCAGGGGAGGCAGTTGGAGGCTGACAGACTGATGCTGCAGAAATTTCAGAATTTTTTTAAAGAGGGGATTTCAGATATTACTGAATGAGAACAGCTTGAATGGATTGATTTTTATTTTACTAATATAATAGGGAAATGTAAAAATCCATTTATGTTGAGCTAACATGGTGAGAAAAGTGAGCTAGATTTTAGGGACAAAGTTAACGTTCAATCATTTTCTACCACAAACTCACCTTTTTTTCTGAAATACTGGGTGAGAGATTTTCAACCCTTCAACTCCTTTTCCTTTCTTCATTTCTTTTCCCTCCTTTTTTTGTCATCCTGACTTTTGAGGCATGTCTGCTCTACCTCACACACTGTGGCCCTGTCTGTCACAAACAGTGGACGTTCATTTCTTTCACACTGAACCATTTTAAAATAAATATGTGGTGTAGAGGAGAGGTCCTGCAAACGTTGATGTTTTCAAAACAAAAACAAAAATGTCACCATGAAAAAGTATTTGTGTATTGGCCCCGAATAGCCAGGAGGAAGAAACCCCTCTTCATCCTGGTGACTTTGGGGCAACGGTTGGATGGTCGATTGCAGGTCAGATTCCTGCTTTGCCTTGTGTTGAATTGTTCTTGGGCACCTTGTCTCTTGGGCACCGGCCTCCTGCCAGTGTTCAAAAGCAGAGCCACCATCAGTTTAGGAATGTGAATGTGTGAACGGGTTTGAGACTACAAAGTGTTTTGGCCTTTGAAGAAGGTGGAAAAGCGCTATATAAGTATGGACTATTTACCATCCTTCCTGTGTTTGCCTTCAGGGTAAGGAAATGTTTCCTCATCAGAGAGATGAGTCTATTGTTGGGATGACTGAGGTCCTTCAGTATCTAGCTATGGTGCAGGGAGCACCAGTGTTAATGTCTAAATGATAATTATTACACAGGTAAAGATCCTGGAGGTGTGCACTGTTCCCAGATACATGTGTGTGCATGTAAAGTCTAGGAAAGTCTACAGAAAAATGGTGACTTATTCAGAAGTTTGTTTAGCACTTCAACTCCAAACGCATTTGTCTTGCTTTGTACTCTTACAAAATGCTACATAAAAAGAACAATAGCCCAATCAGCATAATTATTAGCTCGAAAACGTTATTTTTTCCTGGTGGTGCCCTGCACAGAAGCTTTGGGCTATGCTAATTTTCATCTATTCACTGAGTTTTAATTAAGACAACAAGGATTTAGCGTCCTCCAGTAATGACTCACGGGAAAGATTCTGCCTCATTTGCTTCTAATGCTCAACAAAATAAAGAGAAAATGTTCAAGACACATCAGTTTGGGGTTTAAAATTAATAAGGCATATCACAAGGAATGCACTTGGAGGATGATGTGAACACAAATCTAGATTACCTTTTTTTTTTTTTCGTGTTTTTGTGAAGAATAAATATGAGGTCATTAAAAAGATTCTGATACAGATTAAGTGTGGATGTATCTTTAGATAAGACAGAGTTTCTCTTGATTTTTTAAAATGTTTTTGTGGAAACAATTTTTTTTTATTTTAATTTAAAACTACAATTCATCTTAGCCCCTCAAGTAAAATAAATGCTCAAAGGTTTGGCGTCGAGGGAAATCTTTATGATGGCAGGAATTCAGCTCAAAGCACTTCCTTTGATCATAGCCTGAAAATCCTCAAAGCAGCTAAAGAGAGTTTTGTTCAGCATTTATTGAAACCTTTTCAGAAGTTTCACTGTTTAGCTGACATCAGTTTTAAATAGAAAAACAGATTTTCTTTTTTTTTAATGATGTGTGACACTAAAATATTCTGATTACAACTCTTGGGATCCCACTGTTTAACTTTTGTTTGGTGCTTTGTCAACTGCCAAACTAACAAAGAATATATTTAAAAGTATATTTTTATTTGTTAATTCACATGCATAAAAAATACATAACATGATTTTACATTTTAAAGTAAGCCCGATTAGATTATTGATCCAACTGCTAAAGCTATGACATCACTACAGATTTTTCAGTAAAAGGAGTTTGGAAAGAAGAAGAAAAAAAAAAAGTTGAAAATGACAAAAACGGAATTGCAGGAGGAACAAATAAAATTAAAGCTACAAGTAGCATTTAGCGGGCCCGAGCACGTGCCACCGCCTGGCACGAGCGACCGCCCCGTGAGCAACGCCCTGCTCGAGCCATTCTCGTCGTTTTTTCTTGTCCATTCTGGAGCTCCAAGCTAATGTTAATATGACAGCAGCCTGTGGGGGGGGGGGGGGGGGGGGGGACTATAATCTGTTGCCTTAAAGGACAAAGACTTTTGCATATAGCATGAAAAAAATTCTTAAATCTAAGCCTCGTTTAGACCTGCTCATTTTCTCATCAAGTAGAAGAAGGTTTTTATCAGATTAAGAAACAAGCAATGATGATAATTGCTATCACTGTTCCTAAGAATGAGAACAATAGAACTCATTCAATTTCCACTACAATGTCTAGATGAGTGTCAGCTATGTCTGATAACTTGGCCAATTAGCTGGACCGGGATCTTACAACGTGCAGGTGGTTTAACGTCCAGTGTGATGAGTCTGTGGACGGCAACAGTACAGCATAGCTTTTGGTTTCCACAAGAGAAGAATTCCTGACACATCTGCCCTAACAGACAACTACAAGAGGAGTTGAAATGTATAACACGGTGAAGGAGTTTTTGTGCAGAAAAAGGTACAATTAGAAAAGCTGGTAGCCATACCTGCAGACGGGGCTCCTGCTATGATTGACCGACAAACAGGTTTCATCACTCACTGTAAAGCTGACCAAGACTTTCCAAAATGTCTGCATTACTGCTGCTTCTTTCACCAGTAGGCCTTATGTGCAGAAGTGATTGGCTCTGGACATATAATGACTCCTATTGTGAAAATCATAAAAAACCTCAGCTGCAAAGCAAAACAGAACAGGATTTTTAAGGTGCTATTGGTGGAGATATCTGCTGAATATGGTGAATATGAATATGGTGAATCTGAACTTGTATTCTTGACTGACATTACTGGAAAACTAAACCACTTGATCTGCGAGCTGCAAGACATTGGCAAAACTATTTTTTTTTGACCAGCCTGCCTGAGCCAGTGTTTTTCTTGTGGGGATCTTTTCTGCCAGGGCTTGCCAGCTTGGTCAGTGGATGTTGCTGCAGTTGTCTCCCTTGCTGGGACAGCTGGAGTTAAACACAGCAGCCTCACAGCTGTGAAGTGGACCCCGTTGCTGTCCCAGTCTGGATGGGCACTGTGGCGATGTTCCAATGGCCAGGCTGGCTCCTGGTATAAAGAGATTCCCAATTACCATTTCCTAACCGCAGAGCCAAGGATGTGTTTACATGTTTAGGTCAAAAATGTGATGAACAGCTTCATGTTGTCTATTGATGTAAGTTTAAACCTAAACATGTTTCCCTGTTACTAATCCAGTTGATGTGGTTCTCCATCTGTGTCTAGGTGATAGAAAAGCATTTTTTTATATTTAGAGCTCCAAGCAAACAAACAGTTGTCTATATAAGAGCTTTTACAATTGTGGACTTTTAGCAGGTCTCTGAATACATGTGACCAATGTATGGTGGATTTTCACAGACTTTGTGTAAAACTGAAGGTGACAGAGACTTTGGAGAAGTGGCTACATTGCTCTGGACTTCTTTGTTTCATCCACAGAAGAGTAAAATATGTGATTGATTTTGAAAAGCTGCTGAAAAATGTATCTTTTTAAAATTGCAATTTCTAATTTGGGTTTTACATTTTGTGTTCCATTTTTTGTGATTGTATTAGAAAGATTTGTTATTTATTTGGTGTTTAAAGGTGGTACATAATGTATATACATAATCTTCTTAGAGACATTTGCTATGTGTTGTGTTTGTTGTCGTTGTAGTTTAATTTCTTTGGATGTATTGAAAGGAAATGAAAAGAAGTTGCAGCATTGATTAAAAAAGCATAAAAGAGACATTTACTGTCTGATGTTACATCTGTAGGAGTGTACTGAGGCTGGGTTTTGTTTTGGAGCACATTCATATATTTTGTTTGTAAAAAAAAAAAAGATAAAATATAAAGTTAATTGTATTTTGGATGAATAAAAATGCAATGATTAGTGCTAAGGATGTATAAAAGACAAACAAAACAAAGGAAATTGCTGTATTTTAGTGTTGAACTAGGCTTTCTAACTGTTCTACTTTCTGTCTGCCACTCCTGGCTAATTTACATGTGAGCACACAGCCGGGGGTTGGGGGGGGGGCTAACTCCACTCCTGCAGCAGGGGAGACTGATGAAAAGCTTGAGGATGTAAGATTGAATAAATAAAATCCTAGAGTTGACCAGTTCATTTTATAAATGTAAATATTTTTTATTTTGGTGCTGATAAACTAAACAGATGTTATGATAAAAATATTTGCTTGAGTCAAAATGTCCAAAAATTTGCTTTCAGCACAATAGGGTGATTAAGGTGGTTAAATGTTTCTCGTACGTATAGTGCTGCTTTTCAAACATGGAGCTTTGTAGGACGCATCTAATTCTGAAATCTCAGCTTCCTGAGACAAACGGCTGATTTCCTATGAAGCTTGATTATATGATCATGCTTCATGATCATTTATGAACATATATAGCTCGTCCAAAATTGTCATATCCATGGGTTCAGAATGGAAGTTTCATCAAATCTATTTAATTTCAGTGAGATCAGACAAGGAATGTGAACGTGAGAGCAACATTTGTGCATGGCGAGATACCCAACTTCGCCGCTCTGTCACGACCACACCCCCGCGTTGAAAGATTTGTTTTTCATCAGAGTAAACTTCAATGGTTTTTCAACAGGTGGACGTCATTTTGAGGTGTGTTTGCTCATCCTACTTGGAGCAGTGATGCTCCAAGTAAAACATGTCATTTCCTGTTGCCAACAGGTGGCGCTACACCTGTTTCGGATTTTTCCACTGCAGATGTGTTCAAAGTCAGACTACAATCATGCACAACAAATTTGGATCAGATTAGATTATTTATGGCTGAGTAATGGCCATTTTTCTTTTCATGGCGTGATTTCGAAACGACCTCAAATTTTGACGCGCCGCCACGGTCACAAACAACCGTAAAAACTTAAAAGCTTCGCAATTTAAGATCGGACATGTGTTTAGTTTACAAAACCAAAGTTTGGAGTCATTGTTCAAAAATCTCTAGGAGGAGTTCGTTCTAGAACGAGGCCTGCAAATGACCAAAATACAGCAAAAATGACATATTGACACCAATATAGCAGACTTCCTGTGCGACTGACAGCTTGGTCCCAAGAGACTTTTTTGTAGGTTTCTATCTGATGAACATGTCCTGTAAAAATCAAGCTTGTATGTTAAAGAACATGGCGGGGCTCTCAAAAACAAACATGGTAGGTGGCGCTATTGAGCCGTTTTTTGTTCACCCATGCAAGTGCTGTGTATCTAAGTTGGAGATATGTAAGAGGCCTCTCATTCTGAAATCTCAGCCTCGTGATACAAACGGCTGATTTTTTATGAATTTTTAATTATCTGACTGCAACGCAATCAACCACTTCCTGTTTGGTGGTGGCTTGCGCAGGCACCGTCAGGTGTACACCCATGAAACTTTAGACGATGAGAGAAGACCCTTATGAGTATCTCCTGTTGTAATTTTATGAATGTCGGACAAAGCACAGAGAAAAGATAGGTCAGAATGTGACATAAAATGTATTTGTCAATATCTAGGTGGCGCTATGGAGCTCGTCCAAGATTGTCATATCCATTGGTTCAGAATGGAAGCCTCATCACCTCTATTGAATTTCAGTGAGATTGGACAAGGAATGTGCACGTGAGAGCAACTTTTGTGTGCATGGCGAGACGCCCAACTTCGCCGCTCTGTCACGACCACACCCCCGCATTGAAAGTTATGGCTTTTTATCAGAGTAAACTTCAATGGCTTTTCAACAGGTGGACATCATTTTGAGGTGTGTCGGCTCATCCTACTTGGAGCAGTGATGCTCCAAGTAAAACATGTCATTTCCTTTTACCAGCAGGTGGCGCTACACTTGTTCTGGATTTTTCCACTTCTGATGTGTTCAGAGTCAGACTACAATCATGCATATCAATTTTGGATCAGATTGGATTTTGCATGGCTGAGTAATGGCCATTTTTCTTTTCATGGCGTGTTTTCAAAATGACCTCCATTTTCGACGCGCCGCCACGGTCACAAACATCCGTAAAAACTTAAAAGCTTCGCAATTTAACATCGGACATGTGTTTAGTTTACAAAACCAAAGTTTGGAGTCATTATTCACAAATCTCTAGGAGGAGTTCGTTCTAGAGCGAGGCCTGCAAATGTCCAAAATGGAGCAAAAATGACATATTGACCTCAATATATCAGACTTCCTGTGCGAGTGACAGGTGGGTCCTTTCAGACTTTTTTGTAGGTCTCCATCTGAAGAACATGCCCTGTAAAAATCAAGCTTGTACGTTAAAGCGTATGCGGGGCGTCGGGACAAAAGTCACTGTAGGTGGCGCTATCGAGCCGTTTTTCTGCGCCCATGCCAATCTCCTATAAAATACGAAATTTTTCGCGACTCCTGATGTGTGTGCCAAATTTGGTGAGTTTTGGGGTATGTTAAAGGCCTCAAAAAGGCGACTCTTCCGGTAGAATAATAATAATAATTAAAGCTACAAGTAGCATTTAGCGGGCCCGAGCACGTGCCACCGCCTGGCACGAGCGACCGCCCCGTGAGCAACGCCCTGCTTGAGCCATTCTCGTTGTTTTTTCTTGTCCATTCTGGAGCTCCAAGATAATGTTAATATGACAGCAGCCTGTGGGGGGGGGGGGGGGGGGGGGGGACTGTAATCTGTTTCCTTAAAGGACAAAGACTTATGCATATAGCATGAAAAAAATTCTTAAATCTAAGCCTCGTTTAGACCTGCTCAATTTCTCATCAAGTAGAAGAAGGTTTTTATCAGATTAAGAAACAAGCAATGATGATAATTGCTATCACTGTTCCTAAGAATGAGAACAATAGAACTCATTCAATTTCCACTACAATGTCTAGATGAGTGTCAGCTATGTCTGATAACTTGGCCAATTAGCTGGACCGGGATCTTGCAAAGTGCAGAGGGTTTACGTCCAGTGTGATGAGTCTGTGGACGGCAACAGTACAGCATAGCCTTTGGTTTCCACAAGAGAAGAACTCCTGACACATCTGCCCTAACAGACATCTACAAGAGGAGTTGAAATGTATAACACGGTGAAGGAGTTTTTGTGCAGAAAAAGGTACCATTAGAAAAGCCAGTAGCAGTGACTGCAGACAGGTTTCATCACTCACTGTAAGCTGTAAAGCTGACGCAGACTTTCCAAAATGTCTGCATTACTGCTGCGTCATTCACCAGTAGGCCTTATGTGCAGAAGTGATTGGCTCTGGACACATAATGACTCCTATTGTGAAAATCATAAAAAAAACCTCAGCTGCAAAGCAAAACAGAACAGGATTTTTAAGGTGCTATTGGTGGAGATATCTGCTGAATATGCTGAATATGAATATGGTGAATCTGAACTTGTATTCTTGACTGACATTACTGGAAAACTAAACCACTTGATCTGCGAGCTGCAAGACATTGGTAAAACTATATTTTTTTATTGACCAGCCTGCCTGAGCCAGTGTTTTTCTTGTGGGGATCTTTTCTGCCAGGGCTTTCCAGCTTGGTCAGTGGATGTTGCTGCAGTTGTCTCCCTTGCTGGGACAGCTGGAGTTAAACATAGCAGCCTCACGGCTGTGAAGTGGACCCCGTTGCTGTCCCAGTCTGGGTGGGCACTGTGGTGATGTTCCAATGTTCAGGCTGGCTCCTGGTATGAAGAGATTCCCAATTACAATTTCCTAACCGCAGAGCCAAGGATGTGTTTACATGTTTAGGTCAAAAATGTGATGAACAGCTTCATGTTGTCTATTGATGTAAGTTTAAACCTAAACATGTTTCCCTGTTACTAATCCAGTTGATGTGGTTCTCCACCTGTGTCTAGGTGATAGAAAAGCATTTTTTTATATTTAGAGCTCTAAGCAAACAAACAGTTGTCTATATAAAAGAGCTTTTACAATTGTGCACTTTTAGCAGGTCTCTGAATACATGTGACCAATGTATAATGGATTTTCACAGACTTTGTTTAAAACTGAAGGTGACAGAGACTTTGGAGAAGTGGCTACATTATTCTGGACTTCTTTGTTTCATCCACAGAAGAGTAAAATATGTGATTGATTTTGAAAAGCTGCTGAAAAATGTATCTTTTTAAAATTGCAATTTCTAATTTGGGTTTTACATTTTGTGTTCCATTTTTTGTGATTTTATTAGAAAGATTTGTTATTTATTTGGTGTTTAAAGGTGGTACATATTGTATATACACAATCTTCTTAGAGACATTTGCTATATGTTGTGTTTGTTGTCATTGTAGTTTAATTTTATTGGATGTATTGAAAGGAAATGAAAAGAAGTTGCAGCATTGATTAAAAAAGCATAAAAGAGACATTTACTGTCTGATATTACATCTGTAGGAGTGTACTGAGGCTGGGTTTTGTTTTGGAGCACATTCATATGTTTTGTTTGTAAAAAAAAAAAAAAAAAGATAAAATATAAAGTTAATTGTATTTTGGATGAATAAAAAAGCAATGATTAGTGCTAAGGATGTATAAAAGACAAACAAAACAAAGGAAAATGCTGTATTTTAGGGTTGAACTAGGCTTTCTAACTGTTCTACTTTCTGTCTGCCACTCCTGGCTAATTTACATGTGAGCACACAGCCGGGGGTTGGGGGGGGGCTAACTCCACTCCTGCAGCAGGGGAGACTGATGAAAAGCTTGAGGATGTAAGATTGAATAAATAAAATCCTAGAGTTGACCAGTTCATTTTATAAATGTAAATATTTTTTATTTTGGTGCTGATAAACTAAACAGAAGTTATGATAAAAATATTTGCTTGAGTCAAAATGTCCCAAAATTTGCTTTTAGCACAATAGGGTGATTAAGGTGGTTAAATGTTTCTCGTACGTATAGTGCTGCTTTTCAAACGTGGAGCTTTGTAGGACGCATCTAATTCTGAAATCTCAGCTTCCTGAGACAAACGGCTGATTTCCTATAAAGCTTGATTATATGACTGCAACGGAATCGACCACTTCCTGTTTGGCAGTGCCTTACGCAGGCACCGTCAGATGTGCAGCCATGAAACTTGAGATGATGAGAGAGGACCCTTCTGAGTATCTCCAGTTTTAATTTCATGCACATCGGACAAAGCACAGAGAAAATACAGGGCACAATGTGCCCCATGCAATAACTAGGTGGCGCTATAGAGCTCGTCCAAAGTTGTCATATCCATGGGTTCAGAATGGAAGCTTCATCATATCCATTGAAATTCAGTGAGATTGGACAAGGAATGTGCACATGAGAGCAACATTTGTCTGCATGGCGAGACGCCCAACTTTGCCGCTCTGTCAAGACCACACCCCGCATTGAAAGTTATGGCTTTTTATCAGAGTAAACTTCAATGGTTTTTCAACAGGTGGACGTCATTTTGAGGTGTGTCGGCTCATCCTACTTGGAGCAGTGATGCTCCAAGTAAAACATGTCATTTCCTGTTGCCAACAGGTGGCGCTACACCTGTTTCGGATTTTTCGACTGCAGATGTGTTCAAAGTCAGACTACAATCATGCACAACAAATTTGGATCAGATTAGATTATTTATGGCTGAGTAATGGCCATTTTTCTTTTCATGGCGTGATTTCGAAACGACCTCAAATTTTGACGCGCCGCCACGGTCACAAACAACCGTAAAAACTTAAAAGCTTCGCAATTTAATATTGGACATGTGTTTAGTTTACAAAACCAAAGTTTGGAGTCATTGTTCAAAAATCTCTAGGAGGAGTTCGTTCTAGAACGAGGCTTGCAAATGACCAAAATACACCAAAAATGACATATTGACACCAATATAGCATACTTCCTGTGCAACTGACAGCTTGGTACCAAGAGACTTTTTTGTAGGTTTTCATCTGATGAACATGTCCTGTAAAAATCAAGCTTGTATGTTAAAGAACATGGCGGGGCTCTCAAAAACAAACATGGTAGGTGGCGCTATTGAGCCGTTTTTGTTCACCCATGCAAGTGCTGTATATCTAAGTTGGAGATATTTATGAGGCATCTCATTCTGAAATCTCAGCCTCGTGATACAAACGGCTGATTTTTTATGAATTTTTAATTATCTGACTGCAACGCAATCAACCACTTCCTGTTTGGTGGTGGCTTGCGCAGGCACCGTCAGGTGTACACCCATGAAACTTTAGACGATGAGAGAAGACCCTTATGAGTATCTCCTGTTGTAATTTTATGAATGTCGGACAAAGCAAAGAGAAAAGATAGGTCAGAATGTGACATAAAATGTATTTGTCAATATCTAGGTGGCGCTATGGAGTTCGTCCAAGATTGTCATATCCATTGGTTCAGAATGAAAGCCTCATCACCTCTATTGAATTTCAGTGAGATTGGACAAGGAATGTGCACGTGAGAGCAACTTTTGTGTGCATGGCGAGACGCCCAACTTCACCGCTCTGTCACGACCACACCCCCGCATTGAAAGTTATGGCTTTTTATCAGAGTAAACTTCAATGGCTTTTCAACAGGTGGACATCATTTTGAGGTGTGTCGGCTCATCCTACTTTGAGCAGTGATGCTCCAAGTAAAACATGTCATTTCCTTTTGCCAGCAGGTGGCGCTACACCTGTTCTGGATTTTTCCACTTCTGATGTGGTCAGGGTCAGACTACAATCATGCATATCAATTTTGGATCAGATTGGATTTTGCATGGCTGAGTAATGGCCATTTTTCTTTTCATGGCGTGTTTTCAATATGACCTCCATTTTCGACGCACCGCCACGGTCACAAACATCCGTAAAAACTTAAAAGCTTCGCAATTTAACATCGGACATGTGTCTAGTTTACAAAACCAAAGTTTGGAGTCATTACTCCAAAATCTCTAGGAGGAGTTCGTTCTAGAGCGAGGCCTGCAAATGTCCAAAATGAAGCAAAAATGACATATTGACCTCAATATATCAGACTTCCTGTGCGAGTGACAGGTGGGTCCTTTCAGACTTTTTTGTAGGTCTCCATCTGAAGAACATGCCCTGTAAAATTCAAGCTTGTACGTTAAAGTGTATGCGGGGCGTCGGGACAAAAGTCACTGTAGGTGGCGCTATCGAGCCGTTTTTGTGCGCCCATGCCAATCTCCTATAAAATACGAAATTTTTCGCGACTCCTGATGTGTGTGCCAAATTTGGTGAGTTTTGGGGTATGTTAAAGGCCTCAAAAAGGCGACTCTTCCGGTAGAATAATAATAATAATAATAATAATAATAATAATAATAAACATTCGAATTACAATAGGGTCCTTGCACTCCGTGCTCGGGCCCTAATAATAATAATAATAATAATAATAAACATTCGAATTACAATAGGGTCCTTGCACTCCGTGCTCGGGCCCTAACGAGTGACAACAAATGACTTGACAAAAATGCAGTGAAAAGCGCACTCTTAAAAACTGGGGGTTAATTAACAGAAAGAGGCTGTGGGTGATGAGTAATTGAAACCAGATGGAACAACCAGGTGGGAAAAACCCTCTGATATACATAGCTTTAATCAAACAGAAAATAAATTCTCAATGAGCTACAATTTCTTGATTTTGCTTGGCTAAATTATTGACTTTATGTCACCCATAGGAAGTGGCTTATCGCTACTTCTGGCTCCAATGAAATTAAATCAATTCAGCCACCGTTTTTTTTCATGAAACAACACCACCATGTTGGAGCCAGATGTTGTCAGTAAGCAGCTTTTTATCTGAGTCAACGTTTCTATGGCAACCACTCTCATCAGTCAAGAGCGGAACTTCATATTCTAACGGCTCTGTTTTTTTGAATCATAGACGAATAACATTTGAACGGCCGGATCAACTTCCAAGTGATAGATTTGTATTCGTATGTGTTACACAATAAGTCCTTAACCTCTGAAATGTGACCTCACACTGTTTTTACGCACTCCCAAACATGCACACTGCAACTAATGCTCACTCATCATCTGTCCTCATTAATGTAGACATATATTCTCCTGCACCAACTTTCCTGGAGTCTGGTAGATGGTGATATAGCAGTTTTTCATACCAACACACAAAGAAGAATCCACTCTAAGAGAATGTGTGTGTAATCTGCAGATGTGAGTGTTTACTAGAAAGATAAAACATTTTTCCCTTTACCTTCCTAATCACATGACCTTTAAGAAGTTAATCGCCATCTCCATTTCTAAGCCATTAATAATTAATAATTATATTAAACGTATTTCCGGTGTCATTTTCCTGTCTGATAATGGTAACGTTTTGTCTTCTCTTTCTTATCATCTTCAGAAGATTTATCAGCAGCTTGATGGGTTCTAAAAATGTCACGTTTTAGTGGGCAGCTTGAAAGTCCTTTGGATTTTTGGAGATTCATAAGCCATTCATATGCTGAAAAGCTTTAATCTCTTTTTATTAAGATAATTTTGTGTTACATTGAAACTAAATAAGTCTGTATTGCAGAAACTACACTCACTGGCCACTTTTTGTACACCTTGCCAGTAGCGGGTTGAGCCCTCTTTTGTCTTGAGAACTGTCTTAATCCTTCATGACATTTATTCAACAAGGTCCTGGAAACATTCCTCGGAGAGTTTGGTCCATATTGACATGAAAGCATCTCACAGTTGCTGCAGATTTGTCAGCTGCACACCCATGAGGTCAATCTCCCGTTCTACCACATCCCAAAGATAGATAGATAGATGACTTTATTAATCCCACAATGGGGAAATTTCATTTATCTGTGGCAGCAAAAACGACATTCAGAAAATAATCTATATAATATAACATCAAAAAGGGACATCAAAAATGACATTCATATTAAATTATTAAAAATTATTATTAAAATGATTAATACAATTATTATGAAAATTGTTATCAAAAATGAGATTTGTATGAAATGAATAAATAAACATTAAATAAATAAATACAGCTGCAAAAGTGTAAAAAACAACTACAAAAAACATCTAAAATGATCTATTAAGATAAGATGATCTATTAAGTTGAGATCTGGAGACTGTGGAGGCCCTTTGAGTCCAGAGAACTCATTTTCATGCTCAAGAAACAGGTCTGAGAAGATTCAAGCTTTATGGCATGGCGCCTTATCCTGCTGGAAGTAGCCATCAGAAGATGGGAACACTGTGGTCATAAAGGGATGAACATGGTCAGCAACAACTCTCAGATGGGCTGTGTGGTCGTAAACATGCTCAGTTGGTAATAAGGGGCCCATATTATGGCAACAAAAATATCTCACATACCATTACACCACCACCTTAAACCGTTGATACAAGGCAGAATGGATCCGTGCTTTCATGTGGTTGACACCAAATTCTGACCCTACCATCTGAATGTTGCAGCAGAAATGGAGACTCATCAGACCAGACTGTTTTTCTATTTTCCAGTTTTGGTGAGTCTGTCTGAATTGTAGCCTTGGTTTCCTGTTCTTACCTGACAGGAGTGACACCTGGTTTGGTCTTGTGTTGCTGTAGCCCATCTGCCTGAAGGTTGGACATGTTGTGCGTTCAGAGACACTCTTCTGTAGACCTCGGTTGTCACCAGTTGTAACCAGTGTCCTGGGGCCTCATTTATAAAACTTTGCGCAGGATTTGCGCAAGAAGTGGCGTACGGATGAAACATAGGACGTGCGTACGCACAGAAATATTCGGATTTATAAAACCGTGCGCACGCACATCCTACGCATCTTTCCCTTTATAAATCACAACCGATTCTAAATGCAGCGCAGCTTTTGCGGCTTCATGACACATCCATAGTTGCCCATAAATAGTCCGCAAAACGCCCACAAATTAATATTCATGGATTGCGAAATCATGGCAAACACAGAGAGGAAATCAAAAAATCGTAACTTCACTCAATGTGAAGTAGAAGTTATCGTTGGTGAAGTGGAAAAGAGGAGAAAATGTTGTTTGGAGGGCACAGTGTGGGCATTACTAATGCTGAAAAGGCACTTGAGTGGCAAACGGTGGCAGATGCCGTACATGGTGTCTCTGCCACCATGGGGGGGGGGGGGGGGGGGGGGGCACCAGAGCGCCAGATGCACCGGGTGACACGCGTGGTTCCTCCGAGTGCTCTTCTGTAACGCCGTGCCCAAAAGCCCGCAGAGGTCCAAGAGGACGGCTCGAGGAAGTCTGAACCGGCTCATAAGCCACTCGTCCTCGTTTGCCAGCAAGTCTTCTTGCTGTCTAAAGATGCGTTCACTCCGAATTCTTCCATTTGCCACATCTTCTAAGAGTGCAAAATCAGCCATTGTGCGTCATTACGCATTGTGATGGGGCATTTTATTTCCATCCATTTAATTACATCTGACAAGCTACAGATGTCGGTAATAATCGACGTGGAAATGGGAAATTGATCAGCACAAATGTAATTTCTTGTTGCTTTCTGAATGGTTGAGACATATGCCATACATTGTTTTATCAAAAATAAAACAAACTAAAGGCATATGCATGAATACCATAATTCCATAGTTTATGAAGAAATGTTTTAATATGAAAACAACTTTCCCCAGTGGACAATTAGTACATCTGTCCGTCCGTCCGCACGCCCGCACCTATATCTGCTCCGCCAGACGGACACACTGACGAGAATATCAGTTTTGTACATTATTTCCTTCTGTTAACTATATTATTTATGAGGGTGAATTGCACAACATGCCAATATTGCAGAACATATTTCACTTTTCTTTACGCAAATAAGTGTTCATTTGAATTTCTGTTGTAATTTTCGTTTGATTTCTTTTGTTTGTTTCACTGCTGATCGATCAAATGGGTGTTCGTGTTGGCTGTTAATTGTAAGACTTGCTTTGTGAAGTCTTCATGTTATTTCTGAGAGGCAGTATTGTCATTTTCACTTTCACGTGTTTCTTCCATCTGCCGACGGTGTCGCCGTTTCTCATTTCGCCCGTTTTTGTGCGTACGCCTGGGTCAGAGCTTGCGTGAAGGACCGCACATTTCCCCGTCAAGTTTGCTTTTTATAAATATCAATTATTGCGTAGAGAGTGGCGTACGCCTTCTTTTGTGCGTACGCAACGTTTATAAATGAGGCCCCTGATGTCTTTCCATCAGCTGGAACCATCAACATGGCATTTCTGCCCACAGAACTGCCACTCACTGGATATTTTCTCTTTTTCTTTGACCATTCTCCATAAGCCCCAGAGATGATTGTGGGTGAAAATCCCTGTAGATCAGCAGCCCATCTGGCACCAACAACTATACCATGTTTAAAGTCACTTCAATCAACTTTCTTCCTCATTCTGATTCTCGGTTTTGAACTGCAGCAGATCGTCTTGACCATGTCTACATGCCTAAATTCGTTGAGTTGCTGCCATGTGATTGGCTGATAAGAAATCTGCTTTAACGAGCAGTTGGACAGGTGTGCCTAAAAAAGTGACTAGTGAGCATATGAAAAACATAGAAAAATATGTGATTATCTACCAAAAGATATAAATATTTAAGGTGAAATTGTGCAAATACTTAAAAAAAATCATTTTACAAACCTACGATTGAATTTGTTAAAATGTAGAGAACTACACTGACAACTATAATAGGATCTGTTTCTAGGAAGCTTCCTTCAGTATGTTAATTCATTTCTGTTTTTTTTTTTATTACAGAGTGCATTAATTTAAATACATTTAAATGTAAATAATGACTTGAGGGCTTCCTATTTTTTTAAAGATCAAGCATGAAACACTTTTCAATCCCTGCAGTTCCACTGGTTTAGAAAATAGGCTCTATTTTTCTGAATCCTAAAGAAAAAAAAGCTGTGTAAAAAAATAAAAAAAGTTGTGTAAAACAAACATCTTTGCTTTTTGTGCTCTACATCTGTCGATATTGACCTGTGCACTCAGTTCCTCAACCTCTCCGAGTTGGAAACAGGGCAGATGTTTGTGCAGCTCATCCCTTCTCCACCTGCAAACCTCTCAGGCGCTGCCCTCTACGCACACATTTAACCTCTCTGGTTCCACCTGGACTCCACATCGTACTTCCCTTTGTAATTGAATGTGATATAGATGGTATTCAGTAAAAGTATAGTAACATAGCATTCAAATGTAAATTATTTTATTTCTAAAGCACCTTTCATGTAAAAAAGAACAGCTCAAGGTGCTGTACATAAAAACAAACAAGCACACAAAAACACCAATCATGCAATGCAATGAAATAATAAAATAAGCCCCTCATAGTAAAAATAGTCAAAAACAACCACAAATAAAAGAGAAAGGATTCTAAATAACTACAGAAGAGAGAACTCAGAAGGCGCCGTCTGCCCTGTTCTCCTGTTCGCCGGGGTGTCAGCATCTATGCAGCACAGGCACAACTCATCCCCAGCACCTCCCGCTCCACAGACCCACAACCCCCCGGTCCAGTGCACCTAACGTGGGGACACCGGGCCAGGCAGCTCGGAGGCCAAAAACACTGGGAGCCCAGACACAATCACCCAAGCAAAGGGTGAGAAAACACTCGTAAACAGTCTAAAATGTAGAAGTAATAAATATAACAGTTAAAGTATAAAAAACAGCTAAAATGAAAATATAAATTCAAATAAGTTATTGCATAAAAAGTGCATTAAAAAGTCTACAACCTAAAATATAAATTAGAACAAGTTAAGACGTGAAAAAGTACGACTTGTATATATTAAGTGCAATAAATATATTGTATTTAATTGATAAAACATGTTCGCCAACATGCTCCGTGCATTAAGTGTGTGTTTGTCTTTGCCTGTGATGGAGAGCAGGTGTTTTTGATAAATACTCATTTACGCGTGGATGGATCAAAATACTGCTTTGACGTTGTTTATGGTGAGGAATAAACATTACAGTACACCTAAAAGCTCCAAAAAAGTTGATTCTTTATGGTATGGTATAGGCCGTTTAAAAGTACAGGCGTCAGCAGTAAAAAAGGAAGGACACGAAGACAGAAAAGTATTTTCCAAAGTGCAAATTTATACAAAATGTCTTCCTCCCACCATCCAAAAAGCATGTTTTTGGATGGTGGGAGGAAGCCAGAGTGCCCGCAGAAAAAAATAAAGGTGTTTCATAGATGAGATAATAAAAGCAAAATCTGTTTATTGTTTCACAGGTAAAGAATTTAGATGAAACTAGGACATTCATACATGGTTAATTGTTAACTATGCATATAGACTCCACCAAGGAGCAATGTAAATGATGCAGATTGAATACTTCCTGTAGGTTTGCCGTTAAGACCTGTGGAGGATAAGCATCTCAAAGACATAGGCCATGATTTACAGTCCGAAAAGGTGGAATTGGCCCTGTTTGGGTTGATTTACAGCCTCATGTGAAGTATACTTGGAGGACAAGGTAGAAGATTGACAGCAAGACTGGGGGAGCAGTACAGATCCATCACAGGGAAACGAAAAAAGTGCTGAGCTGAAAAGCACAGCTGTCACGCAAGTACAGAGGCAAGCTGAAATCTCATGTGGAAATGGTCCATTGAGGACTTTGTTTCTTGTACACAGGAAGCTTTTCCCTCTTACCTCAGCTGCAGGTGATCTGTCAAAACCGCACTCTCTCTATGAGGGAATTTAAAGAAGCAAATTTGATTTAGTTATGTCTCAGCAGCTGGATTCAATCCTGCTCAGTTATAATTATCACGCAAATGAAGCTGCACTACTGGTAAAACATTTACATTCACAGTTCAGACATTTTAAGCCACAAGCCTTTTAGGTGCATTTGGGCACAAAACAATAAAGTCGTAGACCGCTCGGTGAAGCCGTTTGAGCATGCTGCAAGCAACAGGTCATAGCAAACACTTGGACAATACACAAGTAAGGCTGAATAGGTGATTCATATGGATCTTTCAGTTTTTTAATAACCTCACAAATATTCTGGACTGCACGGGGGGCTCATGAGAGCAAGTCACATACGTGTCCTTTAGAGCGCATGTAGTGGCCATCCCACAGGCACTATACACGTTGACACCTGAATTTGTTTCCAGCTATGAAAAGCAATCACTTAGGTTTTTGCTTTCCAGTAGATTCAAAATTAAGGTAAGTCTGGAGCAGAAGTGGTCTGATGCATTTATGCACCAATAGGCACCACGGATTGAGTATCATATGCTCATCCTGTGCATGTGGCTTTCACATGGGGTTAATAAGGGACCAGTACTCGCACCTTACAAACAACTAGAGCATCAGGGTACAGTGAAACAGCATCACTTATACGTCACAAGTGTAACATATTATCCTTACAAATACTTTTACCATACACTTATTGACATTGGTTTGTCCCATATTCATGACGTTCCTCGAGAAGCCACACCTCCACTCCCTTTATGCTTCGTCTCACCTGGCATGTGTTACCTGTTCAAAAAATGCGCTAAACACGAATTTTGGTTCATCGTGTTCACACTGGACTAGCGCATGTACCCACAGTTGGAAGAGGCTTGGTGTGAAATGTCGAATCTGTGCAAATCTTGTGAATCCTGCTCCAGGCTTTTTCTTCCACAATTATTAATTTCTCTCCCATGATCAATTTTCAAATGGTTGGCACTTCCGTGAATGAAAAAGGATGCTATCCGTATGTCACTACCAAATCTGAGTCTCTAACTAGTCAACATTCAACTGGTTTAACTTTCAACGAGCGTTCGATGGCTGCACTTCTTTGTATGAAGGTCCGGACGCATAAACATGACAGATGTTGTTGCAGAAACCCAAAATGTGCATTTCCAAGCTCGCTGTGGTCGTAGCTTTAGCTGCTCTTCTTAATGACGGGCCCCAACCAGCCAAAAACCTGCTGCACCCGTCCAGATCTACTCCCAATACAGGTACATGCAACTAAAGCTTATGTTTGTAAATACCTGCTCTGCTTACATTTTTATTTTTAAGATTTGCAAAGGGATGCACGTGAAGGCGGACAAATCCTACGTCTTGCTGGTTTTCTGTATCTGACATTTTTGTAAATACAGCAGCAGCACTATAGGGCAAAAAAGAGGGTAGTTTTAGCCAAATTACTAGTTTTACGTGCATTGCTATGTGTTTGATTAAGCCGTTATAAGATCTATATAACAGTTTACATTTGCACTATATTTTTTTCCATTTCTAGACAGGTTTTTCTATTTTTCTGTAATCACCACATCATCTCACATCTATCAACATGGCAATGTTAAATTACTGCAAGAACAAAGTCTATCAGTTCCAGTTGCTGCCATCCATTTAGGTGTATTCACCACATTCAGCCTCAGCTTTCTCAATCTTCACTAAGATTAGACAAATCTCAGCTGTGAGTTCCATTTCATGCTGATAAAGCGTGTGCGTTGTACTTGCAAGATGTGTGACTGTTACGATAAATCAGCTCAAAACACTGTTTGTGCATTTAAATGTATGTTCCAATTGTAAATGCTGTCTTTGGTGATAAGACTAAATATTATTAAGTGTAATATTTAAACCAAACTGTAATACAATTTGTTTATCTGCAGCAACAATTGTTTTTGTTTATTGTAGCAGCTCATAAACAATGACGGTGGAAAAACTCCAAAATGAGCAAACATGGAGTATTTTAGAAAAACTTTCTTGCTGATCTGTTTTCTGCTTGTTTTAATTATCACATTTTTCAAGTGTTTTACTTTTATTTCACTTCAGACACGGATGCTACTAATATTAATGCAAACTAATAAAACATGTGGACATAATAATGAAATTGTAGCTTAAAGAGATTTTTTAAATAAATAACTAATAAAACTTTTATATATATGTATATATATTTACTTTAAAAGTCTCATAAAACAAGTCCAAACTACATTTTTTTTTCCAAAAATCAGTCATGGCAGGCCCTCCATGCTAACACCAGTACCATTGTTAATTTTGTATCCTTATTCAGTCTGCTTTAAAGAGGTGTTAATGTATTACACAGTAACAGAAATGACAAACACTCATCCGACAACGTGAAAAAACAAACTTTATATTAAGAGCTCTTGAAGAAGAAAGCAAAATTGACGAGTTGTTGCCATAGTTATCAAATTATGAAAGTAAAAATAAAAGGGAGAATCTGCATTGACCTACTCCTCTGGCTTCTCCCTATTGCTCCAACTGTAGGGCCATTTGATCGTGTAGTGGTGTCCGAAAGTGGTTTTTGAATGGGTAGCCGAAGGGATTTAAGGTGGGGTTTCCCTCCACCGGTTTTTGCTGTGGGCTTGATGTTTTTTCAATAAACAGACTTTATTCTGACAATTCAGGATTATAAATATATTTTAAGATTTTTTTTTATATTTTTCTTTAGGGAATCTCAGCCTCGTGTATAAAAATGTGGTGGGGACTCGTCTGGATGGCTCCTTTAAATGTTTAATCTATCCCAACTCATCTTCTTTGATTATTTTACACAATACTTTTATACTCTCATTTTTTGTTACACATTGCAGTCCAAGTGCCAATTCCTTCCCTAACAAGTCAATATTTTTCATGTTCCACATTGTTTGAGTCACATTGTGCCTGCAAATCAATGCATTCACTGCACGCCGTGAAAAGGCAAAGTTACACAGCTGTTCTTCTGCACATGCAGATATCCTGCAGCAGTGCAGTGTGAAAAACTGTACTCACCTATCGTCTTTGTGCTAGCTCAAATTCGCTCATGTCTCTCAGTGCCACTGTGAAGAGAAATTCATGTAATCTGCCATTACTCAAGGCTTTGCCCAGCCTGTTGATGTTGGACAATTATGCAAAGTCCTACAATAAATTTCCAGCCCGATTTTTAAATGAATAACTTTTATATTATGTGCAAAGGATGAAATATTTTCTCCCTTTATGAGCAGAGGTAGTGCACGCTAATGACAAAGCAAAAGCAGCTTTTCTTTGACCTTTCTGTTAAAACCTTTCAGAAGAAACTTTTCAAGCATAGAATTCCAGTAATTATTAGGTATTTCAGTATTTTGACTTCATCCTTGTCACCTTGTTCCAAATACCTACTGCGCAGTTTGTTAAAATACAGCCTAGAGCAGTTCAAATGTGTGTGTTTTGTGTGGGTCTCATCGAGAATCTGTCGTGGAAATGGATTTATTCATTTATTTAGGAACGTCACATTTAATTACAGCTGCAAGCGATACTGAATGTCCGTACACACAACCACAGTTTCAGTTCAGGGTGGATGTTATCTTATGCTGAAATGGCAGTTATGGGTCAAAAGTGCTGAGTCAGGAAGAGAAATAGAGCCACAGCAACTGCAATATTTTTGGCGCATTTTACGCAGATAAATATTTGGACTAAACTTTGTGTTGGAGCATTCAAGTAATTGTTACAATTTTCCCTGATGTTTATAGTTTGATATACCCATCCATGATTTACATGATCCTGTGAGGTGAGATACTTTGGAACAAGACTTCCTACCCTGTGCATGCTGGATCTGGTTGAAAGGAGGATGTGTGGGGTTCAAACCCTTCATGCCTCCAATCATTAATATAAAACAGTTTTCTTCAATGTTCTCTTTTCCATTCAAGGTGATGCTAAATTAGTTTGAGTCCCGGGTTTAATATGTTGTGAATTAGCGGTTAAACCTTTTTTTTGGACAAAAGAGTCATAAGAAAACTTGCTTACATACATTATGTTCAATAAATAAATGTAACAGTTGCCACAGTCGCGACACAATATATTGGTTAGAATTGGACAAATCCTTTAAAAAAAATGTTGTCAGGTAAACGTTTTACAGTGTTTGACAAAGGTAGACTGTTTTTGTTTTTAAATACTGCAATTTTTGCACTATAAGGTGCAATTTTCTTTTCTTTCCAAAAACGACATTGTGTCTTATAAGACAGAGCATTGTTTACAAGGAGGACTTCTTCTGTAAACAAGGTGGGGTGTTATTATGAATATGCCAAGTCGGCTAATGTGTGGCGGTGTTGGACTGTGTTTTTTTCTTTTTCTTTTTTTTAACACAGTGGTATCAGCCGTTTTTTTTTTTTCTTTACATGAAAACAAGGTTGGGAGTTGCAGGTTTTGGCATAATGGTAACTTGGCTAATGTGAAGCGATGTTGGGCTGTTTGTTTTTACGTGTGACTAACAAGGTTGGGCATTAGCATAGTCAGAGTAACATTTGCTTTAGCTTTATCAGTTCTTTTCGTGTTGCAAACAAGATTGGGTGTTATTGTCAATACACTAATGCTGCTACCGTGTAGCAATGTCAGACTGCTGTTTTTTTCCGTGTTACTAGCAAAACTTTGTCTCAACGTAGTCACAGTAACATTTGTTTTAGCTGTATCTGTCGGTTTGTGACATGCAAACATGGTTGGGAGTTACAGGTACTGTTAATATGGTAACGTGGCTAATGTGTAGCCAGTGTTGGGGGTAACAGATTACAAAGTAACGGAATTACTGGAATTTATTTAATGGAGGTACGTAACAAATTACAGGTCCAATTTCAGCAATTAATAACAATTACTGCAAATAATTGTTATCATTAGCAATAATTATGTTTCGGGTGGGAGTTACAGGTATTGCAAATATGCTAGCACGACTAACGCTTTTACCGTGACTAACATGTAGTGTGTTACAAACAAGTGCTGTAAAGGGAGTAATTAAAGTCTGACTGACTGACTTATCTCTGTCCCTTTTGTCTTGCTTAATGCGCCTAACAACATAAGTCCGAAAATTGACCATTTATTGACGGTTAATCTGGTGCGTGTGGTAAAATGTACAGGGATGTTTCTTCCTATCCAATCTCTTGCCTGATGTGATAGCCCCCTTAAATGAGCTGTTTCTCATTTAAATTAAAAGACAATAAACCTCACAGACTCTTCGGCCGGATGGTCCTAACAAACCTTGATTTCAGTCCGTGTTGTTTTCAGCCATACCTCTGCCTCTTTCAGGAAACGATCATTTCATCGGTCTCAGTCTATGCGTCTGCGCTTTTCCTCTTCATGGTAATGAAAGGCTACCTTTTGTCATTCAAAGGTAGCTGATGTACTATTCACACACTACAAGAGTGACAGAAAAAAAAGACCTCAGACGAAGGCAATTTTCCTTCATTACCTCTTTCCTCTGTCACTTCCTTTATTCCAAACTCCATTATCTCCTTAAGGTTTAAGTTCATATAATATTCTGTCTTTTATTCCCGTTCAATAAGTTTGTTCAACTGAGGGGAGTTCAGGCTTTTCCCTGTCAAACAAAAACCAAAACGTGAACTCTATCATGGTTGTCTTTCGTGTGAGGAAATTTAATCCACAGCAAACAGGAAGTGTAGCATTGTAAAAATGTACTGCATGACTGAAATAGTATTTATTTAAAAAAAATGAGTGAGAAAGAGAGAGGAAGATCAAACTTGGAACTGTTTATCATGATTTGATTGGAAAATAAAGAGTGAAAGGAGATACACTTTCATATTTATACATAAACAAAGAAATGATCCCGTGAATTTCAATCATAAATAGACATCTTTGCACTTATATACAGTACATGGCATACTGAATTCATTAAATGTGAAGTTTGTCAAAAATGAAATGTAAAATCCTTTTAGCTAGAGAACCATGGAGAGAAAATAACCTCACCGGATTTGTGTGTGTGTGTAATTCTTGATTTGTAACTCATGCAATAAATGTTGCATGAAACTGTGTACTTGTAATTGTGTATTCACAAGTGTGTTCGAATATCAAGAACTTACAATATACAAAAAACATTTGTAAATGCACAACTTGAAATTACAGCAACTTAAAACTAACTACAAATTTTAAATGGCTCAGACAGACGCTTTAACATTTTTAAATAGTACGTTCCAATCAGCTGATGCACACACACAAAACAACATTTATTTATCATCAGCCAATTTGAGCTTATATTGTAAATAATATCTGGTAATATCTGGTTTCTTTAACAGATATGTCCTGATAAGTAAAAGACTTCTACATTTTTTTAAAAGTATTCCAGAACTAATTGCTCCCTCACGGCAGAGCCACCTCTGATAAAGGATGGCGTCTGCTATTGCCGTGATTTTGGGACCAGGGCTTGGAGAAGAGCTCCTTACATAGACTGTAAAGGTGAGTGCAGAGTTTTGAAAAAAAAATTTCGGATCAAAATTTCTTTTGATCGAGATAAGTGGGTTATGCCGATTGTTGATCCAATCGTGGTGCATATAATCAGTTTGTTCTGATCGAGGGTCACTACTGTGCAGGTTTAGTAGCTGGTTTTGTGGACGGTGTCGTGCTCCTGAGGAGTCCTGGAGCGCAAACAGGACCGGCCGGCTGCAAACCTTGTCACTGAGCAGTGCACCCGGACTCGTAGCTTCGTGTTTGAGGGCAGGGGAGGGTGCTTTGTTAAGGTGTGTGCTTTGGAGGAGGCTGCAGACCACAATCCATCTGCCCGCTCTGCATGACTGAGCTGCCGGACTCGAGATCCCTGTCTCCCGGGACAACTGGGTTTTTGAGCAGAGGAGCGGCTCTGGGACGCTTTATGAGCTCATGGAAGTGGCTTTTCGAAGCAAAAATGCCACTTCGTCTAGTCCTAAAAAAAACGTGTAAATAATCACGTGACTTCATGTTTCTAATCGTGTCCAGACAAAATAAAGGCTGATATTATATATATATATATTTACACTCAGCCAAGATACACATTGCTGCACTGAGTTTTTAAGTTCATCCACAGATAAATGTTGTTGTTGTTGGCACGTATTAGCCTAACCCCAACCCTTCTTCCGGCTCTGTTCCGCCAAGAATAAAGCACTGGCCGCATGGGTTAAAAAAAAATTATGAGCGAACAAGCACCTAATAATTATCATAATAATAATAATAAAAGCATGTTTAGACAATCATCTTGCTCTGCCACACCTTTGTTTGTTTACAATGGAACTCGCTATTTCTTCTTCTACGGCCCTTTCAGGGATTTCAGATAGTTCTGCGCATGTCAAAATGACTTGTTCCGATCGAAAGCGTGGTGTATGTAAACGATTGTTAGAATCGCATAAAGTTTTACTGGGCTCATGTGAACAGTTCAATTTCAATCCGATCTTTGATCCGATCAAATATATTTTGCACATGTAACTGTAGCTACTGACTGAGGTTCCGCCTAGAATAATAAAAAATAAAAAAATCAGAATACTACTGTAATATTAGACTTCCTGCAAGCTTCATCAGTCAAAACTGTTAAAGTTTAGTTGCAAAAAACCAACTGAAAACTAATAGTTACATTTAATTTCTACTTTTATTTTATTTTTTCTGTTCTTAAGTTGTAATAAGTTTTACATTTTTTTTTCTAAAGCATTGGCTGCAATGTCTGCCTGTTTTCCCCCACAAGGCATTAGGACATTAAAAGCAGGAGATAAAAAAAAGTGTTTTCTAAATGGAAAAAAAAGGCTTTAAATCAAGAATTATGTTATCGTGTTTAGAAAAAGTTTAAAAAGGAATTGAATTGATCAGTAACATATAGGTTTATGATAATAAGTCTACAGAGCTGTGAAGTTTGTTGAACCACACGTTCAAAAAGAAAAAAAGAAAAAAATGACAAAAACGAGTTGATTGTGTTTAGATTTGCAAAATAATTTATTGACAGCTCGGTTATATTTGGCCAGATCTCCTGTTTTGGAACCTCCCTGCCCCTCAGTGTGCAAATGCTGAGCGCCTGAGGCAACAAAAGGCCCAGCGGACACAACTGAGATGACGGTGACAACAGGTGTGACACCGATAGAGTCAGACGCAACTTGAAAAGGAAGCATTTGTGTGGAGGTGGGGTACAAAGCCGCACGTAGAGAAAGCAGCGGCAGCCGGCAGGCTAGAACAGCTTGAAAAGAGCGCTCTGTGTGAAGCTGTCAAGGAAACGCACAGAAGAATCAGCTGATCCATCAGCTGTGGTCTGATCCTCACTGCAATGATTCTTCAAAAAAAAACAGTTTTTTTAAAACATTAATTTTAGACAGTCAATTTTTTTTCTGGCTGTTTTTTCTTTTCTTTTGAATACATTTGTTTACATATAAAACCCGGAAGTTCCATAGTTTAACTTTTAGCTCAACTGTTGGACACTTTTAGACCTCTGCAAATGTACGCACCGCCAGTGGATTTGTCTTTTAATGAAATAAGCAGCCTGACAGGTACAGTATCACCCTAATTTCTCTTCTTATTTTAAAAATTATCTTTGTTACCTTTAAGTTTGATTTTTAGCCTGAAATTCACCAAATTCAAATTCACCATATTACGCCATAAATGGAACATTTCTGAAAAATCGACGTCTTTATCGAAGACAATTCTTTAGCCAAAAGCCTTTTTTTCCCAAGTCAAAGTTATAAGAGATAGTTAATTTAACATGGAAAACAGTTTAATCTGACTTAATGAACATTTGATGAAGAGCAAAAACCAGAAATACAATCAGATTTCAACCTTGTTTTAAACTGAAAGGGGAATGACTTTAGATCATTTCTAAATCAACAACTTGAATTCGTTGACTGGCTGCCATTTTGTTAGTAATACCTTGAAATGTCAGACATCTCCTTAAATGCGACAGGACGACCTGTGAGAAGGTAGTGTGTGGTATTCACATAAGCCCACAGTGAATGTTTAAAAAAAAAGACTTGTCATTCATGAACCCGGAATTTTCCACACACAACAGGGAAAAAAATAATACTTCCAACAGGAGGACAGGAGGACATTTCTCCCAATATCTTTGTTTTTTAATATTCTTTTATTAAAACTTAAAATTCACAAATGCAGAAAAAAATGAGAAAAGTTGTGATGTTACATGAAATGTTCACAGATGTATCAAAAATTAAAATGTTAAAAACCAGAAGTATGAAGAAACCACATGAAAAATACGTGAATCAATAAAGAACATAAAGTGCTGTTTATATGCACAGCACATGCAACAGTTATGTAATTTTAATGAGAAATGTGTCATCCAGATATTACTTCCACACGAACCATCTACCTAACACTGTGTTTACACTAACAAATTTGCGTCCTCTGCCTCTGTTTTGTCGTGTGTGTGCTGGACGTTTGGCCAAAAATGTATTCATAAACCTAACACTCTCGCCATGTGTGGGAGGAGCTATTGTCCAAAGATCGCCTCATCTCTACATGGAAGCATCGACTGTTTATCTCCTGTACAAAGTATGGAAAACAGATGATGGATGATGCTGAGAGATCTGGTTTATTCAATTAAAAGTTTTAAAAAAAAGTTTTTCTGCATGAGTTCATGAAGTCATTCAGAGATTCCAGTACAACGAGGCTCACCATCTACTGCATCTTAATGTCGCTAAGAGCGGTACTTCCATCTCTGTGACGCAATTTGATGACTTGTTCCGCATTAGTCAGAGGATGAAAAAAAGAGCAAAATGACAAGACCTTTTTAGTATTGACTTGCTAAAAATAAGAAAAATATCATAAAGTTCAGGAGAACGATCAGATTCTCCTGAATCTTGGTTCTGAACTGCACCCGCTGACTACAGTGTGTCACGGGCCAAAGCTGTGTTCCTGATGGATTGACGTGACGCAAATTCTTTGACAAAATTTATGTATTTGAACTGGCAAAATATTGTGTCCAAATTTTATCGACCCACCAGAAAGGATCTGTCACAAGTACACAGCGCCTGATGATCAAATCACAGGACCTTAGATGCTGTGCATCTGTACATTGACTGGCTGCCCCTGCCATGCAAATCGCATTCGGTGTAAACGTGTAAATAGCCTGAGAGCATGTTTGATCCTCCTCCCTGCAGGACAGTACCTTTAGCCACCATGCAAAAGCTGGTCAAGGACTGGTCAGTGGAGGATTACAGTTTGTGTTTGCGTAAGAAACCAGATCACGCCTGGCTTTTTTAAAAGTGGTTTCCTAAATATCGTGTAAACAACAAACCCGGCTTTCCTTTAGATGTGTTTTTCCCTCAGTCATTGGTACATATACTTGATTAAAGGTGATTATGGCAAAGAGAAAAGGATGGGGAATTTTGTTTCCTCTGTTCTTCATGACACATTTTTCCTATGAATCTACTAGTTTGTATTCCAGAGAAGGCGCATGCATGTTTTTTTGTGGGTATGCATCATTTATGCGTCTGGCCCCTCATGTCTCCGACACGGAGCATGAAATGTAGTAAACACATAGTGACTGCAGTGCATCGCCTTAATGAAATAATAGATGGCTTTTGGCAGCAGTAATATATATGGAAAACTCAAGGAGAAAACAATTGCAAGCATGCAGTGTAGACATTTATCTATAATTGCTTTTATTTGCTGTTTAGATGCACTCTCTAAGGTACCCCGCAGAGGCCGGCGCCCCTTAAAGCCTAACTCCCAGGGCAAGTACCTGAGCCGTTCTCTGCGTCTCAGCAACAACAGCATCGCTGATGTGTCCAACCTCCAGTGTGTCCTCAGCCATTTCCTGGTTCAACCCACAAGCATCGGCTGGCTGGACCTATCATTTAACAAAATAACTTCCATAAACATAGTAAGACTCTCAGTTATTTTGCAGTACTCTTTAACAATATTTATTTTAGCTTTTTTTAAATAATGTTTTTTTCTTCTCAGGATTTTATTTACTGGGGTATTGGAAACATGTTAAAAAAGTTTTTTATATGTTCTTGTGTCTTTTTTTTTCACGATGGAGGACATATGTTAGGAAAATTAAGCTTAAAATTGCATTTTTAAGTACTTCTTTATTCAAGTTGTTGGGATTTAGGAGCAGACAGGGAAAATGTTTTTGTAAAAAGCTTGTAGCTGTGACGTATGGGCTACAGTCAGTGAACAACATGCTTTCTGCTTTGCTCATTACGATACATCCACTTGCAGACAAACAGATGCCTCTTTGCTTTCCCCGTCTGAGCAAGCATATGGCTCGAAACTATACGGCTGGATAACTCCGATATTTTTTTTTGCACCGGTAATGTTGGGTTAGGGTTGCGAGGAGCTGTAAGCTAGCAGGAGAGAGTGAAAACAAAAGGATGATGGGAAATGGGGGCAGGCTTACTCTGTGCCCGCAACTTCTGCTGCTCTGCAGAAACTGTATCTCAGAAAATTACACAAGTTTTAAATTTCGGCCAAAAACGTCAAAATAGTTATTAAACAACAACAAACGATGATTGGAGTGGGACTTTAAAAGAAAGGATAACCCCTATTGTAACAGTAAAATATGTCCAACTCAAGAGCCTTTCAGCTCTCATCTGTCTGCCCAGCTGTTGGACAGGTAAGTAAAAAAAAAAAAAAAACGATTTTTTAAAGACATTTCAAACCAACATTGTATTAATCTAGGGTTTTTATTAAACTCAACTACTGGTGGTCAAGGATTTATACAGTGGTTTTTGAATGTGTCTGACCAGGTTCTGAGTGAGCTGCAGGAACTGCGTGTGCTGTATCTTCATGGTAACAAAATCAGTAACCTGGCAGACGTTGACATACTTGGACAACTGATGAATCTGCACACAATCACCTTGCATGGAAACCCCATAGCATACATGGAAGACTACAGGTGGGCGCTTTACCTGTTTTAATCGGTTCCATGACATAGAACTTCTGGATAGGAGGCCTCGTGTTTTCACAGGGACTCCTGTGTAACTCCTGTTTGTGAACTTGTTGATTTACCCGATCGAACACTCTGACACAAAATATCAACATTGATCTTTTTTTTTTCAACCTGCTGACTTCCGGACTAAGGTTTGATTAAAAAAGGACAGTAAAGAAAGCCATGTTGGTTCACCCAGCAATCCTAATTAACTATTCTAAACATCCTGTTTGGTTTTACTAATTATGGAAATAAGCTATAGTCACAATTCCTTTTTTTTTTTTTTTTTCATTTTCTTAACCGTTTTATCCCTTTCGGGGTCACGGGGCTGCCGGAGCCTATCCCGGTCACTTGTGGGCAAAGGCAGGGGGGACACCCTGAACAAGTCGCCAGTTTGTCGCAGGGTAGAATGTCCTCACTCACACACCCATTCACTCTCACACTCACACCTATGGTCAATTTAGAGTTGCCAATTAACCTATGAAGCATGTTTTTGGATGGTGGGAGGAAGCCGGAGACCCCGGAGAGAACCCACGCATGCACGGGGAGAACATGCAAACTCCACACAGAAAGGTCCCCCACTGATGTTCTGTTTTTCATGTCCCCCAGCCGGGACTTGAACCGGGGGCCTTCTTGCTGTGAGGCAAGAGCGCTAACCACTGCGCCACCGTGCAGCCCAATTTTATTAACCAAATATTTTATTCATAAAACAACATTTAGGAAGAAAACTCCAAACTTTCTTTGAGTTATTTGGCCAAATCTGATATTATTTACACATCTAGTACAAATAAACAAAACAATGAAAACCTATTATTTGTCTCAACTTTGTAGATTAGCACAACTTTTATTTATTTATTTTTTACTTTCAAAACCTAGTGTTTATCTTAAAAAACTGATGTAGTAATAAGTATTTTACCCTATGTTACTGTCATTTCTTTGTTAGGAATAAAGATTTATACAATTTTTTTTAAATGTTCAGTATTCTTGGTCGTATGTTAACGTGTATTTTGATCATAACAAAATAAAATATGATAAAAAGAAAAACGTAGTGTTAAACAGTCAAAGTTAAGAAAGAAAAAATTTCTCCCCAAAATACTTTAGTAGAACAGAGGTACACAAAATACATATCTGTTTTTGTTTATGGCAGGGCAAGCTTCGTCAGCCTTTTTTTTTGTTTTCAATTACAAAAATTCCTGAGTTTACTGACAGTTAAGCTATTTAACAACAACTGCTTAGCCTCAAAGCTGGCTTTAAAATTGGCTCAATCACTAATTGCATGAGTTTACTGACAGTTAAGCTATTTAACAACAACTGCTTAGCCTCAAAGCTGGCTTTAAAATTGGCTCAATCACCAATTGCATGAGTCAATATAAAACTGAGACAATTTTCCATTCACTTCTATTCGGAATTCCATTTTTTCTTATAATATTTTTCTTGTTCACCTTTTGGCATATCCCTTCAGGGGTCGCCATAGCAAATCAGTTTCCATTGTTGGCAGAGAGTTTTACGCCAGATGCCATTCCCGACACAATCCTGTCCCCTGGCTAGGGACCAGCACAGGGAGACCCAGACTTGGGCCCCCTTGTGGCTACATTTTTTTGCTGATAAAATTAGTTTTTTTTGGTCCAAAGAGTAAAGCGATGTGAGGGGCAGAGTTTGTAGAAACCCTGTTTAATGTAATAAAATGAAGCCTTGTTACACAGCAAATATTGCATCTCTACTTAATTGCAGTATCAGCAAAAATGCCCAAGGTTTTTGTAATCCACGAGTCATTATCTGTTCTCTACAGTCATCATAGTTGCATATATCTTGCATTTCAGCAAATTTGGCTTTCGTGTTGGTTTATGTGTTCTTTGCAAGATTTATTATTCTATGGTTTTGACCGGCAATTTTTTGAAATTTTCGCATAAAGACTACAACTTTTCTCTTTTTTCACTCTTATATTCACGTATGACCAAATTTTATCCGTGCAATTTGTGCAAAAAGTGACTGTGTGACATGGCCTTTAAGGTTTTTAACCAATTTTTACAACTAATTCCTGTTTTGTCAACTGCATTGACTTACTCCTGATGTAATCTTTGTGTGCGTTTCAAATATTTAGGAATCGTGTGATTTTCACTTTGCCTCACCTGAAGAGGATGGATTTCAGTGCCGTGACACCCCAGGATCACATCTGGGCAAATGATTTGAGCTGCCGCCTAAAGAGAAGATCAAGCACATGAACGATCTTGTCATTATTCGAAGCTTGTCTTAAATAAAATGCAGATAGAAGTACAAAATGTGCTGGTTGGATCATGGTCTTGAAATTCACCAATGAACGTCAGTAAAGCTGAACGTCCAAAGGCTTCATCAGATGAAACATATTGCCACACTACAATGTCCCAAACAAGTGAAACCATTTTAAAATCCTTGTTTAAAAAACAGTAAAACTTCTAGATAAAAAACCTTTACAATATAATTTTTTAAATTGTATTTACCCAAAAGTTTCTTACACCAAAACTTTACGGTTGCTTGAAAAACGTTTTGGCTTTGATCTGGATTCCTGATTAAGATGACCAATCTGTACTAATCTGGTGTGTTCAGATTATTTTTAATATTGAGAAGTGCAACTTTTTACTGTAGATGTCATTATCTCAGACAAGAATTTATTACATCTGGATTTAAAGCAAAAAATACCAACGTTTCTACAACATTTATACAGCCCTGCAGGCTTTGAAGCATTTCAAAGGTCAGTGAACTGTTCACTTTTCAAAAGGCAGCCTGAGGGCCGACGTCAACAGCCGTCTTGTTCAATTTGTTCTTCAAATCTAACTGCACACAGAAGACTGTTTCTGAAGTTAAACATAGTCATGAAAATAAAAACACAGAACGTTTTCAGGTAAAGCAGGCTGACCTTCTGTACATTCTTTGTGCTGCTGTCGGAGACACTCAACACATCCCTCAGTCATCCACTGAACCTGCTTCAAATCCCAAACACAAGGAGGACATTTAAAAAAAAAAGTGTTTATTTCCCTGTCACTGTTACCTTCTAAGTAGTTCTTAATGTTGGATTTCTGCTTGTACAGTATTAATAGAACAGGAGACATTTTCAAACAAAACAGGTAAATTATTTGCTTTTTATTTTTAAATTTAATGTACAATTTATTTTCAATTTTAAAAAAATAAGTAAGGAAAATTGTTTCTCATCTAAACAATATTACTTTTATTTTCTTATTTTCACCCCACATTATTGTTTTCTCAGAAAATAAATAACTGTGAACACTGATTTTTGACCTTACTTCAATGAAGAAAATTCAAAAATTGTCCTAAAAAAGATGAATATTTCTGACTATGTAATACACATGCATAATATATGAGCTGTCTTAGAAGTTGAGATGTAAAAACGTGGTGGATATTGAACGTTTCTGCTAAAGAGCTGTTTGTTTTTATTTATTTGTACATGGTTTGTAATAACACAAAACAAGCATTATATTTAACCTAGAATAGGTTTCAAATTGTTATTTAATAATAAAAAATGTCATATGGCTCTTTTACCCTTCTTATGGTTTTTGTTTGAGAAAGCAAAAGTGGAAAGTTCTTAATTTCAAAAAGTTACAATAAAATCAAACTTTGTTCAACTCATTCACATTTTGACATATTTTCGTGCACTGTGTTCCACAGAAAAATACTTTGGAGGTCAGTAAGCACAACCAGAATTAAGGAGCACCAGATTAAAAGGTGGATTTCCTGTTTTTAGGTGCACCTTCTGGTTTGAAAAAAATACAGATTGGGTCACCTTATTAATTCTTATTTCATTTTAGTTAGTTAGACTGACATATTACTGGCTGAGGTGCTCCACAAACTTGTTTTTATTTTATTTTATTTTTTTATTTTTTAAAATAAATGCTGACATCACACTACCCTCTTGATGAATTGAGATGACGTAACACAGTGTGTCTTTTATTTTGAAAGGAAGTCACAGGAACTTCTGTAAAGTTATAAATAATTACATATTTTGAAAAAAACAAAAAACAGGCTAATAACTCTTAATGTCTTAGTTATGCCAATAAAACGAAATTTGTATTTAACATAATAGTAACAACATAAAAACAAATCAGTGTCTTTTTTCCCCCAAAGGAAATAAGGCTTTGTGGCTCTAAATGGACTGTTTTTATCGAGAAATCGTCCCGATTGGCTTTTTACGTGTTGAAAGTTGTGAGCCCCTGACCTAACCTTTAACATTTTATAGTTTATTTGCTCATGTGAATAAAAGTCAAAATAATAGCAATGTTTCCAGTATATTCACAAACATTGCTGATTGTTCTGCATTCAATCTTGTTTTTACAATCATATTCAGATGTCAAAGTGTGCAGCAAATAGACTGCCTCCCTCATCAGTTAAAGGTTGACATCTTAATCTCGAAGAGTTCCATCTTAAAAAGGATTATTAAACTTTATTGGATGTTGCTGTAGAACTGTCACATGGAAGCTGAAAGTCCTAAAAGATTGAGGAGAACAAGCATCTCGTTTGAGAAAAGGACAGACTGCTTTTAGATGATTACATGATTAATTTAACTAATGGAAAATTAAGGCTTTCGTTTCACATAATCAGGGCTGACAATTTTCTTTTTTGACCAAAGAAATGTACGGTTCTTTGGAGCCAGAAAATGGGTTGGAATTGCCTTGAATGCATATATTTGGCCTTAAAACTAGATTTTTTTTAATTGGTTGGCAGATGTTCTACAGAAACTCTAACATGCAATAAAAAAATAAAAAATATAAACCAGTCAGTCTTGTTTCTATTACTTTGATGCCCATTTATGGTAAGAGCAACTGCAGAGTTAAAAAAGCAGCTTCACATCAAGTTGATCCAAAGCAAATGGGTCACAGGCCACCCGACATTATTTCTTTCAAAGCTGGTACTGTAGTGCCCTTTAGCAAGGCTCTTGACCACATCTGCTCCAGAGGAGCTGCCAAGTGGGTACTGGTGTCTTTGTCCAATGTTGTATATGTGAACATTGTGTCCTTGCAAAAGACAGCTCATCTCTGAAAGAACTTTTCACATAAAAAAGTCTAAAAATGTACATAGATAAGTCTTTCTTTAAAACAAAAAATGCTTCACAGATGCAACATAAAATGCTTGAAATACAGTTCAACAACAAAGAGGATCATAGCACTGGCTGCAGGAGATAAAGCTATATCCTAGAGGACGGACAATTAAAAATGGCCTTCTATTTACAAGCTGCAGGTGGTTTTAACAAGAAAAACTATTTGCCCTTAAATCACTTAATTTGTGGGATACAAATACTTATCAGATTTACTTGTGTTTCCCAAACCCAGCATGACTCTCAGATTTGCAGGAAGCAATCATCTCGAAGAGCCCGAAGTCGGAACTAAACCCAGTGAAGCTTCTATTAGCTGCATAGCTGCGCACAGATGGAAGCAGCTGCTTGATGTTCCTTTTTATCCATGTTTCATTTCAAACATGAAACACTGCTCTTCTCTGCTGCCTTTTTTAAAGCTTCTGTTCTTTTTAATGTACTTTGACTGTGTTTTGGTGTTGTTAAACTTTTCCGCATCCTTTTGCATCTCAGTAAACCACGTGAGCTGCATATGAAGATGCAACTCTGTTGCTGTAAATCTTCAGTAATCCAGGAACACATGATCTCAGTGATCTTGTGGGTAAATAGCCAAAAAGGAAGTTACTCTAATCCTAGCCCTAGACTGTATATGAAAACTGGACTGAGTGAGTGTGATGTCACGCATAGAAAATCATTTACTTCCAACTTCTATTTCCTCACTAAAAATGGGATTTCGGCTCTTTGGGACTAGCGGTTTGATAAATTACTGTAGATCTGAAGCCGTTTTAAACCTGTGGAAACACTGTTGTGCAACTACTCTATGACACTTTCTAGTTAATTTATAAAATGTAAATAATGTTAACAGTGAGGTTGTCGTCCGGTCAACGCCGGGCCCCCGGCCCATGTCAACAGCCCCTGAGTGCCAAGGCTGCTATTGTACGATTTCTAACATTCTAACAATGGCAGTGGGACGGCAGCACGGGGGCAGGGGGGTGGTAGTCTGAAATCGAACGATCATCAGACAATTTTTGGGACCTTGGTGACCCTCCTATCAGTCAATTACCGCACTGCCTCCTCCTTGCCACTGCCCGACCTCCAAATGTGCCCGGGCAGCCACTGACCAATGGCAAAAAATCCTCCCGTTGCCATAAAATGGGAACTTTTTCTTAAAATCTCCAATTGCCCAAAATTACAAATGCCGCTATGTGGCAATCTGCCGAGTTTGCTGAAAAACTTAACTTGCATTTAAGTCACCGTGCTGTGGCCTTTTGGGACATCTGATCATTGTCTGAACTGGAAGCTAAGATCCAAACACTGTAGGAATCAGATTTTTTGTGAACTTACTACCGCAGGGTGTGATGTTATAAACCCTATAAACCATTACATGCAGGGGTTTGATGAAGAATGAGACACAAATTATTGCTCCAAACCAAACTGGGCATACTCCCTAACCTTGTTGAGTTATTAACATCTGCTCTAACAAACCAACCTGAAAAAAAAGAACCTCTCATCTCAAAATTGGCAGGTGGAGGGAAGGTAATTTTTGCTTTCATCCTTTTGCTCCATTTTCCATATATTCTCTTTACTTTCTGTGCATAGAAGCTTTCTCTGTAATTATGTTAACATGGGCTGTTTTTTTGTCTTTGTTTTGTATGAATGAACAAGAGAACCATGGCCTTTTATTATTGGAGCAGATAGTTTCTAATAGCTGTGGTGCTTTGGTTGGTGCTGTGGGTATTTTAGAAAAACAAGGATGTGAAGCACAATTATTGTAAATGAATCTGAATTGAGAGCACAAAATGGTAAGAAAAATTAAAGTTTTATAATCTTTCATTGCTCAGATTGAGGATTTTTTTGCTTTCCTGACTTGCAGATTTTATTTAAAAAAAAAAAAAAATCAGCTACTTGAAAAAAACAACAACCCAAAAATCCAGTTATACAGTTACCTGTATGCTCTGAAAAACCCACAAAGTCCTACTTACCCGTCAATCATTTTGACTAACTGGTTTGTTGCATTAACTGTGACATTATGGAATGTCATTGTGCACCCTTTTTAAGCTTTAAGTGCATAAAGCACTTCAAATGGCACAGCTCCAAATAAAAAAAACCTCTGACTAAACATAAAAAAAAACAAAAACAAAACAGTTAATCCAATCCTCAAGAGGACCTAGCAACAGGGGGTTCTTTCTCACAGAGGTGCAGTAGTTTTATTTTGACAGTGATCACAAACAGGCACAACATCATATACAGACAGAAAAGCTGATTAGAAACATTTAACTTCTCTTTGTGGTTCTGCAACCGCTCCCCATTTTCAGCACAAACCACATAAAATCACACAAAATGTTCCTAAATGGGTTCTTTGCTGAAATAAAACTTATTTCAAAGACAAAAACTTTTTTCAGTGAAGTGTTATGTTCCAATTAGAATACCCAAGAACAATATCTGTTGATTTACCTCTGGGTGACATTTTTTTTTACTTCAGTTTGACCTTGCAAACAATAATCTAGCCACAGGGAATCTAGCCACAGGGGTTGCAAGCCAGTAACTTCTGTGCCGGTCCCAAGCCCGGATAAATAGAGAGGGTTGCGTCAGGAAGGGCATCCGGCGTAAAAATTGCCAAAATAACCATGCGAATCATCCACGAGAAAGATTTAGACATACCAGATCGGTCGAGGCCCGGGTTAACAACGACCGCCACCGATGCTGTTAACCTACAGGGTGTCGGTGGAAATTTAACTACTGTTGGTGGAAGAAAGAGGGGAGGCAGAAGGGTCCGTGGCCAGAGAGAGAAGGGAAAAGGCAGGAACATAGGTTTGAGAATAGGGACTCTTAACGTTGGCACAATGACAGGGAAAGGCAGAGAGCTGGCAGACATGATGGAGAGAAGGAAGGTAGATGTACTGTGTGTGCAGGAGACAAGGTGGAAGGGCAGCAAGGCACGTAGTATTGGAGGAGGATACAAACTGTTCTATCATGGTGTTGATAGGAAGAGAAACGGGGTAGGAGTGATTCTGAAGGGGGAGTTTGTAAACAGTGTTCTAGAGGTGAAAAGAGTCTCAGACAGGATGATGAGCCTAAAGTTAGAAATTGAAGGGGTGATGGTGAATGTAGTCAGTGGGTATGCGCCACAGGTTGGCCGTGAGTTAGAAGTGAAGGAGAGATTCTGGAGTGAGTTGGATGAGGTCATAGAGAGTTTTCCCAGAGGAGAGAGAGTTGTTATTGGAGCAGACTTTAATGGGCATGTTGGTGAGGGCAACAGAGGTGATGAGGAGGTGATGGGCAGGTTTGGTGTGAAGGAAAGGAATCTGGAGGGACAGATGGTGGTGGACTTTGCGAAGAGGATGGAAATGGCTGTAGTCAACACTTACTTCCAGAAGAGAGAGGAACATAGAGTGACATACAGAAGTGGAGGTAGGAGTACTCAGGTGGACTACATCCTATGTAGACGAGGTCATTTGAGAGAGGTTAATGACTGCAAAGTGGTGGTAGGAGAGAGTGTAGCCAGACAGCACCGCATGGTGGTGTGTAAGATGACTCTGGAGGTCAGGAAGAAGAAGAGAGGGAAAACAGAAAAGAAGACCAAGTGGTGGAAGCTACAGAATGAAGAAACTTGTGAGGAATTTAGGCAGAAGTTGAGGCAGGTCCTGGGTGGTCAGGATGAGCTTCCAGAGGACTGGGAAACTACAGCAGAGATTATCAGGGAAACAGGTAGGAAGGTGCTAGGTGTGTCATCTGGAAAGAGGAAAGACGGTAAAGAGACTTGGTGGTGGAATGAGGAAGTACAGGAATGCGTCCAGAGGAAGAGGTTGGCTAAAAGGAAGTGGGATGTAGAAAGGACTGAGGAAGGTAGACAGGAGTACAAGGAAGCGCAGCGTAGAGTGAAGAGAGAGGTGGCAAAGGCCAAACAGAAAGCTTACGATGAGCTATATGACAGGTTAGACACAAAGGAAGGAGAGAAGGACTTGTTCAGGCTAGCCAGACAGAGAGACAGAGATGGGAAGGACGTGCAACAGGTAAGGGTGATTAAGGACAGAGATGGAAAGGTGCTAACAACCCAAGAGAGTGTACAGAAAAGATGGAAGGAGTATTTTGAGGAGCTGATGAACGAGGAAAATGACAGGGAAAGAAGGGAGGAAGATGTGGTTGTTGTGGAGCAGGAAGTAGCAGAGATTGGAAAGGATGAGGTTAGGAAGGCTCTGAAAAGGATGAAGAGCGGAAAGGCCGTTGGTCCTGATGACGTACCTGCGGAGGTATGGAAGTGCCTAGGAGAGACAGCAGTGGAATTTCTAACAAGGTTGTTCAATAGGATTTTAGAGAGGGAGAAGATGCCTGAGGAATGGAGGAGAAGCGTTCTGGTCCCGATCTTTAAGAACAAGGGTGACACGCAGAACTGCAGCAACTATAGAGGAATAAAATTGATGAGCCACACAATGAAGCTGTGGGAAAGAGTAGTGGAAGCCAGGCTTAGGAAGAAGGTGGAGATTTGTGAGCAGCAGTATGGTTTCATGCCCCGTAAGAGCACCACTGATGCCATTTTTGCTTTGAGAATGTTGATGGAAAAGTACAGAGAAGGTCAGAAGGAGCTGCATTGTGTGTTCGTAGATTTAGAGAAGGCGTATGACAGGGTGCCGAGGGAGGAGCTGTGGTACTGTATGAGGTCGTCTGGAGTGGCAGAGAAGTATGTCAGAGTAGTTCAGGACATGTATGAGAGAAGTATGACGGTGGTGAGATGTGCTGTAGGTCAGACAGAGGAGTTCAAGGTGGAAGTGGGACTACACCAAGGATCAGCTTTGAGTCCTTTTTTGTTTGCTATGCTGATGGACAGGCTGACAGACGAGGTAAGACAGGAATCTCCCTGGACAATGATGTTTGCGGATGACATTGTAATTTGCAGTGAGAGTAGAGAGCAGGTGGAGGAACAGCTAGAGAGGTGGAGGTTTGCTCTGGAAAGAAGAGGCATGAAGGTCAGTCGTAGTAAGACAGAATACATGTGTCTGAACGAGAGGGATCAAGGTAGAAGCGGTAGGTTACAGGGGGCTGAGGTGAAGAAGGTGCAGGAGTTTAAGTACTTGGGGTCAACAGTTCAGTGTGATGGGGAGTGTGGAAAAGAGGTGAAGAGGCGAGTGCAGGCAGGTTGGAGCGGGTGGAGGAAAGTGTCAGGAGTGTTGTGTGACAGAAGAGTGCCAGCAAGACTCAAAGGAAAGGTGTACAAGACAGTGGTGAGACCAGCTCTGCTCTATGGGTTAGAGACGGTAGCAGTGAGACAGAGACAAGAGGCTGAGATGGAGGTAGCGGAGATGAAAATGTTGAGGTTCTCCTTAGGAGTGACCAGGTTAGACAGGATAAGGAACGAGTACATCAGAGGGACGGCTCATGTTGCCTGTGTTAGCGACAAAGTCAGAGAAGCCAGACTGAGATGGTTTGGACATGTTCAGAGGAGGGATAGTGGATATATTGGTAGAAGGATGTTGGAGATGGAGCTGCCTGGCAGGAGGGCAAGAGGACGGCCAAAGAGGAGATACATGGATGTCTTAACAGAGGACATGAAGTTGGCTAATGTTAGGGTAGAAGATGTCCATGATAGAGTGAAGTGGAAAAGGATGATTCGCTGTGGCGACCCCTGATGGGAAAAGCCGAAAGAGAAAGAAGAGTTTGACCTTGCAAACCTAAACTCCACACAGACTAAGAGCTGCTGACTGTTAAATCCGGTCTCATTATTGGCATGTTGCTCTTCTTTCCTGTTTGAGAGCCTCCATGTGAGATTTTGGATCCCATTAACTTTGTTTTACTTTCATCCCTACTTTGTGTTTTGTTCTGAGATCATCGCTGTGGTCACCCAGTTGGCACCTGTGCGCCTCCGAAGCCACCTGAGACCAGCGCAGAAATATTTGAGTCAACTACACTGCAAAAACGGAATCTTAAGGAAGTAAAAATAATTTTTTTTCGAGAAATATTGTCTTGTTTTCTCTCTTGCAAAAACATATTTTTGTTATTGAGAAAGTTTTTCATTAGTAAAGTGATCTCAGTTTGAGAAAGCATGTTTTAGTGACTAGAATTGGATAGAAAATCTGCTCTCTAAAAATCGGACTTTTTTCCTAGGAGCCCGTTTTAACAGAGTGAACACAAATTCTTCTCTTCCATAAACACAAAAGCGAATACGTATTTTTTGTGTGTTTTCCCAGAGTCAAAAGATGTTTCAGCTGCAGAAAAATCAGGTTATATTTTCAATTTTAGGCAAGCACAAATGCTTCACTAAAAGAACCTGGTTAGAATTAACTTTTTCGACCAAAGTCTAGCTATAGACATATGTGAGTAAATGAAAATAAGTGACAAAACAAGAAGTTTTTAAATGAAAGAATAACTTCTAATTGGAACAAAAAACATCACTAGCCATTGAATATGAGACCAAATGAATTTCAGCTCACAACATGACAATGACTGCATTGCTGGATTGCATTGCTGGATCACTAAAGAGGCATAATCCGAATAAGGTGGTTGCTTTAGGAACATATATTTATCAAAAATTGTTATGTCAGAACTTGTGTTGACTAGTTTCTCCTTTTTGTTTATATTTGTCGAAAAAAAAAAGTGGTACATGCAACAATTAAAAAAAAAACAGACAAAGTCAGGACAAGACAATTTTAAGACTAAATGAGAGTGGGTCTTGTCTTGTATTAAACTAAATATATGTACATATAAGATTGGAATATTATTATATATTAAACAGATTAACGGTAAATGTGGCTCCAACTTTTATCTTGTGTCCCCTGTAGTGTAAAATCCTCAGTCTGATCAGATCTCAGTCTGAAGTCAGGTTGCCTGTTGTTGTAACGATCTGTCAAATGATTAAAAGTCACAGATTTTACACTACAACTAAAAACAATCCGTGGCTTCATCGGGATTTCCAAATAAAATATTTTCTTTTTCAGGGGGAACTGTTTTTTATTTTTCAGAAAACAAAAAAACAAAAAACAGGAAGTAATCCTGGACTTTTTTTATTTGATCTTTTACTACTTACTTTCTCTCTGCATGCAATTCCTTCTTTTGATGGTACAATTGTCTAATAATGACAGAAATAGGATGTGATTAATATGTCAATTTGCTTACTTTTTCCCTAATGTTTTCGTGCTTCCTGTCTTCTTCATTTCGTTGTTGATCCATTTCTAAAAGGAAGCTAAATGTTTGCACACTGGATCTTGTTGGTATGTAGAATGCAAATCTCTGCTGGTAGTTTGGGACATTTCTCTTGAGTAGCTTCAGTTGCAGAAAAGTATCTCCCTGTTTGTGAATTGATTAGTTTGTCAGCATGAATGATCCTGTCTGACTTTGAACACGTTTGTTGTAATTGATTCAGCTGTTTATTTTTAAGCTTCCCACTTGCTTTCTGTGTCTTTAAATCAGAACAATAGGTGATTAATGTTGTTTTTTCACCTTTTTGTTGAAGAAGCAAACTTCCACTGAGCTGATGGTTTTCCATGATCGATTCAGACCTTCTGATCTTGGCTGTCATCCTTCTGCGCTCAATAGGATTTGGTGTAATCCTTCCGAGCACAGCAGAGCAGATGGACACACAGGTAAGACCGCAGTGGTAGAGGGGGTGTAATTGGTCTGGCCCTCTGCCTGTAAACCCTTTTTATTAGCAGTCAATTCAATTTCTGATGAGCTGGCCAAACTTACATTTTATGTGGGAGAAGATCAGTGGGTGGGTGGGATAGGGTTCCATTCAGAAATCTTGTTATTGCGTTTTTCGTAGGAACCTGTGACAGTTACATGCAGGATCTTACACAGAGAATGCACATGTAGTGATAATCCTGCTCGGCAGTTGGGTTTACACCAGAGCTCAAACTGGATCATTTCTTTGATCATGACTGCATTTTTTCATGAGATGATAAAGAAAAATGTGTGGATATGATTATCTCAAGGTAAGACAAGGAATTAATGCACCAATAACCGATGTCCAGAAAATACTTGCCTTGACTAGTCTTATGTCTTTTGGCCATCCCAGCTGCCATAAGGGATAACAAATTTGACCAAAGAACGGCATTAACCACTGAGGCGCAAAACTAAACTCTGAATCCATTCCTGTCCAGTCACAGACATGGTCATGAAGGTTAATGTTGATTGGTCAGAAATTTTCCCAATCAGCTCGTAGACTGGATCAGGTTTCTGAGCGACTGGAAGAATTCTGACCAATCAGCATCAACCTTCATGGCCATGTCCGTGATTGGCTGACTTTTGTGGCACATTTGAAACGTGGAGAAGAGATAAAATTCCCCTCGAGTTAAAACTGTTTTGATTGCACGTACCTTTAAGATTCAAGTACATTTTTTTCTGTTTCAAGAGAAAATATTGTTTTGAGCAAACTACATTTTTCAAGATTTGACACTCAAAACTACGGAGCCAGTGTCCAGACATGGATAAGATAAAATATCTCGTTCCCACAAAATAATATCTTGTTCCCACAAAATAATATTCCCTTCCCACAAATTAATTAATTTGTGCGAACGAAATAATTATTTAAGTCATAAGTCATTCATAAACACGGATTGCTGCTTCACCTACCGGACTTCATAAACACGAATGTGAACAATAGTTGGATTCACAGCAGATACTTTCACATTTCTGCCTGTGAGTGTCTCATTACATTGTATAGAAGACACGGATGATGTTTAGAGATCAGATTTATTTATTTTAAAAAGCACAAAAGCATCGGTAATCAATTTTTAAAGACTGGGTTCATTCACATCCTGGTAAGCTCTCCGTCCATCCAGCTGCAAAGCCACTTTCTGCCGCTACTTCTGTGTCTCTGTGATTCACATTTGTTCAAGAGAGGTAAAAAAACCCACGAATAATCAAATTATTATTATCTCAATGGAAAAAAGAAAAATATCACAAGATTTAGGATGCCTGTCAGTCTCACTAAATAAAATTTTTTTTTAACTATTATTGACTTCTCTTTTTTTTACATGCTGTATGACAAGTAAACTAAACTCAAGCATTATCAGTGTTTTACACCAACAAATTCCATTTACTGTTAAGTAATCACAGTCAGAATATGGGGGACATTTTTATTATTCAGAGCTTCTTTTCAAATGTTTTTATGGTCCAAAAGTGCATTAAATTTCATCATCCATTTTACAGCTTGATCATCATTAACGTTTGCTTTTTTTTAAAACTTGCTTTGGAGTTAAAAGGTCAAGTTTTGGATGCAGAAAGAGCTATAAATATGTTGTAGTTTTTGCACAAACTGGTATTTTTAAAAGGTGGGAGAACAAATTTGTACAAAAACTTTGTACTTTGCAATACATTTGTTTGAAGAACTTTTAAGCTGATTAAATTGTATTGGCAATCATCGTTTTGTGTTGAACCAGAATTAGTCTGGATTCAATTTCATTTAAAATTAGAATTCTTTTTAAATATATAAATTCTTATGTTTTATTGCATTTTTTTTCCTTCATATGAGCAGTTTAACCCTTATGCTATCTTAGATGACCCCACCCTTACATTGACGTGTTCTCCCTACCATGACAAAGGTGGATAAAGGTGGAAAGATTTCATGTAATCCATGGACACCAGTGAAGATCACAAATCATTGAAGAAAAAAGGTTCAGAGCACTGTCTAGTGGGTCTAGATGACCCAACTCCCAACGTTAAAGTGCCTAGGATAGCACAAGGGTTACACAACTAAAATGTCCATTTCCAGTTTTGCTAGTTAGCAGCAATTTTTCTTTACTTTATTTTAATTGCTTTTAATTTGAGTACGAAGGAAAATTGCAGGTTCCAGACATTAGCTTGAGAGAGTTTTACAAGCATTAGTGCTGATGCAAGCTATTTGAAAAAAGTGGCTGATGTGCCAAATGCCAGTCATTTTGGTGGCATCAGGAAATCCTTGATGGAGCTCTGAATAAATGAAACTTTGCAGACCAGCAGCTGAGTGATAGAGTGATAGCTTTTTGGGGTTTTAAACTTGTTACCAATCGTCAGCTTTGACTAGTTCCACCTTTGCTGTTCCTTTAGATCACAGGCCTAGTTTATAAAACTGTAAGAAAAGCGTGGCACTGTACCAGCACAACAACCAGCTTTGGGCTGCAGAGTATAATCAGATTCTGTTCATGCCGAAGCGTTTTCTGGTGCTAAATTGGTAATCATGCAGTCTGCATGTTTAACCATAACTGTTCAATTATCACGTTTGTGCTGATGCACATTCATGCGTCTGTTAATTAGATTCATTTTTGCTGCTCAGAAAGAGGCGCTTATAGGTCAGAAAATATTTGTTGCCCCCAAACACTCAAACCCATGCACACTATCAAAGGGTTTATAGTTTAGTTATTGCAGATGGAGTCAGAATTTTCCAACATGACCGCGACCGATGTGAGGATTGTGCACTCTAGTTTGGTGTTTCAGTGATGTCTTTGATCAGATTCATGTTCATAATCATCTCATAATCATCTTCATTTCCATTAATTCCCCTCAGTGGATTTCCGTTTTCAGTTTAGTCTTGTCAGGTCATCTGCTTCATCACCTTTTGCAACCCAGTTTTCATAACAAATCATGTATGTTTATATTTAAAAAAAATAAAAAATGAAATCTATATATATATATATATATATATGTATGTTTTAGCTACCAGGCCTGGTCTCCTGCATATTGCGTCCAATTCTTGACAAACTTAACTATAAAGATACTTAACTGTTGTCATAAATTTCTTGTCCAGATTATAACTTTATTTATTCTGAAGTGTCAGAAGAGACCAAAAGAGATTTGTTTTCTAGTAATTGAACAGATTCAAACCCCCAAACCCAAAGCTGCAGCACAACTAAATGGGGGGACATGCGGGAATTGGACAAGGAGTAAATCAAAACATGCATGGATGTAAAAATGGTCAGAACTAATCAATAAATAGAAAGCAGATGTTGTGATCACTGACAGAGATTATGTGATGAGAAAAAAGGAAGAGAATAACACAGTACTATGAAAACTATGGAAAACTGTTGGATTAATAGGTCAATTTGAGTGAGCTACTACAATAAAAGGGGACAAAACTAGACTAAAAGTAAAGAAAAAGTCCTGCACTGGATGTGAAAGAAGCTTGCCTTTTCCAGTAACATTTAAAGTTCCACTCTGATCATCCTCTGATCTATTGTTAAATCATTCCCAGTGGTCTTGTAGTTCTGTTTTTTATGTTTTTATATATATAAAATATATTGGAGATATCCTGTACATTTTGGGGCAGCTCAGACCAAGAAAACGTACATGGATCTACTCGTCTTTAAGTAGATGCACCAGAATGGAGCAGAGCAGGGAGCTTGTGGCTCGCCCAGGGTATTTTCTACCTTACAAATCCAATTTTTTCAAACAGCATGTTTTATTCTCCCCCTGATTCACAACATTTTGAATAAAGAAATACTGAGAATCAGGAGATGTCCCCTTAGTGCCCTACCCGCCAATTTTAACCGCACCCCCCTTAGTACACACACCCCTCCCCCCTCAATATATACATCCCAACATAAACACACACACATGCACACACACACGATCTCAAACACACATACACGCACACACATTTTGCAAGGAAGGTGGGACCTGGGTCCGTCTGTCCCCTGCCTCTTCCCTGGTGGGGGGTGCGGGCCCCTTTGCAACGGCGGCCGTGTCCCCGGGGTGCCGGCTTCCTGGGCCCGGCGGTGCTCTCTCTGTGCGGTGGGGGAGTTCACATTACATCTGAGCCGGGGGTGTCTGGTCCCTGGGGGGTGGGTTCTGGTCCTTGCTCCTGAGTGCTGGGCCCCGCCAAATTTCCAACTGTGGCCGAGCCTGGTCGGGCCATATTTATAACACCCCTTGTGGGCCCTCTTTTTTTCCCCGGGGTTCCCCCCTCCCTGCCTCGCTCCTCCCTGGACCAACCGTGGGCCGGGCGGATGGCTGCCTGGAGTGCGGAGCGGGTCTCCCTTGGGGGGTCCTGGCTCGTACCTGGGGTTGGGGCGGGGGGATGCCCGGAACTCCTGGGTGGTGGTGGGGTGCTCGTTTGGGGCTGTGGGCGTCCTTCTCCGGTGGGGCTCTGCGTTGGGTTCTCCCGGCGCGGCGGGGGGGCTGCTCTCCTGGTTGGGCTGGGGCGGCGCTCTCTCTCCCTCCGTGCCTCCCTGCTCTCTGGCTCTGGGGGCCTTGCGGCGGCCCTGCTGGCCCTGGCCTGGGTGGCGGGCTTGGTCGCCCGGGCGGCGGTTGTTCCCTGCCTGTTCCCGTGTGGCGTTGGGGGGATTCCGGCTGCCGCTGCTGCTGCGGTGGGGGTCTTGGGGTGGGGATGGCTGGGCACTCTCCCTCCTTCTTTTCACGTTCCACCATCCATTTTAGAAGAACATAAAACCTCACCTGAGCACTGGTGTTAGCTCACCTTTGCACTAATAGCTTGCATGACTGAATGACTGAAATATTTCACACTAGTTGGTTTTAAGGCATAAGTATGTGTGTTTGAACACTATCTGTTTTGTGTACATGTCGACAGGTGGACATTTTTGCAGCTAGCAGGTGTGTTTATAACATTTGAGTGTGTGTGTGGACGGGCTCCGCCCTTTTTGTACTGCATTTGAACCTTACCATAATGATTAACAACCAGTAAACTTGTTGCTGTATGCTGCTTCATGGTCTTATCCCCCTTCCCCTCCTATTATCACCCTCTACCCCCCCCTCTCTCTAGCGTCCCTCTCTCTTCTTCCCCTCTTTCCTTTTCCGTCCGGTCCAACACCAAAGATTTTCAGACATGATTGAAATTAATAAAGTTTGGCCTCAATTACAAAAGGGGTTTATTCAGACATACCTTTGGTTTGTCAGAAGATTAATAACCCCTATTGTTAAAGTAAAATATGTCCAACCCAAGAGGCCCTCAGCTCTTGTCTGTCTGCCCAGCTGTTGGACAGGACAAGTTAAAAAAAAAAAAAAGAAATACTGAGAAATGCAATTTTGAGCTTAATTTTCTTGAGAGATGAGAGATGAGAAAAAAAACCCATAACACATTAAAACACACACTCACAACACACACTGACGCACAAATGCACATTTCTATATCTTAATAGGCTTCATTCACGTTTCAGTACAACAAATTTAGTTTTTTAGATGTTTAGACTGAAGAGAAACTATATCTGTTTTATACAGGACGCCCTCCTGACAACAGGTAAGAAAAACATGTTTCTCAAGTTTTACCGAAAATCTTTGCGCTCCGAAAATTGTACATGTGAATTTACACATGTACATGTTTTATGAGTGAATTATACCGACTGGTTGCACTTGGACGGAGGTGCACATCTACTTTCCTGCCCGCCGTGGGGCGCAAAAAGCAGACACTGAGCGAATAGCAGCCGGTAATCCGTGCGTCTTCTTTTTGTTTTCTTTCTCCTCGTAATTAGATTAAGGCGCAGCGATCTCCGTGTCTGCCGCTCTCTGCTCCTGCGGTAAAGGCGGGGATACTTTAAGACAAAACCTCCCTCCCTGAGTCCGCATCCCCCCCCCCCCTCCTTTTTATTCCTTCAGCTCATGTCGCCTCCTTCTCCCTCTCCGCCTCACTGTGTAGTTGGGGGAGCAGGAGAGAACAGCATTCACTGTTGCTCCTCCTCGCTTCCTCTGAGTGAGCTTTGAGGCTAAAGACTTCTGAGGAGGATCCTTTCTTTTTTTTCTGCTCCTTTTTGACTTCGTGAGGACCAAACCAATGTCACCTCATCCGTGAAATGCTTTCTTTTCCCGTCTTGGACAGCGGAATATACTGAAGCCCGAGTAAAGAAATAAGAAAAGAGACTCAAGAAGAAGTGGGGGCTGACTGAGTTGATGAGTTGTGTGGATGTTATTTCTTGGATTTCCATCGGCGGTTTGTGTTTTAACGCGGCCCAGAGACAGCAACAGTGTGTGGAAAAGTAGATTTGCATGTTCAACATATGGCCTCGGTGAGGATAACACGGTAAGCTTCCCGCTTGAGCCGGTATTTCTCTAATGAATTAGTCTTTCGAGTCAAGAGTGACCTCGCTTTTCAATATCTGTTCCCTTTTTTTCAAGCTCAATTTAAGTTAAAATTGTTTTATTTATTTGAAAAAAAAAATGCAAGTTTGTAAAGAGTTTAAGGGTTAAAATACAAAAAATAGAGCTGCAATAACTATAAAGCAGGTTTTAGTGCAGTTTTGGGAACCTTCTTTGATGTTTCCCTGGGATTTGAAGAATGCGCTGTCCGTGGTGCTGAAACCGTCTTTCACGTCCTAAATTGGCAGTCCTGTACAATGTTTATCTACAAGTTCTCATGACCTCGATCTATAAATTAACACCCCTGTGCTGTGATCGGACTGATAAAGTCTGACTGAAAATCGGCTTGAGGATTTATTATTTTTTTATGTAACCTTCTTCACTTGACTTTCTTGTAAACGTCATAAACGTTGCTACATAGTATTCAAATTGGCCCAAAAGTATTTTTCCTATAAATATAAGTTGCTTGTAACCAGTTGCTCCTTTCTGAGGTTCATTTTCAACAAGTACTTGGAGATCATCCACGTCTCAATAAGCTGCATGGTCTCCAGCCCTGGTCTCTGTAAAAGCAGGTTATCCCCCCAGCAGCCTTCGTGAGTGGGATTATGAAGAGAGAGGGAGTCATCCGATTAGTTTAAATTACACAAGCTGTCACCTACATGAGAGAGGGGGGATGGAGAGGGGAGAAAGTCAGAGGTGACAGGAGGTTGGTGTCTTGGCTTTAATGGCTTTTTTTTTTCTTGATCCTTGCTCTCCTATAAATTTATGTTGAACTTCATTATAACTTTTAATGCATGTTGAAAAGAAATGAGGCTGGATCACCCATTGGCAAGTGGGATTCTGCTTTGTGGCTGCATGTGAGGTATGTTGGCTGAATGGAATGAGAGCTCTTGAAAAGACAGAATGGGTTTGGTCAACCTGGGGCCTGTCGAATACTTTTACTGTCAAAACCTGTTGGTCACACAGGAGTCTCTGAGTTTTTTGACCCACCGACACTTTTAAGGATAAAAAATGTTTAGGAAAGCTTCTATAAATTTAGGGTAATTCTGTGTTTAAAGAAATCTATAATTTAGGAACGCATGAATTTCTGCTACCAGAATTATTGTACTTTGTGTGCTTTTCAAGGTGTTTAACCCATTAAGTTTGGACCCTGAATGGCACACACACTGGATCACATTTTTTACCGAAACGCATAGAAAATGAACATGTCAGTTAGACATAAACGATAAAAACAGATGTCTTAAAACCAGATGGATGGATGGATGGATGGATCCCACAATGGGGAAATTGCGTTGTTGCCAACAGATAATTTGATAAAAAGGTAATAGGTTGTTAGTGTCTTGTTTCAATAATAATGACATTATGTGATTGCTTCTTGCTTGAGAAAAATCTCAACTAAGAAACTGATATTCGGTTGTAAAGCTTTTCAGTCGATGGCCTTAAGATTCTTTGCACCTAACAGATGTGAAACCTAATTATCCAAGGTTTCACAGTCTTAAACCAACTAGTTTGATTCAAACATTTCTACTTTTACTGTGTACTTTTATTTTGAAAAGCTAACTCATTTGGTATGCGTTACATGTTTTTATTATGTGAATGAGCTTCTTTCATATTTTGTTCTACTGTTTTTCATCAACAATTATTTGGTTGAATCAATCTCAAGCAATGTATGCATTTTATTGAGATAACAGAGATTTAAGTATTTTTTGTTAAATATGATCCTATCGTCTCAAGATATTAATGTTAATCATAACCTTCATTTATTCATTTATCCAAAGTTAGGTTGTCAGTCTAACAATCCAAGCATAAAGTCTAATAAAGTTTGATATCCCCCCCCCCTTCCCGTCCACTTCTAGAAACTTCCGGAGGATACAAAAGCTTTTCCAGGAATTCCAGGAATTGAATTTACTGTAGCACAAATATTCCCTCCATCATTCTTTTTGGCAGTGCCTCTTCCTTATATTTAATATCTTGAGATACCAATGTTTAGATACAGCATGCTGCCCTTTTTCTAACACAAAATTATTTTCTTGGACTACCCGATCTTGCATACAGCAGGGTTATTAGTACAGATTTCTGGAGCCTATCCAGTTACCAAAAAGTTGTCTCCTTAAAATTATTTTTACATCCGCTCCAAATACTTGAAAGATGTGACTTGGTTTGAAAACTCATCTTTAACCCCTGGAGAAATCTATTAAGAGCACCCCAATGGATCAATGGCCGTAATTAAATGAAAATGTTTTTGTTTTGTTTTTTGTTCTCAATCAAAGGTTCAACTACTGGTCATATTTCCTGCTTTGTTTCTCTGCTACAGACTTTAACAGATCTTATTTCACATAAGTGGACGGCCACCTACCTTTACCAATTCAGAGGCACTGTCAGTAACGTCTATGCACCACTGCAGTGACATGTTATCTTCATCATCATATCTTCATCTCCTCAATCCCAGAACCTGTTGAGAAAACTACTCCCTGAATCAATGAACTCCTCTTCCTCTGTGGAAGTGCATTCAGGACCCTTTAAATGTGCTGTGTGTTGGAGGTTTGCATCCAGTGTGTGACAGATTTTTGCTTGACTAAAGCACTAAAAGTTTGTCAAACCTTATCAAAGTTGATAGTAAATTATCTTCCATGACCTCGTCAATCATTTCCCAAACCCAGCAACATCTGGAGATTTATGCACATCCTCGCCCGCAAACCCATCAACACTCATCAAACTGCAGCTGTCCCTGGAAGTTTTAGAAAACACTTCAAGTTGAAGTTGTGACAAAAAAGATTTCTATGCATTTTGACTTTGTGGAACAAGTCAACACATCTACGCTGATGATGTAGTGTTTAACTCTTTTGCTTAATCAAATGGGAAAACATCCTCATTGTTTTTCTTTATCATCTATCTGTAACCTCAGAGGAAACATTTCTTTCTATTGTGTTGAGATACTTTCCAAAATGCAATGCTTTTAGGCCATAGAACCCAGCCACTACGTGCATTTTGCATGTATTGCATGAATGAAAATTGGTCATATGTGAATATATTTGGAAAAAGTGAGAAAAGTTGTTGTCATTAAGTAAAATCTTTGCAGATGTATCACGAATGAACCACGTCAAAACGATGGAAGAAGTACAAATAAACCACACAAAGAACATGCAAATAAACGTAGAACATGAACCACATGGGATTATTGTGCTGTTTATTTGCAATTCATTCATGATTTGCATATTGCATGTGTTTGGTGGTACATGTGTAAAATGTATGTTAAACATACGTGGAACAGTCGTCGACAGCCACAAATCTGCATCTTGCAAAAATAAGCACAATTGTGTTCAATTTTTGTAAAAATTGCATATAAACTATGTAAAATACACATAAACTGCATAATTCTAAACCAACCAAAAGTTGTTAACAACTTAAAACCAAATTCACGTACAGCACCATCGACTAGAACACCTGGACATCTGCGGACATCGACAAATGACGAACGCAAGAAGCCCTTATTAATTACGTCAATCACGCACTTATCATGAAAGACTGAAATGTAATGCATGGAAAATGCGCCAAATGCACACAGTGGCTGTTTGACATGACCTTTATATTGAATTTATCTTTTCAGTTCAACTGTTAGGCTGACAACACCCATCATTTGATCATTTGGCTTTACCCCTTGCGGGACGTAATCTCACATATTGTACAGCGACCAACACAGTAAACATCTTTTAAATGAACGCAACACTTGAGAAAAGAATCAAATAAGCAAGTTTGACATCAACTGATAAAGGTAAGCAAGAAAACCAGGAATACCAGGACCTTGTTTGGGTGACTAAGTTGGAAATGCATTTAAACTAGCTGTAAGCAGGATATATCTTTAGTTGGCTTTGACCTTGCAATAATTTCAGGTCATGATAAAACTGCAAAGTTAATTGTGTGTAGATGATGTGTAGCATTTGTTTCAAAGTGCAGGCAATCCAATGTCTTACTATAACAAAACTAATGATTTCTTTTACAAAATCCCACTTTGTTGCCTGAAAAATAAAGCTCTTATTGCAGTTGATACTTTTATTTATCCTTTCGCATATTTTGTTCCCACCTTAGACAGTTTGCATTTGCCCCCTGCCACCATCAACCCAGTGGCTAGACTACCTATTAGAGACATGTCATAAGGAATTAGGCTCACTCATGAGAGCTGGCTGAGTTCTTTTGAGTTCTGTGGTTCCTGTCTGAGTGCAGCCCTTAGAGATGAAGCCAATGCTCTATCTTCAACAAAAGCGCGCTCTTTCTTTCCAATCATTTCAGGATTGTTGTCCATTAACCCCACGGAGACCATTTTTGCATCAACAAATGAGTGTTTTTCTTCTGTCCATTGCTGACTGCACCACCTGATTAGAAGAGCTTGTAGTCGCATTCCTCTTTCATGTATTACCAGATGGTTGTTGTTGCACCTCTGCTGGGAGGAATACATTTGTCCTAATGCTCACAAGAAGCTTGCACAGGCACGTCTTACCAAGTTAGTCAGGCTTCTGTAAACAACACAGGCTGCATCCTAACTAAAGAAGGTCTTTGGGCTTATAAACTTTTTCATGTTTCTGTCAGATGTGAGAGCACGTGGGGCTAAACTAAACCTGACGGCACAAGCATTAGTATACTGTTCTACGAGCAGAACAGGCGTTGAAGATTTACATGGAAACATACCAGTCATAGATGAAACAGACACGTCTTATTTTTATTGAAAATGTCTTCTGGGTCTCAGTAGTGAAGCGATCTCTGTCATCTTTGCTGGATTCTAATCTGATATAAAATGCATATTACAGTGCCTGCTTGTTTATCTTGTAATTGATTTATTTTCCAGCGACAGTATTGACATAAATAAGACTATCAGTTGATCTTTGCAATTTGTTTTCATACCTGCATTTCTTTTCATTTATATAACGATGGTTGCTTCCATTTTTCTCCAGTTTTCTAGTTGTTTTATTTGCTATTTCAAACATATTTATGTGCGAGAACACATTTGGGACACTTGTTTCTAACCAAATTTTGTTTACTGTCCAACTTCTTTATGCCCCACAGCTGTCCTTGACTCCAGGTTGTTTTCGCAATTCTTTTTTCTTTATGTACCTTGGAGCAAAATTGATGCCCCTGCCACATACTCAAAAACTTACTGTAACTTGGACGTACCTAGTACTCTGTAAAATGTATTTTTGGCATGGCGAACGACCTCGCCCCAAAAATGAAGACATCCCAGCAGAAGAAACAATCAGAAAATGAAACGGGCTCAAAACATAAACGTTTCAGAATTCAGTCACTAAACTTAAAAACACCTGTTGGGCATTTCCCAAAAAGGTTATCCAATTTTTATGGGTCATTTTGTGGTAAAGTCTGAAATTTTGCGATTATCACATTTACCCACCATATGTGAAAAGAAATCATTTGTTAGAGCATTCTTTGTGAAATTTCACACACGTGCCACCAGGTCAAGTCTACAACCACAACCGCAGTTTTGTTGATCTTTGACCCCAGCAATAGCCCGCCATTTTGAATTTTCAAAAGCTATTACGTACCTAATACAGTGCTGCTTGCAGATTAAGATCCATGCCAAGTTTGGATTCCTTAATGAAAATAAATGTCAAATTTCAATGCACTATAGCTTCAATTCAATTTTGCTGCCTAAATGAGAAAAAGGGTCCCCAGAGTGTTTGAATCTCAGGGTGAGATTAAACGGAGTCAGTTTTAATCCTGTTTGGTAAAAGTTCTGATAGCCCCCTTTTTTCCTGGTTTAATACCCTAAGAAGCTTTCTATCTGATCAGAGGGGCTTTAACTTTTTTTACACGGGGGGGAAAAAATGTCCCACAGACAATGCAGCATTTGTTATATAGAGGAACAACCGACTAGAAATACTTATCAACCATTTGACCTATTTAGTTAGTTTACAGCGTGGTCTTTATTTTACAGGGGAATGTGACTATAAAGAAAATAACTAACACTAAAAATATGTGAGATACATCACCGAATATATAAAATATAGAGTGTAATATAGAAAAAAATTCTATTCCGACAGTCTAAAAGATGACAAACTGAAAATTTTAAATAACTGAAATAATTCATTTTAATTTTATGAACAATTAATTTCAGTCAGCTGTTCTCAAAGTTTTTGCGTTGTGTAATGTGTCGGTCAAAAATACAACTACCACTGCGCAATGGGGAGGCTTCGGCAGAAACTTCGAGATTTAATTTTTTTTTTTTAATTGTTGGCGCAGCCATTAATGGAGACTGTGGCAGTCAGGTGGTAGTCAGTCAGGTGAGGATGACGTCTTTATGAAGTCAGGTCACAGCTTGGCGCCCAAATGGCGGTAGCAGCCGGATCACTGGCTAACAGCAGCTCTGATTGGACAATGTGTAAATGTCTTCAGATGGCAGCTGTCCATATCAAGTGGCCCTGGCTGCCCAGTAGCCGAGGGTACATAAAAGGTGGGGCCATTCGGCACCACTGGGCATTCTCAACTCAGATTTTGAGCACAAATTAGGCAACATGCCAGAAAAGGAAGCACAGTGTACTGTCTTCTTCGTATTCTGCTCAGTATCAACCGCAATTTGTCAAGATGCAGGTCTCTAAGTCACTGTGGTGCCATCAACGCCATGGTGAGTTTTGTGCAGCATCCATGTTGTCTCTCCATTTGGACCCAAGGTGGCCGGTGGGGATCACCAGATTAATGTCTGGTCATCACCAGGCCCCAGGCCCGTGTCAACAGCCCTCGTCGAGTGCCTGCGCTACTGAAGAATCCAAGAATCAGACGGTCACAGTAGGACGGCAGCATGGGGCAGGAAGGAGGCTGGAGGGTGGCTTAATAGCTAAATCCTTCCCTCACATGCAATGTGTCATGCAAACCTTTCTCTGAGTTGTCCTGTTCAGAAAGTTTTATTGCAGTTTTTAATTAATATTTGCTGTGCCTGAGGACACTTTTCTGATATTTTCTAAAAAAAATATCAGCCTTTACAAAAACTGTAAAAAAAAGACAACACAAAAATAATGGTGAAACTTAGGATTAGAGGGCACCTAACACCTTGATTGAAAGGAATTGGTTCAGTACCACGGGTGGTCGTCTGTTCACCACTAACCATCCCACATGCTAAGCTAAAAGTAGGTCGACGGTGTTAAGTCTGGCCTCTGGTTCAGTGGCGTATCTGTGTCTGAGTTGGTGTGTGAGACTTTACAGAGATGGAGGGAGGGAGATTACTGCGGCCATTGCCAACTTCAAAGCGTCTACTGATGCCTTGCCAGGTCAGCATGTTTACACAGGAGAATAGGTGTTGAGACATCCATGCTCGCTCTTGTGCGTGCACATGTGCAGACACCGCTTACATTCAGAACCTTGAATGTAGACACATGCTCACACACACACACACACACACCCACACACTCTGCACTGGTCTTATCAGTGGCTCCTGTGAGTTAGGAGAAGCATTTAATCAACGCGTCTGTGCAGTTCTGGGCATCAAACTGATTCCACCCTCTCCGTTTCTTCCTGCTCTCCGCATGTACCTTTTTCACTCACTATTCCCTCAGACTGACAATTTTAAGTTGGCAAGATATTACCAAGGTCCAAAAAATGGAATTATATTCATGAATAACTGGAGGTCCAAATTAGTTCTGCATTTATATATTTGCAGGAGTTGCAAGTTACCTGTGGAAAAGAGGTTTAACCAAATCCTAAACTTTGAGGACAGCACTCTAAGATTTGGAAATATCTAATAAGATGGCTTCATTAACATTTTAACGATGATATTTGGGAGATCCATGTATTTATTTTGTGCTGAGTTCAGGATATTTACAGTCTGGTAGTGTTTTTTACAAACTTTTAAAAACGGTCAACAAGCAGATTTTAACTAATAAAATAATAATTCACGAAAAACTGACATACTAAAATAACCTTAAAAACAAAATAAAAAGCTAATTGTAATGAAAGACGTACTTTGACACCACCCTCCTTATTTTCTATATTAGAGAGAGAGAGAGAGAGAGATGATGATTGTATAGTTTTTACTTCAACTTTAGAAACCTCTCTTCAGTTTTTACCTTGAACTAAACAATTAAGTACAGTTAACCTTTGGCATGATACGCAATACAAAAGATGGGTGAATAGCGATATATTGGTAGTTGCAAAATTGAGAAAATGTAAGTATGTCAGTATTCTCTTGAAGGTGGACACAAAATGCACAAGTATAGTTATGACATTTGCAATTTTAAATAATTTCTAATGACAGGTGTGGAGCCTTTCCTTACCTGTTTCATTATAAGCATAAATCTGCTCTACATTAACACACAAATCAAGAGAAAAGACAAAAAAGTAGACTTAAATTGCCCCTTAAGCTTAGTTTTATGGCAAAAATAAGTCAGTTTCTTGACAAACAGAATTCTTTTTTTGAAAAATCTAGGAAAGTCTTTACTGTATTTTCCATTTGAGAGTCCAAGTTCCAATGTATGTCCTTCATTAATTACCTTAACAAATCCGAGTAAAAAGAAAACGTTCTTTGAAAGATTGCAGATTCTTGCTATAAAAAATAACCACAGAACTGATGGAATCTGCAGGTTGATGAAACTCTGTAACAGAACATGAATGAGACAGGATGCTCGATGTGTTCTCTGATGTGAGCTGAAGACAGATTCAGTCTACAAAGCTTTACTTTCTAAGCTGTGCAAAGAGAGTTTTAACAGGGTCCTGATTGAATATTCTTGGATCTTCAGGGAATTAATGTCACTTTAGTGGCAGCATATGACAGTTTTTTCCACAGATGAGAGCTTTTGAACATTTTACTGATAATAGCCTGAACAGTTTTCTATATGGCATGCAGGGAGCTGCATTAGGACAGAGCCTTTGTATTCACAGTTCCTATAATCCAAAATATGCCTATATAAAATCAAATCAAACTTTATATATACTATATACAATATGAACAGATCTTCAGACACACACAATGCCCCAAACCTTCCGTGACCCCAAAGTACACAACATAACGAAGCATGAAGTGATTTATAAACAAGATGCATTCAAAACAAATAAGTTACAGTATTTGACAAAAAAAACGAATTTTTTAAAGTCAGTGGACAGGGCATGGATTACTTCTTTTGCTTGTAGTTTTTAAAAATGTGACTGTCCATGAGAACTGGACCAAGTGAGTATGACATCACCCATAGGTTACTTCTGGCTCCAGTGAAATGAAGTCAATTCAGTCGCTATTTTTGTGTGTGTGTGTGTGTGTGTTTCAGACCGCTGTATGGCGGAACCAGAAACCCTCAGTAAGCTTTTACTGATCCGAGTCGGACGGAGTTAATGTTTCCATGGCAACCACTCACACCAGTCAGAAGTGAGCTTGATGGAAGTCCACAGGCGTTGCCCTTGAAAGCGAGGGAATCTGTCAAACGTTTTGAGCGTTCAGCATAAGACTACTTATTGACCACTGATTGGTCAGTTTATAACTTCAATAAATTGAACTTAAGAAAAATATATAACACAAAAATAAGTTAAAAATAGAAACAACCTTTTTTTTAAAAAGTAGCAGAGCAGGAACGGTTATTCTGAGAAAAATGACAGAGTAATAGCTGTTTATTTCTCTAGAAGTCTATGGGATGTCGGCAGCAGGGGTCATTTAGTCCAGTTCTCATATACAGTCGATGGCCGTGCATGGAAAAAGCTTTGCAGTGTTTGCTCTGTTTACAGATTTCTGCAGTAAAATCCTAAGTGGTGCTTAAGGGGGTCCAAGGCATTCCATCACCGCACTTTTAAGAGCATTCCAGCTCATAGTATGGCAGCATGGTGGGGAAACTGCACAGACTCCATATGGAAAAATCCTACTAAATCTATAAACGCATGCTGGGAAATCATTGGACTCCCGCTTTCCGTGCTGGATGACATCTTCAGAGCCTGCTTCTGGCAGATGGAGCTCACCCCTCACATCACTTGTTCTTGCTTTCCGGCAGGTGCTATATGTTTTCCTGCACACCTTCAGTTTAAAGTTTTTTTCCCCATAGAGCAGTCAATGAACAGAGCCTAAATAATGCTTCCCACTTCTACGGCTATCACTGGCCTCGCCTTAACAATTGAGTGCTTGCCTGCACACACCTGCCGTACTTATGTGTGATAAAGCTGAAGTGAAATGGATTCAAATTTCATGAGAAACCTCAATGATACAGGTAACACTTGTGTGCAATGACCCTGGATCCTTCAGTGCAGTATTCAAATAAAAAATGAAATCATGTGAAGCACTGCTATGCAAAGCAATTCAAAATTTCAGTTCAATTTCATTCTTCATCACCAACCCTCCAGCATTCAAACACACAGTGGTTGATGGGGCAGGTGTTGACAAACAGAACGGAAATAATTCATGCAGGCTCACAGAGGTCGGGTCAGCGTTTGAACACTGGTGACTTGATCCTCGCAACAACCTTGTCTTGATGCGTCATCGGGCAAGGCACCGAAACCACTGCAAACGCATACTGGTCAGAGGCACAAGTGCTTTATTCATACAGGTCATTTTATTCTTTTTATTTTATCACTGGTGGAGGAAGAAAAATAATGTGGCCACTTTTCCTGACATTTTTAACTTACTTAAAAGGTAAAATCAAAATCACCTAGCTCAAACTAAAAAAGGATTTTGTTGTTCAAAATTCCTCGACATCAGAGGCACAATAAAGTGTTTACTAATAGCTTACAGCTTAAAACCCACCTCCAGCACAGCCCACTCCATTTACTCTTTTTATTCCCTTCAAGCAAATGTATAAAGCAAATTAAAGCAGCTCAGAAACCCACATAGTCATGCTGTTCAGGCATGATAACATACCAGTTTTTCAATCCACTTTAATTTGTTGTCATTGCATAATTTGTCTATCCCCCTCTTTTCTTCTAACAGAATGAGCTTACACTATAGAGAATATTAATCTTTGATAAGCAGAAGTTATTTGTTTTTTACTGATATATTCAAGTTTTTTATTAAACATTATATGATATTTTTAGGGTTTTTGTGAGAATATCTTTACATATGATATATTTATATATAGATATGTATTTCTTTGTTGTTGTTTTTTTGTTGTTGGTTGTTTTGTACGAGGCCCCTAAAGGGACATGCATACAAAAAATTGAACTGGTTTCTTGTGCTCACGAAAAACTATCTGGTGCGTGTAAGAAACGAACTGATGCACATGAGAGTATCTGATGCGCAATAGAAACATTTGGTGCTAACAAGAAAGTATCTGGTACTTTTGAGAAAGTATCTGGTGGTGCAGACGAGAAACAAACCAGTGCTTACAAGAAGATATCTGCTTCGCAATAGAAACATTTTGGTGCTAACAAGAAAGTATATTGATCCAATTTTTGTTCATAGTATTTTTTTTTTTTATTGTGGCTTTAATGTGGCCAGTTGACTGCAACATGAAGGACTTGAAAATGTAATGGAATTGTAGAATTTACAATATTTGCATTTCTCAAAATCTACTAAGAAGGCATCACACGCAATGCAAGGTTATATTCTTCTAACATGATTTTTCTTAAAACATTCCATTTCAAACAAAATCAGTCACCAAACTATTGACAATGTCTTAAAAAATTTAATGATTTTTTTCCCCTTCAGTTACCGTAAGGATCCTGAAGGAGGAAAAAGGTAAAGCTCAGAGTCCCAAAATCAGACTTATCCTGTAGTTCCAGGACAGTCTACCTTTAATAACATCTGTGACTTGAGTTTTACCTTTTTATAACAAATATAAAAACAATCTATGTAACTGAAAAGGTAGTTCTATCATTCTAATGATGTTCATCTTCTCAAACCAGGACATCAGGAATATCTTTTTACATATAAATGTATGACGTAAACTCTCAGATATGCAAGGTGCCTTTTGATGACAATATGCTGACACTCTGACTATATTAATATTTCATGTGAATTGAAAACACAGGCGGGTCTGTCTTTCATGTTTGTCTGTAACAGTTGGGGGCCGGTAAAAAATCACAAGGCTGTGGTTAAGTGACATCAAGTGCCTTGACTAAGCTATAGTACAGCATAAATTACTTTTTTTTTTCAGTATTTACACTGAACTTGCAAAGCGTTTATCCTAAAAAAATAAATATAGCTTGTTGACAGACGTAAACCCTGTTGGCGTAAAAGTCATGTTAATTAAAGAGGATGTGGTGGGATTTCTCTTCAAATATCAGTTTCAACCTTTTTTTGTTTGTTTGTTTTTTTAATGTAAACTGCTATTTTTGCTATAGTTGTGCTCTTCTTTAGACTAATTTAATATCACATTTGGACTGAAATGTGGTCTTCCAATATTTATTATTATTATCTTCTAAAATCATTTTGTAATGTCCTGGGACAATTGTAAGACCTATATATATGTTTTCGCAAGATTGTTACACGCTATTTCAACACAGTTTATTGTAAGATTTTGACTTTTTTGTGACAAGATGTCATCATTTGATATATTTGATTTTATTTATTAGTTTATCTCAAGCATTAATTATGGAATAATAGAATAAAAAAATGACAGCAGGCAGATGTATCAAATCCATTTCAGAAAATAATTAGTGCAATTAGAACATATAGAAAAAATATAAGAAGAGGAGACCTTTTTCTTGACATTATTATTACTACGTGTAATCATTATTTTTCAGTAAAAAAATACAAATACCAATTTTTGGATTTTACATGGAGCCCAATATAAGGCTTCCAAACCGCATGCTTATTTTAGTTAGTGTACATGCAATTTAATACCATACCAAGAAAAAGTGTATGCCTCAAAATACACAAATGAACTTAAACCCTGGGAAAAATTCACCCAAGCTGCAGTGTATTATTTGATTTTGCTCCTGCTCAGAGTCCATTTACTTTACATCTGTTCCTACAGCTCCTCAGCCGCTGGCATCATTTTTCTATTGTGCATTTGAGTGGACCTTCATCTGTCTGCAGTTGACTTTACTGCCAACAAGAGCTACCAAGAGGCTGAGAGGTGGAGCATAAAAAGACTCCTGTCAAGTTGGACAGAGTTGACTAATGAAAGTCAGCTCGAAACAGCAGTTGATCCTTTGGGAGTACAGACTAGAGTAAAGCTTTCAGAGTGAGTTTCATGCTTTTTTTTTTTTTTTTTCTCTTCAGAAACCCAACAGATTACATCCACAGTGAGAACAGAAACTAACCGATCAGCACTCGAGTTCCAACCTCTGATATATACTTTCCAATATAGAAGCCAGGATTCAAATGAGAAACATCAAATTTAAGGATTAGGTTTTTGCCTTTCAGAGAGCTGCTGAACTCATTCATGGTTACGCAACACAAATCTTACATTTATGAATTCTTGTTTGATCAAAATCGTGAAATCAGTCTGTAGAATTGTTCTTCGCGACACTAAATGCAATCCAGTAATTATTCTCTAATAACATCCTTAATACAATCAAAAAGTTGTTTACGGAGGAAATGTTTAACAATTTCCAAGCAAAACTAATCAACTCTATTTGTCAATAATATTTGATGGATTTAATGAGTCATGTATGTGTACTACAACTGCAAATATGTCCATAAAGGGTGGAACGATTCCTTTTAACGATTCGATTCATATAATTTGTGGTTGACAATACGATTCATAGTCGATATTAGTTCACTTTAAACGATCCGATTCACTGACCTCAGGGGCGGAGCTAGAACATTTTATATGGTGTTAGCGGGAGGGTGGCAAAACACCAGAGTGGAAAGCCATTACAAATGAAGGGATTCAACTATTCTAACAGTTTTGTTATTGTAAAAAATATTAATTCTTAAATAAAAATGTTTTTGTTTTTTTTAAATGACAAACGAGAAAAAAAAAAGTGGCCACATTTGACCCTGTGGGCTCCAGGGTTAAAGGGTATAGATCCATTTGATTTGATTTTAAACCTTCCCCAGACAGGTTGATCTGGTTGAACAAAAACAACAAATAATCAATTAATTGTCAAAATCCTCATCTCTATTTATGAAAGGCAACACTATAGTAAAAAGTTAGCAACATGTTTTGTGTTTTCGTATCAATTTTTGATGTAATGTCTTAGACGTGATATCTCAATGTATATTCATTTTTATTGTCTTTTTCTTTTATTGCTGGAATTGCTTCAAATAAACCAAATTAACCAATGAAATTTAAAATAATTCTCAACGTGTTTTAGTTGATACAAAATTTCCTCTTAAAGGATTTTGAAGAAAACAATTAATGCTGTCAAAATGTATGTGTATATTTTCTACACGGAAGACTGAACGTCTCTGTTCAAAAGAAACTAAACAAACCTACGTTTGGACCAAGTCTTCCTGCTGTTCCAGATCACAGACCTGTATTTCCAAAATTGGTTTTTTCATAAAAGAAATTCCAGTAAAGCAAGACTTTTGTTTCCCAGCAGATGCCTCACTGATTTAAACCAGAATATATATTTAAGCAGAAGGAACCTGTTATCATTCCACTCAGACCTTCAGGGATTACCACAGAAGATCACCACTCTCAAAATCTGAGAATAGAGGCATGTCAAGGATATGGATGTGAAAAACAACCCCAAAAAAAAGTTTTGTGTTTTTTATTTTATTTTAATGTGACGTGCGCCGTATACTTGATATTAATGTTATACATCAGTGGTGCATGCATGAAAAGTCTTTTAGACAGACGTGGAACAGTCTTGGAAAAAGGCACAAATTTGTGCATCCCGCAGAAATCCCAGACAATAGCATAAGATTTCTTTTTTATTTGCTTTTAAACTACCTAGAATATGCATAGACAGCGTAATTCTCAACCGACCATAAGTTTTGAACAGCTCAAAACTGAATTCTCGATATCTGCACACATCAACGAATGATGAATTATGTATGCATGTATCACGAAGAGTCAAATTTCACATGTGGAAAATGTTCAAATGTGTAACATGACCTTAAAAGTATTAGTTCAATATTAGTTTTTAAGCTGCATTAATTTTTCTATTTTTACCACGGAAAAGATAATTAAGATTTTTTTATTTGATGAAACCTCAAAAGGAAAAAAATCCCCTTATTTACTCCCTGTCTCAAATTTTATCCATGCGGTGTAACGGTGTTATAAAGAATTAACTAATAATTGTTTCATTCTTTCAATACAGCATAGTTATTTACAAAAAATGAAGTATATTAAATCGGTTATTGTCAGCATAAAATTTTGAAAATTAACTTTTCCTGAAAACAGTGTTTTTGAGGTTTCACGGAAGCAGCCATTTTGAAGTGAGCAGGAAAAGCTCTTCTACTGCCCCTAGTGGAATGATGATGAACTGTAGGGCAGAAAACATGAACCAAAACGAAAGGCATATACGACACGGGTTTACCAAATGCATGGATCAAAGATGATATAAATGATTGTATAGAATAAATGTCACTCCAACTCATTTCCAATCGAACATGTGGTACAGTCATCATTTTTTCAGGAAGATTTATTAAGCAAATCACTGATGTCTTGCCTTAAAAGAGATTCTCTCTTTTAAAATGTGTGTATTTTCTTTGTATCGGATCAAAGCGGGAGCTTTCTCTGCATTGTGGGTGAAGAAAGCAACAGGAAATGTGTTTTGAGATTTATTGCCGTACACTTACTTTTGAGACTGCAAAATAATTGAGGGGCAGGGAGGTGAGCGCTATCTGACTGATCAGGCATGGTCACCACCGACAGCACTATTTGTCATAGTTAACATCTACTTACACCATGTTAGCCATGCAGCATGGCTCATTATTCACTCCGTCACATTTGAATGGGGACATGTGGATATAAGACCTCATGTGCAGACAAGCACGCATGCAAGCAGGCTGCCCGCACCACATTGTGTGAAGTAACAGCGGATAAGTGGTCATGGTTTGACTGAGTTTTCCTGGTCTGTTATCTACAAAGTGACTGAATAAAATGTGTTTTTGCCGTCTAGCAGCTCATCTACTGATAAAGAATATTAGATCTCACTAAAGAGTGTGTTCCAAGAGCATCTCCTTTGAGATCACAGGGTGATATGTACAGTGCACACGTATCTAACCACAGGCTGTGACTGTACCAGGTGAGTGATAGAAAATGAATGCTGCTCTTGAGGCTTGAAGTTGGACACACCTGCTGAACAGAAGACCTACCACTCTAAAGTTTCTTTTTCAGGTATTCGTGTCCAACCGGCTGCCAATTACTTGATCAGGTGATTCTAGATTCTGGTTGACTGAACTGATCCTGATAATAAGCCAGGATGGCTAAGAAAATAAGCTGGGTGGTGACTTTTAAGGGCCAAACTTTGGAAGAAAGGATTCTCCGTATAATGCCAAGTTCATACTGGGTTCGGAAACAGATGTTCAAGCAACTCCCCCTGGCTGCAGTGTGCAGATCGAGGAGTAGCTCAACGTTTAACCCCGCCCACAGTATGGGATTCTTCTTCGTCACCACTGCATATTTTTCTTCACATTTTATGAGTTTCCACGTGCATGTTTACTGCTGCAAATGGGAAACAAGAGTGCAACCCAATAGTAACACAAACTAATTCAGTTTTAGTCTTCCTAGTTTCTTAATTTGGTTCAACTTTTTATAAATGGTCACATTTCTTGCACCTCCCCACCTCAGAAAAACAAAATCAAAAACAAAATCTGACAGTTCAGGTTTGAAAATCTGCAATTTGCAGACTATTTTGGATTTTTTTTTTCTTTTTAAAGCTTTACACCGTAGTTAGGTGCTACAACTTATTTGTAAATTTGACAGTTTTGGAAACAACATTGCCTGGTAAACCTTGATTGGCCTACACAAAAGGTGTGCCAACTATTTTAATGCCATTTTTTTTAGCTTTTTGTTTGATAATTAACCTGTGAACTGATGAGGAATTTTCGGTACATCAATATTTTTAGTGTCTCTTGATGTGAAACAAAAAAAACACCCAAGTCTTTCACATTAAAAGCACATCTTTATCTTTTTATGGTTGCAGCATGGTTTTCATGTAGCTTGCGTAGTTTGGGTCGGCATGTCTACTCTATTATTTGCAAGGCCATTGTGTATTCCACGTGAAGCTTTTGTCTGGTTTACTCCTGAGACATAAATGTGTTACTTTCTCTGCTGTAATTGCACTGCAGAAATGGCCAAACAGACTCAATTAGGTGCTGGGCAGGTGGCATGTTGTTGGTCTGTCCGAGTTTTTTTAAATACTTCTAAGCAGTGGGTGCTGTGTGTTGAAATAAGGCTGATCACAGCAATGACTCTAAAAAGACATAAAAAAGACAAAGCTTAGCAGGACTTTGTCCTAAAAAAAAGAAGATCTGAGTTTAAACAATGTCTCAACTGACATCTGTTGTAATTAAATGCTATAAACATTTTCTGGTAGACTTTAAAATCTAAAATTGGAAAGAGAGGCTAAATGAGAGTGCAGGAAAAAAGACCAATTAATCACATTAACTGACATTTTGGGTAACATTTTGGACATGTGGAATTTTTTTGTAGATTTCTGCTTTTTAAAGAATTATTTAAAAAATAAATAAATAAATAAATACGAACTATTTTTATAATGTAGGTTTTACTGCAGATTGCGCTTGAAGCAAGGTATTTGACTATTGATTAAAATTACTCTTTACCTCCATTTCAATAAGGAGAGATCTTAGGAATGCAAATAATTAAGATTTCTTTATGATACAAAAACATTTATGAAGTAGTGCATAGTCTTTTGGCCGTTAGGCTCTGGGTAGATGATGTCTTTATCCTGATGGGATAAGATTGGACCATGGATAGATAAACCCCAGAGCCTAGACGCTGATGGCAGTTAGAGGTAGAAGAGGACCAGCAGAACCGTCTACAACAGAGATGGTCAACTTCAGGCCTCGGGGGTCGGTGTGTCTTAATGATTTCCAGAAATCCAAGCCCTACTCATGACTTATTACCCGTTTCTGGTGTGTCCAGCCAATTGGAACATGCCAGAGCAGGGTATGTTGGAAAACATGCAGGAGTGCGGCCCCCCAAGGCCTGAATTCCTGGTCTAGAATGTAGAGAAATAAACGTCCTTGAAGTTAAAAGCAGAAATATAATTGTGATTGGCTGAGAAACAATTAGCTATTGGTTTAGAGTGAAGGCTTAATTAATGAGTGGAGTGTGAGTGAGTGACCGGAGATCCCCACTTACCTAGAAGTGAGGTAGATCTTCCTCATTAAAATTCTGCCAAAGCTTTACTTGTGCAATGAAATATACTTTCAAAAATGGCTAAAACATCATTGTCGAAAAACCTTAGAAAAGTATAGATGCAGTGTACCGATTGATTTGTAAGTTAACTTTTTAAAACAAAATATACGTATGCACCCTAAGTATGAACCGTTTTCTTGCTACGGATACGTTTTGACTAAAAATTCTTGCAAAACCCAATAATATGTTGCACCTAAATGACCTCTGTTTCTTTCATCATCTTGCTTCAAGTTCTCATTTCTTGTCTGCACTCAATTTGTCCAGAATTGCTGCTTCAATTTTTGCTCCTGGAAAAAAAAATCAATACAAATATTTCTGTTGTCCAAACATTACGTTATGGTACCTTCCGCCAGCTCAGCAATATGTCAGACTGATTTCATTTAGAAAGTAAAAGCCCGCAGAATCAGATGTGAACAAATCCTACAATTTATTTCGTGACACTTCTGTGAAATATGTCCATCCTGCATGTTTTGTACATGCTGGGGATCATTTTAGGTTTATTAAGTAGGACTTTTGCTGTTTTTGTGCACACTTTGAAATGTAAAATGAGAAAGAAAGCACTTCAAGCAAAGACTGAGAACAAAAAGAAAGTTTAGGGCTTTGGTGCAGTTTGAGGAAGTGAGATTTTTTTGGAACCGTTTCCTGACTCCCTCTGGTGTTTCTGTGACACTCAGTGAGACTGGCAGAACATGATGTGCAAAGTGCCCAGTCATTAGCTTATTGGACAGCCTGTTCAACGCAACTTTGTGTAAAAGTGGAAACGATTTGTCAGAAACGTCCTAATAGTGAAGATCTCAAACACCCATTTAAAATGCAAAAGAGGGTGTATTTGAGAAATAAAAACATGATTTCCGCTTTACTCACATTAACCGATTCATACAGAAACTTGAATTGTGTCAGCTGTTTCTGCTAACAAGCCAGACTATGTCATAATTTTGTAGATTTAAATCTTTATATCCTGTACAATAATGTTTCTGTCCCACTGGGTCAGAGATATAGTATGATGAGTTTGATTCACAGTCTTTCTAAATTATTTTACTTCAAAATGTCTTGTGTTTATTTAATGTTGTGTAAGCAGCTTGCACAATCACCACTAACATGTCTGCTGTTACTCAGCTGATTCAGCAATATAGGATTGCAGTTTGTTAGTCTTCAAAGACACAATATGTTTAGTTTTTTGATAACCAAAATGTAAATATCTTTTTAGAGGGTATGTTGTATGGGGTGTAACCCTTGTGCTATCCTAGGCACTTTACCATTGGGAGTTGGGTCATCTAGACCCACTAGACAGTGCGCTGAACCTTTTTTCTTCAATGTTTTGTGAACCTCACTGGTGTCCATGGATTACATGAAATCTTTCCACCTTTATACACCTTTGTCATGGTAGGGATACCATGTCAATGTAAGGGTTAATACAAGGGTAATACAAGGGTTAATATGACCTAAAGCTTCGCACCCATATCGGTGCTGGAGGTTTTGGGTTTTCCAGTCCCGTGAGGGGCCGTAGAGCGTAGCGTCTGCATGTTAAGGGGAGTGCAGGTGTGTTTAGCAGTTCCCTTCTGGCCCTTAGAACGTACCATTGTCGTGCATGGAAAGTACATCGTGAAGTGTTGGTAAGGATAATGGAACTTGCAAGCACTTAAGATGCATGGGTTGTGCTGTTGTACATTGCCCTTATAGCGCAATTGGACACTTGTTAGTGAGGTGTGCATGCTGGCTTCTTACTGACTCTGTGAATGCTGCACGCATGAGGTGTGCAGGTACATAAGAGCCTATAGGATGCCCACAGAAACAATGCTCTGATTATTAAATTCCTCATTTTCAACAGCCAGGCTGCGTGCAACGATTGTGTACTTATACCTTCGACAGTACTAACAGGCCCCTTGCACAGTGTGCAGGTTAAGGAGGGTGGAAAAAATAAACATTTTGTACAGCACGTCTGCATCTCATCTACTTCCCCCTTATTTACTGTTGCATGCTTAGAGTATTCGCTACAACCTTCTTTCCACAGCATGCACGTAGAAGAATTTGCTTGAACATTTTTGCTCTATGTCCCGTACAGGTTTGTCCAGCCAGCATCTACTTGTAAGGGCAGTTTTGACTAAGGCTTAAGCTGTCTAAGCTATCTATGGAAGACGGAGGGCAAAGCTTGTTGCATTCAATAAAAAAATAAAAAAAAGTTTGATCTTCGTTCTACTTTTTTCATGTATTAAAAAAAGGTATTTTTTATTCAATTTTTCCCCACATTTTTCGTTCTAGTATTTATAAGAACTACAAAATAAAGAACTTCTAACAGCCTTGATGTTTATTCATGTGAAGCTGCAGAGGCAGGCAGGGACCGTCAACAAAGTACACCAGCACATCCCAGACACACCGGATCAATTTCTCAATAACCAAAGTTCTCTTTTTGTTTAAATAAATGCCACAGAAATCTATAAGATCCTTACTCTTTGTCTCAGACTGAACTAGAGTGTTTATGTAATGCAAGTTGTAGACGTGTCCTTATTGTCTCGCTTTAGCTAAAAATAATTAGCTTGAAAAACAAAAAATGTTGAACAACTGCTAACAAAAAAAAAAAATCTTCAAAAATGACAAAAAGAGGAATTTATTTTAAAAAATCTAGAAAAACATACAACAATGCAGACCGTGACCATCCAGGTCATACATGAACTTTGCTGTTTTGAAGCCCAATATTGTCGTCAAATCAAAATCTAATACTTCCCCAAAGTTTTGTTCTGTAACATTTGTAGATAAAGTAGGTAAGAAGAACAAAACAGACTGGCGATATCGTGAAGATCACATAAACAAAACGGATCATGTCAATGACACGGACACAAGTTAGAACCAAACCTGTTTGGAGTTCTTGGCTTTTGTAGTTCTTAAAAGTGTAAAATAAAAACAAAATAGCAATGTCTGATATTATTTTTCAGCTTACTTTCTTGAGATAATTTACGTTGTCATCTTGAGAAAATAACTTTTGTTTTGCATGACACAATTCCTCATTCTGAGATCAGTAGAAAACCACAACAGCTAAATGTTGGTGTAAACCCAATTGGCCAACATAATTGAAGAACTTATTGTGCGTTACTGGTCTTGCAGCTGTTTCAGTTGATGCAGACACGCCACCAACACCTCACTGGCCTCCCGCAACTGTGAAAAAGCCCTTCATTTTAACCGTAATGTGTGAAGATATGGCCACTCGTGTATCTGGAAAGATCATCAATGGTGACAGTCGTCACCCTCCAACATTATTTATTGATTTAGCTGTATAACTCAGGCGGAAAATGGGGAAATGTTTTCGGTTAAAGACAAGTTTTCTTATGAGACTTATTAAGTTGTTACATCCAGAAACAGTGTTGAAAATACAGTAATCATGATCTTTTCTTGTCTTCTGTTTGCCTCTGTTTTTTAGTCATTTTTATTCTGTTTTTCCTAATATTTCTTCTGGCTTTGTTATCTTGTCTTTTCAAGACTAGCTTTACATTAGCTTTCCAGTCCTCATTTCCCTGCATGCACTTTGATCACTCCACATCAGTGAGGCTGTTGATGTGAACGAAAACCGGTCCAAGCAACAAAGTCTGCCTTGTTCTGTATATTTTATGTCTGCCAAGAATTTCTAAATGTTTAACTTGACTTCCTATTTCCGACATAATCTCCTGTTGTCATTTTTTTTTTTTTTACCTTCCACCACCTCCCCTCCTGTTCTCTGATCTCCTGAGAGTTTCTGCTGCATTTCCATGTTCCCTCTCTTCTCCTCCTTCTCCTTTGTTGTGAGTGTGTTTCTCCCCGTCTGTCGGTGCATCTTTGCTCCTCTCTGGAGGGGTGAAACATTTTGAAGTTGCAGCAGAAGAGAAACGTCTTCAGCCTTAAGACACTTTATTCTGCTTCCTGACACTTACAGCGAAGCCATGCGATTGTCTTGAACAATGCTCCATTAGCCTCACAAGAGACTTTAACATGAGGCAGTTATGCCTGACCACAAGCTGTCTTGTCGTTGTGATTTTTAACCGATTCTGATTGGTTCTAGACATGACAACAAGCTATTGATACATAAACAAAGCTGATAATTACTGAAAGAGGTCATTTTTTGGTTCTTCGGATGCTGCGTCATTGGTATAGTCACAATCAAGTTGTGATGCTTAAAAAAGGATTTTTAAGAAGATATATTGCATACATGCTGCACAAGTATAATATATTAAGAAAAAAACATCGAGTGGTAAAAGTGGGTTTATGTTTTCAAAAAATCAGTTTTCGGTTCCATCAGTTAATTTGTCTAATGCAACATACACACTGGGCATGTGATGTTGCATTCTTGAAGGCACTTTTATCAGATGGTGTTCATACTTAACTGTCGCTACCCGATATTAGCATCAAAGCAGTCCGAATCTTGCTTCAGGCTTTTTCTTTCACAGTTCCATTCGTATATATGAAAAACTTTGTGTCATGTAATTCCGGCTGGATACAAACTGCTTTTATCAATTTATCCTTCATGATCAATCAACGATTGGTACCTCGATGTTTTGAAAAGGGCGCTGCACATCTGAGGTCCTGATTGGTCAAAGTTCAACTGGTTCAACTGTCAATGGGTGTTCAATGGCAGCACGTTTTGTACATAGACCTTAAAAACGGACTTAAAAATGCACATACACTTTTTCTTGAATATGGTCGCTTGAACACGCATTTTTCGCGCTGTTGTGAACATTGCATAAGTATTGCATTTGTTTTATATGTGTACAAAAAATTGCATGGATTCATTGCATTCTTACTTGCAAAATTAATAAGAACCTAACAATAAATGATCAGTTTTCAAAATTTGATCATTCCTTCTTTTTTTGTGGCAGCAGTGTAATTCTCATGAGAACCTGGAATTTTTTACAGTGCACGTTTCTAAAAAAATAGCATGCCTCTGTGTTACATATTTTGCGATTACTTATTCTGTTTGTATAATTTTGCAGAGTTCAGAGAAACATCAGCATTGATATCAAAAGCCTGCAGGCTGAAATTGAAAAATTCAGGAATTTATTCAATGAGACATGGTTTAGCCATAAACACAGACTTTGCTTAAGAGATTTGGCAATAAGAGGTTTTTATTGACATGCTTTTCCATCTTTTCGTTCTAACATTGTATTATTTTGCTTTGTCTTTCAAAATGACTATGATTGCTTTAGAGAAATACAACCTAAACAGTGCTTTTAAGCCCAACAGCAGATTGTTCTGTCAGTCTGGCCTCTTGGTGCTAACTTGAAGAAGTCAATAGATGCTTATCACACAGCTCAAGTGACTTTTTCTCTGATCGATGTCCCAAACGGTGTGGGCCACTTATTGGTTGGTCTTTTCCTTATTTCCCCCCACAAGAGATTTCCCAGCATTACTGTGGAGGTTTATTCACTCAGCTCTTTCCTCTGTGCTTAGCCAGTGGCGGGAACAGCATGTTCTGTTGATGACAGAGCAGCTGACACAGACGTGCAAACAGTTTGCAGTTTGTTACCCAAACCAAGACTTCCACTCCTACTGTTCATAAAATTTTAACAGCAATTTTAGAAATTGTGATTTCATTTTGATTATTTTTCTAACCAGCTGCAGGATTTTCCATATTTGACAAACCAAGATATTAGCTGTTACAAAGCAGCAGAGAATCATTGTAATGGTAAATCCTTTTGCAAGAAGACCCTGGTTCAACTCCAAGCTGGGTACTTTCTGTATGGAGTTTGCATGTTCTACCCATGCATGTGTGGGTTTTCTCCGGGCACGCTGGCTTTCTCCCACGGTTCATTAACATGCTTGGTGAATCTAAACTGTTCCTCAGGTGTGAGTGTCAGTGTGTGGCCCCGTGGTAGACATGCGAACCGTTCAGGTGTACTCTGTCTTTGACTGACTAGACTTGGGCAGGTCCCCTAAACTGGAATTTTCAAGAATAGAAAAGGAACGCTTGTCTTTATTTCTGGTTTGACAAAAATGCTAGAAGATCACTGTGGAGACACAGAGACAATTTTGGAAGGGTGGGAAATGAAAACAGCAGAGGGGATGGCCATTACAAATAAAATGATCAGAAATATGTATTTGAAATTGTTTTATTGTTGAAGCAAATAACTTGAGGGGGTCAAGATTTCATTTAAAAATAATGCTTTTGTTATTTTTGCAAGGCTTAAAGAAGCTTCTATTGGTGATTTCTTAGTCTTTGTCAATGATGACACTAACATTAACCCATGGGTAGCTCCGCCCCTGATAGAAATAGTGAGTACACTGGAGTCATGAGCCAACTTGCTCCTAGCAGTTTCTCACAGTCTAAAGAAATGGGAGGATTGCACAAGAAAAAGTGTTTGGCAACCATTTTTGCCAGTAGCTGGATTCCAAATATTCAAATTATGGTTTGTTATCAAGCAGTGAAAAGTAGAAGGACATGTGTTATTGGATTTTGTACAAAGGATAGGCATACCTGTGGTGATGAACACATATTTCCAGGAAATGGGGTGATCAAACAGAGAAGGCAGACCACGATTTAAATGAAGATGCAGTTGAAAAGACGTGGAGATTCCAACTGAGTGCAGGTATCATCAGATGACTGACTGTAGTTTGTACATCAAGAAGAAGAAAGCAAAGATAGAGCCAAGAGGCAGAATTTTACACATATTCAGCAACGAGCAGAGTCAGACTCTGACTCTTAGATATCAAATCTAACTCGAAACTGTCAGGAAGACTGGCAACAAGGAGATAAACCCATCTTTGCATTTAAAAAAAAATCGTGAATGACAAGAGTGGAGGAAAGTCTAGAAGAGAGAAGTTAGCAAAGAAATTAGGGGTAGACAGGAGTGCTTGGTGGCTAAGCTTGAGGCACTAAGAGAGGAGATAGAAGGAATAGAGGAGGTGATGAAATGAGGAAGATGACAGCGAAGAAAATGGCCTAAATATAATGAAACAGAAAGTTGGCAGGGAGGAGAAAGTGATTGGAGTAAACAGGAAGGAGTTTGCTGTCGTGGCCAGCAGCTTACAAATGAAGTAGTATAGGTTTGAACACCTTATTAGGACTCTTTATCTGTCTTCTAAATGCTGCGAAAGATATCCCCTAATGGGGTCTGGCCATGAGGCCGGTGGCTGCCAGCGGGAGACAGCAAGAGCCAGCATTATGCCCAATTACCTAAACAGACAGGAGCAAAACGGAATTGTTCACCAGCAGGAAAATCCTGATACTAAACCTTGACTGTGGAAAAACAAAATGAAACTTTGGAAAGATGGTAAGAGACGGGCACACTGAGGCATGACATGATGGTCTGGCTGAAAGCAATTGAAAAACGAGTAACTAAAGGGTAGGTTAATAGAAAGGGGTGGTAATTAAATAAAACCAGGTGTGAACAGTTGACAGGGAGCAGGAAAAAGGAGTTACAGGCTGACAGAGACCGTGTCACACAGCCACTTCGTACATTTTGTGCATATTGCACGGATGAAAGTTGAAAATTCAAAATCAACGTAGAATGCAAACCGTACATGATTGTTGTGCTGTTCATTTGCAAATTATTAGTGATTTTAGCATCAATTTCATAATTTTAATGTGATACGTGCGTCATATACGCGTTAGAAAAGTTATACATTGCTGGTAAATGCGTGAAAAGTCTGTTAGACATACGTGGAACGGCTGTAGACGGACAAAAATGTGTATATTGATCCTACAAAAATCATGCACCATTGCACAAGATTTACATCATATTTGCGCATAAACTACATAAAATATGCATTAAGATCGTAATTCTCAAGCAACCCAAAATTTTGAACAGCCAAAAACAGAATTCACGTAACGATCCGTTGACCGAAACCCTCGACAGACTCGAGTAAAAATGCTCCCCTTAATTCTGTCAGAAAAAAACAATGGTTAAAAAAAAAGGTTACTGCTGAGTTAAGGAGGGCACATGGGCAGATGGTGTAATGAAAGGGTAAAATCTTGGCAGGCAATCAACCGTGGCGACCCCTGTAGGTAATCTCCCTGAATTGCAGGAATGCATGGGCATTTAGTCGGGGGGTGATTCATCTAAATAGCTGCCACCGGACAAGAACAACACCATCTGCTCCTCTGCCTGAAGATGAGCTTTGAGGATGTCAGAGATGTTATAGGTTTTCCCTGAAGGCATATTTTGGCACGCTGTCCAGCAAATTATAATGGATGGATAAAATGGCATGGCTAATGCCAGTTCTGGCTGATGCTGGCTTTGTGAGTCAGTGTTGGCTTTAAATAAAGCTTGGGGCTTAAGCCCCCATGACTGCTGAATTTCACCTACGGGAAATGGCTGAAAATCACAAATACGTTGTGATTGTCAGCCAATTTCATCTCCATTCAAAGGGTGTGGCTGTACTCATTTGTCTCTTGGATAGTTATCTCTACCATGAAGGCTTCATAAATTAGCTTTAATTAACAGGGGGTGAAATCTGTGAGAAGGGAAGCGGTTAATGTCCTCAGTAGATAGGTCCTGTTGAGTGCAATCTCTGTTAAGACACATGGCAAGTGTTGCATGTACAAGAAAATATTTGTGCTTTCTTTTTAAGGGAAATCAAATCTTTCCCAATTCCTACATTTTTTTTGACATGAGACCATGAGATGCACATTTTTTTAAGTTGAGAGGAGCAAGCGTTAGTAGGGGCGTTCGATACCGTAAATTGAGTATCGATCCAATATCAACTAATAACAGGGCCAGTATCGCCAATATAGATATCAATACTTTTTTCTTGAAAATTTTCATTGTGGAATAATTTCGGAAAAAAAAATTCTTCAATATGTTGTATAATAAAACTTGAGAAAGACTTTAAGAAAAACAGAATTTTCATTGGAGTGAGTCTTTAAGTACACCAGAGGATTGTGTACAGTAAGTACAGCAGTCTACTGCATGGACCATATACGTGTAGTGTAAGAAGTATAGTTACTGGATAATTCTTTAGACTAAATTAGAACATTTTACGTTTATATTCGGTGTGTACTATTTAAAACGTAATCTTCAAGTATAATGCCTCACTTTTAGCATAAACTAAGTATACTTGTTATAGGCATAAATTGCGTAAATCACCTTCTTTAGCTTCTCAATCTTGACCTGTATCAAACCAACAATTACCTTTTGAAAGGAAACTTTCCCGCTACTATTTTAAAAGGTTTCATGCAATGCCAGTGTTGCCAATTGAGCACCTTTGCTCTTAAGTTTTCAGAACCCTCAATTTAAAGGCTCAGACATGGGTCTGCAACCTGAGGCTCCAGAGACACATGCTGCTCTTTTATCCCTTCTTTGTGGCTTTAAAGATCTTTGAAGAAAAATGCTAACAATCAGAATACAAAATAGGTGGATTACTTAAGTTTTGTCATCTATGTTTAGATCTTTAACAAGCACACTGATGGTAAAAGCTTTCATCTACTCTCAGAGTGGTGTATTATTAGAATACGTTTAAAACACACATTCCTATTTTGTGCTGCACAAGCGTATTGAAAAATGGAATTGCCATATAATTTTAACTGCAAGTAAATCTGCTGCAGCAGGAGGAAAATACAGGATGTATTTTATTTTGAAAGGAACACATATACGCTACAAAAGTTTAAATTGTTACATGTAGATAGTATACCACTGTTATAATTCAATTATTGGAAATATTTAAAAGCTAAATTTCAGAAGTGAATGGACACAAAATCATACATGAAAGGAATTTTTAAGAACCTTAAAGTGGGACTCTGTGGCTCTCGCTGGGTGTTGGTCAGTAAGAAACTGGTCCAAATGGCTTTTTCCGCATTAAAAGGTTGCACACCCCTGGACGAAGACTACTTGACAACCTTTTTGTTGTTAATTTTGAACTCAAGTGGGAAACTTTTATTTTCTTTAGTCGTTGTAACACGCAGCGAGTACTGCTGTGGATCTCTCCCACATTCCAAATCACTGAGACATTGGAAGCACGGTGAGAGCATTTCAACAGATTTTTTTCTTATATATTATAAATATTTATATATATATATATATATATAAAGGAAAGTTGTATTTCACCACAAAATTTGACTTAGAAATAAAAAGGAAAAAAAGAAATGCCCAACTACTTAAAAAGATCTAGGTACTTAGGCTAAGTGCCAGACGGTGCTTTTGTGTTTCATGTGAGCTCCCTTTACTTTATGATCTTTGTAAAAGTGAGCAAACAACAAATCCTTTGAGCTGACAACAAGCAAAGACAACTTTATGGAGACTAACACTAACCCCTTTATAGTGCACATGCACTCATGGAGAACATAAATGTTTGCTCATCTTCAAAGAAAGCCTCTGTTTTCCCAGCCGCATCCTCTCCTTCTAAATTAGACCTAATCTAATCCTAAAAAGTAAGCTTGTGTCAGCTTAACATTTGATTTTTACCTTATTGCATTTTTAATATGACAATTTTTCCATCTTCAGATACGAGTTGACAGTTTGGGTAGTATTTGTTGCATCAAATGTTTCGTTTCTTATCATCATCCACAGGTTTTCCGTTTCGCTGCCAATCTTTGGGAAACAATAACTTTCCTTTGATGCATGAGCACGATGATTGATCAAAGCCTTTGGATTGTAGAGTGGCTCTACTGAGACAAAACCTAAAAATGAATATTAAATATCAAGCATTAGATTGGGAAGGCATTTCACCATAGGGATGTAATGGAGGTAAGTGTCAATACGGAAAACATTCTTTCATTTCAAGTTTACTCCTGTTGGGAAGAGCACACATGAGTAACATCAAACGCGCTCAGCTGTTTTTTAGATGCGGGTGCGTGGGTGTACCATGTGTGTGTGTTTCTTGAACTGACCTTAAATGCTTTTGTTTCTTTTTAAAAATTAAGACAAAGGTCCAAAAAAACCAGGTGAATCCCAAACACACTTTTTTTTATTTCATGCCCAGAAGATTAGGACCCATAGATGTTTTTGTGCCTCTTTAGTTACACGTGGAAGAAGAATGGAGGTTAATGAATCCGACTAACCTGCATTTTGTGTGTTCCTGGCTCCTCTTCTCTTTTCACAGCTGGGTGCTTGGTGAAGCATGGTGGTGAAGATGGTAAAAGTGCGCTTAATGGGGCCACAGTCATGGGGCCAGGTCAGATGGATGAATCTAACAGGAGTAGGAGTTCTTTATCTCCTGCTGCTGTCAACCTGTGTCGGCCAGGAAGCTGAAGGTAAAAGGAGCATTTCTTTCTTTTCCCTCTTGGTTTTTTAGCCAATCTTTTCTCATTTTAAAATCCACTTTCAGCTATTTGTCTTTTGACTTCTTTTTTTTAAGTTGCACAAAGAATGCATTCTTTATCTACGGGATCTGTTTATTAAAAACTACTTAAAAGGATTTCTAATTCTGATTTAAAATGTATTTGTGATAGTAAGATGGCAACGTTGGAAACCTTCAACACTTAAATAGCAATTCAGGTGGATTTCTCACTGGCTGTGTTTCCACAACACGTGCACAAAATTTTAGTGAAATTCAAGAAATGTTGAAAAGAAAAACACAATTTCCCAATTACACTGTTTCCATTAAATGATAACTATGTGAATAAACACAAACTAGGGCTGCACAATATGAGGAAAACTCACGATATTAGAGATTAATATTGCGATAACGATATAATTTGCGGTATATAAACAAATAGCAAAATAACCAAAAACATCATTCCCATTTCACTGCAACAGTTTAAAAATTATACTCCAAATGACCCTCGTCGACATAGGAGACGAACATCTAACATAGTAGGCGTCCATCCGAATGGTCAAATGCATAAAGGGATTTGTTTGATTCCTCAAGCTGTCATAAGATTGTTTTAACACATTTAAGGTTCACGATTTATTGCGATTTTCGTCGCAATAAATCGGCGTCGGCGTCCTAATCAGGTCATGAAGCGGCGAGCTCCTTACACGTGGGAGCGACTATGGATGAAGCCATTTTGGCAAATCATGGTGGAGCTGTGGATCCAATAATTCCGCATGACACGCTCAGCTTTTGATGATCTGTGTGATGCTGTGGGCCTATCGTGGCGCCCTTTGTGCAGTGCCTAAGGCAGCCAGTACCTACCAAGGAGAGCATAGCCATACGGTTGTTGATCATGTGACTCATTTATTTAAAAAAATTGTTTCTATCTCAGTTTTGCCAAATATGTTCATTTCGATCCCCCTCAAAAGGCCACCTCTTCCAAGTGCAAAACCTTTTTTCGATAAATGCGAGTTTTCTTTTAATTGCTATGTTTCCTTTAGGTTAATTTATTATTGCAAATTCAACTTGCCCAATTTCATAGTCAGTGTAAACAAACAAACAAGATCAATATAAATAGTTGTTTTTATCATAAATAAAACATCAATAGAAAAAAAGCTTTTTTTTCTAAATTTGAAATTGTTTATCATTTTTAAATTTAAAGTGCTTCAAAGGTTTCACCAAAAATGCTCTTTTGTTTTTGTACATGGCTTAATGTAGTCTATTCAAATTCTCCAGAGTCACATCATGAATTCGAGTTGCATTAAAAAAAAAAAAAGTTTTAGGAATTATCCAAGGATCTCTTAGTTGCCTCGACTTTTTCATGTAACCCCAGACCGGCTTGATGTATTTGACATGAAGCCTCGGTAGGGGCCCTCGCCATCTGCTGTAGGACTCTTTGTCGTGTCTGCAGAGAGATCTTTACGACTCCAGCTGGTTGTTTGGGCCTGTTGTCACGCTGCACAATGACTCTGGGACTGATCAGACACCTCCCTGATGGCAGTGCATAATGAATGAACGTCTAGAAGTTCCCTAACTTTGTAGCACCAAACTATCCCCAATTCTAGCTTTGCATGCCTACTAATGTTATAGCTGTAGACAATCAGTCTTGTGTTGTGGCGAATCAGAGTTCTGCCAGCTTAGCCAAGTGCTGGCACAGCCTCACTGGAGCACATTACAGGCTAAATGTCTGTAATGAGAGAATGGGATTCACTTTAAAGGAACGGCTTCATTTTCTCATTGTATAATGGCACTTTAAGAAGCCATTATGACATGCATTTTAAATATCATTTATGATAGATTAGAGTCGGCTGCTCTATTAGCCAATGTAGGCAAATGGTTAATCAGCCCAAACTACACTTTATTGTTATTTGTTTTATATACATGGGGTAGGGGGCGTATGAAGTCTTGGGTGTCGAGACAACTAGAAATGAAAAAAACAAAAAAAAAGTTATTTGCTGTTTATGTTTTATTGTACTAAGGACAAATAGAAGTTAAATGAAAACAACATCAAGTTATCAGTGATAGGTGATTATAGCACAATACTCTATTGACATTCTGCTCCATTCATTAAATAATAATATTCCATTTAACGTGTGGTCTTTGAGATTTATCTGTTTGGCATTTAGATAAAGGCAGCCGCAGCCAAAGGTGACCACGTGGCTGTTTTTCTTTTCTTGCAAAGCTACAAGAGAACTAGGCACTTTTTTCAAAGAGTGGACATGTGAGTTTGATAGATCATTTTGTTTTGGACTGTATTCTGAAAAATGTTCTTTTTGTATTAGGAAACCCATAAAACTATTGATAAACCAGAAACAAAGAGTTTTTGTCATTCCTCACATGTAAAAAGTATCAGTTTCTTTATTTTTATATCTATTTTTATGTCTTTTAAAGCAGTTTTTATTCTCCTGTGTGTTTTAATGAGCTCAGGTCTCAGGGGAAGCAGCGGATTTAAGCCGTTTAGACTCCCACACAACATAGATGAGGTTTAATTGCCTCTGCCCCTAAAAAGTCTTTATTTACATTTTCTAGTTGTCCCAGGTGAGAGGAGTAACTTTATAGTTTAATGAGCCTCAGTCACAGGATGGGAAACCACACAATGAGGAAAATGAGCCCTGAAAGTTTGAATGCTGCGAAGCAGTTTGCTACTGTTTGTTGTTGCCTCTGATTGAGATCATCATGTTTTGTTTCTGCTCATTGATATAATCATCTTGCCTTGCAATTTGTAGCTTACCTTTGTAATTGAATATAAATGCAACTTTCTGCCTGGGATTAGTTCAGAACAAGAAACAAGGGAATCAGAATTTATTATGCACAGCTGACTGAGTGTCTTTATGAAATGCAAGATTTTGGAAATTTGGTGAATAGAGCAGATAAAGGAATAAGCATTACAAAAAGGAATGATATAGGAAGGTATATTTTTGTGTCAAAAAAAAGTGCATGAAACAATTTTATAATCTTTTCTTGTTGAGCTCTGGGTCGGTGACGCCTTGCATGATTGGGATGAAGTCACACCGTAGATGTATAATCCCAAGAGCCTAGATGTTAATGGTGGTTAGAGGTGAGCCTATTCCAAAGAGGAGGAGGGTCACCATCTAGAAATTCAGAGAGGGACAACCATTCATGACTTTAAAGGGAAAAATATGGTTGTCATTGGCTGAAAATAACGGCGAGCTATTTTCTCAAAGTGAAGGCTTAATTGACAATATGGATTTCTCGGGGATTTGGAAATTGAGAAAGCCACGAATATGGAGATAAATGAAATTATGAATAAAAAAGGAAATATGGGTGAACAAAATTTCAGCGCTAAAAGTTTCCTAAATGTTTCCAGTTCACAAACTGCCAGTATTAAATGTTGCCTCCATTTTCCCTTTCACCAAAAGCAAATTTCCAGCTAGATTCTGGGATGTTTTTGTTGTAATCAAAATGAAATAACATCTGGGAAAAAATAGCTGGTTTCAAATGACAAAGAAGTCCGTTCATGTGAAAAAGAAAACCTGCTTTGTACTGTAACTTTAAAGCTGACTGTGCTGCCAAGGTCAGACAGCATAGATGTCTGCTCCTTACTCACCCATTTGCCGTCTTACTACAGCTCCCCTGTCACAGCATCCGAGAGAAATCAGTGGAAATCACCTCATGAAAAAGGATTCTGCTTGAGGTTGAACTGTGGCACCAGGCAGATTTCTCTGATGGCAGAGAGCCAACATGTAAGAGATGGCTGTCACCGGCTGCCTCTGGAGGTGACATGATGCAGACAGTCTGTGACAGCAGAACCAGCTCTGGAAGACTCTGGTTTTTAAACCAGACCAAGCGGAACTGCAGCGATGACAGCCATCATTCCCATTAGTAACATTGTCCAGAAGCTCTTACACTTATTAGAACTTTATTCTTTTACCTAGGATCTCTTGCTTGACATAACGCATCATTTAAATGCATTTGGCTTGAAGGACATAAGCCTTTATTTGAAGAGTGTTCTTGTGAAGTGTGCACTCAGTTTATGGGAAAACGAAAGCCACTCCAGAAATAGGACATTTAATGCTACATTATTCTGTAATGCTCCCAGATAATCCTCACTCGCTGCAATAATAAGTAATCTTGAACAAATGTTAAGTGTTAACATTTTGAATACAATTGAACTTTATATAATGACATATCTGCTCTAAAAGACACACGCCAGTGAAAATTGTGTTTTTAACATGTTTTTGCATCATTTTTCTCATAATGGAGGACAAATATAAAGAAAATTAAGCTTATAATTGTGTTTCTGGGTACCGGTATTTCTGATGAACTACTGCCGCTCTGCTGAAACTGTGTCCTAGAAAACGATATAGTTCTTTTTTGATTTTGCCTAAAAACAGCAGAATCTTAATCAAAGGACCACTGGGAATGCTTTTAAAATAGACCAAAAGATAATCGGAGTGGGACGCCGAACTGCTGCTTTTCAAATGGTTCCGGTCCTTAAACACTACTTGAAGGAAGAGAGGTGGGTTGCTCTGCACCAACCCACAGATAAGAGATACATTTCTAATAAACAAATTCCAGTCTACAGAAACTATGTCCTAGAAGATGACACACGTTTTTTGATTTGGTCTAAAAGACAATTTTGAATGTTGCAAAAATAGATCAAAAGATCATCGAAATCAGAAAATCTGTTCTCATTAAATTAACCTCTAAATGGATGAAAGCGAGTGTCTGTTTGTCCTATATTCCTTTATCCATCACACCTTGGTGTCAATACCATCCTCTACAAAAAAAACTCAATACGATTTTTCTCAGTCACCATCCAACCCATATCCGCCTTTCCCTCTTAATCATTGCCATCCACAAGGATTCTCATCCCCCTCTTTGGGCAGCGAGTGTGGAACCGTTCGGGTGTTTTCAGAGGCGCTTTTGCATTTCCAACCATGTGTCTGCAAAACAAGTGCTGTCTGATTACAACAACTACAGCTGTCAGCTGTGTTCAGCCGTGCTCTGGTGGGGAACAAACCTGCCGAGACGGAGACGTAAAACAAAGACGCGGGAAAGTCGGGATAACTGATAATCCAGAATGGTGACAAAGTGGAGATCGTAACTTGAGGGATTGTGTATCTCTGTATCCGTGAACGGTTCTGCAATACATTTTCTCCTGAGATATCAATTTCACACAAGGTCACACTGCCTCTCTTCCTCTGTACTGAACTTTTATTCATCTTCCCTCATCTAACTGTTCTTTTTCCCCCGTTTATCATAACATTCTCTTTTCTCCTTGGTCCTTCTGGTCTGTCATCTAATACAGATTTCTTTTCCAGTTTCTCGTCCACTCTTCTAAAAATGGTCTTCTCCTACAAACTTTGCCTCATTCGTCCGCCCTTCATCCTCTATGGATGAATGGAGCAGAGGAAAAGATGGATAGAGAGATAAATGGTTGATGGATGGATGGCTGGCTTGCTGGGTAGAGCATGGTAGACAGAGAGGAATTGGACCTAAGGGAGGTGTGCCGTGCACCTGCTGATGGAAGCTTAAAAAGGACACGACAGGATAACTTTTTGGAGGAAAACTCTCTCCTTCTCCAGGCTGCGTCTCGTATTATCTTTTATCAACTTGTCTTAAATTTCTCTTATCTGAACTTTTTAATGCTACACTTGAGAAGCACACAGCCAGGGAATTGTAAGCAATGGCCCAGAAAGCAGCAAAAGCTAGTTAGTTTGAATAAAATACATTTTAATAGAACCAATTACCTTCAAAGAGGTTTTCAGAATGATTTAAGACGGATCATAAAGGCTTAATGCACACAGGATTACATAAATTATTAGGCAATCACACTTATTGGTGTGAAGCTACAAGCATATGATCAGGTTGGTCTAAAAAGATCATCCTCTTTGTGCATTTGTAGGATTTGAGATGTTTTGAGAAAAGTTTTGAGAAAAGTTTTTCAACCTAATAAAATATTATGTTAAAGGGCCTAAATTATGCGCCTTTCAGAGTAAATTTTATGCATATATATTACAATATAGCTTTGGCACACTAAAGAAAAAATCTTTTAGAAAACAGGAAATATGACGACTCAATCTTTGTGGAACTGACTTGTGGGCGCCGCGCGTTTCATGATGTCAACCTAGAGCCGGTCAAGGCAGCATGTCTGTGTCCACAGAAACAAACTTTTGCAAAGATGAATGTGCATGTTGTGCATTTAAATTGAAAAGGCTGTGTCACACAGCCACTGCGTACATTTTGTGCATATTGCACGGATGAAAATTGAAATGTTCATGGAAAAAGTGAGAAACGTTGTGGTCTTTACATGAAATGTTCACAGATGTATGACAAATGAACCACGTTAAAACAAAGGAAGAAGTATGAATTAACCACGCAAAGAACATGCAAATCAATGTAGAACATGAACGCTGCGTGATTATTGTGCTGTTTATATGCCATTCATTATGTGATTCGTGTGTCAGCTTTGTCATCTTAACATATGTGCCCCGAATATGCAATTTAAAATTAGACATCGGTGGTACATGCGTGAAAAGTCCATTAGACATACTTGGAGCGGTCGTGGAAAACCACAAATTTGCGTATGCATCTCGAAAACATCACGCCAAAGATTTACCACTGACGGGGATCTGCATATATCGACGAATGACAAACTCAAGTAACATCTATGAATCACGCATGTATTACGAAAGACTGAAATTTCGTATGTGGAAAACGCGCAAAACGTACGTGGTGGCTGCATGACAAACATAGCCTTAAGCATTTGGCTTATCACTGCTAGCTCCGCGGAGAAAGTGTGTGTTAGTCTGGGGGCGGTGCTGACAATATAGACTCTTCCTGGAGGGGGCTGTTCCTCACCTTTCATGTGAGAAGCCACTCGTTTTGGTAAATTGGGAGGAGCTGGTGCTCGGAGCGCAGGTTTCTAAAGGAATGCTTAAAAATGCATGAATGGATCAAAATACCGGTTTGGGGTTGTTTTTCATGAGGAATAAACATTATAATAAACTTCAAATCTTTAAAAGTTGATTCTGTATGGTATAGGCCTTTTTAATATATCACCTGGTTTGGGCTTAACTTAGAATTTATTTGCTAACTTTGCCTCTGAGTTGCAGGTGGTATCATGCAGAGCAACCCCGCCCCCCTTCCCCTCCCAGTTTATGAAGGCTCGGAGCGGGGAACTTGTGGCCCAGCCATCATATTTTCAACAACACACATAAGCCCTTTTTTTAAACTTTAGACATTTGAGTTTAATTTTCCTAATATATGTCATTCAAAAAATGGCTCATTTTTAAAACACTATAAAAGACTATTTTTATAGGTGGATCTTTAAAGAAAAGATCACCCTTTGGGGAAAACATGACAGACTATGACTCCCGTCTGTGTTTCTATCTATTTGATGTTACCTCATCAGGTTTGAGGTCTGCCTTTCACAATCTGCACTTCAGGCAAGCTAAGCCAACCAAACACCTAACAGATGGTAAGAAGTAGAATGCAGTCGAGCACAACTTGCTAAAAAGAACACACATTTTTCACAATATGGCTTGATTAAAAAGAACTGATTAAAATAAAAAACGGAAAAGATGTTTAAGTGAAACAAATTTCTGGACGAAATCATTCCCTCTGCTATTCTTCTTATTAATCACTATTGTTAATTTGCTGCATTGTTCACATCTCACATAATATTGAGCAAGCTTGACTTTCCAATGAGAGAAGATTTTTGATTTTTAGAGGCAAACTCTTTTATTTTTTAAATATAAAAGTCACTTTTTTTCCCCAGTGGGATTTAAATATTTAATTAGTTTTATGACTTATCATCCTTCTCTATAGAGGCAATTTAAGAGAAAAAAACGGTCAAAAAAGTTTTCTTTTGTTCTAAACTCATTGATTTGTTTTGTTTCTTTCATGGCTAAACTCAAAATCAATGTTATTTGACCATAGATTGTAAATGTTCTTGAGTTGAGGTCAGAAAAATTGACATTCCAGAAAAGTTTACCAAAGTTGTTTTTATATGTTTTGGGGTAAATTTTAGAGTCACTGCAGCATTAAAGTTGACAGAAGGGCAAACATGTATTCCTCTTAATCTGTCAAATGCAACAAAACACATAGCATTGTGGGATATCTATTTGAATTGCCGTGTAGATTATCTTTTTTTAAACAGAATTCATTCCCTACCCATCTGAAAAAGGGGTTGTAAATCATACGGAGCCAATCTGAAAGCTCATGTCAGAAACGGAGCTATTACCGCAGCTACAAGAGGCCATGGTGGTAGTTTTGAAGAGATCAGGGAAGCGTGTGCAGTTTCTCACAGATTTTACCGTGGGTGGAGGGCACGTCTTCAGAGGAATCAGCGGCAGAAGCAAAGCAGAAGGCAAGTAGACAAAAATTAAGAAGCTTTGAATACAAAGATGGCTTGAATCAAAGCAGAAACAGCTGAGGGGATTACAAACTCAAGCCAGCTGTCACAGGACAGAGACCAGAGCAACACAAAGGACAAAACAGAATTATCGTGAGACATTTTGATGATATATTACAATCCTAATCAAATGAAGTTCTGTCAGTGTTAATCTGTTTTTGTGTAGCTATTTTAGATTTCATGTCTGGAAGATTTTTGAGTCATAATTCAAAGTAAAATACATTTTTCAATTGACATTTCGATACACAATCCACGCTTGGAATACGAATATATATTTTGCCATTTAGAATTCAGTATTGCTGCACGGTGGCGCAGTGGTTAGCACTCTTGGCTCATAGCAAGAAGGCCCCTGGTTCAAGTCCTGGCTGGGGGATGTGAACCAGAACATCAACGGGGGACCTTTCTGTGTGGAGTTAGCATGTTCTCCCCAGGCATGCGTGGGGTTTCTTCAGAGAGTACGGCTTCCTCCCACCGTCCAAGAGCATGCTTCATAGGTTAATTGGTCAATATGAATTGTCCCTATGTGTGAGAGTGTGTGTGTTGGTGTGTGATTGTGGACACTCTACCCTGCGACAGACTGGTGACCTGTCCAGGGTTTCCCCTACCTTCGGCCACAAGTGGCCGGGATAGGCTCCAGCAGCCCTGTGACCCCGAAAGGGAATAAACGGAAGAAGATGAATGAAAAAAAGAATTCAGTATCAATATTAACAACTCAATATGACAATTTTAATAAATAAAATAAAATAAAAACAACAAAATTGCAATTGTCATGGGATTGCCCCCCGTGGAAAGCATTTTCATTTCCACTGCATCAAGCTTTATGCGTCAAAATTCAAATTTGAAATGCAAACTGTCAGACTCTCATCACGGCGGGGCCTACCACCTTTATAAGTTCTCTAAATCCCGCCTCCAAATTCTTACTTAAGATCTGTCTATGGGACAGAGTGTAAATCCTAACACAGAGGATGGAAGTGCTCTCCTTCTGCCAGGTCCAAATACGTCTGTAGTAGGATGGACTCTGAATGGAGCTACTGCATTAAGGATAAAAAAAAGAGTTCTAATTTAAAACAGTCCTCAAAAAACAAAAAAACAATTTTTTTCCTGTGTATTCACATTATTCCAAATGCAACAATATCAGAATTTAGAGTTTGACACCTAAACATGCTCTGTAGCTTAACCTTAAAGACTTCATTCTCTCCTCATCTCCCTGCTGTTAACTGACTTATGAATGTATCCAGTGGACCTTGGCTTTGTGTGCACTCACAGACTGGCACACAGTCAGCATTGTCCAGGTGACCCGCTGAGTCAGAGCCCCAGCATGAATATTTTATGGTAACGTTAGCATCTGTGAGCGTGCGAATGGAGACGAGCTGGATGGTGTAAACCTCACAAAGTGGTGTGCGTGCACATTGTGTGTTTAGATGTGTGTCATGGAGACAGTTGCTAAGCTGACTGTGAAAACCGAAACAACAGGGCTCTCCGTCAGTGAGCTAAAGCCTGCTTAGACAGTGTGGTGTTTGGCTGCAGCATGGTCACTCCGCTGCCTATGCTGCCTGCAGATGGTCAGACTTGGATCAGCGAGTACAGCAGTGTTAAAACACCCCATGTTTAAATGCAGAGGATATTTGCTAAATGCAAACAATGTGAAACTGAGTTCACAGCCTGTGGTATTCTTTCAAATTAAAGTCATTCTTCATGAGCTTGTATGCTTACCCCAACACTCTTCCTAGAGTTTCATCACAAAGCTGTCATTACATTGATTCATGCACCTCCTAAAGGCCAAAGACACTTCTTCTGTTATCATTTTCTTTAACAAAAATGTATGAGAAGAAGCCTCCAATGGATATGGCAAAGAGACAAAAGAGAAAGTTCTAACTGCACTTTAACTGTGGTCCCCAAAGTTTCTCAGGCTACGGACCAGTTTAATTCCAGATCATCTTTTCACTGACCGGTCTAAACATATCATTTTTTTTTTAACATTCCCTTAACTTTTGAGGGTAAAGTTTATCTTCATCCTCTGTAAAATATCAGCAGCTGGGTTAAACTTTATATGTTCACTAGATTTTGTGTAGGAACCAATTTAATGAGATAAAGATTTTTCCTTGACCCAGTTAAGGGAAACTAAAAACAAAGCTACGGAGCTAAAACCAAAAAAAAATCGGACACCAACTTCAGTCTCATCCGACTTCTAAGGTGTGATGTATGAGGACATAAGAAAAAAACAGTCTCTAGAAGTGAATCTATCGTTCGGGCAACTTTATTACAACATCAGACGGCCGGATGCTGCATTTTATTTATTTGTTTGTTGGATAACTTATTATGTATTTATTTATGTGTTTGTCAGTTGTTTATTTCTGTAGTCCTTTACCTTTTTACTTATTTACTTTCTATTTTATTGTTTTTAACGGAAAATTAAAAAAAATTCAAATAGGGTTTTGGAAGTTTTACAATGTATCGATTATTTATTTATGTTTGTTTGTTTTAATGGTATGTGGGAGTAAGTGTCACAATATATCCATTTTTGGAGTTTTTGGACTCCAGGTTTTGTTGAACGCAGCTTTGAAAGGCTGAAAGGCTCATCTGTTTCCTCAATTGCTCTTTCCTGGGAAGACAAAATTTCTATACATCTTTTTATTTTATCTTTTTTTTCCTCTATCCTGGCTTGCTTGCGGGTTGTAAATTAGCAGTTGGAGCCAAAGTTACGTATGTATTTTTTCAACGTGTGATTGAGCGACTTAACATGCCTCAAGAATGAGTCGGATTAAGTGGGGAGAATCCAGTCGTTTTTCCAAAATTAAACTTCCTTCAGAATCGGATGATAAATAAAAACTACAAATGTACTATTTAAATTCAAATTCAAATTAATTTTATTTATATAGCACCTTTCATGACAGCAAAGACAGCTCAAGGTGCTGTACATAAAAACAAAATCAAATGCAATAAAATACAATAAGATACATTAAATTAGCCCCACACAATAAAATACACAAAGACAAACACTAGTGGAAAATAAATAAATAAAGATAAACCAGAGAAACCAGAAGGCGCCGTCTGCCCTGTCCTACTATTGGCAGGGGTGTCAGTATAAAACCCAAACACCCCAGCCAAGGGTGAGAAAACACTCGTAAACAGTCTAATAAAATAAATATGTATTAAAATATCATAAAAAGTATACAAGTAAAATTCTAGATTAAACAGATCTGTATATGATAAAATGTCATAAAATACAAGAATAAAAATTCTAGATTAAGCAATTCCATGAGACCGTACCGGTCCAGGGTCCGGGTTTGGGGATCACTGCATTATGGGATTTTTGAGGGGCGTCTTTATGCCAGACAAGCGTAACGTTAACCCCATGGCTTGTTCTCCTGACTTAGCCTTTATTTGTCGTAAAGTCTTCACCAAGAACTGATTAATTCCATAGAAAGGAGAGAGAAGGCTCCTGATTTAATCAAGCTCCTAACAACCTGGAAACCAAACTCATTCCATCTTTAGTTTGTCCAATTTTTTTTTTTAAATTAAGACTTAATTGAAAAGAAGCCTGGAAACTGTTTACATTTCTATCAATTAGACCATAAACGATGACAACCTGAGCTACGTGTTAGAAAGATTGAACTCTAATTGAAATCAGTTCATGTTCTATCTTAGTGCTAAAGAAGAGGACAAAGATGAAACCAGCCATGTTGTGGGAAGAGTGGAACTGAAAGAGGTAGAAATGGAGATACCCCCTGGAGAATGAATGGCTGGTTAGTAATGTATGAGGGGCATCAGCTTACTCTGAAGGATAAAAAAGCAGTCAAGCAGAGGATTCACATCTGTCATCTGCTGTTTAGAGAAACGCCAGTTGGTGGAGTCTGATGTAACTAGTGACCGTTGTTCCATGGCTGATGCATCCTTCTGTTCTCCAGATGAGATGGAGGCTGAGAAGATATTAATATGTATTCTGACTTTTCCTAATCACAGAGAAAAGTGTATCACTCAGGGAGCTTGCAATCCACGAATGTGGTGAAAGGTTGCTGTAGCTTCATTGGGACTTTTTGATTTGGTAAAAGGAAAAGCTATTGCATCAAATTCTTAAAAAATATACAGTTAAAAAACATTTCAGGCATATTAAAACAATGATTTTTACACTAAAAAATCTAAATTTTCATTCATCATAATTTCATCAAACTCTTGCCATGATTGATTTATTGTTGACAATCTTTGAGAAATTCACCCAGATATAAGAATTTTCCATTTTTTTTCCTCCACTACAATATTTCAAGTTCTAAAAACCCATCTCAACAGATGTATGAAACTATCCGTTAAACACTTTTAGTGGAGCATCAGATTCCTCCCACATCCCCATGTGCACAACAGTGGCTGTGACGGGGTCAGCTAGTGTCCATGCAACAGCTCATGAGCTGATGAAGGAGAGACATTTTCATTGTTCTTTTCCACTCTTATTTCTTTGCCCAGTTCACTTTGTTTCAAAAATGTTTAACCAAAAGATGATTGCAGTGCACTTTACAGTTTTCTTTTAATAGAAAGAAAACAACGTTTTTGTTATATTGTTGCATGCTGTACTCTAGTATTATGTAAAGACAAATCAAAATCAGCAAATCTGTTTTAAACAGGTCATAGAACTAAAAAAGATTAAAGTTCAAGCGTTTGATGCCCACAGTGAAAAAAAGGGGGGGAAAAACATCATTAAAATGTAAAAAAAAAGAAAAATATATGAGCAAAAAAAATGCTAACTGTACAGTATTGAAATATAAATGTTATTTATATTGTAATTATAAAACCAGCAGTTGTTTCTTAATAAAATGAGTTGTTAAAGTGGGAAGTCCTAAGCAAAGTGCAAGTGTCCAAAACAGTTTGCAGTCAAACCAGGGGGAATTCATTGTTCAGCAGTCATCTTGCTGAAGGAAAAAAGGCATTTTTTTGGAGTCTGGAGGAGCCATTTTTCAGACTCCTATACCTCTGACCTGAGAGGAAAATTGTGAACAGTTCATGTTGAGGGTGGGTGGAGTCCTGCAGAATGGAGGCAGCACTTTTGTGGACTCTGCCGTGATAAATGGCCTGGCAAGAGGGCAGTGAAGTCATGGTGACCCAGCTGTCTTCACCACACTGCAGACATTCAGGGTCCATTACAGTCGCGCTGCTGTACCACAGAGTAATGCAGTTGATCAGGATGCTCTCACCCGTGCAACTTCAGAAGATGCTGAGGACCCTTGGTGGAATTCCCAACCTCCTTGCCTCCTCAGAAAAACAGTTGTTGTGTTTTCTTGAGTGGTGTTGAAAGTCTTCACCTATGTGGACCCCGAGCTACTTAAATCCCACTCTGACCATCTTTTCATCTATTGTAAAAGCATTCCCAGTGGTCTTTTAATTATGATTATGCCTTTTTGTGTTAGCAAAAATCAAGTACCTGTGTTTTCTGCAGAGCAACAGTAGTTCATTCAGAATTCGCCTCTGAATTGTGGGGATGGTGTAAGCCCACCTTCAATTCCCATCATTCATCTCCTACTGGCTTGCAGGCCCCTCACAACCTAACATTACAGGTGCAACAAAAAATGGCAAGTAACATCAGACCTATCCAGTCATAGAGTTTTGAGCCTCATGCCAGCTCAGACAAGGAAAACCAAGACATTTATGCATCTATTTGTCTTTAAGTAAATGCATCAGAATAGAGCGGAGCAGGGAGGTTGTGTCCTTCCAAGTTTGTACGTAAAAACTACAAGCTTTTACAAACGTCTGCTCCTGATTCACAATAATTTGAATAAAGAAAAATAGTCAGAAATGCAATTTTTAGCTTAATTTTTTAGAAATGTCATCCATGGTGAGAAAAAGTCCAAAAAAGCAGGTTAAAAATAATAAAAAAGACAGTTTTCAATCGGAATGCATCTTTTAAGCTTTCACTGTGTCAGAGCAAAGGGTGTGTGTCTGTGTCAGGGTTCAACAAAGTGGATTTGATTTGGACGCCATCAGTGTCTGCACACACTGTTTAGCTGTTAACTATTGGAACTCACTTTGTTTTTGTCACTTGTTGTTCCCAGTGTTTCTGTGTACTTCCTGGTTCCTTAGGAGCACTTCCTGAATGCAGGAAGTCCAGTGGACCCACCTGTTGTTTTGGTTTCCATTGACACGCCTGTTTGGGATTCAAAATGTTTCCTTTTTGTTTTATATGTTCCTTTGGAAATTGTTGTTTTTTGGGAGACATATTTTTGTTTAAGAATGTGTTTGAGTTTGATTGGTAATTGGGTTGGTTTGGTGAAGGGGTGGAGCCAACAACCTATAAAAGAGGACCTCTTTTTAAGATGGAGGGCCTCTCCTTTGTTGTATGGCTTCCATGGCGCTGCACAGTGGGCTACATTCCTCTCATACTGTCAAATTGTTCCCAAGTTAAATCTTTTTTTTGCCTGAAAAAAGACTTAAAGAAGAAAACCTTGACTTTTTGGTGTGGACGGCGGTTTGCTCTTCTGACACTCAGCCTCTCCACTTCAAGTTCCTGGATGAACAGTGGTCGATGAAGTCTCCTCTCTCTCCTCATGTCCACGATCAATCAATCTAACCTCCTTAAATCTTTGTCAGCATTTTTCGAAAGGCTGTTGCATATCTTAATTAGCTTAATTAGTAAAAGTTATTTATAAAAGACAACAAAAGTCGTTTTTTTAGAAAAGTTCCCCATAATGATTTTCAACATGATTTTTCTTTCTTTTTTTTTCTTTTTTAAATGTTACAGATTATTTCTGAGGTCAGTAGAATAGTCCAGTAATGTATGATGGAGATGATAAGTGAATGAGGCAGAGGAAGATAGACAGAAAGGGGAATCATTGTTCCATGAAGTCCATTTTCTACGTGAGCAGATATCCATCTTCCATTTTTCCGCTGGGATTTTCCCGCCCATCCCCAGGAGCTGTACTGTAATGTAAGCCCGTCTGTTAAACGCTGGTGGACTTGTTTTTCCGTGTCCCAGCAGGGCAAAGGCAGACAAGCTCTTGAATGTCTGCAGTGATTCTTCTGAACTGAAGCCTTTTTAGCCTCCCCTTTCTGCGTGAAGGCTTATTTGTCTCCTCATTGAAAAAGGCAACAGTGAGGTTACAGTAAAAGCTCTGAGTTTTATGAATGAGAGCACAAATACCATCCTGAAAAAAAAAAGATTTCAAAGCCTCGTAACTGTTTTCCGGCATGTTTGTCACAAATTGTATATATTTCTTTGCCCTACTCCGATCTTTAGGCCACTACGTACATTTTGTACATTTTTCATTTATAAAATGTCGGTCTTTCGTGATACATGCATGATATACAGAATTCATGTGTTCCTTGCGTTCGTCGATTTGCACAGATGTCCCCTGAGGGTTTCATCCAATGGGTCTTTACTTGAAATCAGTTTTGAGCCGTTCAAAATTGTTGAGTGGTTGAGAATTACGCATTATTTGTACGTAGTTGCGTAGCTTTTTTTACGCATATACAGCGCAATGATCATACATGGTTCATGTTCTACGTTGATTTACGTGTTCTTTGCGTGATTTATTTGTACATTTGTGGTTTTAACGTGGTTAATCTGTAAACATTCATGTAAAGACCACAACGTTTCTCACTTTTTTATTGCGCAGATGAAAATGTACGTAGCGGCCGTGAAACACTGCCTTTTAATTGATATTTCTCCTCTGCTTTTTCTTCCTCGATTACTGTCTTTTCCCCCTTTCTTCCATGGTGGCCTTGCTGTTTGACCACAGATTGGCAATATGAGGGTAAGAATGATCTCTTTCTTCCTGCTAAAGGTGTGCAGTCTCTGCGTGGCTGCATTAACCCCTGCTGACCGAGCAGAGCATCTTGTATTGGGTTAGGTATAAAGAAAAAAAACGACGATTTGCACCGAGTTGTTACAGCTTCTTAATTCATTTTATCTTTTACATGGACTGAGATCAAAATTTAACTTTAACTTTTTTTGCAACTATTGGCTTTTGTACTGATATGTAAAAAAAATGTATCAAACTAAAATAATGTTTTCTTTTCTTTTTTCCAGAATGTAAACTCTCTCGATCGGGTCCTCCTGCAACCATCGTGGCCATAGATGAAGAAAGTCCAAATGGTAACGTGTTCAGCCTTTTGTCTCACTCAAGAATCAAACCTTATAATTACACTGAGAGGGACATTTTTCACATATTTATTTATCCACAGTTATTTTATTTTTTCCTCATTTAAACTTCTCTGACCTTTCTGCCACATGCATCTCTGCTGCTGGATGCGTGGGTTAATCCCAGTTGATCTCACTGTGATGGTGGTCTTACGGCATGGGGGGTTTAGGCTTTGTCCTTGTCCGTCTCTCAGGGATTTTGGTCTGAAAAGGCTCGGTACTCTCATCAGAAAGGGTCCAGGCACTGTGGGTAGTGGGTCAGGGCTGGATGATAGTTTTGGTTTGCTTGGCTTTGTAGGTCTGTGCCTGGGTGGGTGTTTTTGTTCCATGGACTCTCGCTGCTTTGTTGCCTCTGTGTGGCGTTTTCTCTTATCTGGTTCCTTCACTGCCTTTCATGGGATCAAACATGTAGGTGCTGTGCATCCCACCTTCTTTATTCATGAGATTTGGTGATGGCCCATCGGACCACAGCAGATGCTCATACTAATTCGGCTACTAACACTCTTAAAAAACCATCAATGCTGTTTATTCTGATGTTTTATCTTCCTTGAGATTTCTATTGAAGTGATATTTTCTGATTTTTGTTTTTTTCAGTCAGTTGCATAAGAATAAAGTCTGAATTGAAGTACAATACCTACAGCAATGAGGCTTTGGAGTTCTCTGCCTCTTCTACCCTGGTCAGGGATGCGCCTGACAAATTCATGAAAAAAAACTGCAATTTTTTTCAAAACGGCAGCATCTCTGTTTGTTTTATCTCCATAGCAACCATTTAATTGTTTGGTCGCCTGGGAGTGATGAACAAGTCTATGTATATTTTAGAGAAATCGGCGTAAGTAAATTTTTACATGTCCTTTGCAACAGAGATTTTTTTGATAATTATGCCCACATTTCTAATATGGTCACAATATATGTTATTTTGTTACGTTTAGCTTGAACTAGGATTCTTGAGGAGGGAGGGAATGCCCACTGTGATGTCATCATTTGAGGGGGATTATTCATTATGCATAAAAAAAATGTAAAACATAAAAAATTAAAAAATCAACCTAACTCTGACTATATCGAGTAAAGGGCAGCAACAGAAAATGAACTCCCGCAATGCACCTTCCCCATAAAATCCACACAATGGGTGAGTTGATTAGAATATTTTTTGCACTATTTTTGGTGATTTCTTTTCTCCAGAAGTACAATATAATTTTATTTAAAAAGTCAGACAAACTGTTTCGTGAAAAAGCAAAGTATTGACATCTGGTTAGTTGGGTTATGGTTACATGTTGCCTCAATTTATAAAAGTGAAATGTATAAATTGTTCTTTGTAATCCTTTTGGATCACAACACTATTTGCTCATTTTTACCCTTTTGGTATTATTTCACCTCTCAAAAAAGGCTGGCATGATTCTGTAGTATCATGGATCTCAGCGGCTGCATGTTTCATACATCACCTGTTGTCCTTCCAGCCTCTTTCATTACCTCGGGTGGCTAGAAATGGGATGATAAGATGGGGCTAATGAAATACTGTGTGGAGGTTAATTTGTTATAAGAGCTCATTTTGATTTTGTCCCAACTTCAAGTGGTTGAAGAAGTACTTGAGGCTCATCAAAACTGACATGGAAGCATCTCCCACATGCTTACCATCGATTTCATGTTTTTAAATGTAGGCCAAAAAAATGAGAAAGATAAATGGGATTTTTTTTTTCTCTTTTTGTGGGTACAGGATAATAAATTACCAAGCAGATATTTTTCTATTACATAATAATGTAATTATGTCGTTCTGAACATATGGTGTTCAGTGAGCTGTTCAGATTAGTGACATTTATTACCACCAAACTTGAGAGGAAGACGCTTTAGCTGCAGCATCCTGATCACCTCCCGTGAGTGATTTGTTGGAATGTCCAGCTTTTGTTTCAAGGTTCCTTCTGCTCATGTTTAATACCCAAACCTCATCTACCTTAAATGCGTTTTTTAGCACATACATTCATTTCATGCTCCTTTTAGCCCAACTGTCTTTTTTTTTCGCAACAAAAAGACAGACAGACAGACGGCACAGAAAGGCAAAGCAGTAAAAGAGGTAACTGCTATCACTATACTATTCTATTTTGTCTAGGGCTGTAACAAGTATCCAAATACTCAGATATTTTCAACTAAAAATATGAATATGGATATTTGGGACGTCCGAGATCATGGATACTAGATTTTTATTGCTCTAAAATGAAGATTTATGTTAGATTTTTAGCACTTTCCCCCCCCTTTTTTTGTTGAATGCTTGAAAAAATACAATACAAAACTGTAACATTACAAAAGTACAATGCAAAACGTATAATACAACTCAAATGCATGTTTAAGATACAGTAATTCTTAACTACTGTTAAAAATGGAAACATAACTAGTAATATTTAAAAAGATATATTTAGAAAGATAAGAAACAAAGATGGATTGTTTGCCCTGCTTTTCTTTTCTTTTTCTCTGGGAGCCTGTCAGATTTTTTTTTTTACACCCAAACAAGATCAAAAAGTTCCTGTGTCGCTTTCATAGCTTAGAGAACGCAGATCTCAGCGAATTGCAGCTGCTGCTGGATTGGCGTTCCACTTGGACACAGCTTAGCCGATAATCAGTGAGGTTGGTTTTATCTTTGAGCCTAGATTTCAGATCCTCCGACGCTGCCTGTAGACCTGTTGTGTCTTAGATGACATTAATGTCAGCAAAGCAATCTCCTTAGCCATCGTTTGTCAGAGAACATCCTGCTTAGCTTTAAGGCTGTTAATAAGCTGACTGCTTCTTCTTGAGCTCTTGTTAGCAAACACTTGTGACTTTACCCAGCTGTGGAAATGAGGTCTCGATCTTGAGAAACCTTCATTTGTTCTAAATATTTCTTTAGCAGCACCACCTTGTTGTGCACATCTGTTGTGTTCTTGTGCGTCAAGATTCTTCGAAAACTATCTGCAGGCTTTTTCAACCTCTCAAGATCCTGCTTATGTTTTTTTTTTGTCCTAATTAATAAATCTAGCTTCAAAGCCACTGTCACACTGGTCAGTGCGGGTTATGCATTTAGCCTACAGTGTTCACACTGGACAACCAGTCTTTTGCTACTGCTTACCAAGCAATGACGCCACCTAAAGATGGAAAAGGTTTGGTGTAAAATTGTCTTCGCGGTGGATTCCAAATCGTACTCCCGGCTTTTACTTTCACAGATAAATTACGAAATATGAAGGACTTTGTGTTGCATAATTCCAGCTGGTTTTAAAAAAAATGCAACTATTAAATTCTTCTTCGTGATCGATTTGCAAAATCCGAGTTTCTGATTGGTCAAAATTCAACCTGCCTTAACTTGTGAGGCACATTCAATTTGTATGCAGAGCCCAAAAATAATCCTATAAATGTGTGTAGCTACATGTGAATGTGAGTGTTTTGAATGCAGGAGCCCAAAACGTGTATTTACACGCGCTTACATAGACTTTTCATTGGAAGTGGTCGCCTGAACGCACGTTGCTGAGGGCGGTGTGAACGCAGCTTAATGGGGTTAACGGTGTTTTTTTGCCAATTTTCTCCAATTCTCGACCAATTTTCTTCCAGGAATGTGACTATTGTTGGTATATGACCTCAGATGTCCTACCTCCTGGAAGAGGAACCAGTTTAGGGATGTCCAATTCCAGGCCTTGAGGGCCGGTGTGTCTGCATGATTTCCAGATATCAAAGCCCTACTCATGACTGATTACCTGGTTCAGGTGCGTCCAGCCAATTAGAAAATGCCAGAGCAGGTTATGTTGGAACACTTGCAGGACTGCGACCCCTGAGGCTTGGAGTTGCCCGTCCCTGAGCCAGATTCTTGATGCTAGATTCACAGTCTGCATATTTAAAGTGTTGCGGGAAAAAGATGAAATCCGGGCTCATTATCGCCTTTACATTTCCTCCGCCAAACCCACAAAGATTGTGAAAGAATCAGGAAAAAGAACAGCTTCTCTGGGGCACATTCAGAAAATCTTTTCAGTGCTTCTAACACTTTTTTTTTTCTTTTTTACGTATTTCCTCTAACTGTTCCTGTTTTTGTGCCACCTTCAGCGGCTTTTCAAAATGGCAGGGCCGACTGTTCCATCTGTTACCATTTCTGTTCTACACATTAATTAAGCTGTTCCTGCAGATGCCTCGGAAATGAGGAACACATTTATGAGCTGGGGAGAAGAGTTAGAGAGCCTCCAAAGAGACAGGAATGTTTCAGTGGGCTCCAGTTAGGGTTGCCAGATCTGCTTTGAAAAAATCAGCTTAAATACAGAATAAATTCTGCTCAGGTTAATCCAATTAAAAAATTAAAAAATAACCAAAATACACAGAAACCAACATTTGAACTGCAAGACTTCAGATAAATGAATTAAATGTATGAAAATGAATTAAAAAAGTCAATTAACTGCATATAAGCAGAGAAAATAAACCAAAAAAAGTTATTTTGTTTGGTTGTTTAGATTTTAAATTGAATTACAATTTCAAAAAAATTACAAAATGACAACCAAGATCCCAAATTTGTTTTGAAACAATAATGACATTTGCCTTCTGAGGAGAAGTAAATGAACGGGGTTTAGATTTTTCCTAATTCAGGGTAACTTATTTTTAAATACCTTCTCTTGAAAAATGTTCTTTCAACTGTCTAAGTTTTAAAGAAGGTTTGGTCCCCGCCTTGGGGGGTCCCCGCCCCATCTGTCAAAGTGTTCTCAAGCAAGACGCTGAACCCCACATTGCTCCTACTGCAATGCACATCACTGGTTATAGGACTGTGACTGTAAATAGCTTTGGGCTTTCAAAGAAGTTAGTAAAGCATTCAAATTTAGTTCGAATTTTAAAAATATGACAAAAGTAACTTTTTTTTTCCACCCTTACGACTTAAAAGGAAGCTTAATTAGGTGAAAAACAGCCCAATTTCCACCACTGGCACTGACATGCAACTACTGCCGACCACTACATTCGGAGACAGTTTATTCCAGTGCACTGGTTCCACAAATCATAATTAGAGATTTTCTTTTCTTCCTATTTTGGTGATTGCCACAGTGAAAAAAAAAAAAAAGGAACACATTTTCTGATGGATCTGTGATCAAACGAGTTCTTGAACCAACATCATGCTGGATACAAGTCCACTGTCCTCTGCCTCAAAGGAAGAGGATGCTTGGCCCTAAAAGATATTTTAGAATCTTATGATCATTAACTAGAACCCTAAAGGTTTCTGGACCAGCTTCAAAACATGAAGGTCATGGGGTCAAATCCGGTATTTAATGTTAATACTCAAAAGAGATTCAAAAATTTCGCTGAGATTGCGTGGATCCCTCCATGCAACACACTTTCATCAAAGTTTGTGTTTCCGTATAGCATCAGCCCGCAATGAAAATAAACAGCCCACATGCCTTTTAACTTCATAACTGTTTTAGTGAGTTGATCTCACAGAAACATAGCTTTGTTGTTCTGTCACAGACGAAGACGACGTTTAAAAGCTGTAAGTAGGAGAACTATGTGATCTAAGATTAATCAAAGCTAATATTTGCAAAGCTGTGCAGAAGGAGGCGCACACATAAATGTCAGGTCTCCTGCTGCTTTGATGTTTACCCAACTGTAGTGATGGGTAAGCCGTGATGCTGTCAATAATTTTGCTGTCACAGGAAAACTGCCTCATACCAGCTCAGTAGAAGAGTGTCTGCCCTGACACTAGGAAGCCACAGGTTCAAGTCCACGATCGGGTCACACCGACAATTGTAAAGATGAGTTCCAATGCCTCCCTGCTTGACATTAAGCAATACAGTAACGATGGATTAGGGATCAAACCACCAAATGGTTTCTGAGCTCACCTCACCTGGCCCCCCCTCCAGGGGATGAAACAAATGTGAAGATGAAATTTTGCACACCAGGTGTGGGACGGCTGATGGGACTTCAACTTTTTGAAAACTCACTCTGATGAAAATTGTGCTTTTAACATTTTCTTGTAGCATTTTTCTTATGAGGGAGGACATTTATAACAGAAATTAAGATCAAAGTCACTTTTCTGGTTATTTCTTTATTCAAGTTGTTGTAAATCAGGAGCGGATGAAAAAGTGCCGTTGGAAAAATCTTGTAGCCGTGACGTAGAACCTACAACGGCAAGCCACAAGCTACCTGCTCCTCCATTCTGATGCGTCCACAAAGATTAGATCTTTGTTTTCCAGAACTCCAACATTGCTCGCCATTTTTGTTTCACCAGAAATGTTAGGTTGGGGTTGTGAGGGCCTCTAAGCTACTGGGAGTGCATGTAAACAGATGGATGATGGGAAGTAGGGGGAGGTTCACTTGGTGGTCAGCTCAGAGGTGAATTTCAAATAACTTATATTATTTATTTTATTTTATTTTTTTGGCAAAAATAGAATAACAATTTTAAAAAGCCACTGAGAAAACTTTGAAAATAGATCAAAAGATGATTGGAGTCTGACTTTAAAGCCAAAAAATCTGGGGTCCTTTGACTCTAAATGATCCATCCCAGCCAATTAAATTGTTTTTGGGAAAGCAGAGCAACTTGTTTTTTTTAGCAGCAACTTATTTGGGTATTTTCTGGGCGACAGCAGATCCAGTCAGTAATAATTCCTTCTTGCAAGTCCTGCCATTTTATGTCACAATACAAAAAAAAAAACTCAAGGTGGGAAAGAGCAATAACTTTGAACAAGCCACTGAACAATGAAAGGAATATTAACATTCTCTCAGTTGTCAGCAGGCACCTTATCTTACTTCTTGCAGTCTCTTTTTCTGGAGAGCTGCCTGCATGTCATTATGAAAATCACTTCTGCAGGAAAGGTTTGCTGCCCAATGTGCTACCACTTCCAAATGCAAATACAGAAGGTCAGAACTGCTAGAAATATATTCTCATTTTCGGTCAGGGAAAAAAAAAAGACTTAAAAATCCAAGCAAATCATTTTGTTTTTAAACGCATCGTGCTTGTCTGTTGGCAAATAATGATAAAAACTGACCTCGGATGGAGATGATTTTCAGACAAAAAACTTTAATTGGAGGGCAATTGTTTTAAACAAAATTGGAACACAACGTTCCTGAAATGCTGCAGGATCCACACAGCACCCAAACCTCACATTCAATTTCAATTCAATTCAATTTTATTTGTATAGCCTAAAATCACAACAACAGTCGTCTCGATGGGCTTCGAAGTGAAACATGAATTCAAAAGGATCGTGAATAAAAAGAGTGCAATAGTAAAATACTAAAATGAACTAACAAACTGACTAAGCTATACTGGCATCCCTGCCCTTAGACCCCCCTTCGCGGTAAGGAAAAACTCCCAAAAAACCGGATTCCGGAAAAACGAGGAAACCTCAGGGGTGCCCACATGAAGGAGGGATCCTCCCCCAGGATGGACAGGCGATTTACCAGAACTCAAAGAGAAGAATTTACTTATCTAAATCTACAACTACATATTTAAAAGTCCAGCAGACGAGCTTCATCCAGCCGTGGTTGGGGGGACAGTCAAAGGCGCGAGTCGAGCCGGAGACAGGAACCACAGCCAGGTGTAGGAGCAGGAGCAGAGGCGAGGTACTCGGTCAGGTACAGAGCAGAGACGAGCCAGAGGCAGGATCCACAGCCAGGTGTAGGAGCGGGAGCAAAGGCGAGGTAAACGGTCAGGAACTGGAGCACGGATGAGCCAACTGGAGTCTGGACGCACTCCCACTCCCCAGGAGTGGAGAGGAAAAGAGGGACAATACATGAATCGCACTGTACCAAACAGAGGCATGGAGAACTAAATGATGAATAATAATCAAGAATAGAGGAGAGAAGGAGGGTAGAAGTAGATGAGAAAAGAGGACAGAACCCCAGTGCACCATAGTTACCCCAGCTTCAACTTCTAGCAGCCTTTTAAAAGAAATAGTTATTAAGTTTAATTTAAACAAATTAACATTAAGTTAAATAATCTCTGAATACTAACTAGTCTGACAATAAGCCTGTCCAAAGAGGAATGTTTTCAGTCCAGCTTTGAATGTAGAAACTGAGTCGGCCTCTCTTACATGAGCTGGGAGTTTATTCCATAAGACAGGGGCTTGGTGACTAAACGCTCTACCTCCAACCGTACTTTTACTAATTCTAGGAACCACAAGCAGTCCTGCATTTTGCGAGCGAAGTGTTCTGATTGGTTGGTAAGGGACTATGAGGTCCTTAATATAGGACGGGGCCATTCCATGTAAGGCCTTATAGGTTAACAGGAGGATCTTGAACTTGATTCTATAATCAACTGGGAGCCAATGGAGCAAAACTAACACAGGAGTGATGTGATCTCTTCTGCTAGTTCCTGCTAACAATCTAGCTGCTGCGTTCTGAACAAGCTGGAGACTTCTTAAGGAACTCTTAGGACACGCTGCTAACAAAGAGTTATAGTAATCCAGCCTCGACGTAACAAATGCATGGATGAGTTTTTCAGCATCACTCTTAGAAAGTAGATTTCTGATCTTAGCAATATTCCGCAGGGGAAAAAAGGCAGTTCTACACGCCTGAGATATATGAGCCTTAAATGATAAATCCTGGTCAAATAAAACCCCAAGGTTTCTAACTGTGGAATTAGGGCCTATGCTTATGCCATCCAAGGAGACTATCTGAGCAGACAGAGCATCTCTAAGGTTTTTAGGACCAAGTATAATGACCTCAGTTTTTTCTGGGTTCAAGAGGAGGTAATTGATTGTCATCCAGGTCTTGATGTCACTGATGCAGGCGTTCACTTTCTCTATCTGGTCATTCTGGTCAGGCTTCATGGATAAATACAACTGCCTATCGTCGGCATAACAATGGAAATTAATGCCCTCCTAGAGGGTTTGGAAAGACTCATTAACACCAAAGTTTGAAGATTTGTCGATCACAGGCGTTCCAGACGCAGAAGCTTGAAATTCTGGTCTACGAATAGACTTTTCATTGACAGTGACGCAGCTGGTGTGAATGCAGCGTGACGCAGACCTTTTTGCAGTCACTAGTTGTTAAAGGAGTTGAGTTGTATATGGAGATGCTTTCAATTACTGGTCAACTATGTTTCTACTTTCATCTTTGGACTCCAGCTGTGAGGTGAGAGCAAACAGTTCTAGATACAGGTGATGAAAACATGCTTTCATTGCGAGGAGGCCAGTGGCACTCTGAAGACTGAGATAATTCACAATTTCCCTCCAGAAGAGCAGAGAGGTCACATCCTTTCCTTACACTTTCTATACAGTTCTTTATGTTTCTGTAAAGCTTTGCCTGGATAGATGTGTGGAATGTTGGAAAGGTTCACATGTATTCATAATTGTGTTTTGTACGTCATTACACTGATCATTTCCTGAATAAGAAACTGTCGTGCAAAAACACTTTTTAGATGGAATAAAATTTTATTTATTCTGATTTTTGTGAAACAAGAAAACCCAATGTTTTCAAAAACTGTAAGAACTCATGGTATTTTGTGACAGTTGGACCATCTGTCAGCTGAAGCAGTTAGATAATAAACGGCTTTTTCTTATTGTAAGAAAAAGATTCTAGTCAAAGATAATTTGTCAAACTAACTATTTTTTTTGCTTAAAAATGTTCTTAAACTGATTATTTTTCTAATAAGCCAATTTTTAGAAAAGGGTCTTTTTACTTTCGTAAGATTCCGTTTACATACATTTTATTTATTTTTTTTTTTTTACTTTGTTTTTATTGAACGTTTTCAGTTGTCAGCATTTACATACACGGGTCAGCAACCACAACAAACAACAGAACAGACATAACTAACTGCAATTGGGCTGTTTTTCTTATTGTTATTACATTTTTTTTATTTTTTTATTAATACCTACACGAAATCCTCTAAACCTTTTATTGGTTTTCCATATAGTTGTACCATTTTTTCCATTTTTTTTTGAAAACGTCTAATTTTAATTTGAGTAGAAATGTCAATTTTTCCACTGAGTAAATGGTCCATATGATCTTCAACCAGTCATCTTTTCCAGGGGGCTCTACTTTGTGCCATTTTTTTGTTATCGTTTTCTTGCTTGCCAAGAGTAATATCCTTACTAGGTAAACATCTTCATTCAGTACAGAGTCTTCAATATTACCCAGATACAGAGTTGTAAACTCGTTTGGCAGGTGATATCCAATAACATTTTTTATGACAGTTGTTACATCATTCCAAAAAGATAGTAATTTAGGACATGACCAGAAAATATGAGTATGATTCCCTTCTTGACCCCCACATTGTCTCCAGCAAGCCTGTAGATTTTTTAGTTGTCTGCTTTTGATTTGGGGCGTTATAAAATACCGTGTGAGATTCTTCCATGCAAATTCCTTCCATATTTGAGAGCTGGTAGAAGAGCACTGTGTGAGACACATTTTAAACCAGTCTTCTTCTGTAATCTTTTGATTAAGCTCAGATTCCCATTTACTTTTAATGTAAAATGATGAACTTTTCCTGTTTTCAGTAAAAGAACGGTAAAAAGATGAGATAACCCTTGTTTTACTGTTTTTATAAGCGTCTAATATTACTTTAGTTATACTGTATCTTTTTTTAGGTTCTAGGTTAGGTTTAATTTCCCTTGTATAAAAGTCCTGAATTTGTAGATATCTAAACAAATCTTGATTTCCCAATCCAAATTTATTTTTTAATTCCCTAAAGCTAAGTAGATTTCCGTCTTTTGTAATAGAGTACCATGCAGTTATGCCATTGTCTATCCAGTGTCTAAATGTTGAATCATATCGGTTTGGTTGAAATTTTGGATCATAAGCAATCCAACTGAGTATTTTTATTTCCTTTTGAAGTTTGTATTCTTTAACTACTTTTTCCCATAGTTTTATTGTAAAGGATGTAATTAAGTCAACATTACTTTGGTCATAGTCAGTACATTTAGCGTCTCTTATAATCGTTTGTATTGGTATGTTTAAGCTTTTAATCTCTAATTCTTTCCACCTTGCTTCATATTCTGGTACACACCAACAGACTAATGGTCTCAGCTGTGCTGCATAAAAATATTCTTTGAGATTTGGTAATGCCAACCCCCCTCTGTCTTTTGATAACTGAAGGGTGGAAAACCTTATCCTAGGTTTTTTCCCATTCCAAATGAATCTAGATATATTTTTATTCCATAAATTAAACTTATGCTGTGGTATTCTTACTGGTAAAGCCTGGAATACGTAGAGAAATCGTGGGGTGATATTCATTTTAATTATTTTTACTCTAGAGCTGAGATCTAAGGGGTAAGTTTTCCATTTTTGCAGATTTTTTTGCATGTTTTGTTCAATCGGATCAAAATTTGTTTCATATAGTTTGTCAATCTCTTTAGTAAGGATGACCCCCAGATATTTTATTGTCTTACTTTCCCATTTCAAATTGTAACTTTCTTTAATCTGTTTAGACGGAGAGTAGTTTAGTGTAAGAATTTGGGTTTTATCTATATTAATTTTATATCCGGAATAGTGACCAAATACTTTCAAAAAGTCCATCAGTATGGGAAGCTCGTTGTCTGGGTTCTTGAGAAAAATTATTATGTCATCTGCAAAGAGGCCAATTATGTGCTTTGTGTTGCTTATCTCTATTCCTTCGAGGGCTTCGTGTTGTCGCAGAGCTTGTGCTAATGGTTCGATGTATAATGCAAAGAGAGTTGGGCTTAAACAACAGCCTTGTCTTGTGCCCCTTTCTAATTTAATTCTATTTGACAGATTTCCATTTACTTTTATTCTTGCTGTTGGGGCTTGGTATAATGCTTTAATAATTTTAATAGAATTCTCCTCAAATCCAAACTTTTTAAGGACCAAGTATAAAAATTCCCAGCTAACACTGTCAAAGGCCTTTTCTGCATCTAGGCTAATAAGTGCAGATTTAATTCCCTTCATTTGTACATGGTTAATGATATGTAGACTTTTCCTAATATTGTCTTGTGTCTGGCGTCCTTTAATGAAACCCGTCTGGTCTTCATCTATTAGATCAGATACAAAAAGTTCAAATCTTTTGCTTAATATTGATGTATATATTTTAAAGTCTACATTCAAAACAGAAATTGGTCTGAAGTTTTTGCATAATTTTGAATCCTTCCCTTCCTTAGGGATAAGAGAAACCACTGCTTCCTGCCATGAAGGGGGGATAGTTCCTTCCTTTAAAGTCCAATTAAGGCATCTCAGCAGTAAAGGTGACAGGTCACTTTCAAACAGCTTATATATTTCAGAAGGGAACCCATCACTACCGGGTGCCTTGCAGGTCTTTAATTTTCCAATAGCTAATCTAATTTCTTCTGTCCTAATTTCTGATTGTAATACTCTGTTTTGCATTTCTCCTATTGATGGTAAATCAAGTGAGTTAAGAAAGCTAGTTACATCGTCTGCATTTGCTAGTGAGGGCTTTGAATATAAATCTTTGTAGAAATTCTGAAAAATTTCTAGTATTTCCTCTGGATCATCTGTTAATTTGTCTGTTTCGGGTTTTTTGATACTAGTTACTGTATTATTAGATTGTTGTTTTCTTAATCGTCTTGCTAACAATTTGTTTGCCTTTGGGCCGGAATCATGATACATTTGTCTAACAAACCTTGTTTTCTTTTCAATTTCTTCACTTAAAATGTCATTTATTTCTGTCCTTAGTGTTTTAATTTGTTGAAAGATGGTTTGAGATTGACTTTGCTTATGTTGTTTTTCTAAGTTGTTTAAAATTGCCACTTTCTGGTTGTATTTATCCTTTTTTTCTTTATTTTGTGCCGATGTAATGGCAATTAAATTTCCTCTCAAGACTGCTTTTAACGTATCCCACAGAATATTGGGGTTTACCTCACCATTGTCATTTTCTTCAATAAATCTTTTAATTGTGTTTTTTATTTGTTCCTTCACAGTTTCCTTATTTAAAATTCCTATGTTTAATCTCCACAAAGTATTTATCTTTTTCCTGTCTATATTAATTGTTAAAAAGACCGGGCTATGGTCAGAGACATTCGTTGTACCAATTTCACAAGCTTTCACTCGATATTTATCCCATGTGTTCATTAAAAAGTAGTCAATTCTAGAATAAACCGAGTGTGACCCAGAATAGTATGTATAGTCTTTTTCTAATGGGTGTATTTCTCTCCAGACATCAATAACTCCCATTTCCTCTAGAGTTGTGTTGATAAATCCTGCCAAAGGTTTATGCTGGTTCCGGACACTTGTAGTGTCTAGGCTCTTCAGAGTTACATTTAAGTCTCCCCCGCATATCAATATGCCTTCTGCCTCATGTGCAATTACGTCAAATAAAGATTTGTAAAGTGTTTTTTTACTTCCAGGGGGGGCATATATGTTTATCATTGTGATTAGTTCGTTTTGCAATTTCCCTTTAACCATTACATATCTTCCGCATTTGTCTTTTATCTCTTTACTACATTCAAATTGTATGGAGTTCGTTATAAGAATAGCGACTCCTCTTTTCTTGTTTGATTCATTGGAGCTATAAAAGGTGTTTCTGTATCCCATTTGTTTAAACTTGTTGTGTTCTTGATCATTTAGCTTTGTCTCTTGTAGAAATAATATCTGTGCATTTTCTTTCTTTAACATTGAGATGACTTTTTTCCTTTTAATGGGATTATTTAGACCATTCACATTAAGTGTAACCATTTTTATATTACAACCCATGGCTTTGTTTCTTCCAAAACTTGATGTACAGCCCAAGAACATTGAACAAAAGGCCAGAACTTGTAGCCCAAAAAGAAAAAAAAACACATTTCTGAAACACATTTGGCTTCCAAAAGTGGAATGAACACACGCCATTCCCTTCCCCTGTTGGTGGGAGAGGGGGGGTTCCTCGCGTTTAAGGAGGGCCCCTCAGTAGTGGTGAGAAAAAATCTTTCACCTAAACCTACTAGTCCAACATCCATCATATGGGTAAATATTCCCAACAGCACAAATTATGATATGAGGAAGTCTATATATGTAGAAAGAAAGGAAAGGACTTAACTTAATATTCATTTGTAACTTTTAAGACGTAGCTCGTCCAAATTCCTGCAGTTTCTCCTTAGCTCGCCGTGCTGCTCCATTTCCGCTTTTCTCGCCGGGTCGTTGCCATGGAAATCCATGAAGCAGCCGCTCCTGTATGACGTCATCTTCCGTGTTGTCCGGTGTGGGGAGCTCCACCGAAAATCCTCTTCTTCTTAACTCCTCTGCCGCTTCCCGCGCAGATTCATAAACTTTCACTCCAGAGTCCCAGTGAATTCTCATCTTGGTGAAAGGAGTCTGAAAACGGACCCCCTTTTCCTTAAGCGCTTTTTTGACTCCGCTGTAATTTTTGCGCTTTTGGACCACCTCCGTCGGGTAATCATGATCGAAGATCAGCCGTCTCCCCTCCACCTCGATTTTCTTCTGCCATGCTGCTTTGAGGACCGATTCTTTGGTAGTGAATTGGAGAAAATTGACTATCATGGACCTCGGTGGTGCGCCGCGGCTTGGCTTTTGAGTGAGCGCTCGGTGGGCACGTTGGATCTGAAGGCTGGTTTCTGGAGGCAGGGAGAGCTTCTCCAAGAGGAGTTTTGTAACATAGTCTGTCGCTGTGCCTTTTTCCTCGTCCTCCGGTATTCCAAATATTCGTATGTTGTTACGTCTGCTTCTTCCCTCGATGTCTGTGAGCCGCTCTCTTAATATTTTTTGTTGCTGCAGAGATTTAGAGAGGGCATCTTTCACATCCATGTTCCAGGATTCGATTTGCGCGATGCGTTCTTCGGCCTCGGCAATTTGGGTTCCGTGCGTTTGAAGGGTTTTATTATTTGTCGCCAGTTGTTGGTGGATTTCTTGTTTCAATTCAGTGATTTCCTTCTTGACATCTTCTGTAACTTGCTCCTTCAAAGAGACCATGTCTTGTTTCATGTCAGCTCTTAGGTCACGGATTTCTTTGCTGATGGAGTCGAGTCCACAACGCATGGTTTCCGCTAGCTGGTTAGCACCAGCACGTTCGTCTCCGTCTTCTTTGGCTTTATCTACATTTTTTCCCTTCATCTGGTCATGTCTTTTCATTTTTCCTCTGGTTTCGACTCCTCCTTTCATTGAGTGCTTATCTTCGTTTGTTAATAGTGGATTCTTAGGAGTCTATTTTCCTGTTTTGTTGGGAGCATCGAATTACGCCGGCGACCCGTCCGCCATCTTCGAAAAAGCCGAATCCCCGTTTACATACATTTTAGAAAAGATTTGTTGCAAAGCAGTTAAATGCTGATTAAAAAAACAATTTGCAGATACAAATAATTTATGTTAACATAGGTAATCTCTCTCTTGCGCGTGGAGATAAGGATACTGAACTGGCACGAGAATGATTACTGAGGGTGAATGGAATAATGCAAATAAATAACTTGAGGTCACTGAGGAGTTCTTCATGGTTTCTCCAGAGGATTACAGTAGAAATGGAACCTGATGGCTGGCAGTGAGTTTCAGGAATTTGAGTGATGTGACCTCATATGTGTGTTGATCATTATGAGGGGTTTTAATTAGGACCCTCTAATAAGAAATACTGGGATCAATATACAGTATGTAGCTGGTGATCAGACTGGAGGGGCGTGGTCGAGGACAGGGGAAGCGTGGGTAATAAGCGTTTTGGCTGGGGTGTAGTCAAGGACATACCAGAGTGGCAAGGACTTATGCTATATTCATATGTGCTAAACATATAGTGTTCAAACAGGACACGCAGGGAGGTGCCTCTTTTTCTTTTTTTATTGTTTACTAGCCTATTTTCGCCATCTACAGTTGAAAAGAGGCTTTGTGAGAAATGTTTAAGCATTGGAAGTTTGGCTTTTTCTTTCACAACTCTATTCCCATATGTAACAGACTTGGTGTCATAATTGCAGCCGGACACAAACCACAATTATTCATTTTTCCTCCATGATCAATTTTCATACAGTTGGCATGAACTAAAATGGACTCCATCTATAGACCACTACCATATTCAAGTTCCTGATTGGTCAAAGTTCACATTTGCCGCACATTTTGAATCTAAAACCTGAAAACAGTCGTAGAAACTTGAAACGTAAACGCAAGAGTTTTGATCATGGCTGTACAAAACTAGCATTGTTTATGTGCATGAATCCATTTGTTACACTTTGGCTGCAAGCAGTTTTATGACTAATAGAAATTCTGGCTGGAGGGAGAATATATGAAACAGTGGGAAGAAAAAGAAAAGACAAAAGGAAGATGAGGTGAGGAAGAAAAAAAAGTTACAAAGTATTATAAATACAAGTTTAACTAAAACCTTAGAGGGAATGTGGTGTAGCCTTTTTTTTATTCCGTGCTAAACTAAATATTGTAACTTATGTTTGTTAGGCAAAGGATAATACGTTTATGAATTTTACTTGTTTTTTTCTGGTGCGTTTTACTTGATGATGTTTCAAACAAAAGTGCAACATGGTTTCATTGTCAAAAGGTGAGAATTTAAAAATAAATAACTTTTGGGTAATTTTTATTCTAAAAACTTTATTGTAAATTGTGGATCAGAAATCATTTCTGCTGCAGCAATTAAACTGCTGACCTGTAAAAGAAGACAGAATACATTTTTTGAACACACAAATAAAAGCAGTTGCTGCAAAAAGTGTCATGATTATTATTTTAGTTAGAAAAGTGACAAATAAAATAGTTGTTAGTTGTAGTTTTATATAGATAATTAAAAGGGGACACAAGGCCTGTTAAACGTGAACACCTTCGTCATCCATGACAACATAATCTGCGTTTCCATTACACATATGCAAAAAGTTTATTTAAATTCTCGAAATGTTGAAGAAAACCCCCACAATTGCACTGTTTCCATTAAATCATAATTACACAATATAAGGGTTAAAAAATAACCTGTTAACATCGCAAAACTGTATATAGATACATTAGAAGCATAGATTTTTAGTTTTAATGAATATAATATGCTGTTACAGAAAATGCATTTGCAAGCAACATCTGCACAATATGCTAGTTTGAGTATACCACACTTTGTAGATTATTTAATCAAAAATGTTTAGTAAGTTTCTCATTCGTGCAAAAAAAAATGCATGAAAATGGAAACATGCAATCTTGCAGTCCATCAGGTGACTCTGCACCTCTGAGTGGGTCTTAGTGATCCTTAGTGAACTATACTTGGATTGGCTGAAAATGAAAGGATGTCGGTCCTTGGTGAGGTGTGCTGTAGGTGTCCCAGGAGCTCAAAGTTCAGGTGGGACTGCATTACGGATCAGCTTTAAGCCCCCCTTCTTGTTTGCTGTGATGGACAAGCTGACTGATCAGGTTAGACAGGAATCTCACAGGGAGCCAAGGTAAAGAAGGGATTTTAAGGACTTAAGGTCAAGAGTCCAGAGAGTGTGGAAAAGAGGTGAAGAGGCATGTGTGAGGAGGGCCGGGATAGAAAAAAAAAAGCTGTCAGGTGTGATGTGTGACAAAAGAGTGCCAGCAAGAGTAAAGCTGTGCAGGATGGTGAGAGCAGCAATGTTGTGAAGCACAGAGACACTGAGGAGAGGAAAAAAGGCAGAGCAGGAGGTAGCAGAGATAAGTGATGCTGATGTTCACTTTGAGAGTGACAAGCATGGATATGATTAGGAGGGAGTTCATCACCGAGACAGCACAGTTTAGATGGCTTAAAGAGGAAAGTCAGATTGAGATAGTTCAAACAAGTTCAGGACAGGAGTGTTGAATATTATTTGTAAAAGAGTGCCAATAAAACCAGATTACCAACAAACTCTTACCTGCCAGGTTAAAGATAATTATAGATATTAAAACATTGCGATCAAGTTTTGATCTATTTAAAAAAACGTTCCCAGTGTCTTTTTTTATTATTTATTATGACTATGTTGTTTTTTTGCCAAATAAAAAAAAATAATATCAATGTCACAACCATTTCAATAAAGTAATATTTAGAGAAACAGTTTAAATCTTAATTTAATATAAAATGGCATAAGAACATGTTAAAAATACCGAAACCACAACCGCTGATTGGTCAACGTTCGACCTGGTTTATCTTTCAATGGCCTCGTAGTTTGTACGTAAAGGCAGAAAATGGTCATAAAAACGTGCAAAAAGACACGAGAGCAAGAGTTTGTATGCAGAAGCACGAAATGTGCATCTATGTAGATTTTTCGTTATAAGTGGTTGCTTAAATACGTGTTGATGTGCATAGCTTAACTCTATTACAAGTGTTACTTCCATACATTACTTTTGTAATGAGTTAATCCCAATACTACTTTACCCTTCCTTTACTACTTCATCCTTCCTTTTATTGCTTGTTTCCTAGTTTCCATCTTGAGGAACTTGTCAAGGCTTCAAAGCCCTCTTTCTCAAGTTGTGTCACACCTGCCAAAGTGTAAATTAACGGAAAAGCAGACGAGAAGACAGGACTTTGAACCCGTTTCATGTTGTCTTCTTTTCATCACTTGAATGTCTGTAATTGAATGACCTCGAAACAGAAATGACTAGAGTCCACCTTGACTTCTTCTGTTTGTCCCATCTCCTTTCCTTATTGACGCAAGACCTCACAAGGAGGTTGATGCAATGATTACCGTACTTTTTAGACAATGACTTAGTTGACACGCCTGCAAGGCAGCCATATTCAGCTGACCTAATGTCCTGTAAAAATTCTAATAATGACTCCTTTCAACCCACGGTTTCGCCACTCAAATATTGTTGCCATTCTTTGGTCTTCCCAACGTCTCATTGAGTCCAGTCTTTGGTTTTTTCTCCTAATCTGTTGCTCCCCCCCCCCCCCCCTATTTCATTTTTTCCCATGCTTCATGGTCCTTTATTCTGACATTCTGTTGATACTTGCCAATTCCTGGTTCTGCCCCTGTGTCTTAACAGACGGGCCAATTTAATCAGGTACTGGAGGATTCAGTCACACATCTGTGAAAAGAGTCCCTTTATATTTCACGCTCGATATTATTAAATTACGTTCAATCATACAAGGTGTTGGCGTATTGCACTGTTCCTCTTTAGCAGTATGTTACGTCTTTCAATCATTCTTCAAGACAGAAGAACAAGAAGAAAAAAAAAAACGGAAAAACGCCAGAGGAGGCAAAGGGACAATACTCCTTTAAGGCATTCTATTTTCTATCCAATCTCTTACATAAAGAATCAATTTTATTAAATTTCCTTATTTATTTAGGATCAGTAGATCGCAGCAAAGTAGTTGAAATGGTTTCCATGGTAGCACAGAAGGCCTTGACCCAATTTTATGAGTGGCAGATCAGATATGAGATTCAGTGAGTGGATGTTTATGTTGTTGTATGCGAGCAGATGGTTGAGTGTACAGGGACAGGAAATATAAAGTAGTATGACCTTTTTCTTTCCCTTAGATCTAAATTTTCCAACTCAATAGCTTTTTTTGTGCACTTTCATGCATGGATTTAGTGACACATCTCATTTTTAGACCATTTCTTATAAGAGTTTGTTCATAAAATGTAAAAAAAACCCACCTAAACAATAGTTGCTTTCTTTTCTTTTCTTTTCTTTTCATTTATTTTCACATGTTTAGCAGCTTATTAAACGGCAAAAGCCCAATGGAATCTGTGAAGTTTTAGCATTTATCTCTCCATTTAGTGATATTTGCCTAAGCGCTAATATGTCTGATTATATCTGTAGAATAAAGGCCAACAGTGTGTATTATACCAAAGGAAGGACAGCCAAGGGTTTTAATGAATAATGCAGTTTGGAGGACTGATTAATTGGTCTCTTGTGAGCCAGAGTTGTACAAAGTCAAGTATGTAAAGTTTTAAAAGTTTTTTTTCATCCCTGCATATATATGAATATATATATATATATATATATATATATATACTTCCCGGTATTGTGTTTTGAGTTCACTTCAGCAAAATTAAAGTATGAGAAATTTCACATAGTTTTTATAAAAAAAAAAAAAAAAGGCACAGTAGGTGTTGTTTATGAATATTTATGGACCCTTTTTGCTCCAAGCTCCATTAATTTCTGACTTCGCCAATGTCAGGTTGCTGCAGCAAGTTCTCGTCAAAGCTTTTTCAGTAACCCTTAAAAAATGGAGGCAAGCTTCTGTATGAGAGTAAAATTTTAGTGGGAAATTATCTTAAAGGCCCAACTAAAGGGGCAACTTTGAATGGGTCAATTGATGAAATGTAGGGAGAAAAAAGTTTTTTACCTTGTGTTTCATACTTGAAAAACATCAAAGGGACTTTAAGGTGCATAAGTTGGAACTACTTAAGAAAAAATTACGTAGTCAAAAAACATCTCCGTGGACACGGTTGGGGCTCACTCCAGAACACCGGTGTTGTTTCCCCCCCTTTTTTGAGTGCCCTAATTCTATCCTACCAATCAATCCAGTCAAGGGGTTCGAATCCCTAAAGAAAGATAAACTTTTTTTAGCTTTTAAGTGTATTATAATGTTAATTCCTCACGGAAAAAAAAAAACCAAAGTGGTATTTTGATCCATTTACATATTTCTGAGAATTCCTCTAAAACACTGCACTCTGAGCACCAGCCCTTTCCAATCCACAAAAACAAGCAGGTCCTCACATTGTGATGTCACAAAGTGAGGAACAGCCACTTCCATGTGGAGTCTCCGCTGCGATCACCGCCCCCAGGCCAACACGCACACACACACTTTCTCTACGGAGCTAGCGGTGATCGGCTAAACACTTAGATTTTATATACACAACATCTACATTCATCTTTGCAAAAGTTCGGATGTTGTTTGCTTTCATTGGGCGAAACCCAGACATGCTGACAAGGCCGAATGTAGGTCATAAAATGGGCGGCAACCAGAAGGAGAGAAAGGAGGTGCCACAGAGATCGAGGCCTCTGACTTTCGGGTTATAAAATGAACTCTCGAAAATAACTAATATTTCATAAACAATCTTTCTTTAGTGTGCCAAAAGTAATATATTATGATATGTATGGATATATATTTTACTCTAAAGGCTTAAGAAAAACATGATAAAGGCCCTTTAGTCAATGTGTTTTTGAGTAAGACATGTATTTCCACTATCCAAAAGTTGCTTTGAAAAAGGGCATCTGGGAAAATCTGTTAAATTGTAAAAAGTTGTTTTTCTCCATGATTACAAAAATGTGCTTCACTTTCAACAAACTAATTACCAACGTTGTTGGATGTTTTTGACAGTATTTTGCCTTTTCCTCCCAGTCTTGTGAAATACTATTGTAATTTTTCATCTTGTTTTTATGCATTTTCATGTTGGCTGCACTTTCACAGATTTATTTTGAACTTGAAAGATTCTGGAAAATTGGCTTTTTAAAGACGTTCTGCAAATGGGTTGTGACAGAAAATAAAACTAAGCAAAACTCAAACATTCTTCGAATGCAGAGTCCTCTTCGTGGATCTTTGTCTACAGCAAATTTATCAGCAATTAAGTCAAAATCTCAAACTCTAATGTTTTAGACTTATACAAACAATACTCTGGTAATCACATTGCACCACATTGAGCCAAAATTAGTGAAAAACCATTACCCTTTACCCGGATTTAAATCTTCCAGTCCCTGAGCATATCAGGGTTCCCATGAAATCGCCCTTGAACTTACAAATATGTTTAGCACATCAATTCCACCGACCATCTGACAAAGTGCATGATCTCTGTTCTTTAGAGCAAGTGAAATGACAGTGTTTAGTTGCTCTGAAGAACAGAAATCCAAAGCTTGTGTGACCTAGATGAGTTAGAGCGTTCTCATTCATAAATGAAAAGAAATAAACAAACATATGAGGATAAAGTTGTATAAAATGTACATGGATGCCTCTCATTTTTAAAGTTTTTAATGGGCTGCCCCCCCCCCCTTTATTTAGACATTTAGGGCCCCACCAAGGGGCCCTAAGTGTCTAAGGTGCGGTTAAAATTGGCGGGTAGGGTGCTAGGAGGACATCTGCTGCTTGCTGGCAGTGATGTCCAAGCACCCCCCTTACCAAGGACCCTACATGTCTAAGGTGCAAATAGTCAGCCCCCCCGCCCCCTTGTTAGATTTTATAAGGAAAAAAACAAATGTTGGAATAGGCACCAGGGCTTTAACTCGAGGGGGCTGTAATGTTCAAAGGCGCAGGACTAAATTCAGCCAAACTGTGGTGTCAATCAGAGGCACAGAGTTATGGAATACGCTGCCACAGCACATTAGGAACTGTGAAAACTACCCTACCTTCCAAACAGCTCTTAAAAAATGGCTGAAAACAAACCAGTCCTGCAGACATTAGTTATTGTTGTTTTTCTGTGACTTTCTTGGACTTTTTTTAGACTTGCTTTTTATTGTAATAACGTTGTAAGTATTTATACCTCTAATATTGTGCTATTTTATTGTGTTGTTAATGTAATTGTTGAACTTTTTATCCTGCCCTAGGACAACGGATGAAATTTGGCTCCTGTGCTAACTCTGGCATATTTATGTTAAAGCAGCTGCTGAAACATTGTTTAATATGCACTGTCCTAATTCAAATAAATAAATAAATAAAAAATAAATAAATAAATTTTAAAAAAATTGAGAACAAGGCCTTACAATTAAAATAAAAAATTCAACAATTCAAAGTATGTTCAACGGCTGCATTTTATTTTTTACGTAGAGCCTGAAAACAGACTTAAAAATGTTCGTAGCCATGGATTAATGTGAGAGTTTTGAATGCAAAAGCCTGAAATATAATAAGAATGATACAGAAAAAAAATGGGAAAAGATGAAAAAAATACATAAAAACCAAGAAATATTGGAAAGGGAGTGAGACAAAGTAAAAGCCTTATATATAACCCTAGACCAAACTTATTAGTACAATAGTGCACCTACTATTTATTATAGTCCTATTCCCCTTCTAATGAGTACAAATGCAGATACCCATATACACACCTAGACATAGACGTTTTAGTGAAAGTGGCCACGTAACCCTTGTGCTATCCTAGGCACTTTAACATTGGGAGTTGGGTCATCTAGACCCACTAGACAGTGCACTGAACCTTTTTTCTTCAATGATTTGTGATCTTCACTGGTGTCCACGGATTACATGAAATCTTTCCACCTTTATCCACCTTTGTCATGGTAGGGAGAACACGTCAATGTAAGGGTGGGGACATCTAAGATAGCACAAGGGGTAAACACGTGATGCCGAAAGTGGTGTGAACATGGCTTTAAATATTAGATGCAATTTCAGTGCACTTCCATCACAGATGGCCATGTGTTTAGTTATTTTCTTACACTTCTTTTAGGGGTTTGTTGGCAGGTCTTCATTTACTTTATTTGTAGAGGCGGGTTTTACAGCAATAGGTAAAGCAGCAGAAAACAGGGGATAAAGTCATCATCCTGTGTACATTTTCTTACTCATTCAGGCTCACTTCTTTGATTGCTTCTGACTTTGGTCACAAGCCTTTAAACAATTACTGGGTCTACAGTAAATTCACGAACATGATGGCAAACAGAGGACATCCTTTTGTTCTATTTATTAATAAATGTGACGCCGACCGTACCTGCTTGGTCTGTTGCGGCATGGAAGCAGAAGTGAATCCATTTATTTTCCCTCCGAAGTTGCTTCTGGGGATGTTGCATATATACACATATATTTTTCTTCTCTTTTGTTCCAGGAACACTGCTGGTGGAGAACATGCAAATAAATGGTGTGGCCGAGGGTCCGAATCGAACGATCTCCCTGTCGCTAAAGGAAAACAACGACTACTGGGTGATTCTCGACCCTTCCAAACAGGCACTTTACCTGAACAGCACCGGACGGGTTCTGGACAGAGACGTAAGCCAGCCTGATAACTCTGTTTTGGCCCCCACTGTAGTTAATGAGTACAGAACATTTGCAGACCTTTCCAAGTTTCAATGTTGTGTAATGTGGCTGATCATATTCACTGTACATAATTGGCTCAGATAAAAGGCCACACACCTGTCTAAAATTGATCTGAAAGTGGATGGTGTGCATCAGTGTTGCACATCTCCATTAGCCTCTCTGCACTCCTATCATCCTTGGCAGTACAAAAGTCTCAAGAGCCCCTACATGAGCTTCTTTGTGTTAATTATCTTAATTAGCAGCATTTGTTAAGACATGGATTGTAAAGAAGCTCTAAGAGGCTCCCATACAGTCCACTCTGTGTCCTTGTTTGCTCACTCTTGCTTTCTTAAGAGTTCATCTTGGTTACTTATATTGTATTTTAAATGTTCTCTCTAACTCCACTTCACTTTATGGTTAATGAGCATAATGTTCGTCAGAGTTTGTAGCTGTGTCTATTTTCTTCTACCATAACTAGAACTTCCTGAACTGAGTCAACTCACAGCTGCACATGTAGGCTGTCATCTAAACACAGTTGAGACAATTTAGCAACATTAGAGTGGACTGAATTGACTTGGATTATGACAATTGGGAAATATTCGGAATAAACCTTTTAAATAGCTTTGAGCTAGTCTTGAACTAGTGTAAATAATGTAACTTTTTTTTCTTTTTTTTTGTATGACTCCTTAAAGACCCACTCTAATGAAAATCATGTTTTTAACATGTTTTTATATTGAAGACATATACGAAGGAAAATAAGATTAAACTGCCTCATTGTGAATTATGAGCAGACAAAACAGTTGGAAAAAGCTTGTAATTGTTACATAAAGTCTACAATGAGCAACAAGTTCCCTGCTCTGCTCCATTGTGATGCATCCATTTGATGACAACTGGATTTATGTACATCTTTGTTTTTCTCGTCCAAGATGAAATCTGGTTCACAATTTGGCGGCTGGATAGCTCTGATCTTGCTCATCATTTTTGTTGCACCGCTAATGTTATGTTGGGGTTATAAGTGGATGTAAACTAGTGGGAGAATATGTAAACATAGCCATGATGGGAAGTGAGGCTTACCAACCGTTCTGCCCAATTCTCAGAGTTACATTTCGGATGAACTAACAATATTAGATTATTATTTTCAACATTAAATCAAACTAAAATAAGTGTACAAAAGTACAAAGGACTTTACTGGTCCCTTGGAAATATCTCATGCGCTTGCCAGTAATAAATACACCCAGTCATCGCAACATGTGCTGTGGTTGATTTTTTATTTAGTTCAATTGGATAAGGACTGCTGAAAAATGTTTAACCTTTATTTTGTTCTTCCTTTACTCCTAAAACTTAAACCTCTGTGGTGATAGTAGTTCCTTGTTTGGTGATGTTGCCCAAAACATGGAAACAAGGAAAAATGCAGAAGTAAACCTAGCTTTTTTTGACTCACACTTCATTGATATATTGCAATCTGTTTTTATCCTGGATAACCCACTTGCAGTATCACAGTAGGGAGTTGCACCAGGGTTCACTTGCAGAGGAAAACGATTACAACCTTAAGGGCTTTTGGAAACTCCATTAATCCTGTTGAATCTGTTGCAATCTAGAAACTAGTGAGGTACAACTGTAAGAATTTTGATTTAATTTATTGTAATGATGAGATGTGAAATCCACATCTCTGTAAAAAAAAAAAGATTGAAAACCCAAATAATCCTAATTGGCACTCAAGAGTGAAAAAGAAGATATTTTCCAGAAAATGTCATAAACATGATTACTCATATTTTTTTATTTAAAGGTATATGTATTAATAGATTTGAATCTGATCTAAAATTAGAATATTGCTTAAATGGATATTTCATGACCGTTTCTTGTTTGGTGAAAATTAAGATGTTTTTTTTTCTTTATATCTGGTAAATATCAGGCATTTTGACTCATACTGAATAGTAGGGTATATAAATGTTTTTTTCTGCACAGTTCTTTTGTAAATGTAATCTTTTATTTTGCAGCCTCCATCATACATTCACTCCATTGTGGTCCAGGTTCAGTGTACCAACGAACTGATTGGCACTGTGATTTTACACGAAGTCCGTATTGTCGTTCGGGACCGCAACGACAATACGCCCCATTTCCAGCAGCCAAGATATTATGTCTCCATTAGTGAGGTAAGACACAGATGTAACAAGCAGAACCATGCAGAGGTTTTTTATACATGTTTACAGCTAAGGAATTTATTAAAAATGTTGTGCTCCCTTGCAGCTAAATTATTTTCCCCCTTTGAAATTTATGGTTCTTACTGACTGCTGTATATTATTGTGGGAAACTAATTAGCTTGAACTGGCGGAGGAAAAAAAAGCGCTAAAATAACATTTTGAGAGAGTTTGGATGCTTTTTTTTTTTTTTTTTTAAATAACATTTGTCTTTTTGTAGCCAAACAAGTTGAGAAGTGATGCAAAAGTTTTTGGCCAGTCATGGTAAGCCTGTCGTCCTATGGCTTTCAGAATATATCTTCAAAATGACACTCCTACAGTTAGTGTGTATTCTGGTTTCTGAGGAAGAAAAAAAATCACCCAGAGGCAGTTCATGCTTAAGCTGGACAAGGATTGCTTGCAGCTTGCTGCCAGCACAGACCCAAGGAGACCTAGCTGAATATATCATTATACAGTCTTTGGCAGCCTGTCTAACTCAATCTGTCCTTTCAACTACATTTTTTTTCCCTCTCACACTTATTCCTCTGTTTTCACAGCATCGCTATGCACCCCCCCCCCCACTCGAACTTAACGCCCCCTCATAAATCCCAGCTCCTCATTTTTTTCACCTTTCCTCCACATCCCCACCTTTCCTCTGCCGCTCTAACTATGTCTGTTTTTTCTTCCTTCTTATACCGCATCAATCTGTAGTGAAATCTTTCCCTCCATTCACTAACAATATCTACTGTACAATTTAGAAAGTGCGAAGGGTGTTTTCTGTCAAGCCATAGTCAATTAACTTATTTTTATGGTAAAAAAAAAAAACGTGAAGAAGTGCTTGTAGTTATTCAGACCTGTGCGATAATATCACACCACAAACAGATTTATTCAGATTTATACGGCTTTTCTCAGACAGCTTCCTTTTCCGCTTCCAAACATCTACCGGTAATTCCCCCCCCGAATCCAGGCTTTTTTTAGTCTGTTGTTGCTGATAATTACATGACAAGCATACCAAGGTTTCGTTCTTTGTTTGCAGCAGAGTTCAGGTGAATTTTCACACCTGTTTTAAGTGATATATTGAAGGGAACAAAATCTGGTGTTGTGCAAACAGCGTCCTGCCAAAACACTTATATTACATTCAGGGATGGAACACACGTTTAAGAACTCTGTTTAGTAGATTTTGTTCACACTGGACTGTTGCTACCTGATACTAGCATATATACAGTGGGAAAGAAAATTAGCACGAAGTGTCGAAGCGGTGCAAATCTGGTGAATCTTGCTCCAGACTTTTTCTTTCACAGCTCTATTCTGATAAATGAAAGAGTTGTTGTAGTATAATTCTAGCCGGGCACAAACCGCAATTAGTAATGCTTCCTCCATGATCAATTTTCAAACAGTTGCGTGAATAAAAAAGGACGCTACCCTTAGGTCACTGCAAAATCCGAGTCCCTGATTGGTCAAAGTTCTATCTGGTTTAACTTTCAAAGGCTGGCATTTTGTATGTAGAGCCGGAAAACAGTTGTAGAAACCTTCACAGAAACTTGCATAGAAACTTGCAAGTAAACTTGCGTAGCAACGTGTGAACGCATGAGTTATGAACGTATGTGTTTACATAGACTATGGGTTTTAAAATACAGGCCTCCAGGGCCAGTGTCCTTCAAGTTTTCTAACCAACCTACCATTGAAGCTCCTTATTGGCTAGACACACCTGATCTTGGTAATCAACAGCAGATAAGGAAGGATTTCTGGAAAACCAGCTGGGAGCCAGCCCTCGAGGCCTGGAGTTTGACACCCTTGACATAGTCTTTTCATTGGAAGGGGCCTCTTGAATGGCGCTGTCCATGGTGGTGTGAACGAAGCTTTACAGTGGACAAACTGAACTACCTGTAACAGGATTTCAATCCTCATCTCCATGAGAAGAAAATCGTGTTTATGACTTAAACATGAAACTGTTGTCTTCTTTGTTACCTTAAATGTCATGTATATAGAATGTTGCAACAGGTCTCTTAAAACGAAGTTTAAAATTGAGTTTTAAAAAATCTGTGCAGTCTGTATTCGCTTTTGTGAATCTACCTTCGTACTTCGTAACATCTCAGTAACTTCAAGCATACTTGGGTAACATCATAGCTTTCTAATTACTCAACAAGTTATATAGTTTTCCCTAACCTTATAACAACCATATTACAAATTTTCATGTGTGCTTAAAGCACTAATGCTTCATCGATATATTTATAGCCGAAGACTGGAGAAGAATGGGCATTATGCTCAAGCAAATGTAGGAAGCCCTCACTGCAGGTCCAAGCTCTACATGCTTCTCTGCTTGAAATGGTAGCACATATCCGATTCACGCAACAATGATTCCTGCTTGAAAGCATTGCAGCTGTTCTGATTTTTGACCAAGATGGATCATTATGGGAAGCTGCTTTTCTTATGGTTTGGAGCAGGCCCTTACCTAAAGTGTAGCAGTCTGGATGCTTAAGCACAGAAATGCAAGGCTTCCAAATTCGGGGATCTAGTTTGGGGAGATCAGTTTTATTCCAGTATGACTGAGCCCCCCACACAAAGCCAGGTTTAAAAGGACATGCTTGGATAGGATATGTGTGGAAGACCTTGACCAGTTCACACACAGCTTTTACCTTAATCCTATTGAGCACATTTGGAAAGAGTTGGAAAAGAGATTATGAGGCAAGGTCCTCCAGTGCCTGGCGACTGAAAAGGCTTATTATAAGGAACAATTCTTAAAACCCCACTCTAATCATCTTTTGATCTAGCTTAAAAGTCTTCCCAGTCTAGGAATATGCTGTTTTTAACTAAGAATCACAAAACCTGTGTCTTTTCAAGGTCATTTCCTCTACGACGGAGTTTTAGGGCCACGGTGAGGAAAAAAAATTCTGGCCAACATGACGAGATTAAAGTCGTCATGTCGACTTTAATCTCGTCATGACGAGAAAAAACTCGACACAAAGTTTCGAGAAAAAACTCGTCTTGTCGAGATAAAAGTCGAAATAAAGTTTCGAGATTAAAGTCGCAATGTTGCGCGAGAGAAGTGAAGCTGAGTCTTTCAGGAGTATTCAGTGTTATGGCTAATGTTAGTGAGCTAGTGGCTTTGTACTTCAGAGTTTACGACAGAGTTTTATGGCCACCAAAAACTCGTAAATTTACGGGAAAAAATTCATAGATTAAAAAGGAGAAAACACCGAAATTGTCTGTTTATCGGAGCCTAGCTTGAAGATGAAATATGTGGTGCCTTTTGTGAAGCTTTTATTTCCGGATTATAGGTTTAAAACAAAGAGATTCTGAACCTTTTGGCGATTCAAAATCAGATTATTGTCAGTGGAGCAGTCTTTCCGGGGTTCAGTGTCGGTAAAACGGAGTGTCATTTGTAAAATAAGGAGCTCAGAGACACTTTTGGGTGTAGAGGACCGCTGCAGCCTTTATTCTCCTTTTCATTCACATAACCTGAAGTTCATCTGTCACATTACGTCATGAATCTGTCATCCGATCATCAATGCGGAAGTAAACGGTGTTACATACGCCTCCTGCAGATGAAGCGACCCGTTTGATCATTAAAAAACAAAGATGAATGAAAATAGTCCTATATATTAGCATTACAACGTTGAAAAAGGCAAAAAGTGCTCCTCCTCCTCATACGGAAGCATCACACAAACATAGAGATCTGGTCTTTGTTGGAGGAAGAAAGGATTCAAGCAAACAGCTGCAGGGACACCCGATGACGGCTTCATCGGGCTGCAGTGATCCTGCAAACCAACCATCAATAAATAAAACTTTAATGAATTGTAAATCAATCAAATGAGCTTCTTGATATTTGGAACGTTATCAATAAACATTCAGCTCACCTGTTCAACTGAGTTTAGTCGGTCTGCTCTGCTGCTGCACGGCGTTCACCTGCTGCTCTGCATGCTCACTTCCACAATAATTTTGTAAATTTACGAGTTTTTTTCTCTCGCGCGCAACATTGCGACTTTAATCTAGAAACTTAATTTCGACTTTTATCTCGACAAGACGAGTTTTTTCTCGAAACTTTGTGTTGAGTTTTTTCTCGTCATGACGAGATTAAAGTCGACATGACGACTTTAATCTCGCCACGTTGGCCAGAATTTTTTTTCCTCACCGTGGCCCTAAAACTCCGTCGTATTTCCTGCAGAGCGGCAGTTCTTTAAAATTTGCCTCTGAGTTGGGGGCGGGGCTGTTGCCACGGAGCAACCTCGTCCACAATCCCTACCCATTGCTGAGTTAGGAGCAGGGGGCTTATGGCCCACCTGGCGTATTTTCTACTTCTCAAACAAGCTCTTTTTCAAACAGTTTTTTTTTCCTTCTTCGATTCACAACAATTTTGATAAAGAAATACCACATTTATCGGACTATAAGTCACTCCGGTGTAAAAGTTGCAAACGCAAAAAATGCAAAATAGAGAAAAAAAATCATGTATAAGTCACGGTGGAGTATAAGTCACACTTTTGGAAGAAATGTATTTTAACAAAAACAGGATATTATAATATTGTAACAGATAACAATAGAAGACCAAGTATGGCCACGCTTCACTACCATAACCTTATTTAGCCTTGTGAGTCATAAATTGAATAAGTTCAATCCATTTTCAATTTAGTTTTATTTAAATAGCCCAATAATACACCACAGTTGTCTCAACGGGCTTCACAATTGTTAATAAAAGATCAAAGAAAATCAGTTATAAAATACAATAGCTGAATGGTAAACTAAACTAAACAAAATAAACTGGGCATTCCTGCCCTTAGAAACTCCTACTCGGTAAGGAAAAACTCCTAAAACCAAAAAACAGATTCCAGGGGGGAAAAAAGAAGAAATCTCAGGGATGTCCACATGAAGGAGGGATCCTCTCCCAGGAAGGACAGGCGATGTACTGGAACTCTTAGAGAAGAATTAACTCATCTACAGGAACTCTACAACTACATGTTTGATTAGTGTGGGGAATGGGCTTCATCCAGATGGAACTGGGGGATGAGATGAGCCAGAGGCGAGGTCCACGGCCAAGGACAGGAGCAATCTGGAATCACTCCCACTTCCCTCCGGGAGAGCGGGAAAGAGGGACAACACATGATTGCATTGCAAAAAACAGAGGCATGGAAAAGTAAATGCTTAAGATGATGATCAAGAATAGAGGAGAGGAATATTGACTGAGAATAGAGGACGTAATAAGTGTCTAGTTTATTTGTGCAACATATGGACAACTACTCAGGTAACCATAGTATAAAGAACATTCTAACAAGTCAACTAAACTCTTTATATCACTTTAAATCACTACATCATTGAGTTCTTCATCGTCTGTGTCACTTTTGAACAACTTTTGAATTAAACTTTTTTTTTAATAAATCATACAAAAGTCGCACCCCTGGCCAAACTATGCAAGAAAATGTGACTTATACTCCAAAAAATATGGTTCTCGGAAATATAATATTTAATTTTTTTGGTTTGTTTTCCATAATCAGAAAAATGCCTCAAGAATTTATTAAAAACACCAAAAGAACGATTTTTATCTGAGTTTTTGTTGTTAAATTTCATATTAGATATTTTTTGGTCATTGGTCAGTGATGATTATTTGAATCTAAAGTCACTAATTTTGGTTGAGATTCGATATAAAGATGTATTTAAGTCTTTTGGTTTCGCCAAACTAAGTTTTATTTTTATTTAAAAGACAAATGAACACATTTGTTTCTATTTTGATCTGTCTTGAGTGGCAACACTGAATCATGGCTGCACCTTTTAACCATTGCTATCATTAGTTTTGACACGTACATGTTTGGAACTATGAGGATTCAGGTCATCAACGATTCTTCTTTAATCACATGGGTCGATCCATTTATTTGTTTAAAAAAGACTAGAAAAATAAATCCCTTCAATGCTCTGTGTGTTACATTTCAAGTGCAACTTAAAAGTGACTGTTTGTAGCTGATAATCCCTCACCCCATTTTGAACACAAGAAATTTAATAATGTCCGACATTTTCTCTCTGCTTTGTAAAACAGTAGGAGCCGAGTACAGCTGTTGAAGTACCATGCATGTGAATTTTTCATTGAATTCTTTCTTCATCTGTGCCTATGCCGACAGAAATTGCGGGGGGAAAAAATTCGATTGAAGCTTTTTCTTTTTTAAGTGTATATCATTGTGGTTTTATCTCTTGCTGGCCTATTTGCTAAAATTGTACGACTGTGCTTTATTTGCAGCTCACTCCTGTAGGAACAACCATCTTCTCTGGTTTTTCTGGAAACAACGGAGCAACAGACATTGATGATGGTCCCAATGGTCAGATAGAGTACACTATCCAGTACAACCCCAAAGACCCAGTGAGTTAATTATCTGTCTCTTGCTTAATTCAGGCAGTATAAAGACCTCATTACTACAGCTGAGAAGTAATCAGATTTCAGGATGAAATAAACCAACGGCAGCAAAAGTTTGACTCTATAAAGGTTTTGTTCATCCATCTTTATTGCATAAATGAAAATTAACCTTTAGGCAAAGTGAGTCACGTATATTTAAAATAGAAATTTAGCATTTGTGTACTTTGGTTTGAAGTTCCTTCAAAATAAAAGAATGTGTTTAAAGAAAATCTTCAAAAACAAAGCTGTACAAATCTTGACTATAGTTTCAACTGGATTTTTATAGACTCTGCCATAGGTCTAAATAAATGAACTCTCCTTGTGTGCAATGCAAACCGAGGAAAAGCCTGTATGATTTGACAAGTATATATTGAAGAATGCTGTAGAGATCATTTCTTATCCTGTAGCTAGTTTAATTTCCCTGGAAATATTGTGAAAGAAAGAGAGTATTTTATTTATGGGCATAAGTGTTTGCATAATGAGGCACCAATTCCCCATCTTTCTTCTTACATAAATTTAAACTGGCCTAAAAAAAAGATAGTGTGCATTCATAATTGCAATTTATTTGAAATAGCGAATGCTTTCCTTTATAGGTTAATAAAACTTTGCATTGAACGATTCACACCTTGTCGTATGTCTGTTTTTTTTTTTTTTTTTTTCTGAGCTTTATAGACAAGACTGTTAAGCTAAATAATTGCAAACATTGTGTTTAAAATTATATGACACAAACTATGTTTTTTATGCCCAAACCACTTTTCTGGCATTTTATTTTCTTTGTGTTGCTCATTTTTTCTGTATGTTTTTCAGACAGCCAACAGAACATTTGACATTCCACTAACATTATTCGGGTCTGTAGTACTCCGAGAAAGACTCAACTATGAGGACATAACACGATACCTGGTTATCATACAGGCAAACGTAAGTTTTTCTCTTCCTCTTTTACTTTTTTTTTTCAATCTCTGGGTATTTGTTTGCTTGATTTGTCAATAAACAAAACATAAAGATCAAAACTGTACACATACATGTTTTAGATTTAGGTGATGTTTGACCTTATTAATGCTCCCTTGAATAAAACCTTAAATTAATTTTAGAACAGCCTTGTAGAAAGATAAGTTGAATTTTTGACTATTTAATGGAGAATCTTATGAAAATAAAAACTACGGTAGTTTGAGTAGAAAACGTTATTACAAATTTATTGCAAAACATTATACACCTTAATTTGATTTTGAATAAATGCACAACATATTTCATTAGTATGATAATTACAGTCACAAATATTTTTTTGCTCTTTATTTTTGGTTAAACTGAATGAAAATGTGAACTTTTGTCTCATTTGGCAAATGTCAAACATTGTCATAGCACTTTAATGCAGACACCACCCCTCCAAACGTTACAGGAAGCTCATTAAATATGTCCTGTGAATTGGCTTAAATCCACCAACATAGAACTACTGGATGCAGACATTAAAGGATGTGAATTATATGGAAAATATCACAACTGATGATGGACATTTTGATAAGAATTGTGTCTCATCATACCTGGCAGAATATAAATAAAACTCTCGTAATGTGACATTTAACTCATTCCTATGTGGGACAAGATGGAAGGGTTCGTTTAGTGAAAAGGTAAAAAGATTACTTTCATTGTATTCTTCTGATTAAATGGAGATAAACAGATGGTTCATCCAATTACTTTTCCTCCATTAACCTAATTGGGTTAATCTTGTCAGACAATTGGCTTTTGTTGAGATTCAACAGTCAGTGTGCAAGACTCCCCTAACAATATCGCAAGTTATTCATTGACTCAAAGAAAATTAATTGGCATCTATGAGGAGCAAATATTGCACAACAAACAGAATTTAAGCCAGAATACATTTTAGTCGTCAGTAAAAGCAAAAAAGTTACAAAGAAAGTTTCTTTTTTGCTAAAAAAGAGCTCGTTAAATCCATGTACAGTACTTCCGTTGCAGGTTTTTCAAGAGAATAATTGATGAAAGTGCATTCAGGATGCCTTTAGTCAAGATGCTCTGGCTCAGTCGATAATTTCTTCATTGTCAGATTATTTTTGAGCATGTGATGACTTTGTGGATTCATAAACATATAAAGACATGAATGAAAAAATATGTTTTTATATCACCCATTGTGTTTTATTCACAGAGAACAAAGATTTTTATTGATGCTTGTTTCTTGACTTCTCTGTGCCAGGAGTCCAGTGTGGGGACTGTAAATACACATAATGAACTACTCAATACTAAATTAATCATTTGCATTCTAGAAGATGAGTGATTCATTCTAGTCAGGTTTATTTAACTGCAGTTAAAATGACTGTTAAAGTTGTGGTGAGTGTTTATAATATTCTACTCTTGCAATTCAACTATCTTTGAAATTTTGCTTGTGGTTAAAAAAGTGTAGAATGAATTTCAAAAGATTTTGTCAGTATTAAAAATAACAAATCTTGCAGAACTTATCAAATAAAGAGATTTCCCCCTAAAAAGCTACATTTTGGTGACTAAAAATAAAGATAAATGGCAATGTTTCACATCAAGGATTGCATTGTTCAAAATCCCCAAAAATTGCTCTTTATCCTTGTCCAGGACCGAGCCCCTTATCCAAGCGACCGCCTTACAGCCACCACTACCCTTACAGTAGACATCCTGGATGGAGACGACCTGGGCCCCATGTTTCTGCCCTGTACACTCGTAGGAAACACCCGTGACTGTAATCCCATCACTTACAAGGCCAATGTACTTGAAGTGACTGAGCCGGTAAGTGTAAAGCTCATTCTTGATCAAACATCTTTTTGACATGTGTATTTATTAGTTTGTACTTATCTCAAGCAGCTGCTTTAGGTAGTTTTTTTAATTCCTTGTCAGTGTTGCATATATTCATTAACTTGCATCATGCAGAAAGGTTTATTAATAATATTTTCCCTGCAAACTGTCTAACTTACTTCAAACAGTCATTATCTTTGGAATCTAAGAACAGAATTTGGTTATTTTGTAGATGACACACTTCTTTTCGGTTGCTTTTACAGCTTTGAACCTCAAAGCTAAAAAAAAAGTTGATTTTGGGTCAGGATCTCAGTTTACGGGGCTGCATGGTGGCGCAGTGGTTAGCGATTTTGCCTCACAGCAAGAAGGCCCTGGCTCAAGTCCTGGCTGGGGGACCTGAAACAGAACATAAATGGGAGACCTTTCTGTGCGGAGTTTGCAAGCGTGCATGCGTGGGCTTTCTCTGGGGACTCCGGCTTCCTCCCACCATCCAAAAACATGCTTCATAGGTTAAGTGGTCACTCTAAATTGTCCATAGGTGTGAGTGTGCATGGGTGTGTGATATGTGACCCTGCGACACACTGGTGACCTGTCCAGGATGTCCCCTGCCTTCGCCCATAAGTGGCCCGGGATAGGCTCCAGCAGCCCAGTGACCCCGAAAGGGACAAACGGAAGAAGATGAATGAATGATCTTAGTTTACCTGACAAGAATCTAAGCTAAATCAATAATCCACCAGTAGGCTAAAAAGAGTTAGCTGAGGTTCTTGGACTAAAAGGTCAAGTTTTCTTAAAAAGAAAATATCTCTCAGGTATCATAGGAAAGCATTGATGTACAACTGGAAGAGAAAGAAAAATGATGCGGGAGAGGATAGAACCAACTCTGACTCTTCTCCAACTAAAAAATAAATTGGTAAACTTCTACTAATTTGAAATATTCCTACATGTCAAGATATAAAATGACTTTTCTTTTGTGTGTAAAATTGCATTATACCATGGTCCGGGTGAATACTCGATTCTGATTGGCTGCTGGGTATGCGTTAAAACCTGATAACCGCACGGTGAAAAAAGAAGTTCCGGTCGGCTAGTTTAAATGATTTGTATCACTGCGCCGGCTTCTGTAAAACAACCTTTTGCTTCATCATCTGGGCAAAAACAAGCGGTAAGCGATTAACTTTCCCTCTGAATTGATGCTTTATTCAACCCATCGGGACGATCAGCATATATATATCGCCGAATCTTGACTGCAGCGGTGGTGCTACGCGACGCGGACTATATGTTATATATATGTACTATATGTTACGTGACACGTAACATATAGTACGCTGTTTATGAGAAAAGTGATCCAAATCGGAAAAAAAACAAGAATTAAGGACTAAAACCTGGTTAATATGTATTGCTTTGGTAAGTGACCATGGTATAAGCGGGTTAATGGTCTTCGAAGTGTGCGGTTACTACTTTTTAACGCACTTCGCGGAAGCAACCGTCCGACGCGAAGGCTTCCACTTCGTCAGCCATTAACCCTTACGTAATGCATCGCTCGGTCTTTCTGGTCCATTCTGTTTATGAGTGGCCCTTCAAAAAGGTTCTGGCTTCTCACATTTAATTGTTATCACCAACTAAAAGGAAAAAAAAAAACTTTTATAATCAAGACAAATCTGCTTCTTCTCAACAAACAGCAGTGCATCTACCCCACCCACACACGCATACTTAACAAGAACTTGTAAATGATCAGAGTTGCAGGTCCATTCATGCTACCTAAGAAAAATAAAGAATTGTTGATATAATTATTTTTCTGGATTTATTAACAAATGGTTGCAGCAAGAACACAAGGCAGGCGAGCACTTTTAAAAGCTCAGATGGGGTCAAAATGTTCATGATCATTTGATCTCCATCTCATCTTTTTAATTGTTATGCACCCAAACCTGGTCTTTGAGGTCCACCATCCTCCTTGTTTTGCAGGTATTCCTGCTCTTCTTGTTGCACCATTAGCGGTGCTGGTGGCTCCATGTGTCAAGTAGTCAAGCGGTAGCTGTAACTGCAGCGTCAAAGCTAACCAAAACACAAATCCATACAGTGTTTGTCATGCAATCAAACTGAGCCTGTAAGCACTTTTGGACAGGCACAGCCCCAGAGAGCCCATCCATGAATCAGGCCAACCCAGGACAGACACTACAGTATAGTTTCAGTTTCGCATTACATCAAAAGTTGGCTAAAAAAATTTCACGAAATGCGCAAGCAATAATAAAAACTACAGAAACTACTTCAGCATCAGTGAGGGAAGTGCAGCCGAGAGCCACAGGGATGAGGGTATCAGCTCCGCCTCTCCATTATGCTGTTTCAGAGTGCTGTTTTGGCAACAACAGCGCAGGTCCAGATGACCTTGGAGTTGATAGACCCCAGCAACTAAGCTGTGAAAATTATCCAGCTCAGTGTTTTCTGGAAAGAAACACTCGAATTCATTAAACAGATCCTGCTGAGAATATGAAGTCAAAAGTGATGCTGCATTCAGGGAGACAATTCATCACAATTTGATCTCAGTAATAATTTGAGAAGCCTCCACTTTTACTTTTTTATTTACATTGAAAGTCCATTCTTTTGATCCATTATCCCAATGGTCTTGTAATTGTGATTATACGTTTTATAGGACTGTTCATTAGAAATTTGCCTCAGAGTTGTGGGATGGAACTGTTGGCACGAAGTAAGGCTGCCCTTACTTCCCATCATCCTTTTGTGTACACTCTTTCCCGCTGGACTCTCACAAACCCAACACGATGACATAAAAACAAGTTAACCCATCGATCAAAACTCCTCTGGAGCCAGATCTGAGTAGGACAGACAAAATCAGTCTCCCATTGAAAGAACCAAATTCACCAACTTCAGTAAAAAAAAATACATAAATTATAATAATGATAAGTTTTTGTAAAGGTCGAAAGCAATATATTGTTGTTTTTTTTCCCCTTGCAGTACAAAGAAATATTGTGTTTGCGATGTTTCCTTTAGCCTTCAAACACACATTCACTTGCCAGTTTTGCTCTTTGGAGGCTCATCATGTGCAGACGCTTATCTTTTATGAGCATGGATATTTGAGGACATGTAAACTGTATTCACTGAAGCAAGGCACCTGAGAGCTCAATGCTTTGATTTCAACTAAACAGTGTTTACAAGAAGCCTTTGAAAAGTCCGAGTTGGCATAAAAATGTGAATATGTAAAATTAAAGGGAAATGTTCTCATGTTTGCTGATGTTTAAAGAGACTTTTGTATGGACACTTTCACATCATTTGAATCCTGCATGGCAAACCTGGAAAAAGGGGAATCATGAACATTTTATTAGAGTAACATGGCATAAAGCAAAACTTAACAGAAAAATCACTATTGCAGACTCCAAGTAAATAATTTCACTTGATTGTTACCATGACGGAAGATTTTCCAATCTCTTCAGCGCACCTTGCAGAGATGAAAAGAGAGGAGGCTTCTTGAATATCTTAAAGTCGGGCAAACTGGAGTACCTTTTCCCCTTTTTATGGACACTATTGCCATGGAGATATACAGCTGCTTGTAGTACACTTTCTATAATACAAATTATGTAATATTTGTCTACTTTAAAATGAAGCTTAAATTTTTTTTTTTTTTTTGTCAGAGACCGAGCTCATGCATTGCTGATTGCTAACCATCTGTTTTTAATTTTTCAATTAGTCAGAATAACACACAGGGACACTTGTTCCTGATCTTTTATTCTTTAGCTGTTTTGAAGATTTCTTGCAATCTAACCTTCCTCTTCCTCACCTAGTAACATAGCTTGTATGTAGTTTCTTAGTTTAAAAACCAGAGTAAACTCAGCACATCCAAACTTTTCTGTGGGGATGGTAGAATACATTTTACGTGTGTTTTTTTTTAATTTATTGATTTATTTTTTATCTTTGTTTTAGACTCAAATACTAAAACTTTGAAATCAGAACTAATAAAGTTGAGAAAAGAACTTGTGAAAAACTGTTGGGCGAAACTAACTTTCTTATTGAAGCATGGCTAAAAACCAAAGTAAATGGAGCCAGCTGAGCACTGGTTATTGCACGAGAAAGGGAAAGTCCTACATACCAATAGGAAATCTTTTTTTGTATTTATGGTGTTTATATTTACCTAAGTGTGTTTTTTGTCAGTCAGAAAACCAGTCAACCAGCTTTATTTTTAAAGTACTTATAATAAAAACTAGCCAAAGTGCTGTACAAGTACGTAAAATATAACAAAAAAAAATAAACAAGTGCTAAACAAAAAAGTAACAGAGAAAAATCTAAAGTTAAAATGTAACAAGCTGGCCTATTGATTTTGAGGAAAACCTTGAGGGGAAAAAAAAGAAGAATTCACCCATTCAATTCACCGACATTCACCCATTTAAAAACCAGAAGTGGAATCTTAAAAACAATTTTAAATGTGCTATCTGTATTTTTCTTTCATTTATGCACAGTCATAGGTTAAAAACTATTATTTGTCTGCACTCATAAAAGCTTTTTAGTAAGTTTATCACAAATCTACATATGTGACCAATCACAGCAGGTATTCAGCTTTAAAAGGCTGTGGTCACATCGCACTCTGCTGTGCGCGGTCAAGCGGCTACTTCCAATGAGAAGTCTATGTAGACACGTGTATCAATTTTTTAAGGGTCTAGTTCCGTTTTTGAATGCATGTCACATGTGTTCGTAGCTTAAGGTGTTGTGAGCGCCATAAAATTTGCGTCATTTTCAATACAATAATTCATTTTCCTGGACTGCACAGCATTTTTGTTCCATTGTCCCAGAGACTGAATTTGTTTGTCATTTTTGTGAAACACTTCCAGAATAACACGACTTCTATCTGCACTCCCTTTCACCAGTCTCTGACATCCCCAGGAATGACAATTGTCTAAATTATCATTTTTTTTGCCCAAAAAAAAGGTAATTGAATGTCAGAGAGGTTGTGTAGCCCAGAGCATGTATCAGTCTAATTCATATAATTTTATTTTGACTTAACTGTCCCAGTTGTTTCTAAATTGTCCCTAGAGAGGATTCCTTTTCGTAGCCCTTGTGAAAGAGTGAAACCACTCCACCAAAAACATTGGTGAATTATTGCAAAGCCAACATGGCTGTTGAGCAATTTATGTGGATAGTTATTGCAGCAGCAATAATTGTTTTTTCTCAATCAGTCGTGGTAGAGTACCATCAATTGGTCCTTCTCTTGGAAGAAGCATTTTCATCGATTTTATTGACCAACAGAAAGCCGAATGGATTTGGAGGCAGTGTTATTTAGGACACGGGTAGAAATGAAAAAGACAGCAACAAGCTGCTATTTCTGTGTGATACAAGAAAGATGGGAAAGTGAAGTGAAGTGAGGAATGAGTGAAGAGCAGAGTGAAAGTAATTGAATAGTTTGATTCCCAATCACACTGATAAAATGTGAAAGCTCCAAAGCTCTAGAGGCTAACATCACTGCAGCTTGGTCACCGACAAACGCACAGATATACACACACATGCACATCAAAACGCTGCCGACAAGTCGGAGTCAGCTGGTCCATTGAAAAGGTTGGATCCTTTGAATTTGTAGCAGCAGAAGAAGCTGATTCAGCTTTCACAACCCATTTCTAATGAAGCGGGGCGGCCCCACCTGTCTGTCAGCACTGGTCTACCTTCAACTAGGGTTGCCGCGATCGATCTGATTCATTTGATTTTAAGAATCTGCCGATACCGTGTCCTGATGTGATACTTTTGTAACACATCAAAAAATATCTAATTTATTAAACGGATCCAGGTTGTCCCCCTTTTTTGATCGGTTAACCTTATTTAATGATCATTTGGCACTTTAACAGAGCATTTATGTGAAGTAGCTAGAACAATCAACAAAAAATTGCGCAAGTATAAACTAGTAAAAATAGGTGACAAGTATTGTAACATGTAAGTAAGCTACAGTCACCATGTAGGTTTTGTAACCGTGGTGTAAGTATTTTCAGAACTATTCAAATGTCCATTAAAAATTCTTAAAAGTTCAATGACTTGTTGTTGTAGCATGAATTTGATGGTGAGTAATTGTCACGTTCAGCTCATAGTCTCTTCAACTTCAACTTCAACTTTATTTATATAGCGCTTTTCATGCTACAGAGCACCTAAAAAAATAAGATAAAAATATAGTAGTTAAAATAATAAACAGTAAAAATAATAAAAATAATAATAAAAATAAATAAAAATAATATAATAAAAATAAATGAATTAATAAACACACAAAAACCCAACACATACACATTCCACCATTAAAATCAAAAGAAATAAAATTAGTTGTTAAAATTTTATAAAATCAAATAAAAACATGTGGAAAAGTAAAAAGACGAGTTTTAATTTTTTTCTTAAAAACCTCCACAGTGGCTGTTGCCCTCATGTTCTCAGGCTGTTCCACAGCCGAGGCCCACAGTGCTGAAAGGAGGCCTCGCCGTGGGTTTTAGTTCTGACCTTTGGGACCACCAGCAGACCTGCACCTGTGGACCTGGGGGCTCTGGGAGGGTCATAGACTAAAAGTAAATCTGATAAAAATGAGGGTCCAGTTCCATGTAAACTTTTATAAACTAATAAAAGAACCTTTTAATATCGATCCTAAAGCTGACTGGGAGCCAGTGCAAAGACTTAAAACTTGGAGTAATGTGCCCCCTTTTTCTGGTTCTAGTTCAAAGGTGTGCAGCCGAATTTTGAACAAGCTGCAGCCGGTTGATAGTATTTCTCTTAACACCAGAAAGAAGAGCATTACAATAATCTATCCTAGATGTTATAAAAGCATGGATTAATATTTCAGGCAGCACTGGCTTGTCTCGAAAGGCCATCATCATGGTAGACGCACAGGCGGAGTCTCAGGACTTGGGTTTAGCTCAAACTTTATTTTCTATTCTCTTCCATCAGTTCACATTCGTGCCCCAAGCTCTAACCGCTAACCAACAACAACAACCCAATGATTGCGACTCCCACCTTTATAGGATTTCTCCTTTGGGAGCTACCAACCACCCAGGTTCCCACAGATAACCTATTTACACAAAATATTAAAATATATACATTCAAAGTTTCCCCAAAAAAATGGATAATTTCCCCATACAAAAATAGAACTCACTAACTGTTCCTAAACCATTTCAAAAATTCACTCAAATAATAAAATCACTACTCTAAATCTCCCCTGTTAATTTTACAATGATTTTGGTTCCCTCCCAGGAACCAAAATAAGGTTCTTGTACCCCTTGGGACCTCTTTTGCTTGCCGACCATTCCTTACACAGAAAACAGAGGCGAGTCACCACAATTCGACAAGGCATACACAAGGACATGCAGCTGCTGTAAAACCTAAACATTTAAATATATGTGCTTTCACAGGTGCTCCTGACCAGGAAGAACTTTGCTGCTGCTGCTTACCTTTAGCTACATGAACGAATAAAAATCCGTCAGTTAACCATCTCTGCCTGTTTCTTTAATGCGACAACTGTACTGTAAAGCGCTTTGGGCCTTGTAGGTAAAAAATCGCTATACACAGCAAAATCAGCAGTGTTAATTTAACTCCCATAGTGTCAATTTTAACACTTTGCGAGTGTTTATATAATCCTCACCAGCCCAGTGTTAAAATTACACTTTATAAAGTGTTACTATTTTAACTCTGCAATAGTGTTACATTACTGACATTCTTAGTGTTATTTTTGACACTTCAACAGTGTTTTTTTCACACTAAATTGTGTCAAAAATTAACTCTTATTCTGAGTTAATTCCCATGATTAGTTTTTTTTTCTCTGTACTTTAGTGCCTTTAAAAGACTAGTTTTATATTACGTTAAGTTTACTTTTATAAGTAGTCAAATACAAAACATAAAAGGTTTGGTTCCTATAATTAGGGCCCGAGCACGGAGTGCAAGGACCCTATTGTATCTGTTAGGTTTATTATTATTATTATTATTATTATTCTTCCGACTTTTCCGTCGCCTTTTTGAGGCCTTTAACATACCCCAAAACTCACCAAATTTTGTATACACATCAGGAGTCGCGAAAAATTTCATATTTTATAGGAGAACGGCATAAGTAAACAAAAATGGCTCGATAGCGCCACCTGCAAAATTTGTTTTCGCGAGCACCTCCATATGCTTTATAGTACAAACCTGATTTTAACAGGGCATGTTCATCGGATAGAAACCTACAAAAAAGTCTCTTGGGACCAAGCTGTCAGTCGCACAGGAAGTCTGATATTTTGATGACAATATGTCATTTTTGCTGTATTTTGGTCATTCGCAGGCCTCGCTCTAGAACGAACTCCTCCTAGAGATTTGAGAGTAATGACTCCAAACTTTGGTTTTGTAAACTATACACATGTCCGATGTTAAATTGCAAAGCTTTTAAGTTTTTATGGATGTTTGTGACCATGGCGGCGCGTCAAAATTGGAGGTCGTTTCGAAAACACGCCATGAAAAGAAAAATGGCCATTACTCAGCCATGCATAATCCAATCTGATCCAAAATTGATGTGCATGATTGTAGTCTGACTCTGAACACATCTGCAGTGAAAAAACCTGGAAAAAGTGTAGCGCCACCTGCTGGCAAGAGGAAATGACATGTTTTACTTGGAGCATCACTACTCCGAGTAGGATGAGCCGACACACCTGAAAATGACGTCCACCTGTTGAAAAGCCATTGAAGTTTACTCTGACAAAAAACCATAACTTTCAATGCGGGGGTGTGGTCGTGACAGAGCGGCAAAGTTGGGCATCTCGCTATGCACACAAAAGTTGCTCTCACGTGCACATTCCTTGTCCAATCTCACTGAAATTCAATGGATATGATGAAGCTTCTATTCTGAACCCATGGATATGACAATCTTGGACGAGCTCTATAGCGCCACCTAGTTATTGCATTGGGCACATTCTGCCCTGTATTTTCTCTTTGCTTTGTCCGATGTGCATGAAATTAAAACTGGAGATACTCAGAAGGGTCCTCTCTCATCATGTAAAGTTTCATGGGTGTACACCTGACGGTGCCTGCGTAACAGGAAGTGGTCGATTATGTGCACCCAAATAATAGAAATTTATTATAAATCAGCCGTTTGTCTCAGGAAGCTGAGATTTCAGAATTAGATGCCTTTAATAACCTCCAGCTTTGATATGTAACACTATAGGGTCTACGAGAAACTTCATCACTTGATTTTTTTAATGAAATTTTGGACTGAACAAAGATTTTTAGCATAAATTCTGTTTAGGTTATCAGCACCAAGAATTCAACTTTCATAGGCATTTATGTGCTACTGCTTCCTAAAAAAATTCAGAATGATTGAAGTTACAGGTGAACTTTTAGAGAACATTTCATCCAAAAAGGTCCGAAAACGTCTTTTTAGGCAAAACTACAAACACCTATTTTTTTTCATAACTTAATCATCATATATCAACACCATTTATTTTTTTAAATGTAGGGATCTGTGTTTGCTGCCTTCCATATTTTTTTCAGAAGTCCAGGTGAAACAGATGATTTTAAAAAAATCCTGATTCATCCCAAAACCTGTGCTTTTTCCGTCTGGACTCCAAACAAGTGTGTTTTAAAATTACTTATGCTTCAAATATCCACACCAAGTTTAACACGCATATAGTTGAACATGTCTAAATGCTTCTTGAATATTCTTTACAGATATAAAATGAACTGGTCAACTGTAGGATGTCATTTCCTCTTACATGGTTCAGTCTTTTTCTCATGCTGCAGCCTGCTCCTCAATCTTTCCTGTTGCTGGAGTCAAATTTCACCCCCCCCCCCCCCCCCCACACACACACCAGCTGCCTGTTTATATGCTAACTAACCCAGAAGTGAGGTGACAATAGTTTAGACACAAGAGGGAGGGCAGACTGCTTTTTCATTTGTTTTGTATGTCTTTCATAGATTTTTATGAATAATCATTGCTTTTCTAGTCATGTAAAATGCAATTAACTTAATATTTTATCTTTTTTTTTTTACAAACAAAACATATGAATGTGCTCCAAAACAAAACCCAACTCTCAGTACAGTTCTACAGATGTAACATAAGACTTAGACAGTAAATGTCTCTTTTATCCTTTTTTAATCAATGCTGCAACTTCTTTTCCTTAATATAAATCCAATGAAATTAAACTACAAAACCAAAAAACACAACCTATAGCAAATTTCTCTAAATAAATTATGTGTATATACAATATGTAGCACTTTTAAACAAAATAATAACAAATCCTTCCAATACAAGCACAGAAAAATGGAACACAAAATTTAAAACCCAAATTTGAAATGGCAATTTTAAAAAGATAATTTTTTCAGCCTGCTAAAAGTGCACAATTGTAAAAGCTCTTTTATATAGACAACTGTTTGGTTGCTTAGAGCTCTAAATATAAAAACAATGCCTTTATGGACGTGGCACGGATGGCACGGATGTTCAGCAGGGTAAACCCCAGGAAAGCGGCGGGACCTGATGGAGTTCCCGGAAAGGTTCTGCGGGCCTGCGCCGATCAACTCTCCCAGGTCTTCACAAAAATCTTCAACCTGTCGCTAGCTCAGGCTTTCATCCCTGCTTGCCTGAAGTCATCCACTATCATCCCGATACCCAAAAAGTCCTCATCCACAGCCTTCCTCACGGACTTCCGCCCAGTTGCACTCACTGCTGTAATCACAAAGTGTCTGGAGCGGCTGCTCCTGGGACACATCAAAGACTCCCTCCCTCCAATCTTCGTCCCCCACCAGTTTGCAGAACAGAACAGATCCACCCCCACTCTACATCGATGGAAACTGTGTGGAGAGGGTCCACAGCTTCACCCTCCTGGGCACCACCATCTCTGCTGACCTCACATGGTCTAACAACACCATGACTGTCATCAGGAAGGCCCAGCAACGCCTGCACTTCCTGAGAAAACTTAGGAGGAACGACGTCAGCCAGGAGCTGCTGGTAACGTTCTACCGCTCAACCATTGAGAGCATTCTGTCCTATGGCATCACAGTGTGGTTTTCCCACTGCACTGAAGCAGAACGGCAGAGTCTCCAGAGAGTGGTAAAGACAGCGCAGAGGATCATCGGCTGCCCCCTCCCCTCACTGAAGGACATTTACCAGTCTCGCTGCATCAGCAGAGTGACTAGCATCACCACTAACTCCACCCATTCTGCTTTCCCTCTGTTTGAACTGCTGCCCTCTGGAAGGAGGTACAGGTCCATCAGAACCAGGACAAACAGACTAAGAAACAGCTTTTTTCCATAGGCAATTATCATACGGAATGCACATACGTCCACCAACCACACCTCACTCTAATTTTACTACAATGCGTGCAATATCCTGACTGTCTAACCGGGTCACTGTGCAATAACTTGATATTTATTAAGCTGTGCTCACAGCAACTCATGTAATTCCTTTCTATTTTATTCACAAATATTTAATATTTAACAGTTTCTGTCCATATTGTTCATTTTTTGTTAAGAGTTGTAAATACAGTATTTCTTTTTCTATTCTATTTTTATTTTTATTTTATGTAACTCCTTCACTCCAAGGCTGCTGCAATTTCATTGTATCCCCATGTACAATGACAATAAACGATTCTGATTCTGATTATATCACTTAGACACAGATGGAGAACCATATCAACTGGATTGGTAACAGCAACAACCACCGACCAAGCCGGCAAGCCCTGGCAGAAAAGATCCCCACAAGAAACACTGCAGGCTGTTCCATAAAAAATATAGTTTTACCATTGCCTTGCAGATCACAGTTGAAGTGGTTTAGTTTTCCTAAAAAAATTCAGAATGATTGAAGTTACAGGTGAACTTTTAGACAACATTTGATCCAAAAAGGTCCGAAAACGTCTTTTTAGGCAAAACTGCAAACACCTATTTTTTTGCATAACTTATCTTTCAAATATCAGCACAAAAAAATTAAAAACGGTAGAGATCTGTGTTTGCTGCCTTCCATATTTTTTTCAGACTTAAAAGTGTAACAGATGATTTATAAAAAATCCTTTTTCATCCAAAAACCTGTGTTAAATCTGTCTAGACTCCAAACAAACATTTTTTTATGGTAACTTATGTTTCAACAATCGACACCAATTTTCACACACCTATAGCTGAACATGTCCCATAGCTCCCTGAATATTTTCATAGATATACAATGAACTGGTCATTCTAACATCTAGCATTCTAACATCTAACATCTTACATGTCAAAGCCTCTCTCAGCCTGGCTCTGCTGAAGGAGTCGTGTTACAACCCCGCCCCCTCCTGCTGGGACCCCTGCTATGTAAATTAGCAAGCAGTGAACAGAGAGATGAGGAGTAAGAATGGCCATTACTCAGGCATGCATAATCCAAAGACAGCCAGTTAAACACTGAAAGACATATTTTTCGGTATGTCTTTCATACATCTTTAGTATTAAAAACTCTCCAAGATGAATGTGCCTGACTCCACCTGCAGGTGGATCACAGACTTCCTGACGGACAGACAGCAGTATGTGAGGCTGGGGAAGCTCGTCTCAGATACTCGGACCACAAGCACCGGATCCCCCCAGGGCTGTGTCCTTTCACCCCTGTTACTCTCCCTGTACACAAACAGCTGCACAGCTGGTCACCTGTCTGTCAAACTCCTGAAGTTTGCTGACGACACCACACTCATCGGCCTCATCTCTGACGGAGATGAGTTGGCCTACAGGAGTGAAATAGCCAGGCTGGTGTCATAGTGCAGCGCTAACAACCTGGAGCTTAATGCTCTGAAGACAGTGGAGATGACAGTGGACTTCAGGAAGGCCCCAGCCCCCCTCCCCCCTGTCATCCTCTGTGACTCCCCGGTGACCTCTGTGGAGTCCTTCTGCTTCCTGGGAACCATCATCAGCCAGGACCTCAAGTGGGAGCAGAACATCAGCTCCATCACTAAGAAGGTCCAGCAGAGGATGTACTTCCTGAGGCAGCTGAAGAAGTTTCACCTCCCTGAAAAGATGCTGGTAGACTTCTACGATGCCATCATCGAATCCACCCTCACGTCCTCCATCACAGTCTGGTTCGCTGCGGCCACGGCCAGAGACAAGGCCAAGCTGCAACGCGTCATCCACTCAGCAGAGAAGGTGATCGGCTGCCACCTCCCGTCTCTCCAGGAGCTGCACATCTCCAGGACCTGGAGGCGGGCAGCCAGGATTGTAGCCAACCCCTCTCATCCAGGACATAATCTCTTTCGGCCCCTCCCTTCTGGCAAGAGGCTCCGGTCCATCAGGACCAGGACCTCGCGCCACAAGAACAGCTTCTTCCCCACTGCAGTCAGCCTGCTGAACAGTACCCCAACTCCCCCAGGTGACCCCCCCTCCCCCCCCGCCCACCAAAGGACTGTCGGTGCCACTTACAGGCCCCACCATCCCAGCCCATCTGTGCTCCCACTTTAAGTCACCTTACTCTACTGTATATAGTGTGTTGTTGTTGTTAACTTAATTTTTAACTTATTCTTAATTGCACTATACACCAAGTCAAATTCCTCGTTTTGTAAAGTGCGCTCTACTGAACCTGGCAATAAAACTTTTTCTGATTTCTGATTCTGATTCTGATTCTATTAATCATTGTTTTTTATTCATTCAAAATGCAATTAAATCAATATTTTATCTTTTTTCTTTTCCTTTTTCTTTTTTTTTATCTCTTATATCCTTTTTTATAATCAATGTTTGAACTTCTTTTCCTTTCTATTGTCATGGTTTCAGTTTGTTGTCTTGTTTTTCGCTTTAGTTCTTGTTTTGTCTTGTTTGGTTCTGTTTCCTGTTTTATTTTGAAAGGTTTCCTGTCTTGTCATGTTTCTTGAGTTTTACTTCCTTTGGTCCCCATCTGCCCTAATCGTGTTCACCTGTGTCTTGTCTGCCCTGTCTGTATATAAGTCTTGTCTCTCCCTTCCTCCTGTGCTGGTCCATTAACTTCTGCTCATGTTGATCACGTCTTCTTGTCTGGCGTCCATGTCCCTTGCCATGCCACAGTAAGTTTTTGTTTTTAGTTTTGTCATCCTGCTCTGCAGCGCTTTTTGTTAGTTAAATAAACCCACTTGCCCTGAACCCGTTTGCCTCCCGTCTCTGCGCCTGGGTCCTACCTGATCTCGAGCCTCCCCCCCACACGACATCTATACATCCAATGAAATTAAACTACAAATCAACAAACACAACTGATAACAAATGTCTCTAAAAAATGATGTGTATATTTGCAGAACCTTAAAAACACTAAACAAATAACAAATGCTTCCCAATTAAAGCACAAAAAATGGAACACAAAATGTAAAACCCAAGTTAGAAATTGCAATTTGAAAAAGATACTTTTTTCAGCAGCTTTTCAAAATCAATCACCAATTCTACTCTTCTGTGGATGAAACAAAGAACTCCAGAACAATGAAGCCATTTCTCTAAGTCTCTCTCACCTTCAGTTTTAAACAAGGTCTGTGAAAATCCACCATACATTGGTCACATGAACTCAGAGACCTGCTAAAAGTGCACAATTGTAAAAGCTCTTTTATATAGACAACTGTTTGTTTGCTTAGAGCTCTAAATATAAAAAAAAATGCTTTTCTATCACCTAGACACAGATGGAGAACCATATCAACTGGATTAATAACAGGGTGGCATGTTTAGGTTTAAACTTACATCAAAAGACAACATGAAGCTGTCCATCACATTTTTGACCTAAACATGTAAACACATCCTTGGCTCTGCGGTTAGGAAATGGTATTTGGGAATCTCTTTATACCAGGAGCCAGCCTGGCCATTGGAACATCGCCACAGTGCCCATCCAGACTGGGACAGCAACGGGGTCCACTTCAGAGCCGTGAGCTGCTGTGTTTAACTCCAGCTGTCCCAGCAAGGGAAACAACTGCAGCAACATCCACTGACCAAGCTGACAAGCCCTGGCAGAAAAGATCCCCACAAGAAAAACACTGGCTCAGGCAGGCTGGTCAAAAAAAAATAGTTTTGCCATTGTCTTGCAGCTCGCAGATCAAGTGGTTTAGTTTTCCAGTAATGTCAGTCAAGAATGCAAGTTCAGATTCACAATGTTCATATTCACCATATTCAACAGACATCTCCTCCAATAGCACCTTAAAAATCCTGTGCTGTTTTGCTTTGCAGCTGAGGTTGTTTACGATTTTCAGAATAAGAGTCATTATATGTCCAGAGCCAATCACTTCTGCACATAAGGCCTGCTGGTGAATGACGCAGCAGTAATGCAGACATTTTGGAAAGTCTGGGTCAGCTTTACAGTGAGTGATGAAACCTGTTTGTCTATTGATCATAGCAGGAGTCCCATCTGCAGTCACTGCTACCAGCTTTTCTAATTGTACCTTTTTCTGCACAAAAACTCCTTCACCGTGTTATACATTTCAACTCCTCTTGTAGTTGTCTGTTAGGGCAGATGTGTCAGGAGTTCTTCTCTTGTGGAAACCAAAAGCTATGCTGTACTGTTGCCGTCCACAGACTCATCACACTGGACGTTAACCACCTGCACTTTGCAAGATCCCGGTCCAGCTAATTGGCCAAGTTATCAGACATAGCTGACACTCATCTAGACATTGTAGTGGAAATTGAATGAGTTCTATTGTTCTCATCCTTAGGGACAGTGATAGCAATTATCATCATTGCTTGAATTTTTTTCATGCTATATGCAAAAGTCTTTGTCCCTTAAGGCAACAGATTACAGCCCCCCCCCCCCCCCCCCCCCCCCCCCCAGGCTGCTGTCGTATTAACATTAGCTTGGAGCTCCAGAATGGACAAGAAAAAACGACGAGAATGGCTCGAGCAGGGCGTTGCTCACGGGGCGGTCGCTCGTGCCATGCGGTCGCACGTGCTCGGGCCCGCTAAATGCTACTTGTAGCTTTAATGTTGTAAATATGTTTATCTCAATATATACATACAAACAACTGACGATCAGTTGAAGCGTGGCTTTCTTTGATTATACAGAAGTAGGAGCAGATACACAATCATCTTTTCCTACCTATCCCTAGCTTGGTTGTAGGTGCAGCCGCCTGAGAAAACACCAAGTGTAAAAATATTTTACAATGTGAAAGAAATATTATGACATTTGAGAAAGCTTTGAACTCTTTATTAAGAGTAACAAATCATCCAAGCACCATAACATTTTGCGCACAAGGTAAATTTGACCATCATTACAACAAACACAGAGGTACAATATAAATGCTGTCGTCTTCACTGTAGGCACTTTGTAAGTCAAACGGCCTGTGAATGGCAAGACAGTCTGCTTTAATGAAATCATTTTCATTACTTATGAACACTTTGTACGCATGAAAATGCTCATTGAAATGTTCCACCACAAGCTTGTCTACAAGGAAGTAGATCTCTGTGTTTAATAAAAGGATCTTTTGTATCCTACCAAACATTGGAATTTCATCAACAATATCACTGCAGATTATTAGTCCTTGCCTGTACTCTGTACCACATATTTTAATCCAATTAGCTGAAAAGATTTTTTCTGGTGAAAAATTCAGAGCTCTTAAAAACATGTCAACATTGGGCTCATTTTTTAGATTAAATGACTTCAAAGGCCCATACTCAATGCTGTCTAATTGTGATGTCTCCCAATGATACCCAAGTGACATCTGGTGTTTTTTTGCAAGGGATTTAGTAATGTTCTTAAAGTTTTTAAGAGTGTTTTTGAAAATCTTGTGTTTTGCTTCAAATCTCATGCTCCACATATGTATCAAAGGTCCAATTTTTCTTATGCAAGCTGGGTAATGTATCATGAAATGGTGTTTGGGAATAAGATTTCTACCTGGATACAACACTTTAAACAGGCTGTGATGTTCAATTATTAAATATTTCAAAAGCACAGTCATACCGAATGAAACAGAAGTTGAAAACACTATGTTAATTATCTGGAGTAACAGAAGCAGCAATGTCCAGTTTTGGTTTCCTTCCGGCACAATATCCCCAAAGACCAAGGGAATGTTTCTAACAAGACACAGGGTCTGAATGGCATTCAGTCCAACACTGTTGCCACAACTGTCCAAAGTAAGCCTGGTAGGGCGATTTTTGCGTTCCAGGTACCCGTAGTCAAAAGCATAAATTCTGGACAGTAGCTCAAATTTTGACAAAAAATTTTCTGACAGATATTCCAACAATAACTTTATCTCATATTGAGCCACCCCTTCAAGAATGTCATGCATTATGTCAAATGAGAAATTGTTTGAAACATGAAAGTAAAGCAGACTATTCAGTGGTGAATTTTGCTTTAAGCCAAAAACAGATGACTTTTGTGGCTCCGACTGTAATTGTTTGCAATGCATTTCAAAAACATTTCTTTCACGCAGAGTTACCTGGAAATCGTCCTCATTGTAAATTCTCTGGGCATCATCTTTTTCAATCAAGCACAAACGACAAAAATAATGCCCATTAAAAGACTCTGTAAAACCCAGAATTGTGTGCATTACTAGGTTGTCCCCAGTTATCTGACAGATGGTTCCATGGACTTTTTCTGTGGAGAATGGAAGGTAAAGGCCTTCGTGTTCCAATATTTTGATATCATTAATCAGAGGCTGCAGAATAGGATCAAAGCCATATTTCTTAACATCATCTGTGTGAAACAGTGCAACCAAATGAATGTTCATGAGAGCAGAATTAAACTTGGCTGGCAAATTTCTAAGGACAAAATAGAGGGCACCAACTTTATGAACAGTGCGTTTTGAACCAAGTGGGTTAGCTGTTTCGAAATCATCATAATACAACAGAATTTGTAGAGAATTTGGCTTTTCTGAGAAAAGTGGGTGTGCTTTAAAATAACTTCCATCGCAAAAGTCTTCAAGTACATTAGTTTTTGAGAAGTGATGATGTTTGAGAAGTTTACATATTTCAGAATTTCGGCATATAAATTTAATTGTTTCTAAAATCGGAATGTAAACAAATGTATCTTTAACTGGAACTTGATCGTAAGTGCCTGTTTGTTTATTTTTACGATTGTCAAATCGAACACCTAACATTATTTCTACAGGCTCAACTATCCCCCATTTGTTCTTGAAGTATTTTACTCTTTTTGTTTCTGTGTTAAAGCTCAAAAAGGGATTTTCAAATTTGTCAAAGGTTTTTTCTAGTGAAGGTCTTATTGGGTTGTCTGGAGGCAAAGCAGACAAAACTTCAACTTTGATTTGAGACTGCATTTCAGTTGTAAGTTCTTGCATATCACTAATTATAGTTGAAACAACACTGTTTGCCATTCCACTTCCTTGGAGTTTAGCTATAATTGAAGTGCAGATACTTTTAACATTCTCCTTTTGAGGACTTGATCCACTATTCTCAGAACATCCAGCCTCTGACCTCAGAGTTTCATCTGCCGAATTTACTTCTGTTGTGTCATTGAAAGAAGGGGCCTCAAATGGTTCTAAGTTTGCTGAATTACCACTCTGTAACTTGTCCCTGTGAACAGTTTCCAAATGCTTTTTGAAACCAGAATAAGTTGAAAACTGACGCCTACAACAACCCTGTGCACAAAGCAACTTAAACCTGGTGCTTGGATAAAAACTATGGTCAAGTCTTAAATGGATTGTCAAAGACTTACAGGTCACATGAACAGCCTGACAAATGAAACACTTAAACATATTTTAAGCTAGTTGAGCAGTTTAGCACGCAACTCACGAACTCTCGGAGACTCGTCTGTTGTTGTGACATCAATGTTAAAGATGGTTGTTTGAACAAAAGTGTAGAGCTGGACCAGGGATTCCTCATAGGACAAGTTGAAAACATAGTGGGATTTAAAGAGTTCATCAAACGCGCCCAGTGAACTAGTGGCTTGGCAGGGAATGAGCTGTTTGTCCACAATGATGTAGAAGGTCTCAATTTTGTTCTGGGTTTGGCCAATGGCAAGGATGTAGGGTTGCTTGCCTTCACGTTTTTGCAGGTGTTCACCAATGCTGCAACATGACTGAAAAAGAAAACATTGACAAAGATTTCAAAATAAATAGATATTTTAGGATATGAGTGTTACTTCTTGGGTGCAAACATTATCTCCAATTTAGAGAATTCAGGCCAGACTGAGATAGCTCAGACATCTTGAAAAAGACCAAAGAGGACGTTTATGGATACAGTGGAGGAAGACATAAAGTTAGCTAGTGTTTGTTAGGGGATGCAGAATTTTGTTAGATAACTGTCAATTAGAAATGTATGCTGAAACACAAAAGTGTACACAAATTAATATTTTGCACAACTTAAAATAAAAAATATGAACACATTTGTGCATGACCTACCTGTGATTTTTTTTCACTCCCAGTTTGTAAATATTGTAAAACCCATACCTTATGAAAGTGCACCATTTTAGGTACAGCATCAGTGGGGCTTATTTTAATCCTCTTTCGTCCTGCTGTGGGTGGCAACAGATGAAGAAGGAGCAGCAGTGAAGCCATATCACTGTCCCAGTCTATCAAAATATAAAAAAATAACAGAGAATTTGGGAAGAAATTATTATTATCCACTCTGAACACAGAGATAATACAGTGTAAACTATCATATTTATAGACAATGTAATGCTTACTGGTCTCATCATTCTCTGTTAAGTTTTCAGCAGCTTTCAAAAGTTGAAACAATTCATTTGTCCGTGTCAGGTGTTTGGCCTCCTCAATGATCTTTTGCTTAAATGTCGTGTCCCACTTTTCAAGCATCCTCGAGGCAGTTTCAGCTCCAAACACCAGCACAAAGTCTTGGTTAAGCTGTTAATTACATAAAAGGGAAAATGTATTATATGAATGAATACTTTACAGTGAGCTGTCAAAATCTACCAATATTTGAAAAAGGTCAAGATCATTACAAACGCTTACAAGTCCTTTGACATCTAAAAAACGTGGAAAGACTTTGAAGACTTCTTCTGTTCTTTGTGGGTCATGGATCAGTTCCTGGCGGTGTTTAAAGGTCTTCTTCATCTTTTCCATAACACTTGTGTCGTCATTACAATGGAGAAGAAATGATATTGCCTCTTTGCAGGCATCTCCAGTAAGTTGCTGAGGCACTCCATCTGCTGATCTTTTGCGGTTTGGTCCATGGGCTTCAAGATCTTTAGCTACTTTGACCGGCCTCTGATACTTCTTTCTGGATATGGTCTTGAGGCGCCATGCTAAATATCCAGTGCCCTTTTGTGCATCATAAAAATGTTCCTATTAAATAATTTAAGAATAACAAACATTTCAAAACACAGCTGCAGACAAATGCTGTCTTCTTGTTTGTCTAATTTTAAATAAACTTACATAGCCCTTTGGAGAAAAGGGGTCCCGCAGTGAAGGAAAAAGTGTTATGATTCCAAGGGCATACTTCTCTTTCTGTTTGTGAGATGGAATCCTCCTTCAAAATTCAAAAGAAAAATAAAACAACATAAAATGAAGAAATCAAGTTAACTTAAACTACAACCAGTTCTACCAAACATCACTTTTGTCTTGTGAATCTAAAAAAATAAAATAGAGCAACAAAAAAGGGCATTTTTCTGTAAAACTACCAGAAGATAACTGTGTGACAACAGTGAAAATAACAGAAAAAACACTAACCCATGTAACTCAGTCATATGGCTAACCAATATGTTGACAAGCTTCCTTCGGGTCCCATGCTTTAGTGAATTTTCTGACTTGTACTCATCTAGAACATCCTCACCTCCTGGCTTCGCATGCAAGGCATTTTCAACCATCTACCCACATACACATAAAAATTGATTAAAAATGAAATAACAATGTTAAGCTTACATTGAGACTATTCTGAACATTTAATAAGACTTGGCTCCATACACTATAACCAAAGGCTACATAGCACAAATGGCCTTACATTTAACATTGTAATGTTTCTTTTTTTAATTAGAGATCCAAATATTTTTAAAAATATATTTTTTAACTTCAAATTGTATACCTCTTTTGCAGCATCTGACTCAGAAATCTCAGTGGTTGATTTACTTAAGACCTCGCAGCTTGTTCCATCTCTGACAGTGGGAATTCCTAGCTCTCTAAAGAAGTCAGTCACACTTAAAGTGACTGACTGTTCTTCAGGGAGGGTGGATGGACATGAATGTTCTAAGGGAGAGAAAGGGAAAAAAATGTAAAAATTTGTACAAGAGCTAATGATAAGTTATGTGAAATCATTCAAAAAGTTACTGAAACTTACTGTCTGATATGCTGTCACAAACAGTCAGACACAGGTCAGGTTTGCTTTCTATAAGTTCAAGAAGAACATCTTCCTCCACTGCTGTGTCAGAGTCGTCAAAAATGTGAAGCTCAGTTCCATCCGGAAGTCCAAACTTGTTTTTTACTGGAAGAAAAAAATTGGCATGAGCGAAAGAAAGAAAAAAAGTAATAACATCTGCAGTAATAAAAAAATGTCATTAAATTTGATCAAATATTCCCAGCTTCCTTGCATTTTAGCAAAGACCAAATGATGTAAATATTTAATTATACAGAATGCCTGCTCACCTTCACAGATGACATCTGCATAGGTAAATCCTGACTGTAATCGGATGTATTTTTTGGTACTTTCATATTTGACCTTTAGCAGCATAGTGGCAGTTAACAGAAACTGTTAAGGAAAAACAGTACTTTAGTTTCACAGAATTAATTTGCTCTTAGACAAGTTGAAGCATAGATAAACATTTTTGTTCTAATGAACAGAATTCATATCAGTAATACTTTTAAAAATGTGTAATATGCAAAATCAACTTTTTCTAGCTTTCTTTCATAAAACAACTATTACTTGATCAAAAACGTGTCTGGAGTGATTTTCTATTTAACTGACGCACATGCACACACAGAATCTCACCCATCCTGCGACATTTAAGTATTTTATAATAAATAAGTAGCAAAAGGGTCATAAAATTACTGTGTATTTTTTTGTCTCGCGCCCCTGTCAAGCCTCCAATGAATGTCCATTCTCCTCCTCCTCCCCCATCTTTAGATAATTATGGCGCGCAGCAGAAGTTACTTTTCTTATTAATGCTCAAATCACTTTCGATTTAAAAATGTGCTTTTGATTTATTCACACCTGTAATTGAGTCCAACCTTGTACCATAGTTATAACATTAGATTTATAAAGTCCCACTACTACTATATTTCGGATCCTTGTTGTGACAGCGCTCAGTTGTCTTTTAACTATGTTGGGGGCGTTTTTGGCGGTTTTAGGGTCGGTTCAGCGGGGTTTTTTTCTCATGAAAATACCGTACCGGACTAAGTTAGGCTGTATGGCCGCTGGAGTGCCGCTATCCTTTTTAACCTGGAGACGCAACAGGCAGAGACGGCGCTTAACGGACCCGGGCTCTGTCATACAACCTTTTGTTGGGGGTTTGCCGCCCCGCCTGTCCAAAATTGGGTTAAGAAAATGAATGAAAGTCCGGGAGCAGAACTGTGTGTGGGGTGTGCGTGTGTGTGCTTGTGTCAGCGTACGCAGCGCCCCCACCCCGGGGACATAGAAGAGATTGGCGGTTTTCAGATTACTTTGAGCTGGAAAACGGTGACACTACCAACCAACACTACCTTGTGCGTACAGTTTAGATCCAGATTACAGCGCAGACGAGACAAAGACGTTCATGGATCTATTAGACGCATGAGGGGGGCAGAGCGGAGAGACCGGGTCGCCCATTTTAGTAACTGCGTCACATTTGAGTTTTTTTTTTCCGAACGGCGCATTTTTGTCTGCTACAATTACAAAAAGAAATACTAAAAACACAGTTTTACATATTACATTATTCAATTTCCAATATCATCAGAAAAATGTAACAAAAATATGTTAAAAATACTCAAGAAAAGGCGATTTTCATTGGAGTGGGTCGCCATGATGATAACACTGAAAAACTAGCTTAAGAAAAATAGCGCGTTACTTAACATTAAGAGCAATATATACATCGAAGCTAACTAATATCTATCGCATTACAAGCATGCTTTATGTTTATAAAAGTGAAGAAATTTATATTTTTGTTCTTACCCTTTTGAAATGAATGTCGCAGACGACTTTCCTCCTCCGCTCTCCGAGAAAAAACCGCCAACAGACTTTGAAATAACTCCGTCAGCCGTTGCAGCACAAAGCTCCGCCCCAAATTCTGTTTTAACACTGGATGTGCTCAAAACAACACTAAGATCAACACTTATCAACTCGAAATATTTAACACTGGAAAATTCAACACAAATCAACACTGCAGATTTTGCTGTGTATAGTAAATGCCATTTACCATTTGAAATAATAGGCTTGAAATATATAGTGCTAATCACAATAATGAGAACAAAATAAATATCTGATCTCTGATCGGGATACAACATCCGATTTCGATCAAGCCTGAAACTTGGTGATTGAGCCTAAATTCCGATCACGTGATTGGATCTTTCAAAACCAGAGATGTTGCCGGCGACACCTAAATAACACACTCTGTGACTTACTGTGACTTTTCGACCTTCAGCGTGAATAACCTTACTCGGAGAAAAGCGTCTTTTCATATTAGTTTTGCACCAATATGCAACACATTGCCAACGTCAAGTTTTGCGTAACAGAACAAGCGTTTCACTTCTGTAAAGTGTTGTACATACTGGCTTAACCCTTGTGCTATCGTAGATGACCCCACCCTTGGATTGACGTGTTCTTCCTACCATGACAAAGGTGGATAAAGGTGGAAAGATTTCATGTAACCCATGGACACCAGTGAAGATCACAAATCATTGAAGAAAAAAGGTTCAGCGCACTGTCTAGTGGGTCTAGCTGACCCAACTCCCAATGTTAAAGTGCCTAGGATAGCACAAGGGTTACGGCTGCTTTTCTCCACTTCAGAAACCGTTGGAAGTACGTTCATTACGTCAATGGCTAAAAGTTACGGTAGTCAAAAGAATGTCAACGCTGAAGCTGTGGTGTTAAAGGGTCAAACATCAGCAGGTAGAACAGGAACAGCAGGAAAACAGGGGGATTGGTGGATCTGAAAAATCATATTTGGGCATTCTTGTCAAGGTCGACCCCACTAGAAGAACCCCATTTGCAGTTGGACTGTCATAAGCTTGCTGTTTTCTAAACTGATCAAAAGTTGGAGCGCTCAGTATTTGCAAAAAAAAAAAAAAAAATTACAAAGATCAGGCCAAACCTGGTCTTTGTCACCTGTAACTCAGTATTTAGATATTTCAGATCTCATAACTCACAGGAAGAACACTGTTTGCTTTTTACATAAAAATCCGTCTATGGGGTGATGTTTCTTGGTTCAACTGGTGCCTTGCATTGGTGCCTGATACTTGTTGGTGTTGACAATTCTGCTGGTTCCCAAACGCAGCATGTAAAGAGCCCTTCAGTGAAAAACACCAACATGGATGTTTTTTATTTTATTTTTTTTGGCAGGATTTCTTTTCAACCAATCTCTTTTATTTTAATATCTCTGCTCAGATCAACAAGAACTGTCAAGGATCTTTTTTCAAAATATGTTAAGTCATAGATAAGTCAAGGTAGACCATTAGGGTAATCACCTCCAAAACCTTTAATGTTTATTCCTGTGAATAATTATTCAAGCCGATGACACATCAGTGGGAACAGCAATGCTCCTGACAAGCTACAGCGATGTGTCATCGCCATAAGTTGTGAAGCACACTGTGACAAAGTAATACAGATGCTGCTGTCAAAGCTCCACATGAAAACTACCTTTTGGTGCACAATATCCAGCCTGTCCAATATCCAACTACTTTTTTTTTGTTTTCCTTTTTTTTTAGACAAGTGTAGAATCAAAACCCTGATATAAAGCAGAAGCCACTCAATGTGGAATGTAAATTCTGGAGTTTTGAGCCCTGCCAACTTTGTTGATCCCAGGTCATGACAGAAACACGAACATTTTCTGTTGGCGACTGCCAGTTGTGGAAAATATTCCTCAGAGCTGTGCATGATATCAGACCTAAATTGTTTTAAACATCAAGTAAGGCCCGATTCAAGGAAGCCCCACTATAGGGTGCTGGTAGAATATCAAGTGGGGCAAGTCTTGGTGTAATGAGGGTTTGGGGTATCAAATCCCTCAGAGCCCCTAAAATGCCTAGAAGACCATGCTGTCATCATTTCAGTTCATCTATTCATATATCTATCCTTTTCTTTGATCTATTTGACATATCTCTTCAATTTTATATTGAATACTCTTTGAATTATTTAATCAATGTTCATCTGTATTTGCATGTATTTAATTACCCTTTATTTCGTTTTTGTTGTCTTTTCTTTTTTATCCTGAAGCCCTTTGATTCTTGATGGTGTTGTAAAGTTCTACATGATTACAGTTAATTCATTCTACTGTTACAAAGGTTTGGTTTTAGTGGAAGAAGATTTATTTTAAATGTTTTTCCACAACTCTCGAGGGTGGGGGATAAATTGTATAATGCAGTGGACAAGAAGGATATTTAAGATTCAAAGACTGAATGTATTAAAGTTGGGCTTCCTTTAGTCTTTTTTAAGCAAAGTTATCCTGGACTAATGGATTTTGGAGAACCGTTTATCTTTAAAAAATAGATTTTAGTGACATTTACAGCAAGTTATTTAGCACATGCTTTTACTGAGTCATCTTGAAAAAGGTGCACAAACCCGGGCATATGCATTAAAGACCCACTCTGATGACAGTTGTCTTTTTAGTGTATTTAAGATGTTATTGTGGCACTTTACTGATGACGAAGTTTGGGACTAGTTAACATTTTTAGAGCTGTGTTTTAGGGTCTGTTGTCTTATTTTCTTAGATTTATGGTTGTGGAAATTGAGTAACTCTATAATATTTTATTTCTGACAGATGATTTAACCTTTTTTGCAATGATCAAACCCAATATTTACCATCAAATTGGTTTTATTTGGACTTTAGTTGCCTTTGGTGGGTTGGGTTAAGCTGCATGGTCGCTCCACCATCAGTGTGTAAAAGGGAAGATGTATTAAAAAAAGCTCCATGGAAGTACAGACCATCTGGGCCCTTGGCCACATTTTGGAGTTTGCTTGGAGTATCAATCAAAAATGTAACATTTGGTCTGGACTTGGGGAAAATAAACATGAGAGAGCATTATAGCATCATGGATGGTGGTAACTGCTGTTTCTGCAGCAACTGAATGTGTTCCTCAGAGGAACCGTCCGTAAGAGAATGGGTCTTAGCTCAGCAAACACGGTGCACACTCTGCAGCTAGACATGAGTACTCATTGGAGGTCAATGAGCAGTGGAGTGACATGTTTCCTTTCTGGTTGATAAAACCCACTAAAGTTGGGTCAAATGCTTGGAAGTGAACTCAATCTGACATCTGCTATATTTTTCTAACATTATGAAATGGAACATGACACAATACCTTAACACAATACCCAGGTTTTGTGCAAACATGCGTCAAATTTGTTTTGCTCATGTGACTCATGACAGGAACAATGACAGTGACTTCAAGATCACCGCTGTCGGTGCTTTTTTTTCTCTCGTCCGCTGCAAGGTTGGGTCTAAAACAAGGATAGCAGAGTTTCTGCAGATTGCATCTGCATTCTCGGTGACCTGTAAGCCTCACACACATCTTCTCTTTCTGCTTTGTTGCTTTTACCTGCTTCTCTGTTCCCCTCAGCTCCTGACAGATTAATCTCCCTTTTACATATTTGCGTCTCTTTTTGTTCGACCTCATTATTCGCCTTAAGTTTATCTCTGCCTGCGTCTGCCTCCTCTTGGCTGACAGGCAACAGCAGAGATAGCTCAGTGCTTGCTTGTAAATAATAAGTGCTGCATGACAGGTGCAGTGCTGGAGTGTTGTAGCGCATTGTGTGTACAAGCCTATGTACCGGAAACTGTCTGCTGGATGTTGTTTGATAGTCTTATAAAGGGTAGCTGCTGCACTTTATTCACGTTGCATTTTGGCCAGCAATCTTAGTCACACATTAAAGCCACTACTACATGGATCCACACATGCAAATTGCTGTGTGAGGGTTTGTGTGCATTATGATTGCCTACACAAATAACGTGCTTTCAGATTTTGGTCTGCTCATATTTTACATACCATGTTCTGTACTCGAGTGGGATGTATTCGCCCTGCAAGTTCAGTGACCTGCTGTATAGAAAGCACTTCTAGTTGAAGATTTTGGTTGTAATGACAGTTTAAATCCATGTTTTCTGTAAATTTGGGAGCTTTTTCATCTTTTAACCATTAGTCGGATGAAACTATTGGTTTCATCTTGTTTTTTGCATGTATGAGATGAAAAAAGGATAAAAGGTCGTTTGGAAAAGTTTAAAAGCTGCAGGTGAGCAGTGGTTAATTCAGAAACTTTGAATATCTTTAGGTAACTTTTAAACTATTTAAAATACGAAATCACAAAAAGCCTCAGATAAGAAAAGTGTGATCAATAGCTTGATTTCCATATTTAAATTGAAAAAAAAAAAAACTTTAAGGTTTTTATGCTTTTAAGGTGGTGCCACATTCCTGGAGTCCTGGATAAATGGTACATTGTAAATTAGTGACATAAAGCTTAAAGAGAGTAATAATGATTGGAGCATTTTGTAAGCAATAAAAGCGAGGTTGGCCATCCACAGCCATGAGCTCTACTAGTTTTTGGCTTTTCATTTTCATCTATTACTGAACAGAAAATTAAACAAAACCCTCCCCCCTGATGATACACTCATTCCAGAATCTTGGGTAAAAAAAATGCTGGAGTGCAAACGCAAAACTGTACATGTATGCACAGGAATAATGTTTGCAAATTTCTGTGTTTTTAAATTTTTTCTTGCTTTAGTAATATATATATATATATTTATAAGGTTCTATTGGTTATATAGTTTAACATGTATGACTCAGCCTTTTTTTTAAATTCATGTTATTTATGTCAGGTTTGTTTGTGTTAACCTCTTTTTCCATGTCTCTAGGATAAAGTGAACCCCCTCAATGTGACTCCACCCATTCAGGCAGTAGACCAGGACAGAAATATACAACCTCCGTCTGACAGGCCGGGAATCCTATACTCCATCCTTATAGGTTAGATTTTTTTTTCCTGCTCTCCTGAAATAATAAAACCTTTTATTCTGCATCCTGAACATGTTAATTATTTTGTTGTTTGAATGACTTTTGCCTGTTTCAATAATTATTAACAAAAAATTCAAATATATTGGTGCCACGTTATATATTAAATAAAGTAATAAGGTAATAAAATTTTAGGAATTGCTGCTTGTAAAATTACAAATTTTTTCTCGTGATTGCACCACTTTATTTTCATAAAATGATGTAAAATACTGACTTTTTTCACTAGTTTTGAGTTTTTTTTCCGTAAAATTACAACTATTTTCTTAAAATTTTACGAATTTGATTTTGTAAAATGTTGACTTTTTTCTCGTATTATAAGACTTAATTTCTGTAAAAATGTTTTTTACATAATTTTACGAGTTCTTTTTCCCAAAATAACGACTTTGTTCTCATTCTTTTGTGGCTTTATTCTCATATAATAATTCTTTTTTTTTACCTTTATGGTGGTCCTACCACTGCATTGTAAAATAAAATGGACAACAATTTAGTTTTTCGAAATGGAATACCACAGTTTTTAAAGCAAACATTTCCTTAATTACTTTTTACAAAAATACTCTGTCTAAAATCATTGGCTTAGTCAATAATTAAGAACAAAGCAAAAATGAATCCAATGGTATCAATGGGCAGAGGTAGGAATGTGGATACATTACAAAACACAACCTTGGCAATTAGTGAAAAATATCATTTGGGTGTGTCCTTGGTCACGAAGGACAAATAATAAAGTTATGATTATACCAACATTTTCCAATAAATCGTTGTACATGTGGAAGTTCACTGGCAGCGCTTTAGACTAGTAGGATATTTCAGCTCGTACCTGGGCCGGTGCCACTTTCACAATACCCCCGTCAAAAGCCATTACAATTATTAGATGTTGATCACAATCTTTGTTTACCATAGTTGAGACTGGCTGTTGTGTCTTTTGGCCCTGATGTCGACAACACAGCAGCAATTATCCTTCTCATGCGAACACACCTGTCAAAAGGAATTTGCTGAAACACTGGATTGTGACACAGAAACAACATGTAGTGATTTGACTTTCAGTAAATGTGATACCATCCCTGACACTCTTCCTATCATTCTGGGATCTTTACTGCAGATTAAAAACAAATGTATGCTCCACTTGTACAACTCAAGAAGTTTTAAAATAGTTGGTTCCATTGAAATTTAAATACAAGATTTAAAATGGGTAGTTTAAAATCCACCTCATCAGACTCATTAACATTTCATTGAAACCAGGTTACAGAGACTCTGTACAGGCTCTTGGTAATGCATTGACATTAATGACAGGATGTACCACAACTAACTTAAGTGAAATAGGATCAAAACTGAGGTTATTGTCTTTTGGGCGAAAGAGTAATGCTGTGTTCACACAATCCTCTTCAACCACTTTTAATAAAAAGTCTATGCAGATGTGCAAAAAACAAAATTCAAAATTCTTAGGTTCATGCGTAGCTATGTCGGTTTTTATGACAAAACACGCGTCCGTTGAACATTGGAAGTTAGGCACATTCTTGAACACATGTGACATGCCTGGTGTGAAAGTGACAAAACGGTTGGAAGCCGCTTTATCTGGATGTCGCTCTAAACCAACCAGGCCAAAAACTCTGGTATAGTGATGGACAGAGACCCAAATTTTGATAAACACATCAAGGTGGTCACAAAATCCGCCTACCACCATCTTAGAAATATTTCAAGGAATAAATCTGATGTCTAGGCAGGAAAAGTGGTTCATGCTTTTATCTTTAGTTGACTTGACTCCTGTAAGACCAAAAAAATCAATCAGGAAACTGCAGCTTATTCAGAACTCATATGCTCGGGTTCTTGTAAGAACCAAAAAAGTAAAACTACATCAGTCCAGTTCTGAGGTCTATACATTGGCTTCACGTCTTCCAGAGGATAGGCTTTAAAGTTCTGCTCCTGGTTTAAAAAGCTATGAAAGGTTTATCACCAAAAACAAAGATTTCTCAATGTATGTTAACAATGATACTAACATCGACTTTAAATTATGAGAGTGGGGCAAAGCTTTTTGCTGGGGGTGCAGGTGCCCCCCCCTTGGCTCCCCTGTAGCTCGGCTCCTGTCTTAAACCTTCAGTTTATTTAAATTTAAGTTAAAAGCCCAACTTTTCTCACTGCATTGATTGGTTTTTATTCAGAAGTGTTCACTCACTCGGTTTCCTTAAGCTTACTATTAATTTGGTTCTTTTTATTTTAACGATCACTCCTTTAATATTTCTTTTATTTTTTTTACGTATTCTGAATTGTCTTTCTACACAAAATGTGCCGTACAAATAAACTTGCCCTATTGGTTAGCCAAACTTTCCGTAGTTTGTCAAAAATACACGGAGAAAAATATCATTTAATTGGTTAAATTACACACTTTGTAATAACTCCATTTCTTCACATTTACTTCATTTAATTAGATTTTTTTGCATTTATGACTCATCCTTCTTACACATCACACAACGCTGACAGGCTGACAGGCTACTGTTGAAGACGAACTCCCCCGGGATTTTGAAAAATTAATCTAAAGTGTGTGCCGATAACTGATGGTTATGGGTAACGACCAAAGGGTCTGCACGTAAAGAGTCGAGAGTTAGAGCGAGCTGCACAACACGCTGGCTGTGTGTCTGTCCTCTGAAAAAAAAAAAATGCTGCTCTTCAAATCAATGCTTGCTGTAAAGCAGTAACACACACACATGTGCAGGAAAGTGCACACTTAAGATGTGGGATTGTGGCTGTGTTGCTGCTCCTCTCTGCAGAACTTGATTTCCCCACTGAACAATGCAGCATTTCAAAGCCCCCACATACAGTAAGAATGTGGGTGGATGGTGGTGGTGGTGGGGGGGGGGGGTCGGGCGTCCATCTCCATCTGTAGAAGATGAGAGAGCAGGGAGCATTAGTCCCGCCTTCCCCTCTCCCCTTACGTCTGTACTTTGTAAGGACAACCAACAAAGATATATTGATTCTTAAAGCAATTACTGATGTGTTTTTTTTTTCTTTCTCTTTCTATGTTGCACTCTTCTTGCTATTGGTTGTTTCCCATCTTTCAGGAAAACCAGGTTCTTATGCGGAGTACTTCAGCCTGAACAGAACCTCAGCAGAACTGCTGCTGCTGAAACCCATTGACAGAGAACTTTATCGCAGGTTTGACCTGGTCATCAAGGTGAGAAGTTCATAAAAGAACAAACCCATTTAAAGAGTTTATATAATAGATATTTCCCAAAAAATGTCACATTTTAGTAACGTTTAGTCATAAAAATGGTACAATTCTGTGTTTTCTTTTCCGTTTTATTGGGGGAATTGGAATTATGCCACCAGACACAAAAGGTTCTGCTCTGATGAAAATGAAAATGGAATTTCGGCTGGAGTTGAGGATGCATTTGGCGGTTTGCCTTAGAGAATATATCATTTGTAAAATCCTTACAAGATTATTAAGGAAAAAAAAAGACTAAACACAAAACCAGCTTACAAAAATCTGGTGTTTTCCTCCTATTTGTCTTCCTTTCTTGTCTTACAAATTTAAATTTCATTTAATGAGACTGAAAGACCCACTCCGGGTAATCTTTTAAGTTATTTGAAGAGCGTACCCAGTGGTCTTTTAATCATTATTAAGACGTTTTTAGCCAAAAAAAAAAAAAAACCTTTGTTGTTTTCTAGGACATGGACTGACTCTGAATTACTTCCCTACACCTTTGGCTTCTCGAAATCCCTACATTTATCCTTCCAAGCAGAGCAGAGACATATGGAGAAAATTGTGTCTTCAAATTTGGATGTTACTATATCTTGCTTGTATAACTTTAAAATGTCACGTCAAAATACAGTACATTTAAATGTAAACATCTGTGTTTCAGAGCACACCCACATAAATAAATATGTTTCTCATCGGCGCCACAAACGCAACGTGTTTCACCCTACTGGGGGAGGAATAGGCGCTTTTCAGACGACTTAGACGAGGAAAATGTATTCTCTGCAATATAAGGCGCACTTAAAAGGCCTGATCTAGTCATGTACAAGTGGATACATCAGGATGGGCAGGATAAAGCAGGAAAATTCTCCCGATTTGCCACAATTTGAATAAAGAGAAACTCAGAAAAGCAATTTTAAGCTCCATCATCACTAAAATGCCTGGTAAAAACACCAAAAATACAATTTCATGATTGTAGGTTTTTAAAGGAACACAAACAATGTGTTTTTTTTGCGTGTATGCACTCTTTGAATGTAAAAAAGAAAATAGTTCTCTGAGTTTAAAGTATATTACATTGCTAATGCATCCGTCCACCCACAACTTCACTGATCGCTCCATAACAGCGACTGCAGCCACTAGAAATCCCTGCATGGGTCAAATGTGAGTTTTGCTCTTAATTGGCTGTTTTGTGCAGATGGCCTGTGGGTCATTTTATGGCGAGGGAAATGTTTATTACACACATAAAGTGTGAGAATGAAATCATTGTAATGGACATGGTAATTCAATGTTACTAATCTGCAATAGAGAGCCAAAAAAACCCCTGTAGGGTCAGAAATGTTGAAGTTTCTGTTAAGTAAACAGCACTGTGGTTAGAAAAAGGATTTAAAGTATTAAAATTATAAAACATGTCTAATGAAGAAAACTTAATGAAATCTGAAGTTTATTATGTGATATGTTGATTTTCTGTCTCAAAACTGTAGTATTGTCTGATCTTGGAAGCACAGCGGTGTCGGGTTGTAACAGAGCGAAACATTTTGTGGCGGGTCAAAGATTTACATCAGAACAGATCAATCGCATTCTTCTCCTTCCTTGTAGGCAGAGCAAGACAACGGCCACCCCTTGCCAGCTTTTGCCAATCTCCAAATTGAAGTTCTGGATAAAAACAATCAGGCGCCCTACTTCCTGGAGACCAGTTACCATGGATACATCAGTGAAGCATCACCTGTAGGAACCACAATAGCAAGTAACTCAAGCCTGTCGGCTCCTCTTGTCATCATAGGTCTGGATAATGATGTAGAGGAGGTAAGAATGGGGATTCAACACTATTGCTTGGGCCAATGTGCTTTCTTTAAAAATTTGTTTATGTATTTGTTTACACATCTGACTAAAAATCAGATGCCTGTAGGTACCTTATAAATTCTGCAAACTTTTCCTAGTCTTCACATAGAAAAACGATTTAAAAAAAAGTATTTTAGACCCTTTTCTGCTTCTTGAACAGTTTAATGCTTCGGCAAAATTGTTCTTCTCCAAATCTTTCTTCAGCATGATAGTGCCTTTGAAAGGAGCTCATTGAAGTAAAATGGCCAATCAAATGTCTCCGGTGTCTTCTTTCTAGTGGTTCTTAAAGAAATCTGGCCTATTTCAGTCTATTTTCAGTAAATGTTTGAATCATTGTTTTTCTTGTCAATGATAATGTTCAATGTTAAGTACAAACTTTTACAAACAAAGACAGGCACCTCAAAACTCTAACTTTTTAAAGCATTCCCAGTGATCTTTTAATCATGAATTTGCTGGTGTTGGCCAAAATTTTAAAAGAAACGTGTGTTGTGTTCTAGCACATAGTTTCTGCAGAGCGGCAGTAGTTCATTATAAATTCACATCAGTGTTGTGGATGGTAGAGAAATGCAAATTTAAACTTAATTTTCTTTAAACATGTCCTCCATTATCAGAAAAATGCCACAAGAACACAAAAGCGAACACAAAAACATTTTTCTATCAGAGTGGGTCTTTTGTTTTGAAAATATTTTACTTACTAAAAGATTTTATTTTAAAAATCTTTAAAAAGATTTTTTTTAAATGACTTTCTTTCAATTTGCCGAATACAAGTGGAAATCAACCAACACTCAGATGTTTCCTTTAATATTTCCCCTAAATGGACAAAACTTCTCTTTCAGTTTAATCACAATATTAAAAAACATTTGTTTTTCATATAACTTTTACTGTAATCTTTAATGAAAGATATGTCACAAATGTGAAAAAAACATGCTACATTTTTCTAATCACTGATTAAAATGGTTAAATATAGTGCAGCAAAAATGCATCTTTTATTTATTTATTTTTAATCCCTAATTACTGAAAGAGATGCATCACATTTTTGTGACAAACATCATTTTATTTCTGTCTCTTGATGAAAATAAACTAGATTTAGCAGCGTTTAAACACACCTAAGAGCAAAAGGCTCTCATCCCGTCAAAGTGGTGCTTTTTTGCTTCAGTGAATCTCAGCGTTGTGCCTGGTTTGCAGTGTTTGAAGTGCCCCCTCTAATGTCCCTGTGGATCTGCTAGTAAAACCATTTTCCTCCTAAATTACCTCTCAGCAATAATTCAAGAATTTACGGCGCTGCAGCATTGTTATCGCTGATGCATTTCTCTGTGCTGAGTTTGTTTAAGATGAAGCGAAGACATTTTGACAAAACAAGCTTTGGTTCGTTGCTTGCTAAAAGTGTCCTCGCTGCAGGGAACCGGCTCAGAGAGGAGAACGTCTGAGCGAGCCAGTGCGCTTTATGGCAGATGAAATACATGGAGTTGTTTTTGAAATTGCTAACCCCGATCTCTCCTGCAGTATGGACAGTAATGATTAGTCCTAATAAGGTTCACGCATCGTCCCTCAGTTTTATTTATGCATGTGTGTGCCAGTGCGACTCTTTGTGTTTACAGCTTGTGTGTGTTTGTGTGCGCTCCTGATTATTTACGACTCAATATCCACACCGGCTACATCGACAATATTATCAGCCCCCTTACCCTGCTGAGGCAGCCTTATCTGGAATGAGAGGAGCTTTCTCTCACACACAAGACAAGCACACACACACACCCACAGAAGAGATGACTGTGTAGGTAATGTCAGAGGATGTCTAGGATGAGGATTGCCTCTCAATCACTGAGTGTGACACACACGAATCTTTTCACAAGATTTTAAAACAATAAAAACGACTTTGTACGTTTTTCTTAGTGGTGATGGAAATACTTTCCTAGCATCTCATCTTTTGGTTTGTTTTTTGTTGGTTTGCATAAAATGAAAATATTTCTTCTCAACAGACACGAGATCCTCAGCTCCAGTTCTCTCTGGACAGTTACTCTGATGTTTTCTCTGTGTCCGCCTCTGGAATCAGAAGATATCTGACGCTGGTGCAGCCTGTTGACAGAGAGACACAGGACTCCTACACATTCACGGTACCAAAACTTCACTATTACAACAGAAAAAAATCACATAAGAGGTAAACTGAGTTCTGGAAAGCGTTCAATGATAAGCATTTCCTTCAAATAGCCTGTCAGGACTGGGATTAGAAAAAAAGAGTGCGCAACGAAAGAAAAAATGGCAAAAGGAGGAGAAAAAAGGGAAAAGAGAGCATGACTTTTTTTTGGACTTGCCACTTAACCCGCCATTAGGAGTTAGAAAGGAGAAAAAAGGGGGGGGAAATGGAGATCAACTGAAAGAAGAGAAGTTCTCTAAAAAGCTTCAACACTGCTTTGAGTGAGAGATGAACGTTTAAATTCAAGTCTACAAAATGTCTGTGACTGTTATTCCATAAATATTAGGTTTATTTTTGTATTATATTAACAGCTGGGCGCCCTCAGTGTTGAACTCAGTAATTAAAATCCTCCAGGTTTAAGCAGTTTTCTAGCTCATCTGGTTTGTTTAATTATGCACATATAGCCCTGTGGGTATCTGTATTTATTTATTTTTTCCTAAGGAAAAATCAATGTTGGAATATTTCCTATGATGCCAAGATCAATCTAAACGCATAGATGTATGAATATTAGAAGACAATTCAGACATAAATGGAATCTGACCGCTTGGTCCCAAAGGCTAACATAACTGTTGAACACAGGCAATCTTTAAAAACATTTCCTGAAAGTATTTCTATCAATGTCATAGATAAAAAAAAAAAAAAAAAAATGAAGAAAAAAAATTGTGATTTCGTCACATATTCTTGTTAAAATCAGTTCAGCTTTTGTCCAATGTCATTAATAGCCTTATAGAAGAGATTCAAAAGAAGGAAATAGTAAATAGAAATGAATTTTTCTGAGTTAAAGGCCAACTGGATCCAAGATGTTGCATCTTGCTGGTTTGGACTTTTGTATTTCCTGAAATGCTTTTATATGATAGACTGGTGATTTTGTACATCGCCTAATAGATTCTGCTTCAAGAAGAGAACTCCTTAATTTGACAGGCATGTAGAAATGTAAGTAAAATTTATTTATAGAGCACTCCTCCCAGAAAAAAGGTCAAAACTTCTATATGTTGACTGGAGTTGCAATGTCCATGTCAAGTCAATAAAGAAAACAAGAGTTTTGTTGTAATAAAATAATAGATTCCAGCCTCCCTGCCAACCCAAAAAAGAAATACATATTTATAAAAATTCTGTTAAAGCAGAAAGGTTTTAGTTTGTGTGTAAAGATTGACTTTTTACCATTAAAAGCAGTGGGCAATTTCTCTTTTTTTGCAACCTGCCTTGAGTGGTATCTTGAGGAATTGCAACATTTGACTTTAAATCTGTTAACAGAAAGTTGTTAAAACCAGAATTTCACAAGAGTTCCATGCTAGAATATCTAGAACTACTGCAAAAAAAAAAAAAAAAAAAACGTAAACAAATAACTCCAGTTTGGTGAGTAACTGCCGGCCCAACAATCAGGCTTATCTCAAAGGTTCTCCATCAATAACTAAGCCACATGTTTGCAATTCACTTACACAACTTTTGACTAAATTGTAGCCAATTATGTTTGTCTATAACTAATTTTTGTGTGTGCTACAACCATTGATTCCATGTTAGAACTGGACTGAGTGGCCCCTCCCCTCTGGCATTCCAAACAGGCTCCTAAAGCCAAAATCCCATAGACTTCTCTTCAGAAATGAACAGCATTACTTGGTCATTATGTTGGCTGAATAACCTCTTTTTTTTTCCACATATTCTTGATAAAAATATTTTAGGATAATATTTCTTAATTGCAAGTTATTCAAGTTATAAACTGACCAATCAGATGCCTTAATAACGAATGCGGTCTCATGTCGAATGTTCCAAATGTTGGTTTGACAGATTTTCTGCAGCCTGCTTTCAAGTGGTAGGGGTGCAGACTTCTAACAAGCTCACTCCTAATTGGCTAGAGTGGTTGCCATAGAAATATTGGCCGAATCCGGATTTGTCCTGCCCCTACATTTATCCCTCCAAATGGAGAAATGTAGAAATATAGTGTCTTCAAATTTGAACGGTACTACCACTCGATGATGTCATCAAAAAAAAGGCCGATGAGCTATGTTAGCGCGTAGCTGCCAGCACTTTTATAACTTTAAAAAGTCATGCAAAAATAAAAACTCAGTGCTTTTATCTAATTGTAAGCTCCTGTGCTTCAGTAACGCGGGTCACCTGATTGGCGGAGGGATGGACAGCCCTAAGTTCCTGCTGCTTCCCCTTTAAAAAAACAAGTTTGGACTCCACAATAGCTCCAAATGCCCCTACAATTGGAACAATGGGGAGGAGCCAGAGGGCATAGGGGAGGAATTTGGATTCATGGACCAATGACTGCTTACTGACACCTGCTGGTTCCAATACAAAAATGGTGACAAAATTGACTTAATTTCGTCAGAGCCGAATGTAAACCTTTTTCTGTGAGTGACATGGCACTCCCTCTCACCAGTTCTCAAGTTTAGTCAATGGCTCCAACAGTTCTAATTTGGTTTAGCCTAACTTTTATGAAGAGTTTGGGAAAATATTTGTCTGAAAGCTGTGATCTTCTTTGGTAAATGATGAGCAAAATGAAACATTAGACCACCATTCAGAGATTTGCTTGGATAGACTGGTGGAATGCTTATCCTATACATCCAGAATAAATTTAATCAAGAGACAGTGAGGCCAATGTGCTTAAATGATGTGAAAGAACAAAGATGTGGGAGCACAAAATCTTAAATGGTCTAGGGAACTAATATTTAATTACAGATTTTTCAAGTTGAAATTATCCTGTTTCAATTTTCCGAAAGGATCAGACTCCCACAGACGCACCCGTTAATTTATTCTTCAAGTTAATGTACCTATGGGAGTTACCTCACTGAGATCGGTATCTTATTAGAGTTTGGACTTTCCCTCTTCGTCTTTTTTTGTTCCCTCTTTGCTTCTCTCCCTTCGTTTTCTGTCTTATTCGAAGTCGTCTGATTCAACAGCATTTTATTGGCACAGCATAGAGAGGCTGCCCTTTGCCAAGCACAGCATCTCAATACATCTGCTTCCCCTTGTGATTTAAAGCGTTGTTGCTTCATACAGCAGTCTGTTATCTGACAGGCCCAGCCTGGCGGCATGTCAGCGAGAGGAGGTGTGCAGTCCAATGTGGAGCCATATATTAGTCCAGAATCTTTATATTTGCCGAATCATTCTAAATGTCATGAAATGCATGTCTCAGTTTGGCCAGAAGTGACTCAAAAGATGGAATTGTTAGAGACATTGACCCGCATCTCCAGGGTGTATCTAATGCACTGAGCGCCCAACCTCCATTACTGAGATTGTAAAGATCACAGCTCTTTATTTCTTCTTTTTTTTCCTCAGAAGGGCTATTATGTGTCTCTGCTCTTCTTCTATTGATTTTTGTTTGGGTTTTTTTTTTTCTGCTGTGCCTCCTTTTCTTGCAGCTTCTGGCATCTGATGGCGTGCAGCAGAGTGCTCCCGTCACAGTCACCGTCTCAGTGCTGGACGCTAACGACAACACTCCAACCTTTTCCAATGTCTCATACACCATCAACCTGTTCACCAACATGATGCCAGGGGAAACTGTGTTACAGGTGCCCACTGAGAAAAGCTCCCACCTTTGATCCCCTTTTGGAATCATTTGCTCAGATTTGTGACCGTTTAAATGCATTTGTCTGCTTTTTTTCTAGCTGACAGCAGTTGATCCTGATGCAGGTCAAAACGGTGAAATCAGCTACAGAATCTTGGCTGGTGGTCTGGGGAAGTTTCATTTAGACAGCAGGTAAATATAATGTGTTAATGCTGTTTATTAGGCTTCTAAAACACTTAAACCAAATTTAGAATTTATGATTGGACACAATTCCAATAAATGTTCATGTAATTTTCCATATTTCCATTCCAAAACCTTTGATCTAAAAAAACTGTTTTCAAATTACTCGTGGTTTAACCAGTGATACTTGCATTCAGGGATGGAGCTAAAGGTGGAAATATGGAAACAACCTCCTCCTTAAAAAAACATGAATAAAGGAAACAAGCACAAAAGCTTATTTTAAAAAAAATCCTAGTGAGAGTAAAGCTGTGTTCACACTGAACGCAATTTGTGCATCAGGGGCGTCCAGTTTCAGTGTTAAGTCAAGGGTACAGATCAGGGGCCTCGTTTATAAACGTTGCGTACGCACAAAAGACGGCGTACGCCACTCTCTATGCAATAATTGATATTTATAAAGGGCAAACTTGACGGGAAAATGTGCGGTCCTTCACGCAAGCTCTGACCCAGGCGTGCGCACAAAAACGGGTGAAATGAGAAACGGCGACGCCGTCGGCAGATGGAAGAAACACGTGAAAGTGAAAATGACAATACTGCCTCTCAGAAATAACATGAAGACTTCACAAAGCAAGTCTTACAATTAACAGCCAACACGAACACCCGTTTGATCGATCAGCAGTGAAACAAATAAAAAAGAATAAAACGAAAATTACAACAAATTCAAATGAACACATATTTGCAAAAAGAAAAGTGAAACATGTTCTTCAATATTGGCATGTTGGGCAATTCATCCTCATAAATAATATAGTTAACAGAACGAAATAATGTACAAAACTGATATTCTCGTTATGTGTCCGTCTGGCGGAGCAGATATAGGTGCGGGCGTGCGGACGGACAGGCGTACTAATTGTCCACTGGGGAAAGTTGTTTTAATATTAAAACATTTCTTCATAAGCCACGGAATTATGGTATTCATGCATATGCCTTTAGTTTGTTTTCTTTTTGATAAAACAATGTATGGCTTATGTCTCAACCATTCAGAAAGCAACAAAAAATTACATTTGCGCGTCGATTATTACCGACATCTGTAGCTTGTCAGATGTAATTAAATGGATGGAAATAAAATGCCCCATCACAATGCGTAATGACGCACAATGGCTGATTTTGCACTCTTAGAAGATGTGGCAAATGGAAGAATTCGGAGTGAACGCATCTTTAGACAGCAAGAAGACTTGCTGGCAAACGAGGACGAGTGGCTTATGAGCCGGTTCCGACTTCCTCGAGCCGTCCTGTTGGACCTCTGCGGGCTTTTTATTTCGGCCGCGGTCCGAGGTTGTGAGGCTACAGCATTTACGGCGTCTGCCGCCGTTTGCCACTCAAGTGCCTTTTTGGTAATAGTAATGCCCACACTCTTTTCTACCTCGCCAACGATAACTTCTACTTCACATTGAGTAAAGTTACGTTGTTTGGATTTCCTCTCTGTGTTTGCCATGATTTAGCAATCCATGAATATTCATTTGTGGGCGTTTCACGGACTCTTTATGGGCAACTATGGGCGTGTCATGAAGCCGCAAAAGCTGCGCTGCATTTAGAATCGGTTGTGATTTATAAAGGGAAAGATGCGTACGATGTGCGTGCGCACGGTTTTATAAATCTGAATATATCTGTGCGTACGCACGTCCTATGTTTTATCCGTACGCCACTTCTGACGCAAATCCTACGCAAAGTTTTATAAATGAGGCCTCAGATCTTGGAAGCGCAATTTGAGCGTCGCTGCATGTCCAGAGTTCATATATTTGAACATTGGTGAGGTCAACGCATTGCATCAACCAATCAGGAACTCAGCTTTAAACATTCTTTTTTTATACTCGATCTTGCGTTTTTGTGGCCCTCGGGGGGATAAAGCTGTTTAAAAAAAAGGATCAGAAACAGATTTTTTTCCAATGTTTATTGATGTAAAGGTTGATACTGAGAAGGGAAAATACTTTTAGTGTGAATAGCTCCTAATGGAATGGTTTCCTGAAGGAAAACTCACGTCTAGTCCAAAAATGTTTAATCTTGATGCACTTTGTGAATGAATCCATTCCATGTGTTTGATTGTACAGCAGTGGGATCATTACAGTGGCTCCAGGAGTCCAGCTGACTGTCGGACAAAGATACGCTTTGACAGTAGAAGCCATGGACAACGGCCCGGCGCCTCACAGACGGTGAGCTTTCACACTTGTTGTCAGACTTCACGTCTTTCCTCATCCCTGCATCATTTTTTTCACAATTTCAAACAAGAAATCAATTTCGATTTAATTTAGTATGATGTGTATGAAATATTTAAAGAGAAAGAAAGTTTGGTTAGGAGTCCAAAAGTGAAAAACGTGTAAGACTCAAAGTAGTCGTGCAGAAAGAAAGTTAATAAAAACGACCCAGATGCCTTTTTCTTGCAAGAAATAAAAAAATTATACTCAGTAATTTAGAAAAAAGACATTTTCATCAAAGGATGGACCTCAAGCACTTGAAATAAAGATGGCAGAGTGCAAAAGAAAGAGCCTCAATTATAGGAATTTTAGTTAACTTCACTTTTTACTTCACTGACTTCAAATTTCTGCCGATCATCCCAGTCAATAGGAGCTGTAATGTTCCACAACTTTATGCAGCTCTCCCTTGGAATTGCAGCCGCTCCTTCTATTTAGTTTTTGGAAACTCTGTCCTCATTGATCTGGCTCCAAACGTCTGGCAGTTAAATTTGAGGTTTTTGCAATCACAAAGCAATATTCTGGAAGTAGAAGCCAGCCGGCCCGGCCATCGAACAGTTCACCCACTGGAACAGCTATTGATGCAGCAGCTTTACTGGGAAGGACTTTGATTTGGACTCCTAAAACACCACAGAGCCGTCTTTGGGAAGCTCCTGACAAACACCTTCGCATGTTTTGCTTTTCATTGATTCCATCCCCTTTAAAAAATAAAAAATACAAAAAGTCTTATGTTAATAACATGAGTGGGGAAAATAAGGACATGGGCATAAGCACGCTTTAATATGATGACACTTGAGTCTACTACTTTTGCCCAGAACAGCTTGGATGGAGGATATTTCAACACTGCAGTGTCCTTTGCACGAAAGAATTAAGCTACTATTCTGCTATTAAAAGGCTCAGAAAAAGAATGAGTGTTTAGCACCATCCATCGGGAATTTCTTTCTTTTTTTTTTTGCACTGTCCTAAAGGTTTAGAGCATCATGCCAGTTTGGCAGAAAAAAATCAGTGTGGATGAGAGAAGACCAAACATTGACAGTTTTAACATGTTTGAGCATTTTTCTGTTACTTTATTGATTGTAGCATCAAAAAGAAAAAAAACACTCAAGGTTGACCCTGAAGGTTCCAAATTTTAATTAAATTTTATTAGAGAAAAATTCTAAAATCTAATGCCCATCCTGGGATTTGATGTAAGCCATTGGGTGTGGAAAATCTTCAGCTTTTATTTCATGGGTTGAACAAAAAAATTGCATGAAAATGTAAAAAACTAAAGCATTTTTTAAACACAATCCCTTCCTTTCATGGGCTCGTAAGTAATTGGACAAATGAAATAACTGAAAACAAAATGGTCTTTACTAATATTTGGTTGAAAAGCCTTTGTTGGCAATGACAGCCTGAAGTCTTGAACTCATGGACATCACCAGATGCTGGGTTTTCTGCTTCTGAATGCTCTGCCAGGCCTTTACTGCAGCGGCTTTCAGTTGCTGTTTGTTTATGGGCCTTTCTGTCTGAAGTTTAGTCTTCAACAAGTGAAATGCAGCTCAATTGGGTTAAGATCAGGTGACTGACTTGGCCATTCAAGAATATTCCACTTCTTTGCTTTAATAAACTCCTGAGTTGCTTTGGCTGTTTGTTTTGGGTCGTTGTCCATCTGGATTATGAAACGCCGCCCAATCAGTTTGGCTGCATTCACCTGGATCTGTGCAGACAGTATGTCTCTGAACACCTCAGAATTCATTGGGCTGCTTCTGTGCTGTGTCCCGTCATCAATAAACACTAGTGTCCCAGTGCCACCAGCAGCCATGCACGCCCAGACCATCACACTGCCTCCACCGTGTTTTACTAATGATGTAGTGTGCTTTGGATCATGAGCTTCTTCATGCCCTTTCCATACTTTTCTCTTGCCATCATTCTGGTAAAGGTTGATTTTGGTTTTATCTGTCCAAAGAATGTTTTTCCAGAACTGTGCTGGCTGTTTTAGATGCTTTTTAGCAAAGTCCAATCTAGCCTTCCTATTCTTGAGGCTTATGAGTGACTTGCATCTTGCAGTGTACCCTCCGGATCTACTATCATGCAGTCTTCTTTTTATGGTAGACTTGGATATTGATATCCTTAAAGTAATATACGTGTGACACCAAAGTACGGCTCAAAATTCTTCAGTCTATTATTTCAAAAGAAGAAAATAGAGTCTGGTGTGCTCTGGTGCGTGGTTTTCGCAGTGAGGCTGCCGAATCAGTGGGACGTGAACTCCTGCAGATTGAGGTGGTTCCAGCGGCTGCTCCACGGACCGCCTGCAGACCCTCCTGTTTTTGACATCTGAAAACAAAACTGAACATGACAAATTGATATCTCTCTCTGCTAGCTCTTTTTGCTAGGGCTATGATCCAGGCTCCAAAGGAACCCTGGCCTTTTTGAAATTTAAGAGAATAACAAAGAACACAAACACTGCATCAAGTTTAAATGACTGTTTGGAAGCCGAAGTTGTATTCAGATTAGAAGAGACTGCTCGTTATGAATAGAACATGAGTGCTATAAAAAAGAAAAGTGTCAAAATAAAAGAACGGAGGGAGCCGGTGTGATTGCATATCGCTTGCAGTAAATCTGATGATGCACGCCGGCCTTTCTACCAGACAAAAAGGCTTTGAGGATTCTTGATGCTTTTTGGCCCCTTTTGCTTTGAGGGAAACAATACAGAAAGCTCTCCCACAGCCTTAAATCGGTTGTTTTGTTCTGCATTTGTATTGTTGATATGCATGGAGCTGCAACATCTAACTCACCAGCAGAAAACAAATTTCTTTTTTTTTTTCAAAGTCCCATTATTTGTTACAGCTGCACACATTTCCATGTTGGTGCTAAGAACCCACTCTTACCAGTTGGGCTACTAAACCTTTCCAGATCACAACTGTTTACGTAGTCCAGGGGTCCTAAAACTGAATGTGGCTCTTTTATCCCTCCACGTTTGGCTTTTAGTGAAAAAAAAACTAATATTTTTAATATATAAGTAAGATTTGTATTTTTGATTAGTTTGTTTAAGTTGATTGAGTGCTGTCATACATGTTATGTTTAGATTTTTAAAGGTCAAATAACTGAGCACAATGATGGTAAAATGTTTAATCTTCTATCAATGGTTGATTATTTTAATGAAATGACATATTGATTTCTGCTTCACAAAAGTGACTAGTTGCTGTTCAGATGTTTTATAGTATAAACTGTAGTTGCATGTATAAAGTTATAATAGTAAAAAATGCCATATCTGACTTGACTTTGTTAGATTTTTAATTCAACTAAATCAACTGCAGCAGAAACATCTTTAACACATGGTGTGTTTTATTTTGAAAGGAACTTGTAATTCGAATGGATTTATACAGAAAAATATAGAACATTGTAATAATTCAATAACTGTAAATATTCAAAAGCAACATTTAGGTGAAGCTTAGTTCCTCTTGCTGGGTTTTGATGGGTAAAGAAACTGGTCCAAATGGGTCTTTCAATTGTAAAGGTTGCAGACCTCCCTATAAGTGCTCAGATTGCACAAAACAATACAGGCCTAAGCATAAACGCAGCGTGCCTGAAGCGGAACAACTTGCCCAAACGACCACCAAAGCCTGGCACTCCAGTGTAAACAGAGAGCCGCAGAGAAACATGAAGCAACGATGCGACACAATAACTCTTTGAAATGCATGAATGCAGGCTCATTGTAACAATTTTTAACATTGCGTCTCACATTTTTTTTGCAGACAACCTGTGTCATAAACACTTATCAGGGTACATTCTTAGCTGCTGTCTCCTCAGTAACCGCCTTGCCAGCATGCCTCCGCCGGACCAAAGCAGCAAATAAAAAGTGGGGTTCTTGACGTTGATACAGACGTACAGAATCGGTCAGTGAAATATAAAGTTTAAAATAGGTGAACTAACCCCACAAGGATTACAAAGTGTAGGACTTCCATAATTTCTGCTTCTAGTTGGGTTGCCCCGCCCTCGTAATTCCTAGTCAATGATTGAAAAGATCTTTATTGGTATGGTTTTGCTTACAAGCTTTGGTTCAAAACAGGATTGATTGATTGATTGATTGATTGATTGATTGATTGATTGATTGATTGATTGATTGATTGATTGATTGATTGATTGATTGATTGATTTTATTTTATCTAACAGAATACAAAGTGTCCATTCTTATTGTCCATGCCCTTGACACAAAATTTGCCAAACAAAAAATTTCATTTTCAAAAAGCCAACGTAAGATTTTATCTTCAGGTAACCAAAACAAATCAGGACATTTCTTTTTATATCACCTCATACTTACAAAGTCTCTGTTTTTAGTACAAAGGACAATAAAACAAAAAAGGAAATTCATCTTCCACCACTTGCAGCTCACAGACCTGACAGAGTCTCCTCAGGAATGCCTTTAAAGCTCCCTACATCCACCTGTAGGGGGAGCACTCCTGCTCTGATTTGACCACATAAGGATCTTTGTCCTCTTTTTAAGTTATACATAACATATGGCTCAGCAGAAAATGTGTCCTTAATTTGCAAATAAGTTCCTAATTTTGGTTTTTGAAGCAGTTTCACTTTCCATTCTTCTCATAATAACCAACTAAAGTTTCCTTAACATTATCTATCTTACATTTCAAACACTGTAAAGGCGGATTGACGCTAGTCTGAATGCAGACCAAACAAAGGTTCAGAACTCGATCTGGACCAAATTAAGCGGACTCAGTCCAGACCAAATGATCTTTTTTCCAGTCTGAACACACCTTAAGATACTAGTAACAGGTCGGGGGCTTGAACACATCCGGCATCCATCAACACTGCTGTCAGAAATGCTATGATAAAGCACGCCCTTTCAAATCTCCACGGCAACCGACTTTATTTCTGCCATTTCGTATTTATCATACTAACTGTATGGATAGATATAGCCACCACTTGTTTGGAACTTTTTCCGCTCTATCAGTCAGTGATTTTCTGTAAGTGCAGTTGATGTCTTTGTTCTTGCAATGCTAAAGCTTGGCTCACTCAGCATGTAGGAATGGAATCCATGCACCTCTTCCAGATGAATCCATCGTCAGGAATAGTCCTTCCGAAAATAACTAACCCAAGTTTGTGAAGTCTTTTAGACCGACTGCTGAGTTTATGTTAATCTAACCAAAACTTTTACTCCTGGTATTCATGTGACTAAAGTTCCAACTAGATTGATCCACTTCTGGAGCTGTTTCAGATGTTATGACAGAGAAATGATGCACAAAATAAAGTTAGATTTGTTTTTTCAGCACAACATCTCAGTACTTCTGTGTGCTTTAGGAGAAAGACTCAATGATTCATCACCATTAGCCCAAAAGTCACAAATATTTAAAAAATTGCAATAAAACCTATATTGATGCACACTGAACTTGTCGCTGGTGACAGAAAAATAAGATCTTTTAACCACCGTAACTCTTTGACCATTTATGCAATTAACGTAATTCCGATGTATTTTGACATCGAGAAAAGCAGCCTTATGAAATGACAATAGTTGCAAAAGTGGTTGAGGAGTAAGAGTAATTCAAAGCAATGTCCACCCTGGAGCTAAAGCTCCTGTCAAATAATCCCACTCGATTCATCATTTGATCTTTTTTTAAAGTAGTCCCACCAGTCTCAATTATTTTAGCCAAAATCATACTTGTCTCATTTTCTACAACGTAGTTTGCACAAAGCAGCATTACTTAAGTAAAAATTTGCCTCAGAGTTGTGAGGGGGACCATTGGTGCAAAGCAACCCCGCCCACCCTTCCCCTCTTTGTCGTTGAAAGCTTTATGTTTACACTCTCCTGCTAGCTGACAACCCCTCCCACCCCCAAACTAACATAACTTGTGCAACAAAAATGGCGTGCAAAATCAGAGTTTTGAGCCAAATGACATCTTGAAAGAGGATAACAAAGACATACATACATGGTTCTAGTGGTCTGCAAGTGGATGCATCAGAACGGAGTGGAACAACTTTGTGGCCTGTTGACTGTAGTTTCCACATCACAAGTGAGATCTGTATTTTTTTGTCTGGTTCTGATGCACAACAATATTAATAAGGATATCGACAGAAATGAAATTTTAGGCTTTCTTATAAAAGCCTGAAAATATATATATAAAACAAAAAAAAACGCCCCTCTCACCCTCCGCGGGTGGTTTTTCCTCCAAGCTCGGGTCCTCTACCAGAGGCCTGGGAGCTTGAGGGTCCTGCAGTATTTTAGCTGTTCCTAGCACTGCGCTTTTCTGGACTGAGAGGTCTGAGGTCTTTCCAGGTATCTGTAGCCACTCCTCCAGCTTGGGGGTTACTGCCCCGAGTGCTCCAATTACCACAGGCACCACTGTCACCTTCACTTTCCAGGCTTTCTCCAGTTCTTCTCTGAGTCCCTGATATTTCTCCAGTTCCTTATGTTCCTTCTTCCTGATGTTTCCGTCACTTGGCGCTGCCACATCCACCACAACGGCTTTCCTCTGTTCTTTATCCACCACTACAATGTCTGGTTGGTTCGCCATTACCATCCTATCAGTCTGGATCTGGAAGTCCCACAGGATCTTTGCCCTCTCATTCTCTACCACCTTCGGAGGTGTTTCCCATTTTGACCTTGGGGTTTCCAGTTCATATTCTGCACACATGTTCCTGTATATTATTCCAGCCACTTGATTGTGGCGCTCCATGTATGCTTTCCCTGCCAGCATCTTACACCCTGCAGTTATGTGCTGGATTGTTTCAGGTGTCTCTTTACACAGCCTACACCTTGGGTCTTGTCTGGTGTGGTAGATCTGAGCCTCTATGGCTCTGGTGCTCAGGGCTTGTTCCTGAGCTGCCAGGATGAGCGCTTCAGTGTTGTCCTGTAGGCCAGCCCTTTCTAGCCATTGGTAAGACTTCTTGATATCAGCCACTTCAGTTATGGTCCGGTGGTACATCCCATGCAGGGGTTTGTCCTCCCATGAGGATCTGTCCTCCGGCACTGTATCCTCTGTTCTCCATTGCCTGAGACATTCACTGAGCACACTGTCAGTTGGGGCCTTGAGGTTGATGTACTCATGGATCTTGGATGTTTCATTCTGGATAGTGGCTTCTATGCTCACTAGTCCTCGGCCTCCTTCCTTGCAGCTAGCATACAGTCTCCGGGTGCTGGATTTGGGATGGAACCCTCCATGCATGGTGAGGAGCTTTCGTGTTTTAACATCCATGGTCTGTATCTCTTCCTTTGGCCATCTTATTATTCCTGCAGGGTATCTGATAACTGGCAGTGCGTAGCTGTTTATTGCCCGGGTCTTATTTTTGCCATTGAGCTGGCTTCTCAGGACTTGCCTTACTCGTTGGAGGTATGTAGCTGTTGCAGCTTTCCTTGTTGCCTGCTCCAGGTTGCCATTTGCCTGCGGAATTCCAAGGTACTTGTAACTGTCCTCGATGTCTGCTATTGTTCCTTCTGGGAGTGAGACCCCTCCTGTGTGGACTACCTTGCCTCTCTTTGTCACCATCCGGTTGAATTTCTCGAGCCCGAATGAAATCCCAATGTCAGTACTGTAGATCCTGTTGGTGTGTTGTCCATCATAAGGAGTTAAGTTTGTTAACGTTCAAAACACCAAAAACACAACTTTAATTGGAGTGGATCTTTAAAGGGACTTTTTTGATGTGTTTTTTTTTTGTTTAGCTCAAGAGGAAAACCAAGAAAAGGATACATTTTCATAAGAAACACTCAAAACAAATAGAAAAACTTTAAAAAAAGAATGGTTCTTTGTTTAATTTTCTGGCATTATAATTATAATGGATTGGATTTATCTGCGCTTCATACTTGGTGATGGTAAGCTACTGTTGTAGCCACAGCTGCCCTGGGGCAAACTGACAGAGGCGTTGCTGCCACACTAAAGAACACAACGACAGTTGGCTGGGGGAAGTGGGGATCGAACCGCCGACCCTTCGATCATTAGACGACCTGCTCAATCGCCTGAGCCACTGCCACCTATTATGGCATAAAAACTGTATTTCTAATTAGCAACATGGACATAAATAAAGTGTAAACATTAAAACAGAGAACGCTGACTAAGAATTGGTAATATTGACATTTTCTTTGTGTGAATCAGAACTTTTTCTTACTAAATTACCTCTTTATATTTGGTCAAATCCACTACATGAACATGAAAGTCGTTTTTTTTTAATGCACAGAACAGCTAACTTTAGTCTATCTGTTCTTAATCAAAAACTATTGTCAACATTTACCAACATCTGGAGCTGTTTCCTTTCCTTTGTTCCTTTCTCCATCTTGTCTTCTATTTACTCTGGTACAGACCTCCTCTCCATCTTGGCTGTTCCCTTCTTCTAACCTTCCTCTCCTGATGTTGTTCATTCATCTCCATATCGGTTACAGGCTTTTTCTCTGCGCCTCCTTGTCCTCTCTCCCTCTGTCCCAGCAGCAGTATCTCATTCCCTTTTGTCTTTTTATTATCTCCTCTTCTCAACAGGTCATCCATTACAACAGTCTATATCGAAGTTTTGCCCCCAAACAACCAGAGCCCTCCCCGTTTCCCACGGCAACAATACAACCTGGAGATCAGTGAAGCTATGAGGACTGAAGCTACGCTGCTGAACTTACAGGTACAAACTCAGACATAACAAATGCAGTTTTTGTGGACAGAAAATTTCCTGATATCTTCTCATATATTCAATTTGAAAATGTAAAACGTTTTTATCTCACAGATATGAATTGTTGTCATTTGGAAATGGGCAAAAAAATCAGATATTAAAAGGCATGAAAAGGCAAAGAGGTTATATAGGTCATTCTTAGGTTTGTGTTGGGTTGTTTGGAACCCATTTCAGTCAAAAGGGCAGGAACTTTAGATTTAATTATGACAAGTTGCACAAAGGTCTACGTCCACCTTTCAGCGCAATTTTAATTTACAGTACAGACCAAAGGTTTGGACACACCTCATTCAAAGAATTTTCTTTATTTTCATGACTATGAAAATTGTAGAGTCACACATTAACACATGTGGAATTATGTACACAACAAAAAAGTGTGAAACAACTGAAAATGTCATGTTGTAGGTTCTTCATAGTAGCCACCTTTTGGTTTGATTACTGCTTTGCACACTCTTGGCATTCTCTTGATGAGCTTTAAGAGGTAGTCACCTGAAATGGTCTTCCAACAGTCTTGAAGGAGTTCCCAGAGATGCTTAGCACTTGTTGGCCCTTTTGCCTTCACTCTGTGGTCCAGCTCACCCCAAACCGTCTGGTTTGGGTTCAGGTCCGGTGACTGTGGAGGCCAGGTCATCTGGCGCAGCACCCCATCACTCTCCTTCTTGGTCAAATAGCCCTTACACAGCCTGGAGGTGTGTTTAGGGTCATTGTACTGTTGAAAAATAAATGATGGTCCAACTAAATGCAAACCGGATGGAATAGCATACCGCTGCAAGATACTGTGGTAGGCATGCTGGTTCAGTATGCCTTCATTTTGGAATAAATCCCCAACAGTGTCACCAGCAAAATACCCCCACACCATCACACCTCCACCCCCATGCTTCACGGTGGTTGGAACCAAAAATCTCCAATTTGGACTCATCAGACCAAAGCACAGATTTCCACCAGTCTAAAGTCCATTCCATGTGTTCTTTAGCCCAAACAAGTCAAGCCAATGCCAAGAGTGTGCAAAGCAGTATTCAAAGCAAAAGGTGGCTACTTAACCTACAATATGACATGTTTTCAGTTGTTTCACACTTTTTTGTTATGTGTATAATTCCACATGAGTTAATTCATGGTTTTGATGCCTTCAGTATGAATCTACAATTTTTATAGTCATGAAAATAAATGAGAAGGTGTGTCCAAACTTTTTGCTCTGTACGGTATTTAAAAAGAAATTATGACATTTAAAAAATCTATTTATTTCCAACTTCAAAGATACAAAAGTAAAGTTTTTACTATTTGTTTTTTAATAAATGTGTTGGAAATGTACTTTTAAAGAAAATTAAAGTATCACTAAATATTATAAACATGTAAACATGAATTATCAGAATTGGTGTTCGACACTCAGGCTAAGCATAAATAGTTCATAATAAACCACATACATGTAAAAAATCATAATGTTAAAGATTTAATTTAATGCAACTAATCCACATTTACTAGTACATAAACACTTACCGTAAAATCTGTTCTTAAGAGTTTTGGGAGTGATTGCTGTCTAACAAAATAAATTAGTGATCTGTGTTTTACAAGGTAAGTTTACATTTACCTGATCTATCATTTAAATTAATTATTTTGTTTTACATAACTTTTTTCTGTGTACAGGACTCTGTATTAACAGGGGTGAAAGGTACAATAAGAAAATGATTTATTTAAATTAATTTAATTTGATTTAAAATGAAATTTAAATTTTTATTTAAATTTAACTTATTTTTTTATTATATTTGCAATTACTTTAATTTGATTTGACTTCTTTTTAATTATAATTTAATTTAACTCATTTTCCTTTTTTAGCTAATTTTTAATTTAATTTTTAAATTTCCATTTCAAATCCTGAAACTGGGAAACTTTCTTGAATGCGAGACTCAGTTTATTGTAATTTGTTGCTCCTTCTTTATTTACGTCTTCTCTTTCCTTCACTCATCTTAAGCTGCAGATCTTCTCAGCTGATAAACTTTGAGTGCACATTTTTTAACCTGTCTTCCAGGTGGAAAATATTAGCAGTAAAAATGATGCTACTAGAAAAAGGAGCCACAAGAGCATAATGATAATAATAGAGGCAATTACGGTAGTTTTTCAGTCTAATGAAGTGTAATATGTTAGTAATATATGTTACCTGCACTGCTAAAAGTCCTTTATGGATCCAGCAATTTACCACCATTTAGATGCTCTTTTGAAAAGAAACCATGCAACACTTTCACTTCATTATCCCACACAACTTTCATTTTCTTGTTTTTGTCCTTTAAGGCAGTGGATCGTGAAATGGACCCCATAACCTATCAAATCCAGAGCGGAGACGTCACCGGAAGTTTTCTCCTGCAGCAGAAGTAAGAACTCCAAACATCAAAGCAGCAATGATGGAATCTACAGGAAGCTCAGTCGCCCTGTATTGTGTCAACATATCCAGGCTACCCCCCCCCCCCCCCACACACACACACACACACACATCTTTCAATCTTATGAGTTGCTTCTAGCTTGCCAAGTCTGCATTTGTGGACCGTGAGGCAGGTAATAATAACGTCTGATGTAATTAGAGTGTCATGGCCTCTTTAAGAACGGGCATAATGTAGTGAAGCAGAGCATGGTGTCAAGCTGGAGAAAACGTCTACTGTGCTGAGCTGTAATTTCTGCAAACAGCAACTGTTTGTAGAAAATTACAGAAATGTAAAGAAAGTGCACGTCTGCTTAGAGTTAGAATGCACGGGGCAGGTCAGAGAAAGGATATTTTTGACAGGATTGTGGAGTTTGAGGTAAAAAAGCAGCTCTCCTCACTGGGTGCTGGAAGCAGGTCTTTGTTTTAAGAAAACAACTGTGACATTTGAGGTCATAGCTTGCGTCTTCTCAAAGTTATTTTTTCAAATAAAATATAAAATAATAAAGTCCAGATGAGTGTATCCGTGAACTCTATGCCTATTAACTGCCTTGATATCGGCCAAGGCCTTGACTGTTCTGACTGTTGCCCACAAACTCTGAGGCGCTTTTTTTTAAATTTCTCATTTAAAATGCATCAATGCTGAGAAGAAGTTTAAATAGCTGCTGGGTGAAGGAGAAGAAAAATACAAAAAAAACTGCAAGTAACAAAACAGTGAACTGGAACAATTTAACAGTAAGGAGGACGACAGTCAAAGTTTGGAGAAGAAAACAGGGCAGGACTGGCAGAAACTTTTGACAACCACATTAGGAAGTAAAACTCTAGCCATTTAAGTATGCATGATGTTTTATTAAGCAGATTAAACACTCTTTAGTTTGCCTACATTTGTTAAAATTGCACTATATTTCATCGATTGAAAGTAATATTGTCTGATAATGAATTCATCTGGAGCTCCCTTTACATGACATTTGATCAAAAGCTTCAGTTTTGAGAAGATAGGGCTTAAAGTTCAACTGTAGAATAATCTCTTTCAATTGACTGACTGATGCAAATTGTGTTTTTTGTGTTTCTAACATCTTCTTGTGGTGTTTCTCATGACGGACGACATATATAAATAAGATGAAGCTGAAAATTGCATTTTTTTGCGGTATCTTTTATTCAAATTGTTGTGAGTCAGGAGCAGAAGAAAAAAATGTCGTCGGAAAAATTTTGACGTCGAAGCTATAATAGCAAGGCACAAGCTCCTCCCTCCACTCCATTTTCGTTGCTCCAGTAATGTTAAGTTGGGGTTGCGAGGGGCTGTAAGCTATAGGGAGAGTGTAAATAAAGGGATGAAGGGAAGTGGGGGCAGGCTTACTACACATCGACTCAGAGGCAAATTTCGGATGAACTACGGCCGCTCTGCAGAAACTATGTCCTAGAAAACAACAGATGTTTTAGTTTTTGGCACAAAAAAAAGTAGCATATTCATAACTAAAAGACGATTCAAAACACTTTAAAAACAGATGAAAAGATGAAAGGAGTAGAACTTTAAGATCTAAAGAAGAATTCTTGCACAACTGATAAATTCATCCTAGCTAAATTTGAAATATCTGAAATAACCATTTCAATTGCCATGAATGGATATGTAGTGATTACCGTAAGAAAAAATAAAATAAAAAATAAAGTCATGTAGAGTTATTTTTGTGCCATTATACCACTCTTTGTTTTGAGAGTATAACTTCAAAAAAATGTGTTTGTTAAAAAAGATATTTGCCACTTGAAGCAGAGAAATCCACTTAAAACTCAAAAATAAATGCGAAACTATATGTGCAATCAATAACTTTTTCATTGAGAGAAATTCTCTATCTTCTGTGCTCAAATGTGTCTGTTTTAGGTGCAAAATCATTTTTTGAAAAGAAAGATTTTTTAAACTTTTACACTTAAAACTTAGTGTAAAACTTATCTCTCCTAAAACAATTAAAAGTAATTTCAACCAGAGTAGTTTTCTACATTGATCTTTAAGCCTTAAAAGTATAGTTTTTTTGTTGGTGTTTTTGTGTGTTTTTATCTCTTTTGCACTCTAATTCCTACAGTGCTAACTAACATATTCTGTCTTTCCTCTGCAGATCAGGGTCTTTGGTTCTGAGCAGTCCTCTGGACAGAGAGTCTCTGGATTATTATTCTCTGGTGGTCACAGCTTCAGACGGACACCCAGATGGAGTAAGAAACTCATCTGTACCACACAGATATTAGCCGGCTTTGTTTACTTGAGCCGTTTTGCGTCTCGGGTGGAATTAAAGAGAGCGGCTGCTGGAAGGGGCTTTTAATCCCTCACAGTGAAATGTCACATCCAGCAGTTTTCAGGAAAATGCCATCCTAGCACACAAGCAGTATTATTGTAACTGCAAGAGAAAAGAACACTTTACAATATAAATTATGTTCAGGGCAAAAAAAGCAGACAAAAATAATGTACATTGAAGAATTACGCTGCTAGGGAAGATTTGAATCATTTTCTCCTTTTTGATTGGTGGATTTAAGGAGCTTTCCCTCTAGACTGTTAGGTCAGAACTTGGGTCTATAAATACTCTGCATTATTGGACAGGTGAGAATTAGTGTGTGTGTGTGGATATGGGGGGGGGGGGGGGTCTGCTCAGGGAGGTGTGACGTGTTTGAACAAGAAAACAATCAAAGGCGCAAATTCAACAAATCAAAAAAGGGTTTCAAAATGTCCTAAACATGGTTTCATGAAGAGGCGTCAAAAATTTCCAAATGTAATCTTTTCTGTCACTTTTGTATTTTAGGATAAACAGGTTTTATTAAAATAATCTAGATAATCTGAACTGGATCCTCATGAACGGAAATGATTTATTAGTATTTTGCGGGTTATAAAGCCTAATTTCCACTGAGCATTCTGGTGTGGTTTGGTTCGGTCCAGTGTTTGGGTGTTTCCATTATTAAGTGGACCCATTAAGATGGACTGAACAGTACCATTTTTGGACCCCCGTAGGTTGTAGCTCAATTGAAAAATGGAATGGAAAGTTAGGGTGGAGCTACTGTTGTCGTATGATGAAACCCCCTGATTGGTGTAAAGTCATTGCGACAAAAGACAGCGCCAAACCAGCACCAGCATCACGCACAATCTTCTCTCAGGCAACATTAAATGAGTTGTAGTACCAAAAGCCAAGTGAAAATAATGAGCTGCTTGATGACCTCCATTGTTGTTGGTAGCTTTGCTTTTGCTGGAGTCGCACTGCTATTATGCAAAGCTATGCATTCGGTCTACACCCAGCATGCGCCGGGCTGGTCCAACTTTGAGTGGAAACACTCACCTGAATTGCCAGGACCGTCCTAAACTAGATCACACTGTACCGCTCAGTGAAAACCAGGCTCCACAGCGCCCTTTAACGTATAAGTCGCACCTGAATACAGGTCACACCCTCCCACCAAACTATGAAAAAAACATGACTTTTACTTCAAAAAATATAAATCAATAAAATTATGATTGCCGTCATTAAATCTGATTAACTTGAACTTTGTGTGACGCCTGGAAATGAATTTGGCCATGAACTGACCCTTTGTAAATAAACTAAACTGAATTGAAATAGCTATTTTTTATTAATTCAGTGTCCTGTTAAACCAAGTCTATTAAGACTCCTTGTAACTGGGATTATACATGTTTTACCCAAAAAAAAAGACTCTTTCCCATTTTTCCTCATTCTATCAGCCTCCAAATGATGTAGTGTTGCTGTCTTCGCTTCTATTCAATAGATGATCTCTGATTTCACTGTAAGCTACGCAGGAGTTGAGTTGACCCTTGAGTCAATTCCATCTGCTTCTATTCTATTTTCTTTCTAACCTTTCAGTATCCAAAAAAAGGTCAAGAGCTAAGAAACTGTAATCATCAATATTAATAAATATCTTAAATATAAAACTACCTGCAATTCTCTAACAACTACAAATATGCACATACCAATGAATATACTCCCACTCCCTCTCATATTCAAAGTTTGTCTTTAATTATCAAACATAATCTTCTTTGAAATCCTTGTGCATTTACAAGAACAATTTTTGAAGCCAGTCTCTCAGGCTTTTGATCCTCTTCATGGCTTTTTCTTTTTTATTCCATTTCTACTCATCCATTGCATTTCTGTTTCCACTAATTCAAGTACAATTGTTGTCCTTTTAATGTATTTTTGGATCATCTTCTCTTTTCTAGAGGTGTGTCTCTCAGTAAGTGTGTCTTACAACCACCTTTGTATATTAAACTGTAAAAACCTGAGTAAATCTGTAAAACATATTACTCGTCAGTATAGAATGTAAAACAGCAAAAATGTTTTGCCTCCTATATTTTAAAATCCTTAACTGACCACAGAGGTCACCACAGGTGGTGTTCTGCCTTCCTCCGTCCTGCTCGCCTCTCTTTTGAAAGTAAGATCTCACATTTGCTGACACCTGCAAGACTCCCCCTCACATGAAAGTCAAATAAGGATACTGGATCTTCCCGCATCGCTTCCCTCTCCCTGTTTGGCTTTCATCAGTTTACCTTTGTTCGTTATCTTTTCTTCAAAATCCTTCAATTAGGAGGGAATCAAACCCTTCCTCCGCCTCAATGTCATGTCCTTCCCCAGATCGCTTCCAATGTTAAACTCAAACTAATATGGAAGTTTAACACTGATAAAACTGCTAAAATATTAAGGTCTCTGCTTGCAGACAACGGTAAAAAAGGGAAATTATTAATTGTATGTCATTTAATTTTCAGTTATTGTAAAAATATCTGAGTCATATAAGTACGCTGGCCCTGAAGTTAAAATTACATAATGCAAAAACATATTAAAGGTCACAACAACAATTTAAAAAGCAGAACAAATTAAAAAAAAGTAGAATACCATTTTACAAATCAAAACAAAATTACAGAAACCAAAACACAATTACAAATAAATAATAAAATACAAATGAAATGTTCTAAAAATAAAAGTGAGCAAAATGAAAAACTACCTAACTTTTCCGTTTTCCGTAAAAAATGCAAAATACATTTTGGAATTTCCAGAAATCAAAATGAAATACTAAAAAATACAAGATATATTGAAGATGTATTTAAAAAACACTTAAACGTTGGAAAACAATCACAATCATCCAATAAGTGATGTCACGTACCACCTAAAAGTTCTGTCGTCTGTCAAAAATACCAAAAAACATTTTGGATTTTCCAAAAATCAAAGGTCATTTTCCAATCAGTGATGTCCCATTCTACCTAACTTTTTCGATTTCTTATTGTGTTTCACGTTTTCAACATTTGATTAATGAAAATTTATTTTGTTTTCTGAAATGTACAATTTTTATTCCGTTTCATTTTTTTGTAATCGTGTTTAGGTTCTAGAATTTTGTTTTAACATCTAAAATTGAATGTTTTCTATTATTACACATATTTTTGTGTTAAGTTAGATTTGCACTTCAGGGCCACCGTATATGAGTACAAGTCTTGGTCATACTTTTCTCTGGATCTCGACAATTACGACAATGTTTTTTTTTTTGTCCAGAAGATCTCAAAGCCAGAAAGTGTGTTAAAGTACTCTGAACTTTTTTCCTCTTTTTTGGCACTCCCTTATATTTTGAATGAGAGACAAATAGGATTGGAGGGCGGAGAAAGGCGGGGTAACAGAAAGGGAAAGTTATCAGCTACAGAGAGATAGAAAAGAAGACAAAAGAGGAAACAAACAGAAAACGGAGAGAAGATTGGAGTGTAGTTGCTTTATACTTGCCCATTAATCAGCATCACCTGAGCGGCCTTGGCTTGTCTTCATACGTGCACGCCCACACACATGCACAGCCATTTGTGTCCTATATTATTAAATGTTCTGTTGGGAGAGTGTCAGACTACAAAGTGCCTAATTGGGTATTTGGTCAGTGAATCCATCATACTGTCAAACTGAGGAACATAGAAGTTGGTGCAGTGGACCTTCTCCACTGTAGGGATACTTACATGCACCATAGACTTATTTGTTCTCCATAGACTCAATTCAATAGGTAAATCAAGCAATAAATGATTTCAGATGGAATTTTGTGAAATGGGATTTAAATAAAAATGCTAATTCAGCTTCAGACTGGCTGAATGGAAGTCCTACCATTAAATGCACCTGAGATCTTTCTAAATGGAGTTTGTATTCTTTTCCGATAAATGTGTAAGTCTTTAACCTTTCCATTAGCCGTACATTATGAATAGGTTGATTTATGATGCAAAATGCCATTCATACATTGCTACTAAATCAGAGTCCCTAATTGGTCAAAGCTTGACCTGGTTTACCTTTCTACATGAGTTCAACATCTACATGTTTTGTAAGTAGAGCCCAAAATAGCTCTTATAAATGTGTGTGGCTACATATGAATGCAAGAGTTGTGAACACAGAATCCCAAAACGAGCGTTCACATAGACTTTTCCCTTTAAAGTCGTAGTTTGAATGCGGGTTTCTGAGAGCAGTGTGAATGTACTGTAGCTTCAGGTGGAGAAAAGCAGACTTGCGCTGATATCCAACACTTTTTAGTGGTGAAATGCTTAAGCAATCCACATAAATTTGCTGATTCTCCCACAAAGAAAAGCAGCTTTGCGTCATTATGCAACACTTAATACATAAAGTGAAATAAATAAAATAAGCTGTTGCACATCTATGCAAAACAAAGTGTTGCACAACGGTGCTAAGCTGGTATGAAAAAAGCTGCTTTTCTCCACATCACTATCAACTAAATTCACTGTGATTGCAGAAACAGTCAAAGAATTACAGTACGTCATAGATAAGTGTTCCCTAGATGTCTTCGGCGAATGTTTTCTTGTTAGAGACAAAAACCTGAAGTGGCCCAAAGACATTTGTCACTGTCTCTTTGTGGTGTACCTTGTCTGTGTAAAGTCCAAAACCTATATTTCAGCTTCTTTGCAGAGGACGTTGCGTTGTCATGAACACGTTGCTGAAGCTTTTTTGTATCTACCTGCATGGAGCACATTTCAGTCCCAAGCAAAACAAAACAGTCTCTATGGATCACAAACTACCAATATATCCCATAGTCTTTTTAAGCAGTCTTTTCCTTAGGATACATTAAATTTTTACTTTTCCAGAGATAGCAAGAATTTATAAACCTGAAAAGTTTCAGATTCATTCCATTGCCTGCCATAGGATAACTGTTTGACCACCCATGGGATATCTACCGTATGTTATTTAAAACATACTTACACATGGTTTTAAGTTAGTACCTGTCTCTGAGATGATATCCTTTGGTCATGACCTAAAGATTATTATCATTTTGAGGGTAAGAACATAGATTGACCTATAATTCTAGAACCCAGCTCCTTCTTCAATACAATGTCTCAGTAAGGAGCTGCGAGAGGTCCTGGGTTCAGATCCCGGACGAGCCCCCAATTATGTTACGTCCCCTCGTGTGTCTAGGGGCAACGAAGGGGCATAACATAAAAAAGTAAAGGTTTGGCAACCAAAGTTAAATTAACACACACCAAACGAATGTCTCCAAACAAAATATATCAAATTTATTTACAAATTCACAAACAATCAATACGAACTAAAAGTGAAGCAAAGGCTTCAGGGTGAACCCAGGCCAAAATAACAAACAAAACCCCAACTAACTGAAACATGTAATCTTACCTGTAAATGAAAGGAAAGGGAAATAAATGACAAAACTCTAACCTCCCTAACCTAACAAAAACAGGAGAAAACATGTACTAAACAAAATGGCAGTTCACCCCTACAGCTTCACTTAAATATAACTATAAACCAAAAGACTAATCAGTGTGGGCACAAAAATACAAACTACGAAGAACTACGAATACAAAATACAAAAGTGCAACACACAACTAAACAAGAGGTGAAATCAAAAACAAAATGGAGAAGAGGGCCAAGCTGCAGTGGAGACTGTTGCAGCAAGGCTCCCTTCCCACTGGCTGGAGGTCCAAGTGGTGGCTTTAAAGGCTGCCTCCACCAGCTCTGGACCAAGTGGAGGCCACACCCTTTTCAGCACCACACCTGCAAATAATCATAGACATACAAACAAAAATACACAAAACACAGAACAAACAAACAAAACAAAATCAAATACGGCCACAGCCGTAACAAATGGCAGGTTGGTGGGAAAACATGTTGGAGACCGGCCCTCAAAGCCTGGATTCTGACACCGCTGCAACACACCAATCACATGACCCACCTATCCGCCCGTTGATCACATGACCCAGTCTTATTTGAACCCCTCCATAAACTGTTATCTTAACATGGTTGCAAGGTTTGAGAGCTTGAGTGATCCTAGAGGCTGTTATGTTTGGGGCAAATGCACTGGTAAGGTCACCCATCAATGACAGATCCAAGGTGAAAGTCAGACTAAGAGCAGTTCTAACATACTTAATGGACATCTTTCAATCAATCCATTAAAACCCATTATACCCTTCAAAACACCATCATTGGGGTTCCATCCTTGGGCTTGCAGGCAAGCATAGAGTGACCATAGTTCCTGCCATAGGATTGGGGGGTATCTCAATGGAATCTAACCACTGGGACATGGAATGTGGCCTTTTAAGCAACAACTGTTTAAAGAAATACACCTATAAACCAAAATATAAAAGTTTACTTCTTGCAAAAACTACACGCTTTCTTGAAAACCTGAATCAAAATCAAGCTTGCACAGACTCTTTATTTGTGCTTTGCCACCAGTCTACATTTTAATGACATCACAACCAAAAAGTTGCTAAAAAAATTATGAATGAATGAGCATTTAATGTTACCATTGACTAAAAATTCTATTTTTACCTCCAACTGCTTTAAACATACACTGCAACACACACACACTTATTTCTTTTCATCTAACTGATGCACATTACTCAACTCCTTCTCAGCATACCAATTTATTTTTTAAAGTATAATCTTTGACATCTTATTATGAGTCAAATTAAGAAAAAGCCTACCTTTTCATCATTTTCTCTTTTCACTACTCCTTTGTCCTTACAGGGTTACTTAGTGGGATTTACTCTAATGCCATCCATCAGTTTTCTATGCCTGCTTATTCGGCTTAGTCTTTAGGAGGCTGGGTTTGTCCCCTTTGTCCTTGAGCAAAAGGCAGAGGAAAGTCTGGATAGGTTGCCAGTATGTGATAGAGCCTCAGAGAAACAAACAAATCAGCCTTATGCGCTTACACTATGTTAGAACAACTGAGAATGACTAATCAACTAAATGCATTTGTGTTGTAAGAAGACAGACGACGTTCACAAATGTCAGAAAACACAACGAAAACTTGTGTGGTAACACAAGTACCACACCATTGTGTGCCAACTATTACAATTCCATTCATATTATTTATATAACCCAATGTTACAGCACAGTTGTCTCAACCGTTCTCACTAATTTTACAAAACACAACATCAGTTGTAAAATACAATAGCTGATTTCTAAACAAAACTAAACTAAACAGAGACAATGTCACACATAGCTTCAGAGTAGAAGTTTATGGCTGATCCTCTTAGTTTATTTATTTTAGCTTAATAGCCACTTCCTGTTGTCTAGTTCAGTTCTTGACTCTGTAGACATGAACATACAGACGGCACCTGCCAAAAGTGACATATTTTCTGTTAAAACACCTGTTACCAGAAAAGGCTAGTTTTTCTTAGGAGCTTGTTTCCACTTTAAAATTCTTCAATTGGTTATTTTTTAGGCCTGATTTTCAAGAAAAGATTAACCTTAGCCTTAGCCTTTGTCTGTTTGGGTGATATGGGTTTTTGTGTTGTGTGTGGAGGGTCGTAGACAGGAGCAGCCCCATTTTAAGGGGAGCCTAGGTATGTTTTGAGTCTCGTGTGGCCACCTTACATCATTAAAATGGAATGTACCATAGTAGTGCGTGTGGTAAATGAATTTTGAGGAGACATAAGGGTGTCTTACGGTACACTATAGGTATTGTAAGGTGTGAGTATTGGCTCCTTACTGACCATGTGCAAAGGCTACTCAAACAGGGTGTGCAGGTGATACGTAATTGCCCGTAGGACATCCCACACAAACTACACTCTTGTCTAATTTCGTCATTTCCAACAGTCAGGCTGCGCGCAAGGAACCCACAAAAACTACGCACTCATCACACTAACACGACCTTGATATTTTTTGTGGGCCACCTGCATGCCCCATAAAGGTTTGCCGCCCCTTAGACACCCCATATCCACCTGTAGGGGCAGTTGTGACTGAGGCCTAAACTGAAACATTGTAACGCTTGAGTTTATGGAAGACCTTAACTTCAGTAAAAGTAATACTATGTAGTAAATGCAGTTTTATACAGTTTTTGTTTTGATTAGTACAGTTAAAAACAAAGACCAGGTAGACTGAGACCACTGAAAAATCAAGGTTTGTGGAGCATAGTATCACCAGAGCAGTTTTAGTCCATCTGCAGAACCTCAAGTCCCAACGGAAACATCTCAAAAGTGTGTGGTGTCCTAACGTCAATGATTTGACAAGACTCATTGGAAAGTCCAGATGTAGTGTTTTATTTTGAAAATCAAGCAAGGCCTTTTTCTTATTTTTCATGGAAGACTTCCAGTCTACGAAAGCTCCTTAAGTTGTCACACACCTGGGTGTGTGAAATTTGTCCTTCGCGTTTGACCCACCCCCTCGGGTAACGGTGAGCTGCGAACACAGCCGCGCCAGGAAAACATTTGATGTTTTAAATCCCCCAAACCAACCCCCTAATGCTAAGTGTCAAGAAGTGAGGAATTAGATCAAATTTTTGGGCCAAATCCAAAATGTTCCCCTACCCCAGAGGTGGGCACTGAGGGCCGCATTCCTGCATGTTTTCCAGCATACCCTGCTCTGGCATGTTCTGATTGGCTGGACACACCTGAACCAGGTAATCAGCCATGAGTAGGGCAAGGATGTCTGGAAATCATGCAGACACACCGGCCCTCGAGGCCTGGAATTGCCCACCCCTGCCCTACCCCCACAGCGTCTCCCTACCCCTATATTTAGTCCTCTTAAAAGAGAGTTAAGGAAAAGTGTTTTAAAATTCAGACGTTACTCCCACTCGATGACATCATGAATAGTTGTTGGTCAGGTACATTAGCGCTTAGCTCTTAGCACTTGAAAAGATATTACAACATTAGTTTTATATCTTTATAAAGGTCATACTAAAACAAAAAGTCATTACTTACATTTAAATGTAAGCTCCTGTGCATAAGAGCACACCCACATGAAGAAAAGCGCAACGTGGAACACCCTCGCGGCGAGGGCTCGGCATCCCTCCGTCGTGAGGGTTAGCCTTGAAAAAAACTATTTTGGGACAATCATACCCCTCCAAATACCCCAGAATTGGTGGGGTAGAGATAATATTTAGGGGTAGGGGAAGAATACAGATTCGAATTTAGAGTCTTTGGTAAGGTTCGGCGGTGAATTTGAACCCACAACCTACCAGTATCAAGGTGGACACTACACTCTACCACTAGGTCAATGAGTTGGTTTATCGTGTCTGCATGCATGGGACACTTCTTAGATGTGATGGTTCATGCTCTCTCCACTGCTGTTTATGCTACACTCCACTATTAAATAATAGATCTACAATCCAGTTCATCAGATCACTTTTATGCAAAAAACACTATTTTCCTTTTTGGTAAAAACTAAACCTTCTGCATGTGTGTTTGTGTAGACTTCTACCGCAATAGTGAACATTGTGGTGACTGACGTCAACGACAATGATCCAGTTTTCAATTCTTCGCTGCCAGTGAACCTCAGCGTCACAGAAGAGGAGAATCATGCTTTTGTTGGACAGGTCAAGGTAGGCAAAAACGCATAAACACAGTCACAAAACAGTTATACAACATCCATACAAGCACACCTATTACCTCTACTCCCTGTTGGCTATGTGGTGTAGTTGCTCACTGTGAAATGATTGTTTCTGAAAAGTACAAAGTGATCCTGGGGAATTTTTAATGTGCAGCAAAACATGTTATTACAGAAAAGTTTGTTGAAAAATGGATAAACTCCAAGCATACATGATTTTAAATCACCGCCTATGTCTTTAGCACAGGTCAATATTATGATACTTATACTTGTTACCATGTACTTAAAAATTTACTTTATGACAGTGCAGTGCTTAATGCATGACCTTAAGACCATGTCACACAGCCACTACGAACATTCTGCGCATTTTCCACATATGAAATTTCGGGCTTTCAGGATACACACGTAATATATGTAATTCATAAGTCTTTCTGGCGTTTGTCATTTGTCATTATGCGCAGATTTCCATCAAGGGTTTCGTCTGACGGGTCTTTACATGAATTCTGTTTTTTTTTTTTTTACTTGGCCTGTCCATCAGCTGAGCTAGCAGATAAGAGCTGAAGGCCTCTTGTGTTGGACAGATTTTACTGTTACAATAGATGTTTATGGATCTTCTGACAAACAAAGTGCATATTTGTATAAACCCCTTTTGCATTTGAGGCTAAGCTATTTTTTTAATAATAATAATGTTTATATTATGGCTGACAGGTCTTTGCATGAATTTAGATCGAAGCTGTTCAAACTATTTGGTCGGTTGAAAATTACGCAGTTTACGTGTATTTTATACGCAATTGTTTCGTAAATCTTATACAATTGTGCTTGATTTTTGCGAGATCCATACTCGCAATAAGTTTCACGCATGTACCACTGTTGTCTAAGTTTTACTTTGTGTATACGGCGCACATATCAATTTCAAATTACAGAATTAATGCACAAATCACTAATTCGCTTATAAACAGCACAATAATCACACACGGTTCATGTTCTACGTTTATTTATGTGTTCTTTGCATGGTTTATTTGTACTTTTGTGGTTTTATAGTTGTTCATTTGTGATACAAATTTCACCCTAAAGACCACAACTTGAATAATAATTTTCCACATAAATTCACGTTCCACCACTTTTCAGTCATGCAATATGCGCAAAATATTTGCAATGGCTGTGGGACATGGCCTACTGTATACATCCATTAAAATGAGCAGTAAAAGTTATAAACATTTCAATGGATATATGAGTATTTTTTATTTAGACTGCCTGAATTTGTGTCTAATTTGCAACCACTTTTTGCTACAATCCCCTCAGGTTAAGTCAGCCAATCAGTGAGCAGCTTTCCAATTTATCTGCTAAAAATGATGATTATTTGTGTGTAGTTTTAAAGATATGCATCCCCAAAGATTGTCAATATTTAGTGATTGATCTTTAAACAAGTAACCTTAATACAGACGCACACTACAGGCAAACTTTCCCAGCTCTAATTGAATTTTCTGATATGATTATCCATTGAGACTCTAGATCACTAACAGGATCTTGTAAACCGTGGTAGCTTTGTGATTAGGGCAGTTTAATATCCACAGAGGACTTTGCTCACACAATGGGGAAAAAAAGGCTTGAGAACACTGTGTGCAGGCGTGGGCCTCTAGGTGCACAGCTCTATTAAACTCGATGATTTGTCTGTTCTTACATCCAAACTAAGCTGATGTCTGACACAATTTTAATGACACTTTAACCAGTCATAATTATCCAGTAATTTGTTCCTTTTTTTCTATTCAAACCTGCCTGAGTTGTAACAACAATAAAGGGAGCAACAAATTGTTTCTAAGAGAAGCCCATTGGATGCCCTTACACTATACTTTGTGTACCTTATTTCTAACAATCCGGCTGCATGCAAGGAGTACACAAAAGACATGCGTACAATGTGCTTAGAATGTGCTCTAATCTAAAATGGCAGTTTGAACTGTGAAGCAGCAAATCTATGCGTATTTGGTTTGTTGAAATTGCAAACGTGGAGTTTTTCCAGGAGACCATAAAAATACTACTAAACCGCATCCACCGTTGCCTCATATTAAAGTGTGTTGTAAATGCAGAAAAAAACAACTTTTCTGTCCTTTACTTCTAAAAACCTACTTTTTGAACATCTTGTGAATGTCATGGTGTCTCTAAGCAGCACAGCACATGCTTTTCCAAATATATTGCATAAAAATGAAGACAACTGAGTTTGAGGACATGTGCCGATGCAAAATATAATTGTAGAAAGAAATTAGTACTCAAAACAAAAGTATGTTTTACTTCATTTGATATTGTAAACATACAGCACAGATGAAAACAAAAAACACAAAATAAATCCCAATAAGTTCTTTTGAAAGTACCTTTTTTAAATTAATGAAAGTGATTTAAAATATGCTGCACTTTGGAAGAATGGGTTTTCATCTTTGCATGAATGTTGATTGTAGAATTTGATTTCAACATCTCTAAGTGATGACTTTAATGATATTTTATCAAAAAGCAGCTCAAGGTAGGGATTCTTGTCGGATGAAAGGACTTTGGAAATTGTACTGGTAACCTTCCTTGCATCCATTTGCACTGGCGTTTAAATTGATTACATTTGTGAAGGTAGATCAAACATTTAGGACAAGTAAAAATATAAGAATTTATAGAAGAGGTGCCCTCTGCTGAATCCAGATCTTTATATCCAGTTCCTAAAGATTTCTGAACTAGTGTGTCATACATAGTCCTATAAAACGTTTGTGGGTAAATCTGACAGTTTCATGGGCTTTGATCATGACTATACCTCCTTGGTCCCATGCTTACTTGGATTTGCTCCAAGCTTAATTCATGGCCTTTGTACACGGCTGTCAGTTGGCCTTTGATCAGTCTGTCACTTTGCCAGGTAACAAATATTATTCAAGAGTCTTAGGTTCAGAAATATGACTACTTGCGATAAATCGTTGACCCTTGTGTTGGATTTTCAGTAAATCACGCATTTAATAGGTTCTACAGTTGAGGGTTCAAAACGTTGCTTCTTAAATTAACTTTTTTTTGGCCCTTTTTTCCAAACTCATAAATCCACACACCTTTAAAGAGATCGTTTCCGTTCAAAGCATTCCTAATTATAACTCTTGCTCATCGCTTTGGTGGAGTTCCAAATTAAACATTGCAAACTCACTCTAATCTGCAGAGAGGACACTTGAAAGTATTTCCGTACTACATTTCCTCCTTCTCAAGACCCTTTGGATGTATTCCAAGGCAAAACAGACAGCATGGTATCAAAGGGGGCTGAGCAAGACACGACTCTGGGCATTGCTCCAAACCAGAATCTATACCAGTATCTATTGAACAGTTTTTCTAAAGAGTGAATGTTCCCGACCTTGATTTGCAGGTGCAGGTATGAGACAGGGAAAGAAGTGAGGAACGCTGTAGTAATGGGAGAACATGGGAGGGGAAAGGTGACAGATGAGAGGACAGAAAAAAATATAATGTGATGGAGGCGGCCGTCTCTGCATAAATTTCGTGTTTTTTTAGTTTCAAAAAATAAAAACTTTCACAAAATAAGTGAACTACTACAATACTACGTATTGTGGCTACCGAAAAAATAAAAAATTAATAAATACATTTACGAGAATAAAGTCTTAAAATTTTACGAGAATAAACTATAATTATGAGTATTCTCATAAAATTACGACCTTTTTCTCATAAATGTATCACTTTATTCTCATAAATGTAAGTTTTTATTCTTTTAAAATTACGTCTTTTTCTCTCATAAATGTACGACTATATTCTCAGAAAATGATTACCCTTTCCTCATGAATGTAATAACTTTATTCTTCGAAAAAGACAACCTTTTTCTTGTAAATTTAGGACTATTTTTTTAAAAATACACATTTTTTCTCATTGGACTTTAATCTTTTAAAATTATCAAATGTTTCCCATACATTCACAACTCTAGTCTCATAAAATCACAATCTTTTTCCCATAAATTTACAAATGTATTTTTATAAAAAAAAATCTCATGGTATGACTTTATTCTCATAAATGTATTTGTTTTTTTATTGTTATGGTGAATTCTCCATCTTAAACAACAGCCTCACATGGAACATTTTAATGCATAAATCTAAGATTGTTCAATAGATTTGAATAGCACAAAATACTGACTGATAGGAATTAAACAACAAAAGCTGCTTTCAGCTAATTAAGAAGTTTTTTTTTTTTCATGTTGAAAAGGCTGGAGATTACTCCCATGGATATCACATAATAGCATGTGAGCCTGATAGTGAAACGTTTTGTGTAAAATAGAGGCACTCAGATGAATCCTCGATGGGTGTGCAGGTTTGTTTGTTCCTCGGCTGCCCTCATAATCCCTCTGGCGCCGCACAAGATGCAGAAGCTTTCTTCTTCTCCTTAAGCGAGACATGGGATGATTTTTGCTGATTTTGCACACCGACGACCCACAGAAAGGAATAAATCACCCTCTGCACGTGTTGGGTGAAACGAAGAAAGAATATAAATAAATAAATTGGCACCATCTTTGCTGTGATCGCTTCCCCCCCCGGATAGTGCTGTTGACAACTATTAGTGCAGTCAATAAACGTGCAGCGCAAAACAGGCTCAGCTTTTCTGATGGAGGAGAAATACATAGCAAAGCATGAAGTTACACTTATTTTTGTTCTGATGCTATTACTTTTAGTATGGATGGAACTTGCTACTGGAACTGGTTGTGGTACATACTGTGATGAATTTAAAACATGTTTTTGGTGTTTTTAACATGTTCTTTCAGATAAAGGAGGACATATATAAAACAAATGAAACTTAAAATTGCATTTTTTACTATTTTTTATTTAAACCATTGTGAATAACGGGTGGGCTGGATGGGCCACAAGCTCCGTGCTCCAAGCTCTCAGCAGCAGGAAGGGGGCGGGGTTTCTCCGCAACAACAGTCCCGCCCACTAATCAGAGATAAATCTCCATTAAACTACTGCCACTTTGCAGAAACTATGTCCAAAAAAAACATTTAAGATTTTTGTAGTTTGGCTAAAAATGGTACAATATGTATCTATTTTTTTAGCTTTAACATTTTAAGAAAATTAAACCCTATTCTACAATCAGCTATCCAGACAGCTGACACGGTTATGGAAGCTGGTTCTTTTAGTTTATGTAGTGCTGCACAACAGAAATCCTAGCAAATATGTTTTAGTTGCAGACCCTGCAGCAATAGTTCAACCGAGAACTAAAGCTGCAGTAAAGGTGGGAAAATAATCAGGAAAGAAAATGATAAACTGATTAATCTGAAGCAAAAGCTCCATTAACACCTTTACCTAAAAGGCAGAGCCAGCGATGGTGGAAGTAAAGGATCCAGAGACATTAAGCAAACTAGAAATTAAGTAGACAGCATTCTTGTTTTTAAGAGTAATTCCTCTTAAGGAGCGGTTTAAAGTGACACTTGAGGTCGAGGACAAGACAATGAAAGATGGAGGCAGAGATTAACTCACCTGTACATCCAATTATAGCTCAAATTAATTAATAAAAAGAAATATATATATATATATATATATATATATATATATATATATATATATATATATATATATATATATATATATACATATATATATATATATATATATATATATATATATATATATATATATATATATATATATATATATACATATATATATATATATATATATATATATATATATATATATATATATATATATATATATATATATATATATATATATATATATACATATATACATATATCCAGGTTAGGACAAACCAATACAGACACTTGCTGTCAGTTTTAAGCATTTAAGGGTTTTTGAGCACCGAAGTTAGAATTTGTGAATATCTCCTTAATTGTTTTTTTTGTGCGCCTCCTGCTCAAACTGGTGCAGTATTCTGCTGTGCTTTGCGGCAGTAAAATGTTGTGATCCATTCGTAATGTGCAGATGTAGCTGCCCACTGCCGGCTTTGGCCAGCGGCAGCAGGGAAGCGGGGATTCCTCGGCCGCCTGTTCTGTTTTTTCTTATTTTGTTTGATCATTCTCTTATTATCAACTCTTTTTGACAAACAAGGAACTTTTTTTTTTTTTACACCTAACAAGAGGGATGTCTGCTGCTTTTTTCCCCATCATGTCCGGGTCCGGTGCATTCTTTTTTTACGATCAGCTGTTCTTGCAACAAAAAATGCGGCAGGACGTCGCTGTTATGATCTGTTTTTTATTTATTTAACAGAGCTATGGCATTAAGATAATTTCCCATCTAAGGGATCAAAAAATTTCTAAAAAATTTAATTCTATCATAGTTCAATAAAATAGGCTCAAGGCGCATGCTCACTTAGTTAAATCAATGTTTTGGGAATATGCCTGTGACCCCATGATATCTTTTGATAACTGGGGAAATGTATTATTGAAGACAAAAAAAAGAGTCATATTCAAAACAAAGACAAATCATATTCAGAACTGACAGGTAAAACTAAATGTTGTATTCATATTTTTCATTTTAAGCTGTGCACAAAGTATTAACTTGTGCACAATTTTGTATTTATGCAATTGTTTCTTATTGACAGTTAACCTACCCCATGTGTGTCCCCTTGTTCTCATTCAGTATAAGTATCTTTAGTATCCTCCTTTTTCTCCATCCAGATTGGCTCCCACTTTTGTCTGTCTGTTAATCTTCCTCCTTGTCCAAACCGCCCGCGATTATCCTCAAAAAGCCGGATGCATCATTAAATTTCCAACACACCCCGTCCCCCAGGTAGTGATCAAGCACTGACTACAAATAACACCAAGAGGTCATCATTTTTCTCTAAGAATCTCCATAACACCCCCGCTGTGGAAAAGAGTCTAATTTCCACTCATTCTAACCGTCACCGAGCGAGATGCGATGAAAGTTTAATGAGGGAAATTGGAAGAGTGTGCAAAAATGGGTCACTGCAAGTAATGACAGCAAAGCAAGTGGATTCTAAATACTAAATGAGAAATGGATATTAAGCATTCGACTGGTAAAAAGTGCATGCAACTTTTAATTTGTGGTCCACGGGAATACTTAAATCCATAATTATTTTAGTAATTAAATATAATTTAGGATGTTTGAAGTCATTTTAGGTTTTTGTTTGAACTTTGATTAGATGTTTTGTTTTAATGGGATTTAGCCACTCCGTGCAAAAAATTGCCTTTAAAAAACAAAAACAAAACAAAAAAACTCTCATCAGTCAGTTACAAATTACCTTTTTCTTGCCTACAAATAGGGAAATAGCTCTCCATGTAAAAGTATCCGCTCTGGTTGCATCCATTCTTATGTAGTCAGAATGCTGATTGCACAGGACGAACACAATGACAGGCCAAAAGGAACACCGGCGAGCAATTTGTCACCTTCTTGCAACCTTATTCTACTAGTTGAGAGAGATGATGGGGAATGGAAGTCAAGGTTTGACTGCAGAATGGTTTCTGAAGTCTGATGAAAGAAGGGCAACAAAGGAAGGAAATCACAGCGAGGCTTTATTTCCGAGTGAAAATTGAAACTACTGTTTCATTAACTCTGGCAGATTTTAAGAACTGGTTGTAAAATAACTTTGATTTCTCAGGACGAAAATTGCAGCGGGGAAAAGAAAAGAAAAAAAAAAAAGTTCACACCAGGGAAATGCAAGAGAGTCAGAGAGTCATCGCCTTAGGTTACTTCAGCTGTAAAGTTAGACTTTTCATTGAAAAACTTCAGACATAAGAACGCGTATAAGGATAGAAATAAATAGAACTTTATACAATATTAAATGGCTAACTTCCTCCACACATTAAAGAAGTAGCTTCACATATAATTTTATGTATGTTTTTAAAACCATTTATTGGGAGTTTTCTGTTTTTAATGTAAAAAAATAAGGAGCACTAAGTGTTAGAAAGCTGTGTTGCCAGTTTGGGTAGTTTCCTACCTAATAGGTGGGTTTTGAAGAAATATTAGCTTTGGATGAGTGGACATAATTTGAGCAGATTTGCGGTCAGTTGGGCAGTTCTTAGTTATTAAAATAAGTGTCTGTTAAACGCTTCGATTTTTCGACAATAGACCGCCTACTAATATTGCGGCACTTCATTGGTCAGAATGAATAATTTGCTCTACAGCAAAAATATCAAGAACTGTCAAAAAAAAAAAAGGGGAAGCAAAGGAAGTATGGTTATTCTGACAAATACAATGACTGAGTATTAGCTCTTTATTTCATTTTAAAAGTCTGTGGGATTTCAGCTTGTTGGGACCAGCTGGTATTTCCTGTTTGGAATGTGAGGGGGAGGAGTCACTCAGTCCAGTTCTCATATGCATTCAATGGCTTCACCTCACAGCAAACAAGTTTTTAAAAATCAAACCACTCTTCAATACGATTTTACAAGGAGGTTTGTTTATAGTTTCCCTGAAATAAATGCATGAAAAGTAAAAAATACCAAAAAAAAATCTCTTTTGTTCATGATAACAAGTTGTACAAGAACACCTAGTATTTGATTGTTTCTGGGTCTTCGCTTTCCTTATTTCTTTTTGTGATCGACTTCGATGTTTGACAGTGTACATATGTGTGTGTGTGTGTGGGTGGGTGGTTGTGTGGGTGTGGCAGCTTTTTAGATGACTTTGGGGCTGGAAAACCGTGACTCCATCTGGCAACACTGGTTGTAGGAAAAAGAAAATGTTTTGAACAGGCAACGGAAAAGCCAGCCTATGAGGAAAAAAGGTTTAAAATGTACTTTTTTAATTACACTTTAAAAGGAAAAACCGTCAGTTTGGCAGGCTTTTGTTTTAAAATCGACTTTTCTTTTTTATTAAAGAAGTCATAGTAATGTTCAAAAAACGTTTTAGGAAACGTGTTTTGTTCGCCCATTTAAAATGGTACTCATAAAAACAGGGAGCTTCCAAAATAAAAGGCATCAAAAGGATTTTTTTTTATCTCCTATGGGATCAGAACAAGCTTTTACACTGCGCAGTTATTATCATACACCATATTTGAACGTGAAAGCTGTTAAGTTTGAGCCGCTGCTGTTACTCTTGGTAAATTTCACACCAAGCAAAAGCTGATAAACACTTCATCTGTCTGCAGCAAGCTGTTGTCTCGGAGGCTTTGACCTAGCTAAGCGACAACAGTGTCTTCGGGAGGATTCCTGTTTACCTTTTTCTCAAATGAGACGCTAATTTGAACTTTGAGCCAAAATATCCCTTTCTTTTTGTAAAAGTTACTTGATCAAAGTTGCCATAGGCGTTCATGTGTACTATTTTAAAAACAAGATTTTTGAGCATCACTTGTTATTCATACTAAATTTCTGAGCTTCACTTTTATAAAAAAAAAAAGAAGAAAAAAGGACTTTCCCCTGTTTAGTTAGCTTTTGTTTTCTTTGTGTCTTGGTTTAGGCAACCGATCCAGATTTGGGGGCAAATGGTCAGGTCCATTATCAGCTCATCAACTACCAGACACTGTTTTCCATCAACGCCAGCGGGTTCATCACGACTGCCGTGCCTCTGGACAGAGAGGTCAGAGGGAGTCACAGATTTGTTCCACACGAATGGCAGATTTCCTGGATGCAGCACAAAACAGACGGCAGCAAACAGTGGCAGAGTTGTTAAATATTTTTTTGCCTCGGCAGTGTTGACTTTTAATCACAAATCCCTGTGACCCTGAAGGTGAAAGGCCACTATGGCCTCGTTGTCGAAGCCTCGGATGGAGCGGTTGACCCACGGCGATCCAGACTGACGCTCAATGTCACCGTTCTGGATGTGGATGACAACAGCCCCGTATTCTCCCAGCAATCTTACCACGTCAATCTGCCCGAGAACAGCCCAAAAGATACTGTCATTCTCCAATTAAAGGTGAGCTTGTCTTGAGGTGGAAAGGTCAGTTCACTAATGATACATATCAGTTTTGACAATATCTGTTAGGAATAAACTGTGCAGTCTTCCTGAAAAACAGAAAAGGGGCAATGCCAATTGACTAATTAAACTATTTTATGGATGTATCTCAAATGCCTACATAAGGTAGTGGAGGGTGAAACACACTTAAAAGGTTGCGTCTTGCAGCCACTATGTACATTTTGCACATATTGGCCGGATGATAATTGATCATACGTGAATATGTCTGGATAAAGTGAGAAAAGTTGTGGTCTTTACATGAAATTGCCACAGATGTGTCATGAATGAACTACGTTAAAACAACAGAAGAAATAAGCCATGCAAAGAACATGTAAACCAATGTGTGCGATTATTGCACTATTTATATGCAATTTATTAATTTGTGCGTCAATTACGTAATTTTAACGTGATATGTGCGCCATATACGCAACATAACAGTTATACATCGTGTTGAAAGGTCCGATAGACATTCGTGGAATGGTCGTGGCCACAAAAAAAGCCACAAATCTGCGTATGCATCTCACAAAAATCACGCACAATTGCGTAAGATTTACCTAATAATTGTGTAAAGACTACATACAATATGCTTACACTGCGTAATTCTGAACCGACCAAAAATTTTGAACAGCTCAAAACCGAATTCATGTAAAGACCCGTCGGAAAATGAGCAAAATGTACGTAGTGACTGTGTGCCATAGCCTTTGATGAATCAAATGCTGCCCCAGACTTCAATCCTGCATTGACAATATTCCTTTTTTTTTTTTTTCTTTAGGCGACAGACCCAGACCTCAACTCCAACCTCATGTATCGAATCGGAACTGAAAGCCTGGATCCTGAAATAACAGAGCTGTTCTATGTCCACCCCATTACTGGGGAGCTGGTGGTTCTCAGGGCTCTGGACTTCGAGGCTCTGAACAAATCTGACGCCACATTTACGCTCACTGTAGAGGCTGTCGACATGGAGGGTGCCATGCCGCCTGGAGTGGCATCTGTTACGGTCAGAATAATGGTGGGTTTATCACGTGGTCCAAACGGCAGGAGAGCAAAGTTTGTTCCCCTTCAAAGTACTTTAGATGAAAAAGAAAGTACGTGTTCATCTTGACATTTAGCAAAGCCTTTATACTATCCGCCAAACCGAAGTATCCCAACACTAAGTTAGTGAATATTTTATACCCATGCTCCACCTAACCATAAAAATCTTCAATTTATATCTTCAAAAAGACTTTAAATAAATTCAAAACCTAACTTTTCCTTTCTTTTATGAGGTCAGAAAGCTCTCAGGATTAGTTTCCCTAAACCCTGATGTAAAAGTAATATCTGTTTATTCAAAGAGAAGTGTTTAAAACTAACAATAAATAAATAAAAAAAGAAACACAATTCAGGTTCCTTCATGGATGTAAGGGGTTGTCCCGTGATATAGTGGTTAGCACTCTTGTCTTACAGCTAGAGGGTCTTAGTTTGAAACCAAGCTATGATCTTTCTCTGTGCACTGTTTTTGTCTGTGCTGTTTTTTTTTACTTGTTCTTGTGGCATTTCTCTGATGATAAAGGGGATGTATTGAGAAAATCAAGCTTAAAATTGCCTTTCTGAGTATTTCTTGCTTCATAACATTGTGAATCAGGTGCAGTTGAAAAAATGCTGGAAACGTCTTCGTTTTCCTTGTATGAGGTGGCATCTGGCTCAAAACTCTTGTATGGCTCGCCATTTTAGTTTCACCGGTAATGTTAGGTTAGGGCTGTCAGGGGCTGTAAGCTAGAGGGAGACAGTATAGACAAAAGGGATGATGGGAAATGAGAAGAGGCTTACTCCAAGCCAACAATCCTGCCAACAGCTACTGCTTCTCTGCAGAAACTTTATTCTAGAAGATGACACAGGTTCTATAAGTATAATTAAAAGACCACTGGGATCCCTTTTAAAATAAATAAAAAATATGGGACTTTAAAGAAACAGATAGTCAAGAATTGAGATAAATTGTGTTTGTATCATGCTTGCCTGAGAAAACACTGTGTGCAGTCTAAAGACATGGGGAATATACCAAATCCAGAGGATTGGTTTGAACGTTTCCAAACTCAAACTGTGGTTTTTCCCGACCAAAATTCTTTTTCTTTTTTTGTCACAGGACCAAAGTACTTTCATACTAATCTTTTTGAGCCTCACAATGCTCTGGCTCTGATTCTATGAGATTTTTGAGACGATATTTACCTTGCATCGTGGTGTCCTATCTGTCATTTTCCCCATTCATTCCAGTGTTTCTGCATAATTGCTAAATTTGCTTTGATAGGTAAATGTCCTGCTAGTTCTGATATCTGCATCTGAACAATTACGGAGAACTAATCTACCTTTTGTGGAATGATTGCCTGCTTTTCTCCCATCCTTCAAAGTCATATTGGAAATGCATCATTTGCATAACCCGTTAAAAAAAAGAATCTTTGCGGTGCCATTTCTTACACACAGACCCTGACAGTTTTAATACTGTTGCTGTTGGAAACCATTCTGGTCCTCCTGGTTGACAAGTAATCTTTTGTCCTCTCTTCAGAGATAAATTCTTATTTTTTCTTGCATAATTGCGTAAATTGGAGTCTATGATGACTTTATTAATCTGAGGGAGTGAGAAATGTTCTGATAGATCTACTGCATCCTTACAATTCTAATATAGTATCTACTTCTCTGGTTCCTCTCAAGGACATGAATGACTTTTCCCCAGAGTTCAGTCAGCCGCTGTATCAAGGGATGGTCGCCCCCAACGCCGTCAAGGGAACCATCGTGACCACGGTCCTGGCCAGTGATGCTGATCCAGCGGTGAGCTTTTCCAGCTGCTTATATCCAATCAAACCGCCTGTTCCAGAGTTGCTTTTGAGTATAAAATAATTCTGTTTACCTCCAGTCACTGTAATCAATTGAGACTTCAGTCGATTTGCCCCAGTGCTGCTCTTTTATGACATCACAGCTGTTCTTGTTTCTGCCAAAAGAGTCAGTTTGTTTCACTTATAAATATGACTTTATATTTTCTTTTACTCTTTTCCATTAGAAAGGGCAATTTGAGGTTTAAAAGGGTGTTTAGAAGAAGCCACAAGCTTTAATGAGGGTCTGGGTTTAGTGTCATTGCTGATCTGCACCAACTTTTGTTTAGATGCAGATCACAGTCGCAAAGCTCATTTTTATGGGGCCCCAAACAACCTCTCTGTTAATATTCAAGTTCCCCCTCCAGATAAATATGTATGAGAAAGTCCAAACATAACAAAAAAAAGACACAACAAAAGTGACTCTCTATTGCTACAGAATGAATGAAACTTTTTTTTTTTACTTTGCTCTTCACACCTGCAAGGTTTCCTCATAAGCCTCTTTTTAAAAAAAATAACATGCTTGCTGTCCTCTTTTATCAGCTGAACTAATTCAGACTGCAGGTTGAAGCATCAAAGTAGACTCTCCTGAGTCAGAAAATAGCATTATAATCTTCAGTTTTTATGCTACAAAGGTTTCCCCAGAGCTCAGGAAAAATATATCATCTTTTAGAACCAGGTTCATATTTAAATCTCTGGGAGTAAATGACATTTATTCTTTTCAAATCCTACTTTGGAACTGATATACAATTAGCTTATAGAGAATGGAGTTTTGCTGATGAACCTCACTATGAATGTCTTGGCCTTGGTTTACAGTTTCTGTGGTCCGCTTTTTAAAGCCAACTTATGACGTAAAGTTTTGCTTGAACAAACCACAATTTTTCAAATGGTTTTCAAGACTTTAAATCTTTTTTTCCTGATCTTTTTTAACATAAAGTATTATATTAACCACTAATAGTTCAATCTTTTAGCTTCTTGTAAGTTGTAAATTGCAATTTTCTCCTTGATACCTTATATAAAACGGGGCTGCTGCTCAAACATGCACCCATTGATCTAATAATGGTATGGCCGCCACACACTTGCTATTAAAAACTAACCTCAAAGCCTTTTTAAGTTAATATTAGACATTACACATCGTCCTTTCATTTCCCCTAAAGACCTATAAACTCTACAACCTTTTTCAGGCCATAGACCAGTTCAGTGTCTCACAATATTTTAGCTTCCAGTTGCGCTTAACGTTTGAAAGTTAAAGTTTATCTCCACTTCAGTTAAATATATATTTTAATCTTTATTTGTATCTTAGATTTCATGTCGATAAACTGGGTATAGATTATATCTTAACCTATAACTCTCAAAGTGGAAACTAAAAAATCAGCCCCCAACTTCAGCCTCATCTGAATGTTAAGGTACAAAAATACAAAAAAGGAAAACATTTACTAAAATTGTTTTTTTTCTAGATTATTAGCAGCATCCTTGTGACTTTAGACAAACGGTTGCTGAATATTCTGTATTATTATTATTATTGTGTGATTGCAACAATAAATCCATATTTGGAGAAAAGACCCCAGATTTTTGCCTGTTAAATGCAGCTTTCTTTTATTTTGAAGTTGAAGGCTCTTCTTTTGCTTCCTCACTGGCTGTTTACTGCGACAATTAGCTTTCCAAATGTGTTTGCTTTTTGATAACTTGGAGTTTGAATTCAGTGGTTGACGCAGCCGCTTTAAGAAAGAAACGGATGGATTTTTAACTAAGCGACTTGACATGCGTCAAGTATGGGTCAGATGTGATAAGGATAGTTTTCCAAAATAAAACTTCCTTCTCTGGCCTGTTACTGACAGTCCCATGGACCGATACTGGTCCACTGCCGGGGGGTTGGGAACCGATGATCTAAATATCTCAACTAGGTGTAATGGGTTTTTGTCAAATGTCTCTGAGTGAGGTTATATAAGTTAGGATAATGAAGTGGTCGCTTTCCTTTCTTTATCATATCTTATTAGTTCTCTTGATCTTATTCTTTGTGTGCATAAAGTACTTCAAAAGTTCACGAAAACCTTAATTATAAAATGTAATAATAGATTTAAGAAGTGTTTACATAATTTGCTCGCTGAAAATCCTACCTAATAATCTTTTTTAAATGATTTGCAGGTTTGACAGATGAAATTACATGTTTGCACAAATAGATGATGATCCAAGAACTAATAACACTTGTTGTTTGTCACCACGGCTTTCTTTTCGCTCTTCAAAAGTCACGCAGAGGGGAGAGGGGATGAGCAAAGAATTAGAGATGTTAAATCTGCAGCACAGAGAGTGGGTTTAGGTAAAGTAGAGAACATTGAGTTAAAAGCCTTTTTTAATGCTTGAATGAGTGGGAGGTCAGTGTTAAGTGTCCTAACAAACATAAAACACTCTCCTCTGAAAAGGCAGGTTCAAGGACTGCAATGAAAACAAGCGGAAAGCAATCGATGTCAAAACGAAGGAAAAAAACAGAAAATGGCTCAATGCCCTTTAGGAAATGAGGTGTGCTGACTTTTGCCCAGTGCCGGTTTCTTTGAGCTCATGAATGTTGGAGACTGGAAATAAAATATATATATATTTTTTTTTATGTGGCGGTATGAGTTTCCAAATGGGAAAGGTTTGTAGTTATGCTGTTTTGAAATCGTTTTTTTAATTTTCAGTGAGTTGTTAAAGTGATAAGGACCCAACTGACTTATTATTAGACATATTTCATTGACTAAATCCAGAGAAAGTCATTACACATCCATTAGAACACCATCAGGCTGCTGATCAAAAGTATCCATAACATCAGCAGCTTCCCAGATCCCATAAAAAGAAATATTTCACCCTATTTTGCAAAATCCATCTAAATGTGGAGACTTTCATCTTCATGCACTTCCTTGTCTTCTTTACAGGGAACCCCAGCAGGACTGGTGAACTACAGGGTGGATCAGCAAACACGTTCATATTCTGCCACGATATTTGACGTGGAAAAAGAGACGGGACATGTGATCACCAGAGTTAACCTTAATGAGGAGCCCAACCTGAAGTTCAGCGTGAGTACGCAGATCTGAGTTTAAATATGACCGATAATCCATAAAAATATGTAATCTAAGTGCTTCCCCTTTGGGAAAAATGAGTTCCTCAGTTTGGAAATCCTGAAACATGAGAATAGAAGAAATAATGATGGGGGGGTTTGGTTCAAAGCTGCATTGTCTAAATTACTTTTGACTGGACTATTCTTCCCTTTTTTATATTTGAAGACTACTACTCATTAAGAAACCTAAATTAGCCTAAGTAACCCTTGTGCTATCCTAGGCACTTTAACATTGGGAGTTGGGTCATCCAGACCCACTAGACAGTGCACTGAACCTTTTTTCTTCAATGATTTGTGATCTTCACTGGTGTCCATGGATTACATGAAATCTTTCCACCTTTATCATGGTAGGGAGAACACGTCAAAGTAAGGGTGGGGTCATCTAAGATACCACAATTGTTAAGAATTTGCTTTTCAGTACAAGAAGGCATGAAACATAAATCTGAGGAACACGGGTCATGCCACGGAGCCTTCTTGCTCCCCCTGGACATATTTCATAGGAGTCCAAACAATGAACAGGACTCATGAGACCACAAGTGTACCCAACCTTACATCCAGAACACAGAGCTGCTTCTGGGACTTATCAGAAAAATTGATGGTACATGCCTGGTGTGACCCAAAGGGACAACCTCCTTCCTAAAGCTGCCCCAAAAACTGTTTGCAGTCAGATTGCTTCAACAAGTGAGCACGCGATAGCTCGTCACAAAAGGCCAACAATGAAATGAGGGACATCACTCTTTGCAGTGTAGTACAGTGGCCCTGAAGGATACATTAACATATCATTTAATGCAAAACCTTATTAAAGATTACAATGGCAAAAATGAAATGACTAAACAAAACATTACATTTTAGAAATCAAAACAAAATTTCAGAAAACAACACAGGGAAATTAAAAATAAAAATTGGGGGGAAAAAGTGATTTCCATGTTGAAAGATTGAACAAAATAAGAAAAAGGAAACAAACAAAAAATATATACTCAGAAAAATAGCAAGAATAGTCACGAATTGATTAGAAAAAGTAAGAGAAGATATAGAAATATGTTTTTTCTGTCGAAATAGTGATAGTAGAGCTAAAAAACTATCTTTAAATCAGTCAACCCCCACCATCCATCTTACAGTCTCATCCTAAACCAGTCTAGTCATTAACAAGTTACAACCTGAAGGATTTTTTTAAACTTACTACACAGCAAAATGTTTGGTTGGACACAAATGCAAGCATCTTTCTAGTTTCATTTTCTTTCTTCTTAACATCTGGATTGTACATATTTCTCAAATACGTCCTAATAAAACGTTTTCCTTTTTTAAACATCCTGTTCAGCAGCAGTTTCAATAGGGGGTTTGAATTTTCTAACACAGGAGGAGTATATTTGTGTACACCTCAGTTGTATTTGAGGCTAAACTTTATTTATATTATTTATGTTTGTACACATTTCTTGATGAACTAGACGGTAATTGGGATGTAAGAGATGGGGGATAAAAAAAGGGAGTCCTAATAAAACACTAGTGTAATGTAAAAAAACGTATCACATTTCTGCCAAATTTGTATCAGTAGCCTTCAAAACCTTTGAAATGTTCCATTGACAACAAATAATTTCGGGAATCTTTAACGATAGCCGAGCTCTTTTGAAGTGAATCGGTTTAACCACAATACAAGCTTATGTGTATTTACTGGATGAGTTCTGGCAGGATATTAGTGTATGAAAATGTTTTGAATCATAAAATGCAAAATTGCACATTCTAAACGAAAGGGCTTTCAGAGATCTCACCCTTCTACACGGACAATCTGTGTACATTTCTTTCCACAAAGCACTTTCCTAAATCCCCATCCGCCTTAACAAAATACATCACTGCAGCTTATTAGTTCCAAAATTGCCTATTCAAAGCTTCATGCCTCAATATGCCTGTGAGCCATGGATGCTAATTTCATCTTTTTGATTGGGCTTTAATTAACACAACCAGGAATCGGCGTCCTCTGAAGCTGTGACTCCTGGGACTGATTCTGTCTGGTTTGCTCAGGAAAAACGGAAACAAAAATGTTCTCAAATGTGTATTCTTTTGGCTTCTGACTGTGATAAACAATAAATAAGGTACTGATTGGTGGATACACAGCTACATGCACATTCTACTGCTGTTAAACGAATAAACTGTCTTTAATCGCAGCCGGCAGCTTATATTTGAGACACAATATAATTCACAAACCAATAGCTCATAGCAAATATGTTAACGATAAGTCAGATCAGATTGAAGACAGACTTTAAACCCCTAAAGGTCAGTGAAATCGTGGCTCTTAAGGAGTTGTTTAAGAATGTAATATTTTAGTTAGCTAAAGACGGTGTCCCACAGCCACTATGGACATTTTGCACGTTTTGCAAAAATTTAAATTAAATTAATGAAATGTTGGTTATATATCGGTGGTACGTGCGTGAAAAGTCTGTTAGACATATGTTGACATAAGTGTAGCCCACGTATGCATCTTACAAAAAGATTTATGTAGAAATTGGGTATAAAATACAGTTGCGAAAAATACACAAAAACTTCGTGATTCTCAACCAACACAAAATCGTAAACAGCTCAAAACCGAATGCACGTTAGCCGAATCCCTCGACAGCACTCTGCGCGCCTCAATGAATGACAAACACGACCTTTAAAATTGATGTACGAATAATTTAAAATAAGGCAGTAAGACACAAACAAAAGCAAGTTGCTAGCTTCATAAGAGGGTGAAGACGATTATTTGTTGGGCGTCCCTCATTAGCCTTCCTTTGGGTCTAGTTAACAGTGCTTAGCCCCTATTAATTGAAGAACAACAACAACAACAAGAATGCCACAGGGAAGCATTATTTTGCAGTTTCCATGCAAGTATGATGCTTTCAGATTAAAAGACGGAAATTCTCTGCATTAGCCTCCTGACCTTTTGCTGTTGTTCTCCTGACTTTTAAATCTTTTAAAATTAAACGGAATAACTAAGAGCAGAAGAAAAAGACAGTTGTGTTGCCAGGATGTGCTATTCGTTGATGTTCTGACAGGAGTTCTGTGTGTGTTGGACAGTTGGTGGTGGTGGCCTATGATCATGGAGAGCCTGTGAAAGAGAACACAACCCTGGTAGAAATTACAGTCCTTCAGCCCTCGGTTATTCCCGTCTTCACCCAAGAAGAATACAGGTACACACTCAAACACACAAACACATGTTTTTTTGTTTTTTTTCTGCCAAGCTGTTACGAAACGCTGAAAGGCAGTTATTTAGCTGTCCCACTGGTGGCAGTTTAATGGGAAGAAGCGTGTATTTTAATTTCCAACGCTGAACTAAAAGGAAAAAAAAGCATCTTTTTGGGCTGTGTTAAGTTTAGTAGGACAGCCTGCTGCCTCACTTTATTGGGTGGAGACTGGCGCAAAATGTTATAGCTATTGTTTGGTTTGGTTTACCTTAATATTACACTTTTAACACTTGGAAATGTCACTTCAAGCACATTTTCTAGCTCATGCTGAAGCTTTTTCCTTGTTTTCTTTAACTACCAATGCGTAAGACTTACATGACTTCCTGTATTTGTCGTTTTTCTTCTCTTGCCTGGATTAACACTGCAATGATATGCAGATATGCTACTTTATGGGATAAAACTGCATTTAAAAAACTCTTAAAAATACAATAACCAGCATCAAATTGATCATTAAGTTATTCCCTGATGGGATAAAACCAAACAACAAATATGTCCTCACTCCAGATGTCCATATCTTAAAGACCCACTCCAATCAAAATTGCGTTTTAGTGTTTTTTACATGTTCTTGTAGCATTTTTCTCATGATGGAGGACACATTTGAAGAAAATTAAGCTTAAAAATCAATTTTCTAAGTATGTCTTTATTCAAATCGCTTGTGATGTAGAAAAGACACTGGGAGGGTCACAAGCTCCCTGCTCCGCCCCATTCTGATGCATCCACTTGTAGACTACTAGATCCATAAACATCTTACATCCATAAACGTCTTTTTTTCCACGTCTGAGCAGGAATTTGGCTCAAAACTCAACAGCTGGATAGCTCCAGTTTTGCTCGCCATTTCAGTTGCAGATATGCAACAGAAATCAAGTAACAGAGTTGAAGTTGTTTCATAAGTATGTTTAAATATGTACAATATATGAACATACATAAGAAATAAATCAAACTAAATTGGAGAAAAGAATACCCAAAAATGCAAAATTTTATTTTCCAGATTTTTATTGTTCACATTTTTTTCTAATATTTTATTAAAATAAAAAATATATCAAATATATTTGACTTATAAGAATCTCATATAAATAATATATAAAATAATATGAAATGTTGCATCTAAAATTCTAACACGTTAGTTTTTTTTATCTTTTTTTTTCTATTTATGCATTCTCCAAATGCATAACAGAAAAATAATATTTGAAATAATTTATTAATATTTTAGGTGAGGAAACCTTTTAGGGAAGAAAAAACAGCCTGAAGCTTGTTTCGTGTGTACAAAAAGTCTTAATTTCCTCTTAGGGGGAGAACGCCGCAGTCAAAAACACGCCGCAAACTTTCATACTTCCTGACATTTAGTTGCAACAATCTTTTTTAAAATCAACCACAAAACTCCACAACTTCTGGCTTACTTTGCTGCTATCGTAGATCATGTGCAGACAAACAAAATCACACTTCCTTGTTGTGTCCCCTTGAGCTGAGAGCTGTTTTCTATTTTTGTTTTGTTTTTTGCGAGTGCAGGTTTCTTCTCTGTTTGTCTGTCTTAGATTTGAAATTGGTCTATAATCTCTGGCTGCGATCTCCTTTATTCTGTCCTGCTCCGTCACTTTTCCTATTTTTTTGCGGAAAAATTGCCGATGCCCGTCATTCTTGGTTCTATCTGCCCATCTGGGAGTCTGTTTGTCTGCCTCATTGATGATACAATGTGTGAATTGCTCTCCGTCAATGTGCGCTTTTGTGTTGGCCAATTTCAAGTAGAAGCAGTTGGAGAAAAGTTGTAAAAAATATATTCATTAATATATCGTGATTCACCAGAGAGATTAAGACATGCAGCATTATTTTCCTGTTTACTCCTCAGTTTGGGGGTGCTGTCTGCACCTCTGGCACATGTCAATGTGATCCAGAGTTTAAGATCAGGTGAACATGTGGGCGTTCTGCCTTTTGTGCAGATAAAACATTCCGACAGTTGACATTTCTCCTGCTTTGAAAGTCACATCTTAAACATTTACAATAAATCAAACATTTTATTAGGATTCAATCAAAAGTTGAGAAAACATGTCGTCTTTTTTGCTCGTTGGCTAATCAATTTAGATGTTCAAAGTCTGCATGTGTTTCAGACATTTCAAATGGGCTCATTTCTAGCGAGAATGCAGTTAGATGCAAGACAGAGGCCCATCAGGATGCCTTATCACACTGCATTTATGAATATGTAAGATAGCTTTCAGCAAAAACCAGTGTGGGGGCATATTTGGGAGAGCGTGCACTTTGGAGAACCCCTTATTCTTTCATTATTACAACCTTTTCAACACCCGCCTTTGATGTTTGTACACTGTAAATGTCCCCTCCTGTGCATCTCACTTTTCATATGTGCGGTGTGTGTTTCTATGGGTGGTAGTGTTTGTTTTTTTGTGTCAGAATATTATCCCTGTAGTCTCATCTGTGTGTATTTAGGAAAGATGTGTGCTTTTTGTGGTTTATCCTTGTTGAGAAACAACAGTGAACCAATGTGAAGTAATACCTTGGCTAGATTTAGCACTTTTTACATGCGGTATAATGATTTTGTTTGGTTTCAATAGACAGAGTCTGAATTAGTGACATTGATTCTTTCTGTGAAAATGAAGGGAAAGAAGGCTCTGAAATTGAGTTTTGTGCAGATTTTCTCTTTTCATCTTAACATTTGAGGATTTTTGTTTGATCCAATGTCTTTATATTTTACCAAACAGCCCGTTCTGAGTAATTTAATCTAAGTCAATATTTTTCTTAATTCTTAAAACCAATACCCCTGTCTATAAAGCTTTGTGATTGTTGTCAAGACTGTAGGATTCATTTTTGTGCCTGGATAAACTATAAAGCCTTCAAAAATACAAATAAAAATATCATCAGTGTTTTTGTAACCCTTGTGCTATCCTAGGCACATTAACGTTGGGAGTTGGGTCATCTAGACCCACTAGACAGTGCGCTGAACCTTTTTTCTTCAATGATTTGTTATCTTCACTGGTGTCCATGGATTACATGAAATCTTTCCACCTTTATCCACCTTTGTCATGGTAGGGAGAACACGTCAATGTAAGGGTGGGGTCATCTAAGATAGCACAAGGGTTAAATATAATATTTTTTCCAAACATCAATTCTTTCACCCACAGCATAGATCCGTTCACGGATGTCTGTATTCACACCGGCTTCTCTCTTCGAGATTTCTTTTGAAATGAATAATGAAATGAAATGAATGAATGAAAGTATTTAAATTCTAATGAAGTCTCCTAGTTCGAAACCAAACACACTAAAGGCAATTTCTTTAAAACTTTAAAAGCTAGTTTATTAAATCATGAATGAGATTTATTACACAAATAAAAAAAAGATTTCAGTGTCAGATATGTCTTAATAATTAATTCAAATTCTGTTAGTAATGCCTTATAGTACTTTGTTAAAGATAAATATGTTACTGTAATACATTAATTCACAGCATTGATTGGCATGCATTTAAAGAAACATCCATTTTTGTTGATTTTTGGGAAGGAGAATCTTTCTGCCTCTTCTGGATCTGGACCAGAGAAAAAGCTGAAAACTGTCTGACAATGGCTTGGCTCACAGATAAGGCATTGGGTTCATTTTATGGCCTCAGTGGATTTCTGAAGAAGCACAGAAGGAGGTCTTGTTCTTTGGAGGGATCTGGTTGCCAACCCAGATGTATCAGTGAGACAAAACCCCTCTTGGCTGCCATCAAAGTGACTGAAATGCTGAAATATGCAGTTTGTGTTAAAGCATTTATAAAAACCTTGAAAAATACATATGCAAACATTACCTTTGATAACTGAATCCATTGGAAGCTCATTCAACATAATGACAAAAAGGAAATCTTTCATTTGTTGCCAGGAACAAACAGAATAACTTCCTTCAGTTTGTTCCTGGCAGCTCTTCACATAACGTGCACTTTTGTGAAATGATGTGTTTTACTGCCTTAGTACTGGAGCTAAAGATTAAAGTTTTATGTTTGGAAGCAAATTACTTTACAAAATACTGATCTCAGGTTTAAAGAACAAACATTAGCATATTTGTAAGATTGTCTTCTTTTTTTAATCCCTTGAGATCTGCATTTACTTCCAGCTATGACAAAAAAAATCACTTATGTTTTGCTTTTAAACAGATGCTAAATTAAGGTCATTCTGAAGCTGAGGTGGTTTAATTTGAATTTTAATTTGAGGCTCCAAGGTTTTTAAGTCTCTTTATATCCTTTGTTTTTTAGAGAATTATGTTTTTGACCTAAAACTAATTTATTATTATTACTAGGAAGCTGGTCATTTTGCCCCACCTCACAAAAGCCAGAAAACTATGCAGTAGATTTAGGTGAGTTTCATTTATCAATATGTTTTTCAATGGAAATTTGTGAAAGACCAATTCCAATGAAAACTGTGTTTTTGGTGTTTTTAACATGTTTTTGTAGCATTTTTCACATGATGTAGTATATATATATATATATGTAATATTTAAAGAAAATTAAGCTCAAAATTGCATTTCTGAGTATTCAATGCGGTTTGAAAAAGAGCTGGGGGGGCCCAGGCTCCTTGCTTCGCCCCATTCTGACACATCGTCTTTTTTTTCCTTGTCAGAGATGCCATCTTGCTTAAAACTGTACGGCTGGATAGCTCTGATTATGTTCACCATTTTTGTTGCAATGTAAGGTTGGGCGTGTGAGGGGCTGTATGGTAACTAAAGAGGGTAATGGGAAGTGGGGCGGGGTTGCTTTGCACCAATGGTCCCGTCCACAACTGAGAGGCAAATTTCTGTCACCGCCGCTGTTTTTATGATTTTTTTTTATGAATTTTTACCTTTTTATGTCTGTTGTGTTTGTATTAATGAGTAAAGCAAAATAAAAGAACCTCGTCAAGTCTATCGTTTTCCACAAAGATGCTTCAGGAGTTTATATCCCAATAATTTCTTTTTTGAAACGAAGACAGTAATTGAACTCATTAGGATGGCAATTTATTCTTGGAGGGTTCTTACCAGCAGAACATCTGATGTCAAATAAATATATCTGTAAAGCGTGAGCACTTAATTGTCAACAGCGAGATAAATAAAGGGAAAACGACTACTGTGATCTCAAGATAATGACATAATTGTTTGGTTATCTTGGGATAACAATTTAAAAAAAGTATTTTCAACAGAGCCGCTCTCAGCTGCTGTGCTTCTACGTGCTTTAAAGCATCTGTCTGATTTCCAGCCTCTAAACTTCTGCATATGTAGCCTCCAGCCCTCTGTGTTCTTCTGTTTGTGGAGTTTCTGTCACACACTATATATTTCCCATCTTTTGCAGACTCATATGCTAGCCTCCTGCTGCTCACAGCCTTTGAATTGGAGCCCTGTTCAGAAATATCCTATTACTAATTGGGTTGTGCTGAGTTCATATATATATCTATATATCTATATAAATATATACGTTTGTATATATGTATGTATGTATATATGTATGTATGTATGTATGTATTGTGACATTGACCCAGAGTCGTCGGCAGCGTCTGTGCGTTTCACCCACGGAAACACCCAAACTTTTACAAATATGGATGTACATATTGTGTTCTGCCAGCACAGACTCATCCATGAAGTGGCTGTTCCGCATTTATCTACGTCACCATGTGAGAACCAGTTGTTTTTGTGGTTTGGGAGGGGCTGGTGCTCAGAGAGCAGGTATTAGCCCTTGTGCTATCCTAGGCACTTCAACGTTGGGAGTTGGGTCGTCTAGACCCACTAGACAGTGCTCTGAACCTTTTTTCTTCAATGATTTGTGATCTTCATTGGTGTCCATGATTACATGAAATCTTTCCACCTTTATCCACCTTTATCATGGTAGGAATAACACGTCAAAGTAAGGGTGGGGTCATCTAAGATAGCACAAGGGTTAAGAGGAATACTCTAAATATGTGAATGGACCACAGTACCGCTTTTGGGTTGATTTGTGAGGAAAGAAAATAAGAGGCATAAAACCCTTGAAAGCTAAAAAAAAAACAAAAAAAATGGATTTTGCATAATATAGACCCTTTAAAATATTTTTATTCTGCTTTAACGTGGGGAAAAATATTAATTTCCATTTTTAACCGTAAAGACCCCAGTAGTTTTTTTTTTACTGAGCTTTTAACTTTAATTTTAAAATTGGGGGCTCGGTGGGTCAAAGTCTGTTTTATCATTATTTTTAATCTAATCACCCTTTGACTCTGTAACTGCGCTTAATTTTTATTTTTTTATCATTATTATTATTATTTTTTTTGTATTTCGATGCCACAATGTCGGGGGAAAAAAACTGTAACATGACTGTAGTAAATCAAGCAGTCAGATAACAGATTTGTTTGAAGCTGACCAGTTTACTCATCTCAGTAACATTGCTAGACAAAGGGATAATTATTTAAACCCACATTAGCATTAAACCCTTTAAACACCCTGAGAGCTTGAGTTCCACTGGTTTCTCATGATTAAAAGCTGATTGTTTCTCACATTTTGTCATAACATTTATTTTTTCTAACTTGGATGGAGCAAAATGAAAAACAACGATTTCAGAGTTTATATTAAACATTTTCCATCATTTAATAGGGCTTTAATCTAAGGGTCTGCAACCTTTAACTCAAAAAAGAAAAAAATTTAGGCCAGTTTCTTACTGACCAAAACCCAACCAGAGCAGCAAACTCCCGCTTCAGCATTTAAAAACATAAAAATGCTTACAATTTTTTAAAGATAATTTAGCCTTTAATTCATAAAAATGTAACTTTTAAATATTAACAATAAGCCAGATGCCCATACTTGAAGCACTGGAAACTGCCAAACAAAGGCTCCTAGCCTTGAGCAGCCGCCTAAAGAGGTACACAAGAGACGATGAAGCTACAGATAAACAGGCTGTTTGCAACTCAACCTGTGAAAGTGTACGCTCAGTGGCAGGGTCAAACCAGCCGAGCAGACCCACCAAGGCTAGAAACTGAACAGTACTGGAAAATTATATGGGACAAAGAGACAGTACATAAGAGCAAAGCCTAATGGCTGGTCTAAGGCATAATTAAAAGAACATAACAACCTCCCTGACCAGAATTCAGTAACCACCACAGTGGCAGACATCTATGAAAGAGTCTCAGGTATGAAGAACTGGACAGCACCGGGCCCTGACATGTTACGTGCACACCGGCTAAAGAAGCTCACTGGCAGCACACATGAACCAGCATCTAAGAGATGGGACTCACCCCGAATTGCTAACGGAAGGGCGAATGATCCTGATCCAGAAGGATCCTTCAAAGGGTGCAGTCCCATCCAATTACCGGCCAATAACCTGTCTGTCCACAACATGGAAGCTCATGTCAGGCATCATTGCAACCAAGATAAATAGGCACATGAATCAATACATGAGCAACACACAGAAGGGCATTGGTAGAGACTCCAGAGGAGCCAAACACCAACTCCTGGTTGACAGACAGTCTGGATTGTTTACAAGAAAGCCTATGACTCAATGCCACACACTGAATGCTTGGAGCTGTACAACATCAACAAGACTCTAAGAGCCTTCATAGGAAATTCAATGAAGCTGTGGAAAACCACGCTTGAAGCCAATGGCAAGCCACTTACACAAGTGTCCATCAAATGCGGGATATACCAAGGTGATGCTCTGTCCCCACTGCTGTTCTGCATAGGTCTGAACCCTCTCAGCCAAATAATCAACAAGACTGGCTATGGATACCGACTCAGAAATGGGGCCAACATCAGTCACCTCCTCTACATGGTTGACTTCAAGCTATATGCTAAGAGCGAGCGTGACATTGACTCCCTGATCCACACCAACGGGATCTTCAGTACTGACATTGGGATGTCATTCTGGCTCGAGAAATGCAGTCGGATGGTGATAAAGAGAGGCAAGGTAGTCCACACAGGAGGGGTTTCACTCTCAGAAGGAACAATAGCAGACATTGAGGACAGTTACAAGTAACTTGGAATCCCACAGGCAAATGAAAACCTGGAACAGGCAACAAGGAAAGCTGCTACAGCCAAATGCCTCCAACAAGTAAGGCAAGTCCTGAGAAGCCAGCTCATTGGCAAGAACAAGACCCGGGCAATAAACAGCTACGCACTGCTAGTTATCAGATACCCTGCAGGAATAATAAGATGGCCAAAGGAAGAGATACAGACCACGGATGTTAAGAGACGAAAGCTCCTCACCATGCATGGAGGGTTCCATCCCAAATCCAGCACCCTGAGACTGTATGCTAGCCGCAAGGAGGGAGGCCGAGGATTAGTGCGCGTAGAAGCTACTATCCAGGATTAAGAGAGCAGAGGATGCGGTGCTAGAGGACAGATCTTCATGGGAGAGCAAGCCCCTACATGGGATTTACACCGGACCAAAACTAAAGTGGCTGATATCAAGAAGTCCTACCAGATTCCTACCTGATTGTACAATTTCTTCATTTCTTACAGGAGTCAACAAAACGATAAAATCCTTACAACATGCCTGTGTCTCACCTACATCACCTTTACTTACCTTTAGATTTTTTTTATGTGCTCACAATGACCTATCGCTAGTAGCATGCCTGTAGAAAAAGATGTGTATGAACATTTTGGTTCCGGCTCTAGGAGTGCTCTATGAGCTTAAAATTTCATGCGGGCCACCTGTATATCTTGTACAGGTTTGCCCATCGTTTGCCTGCAGAATCCAAGCATTGCGACTGAGGCATTAATAAAAAACATCTGATTTTATGTTAAATGATTCACAGTTTGCTTTACCCAACCTTAACCATGAAGTTCTCAGCAGTTGTAACCCTTGTGCTATCCTCTTTAACATTGGGAGTTGGGTCATCTAGACCCACAAGACAGTGCTCTGAACCTTTTTTCTTCAATGATTTGTGATCTTCATTGGTGTCCATGATTACATGAAATCTCTCCACCTTTATCCACCTTTGTCATGGTAGGGATGACCCCTCAAAGTAAGGGTGGGGTCATCTAAGATAGCACAAGGGTTAAATAATAGTTTTCTTAAAACAGCTTTAAAGTGACAAACGAGGAGACGTTACAGGGTTGCTCAACATTTTCTGATGCTGACTCTGCTTCTGCTGCAGTTGTCTGCCTGTGCATGAACAGGCAGCATATGCTCAAAGTGCTTTTGGCAGTGTTTTGACTCAGGGAAGAAAAAATGCCTCCCAACTACCATGCCGATATTTCTAAGATCAGTAGCTGGGAGACGGTGGAGGAAGGAGAGGCAGAGACGGATGATGAGGTTAGAGAAAGGAAGATGCTCAGAGAGGGTAGTGGGATAAATAAGTTAAGGGAAGAAAGTTAAAAAGAAGATGTAAGACGACAAGGAAATGCAGTTATTTTATTTTTTAAGGGCAGGAGGAGAGAGGAGTGGCGGGGCTGTCAGGATCCACTATTTTAAAAGCACATTGAAGCTGACAGGCAGATAAGCAGACACAGACACTCATAAACCGAAAAACATGCTGGGTAAGAGATCCTGAAAGCAGCAGGTGAGTTGACAAGTTGGCAGATTGAAACAGGCTGATGAGCAACTAAGAACACAGTAGCGCTGATGGTTCAAAAACGTCAACTGGGTGAGATTAGCATCCAAGCGTTCGCTTTGATTGTATTGTTAGCACGTCGTCTGCACCTTCAGTCTCTCCGTTCTTATTCTCGCCACTGTGCTGCTGGGAATTACTCCCTTTTATGTCAGCTACCACAATCCCAATCAAAAAACATGAAAAATACCCAACTACCAGCAGAATAACACTGGAGGGGGGAGAGGGGTTGCTCTCCCTTTCTTCCAGATCAAACAGTTTGCTTACGTCTGAAATATAATAAACCTCCAAATGAGCGCTTCAAAGCCAGAAAAATGGAATGGCAAGAATGCAAAAACATTTTCTGCAGGTTTTCTGTGACCTTACAGCAGTTCCAGAGAGAGTGATGGCATTGGCACAAACAGACCCAGTCTTCTTCATCTCCCTCTTTTTGAAAAAGGTATTGGTTGAGCAGGGTCCAGCTCTCTGTGGCAGATCCACCGAGATTTTTGATGCTCAGATTACCAAACCAACAGATGAAAGCAAAGTAAATGCACCCGCATCCACGCTGCAGCCACAAATTTAAAGTGTTTCGCTCAACTCAACGACCCGCTGTCACAGAAATGGTTTTTCTGTCAACGTCTCCGTTCCGGCATGAACTTCTTGTGGTCAGTGGTTTCTGAAATGTAGCTGGAGTGCAGCAAACATAAGAAAAAAAATAGATTGATATCGAGTCTGCACCATGCGGAACCTTAATTCATCAAACAGTTATTTCGTCTCACACCAGTGCACAACAAATCCTGCCATCTTTCAAAACATCACTTGTATTTTGGTAAACTCCAATTAAATCGGTTAATTCAAAAGGGGCCCAAGTCCAAGAGGTTTGTTTTTCCAGGAAATTATTTTAATTGCATAGCTTAAAGGGAGGCTACACCAAATGATTAATATTTTACCCAGATTTAGTACCAGTTCATAGCTTACAAATGCTATAATATGAAACACCTCACTTTTATAACTTCACAGGACTAGCAAACTAAAGTCTCTGGACTTGGGCCCTTCTTGAATTAACCCTTGTGCTATCTTAGATGACCCCACCCTTACATTGACGTGTTCTCCCTACCATGACAAAGGTGGATAAAGGTGGAAAGATTTCATGTAATCCATGGACACCAGTGAAGATCACAAATCATTGGAGAAAAAGGGTTCAGAGCACTGTCTAGTGGGTGTAGATGACCCAACTCCCAATGTTTAAGTGCCTAAGATAGCACAAGGGTTACACAAGGGCGCTGCCATATTGGATAACTACTGCTGCCATCTATTGGATAAAGCAAAACCCATGCAAGAGAGGCCCATGTCCAGGAATTTTGCACTTAATGCATTTGAAATGTCAACCATAGTCAATACATCACAACGGACTTGGGACTTTTTTTTGCACATAATCAGATAGTTTTTCCCTTGAAGACCATAGAACATACAATATCTTTATTTTGAAAAATTGTGGACTTGAACCAACCGATTCAATTGTGGATTGTAGTAAAATAAAAGATTTAGAATGATGAAAATTATTCAATTTCATCTAAAAAATATTTACCATTGCAAGAATATTTGCTCTGTGTTCATTCAAACAGGTCCAGGATTCACACTGAGTTGTTAGGAATATGAACAACCATCCATCCGTCATCCCTTTTTAAGGCACAGGTTTGCTGGAGCCCGAAATTAATCAAGCATGCTACCATTATAGAATGGTTCAAAATTTACAGTTGGTCTAGATGTAACCCTTGTGCTATCCTAGGCACTTTAACATTGGGAGTTGGGTCATCTAGACCCACTAGACAGTGCGCTGAACCTTTTTTCTTCAATGATTTGTGATCTTCACTGGTGTCCATGAAATCCTCTTCACGGCAAGGCAAGGCAAGGCAAATTTATTTGTATAGCACAATTCGTACACAAAGTAATTCAAGGTGCTTCACAAAACAGAAAAATGCATTAAAATCACAATACATCATAGAAATATTCAACGTAAAATGTACTTTAAAAGAAAAGAAAAGAAAAAAATAATTGAAAATTGATTTAAAAATAAAGGAAGGAAAGGAAAGAAAAGTGCAGATAGGACCTTTCAGTCATATACACGGCTAAACAGAAATGTTTTAAGTCTAGATTTGAACATGAACACAGAAGAGGCCTGTCTTACGACTTCAGGGAGGCTGTTCCAGATTTTAGCTTCAGAATATTGAAACGCTGATTCCCCTTGTTTAGTTCTGATTCTGGGAATCAACAGGAGGCCGGCCCCTGTGGTCCTCAGAGTACGAGATGGTTCTTCACCTTTATCCACCTTTGTCATGATAGGAATAACACGTCAATGTAAGGGTGGGGTCATCTAAGATAGCACAAGGGTTAAGTTACCGTTTAAAAAGAAAAATCATACTGGTTTTCTTTTTTGTGAGGTTACATTAAATACCATTTTAATAAACAGAATGGAAAACAGCTACTTGACAATTTGAACATCCCGTACAGCCTTTGCTTGGAAAGTATAATTGATAACTTTTATTGCGACTTTTGACTTGCAACTTTTTTGTGCCGCAGCTATTACAAACACTTTTTTTTTTTACATTTGCTTGTGTTTTGTCAAGAAAAAAAGTTAACCTTGGCTCCAAAAAAACAAAGGTTGAAAAACAAATGAATCTGCAAGTTTTTGAAGGAAAATGTGAATTTAAACCCGAGCATATTGACCTGAGAGGAAGATGCATAATTGAATTAACAGTCAATGCGGTTGAAAAAAAGTCAATTACAACAGCAAAACCTGCATTGTGAACACTTCATTATTTCTCCTGTATGAATGTAATTCTTCAGAGTTTCTCAGGTCGCATGGGATTAACAACAATGTTCCTGCTCATTACCCTCAAACACAGAGGAGCTGATTATGTTAGAAGTGAGTTCAGAGAGAAAGGACGGCTAAGAAGGAGAAGGCAGCTTGTGGACAAAGAGGAGACCGGCATACGAAAAGTCCATGAGATAAAATAACTTTCCTGGTTCTTTTCATGTCTCCTCTAACTAGCTCTAAATCTGCTTTTTCTTATCGTTATCATAGTCGAACATTTCAAAACATTATCTTTATATTTTTTTTAAGAGGTGTCGCTGCTAATGAGAAGCATTCTGGAGAAAAATAATGAACAAAACAACCTCAGAAAGAAGGAAAAATTATTGTGTTTGGATTTCTTTATGAGAAAGCGTTCTTCTGCATGAATAACTTTAAAATATGTCATTTTTTAAAGCACGTTTCATGGGCCTTTTTTAATTAAAAACACCTAATACTTTAAATGAAACAATTCATTTTCACTTATTTAATCTGATTATTTGATTTAATGGACAGCTTTGCTTTTATTATGGTCCTAAAACAGAAAATTTAGTTTATACGCTTTTTTTGTTGTACATTTGAGTCAAAATGTGTAGATCCTTTGTGCATTAATTCTTTTAAATGCATATAAAACGTGTATTTGTACTAAAAATATATTCATACTATTCTGTATTCCGTGTTGCAAAAGTGAAAATAAGAAATAATACAACATTTTACACAAATCCGTTTTGATTCCTTTTGGATTTTAAGTATATGCCGATATCAAGTCCTGATCCGACAATTTTCAAACACATTTAAAAGTCACCAAATTTAATAAACAAACCTTTTTATTAACCTTTTTTTTCCATTTAGCAATTAAACAGTAAACTTGGCTTGAACAATAAGTAACAACTATCAACCAGGGAAAACTAGTTAACTGATAACTAGTTAAAATAGGTGATAATAATGTGAGAATGTTTGGTGACTGTACATTTTTGATCAGATGTGATTTATATCTCTGTCAAAAAAAATTACATTTTAATTATTACTATTTAATTTTTTTCTCCTAAATCATTTTTTAAGACACTTTGTAGACGGTCCCTTGCAGCTGTTGCCTTAACCATCAAGCATCAAGTCTGAAACGACGTCATTGTGCCAGATTTCACATGAGCGGATCGGGAAATCAATGGTTGAATTTGAACGCCATTAAAAGTGTTAAACTGAACATATATAGAGGCTGCTATTTGAAAAAAAAAATTAGCAGAAGTAGTTAAAAAAAGGGAAATAAGGAGACGTGACATGACTCAGCAGGTGCGCCTGCTAGAAGCTTGTTAGTTGTAAAAAGAAAAGATTTTCTGTGGACAAAGCTGAGAAGAAGCTGCAAATCATAGAAATCATTCATTTTGCCTTCCCTGTCCATCATCTTCCCTCTATTTGCTCTTCTAACACCTCTCTTCCGTGGTCATCCCGGCATCTCTCCATCTGTTCACTTATGTTTTATGCATTGGCTCTTAAGCATTGCTCAACTCGAGTTCAGACAGTTTGAAGGCTAATGACCTATTCCGCTCTCGGAGGACGAAAATGAGAGTCTTCTAAAGCAAAGGGTGAGAGCGGCGCTGTGCATGAAACACACCACTTTTTTTCCCCTGACAGAACAGAGAAGAGAGGGGCCAGTGTGAGAGATTGAGACCTCATGGCGGTCGAATTATGTGGCGCGTGTGAACCCATTAGAGCAAAGGAAACAAACTTGGTTGTTTGGAAAGCTGCAACATGGCTGCAGAACCCCATCCGTTAAAGACGGAAATCCAACCGAAGGATCATGGGAGGAACGTTGGCACAGGAAGGACGTGATTGCAAAATCTTGGCCTAATAAGTCATGGTACGCCCCAGTCTAAGGGATTGTAAGAGAATGTTACACAATTGGAAGAAGAAAAAAGTTCAACCCCTCAAGCGCCCAAAACATTTACATGCTCACACAAAAAAACACTTGGAAGGTAAGTGGGGATTTTTTTAACAAAAATAGGCTAACTTTATAAGGTCTGATGCCTATATAAATCATTAACTATAAATGAAAACTGAACTGAGTGACTCCTCCCCTTTTGTGCTCCAAATAGGAAGTTCCCGCTGGTTCCAAGATACAGAAAAATAAACAGCTGTCACTCAGTCATATTTGTCCAAATAGATATTCTTGCTCTGCTAGCTTTTGTTTTTAACATGCTCCTGCTAATCCAAAGTTCATCTGTAGTGCAAGTTATTCAATGTTTAAACCGGCCAATCAGATGGCTAAATAAAAGTAGGTGGTGCCCCCGTGTCGTACATTTGCAGCGGTTGATTGACAGATTCCATGTATCCCGCTTTCAAATGATCGGGGTGTGGACTTCCAACAAGCTCACTCCTGATTGGTGAGAGTGGTTGCTATGGAAATGTTGACTCAGACCGACTCTGAGCAATCACAGCTTACTGACGTCGTCTGGCTCGATGATGGTGGTATCCGTATGTGTAATTGGAGCTTGGAAGCAAGTCATTTTCTATAGGAGACTCACTTGGTCCAGTTCTCATATACAGTTATTAATATAAACAGAAAAGAAAAATTCAGCTCTGTTGCTAACAGCTGGTTGGGGGCTTCAACAGAAGATTCTCAGGATTTGAATGATGCCTTCATGGCCTCTGGGCATGAAGGAAGATAAAACAAAGATGGCAGAAAAAAAGTAGAAGACCTCCCACTCTGACAGAAAAGAAAAACCAGAAAATTCAACCCAAAAACAAACTAGAAGGAGCTGCATTTCCAGAAGAAAATGCAGGGTTGAATGCTGTACTGCTGAATGAAAGCTGAATTAGCTGAAGAAATGGCTGAACTGTACTGGAAGAACCATGAAAAGTTAAAGGTGCAAAAGTCCTAGCAGGAATAAGCTGAAAAAGTTGAACATTGTTATAGTAGAATGGCTAAAATAGGTCAAAGTTTGTAGAAGGAGTTAAGCATTAAAGCTGAAATTGTTGAAAAAATGGCTGAATTGTTGAAAATGTGAAGATGTTGCTAATATGGCTAAAAGTGCTAGCACTAAAATCAGCATCATCAACTGACTAAAAAAACCACATTGTTTGAGAGTATCATATTGGTAAAAGCTACATGTTCTAAGTTGATAAAAAAAAATCCACTTTTTTCAAAATGGCGGCTTTTCTATTAATTTTATCTCCATAGCAACGATTTTATGTTTGAGTCGCCTGGGGATGACGAACAAATCGACGTCAGTTTCAGACAAATTGGAAAAAGTTAACCCTTGGATGTCCTTAGCAACGAAGTTTGTTTGCTAGCCACGCCCACATTCCTTATATGTCCAGATCCATTGAATTTCAATATGTTCAGTTCCAGCCATGGATTAAGTTTTTTGCAATATTTGCTTCAGATTTTGTCAAAAAATGGCTTTCAAACAGTAGGTAGTGTTGCCATCCCATAATAATTGCAAAATTTATGTTGAAATCCAAAGCCTTGTGAACATTTAAATGTTTGAACTGTGTCTCTAGCTGAATGTTGAAGTTACAATGGTTAGAAGAAACAAAGGTTTTCAAGGATTATCCTTGTATTTAAATGGAGCATAACTCCTGGAAAGTCCTGGAGTATCCTGGAATATCTTAAAAGGTTCAAGGATTTGAAGGACCAAAAGTTATGGCAGAGAGGATTAAGCTGAAAGATCTGAACATTGTAATAGTAAAATGGTTAAAATAGCTAAAAACTGAAGTTTTAAATCGCCTCACATTTAGGCTGAAAATGGCCGCCAAACCATAGTTGGCGTTGCCATCCCATAATAATTTCAAAATTTATATTAAAGTCCAAAGTCCTGTGAGCAGTTTAATGTTTGAACGGTGTTTCTAGCCAAAGGCATGTTGAAGTTATTATGGTTGAAAGAAACAAGGGTTTCAAGGATTCTCTATGTATTTTAATGGAGCAGAAATCTTGAAAAACCCTGGAAAATCCTGGAATATCTTGAAAAGTTGAAGGATTTGAAGGGCCAAAGTTCATAGCTTAAATAAAGTGAAATAGTTAAAGATTTTAATAATTTTATGGTTGAAAAATTTGAAGTGTCCGAACAGGGTGTCGAACCGGGCGCCTCATGCGCCATAACTTCCCCATGCATTTTAATAGGGCAAAAAAATCCCGGAAAACCTGGAATATCTTAAAAAGTTGAAGGAATTGAAAAACCAAAAGTCATAGCATTAATAAGCTGAAAGAGCTGAACATTTTAAAAGTTGAATGGTTAAAATAGGTTAAAAATTGTAGAAGGAGTTAAGTGCCGAAAAACGGCGGAAGATAGCATAAGAGGAAAACAAAGGGTTGAATGCTATACAGCATTTAACCAAATATAGCCTCAGCCGTAACCATAAGAAAAAAAAAGAAACAAACCTGAAAAATGTATACAACTTTTTTGTATTATTTGGTAAATATATGTTTGACCAAAGATCTTTGATGACTTAACACAAATGTGAACTGAAGTATTCCCATTTTTATACAATAGAAGGCCACTGCAGAACTTTATCCGTTAATCGTTGTCCTGCTTAAAGTAGTGGAAATTCTACTCTTTAACTCCAATACTGAGTTTGTGAAGTGTAACATTTCTCAGGCCAATAACCGAATCTACTGTAGGGTGATCGAATTGATTTGTTCGTGTACCACTGAGTGTGTTACAGCTACAGTGTTACTTTCTAGAATGTGATCACAAAAAATAAATCTTTAATAGCTCAATAAACAGAGTTTAGTTGCTGGAGTTTAACAGAATATGGTACGATGCCTCTAATAGACCTGATTGTGAACCAAGCATCAACTGTTATTTTGAAATGTGTGTTATGCAACGTATACAACGCTTTATAGCATCAGGTGTTCACTCTGGACTGTCGCTACCCGATACTAGCGCTTGTACTTACAGTTGGAAGAGTCTTGATGTGAAATGTTGAAGCGGTGCAAATCTTGCTCCAGGCTTCTTCTTACACAGCTTACTTCCTATAGATGAAAGACTCACAGAATTCTGGCCGGGCACAAACTGCACATTCAATTCTCCTCCGTGATCAATTTTTAAACAGTTGGTATTTCCCTGAATTTTGAAAAGGACGCCGTCCATACGTCGCCAAAGCGGAGTCCGTGACTGATCAAGTTCAACGGGTTTAACTTTTAATGCGGATTCAATAGCCGTGTGTTTTGTACTGAAAATATTTTAATGTCTTAAAAACTTGCATCGCTGCTCGTGAACTCGAGGGTTTTGAACCCTGAAGCCTAAATTCCGTGCACCGGTGGAAACGGTTACTTGAACGCACGTAGCCGAGCCCAATGAAATCTTAGCCTTGTTGTCGTTGATCACACCTAATTATCATGAGAAGCTGCTAAAGCTCAACTCCATTCTTCAACTGTTATGGTTCTGGAGTCTTCAGCACCTGAAAATAAAAAGATTTCTTCGTTTGACAACAGGTTTTGGAGGGAGTCTTCATTGGTGGAGCTCTGTGCAGCAGACTGCACTCAGTTCCATCAGAACAAACAAGATGCCTTTCTGAGTGTCTCATTAGTGCTCTCCTCCTCAGCAGTGAGACTATTTCTTGGTTTAAATTCAACCCTTTCCTGTCTTAACTAGTAAGAGGATGGCTGGGGGCGGAGGGTGGGAATCCACTCTGGATAGCAATCTAGTAGTGGGTGAGCAAATACAACAACGTCCCACGAGCTCTCCCCAGCAGAGAGAACTGCAAAGACGTGAGGCATTAGCACCAAAGAAGACAATTTGCAGTTTATTCATTCATCAGAAATCGGGTGGAGTAAAAGGGGTTAAGTGGGGGTGCAAAAGATGGGACAGAGTGATTGTGGGTGGGGAGAAATGTTTTGTGTGTTGGTTGAAGAGTCTCTGTGTCCTCAACTAATTTTGTCTGACGCTTTTTGTTTTTAGTATTTGTATATTTTGGTGCTGCTTCCCACGAAAGGTGCTTTTTAAATAAAGTTTGATTTGATTTGGTGGAAGGGTTATGTGTTTTTCACAAAAACAACTGAGAGTCTAAAGCTAAAAAGTAGGAAAAAAATGAAAACATTAAGATTTATCATTCTGAATTTGTTATTTTTAAATTAGGAAGCATCAATACATAAACTGTATATACTAAATATTTTTTCAAAAAGCTCCTTCAAATTAATGTTTTCCCGTTGCACTGCGTTCACATTTAGACCACAGAACCTGTTAGGTCTTTATATTCTCTGGTGAAGCAGGTGTTGCAGGATTGATTGACTGGAAGTTAAGGTCTACATTCTGAATACTCTCCTGCGTTTCCTGTTGCTCCCCAACACCATCATTTATCATGTTCTCATGACTTGATACCCTTGGCCAGTTGGTTGCCTGAGCTGTAATGTTTAGCCAGCTGTGACAGTTGGCCTAATGGCTGGACTGGGTTTACTTAATGGAGCGAATCCTGCTGGAAATTTGAGGGTTGCCAGACTTTGAGAAAATTAATCAGCATTGTAGCACTGAAAACTACACTCACAGAGAAACAGGTGGAGAAAAACAACCTCCAATAGCGCCTGGAAGGCAGCTTGTTCCAAACTAACTTGATTAGAGGCTTTTACAGGCTTTAGTGTAACAGAAGTCACATCTAGGGTGGAATGAAGGTACTGGTGACTTAAATTTGAGCCCCACCACGATCCCTGACATCCGTCTCCATTTGTCCCAAACGAATAGGAAGTCAGGATAAGCTAAAAGAATAATTTTGTTGCGTTATTGTTATTAAAGATTTGTTACAATGTGTTTTTAATTGAACTTGGTTTTCCTCCTCTCTCACATCCTTGCTTTGATCAAGGGGATCCTGGTGAATCATTCACTGTGAATATAAGTGGGGTGGGGTCCCCAAAATGTAGTTTTCCTACTGAAGAATACAGCCAGATTTCCATTTTGCTACTTATTCCTTCATTATTTTATGTTTCAATATGTTTTGTGCATGGGGGTCAGGGGCAGGGGGTTGTGGGCATTGTGTGTTTTACATGTTTTTGTAAATTATTTTGAAAATCACTTTATGTAACAGATAAAGAGTGCTTTATTTGATTTGATTTGATTTAATTTGATAAAATACAATACGATTTTATTTTATTTGTTAAAGTTAAAAGAAAACAATGATAACTTATTGGGAGTTGTCTGTGGTCAGTACTTTAACATTTATATTTTTGCTAAGCTGTTTTAAATAAACAAATTTACACTTACATCCTCAAACTGTAAACCACACCACAGATCAGTTTAATAAAACTGGATTATTTCATAAATGTGCACAAAAACCAAACTGTAACACAATTGATGTTTTTTAGATCATTTGTAACAGGTAAATATATTTTTTGTGCATAAATTCAAATGATTTAAGTCATTATCCGATCTTATATCATAACAAATGGAGACTGTCTCATTAGTTAACCCTCATACAGACATCAGTAAACATTACATGAACTCATCCTGTGGATTAGATCTTTTTCTGGAAATTAGGAAGACATTTTTATCTCATCTTAGAAATCTAAGACTGCTTTAACCCTTGTGCTATCCTAGGCACTTTAACATTGGGAGTTGGGTCATCTAGACCCACTAGAACAGGGGTCGGGAACCTTTCTGGCCGAGAGAGCCATAAACGCCACATATTTTTAATTGTAATTTTGAAAGAGCCATACAATAATGTAGCGTCCCTTTCCCACACAGAGGCACGGAGACTTAACCTCTCTTAAGGTTCTTTATTCTGGTTACTGCAGACCGCAACAGACGCCGAACAATTAATTCAGCAACTCCTGAATCTCTCCCGCCGAGACGAGAGCGCTTCTCCCAACTTTATACTCCTCCCTCCCGCTCCAGCCCTCCCATTTCCCTTATTCGGCCCATAGCTGAACCCCATTGGTCCAAATTACCTAACAATAGGCTGACCGACAGAACTGAGGGCCAATCAGATCTCTGCTTGATGCGTTCAATGAACTCCAGAACTTTTAACGCGGCCCAACAGCCAAGTTAAACTCAGTCGGCGACAATATGTTTAAAACTAAAAATACAAATTAATGTGTGCATTTGATGCAATTTCAACACTTTTAAAGTACAATAAGTCTGTGGATTCTGTTTAATAACATTGTTATGCTGTTGCTGATAAATTATGAGTATTTCTCGTGGTAGTTTTGCTGATTGTCTAGTCTGGTTGATACGTGGTGAGTTTCTGCTTCATGCAGGCGTTGAGAATTTAAACGGGATCTTAGGTCTGCATGTTCTTTAGATGTGAGACAGACATGGAACCAAACACACACTCACACGCTGCAGTGAGTGACGGGAAGCGGGTTTACGTTTTTACCATCCCTGCGCGATTCACCTGCTGCCGCCCCCCCCCCCCCCCCTCTTCCTCACACATCCCGTCCCCGCATCTGCGCGCTCTTCCTCAGAGACGGGAGCGCGCCGTTTTAGGCACGGCAATTCACAGGTTTCCGGGTGGTACAAACTCTGTGAAATAATAGATAATGGTAAACTGAAAGTTTTCTCTACAAGCCCCACTACTACTGCGCGCCTCTGGCATCGCATCACGCCCGAGAAGGACTGGTCTAATAAAAAAAAAATATATAATTAAAGATTTGTCTGCGAGCCACATGTGACCATCAAAAGAGCCATTTATGGCTCGCGAGCCATAGGTTCCCGACCCCTGCACTAGACAGTGCGCTGAACCTTTTTTCTTCAATGATTTGTGATCTTCTCTGGTGTCCATGGATTACATGAAATCTTTCCACCTTTATGGGGTTGGGTCATCTAAGATAGCACAAGGGTTACGATTTATCCAGGTACACAATCCTTGTTGCGGACTGCAATTCATTCATCTTCTTCTGTTTTATCCCTTTCGGGGTCACTGGGCTGCTGGAGCCTATCTTGTGGGCGAAAGCATTTGGGGCACCCTGGACAGGTCGCCAGTCTGTCGCCAAGACTGCAATTCGTTTTTAAAAATGGTAGAATTATTGTTCTGAATAAAAAGAAAAGATTCTCATATAAGTAAAACAAAAAAAACATGTTCCCTTTTAATTAGAATTTGTGTGTCCAGTTTGTATCTGTTAGTGCATGTTTATCTAACCACATGGGTGTTTCATTTTTTTGCTCTTAAAGAAAATGTGCAAATAGGAACAAACCTCAGATAATATTTGATTTGCATTTTTCCTGCAAAGCTCAGCAAAGTCTTTTTTTCCAGCAAGAAACTCATTTCACACTTAAAAGTTTAGCTGGGCTGATTGGAGAGAACATAGATAAATAAATCTTGCATTAAACATTTATACTTTGATATCCATTTTTTCTTCTTTTTTTAAAACAGATATCGTACGTTTGCTTTGTTAAAAAAAAAGTTTTCATGTGAAATTTTCTAAAAAAAATTTAAAGTCATAGGGGATTAGGTTGTATTGGTGTTAAACACGGAAAATGGGACGAGTGTTTTCAGACAAAGAACATTTTATACAAGTAGACCTTTGAAAATATGCTTTGCAGTTTTTCATTGAAGATGTTCCATATTTAAATATTACAATGGAGTTTTAGGGCCAGTTTACAAACATTTTTTTTTTCTTAATTACGACTTTAAAGTCGTACATTTACGAGAAAAAAGTAAGAACTGTTAAATTACGAGAATAAAAGCCGTAAATAAAGCTTCACAAAATGCTCCACGTGTTTTATCTTCAAGCAAGGCTCCGGACTTGAAATCCCATAATTTTACTGTTTTTCCTTTTTTTTTTTTTTGGGTCGCCCCAAACTTTATAAGGCTTTTTTCTAAATATATTGATTTAAAACACTTACAGACTTAAAGACAATGAAAATATCAGCCACAGAATGCCCTTAACCCTCCCGGGTCAAGAGGACCTGGCTGCACACATGAACGGCCAGAACCAGAAGTCCTCAACTAGAACCGGAAGTACCCCGTCTGAAAAAATCTTTATTTTAGATAGCGACCCTAACAATTATAGGTTTTCACGTTTTCATTTATAATTAAAGTCTTTTTTTTTTTTTTACAATTCTGGTTAGGGTTAGGGGTCAGGGTAAATGGTATTTTATCAGGAACCATCTTATTTGTAGCCTGGTCCTTCGCCTCTGGGTGGCTGTTTCAGTGAACCCTAATAACTAAATGAAGCCTTGCCATAAATTTTAGATTTAAATACATTTTACATTTTTTAAATGGGTGTAATGTGTTCTCGGCCCCTGGTCCTCGTCAGACTACCCATGGACGGAGAAACCTCACAGCCAGTTTCTGCATGAGGACATTTTTAGTAATTATTTTCTGATATCAAACTTAGTTTCTTGCAGTTTGTTGCTCTCTTTTAGTTTGGTAAGCTTAGAATTGGATATACTGTGAAAAACGTTTTCCCGGTTGCAGTAGCAAAGACACAAAAACTTGAAACTCACGATCGGATGTTCTAAAGACAAAAAAAGAGTATCTATACAGAATTTGAATTTTATTTTTTTTATTTTTTTGCATAAATATTTATCAGAAAACTTCCACTCCTCCCTCTCAGACCACATCAAGGCTGACACCCAGCCCTGTTTTCAGCCTTCAGAGTAAAGAGAAACAATTTGGAAGACTTTCACAGACTGAATTCACACATGTTGAAGCTGCCAGAACTCAGATGCCCTCAGAGAGGAACCGGGCCCACGGTCCACACATGCATATTCAGCTTTTTTTAATGCCTAATGTTGATGCACTGATCCATTTCCAGGTTTCCACCAGTGAGTGAGGAGGCTGCCGTTGGAACCCTGGTGGGGGCGATTAAGGCTGCAGCTGTCAATCAAACTATCGTATATTCCATCGTCGACGGCAACCAGGGAAGTGAGTCTTCTTCCGGGTTTCTTGTGTTTTTACTTTTGCTGTTAGTCTGCTAAAAATACCTCTGACAGCAGCAAAACAAAACTTTATGGTTTTTACACTTGCACACTAAACTAATTATCCCATCTTTGTGAAGAAACTTTATTGACTTTTTCCTGCTGTTTTTCTTCTCTCCTCGGCTGTCAATAGATATCTTCACATTGAACAAAACCTCCGGAGAGATTTCAACAGCCAAGGCTCTGGACTATGAAACCAAATCAACTTACATCCTGAAGGTGGAGGCTGACTCCTCTTTCAACCTCAGAGCCCCCTCAAAGAGTAAGCATCTTCGTCATCCTCTCCCTCCGCCTGGATTCACATACACCAGAAAACTGCATTATCTGCATCACCATTTGCATAAAACACCCTGCATGTCTCTCATTGTTTTGCTGAAAAGATCTTTTTTAAATGAATTGACTCTTATGAAGATTATTTAAGGCCACAAAATAATAAAATTAATGTTCTTCCTGATGTCTTTAAAACAAAGACCAGGTTAAAGCCAAACTGCCAAAATGATTTTGTTTTGATTTTACATAGAAAATTCAAGCTGAAGACTGAATGATATATGGTATTAATTGAGGTAATTGCGGTCTCCTTGAACTAGCATCTTTGGCTACATTCACACCACCATTGACAAGGTACGTTCAAGTAACAACTGTCACTGAAAAGTTTTGTGATCGCGTGTTGGTTGCAACGACAACAAGAGCTGCACCAGTTAAAATAGATCCCAACTTCAATTTTATGTGAAGTTGGGATCCAGGTCTGGGTCCGCATGATCATGTGATCAAGTGAGCGTCTGGGTTCGGATCCAGACCGCGGTCCGCTAGTTAGTGACCGGTTGTGTGCTTCATTCATTTTCTGATCTGGGAATGGAAAGAAGGAAAAAGTATTGATAACTAATTTAACTATGCAGGACGTTTAGCAGAGGAGGCTGAGCTGGCAATCCAAAATGGAACAAGAAAATGACCAAATAAAATGTTTTCACATAATGAGTTTTGTGGGGTTTTTTATTACACTTTGAATATACTGTATATAGACAATCTTTATTGATATTCATAGTTGAGGTCTTCTCTGTACACTAATACGCTGTTTGAGCGCTGGTCAGTTTGAGTGTTCCAGCCGTCAGCTTCAGACCACGACCTTTGCAGAAGGTCAGGGCATATCGTGTACACAGAGCTGTGGATGGATTTTCTAATTTTATGTAAATTTGAACATGTTTCCTCCCTCTCCAACCACCAAAGGATCAGGTCAGGGCGTTTAATGGTACAGGTGAACCACTCTTCAAAAATACAGTCTCTCTTGTCAATTTGGCTTTATTTTGTTCTACTGCCTCTGAAAAGTTAATTAGAAGATAATGAATTAGGAGTTCAACAGTTATTGACAAGCCCCTTTACTTTCATTTCCAGTCTGCAAACTTTTTTAGTGCTGAATTACTATTGACCAGAAAAAGGCGATCCTGTATTAGAGAATCATTCGGTGATGACAAAGCATTTTCTTTGCAGCAAGTCGGAGCCCAGTGCAGAAAAGCACAACGTGGCTCGATCATGAGTCGTGATTTAATTTTTACTGAAGGATCATCATTTCTGTGCATTGTACTCAAAACAGGGTAATTACAGTGTAGGCGCTCTGTAATTACTGTTATAGTTTTTTCTTTGTCGAGATCAGCGTCCTATATTGTAGCTTGTGTTATTGTCAACACAAGATACAGATAAACTCCAGAAAATGTGTAATTATGTCTTCTTTAAAGGCTTTTAAAGGTTTCATTTTGAATTACAAATATCTGCGGGCTTCAAAAACTTGTATACAGCAGCGTATCCCAAATTATCTGCACTGTAGGGCTCACAGGATCCTAAGGTGCCTCGTCAATAGATGGTCTAAGTTTAAACCTATGGTCAAATAAAATGTGCATAAAACTATTAGGCACATGAAGCGAGACAAGATTAAAAGAAACGTCAGTCAGACTTTATTAACTCCATTCACAGTAATTCTAGAACTTGTTTTTGACATGCTACACATTAGCCATGTTAAAAGTGTCATTCATGTTAAAAGCCTTAGCTCATTATCATATTCACAATGCCTTTAACTCCCAACACACAAAAAACTGACTGACACCGCCAAAACAAACATTACTTTAGCAATGCTAACTCTCAACCTTGTTATTAACACATTAAAAAAACATCCTACACCGCTACACGTTAGCCGCATTAGCGTATTTTTTACGACAACACCCAACCTTCTTTAGCTCGTCCATAAAACAGACTGACATTCTGATAGAGCCCTGTGTACCTCATCAATAAGCACAGCCAGGAGTAAATCATGTACAAGACGCTCTGGATTATAAGGCACACTGTTGTGTTTTGAAAAAATGAAGGCTTTTAAGAGCTGGGCATTTGATGCTAGTTCAATAATGTGCTAAACGTGCGTTTAGCCCATGGTGTTCACAATGGACTAACAGAGAGGGGCTTCTTCTTTTTCTTTGTCTCTTGTTTGCTCGTGCATGTCTACCACCTACAGTCAAAAGAGACTAGGTGTGGAATGTCAAAGTGGTGCAAATCTTACAGCTTGGAAATGGTTCTGTTTATTGTGATTCTGATTATCGTCATGTCAGTAGACTGACCTTGGTTGAAAAACAAACGTAGACTATATAAGACTTTTAGTCATGTCTGGGTTCACCATATATACCAGATATTGATTTCAGTTTGGTGAGTTTTACAGCCTGCTCCATAAGTTGAAATCATAGTGCCTAAATGATCAAAGTTTGAAGGCTGGAAACGTGCATAGTATCGCCAAGCGTTTTTTTACATAGAGTCCAAAAACGGTCTTCCAAAATTGCATGAGTATGTATGAGTGCATGAATTCTGAACGTGGAAGCATGAAACGTGCATTTTCATTGGAGGTGGCCACCTGAACTTTCAGTAAAACCAGTATATTTGTATTCTAACATGGGATTCTTTTATGTGTGTTCACTGTTCCAGCTAACACAGCCAAGGTGGTGATTGATGTCCGGGACGAGAACGACCACCCACCAGTGTTCACCAAACCTCTCTACATTGGAGGAGTTGCAGAAAATGCCAAGACTTTCACCTCTGTCCTGCAAGTTCAGGTAGAATAATCAATTAGGAGTGGAGCGTGAAGGTGTAACTAATGTCTCTATAGGTTTTCATTTGAGTTGCTTATGCTTATTAGAGCACTTCTTCAACTCTGTAAGGGCAATTTTCTACCCTCAAGGTCCCAAACATTTTATTATTTTTGCATGGAAGACTTGAAATGACTGTGAAAACTGCAAAGCACATCTCCAAATATTGAAATTCTTTTCTGAAGCTTCTTTGAGGCTTCATCTCACAAATGCTAAAATGTGTTTTTATGTGTTGCTGCAAAATATTTAGACTGATTCTTATGCAAAGAAATATGCACTTTACTATTTCAAGATGATTACTGAGAAATATTCTTAAATCGTCTCATGAGACGAGCTAAAAAAAAGAAAATAACAATGAGAGTCCCGCTAGGGAGTCATTATTACGATCTTATAAGGGCTTCTAGATGTTGCAGTCATTGGATGCATACAGATGTAAGTGTATTTTTTTAACCCTTTAACACTGCCAGGAACAGTAAAATACTTTGAACTACTCAACTACTTCTACTAAATACTGTAATTCCTACGGTTCCCAATACTGACAAAAAGCGACTGCGCCAAAATGCAACACAATACGGCTTTACAATGCTGACGTTGATTACATAAACACGTTCCTGTTGTAAAGTGTAAACGGTTGCTTTTTTCAGCTTCAGAATCAGTTGGAATTCTGTCAATTGTGTGAACAGTTGCAATATTCATGTCTTCTGCGACAGACTGGACATTTGCTAGTTTGTTGCAGGGCCACAAATCACAGACCCGTGCACAATTAATTGATGTTTTTGGGTGGGGGGAGCAAGCCAGAGTCCCCCACACACACAGGGAGAACATGCAAACCCCACACAGTAAGGTCCCCCATTGGTGTTCTGTTAAAGATTTAAGCTAGAACTAAAAAACAAATTGTTTTCAATTTAGTTTAAATGTGTCTGTTGGGCACTTAATCATAATCATGTTTCTTTTTAGTTTTATTAAAACTTCAAATTTTTCAAAAGTGTTTAAAGTCTGAAATTGAATTTGTCTGTCCAATGTTTGCATTTGTTATGCTTCATGACAGTAACAGCAGCGCAGTAAGAGATGCCGTCACTTTAACCCTATGCATTGTGGGAGATGTAGTGCTAACTGTGGCACTGAAGCTGGACAGACTCGCGTCTTTAAGTTTTATTATTTTTTGCACTTTTTACACTGTCTGACAACACATCCTGCCATGTCGGCACCAGAAAGTGAGGAGCTTAACGGCGTTCGATTGGTCAGACTGAGGACGTATTCCTCAAACCCCCAAGAATGATTGGTGGAGAGAGTTTAAGGGGCGGGGCTTTTCTAAAATGGCTATTGGCTAAATCTCGGTACCGTTATTCTCATCGAAATGTCTTTATTAGAATCAAATAAACACAGAGAAAAAAGTTTTTATGATCTTTCACATCCCAACTAGTAATTCATCAGGGCCTTTCTGGATAAACTGATATCTTGGCGATGGTAAATGTTAAGAATAGTTAGAAACTGCCTTTAACTTTTTATTACACTAATGGTTCAAACTTATTTCATTAAGCACGTATTATCATCTCAAAATTATATTACATTTGAAGACAGCATAAACTATTTTCCCACAGATCCTTCCCACACTCCCTTTTTTCTGTGCATGTGTGATCTGCTAAGCATCCGTGAAGGCCTCAGAGTTATCTTCATTTTTAGCCTTGAAGCACCTCTCCAGTAACAACCTGTGGGCGTGATTTTCACACCATTGTCCAGTGCAGGGTTCTTATACCAAGCCCATCCTCCTGAGCTCCGGTGTTCAGACTTTGAATGCAGCATGTTCATCTGTCTGTCCCCTTCGTGCAAAATGTCTGTGCTGTTTGTACGAAGTAAATCTTCCCCATAAGATAAGTATTTGTCTCTGAGTCATTATTAATTTGTTTCTGTATGCAGGAAACTGCGGGGTACGAACCTAAACATATTCCTATTTTACAGTCCTATTTAGGATATCCAGTTTCCTCACAGTAAATGTTTTAGGATCAATGAAAATGAACAATTTTCCACAGAACACCTGACCATCTCCCGCAGCACACTGGTTGAAAAACTCTGCTCAAACCTAAAACTGACAGAAAACATGATATTCCCAGTTGTAAAGAAATGGCGGTTCATCCAACAGCTTTAATACATTTAACACCAAAAAAACGTAGCAGAGCACGCTACACCATCCTACTCTACTCCATTTCTTAAGGTGTGCAAAGTGGAGTAGAGTTCCACCAAAGGCAAATTGCAGTTGAGTTTCCCAACACCATGCTTTTCATCAGTTCTGCTTAATATGATGCTAAATCTTTCCCATGAATGTACATGTTCAGAAATGAGGCAGAGGGAACAACCCCAGTCATCTTCCCCATAAACAGGCCAGCATTAATTTTTGGTGGCTGCAAAAAAACACATTTGTATTTCTAACCATCCAGTGACCAGTCATGAACTGTAGATGTGGCTCATGCACGTCACCACACCCATCTGGACCGAGCTATCGCGTTATTGGCTAATGCCGGTGACTTGTGACAACCTTGTATTGATTTGCAGTGATCCTTTTTACTCCAGAGGTACAAGGAGACACATCATCCTCTCAACCTGAGGGTCAAGCATGTAGTCTTCTGGTGATCAGCACACATTCACACGCTCATTTGTCAAGAAAATTGCAAAGGATGACCCATGTGACCATGAACTCCTCTTGAGGTTCATTCATCTCTTTAATTAGAATTTATAGTCATTCGATAAATGTCTTGAGCTGCCTCTCTCTCAGTCACCTAATGAGGCAATTTTTTTCTTTCTAATCAAACTTCAGTTATGCGAGGCACACATATCTTTTTAAATGTAATTTATCAAAGTGCTTTTAATTCTGTTTGTCAGTCTGTGTATTTGTAGAAAACACAGCATGGATTTGAGACGTCCCACCTTTGTTTCTAGCTCTTTGTGACCTACTTTCTTCTGGTTACCTGGATCTGGTGCATCCCATCAAAGCAAACTTTAGATCAGCTGATCCAACTAATCAGCAGGAAGGATCATTGATGGTCAATGAGAATGAGCCAAACTGCTTCAAGTTGAGAGTAAATGAGAGCTTCCTCTTGGAAACGAAGGTTTTCCACATTGGGTGCTCAAAATTCCTCAATTTTACTCTTTTTCTGTATTTTCTTGTAATATCACCATGGTTCATATTTATACTTGTCAAGGTTTTGTGTCTTACAATGGTATGGTGATGAAAGATGGACAGGAATGAAAGCAGGTCCCACTAACATCAAGATGAAAGCATGAAGGATATAAAAGATGGACAGAAAAGTCACAATTTCCTGATATAAGTAATTCATCACATCATTCTAAAGAGGTTTATTTGAGGTTCACGTTCATATTTTCAGAGCTACATATTCAAAACTCACCAAAATGTGCATGCACCTTGGACCCAGTGAAAACAAAGAGTACATCTATTTTTTAATTACCCCCCACCCCCCAAAAAAGATGACATCAACTAAATGAATGGGGTCAAAATCTATTTTAGGGCTCAAAACAAAACATTTCAAGATGCACTTACTGAACCAAGACAAACATGGCAGGAATATCTAAATTAAGTATTAAAACTATTATGGGCTGGTCACAGGATCTACGTCTAGGCAGCCATTTTGTTCAAGTGACCCTCACAAAATTTTACACATTTTGAATGGCGTTAGCATTGCAAGCTTACAAGAATGGCATTCCCCTGTTGCTCGAATACTTTTACCTGAATATATTGAAAGTTTTATAATTGAATTCCTGGCTCAAGCTAAAGGAATCACTATTATATGACCATATTAGGAATAAGGGTGTTGTTAACAAAAATCTTCTGTTGCAGAGAAAATCCAAAAATGTACTTTTACAGTTTCTTCTAAAAATGACATAGACCTGTTCATCATCCCCAGGCGACCCAAAATAAAGTGGTTGCTACGGATATAAAACCAACAGAAAAGTTGCTGGTTTGAAGAAATATTTTTCTTATTCTTATTATTATAAGAATAAGAAAAATATTTCTTATCTTATTATTCTTATTATTCTTTCTTTATGTAACTTTATCCACTAATCTAATTTGTTATTAATTCCTTTTAGTGCTGTAAAATATTGGGAAAAGATGCAAAATGATTTAGCATGTTGGCATTACAAATACAAAATCTTTTCTACAGTTTTTGTTACAAATCCTCAAAAAAGCAACTATCTTTTGAAGATACTTTTCGAGTTTCATTCATTTGCTTAAGAATTTTTGTTTTTTACCTCACAGATTCCCATTTCCCTGAAAAATTCTTAGAAATTGGAGGAGTTATTTGATTCTTCTTGTCCCTCATTGTTTTGGGACCTTTTTATCTTTTCTTCTTTCTTCTATTCACTCTGATGAGTAATCAATCTCAGCCTAATTTTCTTAAACGCTCATGTGGGAATAGAAGCTCGCCTAAAGGGCTGCACCTCCAGTTTGGATCCAAGTCTACATTATTTTAAGCAGCTCTGTTCATCTCTCCCAGACAAGACAATTTAACTTGCATCTAAATGTATTTCACAGGGGGACATTTTTTATTTACATATTGGTGTATTAAAAAAAAAATATATATACTTCATTGAAAGGAATTATTAAAGAAGCCCTATCTTGCATTATATCTTGTTTCTGCACAGGGGAAAAATAAAGTGCATCCACTACTAACTGGTATAGCTACACTGTGTGAATGAAAATGTCATTTCTGACAGTAAAATCAGGCTTTATGTTCATAATTTAAGATGTCCAGGTTTTACAGCTTTGAGTTTCATATGTTAAATACTAAGATGACCACTAGCGCTAGCTGTGCAGCATCTTCCAAAGCCTTGCTGGGATTGTCAGTCTGAGATTTCTCAACATCAGGGGTTTGAAAAGTCCTCTTGAAAAGAAACTGCTTGATGAAAGTATTTTTTAGGCTGGTGGGAAGAGAGAAAGGTGTGTTATGAAAATGTAACATCATAGCAACTTAAAATAGGTCCAGGCCAGTTAATATAGGTTTGCCTCAGACCACTGTTCTGCAAGTAAATTATCCAATTCTATTTGATTATCGTTGTATTTAATGTATTCAATGTGTTCTGTGTGCGTACTGTGGTATAAATGAAAAAATGTCTATTTATGATTAGCAAAAATAATGTCAAGAAGATGGCTTCATTTTATTTTATTTTCTCAATTTTGCTTATCATTAAACAATCATTCAGAAAATCATATGTAATGATCATGTACCAGTTTTACAGTTTTTCCAAAGGTTAGATTTACTCAGGAAATTTGTATTTGATGAGTCACGAAAGAGATAATACCCAATGAAGCATCTATTATCAGAAATCAACGGACGATGCAAGGGTGTAAACCTTTGAGTCAGACAGTTTTTTCCTCTGAGTAACATTATCCTGATTGATTATGGTCACTATCAATATTAAATCAAAAATTAGTACTTTAACTTCGTTTTTTTTTTTTTACGTTCAAATTGTTTTCACAAGAAATGGACTGTTTGAAATGCGATGTGACTCATTGTCATGGAAACAACTACTGACCCTACACCGACCTCATTCTACCGCAAATGTTATATGAGGACTAACCAGTGGAGAAAAGAGGTATATAATTTTTTCAATCACACAACAGGAGGAACCATTTTACAAATGTGGTTAAATATAAAATTCCCTTCACCCATATGAACTAGACTTGTCAAAGTCAACTACTTTACTTTAGCCCTACAAAAAGACAGAACATACTAGTAGGACTTCACTTGAATCACTTGAACAGGCCTGTCAGGACAAAAACCAGAATGTGAAATGTGAGAAATTACAAAAAATTGTCAGCCACTGAATTATCTGCATCATCAGAGGTATTATTAAAATGAGCATGGCTGAATTAACAGCCAGTCATGATTTAAGAATGGCAAAACGGATATTTTGTCATCTTTTGCTTGATCACTAAAGCAAAGACCCCGAGCATGTCACTTTCCCCATCACCAGCACACTAATGACACTGGAGGCAGCCGCTACTACTGCCAAGGATCCTGTGCGGTTAATGGGGGTTTGTTTGTTATTGTGTTCATCTGCTTGTCAGCTTTTTGGCAGGGAGAGTCATAAGTTCCAGATAGATTTCCATGAAATTTTTACAACAGCTGGGACCCAGTCCAACATAGACCTGATTAAGTTTTGATGTTGATACGGATCTGAATCCAGGAATTATTTATTCAACCCTGGTGGAGAAGTGCAGGCTCAGACTGCTTGTGTTTACTATGTTCAGATAATTGGCATGAAGCCCTTTTGCACAGCATAGGCTAATGACTGTTTTATGCCTGGTAAACAAACGTATGAACATGGACAAATCTATGGCTTACAAATGAATAGGTGACATCTATGGATCAAGTTTTTTTGGATGACATTTTGCCTGATGCCATTCCCCATTAAATAAGAAGACAAAAGTCAAAATTACATCTGGTATTAAGCACACCTTATGCTATTAAATGCTACTAACACACTATATTTATTTTATCGCGCTGGAGTACAAGTTGCAGGAGATGTATCATAAATGAAGAAGAAACATATAGAAGTTGCAATTTTGGAAGAGAAGTACAAGGCTTCTGAACAAATCTGCCAATGGTACATTCACACCGGACACGATTTACACATCAAAGTGGCGTTTCTACTGGTTTCGACTTTTTCGACGTGTGTCATTTTTATCCACCACGCTCGCCCAAAAGCGTGTTAACACACAACTGTCGTGTGTGGGATAAACTACCATCGAGTTTTTTAGCGCTATTGCTATATTGGAAAACATGTCTCCATGTTCATTAGATCATTCAGTCTTTTTTAACAGTGTTACGTCCACAAGCATACGGGTCTAGGGCTGGATTTTACGTAACATAAAAAACATGCAATGGATGATTTTTAAGGGTTTTTTATTGAAAGAGGAGGAGGGGGGGTTGGGCCAAAGGAATTAAATAAATAGAACGAAACCCGGCCTAGCTATCACAACTCTGAAACTAAAACAAGAAAACAAAAATCTCACTGACTTATCTACAAAAAAAGGTATCAAAACGTACAGGAGGTGGCACCAACCAACGTACCTAGTGTGCAGTTTGGTCACGTTTACATTATTTCTTTAAATCAGCTCAGTTCAATCAAGTTTATTTTTAATAACCGATTGTGTTTCTGTTCTAAGTTAAGTTAGGAATTCTGTTATTATATGTTGAACATTTTCTGGTAAACTATGAAATCTGTCTTTTGATCACTTAAGAGTAAAACAAAGACAAATCTGTCAATATTTCAATAAACTGAACGTGGGAAAGTGAGATCTCAGAACGTGTACGTAAATGACCTGATTAATTAGCAGATCTGTGGCTCAAAGCATTATTTTAAACCAGGCTCGTGTTGCAAAAACTGTTGCAGTTAGTTTCATCATTTCACCAAATAGGAGTAAAAAAAACAAAAAAAGTTTTTAAGTAAGTGGATTGTATGAAGACAGATACAGTCTTACACCAGAATCCCTCAAGGATGAGTGATGGAAAAGAGGGAAATGACTGACAACTCAATTACATAAAGGACAAAAAAGTCAATGTAAAATAGTACAGAATAAAGGGGACAAAGATGCAAATCATAAAAATTTATCACATAACAAATTTAATTTAAACAACCTCAAAAGCATAGAAAAACAATGACCAATTCTGCAGAATCGCTGTACACAAACGAAATGACAAATAATTACAGTCTCATGGTTTCCATAGAGATTAAGAGGGAAAATAGCATCCAAGGGATGTTAATTACAAGCACTTGATTAAGACATCATTAGCGACTGTGATTATCTATGTCTAAGCAGAAGTTTTGCAGCTTATACTAAATATTCAGGTGACATGGAGGCAACAGAGATCTAATAAAAGTGTTATTGCTAAATATCAATCTGGATTTTTTTTTAGAAATACATCATGCTCTAAGAAAAAAAACTAAAATGTCATGATTCATAATCTCTAATTATGCATACTTCACACAGTTAACATGCCATATTATTTTCAGTATGATTACAATTTCTTTCAGAAGCACTGCCAGAAAAAAAAAGTCTTCTAAAAAATGACGAGGAGTTAAGTAAAGTTTTTTTGATGACGAACACAAAAGCAGAGCTTTTGCATTGGCTAAAAATAAACAAATAATTTATCACAAAGGGCACGGTGGTGGGGAAATTATTTTATGGGCTTATTTGGCATTCAAAGACAACAACTGTACATTTACTCAGTCATTTGTGATTTTATGTTAAAATTGGAACCAAGTCATTTGTATCAAATATTTCTTTGACCAGTTCAGTGGTCGAGTGGCAGACTGTTCGCCCCAAAACTGCCAATACACAAATCCACATTTGGGACATAGCAAAGATTCAAAAAAATGGGACCCAATCCCTTCCTGTTTGACTCTCACCAGGGTTTCGATTGAGGGGTTAAACCTCCTGAGTACAGCTGTGTCTGCAGCTTACTGCCACCTGAGGGGTGGGGTCAAATACACAGAACAAATGTCACACAACCAACATATATTTTGTTGTCTTTTCATTATATTCCAACATACATTTTGTGCATTAGTTTCCATGACATAGCGCAATTTCAATGTTGGTGTTTAAAATGACAGTGAATGCCAAAATGACGTTGCAGTAATTGCTGTGTTCTTCACAAATCAGGCTTTGGATGAAGACACTGGTAACTACAGTGCCATGATGTACCGGCTGATCATCCCCCCTCCTGCAGGCAAAGACACCAAAGACAGCAAAGACGGCTTCGTCATCGAGCCGTACAGCGGTGTGCTGAAGACGGCCATCATGTACCGCAACATGAGGAGGTCCTACTTTAAGTTTGAAGTGGTTGCCACTGACAACTACGGTCAAGGCCACAGCAGCAAGGCAGAGATAGTGGTACGTTTTATTTCTTAAAGCATCCAAGTGGAAACATTAAGCATTTAGACATGTAAATGCGTCCTAAAATGTCTTCCTTTCTTTTGTGCAGGTGTCAGTTGTGAACCAGCTTGACATGCAGGTGGTTGTGTCCAATGTCCCTCCAACCTATGTGGACAAAAATAAAGAGAAGTTGCTCAGGTAAGATTTCCAACTTTCCCTTAAAGCTCAGTGTCAGACTAACAATTTGTTGTTGTGAAAAAGGGTTTAAAGGCTTAAACACAGATAGAAAGGTGTCTTGGTAAGAGTCCCATGTTTGGACAGAGAATTTGTCACATGTCAAAAGGGAGGAGGTGGACACAAATCTGACGCACCATAAAGTGCACAATAATAATTTTTCTTTTTCCAAAAGTTTTTCAGATTTTGACAGGAGTGCCAACCCATCTAACCCGTCATCCCCCATCTCTATCATCCCTTTAACTTCCTCCCCTTTCTTTTTCCTTCTGGTCCATCAATGAATGCATGTAGATATAAGAATAAATAAAGCTTATCCTCAAATACAGAAGGGGTTTATACAAATATACACTCTATTTGTACGAAGGTCCAAAATCCCCTATTGAAACTGTAAAATGTGTCTAACACAAGAGGCCTTCAGCTCCCATCTGCTTGCTCAGCTGTTGGAGACAAGTTAGGAAAAAAAAAACATTTTTGACAGGAGGAGGGTACCCAAAATGATGCGCCTTCACATTTTGGTTTGTGTTCTTATCAATAAACACAAAAGCACACACAGACACGAACGTGAACGGCTGCAGTGTTGTAAGCAGATACGGGGGGGCAGAAAGCAATATTTCATAACATGAGTCTCCCTAGCTGACAGTGTGGAAGACAAATCTGTGAGCAGAATGGTTTAAGTCTGATGGCTTTTTTTTATCCCCATGTATAAAGAGACCATTTCTTAACTGTAAAGTTTTGGATATGATGGTAAAAGAATAAATGTAAAAAATGATTTCTTATTACATTTGTTCTCTTTGCCACAGGAATACATCAAAAATTCAAAAAACGGATTTTCATTGGAAGGGGACTTTAAATGTTTACTGAAAGCTTTATAAGTTGGTAACAGTTTCATTTGCTCTAGTATTAAGTTCCTCCCTCTGGAACCTCTCACAGACCAGGCTGACCGACTAAAGGTGTTTATAACACAGAAATCTGACATCTCCCACTGATCCTCTGGTGACACGCTCAGTGGGCCTTTTGGCTGATAAAATCTGCAGGTGGAGCTGAGTTATGTGCTACCTTATAAAGCAAAAATTAGTCTGCAGGTTTAATGAGGTTGCTCCAATAAAAAATAAAAAAATACACTTATGGTCTTGTTATTCTCTGACTTGCCTTAGGCCAACTAGTAAAATAATTATTGAGGCGGATAAAAGATGTTGTCTGTAAAAAGGATTTTGTCGCTCCAGTCAACCGAAAAAATATTTGCTCATAAAAATTGCCCATATTCATAAGGTTTGTTAAGTTTAAAGGTTTTATAAACAGAGGGTTAGACTCCTTGTTTGGAACAATATGGTTGATAATCACAGCCATAAAGCACTATTCTGAAATGACATTACTCATATTTTTAGAAAATCTGCCTGTAAAATAAAGTTAAAATTAGGTCATACGTTATGGTTTCAACACTTTTCACCGTAGATTTTTTAAAGCAATTTTACTTTTACTTTTTACTGTGCACTGTGCTCTGCATCCTGATTGGCTGTTGGCCATTATCAATCAATCTCTGTGCCATGTCTCCTGTACAGAATGTGTTCAGCTTGCAAGTAGGACTTTGTCTTTAGACTGGACTTATTTTTGTACAAAGGTTTGAACTTTGCGAACTTAAGTGTGAAAATATCTGTCTGAGAAAAGTGTATAAAGTCTGTAGTGAGAAGTTTTAGAGCCTAAAAACATCTATATTCATTGTAAAAAAAAAATAAAGTGACTACTTTGCGGATTTTGCTTACGGCATGTTATTACTTAACTGTTATTTTTACTAATTTTTACTATTTTGCTATATTCGGAACAGGAGACGCAAGCGCATATCTGTTTACCAAACTGCACTGAAAAAAGATTTCAAATTACAGACATAGATTTGAGTTTGCAATTACTCGGCCACGCTAACGCCAAACTACAGCAAAAGTGCGTTGCGGAAGCATAACGGGCTGTTTATCTTGTGCATTGATGCATTGTTTTAGCTAATTAAAAGACTAGATGTGTGATTATTTTCCCTGACATGTAAACTGTAGAACTGATTGAATCTCTGCTGTTTATTACACCCTGAGGTCCTCCTTGCTTTTTCATTTTCCACCCTAAACGACTCTGCTTGCTTAATCTGCCGTGTTGGTTATCCTCAGTAGATAAGATGCTCAATAAACTATGGTAATCAAGGTTTTACTCCTTGATACAGTATTTGCAAACATCAGTGCTTTCTTTTGCATTCGCAGCATTTTGGAACATTACGTCCAGGAGCAGATACCGGGAGCAAAGGTTGTCATGGAAACCATAGGGCCTCATCGGTACGGGGAAGGGATGGATCAGGAAGATTACACCAAATCTGATCTGATGATTTATGCCATCGACCCTCTGACGAACAGAGCTGTGGCCACACAAGAGCTCTACAAGTAAGAACCTTTATGTACTGGTAATAAGTCAAAACACTAGGACCTACAAATGATTTTTATACCAACTATTCCTTTATTTTTCTAAGCTTATGTTAAAACAATGAAGGAAGTTTCCAATCTTTCAGTGAAATTGATCTACATTTCAAATAGACCATTCATTGATGCACTCTATAGTGCGTAAAATACGAGAATGTACCTTTTGACTGTTGATCGCCGAGAACTTTCTTTTCTCCATCATGTCTTTTGTTCTCGACATTCCAAGGTTCCTTGATGGAAAGCTTTTGGAAATCAACAAAGAATTCCAGCCTTTACTTCCTCCCGGTGGGCGAGTTCTGGAAATCCGAACCCCCGAGTTGGTGACCAGCGTAAAGAAAGCCGTGCAGTCTGTGGGCTACACAGAAGGGGCACTGCTGGCGTTGGCAGTTATCATCATTGTTTGTTGTGTTCCCGCCATACTGATTGTCATTATCACCTACAGACAGTAAGTACAAATAACATAATCATGTTTTAATTAAAAATAGCTCCTATTAAATCTGCTGCCGCTGATTGGATTGTGCTTTAACAAATTTAACAAGCAGAAAAGTAAAAGCAGAACAACCTCAATGGCAATGATTGCCTAAGCAGACGATTTAGACAATAGGATACATAGAAAATAGTTTTAATGTTTTATTTTTGTGATTGTGTTAAAATACAGAGATTAGTGTCGGCTGTTTGAGATTTAGAATCACTGTTTTGTAAAATACAAACACCAATTATTAATATGATGATGTGTTCTACTTCAGGACAAAACAGAACTGGAAAAAGGAATAAAGATTTTTGATGAAATACTCATGTATTTACGTAGGAGCTTTGTCATTAGCTGAAGTTAAGCCTTTATTGTTCATCGCATGTTAGCATGTTTATCATCATCTTAGTTTTCTGCAAAGCAACCCAACACACACACAGATTTCATTTTTTTCAACTAACCACCATAAAAGCCATCAACGTTCCGGAGTTGCTGCACATGTAACCAGAATCTGAGTATTTTGAATCATGTCCCACTGAAAAGTGATGTGATTTGACAAAAGAGGGACACGTAAGCCTCATAATCACTGCTGTATGTTGGTAAATGACTTGTGTACGTCTTTGCACAAAGAGCAAATTTCCACTGTGGTTTACGCTTGAAGTAATCATAAATCCTTCTCTGTCTCATCTGCTGCGTTTTCTGTCGCCGCAAGATTCAAAGAGTGAGTACTCCTTCTCATTTTCTAGACAAAATATGAATGCCATCGTTGTTAAACACCTTTCAATGTGGTTAATCTGTTGACTTTTGCTGTGCAATCAAACACGGGAGGCTTTGTTTGTAGACAATCAAACAAATGAGTCCTAAGGAGTGAAAGAGGAAATGTTCGGGCGCAAGCGTGTTAGTGTAGGACAGTTTATTCAAATCACGACCGAGCAACAGCAGACAAACCTCACTGCCAATATAAATTTAAGAAAAAACTGATTTTGAAAATGGTTGATGTCATTTTAATGATTAAGATCAGTTTCTGTTACCATTTTACTCGTTAGTTATGTGTTAGCATCTCACACTCAGTAATGTCTTCTATCAAACTGCTGCTTCCACTGTGCAATTCCATTTCTGAAGAGTTTAGGGTTCTTAAAAAAAAAATAGAACTTAAACATAAAATAAGGATTTGAGTGACCCTAAATTTGAAAACAGATTAGTACAAGTTACCAAGGGGACCGATGGTTCTTGGGATCTCAAAAAAGCAAAACGTAATGAAAGCTGTTTGATACTTAAGAAAAAGAGACGGAACAAGCAGAAAGGAAATTCAATGACTTGATTCTTTTCTGGGTTTTTTCACTGTAAAAACTGAATCTTAAGAAATTAAAAGGCCCTTGTTTCAAGAAAAAAAAATGTTCTCTGCAAAAAAGTTATCTAATCAAAAACATTTTTAACAATCCTAGTTTCAGAAAAACATGTCTGAGTGACTTTATCAAAATGAGAATTCTTGGTAAGACCACTTTTGATACCTCACTGGCAGATTCCTTTCTTTTATTTATTTATTTATTTATTTATTTATTTATTTATTTATTTATTTATTTATTTATTTTCTTCTCTAACTTGTCCTGTCCAACAGCTGAGCAAACAGATCAGACTACCTCTTGTATTGGACAGATTTTATTATTACAATTGGGGTTTTGTGGATCTTCAAAAGACTGAGTGTATAATTGTATAAACCCCTTTTTGTATTTGAGGTTATATTGAGCTAAGCTTTATTGATGAAAATTATATTTGTATGCATTCCTTGTTGGACCGGACGGAAGAAAGAAACAAAAGAGGAGAGAAAGAAAGAGAGTGGGATGTCAGAGATGGGGGATACTGGTTTGAGTGGGGGTAGTCGATATTACAAAGTTAAAAAGAAAAGAAAAAATAGTCTGCACACAACCATTTACCGGCAAGAAATATACATGCATTAATGATTAAAGAGTTATCCCCCAAGATTTCTGAACATAGAATCCGCTGGAATCACCTTAATTGTGGTTGAGGAGTTTTGGTAATTCAAAAAATGTCAAACCTAGAGCTTAAGTTTAGATGCTAAAGAGTTGAACACTTAATGTAAGCTCTTTCATGAAAATAAAACATCTAAAATTTAATTAAAAGGGTTCAACTTCCATGCGATAATAAATAAACCTAAAATGCTAGATAAAAGGCATGTCAGGATAACGAATTATGCAGGAAAATTGAAAGAAAATTTTAGGAAAATCTAGTAAGGAAATGTAAACAGTTTAACCTTTGTGCTATCTTAGATGACCCCACCCTCACATTGACGTGTTCTCCCTACCATGACAAAGGTGGATAAAGGTGGAAAGATTTCATGTAATCCATGGACACCAGTGAAGATCACAAATCATTGAAGAAAAAAGGTTCAGAGCACTGTCTAGTGGGTCTAGATGACCCAACTCCCAATGGTAAAGTGCCTAGGACACCACAAGGGTTAAAGCAGGACTGTAGGACAACATTAAGACAAAGACAAATGCATCAGAAGTGGTACCAACTTATTCTTTTCCAGCTAAAACAAGTTTTAGAAAAGTTGTTTTTTGTTATTTGTTGGTTTGAGATTATTCTATTTTTCCTTTAGCATTTTTGGCTTGTTATTAATGTTTAATAGAACCAGCAGACACACCTATTTAGGTGATGTTAAATTAGAGCTGACCAAAACGAAGACACTTTTTCTTATTTCTATGGGAAGAAAATTCTGAAAGTGGTAGATGAAAAGTAACGATTACACACTATTCCAACCCCTTTCGTCAGATTTCTATCTTGTAGTAAACCAAATACCACTTGCCGGCTCCCTGTTGGATTTTTCAAAACAGTACTTTACATTTTATTGTGTCACGACACATTTTGAGGATCAGTTTTTTAGCACTTTGTCTCGTTTTATGCCATCAACAGGCGCCAAGCAGAGTGTGCCAAAACAGCCCGTATCCAGATGGCACTGCCAACAGGTAAACCTGGGGGAGGAGCTGCCAACAACCTGTATGAGGAACTGGGAGACAACGCCATGTGAGTGAAGCGTAACAGTGCCATTTACATTAATGAGGCTAAGCAGAGACATTAGCTCTCATTTAAAAGCTGCCCAACTTTACACATTGGTAGTGTTGCTGCTCTGGGGGCTCTGTGGTCATCTAAAGAGGAGTCATTTCACCCCCCTAGTTTGAAAAAGAGATGCTGACATTCATAATTGAATCTGGATTTATTTTAATAAACGTTCCAACATTTTAGGGACATGTTATGCAACTAAAAGGAGTGGTGCAAAAGAGATAAAGAACATGCAATTACCATTAAAAGATTAGAAAAGGAAAAATGAAATTGTCACCTGTCATCTAAACTAAACTGGTGTGCAATTGAACCAATCAGTGGAAGTCTGAAGTTAGTCTCAATTCGAAACTGATCAAGACTTGGGGAATTAAACAAATTTGAATTTACTTAAATCTTTTAAAAAAATGTAGTTTCTGAACAGTTTTTGTCACACAAATCCATAAAGGACCATTTCTCCAAACTTGGAACCACAACCTATCAGCTATTTTTACAAAACCCTCTGATTTGATACATTTACTCTTTTAAAATGCCCCCATGTATCCTACATTTTTACGCGTAGAGTTCAGATATTCATTTAAAGACCCACTCCATCGTCTTTTGATTTACTTTAACATTGTTTCCAGTGGTCTTTCAACTCTGATTTTACCATTTTTATCGAAAATAACAGAGCATTTTGTAGGACATTATTTCTGTAGAGCAGCAATAGCTCATTAAGAAATTTACTTCTGAGTTGTGGAAGGGCGCAGATCCGCCCCCTCTCCCTCTCCCCAATGCTGAGCATGGAGCTGGCGGGCCACCCAGTGGATTTTCTGCATCACAAATAAGCTTTTTTCAAACTACATTTCTTTTTTTGTCTGCTCCTGATTCACAATGATTTGAATAAAGAAATACCCAGAAATTCAATTTGCAGGTAAACTTTCTTTATACTTGTCCCTCCATCATGAGAAAAATGCCACAAAAGTATAATAAAAACACCAAAAAGACATTTTTATTGGGGTTGATCTTTAAATTGGGACTTTTATTTTAATGTGCTTTTTTTTTTTTTTTACATTTCATTTTGCTTAATTTCCATCTTAAATAAAAAAAGATACATAGAGATTGGACTGAGTTTTTAATAAATGTACGGCAGCTCCTCAAAATTTATAATGTTTTTGTTAGTTAGTAAAGATCAACATAACGTGTTAGAACATGAAATTTGTTTTGGTTCAGACCTTAGCTTAAATGTCTTGTGTTACATTACATACATTTTTAGAATTGCAAAATAAAGTGAAGGTAGCTTATCCAAGCAATGTTTTATGGACTATCAGGGCTCCTCTTCTTAACTCTGTAAAGCCCACTACATCAAAGAATTGTCAGAAAAATTCAAATTTGTTTTTTGGAATTAAGATGTTGTTTAAACCCTTTTATGAAATCCACAAAAATCATATTGCAATATATTTTTTCTGAGTTATGGATAGTGTCTTTATAATATGTAAGCTCAAAATGCAAACATATTGACATGAGGTCAATACGTTGAAAAGTTTTGATCCAAATATTTTTAACATAACTGTTTTATGAAATAATTAAATATAAAAACATTAAAGTTTTTTAATATGGCAAGAAGTCATTTACAAAAAGGAATAATAACCAATGAGTTATCTTATCATAAAGTTCTAAAAAATTTGCCAAACGTTTCCCGCCAAAAGTGTTTTTAAGATTCCACGGAGGCAACCATTTTGAAATGAGCAGGAAAAGCCCTTCTACTGCCCCTAGTGGATTAGTGATGAACTACAGGGCAGAAAACATGAGCCAAGTTATATTACAAATGGTTTTTAGAGATAGTTGGAATCATGCTAATGGGATCACGTTAATATAGTTAAATACGAACAATATCATGTGAGCCTCTGCTTTTATGAATGTTTCATTGTTATGTTGACATCACCCTAGATTATACTTTCATGATGATGAAATTAATATTTTTTTCTTATTTCTAAGATTGTATTTATTTCTTTGTATCTACTTTTATTCTGTTAGTCCCTCTTTTCTCGAAAACCCTGCTTGAATAATCCTCTGTCTAACCATAGAATTCACTAATTTATTATTTATTGATTTATTGAGGGAGGGGTGACACAGCATATAAACTTTTCATAAAAGCACATAAACTCACAGAAACACTCAGTCAATTCATTTATAATTCCTAACTGGAGCGTTAAGACGAAATTGAGAGGAATTTTTATCAGCATTACATGCATCACTGCTTCCCTGTCTGTCCTTGATATGCCTCTTCATTTCCATTAACATGATAGCACTCCATATGCAAGATAGTAGGAGCTACATCCGAATGACAGAAGCGTGTGTGCAGGCCCAGAGCTTCCCTGAGAAATGTGTGTGGAAATTAACTTGGATATGAGATATTTAAAATAAATATAGCTCTTAGTTTGTAAAGACAACCTTGGGCAAAAATGAATTATATTTATGGCTGCATGGGATTTTAAAATGCAAAAAAAGAAGAGTCTGTTTTGTTTTTGTTATTTTGTGAAAATACATTTCTGAAGTAGTATTGTTGGGACGAAATCCCTAATAGCCCATAAAATGTAACAAAATGTAAAAGTTAGCAGATTCAGAGTTAAGGTTCATTACCAAAGTGCTTTGTGGACAGGTTTCCAGGCTCCGTTTTTACTGCCTCTGGCTGTGCTCTTGATAAAGTTAGGTTTTAATGCCTGTTTTTAATTACCTGTGGAAAATGAAGCCCAACTTCTTATTGGCAGCACATTAAATGAAGCATGTTTTTAACTGCTACACATACAGAAACGTTATTTATTAATAATGGGTATTATGGTAGCTCTGCAATGACCTACATTATCTGATTTTGGGAGCATTGGAGGATAACATATGATTTAGACGATATACTGTTAATAAAGTTGATTTGAGGGAAATTTTGAACTAAAGCGTCCTGATTCAACATAATGGGACTTAAAAAATATAAAAACTCAGTCAATTCAACTGGAGTTGTGACTCTGCTATATATTTTTTTGAACAACAATTTCTTTTAACCCCTTGAAACTGGAATTTATTTTAAGCCGTGAAATAAAAATTGATATGTAGAGGTTAAGTTAAGGCAGGTTTGGAGCAGAAAAAATTTGATGCATATGTGCAACAATAGTCATCGAGGGGTTAAATCCAAATCTGTTTTTCTTTTTTCAAAATTAGAGAACATACAAATTTTCTTCTGAGCTTTTAAAGTTAATTTGAATTTATGTTTTCATATTGGAGAGCAACAATTAATAGCAGCAATAAAGAATAAAACCTTTTCTCTTAGTATATGTTAAACAAAAAGAAAGTTTGGATTTTCTTTATTAGTAGCTTCATACACACCAATGTAGCTTTGATAAAGACTAAAGGATCCTTTCCTTGTATAATGTATATAATGTGTATATATATATATATATATATATATATATATATATATATATATATATATATATATATATATATATGTCTTCTTCTTTTTTCTCTAAAATGTGTTTTTTCCCCACATTTTTTTAGTTTTATACCATTTTTATGAATTAGACACATCATTACATGTTATGTCACATATAAGGAATATTAGCTTAACGTTCTAATGACCTGGATTTAAGCGGAATAAACATAGTTTTATTGGACTTGATTAAAACTATAAAAAAAAAATTACAAAGATTATTTCAACACAAATTTGAAGATACAGATGGCTAAATAGTTAAGTTTTTGTTAAAAGAATTTAATAATATTAAATATCACAAGCCAGATCTTTATAAAGCCACCTCCACTTTAGTTCAACTGAAGTTTATTCACTGGACTGTTGGGATTTTGTCAAAATATCTTCTTTAAATCAAATGGGTATTCTATATTGTGCTTTCTTTCCATGTGTCCTATTATTTTTCCACATTTGCTAAGTCGTTTTTAACAGCAAAGAGGCAGTTTAGTTGTTTGTTGGGCAGCTTCTTGCTGAACAATAAAACACGTGGTGAGGCTTTTAGATGCAGAGATATTTTCTTGCTCGTCTTATCCGGCACATCTGGTGGAACTGGAGTGTTCTCTTTTTGCGGCTCCATAAATGTTTAAAAGGAAGGTCTTTGTAGAAACAGCAGCTTTGTTCCGATTCACTGCTATCCAAAGCTGACCTTTATTCTCTGATTAATTTCACATGATTCTTTCTAATCATCTCATCACTTTTCTCTTTTCTTTTCATCCTGACATTTTTATGCATGGCCGACAGGCAAAAGTAAGTAAGATGTGGAAAACACTGGCACGACGGTGCCTAATTATACAAAGCCAATTTTTTTTTTTTTTTATAAATGGTGATTGTGAGTTTAGTGGTTGTAGATGGATTTTAAAAGCAGTGATGGATCATCTTTTACCTATTTTTCAATTACCTGAGCGTGTCACTGAAAAGCAAGAGTCTGCAGATACCCCAATTACTGGATTGAATTCAGAAAATCCCTCTCAGATTTTCGTGACACACAATGGTGCATCCCTCCCTTGAAATTATTGAGTAGAATAAAGCCCTGCTTTAGACCTGAAATCAATTTACACTCTTCACCTTGTGTTTTTTAGAGTTAGTGTCCCTGTTTTTATTTGTGGAGTGATTAATGTGTAGGAAAAAAAGCTTTATTCCTGAAGCTACGTACACACCGGGCATGTGAGGCAGGTTCAAGAAAGCGCTACATGTCGGTTCCTGAATGCCCATTTAAAGGACGTGTCACACCGCCACTACATATATTTCACGCATTTTCCACTGTCTTTCGTGATACACGTATAACATACGTAATTCATAAGTTTGTCTTGCTTTAAATTCAGTTTTAAGATGTTCATATTTTTTAATTGGTTGAGAATTATGGAGTTTCTGCATATTTTACGTAGTTTACATGCAATTATTACATAAATCGAATGCAATTCTATATGATTTTTACGAGATTCCTACGCAAATTTGTGGCTTTCCACGACCATTCCACACGTCTAATGGACTTTTCACACACGTACCATAGATGTATAACTTTTATATTCTTCCATGTTCTTAACGTGGTTCATTCGTGATACATCTGTAAAAAGTTTCACGACTTGACCACAACTTTTCTGACTTTTCCACGTATATTCACTTATGACCAATTTTCATCTGTGCAATGTTTGCAAAGTCTACGTAGTGGCAGTGTGACAAGTCCTTTACATATGGTGTTCACCCTGGACAAGAAGCCCGGGACTTCTTCTTCTTCAACTGTTTACTTCCGCATGTCCTCCACCTACCATTGGAGGAAGCTTGGTGTAAAATGTCGAAGTGGTGCAAACCTCTTTTAAATATATTAAAGACTAAGTGTCATATAGTTCAAAGCATACCCAAACTGCAATCAATAATTTCTCCTTCATGATCAATTTGGGAAGGAATAAAGGAAAGCCATCAAAAAGGAAAGCCATCCATTTGTTACTACCAAATCCAAGTCTCTGATTGGTCAAAGTTCAACCTGGTTTAACTTTTAACGTGCGTTAAGTGAGATTTTTTTTTTTTTTTTACATAAAATTATCTTAAAATGTGCGTACTGACACCTGAACGCAAGAGTTTTGAACAGGTAAGCCTGAGATTCGTATTTGGGCAGCCATGGTGCAGAGGTGAGGCAGTTGACCATAGATCGTATAAAGATGGACAGATCCGGGTGCATGGTCACCCATAGAGAATGCCTTGCCTTCAACCCCATTTAGAGCCAATCCCCAGTGATTGGTCTAAGCCGGTCTTAGTCACGTTTGTAGGGCAACCACTGTCGTCAATCAGGAGTAAGATTGTTGGAAGTCAACACCCCTTCCTCTGAAAGCGTCTTGGGAGAATCTGTCAACCAAATGTTTAAGATGGGGGCCAGCCGGCACCACATGTTTTTTTAAATTTGTAAATATATAACTTGGATAACTTGTGATGAAGAAAAATACCATGAATAAAAAGTTAGGATTAGCAGGAACATGTTAAGAAAAAAGTATCAGAACAAAATGGTTGTTCTGAAAAATTCTGACAAATGACTGAGTAACAACTATTTTTCTGTCTTTGGAAGTTTATAGAATTTTGGCTTCTTGGAGCAAACGGGTACTTCCTGTTTGAGCCCTCCCCCCTCACGTTCCAGTCTGTCGAGTTCGTATTTACAGGGTTTTTTTCTGGCCTTATGTGTCAAAGTGTCCTTGGGCCAGGCACTGCACCCCCACAGGGGGAAGGTAGTAAAGGGCTACATAAGTAATCACCATTTACACACATTTACATAGACTTTTCTTTGGAATGGGTCGCTTGAACACGTGTTTCTGAGGGCGGTGTGTACGCAGATTCCTATATTCCTCAACCTCTTACTGCAAAATGTGTTTTTGCTCCTCATGAATTACCCTTTTGTCCAACTTTTTCCTCCATTTTGAAATTCACATTTTATTCCATCCTCAGTCTCCCTTTTTCCATTTGTTTAAGATTTGATTAACATCATTACAGATTTCCTATTCCTTCCTCCTCCTTCACATTTCATCTTTAACTCTTTTCTTTTTCCATCTTCTGCCCCTTCCATCCACACATCAGCTGGTCAAACCACGGTGATGGAAGCAGTGGGAGTCTCGGTAGTTTGGACGAAAGTGATCGTCAGCGTTTGATCTCCGATTTTGCCACGCGAGCGATAGCTGCACATCGGCAGTGCATTGCTAACGGAGGGGTTCTTAACAAACTCCCCAAGTCTGAGTCCAACATCACTTTCCTGTCAGATGAAAACCCCCGAACAACCAAAAACCCAATCTACCATGAAGACGGGACTATGAGTAGTCCGGAGGCACTTGGGAGTCACAGGAGAAAAGACCTTCTTGGAAATTTCAATCCATCCAAGACTGGCCTTCGGGAGGCTTGGTTGAGGCTTGGCTCGCCTGCGTGTGATTTAGGGTTTGGGGGAATCGGCAGCAGTGACAGTCCATGGGGGTCAGGGGTCGGACACAGCTGGACCCTCCCATCCAGACTGCATCGTAGAGAGATGTACGACGCTTTGAGAAGGCAGGTGGTGATGGATCCTGTGCAGTGGGAGCTGGAGCTCCTGAAGGCGGAACTCAAGGAGAGCAAAGATGGCGGCCTGGATTCAGGCTATGACCACAGACTGGACTCAGATTTGATGGGAAGTCCAAGTCTAGAACCTAAGTTGACTGTGAAGGAACAGGCCAGGCAGTTTGAGCAGCAAGCTCTTCAGGAGATGAGGCAACGGCAGAACAGAGATTCCCGAGGTTCTTTATCCCCGGACATCCTTCTCTCCATCTTTCCAGAGACTCCCCAGCACGCCAAATACAGCCCCTCCCACAATATCCAATTTTCTCAAAATGTTGAAGGACCTCCTTGTATCATCATCACTCACAGTGACGGAGGAACTCCTCCACCGAACCACAAGCCCACTCCTCCAGTGTTGCGGCGCTTTGGCGCCAACCTAACAGGAAATTCTGAAGAGAGAATTCAGGTCCACTTAGAAGTTATCCCTGATCCTCCTTCAACGCCTCCTCCGCCACCTCCATTACCACCACCTCCACCTCCGACTTCTCCTCCTCCTCCTCCTTCACCTTCACACCACCCTCCGTCCCCTCCCCCTGGCCCATTCCCCTTCTCCCAGACTAGCAACGGAGAGGTTGCGCCTCCCCCTCACCCACCACCTCCACCACCTCCTCCACCTCCTCCACCCCTGCCTCCCCCTGTGTCTCCCTCTCTCCTGCGCCCGTCAACATTTGTTCTGCCATCGCTGTCAGAGGTCCCGGCTCTGCGCCCAGTGTCTCTCCGGCCGCCGCCCCCGCCCCTGATTGTGGAGGCCGAGCCCCCCCGCAAAGAGCTGAAGGGAATCTTGAAGAACATCCAGAACATTGCAGAGATCGAGAAGTCTGTGGCCAACATGTTCAGCCAGATCGATCAGAAGCAGATTCCTCTCAAAAGAGTCATGAAGAACAGGGCCTCCGTCGATTCGCTGGATTCCCTCGACTCTTTGGACGCATTAGCAGTTGGGGGAGGAGAGGAAGTGCGAGACGGACTAGAAAGAGTTGGAGGAGAAGGAGAGGATCCCCCACCCCAGCAGACCCTGAAGCCCAATATGAACTCCATTGTGGAAGAACTTGAGAAACGATTCCCCTCACAGTCCACATTGCTTTAGCTTCTGCTTCCCCTGTTGATCTCAAATCTCATTCTCCTTTTTTGCTAAAGAAAAGGAACTCAGCTCAACAAAGTGAGAGAAAGAAAACAGGATTTCTTCTTCTTCAATAAATGACCAGGTGATTCGGTTGGGGGAATTACAGAAGTAGTAAACCGTTACATTTCTGACTTTCAGTCATTTTAAATTGTAGATTTCCGGCAAGAAAATCTTTTAGATGTCACTAAAAATCTGAAATCCCTCATCTCCACGTATCAACAGTTGTGTTGATTTTGTTCTGGTCATCAAAAGCTGAGATTGACCCTCCGTGCTTCCAACACATGGATGTAAATAGGAGAACTTTTTAAAAGACAGCAAAGTTTAATTTTGTAAACCTGGACTTAACTGGACCCATTTCCCAGACTTCTGCTGTTACTATTCATCTTTTACTTTTTATAAATAATGAGTTTTTTAAGTGCTTAGAATAATTAGGTAGCATCCTCTACTACCTTTTCACATATACAGTACATGCTTTTCTTTTTTTAAGTCTCAGTGTCACTGGCATAAATGTGAACTGTGTCGTTTTTAGGATTTTCCAAGTAGAAACACATTTAAGTGAAGCCTGCTTGCTTCATTTGGAAATAAAGTAATAATTGGTGTAAAACCTCATTGTACTGGGAGAGTTTCTGAAGGATCTCATGACCCCAGACATGGAAACATGTTTACTGATGAATAAATCGGCTTTCTCAACATCATCGTGTCTTCAATAAGGTCAACATGAGGCTAAAATCTGACGGTTGACGGTAGCTCCTCCCACTTTTGGACAAGCCTGGAGCAGCAAATCTGTTGTGATCTGATCTGAACTGGTGTGAACACAGTAGGAGCAGCAATTGACATTTGGTTGAAACAAAAGATTGTTGATCTTTAAAACATTAGGAATGGCAACAGCAGAAATGCTGCCAGTGCAAAACGTCCTATGCTCTATGGCAGGAAATAACATTAATATGAAATGGACCAAGTGTTCAAGGACATTCTGGACCTTCATACTGCTCCAAGGTTTCTTAGAGGATAACTTTCTAGCTGAAGGTGGTCAAAACAGATGGAAACTTGAGACCTGGCTCAAAGCCTTTCTGTGAAGTGGTTCAGGGTGAAGAAAGGTTGCATTACTCATACCAGCAGGATATAATTTAAAAATTAAAATCGGGTTCTTAAAGTACTTTCCTACACATTTTTCCATTGAACAGAAGTCAATTACATTTTATTGAACTCCTCAACCACACTATATATAAAGATTTAATGGCAAATGTAAGCTGGATATATTTAATGTCAGTATCAAGTCAATGTATCCCAAAGTCAGTAATCTGTGGAATTATAGGTCTTTTAGGCTCCTCAACTTGGTTTGCACTCCTGATCTTTTTGTATTTGAAAAGGAAAAACGAGTTCACTAGAAGAGAAAAAAAACATCGGGGCAAAAGTTTGATTGGTTTTGTTTCTAATTTGGTCACCAGATGTTTACCAAAACTTGCCACAAGCTGTTCATCTGATGGTTGGTTCTTATAACATTCTGTAAATTACTAAGAACAGGACGAAGCATCACACATCTATTGTTAAACTAGATCAACCTGGAATAAAGTAAATCCTATTGTCGATAATTGCTTTTGTAAGTTATTTGTAAGACATTTTTCAAAATTTTATACCTTCAGACTTCTAAATGTGACCATAATAGTAGGTTTTTGTATGTATTGTATATTTTGGGACCATTTATTGGTCTTCTATATCTCTACTTATTTATGATTTTGTTGTTGACTTTGTGTGTTTGTGTAACTTCTCATTTCTTGTCATGTGAATGTCTGATTTTTTTTGGCTTGTTTCTAGGATACGCACAGAAGGACAATAAACAAAAACAACTTAGTCTTTTAGTCATTCAGTTTTTATCTTTTTGGGACTTTGAAAGGCAAAAAGAGCATTTCGGAATTCATCAACTGATGAATTGGAAGCGAATCTGCTCTGTAGTTCCACTAAAACCTGTAAATGTTACGCAAGTTCAACACCACCAAAATGAAAACAGGGAGACTTCCTTAATGCTTTGAGGATGTGTCACACAGCCATTACGGACATCTTGCACATATGAAAATTGGTCACATGTGCATATACATGGAAAAGTGAGAAAAGTTGTGATTTTTACATAACGTTTTCACAGATGTATCATGAATGAATCAGGTTAAAACTGCTGAAGAAGTACAAATAATCCACACAAAGAACATGTAAACCATTATAGAACATGAACCGCGTGCGATTATTGCATTGTTTATATGCAATTCATTAGGGATTCATGCATCAATTACATAATTATGCTATACGCGATATAAAAGCTATACATTGGTGGTACATGCGTGAAAAGTCTGTTACACTTCTAAGGCATAATTGCTTTAAGATTTACGTAATAATTGCGTCCATATTACCCGAAATAGATTCTCAACCGACCTACAATTTTGAACAGCTCAAAACCAAATTCGCGTGATGAACCTGTCAGCGGAAACCCTCGACAGTCATCTGCGCACAACGAGGAATGATAAACACAAAAAAACACTTATGAATTACGTTTATCATGCATGCATCATGAAAGACCGAAATCTTATGAGGGGAAAATGCGCAAACTGTACATAGCAGCTGTTTGACACGGCCTTTGGTCACAACTACGCTTACGGGTGGGAATGCAGCAGAAGGCTCTGGTGCTCGGAGGTGTGGACTGAGAGTCTCAGAATGGACTGTGGTGACACAGACATGCAGGCAGATGCCTTCTTGGTGGTTGTTGGTGGTTCCTGATCTGCAGCTTAATATAACCTGCTGTGGAGTTTCCAACTTTTGACATGACTAAAAATAAAAACTCACAACAAGATGTGATTTTTTTTTTTTCTATCAAGCAACAACAACAAAAGACCTGTTATTCATTTATTTTTCTCCTCTGGGAAAGAAGTGTTGTTTGTTTGTTTGTCTTTCTCAAGTTTATGGCAGATTTAAGAAATGAACTAAAACCCTAGAAACTTTAATTAATTTTAGTACAAAAAACAACTTAAAAAAAGAGTCTTGACTTCCTAATTGAAGCTTTTTTAGAATATCTGAGACAAGTCAGTTTACCAAAGTAACTATTAGGTGGCTTGTGACATTAAACAGGCGGGTATAAATCCCTCCTGTGTGAAACAGACCAAATAGAAAATAAATGACTTTTGTTTTGAGTTTCTTTTTTAGTAGTTTTAACCTATCTTCAGGATTAAACTTCTTTTCACACATTCCCCTGAGGACGTGGACTTTTGCTTGACATGTGATCTATGCCTCTGGAATGACCTGTCAGTCAGTGGGCGTGTTCCAATGAGTGATGGGATTGTTTGTCCCTGATATTTGGCTGAGGGGGTGACAAGCACAGAAAAGAAAAACTGGTTTAACAACTTTTTTTTTGTGTGTGTGTGTTTTTTTGTCACCCTTTGACAAATAAAACCCTTCTTCTGAAGCATATTTAAAAATTCAACAAGTCAAATGGCATTTCCTGTCGGGATGACTTTGATCTGTCTTCATCCTTCTTCTCTTTTCAACTATCCAGTCTGTTTTTACATGTGCCTTTTTGAACCCTTGTAGTAAAATTAACTATCATTATTATTAATATTTAATGAAAATATTATTGATTTTAAGGCGTTGGATGTGTCTAGAATAAACCTTTTTACCTTCATTTTGCTCTGTTATTAGAGTAAAATGTAAACACAAAGGACAAAACTGAACTACTGAAATCAAATTCACTCAAACCCATTATTTATTCAAATTGTTAGCGTTTGTTCTTCAAAACAGAAGAACAGAGGGCTAAAAGATCCACATGTGGTTCCAGACTCCAACTATCAGTAAGTGCCTCTTTGACACTTTACTTTTATGCATCCTAATTTCTTCCGATTCGACCTTTAACCTGTTGTTCTTTTTTCTCTTTAGCGGTGTGCTTGTATCCATTCTGTAAGAGAACTGCATCACAGTTCACTTTCAGAAAATCCTGCCTACGAGCAGATTTAAGGCACATTTTTGCCCCTTTGGACCATTGAAGGAAACAAACTTGAAGGAACATTGAAGTTAAAAAAAAGATCATTATTTCAGACTTTTATGCACAAAAAAGTCGTTTTTATCAAGATATGGGTTAATAATGTAGGACATTTCATGCAGCTTACATTAAAGGCGTTTTCTGCAGCGATGCTTAAAATGCAAATTGTGTTCTTTTGGCCCATCTTTCAATGGTGTTTATATAGTGTTTAATTTTATTGTCATGTAAAATGCAACAAGAACTTAACAGGCAGTAATGATAGTGTGCAAAAGCAAAGTGCACTAAAGCTCTGCTGCAGGAATTCTGGGAGTAAGTAGCTTTTCTGCCTGTAATGACCTAAAAGTATTTATCCTTTACGCAGTCTAAGATAAGGTGGAGAGGACCCAAAGAGCACAACTGTCATGTCTGATGTGTGCGGGTTTGTGTGTGAGGTGGAGATCAGATAGCTGTCTGTGTTATTGTCTGGAGAGAACCTCAAAATGTGTTTGTCGGAGCAGCAAGGGCACAGGGGCAGACTTATCTTTAGTCAGTGAGAAACACACAAACAAGAGCGCGCACACACTCACACACTCTCATTTATCGCTTCATATTAACATGTAATCATCCAAAATCCATCAAGTTCTTCCAAGACATCAGTCCCTCCATTTATCCCCCCATTTAACCTGTCGGTTCCGTTCCAAGTCCATCAGCAATTACATTCCTATCAACTTTTGTTTACATCTATACGGTCAATTATTCTGTCTTTCTGAAATCCAATCTGTCATTTCATGGTGTAACTGTCTGCTGTGTTCCGATCTGAGTTCTTAGAAATTAATAAGGGAATCGTTTTCACTCATTTGTTCGTCTTTGCATGCAGACAACAGACGGAGGAGTCGGACGTGACCTCTAAAAGTCAACTTGTTCCGTCGTACATCTTCATTTTGCGTGCTCATTACTTTGGTTTCACATCACGGTACTTTTTCATATCTTGTATTTAAAATGCATAGACGATGGGGTTTTATTAATTGTTTTGTTTTTGTCTTATGCCAGAAGCTCTTGTTATTTTAATTTGCCGTGAATCTTCATCTGTCCTTTGACTTTGCTGCAAAAGTTTGTTTTCCTCCCAACATAGAATATTAATTAACAGAAATGATCATAAGGATAACACTGAACCCTTGTTGGTAGCCATAGCCTTTGAGGATTGTGGGCCACATCAAATTTGCAATTAAACTCAACTGACGGTCCACAAAAACCAAAAACAAGTGTTTTGTTTTTCATGTTATATTGGTTTTTCATCATATTTAGTGTAAAAAAAAACATTATTTTTGTTTATTTTAGGGAAATTACCAATCATAAATGTTATGACTAGATGTCCTCAGACAAAATACATATTACACTAATTAGTCTCATAAACTTGTATAAAAAGACTTGACTAAAAAAATTCACATTTCTTTTCTTATTTTTTTTTTCAAGTACACATGAATCATAAAATAACAAAAAACAAACACAATCTGCGTAAAGTAGTGGGCCAAAATCCATTCTGTAGTGAGTGCAAACCTGGTGAAAATATCCAGGAAACGTTGGACCTGTGTGATCGCAAACAAAGGCTCCTGTACCAAATATTAACATTGATTTTCTCAGGTGTTCAAATACCTATTTGCAGCAGTCTCATACAAAAAGAAAATATTTAAAAAGTCATCAATGGGATTTTCAGGGTTTTTTTACATTATGACTCACACTGGACTTGCACCTAAGATCAGAATCAGAATCAGACATACTTTTATTGATCCCACACGTGGGAAAATTGTTTGTCACCATAGCAACTGACAGCAGAGGGGAAAAAAAGACTTAGAATGATATAAAAAAAAACAAGAACAAAGAAAATGTAGCATAAATGCAAACATCAAGGTAGTATAATTTAAAAAGCTATTTACAGAACAGTGCAAGTGAAAGGATGTGTAAAAGAAATGTGCAAAATAGAAAAAAACTAAATAAATAGATAATAAAAAATTGAAAAGGTTATCTTTTGCATTGTGAGTTGTTGTACAGGGTTATTGCATTGGGTATGAATGATTTCTGGTACCGGGCAGTTTTGGAGCGGAGCTGTCTGAGCCTCCTTGAGAAGGAGCTCCGCTGTTTGTCCAGAAGAGGGTGGAGAGGATGCTCTGGGTTGTCCACGATTGAAAGGAGTCTGTTCAGTGACCTCCTCTCCATCACTGCTTTAAAGGTTTCCTGTTTAGATGAAAATGAAAATGAAAGATGAAAATGTCAGACCCCTCCACCATACGTTTCCTTAGTGGGTCATTTTGAGCCACAGTCCAACAGATGTTGATACATTTTTGTAAAATGGACTCAAATTTATTTTGTTTTGCAAATGACTATCGTGAAGCTTTTGGCCAAAAACTAAATCCATGTTTCTTTTTATACATTTTCTTAAAAATTGGGGTCGGTTTTGATCGCAACAATACAGGGGTTCAAAAAATACTACATGTTTAACTTTGATAAATTGACTTTAAAATAAATGATTCATTATTGTATGCAGAATAGAAACACTGGGCTTGCTTTTATTTTAAGTCACAGTTCGCCACATGAGCATTTATTACCAATTGAAGTTTATAGTATTTATGTTTACTAACAGTTTTTCTCAGCAATGTTGAACTAAGCAAATCTTTGTTTTCTTTTTCATCTTGTAGGCGTGGATTTGGGCAACAAGAGGTATTTTTTTGGGCATGTTTTTTTGGTTTTGTTGATGTGTTTTCTGCTCCATTTTCTGATTCTTCCTTCATTTATTTCAATAAAGGCATGCATGTGTGTGTTCTGTTCTCAAATGTTTAGAGTCACTTTAAAAAAAGAAAATAGATGGACCACGGAACCACTAAAACGGTCTTCAAAGAGCATTCGTGATCTGTCATGTCTTTAGAAAGAGCGACTGTGGCCATTTACTGTTAAATACCAATATAATGTGCAGAAACCTCATAGGTGAAGCTCACAACTTCTTCTTCTTCTTCTTCTTTACGTTCTTGCTTTTCTCTCCCTATGACAGACACAACAGCTCCTCCGACCTTCTCTCCTGAGGCCGGAGGTATTCTGTCCCCCTTTCCTTCTCTGTTTGGGTTCACCTTTACCGTCTCAGCATGTCTCTTTTAATTGCATATATCTGGAAATGTGTTCATGTTCTTGTATTTTTGCAGGAATTATCAATGGAATCTGGCATTGACCCCGGACAGGAATATTACACACAGGATTATTACAACTATGATCATGGGTTAGTGCATTTTTGCATGTGTTTTCCTTTATATAGTTGGTTTTTGGTCATCCTTTTTACTGTTAACAACATAAAGAAAGAAATATACATATTCCAAGGAAACTGTGACCCCTACCCCCCCTTTACTTTTTTAATTGAATAAAGTTTGCCATCACAGATCCTAAGCTACATTCACACGGCTCTCAGCAACGGCCGTTCAAGTATTTCAATAAAGAAATACAAAAAAATGCAATTTATAGCTTAATACTCCTAATATATGTCTGCCATTATTATAAAAAAAGCCACAAGATCATGTTAAAAACACAAAAAACACAATTTCCATCATAGTGGGAACTGGGTTACAGTACAAACTGTGTTCAAATTCAAATTCTGTTCAAATTTGTTCAAATTCTCACATTTTGAGAAAAGTAGGGGTCCAAGGTCGTAATTTATGGTCGTAACATCGCTAATAGTGCTAAAAAAACTCTGTTGAATTGAAACAAATGGGTCATGTGACCTAAAAAGATTAATCAAAGGAGAAATACCAATATGTAGTAAGCTGAGGGGGAATTCTACATCCGAACTTTGATCTTTATCAATGACACACAAAAGTCTAGACCCTTCTTTGAGTCCCTGAATGTCACATCCAACAAACAAAAGCTGCTTTCACTCATGATTCTACCACCGTTGGCGTTTAAGAGGCCATTTCCAATAAAAATTCTATGAAAACACGCGTCTTCGAAAAACTCTGGCGTTCACGCCTTGCTACGCATATTTTTGAGACTGGTTTTGGCTCTACGTACAAAAAAACAGCCATTGAATGCATGTCGCAAGGTAACCCTTGTGCTATCTTAGGCACTTTAATGTTGGGAGTTGGGTCATCTAGACCCACTAGACAGTGCTCTGAAGCTTTTTTCTTCAATGATTTGTGATCTTCACTAATGTCCATGGATTACATGAAATCCTCTTCACCTTTATCATGTCATGGTAGGGACAACACGTCAATGTAAGGATCGGGTCATAGGAAAGCACGAGGGATAAACCAGGTTGAAATTGGACCAATTAGGGACTCCTATTGGTAGTGACATATATATGGCGTCCCTTTCAGTTCACGGAAGTTCCAATTGTTTAAACATTAAACATGGAGGAGAAATGAATTTTATGACACCAAGTGTTTTACATATCGGATTAGAGCCGTCAGAGTAAAAGCTTTGGCAAGATTTGCGCCGGTTTGCACCAAGCCTCTTCCAACTGCACGAGGCAGAGCGTGTGCTAGTATCAGCGACAGTCCAGTGTGAACACCGTATGCTAGACGTCCAAGACGCCGTTGTTGAACACACCCCCTCACATGCCCGGTGTGTACGTAGAACCATACGTGGACACTAAAACATGCTTCATTGCAGCCCTGCACCAATTTCAAGGAGGGATTCAATCCACTTTCTTGGTGTTGGCAGAAGTACCGACGCACAAGCTCATTCAATCAAAATGTGAACAGGACTTCACAAAACACCTGCCATCTGTTCAGTATTAGGATTTTCTTTTTTTTATCTTAAAACTTAGCTTTTGATATAGTTGAAGCTACACACACTGACACGACAAGCGCACGCACTCTCCAGCCTTAAACACTTCTGTCCGCTCACACACACCCTCCTGCTCGTTCTTTCACGCACACGCTTCACACGCGGAGCTAATTCTCCCTGCCGAGAATTTGCTGCAGCAGCTAATCAGGCAGCCAGCCACAGAGGCAGACAATAGACCAGATGCTGGAGGCTCTGAGCAATACCCGCAAACTCGTGTCAGAGTCTGCAAATCAGGCCAAATCCAATCTTTTCATTTGTCTCAGTGAATACAAGGTGCAGGTAGTCCGTGCTGCCAAAAGTTTTTTTTTTTTTTTTTAGAATTTAGAAAAAAATTCTTAAACATGAATTACTACAAAACTAAGCAGGGATTATATTGTTTTCTTCTACATAAAGGCGAATATTCATTATGCATAAACTGCTTTTTTTTCTTGAACAATCAGTCTCTTTAGTTTTAAATTTTTGAACTTTTTTTTCCACTTTGAGGTAATTTTCTCCTGGAAAAAACAATAATAAGAGTGTATTATTTGGATCTTTACATATTAAGGAATCTTTTTTTTGTGAATTACTAAAATATGAACAACTGTTTCTTGTGCTCAGTGTTAAAGTAAAAGTTCTCAAGAATTCCAGGACTAACCACTCGGAATTTGGGCTTCTTGTCGGCTTCTGACACAATTTAAAGGGCTGTGATGCAGACGTCCAACTGGAAAGGTTCATGAAAGAGCAGAGATTCTGCTGCTTCTTTGTGTGCGACAGGATTGTTGGGTTGTCACTGCCTCCTAATGGTGAGACAGAGCAAAAGAAATGTTTGAAATGAACCACAAAAGAACAAGTAAAGGAGGTCAAAATGAATGATTCTAAAAAGGCACATCAGAATTTGCATTCGGTTGTGCTTAAAGTCCCACTCCGATCATCTTTTGATCTATTTGCAAATTTGTTTGTGTTTTTTTAGCCGTTTTTAGCCAAAATCAAACTTTTTTTACGCCATAATTTCTGCATTGTTCATCAGAAATCCCCCTTTGAGTTGTAGGCGGTACTTTCAGCACAGAGCAACCCCCCCCCTCCTCCTCCCTGTTGCTGAGAGCTCTCTGTTTACACTCTCTCCTGCCAGCTTACCCACAACTTAACATTTCCAGTGCAACAAACAATATTGGAGCCATCCAGCTGCACAGTTGTGATATGGAGGTCATGATGAAAACCTTCTGAGCTTTTCCAGTGTAAGGACAAGAAAAATGACAATTAAAGGTCATAAAAAAACTGAAGAAATGAACAAAAGAACGTTTTTCGAATTTAAAAAAAGGACGTGCAATATGCCACACTTGACAGGTGTGAACCTTGAATTATCCTTCATCTCTTTATTTACACCTCACAATTTTGGGATCTAAATTAAAACATGAAATAAATTATCAAAGTTTTCTCCCAAAAACACTGAATCAGTCCAATTTAATTAACATGCACAAAAAGGATTTAACAACATTTGATTACATTTAGGTGGATTTTTTTTAAATCAATGTTCAACCAAATTTTCATAAAAAACCTTTTTGTCAATAAGAAGTTCTGAGGTTGTTATTTTTGTGAAATTGGAAGTTTTGTTTTTAAAAAAACGCAACAAATTGCTTTAAAGTCCCACTCCAATCATCTTTTGATCCTTTTTCAAAGTGTCCCAAATTTTAAATGATTATGTTGTTTCTACCCCCAAATTAAAAAAGACGTTGTTTTCTAGGACATAGTTTCTGCAGAGCGGCAGTATTTAATTAGAAACTTGCTGCAGAGAGCAACTGCGACCCACTTCCCGTCACCCATAGAGCTATCAGTTTACATCATGCTCCCCTGTTAGTTTACAGCCCCTCGCACCCCCAACCTAACATTTCCAGTGCAACAAAATGGTGAGCAACATTTGAGCAATGGATGCAATTTTAAGCCTAATTTTTGAATATATGTCCTCCATTAGAAAAATGCCACAAGAACATGTTAAAAAAACAAACAAACACCATTTTCATTGGAGTGGGTCTTTAACACTTCAAAATGTTGGAGTTTATTCCTCCGACTCTCCTCTCACCCATCTGTCGTCCCCGTGCCGCTTTCATTTCTTTATTACTTTGCCGCTTAATGTAAAAAAAAGGAGGGAGAGGGAGTAGTTATGTATAAAACAACTCTGAGCAACTTGGATGTAAAGGTCACCACAGACTGGGCTCCTTAAGTCACACTGAGACATATTGTTTTGAGGAAACCCCTTTTCTTTCCTGGCCCGTCCGAGCTGCGGGGTTGTGACAGACAGCAGCGTTCTTGGCTGGTGAATTTGGGCAGAGCTCCCGGCAACGGCCAACACAGACACACAAAGGAGGGAGGAGAATCGATTTCTGTGTTTTTCAGTAAACAGGAAGTCTCCCGGCAACAAAATGCCCCTTCTGTGTTTCAGGGCGCTTGTCTTTAGACGAGCCAATAGACGCTGCTTATCAGGGGGTTGAGCTGCATTGTTGCGCTGTGGGAGCCGCGTGGATAAGTGGCCGTGCAGTGAGAACTGCTCAGTTTGGGGGCGCCATTAGTTGAGGTGGAATCATTTCTCACTGACGGGTAAAAGAGAAGGTGCTGCTTGTTGCTCAGTTTCCTGCTTATGTGTGCAGGTATGAGCTTCCTCAGTACGGCAGTCGCAGGAAGCTGATCTCTCCATCCGGCCTCTACGACGAATACGGAGAAGTGGTCGTCGACGACGACGGCAGCTACTACTACAGCCCCCAGGAGTCCGATGGAGAGGTAAAACAGAGAAGCAGTAACACTATGTTTCTAAAATACCACAGTCTGGTTTCCAACTAGCAACAAAACCAATAATGTTGTGAAAAGTTACAGAAAAACTTGTAAATTCTTTGTATAGCTTTACATACGTCCATTTTCCGAAGCCGCTGAATCCCTTCTGGGGTTTGCAGGTTGCTGGAGCCTATCCCAGCAACCTGTTAAAGGAATATTTTCCTTACTCCACCGTTGAGCAACAGTGTAAACCCCTGCCACATTGTCAAAAGCTCACCCAAATTTGGACGCACAAGTATACCCGGTGAAAATGAATTTTGGGCCCAGTGAACGACTTCCCTCCAAAAGCTGATGACATCACAGCAAATGAAAATGTTAAAAAAATGATTAGAGAAAAATCTCTTGTGGGGCTCGAAAAAATATTTCAAAATCCTCAAATGAAACTTGAACAGACAAGTCGGGGAGTTTTTAGATTATTGTGGGATGGCCACAGGAGCTTACAGCGTAGCATGCATTTTGTGGCAAAGTGTAGGCGATTTTTACATTATCCCACAATATGGGTAAAGAAAGCGTTTTTACACAAAGTTTTCTTGACCTTTGACCTTGGGAAGAGGTAGCCATAAAAAAAGCTACTAATTACAACATCTCCTAGGGATTTGGATCTATCGCCTCTTAACTCCACGAGGATCATTGGGAGGCAACTTAGAGGAAAATTTGGGGGAATTAGTAGATTTGGAACAGCGTTGGCAAAAATGGCGTTCCCCTGTAGCTCGCACTTTTTTTTTTTTACAAGACTGATGTAAAAATGTAATAAGTGAATCCATAGCTCAAACTGAACAAAACAACATAACATACGATATGAACATATTAGGAATGTGGGCGTGGTTAAAAAAAAACCTCAGTTGCCATGGAAATCCAAAAGTTTCCTTTTCCCGATTCTTCTAGAAATGACCTACATCTGCTCGTCACCCCATGGCGACCAAAACACAAAATGGTTGCTATGGAGACAAAACCAATGGAAAAGCTGCTATTTTAAAAGTGTTTTTGCGTGAATTTGTAGCTCTGATCCGGGTGGCAGATGACAGGTGGAGAGTGAAGGACCTGAGGTAGTCCCTCAGCCGGTCAGGGTATAAAGGGGGCAACTGGGGCGAGGGGGGGGGGCTCCTTCCTGCCTTAAGCTCTCAGCAAACACATACAAAAAACAAAACAGATGATTTACAAAAACACCGGACACGATGACAGCCGAGACTTTGAAGAATAAATGAGATCAAAAGTAGAGTTTTAAAACTTCATTATTAGAAGTTTTAAAAACTCACTCAATACAGTAAATAAATGGAAAAAAAAGATTATTTTCTAAAATAAAAAGTAAAAATAACACCCCACTTGAAAGGTACAAAGTTGATGAATGATTCTGCAACTGTTTCTTTACACACCTTCTTAAATATTATTTATATTTTCATATCAAATTTCTAAAGCAGCAGGTTTTCCCTGCAAAATAATAAATCCGTTCGATTTAAATTCACGGAGAAATTGATTTTTAAAGTTCAATCTAACATTTTTCATAAAAGCTGTTTTATGCCAGTGGTTTAAATTGAGCAGTCAATAAGAAGTTCTTCCATTAAAAAAAAATTAAATAGCATTTTTGCTTCAAAATACAGCAAATAACTTTGACAGAGAACGACCCCAATCTATACAAACACATTTTCTTTTTCAAGTTTCAAGTTGGTTAAGGTCAAATTTATTCATAAACAAACTACAATTCTTTTTGGAGTAAAGTTCAGAAAAATGAAACAATTGAATGGAATTGGGTGAGGACCTTTAATCTGATGGTGCCCTCGACCCGATTCAGAGAGAAGACCGTTCTTCCAGATTGAAAGTCCTGCAGGAAAACATGATTCGATCTAAAGACTAAATAGAAAACCTGACCCCTACTCTGTCAAAGTTTGATGAGCTGATTTGAACTCAAACTTCGTGGGTAAAATCCTCAGAGGATTCTGTAAACGCAAAGCTGCTTCAAATAACGCTGCTGACTTACTATTTCAACTATAAACTTTTTATGTGTTGTCGTGACAACAGGTGAAGAGACAGTTTGGTGAAGACAGATTAGCCCTGCACTCCTGGCACGCCGAGGCCGCTCCTCCCCCAGTTTCTGCTCCCGCGAACACCGCAGGGGCCCCGGCAGCCGAGGGCGACGCCAGCCAGACAAAAACGAGTAGACCTAGAGGCTTAAGTGCAGCAGGGAGGCTGAAGGCGGTGATGAGGGCGCCTGCGCTCCTGTCCGCTGTGGGTAAAATGGCCGCACGGCCTCCATGGAGGAAAGCCAGAGTGGGACCCGCCAAAGAGGAGGAGCGCCGAGCAGGAGGAGAAGGTTACGAGTTCAGAGAACAAGAGACAAATACAAATTTGGGTGGAGAAAGGAGAGGAAGAGAAGGGGAAGCATGGGGGAGAGGTGTAAGGGGAGGTGAGGTGAGAAATGCAGCCAAGGAGGGAAGAGACTTCCCACCGGAGTACAGGGGGGCGCTCCCCGGCTCGCTGTCCCCTTCCCAGGTATTCAGCCCGGACGGCACCATGGTCATCGATGGGAGTTATTTCCAAACATCCCCCCGACCCCCACCCCTTAAAGATAAACCGAAAAACCACATCAGTCTGGTCTCTTTGGCCCGGAGACTCCAAGGCCCCTCCCGGGTGATGGACGACCCCTGGAGCCCCGGCATCCACCCAAACAGCGGGCGGATGCACAGCTCCATCGGGGACATGAGTGTTTCTGCTTCCGTTTCCGCCCAAGGAGACGCAGGAAGGAGGTGGAGCGAAGAAACGGAGAACAGTGACAGTGCATCGGAGACGGAGAACGGGAGCGGAGCGTCTCCGTCGGACTTCTCCGACAGGAGCAGCGCCGTTTCATCACTCACAGCTGACACCGAAGCCTACGAGTCCGACCTGGACCAGGAGGACGAAGACGGATCTAGATCTAGAACGTATCCGGGTTCTACGGCTGAAGACGACAGCGAGGAGGACTTGGAGGAGTCCTCGGACAGCAGGTGGATCCGATCAACCGGCAAAAACCCCTCTGAAGATTTATCCCCCATCGTGGAGGACACCGAGGAGGACGAAGGGAGCAGCAGCCAGACCGAAGCAACACATCAAGACGATGAGAAAGAGGGGGAGCCGGGAAACGAGTGTGCTGATTGAACCGCTGATGAGCCTTTAGCCCCCTCCTGAGATTAGAATCTTTGCCACTAAGTAAGAGCTTTGTGGGAATGTCTGGATTGGTTGTGGAGTCATTACCTGAGTGGAATCTATTACTGTAATCTGCCTCCTCTCTGCCCTGTTTGCAGTGATTTACACACTGGAGTTTTAAAATGCTGTCAAGTCCTCTGCTCCTCTCTTCCCTTATCTACTTTCATTCCGTTTTATTTGCTTGCATCTTCAATCCCCTTTTTCTAATCAGTCTTCTCCTTCTTGTCTTGGGCAAACTCCTTGGATTTGACTTTTGGGAGTCTCGTTATCGGCCGGTTTGGGCTCAAACATGGTTATCCGCCAACTGAAAGTTTGCTCAAGTCAACATTCCTGAACGTATCTACACAGTTTCATTGCAGACAGCAGGCGTGTCTCCTCTGCCGTGAAGGTTAAGCAAGAAACTCTCAAGGTGGATCCATGTTGATCATCTCTAGTGTGTAAACAGCTCCTTTACTTTCGCTTAGTCTCCATTCCACTAAACAAATATCCAGTAAAGTGAAAAAAAGCCTCATTAGTTGCACTCGAGCTCACAAAGTGTTTTTAGGCGATCCAAACATCCAGTTTCGTGACCTTTGCTGCGTGACGGTTTCACCTTGTAGCTGTCAGAAACCATCAGGAAAGGTCAGCGAGGCGCCACTTACACAAGCGGCGATCAAAGGTTTCTGTTCCCATCATTAAGATTCCTCTGACTTTGAATTAAAGATGAGGAAAGATGTAGAAAAGATAATGATAAAATGAGCTGTTGCTAAAAATCGGAAGCTACGTTCACACCGACCACAGTAACGAAGTCTACGCAAGTTTTTTAAAAATGCGTACTCAATGAGAATAAAAACAGGTGCAACTTTGACCAATCAGGGACTCAGATTTTGGTAGTGATGCCAACCACTTAAAAATTGATCATGGAAGAGAAATGACTCATTGCGTTTTGCATCCGGAATTCTACGAACCAAGTCCTTCAAATATCGGAAAAGAGCAGTCAAAGTAAAGCCCGGAACAAGATTCAGGAGATTTGCACCAAACCTCTTCCAACTGTAATTTTATGCGCTAGTACCAGTGTGAAACCCATATGCTATCTGTGCGTCACACGGCCGATGTGAACGACGAAGCATTAGAGTTCTTGACAGATTTCGGGTTCTAAGACAACTGTTTGCCTTTGCTCGGATCTTTGTTCATCCACGTCTGATTTCGTTTTGGTCCAATTTTTTCTCGAAATTGCCAACATTAATTGTTATTCTATGTCTTAACATTATCCTACATATGAAAATACAAATTATGATGGACCCGCCACCATGCTATACAGCTAGACCCCTCTCTTCTTTATACCTAAATGCTAGTCCAGACGATTTATTGATTAAAGTTGCCTAAATATTTCATTATTTATACATAAATAATCATTTTCTGCTTTTTGGAGATCAGTTCATCGAATTGGTATTTATTCGTTGGGTATTTGGGTTAAATAGTTGCAGTTTTCAAAGTCTTCACACTGCCGTGAAAAAAAATCAATCATCTGCAATGAAACCTATCAGCTTCAAACCCCGCTCTACTTTTTTACTTGTTCTACTGTCTAAGGTTGCTCTTTCTTTGATTGTAAAGGTTAACCCTTTAACAGCAGAGCTGTCGACATCTGATTAAGACACTTTTTGACACAATCAACACTAAAAACACTTCACGATATATCAACGCAAAGCCGCTTTTCTCCGCTTCAGAATCTGCTGGAATTCTGTTAGTGTGGTCGGTTAAAGAGTTACGGTACTTGAAAGAATGTAAATACTTGAGCTAAAGTTCTGGAGTTAAAGGGTTAATCTTGGCTAAAGAACGTCGGTGAAACCCTTGAAGATTTAATCCCAGGTGCTTTGTGTGTTTCCCCAGCACGGGAGTAGAAAACGCCGGATCAAGTTGGTGCTCGATCGAGAGTACGAGACCAGCTCCACCGGTGACGAGAGCCTTCCGGAAAGCCAACGCGGCCGCGCCCCCGCCGCCCACAACAGCCACGTTAACGGCAGCATCTATGTGTCTCAGAACGGCTCCATCATCCGCACCAGGCGGTCTGCGAACGCCACCGACCCCACCGCCAACAACCTGAAACCCAGCTCCCCGGTCTTCAGTTCACGCCTGACCAAGCACTTTAAAAAACTCGACAAGATGGCCGCCACCCTGGAGGAGAGGGTCCCCTTGAACAGCCTAGACCCCGCCGCAGAGAGGGGCGGCCGCATCCTGCGCACTTTCCAAAGCTCAAGGAGGGCCAACTCCACAGTGGCGTCCTGCTCCCACAACGACGACATTAAAGCAGTGAATGTGTTGAACACTCGACAATCCAGCGCCTCTTCGGGGTCAACCAGCAACACGGGCCCCGAAAGCGGGGCAAACAAATTGGAGACGCTCAGATCGGCGCAGGGGCATGCAGAGGAGGTCACGGGAGGCAGAGGGGAGGAGAACAAAGACGAGAGTGAGACGAAGGCGAACAGCGACGGCGATGGCGGCGTCAGAGTGGAGCCGCTCGAGTGCCCGAGTGACAGAACGCAGTCAGACGAGGAAGAGTTATGGATGGGCCCCTGGAACAGCCTTCATATACCCATGACCAAACTCTGACTGAACCTTCACACCACCGTGCTCGGCCCCCATCCACAAATGTCTGCACATTAGTTCTGTTAATCATCTGTAAGTAAAGCTGATGCTTCAGTTAACGCTCATTTATTCACTAGCTAGCACAGACATTTCAGCAAAAAAACAAAACAAAAGTCTCACAAATGCAGACAGAGTGAGTATCCCACATACGTTTTGTATTGTCTCCCTTCTGCATCCCAGCATCTTCTGTTAACTGGACCTAGAACGGGACGACGTTTGCACTTTTGCAAAGGAAGTGAAACTCTTTGTGGCCCTTTAAGAAGTCGCCGTGGGAACGAGCTCATGTTTTTTTTCATGAACACTTCTTTCATCGGAAAACCAAGTCCTGTACTTGTTCACTCTTTGGCCTTTTTATTCTTGTCAAGCCGCTTGGCAGACTGAATCCAAATAAAGAGTCATTTTTGAAAAGGGTAACTTTGGAGGGATTTTATTGCAAATACGTAAAGCAAAAATCCTCCATTTATACTGTGTAAAAATAAATATTTCCTGAACAATTTTAATTATGGGACCATTAAAAAAATACGAATGCTTAAATATCCTAATATTTTATATTTACAAAAACTGTTTGAGAGAAGATTTCGGGCAGCGATAACGAATAACGCTGTTTTCTTTTGTCCTAATAACCATCAACCAATGAACACTAGCTCCGCCCTAACTGGTTTATTCCTTTCTTTATTGATCTACAACCAATAATGGAACTGTTTGGTCCAGCTTAATGGGTCCATTTTATAATGGAAACGTTCAAAATACCCGAGTGGACCGTACCACTCAGTGGAAACGAGAGAACTGGACCGAGTCGGTGTGACGTCAGCCATAGAGAAGGACTTGCTTCTGGCACAGAGAAAAAAGAAGTGCCATTTTTTTGTGATACGTAAACCTGAGCCTTTGTTTCTACGGCAGATTCGTGGACAAAGCACATTCAAGTGACCTCTTCCAAAGAAAAGTCTATGTGAACGCCCATATATGTGCTTTTTTGGCTTTTGCGTTCAAAACGACATATGGGTAGCGTCTCTTTAAATTTCACGATGCCAACCGTTTGAAAAAAGTGATCATGCAGTTGTGCCCAGATGGAATTATACGACAAGTCTTTTATATCGGAATAGAGCTGTGAAAGGAACAGCCTGGAGCGAGATCCCTTCCAATGGCAAGGACACGCGCGAGCATCGGGTAACAGCTTTTCAGTGTAAACTCTGAATGCGCATCATGTGCCTGGAGCGTATGCAGATTTAGACGACCACGCCCCTACAACTTGAAAGATTCTACTGATCAAACACACTTCATGGAGGCACCTCATTGGTCAGTTTATAACTTGAAAAACGTTTTCTAATTATTATGAAAAAGAAAGTAGGATGAGCAAAAATAGTTATTCTGACCAATAGAATGACTGTTTATTCCTCAATAGAAGTCTATTGGATTTTGGCTTCTTGGAGTTAGCGGGTACTTCCTGTTTGGAATGGGAGGGGGAGGGGCCACTCAGTCCAGTTCTAAAATACAAACAAAAGTTAAAACAAGCTAAAGTTTAAAAACGTAAAGATTTGCTCCCCCTTGATGCCTTTAAAAGAGTTCAAAGGTGGTTCTTGTTTGGTCTGATGGACATCTGCATCAAACTGATTGAGATCGGAGGGAAGATTTCCTTTTCATTTCCCTGAAGTTCTCCCAAAAGGTAGGCCAACGTTTTGCAGTTGGGAACACATCGCAGTGAATTGTTTCATCTGAAGTCTTGCAGAGGACGGATCATTAACCGGCAGAACTGCAGCGATTGGAAACTGGTCATTTAATTTGACGACTGCATAATTTTGCATTAAAGGACTCGTCAGAGTGCTGCACTGGCGGAGAAATCTGAAAGCTAGTTCTTCTTATCAAACAGAATTAGTGGACTGAATAATATTTGAAATCATTTTTCAAAAGGCCAGGCACGTCTCGGCAGCTGTTATTGATTCAATCAAACGAGCTTAATGTGCGTCCGATTCCTGTTCCCACAACTCTTTCTTGGGAAAAAAAGAAAAAGGCAGAGGAAGCGAGACTCATTAGAAGACAGCAGCAAACATCTGATTAGAGGCTGGAATAATATTAGAAAAGTCAGGTTACAACCTCAGTACTGAGCTAAGAAACTCTTGAAATACGTTACATAATATGATAACAGAAGTAATGTTTTAAGCCTTGTGCTATCTTGTGGGGTCCAGATGACCCCCACTCCCAACGTTAACGTGCCTCCAAGGCAAAAATAATTCTTAATGAGAAATAATTAAAACAATAAATAATATAATATTAATAAGCGGCATTATTCATTTAAGACTTTGAAAACTTTAAATTAAACAATTGGTGACAGTTTTACTTCAAGAAAATGAAGGTAAAAGTTGATGTTATCAAAGAAAGAAGATATAAAAAAGTGAACCTCTTTTTGGTTTTTAAATTAAAAGATCTTTTTTTAGCTCAAAATCTTACTTTCAGTGAATTTTTGCGATGTGATGACAGCAGTAAAGGTTTTGATGTTTTTTTTAAAAGTTGTGTCAGATGATGACGCCACCGGGAACCTTAAAAAAAAGAAAAAGTAAAATCACAGCAGATTAGCCCTTGTGCTATCTTAGATGGCCCCACCCTTACATTGAGGTGTTCTCCCTACCATGACAAAGGTGGATAAAGGTGGAAAGATTTCATGTAATCCATGGACACCAGTGAAGATCACAAATCATTGAAGAAAAAAGGTTCAGAGCACTGTCTAGTGGGTCTAGATGACCCAACTCCCAATGTTAAAGTCCCTAGGATAGTACAAGGGTTACGGAATCAATGCAGTTCAGTCCCAGTAAGACATTTTCATTGCTACCGTACTTGTGGAACACAACGGTGGGAATAGGATGTTTGTCAACATGTCCATCGCTGTAAACAATCCATTTCGGTCAAATATTGAGAGAGGATTTAAGGGAAGATTCAAGCAGAAATGGACGATCAAACATGAAAGATCCCTGTTTACATGATAGCAAACAGCCTGTGATCCGCAGCCTCATCACATTTTTTCTTTTAGTTTTTTTTAGTTTATTGGGATCCTGCTTTACAACAAATCCACCAGTTTTCATCCATTTCTTCAAATTCAAGTAAATAGACAGATGTTCACTCAATAGACACAGAAGGAAGAATACAAACTCGACTCCTACTCAGTAGATACAATAGAATAATTCCAATAAATGTAAGAAAAAAAATCACTATGATTTAGTACACATGAAAACAAGTACTATTCATGAGTGTTAACAAACATTGAAATATCTAAATGAGTTAAAGGAACTTTACAGAAAAATGCCAACCAGGGCTTCACATTCAAATAAATAGTCTTGTCCGGCAGTCAGTAAGGTTACATTCAGAATGAGGTCTGTAGAGGAGAAGTGTTGATGAAGCCGATGGCAACAGATTTACAGTTAACCACCGACGGTCCCTTCCTGCTGCGCCGCTTTCACGCCTAGAAGAGGCCAAATCGACCAGCCAAGGTGAGGGAGGACGTTATCTCCTGGACGTTTTTTTTTTTTTTGATCTTCGATTCTAATCCATAATATTGCCAGAAGGCTGACGGGATAAAAGGATTACAGCTTCATTATCGCTGACATAAAGTTGTGGTTTCTGGGATCAGTGTCTCATTTAGCTTAATTAGCGTGAGCCTCGGGGATCAGATCGCCCCCGCCCGCCTTGCCCACCTGCTGACAAAGAGTCCGAACTGAAACGGTACTTCGGGGGCGAGAATCCGAGCAGACAACAGCTGTCAGGCCGGAACGTTCGCTGAAGACAGACGGGAAGAAGTTTGTGAAATGTGGCCTTAAATCAGACTGGAATGTGGATCCATCATGCCTAATGAAGGGACTCTCCTGCTAAAACATCTCAAACACCAGCATTTCACTCAAATCTCCTCCTTCAAAAGTATTCAACTGCTGTTAGATCAGCTGGATTCACAGGAAAAAGTAGGAAAGGACTAACACAAAACGGCAAAAGCAAGAAAGTAAAATCCAAGATCTAAGAACTACATTCAGTTAAAAAAAAATAAAATAAACAGAACAGGAAATCCAGGGACAATAAATTCAAGTGAAATGCTGAAGATTTCTGTCTGTCAGTTTCCTTTTTTTTAAGGCTCACAAATATAAACAATAAACAGCCACTAACTGGTTTAGTTTTTGATTAACTGGTGGGGCTGAAGTGGAAAAAGAAAGAAAGAAAAAACAACAACATAGGATGTAAGAAAGAAGAGTTGAACAAATAAAATGTGCAAAAATGCTTTCAGGAGAAAATCCGTCTGTTTTTGCTCCAAAGCTGTCGAAGCTGAATCCATCCCTGCTGCCTTCAAATCTGTGGGAAAGATCAGTTTTTTGTTGTCAGGTTTTTCTGAATATCCACAACCTTTGGACCAGCTCCGTGGCCTTGTGGTAGAGTGTCCGCCCTGAGACTGGAGGGTTGGGAGTTCAAATCCACCAAACTAAAGACTTAATGAGTTTTATAGGCTGGAGGCGCTATGCTAGCCTGTTGCATATGTGAAGTTGGACGCCGTGTCGGATGGGTCGAGATGCCGGCTCAATGCTGTGCTACAATGTTTTCTAGCAGGACCACAACTCTTTTCATGTTTTTGGAGGATGACCACGTTGAATTGAAGCATATTACTGAACCGGGTCGTTTCCCCCGCAGCGACCGGCTTCGGTTCCACAAGCCCCGCCCGCCACCTGCTTTACAGTGACCTTACCACGCCAAGTGTTCACTGCGCCCTCTTTCCTGTCCACTCTGACCGCGTCGGGTTAGCGGTCTGCGGTCTTTTAGACCGAAGAATCTAAAAGTTTGTGTAAATCTGTGTGTAGATTTGAATAAAATCACATCTATCTATCTATCTATCTATCTATCTATCTATCTATCTATCTATCTATCTATCTATCTATCTATCTATCTATCTATCTATCTATCTATCTATCTATCTATCTATCTATCTATCTATCTATCTATCTATCTATCTATCTATCTATCTATCTATCTATCTATCAGGTATGCATGGCGCTTCCTATATAATGATGTATTTCTTTAAGTTTGAAATGTCGTGCATCTGTTGGACGCGATCTGGGTCTTAATTTTGAAACGATCAGAGTATTTTATGGTAATTTTCCTGCATCTGCTAAGCCGTGTTTCATTGTTTATCACCCTTTCCAATATGGCGTCGCTCTTCACGTATCTTAGACTATAGTAACAGGCTAGCATGGCGTCTCTAGCCTATAATAACTCTTTGGTTAAACCACCACATGGTTCCCAGGCGTGGTTCACTGCTCCCGTTGGGGATGGGTCACACTAACTTTGATTGATTCTATGAGAGCTTTCAGAAACTTGGAAGAAAACAAGCAGACGATCCTTTAAGAGAAGACGACCAAAGGTTTGAGGCAGCTTTCCAACACTCAAAACGAAGATCACCTCCTTCAAGACGGAGACGGGCGGGCGCCTTTCCGTTTCCGTCACTTCCCTCGGACGCTGGCGCTCTTTGAGAGCTCTCCTTCCAGTCCTGTGAAACTGGACCCGCAAACAGAAAAAGAACCAAACAAGCCAGCTTGTCATGACGGCCTTTATCGCCCTCTCATCCTTCATTTGTCCTCAACTTTCTTTTCTAGACGTTTCCCGACTCTTTATGGTTTCCCATCATCATCGCCAAAGTACAAGTCCAATCGGATTTAAAAAGAAAACTCTAAATCTGCCTTTAAAAAGCAGCTATCTAACAGAAGAAATGTGGATTTTACAATGTTAGCTTTGACATGACTGAAGAGGAGCTAAAACGGGGTCATCTCAGGCTAACTCGCCTCCTCCTCGGGGAAACAGGATTTTTGTCTTTTAGAGAAACGCTTTAGTGCTTTTTAACATCCCTGATAATAAGAAGAAAAACAGCTGCCCCTGATTCTCTAGACCCTCCGGAAACAATATTTACATCACTATTTCATCTAAGAAGAGAGGCGGATTCATCGCGCAAAGTGCGGCCCTGTACCCCACTGGAGACTCTTTAATAGCGATCAGTGCAAGTTCCTGCTCCGCCACGTCATTTGTGGATCTTCCAGTTCCTGAGGAGGTGAAGCTTCCAGCCGAGGGGAGTCAGAGAGGAGGTGCAGAGGGGGTCCGATTGGGGTTGCTCTCTGAAGTAGGAGGAAGAGGAGGAGGCCCTCAGGAAGCTTTCGATCCCCAGCTTGCCCTCGGTCAGCCACGCCTTCAGATCTACGGCTGCAGACAGACAACCTGCAGGGGAGACAACAGACGAGTTAACAACAAACAGACAAAGGAAAAGCACTGATTCAGGTTATTTAAAAATGACTTTTTCTTCACATTTGTTCCTCCAACTTTATTAAAGCTACGATCGCCTTCAAACACGCTCCGTTAATAGTCTCACCCCGATCATCCTTACATCGGTTTTCAAAGCGTTCCCAGTGGTCTTTCAACGAAGATTATGCGGTTTTTAGACAAAATTTAAGAAAACAGCGTTGTTTTCTTTACCTCCCCCCTTCCCATTGTCCATAACTGAGAGCTCTCTGTTTTACTCTCGCATACAGCCCCTCCCAACTCCAACCTAGCATTACCGGTGCAGAAGAATGGCGCACAATAGTGAAGCTATCCAGCCGCACAGTTTTGAGCCAAATGCCAAACGAGGCCCAGACGAGGAAAACAAAGATGTATACGGATCTATGGATCTATGGATCTATGCGTCTACAAGTGGATGCATCAGAAAGGAGCAGAGTGGGAGAGAGGGAGGGAGAGAGAAAAAGAGAGAGAGAGACACACACACACACAGATGCTACAAGAACACGGTAAAAACATTTTTCATCAGAGTGGGTCTTTTATGTCACTTCAGATAACATTAGGTTGGCTTCGTTTATCTTCAATTATGGGATTATTTTTTGGTTGACCAGACATTTGCTGAAACAGGAAACACTTAAAAACTGGTTTCTTCTTCAGACTTTGATGAGACATGCAGGAATGAAACAGAAAATTTTCATTATGCACAAACACAGACCAAAACAGACCAACTCAGGTTTCTAAACTTTGTTTTAAAGACCCACTCCAGTAAAAATCAGGACTTGGGTGTTTTTAACATGTTTTTGTGGCATTTGTCTGATGATGCAGGACAGTTCATGAATTAAGAGTTCTGCGCCGACGGTACCGCCCAGAACTCAAGAGGAGAATTTCTAATGAACTGCTCTCTCTCTGCAGAAAACGACATAGTCATAATTAAAAGACCGCCGGGAACGCATTTAGATTACCGTAGATCAAAAGATGATTGGAGTGAGACTTTAAAGTCAAACGCACAGAATCTGCGAGTTTTCTTTAACTGGACTGGATTCTGACAAGTTTGTCCTGCAGTGTTAGAGGTTAGAGAGCACATACGCTACCTCTGATGCTGTTCCATGCACAGACAGCAGGCAGAGTGTGAGCCTCACTCCTGGAGCTCGGTCAGAGCCACACAGCATGCAGCTCGCTCCTCCTTACTCTGGCCGGGGCCGTCCACGCCCACGCCTGTCGTCATGCTGCGGCTGCGGCTGGTCAGCTTCTTCAGCTCGCTGGCGAAGGAAATGACTTTCTTTTTGTCTTCCCGCACCACCTGGAAGCAGACAGGGTGGAGTTTTCTAAAAGTAAAAGCTCAGAAAGGAGCCGGGGGGGGGTGTCTGTGGGTATTAATGAAGCAGCACTCACATTCAGGCAGGAAAGCGGGACATTAAAGTGCTTTTATTCACAGGATTTTGCAGCAATGGCTCTCAAAAGCAGAGAGGATGATCAAAACATTAAAAAAACAACAACATTTCCAGTCTTTAAATACAATAGGCACACAAAAAAAGCACATGCGGGGTCGACAAAACAGATGTTAAAACAAAGAGTGATGAAGCAGCTGTTACAATAACACAGAAGATGGTTTAAAGCATCATTTTGACTCACAGACAAACCAAAACAAAGATAGCTGAACTAAAAGGAGCGGGAAAATATGACTCAGGTGTCAGCTGCGGAGCTACCTGATCCTTGAGTTTCAGAATGAACTTCCCCGCGCCCCGCCAGCGGCTCTGAGCCTGGAAGACGCATTCGTGGTCCAGCAGGACCCGCTGGAGGGGCTTGGTGGCCGACGACTTCTTTGAGGCGGAGTCCTTGGTCACTTCCTCCACCAACACGTACTCGCTGGGGTTTGAGTTGGACAGCGAATACTTTGCCTTGGACAGCGTCTGTTCAAAAACAAAAGGATTAACGCACTGGTTCCAGTTTTGGGGGAAATCCACATTCTTTCTTTAGTGGGAGGTACCTGCTGTATGATGTCCTGCGCCGTGCTGTACCGCGGGGCCTTGATCACAGTGTGAGGTTGCTCTGGTGAAACTTCGTGGACCTGAACGAAGAACATATCCTCCTCTCCTGCTGCTCCGTCCTTTGATCCCGCTGTTGTCTCCTCCTCCGTCTCCAGCTCCGTGTTTTTCTCATTCAAGTTCTGTAAAAAAACAGCCCAAAAGTCAAATGAGAACTTTGGCATTTCCGCCACAAGAGGGAGCCAGACTCTACATGACAGAACTTTGCTTGAACTTCTTCTTTCAGCACCTCCTCCTTTGTTTTGAGGCAGATCCTCCCCACGTAGCCCTCCTCCATGTCCCAGCTGCTGACCAGCCTGACCACCTCCTCCTCAGGTGCTAGAAATCGATACTGAGCACAGCGCTTCACCTCACTGCGCTCCTTCAACAGGGGAACCTTCTCCTCACACAAGATGTGCGCTGATGGGTTTCCTGTCGTCGCCACAACCTGCAGATGCACAGAAGAGAGCTTAACAACAACACAGCAAACTACAGCTCTATAGAAATAAACCCTTACTGACCGTGTCCAGCAGCTGTTTAGCTGTAGTCTGATCTGTGATGCAGAAAACCGCGAAGGGCTCCGGACCTGGAGCTCCGTGAACGGTGACCTTGTGCTGCTGGGACAGGTGTCTCTCCTCAGAGCTGAAAAGCTGCGTAACAAACAGACGGCAGCAGGTATTAAAGCGTCCTGACATGCCATTTCTGCAGCGGCAGTCAAAGTCCGACTGCAGCAGAATGCTCTGCTGCTGACGGTGCCGGCAGCAGTTCTTTGAACGTTTGCGGATCAGTCGGTCCCGGTTTGAAATTTTAATGAGTGTGTGTCATTAAAGGAGGCTTTGAAGATTTCCAAGTGCACTTAACAGCAGAACCCTTGTTTGAACTACTAAATCTTACCAAAGATGAGGGAGTTGCGCCCCCTATAGGGCCTTCGTCAGTCCTGCGGCTGTAGATAAAAAGGCTGGACACTTCTAGGGATTCGTTGTGTTGCGTCCTCAGCTGAACGTGCCTGTATCCTGGAATAAACGACAACATAGCTTCACTCTAGATCATCCCAGGAGTTCTGTCCAAAAGGTTCTGAATCCCACCTGGTTTCAGGGCCGTCAGTGGCAGAGTCCTCTGAGCTGTGGTCTGAGAGCTGTTGTTCTCCACCACGGCGAATCGCAGGAAGCACAGCTCCTCGAAATGCACGGCGAAGTGGAACTGCTCGCTCCACATGGGGTTGAGGGTGTTGCGGTGGATGGGTTTGGTGCGGAAATGGTGGCTGTCGACAGGCATCCCCAAAACGTCCACCTCGATGCAGGGGCTGCCCGAGCTGTTGCCTGGACACACGTTCTGACCGGAAACCACCTGCAGGAAAAAAGAGCAATACGAGAAAATGTAAATATGGAAAATATATATATAATTTATTATTATATTATTATTTTAAATACTAATATTGATATATCTTATATTGTTTTAATATTGTTTTATATTATAATTTTTATTTTCATAACCCAGTGTTTCCTCTTGGGGATCCATTGTTCTGGGGCACTACCAGCTCCGTCAGTAGGGGGCGCTGTTGTTGCGGTGCTCGTTCTCATTGGGCCTGCTGGGCCTGCTCTTTTGGCTAATAGCTGTAGCTGTAGGCGGGCGCTGTGGTAATGACCCCCACGGTCAAGCTGGGCCTTGGAATAAATGGACCCCCATGACATCGTTTCCTCCCAGCAGCACCAAGCCTTTAAGCTGCAGTTCTCTGTTTCTGTTCAGGGTTCTACTGGGTGGGTGGAAGGGAGGAATCTGGTGAGGGAGGGGTCCCATCTGTGTGTGATTGTCCTGTGTTTTCCGTTTTAAATAATTTTCATATTTTATGACTATTTTATCTTCTTTTATGTTAAGCGCTTTGTGTTTTTAACCAAAATGAAAGGCGCTTTATAAATCACTAAAGTTTGAAGTTTGAAAAGTCAGTATCCTTTGACCGCTTACAATCCTCTGACAATCAAAGACTCAGTTTTGCTCTAAAGCTGCGTTCACATCAAATGTCATTTGCGTGGCAGTGAATGTACAGACGCACTGAGACGTCCTACGGCGTGTTTAGAGCATCAGGTGGTCTGGCGGCAGTGCGCTACAGGCGTCACATCACGATATTTCCAGAAATTCAGACAGAATAATTCACGCTGAAAACTCAGCTTTGGCTTGTGACGTGTTGATGATGTAATCAGCAGGTGGAGTCCAAAACCAACATGGAGGAGAATCTCCTTAACTTTATGATATTTTTCTTCTATTATTCTTAACCCTTGTGCTATCCTAGGCACTTTAACATTGGGAGTTGGGTCATCTAGACACCAGTGATCTTCACTGGTGTCCATGGATTACATGAAATCTTTCCACCTTTATCCACCTTTGTCATGGTAGGAATAAGACGTCAATGTAAGGGTGGGGTCATCTGGACCCCATAGGATAGCACAAGGGTGTTTCCCTCCTCTGATTACCACGGGACAGCAAGTCATCTAACTGGATCCCAGAGATGGAGGTACAGCTGAAAGCTGCCGTCATTCAGACACAGATGGTAAACCTCTCCGTACTGGGAGAGTCTCCTAATGACCTCATGAACCCACAGATGGAGGCCCAAATTTGCCGCGTTAAACTCACGGTGAGGGAGTAGCTGGCGGGACTCATGTTCTCCGTGTCTCTTTCCATCGGACAGAACTGCTGATAAAGTGGACAGGTCCGGTCCCACAGCACGGCCGGCTTCAGAACGTATCCACAGCCGCCGTTGAGCTCGAACAAGGCTGTGTTCAGCTGCATGGACAGGTCTGAGGAAAAACAGAAAAGAGCGTTGTGAGGAAAAGCCGCCAGTCTGGAGAATCTGCATTCTAATGTCAGAGGAAGAAAGATGTTTTAGGGAGGAGGGGGGAAGACATGAGACATGAGAAAGAGAGTGTTGGGGAGATAAACCGAGGCAGAGGAGATGGGAGAGATGGAGGAGTTCCAGGATTTTTAATGAACTTGGACTTTTACAGGAGAAAAGAAAAGGATAGTTCATCAAAGTCCAGACGGACAACACAGAATCTCAGCAAAGAGGGGGGGGGCTTTTGTAGAAAAATGGGAATAAACAATGATGTCAGGCTAAACAGATAGATATTAAAGTGATTTCATTTTTATTATTCAACTTCTGACTCTACCCCTCCAACCATTTTCTAAACTCCCTAAATTCTTCCAGTGATATGGAAAAGCCCTCAATACTGCTTCCTGTTCTACAAAATAAAAGCGCACTTGTTTTTGCCTCAGTAATTGTACATGCCAGACAACAAAATGATCAAGTTTGTTCAAATTAAACGTATAATGTGGGGTGTAGGGGGCATTTTGTGTATTTAATTTGATCTTAAAGCACTTTGTGTTACAGAAAAAGTGTTTTACAAAATAAAGTTTGATTTGATTTGAAAGTAAAATAAGTTTTGTCTTAAATCTGTATCTTCTTTGATCTGTCTCCATAAAGCCTTTTCTTTATGATGTATAACATGTTCTGCTAAAAGTTTATGTCTTTATTATTATTATTTATTATTTTTTTTTTTTTTTTATACATTTCTGCAAATCCAAAAGTATGCCCCCCCCACCCCCCCCACACAGGCGGCGCTCACCATCAGTCTGGTAGTTGAGAGCCACCAGCTGGATTCCATGCAGCCAGAACTGCAGAGGGTTGGGGTTGGTGGAGTCGATCCTGGTGGCCGCCGGATACGTGCGGAGCAGCTGGCAGGCCGTGTGCTGGATGAGCTTCTGGGAGTAGCGCCGGCACAGGCGCTTGGCGGCGTTCTCGTTGACAGACGATATGTGGTAGCACTTCGGAGTCCGGATGATGGCGCTGAGCGACGTGGGGGGGTTGAGGACCGGAGACGTCTGCTGCTCCTCCCAGCTGAGCCGCTCAGAAGAACCTGCAGAATCAGGGACGTGCGCAAAATTTTAGAGGCTCAGAGTCAGAAAAGGGAAACAAAACTCCTTTTTTTTTTCCTTTTAACAACCCAATTAACTACCATTTTAAAAATAAACTACTAATAGATTAATACTCAGAGACTGTTGGTGAAAGTGATTCAATTTTTATTTCTTTTATGTAAACACATAAAAGAATTCAGCATGAATCAAGTTTAATCCAGATGGTTATCATTTAAACACAGATTTCCAAAAACTTTTTTCCCCAGAATAAAGAAATTCATAATAATATTTAAAATGATGTGTGTCAGGTGATCTGCTCTCCACGGTTTCTGTCCCGTTTAGCTTTATTTATTACATGTTTAATTTTCTGACAACAAGCCTAGTTTCCTGCATTCTGGCTCTGCCACCTCCAGTTCCTGACCGCTGCCCCCATATTGACTCTGGTTCTAGACTGGGATTCACAGCTCAGCTCCCTTTTGCATCTTATCCTCCAATCACAGGATTTTGTTGTGATTGCAAAGATTTTAATACATAAGACTGTGAAACTGAATGATACATACTTTAAAGAAGGAATTCTAATCAGAATATATCATAAAACAGATCAATTTAGTTTCCTACCTGTAGTGAGGAAGTTATGAACGCAGCATAAATATGGTTGTTTTATTTTGAAACTTCCCCCGGTGTTTTATTTTGTACCTAGAAGCCAGTTTCCTGTCGCTGCTGAATTGCTGTGCTGTGCTCAGACGTGTTGAAGAAATAAACGGACTCCTTGATAAATATAGAGTATTTTTCTGAAAAATCAACCATTTTTAAGCTTATTGAATGGTTGATCGGGTTCAAGTAGCTTCACTGTCACGTCTCTTTGGTTCCCCGTGGGGCAGCAGTTTCTGTCGCTGTCCCTCTCTCTCTATCGGCTTTGAGTCTAAGCGAAGCAGCAGCTCAGAACCCCGTTGTTACAAGAAATCGATAGAAGCAAAACAAGATTTTCTTGTCTTACTAACAGGAATTCAGTAATGTTAATTAAAAAAGGGGTCTTTTTAATACAAAACTACAGGGCCCTATGTGTGCTGCAGGCTTTCTAAGTCGGGTGGAATTTTCATTCATTTTTACTCCAAAAAAAGAAGGAAGAAAAAATCGAATCTGTTGTCCAAATTTACATTCATAGCAGTTCTCCAGCAGCATCAGGAGCTCTCCTACCTTTCCCAGGAGTGCGGCTCTGGGACGTGACCTCCCCGGCTGCGCTGCTGCGAGAAGGAGCTGCACTAAATATGGACTTCCTGCTCTTCCCTCGGTCCTTCCCTCTGCTGGAGCCGGCCGGAGACAGAGTGGACAGGCCTGAATTCCCACACATGACAAGCATTTGAGCAGATTAGTTGTTACCAGCAAACGGACTGATGACACAGCAATACTGATCAGGTCAGGGTCACTTCATTGAGATCCAAGAAACGTTAAAAGTTCTGCCACTGTTCTTAGAATTTTTCAAAATAAAATACATTTCCTGCATAAAATTATTTGCTAACAGTTTTTTAAACGATAAAAAAAGTAGAAAATGTTTTCTAAATGAGTTATCTGACATAAAAAGATCAATAATTAATATGTTTTTTTCTTTTTTTGTAATATTCATAACTTTTTCACCATTTTTAAACAAAAAAGAATAAAATCTAGACCTTTTACAAATGATAATTTATTAAATGATCACTTCAAATACACGAGCATCCACCATCCTTTTTTCCGTCTACATTAGCACAGTTCTCTTGCTTCCTCTTTCTCACATAATAGTCCCTGGAAACTGTAAACAAATAAAATAGCAGTGGAGAGACAGGCGGGTTTAGAAGGGCAAATGTCACTTAAAGGAAAAGAAGAGGCAAAATCACAACAGGAGGAAGGGGAGAGTGGAAGAAGAGGCTGAGGAAAAAGATGATCTGTTTGATTGATGAAATGAAGCAACAACCCAGTACAAGTGAAGTGTTTTGGACCGATGAATTGAGAGCATTTCAAGTAGGACTCTTAGTACACAAGTGGGTAAAAGTGGAGCGTGACATTAAGAGAAGACCATAGATTTAATTTAAAGATGGTCAGGATGTTCTCTCCAGCATTTCTATCAGCACCCTGAGAGCAAACGGCACTGTTTTAGGAAAATGACATGACAATTGAGTTACCATATGACTCCCATGAGGACAAGAGTCACATGTCCTTTATGGGATGGAAAATGAGCGCAAGTGCGATCCGCAGAAATGGAGTGGAACTGCTTTTTAAATAGAACATGGGATTACAGGAGGACAAGACAGGAAGAAGTGACACGATGCTAACATCTTCTTAAAGATGCGCTCCAATGAAAAACTGTGTTTTTAACATGTTCTTGTGGCATTTTTCTCATGATGGAGGACATATATAAAGAAAATAGCATTTATGCGTATATTTATATATAAATTGTTGTGAATCAGGAACAAATGGAAAAATGCAGTTGGAAAAAGCTTGTAGTTGTGACAGAAGCTACAATGCCTCCGCTCCATTCCGATGCATCCACTTATAGACAGATCCGTGTACATCTTTGTTTTTCTTGTTTGAGCTGGAATCTGGCTCCAAACTTTATGGCTGGGTTGCTCAGATATTGTTTGCTTTTTCTTTTTTTGCACCGCTAACGTGAGGGGCTGTAAGCTAGCAGGAGACTAAGTAAACAGATGGATAATGGGAAAGGGAGGCGGGGTTGTTCTGAACCAATGGCGCTGTCCACAATGTCTGATGACATTGACGATAGATCAAAAAGAGGAACGGAGTTGGACTTTAATGGAAGTGGGGACACGGTTACGTGAGAAGTTACTAAAAAATAAGAAGGTGGAGGAACCTAGAGAGGAGAGCAGATTAACATTCCTTACCAGGGAACTTCACAGCTTGACAGTAGATCACTAAATCCGAAAGCTCCTGGGCAATCTGCCTGCTCTCCTTCTTGTTCTGCGGAAGGTAAAACTCCTGACCCAGCTCCATGTCGAACACCTACAGATGAGGGAGGATATAAGACGAGACACCTTTTTATACGTTTTCAAAACCAGCGTAGTTCAAAATAACTTTTTATCTAAAAGAAAAAAAAAACACTTTTATACTTTTATACAAACTTTTATAACAAAAATAAACCCAAAATGAAAGTTTTCTTTAACTTTAGGGAAAATGTATTTCTATAAACTTCAGGTTCTGACCTTTCCTTTGCTCTGCACGGCGCTGTCGGGCTTCTTCATCCTCTTGGGGATGTCGTCAGCATGAAGCTCCTCTTTGTCCACAGAGTTCTTGGCATCTGCTTTGTCATCCAGGAGGTTATCTGCACAACAAAACATCTGACTTATTCTCTGAATGCAAACTATAAAATAAAAGATGTATATATTTCTTTTAGTTTTTGACAAGGAACTGGAGTAGATATCATATCCAACCATGAACTGGATGGTAAATTAATTAAAGAAACATGATCTTTACCTCTAAAGGAGAATCGATACACGTAAAGCTTTTATGGACATTCTCATTTCTTTAGTTTGGCCTCACATCACTCTGAATCAATCATCTTTGTGCTCTTTGACTCCAAAATCAACAAATATTTCAGGACAAAAACCTAAAATCCAAACTTCAAATAGACTAATTTTCTTTTGTAATTTGTCTGTCACTTCTAGGATGTAAAAGATTTCTTTTTGGGTTTTATGTGACTAGTGTCATTGTGTGTTTTTAGTTTCAGGATTTTTATTATTTCTACATTTACTTTGCATCTGTCTAATTTAAACTATTGTCTGAATAGACGATAAAGAGAAACGATTGAGAAAATTGTGTTGTTTTTTCTTGCATTTTAAACATGTTCTTGTGGCATTTTTCTGATGATAGAGAAAATATATTTAAGATGGCATTTTGGAGCATTTCTTTAATCACATTGTTGTGAATCAGCAGAAGATTCAAGAAGAAGATTATGGTCCCGCACACAAGTCAGAGGAGAGTTTCTAATGATCAACTCCCGTTCTCCAGAAGATGTCTTAGAAAACAACAAAGATTTTTGGATTTTGCCTTAAAATGGGACTTTATAAAAAAACAAAATTTTACCAAATCCACATCATCGCAATCAAACTCGACAACAGTTGAGTATCCCACCTGTACTACCTTATATTTGGAAGCCATTTAGAAAGATTTGACCGTGAAATCATTCCGATTTTCATTCCAGTAAACTGGTACAGGAGCTCATTTTGAATGCGGTGCTGCAGGAGCAGCTGGAACAGAGACAGTCTGCGTTTCCATTGAAAAAGGAAAAGAAGCTTCAGGCTCTAAAAGATGTTTTTTTGAAAGGTCCCTGAGCGGTAAGTGTGTCACACAGGGAAAAGCAGGAAAAAGTGTGGGGATTGGAAGAGGGCAGCACTGGGAGCGGGACGGGGTAGTTTCCCCTGGTTTGTTGTTTGGTGTGGGGGGCAAAGCGGGGGCCTGAGAAACCAGATGGCTTTGTTTTGTTTCTCTAATGAGCCCGCCCAGCCGCTGGCGAGGTCACAGACAAATACAGAATGGAGGGAAGGAGGACGGGACGGGACGGGTTTTGTGGGAGAAACCGCGGAAAACATTTCCGAACGTTGACTCCATGATTTTCTCTTTGTCAGGAATATCTCATCAACGCGTGTTTGGAGGACGTTCCACTGTTTCGGAATATTCTTTTATAGTCCAGTGATTAAAGGAAGCAGCTCACATTACATTCCTCATAGAGACAGAGTTGGATTTGAAGCTGGAAAAAAAAAAGGGCAGCAGAAATATGAAGATAAGCTGAAACCTTTGGGAGGATTTCTGTCACACTGAACCACAGCAACAAAGAGCAGAACTGTGTTAGCACAAGATGCTCCAAGTGACTGCCACATTATGTAATGTAAACGTACGATAGTGGAGGATGGAAAGCGCTTGGCAACCTTTGCTTCTCAATTCGATCAAACAGACAGCAAAAAAAAAAAAATCTGGGTTTCCAAATGACGACTAACTGCAGCAGGACAGCAGAGAAACAGAAGGAGGCTGTGCGTTTACCTTCAAGGCCGTACGCGACCGTGGAGGCTGTGAGGACATCGGCTAAGAGGGGAGCAGGTGGGAAAAAGGAGGATAGGAAAAGAAAGGAGAACAAAGTGTCAGCATAAAGCAGAGACGGAAGCGTTAAAAGAGGAGAGGCGGAACAAAGGGACAAACTGGAACTTTGTGGAAATCGTTGTAGTTTTGCAGCAGTAATGGTTGATAACCAGACACATTCCATAATACTTTGGTAAAAAGGTATTAAATCGATCGGGAAATAAATCATTTCAGGTCAACTTTATCAGTTTCTCTTCCTGTTGTGCTCTCTACTGTCTTTGCCTTTTAACCTACACAAAAAGACGTCCAATCACAAGCGTGTTGGGTCAGTTGGCTAAAGGGGAACCACAGTGAGGAATGTGTGCAACATATGAGAACCATATTTTTCTACAGCACTTCACAAAATTAAATAAATGAATTAAATGATGACACTTTTTTGTAAACCACAAAGAACAAAACTGACTAAACCGGGGGTCCCGAACCTTTTTCAGGTCAAAAACCATTTTTTTTTCGTTTCTTCAGGTTTTAATGTTTGTTATGCCACAGGCATTTTGTTTTCTTTGCTTTAAATAAAAATAACTGTAGAAAAAAAAAGTACATAAAATGCAAAGAATATAGGTCTTAATGTATCTTGACTGGATTCAGTGAGGTGAAAAACACTAAACGATATCTTATCGCCACAAAGCCAGTCGAATCTTCTGGACGAGTCCAGAAAAAGTCTGGAAACAGTTTCAGTTCTCCAGTTTATCCTACCATCTGATAGAGACTCGTAGTCATAGTCATATTCGTCTTCCTCTTCCTCCTCGTCCTCGTTGTTGTGGTTGTGAGGGGAAGAAACCCCCGGTGACCCGTTGCTGGCCTGGGCCTGCATATGAGCCAGCTGGTGGGCCTGAAAAGGTTAAAATAATATCAGACATTTCCGAACTGAATATAAACAGTAAAGGATGCATATTGTTTAGCTCAGTGAAAGCAGCGCGTGCATTTGCATCTATTATTTATACCTGACAGCACTTTGATAATCCACAGTGCTAAATATTCAATGCACTCAAGATTTAGCTGTTCACTTGCAGGATAGCTTCGAAGAAATATGAATAATGCAAATGCAGATAAGCACATGAAGTCCTCCTTTTACCCACCTTCTGCTTGAGGATGTCCACTGGTGCTTGATGAGCCTTGAGCTTCTTGTTCTTGAGCAGGATCTTGCCGCGCAGCTGCAGCGGGGACGGCAGGTGAGGATCATCGCTGAAGTCGCTCTCAAAAAGGAAGCGGGTCACAAGTCGCTCCCCGAAAACATTCTATGAAAAGAATATTTGGAAAATCAAAGACACCAAATCAGGTGGATCCATACAAAAGGGAAGAAACGGCACTTGAAACGGAGACGGGCATAAAAATGAAAACGCTTTCATCACTTCAAAACATTTCTAAACAACAGCCAAAGGCATGGAGATATGGGAACCTAAAAGGCTTCTCTTTATCAAGATTCTACGAACAGTCTTTAGGGAGTAAGAAACACTGGGAAGCATCTTTAGATGAAAGCAAAACAATATTCCATGATGCAGTCATTTTTCCGAGACACGTGTGGCCCTTAAACATACATGAGAACACACAGATCTGTGGTATCCTGCAGCCTCAGCTTCAAACGAACGAATGAAAAAATAAGGACATCTACTCCAAACCTCTAGATGGGGCTGTGGAAAACAAGGTGATGACATATTTGGCACCTTAAAGATTTCAGCCATCTTTCGTTGCTGTGGAAGGGAACAGTGGTTCTCGATGGACAAGATGACCGGCATGTCGGAGTTGACGAAAGCAGAGCGATTGACCGCCTCCACCACATCCTGGAGGATCAAAAAGGGAAAGAAAACAACAAAAACATTCAGATCAGTTATCTAAGACTACGGTCACATATCCCAAAATGCTTCAGTGTGGCGACAGTTTTTCAGCAAATTCGGACGGCATTTGAATTCAGGCGGCACTTTTACACACCGCGCCGTGGCTGCAGAATGGTAAAATTGAATGGCGAATGGACAATTTTATGGGACATCGGTCAGTGGCTGCCCGGGCACATTTTGAGGTCGTCCAGTGACAGGGAAGGGTTGCAGGAAGGAAACAGTGTGATAATTGACTGATAGGAGGGTCCCCAAAATTGTCTGATGATCGGTCGATTCCAGACTGCCACCCTTCCCTGTAGTACAGGCACGTACTACACGTTGACATTAGCTGGGTGGCCAGCGATGACCGGACATCAATGTTACGATCCCGGCCACCTTGGGTCGAGATGAGGAAACAGCAGCGATGCTGCACAAAGGTCATCATGGAGTTGATAGCACCACAGCGACTGAGAAGAATATGAAGAAGACAGAACATTGTGCTTGCTGCAATAACCCTAGAAGAGCAAAATGCACAGGAAGGGCGAAGAAGAAGCAGTTGTTGGTTGAGGCCTTAGTTGCAGCGCAGACCGTTGCTCAGACAGTATATAGTAAGTTTATATAGCCTACCGGCTATACAAATATATATATAGGGCTACCGGGCAGCTGGCGGCTTTTGATATGGATGCCCGCCGTCCAGAGACATTTCCAAATAGTCCACTCAGAGCTGGCATCCCCTCCTGACTGACGGCCACCCGATTGCCGCCATCTACATTCATGAGCACGCCAACGTTTTTTTTTTTTTAAATCTGGTGGCAGCAGCCAAACTTGAAATCTCTGGCGATGCCTTTCCATCGGCTGCTGGCGGCTGTATATGCGACTGTAGCATAAAGCAACCGTCCCCAACTTTTCTCAGCCCATGGTCCAGAATAACGTCAAACATTATTTTCACGGAACACTTGTACGAGGTTAAAGTAGATGTCTGATTTTCGTTTTTCTTAGTTTCCCTTCGTATCTTTCGTAAAATATTTGCAGTTGGTTTCAACTTTATTCGTACACCAGATTTCGTGTAGGAACCAGTAAAATGTGACTTCGATTTTCCCTTAACTGTCAGAGTGGAAGCTAAAAACTTTTTAAGGAGCAGCAGATTAATACAAAAAGGAGTCACTAAAAATGTATTTTCCAAATATAATAAAAATGAAAATCCACTGTTTGGGAAACTTTATTAGCAGCAACCTCATTATAGTAATTTTCCAAAATAAAACGTCCTTTAGAATAAATGTATAAAGGAAACAGAAAAAATGTGGGTCATGTTTTTCTCTCTGCTGCCGGATCCAGTCCGCGCTCTGGGGGGTTGGGGACCACTAATCTTTATTGTTCCCAAACTGTTGACAATGAAGGGGTCTTCAGCTTAAATCTTATTTTTAATTATTTAAATATTTGGGATGAATAAGAAAAGGGTACAGAGCAAATGAGAGTAGAAAACTAGGTCAACATATTAAGGATTTTTTTTGTATTGGGATGATTGCTAACCTTGAAGGGAATCTTCGTGGTCAGTGTGTGTCCGTGGTAAATTACTGGCATGCCGTCATCTCCGTCCCAGCAGTCCAGCTCCACACTCCTACAACCTTGAAGCAGCACCTGAGGAGCCAAGACAAACAGGAATAAGCATCACCTCTGAACACTAGTTAATGGCTGAGGACCATCGGGACGTTTTGGCTTACGTGACTATAAAGCTCAACAGAAGACTCTCCTTTGAGTTGATGTCCAGTCAGATACGTGTTATGAGAAGATTCAATGTAGTAGTATGACAGTGGGTACTGCAGCCCCTCTGGATTCATCTGGGATTCCTCATTTCGGGAAGCCGAGTTGTCTTTGTCCATCAGGAACCTAGTACAAGAGAGAGGCATGAACATGCTGAACAAATCTTTGTGTTTTAATGGAAATACTTTATATTTAAATTAGTTATTTACTGTACCTTGCAAAACCTTCAAATGACATCCAACCCATCTGCCTCATAACGGAAGAAGGTTCAAATTTCTGAAAGATAAACCCCATGGATACTTCTGATCTAGTTTACTTTTCCATAGTTATGCTTTAAGTTGTATTTAATAAGAAAGTAACTTTATATGTTATTCTCTTTACAGGGAACCATTGATTTATTCACTGCTTTCCCTCATTTTTGACTGCTATTGGTAAACTAACTCCCACTCCTACCTGTATGATGCTGAGAATCTCGTCGTAGCTGAGGTGTTCTCGCTGACAGTTCACTAGAAAGTCGTTGAGTTGAGGGATCGCCAATCCCAAGACCCCCAACGATGCGTTCTCCACCCCTGTGCCGTTGGTTACGATGCTGGCTGCCGCAATGGCGTCTGAGATCTGCTTCTGGTTGTCAGACATGTGCTGCCGCGTGCGGATGAACAGGCCAAGATCAGAACCGTTTCGAGTTAAAAGGTCTGAAGAGGAAAGAAAAATCTGTGTTGAGAAGAAAAATGTCCTGCTTTGGCCTAACTCAGACGTGTAGCGTGTAGCTGGCTTACCGAGGTCTGACTGTAGACCCGTGTCATTGTCATCTATCCTGAGTTTGGTGTAAAGTGGGGGCGACTCTGAGCACGAGCGACTGCAGGGAACTGCAAAGGTGTCAAACAGCTCTTTCAAGTCCTTCCTGCTCCGAATACTGGGGGAAAATGAAAAACAGTGAGCTCACAAAAAGATTATTATTACATTTTCTTTGCACTTTAAGGTACATGAACTCTTTTACATTCTTTCAAGCTTTTAACGTAATGTAAAAAGTAGTGAAGTGCTAACATGATCTACGTAAATCAGCAGATTCTGACGCAGATAAAAGTGGCTTAGCGCCGTTGGACATCGCTTTACGTTTGTCATGTAATTGAGAATTGCGCAGTTTATGCGTTTTTAACGTAGTTTATTTGCGATTATTACATCGATCTTACGCAATTGTGCATGATTTTTGCAAGATCCATACACAAGTTTGTGGCTACCCACAACCGTTCCACGTATGTCTAACAGACTTTTTTACGCATGTACCACCAATGTATAACATTTATATTGTATATACGGCGCACATATCACGTTCAAATGACACAATTCATGCACATATTGCTAATGAATTGCATATAAAAGTGAAAAAGATCGTATCCTATGCTGATTTTTGTACTTCTTCCGTGGTTTTAACATGGTTCATTTGCGATACATCTGTGAGAAGACCACAACATTTCTGAATTTTTCCACGTATATACACGTATGACCAATTTTTATCCGTGCAATATGTGCAAAATATACGTAGTGGCTGTGTGACACGGCCTTAACCTGCCATTAGAGCGTCTTATTGGCAAAACACAGCAGATAATGAGGCAGGACTTCTCAAAAACCAGCAGTTTTGACCCTGGAGGTCTTACAATATGCAAGGCCTTTACAAAACAACTATCAACACATACAACACTCAAATATGAGCCTGTTTTGATGTTGTGAATAAATGTTGTAATGTCATATTTTTTCTAAATTTCATAGTAAACATTTGTATTTTGTAATATTTTGTACTGTTTTACCCTTTTTACATCATGGGCATGGGGCTACAGATGAAAACTATATTTTTCATCGGTTTCATGGCTAATTCTGTTTTTTTTTAACCATGTATAATGTGTGTGGTTTTTTTTTTTATTTCACTTTTAAAAATTAGAGAAAAAAACTGTTTTGCCATAACAGAAAAGACTGGGAAACAGATGAAAAGGATGCATCACAACGCAAGAAATTTAGGACGACTTTGATTTGACAGGAGAGAAAAACGTACACGTTGAATCTTCGAGAGATAAGATCCCTTTGAAACCTCTCAAAGTGTGATGAAGCGCTTCTTATCACAGTTTTAGAACAGGAGGGAGTCCGACATCAAAAGCACAGAGCAAAAGATGAACAATATCAAAGGAAAAGGGGCTTTTTTTCTGATGCAAGATAGAAAAGAGACTAATTTTACCTTCAAGTTTAATCTAGAACAATGGAACTGAACTGCAGTCAGGTTGATTCAAAACGGCAAATGAAATATGACGCCAGATCTGTTTAAATTCACCTGAATGACTTGAAGAGTTCCACAAATTCAATGAAGCTCATGGTGCTGTCAGAGATCATGAGGTTCTGGAAGCTTTTGAAGCAGCCTTTACCTCGGCCGTGCCACGATCTGCTGCTCCAAGCGCTGCAACACAAAGACAGAAGAACCTCGGTCGCAAATTAGCTCCGCCGCAGTTTTTAAGGTCGATTATTCCTTTGACTGCATACCCGGGCTGTGACTTGGACGTTCCTGAAAGAACTGGGGAGGATTGTGGGCGGCAGTGGTTGGATCCTGTCATGCTGGAGGATGAGGATGAAGAGGAAGAGGAGGCTAGCAAGCCAGGGCTCTTACTGGATGAGAGGGACAATGTTCCAGGAAAGCTGTCATCTGTGTAGTCAGGAAAAAGGCGAATGAAATCAGCTGTGCACAAGATAGTTAGTGACCATTTCCTTCCCATAATTTGGATTTTTGGAGCTTTTTGATTCGTTACAAAGTGGGGGTGATATTCAAACCGTTACCTGGATCTTCATGGTCGACGCTTTCAGACTCTGGGCCGTTCCGATTGAGGGCCTCTTTACAGCTTCGCGTCTTCCTGGAAACCATCTCATCATCGGTGGCATCCCCACTGTCCCCCTGTGCATCAATGAATGAGCAAACACAGACAAAGTGCCATGCAGACTTTCACAGGAGCACCTTTATCTGTCTGACTGTGGGGTCCAGTAACCCTACAAAGACTCTACTCACTCTGCCTCTGCCACTTTTTGAAATTGTTTTGGTATATTTATGTCCTGCAGCAGTCCTGGACTGAAGGATCATTTTGTTTTTGTAGTTCTTTTGTCCCTGCCACACTCAAAAATGTACCAAAATATGCACGGAGCAAGTTCCCGGTGAAAACCAATTTTTTTCTATAGTGAACAAACAACCCCCAAAAAACGATGACATCATCGTTTTAGGGATGATCAAAGGATGTTTTAAAGTTATTATGGGATGGCCACAGAACCTGTGTGAAATTTGGTGATTTTCGCATTATTGCCCAATATGGAAAAAGAAAACTTGTTCCAGCGTTCTTCACAGAAGTCTACAACCACAACGGAAATGTCGTTGACCTTTGGCCTTGGAAAAAGGCTGCGATCTTAAATTGAAATAAAAATAAAACACCTTCAGTAGCAGCTATAAATTTAAACTCCTCCTAAGGATTTCAATCTAAAAGTGAATATTATGAACATACAGAACAAAACAATATAACATACGATATGACCATATCAGGAGTAAAATCAATGCTATTAGATCTACTCTTTTAATTCAAAAAGGTGTTGCTTTTAATGAATCTATAGCATTGTATTTATCAGAGGAAACACTGGAAAGTTGTGTCCTGGTTGATGCTGTGGGACTTGGTCAGGTTTTCTCCCAGTTAAAGCCAACCACCTGCCTTTTAGACCCAATCCCCACATCGTTGTTGAAAACATTTTATGACTTCTTTAAGTCTGAGCTTTTAAATATAGTAAATTACTCTCTTCAGACAGGTGTCTTCCCTGCTGCCTTTAAAACGGCAGTGGTGAGGCCTCTTCTGAAGAAGAGTAATTTAGATCCAAACAACTATAACAATTATCGTCCAGTATCCAACTTGCCATTTTTAAGTAAAATGATTGAAAAAACTGTTTTAATCCAATTTAATGAGTTTTTAAATAGAAATAACATATTTGAAAAATATCAATCTGGTTTTAGGACAAACCACAGCACAAAGACGGCCCTTGTTAAAATAGTAAATGATATTAGATGTAACCTGGATTAACAGAAACTCTCAGTTCTGGTACTACTGGATCTCAGTGCTGCTTTCGACACTGTAGATCACAGCATTTTACTCGAAAGACTGAGAGGTTTGGGCATATCTGGTACCGTACTAAAGTGGTTTTATTCCTATCTCACAGATCGAAGTTTTTACGTAAGTATGGATACTTGCTCCTCAAGGGTCTTCGACATCAACTGTGGGTTCCCCCAAGGTTCAATTTTAGGCCCACTACTTTTTAATCTATATATGTTGCCACTGGGGGACGTCATCAGGAGGCATGGCGTTTGTTTCCACAGCTATGCTGATGACACTCAACTCTACATCGCTGTGTCTCCTGATGATGAAGAGTCGGACAACACACTCTTAAAATGCATTTTAGACATTGAGTCATGGATGGCAGAGAACTTCCTACAGCTAAACCAGGACAAAACAGAGGTTTTAGTGATCGGTTCTGAAGACAAGAGAGAGAGAGTTTTATCTAAACTAAAGAATTACAAAACTTCTCAGTGTGTGAGAAACCTGGGTGTCATTTTTGACTCTGAGATGAATTTTATCCCACAAATTAAAAATATCACAAAAACAGGATTTTATCATCTAAAAAATATAGCCAGAGTCCGCCCGTTTCTCTCTCTTGCCAGTACAGAGGTGCTAATGCATGCTTTTATTACCAGCAGATTAGATTATTGTAATGCCCTGCTCTCTGGTCTTCCCAGAACAAGAATAGCAAATCTTCAACTGCTGCAAAATTCAGCAGCACGCGTTCTGACGAGGACCAGGGGGCGGGAACACATTACACCAGTTTTAAGATCGCTGCATTGGCTCCCTGTGCAATTCAGAATTGATTTTAAAGTTCTTTTATTGGTTTACAAATGTTTTTATGGTCTCGGGCCTTCATATTTATCTGACATGATTTTAAAGTATGAGCCCTCGCGGACCCTGAGGTCCTCTGATACAGGCCTTTTGGTTATTCCAAAAGTAAGAACAAAGACATACGGCGAGGCCTCATTCAGTTTTTACGGACCTCGCCTGTGGAACAGCCTCCCAGAGAGCCTCAGGGCCGCAGAGACTGTTCATGTTTTTAAAGGAAGGCTTAAGACCTACCTTTTTAATTTAGCTTTTAGTTGAATTTTAGGATTTTTAATTTTTTATTATTATTATTATTTATTTATTTATTTATTTATTATTATTTTTAAAATATTTTAATTATTTATTTATTTATTTTTCTTTTAACTAGTTTTATATGTGTATGTAAATACATTTATTTATTTATTTATTCTATTAATTTTTAAGTCGCTCTTACTATTTCATATGCCTATTAAGGTTTATGTAATTATTTGGTTTTTGTCCATGTTTTATACATATTTTAATTTTATTCCTTTTACATTTTATTACACTCCAGTGTTTTCCTCTGAGGGATCCTCCACATCAGTGACTGACCCTTCTCAGTGAGCGGGGTAGCTGCAGTGGGATCTCCTGGGTCTGACTCTTTTGATCGGATCTGGGGGGTTCTGTGGTAATGTTCTCCGTGAACTTGGGTTGGGGGGTCGCTGGTGTGGACATGTCCCCAAAATATCGTTTCCCCACGTCAGGACAAAGCCTGGTCTCTACATTCTATCATTTTATCACTTTTTTATTTATTTATTCATTTATTTATTTATTTATTGATGTGTGTGTGTGTGTGTGTGTGTTTTTGCGGGGGGGGGGGGGGGGGGGGTTGTCGCACGGTTTGTCTTGTCATCTTGTTTTTAAATTTTATTGTTTTTTATGCACAGCACTTTGAGTGACATATGTTGTTGAAAAAGTGCTATATAAATAAAGGTTGATTTGATTTGATTTGATTTAGGAATGTGGGTGTGGTTAACAAAAAACCTTTGCTACCGGGAAATCCCAAAATTTACTTTTGCCTATTTTGCCTTTAATGGCTGATTCTTTTTTTGGGTTTTTTTTTCCCCTCTGCTTTGGTAAGTGAAAACATTTGCAATACAAAAGTTACACCAACTGCATCTGATTTTGTCTAAAATATGCAAACAATTTTTGGTGCCAAGCAAATACAGGAAATCGTGGGTAAAAGGTTATGTTGGGTCGCGTCGTTTCATTAAACAATCCAAAAAAAAAACACAAAATTGTAATTGAACTATTCTTTTTTGTGTATCTTTGTAAAATAGCCGTCCCAGTCATTTACTGACCCTTGCGAGAACCTTCTTCTTTTTCTTGGACTTGTCGTTGATGCTCAGCGGGCTGTTTTTCTGCCCGCCGGGTTTCTCCACACCGGCTGTACCCATGTTCCACCGCCGGCCGCCAAAGAGCTCAATGGCCTGGGCCAACGTCGGCCCTTCATACCTGCCATCCTCCTGCACAGGCAGAGGCTGCTTTCAGTTACATCCTTTTTCTACCATATCAGCAGGTCAAACCACTCTTTATTTACAAAAACAAAAATCATCAAATATTTTCCTCATGAAAAGTCAAATTATCATGATTTCTTTTTTTTTTCAAAACAACATAAATAAAAAGAAAAAAAAGCTTTAAAGTTATTTTCAGTTGAAAGACACTGAAGAAACCTTTGTACTTTTTGGTTTAAGAAATCTAAAAGCAGTTATCCCACACTTGTTTTAAATAATATATTGGAAAATAGATCATTAATTTTATTTTAACTTTTGTTTTGAAAACAAAAATTGAACAAAAAGTACTAAAAAATGTTGACAGTTGTAAAATAGAGTTTGGATGAATTTCAAACCTTTTGGTCAATAATAAATTCAATATTTACACATTTACATTAATATATTTGTAGTTTGAGGCTTATTACACAGTAAACAATTGCTTTTCATCATAAATCATAGATATTATTGATTTCACTGCTGGTTTTGTGAGTCTAGCACATGTCTAGCTTTTCAGAGGAGATTACCTGATACAAACTGACATACTGCCTCCTCAGCCACTGTAATCTTTGGTCGGGAAACCTTTTCATCTTCCTGCTTGCATTTACCAACTCTGATAGGCCTCTATGGAGCATCCGCGCTGTGTGGTTGGGGGCCACAAAGTGCAGAAGTCTGATGGGATTGTGAGAAAAGTTCACAGGTGCTGTCTTCAATCACTTGTACCAGTGTTAATATTCACCAGGGAGGGGTCAAACAACAGGGCCTACCTATTGTCAGTAGTACTGAGACCATAGAGAAGGGAAAGACCGTTCTCCTCCACTGTCATTTGGCTCAGCTTGTTTTGCAAACACACAGCCTGGACATCGACTCCCTGATGACCCAAAAAGACCGCCTGTGCGTTCACAGAAACGCCATGTCAAAACCAGTTTACTGAAGTTGTCAAAATAACAGCAACATGGATTTAAAAAACGTCTTTTCAGCAAACCTTTACAACCCCGAGGTCCAAAAGGCCTTCTGCTAACCCAGCCATCACAGTCTGCCCTAACCCCAGCGGCTGCTCTGTCGGAGAAGCGCCTCCGCTTTGAGGCTTCCCTGCAACACATTGACACATTTATGATGTTTGAGAACAAAAGCAAATTACAGGACGCATGCAAACACTCACAAGCTGAAACTGTAAACGCCCTGATCCCAGACTGACAGGAAATTACATTTTTGATTTCATTGTTTTAGGATTGTTTGACAGACGTTATTGTGAGGCATAGTGGTTTTATCTCCATAGCAACCATCCTATTCTGCTTTAACACCTTAGCAAATATTGTCTCACCTATCAGTCAGAATCAAGTTTATATTAAATCAATCGATTTATTCGCAGTCTAAACAATAAAAAGAACTAGATTTGGGAAAAACTTTTCCTATAGTGCTGCGTCTACACTGAAACATGCGTCAAATTCGATGCTAGACGCTTGTCTTAAAGTGTTCATAGACCTGACGCTCTGGATGCGTGAAGGAAGAGAAGCCATCCAAGTTCTTCACAGCCTCATTTCTTCATTGTGGATTAGCATAGATTGTGTCAAGAGTAGTTTGGGTTTACAGAGTTTTGCTATAATGTGGTTCACCTTACCTGATCTCAGCTTTCATTATATTGTTTTCAAAAAAATGCCTAAACTTAGCTTCCTCATAGGGAAATTTGGTCATTAAAAAGTCAAAAAGCAGCACAACAGGATGGGATCACCTTTAACTTTCACTCATTCACACCGGTGGATGGGCAGAGATTTTTATGCCCTTCCTGCTAAAAAACACGGTATTTTTTCCAGGCTGGGGACCGGCACAGGTAGAGCCGGACTTGGGACTCCTTGTGGCTGTGTAGTTAGGCAGTAGCATGTAGGGTCTTGCTTAAGGACCCACACTGGATTATATAAAATGTTCCAAGGATTTATTCCAATGCGGTATTAAAATTATTTGTCGCAACTCTTAATATGTTTGTTTTAAACCAGAAATTTTAAAGCTAAAAACCTTTTTGAAAACAGTCATTCATTCATCTTCTTAACCCATTGTGCCCCTTTCGGGGTCACGGGGCTGCCGGAGCCTACACCGGCCACTCGTGGGCGAAGGCTGGGGACGTCCTGGACAGGTCTTCTGTCTGACGCAGGGCCACAATCACACACTCACATTCACACCTATGGACAATTTAGAGCAACCACTTCACCTATCAAGCATGTTTTTGGAAGGTGGGAGGAAGGCGGAGTCCCCGGAGAAAACCAAAGCATGCACGGGGAGAACACGCTAACTCCACGCAGAAAGGTCCCCCATCGGTGTTCTGGTTCAGGTCTCCTCAGCCGGGACTTGACCTTCTTACTGTGAGGCAAGAGTGCTAACCACTGCGCCACCGTGCAGCTTTTTGAAACCTTCACGTTAAATTTGGAAAACTATACTAATGGGGGGGGTTGGTGTCTTTCCTACGTAGTTGTGAACAGTGGATGTGGTTAACAAACTCACCCAGAGACTACAAAGGGGTAACACTGAAACTGGACGCCCCTGGCGAGCGAATTACATTTTTTGTGAACATAGACCAACAGTTTTATGCAATAAAATGAGAAATACTTGATAAGATAGACAACAAGTAAACAACTCCAATCCATGGAGGTGAAATGTACCCCAGGTGAGCGTTGTGTTATCAGGTTGCAGGCGCAGCAGACAGCGGGCTGTGAGGTGGCTGTCCTGGTCATAATGAATGACTGTGGCTCCCTGCAGCAGGAACTGGTGAACGTCAGGTTGTAGTGACAACACATACCTAGAAAAAAAACACAATTAGTGAGTTGGTGATGTGTCGGCACAGATTATTATTTATTTTTTTAGGCATTTTCTCTACCATGGAATGAGCTCTGTGCCATGGCTGAACGCCTTGTGGGTCTCCTCAGTCCCCTGAAACTCCACCTCCTTTATGACTGGTTCCACTGACAAGTCGCCATCCGAGTCCGACAGGTCCCCAACTGTGAATCTGTTGTGTTCAAGATATATGAAGAAAAAAGTCAAAGATCTGGATTTGGAAACGTGGATAACAAATTCTCTTCATTACACCATCTGCACCCTTTAAGTCAAACAAAAACATGCTCCACCTGCTAGGAGGTGGTTAAACAAGCATCAATCCAACATGCATAATTATTCATCACGTCTTTTCAAACTGCAGCTTAACACAGTCAAACTCCTGCAGTTCAACCACTTACAGAACACAGCTTGTGTCTGGAGCCATCCTAAACCAGGGGAGGGAAATCAAAAACAAGAAACCATGAGAGGAAAGGATGAGAAGTCACCACATGTGGGAAATGAAGCACTGCTTTCAGAGGGGCGATAGTCACAGGCATTGCGGGTAAACACCAGAGATTCAAATGAAGTAAACTCAAACATGAAACAAAAGAAACAACAACACAGGTCTTCACTAGGATTAAATCCATTTCTCTGCGCTGTCTAAATTCCAGCTTGTGTTATGAACTACCTGCCAGCAGAGCGCTGAAAAATACCAGAGCTCCTTCCTTCCTGTCCTCACAGGAAACAAACCCCTTATCTTTTTTTTTTTTTTCCCCGGCAACAGAGTTTTATGTGAACAGCACTTCATCTCAATAACAGCCTGAAAGTGTGTTTCTCTACAAACCAATACCTTGTGTTTACAAAGTGAAAAGGGAATTTAAAAGGATTCAAGTCAATATTCTCCCACTAAATCCGAAAAATCAAGAATGTGAAGTGTGAACTAATAATACATATTGCATTAAAAAAAAAAGGTTATATCTTATCTACCCAAGCACTAAAGAGCACTTCAGTATTTGTTTCTATTTCATACATTATAACATAAACTTTTTACTCAACAGACAGGCAAGAAAAAAAACAAAACACAAAACCACTAGTTCTGAAACTGAAAGGGTCAAATTCAACACAAATCTAAAATTTTAAAGTCTGCTTTGAAAATAAACAGGGAGACAATCAATAGATGGTTGAAGAACCACCTTCGTTATTCCTAAAGACCCCATCCCATCATCTTTTGATCTATTTTCAAGACGTTCCCAGTGGTCTTTTAATCATGTTGATGACATTTTTTAGGACAGATTCTCCGGGACCATTGGTGCCGAGCAACCCCGCCCCCCTTTCCCTCTCCATTACTGAAAACATGTGGCAGGGAGCTTAGTTTTCTGTAGATGTCCTCCTTCATCAGAAAAATGCTAAAAGAAGATGTTAAACACACCAAAGACCCAATTTTCATCGGAGTGGGTCTTCAAGATGTTCCTACTTTGTATCATTTCGGCCGAGCTGTTAGACATGTCGGCCGCACACTAATTGCCTTTACACTTCTGGAATAGAAAGAGAAAGGTAATGTTTGACTCACTGACTGAAAGATGCCTCGTTTCTGTGGTCGCACTACATCATTTCTGAACTCTCCCTGAACTGCTTTTCCAAACAAGTCATCCTCTGTTTCTGTGCCGTCTACGGCGTTCGGCAGTTGCGAATGTGGCCAATGGCTTTCAGCATTACTTCTGACCTCGGACTGGAATTTCAAAACTTGCTGGCCCATCCACAACTTGGGAAGATAAGTGGCTGTCTTGAATGTTTCCACTTGTGGAATAGCTCCTCTGACGGGGAACGACGGCGCACTGAAAGCGAGCAAACGCGAATCCAGAGTGACAGGGAGTGAAATATCAAATTCTTCTAGGCGATTAGGGACGTCTTCACTGGAACCGTCGGAATTTACAACCCAAAGCTTCAAACTAGCAGCTGCTTCAACTTTTGCTCTTTTTGAGACGAACACTTCTGTGGAAGAAGCAAATTTGAACTTTTCTTCCACAATCCTTTTTTTTTTTTGTACCCACAGGGTTTTGAACACCTGGAGGGGCTGAGAATCAACCTCCTCTAAACAAAGCAAATGTTGCGGTCTCCTCGCGTACAAATAACTTTTCCTCCAGGCCAACTATGCGGAGCATGAGCTGTGTTTTCAGCCAGAGGTGAAAAGCCATGCCAATCACTCCCAGCATGGCAGTATTCAAGGCTCTGATATAAATCTGTATGCGACATTTTATTTTACCCATGACTCATTGTCTGTGAATGAATGGGAATTCATTTTTGGGAACAGACTTTGAGTAGAAAGGGTCACGTCGCTAAACAATGCAATCTATGGAGTGTGACCATTCACTGTTTTAACAAATCCCTCTTCAAGATGCTTTTTTAACAGACTGCAAAAAAAAAATCAAAAGTGCACGAGAGCGCGAGAACTGACTGATTGCGATAGCGGTCCTTCAAGGAGTTGCTTCTGAACGCGAGGGTTGTGCCAGAGGAAGGGCTGCTGGATGTGTCGTCAGGATCATCTGCCTCCAAACTGCGATTGCAAGACCTGAAGTTAGAAGTACGAGATAAGGTTACAGGGCCGGAAACAACTTCAATGGGTACTTTTTGAGACATTTTCCAACCTGATGATCTGCAGGATATTGCTAACAGTTGCCTCTTTCTCCGGCACATGCAGCCCGTCTGGACCCGACCGGGTCATGAAATGGTGCTGACCGCTGTAGTCTGACATAAACTGGAAGCAGCGACAAAACATACGAGTTTTGGAAAGTTGCAGAAGACTTTCTTTGGGGCCATTTTTTGTTTACCATACCTCCACTGAGTCGTCTGTGTTATCTGGAGATTGTTTGAGGCTGATAATGCTCGCTGTGCCATCCAAAGCATCGCTCAGCTCTTTGAGAAAGACGCCACAAAAAGGCACCACCTGGGTGGAGCAGAAAATGACAAAAGTCCGTCAGGTCATTCTCATGTTATTTATCGACCAAATTCTTCCTAATCACCTTGCATCCCGGGATGTTGAGCGCTCTGGTCATAACCTTCTTGTACTCAGAAGATGTCTCGTGCTGAGCCATGGCGTCCTTTAAACTTCTTATGGTTTCGATGTCTGACTGGTCCATGAACTGCCACATTTTCAGAACCTTACGGGATCTGCAGTCAAGAAAAAATGTATTTTTAAATTATTTCTTTATTTTTAACTATGGCACGAGGCCTTCTCAGAATTGAGTTTGTCATTTAAAAACCTGAGTCCAGCCAGGAATTCCATGACGCCGTTGTAGTTTCCCATGTTCCAACAGCATTTGGCCACATGGACCAGGTATGAAAAAACTTCCCTCTTCTCCTCCATGGTACCGGCCGTCAGGACCAGCCACGTCACCCAAGAACTCACCTTAAGGTTCAAAAATCACATTGTATGTTAAAATCAATTATATTTTAAGCTTACGGTATCTGAAAAGATTATTTTTCACATTAAAATACTACTACAAGAAATTTCGTTGTAAAAAATCAGAAAAAAGGAGATTTTTTTTTTTTGCAGATGAAGAGTCGGTGAAGGAAAATTGCTAATTTGTTGAAGTCGCTTCTAAATTGAAAAAAAATTCTTTCAGGGCAAACATTTTTTTTCACATTTTGTTTTTACATAAATCCTGAGTCTTTTTTCAACACAAAGAAACATTTTCTGTGCTCAAGTTTCGTAACAGATGCCTGTCTCATTCTCTCTTGCTCATGGAAAAATCAGAAATGTGCCTTTTACAAGTTCACAGAAATCAGAAACAACTTCCCAGCAACTTTAATTTGTTAAATCATCATACTCTGTAAAATGTTTGCGGCTGTTTTAAACTTAGATTTTGTGATGAGGATTTTCCCTTTAAGGTCAAAGTGGATGCTAACAACCGGACACCAACTTCCTCTGCGTCCGACTTTTAATGATGGATAAATAAAATAACCGTCTAAATATAATAATAAAACATCATTATCTGTAGGTGTGAAACATTCTGAAGTCAGTTGCTGCAAAGCAGCTTCTGGTACGTGAGAACAACTGTCTCAATAAATCTGCATTTGGAGGAAGACTCCTGGTCTGTAAATAGCAGCTTTTTTTTTCTTAGAAGTAAAGGCTCTTTTTAGCTTCCTCACTGATTCGTCTGTCCCCACAAAAACTTTCCAAATAGATTTTATTGTCGGGTTTTTACTAGCTTTTTGGCTTTGGGCTACTAACTCCGCGGTCCGAGCAGCTGCTTAAAGTCACGTGACCTGTCATGACATATTGATATGGTGAACACTGAATACGGTAGTTTTCCAAAATAAAACTTCCTTCAGAATCAGAAAATAAACAAAACGGAAAATATCAAAGTTAACGTTTCCTTTCTTTTTTTCTTCTGTGACCCAAGTGTCCAGTACTGTGTACCTGGGCAAACAGTGAGCCAGTGTAAGTGCAGTGAAGCCTCCATCAGTGTGTGAATGTGTGGGTCAATCGGACTGTAACTACTGTATAACGTGCTTTGGGCCTTCAAGAAAGGTAGAAAAGCGTCATAAGTATCCGCCATTTATCATTTCTTATCTACATGTATTTGATGTTCTGGGGAAGGTTGGGATGTAAACTGAAACCGTGGCCTCTGACCGACACCATGTGGCAGACCGAGGAAGATTTAACTGTCTGTGCTTATAAAAGGCTTGCATGAGATGCAATATTAAGATAAGCATGGCAGTTTTATTTGTAGATAACTTTTGATAGGTGTAGGTGATTGAGTATGTCATACAGAGATGCAAAAGCCTTTCAGCAAAAACAAAATGCAATAATATGTATATTTATATACATTCATTAAATAAAACAGGGAGGCAAAATGCAAATGTGACCTTATAGGACGTATCTGGACATGTTCGCAGTGTTTGATCTTGCTTTTGAAACTCTTGTCCATAGTTGTGACACAAACAGACACACACAGCGAGATGAGGTCAGATATGATCAGCTGTTCTCCAGCCCTGCAGTGACTACCCTCAAATATGTGCAGAGTACTGCGCACTGAAAGAGCAGATGTGTATCGATGGCAGCTTCCAGCCGTGTTCTTTTTTGACCGACGCAAACGTGTTCACTCTCTGACCTCGTGCTAAAGCTCTCCGTTCTTTCATGTCATTGTCTCCACGCATTAAATGCGGCTGCGAGCAGATTAAAGCACACTCACACTGAATGTCACTAACCCACTTACAGGTGATAACCACCCCCCCCCCCCCCCCCCCCAACTTAGACATCTAGTATGAGCTTATGTAAGAATCTGTAAAGCCCACCGCAATCTGACCTCACAGGAACTAAAATAAGCCATGAACTCCTACACACATAACACGCACACGTAGGGACATGTCAGAAAAAAACACAACATTTTTACAAACAAGAATAAAACAATTGGTTTTACTTAGGCCTGCATAGTAAATTGAAAATGTATTGTCCTGTGCGATATGCGGCCTAAATTGTTACCCTAAATGGCTACTCAATGATACATTTAAATAAAGATTTGATTCATATAATCATTTTTGGTTGACGATACGATTCTTCGTCAAATGGATCCAGGACGCCTTTAGGCCGCTGTTGTTTTTCCACGTCAAATAATCCAAAGAAAACATTAGTAGAACATTCAACACAGCTACCGGTAATGTTTACACAACTTAAAACAATCTTATGGCAGCTCCAAGCATTTTACAAATCAAATAAAGCCCTTTACGCATTTGATCCATCGGATGGACCCCTTCACCTCGTTGACCAATCAAATGAAGCCCTTTTATGCCCGCCTCCTATGTAGACATGGGTCATTTGGAGTATTATTTAAAGTATGTTGACCTTCAGTTAAATAAAACTGAAATGCAAATAATGTTTTAGAGGTTTTTTGTTTTGCTATATGTTAATGAGTTGCAATTCATATCGTTTTCACAATTTTTATCACTAATGTCGCACATGACATGGTTTCCTCATGCTACTTTTCCTTTTTCTGCTTGGAAACCCATTTTTCTGCTAATATTTAATCTTGTTACATTTTCCATCAACTTCTGAATCTGATATTTAGTGAATATAAAACAAATAAACTTGTTTTTCTTCTTCTCTTAAGTTCACTCTGGCGTTGCATTCTGGTCATGATGAGGGTCAGGGACACTATGTTGTTCTGTTTATGAGGTGTTTTCTTAATATATGTGTGTTTTTACTTCTACAGTCAAGCAGTCCAGCCTAAGCAGGATGTGCGTGCCATGCATGAAAGCCTGGCAGTCCCTTCTAGCTTCATGACATAATGCCCCCCCCCACACAGACACACACAAACAATGTCAGTAGGGGTGTTGAATTACAATCACTATCTAAAGCATCCTGGCTATCTGTAAAGTAGCTTTTTGAACTAGCACAGATCAAAGGATTCCACATGAGTTGGCATCTCCTCTGATATACTAGACAGAAAAAGTGTGTGCGCTGTGTTGCGCGTGGTAGATAATGGTCCGGATATGGAGGGGGTGAGTCTGTAATGCACGAAAAAGTGGCAAGTGAGATTCGACAGGAAATCAGAAGAGTGATCAAATCTTTAAGAAAAAAAAACAGCAGCGCCTGAGTGAGAATGGCACAAGAAGTTTCAGCAGAAGCAGATGAAAAGCATTGGCACACACACAGAGGCTTATGCCACTTTTGATGTTTGCGTCCACCTGTCCCCCCTTCCTTCTGTCTGTCTGTCTGTCTGTCTGTCTCTGTTGGTTATAAGCTGAATTTAGGGGTCGGTTTCTCCTGGAATAACATAACTGAGGTCATTTGAGAACAACTCAGTCCTAACAAAGGACATAGTGCTCCTGTCAAAGCTAAAGAGAGATGCAAAGAGATCTTGATTTCTCCCTTTAGTGGTTTTATAAATAATCAGCTTAATCAATTATTCAATTTACATTCCTCACAACCCAACCAGATTGATCTATCTTAGGCTAGTTGTTAATCAAATTGACCTATAACCGTTCCAAAATGCAATCTATATTAAAAATACCAGTTGGATTGAGGAACATTGGGTTTATTTTACTATATCGTGTAAACGACCAAGTGCATCACAGCAAACAACACACACGTGATGGCAGCAAAAAATGCTCAAGCCATCATTGCAGTCCTATGTGTGGACACACTTTGACTTTAGTAAAGATGTGTGACTGTACAGTGTGCTAGAATACTCTAATAATATTCTTTTTGTATTATTTTGATGTGGAAAAACAACAGTGGGATAAATGGGTTTGATATTAGTTCTTGTTTACTTGTTTGTTTGTACACATATTTAATTTACACTTGATTATCTTGCAAGGAATCCAAGGAGTCTGAAAAACCTGCCCTGTTCAACACAGGTGTTTATCTCTGAGACATACTGGTTGAATTTTTGGCCGAAGACGTCCTGGATAGATGTGAGTGAATCAGATCGTTCAAAATGAACCAATATTGACTATGAATCGCATCGGCAACCACTAACTAGGATATAAATCATTGTTAAGAAGAATCGTTACACCCCTAGAAATCAATGCCTGATTCATATGCATGGATGGAAAATGAACAGTATACCAAAAATTATAGTTTTTTATACAGAACATTATAGGCAGGTTGCAAAAATGGGCGATTTTTCATGGACTATTGCGAAAAATTTTTAGATTTTACAACAAAATTGGACTTTTTAACTTGTAACTAGACTTGAATTTACACTCTGGTTATAAGGAACTTTTCAGTGTATACTATTTTGTTTCATTTATGGAAAAGATGCAGTGGGGGGATGTCACCGGTTAACGCTTAAATTTGCAGATTTAAAAGCAGATTGTTTGATTGGCAGGTGAGCTGTCCAAAGGGGGACCCCAACAGAGTTTCAAAATGTATTATGTTCAGCTAATTGCCTTTTTTTTGGATTGTTGTCTTCAGGCTTCAGGCTTCATTGGTGCTGTGCAGAATCCATTAGATGAGAGAATATCTCCCCAGTGTTGAAATATCTCTAGTTCTACTACTTGAAATACATTTTCTGGGGTGAGAAGTCACAGATGGATGTTTCAAGCCCCAACATTAGAAAAATACCATCTCCATTGTGATCCCTACCAATCTTCAGCTGTGGAGCAGCAAAGCCGTAAGACTATTTTCAAACAGGCATCCCCCATAAAAGAGGAGAGAAGAGTGGAGTCTGGTCAGGTAAACTGTACTGTGTGAAGACATGTCTGAAACAGCATTTAGACTTAAATAATTAAATATTTTTAAAATAAATTAGAAATTAAACACAGATTGTAAAAAAAATGTAAAAGTAGAAACCTAAATGTCAAAAAAACTACTGTTCCGTTGCAGCTGAAAGCCATGTCAGAGCTTCATCTGTCTCCAGAGAAGAATCCCTGTTGTCATTGGACCCTTCCTTCATTGTGCCCATATATGGAAACACTGCACATTCATGAAACTATTTGTCTGTCTCTCTTCTATCACACTTAAATAAAACCAGCGGATGCAAAAGGAAAGCAACTTAAAGATGTCCCCATTGTTGCCAATCAGTCCTTTCTTTGTTGTTATTTGTTGTCTCAGCTCTAAACTGTCCTTGTTACCGACTTTCTTAGACCATTATGAAATGATGTACTTGTAGTGAAGGAAATCCCGCATACTTATTATACAAAGAGGATACCATTTCTGCAACGGTCGGCTTTTTAAATGCACAGTGTCCACAGTTAAAACAAATCTTGGTGACAGACTATAATTTGCTGACTAATTAAAAAAATGTCATCATTGAAAAGTTTAGTTTAAAACCATTTGATGTATTTAAAGACTTCTCAAGGATCTGTAGCCTCCTTCATAAGGATTGAATTCACATCACTTCTATTTTGGCTGTTTAGCCAACGGGGCAAACCGTTTTTATAAAAGAAGGAAAAAAATCAACAAGAGAACAGCAGAACCTCCAGTGACCTCATTGTCAGCTCACCTCATTGAAGCGAGCCACCAGGTCCTCCACAGCGTTACTCCTCCGAGGACTCTGGGTTGGCATGTTAGGTGCTGACAGAGACGCCTTCAGGTTCGGGTGGCGTTTAATTTGGCATTCAGGACTGCCCAGATCTTGCGTGAGGAAACAGAGGTAGTCCAGGGGCAACACCTGCAGGGGGACAAACACCCACATGACGGGAACTTTCCCCAGTCTGTGACTACCAAAAATACTGAATCCATTTATTTTGATTCACAAGTTCACCATTTGAATTGTTGTACGATTCAATGCGATTTGATATCTTTTTTTTTTCAATTAAGTTCTGTTTTTAAAAACATTTTTAACAAGTGATTTCAACAGAATAAAGGTGGATCTTTCTATTTCTAAAATAATGAATTCCTACTTTAATAACTGTCTGAATTCAGATTTTAGGCCTCAAAATAATACAAGAAATTACTTGGAAGAAAAAGCAATTCACGGATTTGATGAATGGAATTGATTTTCATAGTACAGTTTCCATGAAAATTATTTTTTGTATTTTTTTTAGCCATAATAAAAATGGGTAGCTCAGTTGGTAAGGTGGGATGGGTCAAATGCAGAGACGAGTTTCCCTTTGTGGGATAAATCCAGTATAATAAAATAAAATAAAATAAAAATAAAGAATTCCGCAATACAAACAGTTGACTTGCAACAAAGTGCTTGTTTAAGTTTTTGGTGTTTTTAACATTTTCTTGTTGCATTTGTTTCATGCTGGAGGACATATTTTGAAAAAATTAAGCATACATTTGCATCTCTGTACGGAGCCCGTGTCCTGACATTAAGATATAAAAATATATCTTGTTCCCACAGATTAATATCTTGTTCCCACAGATTATTATCTTGTTCCCACAGATTATTATCTCGTTCGCACGAAATACTATTCCGTTCCCACAAGATACTATTGCGTTCCCTCAAAATACTATTCCGTTCCCTCGAAATGATTAACTCGTGCGAACGCAATAATTATGTCGTTTGAACGCAATAATTAATCCGTTCGAACGCAATAATTATTCACGTCATAAGTCATTCACGCGGATATGCTCTCTGTACAACGGCAAAACTAAGCCACTTTCAGCGGTAACTTCCGTGTCTCTGTGACCCATATTCGTTCAAAAAAGGAACATGAAAAAGAAAAATGATCACTTTATTACTGTCTCAATGAATATAAGAAAAATATCAAAAGATTTATGATAACTAGGCTGCTTTGTCATACGATAGCTCCTGCTAGGCTACTACTAGCGCCGCCGCAGAGCTCTTTGATGTATGCCGGCATTTGGGCAACTGGCTGGTCTGTTGTCAGACAGCTGATATTGTAGTTTAGGGTCGAATAGGAATAATAATATTCAGGACTTGTCTTTTATTAACTTTAGCAGTCAGTCGCTTTACATTCGAAGGCTATAAGGATACATGCTAACTGACTAAACGATCATTAATAATAGGTACTTTATTGATCCCACAATGGGGAAATTCTTCTCCGCATTTGACCCATCCCCTGGGGGAGCGGTGAGCTGCAGCCTAACTGCGCTCGGGAGGCAGTAGCGCTAAGGGCCTTGCCTAAGGGCTCTCACTGGGTGATGTTCATTGCTCGCCATTGAAATGGTAATTGACTCAGTTTATTCCCCTCCGGGAATCGAGCCCTGGATTCCTGCGTGGTAGCCGCTCACCTTACCAACCGAGCCACCCAGCTGCTTGATCCTGTTATTAATCATTGATCCTGTTATTAATTTACGTCATAGATTGACAGCAGATACCTTCACATTTCTGTCTGTGTGTGTCTCATTACATTGCATTGAAGACACGCAGGATGTTTAGAGAACAGATTTATTTATTTTAAAAAGCACAGAAGCATCCATGTCAGGACACGGGCTCCGTATCTCTGAGTATTTCTTCATTGAAATTTATTTTACGGTAATCCATTCCGATGCATCCACTTGTAGTCGACTAAATTTATGTACGTCCTTTTCTAGCCCGGTCTGGTATCAGACCGGGCTAGACCGGGCTCAAAACTGTACGGCTGGATAACTGCGATATTACTCCTCATTGTTGTTACACTGGAAATGTTAGGTTTGGGGTGTGAGGAGCTGTAAGCTGGTGGGAGAGAGTGTAAACAAAGGGATGATGGGAAGGGCTGGCAGGCTCCACCAACAGTCTAATGAACTACTGCCACTCTGCACAAACCGTACTAGAAAATTATTATGTTTTCTTTTGTTTTACCTAAAGATGGAATACTCATAATTAAAAACCCATTTTTAATAAATCATAAATCAAAAGACGATTGGAGTGGGACTCTAAAACCTGCAGACCTGCCTCTTCACACTCTCACCTGCTGGTAAAGCTGCTGCTCTTGCTCAGTGAGGATACAGGCAATCTCCTCGGGGAACTGGATGAGGTGTCGCAGCTCTGCTAGCTCCTTACTGATCCCACTGACATTTTGAGGAAGAGAGATACTGCTGGTCATGCTGTTGGCGAGCTGACGCTCTGCACATGAATAGGAAGATGACAGGACACACAAAGAGAGAGCATAACTTTAACACGATTGGATCAGGTTGTGCCAGAAAGAGGTGGGAGATACAGAGATGGAGAGAAAAGACAAAGTTCATAAAAATACATCTTGTAATCATAAAAGATTACAAGAACATTAAGCAGGAATGCAGCAGAGATTAGGAGGACTTTCATCTTTCCTGGTGTTTCCCATTACCTCTAAAAGTTTAAAGAAACCTTAAGGCCGTGTCACACAGCCACACATTTCCCACGTATGAAATTTCGGTTTTGTGATATTTCTTAAGTGTTTCTCACGTTTGTCATTCGTCGATGTGCAAAGATGTCCGTCGAGGGTTTCGGCAGACAGGTCTTTATGTAAACTCGGTTTTGAGCCGTTCAATAATTTTGGTCAGTTGAGAATTGCGAAGTTTATACGGGATTGTTACATAAATCTTGCGCAATTGTGCGTGATTTCTGCCAGATTAATTCGCACTTTTGTGGTATTCCATGACCGTTCCACGTATGTTCACGTATGCCTAACGGAGCTTTCCCGCATGTACCACTGATTTATAGTTTTTATATCGCGTATAGGGCGCACATCACGTAAAAATTACATAATTGACGCACAAATTTTGGACCAGATTTGGCTTTAACATCCATTTATGTGTTCTTTGCGTGGTTTATTCGTACTTTTTCTGTGGTTTTAATCCTGTTCATTCGTGATCCATCTGTGAAAATTTAGCATAAAAGACCACTTTCTTTACTTTTTACACCTATAATCATGGTCTAATGTATGTAGTTGCTGTTCTTAAAGTCAGCATATCCATCGATAATACTTGTTCAATCCATGGAACAAAGCCCACTTCACCCTGTGGAAGTAAACAGCACTGATCACCTGCAGGTTCCTGTGTTTGGATTTCAGTCGGGTCCATTAGTCTGTCTGTTTACACATACACACGCACACACACACAAATCTAAACTGTCCTGATCTCTGCTAACAAAGGACTAATGGAGACTTTCTACACGACTTCAGGAGCTGCCAGGTGGACATTCTGTACATTTTCGGGATGAATGCCCATATAAACAAAGCTTTTTTCAATGGAGTTTTGCCAGAATCACTTCAGTGCGGCTTTGAAGAGTTTCATATTGCACTTTTTAGGTCACTATAGAAAGGATTTCTAAGGAAAATACCCCTAAAGTGAGTTATGTGATCACACCGAATGTGTGGGACACCATTTATTCAGATTTCTTCAGAACAAGAGAGGTGTTTGTTATCTTTTCATAGTAGGTTATGCAACATTCACCCAAAACCAGGACACGCACATCAAATAAAAATAGACACCAGGAAACACAGAGACTCTCTGCTCATTGTCAATTGTCATAGGTAGAAAACCCATCTACTCCTGTCTTCTAACCACACAGACACAAAACTGAGTATGGATTTATATGCAGACACACACTTAAAGGTTGTCCCTGGTAACTCTTGAGATGTGGAACAGGTAGGCATGGCAACAGCAGTGACTGCTCCGCGGGAACAAAACTTGCTTATTTACACAGTTTGATTTGTGGATCCGGACTCACAGCTTTTCTAATGAACTCTCAGTGTGCGTGTGTGTGTCCAGAATATGAGCACAGACACACTAAAAACATCAGGAAACAAATAAAAGCAGTGAAAATGTGAAGCACATGTAGTGGGCTGCGGGAAAATAATGGGGACTCGGCGAACAAAGGAGAAGCCACCCTGAACAAAAATTGGGAAACATTTCTATTACTTAAAATGACGAGAAAGGACAACCAGAAAACGTTTATATTAAATGGAAGAGAGGTGAGAAAAAAAACAAAGACAGACGGGAAGGAACGAGATATAAAGCAGTGCTGGTTAAAGTTACTGGAGAATTTATAATAAAAGAAGAGAAAAAATAAACAACCACTTAAATAAAGGAAATAGGGGAAAAAAAGGCTATTACCATCTTTTCATTTCACACATATTTCAAATACTTCCTTTAAAAAGCTTAAAAGTATACTTGAACTTTACAGTGGCAGAGATATTTTACACATTTTTTTAAATATTATTTTCTTTACTAATCTTTTAATATGGTTTCTTTAGCAGGTCTGAGTATGTCCTGTCTGTACGTTACAGAGAGTATGTGTGTTGTATTGATTGTTTGTCTCAGCTTTCTGTTCCACCAGCAAAGGAAGTTCCTACTGGAAAAAATAAATTAGCTTTGAGCTTGAGTTTGTGGTTGACAGTGAAGAATTACATATGACTATGTATTTTTATTGTGTTTTTGTGTGTGTGTGTGTGTGCGCACTGACATCTATGTGTGTGAAGGTTTTTGGAGTCAACGTGTTTTGAAAGTGTGGGTGAGCATGTCTGTAGCATTGGCTCTATATGAGAACTAGACTGAGTGCAATGTTGTCCGTAGAAAATGTCTATATCGGGCTCCAACCAAATGACGTCAATTCAGTTGCCTTCTTTTCACGATACGGACCGCCATGTTGGAGCCAGACGTCATCAGTGAGCAGTGATTGGTCTGAGTCGGTGTGAGTCAACATTTCCACAATATGGCAACCACTCTCGCCAATCAGTCCACACCCCTACCACTTGAAAACTGGCTTGGGAGAATCTGCCAATCAAGCGTTTCTTAATTTTCAACGTGAGACCACATACCTTAGGTTAGGCATCTAATTGGTCCGTTTATTACTTGCTTAACTTGTACTACAGAATAAATATGAAAAAATTCGGATTAGCAAGAACATGTTAATAAAAATTAATGGTCTATGGACAGGACAAGCCCTTCTGATAAAGATCTACATTTGATAGTAAATCTATGTACACGCGGAGCATTTGAAACGCGTTCAAGAACACAAAACAGGCATTCTTGAACTCGTGTTTAGCCCATGGTGTGGACATTAGAAAAGCAGGGAGGGGTTTCTCTCTACTGTTTCCTAGCACACGTCTGCCACCTACAGTTAGAAGGGGCTTAGTGTGAAATGTTACGTTGGTGGAAAACTCGTGAACACTTGAAACATTCATTCAATAGCCATAGGTTGCGTAGCTACGCGTGAACGCAAAAGTTTTGAATGCGGACGCCCGAAAAACGCGTTTACACAGACTTTCCATTGGAAGTGGCATCTTGAATGCTTGTTACCGAGGTCAATGTGAACGTAGCTTATTAAATGAAAAACCTCAAGCAACTTGTACTCGCTTTTTGTAATTCTACATCCTTCCATTCTTTATCTCAATTTCATCCTCCAACTTCTTCACCCCGTTTTTAACCTATTTTTTATACACCTTCATAGCCCACTCTCTCTCTTTTTTTGTGTCTGATCCAAAAATAAATATAAATAGTCTTAGTCTTAAATAAAAAGAGGTTTATGTACATATACATCTTGTGTGTCCAATGTGTCCACATTTCACAACCCCTTTATCGTAACAGAAAAATCGATCCAACACAAGAAGCCATCAACACGTATCTGTTTGCTCAACTGCTGGACAGGACAAGTGAAAATATGATTTATATTTTTTAAAACGTTGATTCTCCTAATATTTTATAGTATGAATGAGTAATGAAATAATTTAACCTTGAAGGGAGAAACATGTAATGTTCATAAAAAATGTTTAGTTGTAAAGTCTGTTTTTAACTCATAAAACAAACATAACAATAACAACAAATAAAGCTATAATCATATATATTCAAATGCTTGGTTATTTGGGCTGTACTCTCAAGATAAAAAAGAGAGCACTAACTAAACAGATTCAGAGGATGAATTAAACCGACATTAACGACACATTTTTCCAGAAGAATTGTCCAGATCCACTTTGGAGTATTCATTTAATTTTTAAGAGCATGCAAGTGTTCTGCTCATTCATGTATTCATCGTCTGAAGAGGGAAATACGCTTGAAAACAAAGCCTTCCGCCAAGACCAAGACACAAAGACTCTTAACATATTCAGAGGGAATTATTACATACAAATGTGCATTAATATGGAGAATAATCCCAGATTGTCTTTTAGTAATGATAACTTCTCCAGCCTATAATTTTTGTTAAGCAACAAACATGACTCAAGACCTGGACTAAATAAAACATGTAATGATTTTTGCACAACTTTATGGATCTAGAAAGCATGAAGAATACAAATAAGGTGTTCAATGTGTGTGATTTCATAGGATGTTTGCGTCTGAATTTACTGGCAGATAAAGGAGATAAACTGAAATTCCTTTTGAGGTCCTTTCATGAAGCTCCTGTAATCACAGGAAATAGGCTTGTGTTATTAGCATCTTTGCAATAAATGTGCAAAAAAAAAAGCTATTTCAGTAATTTATGTCACAAAAATTGATTTTATAATAAAAAATTGGATTTTCTGTATTTTTCTTTATCTGATGTCAACACTCAAAGAAAATTTTAAAATATCTTGATAAAGTAAAGTTCTAAAATATTTTTACAGTTGTTTATTTTGTAAAAAGAAAAAAAAGAAAGAAAGAAAAAAACGTATTAAATGTTTGTTTAGTGTTACAACACAATGTTTTCACTTTTTAAGCTTTAAATTACAAAGTGGGCATGAATATAAGCAATAAATGAGACGGTAAAAAGGATTTTTTAAATAACATAGCGTTTGTATCATGCACTCTATTTCTAATAATTTCTCAAAGTTTCAGACGATGTATGAGATCCTAAACCTTTTTAAATCTCGTACTGTACAGTACAGCAGAGGATCCAGGAAGCAGAAGCCTCTAAAGATGGGACCACCAGATCTTCTAATCAGCCAATTGGTCCAGAGATGAGCATTAATCTGGAACCAAATTTGAAGGATATTCTGGATTTATTTTTATAGTTTGACACCTTAACAAAACTCAATAAAAATCACAGCTTCAATGCTGCCTAAACTGAACATTAGCGAGGATCTACTTTGTTTTAAATAAAAAGGAAAATAAATGTGAATAGAACACTTTAAAAATGTTTAAAATGTTTTAGGATTTCCGTACACTAGTGCCTTTAAATAATTTTTGTAGCACATATATGATTAACTTGAATGTAAAATCAACGGGATATTTCTGTTTTTTCTTTCCTCTTTAAATAATGTATTTATCAGCGTAAATCTCAATCATTCCTTCTACTTTTTTAACAGAAGAAGAGTCTTAGCATTTCTTCATATTAGGATTCAACAAAACCAAATGTGGTGAGACATCTGCTGAATATAACAGAACAGAGGGGAATGGGTGGAACTAAATACGGACTTCTGACTTTTCCACTGATCAAACTGAAAACCTACGCAAATAAAAAATGTGCAGGGTACTGGATGCTAATTGTTTATATTACAGGGGCTATAGAAGCAGCCAAAATTCTAATTTCCCAAAAATCACAGAAAAATGGAAGATGATCATCATGATGCTGTAGGAAAGATTGTAAAATGCTCCATGTGATTAAATGTTTTAATTATCAAGTGTTATTCTTATTTCCAACCTTTAAAATGTAATCATTTCCATTTTCAACCTTCTAATCCAGCCAAAATAAAGCATTTTTTACTCCAACGATCCTTTGTCGGACATCAAAATGTCATCAGCAAACATGCTCACAGCCTCTCAGCTCAAGCTCACCTTCACTGCATCTACCATGAACTCTCAAAAACGCTTAAATGTATAAATGTAAAATCCTTTTTATATGTTTCTGACCAGCTTATTATTGGTCTAAACTCTGTTTAACTCTTTATTTTAAAGGTTATAATTTGTTTAAAGTTAAACCAGATCCCAGTCAACACCCCTGTTCAATACTGATGGGGCTGTGGCCCAGAGGAGAATAGTTTGGTAAAGTGCATAATAACAATATTCTCATATATTGTGCCAATAATACACATAAAGAGCTACAAAAAGTTTAAAAAGAAAACATTTCATGTGATTTGAATATTTTTATAGGTTTATGCTTTATACAAAATGCAGCCCAGCCTTTTTCTGTAATACATAGTAAAAAAAAAAAAAAGGTGACCCCCTAATAAGTTTTGTTAATCAAACAGATGACAACTTCCTGTCTCGAGAATACACAGTATTATATAAACGTATATAATTATTATATGCCTCTTTTTTGTGTGTGAAAAACGAATCTGAAACTATATTTACTTACTAAGCCTAAAAATATAAACATTTTTAAGATTTAATGTCTGTTTGAATAAAAAAATCCTGCATGTGGACGAATGTTAGCAAACTATCCTGCTGCTTCATTCTCATCTTGTTCCTTAAACCTGTAAAAACAAAGCTATAAAATATCCTGATCTTTATCCAAGTGTTTGTACAAAAAGGAACAAATAAACTAAACAAGAACGCGCAATAAATTGTAGATTAAAACAAACATTTAAACAAGTTTTTTTTGAACCTGTAAATCCACACGTGAGCAGCAAACAGGCGAGCAGATATTCAGCACAAAAATAAACATTCTTAGAAATCATAATACACAAATCCAGCACCAGACGAAATAAACAGATTTATCTAAAAGTACCAAAATCTGTCAATTCTGAATGATAAAAACCAGATTTAATACAATCCTACAGGTGACAGATGTGATCACTTGAGTGGGATCCGAAGCCCCTCCAGGTTTTTTCTTTGGGGTGAAGTGAGGTCTCGAGACAACTGTCCAACAGTTACATCATTCAGCACACATTTAAATAAAACTAAATTAGGCTGATGTTTGCTTCTGTATCGTGTTTCTGCTCGTAATGTGACAGAGCTGACTTTACGAGATTTAAAAAAATACTAAAAAACGTATTTATTCATGAAAACAGTATCCTTAATCCAAAAAAGAATTGTAATTTTGATGGGATACAACTGGAACTTTTTGGAAAAATCCAACATTTAAAAACTTGGATGAAAGTTACCCACTAACCTGATTTTCTGACATCCAACCCAAATGGTCTCATCGCTTTCCTTTATGTATAACAACAAGGCAGTACCTCTAAATTTTCTTATTTTCTATCTTGCAAAAAAAATAAAAAATATTAAGATAACATTTCAATAGCAGAATCATCTTAGTTTGAGAAAACAAGTCTTAGTGACTAGAATTTTTTCCTTAAAAGAAGAATTCTTGGTAAGACAATTTTTCTTACTACACTGAATTTTTGGCTAATTTCTAGGCTGTCTGCTTCTGCATCGGGGCAGACTTATCAATCAGATTTATCGATCCTAAAAAGAGCTCTATCAAGATGTTAGGTTGCAGCCTGTTAGAGACCAGCGTTAAGACAAAAGCTTAGCAAAGACTACACAAAATGACTTTAAAGTGAAAGTTGAGACTTTTGCAAACATTTTAAAGTCCCGGCATCCCTCAAAAGGAGCCGTGCCCTCCCGCATTTCCCGTACTCACTCATCAACTTGAGGTCCACTCGGTTAGAGTGCTTCATGCTTGTTAGAAACAGCTGATCGCTCTGCCTCCTACACTGGCAGCTCAGCGCCGGGGCGAATGCTGTCCGCTCGTCCGCATGTGACTCCCACAGCTGCTCCGCGCTCGCCGTTTCACAACTGAACTCTCCCTGAAGTCAAGCCGGCGCGCTCCAACCCCCGTCCCTCACCTGCCTCCCCTCAGCGGCGGCGGGGAGGCACTGTGTCTCCCTGCGTCTCCCACCCACTCCCCGCTCACACCATGCATAGTTCACAGCCACGCGTTACATTTAGACACCCCCCCCACTGCCCTACACACTGTCAGAAGTGTCACAACAGCAGTCAGAGAAAAAAAACAGTTCTCTTTAGAAAAGAGCTTTTTGTCCCGATTTCCTTGCAAACACAACTCTGAAAGCACAAACAAACACACAAACTGCTTCGAAGGGGTTCACCCCGGATTCAGCCTGTTGCCTTTAGGTGGCAGTTATGCTTACCGACAGAAAAGAGGGAGGCAAAGCAGCAAAAAAGAAAAGAAAAATATCCATAAACTCCAAAAAAGTCCAAAGAGCTGAAGTCCTTTACATAGTTGCATAGACAAGTAGAAGAACTAGCCAAGAAAGAGAGGCTTAGTTTAGCAGAGAAATCTTTCACTTAGAAAAAAAGGGTTTATAAGAAAAAATATAAAGCACTGCCTTTATTAATGCAGAAATTTGCAATATGCTTTTTGGATTTTGAACCAATTATCAATGTCAAGACCGAAGAACAGCAATCAAAACTAACTGTGAAAATTTGGAGGATTTGGAGCCCTATTCACTGTTTTTCTACAATCCTGCAGTGAGTATTTTTAGCCATGACTGTCATCTGAACAATATGTGTTCTTGAAATCCTTGAGACTTGACTCCCCGACACATTTCTAAACGCTGGAGCCCAGCACAATGTGACGTGACGACTGAGGGGAGAGGAGACAAAGAGAGATGGGAGAAAAAGGGTAACCGAGCCGCTTTCCTTTCAGTCAAGCACTGTTAAGATTTGCAAAAGAAGGAAACGATCTGAAGAAAAGCTCTGGACCGGCAGCTGACAGAAGTATGGCTGAATCCCACAGGCCTCAGGCTTTCAATGGTTTGTTTTAGAAGTTAAAGAAGTCAAACCCATTTTTCGGCCCAAATTCCAGCTAATTTGAAGGAACACTCACGCCATCATCACTATAAAATGCTAAATAAAAACTATATCTATCACTTATACCGTGTGTATGCTTTAGTGCATACTTCATAGATCTTTATCAATCCAGCGTTCACTTAGGAACTTGTGCAGCCTTTGCTTTTACTTTAAGAACATCCAGATTTACTCTTTTTGTCTGTTACTTAAAAACCCCACTCTGATGTAAAATGGTGTTTTTGGTGTTTTTAACATGTTCTAATGGCATTTTTCTTGTGATGGAGGACATATACACAGAAAATGAGGTTCAAAATGGCAAATTTCCCTCTGAATTAATAAAGTACCCTATCTATCATCTATCTACATCTAAAATAGCATTTTTGAGTGTTTCTTTATTTAAATCCTTGCGAATCAGGAGCAGGACAGGATCAAAAAATACTATCTGAAAGAGATCGTTTTTGTGAGGTAGAAAATACGCTGGCTGGACTCCAGGCGTCCTGCTCCGCTCCATTCTGATCCATCCATTTGCAGACGTCTTTGTTTTCCTGGACTGAGGTGAAATCTGCCTCTAAACTGTTCAACTGGATTGCTCCAATATTGCTAGCCTTTGTTTTTTCACTGGTAGCGTCACGCTGGAAGTGTGACGTGCTGCAAACTATTGGGAGAGAGTGTAAACAAAGAGCTCTCAGCAACGGGAAGGGAGGGGGTTGCTCCCCACCACAGCTTAGTGGCAAATTTCTCAAGAATCACTGCCGCTCTGCAGAGACTATGCCCTAGAAAATAGATTTTGACTAAAAACGGAATCCATGACTTCGCAAAACAAAGATTAAGTTGAGGTTTGTCCACGACTATTACAGGTGCCCTCATAGTTCACAAGACCGATATGAGCTCTGCAGCCACAGAAACTATAAAAGAAGGTTTATTCCGTGCTTGGATTTGTGTATTTGTGCGGACTTTGTGCCTTTGTCTCCAGGAAACTTCGAAGGCTCGGATGGCCTGACAGATAGTTGTGCACCAGGTGCCACGGTTGGCAGAGAGGTAGAACCCACTGAACAAGATCGCCCCCCCTTAAGGCAGTCTTTGTATCTCTTCCTAGGAGCACCTCTGTCACAGTCCCCAGAGGAGAGCTCACCATATAAGATAATCTTTGGTAGGCGGTGGTCATGTAGTCTTGAGACCCTGCCCAGGGAAGCTGTGTCTGAAGCAGCATGACTTCAATACTAGCTGTTCCTGCTTGCTCGAGGACCTCGACATTTGTGGTGAAGTCATTCCAATAAATGACGAGTACGGTGCGCGTTGGTGAAAGCATTCGAGGTGGCTTAAGTGATTTCGATAGGTAATCCATGTCTCTGAGCCATAGAGAAGAGTGGTAAGGACGGCTAAATACACACTGATCTTCGTAGTTGTGGCATAATCTACACCCAAAAAACTGCATAATTATTATTAAACACTTTGAAAATAGATCAAAAGATGATCTGAGTGGGACTTTAACCATCTGGTTAGAGGATTGTTTCAACCTACTTACAAATGAATATAAGAAAAGTATAATAAGATGTTAACGTTATATAATTTTTTTTGTTTTATTGATGAAGAAAAAAACATGTTTTCCTACATTTTTAATAAATCAACTAAACTCTTCATTATAAAAAATGTGTTTTGTTTTTAACCGAGCACACAAGAAAAATGATGTTTATAACCTTGAACATGTAAAACCAACAGTAAAAAAATTAAGAAATCAAGTGACCGAGCTGATACAAATTGGGCCAACTTCACATGTTTGGTAATAAAAGACAATAAAAAATAATAAAAGCGCTCCAAACTCTTCATATCCAGAATATTTCTCACCACTTATGACCCATTTCTTGATCTTGACCTCACCCCGGTCTTTTCCTGCAACACCATTTTATGTCTTTCCATCAGATTCCCGACTAAAACCTGCCTTTTCTTCAGCAGTCACATGACCGCTCAGCTTGTAAAATCTTGTTTATCATCCGGCTAAAGTTCCATCCAAACCTCCCTACAAGAGTGCAATGATTAATGAGACGGGCATGCACCAAATCATTTCTACACATCAGAGGGACCAGCGAAAACGCTTTCCGCTTCATGATGGCAACGCTGGTGTGAGATAAGCTGGAGAAAAAACATTCCAGCCATCACCGCCCATCCAATACTTCAGTGCAGGAATATTCCAAATACTCTGGTCATTCTTAAAAGCAACTCTGCTTTAGCAACCATTTAGGTCCATATTTTATACAATTCTGTTGGGAATTTTTCAGAGCTGTGGCAAAATATCTGTTTTTATGCATCTAAAATGAACATTTCTTGAAAAACCCACATTATTTTAAATTGTGCTATTTTTAAAGGTTCTTTTTAATTCATCTACTATGTTTTCAATCTAAACAACTTAAGACGATGGTGCAACAGTAATTAAACAACAAAAGAAATACCAAACAAAGTCAAATTCTCATTCCTGTATGCTACAAATAAACCATCAAAAAAATCAATCAAAAGTAAAAAAAAGGTAAAAAAAATAAACTATGTGATTCATGTTTACCAACATATTATAGCATTGTGTTATATTATAGAGTACATTGATCCTTTCTGCCAAATTACACATATTTGGTAAAAAAAAATGTAATTTTCATTCGACTTTTAAGATAAAGAGCGCCCAAACGCAGAGGAGAGGAACAATACCAAAAATGGTAGGAAAACAATAACTACACCAACCCTCTCCAAGTTTGAAACCCAACTCAGACCCTGTTAAAGCTTGCAGAGATTGAAAGGCTTTTACGAGGAAGGATCATTTCTTCATCCAGAGCTGCAGAAAAGTCATCCAGATAGGGCGCGCCTTTCGCCAGACAAAACCTCTCCCGTTCTAGCCGGTGACTCAACTTTTAAAAATAAATAAATAAAGTTGCATCTCAGCCTCTTTTATCTCAGTTTCTACATAAACACAACACTAAAGGTGTTTCCCCCAAATCTAAATGTCAGCTTTTCCACTACAAGTTCTGTTTCTGCAGAACGCTGCATTACAGAACCAAAGAACAGCAGATCGATCAAACCTCTCTCCTGCGAAGACGTCTATATGTTCTCATTTCTTGGCTGGGTTACAAGCAGAAAGTGGTTACACTTCAACCACACCGCTGCACGCCGGACAGACAGAAATCTTTTCTGACAAACCCCGACCCCTCTAATGATCAGGGTAAATGATGCAGCGTGTCACAAACACTGAAATGAATAATTTTGCATACTTCCACGCGCACCAAAGTGCACGTCTCCTTGATCTTGCCAGAGACACTGTGTCCTCTGGCTTTGTGCCAGAGGAAATTAATGTCAGGATCCGCTTACATTGAACTTATGCTGAACATCATGGATCAGCTGAGCAAGTGAAGCGAAGAGCACAATAGGAAGAGGTGTCTGATGATAGCAGCTTTCAAGATTACAGCTTCTGAGGGAAAAAAGTATCTTAGAATTCTGGGGTTTTTTTATCATTTCATAGAAAATAACTGAAGTAATAAATACTTTGCAGTTTAAAGTGAAAATCTTGGATGTGCTTTGAGAATGTTGTTTAAATAGGAGTCTGAATAGGAAAATGTCATGGAAACATTGTTGGAGGTATAATGAGGGGGAAAAAAGGGCAGCAAGGGAATAAAGAGAAAAGAAAAAGAGCAACCAATGGGATCAACTGCAGACCCCAACCAAGACAGACCCTGATGTGGTTAAGAACCATGTGGGAAAAGGGCAAGGAGAAGGGGGAGGAGGAGGAGGAGGAGGAGGAGGAGTACAGCAGGAGACCTCAGGGGAATAGTGAGACGACTTTGCTTCACCTCCTCTTCAACCAATATTATAATATTTTACACTTGTGTTATGTTAAAACCCACTGTGGTTAGAAAGTGACATCAATTTTATCACGTGTGATCAAATTCATAAAAAGGAATAGAGTCAGTAGAGAAGTCCCAATCAGAATTTGTTGGTCCCATTCTGAATCCGAGCCGTTTGATTCCGAGTATCTGCCGATACCAAGTCCAGTTCCAAAACTTTTGTAAAACATTTTTTTAAAAATAGACAAAAAATGTTTTAAAAAAAACAAAAACAGATCCCTATTTTTATTTTATACACTTTTAATCCTTTAACGCTTAAACAGAGCACTTCTTCGAAGTAGCTTGAACAATTAGGTAAAAATTGTTTAAAAAGAATTAATAATTTACTACTAGAAACAGAGAAAGAAAGTGAGAAAGTTTAGAAACTGTAGCATTAGTTCCTTCAGATCACTAAGGCTTTTTTTCGATGAATTATCTGTGTTTACGCAAAAACATCTTAAAAATTGAGAGAAATTTTCTCCAAACATATAACTACTTTTTGCCGTTCATGATTTGCAGACTTCTAGTAGGGTAATTATTTGAGGTAACAAGCTTTGAAATGCACAGCGCTGATCAAAATAATAAATATTCTATAAAAATAATAAATATTCTATCACTGATCATCCGATACCGATTGAGTGCGTGATCGAACATCGATTTCTGGTCACGTGATCGGAAACGGGACATCCCCAGTAGTCTGAGTTAAAAGACTGAAACGCACCTTTCAGCACAGCGTGGCTGTTGGGACACTGGGGTGGAGGACAAAGCAAAGAAGAGCGGGCACCGATAGCCACGGTGGCCTCTAAGATGGCTCCTGTCAGCAAGGAACACAGCGACGTCCTCCAACCACAGGCAAGGTAGAATCTGGAAAACACAAGATCATTTGTTTTGAAGTCATCCTGACGACTGGAAAAAAGAAAAAAAGTTGCCTGATTTGATGTTTCTGGTGTTGTTTCCCACGAGTTAACCTCAGTTGATAAGCAACACTTCACATACAAACTGAAAAATGGATTCAGTTTGTCATCGTTTTTGTTCTTTAGTGACGTATGATAACACTCTAGGGTTTCAAATATTAAAGTTCCAATGATTACTTCAGTGTTTTGACACACCAACCACAAGATTATAAGTAAAGACAGCGATAGACCAGGAAAAATTGTGTTTTAATAACTTTAATAATGACACCTGAGCGTGTTGGGAATATATTTAAAAAATCTAAGCTTCACAAATTGCATATACTTTTTTTTTTGTACATAAATCAATCCTGTTGGGTTCAAAGTTGTCCAAACCTTGCTGGATCACAGCGATGATGAAGATCAGGCCGCGCTGAGCTGTTGTTGACAACATTCAGTGGTCTGGGAGGATCCCTGAGGTGAACACATCCAGGCCAAGACAGCAGGAGTTTATTGGCAGGATGGATGAGGCTGCATTCCTCCCTGCTCTTCACATAATTGTTTACCTGTAAAAGAATCGTTAAGAAAATGAGTGACTAAGAACTCAAAGCAAAGCTGGTTGCAGACTATTTGTAAACACAGTGTGCAGTACACAGATGTAAAATCTTGGTTTTGTGAATATTGACACAGTAAACAACCACATATGCCTGGAAAAGCCAAGAGCTGGGAGACTAATCAATTATTTCAAATATTTAAAGTTTGCATTTTGTGGTGATTTTGAGTTTGGTTCGTTTTTCTTGAGTGATTCATAAATGAACTGAAGTGACACTGAAAAAGTGGGGGTGATATTTTTAGTTAGTCTAACACTGTTAGGTTGTCAAAATGAATCCATGAGAACTCACAGTGTTGTGCATCTTAGGATGTAAGTCTTTGAGTTTTTGTGCTTTTGTGTCCTCTGGTCTCGGAAACTGTGAGGTGGAACCCCTGTGTGCCTGAGAACTAGAACGATCATAGCAACCAAATATCCTCTACTTTGTAGTCGAACCTAATATGATGGTTTTATCTTTTTCTTTTTAAGAAAATTGAAAAAAATTCTAATGTTTCATGAAGTCTGAAGAAAATGATTAAAATTTTTTGGCCATATTGTCCAGTTCTAAGTGAAGTACAACTGTAAAAAAGCAGCGCAATTTGTGGATGGAGGCAATAGTAATTGTCGGGGTGAAATATTCACACAAAAAAAATCTACAAAACAAAGATTTCATATTTTCAGAAAAATCTTTCTGGAGGTTCTATAGATCAAACTTTTCTTGCAGTGAAAACCTAATTGTCTCCACAGTGACTTCAGGCCATGAGGGTCCTGATGGGTTTTCAGAAATCCTGCTCCATTTGCTACTGATTACCTGGGTCAGGTGCATTTTGCCAATTAGAAGCTGCAACGGCAAATTAGTTGGATAACACGTAGGACACTAGCCCTCGAGGATCAGCCCTGGAGTTTGACACTTGACGGCCAATGTTGGTTTTCTTTTGGGAACTTACCGCTGTAGGTCCACATTTAAAAAATGTAGGGGAAAAGTCTCCCAACTAGGCCTGCACAATATACCGCAAATTTATCGTTATCGCGACATTAAGCTGTGCAATATACATACCGCAAAAGACGGCGAAAATCGCAATAAATGGTTACCTTAAATGTGCTAAAACAATCTCATGGCAGCTTGAAAAATTGAACAAATGAAATAAATCCCTTTATGCATTTAACCAATCGGAAGGAACCGTTTACATTGTTGATCAATCAGATGAGCCCTTTTATGTTTGATGTTTGCCTCCTATGTCGCCAAGGGTCATTTGGAGTATAATTTTTAAACTGTTGCAGTGAAATGGAAATGATGTTTTTGGTTGTTTTGCTATTTGTTTATATACCGCGAATTATGTCGTTATCGCAATATTAATCACCAATATCGCATATCGCGAGTTTTTCTCATATCGTGCAGCCCTACTCCCAACAGTATTCTATTTTAAAGGCCAGTTCAGAGGAAATGTACATTGGAAAATGTGACTAAATTCTTTTTGTGCCAAATCCAGGGATGGGTTTAATATTGTTAAAGTCAAGTTCCCGTCTTGCCTGCACATGTGTCGAAGTGTCATTGGCTAAGACACTCCCTCCTATTGCTTACAGGTTGGTGGCATCAGTGTGTGAATGTGTGTGTGAATGGGACATGACTGAAAAGTAGAGAAGCGCCATTTAAGTAGTCACCAAACTAGGTTAAATGAGGAGGTCCTACATTGATAAATGAAAGATCCTAAGACATTTTAGAATTTTTTTCCCATATTCTTTTTTATATGATGACAAACTGACATTTCCGACGTGACAAGGGGGCACAAACAGACCCACATGTAGAGCATAATACATGACTTTGTACTCGTCTCAGAGGGATGGGTTTCCTGCACAGGGTGTAGGCTGGCTGTTGTCAGATCTGAGCAATCCCAGGGGAAGGAAGACCAACCAAAATGCACGTTTGGAGAGGAAAAGTGAAAGGAGTAGAAGGAGGAGAACCCATTGCACCAGCACAAGCAAACTGATAGGGGTTAGTCAGCCTGGTAAACAAAGCAAATTCATTTAAAAAAGGGTTGGACTTTTGGACCAATGTCACGTGCAAATAGCTTTCAATCAAATGTCTTGTTCTTTGTATTCTTATAATACTACAATAACATATCCCAAAAATGGCACAGCACAAGTTTTCCAGCAAATTTGGCAGGTGGCCACACGGCGGCATTTGCATGTAGAAATGCTTTTTACGAAAAAAGTGACACTTTTACGGCAATTGGACCATTTTTTTTTTTTTTGCCTGCTATCAGTGGTCACCCAGGCATAAAACAAGGTCGCGAGGTGGCAGTCCAGTGTCAGGCTGGTGGCAGGAAGGCACCAGTGCAATAATTGAGGGTCTCCGAGGTCCCCGAATTATCTGATGATTGGCCGATTTCAGACTGCCACCCTCTAGCCACCCCCCTGTCCCCATGCTGCCATAGGGTAGCTGCAAGGGGCACTCGACATGGGCTGTTGACATGGGCCGAGGGCCTGGCAATGACCAGACATCAATCTGGGGATCTCTGCAATAAAAACCCTATAAATCCTGCTGTGGTTGGACCGCTTGGACCTTTGTTTTCTTGGGCATTGGGGCTTTTTCCTTGTTCGGTTTCTTGGGAGGGTTGTTGTCTAAAGTTTTTTAATGTTTGCCGCTTTTTATATACCTCCGGCTACCGGGCTGCTGGTGGCCGGTGGTAATTGTTACAGAAGGCCACCATCCAGAGACAATTCCACATCGTCCAATCAGAGCTGCTGCCGGCCGGCGATCCGGCTGCCACCACCCTGTCGTTTCGTAATGGCCTCATCCTTGCATGAATGATCCCTGACAGCCGCCGTCTACATTCATGAACACGCCAACAAATTTTTCAAGAAAATCGGCTGGCAGAAGGTAATCTTACAGTTATTGCCGATGCCTTCCCATCCTGCAATGGAACCGTAGCCTAATTTTATCTATTTCTAAATGCAATTGTGTAAATATCATTTCCTTTAATTAACTGCCTTCATAAACAATTTATCATAGTTTTTTGTAATACGCATTATAAAACAAAATGTGATAACAAATCGGGCAGGATATTTTTTAATTTTTTCTTAAGTTCATTCAATCAGAATGTCAAAACCACAGAACAGAGTTGACTCTTGAATGTGCTCAGGCTTCCTGTGGCACTGTCTTTAGACACAAATGCCAGGTGTATTTATAAAGCTGAGCCTTAACCATGCTTACACAATCATATTTATACCCAATCCTGGCATGCTTACCCATCTCTAAAATACTCTGCTGCTTAGCATTAAACAATTGATTTTAAAGATTTGCATTTTTGGGGTCTGGTTATTTTCTTAGGTGATAGAAATAGAGTTCCCTTTTTTTTTTCTATTGGAAGCTCTTTAGAGCAGATACTCGACTTTACATTTTAATTTCTTTACCTTTTTATCCTGGAAAATGTCCTCCATCTGATAGCCAACAACAGAAAGAACTACTATGACAGAAATGACTAATACAACTAGAAATGAAAGGACAAACTGTCCAAGAAACACAGGGAACACCATTAGGAATGTGGTTCCAATCTGACCAATTCTACAGTTAATTATAAATGCAAAAACTATCAACAGGTCAGTTTATCCTGAGAAAAAGGTCATCTTTTATATCAAACAACAACAAAAATGATGTGTTGATAAGTGACAGAAAGACAAACTGCAGTATATGTCGCCACAGTCACAGACGACAGGAGGGCAATAATTGTATTTCATCTTTATTACATAAACACAGTGAAGGTCGTCCAACATCAATACGTCCGGCATGTTCTTCTTCATCGAAGATTGCATTACCAGTGATCTTGCTATTTAGCTAGTTAGTAGAAGTGAGTCTGTATTAGACAGCTGCCACTAATATGACATTGTAGCTCGTGTTACACTGTGCGTGTACAGGAAATGCTAATTGCCAAAGCTCAGGACAGGCAAATTATACCGACTCAAGGCAGCTGCACTAATTCTGGTCATCTGTTTCTGAGTTTTGCTGCATAGGTTAGCAATCGGCAAACTACACAGGTGCCTGAAGAGTCTGTAGAGTAGATTATAACATTTTTGCACCTTTTTTGGTAGTCTGTTGACTACAATCAAACAGCAGCACAGAAAGAATAGCATTATCACCATTAGAGCGTCTTTGCTGGTAACGATGTAGGTGACAATCCACATCAACTACTGTCATGAATGAGTATCAAGTATTAGGTCCCATTAGTGTCCTGTTGGGTCATTTCTTTGCCCGGCAACAGCAATTCTGGGAAGGGATTAGTGAGGGGGCAGTGAGGGCCACCGCTCTGAACTTTAAGCTGGAACGCGCGCGCACAAAGATCCAGATCGACGTGCTCAAAAGCAAGCATGCAAAAAACTTTGTGACTCATCCTGGTGCCATAATGCTTGTCACGGCGGATGCATTCAGTATGCATGAGCGAGCAGGGCGGTGAGGAGGCAGAGACTGGACTCCCTGAAATTTACCAGCACACATCCTCAGCACTCTACTTTAATGTCTTTGACCTCCACAAACGCAGCCTATTCCGGAACGGAACCCAGTTATCTACGAACATCTTCAGCAGCTTCGTGAGGCTCCCTCCAAACTCCCAGCATGACTGTGGACGCTTTACTTCAAAACGATATGAATGCACTAAAAACACGAGCTTACTCGTCAAATAAACAAACAAGCTAAAGAAAATAGTGCTTTGACCTCCTGAGAAATGAGTCCACCACACTGACACTGACTCATCCAGCTTCACATTTAGCTTTTAAAACAGTCTGAACTGAAGAGATACGATGAGATTTTTCTGTCATTGAAGTCACAGGAGAGAAATCAACTTTTTAGTCCCGTTTTTAGTAAAATTCTTTGTAGTTTAAGAGACTGAAAATGTTATGCTAATTTCTTTATATTGGTAATAACTCAACTTTTTTTTTCAAATAAAGACTAATTTCAATTGTTTTACAACAAGTGAGTCTAAGTTTCTGAAGCCACGTTCACACCACCCTTGGTAACGCACTATTCAATAAAAAGTAAAAGTAAACGCACGTTTGAGGCTTCCTCTTTTCAAACTCTCACAATTGCAGGTAGCTACATACGCTTTTACGACCGTTTACGGGCTCTTCGCACAAAACGTGCTTTCATTGTTGCTGCTTGCAGGTTAAACCAGGTTGAACTTTGACCAATCAGGGACTCGGATTTCGCCTGGAGCAAGATTTGTAAGATTTACGTCATTTCACAACAAGTCTCTTCCAACCGTAGGTGGCGTACATGAGCAAGTAAACAGTAGAAAAAGAGAAGCCCCTCCCTGCTTGTCCAGTGTGAACACCATAGGGCTATTCAAGAATGTGGATTTAGTTTGTCCTGGAATGTGGATCAAACGTCCAGAGTGTTTAGATCCACTCCAGTGAAAATCGTGTTGTTTGTGTTTTTAACAGGTTCTGTGGCATTTTTCTGATGATAGAGGGTATAAGTTGAAAAAGTTAAGCTCAAAATTGCATTTCTGAGTATTTCTTTTTTCAAATTGTTGTAGATCAAAAGCAGATGAAAAAATGCAATCAAAAAAAAAGATTGTATTTGTCACGTAGAAAATAGAATGGGCGGGAACTAAGCTGCTCCACTCCATTCTAATGCATCCACTTCTAGTTGACTAACCCTTTCCTCCACTTGGTATCTGGCTCAGAACTTTACAGCTGGATAGCTCCAGTATTGTTCACCATTTTTGTTGCATCGGTGATGTTAGGTTGGGGCTGTGAGGGGCTGTAAGCTAGCAGGAGAGAGTGGGAACAGATGGATGTTGGAAAGTTATGCTTTACAACTCTAATGAATTCCTACTGCTCTGCAGAAACTAAATCCCTGAAAATGACTGTTTTTTTTAGTTTGGCCCAAAACGGCATAATTAAAAGGGAACAAGTTTACTTTTGACCAAGAGATAATCAGAGTAGGTCTTTGACACACATGTATTGGTTCAATATATTTTGTACAGAACAAAAAAAAAAGAAGCAAAAAAGAAGGCATTTCCTGTCCTGAATTTAGCTAAATATAGATAAACATTTAAGACAAAAGAAGCTATCTTAGCTCATAAATAAATACATAAAAAATGATTTCATTGCTGCAAAGACATAAAAGAAAAAGTAAAAAAAGACATTTAAATAAAAAACAATTCATAAACTCCTCACTGATTTTGCTTTGTCACTAAATAGTGTGTTTTGCAAGGCTTTTAAAAAATATTACACCCAGAAAAATATGTCTCAGTTTGACAATGCCCCTTATTCTGGAGATTTAAACAACTCCAAATGTGTTTGCTTTATTGCAGCAAAAATAGCACCAACAGATAGGACTGAGAGAATGAAGAAAATGTGCACCCCGCTCGGCCCGCAAGACGAATGAACTGGACCGAGAATATTTAAACACTTGTTCATGAGCCAGGTATGTTCAGCAGCTCTGGTCTCCCGGCAACCGGATGGTCCAATCCCGTCCCGAAGAGTATAAGCCAAATAATAAAAGACATAAACCAAGCACACCCAAACAAGCCGAGCAGACGTCTTCAGTCAGGTTAAACAAGTGACAGAGCGCCCGGTTTTATACATCTGCGTCCGCTTTTTGGGCAAACAACTTTTAACCCTGCTTTGAATCACCCAAAAAATGATCAGACCACTGCTGTCTCCTGTCTTTTCCACCGCTGCAGACTTCACAAGGAAATGTTTGCATTTGCCCCTGCTTCTAAAGAAGCGTGCCTTCCTTCTCCAAGGTTGTGTTTTATATTCTTTGTGTGGGCATTTTAGCTCTAAGCAAGGCACTGTCAAATTCTTTCATTTTTTTGTGTCAAAGTAGAGCAAAAATACAATAAAAAAATACACAAATAAGATAAGGGAAGGGTTAAGAAAGGCTCGTAGAAACAGACAGACGAATAAAAGGGAAACAGAAGATAAAAAAAAGTGAAAGAGGAGAGAGGAGAAAGGACACGAAAAAGGACAGCACAGCAGGAAGCCAAAAAAGAAAAGCAAAAGATGAAGAGGGAGAAGCAGGGGGGGGTGCTCCAAAGAGGAAATAGAGAGGTAAGCCAGGGGTGACAGGAATTATAACTCCGTTAAATTTCACCAGGAGCCATTTCAGCACAGATCCAGGAGTTAGGCCCACCTCCTGAGCGCTGCCTCACACCTTTAACGAGGTTAAGGGAGGAACTGTGTGAACTCTGTGCCACACAAACAAGAACACTGACGATTCCATCCGGCCTTATAAAGAGACCTTAAACAAATAAAACAACTTTTAGCCATGAAATGAAAACGACTGATTTTGTGGTCTCTTAAACAAAACAAAAGGTGTGACATGAAGGAAAGGATTATGTCATCTAACTGGACAGGATTCAAGTGGAAGCAGAAAGGGATGACTTTTATTTTGAAAGTCACATGTAAAACAGACCCACTCCGATGATCTATTTTTAAAGCCTTTTCAGTGGTCTTTTAATTAGGATGATGCCATTTTAGCCAAAAATGACGAGCAATATCAGAGCTATTCAGCCATACAGTTTAGAACCAGACGTCAGCTCAGGCGAGGAAACCAAAGACGTACATGGATCTAGTCGTCAACAAATTGATGAGAATGCAGAATTGATCAGAATGGAGCGGAGCAGGAAGCTTGTGGCCCCGCCCATTGTAGTTTCTACATCACAACTACTATTTGTTCAAACAGCATGTTCTGGTCCTGATTCACAACGGTTTAAATAAAGAAAAAGTCAGAAATGCAATTTTGAGCTTCATTTTCCTTTTATATGAATTTTATATAAGAACATGTTAAAAACACCAAGAACACAATTTTCATCAGACAGGCTTTTTAAAGGGACATCAACTCCATTAGGTTATTTTTAATCAAATATATCTTGGTTAAGAAGCAACAATCAAATCTTTTGAAATGTCAATATTTAAGTCAAAACACATTAAATGTATATATTTATATATCTTTTTTAGAAAACAGCGTATGTGTTGTAGCAGTGTCAGGGGGGGTCATCCTGAGGGCCAAAACAACCTGGAACTCATTACCCAGAGCCCTCTGTGGGACCCCCACACTCCCCCACTCACAGTTCTCATGATGTCATTCTATAACCAAACCCCTCCAACATAAAAGCACGCAGAGATAAGCTGTTCGCTTTTTCCTGTGTGAGGCGTTATTGGCCAGCTGCACTCAAAAGTTTCCCCAAAGAGGACAACGCGTGCAATCCACCTTTTATCTACTGATGTTAAACATTTTATCAGTAAAACTGATGCAAGTTTGTTTTTAAAATGTAAATTTGTGCTTTCCAATTACAAACTGATTTTAATGTCCAACCTTTTCCAATCTGTGAGATACATCCAACTCTATGCAAAAGTAATAAGACTACGATTGTAATAGCAAATGAAACACATTCAGGACCTCAAGTTTCTCTCAAACTTTGGCAATAATTCATAATAAACAGTTTACTTACTGTAACACAATAGGCTTTTAAACTGAAGAGACAGGAAGAAAAATACCCCCACCAAGCTCTAGTCCCTCTTAGACTGTGTACACTTAGCAAAGTGAGGAGAGGCTGGAGCGAAAGAGAGCCGGAGGAAGAGAGGGAGTGGAACAGATCCCCACAACAGTTAAAGTAGCAGTGGAAGCAAAAGAAGAGGAAGAGAATGAAGATGGGAAGAGGAAAAGGAGAAGACACAAAGGAGATTGAAGGATCACTCCCTAACTCAGAGGGTACCCCCATATTAGGCCATGAGGCAAACGGCCCATCGCGGCACGGCTCTACGAGGGGAGATTTTATCAAATCACACTCTAAACACAGAAAAGATGGAGGAGATGCTGGTCTGCGAGGTTTATATCGATCCTTGTCTTGGAGCCACTCCAAAGCATAAGCAGTGTGAGACCAAACTTAAATAAGAACATTTTGTTTGAAGTTCAAACCCAACAAGTGAGAACTGAACTTCTCTCTTCCTAAGTGAACATTTTAATCCCCTTTCTCGCAGATTTGTTACAACAAATGATCAACATCGGAAGATTTAGATAATGAAACACCTCATGAGGCATTGTGAGCTAATGTTCTTTAAAAAAAGACAAGTTTACATGGTTAATTAAACATATGAAGGTATTTCCTTTTAAAATAAATCAATGCTGAGAGAAATCTACTTCTAAAGAAGGCTAAATGTGTTGGACAAAACCACTTTGGTTGTTAAGGTGAAGGGGGGGGGGCACTCCAACCGGCGCAGTCACATGTGTAGTCAGGTGGGTTGACCCGTTCGTGTGGTATGACTTTTTGGAGAGGGACCTGATTGGAGACAAGACGCCACTGGACATCATTGGCCTGGAGTGGAGTGTTGCCCGGGCATCTGGAGGCTCGTATAGAGGAGCAGCTGCATCTTAAGCAGAGCACAGGTGTGTCTCGCAGTTGCCTTTTGGTTCATAACATCATGAAAATGGAAGGTACCATTGTCATGGGCGTGGTAAGTGTATCGTGAAGTATTTGTAAAGGGTTGCAGACACTTATGGCATACAGCTGAAGCTGTCGTCTGGTGTCCTAACGCCACACTTCAGTTGTCGGTGGTTACTAGCTCCTTACTATACGTGTGCAAATCCAGCACGAATGGGATTTGCCTGTGATACGTAATTTCTTGTAGGACGCCTGTAGGATGCCCACACGATGATTAGTTAATTTATTAACAGTCAGGTAATGTACAATAGTATCACTTGAATAGCAATAATGCGTTGCTTGCACAATGAAAAATTCCATCCAACATGCTTCCGTCTCACCTACTTCTCCCTGACTTACCTACATATTCTTGTTTACATGTTCGCTGTGACCCGTCCCGTCACCCATAGGGTTTCTGTAGAACATTTTTGCGTTACGGGCTCACCAAACAGTCTAAAATTTCAAGTGGACCACCTGCGCACAGGTTGGCCCATTGTTTACCAGCAGGCAGCCCGTATCCACCCATAATATAATAAGATAATAAAATTATCTTATTGGTTGGTTTATGGTAATAATAATAAGAACATAATAAGAATCTCATTTTTGATAATAATTTTTCATAATAATTTTAGTAATATTTTTAATTATCTAATATAAATGTAATTTGTGATGTCCTTTATTGATGTTATATTATATAGATTATTTCTGAATGTCGTGTTGCTGCCACAGATAAATGAAATTTCCCCATTGTGGGATTAATAAAGTCATCTATCTATCTATCTATCTATAAGGCCAGTTGTGACTAAGGCCTTAGGTACTCGTTTTCTCTGTTTCTATGACAACATCTAATTAAAAACGCTGATGGCAGTCCTCGCTGACTGCATTCATGCTTCATATTAGCATTGTGGCTATACAAACGTCAGCATACAAACACTGAAGTTGACCGGATGGGGCATTCAGTTATAATTGGTCCCACCGTTGAGGAAAGTAAACACAACATAGGGAACATGTTTACACTCTATATCATAAATTTTTACATACATTTGCCATCAGATAAGTTTTACGTTCCATCAATTTTATCAGTTTACTACCATAGTTTCCAATAAGTTAGACCAGTCCTGGTCCAACTCCTGTGAAAAAAATAGTAGGAAAATATTTACTTTCAATAAAATTAAATATATATGAAGTGACTTTATATCCAAATTAACGGATAAAAAGAAGATTTTACTCGACAAATTTTCACACTCTGCTGTAAGCCTGCCACTAAGGTGAGACAGCTGAGTTAGCACCCAAGCACCGAGGCCCGCCTTGTTTTTAGGTTGGGACAGAAAAAAAAACAAAAAAAAAAAATTGTTAGTCGGTTGAATATTTTATTTAAATATGTGTGAACCGCTCCAAGGCCATAAAATCCTCTTTACAAGGATTAGTGAAAACTAGATGTTTCAGGATGCAGAAGAATCCTGACCTGCAGGAGCTCAGAAGCTAAAATATTGATATCTTATCAGCCTTGGAAGTCCCTTTGGATTCAAAACGCTGCTAAACAAATGTAAATATTCTTACATAAACGGTGCAGCCGGTTAAAAATGAAATCGGTCTGTCTTATTAGATCTGCCTACTTAAGCGGAAACATTAATCTGCTGCCCATTTGACATCAAAGCGCTCCACCAAACAAAGCAAACAGCTGGGTTGTGCTCATTTAGCATTTCTTTGATCAATCCTCAACTCATTATGCTGTTTTCTGAACCTCTTATTAGGGGTCATACTTGGATATTCAAGCATAATTTATACCTCACTTTTAAGGTTATTAACAAGTCTGACATCATTGTATTTATTGTAACATAATCTGAGTCTCTCTGTGAGTTTGTAAACTTCACCGTTCAAAAATCGTACTACCTACCTCACCTGTCCTTTGAGTGCACGTGTTTTTTTAAGGAAAAGATGAATACCTTAAATTAAAAACAGATGTGATACTTTCTATTTCTTATTTAAAAAGTAATACTGCCATCTGGTGGACAAGATAGGGCCAACAATTTTTACAGAAAAGTCACTGCTCTGGCCTCATTTATATAAAATCAGTATAAAAGCACAACCCTTGTTGACCTTTATTTTTTTTATGTTTTTTTGCTTAAATCATGACTAGAGGTCTGAACCTCTAGTCATGAACTAAAGTAATGTTCTAAATTTAAAAAATTGGTCTGCACTTACTTTTTAGATGAGAGAAACAAACCATTGGGAATGGCAGATATCTACAAGAAATGTTCCTTTTGTTTTTCTCTAACTATAAATAAAGATTTGAAGTAGCTCATGTGTGTTTCTTCTTACACAAAATAGTCACCACTTGAGTTTCAGCAGTCCTAGGTACTCGCGTACCAAAAGGATTTAGCAACCAAAGCTTTTCTGCAGAGAAAAGTATCTTCATGGCCACTAGATGGCCCCAACAACTGACGCATGACCATTCACTTACAGTTTATCATCTCTTCTTATTAAAACGACAATATTTCAATATTAGAATGGCCAAAAAAAAGATAATACTTATAGATTAGAATTATGCACGACACAAAATGTAATTAATACTAACAGATGTCTGTTTCTTCCTTTTAAATTAATTTTGATGTGAAAAAAGAAAGAGTGAATTTAAAAGCATCACTCTGCATTTTTAGGAGTTTTTTCTGCAAAGCCTATATATTTTCGCTGTGTTGTCTTTGAATGTTTTGATGACGGTCTGAAAATGAAAGTAAAAAAGCTGAGGCAAAAAAAAAACAAAAAAACAAGTGGTTTGAACAACACATGTCCTCCAGCTGGTAAGCACGCTCTTTAACCAGAATCTAAGTTGCGATCACAAGTCTGCTCACCGATTTTTTTTTTCCAGTACCAAAGTAGATAAACATGGACAGCTAGTTAGATAAAAAGTTTTGCATTAAGTTTGATGTTGTTTTTTAAGCTTGTCCTCTTTACCATCCTGACTTTAGGAGTTTTGTTGGTTTATGCCAACACAAACACTTCTGTAATGTCAGGAACGGTATACAGGCTAAATTACCACCTGCAGGTAGAAAAAAAATGAAGAAATTCAAATTCAAATAATGCTGTACATAAAAACAAAAACAAAAACAAATGCAATAAAATACATTCAATTAGCCCCGCGCAATAAAATACACAAAGACAAACACCAGTGGAAAATAAATAAATAAATAAAATAAAGAGAAACCAGAAGGTGCCGTCTGCCCTGTCCTCCTATTGGCAGGGGTGTCAGTATAGACGCAAACACCCCAGCCGAGGGTGAGAAAACACTCGTAAACAGCCTAATTTGAATTAAAAAGAATATTTGGTAAAATATCATAAAAAAGTATATAAAAAAATATATATATATTGATTAAGCAAATAAAATGATAAAATGATGTGATAAAACAAAAGAATGAAGAATAAATATATAGGTGATAAAATATCATAAAATATAGGAATAGAAAATAGTAAATTAAACAATTAAAATGTTAAAAATGATGTAATAAAACATCATAAAACATAAAAAGGCATAAAATCTAATCAAAAGCTAATTTAAAAGGTGTGTCTTTAGTTTATTTTTTAAAAACCTCCACAGTAGATGAGGCCCTCACATCTTCAGGCAGACTATTCCACAGACGAGGCCCGTAGTTTCTAAACGAGGCCAGGACGGTCGTATGTTTGATTCTTAACCACAGATCTTGAGTCTTTGACCTTTTTGAAGATAAAACCTTGAAAAGTGACGGCTTCGGGGCGTCAAACAGACCCAGTCCTAGTCTCACTGGAGTGATGCACACAGGATGTGTCCCACCTCCTCTTTCTGTGAGTTCACATCTGCTTAAAAGCAAGAGTGTTTTTCAGCACACGTGCACTGTAATCCACAGCTAAGCCCTAAAATCCTGCAGGGCAGCAAAGAGGAATGTTCGGCACATTCCTTAGCTCAATAGGCAAGTGTGACGGCGATGGAAACGGGTTAATGGGGACGAGGAGGATGGGTTGAGTGTGAATCTTGGAGCATTTGTCACAAAGGCTTTGAGCAGGATGCGTACCAGATGATGAATGCAGTGAGAGACAAACTGGCAGCAGAATTCCCCAACTTTACCTCAAGTACGGACTTGACTTTTTAGTCAAAGTGCGGAATTTCAAAGTACATTTCAGTAAAAAAAAAATAAAACAGTAAAAATGTAACTCCAGCACATTGTCCTACCACAGTGACACAACCGAAAGTTGCTCAATAGATTTGTCTCACTGATAAGAAGAAAAATACCTTCAAGTCCAATCTGTCATTCTAGCAAGCAGGTGCCTAATGCTGACCTCAAAGCTTTTTGCTGATTCATACCTACTTGTTCTGTTTTATTGGGGTTTGATTTGGTATTCAGAGCCACACTTCAAATTTGACCAAACAACAGTAAAAGTCAAAGAAACGTGAACTATGTTTGTCAACAGGGAAGCCTGTGAAGATTAAAAAGATAAAGTCAGCAAACCAGTCGGCAAATATGCAGGTTAGCTGACGACGCAAAGTTACAAAAGAACATCTTTACTAAGGAAACCTGCTGGAAAACGAATCACTGTAATCTATTCTAATAACAACGTCTGGCACATTGTCCGAGATAAAGCTGAAAAGCGGATATTTGCTGGACTTTTTATCTGGAAATGCACCCTTTCAAGCGTGTGTGTGTGTGTGTGTAGGTGTGCGTGTGTGTTTGTGTGTAGGTGGGTGTGTGGGGGTGTGTGTGTGTGTGTGTGTGTGTGTGTACAGGACATAAAACCTGCATTCGAGATGGATAATTAGCAAATATTCAACATACAACAGAGTAAACAAAGAAATATTAAAAAAAGAAATTATAAATGCTAAAGGAAATCATTAAGATGGATTGTTTGCAACAACCCACTAAATGATTATTAGCCACAGCTGGACTCCACCATGGGGCTGCCGTTGTGCAGTGGTAGGGCCTTCGATCGGAATATTGCAGGTTCGATTCCCGCCTTGCACGGCCATGTGTCCAAGTGTCCTTGGGCAAGACACTGAACCCCACCTTGCCTCTGGTGGGAGGCTGGTGCCAGTGTTTGGCAGTGGAGCCGCCGTCAGTGTGTGAATGTGTGTGTGACTGTAAAGCGCTTTAGGCCTTCGAGGAAGGCAGGAAAGCGCTATATAAGTACACGCCATTTACCATTTACAAGTCATAAGGACTGAGATGCATTTATTTGAATGTAAAATATCTTTAGCCTTGCAGATAGGGATCCCATTTGTAATAGAACTAGCTTAATCTGATATCCGAAAGTATTCAATCATCAGCCTTTGCATGTGTGTGCAGGAACTCTAACAACACTGTATCTGTGTTTTTATGGACCTTCTAGTGAGCGCTCCTGTTAGAACAGGAAGGGCCCATGTCCAAACCGTTCCTACAAAGTTGGGGGCATGAAATAATCCAAAATGTCCTCTTTTAAAGATCTCTTCAATGGAACTGAGAGGGTTAACTGTTTATAAATAAACCCCACATCATGATCTTCCTACCACCAAACCTCATACTTGGTACAGTCAGACAGTTTCCATGGCCACCGCTTTGTGGCTGGGTTTCTTTTATTTCTAATCACTTCCATTTTGTTATCACACCACTGACAGTTGACTGTGAAATATTTAACAGCATGGAAATGCAACTAGACTTTTTATTGCACTGGTGGCCTCCTATCCCTGTTCCACCCTGGAATTTACAGATCTGCTGAGAGCGGCTTGTTCTTTCACTTTCAATGTTTGCAGCAGCAGAATGAGATCTGGCTTGATCTTATGCAACTGTGGACGCGGAACGGACTGAAACACCTCAAATGATCTTTTCAGATGAATAAGTGCTTTTGGTCATTTAAAGTATGTTCTTTTTTTGCAGTAAAAGAGGCTCTAAAAGTTGACTATGTTATAAAATTGTTTACCCTTTACCAGTCGTGTGACGAGTATTCAATTTATATTCCTACAATCCAACCAGATTGAGCTGTCTGAGGCAAGTTGGTAATGACCTACATCATTAGAAAAATTGCTTCGAAATGAAATAAATCCTCAATGTTGATGTTTGAAAATACCCTTTAGATCAAGCCATCATTCCAGTGTCGAAACACTTTAAATTTTGCAAAGACGTTTGACCCTGCGGTGTGGTAGGCTGTTCTAATTATGTTCCATTTGTATTATTAGTATTTTGGTGAGGAAAAACAATGGTGGGCTGAACTTTATGAAACTAAAATGTGAATGGATTATTTTTCAAGAAGTACAAGGAATGTGGAACACTGCACTGTTCAGTACCCAGGTACACTGGCTGAACTTATGGTTACAGATGCCCTGGATCCATTTTAGGTCAGGGCTCGGATTAAATTAGATCTTTTGAAATGAACCAATATCGACTATGTATCGTCAACCACAAATAATGATATGAATTGAATTGTTGATATAAATGAATCCTTGAACCCCCCCTACTGTTAACCCTTTGACACCAGAGCCTTAGCTCCAATGTTGACAGTCTTTCAACTCTTAACTCTTCAACCATTGACACAATGAGTGGAATTCTAAAGCAAAGAACAGCGGTCCTGCACATATATGCAATACTTTACAGTAGTGAAGTGTTAACGCAAACAACGTAAATCATGCGGGTTGTGTCGTGGAGAAAAGAGGCTTTTTATAACGATGCAAAGCCGATTTGAAAAACCGCTTTTGTCTGCGTCAGAATGAGCTCTTTTACGTTGATCGCAAATGAGCAGTTGACGATTTACGATAGTTTTGCTGTTATTTAACTGTCGCCGGCAACAGTTCCGGTGTTAAAGAGCTGCAACAAGTGGGGGCAACAACTAAATACACATTGGCTGTAGCTCTTAAAGTGAAAAGTCAGTTTCAACATCAGACATATGCAAACTACTAAATAGGTAATGACTTAATTCAAAAGAAAGGCTTTAATGCATTTTATGGACAGACATGTCACTTGTACAGTTATGATGCATTTACATTTTATGACACTTTTCTGCCGAACTTTTATATGAGGTTCTATTAAAAATGCAAATTACAACAATAAGAAAAACTGCTCAATACATCAGCACGCCTTTCTAAATGGAGAATTTGCGAGACACAGCAACTATGAGATATGTGATGCTATCGTGAATCATTTACAAGATAGAAGATCTAATCAGCCAAAACTCTAAATGCGTAGTTAAATAAAATAGAAAGATGGGCAAACATTTATGCGTCTCCAAGTCTTGTAAGTTTTCTCTTTTGACACACAGACTTATGCTAACTACTAAAAGCATAAATCAGCTCACTGTGAAAGCATGATACTCACCCAAAGGACAGTTTAATATCACAGCATAACATGCATGACCTTTATTAAAACTGCATGTGCTTTTTTTTTAGCTCCTAATGAATTCCCATGAGGTGTTTGACGTCTGAGGAAAATGAGGAACGCAGTGAATACTAGAAAGTACAAGACATTTTGTTTTGATTTTCCCATCATTCCTAGATTGGAAGCCAGAATGATTTGGACTCACGTGACAAAAAGTGGAAAACAGGAAAGAATAAAGGTTCCCCGGAGAGAAAAATACATTCTTGTTCCTAAAAGATACTTTAGTGCAAACTATATTTACAATTATTCTACTTCGAAATGGTTGCTTGTTTAAAAAAAGCTTTAAAAATGGCATTGTTTTTATTTAGGGAAAAAAAGGGGGTAAGAGCGGCAAAATCTGTGACATTCTTTAGTTTAGGAGACTGTTTGATCGTCCCAAGAGTAGGGTTTTTTTTTATTTTTTATCACCAAACCAAGTAACTGAAATGAAACACTTCTGTGTTCCAAATGGTGCCACAGTTTACCACTGCAGATGCACAGAACATTAGCGGTTCTTCTTGAGCACCACTGGCAATTTGTTCTGAATTTTGAAATCCCCCATAAGGACTTTTAGGCAAAATTATTACATTCCCCTGTGCTTGGAATTCCCACAAAAGTTTCTTTTGGGGGAGTTATCATTTTGAAAAAGAAAAAGCTTAGCTAAATGAAACCCAGTGGAAAGAGGACTAAAAAAAAAACGGCATTTTCTGTGACTGAAAGCAGAACGGTAATTGGTCAAACTCTTACATTTTTGTAGCTGCTTTTTTATTTTTTATGAGTAGAAATCTGTTTTGTGGGAGTCTTTTTTCAGATAGCTATTAGAAGCTATTTCCTTTCCTAAAGTTTCTAATATTTCAGACATTTTGGATTTCCTTCTCTTTCCACGACCAAAATCTCATGTTATCCTTGTTTTTCTCTCCTCTCTTTGTCCGTGACTGGCTCCAGTCCTTCCCTTTTACACTGTAATCCTGTTTTTTGTCTCGCTTCATTTGTCTTCACAATAAACACACCAAGAGAGAAGATTACTGTAGTGTTTTTGGCAAATGCAACAACCATAACACCTATATCAGTTAAAAAGAATTATGCTTCAACTGTAAAGTCCACAAATGTAGTATAAGGTCAAACAGAACAACTTTTAGAGGATTTTTTCAAGCATCTACTGTTTTTTTTCACGATCTTGGTGAAGAATCTGTTCCAAAGTGGCTCATTCTTGACCGTTCAGCCCTGTCAGGAACTTTCTGCTGAACTCCGCTTGTGTTTTTACAGGAGAAGTGCTGGCAGCTCCCCCATTTTCAATAGGCTCATTATTAAAGCCGCTCTCCCTGGACTTCTATAACCGCAAAGGGTGCATTAAAAACAGAGTGGCACAGTCAGAAATCACAACGCCGCCTGCACAAAAGTTGAAGTTTTTCTATTTTAATGACTTTTTGGTGCAAGCCCCCTTCACACAAGATGTGGTGCAGTGTGTGTTTGTGTTATGGCTACACTTTGGCCAGAAAAAGAAAAAAAAAAAAGACGTTTCCGTGCACATAGTGTGTTTGGAGAAAATGCAACATCCCATGCACACGTGTGGGCCTCCTTCCCAAAGCTTTTGGGGCTTTAATTGGCATTCAGAGCTCTTTGAAATGAACTACTCAGGAAATTCAAGCATGCACACATTTCACTCTGTGGAGTATCAAACATCCAACTAGTTACTAAGATTTTCACAGTAAAATAATGTTTTAAATAAAACTCAATGTTTGCAGTGCATCTTAAAAGCAAACAGATTTGAGTTTTACCAGATTAGAAGGAAGAAGATTAAAAAAAAAAAAAAAGCAAGCAAACATTTCTGCAAACTCTCCACTATAAAAGCTGAAAGTAAGGACAGAGAGTTAATAACCTAAACATAATTTTTATTTTACCAAAATAAGGCATTAATTCTCCCTCAGAGCAATACCTTTAAACAATTATTTAATTAACCAATTTCTAATTTAATTAATGAAAGCTTAAAATCAACAGATACCGTTCGACATGATCCAAAAGAATTGGTTTTCCAATGCAAACTTGAACAGAAACTGATATTTCATTGAGATGATTTTTGGCAGTGAACCCCGGCCTGAGTAAACACACATGTTTTGTTGCCATAACACAGCATAACAGCATCCGTGTGTGTTATTAAAGCACACGCTTGCTTGGAACATTATATACAGTTTTGGTCCCGATCGGTTTCAGTTCATGGAAGTCTGTTTTCAGCTTCTGTACATTAAATTCTAACGTTTGCTTCATTCAAACACACACGCACACATATACAGAGCCCCGTCATTCAGTCTGTCAGTAATGCGGGAAGCAGAACCAACAGAGAATAAATCATTTTTCCGCAGACGAGGCCAAGCCTGAACAAAGAGCCTGTGTGCTTTTGTGCAAGTTTGTGTTTTGTGTCCATCTCCCCGTTACACTCTGAGCTTTTATTTTGACATACTGTAGAGGACCAATTGTGCTTTCGTATTTCACTGATTGTTTGAATATTTTACGAGTTTATTAAATGTTGTGAAGCACACACAACTTCTATCATTTGTAAAAGTCTTAAGCTGAGCGCCAAACAAGCAAAAAACTATTAGTTATTTAAGAAAATAAACACAAACACATAGTGACGTTTGATAAACCTAAACAAAACTGTAGTGCAGAACCTCAACAATGCTCAAATGCAGAGCTAAACGTTTAAATAACTGCATACCATTGTTTCTTTTGAGGCGACAAAGGATATATTTGTATTATTTGACTGTTTTAACCTCGGCCTAATAAGTAAGAACCAAAGGCGCTGACCCTGCATCAGTAGCTGTGAAGACTGGGCCCCTTTGTGCCTCTGAAACCACACTATTGTACAAAATGTGTGCAGGATGAGGTTGAACATTTTCATGCAATAACAACCACAGGGGTTTCAACGGCATGACAGCCTTATTGGCAGCTCCTGTCTCTAAAACGCAGCGTTGCATCAGTGGTAATACGCTCCTTGAACATGTCATGTGACCTGCTGCATCCTCACTCTGCTTCAAACAGCACCGATCATCATGTACCACTCAGCGTTAATGCAGGACATCATTTCCATGATGGGGGAAAGTGAGCTCAAAGTACAGCCCAACCAACGTGATCTCAGTACGAAAGCTTATGGTTCCGTTCAATTCTACATATGATTGGATCTCTTTTTTTCCCATTGACAAAACACTTCACATATCTAATGATAGAAACTGAACAAAACAAACAAAAGGTGGATCTTTAGATGATAAAATAATGAGCTCTTACATTAAAACTTTCTGAAAATTTCTGTTTTTGCCTCAAAAAATACAAGAAGTTAATTTAAAGGAAAATCACTTCATGGATTTCATGAACTAATATTAAAATCCTTGACTTAAGGCCCTATAGGCACATGCACTCCTAAAGGGGTTTTTGAGTTTTCCGGGCCTGTGGAGGGTCATATAAAGGGGCGGCTGAAAAAATGCTGAATCTGTACAACGAGCCTGCATCGCACATATTTCAGCCTTGCAAATTTTTAAGTGTTTGTTACAACCTCCGGCCTGCAGCATGGGCTCAACGAGCAGTCAACAATCTGAAAATGTTGTGGCTGCGTGCCCGGTACAGACGGCCTGTATCAACCCGTAAGGACAGTTGTGTCTAAGCTGTAAAATCAACTCGATCTCATCTTTTTTTCTCTTTATTAAAGTCCCACTCCGATCATCTTTTGATCTTATTTATAGTGTTGCTGGATACCAGCTCAGACGAGGAAAACAATGATGTTAATGGATCGATTTGTCTGCAAGTGAATGCATCAGAATGAAGCCAGGCAAAAAGCGTCTAATAATAGTTTATACGTAACAACTACAAGCTTTTTCAGACAGCATTTTCAATAAAAAATGTTAATGAAGAAATTCTCAGAAATGCCCTTTTAATCTAAATTTTCCTTTATATATGTCATCTAACATGGGAAAAAATACTACAAGGCCATGTTAAAAAAAACCAAAAACAATAATTTCTTTGTAGGGGCTCTTTAAATCTAAAGGTTAACAATTGAAAAAAAATGGTCAAACGAAGGTTTGGGCGAGTTTCATGAGTAGTAACAGGTTAAACAAAAGCTTAGCTCTTGCAGAATGTCCCAGTCCAGAGTGATCGGTATCTTAATTGGTCCAAGGATGAAAGAGTTCTGGTAACGTGTTCGTGTGAAACCAGAACACGTCTTATACACAATAGTGGGAAGAAGAAAAAAAAACTGTCCAGTGGCCCAATTCAACAAAGGAGCTACTGTAGCTCAGATTTCCCTAGAAGTTATCGCCGGTTCTGATAGAAAAGTCTTAAGAATTCACAGCACATTAACAGTGTGAACAGTGCACAGCAGAAGTGGAACCAAACACTTTTATTTCTACCAAAAGTAAGCTAAAACTTGGGTTTATTTGTGTACAAAGAATGTGCTCATTATTTTTTCTCTTACCTGCTGCAGTTTTGCTTTATCAAAGTGTAATATCCCTCTACACCCTCTGAGTTCTTCTCCACGCTGTAAGACTGACCACACGTCCTTTTTGCTGGGATGCCAGCATCTGTGATCCACAACAATCCCCCAGACATCGTCGGAAATGTGCCCTGAGGGCAGAGTTCTGACGATCGCTATGGTTCCCGCACACACGGATTTGGTCACCTTGGAGGAGAAAAAAGAGAAGTTCAGAGTTTCTGAATATTTAACAAATGCAGTCATGAAACTTGGTAAGTACCTTTTGATTATTCTTGAAGAACCGCCTCACGAGAACAGTAGAACGGTCCTTGCGGTTTCTTAAAAACTCTGCTTCATCCAAGGGAGCCTCCTCATCTTCCTCTTCATTGCTGCTGTCCCTGCCGCAACTTATGGTTCCTGGAAAGGATGAGTCGAGGGTCATGGTAGCCGCCAAGGACCGTGGAAGGAACAGTTTCTCCAAAGGGCATTTTTGAACGCGGGGTCTTCGGTTGAGTCTCTCCAAACTGGAGAATCCGTCTTTAAGGTTTCCTTGATGGGGATGCTGCCGGTGGTTGAGACGGGGGGAGCCACATGGAGACGACGCCAAAGAGCCCGGCTCACTTGAAGGCTCTCCAGGAAAGGAGCGGTGAGAGGATGTCTAGAAGCATAAAAGCATGATAGAGTAGGTCATTTCCTTGTGCTACACAAGTAAAATTCTGCAGAACTTTCTTCTTAATCACCTTGTAGAATGCTAGCATAGAAACAGGAAGGCTGCCACGCCGGATGTGCCGTTTATTGGGGCAAGAAGTGCAGAAACTTGGACTGGATTTAGAGTCAGAGTTAGTGTACACACTTGTGGAATGGTCAGACGGGACATGGGAGGAGCTGGTTCTGTCTGGTTTGGTGCTCTCTGAATCCCCCAAAATGTTCTTCATCCCTTCACAGTTCTTATCAGCTGACGGTTCTGGCAAAGGTTTTTCTTTGGTACTCAAAATCTGCGAGCTGTAACTATACTCCACACACTCCTCAGCAGAATGAACCCCATTCACACTTTCACATGACAACTTCCTGTAGAAAAGGAGGGAGGGGCTACTCCGCTGTTTTGAGAGCCACAGCTGGTCACAGCCTCGCCATACTTCCTGTCCAGAACTTGTAAGCGCCTTATCTCTGAGGGGCCTGCTCCCTATGGAAGGAGGGGAAGAACGCTTCGAAAGCATGTCAGGTCCAGCTTGCATCTGATGTTCTTCAGTGGCCATCATGTCTCCTCGTGTTTTCCTTTTTCTGCTGTAGGAAAAGAAAAATGAAATCAATTTTGTATTTAATTAGTTATTTAAGAAAACTTAAAAGACCCACTCCAATGACAATGTTGTGTTTTGTGTTTTTAGCATGTTCTTGTGGCATTTTTCTCATGATGGAGGGAATCTATAAAAGAATTTAAGGTTAAAACTGCATGTCTGACTTTTTCTCCAAGATTGCTCGCCATTTTATTTTTTGGACTGCTAATGTAGGTTTGGAAATGTAAGCGGCTAGAAGCTAGCAGGAGAGTCTGTACATGGACAGCCCTCACTTATGGCTGACGGGAAGTGGGGGTGGACTTAGTCTGCACAAACAGCCACATCAACAACTCAGAGGCAATTTTCTAAGAAATTACTGCTGCTATGGAGAAACTGTCCCTGAAAACAACAGTTTCTTTTGTGTGTGGCTAAAAATGTAAATATATAGCAAACATATATAAAAGAATGTAGAGGATGTTTGAAAAAGCTCGGACTTAAGATGAGGCTTGTGCCGTGGACAGGTTCCATTTCTAAATCATCCTCTAGCAGACAAATAGATCCATGTACGTTTTATTTTCCTCGTCTGAGCTGGTATCTGGCTCCAAACAGTGCAGCTGGATGCCTCTCATATTGCTTGGGGGTTTTTTTTGGTATGCTAATGTTAGCTTGATTTTGTGAGGCCTTTTGCTAGCGGCAAATAGTGTAAACAAAGGCATGCTGGGAAATAACTACTACTAATTAGCTACTACTAATTAGTCACAACCCAAAAGCAAATTTCTAATTTGCTCCTATCTGACAAGGACCACAGAATGGCGAGGACTCAGATGCAGAGTTCTTGGGAAAAACTTTTAATCTTGAGAACCTGAGATAGGCGTAGGTTTTGGTAAGCAACTACACATGATAATCAGGAACAGGACAGAGGGAGACACCGACCATAAATACATATGAGGAGGGACAGCACAGGTGGGAACGATCAGGGATGATTAGGTAGACAGCTGTGGGGAAAACAGACATGGACAGGAAAGGTGGAAGGAACTTTCAGAAGAAAACAGGAAGCGACACACGAGGACACAAATGTCCGACAGGAACTTGACGAAACATGACACTATCGATGTGCAGAAAACGTCCTAAAAAATGACACAGGCTTTTCGAGTTTAAATTAAAACTGCTTTTACATTTAAAAGACCACTGGGAACAACTTTGTAATAAAATAAAATATAGTTGGTGGGGACTATAACCCTTGCGCTATCGCTACTGGGTTCAGATGACGCGATCCTTACATTGACGTGTTCTTCCTACCATGACAAAGGTGGATAAAGGTGGAAAGATTTCATGTAATCCATGGACACCAGTGAAGATCACAAATCATTGAAGAAAAAAGGTTCAGCGTCTTGTGGGGTCCAGATGACCCCACTACCAATGTTAAAGTGCCTATGATAGCACAAGGGTTAAGAAGGTTTCCTAACAGTTCTAAAGTTCAGATGTTTGTTTGTCCAAGCAGAGTTTGCCAACAGGAGCTTTTCCATTAAACACAGAGATCATTTCGCAGCTGTGACTCCCACTATGAAATATACTGAACTCTGCAGAGGGGGATAACCTTCACTCCCTGTGCCCTTTCAAGTGTCTAAGTCAGCTCAGAGCTCTGGGCATTTGTGTTGTGGAAACAGAAGCTTGTGCAGCTGCACGGAGCTGCAGATAAAAAATAAAAATAAAAACCCACCGAGGCGACCCTAGAGAGCCCAGGAATTTCCTTGATGGTGTGGTCACAGCTTACAGGGCCACGCGTGTCCCTGTGAGGCCCGGCGCCGTCTCAGCCCGTCTCTGGATCGGCAGCATTGTCGTCCAGTTTTAGAGTCTGAGAGAGAGCAGGAAAGACAATTACAGCACGTTTACTTTAACCGTTAAAACCGTATAACTAAATTCAGTGTGTGCTTTTTCCATTAAACTACAAATACGTTTTATGTAAACAACTGCAAATAACCACAATCATTAAAGATCTAATGGAATATTGTCTGAAGAGCAGACTTAGTGCAGTCTAAACTGTGTTGCCTTTAAATAAAACATATGGAGGTGTTCATTTTAGTGACTGCTACAAATATACTGTGATGCTTGAACTCTGACCCTTAAGCAGACCAAGTAAACTCCTGTCTAAATAGCTAAACTTACTTTTCCCCATATTTCTTTATTCTCAGATTTCACAGAGTCATTTGGAGCAGATTGAGTTTTAAATCGCTCTTGTCTTCAGTAAACAAGAAACCTATGAAGCTATAAAAAAGAGGTTTAATTTAAAACAATAATTATCAAAAGTAAATCAATTTCAACTTATAAAAATCCATATGTATATTTATTTTTATATATATTTCTTTCTGTAGGTCCTTTCTAGGGCTGCATGATATGAGGAAAACTATGCGATATCAGTAATCAATATGACGACATAACTTGCGGTACATGAACAAATAGCAAATGGATTTATTTGATTCGTTAAATATTTTAAGCCGCCATAAGATTGTTTTAGCACATTTAAGGTAACTATTTATTGCCATTTTTGTGATATGTGTACAGCTTGATATCGCGATAACGATAATATTTGCGATATATTGTGCAGGTTTAGTCCTTAAGGTTTTTCAGACCAAAAAACAGCTTTTCTGTTAGATTTTAGGATAAAACAGTACTTTTTTTTTATTCAAGATTCAAAGTGTTTTTATTGTCAGTTGCAACAGGAAAGCCAAGTTCTTACTTTGTCGTCTACGTAAACAAATTCACAAATAATAAAAGTAGTAAATGTAGTCTAAAAAACTAGAGTGTAAAAGTGTGGAGAATCCAATAAATTATGATGCAAAGTAAAAATAAAGAAGAAATGAAATAAGTAAACCGTCATCTGGTAGGCCTGCACAATAAATCGCTAGTTGGCAAGTCGGCAAAATTGCAATAAATGATTACCTTAGATGTGCTAAAACAATCTTATGGCAGCTTGAAGTATTTACCAAATCAATTGAATCCATTTATGCATTTGACCAATCAGATGGATTCTTTTACATCAATGACCAATCGGATGGAACGCTTTTATGATAGATGCTCGCTTAATATGTAGACGGGGGTCATTTGGATTATAAAGTTATGTTGACTCTCATTTAAATTGGGTGAAATGGAAATTGTGTTTTTAGTTGTTTTGCTGTTTGTTCATGTATCGCAAGTTATATTGCCTTATACAGCTGTTCACAGGACAGTGACGAACCCAACGGAAACAAAATACACTATCAAGACACAAAATCCCACGACATGTTCTTATGTTTTACCATTGGAGACTGGAAAAAAGAAAAGTATAGATCTAACTTTTGAAACCTGGTAAGAAACATTGTGGCTAAAGAGACCTCATTATGCCCCTTAAATGTTTGCACTTGGAATGTGAAGAAAGAGCGGAGACAAGACTGTGAAGACATTCAGTCTGAGGCTTCGTTTGATAAAAAGGTACACAGACACGGGCAGACACACGGAAACGCCGGCAGAACCCTTTTCACGTCTCTGTGCAACATTTACACTGGCGGCATTTCTGTCAAACTGATAAAAAACAAGAAAAAACAGGAGCGTCATTCAAAGACCAGCGGAAATGTTTACTCTCCAATTCCTACAGAAGCTTTTTGGACATAAAGCAGTTTCCAGTTTTCCATTTCTGAACTTCATCTTTGTTAAAGAATACAGAACAAAAACTACTGACTTTGCAAACTGAGGTTTATTGGTATTTCAGAAAAAGAGGGAAAATCTAAACATTTCAGTACTTTGAACAAACTTTTTTTTAATATAATCAAACCAAAAAACAAAAAGGTCTTGCTATAGGTTCCTCACCTTTAACATCCTTTCAGTGTGGTCTTAAACGAAAACAAAAGGTTCTGATAAATGAATAGACAACACTAATCTACCATCCATTTATTTTTACCAGCGTTATAAACCTTTGAAAGTGCATTAACCTATGGAAAGATGTGGCTTCAGATCATGTGTGGGTATCATTTCCTTTGAAATCTGGACATCACAACACACCAGCCCTGCATTTTTGAATATCTAGATCACCAACTCATGTAATAGCCTGATGTGAATTGTCTCATAGTGGATCTGATGCTGTTCTAAGGATGCCCCCACTTTCCGTTTTCAGATTCAAAGCCAATCAGCAAATACGGAGTATGACCACTAGAGGCTGGCATCAGAAGGGGGCAATAAAAAATCTGATTTTGCACCAAAAATAAATGTAAATGTGTCCAAAACCTTTGTTCTATTTTTTTTTATAAAAACCATGACAGGGTGCATTGTCTTTATTTGAATTTATTAGAGCTCAAATTTTTATGAAAGGTGTTCGTTGGTTGGTAGTTGAGTGCACTGGTGAACTAAGCAAAACGTGACTTTGACTTTGCCCCGCCCCATTAGCAACTTTTATCACGATACTGGACCTCCCATCTGCTGTATATTTTTAAGTTTGTCTACCTTTATCTCAGCATTGATATTGTTGTCATTGACAGACATGCCGTGATTGTCTGTTAAATATTTGCTTCAATAAAAATAATAAAAAAAATAATAAAAAACATCTGCTGAATGTGTGTAACTGCAGACAAACATGACTCATATCGGGGCGTAAACCTGTTGGATTTTTTTAAGGTAAGGAAGAAAATATCTAATTAATACTTTGGTTTCAAAGAAATAAAAAATATAGCCATATTTACGGTTGCTTATTTTTAAGTAAATTTAAAATACTGCTAAAAATCTGCATCAAGAGTAGGAAAAGTAAATACCGTAATAGTGTGCGATTTTTTGTTATGCATATTCTACAGGTTTGACTGACAATTAACAAAAACAGAAGTATTGTTAGAAATAGTTTTTTTTTTTTTTTTTTATCTAAAAATAAAGCCACATTAGCCCCAGCATGGTTAAACACTGGCTCTTGTTGTTATCAGCTGAACTCGGACCCACATTAGAGCCAAATTCCTCTTCCAGGTTAAATCTCGGCCCGAGGCTAAAACCCAGAACCACACACAAAGACTTAAGCAAACACAGCCACTTACTGGAAAGCGGGTCAAAAGGAGTGCTGAGAGCACTGACCAACAAAATAACCCATCACTTCCACTTCACCTCCCACATTATAAATAATATTGCACAATGCGTGCAGTTTGTTTGTTTTTAGCTCTCATTCAGTCAAAAATCTCCTCTTTCTATGATACAGCTGTGGAACAATATGAACTTACACGGCTCCACAAAGACTCCAAGACATCCGGGTTTCTGCCTCCTCGTGGGCTCAGAACAGAGACCCCGAAGAGGTTGGACGGGTCCACAATCTTTTCAAGTGGAGCCGAACTACCAATCAAAATGTTTCTGGAAGGGTTCCCACGTGATCTATTTGCTCAGCCAGCCAAGCAGAATATGAGTGCAGTGAACCACAGCTCTCACTGATATTGTGTTCTGGCTAGAATTATTATTTATTAATCATGATTATTGATGGAAATTCACTATTATCATTGTTTTAGACAAACAGGGAAAAGAAAAGAAAAACCATAAATACAAATGAAGTGAATAAAAACAGGAAAGGCTCAGTGTTTTGTTGAACCTGCTGGTGTGATTTCAAGGTTTGTTTGGGGTTTTTTCCTCTCCCGGCAGGAACTGTGTCAACATGTAATCACAGACCGTCTAAAACAAATCAACGTTACTTTATCCTTCAGGGTTGGTCATGTTTCAGTCTGTACTGATTGTTGATCTCTGAGCGTTTCAGGTTTTCTGGGTGTTTTACAACCTATTATTCAACTACTTATTTGGCTTAAAGATGACCCAGTTATTAGTTACTAATACGACTTTGGGCCTGTAAAGCAGTTTTCTTCTTTGTTTTGTTTTTTATATTAAAAGCCAAAAAGTAAATTCAAACACTGCCTTTAGACACAGGCCCTAGCTGCGTAGCTCCATAAAATCACCTTGTTTTTCATATTATTTAATGTAATGGGCAAAAGCTATGAAGTCAGTGTCTTAGGAAAGCGGATTTAAATCAGATTTTTTTTAAACATCTGCCAAATATTAGATAAAAAAGAATCAGATATTGTAAATGATAACAAAGAGGAAACACATTATTACATAAAGTATTTATTTGTTTTTTAAAGACCTACTTCAAACATCTTTTATATATTTTTAAAGCGTTCCTAGGGGTCTTGTGATTATAATTACGTTTTAAGCCAAAATCCAAACATCTGTTTAACTTTTTCTAGGACATAGTTTCTGCAGAGCGGCAGTAGTTAGAAATTTGTGTCTGAGATGTGGCACAGAGCAACCCCGCCCCCCTTCCCCACCTTGTTGCTAAGAGTGCTCTGTTTACACACTCTCCCGCTAGCTTAGAGCCCCTCACACCCCCTAACATTACTGAGGGGATTACAAAAATGGCGAGCGATATAGGAGCTATCCATCTGTATAAAGTTTTGATTTAAACAAAGAAACACCCAGAAATGCAATGTTAAGCTTAATTTTCTTTATACATGTCCTCCATTATCAGAAAAATGTCACAAGAAAATGTTAAAAAAGCCAAAAACACAATTATCACCAGAGTGGGTCTTCAAGTTTCTTTATTGGAACTATAGGACTCATTGATCCTACAATTGTTGATTATTTTAACCCAGAACTGAGGGCAGGTAACCTGGCGAGAAATGTTTTAAGTTTGAAGCTTGAACCATAATCACTGCTGACAAAGGGTAAATAAACACAAGTGACACATCAAACTCAACTGGTCACCACTTGTGACAACCAGTTTCAGCTCTTTGTGTGCAAATAGGTCTAAACCAAATTATTTTCTTTAATGAGTATCTTTCTCAGGCGGTGTAACCGTTTTTACCCCGTGGCCTAAATAACCATTTATCCCCCTTAAAAGAGAGGGCCTTGAAGAAAAGGGGTTTCATTTTGTAATGTTCATTCATGAGGGATTATTTCACAACTCATCCAAAGGATGAGTCACACAAAGCCCGGTATGTGATGTGATCCACCCACACGTGTTGGAGCACAAAAAAAGGAAAGCGCCGCCACTGAGGTGGAGAGCAGCGAGTGCAGTTCTGATAGGAAGTCTTAGACTTTGATCTGCGCCATCGCTTGAACGCCGCACAGTAAGTGGGTGAAAGCACAGGAAAATGCAACAGAGGGCTGGATTTCAACTTTTGTCCAAATGACACGAGAGAAATGCTTCTCACAAGGACTCAGCGTCAGATCTCGGATATTTCTTCAAAATAAAAGGCAGGCTGGAGTAAAAATGGGTTAAATAAAAACCAGAATCAAATCCCACTATAAACATACAAGTGCATCAGAAAACAAAACTAAAAGAAATTTCTGTTTTTCTGTTTTTAAAGATTAATGAAAGTTGTTTAAAAAAGTTTTAAAAGAGAAAACGTTTGGCTTAAAACAGAAATGTTCCTTTTTTTGTTTGTTTTATAATAATTATTTTCGGCAAAAAAACTATTCACGAAGCCCTATTTTAATCCGAGATTTCATAACAAAAGCCTGAGTTTATTCACTTTGAAAGAACCGCTGCTATGAAATATGGATTTTTGGTGTTTTTAGGATGTTCTTTTTCTCATGATGGAGACATATATAAAGAAAATTAAGCTTGAAATTGCATTTGTGAGTCTTTCTTTATCTAAACTGCTGTGAATCAGGAGCAGATGAAAAAAACGCAGTTTGAAAATCCTTGTAGTCATGACAATGTAAACAGAGCCTTCAGTTCTGGGTGATTGGAAGGGGGCGGGGTTGCTCTGCACCAACCGTTGACTATAAAAGAACTGAACAAAGGGATTCTCCGTCCTCGCGTTCCAAAACCAAAAATACCAGGCTGGCTCCAAGAAGCCAAAATCCCATTGACTTCATTAGAAAATAAACGACTTACTCATGTTATTCACGCGGTCATTCTATTGGTTAGAATAATTATTCTTGCTTTGATACCTTTTTCTTAACATCTTTTTACTAATCCTAATTGTTTTCATGATGTCTTTCTTTATTGCAAGTTATTAACTGACCAATCAGATGCCTCAGTAAAAGCATGTGGTGCCCGCCGGCCCCCACCTTCAACGTTCGTTGTTCAGAGTTGTCCGGAGGTGGTTTTTGGTGGAAGGAGAGTGGACAAACTGAGTTCTGATTGGCGACAGTAGTTGACTGAGAGCACTCAGACCAATTGCTGTCGTCTGGCTCCAACATGGCGATGTCCGTAACATGGAAAAATGACGACTAAATTGGCTTCATTTAGCTGGAGCCGTAACTAAGGTATGTTATATGGATGACATCACACCCGCTCAGTCCAGTTCACTATCAGGGCAGCACGATATGCGGAAACTCGCGATATGCAATATTGGTGATCAATATTGCGATGACGATATAATTTGAGGTACAAGAACAAATAGCAAAACAACCAAAGTGAAATTGTTGTTTACATATTATACTCCAAATGAGCCTCGTCTACATAGGAGGCGAACATCTAACGTAAAAGGGCTCCATCCGATTCGTCAACAAATTTAATATGGATTCATTTGATTTGTTAAATACTTCAAGCTGCCATAAGATTGTTTTGGCACATTTAAGGTAACCATTTTTTGCAGTTTTCGCCGTCTTTTGCGATATGCATATTGCACAGCTTGATATCGCGATAACGATAAGGCCTATTCACCATCTCCAGTCAACAGTACCACTGACAACTAAGCTGTGAATTTCTAATGAACTCCTGCCGCTCTGCAGAAACTATGTTCAAGAAAACGACACACATCGCAGTGGGTCTTTCCATTTCCTGGAGATGAACGCTCTCTGAAAACACAAACCCACCTCTCTTTATAACACCGGAAAAGAAAAAGCGTATCACGTGACAACAAACAGTCACATTCCTTTCAGGATCCCAGCAGCACTGAACTTCTGCTCAAGAACAAAGAAAAGCGACAGGAATTTTACCCACAATCCAGGTTTGCAGAAGTCTTCATTTAAAGCACAAATTTTTAACTCCAGGCGGCCTGCAGTTCATCCATAAAACACAATGCAGCCGCAGAAAACAGAGGTCTTAATGATTGTTCTCTGAAAGCTTTGGACTTCAACAGACCAAAGGAACACATGTACAGTTTTTCCTCCTGTCAGCGACGGCTAGTTTCACCAAGAGCAGAGCTGCAAACACAGCAGACTTTTCATGCAGGAGAACATATGGCTTTGATTATAGAGCAGAGGCCAGAAGCCAATGGAAACAGTCCAGAACGAGGGAAGCTGAGGGAGTACGGACAGAGAGAGGCAGAGGTGAAGAAAGAGGCGTGGCCTCTGGGATGAGAGCGTGAACGCCGGCGTCTGTGAACTTTTGTGCTCATTAATGAAGACCGAATGAAGGAGAGAGACGGTTGAACTCAGAAAAACAGTGCTGATGGTGAGCATGTGCATGACTGTGCATGTGGATTATCATCTATAGATGCAGCTCTGCAAGTGACAAGAACTGTTTATACTTATAACCATCCTATATTTGCTAAAAAAAAAAAGTTAAATGATTATGAATTTTAAACACTTTCATGAAAAAATCTCAAATGTTATTTTTAAAGATGAAAATCATGTTTTTGCTGTTTTTTACATGTTCTGTGGCATTTTTTCTATCCAATTTCTGAGTAATTTCTCATCAAATCATTGCGAAACAGGAGCAGACAAAGAAATGACGTTTGAAAAAAAAGATTATATTTGTGATGTTGAAAATATGCTGCGAGCTCGGGCAGGGCTGCTCCACGCCAACAGTCCCACCCACAAGTCCGAGGTGAATTTCTAATGAACTATTGGCGCTCTGCAGAAACTATGTCCTAAAAAAAATACAAAGGTTTTTTTTTAAATAATAATTAAAAGACCAATGGGAATAACACATCAAAAGATGATTACAGTGGGTCTTTCAACTTTCTGGTAAATGGTCTTTTCGTCTCATTAACTGTGGTGTTTTGTTTAAACAAATGACTAGACAAAGTTTGCTTTTTTTCCTGCCGGGAAAACCCAGAAGTGCTTTCAGATTTGGAGGATGTTCAAACGCTGCAGGTTGAAGGAGTCACTCCCTTTTAAGACAGAGGTTTCCTCAATTTTTGTCTGGAATAATGATCAGCTGCAGGTTAACAAAAGCTACACACACGAGAAATAACAGGTTAAATTTAGAGTGAGAACATGGTTCATCAACTAAAAAAAAAAGTTTTTTGGTCAACAAATGCCAACTCATCAAATTAAAGATCAGAAAATCTTGCAGTTTACAAAAAAAAATGTAAATTTTGGTTCAAATTGTGCATAAAAAGCCAAATCAAAGTTTACAAAAATAGAAAATCCAGAATAAATCCATGTTTTTCGATAAATTATCCAAAAGAAAAAAGCGTATAAGTGAGTTAAATTGTTGTTTTACATCCTTTTCACTCATTTGGATTGCGCAGATTAATAATCCACTGCCATGAACATCGGGTTGTTGGTGTTTTTAACATCTTCTTGTAGTTTTTTTCTCATGATGGAGGACATTTATAAGGAAAATTAAGCTCAAGATTTTGTTGCATCGCTAATGTTGGCCTGAGGTTTGTAAGGCAGGGGTCCCCAAATCCAGGCCTTTAGGGCCGCTGTCCTGCTGGCTTCCCAGAAAACATGCCTTATTTGCTGCTAATTACATTGATCAGGTGTGTTTAGCCAATGAGGAGCTTCAATGGCAGGTCGGTTGGAAAATATGTAGGACAAAGGCCCCCGAGGCCTGGATTTTGGGACCCGTGTTGTAAGCAGCTGTAAGCTAGTGGGAGAGTGTTAAACAGGATTCATGGGATATCTGCAGAGGCTTACTCTGCACCAACTATTGCCGCTCTGCAGAAACTATGTCTTAAAAAATGACAGGAGTTTTGATTTGGGAAAAAAAAAAAAAGCAAATCAAAAGATGATCGGAGTGGGACTTTAAGCATGCTAGTAGAGTTACATATAGTAGTGTTTTTGTCAAACAAGCAAAAACAATAAAGGTTTGCTAAGAATACTTTCATTAGAGAAAGCTTTAAAGCAAAAGTAAAAACAGATTTTCCTCAGTTAAAGCTGGGAAGTCAAAAAAAACAAAGTCTTCGGTTCAAACGCCTCCTGACGCAGTGATAGGTGGAGCTGGACAGAAACCAGGCAAGTGCATTTCTGGAAGTGATGTCTCACTGTCTGCTACAACCTGGAAAAACGCGTCCAACCAGTCTCTTCCCTGTGTACTCCATATTTCTTAACCCAGTTTCTCTAACTGCCGTCACCGCTTCCATCGCACACATGTACCTCATTGGAGGCACCAATGACGAAAATCTAAATCCACTTCCAGAAATCAAACTCTAAAAATGAAAACAGTCACTTTTTTTTTTAAGGTAACACCCTTTCAAAGACCCACTCTGATCATCTTTTGATCTATTTTGGTCATTTAATTATGATTTTGCTGTTTTTTTAATTTAAAGTGTTGTTTTCTATGACACGGTTTCTTCGGAGCAGCAGTAGTTCAGATTCACCTCCGAGTTGTGGGCGGGACTGTTGGCGAGAAGCAACCCCTCCCTCCCTGCCCCTCCCCGTTGCTGAGACATCTCTGTTTACAATCTCACCCACTATCTTACAGCCCCTCACATAAGAATGGAGCACAGAAGGGACCTTGTGTCCCGCCCAGCGTATTTTCTACATCATTATGAGAAAAATGCTACATGTTAAAAACATGATTTTCATCAGAATAGGTCTCTAAGAGAAGAATTCTCCCCAGTGTACAAGCATGATAAGTATTTACAATATTGATATTATCTTTTTGAACTGTTTACCTAAATGAATATTTCATATTTTTATTATTTCTTGTTGTTTTTGTTTAGTTTTAGTCTCTTTATCCTGCTTTACATCACCCTCTCCTCCCTTAAGCTCGAGAATAAACCAATACAATAAAAAAGGGGGGGGTTCCGATAATTATACATCTGGAATATCAAGTACTTTGCTCCCGTTGTTATTTTAAAGTACCTAAAAGTAGTACATACATCTGCTATAATTCAAATAAAAATTGTTATTACTTTTTTAAAAAGCAATCGGCTAACTGGGCATTAGCTTCCCTGTTGATGCTAAGGGGGGCACCAATGTAAACACCTGTTCACCTGTCAAACTGTAGTGTCAGTGAAAGCAGCACACATAATAACTTGTTAAATTGAAACTAACAGATATTAGCTGGAACACACATGACAACCCCGTTGCAGGTGTTTCCGTTTTCCCCACAAAGAAAGAACGCCCCCAAAAATGTTCCAGTCGGTCGGTGGGTCTCTTTCCAAACTTAATGTTTGGGGATAGCCCGAAGAGAATCAAGCTAACACTGGATACAGACAGAATTGCAAGAAAAAGGATCATTTCGCTCGTGCGGCACCACGCGCACGCGCTCCAAGTCGTGGTAAACTTGTTATTTGAGGCACAAACTTACCGACCCGCTGTTGTCTCGTCGGCTCAGCATCCAAGGAGTCTCCGCCTGAAGGCTGCTGCAGCTCCGCTCCGGTCCCTGTGACTCTCCTCACAACTTATGCAGAAAGTTGAAGGCAGAGCCTTGCGCTGCTGTGGGAAACCACTCTCCTCTGTGATGCCTTCAGGTGCTACTCGGAAGTTATAATTATAACTATTATTATTAATATTATTATTTGTTTTCTGCTTATTTTTTAACTAAAAAAAAGGTAAAATGTCCATGGAATTGCTTCATTAAACAATCAAAAGGAGAAAAAACGTATCTTCAAAGTAATGTATTAAGCAAAAGATTTTGATGTTTTGATGATTTTGATGTTTTTATAACAATCGTAAACGCCGAAATGTACGTTTTTTTTTACTGTTATGGCAAAGTCAACACATGTAAATTCAATAAAATTATTAGCACTACTTCACATTTTTATGCTGTGTTAGCTGTTGTAGATGCAGACACTGTAAACAAAATAAAAAAAATGTTTTAACTACATGCTGTCTAATCGCTATTGCATTATAACATGTTTAAAGATTACAAGTAATCCTTTTAGCTTAAATGCAAAAATTCCAACGGCACGTAAACGCCACATGGGCTATTCTTCGGTGTGTTAAATGATCGCGCGCGAGGACAATATACGGTGCCGCTCGTTTTGTGCGCGCGCAGCATGTCAGCGCACTGGAATGCCAAGATAACCATGGTCACCGTATATCCATTGTTGTGCTGTACTGGATGAGCCAAAGCGATTCTGAAACGCAGCATCTGAACTAAAGTTGGGGTGATTTCCCAGAATGCCACCCTGCACTGAACATGCCCTGTAGGGGGAAAGTTGAGTTTTATATCTTCTTCTCTAATGTTTATCTGACTTTTTGCTTCGAACCCGTTAGGTTAAGGGAGCAGTATTCCTGAAATATACTGCAAGATGTTTTTCTGGAAAAACAATTACAGGTTTAACATTTTTTTCTACCAATAACGTGCCATTTTTCTGCCTCGAGCTCTATAGGCACCCCATTTATTTCAGTCTGGAAAGAAAAACGGGGCTATTTTCCAATTTGCTCTGGCTCCACTGATGGGAAGTCTTATGCCATCAAACAGGAATGTGCAGCCCAGCCATTCTTCCACCAGCTCTCCCCCACCCAGGAGCATGCAGAATTATGGGAATCCTATTGAGTCTGATTAAAAAGGAGGATAATTAGGCACTCTTAGAAAAAAAACATTAACTTATTGCATGACCAAATTCTTCTCAGAAATCTTCCTTAAATCACAGCGCATTTGATTTTTGGACTCAGTAAATAAAATGTTACTGTTGTTACATTTTATAGGTGTGCAATTAAGTACTAAACAGGAGGAAGTGTCCTGTTGTTTCCTTTAATAAAGGGTTGTCTCAGACCCCATGAGATAAAATAAATGAATGAAAGGACATTGTGCTTTGGACATGATCCCCCCAGCCAAAATAAATCCCCTTTATTTAATCATTTGTGGTCACAAACTTGCATTTTGTGGCCACAAATGAGCATTTCATTTATTTCTTGTAGGTACAAATCGGTATTTTTAATATCATGAATTCCTACTATTTATTTGTGTCCACAAAATGATCAGTTGTGTATAACTAATCTGTGCGGACAAAATGCTAACTTGTGAACAAAATATGCAAATTTGTGTGGCCAAATTACTAATCTGTGTACACAAAATGCTGATCGGTGTACACAAAATAGGTTTGTGTACACAAAATGATGACTTGTGTACACAAAATGCTGACCTGTGTGCACAAATTACTAGTCTCTGCACTAAAAATGACAACTTGTTTACACTAAATACAAATCTATGTACACAAAATGCTAATTAGTGTACACAAAATACTCATGTGTGTGCACAAATGCTAACTAGTATACACAAAATACTAATTTGTGTGCACAAATGCTAACTAGTATACACAAAATACTCATTTGTGTGCACAACAAAATGCTAAAATGCTAAAAAAAAAAAAAAAAATTATTTTTTTGTGCACACAAAATGCTAATTTATGACAAGTAAATGCTTTAAAATGCCTATTTGTGACCACAATTGTTTACCCTAATTTTTTGGTTTACTTTTAGTTATTATTATTATTATTTTATTAAATGTTGTGTCCAGGGCACTGCAACATTGACATAAGGTGTAAACAAATGATTTCACTGGACAGCATGAAGTTTTATCAAATAGCCTTATACAATAGCCTTACTTATAATTGTGTCTAATTTAGTCAGGAGCATTGGACATTGATAAAAGGAAAACACACCAAAGAAAACTTACTCTAAAGAATTACTTTAAAAACAAGAGAGAATGTACATTTACACTTCACACCTTGCTTATCTAATTGTTTCTGTATGTGTTACAGTCTGGATGTAGCATCTATCAACTGCACTTGAGAAGGAAACTAACGTGCCGTATGTCTTCCGCCCCCTGCTGTCCGAAAAAAGAATGACTTTTGATCGTTTAAAATCACAACCAATTACATTTTTTAGTAAATGAAATCATTTTAGGACATTTTCTTCATACAACCCTTTACAAGTCAAATAATAATATTACAAATGCAGCCAAAATAATCTATTTTCTAAAGATAGAATGCTGGTAACCTGATTGTAAATGTTTCTATCATGCTGCTGCTGCAATTCATGAATTTAAAGTTATTTTTATCACTAAGTTCTATGAATACATTAATCTGTAAAATATTTTTTCAAAATAATTAAATTATAACTCAACAGCTTAACAAACTATGATAACTTAGAAAATAAGAGTGTCCCTATACTCCCAATATTTAGTCAAACAAGAGACTGCAGAGATTTGTTTTAAACGTTAAAACAAATCCTTTAAAATTTAAAGGACAGGATTTATTGAGAAACTAAAAATTCAATCTTTTGTTTTACAGAAATACAAACATCTAAAAATCTGATATTTTAAAGTAGATAATATGCTAAAGTTAAAAAACTGTAAAATTGTATTTTTCTTAGGTCCTGAGATTGTTTTATTAAAAGTAAATGTGCAAAAACACAGTGTTAAACCACAAGCAGTTTAATCCACTAAAATCATCATAAACACATGAGAGATTTTCAAAGTAAAAGACACCAGATTCTAGGCCCCTCGTTTGACCTGAGTGGACTGAAGTGCCGTTAGATCAGCGCGCTGCAGACAAATTGTCCCCAACAGTCCAGACAGTCAGTGAATTTGAATCCTTCGATTGGTGCAAAGGTCCAGCGCCACACACATGCTGTAATCCGCGAGCTGTACCGCACAAACATCCTCATGTTTTCCCACAAAATGACTGCAAGAGCTGCGTTTGGGTGGGATGTATTTTTAAAAACTGGAAGTTAGAGGTGGAGGTGGTTATTCTGGTTAAAGGTTCCTCTGAGAGTCCAGGTGATGAAAGTCAAGAGTCTCCGTGACTCAGAGCTTCCAAAAAATTGTACTGTTTTCTGCACGATAAGCCGCACTTAACAGCTTTACACTTGTTTCATGAGAGACAATGTGCCTTATAATCTAAAGCACCTTATATATGGAACAATGATTTGGATTTGTGAATACATGAATACATTTTTTACATGTTACTAACAAGGCGTGGAGTTTTATTAGTCACAGTGACTTTTCTTTTAGATATATTAGTTTTCCCCCTCTAATTTGCATATTTTTTCAGTCACGTGACTTCTCCGGTTGATCACAAAAGCCCAGCTCACAATGCTTGTATGAGACTTTTTAGTCCGGAGGTGGTAGTCTGAGACCGCCACAAGTTGACCATGTTAGAAGCCACATTCACACACGAGTCACTAAATAGTATTCCCCCGTATTTGGGGGGTTGTCAGGAACAGCCAAAGTTTGTCCGTCACCGATCCTTATCAAAAACATTTCTGATACTTTGCACTTTGTTAAACATTCATTAAAGGAATATTGCTCAATATAAAGAATTTCTTTTAATTCAGAGCAATAGACTATACAGTCTGTCTCTTTGTGTCCTAAAACTAGTCTGTACTTCCTCCTTCATCAGTTAAGTGTGAGAGGGCATCTTCTTCTAGAAGAGGCCGGTTTCATCCATCAGTCACTCAGCTGATGCCATTTCTCCATGCAGGGGCACAAACTTCGGTTATAGCGATTCAGGAACTAGCTGTCAACGATTGCTGGTCAGTCAACAAGGAAACTGACGGCCCGGCGTGCTCTTCATCTCCGCACCTCTCCTCCCCCTCAGCACTTAAAGGATTAACTGAGCTCATAGCAAATCTTGACGTGCAGAACGCCAGCAACCCAACTCCTGATTTGTACAAACAAAAGCTTTTGCTACAATCTGAATTTGAAACAATGTCAATCAAAGCAATGGAGAGGTTATTGCTCAGAAGTCAAAAGGTATAGGAGCATGGGGAAAAAGCAAGCAGACTGCTCTCCTACCAGGTGCGACAATCAATTTCCATCATTCAATAACAGAGATCAGAACAGACTCAACTCAAACAGAGACAGAACCCAAACAAATCACTACAGCTTTCAAGAACTACTATCAAAGTCTTTATGCCAGTCAAAGTACATGTAATTCAGCTGAAGTAGAAGCTTTTCTGGAAAAATGTAATATTCCTCTGATGGATCCAGATCAGCAACAGACACTAGACACTAAATTATGTTTAGCCTTAAATGGCCTATACCATTCAAAATCAAATTTTGGATGTTTTGAAGTGTATTTTAATGTTTTTACCTCACGAAAAGAAACCCCAAAGCGGTGTTTTGATGCGTTCACGCATTGATGAGAGCGGATTCTCATGAGCTGACGTAGACCAGTGAGAACAGCCCCTTCCAGGAAGAGTCTGCGCTGCCAGCACCGCCCCCATGCAAACACACACATACCCACTTCTTCGTGGAGCTAGCAGTGATTGGCTAAAACGCTCTCCTTTATATGCACAATATGCATGTCCGTCTTTGAAAAAGTTCAGATGTTGTTTGTTTTTGTGGGCGTAACGCAGACATGCTGCTAAGGCCGGCTCATGTCCTACCAGCATTTTTTCTACATTTTTTTAACCCTTTTTCTAATTGAACATAAGCCCCGCTGCTATTTATTCCTACTTTTAACTCCTAACAATTTTTTTTATTTAATCCTCCACCCCCTGCCATTTCTTCTATTTATTACTTAAGTTCTACCAGATTTTTTTTTTTTTTTACATTAAACAAAAAAAACACTTAAACCTTTTTACTAAACAGACATTTGCTTTAACACTTTTCCTACAAGAACCCTGTTGCGTCTATTTCCGATGGAAAAAAGAGGTTGGAAAGCCTCCTAAACACACCCGGCTTTCGTGGTTTCGTTAGATGCTTTTTAAAGGTTAAAGCCACTGCATTTTTAGCTGTTTGAGAATTCATTTGCAGTTTCAAAAATATACCTCATCCTTGTGTGGTTGTGCACGCTTACGAGAAGCTGAAACCAAAGTAGATATGGCTGCCCTTACTACCGGCAATCTAACACAAACAGTGGGGCCCAACTCTGACATTTATTACATGGAATGTAAAGGGACTTAATAATCTGGTCAAACGGAGGAGAGTCTTTACACATTTGCTGAAATTTGAACCACATATTCAGGAAACGCACCTGCGCTCCGCTGATGCCTATAAGTTAACACACAGCTCTTTTTCCCAAACATATCACTCTGCTTTTGACACAAAGGTAAGAGGGGTTGCCATACTTATTCAAAAGAACTTTCCTTTGTCAGTAGGAATGTGATTCATGATGCAAATAGCCGTTTAGTTATGGTGGCTGTTAGATTGTATAACACCCCAGTCTTTCTGGTTAATGTCTATGCCCCAAATTGGGACAACCCACAATTTTTCACAAGCCTTACTGCTAAGTTACAAGGTTTAGACACTCATCACCTTATTATGGGTTGAGATCTAAATGTAGTTTTGATCCGAATCTTGATAGATCAATCAGCAACGACCTCCAAATCAGTTTCTGTTCTCAACAGTCATCCAAAAGGATGGTGTCTCCGGCCCGCTGCGTGTAACCCAGCCATCAGCAAAATATTACTCTCTGTTCATCATTCATACTCAACGATTGATTACCAATTGGTGGATAATATTTTTACTTCTCTTTTTAAGTACCATGCTATCATCGTTTCGGATCATGCACTTGTGCAAGTAGATATATCATTTCCCACTGCTCATGTCCCGCAACAACGGGTGTGGAGGTTGGATTCAACCCATGAAGACGTTTTGTAAATATGTTTCCTCCCACATTGATCTTTTTTTGGAAAGAAACGACACACCCGATGTTTCTAAAACTGTTATTTCTATGGGAGTCTCTTAAAGCTTATTTAAAGTGGGCAAATCATTTCTTTTACAGCTCAAAAGAACAAAAAGTGTGGTGAGGGGCACAACAGTGTTAGATTTTGAAGCGTTTTGTGCGTCAGATTGCTTCTTGCACCGACTTTGAAATGGGTGCAAAGATTGACGTTCAAATCATTATTCTTCTCATTCATTGATGTAGAAAGTGACTTTAATTTTGAAATTATTGCATAGATTAAAGGCAAAATTTTATACATGCTTTTGAACAAAGATTTATATGATAGAACATCGGGCAACAAATTCCAATTTGAATTTTCACAAAGCAATTTAAGGGAAGATGAAGTAAGACAAACCCAATTTCAGACACTTGTGGTTTTCTGTTAACTGCAGTAAAAGTACTTTATGAGAAGATTTGCACAGAAACACAAGAAAACACAGCAGTCTTACCAAAAACTAAAAAAAAAAAAAAAGAAAATCATCACAAACAAAGGCATAATACTGGACACACAATTGTTGCAACACATTTTCTAACATCTATTCGCAGATGATAAAATAAAATAATTTTCTTAAAGGCACAAGAGGCTGGCAAACCAAACTCATTTCATTGTTTTTTCAAAACAGTAATCTTCATTTTGAAGGGTAAAATGTTTTACAAAAATAGAAATAAACAGCAGAAATACAGCATAGAGGGTTTTTACTGCTCGTTTTTTTTATTGCATTTCCTTTAAGATACAAACATTTCGGTTTCTGCTAAATATAGTCTTACATTTCAAAATAAAGTTTTTAATTTGGAGCAGTTAAAGTTGAAAACAGTGAAGGGGGAAGTCTGATCATAATGTGATGAATGCAAAGGAAAAAGACAAACTCAACATATCAGTGCAATAAGTGGCAAAGAAGAATAAACTTAATGTTGTTTTTTTATGACAGTTTTCATCAAACTAGCAAAAATATATTGTCTTGAATTTAGCATTAACCTTTTTTTCTTTTACACCAATAGTAAATATTTATGGGGGAATAAAAATCAAATAAAAGTGCAAAGATGCCATTTTATTAACTAGGTTCAAATTCTAAGTGAAGGTTTTAACCAAAAGTGCCAAGAATGAGCTGGAACCCAAGTCTCAATTCTCCAAATGGAAGACATGAAATAAAGATTAAAAATAAAATAAACTTTACTCCTTTAATAACATTTCTTCTTGGACTTTTGTGTGAAAAAAAGGGTTTTAGTCACACAAAGTGTGTGCTCCACAGGGAAGAAATTAGTGTGAGCTCTGAGTTTTTTATTAAATAAACCAAAGTTAAAAAATCCCTGAGAGTAATTGATTTTTTAATTCAGACGAGAGAATAAAAATTGGTATAACTTGTTACTTTGAGATGAATCTAGCTGCAAATGCATAGTTTGCTTCTTTGTTTTATTCTTTTATATGACTGACCCATTATAACAAAGTTTAATAACAATTAAACTATAGGTCAAAATGAAAAGATTATTACTCATGTAATAGCTACTATCCTGTAGAATTCATGCAATACGGGATAAATGATTCAGAATCAGCGATAAAGGGAAAGATTATAATGAAATGGACATTAAATGTCCTTAAATACATTTAAATCAGCATTTAAATGCTGCATATGTTTTATTAGTGCGGTATGAACAAGCCTCACAGCCACAAAAAAAATGATATTATTTCTCATATATTATTACCTACAGTATCAGAGGTGTTTTCAATATCAATAAAAAGGTGCGACTCCTCACAACCAACACGAAGGAAAAGTGCAGTTTTAACAAAATAAAAGCTCCAAAGGAAATATTTTTGGGATCCAGCTTGGTAACACTTTGACCTGAACACCCATTTGCATACAACTGGAAATAAAACTATGGACTAAATGAGGATTTCATGGCAGTAACGAAATGCCTGCTTTGTGCCCGACTCACTTCCTGCGAGAGTTGCTGTACCACTTCCTGAGCGCGACCCCACTGGTGCTCGCCACAATACACAGAGATCCCCCGAGGCTCCACCAGGTGGGGGCGCGGCCGAAGAAGATGAACTGGAAGAAGAAGGCCAGCACCACGTCCACGGTCCTCATCAGAGACACGGGCCCCGCCTTCTCCGTCTGCAGCGCCTTGGTGAGGAAGCTCTGACCGGCGATGCCCAGAACGGCGATCAGAACCAGCAGCCAGCGATCGCGGCCACAGGCGGGGATCTTCCACTCCCCGAGGATGAAGACGGTGATGACGGCCTCTATGAAACCAATAACTGCATAGTACCACACAGAGAGGTAGTAGTGGACGCTCTTCCCCATCTTACGGAGGATGATGATGGTAAAGGCAGCTCCAATCGCTCCTGGAAGGACAGTTTTGGAGAAATTATTATTGCGTGATAATGACTAGGGCTGCATGAAATGAGGAAAGCTCACGATATTAGTAATCAATATTGTAATGAAGATATAATTGTGACAGATGAACAAATGGGCTAAATCTGATTGGTCAAATGCATAAATAGATTTATTTGATTCGTTAAATACTGCAGGCTACCATAAGATTGCTTTAGCTAATTTAAGATATCCGTTTATCGCAATTTTCCACGACTTTTGCCGTAAGCATATTGTACAGCTTGATATCGCGATAACGCTAAATTTGCGATTTATTGTGTAGGCCCAATAATGCCAATATGCAACAAAAGCACCGCAAGTTTTTAAATCAAAACTTGATCTAATGCTAAAGGCAAAAGTTTGAAATAGAATTATTTGGATTTAAAAAATCATTTTGGTCTTTATTTTAAACCTACAAAACTATAATCACACACGTCTAATAGTGTTTTACTATTTTTGAAAAACGTAAAATGATGCACAGAAAATCAGACGTATCCTCCTGCTGCTTCTTAAGGATTTTGGATGATAAATAACAGAGAGATGGATTTTTATTTAAGAATATCAACTGCTGCAGGGGCTTATTTTTAGAGCAGGGATTGACAAATAAAGAGATAAGACAAAAAAAAAAAAATCACCAGAAGGGGTTAAAATATTCCAAATAGTCTGGAGTTGAATGTTCTAAAGTAAGGCTGTTTTTTTTGGCAAATGGAAAGTTTTTAACACAGCTATCAATCTTAGGCGAGTCTGTATTCCACTCGCTGAATTGACTAAATTTACAATAAAGGCCCACTCCAATAAAAGTGTTTTTTTTGTCATGACATCTGGCTGTCGCTCCACGCAACAATTTAGAGGTGAATTTCTAATGAAATCCTGCCGCTCTGCAAAAACTAGGTCCAAGAAAACAACAGGTTTTTGGGATTTTAGCTAAACGGCATAATTATAACTAAAACACGACTGGGAACGCTTTGAAAAAAACAGATCAAAACATGTGGGACTTTGACAACTCCGCTTTGAATCACTTTTTTAAAGGACAATTACTTGACATAAAGCTGCAAAGATGTATGCTACATAGGATATTTAGTTTCATTTTTGTTACCAAAAAAATTGTTATTATAAAGTACAATTTATCAAACCTCAATGACCTCACTTTTCTTTGTGTCTAACATCTGGCACCATTTACAATATATTGACCTTTATAAACTTTTTTATATTAATGTGAAAAGCCACACCATTTTGAATCAGGTTTTTATTTTTTTTAAATGGTGATTTAAACGCAGAATAATCGGAATTTGAGATGCATCCCACACAAAAGTGGGGATTGTCATCCATTATAAATGACTACTAAGAAATATATTTGCTGACATGCTCACACATTGTAAATATCTATCTATCTATCTATCTATCTATCTATCTATCTATCTATCTATCTATCTATCTATCTATCTATCTATCTATCTATGCTAAATGAACTCTTCAAGCATTAAATGAAAGAAGTTTCACCCTATTAACTCTATAAGACCTCTTTGATATCCAAGTACAGGAAGGAGGAGACTCCTGCTGAGAGGGAAATGATTTATTAGATAATCTTCCTGCTGAACTGGATGCACGGCTTCACTTTTCCTGGTTGCCAGGGTGATCTCAACCTGACCTGTATACGCCCCTAAGACACATTGCTGGTGGTCAAACGAATTGATAATCACATCACCTGCAAAGGCAGCGACAGTCCCCTTGATGTGGTTGCTGTAGTTGCCCTCAATGCCACCAAGGTGCTCGCCAAAAAGAAACGGAGGGCGGGCGATGAGGATGACTCCGGTGAGAGTAAAAACTGTGAAAACACAGTCCAAGATTGTGCATTTTTCTTTGAGGAAGATCCACGCCAGCAGGGAGGTAAACACTGGATTGCTGTTGGGTAAACAACAGACGAGGAAACAGAAATCGGTTACAACTTGAATCAATTTTGGATGCTTTGACAAAAGCCTGTATGTTCTACAACAGAATTCATTTCGTCACCGAGAACAAAGCCTAACATTATCTAAAGAGCCATGAAGTCTGAACAGAATATTCCAACATCAATTACTGAGAAAAGAAACCTGAAAAACAACTAGCACTATGTGTTGAACTCCATTTCCCATGTAACTTTAAGAAAATAAGTTTTTTTTAGGCTTTAAATCCAAAGGTTAAGTGGTTTAAAAATAGTTTTCGATGACATTTTATTCATAATTGTCAACTAAAGCAGCTTTTGGTGCTGATCTTGCTGTGATTTCCAAAAACTAACCGAAGTGTTTAACACAATTCTAATGCTGGAGAGAGAACAAACCCGTCTATAGATGCTAGAACAGCTGTGAACATGATTTTATACACAACTATGGTTGGTTTACTTGCAAGTGAACCCTGGTGCAGCTCTGCACACTGAAAATCGGCACAAACAATCCAGCACACGAGAAAGAAAGTGAACCCAGAGGACATAAATGAAGAACATTTCGTACAGGGAAAAAAAAAGTTGCCCACAAAACTAAAGCCCAAATCACAAAAAGATGGAAAATTTTCTCATAGATAAAGAATCTTTTTAATTAAGGTAAGGGGGTCAAGAAAACGTTGATTTCTTTGTTCTTCCACGTTTTTCTCCATAAGGGTCAATGTTCATTTTTTGGGGAATATTTGATGAAATTTCTCCGTAGTTTGGTTCACTTAAAGACTCACTGATGAAAATAGTGAATTTGGTGTTTTTGATATGTTCTTGTGAGATTTGTTTTTTGAAGATGGAAGACATGTAGCATATGAAGAAAACTAGCTTAAAATTTAAATTCTGAGAATATCTTCATGCAAATCGTTGTGAATTGGGAGCAGACGGAAAAAATGCAGTTTGAAAAAGAGCTTATTGTGACGTAGAAATTACGCTGGGCGGGTCACAAGCTCCATGTTCCGCTCCATTCCGATGCATCCAGTTAGGGACGACCAGATCCGTGAACGTCCATTTGGCTCAAAACTATATGGCTGGATAGCTCCAATATTGCTCCACATTTTTGCTACACCAATATTGTTAGGTTGGGGCTGTGATGGGCTGTAAGCTAGCGGGAGAAAGTGTAAACAAAGAGCTCTCAGCAACGGGGAGGAGAAGGTGGGTGGCGTCACTCTGCTTCAAAGGTTCCGCCCTCAACCCAGAGAGCAATTTCTAATGAACTCCTGCCGCTCTGCAGAATATGCTCTGGAAAACGACACAGGTCTTTTGATTTTAGCTAAAAACGGCATTATCATAATTAAACGACCACTGGGAACGCTTTGAAAATACATCAAAAGATGATCAGAGTAAGACCTTAAAGATGAAGACAACAAAAATGTAAATGACCAAATTCAAAGCGCCCTTAGTGATATCTCCAGATTTACAGGAAAAGGCTGCATGTTTACCTAATCCAGATTCAATAGAGGAAAAAGTGTGTTATCACAACACAAACATGAGTTTTCCCAACACTTACCTAAACATGATGACTGTGGCGTCTGCCAGCGGCATCTGCTGAACTGCATAATAGAGCATTATCATTGCGTTGGAACCAAGGAAACCTCGAAGAACCAGATAAATACGTTTATCTCTGGGGCCAAGGAAACCTGTCCTAAAGGAGTACATAGATGGATGGGTGGATGACTTGATCAACTGATCGAATGTATGAAAGGCTGAACAGAAAAACGTGACCAAGGTTTGAGGAGAAAGGCTGAGATTGAGGTATGAATTTAGTATAAATGCATGTGACGTTCTGAGATTAGTGTGCAAATGGGTTAAAGATGAACAAATAAACAAAAAGAATTGTTAGCTTCTTAACATTCATTTTCAAAGAGGTGTGAAAGTAAGGCATGAAACTGGGAAAGGCTATGTAATGTACAGTTTATGTCTAATTAAAAAGCTGATATCATGCAAAAGTTTATGGAAAAAATAATTGACAAGAACATTAAAATCAAAAGCTTTAGTTTTGCCTTCAGAGGTATAATTAGGGACAGTGAGAAAGAACTGTTGGTTTTTTTCATGACCAGCATGAGAGTACTAAAGTACATCTCTCACAATATTATGATGGCTTAAGGTTTCAGAAGGGAAATCAGATATTTTTCCCTCAACTGGGTGAAAATACACAAACACAAAAGCTGGAAAGTTTCAGTGAAAATCTACCATTTAACTGCAAGCTGGTTTTATAGCCTCTAACAGAAAAAAAACAGTCCAGGAATCTAGCCTTGTTATTTGAAGTCATCCTTACTTGTTGTAGATGAGTAACGGGATAACAAAAAGCATCTGGAAGAAACAGCGAATGGCGCTGATCTCTATAGAGTGAAGGTCCTGAATGGTTTTCACCAAGAGTGCAATGATGGAGAAGAAAACGGTGGACAGGAAGGCATAGAACAAACCCAGACCTGGACACCTCTTCGGTTTGTCTGTGAATTTAAAACACAAGAGGAAAGACATTTTTATCTCAATTTGAGTGAGAACATGTATCAGTGGAAATGTGTATCGATTTATAGGGGTGATATGCTGACTACACATAAAATAGCAAAGCTATACTTAACTCAGTGGTGGCACAAGAAAAGCTGTTGTAAAATACAAAAGCTAAAGAGTTCCTTAACCTTTTTAAGTGATTACGATCTGCTATAAGGAAACACAAGACATGTTTGCAGAGATTAAAGCTTAACTAAAACGATGACGTCGTTTCCATTTGGCATACCTACGCTGTGTCTGAACTCACATCCCAACCCCTAACTACTAAAAAACTATATAGTCCGGCACTATGTAGTGTCCTGAATTTTAAAAGCAATTCGGACACCATGCTCACTACTCTTTTTTCCTTTTATACGGATTTGAAGTCATCGATTTCATAAAGTTAAAATCTAATTAATATGAGTGTTTTGTGACATTTATTTATGTGAAGTTTATTTATGAGTCCACCGTCTATACCTAGTATCGCGTAGCAACAGTCCAGTTGAACACAATGGGCTAGACTCACATTCTAGAATGCGCGTTAACCACGTTCCTGAATGCATGTCATATGCCCGGTGTGAATGTAGCCTTAGCGATGCTACGTTTGACTTCACAAAAATCACAAACATGGCAGATTGAGTGGAACAAAGTAAAGAGAGTCAACAAAAGCAATAGATAGCAACACCAGGTTATACAGAAGTTATTGTAAGAAAAAGTTGTTGTTTTAAACATGGGAGTGATCTCCTCTTTTGAAAGCAACCACCAGTGGTCATATAAGGATCATTATGTTATACTTCTGGCTTGTCCCAAATCCAGGAACAGAAAGTGGGAACTTGTCCTCGAAGAATGCGGAGATAGAAAGAAAGAAAAGTACTTTGTTCTCTCGCTATATTGCATTTCACATTTAGCAGTTTTGCTGATTTCCTTCAGTGCAATTTAGCAAGTTTTCTTTAATAGAAAAATGTTGTGTGTCCTGATTGGCTGTTGACTTTGTCAATTTATCGCCTACGTGCCATATATGGCGTACAGAATGTGTTCATCTTTAAAAATCTTCTATCACGATCAGATCTTTGTTTTCATGCTCTAATACTGGGCTTAATTTTCTATAAAGGTTTGGACTCAGAGCTTAAACAAGAGGAAAGAGGTAAAATGTTAATTGTCTGTCTAATAAAAAGTGTATAAAGTGTGTGTGTGTGGGGGGGTAATTTCACACCCTTAAAACATCTGTATTCCTATTTCACGGATTTCACCTATTAGAATACAACTTCCCCGATAAAAAAGGGAAATTTAATCATAAAAAACAAACTTTTTGCTAATATTTTTATTTATTTTAATTTCAAAATGTAAGTTAATTCATAGCTTTTCTTTAAAGATTTACAGTTACAACAGGTAAATGGAAAAAGGCACGTTTTACTTAAAAAAAACACTTGATCAATTTCTTAAGTAAATTAGAACATTTAAATAAATATAGACTTTTTTTATCAGAACTTCTAAAATGTTGTAAGCAAAAAGGAACCCATAGATGTGATTGTCTGTCACTGAATGTAAAGGTGCACAGTCATGCATCCACTCAGAGTAATGGTGAATTTTGATTAATAAGTCTTTTCAAAAACACTTTGAAACTGACCTTCTTGTTTTAAAACAAACGTTTAAGAAAATTAAAATATCTACTATCTGTAACAGTGACCTTAATACAGAGAGGCGCAATCATAAAACGGGTTTAATCTCACTATGACGCAGCTAATTGGCTGTTATCACACACGTGACACCCTTTCATCCAGGGAACGTGACGTAGCACGGTTGTATAATGTGAAGCTTCTCAAGAAAGTGCTGTTCGTGGGTTTGTCTCCATTTTGACGTATTTTCTTCATCGTAAAGTTTCCGTACAGCGACAGGAAGTGAAGAAAGTTTAGGACAGGGAAGTTTTTTTTAAATGACCGCTCTTTTACCTTCATCTCCAGGAGTTGCCGGCTTGTTTGTGACGTAAAAAGCCGGCGGACAGACACAGAGCGTTTTCTTCTCGCTGATTTCCTGTGAATTTCTGCTCTTTTGTGCTTCTTCTTTCTCCCTCCGCACAGCATCATCCTCATCATCATCACCGAAGCAGCGCAAGTGAACTTGCTCTGCTGTCCGTTCGTCACTGTCGTTATCTTGGTGGCAGTGACTTTGTTTGTCATGGCTGACAAGTTTGTGGAACTCAACCGACACGCCATGGTCCTCTGCGGCTGAAGCCCGTCCGCGTGCGCAGTTGTTGCTCTCGCTCATGGTAAAGAGTGGCGGCGGAGCGGCAGCATGGCGCGATGAGAACACTGTCGTCCGTCTCTCGTGTCCCGGGAGACTGAGAAGACGAGGTTAATCAGCAACCCGCGTCTCTGTCATGCTGTCATGCGGTGCTTTCTTTACCCGCAGGGGGGCAGGAGTGCTCCCTACCCCACACCGGCTGAAACGTTAACTCAAGTTCCCGCCCATTTTAACGTTACTCATGACGACATGAAAGAGCCTTTCTCAGCTTTCTTTCAAATCTTTATTAATCTCTGTTAACCTTAATCATAAATATGTATATTAGACATAAAACTGTGCAGAAACGTCTAGAATAACTTGCTGACACAGGTCGGACTCAAATGAAAAATACAAAATTATTTTCTGTAGGTTGCTATTTTTTTTTTTTTTTTTTTAAATGTAAAAGGTCTTTATTCTTTGTCATCAGTACATATTACTCTTTATTTATAAAACATGTCAATGGTTTGGCCACCAAAGGATATTGATAAAAGTAATTATTAATCTTCTTTCTCTTTCGGCTTTTCCAATCAGGGGTCGACACAGCGAATCATCCTTTTCCACCTCACTCTATCATGGACATCCTCTACCCTGACATTAGCCAACTTCATGTCCTCTGTTAAGACATCCATATATCTCCTCTTTGGCCGTCCTCTTGCCCTCCTGCCAGGCAGCTCCATCTCCAATATCCTTCTACCAATATATCCACTATCCCTCCTCTGAACATGTCCAAACCATCTCAGTCTGGCTTCTCTGCCTTTGTCGCTAACACAGGCAACATGAGCCGTCCCTCTGATGTACTCGTTCCTTATCCTGTCTAACCGGCTGGTCACTCCTAAGGAGAACCTCTTCATCTTCATAAACGTAATTATTAATACCTCAACAAATATTGACCTATGCAAAACCTTTATCAGCAAAATCCAATAAAACAGCAATTGTTTTCCATTTCAGTTTTTATTACTACTAAATATAAAATACAATGAGTAAGACAACAGAAAAATAATATCCTCTAGATTAGACACACATGAATTTGTACAAGAAGGTTAAACATATCAGACTTGATTCTACAGGCTATCAAAATTACAGTGTGTTATCTACGTACAAAGATTATATAAATTACTTTACACGGTACTGTAAACATGTCAATACTATTTGGCAATATTTTTTTTCGAGGGACACTGTCAACAATATTCAGCTTGTTATGTTTCTGAAAGAGAGGAGTGTGTGAAAGGACAGGTAGCATTTGCTGCACAGTGGCCAGCTTTTAGTTGTGGAGTAGAAAAAAAAACAACAACAATGGTTTTTTTCAGAGAGGGAGAAAAAGGAGAAGTGGAGAGAAAGCTGGATGATCCAGTGGGATGCTTCTGGCGAGTTATTCATTACAACTCTGTGAGTGTATCCACCGCACAGGCAGTCGGTTGTTTGCAATTTTCTCACAGTGTATTTTTGGACTGTTTTCACAGTTTTGTACGTGGAAAAATACTTGTTAAAGACCACAGCTACAGCACACTAATTGCCAAAGTAAAGATGTAATCCCTTTTAGTTGGTGTGTTAGCATGTCATAGGCGCATTTCTAAAAAGGGGAAAGAGATTTTTGCACATTTGCAAGATTGTCCATTTATTAAAAAACAATAATTTTTACAGATAACTAGAGAACTTTTATCCCTGTGTAAGAATTAAATAAATGCCTGTGAGTCAGCAGTAACAAGCAGGAATAACATACACAGCCAACTGACACCTAAGTGGCACAACAGCACACGATGAAATTCAACGAATAAGAAGTACAGCCAAAGGAAGTTGACATCTTGTCTGACAGTTTGTGATTACATTTCCGTTAACAATGTGAGACTTCCTCAAAATTTAAAAGCAATCTTTAGGGAAGTACATATTATCCTTCACCATAAGCCGCATAGTGGCAGACACTAATGCACAAATAGCTAGACGTTATCGTCATTGGTGGAGTGCCGTTACACAAGTACCTAAAATTTGTATAAACATTTTACCCCATGAAGGGTATATTGGGTTTTATCCACTGGGTATGTTACAGAAGAAGGCAAATACCAGTCCTCTGATTCTTGACATTATCCACCATTGATTATTTGGATCGAGTGTATCAAGCCGATTGGAAACTATGAGGGGCCGTATAAGACATTATTTATTCTGAACCATTCACATTCATACATTCTTGCTCTCACAGTCATATATACTCTCTTTCGCATACATATATTCTCTTACGCATCCATATATTCTCTCTCTCACATTCATACATTCTTGCTCTCACAGTCATATATACTCTCTTTCGCATACATATATTCTCTTACGCATCCATATATTCTCTCTCTCACATTCATACATTCTTGCTCTCACAGTCATATATACTCTCTTTCGCATACATATATTCTCACTTGCACATCCATATATTCTCTCTCTCGCATGCATATATATTCTCTTACGCATTCATATATTCTCACTTGCACATCCATATATTCTCTCTCTCGCATGCATATATATTACTTTACACATACATACATTCTCACTCTCATTGTCACTCTTAAAAAAGAATGTATGTATGTGAAAGACAAGTATATATGAACGTGTGAGGAAGAGTTTATATGTGTGTGTGAGGAAGGAGTATGCATGAAACGGAAGTTACTTTGCATGAAAAGGAAGGCACTTTGAATGAAAAGGAAGGCACTTTGAATGAAACGGAAGGCAGATGATTTCTCGTGCTCTGATTGGACGAGAGGCCGCCACCTCCCATTTTGAACACACTGTAAACCCTAACACTTGTACTGACTCATAACTATTAAGGTTACACAACTTAAATGTCATTTTGTAGTTGATTCAACTATAAAGTATTAAGCTCTATCAAGATTTTTTCAAATTTAACTTAACAGTGCTAAATATTTTAAAGCTTATTTGTATCTGGCACTCAAAAATTTTAAGATCCGTGAAGTAGCGTTATGACGTCATCACGTACTGGTGGGAGGGTCTTTCGTTTTCTCTACGTTAGCTCAGGTGGCCATGTTGGATTTGCCGAATGCGAGTATGCGACGTTTGAAATTGAAAGTCGAGCATTTTATTATTCTGCAAAGCGTTGCGATTTCGTCCCGCTTCAAGACGCCCCAACCTCGGGTTTTTTTTTCATCCGCCTCATCGCTGATGGTGCCGTCTTGTCTTCAGCCCTGATTTAATTTGGTAAGTATCGTTCATGGTTTATGAATGAATGCTTTAAAAATGCTCTTATACTACCGTAAATGTGGTTTACTGTTGTTTAAACATATGTGTGTTATGATTGTTTTAGAGATTAATGTGGAAATGTATACATGATTAGTTTGTCATAGCAGACGTATGGCGAGCCAAACCCAAAATGCATTTTCTGCCCGTAAGTTACGACAGTGATGAGGTTTTTTTTTTTTTCAGAGGTAGAAATGATCTGTTATGCTGCAATCACACTAAACATGATCCGCGTGTGAAATTCGCGTTGGAGGCCTCTGTCTGTGGCTAAAGTTTGCTGCTGGACATTTGTCCAAAAATGTCACTCAAACGGTTGTGTGGGAGGAGCTACCGCCAACAGTTTTAAGCCTGGTTGCTACATGGAAGCATTGGGTTTTGAATGCAGCTTTAAGCTTTTATAAATCACTGATCTCCGTTATAAAAAAGGTTTTTGTAAAAATAAATTAATCAACGTGCTCGTGTTGTGTTCAGGTACCGAACTACAGAGTGTTCAGTGTTTCACCTCCAGGTAGACGCCAAGGCCAGCGAGGTAACTTGTCTCAGTTATTTGTCTAGAGCTATTTTAAAAAAACAAAAAATGCAATAGGTTGTGTAGTGCAATAAATGTTTTTTGATCAGAATATAATTGAAACATTTTTTAACATTGAAAAATCTCTTTTGGACTTTTTCAGATACTGAACTTCAGAAAGTTCACCAGAAAGTCACCATTTCACCAGAAAAGAGGTGTCAGTGGGTGAGTTTTATACTTATTTAATACATTCATCCTGAACTATTACCATTATTAGATTTATACGGCAGCATGGAAACATTTATGCACATTTTAACTAGCCAAAGGTCTAAATAGATCTGAAATTATTTACAATTTAACTAAACATATTTAGATTGCAGGCTGAAGGTGGCACAATGGAATGGAGGTGCAAGTTGTGTTCTGTTACTTTGGCACTATGCAGTACTACATATAATACTGCAGTACTACATAGCCAATATTCCAAAGTGTTTCCACTGCCATGTATGTGGAGACACTTTGGAATATTGTCATGTCTTTATGACAGTATATTACAATAATAAAATGATGTTGCATTAGCACCATTCCATCATTTGAAACCATGAAAACTCATCTGTCAAGATCTGAAATGGATTTATGTAGAGTAGATGCAGTCAGAGGAAATTGTGCAGTTTTTACATGTTTGTGTAACTTAAAGCTGCCCTTTTCTGAGACTAAGTCCACCAAAACAGACAGGAACTGGCCAGCTTGGTTAGGATTTATGACCTCCAGGTGAATTTCTAATGTGCATAATTCAAAAACGGATAACAAATCATTTGTAAACAGCTGTAAGAAGCCATGGTGTAACTTGCCTTCAAATGACTTTGGGTCTTTGACCTGAAGTGGATCATGACATAAACACTGTATTGTCCTCTTACTAGAAATAGACATCTAGAAAAGGTATCATTTTATTATTTCTTAAAGTTCCTTAAGTAAATATTGGAAGTGTTTGCTCTGCATTTGCTTCAAAGGTAATGGATATTTCTTTTTATTCTTTTAGGATCAGCGTGACGTGAACATGAGACGGGCACTTGTCCTCCTTGCACTTCCTGTTTATCTGCATGAAGATGCCTCCAACTTCTTCAAGACCTGTACAGTAAGTGCACACGACTCCCTGTCAATGGTTTTCACTAATCCTTTAATATTGATTGAGATTTTATTGAGTGACATAATAAATAGGGCAATTGTTTGTAGTTTGTAAACTGAGTGATATTTTTAAATGGTTTTAAAACTGAGACGGAAGATGAAAGGCGAACATCAGGGACTCCTGATTGGAAGGAGTGGAGTTTCGTTTACCTTTTCTGCTCCTGATCCATCATTATTTGAATAAAGAAAAATGAAGCTTTAGTCTTAAATTATTTTATAAATGTCCTCCTTCAGAAAAATGCTAAAGAACTTTTTAAAAACACAATTTTAATTGGAGTTGGTCCTTAAAACATCATAGCCAGTTGATTAAAAGCTAACAGAATGTTAGCATGAAAAGATTCCTATTGACAGATGGCAGGAATGTCAGTTTTGGACATTAGTGTGATGAATATCTTTGAGGGTCTGAACTCATCTGTGTTTTTTGTTTTGTATTTTCCAGAATACCAGACCTCACAGACACTTCTGTGGGTATCTTCTCAGTTGTCGTGGTGATGCTCCTGATGCTGCCGTCAGTGGTCCCACAGATCTGGCTGACTAATCTCTTCTAACTCTTCGGGGACATCTATGCTCTGGACCTACAGCACCCCAAAAAACTTGAACTTGCCTTCATATTTATTCAGAATGCTGTCTTGAGCCTTGAGGACAGCAAACCACTGAAAGGACATTTATTGACGCTGAAGAATGTTTCGTTGAGTGAGTCTTCCAGAATGGACTATTTGTTGGTTTAAGTGTTATGTAACTAATGTGTTTTGTTGTGATCATTTGCTTTTTCTGCCATAAAATACAAAACCAACTCTTTTTGTCAATATGTTGTGTGGCACTCTTATAATGCAGTTTTATTGCACTTATTGTTTCTTCATCCTCTTGATATTTGTGCTTTTTTTTAAAGAGCAATTAAAAAAAGTGTATTAAGCAATCACTATTGTGTGGCCTTCACGTTTGTTGGTTTTTATCAATGTTAGCCTTTAAAATGTAGTGGGGCAGTATCAATATCTCTGTTTAGAATACATTTTAAGCTGAAGAATTTTAAATATTTTCAATGCTACACATTTAATGAGTTAAAGAATTTATAAAGCATTTGAGTGAATTTTACATATTTTATGAGTTGAGTAATATAAAAATATAGTTAGTTAAAGCGTTTTTTAGTTGGAAAATATTAAAAACTTTAAGTAAATAATCTCTCTTTTATAAGTTGAGGAATCTTAATATTTTTTATATGAAATAATACAAATGTAAGCCAACTGACAATATGAATTTTAATAAATGTTAACTTAAAAGTTTTAATAATATAACTTAACTGTTGCGTAATCTGTTACACAATAATTTTTAAATTCAGTCAACTCGCTAGGGATTACAGTGCAGACGCTAACATGAACCAGCAAGAAGTCCCAAATTAACAGACTTGTGTTGTGGAAAGGTATGTTTTTCAGCTAGCAGGAATAATCAAAGTATCCGTTCTCTGTTTCAAAATGAGATTGCCACAAAACCGTATGTTATCTCATACTGGAACAGCTTTGGATGTAGAATTCAGTGGGAAAAGGTTTGGACCCTGCCACAAAAGTATTTCATCACCAATAAAATCAGAGAAATTTCTTTCAAAATTCTTCACAAATTTTATCCAGTGAAACATTTCTTTACTAAGTTTAAAAAAGATCTGGACATAAACTGTTCATTCTGTCATTCCTCACCAGAAACTGTGCCTCATCTTTTTTGGTTTTGCTCTTTCACTCAACTATTTTGGAAAGATGTGATACATTTTATAAGAACTCATCTATGTGAAGATTATAGATTATTTTACGAGCATATTATTTTTGGATATTTTACACAAGAAAGACTTAATGCAGAAAAAATATATGTAGTTAATTTACTTATAATTATGGCTAAATACTTTATACACAAATGTAAATATGCCAACAAAAAAACCGTGTTTTATGTTTTTCAGAAAGAAATGGTTTTGTATGTGAACAGTATTAAATCTTCCACTAACAAAAAAGCTGTCAGAACAGTTGAAACATGGTCTCTCCTGAAACTTTAACAGATTCCTTTGCCTTATTATTTTTGTTTTTTTGCATAACCTGTTTTACATGGTTATCATTATGTTTTTTTGTTCATTCTCATGGCGAACGTGAAGATTGTATTTTGCACACAGTGGAGTTTTGTGTTTGGTATTTTGTATGTGCAAGATATTGTTAATAAAGTTTATTTTTTTAAAAAAACGAACCGGCAAGAAGTAGCCACGGGGGTCCTGCAGCCATCGGAACCTTAACAAATATTTCATCTCCACCTCACCGTTGCCTTTTTTAAGAAATGACAGCTGGTTTTCCCACATTTATATGTAGTTATGGATCGAAAACAAGAGGAATTTGTTTTAATGTAAATGCGTGTTCCAGCGTCTACAGGAAGTGTCGCCCATAATTCACGCAAAGGCTCATGGGGGCTAGGAATAAGGTGGATACGGATTTTCTGTTTCGGTGGCACTTCTATTACCATTATTGGTATTTGAGACATTCCTTTGTGTCTCTAGAGATGCAGACAGATTTGTGACCACTTGAGGTGAAGATAAAATATTTCTTAAGGTTCCGATGGCCTTCTTATTGGTTCGTGTTAGCGTCTGTTCAAAATGGGAGGTGGCGGCCTCTCGTCCAATCAGAGCACGAGAAATCATCTGCCTTCCGTTTCATTCAAAGTGCCTTCCTTTTCATTCAAAGTAACTTCCGTTTCATGCATACTCCTCTCTCACACACACATATAAACTCTTCCTCACACGTTCATATATACTTGTCTTTCACATACATACATTCTTTTTTTAAGAGTGACAATGAGAGTGAGAATGTATGTATGTGTAAAGTAATATATATGCATGCGAGAGAGAGAATATATGGATGTGCAAGTGAGAATATATGAATGCGTAAGAGAATATATATGCATGCGAGAGAGAGAATATATGGATGTGCAAGTGAGAATATATGTATGCGAAAGAGAGTATATATGACTGTGAGAGCAAGAATGTATGAATGTGAGAGAGAGAATATATGGATGCGTAAGAGAATATATGTATGCGAAAGAGAGTATATATGACTGTGAGAGCAAGAATGTATGAATGTGAGAGAGAGAATATATGGATGCGTAAGAGAATATATGTATGCGAAAGAGAGTATATATGACTGTGAGAGCAAGAATGTATGAATGTGAATGGTTCAGAATAAATAATGTCTTATACGGCCCCTCATAGAAACTGTTAGGACAGTAATGAAGCAGAACACCTGCTCTTTGTGGGTTATCCAACCAAGGCCATGAGTCAGTGCTATTCAGAGTGATCTGAACAAAAATGGTTTGTAGAAGTATGTTAATTATATGTTGTCAAATATCAGTAACACTTAGTATCCTCGAGAGGGTGAAAAAAAAATGGAAAGGTTGTGTTCTTTACCTTGGTCTCTAAGACTTCAACAATTGGATTTCTCTGAAAGTGTCTGAGGTCAGACCAAAGCTGTTGTTGCACCGATTGGTTGCTAATGAATCTAGCTTTCTTCAAAGACTTTTGGAGGTTCGTCCCTCATTTCTTCTTATAGATATTTCACTTCTTCGTCAAGCTCTAAACGACCATCAATACTCTCAAACCTCTAGGCTGTTTCTACAGTAAACATGTGAGCAGATGATTCACATTTTTTTTGTAGTACCAGATGAAAGTGACTTTATGGCATTTATTTCCTCAAAGAAAATGCAAGAAGGTAATTTATGTTGGAAGGATAATGCTTTTTTAGAAGAGACAGGGAGGTCAAAATCACATTTTATAAAAAAACAACAAAAAACTGATCTTTACAATCAAAACTACTACTATGTCTAATGTCAAATCATGGTCCAGGCCATGTGTGTTAAATCCCTCCTAAAATGACTAAAATTTCACTTAAAATGTTGTTGTTTTTGTTCTTTTTTTAGAAAATGTTTTGAATGGATCTTGCACACAATTGAAAGCCTTTTTCTCACTTTCAAATATTGGATTCAATCGCTCAGGTCAATTTCATGGTGCTCAAATATCTGACTTTTCCCCTTGAAGCTGGATGCAAGCAGGAAAACTCTATCGTCAACTGAAACCACAGAAAATGACCGGGGAGCTTGGATATTCAGCTCCTGGGATGGAATGAACTGGCCCCTCTTGGTGTCCCATTGGTAGACCTGCGTCAGTGAGTAATCGCTTCCCAGGATGGCATACTGCCAGTTGCTGACGGAGACGGGCTGGAAGACCATAGAGCCACGGGAGGGAAATGTTTGAACCTCTCTGAACATGGCACCGTCCCAGCGCATCACCCTGGAGTCCCCGATGAATCTTGTCAGGCATATGAACAGATCACCTTTGACAAGGACAAAGATTCAAGGAACAGCTCAGCTGGGAAATGAAGCAGCTAAAAAGGGATGTAAAGTAGGATACAAACTAAGGCAGAAAATGCTGCTCTGAAAATGATTTTTTTAAGAACCAAGTCAACATAATGTTTTAGCACCAACAGCCATCTTTAAGATATCAAGGGTAATGTTGATAGATCCATATCTCTCACCTTTTACCCAAAAATGCTTGACAGAGAAGACATCCTCCATATCTGGTATGTCGGTTCTTCTGTCAAACTTTTTCTGGCTCCTGTTCCACTGGTACACCACAGGCCTCTGGGAGCTGCTGGACAAAATCAGGTGGGGCTTGTTTGAAATCTCCAAATATTCTACGTCTGTGTCCCTGTACCAGGGGTGGAGCGACTGATGGGTGTAGAAGCCGTTGCCATTCCATTTGTACACAGTTGTGGAGCCAGCCTGTGAGATGGGAACAAGTGAACATATAAGCTATCAATTAGCTGTAACCCAAAAATATCCATATTGTGAGTTTAATGTATTGGTTTTATTAATAAATGTGCATTTACTAAATATGTATCTCTACCAAACGTACGTGGTAGAGACCTATTGAAAGAAACTGTCACAAGAGAAACAGCACCTAGGTTTAATTGTTGGTGATTTATATTCATATTGACCACAAAATGTTCAATGTTCAATCTAAATGAATTCTGCTTGAGTCGAATGCAGGAAAAAAAAAGAAGACCTTAGAGCTGTCAGCGATGACGAAGAACGACTCCCCGTTAATCATGAATGTCTCAATGTCATTGGGCTTGCGAATCTTGAGGATATCGATGTCCTGGATCTTAATGAACTTGTTGGCAGAGGAGTCGCGCTTATAAATGTGAGAGCCCCCGAACAGCTGAGCCACAATGACAAAGAGGTGGTGGTCAATCACCATGGGCTTGCAGACGACAGTGGAGGTACCTCAACAGGAAAAGAAATAATGACAAATAACACAAAAATAAATATTTTTGGTTGGTGGATGAAGTATACAGTTTAGATATCAAATCAAGGACTAAAGGAAACAATACAATTACTTTTTCATTTCCCTAAATGCTAATCATGCCAAACCTAAAGCTGTGTACACACCAGGCATTTGATGCACATTCTTGCATGTACATTTAGCCCATGTGTTAACAGAGAGGGGCTTTTTCTTTTTCTACTGCTTTCCATCGGATGTTCCCAACCTGCAGTTGGAAGAGGCTTGGTGTGAAATGTTGAAGCAGTGCAAATGTCGCAGATCTTAATCCAGGCTCTTTCACAGCTCTGTTCCAATATATGAAAGACTTGGTGTCACATTATTTCATGCAGGGCTCAAACTGCAATTATATTCATTTCTCCTTCATGATCTATTTTCAAATAGTTGGCACTTTTGTGAGTTAAAAGGGACACCAAATCCAAATCCCCGGTTGGTCAAAGTTTGACCTGGTTTAACTTGTAACACGTGTTTAATGGCCACAAGTTTTGTACGTAGAGCCCAAAACCGGTTGTGAAAACTTGCGTAGCTACAAGTGAACACAATAGTTTTGAATGTGGAAGCCAGAAACGGGCATTCACAGACTTTTCATTGGAAGTGGCTGTTTGAACGTGCATTGCCAGGGTGCGGTGTTAGCGTAGCTTAAGACATTAAGTGTGGTACCAAGGCTTTTTTCTTTACATGTTTTCAGATTTTTGCTTTCTATATTTAATGGCAGTAATAGATTTCTAGTAGTTTTAAAGAAAGAACAAGTTGTTGTATTCTTTGTCAGCTGTTTTTTTATTACTATTTAGAATGTTTATGATGTTTTTGTATGGTGATTATATACAGAAATAACATCAGCTGCTTTGGTGTGAACAGAAAGCCAGAATTTCAATTTCATTGCCAAAGCAATGAAAAGTTTTAGTCCATGATGCACAAGGACAGCCTTGTTTCAACTTTAACTCAGTTAAGCATCAGTCAACTCAGGCTTGGAGAAACTGATTCAATTTATTTGATTTTTTAAAAATGTTTTTAGCATTTGATGTATAAAAATGAACGGAGCTCTGTGGTTTTTCAGAAGAATATTTGAGCTCCATTCAATATCTCAGGTAAATAATAAACGTCTAGCTCACATTCACTTCTTTTTCCCCCCCTTAAATCCTAAAAAAAATCCTGAATCTTTTTATCTGAAATGTCTGCAGGAGTATTCCTGAACAATCAACTGTGCTACTAAACTGCATGATACAATGTCTGGTATCAATCTTTAACACCATAAAGATTTTTTCTTTTAGTGTCTTTTGACACGTTTGGCCAGGATCCAATCCAAGGTAAAATGGCAGAGAAAACAACATTTTAATGTGTTAAGCATGATATATTGGTCTATTTTAAATGCAACTTTTATATAATTTGTAAACTTTAATTTTTCTAAATAAATTTAGAGTACAACGCAGCAATTTAGACAATCTTATTGGTTTTTAAATGAATGTTGTGATACTGCAACAGCTAGTTTTGAATCCACCAGGGTAAGGAAGGGACGCACAAAACAGTACCTTCAGGAATAGTGACCTTGCTGTTACACACAATACTAAGATTGATATATGTCATCCTAAACATAGTTCTCCAGTCCAGGTGTCTGTTTTTAAACTCACTTTCGATGGTGTCATAAGTTCTGAAGGTCATCTCGACATGATCCCATTCCAGGAAGCTGCATGTCCCAGCAAAAGGTTGAGCAAACACGACATACTGCTCGTTGACAAAGGTGAACGCCTCCACCGAAATCGACTCAAACTTCAGTGGCTGATAGGAAGCAAACTCTGAAAAGTTTGACAATTCCGTCATTCAGTTTCTTGCACAATAATCATGGAGTAACACAAATTCAATGTTCTTTGCTCTTGAAATGACTTAATTGAGACCAATATATATGATTTTTTGTCAGGGATTCAAATTTGTACAGATTTTTTTTCTTTTGTCTCATTTTGCTTTTTTAATTTTTTGCTCTTTAAGGGTTCAATTTTGTCAAAACATTTGTTTTTTATGAGAAAAAAACTAAATGAACTTAAACATAAATCATATTTTTAACACAAAAATCCTTTGAATGATCATTAATTTGGGGGACTGTACACATTAGCCCGAGGCCCCCAGAAACACAGCAGCACCCCTGGTTGCTCCTGTAAAACAGAGAGTGGACTTTAGCAGAGGAAACCTGTTGTAATGCAGTCAAAAGAGTGTGGTAGCAGGTCGTTGATCTTCCTCCCTTGGTAATTGGGGGGGCCGCTGCAGTGGATCTGGTCCAGGGTGGCGTTGGTCTGATGCATCCACTCCACCAACCACTTCAGCTTGCAGTCACAAATCAGATTATTGCCTCGCAGATCTCTATATATAAGGGGATCAAAAAGAAAAATCTTGACATTTAGCTTAAAGCTTTTTACCTCCAGCTTTTGCTCAGATTTTCCCTTAATTCCTGTCTTTACAACTATTTTCCTCTGACCACTTTCTATTTAGCACACATTAATTAGAGTTAAAAACCCTTGCAGATGATTGTGTCAAAACTTTTTTTGTCTGATGGATTTACCAAAATGTTCTGCCACCTAACCTAAGCTTTCATCCTCTATTCTAACATTCTAATTATTTTCAGCTCATAAAGAAAATAAAAGAATAGGAAACCTCAGAGGTTTCTGAGGTTTTTTTTGCTTCCTAAAAATATTAGTCATAAAAATTGTTATCTTTCAATAGACACACAAAAAACCCCAGCCTGCCAGTTTTTATTACTGTTATTTACAGAACTGCCTTAAAAAAATAATAAATTGTACAACAAAAAAGTCAGAGCAGAATAGATAAAAAAATAAAAACTCAAAATGAAAGAGTTGTCTTGAATAAAAAAACAGACTATGTCTGCACTAAAAACTTACACTTTGTTCAAAGCATCCATGCCTTTGAATACATCTCTGGGCAGTGTGTCCAGGTTGTTGTAAGCCAGACTCCTGATTTGAAATGAGGAACAAAACATACATTATTGTTAGTTTAAAAGAAAACTGAACTGTGATTTTTGTTTGCAACCTGTAATTTTTATGACTGTAAAAAAACTGAGTACATGTATGTGTTATTAGTAGTTATTTAATTGTTAAAAAAGCACATTTATACAGTTAAACTCATTCTTTCTGTGTATGAAGCCATTTTTTTTACTCTTTGGGGCATTAGAAATATCACGTTGAAGCTGCTTCGGAGGCAAATCTGGGAAAAATTCTGCGTTTTTTTTATTTTATTGTTTTTTGCCATTAAAGTAGTTTGTCAGTAATAAGCAAAATTTAAACAGTACCAGGACAAAATATTAACAAAATGCAGGCAAGATACAGAAGTCTGTACATTTGAGCTGTGGAAGTTTGTTCCAGTCAATAATGGATTAGATTTTTCTGCTCTTTTCCAGACGCTCAAAGTGCTTACATTGTGTCTATTATTCATTCACTCCTCATTCATACTTGGTGATGGTAAGCTACGGTTGTAGCCACAGCTGCCCTGGGGCAGACTGACAGAGGCGTGGCTGCCATTTCGCGCCTACAGCCCCTCTGACCATCACTGGGAGCATTCATGCACATTCACACACCAGTGGAGCCACACTGGAGGCAAGGAGGGTGAAGTGTCTTGCCCAAGGACACAACGACATTTGGCTGGTGGGAGCGGGGAATCGAACCGCCAACCCTTTGATCATTGGACGACTTGCTCAACCACCTGAGCCACTGTCGCCCCTTCAATGCCTTCACATAGAGCTTTTTAAATATCCTGAAAATATGACTTAAAACACCATATATCCTTTTGAGGGGCTGTAAGCTAGTGGGAGAGAGTGTAAACAGAGAGCTCTCTGTCATGGGTTATGAGAACGGGGGCGGGGGCGGCTCTATGTCCTAGAAAACGACACAGTTTGATGATGATAATGAAAAGATCACTGGGAACGCTTTTACAATGGATCAAAAGATGATTGGAGTGCAACTTAAGGAATTAAAACATTAGCATTCAACCTAAAGGCCCGATAGGAACAGCAGATCAGCCAAACATTTCAACTTGATCTCAAGCTTCCGTCAATAATCCAAACTCCTTGCTTTTGAAACTCGTCCAAAAGCCTTTTAGAGTGGACTCCTGGTACGAAGCAGGCTCCCTGCTTTCACTCCATGGCTCACTCTTCATCAATCAGGGAAGGAGTCCTGAGAGTAGAAGCTGTCCCTTCCCAACACGATGCTTCAACCCTAATTTGAGAATAATGAACTGATCACAACAACGCATGCAGGTGATTTCCCTGGGGGGGCATGAGGGTCAACAGTGATGCTTGTTTTGCAGCTGAGACAAACCAGTCTGTCAGGAAGGAAAAACACTGACTTTTTTAAGGGTTTTTATTTTCTGCTTTGTACACAAAGAGCTGGCTTACAGCTTGAGCTTATGGATATGTCAAGTTTTGATTTGTTGATGGAAAAACGTTGTTCAAGTTTATTGTTTTTTAATCACTTACAAAGCATGATTTTAGTATAAATATAATATTAATCACTGACCAAAAACAATATTATGTGATTTTATTGTTAGTTTTTGTTAAATTCTAGTGAAATTATTTTCTTTTAGAGAGTCCGTCTTCCCCTTTTCCTTTCCCCTGCCTGGTTCTCACTGGCCTTGAGAAGCAAACGCTCTCTTCAGGGTTAAACAACATTTGTTCCAAATGCCATTAGATTTCAGGAGCTACATCTAGTTGAACTTCTTGTCTCTTTGTTCCAGTAGTTTATAAAGCCGTATTTTGTCTCTTTTGCCACCACTCCCAAATCGTTTTTTTTTTTACTTCCTTCATCTATAGAAACCGTTGAAAAGCTTCTGCATATATATAAGTTATGTCTTATATTAATAAAAATAAATGTTCCAGCTCTAGATTCTAGTATCTTTTCTGTTCCAAAAGCTTTTCTCCAAAATAGAAAAGTCAATTTCTTAAGCTTTCAGAGATTATCAACCTGGATCTGGAAGTCTGTGATTCTGCTGTTGTCTTTGCTCTTTTGAGGCCAAACCAGCTACTTAACTACATTGGCTAAAGGCAACTCACTTCCCAAATGCTTCCAAGGTTACCGGCCTGAAATGTTTCCTCCACACTAAGAGCAGATTGCAGTAGCATCAGTGCAATAAGTGCCGTCACAAAGTTTGGCCGGGGGCCAAAGCAGCTCTTCTCAGGACCTGTGACCTTCGCTTTGGCTGACAGACAGAGGAGTTTCCAGACAGGGGACAAAATGTTTGCCTTTCCTCTAAGCACCTTCCATTAAAGTGAAAAAGAAAAAGTAAAAAAAAAAAAACAGGTAACGTTGGTTTAAAAAAAAACAATTCTGATCTGATTTTCAAAGCAGTGGTCTTATAATTATGATGATGTTATTTAAAAAAAAGACCTGTGTTGTTTTCTAGAACATAGTTTCTTCAGGATTTCGTTAGAAATTTGCCTTTGGATTGTGGGCGGGACCGTCGACGCAGAGCAACCCCACCCCTTTCCCCTCCCTGTTGCTGAGAGCTGTCTGTTTACACACTGCCACTTTTTTCTATGAAGCAAATACGATCGATTTTCAAACTGCATTTTTTTCATCTGCTTCACAACGATTTGAATAAAGAAACACCCAGAAATGCAATTTTGAGCTTAATTTTCTTTATATACTGTATATCATCTGTCTTTAAAAAAAATGCCTGTTAAAACACAAAAAACACATTTTTTAACAGATTTTGTCTTTACCAGTTAATCGTAAACATAGAAATTCATTCCTGTGATAAAAAGGATCTTTTATTTTATCTCTTTGTCTTGCAAATTTTCAAAATTTTGATTTCATCTCACAGATTTCACAGATGTTCCATTTTTTAAACGTGCTTAATAATCTTAACTTAATCATTAATCTGAACACCTTTACTGATTATTTTTACTTGGTTCTGATTATATTCATGAATATTAAATTTAACAGCTTCTTTATCTTGGTATTAGCATTTTGTGAGGAAAAAGAAAAAATGAAATTCAGTGTAGGTGTGGATTGAAACAGTTGATGCTTTTGAATATTGGTTTGTTTCTTGGTCAGTTTTGGCAAAAGAATAAGACTTGAGGAATGCAAACACTCCCACAGACACACTATGGGTCATTTAGCTTACATTAAATAACCACTATAAATAGAACTGACCCCCAGGTCTCTAACATTCCAGCTATACCTTCAGTTTTGTTGACTCCAGAAAACGAGAGCAGAAAAATCTGCATCACATCAAAAGTGAGATTTTATGCAGCAAAATGATCATTTTCAGCATTGTTCTTATTCAGAGGATCTGCTTAAATATCATTTCTTAAATTACACTGATTTAAAAAAAAAATCGAAATTATTTTTTATTTAGAAACAATATAAAGGTATAAAAAAACACCAGAACAATTGTTAGAGCTCTCTTTTTGTGTAACTAGATCCCGCTGACCTCTTTAAACCTACAGTCACCTTCCCTGCAGTAACACTTCTGCCTACCTTTGCATTCCACACAGCTGTAAAGTGATACGGTGACGGATACGGAAAAGGGATGCATAACGGTGATTAAATTCTGGTCTTTAAAGTTCTATTTTTTACAGTTAATATGCTCAAATTTACATTGTTTTTGTTTTATGTATATTGTTTCCCGCATGATGTGTGCAAAAGTAAAAGAATAGAAAAAAATAACTGATTTACTCACAGGTGTATCAATGCCTTCAAGCCACGGAAAGCATTTGGGGATATTGATGCGATTCTGTTGTTTTCAATGAATCTGTGCACAAAAAAAGAAAACATAAATAATTTCAACAACAATGAAACGTTTTGTAAGTCTCAGTTTCAGTCTTAAACATAGCTTTTAGTAAAATTCTAATTTTTTTAAATACATAAAGAAGGATGTGGATTAGAGTAAAGAATAATATTTTTGCATTTGTTCTTTTTTCTTTAAAGAAAATGCCTAAAACTTCCATTTGACCTTAAGAAATTTTTGTTCAAATAGAAATATTTCATCAGGAATTCTAAATAAATGTATATAAAGTTTAGAAATCAAGTTTATATTCACAAATGGAGTCCAATATCAAGACAAAGTTGTGGGATTTCTGGGAAAAATGTTTAAAAAACAGGGAGAAAATATAAGAACCACATTTAAAAAATAAATGTGGTTCAAAAATTATCAAATAAGACCTCATTTGTCCAAGCAAGTGTCCAGAACTGACTGCTCCTGGTAGCTTTTCTGTGGTTTGAGGATGAGTTTTCAACGGGTCACTATAAGGATCTTGGTGCGCATTTGATGTTTGTTTTGTTAAAATGCGGGGCAATACCATATAAATAAAGCCGCAAGCGGCGTTGTATGGCCCGCAGACGCAACCCGCCTTCCACGCCCAACTCTACGCACCACCGCCCTCACCGCCCTCACCGCACACTTTTGATGAAGGCTAGTCAAAACTGCATATGTTAATTATGCTAACTATGCTAGCTATGCTAGCTATGCTAATGTGGCTAAAAGTGCTAGCATAGCGATCAGCATCATCAACTGACTCAGAAAAACACATTACCTAAAATGCTAATTATGCTAACTATGCTAGCTATGCTAATGTGGCTAAAAGTGCTAGCATTGCGATCAGCATCTTTAACTGACTCAGAAAAACACATTATCTAAAAATCTAATAATGCTAACTATGCTAGCTATGCTAATGTGGCTAAAAGTGCTAGCATAGCGATCAGCATCATCAACTGACTCAGAAAAACACATTACCTAAAATGCTAATTATGCTAACTATGCTAGCTATGCTAATGTGGCTAAAAGTGCTAGCATAGCGATCAGCATCTTCAACTGACTCAAAAAAACACATCACCTAAAATGCTAATTATGCTATCTATGCTAGCTATGCTAATGTGGCTAAAAGTGCTAGCATAGCGATCAGCATCATTAACTGACTCAGAAAAACACATTATCTAAAATGCTAATTATGCTAACTATGCTAGCTATGCTAATGTGGCTGAAAGTGCTAGCATTGTGATCAGCATCATCAATTGACTCAGAAAATACATTACCTAAAATGCTAATTATGCTAACTATGCTAGCTATGCTAATGTGGCTAAAAGTGCTAGCATAGCAATCATTATCATCAATTGACTCAGAAAAACACATTAGCTAAAATGCTAATTATGCTAACTATGCTAGTTATGCTAACATAGCTAAAAGTGCTAGCATAGCGATCTGCATCATCAACTGACTCAGAAAAACACATTCCTCCATTGGTGAGAGCAATGTGTCATAAGTTGATAAAAAACCCACTTTTTCCAAAATGGCGGCTTTTCTGTTGATTTTATCTCCATAGCAACCATTTTATGTTTTGGTCCCCTCGGGATGATGAACAGATTGACGTCAGTTTCGGACAAATCGGTAAAAGTAAACTTTTTGTTGTCCTTAGCAACAGTGGTTTTATGCTAACCACGCCCACATTCCTTATATGTCCATATCCAGTGTTTTTCAATGTATTCAGTTTCAGGCATTAATGCATGCATTCAATTTTCACTGTATTGTATTGAAATGCATGGGAGTTATAACAGTGCGCCACTTTGCTAGCTTGCCACGCGCACGCCGTTCAAAATCTACAACTTCTAATTCCAACATTTTTTACACAGTAGCTTGCCATTGATGCCCAAAAAGTTTTGAGACGATCGAAGAAAATTCCAACGACAAGTTTACGTTTGAATCTGGTGGTTAAGGTGTTTTTTATAGAAAATTCAAGATGGCCGCCTTTTCCCGAGGTCAAAGGTCGACGAAACTCCAGAGGTGATTGTAGACTTACGCTAAGGACATGTGCGTCAAATTTCGTGAAAATCGCTCGAAAAAAAGTTCATTTTTCCATATCGTGTAAAAACGCGAAAAACGCAAAATGGCATATTTTGGCACAAAATGGCCGCCAAACCGTAGGTCGTGTCGCCATCACGTAATGATTCCAAAACTTTCTTTGGATATACCCGACAAAGTTATCTGGGTTTCGTTAGCCGATTCTTAAAAATAAAATCCGAAATTTTTTTTTTTTGCCGAGTCAGCACTTTTTTTTGCGACGGTTTTTTGTTTACCACGGCCACATTCCTTTATCGATTTTGTCGTATGTGACATCGTTTTGTTCAGTGTGGGCCAGGGTATCGCATATTTCAGTTTCAGGCTATTCCGATAAAATATGTGCGAGCTAGCTAAAATGGCGACGGTTGCGAATTCGCCACGCGCACGCGTTTCAAATTCTACAACTTCTAATTCCAACATTTTGTCCACAGTAGCTTGCCATTGATGCCCGAGAAGTTTCAAAAAGATCGATAAAAATCCCTAGGACGAGTTTTCGTTTGTATACGTTACTAAAGGTGCTTTTTTAAGAAAATTCAACATGGCCGCCCCTTCCCAAGGTCAAAGGTCAACGAAACTTCTTTGGTTATTGTAGAATCAGGGTCTTGGCATGTGTGTGCAATTTCGTGACAATCGCTTAAACAAAAGTGTCATTTTCCCATATTGTCAAAAAACACGAAAATCGCCATTTCTCTGAGTTCGCCACAAAATGGCCGCCAAGCCGCAGGTCGTGTGGCCATCCCATAATAATTTCATAACTTCTTTGGGATATCTCCAACACGCCTGTTTTGGTTTCGTAACTGTATTTTGAAATATTTTTTTTTGGCCCCATAAGCGATTTTCGGCCCATTCATTTTTTTGACGGGATTGCTCGCCGTGATGTCATCATCGTGGGGGGGGTGACGTTTTCTTTGCCGAAAATTCATTTTCAATTTATCCTAGGTGTGTGCCAATTTTGGTGAGTTTTCGGGTATGTGGTGGGGGTCAAATTTTGGCTCAAAGTGGAAGAAAGAAAGAAGAAGAATAATTAAAGCCGCAAGCGGCGTTGTATGGCCCGCAGACGCAACCCGCCTTCCACGCCCAACTCTACGCACCACCGCCCTCACCGCCCTCACCGCACACTTTTGATGAAGGCTAGTCAAAACTGCATATGCTAATTATGCTAACTATGCTAGCTATGCTAGCTATGCTAATGTGGCTAAAAGTGCTAGCATAGCGATCAGCATCATCAACTGACTCAGAAAAACACATTACCTAAAATGCTAATTATGCTAACTATGCTAGCTATGCTAATGTGGCTAAAAGTGCTAGCATTGCGATCAGCATCTTTAACTGACTCAGAAAAACACATTATCTAAAATGCTAATAATGCTAACTATGCTAGCTATGCTAATGTGGCTAAAAGTGCTAGCATAGCGATCAGCATCATCAACTGACTCAGAAAAACACATTACCTAAAATGCTAATTATGCTAACTATGCTAGCTATGCTAATGTGGCTAAAAGTGCTAGCATAGCGATCAGCAACATTAACTGACTCAAAAAAACACATCACCTAAAATGCTAATTATGCTATCTATGCTAGCTATGCTAATGTGGCTAAAAGTGCTAGCATAGCGATCAGCATCATTAACTGACTCAGAAAAACACATTATCTAAAATGCTAATTATGCTAACTATGCTAGCTATGCTAATGTGGCTGAAAGTGCTAGCATTGTGAACAGCATCATCAATTGACTCAGAAAATACATTACCTAAAATGCTAATTATGCTAACTATGCTAGCTATGCTAATGTGGCTAAAAGTGCTAGCATAGCAATCATTATCATCAATTGACTCAGAAAAACACATTAGCTAAAATGCTAATTATGCTAACTATGCTAGTTATGCTAACATAGCTAAAAGTGCTAGCATAGCGATCTGCATCATCAACTGACTCAGAAAAACACATTCCTCCATTGGTGAGAGCTATGTGTCATAAGTTGATAAAAAAACCACTTTTTCCAAAATGGCGGCTTTTCTGTTGATTTTATCTCCATAGCAACCATTTTATGTTTTGGTCCCCTCGGAGGAATGAACAGATTGACGTCAGTTTCGGACAAATCGGTAAAAGTAAACTTTTTGTTGTCCTTAGCAACAGTGGTTTTATGCTAACCACGCCCACATTCCTTATATGTCCATATCCAGTGTTTTTCAATGTATTCAGTTTCAGGCATTAATGCATGCATTCAATTTTCACTGTATTGTATTGAAATGCATGGGAGTTATAACAGTGCGCCACTTTGCTAGCTTGCCATGCGCACGCCGTTCAAAATCTACAACTTCTAATTCCAACATTTTTTACACAGTAGCTTGCCATTGATGCCCAAAAAGTTTTGAGACGATCGAAGAAAATTCCAACGACAAGTTTACGTTTGAATCTGGTGGTTAAGGTGTTTTTTATAGAAAATTCAAGATGGCCGCCTTTTCCCGAGGTCAAAGGTCGACGAAACTCCAGAGGTGATTGTAGACTTACGCTAAGGACATGTGCGTCAAATTTCGTGAAAATCGCTCGAAAAAAAGTTCATTTTTCCATATCGTGTAAAAACGCGAAAAACGCAAAATGGCATATTTTGGCACAAAATGGCCGCCAAACCGTAGGTCGTGTCGCCATCACGTAATGATTCCAAAACTTTCTTTGGATATACCCGACAAAGTTATCTGGGTTTCGTTAGCCGATTCTTAAAAATAAAATCCGAAAAAAATTTTTTTTGCCGAGTCAGCACTTTTTTTTGCGACGGTTTTTTGTTTACCACGGCCACATTCCTTTATCGATTTTGTCGTATGTGACATCGTTTTGTTCAGTGTGGGCCAGGGTATCGCATATTTCAGTTTCAGGCTATTCCGATAAAATATGTGCGAGCTAGCTAAAATGGCGACGGTTGCGAATTCGCCACGCGCACGCGTTTCAAATTCTACAACTTCTAATTCCAACATTTTGTCCACAGTAGCTTGCCATTGATGCCCGAGAAGTTTCAAAAAGATCGATAAAAATCCCTAGGACGAGTTTTCGTTTGTATACGTTACTAAAGGTGCTTTTTTAAGAAAATTCAACATGGCCGCCCCTTCCCAAGGTCAAAGGTCAACGAAACTTCTTTGGTTATTGTAGAATCAGGGTCTTGGCATGTGTGTGCAATTTCGTGACAATCGCTTAAACAAAAGTGTCATTTTCCCATATTGTCAAAAAACACGAAAATCGCCATTTCTCTGAGTTCGCCACAAAATGGCCGCCAAGCCGCAGGTCGTGTGGCCATCCCATAATAATTTCATAACTTCTTTGGGATATCTCCAACACGCCTGTTTTGGTTTCGTAACTGTATTTTGAAATATTTTTTTTTGGCCCCATAAGCGATTTTCGGCCCATTCATTTTTTTGACGGGATTGCTCGCCGTGATGTCATCATCGTGGGGGGGGTGACGTTTTCTTTGCCGAAAATTCATTTTCAATTTATCCTAGGTGTGTGCCAATTTTGGTGAGTTTTCGGGTATGTGGTGGGGGTCAAATTTTGGCTCAAAGTGGAAGAAAGAAAGAAGAAGAATAATAATGAAACGAAGCAGAAACAATATAGAAGTTTTTGCAGTCAGGTGGCCTATGTATTTCAATGCGGCCTGTCTTTTACTATAGGCTGGGCATGTCTTTTTGGCTTTAAACCCGTCTTTTGAGGGCTTTTTGGGGCTTTTTTGTGTTTTTGTCGTCATTTTTGCGACTACAATTTTTACGTTTTTGCGTTGGTGTTGTGCGTGTGTGTGTGTATTTTTGTTGCGTTACACAATTGTCGTGTTGTTTTGTGCTTTGGGCGACTTTTGACCCCATTTTTTGGCGTTTTGACGCGTTTTTTTGACGTTTTGGACCTTTTTGAGTGTTCGACCCTCGTAGCAGTTACAATATGGTCCTTGCACTCTGTGAGTGCTGCGGGCCATAAATATTGGAAAGTATACAGTTAACTTACATTTTTTTTAACCTATCCATAAAAATTCATTGCTACAATAAAACAACGTATTTTAGTTTTATTTTTTATAAAAACAAATGAACAGAAAGACCCTTTTTGTCATTACTGGTTAGAGCATTTGCAGTGTGTTTCAAAATAAAATACTTACAGATACTCCAGGTGAGGTAAACCAGCAAACGCATCCTCGTCTATAATATCAAACGTGTTTGCTGTGAATAATCTGTAAAGAAGGAAAACATTTTTTTTATCAAAGCAAAAGGATAAATTTGAAAATTATAAGTAGAGAGCATTCCTCTAAAAAGAAAAATATAGTCCCTTTATGCTTTTTCAATGGAAAAGTTTTAGACATTTTTTAACAGAAAATTTTTGTCTTATTCTTTTAGTGATCTGAAAAACTGCAGAATTTTGCTTCTTTTAAAAATGTGGTTCTTAAGGTCAATAACAAAAGCATGCTTGTGGAGACACAAAAGCTTTAAAGCCAGAAGGACGAGCCTTTGTTAAAATCAGGCCCGACGGTTGATGGTAGGCAAGGGTGGGCCAGGCCCGCCCTCCCAAGAGTAACACCCTTCCCAGGACAGGCGCTCCTAGGTATTGTTATACCCTAAACTGCAAAAAAAATTAACATTAGAACTTAGCAAAAAAAAAAAAAAACAGCATGGGATGCACAAGCAGTAATGAAACTATACATTAGCATCAGCGAGGCAAGTGCAGCCAAGCATGTCTGCTCCGCCTCTCCACTTAATGTTTCGGAGCAAGGTCAAATATACGGGGCAATACCTCCAAAATACGGTGACTGCCCCCCCCCCCCCCCCCAATGCCATAACTGCCCCCCAAATGCGATAGCCCACAAATATCCACACTTAACTAAAAGAAACAACAATTACAAGAAAAAAAACACAAAAACCAAAACAAACCCAAAAAACAAGAAAAAACAGAAACCAAAATAGAATTTAAAAATTTAGACGGACAAATAGACAAACATAAAAAGAAACAAAGGATAAATGCAGCCTCAATAGAGCACAAACCAGTGTCCTGCTTGTGCCTGTCCCAAGCCCGGTAAATGCAGAGGCCAGTGTCAAGAAGAGCATTCATCTTTACACTTAACAAATCAAATCAAATCAAATTGATGAAAGGAGAAGATAGATGAATGGATGGATGAACTGATATGATGATAGCATGGTTTTCTAAGCATTTACAAGACTCAGCACATCCAGACTTGCCCCCCTTAATATTCTACCTGCACCCCACACTGGGGCTGGTTGAATCAGGGCCTGTGGTACCACAGTGGCAGCACTAGGATCTGCTCATCGGGTCCAGATGACCCCAACGACTGAATCTGAAACCCAAGTGTCTCTTGAAAATGATCCAGCGGGATATTTCACAGAAAAGACACAGTTTCTAAGGACCCTGGTTAGAATATTTAGTACAAAGTGATGCTGCATATGCAGAAATCCCAATCTGATTTGATCTCAGTGATGTTTTGTGAATTCTCCTTTTTTATGTTTGTATTTTAAGGTTTGAATTGTGAGATTTTATTAAGATATTAAAAGAAAATATGCGATAGTTGTGCCTCCCCCCAAAATGAGCAACATTGTCGCTAAATGACTTAGTAATAAAATTTGTCAGATGATATTTCAGTCGTAGGATGTCCAAAACTCAAAAAAGGATGGATCATGTCTCTTTTAACCCAGTGATTGTAGCTTTTGTCACAGATAGAAGCCCTATTGATTGAAGTGTGGGTCTAATGGAGGTGAAAACAGACTCATTAGTTACCCCCCTCCCGGCCCCCTCCTTCTTGTCACGCTCTTTTGATCCCTGATGCCTCCTCCTCCTCTGGAGAGCTCCTTCTGCCACAACTGAGAACATGAAGATGGAATCCTCAAAGCAGAGGCTTTGTCTGGGAAACCTGTGCTCACTGACAAGCTGCTTTCATCTGACTTGGGTTCCTTCATGATGGCTCCAAATCAATCCATCAACGCTGATAAAAGTGGCCACGAGGAGAGGAGAAGGCTGTATTTTTGTTCCTCAGTCCCAGCTGTTTGTTTCTGCGAGCATGTGGTTCATTGCATAATCCTGACACCATTACAGGGAATCCCATTGAATTTGCATAACTCCCCTCCTTTGTTTGTTTCCTTCCCAAATGGATGTAAACAGACATACTCACAGGAGTTGCAGGTGGGGAGTGTGCACAAAGCTCCCCCCGGTGATTTCACTGAATCCTGACTTGACAAAAGACCTAAAAAACGGAGGAGAAATGAGTGGGGACCTGTGCGTGGCGCCCCGGAGAGCAGGCTGGAGTTGCGCTTACAGAGACAGCACGTCGGAGGGGAAGGCGTGCGGCACGGAGCGTACATCCTCGCACAGGGCATTATCCTTGGTGCAAGTGCATCCAGCGGGGCATCTGGGCTGCTTCACCCTCCGTCCGTCAATCAGCACCAAACTGGCAGCGGCGACCCAAACCAGCAGCCTCCAGCCTCTCCATCCCGGCTGTCCCGACGCGCCCGGCTTCAAACTTGCGCGCAAAAACATGCCAAACGATGTTGCGCTCTTCTTTTTCTCCCCCTTTTTTTTTCTCTGCAATAATAAAAAGCTGTGATGCAGGCTTGAGTCGATGCCTCTTGTGTGTTGCGAGGAAGGCACCAGTCCAACGGATTTGTTCTGCAGGGGGCAGGATTACTAATGTGGGACGCAAGAGCGCAAACATCCCAGACTGCTGTCGTTTGGTGATCTCATCCTCCCAAAGTGAAACAAGGTGTCTGAAGTAAGAAGAGACGCCTCTCTCTTATGCCTAGAGGGGCTCCAGAAAGTAAAAAGAGAAATGGAGAGGACAAGGAGAAGGAAGAGGAGGAGGGGAGGCCCTTAGGTGCACTTTTTAGAGGCGCTATTATTTATGCGCGTCTCTGAATCTAATGGGAAGCTGCTATTCATGAGGCTCTGTGCAAATGCACCTGCCCCACTCATCAAATGCTGCCTCCTTTCTTCCCTGCTCCAGCCTGATAATGATGGGAAAGGGGAAAGAAGATGGATTCATGGAATAAACAGGGCACACAGGCCAAACCCAGACTTGGGTTCCATTTGAATTTAAAGCAGAAATATTCTCCTTTTCCTGTCCTGTTTCAGAGCTGACAAAAAGTCCTTTGTTGATTTCAGTGGAAATGTGTTCCCACAATGTATTGAACTTTCACCCAGGCTATTAACTATATTCCAAGCCTTGAACAACCCCCCCCAATATAATGGTCTTTTTTATTTTTCCATCTACATTTCCCAGGCCTGCAAACAGCCTTTGTACCTCAGAGATCGATATTAGGCCCGATAAGCTATTTAGTGTGTAAAACTGAGCCATTTGTTCCAACATTAAAGTCTTTGTTGAATAGTCTGCTTTCATTTTTCAATCAAATTCCAACTGGAGCATGTCTGCTGATAATAGTCTGGCCTTAAATGGCCTCATTGGAGGACTGTTTAGAAATTTACAGGCCATTCATCAAAAACGTCACATAAATCAACAGAAACAGGAAAAAATAACAGGTTTGTTTCTGATTGTTTGTCTTTTTGCTTTGCAAAAAAGATTACGCAGGAACTTAAAATAACATAAAAGAAACGACAGTGGGGTTGGGAGGGAGCATTTAAAACTGATAATATTTATCCAAAATCAGTAAAAATAATAATATAAATGATATATGTAACATAGATTGGGCCAGGCCACATTAAAATAATGATTTTTCCCTTTTTATCTGCTAGACTGCTTGGCCAGCATTAGAGTTTGGTTAAATGACAACCATTAACTTCTGAACCCTAATAAGATAGAGACAACATTTTTTGCCCCTGATGATACCCAGTATCAAAAGACACCTCAGTTCACTGAGCTCCTCTGTCCAGCCCAGTCTCCAGAATCTGGGTGTCTGGCTTGACAAATATTCATCTCCAGACTCTCACTCAAAGCTCCTAGTTAAAAACTGTTTTAATCCCCTGAGGAACGTGGTCAAACTGAAGATACTTTCATCCCAGTCTGATGTTGAGCTGATTCAGCTCTTATCTCTTCTCGTTTAGACTACTGCAATGCTCTTTTTACTTGTTTTAACAAAGACTCTCTGAAACGTCTCCAATTGGTCGAAAACTCTGCAGCAAGGTTTTTAGTAGGATCCAATAAGCCCACTCATCCCACCCCTCTGCTTTTATTGCTGCCTTGGCTTCCTGTTAAATTTAGAATAGATTTTAAGATTTTCATTTCAGTTTTCAGAGCCTTGCACTGACAAACCCAGAACTATATTTCTAACTCCCTACACTCTTGCATGTTCCTTGAGGTCCACTGATGAGAATCTTTTATGTGTTCCAAAAACTAGATTTAAAACTATAGGGGAGACCTCGCCTTTCAGGCAGTCGCTCCTCGACTTTGGCACGACCTCCCTCTGTCTCTGCGGCAGATCGACTCAGTTGAGGGTTTTAAAACTCAAGTTAAGACATTTTTATTCTGGAGAGCTTTTAGCTGACTTTTTCTTGTGTTCACTTTTATTTGTTTGTTTGTTCACTCATATACTTGAGTGTGTTTTATTTGGGTTTTACCTGCTTCAGACTCCCTGTGCCATTCTGTGTTCTTTCTCTGATTTTATTTATTTATTTATTTTTACATTTTGAAGCACCTTGTGGGTAGTTCTCTGCGAAAAGTGTTGTATAAATAAAGATTTACTTACTTACTTCATAATTCTTATTCTCCAATTCATTCAATATTGAATTGTTTGTTTTTGTTCCGAAATATACTTTCTTTAACCTACACATGGTATCCATCATACCTTACATACCTAAACGTTTATGTATAAATTGTATTTTGCACTGATATGGTGACAGCTTTTATGTATCCATTACATTATGTGGGATTTGAGAGAAGTGAAACATTAACCCCATCAAATATTTCTGTAAGACATGACAAAAGAGTGGAAGGTGACTTGCGTTTGGGTTAAGAGGTCGATACTTATGTAAATTTTAACAAAAGTTAAAATTGAACATAACCTCCAAATAATAAAATAGTGTTTGATGCATTTTAGTTGATGAATTTAAATCTATTCTCAAAATAACAACAAAAAATAAAAGAACCTCAACAAAAAAAGGAATACCCTATCTTTAAAATAAAAATGACTACAATTAAAAGTTATTTAGAAAATTATTCTCCTTTTATTTTTCTAATGTATTGTCTATGGAAATATTATCACTTTAATATTTCTATTATAAATATTAAAGTGAAGATGCACTCTGGACAAATTTAATGTTGACAATGAGTTTTTAGAAACAAAAAAGGGAAACTTCGAATATTTTATTAATATTTTAGGTGCATTCAGTCCAAACCTAAATACAGTGATATATTTTTGCAACTGGTATTGAAATAAGATTAATAAAAGAAATGATTAAAATTATTTACTTATGGCTAACGACAGATAAATAAGAGCAACAACAGTCTTCTGTTAAGTTTTGACTTTAAAGGACCCCCCCCCCCCCCAAAAAAAAAAAAAGGTTTCAAAATAACTCAGCCTTTGTGATTTTTAAAATGCTACAACATACAAAGATTTATATAACATTTTTTATTTATTAAAATAAATAACAATAAAAATATTAATAAAAACGAATGCAGGCGGGGAAAAACAAGCATGACGTAATCACACCGCGACGCTGTTGTGCTCACTGACGTCATCATCAGCCGACGGTCTGTCAATGTAAACATTCGTGTGCAGCTTCGGGAGAAAAAAAATACTCATGGAGAATCTTGTACAGGTAGATAAACTATGATACAATTTTCAGATCATATTAATGGGAATCTAATATGATACCAGCAGAAAATAATCCGAACTTGCGATTTTTTATTTTTTAACAAAACACTTGCTGTCTTAGATCCGAGAAGAATGAGGAGGGATGACAAAAATAATAGTGTTTTTTTTTCTTTCTCAAAAAGGGTTTTAAAGATATTTCCGCATTCGTTGTATGATATTACGGCGGTAGAAAAGAACATTTCCATGTTTTTCATGAAGCAAACTAAACCCGGTTGTGTTAAACACAAATGAGTCCCGTATGTCGTGAGAAATAATCCATGTCTGCTGCACACATAAAAAAAGTCTTTAAAGGACTGTTTTTATTTGATTTGGATGCTTTAGTTGTACTTTACTCAATCACTTCAATGACCTTGTGTATGGTTTTTACTAACCACAGATTTTCGTCCATCCTGGTTGTTTAGTGAAGGTTTGATTGAATCTGCAGGTCCATGGTGGGGGAGACTATGACTCAGACTTTAGTGATGAAGATCAACAGGGAGAATCCTCAGAGAGAGCTCGTAAAAGGTAAAACTTTCATCTACAAGAGTCCACATTTGTAAAGGAAATAGATTTATAGAGACATTTTCTATCAGCTGTCTTTTATTTGCAGCACTCAGTTATTATTTGTCTTGTAACTGTGTTATTTTAGCTTTAAGATGAAATTAAGAAAGATTTTTCTTTGATATTTAAATGATTTTATCAATTCATAATCCCCCCCCCCCCTTGCTTGATATAATCCTTTTTATTTATATATCTTTTAATCCCTTTTTAATGCTTTTTTACCATTTATTTTTTGATTAATCTCTGTTTTAACTTTCATGTGGTTCATTATTTTTATGTTTTGTTTGAACTTGAGTGTTTTCCTCAGAGGGATCCTCCACACCAGCCTCCTCAGTGCACAGGGTTGCTCTTCCTGGTCTCGCTCATAGAGCGTATATAGACCTGGACTGAGCGGCTGTGGCGTCACCCATAGAAAGTACTTCACCTTCGGCTCCAGCGAAATGAAACCAATTCAGAAGCCGTTTTTTTCCGCGAGACGGGAGCCACCGTTTGCCAGCCGACAGTGATTGGTCCGAGTTGGTCGTAGCCATGTTTCTATGGCGACTGCTGTTGAGCAAGCTTGTTGGAAGTCCACTCCCCTTCCACTGAAAGTGACTCAGGATAATCTGTCAATCAAATGTCCAAGGTGGGGGCCAGCGGGCACCACATGCTTTTACTGAGGCATCTGATTGGTCCGTTTATACCTTAAATAACTTTTTTATTCTGACTCATTCTGGTGAATGACTGATAAATAACTGTTTATTTCTGTATAGAAATCTATGGCCAATTGGAGCCAGCAGGTACTTCCTGTTTGAAATCCCTCTGTCCAGTTCCTTTATACAGTCAATGGTCTCGCTCCTGGCTTTGATTAGGGGGGAGGGTCCCCTAGAGGGGAGGGTTGCTGGTGTGGATAAGTCCCTGAAATATTGTTTCCTCACTCAAATACAAAGCCAGATTCCTACTTTTCCCACCTCGCTTTTTTTTCCCTTAAAGATTTAAAACTTCTGTGTGCCCCCCCCCCCCCCCCCCACACACACACACACAGACACACACAACTTCATAATAAAGAATGAGTCCTGACAACACATTATGTTACTACATTGTACTAAAAACACAAACAAACAAATAAATAAGTGATAATTACACAACACAAAGGTTAACAATGAGCATTGCTTCTCTTGTCTGACACTCCTGAACACAAAGCTCGTAAGCTGAGGTGGCCAAATTCCATGCAGTTGAAATCAAAAATGAGTATGAAAAGTGCTGTAAACATTTGATTTGATGAGCACTCTATGAATGTCTGAAAGGAAACACGAGGAGGAACTCCTGCAGAAGCCTTTCCAGAAAGGTCAACATTCAAAGGTCGCTCACCGCAGTTTGCACTCGAGTGAAGTGGACAGGTAACTCACCTGACACACACACACACACATACACCATTTCCGTTCTGACATGTAACACTTAACCAAAAAATGAACCTCTGATGGTATTTTGAGTGATAAATAAGCCCATTATAATTTTTCCACCAAGTTTTTCTTTACTTCTTTTTCTTATTTCTTTGTTTATGTAGCTAAATAGAGCTCAGGAAGGCAAAATGAGTGACTCTGCTGTCTTTACTCAGTTCTGTTGTAAACCGCATTTCTTTTTTTCTATAGAGAAGAAGCCCGGAACAGGAGAGCCCACCTGATTTCCTTGAACGCCGTATCTTTTTTTAATAAACATTAAATCAGAATTTAATAGGTTGGGATGGATGATTTCTGTTTTTGGTCATTTGGAAACATTTTAGTGCAGAAACTGATTTATTTTGCACTTTGCAAGTGTTATCTCTCAAAAAACAGGAAGACCTTAAGCAAATGACTAGTTTGAGCGGCATAAGAAGTTTGTCGGCGACTACATCCTCTACTATGGAGGGCAGATGGCCGACTTCAAACGCTCTGGGTACGTAGAGATTCAAGCCGCTTCCCTGAAAAGTTCATCTGCTGGGAATCGGATTCTCTGGAACCTCTGTTGGTTTTTGTCAAACGTTTTTTTCCCCTTCAGGGTGAAAGATAAAACGGATCTGGACGTTCTGCGCGAAAACCACCGCTTCCTCTGGAGGGACGAGGACGAAGAAGACATGACATGGTGATCCTCCAGAGTCCGGCGCTGAACTCGGAGCTGTCGATGCCCTCGCCTCAACCGGTGCCTTTTCTCCCCCAGGGAAAAGGAGCTGGCCAAGAAGTATTACGACAAACTCTTCAAGGAGTACTGCATAGCAGACCTTAGCAGATACAAGGAGAACAAGGTGAAGAAAAACAAAGAACCCAGAGGCTTCTGACCACCTTTGTTACACTTTATCCTTCAAAAAGATTACAGCTTTCTGGTCCGACGGCGATCTTTAAAAGCAACGTTGTGTCGAACTGAAGTGATTTGAACGTTAGCAGATTTTCAGATTTACGTCTATTTAGGGGATTTACAGATGTTAAGAACAGATTTAGTCAAACATCTTTTATGAAAGGAATAAAATAATAAATAGATATGAATAACACTGCTTTACTACATATGACTTGTTCGGATTCCTTTCAAATAAATTCGATCGTTTTGACTGCAAAAACTGAGTCTTAAGAAGGTAAGAAGACCTTGATTCAAGAACCAAATGTCTTATTTTCTGTAAAATAATCTGATCAAGAACGTTTTTTCATAGAAATATAATCTTAGCTTGAGAAAACATTGAAAAACTTTCTTAATATTAGTATTTTTGGTCAAATATTTTCTCTTACCCCATTGGAAGATTTTATTTTACATTTCTTTCTTCTGCTCAGTTAAAGTATTTGAACAATTCTTGACTTTCTTGGTGGCCTGTTTTTTGCTGTGTACTTTTCTAACAGGAAATGATTCAAAGGGGCAACGTGAACATCACTCTAACCCCCCCTAGAAAAAGGATAGTAGATGTCACAGAGATCACAGCAGAATCACACAATAAAAAACTTCCCCCTAAAATGCCAATTTATTAAATGGACATTTGACATTTGGCACACACAGTTATTAACCCTTGTTCTATCTTGTGGGGTCCAGATGACCCCACTCCCAACGTTGGGAGTGGGGTCATCTGGACCCCACAAGATAGAACAAGGGTTAAAAAAAAAGGTAACAAATCCTAACGTGTGTGTGGAATTCACTCAGTAAACAATGTTATGGATGTGCGTTTGACTTACTGTGCTTAAAATGTCATCTGTGATGATTGAGACAATTCATGACTCAGCAGATAAAATACGCAGCGTTTACCCATCAGCTTCAGATTCTGCTGCTTCACCCATTTCATGTTTTTCTGGGAGTTTTAACTGATTCCGTTGGTCAACTTTTCTGTCTTTCTGCAACCGACAGTTTGGCTTTCGATGGCGGACGGAGAATGAAGTTGTGTCTGGTAAAGGTACGTCTCACTTCCTTTAGTCCTCATATAAAGAAGGACAGACATCGTATGTTGTTACACTGAAAAAGGATTTAAAGATCTTTTTAAACATTTGATATTATTTTGACAGTCACACATAATACAGACCCTCTCCGATCATCTTTAGATCTGTTTTCAAAGCATTTCCAGTGCTCTCTTAATTATGATGATGCCGTTTTTAACCAAAAATCATAAAACTTGGGTTTTTTTCTAAGACACAGTTTCTGCAGTTGTTCATTAGAAATTCGCCTCTGAGCTGTCACTGGGACTGTTGGCGCAGAGCAACCCCCTCCCCCGCTCCCCCTTCCAGTCACCCGTAACTGAGCTCTCTGCCAGCTCACAGCCCCTCACAACCCCGACCTAACATTAGTACTGCAACAAAAATGGCGAGCACGATCTTTGTCAACCTGCATTTTTTTTAACATGCTCCTGATTCACAATGATTTGAATAAAAAAATACTCAAAAATGCACATTTTTAGCTTCATTTCCTTTATTTACATCCTCCATCCTCAGAAAAATGCCACAAGAATTTGTTAACAACAGCAAAAAGAAAAGAATTGAAAATTAAAATGGATTATCTTGCAATTGATAAATCCGTCCACTAGATGGTGCCAGAGGTAAAGAGACTCCCTGCAGCATTACATAACACTCCGTCAGTGCTTTCACCAGAAGCCTGTCCTCAGGAGAGACCTGTTCACATCTTTGTGTCATTTTCATTCAGCTTATGTTCTGACACGTTCTCTCGTGTGATTTTTGTCTTTGTTTTCTTGTTTTGTTTTGTTTTTTTTAACGCCCAAACCTCTGGGAAAAGGATGTATTGACGCAAACCGTGCCCCTCAGGTCTCTGTTTGCTCATCCTCACTCTTCCTCCACAAAATCTAGATGTTTCTGAGGAATCCTGATGATTAAAGCCTGTTTCATGTCCAACATTTGCGATAGTTATTTGCAGGATTACCTTCAAAGGTTGTTTCATTCTGCTCATCAACCAGATTAGGAAAAGGTAGTAGTAAATCCCCATCAACTTCTTTTCTTCTCAATGGTGGAATAAAATGGCGCCAGACGTCTAGTTTGCATATCTGTACACTGCTGCAGTCTCACAAGCATAAGTGTGTCTGAGAAAGCTGACTAAGCCAATATATTGTTCTAGATTAAGACTTTGTAATCCTGCTCTCTGACAGTTCATCCTCTGTTGCAATACAGAGGATGAAGCGCTCCTACAGGAAGTGGGATTAGACAGGTCCACCTCACTTCACTCCAACCGCCACTCCCGAGGTTTGTCCGCTATCATAGTTCCCAGAGGAAGGGAGCCGCTGCCGGACAGACGGAAATCTGAATGTGGAAGGACACGTTTCAGTGCTTTTCTTAACCTCCTCACTCAGAGCAACAACAAACCCAAATTCAAGCCAGAAAGCGAAAGTGTGTTTTCATTTCACAGATTCAATGTTACTCATGTGGGGGACAGATGTGTATTTTGTCCAAAACTACGCGCTTCTTATCCCCGATCATATTATTCTGTCCCGCAGAAGTCCTGGACAGCAAGGACCAGATTTTTTGAGCAATTCTTCTCTCTTACTGCGCCTTTAAGTCACCCAACAGCACATACTCAAAAAATACATGCTGGGGAAGGTGAACAACCTCCCCTCACCCCCCAAAAAATGATGACATCACAGCGGGAGAAAACGACCAAAAACAAATGGGGCCAAAACTTTCCAAAGCCAAAATTCATTTACGAAACCAAAACACACGTGTCGGGATCTCCAAAGGAAGTTTGGAAGTTATTATGGGATGGCTACAGCTTGGCGCTTTGTACTTGCACTGACGCATTGGGATTCTTATTTCTGCTGGGATGATAAGCAGATCGCTTCAGGTTAAAGACCCTCTTCAATGCAAATGGTGTTTTTTGTGCGTTTTTAACATGTTTTTGTAGCATTTTTTTCATGCTGGAGGACATTTGCAAGTCTGAGGATTTTTTTATTCAAATAAATTAATGCTGTCGGAAAAAGCCAGTAGCTTTGACAGAGCTGCCACAGTCGGCGAGCCACACCCTCCCGGCTCCGCCCCATTCGGATGTGATGATGGATTTGTGATGAACCCCTGCCGCTCGAATGAAGGCGCTTTGATTTTGGCTACAAACGGCATGAAAATCCTTAAAAGACCACTGGAATGCTTTGAAGATAGATCCAAACATGATTGGAGTGGGACTTTAATGAGGATGGTTTGAATGTTTTTACCAAAGGGAACAACACAACAGCTACCGACGGCAAATAAAGCAGTAACTCACCCATATGTCATAAGTGCATGCAACATACGTTAGTCGTGACGAACACTTCACGATACATTTACTACACAGACAACAATGGTATGGTCAATTTTTAACAAGCCTGAAGGGAACTGGAGGCACACCTGCACTCCTTCACTCCCGGTCCCTTCTACGACCTTCCATGACCCAAACAACCCAAAAATTTGCAGAACCTGCAACCCCGGTACGGATGCATGGGACTATACCTTCAACTCTTGCATCCAAGCCCTTTTGGACGACTGACAAATGTTATGTAAGAGACTGAGAGCCCCCTTTATATTAATATGCCTCATATGTGTTTGCATTTCTATACCTAATAGTCGCATGCTCTGACAGGGAAACTCATAAATTCTCCAGAGCTTTAACCAAAGTTACTTGCAGCCTCATGTCTGACAAGGTGAAGTTCTTGGATCCTGAGAAGACTTGTTTTCCTCTACGAAGAGACACATCATCTATTTGAAAATGTCCTTACCGGGCAGTCTCGCAACACGATTGATGTGCTTGATGGATTTATTGCTGAGTCCTTTCTGATGTCTTTCTCCCTTTTTCGTTGATAAAACATCTTCCGTTCTCCAAGCTTTTAACACTGTTGCCTTTGTAGAAGCCTCACTAACTGTGACCCACAAGGAGAAAATGTTACTGCAGTCACCGGCACTCAAACGTAAACTCGACTTAATTAACATTTTATGAAGAAATGGTGATATAAAAGCTGTCATGAAGGTCTGTTACGCTCCGGCAGACGTTCAGCCGCGGTGCAGAGGCCGTGCTTTCATTTCAGGTCGTGTTTTTCTCCCTCTGGAGCCCCAGAGTGGAGTTGTCAGCACGAGGAAGGTTAACGGGCCAAAGGTCGTGGAGGTTACACTCCCTTCTCGAGGGGGTTTCCTGAACAAATGTTTTCAAAGTGCTCCCACTTGTAATTCTGCTTCACCTTTATTATCAAATCTGTTTGTCAGCTGCCAAAAAAAGTACTCTTCGCATCACCAAACAGATCATGTCACACCCTGATACGTTTCAGCGATTTTCCTTAAATGCCTTCGAAAGGGAATTGGAAAAGTCTGTCCAAATTAAAGGTGAGACAGCTTGTTCAGCCTTGCTTTAACCAGGTCTATGCTCCCCGTAGGGTTTGTTCTCTATACTTAATTATATCCTGCAAGGCTGTAGTTAGTCAAACGAAATGCGTCAGTTATCAGCCCAAAGCTCCTCAGCATTCAGAGTTACTGTCTATCAGAGCCTCAGCGATGGCTTTCCTTGCTACCTATGCATGCATGACCAAATGCAGTTCAGTTGCATAGTGGAGAACAAAGCAACATGTGTAATAATAGGTAGAAATCCTAATTTGGTGTCCATTTCGGTGTCTATCGTGAGTCAGTTACAGCCCGTCGACTTCAGTGCTTCGTAATCATCCTGCCATCTGTCCTGAGGTAAATATCCGTGTTGATCTCAAGCTGCTGGCTGGCATTATTAAGCATTGACGTAAAAGGAAAGGAGTTTCCCTCTCTTAACGAGTTTACCAACCTGTTGTCAGCTTTTTTTTTTTTTTTTCTTGAGAAGCTAGTCAGGCCTATCTAGCCTGACGCGTGAGGAAACCGTTCACTCGTCAACAGTTAGCTCATCAACAGTCCTCCGTTGGGTACAAATTTGACTGAGTGGATCTAAAGCTGTGAAACAAAAGTGCCCCTTTATGTCTTTGTTTAAAAAGTCTCATGAAAACCAAAGTAGTTATTACCTTTTATGTTAGACGTTGTAGGGCCTAAAGGGTTGAATAATGTCTGCCTTTGATCCCATATGGCTTTTGTAAGAGAAGCTGCTGTGAAACTGATTTATACTCATTTCTCTTCAAGGGCTTTCATGCCTTAAGAAGCCTGAAGGAGGTCAATAGTTGCTTAATATGTTCATTTATATTGTTTATAAAAGAACATTCTGTTTGGAGGAGGTTTCTGCGCTCACTCTGGACATAAGATTACAGTAAAAAAAAAAATCATCATGTCAGACAAACAGAAGATGAATAAAATGCCCTGATTGATATCGTATAAGACCGTAACTAGATTGGTTGGCTTCCCTCGCAGAGGTAGTGATTTAATAATCAAATTTGTTCAAAATGATCTCCTAAATTAAGTTAGCAACACGTGGAAAGCTACGTAAACATTGATCATTTGACGCAGGTTCTTGAAAGTGTAGACGGCCCATGGTGTTCACACTGGACAAACAGGGAGGGGCTTCTTCTTTTCCACCGCCTACAGTTGGAAGAGGCTTGGTGCGAAATGTCGAAGTCGTGCAAATCTCCCAAATCTTACTTCAGGCTTTTACATTTACAGCTCTACTCCGATATATGACTGACTACGTGTCATATAATTCCGTCCGGGCACAATCTCCATTTATTTATTTTTTCTCTACGATCAATTTTCAAACAGTTTTGCAAATTCAAGGGGACGTCATCCATTAGTTAAGCCTCAATCCAAGTCCCTGATTGGTCAAAGTTCAGCCTGGTTTAACCTGCAACACGTGTTCAGTGGTAGGGGACGAAAACAGGTGTAGAAACTTGCGTAGCGACACATGAACATGAGAGTTTTGAAGCCCGAAACACGCGTTTGCATAGACTTTTCATTGAACGCAAGAGGACCTGGCTGCAGACATCAACATCCAGAACCAGAAGTACTCCCTTATCACTAAAAAAACTCTTTATTTTAACTGGTGACCTGGTAAGCTTTAATAAAAGTTTTTCTACAAGGTTAAACAATTTTGGGTAACTTTTATGCTTATGGTTTGGGTAAATTGTAGAATTTCCCTTTCCAGCCAATGATCCATCTTGTCTGCGGCCAGGTCCCTCTCCTTGAACGCACATTGCAGAGAGAGGTTTATATGTAGCTTCAGATTGAGCCTCATCCTTTAATTTCTGACGAAAGAGTTAAGGTCCCTTGAAGTTTTTCATTGGTTCAAATTAGGATTTGATCTAAAATCATCAAAGACATTAACAGCAATGTTCTAAAGGTGTGTTTGAATGTAAAGACGTTCTATTGAGCTTTTAAAAACGAATCTAATGTTTTTGACTTCTTAAGCCACCTGCAGAGACAAATCCTGTCGACGCAATTGCTGGAAGTGGCTTCTTTTTTAGCTGACGTCATTGCATCCTAATCCAGCACGTGAAGAGCAAACCCTCTCTCTAGTCCAAGTGGCTTGTAGCCACAAAGACCAGCATCACGTCGCGTGAATGTTGACAGAGTCGTGAGCTCTGGCAGGTGAGGGCAGGTATCACTTTCCCCCCTGGAGGATCATTCTCCTGGTCTTTGAGCCAAGCGTGGACAGCTCTGACGCATTCAGTCCCTCTGTTGCCATCAGGAGAAACCCCAGAGACCAGATCAGTGCCACCTTAAGATCCTGTAGTGATTTTAAGCTGGTTGTAGGGCGGCTGGACGGTGGCCTGAGGCCATGTGGTGAGATGAAGACAGAGAGTGGAGAAGAGGCAATAAGGAGCAGCAGAATTGTTGTAGAATAAAGCTTTTATCCTTTACATACCGTTTCTCTTTAGTGTGTCAATCAACATTTTTTAGGCTCTGAAAGTAATACGTATCTTGGTTGCTTAGTCATGTAATTTTTTTTTTTTTAATTATATAGTTCTGTCTTTATCAATTAGAAAAATGCAGCCAAGTTTTTTTTTTAAGAAGCATTGGAAATGAGTCAAAGTAGCAATATGCCCTTCGTATGTAATTGTTTTGATATTTTTAAATAATTTTTGCAAATGTAGCCGTCAAAGAATTTAGCTAACAACAATTATGTAGTAGCTGGTATAATATTGATAAGATTTTTTTTTTTTTATATATTGTACATCTCTTCCTTTGCATTGAATTACTTGGCCCAAAATGGAAATACAGAATATTAGATTTTAGGCAATTATCAAGACCTGTGGAGTGAAGCATTTTATTTAATTGCATAAAAGTCTTCCATTGGAATATTCTTCTGTTAGGATTGATGATGGGAATGTGTCTATAGAAAGCAGAAATATTGACCAACTTTGATTTAATCATATTTAGAGGCGGTTCTACACTAACTTACTCTGCAGGCAAGTAACCCTAACCCACAATGCAACAGTAATACAATTTTTTACTTCATTTTATAACATAACAGTGAACTAATAACGTTTTTTAAAACAATTTTTTTCTATCCAGGATGAGCTGGAAAGGACTTCAAATCCCCCTCGGTGGCTTTTTTAAAGGACTGTTTAGCACAACGATGACGTCGTTGCAGCCTTACCGTTTTTTTTCTGCTTTTTTCTAGGTCAGTTCCAGTGTGGAAACAAACGTTGTGAGAAGAATGAGGGCCTAAAAAGCTGGGAAGTCAATTTTGCCTACGTTGAACACGGGGAAAAGAAGAACGCTTTGGTGAAACTGAGTAAGACATTGAACAAAAAATCTGTACCTTAATTATTTATAAAGGAATATATAAAGGATTTTCCGCAATAAATGTGTGGCTTTTTACTTTGTATTTAGCACAGTAATAACTGTCCTTTTATTTTTAACCTTTACTGCTACAGTCTCATTTAACCAACAAGTGAAGAGAACATAACTCGATGTGAAGTGAAGCATTTTGACGAGTTTCGCTTTGCATAAAAAGAGCCTAAACATTAAGAGGGAAAAAAACTCTAATTGTCTCTAAACGTCATAATGGAAATGAAGGTGTGAAAGCATCGCATGTGTGGGAGTCAAACATCCAGTTCATTATAATCCTACGAACATTACCTTAGGCAGAGAAAGAAGTGGTCAAAGGGAAGTCAGTCAAGCAGAGAGAAATTGCTAATTTTTTTTTAAAATAGATTAGCGCGGCAGGTCACAGCCAGACACTTTTAAATCTATTGTTTTGACAGTTATGAGATGTAACTTGGCTTTCCTGAAGTGTGAGAGAAACATCATGAGGGCAGCAACTGTCTTCCGTGTTAGATTCTTAAAAAGGATTAGCATATTACTCTGAAAAGCTGGTTGCAGCACTCTAACCCTTGTGCTATCTTGTGGGGTCAAAATGACCCCACCCTTAAATTGACGTGTTCTCCCTACCGTGACAAAGGTGGATAAAGGTGGAAAGATTTCATGTAATCCATGGACACCAGTGAAGATCACAAATCATTGAAGAAAAAAGGTTCAGTGCACTGTCTTAGTGGGGTCCAGATGACCCCAACGTTGGGAGTGGGGTCATCTGGACCCCACAAGATTGCACATGGGCTAGAATGTAGTTTTGCTTACATTTTATTTCAGAAATGAAGCTGAGTGACCGTTACAGCCCCCAAAACTGATGGCAATAGTTTTGGTGGCTGTAAATATACTTCCTGGTTGAATGAACGTCAAAATGAAAACAAACACACAAAAAATAGCTGCATCCCTTATTTTTTTCTTTAAGAAGGCACAAATATTTAAATTTAAGTTCTAAAGTTTTATAGGACTTAAGATATTTTTAAAAAATGTTTTTTTTAGGGGACCTGCAATAACAATGCTGCTCTGTTTCAGGACTGTGTCCCGAATGCTCTTTTAAACTCAACTTCCATCACAAGTAAGACACTTACGTTATTATATTGTGTGATCTTTCTGTTCAAAGACAGCTTTGTGAGTCTGTGAGAGATCTTCATCAAACATGCCACATCAATTTCACCGCAGTTAGTTGATTTGTGAAAACAGTTTGGTGAACTTTCCTCTCCTTAGGAGGAAGGAAGTTAAGGCGAAGAGTAAAAAAAACAAAGCGTCGCAGGAGAACCAGGAGCCCGCAAAGAAGAAGAAAAAGAAGAGGAGGAAAACATCGTCTCATTCCAAGAAACACAAAGACAAGAAGCGCAGAGGTAACATCCGTCCGCTCTCCTCCTCACGCCAGATGCTGTAATCCCATCAGAACTCAGGAGAGGAGCCATGTTTACATTTAAAACCTTGAACTCTTTTTTTTCTCCTCTTCTTTTTTCTCAGATCACTCCAGCGCTTCCAGCAGCTCTGAGTCACAAAATTCAGAAAAAGGTAGCGTGCACACACACGGCGCAAAAGTGTGTTCCTTATTCATTAAAACAACTCTTCCCCCTAATTATCTCTGACACTCCAAGCTGCTAGTGTACAAACAACCCCCACTGTTGTTCCTGGAGATGCAGTTGCAAGAAAAAAAAGTATTTGAGCCCTCGGAAATACGCAGATTTCTGCCTGAATGTAACAGCAAACGTGTCGTGATGTCTAGCTAGGTCACAAACAAAAGCAAAACATCATCTGCATAAACTAACATCACACCAAATGTGTTTTTATGTGTTTATTTAGGACAAATCCAAGGTTTAGGGTGGAACAAATAAGTGAACCCCCAGACAAATAATTAATTCAGAAGGGTTCACATACTTTTCTTGCAACTGTATATTAATTGGTCAATTGGTTAATGAAAACAGTTTATATCTCTCTATTTTTGTCCTCACTCCACCCGCTTGCTCTTGTTTTCCTTAACATTCGTCCATTAACAAGAAGGAACATGAATTGATGTAAGTAAGTGCGCCATGAGCCTGTTTCAACTAGTACTGATGACGGGATGAAGACAAAAACAAACTTCTCCCTAATTGAAGTCACAGGATTGAGCTTTGGGTGAAATAAGAGAAAACATTTTTTTATGTTTACAACACATGAAGGGCTCTTATTTTGAAAATAATTACAGGACAGGTTAGTAAAGGTAACCTCAAATACCTGATTATGAAGATTTATCAATTTTCCACCTTAAAAAAGGCAGTGTCGCGCTGTTTTAAGGCTGTCCTAACTGAGCTTATAAACAGACATTAACATTTCGTTTTTAAATAATTCCACAGCTTGAGGTGAAACTATCAGCTTTGTGAACCCTGCAAGCATTTTTCTGTGAATCTGTTTTTTTGTTTATATAGTTAAAGTGAGATTTCTCTGGATGTGTAAGTAAAAAAAAAAAAAACAAGAATAATAGCAGTTTAACTGGTAACCCTGTTACACATCAATGCAAAGTTAAATGTTTTTGTTCAAAGTGAATGTAAAAAAGAACTGACACAAAGGAGATTCAGCTCCAAACTCTACTTTCACTGTAGAAGTAACAACGTGGAAGCTGTGTCACATGGAAATCACTAGTTCTTTAGCTTCTGGCAAATCAAAAAACACCTGGATTTAGAAAGAAAAGAAAAAAATAAAACTTTTTGTCATTTTTTTTAACAAATGGTGGTTCTTAAAGTAGTGAGTGGAAACAAAACCTGCAGAAAAATGAACTGCATCCACTGCTGACAAGTATAAAAGCCATTCGACTTAAGGAGATAATTTTCCTTCATTCATAAAACACGTCTGGATGAATCGAAGAGGGGGAGGGGTCGTTTTGTATCGGCACACTTGCAAAGTTCACAGAATAAATGATTCTGTGTTCTGCACCGCCCTTTGGGACTTGTTTTTTGTCTTGCAGTCTTTAGATTTTCTGACGTCAGAATGCCTTTCGAAAGAAGTAGGTTAAATGTCAAAAAAGACGTCATTTAAAGGGACAGAGGAAATATTGATCTGAAATGCAACAAGCGGTTTATGATCTTGATATTTTGGTGTGGGTCACCTTCATACAGGTTTCCCCATTTTGTTGCCTGTATCCCCCTGTAAGAGCATCACAGCAGAGAAATGTAACCCAAAAATGTTGATAGATACCCTAAATCTTGATCAACGCTGGCCCTTTTCTAGAAGACAGTGAAGCCGAGGAGGAGCCAGAGGGCCAATCAGAATCGGACCACTGGCGTGGACCCGCCCCAGCAGTGGAGGAGAAGTCCAGGTAAGCTCTCCGTGTGTCCACACTTCCTGCATTCTTCTTTCTCTGGTTTTCGATGCGCTGAAACTGTCAGAAACACCCAAATGACACTGATCACGGCTGACGTGTGCGTTTTATCTGTTCAGGGAGGAAGAGTTCGACGACTACTTTGAAGACATGTTTCTTTGAATCTGCTGGAATCAAGAGGCAATTCTGCTGTGGCTTCAATTTTCCTTTTTTTTTAACTCCAATGTTTACTGTGCGAGCTTAAAACCACCATGTTTGTAGCTGTAAAAGTTCTGTTTACATGCTGATGTAATAAAGTTTCCAGAAGTTTGGGTAAATTGAAAAGGTGTCTCATTTTGGAAACTGCTTAGAAAAAGCCTCAGCTGTGAAATCCTTCAGCTAATTCACACAAACAATTCTAATTAACTTCTTGTCTATTTTCTTCCTTATGAATAAAGAAGTCTTTTTTGGAAATCCAACAAACAGGTTGACTAATCCTCTTGCATTTGAAGGCTTCTCTTCTTTTTCTTTTAGCTTTGAAGCAGTCATAGCCAAGATATTTCAATAAATGCTGAACACAATTATGCACAGGAATTAGGTGCTAAAGTCACTTTTCCCCACATTTCCCCAAATCAGAATTTTGTGATTTCAAATGATTTATTCCTTTGCTTTTCTTACAATAGTGATGTAATTTTATATTTTTTCTGTCTTGACTTTTGCTAAACCGCCAAGAGGAACAGTGAAGGACATGTTATACAATCCTACTCCAGCCTTTAAAAGCGACTTCAGAAACCAGCAGAGAGCTGTACTGAAGCAGATTCAAGGTAAAGAAGTTCATCTGTAGAACTTTGCAAATATATATATATATATATAAGTGTAAAATTGCATTTCTAAGTATTTGGTGTTTAAATTGTTGTAAATCAGGAGAAGATGAGAAAATGCTGTGTAACCCTTGTGCTATCTTAGATGACCCCACCCTCACAATGACGTGTTCTCCCTACCACGACAAAGGTGGATAAAGGTGGAAAGATTTCATGTAATCCATGGACACCAGTGAAGATCACAAATCATTGGAGAAAAAAGGTTCAGAGCACTGTCTAGTGGGTCTATATGACCCAACTCCCAATGTTAAAGTGCCTAGGATAGCTCCAACATTGCCCACCATTTTTGACGCACCGGTAATGTTAGGTTGGGTTTGTGAGGGGCTGTAAGCTAGCAGGGGAGAGTGGAAAAAAAAAGGGCTGATGGGAAATGAGCGCAGCGTTGCTTCCTGCCAACAGTCCTGCCCACACCTCAGAGGCAAATTTCTAAAAAGTGACAGTTTTTTTAAATTTTGGCTAAAAACGTCATAATTATAAAAAAAAAAAAAACACTCACTGGGAATGTTGTTAAAATAGATCAAAGGACGATCTTTAATGAGGGAATCATTGCGGTGTCGTGTGTTAAATGATATCCTGAAAAGCTTTGCAGCTTCAATTAAAATGCTCAAAGTACAGTTCTGCCTTCCAAATGAAGTTAACTTGTTAGAAAATTAAAGAAATGCATCATCTGTGATGTTGAGGCTCCTTGAAAAATGGTTTATTTTCAGCAGAAAAGCATAAACCCGCTGCTGTTTTTGCCTCAATCGTGATTAAACTGAATATTCATGACTGTTATTGCATCATTTGGCTAAGTACAGTGTTTATTTCCTTTAGCATAAAAAAACAATAACCATTTTATGAAATGTAAATAAAGAGATAATTGCGCCTATATTTGATGCACATTACTAATAGTTTTAGATGTCTCTTTTATTTTCGCATTCATTCTAAAACGTTTCTGAAAAAAATTAAATGAGTAAATGAAATATTCAGGTTTGCAGAGGTTAATTGAAGTTTTCCCAAATTATTATTATTGTTTTTTTATGCAGTCCCATTTTTATTTAGAAACCTTAAAAAGATTTATGAAAAGTAATCAATATTTGATGACTCAGACTCCTAAAAAAAACCAAGAGATGTTTTGAGATTTCTCATAGACAAAAAGCAGAATAAAAGACTCGGGCTGGGATAAAGACGGTTTACCTCTCTGCGCCGTTTGTTTTCACTTTCTTGCCGTGGTTCACGGCGGTGCAGCAAACAGGTGCTTAAGTGTAGAACATTGGGCAATAACAGCATGTTCTGTTGGAGCATGGTAAGATTCAGGCCCCCGGCTACACTGGTGAATTTACTTCTGATCAATCATTCTGTCAACATCTGTTTTCCCAGGACAGGAGTTCCTGCCTGCACATGCATGCAAAGGGAGGAATTTATTTTGGATCATTCCAAAAATGTTTTCTTCTTCCACCTAAATATAACATATGAACTCAGTATTTGGTTCAAAGCTGAAAAAGGATTATCTTAGTCTTAATGTAAGAATTAAATGATTTTTTTTCTGTCAAAGCAACGATTTACTCTAAATTTCTTTTGTCATTTTTTTTTGTTTTTTATAAAGTGACAACATTGTGCAATCCTCCGGTTTTGCTGTGAACAGACCAGAAGTTGGCCAGACAGCATTGAATCAGGCAGGGATGAAAATCAATCCACTGATCCTCTTTCTCCTGAGGCTCATCCAGCTTTGGAGCCTCTAAGATCCTGCACGATATATGACTGACAATGAGCACAGTTGCAGCTAAGCCCAAAGATTCCAGCGTTCATTCCTCCATCTCGGTCCAAAAACGTCCTTTTTCCTATTTACCGGGGATGATTTTCACCAAAGAAAAAAAAAGACACCACTCCTCTGTTTAGTCCTTCATGATTTCCTATATTTGCTTACACATATTACATGACTTATACATGCAGTTGAGTTCATAGCATACAACAAACAGATTTCTAATGTCTCAAAGTATACTTAAAGCATCAAAAGTAAAACTGTGGAGACAGAAAATTTCTTCAACTTCAATAAAGTTCACCCCAAAAAATAGCTATTTCAGTAGGGACTTTTGTTTTTCTTTTGACAGAGTTCACAGCAGCAAAAACCCTACTGATAGGATTTAACGCCTCTGATTGATGCCTCATTGATTAGAGGAGACGACGTTGCGTAAGAGGAAGAGCCACGACACAGCAAGCTCAGACCGCCTTAGCTTTGAATTTTACAAGAAACATTGATTTACAGTGAGTTGATCAGTGCAAAAAGGCAAAGAACTTTGCCCTGAAGCCTTTGTTGTAAGATGCTGCTGTCGCTGGATTGATTCGCACAAACTGTCTGCACATGATGAGGCCTTACAGCCTCGGTTGCCTTCTCTGTAAGAAGGGTATTTAAAGTCTAAAGCTGTGTGGATCTAAAACACTGGCTGGCAATCAAATCCCATCAAAGCTTCTTACAGAGGAAGCAGATCTGCTGCCCGACCAACGAGGAGCAAAAGTTTTTAAAAGCCTCCAAAGCAGGTAAAAGTTGACATTTGTTAAACCTCCATGTGGTGAGCTATATATACAAGTGGGGAGAGGGAAAGGAGGCGAGAGTGATTTTGGGCTTGATCGAAGTGTACGAACGCGGTTCAAAAACGCGGCCTCCACACCTGACCTCTGGGCAAGCTCGTCCCCACCTCCTCACGCATGAATACAAAACTCAGAAAAATAAATAAATAAATGGATGAATTGCACATTAAAGATAACAGACGTTTCCAGATTAATATTCCAATCACTCATAAAAAGCCTAAGACTTCAGTAATTGAACCATAATTAGAACAGAAGTAATAATGTTGTTGCTGTTCCTTTGTTCAAATGAACTGTATCTTTTTTAATGCCACGCACAGAGTAATAACTACTAGAAATGCTGTCTGCACTGGCGCACGCGTCTTTTGTCGGATTTCTTTTGAGTGGACTAAACGTTTGTTTCTAATGGCTTTAATTCTGAACAAAGCAGTCGATCACAAAAACTTCAAACAAGTCATCCATCTTTGGAGTCATTGTCCTCTACACTCCGAGTCCCGCCAGTTTCAGTTCGACCGCTCTCCGCCCTCCCTGAGGATGCGGTCCAGACTGCACTGCAGAGCGGACGTGCACACAAAAAGAGGAGGGGGAGAGACCTATGGTGATGAAATGTCCAAAAAAATGGGGGTGACAGACAGGAAAAGACTAGTTTTTTTGTCTAGATGATGGCATCGGTCCGGATACAGAAGGTCTTAAGAGATCGTGCAGGTCTTTGATTTCCCAACTTCGCCTCCACCAGCTACACAAACACACAAAAAGTCAAGATTTTAAATATGTTGAGGAAGTTAGATTACACACAACTCCATGTTTTTGTTCTTTACCTTTCTTGGCTTCCTCCTCTTCCAGTCTCTTTTTCTCATCTTCGATAGCCTTCATCTTTGCGTTGTATACCTCAGCCAGCTCATTCCAGTGTGCCCTGTTGTTGTTCAAACCATCAAACATGGGCTGGATCTCTTTGTGGAACCTGGAGAACTCCTGACAATCAAACAAAAAAGACAGACATGTTAGTTAGGGATCCACAGAGTCCCTAAAAAGACATACAAAAACATACAACTTAAAACTATTAGTTATGGTTTCTGATGCTCCAGAAGCCAACTAGTGTCCATCAGATCGTTTCTAGCGTGTACCAATATCATTTCTAGTGCCACCAGACTGTTTCTAGCATGTACCAATATCGTTTCTGGTATGCACCAGATCATTTTTAGCGTGTACCAATATTGTTTCTAGTACGCACCATATCGTTTTTAGTGTGTACTAATATAATTTCTAGTACGCACCAGATCGTTTCTAGCGTGTACCAATATCATTTCTAGTACGCACCAGATCGTTTCTAGCGTGTACCAATATCATTTCTAGTACGGACCAGATCGTTTCTAGCGTGTACCAATATCATTTCTAGTGCCACCATATCGTTTCTAGCGTGTACCAATATCATTTCTAGTACGCACCAGATCGTTTCTAGTGTTAGCAATATCATTTCTAGTACGCACCAGATCGTTTCTAGCGTGTACCAATATCATTTCTAGTACGGACCAGATCGTTTCTAGCGTGTACCAATATCATTTCTAGTACGCACCAGATCGTTTCTAGCGTTTACCAACATCATTTCTAGTGCCACCAGATCGTTTCTAGCGTGTACCAATATCATTTCTAGTACGCACCAGATCGTTTCTAGCGTGCACCAATATCATTTCTAGTACGCACCAGATCGTTTCTAGCGTGCACCAATATCATTTTTAGTACGCACCAGATCGTTTCTAGCATGTACCAACATCATTTCTAGTACGCACCAGATCGTTTCTAGCGTGTACCAACATCATTTCTAGTACGCACCAGATCGTTTCTAGCGTGCACCAATATCATTTTTAGTACGCACCAGATCGTTTCTAGCATGTACCAACATCATTTCTAGTACGCACCAGATCGTTTCTAGCGTGTACCAACATCATTTCTAGTACGCACCAGATCGTTTCTAGCGTGCACCAACATCATTTCTAGTACGCACCAGATCGTTTCTAGCGTGCACCAATATCATTTTTAGTACGCACCAGATTGTTTCTAGCATGTACCAACATCATTTCTAGTACGCACCAGATCGTTTCTAGCGTGTACCAACATCATTTCTAGTACGCACCAGATCGTTTCTAGCGTGTACCAACATCATTTCTAGTACGCACCAGATCGTTTCTAGCGTGTACCAATATCATTTCTAGTGCCACCAGATTGTTTCTAGTGCCATTAAATCCTCTCTTTTGCCGGCCAGATCGTTTCCAAGGCTACCAGATCATTTCTAGAGAGGCCAAATTGTTTTCTAGTGTCACCAGATCATTTCTTTCACCTGCCAGATCTTTCTAGTGCTGCCGGTTCATTTTCTAGTGTGCTCTGTATTGTTTCTAGCGTGCATTAGAGCGATTATGCTGAGCACCAGATCATTTCTATTGTGCATTGGATCATTTCTATTCTACACGATATAACAGCACTAATTTTTTAAATGTCCCTTTAGGGCCTCCATCTCAGTATAAAACCAAACCATGTGTTAAATAATTGAACCGAATTGTAGGGAAAACGTATAGTTCCATCCCTCCTGCATACCAGTAGGTTTATATTTATAGTGTCAAACGCATATTCTCCTAAATTCAAGGAGGATTTTTAGGGTGGTAGATCTGGAGGACCAGGATTGGGCTGCCTGGAAGGTTTTTCCTTTTTTTGTGTGCCAATGAGCCAAAATTTCCCAGAAAATATAGTTTATAATGGTGCCAAAAAAGAAAAAAAATCAGAAGACTCTTTTGAGATTCCAAATGAGAACAAAAGGTCAAGTATATAAAAACAAAATAAATCTGATGTTTTTCAGTGAATCCCCACAGATTTGCATCACTGATCATGTTTTCCCCCTCAAAGCCGTGAAAAAACTCTTACCTTGTACACAAAGGAGCACACAAAGTCGATGAAGCCGCACTGCATCTTGGGAAGCTGTTCAGCACAGTTTCTGTCCATCATGGGCTGAGGGAGAAAAAATCCGAAAAAATATAAATTTTTAAATCAGTTCGATGAATATGTCAAAATAAGAGGGAGGAACTCATACAATGGGCTGCTGGTCCAAAACAGATCTCTCCAAATCTCCCTGTTCCCAGAATTCAGCAGCAACCATGAGAGCCACCTGGAGAGAACACGATGAGGGGAAATATCAGATGTTATTTAGAAGCAAAAAGCTCAGCTCATCAACAGAAAATTAATTTTTGATTACAGCAAGAAAGAATCCTTAAAAAAAGCCTTGAATAAACTGTTTGGTGAGATTTTTCCCACTTTTTTTGTCACTTGAAGGTCGCTCACCTTGCTCTGCACCTCCCAAGGCTTGGTGATGGCTGACAAGTCACATCCTGTCATCATCATGGCCCTGGAGGTGAGAGACAGCCAGTCAGTAAGGGAAGGTGACTAAGTGCTGATGATTTTTAAGTGCCGCACTAGAAAACCTGTCTCCAAAGTTAAGAGGGAAAACTTTTCTCAGATTTTGATCAGACACGTACATGACGATTTCCTTCCTGATGGAGTTGTTGGAAATGTAAGCAGTGGCCTCCTTTTCGTCCGTCATCGGCTCTGTGGCGTTCACGATGTTTTGGAACATGGTTCTCTTTCTGTGTGAGGACAGAGAAGATGAAGAATGGACAAAAGAAAGAAGACAGACATCAACAAAACACTACATTAAAACTCGGCTTTTCAGTTCAGAAACAATCCAAAATCAAAGCTGCGAGCTGCATTGCATGCCTTGCTGCCCCACTTTGACCCGCCCTCACCAGCTTTGAGGCTGTTACACACCCCTCACTCTCCCCCTTTGTCCCTTCCACCCTGGTCAGGGCTGCATGTGACACATTCATGGAAAAAAACCCCACTTTTTTCAAAATGGCGACTTTTCTGTTGATTTTAGCTACATAGCAACGGTTTTATTTTCTGATTGCCTGGGGATGACGAACAATTCTATGTAACTTATAGATAAATCAGCAAAAGTAAATTTTTGGAATTCCTTGGCAACAGAGATTTTTTGCTAACCACACTCTTAATATGCTCCAATTGTATGTCATGTCATATCGTTTTGTTCAGCTTGATTCAACGATTCATGAATTAAATGTTCACAACATCCCAGTAAGGCAAAAAAAAGTATTTAGAGAAATTAAATGAGAAAAGAATTCCCATAATTCTGCCTATTTTAAAGAAAAGATTTTGGCTGTTTGTGACTTTTCTCCTCAGACAGTGCACACTGGCCTTGGATCAGAGGATTAGGCAGGTGTCGGAGTTCAATTCCCTGGCTTGAAGGTCATCGAGTCCTCGAGCAGGACGCCTGACTGCACATTGGCTGCAGTTGAAAGAGATGCAGGCTCCTCCTTTTAAGTTTTTTTTAAAACAGAAGCTGGCCTCAGCACACAAGATATTAGAGGGATTATTCAAACCTGTCTCTTCATTCATAACTTTATGAATTATTTTAGGTCGGTAAACTTCAGGAACGAACATTTTTAGTTTTTGAATGATTCAAAATTTTATTAAAAAAATCGACAAAACAGCTAAAATAAGCACAGAAAAAAAGTTATTTCAACAAAAATACTCCAATGTCTCCTCACGAGTTGACCTTTCTCATTCTTCTCCACAAAAACACATGGGCTTTTTCCCCCTTTGTGTTCAGTTGAACCTACTTGAAGTAAAGCGCCAGGTCTGTGGCAATGATGCAGACGTCAAACAAGTGCTGCACGTTCTCAAACTGACGCTTTTGGAGGTTACAGAAGATGTTCAAGCACTGCAAACAGCAAAATAGGCATCCAAAACACAAGCGTTATGCAACGAAAATGGTTTCTCTTGAATGTCCAAACCAACACTGAGTCCCACCTCTTCTCCCATCAGCGTTTTGCTGTACTCCAAGTGATGCCTCTCCATGATGGAGGAGCCGTGAAGTTTGGCCAGAGGGGATGCACTCCTGCAAAAATCGCAAAAACAATGGGTTTGACATAGATGAAGGTTGGGTGTTTTCTTCCAAACTTAAAAGAAAAACTTGCTTTGTCTGGTAGAGGTTGTTGGTTCCTCTGTGGTCGATATCGTGGCAGAAAGCGGCGGCCACCATGGCAAAAGCATCTAAATCGGAGTAGTACTTCCTCAGTTTTCCGGTCTGTTGAAGGGAAATGACGACTTTCAGCCGAACAAAATGGTAAAAAAGGACAAAAGGATTTTGAAATGGGGAGTTTACCTGCAGGAGGCAGAACATGGTATGGCCCACATTGAAGCCATGCCTCCAGTTGTGGTAGGTGATGGCACGGTAACCCTTCCTCACCGTGTACATCCACCTCACCAGCGTCTATAATATAAACAATGAAGACTGAATGAATGGAAAAAATGAACTTGTTGGATAAATGGAGCAGCCAGTCTTTGGGGAAACTCTCCAGTCAGACTCACCTCTGCAGGAACTTTAAACTTCTCGACAACTCCGAGCTCAAAGAACATGCGGATGCCCGCCTTGATGAGGCCGAACTCCGATACTGGGAAATCGCTGAAGGCAAACGAGTAAAGACTCTCCCCGTCGACGTTGTCTGCCGGTGGGATGTTTGATTTCTGGACCAAAAACACGGTTTCATTGACTGTGGATGGAGACTCTCTGCGATTTTCATTTGATCGGCACATACCAGGAGTTTGTACATCTCCTTTTGGTCACAGTCTTCGGGCTCTGCGTCAAACTTCTCCTTGGTGTTCTGGTAGAGAAAGGAGCCTTCATAAAAACTGGTTTATGGGTTTAAAGAGGAGTTTTAGGAGAAGGAACTGACCAGAATGGACTGAAGCTCAGCTGGAGTGCACTTGCTTTGGTACATGAGCATCTCCTGGGCGATGTCTTTCCTGTACTCCATTCGATTGAGCCTATCGTAGGTGTCGCAGTTTAGTACAGACCATCCGAGGAACTGCGTCAGGGCCTAGAAAAAGCCAAACGAGGGATGAAAATAAAAACTCTTTATCCACTCATCTAGACAACTGGAGGAAGCTTCGATAGGAAGAAAGCAAACCTCAGTGATCTGCTCATCGTGCTCATCAAAAGGTTTGCCATCTTTCCTGTTGAAGAAAGTGGCGATGCCCACGATTTCTTCCTTCTTGTTGACGATCGGCAGGGACAGAACATTTTTGATGACAAAGCCCGTCTCGTCCACCGCCTCTTTCTGTGAAACGCAGACAGACGTACGTCAAACCGATGCTCGGAGCTCCTGAAAGCATCATGAATGGGGTTCTATGGAGCAAAGCACACCTGGAAAGTGAAATAGTCGTCTGCCGCCACGTTCATCATGTTGCAGATCTGCGTGGATTACGAAAACGCATTAAGTCGGTTGATTTGAGCAGTTTTTCAATGACATTTTGAGCATCTGTTAAAGCTGTTAGCGGCGTTGTATGGCCCACAGGCGCCACCGACCCCTGCAGCCCCCTTTCCACTTGCCCTCACTAGCTGTACACATCCCTCACTCTTCCCCTCTTTTTTTTTTTAAAATGGCTTCTTTACTATTGGTTTTATCTCCATAGCAAGCATTTTTTTTGTCGCCTGAAGGTGAGGAACACGTTTATGTCATTTTTAGAAGAATCTGCAAAAGTACATTTTTGAATTTCCTTGGCAACTGAGGTTTTTTGTTAACCACGCCCACATTTCTAATGTGTTTATATCGTATGTTATATAATTTTATCTAGCTTGAGCAAGGGATTCATGTATTAACTTTTCACAATTTTCTGGTCAAAAATGTGCGAGCAACAGGGAAACGCCATTTCTGCAAGCTCACCACACTAACGCCATCCAAAATCAAACCACTTGTAATTCCAACAATTCAAAGATGAATAAACTGTGGTTGGGGTTGAAGATTTGTTTGTTTTGGATTATATTTAAGTTTTTTTGCCAAATGTGGCCAAAATTCACATTTTGCACCCAAACTGCCCACCAAGCCATAGGTCCTGTGGCCATCCCATAATAATTTCAAAACTTCCTTTGACCATCGATGACAAATGTGATGCAGAATTCGTTAGTAGATTTTGACATATTTTTTTAAACCCCCAGAAGAAATTCTTTACTTTTTTTTTTTTTAACAGTTTTTACCATTTTTAAGGTGGGGTAGTCGTTCACAATGACTAAAATTTATTTTCACCAGGTACCAGGGGCCTGCAGGGGGGACATTTTTGCTCAAAGGTGCAGTAAGAAAGAAATATTGTGAAAACAGTCTGGTCCTCCCAGTCCAGGACCGCTGCGGGACATAAATAGTGTTCCTATGGTTATTTTTGAATTCTTTTCCTTCATTCTGGGCTCAAACTTCAGAGAAATAAAAAAAAAAATTGGTGGCAAATTTTGAGTTTCTTTTGAGAACAATTTCTAACTGCTTGTTGATAGTGTCTGCTGCCTCTTAAGGGCCACTCCTCTGCACTCACAAAGCCGTTCTCGGCGACATAGGTTGGTAGTCCGCTGATCAGAGCCCAGTGATCTGCAGGGGGACCACTGAAAAAAGCCACAGAGGAAACCGACATGTGATGGGGAAATGCAATGACCGGGTCACTTCTGTGCCTTAATGGTACTTATAAAAATATGGGAAATACTTTCATTTTTGTTTTAAATAACTACAGATGACTAGTAAACATTTATCTTCCTATTTTTTAAACCTTTTTTTTTAAGTTTGTTGAGTTTGAGTGCGTTTGGCTCACGGTATGACTTTGATTTCTTCTTTGGCTTCTAAGAGGTAGTCAATGATCTTGTAAAAGATGATTTCCTGTAAAAGAAAACAAACATGTTCTTAAAACCATTCATTTAAAGGGTCATTTGTGAGCAGAAGGCTTGTTTTTATCACCCTGCCGTCTGGCGTTTTTGGTCCCTTGTAGGGCTCCACGTCTCCCAGTTTTACAGGCCACTCATCATAGAACTCCTGTAGGGGAAGACGCAGGAAAGTAGGGGCCTCATTTTTTTTGTGTGTGTCTCTTTTCAGGTTGGAAACTTGAAGCAGAACTGATCCAATGTCCAAGAACCGACCTTCTCTTTGGTCATGTCCAGCAGACCCACAGAGTAGCGCTCGCATTGTAGATAGGTCCTCACGGTGTAGAGAGCTTTGTGGAACTGTCGCTCGATGTCGGTCAACTCTTCAAACACTTTGCTGGCCGACCAGAGCAGCACCTGAAAGCAGAGAACAGGAACCCAAGCTGTGTTCCACTTTGACTGGAAGGATTTGGGAGCCCTTCATCTGCGATTCACCTGTCCATACCTGACTCCTCCGGGACTCCACGTTGAACATGTAAGTCGTGTAATGCTGCAGGGTGATGACTTGGGCGAACGTCATGTACTTGTGGAAGAGCTGAGGACCAAAGCAGAGGTTGGTCCGGCTTGTTAGAGCATTACCTTGTCTCAGTTAAAAACGCCCTGAGCTTCCAGGCAGGCTATAATGTACTTTTTACCCTCCAGCTCCGTCTGCATTGCTCTCATTGCTTTTCTACAGTTGTGCAACGGTTCGCTGTAGCCCCGGCCTTCTAGCATCCGTACTGACAAGCTGATGGATGGTTGAGCCGAGGCCAGAAATGTCCTATTCTCCATATTTATTGGATTTCTCAGCAGAGGTCTGATGAAACCTTGTGTCTACATGTTTACACCAGGAGTTTTTAGTCACTGAAAAGCAGCAGCTTTTGAGTTGCTCTCACTGCCTCTCTAAATGGAACCAAATCTGAAGGTATCACGCCGTTCCACATGTCTTCTGCTTAACCTTTAAAACCTAACCTGAATGTGACGACTCAGACGTACCAACAAAAAGCCTTTTGAAGTACTCCTACATAGATTTTGCTTCCTTCAAATGCAATCGATGTCAAATCAATTAAATAGGAATGTTTTTGGTTTTTTTTATCACCAAAATGATATTTACTGTAAAAGTTTGCTTGTAAACAAAAGTTTTGGGATTCTCTAACAAATAGGTCCTGTTCAGGATGACCCCTAAAAAGCGCCAACAACTATACAGAGACCCCGACCCTTCACAGAACCTTTAGTTCATGCCAAATGAATGCAAAAAACCAAAATAAATTTGTATATTTCAAGTCCTATTTAATCGTAAGTTTATATGATGATTCAGTGATTTTTGTGGGCTTTGGCCTGTTGCCATAAATTAACAAACAAACAAAGAAACAAACAAACACATAAATAAATGTTGTTCACCTTTTGGCATTAGACATTAATTAGGTAAGCAAAAAATAAAAATAAATCAAAAGTACATTTTGTTTACCTTTCAGCATAAATAATTAAATAAAATAAGCAAATGCATAAAATAATAAATCGTTTTTTTTTTTCTTTCCACACGAGCAGCAAAGCAGCAATTCACATCAAAACTATCCTTTTTTCTTCTTCTTTTTTTTGTTTTTTTTTAATTTTGGTCAGAAATGGTCAGCCCGGCCACTCAGAGTCACCGCGTCCTCAAAGTCAGAGCGGAAGAGCCTAAACCGACTGCAAGCGTCTCTATTTACCTTCTCGTCCTCTGCGGTGAAGGCATCAGCTCCTATTTTGTTAAGCATCATGACAACTCCCAGACATTCTTTTTCAGCCATGAGGGGGAAGGTGAGCATACACTTGGTCTTGTATCCAGTCTGTTTGTCCACAAAGTCACTGAACTTTGGATTCTGAAACACATTAAATACAAAGATATCGCTTTAAAGAATTGTCAGTTTATCAACTCGATTCTTGTACTACGAATTAATTTGAGGTATTTTTAGGTCAAAAAAGTGCTTTTTTTTGTTTTCTTTGTACAAATTAAATCATTTATCAATAAATCTTTAATCTTATTCACCAGTTTTGTGAAAACAACTTTTCAAAATTAAATAAGTATGGTTTAGAAAAATTGTTGTAAATTCAACTGAATATATTCAGTATTTACCAACATCCAGCCTCTGATGGGTCAAGTGCTTTATTTTATGTGATTAATTTATATTTTAAAACTGTTTCAATTAGAAATTGAAACGTTGGGTTTTTTAAAGGTTCCATAATTTTTTTCTTCTTTTCTTCTGGTTGCCAATTTTAGACCTAAGTCTCTTGTAGCATTACACTAAACGTCTAAACTTTATTGCATTACATTAACGAGGCTATAAATACTTACTTGTACTCTCAAAAACACTTTAAATATGTACGATGTTAACAGAAATGAGTGTCTCTGCTCCTTTCAGGTCAATTATCTCCACATTTCTCTCATTTTCCTAAAAAAACAAAACCTGCGTGATTTCTCACCTTTGTCACATCAGGGACATTTTGTGGCTTTTTGGAGTTTGCCGTGTGCCCGACTATTCCCATGTCTAAGGGGAAAACAATTTCCGCCTGCGGGTTGACCAAGTTACTCTCGAATTTGGAGGTTGGGGTGACGTCAAAGAGACTGCTGGAGAGCTCGGGTATTCCGTTTCTGGAGCGACACTGGAAGAAGCCGACGCGGTCGGCTTGCAGGATCAAGGCGACTCTCTGTAACACTTTGTGGAGGCTCTTCTCCATGTTTTCCACCTTTTGCAGCTCTTTAACCAGCTCAAAGATGATGGCAGACTCTTGTATGGCGTTAACATCCTTGAAGGAAGCAGTGTCTTTGACATCCACAGTCTGAGAGAAAGCGGCGGTCAGAGCTTCGGCGCGAATCTTCTTATCGAAATAGTCTTTGGCGACCTGCGGGTTGTTGTCCAGGTACTTCTCCACGCTATCCTTGTCTGCCATTTTGACTTCTTTCCCGCTCTTTTCTGTCTCACCAAAGCATTGGGGGGGGGAAAAATGAAACTGCAAATGTTTTTTTCCTTGTTTTCTGGCCCTCAGGTCCGTCTGGTCAGCAGCATCCCTCTGAACGGACCAGCATCCTCCTCAACCGCAGACAGAACAGAACAAAGTTGGGCTTAGAGGCTGAAGGGATCAAACCGGCCCCTAATTAAGCTGACGTCATTGCGTTTAAACCCCTGCTTTAAGCGCCCTTAACTCCCAAATCCCAGCGATCGTTATTTGTCTTGTTGCAATCTCTGCCTCGCTCACGGAGACGGAGAGGAGAGGAGAGATGCCATTTACAGAAGAAATCAAACACTTCGCTCATCTTTTTGGAGGTTTCGGATAATAAGGATCCCCCAGAGGAACATGACAACCCCTTAAGTGGTGTCAAATCTTATCAAATGTCAACAAATCTTTATTTACACTACTCATTTTACCAACAAAATTGCTTTTGAGAAGTTTCCTCTTATTATTGTCATGCACCCAATTTCTCTCCAAAACCACTATTCTAGTTTTCTATATTTTATTAAACGCTGCGCCGCTTATTTTATCACATTGCAAGGGCACAACCTGGAACCATCTATATCTGACTTTATAAACCTCTTTTCCTCTTAAACTTTTCAGAAAATGTATTGAAAAATTAATTAAAATGAAAAGAAAATATTAAAAAAAAAAAATCATTAATTTTGTGACTAAATAGACACCATTGATACTTCTTATTTTGAAAAGAGTCAAAAAAGACTCTAGTGTTGGAGTTTTCAATGTTGTCAGGTTGAAAATACACTACACTGTCAAAAATACACTGTCAATTTAATTCAAAATTCTTAAAAAAAATGATTTAATGTTTTAACTAATAATTTTAAAATTGATTTTGTACTTAAAAATTGAGAATGACCATCAAGTGCCCTGTCTGATAACAATTGATCTAAGGACTCTGTTGTAGAGGCTTAGCTGTCTTTTTTTAAGCTTTTACGGATTAAACGACATTAAACCCCTGGGAACAGACTATTTAAAGACCCTCACACCTTCCATGAATCCTCTTGAGGGTGTTTTTAGTTATTTTCAGTTTCTGTTTTCCATTTTACATTTTAGTCCAATTATAAATATATTGTTTGCACTAAAGCTATTGATAAATCAATGGTAATGAAAATGTATTAAATATCACACAAATTCAGTGTATTGTTAATATTATTAAGTATAAATGCTAAAGTATTCATTGTTAGTGGGGTCATGGGTCTGTTAACAGGATGAGGGAGAATAAAGGGTAGGTTGGGTTTTTACTGTAATACTTTTGTATATAGAAGGTAAATGTACATTTTATATTAATAAATAAAGTTTGATTTGATATGTTTATGGTCAAAGATACCAGATTTATTCAACATCTAAAGCAAATCATTTCTGGCCATTCTGGTGTCTTGAGGTTATGTTGTCTGTCGTTAATTATTTGTTTTATTTTATTTTATCTTATTTATTTTATTTTTGCTGCTGATGCACTGATTTCTGCAGGTGTTTTATGATAGAAATGAAAACCATTCTACTTCTTTTTATTCCTAAAGACTCTCATAAATGTAAATAATTTTCAGCTTCAGGGGAATTTGTCATTCATTACCCTATATTTTAGGTTTTGTTGTCTTTCTTTTCAGTACAGTGAATAATACAGGCTGCTCCCCTCATAATATGCTCCACAAACATGAAATGTGCTCCACATATATGCACAATCTAAGTGTCATTGCTCCAGTATTTCATGAGCTCAGGCTGCTTTTTGGGAGCCAGTTAGCAGGCTCACACCAGCAGCTCCTGCACACACCATTCCCTTGTTCAAACAATTTACACAGTTAATAGACAGAAGCTTTTAACCTCCCAGCGAGCTCCCCTTTCAGCCAACGCCGCTGTAGAAATTTTAACCATTGTTTCTACGGCGACAGAGGTGCCTCCATCGTGCCAATTGACAGGTATGATTCTGTGGAGAGCTGTAATGGAAGTACATTTAATGCCGTGGAGTGAGCTCGTCTGCTAATGAAATTATCATGGAGGTATCAGTCCAAGTGTGGCTGTAAATGGATTTTTCATTTGTTTCATTGTGACCCTGTTATCCGAGGTGAATCCCATTCCAAAGCAGCTCTTTCGGAGACTCCTGAATTTTTATCCTGAAGCTAAAGATGGAGGACTGAATCCGTTTTTAATGTCTACCTTTTAGCAAAAAGTGTGTCTCTGAAGTCTCCGAACTGTTTGAGAGGCGAACACTGAGATAGATGCAGTCTGTTGTTACATTTTAGAAGTTTTGTTCCTGAAAGTTGCTGATCTGGAGGTGAGTGTTTACCAGGAAAAGAAGGAATGCGAATAAAAAGGCAATAGGAGCAGCATTTGTTGGTGTGATCTAGACGTTAAAAAATCAAAACCAAAGCCTTCAGAGGTGGATAGAATTCAGCAAAGTTGCCCGTCTTTCCAGGAATGAGCTCTCTGAGGTTAGTCTGAGTCAACCAAAGAAGTAAGTACGGCAAATAAATCTTTCTTTATAAAGCACTTTTCTTAAAGAGTGAAAAAAAATATAAATCTGAGAAAGAACACAAAATAGCACAGTGAGTCTAAAGCTGGTAAAACTCAAACAAAAGTGAGCTCAAGTAAAAGTCAACTAAAGGCTCTCCTAAATGAAAAAGTCTTAACTTGAGTTTTAAAACCCTCGACTGAGTCCATCTGCCGCAGAGACAGAGGGAGGTCGTTCCAAAGTCGAGGGGCGACTGCCTGAAAGGCGAGGTCTCCCCTATCCCTTGTGCTATCTTATTGGGTCAAAACGAACCAACCCTCCCATTGACGTGTTATACCTACCATGACAAAGGGGGATAAGGGTTTAAAGGATTTCCTGTAATCCATGGACACCAGTGAAGATCACAAATCATTGAAGAAAACAGCTTGTGTGGTCCAGACGAACCCACTCCCAACGTTAAAGTGCCAAGGGATAAAAACCCAGTTTTTGGAACACATAAAAGAATCTCATCAGTGGACCTCAAAGAACATGCAGGACTGTAGGGAGTTAGAAATATAGTTCTGGGTTTGTCAGTGCAAGGCTCAAAAATTGAAATAAAAAACTTAAAATCTATTCTAAATTTAACAGGAAGCCAATGTAGCATTAAAAGCAGAGGGGTGGGATGATGGTTCCCTTTAACCCTTGTGCTATCCTAGGCACATTAACGTTGGGAGTTGGGTCATCTAGACCCACTATACAGTGCGCTGAACCTTTTTTCTGCAAAGATTTGTGATCTTCACTGGTGTCCATGGATTACATGAAATTTTTCCACCTTTATCCACCTTTGTCATGATAGGGAGAACACGTCAATGTAAGGGTGGGGTCATCTAAGATAGCACAAGGGTTAAAAGCCTTGCTGCAGAGTTGCACACCAATTGGAGACGTTTCAGAGAGTTTTTGTTAAAACAAGTAAAAAGAGAATTGCAGTAGTCTAAAGGAGAAGAGATAGGAGCTGGGTGATCAGCTCAACATCAGACTGGGATAAAAGTATCTTCAGTTTAGCCATGTTTTTAACTATAGCAGGAAGAAAAAAGTTGGGATATGACAGGGAATTTGTCAGGGAATTTGTCAGGGAAATGTCGGGGAAAAAAAGCTAAAAGCTCAAATATCGGAACAAGGAAAGGTGAAACAAAAGTTTTAAAAACTATTATGGGTGATGCTAATGTAAAAGCCAAATTTAAAACATTGAGATCTGTTTAAAATAAAGTACTAAATCTGTTAAAGTACAACATTTCCAAAATTACAGTCTAATTGTGATGAGCAATAGAAAACTCATTAGGAAAACTTAATTGGACAAAACATTGGTACACAATGGCTGCTTTAAAGCTAAATTAGTTCAGCAAATTGAAAAAAAGATGAGGATTGATTATGTGCACCACAGGATCTGAACAACCTGCAATCATTTACTGAAACAATGATCTAAAGTAAGTCATTTGTTGTTAGAACTAATAAAAAACGAAAAAGTTTTCTGAGAAAAACACATGTCAAGGGTTTGTTTTTTAAGAGCGACTTAATAATTTAGATATTTATTTGTTAAAACCAAGGATGTAGTGATATAAAAGGTAATTAAAGCCGCAAGCGGCGTTGTATGGCCCGCAGACGCAACCCGCCTTCCACGCCCAACTCTACGCACCACCGTCCTCACCGCCCACGTTGATAAAGGGTAGTCAAAATTGCTCAAAATGCTAATTATGCTAACTATGCTAACTATGCTAATGTGGCTAAAAGTGCTAGCATTGCGATCAGCATCATCAATTGACTCAGAAAAACACATTACCTAAAATGCTAATTATGCTCACTATGTTAGCTATGCTAACATAGCTAAAAGTGCTAGCATAGCGATCAGCATCATCAACTGACTCAGAAAAACACATTCCTCCATTGGTGAGAGCTATATGTCATAAGTTGATAAAAAACCCACTTTTTCCAAAATGGCGGCTTTTCTGTTGATTTTATCTCTATAGCAACCATTTTATGTTTTGGTCCCCTCGGAAGGACGAACAGATTGACGTCAGTTTCGGACGAATCGGTAAAAGTAAACTTTTTGTTGTCCTTAGCAACAGTGGTTTTATGCTAACCACGCCCACATTCCTTATATGTCCATATCCAGTGTTTTTCAATGTATTCTGTTTCAGGCATTATTGCATGCATTCAATTTTCACTGTATTGTATTGAAATGCATGGTAGTTATAACAGTGCGCCACTTTGCTAGCTTGCCACGCGCACGCCGTTCAAAATCTACAACTTCTAATTCCAACATTTTTTCCACAGTAGCGTGCCATTGATACCCAAAAAGTTTCGAGACGATCGCTGAAAATTCCAACGACAAGTTTACGTTTGAATTTGGTGGTAAAGGTGTTTTTTATAGAAAATTCAAGATGGCCGCCTTTTCCCGAGGTCAAAGGTCGACGAAACTCCAGAGGTGATTGTAGACTTACGCTAGGGACATGCGCGTCAAATTTCGTGAAAATCGCTCGAAAAAAAGTTCATTTTTCCATATTGTGTAAAATCGCGAAAAACTCAAAATGGTAGATTTTGGCACAAAATGGCCGCCAAACCGTAGGTCGTGTCGCCATCACGTAATGATTTCAAAACTTTCTTTGGATATACCCGACAAAGTTATCTGGGTTTCGTTAGCCGATTCTTAAAAATAAAATCCGAAAAAACATTTTTTTGCCGAGTCAGCACTTTTTTTTGCGATGGTTTTTTGTTTACCACGGCCACATTCCTTTATCGATTTTGTCGTATGTGACATCATTTTGTTCAGTGTGGGCCAGGGTATCGCATATTTCAGTTTCAGGCTATTCCGATAAAATATGTGCGAGCTAGCTAAAATGGCGACGGTTGCGAATTCGCCACGCGCACGCGTTTCAAATTCTACAACTTCTAATTCCAACATTTTGTCCACAGTAGCTTGCCATTGATGCCCGAGAAGTTTCAAAAAGATTGATAAAAATCCCTAGGACGAGTTTTCGTTTGTATCCGTTACTAAAGGTGCTTTTTTATGAAAATTCAAGATGGCCGTCCCTTGCCAAGGTCAAAGGTCAACAAAACTTCTTTGGTAGTTGTAGAATCGTGTTTGTGGCATGTGTGTGCAATTTCGTGAAAATCGCTTGAACAAAAGTGTCGTTTTCCCATATTGTGAAAAAACACGAAAATCGCCATTTCTTTGAGTTCGCCACAAAATGGCCGCCAAGCCGTAGGTCGTGTGGCCATCCCATAATAATTTCATAACTTCTTTGGGATATCTCCAACACGCGTGTTTTGGTTTCGTTGCTCTAATTTGAAATTTTTTTTTTTGGCCCCATAAGCGATTTTCGGCCCATTCATTTTTTTTACGGGAACGCTTGCCGTGATGTCATCGTCATGGGGTGGGTGACGTTCTCTTTGCCGAAAATTCATTTTCAATTTATCCCAGCTGTGTGGCAATTTTGGTGAGTTTTCGGGTATGTGGCGGGGGTCAAATTTGCGATCAACGGATCCGTAAGAAAGAAGAAACGTAATTAAAGCCGCAAGCGGCGTTGTATGGCCCGCAGACGCAACCCGCCTTCCACGCCCAACTCTACGCACCACCGTCCTCACCGCCCACGTTGATAAAGGGTAGTCAAAATTGCTCAAAATGCTAATTATGCTAACTATGCTAACTATGCTAATGTGGCTAAAAGTGCTAGCATTGCGATCAGCATCATCAATTGACTCAGAAAAACACATTACCTAAAATGCTAATTATGCTCACTATGTTAGCTATGCTAACATAGCTAAAAGTGCTAGCATAGCGATCAGCATCATCAACTGACTCAGAAAAACACATTCCTCCATTGGTGAGAGCTATATGTCATAAGTTGATAAAAAACCCACTTTTTCCAAAATGGCGGCTTTTCTGTTGATTTTATCTCTATAGCAACCATTTTATGTTTTGGTCCCCTCGGAAGGACGAACAGATTGACGTCAGTTTCGGACGAATCGGTAAAAGTAAACTTTTTGTTGTCCTTAGCAACAGTGGTTTTATGCTAACCACGCCCACATTCCTTATATGTCCATATCCAGTGTTTTTCAATGTATTCTGTTTCAGGCATTATTGCATGCATTCAATTTTCACTGTATTGTATTGAAATGCATGGTAGTTATAACAGTGCGCCACTTTGCTAGCTTGCCACGCGCACACCGTTCAAAATCTACAACTTCTAATTCCAACATTTTTTCCACAGTAGCTTGCCATTGATGCCCAAAAAGTTTCGAGATGATCGATGAAAATTCCAACGACAAGTTTACGTTTGAATCTGGTGGTAAAGGTGTTTTTTATAGAAAATTCAAGATGGCCGCCTTTTCCCGAGGTCAAAGGTTGATGAAACTCCAGAGGTGATTGTAGACTTACGCTAGGGACATGCGCGTCAAATTTCGTAAAAATCGCTCGAAAAAAAGTTCATTTTTCCATATTGTGTAAAAACGCGAAAAACTCAAAATGGCAGATTTTGGCACAAAATGGCCGCCAAACCGTAGGTCGTGTCGCCATCACGTAATGATTTCAAAACTTTCTGTGGATATACCCGACAAAGTTATCTGGGTTTCGTTAGCCGATTCTTAAAAATAAAATCCAAAAAAAAAAATTTTTTGCCGAGTCAGCACTTTTTTTTGCGACCGTTTTTTGTTTACCACGGCCACATTCCTTTACCGATTTTGTCGTATGTGACATTGTTTTGTTCAGTGTGGGCCAGGGTATCGCATATTTCAGTTTCAGGCTATTCCGATAAAATATGTGCGAGCTAGCTAAAATAGCGACGGTTGCGAATTCGCCACGCGCACGCCGTTCAAAATCTACAACTTCTAATTCCAACATTTTGTCCACAGTAGCTAGCCATTGATGCCCGAGAAGTTTCAAAAAGATCGATAAAAATCCCTAGGACGAGTTTTCGATGGTATCCATTACTAAAGGTGCTTTTTTTTGAAAATCCAAGATGGCCGCCCCTTGCCAAGGTCAAAGGTCAACAAAACTTCTTTGGTAGTTGTAGAATCGTGTTTGTGGCATGTGTGTGCAATTTCGTGAAAATCGCTTGAACAAAAGTGTCGTTTTCCCATATTGTGAAAAAACACGAAAATCGCCATTTCTCTGAGTTTGCCACAAAATGGCCGCCAAGCCGTAAGTCGTGTGGCCATCCCATAATAATTTCAGAACTTCTTTGGGATATCTCCAACACAAGTGTTTGGGTTTCGTAACTGTATTTCAAAAAAAATTTTTTTGGCCCCATAAGCGATTTTCGGCCCATTCATTTTTTTTACGGGAACGCTCGCTGTGATGTCATCGACTTCGGGGGGGTGACGTTCTCTTTGCCGAAAATTCATTTTCAATTTATCCCAGGTGTGTGCCAATTTTGGTGAGTTTTCGGGTATGTGGCGGGGGTCAAATTTGAGCTCAACGGATCCGTTAGAAACAAGAATAATAATAATTAAAGCCGCAAGCGGCGTTGTATGGCCCGCAGACGCAACCCGCCTTCCACGCCCAACTCTACGCACCACCGCCCTCACCGCCCTCACCGCCCTCACTGCCCACTTTTGATGAAGGCTAGTCAAAACTGCATATGCTAATTATGCTAACTATGCTAGCTATGCTAATGTGGCTAAAAGTGCTAGCATAGCGATCAGCATCATCAGCTGACTCAGAAAAACAGATTACCTAAAATGCTAATTATGCTAACTATGCTAGCTATGCTAATGTGGCTAAAAGTGCTAGCATAGCGATCAGCATCATTAACTGACTCAGAAAAACACATTACCTAAAATGCTAATTATGCTAACTATGCTAGCTATGCTAATGTGGCTAAAAGTGCTAGCATAGCGATCAGCATCATCAACTGACTCAGAAAAACACATTACCTAAAATGCTAATTATGCTAACTATGCTAGTTATGCTAACATAGCTAAAAGTGCTAGCATAGCGATCAGCATCATCAACTGACTCAGAAAAACACATTACCTAAAATGCTACTTATGCTAACTATGCTAGCTATGCTAATGTGGCTAATAGTGCTAGCATAGCGATCAGCATCATCAACTGACTCAGAAAAACACATTACCTAAAATGCTAATTATGCTAATTATGCTAACTATGCTAATGTGGCTAAAAGTGCTAGCATAGCGATCAGCATCATCAACTGACTCAGAAAAACACATTACCTAAAATGCTAATTATGCTAACTATGCTAGCTATGCTAATGTGGCTAAAAGTGCTAGCATAGCGATCAGCATCATCAACTGACTCAGAAAAACACATTACCTAAAATGCTAATTATGCTAACTATGCTAGCTATGCTAATGTGGCTAAAAGTGCTAGCATAGTGATCAGCATTATCAACTGACTCAGAAAAACACATTCCTCCATTGGTGAGAGCTATGTCATAATTTGATAAAAAAAAACACTTTTTCCAAAATGGCGGCTTTTCTGTTGATTTTATCTCCATAGCAACCATTTTGTGTTTTGGTCCCCTCGAGAGGACGAACAGATTGACGTCAGTTTCGGACAAATCGGTAAAAGTAAAATTTTTGTTGTCTTTAGCAACAGAGGTTTCATGGTAACCACGCCCACATTCCTTATATGTCCATATCCAGTGTTTTTCAATGTATTCAGTTTCAGGCATTAATGCATGCATTCAATTTTCACTGTATTGTATTGAAATGCATGGGAGTTATAACAGTGCGCCACTTTGCTAGCTTGCCACGCGCACGCCGTTCAAAATCTACAACTTCTAATTTCAACATTTTTTACACAGTAGCTTGCCATTGATGCCCAAAAAGTTTTGAGACGATCGAAGAAAATTCCAACGACAAGTTTACGTTTGAATCTGGTGGTTAAGGTGTTTTTTATAGAAAATTCAAGATGGCCGCCTTTTCCCGAGGTCAAAGGTCGACGAAACTCCAGAGGTGATTGTAGACTTACGCTAGGGACATGCGCGTCAAATTTCGTGAAAATCGCTCGAAAAAAAGTTCATTTTTCCATATCGTGTAAAAACGCGAAAAACTCAAAATGGCAGATTTTGGCACAAAATGGCAGCCAAACCGTAGGTCGTGTCGCCATCACGTAATGATTTCAAAACTTTCTTTGGATATACCCGACAAAGTTATCTGGGTTTCGTTAGCCGATTCTTAAAAATAAAATCCGAAAAATTTTTTTTTGCCGAATCAGCACTTTTTTTTGCGACGGTTTTTTGTTTACCACGGCCACATTCCTTTATCGATTTTGTCGTATGTGACATCGTTTTGTTCAGTGTGGGCCAGGGTATCGCATATTTCAGTTTCAGGCTATTCCGATAAAATATGTGCGACCTAGCTAAAATGGCGACGGTTGCGAATTCGCCACGCGCACGCGTTTCAAATTCTACAACTTCTAATTCCAACATTTTGTCCACAGTAGCTTGCCATTGATGCCTGAGAAGTTTCAAAAAGATCGATAAAAATCCCTAGGACGAGTTTTCGTTTGTATCTGTTACTAAAGGTGCTTTTTTTTGAAAATCCAAGATGGCCGCCCCTTACCAAGGTCAAAGGTCAACGAAACTTCTTTGGCAGTTGTAGAATCGTGTTTGTGGCATGTGTATGCAATTTCGTGAAAATCGCTTGAAGAAAAGTGTCGTTTTCCCATATTGTGAAAAAACACGAAAATCGCCATTTCTCTGAGTTCACCACAAAATGGCCGCCAAGCCGTAGGTCGTGTGGCCATCCCATAATGATTTCAGAACTTCTTTGGGATATCTCCAACACGCGTGTTTTGGTTTTGTAACTGTATTTCGAAATATTTTTTTTTGGCCCCATAAGCGATTTTAGGCCCATTCATTTTTTTTACGGGAACGCTCGCCGTGATGTCATCATCGTGGGGGGGGTGATGTTCTCTTTGCCGAAAATTCATTTTCAATTTATCCTAGGTGTGTGCCAATTTTGGTGAGTTTTCGGGTATGTGGCGGGGGTCAAATTTGCGATCTACGGATCCGTTAGAAACGGGAAGAATAATAATAATGAAACGAAGCAGAAACAATATAGAAGTTTTTGCAGTCAGGTGGCCTATGTATTTCAATGCGGCCTGTCTTTTACTATAGGCTGGGCATGTCTGTTTGGCTTTAAACCCGTCTTTTGAGGGCTTTTTGGGGCTTTTTTGGCTTTTTGTCGTCATTTTTGCGACTACAATTTTGTCGTTTGTGCGGGGGTGTTGTGCGTGTGTGTGTGTATTTTTGTTCCGTTACACAATTGTCGTGTCGTTGTGTGCTTTGGGCGACTTTTGACTCCATTTTTTGGCGTTTTGACGCATTTTTTTGACGTTTTGGACTTTTTGAGTGTTCGACCCTCGTACCAGTTACAATATGGTCCTTGCAGTCTATGACTGCTGCGGGCCATAAATATTAGTTGGTTTGAGGCCTTACTTTATTTGGAAAAGCAAATTTAGAAAATAAATGTAAAGTTATAAGACAAATAAGAATAAACGAGGAGCTTTTGCCTCTAACTTTTGGATTGAAAAAGAGCAAGCTGAAATTGATTTTATGTATGAGACTTGATTATTTTATCTCCATGGCAACCATTATATTTTTTTTTGGTCACCTGGGGGTGAAGAACAGGTTTATGTAATTTTTAGAAGAATCAGCAAAAGTTCATTTTTGGATTTCCTTGGCAACAGAGGTTTTTTTTGTTAACCACGCCCACATTCCTAATATTTTCATATCATGTGACATATTTTGTTCAGCTTGAGCCATGGATTCATGGGTAACTTTTTACATCATTCTTGTAGAAATGCGTGACAAAAGGGGAAACAGCAGTTTGGCTCAATTTGGCATGCTAGTACTACAAACTTTATTTCTCTCAAGTAGCTCCCCAATAAAGCTCGAGTAGTTAGGAGGCAATGAAATTCACAAGAAGAGTTTTAATTTTTAGCTGTTGATTTTTTTTTTTTCTATTCAAGATGGCGGCCTCTTCCATAGGTCAAAAGTCCATAAAGTTCAATTGTGGTTGAAGACTTAACCGGGTGAAAATGTGGAAATCGCCAAATTTCATGATTTGCCCCCAAAAATGGTCACTAAGCCTTACCCTTGTGCTATCCTATGGGGTCAAGACGACCATTGATGTGTTCTCCCTACCATGACAAAGGTGGATAAAGGTGGAAAGATTTCATGTAATCCATGGACACCAGTGAAGATCACAAATCCTTGAAGAAAAAAGTTCAACACACTGTCTAGTGGGTCTAGATGACCCAGCTCCCAATGTTAAAGTGCCTCGGATAGCACAAGGGTTAAGAATGTGTCACACACCCTTAAGGCTTATATTGTACATATTGTACAGAAGAAATCTGGTTATACGTGAATAAACGTGGAAAAAGGTAAGAAAAGTTGAGGTCAATACGTAAAATTTTCCCAGATGTATCACGAAATAACCACATTAGAACCACGGAAGAAGTATGAATAAACCACGCAATGAACACGTAAATCACGCACAATTGCATAAGACTTACATGAGAATTGGCATTAACCACATAAAATACGCATAAACTGCGCAAAACTTCCTTTGACTATCCCTAACATGCGTGTTATGATTTTAACATTGAATTTTGAACTTTTTTTTTAGCCCCAGACATTTTTATGAAGATTTCGCGCGCTGTGATGTAAGTTTTTTTTTAGGGGGAGGGAGTGTTAAATGTCAAAAATTCGTTGTCACCACTTACTATGTGCATGCAAATTTTGGTAAGGTTTGAGTATGTGGTGGGGTGGCGCACAATCAGATATTTGATTGGGTGCTGCAATCAAAACATCTGATTAAACGTGAATTGTCTGTCTTCTGAGGTATCAGTGGTATTGATGAGTCACAGTCCACTTTTGTCTAAAGTGTTAGCTTCAATCCTCCGTTATATAAGACTTGGGGAGTTACTTAAGTTTAGCGCGCCATCTAAAAACAGCGATTTCGTGCCAACAAACTGCTGGAAACGTCAAACGCACAAAGGAGCCTTGCCAGAAAAAAACATTCATCATTGAATTGTCAGTCTTCCAGGTTGTGAAATGTTGCACTGCCTCTGGCCAAATTCCAGCTGTTACTTATACTCACATACTTTGCTTGTTTGTGTGTTTTTTCTTTTTTCCCCCTCTATTTTACTTGCACTTAAAGGGTCCTCAGTTATGCAAGCTGCAGATGTTTGGCTCTGCTCACTTAACCCTTTAAATGATGACTTTTGTAGTCAAAGTGCAAAACAGCAGCTTCAATTCAATATCTGGGTACCAGGGAAGGTCTTCTAGAAATAGGGTAGGGACAAATAAAAAAAATAATAGCAAAGTTGAATATCTGTTTGACCTTAGTCTCAGTTTTCCACAGTGTGACATTACATCAAAAGAAAATGGACTCTGGTCTCCTTTTGGTCAAACTGAGTGGTTCAGAGGAGAGGTCAGCCAACAGCACACAAATCAATAGGCTTCAGTTATGTAAGTGTTTGTCAAACCTGAGTTGAGCTGACTGTGGGGAGAGCTGAGGAGGTTCAGGTCCCCCCCAAAGTTACGCAATCCCAAACAGCTGTATATAAGGCGGACTGGAAAGTGAGGATCCTGTGAGCTGGATACACGTGTAATCACAAGGTACGACGCTGGATTGACTTTTCACAAATTCTTTTTTAATTTTGCCAAGAATTTTTTCTCTCCACTTAATAAGTGTTGGTATCGTGGAGTTTTGGGGGGATTTGCATTGAAATCCACATTCTTTTTGCTCATCTTTCCCCGTTTGTTGTCTTTTTCTGAGGTAGAATGCTGCGGTACGTTGTAGCCCTCTGTTTTCTGGCCTCCTCCGTCTTCTCCACCGAGCTCGAACCCTTGGAGAACAACTGCCAGATCGCCAATTTCCAAGTCAAGCAGGACTTTGATAGGACCAGGGTGAGTTGGAACAAATCTCATTCGTTTTGTGTTTCTATATGTGAAGAGCAATCGGACGGAAAACGTGTCTGGCTAACTTGAGAACGTGGTTGCATTAGTATGCAGGTGTGTGGTACGCTGTAGGGAAGAAGGACCCCGAGGGCTTGTTCTTGCTCGACAATGTGGTGGCCGAGTTCAAAGTGGAGGACGATGGCAGGATGACCGCCACCGCAAAGGGCAGGGTCATCATCCTCAAGTAGGTGTCACGTCTTTCTGCAGAAGCTTGACCCATAGGAACCCATGGCGACAGCAGTGTAACAGAAAAATCTGTGATAATCCCACACCTTTTTCCTTTTAGCAGAAAGCTCTGGGTTCTTATGGGTTACGGACATTTTTTATTTTCTTTTTCCTCTGTCATATCCCAACTTTTTTTCTTGCTGTCTTTTTGATGTCCAGCAACTGGGAAATGTGTGCCCACATGTTCGCCACCTTTGAGGACACCCCTGAACCTGCCAAGTTCAGGATGAAATATTGGGGCGCCGCATCCTACCTGCAGACAGGAAGTAAGTCCGATTTGTAGCTAAGCATGCTTTTTTTTTTGCTGCACAAAACCCATTGACCAAGGCCGTCCAACTGTTGTGTAACACCTACTTGGTCACCAGGGCAAAACAAAAAAAGTTTTATCGATTGCGTCTTGAATCGGCCAGGTTTACTTTCCTTTTCTTTTTTTACGGGTCGACAAAAAGTTAATTTACACAGGTCCGTTTGCGGTGCTTCTCCGTTACGTTGACACAAAATAAAAGTTGGAATAATTACATCGCCTCTGTCAACGCAACACAAGCTTTACACAGGAGTTGTACTTCCAGTCCGTGTACGCGTCAATGTCGCAGCAAAAAGCCAGAGAAACAGGAAGCAGGTCTGGGTTTCAAAATGTAAACTTTCATTGTACTTTCAAAGTAAACCTTTATTAAAAAAAGGTGACGTGCTCAGACAAAAATGCTCGTTAACACAGCAGATAAGGCCGGCTTCAGTTTTCGACACAAAGGTTTAATTAGGCAGTTGAAAACCGTGACATCATTTATGACATAAGACATGCGTTTTACAAGAACTTTGTGGGGAAGGAGAAGACATGGGGCCCCAAAGTTTTTGGATGAGTGAAGAGATGAGCTACTCCACACGAGGGTGGCAGGACAAACCCCTCCTCTGGGAGCTAAGGGGGAAGGGGCACGGACCGGAGACAACGTAAACTTTACAGTTGTGAGACGGACTCCCCACACCGCAGACAGACTAGTGCAAATTCAGGGTTAGGGTCACATAACTTGAGTTTCTGCCTGCATTGAACATAAAACATGGCGCTCTTTAAGACTGGGCTGCAAGAAAAGGACACCTTGTAAATATGGGGAATGGTGCAGCGGTACTCCAGTCATCCTCTGGTCAGAAGAGTGCAGGTTTTGTTCCTGCCCTGCCCACCCGTGTGTCAAAGTGTCCTTAGGCAAGACACTGAGTCCCGCATTGCTCCTTGTGCTTTCAGGTTGGCACTAGTGTTCAGCAGCGCAGTCGCCAAATATTTACACTAAACTAGTAATGTATTACAATTGAAATACTTTGGGAACCATGCTTGTAGAAATGCTGTTCTTGAATTGAAAGAGAAAATCGAAACCTTTGTCTGCTCCCGCAGATGACGAACATTGGGTTATTGACACCGACTACGACAACTACGCCATCCACTACTCCTGCAGGCTTCTGGACTCGGATGGCACCTGCCTGGACAGCTACTCCTTCGTGTTTTCTCGTCACCCAACGGGCCTGAGGGCAGAGGACCAGGCCATCATCACGCAGAAGAAGAACGATATTTGCCTGCTGGGCAAATACAGACGCGTGGCACACAACGGTGGGTAGACCTCTAGTGAGAGGGCCGTGAATGATGGGACTTTTTTCTATCTGTAGACAAAAATGACACATATTTTTCTGGGTTTGTAACAAAGTGTTTCTTCTGTGTTGTAGGTTTCTGCGATAACACAGCCGACTTGAGTCAACAGTGATCCCCTTCTTCTAGATCCTCATGGACTTTGTTCCAATCTGCTAGTTTCCTCTCGCTTGCAGCCTTACAAGAGAGTAAAGACTTAGTTTTTTTTGTAGAAATGTGTAAATTCTCATTCATATTCTCACTTTCACGTCCTCCCATCTTCTTAAAGCATTTATTTTCCGTCATGTAGGAGTAGCCTTCCATTTGGAGGAAAGATCCTTCATTTCACAGAAAAATCCCACATTTTTGAAATCTCGCTCAGCTAACGTGGGAAATACAATCTTTTGCAGCATATTGTAGCACAAACATTGTTGATAAACATTCCTATATGTGTCTTAGGCCAAGGCATGTATATTTAGTAGTCATGTTTCAGAAATAAATGTTGTAAACCTTTTTTGTTGTCAGTTTTTTGAATAAAACAGTCAAACCATGCAGGTCTACGTCCTTCCATTTAGAAAAGGATAAAAAAAGGTGTGAATCCATTTTTTTGAATTTGTGACACATGAAAACAATCAGATTCATAGTTTTTAGGACTTTGAAAAAACAGAAAATGTTCCACATGCTAAAACAAAGACACAGATTGTGGAAAATAGTTTATTTTCATATTTTAGTATCTAAATGCTCATTTTTTAGGTTTTTCAGACCCAATGCTTTTCATCACTGATTATTTATAAACTGTTGTTGGACAAGCGTGTGGAAAAACTCAGGCAGAGTATTTGTCTAATTTCCTGGGAAATTAACATTATTAGGATCAATAAGAAACGTAGCAGGTCACATTTTTCTAAAGGTTGTGTCACACAGCCACATTTTGCACATTTTCCACGTATGAAATGTTGGCATTTTATGATACAAAAAACCTGCCGTTTTTTGGGACATAGTTTCTGCAGAGCAGACTGTTGGCAAATTCCAGATTGCATTTGCAACGGGGTGGGGCAACATGTGGAAATGTCTTTTGTAATAGATCGAGATGATTGTAGTAGGACTTCAGTTTCAACAGTGAGCTGATTTCTTAAGTACTGACCATCTGACAGAAATTTTGGAAACAAAATGAAACCTAAGTGTGCAACTTCATATCCTACTGGGTTTATTTTCCTTTATAGTTCAAATATTTTCTGCTAATTTAATTAAATATTAGACATTTTAAGGTCATAAAAATTAAGACCAATGTTTAAGTCCATTTTCCATTTTAGTGTAGTCTCTTATTTTGTTTGTGGTCTGAGCCGTGATGCTTTAGCGTCTTCTTTTTGATGAGTTCTGCCGCTCTTTATTGGTTGAAAAATTACATTTGACAAGAAAAGTGAAACAGAGGAGTCTCAAGCAGCTCAGTTTGATCAAAACAAAAGACTTTAAAGGATATTATTTCCAAATTCATTAGTTTAATGCATTTAAGACATTTTTGCCACATGAAACTTGGATAAATGACCATATTATGCCTCACAACTTTCACACACTACGTTATAGAGGAGATAGCAGCTGCTAATGTGGTTTTAACATCTATGTCACTGTAAGCAGCAAGTATTAGAGAGACACAGGACTGTGACCATTTATAGCTTTATTGCACGCTTTCATACAGTACAGAGCACATCAAAACATGATTTCAGACCAGCGTTCCTCTAGAATACTATCAAAGGTAAAACATCTATTACAAATAAAGCGGCGTGGGTTTGCTGTCGGTATTCTTGGTCACATTGCCAAGGCTGCGGTCCTGAAGACACCTTAACCTTTTTCTCCTACAGAGACCTTCAGTAATCCATGCTGTAAATAGTTTAGTACAAGGAATTAACTCATGAAATCTCATTCCAGACTTACACGGCTGCAGGTCTGAAAAGAGATTCGAGGGAAGACTGCACCGTTAAACCGACACGTGTGACGGCGAGGACGACCGCGGCTGTTGGCTGGAGATAGACGAGGCGAAACCGGACAATTCCGTGTAAATAAACTATATACAACCGGCTGGATTGCCTTTAAAAAAAAACATGGAGCACAAAACATCCCATATCTACTTCTTTATCCTTTTATACATTATCACCAAAGTTACTGGAAGGAATGAAAAATGATTCTTTTACCATCAGTGGAGCTCTATGTGGTATTTAAGGAGGTAAAATAATAAAAAATACTATGATTACACAGCAAAACATCACATAATAATTCACTCAAAGACTTTCAGCATTTAGAAAATATACACTAAAAAAAACCCACTGAATAAATACGTTGGTTCAAATCCCTGCCTTTAAATAAAACCAAAAATTCAATAAGAGCTTAGTAAACTTTAACAATTCACAAATTCTTTGGAAAAAAAACACCAGATTCAATAACAAAAGTAAATGGAGTGATGTATTTCTGTTCCAAAATATGTAAAACGTTTAAATGTTTTCTCTCGGTGACCCGACACTGGGGTGAAAAAAGAAAATTTGGAGTCATAAAAATACCTGCAGTTGTTGAACTTTAGATTCATCTTTGGAGTATTACCCTCATGCCCAGGAATATATTTGTAAACTAAAACAAAGTTAAGGTGGTAGGCATGTTTTCAGCCTCCTAGATAAGTTTAAACATGATTTTTTTTTAATTCTTAGTAGGATTCTTGCACCAAAATGAAAAATTCCCAGCTTGCATCTCTCTAGTATTCATAATCCCCCAGATGTTCCACAAACTAAGCTCTACTTTGAGAGTTGTAGGAATCAGAGCATCTCGACTGTCAAACGACAGTCCCAACAGGCTTTAAATAGGGATTCGAATCAATCTTAAGGTCATAGTACCTACTAGGATCTGATCAATGTGGTGCAAGTTCTTTTTTTTTTTTTTTCTGGGTGGGGTCTGGATGCGTTGAGAAAAGGCGGACAGTCCGGAGAATCTCTGCTCAGGCGAGGCAGAAGTCAATGTGAGCCAGGAGCTCGCGGTGGCGACTGGTGGGGTACGGCGCCCGACACTTTGGACACTCCAGGAAGCTCTCGTCCAGCAGGTTGATGACCTTGGACGGTGAGGGGGGGCTGCGAGGGTTGTCCACTCTGAGACGCTCAAACTCCAGGCTGTTGTAGGAGCTGGGCTCTGAAAACCTGGCGTTTGGCTGCTTCTGAAATGAGACAAAAGGATGCGGAAAATGCTACGATGAAGAGTAAATGTTGCCTTTCAACTAAACCTTTGGCCCCCACCACACTCAAAAATGTACCAAATTTTACACAGACATAGCACTCAGTGAAAATACATTTTTGAAATTGTGGGTGACCAAAAATTACGACATCCCAGCTGGAGAAACAGTAAAAAAAAAAAAAAAAAAAAAAAAAAAAAATGAATGGGTCCAAATCTCTTATGGGGCTCAAAAAATATTTAAAAATCCACGAACGCAACCAAAACACGTGTCGGTGATATCAAGGAGTGATTAAAATGATTATGGGATGGCCACAGGACCGACGGCTTATGAAAATTTGATGCATGAATCCCTGGCTTATGCTGAACGAAACGATATACAAGATGACATGAACGTATTAAAAATGTGGGCGTGGTTCACCCAAAAAACTCTGTTGCCAAGGAAACCAAAACATTTACTTTGGCCAATTCTTTTAAAAATGACGTAGACCCGTTCGTCAGCCCCACACGACCAAAAAATAAAATGGTTGCTATGGAGATAAAACCAACAGAAAAGCCGCCATTTTGAAAAAAAGTACTTTTTTTTTAAATGAACGTGTTGCGTGCAGCTCTGACTAGGGTGGTAGGGGCAAAAAGGGGGCGGAGCGTGGTCAGGTTGAACCTACAGGCCATAGATCACAGCTCACAGCACTCATTTACAATTTTGCTTTAATTTTTTTATTTTTATTTGAATCATATCCAGTTTTTTGAATGTTTTGTTAATAACATTGAATTCTTGTATCTGTTTAACTCCTGGTGCATGAAACACTTGTGTTGCTTTGTTTTCATTTAGAGACATTTGACTTTTTGAGAAGCCGACGCTCACTTTTTCGAAAGCAACGCTTCCGGAGTTGCGACACTTACAGCAGATTCCAACATGGCGATCTGATTTCGAGCTCGCCGAAGCTCCTTCAGCACCTTCTGCAGCTGCTGCTGCATGCTCTGACGGTCCAGCTTCTCACTCTCAAAGTCCTTGGTGGAGACCTGGATCTGATGGAAAAGCATCAGAGCAAAACAGCCTTCCTGTTAGTTTAAAAAAAATTGTTTCCTTTTTTTTTTTTTTAAATAGAGTCGTGTGTTAAGTTTAAAGACAACTGATGCAAAAACTGTTTACGTTTTTGACAAATAAATCCAAGATTGGATTCAGCAAAGTCCTGACTCAACCCCCTCTGGACCCCAGCAGCTTTAGAAAGCCCTCAACATGTCAATCACCTGCTGTTCCAGGGCTGCAATTCTCCTCTGCTCTTCGTTTTGGTGTAACAGAGACTTCTGCAGCACATTGAGCTTGAGGCAAAAAAGACAAGAAAGCTTATTTGTGTGCTTTACGCTGGTAGGATTTAGTTGTTTTGGCGTTTTTGTGTTTGCTTTGTGCGGGATGGGGTTTACCTGAAGCAGGAGCTCCGCAGATCTCCTCCTTTCTTCCTCCAATCTGACGTTCAAACTGTCGAGCTCGGCTTTCATTCTGTCAGCCCGCTCAGACGACACCTTTCTTTCATCGTGCACAGCATGTCTGCGTGTTTGTGAAACCCACACAAGTACTGTCAGCTTTACCTATTTATAAGCCTTGAATAGTAATGCGCCGTTTCAGAGAATAAATAGGCGTCAGCTTCAATTTTCGACTTGGTCGTTTCTCATCACAGCTTCGGTTTGATTTATGATCTGTTGATCTTGCAGTCGTCTCTGTTTCCCGTCAAGCAGACTACCTGTTGCCGGCCCGCTCCGCCTGCAGCTGCATCCTGGCCTCCTGCAGCTCCCTGCTCTTCTCCTCACACCTCCTCTGAGAGGCCGACCACTCGCCGCACTTGTCCTCGTACTTCCTCTGCAGCACCAGCGCCTCCTCCTCCGCTCTGGCGGCCTGCTCCCTTTGACGCTGCAGCTCAGCCTCGGCTTTCAAGGTCTGCAGGAGGAAAAGAAAAAAACAAAAGAAGGTGGAGAAAAGGAAAGCAGTTCTTCAATCAAACCCTGCAGATCGATTATAAAGATGTCGGAATCCAGCGGATGTTTTGGCTGCATACTGATTTAGTGAGGAAGCAGTCTGCCCAACAGAAAGGAGCCGGAGACGTGTAGGATACTAAAGTATAAGCACAAAAAGGGGAATCCTGAACGATGACTCGATCACCTTTTCCTTTTGAGCGCTCAGCTCCAGCTGGACTCTGATGGTCTCCTCCCTCTGCCTCTGCAGGTTTTTCTGCAGCTCTGAGAGCTTCTGCTCATAGAAGCTTTTCAGGTCAGATTCCTTCTCAGAACCTGAGGGAGCAATAAAAGCTACGATCAAACATGTCCAAGCGTTTTTACACATTGCATTTCTATCCATTAGCATTCCAATCTCTGAATTCAGCGCCACGCTTATTTATTTATTTATTTTTGTGGCGTGAGGATGGAAGGCGTTTACCCTCAGAGCCGCTCTCTGCCTTGTTTTGCTTGGCCTGAGCCAGCTGCTGCTCCAACTCCACAGAGCGAGCGACGAGGGACTGGACGAAGGCCTCCCGCTGCTGGTCGTAGCACAGCCACTGCTGGTTCTTCTCAAGAGCCTGGGGGGTGAACGCACAAATCCTCACACCGACGCACAACATTCCTTCGGGAATTCTGCACAACTTTACACTTTTCTCTCCTTTTTCAAGGTTTTTCTTCTATTTTTTTGTAGGTTTGTTGCACAAAAAGCCAAAATCCAGCAAAGCAGGAAGCATCTAAATGCCTCATCTGACGGTTCTGAACATTATGGTGACATCAGTTTGCCATTTTTCCCTCTGGGTGTCCGAATCCACAATTCCAGAATGTAGTGAACTTGGAAATTTCCCAGAAGTCTCTGCACAAAACGAGCGTACGGTACTTCAATGGTGACTAGATTGGTGAATATGGACCACAATGCATTGCATTTGAACGATTTGTGATTTGAAAAATTATTTATATTTATTTTTCATTATCAAAACACAGTGGATTCATAAAAAGTCTTTGTAAAAACATGTTAAACCATATTGGCTGTAAAAAAAAAGAAAGAAAGAAAAAAAGTAGTGAGCATGGGCCCAAAAATCCAGAAATGTGGACACAGGGCAGGTTATATTATAACGGCTGAAATCTTTCCTCAAGACCACACCAGTGCAGAACATCTGATCTATATAATTAATATCTTATATTAATGTTTCACTAAATGTTTTTATTTGTAGAATTCCTGATTATCTGATCCCCTGTAAAGGTAAAGTAGGATTCTTGCGACTGCTTTAGCTCTCAGCTCATATTTATTGAACTGAGAGACACTGTTGATCTTCAATAGGGTAAAAATGTTTAATTCTTTAAATAAATTTAAGATTATTTTCGTTTATTAAAACTTATACGATCTGGGCTTTAAACTATCTGACAACTGGGTCTGCAGCGCTTATATTTTTCATTATTTATCAGAGTTGAGGTCTTTTTATTTCCCTCCTTCCATTAAAAAAAACCTTCTTTTGCCTAAATGCCCCCCCCCCGCGCTTTATAACCCAGTTCCTATCCAGCTGCAATGGTAAAAAGAGAAATGCGAAGGATTGGAGCACCAACGCATGCAGAAGAGAAAGGGTCATCAAATCTGGAGGCTGGACTCACGTCTTTCAGTTGATCTTGGACCAGGGCCAGGTCTGCAGGGGGGGCTTGTCCACTCTGAGCAAAGAAAAGAAGAAAAACAGCCACGTTTTCTCACAGAAATATTCTGCAGATGTGCTACGATTTCTTTTCTTTGCATCGTTTGCATGCAAGATGTCTATAAAAAACGGATGCAAAGACTTCAGGTGTAGAAATCAAACGCAGGCTTTTTATTTAAATTCTTAAAGCTAATGTTTTATAATGCAAGGAAAACACACTGGTGCAAGTGAAGTATCTGTGCACGACTTTTTACTACCTGCACGTTAAGGGGCGCCGACCCCCAAGCGACTTTTACCAAGTCAGTGGCTCAGGTGGTTGAACAGGTCAGCGAAGGATAGTTGGTTCAATCCCTGCTCCCCCCAGGCAACTTGTCCTTGGGCAAGACACTGCCCCCTCCACTGTGTGAATGCGTATGAATGGCAGCCACGCCTCTGTCAGTCTGCCCCAGAGCTACATCAGTGGTTTATCATCACCAAGCATGAACGAGGAGTGAATGAATAATGGACAAGCATTGTAAGCGCTCTGCCTTTTATTATTATTATTTGCTCATCTCGCCGTTGGGTTCACCGCGTGCACGCCAGATCCCATCCAGGCTCCCGTGCAGCCTTGAGACCCTGGCGGTGAGCGCCCGAGGGCCGCACATCAGCGAGGTCGCATAACAGCAGCCAGGCGCTTCGCGTTACTCCAAGATGAAGTCTAACAGAACTAAAAGGGATTCCTAAAAATATTCACATAAATGAGGAATTTTTGATCAGACCAAATGCGCTCAAACTGCTTTCCTGCTTGTGGAGGTCAGGCCTGTCCCGTCTCAGAGCGGCAGAACCTGCTCCTGTTGTTTAAAGGCTCAAACCCATCAGCATGTCTCTGAGAAGCGGCATCGAAACACTGCAGCCGGAGCCGATGGTGAAAAATTCGGAGTTCAGTCCTAAGTCCTTCCAGAAAGCTTGCAGGTGAAGGACGTCTGCAGTCCCATTTGATCCAAACACTCAGAATAAAGCCTTACTTCCTGTTCCAAGAGTTTCTAAAAGTAGAATGGGAGCCAGATCCTCCTTTTGTGGAACTACGTCCCATTTTGGGCTAGATCATCTCCACCACCATCGTGGTTTGGATCAACCTCAACTTCTTGATCAGTCTTGTTGTTACGGAGAAGTTTCTGTCTTTTTTCTCTCTGCACTTCTACCTGCCAAGAGTGAAGACTGCTGATTCGGTCATTTCCTGTTTATTTAATAAAGATTTGACCTCTTAAATCTGGAAAATATTTTCAATTATTCTGTACTCATTGTAAATATTTATTTGTATGTAAGCTGTATGTGTGCAGCTCAGAAGTATCAGTTCCATGAGAAAACACTGCCCCCTGGTGGATGTTGGAGCAAACAATCTTTGCAAGCATAAAAAAATATTTATGATCCATTCAAAAAAAGCAACATCCACTAAGCTTCTGGTTCATTTTAAAGCTGCTACACAAAATATTGATTGAATCAAAATGGGGTTACACAATGATAAATAAAACAAGCTGCAAATCTATTCATCTTTCCTGACCTCAGAGGCACAATTAGACCATTATCAGACAAAACCATGTGGAAAACGTATGACTTCATCATACTCAGGTGAGGCATAAATAGGCACTTCCTGTGTGTAGTTTTAATGATGCAAAAACAGCATTTTTTAAATCAGCTGCAGGTGTCGGACTACTCTCATTTTTAACATTGGAACTTTTCCATCCTAAACAGTTCAGAAACGTGGCTTCTGCATCACGTCTTAGCATGAACTGATGGTCATTTTATTAAAACAAACAAAAAACTGATTTAGTGTCTTAAATATTTAGAATACAGTAAATAAATTCAATGTTGGAGTGACATCATCATGAAATAACTCCTCAAAAAGGTTTCAGGAGCCTTTATTTTTTTTTTTCATAGGAGTGTCAGACTCCAGACCTCGGAGGCGGCATCCCGCTGGTTTTCCAGAAACCCTGCCTTATCTGCTGCTGATTACCTGGATCAGGTGTGTTTAGCCAATAAGGAGCTTCAACAGCAGGTTAGTTAGTTGGAAATCGTGTGGGACACTGACCCAGGAGACCTGGAGTAGTTTGACACCTATGGTCTGTCAGCATCAACAGAAAATAGGCGGAAGGAATTCGCAAGGAGAGGACTGAGGTTGCAGTCAGAGCATCCAGAGGGAACCACGTAGACTGGTGCTAGTCGGGAGCTACAAACACTGCGTTTAGCCACTCCTGGACCAATGTCAGGAGCATCTCATGTTGGTCTAAGGAGAAAAGGAACTGCTTAATGTTCCCAAGGATTCCTTTGAGATGAAAACACATTTTATTTGGAAGTCCTAAGGTCTGCAGGAAAACTGGACAGGCACAGAGTCCAGGCTCCTTGAAGTTCAGTTTCCAGTCATTGTGTGGTTGTTTTTACAACCACACAATGTCTACATTCAGTTCACTGATCTGCTTCCTGCCAACACGCAGCATGAAGATGCAGAGTTTATCTTCCAGCACAACTAAAAGCTCCGTCAGTGACCGTGTGACCCTGCCTGACCCCTGAACTGAACCCCACAAATAAAAGGCCTGTAGTCAAGAGGAACATGGAGAGACGGAGCCAAGAATGCAGATGACCTGAAGGTCAAAGCCACCTGGGCCTCCATCCATCCTACGCAGATTTAGGATGAAATGAGTTATTAGATGAGCTGAGCACAATCCTGATTCATTTTGTTTTTACTTCATATTATCTGACAGTTCCTTTTTTTGTAAATATCAACCTTAACTGTAAATTGGCTGCTTTGAGTAATTGGAAAACAGCTTTTTAATACTTTTTTACTCGTATTATAAGTAACACTACTCTTAAGTAAAATTGTGGCTGTTCTCCCCACCTGAGATGGAACCATTGACTGTATATGAGAACTGGACTGAGTGACCCTCCTGCTGGCGCTCCAAACAGGAAAAAGCCAAAATTCCATAGACGTCTATGGAGAAATAAACAGCTATTACTATATTGTTTTTTCAGAATAACTTTTCTTGCTCTGATCCTTTCATTTTTTTTAAACACAATCTTGCTGATCCTGATTTTATATTTTTTCTTTTCATAGAAAGAGGACACTTGAACGCATGTTGCATAGGTCGGTGTGAACCTAGCTTGATCGACATCGTTATTGCGAAAACATGTCCATTAAATTGACTCCGTTATTGTCTATGGGTGACGTCACAGTCGCTCAGTCCAGTTCTAAGTTACAGTCAATGGCTTATATTAGAGCGACCCGTTAAGGAGAACCTACCGCCGGCGTTTCCAGGGTCTGGCATCGAGCGGAAACCGTGGCGAGCTTGTTTTTCAGATTCTCCGTCTCCTGAGACAAACTCTGCAACAAGCCGTCTCTCAGCTCCGCCTCTTTCCTCCGCTGCTCCAACTGGGCCTGCAGTGATGCGACCACCTTAAAAAAAAAAAAGAAAAAAAGGCAGGAACTTAGACTCTGCAGTGACAAGCTAAATTTGTTTTCCATTCAATTATCCTCCTCACAGAACTGACATTACACGGCTGGCATTTCCCACTTAGCATTTGCGTTGATTAAACTTTAGGAAAAGGAGGGGATGATTAATGTCGAGTGCCGATATTCTTACACCCGCTTGGACAATGCAGCCTGTTGCGGCTTTAACTAAAATGAGCAGCAACAACAGCAGAGGGATTAAACGAGCATCAGCAACTGTCACAACTGTGACCGCAGATTTTTTTATTTTTACAGGAAACACACACAAAAAAAAAATAGTCAGGAATTCCTGCAGCCGCTGCACACAAACAGGTTAGAAATGTCAGGCGAGCAGCACATGACGCCAGGTGTTGGGATGCAGTTTCAGTTGTCTGAGCTTCACTTTGCTGAGCTGCTGTCAGGACGGGATGAAAGCAATTTCTCACCAAATGTTTGTGGCAGCTCATTGCAATTCCAGTAGGACTTCCCCCCACCCCACCCCCCCTTAACTCTGACAGTTGTCTGCTGCCAGCAAAACACATGCCGTTAAAACTCAAAATAGGACTTTTTACAAGTTGCAAAAGTGCTCTGAAAGCGGTTCTGTTCTCAGGAAAGCAGCACCTTAGCACGCCCCACTTTTTGTACTTTTATTTTCATATTTACAGGTGCATTCTGGGTCGATAATTCTGCGTAAAAATGACTTATGAAGATCCTCTTTTGATCTATTTTGAAAGCCTTCCTAGTGGTCTTGTAATTATGATTATGCCATATTTTAGCCTAAATCAAAAATCTGCATCCTTTTCTAGGACATAATGTGAGTTATGGCATTGAGCCACCCCGCCCCCACTTCCAGTTGCCTACCTGTTTACTCGCTCTTCCGCTAGAAATACTCAGAAATGCCATTCTGAGCTTGATTTTTCTTTATAAATGTCCTCCATCATCAGAAAAAACGCCACAAGAGCATGTTAAAGAACACCCAAATTAAATCATTCTGCAAACCTCTCCTCCTTTCGCCGACAGCTGCTGCCTGAGACTCTCCAGCTCCTGCTCTTTGCCCAGCAACTGCTGATTGTTCCGCTCTCTCAGCGTCTCAAGCGAAAGAATCCTCTAAGAGAGAAAACAAACACGTTAGGAAAGCAGACAGAGCTGAGAGGAAGTGCAATTCCTAAATGTCAGGGAGCATCTCCTTTACCTCCAGCAGCTTGCTTTTGTCCGAGTCCGGTGGCCTGACGTGCCGCTTGGCCAGTTCATCAATCTTTTTCCTCAGGTGGGCATTTTCTTTCCTGACTTTCTCCAGCTCTGCGTCGACCTTGGAGGCAGAACTGCTGGATTTGAAGCCCAGCTTGGAAGCGATGGTTTCTTTTGCACCTTTAGACGCCATGATTTTCTTTGTTGGTGCTTAAGATTGGAGTGATCTGGAGAAACAGTTTTTCCAATAAAACACCCTCCAAATTCAAACATTCATGCAATTTAAATACAAAAGGTTAATTAAAAAAGTTTTATTTATTCATTTTTTTAAGTAAATGGTTTTGTTTCCTGTCAAAAATAAGCCACAAAAAATAATTGTATTCATACAAACAAAAATATAAAGCATTTTATGCACTCCAGAGGTTTAATTTTTAAGAAAAATCTATTTTGAATAAAACTTTACTTAAAATATGACTTGACAGGACACAGGAAGCGTCACGCCACCTGTTTGTTTTCATCAAATAAAACACATTTTGTACATTTGGGCGCCATTATCAAAATTAGGACACTAAATGAAGCTTATTCCCACAGAAAAACACATACTGACCAACACTTACCAAGAAATAACGCTTAAATGTGAAATTTTCCCAGCCTGCTTCTGGCGAGGCCGTTTTGTTCCACCAACACTTTTAGTTCCTGAAGTTTGAATCGGAGCGCGGTGACGTCACGTCCGTGATGCAGGGTGGGGTACGCCTGGTTATCACTCCGGACGGGCGCAGAATGTTGGGCGGTACGCCGTAGACAAACTATTATTTGTCATATTTTATAAGTAATAAAGATTAAATAAAAACTTGTAGTATTTTTATCATAAAATTATTTTTGTTTGAATCATAAAATGACAACCGCCTGATGGGTTTGTTTGTTTCATAGCCCAAAGTTTTCTGCCGCGAGCGGTGTTTCGAAAACAAGCATTTTCTTCGCGCATTTCAATATTCACCAAAACCGGTTCATCCTGTATCAGAGAAGCAATCTACACCGTGTTGAGGAAAACACTGCAAAAACAAGAAAAATGGAAGAAATGACAAAATTTTTACTATTAATAATGACTTGAATTACTTGTATAAACCTGATAAAACAAAGTTGGTTCTCCATTAGATTAACAGAAGTGGGCACAAAAATAAATGTCAACTTTGTGTGTCACTTTTTATAAATAACTATATCATGGGAAAGACAATATTGCAGTTTTATGTTTTTGTGGTATGGCAACGTTTCGTTTAAGACAATTCTGAGGCCTCGGGTCACAGTTCTTGTCCAAGGCTGCAGCGAGCAGCACTAACATTTTGTTCAATATCTGTTCTTACCCGTTTTTCCATCACTGAAACATTCCCATAAGAGAAATATTAATAACAACACTCGTAAAAATCTCAAAGAAACTGGTTTGTTGTGATAACTGTGACCTTGGTGACCCAAAGAATGGACCCATGAAGCTATGAACCTGCAAGGCTGGCTTCATTTAAAAGCTGATGTTTATATGTGAGAGAAGACATTTTAAATTTATTACAATATGTTGAGAAATGGTAAACCCAGAGGGAAAAAACAAACAACACTGACAATAGCACTGGAAAGTACAGATTAAAGCATCATTTATTATAATGTTGTATTGTCTACCCTAGATACAATATTGTAGACTGTCATTGTCTATAATAAATGAACTTGAGTGTTTTGAAAGGCACACATAAACAAAATGCCTTATTATTATGCTAATCTCAAAAGTCTGGTTTAGCTTTCTAGCTCCACGTTTTAGGCCCGCTTGGTTGTTGGAGCCATTTATAGTAAAGTATGGCATAGTATGGCTCATAATTGCCTAGTACAGTTAAGTGTACCATAGCAATTCTTTGATATAGATGTTTGTTATGATGTAGCTGGGCACAGTATTTTACTGGCAATAGTATAGTGTGACAATACTACAGTTTTCTGTGCCATGATACAGTCCATAGTCTTAGATAGTAGAGTGTAATAGCATTGTAGTGTATTATAGAACAACCTAGTTGCAATAAGTTGCAATAGGGCTGACGTTTCATATGGTGGTGTGCTCCTGCCCTGGTGGAGGAGTTTAAGTAACTTGGCGTCTTGAGGAAAGATAGGGCGTGAGATGGACAGGCGGTTTGTTGCGGCATCCGCTGTTGTGCGGTCGCTGTACCGGTCTGTCGTGGTGAAGAGAAAGCTGAGAAAGAAAGCGAAGCTCTCATTTTACCGCTCGATCTTCCTTCCAGTACTCACCTATGAGGGAAAGAACGAGGTCCCGAGCACAAGCAGACAAATTCCCCCGTGGGGTGGCTGGGCGCTCCCTTAGAGATAGGGCGAGAAGCTCAGTCATCCGTAGAGAGCATCTCCACATCGAGAGGAACAAGTTGAGGTGACTCCGGCATCTGGTCCAGATGCCTTCTGGACACCTCCCATGTTCCTGGCATGTCCCACTAGGCAGAGGCCCCGGGAAAGACCCAGGACATGATGGAGAGACACCTCAGGGTTCCCCCAGAAGTGTCTCTCCATCGTGTCCTGCAGAGACGCCTCAGGGTTACCCCAGAGGAGCTGGAGTAGGTGGCTGGAGAGAGGGAAGTCTGGGAGTCCCTGCTTAGACTACTCCCCCTGCGACCCAGTCCTGGATGAGTGGAAAAAAGACGGATGACTGGAAGTTTCATAAATGCTTCAGTGCAGCATGTTTGGAGCTGCACAGCAGCACAGTGGCCAGCATCAGGACGTGAAGTTTGAATGGGTTTTCTCCTGGCACTCCAGCAATCTCCCACAGCCCAAAAACCTGCTTCAGAAGTTGATTGGTAAATTGCCCCTAGGTTTGCATTTAAGTGTGTGACCCTGAAACAGACTGGTGACCTGATTGGAGTGAATCCTGCCTTTGCCCAACTGTAGCAGGTTTTGCTCCAGTGACCCCATGACCCCAAAAGAGATTGAGTGGCAGCGTTTATGCCGAAACTGCATGAAATGGACCAAATATATATCTTTGTTGTCATTGACTGAATGTTTATCTGTTTGCTTTGCTGTAATGACCCAAATGTTTCAACATTTTATCAAATAATGTTCTAACTTATTTAAAAAACTGTAAATTTTGTTTTTTCTTCTCCATAATCCCCAAAAGACGACCATGTCGGTAACAAGAGTTCTTTGTAGGTTTGTGAACATTAGTGGATCGTCCTGAAATACATTTTGTTATTCTGCATTTCTGGAAAGTTTAGTGTGCAACAGCTTTCAGGAAATTTGTGAAGATGACAAAGAATTATGACGCGTCCTCATCATTTTGGTGCAACAGAGCTCTAGTCAGATCTGACGTGCAGCAACTGAACACCGCATCCCTTCAAGGTTTATTCAGCAGACTAATTGAAGTCTGCAGGGAGACAACAGCATGACAAGAAACAAGCCTCCAAATGAGGCGAGCGGGCAAAATCTGTGGAAGGCGTATAATTTATCTGGACAGAACGGTGCAAAAAACATCACCTCCTTTTTACCATCTGTCTCTTTGTGGAGTCTCAGGGTTGTCAGACTCTCGGTCTGCCACTGGGTGTCCTCATCAGGGCCAGGAAATGGAATAGCACATAGATCAACCGCCTAGTGATCCAGCTCTGCTATTCTGCAGACCTCCTCCTGCCTTGCACCATTGACTGGCCTTGCTCCCATAGCCTGCAGATGGGTCAACGACCTGTGAGGGACGTGGCATGCACCCACACTGTACTGTGATGCCCACAGACAGTTCAGCAGGGAACTTTTAGAGCCCCAGCGTCTAACCGCAAAGCATCATCCTCATTAGACAAGGTTAGATTAAAGCTGGAGCGTGCAGTGATGTAAATATGTCGCTTGTTTGCATCCTGAAGAAATGTTTGACTTCAGTAGTGAAACCTTTGGGTCAAGGAGGATGAAAAACAGCTATAAAAGTGAACTTTTTAATGAATTAAAAAAATTACATTACAGGTATGGTTTTAATTAAAAACACTGTAATGAAAATAAGGTTTTTGATGTTTTTCACATGTTCTTGTAGCATTTTTCTCACGATGGAGGACATATATTAGGAAAATTCAGCTAAAAATATTATTTCTGAGGTTTTTTTTACTACAAATCATTGTGAATCTGGAGCGAATGAAAAGAAATGTGTGAAAAAGCGTGTAGTTGTGACATAGAAGCTACTACGGCAAGCCACAAGCTCCCTGCCCCGCTCCATTCCGATGCATTCGCATTTTCTTCGTCTGCGCTGGAATGTAGCTCAAAACCATCCGGCTGGATAGCTCCAATATTGCTTTTGTTGCACCGGTTGTGTTAGGCTGGAGGTGTGAGGGGCTGTAAGCTAGCGGGAAAGCGTGTAATGGGTGATGGGTGACGGGAAGTGGGGGCGGTCCCATCCACAACTCAGACAAATTTTCAATGAATTACTGCCGCTCTGCAGAAACTATGTCCTAAAGGCGACCACAAAATACATCATATATATTAATGTAAGCATTACACATTATGAAATTTAAACTATTTAAAAATCAAAGTTATGGTGTTGGCATCACTAACAAGATACCTTTACATTTGAAAAATCAGCTGCACACATGAGGGAAATAATTTTTATTTTAGCAGAAATAAACCTCTGATTCTAAAACAAACCTTGCAGCTGATGTTCTTTTCCAAACAGGTCAGCAAAAGCTCAGATCTGAACCCAAAACCTCATCGTTTGAGTGACCTGCTGATATTGGTTCACAGATGACCTCCAAGTCTGACTGGTCAGTGATATTTGTTCACGAAAAACAAGAAAGGTTCCCAAATGAAATGCTCTTTAACCTTTTTGGTGTTTCTAACAAGTTCTTGTAGTGTTTTTCCCCCAAATATTAAGAAAATTGGGCTTAAAATTCAATATCTGTATTGCTTTATTCAGATTGTTGTAAAACAGGAGCAGATGAAAAAAACAAGGCAGTTTAAAATAAAGCTTATTTAAGACAAAGAAAATACGCCGGGCGGGTCACAAGCTGCTCTGAGCTCTGAGCTCTCAGCAACAGGGAGATGCAAGGGGGGTGGGGTTGGTCTTCGTCAACTGTCCCACCCTCAGTTCAGGGGTAAATCTTTGATGAACGACTGCTGCTCTGCAGAAACTATGTCCTAGAAAATGGCACAGATGTTTTGATTCTGGTAAAATGGGGGCTATTTTTAATCACCATGTATACCGGGTGTGACAGAAGGAGTCTTTTTAATGTTTAAATATCGAACATTCCTCATTATAATCCTCCATTAGCTGTGTTAACAATACTGTGAAAGGCTGAAAAACTCAGAATGTACTCAGAGAAACTCTGAAAGCCATCTGCCAGTCAACAGTTTGCCTCCTCCCCAGGCTAAAAGGAAAAAAAGTGTGATTGATTTATCTGGGGCAAAACTTTACTGAAGCGTTGTGATTTTCCGTCTTCATCATCGAACATTCTCAACATCGCCGTGTTTGTTTGCTTTCAAACTGTTGAAAATGTTGCTCACAGCTTGTGAGACACCAGCTTGTTCGACAAAAATTAGAAAATCAAGGACAGAAAGAAAAGATAATAAACGGGGATTCTGAGCAGATGCTGGTAATTGTAAGTTAGCCTCAGATACACTTCTGGGAGAGGATTAACATCTTCCCACAACATGTGCTTATTATGACTCTTTCTTCATGTTTCATTCTGTATTTTGTGTAGTTTGAAGAGAAATTAAAATGCACTTTCATGTCTTCATTTAGAAAGAAAAAACTGGACGGCAGCTATTTTACTACAGAGAGAACTAAAAATATGTTTTTACAAACTAGAAAAACCATAAAATGTACATAATAAACACAATTTTGGATCTAGACAGACTAGAGCTTTACATTTTTGACTTTTACCTTAAGGCCATGTGCTTTTTGCGCACATTGCATGAATGAAAATTGGTCATACGTGAAAAAGTGAGAAAAGTGTAGGTACAATTTTCACAGGTGTCAATTTATGAACCACATTAAAACCACAGAAGTATGAACAAACCACGCAAAGAACATGTAAATCAACATAGAACATGAACTGTGCATGATTATTGCACTGTTTATTTGTAATTTAAACATGCCATGTGCGCCGTAGATGCCATATAAAGGTTAGACATCGGTGGTACATGTAACTGTTAGAACGTGGAAAGCCACAATTTTGCATTTGCATCTCAAAATTGCGTAATATTTACTCAATAAATGCGCATACACTACGTAAAATACACTTTTACTGCGTATTTCTCAACCAACCAAAAATTATGAACAGCTCAAAACCAAATTCACATAAAGACCCGTCAGCCGAAACCCTCGATGGACATCAACGTTTATTAATTCATCAGAATGGAGCGGAGCAGGGAGCGACTCACCTGGCATATATAGTACAATCTTTTTTAAACAGCATTTTTTTTTCATCTGCTCCCGATTCACTATGATTTATATAAAGAAATATTTAGAAATGGATTTTTTAAATTTTTTTTATTTTATATGTTCTCCATCTTTAGGCAAATGGCGCAACAACATGTTTCAAGACACCAGAAACAAAATTCTTCGCTCTTTAAAGTTAGCTGTAACACAGTGGCGGAGCTAGAACATTTAACATGGGGCGGGGGCAGAAGACTTTGGAAGGGTGGCAAATGAGAACAGCAGAGTGGACGGCCATTACAAATTAAAGGATCAAAAAAGTGTATTTCAAACAGTTTTATTACTGATGAGTTCTTTTAATAAGTTTTCCAAAATGGGAATTTCCTCTTGCCCTAGCATGGAAACAGCGCAGCTTTTGGCCAAGGCCAGGGTGCCCATAGCCCAGATGGGTCGACATGGACTACATACTATATGCACTATAGACACACTATACAGGGGCATAGGAAAAAAATTTCATTTAAAAATATTTCTGTGTTAATTATGCAATGAATAAAGGTGCCTGTTTTGACAGAGTCGCAATCTTGATTATAACAGTAATATTGACTCAAAAATTGGCAACTGTAACTTCTTCTGTAAGAGGATCCTCTGTCCTCCACTCGTTACATGTATTAGTGGCTCCTGTTTGAACCGGTCATCTATATAACAGACACCTGTCCACAACTTCAAACAGTCACACTCCAAACTCCACTATGGCCACGACCAAAGAGCTGTCTAAGGACACCAGAAACAAAATTGTTGACCTGCATCCGGCTGGGAAAACTGAATATTCAATAGGTAAGCAGCTTGGTGTGAAGAAATCAACTGTGGGAGCAATTATTAGGAAATGGAAGACAGACAAGACCATTGATAATCTCCCTCCATCTGGGGCTCCTCGCAAGATTTCACCCTGTGAGGTCAAAATGTTCACAAGAACAGTGAGCAAAATTCTCAGAACCACACGGGGGACCTAGTGAATGACCTACAGAGAGTTGGTACCAAAGTAATAAAGGCATGAGCCAAAATACCAGCAACAATTTGTGAAAACTGGTAAAAACTGACAGAAAACATTTGATTACTCTCATTGCCAACAAAGGCTATATAACAAAGTATGAGTTGAACTTTTCTTGTTGACCAAATACTTATTTTCCACATTAATCTACATAGTCAAACAATGTGATTTTTTGGATTTGTTTTTCTCATTTTGTCTCTTATAGTTGAGGTATGCCTATGACGACAATTACAGGCCTCTCTCATCTCATTAAGCAAGAGAACTTGCACAATTAGTGGCTGAATAAATACTTTTCCCCCCACTGCATCTTTGTGAACATAACTGTTTTACAGCCCTGTGCAACATTACTCTATGCAATACTATCCACCTTGTTGGAATGACTTCTGTTTATTGATTTAACTGCTGCTGTGTTTTTATTTTGAAAATTTGTTGTATCTTATTCTAGGTGCACTACTTGATTTGCAAACCACTGTCATTTTTTTTCTCCCTCGGTGACAGTAAAGTCTATTCTATTGGAAGACTCAGCATGACTCAAAAAGACCTTGAGGGCTTCATTGATCCATTCAAACTTGTGAACATCTTTGATTCATTCGCTCTGACATGCAAGTCTCTGAACAGTGAGAGCTGACAGACCCACCACCATGTGAATGTGCAAACCGTTGCATTTCCACTGCTCCGCCCACTATTAAGTCGTCCAAATGAATTCAGCGTGAATGTGACATTTTTTCCCCTTTCTTAAAAAAAAGAAACAAAGAGAAAGAAATCCCTTGCATCTCTTCAATCTCTGTGTCCTTGTGAAATCACAACTCTTATATTAAACCTTTCGGGTCTAACGGTTAAATGATTGCTCTTCACTCTCCACAAAACTGGGTTACTAACCATACACACAGACAGACTGGTGTGAAAAAATAAAAAAGAGAAATAGATGTGACTCAGACTACAAGATTACAATCAAACACGGACCTAATGCCTTGGTCCCTGGGCTGCTGTGTTTCAAGGAGAAAGAAAAACTTATTTTCCAAATCCTGACAGCTTGATTAAATGTTCCATCACTTGACATTTGGAAAGGACTAGAGCTGACATTTCTGTGTTGCCACGAAACAAGCAGCCATCGCCTCTCCAATGTAATAATAATGTTGAACAGTAACACACATCGTAAAGCAAAGCATAATTAATGAGCAGCCAGAATCTGCAGAGTCCAACTCCAATAGATTCTGCAGACAGTTTCCCTTTACTGCTCCATGGTGGGCAAATTTGGCTGAGATAAAACATTTAATGGAACCATTGACTGTATAGGTGAACTGGACTGAGTGAGTGTGATGTCACACATAGAAAATGACTTACGGCTCCACTGAAATTAAGACAATTCAGTCGCCATTTTTATTTTTTTGCTATATGGCCACTGCTAGGAGCTAGATGTAATCAGAAAGCAGTGATTGGGCCGAGGCCGTCCGAGTCACCGTGTCCACAGTAACCACTCTCGCCAATCAGGAGTGAGCTTGTTGGAAGTCGACACTTGAAAGGAGACTACACAAAATCTTTTTCCAAAGTTTGACAACATACTTTTAATTGTCGCATCTGAATGGTCAGTTTGTGACTTGAAGAACTTGTAATTCAGCAAAAGATTTAAAAAAATCTTATTCTGACAAATAAAATGACTCTCAATAGAACGAGTCTGTGGGCTTTTTACCTCTTGGAGCCAGCAGACCTGTTTGGAATGCAAGGGTGAGGGGTTGCTCAATCCAGGTCTCATATACAGTAAATGGCTGGAAAAAACCCCAAAAAAGCAGTCTAAACCCCACTTTAGTCAGCTAGAGAATGTATCTGAGCAGGCACTGTTAGTTTTTGAAGCCTGGTAACAGAAATAATAAGGAGACATTATTGTGAAATTCATGTCATCTCATTAAACATGTTGCTTTACATTTAAGATAACAATCCTCAGCAGGTCAAAATCCAATCTTTTCTTCCTTGTTCTAATAATTGGTGATCTCACTAAGTGCGTCTGCTGTGCCGTTTAGCAGGAGTTGTAAAGTGACTTCTTTTTTTTAAAAGAGCTCAAAAAAAGTTTTTTTTTACCATTGTCTGAAGAAGTTCCCAAAATATTTTCTTTCTTAACCAGCCAGCAGTGGATGCAGTTTCTTTTCTCTAAACATTGCAGAAGAGCTTCATTTTTGCACGATTTAAATAGAACGACTTCTGGCTCCAGTCTTTCCATCTGTTTTTAACCTATAACCTTCTTTGTTTCAGTGTATGAAGATGACTGGATCGCACCTCTTAATTATTCATTCATTCTTTCAACTTCTAAACCCGTTTTGTCCCTTTCTGGGTCATGGGGCTGCTGGAGCCTATCCCGGGCAATCGTGGGCAAAGGCAGGGGACGTCCTGGACAGGTCGACAGTCTGTCCTAGGGCCACAACCACACACCCAAACACACAATGACATTCAAACCTCCTTCATCGTGTCTCCTCGTATCTGGATGTAAGGGGGCTGTGCAGTGAGGAGACCATCTTTCAGTTTTTCTCACAAGCAGACTCTTCTGAAGGACACCGCAGAGGTGACGCACATCAGAGAGTGAAGAGGGGAAACGCAGGGGTGCGGTGAAGGCCGTCATAGTGATGCCAAAAGGTCAAACTCCATCTTGACTTCTCTGAAACCGAAGAAATATACCTGCTGGACTTTCAGTGACACCCAACGCCCCCTTCAGCCCATCACTCTTGATAGATGGAGGGAGTCAGGTCATCCAGAGACCTGAACGTGCAGCTGCAACAAGCTGGAATAAATACCCTTAAAGCTTGTGTTTTCTTTAAAAGGAAACTGCTGTATTTAAAATCTGAACATAATCATCTTTTTAATCCATTTTAAAATTGTTTCCAGTGATCTTTGAATTCGGATTATAATATGTTATTAGCTAGAATATTAAAATCTGTCAGGAACCTTTTGATGTTCTCTAACAGTAAAGTAAATAAATGTGTTTTTAGGCTCAATGTCTTGACTAAAGTCAAAAACCTTTTCCTTATGAAAAAGTAAAACTAAATAAAAATACAGTGTCTGTGACAAAAGAAACCCCCCTCAGAATTCCAGTACTTTTCACTCTGGATTTGATCTGCTGTTGTATCTCTTTTTCTGCTTATCACCAGATCCCTTCAATTGTGGCAGGAAGTGTCCCTCAGAAAAGTGTGAAATGAATTGTCGGATGGGGGACCCAGGAAGGCCCGCCGAAGCTGTAAAACTGTACGCACAAGGCCAGGATTTATGCGCTCTACCAGTCTGTGGAGGCCTGTGATGAAAACATCCAGTAAATCTCATTTGGTGATGAAAACCTTTGCCTCAGTTCTCCGTGCCGTTTATGTTCTGACCTTGTGAAGAGCATTTTTTGGCATTACTACAATAAATTTATAGCTAATCCAGAGCCACCACGCAGAATGCAGATTAACTCGTGACTTCCTTATCTAGGAGGTTATTAATCAGTAATTGCCCTTATTTCAACTGTCAGCATTTGGTAATTTATGGAGGATTACTGAAACCCAGCTCAAAGATATTATTATTTAAGGTTTTAGCATCCTGTCTTTCAAGACTTTGGACCATTTCCTTTTTTTTAATGAAGTAAATACAGACTTTTTTTTCCCCTTGTAATATACATTTTTTGTAAAAGCTCAAACTTTGTAGACATAAATCTGTAACCTTTGTGATTCTACAGCTGAAACCTTATTGGAACTTTTTTTTTATAATTCAATAGATTTTCCCCCTTTCTTGGTTTGTTTATGTTACCATTATTCCTTTTGAGCTGGGATTGAATGAATTAATCTATGAAAATAAAAATAAAAATCCATGAAGAATAAAGCAAAGAAAGAGCAAAAATGATGTTAATTGCTCTTTTCTTTATTTAAAACTTTCCCTTTTATCAAATTTTGCACTCTCATTGAACTTTTTGTTATTCAAATTTGTAGATTTTACTTCCATTTATTTCTTTGCAGGCTGAAAAAGCTTTTGCATATCTCTAAAACAGTTTGATTAGCTTGTGTGTGTGAAAGGTGTTATGCAAATAAGACCGCCTTGCCTTAATTGAGATTGAAATTTGGACAAAAATTTATTGTGTGCCTCGATGAACAATTAAAAGTACAACAGAGAAATTTTTCGATGGGAAAAAAAGTACAGATCAACCTACCATACATTTCTTATAAATATGTTATTTTTTTCATGCGTGAATACATTGAAGTAGGGTAATGGGGTGTATGTGTGAAGGGGTGTGTTGGTTTACATTTTTTCTTTTTTGTGTATTTTGTTGTCCATTTGATTTTATTTTTAAAGTGCTTTGAGCTTCCACTGCACGAAAAAAGCTTTTTTTTTTAATAAATAAAGTTTTTTTTTTTAAATTAACGTTTGAGCCATTTAAAAAAAAAACAAAGCCGCCAGCTGCCCACAGGTACAACCAGCCCCTGCTACCCCCTTTTACCCGCCCTCACCGGCTAGGTGGCTGTTGGGTAATTTTTACCTGATATGATAAACCCAACAAAAAGTACTTGCCAATAAAAATAGATCAAAACACGACAACACAGAGTGAATTAAAGTGGTTTTCTTCTGTGTATACAAAATGGCCTGTGTACAAAATGAAAAAGAAAAACATTGGAAGTTCCGGAAAACATGCTCAAAAATTCCAGAAAAATTAGGAAAAAATTCCTAAAAAATGATAAAATGATACTGGAAACTTGGTCTTTGGTCCACCCATTCCTGTGACATGTGCCCTGGTGAAGGCACAGACTCCTTGACACGCGACATATTGAAATTCAAGTTTTGCTCAGGTGAAAATAACTTGACAATAGATTCAAGATTCAAGATTTTTATTTGTCACATCCAAAGTTATATTTAGCAAATACAACCAGTAGTGAAATGTACGCCAGGTCCGCTCCGTGGACAGTTCAAATAATTAAGGAAAACAGCACAGATGAAAATATAAATAATATACACAAGTAAAGCTATGTAAAGATGAAATAAGAAAAAATGTGTATTGTAAAATTAAATATAGAACGCAAAATAATGTGCATGAATGTAAACTGTAGGCTTAGATAATTAAGATACACGTTTAGAGTTTAATAGTGCTCTAGTGTTAAAATGGCTTTTTTTTGTATGCTTATATGTGTCCACCATTATCTGAAAAAGGGTAATAGATCATGTTCAAAACACGAGTGAAGGCTGAAGAGTTTCTGGACTATTGTCAGTTGTGAAGACAGAGTCTTTACGAATGTAATCATTAGAGTGAAACAGAGCCAGTTCATTTGAAGAGAGAGTTTGGCACGCCTGCAGTCAGAAGATTCTTCTTCCTCTATCAAGCTCCTTTTTAGTCTAAACTCTGCAGGAAATGCTGAAATGTGGACACGGGGACAGAAACGCTGGGTTTAAACGTGGTGCACCATGTCTATAATCTGAAATAAACTATTTGCTCATTTTGTTTGTTTTTTTAAAAGACTTTTGTCAATTCCTTTTATTTATACAAAGACAAAAGGTTCTGTGGTGGAAAACATTTGCAATCCTCTAACTGGCCCACCACATCAGCCCCTCTATCTATCTATCTATCTATCTATCTATCTATCTATCTATCTATCTATCTATCTATCTATCTATCTATCTATCTATCTATCTATCTATCTATCTATCTATCTATCTATCTATCTATCTATCTATCTATCTATCTATCTATCTATCTATCTATCTATCTATCTATCTATCTATCTTTAGAACCATGATGAGGGATGGTGCCAGAGGCAGAGAAACTTAGACAACTAAACTTTATCTTAATCTACAGTTCACATTTGTTCAGTATTACAGACAACCATACCAGTTTATTCCACTCTGAGAAGATGGAACACTTTGATTATTTCAAGAGGAGGGTACAGACAAGTAAAGCTGCAGGTGAACAGACCTGAGTGTAAAGTCCTGAACCCGAGGTTGCTTTAAATCATTGCAGAAAAGTCATTCTGTTTTTCCTTTTTAGTGTCTATTGTGTTGGAACACGCAGGCATGCACACATTGCATGACTGGACTCGCAATTATTGTGTCAAATATTGATTTTTGTGGAGGCGTTTTAGCTTTAAATACAGGAAAAATGCTAAATAGAGTTTATTTTCTGTAATATTTCGCTATCTTTCAAACTCAAGTGTATTTATAAAGGCACTTTTTTCTGCTACAGAACACTGCAAAGTGCTTTTACATAAAATAAAATAGTAATTATGACAAAAGCCCCCTAACTCATACACATTTCACAAAAACAAGGGAAAAATACGGTGCATACAATCCCATTAAAACATGATAGAATGTAAAAACGACTTGAAAGGTAAACTTAAAAGATTAATTTTGAGTTTTTTTCTTTGAAAACCTCCACAGTGGGACCAGCCCTCACATCCTCAGATAGACTGTTCCACAGGGCTGAAATGTTTTGCACTAATGAGTGGCTGTGCAAAACACTGAATGCATTCAAAGCACAATAAAGTGACCACTTTTTGCATAATTGCAAGTCAGAAAAAATGTGAAAGCTTTAAAGAAAATGCATTTAGGTTTCATCCAATCAAATAGGTTGTCACAATGTCGGAACACATCTGCTGGATCAGGAGCTGCTTCTTAGAATCGTTGGGCTTTCTTTAATGTTGCACACCTTTCTCCAGGTTGATCAGACCTTGATCTCCAGGTTGCGTCCAGATGGTGACCTGCCATGGGTCTTGTCTCCTGAGACACAGCCATCTTGGGGGTCTTTGCTGCTTCCTTGGATCATTTTCTTCAAACAGCAAAAGTTGCCAAGATCAAGTAAAAAAGGATCATCCAAAAATACTACAAAATGAATTCATTTGGTTCGATTTTAGTTAGAAAACGAATAAAAGTAAAAAACAAAAATGTACCCAGGTGTTTTTCATCATTTTTTGTTTCATTTTGGAACAATTCAAACAAGCCCGGTGCTTCTCAGTCTTCTCCATTAGAAAAGACTGATACACCTACAGTGCCCTCTAGTGGTTGATGCAATTTATAATCCGAAAAACACGATAAGTCTTTTAAAGTTTGCTTTTTTTATTATTCGCCTCCAGTCTGTCGGTTCAATAAGAAAAACCCAGAGCTGAAACTTGAACCAATTTACTTTTCAGACGTGCCAGTGATAAAACTGAGCATCTTTTCCTCAGACCCAGTGATCAGTGAGAAACTCCGATTTGCTTTGTCCAAACATTTTCCTCCAGCTCAGCCCTGAGCCAAACACTTTGTTCCCATTTCATTGATTTCATTGATTAGACACTTTAGTGGTCGTGAGGATGGGATATGTGGAGCTCCGCTGCAGCTCCAACGCACCAAGCACCTGCTAAATCACCACAGTTTTACTGCAGTTGTGATTCTCTCCAAGCACCTCTCCCTAAATCCTTCTTTTTTTGACTTTGGCTAATGTGTGCCACACAAAAATAAAGGTTTCTGAGAGATTCTTCCAGAAAAATCTGACAAAAGCAGCTTGATGTGCCAACATCGTCTCTGATCCCGATGAAACTCTTCATACAATGTCCAGACATTTGATTACAAAGAAAACTTCTGGCAAAGCGATTTCTCCAATTCTTTCCAGTGCCTTTCAGATTAGTTGTATGGAAAAGTGTTGTATTCTAATAAAAACAAGAAGTTTTTCCTCGTAATTTTGTGGTTTTGGTTTTCTTCCTACTTTTTCCAAAAACATTACAGAACAAAACTTTGGGAATTGTTAAATATTGACCAGTATAAACTGTTTATTTCTGGTTGTGAGTCAATCCTGACAGCGTCTCAACTCTAAGAAATCCCCCAAAAGAAAAAAAAAGAAAAATCATGAAAAAAAAAAAACAGTAAAAAAAAAATTAACACAAAAAACAGAATTAATACAAGAACAATTTTATTGAAAAAAAAAATGGAACAACATTGGGAACTTAGCGGCGAAGTCCGTGGGAAAACATTATACAAATGTCATTTTAAAATAATCATCACAAAAAATGAAAGAAAAAAAACACAACTATGAACAAAACATTAGCACATCAAACAAAAAATTAGAAAAAAGAATGTTTATTTTTTTATTGAATATCATGGAAACAAATCACATTCGATTAAAAAAATATTTGTGATCTTAGTTCAAATTGTTCATGTATAAAAAATCCCCCAAAACTACTGAGCCCCAAAATGGACATTGAAGAAAAAATTGAAGTTGTAAAAAAAAAAATAGTAACAGGTGCAAACCCATTATTTTTTTATTCTTATAACTTACTTTTTTTTTTAGAACATCCCTTTGTGTAAAAAATGTATTAAATGTAAAAAAATGAAAAAAAAAAACATAATAAACAACAAATTAGCACAAATTGTTTTTATTGAATACAATTCCATAGAATTATATTTTATATAAAAAAACATGATCCGTGTACAAATTGTTTGCCTGCTTTTCACTCTAATAAGGTTTTGAATTATAAAAAAAACTTGTAAAATGAAAAAAAAACAGTGAAAATTTGCCTGAAAAACAAAAACTTTAAACTAAAAATACTTTACTTAATAAAAAATACCATTCCATATAGCTGATTGTGTTGTAATGTAAACATAAAAAAGAACAAATGCTTAGATTTTTCAGTGACGTGCATCCTTTTGTCCTTTTTGACCAAAGTGGGAGGAGCAACGAAAAAAGCACTGCATTAGAGGCGGGGAATGATCAACCCCCCCCCCACCACAATTTTAGGATGTTTGGTTATTCAACCTTTAAAGACTTGAACCCCAAACTTCTGCATTGATCATTCGATTTGAGTATTTAAGATTATTTTGAGTCCCTGCATCCACTGACAAATTCAAACTTGAATTTCAGAATGTTAATTTGAGTTTTCTACCAACTCAAGGACGAACAAAGCAAAAACAATAAGAAGCCTGAAACCTTTTATTATTCAAAAAAAATAATTTGAATAATTTGAACTAAAATGATGCTTCAAAACAACAACAAAACATGTAAAAACTGAAAAACAAAGTCAATTTCTGCGACAGTTTTAGAAAGAAGCGACTCCATTGTTCAGCAAAGTTTTAACTCAGCAAAGCTGTTTCATCCGACAGCTGTTGTTGTCCCGGGATACCTGAGCGAGAAGAGCATTGATTTACGGAGACAAGAACATTCCACTTTGCGTTGCAGCTCATTACATGTTGCATGTTTTGTACATTGATTGCATTATATATGGGTTGCACGCGGCCCCAAGCGATCTGTCACTTCCTGGAAAAAGCCCAGAGCGGAAACCACGGAAAACGTGCGGAAGAGCCGCTCTGACGGAGTCATGCAGCTCCCAGACGCTTTTATTTAAATGTGTTTGCTTTACAGTGTGACAACAAATGTACATGTTTTCCTTGTGCTTTAGAAGTTTAGAGACAAGACGTATTACTATCAAAGTTCCCCCCAACTACAAATTTACATTCATACCTCAAGAGAGAAGTTTGTATCCCATTTATTGCTCCAAATTCTGATTAATTTAAGTAAAAACTCAATTTTAAACATTATGGGGTGGCAAGAGGTTGGTTGTGATGGCAGGGGAAATGGGAAAAGGCTTAAAAAGAAAGCTCTGCATTCAACTATTGCTTAATGCACCAACTTTAAGGATTAGCTTTAAAACTGCAAATTCACATTCAATATAGATAAAGGTGTCTGCACTAAAGCCTGCAAAGATGTGTAAAAAAAAGCGTGTTTGAGGAAGATGGTCTCTTAAGTAAAAAAATCATAGTCATCAAGTAGAACATTTGTGTACAAATACAAGGTGAAATAAATAAAAAAATAATAATTATGTTCCCCATAACTTGAATTATAAGTGTTTTTAGACTCCAAGTTTCCAGAATCTTCTTCTTTGGTAAAGGTGGGTTGTTTGCATTAAGGCCCGAACAAATTACCTGCGCGATTTTCGCCGACGTTTAACGCCTCGTGACTAAACAAAGGGCACCAATGAGAGTGTGCACACCGACGCGAAAAAACGCCACGCGTCAAAGCGTTAAAAAAAAAAAAAAAACGCCTCGGGTTCGTTTTTTTTTTTTTTGACGCGTCGCGTCGAAATCTATCCGACCAATGAGAACGGCGCTTTTGCACACGTGTCTGAAGCCTCTGAAGGTACAGTAAAACACGACTTGGGGGCGCTCAAACACAAAACTGCCTTGCTGAGCACACATACCAGCGAAGAAGATAGACGCCGAGTTGCATCTACACAGCCGCGAAGAAATAATGACGGACATTCTAAAATATCCCAGAACCAATCACCAGTTGGAGCAGCTGGTGCTTGAAATATTCATGTTTTCTTTGTATTATTCTGACAAGCGCGTAAATACTTGCTCTTTCCTTCTGAGTGAAAACGACTTTAAGAAGCGTAAAGTTGCGCAGCGCCACCTTGTGTACAGGAGTATTTCTTTTTTACATTAAGCGCCATCTAGTGATGTCAGGGAATGAAATTGCTTGTTCGCTCGGCTCATCGTCAGCGAAAATCGCCTGGGTGTGAACACAAAAAACGTGGCGAAAAACGCTGGCGAATAACGCCTGGCGAATATTTGTCCCGGTGTGTACGGGCCTTTAGACAACATAAGGACTGACTTCAGTGTAATTAGCACCTAGTGGTTGTTTCATGAACTACACCTGGCTTTGGTTTTATTTAATTTTCCTAAGTAAAGAAATCAAGAAAAAACAAATAAAATACATAATAAAAAAAACAATAGTATTTTTATTTTCAGAAATGGCATTTGTTAAATTCTCTGCAATTGCAGAGTTTAACAATATTAACTGGCTGACCTATCAGAATCAGAGAAATGTATTTTTATTGCACTGTATTTTAATTATATTGTCAATGAGGTGTTTGTTTTTTTAGGTGCTAAGAAAATCTTTATAAAATATTTAAGAAAATCCCCCCTCCACAAACATACAAATTCTGCAGCGTTTGGGATTTCCATAGAAACAATAATGACACCTTTTTCTGTAAAACTAAATCAAATCTTCTCACATTTGGTCATATTTTAAGCTTTTTCTGCACTGTAACGTGGCAAAATTTCAAATGCTTCAAAGTCCCACTTCAATGAAAATAGTATTTTTTGGTGTTTTTAACATGTTCTTGGGGCAATTTTTCTCACGATGGAGGCCATATATGACGAAAATTTCAGATATTTCTTTATTCAAATCCTGAATTAAATCCTGAATAGCCGACCAAATAAAAACTGTTTTGTTTTTATAAAAAGAACAATGTTGAGGGAAAGGAAGGGCGGGCTCATTCCACGCCTACAATCCTGCCCTCAGGAAGGCAAAGGCAAAATTATAAGTAAAAGAACACTGAACACACTTGAGGTAGTTTAAAGGACACTAGGGAAACATTTATGTTTCCTGCTGTGGTAAAGATAAAATTAAAGGCAAAAATACCTTCAAAGTCATGTTCTGCTGTTAAACCGAACAGTCCTGAGTGATGTGAGTGAAGTCCTTTAAACTCCACCACCAAAGGTCACTACCTTAGTGTCGTTAATAGCATCCGCCGCCATGCAAAAGGAAGCACATTTACCTGTAAATAACTGAATAGAAGCAGATCTGTCGGCTCTATTCTATGGAAAACCTTTCATGTCACCCCCTCTTTCATCTCGTCTTCCCACAACTCCACTCACATTTTTGTTCTACTTGGGCTTGCATTTTCAAAAAGCCTGTGAAGAATTTTTTTGAGAGAGGTGACCGGCTCAAGGAAATTGAAGACAAATTAAAAATAGAGGAACTTAAAAAGAGAGAGATATGAGACCTGCGAGAGGGAAGTAATTTACCTGCGTTGAAGAATAGACTGGCTGAAATTGAAGCATGGCGTTATCACAAAACCTCGACTTTCTTAGTTTTTTCCCCTGTTTTGTAAAGAAAAACTTGTCTTTGTACACTTTTTCACATTTTATATACAAAGTAAATATTTCCATTGATGCTACTTTGAGGTTCACTGGTGTTATAATGTTAAACTATAACAATAAGGCTTGTTGCCTAGAATATTAACAGAAGAAAATATATATAAAAAAAGACAACATTTTACTGATTATTGTACAGTTACTTAGTCAATCACACTGTTAGGATGCCAACATTAGCTGGACAATATACTTACATGACAGTCTAAATAAGTTGCTTCTTTAGTTTGGTCCAGTTTGCCGTTACAAGCAGCGAGCTTCAGCTGTAATTCCTTTCGGCTGATGAGAAACCGAGTCCTACGGACCTTCAGTGCTTCCTTTCATCACATTCTTTTCCTGTCTGCTCTCCACAGGTGACTTTTTTCCCCAAGCTGACTTGACAGGAAGCAGACAATGTCATTAAAAACACCCTGCATCTGCCAGGGGAGTGGGAAGGAATGCTAAGTGTCCTGAGATCTGCCACTTAATGTGACAAGGGCATTTCAGCGGCTGACACTTCAGCCTTAACGATGCTGTACTGCAGGCCATGCTGCGAGCTTTACCTCTAAATGCTCTTCAGTAGTCTTTGCATTTTTTTATGTCCTAAGTAGTGTTTTAAGGCAGATAAATTGAAGCCCATTTACCCTTGCTGCCTCTCAGCCCATATGTTCGTGCTGTGTCCATTAATTATCTTCATCCATAGGTGTCAGTGAGTCCTTTCACATTTGATCACCAAGAAAGTCTAGAATGAAGGCTTTCTTTGTTGGATGATTAGGAATTTAGGAAGTGATATTTATGCCAAAAAATAAACTTTCTAAGTAGGAAATGAAAATATTAAACATTTGCTTTCAAGAACTTCTTATACTTTTGCAACACAAATGTTTTCGAGTGTGTTGTGTCTCATCTCGTTTTTTCCCTTTCTTTGATTTTGGGTTCATAAGTGTCAGTTCAGCGGGACAGATCTGCCATCAAACAGTCTGCTGATTGGTTAGAATCTAGACCAATCAAATCGCCATATTTATCTGACATGGTGTCTGCTACAGAGGCTCAGAAGCCAAACCGGCTCTTTTTACCCTCGATTTTGCCTCTTTGGCAGAAAAAAAACATCATTTTGAATCATTTTAAAATCAATTTTTACTTTTTATTCATTTAATTTCTAGCATTGATTAATTTTTATTTAGTCAGATTTGTGAAGCAGCTCCTGAAGCAAAATATTGGTTAAGAAAACAAAAATTAAAGCACATATTACTATGTTGCAGACATGTTTTGAAATAAATTAACAGCAGTAATAAGTAAAAGAATGATGACTCACCAAATAAGACTGTGAAAGTGTATTTAGCAGAAAAAGCATTTTTTACTTTTAATATTAATTTTCAAAGGTTGTCTTATTTTTATGAACTCATGTGCTTTTATCCAAAGTAAAAAACAAACAAATGTATTCATTAAAAAAATGCAATTTTCTTTATATTATGTAAAGAAAATATATTTATATTTTAACATTTTATTCTTGAACAAAAAAAAAAGGTCAGATATAATTCTGAATCGAAGTCGGAGCTCAGATGTTTTTTCTGCTGCAGACATTTTAAACACGCTGGCCGCCACACTAAAATAAAAAAGTACAAAACCCTGTTTTATTTTATTTTATGTCTTTGCTGCTCCTTCGGGGTCTTGCTCAGAGAGAAACGAGCCAGAATGGTTGAAGACTGGTCGAACAGAACCGATACAAAGTCCAAAGCCCGTGTCTGCCTCCAAGAACCATCGACACGAGACAGAGACTCCTGATTGGTTAGAAACAGGCTTTTTCTTTCAGAGCTCTATTCAGAAAGACTGTCTTATAATTCCGCATTGGAAAAAAACTACAATTATTAATAGTTCTTCTAGGGTACAGTTTCAAACAGTTGGCACATTAAAAGGGATCCATACGTCACTGCCAAATCAGAGTCCCTGATTGGTCAAAGTACAATTGGTTTTACATTCAACGTGTGTCTAATACGTGCATTTTGTACGAAGTGCCCAAAAGCTGACGTAAAAGTTTTCAAAAACATGAGACTTTTGAATACAGAAACCTGAGACGCGCATCCACAGACTTTTCATTGAAAGTGGTTGCTTTACCACAAGTTTCTAAGCTTAGTGTGAAGGTAGCATTAGGTTGAGGTTTTGAGGGGCTGTTAGCTAGCGGGAGAGAGTGTAAACAGATGGATGATGGGAAGAGGAGGAACAGCCTTATTCCACACAAATAGGTCTGCCCTCAACTCTGAGGTAAATTTCTGATGAATTAATGGCATTCTGCAGAAATTAAATCATAATAAAAATACAATTTAAAAAAATAAATAAAATAAAATAACCAAAGGAAAAAAAAGAAAAGATCGGAGTGGGACTAAGGAAAAAAGAAAACCTAAGAAAAAAAAAACATGCAAACAAATTGAAAAAACAATGTCCGCTTTTATGTTCTCCATCCTAAATTCTTTGTTGACCAATCAACATGAGAAATGATGGATTACTCCTAACAGTTGCTGCCATTTGGTTCAGTTAATGTTTATGGAAGCTGACAGGCGTACCTGCCATCATTTGTCTTTTGTTTGTACAGGACAATTATTTTCCAACAAAGTGTTTTTTTTTTCTAAAGAGAAGGTTAATTAATTGAGAAATTCATATTTCATCATGGTAAAAAGGTACATTATCTTGAGTGTGCTATATTTTAAATTTAATGCAGGTAATGAGTGTGAAAGTAGACGTCTGCTTCACTTGATTACGCCTGATTTCAGCCCTCAGGACTGCTGTCATTAATGTTTTGGATGATCCTTAACGGAAGGGCGCAGACAGGCTTTTTCTTCTCCATTAAGGTCATTAAGAGGACACAACAGCAAAAAGCCTCCGCTTCCACTTTTTCTTCAGTATGAGATGCTCAAATGTATTCACGACTACGGAAATCCTTTTTTTTTATTAAAAAAAGAAGCTTTTAGGTTCAGTTGACAGAATGCTAAAAAAAAACAACTATTATTTATGCAATTTCGACATTTTAAATGGATTTTAAAGACACACCTTTTGTATCATGTTTGGTTCTTCACTTAAATAGCTGGGGGAAAAAAGTAAATTGAGAGTAAATAAGTTACAAAAATGTATTTAAATTTATTTAGGAGAATCTGGACTTAAAGCAATGATCCATAAAGAATTAATGTAAATCAATTAGAAATTGATCAAATTAGACATTTTATTTTATAAACTTAAATAACATTTTCCTTTGAATAAAGCTGCTGATTTTTATTTACCTATTTAAATTAAATAAATAATAATAAAGCTGCTGATAATAGAATACACTCACTGTTTAGCTGACACGTCAACAAATGCAGGGAGATTTGTGTAGAAAGAAAATTCAGTTCAATAAAGTAAAACTGCATGATTACATCCAAGCATGACTGTTAAAAGCCAACTGAAAATGATTACTCTTGATTGTCAATGTTCTAAAATTTCTTTGATATTAAAGAATATTTGTAAAGTAAAAAGTAGTGTAACCAAATAAATAATCCTGGGTTAAAACGGACCATTTTTTTGAATCTTTCCATCGTCAGTTTTATGATTTATTTTTATCTAATTGAACAAGTTTGCAAAAAAAAAAAAAAAAAAAAAAAGAAGCAGAGTTTTTTTCTGTGCAATTATGTTAAATTCAGAGGTTTTTGACAAAAGTGTTGACCATTTGCCCCACAAAGCTCATTTTGTTTTTGCCCAAAAAAAACAAATTAAACCGCCAGGCTGATAATTACAATAAATAATGATCTATGTTCAGAAGTTCAAAGAATTGAGGCCAAAAAAAGCAAACCAAAAATGTGCCTGACTCTTCAGAAATATGACAGAGACACACAGACGACAAACTGATGCACCTGAAATGCTGAGCTTTTTATAACAGCTGGAAGCAGGTGAGGCGATGAACTCTAACCAGGTGGGAACAATTATCAAGATTCCAACAGAAACAGTCGGCTAATATCCACATGCATGAAACAAGACAAGGTGTTCAAATTTAACACCAGGAAAGAACAAAAGGCCATGTCACACAGCCACTACATACTGTACAATTACGCATATCGCACAGGTGAAAATTGGACGGAGGTTAAGTTCTAAAAAAATTCAACTGGACACATTTTCTGGTTTGAAGACGTTTCGACTCTCACCTGAGCGGCATCTTCCGTTCTGTCCGACTGATGTTGAGCTAGAGATATATTGTTGAAGTTTTGCAAGCTTTCCTTTTATCATGATCTGGATGACTGCAAATCTACACAGACATGTCATACGTGAATATATGTGGATAGTGAGAAAAGTTGTGGTCTTCACGTGGGATTTTCACAGATTTTTCATGAATGAACACCTCTAAACATGAAAGATACGTGAGTATTGCGCTTTTCATCTACAATTCATTAGTGATTTGTGCATCAATTACGTAATTCTACAATACAATCAGCAGTTATACATTCATACAAAGACGTCTCAAACTTAAGATAATTAGAAATTAAATCAAAGATTGCTTGAAAGGGAGTTGAAGGAAGCAAACTTATATAATCACTCCCCTTTTTATTTAAATTAACAAATAGTTTTAATAAGTAAATAAACGCACGCCGTGGAAACCAGATGCATCCGACACGAAGTGCGTTAATTCTGATAATGCACACTTCAAAGGCCATTACTCCGCTTATACCATGGTCACTTACAAAAGAAAGAAACATTCAATCAGTTTTTAGTGCTTTATTCTTGTTATTTTTTCTGTTTGGATCTCTTTTTTCACAAAAAACAGACTATTTATTATGTGGTGCTCTGACCTATATATATATATATATATATATATATATATATATATATATATATATATATATATATATATATATATATATATATATATATATATATATATATATATATATATATATATATATATATATATATATATATATATATATATATATATATATATATATATATATATATATATATATATATATATATATATATATATATATATATATATATATATATATATATATATATATATATATATATATATATATATATATATATATATATCTGGGTGCAAATTGAATGATATATATATATATATATATATATATATATATATATATATATATATATATACATATATATATATATATGGCTTAAATAAAGCATCAGTTCAGAGAGAAAGTTCACATCTTACCACTTAATTTAAAGAAGCCAGCGCAGCGATATAGAACATTTAAGCTATGCGACCGGAACTCCTTTTTTTAGGCGTACGTTATCACTGTGGATTATCACTTTTTAATGGACACCCAGGAGCCAATCAGAATCAAGAATTCACCCGGACCATGACATAACTGAGTATAAACTGTAAAATACGCATAAATGACATTATTCTCAACCGACTGAAAGCTTTGAACAGCTCAAAACTGAATTAATGTAAAGACCCATTGGCTAAAACCCTTGACGGACATCTGAGCACTTGATGAATGACAAATACAAGAAATGCGCATAGATTATGTATATCACGCATGTATCACAAAACACCAAAGTTTCATACGTGGAAAATGCGCAACATTTACGTAGTGGCTGTGTGACACTGCACGATATTATGAAATCTTAAAGTTTACATTGAATACATTTATACAATTTTTACATGTTTTATTTTCAATATTGAAGATTTGATGCCACATATGGAGACTTTCCTTCAGTGTTATTACATATTGCATGATTGATTCACTGGTTTATTTTTAAGCATTGAAAAAATGAAATAATACACATAAAATAATTATTAAAGCTTAAGTTGCTGTTATATGCATTTTTATTAACATACCATCAACACATTAAACCTTATTAATGGTATGGTTTTTTTTTAATTGGTGAATTTAGTCCTGTGTATAATATTTAAAAATATTTAAAAAGTGATGAATTTTTTTGACGAGGCATTTGGTTTATGTAGGTGTAATTTACACTTCTTGCTAGATGTTGAAACTTCAAGCCATCCACTTGTTGCCATAGCGATCTGAAAGGCTGAACATTTATAGGAGCTGCAAAAGTCAGTCCGCTTATATGCGGATTCACGAAGAATGAATGGACGCACGTAGGAAGCTGACATTTGGCCTGTGGGATCCCAGCATAATTCGCCACGCAAACATGAAATTTAAAGCTTAACTCTGGAGGCCCACCGATGCCGTTTTCTCTCTAGATCTGATCTGCAGACCCCACCTCTTCCCCCAGGTGGATGATGTGGTGCTAAGCACTGATCTGAGCACCTATTAGTCATGCTGCTTTCAGGCATGCATGCAGATTTACTGAAAATACACACTGTTATGTTTTCCGAAGGAGGTCTGCAGTTATGTTGCTATCATTCAATTTGCACCCAGATATAAATCTGTAATATAAAAGCAATCCAGTGATATTCATAATAAGTTATCTTGGGTGCTTCTAATTGCATCCAGACACTTCAGAGAAACTGCTTCTACTCTTTTAAAGCCTCCCCCATGTGGCGTCGTTGATATCTTAAGCCGTTCATGGAAGATTAAGCAGGTAACGCTATCATCATAAAGAACTTTCGATCATTTTTAAACTCTGCTGTCACCTTTTTAGTGCAACATTTAAGGGAGATGGGTGTTTGTTGCCGGGCACGGATCCTAGTCTGCCGAGCCTCCTCCCAGAGCTCCAGCTGCTGGACATAAAAAGAAGCAAAGCAGCTCACCTTTTACGGCGAGGAGGTCCTGACCGCCAAATGGGCGTAGTCAATGAGTTATGTAGGATAGAAAAGCCAAGCCAGCAGGTTACTTTTGTCCAATGTACATGAAGAGTGACGCCATATTGGAAAAGGCAGTAAACAATCAGACATGGCTTTGCAGAAGCAGTAAAATGACAATGACATGCTTCATCTTGGTCTGATTTTCAAAAGAATACAACTCTGATCATCACAAAATAGTAACGGTATTAATGTTTTTGTAAATGGTACAACAGATGATTGACAATCAAATTTTTCTATATATAAATAAGTCAATATATAGTAAACGCAATGCGTACCTAATGTATGCTTGTGATTATGTTTAAATCTGCACACATAAGATTCAAACAAACTCTTAGACTCCTTGGTCCATGTTTTAAGACGGGTCAGGTGGGTGGAAAACATAGCTCGAGACCTTTTTTTGTGGGCTGGTCCCCACCCAGGACAGCAAGATGCGGTCGGAGCTCACTGGGAACAACGGTCTACAGTTGTGCCCCCTCCCTCCCGCGGACAGGAAGAGACGGTGCAGTGAGCACCTCAGTCAACGGCCACAAGTGGATCTCACCCAGCCTCTATCAGAAGGACCTGCGCAACACCGGGCAGGCGAGGGCTTCAGCGTGGACTCTTCACTCGACGCTACTGAGGGTTACTTTCTTTTCCTCCGCTTAGTAATCTCTTTAAATTCAGCGTCTTGTCTGATCTGAGGGTTAAAACACACACAAATACTAAAGTCATCCTCTAAAAAAAAACAAAATATATGTTTAGGATATGTGGTCCCGTCAGAAAATGTGGAAATAGTGCCAAGTCTAATGCTGCCACTGACTATAAACAGGCTTGGTTTGCACTGACATTACCATCCTCTCTACAAGATCAGCCTAACCTTTCACTATTCTAAAGAGTAAATTAACTCATAGATCTTCCTAAAATGTTTTCTATAAGATCTCCTTTATCAGTGGTGGTTCTATACTGAATTGCCCCCCCCCCCCAACTCCATTGGAGTCATTACTGAGCTTTGTTCATCCATGTTAACTTGAGACAAAAGACGTCTAACACAATATGAAATAAATACATCACTCTCTACTTCAGAACAAAAACATCAGCTCATGGTTGCTGTTTTTAATCCTATAATTGGCGCATTTCCAGTTATGTCTGGTTAAATAAGGTTTTGTCCATCTCTCTGACGTTTTGACGCTTGACAATAAACTTTCTCACCAAAATCGTCAACTAAATCAATTTTCACATTGGTGACCGTTTTGTGTTCCCATCTTTATTTGGCCATTTCACACAAAAAGGAAAAAAAAGCTGAATTTTATTTGGACGTATTGTAATGTAGGTTATAAAATGTTGCGGTATGACTGATTTAAAAAACATTTTATAAAGTTGATTCCGCCCCCTGCCCTCCTCCCCCATCCATCCACTTAATTTGGGAAAGACCTGCAGTTTAACTGATTCCCTCCACCCCTCTCCTTTTTCTTTACAGACCTTTCCAGTGCCCTGAAACGTATCGCACAAAGCTGCAGGAAGCGCCGATTCGCTGGTTACAGACCGTTCCACACACTGTGACATAACAAATAATAGAAAACCATAGCGGTGCAGATTTTTTTTCTCTCCAAGCACTGAGCCAGTGCCCCCTTAGAATTGGCGCCCCCGTACTGCCCGTACCTAAAACCGCCACTGTCCTTTATTAGCTGAAAGTAATAATTTACTTGTGAAGAGTGACATTCTTGTTTTTCCATTTGTTTGTGCAATTGTGGCACAGCACTGAACCAGCATCTTGCCTTTTCCAATATGGCGTCCAACTTTGCTTATGTAACTCGCAGTACAGCATCTCTATCCTATATTGCTCATTGGGCGCCGTGTTGTGAAGGGGATGTGGTTTGTTTCTCTCAGCTGGCACAAAACGGTTGAAAATTCTCAAATTTTGCTTATGCTGAACCTTTTGACCGCACCCCAATTTGAGGCAAACCCCATGACCTGAGTGAGATATACAGCAGCCACTTGTTTTTGCATATCACACCCGCTTTGATGCCCTTCTCATCTGTATCACGGTGGGACAGGAATCGAGTTTTCTCTGGAAAATAAATGCATGCTGTTCCCCTTTTATGTCTGTCAACAAGGCCTGTGGATATGGCCGCCAGTGTTGGCCGGACTATGTGGAAAATTGATTTTTCTACCTAAATATATGAGAATTTAGTCAACGGATGAGAGGGAAGTGAAATTGTCAGGAAAAGGGACACATTTCAAAATGCAATAAAAATATCTGAACAGGTACAACAAGTTCAAACAACATGTTCATGAAAACACCCTATTAAAGTTAGCTTGGTCATACCCAATTTACTTGCTGGTTCATTCAAATATCACACTTCCAGAGATAAGGCTGAAACCTATTTGCAGTCAAACCTTTGCTTAAGCTGAACACAAAATCAAATTAGAACTGATTAAATGTCCCACTCACTTACATTTTAAAGAATTTGGGATGTTTTCATGGACACATTACCCATTTCACATGTGCAAAACGACCAACTAAACAGGCATTAAAGTTGCAACTGAATTGATTATAAGGCAATACATTTTCAGCCATGCCCTCAGTGTTATCTATTTGCCTTTTTTAAAGTCTGATTCAGGAGCCAGGAAACATCAAAGGCAGCAGAAGGTCTATTATGCATGGGCTTTTTTTTCCAAACAGAAAATGTGAATTCTGCTTGTTTGAAATGCCTGCTGCATTACAAGCTCAATGATAAAAAACAGGGGGTGATACACAGCCCTGCTCAGGATTTATCAAGCACCCAGGAAGATCTCAGCACACCTCAAGAATTCTGGTTTTAGTGTCTGGTAATAAAAAATCAATGCAAGAACACAGTGTTTCCAAGTATAAAGCAAGGCTAGAAGCACTGAAACTTGCAGTTCCTTGAGTGACCACTGGGGGTTGGTTTAAAGAGGAGCAATATTACATATAGCCAGTTTATGTGCAAGTATTACAATTTATTAGAGATGGAAAAGATGTGACAGATGTGCATAAAAAACATCCGTCTATTTTTGAGATTAACAGCGGTATTAGCACTCCAAACAATACCTAAATAAATAATATGACACTTTTATTTGACCACACAGAACAAAAGAGTCTAAAAGACCCAAAATGTTAAGTTTTAATGCTTGAGGCTGTTAAGGCATTTTGTTGGTGTTGATTAGAATAAAAAATGGCGATAAGAAGGAAAAGAGTTTCTCTGTTACATACATATTTTTAAACGCCAAATGAATAATAAACATCTAAATACTATCTATTTAGGTAAAATAATTGGTCTCTATTGTATCGAGACGAGGTTAGTTAAATCTTTTGTGTATGCATATTGAATCATGTAGAGGAAAAGATACACGACCCTACCTTTAATGGAAGAAGTCTTTTTCTCATAATCCAGTGATATAATCCAATAAATCCAATACTTTGGAAGGGATGTTGACTGGTCTTTGCTCCGCCCAACTCAACAAAGTTTGAAAAAGGAAATTGGATGGGACCAATTGAAATTTCAAGCTCCTTGTAGTTCACCATTGGACCAACCCGCTTGTCAATCAAAATAAACGGCAATTTGAGCTCTAATCAAAGCAGCTGACATGAGTATGAAATAAAGCAATAAAAAACAACAAAAGATATGCAGTGGGGGAAAAAGTATTTATTCAGCCACTAATTGTGCAAGCTCTCTCACTTAATGTGATGAGAGAGGCCTGTAATTTTCATTAGAGGTATAATTCAACTATGAGAGAATAAATGAGAAAAAAAACAATCCAGAAAATCACATTGTCTGATTTTTAAAGAATTTATTTGTAAATTATTGCGGAAAATAAGTATTTAGTCAAGACCAAAAGTTAAACTCATACTTTGTTGTATAGCCTTCGTTGGCAATGACAGCAGTCAAATGTTTTCTGTCAGTCTTCACAAGGTTTTCACAAACTGTTGCTGATATTTTGGTCCATACCTCCATGCAGATCTCCTCTAGAGCAGTGATGTTTAGGGGCTGTCCCTGGGCAACACGGACTTTCAAAAATATTCTATGGGGTTGAGATCTGGAAACTGGCTAGACCACTCAAGGACCTTGAGTGCTTCTTACGAAGCCTTTCCCTTCGTTACCCATAAAGGATCTTTGTCATGCTGAAAGACCCAGCCATGTTTCATATAATAAATATAAAAAAATGATAACTTTTTAGATGTAAATTTGGACTTTTTAAAATAGGGAGCAACAAAAGTGCATTTCACCAAAAGTAACTACAAAAGTTGGTACTTCCTGGTTAGCTTTAAATGGTATTTCAATTTTAAATTTGCTTTTTAAATTAATTCCAACTTAATAGGTTGAATTAATAAAACACAGTTTCATGGGTTTTTAATAACCATAAGAACTTTTTTTATTAGTCTATTGCAAACAGCTTATTACAGTCAATAATACTTAATTTGCTTCAGTAAATTCATGATAAAACAGTTGAGGCTTCATCCTCACGCGATCATGGAAAATCATACGGTGAGAAAAACCAGAGAAAATCAAAGAAAATGTCAACCCGGTAAGAACAGGCTTGCGGTTTTATTTCCTTTTTATTCTGTTTATAAGTGAGAAATGCGAAGAGACAGCTGCACTGTCCGTATCCTTTCTTGACAGTGAAAAACGACAGCAGAGGGTCGTAGCTGTCAACGGCAGTGATAAGATGCAGTGGTGTGATTGTGAATGCCACAGAATGACACTACACGCTGAGGAAATGCAAAGTAATAATCCACGGGAAGATGCAAAGAAAGATTAGATAATGCAAAGTCCCTCCTAATCTAAGGAGCCTTTTATGATAATAAAAATCACTTTAAATACTGATAAAGAACAGAGCAAACAGAGCGATCTATGTGCTCTTCACCATGACTGAGCACTGGCTCACCAGAGGCTAAGTTAAAATGTTATCATGTTAGAGTAATTATTTAAAAGCCATGTTATTTTAAAAAACACAGACAAAAAGGATAATTTCAGACCACATGTGAATATCATCTCATTGCACCGCAGTCCTGCTGGAAAATGTTGAATTCTGGCGTTGGACTCGCAGCATTAAGCCCACGAGTAAAAAAAGTAACTCTCTGCTCCACTACACCAAAAAAACTACTCTGGTTCAGCCCGAGGGGGTGTTACCAAGACCTCCCTTTTCCTGATCCCCACACAGCTTAAAGGACCAGCCTAATAACGTCCCGGCTAACTGTTGGATGTGACACCCAAGGTAGAAAACCCCCCACAACAAAGCTATTAAGAAGCACCAAGAAACGCCATTATTTCCCCCTAAAAACAGTATTTCCATCTCATATAGGGCCAATTCTCACATCTGCGAAAAGACAATTTTTTTTAGATGAGTTTATCATTGAAGCTGCAGTTTATTGTGTTATTAGTTAAATTTTGATTTCAAGAGTAACTGCAAGAGAGATTTAATTACTGGAAGCAAGCAGTTTTGGTCCATTAAGCAATAAACAACAACATAATTAATGTGGTTAAAGACAAGAAAAAGCATTATTAATCACACGCTGACTTCAGACTCAAATCTGTTGTGTAAAACTCTCATTTATTACTCACACTTACCATAACATATCCTTAATAAATAAAATTTGAGTTTATTGATGTAAAAAAATGTGCATACATGCATGCTATTTAGAGAAAAATGCCACATGAGCATGTTCATTTCTCTGCTGCGTGTTGGTTAATATATATTTCACGGTACTAAAACTAATACTAAGAAAAACATCACCTCATAACACTGCAATGGTAAAACAAATATGATAAGAAAAACCCCTTCCTAATGCTAAGGTCAATAATACAACTGCCTCCACGCGATGGGGAGGCATTGGCAGAATCTTCAAAATTTAGTGCCTGGTGTTGGTGAAAGTGTTGGTGAAAGTCAGTCAGGTTAAAGACAGTCAGGCGGGGATGACGACATTACGAAATTGGGCGACAGCTGCTCGGCAGCCGGATCGCCGGCCGGCAGCAGCTCTGATGGGACGATGTGTAAATGTCTGCAGATGGCGGCTACTCATAACAACTGCCACCGGCCACCCTGCCATGTCAACAACCGTCGTCGAGTTCCCGCGCTGCTACCGTACAATGTCTGACAATCGGATGGCTGCAGTGTGACAGCAACACGGGGACAAGGTTGGTGACAGTCTGAAAACGGCTGATAACGATTTTGGAGACCCTCCTAGCAATCAATTATTGCGTTGCCGCCTTCCCACCACTTGGCTGTCACTATACTGGCAAAATGTACATTTTTCGGACATTGCACAGAGGAAAATTGGTCATACTTAGAAAAAGTTCTGGTCTTTATATGAAAATTTTCACAGATGAATCAAGAATTAACCACGTCAAAACCATGGAAGAAGAACGTATAAACTACGCAAAGAACACATAAATCAACGTAGAACATGATCCCTGCTCTGTTTATATGCAGTTCATTAGTGATTTCTGTGTAAATTACGTAATTTTAATGTGCACCATATACAGTACGTGATATAAAAGTTATAAATCGGTGGTACATGCGTGAAAAGTCCGTTAGACATTCATGGAAGAGTTGTGGAAAGCCACACATTTCTGCCTACATCTCACCAAAAATGACACCCAACTGCGTACAATTTACACAAAAACGTGAATACGTAAACTGCAGAATTTTTGAATCAAACATTTTGAACAATTTATGTAAAGACCTGTCAGCTGAAACCCCTCGACGGACATCTGTGCAAATCGACAAATAACAAACGAAAAAAACACTATGAAAAAACTCATGACTTACGTATATCACGCATGTATCATGAAAGACAGAAATGTCAAATGTGGAAAATGCGCAAAATGTGCGTAGTGACTGTGTAACACGGCCTTAAGGACGCTAAACTTCCATTCGTTGTCTTGTGAAACGTGAACTCAGGTTAGCCATCTTGGTGACTGTTGGGCCATTAAAGATGTTTGATCGGCTGCTCTTAATCAAAAATGTCAGCGCTTCCTTTATCATCAGAATAGTAGGTTTTCATCCATACCTTTTAAGAGACTATAATGTAGTCAGCTTTCATGCTCTGCTTACAACACATTTCTTTTATCTATTTGTTTATGTGTGCAGTGGTTGGGCTGAAGGAATGGAATGCCCACAGCTGGCATCAGGCATGATGTGGGATATACTCTGGACAGGTTGCCAGTCCCCCAGGCGAACAATGAGACAATGAACTAGGTGTTAATGTGTTTGGCTGTCTCCATGAACTGCCCACTTTCTATTCTGAGAAGCTCTTTTATTTCTGTCTAACTTCCGTTTTTTTTCTGTCACACACATTCACTTTCTAAAAGTTGCTCTTTAAGAAAAAAAAAAAAACATCTTTAGGGTACAAAAACAATAGGGAAAAATGAGGTTAATAAGAGTACGGTGGAAGCTTTTCCAATTTATCTTTAAAATTGGCAAAATATTTGCCTAACAGCTTTATCTCTGTATCGTTATCTCATTTATTTTAGGTTAAACAAGTAAATGATTTCTTTTTTACTGACAATGTTGGGTAAATCGTTACAATTACAGTGCTAACTCTGATGTTAAGTGGCTTAAGGTGGCGTTCCTTTACTAATTCTTTTTTTCCCCTTTTTGAGTAAATATGAGGGACAGAGAGTGCTAATAGCCTGATCCATCATGGGAAATCTTAACTTGTTTAAAGTGCATCCCTTCATGTGATCTGAACTGTCCCAGAGCTCGTTTAACGGCTTGTTTGGCCAGTGCGATTGCTCTACACTGGTACTGTTGGCTAGTTAAAAAAGAAAAGTCAGGCACAGTTCTATTATTCTTTTTATTTATTGGTTAAGGATACATTGATATAAAAGTGGATACTGCCACTGAATGTAAAATATTGGCATCCGTGTTTTTTTAGAATCTTTATTACTCATTGTAGCTACCCAACTGCCACATCTGTCACTTAGAGTGTATTCAGACTGGAAAAGTCTGTCGGTCCGGACCGAGTCCACTCAGTTTTGTCTGGATCAAGTACTGCAACTTGCATCTGGTCTATTTTTAGACTGCCATCAAATAGACTTTTCTGTATTTAACCAAAGTTTCTAAAGAAAACCATGTGACTAAAGATCTCTTCAGTCATAGGCTAGGAATAACAAAGGCGGGGCACAACAACAAGAGAAAAAATTATGGAAGTTCTACGCTTTGGAATCCTTGTGGGGATAGTTCACTACTTCAAACTTTATATTTCGCTTTTTTGAATGTCTGTATCAACGTCAGGTACAACGCTTTTGACTTTGGTACAGCAGAGGCATTCTGCAAGGTGGTTACCGAGAAGACGATGACTAAGAGGTACGCTGATAAGTGTTTATGACATTTAGACTATACTGGGAATAAATGTGGGCTCTTAGCATGCAGAAATTGGAGAATTGGCAATCAGTTCGTAGTTTGTGTGGACATCGTACAGGCACTTACATATCACGTGTACACCACATGCAATAAACATTTTCATAGGGTCTGTAGGTGGCCAGTACTAATCTTACTTACGCTAGAGTATGATGTAAGGGCAAGTGTGTGCAACTTACATTTGCCTTACAAATTCTTCACCATACTCTTACTACACATGACAATCATACGTTGCATTTTCAAGACGTCCCTTAAAGCCCATAATTAGAAAATTAAGCCAAAACTTTATTTATAAGAATTTCTTTATTTAAATTGTGACTAAGGAGCAGACGGAAAAATGTCGTTGAAAAAAGCAGCCTAACGCTGATATGCAACCCTGTAGAGTATTTACGTAATCAACTGATTCTGTCATGGAGAAAAGCAGCTTTGCCCCGTTACCCAACACTTTACGTTATATTGGTGCAAAGCCGATAGGGAAAGCCACTTTTCTATGCATCAGAATCAACTGATTCACATACACAGTTTAAATAGCGAAAGATGGTATGTCTTTAGATGTCACCGGCCACATCTCCAGTGTGAAAGCGTTAAGGGAAGACAAATCATTGCTTACTTTTTATTTTTAGTTGAGTTTTGTTTGGGGTAAACAGAAAGAAGCGGCTCTGGGGGGTGGGGGTTGGGGGGGCTAAAACCCACAGTTATGCCTCTGTGGGTTTCGAAAAAAACACTTGTTTGTGAAAGGGTTTCTACCTACTGGGATTTACCATGTTTAAAACAGCACTTGATGTTTACGTCTGAATCCTGTAGATATGTTAAAACACAGGTTCTCAGTCTTTTTTCTCACGTTCTCCCTATGAAGTCGTATTTCAGGTAAACAATCCCCCTCCCCAGCATAAAGCAGCTTTACTTGAATGGCAAAGAGCGCTTTCGGAGAAATCAAACAATAATAAATCATCACAATAACATAAATGATTAAATACAAAGCAATAAAAATATCAAACATGTACATTAGAAAAAAATGAACTACACATTGTGTGCTTACAACATTTTCCTTTGTAGAGCCCTAAACCTTTTAAAACACAAATTATAAAAACAGTGACTTTTGAACAAAAATAAATGACTATTGAGAAAGGAGTCTAATGTATGTAAGGATAACTATCCCATTATTCAATGTAGTATGGATTCTCAAGGTTGCAGTCCAGAGAATTTTTAATGTTATGGGGAATTTTGGGGATATAGACTATTTAAAACTGGATTCCATCCATCTTCTAAACCCGCTAAATCTCTGTTGGAGTCCACAAGGTTGCTAAAGCCTATCCTATTTACTTTTGGGCGAAGGTAAGCTATCTGCTGTACACAACCAATGTGGCAATACACATTTGGCCACTTTCAATTCAAAGCCTTTGTAAACACACGTATATGTGCGCTTCAGTTTTCTGCTATAAAAACTCACGTTTAAGTCCGCTTTTGTACAAAACGAGCAGCCATAAAACCCGCTTTGACAGCTATAAACCAGTTGAACTTTGACCAATCAGGGACTTGGATTTGGTAGTGACAAATCGATAGCATCCTTTTTAACTCCTGAAAGTGCCAATCATTTGAAAAGGGATCAAGAAGGAGAAATTATTAATTGGGGTTTGTGCCCAGCTGGAGTTATAAGTCTTTTATGGATTGAAGCACATATTTTAAAGGAAACACTGACATTATTCATTGAAAGCAGCTAATCAATAAATCCCAAAGCAACATTTGCGAAATATGTCCCGCCTCTTCCAACTGTGAGTGCATGTGCAACTATCAGGGACCAAAAGTCCAGTGTGAACACTGTATGCTCAATGCAAATGCCTTAAGCACGTTACATGTCCGGTTTGTACGTAGCATCACATTCACACCCAGGGACAACGTGATCAACATTGTTTTCCTGACAATCTATATTTCCCGTAACCTTTTGGCCATCACCTCCTCAGTAACTGCCTTGTAGCATGCTTCCATCGTACCAAAGTCAAAGGTGTTGTACCTGACATTGATACAGTCATGCAAAATTGGTCAGCGAAATACAAAGTTTGAACTGGGGAATTATCCCGACAAGGATTGTAAAGCGTAGGACTTCCATATTTTCTGCCTCTCGTTGCTTTGCCCCACCCTCGTATATCCTGGCCAATGACTGAAGAGATCTTTAGTCGCATGGTTTTGTTTACAAGCTTTGGCTCATCAGCTTTAATTGCCATCAGCTTTGGTTTGATGGCAGTCTGAATACACACCAAATGCAAGGTTATAGGACTCTATCCAATTTAAGCAGACTCGGACGGAGCAGACTTTCCTGGTCTTACTACACCCTAAAGTGAAGCTAAGCAAATTTTTGATTTCTTTTAATGACAGGTCATGAATTTTTTAAAGTGTCAAAAATCTGTAACAGTTTTCAATGGATATGTAGAAGAAGTCTATTATAAAAACACCTAAAGAGGATGAAAGCTTACGTCAGTCGTGGAAAGAACATCCATTGGAATTAGATCGGACTTGAAACAGTTCCTAGTTTTGATCTTTTAGAAATGCAAAACATATAGTCTTTATAAACGAGTGTATTCCTGTAAACACAAAGGAACGTCAACCCAACAACACCTTTTTCTGTTCCTATCAACAATTTTGTACAGTAGAGTGACCTGACAATAGGTGTATTTTTAGAACTAGTTTCGTAATTGTTCCTTCAGCTTCATGAAAATTCAGTGGATCCTAAATTTAAAAGGCTGATACAAGCAGCACACTAAAAGCCTCAAACAAGAGAAACCATATTTCCATGTGACACTGCTCTTGCAACATTAAAATGATGAACAAATCTGATCTGTTTTTTTTCTGGATTTGAATGAAAAATAAACCCAGAAAGTGGAAAACTAGGACAAATTTAATTGTGCACAAATTTTGAAGGATTCAACTGAGGTAATATCAGATAGAGATATCAAAGAAACAATGGCCCTGCAATCAATCGCGTTGTGTAATCTTGGTTTTGTGCGATGAAACAAAGTTCTTGTATGGTGGCATCTCTCGTCTCTGCCGCCGCCACCACCACCCCCTACGACTGATTGATTTGCTGTGACAGCGGCTTTTAAGTTTGCTGTGGCAGCTCCACCACTTTCTCAGCGTGGCTCCTGCTTTATTTATGACAGCGACATATCCTTCTGGTACATGTGCGGTCCAAAATCTTCCTCTTGTTGGGTGACACTATTTGCATGGCACAGCAGTTCCTCACAGCTTTGGGTAAATGTAGGAGGCATGTTCAGGACTTTGTACGAGTTTTTGCACGTCTGCAGGAAAGCTTCCAGTTGATGTAATCTCACAAAAACCAAAGACTCTAAAATAAAAGACAGTTTGTTCTGCGTGAGAAATTGTGAGCTGGCTAAGATGACATGTTCTTTGTATAGCTTTGAGTGGGTGTGTGGTGCAAACTCTTAAAAAATGTATCAGAAATGAAGCATTTCTGTGTTTTTTTTTTCTTTGTTTTGGGGATTTGGCTTTTACATTAAGCTAATCCCAATACATTGTAAGTTTCGGAAACAAGTAAATCCACCATATTGATCTTTTTGAAGGACTTTAGTGATCTCATCTGATGACAGATGCCAAGACTTGACTTAAAGATCACACAAGGATTGAGAGGTAGTCATAGAGCGAATAGGTTGGCCTTTTTTTTATAAGACTAAAAAAAAGCCTCTTTCCTGAGCTGGCTTGCAAAGTTGTTTGATAATATCGATGCTGGGCTCTACTCAGTTCACTACCCAAAGAGGTGACAGACGCACATTCACTTCTCCTTGCAGTCTTGCTGTGCTTGTTTTTTTTTCTTTTTTTTGCACAGTGGGAATGACACGATCCCTCTTTAGACCAGTCTAGACCTCTGTCTGACCTACATTAAAGCTCGTCGAGTGTAATCGACCACAGAGCCACATACTGCCCATGTTCCAGAGAGTCCACATTTTTCAAAAAGTGCTTGAAATGTGGATTTTACAGCAGCACCTGGCTTTATTTCTATTTTTTTTCTCTCCTGCAGCAAAAGCAAAATCTTGTCTGAACGCAAATATAACAGTAATTAAGCTGACTGTATTCTTCTGTTATTTGTCTTTATGTAAGTAAGAAAATACAAAAAGTTACTGGACCACTGTTTAACTGTTCAGTTTATGGACTGTCATTGACTATATAGAAGAACTGGACTGAGTGAGTGTGACATCACCCATTAAAGGATGGTTTACTTCCAGCTCTAACCAATTGAAGTCAAATCAGTCACCATTTGTTCATGAAACAAACATTGCTACGTTGGAGCCAAGTGAGCAGTGATTTGTTCAAATCGCTCTGCGTCATTATTTCTCTGGCAACCACTCTGACCAATCAGGAGTGAGCCAGTTGGATCTCCCCATTCCTCCTTGAAAGCGGGATTAGGAAAACCTGCCAATCAAACATTTCGAACCTTCGCTGTGAGACCACGTGCTTCAATAAGGCATCAGATTGGCTCGAATTATGGAAACAAAAAGGATTAACAAGACAATATAATAAAAAAAAAGGCAGCAGAGCAAGAATGGTTATTTTGAAAAAATAGAATGGCTGAGTAATAGTTTTTCAATAAATTTATCTGGGATTTTGGCTTCCTGGAGCCAGTGGGCACTTCCTGTTTGGAAAACAAGGGGGAAGGGTCATTCAGTCCAGTTCTCATTTACAGTCAATTTCTCATCGTATTTTTCCCACTTTAAGGCGCATTCAAAAGCCTTTATTTATAAAAAAAAAAAGACAGTCCACCTTATAATCAATTTTTTAGAAAATTGATAGTTTGGGTGTTTTTTTTTTTAATTTGTCCTGTCCAACAGCTAAGCAAACAGATGAGAGCTTAAAGCCTTTTGTGTTGGACATATTTCACTTTTACAACGGGGGTTATGTATCTTATGATACATACATATATATATATATATCTATAAATATAGATATAGATATCTATATATCTATATAGTTATCTACATATATATAAATATAGATTTATAGGTATATATATATATATATATATATATATATATATATATATATATATATATATATATATATATATATATATATATAGGTATAGAAATATATGTATATACATGTGGTTGTGTGTGCATTATGAACTATTAATACATTACATTGTTTATGTACTGATAATTAAAAAGCTACACAGTAAGATAACACGAAGATACTTTAGTATTAATAGATGGCAACTATGGTATGTCATGCTCTCCTGTAAACCGTGCAATGGGGGGAGCATGACTTTTAAGCCTGCTTGTTCCGGGAGGAGCGCTTGCCACGGAAAGGAGAGGGGGGTCTACGGAGCAGGAGGAGACTCACGGGGCGAAACACTCCAGTCGTCCGAAGTGGTCTGCCGGGGACTTGATGTGCCGCGAGGCACATAGTGACTTTCTGATGACCGAATTTGCGCTTAGTGTATTTAAACAGTGAGGAATGTATCAGAGGATGTTCGATTGGCCGTTCTGCACGTCAATCAAGTCCTATACTTCTCGGTGAGGATTTTGATTCGCTGACGGACTTTTTTGAATTTGTTTGATTATTTATCTTTGCTGGCCTGCGATGTACCCTCATGTCTTTGAAGATCCACTGGTCGATGGCGATCGACCTAATGAGCACCCATGCTCTAGACCAGGGGTCGGGAACCTATGGCTCGCGAGCCATATGTGGCTCGCAGACAAATCTTTAATTATACTTTTTTTTTTTCATTAGACCAGTCTGGCACGATGCGATGCCAGAGGCGCGCAGTAGTGGCAGGGCTTGGAGAACAAAATCTGCGCCAGCACTATCACTTTACTATTATCTATTATTTCACAGAGTTTGTACCAGCTGAAAACCTTTGAATTGACGTGCCTAAAACTGCGCACTCCCGTCTCTGAGAAAGAGCGCGCAGTTGCGGGGACGGGATGTTTGAGGAAGAAAGCAGAGGGTGGGGGTGTGTGTGTGGGTACGGCCAGTAAGGTGAACCGCGCAGGGATTGTAAAAACGTAAAAAACCCGCTGCCCGTCACTCACTGCAGCGTGCGAGTGTGTGTTTGGCTCCATGTCTGCATGTGATCTGTCTGTCTCACATCTACAGAACATTCAGACCAACCTACGATCACGTTTAAAGTCTCAACGCCTGCATGAAGCAGAAACTCACCACGTATCAACCAGACTTGACCATCAGCAAAACTACCACGAGAAATACTCATTATTTATTAGCAACAGCATAACGATGTTATTAAAAAGAATCCACAGACTTATTGTACTTTAAAAATGTAGAAATTAAATCAAATGCACACATTCACTTGTATATTTAGTTTTAGACATATTGTTGCGGTCTGAGTTGGACTGGGTGGGTGTTGGGCCGCGTTAAAATTTCTGGAGTTCATTAAACGCATCAAGCAGAGATCTGATTGGCTCTCAGTTCTGTCGCTCAGGCTGTTGTTAGGTAATTTGGACCAATGGGGTTCAGCTATGGGCCGAATAAGGGAAATGGGAGGGCTGGAGTGGGAGCAGGTGAATATAAAGTTGGGTGAAGCGCTTTCATCTCGGCGGGAGAGACTGAGGAGTTGCTGAATTAATTGTACGGCGTTCTTTGCGGTCTACAGTAACCAGAATAAAGAACCTTAAGAGAGGTAATTTTTGTTTTTTTTGTTTTTTTTTAACTTGTCCTGTCCAACAGCTAGGCAGACAGATGAGAGCTGAGGGCCTCTTGTGTTGGACATATTTTACTTTAACAAGAGGGGTTATTAATCTTCAGACAAACCAAAGGTATGTCTGAATAAACCCCTTTTGTAATTGAGGCCAAACTTTATTAATTTCAATCATGTTTGAAAATCTTTGGTGTTGGACCGGACGGAAAAGGAAAGAGGGGAAGAAGAGAGAGGGACGTTAGAGAGAGGGGGGGGGGTAGGAGGGTGATAATAGGAGGGGAAGGGGGGTAAGACCATGAAGCAGCATAAAGCAACAAGTTTACTGGTTGTTAATCATTATGGTAAGGTTCAAATGTAGTTCAAAAAGGGCGGGGCCTATCCACACACACACTCAAATGTTATAAACACACCTGCTAGCTGCAAAAATGTCCACCTGTCGACATTTACACAAAACAGATAGTGTTCACACACGCATACTTATGCCTTAAAACCAACTAGTGTGAAATATTTCAGTCATTCAATCATGCAAACTGTTAGTGCAAAGGTGAGCTAACATCTGTGCTCAGGTGAGTGTTTATGTTCTACTAAAATGGATGGTGGAACGTGACAAGAAGGAGGGAGAGTGCCCAGCCATCTCCACCCCAAGACCCCCACCGCAGCAGCAGCGGCAGCCGAAATCCCCCCAACGCCACACGGGAACCGGCAGGGAACAACCGCCGTCCGGGCGACCAAGCCCGCCACCCAGGCCATGGCCAGCAGGACCGCCGCAAGGCCCCCAGAGCCAGAGAGCAGGGAGGCACGGAGGGAAAGAGAGCGCCGCCCCAGCCCAACCAGGAGAGCAGCCCCCCCGCCGCGCCGGGAGCGCCCAACGCAGGGCCCCACCGGAGAAGGACGCCCACAGCCCCAGACGAGCACCCCACCACCACCCAGGAGTTCCGGGCATCCCCCCGCCCCTACCCCAGGTACGAGCCAGGACCCCCCAAGGGAGACCCGCTCCGCACTCCAGGCAGCCATCCGCCCGGCCCACGGTTGGTCCAGGGAGGAGCAAGGCAGGGGCCCGCCGCCCCCGCCCAGGAGGGGGGAACCCCGGGGAAAAAAGAGGGCCCACAAGGGGTGTTATAAATATGGCCCGACCAGGCTCGGCCATGTTGGAAGTTTGGCGGGGCCCAGTGCTCAGGGGCAAGGACCAGGACCCACCCCCCAGGGACACGAACACCCCCGGCTCAGGTGTAATATGAACCCCCCCACCATGCGGAGAGAGCACCGCCGGGCCCAGGGAGCCAGCACCCAAGGGACACGGCCGCCATCGCCAAGGGGCCCGCACCCCCCACCAGGGAAGGGGTAGGGGACAGATGGACCCAGGTCCCACCTTCCTTGCAAAATGTGTGTGCGTGTATGTGTGTTTGAAAGGGTGTGTGTGTGCATGTGTGTGTGTTTATGTTGGAATGTATATATTGAAGGGGGAGGGGTGTGTGTACTAAGGGGGGTGCAGTTAAAATTGGCGAGTAGGGCACTAAGGGGACATCTCCTGATTACTCACAGTGATGTCCCCTCACCCTCCCCACCAAGGGGCCCTAAATGTCTAAGGTGCGGTTAAAATTGGCGGGTAGGGTGCCAGGAGGACATCTGCTGCTTGCTGGCAGTGATGTCCAAGCACCCCCCCTACCAAGGACCCTACATGTCTAAGGTGCAAATAAAACCGAAAGAGGGGGGGCCCACTCCATACGGCAACCATAGGAGGGGGGCCACTGCCAAGTAGCCCCCCCCCAAGGCGCATCGCAGGCTAGACCCCCCACCCCCTCACCCTAATATGAGGTTATATGAGGAAGGGGGTAAGTTGGGGACGGCTGGTAGACTGTCCCCCGGTGGTCAAACAGCTGTCCCCCAGCCCTTAAGAGAGGTTAAGTCTCCGTGCCTCAGTGTGGGAAAGGGACGCTACATTATTGTATGGCTCTTTCGAAATTACATTTACTAATATGTGGCGTTTATGGCTCTCTTGGCCAAAAAGGTTCCCGACCCCTGCTCTAGACCTTTCACCAGTCTTGGCTTGTCCACTGGAGTGTCCTCTTTTGCTGACCTGGCCGCTTCTGATCGTTGCTGTTTGTCTTTTTAATATTCCGGGTTTCACGGAAACAAGTGACCTCTGTGTGAACTGTGAGGAAACTCTACTTAACAACTCCTAAAGTGGTCGAAAAATTTATTAAGGCTCTATATTCAAACCTCCCTCTCATCTTACCAGCCCCTGTGATTTTATTGTTGAAAGTTTTTACGATCAAGTGTTCAGTATCGACTCAGTCGTTCCACTTAAACCGAAGGAGGTAAGAATAAAATCTGCTTCCTCATGGAGAAGTGAGCAAATTAAACAGTTAAAGAGAGAATTCACGGCTGCTTAAAGACAAGCTGGAGAGAAATCAGTAGTTATTCCAAGAACTAAAATGATATAACAAGACCGTTAAACAGACTGGGACCTCATATTACAAAGAAAATAAAAAAATATCCTTTTTGTGACAACATATTGTTTTATTAAGTCAAATTTTCTGAAAGGCTTTAGAAAAGAATGACATAAGTCCTTTAAACTAAGTTCTCAACGCCCTTGGCAACATGTGTTAAAGTGACCACTTCCAATAAAAAGACTATGTTTGTATGTGCATTTTGGGCTTCTGCGTTCAAAACTTGCACTCATTTTAGGGCTATATTTACAAAACGCAAATCCACTGAACGTGCAATTTAAGTTAAACCAGGTCAAACATTGATCAATCAGAGACTCAGATTTGGTAATGACGTGTGAATGGCGTCCTTTTTAATTTACTGAAGTTCCGACCGTTTGAAAATTGATCATGAAGGAGAAATTTTTAATTGGACTCCAAGTCTTTCATTTAATAGAATGAAGCTGTGAAGGAAAAAGCTGGGGACAACATTTGTGAGATTGGCACCCCTTCAACATTTGGCACCAAGCCTCTTCCAACTAGCAAATATGTGCTATAGTATCGGGTGGCGACAGTACACCGAACGCACGTCACAAGTACGATGAAGGTAGCATTAGACGTTTTGGAGATAAATGATTGACTTGGTTTGGACACATTGAGAGGAGATGAGGGGATTATAGTGGTAAAAAGCTTCATTTGGGCCATCTGGCAAGTTTTCCCATTTGGGGATTTGAGGATCAGTGGGTTTTTTGGTACAGTTTATGTTTGATTAAGTTCTGTTCTGTATTGTTCAGGTCAAGTTCTATGTTTCCTCCATGTACACACCTGGCTTTTAATCATCACACCTGCTTCCTTTTTGGTGATGAACCTTCAGTGTATTTAGGAGCCTGCTTTTCAGTTTCCCAGGTTTAGATCTTCTTGTCTCCACTTGTTTATTGAGTCGTGTTGGTTTGTTAAAGTTGATAAAGAGACCATAAAGAGGAATGTAGACAAGTTGAGAATCAATTAGAGGCTTTAGAGAGCAGAACTGTCAAAAATGCACATGAAACTGAACATAATTATTAAATGGGCATAAAAGGGAAGATTTAAAAAGGCACTTTAGGCCCCCAAATCATTACATATATTTTCTTTCCCACCATAAACTGTTATTAATTTTTATTTTTTGTCAAAGCAAATATATTAAGAAACAAGTTTATTTTCTGTTTTCTTTCAGAAAAGCTTGCTCTGAGATGCGGTGATTCATTTTTGATGCTCTTTAAAATGTAGCACAAGTTCTAATCTTATTTTATCAGGATGAACGTAGATGTATCTGGTTTAAAGTGTCCCAGAATGCATTTCTACCATAAAATGTGCCGTCTTTTGTACAACACGTGGACAAACCAGCATAATATCTGTGGTCAGAGAATGTATAAGTTTGTTGCTGAAGAAACATGTGTAGAAGGTCTATGCCCTTTCTAAAATAAATCAATTAATGCTGTTTTCCAGGCATTATTGCTAATATTGGCCCATAATTCAACTTAAAATGTCCTATGCTATAGTTCTGAGATCTTAATGTTGCAAATTTCTTGTACTGTGACATTAAAGTCCATCCATCCTGAAATGTAAAAGATCCATTAATTGTTAACTTTTTCAGTCTTCCTCTCCTGACTGTGGGTCCGATCAGGTGGGAAGATTCTCATTTATCTGTTTCTGATGTTCCCACTAAGCCAGACTCGGTTCTGAAATGTTTCTGCAGTTGTTGGTTCAATTATTGACTTAGATTAAGGAGAAATTGAGGATCAGCAGGAAGCACAAAGGGTGGGCTGGAGACAACGGAGCTGGTTAACTGCAGACAAGAATGAAATGGAAACTAAGAAGTTCTACTGAATGCAGGAGTCAGCAGCAGGTGAAGGTTAGTTTACTGAATGATGAGCCGAACCACAAGCTCAAAAGAACACTTAAAGACACTAATAAAATCAAACAAAATTCCCTTTAAACAAATGCCTTCAAACGAGTTGACATTTATCAAATCAACCAGAGCAATAAAAGCAGCCGGAGAGTAATTGGGACAAGATAGAATTGGTGAATTGATATAATCATGGTAGATGGTAAACTGTCAGGGTCTGGAGATCACAAAACTGTGAAGCAACAGGCATTAAAAATGTAAATTTTCAATTCAAAATCTTTTTTTAAAGATTTTTTTTAAAGCTGGTAAAAATAGATATCACTTTCAGATATTATAAATTAAAAAACATATCTAAACAGCACAAGTTATTAGGAAACCCACATGCAGGAAAAAAATTGAAAGGCTTCCTCAAAAAAGCAGAAAAGAGACGAGAGATACATAGACTAGGAAGATAAATTACAAATTAAAGGCATTCTGTCACACTGCCATGTTTATTTCTATGTAGAAAGTGTGAAATCCCATGCCAGCTCTGATAACGGCCAAACAAGCTATCTTTAGTCTATCTAAAACATATGCTTTCAATTTACTTGCAAGTGAATCACGGTGTGATTGACCACAGTGTAAATGCACTTAAAGTCCACCAGATCTAAAGGAAGAGGTTGACAAATGATAAAACCCATGCTTTGAAACTGCAAATCTGAATAATGAATACAAAGTTCGGGAAATATTGATAAACATCTTAACTTCAACCAAAAAAATGAATAAATAAATAAAACAAACTTGTCCAGGTAAATATTAGATATATCCATAAATCTATAAAGCTATCCAATATTATTATTGTAAATACAAAAAACCTACAATTCCCAAAGCCCCACCTCTTTACATTTGGTATTATTGAAGAGCCCCAAATGTCCTCTATAGATACCAAGAGGAGTTAGTTTAGGGGTATGCAGTGGTTGGGAGATACTCAGGTTTAGAAATGTCCCCTTCAGAGGATACATTTCCATTGCTGAAAGTCAAGAAGACATTGAGGAGGTAGGTGTTCTCGTCTTCACCCTCATCACGAGTAAAATGGTGAAAGGCAAATGCTTTTTTACTGTGATTAAGGCCCACTGTCATGGTGCCTCTGGCAGTCTCTCCTCCCCCTCCCCTCTCTGCTCTGCTTTCCTGATTGGACCCAGCTGTGGACACTCATCTCATCACCTGCCAGCCTTCTTAAAGAGATCCAGCTCCAGCATTCATCGCCAGTTCATTGCCCTCATTTATTTTGAGTCTATGATCACATGCTCAAGTTCTATGTTAACCTCGCTTCTCTGCCTCATCTACAAGACTAATTACCACGAGTGTCCACCTGGGTCTTTCCTCCTCAAGAGCAGTCTGATCCTCACCTGCTATCCTAGCCTCCAGCCACGCCACGGCTCCAGCCAAGTCAGGTTTCCCAAGCCACGCCAAGATCTCAAGCCACGCCACAACTCCAAGCCATTACTCCCGGTCGCCACGCCAGTATCATCTCGCCGTTGGACAATCTCCAATATACTCACCCTCAGATCCTCGTCCAGGAAAATAAATTCCTTTATTCACTATCTAACTCTCCTGTGTTTCTCTCCAGGTTCCAGCATCTGGGTCTGTCCCGCCAAGCAGATCATGAAAAATAAAATGTCTTTGAATGTGGAAAATTTTGTTTGTTTTTAATAATATAAATAATATTTATAAACCAGTTATTTTAAAGTTTTTTAAATTAAATTTGTAGCACTATTATTTTAAAATTGTATAGTTTTTGAGATTTGTTTTTGTTTTTTCTTTGTTTACATTTTTAAACTAACCCTAGCTGTGTGTGCGTGTGTTAGAGACGCAGCACTTTACTTTCCCCACAATTCCTTTTAAAGCTTGATTCTTGGGTCACAGTTTTATTTCAGTTTGATTATGTATTACAAAATGACTACAAAAATTATCCATCCATCCATTTTCTACACCAGCTATATCCTTTTCGGGGTCATGGTTTTGCTGGAGCCTGTCCTGACTTGTCTTTGGTGAAGGCAAGGTACAACCTGGACAGGTCGCCAGACTGTCACAGGGCCTACAAAAACCAAAACTTCAGTAAAAAAACATTTTTTCAAATTAGATACTGCAAAAAACCTTTCAGTTGAGATATACTAAACCTGGTGTGATGAAATAAAACAATATTAACTATGATCAGTTTATCACAACATAACAGTTTAACTCAGGCGGTAGAGCAGGTCGTCCAACAACTGAAGGGTTGGCGGATCGATCCCCCGCTCTCCCCAGCCAGCAGTTGCCCCCTGAGCGCGACTATTGTGCAGCTCACCACTCCCCCCAGGGGTTGGGTCAAAATGCGGAGAAGAATTTCCCCATTGTGGGATAAATAAAGTATCAATTATTATTTTATAAAAACATGCAAATGTATGCAATGTAATGCAACAATTGACTTTACTTACAATAGTGTACTTCCACAGTAGTGCAACAATAATGTCTTAACAGTTCTTCCCAAAAATGTTCCTATTTTTTTTTTTTTTTGCCCAGTGTCCACATGACCTTTGGTCTACTTTAAACTCAGTAGAAGTGGGCATTTTGACAGCTGCTGCATAGGGAGCATCCCGATTAAAGCAAAGACCAAAACGGAGCCTGAGGTCAGGACCACAATCTGTCTTGCAGGCTGACTTGGGAACCTCAAAGGAGGAGAGGGGGCTGTGGTCTGCCGTTTAAACCTGAATATAAGCCACTGCCGTTATTAGGCCTGGATGTAAGGGCTGTCTGCCCTGAAGGATCTCTGAATAACCCCTCTTCTACCAAAACAGAAGCATTCCGGTCATTCAATAAACCTTAAAAATTGAATTTTGTGTTTTTCTGGAAACGTGGAGAAACTATTTTGAACAACATTTCACATAAACCCAAACCATCTCCCCATGCTTTGCATGCCTTATTTAGGATGCTAAATGAGGCACGCAGAGCTCCTGAAAGTACAATTAAAACAGACTGCAAATTGGACTTGTTTGGAATGGTTTCCAGGAGACAGTTTTGTGTCTCTCTGCAAATGAACTTGGCAACTCAACTCTGTGGAACAATGCTCTTTGGACGGACAAAACCGATACGGAAGTGTTTGTCATTAACCAAACACAGCATATCAGCATAAACACTTTGTGTGAAAAGCCAAATGCGGCGGTAAGGGGGAGATGGTTTGGATTGTTGCAGACACGGGCACCTTAGTCCTGCTAACCCAACAAATGCCTGTCTTTACTAAACACTACGAATTAATGTCAGCTAAATTGTTTAGAATGCAAAAAAAAATATAAAACAGATGCTGAACCAAGGACTACTGTCAAGTGTATCTGCAGATCTGTACCAAGTTAAACAAAAACAAACCGTTTTAGTTTTTGCCCCAGACTTGGAATAAGTCCACAGTTGAAATTGGTGTCATGTTTATAGGTAAAGCAACTTATAGTCAGTAAGATATAAAAAATAATATAGGTTATTAAATTTCACACAAGCTCAGTGTGGACAAACATATTTTTTAAATATGCTAATGCATATGCATGTAGCGGTGTCAATCTCTCTTTTATCTATCCCACATGGTTTTTATAAGGCCTTGGTATACTTTTCCATTACTGATCAGTAAATGTTGAAATTTTAAAGATTCTGACCCTCCCGAGGGCAACAGAAAACTACATAAAACCAGTTGACATCATGTTGAGTCCGCAGATGCACATGGCAAACATATTTAAAACAGAACAACGTTGCTTTCAGTAACTGGACACATTTAATGTTCAATCTTGTCCTCAAAAAGATTGTGACCCATTTAAACGTGTGCTGCTAAGATGTGGGGTGTACAAATTTTATGCTGAATGTTATAATCAAAAGTTATTTGTATTTACTCCAGTCTTTTTCAGTAAATAGTGTGTTAGACCAGTGTTTTTCAACCAGTGTGCCGCGGCACACTAGTGTGCCGTGAGAGATGGTCAAGTGTGCCGTAGGAAATTGCCCTCATTAACTGATCTAAAAACATTTTCCATCTCCATGATTTCAGCTCTCTGTTCATCCAAACAGGCCCTGATAAAACACTGAGGAGTTAGGAATATAAAAGATCATAAAATACTTTTTCTTTGCCTTTATTTTATTTTATTAAAGACATTTTGATAAGGTACCGCGATTCAGCTGCACCTTCGGCTGTATTTTGGAAACGTCCCGTCCCTTTAACTGTCTCCACCAATCATTCTTGAAGGCTTAATCACATATCATCAATCTGACCAATCAGAAGTGGTTAAAGTCTTCACTTCCTTGTTCCGATTTAGCTCGTAAAGTATATATATATATATATATATATATATATATATATATATATATACGTATATATATATACATATATATATATATATACATATATATATATGTATATATATATACATATATATATATATATGTATATATATGTATATATATATATATGTATATATGTGTGGTATAAGTGGTGTGTGTGCATCTGCGGTCTGTGCATTGTTATTGGTGAATCCCAAGGACTTCCTATTCATGAAGGTAAGCACATTAGAGGATAACATGCCTTAAAATGAATAAAGCTAAATACATTCCTATAAAGTCATAAAGATCTACATGGATTATGCTGACATGACTTGCAGAAAGAAAGAGTGCAACAGTTTTCCCGAACTTAAAGAAACAAAAACAAATCGTCATATGCTATTCTGGTTTTCAAGAACTCAGAAGGCGTTAAATCGTTTTTACGGAGTATTGTGACTTACAGAATTTTCTTTGTTGCTGGATCGTTTTATCATCTTTAATCTACCACCACTACCAGTAATTATGGGACACTTTTGATGTTTGGCGTAGACAACACTACAGACAGCCACCTTGGGGAGATCAGTAATACTCTACAAAGCAAAACAAAAATTACAGCCAGAATGCAATCAATCCAACTTTCATTAGATGTTAATTCACATTTACTCCTAGAAGAATTTGCCCCTCTGCCATCAGCTTTTTACAGTGTCACACAACGTTTCATTGCTGTTGTCTGTCTGGTTGTCATAATGCTGTAAGTTTTTCCAGTTAGAGTGCATGAACACCATTAAACCCAGGAATTTTTGCAACAACAGCATGGTAACATGCTGCAACTGCTGTCCTTTTTGACAGATTTTATAGTGGGAAGCAGGTCATATTCTTCTCTGACCTGTCAAAAATCCAGATAGTTGTGTCAAAATCCAGGCTGTCATATCATTTAACTGGAGAACTGGTTCTGAAATGAACTTTTTCTCTGACTTGATAACCGTGCTTTCTGTGGCAGCTGCAAACACAGTAGGCATTATTCTAGGAGTTGATTGTTGGCTAATTAAGGACTTTGTTTGCAAACAGGAAATTGTCAATACTGCCAATATCAAATAAGCCGCATGTTCCAAATTGGACCTTCTTTAACACAGAGGCATGCTGTCAAACTTTGTGCCACAATTGTTGGAGAAACTGGCCTGAAAAACAGACTTGCAAGGGGTGTGTCACTAAAGATTTATTGACAACTGGCGAGCAAGCTGAGATCGGCTGATGGGCTGACAGGCAGTCAGGCAGGCAAAGAACATGTGGCAAAGTTGGCAGCGGACCTAAAGCAGACGAGAAAAAGAAATGGTTACAACACGATTAAGATCTTATAAAAGACTGAGCGAAAGTAAACAACGATCTGGTGTGATGTTTGAGGAGGGCTGGGACTTACAACTGTGCAGAGATGGGCAGAAAAGTAGAAGCTGTGCCAGGTAATTGGTGGGGAGTTTGGGTTTCACACCCACACACACACACACACACACACAAAAGGGAAAACAGACGCACAAAATTGGGAAAGGGTGGGGAAAGACTAAACTGAGCCAGGCCCAGTAGCCTGCTGAGATCATGACTAACGGTCTTTCATTAGGAGGCATGTTTCAAAATGGATATAAAACGAAGACTGTGGTTCTAAAATCTCATTAAAAAAAACCTGCTGCTTCTTTTAATGACACTCAAGTCCCCCCGAGTCTCCCGAAAAAGGAGTCTAATGGTTAAAGCGGTACATAAATTCATATATACTGCATGGAGCAGCACTAATAAAAGTATCTTACTAATATTTATCTAAAAATTACCTAACCAATAGCAAGATAATCTCATTTATCTCCTTGTTTTGCTGTGTCACAGCAGCAATGCTGTTTTCCCAGCACAATTTGTCGTCTTTGTTTTCAGTAAACATTTGTCCATTGATTGTAGGCCACAATTTCTGGGCATCATCATGGCAAGGAGGAGCAGATGGACTATTGTTGCTAAATACAGTCGCGTCTCGGTAATACTGCTCCACTGATGAGTTTACGATGTGTAAACTGCTCTTCATTGTTCTATTAATCTCTTTGAATCCCTCCTGGTGTAATCCTGGATGACTTTGTCTTCTGCATGCGAGTCAAAAGGAAAACAAAGTCCTCTTTTTGTTCAGATCCATAGGTGACCGCAATGGTTGGATAACATGTGGCTATTGGAGTTGCAGATGCAAAAATGATTCATTATCTGTCATTGTCAGATGTCACTGTCATTATCATTAAAATGCTTGTTCAATTATTGAAGATGGTTAAATTGATTGATTTCTAATGATATTACTTCACTGGCTCCAAAAATTGAAACATTGATTCATGATTTTTCCTAATGTAACATCATTTTGCAATTTTTTAACTTTTGATACTTGATCTATTTTTGCAATAACGGTTTTTGAAACAGTGTTATGTCCATTTTACTGATATAGTATTATTTTTGTAATCATAGATATGATTTTTATAATTAACATAAGCTGCATATATTTTAGATAACTGATGTTGATTTCTAAAATAGTTATTTTTTCCATAATAATTTAAGCAATTCACCTTTTTTATGTGCTTTATCGATACTTCAGGATTCCTAATTCTGTCTGATAAAAGTTAGGAACCGGATAATGATAAATCATGTAATAAAATGGTTACGGTATAACTGGGTGTGATTATTTAAGTTCGCTTCCTTCCACTACCTTTCAAACAATGTTTATTAATATGTCTATTTATCCTCATTTTGATTTGTCATTGTATCAATGTATAATTGATTATTGTATTGTTTTTGTGTATTATTCTTGTTTGATTGCTTGAAATAAACCATTAAAAAAAAAAGAAATGATAGCAAAAATGCTTGATTGCTACCAGTGTGGGGACATTTCTGTGTAGAATTTGCAAGTTCTGCCCCGTGCATGCGTGGGTTTTTTCAGGGAACTCCGGCTTCCTCCCACTGTCCAAAAACATGGTTCATATATATTTATCACTCTGAGTGTCTCTGGGTGTGTGATTGTGGCCCTGTGTCAGACTTGCGACCTGTCCAGGATGTCCCCTGCCTTCACCCACGAGTGGGTGGGATAGACACTGGCAGCCCAGTGATTCTGAAGGGGAATAAATGGGTTTAGAAAGTAAATGAATGTATGAATGTTACCAGAGTGTAATCAACAGCCCTTTATAGGTAACGTTTACTCATAAAAAAATAAAAATCAAATCAAACCCTACAAGAACTATTACAATTTTCAGAAATCTTGCATCTTAAATTTGATCCTAACAAAATGCTAATTATCTTGCTATGATGTTCAATGTTAACTGTTATACCAAATCCAAAATGACCTCTTTTCAGGTTGCCACATTTTTAAACTCAAAACATGTCAGACTCAGCCAACATGTCAAAGTAGCATGGTTCAACAAGCAACAGCTTTGGTTGATTTAGCATTCCTCAGTGAAATTGATAAAGGCGCCTGCTGTGCTGTTCAAAAGCAGTAAAGCTACAATTTCTTAGATTTATTTCTAAAAAGTAGGTGCATTTTTATTTCCAGTGGCTGGATAGCTTAGTTGGTGTTTCCAGTCTTTAACTTTGGCACAGTATGGTCCTTAACGACCATCAGCATCGATATAATAATACTAATAAATTTTATTTATGTAGCCCTTTTTAAATAGGATAGGGGTTTTCCTGTATAATCTGCGTATTTGCCAGAAACAAAATTCTACGCCAGGGGTGTCCAATTCCAGGCCTTGAGGGCCGGTGTCCAACATGTTTTCCTACCATTGAAGCTCCCTATTGGTGAAACACACCTGATCCAGGTAAGAAACAGAAGACAAGGCAGGGTTTCTGAAAAACCAGCAGGAGACCGGCCCTTGAGGCCTGGATTGGGACACCCCTGATCTAGGCTGTGGTATGTGGTAGAGCAGGGTATGTTGGAAAACATGTAGGGATGTGCCCTCGAGGCCTGGAGTTGTCCATCCCTGTATGAGTTTATCCAAAGCACACAAGCCGTCATCAGCACAGACCCTGACCACCAAGGTTTTGGACTTATTTTATGCAAATTTTTCTGTATCACATCTTCACGTCTATTCTTAAGATTTGTCCTTACAGAAATGTAATTATAGACCAGCCAGAAAGACAGGTTTGGTTGTGATTGTATCCAATTTGAAGACACGTCAAGAAACAAATTTAGGTGGGTGGTAAAGAAGATGTTTACTCCTTCAGATAGTGTTAACTATAAACCCGTATGTATGGGAAGACAGTCTTAAGGCCGTGTTACACAGCCACTATGTACATTTTGTGCTTATTGCACGGCTGAAACTGGGTCATCCGTAAATAAATGTGAAAAAAGTAAGTAAAAGTTGGGATCTTTACGTGAAAATGTACACAAATGTATCACGAATTAACGGCGTTAAAACCACAGAAGAAGTATGAATAAACCACATAAAGAACAACGTAGAACTTGAACCGTTATTGCGCTGTTATATATGCAATTTATTAGTGATTCATGCATCAATTACATAATTTTAATTTTTGCACCAAATACACCATATAAAAGTTATATATGGGTGGTACATGAGTGAAAAGTCCGTTACACATGTGAAACGGTCGTGGAAAGCCACAAATTTGCTCGTGTATCTTGCAAAAATCATGCACAATTGCGTACGATTTACATAATTGCGAATTCATGTAAAGACCTCTTGGCTGAAATCCTTAACGGACATCTGCGCACATCGACGAATGACAGACGTAAGAAACACTTATGATTTATTTATATCACGCATGAATCACGAAAGACCTAAATTACACATGTGGAAAAATGTGAAAAAACTATGCAGTGGCTGTCTGACGTGGCCTTTTGAAACGAGGTACTGAAGGATCACAGATTTACCGTTGGGTTGCAAGAGTGACAGACCTTTTTATGTGTAACTGATAAGTATGACTTTTTTTTTTTTTTTTCTTTTTACAATTCCTGAAAAGCTGAATTGTAAATTGTAATTCAAGGCCCAATTTTTCATACAATTATTGGCAAGTCATCCAGTAAAGGTGTACACAGCTGGTGTCTGAATTAAATGTGCCCTTTATGTCTGTTTGGAGTGCTCATCCTTTTAGAAACTTAAAAAAAAAAACTTCAGCACAGTGACATTAATGGCTGTTTAATATTAATAGAAACTAATGCACTTCCGGGGACGTCAGACACATTGCCTGACCGCAGGGCATTTTTGGCTTTTATTGAGATGCTTTGGGTCTCACAGAAGGAAGCAGCACTTTTGGACCTGACTTGTGTCTTAGTTGAAAACGCTTTTTGGCTTTTGTCTAGATCAGCTTGAGACCGTGGAGGTTTCCGTCCAGACAAATCAGAGCTTTTGACCAGGATTCCAAAACATTCTGAAATATACCCATGATTGATGTGCTTTAAGTCCAGTTTCTATTCATACAGTGTGTGAAGGTAGCCAGGATATTGGCTGAGCAACAGCTGTGAAGACAAGTGTGTGTGTGTTTGATCATGATTTTGCTTCGCAAGGCAAATTCAATTGAAGGCAATTTCTCAACTAGAGGGTTTGAATTCCGGCCAGGTTGTTTTCTGTGAGGAGTTTGCATGTTCTGTTTGCATGTTTGCACTCCGGTTTCCTCCCACAAGTGGATTTGTGACTCTTTACTGTCCCTTAGGACTGAGTGTATCTGTCTGTGTGTGACCCTGAGACGGACTGGCAAACTGTCCAGGGTGTACCCTGCCTTCACCCTGATGTAGCTTTGATACGGTACAGTGACCCCACCACCACCACAGACCCCACACAGACCTTAGTGGGGGGTAGAGGATGGGTGGATAGTTCAATGTATGTAGTTCTTTGTAATAATTTGACTGAAATACAAGCATAATGTGTAATGTTTAGCCCCATTGGTTGTTGCAAAAATATTTGTATTCAATAACATATTCTTGCTTATATCCTCCATATCTAACATCCTATACATTTATTTAATCATCTTTGTTTATGCAAATGTTGTCAAACTTAACCCCTTGATGCCCATTGAAGCAAGTATGCATCAAACCACTTCAGCTTCAACATTTTCTTAGTTTAGCATCTACTCAAAAACAGAAACAGAAGTAATTTTTGTTTTCACATCTATAAAAAAAAATAAGGCATCAAGGAGTTAATAATTTTTAGCATAGTCCCAAAGTAGATCTTAAAGTTATGCTTTAGCCCCACATAAATAAAAGGTTTTTGGTTTTTTTGCGTGGTTTTGACATTTTCATGCAGTTCAATTGCTAACTTTGTTTTATCCCCACAATCAAAACTGTTTATGAGAAGATGGATTAATAAAAATTATTGTTCAAATCGACTGTATGAAAGAACTGGACTGAGCGAGAGCGACGCCACAGATGTTGCCATGTTGGAACCAGATGATGTCATTAAGCAGTTATTGGTCTAAATCAGTCTGAAGCAAAATTTCTATGGCAACCACTCTCACCAATTATGAGTGAAACTGTCGGAAGTCCACATCCCTGCCACTGAAAGCGAGCTGAGGACAGTCTGTCAAATGTTTCCAACATTCAAAATGAGACCACCTACTTTTATTGAGATCTGATCGGCCAGTTAATTACTTTAATAACTACAGAAGAATATAACGAAAAACAAATAGGATAAACAAGAACATGTAAAAAAGGAAAGTAGCAGAGCATCAATAGTTGTTCTGACAAAATGAGTAATCAATATTGCCTGGTGTTTTGCCCGGTTGGACAGGAATGCCAAACATTGGACAGTCAAAAGTGGAGAAAGTTCACTTGAGGCCCCTCATCTATGTGGTGATGACTGGATTTTTTGTTAACAGGACAATGCTTTATAAGAATTCCCTCACTCTTTGGGACTGCATGTGCCAATTTAAATCCAATGGAAAACATTTGGGGACTGATGGTAAGAGAAGTTTGCAATAATGAAGTCGTTCCTCTTCACCCCTTGGCACAACAAGAATGTTTTGTTTGGACCCTTTCATTTCTGTTTTAAGGACGTAACATGTTTTTCTTCTGTGTGTGTGTGTGTGTGTAGGTGCTACAGTCCTAAACTTTTGATAAAAAGTCCATATCAGTTAAATTGTTGTTTTAATGAATGTTCGGCCAAACGTTCCCATTTCTTTCCCATTTAAAGCTCCACTTAAAACTTTTTAATTTCAAATTTAGCCGTGCAAAATGCAAATTCATGCAATTTCCAAAGGGCTCTAAAGATTTTGATCAGGAGTGTACAGGTTGGGAGCACATTGGAGCTGCAGGAGACGACAAACGGAAGGAAGATTTTTTTATAAATGTTCCTTTTTCATATATTAAAGAACATTTTGTCTAAACATTTTTTAGTTTTTATTATTATTTTTTAAAATAAAATCAAATAATATATTAATGTTTTTACTGAAACTGTTAGTTTTTTTTGCTGCTTGGTAAAACTATTTCATTCAATTTATTTTTCATTGGACAAATATATTTTATTTGAGATTTTATTGATAAAATTAGTTTCATTTTTATTTCTTTGTACTTTATTTATGTAATTTTTTTACCTTTGTTTTTAATTGTAAAAAAAACTTTTTAGAAAAAAGGTTTGTTGTGATCCATCTCCGAGGCTCCTGGTTTCCAAAGGCATTGTAACTGGAGACAAAAAAAAAAAAAAGAGAAAATATTTTTTACTGTTCTAGTGAGTCTCTGTCAATTTCAGTTGCAAAAAAAAACCCAATTCAAACAAGTTGAATTAAAGAAAGAAACCACCTCTCTATGCCCTCCCTGCCTCCCGACAGTAATAAACATGTCCTGATGTGGTGGAGCTGCATAGAGATTCTTGCAGACATCCACACTGGAACGACTGCAGCCCACATGCAGACACACTGTCCTCATAATCTCTGCACCATCTGGTGGGGAACTTTACTGTTCCCCTGCGCTCCTGACTCATTAGTATTCCTCTCGCACTGAGAAGGAGAGACCAGCAAGTGTGACATTTCTCAAAAACATTTTAGAGTCAACACCGGAGAGGATTAATTGAGCAGTCACGGAGCCCACCTCAGACAAACCCCACTCATTTCACATAATAAGGAGAGACTTTTTCATCTCCATAACCCTTTTTTTTGCTGCTTAAGTGTATCACCGCTGCTTTGCATTGTGAGCATTCCCCGACTCCTGACGGCTTTTGTTAAGCGCGCACTTAGATGCACCACAGATATTGACAAAAGAACGATTCCCTCAAGTGGGGTTTTAGCTGCTTTTGTGTGTGTGTGTGTGTGTGTTTTTTTTTATTTTGAAGGGCAGCTGAATGGTGAGATAGCAACTCATTCACACCATGCTTCCAGCAGCATCTCAAACATTATGTGAGCTGAGATCAAAGGCTGATCCTTTCCTTTTCAAATCCACATGGTCTCTCATTAGACCCACTATGATCTCCGCTGTCGCTCAGCTCTGCCTTTTTAGAAGAAATGTGCAGGTTATTGTCATCATTTTAGGATTTGATAATGACAACTGAAATCATGGCTATTTTTTAAAGCAAATTGGGAGTTCTATAATAGCTTTAAAAAGTTTTACTTTTTTTTTTAACCACAGGTAATGATGATCAAAAATCCTAATAAAAGTAAAATACTTTTATCATCTGCAACTTTATTCTTCTTTAAATAAAACTGTTTGCAATAAAAAATAAATTTTGTGGAATGATTTTCTCCAAAAAATAATGTACATTTCTAAATATTTTTGTTTCTTGAAGTTAAAAGCTGTGTGATAATGCATATTTACATCAGGTATTATTTTAACTTGATATAAAACATGTATGGTGGTAATTAAACTGTTATGTTAACATGCATAAAATAATTATACTTTTATATAAAACTTTTGGTAAAAAAAATGCTCGTTATTTTTAGAAAATACCTTACAAAAACACATTTGTTATATTGCATCTTTTATTTGCATTTTATTTTATTGTGCAATATTTCCATATGTAAACAAAATTGTCTTGAATTTGAATTTTGGCATCTTGTAAAACTTTCTTTCTTGAAAATGAATTATACCTGTGTGTGCCTCCACAGTGTTGGTTATAATGGTATTACTTTTAAAAGCCTTTGAATCAACACATTCATATTTCCAGCTATAAAATATTAAGTGAAATATTTCTATGAAAACTTAAAGGGAGCAGTGATCTCTAGAGTATTTGCCTAACTGTATCACCTATAAACTCAGTAAAATCTGCCTCTAAATTGTTTTATTTCTCATTTGCTGCTATTTGCACACCTGGCTGTGTGACCGCTGCAGGATAAATACAGTATGCAAATCTGTACCCTTCTGAAAATGTACTGGAAAGGAAAAAAAAAATGTGCTGAAAGCGGGCCAGCAGTTGGTGTGTGCGCTCAAAATGCAAATTCTTCCACGTTTATGGCAATTTTTATCTTTGCATTGCAGCTTTCTTTGGCTCCATTTCTCCTCAAGGATCAATGAAGTTCATTTTAATCTGCACAACAGTATTTTAACAGACTCAAACAGGTTTATTTAGCAGAAAAGTGATTTAAAAAAACCCCAAAGTGACACATATTTGTTAAGTTTTACCAACCTTTCGCAGCTGTTAGTGCCAACCTTGAATGGTAGATGTGCTGAATGATGTTTGTTTTTTTTCTTGCAGAAATCCTGCACATCATTAGATTCCAACATTGGGAAAGTCTTCTTTTGCATTTCTACTTTATACATATGATTTAAGATGCAATAAGTTCGAAATCTGGCTCAGTTAGAACACAAACATGACATAAGGAGCTGACTTTCTAAAGACCCACTATGATAAAATGGTGTTTCTAACATGTTCTCGTAGCATTTTCTGATAATATCGGACATGTATCATGAGTATTTCTTTATTCAAATCATTGTGAATCAGGAGCAGACAGAAAAATGCCATTGGAAAAGGGCTTATTTGTGACAGAAAATACGTTGGGCGGGCCACAAGTTCCCTGCTCCGCTCCATTCTGATGCATCCATTTATCCAGGCACGTCTTTGTTTTCCATGTCTGAGCTGGCATCTTCCTCAAAACTGTATAGCTCCAATATTGCTCGCCAGTTTTGTTGCACCGCTAATGTTAGATGACGAGCTGTAACTAGCAGTAGAGCATGTAAACAGAGACCTCTCAGTAATGGGCAACAGGAAGGGGGTGACACTGCGCCAACAGTCAAACGGTCCCACCCACAATTGGGAGGCGAATTTCTAATGAACTACTGACGCTTTGGAGAAACGATGTCTTAGAAAAAAAACTGTTTTTTGTATGTTTGTTTGTTTTTGCCAAAAAATGGCATACCGCAATTTCTGGACTATCATGGACACTTAACCCTTGTGCCATCCTAGGCACTTTAGCATTAGGAGTTGGGTCATCTAGACCCACTAGACAGTGCGTTGAACCTTTTTTCTTCATTGATTTGTGATCTTCACTGGTGTCCATGGATTACATGAAATCTTCCGACCTTTATCCACCTTTGTCATGGTAGGGAGAACAAGTCAATGTAAGGGTGGGGTCATCTAAGACAGCACAAGGGTTCAATGTTTTTCAAAAAATGATAGTGTGTCTTATAATTCGGAGCATGTCTGTTTTTTTATGTTGAGTATTGTTGTAAATACCAGTGGCGGACCGTGCTTTACACACCTGGGCCTTCAGTAGTGCTACGTCTGAATCACTTCACCCCTCATTAACCTTTTTACCATGCAGAAACGAGCTTTGTATTGCATATTTAAAAATCCTGTGGCCATAATAAATGCCTTTAAATAAACTGAATGAACAAAACAGTAAACAAATCTCGTTTTGCAACTACAGCCAGCAAAAAACAATGAATTATTTTGATATTTATCATTTCACCCATCAAAAAACTTTGATTATTTGAAGACAAAATCCATCCCCCTCTCTTTCCTCAAACAGTTCGATCACTCTGTCATGTAGATTATCGCGGTTCAGTTCCATCAATAAGTCCTTTTCTGCCCCATCAAGGCCAGTGCTGAGAGCCGACAGACGCAGTAGACACGGGGATGATCAGCGCCAATCACACAAATCTGTTCAGTTGCTTAGCACAGATCAAAAAGTGCACTCTGTGTTAAACTGGGCAAGGCTGCAAGTGGGAAATGTTTCCTGTATCCCTTGTGCTATCCTAGGCACTTTACCATTGGGAGTTGGGTCATCTAGACCCACTAGACAGAGCGCTGAATCTTTTTTCTTCAATGATTTGTGATCTTCACTGGTGTCCATGGATTACATGAAATCTTTCCACCTTTATCCACCTTTGTCATGGTAGGAATAACACGTCCATGTAAGGGTGGGGTCATCTAAGATAGCACAAGGGGCATTCCTGAAACTTTTGTCCAATCAGAAGGTCTGAATACTGTGACGTTGCCTAAGCCTGCTAGAAGGCCTGCTGACACCAACTCAAAATCTGATTGGTTGAAGGAAATGAATGTCTGACACTTATTTTGCATCAGGGGGCCTTCAGAACTAAATTCGCTAACGCTTGTTTTAGCTGTATCAGTCTATTTTTTCACGTGTAGTAAAAAGTTGGAAGCTGCTGGTATTGTGAATACACTTGCATGGCTAATGCTTCAAACATGTAGCGTGTTACCAAAAGGTTCTAAAGAACGCAGTTAAATAAAGTCTGACCGACTGATTGATGAACTTTTCTCTGAATTTTTGGTCTCACTCAATGTGCCTTAGTATGACCATTTATTGACGATGCACCTTATAATCCAGTGCGCCCCTCAAAGGACCACTGGGAATGCTTTTGAAACGGTTTAAGAGTATCGGAGTTGGTCTTTAAAAACTGTATCTGCTTCAAAACTGTTGTAGCTTATAAAATAATCCACATTTTTAAAATATAGGACACTTTGCGACATAAATACACAAACAGTGGAATGATCAAAGACCTCCATAACACTGTTATCTTAGTCTTTATTTTGTCACAATTTTATGTCAAATATATATACGTCTGTGAGACATATATTATATGACATATATAATTTCATTTCTTTACAATAGAGAAACAACATAGAGATGACACACTATTTTGGTTTCTAAGTAGAAGCTCCTTTTAAATAGTGGCATTTTTTTCAATAAACTGTCAAGTCAAGCTCCCACTCAAGTGACGCTTTTGTTTTCCTTATTGAGTCACATTTATTCACAACGTGTGTTTGTTTGTCTCTTTTTTTTCTGGGTGGTTTGATGTCTTTTTGTGTCAAGTTTTTTTTCTCTCTTTCATTTGTAGTTTTTTTTCCTGGCAGTTCAATCTGTTAAGTTTCCTTCAAAAATCAATCTCCATCTGTTGTTTTTTTCTTGTCTTTTTTTCTTGGTCCATGTGGCCACACAGATGGGCCCACCTGCTAACAATCCTGAGCCACCAGCAAAGGTGCACAGTCATTTGGAAAAGGTGTCTTTGTAGCTTTACAGAGTTAATCCAATCAGCTTGCAGGAGGGTTTCCAGTTCCTCTGCAGCTGGCTCCTTTGGCCAGGAAGCAGTTTGCGCCTCCATACAAAGGGGGTGTCTGACCTTGGCTCTGTCCCTGGATTTCTCTTTGGCCTGCCGCCTTCAAACCTCTGCTCCCACTGCTTGTGTGCAGAACTGTATTTTGGACACCGCTTCCCCCCGTCTCAGTCTCAGCCTCTGGGGCGCAGTGAGGGATCGCGCTTTGAGATCCGATCACTTTCTTGGGGTAGGAGAGGCTTTTTCGCTCTGCTTGTGTAGATTCGGCGGAGCCGACGGGCGCTGGAATGCTGCTGAGGTTCTTCTCCAGTCCCATTGGAGCATTGGCGGTCGCATGGGGGTTAACGCCAGCGGTGTCAGCCGTCGACACAACAGTCTCCGGCTGAGAGCAAAAACTGCTAATGGGAAGCCCCAGCTTTCCAGCCACAGCAGGGGGCCACTTGAGGACCCCTGCTTGTTTCCAGTCAATCATCTTCTGGCGCCCTTCGTCCGGGTCACACGCCTGCAGTGATGGGATGATGGGCACAGAGCGGGTGCGCAAGGAAGGAGGGAGGAAACTTGTGTCCTTATCCAGGCGGGTGCAGGGGACCTCGGTCCATCCTTTCCTGGCAGTAAAGTGAGAAAGGGAGGTCCTGCTGAGAAGCATCTCCACCCTTCCACTGGCGGAGTCGCACCTGAATGCACAAGAGGAAACAAAAATAACAGTTTGAGGGAGACAGCCTTACACCACACGACCTCCTGACCCTGGGCCTCTCACATACAAACACACAGGTTTGTTCAAGTCCTGTAAGTTTGCTGTGTTTTACTTCTTCCATTTCTATTAGAATGACCAAAAAATTTGAGCTTTTCAGCAGTACATGATCAGCTCACTTTCTCCAAGCTTCTGTTACTTAAAGGGTAAATATGTCAGAATCTTTATTTTCTCAGAAGATGAATCAGTTTGTTCCTAATGTTCAAATGTTTCATTGTCAGAGGAAAAAAACGTTTGTGTTTTTTTAATTTAAACTGCGCAGAAAAGTTATTTTCCAGTGCACAAAAGTCTTAATTTGTGTTCACATGACCCTCGGCAATACGTGTTCAAGCAGCCACTTCCAATGAAAAGTCTTTGTAAAAAGACGTGTTTTGGGCATCCACGTTCATCTATTGCATTCACGTGTCGCTATGCATTTTCACAAGACTGTTTTTTTGGTTTTAGTTTCAAAAACGCATAGCCATTTAAAGTCAAACCAGTTTAAAGTTCTAGTGACTTATAGATGCTTTTAATTCACAGAAGTGCAAACTATTTGAAAATTTCTAAAGAAGGAGAAAATAATAGTGGTTAATGGCCAGCCAGAATTCTATGACACTAAACCTTTGGGCCGTGTAACACAAACACACATTTTCCACGTATGAAACTTGTATGACACATGCGTGATATATGTAATTGTGTTTCTTGCGTTTGTCATTTGTTGATGTGTACAGATGTCCGTCCAGGGTTTCAGCCGACGGATCTTTGTGTGAATTTGATTTTGAGCTGTTCAAAATTTTTGGTCGGTTGTGAGTTTCATGCATTTATGTGAATTATTACGTACATTTTACGCAACTGTGCAAGATGCATACATAAAATTGACCGTTTCACATATGTTCATGTTGTGACGGTGAGGCCAAGGGGGAAAACCCAAGAGCAGAAATAATCGACACAGGTCCCAATTTCAAGTAGAAGGCTTTTAATGCCAAGAGCAAAACCACAACCCGAACTTGAGCATAGACACAAAGATCCTTCGACACAGAGCATAGAATGGTCACAGCTTAAATAGAGAGAACATAATACACATGATGCAGAACACCTGTGACTCTTGCAGGAGACCTCAGGAAGAGGAGGCCCTCCAGGAGAGACCGCAGCTGGAACTAAGTCAGACCTTTCCATGACACATGTATGTCGAACAGACTTTTCATGCATGTACCACCAACGTATAACGTCTATATTGCGTATATGGCGCACATATCATGTTAACTCTATGTAGGTAACGCACAGACTTTGGGATAGATTTGACTTTTATGTTGATTTACATGTTCTTTGCGGGGTTTATTTGTACGTCTTCCGTGGTTTTAATGTAGTTATTGTGTGATACATTTGTGAGAATTTTACATAAAGACCTGTTACAGTAACTAACTGACATATATTTCTGATTACTATACCACTGCTGTCATATATTCAAAATCTGGTGTCTTAAACCATCTGGAAACATCCAAAATGTTCACACTTTTTGCAAAGAGGGCCATGTTTGCGCCAGACTTTGGGCATGCCTAACTACAAGGATCAAATTAGGTTCAAGTGTCTGTACAGAGCTGGAGAAAAGAATAACCCTACATGCAAAATGCGCTGATATTAAGGCCATGTCACAAAGCTACTACGTACATTTTGCACATCGGTCATATGTGGTCATATGTGAATATAAACGGAAAAAGTAAGAAAAGTTGTGGTCTTTACATGGAATTTTCACAGATGTATCACGAATGAACATCATTAAAACCACGAAAGAAGTATGAATAAACCACACAAAGAACACATAAATCAAAGTAGAACATGAACCGTGCATGATTACTGCGCTGTTTATATGCAATTCATTAGTGATTTGTGCGTCAATTACGTCATTCCAATGTGATAGGTGGCCCGTATACGCGATATAAAACTTTTACATGGGTGGTGCATGCGTGAAAAGTCCATTAGACATATGTGGAACGAAAGTGGACAGACACAAATTTACGTAAGCATCTCGCAAAAATCCCACACTACCGCATAAGATTTACGTAGTAATTGCTTAGAACTACATTAACATACACATAAACTGCGTAAATCTCAACCGACCAAAATTTTTGAACAGTTTGAAACCGAATTCATATAAAGACCCGTCGGCCGAATCTGAATAGCAGTTTCTCACGGATACATCCAGTCACGCCACGAGCCACTGCTCAACCTCCAGTCTCGCTATGAGCCATTATCCAGCTTCCCGCTTCGCCACAACTCCACGCCTCACCGGACAAAAACAAACTTTATTACTTACCTCATAAACCACCTGTGTTTTCCTTCCGGGTTCCAGCGTCTGGGTCTGTCTCGGCTAGCTTGCCATGAAAGAACGAACTGGCCAAACTCCAGACCCAGCTGACCCGGAAGGCCTTTGTCTCGCAGTCACCCGACAAGGAATCATGCTGGGACGCCAAGCTGAGGCTTTGACCCAAATGGCTTCTGCTCAACAAGACCTGTTTTGTTGCATCGACGGTATGCCACAAACCCTCCTCAAACTAACCGGACAATACTCTAATCCTACAGCCGCCGCATCCATTCCATCTTCCGGCAACAACTCCGCTTTCGGTTCCGTCACCTCACGTGAAAACTTCCACCTATAATCAGAACCTTTCTTCTGAGACGTCGAGGCCTGTGGGGGTCGTTGAGGGGGGGGGGGGGGTACTGTCATGGTGCCTCTGGCAGTTCTCCTTCCCTTCCCCTCTCTGCTTGGTTCCTGATTCGACTCAGCTGTGTCCACTCAACTCATCAAGCCTCCAGACCTTCTTAAGGAGATCCTGAACCAGTATTCATCGCTAGTTCGTTGCCTCTTAAAGGTCTCCAAGTTTACTTAGTCCATGTATCTTTGCTCTCGTTTAATTCTGTTCTATGCCTCGTTCTTAGGACGTCATTACCACGAATGGTCACCTGAGTCTCCAGCCTTCCTGAATAGCAGTTCCTCACGGATCCATCCAGTCACGCCACGAGCCACTGCTGAACCTCCAGACACGCCACGAGCCACTGCTGAACCTCCAGACACGCAACGAGCCACTGCTGAACCTCCAGTCATGCCACGACCCACTGCTGAACCTCCAGTCACGCCACGACCCACTGCTGAACCTCCAGTTTTGCTACGAGCCATTATCCAGCCTCCCGCTTCGCCACAACTCCACGCCTCACCGGACAAAAACAAACTTTATTACTTACCTCATAACCCACCTGTGTTTTCCTTCCGGGTTCCAGCGTCTGGGTTTGTCTCGGCTAGCTTGCCATGACATTGATGCGTGGAAAATGCACAAAATGTACATAGTGGCGTTGTCAGATGGCATTTACCTAAAAAATTGACTTTTGGAAAATAGTTTTTTAAAAGCAATGTTGTTGCAGACAATTTATTGGGAAATCAAGGCTATCAGGAGTCTAGCAAAAATGTTTTTTACTTTCTTTCTGTGCAGATAGAAGGACGAGCTAGATGAGTATAATAATCAATGCATGTCTGAGAGTTTTTTTGATGTCCTTCAAAGGCATCACAAAGGAGTTTTTTTTAAAAACAACATTCAACTGAATAAGTTTGCAGTTTGGAAAACATTTGTGCACAAACATGAATACTACTAATCTGGCACACAGCCTCAGAAGACCACCATCCTTCAGAGGCTTTTTGTTGCACGGGCAAGTCTAAATAATTGAATCACGTTCCTCTCATGGTGTTAGATGGACGCATAGAAGCTGGAGGTAAATCCAGCCGACCGAAAAATATCTAAAAATACCTCCAAGGGCAAATCTGACTACAGTTCTGCCCTTGTCTGTGATGGATAACAGTTTTGTGGTAATAAAACTGACTGGAAAGGTTTGTTGTCACTTAGCAGGAAACAAAGAACAGAGTTCTCCTATTTATTTTTACCCCCCTCCCCTCTTTTTTTGTAAACACTCTTCAGCACTCTGTCCCTCCATCTTTACTTCTTTTCCGCACTCATCATCTCTGCCCAGTCCTCCATCTGTCCTCACTTTCCCCTTGCTTGTTCTCTCACTCTCCTTTACACCTCGCATTTCTCATTTCCAGAGATGAGAGGCTGTATCCATGGCAACACGGGTGATGTGGGGGCTGGAGGAGGAGAGGGAGATGGATGTAAGCTTGCTGTTGTGTGTCTTGTAAGTCAAGAAATAGGTCATTTCAGACTCTTAAAGGCTGGCGAGTCATGTTTGAGTGACGGATCTGACGGGGAATTCTGGGATGTGAGCTGAACTGTTTAACTGCGTTGTTGAATCCCGACCCTCATCTCCTCTGTTCTCTTGAACGCTAGAATAATGCGGCAACATTTAATTGCCTTCAGCGATTTTGTCCTTTGTGATTTTGAGAAAAAGAGCCCTAATTAGTGTCTTTATCTGTTTGTTTGTTATTTTGGTGTAATTGTGTGCACATTTGTGTTAATAGAGAAATCACTCCAGGAGGAACTCTCCCTGCATCAGCCGGAAAAATAAATAAATAAATAAATAAAATCTGCTGAGCTCCATGGAGCTTTGTTTAAAAGTGTAAATTATGGAAATGGGTCACGTAAAAAGTTTGGCAGCTCACAGAGTGTTTTACCAACCGGGGGATCGCTGGGTTAGGATGCTGATGGGAGGGGAGGGTTGACGCCGCCATCGTTCAAATTGCAAACACTGATGGCAAATTAGAGTCATTTGCTAAACAGGAGACGTAAAGATGTTGTTCCCTTCCGTCTGGTCCCCTCCCCCCCCCCCCCCCCCCCCCAAAAAAAAAAAAAAAAAAAGTATCCAAAACATATTTAATATAAATAAAGTTTAACCTCAAATTTTTATACAAGTAAACACCTCGGTTTCAGAAGATTCATAATCCTCTATTGTAACAGTAAAATCTGTCCAACACAGGAGGCCTTACGCTCTCATCTGTTTTCAATTTTCTTTTTTAAATAAAAAAAGATGCTGTCATCTTCGGTTTATTCAGTGACATGCAGTCAGGAGAGGCAGGTGAGGCACAGCCTCACCTGTCAGTATGGGAAGAAAAGAGAAAAAATAAATTCAATTATTATATTTAATCAGTAATTTGTGCTTTGCAGTCATTTTCCATTTAAATGTACCATTTTTGGGTGGTTTTTCTTTTCAAATTCGCTGAATTTCCGCATTTGCCGTTCAGATACTAAGTGACGACCTTGGATTGCGCAATACCTATGCAGTCAGACGGTACTGCTGTCTCTCTCTATGTCCAATCACTTGTACCATATGAGCTGAGTTTACATAATTTAGCAGATGTATATGATGTTCAGTGTTTGTTTTTATAAATAACTGTATGTGAGGGACGTGTTTCTTGTGCTGAGCGCTAAACACCGGCGAAAAAGCCGCTGGGTGAGGCCAGACATTCTCGTGCCTCATGTTAGGGGGCGCCGGTGAGCCCTGAGATTATGACGCTAAAAAATACTAGAATAAGTGATAGCAAGCAGCAAGTCATTTTCTTCAGAAGGAGCGGCGTATGGACTTTATTTACAAGTAAAGGTAAGACAATAATAACGTTTGTGCTTTTTTCTATGCTGCAGTTTGTATATGAAAAAAAAACACGTTGAAATGATATTTAAAACAAAATGTTAACTGTTGTCAATCAAATGGTGAATAAGTTACTCAGTATGGTTCATATGTTTGTAAATCTGACTGATGACGTCAGTGCCTCACCAGCCATTAACCTCACCGCACGTCACTGGGATTATTAGTGTAACTTATTAGTGTGACTTTCTGAAAGAGGAAGAGGCGGGGGAGTGAATGGCTTGACGCTATCAACTGAAGGATTTTTTATGCTAAATGAAGTCGTTTTTTATACTTGTATACCGTGATACATGAAGGCTTTTTTTTTTACTAGGTTTCTTTTATATACTTAACCTGACAATGTGTATTTTACATGATAATAATATTTTACAAAGACTATTTGTGAACACACTGAGTTGTGATGAGGAAAAGTTGGAGGATTTATAAAAGATGTATATTTTTTTAAATGACAAATGTTCAAACGCAATGCATTGTGGTCTATATTCACCAATCTTGTGAGCATCAATGCACACTAATTTGTGGCAGAGACTTCTGGGAAATTTCCAGGACTCTGAATTTTTTAATTGTATATTCGGACACCCTAAAAAAATGACCAAGGCCCCATTGAAGCAATTCGCACAAAACTCAAATCTGTCTTAAGGAATTCCTCCGAAGACTTGATGGTGATCATGAAGGGATCTGCAATTGAGATTCTGTGCTGTCCAGGGTTCTGAACCAGCAGCTGAGCTTTAAACAGTTCATAAAATCACAGAAAATAATGGATTAGATTTATCTGCGCTTTTCCAGACACTCAAAGTGCTTACATTGTGTCAATTATTCATTCACTCCTCATTCATACTTGGTGATGGTAAGCTACGGTTGTAGCCACAGCTGCCCTGGGGCAGACTGACAGAGGCGTGGCTGCCAGTTTGCGCCTACGGCTCCTCTGACCATCACCGGGATCATTCATGCACATTCACACACCAGTGGAGCCACACTGGAGGCAAGGAGGGTGAAGTGTCTTGCCCAAGGACACAACGACATTTTGGCTGGTGGGAGCGGGGAATCGAACCGCCAACCCTTCGATCATTGGATGACCCGCTCAACCACCTGAGCCACTGTCGCCCCTAAAAGTTAGGTTTGAGGTGTTTTTAAGGTAAAACTAAACCAAATTGTCTAACTCCTTTTTAACCAGTGTTTGGCATGTTAATGCGGCAGATCATGTTTGATAAAAAACACATTTAGATGGATTTATAGAATCCTTAAGAGCAAATAGTTGATTCTATGGTGGACAGGCAGCGAAGAGCTTCTTTTTTTTCTTTATCAACTTTTTGCCAGCGCATGACCACCACCTACAGTTGGAAGACTTGGTGTGAAATGTAAAAATGGTGCACATTCACGGATCTTTCTACAGGATTTTTTTTCAAACTCTATCTTATATATAAGACTTGGTGTTGTAAGGTTTTGGCCGGGCACTAACCCCAATATTATAATTTCTCCTCTATGTTTAATTTCCAAAAAGTTTACACTTCAGCAAATAGAAAAGGACACCATCCATTCATCACTACCAAATCTGTATCCCTGACTGGTTAAAGTTTGGCATGGTTTATTGGAACTGGGTGCTTGAACATACATTGTACAGTACAGAAGCTTAAAGGGCCTACATCATGCTATTCCTAAGCCTTTCAGAGTATATCCACATATATAGTCATATACTATATTTGGAGCACTAAAAAACGATTTATTAAAAAGGAAATATGAATTCTTTTTGCAACTAATTTTCCAACTAACGTTCTGAGACACCACCTTTACCTCCTCGTGGTTGCCGCCCATTTCATGACATCAACCTAGAGTTGGCCTTGTCAGCGTGTCTGCGTTTCACCCAAAAAAAAAACAGCATCCAAACTTTTGCATACTGTGCATATAAATGGAAAGTGTTTATCCGATCTCTACTAGCTCCACAGAGAAGGTGAGTGTGTGTGCGTTTTTTGTGGATTTGGAGGGGCTGATGTACAGAGAGCAGGTTTTTAGAGGAATACTCAGAAATGAATGGATAAAAGGACTTCTCCAGGGGTTGTTTGTTGTGAGGCTTTAAGGCTTTAGCATGGTTGAAGCATTGAATCTGTTGTTCCAACTTTAAAATTACTGTTTTATCACTTATTAGTTATGTTTGTTCACAGTGGAGCTAAAAAAAATCTTTTTTTCCTCCATGATTGTACAAAGAGCATCATAGATTTCAGGCTTCTCCTTTAATAAGTCGTCGGATTTAAAGTCTTTACTATTTTTGGCAGAAACTCATTAATCTCAGAATCTTCCCTTTGCCACTGAAAATTAACCCTAGTTAGCCTGAAAGAGCTCGTTTCTAGAGGAAAATCCTATCAGAGGATCACAAAAATACCTTCTGACGGACTCCACGTCTGTCGATTCATCCTCCTGCAAGTGTTTGTAGACGTGGCCGCTCCCTCTGGATGCCTCCACGAGATTTGTGGGTACTTTGTGTTTCCCTCTGGAAATTGGCGGCGTCCTGAAGTGGCTGGCCTCTTTCCGCTGCAGAGCTGGACTGAGCGAGAGGGAGCAGCTCCTGCAAGCAGAAGGCAAGAGCACGAGATGAGAAAAATCCCCAAATGAGCACAGCATTTTGGGAAAGAAAAACTCCTTTCTACTCCAAGAGAAGCTAAAGCCTTACTGCAACTAGTCAGATTTTTTTTTTAGAAAAAAAAACTAAAATCAGTCTTTTAAATTAATTAAAAAATATATTCCCAAATTTTATGCTATTTCATTGAAAATTGACCATTTTTATTTACAAGTCTTTTAAACTTTTCTTGTCGTTAGGTTAAAATTTATTTTTTGTGTACAGTATTTTGGTGAATAATTGTTCATGATTTAAATCAATTTCCATAAAAAAAATGCTTCTTTTTTAGACTTCATGGTGTGAATTGGCTCTGCTCTAATTATTAAAATTATTTAGTTCACCCAAGTTTTTATTTTAAGAATTTAGCCTTTTTTGTTTTACTTATTTTATCTAAAGTCAGACTTTTTGTTTAGTTTTTCTCCATGTTTCTCGTCAGTCACAGCACCTTCTAGTCAACCGCCTCTTTTGATTTTCGTTAGAAAATCCTCTAAGTTACATGTTTTCAATTATTCCCAGATCTTGTCTTTTCCTGCTTTGACTTTTTTTTTGCTTTAACATTTGTTCAATACATTTCGTTTCAGTCTTGCTTCCTTACATTTAGGTCCTTCACAAACTTTCATTTCTACTGAGCCCGTGTCCTGACATTAAGATATAAAAATATATCTTGTTCCCACAGATTATTATCTCGTTCGCACGAAATACTATTCCGTTCCCACAAGATACTATTGCGTTCCCTCGAAATACTATCCCGTTCCCTCGAAATGATTAACTCGTGCGAACGCAATAATTATGTCGTTCGAACGCAATAATTAATCCGTTCGAACGCAATAATTATTCACGTCATAAGTCATTCACGCAGATATGCTCTCTGTACGCCGGCAAAAACCGCTTTCAGCGGTAACTTCCGTGTCTCTGTGACCCAAATTTGTTCAAAAAAGGAGCATGAAAAACAAAAATGATCACTTTATTACTGTCTCAATGAATATAAGAAAAATATCAAAAGATTTATGATAACTAGGCTGCTTTGTCATACGATAGCTCCTGCTAGGCTACTACTAGCTCCGCCGCAGAGCTCTTTTATGTATGCCTGCATTTGGGCAACTGGCTGGTCGGTTGACAGACAGACAGCTGATATTGTAGTTTAGGGTCGAATAGGAATAATAATATTCAGGACTTGTCTTTTATTAACTTTAGCAGTCAGTCGCTTTACATTAGAAGGCTATTAGGCTACATGCTAACTGACTAGCCGATCATATCCTGTTATTAATGTACGTCATAGATTTACAGCAGATACCTTCACATTTCTGTATGTGTGTGTCTCATTACATTGCATTGAAGACACGGAGGATGTTTAGAGAACAGATTTATTTATTTTAAAAAGCACAAAAGCATCCATCGTATTCACGTTCATTCACATCTGGTAGGTACGCCCTCGTCATCTTGCTGCAAAAGCCGCTTCCTGCCGCTACTTCCGTGTCTCTGTGAGCATTCAATAGGGGTAAAAATAAAAGCAAGAATGGCCGATCTGTTATTGTCTCGATGAAAATCTGAAAAATATCATATTAAGCTGGCTGCTTCGCCTAAAGCACTTACCTTTAGATCGTAGCATAACAACAATAGCATTACGTCACGTTTCCCAGCATGCACAGCGGCCAATCATTGGTCTTGTTGTTTAACCTTGGTCACAGGGACACGGTGATTGGCCAATGATTTGCTGCAAAGCATGCTGGGAAACTTGATGTACTGCTATTGTTGTTATGCTACGAACTAAAGGTAAGTGCTTTAGGCGAAGCAGCCAGCTTAATATGATATTTTTCAGATTTTCATCGAGACAATAACAGATCGGCCATTCTTGCTTTTATTTTTACCCCTATTGAATGCTCACAGAGACACGGAAGTAGCGGCAGGAAGCGGCTTTTGCACCAAGATGACCGGAGGGCGTACCAGATGATGTGAACGTGAATACGATGGATGCTTCTGTGCTTTTTAAAATAAATGAATCTGTTCTCTAAACATCCTCCGTGTCTTCAATGCAATGTAATGAGACACACACAGACAGAAATGTGAAGGTATCTGCTGTAAATCTATGACGTAAATTAATAACAGGATCAATGATCGGCTAGTCAGTTAGCATGTATCCTTATAGCCTTCGAATGTAAAGCAACTGACTGCTAAAGTTAATAAAAGACAAGTCCTGAATATTATTATTCCTGTTCGACCCTAAACTACCATATCAGCTGTCTGACAACAGACCAGCCAGTTGCCCAAATGCCGGCATTCATCAGAGAGCTCTGCGGCGGAGCTAGTAGTAGCCTAGCAGGAGCTATCGTATGACAAAGCAGCCTAGTTATCATAAATCTTTTGATATTTTTCTTATATTCATTGAGACAGTAATAAAGTGATCATTTTTGTTTTTCATATTCCTTTTTTGAACGAATATGGGTCACAGAGACACGGAAGTTACCGCTGAAAGCGGCTTAGTTTTGCCGGCGTACAGAGAGCATATCCCGGTGTATGACTTATGACATGAATAATTACTGCGTTTGAATGGATTAATTATTGCGTTCGAATGACATAATTATTGCGTTCGCACGAGTTAATCATTTCGAGGGAACGGAATAGTATTTTGAGGGAACGCAATAGTATCTTGTGGGAACGGAATAGTATGTCGTGCGAACGACATAATAACCTGTGGGAACAAGATATTAATCTGTGGGAACAAGATATATTTTTATATCTTAATGTCAGGACACGGGTTCCGTACATTTCTGACGGTAGCCGCTTGTTTATTTACCATTTTTTTACTCACCAGATTTCATAATTTTTTAGTTTTCTTCAGATTTAATCTTTTTTTCTTTCTCAAGTTATATTAGTTTTAGTTTTTGTCCTATTTAAAGACCCACTTTGATGAAAACTGTGTTTTTAACATGTTCAAGTGTTATTATTCTGATGCTGGATGATATCTATTAAGAAATTAAGCTTAGAATTTTGTTTCTAAGCATTTCTTTATTCAAATTGTTGTGAATCAGGAGCAGACGAAAAAAATACAATTGAAAAAGAGCATTTTTGTGATGCAGAAAAAGCGCTGAGCGGGCCCTAAGCCCCCTGTTCTGTCCCATTCTGATGCATCCACTAGTAGAAGAGTAGATGTTTGTTCGCCATTTCTGTTGCACCAGTAATGTTAGGTTTGGAGTGTAGGGGGCTGTAAAAAGAGAGCTCTTTGTAAAGGTGAAGGGAAGGGGTCACTCCACATTTTTTCCAATGAGCTAAAACTATTCAGATTTTTTTGATTTTGGCTAAAAACTAAAATTAAAAGATCAATAGATGGTCGTTGTGGGACTTTAAGAGTCCTGCATTGGACCTTCCACCTCATATTTGCTTTTACTTCATGCACTTAGAACTGCTGGAACATGAAATTCTTATCTCTTATAACAAGATTTCTGGTGTAAACTGTAATTTTACGATCAATTCTACCAGATTTTTCTATAGTGTGCCTGCTGGAACGGTTCATGTCAGCGTTTTGCTGCTTTAAATAAAAGCAAAAGCAGAAATGTGCTGGAGGCTGGAGGAGAGTCTGCACTGACAGTGCAGCTTCTAATAAGAACCCTCATTTTTGGTGTTCTTATGTCTGTAAGTGACTACCGCACTACTGCTGGTATCTGCACGCCAGCGGCTTCACTGTGACTGAGCTAACCAGTTAGGAGCAGAATATGGGAGGATCATAGCCATTGATCTATATGCAAAAATTAAAGAATCAGATGTGGTTTTAAAAGAGGACCATCAGAAGGTATTGCAGTTTTAAGAAAAAAAAGACATTTGAAAATAGAGAGATAATAGAGATATATGAAAGAACAGATATTCACTTTCTGCTTGTAGGAAAATCAGGTGACATTGGAGTGACTTGTAAGCGCAGATGACACTTAACTAGGAATGTACGGCAGCTTTCATGTCAAACACCGCAAAGGCATCTCTCTGGGTAAACTTTTGAAAGGCTTTTGCAGAAACTATATGCTCGAACACAAACCTGTGTCGCTTACACCGCTGTCCCGCTGCTGTCAATTGACAGAAGCAGTCTTCCTTTCCAGGCACACTGTTTTTAAATTTATCCCAGCTCTATAGGTGGTCTACTTCAAAGTGGATCCCCAACTGACTGCAGCCATAAAGCGATCACAGCAAATGTAAATCAAAGTATTCAAATGGCACAGACCAAAATGCATCATCTTTAGTTGATTTTATTTTAAAGATAAAAAAATGTTGAAGGTTAAGCAAGGTCAAACCTGCAAGGGGATTTTATCTTTTAAAGACACACCTTTTACGCCATTAATGTAATTCCAGCGTATTCTCATGTACAGAAAAGCAGCCTTACGTTAATAATGTTCATATCTGCGCAAAGCTGATATGAAAAGCAGCTTCTCTCCGCGTCAGAATCAGCTGATTGCAAACGGTCAAAGTTACTGTGTGTCAAAAAGTGTGTTATTTAGCCGTGGCTGGTGACATCTACGGTGTTAAAGAGTTAATGGTGGCGTTACACCAGATAAGTCTGAATTGGTTTGGAATTAGGTTTGTCCTCTCGTTCTGCACTCTCGAACTATAACTTAACTAAATCAAGCAGTTACAAATTGAACAGTGTCATTGAAAGAAGAAACATTGGGTTAATTCAGACTGGACACATTTAGTTTACTTAAGGTGAACCAGTGTTTGCTTCCCTTGATAATCCGGAAAAAAAATTCAGTCTGAAAACACCCAAGGTCCACGACCAGGAACTGCTTTTGGACCAATCTTTGGAGGTGTTCTCGGTTCATTTCCAATCTGACTAGGTTTCAGATCACTCTGAGATTCTTCAATCAGAATAGGCTCTATGCTTGGAGCGGAACAACTGGACCAAAACAGCCACCGTCGCCGGGCATTACGGGATATAAACACAGTAACGGAACGGCAATGAGACACATTAACTCACTGGAGTGTGGTAGGATGAATGCAGGCTCAATAAAACAGCTTCTAATGTGACACACATTGCAGGGAAGTCTGGGCATCTTTGCTTAGATTGCTGCCCCTGCGACCCGGTCCTGGATGAGCAGAGGATGGATGGATGGATGGATGGATGGATAAATTGGGTGGATGGATGGATGGATGGACACATTGCTTCTCACTGTTTTCCCAACAATCTGTATGTCATAAACATCAGCATAGCTTTCACCGTCTCTTCAGCAAACCCCTTGCAACATCACTCAGCTGTACCAAAGTTGCTGGTAAAAAGTGTTGTACCTGACGTTGAAGCAGATGTTCAAATTGGCCAGCGAAATACAAAGTTTGAATCAGTGAACTATCCCGACGAGGACCGCAAAGAGCACAACTTCCATTGTTTCAGCCTCTAGCTGCTTTGCCCCGCCCTTGTAATCCCTGGCCAATGAGTGAAGACGTCATTAGTCACGTGGTTTTGTTTTACAAGCTTTGATCCAGTACAGAAATATGTGGTTGAAAAATGCTGAATACAGACCAAATGTGAGGTTCAGGGTTCGGTCCGGACCTAATGATTTGTCTAGTCTGAATACACCCTCAAAGAATTTGATCCAAACCAAAAGCTGTGATCTAAAATAGGAGCAGTTAAGATAATTACAAACTTAAACCGGATGTGATTGCATCTTTTGGTGACTTAACACGACCAAAGAAAGCTCAACTTAAGCAACAATCTTCCTAAAATTTTGACACCTATTTACAATTTGGTTCTCTTTGGATTTACTCTGTAGTCAATTTTTCTAATTCAGCTTAAGGCAACAAACAAAAATAGACCAAAACAAATTGCAGAAGTTGGGCAAGCGTTGATCACTTCCAAAACAAAGCTGACTGTTTGGACCAAACAGCTCAGTGTGAAAGTGTCCCAGAAAGCAACAAAGATGCCCAAAACGATCTCACCCGTTTTGGAAAGAATTGTTCCTCCATGACATCATGACATAAAGATAGCTGACTAGAACATGGTGTGAATAATATCCTGTTCTCCATGCCTGTGGAATAATAGGCATGGGTAATGGAGGCGTAGTCTGCATTACTGGTAAGTGAACCCTCCTACAAAATAAAAGCTGGATTTACTGTCCTTTTTGGAATAATCTGAACTGAGGAGAAATGTACAAATCTAAGGGTTTTGTCTTCTGAGCCTGGAGCCGAGGCAAGCCCATAATTTAACTAGTTTCTCTCTCGGGTAATGGATTTACTGAATTTATTAGGGAGGACTGACACACTGAGGGGAGACAGAGTGTGACAAAAGACCTAAACTGAGCTAAAAACAATAAGTCACATCTTCTCACATCAGGATGCGGCGCCTCACTACTGATGCTCTCTGCTGACACAGTTTCCTGCACAGCACGCAAAGAAAATGAGCTTTCCTGCTTGTTCTCACCTATTGATCAGCAAACACAAAGGAGTTTTTGTCAGAGCTGATAAAGGAATCCTGACCCCCCCGATACTGTGCTGCATTTTGCAGTACAGCGTAGTGAAAAGCCGCCATAGAAAACATCAGCCTGATTGATCTTCTCCTGCTATCAAAGTGGCAGGAAGAGCAGCTGCTACTGTATGCAGAGGGAGTGTGCAAGTCTGACTGTTAATGATCCTTGAAGACGCGACCCGTCGATGACATCACCATGCTCCTTAATCCAATATTTCCAATATCTCTTTCTGCACAAGAAACAAAAACGAACCAGCGTTCATAACCAAAGCGCTGCTCACTGTTGGGTTAGCTCGCGTTTGTTTGGTGACAGAAACAAGCCGTGCCGCTCGGCAGAAAAGGGGAAAGATAGGTAAAAAGTCAATTTTGTTGAGTGTTTGAATTTCCTGACATCAGATTGAAAGCTCCATCTGTGGTAATGCCACGTTTTGAGGCTGAACAGAAAAGTGAATTTACAAACTGGGTCACTCACATGAAGCTTAAAACACCTGTGGTTACACACTTCCAGAGGTATCCTAGCCTCAGGAAGAGATCTATGCAATTTTTCTTGGTGAAATCTAGCAAGAAATATGGCAAAAACACTTTCAAATAGCCGTGGATGCATTTTTTTTGCAAAACACTGAACCTTAAATTTACTCATCCAGGCACTTCCAGTCCCAAATGTAACTCTAAAAGGACTGTTTTCTGCTCAGAAAAAGGATATTTAATGTGTTGGGCTGCTTTTGCAACAATCTTTCTTCAGAAATAGTCCCAGAGGTACGTCTCAAAGTTCTATCCTGATGACAAATCCAGCCGTTTTTAATGACTTTGTCTACCATCCATGCTCAGTTGGATTGGACAGGGATTTGGGGAAAATGTCACACCTTCATTAAGTCCACCCTTTACACTGCGTTCTAATAACTCCTACTTTGGTGGTAAAATTGTCCCACTTATTTATAGAGAAAATGAAGAAAACAATCTGGATGGCTTTAAATAAATACAGGCAGTGCAGGGTCTCCAACAAATGATGTTCCCTCGTTTATCTCGGGAGTTCTTAAAATAACCAGAGACAAAAATACATAAAGTAGTCTATCTCAAACTCTCAATAATCAAAATAAGTCTAATTTGATAGAATCAATTCAAAGATCTGCTCTGAATCGAAGGTTTATGTAAGACTGGCAAACTGAACACATTCTGTACAGGAGACGAGGTATGGAGGAGATTGATTGACGATGGTCTACAGCCAATCAGGTCGCAGACACAATGTGTAAGAAAAAAAACTCATGCCAAATTACACACAAACGTTGGCTTAACAGTGAGACCACAAAAGGTGAGGTGTTTAATAGTGAGAGAATTGTGTTGGAAAACCAAACCCAAGAGGAATGCCTTGGATTATCTCTGCAGACCAACCTCAACAGTTGACATCAACATCAGCACAGAATCAGGCAAACAAACCCCACTTTTCAGATAGACAGGATATGGCTCCAGGAATGAGTTGGCAAATCCATGTGTATTCCTACTGTACATATCAGAATTTATTTGCAAATGTTTGTTTTTTACCCAAACCATGGTTGATTGCTTCCCTACCCCATGACTTCTCCCTTCTGCTTCAATTGTAGGGCATTTGGAGCTTTAGCGGTGTCCAAAAGGTTTTTTTTTTTTTAAGGAGCTGCAGCAACTTGGGGCTTGCTATCCCTCCGCCGGTAGGGTGATCCATGTAGCGCTTGTGAATTAGAGTAGAAACATATTTCTTCATGTGGGTGTGCTCTAAAGTAAAGATTACATTCAAATGTAAAATATTACATTTTTGTTTTTGGGTGAGTTTTTAAAGTTATAAAACCGATTTTATGTATTTTCCAAACGCTGGCAGCCACGCACTAATGTAGATGACCAGTGAGTGTTGATGACATCACCAAGCGGTAGTAATTTAAAGACAGTTTTTTTTTCCATATCTCTCTGCTTGGAGGGATAAATGTAGGGATAGGAGAAAGTCGGAGGGTAGGGGAGGAATTCAGATTTGGCCCAACTTTCACCTTCACTAGAATGGAACCTTTTTTACGGTGACTTTACACCAACTGGCCACATCTCCTCCACTGTGTATTGTTACTTTGGTTTACAGATCCATAAATGACCAGCTACATTTTACTGGATGACTGCTGACCGTTTCGGAAAGCGAGCTTCTATGTCTCCTTGTAGCCTTGTGATGCCGAATACCTAGATTTCTCCCCTGTTCTCCAATCACGACACAACAATGAAGCGATTATTCTGCTCCATCATCTTTCCATCATCTCCAGTATTGATACCCCTAATAATGACGGAGTCATCAGAGTTAGTTTCTCCCAGTCTGAAAGTCGTCACTGTCAACCACCGACTGGTCATGTGACACCATGCAGTCGCTAAATTACCTTTCTGCAAAGAAGAAAAGCTCTCCTCACTTTCCCAGCACTCTCTCTGAAAATATGAACATGCACTCAGAGCTGTACTTCCATCAGGGTCAATAAGAGGCCGAGCAGATCAATGCTCTCAACTTACTTCAAAGTCATTTGACGTGGGACTGTATTCCAATTAGACCGTTTCTCGCTGCACCCAAAGGACAAAATGTAGTGACTGTTAGCTGGTTTCTTTTGACCGGAGAAAAATCTGTGGACTTGAGTGGAAATCAATGTGGCGCCGAGTCTCACAGATACTTTAGCATGCTGACTGTAGACACTGGTCCAAAAGGAGGCCACAGGTGTGTCTTTTTATTTTTGGATTGTTTTTTGCAGACACGCTCTCATAAATCAATCAGTGCACGCTCATGCTCACTAATAAAACCTCGGACACACAGGTAAACATTTTCAGTAATCCTGAAGGGCCAAAATGACATGTTTTTAAAAGGGGTTTCTCCCAATAGCCCCCGATGTGGTCCATTTTCTGGATCAATAGCAGAAAGCATTTTGGCATCATCCATCACCGTCTAGTTCTCCCTGGTCTCTTCACGCTCCACAGAAACAGATCACTGACTGTCAGCTGCCCTTCATGAAACACCGGCACAAACCCGAGGAGAACTAAAAAAAGTCAGGTGGCAATGGCCTTGTCTTTGCAGCTGCATTTAACAACCTTTCATGCAAAAAAAAAATTCCTTTCCGACATGGAACCGGTCCATTAAACTGCTGTCACTGTCAGATTTTCGTGGAAGTAGTCGTCGATGTCAACCAGACCTGCAAAGACTGTTGGTGTTCGCGCTCTGATACTCTCGGTACATTCACTGTCCAATGCCTTAGTTACATGCACAGGCACGGGGGTTGACCCATATGAGTCCTGCACGTTTTTGGGTTTGCCTGACCCATAGAAAGTTGTGGACAGAAGGGGACTGCATCTTAAAGTGTGTCTTTGAGTTCCCTTGAGGCTCACGTGGTCACCTTCGTCGCCTGCAGGATGACTATAGAAAAAATGTGGATGGATCTTTTCGCCCTACATGCTCTCCAAGTGGTTTATGACATGATGTAAACATTCTGATTGATTAATGAATGTTCGATTTTTTTGTGGCAATGCAACAGTGACGCGTTGCAGATGGACCCGTGTAATTCAGACGTAAGGCAGAAACCACAGCCGTATCTCCGCTCAGCTGAATCAGACGGTGTCTGCTTTAGATCTATGGGTACTGGAGAAAACAAAGTTTCATACTATGCATACACCAGGCAGGTGATATGTGTTCAAGAACATGGTAAATGGATATTTTTTAACACACTTTTAGCATATGGTGTTTACTGTCAATAATAGTGCATGTACCGGCTTGTAAGATGAGGCTATTGTCGAAGCGGTGCAAATCTCGCAAATCTTGCTTTGGGCTTCCTCTCTCACAGTTGTTTCCAATAGATGAAAGACTTGGTGTCGTGTAATTCCAGCCGGGCACAAACCACAATCATTAATCATTATTCATTTCTCCTCCATGATCAATTTTCAAATGGTCGGTACTTCTGTGTTTTGAAACTTTTGTGTTTTTCCTAAGTACCAAATCAGAGTCCTTGATTGGTTGAAGTTCAACTGGAGTCACTTTTGATAGATGTTCAATGGCTGCGTGCTTTGTACGTGGAGCCGGAAAACTGTCGTAAAAACCTGCGTAGCAACATGTGAATACAAGCGTTTTGAACACGGAACCCTAAAGGTACATACACATCGACCGCATCACCTTCCATTCAAGTGACAACTTTCAATGAATATTCCATGAAAACGTGCGTTACCCCGAATTTCGGGTTTCCGCGTCAAAACCTCTTGCATTCACAAGTCTGTTCGCAGCTCCTACGTACAAAACGGGAATTCATTGACCACGCTCTAGAAGTTCAACCAGTTGAACTCCCTGGCTGCTAAAATGCAACAATGCTCAACTGTGACCTATCAGGGAATCAGTAGTGATGTGTAGGACGCAACCTTTTCAAAACATGGAAGTGCCAGCCGTTGTGAACAAAGGAAAAATTACTAATTGCGCTCTTTCTGCTCGGCCGGAATTATACAACACCAAGTCGTACATACATCGGAACAGAGCTGTACAAGGTCTGAAGCAAGATTTGCGGGATTCGCATCACTTCAACATTTCGCACCAAGCCTCTACATATTGTAGGTGGCGGACAAGCGCTAGTAAACAAAAAAATAAAAAGAAGATTCCCCCTCCCTGCCGCTCCCTGCTTGTCCAATGTAATGCGCTTACATAGACTTTTCATTGGAAGTGGTCACTTGAACACGCTTTTCCGGTGTGAACGTAGCATCAGAGTTTCACCAGTGACTGTTAAAGCAGCACAGCACCCCTATTATTAAAGCAGACAAAGCGTCTCCTTGAGCGTTGCAGGCAGGGCCATCAGAGCATGCTGCACACCCACAATCCCTTGCATCTCTGTGGATTAGAAAAGTAGCAGCTTGTGAATCTGACTGCTGTGATCACAAAAACACTGCTGCCTTTGAGATCAGTCATAGCAAAAAGCGCTGTTAATTTGCTTGAATGCTCCGCTGCTGAAAGGACGGCCTGGGAAATTCCGAATTTGTAACTCCATGAATGGAAATGCACTTCTTCTCTGAGGATGTGTGTCTTCTTTGTGTCCCACGTGTGAGCAACAACTTCCAAACCTGATCGTGGTGCCACTTAATATCACAGTTTTGCTTTTTATAAACTAGCTAAACCGGTGAACAGCGCCGACTTTAGTGAGAAATACACAAACACAGACGCTTCCATTTATAACATTCTTTAAAGGTGCTTTTCTTTTTTTTATTTATTATTCGGGGGCTCGTGTTTTATGATGCCGTGGATTTCTCACTTGACTGCCTTTTATATATCTTGATGTTGGCTGAGATAGATCTGAGAAAATAGTTTTCACCTGAAGCGTTTCCCTTTAGAGAGCGCTTTGCTGAGAATCGGTGGGGTTGCCGCCGAAGTGCTTGGTGTCACATTGCCGACCATAACAGATGATCCATGAGGACTGCAGCCCTGCGGAGACGAGGGGGAAACAGGGCCAAGTGTAAGTGACAAAACATATTTGGAATGTCAACACAGCAAAGACAGTAAGAGCTTTATGCATGATGTTGATAATTGCGGCGGGTTTAGGACCCCTCAGTCAGGTTGAGGATGTTCTCTTGGCCCGTTTATCCGTCCTCACTCCAGCAGAGTGTCTTTAATTACATTTTACATTTTAAACTACAGATTAGGAGGGGGGCACTCTGTGAATAAGCTCAACGTTGGCCTCAACAGCACTCCTGTTACACTCAAGAATTAATCCAACAGAAGATTATATTAATGGCTCACTGAAGAATTTCCCCTCTTCTTCTTTTCCTTTATTCTTATCAAAATTAAAACCTTTATCTTACACGGGGCCACAGTCGGAGCTGTGGCACAGGGGCCACAGACGCCTCAAGAACCTCTCTGTAAAAGATAATTCTGTTATTCCAGCCGCACTTCTCTCCCAGTTGCCCTTTCACTCGGTCTGATTGCACGCCATTAAAGCTGCTGCATGTGACTTAGAGCTGGTTCGGGGCTGTCATCCCTCTTTCTCCCTTACACTGCTGACTCCCAGTGGGAGCTGTTACTGCTGCTCTTAGTTGTGCAGGATAAAAAAATAAAAAATAAAAGAGTGGGACTCAGGCCTCCCTCTCATATACCCTACGGGCGGAGAACGCCTCGCTTTCTGAGGAAAAAGAGTCACAGCAAACCTTCCTGTGGGATGATATCTGTGTCAGGGGATAACGTAAATTGCTGGTGGCAGACAATGGCAGAGCTGCATGCCACAGCCTTTCTTTACTTTTTCTTCCACATCCTGCTTTTTATAAGTCACTATTGATAAAGAAAAAAATGGAAAAAGCAATGTTGGTGTATGGAAGAAGAAACAAAAGTACCACAAAAGTCTATATTTATGATTATGCATGTGAGGAAAAAAATAACATTCAGACATAACATCTAAATTCAGAGTTTATTCGATTTAAGTCAGGATTTTTAAAAAAACATGTTTTTTAAAAGACAATAAACATGTTTATAAAACAAACCAGTTAAGAGTGAGTTTCAAGGACTCAAATTAAACATAAATAAATTTGCAGTATCAATAAATTATGTAATAAAATACTAATTCACACCTTTAAAAAAATCATATATCTAATATTATCATATACATTTTTGTGTTTGCAGCATCATTGCTCAATAATTGGGATTGGGAAGTACATAAAATTACAACTTTTACCTTTAATTAAAATGAATGTCTCATTATATCTAATAATTTAATGCCACATTTGGCTTATTTCAAAATGCAATAAATACTTAAAAACTCATTTTCAGTTCAATTAAACCACATAAAATATAATTTTCCACCTTTTTCTTACATTTATCACTCTCAGATCGCCATTCACCAGTTCAATCTGGTGTTCCTAACAATGACACTCCTTAGGTGGAAAAAAAACAAAGTTGACAGAAAACAGTGTTTTATACTTTACGCTCAAAATTCTGCAACTCAAAAACTCTTTGATGCAATTTTTTTTACTGTGCTGGTGTTTTATTTAAACCCCAGGCTCTATACTGGGGCTCTTACCTTTTTTCAATCAAGTATTTGCACATTATGCCCACTCCTTAAGCTGCGGCTAGAAAAGTCATTTTATTTTACTCATCCTTCAGCAGGGAAGATCCTGCAGAGAAATAAGCTCTCCTTTTCTCAAGAGTCCTGCACAGATTGTTAATACTTATTCAGCTTCCAGCTGATGTGAAACCTTTCTGTTTTTTTTAAACCACCCAATCATTTCCTGTTCAACATGTGTTTAAGAGCTTTCTTTTTCTTTAAAACACAAGATTTTTACAAATGAATAAAGGTTACAGCTGAAGCATATTTATTTTTATAGGGAATTAACAAATAAATTAAAAGTTGAAATTGTTGCATTTTTCAAATCCTTAAGTAATTTTTTCTGGACCATTAGAACAGTTTAATAGTTCTTTCATATTCCATCTTTGCTCTTTCATATTTTTCTGGGTTCTTATGTTTTCTGAACATCTGCTGAAGCCTTAAGATAATTTGCAACTAAACATTTGCTGTTGGGTGATTTCCATTTCCTTAGTTTTAAATCCCAAGCGAACCCTTTTCCTTTTAATTTAATGCTAGCTACCATCTGTTAGCTATGATAAATGGCTATATTAAAAAGGTATTTTCTGTTTTTTTTCATCTTAAGACTGTCAATCTTTTGGTATATTAATAAATGTAAAAACTGTTACAGAGTGGCCAATTCTGCTAAATTTAAAATCGATTGACTAAATAGCATTAAAGGACCTAAATCATGCTATTCGGCACCCTAAACAACACATTTTTTATGAAATATGAATTATTTTCGCAGCTTACTTTCCCACCTGGATGTAAGGCCACTGGATCTCTGACTGCATTTTGCCCACGAAAACAAACATATGTGCATAGAAAATGAATGCATTTCAGCAGATTGGTGCTTGTTCCACAGAAAAAGTGGGCGGTGCAGACTCCTCCTGGAAGGGGCGGTTCTTATGTACATCACAATGTGAGGACCCGGGTTTTTAGAGGAATGCTTAGATGTGCAGGAATGGATCAAAATACCGCTTTGGGGTTGTTTTTGTGAGGAATGAACATTATAAAACCGTTAATAGTTCAGAAAGTTGTTTGTGTATGATGTACGCTTCCATGCATGGATTCATGCATTCAATTTTCATAATTCTGGTAAAAAAATGTGCAGTCAAAAGGATAACGCTACTTTTGTGAGCTCTCCACACTAATTCCCAATGATACTCAAGAACTTAGGAGGCGACAGATTGAAATCAGTGGGAGGAGTTTAAAATTGTAGCTGGTACCAAAAATATATATATTTTTAATTCAAAATGGCGGCCTCTTCCCAAGGTCAGAGGTCAAGAAAAGCCTTAGTTGCAGTTGTAGACTTAAGCTGGTAGTATGTGGGGAAACAATTATGAAGTTACCTTGAACCAAAGTTTTCATTTCACATATTGTGGGAAACTGTGAGAATTTCCCATTTTATAACAAAAGGGACGCCAAGCCATATGTCCTGTGGTTATCCTAGCTTATGTTAGTGGATTTTGAACAGTTTTTTGAGCCCTGTTGAGAGGTTTTAGCCCAGTTATTTTTTTTATTGTTTTGACTGCTGTGATGTCAGCAATTGTTTGAGGGCGGGGGTTATTATTTTTGCCCCAAATTCCGTTTGACCGGGTACTAGGTGTTTGCAAACTTTGGTAAATTTTTGATTGAATTTTAGGAGTAATAGAAATGGAGATACATTATTGGATAAAAAGAGATTAAACGAAAAAACAAAATAAACATTTTCAGAGCCATCGCAGGATTTAAGATCTTCAAATCTGCTGAACTTTATGAAAAAAAAAAAGATTTTTGAACAATATTTGACGGCAAAAAACAAACATCTGAGAACCTAGTGGTTGAAAATGGCAGGTTCTTCATGTCTGTAGAAGCTCATTTGTCATCTCATAAAACTTTAAGCTGGAACTAGGTATTAGTCATGCTGCCTTAACAATAAGCGGGACGAGTTTCAGTGGAATTCTCTGAATAACTGTGACATTCTGCCCCTGGAGTGAAACTGATATTAGAGCTTTGTGATGTGGCTTTATCCTTTCAAAGTTGAACGCCGTCCTTACAGCAAATCCATGTAGTAAAGCTGAAGGGTTCAGCGAGCTGGAATGAAATGACCCCTGAAAAACGGCGGGTCATACCATCCCTTCTAGGTGACAACAGGGCAACCTCTCAGGCTTTGAGCATGTCTGCATCAATTATTACATCAAGTCATGTAAATGTATTCCACTGTACAAGCCTTTGGGTTCTTATGCAATGTGCCTTGAGGGAAAACGACTTTGCCAAAAAACATTTGCTGAGATATTTTTGGGGCCGTGAAAGAAAAATGGGACAGTGCATCATTTTATCATGGAGTTGGAACGGCAGACAAAGCCCAAAATGGACCTGAGCTTTATCCTTCCCTCTGCACCTGCCTCAGCAGAACCAACCTTTTGTTTCTAGCTCACTGGCCTCATCCCCCCCATCTCCAAGAACACAAAAACACCATTGTGCTCTGATGCACCAAAAACATTTTGAGCTGTTCTGCAATCACATCCCTCTCTTCTTCCTTGCAGAAAAACTCTCATTTTGTGAGTGCAACTTAAAAAAAGAAAAACAGAGGAGCTCGGCACCACCCACAGACCGTGCTCTCTCTCTCTGGATGGTTCTGAGCTCAGGGAGTGGGAGGCGAGGAGCAGTGGTCTGGGGTCGCTGTGTCAAATTTGTGGAAAAATGGGTTTCTCTTGTTAATCTTTCTTTAGTCTCTCCAGCTCAGCTTCCCACTGTTGGTACTCACGGGCAGTGATCATCCACATCCCCCCTTAAAGACCCACTCCAATCATATTTTGATCTACTGTTAAAGCGTTGCCGGTGGTCTTCTAATTATGATTATGTTGTTTTTAGCCACAATCAAAAAAACCTGTGTCGACATAGTTACTGCACAAAATTCGCCTCTGAGTTGTTTGCGGGACTATTGGCCCAGAGTGAGCCTGTCCTCATTTCCTATCATCCCTTTGTTGACGTTCTCTCCTGCTAGCTTACAGCCCCTCACAACCCCAAGCTTACAATACAGGTGCGACAAAAAAGGCAAGCAATATATAAAATATCCAGATGTACAGTTTTGCCAGCTCAGACAAGGAAAAGGAAGATGGACCTGCATCTATAAACATGGGTTAAAAGTTAAGATTATCTTTTCTGAGTATCTCTGTATTTAAATATCACGGTGAAACAGTAGCCGTTGAATAAATACCATTAAAAAAAATTGGAGTTATGATGAAGAAACAACAATGAGCGGGCCATAAGCTCTCTGCTCTGGTCTATTCTGGTCTATTCCGATGCATCCACTTGTAGCCGACTAGATCCATAGACGTCTTGGTTTTCATCGTCCCAATTGGCATCTGGCTTCAACCTGTATGGCAGGATAGCTCCAACATTCCACATGCACTTTTGTTGCACTGCTAATGTTAGCTTGGACTAGTGAGGGGCTGTGAGCTATTGGGAGAGAGTGCAAACAAAGAGATGATGGGAAATGAGTTCAAGGTTTCTTTGTGTTAACAGTCCCACCCACAACTTAGAGGTGTTTTCTAAGGAACTTCTGTCCTACTTATGTCCTAGAAATGGTTAAATTCAGTTTTTTATTTTTATTTTGGTTAACAGCTGCATAATCATAATTAAAAGAACACCGGGAATGATTTGAAAATTGATCAAAAGATGATAAGATTTGGACCTTGAGCTTAGTTTTCTTTGTGTTCTCCATCATGTGAAAAAGGCCACTAGAACAGGCTAAAAACACACAAAAAATACTCCCACAATTGTCATCAGTGGGTCTTTAAAAAAACACACACAGGAAGATTTTAAAGACATTTATGTTGTCTTTCATTGTTCTCCTCTACTCCCTCCTGACCTCTTTTCTGGATTAAGCGATGAAACCTTTGTGCTTGGAAACAAGGCTTCACGTCATGCGGAGCACCAGCACTTTTCTGTCACTACAATCTTACCGCCCTGGTGTTAATGTAATAGCTCGCTATTTTGCCACAGGGCCTCATCTGACTGAACCACATCGCACTCTGACAGGCATGGGACTGCTTGGGGTTTAAAGTTTCTACAAGCTGAGATCTTGTGGATCATTAGAAAGTTAAATATATTTCCTTATTTACCTAAAAAAAAAAAAAACACTTCACATGCACACCTCTTCTCAGCTGTCAGTTGCTCCAAACTGGGATTTTATTTGACGTGTGCAGAAAAAAAAAGGCTTTTAAATAGTGCCAGCTGCAGTTCCGTGGGTGGGGTTAGCTGGAGGTGTGTTTGTTTTTCAGTGGGTGACACTAGACACTGTTCAATTATTAAGAACCCCGCAAAAGAGTAAACAGAAAAAGACAGAACAAGGCCGAGCTTGAATGATGAATTCCAAATAAGAAAGATATCAGAATAAAGAGACATGTTATATCAAAATTGTAATTATTCAACTAAAAGGTGAATAGCTGGATAATTACAAGTCAGATATGTAAAAATGAATTTAAAAAAAGGGGGCCACATTCAGCAGAGAGTTAATGCGTCATGATGAGCGATTGCACTTATTTGATGAGATCTTTGCAACTGTATATTCGAGTATAATTACCTCTCTGTGGAGACTTGAGCTGCATCTGTGCCATCTACAGCCTCCACGTGCCTCACGGGTCAGCGCAGCTCTGCAGAGCTTACCTCTGCAGGCAGCGGTGGCCTGTGATTCATACTAGGCCACGTTTTATTTATTTCATTTTTTTGGTTGGCACCCTGCCATTTTTCTTGCCAGCAGGAGTTTGATTTGTGTTTCTCTTTTTCATATATATATTTTTTAAAGAAATAAGTTCATCCTGTTTCTCTCCGGACTGTTTTGGTTTTGTGACTATTTGGTAGTACAACATAGCTTCATAAATAGTTTATTGGGTTTTATTACTGTCCAAAAAAAAATAAAAAAATGCTACAATGTTTTTTTTTTTTGTGTTTTAAGCAAAACTCACTCTTTCAGAAATCTGATTTTCTGAGCCTAAATTGTTTCTGCAACCCCACTCCCGGATTTTTTTAAAAAATATTTTAAATGTGTTCATTAGTTTCAAAAGGTCTTACGGTCCCAAAAATGTCTGAAGAGTTAAACCTGTGATAAGCCACTCCCCTTTAAGAGGGGCAGAACTTCACACTGAAAGTTTGGGCATCTCATTTTTCATTCGGTGAAACTTGTAAGTGTGTCTTCTGTGTTTTGCTTAAAAAGTGTAAATCTACAAATTTTCGGAATGATCAAAATATTTAGGAAAAATACTAACAAAATATTGACCCCTTAATGCCTGAATTCTATTTCAATAATAAAAGAAAAAAACAAGAAAACACTCCGGTTGTGCTTTTTATTTCAAGGTGATGCTAAATTAAATGTTCCTAAATATTGGGAATTAGGGATATACAGCAGGAAGGGGATCAATTCCTTAAAAACATTTTCTTTTTCTTAAAAGAACATTTTCTGTCTTCATGGTACATCATACAGGGCGCCATAGAACTGGATTTAATGACCCAAATCTGTATCATATTTGGCCAGGAGTGCTAAAAGCACTGGTAAATCCATAAATGTTATATTTGCAACACAGTTCTGCATGAAACATGTTGGTGTCCAATTTCAGGTCTACATGTTTTCCTACCAACTTGTCATTGAAGCTCCTTATTGGCTAAAAACACACCTGATCCAGGTAATCAGCAGTAGATGAAGCAGGGTTTCTGGAAAAACTGCAGGAGTTTGACATCCCTGGTATAGACTTTCAGTGTGAGAGACGAGTCAGCTTTGTTTTCTACATTTGCATTAGCTTGCAGAAAACAAGACAAAAACTTACATTATTGTGACAGCACTAGTGAGTGTATTTTATCTGCAAATGCAGAAGAATGGACTGCATTAAGTGTTTATGTATGTGTTTTTCCCTGCCTTTTCTGAGCTATTAAATGAAAGCCACCATAGGATCCCATTACAGATCGACCAATCAAAAGGAAGTATGTGTCAGCAGGGGTGGGGCATCACTCTCAGTAGGACATACTGGGTGAGACCTGGGATGAGGGAAAAGATTGTTTTCCAAAGATCTCTAAATAAATGTCTAAACATTTATTTCATTTTGCCTTAACATATTAAAAATAATATAAAATTGTGGTGTTAGCATTATGTGTGATTTTTTGTTTTCGTGTGTGCGAAAAAGTCTTTTGTTTTAGCTTTTACTTTTTAAGTTTGAATTTTCTTTTACTATCCAAATCATTTATTTTATTTTATTTATATTAATCATAGGTTATGTACAAACAGTGCTTTATATTGAAAGTTGGATTTCTTCCTTTCATCTCTGTCAAACCCGAAAAAAAATCACTAAATCCAGCGCACACATTTTTAAAAACTTCCTGTTCTTGCACAGTAGAATTACAAACCTCAACACCAGCACAAATGTAATATTCCAACTGGCAGATTGTCACAGAAATCTGCCACTAGAAACATGACAAGCGGTATTTTTCCTGCATATCGTTCAGCTAATTTATGCCTCACGATTTTTGCCTATCACCTACCAACCCATGTCAGATGATTAGAAACAGAATGCTAGAGGCAAAAGAGAGAGCGTCAAGCCATGTCATAGATCTCTTGCTCGAAACATAAAGTGTTGATGAGGAAGATTAGGACGTGTCTGGAAATCTAAATCAGTGGCAGCTTTAGACTTACGTTCTGTAGATGAAGGCTGTACTGAAACCTTGGGGTGGATTTGGACATGAGGCCGGAGGCGTTGACGCTGCAGTCTCTCAGACTGCGGCTGCTGGAGAAATGAGCCTGGAGCTTTTCACTGTGTCTCCTTTGGAGGAAAATATATGCAAAGAAAGGAAAAAAGGAAAGAAAACAGAAACGTCATGTTTCAAAATCTTCTATGACAATGAAACTATGCAAACAGAATAAAAAAGAGCATTCTGTATGCTCACCATTAAATCTCTGCTTTGCTTGTGTTATTATACACAATTTACTGCAAGTAATTAACTTGTTTCATTCATGAATTTCCTTAGAAACAAAAAAATGTAGGTTTGTTCTCCGGGGTCAAAGTAGTAAAGTAAACACTAAGTGTTACAGTTCTAAATTTTTGCACAGCTTTAACTGAAGGTTATGAAGATCATGTCCATGTAAACAAACATTTATAACAAAAGACTGAGGATCTATTAAAAGTACAGTATTGTTTGTTTTTGTTATGGATAATAAGGTTTCAAAGTGGTTTTTAACCCTGTAACGCTCCAGCTTTTGTTCCAGTGTTGGCATTCTTTTGATTACTGTTACTTTCCAACTGTGACCCCAATTAGTATAATTCCAGTGGATTGTAAAGCGAAGAAATGCAGCTTTGTGTTGATTTGCAACACTTTTATGCGAAAAATGTATATCAGCCCATTCTGTCCCTGGAGAAGAGTGGCTTTTGCACCACAAATTGGCGCAAAGGCCACAGTTACATTGATCGCGATGAAGACTTAACGGTATGTCAAAGAACATGTGTTACTTAGGTGTCACTGGCGACTAAAATAATAAACTAATAAAGCAACTTATAGTTGATCTGGAATGGACATTGAGGGTCGTGGACATTCCACAGTCGAATATTCACATATCGATGGGTAAAATACAAAACCTCCTATCTGAAAAAAAACAAAACTATTTCAAGAAACAAGAAAAATGTGTTTCAGATATTCCAGTCAATGCTGATAGAAGGTTTTTGTCTTGTGACCTTTGTCATAAAAAGGGCAGGATTTTCTTGTGGGATTATCCTTGTTCTCACCGTCTAATGTAAAGATAAATAAACAAATTGCCAATAGGAGGTTTTGTATTTTGGCCATCGAAATGTTAAGACAATTACAAGTTGGTTGTGTGATAAATTTTCAAAGTTTGTCAGCCTGATCTTTTCTTATCTGCAAATCGCAAACATCACCCCAATTTTGGTGTCTGCTGTCCTTCAAATGATAATAGTCAGTGACTCAACCCCTCCCACATCCCACATATCAAGAGCAAAAAGACTTAGCTGAAAGTTTATGATACCTATTTTTATTTTATTTTATTTAGTTAAAGTCAACAACTAAACTATATGCAATTTAACCATCCCGTAATGTGCATCATGTTAGACTATGGTAAAGTTTTTGACATTTGAACTGATACATTTGGGAACAAAAAAAATCACAAGGTGTGATTGAGTGTCTCTGTCCCTCTGTCAGCCATGGCGCGCACACTGTCATTCATTTACTGTGGGTGTTTATCAAATGTGTAAATGACAGCATTTCATTTAAAAAGTGCCATCTGTTTTCTCTGATCTTTACAGATGAGTCAGCACTTGTTGTCTGGCCCAAAGTTAAATACAATCTAAAGAACAATTCATGCATTAAAACTGAGAAGATTCAAAAATTAAGCTTTTTTTTGTTTTGTTCTTAAGCTCCAGTTGTTCCAGTTGCAGCTAATGTATTTGCTTCATATCTTGTTTTTTTTAATTGTTAGTAATTGCTTGTTAATGCTCTAATGTGTCTGCAATAAAGGCATCAATGCTTAAAAGCTGAATCTAACAGGAAAGCCAAAAAATGAACAGTTAACTAAACAGCACAGCAAGATATCATAATAAAGCAAAAGTGATAACTTTCTGGGATGCTGAAGCTGTGATTAAAACCATTATTATGTAGCAGTGGAACCAGTAGTGGCATCTGTTAGAAATAAGGCATGCCCAGAGAGTAAACAGGCTCATGCATCATACTGCATGACATAATGGACTGCTTACTGCTTAATAAAGTTCACTTAAATAGAAATCTATGATAATAAAGATGAAATAGATGCTCTGGTAAACATCAGCAATATGTGCAGCCTTGCTTCATGTTACATATTTACCGTGGGGAAAATGCTATTTTGAGCGCAAATATGAAAGAAGACTATGGGGTAAGAAAAGAAACGCATGCTCATAGGAAAGTTGTGCACACTTAAAAAAAATTGATTTCTTCAAATATTTTGCTATATGTTTTAATTTTGCATTACTTTATCGTTCTGTAAATGTACATCACTGATATATAGAGATTATGACCGCGTCCAAATTGGAGGTCTGCGTTCTTCATGGGCTGTATTTGTAGGCTGCTTACGTCACAGCGCCGCCACACGTCCAAATTCAATGACTCCTTCAAATGCGACCAACAAATATGGCCAATTTCACCCAATTTCAAGGATTGGTCTGGTGTATCCTTCTACGCTATCCATATCCTAAGATGCATTGCGACTGAACCTGGGGATTTTTTCTGACAACAATGGTGGACTGTGAAGTTGGACCCGGAGTTGGAAAATAATTACGCCTCCAAGGTTAAAAGTTGGATCAAATAAGCCAGGAAAATTTTTAGCTCCATGCCTGGTTCACTACTCTTCTCTGTTCGGGACTCTCGGTTGCTAGGCGACAGGATATTCGCCGATGTGACGGCTGGAATTATCCAAAAGCTAGACTGGTCCAAATTCACAGCCGTCAAAACCCGGCCTACCCGCTTGACGAAGGACTCGGCCCACGTTACCCAGGAAGGCCGCGGCCATTGAAGGAAGCAGCCTTCGAATTTGGACACACCCATGATCACCCCCATCCTTCATGTCTCAGCAGTGATGTCATAAGCAAGAGACAGTGTAGTTTATGAACAACAATACAATAAAATAAAATAATTACACCACATTTAGGGGTGTTTAGATGAAGCTAAAACAGAACAACTCAGAAAAAGAAAGACAAATGGGTCTTCTGATACTACTGACCTTTTTTCCCTCTTTTCTTACGAATTGCCAATGCTTTTTACCAGTTAGCCTGTTTTATCTCAGAGTTAGCCTGTTTGTTTCATAATTCTCTATTTGTCATCTCTTTATACCTAATATGTGGCTCATTTTTGGACCATTTTTGGACCATGTGGGTATGAAACGATCTGCAGGTGCATTGTTTGAACGATCAGCTGGCAACAACAAAATGCAGCGGAGATCACTGCTATTAGTATTATTAGTATAGGTTTTCTTTAACAGAGGTTTGGTGACAAGATAATTTCCCAATTGGATCAATGCAAAGTTTTATTTTTTATTTAATTACAGGGGCTCAAAAAGCATGTGGATTTAGTGTTATTGATGTTTCGTGACTAGCTACATGTACCTGTAACCCTGTGATGCACTTTTGAAAGTAAGTTAATGGGAATTTCTCATTAAACACAACAGAAGATGTATTCAAAGCAGACATGTTGAATGTAAAATTAAACAAATTCTTTTGCACAACTTTGTCTTTATGCATATGTTTTTTTTTTACCTTTATCTGACTCTGTAGAAAACCAAAAGGTTTGTTCTGTTTTCTACCCAAAAATCAGCATGCGAATCTCTGCAAAGTACAGTTTTGAACGAAAACCGGTGTCCTTGCTAGATAACAGCAAAGACGGAGGCTGTTTGTCCGGGCAGGACTGTCAAACAACCTTTGAAGAAAAGCAAATCAATTAAACAGGATCTGCCTGTTCCGATAATTTGCGGTACATTTGTTCAGAAAACAGAAAAAGAGACTGGGCTCTCCGAAATGCACCTTAGAACGCTTCCCTGCTGAAAAACAAAACCCTCTTTTTTTTTGTTGTGGAACCAATTCAATCAACACTACCTATATTAACTCCCTTCTTTACTCTCTGCTTCTCTTTGTCCTCTTTATTTTTCTCTTGTTTCTCACCTGCAAGCAAGTAATTGACTTTGGGGATGGAGGGAGAAGTGGGCTTTCACACAAACCCTTTCAAACTGAAGGTCCACCGTTTTGTGAACTGGCCGTGGCTCGGGCATATTTTGTTTTGGGTGAATTGTTTCTGACATACCTGTTTGCTAAAACCACTTTGTGAATAAATCTTACATGAGTATCTGTCCCAAATGCAGCCCGCACAATTTAGATTTCATGCCTTGCTAAAACATCCTCTCGCTGACTCACACTTTGGTTGGGCTCCATGCCATGATAGTAAAGTGCTCTTGTGCACAGCCAGGGGCTCACTGTACTAATGTGGTTCTGGTTGGGATCACTCACTTGTTGCGGCGGTAGAGAGCCATGCACGCCACTCCAAGAAGACAGATCCCCGAGGCGATGCTGAAGATGGATAGCACCTGCCTCTGGTAGGTGTCGCCGCTCTCTGCGGAGGAGAGAAGACAATTCCAGAATTTCTAGTGGTTGGACTGTTGTGATTGTGCCACGCGGAGAGGCTTCTTGAGTTAACACTCCAAAGCAAAACAATAAAAGGGTGGACTACACACAGACATCCACCCACAATCTGGATTAGCATAAAGCAACCAGCGATGCTGTCAGTAAGTGTCAGCATTTGAACATGCGATGGGGACATGGCAGACACAGGCTGGGCTCGATGACATGTGCTAACTGAAGTGTGATAATCATTTTGTTCAGAGAAACCCAGCAGGCAACAGCGATGAGGCCAGGGCCACTCCACATTTATATATATATGTGTGTGTGTGTGTTTGAGGATGGCCTCCATGTGCATCTCAGCATCCAGAGACTGATGGTGACAGGGAATTAGCAGCAAACGAATGCTCCCAGAGCTTCTTGTCAAAACTCTGCACATCAGCGGCCCAGGCTTAGGGTCAAAAGCGGCCGGGATGGAAAAAAAAAAAAAAGCAGTTGATCCCGACTGATATATTTGGATTGTTGAACTCTGCTAGTGTGATACTGACGACTCTGAGACCGAGCACAGTTTCCAACACGTGAACTGACACCGTTTATTCCAAATCAACAAATGTAGCTGACAGAAGGAGAGGCTCCTCAGTCCCACTATGACTCCCGACCTTCAGCTTAACCTCCTGTGCTTTTCTTCAGTATCTCACGAAGGCTGAAAATACTCCATGTTTGATTTGTACCCAGCAGATGAAGGAAAAAGAACAAAAAACCCCCCAAAAAACAGAGTGAAACCTGCAAGTGACCTTCAAGGACTCACCTGTGGCTTCTGCTGTTGACACAGAATCTCTTTGTTATTACAGTGGAGGAAGAAACACGAAAAGCGCTACTAGACTGGGCCAGAAAAAAATAAAAACTGTTGATTTGTGGAGGCTACAAGGAAAAAATAATAATAAATAAATAACATTTTTCTTCTTTGTGGGTTTATAAATACATATACCGGTACATAAAAAAGAAAAAGTGATTTCATTTTGGAAATATTATAGCTTTTTGATGCTTCACTGGTGAAAATCATGTTTTTAACATATTCTTGTTGCATTTTTCTCATGATGGAGGACACGTTCAGAGAAAATTAAGCTAAAAATTGAATTTCTTTATTCAATTTGTTGTGAATCAGGAGCAGGAGACTACTCTATACTGACACCTCCACCCGTAGACGACTAGATCCATGTACTTCTTTGTTTTCCTATTCTAAACTGGCAACTGGTTCAAAACTGGCTGGATCGCTCCAAAATTGTTCGCCATTTTTTTTTTTTTTTTTGCACCGCTAAAGTTAGGTTGGGATTGTGACGGGCTGTAAGCTATTGGGAGGGTGTGTAAACAAAGAGCTCGCAGCAACAGGGAGCAGAAGGAGGGGGCGCTCACAATTCAGAGGTACATTTCTAATGACTCCTTCCACTCTGCAGAGACTGTGTCCTTGAAAAACTACACATTTTTTGATTTTGGCTAAAAATGGCAAAATTCTAATTAAAAAACCCCAACTAGGAACGGTTTTAAAGTAGCTCAAAAGATGATTGGAGTGGGTGTTTTGATACGTTTATGCAATGACTTTGTAATATTTTTGGGGGGATATCTACATTTTGGATCTTCAATACACAAAAAAAATCTAACTTGTGTACAGTTTTCTAAATGGATAATAAAACGCATAGCTAGTAGGTTCGAAAACTCAGCTGGGTCCTTTCTGTGTGGAGGATGTATGTTCTCCTCATGCATGCGTGGGTTTTCTTCAGGCTCTCCCGTTTCCTCCCACAGTCCAAAAACATGCTTCATAGGTTCATACGTATCTGTAATCTAGCTGGGACTGTGTGGCCCTGCAACAGACGAGTGACCTTTCAAGGCCAAGGCCTTAGCCCAACAGCGGCCAAGCTAGGCTCCGACCCTGAAAGCCATTCAGTGTGATCAGTGAATGGATAAACCGATTTTTTCCAATTCATGCTAAATACAATATTAATCTTGTATTATTGATTTTAATCTCCTGACCATCTATTGCAGCAAAGAGGCATCGACTGACCTTTACGCTCTTTTTTACACTTTCCAATCAGGAAATTCTTTCAAAAAAAAGAGGCTTTGTGTTCTTTTGCATAAATAGATTCATTTTTACTTTCAAGTTTTTTCTTTCTTTATAACTTTGAATGTGTAACAGGGAATTTCATGTTGATTTTAATGAATAAAGAAAAAATAAATCTTCTCATTGCCTTTGATTTTTAAATATATCTCAGCACAGACACTGTGGTTCATGAATCCATAGCAGACTGCACTGCTGGTCAGATTTTCTGACGTATTCGCTCCTTCACCGTCTCGCTTGGTCCTCTTTATAATGAGCCTCACTCATTCGTGGCGTTAATTTCACAGGATGTGCTCCATTAATGTTCCAAACAAACTCGAGCTACACAAGGTGGAGAACTTTGGCTTTGCAGTCTTTTTTTTTTTTAAACTTTTGAGATAAATCACTTGTTACACTTTGTCTTGTGGGGAAAAGGTTGTTTTCACTCACTATTCTCCTGGAAGATGTCTCCCCACAGCATAGGGCTCCTCCTGTTTGTCTGTTGCAGGGCTGACTCTGATGTAATCTCAAAGTCTTGTTTACACTTCTGTGGAAGTCTGACCAAATTGTTCAGTGTTTGTTTCACCAGAAGCTTCAGAGAGAACCCAAGTGCCTTCATCCATTTCCCCGTGGATCATTGCTAGTCCACTGTGTGTTTTGGGGAAGTAACGGGCTCAGGACTGACAATGCAAAGATGAGATTGTGGGAAGAGGGGCTGCCTTTTCAATTCCAGAAAGGAACTGAGAACCACATCCCAGAGAGGCTTTGGTTGAAGTCTCTGGGTAGCACCAAACATCTTCTTGATTTGGAAAAAAAAAAAGAAAAGCCAAAATCTAGGGCTTGGGGCGTTTCATATCCTATATTTGGAACAAAATGGGGAGACTCATGGGTCTTAAAACTTGTAAGACTTTTTCTTTTTTAACAAATAAAAATTATGTTTAGTAAATTATACGTTAATAGATTTTTAAAAACATGATCGTTTCTGCATCTCTTAGCTAAAATGGCTAAAAGTTTGGAAAAGATTCCAATATTTTCAGTGTGCTTCTTCTAACCTCTGTATATATATATTTTCCAGCAGAGTGACTTAAATGATCATCCAAGTAGCGTGATACAGCAGTCACCTCCGGCTGCAGACCGGGCTCATGCGTGGGTGGCTGAAGACATCTGATAAGTTGAGGGGGGAAGATCCGTTTCCAGGACGATCCCTTAATCAATTCAGTAACTGAAGCAATTTGATCTACAGTGCCGAGGGGAGGGCCCTCGCCGGCCCCAGCAGTGTGTGCCGCTCACATGTAGGAAAAGGTGAAGCGGGTATATTTGACTGAGGCTCCAGATCCAATACCAAGCAGATGTGAAGGTCATGGAATATTTTTTAGGAGAAAAAAATGAACAGGGAATGAGTGGTAGGTAAGTTTGTGGAAGTTAAAAACACTTATTTCTGAGGAAGTGAAGAAGATACTCATTGTTTGAATCATTTCCAAAAAAGTATTTTTTTTCACTTTACATTTTAATTATATTAATGTAGTTTTGATATAAAAACAGATCTTGGATGTCATTTAGTCCTGATAGGTGATGTAGAGTACAAAGTATTGTGGTTTCATAGGAAAAAATAGTAGAAAATCGCATAAAGAGATCGACTTTTCAGTTAATTGAGTAAATAAATGTTTGTCTGTAGCTGTTTTTGCAACTTGTTCTTGGTGATTAAAGGTATAATAACTTGTTAATTACACAGTACATCTGGTAGCTGACAGAGCGTAAACAAGAGCCAAAGCTCCGGTGTAAAAAGGAAATTTTTTTATAAAAGAACAGTCTTTTTTTTTTTTACTTGTCCTGTCTAACAGCTAAACAAACAGATGAGAGCTGAAAGCCTCTTGTGTTGGACATATTTTACAGTTACAATATAGGGGTTATGAAACATTTGACACCCTAGGTGTATGTTTAAGTAAACCCCTTTTGTAATTTAGGCTAAAGTTTATTCATCTTTCTCACATCTGTAACAGCCTTTTGTTGTTGTTTGTTTTCCAGACAGAAAAGAAAAGAAGGGAAGAAGAAAGAGGGAGACCCGGGGGGGGGGGGGTAGGAGGGCGATTAAAGAGGAGGGGGGTAAAACCGTGAAGCAGCATAAGGCAACAAGTTGCTGGATGTTTACAATCATTACAGTCAGGTTTATAGGTAATATAAATCCAAAAGGGGGCGGGGCCTGCCCAGACACACGCCCAAATGCCACAAACATACCTGTAGGCTCCAAAAATGCCCACATACAAAACATGTCAACACATACACAATCCAGACATTTTTAATGACTCTATTTTCCACCAATTCTTCCAAAAAAAAAGCATATTTTGTTTTTGTTTCTTTGCACTATACATTTTCGTGAATCAAGTAAAGGATAATGCCCGACAAGGTGTTCATTAGCCGAAATGAATGGAGCTTGCAGAAGCTACTGTGGTACACTCTGCACTAGTCAGTGCAGTCACTGTGCCAGTTCGTGCCTCGAAGGGCATTATCCCACTCATGGCATGGTTGCTTATTGAAGAGATAAATGTTAAATCAAAAGTAGACTTTTTGATGGGCAGTGCGTTGTCATGGTAACAGATCCAGAGCCCGCACCAACCTTGCTTTGCAGCAGTGGAGGAACCTGGGACATACACTAAATGTCATATTAAGTGATACAAAGCATAATTTTAGTGAGAAAGTCCTCTTACCGCTTGTTTTTTGTCCAGATGATGAAGAAAACGTTTGTTTTATAGGAACACAGTTCACAAGTAATTTCCTGGATCACTTTGATTGCTAGAAACATCCAACATTAACTCTGATCATTAAAAGTGTGTCAACAAACCAACAATTTATATAATTCATGAATAATTCAATTCATAAAGACATATTCACTTTATATAATGGACGGCCGTGGTTCAGAGGTAGAGCAGTCGACCTTTGATTGGAAAGCTTGCAGCTTTACTGCTCTGTGGACCCACGTGTCGAAGTGTCCTTGGGCAAGACACTGAAGCCTGTGTTGCTCCTAGTGGTTATAAGTTGGCGCCAGTGTTTAGCAGCAGAGAAACTATCAGTGTATGTCAATGGGTAAATGGAACTGTAAAGCACTTTGGGACTTCTAAGAAGGTTGTATAGAACTACGTATGTGTACGCTATTTACCATTTTATGTGAAGCTAGAAATAAGTAAGACCTAAAGAAGTATTTAAAATTGAAGGCATCATTGTTGTTAAAGGTCAAATTTGATAGAGATCCTGATATATCCATCGTGGAGACACTTAAAGGACAGATGATCTTTTCTACTGTCTTGCTGTTGTGATAAACTGTGGAATAACATCCATCTGGTGTTTAGGCAATGATGTACAACATTTAGGCTATTTAAGAGAAATTTCTTTTATCACTTTTTAATGTACACGCTGCAGCCAATCAGAATCGAGTATAAACCCAGACCCTGGTATAAACTAATATTGGAATCTATCAGCAAAATAACTATATTTCTTTAATAGTTTTCTGGAAAAAAAAAATTACATTCGACTTTGTTTAAACTATGTTTCACAAATAAAAAGCAGAAGTTGCCAAATCCCAGATGTGCAGCTCCTACACCGTTGTCCCTGGCAACCCCTCTGGCTTCTGCAGAAATGATCCCTCAACAGTTGCATTCTGAAACAAAGGGGGTATCTTTCTCAACTTCAGCATCATCAGTGTTCATGTGGTAGCACCACCTGAGACCCGCCTCGGTCTTCCTTTTTTTTTTGTTTTTGGGTGAAAAAGAGGCTACTAAACTCCAAACACAAAACAAACTATGTACGAAGTTTGAACGCCTGCGGGGAAAATCCCAACATGCAGTCTGAGCACAAAGGCGTTGCGGGCCTTTCAAGCTGGATGCCTACAAGGCACTTTTGAAATTAGATGCAAGAGCGTGTTAGGACAGAACAAAGTCAACAGCTTTAGCTAAACTTACTACACCGTGTAATATTGACCCAAAGACGAGACAATCCCAGAAGGCCACTTACACGCAGCAACCAATCTACACTTTGTGATAAAAATGCTACAATAAAGACCCGCACAAAGTGGGTTGTTCAACCTGAAATACATCAGTGCGACAAGCAGAGCTTTGCTCACTGGACTATCATATTTAGAGCACTCAATCCTCCATCAAATGAGGTGCTTTTTTAGCCTCACATGAGGGATTTATATAACAATTATCAAAAGGTTCATTGACGGAATAAGGTAAGATCTCACAAAGGAGGACGTTAAATAATCAAGTCCGTGTGCACACTCACTTCAGAGGCAAAACAATCCTTCTGTCATCTGTCCAGCTATCAATCGATCAATCCTGTTCTCATTTTCTCTAATGCATCCGCCCACATGCAGTAGCATTCCCAGCTAATTTGGTCCCCAGATTAAAATCAGCGAACTGAGAAATGTTGTGCAGCACCAGCCTCTCTTCCTCGCGTCTTCTCGCCTCCTGTCTTTCTCGGAGCTGGAGTGTGATGTGACAGCAGTTTATGAAGCCATGTTAATGGAAAGCCTCACAGCTATGCAATGCAAGGGAGTGGCGGGGCCAAGATGGCAAACGTTAAAACAAAAATAATTACCAGTAAAAATGGGATGAGACCACATTTTTCTCCTGATAGGAGGCAATCAACCATCTTTTTTACACATCAACCCTTCTGTTAGACCAGGGGTCTGCAATCTGCGGCTCTTTGATTTGAATTTTGAAAAGTAACATTTTTTTGGAATACAAGACACAACAAGCAAGACAAAACAGTCAGATAAGTCAAACTCTTTTAAACTCATTCACATACATTTGAAGCACACAGTGTAAGAATTCTGTGCTTCACTTTAGATTTTCATTTGTCTTCCTGGTTTTGGTCATGTTTTAAATTGTTTGCCCTATCAGTCACTCCTGGTTCATGTTGATCATCCACAGTTGTTTTTATTTCTATTTATTTTATTTCTATGTATTTTGTATTTAAGTGTCTGGTTTTCAGTTCTTCCTTGTCAGGTCATCTGCTCTGTTGTGTCACCTTTTTGGTTGTCTATGGGGTTTTTCTTATTAAATGTCTGAGTTTCCCCCATCAAGCCTGGTCTCCTGCATTTTGGGTTGTACATCACTAGTTTGACCACCTTGGACCCAGCTAGAGAGTTTTTTTCTGCAGCAGCGGGGATTTCTGCCACTATAGTCCATGCCATGCCGCGTCACAAGGGTTTCCTGCAGACATGTAATGACATTCCATGTACAGCCTATACGTCCCTAAGGGCGATTGCCGGTACTATTCTTGAAATTTTCTTTGGCTGTGGAGGGTCATTGGACCCACTCCTCTTCATGTTCCCCATTTCGTTTCTATGGAGATTCAGCAGGGCCGATTCTCTTCATGTGTCTGTTCCCAAGGAAGGTCACTGGAACCGCTCCTCTTCATGTTCCCTGTTTTGTTTCTGTGGCGGGTCGCTGGGGCCACTCCTCAAATCTATTCCTGAGGAGGGGTTTGCCATGACACCCCTCACTTCTGCTAGGCTGCAGGAACCCAAACTGTTTTCTGGAATTTATTTGTTCTGTTCTTCTGGGTCCCCTCCTTTTAGGTGTTTGAGCATCTGGGATCTGCCCTTTTGGGGAGGGGTACTGTAAGGGTTCTGTTGTTTATGTTTTTGGTCATGTTCTGAGTTGGCCTTTGTCAGTCACACCAGTTTCAGGTTAATCATGATCCACAGCTGTCTTCATTTAGTTAATTGCCCTCCATATCACGAAAAAATGTGGCGCCTGAATTGACTTTTAGTTGGAGCCAAAGGTAAGCCGTTTTCTATTAGTGACGTCACACACGTCATATACAGTCAATGCTAAACTCAATAATAAGCCAAACATTAATCACCATTTTATTTAAAAAAAGTTAAACAAAAATATGTGCACGTTAGGATATCTGCTGCTTACTTTTGCACTTTTTACTCATTGCATCACTCTTATCTAGTACTGTCTGTTCCTCATGTAGACAGATACACTTAATTCACCACAGTGTTTCCATGGCAACTGGCCTACAATAATTTACCAAGGTGAGCGGCCTTGTTGTGCAGGATTGTGCGTGTGTGTGTGTGGTTTTTTTTCAAGCAGATGTGAGGCAAATGAAAGATTCAATGCATCGCAAAGTCAATGAAAAGTTGGCTTACCCATGAACTCGATCCCAAGCTCATCTGCTGTTCCATTCAAGGCCGAAGAGAGGTGGTGGTGATGGTGGTGGTGGTAGTGTTGGGGGGGGTAAAGAGAGACATGGGAGAAGAGAAAGGACAGAAAGAAACCGTTAGGAAGCAACAACATCCACAGCATAAAGGTGGTCTGAGTCCTCGCAGACACGCCGGCTTGTCCCTGCACCGTGTAATGAGCCGGCGAGCCTCAGACACTTGGTATCCTTCACCACGATAATCTTAGTTCGCTCAGGCTTCAAATAAAGACACACAAACAGCGATATGGGGGGGTTGAAAAGATTAGAAGTGGGATCAGAAAGAAGGAAGAAGTTAAAGATGACATATCATGCAGCTTTCTGCCACAGATGTTGCTTTGCAACGTGGCTTTTCTGCCCGTTTGAGCCTGAGGCATCGCAGTAATTATTCTCCTCCTTTCTGGCTCGTTTGCTTGCAGATACATCATATGCAGCCGTACAACATGCCCCCCCCCCAATCCTGAGTACCTACAGGTACACAGTCCAAGTCCTGTCCCACAATCCCAATGCAGGAGGACTGGATGTGTTAAAAAAAAGGAGTCGTGTTCTCTCTATCCTGACAGTGCCCCCTTTTCATGTCACTGGAGTGTAATCTCATTTAAATTAAAATGAAACCCTCACCAGTAATAGCTTTTTCTGACAGAGGTGGTCTGAGTTTTTAAAAAGAGCATGGATTTCCGAGACCTAACAGATTATGTAGTGCTCCCCTCCCATCAGAAATAAAATGAAAACTGAGCCCAGAACATAAAAAAAAGAAAAGAAGACGTTTTGATGTTTAAGCAGGAAAACTGTCAGCACTGTAGCTTATGTTTTAAGAATAAAAACCCCAGGGAACTGGAGTGAGATCTATACAGGCAGGAGATGAATTAATTATTTTTGCATAGTCATCTCACTCTGTTGAATTTTTTTTTTTTTCATTTCTATGTGACAGCTTGAATCTAAAATGTGGCGAGGAAAAACTCCTGAGATAACAGTGGAGGCAAACTTTCCTCAGAATCAAATAAATGTAAATTATCTGGCTGCCGGTTGATTTCATTGTCTTGCTATGAGTTTTAGAGGTTTGAAAATATTGGGCAGGGGCACATCTGTCAACAACAATATCTCCTTCCACAAATCTTCAGTCATTTCCCCAAAAGACAAAAAGAAAAAGGTAAATTTTGTTGGTAAAATTCTTTTCTTTCTACCAAATTGTGTAGACCCTTGGGAGAAGTGACCCAAAGCTCCAGCTCACTGACTGGACAGGCAGGACAGGATGTAAACATGCCCCACCTAAATCCTGTGACTTCCCTCTCAAATGTGATGGCCCAAAACAAAGAAACAAGCATAAAAGAAAAGAAAAAAGATGAAAAAAACGTAAGGATGGATGGATGGATGGACGGATGGACAAAGAGTCAGATATTTCATAAAAAGAAAGAAAAAAGTCACATACAGCTTCAACAGAGCACAAACCGGTGCCCTGCTTGTACCTGTCCCAAGCCAGGTAAAACAGTGGGTAGTGTCAGGAAGAGCATTCAATATAAAACCAGAAACTATGTCAAATGACATGTTTTTATATTTTGGCAAAAAACGGCATAATCCCAATTTAAAGACCCCCCGGGAACGCTTTTACAATAGATCAAAAGATGATCAGAATGGGACAGAAATCAGAAAATCAGTTCACCAGGTCACCTGTAGGTGGCTTGTCGCACATTCACTCCATCAGTCCAACTTCATAAACAAAAAAATTAACATGCTAAATATTGGTCTAAAAATCTTTGTAGCAATGTGGTGAAATGTAAAATCTAAAACAGTTATTTAAGCTGCACATTTTTTCAATAAACGTAAAATAAAATTGCACTCAAAAGGGGGCGTGGTCTGTTTGACAGGAAGTCCTCAGCTCTGCAACAGCTAAATTTGTCCCACAAAAAGGTAGAGCTATCATGATTTGATCATTTCTAGATGGGTTCAAATGGGGTCAATGAAAATCAACGGATCACATTTTTAAGTTTATGGTTCATCTTCAGATTTCTATATTAGTATTTCTAATTCTAACTGTTTTGACTAAATCTGGCAAAGCCAAATAGGATTGTCCTGGTCTGATATAACGCATGGCAACAGCCAAGACCAGCCCACCCCAAATGGCCCTGTGTCACTGGTGTGCAGATGATGTCATCCCAGTGCTGATCCACACTCCCTCCTCTGGCTTTGTCTTGTCTGGAGGCCTTCACCAATCACGATGTGTGCAGGCTTTCAAATCTCTTCAACTGGCACCTCAGAGTACCACAGGGAATCATTTATGACACCTTACGGGAGCCTTCAGCAAGCTTGGAGAATACCTGTGCATCATGTCGGAGCCTTTTTGGCCTGCCGAGGATGCAGAAATCTGGCAGGTGGGAGAGACAATGGCACGAGTAAATCAACTGCTTAATCCCTTCCTTCACTTGGGGGAGAATGGAAATGAGAAGCCAGTGTCTGTACAGTTATGCGACTGTGTATTTTTGAACTCAATACCCTTCTTAGACACTTACTCCAGGCTTTTATCTACAGGAGAAACATTTCTCAAATTAGAGAAACGCTTACTTTGTTTTAAATCGGCAAAAAAAGAGCCGACTCACCTACTTTCTTCCACCATTTTCTCAAAGATGAACACCATTAGCGGAATACCCCAAAACTATCCCCTCATTAAGAAAAAAATCTACTCTTTCAGGTAGTGCACCAAGAAAAAAACTAAAATACGTCCAATTAAACACCGTTTCCTACCGCCGTGCCAGACCGCTGCACCCTTCCCACCTCGTTTCAAAAGCATTCAAAGAGTTCAAAGGCGTTTCGGTGCAGTCCTTGGCAGGGAGTCGCTTTCTGCTTTTGTCCCTGTGCTTATGCGATGCACACAACAGCCTCTGCTTCACTTTCACCCTCTGTAAAGATGTGAAGATGATGGAGTGCCACTGCATGCAAGCCAGTCCGGGCAGCTCTTTTAAGTCTTTTGCCAGTCAATAATAAGACAAAGGAGGAGGCACACCGAAGGATTTGTGTCTGGAAGGTGCACACTGATTGATTTCAGGAAATAAAAAGGAGAAAGCGAGGAAGTATGCAAACTTTTTTTCCCACTTCGGGGTGTGTGAGTGTGACACTGCAGAATGTGAGGCTTCACCCACACAAACAAACAAACACTGGAGTGTTTCACTGTAGTTTTCCCAGCATGCTTGACTACTGGTATTTTTTTTTTTTTTACATTGCTCAGCCACAACATTAACAACCACTTTTGCTGAGATCAAATCCATAATAACTGATGAAGACATCACTCCTCCCCTACAGATCAGAACTCTTGTGTTGACATAACAAGGGTCTACTTAAAGCTAAGCTGGTATTGACAAATCAGTGTATGTGTTTTGTCATTGCATGATTTATCTTTTGAAATCCCCAATAATCTCCCAAACCCCTTCGTAATCTGGGGAAATTTTGGATCAATCGCCATCAACAGATCAAGATATGCTTCAGGTGCCAAATATGTTCAGCTGGCGTTTCTGAAAACATTTGGTCAGATGTGTCTCTCGCGGTCCCGATGGGGATCACTGCTTTTGTAACTTTGCTGAGGTTTTTTTTTGGAGTGAGCAGTCATGGTATTATTTATTTTACCGGTATCAGTCTGTGTTTTTACGTCTAGTAAACAAGGTTTGGAACTACAAGTATCGTGAATACGCTAATGCTTCTAAGTAACGTGGCTAATGCGTAGGCTGTTACAAACAAGGTCTGAAATACTTGTGAGCATAGTTTTTAAAGTCTGGCCTTTGTCTTATTTTATGGGTCTTAAAGTTTTATGCTCCTTAGGTGTGACAAACATTTTTTAATAGATCATTAGTTGATTGTGGGCCTTAGGTTCTGGTGCGCCCTATAGTGCAAAAAGTACATCATCGCTGTCCTAATCTGTGCAGGTAATCTGCCTCAAATGTATACGGTTGGGTAGCTCCAACATTGCTCGCCATTTTTCATGCACCAGTAATGTTAGGCTGGGAGTTTGAGGGGATGTCTCAGCAATGTGTAGGGGAAGGTGGGGCGGGGTTGCTCCACACCAAACGTCCCTCTCACAACTCAGAGATGAATTTCTAATGAACTACTGCCACTCTGCAGAAACTATGTCCTAGAAAATGACAGTTTTTTTGGATTTGGGCTAAAAACTGCATGATCATAATAGTAATTATAATATTCATAATAATAATAATAATAATTAAAGGACCACTGGGAACACTTTTACAGTCGATCAAAAAGTGATTGGAGTGGGTCCTATTGTAGATGGCAGGTTAACTGGGCATTCATTCAATGTTCACATCTCTCATAGAAAAAGTGAATAATATGCACCAGAGTCCTTAAAACTGCCTGTAATGGACGACACAGGGAACGGAACTATGTAAAGACCAAGACACACAGCCACTGTGTACATTTAAAACTTTTCCACTCATGAAATTTTAGTCTTTCGTGAAACGTGTTATATTCGTAATTCATAAGTGGGTCCTGCGTTTGTCATCTGTTGATATGCACAGATGTCCATCGATATGCGCAGATGTCCGTCGATATGCGCAGATGTCCGTCGATATGCAGATGTCCGTTGAGGGTTTCAGCATGCGCATCTTTAAGTGAATGTGGTTTGAGCTGTTAAAAAAGTTTGGTTGGTTGAGAATTACGCAGTTTATGCATATTTTACTTAGTTTATATTCAATTATTACGTAAGTCGTACGGAATTGTGTAATTTTTGAGCAATGCATATGCAAATTTGTGGCTTTCCACGACCGTTCCACATATGTCCAACAGTCAAACTGCATACGGAAACTTTGATGTCCCGTATACAGTGCACATATCACATAAAAATTATAAAATTGAAGTACAATCATGAATTAATTGCATATAAACAGCACAACAAACACACATTGTTCATGCACGTTTGGTAAATTGTGTGACAGGTATATAAATCAGCCAATCTTTTCAGCCCTCTAAGGTGGGTGCTGACCATGGTTCTGAAGTGGCAAGGCAAGGCAAGGCAAGGCAAGTTTATTTGTATAGCACAATTCATACACAAAGTAATTCAAGATGCTTCACAAAACAGAAAAATGCATTAAAATCACAATACATCATAGAAATAATCAACGTAAAATTTACTTTAAAAGAAAAGAAAAAATTTGAAAATTGATTTAAAAATAAAGGAAGGAAAGGAAAGAAAAGTGCAGATAGGACCTCTCAGTCATATACACGGCTAAACAAAAATGTTTTAAGTCTAGATTTGAACATGAACACAGAAGAGGCCTGTCTTACGACTTCAGGGAGGCTGTTCCAGATTTTAGCTTCAGAATATTGAAACGCTGATTCCCCTTGTTTAGTTCTGACTCTGGGAATCAACAGGAGGCCGGCCCCTGAGGTCCTCAGAGTACGAGATGGTTCATATGGCACTAACATGTCAGAGATGTACTTTGGTGCGCGGCCATGGAGAGACTTGTACACAAGCAGAGCTGCTTTGAATTCTATTCTTTGAGGTACGGCGAGCCAATACAGAGACCTCATAAGGGACTAATGTGATCATACTTCCTGGTTTTGGCGGGGACTCGAGCAGCAGCATTCTGGATGTACTGAAGCTGTTTTACAGCTCGTTTGGACAGGCCGGTGAGCAGGCCGTTACAGTAGTCTAACCTACTGGAGACAAATGCATGAATAAGTATCTCCAGGTCTGGCTTTGACACTATGTTTTTGATTTTGGCAATGTTTTTCAGATGATAAAATGCCGCTGATGTTACTGACTTGATATGGCTGTTAAAGTTCAGGTCAGAGTCCATGATTACCCCTAGATTTCTGACTTGATTTGAGGGTTTAAGAGACAGAGAATGAAGGTAGCTGCTGACACTTTCTCTTTGTTTCTGTGGGCCAAAAATAATAACTTCGGTCTTGTTTGAGTTTAGCTGGAGAAAGTTGTTCTGCATCCACGCACTGATCTGTTGGAGGCAGTGGCTGAGTGAATCCACCGGCCCATATTGACCTGTTGTCAGTGACAACAGGTGATAAGATATGTTATTACTGCGTATTAACTGCCCTAGTGGCAGCATGTAGAGGTTGAACAGAAGTCTGCTTTTTTAGTGTGTGTGGTTTTCTCCCTCGGAACATTATTATAAAGTATTTTTTTATGTTTTAACATGTTCTATAAATGTGGTGTAAATTACTTGTGTCCTTGTTTCTGCAAAAACTACATTACGATGTGACTTATTTCAAAGAACAACATAAAACTCTCCTGAGTCGGACAAACAGGAAAATTTATGTTTGCCTATAGAAGATAAAATAAATCCCAGTGTGGAAACTGTGCCACGCTAGAGCATAAAACACGCTTTGTGGCAATGGCTTGTGACCCCGTTAATGGACTCTCACAGAGCCTGAGTCTGAAGGATACAGGAGTTAAATTTCTTTCTGACTCCTGTAGCAAAGTCTGTCCCTGAAATCTGTGGGAATTTGTAAAGCCACAGCGTTATGAGAAAGGCTCGGGGCCATCAATTTCTCTTCCGTGTACATCTGAGATCTGCTTTAGTTTTTTTAACTTAACCACAAAGGTGTCGTGGGGATGCAGAGGCTCCAGGGCATTTTTTTAATGCAATAAGAAATAGAAATGCTTCCCTCCCTTTAGTCAGACTGAAGGAGAAGAAAAAAAAAGAGGATTAAAGACCTTAATTAAAGATAGCACAGGTTTAATGCATAAGGTTTAACCTTATTATCTGTGAGGTGAGCTGCATTATAGTTTTTTCCTGTAAGTAAATAACAATATTTTATGGTTTTTATAATTGTTTGCATGTTACCGTATTTTCTGCACCGTAAGGCGCACTTAAAAGCCTCCACTGTTTTTTAAAAACAACCAATTTATAATAAACCCATACACCTTATAGTTTGGCATCCCGCATATCTGACGAAAGTTCAAATATAGACCATTGTGCCTTATAGAATGGAAAATACATTACATCAACATAGGATCCTATATATCAGTGTTTTTCAACCAGTGTGCCGCGGCACACTAGTTTGCCGTGGGAGATGGTCAAGTGCACCGTGGTAAATTGCCCTCATTCACTGATCTAAAAACATTTTCCATCTCCAGGAAATCAGCTCTTTGTTCATCCAAACAGGCCCTGATAAAACACTGAGGAGTTAGGAATATAAAAAATCTTAAAATTACGTTTTATTTGTGTTTATTTAATTCTATTAAAGAGATTTTGATAAGAATGACTGTACCGCGATTTAGCTGCAGCTATAACTGTGTAAGGAAAAGTCCCGCCCCTTTAACTGTCTCCGCCAATCATTCTTGAAGGCTTAATCACATGTCATTAGTCTGACCAATCAGAAGTGCTTAAAGTCTTCACTTCCTTGTTCTTAATTCTGCTGATAAAGTCGCTCAGTTCTAACAAAAATACCAGCTAAAGCTCATCTTTAGCGGTGTAGCTTTCCACAGAGTCCGGTGTCAGACCGTGGAACAAGTGAACAACACAATGAAGCTCAGAGACACGAGTCTTTCTGCCCTTTTTCGGCAGCTTTCACACTACATCTTCCATGATGCATTGGCTTAAAGGGACAGCGCACAATGAATCGTCCTTGTGAAACGTCTTGAAACCACAACAAACAAACAGTTTCTAAATTTTTCTAATTTAACTTTTATTTCATCTCTTAGAAAAAAAACAGCCGCAACTTCCTGCTTTTTCTGCCACAATTATCATAAAATTCCACGTGAGATTGCGGGGGGGGGGGGGGGGGGGGGGGGGGGGGGGGCTGTCGATCAATACAGACCATGAATTTCTGCTTTCTTTGGATGCTGGTGTGCCGCGGGATTCTTGTCAAGGTTAAAGTGTGCCGTGACTCAAAAAAGGTTGAAAAACGGTGCTCTATATGATTCAAAAGAACCTTTAAAAATAACCTTTAACCAAAGTGATCAAGTTTAACACCACATTTAACAACCGTTTAAACAATAAACCTAATTCCAGCGATTCCCTAGCAAAGAAACAGTGCGCTTTATGCTGTTAAGGAACAATTTTCATTTGTAATGTGTTGCATATCAGTGGAAAGCCGATATGAAAACTTTCTTCTCTTGCGTCCCGCTCAAACGGTTGAAAGGTTATGTTATGTCAACGATTTTGTTATGTATCTGTCACTCAGGTGACTTGTCCCGTGTTAAAGGGTTAAGAACATATTCCATGCTAATGTTGATCTTCTAAAAGAGGATTGAAACTAAGTCGACAGCGTACCTGGATCGGACAAGATGGCGTCAGTCTTGGGAACAAATTGGTCACATCGTAGGCCGTGGTAGCCCTCCTTACACCTGTGATAGACAGAAAAGAGACAAACTTAGTTAAATGGCAGAAGACAGACAATCCAAGCAAGAAAACCAAAGCAAACATGAACCACGAGTCAAAAAGGCTTTCATACGAAGAAACGGCCAAAGTGGAATGTAAATGATGACACAAAGTAGATTTCTCGCTGTGTGCTGGGATGTTGAAGGGAGATACACTAATGCTGTTGAGATGGGTGTTGGGTAGGGGGAGAGAGTGGAGGGAAATGACGCTGGGCAGGCCCAGCCAGCGCCTGCACGCTTGCTGATAGTGCTTGAATGACAGGAATGCCAAGTCCCACAGGAGGAAATGGGGATGGAGAGTCCATGGTGAGATGCAGACGAAACAAGATCCGCAGTGGAGAAGAATTCCTGACACGGACCAAATATTTTCTTTCATATCCATTTACATTAATAGTTGACATTTCCCATGGACCGTATCCCTGTGGATGTATATAGTTACTCAAATTGTGCTAGTATGTGGCACAATTTTACTTTCCATGTAAACCGCAGTATGTTACAGGATCTTGTTTTATCCATTCCTGCATATTATATTATACTGCATAGATTTCTATTTGTCACCAATTCTTGAATCAACTGTAGCATCTTATCTCATTAGCAATTAATATTCATCTTAATGACAATGCACATTTAGGATGTTCTTAAAAATAGGTCATCTGCATACAACCATAAGAAGTCACATTTTGGGTAAACAATCACAAAAAGTAGCAATTTTACATTTTCTGCGTGAGTTTCTTAATTAATTGGAAAGGTAATATTCAGAAATTTACCATGACATGCAAGCAGACACAGCATCAATAATCTTGAGTTTTATCTGATAACCATTTTTAAACACCATGCTGTATAAAAAACAACAACAACACTGTGGTGCCTGGTGGTTTGTCATCTCGTAAACATGCATTTGGAATTATTGAAAACTGCAAATGCGTTTTATCATTATTCCTTGTTAAGTCGTGAGCCATGACCTCATTTGTCATGAGATATGTCACCCTTACGCAACGCAACATGCCACGTTGTGGTCATCAGCCAATATTGAGATGTTATATAAATCCATATATCCTGGATGTATTATTAATTTTAAAAAAGGAAAAAAGGTTTCAATGTACGAGATACTGTAACACAAATCAAAACCCCAAAATCCCAACAATAAGGAATTTACGTTAAATCAAAATGGTCAACACGCAAATCTTTAGCTTTGTGCTAAAAAAATTTAAAAATGAGAAAAACTCTATAGTGATGCATTATTGGTATATACCACTTGTGTTTTATGTTATCTGAACAGTTTAGCATCCCTGTTTTTCTGTAAATGTCCCAATAAATTATGACAGAATAAAAGAATATTGCAATAAAGACGAGTACTTGTAATAAAAATCAGTCTTAATTGACTTAAATAATTTTGTTTTATTTTAACAACAAATTATTTACATTTAAGCTTAGTCTTTGAATACAGAACCACCTTAATTATGGAGAGTTAGTGTGCAGCAAAGCACAAGAACAGCTTAGGATAGGCAGAAGGTGTAAATTTGATCTTACAAGACCCACTCTGATAAAAAAAAGTGTTTTGGGTGTTTTTAACATGTTCTTTAGGTATTTTTCAAATGATTGAATACATATATTAAGAAACTTGAGCTCAAAGTTGTATTTCTGAGTATTTCTTAAAATCTGGAGCCGATTGAGAAAGTGCTTATTGGTGAAGTCGAAAATACGCTGGGTTGGCCAAAACTCCTTGCTCCACCTGAGTAGAGAGCTCTCAGCAACGGGAAATGGGGGCGGGGTTGCTCTGAGCCAAAGGTCCCACCCACAACTCAGAGGCAAATTTCTAATAACCTAGTGCTGCTTTATAGTAATTATGTCCGAAATCTTTCCCCAAGCACAACTAAAAAATATCCAGTGACCTGGCAGTTCGGAAACTTTTACGGAATACTTTCCCGAAGTAAAAACTACTACAAACATTTCACAAAGACTATGTTTGAATCAAGTGAGTTCTGAACTTCGGAGTTCGGACAGCCCTAAAAAAATGACGAACGCACTACGTAGTGAGTAGTGAAGGAATTGGGACTTTATCTTAGAAAACGACACAGGTTTTTGATTTAGCCTAAATTGGCATAATCATTATTAAAAAATACCACTGGGAACGCTTTTAAAGCATCTGTGAGGATTTAACATTTTTTGGGAAGGGAGGATTACAAAAAGGCTAAATGTAAAAATAGCTTTCTTCTTTTTCTACTCTTTGTCAACATAAAGACAGGAATAAGTGATATACTGCAAACATTCGTAAGGCATTGAAACCTGATTTCAAGGGTAAGTCACCTCTCCCTTGACATTGCTCGGCTCGAGCACAGATGACACTCTTTTATCTTATTGTGTGCGCCGAGGCACCTTGTTAGTATTCAGGATCGCCGGCAATCTGTTTATGTCTGGGCTTGCTTTCTGTTTGTATACCCCCCCACCACCCACCCCGCCCCATCTTTGTGCAACATTGAAATAAGCTCAGCTGTCACTCAGCGAGATACAAACAATGCTTTATAAATGTGACTCCATGAACATGGCGCTGAACGCCTGAATGGGTGATGAACAATGTGAGATAATGACGCTTGCTATGAGTGTTTGTTTATTTATTTATTTTTTTTACATGTGTGTGTTGAAGGTTGAAATCCAGATAAGGGGTGTGTGTGTGTTTGGACTGGAGTGCACGTGACAGCTTTCTTCAGTGCGTGGGTTTATCTCATGTCGAGTGGTTTTTTTTGTTTGTTTTTTTGCCTGGGTTGTCTGTGACTACCCAGCTGCTTTTAACACATGCTCTATTAAGAGGGGGGGAAAAAAAGATGTCTGGAGGAAAGGATGATGGAGGGGTGGGGAGATGTGCCGCATAACTAATCACAAACCTGCCCGTTAATTAGCACAAAGAAAAATGGAGGGACGGTTTGCGTAAGAGGGGAGGGGAAAAGGCTTCCAGGAGGAGACATCACGAGGATGTGAGCCACCCTTTCGTTTACCTTCTGACACACAAGCAGATCCGCTTCCACATGTGTTCCAATATCAACTCCATATGCCGGAGTTGCACTGGCATAAGGGAAGGGTTGAGCTCTTGTTTAGTTGATTCATTTAATACCCTTAGCTTAATGTGTAATAAAGGCTTCGTCAACATGATTCTAGTGAGATAAACTGCCTAAAAAATGAGAAATCTTTTTTTTCCTTTATCAACGTGGCTTCAGGGCGCTGGATCACGTTGCTCTCTTGGCTGTTTGCTTCATGGCCTTGACAGTTGACGTGTCCTTGTTCAGGGTGTTGCTCCCAACCTGTTGGACCAAATGTCTGCCAAATAAATTGGTGCTTTTGTCTCACAGGTTTCAGTGGTCTTCAATCTGAAGCTTAAGGTTCACTTATGACCTTTAGAAGACTGTTTCTGAGTTCATCTGAAGCCCTATGCTATATGTACAGACTGGGTATGTGATGCCATGCAGTGTTCACACAGGTCTGTCCCTACCTAATACTAGCGCATGAACTCACAGCTGGAAGAAGCTTGGTGCGAAAAATCAAATCATGCTTCAGGTTTTGTCTTTCACAGATCTATTCCGATTTATGAAAGACTCGGTTTCATTTGATTTATATAATTCCAGCCAGACACAAACCACATCCATGGCACCTCCATGTTTTTAAAAGGACGCTAACCATATGTCACTAACCCTGATAAGTCAAAGTTCAACTTTGTTGAACTTTCACTGTGCGTTCAATGCCCACACATTTTGTTTGTTTGTACAGTATTTGTAAGGAAAATGTAAATTACACACACACTCATGACACATGAGTGGAGCTGTCCTACCGTGGTCTTATGCCACACTATTCGTTGGTAAGGCTGTTTACCGAGTGGGCCCAGATGCCAGTGGGACACTTGTGATGCCAACACAAAAGATGCTCTGATTGTTTTATTTCTTTATTTCAACCAAGCTGCACACAAGGGGAGCGCACTTATCTCGTGAACAGTACTAACGGAGCCCTTATGCAGTGCATAGGATTAGGGGTTTGGAAAAATGAAAATCTGTTAGTACTTCAACCATAGCTACCTACCTTTACATGTCATTTAAGTGTTTGCTACAACCTGTCTCTTGCAGCAAGGCCATAGAATAAAAAAAGAATAAAAGAGCTTAATAAATAAAAGAATAAAAAAGTATAATTTTCGCTCTACAAGCTCACCAAGCAGTCTATGATCTTGATATTTTGTGCGCCTCCATGACCTGTATACAAGTTTGTCCAAGCACTAAGGCTTAAGGAACATGCCACATGTTTACTGCTGTTAACAGATACTGTGACTAAAAACACAATAGGTCAAAACCAACAATAATTAGCAATAATAAAAACAGCACAGAAGTAAATCAAATCTGCAATATGGTTAAAAAAAAATGGTTAGATATATTTTTCATGTGTATTTATAAGTCCTTGATGCGTTGTGTGTTTTCTAATGTAAGTACTTTTTGAGTAATTCATTCTAAAAGGCTTTTTTTTTAAATAAGGCCTAATCTGCTGCAATAATAAAACCATTGACATGAACAGCAGTTTCCAGGTTGTTAGAATTGAAAGCTCTGTTGGAAACTATTAGTATGTTGCTAAAAAAACACCCCCCACCCCACCCTCCAGAGCTCCAAAAAGATGGCGAGTTTTAGTTCTGGTGTGACACGTGAGAACAATTACAGACTCCCAATTAAAAAGTCAATTTTTCAATAATAAGAAAAAACAACAAATCCAGTCTGTGAACATTTGGTTTTTCACATGAAAGAATATATGTCAAACTGTATGCTGAAAATCACTAGATTGAATAGTATGAAGTAATAAAATGACATAAATGTGCGCCGTCTTCTTAGTGAATTATGAACACAATAAAGAAGGCGTTTTATTCTGAAATGCAACATGCTTAAAAAAATGGTTTTAACTAGTTATTTAATCATTAGTTAGCTTCAAAACAGAGGAGTTGTTGTTATGTTTAGCTCTTTGTTATAATAAACCTGTAATGGATTCCTACTTTTGTCTGTTTTCAAGCCTTTTCAGTTGCACATTTAAATCCAATAAGGACATTTTCTTATAGAAATAAAACTACAGGACGTGTTCAGACCAGGATGGTTTGTTGGGGATGATGGGATCGGCAGGAAAATTATTTTCTTGGGACATATTGTGTTGGTGGACCAACTGGCCGAACAAAATGACTCAATGAGGATAGTAATAACCACCGACCAAGAACAGAAAATAAGCATACGCAAAATAAAGAAAGTCAAAAACTGGTGTTGTCATAAAGACACAATCTTTGACAATATAGAGTCCTCATCGCAAAATAACATTTCTTTTTCTTTGGATTCCTGCTCTGGTTTGTTTATGACACTTTCTATTAATGCTTTTCTTTTTTGTTTTGTCAAATAGTATACAGTTTACACAGTGAGTGAACCATGCCAGTAAAAAGTTTAGATTAACAAACGCAGCCGAAATCTGTTGAGGACAAAACATTCGTGGAAGACGAAAACACGCTAATGCCAGAGCTTCAAACTGCAGCGTCTGGAGGCTGACAGAAGAGTGACTGCTTCCAACGTGACACTTAAGAGGTCCCTTGTCTTAACAATCGATGACTCTGAGATGCTTTGACATGGCAAAGGGGCTCAGTCAAAGATAGGGAGATGGTTTTAATCTTCTGTGATGGACTGTCGACCTGCCTGGGGTGTCCTGTGACTCCTGCTCAGGAGATCCGGATGGATGGTACAGAAAATGGATTTTATTTCAAGGCAGTTCTGAACTCAAGAGCTCATTAAACAGCAATCGGGACAGAGCAACTGGAAAACACAAAAATTAAAGGTAATAAAAGGCTTGATTTGAGCGCTGTTGTTTAGTCTAGACTGATGAAATACAGTTTGTTTTTTTAAAGAAATGACTTGTCTAAAATGAGAGGCAGCAATAAAAAGGAGAATTTTAATTGCGAACTACAGCTAGCGGATCAATTAATAAGCAGGAAACTGACAGAATCAAACCTAAGAACTCCACAATATGATGACTGAATAAGCCAATTTGCCTTTAATTATCCAAATTTTGAAAAATACTTTCTCATGATCAAAGGCAATCTTTTTTTGGCAGCGGGGGCTCTCTTCAAACTCAGCAGCCACGTTAACAGGTCTTTTAACTCGAGCCTCTTTTCAGATGGCACACCAAATGGTACATCTCATTTCACTGAGTCAGGTGTTACCCTTTCTTTTCATATTTGACCTACAAGTCAACCAAAATAAAATCGGCATTTGCATGTGTACTGGAGCACAGGCACAATGTGACATGATGTTAATTACTAAATATTGAAATAATTTAAAAAATAACGCTCTGGGTTTGCTGATTAATGTAGCAATCTAATTTGCTCACTTCAAAAGAGTGACACCTGCTGTAGTCCATGACACATTTAACATACATGAATAAAACCCAGCTGCGTCAAGCTACGCCAGATTCCAATGTTATTACATTTCATCACAAATGTTTCAACATGCATTCACACAGATTTCCCTTATCTACTCTCAGTGTTTAAACCTTACATTTATTAAAAGCCAAAGTTGGCTGCAATTTTACATTTCTCTAAGGTTTAGAAAAAAAAATTAGAACAATTCAGGGCCAAGTGCCTGGAATAAAAACAAAATTTTCCATTTACTGCAAAAGCAACTCCTATCTGTCCTTTACAGCAGAGCAGCAGAGAAGCTGCTGTTGACATGATTTATACTTTGAGCCAGTTTGACGGATGCCTCATAGTAGTGCGTTTTGAGCTACACACACCAGTGATATGCATATGCCAGGATGTGTCACTTCTCCAAACTTTCCTGTTATGAAAAGGAACCATCCAGGCAAAAGTAACTGAGGTGGCAGCCATGAAGTTTTTACCAACGTGATGATTCAAGCTATTTATGATGTGGAACTGCCAAAAAAAGATACCAAATAAACACATCTGTTGTACGTCATACATATAGCTGTATTGTACTGAGAAAGTCAATTATGGGATGATATGGGCTGCTTGTGGGTAAAAAATAAATAATTGGGAAACCTGTGCAAGGCATGCAGGTAGCATACACCAAAATTCAAAGTCCTGGACAGTTCGTTGAACCGGTAGAATAAAAATGTTCATGCACATTTTTTTCTACACGCATGCTGCGAGCAACAGGTCATAGCGAATGCATGTATAGCAAATACTTATACCACTTGATTTTTTTGTTTTAATCCTGCGCACTGTACTACGACCCCATTAGTGCTGTTGCTGTGATAAATGCGTGTTCCTTGTTAGCAGACTGACTATTAGAAGTTAGGATATTAGACAAAAAGAGTGTAGTCTCTATGGACATCCAATGGTAAATGGTAAATTGCGTATACTTATATAGCACTTTTTACCTTCTTTCAAAGGCCCAAAGCGCTTTACAGTCACAGTCCCATTCACCCATGCACACACACATTCACACACACACACACACACACACACTGATGGCGGCTCCGCTGCCAAACACTGGCGCCAACCTCCCACCAGAGGCAAGGTGGGGTTAAGTGTCTTGCCCAAGGACACTGCGACACATGGGCGTGCAAGGCGGGTATCGTACCTGCAATGTTACGATCATGGGTTGACCGCCCCACCGCTGCACCACGGCCACCCCAATGGACACATATTGGAGTTTAATGATAGCTCGATCATTTTTTTCCTGCCATCACATGTGTTGTCCTCTGTGATGCAGTTGGTAATTTTTAAGTTATAGTGAAATAAACGTACTGTTCCTCAATCCAAATAGTGTTTTCCAATTAATGTACTTGTACCATGTACTTCATGATACCCTTACCACACGCGCGACACTCTTATGTTCCATTTTCATGATGTCCCTTGAATTGGCCGCACAAGCCTCAAAGCAACTGCTAGACACACTCATGCTCCCCTTAGGATGCATCCGCTCGTGTCCGTGACCCTCCAAAGCCTGGACAACCCAATAATCTGCAGCCCCTTAACAAGCCAACTCCCCCTACAGGTACATGTGACAAAGACTTCACATAAAAACACACCTACTGTTAAATTAAACATTTCAACTAATAAGCCTATTAACTGTAGGATCATTATAAAAAAATTAAGACAGATAAGGCCATCTTCTTTTCCTCAGTCTTGACTGCATTCATGATTTACGGATTTACAGTAGGTTTCATTATCTGGGGCAATACCTCGATGTAGCCGCCGCTGTGATGTCCCCATTTTGCTGCAGGGATCATTAGATTTTCATCAGCTAAGACAGTAAACAACCCTGCTGTGGCCATCTCATTCATCTATAGAAACACACAAACACACTTGCGCTCGATCACATTCTAAAATGTCATTTGAACTATAACGATAAATAAAATATCTCAGTGGGGGCTTGGCACAAAAAGGGGAAAACACAGCATGCAATGTTCTGGTCTGGTGTGTCCCATCCACAACGTTCCAAGAACTCATTAAGCTCTCTGAGGATGAAGATGTCCTGCCGTATTTGCCATCCACATCAGCAGGGCTGAGCGTGACGCTAAGAGCGGGTCATGCAGGCGTGTGCACTACATCATGACAGAGCTGCGGAGATGTGAGTCCATACCAGGTGCTATTTCAAAGGACGGGAGATAACACAGGAAGAAATGCTGATGGAAGATGAGCAAAAAGGGGAAAGGTGGGATGTTGCTAAGAAGATACACTCACCTTTCTCACTTTTCAAGAACAAAAAAAAAAGGGCTGTCAAATTAGTGTGTTTTATGTCAAAGAGAATTGTGAACATCAGCATCTGCCCGCTAGGATTAGCATCCTGTGAAGGAAGCTGTTTCTCAAAGTTCTATTCCAAAATGATCTTTTCCTGCTTAACAGGGCGCTCAGATGGAGCTCACCGGATATGGAGCACCGCAAATTAAATGGTCTATTTTTTTTACTTGCGTTATAGCGCCCAACAATCTTTAGGAACAAGACAAAAGAGTAAAAGATAAATATGTCGGTCAGACTTTATTGCCAGCGCTCACAGTAATTGTAGTAATCTGTTTATCCTTGTTAGCCACGTCAGCGCATTAACAAAACCTGTAACTCCCAATCTTATTAGCAACATGTAAGAAATCAGACTAATATCGCTAAAACATGCTACTGTGACTACGCTAACTTCCATCTTTGTTAGTTACACATAGAAAACCGTAAAGCTTTTTAGTGCGTCTTATCCCATACTGCGGAATAGAAGTTTTCTATAATAACTTTTAAAAAAACAACCTTTACAGATATATTTTATTATGTATTTAAGGGATGTTCTTCTTGAACCAAAATGATAAAGATTGCAGAGATGGTATTTGAAACGCAGACTTACGTCACACATGAATAATATTGAAGTTTGGGACTTATGAAAATTTTTGTTTTGTTTATTCTTATTTTTAAGCTCCAGGAGATCTTTGTCAGATCTAAAAATAAAATACAATGTCTTTGCATTGAGAATACAGAAACACCAACTGTCTGTTTTTTGTGTTAGAAGTAGTTTATTGTCAAATTTCTGCCAATAAATATTAATTTTGTGTTTTATGTTTAAAGTCTTAATTGAAGTTACAACCAAAGACTTGAGTTGAATTAATCATCAAAAAAGGACTTATTTCTGAAAGATTGGCCAAACAATAAAAACATTTAATAATTCATCTCAGTTAGAAAAATATCAAATCAAAGAACAAGAGAAAAGACTGGGGAACATCATAGATTTTAGTGGCAAAAAAGACAGAAAAGAAACTGCAGCCTTGACTGCAAACTAATTATAATGATCTAAATACAGAAACTTTATGCGAAATTCAGACATGAAATACAAAACCCTGCCAGAAACTAATAAATCCAAAATAATTGAAAATATGATCCCTACTAAATCAAACAAATTAAACTTCTGTCTTGCGTAATGTCAAGAGTCAACACAGCGATTGCTAAAAGGAAAGCAGGCTGATCTTTGAATTGCAATGTTCAAAACAAAGACAGCTATTAGCCAAGTTAGCTGCCAGACCAACAAATCTAGCAAACTGTATGTGTGCATTTATTAAAAACTTAAATGTTAAAGGGCCTTTATTAGAGCTTTTGAGTTTATTATAACTGGAAGGAGCTGCATTTCCAGAAGAAAAATTCAGGGTTGAATGCTATGTTGCTGAATAAAAATGAAACTGAATAAAAATGAATGAAAAAGGGAAAAATTGGCAAAAAGAAAAAAAAACACAAAGAAATGATCACAGTTGACCATAAATAAAGTGAAAACAGAACAATAACAAAAAAAAAAATTCATAAAAAAGGCCAACCCCGGGTCTTGAAACAGCGAGCTTCTGCACCAAGGATTCCCGATGTATTTCAATGGAGGCAAAAAGCCTGGAATATCTTGAAAAGTTCAAGGATTTGAAGGACTAAAAGTCATAGATGGAGAAAGCTGAAAAAACTGAACATTTTAATAAAAATAGTTGGACGAGTTAAGCGGGAAAAAATGGCAGAAGATACTATTATAAAGAAAGAGAAACAGGAAAACGTTGGGTTGAATGTTGGTAATTTGATCTCATTCTATGGAAACCAGGCTCTCTGAGCACCAGCCCCTCCCAAATCCATGAAAACGGGTGAGTCCTCACATTGTGACGCCACAAAGTGAAGAACAGCCCCTTCAGCACCGCCCCCAGGCTAACACACACACCCCCACTTTCTCCATGGATCTAGCGGTGTTTGGCTAAAACGCTTTCCTTTTAAATGAACAATGTGCATATCAATCTTTGTAAAAGTTTGGATGCTGTCTGTTTTTGTAGGCAAAACACAAACACACTGTCGAGGCTGGATGATGATGTCATGAAATGGGCGGCACCCACAAGGAGTGAAAGGCGGAGCCTCTGAGATGGAGTCGTCTTACTTCCGGGTAGGAAAATAAGCTGCGAAGATAGCTTATAGTTCATAAAAAATCGTTGTTTAGAGTGCCAAAGGTAATATATTACTATATATATATATATGGATTTAGTTTACTCTGAAAGGCTTAAGAATAGCATGACAAAAACCCTTTAAAAGACCACTATAATAAATAATAAACACAAAAGATAATCAGGGAGGGTCTTTAACTGCATCAAAAAGGATTATCATACTTGAAAATGTATTTCTTTATTTTTTCCTAATGAAACTTTTCAATAACATGTTCTACACTAAGCTTTTAAAGGAGAGGACGCACCTCATCTATGATTGAAAGCTTATAAAGCAAATGCCTGTAAAATGCACACAGGCTCTTTTTCAGCTCTTTAAGAAAACAACTCGATTTCAGCACTTTCAAGATTTATGTGCACTCAAATCACATTTCCTTTATATAGCATGCAAGGGATCCGGGTGGATCCCCAACGCAAAGACAAAAGCCACCATTTTCTCTGATGTGTCCAGACAACACCACCATGTTCCACACATCTTCACCTAGCCATTACTGAAGGGGCCCTAAATTATTCAGTCAGTGTGCTGATGCTGTTCAGAGTTCACCGCACTTTTAGTAAAGTTGTGTCAAACAGGCTGTTCTCCGATAAAAATTTTAGCTCACATTAGTGTTTTTTTTGTTTTTTTTTTTCCTCCTTTGGAAGGGCGTGAAGAAAAAAAAGGAGATTAATTCCGTTTTCTTTGCATCAGTCCTGAAGGGGCCGTGTAAATAATAACAAGCAGGATGAGCTTTAGCACACCTCGCTGACAACCGAGGGGCCCCGGTGGCTTCCCGTCTCTCCCTTGTCATCTTTCATAATCACATTATGTCCTCTCAAGGTGCGGTTCAAGCACCCCTGCTAAATTTGTAATGTACTGCATCATCGTGGAGGCAGCAAGCAGAATGTGTTGTGGCTTTATGCCACTGGCACTTGCTTTCAGGGAGCGATCTGATGAATAATACAAGTCACAGAATTGTCTCAAGTGGTTTAGGCAGATATTGTGTTGGTGGCTCTCATGAGCTCTTTGGTATCTTTAAAATAGCAATGAAGGCTCTCAGGTGAGACTTTCAAAAATTATTTTTGGTGGCTGATGAGCCTCTAGTCTTATTCAGACTCACTAAATGTGTAATTAAGAATGAGATGTAGCCTAAAATTGCAAACAACATTTTAGCAGTGTTAACAATATGCTAATTGCTCGTTTTGCTATTAGAAAAATTAGCTAATAAGCTACTTTTTCGAAATGCTTATAAAATGCGGTCTTGGAAAACCTACACTTATGTTAAAAAAATAAACATGGCATATCAACAATTTTTGAAAATGCTCAAGTATTTAAAAACTAACAAAGAAAAACAGTTAATATCCCTTTAAATATTTCTTAATAATCAATTATAATCACTTTCAAATTGTTTAAAAAAAGAATTGTACATATTAAATACTCTTAATATTATTTCTTTTATTCCTAAGCATGAAATAAATGTGTTAAATTAAGTCCTTAATATAGTCACACACTGATCATCTTTTGAGCAATTTTCAAAGGATTTTTATCTATGATGATGCCGTTTTTAGCCAAAATCAGACAAACTGTGTTGTTTTCTAGGTCATAGTTTCTGCAGAGAGGAGCAAACCCTGCCCCCTTTCCCCTCCCCAAAGCTGAGAGCTTTGAGTTGGACCTTGTGGCCTGCCCAGCGTGTCTTCTGTGTCACAAAAGCGTTCTATTTCAAATGGCGTGTTTCCATTTGCTCTTGATTCACAACAATTTAAACAAAGAAATACTTTTTACATTTTGGTCTCAAATTTCTTAATATATGTCCGTCATCATCAGAAAAATACCACAAGAACTTATTAAAAACACTAAATTCACAATTTTCATCGGAGTGAGCCTTTAAATAAGGTTTTTTAAAAAGTATATTTGAAGTTCTAAGACATCCTATCAGGTAAACTGACTTTAGAAACATTATTAAATAAACGGTTAAACTGCGCTAAATAACATTAAAATGTTTTGCTTTCTTTTTAGCTGTTCTTACATATTTTAGATATTTTTACATTATATATTTAAACTTAATTATTTAACCCTTATGCTATCTTAGATGGCCCCACCCTCACATTGACGTGTTCTCCCTACCATGACAAAGGTGGATAAAGGTGGAAAGATTTCATGTAATCCATGGACACCAGTGAAGATCACAAATCATTGAAGAAAAAAGGTTCAGCGCAATGTCTAGTGCAGGGGTCGGGAACCTTTTTGGCCAAGAGAGCCATAAACGCCACATATTTTGAAATGTAATTTCGAAAGAGCCATACAATAATGTAGTGTCCCTTTCCCACACTGAGGCACGGAGACTTAACCTCTTTTAAGGTTCTTTATTCCGATTACTGCAGACCGCAACAAACGCCGAACAATTAATTCAGCAACTCCTGAATCTCTCCCGCCGACACGAGAGCGCGTCTCCCAACTTTATATTCCCCTGCTCCCGCTGCAGCCCTCCCCTTTCCCTTATTCGGCCCATAGCTGAACCCCATTGGTCCAAACTACCTAACAACAGGCTGAGCGACAGAACTGAGAGCCAATCAGCTCTCTGCTTGATGCGGTCAATGAACTCCAGAACTTTTAACGCGGCCCAACAGCCATCCAACTCAGTCCGCGACAATATGTTTAAAACTAAAATACAAGTGAATGTGTGCATTTGATGTAATTTCAACCTTTTTAAAGTACAATAAGTCTGTGGATTCTTTTTAATACCATTGTTATGCTGTTTCTAATAAATGATGAGTATTTCTCGTGGTAGTTTTGCTGATGGTCTAGTCTGGTTTACGTGGTGAGTTTCTGCTTCATGCAGGCGTTGAGACTTTAAACGTGATCTTAGGTTGGTATGAATGTTTTGTAGATGTGAGACAGACTGCTCACATGCGGACCTGGAGCCAAACACACACTCACACGCTGCAGTGAGTGACAGGCAGTGGGTTTTACGTTTTTACAATCCCTGCGCGATTCACCTGCTGCCTGTCCCCACAACACCTCAGCCCCACCCTCTGCTTTCTCCCTCACACATCCCGTCCCCGCAACTGCGCGCTCTTTCTCAGAGACGGGAGCGCGCAGTTTTAGGCACGGCAATTCACAGGTTTCCGGGTGGTACAAACTCTGTGAATTAATAGACAATTTTAAACTTATACTAGTGCTGGCGCAGATTTGTCTCTCTAAGCACCGCTACTACTGCGCGCCTCTGCCATCGCATCGCGCACGAGAAGGACTGGTCTAATGAAGAAAAAAAATTTGAATTAAAGATTTGTCTGCGAGCCACATGTGACCATCAAAAGAGCCATATATGGCTCGCGAGCCTTAGGTTCCCGACCCCTGGTCTAGTGGGTCTAGATGATCCAACTCCCAATGTTAAAGTGCCTAGGATAGAACAAGGGTTACACAGCAAAATCTGAACTAGAAGGTAATAAACTCCTGAACCAAAAATACAGTACAGTGAGAAGATCAGATAACTCAAATGCCAATTCCTAAATACACTGATAAAACTGACAAAACGTGAATCAAAGGAGTACAGAAACCAAGCTGTACAGCAAAAAGCTATAAACCAAAGTTAAACAGTTACTTGCATGACAAATATTATAAATGATAAACAATGTTTACACATATTATACATCTCTGCTTAACCACTTCTACAGTTTATCAAAGTCAAAATAACTAAAACAGGGCAAGTTTTTTAACATCAAAAGTATAAAAAGTACCTTTATTCCTATAACTCTGTAATATAAGCCATAATCATATTCAGTCCACCCACGACATCTATAAAGATGAATAATTCTGTACATTTTTAGCATCGCATTTCACACTATGTGATTTTCACCTAAGAAATCTGGGTTAAAATCTCCGACAGTGCGAATGCCCTCAAGAGCTGCAAGTGAATAACACCATAATGCACACAACATTATGATGTGGTTTGTTTCATAAACATCAATGAACTCGGTTATGCCCGCCGCCTTGTTTTCAAACTCGGCCTACATCTTTTGAATCAGGCTCTTGTTTTTATGCATCTGGAGAATCGTTTTGCTCTCTGAGGCGTGACAGAGTGCAAACGCCATGGCACCGTGCAGCTCCAGGTGCAAACATTGATCAGCATTCATATCAGGAGCCCTTCAAAGAGGTCAAACTCAGTTAACTTTTTGTCTGGGAAGCCATGAGCTACTTTTACTTTATCACAGGGTTAAGAACTTTTTATTTTTTGGAAAAAAACGTTTTTGTGTAGGTGAACAAAACACCAATGGAATATGTGTGATTTTGATAGCTGCAAAATCTACCCCCTCCAGATTAACCTGGCTGACATGCGAACAAACACATACCCAGTTGCTATTATTACAAGCAATTAGAGCTTGATGAACTGCCTTAAAGACAAATCCCTAGATTTAGAAACAGAATCAGCAGGTAGGAGATGGATTCAGGTTTTCTACAACAACTCTCATGCTGGTGAACAATGTAATGAGGTTTAATGTGTTTTGGTTGCAGACAGAAGTGGAAATATTATGACTACACGCTGCCTACTGAGCCTTAAATGGAGCATTTACTGATCCAAGCAGCCAGGATTAGATTCTCACATTTCAATGTCATATGAAAATACAGATCATTTTGTTCATCTTCAAATGTGTTATTTATATTTTTGTTCCTATTTATTTTGATATCTTAATATTTAATATTTTACAGGAAGCATTCACACACCTAGGAAACTGACACAGATCAAGTAAGTCACGTCTTCTTTTTGTGGGATTTGGATCCCATTATTTGCCATACTGATATACATTAACAATAAAAAAATTATAAGACAAAATTACAGTTTTTTTTCTTTGCATAATTCTGCAAAAGTGGCACTCCTTATCTGAAATGACATCACTTTAATTTCCTTTAAAAGATGTTCTGTATCTCTGACAGTAAGGAACACCAAGTAGGCAGTAGGACAGTGTGACAGCCCTCAGAAATTCATCCTCTGCATTACCGGGTCAACTTCTAATTGTAACTGCTGTGCTGCTTAGAATAGGTGACAGCATGATGGTTACGTGCAGGACTGGATCATGGGAAATCACAGTTCAATTCCCAGGAGGTGTGTTGAGCTTTATCCAGAGTGGGTTTTTGGTTAAGACCCTTCGTGCTACTCCTGCCTAACTTTGCAGAAACAAAGGGGGCCAAGTCCCAAGACCGGATAAAATACAGGATTGTGTCAGGAAGGTGTAAAAATCTTTGCCAATATTTTTAGACACCTTACAGTGTAACAATTTATTTACTAAAACTCCTTCTAAAACTGGATTTTCCATTTTTTTAAGGATTACTTTAAATGTGTGAGAACATGTTGAAAATCTGCATCTGTGTTTATAAAAGTGTAATGACAAATCTGGGTGAGGGATGGTATACGAAAAAAAAATCATGGGTAATAGGAGCCAATTGTAACTGACTCTGTTTACAGATTTCTCTTTTTTCTAATTGATGTAAGGTTTATATGATTAACGATGTTTTAATCCTAGAATATGGCCTCATTGTTGTGTGATAAAAGTTTGTGCAATGCAAAAACGGGAAAGAGCAGGACGGATATATGAAGATTAGGGTCAGAGCACAATAAAACCAGCCTCTCTCATTCGTAAATCCAAAATATCCAAATAGAAAACGACAGTGACTCGTTCTTTACAGAGAACTGCTGCTTCACTTTAGTCCAGCATTAAAAAAGTAAGACATGTTATAGTGAGTGTTTATGACAAAAGCCTCACAGGCCTCAAATGGTGTTAAGAATTATTTCCCAGTTATGCCAGAACACCGTCTTTCATAACTAATATGAACGTTTGCATTAAAATGCCTTTGGTAAAGTCAGAAGTAACAAAGGAATCTTGTTTCTTTTGAATCTCTATGCATCAAAACAAATATGATGCATATTGTCAAATACATTCATTAGAGGTTAATTAACCTCTAAAATATGGGAAATAACCTATCAGAGAGCTGGGATGTAGCTGTCCTGCATAAACTCAGCACACTATAAGGAGGTCAATGCCTTGGCAGAGCACAAAGCTGAGCCCGGCGATTGAGCTGGAGCACATAACAAATATAGTCCTTAGGCGCTAAGATAACAAAATCCCTATAAAAGATTCAAGCAATGGATTTGGGAATGAAAAACGAGGCAACGGAGCAAAGTTATAGCTGCGATGCTAATTGGAAGAGAGCAGAGCTGGATAAAATATCCCGCGGACACACTGTTGATGTGTAGTATGGATTTCTGTGTGGACAATGATCTATATTTACTATGGACTCTAAAAACACAGATTTTTGTATGATTTACATGTTGGTTAGAGGTTTTTTTTTTGTGTGTGAATAAAAGCCACTTTTTAACTTGCGGACAGCTACGGATGAGTATTGATTAAAGTCTAATTCAGTTCATCTTGATTTATTGCCAGTGCAGGCTCAGGTGTAGCGTCTGTCCGGGCTGGTGCAACTCCAGCCCGGAAATAGATGACTTCTGTCTCTTTAATTACCCTTGATCCCATGCTGCTCGGCCACTGTGATCTTTTAGACTTGCTGGAGTGAATGATTCACCGACAATGCCTTTGAATTGTTCCCCTATTGGTGACAAAGCAAAATATAAGAGGCAAGCCAAAGGACTACAGTGAGACTAAATATGATTGTCATTTGTTTTATTCGCCAAATAAAGCCAAACCCAGCAAACGTCTGCGGTAAAGCAAGCTCACACTTGTCAGAAAATGCGCCTCCAGTTACATTTTGGAGATATCCGTGTCACAGTTTAAAATTCCAGCTTAAAGGATCAACGTTAACGTGACGGGCAGGAGAAATTAAAATAAAGGGTGGGCGACTTTGGGAATTAGAAGGAAATTGCCAATGTGGAGTTCATCAATGTCACTCACGCTGCATCCCCAGTGATTGTGGTTAATTAGATTTCCCTATCCCGAACAAATCAGGCTGATAGAAAGGAGCATTCTGCGACTCAATAGTGAGCCGATGGCATTGTTGAGAGTCAGCTGTGAGCTTGGGGGATCTGGATATAGGGAGGTATTCAAATTTGTATTGTTTCTTCACAAAAAAAGTGATTATAATAGTATCAATTTCAGGTGGTTTTGTTTTTGATAGGTTTCTTGTCTGTAATCATGTAGTACAGCATGAAAATCCTTACTCAAAATGTTATCAATGTATTTAAATTGTATTCTTTTTTAACCCGTTAATGGTAAAACCCTAGAAAAAAAGTGATATTTCATATACTGCATTTATTTTGGTAAATTTGGCAATTTTAATACATTTGCCTGTAGTAATTTTGACATGCCTAAAGTGTGTATTTTATATTTTGTCAATTGGAAAGGTCTCTTGAAGCCCCAACAAAAATAAATGAATGAATCAGAACGCAACTTAGAATTTCAGCTTAAAGTCCGACTCTGATCATCTTTGGATCTTTTTTCAAAGTGTTCCTATTAGTTTTTTAAACATGACCATGCCATTTTTAAACAAAAATAATCAGAAATGCAATTTTGAGCCTCAAATTTCTTTTATATATGTCCATCATTATCAAAACAATGCAATGTAACATGTAAAAAAACACAACAGTTTTCTGGACTTGTTTTTCTTTTTTTTTTTTGTTCCCTCCATGTCTCCTCCTCTCAAGTTTTTGGGCTTCTGGGATCTGCCCTTTTGGGAGGGGTCCTGTGAGGGTTCTGTGGTTTTGTTTTGTTTTGGGTCTGAGTGGGCCTGTCAGTCGCACTAGTTCCAGGTTCATCATGATCCACAGCTGTCTTCATTTCAGTTCATTGTCCTCAGCCTACTTAAGTGTTTGGTTTTCAGGTCATCTGCTCTGCTCTGTGTTGTCACGCCTTTGTTGCTCCCAGGGTTTTGCCATTTTTCAGTTTATTCATTAAATGGCACCAAAGCTTCAGTCGCCAAACCTGGTCTCCTGCATTTTTGGATCCTACACCACCAGTTTTGAACAGAATGACCTGACCTCCTCGGACCCAGCCAGAGAATTTTGGCTGGATTTTTAGCCACTGCAGTCAGTCCACATCACAGAACACCAAGTCAGATAATTTAGCTAATGGAAACACAACAATTTCTAAAAACTAACTAAAACAACCTAAAATCCCAATCTAAAAAACAACCATGATTTGGTGGTCACTCCCACGTGTGAGGAGCTCGCCACCCCACGGCCTGAATAAGACGCCAACGTCTCCTTTGATGAATGATGAGCGCTGGTGCCGTGGCAGAAATTTGAATGTATCTGCTGTAAATCAAAGTGTTGTTAACATCCCTGTTTATTGTGATTTATTGTTTGAGTTGATTTGTGTTTGTCTGCATAATAATGATTTCACTGAAACAGTGTAATTGCCAAATTATCTCTTTTTTTCTTCTTCGAAATTTGTACAATTTTTGATAACGTTTTGCACATATCTGTAATGGAAACACAGCTAGTGAAACAATGAGTCATTTAACACCAATCAAATGTTTGAATCTTTACCCTCCTTTAATCCTCCTCTTATCACTGAAAACTAAAAATAAAGGACAGAAACCTTATTAAATCCATTTTAATCTAACATACTACAGTTTCCATCCACGTCCATCACTGGTATGTTTATCTGCACGTACAATCTGCTGCCCGGCTGCTTCTGATCCTCAACTCTTCATCTTCCTCGCTTGCTTTCGTGACCTTCATGTTGCATCTTTACAGTGTTTTACAGAGATTTAATTAAATTTGAGCTTCAAAGCCTTTAATAATCTGTCATGTTGGAGACACAACATGCTGTTGCTTATATCCCCCCCTCTTGTAACTAACAGTGCAGTGGAGGAAGGCGGAAATCTTTACTCGCAGCTCTGGCAAGAGCTTTTGAATTAAATTCTGAAATGCAGCGCTGCATTGCGCTGAAATGGCATCATTTTATGGACACTTTATTAGCCGGGATGCAGAAATGCCACAAAAGGGTCATATTCAAACAAGCCGAGTGAACAGAGAAAACGTAGCGGTGATAGGTCGTTTTCAGTATTTTCTGAAATGCACATATTTTCTTGCCCAGCTGGCTTTTGCATGTGATGTTCTGCTTTAGTTAACTACTTTCTAACGCACTGCTGATTAACTTTGCCTCAAACCCAAAGCTCCAAGTATTCACGCATCCTAATCACTTACAAAGGCAGCACATCTGCAAAAATCAGTTTGATTGCTGCAAGAAAGTGGTCCTTTTTCGTGAAGATGAAGAAAAATCAAGGTTTGTTTACAGCTTTGGTGCCAAAATTTGTTTATTTAGGACGATTGGTGATTTTTCTTTTTTTTTGGGGCCGCTGAATTAAAAAAAAGAGCTGGCTGGAATCTCACTTTCACTTTTCAAGCTGCACTGATGAGGATCCATTAATAACCAGAAGTGTCTTACCTCAGCGGATACACCTGCCTGCCTTACTGGCAAAGACCTGCTCACCTGGAACGGAGCACAGCCTGAGCTTATTAGTAACTAAATCACTGTCATTTCAACATCATTTCTGCTGTAAAGTTTGACTTAATGCACAAGAATGGGCAGAATGTTGTTAATTTTTTTTTGGAAAGTTGAAAAATTCACAAATATTTGTGATTTATTTCAATCAGATGAATATACTCACTTTTTGTCCTGCCACACAACTTATCTTTTAATTCAATTATCTATTATTGGTTCAGCTTTTTTAAGGATTTTCTATCCATGCCCACTGAAACAATTGAGGCTTTATCTCATTCCCAAAAGCTGCACCACATGTGCTAAAAACAAAATCTATAATGCTCTGCTGCTGAATCATCTAACTTTACAACATTTAGCAGACAGGAAGTTTTCCACAAAAAAAGAAGGGAAATCTCTGGATTTATGAAACCGAACTCTATATGGCAAGTTCACACTTTACCTTATTTTCTGGTTCCCGAATTGAAAGTAAATGTAGGTGCCCATATGTTTTTGGTATGTGAGCTACTTTTAAGATAAAAGGCAACCAAAAGATCTACCTAGATATAGATATAGAAATATAGATAGCTTGCTTGAATCAATTCAGATGGATTCATCGGTTTTTAATTATTTTTTTTTTTTATCAACCCAGCCTGTGTCTTTATCCTGGACTGTTTCAGCAACCATAACTAGAGCATGTCCGCCAGATATATGAGACTTGTTGTGAAGCAGTGCAAATCTTGCTCCAGGTCTTAATCCGATATATGAAAGACTTGGTGTCATATAATTCCAGCAGGGCACAAACTGCAATTATTAATTTTACGTGTATTTACATAGACTTTTCATAGGAGAAGGTGAACATGTGTTAGTGAGGGCGATGTGAACGTAGCTTAAAATTGCATATCTGACTATTTCTTTATTCAAATCGTTGTTATTCAAACTCAGAAGCAGATGAAAAACTGCAGTTTGACAGAGATTTTATTTATTACGTAGAAAATGTAATCTTCAGGCCACAAGCTTCCTGCTTTAACCTCTCAGCAATAGGAAAGGGGGTGGGGTAGGACTTTAAAACTTTAAAACTCCACTGTTGTTTGAGAAAAACAAAAAAAAGGAGTGTTATGTGTCCTGACAGATATGTTCAAGTCTCTTTTTTTAGCCCATTTTACAACCTAAAAGCACAAATTGCTTTGTCTTGTATAACTATGTTTTAACAAACTAACCATGTTCTCAGAAACATCTTGTAAAGGTTTAAAACTCCAGGGAGGTCCTGCGATCCACAAGAACATAGGAAATCGGGTTACATGCTGTAAAAATGAGAGCATGCACCCCCTTGAGATTATCGTCTGGTTTGTGGATGGGTTTTTTTTGTGAAGTCCTGTGACAATGACCCGGAGAACAATAAGCGGGGGGAGCTGAAGCTTGAGTGCCACCATCGCTCTGGCTTCATCAAATCAGAATGGGGTCTTGGTTTTAAAAGTTCTGCACAGCTGAAGGAGGTTGTTGGATTGAAATGCTGAATGAAATTTCTTTTTGATCTAAGAGATGGAAGTTGAACTTGTTTTTGCAGTCATTTAGGATTAATTTTAAAGGGAGGTTTTCTTTTGAACTAGTGAGTGATAATTAAGTGTGAAACCAATGAAAAATGGCGTTGACCTTTAAAGAAACGCAGTAGCTTTAAGGTAGAAGAGCACACGAACACGGTTCATGGTGGAAAACATATATATTTTCCATCAAGGCAATTATCTGATCAGAACTTTTACGATTCTCTGGCGAAGCTGTGGGAGCCTTCTCACTCCTTCGCTCTTATCACACTGTCAAGTCAGCACGGTTGCTCCCACACTGTGCTTGCCAGCGGAAAGGCCAGCGCTCATTAATGCCAGTGAGCTGAAAATGAGTCACAGCCCCTCGTCACGTAGCCGATCTGTGCTCCAACGGCCTGGTGGCTAAGAAACACGGCTTTTCCCGCTCGTTTGACAATCACTGCTGCTAGGATAGAAGCTGTTCTCTGAAGGCCTTATGTTGTGGGCGACAGATCATCTGGCTGGTAGTTTGGGGATTTACAGAGCATTTTTCTTCCCATTTGAAATCCTTTACTTTGACATTTCAATCCTTATCAAACAAAAATGTAATAGTATTAATAAATATTCAAATTAATTATGCAAATATCTGCCTTCTTAACACCAAAGCTAACAAGTTTGCTTGGGATGTGGGAGTGTCGCAGGACAGTACCCGCTGCTGCGCTCTGGGAAAAGTAAGATTGTCGTGTATAAGTCGTCATTATTTTTATTAAGGGCTACAGCCACAAATACAACTGCCAACGCGCCGTCCCATTTCGTTTTGTGAAAATCATTGGCGCGGTCATGAATGCAAAATGCGGCCATTGGACGTCAGCCGGGCGGGGATGACGCCATCAAAAAATCGGGCAACAGCTGGGTGGCCACAGGGCAGCGGCAGCTGGATCGTCGTCCGGCAGCAGCTCTATTTGGAGAATATATTAAGACAGAAACATAACAGAAAACGGGTCATCCTGCTTGTCACTGGACTGCCATCGCGAGACACGGCGACTGACCAATGTCCAATTTTAGAAAAAAGTTGTCCGCTTGCCACAAAATTTTAACTTTTTCTTCAGACTTCCCGGCCATTGTGCAGCGTGGTGTGACCGTCTCCTGTTTACAAGTGTCGCAGCATGGCCACCTGCCAACATTGCTGAAAAGCTTGCATTTAGGTCGCCGCGCAGTGGCATTTTGGAATATGTTACCCAAGCATTACACATGAACAAAGTTGCTAGATTTGTTGTTTGGAACCCTTTTGAATAAACGTCAACAACCATTATGACTAAGCTGGCAAACTAGTGTGTTTAGTGTTTAGTTTTGTCTTTAGAAATGGGTGATTGTCTGTGGCTTTTAACATTTTAACACCTTGGCTGTAAACTGTTTTTTTCTGACTGCACTGGGCTACAAGAATAGTGACTTGTCAACTGTTTTACCCTGCGTCTTTTCCTAACACGCTTAAGCTGGTAAGGACAGGGGCGGGGCATCCATTCCACTCTAAAAAAAGACAAGGTAATCTGGTAAATGATAGGATTTCAACCTCTAATTTATCGAGGTTGTCAGATCTTTTTGCACATTTGTATCGATAAATATGTTCTCAGGGAAAACGGACATTGAAAAAAACTTCAACAGAAAGGTAAATGTATTCTTTATTCAATATTTCTCCAAGGAAGCAGATAGACAACTGAAGTGACAAAGATTTTCACCATTATCCCATGACTACTGTGCAATTACAACCCAGGCTTGATAAGAGTGCGCATAATGCTGAGAGATAATCATGGTGTTCTGTGTGAAGGATACGCCTTTGCTGCATAAATCACTACTTTAATGCAAAACAAACATCATAGACATGTCTAATGATGGCATGCACGTCATTAATGCTGCTCAGCTCCTAACTGATAGCCTACAACTTTGTTAACACAGCAAACAGAGAAATCCCCGAGGGATCTGAATCTCCATTCACTGTGCAAAAAGCTTTAAGGCAAGCTGGCAAGTAAGCTAAACAGATTTGTGTTGCGTAATGTCAGCAGGTACCAATAAACAATGAGCCAAATGACACTAAAGACCAGCTACACATAAAGAAGCAGCGTTTTTTGTGCAAACATGTAGAAAGAAACATCGTTTCATCGTCCTATTATTTACCAATTACCTAATAATGACTTTTGTTCATTAGGTCTCATCAGGTTTCTGATGACTTCATCAAACACTTCATTCACTACTTAGCAAAACTCATTTTCCCCAAAATGGACCCTTCGACAGCTTGTTGAAGTAATTAAAAAACAATAAACCTTTGTTTATGTCCCATTTGAAAAAAAAAAAAGGGTTTTAAACCAACGTGTTAATTTGCATTTCCCCTGAAGGTATGTTATGTCGCCCACAATGTTTCACGGTTGGTGCAAGTTAAGCTGCTTGGTAGTTTGGTTAACATGTTCTTGTATGATTTTTCTGATGATGAAAATTAAGCTTAATAAAGCATTTCTGAGTATTTCTTTATTTAAATCGTTGTGAATCAGGAGTGGGAAAAAAAAGTGGTTTGTTACGAAGGAAGTAGGGCTACAAGCTCCTGGTCTGAGCTGACATCTGGCTAAAAACTGTACAGCTGGACAGCCGCGATTATCCTTGACATTTTTGTTGCACCAACGTTAGCCTGGAGGTGGGAAGGGCTGTAAGCTAGCAGGAGAGTATAAGCTAAAAATGGCATAATTATAATTAAAAGACCACTGGGAGCTTTTAAAAAAGATCAAAAGATGAATAAAGTGGGACCTTAACACCAAAAATAAAACTTTTGTGAAAGCCAAGCCATCTTGGAAGGTCAAGAGTCTTTGTTTGATTCATGTCAATAAAAGAAAAGTTCATGTTATTCTTTGAGAAATTAATTAAATTAATTTATTAATTAAATTAAATTAATCCTGCTTTAAGGGCGTAGATTTCCATTTTCAGCTACAGCAGGGAGGTTTTAGAGACAGAAAGAACTGGCATGTAACAAACGGACCAACTGGCAGGCAAGAACTACTAAAAATAAAAGAATTGTATTCAATTCTATAATAAAGATCCTTCAAAAAGCAAGGCAGTCTCTAAATGTCTGCTTTCTCCTTCTGTAACAACCGTTTCATAGCAACACCAAACTATTTTTTTTTTCTGGATGCTGAAAAAGATGTTGGAGATCAAAACAGAAAAAAAAAAGAAAAAAAAAACTTGAAGCACATGTTTTGGGTGACAGCTCATAATGAATGTTTATCTTTTATGTTTGCCTGATGTTGGAACATGCAGTGGTTTGCAAACCTGTCAGAGCAGATGAGGCACAGAGAGATACCTGCATACGGCGCCTTCAAAGCACAAGTCGGCTTTGATTCCTCGCGGGCTTTCTAATTATCAATGTGGCTTTCAAATCACAAGAGCCAGTTAGAGTTTCTAATTTGAAGTTATGGATTCCCAGAAGATAATTTTTTTTTTTCTGGGGTTTGATGGAAAACCACGAGACAGATTTTTCCAAACGCGAAAACTCTGCAACTTGGTAATTAGAATAGTGTTGCCGCAGCAACCATAAGATCAGCGTCAGGTGTCTCTATTCAAAGGGGCCCTGCACAGGTGATAGCCAATGAAATAATTATGCAAATTCAGTTCTGAATATTCATCATCTATCTGACTAAGCTGAGAAATGCATTCTGGCCTTGATGGAACAGTGGAGACTAAAAATATCAGAGAGGAAGTCATCTGTGAGAGCAGGTGCTGGGGATCGCTTGGAAAATGAGCATTTCAATCTGTATTATTTTCCTGTGGAAGGAGGCGGCGTTTGAAAAACAAACAAAACAAAGCAAAGTTGATAATGTTCCGTCACGGCGGACAGACTAAAGTGGTGAAACCGGAAACTTCTAACTATAATCCAGACGCCTTTGATGTCGGATGGAGGGTGAGCGGAAATTAATAAGATAAGGGGGAATCTTATTAGGCACAAACCCAGTGGAGGACTGTCAGAGGATTGCAAAGCACCTCTGTGAAAATGCTGGCTTTTTTTCCGCGGGTCAAAGCGCATAAATATTTTGTCTTTTCAGAACTGCGAGCTCGGCGAGGATCTGTTTATTTTTTTATTTTTTTTTTTTGTAGCTTTTAGTTTAGTTTAGTATGTAAAATTGATCTCTGTGAGAACTCAACCAAGACTTAAGATAGCTCCTGTTTGTCAAAAATGTTCCATAAATGTGTCTTTTTATTAAACTGCTGCTGTACGATGGCTTGGGAGGCTTTTACGAGCTGATTAGCACGCTGTCATGGCAGCCTGCGTTGCTGTAGGAACCCCTCAGCTCGCACGGCTTTACAGAAAAATACACTAAAATTAGGAACATAAAGTAGGACATGACAGTCATTTCTCTAGGACCAAACACCGCGCATTAGGAAATATTCTTTCATCCTTAGATTCTTAAATAACCAATTTTGACATTCAATGTAGGTGATTACACCTTTTTAGGATTTTAATTTTTTGTTTGTTTACTTAAAACAATCACAAAGCAGTATGTTTTTCTAAGAAATCCCCATCATGACACACAGGTGAACAGAGCCCGTCCCATTTCATTCAGAACTGGACAAAACAGCTGCAAGTGCACATGTTCAAACCCATTTCTGACACAAAAATGCCCAAAAATGAGTGTGCTAAAAAAATTCAAAGCGTGAGGAAGAAAAATGTCTTTTGCATTTTTACTAATGTTGATCTAAACGATTTATAGACTATAAATCAACTTGATGACAAAATTCAGATTAAAACAAACCCAGCACTCTTTCCGTTAGCTTCAGACTGTAAAGGTTTTAAAATGTGATTTTTAAATTAAGAAAATTGAAGACAAAAATCAACAAAAATTGGTTGTTATTCCATACAAAAATCTTCAATTGACCATATTATCTGTGAAAAATCAGTTTCTTGTATTCCCCTTTTGGGTGTGGTGGTTCCAGGCTCACGCCAAACGCATTGCGGTGCCATTTTTTCGTGCAGAACTCTGTGCTGTTGTTCAAACGTCCATCTCGACTGATCTCTTCCTTTTCACCACCTCCTCTTCAGTGGCGGACGGCCCGCTGATGAATAATTGACGCAGCCACTAACGTCCTCAGATTAGACAGAGAAAATAGTTTCAGGAGCGCATGAATGTTTAAAGAGCAGCTACTGAACCTCTTCGGCGTCTGGAGGGTGCTTGCCGCTATCGTTAATATCCGCCACAGCTGCTATTAGAAGGTTGAGGCGATGGCATGAGGGCCCATGCAAATTCAGCAAAAAAAAAAAAAAAAAATTGGCAAGCCATTTTGTTTCTGCGCCTTTTTGTCAATGGATAAAATAAGGTGTGAGAAGCTTTACTTTGCAGTGAAACACCAGCCCACTGTCATGAGGCAGGGAGATGAGTTTGAAACTATCTCCTGGCACCTGCTGCCAGGGTATCTGCATGTTTTAGCAACAATCCCCTAAAGCTGTACATACAAGGAGTCGCTGTGCTCGTCCATAAAAGCAAATTTTTTTTGCCATCATCTGCCCGGTGCTGGCAGTGTATTAATGTTAACATCCACTCTAACCAGGAACGGGAAAAAGAACTAAATGTTTCTCGGAATCTTTCTCATCCTTCACGTCATGACACATCATTTCTTTTTAACGAACCAGAACATTTTTCAACACTCTAGGCTCCACATTGCAGCAGGAAAAGGCTTTATATAAAGCAGATATATTATCTGCGGGGTAAAATGTCACGATCATTTGGGTATTGTAATAATGAGTGGACAAAGATCAGTGAGGTGTGTAATAACCTCGAATGTGGTGAGAATGAAGAGGGGAAAATATCTTTAATTGCTTCCTCAATTTAAAAATTCTGTTTTTTCTGTTCTTTTTGTTTTATAAAATTTAAGTTTGTTTTCCCCAAAATTTTGAGAAAATACAGCTCCTCATTTTTGCATTTGCACTATTTGTGGGTGCATAAACCCCAAAATGGGGTCAACTATTTATTTTAAAAGCTTGTCTCCTTCTCTATTAGGTGTTGACTCACTTGTACACCCTCTTATTTGGTGTTTTTTTTTTGTGGCAATTATGAATACTAATTATGGTTATTTCCTGTTTTTTATATTTTACTTTTTTAAAGCTCTTTGAAAAATGTAGCTCTCCTCCATTATAAAGTCAAAACTTGAGATTCAGTTTAGATTTTTATTTATTTATTCTAACGTTTCCAGATAATATGTTTCCCAAATGCTTAATACAGAATTCCTGCTTTCCAGGCCTTATTTTATCTTGAAATGCTCAAGTTAATTTTATTTATAAAACATTTTGCTTCAAAACGGAATTTCAATGCCGTAAAGCCCACTACTTTAAAGAATTGGCAAAAATCATCAGTTTTTTTTTGGAAATAAGATTTTTTTAACCCTTTGATGATATTGCTTTATTGCTGAATTGCTTTAATTGCTTTACTGTTATTGTTTCTTTTATTGTATTTCATTGTGTAGAAATGTGATTTTTATTTGACTTTATGTTCGGCACTTTGGTTGCACTTGCTCTACAAATAAATTGACTTATTCATTGAAATCCACAAAACAAAACCAAAACTGAAATGAGAAATAGGTAGTATCAACAATGACATGTTGGGTGATTTGGTAAATTTTTGCTCACAAAAATATTAGTTAAAAAAAAACAAAAATATGGACATAAGGAAAAAAGGCACCTCATGTTGCCACTGTCTCAAATTATAATATGATATATTATAAAGGATTCTTTATGAACTAATTTTGCGTTTTTATTTTTTCAGTACACCAAGTATTTATTTTAAAATTCCCGGTTTCATGTCAACAACAACAGTCCCGCACCGGCAGTCATTCTCTACAGTTAGCACCATCTTAAAATTGATTTAACGCAAATCTACTTCAAAAAAGAGATCTGATCTTGGCCCTGAAGAAATACTAACCAACAAATAACAACGAAGACATCAAAAAGCTGTTGAGGATTTTATTTTTAGTTATATATAGAAGTGTAAATATGTAAGTGTGAGATGTTGGCAAGGAACGCAGACATAAAGACGCTAGAATCTAAGTGGGTGGAAAAATTTACAGAAACGTGTGCAGAATATGAACTGCAAACCCCAAAGTCAAATGGGAAATACCTTCAAAATTTTTAGAGAGTGAAAGAAATTTTAAGAAGGCCTACCAATGGCTAGAAAGGTTTGGCCTACAGGACAGCACTGAAGCATTCATCCTGGCAGCTCAGGAACAAGCCCTGAGCACCAGAGCAATAGAGGCTCAGATCTACCACACCAGACAAGACCCAAGGTGTAGGCTGTGCAAAGAGGCGCCTGAAACAATCCAGCACATAACTGCAGGGTGTAAGATGCTGGCAGGGAAAGCTTACATGGAGCACCACAATCAAGTGGCTGGAATAATATACAGGAACATGTGTGCAGAATATGGACTGGAAACCCCAAGATCAAAATGGGAAACACCTCCGAAGGTGGTAGAGAATGAAAGGGCAAAGATCCTGTGGGACTTCCAGATCCAGATTGATAGAATGGTAATGGCGAACCAACCAGACATTGTAGTGGTGGATAAAGAACAGAGGAAAGTCGTTGTGGTGGATGTGGCAGCGCCAAGTGACGGAAACATCAGCAAGAAGGAACATAAGGAACTGGAGAAATACCAGGGACTCAGAGAAGAACTGGAGAAAGCCTGGAAAGTGAAGGTGACAGTGGTGCCTGTGGTAATTGAAGCACTCGGGGCAGTAACCCCCAAGCTGGAGGAGTGGCTACAACAGATACCTGGAAAGACCTCAGACCTCTCAGTCCAGAAAAGCGCAGTGCTAGGAACAGCTAAGATACTGCGCAGGACCCTCAAGCTCCCAGGCCTCTGGTAGAGGACCCGAGCTTGGAGGAGAAACCACCCGCGGAGGGTGAGAGGGGCGTTTATATGGTTATATAGGGAAGAACTAAAATCTAATTAAAAAAGCTTATTCTTATGGTTTTTAAATAAGCCTTTTCAGAACATTGTTTGGGAATCTTGAACACACAAAGACACGCACAAACAGAAAGAAGGAAGAACATGAAAATGAAATGTTATCTTCTCCCCCACAGGTTCCAGCAGCTCGGCGTTTGATGATTTCCAGACGCCAGCTTTTCCACTGTCGTCCTTCACCTCTTGCTCGGCGCCGTGTAAAGGTGTTTATCAGTGCAGAGCACAGCGCTCTGTTTGAATGGACGTCTAACCTCGCCCAGAACCAATCCCAGAAAAAAATTGGGAGGAAACACTTGACTCTGAAATGCTTCTGACCTCAGCGCTCAACTTTTATTAGCGAAATGAAAAGAAAACAGCCTCCTCACACACCTTTGTTAGTGGAAATCTTTTAACCGACATAGTAGTCCAGAATACTGATTATTGGCATGTTTTTACTATTGTTTTTTTATAGTATGTATATGGATATTTTAATTTATTATTTCCAAACCATATTACTCCTGATTGAAAAGAAATGGAATATAATACAAATAAAAAATAATTTTAGATGTTTTAAATGACGAGTTTTAACATTTGAAATGTGGGTAGATATTAAATGTTTTATGTACACTGAGAAGATAAGCTGATGTAAACATTGTGACTGAGGTGCAACCACTTTTTTAAAAACGAAACTAAAATCTGCATTTGAAAAAGACACGAAAAAATGGGCAACATGAAAAAAAGAGAAAAATTTAGCATCAGAAAGGTTCACAAAGCAGGAAACTCTTATTTTATAAAGAGAATAATCCTAAAAACTGTTCTTTTTTTGACATTTGCATGTTAACCCAAAGCTCTATTAAAAAAAGTACAAACATATAGCTGCTAATTCAAACATTTATGTCATTTAATATAAAGGAAGCATCAGTATGATTTATTATGACGGACAGAGTTACGATAAGGATGAGGATTTTGGAGACTGACAATTTCTTTAATAATAAGCAATGAAAACTTTAACATTTTTTTTGAGAAATACAGGATTCTGAGATAAAAAAGAAGGAATTTTGGGAAGCAACTAACATATCTTAAGACTACTGTGTAATACAGCTACATTTTGCACATATTGCTGGGATGAAAATTTGTCATGAATAAATATACCTGTAAAAAGAGAGAAAAGTTGTGGTCTTTACTTGAATTTTCACATATCACACATAAACCACATTAAAACTACGGATACAGTACAAGTAAACCGCTTAAAGAACATGCAAATGCAATTCATTAGTGTTTTGTGCATCAGTTATGTAATTTAATGTGATATATGCGCCATATGGATGGATGGATGGATGGATGGATGGATGGATGGATGGATGGATGGATGGATAGATGGATCTCAGAGGTGTAAACATTAGTAGCTATTTTCCTCTCTGTCTGAAGTTGTGGACTCTTTAACTATGAGGATTTTTTTAAGGATTTGGCTGTGCTGTACATATTCATCCCAACGGCATCTTGTTCTCAGGAATCTTCAGCTGAACTTAAATCTAGCATGCCACATATGCAGGGGACTCCTGTGCCTGAAAATAGCCCTTCCAGCTGCAGTCAGCAGTTCAGCAAAGTCAGTGTCTTGTCATTCCCTCTCAACAGCTGAGGCTGAAAGAGGCAGACTACAGGATAAGTGGTATCCAGGAGGTAGGCTGCTGTCAGATTATATAACCACATAGAGCGACCTGAGGCGAGGACGTTATGTGATGACATGTGCCCTTGATGGATACTTTCTCCTGCACTTTTGCTGTTTTTACAGGGTGAAGCCAGCTGGTAATCCAGATGATCACATCACTGTTGGTTAAACAAAGGCAGTGCATACTCACTGCCAACAAGATTTTCCCCTTAATTCTGTGTAACAAAAGAGATTCTTCCACTAATGTGGACAAAAGTTAAGACTCTGAGTCAGTTAGTGTATCAGAAACTGAGTTATCCAGAAATAATGAAGATAAACACCTTTTTCAGGGTCCAAAAATCAAAAGTTACCATATCTGCCTTGACCCTGACTCTGACATTGGAACAGAACGCATTTATGTCTGACTTGACCTTGTCATGGTGCCTCTGGCAGTCTCTCCTCCCCTTCCTCTCTCTGCTCTGCTTCTTGATGGGTACCAGCTGTGAACACTCACCTCATCAACTACCAGCCCTTCTTAAGGAGATCCAGCTCCAGCATTCATCACAAGTTCGTTGCCCCTCATGGTGCTTAGTCTGGTCGCTAGTTTTACCTTCTTGCCCATGTATCCGTGCTCCACGCTATCTCTGCTTTTACGCCTCGTCAACAGGACGAGTCTTCACTTGAGTTACTTCTCCAGAGCAGCCCCATCCTCACCGACCAACCTGAGACTCCTAGCCACGTCAAGCCCTCCAGCCACGCCATGACCCCCACCCAAGACTCCCGTTTACCACGACGCCCTCCTCGTCGCCAGAGCTCCGCCTCTATACTCACCATCGGATCTCTGAACAGGAAAATAAACTCTTTAACTTACCTGATCGCTCTCCTGTGTTTCCTTCCGGGTTCCAGCGTCTGGGTCTGTTCCGCTTAGCGATCATGACAGATCTGGGTCAGACTTGCCTGAGATCCCTTTTTGGCTTTAGAGAGGTTGTTTTTTACACTAAAGTAGTCCGTTGATCTGCTTTGATCGGGCAGAAAGTGATCACAACCTTCACGCCTTTCTTTCCTTTTATTTGCTCTTTTACTTGAACCGCGGTCACATATCCCATAATGCAACTGCACTGCAACCTAAATGCGAGTTTTTCAGCAAATTCGGCAGGTGGCCGCACGGCCGGCTTTGTAATCAGGGGGCGACAGTTACCTCTTTACTCACTGCTCTGCAGCCGCGGATGTTTTAAGAAAAAGTTCAAAATATAAGAGAACAAGATAACAGCAACAAAATAACAAAATTTATTGTATCCCTCCCCAATTTAACCCAATTCACCAGCATAAAGGAAGCCAACAGAAACATTAGTATAAAACAATCACACAAAAATAGGATGACTGGAGGGCCTGATGAGGTTTTTCAATCAGTCCTCTCAAGATACGATCATCGACAAAGATGTATAAAATCAAATGTTGCTTGCACTTTTACTGCACTGTCAATATTAGAAGTGAAACCAAGTCAGCATTGCATTTGGAGTCCATCCATTCCACCAATTTACATGCTCATATAATAAATATATGGTGTTGCAGATATACTGTTTTATCTACATCCAAACACATTCAACAAACAGAACAAACCTACCCAATGATATTTTCTGTATTTTATGATGTCAGCAGGTGGTTTGCAGCTCGTTTTGGAGGACTGTCATCCCGTCCACGCCACACGTTTTATGGCGAGAATCAAGGAGCTCTCTGTGGCCAATTCAACTCCCCAGCATTGTATTGATCCGTCACTGACACGGCTGTAATGCAGGACGCTGCTGCTAATGGCGGGTGATAAAGTAACCGTAAACCCGCCAGTGCATTACAGCGACAGCGGCCAAGACTAACAAATAGGATTTTTACTTTCTGTTTTTTTTTTGCTTTTTCTTTTAGACTCCCACTTAAAAGCTGAGAGAGCATTTATGGATTCCTAAAGAGGACGACAAGGAGGAGGAATTTCACCACAGAGAGCAACAAATGTAAAGTGTGCTATTCTTCTGAGACTGTATGCTCATGCAGTGGTTACTTTCCACTTGTGCCTTAAATATGCATGCACTGAGAGCTCAGTGGGAGAAAATAGTTGGCCTTTTTGTTTGTTTACCATGTCTCTGGGGAATTTTTGTAAAATGGCTGAAGAGAGCTAATTGCTTTTTTGCTACTCCTAACCTTTCACATTTGAATGCATGTAAGTTGCTGTGACTACACTGTGCCAAAGGATATGTGGTTTTTATCCCACCCCCCCCTTTGGATGTCAGTAATCTGCTCCCTTTGGACTCAACTCACTGATGTGCATTAAAACAGCCCAACAATAAGACCATTAAACGGCGCTAAATTAGGAAAGTTTTTTTTTCTACGACATCTTCTTGCTGAGAGGGTTTGTTCCACATCATCCAGATTTTTGTCTTTCAGCCAAATGTTCATCCAAAACAAATGAGTCTGTGACAATGTGGCACTTTGGTTTTGTCTTCAATTTAAAATAATCTAACTAATCTGTCATGAAACATGTTTTTATAGGATTGTGGTATCACTTCACTGAAATCATAAAAGCAGCATCACAAGATTCTTTATGAGATTTATTTTTTTCTCTTTTAAAGACCCTTTTCAAAGAAAATGATGTTTTTGGTGTTTTTAACATTTTTTTCTGGTAATGGAGGACACATTTTAAGAAAATGAAGCTTAAATTGCATTTCTGAGTGAGTCTTTTATTCAAATTGTTGCTAAACTTGCCCTGAGAACCCCTAAAGACCAGCATCCTGCTTTCATTTAAAGAATCACTCCCATCATCTCTTGTCCTATTGTAAAAGCGTGCCCAGTGGTCTTCATAACTGGGCCGTTTTATCCAAAATAAAAATAAAAAACCTGAGTCGTTTTTTGGGACACAGTTTCTGCAGAGCAACAGCAGTTCTTTAGAAGTTTGCCATCAAGTTGGGGGTTGTTTGCGCAGAGAAACCCCGCCCCCCATTCCTGTCATCCCTATAGCTGAGAACACTGGCTTACAGCCCCTCACAACCCAAACTTACCATTACTGGCGAACAATATTAGAGCTATTCAGCCGTACAGTTTGGGGTCAGATGCCAGCTCAAACAAGGAAAACAAAGACCTTCATGGATCTATTTGTTTGCAAGTGGATGCATCAGAATGGAGCGGAGCAGGGAGCCTGTGGCCCGCTTAGTGTATTTTCTATGTCAACACAATTTAAATAAAGAAAAACTTAGAAATGCAATTTTGATCTTAATTTTCATATAGTACTCGTTTATTGTTAAAGTCCCACAAGAACATGTTACACAAATACACAGGTTTCGTGGGAGTGGGTTTTCTTTGGAGGAAGATACCTGATCCAGGTTATCAGAAGCAGTTGGAAGATGTGGAAACAGAACCCCTGACAAATTGAGCTTAACCCTCACTTCTTCAATAAAGTGCAATTTCATTAACCCTGTTGATAAATCCGGCAAAGCTGCACCAAGACATCAATCCTTAATTATTTTACTGATAAGATCCTCCTTATTAGGGACTTTCACATGAATGGATTCGATTCCTGTTGTCCCTCTGGGATGTACCACCTCGTTGGATTAGCAGGTATGAAAGCCTTGCAAAGTTTAGAAGACGAGGGTGCTTAAGTATCTGTAAGAAAGTTGGTTAAATTTCACTCACAAAGACTTCCTTCTTTCTAACAAACCCACCAGCGGTTTAGTCAAGCTGCGTTTACATGGACACAAGTAACCGGAATAAAAACCTGATCAGAATAAAAAAGCTCCATGTAAACACGCCATTCGGACTGCCTTGATCCGAGCAGACTCAGTTCGATCAACATTTTCATTTGTGGTGCATGTGACCAATTTATTCTGATTGTAGGTCATTACTGCGCTGGTTTGTACATCACGTAAGAAGTTTCAGAGCATAAACAGGCATGGCCGCTGCTCAGTGTGTGCGAGCTGCCAGACTCCAGAGAACCGTGTTTCCAAGAGCTTCAGGATGATGTACAAGCTCAGGAGGTGGCTTTTGAATGTTGAAATGGCGCTCCGAGCAGTCCAGTAAAAAAACTGTGCAAAAACAAACATGTGAATCTGTGTTATCAATCGTCTCCAGAAAAAAATAAAGGCTGTTGTTGTTTATACCCAACACGTGTGGCCAAGATGCACTTTGCTGCATTGCCCGCACGTATTTGAAGTACACCCAGGGCTAAATGTTGTTGTTTGTCGCAGGTATTGACCCAACCCTAACCTTAACCCCAACCCTTGATTTGGGTCTGCGTGGCCAAGAAAAAAGTTCAGCACTGGACGCACATATTTAGAACATTATGTGCGAAAATGGGACAAAAAAGGCATGCACCGATCGCCTCGCTACATGCTAACTGCAGCCATGTTAATTTACAACAGAACTCCACTAATACTACTTCTCCCCCGCCCAATTCCAGTATTTTAGATACCTCTGGGGACATCAAAATGATTTATGATGGATGTAAATGTTTGTTATAATGCGATTTCAAGTTTATTTGGGGCCTATGGACACACTGTTCGATTCGAATCCGTTTTGCACATGTACACGCAGCTACTGATCACTAACTTTTTCCTGTTTCTTTTCTGTTTTTCTTACTTTAAGCCATAAAAGTTTAGAGGCTTAAAGTCTTAAAGCCAATAACCGTTCATCCTCTTTGACCTTTCACCTTTTCTAATACTCTAAAGTCTTAAAACTTTGAAGAAGTGAAGCGGTTTATTGCTTAGAAAAACCTCATTTCCACAAGCTCATAATGACACAAACCTGACACGACGTTCACAACACTAAACGGGTGTAGAGCTTTTTTGAAAAAAACACAGTAATATTCCTATAAACATCAACAAGCAGTTATGAGGTCGTTACTCAAGGATAATTACACCCAATCAGCTGGCGCTCACATGTGTTCATTAGTTAAAGTTTCATCAGCGACTAAACCCTGCTTTTCTGTCTTCTCTTGTTTGGAAATGAAAGAGATTTTCTGGCGGATTAGCGGGTGAGGCAGGAAAAGGAACTGCTGGCGACAGATACGTTTGAAGGTGGAACAAATGGATCGTGGTGTGGTTGCTCCAAACGAGAAATTAAGGGAGATCAGAGAGGTGCATTTACATTATGCATCCAAGCAAAGTGCATCATTACAACAAAAAAAAACTGTATTTATAAGCTGCTTTTTAACCATATCATGCAATTTCCCCACTCATTGCTGTCTAAAAGTACTTCATATGTTTCCACGTGTTGGATCTCTAAAAACACATTTGTGGTCGTTTAAATTGGTGCTTTCGTCGGTTTGGTGTAGAGGAGGCTCGAGAGCTTCGCCACAAGTGTCACGCATCTGCGGTAGCTTGCAGGGCTAAAACAACATCTGATTGAAACATATGTTCAGCGTGCATAAAACACATGTTAGAAATAAATACCCTTTAGCTGTGTACAATCATCCTGTCAATGAGGTCGGCTGTATGAGTATTTTGGAAAGTGTCTATATTGGAATATAAAGGAGAACATAAATTAGTTTGACAAAAATCCCTTTAATTCACCATAAAACTGAGGTAACCAAACTCTGATCACATTATATGAGCATGTTTACATAGTTGCAATATGTAAAACCATATGGTAAAAAAACAACTTGATCCCTGATGTAAACACCATATTTTAAAGGGAAAAATGTAAATGAAATTGAAAGAAAAGCAACTTTTTTCCGATATCAATTTAGCAATGTGACGAAGCACGATCACAGGTTGCAGGACCGCACCTGAATGACAACTTGAGTCTTTTTGTTTTCCTCTCAGTCCATCAGCCACACCTCTGTCCATTGAGTTTGAATGTAAAGGTTCTATATTATGCAAAATCAACAATCCTAAACAAACAACCCCATTCACGCATCTCTGAGTATTCCTCTAAAGCCCTGCTCTCTGAGCACCAGACCCTCCCAATCCATTAAAATGAGTGGGTCCTCACATTGTGACATTACAAAGTGGGTAACAGCCCCTTTCAGGATGAGGCTGCACTGCCAAATACCTCAATGTTGGTACTGAAAGCACAAAGTAGCTCTCTCTTCCAAGCTGTTTCAACATAACAACTGCTTTTCTTCCTTTTTTAGTTCTGCTTCAGTATCATGTTTGCACTATCACCACCTGGTAAAATCGGTGAGTGGAGTCGTCGTCATCCTTCTTAACACTTGTCCATCACACTCTCACGGTCTTCTCTTAACACGCTTTGTCAGATGACAACACTGAATCCATATCTGCTCCTGCGATCGTCTTTGACCTTCTCTCTTCATTTTCTGGGAGAATTCCTTGTCAATCCGCTCACCTCCTTCCTGTCTGAAGTCTTGCAAATTGAGTGAGTACATGTTCAGCCGGCTGAAAGAGAGCGCTTCAAACCTGGCCCGTCTGATAACCTGTCTCAGTTGCTCTTGCTCCTCGCCATCTTATCGGCATTTAATTCAGCTGCTACCTCAGCCCTCTTCATCTAATTCCAATCCTGTACTTTTAACCTCAGCTGGTAATTCTCTGTGTATCTCAGCTCCCCTCCGTCTTCTCGCTTCACATCCATCTTAATCCTAACGCTTCTGTCATTCTGTTTGATGACGCTCCAGGATCCTTCTCTGCCCCCAAGACTCCCTCGAGGTTCTTCCACTTCCTTTGCCGACCTCCCTGACTTATGTTTAAATTATCCGGCTCCTTTTCTCCGCACCGTCTGAAAAATGATCCGCCATCATGTCACATTTGCTGATCGCTAGTCTGATGGTCGACTGATTAGTATCTAAGCGGTTGTGAACTGAAATAAAAATGGCAATGGAACCTCATCCACTTCAGGACAAAATCAATATCAATTATTTATGTTTATTATACTTTTGTAAAAGCACCTTTGATAAGTATGGATTTGTATCTACAAGTGGAAGTGTAGCTTATCTTTCCCTGGCCTCTCCACTCGTTTTCGTCTGGTCATTGAGTTTTGAACACTGAGGAAATCAATTTATTACCTCAGTTATTCTATTTATCACTCTCTTTCCTCTAATCTTTTTGTCAATTTCAATAAAGCATATTTAATCCCTTACCTCAGAAGCAAAATATTTTTCAAGACGCGTTTGTGAAAATCAAAAACCTGAGCTTTTTGCTAGAATTGATCTTCAAGATTCAAAGATCTTGAGTCTTAGATTAACAATTCCTCTAAAAGGAAGCAACAACAGAAGATCTTAGAATGTTGGATGGTTCCATTCATAAATGTGACTTATCACTTGAGAAAAATAGCTGAAGAGCTTTGTTCAGTCCATTCTCTAGTTCTAAAATTAACCCGAGAGGGGAACATTTAAAAGGAAACTGAGGGTCTTTTTTTTAGTAATGTCTCAATGAAAATAAGATAAACATCAAAAGCCCTAAGAGCTGAAGCAGGGAGTTGACTGTCCGGCAGAAGGAGTCCGCTGCGGGTGCCGTCGTTATGGCCGCGCTCGACAGCATAGCGAGCGCCGCTGTCCAGGGTCCGGCAGTCATACTCTCGCTTGATCCTCTTTCTCTGCTCGTCTGCTCTCTACACTGAGTTGCCGGAGACTGTCCCGGTCACTGTTGGGTAAAGGCGGGATGCACCCTGGACAGCTCGTCAGCCTGTCACAGAGCCCATAGAGCTGGAGCTAGTGAACACCGCTGTCCAGGGTCCGGCCAGACCACGGGTGCTGTTGTAGCGCGCTCGATCTCTACCGACCTGTCCAGAGTGTATCCCGCCAAAGCTGAGTCCCTGATTGGTTGATAAGCTGCGCCCAAATCCTGCACCTGTACATTGACTAAACATTGAAACTCGGTGCCCCTGACGGGGGAACTGCGTTTAGTGTAAATGAAGCAGAAAAGCTGTCATGGGACATCACTGATTGGATAGTGAAGTTTTGAAAAAGAGGGAAAGCAGACTGATGTTTTGCCAGAAATGATCTTAAGGGGTGACCAATCAATCACTGAATTTTTGCAGTGGGTGTGGCCAGATGGTTCAACAAATATCATTTGTTGGAAGATATTGCCCAATATTCTCTGAATGGAAAGGTGTGAAGTCCCATGGTACCAACCTAAGGTTTCCTATTTTTTTAACATTTCATTTTAATTCCTGGCAATCTCTTTTGTTTTCTGACATGTTGACTAATTTTGTTCACATTTTTTTTGGGAAGTCTGCCTTTGTTTTGATTTCTTATATGTAATGTTGCTTTTTCATTTATTGTTTTGGCCTTTTCAACTATCATTGTGATCTCTAAAATGTTTTTGCATTAAGGGATTTGTTTTTGTGATTTGGGCTCCAGGGCCACCATAATTTTAGGTATTTTCATGACAGCAGTAAAATTTGCTAAAAAAAACAACTTTCCTTTTTTTGTCAGATACTACCTTTTATGCTTGCTTCAAGGAACATCTTATTTGTGGTTCTTCAAACTTATGAAATGGAGCCATTACATGATGGCCCAAAAAAGATTTTAAACTTCAAGACAGTTTTTTTGGTAAAAAAAAAAAAGCAATTTATTGTAGGTTAAATTGCATTCATTAAAAAAAACTGTTTTACTAAATTATCCCTATACATACTAATAAATATAAGTTTGGTCTTTGAGTTTTGTTGAGCTTCTCTGCTGTCACTGCACCCCTTGTTCAGGTTTGCAATCACTTAGCTGTTCCTGTTTTGTGTTGATGATCCTCAGTTTATTTTAGTGCCGGCTTTACAGTTTTGTTCCACTCGTGTTCTGCTGTATTTCCTTTCTCCTGTGCTAAATTCAGATGATCTAATTCAGATGTATTAGTCAAATTCATGTTTATGTTTCTGCCAGAACCTTGGACTCCTGCATTATGCGCCCCACACCACCCATACATGACAAGAACACCCTTTGTTTACAATTGTTTATGCAGTTTCTATCATAAAAAGTTGAATTCCTTTGCAATTTCCTTTGCATCACAAGTTAGTTCACCAGCATTCAAATTTGGGACATCAGTATTTATGTATACTGTTGCTCTTTTGACCCATGCATTTGCATCTGTGCATTTCCTAATATAATGGGAGACAAAACTGGAAGTGACAAAGCAAAGAGCAAACTGTTATTTATTCCTACCTTTTTGACCTCTAAAATGACGGCTGGCAAAACCCGGCTGTCGCATCTGCATAAAACGGCAGATGAAACGAACACAAAGGGCCTGCAAAACTGGGCTGGAACCAAAAGTCTGTGAACGTGTTTGCGCTGCGCTAAGCAACGCCATCTGTGGAGGTAACTCCAAGACGCGCTGCATGGCAGCAGATGAAAGAGACTGCCTGACAAGGTAGGAGTTAAGTGGGTTGTATGCTGTTCTGCCTTAATAGAGTCTGGACTTAAATCGAGAGACAGCGACGGGTTTCTTAACAAAAGCCACTCGGTTGATTCCACAACTTTAAAGTTTCTATTTTGCCAAAAAAAACAGCTTTTTATGTGTTGTTTATCACAGTTAAAGCTGACAAAACAAGCAAACCTATTTCATATAGCAAAAAATAAAGGTATAGGGCACATAGAAAGGCTTAAATCTATGTGAACTCATGCATAAATAACTATTATGTTGCTTTGGCTGACAAATACAGCATCAAACGCGGCACTCGTCAGAGAAAATAAGGACTAATGCAGAGCTCTGGTCAAAGTAGGAGTCATTTGTTACTTTCATTATAGCTGTCTCTTGAGTTACCGTGCAGTTAGGCGCAGATTCATCTTTGTCAAGGAAAGTGGAAGAGTAACAGAAGAATTTGTCATTTATTTTAGACCTTGGTGTGGCTGATGAGCTTCTGTAACAGATATTTTAATCAAAACAACACAAAAACACAGAAACCTGTTAGGGAATTGTGGGTAGAACAGCGTCTTGGTTGTTAGAGACACCAAATCAAATTTGGTCTTAAAGTAAATTAGTTTTATTTCAAGGTTTGTTCATTATAGACAGTTTTGTAAGATTGTGTACCAGTCTCTCATTACCCGTGTGTATTTAATGTGAGCTTTTCAGCTCTTTTGTCAGGCGGTTTACTATGTTGCCTTTGGTCTTTTCCTTTGATCATAGACTCTGTTATTTCATCTTTTGTGATCCTGCTGTTGTAAAAAGCTTTTCTTCATCCCCCCTGCTTGAGTTAGTATTGACCATAAACAGTTTGAATTTGGGTTTTGTATCTAGGGGTGTTTTCAGACTGGAAAAATCCATTGGTCTGGACCGAGTCCGTTTTAATTTGGTCCGGATCAGAGTCCTGAACCTTGCATTTGGTCTGTATTCAGACTGCCTGTTTCTAACCGAAGCTTGTAAACAAAATCATATGATCTCTCTAATCATTGGCCAGGAAATGCGAGCACGGGGCAAAGCAACTAGAGACAGAATTTATGGAAGTTGTGCACTTTGCAAGTCTTGTCGGGAGAGTTAAACTTCATATTTCGCTGACTAATTTTGAACGTCTGGATCAACTTTGGGTAAAACACTTTATTTGTTGTTTTTTGTCCGGTTCATGTTCTACATTGATTAAAATGTTCTTTTTTGTGGTTTATTCGTACTTCTTCTGTGGTTTTGGCGTGGTTCATTCATGACACGTTTGTAAAAATTTCACGTAAAGAACCACATCTTTTCTTACTTTTTCCATGTATATTCACTTATGATCAGTTTTCATCTACGCAATATGTGCAAAATGTACATACTGGCTGTGAGACATGGCCTAAAATAAGCCTCCATTCATCGGACCAAATTTCCATGAGTTGCTGTGTCTCTTTTTTGCTTCATGTTTGTCCGCGGTTCTGTTCTGTTCTGATAACATCCTAATGCCTGGCTACAGAGCCTGTTTCTGTCCAGTTATTATGCTCCAAGCACGGATCATATCCAGACTTAGGAAACTCAGAGCGAACTGGAGCTCAGTCCAATTGGAGACGAATTGAGACCACCTCAAAAGATTGGTCCAAGATGGTTACTGGTCTTGGACTAAGTGTCGACTTGGGTGTAATCAGATTGAAAATTTGTTCTGGATCATTAAGGGAAAATGAACTCTGGTTCACTTTAAGTGATCAAAATGTGCCCAGTCTGTATATACCTTTAATAAATGTATTAAAATATTCAAGTGTGCACATGAACTAAACACATTCTTTAGTTCCTAATAATCAATTTTCTACTGTTTTACTTTCTTACTTGTGATCAAAAGAAAATTACAAAAGATGAAGGAGAAATGACACAAACCCTGCACCAATCTATATAAATACATATATAATAATGACTTTTGAAAATTCATCATAATTCCGAGAAGGGGAAATCCCAATTATCCACACTCCACAGTCCTTTAGATGGATTACAGTTATATCACTGTGAAGCTCTAAAACTGCTGACTCCAATGGTGCAGTGAAAGGAACAGTGTGAGTGTCTGAAGAGTATATTTCTGGCGGAACGGGCTGGAACCCTGCTCGGTGGCTTATTATTCCAAACCGCACGGATCGTTTTAGGTCCCACCGCTTCATCTTCAATGGAATGACTGCAATCGTTCATTTCCTCACTCATTTATGACTAGATCAGGCTGGAAAGCTGGTTTTTGGTGCTTTATCCACATCTTCATTTTTATAAATTAAAGCGTATGGAATTGCCATGAGTTTCATAGAAATATAGATCATCTATGAGCTTTGGGTTTTGGGGTTCCTGGAAATGAATCTTTTTTGAAAGCTTTCAAATTTTAATCTTGTTCTCCTGTTTTAAACTGTTTCGGTTGATTCTCGCTTCAAATGAGGTCACTCATTTTTGATTGGTTTAGCTTTTAATTTGCTTGACTAATCTCAACTGTTATAAAATCATCCAAACGCTATGTTCACACCAGGGGTGTGACGGGCGTGTTTAACCCTTGTGCTATCCTAGGCACTTTAACATTAGGAGTTGGGTCATCTGGACCCACTAGACAGTGCGCCGAACCTTTTTTCTTCAAAGATTTGTGATCTTCACTGGTGTCCATGGATGACATGAAATCTTTCCACCTTTATCCACCTTTGTAATGTTAGGGATAACACGTCAATGTTAGGGTGGGGTCATCTAAGATAGCACAAGGGTTAAGAACGAGCCAATTTCACTCTTGAACACATATGGTATTCCCACCTGACAAGCAGGGAAGGAATTCTTCTTTTTTTTTCATTTGCTACTATCTACTTGTGCATGTCTGCCACCTACAGCTGGAAGAGACTTGGTGCAAAATATTGAAGTGGTGTAAATCTCTCAAATCTGGTTCTTTTCACAGCTGTATTACAATATATGAAAGACTTGGTGTCATATAATTCCAGCTGGGCACAGACAGTGCAAGTCCCTGATTGGTCAAAGTTAGGCCAGATTTAACTTTCAACCCGTGTTTTGTATGTAGAGTCCCAAAATGGTTGTAGAAACTTCTGTAGTGACACGAGTGCGCAAGAATCTTGGATGAAACGTGTTTACATAAACTTTTCATTGGATATGGTAGCTTCAATTCACATTGTCAATGGGGGTGTGAACGTAGTTTGAGAAAGATCTAACGTTCATCACATAAAGAACTTATCAGGCCAAATGACAAATTAACAGGTTTTTCAACTGATAGCTGTTGGTTCTGATCACAAAGTTGTCCTTTGTAAAGAAGCTGAAACAAGCAAACCCTGTAGAGCCTTGACTCTGTCCAAAAAAACTGCATCCACTGCTGCCTGGTTTAAGAAAGAGAGGATGTCTTTCAGAGCCCAACTAATTCACTTTACTGGATTAATGGACTCCTACATCACCCACATGGATGTAAGCAAATTTAGATCCTAAACCTTTGACACCAGCTGCTATTTTTGTGGGTTAATACATTTAGGAAAAGTGGTATTCTTAACTACTACTTATCATATTACAGTATAAGATTTTCACAGCAGCTGCTTGCCTGATATTCATGTTCTTAATTACTTTGACTGTACACAGTGTAGAAAAAAAAAGCTGCTGCCTGTTGTGGTTTGTAACTGGAATCAAGATCAACAATTATGAAAAGAGTTAAAAGTGGCGCAGCTGTTGTGTCTCATTATTTTAACACCTATCACTGGAAATTGCGGTTATAGATGCCCAATTATACAACCCAACACATACTGTAACTTGCACATTCTCACATCAGAGGCCTAGTTGCACTCTGGTAGACGTAGAAATAGCACCGTAGCCGTCTGTTACCAAGTCCCAGATGGTTTGCATATGTGGGGGCAGAAGCCATGTAGGAAGTTTGAAACTCCAACAGCAAAGGCTGCTTTTGTCTTTGGACTCCTGAGGCGGCTTATCCGTACATTTAATTGTTAACCGCAGCTGTGCAACCAACTAGAGCCCATTGTGCCAACTTCTATCAGTCTCATTCATTTTAACAATCAAATGTGAAATCCCCATTAGAGACTTGGTTGGGAGTCAGTGTTAGGACAGATTATCTGGTAGAATGAAAGCATTACAGATTTATCCATCCATCTTAATCTCTTTAATTGACCCGTGGGCAGTTCTGAGCCGTTTTGATATTACCAAAACTTTGCAGCCGCAGTACAAGAGGATTTTTTTTAAAAAGGGGATCAATGTTTCTCACCTGTCACTACTAATTTTGATCCTTTTTATCACTGCACGTTCATTTTCTGACAGTTGAAAGTGTATATTCACTCATGTGATCACATGAGCTCAGTTTTAGATTGGTCTTTTAGGTATTTCTACATTTTAAATTGAACTAACAACGCCCCTGTGTTTAAAAAAAGCATCTTTTAATCACTTGACTATACATTTATTCCCACCTCTCTTATTAGCACAAATATTCAACCTGTCACTTACTATTCCTGCACAAGCACTCGTAGCTTTGTTTTTAAAGTAGACCAAAGCTGTTAACAGTTGCAAAACGGATTAGATTGCCATCTTTCTCCATCGTGCGCATAGATTTGTGTGTCAGCTGTGGTGATGGGATCATTGATCTGTTCGCTCAACCCCTTATTTTTCTTCCCACACGTAGTTAAGAAAAAAAAAGGCGAGCTCTTGAGTTTTGCTGCATCATACTGTTGGCATTTTTAGCAATCAAATGTGGCCATATCGAACGTAAGGTAAAAGGCTGTAGCTCTTGAGTCCCACGGATCGACCGTTAGCGCGATGCAGTGCTGTTTAACCCTCCTGTTATGTTATGGGTCAAATTGACCCGTTTTAAAGTTTGAACATCTAGGAAAAATAGTCAAAAGTATTTTTTCAGCATGAAATTTCTTCTGCTTGCCTTAATTAGTGTAATCAACATATAATATGAAAATAGTTCATCTCACATATTTGCAACCGCCCCCTGCATGATTATATCACATGGATACTGTTTGGGTCAATTTGACCCAGCAGTCAAACTGGAGGGACAAGGATGTCTTATTATTATTAGTATTCCTTTATTTGTAGCTGTGACACATATTTCACCCCAATCACACACACAGACACACAAACACACACAGGTGCATAGGTGTTATGACTTTTGACAGGAACCATTTATGTTCTCGTGGGAAAACTCAACCCACATTCATTGCTTGTCTGTTGTATTGTGATTTTGTTTTTTTCTGGTTCACAGTGCATGTACGTAAAATAAAAATTTCAAGATTATGTTTCAATCTTATGTAAAACTATTGTATTTTATATGTTAGTCTTTCAAAAGTAATACAGTAGTGAAAAATTTTAAAAAAGGTTTGAACATATATAATTTTAAGAAAAACGAGTGAATTATCTAATAATTGAACCACTACCTGTTAGAGGTAAAGAACACCATTTCACTAAGTTTTGATAGAATAATTAGTAATGGAGTTAGTAATGAAATATTCACACTGCTTGTTAGGATTTTTTGGGTTTCAGACATTTTTTAATTAATAAAACATGCACCGGGTCAAATTGACCCAGGAACATAATCTCTGTTCCTCACAAATGAACATAACAGTTGGGCTAAGAACAAGAAAAGCTTCGTTTGTCCTTCAATGGAGAAGTCCGCTTGTTAAACAGCTGCAAGAAAGAAACGGTACATGGCTAAATTGAAGACGAAGAAAGGAATTAGAAAAATACTTCTGTTAAGATATAAGGATAAAAATTGTTTGCAAGTACCACTTAGCCTAAAGTCACAACTGCCCTTAGGGGTGGATACCTCAACCTGCCAAAGGATCCCGTTAGTGCTGTTGAAATGATAAGTGATACTGTTTCTTACCAGCACTCACTGTGCATGCGCAAACCAAAGTTACATAGTAATTTTTGGTATTTGGCCGACTGCCCATAAATCTTGGTATGTATTTTAATTTTTATTTTAATCTAATTTAATTTTCACTTTAATGTCTCTTTGCTGCTGCAAACAAAATAATTTCCCCATCGTGGGATAAATACAAGTCTTGTTTCTGTGCTACCTCTTCGACCTTGAGGTCACTACAATGTTTTTTGGTGACTTTAGGTTATATTTAATTTTATGCTTTGTGCAACTAATGCAAGGCTACATTTGTAAACTTAACCCTGGACTTTTTAGGCTAACTTACTTAAATCAATGAGGTATATAGGCTAGATGTGCTATACTAGTTTTTTGCATACACAAAGTTGGACGCCATGTTGGATATATTGAGATGCCTGTTTACTACTGTGCTATAATTGCACAAACAGAGGTATAAGATTATCCAATAAAATAGGAACATTGGATGGCTATATCTATCATTTTGTGCTGCTGGTAGGAAAATCTCACAAAGGTAGGATTGTTAGAACACCAGCCCTTGAGGCCTGGAGTTTGACACCCCTGGACAAGAGTGTGGCATAAGGGCACCAAACAACAGAAGTGTGTGAAACTTCCATTATCCTTACAAATAATTCACGACACACTTACCACACGCACAGCAATGGTACCTTCCATTTTCATGACATTCTCTAAGGTGGCCGTGCGAGCATTTAGGTGCAAGACAAACCTCCTTTTATGATCCAGCTGCACCTGACTACAACCCTCCACAACCCAGAAACCTGCAGCACCGTTATGGGTCAATGCCCCATGACTAAATTTGAAAAAGATTAGGGTAAGAATTCTGGTAATTGCTTGGGTAAAATCGGCCAATGTTATCCATATAGGAAAGATCTGTACAATTCCTCCTCCACACTGCAAGTGTGGAACAGTATGTCACTGAAGCTGCATTCCAGGGGAAATGGGGCATCCTGCAGCTGGTAATTTGGGATTTTCGGTCCAGCATGAAGTTCGTTTGACCAGACAACTCTATCACCCAACTCCCTGACTATTTCCAGGGGGTAGAGCTGGACCTCGTCCTGATGACTTTTTCCACCTCTCTCCCATGCTCTTGCTCCAGCAGAGGGGTAGATGGTCCTCATGAGTGACCCAGCATCAAGTTTGGTCTTTCTCTCCCTCTTGGGTTTGGCTCCAGGAGGAGGAGGAGAAGGAGAAATGGGCTGTTGGTCAACATGGTCCTGTTTTTTTGTCCTCTGCATATTACGGCAGAGTCGGAACCGCCTAAGCAGGGTTCTCCTTGGCACTCCTCCCTCTGATGACTTCAATTTCTCCTCTGAGGCGGTCATTGCAACTTCTAAAAAAGTTTTCGGTGACGCTTATGATTTAGCGAGAGGTTAAGACACCTTTGTGTGTTACATTGTTTTTTAATTTTCCATCCAAGTTCTTTAATACTTTACACTTTTCAATGAAATTAAGTCCATTTCTACTGTTTATTAAACCCATTTTGACATTAGTCGGTCTACTTTTGGTCCTCTAAACTTGAGTCTTCACATCCTAGCTATTGCTTCTATTAAAAATGCCCCAAACTTACTTACACTCCCATTATTTATAGACAAATACCAACCAAGAATTACACTTACTGAGTGAAATTCAGCGAGAGTATTGGGGTGGTGGGTGCACACACTGGTTTGCATGCATTACCATGTCATTAGCACTTCAAACCTGAAAACTTGAAAGGCTTCCCTTGTGAAGACACTAATCTTTCTCACTCGCTGTTCTCCCTGCTATACGTTCTCCCAAGTCTCCGCTCTCATACACAAGCAATGATTAAGAAGCTCAGGACATCAATTATAAAGTTTAACCTTCTGTTCATATTTACAAACTCTGTAGGGCATTGGCATCTGCGACATGCCGGCGGTGTGCTTCTGCTCGTTTGGGGTTTACAGCTTGTGCCAGACAAAACTGGAACAGATCTAAACAGCACCAGACACACAAAAAAAGGATGCAGCTGGGAAGTAAATGGGATTCAACTTTTGTCATCTCAGAATGAAGTTTGTGTTTTCTTATTAACATATTTTTCACAGTATAAAAGCTGTGATTTGCTTCAAAAAACATCAGTGCGCCTTATGGAGCACCCTTTTTATGGATTAATTCTGGTTGTGTTTACTGATGTTGAAGTGATTTTGATAGGTACACGTCACTTTACCAAAAGGTCAATTGTTGCAAATATAGTTGGGTGTTTTTGTGAATATGCTAATACAGCTAACGTGTAGCTGTGTTGGATTTTTTTTATTATTTTTTACTGACAATGTTGGGAATCAGTCTAGTTACAGTAATGCTTGTTTTAGCTGTATCCGTCTATTTCTTTTTATGTGTTACAAACAAGTTGGAAGTCACAGGTGTTATGATTAGCCTCATATTCTGTTTCTTTGGTTTGTTTCTTATAGTTTGGCTGTAACTTCTCCTGGATTCCCTCCCCCATCTGAGGTCTCCCTGAGACAGTCACAGCTGCCTGCAATCTCACAATAGGCTCACTATATCCCTTGTACTATCCAAGGCACTTTAACGTTGGTAGTAGGGTCATCTGGACCCCACAAGACAGTGCGCTGGTCCTTTTTTCTTCCATGATTTCTTCCATTTCTTCATGTGATCTTCACTGGTGTCCATAGATTACATGAAATCCTCTTCACCTTTATCCAGCTTCATGATAGGAGTAACACGTCAATGGGGTGGGGTCATTTTGACCTTCACCAGATAGCACAAGGGAAATAAGGAAGTGTCTTTTGTGTTCTGTGTCTGAACATATTTGAGCACTCCTAGGTTTTGTAGTGTGATCTTCTGAACCTGTTGTGCCCTAAATCTTTGGAATTTGAGGAACACTTTTCCTGCTTCTGGGTATTCTCTGTCGGCCAACAGGTATTGTGAATAAGGTAACATAGCTAATGCTTCTAAAGTAGCTAACATGTAGCGTGTTACAAACACGTGCTATGTTCTATTAAGTTGGGAGTGTAGGTCTGGCACACAGAAAATCAAGGTTCAATTCCTACTGTGCAAAATGAGCTTCATCCAGTGTAGGCGCTTGGGACAGACCTTTCACGCTACTGTCTATGTAGCCACAAGGGGACTCAAGTTGGATCTCCCTGTGCCTGTTCCCAGCTAATTTAAAATACAGAGTTGTGTCAGGAAGGATATCCAGCATAAACATCTTTGGAAAATACGGACATTTGATTCAGTTTTGTTGCGATTTTTGGTCAAAAAAGTTAACCCCATCAAAAAAGTCAGATAAAAAGACAAGCTGTGTAGTAAGCCTGTTTATTTTGTTGTCCTTCACTTCCTCTGACCAGCTGGTCTTTTTAATAATGTTCATAAGGTAGGTGTTGTAAATTGGAGCTGGTTAATATCCTTTTGTCTTAATCGGAAATGAGGATTTTCTCATTATTAATATGTTGGATTCAGTCCCCACCTTTAACCCTAATTTTGTGTTTTAAAGGGTTAAAACAGCACAACTTTATTAAAGTCAAATTGGGACAAATCTGATAGGTGAGCATCAACAAGAAATCTGACACAAATGGCAAACAGCTAATGAGATTAATTAGAAATGCTTGGATGAATAAGAGTATCTGGAAAATTGGTGACAGCAGCAAATAAAAAAAGTAACACATTTCATCCTAATATTTCTGCAAAGTCATCATATTCTTAAAAAATGTATTTATTTTTGTATATCTATTAAGTGATTAATTAAAATGATTCAACAATCAGTGCAATGAATAAACCAAAATTGGTCAACTGCCAGGTTTATCAGCTTCATTTGCTTCCCAGTAAAGTGTTATTCTGTGAAACTATTTGCCTCTTTAAGCAAAGCTATCATCCCAAAGACTGCAGGTGCTCAGAGTGCAGGGTTTCAGAGGGAAACTCAGAAATGTGTGAGTGATCAAAATACTGCATTGGGGTTTGTTTAGTGAGAAATGAACATTATAAAAACACCTAAACCTAAGAGCCAAAAAACAAAAGTTGATTTCATATGATACAGGCCCTTTAGCCCTCACTAGTTAAGGCAAATGACCTGACTGACTGTTTTACCTGAGGTTTCTGTGGAGGGTCATGGTCAAAATGGGCGAATACATGTGTATCAATCCAAACTCTTGTCCACTTTCTATTCTTAGAATAACAATCTGGTCTGTCTGGTTGCCTCTAGCAACTAAGGGATTATAAGAAATATCAGATGATTGGACTTCTTCACTTTTATTTTGAAGTTTTTCTGGTTGGCTTTTTCAGTTTAAAAGCAGAATATTGACCTTGGTTGTTAGGAATCACTCACAAAATAACATAATTTTATTTACGAGTAATTTGACCTTAAAAATGTATATTTTTTGGTCCAGAGAAAGTTAAATAAGCTACTGTGTGTTTGTGTACACAAGTATGTAATGTAAGCAAAAAACATTTTTTCTTAGATAAAAACTTTGAAAACATTTTAACTGATCATTTTGAATTTTATTCTTTTAATTTATTTACGTATTAATTCCTATTTACTGTGACCAATTAAAATAAATTATATTACTAATAAACATTGAAAATATAATATAAATAGAAGGAAAGATATTTCAAAGTATGTAACTTTGAAATATTGTATTTTATAGACATAACAGATATATTTCTATGATATACATTATGCATCATCTTTCTGTGGTAAACAGCATGACATTAGAGGTTTCCAGTGAGAGTTTAGAGTCTTCACACATTTAGCTCACAGAAATCTGCTTAACATTCAGTGACACATAATGCAGAAATTACCTTCAAAGCAGGGAAATCAAGCTTGTGGCTCAGCCCACATACTCAATAAAGCTGAAGTAACACAATCACCAATAAAAAGACAAAAACATACTGACAGGTATCAGCCCAGACAGGCAAAGGCAATCCCTCAATTCATTATTCACCACAAACAGAGGTCAAACAAAGCGCAGACCTGGAACTACAGTCTTTTTATTGTTTCTAACTAAGCATGAAGCATTTTTTAAACTTGTTTTTTGCTAATAATATGACAATGATCTCCTTATATACTAGCAAAATAAAAGCAGAGCTTAAATTAAACCCTGTTTTTTTTTTTTTTAATCGCCTGGTAATGAGGTAGTGTCAACCCTGTCATCTTCTATTGTTGGTGCGTCTCAAGGACTAATTAAAAAATTCTTCCGTTTTTAAGAAGGCTGTAATCGTTTTTAAAAAGTCAAGGTTTAACAGAGGCACCTTGAATTTTTGGTAAAACTGTCTGAAAACCGTTAACATTTGTTTTTTTCATAGAATTATATGACTTTTTCTGTGATGTGCAAAGTCAACCCGGGCCATATCAGTGCCCCCTTTTACAAAAAAATAAATAAATAAAGAAAGTGTTTTCAAAAGACATAAATGAGTCAGCTTAAAGCAGTGCTAATGGTTCCCTAATTACCTCCACCTCACTGAATGAGCCACCAGCAGCAGGTGATCTACAGTTTTCAAATGTAAAGAAAAAGCTTTTATCTCTGTCTGTGGGAAATCAAAGATAAATTATTTCCAATGAGAGAGTCTGAGCTTGACAGATTCATTCATAATACATGTAAAAAATAGGGATAGCTGCAGTTTTCTATAAATCTTTTACATTCACGATGATAAGTTTATTCTGCAAAAAATGCAATATATTATTGTACATATACATTTTTATTAATTGTATCCATCCATATGTCAGTGGAGGTTCTCATTTATCCATGCATCGTTCAAAATCACTTAATCCTTTTTGGTGTCACAGGTTGCTGGAGCCTATCCCAGCCAATATTGGGCTAAGGGTTGCCAGGCTGTCACATGGCATTTTTATGTATCATGCTCCTTTTTCTTCTCCAAAATAGTTTTTAACTACCAAAAAGTACTTAAAGAAAGTTTTTTTTCTTTGTAATAAAAAAAAAAAAAAAAGACCGAAGACATAATTCTAATAAGTCTGTTTTTTTGACAAAGACCTTGAGTTTTTCTTTCAAAGCTTTCTTGATAAAATGCAACCAGCAGCTATTGATTCGGGGTGAATATCTTCTTTTCCTTTTCTGCTCCTCTGGTTTCGATGTTTTACTAATCTTCTTTCTCTCTGATTTGCAAAACGTCCAGTAGTTCATTTCCAGTAGAAACATTAAAAATTCAATTAAATAAATTAATAAACTAATTCAATTAAACAAAAAAGTACTTTTTTCTTGGTCTACTTTTTCTTGGAACTTTTCTTTGATGTTATGTCTGGGCCAGTTGAAGCTGAAGGACAGTTACCGACAATTGGCCTTCAGCATGTCTGTATGTACCAAGCTCACAAAACATATCAGCTACGTGTTGCAGTGCCACAAATCACCACTAGAGGTTGGTTTCAAAGTGAAGCAATACTCCATTTAATCATATGTTAAAAAAGTCTAACCATATACCAAAAATTATCTTCTGTTCAGCCAGGTGTTAGAATAATTGACAGTTTTTTGGCAATTTCCAACATATTTGAGGGAATATTTGACTTGTACACATCCAAGGCTTTGCTTTATTTTCCTATTTTTTTTCTTGGCAGACAAGTGGACACATAGTTATACTTCACAAAACTCCCTTTACTTTTTCCATCCAATCCTCAATTTTCAGAATGGGGTGGAGTGAACTTCAATCAATAGAGCCAACCTACTTCAGGCTCCATCTGAACTTCTTTTTCTTATTCTAGAAGTTCCAGTTTTTATGCGTCTCTCTTCTTCCCGTCCTCTCTGACCCCAGACCACTACATACCGTCTCAGAGTTTATCAGTCCAGTGTCCGTACATGTGTAGGACGGCAACACACTTACCACCTCTCCACATAATTGCGCTTTTTTTTTTTTTTTTGCTCCCTAGAAAGCAACTACGGAGATTTAAAGGTAGATATTATGGCCACGTTGCATGACTGAGCTGTCTGACGGATGCTTGATGGATCTGTTTAATCTCCACTCCTGGTTTTCAGAGAACGGTGGAGTTGTTCAGAAAAATACATTGTAATTTGACGATGAATTTTTTTCGGAAAAAAAACAAGATGTTTCCTATATTAGGGTCGAAATATCCTTTAATTGGATTCATCGAATTAACGTATTGTTGAATGAAACAGCAGTTTAACAGGTAAAGACTGTAGAAAAGCATGTTTTGTTCAAATGAGCTTTAAGCACATTTGTCATAATCCACTTTTTCATCTATTTATGTTGGCAAATTAATATTTTTTTCCAGATTTTCTTGTTGTTTTTTCCTTCTTTATCCTGATAAGCCAGAGTGAGACAGAGTTGGAACAATGGGATTTCTTTGACTGTCTTGTGTGAATTCCTTTTTATTTATTTTTTGGTGCAGGCCCTCTTTTCCCGTTAGTCTCTGCCTGTTGATCTATTAAATATGTGTTTGAGACACTGTCAAGGATTAAATATAGGATCTGCAGCTCAGGAAAAGCCCATTAGGAGTGGATTTCTTAAGTAAAGCAACAATTAAAAAACATGAGAGAGAAAGGATGACAATGGCTGACATTTGGGAACGGTTCAATTCTTTGTTATTCATCCAGCAGAAGATTATTCTCTGGCAAAACAGTGGAGCTTGGCGGGAAGAGATCATTTGCTGGAGTTCATTAGAATATAGCAATAAATCTGGAAAGATGATCTCTTGACAAAAGGCAGCTGTTACCGAGCGGCTCAAAGACAAGAGCAGTGGAGGTGAACCCAAACATTTATCTTTCCCTGTGACATCTTTACCTGTGCTGATAAAATCAGGGGAGCCCTCTGGTGGAGTACAGATGGTAACCCCGTCCACGTCTGAGGAGGGATCTCATGTTTGAGCAAGAAGGCGCCTTCATACAAACAGGTAAATGTGTGCATTTAATGGTCTAAAAGCCTCCGTATGGTACGACTGAGGCAGTCTTTAAGAAAACCTCTGAGGATCCCATCTGCACACAGACCCTACAGAGACATCAAAGTATTGTTTTGTGCTCTGTCCACTCCTGAAAATCATTTAGTTTCAACATCAGTAATGAGAAGCAGCTGTTCTCCTTCACCAGCTGAGCTGACAATGAAATAACAAGCAAAGTGCTGCAGGCAGAAAAACACAGGAGCTGTGCTACTCCATTTTAAATCCAATATCGTGTCTATATAGTGCCACAATCAAGTGCTCTGTATTTACTTTTGCTGTTTTGATGCAATGAAAAAGCACAGGGAGATGTGGTGTCCTGTGTGTCAACCAGAATCTTATTTTCCTGCTTTGCAAGGGTGTTTGTGCCCAGATTTTCAAAATAAATGTACAGGCAGCACGTTTTTGCAAGTGTTATAGTCATTTTCATTCCATTTAAGGCTAAAGTTGAGGAATAACCTGTTTTTCTTTAATATTTCTATTTCATTTCTTTTGATTTTCCTGCGATTTGCACTGTAAAAAATAAGAAAACATTTTGTAATAAAGCAGGCTGTATTGTTTGGACGTAGTAATCCCAATTTAAAAAGCGAATTTAATTCAGGTTTTTTAATTTGACACAAAATGACCACAGGATTGGCCATCTCATGAAAATTTCAACACTTCCTTTAGACATCTCCAACACATGTTCTGGTTATTATTAGTGCCTCATCGTTAGTAGTTTTTTTTCAGCTTCATAAGACATTTTGGCGCCGTTCATTTTTTTGATAGTCTTGCCCGCCATGATTTCATCATTTTTAGGGAAGGCGTTAATCACAAGCCCAAAATGTGCTTGTGCCGGGTACATGTATGTAGGGGTCAAATTTTTCCCAAAGGTTCAGTAAGAAAAAATAAATAGATTAAGAATAAACATTCCACTTACACTAAAGAAAAAGGTACAGTCAGATTGAGTGTATCTGTGTGCTTACACACTGTTGATGTCTGTTTGGACTCAGGCCTTTCCTTTGAGTTCTTTGACATTTTGTTGTGCATTTTTCATTATTTTTCGTTATTACAAAAACAATATGATCCTTGTCTGTGACTGCTACAGGCCATGATAGAAGAAAAAGCTAAGATTTCAGGTTTAACATTGAACTTAAAACATCTGCTGTAGAAAAAGTATCAAAAAGTTAAAAAACATAGACCCCTTTTAACAATTATGTTGCTGGATGTTTGTCACTGTCGCCTCACACATCAACACAATGGAATCTGTTAGGTTGCTCACCTTAAAGGCCCTATATCATGCAAAATCAACTTTTTGAACTTTAAAGTGCATTATGATGTTCATTCCTCACAAAAAACAACTTTAAATCGATATATTGATCCATTCTCGCATCTCTGAGTATTCCTCTAAAACCCTGCTCTCTGAGCACCAGCCCCGCGCAATCCATGAAAACAAGCGGCTTCTCACATTGTGACATCACAAAGTGAAGAACAGCCCCTTCCAGGAAGAGTCTGCACTGCCAGCACCGTCCCCAGGCTAAAACACACTCACCCACTTTCTCCATGGAGCCAGTGGTGATAAAGGCTCTCATTTTGCACGTCTATATTTGCAAAAGTTCGGATATTGTTTGTTTTCAGGCGCAAAACACAGACACGCTGCCGAGGCCGACTCAAGGTTGACGTTATGACGTAGGCGGCACGCACAAGGAGAGAAAAGCAGTGCCTCAGAGATTTCTTTGTGTAAAATGCAACCAGCATGTTTTCTTTGTGTGCCAAAGGTAATATATTATTACATATATGGATATAGTACAGGGGGCCGGTTTAGCTCGTGCTGGTTTGCGGCGCCTTCCGTCCGTGTAACCAGGGTCCGATTCCGGGCTGCTCCCTATTCCCTTCTTTGCTGCTGTGCCGGTCCCAAGCCCGGTTGGATTGAAAGGGTTGGGTCAGGAAGGGCATCCGGCGTGAAACATTGCCAAGTTAACCATGCGACTCATCCTCGTGGGAGGGTTGTTTCGCTGTGGTGACCCCTGCTGGGAGAAGCCAAAAGTGACCGATATATGGATATAGTTTACTCTGAAAGGCTTAATAAAAGCAGGATATGGAACCTTTAACATTTTGCTTGCTGTTTTTTTCTTTTTGTTTGTTTTGTTGGTAAAATCTTACAGTTTCACTTATTAACTATAATTTATTAATACTATAATTAATAATCTATAATAATTTATTTTCTTTCTTTTTTTACATGTATTTACCTAGAGTGCAACAGCATGGTAAGAAACAACTGGTTTTTGTATGTCATCATATATATGTTTTGCCTTTGGCGGTTATAGGTGTCATATTATGCATGTGTTGCTGCTTAAAGCTTTAGTTTATAAATAGTACGGGATATTTTGGATTAAAATTAGCAGCAATGAGACTTAAAAGTATTCTTTGTTTTCTTATGCGAAGTAGAGAAACACAGACTTATTACAGCCAAATCTGCTCTACTCATTATTGATTGCACATTTTTTGTCAAAATTTGTACTGACCTTTAAAATAATTAGCATTCTTTCCTTGAGCATCAAACCAGACTTCCTTGGGACTTAATGTGCACATTTGGAGTGTGGAGGAGGTGACAGACATGTGGATCTGAGTCAATCCTCTTCTTGACAGATGATCCGCTCTCACAATTCGGAGGACTCATCTGAGTTTGGGTCGGTGACAGAACCGGAAAACTCCGCCTCCATCTGGAGATGTGACGAGCAGGTCATTTTGTTCCCCATGTTTATGATTGTGTGGCCTGACCACACAATGACTTGGGGGGGGGACACATGGCCCATTGGCTTTAAGCCTGGAGAGCATCGTCCCTTGCAGAATGGATCAGCAGTGGAGCGACGGCATCGTGGATTAGTGCAGCCTGTCAAGGTCTGACGGTGCAGTGACAATTTAATCGCTGAACTGACTCTCCTTAGTAAAAAAAAAGGGGGAGGATGTGAGGAATAAAAGCAGGAAGGGGACGGTAAAGGGGTGAGGTCTTCATTTAGATGATATCATTTGTCACATCAGATTCTGCTAATACTGCTGTCAATGTCTCCTGGGTTGCAGAAATGGAGGAGAAAAAAGGAAAACACAAACAAGCTCATGGAGACAGACAAACACACAGACACTCACAGCTTATCCATAAGCCTACAGCAAACTATCAATGGAAATAGCTGTTTCTCATGGGGACCACAGGCTTTGCCCAGTTTTTCGTTTCTCTCTGTAAAAAGTCTAGTGCTTCATCTTTAGGATAAATGAGCGTGACATTTAGATGGGCGCATTCACAAGTACTTTTATTGTGAAATAATCATTTTTAATAAAGTTATCCATCCGAACAGATGGAGCTTGGAAGGGAAGACATAAAGCAAATCAATGATCTCATGCCTCACGTCAGCATAGCGCAGAGAGAAGCAATCAAATGTGCAAATTTGGGGCATGAATTATTCACGGCGACAGTCCTTGGTGCCGCTAAGTGGCAGTTATTTTACCGTTTGATCGATCAAACAGTCAATGCAAAAAACGTAATGCAAATGACACAGCCTTTCATTCTAACCACAACCTCCGTAGCAGTGAGTCAACATTCATGCGTTTAATGACTTAGTTCTCTATTCACCTTCATACTAAAGGGGTTACCCACACAGTAGGCCTGGCTTGCAAACCTTTTAAAGCATAAATGTGCTTTTAGGCCACATAGCTCATCGGAATCGAAAAGGATAAAAGCAAAAGCATTGCATATGTGGTCATTTGGAGATAAATGAACATAAAGAAACAAACTCTCTTGCGTTTACATGTCGCTACGCCAGTTTCCACGACCGTTTGAAAATTTATGTATGGATGGCACCACTTTAATCTGCAGAATTACCAACCATTTGAAATTATTAATTGCAGTTTATGCCAGGATAGAAGGCTACATGTGCTAGTATCGGTACGCAACAGTCCAGTGTACACTATTTGCTTAAAAACATTGCATGCTTGGTGTGTACGTAGAATAATTTGAGTTGGTTGGTTGTGTTGGACTTTATTTTTTACAAAATGCCAAATATGATGAATAGTAATAGCCCTAATTTATTTTTTATATATATATATTTTGTTTTTCTTTCCAGTAAAGGCTAAAATCCAGGTCATACAGCCACGTCGCACAATTTGCGCATTTTCATTGTATGAAATGTCTGTCTTCCATTAAACATGCATGACATTCGTAACGTTTAGGTGGTTTAAATTCGTGAATTACACAGTTTACGCAAATTTTACATTGTTTGTACACTATTATTACGTAAACCTGATATATCACGTTATAATTACGTAATTGACGTACAAATCTCTAATGAATTTTGGGATTTATGTTGATTTACATGTGCTTTGCATGGTCATTCGTGATAAATCTGTGAAAATGTTCACATGAAAACCATAACCTTTCTCACTTTTTCAACATATATTCACGTATTTTGGATTTTCATCCATGAAAATGGGTGTGTGACATGGCCTTAACGTGGTTTGAATGATCAATAATTCAAGAGATTTTGTCCAGAGATTCTTCTTTATCTGCTGATGTTTATCAGCTGGTCTCTCGTGATGTCGGAAAATCACTAGTAACTTGTAATTTTTTAATTATGCAATAAAAATAGGTAAAATCCAGAATGCAACACCTTTTTTAGTTTTTCTACGTCAATAGAGACATGCAAACTTTACCCAATTGCAGCATTTTGCATCATGTTTGCATCATCTGTGAAACTCGAAAGTGTTTTACGATTTTTATACAAATCAGGAAGCATTCTTGTAAAAACTGACAAACTACTTTAACTTTTGATTTTGCATGGAAATGACATTTTGTGACATGTTTGCATGGACATCCAAATACAGCTTATAAAAATTCAGATATTTGCATGTTCTGTGTTTAACGAAGCTTCAACGTTTCTCTATCACTGTATGCCACAAATAAGCAACAAAATATTGCCAGTGTGGATGACATTAGAACTTAAAATACTGTTTAATTATAATTACGGAAGGACAATCACACACAACAATATCAGTTCCTCCCAGAGTGCTTTGGATTATAAGGTGCACTGTCTTTTTTGGAACAATATAGTGAGTATTACCTCACCGATTGCAGATGTTTTTGGTCAAAGCAAAGAACCAAAAGTAATAGTATCCTGAGGTAAACTAACACTCAGCAGGACAAAGTCAAAGACCGCTAGTTTGTTTTTCCACATTGACATTGACAAATATAATTAAAAAAATAGAAAATTGGCTAATTTAGTTTTTACTAAAGTGTCTCTTTAAGTAAGCATTTCCAACAGGAAATCAAGAAGTCTGGCTTCTGCTTTGATATTCAAAAACTAGAAAGAAAAAATATATAATTATTTCTTTATAATATCATTACTTTTATGACAGACAAATTAAAGTTTGCTTTTAAATAAGCAGATATGGTGACACGGTGTCTGTATACTGGCACTAAATAGCCAAATAAGCTTTTTTTTAAATTACTTTTTAAAAATTATTATTTATGAAAACAAGTCCTGTCCATTTGCTAGGAGCAACCTTTCTTTAGAACTTCCATTTGCTTGAAATTAAAATGTAAGAGGGTTCTTGTTAGCTTGTATCAACACCTCTGCAGGAAAAAAAAAATCTAGTTTTTCCATATTAATGCCCCACTAACACCACAGTCACTTAACCGTGCATTTTCTACAGTAACTGTTTGGTTTCCTGTGAAGAAGCCTGCTCCAAAGGAACAACTTCAATAATGAATAAACATCCAGAGATCTGGTTAAAAAAGTAAACATTTTCTTGCTTCTCTGTGGTGTTGTGACCAAAGAAATTGGCTGAAAGTCTTAAAATTACACCAACTAAAATAAGCCTCCATCTGAGATATGTTAATGGAAATAACAACAAAAGGTGCAGAATAAAAGCTCAGACAGCCGACAGCCTATATCACTTTAGAGGTGTTATTAATATAGACTTCCATCTACATCCATATAAGTGCCGTGGTACTGGAATTCAGATAAAAAGACAAGTGACATGAGTGTTAGAAAGCCAGCTCCCCCACACTTTAAGGGAGTGTATATCATTATGCAATTTTTAGTGAATATATACTTTTTATGTCATTTCATATTAACGAGCGAGGATGCAGAGCCTTGCCTTTAAAAAAGAAAAAAGTTGCATAAACATTCAACTTTCTCCTCCGTTCTCCCTAGATCCACTTGTAAACGGATTTATCTGTAGCCTTTCTAATTCCCTTTTACAGCTTCAGAAAAATGTATTAAAGTTGATAAAAGTATAAACAAAAATATGCTTTGTTGACTTTGCAATAAAGAATTTATTGAATACAATAATAAATAAAAGCCAAGGCGCTACCCGCTCCTCCCACCCTGGTCAGAGCTGCGAGTCAATCTTTTTTTTTTTTTTTTAATAACGGCTTTTCTGTATGATTTATCTCCATAGCAACCATTTTTTTGGTCACCTTGGGGTGACAAAGATGTCTATGTAATTTTTAGGAGAACTGTCAAAAGTAAACCACGCATAATTCCAGCTATGTTCATATCGTAGGTATATCTTTTCATTTAGCCTGAGCCAGGGATTCATGGATTACATTTTTACAGTATTCCTGTAAAAAATGTTGCGGAATGCCATTTTTGTGAGCTTACTACTACGTACGGTAACTTTATTCAAAATCTACAAATTCTAAGTTAGTTAGGAGTTAGGAGACAAGAGATCAAAATTCCATGTTGGAGTACTACAATTTTTTTTTTTATTCAAGATGAGATGATGGCCTCCTCCTAAGGTCAAAAGTCAACCAAACTTCTGTTGTGGTTGTAGACTTAACCCTGTGGCATGTGTGAAATTTTACAAAGATCGCTCAAACAGAAGTTGTTTATTTTTTCCTATACTGTGAGAAAATCGTCAAATATACCACTTTGTCAAAAAATGTTGCCAAGCTGTTAGTCCTGTGGCCATCCCAAAATAATTTTAACACCTTTGTTTTGGTTTTATTATTGAATTTTGATCGTTTTATGTAATTACTTGGCCCCTTTTCTCTTTCAAAGGTTCTCTTGCTGTGAAATCATTTTCATTGGGTGGTGCACGTACATTTTGGTGAGTTTCGGAGCATGTGGATGTGGATGTGGCAGGGAGGGGATGTTCGCTAAAATGCGCAGTAAGACTGAAGAATTGCTGAAAAAAATAAATATGGTCCTTGGATTCCAGGACTGCTAAAAGCCAGAATCTGTCTTTAATGAAAACAAAAATTTGAAATTTTGACCAGTCAAAAAAAATAAAAAAAATAAAAAATCCAATTGTTAGCAGTCTCTTGAATGCAAGACCCATTTTCCATTCAACAGAAACTATTTGATTGAAGGGGAGAAAACTTGTTTCACCTCTTTTACCTCAGAAAACTTCAATAAAAATTAAGTAAAGCTCAAATAGTCAAAATAATTCACCATAAAATGTGACCAATTTTTCAAGTATCCAATGAAAGATGTGAAACTTCTGTGATAACTTGTTGCAACTCTTATTAACTGTGCGCCATAAATTCCCGTTTTCCACTTCACTGATAATTCGGCACGTCTTTTTTGCCATCATCTCCTGAGTTCAGCGTGCAACAGGGACTTCACATTCCTTGACACTTATTGTACAAAAGCCACAGCAGTGATAGAAAGTAGGTCTTAAGCTCACATTTGCATGTTTATTTTGGGAGCCTTATTAGCATTGGCAGACATGAGCATCAGGGCAGCGCGGGGGAGGAGGGGGGGTTGTTGAGAGAGCAAAGAAAATGTTTTAACGAAATCTAATGATTCTTTAATGGATTCATATCAGAAAGTTGATCGGATATCGAGGCGTCTGAAGTTGGAACAGAATGTAATTATTGAACGTTTGTGCCCTTGAGGACAAGTCCATGTCAAACAATGCTCTTATGACAGGCCCATTTTGGGTATTGTACATGCAACAAGGATGGAGAGATTAGTAGATTCCACTTTAGAAAATCAGACAGGATTTAGAGGCTGGACTGATCTCGACAAATACCCCAAAAGTAGGGATCCATCTTCTGGTATCAATCAGCAGAAGATGGAATACCAACCTAGGACAATGGTCAAAATTTGGACCCTTTTATTTCATAGCACTTCCTCATAATTATAATAAAAACTAGCTTAATCAATTCTTAAAGATGGTTAAAATGATTGATCTCTAATTATGTCACTTCACTTGCTTGAAAAATTGATTTATGATTTTTCCTAATGGAAAACAATCTGCAAATATTTTTGACTTTTGATACTTGATCAATATATTCTATGAAGGGGTTTTGAAACAGTTTTATGTTTATTTTTTTCTGATAGTGTTATTTATAATCATAGTCATTATTTTTCTTATGATTATAATCTGCATATATTTTAGATAACTGATCTGCATGCTCTATGTTGATTTGTAAAATAGTTTTTCCTATTTTTACATAATAATTAAGTAATGCATCTTTGCCATGTGATTTATTGATACTTAAGGATTCTTAATTATGTCTGATAGAAGCTATCTGATGATGATAAATCATGTAATGAAAATGGTAGAACAGGGGTAGGATCGCAGAAATTCGCTTCCTTCCACTCCCTTTCAAACAGTCTTTAATGTCTAATTATTCTAAGTTTGATACGTCTTTGTATGAATGTATAACTGCTGATTGTATTGTTTTGTGCATTATTCTTATGTGATTGCTTGAAACAAACCATTTCAAATCGAACTAAATCAAATCAAAGGATGCTGAGTTTGTCTTTATTTTTAAAATATTGCATTAATAGTTTAGAATGAATTTTGCACAACTTTTTCTTTGGTACCTTTCCAGTCAGTGTGCTAATGCAAAAGTGCGCAGTTAAACTCAGCATGCTGGTGGGGCTGACATCCGAGCTGCGTATGTCTGTTGTGAAGCTGAAGTAAGCATCATTGTTTTTAACTAACAGGTCATGGAAACAGGAAGTGAAACTCACATGCATTTCTTTCAAACACACATCAGAGAAATGCTGCCTCCAAAGCCCAAAGTCTTCCACCACCGTGAACGGTTGGTCGTCTAATGTATTCCATTACATTTTTCGTTGTTCCATTCGCTTTGGCGCTATCCCTTGCAATTTTTTTCATCTTTTCAAACATGTCTGACACGAAAGGAGTGCAACTAACACCGCTAGCCTTCCTTTTAGCCCCTGCAGCCGTCTTTTTTTTCGTATTCCTCTTGCTTTTCCAGGTGTTTAGCTTTTAAATGCCTGAATAACGGAGATGTGGAAGTTTAGCTCCGCAGCTGCTGTAAACTGCAGATCTTTAATCACTGTCAAACACTTTGAAAACATTTCCAGACAGCCGACATTTTAAAAGAGGCGCTAGATCGCCGATGCACGTTGATTGCGTCACGGTGCATCCCTACCTAAAACTAAAAATAAATTCTCCTTTGACAATGAATTGTAATTAAATTCCCCTCAACATTTCAATTTTGGATGCCACCTTTACAGTATCAGACTTAAAAAAAATAAGCTGTTAGAAGCCAAAACAACAGTTGAACACTGACTGTAAACAATCAGATTTGACATTCTGTTTAGTATGTTGGTGTGAGAATGGTGATTAAAGAGATTTTAGCTTTAGGCTTCAATAAAAAATAAATAAAAGTGTGCAAACAAAACCTGTTTGTGTCACTTTCTCCCACAGAACCAACAAAACCTGATTTGTTTGTGCATAAACACACTCATTCTGTCCCAGTTTAGGTCTCCAAGTGTCAGAGATAAGCTTGGCATTGGGTTGGCTTTAGTCAACGACAGATGGCATGCTTAATCAGAGGGCCCAAATATGTGCCCTGAGGGACGCCAACATTCTAAGATGAGCTGGTTTAACATTAAACACTCAGGGAAGTAAAAAAAAAAGATAAAAAAGAAAAAGTGGTGTAAGTTATTGTGACCATCTTGGACAAAAACAGTTTTACAGGGTTTGTCAGCCTCTGACTATATTTAAACTGAACTGATTTGATTTCTGATGTCAGATTTCTTTGTTGTTTATAGGATAAACATTAATATTTTGAATTCACTTTGAAACTTTTTTTTTCCTCTATGGAGACAAGTATCAAGAGAAGGAAATATCCACAAAACATCCAATCTAAAAAAAAAAAAAATCACAAAGTTAGTACTTAAATAATAACCTGAAAAGCAAGATTTTAACTAACCAAACATTTATTGTGTTCAATTTTTAAGATAAAAAGTTACATTGTTTGTATTTTTGGTCATCAAAAGAGCAAGTGTTTCATTCTCCAACAAATATCTTCAACACATTCTCACCCCAAATGTGCAGGCATGGTCAGAGACCCCCCCTGATGTCGACACTTTGGTGAGATATTCTTTCGCCGTGCTGCCTGCTCTGATTTAATGACTTTGGTAAAGATTCACAGATATTCACTTTTGCTTTAATAATAATAATGATAATAATACACCAGGGGTGGAGCTATACCATTTTATATGGGGAAAGAAGGGGGGCAGAAGACTTTTTGCTTTAATTTCTTGAAAAAATAACAGCAGTAATAATAATATTCCTTTACATTTTTTTGCCGCTTTTGCAATACTTAAAGAAGCTTGTATTGATGGTTTCTCAATTTTTGTCAATATTAATACAATTAACTCTAAAATTGGGGGGGGGCAAGAGTGGAGCAAAGGCTTTTTGCCGGAGGGCAGCCGCCACCCTTACCCCCCTGTAACTCTGCCCCTGAAGAATTTTAATGTTAAAGAAAGAAAAAAATATTTTTTTCCTTTTCCTTATATAGTCTGAAAGCAGATCTGGATGATTAGCTTTCAGCCTTCATTTTTGTTGATATATAGAGTACAGACCAAAAGTTTGGACACATCTTCCCATTCTGGGAAGATGTGTCCAAACATTTGGTCTGTACTTTATAACAGAAATTAAAGAAAAACAATTTTGATGGTTGAAAATGTAAATCAATCACCAGCATTCTGGGATCTCTTACTTCCAGCATGTTAAAAAATGATAAGTGTGGCTCAGCCAAAGAATTAATATGTGATGTGAAGGGGGGCCATGCGTCCATGTATGACGAGTTGGGGTTAACGTGTTGAAGATTGGAGGACAGTCACTTAAAACATAAGATAAAAATTTAATTTTTTGGAATTTTTCATGCTTTTATAAACTTTTCAAAACCATATTTTTTGGCAAATATCCTCCCCACATGAGTTTCCTTTCAATCTGCAATGTATTTTCTAGAACCTTAAAGTTAATCAGTGTCAGAGTTTAGAATAAAAAAAACCAATTCTTCAATCAACACCATCAATCACTAAATGCAATTGCTTTTTTCCAAACTCTGTCACATTTCCATTTGCTTTTAGCAACGATGGTACTATTTTTAGTAATTTTAAAGTCTGAGGAAACATTTCCAAGCATCGCTCTTGGTGATCACAGCGGTGAATGGGCGGAACATTTCATTGGCAGAGAAGTGCGGCCATCTAAAAGTGTGGCTAATTCCAGCTAAAATCTGTCACTGTGAATATTAAAGTGAATAATAGCCCAAACTCAGAAAAGCAGAAAATCGATGTTGACACATTGCTTTAATATTTTAAAAAGGAGATCTTCTTGGAATTTTTAGTTCTTAGTAACACCATCTTTGGACACCAAGTTGTGCCTGCTTTAATTAAGAACATTTATATACACAGATGACCATTTTCATTTAGGGTAAGGCTACAAAATACAACTCACTACTTTGAAGCACTTTTAGCTTATAGAAGCCACTCTTTCTATTTCCAATCTATAATTTATATATATCTATCATCTTTAGATGTAAAATTAAGGGACCGTCTGTATAAACTTTGACTGCATAGTCACAATATGCAACATATGTCAAGCAGGGGGACCCTAAGCATAAGCCCTCCCACATGTTATAAAAAATAAAGCTGCGTTAGCCATCACTAGCTCATATAGGCCAACGACAGCGAGTCCGAAGTGTAAAATGACAAAAATGTAAAAAGTTTTAGTCTAGAGCTGCAAAAAAAAAGAGAAAAAAAAAGTACTTTGGCAAAGCTACTGGCAACTACTTTGAGGGAAAACCCCGCCGTCAGACTGTAGTTCCTGGATCATGGAAGGCACAACGCTAACCAACAACACGTTAGGCTAAGCCTTCAGTACAACTGCCCTTACAGGTGGGAACGTACATTCTGCAAAGATGCACAAGGAGTCCGTCAGTGCATTTCAGGCGATAACTGCATGCGCATTCTTTGCGTACAGCCTGACTGTTGGAGCTCAGGAAATTAGAGTGTTGTTTTTGTGGACGTCCTCTGACGGTCACACCCATGTGTGCAACAATTGCACATGGTCAGCAAGGGTCAGTATGCACATCTTACTAATAACCAGAGTGCAGCATAAGTGCGACGTAGATCAGCATCACTTGTGCGCCATAAGTGCGAGCAGCTTACATTATTCTCACACATACTGCATGATGCACCAAACACATGTACAACAATGGTACGTTCCATTTTCAGGTGGCCGAATGAACTTTAAGGGAATGAAACACACCTGCACTCCTCTTGAGATGCAGCCACTCCTTTCTATGACCCTTCACATGCCATGACCACCTAAAAACCCGCAGCATCTGTACAGGCGCATGTGACTGAGACTTTACATTTTTCTGTTTTTTTATTCCTTTACTGAGCCTTAGAATGCTAAAAAACATGCCCATAGTTGTGCTTGTTTTGTGTGTGATTTTTTTAATCCTTCTTCATCCCAAGTTCATTTTTTTTGCCCATGGCATTGAGAAGTAATTGCAAGTTTTCAACTTGTTTACCAAACACAGTGGGACTTGCTTTGGTAGTAATACAAAAAAAAAAAAAAAAAAACTCTGTTTCACTGGTAAAAATAGTGGAATTTTTCCTTATGAGACAGTTTTTTATAAAAAAGTCTTTTTTTTTATCAGTAATGTAATTGCAACATCCAAAGAAATCCATCAGGCAGAATACATCAGCGATCTCCGACCTTCAGACATGGATTCACAGACAAAAAGCATGTAATTCAAGAAGTTTTCATAAACAGTAGAATAAGAAACTCTTTCTGTAAAAAAAATGTTGGAGGATAATTCTGGAAAGTACATTACCAGGTACACTTCTAAGAGGACACCACTATCGTCTAGCAGCATCCCTACAAACATGCTGCTTTGATCGAGAATAAGAGAATGACTGGCAGTCGCTGTGGTGTTACAAGAATCTCTGTAATGCACAGCTGTACACAGTTGTTCTTTTTTCTGGGTTTCTGTATGAAAAGCTTTCAGTTTTATGAATCAAGATAAACTAAACATGTTTCTAAGACACCTTTTTTAATCCTTTACCTCCTTTTAGGATTTCACTACAACTCAGATCAGGTACATTTCTCTTCATCATAACTTTTAACAGCCTTTCTGCTAAACATTTGTGGTGTTCTTAATTGTAAAACAATTGATCAAATTGAATATAATTTAACGTTTCACTTGTCAAAAACACCCCAGAAGACATGTTTTTACAAAATTTTTGGTAATATTGCTTTGAATGGGGCCGCTCAGTTTGATTCCACTAATTGGAAGCATTTAAGTTTCTCTGGCCACGCAGCAGAACGAGTTCAAATCCACTTCAGATCAATTTTCTGGGAACATTCATTCTTTTATGTAATCACAGAATGAGCGAGTCTCTGGGTAAAAGAAAAAAAAAGAAGCAAAAAGGAAAGAAAAATCCACGGAATAAAGAAATAAAAAACAGATTCTTTTAAGGAAGATCAAAGAAAGATCCAGCAGGAGCTCCGTCTTTACACCTTCCATTAAAAATCTGCGCAGACTGAAAGGGTCATATCAAACAACATTTATCACGAGGGTAATACAAGAGTAGAGAGCAATTTCTCTAAATTACTGTCATTATTAAAGCTTTGTAAGACCACAGGGAAGACAAAGGTCGCATCAGGTTTTTTTCCTCATGTTTTTCCAGGTGTAGTTGTGAGAAATTCCTTTTATCGCTGCGTGCTTTTGTCGTGCAGATCCCAAGAAGAAGGAAAAAAAATATTTCTGGATTGAATCGACCTATGTTTGTGACGAAGATGCCGAATAACAAACCCCTATCAGGCATATTGAATCTCGGCAGGGGCGGAGCTAGGGGGGAAAGGGGGGGCAGCTTCCCCCCAGTTTTTGAGTCAATATTATGGTATCAATAAGGAGAAAAATCAACTCAAGATTCTTCAGATTTCAAATGTTGCAAGAATAACAAAATCAATCCTTTTTGGATGAAATCTTTCAAGAATTTCTACACATTCTTTTTTTTTTTTTGCTACTGCTATACATTGCAATAGTAATAGCCCCTCATTAAAAAACAACTGATGTTTTAATATTAATAATAATAACATTATAGGTCCTATATTATGCAAAATAAAAATTTTGAGATTTTAAGTGCATCATCATGTCCATTCTTCACAAAAAGAAACCCCAAAGTGGTATTTTGATTTGTTTCCGCATCTATGAATGTTCCACTAAAAACCTGCTCTCTGAGCATCAGCCCCTCCCAATCCACGAAAACAAGTGGGTTCTCACATTGTGACATCACAAAGTGAAGGACAGCCGGTGCACTGCCGCCCCCCAGGTTAACGCACCCACACCCACTTTCTCCGTGGAGCTAGCGGTGATCGGCTAAATGCTTTCCATTTATATACACATCCATCTTTGTAAAAGTTTGGATGTTTTTTGTTTTCATGGGCGAAATGCAGACCCGCTGCCAAGGTGGCGGCACCCGCGAGTAGAGAAAGGCGGTGCCTCGTACATCGAGTCGTCTTACTTCGGGGTAAAGGAACTACGTTTAAAATATAATATATCACCATATATATGGATATAGTTTGCTCTAAAAGGCTTAAAAATAGAATGAGATAGGCCCTTCAATAAAACTGTCTGAAAAACGTATTTTTGATCATTTCATTTGTAGCAACCTTCCACTCTGCTGGTGTGATCTGCCCCCCATATATGATGTTGTAGCTCCGCCTCTGACTCCCGGCGCTCTCACCTGCAGTGTCTGTGGACCCCGGCCACCGTTTCAATGATGGAACATTCGCCTTCGTTCAGGCAGAAGGCCAGGTCCTTATCCTCCACACACGGCTTGAAGACCTCCGAGCGGACACTTGGAAGTGTAGGGGCCAATGCTGCAGACAAAAAAAGAGACGACTTTAGTACAGAATAGATTTTTTTTTTGCAAATCAAAAGCCTTTCTCATTCTTCAAATGTATTTGATGTGTGACTGCACAACGCTTGCAGCAGTTTCTCCTCCATAATAACTCATATTTTGCAGTGAAATGACCGATCTCCTTAGATTAGAGGAGAGAAATTTGTTCATTTCTGATTTATGAAACTCAACGAGCTAAAGGCTGAATATCTGGGGAAAGCTTGACTTAATGGGGAATGTTCAAAGTTAGCTCGATAGTCTCAGGGATTCATGAAAAGACGAAAGCAAAGCTTGTGCATTTCTGATTGATTCCGTGCTTGTCGTGTTTTTTTTCTTTCTTTTCCCCTGCAGTGTGATTGCTTCGCAAAGCCGCACAGGAAACGCCACAGAAAGAAGAGACAGAACGCAGAGTGATGTGCCTGCTGATGTGGCTTTAATTCTCCTCTTGGAGTCTGACCCTGAGCTGCTCCCCACATAAAAAGAGCAGGGCTGCCATGAACAGGCACTGCAATGCAGGGTTCTCCACCCAGTGAAATATGCACAGCTGTCAGCCCAGTTATCACAGCAACATAAATATTGTGTGCCCCGTGTGTGACTGCACACTAATGAGTGCAAATCAAAATGGCCTGTTTGCAAGTCCGAGAAAATCTGAGTGAAATTACTCAGGAGTGTTCCCTCCAAAAGCTCTTACTCCAGCATAAAGTATTAAAAAGCAGATTGACAACTGGATTACGAAGGATTCCTTTTCATCTGGTTATCCTGTACATTCAGGCTCACCTGTGAAGAAGACATTTGTTCTGGTGCCACTTTGATAGAAAACCCTGACATGTGTCACCGTCAGCATTTTTCTAGGCTTGTGCCAAATCAGGATCAGATTGTGAGTTAGAAACTGTTATGGTTAGGGGTTTTCTTTTATTTGGTTTTGTGTTGTTGTGTTTTGTACTTATGTTTTGTCTGCTTTGTGCTTCTGCAGGGTGGCCTGGGGCAGGAGGCGTGGCTTTCTAGACTGGTGTTTCTGCACACCTGGAACCAATCTACACTGTCCTTTAAAAGCCTCTCCCTGGCTCTTCCAACCTGCCAGGTTATTTCCCTTTCCATGTGGCCTCGCCCTTGTTCCTGTGAACGCTGTCTGTGGCCTAGCCTCCTGCCTTCACCCCCAGTCTGTCTCCTTTGGTTCTTGTTCCTGTGGTGAAGCTAATAAACATCACTTATCTGACACATTCAGTCTGACTCTGCTCTGGGATCCGTCTACACGCCGTGACAGAATAACCTGGCCACAATGGATCCCGCGGAGCTAGACAAAGTGAAGCAAGCCATCACATCCCAAGGGGCTCTCGTGGGACAACATGACCGAGTTCTTCAGGAGATCATGTCTTCTCTTCAACATCTCTCCACCGGAGTAAACCGGCTCGGCGGTCGTCTGGACGAGGTCTCCTCCCAACTCACATCTCTAAAGTCTTCAGACCATGCTCCATCCGGGGACCTCAACCCAGCTCCGAGTCCAGCTCCTCCTCCGGTTCCTGCCTCACAGCTCCGTGAGCCCTTCATCCCCACTCCGAGCAGGTTTTCAGGAGAACCAGGACTTTGCAAACCGTTTCTCCACCAGTGCAGGCTTGTGTTTGAGCAGCAGCCCTTCTCTTATTCGTCCGATAGAGCAAGAGTGGCTTTCATAATGAGTTTGCTTTCAGGGAAGGCGTCCGCCTGGGCTGTAGCGCTGTCTGGCGGAAACTCCCCGCTCTGTGAATCCCTGCCGCTGTTCACCGCAGAAATGCTGCGCGTTTTTGATCATCCCCTGGAGGGGAAAGAGACGAGTAACCGCCTGCTCGCCCTACGCCAAGGTTCTGGTCCAGTGTCGGCTTACTCCATTGACTTCCGGATTCTGGCTGCAGAGTGTGGGTGGGACGAGAAAGCGCTCACAGGAATCTTCTACCGCGGCCTCAGGGAGGACATTAAAGATGAACTGGCGGCTCGCGACGAAACGTCAAGTCTGGAGGAGTTGATTTCCCTCTCCACCAGACTGGACAACCGACTTCGGGAGAGACGCAGGGAAAGAGCAGGAGGAACGCCGTACTCAAGCCGCTTCTCTCCGCCTGAGGTACGTCACCAGCCCGTGAGTCCCCCGGCTGCGGCTCAGAGGGCGGCCACGCCCACTTCAGCACCAATCCAGCTGATCAGCAGTGAGGAGCCCATGCAGCTCGGCAGGACTCGGCTCTCGGCTGAGGAACGTCAACGCCGTTTCCACCAGGGGCTCTGCATCTACTGTGGCCTGTCCGGCCATCTCCGGCGCAGCTGTCCCGCGCGGCCAAAAGACCAGGCTCATCAGGTTCAGGAGGGGCACTGGTGAGCCGAACTCCTGTTGACCCCTCCTCCCGGCGCCTCCTCCTTGAAGGTACTGTTTCTTTTGATTCAACCACAGTAGAGATCCATGCTTTAATGGACTCGGGTGCGGATGACAACTTCATTGACTCTCGGTTTGTTTCTCAGTCCAAGATCCCTACAGAACCACTCCCTAGGCCTAGGAGAGTTTATGCTTTGGACGGTAGACTGTTGGCCTGTGTTACTCATCGTACTCTCCCTGTGTCTCTGCTGGTTTCTGGAAATCACAGAGAACTGATCTGTTTTAATGTGGTTCCCTCTACGTCAGCTCAGCTCGTGTTAGGTCTACCTTGGTTGAAATTGCATAACCCACACATAGACTGGTCATCACAATCTATTGTAAACTGGAGCCTGTTTTGCCATTCTCATTGCTTGCATGCTGCTGTGCCGCCTGTTGCCTGTTCGCACACGCCCCCTACGCCTGTAGACCTTTCTTTAGTTCCACCAGAATATCATGACCTCAAAGATGTTTTTTCAAAAGACCACGCTAAGTCTCTGCCACCCCATAGACCATATGACTGTGAGATTGAGCTGATTTCTGGAGCTCCACTTCCCTCTAGCAAGTTGTATAACCTCTCTAAACCTGAAAGGGAAGCCATGGAGACTTATATCACAGAGAGCCTGGCAGCTGGTCTCATTCGCCCCTCTTCCTCTCCAGTAGCGGCTGGGTTTTTCTTTGTTGATAAAAAGGACAAAACCCTCCGCCCTTGCATCGATTACAGAGGTTTAAACGCTATCACTGTTAAGAACAAGTACCCTCTTCCACTCATGGACTCTGCCTTCAGCTCTCTCCAGACCGCCACAGTTTTCACTAAACTAGACCTCCGAAGTGCCTATCACTTGGTGAGGATAAAGGAGGGAGATGAGTGGAAGACGGCATTCAACACCCCCCTCGGACATTTTGAATACACTGTGATGGCCTTTGGACTTACCAATGCTCCTGCGGTATTTCAGTGTCTCATTAACGATGTGCTGCGCGACATGTTGAATAGATTTGTGTTTGTTTATTTAGATGACATTTTGATTTTTTCACAGACTCCTGCAGAGCACGTTCAACATGTCAGACATGTCCTTCAGCGGTTGTTAACCAATAGGCTCTATGTCAAGGGGGAGAAATGTGTTTTTCATGTTTCCACTATCAGTTTTCTTGGTTTTGTTATTGAAAGGGGGGGGCAACTCAAGCCAGACCCTGCTAAGATTAAAGCAGTGGCGGACTGGCCTAGACCCACTAACAGAAAGCAACTCCAGAGGTTCTTGGGGTTTGCTAATTTTTACCGTAGGTTTATCCGGAATTATAGTTCAGTGGCCTCCCCCCTCACCAGACTCACCTCTGTAAAAGAACAGTTCTCCTGGTCCAAGGAAGCCGATTTGGCTTTTCAAAGGCTGAAACATCTTTTTTGTTCTGCACCTGTGTTGTCTCACCCTGATCCTACGGCTCAATTTGTGGTAGAAGTGGATGCATCAGAGTCTGGAGTTGGCGCTGTACTTTCCCAGCGGTCGTCCTCTGATCAGAAGATGCACCCCTGCGCGTTCTACTCTCGGCAGCTCTCACCAGCAGAAAGAAATTACGACGTGGGAAACCGGGAGCTGTTGGCGGTGGTGCTGGCCTTGACCGAATGGCGTCATTGGTTGGAGGGTGCATCTCAACCGTTCCTGGTATGGACTGACCATAAAAACCTGTCGTACCTCCGTTCTGCCCGCAGACTAAACCCACGCCAGGCTCGTTGGTCCCTTTTCCTGGGACGCTTCAATTTCACACTCACCTACCGTCCCGGATCTCGTAATGTGAAACCAGACGCTCTATCCAGACAGTTCGACAACCCGGCTTCAGACCCGGCATCTCAGGATACAATACTACCCCAGTCCTGTGTGATCGGTGCCGCAGTCTGGGAGGTGGAGCATGCTGTCCAGAGAGCCCAGGTGAACTGCCCTTCTCCCCCTGAGTGTCCCCCTGGACTTCTGTTTGTTCCTCCATCGACTCGTTCGTCAGTGTTGCAGTGGGGTCACTGCTCTAAGGTAGCCTGCCATCCTGGTATTCACCGCACCCTAACTTTACTGCGGCAACGCTTCTGGTGGCCTTCCATGGCCTCAGACACCCGGGAGTTCGTCCAGGCCTGCACTATATGTGCTCGTGGAAAGGCCTCCCACCGTGCACCTGCGGGACTCCTGCGACCGCTTCCTGTACCGCACCGGCCCTGGTCCCATATTTCACTGGATTTCGTTACAGGCCTTCCACCCTCTGAAGGTAACACTACCATTTTGACCATTGCTGATCGATTCTCAAAGTCTGTCCACTTCGTGCCTCTCTCCAAGCTTCCTTCCGCCTTAGAGACTGCCCACCTCCTCGTCCAACACGTGTTCAGGTTACACGGACTCCCCCAGGACATCGTGTCGGACCGTGGCCCCCAGTTCACTTCTAGGGTGTGGAACGCCTTCTGCCGAGCTATTGGAGCCACAGCGAGTCTTTCCTCGGGTTACCATCCCCAGACCAATGGACAAACGGAGCGTGCTAACCAGGACCTGGAGGCGGTTCTACGCTGTGTGACTGCCAGTCACCCTGCATCCTGGTCCACTTTCCTGCCCTGGGTCGAATACTCCCACAACACCTTGGTTTCTTCTGCGACGGGTGTATCTCCCTTCATGGCTTCTGCTGGCTATCAGCCTCCCCTGTTCCCCTCTCAGGAGAGTGCGGTGGCTGTCCCATCTGTCCAGGACCACCTCAGGAGGGCCCGTCGGGTTTGGCGTGAGGTTCGGGCGGCCCTCTCCCGGACTGCTTCGCGGAACCGTGCACTGGCGGACCGCCATAGGGTTCCTGCTCCGGACTACGTACGGGGGCAAAAGGTCTGGCTGTCGACCCGGGACATCCCGCTGCAGTGTGAGTCTCGGAAACTCTCTCCTCGCTTCATTGGCCCCTTTGTGATTGACCGTGTCATCAATCCCTCTGTCGTCCGCCTGAAATTGCCTCCCTCCCTGAACATTCATCCGTCCTTTCATGTGTCTCTCCTGAAGCCTGTGTCCTCCAGCTCTCTTAGCCCTCCGACCGAGCCCCCTCCTCCCGCCCGGGTCGTGGATGGCGGTCCGGCTTTTGCTGTCCGTCGCCTTTTGGGGGTCCGGCGGCGGGGTCGTGGCCTGCAGTTTTTGGTGGACTGGGTGGGTTATGGTCCTGAGGAGCGTTCTTGGGTGCCCCGCTCTTTCATCCTGGACCCTGCCCTCATTTCTGACTTTTATGCTAGCCGTTCGGCTGGGTCTGGTTGCCCGCCGGGGGGCGTGCCTTGAGGGGGGGGCCCTGTTATGGTTAGGGGTTTTCTTTTATTTGGTTTTGTGTTGTTGTGTTTTGTACTTATGTTTTGTCTGCTTTATGCTTCTGCAGGGTGGCCTGGGGCAGGAGGCGTGGCTTTCTAGACTGGTGTTTCTGCACACCTGGAACCAATCTACACTGTCCTTTAAAAGCCTCTCCCTGGCTCTTCCAACCTGCCAGGTTATTTCCCTTTCCATGTGGCCTCGCCCTTGTTCCTGTGAACGCTGTCTGTGGCCTAGCCTCCTGCCTTCACCCCCAGTCTGTCTCCTTTGGTTCTTGTTCCTGTGGTGAAGCTAATAAACATCACTTATCTGACACATTCAGTCTGACTCTGCTCTGGGATCCGTCTACACGCCGTGACAAGAAACCTTAATCTGAAATGGTAAAAAAAAGCACACATTGTAAACTTTAAGGAGATATTAGAGTAAAAAGCATGTCAATTTGAATACATATTGTGAACTTAAAAAAATACACCTAAAACTGTTAGAAAATTAAAAAAAAAAGGTTTTTTGTAACAGGTACTGTTTTGTATTTATGTTTTTTGTGTATTTTTTCGCTCTTCTTCTTCTTCTTCACTTTCCGTATTCAATTTACAATTTCTATTCAGATGTTGGTTTTCGGTGTTGAGCCTAATTTCACGTGGATGTCAGACCAGGATGTGGTTGTAAGAGGTTATGGTGACATCGTTTCCACTCCAGCATCTGTGTCATCACTCCTCTGATCTAGTAAGGTAGTAAAACCCTCGCAAAGCATTGTCTGACTTTTAAAGTCCCACCCTGAACATTTTTTGATCTTTTTTAAAATATTTCCCAGTTGCCTTTTAATAATGCAGCTTTTAACCAAAACCAAAAAAACCTGTATCGTTTTTGCAGAGCGGCAAGAGTTCATTAGGAAATAGCTTCTTACTTGCTGGCACAGAGCAAGTCTTCCTCTCCTTCCCATCATCCATCTGTCTTCACTCCTTCCCATAACTTCCAGTCCCCCACGCCCCCATAACTAACATTACTGTTGTAACAAAAAAGGCGAACTCAGGCCAACTCAGACGAGGTAAAAAATGTACATGGGTCTAGCGTTCTACAAGTCGATGCATTAGAATGAAGCAAAGCAGCTTGGTGTAGTCGTCATAGCTACAGGCTTTTTCCAACAAATTTTGAATAAAAAACCCTCAGAAATGCACTTTTAAGGCTTAAGTTTCCTATTCTATATCCTCCATCATGAGGTAAAATGCCATATCAAAAACATATAAAACACCAGAAACACAATTTATATTGAAGTGGGATTTTCAGTCAAAGGGTCTTCAAGGGGTAGTTTGGCCTCTCTGGGTGGGTGGAGACCTCCTGCCCCAAGTGGAGAAGTTTAGATATATTGGAGTCTTGTTCACGAGTGAGGGAAGATCGGAGCGCGAGATCGACAGGCGGATTGGTGCGGCGTCCGCCATTATGCGGTAGCTTTACCGGTCCATTATAGCGAAGAGAGAGCTAAAAGAGAGCCAAAAGCAAAGCTCTCAATTCACTGGTCGATCTTCGGTCCAATACTCACCTATGGTCATGAGCTCTGGGTCATGACTGAAAGAACAAGGTCCTGAATACAAGCGGCTGAAATGAGCTTTCTCTGTAGGGTGGCTGGGTGCTCCCTTAGAGACAGGGGAGAAGCTTGGTCACCCGCGGAGGGCTCGGAGTAGACCCGCTGCTCCTCCAAATCAACAGGAGCCAGTTGAGGTGGCTGTGGCATCTGCTTCAGATACCTTTTGTACGCCTCCCTGGTGTTCTGGGCAAGTCTCACTGGCTAAAAGCCGCAGGAAAGACCTAGGACACACTGGAGAGACTAAGTCTCTCGTCTGGCCTAGGAACGTCTCAGTCCCCCCAGAGGAGCTGGGGGAAGTGGTCAGGGAGAGGGGAGGCTGGGCATCTTTGCTTTGACTGGTGCCTCCATGACCCGGTCCCGGATAAGCAGAAGAAGATGGATGGATGGATGGATGGATGGATGGGTCTTCTTTTGCAAAGACTAATTTCTATGCCTAAAAACTTTTCAAATATGTTTGCTTGTTGCAGTTAGCAGTTGGTCAAAACAGCTGCTTCAAAATGTAGCGAATGTATTTCAGATGCGTGAACAAGACACATTTCTTGTCATAAATCAAGTGTAAGCAAGTGTAGACAGATGTGGTGTTCAACTAAAAAGAAAAAAAAAACTTCTCTTGAAAAAGTTATGAATCTTTATTCCCTTTTTTTAGGCTTTGACAACCAAAAAAAAAGTCCTAAGTTAAGGTGTCCAACCTGAAGAGGAAGTCAGGGAAGATGGGAAGAATCTGTTCCCCGCCTCAGTGTCCAGGTCTTTTTGTTTATGGTTATTGATCATTGGATCTTTGGATCTCAACATAAGACCCAAAAGATGAAGGGAGATCAGCGAAAACACCTGCAGGAATCTCCCTGTCAGGGAAGATACTGTTTGGCCAGCGCCATAGCAGCTTATCTCAACGCATTGGACACGTACAGGTTTTATCTGTTGCGCAGATTTTATTTACCGGCCACTTGTGTGTGGTGAGTCTGAAAGTAGGTTTTCACTCACTCAACGGAAAATATGTTGTATTATTAATTCTGCAAATTCCCAGAGTGGGGTGTTCGGAAGGTTATCTATTCCAAGATGTGACTTTAATAATAGAAAGTAGAACACAGTGTCCGCTGTGGTGTGCACGTCCCCTGCAATTATTGTCATTGCCTTTACAGTCCTTCATATCTCCAATTCAGAAAGCAGCAGCGTTAGAGTGCGTTACACAACAGCTGATGTTGGAGATAACTGCCATTGGGTTCAGTAGAATCAGCTACGTCATCATAATGGACCAAAACTTTGCACTTTTTTGAGGATAGTGAGGTAAATACTCCAAATCAAGCCCCTGAAAACAAGGTCAAGCGGAAAATTTCCTCAGCAGTACAATCATGGGAAGTTTTATCAGAGCTAAAACATGGTGGAAATGATTGGACAGAAGCATTTTAGCTGTTGCTGACATGAAACAATGGTAAAGTCATGTTGCGACTAAAAAAGCAGAAATTGAAGTCTGTGACAATGGGCACCCGTGAATTTAGCTCCCATTTTCTGGAGTCAGGCTTGGCTTTCTTAGAAAACACCACTTAAAATGTACAACAGAATCCTTTTAAGCCTTCATGTTAGAACACAAAACCTACATACAGTAGTACGACAATAACGGCAATACCAATCCAAGTTTAGGTGAAATGTATCATTAACAAGGACATTTTTGGAAAAGTATTGTACAAAACAATATTTAAGAAAAACAGTTTACTTTGAAGGGCAAAACATAGATTTTTCGGTTGTTGACTGTATATGAAAACTGGACTAAATAAAGCTTCTATTGAGAACAAACAGCTATGACTAAGTCATTCTATTTGTTAGAATTACCATTCTTGCTCTACTATCTTTTTTAATATGTTCTTGCTAACCCTTTTTTTAAATTGTCGTTATTTGTCTTTATTGCAAGTTATTCAAGTTTTAAACTGGCCAATTAGAAGCCTCAATGAAAGTATGTGGCGCCCACCCAATTGTCATTCTGGAGTTGTAGTCATGATTTAAAGTAGTTCTGTTTGTTAAAAAATTTCTTTTGTTAAAATCTTTTACTAGAAGTTTTTTGCATGGAGCTCCAAACTAGCCTGGTTTGTTTCTTATTGCGTGTCAAAAATGGGTTTGCTGGTTGCATTTTGTTACCGTATTTAAGTTTATGTTTCAATGATGTGATAATAGTTAAATAATAGTTAAATAAACTTGTTTTTAACCCCTTCTCACATGACTCTAAATTAAGAGGAATAATGCACGTGTCACATGACTGAGTAAAATGATGGTTAAATCCATTGTTGAAACTGAAGCAAAAACAGTTGTTTAAAATAATTGTGTGTTTTGTTGTTCAAGCACCAAATTTGGCATGGATCTATCATATCTCTCTCATGTACCCTCATATCTCCTTGAGTTTCAGTTAAAACGTCTTTGAGTCATGTTACTTGGTTACCCCTCCATTAAAAGTCTGTCATTCTTTAAAACCAGGCTTCCCTCCTTCATACTGAATTGAAAAGACCTCCAAACAAACAAACAGTCTGGACTGACTGACTCTCAAAAGTCTGCAGAAACTTGTTCATATGTTTACAGATTACTTCCACTGTCTTGTACTGTTGCTTCATCAAATCTCATCCCTATATGTTTGTCCTTGAGCAATACGGGCTGTCAATTTGTTATGGGTTTGCATTTCATCACTATGACAGCTGGGAAATGGTGGGGGGAAAAAAGAGAGGAGAAGTTCCCCGGCATAACAAGCACAACTCTGCCACTTTTTGAATGAGTGGCTGTCAAGTGGGATCCATCTAAGAATGTAGCATTTATTTAAACATTCCCTGTCAGGAATTTTGCAGGTGATGCAGCTGTTTTTTTTTTTTTACATATAACAGAACAGAGGAGTGGGAAGTTTGACCTTTCTTGTTGACGGATGCTAATCAGATCAGTTTATAACCTTAAGCAATCAAAACCATTTTTTAGGAACATATATTATTTAACCAGGAATAAACTCATTTTGCCTTCAAATTATATAATTGTATTGGAAGCCAGGGTTGGATATAGGGAAAGGGGAAAGCGGGGGTCAATGCCCCTATAAATGCCGTACTTGCCCCCCGAAATTTGATGGCTAAAAATTAAGTCGGCTAAAAAAATAACAAAATATCTCATTAATAATTGCTCATTCCAAGCCCGTTAAAACACAAACTGTACAAGACGTGTCTGATAGATCAAAGAGAAAGATAAATATATGGATGAACTGATATGATGATGGCATGTTTTTTAAGGGGCTTGGGCCACACCCACACTTGACCCCTCTGACATTGTACCTGCAACCCATAATAAAGCGGAGAAATGATCTGTCTCTTGCTTTAAGGTTCTATTAGGAAGTGGTGTCCCAAATAATAATTCATTACAAACATACAATATGCTTTAAAATCAATTTATAAAGGGTTTTATTGTGTCGTTTTTTCAAAATAAAACACTGCAACCTTGACGCAAGCTGGGCATCTGTTAGGTAGAGAAAAAAAAATAAGAATGTGCTAACAAATGGTAGCTGCAGTGGGAGCATGATTCATTCTGGGCTCTTTGAAATCATTTTCACGTTTACCCCCCTCCTCCTACATCCACCCCGTTGCACAAAGGCAAGCCAGATTGCTGATTCCCCGCTAACTTTCAAGGAATCTGCCGGCTGGGGATCACAGAGTCAGATGATGCTTAAAAGATGAGAGTTGTCTAGAAGGAATACCAAGACTCAAGCTTTCAATCAATATCTTTAAGTTTCACACCTTATTTCTCTTTGTCCTCAATTTCACCTTCCTTTTTTTTAGAGCATTTATCATAAGAGGATTTGTTTGTATCGCAGGCAACTTCAACCAAGTGAAAATCCCATGAGCTGAAATGAACTAAAAGTCCTTTATTCAAATAAGGTTAAATGTGTTCTGACATTCAAGGGAAGGAGAGTTATGATAAGGAATAATAATAATAAAAAATCCTTCTTTCCCTGAATAAACAGCCAGGAACTCAAAGATCTATGTTTTTGCCCTGCAAGTGCAAAAAAGAGCTGATGAAAGTGCAGAGAAAGTGGGACAGTTTCTGCAGCCAGATTTAAAGCAGCGCAGCGGGTATCAAAGGTTTAGCACCGACTCTTGATCCATTTCCGGATGACACAACTGAAACCGAGATCTAAAACCTCCTTTTTTTTCTCTAACACATTGGCCAAAAAAAGGCAGATTTATACGTTATTGTCCTTTCAGAAACATATTTGACAAGGAACAAAGCATGCAAGCGGAAAAATGATCCCGTCTCCAGCAGTTAGATGGCAACAATATGCATTTTATACATTGTTATGCATCTCTCTTCTGTGGTCTGTGATTTTCTTAAATGGCCTAAACTGAGGCAGTGTAATTAGTAATTGTGCTGGTGTTATTGTTAGTGAAATCTAACACTTATGTTGTTCGGTCTTGCATTTCCTTTGAGCTTTAGACCCATCATTTCGGGCACATGTTAATGATGAAGTGGCTGAAAGCTGTGATTGTGAAATCTGGAAATATGCTTTAATAATATTGCTAAAGAAATGGTGTCATGGTGGGCCCGGAAATGTAAAATGGGATGGGGATGCAATAAGAAACAGGCTACTTTTTCCCGTAGACAAAGCATTTTACAACACAGACAGCACAACAGGCGATTCAGTTTACAGCAGAGGCATTTTCCTTCCATGGCTTCTTTCTAATGTGCTTATTAGTGTTCTTGTGCTGAGCCTTATCTCTCAGGAGACTGTGGTTTGGAGAGAACCGTCTGTGTTTACTGCAGCGCACTTCAAAGAGTGCCTCTCTATGTATAGAGAAAGTCCTAAGAGAGCTTCCTGATTGGTTACCCATCATGCACCACTGCTTTTTGGACAGAATCAGAGACATACAAAATGCAACGAGTATGGACTGCACATAGACCCTTTCCCTGGTTAGGAAGTGACAAGAACTCTTTGAGTGTTTTACTTTATTGCTGGGATATAACTCATTTTTCAGGCTTTGGTGGAAAAATAATGCTCAAATACAAAAAAACATTCTGTTGGGTCTCAATTCAAAGTGTCTGGGAGGTTCAAATCTTTAGAAATGTAAACGTTTTTAACAATAAAGTGCCTCTAAAAATGTATAGAAACTATTTCTTTTTAGCTAAAGCTTAATTAAAGCTTCACTTCATTCTTTCAAAGGCAGCTCAAAGTCTGAGAAAACACATTTATTAAGGAACTTATAACTGCATTATTTGATTCTTTATTCTGCACAATGCAAAGGCTGCAATGCGTCATAAAAATGTAATTCATTTTAGTAGTTGACATAAAACAAGTTTAAAAAGTCATAAACATAACAAAGGATCTGCTTTTCAAAAAGGTGCCATCCCTTCTGACAGGTCTTTAAATAAAAGGCTGTCAGTCTGGCGCAGCCACCATGAGACGCAGACTTTGGTTGATTACTTCTCACAACAATTCTTTGATTCAGTTAAGACACCTGTCAAACAGGTACATCACTGTTCTTAACTGAAGCCAATGCAAATTTTTGTTACATAAATATTCAAAGTTAGTTTTTTTCTGCTAAAAGAATGACATTAAAGACCCACTCCAATGAAAATGGTGTTTTAGGTGTTTTTAACTTGCATCTTTACTCATGATGGAGGATGAGAGTTAAAGTTGCATTTCTTTTTTTTTTTTTTGTTCAAGTCGTTGTGACTCGGGAGCAGATGAAAAAAAAAAGAAGCTATTATTCACCATTTTTAATGTTAGACTGGTGGTGTGAGGGGCTGTAAACTAGCAGGAGAGGGTGTAAACAAAGGGATGATGGGAAGTTAGGCCACCCCCCCCCTCCCCCACGCCCGCTGACAGTTCCATCCACAACTCAACCTACAACTATGCCTTAGAAAAACAAAAAGTTTATGTTTTTATTTAGCCTAAAGACTCATAAATGTAAAAAGTCATAAATTAAATCATGATTAAAAGACCACTGGGAATCCTTTTGGAATAGCTAAAAACCTAATTGGAGTGGAACTTTAAGTCATGAACATTCGGTGATTATGTCTCTTATTTCATGATGTGACCCTCTGCAGGCGTTAGAGCTTTAGCAGCAGAGGAAAGGGCTTATTCTAGTTAATAAATGAGTTGTCACACTTCAGAAATGTCTCTGATGCAGCACCATCTTTACAGCCGCTAAAGCCATACAGGATGACATGAGAGCTGGAGCCAATCCCAGCTGTTATCACACAAAGATGGAGCAGGTTTTCACTCCATTAAAGGCCTAGAAAGTCAGCGGGAGCAAAAAAATAACTGGATTAACAAAGTTTTTCTTTCTTTTTTCTTTGCTCACAGGAATCGAGTCTATTTTCTTTTACCAGCTGCCAACTGATCAGATAAAGCCTCTCCATCTGTGCAAATGTATACGTTAAGGTGACTTTTCCTGTGTCAAATATGCAAATAGGTCCATTCCAGTCACACTATAGTGACAAAATGCAAAGGATTCATGCAGACATGACACCTAAATACTCAGTCGCCACTAGATTAATGGAAAGCAGGCTATGTCTGAAAAGAGCTTAAGTAGTGTGAACAACAAGCATAATGATTAAAGAAATTATAATGCAGAACTGCGACAACAATGCATAAATTATCCAGAACGATAAAGCAGAGCATACCTACGGAAGGGTTCTACTTCCTTTAGCTTGGAGGATCTATTACTGGAGGAAATTGTCACAAAGTATAGCAAACCTATGGTTTCATGCGTGAGGCGGAACCTCCTATGGGTTGTTTTTGTCAGTGTTGTTTTCCTGGACGAGCAAATATCCCATAGAAAATGCATTCCTCTGGGTTTCTTGCACGCTCGCCGTGCTGCAAAGCTTTAGGAACCCCTCTGTCCCAGACGGAACAAATAGTAGTCGATCAGCGGAGTAGAAGGGTAAAAGTGGCTGTTGCTGGCAAGGTAGGGGGAAAGTGTGGCCATGACAGACCAGTGAGACCTGTCACTGTGAGGATTGTGTGCTTTAGTTTGGTTTAGGTGGTGTTTTTGGTCACATTTTGAGTTTTCCCCCGTCACAGTCCCCACAGGTTCATGTTGATCACCCACAGATGTTTTCATTTAAGTTAATTGCCCTCAGTCTATTTGATTGTTTTGTTTTTAGTTGGTCATTGTCAGGTCATCTTTTCTGTTTTGCCTTTTCTGTTTCGTTCCTCCATGTGGTTTGTCATGTTCTCGTTTATCTGTGACACTCACAGCTCCTGTGTTTCTCCTTCACCTTATCCAGTTTTGCATTCTTTCTTTACACAGAATGCTATTTCACAATAAGATGTTCATAAGTGGGGAGAACAGCTTTTCTTCAAGGTCAACTAAGATACCCTTGAGTCAAGTAATTATGTAGCATAATTAATGAAATGACTAAGACCTATTATACTTAGTTTCCATGGTGACAAGGCCAAAGCACAGGGTTAATAACATAGATCCAACAAAACCTTAAAACAGGGCTGCCTACATCTTGCTCTGTAGATCTTATACTCTGCTTGTTTTCAAGTAATCTTCTCCTTGATTGCTGCTGATTAGAGGAACTGTAATTGACTGAACATACTTAATCAAGAGTGGTGGATCTCCAGAACCAGGGTTGAGCATCCCAAATAGATAGTTCTGTAATAATGCACATTATCTTCCTCCCTGAGTTGAATTTTTACCACAGGAAAGATGGCCACTGGAAACACAACAAATCAGGCCCTCAAATTTGAAACCTCTCTTTCTCTGAGTGAAGAAACTACTCATAAAGTGTCCAGGACCACCACCACCCCCCACCCTCCTAGCCCACGCACAGCCAAGATTCTTCACTCTGAGTCCAAATTACTTGTACTGCGCTTTTGCAGGAGGCTCAGGTTGCTTGTTGTGTGATGTGCTGGAGCTGCAAGGTGTCTGCACTGTCAGACACAGCCTGCATGTACAATAGCTGAGGTTGTGTAAACATCAGGGGAGATAGGACTGCTATGTGGAGAGGATTCTGAAGAAACTTTGCTTAAAAAAAATAAAATCCATCAACTTGATCCACAAGCCATCTGCAAAATAACAAGCTTGCAGCACTGGAGCTATGCAAATCAAAGCCTTGCATTCATAAACGAATCCGTTTTTTTTTATGAGCCCCAGAAATCAAACCTTTGTCAGAGCCTCAGACACTTTATTGGATCTTTTCAATAATAATTTGCAACCTCCGTTGCAGATTTCTTTGTCTCTGTGGGCAAAATGCCCAAAAAAAAAAAAAAAAACGTGTTTCAGCATAGCAACTCCTCCACTTCTGGCCTGCAGAACCTCCTGTAGAAGCTTCTGAATGCAATCTGCCAAATGTTATTGACTTCTGTGTAAGACTACGATCAGTAATGATGTTTATAGACAGTCCAATATTATTAGATCCAATTTCTTGCGCACTAATTTATCTTCACAACCCACATGCTTTAATATGGAACCCGACAGTTAATTTATCCTGATTCATTGATTGTAATTCGTGGTGTAATTAACATAATGTGCCACCAAGAGGGACAAAATAATGTTACTGCTTATGATCTCATGAAATGAAACAAACATGCAATTTATGCTGTTGTTTCGATCGCCTATTATCTGGGTCTTTTAGTAATGCGCTGCCATCTTTCTTTATTTAGTGGCAGGATTGTACGTTTCTGAGTGCCCATGTTACTGGAAATGGCCCGTGTTACAGCACTATGGTGCTCACATCAGATTACCTAAAGTACCAGGATAGAGCCATTCGTGGACAAACAATAATTTACCCATGTAGCAATGCATAGAGCTATTACATATGGGACGAGTGGATCTTCCATTTATTAAATATGAAGAGGAGACACTTAAATATCATGATCTCCAAATAATAGAATTACTAGCACAGAGATCAACATAAACCATTGATGGATGGATGGATGAATGGATAGATGGATAGATGGATAGATAGATGGATAGACAGACAGACAGACAGAGACAGACAGACAGACAGACAGATAGGAAAATGTTTGGAGACATTCTTATTTGACTTTGGTTGAGGTTTTTTTAACCCTTTGATGCCTGAATTTATATCCAAGTATATATATAAAAACTATATAAAAAATTAAAAAAAAATCTTGTTTTGTTGTTTTTCTTTAAAGGTGATGCTAAATTAAAGACACACTCTGTATAAATTAGTGTTTTTGGTGTTTTTACCATGCTCTTGTGGCCTTTTTCTGATGATGGAGGACTTATATAAAGAAAATTAAGATTAAAATTGGATTTCTTTAATCAAATTGGTATGATTTAGGAGCCTATGAAAAAGGTCTCATGAAAAAAAAGCTTATTTGTTATGTAGAAAATACAACAGACACAAGCTCCACCCTATTCTGATGCATCCACTTGTGGACAACTATATTCATGTACAACTGTATTGCTGAATACCTCCAATATTGTTCACCATTTTTTGTTACACCAGTAATGTTCGAGTGGGGGTGTGAGGGGCTGTATTCTATCTGGAGAGCGTGTAAATCAGGGGTGGCGAACACGCGGCTCTTGAGCCGCATGCGGCACTCGGCCAATAAGCACGCAGCTCTTTGTTCTCATCGTATTGTGCCGACCCGGGGATTAGCCCCCCTTCAGCCACTGAGACTCATCGTAAGTGGGGAATCTTGGGAGTAAAACCATGAGTGAGGGGGCTATGAGCAGAATTCAGGTCCATGCTGTTTGGGTATTTGTTTGTGTTTAAATAAATGTGATTAACAACTGGAAGGGTGGGGCACAGACAGCTCGGCAACACAGTCAGTGAATAAGCAGCTCATTGCTTGTTTCCCCGCTACAGTAATGAACAAGCCGAGTCATTACTATGTTTTCATATTTCATTAATTATCAGCTTATCATGCTAAAAATCAATCATTAAATAATAAAAAAAATATGATTTTTTTTAACCGAAGGTAAAAATTAATTTTTGCTACACACATCTGAAATGCAATGTATCTATTGTGTTTATTGTGAATATGAATTATTCAGATATTTGTTAGTGTTATGGTCATTGAAAGAGGAATGTTGAGATACAAAGAATTACCAGTTAAATACTATAAGATAAGTGGTGAAATATTCAGTTTTTAACATCATAAATCTGACTTCAGAGGAGTCAGTGGCTCACCAGCATCAACCTCACTGCACAGTGAGTAGTTGTGTGTGTCAAGAAAGGCAGAGAAAAGAGTGAGAGAGAGGTAGTGTGTGTGTGTGTGTGTGTGTGTATGAGATGAGAGAGAGATGCCTGTGTGTGTGGAAAGGGTATCTGACCTCCAGGGTTAACTGTGTTAACTCTGGCTAAGCTGCATTTGATGTGTGTATTGAGGGTGGACACTTTCCTTGAAATAAACACAAGTACAAATTGCGTGTTTGTGTGTGCACGTCTTGGAAGGTCAGTGTGTGGTGTGGCTCTTTGACTCTCACAGTGAAAAAATTCGGCTCTTGGTCAAACTTGTTCGCCACCCCTGGTGTAAATGGAGAGCAATGGGGAGGGGAAGGGGGGCGGGATTGCTTTGTGCCAATGGTCCCGCCTACAACTCAGAGGTGAACTCTGCATAATATATGACCTAAAACATGAAACAGTTTTTTTTTTTATTTTGGCTAGACACGGCATAATTGTAATCAAAAGACCAGAACTTTGAAAATTGATCGAAAGATGATCGTGTGGATCTTTAGGAAAAAGCTGACTTTTCTGGATTTAATGGTTTGTTTTGAATTGACGACATACAGCAGTATGGGGTTTTACTACTGACCCTTCTGAAGAAATGAAAGCATCTATCCTGTGTGCTTCTGAGGGATTCTAAGTGTGTGCGTAGTGTGCATCAATCCAAATATTTACTTCCGCAAAGCATCTTGTATTCCTCCAAAACAATTTATTAGAACTGTCAACAAACACTCATCAGTCCTTGCGTATCTGGCGTGCATGTTAATGTGGGGATAACTGTTACCACGCCGCTGATAGCAGACTCAGTCCTGTGCTGGCAGGGCCCGGCTCCATCTGGTTGAATTTAAAAAGATAGCATAAAATATTAATCCTGAGGGGTTCTCGCGGATTGTGCTGTGCCGGCAAACTGGCAGATAGATTGAGAAGTGCAGTTAGATGAATCCTTGATTGTGTCATTATTTGCTTACTTAAACCTCCAAACTGACAAGATGAAGCTAGAAAAAGCATAGCATGTGACATTTAGCAAAAGGTTTTATGAGGAGAAGCTACTTTGGAAGGCACACCGTCCGAAATGTAATTTATTGGTGTTTTATTTCTTATCTCAAAGGTGTGTGGTTGATCATTCGATCAACCATCCAATCAAGATGATCTCTGACCAGCTTTTGATCTACTTAAAAGCATTCCCAGTGGGGTTTTAATTATGGCTATGCCGTTTTTAGACAAAATGTAAAAAGAAAAAAGAAAAAAGTGTGCTTTCTAGGACATAGTTTCTGCAGAGTAACAGTCGTTTATTAGAATTTCACACAGTTCCTTCCCTGTTCCTCAACCTCCTTGCAGGAGCTCAGGGATGCAGAGGAAATGCAACATCAAGATGCATCCAAATCTCGGCGTGGAATAGGAATAGGAGGGGAGGAGCCGAGTAATACGTGGACCAGAGTGGCTTCCTGTCAGTGCAGTTGATTAAAATTCCTGAGACTGAGAATGCAGGGTGTGATGTACGACTAGCAGGTGGTGTGGGTTTAATATGCATGAGCAGACAGCTACTGCATCTGCAGATTGGCAGTCACTGAGCTCTCCTGTCCACTCTCCTGGCAGCTCTTTGGGTATGTGTAGCCACTGAGGGCATGCATGAGCATAGCAGGGAGGGGGGTTGGTCTAAGCACCCTATGACAGTCTGTCTGTTCTTGTCCTGAATTGGAGCCAACTGGGTTTTTCCACGACCGATGTCCATCTTGAGAAAAACGGTCTTGTTTTTCCTCCCTGCGTCTTGCGAGAAATACCCATTTTCAAAGCCCGTGCTCCTGGGATAGTTACTGTGGCTCTTGATCTGCTCATAGTAGCCAAATGCAAGGGAGAAGAAGGCATTATTTTTCTGTTGTGTATTTATTTATTGATTTCATACACAGAGCAGGAAACAGCTTAAGGGAGAGGGACAGCAGGAGGCAATAAAAAATTGACCCAAGATGCGAGGCGCAGGAACTCACTGGAAAGTGAAATGAGATTAACCTCTGCATAATCCAAACTGGTGATCCTCTTGATATGGAAAAAAGCCAAGTGACATTTCAAGATTTAGGGGAGAAATGGAAGTGTGCTGAACACCAAAACCAGAACCTAAAATCCTTTTACAGCGTGACTATTTTTGACTCCCATAAGGAGGAAAAACAAATTCTTCAACTTTTAAGGAAGTTCGTGGCACATTTCAAGGAGTTTAATGTCTTTTTGCAAGTTGTTACATGTTCTCTCAAGTGAAAGAATTGAGTGACATAAAAGAGGCCAGAAATCGTCCAGTAAGTTGGGATATTTAAAATCACACGTTTTATAACTCCTTAGGAATTCACCAAAACCTGAATATTCTTTTTTTTTATACCAACTGTGTGCGGGTTGTGAGCTTTGGTTTGGTTTTGTTAAATTTTGAGGTTTTGGTTAATGTTCTGTTTTGAATTGTCCCTCAGTCACACCAGCTTCAGGTTCATCATGATCCACAGCTGTCTTCATTTCTGTTAATTATCTTCAGTCTATTTAAGCGTCAGGTTTTCACTTGTACCTTATCAGGTAATCTGCTCTACTTGGTAGTCACCGCCATGGTTTTTTGTCATGTTTCAGTATAAGGAATACAATGTTTTTAATTTCTGCCACTATGCCTCAACGTCTGAATAGGAGCGTTTCTGGCTTCCGTGTGAAAAACTCGTGTCTCTACAAGCTACAAGCTTTTAAGTCTGTTTTAGGGATTTACAGACAAAATGCGCAACCATAGAATGTGTGTTGACATTTAAACCAGGTTGACCAGTCTGGAACTTGAATTTGATAGTGACGTATGGGTAGCGTCCTTTTCAATACACTGAAGTGCCAACTTCTTTTTGAAAATTGATGATGTACGAGAAATTAATAATTGCGATTTGTGATCGGAAGGACTTGAATAACACCAAGTCTTTCATACATCTGAATATAGCTGTGAAAGAAAAAACCTGGAGCAAAATTTGCACCACTTTGACATTTCACACAAAGTCTCTACCAACATGGTGTCAGTTAGAGAGTGAACACAAAATGCTAAAAATGTATCAAAGAACTAATGTTTAGTGCATTCTTGATCACTTGTTGTGTGTGCAGCATCAGCCATTGTGTCTACTTTTATGGGAAGTTTCGACTAAACGTATCAAACCAACCACATGAGGTATTGATATAAAGTTTGCTTTTGCTTCCAAATGCTGCTGTCATCCTGTTAAACATCAAACATTTTTACTTGACAAATGTATAGAATTGGCTTCTCTTTTCTTAAATAGCTATACATTTATAAATCATCATCTATAAATGGTTCATAATGGTCAAAGAAGCTGTGTGCCATAATGAAACAAAAACTTCTCTAGGTTTAGAGTAGAAGTTGAATTATCTCTTCTGAATTTGTTGGATAACTTGTTTGAGTGGGTTATCATAGAATAAGCAAGGGAACTTTTCTATATGTCTTGTGTATGTTCTGTTATAACAAGACACATTAAATGGCTGTTTTCCTCTAGATTGGGAATACACATTCTTTGTTAGAATACAAGGGACCTGGACCAGTTTCTGTGGAAAATTTTGGAGTTTGCATCAAACAAACACTGCAGGGACCAGGGGTTTTTTTTTTTTGTTTTTTTTTACTCTACCGCTTTGAAAATGTGACCCAAAAACATATGATTTTGTCGCTAAACTATTCATAAAGTGTTCCAGTAATCTGGCAAACTCAGAATGTGTGATCTCTTGCAGCATTTCTATCAGAACGATGTGTATCTGCTTATTTTTGAGGGATCTTTTAACTAGCACTACTCATATAATATACCTGTCAGCCCCAAATGGTTGAGCCGTATAGAAAAAACACTATAAAAGTTAGTGCCATTCAATACATTCTGTTTTCAGCAAAAGCATAATTCCTGAAATTAATTAGCCTCTAGGCTCAGTGTTGGTCCAATACATATTTTAACGAGTCTTTTATTTATGCAACTGCTTGAAATGCTTTATTTCATTTATTAAATAAACTACAAATTACTTTTTTCCTGATGCAAGACACTTCAAAAGAAACATATGTATAAACCTGCAAAAGGTTATGGATTTACTTCCATTATATAACTTTCTTCTGTATGATGATTTAGTCAACATTAAGGACACCTGCGATGATATTTGGAAACAAATCTGTAAGCACAGTGAAAATAATTGGATTACATTAGTGATAAATGGCTTGGAAGAGCAACATTTAATCCCAATTAAGAATCCCTCTGACGGTGTGTCTGATGGACAATTTGAAAGCCTCCTGTGCTCTCTAACCCTCAAACAAGCCGTCACCCTGCGGCCTGTTTCTGAATGAACACACGCAGAAACCCGTGAAACCTTTCCCGCTAACAAACACCTGCTGCTTTTGTGGGACAGTGGGAACAGGTTATGACTTCTCCAATCACAGCGAAGCAGGCAGAGCATAAGCAGAAGGTAGCAAGGCAAGACTTCAGAAAGGTATGAACACATGAATCAAAATACAGCAACACGTTGTCAGAGATGTTAGCTTCCATATCATCAGCACAAACCTTTTATGAAACCTTTGAATTCATGGTGCTGGATGAGCTCTGGGAGTGCTGGCCCTGATGTGAGATTAGCCATATTCTGTTTAGCCCCCACGGCCTTCGAAGAGTGTCTGCCATTGAATTCAAGCCAAATCCCGACTTGTTTAACACCTCACCACCTGCTAGCTTTGTTTGCATGAGTTCACAGATGAGAAAAAGAGAAGCAATGTGGGTGATCATGGTTTTATTATATCATGTTTTTTGGAGAATAAATCGCAAGGCATCTGGGTAGCTCAGTTGGTTAAGTGCATGACTTGGCACTTGGGGAATCAGGGTTTGATTTCAAGGGGGTGCAATGAGCTTCAACCAGTGTGGGTTCTTGGGCAAGACCCTTCTTGCTTCTGCCTGACTATGTAGCCAGTCTTGGTCTCGCTGTGCCGGTCCCAGGCCAGATATAATACAGGGTTGTGTCACTGACCTGTGCAGATCAGTGGAAGCTGATTTGATATGATATGGGGACCCCTGAAGGGATGTGTTGAAAAAGTAGGATTTTTTAAAATATAAGTCGCTTTAAAAAACAGAGATATTTTATATATATATATATATATATATATATATATATATATATATATATATATATATATATATATATATATATATATATATATATATATATATGACTTATTTAGGATTTTTTTAAACAACAATAGGATCATACATTTCTTATTTTGACACTCATAACTGTTTGTCCTTTAACTGTTGTTTCCTGCTAACAACTGCTATATATAGGAGCCCTATAAGGCACCGGCTTCCTCCCACCGTCCAAAAACATGCTTCATAGGTTAATTGGTCACTCCAAATTGCCCCTAGGTGTGAGCGTGAACGTGAATGGGTGTGTGATTGTTGCCCTGCGACAGACTGGCAAACTGTCCAGGGTGTCCCCTGCCTTCGCCCATAAGTGGCCAGGATAGGCTCCGGCAGCCCCGTGACCCCCAAAGGGATAAAACGGCAGAAGAAGATGATGAATGAATATAGGGCACCGTAGGTGTGTATGTCAGTATTTGTTACTGACAGCAACGCATAAGAAGCAGCGCCGGTCAAAACAAACATTTTTATTTCCTTTCTCTGACTGATGCGGAACAGCAAGTCATCAAACTTGCTGTTCGGAAGTATTGCTGAAAGCGCCGTCATTCAGATTCAGCTCCTGTAGTAGCTGGTAAAGATCGCAGTTAAAAAATAAAAAAAGCCAGAATGAAATCATTAACCCAGACACGGTGATGCGATCCTTTGTGTTTTCCGGGGTAAATAAACAATATATACAGTCAATGCTTCAATGTAGTGATGAAGGTAAAAACGTGGGAGATACCACACTTTTAAGACTCGAGACAATAACTATTACCTCTTGCATAAAATATTTAATTCCAATTACCAATACCGACTACTAGTAATTTCTTATCGGTGACTTTACTTTGATGCATAATATTTGTAATCCTAAAAAGAAATACCATTAAAAACTGGCCTGGCAAGACATTTAATGTGCAAGGTTTAAAATATAAAACCGTTCTGTGTTATTGCCGAGGAAAACATGCACAACTCATGGCCCCTCTGGTCATGTGGCTGATGGAGCAGTTCAGTATGCAGTGGGCTGAGAGGGTGTTTCAGAACAAAATATAAGTAACTCACCTAATAACCAAAAATATCTAGAAATGTTACATGCACTTTCCTTTTCTGATTCATCAATTGATACTTAATAGATTCTTAATAGATAAAAGAGTAGTCGAAACCAAAATTGGTGTAGAACGGGTATCGATACTTCGACATCTTTGTATCGATATTCCCATCCCTACTTAATAGTAGCTCCTCCAATGGGAACATTTAGTTTTTTAACCCATTTTTAGACTCAAGAATGAAATTTGAGACGTTTCAAACAGTGGACGTGAATTTGATGTGTGAATCACGACAGGCTTGGCAAATTTGTTCAGAAGCATTGCACTTTTCTCCCAAGAGTGCAACTTGTACATGTACAGAGAGTGAGCCAAGTGACCGGAGCAACGTGTGTTTTTTCTTTCTTCATTATGATTAATTTTTTGGCACCTAAGACAAATACTCCGGTGCGACTTATATATGTTTTTTTTTCTCTTTATTTTTCATTTTTTGGATCCTATGACTAATACTCCAGTGCAACTTACATATGAGACTGACCAGAGTGACTTATATATGTTTTTTTCTTCTTTATCGTCCTTTTTTTTTTTTGGCTCCTGTGACTTATACTCTAGTGCGACTTAGACTCTGGAAGATATGTTTTTTGTGTCCCGGTGTTCTTAGAAGCAGCTCAGATGCACAAAGGAAACACACTGATAACTATGTAGCCCGTTAATTGAAAGACTAAGTGGGGATTTGATCTTAATGCAAGTCTACCAGCATGAGTGTGCAAAGTGATTAATGGTGATGATTCACAGGCCACTCGGGACTTCCTAAGATGCAATACTCTCACAAAATATTATTCTCCATCCTTTTCCACTGCCTCCATAGGAACCCGATGGACAGAAATGCTGAAGGATCGCTGTGTTTTCCGAAGCCAGTCCTCTCCGGTGCATAATACTCCTGAACAGACATATTAATCAACCAATTTTCCCTTAGAGCCATTTGAGGATAAATGCAAACGGTCCCTTCAATCCTCCACACAACAATATTGGCTGTGCTTGATGTGTCACACTCACTAAAAGCCACAGGCAAATATATTTTAACTACTGGATGTCTGTCTTGAAATTACTTCGGAAGGCTCTCTCGTGAGAAAACAAAGGTAGACAATTCAAGCTTCATGGATTATCTGTGAAATGTGGTTACTTTTCTGCGTATTTTGTTTGTGTCTGAATTCGTCACGTCAAGAGCAGAACGTCGTATTTTTTTTGTTTTGTTTGCTGTTGTTTTTAAACCTCAGAGCAGAAATCCCAAGCTGAGGCAGAAGATAAAGTGCTTTGAACAGCAGACAGAGTTTGAGAGGACAGTGGCTGGGGATGAATCAACGTGGGTAATGGCAGCAAATTGCAGCGCCAATTGTCCCTGACGTTCACAGTCACCTTAAACTAGAACCGCGTGACGGCCAAATAAATCATCAGAGAAAAGTTAAAAAAAGAAAAACACCTTACACCCATACATGGAATATGATATGATTGAATTGCACATTTTTTTTCAAACGTGCAAATACTGTGAATCTCAAAGAAGATGGATGTCAATCGGGTTTGTGAGGACAAAGAAAGAGAATGAAAAACAATTGATGTTCATGTAGAAAATCAATATGGAACGATTGATGCATGAATTTGATTTAATAAAGATTTAATTAAATTTAAGCAGTTTGTCAAAATTTAAAGTAAAGACTGCTGAAATGGCGTATACTTATGTAGCGCTTTTCTACCTACAAGGCCCAAAGCGCTTTACAGTCACACACACATTCACACACTGGTGGCGGCTCCGCTGCCGAACACTGGCGCCAACCTCCCACCAGAAGCAAGGTGGGGTTCAGTGTCTTGCCCAAGGACACTTCGACTCATGGGCGTGCAAGGCGGGAATCAAACGTGCAATCTTACGATCATGGGTCGACTGCCCTACCGCTGCACTTCGGCCGCCCCACAACTAGAAAGTTTATTGAGAGCCTGCAGAGTTTGGCTTCAGACTTGATTTCAAAGTCTGCTTTATTTTGTTTTAGAAAGTCCAGCTTAATTGGAAAAGGTGTGAACAATCGAACTTTGGGGAAACAAACACTGATCTACCATGGAGTGTAAACTACTGATTGCAAAAAGCAATTGATGCCGGTTAATGCCAAGTGAACTATTGGTTTGTATTGGGGCAATTTGAAGCCAGTTCTTTAGAGTGATTGGGATGTCATTTGGTGGAACAAACAAGCTTAACTAGCAGCTTCTTAGGTGTAAATCCAAAGACTGACCAAAGGCTCTTTGTCCAAGTGGTAAAATGTGAAACATTCTCTTTGAATAACCCAAAAAATCTGTCAATGGAGTAACAGAAAAAAGGTCCTAACAAGAAATCTCATTTTAGGAGAAAAAAACTCTAGTCATTAAAATGGGTTTTCTTAACATTAGATTATTCAAAGAACTTTCTTGATGAAATTATTTTTCTTGCAAGACATAATTTTTTCTCTCTCAAAACCAGGGTCTTTTTATTTTCTTAAGATTCGGATTTTGCTGTGGAAAACATAAATTAATATGTGTTACAAATATAACTACCCCCCCCCCCCCGTTTATTAATATTAAGGGTAGCTACAAAAAGATAAAAAAATATATATAAATGTTGTTTGTTTTGATCATAGGTGTAGAGTAAATGGTAGTTGTCTCTGTTTTGTAACAACCCCTCTGATTGATTCTTATTAAACTTAGTAAACCCAACTCCAATTACTCATATGTGCTTCAAATGACAAGATGTTTGGTTTTAAACTGCTTACTTAAAAAGAATGACAAACACTAAAATATAATCTAAAAAAGAAAAAGAAAATCCAACATTTAAGCATGAAAATCAATGTTTTTTTTTTGTCAAAACTGCTTCCTGTCAGTGCCACCTTTGGTCAGTTTAAACCAGTAATTTGAAGACAGTTATCTTCACCAAAAAATTGGTTTTAGATTTAAAATGAAGAAAATATAAATGTATCACAATTAAATTATATTAAATCTTAATTTTAAACTGAATTGTGTTCTTCTAAATCAAAACTGAATAAATTCAGGAGTGTGGCAGTGATACCCAGCTATCAATCACCAACAATAAAAACAAATTTGTCTATATAACAGTGAAATAATGTGTTTATTTTACAGTTTTTTAACTTGTGAAAGTTACGTAGCAAATTAATAAAAAGAAGTATGAAATATAACACATTAGAAAGCTGCAGCTTGCTGCTTTAGTAATCATTTGAGCCAATAAATCATAGTAAAGCTATCATTGTTTCAGAAAACTAAACCCCAACAGCTGAGATCATTAATTCCCATCATATCGTGTCAGCTGACGTCTATTTGATATTTTCTTTTTGATAAATTGACCTGTTATAACAGACATGTATACCACCAGGATTCTGTAAGGGAGAAGCAGAGCAGAAAATGTGAATAAACATTCATCTTTAGGTACATTACAGACGAAGAAAAACAGACGTCGGGTGAGATTTGAGCCTGTACTTTACTATAAAAGAACTATTTGATGATTAGATCAAAGGTAATTGTTGGTATGAGAGGCTGTATACGCTCTGGACTTTTCAACTGGCCATCAAGCGTGGTAAACAAACACGGACTTTCGATTCAAAAGAAAAATAGTCTTTATTCTGCTCAATCTTCTGAATTAAACCATAGATTGTAGATGCTGACGATCATGCAGAGGCAAAACCTTCATCTTTCATTTTATCTAGCCATAGCACAATGCAATTGGCCACTTCAAACATCCAGTCTAGTTAAATATATTTCTAGTGTCCTTCCACACCAAATGCAGGTCCTTTCATTAAAAAAGGGACTGTTCAGAGATAAACTTCTGGTAGAGATCCTGTCAAAGCTGATCCTGATTTTAGTTATTGGTAGGTGTAGCTGTTATCAGTTGATAGATGTGTGCTGTGATGTCTGAATTAGTCCGGTGCTCATTGTTGTCAGATAGTTTTATTTTAAGGAAAAATTGATGGTCTTTGTTAGAATCTCGGTACAAGCCATGTTTCCCACCTGACTGTATCAATCTCTGAATGTCAGATTTTCACGGCAAACTACCTTCAAATAGTATTTCATTAATCCTATAGACCTATGATCATTTGTATGATTTTTGATATGTAGATTTCTGAGACCTCTATCTCATTAGAGTTCCTTAAAGTCCCATTGTGGTGAACTTGGTCCATGTTTTCTGCCATGTAGTGCATCATCCTTCCACTAGGGGCAGTAGACAAGCTTTTTACTGCTTATTTTACTTTTTTTTTTAAATTTACTTTCATTTATCCCACAATGGGGAAATTGTTCTCTGCATTTGACCCATCCCCTGGGGGGAGCAGTGAGCTGCAGACTGGCTGCGCTCGGGGGCGACAGCTGGCTAAGGAGAGCGGGGATCAATCCGCCAACCCTTCGGTTGTTAGATGACCTGCTCTACTGCCTGAGCTAAACAGCCGCCCAATTGCTTCCCAATTGCCCCAAAATTGCTGCTTCCATTAAAATCTCAATTACATTTTTTAGGTAGAAAAGTTTACTTTAATTGTATCTTAACCTAACAATGTTGTGAGTTAACATTTACCAATTCACCCAACATAGCGTAATCGATGCTATCTCTATTAAAACGTTGATGTCACAAATTTTCTTGTTGATTTCAAAGGGTTTAACAAAACATCTAAAATTTCCCAAAAACTAACTGTGATCTAGTGCGATTTAGAGGGCTGAAACAAGCCCTGCTTATGCAGCACAGACGCGAGTCTGCACAATATGCACAACACATTGTCGTAAGCCCAAAATGATGTGCATGCGTTTTCTTGACGTGGTTGCTGTCACTCTATAAGAGACAAACCACCAACCCATGCTGCCAACTGTGACAGTGACCTATAGCCTAACGTAAGTGAGACATAGGCTCTTGCAGGGTTTCTAACAAAGCCACTGACACCAATCACCACCAAGCATGTGAAGAGAGCAACTGCACACATGGATAACACACTGGTCAACTGACTGGCCTGACAACATGGGAGTGCTATGAGACAGAGGGCAAGAGAGAGTGTTCTGCTTGGGAGCTTCAGGCTTTTCAGTTTGTATACAATGCCAGCGTCTGTCAAGCATTGGCAGCCTACATTTGGAAAGTTGTGTACAAGAGAGGCAGCATGAAATTGCTGGCCACAGGAACGTCGGCCAAACAGTTGACAGAGTTCTGCATACTGCAGGTAGGATTACTGAAGCGTGGAAAAAGGCTGGCTATGAGTAAGCTTATTTGGGTTAAGCTACAAGATGAAGAGAGGCGGTCTCTTCATTCAAGATGCAAGTCAGAGCATTTCACTTGCTGATATGTGATGACAGCAGTCGGGCTGTTCCGAGCCAAATACCCTCAAAGTTAACCAATTAAGTGGATGCTGAGGCAAAATTATTTTACAGGTGGTACTAATAGAAGCACGCATGCTTAAACAGCATAAGGATAATCTGTATATTTTCTCCAAAACCAATAAAAACATAAAAAATTTTTCTTACAATTATAGTTCCAATCGTCTACAATAATAACATAAATCAATATGATGGCTTTTAACATAAGAAATAACAGACAATCTTATCTTTTTTGGAATTAAAACAAAGTAAAACACTGTAGTTACGGTAGTTTATGTGACAAAAAATACTTATTTTTAGCAAATCCATGGTAATAACACTTCTCTGAGTTTTGTGACTGACATGAGTAAAAAACTTGACAGAAAGGTAAATTATGAAAAAACTCTTGAATTTTCAGGCTAAAGCATTTTTGGAAAACGATTTAATAGGAACCAGATCACTATACAAAGTAACCACTAGGGGGTGGTTCGTTAATCCAACTGGTGCCCAACTATTACATAAAAATAAATTGGCCTGGTATTGAAATCTTTCAAGTGGTGAAAAGATTTATAATCAGGATAATCGCATTAAGAGTGGAATATTTGTCCATAAAGATAATTTGATAAATTCTGTATGAAGGTTGGTGTACAATTAAAATTCAGTTGCTTTACCAATGTATCTGCTACATCACTTTATTTATGGTTTGAAAGAGGGGTCAGAGAAGAAATACATATACACATTAAAAACCCATTTCTCAACAGAGGAGTGGGCATCTGACACTATACTCTCCTGTTTACCATTCTTCACATTTATGAAAGAAGGATCTGCGGTTATGAATGTGGGTGATCCACCATGTGGATATTTGAGGCCAGAGCCACTCAAACTGATGAAACCTCTTGAATGAGTGGTGAAACCACATCAAGACAAGGTCATCTGCATAAAAAAGAATCTTTGTCTTTTTTTTCAATTTTTGAGAATACAACTGTTCACAAACTGATGTCTAGATTTTTTTTTATGTTGAGCTCTATAATGGCTGATAATAACTGTCAAAAAAGTCTGAAAAAATTGACACGTTGATTCCTACTATTGACTGTACATAGGAACTGGGGTGAATTGACTTCCTTTTATTGGAGCTATTTTCTGTGTATGGGTGATGTCACATTGACTCAGTCCAGATGTTATATGCAGTCAATGATTCCCACACATGTAACACTGCTCAGTTGGGTGAAACTCATCCTCATGTATCTAAATTAGATCCAACAAATATGTACTTTCTCCTACTGAGACTTAATCCCACATAGGAATGCTTATAACTCTAATGAGGGATCGTTTGCAGTGAACCTTCAACTGATATGCATTTACTTGATCATCAGCTGATTGGGAAATAAACAAAGCTAATGTACTTAACGTACACAGTTCAGTTTAAGAAATTACACAACAGACTAAGGGTGCCAGAACATGGCAGTGAATCAATGGAACGTCATTTACATCTTGCTTATGGCTGTTGTCATAACTCAACACATATCTGTCAGAGCAAGACACAGACTCTAAATCACAAAGAATACACCCTATAGTAAAGCTGCGCTTGGATTTCAGTGAAGCAGAACCACGTACACACATACGCACACAAACACACAGACTCACAGCAGCCTCTGCAGCCATCAATTCACAGCAGTGCAACCAGGTCCTTTCTCTCTCCCCCCCGTACTAGAATTAATTTCTCCCTAGAGCTGATAGGCTACGCTCTACTGCAGCCAATCCATATAATTAGGCCGTCAGCAATGTAAACCCTTGGCTTAGACTTCAAGTCCGTTTCAATATTAGGTGCAGACATGACAATGGCTTCATCAAATTTGCTTTTTTTTCCTGTGTAAATATGATAAATTGTTCCGCTTTTGTCCTTGTATGTAGCTCATCACTACACAAAACTGACTAATGGTTCAGCTGTTTGGTTCCGTTGTTGTTGCTAAGTAGGGAATAGTCCCTTTATCCTACACACTTTACCATCACTAGATTCAGTATATGGATGTGTCACTTAGGTTTTAATGGGTATTAAATATTAGCAGCTGCAGAGACCAAAGTGTCCGCCCTCTCGACTTCCTCCCTCCCCTTTCCTCTGCCCAGTTACGTAAGGATTTTTCCCTCACTGAGCCAATTATGTAGGGTTTTGACGGCTGATCTCACTCCGTATGGCAACAGCTCTGTTAATCGCCACCTCCAAGAGAAGTGCTGCATGACAGCCTGTGTGTCAAAATCACCATCAGAAATGCTGAGGCGTGTAAAGAGGACAGTGGGAGATGAATGGAATGTGTGTTTGAGGGACAGGAGGCAGGCAGTGATAAGAATTAGCCAGAGAAAACAAAGTCAATGAGGCATGAAGGAGGCGTACCGCTCCCGCGTTTGGTGGAGGGAGTCATGCCTGCTCATTCACTGCTACCACCGGAATGAAGGGCAAAATGTCTGAGACGGAATGTGGAAAAATACTCCAGCTGTAAGGTGGGGGGGCATGTTGAGAGTGTTCTTTTTTCTTCTTTATTTTGTGACTGAATACCTAGAAGTACAACCTTCCACTCCTCTTCCAGTGGGTTTGAGCAGACACAAGCAAGTGAAATGCATTTGCATTTACTCCAGTCAAATAGCATCTCCTTGGATTGAAATAGACCTTTGGGATGTGGTGTCAGGAGGGCATGTTGTACACAAAACAACTATATCAAGCTTCGGAGCTATTACAATTGTAATGACTTGCTTTGTGCATTGACTGATTACCATGGGCGAAGAGGGAAATAGCCTGCATCAGCTCGAATCCCCGTCTTACATGTTTACTTGAGAAATGTATGATAATAGCTGTGATCCTTTGCAGACAAAAGAGCCTCTGACACATCCATTTGCTGCTAAATACACAAAACATTTTCAAATTAAAAGAAAACACAATGTTTTGCAAAAGACCAACAATATGTCCCATATGCATCCAGTTAACAGATCATTTCTAGTTTATTGTGGCTGACATAATGGGTCGCTAGGCAGTTTGTGCACAAATGAGAATCTTAGATGGTGCACATTGGGAGTAAACATTTAATTTATATAAACATGAATGGAAAAGTCAATACTAGAGACAAGAACCTCCTATTCTCTGCGCTCTCTTCCAGGAGAACACTGAGGCATCTCTAGCCAAAAGATAATCACTCCAGAGTGGAGAACCTGCCATCAGGCCTCCCATCAGTTGGGCACGCTTACCTCCCTCATAAGAAAGGAGTCCAGGTCACATTCTTGCCAGACATCCAAACCCCCTCATATGGCTCCTATTGATGCAGAGAAGTGGTGGCTTTATTCCGAGTTCCTCGCCGATGACTGATCTTTTTTACCTTTTCACTTAGAGGGACTCCAGGAACTCCCACAAAGGAAACTCATTCCTGTCGCCTGTATCTGTGATCTTATCTGTGTGTTTCCAACCCACAGCTCATGGCCACAAGAGACACTAGAAAGAATGATTGACTAGTAAATTGCTTTCTCCATCTTTTCACCGTTGCACAAAGTCTGAGTTACGGCAAGACACATCATCAGTTGGTCAATCCTGATGTAAAAATTGGAAAGTAGCAAGCTAGAAACGCAATACCAACATGAGTGGAAAGAGAAGTGAAAACAACTTGACTGATTTTACAAAGTTGAAGTTGAGATTTGAAAATCAAGATATTGGCAGCTGAATGTGATGCAAGTTCAAGAACCCATGTTCAGCGTGTTCTTGAACGCTTTAAGCATACAGTGATCACACTGGACTGTCGCTACCCGATATTACCGCATGTATCCACAGCGAGTCCCTGATTGCTCAATGTTGGATATGTTTAATATTTTCTTATGTAGTTCCCAAAAATAGACTTAAAAACTTGCGTAGTAACGCACATAAGAGAGTTTTGAATGCGGAAGTCGGAAATGTACCTGTGTTTACAAAATCTTTTCATTGGAAGCAGTCGCTTGAACGTGTGTTTCCGAGCCCAATGTGGACGTAGCATGACAAACATAAAACTAATAGACCTCAAAAGAAAACAGGAAATAGCAGTGATTATCCTGCCATCCCACATAATGAATTTTGTAACAAAAATTGAGTAAAAGCCGGATATAAACCCAAACAAACCCAAGTGAAAACAAGATGGGAGGGGAAGAGCTGAGATTAGATCTGACTTGAGTGGATCGATGACAGCGAGATGGATTCACAGCAGTGGAATCGTTTTCTTGCCGCCCTGCCTTGGCCAACTATGAATACATGTTTTACTAAAACACAGCCAACCCTATCTCAAAAGATCAACTGCACTAGCAAGGGACGTATAATGCAACAAGAACAAATAAGGGTACAGCCTGCAGTCTCAACGTAGACCGAGGGTTACATGGTTACAGGGTTTCCCGTGAGATTGGTTAATGGTGGTGGAAATCAATACTCAATTGGTTTCCTGGCAACCTCAGCTTGAACTCAAGATTCCAACAAGACTTTAGAGTCTTAAACCATCAGCAAACAGCTACTTCCTTTCTAAAGAAATAGCTGTCTAAAGGTCTTTGTGTCAGAAACAAGAGCCACTTGAGTCTGAGTCTGTGTGTCGTAATCCAAACTGTTGCGTTGAGGCACAGAGTCAGGCTGTTACTATGTAGTATTATGTAGTCAGAAAAGTCCCACATCCAGATTGTCGTAAGTAAGCTAGATTCTTGAACTAAATAGATTTTTGAGCAGCTCTGGTTTTTCACTTTGTCTCTGGAAAAAGGATCCAACAGGTTCATTAAGGTCAGAATTACTTTTAACTTTTATTTTGTTGGCGTAGTGGTTAGCATCACAGCGAGAAGACCCTGGTTCAAATCCCAAATGGGACTTTGTTGTGTAGAGATTGCATGTTCTCCTTGTGCGTGCAGGTTACTCGGCTTCCTCCTACTGTCTAAAAACATTATTCATAGTTTATCATACTTTCCGCATACGGCATTCCGGACCATAAATGAATGGCCTGCTTTCAAACATATGTTATATATAAGGCCTACCAAACTATAAGGCGCATTAGGTAAGACAAAAAGTCGGAGATAAGTCAGCCAGTCAGACTTTATTAACTGTGTTCACAGTAATCTAGAACTTATTTGCTTTAACATGCTACAGATGAGCTGCATTAAAAGCGTTAACTGCATTAGCTGTACCTGTAAATCACAACCTTGTTTGCAACACGTTAAAAAAAAAAACAGATACCGCTATAATAAACATTACTGTGAATACGCTAACTCCCAACCTTCTTAATAACTCGTAAGAAAAAAAACACAATCCGACAACACCACACATTAGCCACGTTAGCAAATTTACCATAACATCCAGCCTTAGTTGCAACTCGTAAAAATACTTGCAATTTGGTCAAAGCAACGTGTACCTTTCAAAATTGCTTTGATATCAGTAAATACAAGCAGAATGAATCCATTTATAGGGGCTCTGGACTAGGAGGGTCACTACCCTTTAAAATTAAAAAAGCCTTTAATGTGAACCTTAAAGTGCAGAAAATATGGAAATCAAAGATTCTAAAGTGTCCCTAATTGTGATTGTGAAAGTGTATGTGTGTGCGTGGTGTGGCCTGGGTGCCCAACTGCAGTTGGGAAAGATTCCAGCAACCTATGACCCTCAAAAGGGATTTAGCTGGTTCTAAAGATGGATGGATTGTCCTGTTCATTCCTGAAATCTGTTCCTAAACTAGTCTAGTCCTTGTCAGAATTGAGACATGCAGTGGCCACGTCAGTAGACCTATATTTTTCCTCTTTATTTAGGTCTGTGATGACTTTTAAAACTGTTACGTATTATTTATTCTATTTCTACTCCATCTTTAAATGTCTTCATTTATTATATGACTTTGTAATGGAACCTTTTCGTTTCCTTTTAGAAACAAATAAACACAATCAAACTGAAGGAAGTTTATTTTTCTTTTTTTCTAATGAATTAAAAATTTTTTTTTTATTGTCTTCCATCTTAGAAGTTGTTCAAACATTCTGCGAATCACACTCAGCACAGCCGTTCTTATTCCACATGAGGGCTTACCAACAACACTGCGCTGCTCAGCGATGTGAATAATTTGAAAGCAAGGTAAGCAGAAAGTACACGACACAGTTTAGTCGCGGTGCACCGAGGGTTAGAGTCTGTCTGAATCACTAAGGCTTATGTCAGAAAGCCTCAGAGTCTGCTAACTCACACAACAACCATGCGTAAGGTCAGTGTCAGTGCCCTGCCAAGGGTTGACCTTTGATCAATTGGGGAAGTGCTATAAACTGCCCCCAGGTTGCTCCCGGTGCATCCAAGAGTGGGGTAAAAAAAAAAAAAAGGACAACAGAAGCTGCTAACTGTCTGTGCTAGACTTTCCCCTGCCTGGAGAAATGTGAACAAGCTCTGTAAACAAACAAGTGCTCTGAAGCAAAACGCGGCGTGACGCTGGCGCTAAAGCTTCAGCGGTGGCACAGATATCATACAAAGCCAAGCATTTTCCCGAAACAACCTGTGGAAATACTGAAATGCAGCTGATTTTCACCACAGTAACATCATTTTCTTTTCATGTCTTATAGAAGGGGAAGAAACATAGCTCTTGATGCCTGTGAGCTGCAATCGAGGTAGAATGCACAGCACCATGATAACAGCGGCTTTGGTGATGGTTTGCAGTAAAACTATTTGTTTTATCTCCTGGAACCAAACAGAAGCTTATTGAACTGTGTGGTCAAAAAACACGGGAACCAACAAAGGACCTCCTGGTTGGAAACAGGACGGAATTGGTTTGAATCCTGTTTATTTGGCATCAAACACACAGGCTGAATTCTTCTCCCACTCGCATAGCTAAAAAAATATTTACCAACATCAATTATTTTATGTACAAATGCAGTGTTTACGCTGGGCTGTTTTATATGTAGTCTTATGGGATTTATGGGTTTCTTTCATGTTTGTTTTAGTACAAACAGCTGGAAACACATGCACCTCAGACTCTAATAAACATGGGAATATTTGTCAAAACCCACATAACACTGTGTACTGACTTATTTCAATGGGAATACATGTCAACAATGGTTATCGGAAATAAGTCATCAGCTAAACAGATTTATATTTATAATCCAAATAGTAAAGGTTTGGTTTGGCAGGTTGTAAATACTACAATCTTCTATTGCAGGCTTGGAAAAGTGGGTTTGAGCGATCACTTCAAATCAAAAGTCTACGTAAACATGTGCGTATGCACGTTTCAGGCTTGTGTAATCGATACTCTTACGTTCACGCGTCTTTATGCAAGTTTTTAAGTCCCTCAGCGGGCTCTACGAAAAAAATCTCAGTCACCAGTTGAACTTTGACTGGAGCTTAAAGCAAGAGTTTTGCACCACTTTGACATTTTTTCTAAAAGTAGGTTAATGTAGTAATGTCAGGAAGTGACAGATCTGTATCAACACCATGTGTTCAAATACAATGCCTTCTTGAACACATGCCCAGCGTATAGGTAGCATAAGGCTTCAAAACCCTCGTTTTCACTCATTTTCACTCACTTTCACTCATTTTTTTCCGCTTGGCTTTTGGTACTTTGTAGATACAAAGCATTTAAGGTTTTTTGAGAGATAATTGGGGCGAGAAAGTGGAACACAGCCACTTTCTTGAGCCTTTTTTTTTTTTGTCGTACTGACTCTTAGTCAATCAACAGGTTTCAACTGTAGCTCCGCCCAAAATAACTGGTCCGTTCCATTTTTCTATGGACCTACAGCCATCAGGGGGTCCAAAAATGGTATGGTTTGGCTTGGCTTAAGGGGTCCATTTTATAATAAAAAGGCTCAAAATCCCGTACTGGACTGCTCAGAGGAAACAAGGCTAAAACGTTTCCTTGTGCTATAGCTGTTCACCACCTCCAGCTGAACAGCGGTCAAGTCTCCAATCAGAAAATCTGTCTTGATTTCTAGAAAATATCTGTGCTTTTCTGGAAGGAAGTCAGCATTTTCTGCTATGGATTATTTTTAAAACCTAGAAGAAAAGGAGAGAAAAAAAAAACAAAAAGCCCATAAGAATGTACGTGATATTACATTTCCAACTTGAATGGAGATCGAGGAGGAGGGAAAAAAAAGGAGCCATGTTGATGTGCGAGTGAGGCGTGGAGAGCAAGGACGAGAAAATAGATGGAGGAAAAAGAATATGAAGGAAAAAAGAAAGTGAGAGGGAGAGACAGTCACAGTCGGTTTGCCTCATCTATGGCCGTATCATCTGGCTTGCAGGGGGAAAATTACAGTACCAGTCCCCCAAGGGCCAGAGTGACTTCCTTAAACACTTGAATAAAGTAGAAGAGTGTGATTGCCCAGACAGTGGTGCTGTCAGCATGTTAATTAGACACTGTGCTTTATCAGAGCTGGCCACTCACGAAGAGATCACACATATATCGCAAATAGTTCACCATCATCTGGCATAGGGAGCAAGCTTACAGCATATGATTTAGAACTACTGTTGTTAGCTCAAATAATGTGCTGCATATGGAAAAGGAAGCCCAATTTAACCTTTAAAAAATAATAGTAAAAAAACTGACTACAATCTGGATATTTGAAATGCATCCATATTTTTGCACTTTCCTTCTATTCCTCGTTATCCAGTAAATGCCCTGTGAACATGAACTTTTTTTTTTGGAGCTTAAGTGTGCTTCTCAAATCTGCTTATCAGCATATTTTTCCTTATTATCATTGCTCTAATTTAAAAGTGCAGTTCTGAAGAGTAAAGCAAGTGCCTGATACTTCTTTTTCCCCCCGCAGGTCAGCTGTGCCTCAATTTTTGTTTTTTATCTGATTAAATAAGAGGCAGCATAAAACATAGAAAATTCTGAAAAATGTTTTTTTTTTAAGGTCCTTGTAGCATTTTTGTCACGATGGAGAACATTCGTTAAGAAAATTAAGCATTAAATTGCATTTCTGGGAATTGATGTATTTAAATCGCTTTGAATCAGGAGCAGACATAAAAATGCTGCTTGAAAAAGTTTGTAGCTGTGACGTAGGTGCTATCAGCTCCATTCAAATGCATCCACTTGCAGACAAATGGATCCATAGATCTTTGTTTTTCTTGTCCAAGCTGGCATTTGGCTCAAAACAGTATGGCTAGATAGATTATTGTTGTGAGTGATATGTTGGGGTTGTGAGGAGCTGGAAACAGATGTAAACAAACTCTGAAGCGACATTCGAATGAACTCCTGCTGCTCTGCAGCAACTATGTCCTAGAAAATGACAGGTTTTAGTATTATTTATGGCTAAAATTGCATAACAATAATTAAAAGATAATTAAATAATTAAAAATAGATTAAAAGATGATTGGAGTGGGATTTAAAAGCCGGACATCCAGGTCTACATGCAGAAATATGTAAAAGAAAATGGAAAAAATACAGCTTTTGCACTAATAATGAGCAAATGACCATCACTGGAGGGCAAGAAGGATAATATCAACTGTAATAGGATCATAGTTATTAATCAATGTAGTCAAGAAGATATATGAGCTTCCTGTTTGATAAAGAGTTTCAGAACCTTGGTTTGCAGAAACCCCCCATAGCTTCATGGTCATTTCCCTCCTCCACTATTTCAAATCACACCACATTGAGAGTAAACAAAGCTCGCAGCTACCTCATATTGTAGTCGATGTATTCATCCTATTCATCCCCGGAATATACAGTGGGTAGGGGGAAGCAAAAGCAACAGTGTTTATTCACCCTGAAGACAGTAGATATAATAATCTTCTCCGGCCCAAGTTTTTTTGCAAAAATGAAACTAGGCTACTGAATAATTCATGCGCTCTTAGTGTGTGTCACCATCTCAGCATTTAGCTTGAAGAAACCGTGGGAAAGCTCTGCAAGGGTTACTATTGTTCCCCTTTCATCTCTAATGTGTAGTTGGTATATTTAATATTCACTTGATCGTAATGAGCGGGAAAAAACATCAATCCCCAGTGTGCTTGACTTTGACTCTGCGATGTAGACACAACCACAACAAAAACAACAACTCGCCTAAGAAACCATTCTGGGAAAAAAATAAATAGGGAAATGTCTGACTTTGCAACAACCCACTAACATTTTTATTTAACCCCTAAAATATTTGTAATTAATTACATTGTTTCCTTCATGCCTGTTTTCAAAGGTTAAAAAACAGTGTCTTTATTACTTTTATGTATTTCAATAATCTACACAGTTTTTTTAAATTTTCTTTACTCTTTAAGAGCATCTTCACATGCTGGGTTTAGAATAACTACTTTGTTTACTTAGATTGCTTTTTTTCTGTCTTAAAATAAGGGTGTTAGTTCACTTGCAAGTGAACCATGATGCGGTGCAGCAACTGCATGAATGCAGAAAGACATAAAACGAACATAAAATTGACTTCCAAAGTTTGATTTGTTTACAAGTGTAAATTGCACTAATTCACGCATAAGTTAGCTTAGTTCCGTGGAGCTGTTATAGAGCTTGGCAGGTAGGAATTTCTAAAGTTAACATCTGTTTTGTGGCGTGTTAGCTTACTATGATGTGAACAGCAGTGTGTTCTATGAGCCATACCATCATAAAAACATACAGGTAAGTTGTTGCTCCTCTGTTCTGATTCCACTATAGTTCTGAGTGCTGTAACGTGTGAATGTTACATATTGAGGCCTATTTGTAATTGCTTGGTGAAATTAGATACTAAAAATTGCACCTCCTCCCCCCAGAGGGAAACAGTCAGGGTGTCACAGAATAGAAGAGACAAAACACAAAGAGATCTGACGGAGTGAGGAGGAGGTGGCCTGGGAAATGAAAGGAAAGATGAATCCCATTGAAGTGAGCAGAGTAGGTAGAAGGGGTTGGTGTGCTTCTCGTGTCTTAATCTATTTCCAGAGGCTTTTGCCTGACTTCTTGCCCTTGAGCTCATTATTTCCCAGACTGTGGGGAGAGATGACGGATAACAGGTCATAAGCAGGATACTTGATCGTAAGAAATCTGAGAGTGCACGGTGAGAAGGCAAATGAACATAACTGTGTTGAATAGAAAACAGAGATATTTAAACAAATGTGTTTTATTACTTACTAGCTAATTGTGGTTGAATGTGATGTTATTTCAAGAAATGAAGTCCAGGAAATGTCACTCCAGTTTTTGTCATAGGAGTGACTTAGGAAAATAATTGACCTAAACACAAAAAATAGAAATTCTCAGGAACATTGGCAGACTCTATTTCTGACCTGCACAGATGGACTTGTTCAGAAAAGCCGGAAAAGGACTTGACTTTTAGAAACAGCTTTTTTCCCACAAAGAATTACATCTAAATTTGTACAAAGTACTTGGAAAGCTGTACAAATTCCTTCTGACATCAAATTTGATTTGAACAACAAAGGAAACATCCGCACAAAACCACAGTGCACCAAATGAGGAGTCAGGAGTGGACTTTCAGGTCAAAACAGTGCACGCACTTATTTAGCCCTTCTTAAACCTGGCCATGCCCGAAAAGGTGCCAGCAAAGAAGCTCTGTACATGCAGTGACTTGATTAAGTGTGACACTGCAGAGTTTTATGTGGCTCTCCAGTGCAAGGATCTTCCCTTTGGAATGTTTGTTTTGTTGTGATGAAACGCCTGTATATCAGAAAATCTGGAAGTGTTTTTTGTGTGTTGTTCCTCTTATATGGTTGCTTTTGGAGCTTCTCAAATGGAATGTTTCTTGTTAGTTGTGTTTCTTAAAAAATGTATGATTTTGAGCTATTCCTGTTTTGCAGGACACAAGGTCTAATCGGAAAGTCAAATGGGCAGCTTGCCAAAACTTGAAGTTTGGCCAATTTTATTACTGTTTTGACAAAGTAAATTGAATTAGTTCCTTTTGCATTGAACCAGTTTTTGTAAGTAGTTATACATCCTCTTACTTTTTTTAATTTCCATTCGTTTTGGTCAACTAGGAGGATTTGAACAGGATCGTGATCCCCAACAAGCCCCCACCTGTGAAAATATGTCAAGGAAATGTACTTAGACAACTTAAGTTAACTGGTGAAAGATCAAATTGTTATTATTAGAGCTTCAACTTTAAAATGACCATGTATTGTTTGTTTATAATTTTAATATCTGTTCTAATGATGCAGCAGAAAAAATCTCCGGTTTTTATAAAGAGTTGTGAAATGTCCAGATTAAATAATTTGCCATTCATTTTCATTGTTTAGATGTATTTAATTTTATATTTCAATCTAATTAGAGTATTAACATATGTGTATGTACTAGGTTTTTTTTCTCTTTAACATTTTAAAAGTTTCCTTTTTTCATTACAGGGCTATACGACAGCTATTTCTAAACTTAAAGTTTTAGAAATACTTTTGTACGGTGCTCAATCCTGTTGTGTTTAATTTTAGTGGGAAATACTTAATTAGTGTTTTCATCTAAGAGTAGAGACATAAAAATTTGCCCATAAAATTGTCGTTTTACAATTGCAAAACGGGCCACAAATAATTCATCTTCTCTGCAGAGAATACACCATTGTATTTTTTTTCTTCTTATTTTTACTCCATTACAGTATCCAACAGAAAAAAAAAATAATAAACAGCAGACAGCCATCAGACTTCAACTACAAATACGTTGTATGAGTCATGGCTGCAACGATTTCACTAATTATTAAAATGTAAAAGCTTCAATCCGTTCACAGAATCACAGAGAATGTTATGCCAGTGGGCTGCCACAGCTGATTTTTGGGCTGCTTTAGTCATCTGGTTCTACAGCAGACTATTTTTCTTTCTTTTGATTGTTTATAAGATGTGCTTCATGATTTTTCTTTATGTAAAAAACAGTTCTGTGCATCAAAATAATGAAAAATATTATAATATTCACGGTGACTAAGCGTGGCAAGACAACGCTATGTCTTTACAACCCTTAAATAAACATCATGCTCAATGCCGCATGAAGCAATAACACACCCTTCAGCACCTAGTCAGTCATAAACATTAACTGTGGCATCTCTCGTTTGACATAAACTGTAATTGAGCATAGTAATGTGTTTTTGTAAAGATGCTGGAAGGGAAGATTAATACTTTGCTGCCTCCTGATAGGCTGTTTGTAGATTGTTTTTTAGAAAGATGAAAGGATTTCTAAAACATGGCTCAAGCTGGTTTCCAACTCCCTTTTTATATTCCTTTCTATCTTTCAATCCATCTGAAGCTCATAAAATAAGTCGGGCCGGCTGCCTTGCATGCAAGTTGCTGTCTCTTCTTCCCTGTCAGATCTCAAAGTGTATCTTCCTAACCCCTCCAACAATCCCCTCAATTGAGATTGCAGCTCGTGGCTTGGTCAAATAAGACATGATCTTCCACTGGAGGGTGATGACATTGACAGAAACTACTAGTTGCTGGGATTTGTTTAGACAGAGTTGAAACATGGGTTATCTGTGGCTGGAGGTTTGGTGGAGGGGGAACTGGGGGTGAAAGGTCTGTGATCCTTTCCACGACTCAGACAAACATGTCCACTCATGGCCAGATGATACGATGTGATGCCCCCCCTGGCCATGTGGACAGAACATGCAGGGCCGTGACCTGAATTAATATCCCTTGGCTTTAGAGAGATGCCATTGCTTACACAACCATAATCGCTAAAACTGTACTTGCTTGAACTTACAGTGTGGTTTTAAACGACTTACAAATGTGCTTGGAGCCATTGGAAAGGGAAGAGTCTATTGATAGATGCCTTCAACTGTATAACAATACAGAATTTCGCCATACTATTTTCTTCATGCCTCAAAGTAAGAGATATCAACTTTAATCTAGACTAATGGAGCTTAGAGGGAACAAAGTCTAGCTCAACAGCTGCAGGCACTCAGGAACTACACTCAAGTTAAAAAAACAGCATGGGAGGAATAATATGTTGGAAAACCTTCAGATTTTCAAAGAAGATGTAAAAAACTACCAGTGTATGCATACTGCAGAGCTTTTCACAGAATGTGACATCATCAATTCAAATCTAGTATAAATTGTTTTGCATTCAGCAATTGGAGCCGGAAATGACACAAATCTGATTTGTTGAGAAGGTTGAACAGCTTAGAGTGCAGTGATTTGCAGAAGAATGTGACTCTAAATCCAACACACAGGTTTTTTTTAAAGCAATCCAGCTCTACAAGTCATTTATTTGAATTTATACTGCAGCTATCCAAAAGATATCAATAGTTGCGTGGTGATAAGTTCAACTGACAAGAGTCCTGTGAGCACATTGTACATTTGTTCCTCCGTTTTACTGAATAGTTACACAGAAATAAACACGGAAAATATGAGAAGAACATAAATGTTAGTACTGTGGATATTTAGGAAATATCTTCAAGGGAAACACATTGGTTGTGATTGGCGAATATTGACCACAATGCATTGAAACATTTTTATGAAAGAAAAAAGTATTTTCATGTACTTTTTTTGTACGCTATCCACATTTTCATCAACAACAGCTGGATTCTAAATAGGGTTCATAAAATTTTTGTGATTGTTTAGATTTTTCCTTTGTGAAATCGGTGATGTTTTATTTGCTGTTAAAAAAAAATAAAAATAGTGTCCGAATAGCATCTAAAATCAAGGGCCCTAGATAGTCCCGCACTATATATTTTTTTGTAGTTAGGGAGTAAGGAGGAAATTCGGACATAGATTTTCTGTGTAGGCAGGGCCAAACCAAAGTAAATACAGCCAAATCAGTTCAACAAGTTACCACTAGGTGGCTTTTAAAACAAATAGTTCCCAATCAATTTCACTCCTGCATGCCATATGTTACTAATTTGCAACATGCCATTAAATCCCGGACTTCACTGAATTTAGTGTGATGGGCAGAGCTGCAGGGGGGCAACTGCCACCAGCAAACAGAGTTGCCCTCCCCGCATTTTTGAGTCAATTATTATTGACAAAGATTAAGAAATCATCAATACAGGCTTCTTTAAGTAATAGCAATAGCACCTCGGCTTAACTGAGCTGTGTTTTACAAATTTGAACAACAATAGAACAGTTGGAAACATGTATTTTTGATCTTTTCATAAATGGCCGTCCACTCTGCTGTTCTCATTTTCCACCCTTCCAAAGACTTCTGCCCCAATTATTTCCATTTATATTATTTTATATAATTGGAAATAAAATCAGGAATAGGGGAGCGTTGCCTTGCCTCACAGCCTGAAGGCCTTGGTACGAAACCCAGCTGGGACCTTTCCATGTCTCCCTGTTTATGTGTGGGGATCTCCAGCTCCCTCCCACAGTCCAAAAACATCCGTGACCCTTGTGCTATCCTAGGCACTTTAACATTGGGAGTTGGGTCATCTAGACCCACCAGACAGTGCTCTAAACCTTTTTTCTTCAATAATTTGTGATCTTCACTGGTGTCCATGGATTACATGAAATCTTTCTACCTTTGTCATGGTAGGAATAACACATCAAAGTAAGGGTGGGGTCATCTAAGATAGCACAAGGGTTAATTGGTTAATTGGTCTCGAAATTGCCCCTTGGTGGGGTTTTGAGGCTGTGTATTAGTGTATGGTCTTACAACAGACGAGCAATCTGTCCAGGGTCTACCTGGCCTTTGCCTAACAGTAGCTGGGTTGGGTCTGACACCTCTTGACCCCAATGGATGGATGGTAGACAGGCATGAAGGGATGAAAATGCTCCAACTTCACAATGGATTCATTTATCATCCATAGGGGTCATTTATATGGGCTTCATTGTTTTATTCTACATATAAGACTGATAATGTACTAAATGGGAGGTGTTTGATTGACGTTTAAATGTCAAAAATTTAGCTGTAGAAAAACGTCTGACTATGTTGGTAACTGCCAGGCTTGCCATCCTCTCTCAGCCAGCCTCCTGACCATTTTCAGAAGGGGCTAAATTTGTAACTTCATTTTTTTGCCAAGATGACGACCAAGGGCTGAAAAAATCTGCTTTAAACTGAAACCAATGGATGAAGTCAAAAAACCTGTCCCTCTGTCCATCTATTTACAGTAATTAGCCTGTCAGAGTTTAATACACTGCGTGTGCCGTGTGTCATTGCAGTCTGTGAACTACACAAAAGTTCTGCTAATAAACCCCCAAAAATAAAAAATCTAAATCTGCGGCAGGAATATATCCATAAAAAAAGTTATTGTGGTCGGTTTTCATGGATACAAATCAGATTTTTGTGTCTCTCTACATTCATCCTAGAGAGAAATTGTGGAAGTTGGCAGTTTTTTTGGGGTTCATTTTATATTTATGAAGCAGTGAACAACTAAAAAGAAAAACCTGCATATTAATTGGAAAGATGAGTGTGTTCTGAAGCTATTTTTAAATCGTTACGTCTAGTGGTGAGCAGGGGGTTGCTTTCTTTTACTGATGGTGCTCAAAATGTTTTTGTCCAGAGTCAGCACCTCTGTTTCAGATCACACAGATTAGAGGCCAAGAGTGAACATTGTACGCAGAGCCCTGGCACAGAAAAAGCCTGCGCGCTGCCAGCACTCTTCATCCAGTCGTGCTGGCAGCCTGTCCGTCATTCACACGCCTGACGCACGACTTCTAAACACATTACCAAGGCAAGAGCCCCTTCAGATCATCCCAATCATCATTTCGGGGGGACTTTTATCACACTGTCAACAAATTTCCTGGCACCACTGAAAGCACAACAGAAAGGTAACCAGAGAGTTGCCACTGCAAACCACTTCAGACCTTTCTGCCTGGAGGTGAAGTAACACTTGATCTCTTGGAGCACCAACCGTCAGCTTCTTTCCATTCCTCTCATTGGATTTTGTTGCGGTTTTTAATAGAATCAGGACGCAGGCTGGCACACATGCAAGTCAAATTAGTTACTTGCTCTCCTGCCTCATTTGACCAACACCCTCTCCACAACAGTAACTATCAGTACTACATAATTTGGTGCTTACATTTCCCGTGTGTTCCCCTGTGTTCTCATTATCTTTCTTTCATAGGATGCGATTTTGCAGCTCAGCAGCAAACAAAATAACTGAGCTTGTAATAAATGCAGGCCATCACTCTTTAGATAAGATAAAGGGGCGCACTCTTGGTTTTGGCATGCTGAGATTTCTGAATTTTTACTTTACTGAGCTTTTGGTGTCACAACAATGAGTTTACTAACATTGAAAATGTGCTAAATATTGCATGAATCATCAGTGTGACTATTAAAGAGTAGCACAACAATGCAGGAATCATGTATTTGTCATGATGTGCCCTATATAGTTATGTTTGAATATATATGACTTTATGATTTTGTTCCACAGGGGGAAAATAAAACGTGAAAAAAAGAGTTGCTTTTGATTTTTATTTTATTTTATTTTTAATTGTCTAAATCATATGTTTATTTTCTAGTTTCACACAGAATCATATGGTCCACATACAGTAGAATATTTCTATTTTGGGTCTAGTGGATCCAAATGGTGGCATACTCACACTGACCTATTTTTCACTGCTAACTCCTTGTTAATTTACAAAACCAAATTTAAAAAAACAGACTGTCAGACAAATGTTTATTATTCAATGTAAATTGTTTGTTTTTTGCCATATGTGATATTATTCCCTTTTTTTCCCTTAATTTTATCATCTTTTGCTAATCCGGGGGTGGTCTGAACATAAGCCTTCCACCTCCCTGCAGGCTTTAGTGTTCTTTTAAATGTAACTGTTCTTTTTTATTTTCTGTTTTATTATCTTGTCCTGTGTCATTGGATAAATAAATAACTAAAAAGAACCAAACAATAAAAAAGCAAAAGGAATATTAGATTTTTTATAGAATTTAAAAACAATTTGTACATCAACATTTGCACCAGTTAAGCATTTTTAAACTCACTAAATTAGTCTTTGTTTATAAAGGGAAGGTTTATTTAATTATTTATTTTACAATTTGCAGTAAATAAAGCAAATGTGAAATTTATAAATAAAAAACTGCATTTTAAGATTTCCTAAAACCACAGTTATGGAAATTGGAAAGGTGGCTGCTTGAGATTTTATAATAGCTACTCTCAACCGACCAAAAGTATTGAACAGCTCAAAATTGAATTCACGTAAAGTCCTGTCGGCCGAAACCCTCAACTGACATCTGCACACATCGACGAATGCTACAAGCACTTATGAATTACGTATATCACACATGTGTCACGAAAGACCGAAATTTCACATGGGGAAAATGTGAAAAATCTTAGTAGTGCCTCAATATCATGTCTGAGAGTTGTTCAAAAGTCATTGCAATGATCCATCTAAACACTAACCAAGGCTAAGAACTATTACCTAAGTTCAGGTTGGTCACCGTGGTTACGAGCAAAAAATTCCAGTTCGGATGAATTCAAAATTTATTTATTTATTTTTTTGTGTTATGATTCACTGCATCTTTTTTCCTCTGAATGAAATTAAGAAAAGTACAAATTTAAATTAAAAATTGAAAAAAAACAGTTAATTTAAAAATGAAATACCAAAAAAGTTTAGATTTTGAATTCAGCTGCTGCAAAATAAAACCAGAACAAAACAATGATTTTTTTACATTTATATTATCTAACAAGACATTTTTCACCTTTCCTGTAAAACCTCCAGGAACTCCACCCAGAAAATCTCCGTCCATTTTTGACCGCCATTTCTTCACATCATAAGAGAAACTCACAAAGAATCGGAAATGTGATGAAAGTTTTTTTTTTATATCCCATTAACGATAAATCACAAAAATTTGAACCAGAGGATTATTTTACATACATACATATACAGCAAATGCTGGCATTTACGTGACATGGCACCATAATCACAAGTTCCCTCCCTATAATAAACTATCGTGTACAATATGACAATATAAACTGAGTGCGTCTTACTGAGAACCAAGAGCATGCATTCCTAACAAAACAGACCAAATGTTTGGACCCTTTCCCCTTCTTTCAAGAGGCACAAATCATAAATCATTATAAAAACAAAGGGAGACATATTGGATTCTTACTCTGCAAACTCCTGCTCCAAAGGGTCTCAGTAATGAACTCAACTAAAGTTTCCTCTTATAAGCACATGATAGGGACAGTATATATATATATATATATATATATATATATATATATATATATATATATATATATATATATATATATATATATATATATATACACACAATTTTTTGTCATTCTGTGGTTATTGTCCATGTCTTAACTGTTTCAAATGTTACAATTCTTGTATCAGTGGAATAACACTTGTTTCTTTGCTGTGTGTAAGTTTGTTGTATGAACTCTGATCTGTTTCAGTAAGTAGAAACTAGAACACAAAGAAATATGATGTTTTCTGATAAAGCACGTTGCATGCAAGTGGTAGCCCACAGTGTTTATGTTGGACTGTCACTACCGATGCTAGCGCATGTCTGCCACTTACAATTGGAAAAGGCTTGGTGCGTAATACAGAAGCGGGGCAAATCTTGTGAATCTTGCTCCAGGCTTTTTCTTTCACAGCTCTATTCCGACGTGCAAAAGACGTGGTGTCATTTAGTTCCGGTTGGGCACAAACCGCAATTATTAATTTCTCCTTCGTGATCAGTTTTCATAGGGTTGGCGTGAAGTGAACGTCATCCATACGTTACTACCAAGTCTGAATCCCTGATTGCTCAAAGTTCAGCTGGTTTCACTTTCAAAGTGCGTTCAATGGCAGTGCATTTTGCATGTTTATACTCTCTCCCGATAGCTTATAGCTCCTCACATGGCCAACGTAACAGTACTGGTGCATCAAAAATGGCGAGCAATATTGGAGCCATCCAGCTACAGTTTTGAGCCAGATCGGACCAGGAAAACCAAGACGTACATGGGTCTAGTCGTTTGCAAACGGAGTGGGGCAAGAATTGGTCTGCCTAGAGTATTTTCTGCATAACAAATTTGATCTTTCTCAAATTACATACTTCTGTCTGCTCGTAATTCACAATGCAAAAAAATAAAGACATTTGCTGAAATATATATTCTCCTACATAAAATAAAAAGCAACAAGAACATTTTAAAAACACCCCAAAAAAACCATGATGTTCATGGGAGTTGGCCTTCAAATGTATCTTTTTTAGTGAACAGTAACAATTTCTTTTTTTTAAGTATTGCTAATAATACTTGAGCATTGATTATCATTAATGGGTGAATGATTTGAAGAAAGAATGCTCTATTCAACAGCTTGGACTTCTTTTCTTTAATTAAAAAAAAAGAAACAGTTTGGAAACGTCTGAGCACTCCACAGTTGTAGCTTTGGGCTGTGATTAATTGACATGATGACTGACAACTCCACTGCCAGAGTGTCATTACATTCAGCTATCACCTACAAGCTTGAAGACATTTCCTTTCGCCTTTCAGTGGACACAAACAGTCCAGACAGCTTGGTTTTCCCTGACTGCTGTGGACTTCAAATTATCACTCATTCCTCTCTGCGAGGGTTCAAATCTAATCACATTTTCTGAAACAAATTAACACTTCTGTCACACATGTAATGGAACCACGTCTCTGGGGAGTTCAAGAAAAATGATGACGGCTAAAGGCCACAGCTTTAAGCCCCGTTCAAAGATTAAAGTTATATAAATATGTACTTTTATTTAAAGGAGCAACACTACTCTTAACCAGAGAAGACTGGGATACTTTCTATTATTTTGTCTTATAATATAAGCGATACTGCATTTTTTAAACACATTTGTATTGACTATCACATTGATTTATATATGTATATATATATATATATATATATATATATATATATATATATATATATATATATATATATATATATATATATATATGTAAACTGTCTTATTGAGGGTGTTTGCTTTTAGGGCAGCTTTTAGCTCCAATATTTATCTGCAAGTTTACAGCACTAATTTGTCCTTCAACAATCATATTTAGCCTTTTATTTAGCAGCAACACATTTAGCGATGGATAAAAAAAGTAGGATTTTTGAGTTTATGTAAGTCCTTGCAGGAAATTTAACCTTTATTAACCACAAATATACCGAGCCCGTGTCCTGACATTAAAAAAATAAAATATATGAAATAAGTTGCATTTCGATCAGCCATTCATTGGTCTAGTTGTTACACTTCAGTTACAGGGACACAGTGATTGGTCGAAATGCATCTTGGGTATGCGTGATGCATGACGTGATATTGTTTACATCCATTTTTGTAATGCTAAGAGCTAAGTCTGGTAGGCGAAGTAGCCAGCCTTATCTTATGATATTTTTCTGATTTTCATCGAGACAATAATAGATCGATCATTCTTGCTTTTATCTTTAGCCCTATTGAATCATCACAGAGACACGGAAGTAGCGGCAGAAAGCGGATTTTGCAGCAAGATGGACAGATAGCGTACCAGGATGTGAAGGAACATGATTTCCGATGCTTTTGTGCTTTTTAAAATAAACAAATCTGATCTAAAACATCCTCCGTGTCTTCAATGCAATGTAATGAGACACACACAGACAAAAATGTGAAAGTATCTGCAGTGAATCCAACTATTACTCATATCCGTGTCTATGAATAACAGGATAAATGGTAGGCTGGTTAGCATGTAGCCTACTAGCCTTCGAATGTAAAGCGACTGCTTAAGAGTATTTTAATAAAAGACAAGTCCTGAAAATTATTATTCCTATTCGGCCCTAAACTACAATATCAGCTGGCTCCCTGTCTACCGGCCAGCCAGCTGCCCGAATGCCGGCATGACATGCAAAAGAGCTCCGCGGTGGAGCTAGGAGCTATGTCCGGTGAATCGTATGGCAAAGCAGCAAGCCTAGGTATCATAAATCTTATAATATTTTTCTTATATTCATTGAGACAATAATAAATTGATCATTCTTGTTTTCTTGTTCCTTTCTTGAACGAATGTGGGTCACAGAGACACAGAAGTTACTGCTGAAAGGGGCTTTTGCAGCCGGACCGAGAGCGATATCGTGTTTATGAATGACTTATGGCGTGAATAATTATTCCATTCGCACGAATTAATTATTTCGTTCGCACAAATTAATTATTTCGAGGGAACGAAATAGTATTTAGATGGGAACGGAATATAATCTTGTAGGAACAGAATATTCTCTGGTGGGAACGAGATATTAATTTGTGGGAACGAGATTTATTTTAGTTTTTCAATGTCAGGACACGGGCTCCGTACAAATACAATACATCACTAAAAATAAAGCAACCAACAGTAGTAGACAGGAATTTTTTTTAAACTAAGCTCACACAGAAGTTTTTTTTTTTGTTTGTTTCTTTTGGCTCTTGGCATTCTACAATGAATGATTGCTGGGTAAATAAGTTAGATTGTTCATTTGAATCAAAGTATTACTAAAAATGACTAATGTAAACACTCAATATCAAGAAAAATGTGCAAACATCAGGAAAAATAAATGATAAAAGCTTGTTTTAGGGAGTAATGAGTGAATACATTTTTGTATTTTTTTCTCCAAAACTGAAGCAGTAAGCTCCCAATTCTGAAAGTTAGCTAGTTTAAGCCTTGTTCTTGTGAACATTTTAAGACATATAAAATGATGTAAAAGCTTGGAAGTGTTTTAGAAATAAAGAAGGCTAAATTTAGCAAGTGGAGCCTGCATGACGGAGGATTTTAACAATCCACCAGTGTTTATTGATGATGTGACAGAAGGCAGAAGCAGCTCAATGAATTCTGAAGAGCACAGAGATATAATGTTCATTCAGATATAGACAAATTGATCATACGGTGATTCCCATCACAACATGCCGGCTTCAGGGTTATCATACGCAAAGAAAAAAAAAGGGTGAATCAAAACATCCTCCGACTGGAACCTGCACTTCATTCTGCGGAAAAACAGATAGAATATCTTAAAACAAACATTAACTTCAAGCAGCCAACCCAGGTATGCATAAGGGATTCTGTCTGTTCAATATTTTTGACCAAATATTAAAAAAAATGAGTGAGCTGTAACAGTCCATCTTATATGGTTTCGAACAATACTTTCAGTTTCCAAATACCCTGGGGCGGAGCTTCAGGGGAAAAGCTTTGCCCCACACTTGCCCCCCAATTTTTGAGTAATGAATAGGATTATTAATGACAAAGATTAAGAAATCATCAAGACAAGCGTCTTTGCAAAAATAACAAAACCAAAATTTTTAAATAAAATACAAATAATAATAATTAAAGCCATGAGCGATGCTGTATGGTCCGCAGGCACTGCCTGCCCTCGCCCTCAACACCCGCCTCTACACTCCCTCATGGCCCACCTGTGATCAAACCTCACTTGCTAAGCAGCAAGGCTGTGCCCCCATCCTCATGCCTCCCCCATTTTTCATATGTTGATAAAAAAAACCACTTTTTTCAAAATTACATTTTTGTTGGTTTTATTTCCATAGCAATCGTTTTCATTATTTGGCCAGAGGTTTATTTGCTGAACACGCCCACATTCCTAATATGTTCATATTCTATGTTATATTATTTTATTTAGTTGTAGCCAGGGATACATGCGTTAAATTCTTACAATATTGTGTTAACATTTTGTGTTAGTAACAGGAAAACACTACTTTTGCATGCTCGCCACAGATTCTTCCACAACACCTAATTGCAAAAACCTTTTCCACAGTAGCTTCCCAATGAAGTGTTCAAGTTAGGAGTTGATAGATGAAAATCCCTAGCAAGTGTTTTAATTTGTAGCTGTTACTAAAGGTTTATAATTTTGAAAAAGCAAAGATGGCTGCCTCTTCAAAGGTCAACAACCTTCTCAAAGGTCAACAAAACTTCTGCAGTGGTTGTAGACTCAAGCTGGCAGCATGTGTGTGAAGTCATTAAGATTGCTTAAACAACTTCCATTGTAGTGTTTTGCCACCCTTCCAAAGTCTTCTGCACCCCCTCCCCCACCTCCACCCCATACAAAATGTCATATCTCCGCCCCTGGAAATAGCTGTGACATCATCAGTGTTGGTTAAACTGCTTTCAACATTCATCTGCTTTGATTGTGTTTGCTTGTCAGATTTCAAATACCAGCGCTGTCACTCAAAATCAATATTACAATCAGAGACGCTTTAAGGGAAGGAACATAAAACTTATTTACATTTTGGTTTTGCTGTTCCTGTGCAATTAAGTTTGACAACATTACTCTGAATTATAGAGCATAAACAATATGTAATCACTAATACCTGTAGCACCTCTGGTAAACACACTGGCAGCCGCAGAAAACCCGCAATTTAAAAAAGAAAAACAGACAAACTTTCAAAATTTTACATTTCTCTGAAATGGAAATAACAGTCATTTTAGGATCGCTTTCTGCTTTTATTTTGGAAAAGCGTCAGTGGGCAGGCGGCTAACCTCGGACAGTAATGCTTTCAACCTGCCTGGAAAATTTGGGATGGCATTTTTCAAAAGCAACGGTTGTCCAGTTGATGTTTCAACACTGACATAAAAAAAATAAATGAAATAAACATACCGGGGAGTACGTACTCATGCTGTGATGAAAAGAGACACATTGCTTAGTGTTGCATTTCTGTTGCACCTCACTTCAAAGTCCTTGAACTTGTTCTCTTGCACATAAAATAAGGGAGTTTGATTCTCAAAAGCGGGGGAAGCACAAAGGCTCATTTGGAAGTCCCCCACTGGACCCTTAGTCAATGACTGCCGTTTAGCAGCCATAGTTCCCCGTCTTCGTGAAAATTCTGATTGCAACTGCATTTTTCACGATCCTCATCAAACTGGCGGTGACCTTAGAGTGACCACAGCAGAAAGCGGGCATGATTGAAAGACTAAGTGCAAGTGATAAATGACAAGGCGCAGGACAAAAAAAAAAAAAAAACAGACAGCAGAGAGGCAGATTAAAAAAGAAGAGAAGGAGAGCCAGGGGTTTAATCTTTTTTAATAAGAGGATTCAGATTAAATTTTTGTATTTCACTGTGATGCAACCCCTTTCGTCCACTGCTTTTTTATGTGTTGTCCTGTTGCTTTTTTCATTTTGCTGATTCTGCCTGTGGATGCAATGCTTTGTTGGAGGCACACTTAAGAAAATTACCTCACACGGGTGACCAAAGGGAAACATTTGTTCGTTAAGAGCCTTTGACTGATATCAACTTATGCTACGACAGAGCTCTGCTGTTCCATTAGTAGAGGGCAGGTTGGCACAACATCCAACTACGGCAATGGCGTACAAATCCATCCGTGTTCTCCAGACAGTGATAATCCTCACTGATCTCCTCTTTGCCTCTCTCCATCAACCTTCCAGAACATTGTACAATGAAAAGGGAAGTTAGAGGGAAGATAAACAGAGGGAGAGGGGGAAGAAAAGCCAGGAAACAGTGGCATGAGAGGGGACCACAGAGGTTACAAAAAGCAGTCTGCGAGGGACGAGGATGGAGAGAAATAATTACTAAGCAGCTTCACATCAGCATCCCCCTATGACGTCACAAAGGCTTGCTGGGCTACCATGATGCACATGATATACTGGAGAGGATTAAACAGTAATCACAAGGGTTTGGCTGTCCTCACAAGGGAGTATACAAATCCCCCCCTTTAGTCAGCAGATCAGCCCTCTGCTGGCTTTGCTGATTGATGTACCTGTGCAGGAAAGATCATTTATGTTGAGGAGAGCCCAAATGACCTGTGAGGAGACTTTTGGGTACCAATAATGAAAATCCAGGTGGAGAGTAAAACCACTTTGAAGAGCGACTCCAATTAAAAATGGTGATTTTCTTTTAACATTTTTCTATCATTTCATATCCAGAAAATTAAGCAAAAAATTACATTTCTGAGTAATTCTTTTTTCAATTCATCGTGAATTAGGAGCAGTGGGAAGCTCCTTACTTCGCTCTATCCTTTTACAGAGGATTATATCCATGTACATCTCAGTTTTCCTCATCCAAACTGGTATCTAGCTCTAATTTTTCTCGCCATTTTTGTTGTTGTGAGGCTCTCTAAGTTGGTGGCAGAGAGTGTAAACAAATGGATGATAGGAAGTGAGGGCAGGCTTACTTCATTCAAACAACTCAGAGGCAAATTTCCAATAAATTGCTCTACTCTGCAGAGACATAGAAAACAGCAAAAACCAACTACATTTTCACAACAACAAAAGACGCAAGCTGCGTTTACATGGACAAAAATAATCGGAAAGAATAGCTGATCGGAAGAAAAATGTGTCACGCCGTTCGGAATAGTGTGCCCCGATCAGACTCGTTCAGATCAAAATTTCTTTCCAATGGAGATAGGTGGGTTATGCCAATTATTGATCCGATCCTTGTCCATTTAAACGGTTCATTACGATCGTGTGCCACTACTGCTCTGGTTTAACGTCATGCATAGACAGTGTTTCGCTCCAGAGGAAGCTTTGGAGCTCAAACAGGACCCGAACAGCTGAACTGCGGACGCCCAGTGCGAAGCGCCGCCTCGCCCTCGCCCCACCCTCTCCACGCCCTTGCCCCACCCTCGCCCCGCTGGCTCTTTGCCTCTCCCCTCTCTTACACCCCTCACGAGGGGGGTGCCGGGAAGGAGTGCTTCGTGCCCCGTGACGTCTGGACCCTGCACGGTCTGGGCTCGGGACCGAGCAAACTGTGTCTCTGAGCAGAGCAGTTGGACTTATAACTTTGCGTTAGAGGGGAAGGGAGGATGCTTTGTTACGTGTGCATTTTGTTGTTTTGTTATGTGTGGGAGACTTCGAACTGCGATCCGTCCCGCCGCTCTGGGTTAGCGGCTGCCGGACTCCGGAGAACCGTGTGTCCGAGCAGAGCGGCTGTGGGGGGTGGGTGAGCTTTCTAAAGCAGAAAATGCCACTTAGTACTTAGAAACAATCAATCAATCAATCAGTCAAAAAATCAAGTGGATTTGTGTTTCCTGCCGTGTCCCGACTAAATAAAGGCTGATGTTATTCCCACATATTTACGTGCAGCCAAGATGCAGATTGCAGCATTTCCCGCATGGATTTTGTGTTCATCCAAGCCTAATGTTGTTAGCGCGTGTTAGCCTTCTCCTAGCCCTGGCTTCTTCCGGCTCCGTTCTTCCACAAAACAAAAAACACTGACCACACGGATTAAAAATAAAAGGATGAGTGAACAGGCACTTCATAATATTCATAACATTACTAAAAGCACGTTTAAAAGATTGTCTTGTATATTACCGAGCTGCTGCATAAATGTATATGGAAACTCAGTTTGTTTACAACGGGACTCATTTCCTCTACTGGTATTTTCAACACTACTGTGCATGCCCAAATTAATTTATTCTGACCGAAAGTGTGACCATGTGAACGTTCGTTTTAATCGGAAAAAGTTTTTCTGACCCCATGTACAAAATTGAATTTTAATACGGCCATTGATCCGATCAAAATATTTTGGGCATGTAACCGCGGCTACTGAGAACGCTTTTAAAGTAGATCAAGAGATGATTCAGAAAAATGTATTTAAAAAAAAAAAGAGGTGAAGCTCCACTAGACAAACATTAGAAGAATTTATTACAAGGAGTATCACAATTATGAGTCAAAAATCTTATAACTGTCGTAAAATGGACACATTTGAAGCTGTGATCGAGAGGAAGACTTTAAATAAGCTCATATTCATCATGGATAATCCGGAGCATCCTCTCCATCCTGTTCTTGACGGTCAGTGGAACATCTTCTTATCTTATCTCATCTCATCTCATCTCATCTCATCTCATCTCATCTCATCTCATCTCATCTCATCTCATCTTATCTTATATTAAACAAAAAACTGTCAAAGCTAGAAACCATTTTGAATCTTTACTTTAAAATTTGCAATAAAAAACTCTACTAATAGGGGGTCGGTGTTTAACCTCATTGTAAACAGCTGATGTCATTGTCAAACTGATTGGTGAGTTCAGGATTAAACGTAAAACAACCTATAAATTCAATAGATCATAAAAGATCAAACACTTTTTTCTAAGTAATAAAAAGTTAAAATCAAAATATACCAATATGAATATGGAATGTCTCTTGTTAGACGTGACCCAAAGACCGAAGCTGCAATAAAACTTTTCTCATCCGCTTAGGATAAAGTCAACACTTAAAATGAAACAACTCAAGGCGTGTATTACTAGCAGATGGTTGCCTAAACAAATCAATCTGGTTTGTTTGCTCAGAACTTTAGCAGCTGTCTGTGGTTAAACACACACCTGCTGGCTTTAGCTGAGAAACCAGTTAAACCGTGGAAAATCAATGTTAAAACGGAGCTTTCCCATAGCAAAGCAAAACTGAAGATGAGATCTCGTTTCTGTCACATTTACGTCTCCTAGACATAAATGAGAACTGTTTGAGACTAAACTGCTTTTCTCATTCTTCTCAAACATTTCTCCTGAGAAATAAGTCTCACAGTGAGCACTGTTTGAGATCTCAAAATTCTCTTACAACTGTCTCTTCTCCAGATCTCAATTGAGAGAAAAATGAGCCATATTATGTTGCGCTCAAGTATGTCTCAATTTGATATCCTTACTTCAAATCCCTATCTCAGTCACGTCTCAGTGAAAGACATAAATGGTTCTGTCTCTCGTTGCTCAATAATTTAGATCTTGTTTTAGCCTTTTTTTTATTGTCTCAGCAAAAAGAAAAATTAGAGTAGTACAAGCCCTAAAATGAGTCTCATGATGACACCATTACAGTTCATCTCTAGAAAATAATATTTTTTATTTTATTTATGTTCAACTTAAAAAAGTTGTTTATTGCTTACATATTTATATAACTTAATTACAATTTCAAGAAAAAAAAGTTAAATCACTAAGACGGTCATGTCCTCAAAAGACATATTTTTGAAACTTTTTAAAAAACATGAAATTTCAAGACAACGTTGCAGTGTCGATTTAATAAACTTTTTTTTTGACTGCTTAGATAAACATAAATGAACAAGAATGTATGTGGGGTTAATGGTGCTAGGTTTAGTTAAACACAAACACACGCATGCACTGGCACACATGCATACACGCACAAGTGCATATACGCACACTTATATGTTGGTGGGTATAAAACATTTAACACATTGATGTCTGAACTAAATAAAGGACATTTGGGATCATATTTGGATCACCTTAAAGTGAACAAAAAATAGATTTTACATTTGAAACAAACAAATAAAATACACAAATAAAAATAATCAAATTAATAAATCAACTTTAGGGCGGTACAGATTTATGGGGTTCAGTTTGAGTTAATTTATCTTTGTCTTTAAAAATCACCCTTCATGCAGCCTTACAAGCTGAAAATATTTTCTGTTTTCTTGATTTTAGTCTGCATCATATTGAACAAACAGAAGCCTGGAGTAACCCGATTTGAATTTTAAACTGTATCACAGCCTCACTTGACACAGATTTCTGATTGGCTGATCACGGTGGGAGGGAAAACTCTGTGGTTGACGTCACCAACGGGCCGGAATCTGCAAGCGGGAGAAGTGCAGAGAACGAGAGACTTTTGACGACCGTTTGTCGTATTTTTTCTTCGTTTTAACAATCCGTGGGATGAATCTCCAACATTTTTTTTGCTTGTCTGGAAAAGATTCAAGTAAAATCTTTGAAGTTTGCACGGTAAGTTTGCGATTTCTTCCCTCCAACTCTGAACTCAGTTGAATGCTAAAGGTGTTTTAAGCTAGCTCCGCCAGTAATGCAGACGTCTGGGCTACTCGCGGTGGCTTTGGCTGTATAAGTAATTATTACTTTTTACAAAGGTTTACTTGTGCTTTTTGTAATAAAAAATAGAGACATTGAAGAGTTATTTGCAGTGCAGAGTTTACAGAATGAGCCTCGATATTTTTCCAAACGCGTGAGAGCTCAGTAACTGTTGGAAGATATTTTGCTCTTCAGTTAAGGGTCTGCAGGGTTCATCCCATCACAGTGTGACGACACCACAGTCCATTATTCCAAACTTCAAAATGTGCAGTTTCACTGTATGTTCAATTTTTACGCTGTAAAAAGCTTTTATCTTGTTTAAAAGATCATCTTGCAGACGTTTGGCCTGGCATGCCATCTTTTGAAACTGGTTATGGACATGTGTTTAAAGTAAAGTCATCATTAACTGCTCACATGTCTAGAAAGCATAATCTGAAAATGTAAGTATGCATATTAGGGAAACATGTTCTCAGCCCTCTGTCAGTGGTGGAGATGTTTAGAGAGCACAGATGTAGCTAAGGCTAATGCTCAACTAACAAATGTCAACACTGATATGTACGAGGATTTTAGTGAATCATAAATCATATTTAAAAACCTTTCCAGATCTTACTTTGTGCTGTATAAAATGTGTGTACATGATGTTTTTTTCCCCTCTCTGATTCAAGGTGATCTAAATACACGTGAAAATGAGTGAATCAGAACCCATGTTCCTCCACACTGCCATTATGGAGGTCCTACCAGAGCCACAAAAGACATCCTGGAAGAACACTTGCAGTCCATTGGAATAAATGGAGTTGTATGAGGATCTACGATTCATAGAAGAGGCTGACTTGCTGCCAGCTTTGAGACCTGTTCAAGCCCGGAAACGTCTTGCTCTTTGGAAATTGAAATGTGAGTCTCAAACATTACAAATGAGTTTTTGTAATGCACAGAAGTGGATATGAATATGAATGGGTAACACACTGACAGTACAGTGTAAACTTAATACACTTATACTGTTTGTTTGTTTTTTGTTGCAGACCAAACGCCAGAGAACAGCACATCATCATCTGTTGAGACCTCACCAACACAATCATCATCACTTTTGTTATAGTCACCGAGGAGTTCGTCATCCACATCTTCCAGAAGCCGAGGACTGTACATACATTGACTGGGAGGACAGCTTTGAAATTCCATGGAGTAAGTTTTCTGAGGAATTTGTGCAGTCTTTGGAAAGAGACCTGGCCCAAGACTAAGGAAGGAAATGGTTTGCACTCTTGTTGCAGAAATGATGAAAGCAAGAAGTTTTTCCAGACTCTAAAAGGCTGCAGATGATGCGGGGAGAGCAGAGTGGCTGCTCAGAAGAGATGAGATGTCAAAGAGATGCTCTTTCTTCTGCTCTGCTACTTTAATGAAGAGGATGCCATGTTCTTGTAGAAGATGCAGACGAGGTCCAGCTGCAGCAGGTGCCGTTGACTCCAACTGTTATTGTATGTGGTAAGTAAAGTTTCCAGTGTTAAATTATTCTAAAGGTTTTGTCTTTGTACACTGTACATGAGTGACATGTTTACTTTATCCATTGTTCTGTCTTTAGGACAGTCTTTCTTTTCCCCAAGGAGGTTCATGCTGAGTTGGGACCGCTCCATCGTACACAACAACATTGCAGCACTGTGCCTGATGTTCAGAAGCTACTTCTGCTTTAACAGTCATTATCCAACTGAGCTGGCTTCAACCCTGGAGTTTCTGCAAAGGTACATATTTATGAGTGCTGTCATGCGATTCATTTTTGGGTGTGGTTAGTTAATCATGACCTGCAGTTAATTATTCTTATTAATCTTGTATTAATCTAACTCAGGGCTGCTCATCCCTGGTCCTTGAGATCTACCAGCCTGCCTGATTTCCAGCTGATTACCTGGACCAGGTGTGTTCATTCAATCAGTATGTGGAGACATCTGGTTGAGCTGATCAACAGCTAGCAGGGCTTGGGGATCTGGAAAACAGTCAGGGTGATGGATCCCAAGGACCAGGAATGAGCAGCCCTGGCTAACCTAAAATTTAGCTTTGGAAATCCTTATTTTGGGGTAATTTGATTTAAATAGTAAGATTGTGTCACATTAAAAGAAATAAAATACAATTTAAAGGGTGGCTTTATGAAGTTTTCCAAGTATAACAGACTTTTTTCCAATCTTTACTTTTGTACCACTAAGGGATAATTCTTCAGTCTCAAACAGAACAAAGACCTAAGCCAAAGTGCTCTAATTTAAAAAACTAATGGAAATATTCTGAACAATCCAAAAAATATTGACCACAAAATTCTTAATGATACCATAATATATATTCGTTGAAATATCTTATTCCACAGTTTGCTGTCTGACACGATCAGCCCTCAGCGTCCCAATTAAGACATGGGTATTATTTTTCCCTTGTTAAGAGCCAACCATGCAAAATGTGACTTGATCATTTCTTAAATGTTTGATCTGGACTGTATCATGAAAAATGAAATGAAACAGATTTGAACCTTATTTGTTAAATAGTTAATGCCCATAGAATGCTGCATTTCAATTCTTTTAACTGAAACAGATGTCCTCTCTAGCGACGTGTGGCTGCTTTTAGGGATGACAGAAACGTAATCTTATGGTAGCATTATGCAGCTGCTTTTATAAAACTACAGTTTGCTTCTAGCTTGAAGTGTTATCTTTGTTTGTTATGTGCGGTCTATTATCAATTTGTTCATGCCAGATTTTAATGTTCTTGTCTTACAGCTTATGTCCTGAGATGTGCCACTCTACCTGGTTGGGAACAAATTGAAGAGGCCAAGCTCAAGAAAGCCTTTGTCAACAAATGTAGGGCAGAGCAGGTTCTAAGGCCACTGCTATGATCTACAGTATGCGGACTGGTTTCTCTTCCATCTTTTTTCTTATTTTTTATCTTAATTTGGTTCTCAAGTTGGTCCATGGATTTGGTAGGCTGCAAGTTTAGGAGAATGTTTTTATCAGGTACTTTTTTATGTGGTTACATAATTTTGTTTTTTTCCTTGTACCTCAGCAGTGATGTCAGTGTGTTTGTTGTTTAAAATATGGAAGTTTTCTTTACCATCATGTCAGCCACATTTAGTACGCCACAGTTCATGTACTTAATGCATTTAATATTTTAAAAAGTGTTTAATACTGCTACCACAATTCAAATGCTGTACTGATGATGGTGCTGCCCAAATAAAGTGTAAAGCATTTACATTTCTAGTATTGTTTTTACTGTTACTGTATATCAGTGGTCTCCCATCCTGGTCCTTGAAGGTCACTGTTATGGATGTTTTAGCTGTTTTCCTGCTCCAACAGATCTGCTGCAGTGGTTGAATTGCCTCCTCAAGTTCTGCAGGAGGTGGTTAATCACCTGTTGATTCACATCTGGGGAGCAAAGAAACATCTAAACCCTACTGGATGGTGGCCCTGAGGACCAGGATTGGCTACCACTGCTATAAAAATAACTTCTCTTTTCTTTCTCAAATACATCTCAAATATCATTCTCATTAACGGCTTTGGTAAGACATTTAAGAGAAATGATTAAGACATGAAAGAGACATCAGACAGACAATGATGAGATCTCTTTTAGGACTCATTCTTCTCAGATTTGTCTCATGAACGTCTTAGGTTCGTCTCTCCCACTTCTTAATTATTGCTCTAACAGTTGTCTCAACTCAACCTCATTTGTCTCAGTGATGTCTTTTCTCATTATAGCTTAACTCTTGCTCCTAAGGGACCCTTAGGAGCAAGAGTTAAGAAGCAAATGATCACAGAATGATACGAATATGAGACGCTCAAACTGATCTCAAGAGACGAGATCAAGAAACATATGAGCAACAGATTTTTCCTATGGGTTGTCAAAATGCATGCCATTTAAGTCAAAATACTGATAAGACAATCATTCCAACACGCTACACCTTAGCCCTGTTAGCATATCCACAATAATACCATATCAAACATCTTGACAGAGCGCCATGTAGCCTACGTCTCTAAAGCCGAAGCCCATCGAGACGACTGTTGTTGTGAATTTGGGCTATACCAATAAAATTGAATGAATGAATGAAAATCAGTAGGCAAATCCAGAAATAATCCATATAAAAACTGTCTGGATTATAAGGTGCATTGTCCTCTTTGGGGAAAAAAACGTGCTTTTAAGTGTGCCTTATAGTGCGAAAACAAGGCATATATTAGGTTTTTATTTGTTGTGGTTTACTTGGCCTGAAAAAATAAAAACACTTCCATTTTCAATTTATACAAGTATGCATTGCTGTTGGGTAATATTGGAGGTTTTCTCGAATACTGATCTTCTAAGTGGCTCTCAAATGCAGCCATGCCTATTAAAGCTGTCTAACCATTAATGTAACAGTGGAGTACTTTTCTATTATTTCTCTTTTTTTTGTTATTTGTTGCCATGCCAGTTGTGTCTTAATGGAAAGCCATGTGTGTCCACTTCCTGTCACCTGATTTTTTTGGGGGGAAGGGATTGGCAGGAAGAGGTTGGAAATGTTTGATGTGGCCTGGAAAAGCAATATGGCCACTGAATGGGTTTCAAAGTGAACAGGAAACCAGTAAAGCACTTGTGTACTCCAATTACAAATGAGGTGGGGGGGGGGGGGGGGGGGTTGTGTTCATTCTTCTTTGACTATTAACAATTTCCTGGACCAAGAACATGTGTTTTTTTCATTGCTGGGTGTAACATCCAGAATCAAGATCGGTAAGTTTTGAGTTTTTTAAGTGTTTTTTGACGCCAATGTGTTTCTAGTTTGTTAACTGAGTTTGTATTTTTTTCTCATTAATGTTAAATGCTACTGTACTTTGTTTTTTTGTTTTTTTTGTTTTTTCTCCTCTTTGCTCTTTGGGGCTTCTCTTTTGCTGTACTGATAGACTTGTATTGGATTTTTATTTTTTGGAGTAAAATTTTTTGTTTTTGAATTATGGATTCAGTGCTTTTGGCTGACTACTGATAATTTGTTTGTAATATTTAAATAAATGAGAGACTGTCTAGGGACAAATTTGTGCTTTTATATTGCAGTGTTGACTTTGCTGATTATTTAGTTAAAATCAACATGTTAAGCATGTTTTTAGCTTTTTTCAAAGTCAATTTCGGTGAATTTAAATGAATTTTTTGTGTAATAAACATTAAATTGTTGGAAGAGGGGGTGAAAACAGCCCTCTCTACTCTGCCAATATTGTTGCAACCCACTGTATTGTTGACACCAGCTGAGTGTTATGTCTGTAAACTGAGAGATTTCAGTTTTCTTTAAGGTTTCTAAATGACTTCAAACGGCTCTAGAACAGGGAACGAATTTCTATTCCTCAGAGGCCTTTCCTCTTTGTCGTTTTTTGCACAAGTCAACCGCATCACCTTTGTATTATTCCCTGTAGCGATTGTTCAAGTCTTGTCTTCCTGCCGCTGTGGTGTGATGTGGAGAGGTGGGAAAGGGAGACGGCCTAATCTGTTCATTTCTGCGTGACATCTGGGTGAAACGCACAGCAGGAGGGCCTGCGCTGCGCACGATCAAAATGAAAAATTTCAGGTGTAGCAACATTTTGATACAAATACCTGCTTTTTCTTATTTCTTACGATGTACCACTGAGCACATCAGCCAGGAAGAAGCATCCATCATGGGGAGAAGTAAAGTGAGGTGGTGCACAGCTGAAAAATGATCCCACACACCTCGAGCCCCACCTCAGACTATTACCTCCCCAAGCTATTGCTGCAAATAGTTTACAGTCATGAAATCTCATTGTAACATGAATATCAAGGCTGAGGAAAACAGAAAATACAATGATATGCATCTATGACTACACCATATATCCAACTCCCACCTGATTCATTTTTTGAGTTCTGCTTGACACAAGTCTGTAAGTGTAAATATGAGTGTAAAAGACCCAAAAATTGTAGGTCAGTTGTAAAAAGCTGGCATACCCTCTGCAGTTCCTTCGCCTCTGGATTCTGCAATCTGTGCTGTTCTATGGCATCTCTTCATCTCCTCCTCCAATTGTCTTAATGTCTTGAAGCTGATGGCTCGATTTCAAGCAATTGTCTGCCTGATCGCCGCAAAGTATGTTGCATTATTAATGCTTTGCTCTGATGAATCAATTCCTGAGCATTTAGGCACAAACATAAATCATCCAGTCATTCATTTTTCCATTCCGTTTCTATGGTGCTGAGGCAGATGGAGATGGGGAAACACCCAGAAGGCCTCACACAAAACGTTCCGATTTATGAAGTATCTGCTGGTCCAGACACTGTATATACAAGGCAGAGTGGGTGTGACATCACCCGTGGAAAATAGTTCTGGCTCCCACCGAATGAAGTCAATTCAGTCAACATTTATTTGCAATACAGATACCGCCATATTGGAGCCAGACATTGTCAGTAAGCAGTGCTTGGTCGGAATTGGACTGAGTCGTCGTTCCTATGGCAACCACTCTCGCCAATCAGGGGAGAGCTGGTTTAAAGTCCACATCCCTACCACTTGAAAGCAGGCCACACGAAATCGGTGAATGAAATGTTTCGAATGAGACTACCAGCTTTCATTGAGGCATCTGAATGGTCAGTTTATAAGTTGAATAACTTGGACTGCATGAAAAAAATACAATAAAAAAGGGATTTACAAGAACATATGAAAAAAGGTAGTATAGCAAGAATGGTTATTCTGCTGTTTTGTTTCTCAATAGACGTCTTTGAGCCAGTGGGTATATCCAGTTTTGGAACCCAAGGAGGAGGAGTCACTCAGTCCAGTTCTCACAGTAAAAAGTCCAGACTTGTAGCTTGTGCAATTTTAAATTTGCTTTACTGAATTCAGTTGTGCTGCCAACTTTTGTTGGCTGCTGTTTGCTTTGATAAAGTTTGTTTCAAAACTCAAAACAAACAAAAAAACAGGGACCCAATATTTTTTGCTTATGTTGAAGAAATCAAGCCATTAAATTATTTCAAATCGTGCATTAATGATCCCATAGACTGTGTTCCATGATGCCACACCCTTGGCAAACCGACATCCATCCAGTTTCTTAATCTTTTTAATTCCCTTTGGGGCCAAGGGGATGCTGGACAACCCCAGCCACTGTTGGGCGAAGACAGCCCAACAGTGGCTGGGGTAGTCCAGCGACACACCCTGGAAGGAGGACCACTTTTTAAATGTGGTATCAAAGACCAACAATATATTAAAAAATGTAGTATCTCCCACCACTTACTGCATTTAAATTGTGAGAGAAACCGTAAAAACATTACATGTAAGGCAAAAAGCTCTGGTGGGAGTTGGTACAGACTTTAATGATGGTCTCCTCCCAAACGAAAGATTTGGTTTTTACCATTTTATCTTATCACCTCCATCGCAAGTGTTTCTTTAACTTGCTTTAATTTGAAATCATCATTTATTAGTAGAAACGTCTGAACTTTCTGAATCTGAAGACAGAGAAAATTGATACATAGAGCTTTGAAGTTGATTTTTTTCTAAATTCTTGTGATCAAAGTCAGAAGAACCAATTAACTTTGAGCAGACGCTGACTGCATGCAGATACATGGAGATACTATGGAATAATATTTTAAAACAATTTTGAACCTGCTACCTTAGCAATGATGACTAACTTACCTTTATTTTGCTCATTTTCATGCATTCCTGGAATAATAATAGTTATAAACATTTTTTTGATCTTGCTGTTGGTTTGGATTCAGTTGCTGCTTCGAAACTTTACCTTTTTCAGACAGGAAACACATTTGCTTTTTCTTCAGGTAAGTTTCTCTAGGCTCCAGCACACTTGCCAAAGACTAAGATTTCACCAGAAAAACTGGCATGTTTTTCAGAAACATTTTCAGACGCTGCTGCACAGAGCAGGGTGGTAACTCAGGACAAAGGCACTGAAGTGAAAATCCAGTCAATTTTTGCAATAAAGCTGCATCTGCAGCCTCCTGACAGCAGATTTGAAGTGCACCCCTGAGGACTGACGGCACCAAATAGACAAACGTGGTCACGCTAAAAGAGATCCCCTGAACCGTAGTTATGATTATCTGTTGCATTGGGGTACATTTAGAATGGTGTAAGTTTTTGAAAAAAAAGGCCAGGAATTAACATGTAGAAACAAAACCAGAGCTGCTGGCAAGAAATGGGCAAACCTGTGCGCAGGTGGCACTCACGAAATATCAAGATCGTAGACCCCTCATTGAACCTGTAGAGTGAAAATATATGTGCAAATTTATTACTGAAGGGTCTTACCCAAAGGTGTTATGAATAACCTATTGCAACGTGAAAAGTCTGTTAGACACACGTGGAACAGTCGTGGAAAGCCAAAATTGTGTGTATGCGTTTCACAAAAGTCACACACAATTGCGTTAGACTCATGTTATAATTGGGTATAAACTCTGTGAAATATGCCTAAACCGCATAACTGAATTCATGTAAAGACCTGTCCGCCGAAACCCTTGAGAGACTTCGACAAATGACAAACGCAAGAAGCACTTATGGATTAAGAATATCTTGTATATATCATAAAAGACTGAAATTTCTTACATGGAAATGCACCATGTGTACATAGTGGCTGTGTGACACTATTAAAGCAATATATTTCTTTTAGGTCCTATGTACCTTGTTGGCCAAAGGTGATGGAATCATAGAACCAAAACTCTTTTACTTTTGAAAACCGGCCACACAGACGAACGCGAACGACACCACGAATGCTGATATCCTTGAACAGAACAAAACTGCAGAGTTTCTCTATAATTTACCTGTATGTGAGGATCTTTCCTTATCTCCATTTTCATCGTAGGTTTTGTTCTCAGCACTTTGCTGAGTAATAAAAGTTCCCCTCAGGCCAGAGCAAGCAAATAGAAGAGAATAATTCCTTATGCATCCACTGCCACTTTCATGGTAAAATGATTATGATTCAAGATGTATTTTTAATAGGCAGTACTCTTCCCACATAATCCCTGCAAGAACTCGCATCTAAAATTGAAGCAAGTGTCAGGCCTGCATAATGAAATCATGCGGATGACTGAGGTCCTAAGTTCATGAACACGTTGGGCATTTTTTAGATTTTTAGACTCGTCTGAATGAATTTTCTTTACTGTGGCTCTGACAAGTAACGCTTCATTGTGAAGAAAATGCCTGTTTTTTTATAATTTTGTTTCCTTCTTACTTCCTTGAGAGTCTTTGTAAAGAGGTAAGAAATGAACAAATCAAAACCTGAGAAAATATGGTATAACTAAGGAGCCCCTAAAGGGCGATTGATGAAAAAAAAAATGGAGGAAAAAAAAGGTTTTGAAGTAAAAAAAAACTAACTGGTGCGCACCTGAAACTAACTGGTGCGCACCTGAAACTAACTGGTGCGCACCAGTTAGTTTTTTTGTTTGTTTTTTAATTAAAAAGAAAAATGTCTTACTTCAAAACTTTTTTTTCATCAATGGCCCTTTAGGGGCTCCGTATATAACAAAGCCTCGCAAAGAGAAACATTTCTATGGTGTCATTTTCAGGAATCCTGTCATCTACTTTCACATAAATACATACTTTTTTCCCTAAAGGAATCCTCTACAAAGCATTGACTGAACAGTAGCCCACAAGTTGGGTTTCAAATGAGAGATGCTTGATAAAAGCTTTACATTGCTAAAAAAAAATCTTATTGTGATTTTTTTTTTGTCAAAATCCCAAAACTGTCTGTGCCCCCCTGCTCCCTAGTGTTGGCATGGGGGTGCTCCCCCTCTTTTTACATTCCATCCTAAAACACAGTAGAACCCAATTTCTCACCTGAGCACAGGTGCCAGCTCCCCTTTGCACTATGCTTGACATGTTTGTATGGATAGGTGTGCGAGCTGTAGTTGTATTTGTACGTGTTGACATGTTTGTCTGTGACAATCTTTGGAGCCAACAGTTGTGTTTGTAATATTTGGTTGTGTCTGTGAACAGGCCCTGCAACTTTTGACTAAAATCTACACCTGACAGTAGTAAAAAAAAATCTCCTCTCATCCCACTCTCTACTTCTCTCTTCTTTTGTTCCATCTGGTCAAATAGAAAATGTAAACAAACAATTGAATAAAGTTTAGCCTAAAATATAAAAGAGATTTATACAAATATACTCCTCTTGTGACAAAAGATTCAAACCCTCCCTATTGGAACAGTTTCTAAAGAGCAGCAGTAGTTCATTAAAATCTTGTCTGAGTTGTGGGCGGGACTGTTGGTGTTGAGTAAGCCCATCCCCATTTCCCGTCATCAATCTGTTCACATTCTTTCCCACTAGCTTACAGCCGCTTTAACCCCCAAGCGGTACAACAAAAATGGCGAGCATTATTGGCGCTTCTTTAGCTATCCAGCCGTACAGTTTATAAATATATGCTTAATTTGTCCTCATTTAAGAAAAATGTCACAAGAACATTTTAAAAACATCCAAAACATAATTTCTTCTTTAAAGAAGAAACAATTTAAACTGAAAAAAATTCCTTTATTTTTAATTTTATTTTTTTTTTTTTTTTTTTCTAACTTGTCTTGTCCAACAGCTGGGCAGACAGATGAGAGCTGAGGGCCTCTTGTGTTGGACATATTTTACTTTAACAAGAGGGGTTATTAATCTTCAGACAAACCAAAGGTATGTCTGAATAAACCCCTTTTGTAATTGAGGCCAAACTTTATTAATTTCAATCATGTCTGAAAATCTTTGGCGTTGGACCGGACGGAAAAGGAAAGAGGGGAAAAAGAGAGAGGGACGTTAGAGAGAGGGGGGGTAGGGGGTAATAGGAGGGGAAGGGGGATAAGACCATGAAGCAGCATAAAGCAACAAGTTTACTGGTTGTTAATCATTATGGTAAGGTTCAAATGTAGAAAAAAAAAAGGGGCGGAGCCTGTCCACACACACACTCAAATGTTATAAACACACCTGCTAGCTGCAAAAATGTCCACCTGTCGACATGTACACAAAACAGATAGTGTTATTGAAGTCTTACATACTTAGTCTTCGCATACTTATGTCTTCGCATACTTATGCCTTAAAACCAGCAAGTGTGAAATATTTCAGTCATTCAGTCATGCAAACTGTTAGTGCAAAGGTGAGCTAACACCAGTGCTCAGGTGAGTGTTTATGTTCTTCTAAAATGGATGGTGGAACGTGAAAAGAAGGAGGGAGAGTGCCCAGCCATCCCCACCCCAAGACCCCCACCGCAGCAGCAGCGGCAGCCGGAATCCCCCCAACGCCACACGGGAACCGGCAGGGAACAACCGCCGCCCGGGCGACCAAGCCCACCACCCAGGCCAGGGCCAGCAGGGCCGCCGCAAGGCCCCCAGAGCCAGAGGCCAGGGACGCACGGAGGGAAAGAGAGCGCCGCCCCAGCCCAACCAGGAGAGCAGCCCCCCCGCCGCGCCGGGAGAACCCAACGCAGGGCCCCACCGGAGAAGGACGCCCACAGCCCCAAACGAGCACCCCACCACCACCCAGGAGTTCCGGGCATCCCCCCGTCCCAACCCCAGGTACGAGCCAGGACCCCCCAAGGGAGACCCGCTCCGCACTCCAGGCAGCCACCCGCCCGGCCCACGGTTGGTCCAGGGAGGAGCGAGGCAGGGGCCCGCCGCCCCCGCCCAGGAGGGGGGAACCCCGGGGAAAAAAGAGGGCCCACAAGGGGTGTTGTAAATATGGCCCGACCAGGCTCGGCCACAGTTGGAAATTTGGCGGGGCCCAGCACTCAGGAGCAAGGACCAGAACCCACCCCCCAGGGACCAGACACCCCCGGCTCAGATGTAATGTGAACCCCCCCACCGCGCGGAGAGAGCACCGCCGGGCCCAGGAAGCCGGCACCCCGGGGGTACGGCCGCCGCCGCAAAGGGGCCCGTACCCCCAACCAGGGAAGAGGCAGGGGACAGACGGACCCAGGTCCCACCTTCCTTGCAAAATGTGTGTGCGTGTATGTGTGTTTGAAAGGGTGTGTGTGTGCATGTGTGTGTGTTTATGTTGGGATGTATATATTGAGGGGGGAGGGGTGTGTGTACTAAGGGGGGTGCGGTTAAAATTGGCGGGTAGGGCACTAAAGGGACATCTCCTGATTACTCACAGTGACGTCCCCTCACCCTCCCCACCAAGGGGCCCTAAATGTCTAAAGTGCGGTTAAAATTGGCGGGTAGGGTGCTAGGAGGAGATCCGCTGCTTGCTGGCAGTGATGTCCAAGCACCCCCCCTACCAAGGGCCCTACATGTCTAAAGTGCAAATAAAACCGAAAGAGGGGGGGTCCACTCCATACGGCAACCACAGGAGGGGGGCCACTGCCTAGTAAACCCCCCCCCCAAGGCTCATCGCAGGCTAAGCCCCCCACCCCCTCACCCTATTATGAGGTTATATGAGGAAGGGGGTAAGTTGGGGACAGATGATAGACTGTCCCCCGGTGGTCAAACAGCTGTCCCCCGCCCCCCCCCCAGCAAGGGGGCCAGGCCCACCCAGCCCCGGGGCCCCACCCCCGGAGGCACAGACACCCCAGGCCCAGCACCACCACCCCCACACAGAGAGAGAGGAGCCAGAAAGCGCCGCCCCCCCCCGGAGCAAGCCCAGGCCCCCACCCCCAAACGCCGGCCCTAGAAGAGCTCTGGTCAGGCCTCGACGGGACCGAGGCAGCCAACCGGCCGGGGAAACCGCCGATGGCCTCAGCGGAGACCCCGACCCGTCAACCCCCCCTGACCCGTACCAATAGTGCCCCCCCCCTCCCCCAGAATGCCCCCCCACAGGACAGGGCCTACAAGACCCCCACCACACCCCACCCCCAGACCCCGCAGCCGAAGCGGATGACACCCAGAGCGACCGGGGGCCCCAAGAGGGTTGCCCCGCCCCAGAGCCAGGGAAGGGCCGATCCCAGCCCCAGAAAAAGATTTCTGACCTCCTCATTTTTTTTTACAATGTCTTTGGAGGAATTGATGAGCAAGAAAAAAAAATAAGGTTCGTGCGTTTTTTTTTTTACATATTTAACTGCAGACAAATGCAGCTTTGAAAGCCTTCTAAAGAATGCAACGAACAGCAGGGATGAGAAAAAAAATCCTGTGGTCCTGCCTTTTTCCCCCCTCTATTCAACAACAACAGATGTTTTAATCCCAAAACAACAGTGAAGGCTCATATCTAAAGTCAGGATGCTGAACTGCAAGCCAGGGGTTTAGAGCAACATTACTTTCACAAGCCATTGCTCTCATTGTTACCGCTCTGCAGTCTGCTCATGCAGATGCTCCATGTAATGTTGAGCTCAGGGGAATCGCCGGATTACAACTACAGTAACCAGGTGCTGCAGCGGCCTCAATAATAATCCCACCGCCACTTTCTTCCAGCATTCATGGGCATATTTCTGCTTTAAAAATGTAAATATCTAATACGTAACTGTTGCCTAATGCTCTGGCTGTAATCATGTTTATCCTTAACTTAATCACGGCTGAGCGATTTAAAAAGAAAACCAAACACCATATTGTTCTCTACAGGAATTGTTACTTTTTTAGCTTACCTTATTACAAAAATACTTTAGTACTGTCTCCAAAGTTAAATTGGGCCCTTAAACTGTGAATAAAGTGTGCAATCACTGAAAAATTTCAATTTCTGCAAATATTTTTCTGCTCTATACATTGTTGCAAGGAAGTAGGAAATTTAAAAAAAAAGCTGTTCATACAGTCATAAACTTTTACACATATGCTTTTTATGTAGTACTTAAAAATAACACAAAATGTTGCAAAGAAAAACAAAAAAGCAACACAAAATGATATAAAATAAAACAATAAAAAAACAAAAAGTAAAATAATTAAATTATTATTAAATAAAATTGAAATTAATTTAATATAATTAAAATTAAAATGTATTACACACTAGAAGATTGTCAATTTCGGCTCCTACACTTGGTTTTGGAGCCTCCCTCTGGCTCGTCTACGACCCAGCCAGGCTGGGCTATTTAAACATGTAGTTGTAGAGTTAGATAAGTTAATTCTTCTCTATGAGCTCTGATACATCGCCTGTCCGTCCTGGGGGAGGACCCCTCCTTCATGTGGACACCCCTGAGGTTTCTGCCTTTTTTCCGGAATGTTTTTATTTTTTTTATTTTTTTGGAGTTTTTCCTTACTGAGAAGAGGGGTCTAAGTGTGTTTAGTCTGTTAAGTTAGTTCAGTCTAGAATTTTCCAAATGAATTCTATGTATTCGTGATCCTTTTTGAGTTTATGTTTACTTTACGATTAGCGGTACGAAGCCCTTTGAGACGACTGCTATTGCGGTTTGGGCTATATAAATAAAATTGGTTTGAGTTGAATTCCTCAGGCTTATTTGAAACCCATCCTACGATATCACCATTTTAAAGAAATACCTTTTTTTTTTAATTTTTGGGTTGAAACTGAATTTTAAAGAAATTAAAGATGAAACACACCAAAAGACGGGTGAACAAAGAGACAGATGGCAGAGGAGAACACGTTTATTTTGGCTGCCTCCCCTAGCACCCCCTCCCCAAACCATCAGTCACTCTCATTCCCAACCAATTGTGCGAGGAGGGCTACTCCATGCGGCCCAGCAGAACACAGCTTGGCAGCTGCAGCGGTGAAGGACAAGCCCGGACTTCTGAGCCAGGTATTTGTCTGTTGGTTTTATCTGAGCAACAGCAGCACTTTAAGGACACCATTTCCCAGTGATCCATGCTCACGCTTCCTATTGACTGTGAGGCAATTTGCTTTAGATGGAAAGAGCCCTTTTTCAGTTCTAGTTCAACGCTATTATGACATTCAGGTCTGTGACCCAAAGCTCATTTTTCAAACTGGAGTGGAGGTTTCCAGGAAGAGATATGGCATGATGTGTTTCCCATTTTTCAGCTGCTAATTAAAGGCTACTACTCTAGGAAAAAAAAAGAAAAACGAAAAATAAGGTTGATTTAAAAATACAACACCGTTTGTATAGGAGAACAGGCCACATATGAATACAAACATTTTCATTCACTGTATGAATCGCATTTGCTGTCATCGCAGGATTAGTCTTTACTAGAGATGTGACAATTCTCGTTTAAAAACCAAACCCTGTATTACACCACAAAACTGAATTGTGAGGAAAGTATGTCCCTACTGAATACCAATTTAAATATCAATTAAATAAACAAATATTAAATAAACAAAAAGATTCTTATATTTTTTATTTTATTCTTTTGCTGTTATTTTGGAATACACACATCATCTATCAAACCAAAATGGAACCGTGACCTGAAAGTCCAAGTTTTAACCTCATTGTGGGGAAAGTGAATCGTGGCATCCCTTATGTTTATCAAAATAGAACTGTTCTTCCTGGGAGCCACTTAAAAAAATAAGTAAAAAGTAAAAAAACATCCAATATTACAATATTTTAGAGTAATTTATAAAAATCATATTTATTTTCTTCATAGTTATTAAAATTTGTAAAAAATTAAAGGAAACAGTAGAGGCAGAAATATGAATCAATTGTTATTTATTATGAATTAACTACTCATGATTAGCTTTAAAAGGGATACTTAGTACCAATATTTCTGAAGACAGAAGACAGAAGACTGAGATACTTCAATCAATCAAACTTTGTAAATAAGAAAATAAAAAAACAATGATTATTTTGCATAGAAAAGGTTAAATTATTGTTAAGGAGATTTTACTTTTCTGAAATTTAAATCCGTTTTCCAGGAAACATCGTTTCATCAAACCTAGGATTAGCAGTTTCAGGCCAAAACAGTAGCGGGTCAAAATCATGACATGTTCACAGTGCCCTGTCAATCAATAAGCTCACGTTGCTTCCGTTCTTTTATGTTGTGATAAACATCTTTTGCTGTGTCCTGACCCGACGAGGGGGCCGTCCCCGTTCAGACTGAATTCTGATGGGGTGCTGCACCTCCCTGATGTGGACTGAAATCGAATAAAATATTCAGACTGATAGTTTTGGTTATGGTACATGGAAATTATTTGGAAATATGAAATACTTGGATTGTTTACTGATGATTTCTGCTTATAAATGCCTGTTTTCTTCCTATTGATCCACATTTTTATGGAAAAATTGAATCTGCTTTGTTGTGTTTTCAGCTCTGAACCAAAAAGATTTTTGTATCGACGCAAAAACACCGAAGGCGATTTTGAATAAAATGTTCACAAGTTGATGCCATTGACATTTGAAAAAGATTCAGTCAAAAACCCTTTTTTCAATTTCCATCCAAAATCCAATACTGTTTGATCAAACTACAAACACTTTTCACATAATTATTGATTTCTGTTAAACAAAGAAGACATTTTTTATGAACAGAATTATGAATTCTTCTAAAATAACACATTCATTGATTTGATTGGTTGATGTTGCAAAAATGAATGAATATATTGTATTGTATTTGTCTCAGTCTTGTTTTCTGTTTTAAAGTTTTGTAGAATGTGAATATTTTTCCTTGTGTTTTGTTTTATTTTGCTTTTGTCAGACTAAAGATCAGCTACACTAAACTTAAAGCTGTGTTTTTTGGGAGATGCAGCAGCAGCATGGGTTGATGATCCCATGTGGATTCAGGAGTGATAACGGTATTATTATTCTTCATACAGGGAAAATAATTTTAAAGCTATTTTCCTAATTAATGTTGTCTAAAAGAGCGCTTTTCTATATGGATTATGGCCAAAGCACTTTAGAGCTGCAGATAACTCCTTTTTGTCCTGTTTGAGTGATTAAAGCAACATTTGCCAATGACATTTCTGTAAATTCAATGCCAATCTCTACAATAATATTAAGAATAAAAGATTGCCCAGCAACAGAGCTGCCTAAATGAAGGAAAAATGTTGGTTTCCCAAGACTGAGGGGACTAAAGCTAAAGAAGCTGCAGTTAACGAGGCTGCATTCTGCTTTAGAGACTTTTTAAAGGCAACGGCGTGCGAGGTAGTTTCAATTAGGAGGAAGGTCAAAGTGAGACTGCTCACATCTTTCTGTAATTGCCTTGTCAAGGTGTACACAGGTGAGTCATCCAAAGAAAATATTGCAAAAAAAATCTGCTGCTGCATCGTGTACCCTGGCATAAACGTGTATAAAAATGACAACACATCAATGTTTTAAAAAGATATACTGTACAGAGTTTTTTTAAGACAGGATGTAAAATGTGAAGCAGAATCTCAACAGCAACATTTGCTGATTATTTTCAAGAACGTAGGCTGGAAAAATGTTCAAAACCAGTGAAATAAAATATAGAATACAAGATCTAAAGTGAGACACTAAATTGTGAGGCTCTGCCCTTTTATGACACAATTATTATTTGAAAATAAAAAAACTTTTTAAGCATGTCAATAAATCTTGCAACTAGAAATATGTCAGAACTGAAGCTGGTTTTCTGAAAAAGTAGGTATATATTTATAGACATACCTATTTTAAGAGCATCAGCTGTCCAACTATGCTTATTTCTAGACCACTGCCATTTTAGGATTACAATCATTCTAATATGATTTTGTCTTAAAAAATTCTGCATAAATTAGTTAATTGATCAAATAAAAAGTTCTAGTTTTCCCAAACTAAGTATATCGGTGTCTTGAAACAAAAGCAGTCACTATTTACAGATAAAACTTAAAAACTTATATATATATATATATATATATATATATATATATATATATATATATATATATATATATATATATATATATATATATATATATATATATATATATATATATATATATATATATAGTTTCAGAATCCTCCTGACTCCATAATGGCTGATATAATTGAGGGTGTCTTCTTTATCTACTGAAAACAAATGTACAGTTTGTCGTCTTGGGTTGCTGACAAGGTCCTAATCGATTTCAATAGAATCAGCTCCCTATAGCTTTTTTTAAGTAATGACTGCTTTCCAGAACTTAACTTTTTCATTTCAAATATAATTTCTCCATTTGACAAAAAGTAATTGGCTCACAAGTAAACAAAGCATTTGTGAAAATACTTCGACCTCAAAATATGTCATGGATAAAAAACATAGAGTTAAAAAGGTGAAAATGAGAGCTGCAGCAACCAAAACAAACACAAAACAGGTGACAGAGGGAAGACCTTGAGGAAAGAAAAAAACACTGGAACCAGATCAGTACATTAAGGAACCACTAGTCTGTTCCTATTCCTCGTTTATCACAGGAGTTAAAAAAAAAAAAAAAACATGTTATAAATGAAATCCACAAACTACCCAACTTCATTTTTTAGAATAATATGGTTGTGTTGAAGACCTACTTAGAAAAACATCCTGCTTTTGGTGTTTTTAATATGTGCTTGTGGCATTTGTCTAACGACGGAGGACATACATTAGGAATTTAAGATTAAAATTTCATTCTGAGTATTTATTTTTTTCAAATTGTTGTGAAAGAGCAGCAAACAAAAAAATGTGAAATTTTTTGAATAAAAAAAAAATACATGCTCCCTGCTCCACTCTGCTCCGCAATACAGAAGAAAAGGGGGGCGGGGTTGCTTTGAACCAACAGTCCTACCCACATCTCAGAAGACATTTTTAAATGAACTACTGCCGCTCTGCAGAAACTATGTCCTGAAAAATGAAAAAGTTTTTTGGGGATTTTGTCTATAAACAGCATAATTATAAGTAAAAGACAACTGGGAACAATTTGAAAATGGATCGAAAGATGATCAGAGTGAGATTATAAGGCTGTCAAACCCATTACTACACACTTAATACACTTTACTTAGACAGAAATGTTTAAACCAAAGCCTTCATAGAAAATATGTCCAGTATTATAAAATGAAAAAAAAGATCTGCTTTCAATCATAAATTTTTGTCAATTTTGCAAGCTGACCACAAATTCTACAGGAGACGACTGACGATGGTCAACAGACAATCAGGACTTGGAACACAATACATCATTATAAAAAAAATACATACAAAATTGCACCAAAAAAATCAGCTAAACTTTGGAAGGTAAATTGCGACATTGCATGGGAACACCTCAACACCAGAGCTTTATCTAAAGTGTTGACATTCTTTTTACCACCATAACTCTTCAGCCATTTCTGGAATCAACACATTTCGTATGGATTCTAACACAAAGAAAAAACTCTATGCTAGTAATGTGTTGCGTATCAGTGATAAGCCACCTTTTTTGGCGACAAAGTGACGTTGATCACGTGTACACTCGAGCAGTTACACAGAGCGTGTGCTATTCAATTGAAATTTTCAAAACGTTATCTTTTAAACATTCCCATTTTCAGGTGGTGACATCCCATCAACTGGGTCTATCAAAGAAACTTAAGTCTTATAATTACAGGTTGTTTAGCTGGATTTGCTTTTCTCTGCTCTGCATGCCATGTGTGCCTCAGCCTAAGAGACAGGTAAAGAGATCTTGTAATGATAATACTGTGCGTGCTCTGCATTTCAACAGGCAAAGCCAGGGCCTTCTCCAACTCTACATTGTCTTGTGTGCTGCATAATAATCCCGCACTTACATCAAGCCATCTGACAGCTTTCAGAATGGCACAGAGGAACATGAAGCACGGCGCTCATTACACAAAGGACATAAAGATGGTTAATATTGGAATTCACATTCCTTATTTATGTGGCCCTAAAACAAAGTGGAGTGGATTGTCAAATTCAGACTTTAAATTGTTTTTCTTTTGTATTTTTCTTTATTTCCAAGGTTGAAAATAGTAAATTTATTCAAATAGTGTATTTATTTTCTTAATTGACCTCATTTGTTATATAGTGGGTGGATAGAAGCACTGCAGCACTGTCATTTATGGGTGTTGCCTCTGAAAATATCTACTCAGTATGTTGATGACAGTACATTTGTGAGGAGATGCGAGGTTATTATCTGCTGATTAGGATGGTCTTGCTTTTGTTGCAGAGTTAGATGAAAGTGTAAGCCCTGTAGCACTCTATGCATGTTAAATATAAGGACGCCGCCCCAAGAGCAATATGGAAACAACGGCGATGCACAACTACTTCCTAGAAACGTATCGTCGGAATTTTCAAAGAAGACACAACAAAACAAGTAAATGGTTTATAGAGTTAATAGACCTGATCAGCTTTAATTTGTTTACATGCTTCAAATCTCAGCTGGCATTAAAAGCTTCTTTCATAAGCGAGTTCTCACTGTAACAACATAGTTTATTTATTTTGCACAAAAAAAAACAAAAATGTATTATTGCTGCCAGTTTTACTTTACTAATAAAGCCATTGGTACGCTCTTTTTCTCAAAACAATAAAACAAAAACAAAACAAACAACATCCTTAGTTTAAACACAATGCAATGGAAAAATATGGACAAAATAACCTGTTTTATTGTTCACAGTTTTGAAAAATTATGTTTTAAACATTGTTAACTTGAGTTCTTATAGGAGGTTTTTTGAAATTGGATGTCCTTTAAAATTGTAGATATGCAGAGATATAAATCTTAATAAATGTGCTCAATAGCTCTGAAGATACTGAAGCTAGTGTCACCAAACTTTCTGTACTGACTCATAGTGACCCTAGTCACTATTAGACTATGTCAGAACATTACTTTGTTAGCTTCAGTATCTTTAGAGATATTGACCAAATATGATCCATATTTTTAAAATACAATTTTTTTTAAATAAACAAAATGATTTTCGGACATAATCTGTGATGTAGTTGGGTCAGTGTTAGTACAGAAAGTTTGGTGACAGTATGGATTTCGTACAGTTTGTTTCCCCAAATTTCCATGTTCCGTTATTGAATAGTTATATAATACATAGAACACCACAAGTATTTAATGCCTATTTAACTTTAGCAATTATTATAATTAATGATATTTCCAGTAAAGGTCATCATAAACACTAATACCTAAAAATGTAATTGTTGTTACTCATTTGATAATAATGCCATTGACTTCAAATGAAATGTTCACATTTGAATCTCTACTGCAAGAAAAATCATATACTTTTTAGAACAAGTTTGTCACACACATATACCTATAGGTTGTTTGTTTGCCTGTTTACGCTTTTAGCAAGACGTTTGTCAGAAATCCCCGTCAACAGTAGATAGCAGTGAGCGAGCAGCAAAGGCTGTGATGAGGAGCAATAATAAAGTTCAGTTCAGTGTTAATGATGGGTTTACAGCACTGGCTCTAGGCTCTGTTCAGGCTACACTGCAAAGCAGCTAATGAGTCTACTCCTTAATTTACTCATCTGGAGCCATCTTAACAATTTATGAGACGCCATTAATGTTTCCTTAGAGGTTGCCGACAACATTTCTTTTGCCTTTACAGTGAAGGTCGTACCTTATGGATTGGCTTTTCACCTTGAAATGCTTGGTGTGAACATGTGGGGAAAAGTGTGAGATGATCACACTTTGTTTCCTCAAAGACGTCACAACATTTTCTTTTGCAGGATGGGGACGGCCGGGGGACAAACAGAGGTGTAGACACTATAAAATGATCTAATACAATAACGATGATGGTAAACCAGCGCTCAAGATTCTACCATTTCTCATTTTTACAATGTTTCTAAGAACAAAATTATGTTTGATGCTTTTTAATCACACTAAGTGAAATTGATTACATAAAATAAACGAAGTAAGTACAGAATAAAGCTACTGATAACTAATTAAATTAAATCCTTCCATAACAAAGTAAAAATGAAAGAGTTTTAGTTTTACCCTAAAAGCTAAAGCTGAACTTTCTCTGCATTTTCTATAGTTTCTTGTCTGCTGACCAGTTTAACTCATTTTTGAGCCTTTCCCAAACAAAAGAACAACTTGCAGCAGAACAAATGTTTAAAGCTACCTTCACATCGGGCATGGGATGTGCAACTAAACGCACATTCTTGATTGTGGTGTTCAAACGGGACAAGCAGGGAGGGGGTTATTTTTCCCTTACTAACGCATGTCCGCCACCTATATACAGTTGGAAGAGACTTGGTGCAAAACCAATGCAAATCTCGTAATTGCGCCAGGCTTTTTCCTTCATAGCTCCATTGTGATAAATAAAAAGTCTTGGTGTCATAGAATTGCGGCCTGGCACAAACTGCTATTATTCATTTCTCCTCTATTATCAATTTTCAAACAATTGGCAATTCCATATATTGAAAGGGACAACATCCATACAACACTACCTACTCGTATGGATGCTGTCCCTTTCAGTTCCCTGGTCAAAGTGTCATCCATCCATCCATTTTTTTCTGTTTATCCGGGACCGGGTCATGGGGGCAGCGGTCTAAGTAAAGATGCCCAGACTTCCCTCTCCCCGGCCACTTCCTCCAGCTCCCCTGGGGGGACCCCGAGGTGTCCCCAGGCCAGTCGAGAGACGTAGTCTCTCCAGCGTGTCCTGGGTCTTCCCTGGGGCCTTTGCCCAGTGGGACATACCCAGAACACCTCCCCAGGGAGGAGTCCAGTAGGCTTCTGAGCCACCTCAACTGGCTCCTCTTGATGTGGAGAAAAAGTGGGTCCACTTTTCCTGTCAGTCTCACGGCCCGGTCTTCCCACTCTTGTGAGCAAGACCCCAAGATATTTAAACTCCTCCACCTGGGGCAGGAGCACTCCACCCACCGAGGGATGGCATACTACCCATCTCCAGTCAAGAACCATGGCCATGGTCGTTTCACACTCGGCTGCAAACCACCCCAATGCACGCTGGAGGTCCTGGCTCATCAAAATTTGACCTGCTTTAACTTTCAATGCGCCTATGTAGAACCCAAAAATGGTTGTAGAAACTTGTTTAGCGACATGTGACCCTAAGAGTTTTGAACATTAAATCTCGAAATTTGCGTTTTTTCCCATTTACATAGACTTTTGATTGGAAGTGGTCGCTTTAACACGCATTGGCAAGGGCAGGTTACAAACAGGCAAACAAGGAACTTATTTTTATCTTAAGCCAATTTCTAGAAAACTAAAATTTTTCACCTCTTTTCTGCCAAATGTTGACAGTCCTCCAACAAAAAGTCTTCAAAACTTGATTGAATGAAATCCTAATTTGCTGGAATAATGAAGGTGTGAGGATGAAGCACATTGATTTGTTTGTACATTGGGATGTTTCATGAAACTGTTGGAGATGTCTTATTTTCTTTAACTTGATTGAAACAATAAATGAAAAAATAAGTATATTTGCTTCCACTAGCCAAAAACATATCTCATCAAAATCAGCATTAAAGATCTTAAAAACTGTATTCTGGCACATGGCAACAACAATACATCACAGCAATAAAAATTTAAAATAAAATATAAAAGAAACAAGTTAACCAGGCTTATTTTAGACCAATTTGCACATTTAAAGATATACTGTACACTCCGTCCTTCTTCTCCAGATGATTATCACATTACATTATGCAGTGTCATATCTATAAGGTTTGACAAAAGCTTCTATGTAGAGCAACGAAAAAAGAGAAAATGTACAGCTGATGGAATGTATAAACTTTTTCATAAATTTATTGTTTCTGCAATGAGCTTTAGTTATATCCCCTAGGTAGTGGGAGTCACCTTTACAGAGGGAGTGGCCTGTGGCGTGTTGGTACGTCCTGCAAACACTTTCATCATGTTACTCTGGGCTATAAAAAAATTCAAATTAAATATGAAATAATTGGAAGTTATTATTCTTCACACTCTTAATAGAGTTCCCTGCATATGTAAATCACAAAATATTAGACCAGAAAAAAACAAGGGTCTGTATACCCCGTGGACTTAATTATATGGATATCCACTCATCAAGTAAGGGCTGTTGCTTAATCTTAGCTAGAATCTTCTTACTTTTTGTGCAATCCTGATTAATTATGGCAAGTTTTTGGTCAAATATCTTCTTAGTATGCAAGCATGGAAACTCTGGTAATAGACAGCAGCAAGCATTAGATGAGTTTCAAAATAAAATAAAATAAAAGGACTGCAAAACTAAACCAAAGCTTTGCAGCAGTTCTTGTCTGAGGGATGATTTGGGTTAAACTGATAAAGGATCAAAATGATTTATCCTCTTTGTGATCACTTATCGCATCTTAATTCTAGATATTTAAGTTATCTATATGTGTTTTCTATTCCCCAAGAACACACGTGTGCTAACCAAACTCCTAATCTGTTCCCTAAAGTTTTATTTTATTTTATTTTTTTTAACACAAATAAATGCTAATAAGAATTTGTAACTGTTTTTAAAAGACAATTTTTTAAAATGCCACTTTTACGAAAGACACTTTTATGGATTATTTTCTATATGATACATGGACTGAGTGAGTGTGACATCACCAAAAGAAAATGGCTTACTTGCTGCTCCAATCAAATGAAGTCAATTTTGATTGACTTCATTTGCCATTGTTGAGGCCAGATGATGTCAGTCAAAAGTGATTGGTCCTAGTCGTTCTGAGTCAACGTTTCTATGGCAGCCACTCCACAAGCTTGTTTGCAGACCACACCCCTACCAATTACAGGTGATCTCAGGACATTCTCGATGTGAAACCACACACTTTTTATCGAGGCATCTGATTGGCCATTTCACACCTTGCATTACAGAAAAGATATTGCAAAAAAAATAATATTAGGAAGAACATAATTATTCTGACAAATATGACTGAGTAATAGCAGTTTTGGCTTCTTGGAACATTTGGGTACTTTCTGTTTGAAACGTGACAGGGGAGGGGTCACTCAGTCCGTTTTAAATGAAATAACCCCTGTCCTGCAAAGAGTGATGTGACTCAATATTTTTGAACAAACTTCAAATAATGCAATTTTACTTTGGAAAGTTTCCATTATAATTTCTGTGTTTTTGCAACATTTAAAAAAAAAAAAAAAAAGCTTTTACTCGTTTGATTATTCTTTGGTAACTTCACCGTCATGACCATTTCTTTTTCACCAAAACTATTTATAACTTTCACTAAATGATAAAACTTAATTTCAGTTTTTTTTTTTTTTATGGTTAAATAACTTATTTGATTCATTTAACTCTACTTTGTCATCTTTTTTTTTGTATTTGTTGTTGTAAACCTCAAAAACGAGATGTGGCAACTCAAGAAACAAATCCTCCCATTTCTTATTAAATGTTCAAATAAAATAAATAAATAATGTTAACTTTTGACTCTAATTCTTAATCCATCTTTCAAATCATCTACATTTCTAAGAATTTCTATCACTTTACGTGGATTTTGATCCTCTTGATTTGTGTCCTTTTAATATCGGAGGCTTCCACCCTGAAACCCGCAGTAACCACTGTATGCAAAACCATTAGAGCTCATCCAAGCATGGCAGAAAAGCCTGTCGTGTAATTACAGTAAGATCAGCTGGGCTGGCCTTTCACCTGCCTCTCCCATGATACATTTATCATAACCTCAGAGGGATTTATTTTCAGTACTCCCGTTTATTCTCCCCGTAATTCCGCGCACAGTTCTGCATAAAACCTGAGACGTGTTGCATTTATAGTCAATAATACATGGAGTTATAATAGAAATGTGCAAACATTTCCATGACACCATGAGCGTGCACATCCACTGCTGCAGACGGGTAATGCACTAAGGGGCTCCAGCTGCGCCGTGAAGATTTCTGCCTTCTATTCAATCACGCCACACTGATTTTAAGGAGCTGCTGGTGGCGGCTTTTTATTTCATGTAATTACGTCTCCAAAGCACTTCTTATTCCTGCAACGCAAAAAGCCACGACTGGGTAAATATTTTGTTCATGTTGCATGGCGATCACCGCGCAGTATAATGTAGATGTCGCACACTTGACGTATGAAGAGTCCATCCATAATGCATAGAAATCATGTACATACTGTCTATCAAACCCCTCATCCCCACATTATATTTTTAGTAATGTTCACTAAAGATGATCAAAAGTTAGTAAAGACTTTAAAAATTTCATAAAAACCCAACTTTGGTCCAAACAGACACATTTATATTTAACTAGGATGGTTAAATCTCCTCAGATTGGTTTGAAGTTTTCTTTGTTTTAACACTCATCCTTCAATTCCAACAGAAAACAGCAGAAATAGAGCTGTAGATATCAAAGCAAAATACTGAATCAATGAGAGTTCAGCTTACAATTTACTGTAGTTTAAAATGATTTAATAACTATAAATCTAAACTACTAAGGCCTTATACGCATTTTTAGCTTGAAAAAAAGTCTGCTTAGAAAATAAACAATCTGTCATGTTAAGAAGCTTATTTAACTCTGAGGGCGGCTGTGTGCAGCGGTAGGGCGGTCGACCCATGATCGTAAGGTTGTAGGTTTGATACCCGCCTTGCACGCCCATGTGTCGAAGTGTCCTTGGGCAAGACACTGAACCCCAGCTTGCCTCTATTGGGAGGTTGGCGGCAGTGTTCAGCAGCGGAGCCGCCATGTGTGTGTGTGCATGGGTGAATGGCACTGTGACTGTAAAGCGCTTTGGGCTTTCGAAAGAGGGTAGAAAGCACTATATAAGTATACGCCATTTAACTACACACATTAACAAAATGAGTTTTTTGTAAAAAAAAAAAAAAAAAAGATCGTCCTATTGTTGAAAATACAGGAATAATGTGCAAAAATGGAAAAACAATGCCTAGATGTCTGCCTTTAAGTTGCCTTTTATTGTCATGATGGCACCTTCCACTCTAAATCTGTCTCTGTAAATCAAGAAAAACTGCTTTCTGCTGGATTTTGGCAAAACGAAATACTCAGAGTTTATCATCTTCCTCACCTCATCTCGTCCTGGAAAATGACATCTCATCCTCTCTGTGCTACTGTTCCTCCAACTTTAAAAATAGCTTATTTAGGGTCTTTTTTAAAGTTATCGAGCTTATTGTTGTTATTTGTTGTTAAAATGATTAACCTGTCTCTTTCCACTAGGACTGTCCCAAATTTCTTTAAACAGGCAGTGATAAGTCCTATTTTAAAAAAGCCCATGCTGGATCCATCACAACCCTCCAACTACAGTATACGCCCATTTCAAAATTACCTTTCCTCTCAAAAGTCTTGGAGAAGGTAGTGGCGGAACAATTAACATCTTTCTTAAACAATAACAAATCTTCGATAAGTACCAATCTGGTTTTAGAAAGATGCATTCCACGGAGACTGCTTTACTCAAAGTATCAAATGATGTGCAGATGGCTGCTGACTCCGGAAAATACACCATTTTGGTTCTTTTAGATTTATCATCAGCTTTTGATACTGTAGATCATAATAATGTTGGACAGATTAGAACGTGAGTTTTGTATTGCTGGGCTTGTTTTGAAGTTGTTTGCCTCCAGCTTAACTAACAGAACATCCTCTGTTTTAAATAAATGGCATTCTTTCTGATATCTTTCCACTCCTGCATGGTGTGCCTCAGGGATCTGTTTTAGGGCCACTGTTGTATTTAAAGTACATCTCCCCACTTGGAAAAGTTTTGAATAACTTTAAAAATGTGTCATACTGTTTCTATGCTGATGATATTTAACTGTACTGCTCCTTCAATGACTACGAACTTCATAAAATTACGCAACTCTTAGATTGCCTTACCTGTGTTAAATCATGGCTCACAAGTAAAAGACTGAAACACTAATAGTTTCCCAGCACCTTGGTTCTTTGAGCTCCTCTGTCCAGCCCTGTATCAGAACTCTTGGTGTCTGGTTTGACTAGTCAATGTCTTTGGACCATTATTTTAGACCTTTGATTAGAAATTGTTTTTACCATTTACTTAACATAGTTAAATTAAAAGGCCTGAAAAAAAGCCGGTTTAGCTCGTGCTGGTTTGCGGCACCTTCCGTCCGTGAAACCAGGGATCGACTCCGGGCTTCTCCCTGTTCCCTTCTCTACCTCTGTGCCGGTTCCAAGCCCGGTTTGAGAAGGTTGCGTCAGGAAGGGCATCCGGTGTAAAAACATTGCCAAGTTTACCGTGCGACTTGTTCGCTGTGGCGACCCCTGATGGGAGAAGCCGAAAGAGGAAGAAAGAAGTTAAATTAAAAGGCCTGCAGTTTTGCTCAGTCTTAAGGATGGTTATCCATGCTTTTATTTCCTCTCTTTTAGATTATTGTAATTCTCTTTTTACTTGTTTTAATCAAACTGTTCTTAACCGTCTTCAGTTAGTCCAAAACACTGCTGCAAGGCTTTTTACAGGGTCTGACAAAAGGACACACATCACCCCCATTTTATCCTATTAACACTGGCTCCCGATTAAGTGCCCTGTGATGTTAAAATATTAGATTTAACCTACTTTACCAGCTTTAAATAGACTTTTAAAGATTTTTAAGACCAAATATAAAACCAGATGTGACCGGTCGTTCCAGGCAATAGCCCCCAGACTCTTGAATGCCCTTCCTCTGTCCCTTCGTGTGGCCGACACCGTCGATCCTTTTTAAAAGTCAACTAAAGACATTTTTATTCAAAAATGCTTTTAGCTGACTGGTTTTATTGTTATCTCTTTTCTACATTTATTTTATTCTATTTAGTTTTGTTTTACATTATTTTTAATAAATTGTATGGTGTTTTTTATTGTATTGTGTTGTTTTTAGTGTTCAGCACTTTGTGATTTTATCTCTGAAAGGCTCAATATAAATAAAACTTACTTACTTACTTATTTAAATCAGTCATTGACATCAGAAATTGACAATTTCTGATGCATCTTCACATGTCCAGATTTACTCTCTATACCTTACACCTCCTCCAAATTCTCTAATATGCACTTTCATATCAACAAACATTTTAATTTTAATGACAAGCTGATGGTCTTTGGTTGAAGACTCATCCCTCCGGTCATTATAATCTTCACCAATTGACATCACTCCTTTCAAGTAAAATGCTTGTTTTTTTAATCTCCCCACTAAATCCCAGTTCCCCTTTTCCCAGCTTTTCTTTTCAAGTTTTAAATACAACAACTTTTTTTTTAATTTCTAAATTATCTTACAATTACAGTATTTAAAAAAAAAACAATGGGGCCAATATTAGACACAGCTTGGGGATTTGTATTCAAATGCCTAATCTCTCTGATTTACTGCCAAGAATTCATTTTTACGTCAACAAAAAAGTATGTTATTGAATTTTTTTCTTTCCTAACTATGTTAATATGGTGACCCACATGGATCACATGACTGGCGCATTAGCAAAATAAGCTATTATATTCTCAACAGTCAGTGACCCTTAAGAAAAGTCTTGGTGAAGCTGCCCCTTCAGAGCTTCATTGACAAACGACGGAGCCACAAACCAAGACCACCAAACTCAAAATTCATTAAGGCTTGTCCGCAGGCAAATAGAGGACATGACACTTTCTTATTACTTCATATTGACTCTTCTCTCTTAGCCTGGGGGGGGATGGAGAGGATTTCAAGTCTTATTTCAAGTGGATTGTGTGTCGGGGAAACTGTTAGGTGGCTCGTCTGAAAAAAAACTTTGGTTTCAAATTGCTTGAAGTTTTAAACCCTTTTATTTCTGTTGGCAGTTTTTTATTTGGCTCCTGGATTGGAGGGAAGGTTGGGATTAAGATTATTGGTTAGACGGCATTGAGAAAAAAAAACAAAAAAATAGATGCCACATTGGTGTCTAATTGTAAATGTCAATTATTTATGATCTTCCATTATCAGAAAAAAAGCCACAAGAACATGTAATAAACACCATTTTCATCATAATGGGTCTTTAAGTAGTTTCTATTGCCATTCATTTAGCAGACACTAATTAATGTTTTTTGTTAAAAAAATAAGACTTTTTTGAGGGAATTAGGCAGTCAGTTTTTTTCTGTATATTTCTAAATGACAATAAAAGAGTAAGATATGAATTTTTTTTTATAAAAAATGATTTCTAGTGAAGAAAAATTAAATACAATTTTTCTGTGTCTGAAAATTTCACATAAAAAACGGTACCTTTCTTTCTTTTTCCACATATGTTCACATATGACCCATTTTCAACCATGCTAAATGTACATAGTGGCTGTGTGAAATCACTTTTAAGTTCAGCTTGCAATTTATTGCCACTGCATGTGCAAAATTTCAATATTAATCATTAAATTCTGTTGTCATTTATGCTGCATAAAATACTGTTGTGGTAGTCAGTTTAAGTGTTTGCAGCAGGTCGACTGTGTAAAATTTCTGCCTCAAAAGATTATTAACAATCGAACAAGAGCATCATCTTCAGGGAAAAATAAGGCGATCCCAAGAAAATAGATAAAAAAAAAAATCCTGTCTGACACTTCAAAGTGGTTTTATGTTTTACAAAGTTTGCAGAAGTTTCACAAACATGGAATCAGCACTTCAGCACTCTCTTTGTTTGTTGATTTTTATTCTGAATGGGACGTTTCTATAAAGATTTTTCAAGTGCATCATGGAGTGGGTTTGCCGGTCCGTCGCACACACGCTCTCGCCCGTTCTTCACTTTTATCGATGTGGATTACACATTTCTCACCCTGGAAGAGTCTCACACCCGTTGTCCCTGGTGATTTATCATAAGTGGCAGCAGTTTGTTCTCAGCATTTTGCATAAGATGTTCTGTTCTCAGGTTTTAGCAAGCTAATTCTCACTGACTATAAATGTGGTAGGGAAAAAAAAAAAACTCTCCAGCAGCCCAGCCAGTCTTAAAAGACTTTTTATGTTTGTGAGCATTGAGTACGCTGAGGGCCTCCAGGGGCCCATGAATGCATTCTCCTCACCCCAACTTTGATTAGCGCATATCTAACCTAATGACCTCCTGGTACTTTGATCAAATCGGATTCTGAGATGCTCCATGAGTGCACGCGCTCGTGCTGATTACAGACACCAACGCACACTAAATTATGGATTATGCTTATGCGCGAGAGCTTTTTGACCACATGGCTGTTGAAGATGGGATTTCGGAGTTCTGTCAGCTGTGGTTAAAGCAGAAGGGGACATGCTCAAAGAGCATTTTCTGCTCTGTATGGAAATCGCTCCCCACCGCAGAGCCCACTGGAGTTCATGCTCATGCTGACTATAGGTTTTACATTACACCGGCCGATCTGCAGACGCGCACAAACTCTTAAGCTGCTCATTCTACAGAGCTTTTATATATTTTACCTAATAAACGCTGTAGCACCATTGTGTTTGCCCCAGCATGCATTTCAACATGGTTCTGTTGAGCCATAAACTGTGAAGGACAAATTATAGACAGATGTGCCCGCTGGATCTCTCTTAACGACGGACGGTTTGGCAAAGTCCCACCAAGATTTCAAACAGAATTGACTATATTTCTCTGAGACTTTCATTGCTGTGAGCTTAAGTAAACATAAATGAATAATCAAGGCGATATGAAATATGCATCCATAAGCTACAAGCTTGATACTCACAGACGGGTATGGAAAAACTATGCCAGAGGATCGTAAGCACACAAATGTACTTGCTAACACTTATCCTTCCTGGACAAATTTGTCAAATTTCAAATATTTAGGATCAAAAACGATTAAAGGAAGCCTAAAATATTACAACAATGGAAGGTAATCCTCCATTAACATCTAGATCACTGTATTTTCTGCACTATGGAGCCCCCAGGAATGTATATACTAAAAGCCTGACTTTGACGCTTTTAATGTGGCAGGGATGGGAAGAGAAAGTTCTCCTTAAGTATGAATGAAAGGGAAAACAGTACACGGCCAATTCTTCAAAATGAAATGAGCTATTTTATTTCACGCGAAACAGGAAAAACAATTCATACAAGTGGAACAATGATCATCTAAAAACACCAAGACAATTATTTTAAACTGCGGCGCAGAGGAGTTCAGACTGTAAAACAACAACAACCAAAATGATTCCACTTTTTAAATATATTTTAAAATTGAATAGCATGTTAAGTCACATAGCTTTTCTTTGTCATGAAACCGGTGCGTGGGAAAGGAAATCAAACTGGATGATAAAGAGCGAACAGCTGCCATATGAACTGGCTCCACTTAAAGCTCAATATTGCCATTTGTGCTGCAATGACATAAAGATGTATGTAACCTGTCATTTGGAAATGATTGCACACGATCAAAAAGAGCAAAAAAAAATCTAAAAAACTTTATTTTGTATATTTTCTCCTAAAGACGACTCATTCCCCCAGAGAAAACAATAGGAAGTGTCCTCACCGTTCCAGACAGGCGATGGTATCTTCAGGACGGCAAATTTGTTGTGACAAAAAGGTATTTATTTGATTTGCCACAGGACTTAAATAAAGTGTCTTGTAAATCTTTCTCTTGGGAGTAGTCTGGAAAACAACCACCACATCAGTGTATGATAAAAAAAAAACAATTGCTAGGGGCAGAACAATTTATCACATTTCATTTTTTTAAAACCTAAGGGAGAGTTTGATAAAAAATAATTGATTTTTTTCTGTCAATGTGAATTTATTTAGTACGTTACCAGTTTATTTGTATTTCAATCTCTTCAAACTTTGTCTGCGGCGCTCACGTCACATTCACATTTGCAATTTCTACCGTCAAGACATATTCAGCAAATTGTCACATTCATTTCCTGCTAATATGGATTCTTTTCCCAGAACAAACTCTGCTGTTCTCTTAAATTACACATTTTTTGTACTAAATCAAAGGTAAATCTACATCCAATTTATATAGAAACTCCTCTTTTCTTTTCTTTTACTACCAAGCATTGTTCAAAATCAAATTTTTTGTGTCTTAAATATGTTGTTGTGGCTTTTTTCTGGTGATGTAGGACATTTAGAAAGAAAATAAAGATTCAAAGTGCATTTCTGAGTATATTTTTATTCAAATCGTTGTGAATGAAGAGCAGACAAAAAAAAGCAGTTTGAAAAGAGCTTTGTTTGATGGCCGAGACCCGCCATCACAGCACAAAAAACAAGTAACAGTACAAACAAAAAAAGAAACTGCAAATAAAGAAACACTCCAAATAAAAAGAAACACTGCTGAAAATAGTAAGAAATTATGTTGCAAATAAAAGACTATGAAGTTGGCTTTTTTTATTTGTAGCGTTTTTTTGTATTTGTAACATAATTTCTTTTAATTTGCAAAGTTTGTTTGTTTTTTTGTTTTTTTTTTTGCTACAATGGCGGGTCTCAGCCACCTTAGCCTAGTGATGTAATATGGTAGATCCGGGTACATCTTCGTTTGCGTAAGCCAAGCTGGCATCTGGCTACAAAACTGTAGCTCAGATATTGCTTGCCAATTTTGTTGCACCGCCAATGTTATGTTGGGGTTGTTAGGTAGCGAGAGCTAGGGGCTGTAAAATAGTGAGAGATTTATGTAAACACATGGATGATGGGGAAGGAGGCTGGCTTACTTCACACCAACAGTCCCGCCTACCACTAGGAGGCAAATTTTGTAATGGAGTGGGACTTTAATATTTAGTTTTTGAGTTATTTGATAATTGAAACTGGAATTGACACATTAACGTTATAAAGTTCCAGAGGACAGGCTCTTAACTTGAAAGGTTTATGTTGCATAACCTGCATAGCCTAGGAAGAAAATGAAAAGATAATCCCAAAAAGGTTCAAAACACATGTACCTGTACCTTCTCAGCCTTTGAGACCTTCATTTTGTATTTCTTTCCCATCAAGCACTGGATAACAAGCTCTTTCAGCTGAATATTTTAGTATAATGCAAAGTGAAATTGAGGCTTGACTCTTAAAAATGTATCCACAGGAAGAGATTGATTTGGAGCCCCCGTTTATCGTTTTGCATACAGTCTGTCATCTGCTGTCGAATAATAATTGCGCCACGGAGGGATGCAAGCATGCATTTGCCTTATCGTCATGCTAGTGCGAGTGTTGATACAGACCTAATGAATAATTAAATCTGGGTCATGCAGATGAGGGGATGACTGCAGGATGGATACCAGCAAAAGTGAACAGATCTGTTATTTTTTTATTTATTTCTTTGATTCTGCAGACCATGAAGGCAACATTCTCAGCTCCGGCTCTCATTCAAGGTCACTGCAAACTCAACACAGACGCCATCTCAAATTCCTCAGATGTCTTCAAAGTATTGACCCTGACTGGCATCTGCATTCAGCATGCTTCCCTAAACAGATACAGAGGGAGAAAGAAAGTTCTGATAGCCATTCAGCTAATTCAAAGAAATATTTCAATCTTGTCACTTTATTCACCTGGTCTCAACCAGGCTTTCTTTTTAACGTCAATGAAAGAGTATTTTTTTTGTTTTTTGTGCTTTTCAAAGCTCAATTTAAGCAAATGACCACCAATGTAAAGAAATTAGTGCTACAACTGCCTTGAAACATAAAAAAACGTAAAAAAATATGAGTAGAATGCACTAGTAGTTCCTTCTGCTCGTGTCATAGAACAGTCTAAAAACATAAAAATAGATAAAAAATCGACGATTTCATCTGCAAAGCTTCTCCCATCTTTTGCACGATGTGGGTTCACGGCAACCATTTTGAGAAAAAGGTCAGGCATCTGTTGCACAGAGATTAAGAAAGATCAGAAGATCGCAAATGCTTTTAATCTAGATTTCAGGACGGAGTGACGTGACCTCCCTCTTCAGTACTTTTAGCTCAATTACACATGATGTCACTGCGCAAGTCGACCCTTTCAATCCGCCTCCCCTGAGCATGTTTGTTTGGAGGTGGGGGGCTCAATAGTCATTCCTAAAAAGCCTCTCTGTATAGGAAAATGCTATAGATGAGATTTAGCCCTACTGCCCCAACCGGTAAGAGCTTAGCTATCAGCTATGATTATTTGTTTATGTAACTGTTTTAAAATGTGTCACACAAGGGATAAATACACACAATATTTTTGAAGGTGAGTTAATGATCGGCACATGCTGAACTCAAAGAAGCTTAATGTTTTCTGCAAAGCTTTCAAATCTATGAATCACATTAAACTTTATACCAACTCTTACTGTTTTGGTTTGTGGTTTTCTACATAAATCTTGCAGCGTCATAAATATCATAAATATTTAGTAAGTCGAGGCAAATTTTGAAAAATCAAAATTACCATTAAAAATTGAAGCAATCTGTAGTGCTCTGTGCTCCCCCCAAAGGAAGGTCAACTGTAGGGCAGCCACAGCGGCACAAAGCTGGCATGGATCAGTGACTTGTGCAAAAATGCTTAAGAGAAAGTAGAGGCTTACCAAAGCTGGAGCTTAAAGAAAGATCCTCCTGTTTGAGGAATGGATTCCTCCTCACCATGGCAGCCTGCCACATCTAAAGACCACGTTTCAGAAATGACAATGGGGTTTGAGGTGCACCAGATCATTTTGCTGCTGCATTTGAATGAGAAAATCCACTGATTTGGTCTAAAATATCATGTAATTTGATTTTATGAGGTGGAGAGTCCTTCAGAATAAAGGCACAGTAGTTTAAGGTAATTTAAAGACAAAATATGTTGAATTTTTAGTATTTTTTGTGTTTGTTTTACTTGAAATACCTACTACTCTCAGAAAGTTTAGTGGAGTTAAACAGAAAAAGGTGCACTCCTGTTTGACTTTTTGAGTTTTAGAGTTAGGAAGCAAAAAGTAAGGTTTTACTTAATGGATTTAGCCTGACCGAACCCTCAACAAATGCTTAAAAACCTTATAAACCTTACTTAACTTTTATTAATTGGCTATTAACACTTTATTAAGCAGTTAATTGAAGCTTAATTGCACTTTAACAACTATAAAGAATAGTTATTGTTAAAGGGGTATTGAAATATCTGATCAGTGTGGCACTAAAATGCTTTGGATTTTGTTTTGACATAAGAACACATTTCAGTTTTCAGTATTTGTTTGCACTGAAGTGAATCTGCATATAAAATCCAATTGTTGCATGTTTTTGCATCCCCTCTAAAACCCGATGGTAGCCCATGTTTAGACTGTGCATAGCTTTCCACATGGACCATGGGGTCTAATCACGGCTGCTTTGTTGCTTTTGGCTCTTGATACTCTGCGGTGAGGAGTGAACCGCCGCAGAACTATTATCAAAACAGCTCTGGTTACCGTTTCATGAAGCTGTAATTATAATGATCAGCACAACCTTTGTGATATTTCTATGAGTCACTGCTGAGATTATTACTCACGTCTTGCCAAATATTTTGGTTTGTTCAGTGCTTATTTTCAGAAAGAAAAATAGACTTTCAAGTGATGCGATCCCTTCAAAATAAAGTTGAGTAGCTGCCAATATGTTCATTTTTTTACTTTTGCAGTTTGAAAAGGAAAATGTCAAATATAAATGATTATGGTTGGATGGTAATTTGCTTTGATGCATGATTGGATTCACTTTCCTATTGATTTGTCCATTCAATCCTCCAATTCAGCTTGGCTATGTTAGACAGTGTTCACATTTTAAACTAAGAAAGGTTAAATATTGTTTATCTTTTTTTAAATCAATGCCACATTTAGGAGAAAAACAAAGTTAAAGCCATACACTAATTTTCATTTGGGCCTCTTACTTAAATCTGATCAGATCTGTAAGTTGATCATTTCCATATTTTGAGGTCATGTTTTTCACATTTATCAATACACAAGTAGTACTTTTTGTGTTTCAGAACTCATTTTTCCTTGAAACAAAACTGCTGTCAGTTCTAGCATGTACTGAAAATGTTTTTTGTTGTTGTTTTTTTTCATAAATGTAAATATCAACAAATATGGAGAAAAACCTAACCGATTTGAAATATTTTGCTGCTTATGAAGTGTAGAAGTGAGCTTGATCCCCCACTGAGTGATTTCAAGCAAGAAACAAAAAGACCAAACAAAGGCTTACGATCAATTAGTTCAGCTGGAGACATGTTCATGTTGCACTGTTCATTTGTGCCAATCCTAAGTGCAAAATGGAAAAACAGCTGTACTTCAACTAATGTTCCCACTCACTCAAGAAGTAGGCTGAGTTCAGTACAGCCCCCCCACGGAGAGCACCCAGTGTTATCGGAGTACATTTGCAGAGTGCAGAGAATTTATGGCAACAAATGATACAAATCAACTCTGCGTGCTATAAGATGAAGGATAACACAAGAAGGCAGCATTAGCAGTGCCCATAAGCTTGTATAATCATGTGTGGAATGATCTATAAACAGATTTTTAGTTTGAAAGTTTAAAGACCCTTTCCAAAGAAATTCAATGTTTTTGGTGTTTTTCACATGGGGTCCTGTGGCATTTTCCTCCAATTTTGATAGAAAAAGTCATCTAAAAGCAACCCTACTATATATGGTTATTTACAACCAGAAATAATAAAAATACAGTATAAAGCAAAGGATTCATGGCCAGAATATAGTCCAATTCCATTGTAGAATGCGAGATAATGGCATTTATGGTCAGAAACAAACTTGTTATATCAGCCTTAAGAGGAGTACAACTGAACCACACTGAGACCCATGAGGTGTCTTTACGGTGGCTTATCCGCATGGGTGTTGGCTCTTGTGAAGAGGCTGCTGTGTGCAGGTTGGCATGGCAATGGCAGGGAGATAAGCTCGGCTAATAAGGAAGCTATCAATGACGGCGTTACTGTCTGAGCCTGCGCTGCGAGCTCCATTTGTGCTTTCTTCATCTCATCTACTCACTCCTCCTCATTTTCCCCTCACTGCAACTTCTGAATCGATCAAAGGCCACCATTACATAGGACGGTCCAATCAGCCCAATGTGACTCACAAGAGATGAGCAGCAGAGAACAGTGAGGCAGCCAGGGAGAGGTTTTCAGCTCCGTTATATTTATTTTTCTACCACCGAGAAGTACTTCACCTGCTTATTGATCAGCTCGTCCGGTCGGCGGGTTAAATAAAAGAAGCGTGGGTTCCTGATGAAAGACTGACTGTACCAAACATACAAGGACAACAATGTTAACCAAGGGTGTTATATAATTTTCAAGTCCCCCTTGTATGGAAGGTATTGAATATATCTGACTAAGTAGCATGAACAGGAAAAAAAAACGTTTTTTTATGCTTTCTGAACCTTTTTCTCAGGCAGCTCTGACAGGTCCTTAAAAAACAAAGCTGTAGCAAAGTTGAAGAGCACTCAGACACTTCCTTTCTTCATGTAATAAAAGAGAATTTATGTCACGAAAAAAAAAAGAAAGAAAGTATTTCCATGTAACATATTTGTCAGAATTTATGACAAACACCTTAATAAGCATTTTTTTTAATTAGGATTTTTTTCAGTTTTATTTTCTATTCAAGAAGCTAAAAACGTCTACATTCAAGTCATTACTATAAATTAAACCTTGTAAATCACTTTACTATTTAAGTACTCAACAGTAAACTGACTAGTTTCTATGTCCTCGAAGCAGCTGCTTTTGGGGCCACGGCAGGCTTTGCTCTATTTGCTACGGTTACACCAATAAGCACCTGCATCTACACTAAAGACGTCAGCTCCATTTTAGTGTGTCAGTCACTTTGGGGAAAAATTGATATGTTTCTTTAAAATTGGAACCCCTACTACTCGAAAAGTCGCTTAGTGGCAACATAATCAAGGCCTGCTGTGGTTGTGTAGTTGTGTTTGCACATAAGACGAATATTTTTAGGTACTTTAAAAAAATAAAAAAATAAAAATCGGTTTAGTTTTTTTTAACCCTACCGACTGCCGTAACTCCTGAACCGTTGATGCAATTGACGTATTCTGAAGAGGAGAAAAGCAGACCTGCGCCGGCGTGCAACACTTTCTAGAAGTGAAGTTCTTAAGCAATCAATGTAAATCAAACAATTCTGTCCCGGTTCAAAAGCGGTAAACCGTAAAGTGTTGCAAAACGGCGCAATGCCGCTGTGAAAAGTCATTTTTCTCCACGTCAGAGTCAGCCAATTAACATAGATTTCGCAAATGCTTGAAGAGTTACGGTATGTCAATTTGCGTCTTATTAAGTTCTGCATTTAATCTATCAATATTTTGTAGTTAAATCACAAAATCCTGACAAAAAATGTTAAGTACAGGAAAAATACAAAAAGGAACCGTAATACTATCCTTAAAAAATGTGAATCCTGATGATTCATGACATTATGAATGTTATAAAGTTGATTCTACAACACGTTGATCATCCAAAGATCCAATTCTTTAATCCATAAGGCTTTATATGGTAGCATGACGTGTTATACTGCATATGTAAGCTTTAATAGCACTTAATCAGGCATGCACAGATCAACCGTACAGTTCTGTTGTAAACTAGGATAAACAGTTTACACCTTTAACTCACATCTGCCATCTTTGTCAAGAAGCAAATAAGATGACACAAAAAAAACAGGAGTCAACGTCGCTGCATCCCTGAGTCACATTAGTTTCACAAAAACAAGCTTAGAAATAACAAAATGGGTGACTGGCAGCACAGCTGTGCTCTACGAGGAGTATTGTGTACAATAACACGCCTGTAAAAAGCTGTTCTAAAGACCTGCTACTGAACCTAATAGATGGGGAAGGCAACACATTTACAGCAGTTCTAAAGGACTTCTTAAATTCAATCGTTTTTTGGAAATAAGTCAACTAAATGACATTAAGTTGACAGTCTTACAGGTTGAGCTAACACAGATTCAAGATGCAGCATCATGCATCAAATCATGACCTCTTAGTGTGTTAGCATTTGTAGAAGTCCAGAAAAACAGGCTTCGCTAATACAGGTAATTAGAAGACGGACTTCTGAAGACCTCTATAGCGTCTAGCTTTTTATAGCTGAACTAGTAAACTGGTGGAAGTGTAGCTCTATAGTTCTTTTATTCTTTTTCCACATTAGTCTGGGCCGTGACAACAGCAATAGATCTGGAAACGCCGTAGCTTCCCCTGCACATGTGTGTTGAAACACTTTTTCATCTCCGTCCTGTGGGGCCATGCAGGTTTTAATTTTAGCTGCAATTCCGCTGGGATTGGACTGTACCTGAAATGCCATGTGGATGCAATTACAAAGCTCTTAGTACAGCCAATCTATTGGAGTTTTAGTCATTACTGCGCCGGGCATACACATCTTTTTTTTTCCACTTATCCCATTACAACTGTTTTAGTTGTGCGGCTGTTTTGTCTGAAAGCGAATAAATCCTTCAGCGTATCGTAACGGTTGTTTGGTCATTTTCTTGACTTGTTTGCCATGTTAGAGTACAGTAAATGTGAAAGTTCCTCTGACAACTCGTGACGACCAAACTCTAATTTGGTTGGTTCACTTGCAAGCGAACCTCAGTGTGAACCTCTACAGTGGTTTTGCAGATGGACTATTAAATGGACCAAAGGGAAACCAAAGTTGTTGAAATGAATATCATGCATTCTTTTCAGGAAAAAAACATTCCAAGTTGCAAAGTTCAAGTAGTATTAAACACACTAGTGGGGTGAGCAAATTTTGCCCCAATGCGTAGTTTTTTTTTCCTGGTAAATCTGCCCCTAAATGAGTAGATGTTTGACCATTTGGAGAAAAAAACCAAAAAAAAAACCACTTGCTCTTCCCTAAAGTTGCATTGTGAAAACAAACAAAATGAAGTCGAACATTTTTGGGCAAACCCGACATATTTGAACCATTGACTGTATATTAGAACTGGACTGAGTAACTCCTCCCCCCTCATGTTTCAATCAGGAAGTACCCACTGGCTCCAAGAAGTGAAAATCCTTTAGACTTCTGTTCAGAAATAAACAGCTTAACATTTATCTACATGAAAATGTTACTTAATTGCAAATTATTCAAGTCATAAGCCGACCAATCAGACGTCTCAATAGAAGTATGTGACCATAACAAACGAACATTCGAAACCTTTGACGGATTCTTCTTTCAAGTGGAAGGGGTGTGGACTCCCAACAAGTTTACCCCTGATTGACGAGAATGGTTGCCATAGAAATGGTATTCAGACCAACTTGGACCAATCCCTGCTTACTAATAATGTCTGATTCCAACATGGCAACTGATTTGACTTTTTTGTTTCCTGGAAGTAAACAATTTTCTATGGGTGACGTCACACTCACTCGGTCCAGTTCTCATATACAGTCAATGATTTGAACTGAATTTCCCAAACTATCCAAAACCTTTTGCGAACACTTCTCACTTTTTTTACATTTTACTTTAATATTAAGAATGATTTAAAGCAGTTTAAAAACTTCATACAAAAATTGTATTCAAATTAGGATTTTGTTGGCCACATTTACTAGCCTCTGGGAGGAGTAACAATGAGCTGAGCCAATAGGGAACCCAGCAGCAGGCTGCTACAGTAGATAAGATGCATGAGTTACCACCTTACTGGAATGAATAGTCAGCTCCTTATTTCCAAACAGCAGCTTATCAATAGCCACATCAGTATCTGGCTTCTGCAGGGATATAGCCTCCAACCATTTTCTCAGTTGTCTTAATTTTGTCCCTCATACTGTGCCATAAAAACCAGTCGGGTATTACGCAATTTATATGAGCTACAATATGGTTGTACTATATTTCTCACTGAGTGCGTACAACATCTCCATTACAATGTGCCTGCAGTTGCAGTTTGGAACATAAACCCACCATCATCCTGAACACTCATGCATTCAAACAAACCCGTCTTTTCCATCCAGCTCTGGTAAAATAATCACCAACATTTCTCTCCCAAGCTGCAAACCAACTACGCCCATCTATCTGCTTGATTATTACCCACAAGGAAATAAATAGATAATATTAAAGCACGCAGGCACGCAAAGACAATTTTCTTTAATGCTGAATTTGGAGGTGCCTATGTAAATGAGATTTCCTGGATTTATTTGCGCATGAGAAAAAAGTGTGTTTCTGATGAATGTCCTGCAGGACGATTCAAAAGCTTATCAATTACAGAAGCTCTAACAAAACATCTTAACTGCAAAATACTGTCATGCAGTGCACTAAACTGTAGTATTTGTGATTTAATACTCATTATATTTGCATTTTTCCTTTTGTTTTCATTACATGGAATTGATTTGCTGTGGAGTTTGTCATTTAGAACATGCTCCTCATTTACTCCTCCGTCCATATTCCATACTGAGGAATCAAGACGAATGAATAAAGACAGAGGGATAATTACCACGGCAATGCCAAATAGCCAAATCAAAATGAAAACTAGTTACAATCAAGACATTTGAACCGTGCGACTTCATGACAGGAATGCATTGATCATTTCCAACACTGCGTTAACAAGATCAAAGATATTGACATGGCGCTCAAGAGCCTCGCCACACAGAATCCGTCTCTTGGTTTGCAGCCATAATTGTGAAATATTTAGAGTAAACAGAACTGACACTCAAAAATACTTTAGCCTAAAGGAGTTGGGGGGCCAAATGACCCAATGAGCTATAAAAGATGTGCAAGTCTGCATCCGAATTGAAAAGAAGACAAATGAATCGGAGTGCTCGTCTCTCCCTGCAGGCCAGGCCAACGGCACGCCATCCAGACGTGTCAAGCACAGAGGAGCAGGAAAAAAGTAATTAAAAATAAAACTATTATGGCCTCCCCAACCTTCTCATAAACCCCATGAGGATGTTGTAGAGAGTCAAGCAGTAGGAGAAGGCAAATCTAATCAGAGGTGCACCACATATCTAACTGTAGCAGATGAGAATTAATGCTGTTAGACAAGGGTAAAAGTGGTGGAAAATGGCAGGAATGAGTAGTTCTGAGCTAAATTAAATGTTTTTTCGCAGCAGAACATCCCCGTGGTGGGGAAAGAAACCTGCAGACAAAAAGGTATTTTTTTCAAGCATTTTTTATTTTGAAGTTTAGCCAATTTCACCCTAAAACTGGGTAATAAAAACTTAAAATAAGTCACAACTGAGAGTTTGGGACCTGTACATATACAGGCCCCAAACTGCTCTATAAACAGTGCAGCACTCCTGCCAGTCAAGTAAGACCACAAAACTACCAGCCAACATGCCAATTTGACTTAGCTGTGTCCACACTGAAGAACTCTGTGTTCTTCGGTAAATGTCGAGTACTTCTATGCATGAGGAAGTTTGTTTATGTTGGATTTCTTTTATTAGTTCTGCACAGTTTGAGCCGAGAGGGCTTTAATTGGTGTTTTGCAACATTTTCTGGAGGATATTATGGAGACAAAAATATTTAAACCAATATTTTAAGCCAACAAGTCAAACCAGGGGGTAAACAAGCTGTTTCAATAGCTTCGTCACATAATGGTATATCGTTTGTCTAAAATTGGTCCTGGTTGCCATGGAGCTTGGGTAATATTTCACCTTTATCCCACAGCAATATTAATGCCTCCAAATGGACTCAATCTGTATACCATAAGATTGAGGGGATTGAAGTATCCAAAAAGCCCAAACTGTTACCAGTAGAGCAAGATGGACAGAGTTGTATCCATTTGGAGGTTTAGGGCAGATATCAGAAAGCAATTCCCAATTACTAACAGATCAATAACCAGCATGAAATTAGGACAAGCAGCCAACAACATGCAATGCAGGCATGTGTTAAATTGCTTCAGATTGAAATGAATCCTCTTTCACTTCTTAACTGCTCTGTAATGATGAGGCCAGAATGGACGCACAACATCCATAAGCACCTGCTGCAGTGGTCGGACTCTCGCTGTCATCCTAATGGCTGCCTCTCTACAGCATTATTCCCAGAATGCACATACAACTACCACTAATGTGGTCAAAACTTCCTCTTTTAAAGTCTGTCGCTGTGGCGAGCCAATGAAGGGTTTAGTGGACGGAGATAATCGTACTCTCCCTCTCATTATCTCTAATGCAGTTCTGCTGCGTATGTTACAAAACATCCTTTAAATCAGTGAGGCCCTTTTGTTTCTCCAGTAAAGCATCGCCCTGTGTCTTCCCATCTATGCCTCATTTCCCTCTTTCCCGAGGTAGTTGGCCCAGGCTCGCTAGGTGGCATCTCCTCGCTGAAGAGCAATTTAACAGTTAACTCACTCCACAGAGACCCAATTACAGGTGAATCTAATCCTGGATTAGACAATATGCAACCAGGCTTTGTTTGCAAGGCTCAGGCAAAAAGCAATGCTTGATCTGGAAAGATTCAATTTAAAAGCCCCAGACAGGGCTGCCTTGACTCACTGCACTGATCGACATCATTTCTTTTGCATTTACTTTGAGAAATTGGAATGTTATTGACTGGCTGGAAGGCACCAGAAACAGAAAAGTAGGTGCAACATCTTCTTTTTCTACTTCACTGACACCATGCTTAGCAATAGGGTTGGGTAACTGATGCATTAAGGCAACCTGATTCGACGCGTGAAATCGAATTGGTCTACCGCATCAATAATTTCTACCAATTTTGAATTCAATGCACCAAATATCTCAGTGTGGTTTAAAGTAGAAGACTACAGGAGAAAGTGCATCTTGAAACTGCCTTTCGAGGAATTTTACTGGTGGGTTTTTCCAATTTCTGTGTAGCCTTTAACCTTTCTGTTATCTCCTGTTGGCATTGGATCTGGTGTTTCCAAGTTTTCAAGTTAATCAAAAACATTTTTTTTATTTTTTTTCCCACTAATCCCACTTAAAAAAATGTTTTGTGCTGTCCTAAATCAGGGGTGTCCAATACTTCGCTCACAATCAACCGCTCACTCCGATCGCGAGGAATCAAAAATAAATTAACAAAAATATGGATCTAAAAATTGTTTTATAAAATTATTTGTCGTCAGCCAATCATCCCCTTTATCAGTAAGTATGTCACTTGATTTACATGCAGATTGGCCAATTGTAGGTCTTCTGATACATTGCTGCATATGCGCGTTATATATATATATTATATTATATATATATATTATATTATATATATATATATATATATTATATTATATATATATATATATATATATATATATATATATATATATATATATAAATATTATACATATATATATAAATATATGTAAGGTGTAGTTAGATAGATAGATAGATAGATAGATAGATAGATAGATAGATAGATAGATAGATAGATAGATAGATAGATAGATAGATAGATAGATAGATAGATAGATAGATAGATAGATAGATAGATAGATAGATAGATAGATAGATAGATAGATGTAATTATAACACAGTAAATGTAATTGTGTTCATGACCTTTCATGACTTCTGGTTTATTGACAGATTATTAATACCTCGATGAAAGGATACATGATTACTCAGACTTTTTACTGCATTGAATGCTTAGACAGGCTCTCTGGCCATTTTTGCCATACTTCTAATGGAACATGGATTCCGCTAAATAAACTCTTTTTTTAACATCTTCCTATTCCCTTTGATGGTTGTTATCACATGTTTGCTTGGATCTTGCACAGTTTCTGTTCCATGAATGAACATCTCCTATGATTCTTGCTAGGACCCAGACGACTTCAAACTTGTAACCTGCAAACCAAATTTCCTCCAAATATAGATGAGGAAACTTTTTTACGTTTTACATCCAAACAAAAGATACTGTTTTATTTTACTAAGTCCAGAAGGCCGCCGGTGGTTCTTTCACCACCTTTCATTGGAGAAAATTTCAAAGCATAATATTGAGACAATGTTCTGACTAAAACTGTCAATGCTCCAAGACAAAAAAACAGCACAATGTGTTGTTATGTAGACTAGAATCCACTAGCAGCAACATTAGCTAGATTGGATGAGGTCAGCTGAAGCTTTGTGTCAAATTATTTCTCTTCTGTGAGCTGACAAAAATTGGCCAAAATGCAGGTCTCATCAGGTAGGAAAGTGTCATGATCTTGCGCAGTGTCCAGCTCAACCACTGGTCCCAACAGTAGAGCTTCAAAAGCCCAAATTCCCTGAGCAGATGGCGGTTTCTGGGATGCTCTTCTCTGCTTTTTTTTTTTGGTTATGTATTAGCTCCAGTTTCGTGTGCATGCAAACACAAAAACCTCTTGCCAAATTACAAATTGAGAGAAGAGAGGCATGATCAATATGAAATTACAATTCAGCGCTGTAACCAGGTGCACTGCAGACGTGGTTGTGTTGCCGTGTGCCTTTGGCTTCTCAGTCGTGTGAAAAGCTAAAAATATACAGATTTGGAAAAAATATTCACAATTTGAATTTACAATAGACAGATACAATACATAAAAATGTTATGAAGGGAAAAAAATGCTTGTTTTACAGGATAATAGTTTTTTTCCAATTTTTTGCTGGAGGGAGTCCATTTGGGCGCCCCTCAACCCCCACAATGCATTTGTATCATTGTTAAAACACAATGCTGGCAATTTTGCACTTAAATTACCCCCCGCCTGCATGATGCATCTTTGCACTTTCTGTCTGCATCTGAGTGCACACCCTGCAAACACAAGCACTAACAGATCATACAAGTGAGGCCATCACTTCCGAAAAGAGTCCAGCAAATGGCACAAGAAACATGACATGGGGTGGTGTTAGGCATGTCGGCACTTCCTCCATCCCATCCGTCTGTGTTTAAAATTTTATATTTGACCATCATCGTGAGGCAGGTGGGCTTTTAAGAGGAAACCAGCCATTAAAGAACAGAAAATGTCCCCATGTGTTTGGAGCATTTACACAATGCGACCCCACAGTTAGATTTCTGCCAACTGAAACAAAAACTATACATTTTGTCATCGCATGTTTCATCTTTCCCTTAAGAGCAGCAAAGATTGAGTAAACCAGGAGTGCTCATTACATTGATCGCGTTGAAAGATGTGTGGGTAGATCCTGGGACAACAAACCAAAAAAACAACTAAAAATAAAAAAATATTTGGAAAACTTGCCGTCGGATCACCACAGTTAATTTGGTATTTATTTTTAGCCTTTTGTAAACCGAATGGCTAAGAGTTAGTTCAATTTGAATTGTCCTAAATTAAAAGAAAAGTTAAAGTTCAGCTTGTGGACATGAAATAAGCTTTTATCTTATACAATGGTAATCTTCTCATTGCCCAGATGAATTACTGCTGCTTTGTTTGCTTTGTGTTTTTAAAATCCCCTCACGTTATGGGCGCTGCCACCTAAAACCGCCATTATGAGTGCAACGTTAAACAAAAAAAACAGAAATTCATATATCATTGAGGTTACATGCACAGAATAAAACCCGGAAACCCATCTCACAGCTTTACTGGATAACAAAAAGAGCAGGAAAGAAAGGGCTCAAGGGCACATGGGAGAGGGGGATTTCAGACCGACGAGGCTGCTGTGATTCATTGGAGGAAAAAAGTGACAGGAACCCACCATTCATCATGGCTGTCAATTAGGAGACAAAAACTGTATTGTTTTAGCTTATTTTTCATTGAGCTGACTCTCAATTAAATTAATTTATGATATACTGTACAAGCAAAATATGGGACATACAGTAAAAAAAACAGGAAAATCGATTGAATGCAGTGATTTTTTAAATGACCATCGGTACAGTTTGACAGTTCACTCCTGCTTGAGGTTTTTCCTTCCAAAGGTGAAGATGCAGGGAAAAGGTGCATCAAGGTCAAGTTTAATAAAGAATTTAGTGGAATAGTCATAATCGCTAGAACCTACAGACAGACACACAAAGCACACGTGTGTGTATGTGTCCCTGGACTCCCTTAACTCCAGAGCAATAATGATTGGGTCTCTCCACTGGGCTGAGTCCAGTCCTGCTCTGCTATTCCACTCAGCACAGTGAGAAATCACCTAGTCAGTCTAGGACTATTACAGAGTAATTGGCCTTTTAAAGAGGGGCTCCACCATGTGAAACAGTGTAACTGAGAATGATACCCTTGTTGCTCCATTCCCCATTTTTGTCCTCCATTCCTCTCCCCTCACATTTCTCTTATTTTCTGGCTTCACCTCTTGTTCCACCACTAACCCCTCTTTCCCGGCCACCTGCTCTCAGCGCGTCTGCGCCTCTCAACATCATATTTCTGTCGGGAACCCCCCGTCTTCTCTCGACCTCCAAATTATCACTACTGCTGCTTCCTGTGTTTTAGTGACAGCTCCTAGACGCCATCGGAGCGGCTCCGTCGGAAACGCTGCGTCATTTTTGACCCTTTTCTCAAACAGCTGTAACACAAACAGAACCTGGAACGAGAACGTTCTTTTGATGGTGAAACTGCATGAAGAAGGTGGGCAGATTTGATCTTTAGAGACAAAAAAACACGTCGCTCTAGTGAACTGGAAATAATCAATCCAGCCAGAGAGCCCAGCAGAAGTGCCATACATCTATTTTTATGTCTAAATAATTGATTACCCTGAAAGTTTTTTTCATTTGTCAGACAAAAGGCCTGGCTAAACAGGTTTTCATGAATTTTAAAGTTCTTCTAAATGTAAGTCGCAATAAATAAGGACGTAAAAATAATCATATTGGTTTAGCGGCACTTAAAACATTTTTTTTTAAGTTTCTTTGCAGATTAAATAAAAACATTAAAAGTGTTCTGCGTATTTTTGTACCAATAATTGTCAAGGAAAACACTCAAATTTTTAAAATAAAAAGAAAGATGCTAGTTCAAATGAGGCAGACAGGTACCCAAACTTTGTGTGTTTGAAATTCACAAAAATATTAAGCACAATATAAAACAATTAACTTTATTTATGAATCAACATTTTTCACAAACTTTTTATGAATATTTAATTCATCAAATCATCATTTTCTGGCTTTTCCTCTCACTTTTTAAACATGCTTTGATTTATGACAATCAATGGATATTTTCATAAATCCAATAGTGCTTAAATAATCATTTTGAGGAATTTGGATTCATATGAGCAAATAGACGACAATTATTAAAAAGAAAATGGGTGAAAAAGACCCAATTGTCCTCAAAGAATTCACCAAAAAATTGACACATTTCGCGTGTTTGTAAAAAGGGAAGCAATCCTACTAATTTCAGTACACAAGTCATAGTCTTAAATTAAATAGCCATGTTCACTGAAGGTGGTGAGGAAGCACCATTTAAGGGGAACCGGACCAGAAAAGAACAGAACCAGAACATAGGGGGAAAAAACCTACACGCGTTTGGGAATGTAAGTGTGACTAAAAATGGGCGGATTAGCTTAAATAAAAAGATGAACCCAAATAAAAACCCTCCCTGGATTCACATCCATGAAACACTAGGACAATTGGACTGAGTGACTCCTCCCCCTTGCATTTCAAACAGGAAGCACTTCAAGAAGCCAAAATCCCATAGACTTCTATAGAGAAATAACAATGACTTAGTCAGTCTATTTGTCAGAATAACCATTTTTTTCTCTGATACCTTTTAAACCTGTTCTTGCTAATTCTATTTTTTCACAATATTTTTCTTTTTAATGCAAGTTATTCAAGTTAAAAACTGGCCAATCAAATGCCTCAATAAAAGTATGTTGTCATATGTTCAACATTCGAAACAAGTGACAAATTGTGTGTAGCCTGTTGCCATAGAAACGTTAGCTCAGACCAATCCCTGCTTACTGTCAATGTCTGGCGACGTCCGTATCATGAAAAAAATGGTGAATGGATTGACTTCAGTTAGTTGGAGCTGGAACTAACTGGTTTTCTGTGGATGATGTCACACTCACTCAGTCTGGTTCTCTGGACCATCATGTGTTAGGATCAAACAAATCCACATTCTTCATCTTCTTAAGAACGAATTATGTGTTTTCGAGACCAACAACAAATGGAACCCAGAAGATCATTGGTAACACGTCGCGGTACCCAAAGGCTCCACATTCACTTGTTCAAACAGTTATATGAAAGTACAAATCCTTTGGAAGCACATAGGCATCGCACGGCTTATTTTTTCCTTCCCACAAATATAAATGTCATTTTGTAGTGCAAAACGTGAAAAGGAACCCTAGGAAAACAATCACCAGCAGAGTAAATATGCAGGCTGAAATCAGCAAGAGAGTAATATTTATATTAAAAAATAGGCTATATGCTGATATTAACTGAGAGGCAGCAGAGGAAGGAGTAGGAGGAGAATATCTGGAGACTGGTTGATTTTTTTTTTCATTTAAGGCCTGATATTAAGCTTGGAAGAAAAAGAAGAAGACTTACAAATGATTTTAAGTCAAATCGATTTTTTTTTTTTTTTTTGATGAAGAATACCTAGTGGTCCCTTTGGGAACTGCACCTGTCAAGGAAACTGCTCTGAAAGTGAGTTGGGGTTCTCCTATCAAAGAACCCTCATTTATTTTTGGTTTGTGTTTTATCATTTACCTTAATAAACCTCAGTTTAGCTCGGTGAAGGTTCTCCTTCGTGGGTCTATGCATTCATTAAGACGGCAGACAGAGTAATATAGGATAAAGAGACTGAAAACAAGGGGCAAAGAGCCGCCTGTCAAACACGTCGGCGCTGTAACGCACACTGTTTGATGTGGGGAAGGGCGGTAACTGTGTCTGTACAACTGAGGGGAGGTGAGAAGGTCTGAGAGAAAATAAACAACAGGAAAAGAAGAAAAAAAACAGTGAGGGGACCCTTCATTAGCATTATCGTGTATAATAAGAAGGTAAACACTTTTCCTTATTAGTGTGGACATATTCTGAACGCCATCTGAAACACCATCCATTCACTGGTTAATTGAAATAAAATGCTTAAAATGAAGATGTTTGGGTTGAGGGTGAACGTCTTATCATGAGCTCTGGGTCAGCAAGGCCCCTGTAGTGCAGGGAAAGAGTGCACACCTGCATCGGTTTTTCTGGGCCAGGAAGGTTTCTGAGCAGAGACTTGACAACAGAAACCTAGTGCAGAATACATTTCCAACAGGCTGCAGGTAAACCCTCCTGACACACCACCCGGGGGCCTTTGAACCACACCCTCTGTGTGTGATATGTGGCTGTTAAACAGACTCCCTCCACTTCAGTAAAGTCACTGGGATGGCTGCACTTTTGCTATTGCTTTAATGTGTTTTATTTGTGGGGTGGTAAATGATCAGTCTCAATCATGTAGACTTACTTTGATGAAAATTGTGTTTTTAACAAGTATTGCACATGATGGAAGACGTATATAAAGACAGTTAAGCTTAAAATTGCATTACTGAGTATTTCTTTTTTCAAATTGTAGTGATAAAATGCCATTTTTAAAAAAAAGCTTGTAGTTGTGACGTCACAATTCCATTAGACTTAAGTGGAACAGTTATGGAAAGCTAGAAATGTGCATCTTGCAAAAATTACGCACAATTGCGTAAGATTTCTGTAATTTCTGTAATAGCATATAAACTACATAAAATGCACATAAGTTGCGTAATTCTCATCTGACCAAAAATTTTGAACAGCTCAAAACAGAATTCAGGTACAAACTCATCGGCCGAAACCCTGGAACGGACATCTGCGCACATCGACAGATGACGAACGCAAAAAATACTTAGGAATTATCATGCATGTATCACGACACGAAAGACGGAAATTACATCCGTGGACTATGTGCCATATGTACGGAGTGGCTGTTTGACACGGCCTTTAGCAAAGTATCATTGTGGGGGGCGGGCAGCAAGGTAAGCAGCTTTAAATGGGGACCAGAAACTCACAAAGGGCTTTAAGTCCGCCTTAAAAACACACGCTTGTGTGTTTGTTTAAAAAATGACTTTTGTATAGAGCAATTCCTGTCACAAAGACTAGACAGGGAGGGTTTGAACAATGGAATATACCCCTCAGCAAGACGCATCCATGCTGTTAGCGAGACAGGAGGACATAAGAGGGAAGCGGAAGAGAGAAGCACATTTCAGGCCTGGCTCTCTGAGCCGGCGAGAGAGAGGAAAGACAGAGCAAGGGGGCAGTAATACGTTTTCATCTGAAATATTAAAGCCCCTGCATTAATCTGTCTTCAGTCTCCCCAGGGGTGCCGGTGAAGGCTCTCTCTGTCCTACAGTTCCCTAGAAAGGACACGGACTGACTGCTGCACTTCCTCTTCGGGCCAAAACTGCCTTTACTTTGTGGACTTCATGAAATGGCTGCTCTGCTCCTTCACACCGGCAAATAAATAAATAAATAAAAACCTCTGGAAAGTAATTATGACATCTTAAAGTTGGAAGGATTAAAGGAAAGAAAAAAATAGAGACCCACTCTGTTAAAAATATGCTTTTGGTGTTTTTGTGGCATTTCTCTCATGATGGAGGGCAAATAATAAGAAAGTTACGCTTTAAAGTGCATTTCTGATTCTTTCTGTATTTCAATCATTGTGAATCAGGGGCAGATGGACAAAAATGCAGTTAGAAAAAGCTTGTAGCAGTGACTACAATCTGCTACATTCCGATGCATCCTCTTGTAGACGACTAGATCCATCTTCGTTTTCCTCGTCCGAGCTGACATCAGGCTCAAAACTAGAAAGCTCCAATACCGCTCAGCATTATGTTGTATTGGCAGTGTTAGGTTGGGGTTGTTAGGTAATAGGTAAACTAGTGGCAGAGAATGTAAACAAAGGGATGATGGGAAACGGTGGCAGGCTTACTCACCAACCGTTCTGCCCACCTAGAAAGCGAAAATGCTGGCTTTAAAACTGCATAATCATAATAGAAAAGGCCACTAGGAATGCTTTAGAGATGGATCAAAAGTTTTCAGAGAGGGATTTTAAACACTGGAAAAACAAATCTGGCAAGTTGGTATTATTTTCCTAAAATTAAACTTGGAGCCCAGAAATATTTTGATATTTAGCAACCTTAATCCATTTTGTATTGCTAATTTACTGTAATTACTTGATAAGCTTCTAAATTTATCACAATTGTAATTTGAATGATTCAAAATTGTAAATAATTATTCTTTTATAAATGTCTAAAGAACGTTAAAACTGCTGTCATTTATCATTATTAGTAACAAAAACACTAAATATAGTACTATTATTGATAAAAAAATTGCTCTAAAGTGACTTTTAAAACATATACAGATGACCATTTTATGGTCAGTTAAGTTAAAAGTCAATAAGAAAAAATGCTTCAATTCAGAACAGCAAAAATGATTATTGGACCTTTTCTATGCCACCAGTTCTTTTTGGTATTTTTAGGACAAATATGTATTTTTATTTGTAGAGATGTTATACATCACTGTAATTTTTACAGCTTTAAAAAACCCATCAAGAAAATGGGAAAATATTTTGCCTATAGGAGCATTCTGGCAATATATAATTTCAAAGGTCAGCGCTTTATTTTCTATAATCCTTGGGACAAAAGCTGTCTAAACACTCTTCAAGACAAAAATGAATTTACTTGTCTGAATGTCAGCAAAGATGTTAAAAGAATTTAATACGTTGTGTTTGGATCTTATGGAGAGTTTCTGATTCAGAATTTACAAGTTAAAAAAAACGTTATGAATAACTTGCTATAAACCATCATCTTCCAATGAGATTAAGATTGAAAACATTATTTTGACATCCTTAGTTATCACATTTAACACAAATGGCACAACATATATCAACATGTGTGTTTATAAGATTTTACTTATATGGCCATAGTTCACCATTTTATTCTTGTAAATTGCCATTGGAAATGAAAATAACTCGTCTTTCATGGCTTACAATGTTAAATCAAAGCTTTAAAGTGGGCTTTCAATGGAGAAAGTTTCATTAATTGAGTGCAAACGCACTTATGTTGAAAGAAAGTTTCCCTTTTATTTCACAATTTTCATGAAAAACATTTATCTATCGTTTAAACCAAAACACTTTCATGTTTGTGTGGGTTTGTTCTTGTTCTTTCATGGTGCAACTTATCTTTTTTGTTGCCATTGCTGCTTCTGTCTTTTCAAATTCCTACCTTTGTCCTCTGACACAGCTTAAATGGTAAAACCTTTTGTAAATAAAATTGAAAATTCTTCCAATCAAACAAGAAATCTGGGATGATCAAAACGTTTTTGAGTTTGGTTGTACTTTTTTTACACGTTTTAGTTTCGCCAAGTTTAGTCTACATGTTGAAAAAAGTAATCTCAACGTAGGAAACTTTATCTCAATAAGAGAGAGATGAACTCTTATCTGGACAGGAAACAGATGGGGTCAAAAGTGGGTGAGTTTAAGAAAAGTAAAAGTTTAGGTTCTGTCAGTGCAAAATCAGGGAAAATGTGATTTTTAATTCCAAACTTCTTAAAAATTTGTATTTTATTACCACATTTTCCACATTATAAAGCACACTTAAAAGCTTCAATTAAAAACAAAAAAACAAAACACTGTAACCTTTTAAAATTATTTTTGTTTTGTTGATGTTGAAGCGAGTTCTGAAGAGAAAAACGTTGATAGTTGATTAAAAAAATACATTTAAAAACAATTTTTTGGCAAATATTGTTCAGACGCAATGCATTGTGGTTTATATCCGCCAATCTAGTGCGCATCGATGCACACTGGTTTTTCGCAGAGACTTCTGGGAAATTTCTAGGGCACTCGATTTTGGAAATGTAGATTCAGACAGCACTACAAAATAGCAAATACACCATATAGTGCACTATATAGTGAGCAGTTAAGGAATTCGGATACAGCCTAGGAGTTGCCCGTAAAGGTAATGTGCTAACATCGCTAACATTTAGCGTTGTGAGACTGTTTTTTTTTATGTGATACTTACAAGGTTGGAAGTTAGCGTAGTCACAGTAACCTTTTTTTTAGCTACATCAGTCTGTTGAGTTTATGTGTTGCAAAAAAGGTTAAAAGTTACAGGAAATGTGAATATGGTAATTTGGTTAAGATAAGCGTTGTCAGACTGTTTTTTTATGTGTTACTAACAAGGTTGGAAATTAGCGTAGTCACAGTAACCTTTGCTTTAGTGGCATAGGTCTTTTTTTAAACGTGTTGTCAACAAGTTTGGGAGTTACAGGTATTGCGAATACGGTAACTCTTCTAATGTAGATAATGTGTAGCGTGTCACAAACAAGTTCTAAAATTACAGTGACATCTTTTGTCTCAGCTTACGCACCTTATATACGACAAAAATGTGAAAATAGACTTCTCAATGTGTGCTAGTGCGGAAAACCAATGGTAACAAAATCTGGATTTTTATTTTTTTCCAATGGAGAATATGGTGTTATACCTCTTACTTACACAGTTCATCAAAAACACAAATTCTTCACCTTGTGGGATTTCTTTTACTGTTTTGAAGCCATCAAAGCTTCTAAACACTTATTTTGAATGCTCTGCTGGCTCCTCATGAGGGTAGTGGCACCCATCTAGCTTTTATCTAGGCCACCAGATCCACAGCTGGACCCATCTATCCCTGCTATTTCATCCTTCTGTCTCCATGCATACACACACAAACATGTGGGCACATGAAATCCATCATGCACACACACACACACACACCAGCTGTTGTGGATTACAAAAGAACAAGTGCAGCATTTTCGAACTTATGCACAGTGATGGCCCTGGCCTGACCCAACACAAAAGCACAGGCCTCATCATTGCCATTACTCTTAGCTGGACATTGGTTTCTAATAATAAAGACTAGTAAAAACTCATACATCACAAGTTTAGTGACAAGTAGTAGCCTAGCTAACTCCAATAAACACATATAACTGTTGCATTAATGAGTGTTTCATTTATCTGATCGTTGAAGTGCCTTCTCAGAGAAAATGTGTGCTTTTTTTTTTTTTTACTCAACAGCGTCCTCAATGAGTATAGAATATGTTCATCCATCGTCACTCAGCCCCACGCATTGATCCTGCACCCTGACCCTCCAATCTTCCAACTACCCAATCTCAGATTACTCCTCATCTTTTTGCACTCATGCCCTACACTCCGTCTAGCTCCAGTATCATCCTTTTACTCCCAACCCCCCCACCCACATTCAACCTCCACCAGGCCTGTTCCGCATTAATTTCACACATTCACACTGAAATGTTAAAAGGCAGCGCGGTGCTTTTGTAAAGGAGACGGTATGAAAGTAACATCGTGTTAAAGAATCACTAGGGTACCAAACCAGGGCTTAAAGGCTTAAGTTATTATGAAGGAGAAAGGCTGAAACCCTTGGACTAAGGCAAACATACCAACTGCAATAAAATATTCCATCATATCCCTGAAGCATCCCGACTCCAGCTGGGATCAAAGAGTAGACTTGATGACTGAGAGCTGAGTACATATTAGTGCTTTCAATGGCAGTGTTTCTGCTGCATCGAACCCTCCATTCACGTCCATTAATACTCGGTGTAGAGAAATACACAACGTGTTTTGGTGCTTGAATTTTCACAGTTACGTGGAATTACAACACAAAAGGAAACAATGGAATGGAGGGGGGTGAAGGGAGCCGCCCTTTGCATTTCTTTTGTAATTGCTTAATTCTTTTAGTTTTCTATTCTTTTTATTTTCCCTTTTTAATACATTTTTTTATGTATATAAGGACTATTATTTTTAATATACCACTCATTTTTACTGTTATTATATTCATGACATTTAAGGTTATGTTTTAATCATTTCTAATGCTTTTTATTATTATTGTTATTTTATTTTATCTTTTTTATAGTATCATTATTTATATACTGATATTTTTTTCTCACTCCAGTGCTTCCTCTTGCGGATACATTGTTCTGGGGCACTACCGGCTCCACCTGTAGGGGGAGCTGTTGCAATGCTGCTTGTTCTCATTAGGCCGGCTGGGGTCCCGCTCTGTGGTCTAATAGCTATAGAGTGGGCCCGGATCTTCTCTGTGGTGGTCGGGCTTGGCCTTGGAATAAATGGACCCCCATTAAATTGTTTCTGCACAGCAGTACTGAGCCAGACTGTTTCTGGAAGCTGCAGTTCTTACGTTTTTGTTCAGTTCTGATATAAGAGTTATATTGAGGGAACTGGGTGGATGTAGGGAGGCGTGCCACCTGTATGTGATTGTCCTTTGTTTTCTGTTTATTGAACAAGTTTCATTTTTTTATGATTATTTATTTGTTTCTATGTAAAGTGCTTTGTTTTTTGAACTTGATTGACAAGAGCTATATAAATGAATAAAGTTTTAAGTTTGACGTAATATCTGAGTGCTTAAAGACCTATTCCAATAAAAATTGTGCTTTTAACACATTTTTGTTGCATTTTCCTCATGATGGAGACCAGATAGATAGATAGATAGATAGATAGATAGATAGATAGATAGATAGATAGATAGATAGATAGATAGATAGATAGATAGATAGATAGATAGATAGATAGATAGATAGATAGAAAATTAGGCTCAAATTATCACTTCTGAGTATTTCTTTATTCAAATCATTGAAAAACAGGAAATATAGTCTAAAAATGTTTGTTGTTGTGATGTCACTAATACACTGGGTTAGCCACAAGCTCCCATTCTGTTGCATCCACTTTTAGACGACTGGTTCCATGTTAATTTTCCTCATCCGAGCTGGCATCTGGATTAAAACTGTACATCTGGACGGCTCCAGTATTGCTTGCCATTTTTGTTGCACCAGTAATTAAGCTTTGACACAATTTCAAAAAGGAAGATGTACCTCACTTCAAGGCAAGCTGGGTTCTTTTATCACTCACTCTACACGCCATTCATCAATTGAACCTTCCCTCTAAACCAAAAGCTAAATTACATACCTTTTCTTCTCAGCCAATCACAATCATATGTTTGTGTTTAAATTCATAGATGTTTGTCTTTATGCATTCCAGACCAAGGATGGGTAACTCCAGGCCTCGGGGGTTGGTTTGTCTGCATGTTTTTCAGATGTCCAAGCCCTACTCATGACTGATTACCTGGTCCAGGTGTGTGTCAAACCAATTAGAACATGCCAGAGAAGTGTATGTTGGAAAACCTGCAAGAATGCCTCGAGGCCTAAAGTATCACATCCTTGTAGACAGTTTTCTGAGCCCACCTGCACTCCAGCCTTTTCCCCCCCTTGCAGCAACAATGCTTTGTCATAGGCTGGTCTTCAACTAGCGTCAGTGTTTAGGCTCGGTGGTTATTCCTCTATGCCCAGCCAGCAAGGCCAAGTGGTCCCCATATGGTTTAGAAGTGGGCAAAAAATGTGTGACCCAGATGGGTGTGTGCGCAGTTTCCATGGTGGCCCCACCTGTGTTTGCCCACATTGGCTTAAGTGGACAACAACTGAGCTGTCCACCGGGCAGCGGATGTCCGTTCCTAAGATCTTTTCTTGTTGAAATGTTAGTTTGGAAGTTTGATAGGCTGTAAGCGTGTAAACAGAGATCTCTCAGCAAAGGGGAGAACATAAAAATAGACCGCGTTAGAAATAGATTAAAAGATTAACGTAGTGGGTCGTTAACTATGCAGGCAAAAGCTGATGGCTCAGAATCCTCCTATACCATCCTCAGACGTGACGCAGTGACCTCCTATTTATGCAAAATGTATGATTTCTTTTACTCATTCACCGTTGAAAAGATCAAACAGAGCTCTGACTGGAGTTTTCTTCCTTTCAGACAGTGTGACAAGTGTTTTAAAGGGAGGAGCGCTGTTGTTTTGGATGTTCTATCAATGATTCAATGCAGCACATCAGATGGAAGGGAGAGAGATAGAAGGGGAGATGTCTGCTCGGATGTTCGGAGGGGAACTTTCAATATATAATTCAGCGTTGTCTGACGGGCTGCTTGTGAGGGTGATGGATGTTCTTTTAGACTGGTGCAGATTCTCAGAGACCTGAAACCTCTAAGGTCACTTTGAGGACAAACCAAGTCTGCCAAGTAGGGGTGTAATGATCCGTTTTAACAATGATGCGATTCATATCAAAATCGTGGTTGACGATATGATTTATAGGCGATATTGGTTCATTTTAAACGATCCGATTCACTGACGTAAAATTGATCCAGGTCTAAAGATGGGTTGATCAGTTTTTTCCTGCCATCATGTGTTGTCCGCTGTGATGCACTTTTTTACGTTATACTTACATAAACCTACCATTTCTCAATCCAAATGGGTATTTCTCAATACCAATAATCGATTTGTTTTGTTTTGAAATGATTTCATAACGGTGTAGGTCGATTTGACTAACAACTCCCCTCAGACAGGTCGATCTGGTTGGATTGTAGGAATATAAATCGATTCAACGATGAATTGTTACACCCCTACATCCAAACATCTCTTTTGTGATCTTATGATCCTCCACAGCATGCACTCAAACCCCATCAGACAGCCGCCGTGCGCACATAGTATTATACAAAGACAGCGAGCTTTTCTGATGAATTTAGCAGCACAGTGGGTTGTTTGTACTCTCCCCTTGAAGACAAACAGGGTTCTTTATGGAGAAAAAGTAGCTTGATGATGAAAGGAATGAAACAAATGCCCCCTCCTTCCCCCATTTTCTTGATCTGATGCATCGAAGGAGAAGTTTTTCTGCCCAAAGTGTCAGTTTCAATGTTTGTGCGAATGCAAAAAAAATAAAATCCACAGAAGAAAACCATGTAAAATGACGGTCTCCTGAGTAATCGCCAGGCGAGGGTTTTTGTCTTGCTATCTTTGGGAGTTGACATTATCCCCATGGATAAGAATTTACTATACATGGATACCAGCGCAAGGCGAGCTGCGTATGCCCTCAGGAAAAAAAAACGAGAGAGGACCTTCGTCAATCCTCGTCTCCATCATTGTCTCCAGTCCGGCTCCCTCTCCGGCTATTCATCAGATCCTTGAGCCACACACCTGGGGCTTCTGACTCAATGTTTGGAAATAATGGCATCTGCTGTAGCCTCACAAGGGGCATTAGGCCATATTTTACTGTACAGAGAACAGTCAGGTAGACAGACAGCTCAACAAGATGCAGTGCTATCTACAAAGCTGCGAAATAATATTCCACATACCTGTTTTGGAATTTGCATCAGATTTTGCTTACAGATAGCCCCTGTATCTTATATCCTGTGGGAATGTGTTTGTATATTAAAAGCACAGGTGAGGGAAAATAATGCATCTCTGGTTTTCTGTGGGGGGAAAAAAGTACTATGATGGCTGTTTTTCAGTCACCTCACGCTTTATGCAATAACCAGTATCGAATGTTGATCTAGGGACAGAATAGAAGCAGTTTTCCTTCCAAAAAAACACTTTTCTGTTTAATTTTTTTAATTGGATTTATTATTTGTAAGGATTTTTTTAATCAATTTTACTAAGGAGTTTTGCAAAAAGTATTAATATCTGTCCTGAAAGAGTTAAAAATTATTTCAGGTGCTTTTTAAATATTGTAATATGTCCACATTATAAAAAAGTTCAATTTTTCACCCAGAATGCTTTTTCTAAAGTTTCTGTGGCTGAGGCTGATGTGTTCGACTAGAATCATCTTTTTTTTTATCCATTTTACTAAAATGTTTTCAATATTTTTAAAGTCATATCCTCCAATTTAAGGGGCGAAATTACTGATCATCAAAAAAGGCTCCTTTAAACATTGGGAAAAGAAATATGTATGCATATATCTTATGTATACATATATTAAAAAGTTTATGTATGCATATGTTTTTTAATAAAATCTTGTGCCCCCTGCCGGCCCATCTGGGCTTTCAAGAGTTTCTATACATTGTTTTTACCACTGCTGTACATTGGTATTAGCAACACAGCTAAACAAAGTGCGATTTTAATATTTTTTAATACCAATAAAAAAACAATTTGAAATGTGTATTTTTGACCTTTTCCTTTCCAGTTTGCTGTTCTCATTTTAATTAACATTTTAAAAATTACATTAGTGCATTGTGCACACCAATGTTTCAATCGTATTCCCAATGAAAATTGATTTTGAAAAATAAATCCCTATCAATTCTTTAGATATCTTTGCTGTAAAAAGGTTGTACGAAAGAAAAGCCAGAATGCATAATATGCTGATTTTATTTAAAAAATTTTAGAGTCAAGATGCCTATTAAGATAGAGCATCAGAAATCAAATTGCAGAAATTGTATTTTGTGCTTTTATTCAAGCTTTTCTTGGCAATCTCTTCCACCTTGAAATTGGTTTTCACCTCAAATTTGCAAATGAACACAAACAACCATCACATTTGTTTTTTCTCTTACTCAAAAATTGTATAAGCAGAGCTGAAAATAGACAGAAATTGTGACATGTCACTGATGATGCACATCCTGGAACACACGTAAAGACGTTATGCACAAATATTATTCTAGAACATTCCCCTTTATAATTATTATTTTTTTGAATATGGCATGAATAAAACCTCAGTCATTGCTCTAGCAGTTGGCTGTCCATGTCATCATTATCCAACGCTGCCCATAACGCATCAACTGGATGATTGACTCATAAACCCACTTGACGTTTGGTCTTCCTGAACCAAAAACAACAAATTCAAATATGACAAAACAAATAAAACATCTAATTTCACACTAAAATAATCGATTAATTTAACATCTCTAAAAACGATGCTGATTTTCTAGATTTCTTGTAATAAAGACGTATTTGTCATTGTTGTTTTTTTTTAAATATTTTTAAACATTTTGACAGGAATTGTTTAAAATCCTACAGGACAGCAGCAAACGTATGCCTTTAAAACAGAAGAGGAGGATGTATTTAAAAAAGGGGAGGGGAAAGAGATATAGATGCGTGAATGAGTAGGATGGAGGTTTACAAGAGGAATGGCCTCCATCTCTTCCTCCATGAGGCATGCGGAGCCTCTCCATCTCAACCAGGGCACCACAGTCAGTGAGGGTGGCAGCAGGCCACACATTGCAGTGAATCAATCTAACTGCTGCAACCTCTGCAATCCGTGCTGTATTGCAGGCTCCTCGTGGAATCCAATGGGATGTGCAAAGCAGAGAGACGACGATGCATGTGACACATCCTGAGTACACAGTTGAGAGTTTTTGTTTTTTCAAACCGAGCGGTTCCGAAGAAAAGTGATGACTAACCGTTTTTTGCAGCTGGAAGTTAATTTTCATGCTAATATGAAGTGTGATATTGAAATTAACAATGTGCCAAGCAGTGACGAGGTTAACTGACACCAAGTTTAGGCAGAATTAAAATGAACTGAAGTTAACTTAAAAAAAAAGAAATTAATTTGGCCTTAAATCTTACTTGCAGTCCATCTTACAGTCCTACATCCAACCATTTTAGCTTTCATGAAGGTCGTGTCACACAGCATCTACATATATTTTGTGCATATTCCAGGCTGAAATGGATGAAAATTGGTCATACATGAATACACGTGAGAAATGTACGTAAATGTAAAAAGTTGTGGTGTGTTTACATAAATTGTTTTTATTTATTTATTTATTTTTAAATGTGTCATAATTAACCAACCAAGAAATTTGAACAGCTGAAAGCTGAATTCAGATAAAACTCGTCGGTTGAAAACCTTGAGAAACGTCTGAGCACAGCAATGGATGGCAAACTTATATTACTTATATTACTGATGTATCACTAAAGACTGAAACTTCATATGTGGAACATACACAAAATCTACGTAGTGGCTGTGTGATACGGTCTTAAAGTTGGAATAGACCCCATTTTTTTCCCAAACTGAACAGAAGACAATTTAAAGTTCTATAAATCCCAAATCATTGAAGCTATTCCTACTGGTATTCTCAGAGGCAAAAAGTTGTTGTCTGTTTTTAAAGTTGTGACAGCTCTGAAAACCTGCATAACAACAATCGCCCCCTCCAATCCCCAACCCTTCCCTGCTGCTTCAACAGATTCAGAGACCCCACAGGGTCAGTAATTCAATATCTGGATCCGACAAATCCGATATGATGATCTGTTACTGCTTCTGCAATGCTACAGCCACATACAGAACTATATCTTCAAACCTCGTGAGACATCAGCGAGCCGCCATACTCTCTGCACTAAGCAACATCTTATAGAACGAATGAATAAGTGAATAATGGGGGGTTTTAAGATGGGGTAGTACTGTAGTGATTAAGCACCCAATGTGACCATTTTGTCTAAAAGACTTGAAAGCAAAAGATAGACTGATGGATATAGACGAATGGATATGGAAATGAACAGATATGGACAAATGGATGGATGTGGAAGTGGCTAATTAGATGAATACATGAATGGATGGACGTAAAGATGGATGAATGTGGCAAGAAATGTACCAATCGATGGATTTGGTGTCGATCATATGTGGAATTCTCCAAATGACAAGGTGTCTGGCCAATTAGCATACTCTAAAAAACCCACGCCACCACTGTGCCATTAGAGACCACATATAGGACAGCTCAAGTACTTTTTAAAAATGAAAACTTCATTATTTAATTATACTTCCGGTAAGACATGTTTCTTTTACAATACATGAATATTTCACCCTCTTCCCGCTCACCATTCACTCATCCCACTTCTTCTTACCACCACCTCTTGGTGGACATTTTGTTGATTGAAATCCTGAGGTGATAAAAAAGCCCCAGGGTGGTTTCAGTTTGTTTTAGAGGCAGGGCCACCATTACATGAATCCCCTGATGTTTGCCTGAGAGTCAAGTATAGTATTCCCTAAGTCACACAGTCGAATCTTTTCTTAAGCCATGTTTAACACAATACTGAGCTGTAGTCTCTTCAAAAACGTCCTGAAATATTCTCTGTGAATCAGTTCGGCTAAGATTCTACCATAGTCAATGTGACTCTTAGTTATGCTACCTTTGATCAAAATCACAAGTCATGGAAGAGTTTAATCAGCGCTTTTCTCCACATTAGAATCATATGATTTACATGAATTGCATAAACTGTAGAAGATTTAAGATGTATCAAGGAGCGTGTGTTATTTAGGTGTCACCAGCAGCAGCTCTGGTGTTAAAGGGTTACCTTTTTAGTTCTTGAAATGCATAAGAGCATGCTTTGATTGCATTTCATTTGTGGCGAAAACAAAATACATCACTATGTTGGCTTTAAAAGATGAGCAGCAAGCAAAGAGAAGCTGGTTACTTAAATGACTAGCACTGAAATCCACCTGGAAGCTTTTGATCCTATAGGCTTCTGTCCCCCACCCTTCACTAAGATCTATAGGCTTTATGTCGCAAAAGGTCACATTTAGGGCTCGGATGGAGTCGCGGTTAAGTTCTGCCAATTCAAGAGAAGCAGGAGGGATACACTTACACAGCCTGAGAGGAAGTGTTGCCAAAGAGACTGAACTCGTGGCTCAAATGTCTGTTATGTTAAGCTGGATGACATGCAAGAACTGGATGGGACTCCAACCTCGGATGCAGCAAAAATAGCTTTGAACGTGTAGCAAAAAAAAATGCAAAAATGTGTTTTTGATCTACCCAAAACAATCTATAACACCAGTGTTTGTTTCCATATCTGTGATGGGTTCTTGTTAGGTATAATTCAGTATTTTAGGTCTACTATCCATGTTTTACTGATGTCTATGTTAAAGAAAATATCAAAATACATCTAATAGTGACTGTTTTTCCAGTGAGTGATTCACTGATTAAACTACAGCAGTTGATCTGTTTTACCAACCAAGCTATGGTGGCCTGAGCTGTGGTGTCTGAGAAACCTACACACACCTCAAGGTCAGTGTATGACACGGTATAATATAACATACTGATTGGGATCGTCTTCATACTTTGATTTGCACTGGACACACTGTGCAGATGCTTCTTCTTCACATAGTGAAATATGGACAATACCTAGAGGAAAACCTGCATACAAATGAGGGATAAAAATAGCTCCGGTAGAATAGTGGCTTGAGATATGTAGAATGCATAGCCAAGACTTATTCACTCCGCTGTCTTTGAGTTGCCGACAGACCCTATTCTTGAAGCCAGGCTTCCTTGTTTTTGTCATATAAGTCTCCTTTGTACCAAGAAAACCTCATTTCCGCACTGTTTTCTTTAATTCTTTTCTTTTCCTCCCAGCTGTCCTTACCTTGGACTCTATGTTTCCCTCTCTGTCATTGATTCTTTGAGATTTAGTGAGCACAGTGCAGCGCTACCACTGTGAGGGGCACAAGGTCCCTGATCAAACAAAAAAAAAAGTTCAACTTTCGGTGTGCAGTCGCCCAAAGACAATTTGTCTAAAGGCTTATCCCGCTGAATACACAGATAGATCCATCTTTGTAATTGGTCATTGTCAGTGTCAAGTGGCCCTGCTGGCTGAATGTTAAGGGACGATACTTCATGCTCCCACAATTTTAAATTTTACTGTGTAATGTGAATATCTTCAGAAAATTATAATAGTTTTCCAGGAAAGAAATTAGATTTATGTTGAAGCGAACTATTTTTTTTAAATTTTATTTTCTTTCCAAAAACACCGGGCTTATATTTCCACTCATGTAAATATGATTAATTTCAATTTCTGTCATGTTAACCACCATGACACTAAAGGATGTTCTGAATTGTGCTATTCTTTATTTATTTTATCCATATATATGATAGTATATTACCTTTGGCACAGTATAAAAATATTTTTTATGAAATATGAGTTATTTTATAGTTTATTTTCATTCCCGGATATAAGACGACTTGATCTCTGAGGCACCGCCTTTCTCCCCTTGTGGGTGCCACCCATTTCATGATGTCACCCTAAAAACGGCCTCAGCAGCGTGTCTGAGTTTTGCCCACGAAAACAAACAACATCCGAACTTTACAAGATTTTCTTTCAACTTCCTGGTTAACTTCAGCAGTAAACAAAACACAAATGTTACTATTGCTTTGGATCATTTTACAACAAATCCTGAAAATATTGAAGTTATGAATGAAGTTATTCTGACTACAGTTCCAGGATGGATGACAAGAATGAAGCAAGACCTAGATAAAAATGACTGGAACAGCTAGAAAATCCTCACATTCCTTTAATCAATCTGACATCAGTGTTTCTAACAGACATAATTATAAATGATTTTTGTCTATCTTTAGAATAAATTGATCACAAGATTTTCGGAATGTCATTACATTATTTATTCTTTAATCTATTACGCTCTTTATTTTAATATATCTTTAAACTAAAAAATTTCCAGAACTTATTTTTAAATTTTTTTTTTTTTTTTTTTTTAAGTGAAGAACACTTGATAGTTTTACTTCGGGAAACTAAGACGTTTTACTGACACTCTACTTTGAAGTTATTGTTTACTTCCGGTGATGGTAGGGAATTCGGTTTGTGTAGTTTATATACTTAAAATCCAACATTGTTTTAGATATTAGAGTGATCATTCATTGTCTGAAGTGACTTGACTCTTCTAGATTTATAAAGATCGGAAGTCGGGCGTCGCAAAAATTCGTACTAGAATCTTCGTGTATTTCCGACTATACGGATACTTGGATCACTCGGATATAAGTTTACACAGGTAAACTTTTAAGAACTATATTGTATTTTGAAGCAACTCATCTGCTTATCCTTGTGGATTTTGAGAGACAAAAGCAAGGAAGGTAAGATGTCCTAAAAAGAAAAAAAAGTAGAAGAAGCTAAAGCCTGAGAGGTCGCCCTCCACTAGGAAGACATTTGCAAATCGTTGCAGCTGCACATGCTGTGCAGAAGCAGCCTGGCTTGAGACAGCCTCTGTGAACAAACAGAGCATGTCTCAGGAGAGACAGTGGGGCCTCAGAGGCTGTCTTGCAAATCTGAGTCTGACCTCCCTGGAGAGAGAAGGAGGAGAGACACACAGAGCTAGAAGCAAACTGGATTTGTATCGTTGTTGTTAATCCCTGTACATGCTCCACTGGCTCCACATTCCTACTTTGTGCCGGCTTCACGTATGGCCGCAGAAAAACAAAAAAATACAAAAATAAACAAAATGAAGTGTGTTGCGTTTGGAGCTTAGTAATTGACAGGGTTGTGACTTCCAAGTTGTAATGATATTGGACCCTTATTCATCCTGGGATGCAGTTTTGGTGCAAATAAGGAATTTAATTTGACACTGGCCTCTTATTGGGGCTTCCTAACAGACAAACAAACACCTCCGCCATGCATGGATGCGTGGGTCCCAGGCGGGGGTTTACACAGCATGGGGGAAATAAAAAAAGAAACTACACTTATGAGCATTTCTAATGCTCATGTTGAGGTTTACAGTCATTCCAAAGAATGTCATCACAGATCCATTCAAGGTGATCATTCAATTATTTTGATGCCGTTTTTAGCCCAAATAAAATCTGTTTTTTTTTTAGTACGTAGTTTCTGCAACAGCTCATTGGAAAATGTTCCTCTGAGTAGGGGGCAGGACGGTTAGTGCGTAGCTACCCCCCTTTCCTTCGCCTTTGCTGAGAGCTCAATGTTTACATGCTCTAATGCTAGCTTTAACCCTTTCAAGCCCCCAACCTAATGTTACTGGTGCAACAACAATGGCGAGCATTATTGGAGCTATCCAGAATTTTTTTTTCTGCTCCTGATCAACAACATGAATAAAGAAATACTTAGAAATGCAATTTTAAGCTTCATTTTCTTCAAATATGTCCTTAATAATTGGAAAAATGCTACAAAAACTCCATTTTAATCAGAGTAGAGATGTTCAAATTGTGCGGGAGATGAAGCTTAAGTAAAGAGCTACAATGACCATGGGTGTTATAGGGTTTACCTATTTAAATAAAAAAATAAAAAAATACATTAACAAAAACTTAAGCACAACCTTTATTTGTGTCTGGATTTGTTTTTGGTCATCATTAATACAATTTCAATTCATCCCCCAGCCCTGTTTTCTTCAATTAGCTGAGATATTGTCACTAAAGGTCAGCTGATTAAACAATCAGGCAATTATTCTTTGTAATTTTTGCTGTTCAAATACTTGCCACTGACCGCAAAGATAACCAAGCCAATTAACAGGTAGGCCTTTCTGTGGCAACACAGGGCAGTTGCTATAGAAACACAGGCAGTAAAAGAGGAGTGTGACACTGGCCTTCTGTGTTACAGACATAGGTTCACCGTTGGAAGAAAAATGCTGTCATTTCCAAGGAAAACAGTCATTACTCTTAAGTTACTGTAGCACAGGATTGCTAGTAAGCTTCCAATAAGCTGCTATAAAAGGTGTGGGTACGAGGACTCTCATCAGGAGCAGGTGCTACAGTATGAAAGAAAAAAAACAGGATGAATTTTGTCCTGTTTTTTAGGTAAATGAGATGGTCTAATTTTGAAAGTCTCTCTGCAGAGTATTTATGTTTTCACAAACACAGAGCTGATTTTAAATTAACCTTAGATGTAAGCTAAATTTTAAAAAAAAATTGATTTTTTGGAATGCATTTTGTTTTGTGCATTCAGCTGTAACCCTTGTGCTATCCTAAGGGGTCAAGATGAACATTGACGTGTTCTCCCTACCATGACAAAGGTGGAAAGATTTCATGTAATGGACACCAGAGAAGATCACAAATCATTGAGAAAAAAAAGGTTTAGCGCACTGTCTTGTGGGTCCAGATGACCTCACTCCCAATGTTAAAGTGCCTAGGATAGCACAAGGGTTAATCAATATATCCATGTCAACAAACTATAGCTCTGATTAAAGACAGTATAATGTCAAATTTCAGTATAAGAGAAGCAGCCTGTGAGAGAAAAGTCAACCTAGTCATACATTATTAAAGAATTTGCATCATGCAGCAAGTCAACAAGGATCTTTAAAAAAAAAAGAAACAAAATATCTCTGACTTTATCTCTGATTTTTAAATATTGTTTAACTTTGATTCGGTTTCCATATGGCGATAGCCGTTGACTGCAATGCGCTGCATTTAAATCCTTAAATAATAATAACGTCCCAAAACTGTAATATGCAGGGGATCATGCATTTATTAAATTAGCAATTTAAAGTCTACATCAAACACACATATGTGTTAATGACTCTTCCACTAATTGAGTTGGAAGCCTCAGACACAATTTGTCTCCTATTTACCATGCTGCCCTTTCATTTGTTCCTCAGAATGGGGAAGACGGGCGATTGAAGTGACTGAGCGTTGTATGGTTGTTGGTTTAAGAAACTGCTGATCTACTGGGCTTTTCACCCACAGTCATCTCTAGAGTTCACAGAGAATGGTCAGAAAAAGAGCAAATATCCAGTGAGCGGCAGTTCTGTGGGCGGAAATGCCGTGTTGTTGCCTGAGGTCAGAGGAGAATGGTCAGACTGGTTCCTGCTAATAGAATGGCAACAGGAACTCAAAAAAACCACTGGTTACAACTGATGTCTACAGAAATAAATCTCTGACCACACACCAACTTTTTTAGGCAGATGGGCTACAGCACCAGAAGACCACACCAGGTGTCACTCCTGTCAGTTAAGAACAAGGAACTGAGGCTACAATTCACACAGACTCACCAAAACTTGGACTATTGAAGATTGGAAAAACGTGGCCTAGTCTGATGAGTCTCCATTACTGCAGCAACATTCAGATGGCAGAATTTGGCATAACCAACATGAAAGCATGGATCTATCCAAGCTTGTATCAAAGGTTAAGGCTGGTGGTGGTGGCGGCATAACGGTGTGGGAATATTTTTTTGGCACAGTTTTTTAATTGAGTATAATTCCGACGCCACAGCCTCCTTGAGTGTTGTTGCTGACTATGTCCACTGATATGACCACACCATCTTCTGATGGGCTACTTCCAGCAGGATAAGGCCTTAAAGCTGGAATCATCTCAGGCTGGTTTCTTCATCATGACAACGAGTTCACTGGACTCAAATGACCTCCACAGTCACCAGATCTGAACCCAATAGAAAACCTTTGGGATGTGGTGGAACGGGAGATTGGCATCATGGATTTACAGCCGACAAATCTGCTGCAACTGTGTGATGCTATCATGTCAATATGGAGCAAACTCTCTGGGGAATGTTTCCAGGACCTGGATAAATCTATGCTTCCAAGGATTAAGACAGTTCTGAGTGGTCCAACCCGGTACTAGTGCCTAGTAAGTGCAGATGTGTTTTTATTTCATGTTTAAGTGAAACTTTACGCCATTAAATGTTAATATACTTTTATGTCCTACATATTTTAAATTGCACATATGCAGATGTCTTTAAATTGATAAAATACACAATATTAGTTAAGCATACAACAACACAGAGTTTAAATTCAATTGAAATCCCAAATAGCATGATGCAACAAACGTCAGGACTTTTCTTAGATATTGTTAGGGTGAAAAACATCTAAAGTAACACAGTTTTGAAAAAAGAAAAAGAAAGATTGTACTTTAAAAAAAATCCTAATAAAAACAGGAAAATTCACAGAGGTAGATTGTCCAGTGTGAACCCTGTCTTTGCTCAAGGACAACCCTAATCAGGACAAAGTGGGGAGGGCGGCTTGGATGGATGGTTGGATGGCCAGACAGATGCATGGAGTAATGACCTCCACCTCCTAATGTGGTTATGGTGGTCCATCTTAGCTCTTTGTTTTCATGTCTGTGAAAGTAACCGAGACACTCTTACTCCTTCAAACGAAGGCGCAAATGAAGATTTTTAGAACCTTTTCCAATTAATCTTAGATTGGCACTATTAATTGTGGCAGTAGTTGTTTTTGCATTGTCCCCCTTTTTTTGTGCTATTAAACCACCTATGGTCACAGTTTTGTCAATTAGAAAGCCTGCTTTAAACTCACACAGGGTCGTCCCTCTGTCTGCCTGTCCATCTATGTGTGCATTTTCTGTCTCCCCGTCTACGATACAATCCTAGACTGATCAGTAGAGATCAAAGTAAAGACAGGCGGCAGCAATCTGGTCATTATCAACCGCTGAAAACTCAATGACTTTAAAGAGAGAGGAGTTTCTAACCTCACTACATTTGAATGCCAGGGGATCCAGCTGATAAGTTAAACCCATAGGAAGCAGCAGTACACTTTCATCTTATTTAAGTGCCTGAGCTCCACAGCTGTTCAGAATTAATGGCTGTTGCTTCAGTCAGCTGATTTGCAGCAGCTTCACGTGTCCGCTTCCTTACATTCCAGCACTTCTACCATGTTCCCTTAATGAACATATAAATGAACATGCAACAGTACTAACGGAGTCTGCCATTTCCCCTCAAACCGCCACTAATTTCAGCGAGGAACACAACAGACCTGTGAACTGCAAGGCGAAAATGTCAGCTATTAAAATTCAGAAGCTGAAATTGGGGTAGTGGGATGCGTGCGGAATTGCAACAACTTTTCACTAAGGAGCATTTTTCACAACTGAGAGGAGGGTTGAATGGGCTCAGAGCCAACAATGCATCCCATGGTTTTCCAACAAGCATTCATTGTGCATGGCTCCGTTCGCCTGTGATGGCCCTACTTGTGAGCCAATGGGGCTTGCATGTAAAGTGGTCGGATACATGACACTCTAAAATAGAGAAAAACCAAATTACAGACTAGAGCGGATGCAAACACATGCTGCACGCTTGCTATGGTGATCATCACTGCTCCAGTTTTTCGTCTGCTGTTCATGCTCCCAGGAGCTGGGCATCCAAGGAAAATGGGGAGGGAAACACAAAAGCCATGCGAAAATAAATGGAATCCAATTGGTGTTAAGAAAGCCGCAACAAGAACTGGGAAAAAAAAGTGTTTAAACAGAAAGTGACAATAGGATGAGGTAAAGTCTGCCAAATGGATTATGCTAATTCTGTTTTATTAGCATGAAGAAACTGATAAATGGCCTTTACCACCCTCAGCGTCTAGGCTCTGGGGTCTCTTCACCAGGTCATCCCAAGCATGCAAGATGTCTCTGGCCTAGAGCCCAACCAAAGACTATGGCCTATTGCAGGCACAAATACTGTTTCACTATTACCGTATTTTCCGGACTATAAATCGCTCCGGAGTATAAGTCGCACCAGCCCAAAAATGCATTATAAAGTAGAAAAAAACACAGATAAGTCGCATTGGACTATAAGTCGCATTTTGACGGGAAATTTATTTGACAAAATCTGGGACCAAAAACTAATAACTTTCACAACCTCATATGACACAATCATAGCAGACTGTTTATCTCCTAATTTCACAGTAATTCTTTCTCAGACTAATTTATTTATTCCTTTCATGAAGCATCATTGGCCAACTAATACTCTGTTTTCATCCTGTATTTGTAGAAACAGTTGTCACTTTTATTGCATTTCTGAATCTATGAAATCATTGGAAAATAGAATATTATGTTGTTAGCCTTCAAGATCTTACTGTAAAGAAAGTTTGATGATTCTCTGAGTCACTTAACATACTCTTAACACTTAACATACCTCATACATCAAATTGACCCAGGAACATCATCTCTGTTCCTCACAAATGAACATAACAGGAGGGTTAACAATGTTTTTATTTCAATTTATTTCTAACATAAGTCGCTGCGGAGTATAAGTTGCACCCCTTGCCAAACTGTGAAAAAAAGGGCGACTTATAGTCCGGAAAATACGGTACATATTTCAATGAAAATTTCAAGATCTCTCCATCTCCTGGTTGGAGCAATATTTTTTGTGTTAGTGACTTGTAATCGATTAATTCAACAACTACCCATGTATTTCGCAGCATTCCCAGGGAAGTAAAGAGCACCGGAGAACGTTGGCAAATTAACCGAGACCTTCATTCTCAAGCAAACCAGTGTTTTTGTTTGATTCGCATTAGAGTTTGAGTCGGCTTTCGCTTCTATCAACATATAATGGAGAAGTTGAGAAAACAAAATCATGTACAAATCGAATTGTGACGGGTTTTTTTTAAATTGACGACTCACTCCAATGAGAATCGTGTTTTTGGGTGTTTTTTTTAACTTGTTCTAGTGGTATTTTTCTGATAATGGAGGACTTATATAAAGGCTTTTATAAAATTAAGCTTAAAATTGCATTTCTTTAATCAAATTGTTAAAAAAACAGGAGCAGACAATTATTTTTGATGTAAAAAATACACTTGGTAGGCCAGAACTCCGTACACTCCTTAACCCTTGTGCTATTTTAGAAGACCCCACCCTTGCATTGACGTGTTCTCCCTACCATGACAAAGGTGGATAAAGGTGAAAAGATTTCATGTAATCCATGGACACCAGTGAAGATCACAAGTCATTGAATAAAAAAGATTCAGCGCACTGTCTAGTGGGTCCAGATGACCCAACTCCCAACGTTAAAGTGCCTAGGATAGCACAAGGGTTACACAGAGAGCTCTCAGCAATGGGGAAGGGGAGGCAGGGTTGCTCCATACCAGCAGTTCCGCCCACAACTCAGAGGGGAATTTTATTGAACTACTGCCTTTCTGCAGGAACTATGCTCTAGAAAAGACCACTGGGAACCATTTTACAATAGATTAAAGACAATAAGAATGTGTCTTCAGTGGTATCAACTTAATCTATTATGAAATTTCAAAATAAATTAATCAAATCTTCTTTCAGTCTAATTTTCTTGTATTTCTTAAGCAAAAAAACACCTTTCAGTTAGTTTTTGTAAAAAAGCCTAATTTTTTAAAAGTTTATAGGAGTCTGGTACTTGAAGTAACTGAGTTGTTTAAAGCTTTGATGACCTGGATGACAGGCTAAGCCAGTTAAACTGTAGTTTTCCTTAATGACTAGCAAGAATCCAAGTTTCAGATAACTGGTAACATTAATTGCATCATACTATCTACTTCTTACCAAAATAGTGGTCAAAAATATTTGGCTTTTCTGGCAGAAAAACACCTGACTGATGTCAGCCCATCAACTAGTATTTATAATTGACAGTAAAGTTCTACAGCGTTTTCAATGAATTTGCCTCCATTGAGACCAGGCTTAGTGAGCTTTGTTTTAGAAAAATCCAGTAGCAGCTTCGCGATGAAAAGATCCACAGAAAAACATGTAGAACAGGCCCGTTCCCTATGGCATCAAGTTTGTGTTGCACTGGGGAGAAACACTTCTTAGATTTGAAAGCTCTCTTTAACAAAGAACAGCTTTGCTGAGCATGCTTCAGTGTGTGAGGGCTGTGGTCTTTCATAGTTTACAGCACAACAGATGCTTCCTGATGTTCACATGAGGGAGCTGCTCGCTTTGGCAGCTTTCAGCTGTTTGGCAGCTCTTTGGCAAGTGATGTAATTGACTCTGGAGCGGCGGATTAGTTTGCAGGAGGAGTCTGAGGACTGTCTATACGCATGTAAAGCCAGCTATGCAGAAAATATTTTGGCTAAAGATAAACGAGAACATGTCACTTGATCGGTTTGTTGGTGGAACCGATGCATCTGATGCCTCCAGTTGATAAAAGACGGAGAAAATGCGACGTAGCAGGTCGAAGCAGCCATGTAAACATTAGTCGCACCAGAAAAAAATATTTAAAAAATGTGTTTGTTCAAACTGTTGGCTTAATCCACTCCCATGGAAAATCCATTTAGAGGAGGTCAAATGTCTCCTGGGAAAATCTGCAAACACATTTTTACACTGTCATAGTCGCCACTTGTTCTAATGCATCTTGCCCCGCCCATTTCTGCCAAAAGAATATGCATAAAATTATGAAATTAACAGATGTGATGCTCCTTCACAATGACAGATCAGCAAAATTCACAGCTACTGCTTTACTCTTCATCTCCCTCAAGCCTTTCTTTCACTTAGCCCCCTCTATCTGTCTCTTTTTTCCCACTTTTTATCCTCCTGCTTTGTTATGCTCCCTGCATTCAAGGCTCTCATTCAACATCCTCTCCAACTTTGTTGTTTTTTCAAAGGACTTATCCTCTTTTTCTCCCGTTTCTTTTCAATACCACTTGTCCTTGTGATTCCTTTTTCTCTTCCCTGTATCCGTCTTCCCTTCTTAGCCTTTTTTTCATCGCCTCCTATCTCCATGCACCTGCAGCATTCTGCTAAATGGGATGTGTGGCCTTGCTGTATCTGATTCCTTTAGAGAGGAGATGAGTGCTAACCTTTTTCCCACCATGACACCATCCCACCTCCTGTTCTTTGTTTTTCCACCATAAATATGCCATCCTTGGTCACAGCCCTACTATACCAAGCATTAGTGTTCTTGGTCAGGCCTTCAAAACAAAAATATGGATGAGATGGAACCCTTCCTTATATGGTACTTCAACCACAGAGGCAAGGGGAGGAAAAAAACCTCCGGAGGTAAGATTCATATCGGATAAATGCACAAGTGAAAGATAAAGATGAGAGGGGTGAGGGCACTGAGAATATCCCCTGATATCAGCCTGTGCTAATGAGTATGATTAATTTAAACTGCTGGAGTATACCGTTTCCATGTGGGTATAAAAGATATAGTATAGTCTCTGGGGAGCGTCTCACACAAGGACAGAGACTCCTAGGCAAACAGCTGTTTTGTTGCTACAATCTTTTTTTGATACACGTTCTCCAAATAGCCTCATATGTGCTTACTCATCCAAAACCCCCAAAAAAGGGAACTTACATGTTCTGAAGCGATGGTGTGGGCGTGTGACTGGGCCCTTTCCGGGGCGCCCGTGATTCCAGCGTGACGTGGGTTTCATTGGGGGTACCGGCTGGGAAGTGGTGAACTGCACCTTGGGGCTGCTCTTTCCAGCAGCTGTGGTCGTGGTGGAGGCCGTGGAGGTTGGAGAAGACTGTCCAGGCTTTGAGTTGGCCGGTCCGTTGCGTCCATTGCTTGAGCTGCTTCCTTTTCTGACGGTGCTGCGTGGGGTGACCTCTTTACCGCTGTGCGATGGCGTCAGCCTGGTGGTGCGCGTCGCAGATGTGGTAACGCCAGTTCCACCTATGCGGGTGCCAACACGGTTGTGCAGGTGCGGGGCACGATTGCCATCTCCATTGGCCGTGCTGCCATTTGCGGAGTGGTTTGCCGGTGGCCCTGATCGAGTTCTTGGCGCTGGGGCGGTACCATCTGCAGCCAACGATGTGGTAGTCGATAGCACTGGAGTTGTGGATCCAGCCAAAGTGCTGGTACCGGTAGAAATGTCTGGCCCCTTAGGCATTGCACTGGGTTTGGAAAGGAAAAAAGGGTCCTGACCAATGCTACCTTTAGGGTCCACCAGATCGGTGGGAACATAGTCTTGGACGGAGCCCACCACAATCCATTTCAGCAACATAAGACTGAGTCCCAGTCCCACAAAACCCATGACCAGTGGCACAGCACACAGCCAGGTCTGCTGGCGAGGCCAGACGGCACAAGGGCCACAGCGGAGAGGCCCTGGGGCTCGTGGAGATGCTTGATCAGCCCCTGGCTCCTCCAGCGTCATGGCTGCCAGAGTGTTTGCGCCAGAGTGATCACTCATCCTGCCAGAGCTTATTCTGTCTCTTAGGGGGCTTGAGAGGTCAAACAGGTGGCCAGATGAGGCGGGAACATGTGAAAGGAAGGCGATGTGGTGCACAGGAAACGTTGCACATCTTCAGGAAAAACTCTGACAATGCTGAGCCTGTATGTACCTGCATGCACAAATGTAAAACACAAACTCACAAGCAGCCACAAGCAAGCAGACGCAGCACCCGCGCAGTCACGTTCTAATTAAAAGCTGGCACTGCACTCAGATGCTTTCACATGCAACATAATATTCACTCCCTCTGGCGGACAACACACTTAACACACACCAAACACACACAGACATGCACACGGAAAACACACAGGACCACGCAGGTTGTGGACAGGTGATCCAAACCCTGGTGGTAGTGGGGGGTTGATGATGGGGGCTTACAGTTGTTTGGCTCTAACAAAGTGTTGATAAATCCCAGAATGCTTCTCTCCGTGTTAAAAAGGCGTTGCAAAAAGAACAGGGGGGGGTATTGATCCGTTTCGTGGTTGGCTTTAGACTGGAGCTGTAAATCCATCTGAGAGCGATCAAACCAACAACCCAGGCAAGGGCAGCACCCCTCTCCAGCATCAATTCATGGATTATCGACTGCATGTCCCTGTGTAGCCCCCACTCTTTAAGACTATCATTATTATTATTTTTAATAATAATAATATAATATTTCAAAGCAGCATTAACTTTAGGTCCAAGCAGTCCTCAGAAACGGTCTGGTCTCCTTTGCTTGACAGTCCAATCTGAGCTTGTGGAAGCTGAAGCCCGATGATGTTGAAGCGGCTAAATCCAACTGATCCAGGTCCAGTTTACGCGCAGCCCCCCCATAGATTTGCCATGATGACAGGCGTCCGTGTGTCTCCGGGCTGCAGCAAGTCACTGCTGTCTGTGATGGAGAGATCTGCTGAGCAGCAGGAAGAGATAAAGAAAAAAAAAACAGAGAACCGCTCCGTAAAAGGTTTGGACTACCTCCGCTGCATTCCCACAGTGGTGCAGGAAGGGAGACGGAAAAGAAGCGAGGAGGGGGCAGCTGCTGTGGAAAAAAAAATGATGCGGCGGCTGTTCCTGGAGGATGCAGACTGAGGAGGGAGGGATGGAGGGATGCAGGGGAGGCTCAGTCCGCGCTGACTGATGCGGGTTCCAGGGCTCCTATCCCATCCGGCGCTCTACTCTGCTCCATCTCCATCCTCAAAGTGACTAGCGGGAGGTGCCACATGCCCCCCCCCCTCTCCGCACCTTTAACTCCGCGGGTGGAGGAGCTGACTCACTTATCGGACAAAAATAGAGAGAACAGAAAGATTCCGGTGTGAGAAACAGGAAGATGAAAGACGAGAAGGAGCGTGTTGTTCTGCAGCAGATGCAGATAGGAGGCAGAGAGGGAGGAGGAAGAGGAGGAGGAGGAGGAGGGGGAGGAGGCAGCAGCACTCACTCACTGGAGAGGAGAGGCGCTTATCCATAGACACACCCTGGGGAGCGGTGAGATCCAGAGAGGGAGGGGAGAAGCACCACCCCGGTGTCTTCTACTGGCGGCGCATGACAGCAAACAAACTAAACAACGCGACTTAGAATTTACGACGGACTTACAGCACGAGTTCAGTTTGATACTTCCACCGGCAGTGGATGAATCTCCCTTCAGTTACAGTTAATGAGGGACTCTGAGGCAGCCTGGTTTTATGAGCTGTGCGACGGGGGTTATGAATTAATGAGTGGAAAGATTTTTTTTTTTTTGAAACAAAGATACAAGTGTGGTTCTTGAAAGAAAAAAAAAACACTTAAAATAATCCATTTAATTCTGCTTGGTTCTTGTAACATGCAGTTGCAACAGCTGCTCGTAGGGGGCAGTACATCCCAAAAGTAAGGCTGACCGAGTAGATCAGAACAATGCAGCTAGTCCCATCGACTCTATAAGAGAGCTGGACATGCCCTACTTCCAGTTCCAACAAAAAAATAGTCAATACAATCGCTATTTTTCCGTACTTCACCATGTTGCAATTAGATTACGTTGATAAGCAGTGATTGGCCTGAGTCAACATTTCTATGGCAACCACTCTCGCTGATCAGGAGTAAGCTTGTTCCACTAAAAGTGGGCTTAGGAGAATTTGTCAGTCAAACGTTCGAGGTGGGGCTAGCAGGCACCACATGCTTTTACTGAGGCATCTGATTGGTCAGTTTAGAATTAGCAAGAATATGTTAAAAATAAGTGTCATATGACTGAGCAATAGCTGTTTATTTCTCAATAGAAGTCTATGGATTTTGGCTTTCTGGGACTAGCAGGTACTTCCTATTTGGAACGCCAGGAGGGAAGAGTTACTCAGTCCGGTTCGCACAGTCTATAGGTAGCCCTTGTAATACTCCAATACATCATAATACTACCTTATTTTCTTGTAGATTGTCTTTTCCTTTCAGGATTTTCCCTTTAGTTGTCAACAAAGCAAATCAGCTCCCTCCATCTGACCCTGTCTTCTGCATCTTCTACTCTAACACTGGCTACTTTCATGTCTTCGTTCCCTGCCTAAGAAAGCCCTTTTCTCTTCTCCCTCTTCAACCAACGGTAGACCATTTCTGATTTGGCAAAGACTCTTCCTGACACAACTCTCTGTATTTATCTAGGCTTGGTACTGGCACAATGAGACCTTGGCATGGGCCCCCTTTTAACAACAGTACCTTATCTTCTTGGAGATATATTATGTTATTAATTTGCTTTGTATGTCCTCCATGATAAGAAAAATAACACAAAAACATGTTAAAAACACCAAAAACAACATTTCTCTCAGAGTTGGTCTGGATATTTAGCCAGCAATTGAAGCCACAGCAAACCTTTTAGAAAAAGACTGATGCAGGACATTTTTTAAATCCCATTTGAAAAATACCTTTTCAGAAAAGACAACATGGAGTCAATTCAATCTGTTGATGTTCTTCATCTTCTTTTTTTAATTTGTTATTATTTTCCATCTGGCACTAGAAGTCCGGTTAATAATTAGAAATGTAATCAATGGAAAATATTCTTTGATACATGCACAGATAGAAACACACTATAAAGCAGATTTTTAAAAAAAAATAATAGTAACCCATTGATCAATTTCTAGACACAGAATACTGATTTAGATTAATTTCGAAGATGGTTCAAAAATTGGACCACACAGCTAAATCAAAGATCCTCTGCTGCATCACTGACACAGATATTTTATGTCACACCATGAAACTGAAACCAAAATTATCACAGCTTATCAAAAAATAGATTAGTCCACAACCAAAATAGTCTCTGGCTGCAGCTCTAATTAAAAATGATGTTAAACGTCTTGCTGTTCATGGGAGGTTATTTTTCGCTTTTGGATCTGTCTTTATCTGACAACTGTTTCTTCTGTTCTTGCAAAAGCACAGCTTTCCTCCTCTTTTAACTAAGAGTCAGAGTCTGATGAAGAGATCATATTTGTTTCTCATGGATTGCTGCGTTAGGAGAAGCAGGACTCTGGCATTATTCAAATGTGCCATCTGCCTTTTTAAGCAAGGATTTTCAAAATGCAGCTTCATTATTTGTCGATTCGAAGAAGACAGCTTTGGAGAGTGGGAAGCAAATAAGGTGGCAAAGTTCAGAATAGAACCAAAGCACAAAAAGTACAATTAGAGTCATTCTGCTTTCTTTGCTGTTTTAAATCTCGATCTAAAATCCAAAACTGCTATCCTGCAGAATTCTGAGAAGATTAAGCATGGACTAAGCCGTTTATGACTCATGGCAAAATCAAAAATTTCATACTCCTCAAATGACGTCATGCTTATACCAATTTAAGTATCCTGTTTTGTTCTTCTCAGAAATAATTTGCATTATACCCCGAGGTTAGTTGCTCTTCTGATTTTTGTAAATAACAAGCAAAGGCTGAAAAATATGAAGCAGCCTGAAATCTTTGTGCTTATTCACATTTCTGCATAGATTACATTTTTCATTAGAGGTTCTCGTAATGAGCGTGGTGACTCCAACTGCATTGTTTGTTGCTTCAGGAGGATGGAGGTAATGTGGCTCTCTGGAAATGCCTTTGAACTTGACAGGAAGTTTGACAATCACCTCCTCCTCCCAGACAAATGTGTGTCCTCTATTCAGTATGGAAATTCTTGAGAAATGAAATCCTTAATTGAAGTTTCAGAATGAAGTTTGTAGCTTTTATTCCTTTTTATTTACTTTGAATTGTCACTTTGTTTATACAAGCTACCGTCCAATCAGTTTGGATTTTATATATAACAAAAAATTCCTACAAGGCTGGATATAGGAATAGTCAAGGAGGGGAAAGCCCCTCCACCCTAAACATAATGGCCCGCAAAAATTCTCAATTGACAAAATTAAGGAAAATATAGATAAATAAATAACGTTCTTGTCCCAAGCCTGATCTGAAGAAGGTAGTTTCAGTTAAAGCATTGAACAAAACAGGTATAAAATAGATCAAAGGAGAAGAACATGTATAAAAAAGATGGACTGATACTATCATAGCATGGTTTTCCAAACATTTTAGGGTCTCCGTGGGATATGACATTAAAACATCCACAATATTAACAGTATTCCACTTTTTTTCCCGTTTTTTAAAGTATCATACTTTGAACTGCAATGTAAACTGGGTGAAAATCCATAATGTACATTGCAACGCAATGGGAAACACAATAAGGGAAAATCACTGGATTTACATAAACTTACTGTAAACAACAGAGCATTATGTTTTATATATATATATATATATATTTAGGAAAACATCTGTATTGTCTCCAGGGATGACAGTGTGTCCTGTTTTATTCATCTATTCATCTGCTCTGTTTCAAATCCTCTTAATGCTACAGCCAATGACCTGGTCAGGACCCCATAATGCCCCATTTTGCTGACTGAGAATCGCACAACACACTTCCATTGTCTGCTGAGAGCCATTAGGATCACTGGGCCTGATTGATGATTGCTGATGTCAGTTAAAGTTCATCTCGTTGCATTTGTTTCCATCCTGGTCCTGGAGGGTTTAGAGAAGATGAAATATATTTTTAGGGGTTCTTCAACCCCGTGCTGCTTCTTTGTTCATGTATATTTATGGCTTCATGGACGGCTGGTGAGATGGAGAAAATGGTGTTGGAAGACCCTAAGTCAATGATCCAGTTAGCTCCTTTCTTCAAAGCGTTAGAGCAAATGTTTTTGCTGCCCTGTGTTTTCCATCCGTTCTGTACGGGTTGTCTCTCAGTGGGCTGTGACAGTTCACAGTAAAGTGAGAGTGTTATTCCAGGGTGACTTTACAAAACCTTTCCATTTGTTTACTCCGCTTCTCATCTCGCATGACTCAGGGAATAACATTCAAAAAAAATTCAGCACAATCTTTTTTTTATCAAAAAATATCTCAATCTAGTTTCTGTGAAACACAAAGTGTCAGAAAATGGATTCATCCAAGAAACTGAATTAGGACTAATTTGGTGCAAAAATGACCCTGAAAAAAAAGAACTGGAAATTTTAACCTTTGGGAAATGCCTAATCAACCAGATTTCATATGTTAGCACTTTTTTCTTGCTTAAGGGTGAACTGCTGACCTCCAGTGAGATATTAAGCTTTAGTTACATGCACCCGTGCAGCTGGTTGACATGTATGGGTGCTACGGGTTAGAATAGAAGAGAATATCTCTAATTCTATAGCACCTTTCACTGAAATAATTACAAAAAGACGGCATAGAATCAAAAGAGAGGTAGTAAAATCCAGGATAACAAGACCTACTAAAAGTCAAAAGAAGAGTTAAAAACATAGTAAAACAGGGATGTGATATGTAAATGCTCATAGGATGCACACACAAACGACACTGTCTAAAGCTACGTTCGCACCAACTACAACAACACGTGTTCAAGCGACCTCTTTCAATGGAAACTCTACGTAAATCTGCACAAAAACGCTTGTTTTAAGCTTCCTTGTCAGGTATTATGAAGCAAGGTTTTAAATAAAACATAATTGTACTGTTCATGACGAAAACATAATATAATTGATCAATGTTCCCTGTTGTGCGTTCACACCTAGCTACACTTTTAAGAATGTTTTGTAGTTCTAGGTACAAAACATAGAACGATCCACTAAATGTCTATTGGAAGTTAAACCAGGGACTCTGACCAATCAGGTACTTCGGACTGAAGTTTTAGCTTCAATACTTGTCTTTTTCCACTCAACTGATTGGGCAACATGCATCCCGTTGCTCCAAAACAAAAATATAAAGAGCACTAAAAGTGGTTTAACATCAACTTGTATCAATGCTAACCTTAAATCTGGTAGAATGTACTATCCTTTTGGAAAATACCCACGAGAGAAAGACAGACAAAAGAATTGTGTCTTGGTTTCTCTTTGGATGCCCAGTCATCATAAACGAGCGGCGACACAACCTCCCACTGGGCCTCCCACTTGATTTGTTTACACTCATGTCAGGGATGTGAGCTAGTTGAAGCAGATATAATGAAGTGATCACCTCTTTGGCATCCTGCGCACTCTTTCTCTCAGGACTCTCCTTTTTTTAGGGATCAACAGGATTATCTTCAGTTATTGAATCTTTACTCATCCAGTAAATGTTCTATCCTTTTCTATTTTACAGCCAAATGATTTCCCTTTTTTTTCCCGTCTTAGAGCCATGATGCTTTTTTATCTTTTTTCTTTTGGTCTTATTTCCATTTCAAGGCTAGAGTCTGGGTCAGTGTGTCTCCAGTGGACAAAGATCTTCAATAAATCATCGATTCCCCGTTGGATTTGCTGTTATTCACCTTTTCTCTTTCTCTACACCTCCAACCTTTTTTACTATCTAATAAGGGCACAGAAATGTTACTTTTATTCTCGTGTCATGTCCTAATTTGTAGTTACAAAAAACACTCCCACCTGGAAGGACCCACAGGACATAGGATTGTCATCAAATTCAACACATAAAATGTCATTTGGAAGTATTCATGCGTTTTATTCCTGTTTAGGAGCAGGAAACACCCTCAGACACCCTGATTATTCAGACCAACCTGGACAACTCCAGTGATTGCTCCACTCTGCCCACATCCGCAGTATTGACCATTTAAGCATGAATTTAACCTAAGCATTTTGAAATACCTTGAAATATAATTATTTATGGAGGGGTAATGGTTAGGTGATAAAGTTCAGTACATTGTACAAATGTAATGACTGTACCAATACCTGAATGTACAGCATTTTTTTAGGTAATTCCATTATACTGTACTCAAAAAATATCAGACAATAGACAATTTTTTGCGGGTTTTTTTTTTTTGGAAAGTTGAACAGAAAAGTAGAATAATATTTACTTATGCCTAACTCAATCCAAGTATCTTTTAGCTGTTTTGTTTAGGTCATTTTTACCCAAAACATTGGCGTAATATTTACTTCTGCTTAACTCAAATCAAGTATTTTTAAGTTTTTTTTGTTTTTTTTTGTAAAACTGACATACAAAAATAGGGTAATATTTACTAATGCTTAATAAAAATCAAGAATTAGATTTTTTTTGTTGTTGTTGTTGTTGATAAAACTGACACAAAAAGGTGGGGCAAAATGTATCTATGCCTATCTCAAACAGAGTATTTTAGCTGATTAGTTTAGGTAATTTTTACTCAAATGTAATAGTTTAATAAATTAGTTGCATATTGTTAAATCCTTTTTTGGGGGTTTGGGTGGTAATATCTATAGTTGTTTTATAGCGTAGGATAGTGCTGGTGCTACAATGATTTGCTGTTTTTCTTCAGCACACCACATACCAAGGTTGTATCAAACTGTGGGGCCAGAAATGCTCAAACAAAACACTGTTGGGAAAGAAATGTCTGTTTTCTCAACAAAGAGGGAGCACATTTCTACAATTCTTGTGATTTTCTGCACATATTTGGTCCCAATTACCCATCAGCTACTTCAGTTTACAGAACCTTTTACTGAATTTTCTTTTTCAGTCATTAAAACTGTATTTCTTTGGATGGCAACTCATTAGGAAAATCAAATTATTTCTACATTTCTGACCTCCCTGTCTTGTGATTTCTAATTTTCCTTTACTGCTTATATCACAAAGGATAAGAGGGCGTTAATTAATCGCACTCATCCATTTAGGAGCATAATCCGTAATGGGATCAATGCACCCGCAGATGTGATTGGAGGGGGTCTTGTTCTTTCAGTCTCCCTTTAAAATGAACTGGGTTACATGTCAGAGAGGAACCTTGACGTGGAAGAGCAAAGGACCTTGTTAGGCAGAATGTGCTCCTCTGAAGAGAAGTCAGACATTTCTTGCCAAAAATGACAAGGAAGAGAAGCAGACCAACCATGTTCTTCACTTTTATGACAACATAACAAGAGTGAACAAGTGAAGATCAGTCCTGATCCTTCCTCTGACCAGCCTTTGGCCTTTTTTTCTTTTTCTTTTCTGAACATTTGAACATCAGAGGCTGGTGAAGGGGTTGCTCACCACTACAGGAGCTTTGAAATCAGTCCTGTGCTGCATGCATTTCGTGCAACCAATATCTTCCATGGTCAAACAAAAGAATAAAGGAAATCGCTAAAATTTCATTTTGTATCTAATTATCAGTTAAAAGTCCACTAAAAATGCACAAATAATAAGTTCTATTCTACTCTATTCTGAGGCTTATAGCCAGTATCTCACACGTATGTTAACATGCTTCTGAGAATTATTTGAGAAACAGTAACAGTTATGTTTTATTCAAAGCCTTGCTTAATAATACATGACATTTTGCTTTTGCCTGATTAGTGTGTTTAGTGTGCATGTGCTTCATGGAATTTTCTTTTCATGAATTCATTTTTTAATTGGCCTGCTGACCAGTCTCCCGTTCTGGGTCCGTAATACCTTAAAGAGAGGCGGAACTACAGAGGTGATCAGTCAAACTAGTCTGACGTGGCGCTTTAATGGATGCCTTCTTTTCCTGATAGAATATTTTATCTGAAAAGCTGAAAAGGCAAAACAGGAGCTGCTGTAAAAATGTTTTAACCAACAATTCTATCGAAATAAATTGAGAAAAAATAGCTCTCATGGAAGCTGTTTAAATATATAGATAACACAAAAAAATACACAAGGGGACATGTGAATAAGAAGTTATATGTTAGCATGTGGTGAACAGTGAAAAATAGTGAAAATGAAAAGAGGGAAAAAAAATCCTTGTGTACCTCAAAGCCTATGGTATGCTTTGAGGGTATGGACATTTATGAGTGTTGCACATCAAAGAGAGATAACTCACTGAAGGCAGCTTTGACAATATATTTTTGAATTATCTTTAAATTTCTCTGACTCTTCAGGTGCTTATTAATGCCTAAGAAGTTATGTGCACCTCCATTTGTGCAGGTTAGTCTGGATTCTGCATAACAAGCACCTATAATGTTTTATAAGTCCTGATATCTTCTGATGAACACTTTTAGAGGTTTGGATAAAAGAAATGTTAACAAAAAGAAATATATTTAACCCTAGTAACACAGGAGCTTTGGCTCTGATAATGTCATTCTTTCAACTTAGGAGCCGGTTTAGCTCGTGCTGGTTTGCGGCGCCTTCCGTCCGTGAAACCAGGGTTTGACTCCGGGCTGCTCCCTGTTCCCTTCTCTACTTCTGAGCCGGTCCCAAGCCCGGTTGCTTTGAGAGGGTTGCGTCAGGAAGGGCATCCGGCGTAAAACATTGCCAAGTTTACCATGCGACTAGTTCGCTGTGGCAACCCCTGATGGGAAAAGCTGAAAGGGAAACAACAACAACAATGTCATTCTTTCAACTTCCATAAATCTTCAACCGTTTATACAATTAATTTCAGCCGATTCCGAAATGAGAAAAGCGGCTTTACACTGAAATACAACACTTTCACCGTAAATCAGCTGAATCTGCTGCAGAGAAATTCAGCTTTGCGCTGTTATACAACACTTTATGTTAGTGATGTGTTGCGTTCAGAATCATCGGATTGCATGAATGGTTGAAGAGTTACTATGTGTCAAAAAGCGTGTGTCATTTAGGCCATTTAACTTCAATAACATGCATTTCAGAAATAACCAAAAATAAAATGACTTTTAGCAAGAACATGTAAAAAAAAAGTATTAGAGAGTGAGAATCTCACAAATAAAATGACTATTAGCCATTTATTTCTCTATAAAAGTCTATAGAATTATGGCTTCCTTAGCCAAGAGATACTTCCTGTTTGGAACATGAGTCACTCAGTCCAGTTCTCACAAACAGTCAATGACCCTTAGTGGCTACCTGCTGCACTGACTTGGCTCCAGTACCTTTTCCTTCTCAAACATGCCTCCAGCCTTCATAAAAGGGACCAGGTTGACCCTTTGGTGCCCTTTGTGTGCCCAAGCTAACTATTTGGCATGTGGTTTCACTGTCATCACTTCTATATTGTATAAAACTTCAAGTCTTGAATAGTATTACATTTCTCCTCCTTAGTGGTTTCTGAATTAAGATGATTCAAAGAATGTCAATCCTGGAGCTAAAGGTGCAGTGGTAAGGGGTTCAACTTTCCTCTAAATGTAGATTTATCCATAATGTATTTATATATGTACTTTTTTTTTTATATTAGTCAGCGGTAAAATTCGATTACTTTCCCCTACACCTTCTACCTTAGATTAGCGGCGTGAACTGTGGCAGCCTAACGGCTGGCATCCTTTTGCTAATGAGATTGTTCACTGCAGGCCCTCGACGAGATGATTCATTGATGGTGACGTCGTCCAACATACAATGTTAAACAGTCATGGAAATAATTTCAGCCTGATGAGTTTCTGTGTTCATCTGACAAAACAGATTAGTCACATACAGTAAGATGAACAACATGAAGATGGTTTGTTTTTCAGCCTCATATTTCATGTAGAAATGGGGACTTTTTTTTTCTTTCCGATGTACTAAAGCTTTGATGTTCATTCCATAACAGAGACAAGATAGAACCTTTTATAGCAGGTATTTGTATCCATAGCAAGTTATAAATGGTTAAGAATACTGATGTAAGACTCAATGAAGGATGCAGCTCAAAGGAAGGACATAATGAAAAAAAAAAAAATGTATGAATGAAATCCATCCTCACAGAGAAATGAAAAGTGTTTAACATAATGTATCATTGCGCAACTACACGCTTCTTTGGGAAAATACACTCCTCGACCTATGAGACGGTGTGTGCGCGGTGAGAACCACGTCATGCCGCAGCTAAAGGTCTACAAGTTTGTTGATTCGAAGTGACATTTCACACACACAGTTCACGGTGTGGCTCAAAGGATGCCTTCCCCCTGTGTGCATCACCTGTCCACCTGCATTAGAGCCTGTCACGTTACTGACACACCTCTGAGCTGCACACTGTGCTAGCAATCAGGACGGATATACTGTAGGTTTGGCCATTACAATATCCCTTAAGGAAGAATGAACAGGAATAAAAAATTACTTTCAGGTTGTTTTATGGGTTAGTCAACCTTTAAGGCTATGCCACTACGTACAGTTTGCGCATTTTTAACGTATATAATTTCGGTCTTTTGTGATATGTGCCATATGAGTAATTCAGAAGTGTTTCTTGGGTTCATCATTCGTCGATGTGCGTAGAAGTCCGTCGAGGGTTTCGGCCTACGGGTCTTTACGAGAAATCGTTTTTGAGTTGTTTGAAAATGAGGCAAAAATGAGGCAGTTTATGCACAGTTATTATGTAAACCTTATGCAATTGTGCTTGATTTTACGCAGATTTGGGGCTTTCTCACGATCGTTCCACGTATGTCTAAAGGACTTTTCACGTAAGTACCATCGATGTATAATTTTTACATCACATATAAGGTGCACGTATCACATTTAAATTAGGTGATCGAGGCAATAATTACTAATGAACTGCACATCACACACTGTTCGTGTTCTACGTTGATTTACGTGTTTTTTGTGTGGTTTATTCTTCGGTGATTTTAACATGATTCATTCCTGATAAATCTATGAAAATTTCACATAAAGAATACAACTTTTCTGGCTTTTTCTCACGTATTTTCACGTATGACCAATTTCCAATTATGCACAAAATTTACATAGTTGCTGTGTGACATGGCCTTTGGTTGGATTAAAAAAAAAAGGAAATAGGTGTATTTTAAAAACAAAAACCAGTCAGTTTGCTACCCTGATCTATCTTACATTAAGAGTGAGTGTTAAATCATGCAACAGTTTCCTGGAGTGAGTTCTCTTAGATGATCAGTACAAATCAATAACCGCATCAATAACCCACATCTCAAGCCCAGTGAGAAACTATGTGAGATAATGAGCTCCTAAGAATTGTAGAGACAGAGCCAACACGTATTAAATCCAATCCAAGTGGCACATTGTGGCCCAGCATCGCTTTGAGAGACTTTTCTCTTTAAAAGTCATCCATCTCCATACGCCTGTTAAGGGAAAAAAAGGAAATCAGAAGTTGGAGCTCTCTGATTGCTTTGGCGGCCTTTAAATGTCCAAATAAATGAACTGTTCTACTTCACAATTTATAACAAGCAATCTTTGCTTTTATGCAGATTTTTTTGTTGAATGACACTTTTGAAACATCATTGGCAAATTTTGGAAAGTTTCTAAGAGATTCTGTTTGTAGAAATTCCCATCTCTGGCTCAGAAACATAAAGAACACATAGGAGAATTATATTTAAAAAATTGTTTTTAATTAAAAAATGAGATTTTATGTTATGTTTAAGTTGTGTTATTAAAAATTGTCATAAATCTCTGTCTCAAAGTAACACATATTTTGTTTTAAGCAGTCCTCTTGTGTGTCAGGACTTGATGTTGGCTCGAGAAAACATCTTAAAACCAATTTCTGTGCTTTTATTTATCCGTCTTGTGTTAAATCAGAAATGGTATTGATTAAATGAAAATCCAGATCTTATTTTTTTGTCGAAATGTGTCAAAGGTCACTGATGAATCTTTTTGTATCTTTTTGATAAATACATTGGTTTAAATATAAACTTTGAAAAAGTAAAAGTCTTAGTCACAAGCGCCCTTACAGTTAAGACATTTTGTGTAAAATGACTCAAAATTCCAATTTTGTGTCATTTTTAGTTATTCTTAAATTTGGAATCATAAATGGTAAAATGGTATATGGCGTATACGTATATAGCGCTTTCTACCTTCTTACGAAGGCCCAAAGTGCTTTACAGTCACAGTCCCATTCACCCATGCACACACACATTCACACACACATTCACACACACATTCACACACTGATGGCGGCTCCGCTGCCGAACACTGGCACCAACCCCCCACCAGAGGCAAGGTGGGGTTCAGTGTCTTGCCCAAGGATACTTCGACACATGGGCGTGCAAGGCAGGAATCGAACCTGCAATCTTCTGATCACGGGTCGACCACCCTACCGCTGCACCACGGCCGCCCCAATAAAAATAATCCCTTGAGACCAAACAAAATTGTGTAATGGATCAGTTAGGTTTTTAAGTTGATTTAATCAAAAAAAATGAGTTTAACCGATAAGACATAGAACAAGTGCCTTGTGTATCTAATTAAATGGGAGGAATGTCTTACATGTTTAGTTAAAGTGCAGCTCATCTGATGCTCATTAGCTCATTGACACAAACAAATATCTGTAGTGCTCTGAATCAATTACGCTATACTGTCTGTTTGTCTGTTATGTTAAACTAAGCGGAGCTACTCGTGATTGTGCATGCTGGGAGTCTCACCATGACAGGCATCAGTTTCACTTAGAAAGAGAAGAGCTCACAACAATTACAGACGACTACATAAGATATGAGCCACTCTGGAGTTACTGAGCATTAGAAGGTATTAAGTACGGCTCTCCAATAACAGTTAAAAAAAAACAACTTTAATCTGGATTGAAGATCTCAAATTGTACCGTAAATCAATGCTAAAAGAAAACGATGGCCTCAGAAAGAGGAGGTAAAGCATCTGGCAATTTCAAATGCTGTTGTATCTTATTACTTTAGGATTGGAAGATGTAAATAAGACTTTATTTTGCAGCTTGAAAACCAATTAATGAGTGTTTTAGCCCTAAAGAGATTTTTTGTGACCTTATTTTTGTTAAAACCAAACATAAAATGAAACAAAGGTGTAATTATTTTTTGTTTATTTTCTAAATGTTAACTTTTTTTTTTTTTTTTGCAGAGTGAAAAGGGATAATAAGTAAAACCAGTTTTAGGCTTTTAATTAATTAGACCCCAAGGTCAGAAGGAGCTGCATTGTGTGTTCGTAGATTTAGAGAAGGCGTATGACAGGGTGCCGAGGGAGGAGCTGTGGTACTGTATGAGGTCGTCTGGAGTGGCAGAGAAGTATGTCAGAGTAGTTCAGGACATGTATGAGAGAAGTATGACGGTGGTGAGATGTGCTGTAGGTCAGACAGAGGAGTTCAAGGTGGAGGTGGGACTACACCAAGGATCAGCTTTGAGTCCTTTTTTGTTTGCTATGCTGATGGACAGGCTGACAGACGAGGTAAGACAGGAATCTCCCTGGACAATGATGTTTGCGGATGACATCGTAATTTGCAGTGAGAGTAGAGAGCAGGTGGAGGAACAGCTAGAGAGGTGGAGGTTTGCTCTGGAAAGAAGAGGTATGAAGGTCAGTCGTAGTAAGACAGAATACATGTGTCTGAACGAGAGGGATCAAGGTAGAAGCGTTAGGTTACAGGGGACTGAGGTGAAGAAGGTGCAGGAGTTTAAGTACTTGGGGTCAACAGTTCAGTGTGATGGGGATTGTGGAAAAGAGGTGAAGAGGCGAGTGCAGGCAGGTTGGAGCGGTTGGAGGAAAGTGTCAGGAGTGTTGTGTGACAGAAGAGTGCCAGCAAGACTCAAAGGAAAGGTGTACAAGACAGTGGTGAGACCAGCTCTGCTCTATGGGTTAGAGACGGTAGCAGTGAGACAGAGACAAGAGGCTGAGATGGAGGTAGCGGAGATGAAGATGTTGAGGTTCTCCTTAGGAGTGACCAGGTTAGACAGGATAAGGAACGAGTACATCAGAGGGACGGCTCACGTTGCCTGTGTTAGCGACAAAGTCAGAGAAGCCAGACTGAGATGGTTTGGACATGTTCAGAGGAGGGATAGTGGATATATTGGTAGAAGGATGTTGGAGATGGAGCTGCCTGGCCGGAGGGCAAGAGGACGGCCAAAGAGGAGATACATGGATGTCTTAACAGAGGACATGAAGTTGGCTAACGTTAGGGTAGAAGATGTTCATGATAGAGTGAGGTGGAAAAGGATGATTCGCTGTGGCGACCCCTGATGGGAAAAGCCGAAAGAGAAAGAAGACCCCAAAACAAAGTTTTCATTATTTTTTAATTTATTTTTCTACATAGTGATTTATTTTTATTTTTATTTTTTTTTGCACAGTGAAAGGGGAAAATCACTAAAACACATTTTAGACTTTTAAATAAGTACACTAAAAAAGAGGTTGAGAAAATGACTGAAAAAAAAACTGTTGAATTATGAAAAGAAGCTACCATATTTGTCGGAGTCCATAACTGCTTTTCCCATAGTTTGGCCATGGGTGCAATTTTTACTTTGAGCGACTTCTGTGTTTTTGAAAAGATAAATGTAGGCTCATATATATATATATATATATATATATATATATATATATATATATATATATATATATATATATATATATATATAATTTTTTTTTATTTTTTTCAACAACCGGTTGCCCTTTGGGGTAGAGGTTGTAGTAGAATCTAATTGTCCTAATTGTTCTCCCGAACTTTGATATTTTTATTATTTACATCAGGGCAATAATAAAAAGCTCTTATAATTATATGCTTGTTTTTATGGATTCCTTCCTTGGACTAATGGGGGACAGCAAGTCATTATATTGGGTTACAGAGACAAGAAAGCACAGATAAAACCCTAACCAGAATGGACTCGAGATTACAATGCTTTGTAATAGCTGCGGAAATACACAAATTTGTGTAAGCAGACACAAATTTGAGAAGTGAATCATGTTCCGTGTGAAAGCATTATTACACCAGATTTGGCATATTTGTTCAGAAGCTTTGGACTTTTCTCCCATAACTGTTTATTACTTACTTGTGTATGTTTTTCTGTTGTTGTTTTTTTTTTATGCATTTTTTGGCTTTTGCGACTTATACTCCGCACTAGCTTTTTATATGTTTTTTTTTTTTTTTCTCTTATTCACATGCATTTGTTTTGGTTCCTGCGACTCATACTCAGGTGCAACTTATATGTTTTTTTTTCTTTTTTTATCATCCATTTCCTTTTTTTTTTCTTTGCTCCTGTGACTTATACTCTGGAACAACTTTTATATATCCTTCCGTGGGTGGTTTCTCACACAAGCTCGGGTCCTCTACCAGAGGCCGGGGAGCTTGAGGGTCCTGCGCAGTATCTTAGCTGTTCCTAGCACTGCGCTTTTCTGGACTGAGAGGTCTGAGGTCTTTCCAGGTATCTGTTGTAGCCACTCCTCCACCTTGGGGGTTACTGCCCCGAGTGCTCCAATTACCACAGGCACCACTGTCACCTTCACTTTCCAGGCTTTCTCCAGTTCTTCTCTGAGTCCCTGGTATTTCTCCAGTTTCTCATGTTCCTTCTTCCTGATGTTCCCATCGCTTGGCACTGCCACATCCACCACAACGGCTTTCCTCTGTTCTTTATCCACCACTACAATGTCTGGTTGGTTCGCCATTACCATTCTATCAATCTGGATCTGGAAGTCCCACTGTATCTTTTTCACCTTTTGTGGTGCTCCATTTATGCTTTCCCTGCCAGCATCTTACACCCTGCATTTATGTGCTGGATTGTTTTAGGCGCTTCTTTGCACAGCCTACACCTTGGGTCTTGTCTGGTGTGGTAGATCTGAGCCTCTATTGCTCTGGTGCTCAGGGCTTGTTCCTGAGCTGCCAGGATGAGTGCTTCAGTGCTGTCCTGTAGGCCAGCCCTTTCTAGCCATTGGTAGGACTTCTTGATCAGTCACTTCAGTTATGGTCCGGTGGTACATCCCATGCAGGGGTTTGTCCTCCCATGAGGATCTGTCCTCCAGCACTGTATCCTCTGTTCTCCATTGCCTGAGACATTCACTGAGCACACTGTCATTTGGGGCCTTGAGCTTGATGTATACATGCATCTTGGATGTTTCATTCTGGATAGTGGCTTCTACGCTCACTAGTCTCGGCCCTCCTCCTTGCGGCTAGCATACAGTCTCAGGGTACTGGATTTGGGATGGAACCCTCCATGCATGGTGAGAAGCTTTCGTGTTTTAACATCCATGGTCTGTATCTCTTCCTTTGGCCATCTTATTATTCCTGCAGGGTATCTGATAACTGGCAGTGCGTAGCTGTTTATTGCCCTGGTCTTATTTTTGCCATTGAGCTGACTTCTCAGGACTTGCCTTATTCGTTGGAGGTATTTAGCTGTTGCAGCTTTCCTTGTTGCCTGCTCCAGGTTGTCATTTGCCTGCGGAATTCCAAGTTACTTGTAACTGTCCGCAATGTCAGCTATTGTTCCTTATGGGACTGAGACCCGTCCTGTGTGGACTACCTTGCCTCTCTTTGTCACCATCCGGCTGCATTTCTCGAGCCTGAATGACATCCCAATGTCAGTACTGTAGATCCTGGTGGTGTGGATCAGGGAGTCAATGTCACACTCGCTCTTAGCATATATGTTGATGTCATCCATGTAGAGGAAGTGACTGATCTTGATCCCATTTCTGAGTCGGTATCCATTGCCAGTCTTGTTGATTATTTGACTGACGGGGTTCAGACCTATGCAGAACAGCAGTGGGGACAGGGCATCACCTTGGTATATCCCATACATATATTTAGTTATTTTAGTTGGACTAAAACTTTAAAAAAGAGGATTAATGATGCATATCCTTTATTATTCTTAATGTCTAAATATAATCTTGAAATGGTCTAAGAATGTAAAATAAATAAAAGAAACTTAAAGACAATAAAGCATGTGTCCTTGGTTCTTTAAAAGGTTGAATGAATTTGACACGCATAATGAGTAGAGCCATAAACACAAGTGATTATTTCTGCGTAATGACAACTAACATATAGCTTTCTGTTTCAAACTAAACCTATTAACATCATTTTATGCACCACATTTACAAAACCAACACAGGAAAAAAGGTGTAAATGGAGTCGAACATCTTAAGCTTATCAATTGAATTATTGAAGCCAAGTAAATATGCTTTTATATGCAGCTGCTTTGTGGAAAGATACTTTATGCAGGAAGATGTGCAATGCAGAAGACATGATGATTGTTGTACGGAAAACATAATTCTGAGAATCTGCTGGATAACAGCACAGATGGGAGGAAAACTAGCACCCTGATGATAGCACTTCAGCTGTCAAACTGTCAAATTCAGTTTAACTGGCACAGGGGCCACCCACCTTCTCTGTTTCTAACTGATGGGTGGGTTGACAGACAAGGAGCTAATTTGCCCAACGCTCAGTTTCTGGAAAAATATATGGAATCAGCAGGAATTGTATACCTGGGCAGTTTCAAAACGATTGTAATTGACAAGAATCAGCTTTTATAGTAAATCTAAAGATGCTTGATTTTGACTGCATTGAGGCACTACTAGTGTCTTTCATCAGTTGTCTTTTTTCCCAAGTTCCTATTTTTTCTCCATCAAAAAAAATGATTAAACAACCTCCAGCAGTGACTTCACACATGGATAAGAATTCAAAGTTGCCATGTCAACAAGACCTTCCTCTGGAAACGGGGGGAAAGCAGTTCCTCTCCTTTAAAATTGGCCCTGTCATTTACTGACGATTAATATAAAATGCTTTCTTCCACACAGCAATTTTTTCCGCAGTTTTAACACGTGGAAAGCCAAAGGAGGGCTCATCAGTGCAGGATCTATGACACAAAAAAACACATCATCTGTTTCAGACTGACGAACCTCATAACATGCTGCGGATGCTAATATTCACTTTGAGCCCCTGCACCCTCCAGTGACAACACTGCTGCTGCTACCCTGATGCAGAAGCCAAGCAGAGGCTTCCTGGATGTTGATGTGCCACACTTTGCAGAAAAAAAATCCTTTTTCATAAACAGGAAACACAAAAGCCCTTTTGATGAATGGGGCGTGTGTGCAGCATGCACATACACATGCATGCCAGTGCAGAGCTACAAAAGAGTGACAAGCTTTTGGGAAAAGACGAGCCCTGCTTTACCAGGAATGAGGGGATAAAAACAGCACTTAAGTGATAAACTTGATGCATTGTGCTGCACTGCCTTTAGAGTTTGAACCCAGAAGGACTTCAAAGGAACTATCAGGCTGCAAGTCGAAGTATCTCTCCTCCTGCTTCTTAATTTCCATGAGTAACCCTTCATAGTTTATGTTGACGGAATATTAAAGAGGCTGGTAGGGGAGGGTGGAAGAAGGGTACATTCATCACTCCATCTCCTTCTCAGAATTTATTTCCCTCCCTGTGGGCCACTGCATTTATGAATGGCATCCAAGTGAGCAGACTCGCACTTATCTCTCTGCCTGGATTTCATTTTATCATAGTGCAGATACTGATGATGAGTTGTCATCTGTTTTTCACAAATATGTTTTCCTTTGTCAGTGAAAAATACAACATCACATTGGTGTTTTCTTTTGTTCCAACCTTTTGTGCTAAATTAGGGGGCTTGTCCGGGATGGGGACATTTGTGTGAACATCCTGTCCACAGCATGACCAGAGCCTGGACTCAAAGACGAAGCCGTATCACTGCTCTTTAAGTCCATGTCACACAGCCACTCCGTACATTTTGCGCATTTTAATGCACATTTTAGTTAGTTTATTCGCATTATCACATAAATCTTATGCAATTGTCTGTGAAATTTTGGGAAATTCATACACAAATTTATGGCTTTTCACAACTATTCCACATATGTCTAATCAACTTTTCACGCCTGTACCACCGATATATAACTTTTATATCGCGTGTATGGCGCACATATCCCATTAAAATTACGTAACTGAAGTACGAATCACTAATGAATTGCAAATATGCAGTGAAATAATCCCGCGCAGTAAACGTTCTACGTTGCTTTACGTGTTCTTATTTAGACGGTGCTTATGACGTGTTTAAATCGTGATTTATCTGTGAAAATCTCATGTAAAGACCACAACTTTTATCACTTTTTCCATGTAAATTCACGTACGACCAATTTTCACCTGTGCATTATTTGCAAAATGTACGAAGTGGTGGTGTGCCATGGCTTTAACCCTCGTAGGCCTTGATAATCTTGTGATGTACAATTCCAATAACATACATGTTTTCCATTAACAAGAAAAGAAGGTGAGCTGTTTCATCAGCGGGAAAAGCTGCAGAGACAGCTGGTGCACAAAGCAGACAAGTGGTATTTGACTAATTTTGCATATTCAGTCCAAATGAAGCAGCTGCCCATATTTATTTCACAGACTTAGTTATGATTCCACATGTCTGGTGGATGTAATCATAGCTCTGAAATAGTTGTGCATGTACTTCTGCTCATTCAGTGTCTTCTCTGATTGACCTCATTTTCTTTTTTCAAAACCTTATTTCTTTTTCTTCTGACTCATTTCTGTACTGAGGGACAGCTTGCACCGCACATCATTATAATGTGGTGATCAACATCTTGTGAAGGAGTAGCATTCTTCTTTTGCCTACCGTAATGTTCAAGTTTCTGACTAAATTATTAGCTATAATATAATTTATTTAGACAACATTTTTGTTTTGCTAGATCTTTCATTGGTAAAAGATATTTACAAGGCAGTGGTGGATGTGATTTATGTTTTCTGAACACAAACAAAATGATGAAGCTTTACACAGTTTGGATCTTGATTTGCCAAAAATCTGCTTTTTTGAAACATGGAAGGTTTTTTATAGCCAGGAGTCTGCTGAAAAATTTGGTGTTGACAGCAGAGGTGTCCAAGCATCGATCGCAAAAAAAGTGTGAGTAGATCTTGGATGGTCTAAAGTAAATAACCAAAAAAATCTTTCTATAAAAACCGTTAGACAATCTCCATCCTCACTGTGAAGAAAATCAATTGATTGACATGCAGGACGGCCAACCGAACAATCTCTGATGCATACATTAGATCGTCCAGTCAAATCGTCTTTTGATCTATTTTCAAAGCTTTTCCAGTGATCTTTTTATTACAATTGCCATTTTTAGCCTAAATCAAACAACCTGTGTTGTTTTCTAGGACAGTTTCTACAGAAAGGCTGGAGTTCATTGGAATTTCACCTCTCAATTGTGGGCAGAGTAAGCCAGACACTTTTTCCCCATCATCTATCTGTTTACACTCTCATGCTAGCTTATAGCCCCTCACAACCCCAACCTAACATTACTAGGGCAACAAAAAATGGCAAGCAATATTGGAGCTATCCAGCTATAAGGCAGCTCAGATGAGAAAAATATTACTAAATCCGTTTGTCTACAAGTAGATGCATCAGAATAGAGCAGAGTAGGGAGTTTGAGCGCAACCTAGTGTTTTTTCTATGTCATAAATGAATTTTTTTCAAATGGAGTTCTTTCATCTGCTCCCAATTCCCAACAAATTAAATAAAGAACTACTCAGAAATGTAATGTTAAGCTTCATTTCCTTTAACTGTGGTCGTTATCATCAGAAAATGCTAGAAGAAAATGTTAAAAACACCATGAACACAATTTCATTGGATCGGGTATTCAACTGCAGAAATGTGTGAGCATTAAGCACCAGACTCCTAAACATGAATGATGATTCACGTGTGCCTGATTTTTTTATTTATTTTTCTCCCCACTAGCCCGAGGTCAGTCACTCAAAGAAACCTTGATCAGAATGCACACGGAAGGTTTTTGTTGTTGGCACACCGTTAAATGACAACTACAAGCATGAAGGAAAAATGACAGTAAGATTTTATCAAGTTGTAATCTCACATATCCATCTAAATTTATCAAATTATTTCAAATGTATTTATATATATTTTGTTTTTTTTAAGTAGCTCCCATGCGGACAATGTGTGTGCACCCCTTGACCTGCAGCCTTCCATTCATGTTTAGGCGGGAAAGCACAGTGGGGGGGATCAAAGTGGAGCAGGGGGTGTTCTTCTTTTCTACGTACTCGTACATGTACTTTAGATCCAAGATAAGAACAAAGCAAATACATTTATAGTTCTGCAAAAGGAACCACAAATATGTAGCACAAACAAGACGTCTCTGTACTTTCACATTACCCTGTATTTATATGTATATATATATATATATATATATATTTTTTTTTTTTTTTTTTTTTTTTTTTTCACTGTACATTTCTGAACCAACTGTTCAACAGCAAAGAACTGCTTTCATGTTTTTTCTTTTAAAGGGTTCACCGTTTTTTTCTTTCTTTTTTTTAATGGAGTTATATTTACAAGATTCACAAAGAGGAAAAAGCTTAAAAGTGTAGTGTTTTTATATAAATGTCCTATTAACCATGTGTGTTTCTGTGCACGTGGAAACATTCCTTACTGGGTCAAGCAGTCTTTAAAGGAAGAATAAAAGGATGCCTATGAAGTTTTTGTTCTAAAAGCGGTTCTTTTATTTTTTTTCATTTTTGCTTTTTTTATGTTGACCTTCCTGAGGGTTCATAGTTCAAATTCATATTTAGGATCAAGGCTGGGATGGGTTTGACCTTAGCTGAAAAAAAGAAACATGGGTGTAAAGGATGCTTTGCAAATCAAACGAAATGAAAATGAAGCTTTGACTGATGAATGTTATATTACATTAGGACTATTCCACAAGTAAATGTAAATTTGCTGTTTGTAAATTTGATGTGTTTAAATTGAAATACCCAGACCTCTGCCTTGTTTCAAAACTTCTCACCAACCTTGTGTTGTCAGAGAATGAACAGTGGAGGTAAAATAGAAACCTTCAGTCAATCATCAATACAAGCTCTTTTAAGGATTACTAATAGCATCTTGGCTAAAAGAACTGCTGTTTTAATGTTGATAATAACAACAATAATAAAACGGTTTAAAACATTTTTTTTAACCTTTTTTCCCATTTGCCACCCTTCCAAGGACCCCCCCACAATGTAAAATGTTGTAGGTCCACCACTGCGCACTGTGATCTTCTTTTGATCTATTTCCAGTGGTCTTTTAATTATGACATTTTTATGCAAAATAAAAATAACAGTTTTATACGTTCATTTATTAGAAAATAGTTTCTGCCGAGCGGCAACTTAGTTCATAGTTGTGAGACACCCCACTCTGCTCCCAATCCTAAAAGGTCTTTGTTTACATTCTCCCCACTATATTACATCCCCTCACAACCTAACATACCGGTGGAATAAAAATGGCGAGCAAAACTGCAGTTTTGATCCAGATTCCAGCTCAGACGAGGAAAACAAAGACGTACATGGATCTGTTTGTCTGCTAGTGGATGCAAAAGAATGGAGAGGTGCAGGGAGCTTGTAGCCCACCCACTGTATTTTCTATGTCACAAATACTCTCTTTTCAAAGACTCCCAATAATACTACTGCATCGCTTATGATGTTTGACAACAAGATGATCACCCATCTATGACTGCATTGATCCTCTTTTGCTGCCAAAGTGTTGTTAGCAGCAGATCTATTTAATGGATTTATTATTTTTAACAGAAATGTCATAAAAAGTGCTTGAAAGGAAGAAAAGTAGCAAAACAAATATAATTAAATAAACGACTAGTGAAGTTAACCACACAATGTTCCAAAAGCCTGTTTAGAATGGAGTAGGAGGAAGTAAGAACTTAAGTGGGAGGAAATAAGAACCTAAAAGCAGGATTTCCTTTATTGGTTTCCACACAGCTTGATCATATTTTTTATGGTAAGACACCCTCATAGTGCTTTTTGAACCACCCTTTAACCATACATACACTGTGGCCGTGAACTCAGATGGAATGCAGTATTCATTAATGCATGTGCATGGCCTGCAACCATGTTTAAGTAGGTGGTACATGTCAAAGTATCATCCACATGGACTCAAGAATTCCTTGCAGAAGACATCTGAAAGCACATCACTGGCTCCATCCCTCCATTCCTCCATCCCTCGGGTTGTGGGGGCAGCAGTCTAAGCAGAGATTCTCAGACGTCTCTTTTAAGGCGTTCCTCAGCCATGACCAAGAGACAGTGTCTCCTGCAGCTTCCAAGGGGCCTCTGCCTGGTGGGACATGCCTGGATCACCAACTTAGGGAGGCGTCCAGGTGGCATTCAGAACAGATGCTCAAGCCGCCTCAACGGGCTTCTCCCCCGTGATCCAGCGGCGGGTAAACTCTCTCCCCTACTGATTGTGCTACTCTCTCTATCTCGAAGGAAACATCAAGCAGCCACCTTAAAGAGGAAACAGGTGTCAGCCACAACATACCTGTATCCCAACTGCTTTACCGCAGCCTTAGATGGTTAAACTCCTCCGCCTATCCCAAGAAGACACATCATTTTTTAAAGCCCTCGTGCCTGTGTTTATTTCAGTAAAAAATATTTTTTTTACTGGTCAAGGTGATGCTAAATTAAGAGGAGTGCGAGATTAAGTGGTACATTGAGAATATGGCGTGAAGGGGCTAATTTTCATCTCAGTTGCAAAACTTCCCAGAGCACAATAAGAATCCCACGAGGTGGTGACTAAAGTCAATGCAACAAGATTTTTAGCCTATTAGCATACCTCAAATAAACATGAATTTTTGTGACTGACTCGTAATTGTGTGCTGTAAAAGTTGAACAACAATAATCTTTTGATCTATTTTTAAAGTGTTCCTGATAGGAATTTAAATATAATTATGCCAGTTTTAGCCAAAATTGAAATAGTCTTTTTCCAGGACATAGTTTCTGATTCAAAACAATTTGAATAAAGAAATGCTCAAAAATGCTATTTTTAGCCAAATTTGTCCTTATATAAGTCCTCCATCTTCAGAAAAATATCTTAAGACCATGTTAAAAACATCAAAACCCGATTTTTATCAGAGCGGGTCTTTAATAAATAAAGGTGTTAAATAATCATGTTAATCACGTTTAACTTATTTATTTTATCGCGTTAATCTAATTTTGAATCTATAACTATTGTCGTGTTGTAAAATATAAAAAACTTGCATGAATGTTTTATTTGAACTCAGGTGACAATGCGTCTTACATCGCTCTCAGTGCACGTCTTGCTGTCCCCTGCATGCGGCATTCATCATGTCGCCAATATGCGACCTTGTAGCTCGTAACAGAACTAAACCAAAACATCACCCCAACTGTTATGTATTATATAAGGGATAAAGCACAACGAGATGTTCATTATCATAAATGAATGAAGTTAGTGGAGAGCTGATCGTATCGGACGGTAAACTGTGGAATAAGGTATGTCAACATATATAATATGGTAGTAATGAGGGGTTTATGGTCAATACCTTTTGAAAAGTGTTCCAACTGTTTTTGTGTCTTCTTGCTTTTTCCCGCCAGCTGTTCGAGTTAAAAAAAAACCCCGTTGGTGTTAAAGTAAAGGTTTTAAGCTTGTTATAATAAGAAAACTTCATCAAGCCACTTTTTTTAGTTGTAATTTGATCTTTTACTGCACCATGATGTCACAAATTTAAAGGAAAATACCTAAAAATGAAACTTTTCACAGCAATTATGAGGTTTATCGAAAAAAATGATTAATTAGAATAATTAAGCAAGGTCATGATTAATTAAGCGCACAAAAAATGAATGGCATGACAGCACTATAATAATATGCAGCAGAATTGAACCAATCAGTTAAGTCCCATGTGTTTTTGCTACTCAGAATGGTTAGATTTCCACCATGGTTTCCTCCAACGTTTTTTCCTCACAGTCTTTCTTTTTAAACTTTATAAAACACTCCAAATGTCAACAAATTGCCAACCCACAAATTCTAATCTTCTAAAGTGGTCAAATGCAGCCATTACACCATTTTAGGTGATTCTGGCCTCAGTTCACACTCAGATCTGATTTATTACAGCAGTTGAGAATCCATCTAATTTTCTTTACAAACTGGAGAGATAAGGACCACGAAGCTTGAAATCCCTGCTTATCATACCCTCTCGAAGCTCACCTCTTCAAAAAGCGAGAGGGGAAAAATCAGATTTTAGGTTTATCAGGAAAGTCTCCAGCATCTCCCTGGCATGAGTTGTCATTCTGGGGTCAGCTAGTTGACCTCAGGTTGCGCCACCTGCTGCTCCAATCCTCCGGCCTTCCCGAGGTGTCTCTTGTCTGTGATTCATGCTCTTATCTTCACAGTGCATACAGTGAGGTGGACCGCACAGACACAGGTCACAGGACCAATGGCATATACACATCTGAGTGAATTATTCAAATTGCCAAGAGCAAGAGGGGCGTTCAACCTCTTCCTGTTACGTGAGAGGAATAGCTTGTAAAGCAGCAGATGAGACGTCCATTTACTCTGGACAAAAATGTAATTTGTTCCCATGTATTTGATTTTATAGTAATTGCGAAACAGTTATTTGGTTACGACCTGGTGTCCACCTTAGACTGTGGACAGCTGAAATTAATGGAATCATAATGAGTGCTGGTTCATGTTCCAAATGAATTACATAGATCATTTTTAGACCCTTTTACTGTCATAAGAGCATCTAAGTGTGGAGGTGTTGACACAAGGCAGCAGAGAAAGAAAGAAAGGAAGAAGGCAGGAAGAAGGTCTGGGCGCGCTTAATGCCAGAACTAAAGGTACCAGGGTGGAAATCTATTACATGGTTGGCTCCCTTAATTGATATCCACCTCTGTATAAACATAGATAACACTTGCAGCAAACATTTTATTTTGCAAAGGAGGCTTTTAAATGACAACTAACCCTTCTTTAATCAGAAAAAATGTGCACATAGTGTCAAAAATGTTTACAGTTATGACATTTTGGTTTGACTATCATTATTTTTTTTTTCTAAATTTGGCTCCAAAAGTGGAAAATAAGACCCAATTCAACCAGAAAAACACTTCTATTTGTCAAAAGCATAAAATGTACTCCCCACTACACTCTCAAACTCTGCGCTGTCACATAAATCCTAATTTTACTCATAAATGAGAGATATGGCTACCTAGATTGAACAAAAACATCTTTGGAAAATCTAAGCTGAAAGGTGGAAGCAGGATGATTAGCAGAAATGAAACTTTTAGTTTGAACTAAATGACAAATTGCTGCAGGTGCACAAATTGAATTCTTATATGGAACTTGGTTATGTAGAGAGAAAAAAATGGTAGAAAGATTAGACGATAGAGCCCCAAAGAGTTTTTTTTTTGGTGTGCAAATCAAGGTCTGAGAGAGAAAAAAACTTTTATACAATATCCATCCGTCCATCTTCCTCCACTCTTCCAGACCTATGAACGCCAGTCTATGGACTCCAACTTAAAGGTGCCAACTCTAAGTCTGAATACTACCGTATTTTCCGGACTGTTTATCTCGTAATTTCACAGTAATTCTTTCTCATATTTATTTATTCCTTACATGAAGCATCATTGTCCAACTAGCACCCTGTTTTCATCCTGTATTTGTAGAATGTAGTCATTTTTATTGCATTTCTGAATCTATGAAATCATTGGAAAATAGAATATTATGTTGTTAGCCTTCGAGATCTTATTGTAAAAAAAGGTTTGCTGATTCTCTGAGTCACTTAACATACTCTGAACACTTAACATACCTCATACATCAAATTGACCCAGGAACATCATCTCTTTTCCTCACAAATGAACATAACAGGAGGGTTAACAATGTTTTTATTTCAATTTAGTTCTAATATAAGTCGCTGCGGAGTATAAGTCGCACCCCTTGCCAAAACTATGAAAAAAAGGGCGACTTATAGTCCGGAAAATACGGTATTTGCTTCCCTACCCCATTTATCCCTCCAAGCGGAAATGGAAAAAAATTACGTCTTCAAATGCCGATTTTACTACCACTTGATGACGTCATCAACAGTTGCTAGTCATCTTTGTTAGCGCGTAGCTGACAGCACTAGGTAAATACATAACAACATCGTATCCAAACATCTGGGCTTCAGAGCACACCCACGTAAAGAAATGTGTTTCTCCTCCGTCAATAAGCCCAACGCGGATCACCCTAAAAAACACTTTCGGACACCACTACAGCTCCAAATACCCCCACTATTGGAGTAATAGGGAAGAGCCAGAGGGGTAGGGAAATCTAGCCACTCTAAGCTAAAAGTTAAAAGAACAACATCATCTTCATAAAGCAGAGGTTAATTTCTGTGGTCCCTCTGCCGCCTGGCTACACCTAGAAATGCTGTCCATAAAATGATAAACAGAATAGGTGACAAATGTTATCTTTTTTGGAGTTTAGGACGACCTGGGAGCACAGCGTAATGCCAGCAAAATAACCAAATTTCTGCTCTGGTTGTACATAGACTGCGAGGGCTTCTAGTACGGTGCCCTGGACCCCATCTTCCCGAAGCAGATCCCATAGAGCAGCACAAGACACAAGTTCAAACACTTTCTCCAAATCCACAAAGCACATGTGGATTAGATGGACGAACTACCATGAACCCCCAGCACTAATGCTACATACTAGGGCTGCACGATATGAGGAAAACTCGCGATATGCGATATTGGTGATTAATAATGCAATAACGATATAATTTGCGGTATATAAACAAATAGCAAAACAACCAAAAACATAATTTCCATTTCACTGCAATAGTTTAAAAATAATACTCCAAATGACCCTTGTTGACGTAGGAGGCAAACATGAAACATAAAAGGGCTCATCTGATTGATCAACAACGTAAACGGGTCCTTCTGATTGGTTAAATGCATAAAGGGATTCATTTCATTTGTCTGCCATGAGTTTGTTTCAGCATATTTAAGGTAACCATTTATTGCAATTTTCGCCATCTTTTGCGGTATGCATATTGCACAGCTTAATGTTGCGATAACGATACATTTGCGGTATATTGTGCAGGCCTACTACATACCCACTGAATCTGATTCGCTAGTTAAATTACATTTAAATTTCATTTACTTGACCGCCACGTCGTGCCCAACATCCAAACAACAACTTTGTATGTATTAATGGGATTTACTTTGAGGAACATTTTACAATTTTTCCAAAATTAAAATGGAAGGCTATGCTGGAAAAAAAAATGGTCAAAAGGTTAAGACCAAAAGCATTGAAACTAATATTTTTATGGATAAGGAAGCCCCACAAATTTACCAGGAGGGAGAATGTGAATGATAAATTATAGTTCAAATATATTTTATAGTTAATTTAAGATGACAAGGAGTGGTGACAGAAGAGCTAAAGTTGAAGTGTCTCTGAGCAAGTTGGGATGTAAATAAATTAAATGCTTGTTGCATGGATTACAGATGGAGAAATGCTACACAACAACAAAAATTAAACTTGTGGCAAAGGGAAAAATTAGACGAGACAACAAATAATAAAAATACGCATATTTTCAAAATATAAACTAGCCTTCTATCAAGTGAAAGTATTTTTTTGTAAGTATCTTTTTATTTAATTTTTGAACACATGTACAAAGCTAGAAACATTGGAAGAATATATTTATAAAAAGAAAATCAATATAAGGAGTTACATAGGGTCTGAGATTTTTTTTTCCTTCCAGGTCCACTTTATGTCATAACCATTTCTTGTTTTGTGCATGAACCATTTTTCTCAGTCCTTCAAAAATTGTTATTCCTTCATTTTTAGTTTTTAGGTAAGTCTCTCCATTTTTTGGATTTATTTCACAACATGCATCCATTGTTTGTTTGTTGGTACTTGAGCCTTCCGCCAGTTCTTAGTTATGGCTTGCTTTGCTGCCACAAGAAGAGCTTTTACTAGGTTTTGGTCTGTTTTATATACAGTTCCTTCTAAGTAACCTAGATACATCACCAGACAAGTTTGGAGTATCTTGTACCTAAGCGTTTTACATATAGATGAGTGGATGGTGTCTCAGAAAAGCTTTATTTTGTCACATTTCCAAAAAAAAGTGTGTTTGGTTTGAATTCTTGTCCGTACAAAATTCTCCAGCAGAGTTGCTGAGTTTTGATTAGGTTGCGCTTAAATTGTGGTGTTATTAACTATCTAATTTGGTTTTTCCATGCAATTTCTCACCATTTTTGTGACTGTGTAGTGGTTTGGTGAAATTTCCACATATCATTCCACATCTCCTCTGAGATTTTTTTCCCCAAATCCTTTTCCCACTTTGCTCTGACATATAGACTTGACCCCCCTTTTGATTCCATAATGTGCTTATATAGAACCGATACAACCATGGGAATATTTTCACTGTAAGCCCGTCTTACAGTCTTAATTATTGGGTGTATTTTGTGTTCCTTCTGTTTTGATTAGCTTTTCATAGTAGTCTTGCATTTGCATATATCTGAATAGGTCTGGGTTTTAAATCATATGTGTCTCTAACATCCTGAGATTCTCTAATTTCCCCTTTATTTATCACTTTGCACATGGCTGTTAAACCCTTTTCAACCCATTGTTTGAATTTGTGGTCAATTTGTGCAGGTCTAAATTTGTCATCATATGATATCCATTTCAGCAATCCGAGTTCTTTACCCTAGTTTAGTTGTTTTATAAAAGAATACCATTTCTCCAGGGTATATGATGTTACTGGATTTAGATCTTTGCTCTTTAACAGTGGCTGGGATCTCACTTTCCCCCTTACATGTTTGAATTGGGAACTTGGGTGCAAAAAGTTATATATCTTTCCACTGGGCAACATACTCTGTGTTACACCAGTATACTAAGCGATGTATTTGGGCAGCGCTAAAATATTCTTTTAGATTAGGTAAGGTTCTTCCCCCTTTGTATTGGGTAGCTGTAGCGTAATCTTGGTTGTTTTCCTTCCCATATTAATCTTGATATAAGTTTATCCCATTTTTGGAATTGGAATTGTGGGATGTCTACAGGTAGAGCCAAAAACAAGTAAAGGAGCCGTGGCAGTATGTTCATTTTTGTAACATTTATTCTTTAACTTAATCCTAGTGTGCAAGTGGACAATCTTTTTTGATTATCCCTTTCCTGATATAGTGATCCCTCGCTATAACGCGGTTTACTTTTCACGGATTTGCATCGTGCATTGTGTTCTGCATTCTGATTGGCTAAAAAGTCACTCCGCTTCTTCTCTACCTGTGCGTCAATAACGTTGCAGTTTAATATGTACAGTTACGTAAAACAGCTTACCAAATTTACATTACGTACGTGCAAATTCTCTTGCAATTTAGAGTTTCTAGTTTCTAAAACCCATAGAAAAAAGAGCGACAACAACTGCCTATCACAACGATCTTCTCCTGAACAAACACACCTGCACCACGGGCTTCAAAAGAAGAAAACACTGCAGAGAGAAAGTCAAGTCAAGAGCAGTGAAATACACCTGAGTCACTATTTGTCCGCTGTACTTTGTATTTTTTTCATAATCATTTTATATTTTCTCTCGTTTGATCCAATTACTCAGGTCGCGGTGGGCGGGGATAATCTCCACAATTTGAAGCCTTCTGTTCACATTGATGATCAAAATTATTATTTCACAGTACATACAGAAGTTATTTGTTTCTAAAGTACTTTCATTTGTGAAAGAAATGCTTGAGCCTGTAAAATGGTTTGTTCTTTCTTTTCAATGCATAATAAAGTATTTAATTGTATAACTATTGTAAAAAAAATAAAGGTTTCTACTTCACGGATTTTGCCTATCACGGGTTCTTTTTAGAACGTAACTCCCCGCGAAAAACAAGGGTTTACTGTTTTGACATTTGTATGTTCTTCGTTATCTTGATGCAGTTTTGCTGGGTCTTTAGGTGTATTCACCTCCAAGTACACGAGTGTTTTGGCTTCCCATTTTATTTTCCATTCTTTTACGCCTTAATATCCAACACAATTATACATGAGTACATGAGTTTTATTTAAATTTATTTTATTTTATTATATTATTTTATCTTATTTTATCTTATTATATTATTTAATGCCATCAAAAATCTTCATCAAACTACCAAATGATTTGACCAATGAAAAAACCATTACGTCATCTGCGAACAGGGCAATGGTATGTACCTGTCCGCTGATGTCTTTTCCTGTTTTCCGAGTGTCTTGTCTCACCATTTGGGCTGGTGGTTCGATATAAAGGGCAAAGAGTACAGGGCTAAGGCAACAGCCCTGTCTAGTTCCACTTCCAAGATTGAATCTTTTTGTGAGGGGGACGTTAATTTTAATTCTTCCTGTAGGTTTGCAATACAGAGAGCTGATAAACTTATTAAGACAGCTGGTAATTTGTGTTTACCTGTCTTTTTATAATGTAAAGTGTTTCCATGTAATCATGTGTTTGTCTTCCTTTGACAAACCCAGTTTGGTCCTCATCTATTTAATTTGAAATAAATGTTTGGAGTCTATTTGAAATTATAGAGACATTTATTCAACTGAAAGTATTTTACAAAATTAGTGTGCTCCTCATCCTTCTGTGACCTGCAATATTTTGTTTGCCCCCTCTAATAATGAATCATTAATGCCCAGAATTGATGTTAATGAAAATATATTTGGAGAACTTTAGCTTTGGTGCACACCGTCATCACATGAGGCATTCACAAGGTGAGAATTCTCTCATCAGCACCAAATTAGCACCTCAGCACACACTATCAGTGTAATAATACCCCCTTTTTTATTTTTCTCTGCTCTTTTATAAAGGAAAAAATAATGTTTTACTGTGTGCATTAAGAGAAATCAGCCATGCAATCACAAACTCTTTAAAATCACCCTCATCAATCCTTAAATAGTGCCCTTTTTGAAAGAATTCCTGATTTATTTTTAATGTTTTTTTACTTTGTAAAGTCAAAACTTGTGACGGCTGCACTTGTTTCTTCTTCTTATTGTTTCATTAATTGTTAAACAAAAATATCTTATAAAAACCCGGCAAAATAAAAAGCTCACTGCTTACCATTCTTCATAGTTTAATAAGGAAACACCCTGATTTTATAAATTTCTTTGTTTGTTTTTATAGGAAACACAATTATAAAAAGGTTCCTCGACCCAGAAAATATTGTCCTTATATGATAGCAATTATAACAGCCAAAGCTGTTGCTCTTGTTTAACATGACACGTCTTCGCCTTTAGCAGACAAGACAAGCAGCTACATTTTTTTTCTCTCTAACATCTCTTCAATTATAAAATATCACCTGAATCTCTTAAGGCAAAATATTATTCCAAGTTATTACACTCTGAGAGTTTTCTCATATATTTACAGCCTTTATGCTTGTTTTGTGCAAACTTACCTTAAAGTTGATTGTTTCTAAACCCAAAAAAACCATAAAACCCAATTTTTACATCCCTTGTCATGGATATGATCCCTAATTCAGGTTTTTCCAAGATTGTTGCAACATCTCATCGCTCGGTTGTAAAGATCAGGGGGCTTTAAATGTCAGCTGATGCCTAACAAAACATCTCCAAAGCACACTTCTTCTTTCTCAGTGGGAATAAAACTTTCCTATCCATCATCACATGAAAGATGGAGTACCACCAGGCCTGTCAAAAATCTGACACCATCACACTTGTTTAATCTCTCAGGTTGATCAAACTCACCTTAATCACATAGTTTTCGTTAATATTTGATAATGAAATCTGCCACTTATATTGGATTTTTTTAATGTTCAAGTACAGACATGTTTGAATACATGCAACGCAATGTGTTATTGTTGCTAAGCCATGAAAATGCTTACCAATTTAGTAAGTATTTACTAAAAGTCAAACAGCCAATACATACATTTTGTGCTTTTTCAACGTGTGTAAATTCGGGCTTTGGTGATACATTGGCGATATACACTCAATTCATAAGTGTTTTATCATTGTTCGATGCGTGCAGATGTCCGTCGAGGGTTTTGGCCAACAGATCTTTGCGTAAATTCGGTTTTAAGCTGTTTAAAATTTTTGGTTGGTTGAGTCACACAGTCGATGAGTTTTTTTACTTAGTTTATACACACTTATTATATACATCTTCTGCAATTGTGTGGCTTTTGCAAGATGCATGAACAAACCATTCCACGTATGACTGACAGACTTTTCACCCATGTACCACCGATGAATAATTTTTATATCACGAATACTGTGCACATATCACGTTAAAATTATGTATTTGACGCACAAATCACTAATGAACTGCCTATAAACAGCACAGTCCTGCTCCATGTAGATTAACATGTTCTTTGCATAGTTTATTCGTACTTCTTCCGTGGTTTAAACATGGTTCATTCGTAATACATCTGTGAAAATGTCACCTAAAGACCACAGCGTTATCACTTTCTCGTGCATTTTCACGCAGGACCAATTTTAATCTGTGCAAAATGCTCCTCTCTACAACCCTCCAAAACCCCCAAAAAAACTAATAACCTGCAGCACCTGGACTGGTGCATTTGACTTAAGTCTTAAGCTTTCTTTGAAGTAGCAGAAGCTTCAGTGCAGTCGAGCAATTTTTCTTTTCACGTTATTTAAGAATAGCTATACTTTCTGTTCACTTAAATCCTCTTGATAGATTTGAACATTTGATAACTTCCAGTTATTGCATTCCCTGTTCTTCTCTGCATAAGTAAAGCTAAGTCATTCAAAGAAATCAAACTTGATGTGACTACCGCTTCCATTCAATCTGGGGCCGTAATGGTCGGTCTGCACATCAGACTTACTGTACAGTTTCCAGCAGCCAGGAAACAGGAAATGAACTTGGATAAAAGGCTGGCATAGGTTGACTCACAAAAAGTAAAGAGATTGGCTTGAATGCACGCATCGTGCAAGTTTATGAATAGTTTTAAGGCAGCAAAAAATCTTTTTTTTTTGTTGGTGTCCACAGCTGATGCCTTTATTTGGTTTGACCTGCTTCTTTAAATAAGGAGCTGTGCATGCATTGTTTTTCCTTGTTGTGAATTTTCCTCCGTTTTTACATTAGGGGATAACTCATTTAGACTATTTTCAAGTTGAAAGTATAAAACATAAATTAGCTGCCTGGAAAAGCCATTTTGCTAAGTGCTTGAGCAAATCCCTGTTTAGAGTACAGAGGCTGATTTTGTAAGAGTCTGACTTACTGGAAACCCACCATCTAAATGCGATGGTGGATAACTCAATAGACCCTTATGGAGATGGTTAAATGCCATTTCAGTTTGATGATGAGTCGGTTTATTGGGTTCACAGTCAACAAATACGGAGATTTTCCAGACAGGGATACTCAGAATGAAAGAACAGAAACAGGAAGACTGAATGAAGAAACTGTATCGGAATAGTTTTGATTAATGAGTAGTTTTTGCAGGTTTTTTTAGACTCTAGCTTTCCTACGTGCTAACGGAGGTGGTGACTAAAAAGGAAAAAAAATGTAAATATTGCAAGTTATGTGTGTTTGTATGGAAAGTTTAAAAGTTCATGCTTTTTAGTCAAGTGGTCCTTTTTTACAACTCAACTTCTTCTAATTTATAGTCCAGGTGTTTTTGACTTTTTCCATGCACTTTTTTATGCAATAATTAATATTTTCATATTTAAGCTGTTTTTATATTTTAACTTTTCTATTTATTACTTCTACATTTTAGACTGTTTACGAGGGTTTACTCCTCCTTAGCTGGGGTGTTTGTATCTGGGCTCCCAGAGTTCTGGCCCTGCTTGTTCTCTGGCATCTCTTGTTCCGGGTCCTCCGAGCTGCCTGGCCCGGTGTGCCCACATTGGGTGCACTGGACCCGGGGGTTGGGGGTCTGTGGAGCGGGAACTGCTGGGGATGAGTTGTGCTTGTGCTGCTTAGATCCTGACGCCCCAGCCAACAGGAGGACGGGGCGGACGGCGCCCTCTGCTCTCTCTTCTTTAGCTTTTTAAAATCATTTCTCTTTTATTTGTGTTTGTTTTTGTGGATTTTATTATGAGGGGCTTATTTAATTATTTTATTGCATAAGTGGGGATTGGTGTTTTTACGTTCTTGATTGTTTTTTATGCACAGCACCTTGAGGGGTTTTCTTTTCATGAAAGGTGCTTCAGAAATAAAATTATTTTGAATTTGAACCATCTCAGTCTGGCCTCTCTGACTTTCTCTCCAAAACCGCTAACATGTGCTGTCCCTCTGATGGGAGAATCTTAGCATCTTCATCTCTGCTACCTCCAGCTCTGTACAACTCTCCTTTCATTTGAACTGAATCTCTTCTATCACACCTAACACTTTTCTCCACCCATTCCTACTTGCCTGCATTCACTCCTTCATTTCTTTTCCAAACTCCATTACTCAGAAATGTTGACCTTAGATACTTCAAATCCTCCACCTACTTTCTCCCCCCTTTAGCCTCTCTCATCCACTTGGGTCTGGCTGATTCTCACACCTGTTCTTCCTCTTGCTGTGGCTAACCTTCATTCCTCTGCTTTCCAGGCAAAACCTCCACCTCTGAAGCTTCTCCTCCACCTGTTTCCTGCTCTCGGTGCAAATCACAATATCATCCGCAAACATCACAGGCCATGGTGGATCCTGTCTAACCTCATCTGTCAGGAAGGAAACAGGAAGGGGCACAGAGCTGATCCCTTGGGAAGGTAAATATAAAAATGTATATTAAAGAACAAAAAAACTACAAAAAATGGCTGGTTACTTTTTGTTTTTCCTTAATGATTAACAGAAATGTAAAAAAAGATTAACAGTAAAAAAATGTAAAAGGCTCATCTGAACTAAGTTTTTCATCGATTTCTAAATTATTCTTTGCTGTAAAAGCATTATGAATGAAGGAAAGTCTTTACAGATAAATCCAGTTATTATTATTTACTTGTTTTATTTATGAAATTGCTTGACAAATCAGCAATATTGTCAATATTGCTTTTCCACTGCTGTCTGGAAGCTGAAAACGATATACTTAGACATAAATTACCAATCAAAGTTTAAATATCTCTGAAAAATCCAATTTTACTCTACTGATAAATAGGGCAAATGCAGGGAGAGGCTACGCCTTCCAGTGCATGTGTGTCTGCCCACACACAGCAGCATAGCCACTAATCACATCCAGTCAGCCAACAGCCGCAGCTCAGTCAGCAGGAGCAGGAAGGAAAGCACGAGCTGCAGGTTGCGAGCTGTACTGTGTTTCTGGTCTGGAGTGTGAATTCGAAATCTGTCAAGTCTGAGTCACTGCTAAGGACAAGGGCTTTTTCCTGGTGTAGGAGACCCTGCGGGAACAAATCTTTACCCCTCCCCACTGCTTTCTTCCTATACAAGCCATAGATTTTTGTTTTATTTTATTGATTGATTTTTCCTTTTTTTTTGTTTCAATTTTGCTACCTGCGAGTGAATAGTGCAGTGAGGCTTACAGGGAGTAGTTAAATAAGTCATAGAGCGTGTTGACAAATAACAAATCATGTCGGTTTGGAGGCTGGAGTCTCAGGAGCTGACGGAGACAGACAGAGGGAATGAGTGGGCTTTATTGTCTGGTTTGCATAAAGACTGTGGCGGCTGGGATTTCTTTGTGTTTGGTGGAGTTGGTCAACTGTAAAAAAGGAAGAAGAAAAACCGACTGACAGGCCTGTTTTACTCTTGGTATTTAAATTATACAAAATAAACCTGACTTTCACAAATTTGAAGTGCAGGAGTCGGTACAATTTGCATTTGGACAGAAAAGCCAAAAGGTTAATTGGTATTCCTACATTTCCAACCTTTTTTTGTTGTTTTTTTTGTAATAAATTTGTCACAAAAATGAGACGTTTTTATTTTTCTTGACAGTTTATTCAATCTTCAACGATTTTTGCTATTCTAAGGTGGATGAGGTTGACGCCTGATTAGAAGAGTGCAGATTTGGGTCCTACCCATGCGTTGAAGTGTCATTAGGCAAGACACTAAACCCCACATTGCTTATGTTGGTTTTAAGTTGAAGCCAGGAAAGCACTGTCACTGTAAAGCGTTTGGGGCCTTCTGGGAAGGTAGCAAAGTAGATGCCATTTACAATTCCTATTAAGGCTTCAGCTAATACTAATACTACCCAAATGGGTGCTGCAGGTTTTTGGGTTGCCCAGACCCATAAAGGGTCATAGAGAGCCGCTGCCGTGGTCATACAGCCAACTAAAGGAACGTCATAAAAATGGAATGTATCGTTGTTGCGTATTTAAATGTATTGTGAGTGTTTGTAAAGCTAATGTAAATTGGATGCACAACAGTTGCTCAGGTGGTGGAGCAGGTTGGCCAATAATTGGGGGATCTGTGGTTCGATCCCCACTCCCCCTAGTCAACGGTCATTATGTCTTTGGGCAAGACTTACCATCATTAAGAATGAATGAGGAGTGAATGAATTATAGGCACATTGTAAGCACTTTGAGTGTCTCTAAAAGCACAGATAAATCTAATCCATAATTAATATTATGATTCATGAGTAATGTTGTCGCACAGTGCCTTTATATCGCACTCTAATCATTAGTAAGGTACGAAATGCTGGCTCTTCATTGATCAAATGCTCCACGCACGGGGATGTACAGGTGATACGTAAGTGTCCGTAAGATGCCCTTACCATGTCCAATTCAGACTACAATCTGATTGGCTAATTTCTTAAATTAACAGTTAGGCTGCATGCACAGAGAGCGCACTTATCAAGTAACAGCACCAACAGCCTCCTTGTACAGTCTACAGGATTTGGGTGCTTTAAAAAAAAAGATAAATCACCAAATGGTGTGCCTGGCTCTGGCCTACTCCACTCTTACTTACTTTTTCATATAAGTGTTCACTACAGCCTGTCATCCACACCCATAAAAGAATGTGCACATTTTCACCAAGCGGTCCACAATCTTGACATCACCTGTGTGCCTCATACAGGTTTGCCAGGTTTTTACCAGCAAACAGGCCAATTGTAACCATAAGGGAAGTTTTGACTAAAAAGGCTTTAGGCTTATTTTCTCAAAACACTTGATCACAGACTTCTTCCCTTTGGCCACCACTCACTATTTTATCCCACCCCACCATTTGGTGGCAGTCTTTCCTCTTTTCTTGGTTTAACATCTTCCAATAAAGAAGATAAGTAGAAATGAAGATGTTTCTGTCATGATGCTAAATTCAACATGGTGGAGCATGGAATAGAATAGAATTCTGCATGTACCCCTCAAGTTGAAAGGCATGTTTTGCCTGAACAGCCCATGATACTGGGGCAAGTAGTAGTAGTAGTAGTAGTAGTAGTAGTAGTAGTAGTAAGGGTCTGGCAACACCAACGCCTTGGCTCACGTGTCGAGCTCATAAAGTGAAACCCTGTATCGGTGCGCGTATCACTTCAGGAGAAGGCACGTGACCGATACAGCCACTGTGTTGGTCATAGAAGAGCCAAACAAGGAAGCTCATCTACCAGCAGGGTTGCCAGTTTATGCGGTTTTCCACCCAATTGGGTGGGTTTGATTTTTCGGTGAAAATTCACCAATTTGGCGGGTTTTAGTCAGTTTTATTATGAGTCTAAGCTATCTTTGAAATTTCTTTCGGGATTAATAAAGTCTGTCTGTCTGTCTGTCTGTCTGTCTGTCTGTCTGTCTGTCTGTCTGTCTGTCTGTCTGTCTGTCTGTCTGTCTGTCTGTCTGTCTGTCTTTCTTTCTGTCTTTCTTTCTTTCTGTCTTTTTTCTTTCTTTCTTTCTTTCTTTCTTTCTTTCTTTCTTTCTTTCTTTCTTTCTTTCTTTCTTTCTTTCTTTCTTTTATTTTGAAAGATTACCGGATCTTCTTAGTCACATTACTGTCACTTGGGTGCTAAATCAGTCCAGTGGCGAGTTTGATAGAATAGGGGGGAAAAAAACAACGTTTGATGCACTGGATACGCGCCCAGCTTCCAACTATTGAACGATTCTTACGCCCGCGCGCCCCGTTTTCCCTGCCCACCTGTGTTTGATGTTTTATTTTACTGAATCTTTACTTAAGGTGTTGAATGTGGTGTTTTAATGGTGGAATTATTTACAGTTTTTCTCAGTCGATTTACTACAATTCTCAGATCAGAATTGAAGTTTGCAAATACGTGTGTGCATTTCTCAAAACAATTCGTGCAAACAGCAAAACACTATGGATTTCTTGCAAAAGCCTGTAACTTGGTCAAAATCTTTAGTTCATCTATCAAAACTAAGTCTTTTTGTCACTGAACATGTCAGTGCCATCAGAATGTCGAGTCCTTGTGTCATTGTCTACGAACAAGACGGTCAAATTACTTAGTCATGTTGTCAATATAACTGTCTTCTTTAGAGGGAGGTTCTGATGTAAACTATGGCTAAAGTTTTGATGACAATTATGTAAAATGTAAGTTACACCTTTTTTGTTTGATTGCTAGAGACTGGACAAGATTCACATTTACACTTTTTTACACTTTTATTCTTCATATTGTAATTTGTTGACAGACCATGTCATACCAACATAGAAAAAGCCCACTGCAAACAGTAACACAAAGGGAAAAAAAGATAGGACAATATTCTGTACAACAGTACAGGCAGTGCAGTAGGAATTGGTGTGGTCTTCCTACACCTCTTGTCGTTCCTGTCTGTTAGGCCACAAATTCTCATCCACATCACAGCGAATATCCTCTCTTGCAATGCGGTGAAATATGTTTGTCACATTATGACAACTTGGTCAACCATTTTGCCGTTAATGACTTATACGATGAACTAATGACTAGGTGTTTTGAGGAGAAAGACTATTGCACAGTGAACTATATAATACATTTTGATCAACATGACATAAACAATTGATAATGTAGCAAAGAGCAGAGAATTGTACATAATCATTTTCATGGATGTACCAAAGCAATTGCAACTTGTTCAAAGAAGTGAGAAACTGCTTATATGATGTGCACAAGTGACATCATGATGTGAAGATTGAACAAATAGTTTTGGGAATTTCATTCTGATCTGAGAATTGTACTAAAGCGACTGAGAAAAACTGTAATGGTTTTAAGAGTGTTTTTGGCTTTTTGTTTCTCCCGTTCCTCTCGGCTTCCACTTGATCTTGCAGAATATAATTCTATTTCAAACGGACTCTTATTTGAAATTAATCATTTTATGTTATGAAGGTTAAATGTGGCATTTGTTCTGCAGAACTGTCAAACTTAAAAGCACTTCCCCGATGCTGGGGCATTATAGAGCAATACATGGGAAAGAGGAACAATAAAGACAAATATTGTGTTCAGATTATTTAATCAGTATATCAGCAGAGTTTCTTAACTTGGTCACCCACAATTACATTTTTGGTCCAGCAGGAGTCAGTAGTAAGTGACACAGTATCGACACAGTTTCAATATAGTTTGGGCAATGTGCCGAAACGCTTCACGAGGCCTCATCTAACCCATCACTAGCAAGTAGACACTGAATACTTTTGTAACAACTGAGTGTATGGCCGCCATCTTTACAAATGGCCGCCATTTGGGATTTTTCTCACAGCTAACATCAGCGAGGATCTTAAGGTTCATTCATGCTAAATTTGGTGCTTGTACCACAAAAAGGCATGATTTGTCTGAAATACAAACTCAACCGGCTCTGCTAAAAGCAATACTTTCATGGTCTGTTTCGTGGCGTGATTGTGCTTACATTGCGAACAGCGTGAAAATGTTTTTCAGCAGGGTTGTATGCAGAAGGGGGATCATTCCATTGGGGAATCAATTATTGGTTTGCAAAAATACTTTAATCCTTTGAACTGCTCTGAAGCTTAGCTCTCTGAGCTGCTGTTTCTTTGAAAAAGAGGGATAGCTGTATAGCTGAACAATGCGAATGAAACACGCTTGAGCATCTAATTTGTCAAAATTAGAAGTCAAAATTAGCAAGATCCGCTGGACTTTCCAGGTGTAAATATGAGTTTAGATTGTACTCAAATACATTTTTTGTGGATTTTTTTCCCTCCAATTTTGTTAGCACAAAAGGATTTTTTTGGGGGAAAAAAGCAAGAAATGCATCTTTTTCCATCCTGAGCATTTCAAAAAAGTTTAAGGTTCTTCCTTAATATCTGCCTTGAAGGTTGAGTGAGTCATTCTTATGCAATACACCTTTTCTGGAATCCAGCAATTATTACCTCACAGTCCACTGGATGCTTTCTCTTTGTCTTCATTGTGTCTCTGCAAATAAGAAAAATGGAAATGTCTCCAAGTCGTTTATATAGCCTTTCTGGCCAACAAGTCTCTTGTTTTGGAGTTTGTATCACCACAGGGATGACAACACATTTTAATATGTATAGATATTTTTTCTGTACTACATTGTTTATTATAGGGAGGCATTTTTGTGCACCTGCTGTCACCCAAGCAGGGAGCAGAGAGGGACATCAACATCCTCTCTTTACTAGATCGGCTGTCCTCCAGGCTCTGGTGATTAATCCTGCTGTTCCAGTAAATAAATGAAAACAGATGAATGAATGAAAACAGATCGCCATATTGGGGGTTAATTTGGACCATGAAGGTAGAAAAACAGTAAAGGAATTTAAAAAAAATATGGTTTCAATTCCTTTGGAAACTTCTTTTTTTTTTTGTTTGCTGCTGTTTTCCGAGCCAAGAAATCATCTGGCATGACCCATAACTCCAGATTTTATGGTGGAATAGACACGTTTTTATATTTGCTTAGCACAGCTATGTCTCAGTGGTCTCTGTTAAAATACACACAAAGAAAAGCAAAAGTATAAATCTTTTTTTCCCCACTCATCTTTGATTTGGAGGTTTTTCTGTTGCTTTATCTGATGATGTACCATGATCCACTCCCACACAATACTGTTTAAATCTGGATGGTTCCTACACTGCCACTGAAGTCAGAATAAAGCATCTACGAGGAAAACATTTCGGTAGAGAAGTTAGTTCATGCCTTTTGTCACAACTCCTCTTGCAGGTGGATACAGGGAAAAACCGGTCAAATCTGTTCAGAGAGCACAAAAGTGGAATGAAATTTTAAGGTCGTAGATTGCTCGGTAATCCCGTAGCGTGAACATTGTGAACGTATTTTTTTGTGCATGCTGTGGGTTGCCAGGTAGTAGCAAACACTTAAACTACACGCAAGAATAAATCAGCACGAAGTACGTGAAATGAAGGGACGACGTACAGCTTTTTCTTTTTTTCAACCATCCCCAAAACCTGTGTACTTCTCCATAAGGCCTGTTCATGCTGTACAAGTGATAAGTGTGCGCTCCTTGCACAGCTTTTTAGACTGTTTTTAGGCGTCAGGGGTGCCCAAATCCAGGTTATGAGGGCCGGCCTCCTGCTGGTTTTCCAGAAACCCTGCCTTATCTGCCGCTGATAACCTGCAGCACCTAGCTCCTGCTACCTGCTAGCTCCTGTTTAGCCAGTCAGAAGCTTCAATAGCAGGTTAATTTGGAAAACATATAGGACACCGACCCTCATATATTGGAATGGAACTGTAAAAGAAAAAGTATGAACCAAGATTGATGAGATTTACCGCTTCAACACGTCACACCAAACCTCTTCAAACTGTAGGTGGCAGATGTGCACTAGAATCGGGTAGCGACAGTCCAGTGTGGACACCACATAAAAGCATATGTTCTTGAACATAGCCTTAGAAATCAGTAAAATACAGAGTGTAGTTTGTGTGGGCGTTCTACAGGCTCTGAAGTATCACCTGTACACCCTTTCGTGTGCGGATCTGTAAGGAGCCAGTGTGCACATCTGACTAATGACCAGAGTGTGGCATAAGGGCACCGCCTGACAGAATTACATTATCCTTACAAATAATTCCGGATACACTTACCACACAAACAACAATGGTACGCTCCAAGGTGCGTAAGGTGGCCACACAAGTCCCAATGTGACTGCATATTTGAAACAATATTATAATGGCAGAGTTCAATTCCATTAACAATTTATCTCAGACAGATTAATCTGGTTGGATGATAGGAATATAAATCAATTCATCAATTACCTTGATTAATCGTTACACCCCTCTGTGGACTGATTGGTCAATGTGCCCATTCTATTTCAGGGTTTATGTATGTAATCAGAGATGATCTGTGTTTACATGTCGGTGGTCTGGACCGATTATTGTTCGTCTAAAACCACTATTGCTAAAATGGGATGGTTAGATCCATTATGAATCGAATTCATCTTCTGCTGAATGCAAACTTGGAAAGTGCATATAAAAATCTCTTCATGATCATCCTCAATGCTGAAGCTGTGATACTGCTTTTTGATTCATGCTCAGAGTGACTAAAACAGCAAGATATTAGAAGGACTCATTCCACCATTGGCTAAGACAGGACAGGAAATAAAAGAAACAGTGCAATGCTACTGTCAAAAATACAACTGCCACCGTGCCATGGGGAGGCATCAGCAGAATCTTGCAGGTTAACTGCCCCTTCCGGATTTTTTTGAAAATTGTTGGCAGGATCATGAATGTAGACGGTGGCAGTCAAGAGAGGATGACGTCATTACGAAATAAGCCGACAGCTGGACGGCCAAGGGCACCAGTCAGCAGCAGCTCTGATTGGACGATGTGTAAATGTCTCCGGACGGCAGCTGTCCACACCAACCGCCCGGTAGCCCTGAGTGTATTTATAAAGTAGACCCTTGTGCACCAATGGTCATTCACAACTCAGATTTTGAGCACACATTTTAATCTTGGCAATTTACAGGTTTATGTACCAATTTTTAGATAACATGCCTCCCTAGAAAGCACAGTGTCAACCATTTTCTTTTCAGCGTAAGCCGCAATTCGTCAAGACACACGATTGTGGTGCTATCAACACCATGATGAGTTTTGTGCAGCTTCAGTGGCGTCTCCCTATTTATACCCCATTTATATTGGGATCTCCAGATTGATGTCCGGTCATCGCTAGTCCAGCAGCCCATGTCAATAGCCCTTGTCAAGTGCCCGCGCTGCTACCGTACGATTTCTAACAATCAGACAGTGGCAGGGAGCAGCAGTCTGAAATAAGCCAATCATTGACCCTCCTATCAGTCGATCATCGCGCTGCTGCCTTCCTGCCACCCGCCTGTCACTGGACTGCCACTGGGCAACCTCAAAATGTGCTCGGCCGGCCACTGACTTCTGTGCCGCCTGCTGATAACAAATGCCACTGTGCGGCCACTTGCCAATATTGCTAAAAAAATATGCATTTAGGTTGCTGTGCGGGGGCATTATGGCATATGTGACTGTAATCTTAAGTTCAGAAAAACATCTGCAAGCTTCTCACCTGAATGCCACATTTTTCAATGAAGTGACCAGGACAGCCAGCTGGGCACAACACTCACTTGAAAAATCTATTTCTGGCTCATCAGCAATTCAGAAGAGTTGGTCGAATTTTTTTCTTCTTTTTTTCGTTGTCAGGAAGGTGCGTCCTCGCTCCTATGACAGCTGCTAACCGAATAGCTTTCACTGTATAGCAAGCAATCGCTCAAATGACTATATTTGACTCCAATTACCATTTCCATCATTTTCTGCATGTCTCAAGAGGAGAAAATTGAGGGTTGTTAAAATAATAAAGTAATACTGCTGACTCAAAGAGTGGAATAACATGATAGTGGTAGAGGAGTTAATCACAGTGATGAGCGATGTCACCCTGATCTGCATCGTAAATGCTGGAAGGGAATCACACATATGGATAACCGCTTCAGATAACTCAGTTGTTAGAAGTGACACCTTTCCTGCAACTAATTTTTGTGGCTTGTAATTTAGAAGCCAATGCAACATGGTGGAACTTGCTGGAGTCTGCTAATGATAACAAATGCCTCTCAAAATAGGTTGTCAGAGTCTCTGACATGTAATAAGTCCCACAGCAGCAATTTTCTCACCAAATCTGCCAGAAAGTAGCACATTCAAGATAAAAATAGACGTGTAAGAGTGCTAACTAAATCCAGTTTGGACAGTGTATTCATGCCACGGGCCAAGGAGTTGATACCACTCTTCATTCCAGTTTTCTCAATTTGTTTTATCTTTTGTGCTGCATTAGCAGAATGTTCCGAGCAATCATTGTATTATAAACAGAAGGAGATGGGCTGAGTCATACTCTCATCATCGCACCCTCATGGGATTGAGAACGGTAATTACTCTGAAAATGAATTTGAGTTTGTGCTCTACAGGCTGCACGACATCCAAGTGAAACGTGAACTTTCCACGTGAGTGTGAAAAAATGTCAGACTACCTTTGTCTTTGTGAACACGGCCGTAACCATAGAGATGCTGACGGGAGAGGGGAAAAGATTGAAAGTATCTGGCACTATGTTCATTCTCCAATTGCATCATTTAAGAAAGCCCGAATCTATCAATCAGAAATCGACCTCAGATGGTTTTCCTGCTTTCTTATACATGAAGCTGAATAGAGTGGGGGCTCTGTGGTGAAGAAAACTGCTGCTTTCAGATTTATTTTGTCTCCGCATCCAATCAAACTCTACTAAACATCTGAAAACATGGGCTATGGATCCATCAGTCTCAATATATGATCATTTTATCATTGGAAACATTATTTCAGGGCGCAGGGTGTTGTGGTTAGGGGTGAGTGTGTGTTGCAGTTAGTTGCTAATTTTTAGATTTCCTCTCTATTTCACACATAGACCTTAAAAGAAAAACTTCAAATGATGTGATTATTGTGTCTGAAGTATTGACTGTATATGAGAACTGGACTAAGTTAGTACCCATAGAAATAGTCAATTTAGCTGCAATTTTTCTCTCGAAGTTGACCTCATTATGTTGGACCCAGGTGAATTCAGTAAGCAGCGATTGGTCCAATTTGGTCTGAGTAATCATTTCTATGGCAACTGCTATCGCCATAAGGGAGTGAGTTTATTAGGGGTCCACACCCCTACCACTTGAAAGCAAGAGTCGTCAATCAAACGTTTTAAACCTTTTTAAAGTGAGACCCAAACTTTTATCAAGACATCTGATTGACCCTTTTATAACTTAAACAACTTAGAAAAAATATCATGAAATTAAAATTAGGATTAGAACATGTAGTTTTATTCTAAAAAATATGATGAGCGACTAATACCTGTTTCATACTAAATAGGGATTTTGGCTTCAGTGCGTACTTCCTGTTTGGAAAGCAAGGGGGAGGAGTCACTCAGTCCAGTTCTCCATATCCGATTTTCTGACTATATCCGATTTTTTTGACGACCCGCTTACATCATCTTTTAAAAGTGACCCGTATCCGATTTTTGCATTTACACTATACAATAATGAGACTATCGAACGTAGACGTTCTGAGGACTACGTAGCAGCATTTCTGGCTTCCGCGGACCTCCTTCGGACTTTTGTGTGACTGCGGTTGTCATGGAGGCAACGCAGCGACGGAAGGAGGCGTTGCCTTGGGCGACCCAGGTCAGGATGAGGCAGGAGAGGGGATGCGCGGGAGAGGAAAAAGGAAGGCTGCTCGGCCGGCTTATGTACTCTCTCTGAGTTTTGAATGAGGAGGTGTTTGCAGACATGCTGTACGAACAGTTTGATCCAAGTGTTGAACTTTTCCTGCGCGATGACTTCTCTTTTTCCGACCGTGGTCAGAAACGCACGGGAGATTTTCTCCAGGGCCGAAAGCGGATTCTCCTTCCGGGTTCACTTTCCAGTTCGTAGCCCTCAGCCTCCAGCGGGTTAAGAAAGACTCCAAAACACTTCTTTTGGGGGAGGCACCTTCTTTTTATTATGGTTCTCCGACACTCTCCCGCTCCGCGCTCACACCCCCTCTCCGCAACACAAGCAAATAAATGAACGGCTTCTGGCTTGTTCCATAGCAACAGTGTCCAGCTTGATTAGTTACCGTTTGCGTCCCGACCGGGACCGGACCGGAAATAACAGCGGTTTCCGACTACGGTCTGAAGCCTGAGGCTGAAAGGTGACAAGCTGACAGCAAAATCAACGCACAAAAGCACCTTAATAAGTCATGTGATCTCAGTTGGTGCTTTTGTGCGTTGATGTCACTGACGTACGACTCGCATTTACTGGGGAATATCCGATTTGTCTGCTTTCACGGCACACGCTAATGCACGTATCCGATTCGTATCCGATTTATTTCCACATATGAATGATGCCTGTATCTGATCTGAGAATATCGGAATCCATGCGCTTTTTTCCTGCTTACACGTTCACCGGTCATATCCGATTTGTGCCACATGAGAGGAAAAAAATCGGAATTGGGTCACTTGAACCATGCAGTGTAAATACAGCCTTATACAATCAATTATCTGAATGGGGGGGGAAAAAAAACTAAAGGTAGGAAGTCAAAAAGAGTAAAATTTAAGAAGAAAAGATTTTTCTGTGACATCAGTGACCCAGGTTACAAAGAACCATTTATTTACATTGATATGTGTTGTTCCTGACACGTAAAAAGAAAAATAAAGTTAAATTTATCTCAATTGGAGCAGCCTTGACAGAGATTGATAAAATGCTGACCCCACCCACTTTTTCTGGCTGTTAGGGGAAGTGATGCTAACATGGTGTTAAAGCTGTAGTTTGTCATATAATCCCGCAGTTTTGGATAGATGTGGGTCACAAATAGTTTTTGAAATTTTTCAAAGAAATGACGTTAACTTCTAAAAAAAAAAGGGAACATTATTTGTGAACTTTATTGCTCTATGTCTTTGAAATATAACCATGAAGATAAAGTTGTTTATATATCTTTAATACCTAGTTAAAGGTTTAAGATTTACATCTCATGCTATATTAAAGTTTTTCATCTTCTAAAATTGTTTTTGTGATTTTCAAACTAGCAATGACCAGGACGGACAAAGAGACGAGAGGTTGACATGTTTAGTTGCTGTTGGGCTAATTAATGAGAGTTCATGTTTGAAAGGGCTCTAATTAAACCGTGTGGTCGCCGGAGGACCTGTGACAACATGTGGGCAGTTGGTTTGACAGATTTAGAACTCCGAGAGGTTCTCCCATGAAGAGTAGCAGGGTACACCTCTAGTTAAAAGAAAAATAACTTTTAACAGTTGCAATAGAACTTATTCAGATTCAAGAAGAACAAATTAAATCTAAAGCCTCGAGTGGTGTTACAGTGGGGCAAAAATGTGTTTAGTCAGACACAAATTCTCCTACCTAAAAAGATAAGAGAGGCATGTCATTTTCATCATAGATATACTTCAAGTATGATAAACTGGGCGGCAGTTTAGCTCAGGCACTAGAGCAGGTCGTCCAACAACCAAAGGGTTGGCGGTGTAGGTACCATGACAATCACACATCCGATGACGTGTAAGATAGTGATTGGTCTGGACAAATTATGATACTTCCACAGAAGAAAATACTATAAAGTCTGTAAACAAACACAGCTACAACATAAAGCGAGATTGTCTTCTAAACGTGCCTTTATTATTGTTATGTTTATTATTGAATCCATGTTCGCTTATAGTTTTTTTACTCCGTACATTTAGCCGTGCTAACAACATTTTCAGCCACTGCTGAACTTAAACTGGAATAACAAGCGGATTGTGGCAACATGTCTTTATAAAAATTACAAAGAATATTGTCAGACACAATTTATGAGGGAAAATAACTTTAGGTTACAAAAGGGAACGTGAAATGAACCTTTGTAGAGCCCGAGCAGATGACGACGCTACGTAGTTTGTCCAAGTGGGGTTACCGTAGTGTGAGGTCACCTTCAGTCGAAAGGAACCTGGTATGGAAGTTCCAGGCCGAATGTTTATGGTACCTACAGCGGATCGATCCCCGCTCCCCCCAGGGGATGGGCCAAAATGTATAGAATAATTTCCCCATTGTGGGATAAATAAAGTGTCCATTATTATTATTATTATTATTATTAAATAATAAGTTCAGAACATCACACTCTCTGATTTTTTAAAAGAATTTAGCTGTAAATTATGGTGGAAAATAAGTTCCAGACCTGTAACTTCTTCTGTAAGAGGATCCTCTGTCCTCCACTCGTTACCTGTATTAATGGCACCTGTTTCAACCGGTTATCTATATAACAGACACCTGTCCACAACTTCAAACAGTCACACTCCAAACTCCACTATTGCCAAGACCAAAGAGCTGTCTAAGAGCACCAAAAACAAATTGTTGACCTGCATCAGGCTAGGAAGACTGAATCTGCAATAGGTAAGCAGCTTGATGTGAAGAAATCACAATTATTATGGAATGGAAGAAATACAAGACCATTGATGATCGGCCTCCAATCTCACCCCGTGGGGTCTAAATGATCACAAGAACGGTGACCAAAAAAATCCCAGAACCACAGGGGGGGGACCATGAATGACCTGCAGAGAGCTGGGACCAAAGTAACAAAGGCTACCATCAGTAACACACTACACCGGCAGGGGCTTAATCCTCCGGTCCAGACATGTCCCCCTGCTAAAGCCAGTACATGTGCTGGCCCGTCTAAAGTTTGCAAGAGAGCATTTGGATGATCAAGAAGAGGATTGGGACCAAAATAGAACTTTTTAGTCAGAACTGTATACTCATTGTATTTGGAGGAGAAAGAATGCTTAGTTGCATCCAAAGAACACCATACCTACTGTAAAGCTTGGGGCTGTTTTTCAGCAAAGTGACTAGGATGACTGATCCGGGTAAAGGAAAGAATGAATGGGGACATGTATTGAGAGATTTTAAGAGGAAACCTCCTTCCATCAGCAAGGGCATTGAAGATGAAAGGTTACTACCAATGGTTACTCTTTGGTGAACAACATTGTTAGGTCAAACTTGAGGAAGCTGATGCTTCAAGTGATTTTATTTTAAAAGTAAATAAAAACATAAAAAGAAAAAAAAAGAAAAGAGAAAATCAAATAAAAAATCTAAAGTAAAAATGCATTAAAGTAATTAAGTAAAGACTTCTGTTAAATTTGAGGGAAAATTAATTGTAGGTAGTTAAAAAATTAAAGAGAGGGAAAGTTTAAGTCTGTAATGGGCGTAGTGTTAAGGACCCAGCTGTGCGCACCGGAGCCGTTTTGGATAAAGTGCATGCATAGCGCCAGATCAGGCAGGGCTCGAGAGCGATCAGAAAACTCGCGATCCATCTCAAAAAAGTAGTCCAAAAAACCTGGTTAAGGGCATCAAAACCACGGAGGCAGTCGGTAAGATTCGGTCGTAGTGCGGGGCATAGTTGGTGTGATCCGCTGTGCGTTGAGCGCCGGCTGCGCGTTTCCACGTCAGCTGCCACGTCATTAAATGTTTGTTTAGTCCATTGAATTTCATTTATACAAGCACTGTTTTTTATGAAATGTATGTATTGCAGTATTTCAATGAATTCCCGTAATTATGAAGTTAACTTTTTAACAAATTACGTATGCAAATTGAATTAATTATAAGAGTCATGAATTTAACTGTTGATTCATGTTAAATATTTATTGTTGTATTTATTGTCGTAATTTGATAAAATATTATGTCTCGTTTAGGTTTTTCACCATACATTCATGCACGTACAACCAGTACCTCGCCATTTCTGTTGAAACCTCTCAGGAGATTAAATAAAACAGAACAAAAGGAAAAGTGTGTCTGGATGATGTGTGAAGTCCTGCACATAAAACTCCGTGGATGCCTTCCCCTTTCAAGTGGGGCATAATAACTTGACAAACATGGTCCTTGCAGTCCAGGACTGCTGCAGGCCATAGTTCATCTTTAGGGTTATATAAAGAGGAGGAGTGGGCTGCATTTATGCAATACTTTCTTATTTTTAAATAAAAAAGTTCATTTAAATATATAAAAATGCTTGTTTGTATCATTCAATTCACATTCATCATAAACTCAGAAAGACCCATTTTAAGTTCAGCTTTGTGCAAACAGAAGAAAATAAACTTTGCAATCTCCTAAACTTTGCGAGTAGTAGGACACATTTATCAGGAATGTATTTTTTGGGGGGGAAATGTTTTTAGCAATGTCACACAAAAGTACTTCATAATCCATATTCATGTGTGCAGGACTTGTCAGATACCACTGTGTAACCATAGCACCCATCCATTTTTATATTACTTATTTCTCAAACAACGAAACAATGTTTTTTTTCTAGATAAAGAGGAAGACCTCCAAGATCATTACATGGTTTTATTTCCTCTCTCCAGCAGCAAATTGGAATGAAAATGTTGTCCCAAGGTGATAAATGAGAGAAGCGTCGTCGCACAGCCTTTGCTTGCTGATGTCCCCGTTTCATATCTCATTTCAAACACCAGAGCAGGCGACTGTACGAGGTACGAAAGACAACATTCAATTTAACTTGAAATCCCACAAAAGTCCCATGCTGTCACAGTGGAGAAAACTCTGGGATGATATCCTGCGGCTGCTGGAGATAAAGGCTTACCGCCACACAGCCGTAACGCAAACACCTGAATGGAACTTTAGGCACTGCAAGACCATGAGGGGCTTTTTCTTATCTTTGTTGAGTAAAAGAGACCCCCCCCCCCACTCTGTTAAGAGGTTTAAAGCACTCTTGCCTCACCTTTGTTAGCATTCTTCATATGCGTATTTATTGACATTTAAACTCTTGCATTAAAAACTAATTCACTAAAATCAAAGTAGAATCTCAATAAATCCCACAAAAGGGCAAAAAGAAGACATAATTTAGAAACATCGGACACACAAACTTAATAAATGTAATATTTTTCTCAGTCTTCCCAAGTTTAAATCTCCAACTTTTATTTGCTGAATAAAACAATTCAATGTCAATGCAACTGCAGAAAAGTAGATTCTGCACACATTTCAGAAGCTACAGAGGAAGAGGCCATCAGACTTTCATGCCTGCAGGTCTGAGATGAAAAAATGTTCTCCACATGAAAATTTTCAGATAGCGTTTTTGATGAGAAATGACATTCCCTGCGGTAATATTCCCCAAAAAATGTTTGGGAGCACAGGTGGCTGAAATCATAGTTTAAACCTGATCACATTATTGAGTCATGAAGTTATAAAGCGCCTTTCAACTTTTTTTTTCCTCCGTCATCCAGAAAATCTATATTTCCAGGGTATAGTCAGCCGTGTTTTACTTCATAAGCTCTAGTTGAACCTGCCCTCCTACTGCACCAATATGCTAATCATTTTAGCAACAATGCAGCGATAGTAAGGACAACACAGGCTGCAGTTTGTGAGTTGACCAAGAAGAATCAATAGCTGTTCTTTCAAGACTATGATGATCCTGTAGTGATTGTATTGAATATATTGAAATATGGATTACTGTACATTATCAATTTTGGTATCATCAACTCTATTAAGGTATCAATTACTAATAGTGACGTGACGCTTGCGAACGACTCAAATCTTTTGAACGGCCCAAAACTTGGGAATTAATGGGAACCGATCTTTATTTCGTTCTTTTTTCTCCCTCCCCTGAGTTTTATGCGTTCACATAAATGATCAAACAAGGTCATCCTTTCAACTTCAGATGCAAATATCACATGAGTGCTGAACACCCGATTCAATCGAGTACCTCCATGAAAAAAAGACAAGAGAGTCCCAGAGTTGCAGCACGTGCAGCGAGCGGTGCAGGAAGCCGAGAGCAGTTGTAGTCATGAGTCTAAGATGATCTGTTTGCTAAAAATATTCTTTTGTTAAAATGTTTCACCAGCAGTTTTTGCATGGAGCTTCAAACTAGCTTGATTTGCTTCTTATTGTGTATTATAATGGGTTTGATAATGGGTTCGTTGGTTGCATCTAGTTTATTTCTTTAGTAAGGAGATAGGTAGGTAGGTGGATGGATGGATGGATGGATGGATGGATGGATGGATGGATGGATGGATGGATGGATGGATGGATGGATGGATGGATGGATGGATGGATGGATGGATAGACAACTTTATTTATCCATTTGGGAGGTTCCCGCATGGAAATTGACAAATCTGATCTTAAAATAGTAAAATAAACTTGTTTTTAACCACTCCTGACATGACACTAAATAAATAGGTTTTTTTGTGTTTTATCAATCCTCCAAATTGATGATTACATGTATTGTCCTACCTGTTGGTGTTTATTATTAGATTAGGTTTAAAGCACATGTTCCTATCTTCTGCTGCACAGCAGTACCTATGATTTTCTGCTCAGAAGCAAAGTTCCTAAAAAGTAAATGTATTGCTTTAGGAGGGTCTTTTTTTTTACCCATTTTTATTTTGAAAGGAACTTGAAAGTGCTGCTGTCAGATTACAATAAATCAAAATTTTTATATAGACTATTGAAAAGTACAACATTGTTATAGTTTTAATATTGTAAAAAAAAAAACAAAGAAAAGAAAAGCTACACGTTATAGATAAGGTGCCCAATGGCCGCAAAACAGTGTTGGCGTTCACACGTCGCTACTCTGGTTTCTAAGACAGTTTTCAGGTTCTACGTACAGCCACTGAAGGTCCATTGAAAGGTAAACCTGGGAAAACTTTGACCAGTCACAGACACAGGCTTAGACAAATGGTTGGCATCCCTTTTCATTCAGGGAAGTTCCAACCGTTTGAAATGTAATCATAAAAGGAGAAATTAATAATTGCGGTTTGTGCCCGGCCGGAACTATATGACACCAAGGGTATGTCCGAATTCCCACCCTAACCTTTAGTGCACTATATAGTGCACTATTTAGTGCATTTGCCATTTCGCACTGCTACCCGAATCTACAATTCCAAAATTGAGTGCCCTGGAAATTTCCCAGAAGTCTCTGCGAAAAACCAGTGTGCATTGATGCTCACTATGTCACCGAATTCAGACCACAATTTATTGCATCAGAACATTTTTTTCCAAAAAAAATGTATTTAAATGTATTTTTTTGATAAACCATCAACGTTTTTATCTTCAGAAGACAGTGGACTCATAAATAATTGTCGCAAAACGTTCACCGATGACGTCATATCCGCCGTTTAAAAAACAAAAGAGAAAGTAGTGAGCATGGTGTCAGAATTGCTTTTAAAATTCACGGCACTACATAGTGCCACACTATATAGTTTTTTAGAAGTTAGGGATTTGGTTGGGAATTCAGACACAGCCCAAGTTTTTCGTTTAAGGGAATAGAGCTGTGAAAAAGCCTGGAGAATGATTTGTGAATGATAGAAACTTTGCACCATTCTTCTTTCAACTGTAGGTGGTAGACGTGCTAGTATTGGGTTGCGACGGTCCAGTGTGAACACCTTGTGCTATACGTTCAAGAATGCACGTCAAATGCCCCATGCGAACGTTGCATAAGGCTTACAGCAGGATAAAGAGTGCTGCCAAGTTGTAAACCCGAACTTACATTTCAATGTAAATTTAAAGCGGTACATAATTATAAAAAACCTGGGCGGCAGGTTGTCCAACAACCGAAAGGTTGGCGGATCGATCTCGACTCTCCCCAACCAGCCGTCGCGTCCCGAGCATGGCCAGTCTGCAGATCACTGCTCCCCCCAGGGGATGGGTCAAAATACGGAGAAGAATTTCCCCGCTGTGGGATAGATAAAGTATCTATTATTATTGTTATTTTCCTGGTGAATTTCCACCAGAGGTCAATTGCACAACAAAGTCTACATGTAGAGCACAGCCTTCAAAAGTTTGAATCCGTCCCCCCATAAAACCTATTTGACTACTAATTTAGTTTCTGGCACAAATTTGAATTCTTTTCCACGAGAGTCCGTAGAAAAAGGGAAACCTTTTGAAACCCACCTCCAACAGCCATTCTACAAAATGGAACACTTGCTTCAGATTTTGGGATGGAATGTGGCATATTTGTCCTGGTGCCCAAATGATTTTAAGGTGGAGTCAGTTCTTTTTAATGTTGAGGAATAGCAACAAAGTGGTAGAACAATTGTTTTTAGAAGAAACCCTTAACAGGAAACTGGTTGAAACATTCGCCTCCATCCATCCAGCTTTATCACAACATATTTGTTGACAGTCTTTTAAATCCAGTGGAAGCTCAGTTTACGTAAACTGTTCCATAAGCTCATTTTCCCTCTCATATGTTAGAAGGCAGATTTCTAATCAAACAAAGTGGTTTAAACTCCTCATGACGTATTTTAAAGATGGTCTCAGGCCTGGAATACAGATGTATAAATGAAATGATGTAACAGAAACGGCGGTTTATATTTCGTTAATGTGGGCATAGAGTTTGTGGATCCATTTTATTTTAAATGCTCATACAGTGTGTAATACTTTTCCCTTTTGCAATGTCTGCTTAAGAGTGCTCATTATCGTTTATCATCTAAACAGCCTCGGTGCACTCGCTGTTTTGTGTTATTGTTCTCCTGCATGCTCCGTGATCTCTGCCACCAAGGCTTTTACGCCGGGGGGGGGGGGGGGGGGGGGAGATGCGCTCACTCTTGTGTTTATTCCATGTTTTCATTTTTCAGTTTATCCTACTCATTTGTGAAAATGTACGAGTGCAGCATATTTTTGTTCATTAAGTTCTGCTTTTAAAACGGAAACTGTTGCCTCGCATAGAATGAGTCATTCTAGAGACCCCTCTAGATGTTAATATGTTAAAAGAGCTTTTCAAAAAAGGATAAAGATGATTATTTGTGTACATCTTTGAGCTAAATGTTTATTTTTTTCTGTTTTTATTCCAAAGCCAGTCACTTGGACTTTAATCAAATTTGACAAGCCCTTAAGTGAAAATTACTGCTTTCAAACGGAGGGGATAAAAACTCACATATTCTCATTACTAGCGGTGATTCAACCTGTGTATGGGTCAACCATGACCTCAATAATTGTCCCACTAATAAATATATAAATATTTTGAGGAAAAATCTAATTGTATTTTTACATGTTTTGGCATGTTTTACATGTTTTGGCATGTTTTACAGGTTTTGGCATGTTTTCAACACTCAAGGACATCCTGATTGCGGGTTCTTGAACACGCTTTTAGCATGTGGAGTTCACTGCTGCTACCCGATTCTAGCACATGTCCACCATGTACATTTGGAAGAGGCTTGGTGTGAAATATCGAAGTCGCACAAAAATAGCAACTCTTGCTCCAGGCTTTTTCTTTCACACCTCTATTCTGATACAATTCTCATATAATTCCAGCCGGGAACAAATCGCAATTAATAATTTCTCCTCCGTGATCAATTTTCAAATGGTCAGCTCTTCAGTGTATTGAAAAGAATGCCAGCTACCAACTCTGAGCCTCTGATTGGTTTTAACCCTCAATGCATTTTGAATGTAGAGCCCTGAAACGCGTGTATATGTGCGTTTTGCATAGACTTTTCATTGGAAGTGGTCGCTTTAATGCACGTTGCAGAGGCCGGTGTAAACCTTAAGTCCCACTTATGGGAGAAATTTATTTGGCGTAGAAATAGGACCAAAAGTTGACATTTTATCTAAAAAGGCAAAAAGAACAGATTTATGGTTGCTTCACTACCTCAACACTTTTATACTTATTTCTGAAACAATGTAGTGTAATAGCCTAACATATGAACAATTATTAAGATAACCAAAGCATAAGAGACGTGCTAACAAGTCGACTAAACTCTTTAAATCCCATATAAGTTGAATTCTTCACCGTCTGTGTTGGAACAATTCCACTAAGTCCGGCAACTAAGAGATGCATCTTCTGATGTACTGTCAAGATATTAATGCACACACCTACATTGCCAATTAACTGTTGTTGCTATTTTTTTTTTTTTAAACTCATGTATAAGTCGCACCTGGGTATAAGTCACATCCACATTATGTGACTTATACCCAGATTATACCCAAAATGCATTTGGGTTTCATTTCTGTCACCCAAATAGTGACAGAAATGACATGCAGTCAGAAGGTTTGTCATTACTTCCAAGTGACTGCTTGTACTGATTTATCAACTACATGCTGGCATTTTCTTTTAAAAAGAGCTTGATGACAAAAAAAAGCGATAGATAGTCACACCAAAGTGTTAAAAACATTTCATAGCACAATTTATGCATAAATTAACACCACATTCATATTTCATGTTATTCTAATCCACCCCATTCCTGAAATCACAGATGTAACATGATTTAAGAATTAATTTTAGGGCTAAAAATAACAACACCGAAGGGAAAAAACGTCCCAAAAGATGTGAAGTGTTTTGTCAAAATGCTAAAGTGAAAAGCTCTCAGGATTCGCTGCAAATGGATGAGAAAGAGAGCAGGGAAATTGTGTCAGCATTAACTAAACATGGGCAGAGATATTTGATCATCAATGTTTTACTTCAGATTGACTGCAGAAAGTGATCTCTTTGTGGATGTTTGTAAAGTTTTGTATTGTGAATAAAGTAGTTTTTATAAGTTTTCTAATTGAGTTCTTTAAGGAATGACTTTACTATAACAAGTGAGCAAAACAGCATAAGCTTTCATGGACATGTACATTTGAAAAGGCTATTTACACTATGCAAAGAAACTTATATAACTCATGAAACCATATCTAGTTTCATTTGTGTCAACATAATTACACTGGGAGGCAAATTAGCACATAAAGGTACCTCGGGCATTCCATTCATGGGATGGTGGAAGCAATGGAATAACTCTATAAAGCATTCAGGGGAAAGTCTTCTGCTTTAACGTAATATCCCTTCAGGAATGTCTAACTGCAAAGATTTAACTGCTGTTAACAGGTGACACATTTGACTTCCAGATTTAAAATAAAAGTAACTGGAGGATAGTATGTTTTACAAAGAAACCTGCTTGTGATGCACGGAAGCCAGTTCTCCTTCACTGCAACGTCTGGTTTAGAAATTTGTTTTCGCTTTTATGGCAAAATTTCACGGTTTTTGATCTTGCAGAATGAGGATGTTGACAGATTTCAATTAGCACAAACACAGGTTCAAGATCACAGAAACTCTATAAAACAAACTTGCTGTAACATCAAGGTGTTACCCTTCAGTTTTCCACACACTTTACATTATTTCCCTGTTTCCGTAATGAGCGGTGTCCTTTTCACACTTTGCGTTAAATTTTTTTCTCTGCTTTCTTTATGCATGATTTCATTTTCCCTGTTCTGTTTATCTTGTGTATGACATTTTCAGCATCATTTTAATTTATGATAAGTACCACAGCAGCACATTTCAGTTAAATAACTTGTGTTTTAAAGGGATAAAGTGCTGTCTGGTATAGATGTGTGTCAGTACTGACAGCTCAATGCAAAATCGTAGATCTGCTGTGGTGTTTAATTCAAATGATGGATGTTGCTTTATGTCTTTGTGAGTTTTTCTTTTGGATCGAAGCGAGTCCTATGAAATTCATTACTTCCTGACAGGCCTTAAAGTAAAAATTTACATCTGCCTCTGCACAGATGAAAGAAATCCTAAGCTTTTTGCCAATCGCAGTGATTCTAAATTAACCTGGGGTTGCTGAATAATTCTAAAACCAAGAGCAAGCTCACCTCAGATCCTCCGTCTCCCTCAGCCCAACTGTTTTTGTTTTAATTTTACTTGATGATTAATTTATGATTTTTTTTTCATATGAAGATTCAAGGGGTTGAAGCGAGGACACAAGTACTGAATGTGAAAAATGTGAAAAAGACAAGACTTTTTAGTTTCTTAAATACTTGTAATTATTTGAATTTTTTCAAGTAAAATTAACTTAGAGGTAGAACTTGGGTTGAGGTAGCTTTAAAAAAGTGTCTCCATATTTTTTTCTTAATCCCGTAAGGCCCTACATCAAATTATTGACAGAAAATTAAACCTTTTTTTTTGGAATTGGGATGTCTTTTAAACCCTTTGATGAAATCCACTAAAATATTTTAAAATTATATTTTTTATGAGATATTGATAGTATCGATTATGACACTTTGAGTGATTTAGTACGTTTTTGCTTACAACAATGTTGTTTTAAAAATATTGACGTGTGATCAGAAAAATAGTGCCTTTTTACTCATAATCTCGAAATGGATCCACACGTTTTTGACATGGTAAAACTGTATTATAACATATGAAATATCATCAAAAATTGGATTCTAAAGTAATAAGTCATTAAAAAAAAGAATAACAAAAGATGAGTTATTCTCACCATAAAGTTTTGAAAAATAGCATAACGTTTCGCACCAAAAGTGTTTTTGAGAGGAATGAAGGAATTCCAAGGTCTGCGAGAGTCTCTGGAGTTCAGCCAACAGCAGGTGCAGGAGCTCGCAGCGGAGAACCAGGCCCTCAGAGAGACCGTGAAGATCTTGGGCCACGACACCGCCCGTCTCTCTGAGGAAAACCGATCCATCAAGGAAACCCTCCTGGATCTTCAGGCGAGGAGCATGAGGGACAATCTAGTGTTCGCAGGGATTCCAGAAGAGGCAGGGGAAGTCCCGGAGAACATTGTTAAGTCCTTTATAGAGGTCCACCTGAAACTCCCCAAGGAAGAAGTCCAGAAGATCTCCTTCCACAGGGTTCACCGGCTCGGAGGAAAAAGGCCGGACAATCAGCGTCCCCGTCCTATTGTTGCTAAATTTGAACATTATAAACAAAAGATGCAGGTAAAAAGCAGAGGGCGCGAGCTGAAAGACACACATTACAGCGTGAATGATCAGTTTCCAGGCGAGATCCTCCGCCGTCGGAAAATCCTCTTCCCGCTGAGGAGGAAGCACCTGTCTGCTGGAGCCCGCGCGGTGGTTGCTGTTGATAAACTTTTTGTGAATGGCAAGCTGTTCCGGGACCCAGAGGTAACACCCTGGCTGTGCTGAAGGCTTTCAGAGGCGCACTGACATCTGCGCTGCCCAGAAGAAACCCGCAAACTTATTTAACTGAATAGGAAATAATCGGATCATCAATAATCCACACCTCTCAGGAAAAGTGTTTTTTCTTTCTCTCACATTCATGTTTCTGTTGTTGTTTCGTTGTTTTTGTTTTTTGTTCTTTCTCTTTCCCTCTCTCTTTTCTCTTGTCCCCCCCCCTTCCCATGTCCTCATATGTGAATCAGGTAAAGTCAACGCAACCATGGTGAGTATTTATTTATGCACGGAACGGGCGCGCGCGCATACTAGCGCGCATAAGAGCATGCACACGCGATCCCGCACACACACGTTGATAAACTGCAAAAACCTCACTTAGGCTCACACAGGACGCACATAACATGCAGCTCATAGCCAAGATACGTTCACCCACAACGCATAGCGCTTGTCAGTGTAGCAGGTACGCACAGCGGGCACGCGCACACGGACGGGCACACGCACTATTTAGCCTTGCACTCTCCCGGTTAGAACAGCTATGAGCAGTCTTAACATCGTTAGCTGGAATGTGCGTGGACTTGGTTCTGGGCCAAAGAGATTGAAAGTGTTAAATCACCTGAATGATCTTAAAGCAGATATAGCTCTGCTGCAGGAGACCCATTTATCATTATCAGCTGGTCATCTCCTGTGCTGTTCCCAGTATCCAGCTATGTATTCTGCCAGTTTCAACTCCAAACAAAGAGGGGTTGCAGTTTTGATTAATAAAAATGTTACATTTACTCATAAGGATACAGTTACTGACCCAGAAGGCAGATTTGTAATCATTAATATATCCATTCAGAATAAAGACTTTTGCATCGCCAGCATCTATGGCCCGAATGTTGACGACTCTTCCTTCTTTCACAGATTCTTCACCTCACTCTCAGTTCACTCTGACTCCACAATCATTATAGGAGGAGACGTCAACCTTGTTTTGGACCCTGAACTTGACAGACTCAGCACGGCAGCAAACCAGCGTACATGGCAGTCTGCAAGTATTCTAAAGCAGTACATGAATGATCTGGGTCTCTGCGACGCTTGGCGCTCATGTCATCCAAGCACTAAGGGGTTCACCTTTTTTTCTCCAGTTCACCATTCACAATCTCGTTTAGATTATTTATTAGTCAGTAACTCCCTTTTGAAAGAAATTAAAAGTTCCAACATTCATCCAATTATTATCAGTGACCATGCACCAGTTTCTGTTACTATTTCAAGGGAAGTACCCAGACCCTCGGGTTCAACCTGGAGGTTTAATACGTCTCTGTTAAAAGACCAGGAATTTATTGAATTCTTTAAAAAAGAGTGGGCAACCTTCTTAGAATTCAACGATACTTCTGAAATATCACCAAGTATTCTTTGGGAAGCAGCAAAAGCAGTCATGAGAGGGAAAATCATCTCTTATTCAACGCATAAAAAACGCAAGGAGAAAGCAGATTTATTAGAATTAGGAAATAAAATAAAAACTCTGGAGACTGCTTATGCTGCTTCTGCACAGGAACACATACTGGGCGACCTGAAAAATTTAAAACTGCAGTTAAATGACATCATCAATAAACAAACACAATTCCAGATACAAAGGCTTCGACTGGAAAGATATGAAAACTCAAATAAATCTGGCAAATTTCTAGCTAATCAGCTTAAAATTAATAAAGAAAAATCAACAATCACTTCGATTATGGACCAAACAGGGAATGTCACCCATGACCCGGTAAAAATTAATAATGCGTTTAAAGACTTTTATCAAAACTTATACACTCCACAGATCAATCCATCAGAACAAAGCATCAACTCATTTCTCAACAATATAAACCTGCCCAAGTTAAACGAAGATCAAATCACAAATTTAGACTCTCCGCTCTCGTTGTCTGAGCTTCATGAAGCTCTGTTACTTATGCCTAATGGTAAAGCACCAGGGCCTGACGGCTTTCCTGCAGAGTTTTATAAGGAATTCTGGGAACAACTGGCACCAACGTTTTATAAAACGGTAAAATTTATCAATGAAAGCCAATCTCTACCACCTAACATGAACTCTGCCAACATTATCCTTCTTCTAAAACCAGACAAAGACCCCACGAGTCCTTCAAGCTATCGCCCCATTTCTTTAATTAATGCAGATGTAAAAATTATCTGCAAAGCACTAGCACAGAGAATAGAAAAAGTCACTCCTCACATAATTGACTTTGATCAAACTGGATTCATCAAAGGCAGACACTCGGATGACAATGTCCGCAGACTCGTTAACATAATAGACTTTGCCACCATCAAAAACCAGGAAATGACTATACTATCACTGGATGCTGAAAAAGCCTTTGATAGAGTAAATTGGAAGTTCCTCATTGCTGCCCTCCATAAGTTTGGGTTTGGAGAATCATTCATCAATTGGATCAAAATATTATATCACAACCCCAATGCATCAGTTAGAACTAATAAACAGACTTCCAACAGGTTTTTTCTTGGAAGAGGAACTAGACAGGGTTGCCCACTCTCCCCCTCGCTTTTTGCAATATTTATCGAGCCTCTAGCTGCAGCAATAAGACAGAATGAGAGTATTAAAGGAATTAAAACCAAACACAGCCATCATAAAATTAGTCTCTATGCAGATGACATATTACTGTTTTTAAGTAATATACATTCTGTAAATGAAACGGCAACAATCATTAATGAATTCTCTTCTATATCAGACTATTCCATTAATTGGAATAAATCTGTTTTATTACCACTGAACAGTAATGCGGAGCAAGGACTCACAATACCAGTTAAATCAGGCAATATAAAATATCTAGGTATTTATTTTTCCCCCAAAATATCAGAACTGGTGCTGCTAAACTACACCCCATTACTGAAAAACATACAGGACGACCTAACACGCTGGACCAACCTGCCTTTGTCCCTTATGGGCAAGGTAGCCACGGTTAAAATGAAAATCTTACCCAAAGTTAATTATCTCTTCTCAATGATTCCCACACAACCGCCATTAAAATGGTTCAAAACATTAGACTCATCCATATCAAGCTTTCTATGGAACAATAAACCTGCAAGAATTAGTCTAAAAACTTTAAAATCTGCAAAAAGCTGTGGAGGATTAGAATTACCTAACTTCCACAATTACTTTCTTGCAAATAGATTACAATACATCTTAAAATGGTTAAAAAATAATCCAGAAACCAACTCATGGTTAGACTTGGAACAGGCGTTATGTGGAAAGATCAACCTGTCAGATCTTCCATTTATTAGTCAAATAGTTAAAAAACAGGATTGTTTCAAAAGTATTAATATAAATGCCACTTTAACAGCCTGGTGGGAATTTCTCAAAATATCAAAATCATCAATTCAACCGTGCAAAATGACACCCATCTGGAACAACCCAGACATCCTCATAAACAAAAAAATTATCCACTTCCCAGCTTGGCAAGCAGGGGGCATAAAACAACTAGAGCACATAATTATTGATAGAAGATTCATAACTCCCCAGGAACTTCAAGACAAACATGGAATATATAACTTCTTGGAATATCAGCAACTTAAATCAATTATTACTAAAAAGTTTAAATACAGAGACAACGATTTAAAGCTACCAGATGTAGTTACCACTCTGATCAATTTCTCAATGAATAAAACTCTCTCCAAAATATACAAACTTTTATGTAATTTAGATAACAATATTTCACTTCCGACAACAAAATGGGATGCGGATTTGAGCATCAGCACAGATGAAAGTTTTTGGTCAGAACTTTGTCTAAACACCTTTAAAATGACAAAAAATCCAAATCTGCAGCTAATCCATTTCAAAACTCTTCACAGAATTTACTACACTGGACAGAGGATGTTCAAGATGGGTCTCAGTAACTCAGACATTTGTCAGCACTGTGACAGTAATCTACCCGACAATTACATGCATGCACTATGGTTCTGCACGCCTGTCCAGGCTCTCTGGCAGCAGGTATGTGCCGATCTATCAGTCTGGCTTAAGGTTTCAATCACAGCTTCACCGTCACTTTGTGTGCTTGGTGACATGAGTGCCATCGATGTAGAAGGAGGATTAGGCTCTATCATTTTCATAACTCTTTGCATTGCTAAAAAAACTATTTTAATAAATTGGAAAAGCAAAAAAAATATAAATATAAGTCAACACAGAAATCTGCTGCTTGATCATATCAGCTTGGAAAAAATGTCAGCCCAAAGTTCAAGTAACTTTGAAAGAATTCGGTCTCTCTGGTCTCCCATAGCTAACTCCGTGACTTAGGGGGTGGGGGGGGCATGGTCGTCGCTGCTCCTTGCCCTTCTGCCGTGGGCCGGGGTGGGGGTCGGGGCCTCCGGTGCCTGGCCGGGGGTGGTGGGGGCTCCGTTGGTCGGGGGGTCGGGTCCGGCGCCTGGGTGGGGCGGCCTGGGGCGCTGCGTGGTCCTCTGGGCTTGGGTGTGGGGGTGCGTGGTGGGGGGGGTGGGGTGGTGGTCTGGCTTGGCTTGGGGGGGTGGTCCCTTTGCCTGTGCTGGGGGGGGTTGGCGGGGGGCGCTGCTCGGGGGGGGGGGGCCCAGCGGCGCTGGATGGGCTTCCCGTCTACACCTGGGGCTGGGATCGGCCCTTCCCTGGCTCTGGGGCGGGACGGGACAACCCTCTTGGGGCCCCCGGTCGCTCTGGGTGTCATCCGCTTCGGCTGCAGGGTCTGGGGGTGGGGTGGGGTGGGGGTCTTGTCGGCCCTGTCCTGTGGGGGGGCATTCTGGGGGAGGGGGGGGGCCACTATTGGTACGGGGCAGGGGGGGTTGACGGGTCGGGGTCTCCGCTGAGGCCATCGGCGGTTTCCCCGGCCGGTTGGCTGCCTCGGTCCCGTCGAGGCCTGACCAGAGCTCTTCTAGGGCCGGCGTTTGGGGGTGGGGGCCTGGGCTTGCTCCGGGGGGGGCCGGCGCTTTCTGGCTCCCCTCTCTCTGTGTGGGGGTGGTGGTGCTGGGCCTGGGGTGTCTGCGCCTCCGGGGGTGGGGCCCCGGGGCTGGGTGGGCCTGGCCCCCTTGCTGGGGGGGGGGGCGGGGGACGGCTGTTTGACCACCGGGGGACAGTCTATCATCTGTCCCCAACTTACCCCCTTCCTCATATAACCTCATAATAGGGTGAGGGGGTGGGGGGCTTAGCCTGCGATGAGCCTTGGGGGGGGGGGTTCACTAGGCAGTGACCCCCCTCCTGTGGTTGCCGTATGGAGTGGGCCCCCCCTCTTTCGGTTTTATTTGCACCTTAGACATGTAGGGCCCTTGGTAGGGGGGGTGCTTGGACATCACTGCCAGCAAGCAGCGGATGTCCTCCTAGCACCCTACCCGCCAATTTTAACCGCACCTTAGACATTTAGGGCCCCTTGGTGGGGAGGGTGAGGGGACGTCACTGTGAGTAATCAGGAGACGTCCCCTTAGTGCCCTACCCGCCAATTTTAACCGCACCCCCCTTAGTACACACACCCCTCCCCCCTCAATATATACATCCCAACATAAACACACACACATGCACACACACACTCTCTCAAACACACATACACGCACACACATTTTGCAAGGAAGGTGGGACCTAGGACCATCTGTCCCCTGCCTCTTCCCTGGTGGGGGGTACGGGCCCCTTTGCAACGGCGGCTGTGTCCCCGGGGTGCTGGCTTCCTGGGCCCGGCGGTGCTCTCTCCGCGCGGTGGGGGGGTTCACATTACATCTGAGCCGGGGGTGTTCGTGTCCCTGGGGGGTGGGTTCTGGTCCTTGCTCCTGAGTGCTGGGCCCCGCCAAATTTCCAACTGTGGCCGAGCCTGGTCGGGCCATATTTACAACACCCCTTGTGGGCCCTCTTTTTTCCCCGGGGTTCCCCCCTCCTGGGCGGGGGCGGCGGGCCCCTGCCTCGCTCCTCCCTGGACCAACCGTTGGCCGGGCGGATGGCTGCCTGGAGTGCGGAGTGGGTCTCCCTTGGGGGGTCCTGGCCCGTACCTGGGGTTGGGGCGGGGGGATGCCCGGAACTCCTGGGTGGTGGTGGGGTGCTCGTCTGGGGCTGTGGGCGTCCTTCTCCGGTGGGGCCCTGCGTTGGGTTCTCCCGGCGCGGCGGGGGGGCTGCTCTCCTGGTTGGGCTGGGGCGGCGCCCTCTTTCCCTCCGTGCCTCCCTGCTCTCTGGCTCTGGGGGCCTTGCGGCGGCCCTGCTGGCCCTGGCCTGGGTGGCGGGCTTGGTCGCCCGGGCGGCGGTTGTTCCCTGCCGGTTCCCGTGTGGTGTTGGGGGGAGTCCGGCTGCCGCTGCTGGTGCGGTGGGGGTCTTGGGGTGGGGATGGCTGGGCACTCTCCCTCCTTCTTTTCACGTTCCACCATCCATTTTAGAAGAACATAAACACTCACCTGAGCACAGGTGTCAGCTCAACAGACTGAATGACTGAAATATTTCACACTAGTTGGTTTTAAGGCATAAGTATGCGTGTGAACACTATCTGTTTTGTGTACATGTCGACAGGTGGACATTTTTGCAACTAACAAGTGTGTTTATAACATTTGAGTGTGTGTGTGGACAGGCTCCGCCCTTTTTTTTTGTTTTTTTTTTACATTTGAACCTTACCATAATGATTAACAACCAGTAAACTTGTTGCTTTATGCTGCTTCATGGTCTTATCCCCCTTCCCCTCCTATTATCACCCCCTACCCCCCCTCTCTCTAACGTCCCTCTTTCTTCTTCCCCTCTTTCCTTTTCCGTCCGGTCCAACACCAAAGATTTTCAGACATGTTTGAAATTAATAAAGTTTGGCCTCAATTACAAAAGGGGTTTATTCAGACATACCTTTGGTTTGTCTGAAGATTAATAACCCCTCTTGTTAAAGTAAAATATGTCCAACCCAAGAGGCCCTCAGCTCTCATCTGTCTGCCTAGCTGTTGGACAGGACAAAAAAAAAAAAAAGTGTTTTTGAGATTTAACGAAGGAGCCTTTTTGAAATGAGCAGGAAAAGCCCTTCTACTGCCCCTAGTGGAACTATGATGAACTGCAGGGCAGAAAAAATGGATCAAGTTGTGTATAGTTAGGGCTCTAATGCCATTAAGTTATGTGTGATTAATTAATCATGCCTTGTAATTAAATAATATAATTAATCTATTTTAATCTAACCTAAAAATCGCTTCAAGGTATTTTCATTTAAATGTATGACATTGTGGTACAGTCAATTTCAAATTACATAAAAAAAGTGGCTTTATGAGGTTTTTCTAATATAACAGACTTCCAAACTTTACTTTAACGCCATTAAGTAGGATTTTTTTTTTTCAATCTTGAACAATTAGAGCCACAAAAAAAAACATCACTACAAGAGGGCTCTAATTTAACACATAAAAAATTATGACGAACTTTTCTGAGTAATTTAAAAAATATTGACCACAAACTTCCTATTAATACCATACTTCATATATCTTATTCCACAGTTTACTGTCAGATGTGATCAGCCCTCCTTGTATAGAGTTATAGATCAAAAATGACATTACAATATAAAAAAAAATAATGCTCTAATTTAGCTAATTTATTCGCAATTAAAGCGATAATTTGACTCCCCTGTGTTTAATGGAAATTTTAGAATATGCTAATGAGATAAGGGGGTTGACAAATGTTGGGATCAAAAATGAAGCCAGATACTAATTAAAATCTTAACAAAATGATTGCATTTTTACTTTTTATTATAAAGTATTATCAGTAGCTTTTAAGTGTGTTTGAATTTTATAGATCATTGGAAGTACTTTAAAAGAGGTCTAATCTTTTTCTTTAAGGTTTCAGAGTGGAGCATTTAAGCTACCATACTTTATGTATCTCTTTGAAATTCAAAATTCAATAAAACATTGCATTAAGCCAAGTATTTTTCAGAAACAATTAGTGTTTTAGTCATTTCCTTTTTCTACTTTTTTTAAATTTTATTTCTTGTCCTTGCCAATGAGAAGAAGCTTCATTTAGCCTGTTAACATGAACACCACAGGACTTTGCCTGTGGCTCTGGAAGGAAACAAAGGATTCTCAGCAGTATTTTTTTTCCTGCAAGACTAAAATTAAATTTTCAGTACCAACACTCTACTTCAAATATATAATGTTATTCAAATTCACTACCTCCTCTTTGCTAAAATGAGAAGCATTACAGGATCTAAGAAGTCAAAATTACAGATAAAATAATAATAATAGCGCCGGGCGAGTTTTGTCTTTATGAATAAAGTACAATTAAACTGGAAATGCCTTTTAGCGGTCGATGTTTGGTCAGAAATCAGTAGAGCGGGGAAATCATATCAGTATTTACTGAGCATGTACATAAGCATTCTAGCATGCATTAAGCAATATTCTAATTATTACGATGAAGACGCAAAGTGACCCAACATTGTATATTTGTCCTGTGCATGAACTTGATTGCATGCAATGATTCTTGCTAATTTCCCACAACAAGTATTGACTAATAGCTGTGAAAAAAAAGGATGCAGAAAATACTACAGAGCTGCTCATGAGTTCTTTTGGACCGCCCTAATGAGCCAGGCGCACTTTGAACCTGGCCTTTCACACATTATAAAGAAGGATGTGTTCACATTATAGAGTGCCCTCACTAAATGAAGTTTATTCAAAAGGCTGCAGGGGTCCCTGAAGCTTCAATGAACAGTAAGTGGTCCTTATATGATCCTGTCACCCAAACGAGAGTAAAAATGAATGAATTATGATCAAAGAAAATCAAATTTTCCATTTCCTTTAGCCAAGATTTAAACTGGCAAGAGCAGAAAGCACAAACTATTTGTTTTGCGTTGACAAGAGTTAAATTTAAAGCTAAATGAAACTACTGTAAATATTAGTTTCCAAGACCGGGATTTGTCTTCCCTTGACCACCATGGCCTCAGGCCTTTAAGAGTTTAAAGGAAAGAAGGTGGCTAAGCAATGTCTCAGACCTAGGGCATAAAAAGGGGTCAGGCTGAGGATGGCCATGGGCGGCTGGACAGGATGCGGAAAAGCTCCTGGTAAGGAAACTCTGCAAACAAATGTGGCAAAGCTGCAGATAGTAGCACGACAACCAGCATCATCCGCTCAGGGCTGTGGAGAACTTGCTGTGAGGTTCAATTATTTTGTCATAGCATAACACACATGTGGCTGGATATTTGTGGATATTTAACACAAATGAAATACACAGAAATGACAAAACCCACTTTTACCAGAAGATGAAACGTATTTAGCATACAAAGAATAAACTGGCGCTAATCTAACACATCTATTTTAATAGGTTCAAAGTAATCTTGCAATGTCAAGGAAAACTGTAAAACAACACTGCAAACATTTCTGGAAAATTTGGTAACAAATTACAGAATGAAGTTGTGGAAAACATTATCAAGAACACTCTACTCTGAAGGAAAAAAGGAGGAAAGAAATAGATTTTCCTCAAAGAATATGTATATGAAACGTTTTCAAAGAATCACCATACCCTTTGTGCTATCTTGTGGGGTCCAGATGACCCCACTTCCAATGTTAACGTGCCTTGGATGACACGTTAACATTGGAGTGGGGTCATTTGGACCCCACAAGACAGTGTGCTGAACAAGCTGATACCTGTCTTGTGGGGTCCAAATGACCCCAAAAGACAGTGCGCTGAACCTTTTTTCTTCAATGGTTTGTGATCTTCACTGGTGTCCATGGATTACATGAAATCTTTCCACCTTTATCCACCTTTGTCATGGTCGGGAGAACACGTCAATGGTCATCTTGACCCCATAGGATAGCACAAGGGTTACTACTGACTCCTGCTGGACCAAAAACGTAATTGCAGGCGTGGGGTCATCTGGACCCCGCAAGATAGCATGAGGGATACTGACATTAAAAGCCGTGTCACAAAGCCACTATTTTGCACATATTCCAACAATGAAAATTGGTAATAAGTGAATAAATGTGTAAAGAGTGAGAAAAGTTGCGGTCTTCATGTAAAATCTTTACAGTTTTTACAGATGTATCATAAATGAACCACGTTACATGTAATTGATAAAGTTCTCTTTGTGAATTTCTTTTGAGACAGTAAATCTTTCGGATGTTGGAACGTCTCTTTCAGCTCCTCTGATATGTCTTTTCATTCTTGCCACCAATAAACTTGTTTTTTTTTTGTTTTGCTAATGTTCTGCTTGGACTGCAATGCCCAGCGCTCAAACTCACCTCTGTCCACAAGATTTCCAGGTTTCAGCAAATCAAATGCCTGACCGGAGACCGGGCTGGCAATTAAAAAGGCTCTGTCGTGCTGTTCTGCTCTCTGTAAATGTGACCGTCAGAAGTCTGAGCACAAATCTTTTTATGTAGAATTCTGTGCGTTGGCAGCACAGATAGGCTATCGCGATCCTAAAGCTTGCTTTCAAATTCTGCCTTTGCATGCTCTTTTACCAGCTTCAAAACAAATTCTCTGCTTTAGCTGTTGACCATGCAGGTAACTGGTGCGTGAACTCCAGTCTGTGACATTTTTCACATGTCTGATTGATGATTCTATGAATATATTGCTAAATAACAATACATGCACCAAAGGACAATCAAAGGCAATGGCTTTGGGTATATCATTTATAGTACTGTTCTGTCAGAGTGCTTTCAATTTGAAACATGTAGCTTCAGGCCATCAAGGCTCCATTCGTACCTTTGCAAACTATATATTTTTTACAAGCTGAGTGTTTTTATTTCTATGCTCCACTTCATCCATGAGGAAAACCAAAACACAGTTTGAAATCCAACTGTTAACAGGAGGTAGATCTAACTGGTAGTTGTAAAAGGTAAAGCTTGAATTAGAAAAGACCCTTGGTAACTTTAGAAGTAACAAAAAGCAGACATTTGCTTGATGTCACAAAAAGGCAACACCTTGACAGAAACTGGAATGACCATCTTTTGCCTATCACTTGCCTAGGCACAGACAAGGGCATGTGATACATGCTCAAGAAAGCACTGAACACTGTTTCTTACACGCGCTATTGGCCTATGGTGTTCACTCTGGACTGTTGCTAACGCCACCTACAGTTGGAAGAAGCTTGGTGCAAAATATCGAATAACAAGTATCCTGTAGCTTTATTGTTATGAATTTTTGTCAATTTGAAAACACAAACTGATAAAGCTAATCAGTGTTAATTGAGAAACTTTGTACAGGATCAGTTGATGAACAGAATCCTAAAGAAAAATCCTGCTTTTTCAGGTTTTCTAAATATATTACAAGAAATAAGTCTCAGTTTTAGTTTTAACTTTTTAAGTAGGATAATTTTGTGCTTTTGTTCAAACAGTTATATCACTAATAAAGGCGCACATATCACATTAAAACTATGAAATTGATGCACAAAGCACCAATGAATTGCAGATAATTTGCGTAAAATGTACGTAGTGGCTGTGTGACATGGGCTTTAGAAAAAGGGTTATTGTTCGACATTAGGTCGATATTAAATTCCTGTGGGGAAACAACAATTCTAACATTTTAATCCATTAACAAAATCACATGAGACTTTTTACGTTATATTATTAATAAAATGTTGTGATCTGTTGAATTGTGTTCCGAGACATCATCCATTTTCCCATTTAGCTTCATTTCTGGAAAACCTTTGAGCCTTTTAATATGAAAAACATAACTTCTAAATTCAACAATGCCATGGAAGATATTATTGCAAGTACAATGAAACACAGAGGGCAGAGAAATGGAGCAACCGCACACAAGCGCCCCGGACGCTGATCAATGATTGTGGCTGAACTGAGCCCACCACTCAATAACGCCGCTGCAAGGAGAATTTGTTACTCACAGCAAGTGCGATTAATGAAGTCTGAGGAACGGCGGACACTCATTATTACCCTGACTCTTCATGCTTATTGTTTTGCTACATTGGATAAAATAATGTTACAAAAGATCAGGTGACCTGATCCAATCGGTAAAGCTCTCAATCTCTCCTTCCTCTCTGATATTTGCATTAGTTTCTATTCTTTTTTTATAGCTTAAAAAAACAAAAATGCCCTTTGAGGCATAATTTTTTGGATTTAAACTCAAATCTACCTTCACCGGCCACTTATGAGGTACAGCTTGCTGGTACCAGGTTGGCCCTCTTTTGCCTTCAGAACTGTCTTAATCCTTGGTGGTATAGATTCAACAAGGTCCTGGAAACATTCCTCAGGGAGCTTGGTCCATGTTGACATGATAGCATCTCACAGTTGCTGCAGATTTGTCAGCTGCACATCCATGAGGTCAATCTCCCGTTCCACCACATCCCAAAGATGATCTACTAGGTTGAGATCTGGTGACTGTGGAGACCCATTGAGTCCAGAGAACTCATTGTCATGTTCAAGAAACCAGTCTGAGATGATTCCAGCTTTATGGCATGACGCCTTATCCTGCTGGAAGTAACCATCAGAAGATGGGAACACTGTGGTCATAAAGGGTTTTCTCAGTTAGGCTGTGGTGTTGGAACCATGCTCAATTGGTACTAAGGGTTCCAAAGTGTGCCAAGAAAAGATCCCCCAAACCAATATACCACCACCACCAGCCTGAACCGTTGATACAATGCAGAATGGATCCATGCTTTTATGGTGTTGATGCCAAGTTCTGACCCTACCATCTGAATGTTGCAGCAGAAATGTAGACTCATCAGACAATGTTTTTCCAGTCATCTATTGTCCAGTTTTGGTGAGTCTGTGTGAATTGTAGCCTCAGTTTCCTGTTCTTAGCTGACAGGAGTGACACCCTGTATGGTCTTCTGCTGCTGTAGCCCATCTGCATCAAGGCTGGAAATGTTGTGCATTCAGAGCTGATTTTCTGCAGACCTCGGTTGTAACTAGTGGTTCTTTGAGTTCCTGTTGCCTTTCTATCAGCTGGAACTAGTCTGCCCTTTCTCGTCAGACCTCCGGCATCATAAAGGCACAGAACTGCCGCTCACTGGATATTTTCTCTTTTTCTGACCATTCTCTCTAAACCCTAAAGATGGTTGTGGGTAAAAATCCCAGTAGATCACCAGTTTTTGAAATATGCAGACCAGCCTGTCTGGCACCAACAACCATCAAAGTCACTACAATCACATTTCTTCCTCATTCTGATGCTCAGTTTGAACTGCAGCAGATCCTCTGGACCATATCTACAAGCCTAAATACATTGAGTTGCTGCCATGTGACTGGCTGATAAGAAATTTAATGAGCAGTTAGTTGTGCCTAATAAAGTGACCAGTGAGTATTGTCGCAAGAAACGGCTTTAAAGGTGTTGCAGCAACTGGAAAAGTACTACAAAATGCTTTAAAAAGCCCAGGACTGCTTCAGTTCAAACTTTTTTAGGTGACCAAATCCAGTATTATTGAATAAAAACAAAGATTTGATTGTGATCAAAGACTTATGTAAATGTGCCAAAACGAACGCATCCTGTGCATGAGACACAGCACAGAAGAGATTGATAAGGTCTACAGCCAATCAGGATTCAGAACAGAAAAAAAAGACATGCAAAATTGTATTGGAGGAAAAAAAACAGCAAATGGTGAACCACAACAAAGCATTGGACTACTGTAAGCATTTCTTGATAGGGGTGTGATGTTCCAAAAAGAAGAGCATCAAACATGTTGCCACACATGACCTAGTTACATTTTGGTTTGGTCTAAGCAGTTTGTGCACCGTGCAGTCGGAGGCAGGGAGGTATACCTAAGGAAGTTTGGGGGGAAAAAAGACATCAACGCTCTCAAAAATCTGTTGTGTGCTACACACACACCTCCTTTGTAGCAGATCCGCAGGCGTCTGGTGTAACAGGCCTGAAGAGAACATATTTTAAAGAGGTCGCTCTGATTTAATGCTTTAGTCACGGTTCCTTCTGCGCTCGCCATGAGACTTCCGCTCCAGATGAAAGCAGATACAAGGGTTTAAGTGGCTCCCGGAAGGACCCCAAGCACTCTGCAGTGTTTTTATGTAAACAAATTGCGGACCTACCTCGGTTCTCAATTTCGGAAACCGGAGGTGTACAGAAATGTATTCACATGTACACAAACCATTCTTCAACTGATTTAAAGAAACTACACATTTCAGTTTTCATCCTCAAGAAGATAAAACACCCTGTTTCCATGCAGATGTTTTAGAGGAACACAGATGTTAAAAAGACGCAGGGAGAACGCTGGAGATTTACACGGAGTGCCCAAAAAAATCTGTCTGCATGAAGAGTGTTGTGTTTTTGGTTTTGTCCTTGACAAGCTGTTAGGCATGCAGTCTGGAACATCAAATCTATCTTCGGAAGTCTTTTAATTGATTATAAAATTGATGTTTTTTATTTAAAAGCGACAAGGCTAAATCTGAAACAAGGTTATAGACTAATTGCTGAGATTGTTTTTCTTTTATTTTAAAGTGAGATTAAAGGCTTTTATTATGTTCACATTTTAATTTTTGCAGAGAATATAAGCTGCATTTTTCTCTGAAAGAATAAAAACAAGCATTTAGCTTTAATAATATTTGCCTTTTTCTTACTCGACACAAGTTGTTATTTTAGTAGAACTGAAAGACTTGTATTTTTATTACTAATTCACTAATCCCATTGATAAATAGTATTATTTTATAACAATAGCTGCTTGTGGTTTTTTTTTCTAGACTTTATTTTGTTTTTTCATTACATTTTCTTTCTAACAAACTGCATTTTTAAGCGACTTCCATCTTTTGCACTACAATTTTTTTCTTTCAGTGCTTTCTAATTTGGTTTGTTTTTAAAATATACACATCCTTTTTGCTGTGTGTGAATGGTGGTGCTATGAAAAAGCAGAGTTTGGTTTGATTTTGAAGCTTGTCCGTCTACTAAACGTGTTTAATTGATCTTTCCGCCGCTCCATTTCTTCCTTTTTGAGCTGGATCCAAGTGAACGCTGATACTGGTCTTTGTGTCCTGCTTTAGGCTTCTTTTTCTGTCCGTGTCTTTACTTCCGAGTGGGGAGCAAGTGTGTTTTGGAGCTTAGAGAAGCTTCGCTGTGGTCTCTCTCTGATGCTGTATGCTTTCCGTATATTCAGGTCAACACTCTGGGTCTGTAGGTGTCTCCTGCAGCTGTCCTTGTGGTGCATTCGCAGAACTTAGACATCCACAGCACTTGAAATTGCAACAAAACAGTATTTAATTTCTCTGAATGTCAAACAATTGAGTTGTTTTCATTTTAGTTTTGGTGCATCAAATTCATCAAAAACAATTACAACAGTATCTTCTTCTTTCTCTTTTGGCTTTTCCCATCAGGGGTCGCCACAGCGAACGAGTCGCATGGTAAACTTGGCAATGTTTTACGCCGGATGCCCTTCCTGACGCAACCTTCTCAAAGCAACCGGGCTTGGGACTGGCACAGAAGTAGAGAAGGAAACAGGGAGCAGCCCGGATTCGAACCCTGGTTTCGCAGACGGAAGGCGCTGCAAACCAGCACGAGCTAAACCGGCTCCCTCAAAAACAATTACAACAGTATAATATTCATATTAAATCTTGTAAATGACAAGGAGAAAAAGGGGAAAATTAAAGGGTCATCATTCAGTTAAATGATAAAATCTTGCATTAACTACTATGGTTGCTGTAAATGTTTTTTCTTTTTAACCTTTTGTAAAGACCATGTCACACACCACCAATATGTACATTTTGCGCATTTTCCACTTATGAAATTTCCGTCTTCCATGATTCATCCATCGATGGGCGCAGATGTTCCAGCCGACGGGTCTTTACATGAATTCGGTTTTGATCTGTTCAACTTTTTTTTTGCAGTGATAAAGATCCAGTTTATGGGTATTTTACGTTGTGCACATGCAATCATTATATACATCTTATGCAATTGATTTTTGCAAGATGCCATTTTTGGTAAAATGCCATTTTTGGTAAAATACCATTTTTGCAAGATACCATTTTTCCACGACTGTTCCACTTATGTCTAACTTTTATATCGCGTATACGGCAAACCTATCTTGTTCAAATTACATGATTAACGCACAAATCAGTAATGAATTGCACATAAACAGTGAATAATTACACACGGTACATTCATGATACAACTGTCAAAATTTTACGTAAAGACCGCAGCTTTTTGCACGTATATTCACATATGACCGATTTTCAAATGTGCAATGAGTGAAAAAGGTACATAGTGGCAGTGTGACACGACCTTGATGAGTCACTGTAGGTGATTAAGGCTGAGGGTAGAAGGACTCTCCTATAGCGGTTAGTGTTACAGCAGATCCGAAGAGGCTCTTGACTAAAGACATTTTTTAGCGCTTAGCTCATGGTGTTCACGCTGGACAAAAAGGGAGGGCCTTCTTTTTTCTACTGTTTACTAGCTCATGTCTACCTCTTACAGTTGGTATAATATCTCACAATCTGGGCAGGAAACAGCAATTGGTTCGGTTCATTGCTAGCGTCCGTGGAACAGCGGAAATGGCCTCCAAGACATGGCGTACGTCTGTTTCCTTTTCATGATGCCTCTTGATTTATCCGTACGAGCCTTAAGGTAACTAAGGTAACTACTGGTAACTAAGGCTTGCATTTGTGCAGAAATTAATCAAGTTGTTTTTACTGTTTTCTGTTAACAGTGGTTTGCCCATCTTTGAAGCTTCCAACAGCTGCAAAATCAGTGTATTGTACGTAGCACATAAGCGCATAAGAGGACTCTGACTTGTCTTAGTTTCTTGTTCTTATAAATATTGTCGTTGACCACTCTGTCTGTTTTGCCTGGAAAAAAAGTGGTATTCACAGGTTTCCGAGAGAGATCAACGTAATGATATCATATTGACTGTAAAGATCAATATCTTGGCTTTCAGAAATCACTAAATATTGTTACTTAATTATGGTAACACAAAGTTCTTTTACACAATCTTGTTGTTGATGACACATCTGGAATAACAGAGTTACTTGAGATAGAGTCATGAGGGTTGTGACGTTAGAAAAAGGCAACTGAAAGAAGTTAGATGTAACCAGTTTGGGCATCCTGTTTTAGTCTGAGGGACTAGCTTAACCCTTTAACAATGGAGATGTCACAGGCGACGTCTAAATAGCAAACGCCCTTTGACACACTGTAACTCCTTGACGGTTCAATGTAAATCAGGTGAGTTACGGTAGTGAAAAGAATGTCAACCCTGGATCTGAAGCTCCGGTGTTAAAGGGTTAACTAGTCAAATGGTAGTTAATTAAGGTGTGATCCCTCAATAGTGTGTGACCGGGCTGGTGACCAGCATGAGGTCTCAGTGCCCGGCGGCTGTCGCTGTGGGTGGTGCTTCCATGTGCAAATGAGGCTGCTGTTGTCTAAATAAATACATTTCCAATATGTGACTTGAGACCTGAATCATTAAAACCAACAAAAATCAAACAGGAGTTATAAACAGAACAAGCTGACAAAAAAGTGTTTGGCAAAGTTTCATGGTTGCACTTGTCATACTTAGCTTTACTGGTTGTAGAGTAAATGAATGGTTCTCATCAACGTGGCACCATTTCAAGGAGAGTAAACAAGCTTTCTAATAAGAGAAGATTCTTTGTTGAAGACGGTTATGACAAGGACAAGTGCAAAACACAATTGTGGCTCACCGATTTTGCCAAGTTTATGCTAAAAGAGATAAAACTGCAGATATGTATATAAAGACAATGATGAAAATCCACATTATAGTAACAAAAACCTTAAAAAAATAAGAGATTTAACCAAATAGGTTTTCTGCATTTGAACTGTTTTTTCTTCTTCAATATATACAATCATAAAAATTACCATCAATACCAATTAAATTAAAAATGTTTTTAAAAGAGTGCTATATGAACTAATTCTTTAACATAAGATTTTTTTATAATAAAGGCAAGACAACTTGACAATTTCAAATATTTATTCTGATGTAAAGCCAGCCATTCCATTAATACCTTTAAATAATTAAACTTAATTAATTACACTTATTAAATTTGCCCTGATTATTCAGTAATTAAGGATAAGTACCTAATCTAAGGTAGATTTTAGGTAATTGTGGTTTGTCCTCATCTAATTTCAATTGAATCACTGAACAAACAATAGCCCCCTCACTTAATCCTAAACTCCAACAGTACTTTTTTTCTAATGCTTTCCCTCTTTTACCTCTCATCTGTTTTCCCATTTTTTAAACTAGAACTTCCACTTTAAACTTCCCACCTCTTTTCTCACGTGTCGGTAACAGACCGATCTGATGGAGGAAGCAGCACCCATGTCATCTGCCATTTAAAAAATGATCCAAAATGAAGTGAAATATGCCAAAAAAAAAATCAGTTGGCATTGATTAGCACCACCATGAATGACGTGGCTGCAGCCTGAGCACCAATCTGCAAATTTGCGTCTCGGTGTGAATGGTGAGTCTCTTTGGTGTAGTCATACAAGTTAGCATTGGTGGAAGGGGAAAAGATGCAAGGCTGCACGCGTGTGGATGGGTTTGAGAGACAGCAAGTTAACACTAACAACCACTATGCCTACAACAGTCAATGACTGTTTTATTTTTATTCGAAATGACTCATTAAAACATTTGAAATCAACGATGATTTTCCAGGTGGTGAATAACAATTTAAACTGAAGTGGTAGGAAACACATCATACGTTAATGATGTGATTAATTTGCCCTTTTCTTGAAAAAAGGTGAATTAGTCACAACCAGTTTACAAAAAGCAAGTTTTTACAATATCTACCCAATAGCATCAACAATTTTGATAAAGAAATACTCAGAAATACACTTTTGAGCTTAACTTTTTTTTTTTCACATCTGTCTTGCATCCTAAGAAAAATGCAACAAGAACATGTTAAAAACTCCACATAACATAATTTTCATTAAAGTGGGTCTTTAAAACGTGCAGTAAAACCTCAGCAGGCATGTGGATCTCACACAAGCTGAAGGTGAACAGGTCTACAAACAACAGTGGGAGAAAGCACGGCTCAAAGTCGATTCTCTAACCCCGCCGCACTGACTGCTGGGAGAGCATACAAACTGCACATCAGAACGCTGTTTAAACAAGCACAGAGGAGCAGTCAGTCCAGCAGAGCATGAACCTGCAAATTAATAAAATTATACAAAATAGATTCAAAAGCTAGATGTGAAAAACACAGATGTACCTCTGCTTTTTTGTGCCCCGTGTTAAACGTCAAGCTGCAGATCTGTAATTACTGTCAGACGCCCCATCGCATGTGCTGTCTAATTTTGAATTCAGTAACAAATTAGAGGCAGCAGGTCAGCAGTGTCCTCCCTCACTGCCAATTATTTACTCTGCCAGTTAGAACAAAGGCTTTGAGTGAGTGGTCTCGTCTTTTTGTTTATTTCTCTGTTGCTCAGACGTTTCCTGGTATGTTCTCGCAGCACTCTGCCCCTGACTGCAGCCAAAGCTGCAGAGTAATGAGTGACCTGTGAGGATGTTCGAGCTGAGGTTCAACTCCACCTTTTCTCTACGACAAATAGAGCCCTTCTGTGTTGCAGGAAACACAGTTGGACATGCTTGATGAAGCTACATTTATTCTTATCTTTAAAAAAAAAAAACTTATAAAAATCCATTAGCAGAACAATGTTGGTTCACTACTTTACCCCCTTTTCCTGATATAAAGACCAGCATCCTGGATGTGCCTTTGACACCCCCCACACCTACATTTTCTTTTTTAAATTTTGGGTGGGAAAAATCCATTTTATCCACACATAAAAGAGAAAGTAACAATAAAAGCCCAATATTCTTAGGTCCAGTTTTAGGCTCTTGTTTTTTAAATAAAAAATATTTTTTTCAAGTTTTTGCTTTTCCAGACTTAGGAATTTAAATTTCATTTAAGTGAGCAACCTTGGGAGCATTTCGGGCAGCCAACTCAGGTAGGGGTTTACTTCGGTTACCCCCCTAGGGCGGTTCAGTCAACCAAACTCACCTGTTCAGCATCCTATTTAAGTCCAGGTGTGTAAGCTGTTCATCCTCCTTTACAGCAGCACCGCATTCTTCGCCACACCCTCCTCCCCGGCTTCCACCTGTGGGCTCCGTGAGGGGTAGTTATTACCCAAAAGTTTATGGAAATTTGTCCCATGGAATTGCACGGCAGTCTTATGCCAAACTAAAGGAATGTGAAATGGCAATTATAAAGGAATGTGAAATTGCAAATAAGAGGAATGTGAAATGCCAACTAAGAGGAATGTGAACTAAGAGGAATGTGAAATGCCAGCTAAGATGAATGTGAAATGCCAACTCAGAGGAATGCGAAATGCTAACTTGGAGGAATGCTAACTAGGTGGAATGCGAAATGCTAACTTGGAGGAAAGCGAAATGCTAACTTGGAAGAAATGTGAAATGCTAACTTAGAGGAATGTGAAATGCTAACTTAAAGGAATGTGAAAGTGAAACAAAGTATGTGAAAACAAAATTAAAAGATGTGAAAATAAATATTATTATTACTGCATGAGTTGTCTGACTGAAGTACAGTTGTAAAATAAGAGCATGCTGTGTGGCCCCCCCATCACTGCCCCCTCACATGCCCCCACTCTCCTTTTCTGCCCTTGCCACCCTGGTCAGAATGGCATTTGACAAATCCATTAACAAAACAACACGTTTTTATTTTTATTTTGACTCTTCTGTTAGTTATATCTCCATAGCAACCATCATATTTTTTGGTCACCTGAGGGTGATGAACAGACCTATCTAATTTTTAGAAGAATCTGCAAAAGTACATTTTTCTGTTTCCTTGGCAACAGAGGTTTTGTTTTTTTTGTTTTTTTTGTTAGGGTTTTTTGTTAACAACGCCCACATTCCTAATAAGTTCATATCATATGTTCTCATTTTGTTCAGCTTGAGCCAACGATTAACATATTATTATTATTTTCATATTCTGGTAAGAAAAAATGTTCTATCAACAGGAAATTGCCACCTTTGAGAGCCTTGTTAAAAATCTACGACTTCTAAATCTAAATTTATTTTTCCCTAGGTGGCTTCACAGTGATGCTCTAGGATGCTTGTGGACTTAACCTGCTGTATGTGTGTGTGAAATTTTTTCATTTATTTTTTGAGCCCCATAATAGATTTTGGTCATATTCATGTTCTTGACATTGTCTCCCACTGTGATGTCAGCATTCTTTTCTTTTTATTTGTGGGGGATGTCATTTACAATGTCAAGAATTGCGTGAAAGTTTCTGTGAGCTTCTGAGTGTTGTGGGGCTGGGGGGGCTGTATTTTTGCTTAAGGTGCAGTGAGAAGGAAGAAATGCAAAGACATTCTAAAAATAAAACTGTCACTATTTTTTTTTTTTGTTTTTTACCTTTTTACTGGACAATTCCTATACATCACACGCTGCAGATCAGTGCCAATATTAGCTCTTAAGTGAAACACAACTCATTTCAACATTATCATTTTTGCTTTACAAAGATGCAAAATGGTAGAAGAGAGCCACAACTCCACATTTTTTTCAATTTCTGAATTCTCTTCTCTGCATATCACTGGTAGCAGAACTAGATGAGTGTGATTAGCAGCAACACAAAGTTTTTACACCTCATTTAACAGAAATCGGGATTTTATTGCACTATTTTGAAACCTCTGTGGAGCTGTCAGAGGACTGGTGCGCTGGATCTTTATTTATATATTTATTTTGTCGTTGTTGTTAGATTACCTAGAAACATCTCTTTTGCAGGCTTATCCCATGCTGCCTCAGTACAGGGCCAATTTATCAGTTCCAGGAGCAGAAACAGGTAGCAGTTGCCATGGCAACATTGGTGTTTCACAGAAGAACTCTTCCTAACGCTTGCGCCTATCCTCTTAGCACAACTATATTTCTTACAAATTGCTTATTAGTGCGGTTGTTTTATCATGGCAAGAGGGACTGCAAGACACTACTGTAAATATTTCCCTAAACAAGGAGAGCCATAAGGAGCCAGAAATTCTGCAAATAACAATTTTTAGAAGCCGTCTGCTGTTGAAACAGTTATAGTTTTAGCACATTTACACAGGTTGACATTCAGTCATCTATTGTGGAATGTTATTTTTTATTACCACACATTTGAGTTCATATTATAAAGAAAAAATTGGCAAATTTTTCTGTGATTTAGTGTTTTCTAAAATAAAATTGGCAAGCATAAACCCTGTTTCAATAACTTGGCATTAAGTAAAACAGCACAGAGCATAAATCAGCATTTTATTTTTATTTTTAGAGGATCATTTGTGCCATTTTTCATTTTTTTCTAAAGCAATCAAAAAGCTTTTAGTTCAGATCTACAAGACGAAATCTTTCAAACGCCCATTTTTTTTTCCTTCTCAAAAAATAAATATTTACGTCTGTTGTCAACATTTTCTTGCTGTTTGTTTCCAGCAGCTGCTGCTCTGCACTGTCATTTCCTCCTGTCTCTTCTTCTGTCATGGCTTCATGATTCTTTTCTTTGTAAGCGGCGCGCTGATGCCTGCCACTTATGCTGGCTGCCCTATTTCAGCAGCCACCATGACAGTTTTGTTGGATGAAACATCCAACTTCGATGTGGTGTCATGCAGTGAATATGTTTATAACATTTTTGATCCCATGCACTTAAATTACCACTCCAATCATCTTTTATTCTATTTTAAAAGCGTTCCCATTGTTTTTTTCATCCATTACAAATTATGCCATTTTTAGCCCAAATTAAAAAACCTGACCTTTCTGTAGGGCATAGTTTTCATAGAGCACCTCTGAATTATCTGAAGTGTTGGCACGGAGCCAAACCTCCCACACTTTCCGTCATCCATCTGTTCACGTGCTCTCCCGATAGCTTACATCCCCTCACAACCCCAACCTAACGTTACTGGTGACACAAAAATGGAGAGCAACATTGGAGCTATTAGTCATATCGTTTTGAGCCAGATCACAAATATTCTCTATTTCAAACAGCAGTTTTTTCGTCCGCTCCTGATTCACATTGTTTTTGAATAAAGAAATAATCCAAAAATGCAATTTCGATCTTATTTTTCTTTAACCTCGATTATGAGAAAAATTCCACAACAACATGTTAAAATCACAATTTTCATTAAAGTAAGTCTTTTAGGTTGAAAAAAAAAATGTTTATTTTATTTAAAAAACAAAGAGTTGACACCACCAATGCAAAATTATATGCATTTTAATTTTTATGCCAACAAATATTTAGTTTGTATATTTAACAGTTATAAAGCACTTCCTGGAGGGAGAGACGGTGCTGCAGAGATGAAGCAGGATGCGGGCTGAATGTGTAAGCTTCCGGATGAATGACAGCGCAGGAAAGGCAGCTTTTTCTTTCCCCCCACCGGTATAATGAAGACAGCCCAAATAAGATTGCAGGACCTGCGCTCAGGGTCTCCTAACCTCTCTGGTAAATAACCAGAGCCAACCCCCTCCCCATCTGACCTTATCAGAACACAGTCACCTGCCCTGTCCAGAGTTTTTTTTTGTTTTGTTTTTCAAAATATCAAGACAGAAATCATTTATTTTATGGAGGTAAATCCCAGAGAAAAATAATCTTTTCTAATATAGTAGCAATAGATCATAACCCTCCTGCTGCACAACAAAATCCACATTGTTGCAGCTGCATTATAACCACAGAAATGAGCCTTATGAAATTATTTAAATCATAATGTGTATGTGAGAAGGTATATGCTTTTTCCACAACTCTGTAAATGTCAAGTTTTCTGCTGGTGCTTCTATGAGCAGCTGCAAATATGCAGCGCGAGTCTTTATACCTGCTATGCTACCAGATGGGCTCGCTCCCACCAATGACAAAGACCTCTGAGGTCACTGATTGGTATTCTGTGTACTGCTCCATGCCAAGTTATTAAGGTCTATTACTTTTCCTCCAGATCCCGAATCACATGCCTTCCCTTCAGACGGGCCTGCAGCTGTGAGTCCCTCCGTTTAACATTTTTCCACAGGTGAGCAGAAACGCAGCGACTGACCGTGTTGCATTTAATTACGGTCTCATATTACTTTTGTATCAGCAGTCCACGCTTGCCCCCCGGATTCACTCACAGTACAGATTTGAAGTGGGGGGCGGATACATCCGCTTTGCTGCACAGGATAAAGTTAATGGGAAAAAAAAAAGATAGAATTGAAAACAGCTTTGATGTAGACGTTTAATCATGTTATAACCCTTAAAGTCCCTGAACTCATCGGTGAGTTTGCCAATCCCAACGGCTGTTTACAGTAGCTTTGTTTTCGTTAAACATTTTACATATAGGGTGTAAAAAAATTTCGCATGATTTTTAGACATTTTTCACATAGCTTTGACTTTAACTTTGCTTTCTTTAAGGATTTATACGTTGTAATTCTGTCTCTTCGGGTTTTTTCTTTTGTTATAAAAACTTTTTTTGTTATTTATACTGTCAAAAAATCAAAAACCTATCATTTGTTGAATTTTTTTGGGACAATTTAACATTGTGAAATCATAATAAAAATATATATCTATAATAAAAGTCTTTGGGGTTGTACTAAATATCAACCAGTGCCACAGTAAAAAAAGATTTAAAGACAAATAGAAGAGCAAATTGTGAAAGAAAAAAAGCCGTCCAGAGACATTTACAAATCAATCAATCAGAGCTGCTGTCCACAGGCGATCCGGCTCCCCGTTTTTAAATGACGTCATCCCCACCTGACTGACTGATGGTCACCATCTACGTCCGTGACCACGCCAACAATTTTCATAAAAGTATTGGGCGGCGGCAGCTAATCTTGAAGAATCTGCCGATGCCTCCCAATGGCACAGAGGCAGTTCTATACAATATGTGACCGTAGCCTTATTCATTAACAAATGTCACTGCTCTCCCAACAAAATCAGCGTTTATTATTCTTTCTTTTCTTTTTTTTTGCATTTAACATACAACTGCCTTTTTTCTGTAACCTTGGATCTCCTTTGAAGGATATTTCAGTTTGACTGCTTTGCTGATTTTTCCTCCTTGTTAGATATGTCAGAAAGGTTATATGCTGAGGACACCGCTTTGCTCGTCTGAGAGCTGATTCCACATATGAGAAGCCAAAGAGCTGCATGAGGAGTGATGTGTCAGCACTGCTTTGCAGGTTAATTAACTCCACAACAGTCAAACCTGTTCTGGTTCTGGCACTTAAGTAGAAATCTGACAAATCTGATCTTTTTTTTTTTACTTAACTGAATCAAAATTACTCCTTTTTGAAAAGGGGAAAAATTGTTTGGATTAATGTGAGGTTCTATTTAATAGCCCAATAAACATATGATATATAGTTATATAATAAGGAATCATCATATAATGTAATCTAATCATGACCTAAATACTGTTTTTTGTCTCATTTTAGGTATAAATGAGCTCTTTCCAAGGTGTAGGTTTACATGTGGGATAGAAATAATAAATCGAAAACACAACACAGTTTAGAGGGAAAATTACCTTGGTACTGAACTCTGCACATGAAGTTTTCCATATTTTTTGTATTTTTAAATTAAGTGTAAATTAAATGTGTACAAAAAAACAAGTAAAGAAGAATGAATGGTGAATCCATTCGCATTTTAGTTTCCCAAAGTTCAGCCCACTGTTGGTTTTCCACTTCAAAACAATCCAAAGAAACATTAGCAGAACATGATATCATGGTCCGGTTGAATTCTCGATTTTGATCGGCTGCTGGGTGTGGATTAAAAAATCATAATGCACAGTCTTAACACACACCTAAAAAAGAAGTTCCGTTCACATAGCTTAAACGTAACATGTGACAAATAGTCAGCGCGCAGTCAAGATTCGTCGATATATATATATGCTGATCTTTCCGATAGGTTGAATAAAGGATCAGTTCAGAGAGAAAGTTCACCTCTTACCGCTTGTTTTTGTCCAAATGATGAAGCAAAAGGTTGTTTTAAAGAAGCCGGCGCAGTGATACGAAACATTTAAGATAGGTGACCGGAACTTCTTTTTTCACCGTGCGGTCATCAGGTTTTAATGCACACCCAACAGCCAATCAGAATCGAGTATTCAACCGGACCATGGTATAAATTCAAATAATGCACACCTCGTCGGCTACTAACCCTTACGTCTACCATGCTGTCTGGTCACGTCTTTGCTAAATTCAAAGTGTTTCCACATATTGGACTGCAATAATTGGATTATTTTTTTTGTTGCCGTCACATATGCGTTGTCTCCTGCAATGACACTTGGTCCCTTTTTATGTTGTAGTAAAATAAACCCACTGTATCTCAAACCAAATGCTGTTTTCCAATATTGATTATAATTGATATTTCATTTTGAAATGATTTTATAATGATTATAAGTCGATCTGATTAACAACTTGCCTCAGACAGGTCGATCTTGTTGGATCGTAGGAATAGAAATGTGTTCATCAATGAAATCAATCAATCAAGCTAGCTGTGCAAGAACAAGGAGACCAAAACAAAATGTTTGGATGATTTATCATGAACTCTGAGGCTTCAGTGTCTTTAATTTTGCCCAGAACTAACATTTAAAGCTTTGAAGCTTCAGTCAAAACAAACAGCATTTGTGGTGGTCAAGTGAAGCCATAGCATCTGTGGTTCTGTAAAAAACCTGCACAGTCACTTTGAATTTGATATTATTTCATTAGTACTAATTATTATTGATAGCTGAACTTACATATACTGTATTACTTCTCCATACATATGTGTTTGTTTTTTTTTAAATGTGGACATCAGGCTTAAGTTTTCACTTTAAAAGCATAAAATAAAGTTAACAAAACTGCATTCTGACCAACAGTAAAAAAAAAAGAAAAATTTATTGATTTGTATTGAAAAAAAATAAGTGAAAACAACTACATAAACAATGTTTATATTCACATATTTTAATTCCTGGAAACTGATGCTGTGTGGATGAAAAAAGAAAACAGAAACCTTTCTGTGGAAATTGATGCTTCCAACAAATGGGACTCTTCAGGTAAATAGTCAATAGAATAGAAAATTACCCAAGCAGCAAATCTGATCCGTAACAGTTGTCAAATACAGAGCCATTTACTGTAGTTTTGTCTTTATAAATGTCATAAACTGGTAAATATGATTGGTTTGGCTTGTTTAACCCTTATGCTATCTTAGATGACCCCACCCTTCCATTGACGTGTTCTCCCTACCATGACAAAGGTGGATAAAGGTGGAAAGATTTCATGTAATCCATGGACACCAGTGAAGATCACAAATCATTGAAGAAAAAGGTTCCGAGCACTGTCTAGTGGGTCTAGATGACCCAACTCCCAATGTTAAAGTGCCTAGGATAGCACAAGGGTTAATTTGTGGCTTTCTCACATTTAATGTTTTTTTTTCTTTGTTTCCCTCTCAGAGTAAATCAGGATAATGCCACAAAAACGAAATTCCACACGGCGGCAAACATTTTTTTAAAGCCTTTTGTTCATTAAAATTCTCTAAATGTGCCATCAGAGTATTTCTTTCACTTTAATCTTTTTTTAAAAATGGCGGTACCTGTGTGACTGCAGGGGTTCAAGTACAGCTGCAGGAGAGACTTTCTTGTCACTTCAGGCCAAATGGTGACTAATTTCAGAGCAATTTCAGGGTAACTTAGCCGCTGTTATCGCAGAGGACAGATCCAGCGGAGGCTATTTTCACAGACTCCTTAATGGCATACTGCAGTACCACTTGAGACTAGTACATTTTATTCCTCCTAAACGGGAGATTTTGACACATGTTAAACTCTAGCAGCGGGATTTTAATCTCAGACATCGATGGATTATGATGGATTATGACATCTGAATTACAAGGAAGAGTTGAACGAAAATAGTTGACGATAAAAGATAAAATTGTACCCATGTTAAACTTAAAAAGATGTTTTAAAAATGTTGTGTTAGTAATGAAACACACAAGAAGAATATTTTTATTTTTGAAATAGTTTAACAGTTTTTTGGGTGATTTTTTTACAGCCCCCCCCCCCCCCCCCCCCAAAAAAAAAAAAAAAAAAAAAACAAGACACGTCACCTATAACTTTCAAGGGAAGTACATAATGAACTTGAAGAAGCACCAAGTAACATCTTAATTCCAGGGTCCATCTGATGAAAAATGTTGAAGATTTAACATTTTCTTGTGGCTCAAAAATGCATTTCAGAGTATTTTTTACTCAAATTGAATCACTTAGTTCAAAAGGGGCCCAAGTCCACAATTTTTCAAAATAGATATATTATATGTTCTATGGTCTTTAAGGGAAAAGCTATTTGATTATGTGCAAAAAAAAGTCCTAAGTCAGTTGTAATGTGATTAATATGCTTGACATTTAAAATGCATTAAGTGCAAAATTCCTCGATAAATAAAAGTGAGATGCTTCATATTATAGCATTTGTAAGCTATGAACTGGTGCTAAATCTGGGTAAAGTATGAATCATGTGGGTGAGGGTGTAGCCTCCCTTTAAGCTATGCAATTAAGATCATTTCCTGGAAAAACAAACCTCTTGGACTTGGGCCCCTTTTGAACTAACCGATTTAATTGTTGTAAGGAGCAGATGAAAAACTGACATTTATTTATTTGATGTAGAAAATAGGCTGGGCAGGCCACAAGCTCCCTGCTCCGCTCCATTCTGATGCATCCACTGGTCTAGATCCATGAACATCTTTGTTTTCCTTGTCTGGGCTGGCATCTGGCCCAGAACTGTACAGCTATTTGTGTTGCACTGGTAATGTTAGGTTGTGGGTGTAGGGGGAGGGGATGGGAAGTGGGGATGGGGTTGCTCTGCCCCAACAGACCCACCCACAACTCAGAAGCAAATTTCCAATGAACTAATGCCGCTCTGTAGAAACTATGTCCTAGATAACAACAGTGAGTAATCAGGAGATGTCCCCTTAGTGCCCTACTCGCCAATTTTAACTGCACCCCCCTTAGTACACACACCCCTCCCCCTTCAATATATACATTCAAACATAAACACACACACATGCACACAAACACCCTCTCAAACACCCATACACGCACACACATTTTACAAGGAAGGTGGGACCTGGGTCCATCTGTCCCCTACCCCGTCCCTGGTGGGGGGTGTGGGCCCCTTGGCGATGGCGGCCGTGTCCCTTGGGTGCCGGCTCCCTGGGCCCGGCGGTGCTCTCTCCGCACGGTGGGGGGGTTCATATTACACCTGAGCCGGGGGTGTTCGTGTCCCTGGGGGGTGGGTCCTGGTCCTTGCCCCTGGGCGCTGGGCCCCGCCAAACTTCCAACATGGCCGAGCCTGGTCGGGCCATATTTATAACATCCCTTATGGGCCGCCCTTTTTTCCCCGGGGTTCCCCCCTCCTGGGCGGGGGCGGCGGGCCCCTGCCTTGCTCCTACCTGGACCAACCGTGGGCCGGGTGGGTGGCTGCCTGGAGTGCGGAGCGGGTCTCCCTTGGGGGGTCCTGGCTCGTACCTGGGGTCGGGGCGGGGGGATGCCCGGAACTCCTGGGTGGTGGTGGGGTGCTCGTCTGGGGCTGTGGGCGTCCCTCTCCGGTGGGGCCCTGCGTTGGGCTCTTCCGGCGCGGCGGGGGGCTGCTTTCCTGGCTGGGCTGGGGCGGCGCTCTCTTTCCCTCTGCGCCTCCCTGCTCTCTGGCTCTGGGGGCCTCGCGGCGGTCCTGCTGGCCCTGGCCTGGGTGGCGGTCTTGGTCGCCCGGGGGGCGGTTGTTCCCTGCCTGTTCCCGTGTGGCGCTGGGGGAATTCCGGCTGCCGCTGCTGCTGCGGCGGGGGTATGGGTGTGGGGGTGGCTGGGCGCTCCTCCTCCTTCTTTTCACATTCCACCATCCATTTTAGAAGAACATAAACACTCACCTGAGCACAGGTGTTAGCTCACCTTTGCACTAATAGTTTGCATGATTGAATGAATGAAAGATTTCACACTAGTTGGTTTAAAGGCATAAGTATGCGTTCGTGAACACTATCTGTTTTGTGTGCATGTTGACATGTGGACATTTCTGCGGCTAGCAGGTGTGTTGATAATATTTGAGTGTGTGTGAACAGGCCCCGCCCTTTTTGTACTACATTTGAACCGTACCGTAACGATAAACAACCAGTAAACCTGCCTGCTCTATGCTGCTTCATGGTCTTACCCCCCTTCCCCTCCTATTATCACCCTCCTACCCCCCCCTCTCTCTAACGTCCCTCTCTCTTGTTCCCCTCTTTCCTTTTCCGTCCGGTCCAACACCAAAGATTTTCAAACATGATTGAAATTAATAAAGTTTGGCCTCAATTACAAAAGGGGTTTATTCAGACATACCTTTGGTTTGTCTGAAGATGAATAACCCCTCTTGTTAGAATAAAATATGTCCAACACAAGAGGCCCTCAGCTCTCATCTGTTTGCCTAGCTGTTGGACAGGACAAGTTAAAAAAAAAAAAAAAATGTTGTGTTAGTAATGAAACACACAAGAAGAATATTTTTATTTTTGAAATAGTTTAACAGTTTTTTGGGTGATTTTTTTACAGCCCCCCCCCCCCCCCCCCCCCAAAAAAAAAAAAAAAAAAAAAACAAGACACGTCACCTATAACTTTCAAGGGAAGTACATAATGAACTTGAAGAAGCACCAAGTAACATCTTAATTCCAGGGTCCATCTGATGAAAAATGTTGAAGATTTAACATTTTCTTGTGGCTCAAAAATGCATTTCAGAGTATTTTTTACTCAAATTGAATCACTTAGTTCAAAAGGGGCCCAAGTCCACAATTTTTCAAAATAGATATATTATATGTTCTATGGTCTTTAAGGGAAAAGCTATTTGATTATGTGCAAAAAAAAGTCCTAAGTCAGTTGTAATGTGATTAATATGCTTGACATTTAAAATGCATTAAGTGCAAAATTCCTCGATAAATAAAAGTGAGATGCTTCATATTATAGCATTTGTAAGCTATGAACTGGTGCTAAATCTGGGTAAAGTATGAATCATGTGGGTGAGGGTGTAGCCTCCCTTTAAGCTATGCAATTAAGATCATTTCCTGGAAAAACAAACCTCTTGGACTTGGGCCCCTTTTGAACTAACCGATTTAATTGTTGTAAGGAGCAGATGAAAAACTGACATTTATTTATTTGATGTAGAAAATAGGCTGGGCAGGCCACAAGCTCCCTGCTCCGCTCCATTCTGATGCATCCACTGGTCTAGATCCATGAACATCTTTGTTTTCCTTGTCTGGGCTGGCATCTGGCCCAGAACTGTACAGCTATTTGTGTTGCACTGGTAATGTTAGGTTGTGGGTGTAGGGGGAGGGGATGGGAAGTGGGGATGGGGTTGCTCTGCCCCAACAGACCCACCCACAACTCAGAAGCAAATTTCCAATGAACTAATGCCGCTCTGTAGAAACTATGTCCTAGATAACAACAGAGGTGATTTGGCTAAAAACGGTTTTATGATGATTAAAAAACCACTGGGAACGCTTTACAAATAGATCAAAAGATGATTGGAAACGGACTTTAACAGTTAAAGGATAAAAATCTATAATAAACTTTGAAGAGGTGGAATACCAGCCGGGGCTGCAAGTGCAGGGAAGCCCACAGGGAAGAGTGCCATGGGAAAAATATAGAAAAATATTCTCACCTTGTGAACAGGTAACTCAGCCTGGAGCCATCATGCAACCCAGTGCAACAACACACACAAAGCCCTGAACTCAGTGCCATTCATCCAATGACGCCCAGCTTTGTAGAAATCAAGGAAAAAAGGTTATGAAAAAAAAAAACGAAATACAAAAATCTTTTCATAACAGTTCAAACACAATCCTAAAATATTAAAGAAACACAATTTAAAAAAAAAGAGAGAAAATAAAATTTCACAAAAATCAAAAATCCTGAGATATAACCGCAAACAGCAAAAACTTATTTCCAACGGATTTGCTGCCTACCGGTGCAAAGCCGATACGAAAAGCGCTATTTCTCCGCATCAGAATCAGCTCATTCACATTGATCACGTAAACCGTTGAAGAATTACGGTATGTCAAACGGCGTCAGTTATTTTTGACGCCACCGGCGACGTCTCCAGTGTTAAAGGGCTAAAATACGTCTTTAAAAAGGAGGCACTGCATGGATTTAAAGCATGTTATTGATTCCCAAACAGAAAACACATGAAATTTGAAATACTCATTAAAAAAAAAGAAAATTGGCAAAACCTTGTAGTTTTTATGGAGGAAAAAAAAACATTGCTGTTTTTGTGTAGCCTACAATTGAGTAAAAAATAATAAATAAATTGTAAAAACAGAAAAAAATGTTAAGGACAAATGCTTTTTCACAGGATTTTGGCTGTCTCGATTTCTTTTGTACAACCTGAAAGGAGTTTCTTTTGTGGATTGAAAAGACCATCTCCACTCGTACTTTTCATGGTGGGAATGCTCGCGTTTGTCAGAAAGCATGAGAGCACAATATGTTCCCCTGCAAAATATGGGCATCTCAGTCAGCTCCTGCCAGAATGAGTCTGGGAAAACAGAGATGGTGAAGAGCCGCTGTTGTCTGTGTACACCAGAAATCTGCAAGCTGAATGACAAATAAAAAGATAAGAGACCACGGAAACACAATCTGGTCTCCAAATTCACGGTGGGAAGCTGGGGTGTGTAGTGTGCGAGGAAACAACGGCGTGCATACCTGCCAAAAGGAATCGGAGAAATCCCTGATTGAAGAGGAGATTAATGGGGATGGCTCTCCGGCAGGGAGGATGTAAAAATGAAGATTTTCAAACTGCGCCTCAGCACTTGGCTTTAAATGTGCACACTGGGCAACTGAACAGTGGAACCCTGAAGTCAAAAGATGTGTCGCCAAATTTAATTACATCTAACTGTAGTGAAATTTATCCTTTAAATAACAGAAATACATTTTTTAGAGTTGTTTTATGTGTAAAGGTGAGAAAATCAGGGTCTAAGTGGGACAAAATGCTTTTATTTAAAATATAAGCATTCAAATGTGTATTTGATTTGTTATTTTATAATAACTCAATGGTCATGGTTGTGTCACCAAAATATATTACTACCACTAATTTTTCTAAAGAAAAAGGTTCATCTATTTTTGTTGTGTTTGTTGTTTTGACAAAAATGTAATTAATTTTCTAAAAAAAAAAAGGTCACAGAAATGATTATTGTACATATGTCAGGGTAAAGTATTTTCTTTTCTGATTTTTATTAAAGTTCAATGATGGTTGATAGTATTTTCTCTTACATGCGTTTGGATATTAAAATGAAATAATCATTTTAAAAAAGGTCATCCACTCAGATGAAAATCATGTTGTTGTTTTTTTCTTTTTAAATGCACTTCTGGCATTTTTTTCTATTAAAGGAGGACATATTTTAGGAAAATGAAGCTCAAAATTGATTACTAAGTATTTTTTTCTTTACATTGTTGTGAATCATGTGGGAAAAACATTTGAAAAAGTGTGTATTTGATGTTGTGAATACGCTGGATGGCCCATAAATTTCAATGCTCTGCTCCATTCCGACGCATCCGCTTGTAAAAGAATAGATCCATGTATATCTTGATTTTTACTCATCTGAGCAGTTTTTGGATTTTGGCTAATAATCATAATTAGAAGACAACTGAAAACTCTTTTAAAATGGATCCACAGATGATTGGAGTGAGTCTTTAAATTAGTTTATTAATATTCTTTTCAAATGGATCCTACTCATTCTTGTTCTCTTTGATTAAATGTATCTTTAAATCACGGTGAAAAAGCAGAGAGATGAGGAGTACTTTTTAAAAAAAATTGAAGTCATTTGTTTTAACAGTTGAGGTTTTGTTTTCAATCTTACAAAGAAGCAGGGGAGCTTAGAAATTCCCAACACAAGGAAAAAAACTCTCATACGTATGTTTTTCTGTTGTTTTGGACTCCTTTATAAATAAGTCATGATACTTTCAGGTCATATTCTGGAAATATTTTTCCTTCAGTGTGAGCATTGAAGATGACAGTGAAGACATTAATTATTACAGACCTGCACTGCGTTGAATGTACTTTGACATACACTGCAGACTCAACCACAGTAAGGAGGCTTTATTAGTAATTCCCAAAGAGAACGGCAGTAAAAAGTCATCGCAGGCAGAGACTAAAGTTTGTAGACTTTCACATTTATTGGAAAATAATCAGAGACTATGTCACTGGGAATGTACACATCAGTGTACTCTGAGAAGACAAAGCTCAATAGTATCAAGCAGGTTATGGATGTGGGGTTACTTAGTTACTTCAGGTACAGAAATGATTACAATATTTATTGCATTTTTTTTTATTCATAAAGGACCATTTTCAGAAAAAAGTACTTTATACATATGTATTTTATACTATGTAAGTCTATTTAGTTTATACGTTGTTTTTTTTAACTTTTTACTGAAAAGTGGAAAAAATTTGTATCAATTTTTAAATTTTTCAGGCCGTGTCACACAGTCAGCATTTTTCTCGTATGAAATTTCGGTTTTTCATGATACATGCGTTATATATTCATAAGTGTTTCTTGCGTTTGTTATTTGTATACGTGCGCAAATGTCCGCAGAGGGTTTCGGCCAACGAGTCTCTTTGGTTTCGAGCTGTTCATGCGACTTTTGTAAGACACATACGCAAATGTGTGACATTCCACGACCGTTCCACGTATGTCTAACAGACTTTTAACCTTTGTGCTATCTAAGATGACTCCACCCTTACATTGACGTGTTCTCCCTACCGTGACAAAGGTGGATAAAGGTGGAAAGATTTCATGTAATCCATTGACACCAGTGAAGATCACAAATCATTGAAGAAAAAAGGTTCAGTGCACTGTCTAGTGGGTCTAGATGACCCAACTCCCAATGGTAAAGTGCCTAGGATAGCACAAGGGTTAATGCATGTCCCTCTGATAAATAACTTCTGTATCACACATTTCGTGTTCAAATTACATAATTAACGCAATGATTTTGGCGACATTTTTCATTTACGTTGATTTACGTGTTCTTTACGTGGTTTATTCGTACTTCTTCCAAGGTTTTAACGTGTTTCATTCATGATACATCTGTGAAAATTTCACAAGACCACAACTTTTCTCACTTTTTCCACATTTATTAACATACAAACAATTTTCAACAATGCACTATGCACAAAATGTACGTGGTGGCTGTATGACACAGCTTTTAAGGGAGATTCTCAGGAATCTTGACTTCAGAGTGCTTTGAATCATGGTCCTATGATGACAGCCAGCATGGGTCCTCTCCACATCAGCGCTTGAGAGCCCTGTCAGAATCACATGACTCATTCGTGACGGACGCTGTTTCAGTGACCAAGTGTTGGTCATTCTTACAGAACATCTGCAGAAGTCGCACAGTTCGCGGCTACTCCCCTTTTTCTGTGATGCGGAGGTGTTGAATATTGAAAACAGCCTCTATGATCCATACATGTCATTCTGCATTTTGCTGTTTGATGGGGAGGATCTGTGATGCAGGAATAGTTTTTTCCTCCCTCATTTTTAATTTTACTTTATTTATAAATAACACTGTTTTATAAATAAAGTTTGATTTGATTCTATAGAGATGTTCTCCAGACGTCTCTTCACAGTCTCCTGGGTGATCTGGAAATGAAACTAGTATAAAATGTTTGTTTGCATGTTAAAAACTTAAGGTGGTACAGTATTTCTGTTTTTATCTCTATCGTTTATCATGATTTTCATCGTTGAAGTTGAATGGCTTTTAAAAACCTTTTTGACTATTTTGACATACTTTAGACGACGTTATCTAAATTAATAATTCAAACTTGCAAAGTATTTTGTGTTTTTTTGGGGAAAAAAGTCAAAATAAAATACAGAAATAATCTTTACATCAGAAATAGTCTTTTAGCTACTGACATGCATGCAGGAGCATCTGCAGATGGGATTGAGAGCGCTTCTCCACAGTCACACACCAGCGACAGAGTTCAGTGTTTTGCAAAAGGACACATTGACATGAATAAAAGGGGGCGGGGATCACACCACTAGTCTTTCAACTGGAAAACAACCGATCATCCGAGCCATTTCTTCCCTCTCAAATTGCCCAGCATGTACCTACTGCAGATATTTTGCACTTTGCCAAAGTGTCTTTGATCTGATTGATTCCGATGCTCCACCTTAAGCTGGTTACGTTTGATGTCCGGGTGACACAAAACCTGATAATTACGTGTTTGTCTGGAGAAAACCAGCAGGCGTGAGACTGCTTTTCTTTTGTTATTGAACGCTTTGCAGAGCCGTCTTGAAGCCAAAACAATTATTTGACTTTCATTCTATAGATTCTGTTTCCACTGGCATAGCAGGGACCTTCAAACTCTCCGGCAAATTAAAGGTGACTCGTGTAATGAGGACAGGTCAAGAGATTACGCTAACATCATGGCTTGGATTCAAATGTCGTACAATAACAATTCTGCAAATTAATGGTTAGCTTTTGGAAAGAGCAACGGGGCAGAATGTCAGGAAAATGTACAACCCAGAGAGACGGGTTGGTCATATTAAGGTCTGATGTTTTCCTCTGTCAGACTATTTTTGTGTGATAATAAAAACTGCTTTGTCTTGAGGTTTATGCACAGCGATAAGTTAATGTTTTTAATATATGAAGGCTTTCTGTCTGACTGTCACATCAGATCTCCTGGAACGGCTCCATCCAAATCTTTGCCTCCTGTTTCTGTCAGACGATGCTCCTTGTGCGATAAGCTGCTTTAATGTTGGCAGCGCTCTATGGCCCCACAAGTCAGAGCATTTCCCGCCACTTTATGTCCCCAGTCACTGTGAGAAATGTGTAAAACACATAAATAAAAAAAGCCCCGCCATCTTCTCTCCACCTTAAAGCCTTAGTCTCATCCACGGGTAATTGCCCCATTTGGGTACTGCGAGTTTTGGGGTTGTCTGGACCCGCGAAGTAGCATCTTAAGGGGAGGGTCTTGCAGTTCCCTTGAGGCTCGTACGTCCACCTCAAGGGACGCCATGAAAACGTAGCCATTGTTCGTGCGTGTGGGAAATGTATCGTGAAATGGCTGTAAGGATAATGTAAGTTACACGCACCCGATGATATACAAGTGATGCTGTCATACGGCGCCCTGAAGGTCTGCAACCTTTAACGCAAAATAAAAGAGCTATTTAGTACAGTTTCTTACTGACCAAAAGCCAAGAAGAGCTGCAAAGTCCCTCTTCACCACTTAGACAAGTATACTTTCTTTATATTTTTCTGAACATTAACTCAGCCATTTAGAATTTTTCTGCTATCGCTTTTTTGTAATATATACAGAGGATGTATGTGTTTCCCCAAACTTCAGTACAATATTGAAAATATGGAGACACCAGAGAGTAGCACAAAATACGTAATCATTTTATGTCCAGGACATATTTAGCTTTGTTTATGATCAAAATACTCGTGATCTGACATGGTAAAACTGCAAATATAAATGGAAAAGTAAGCTAAAACAAATTAATCCCAACTACAAATCTAGTATTAACGTAAATTGCATATACATGTGGCCAAAGAGCTATAATGGATACAGTAAAAGAGCCCGCGTCTCACCTACTTCCCCCTTTTACTTACCATTACATGTTGTTTAAGTGTTTGCAACAGCCTGTCAGCTGTCACCCGCAGCATTCCTGTGGAGAACAAAATTGCTTGAACATTATTGCCCCATGGGGTCACTGTGCAATATTTGATCTTGGTATTTCATGCGGGCCACCTGCCTCCCACGAGTTCGCCCATTTTTCACCCGCTATCAGCCTGTATCCACCTTATTTTATCTCATTAATATTCATTCAAAAAAAAAAAAGAAGGTTTCCACCAGATAAACACTTTGTTTTAAGGTGCAGTTACTTAAAACCTACAAAAAACTTTTCTTGACAACTTGCCAGCTAATCGTAAATTATTTATTCCATCTAAAGAAATGCCTAATAACCCATTTTCATGTACAGGGTCTTAACTCTCATCATCTTGTTTCTTCTTCTTTAGTCAGCGTTCATATCAAAAACAACCTCCCCTCCCTTATGTAGTCTAAAGATAATTTAGCTGTGTCCTCCTCATGACTTTTTCTCCAGCTTCTAAGTATTAAAGTTTCTTTTTTGACTGTTGGCCTACAAGGCTTACAAAACACAAAAGACGTCCTGTTTTTCTTTTCACTGGAAATTGAGTGCTAGATGTTTAAGATTGGAGTCGTGTTTGCTTTTCCACAATCATGTAGCCACTAACAGGATCAAAAAGATGCAACGGGTTATTCGCTTTGGTACGCTTTGCTGAAGCTTCAATTTATGACCTGCTTTAGAAGGGCAAAAGCGAAGCTGATGTTTCTCTGGCAGCATCTCATCAAATGGCCACAGTTTGAAGAATCTTTGCTGGAAGTGGTTTAGAGTTATGTAAATGTTGTTTTTTATTTTATTTTAATGGAGGAATCCACAGAGAAAGATGAACTTGAGTGAGTGAAAGTGCTTCTAAATATGAATTTATGGATAAACGTCAAAGACATTTTTTTACAAGTACCATACTGTACAGCAAAATAGTTGTAACTGTCAAAAAACCTGAAGTGCTGAAGAAAGATAACAGTAAAGTCCCTCTCCGATCATCTTTTGATCTATTTTAAGTTTTCCCAGTGGTCCGTGTCATTTACCAGGACATAAGGTAGTTTCTGCAGAGCTGCAGTACTTCACTGGAAATTCACCTCTGAGTTGTAGGCAGGACAGTTGTTATAGAGGTCCGCCCCAATCTCCCATCACCCATCTGTTTACACACTCTCCCACTAGTTTACAGCACTTTACAACGCCAACCTAACATTACTGGTGCAACAAAATTGGCAAGCAATATCCAACCGTACAGTTTTGAGGCAGACGAGAAGAAACAAAGCAGGCGTGTCCAAAGTCCACAGCCAGCCCACAGACTCCTTGTAAAATTGTTGTAAATCTGTGGCAACCCTCTCGTGCAACCCTTCCATGGCTCATTCCTAAAATTATAATTGAAAATAAAAAAAGAAAATTTGAGATTGAGGGCCACAGCTTCTAGGACAAGTGGAAATTGGAGTGAAATATGAAACAACAATGGCTGCTTCATAAGTATGCCAAGAGACTGTGGCTGTTTCCAAGGAGTTTTATATCTCTACCAGACGAGACATGCCAACTACAATAAAATAGGAATGAACAACGTAAAAGATTAGAAAAGTTGATAAATCCACCCTAATTTTGGTGAAAGCATGTTCAGATGTGTTTGTTTTCCATGTGAACAATGAATAAATATTCATTAAATACTTCATTTGCATTTAATGTTATGGAAATACTTCAAGGAATGGAGGCCGAATGGTTCTGGCTCTCCCTGACATCCCTTTGTCTGCAAGCGGAAGCATCAGAATGGAGCGGAGCCGGAGGCTTGTGGCCTGCTGATTGTAGCACCTACACCACTGCAAGCTCCTGATTCACGCTCAGATATGCAATTTTAACCCTTGTGCTATCCTATGCACTTTAACATTGGGAGTGGGGTCACCTAGACCCGACTAGACAGTGCTCTGAACCTTTTTTCTTCAATGATTTGTGATCTTCTCTGGTGTCCATGGATTACATGAAATCCTCTTCACCTTTATCCACTTTTGTCATGGTAAGGATAACACGTCAATGTAAGGGTGGGGTCATAGGATAGCACAAGGGTTAAGCTGAATTTTTTTATTATATGTCTTCCATCATGAGAAAAATGCCACAAAAACATGTTAAAAACACAACTTTCATTGGAATGGGTCTTTGATCATATCAAAACTACAAATGGATGCATGCTCAACAATAGCTATTCAGTAAAAAAAGCCCCCACCATCTCTCTTATTTAGATCTTGTATCATCTAGTATGTCTCTGTGGTTTCTTTTTTGAAAATAAACCCTGCAACTCCATTGAAATGTGAGATACATTGGTGGTCTTGCAGGCTGATCGTCTATTGTGCTCAAACGCTGAGGAAATTGCTCAATCAGTTGGTGGCAGATTGAATTTGTTCATAGCAGCGTGTGGTGTAAATATCCCACTGCCACCTTTCCAGCAAATTAACAGGAAATGTACAAATGCGTAAATGCTGAGGCGGAGACAAAGGGATCGCGCTGCATCCATAAGGAGGCAGCGGGTGTTAACAAACAAGGTTTGTTGAAGAACTTGCACGATTTCTTCATCCTCCAAAATTCGTGTTGTAGACGTTGCCGTGCTGCTTTTCACGTGTATAGCAATGCCTTCGTGTGTGCAACTCCAGCTCAATATGCTGTAATTCTGTCAAGAATTGTTGTCCTTGCAGTTTGGCATCAGCCACACACTTCCTCCTCCGAGGACAGTTAAGGAGATTTCCTTTATCTCAGAGACACCAAGGCGGCTTTTCTGGAAGAAACCGCCAGACACAATAGTGGATGTGACATTTCTCAGTGCTCCTTGAACACCACCCAACCCCCTCCGTCGACACCCAGGAGGGGGGGATCCCTGTGCCTTTTTGTCGTCCAACAATTGCAGAGGCCTCCGCAAAGACCAACGTGGCTCTTTTTTTGCGCTCAATGACAATTCTATTTAAGGTGTCGTCTGTAGATAATAACCATCATCGCTGGGCATCCTGGATGTACTTTATATGACAAAAGTTCCCAGAGGGCAGAAGCTGATGGCAATGCTGATGACAAAACCATGTCTAAGGGAAGATTTTAGACTGTAATGTAATCCAAAGAGGGGAAAAAAACACATGTCTGAACGCAGGTTTTTATCTCCCAGTAAAAGAACTAACCTATGTAATATTCAGAGCAGCCATTAGCGCTTTTCATCAGCCATTGTTTACATCTAAAGTTATATTGTAAAGATGAAAGACAAAGAAGGAGAAAAAAAATCGACAAATTCCCTCAATGTCTGCTAATTGCATGAATTTTTCGGTTTTAAAAAGTGACTTTTACAAAAAAAAACACAATTCTGTTTCGTTATTAGGCCGCAGATTGTTAATTGTGCTCCTTTGTGTCATGAAGTAGTGCTAATCCTCTGCGAGAGTCGCATTAGCAGCTTTGAGAGCCAGTGTGATAATGGCTGTAATTAATTCATGAGCTTTTCTATCAATTTGTGTCACAACCTTTAATGTGAGTTCGAAAGGGGAGTGGAAATGAAAGTCCAGAGCCAAGGGTGGTGCTGAGATCAGACGGCACAGAAGCCTTTTGGATTAAACACATTTAAACACAACAGCAACCACCTGATGACTTGTTGCACAAGCAAAGGCCCATTAACTCTAATTTACGTATTTCTTTTCCATTTATTCTAATTCAAGAACTTTTTTAACAGTCTTTTTGTCTAGCTAGAAAGAACTTTCATCAAAAACTGATGTGCTGAAGTACAACGGAGCATTAGGGCCAACACAAACAAAGGAAAATTAAAAAATATTATTATGGATAAAAATGAAAACTTTTCAAAAGTAGAGTTGTAAAATTATGAAAAAAGTCAGAATTTTACAAGAATAAAGTCAGAAAATTATAAGAAAAAATTCGTTCAAGTATAAAAATAAATAAGAATAATGTTAAATGTATGCTTTATAAAGTTGCTATTGCTATAAAGTAATGTTTTTTTCAAAAATAAAAGAATTTATCTATTAAATGTTTGATAAAAGACCATTACCTCTGTCTTTTTCTAGCTTGAACCATCATCCAGGATGTCTGTGCTGAAGTACATTTTCAACATTTTACAAGAAAAAAGTCGTCAAGTTACGCGTAATTAAACTAGGAAAAGGCCATGCCTTTTCAAAAATATTACATTTAGGCTGCAAAATATTTTAGTTCTGACAATTCTGAAAAATCCCACTGCTTTAGAATCTCACTGGATCTTCATTCATTTATTTGTAAATTATTTTTTTAAATAAAATAACAGTTATTAAATTATTCCCTTATACTGTTTTTCATAATTTTATGAACTTTTTTTTAATACCACATATTTATACAGTAATAATAATACTCATATGTCACATTAAACTGATGTAATTGACACCCAAATCACTAATGAATTACAAATAAACAATGCAATAAGCATGTTCCAGGTTAATATACGGGTTTTTTGCGTGGTTTATTTGTACTTCTTCCATGGTTTTAACCTGGTTCATTCATGATCTGTCTAAATTTCGCATAAGGACCACAACTTTTCTAACTTTTTCAACATTTGTGCACGTATGACAAATTTTCATCCGGGCAATATGCGCAAAATCTACGTAGTGGCTGCGTGATATGGCCTTCACACAGTGCAAGTGTTAAAAAGGAACTGGTTCCAAAGTCTGACAAAATCTCTGAGATTGGAGAAACACAAAAGTCAGAAAGAGAAATAATAAAAAAATAAAAGAGAAGCTAAGTTAGGATGATGGGCCTTTTATCTTAGAGACAGGTGTAACATGAATCAGCTCACTCCATGAGAAACATCTCCTGTCTTCCGCCATTAGATCCTTTTAAAGACAGCAGAGCTGTGCATTGAACAGACTTTAAGAAAACGAGTGTGGAGAGAAGAGTGTGTCCCACGGATGCTGTACAACCCGTCCTCGCTTATGCTGTGATTCTACACAACACCGTTTCAACATTCCCTGACGCAGCAGAGCTACAACGGCAGTGCTGATTTGCAAAATGTCTGGGAACAGATCTGACTGTGACTAACAGGCTGTGTATGCCCTGAGTTCTAGCTCACAGGCTTCAGCTATCAAGCTGCTCACCGCTCTGGTAGAGCTGTGCCTCGGTAGCCTACAGCCAGCACACTCTTCAGTGATTTACAGCAGTGCGTTGCAGGGTTGGCTTGATGTTATGGCTGCAGCTGCGCCAATTAAATTGCACCATGGAGGCTAAGGTTCACATCCTGCATAAATTCAGAAGTCAGTGTTGCCTCATTAATTTCGTATTTGGTCTTTAATTCATACTATATATCTATATATTCTTAGAAAAATTGTCTATCATTGTGACGTTGTTTTAAAGTGAATAACCAAATTTAGTCTCTTCAGTCAGTTTTTATTTTATTTTATTGTAAAAATGTTTTCTTATGAAATGGATTCTGCATATTCTTAAGATGTTCTAATTATTGAAGCATTAAGGGAATTTGAATGGTTTTTTTTACATGGATAATTAGTTTATAAATTAAAGTTTTCTCAAATAGTTTTTAGTACTGACAAAAATTGTAAATGAACAAAGAGTTTAAGATTCTGTTGCTAATAAAAAAAGATCACGAGAAGCAATAATCCGTGCAGAGCTAAGAGCATTAAAAGATAATGCTTCAGTCAATAAGACAAATACTAAATATGTATGTGTAGAAAGTCAGGGGAATTTCAGATTTAAGCAGGCTTTTCTTTAAAAGGATTGGCTTTGGGGATAAATTGGAAAATTGAGTGAAGTTTAGAAATTGAAACGGTTTATGAGCAGCAAAAAGGAATAAATGATCCTGTCTGATATTGTGTCATAAACATTAATAATGGTGTCAAGTCCAAGTAAATCTTCAAATCTGATGATATTTGAAAATTGTGGGGGGGGGTTTCTTCCAACAACATTATTAGCATTAGCATAAGTTAGCACTTTTAAAATTTGTTGGAGTGGTTTTCAGAAGATTTACAAACAGAATGGTTGATGTAAATAAATCTGTGTATTGATCATTATTAGGGTTGTATATCTTTTCCTTTAGCATGAAATGATAGGCAATTCACAAATCGATGCAGAAAAGATTCAACTGTGTAGCGTTAGATACTGTTATGCTCTGAGTAACTCAAACTAGAAGCACACACAGCACACACTAACTATGTAGCCACAAAGGGGGCCCAAGTCTGGCCACGCCCAGGAAGGAAGCCGCTTTAACCATAAAAATGTACACTACAAAATATAGAAATAAATGTCTTGGGAACTATACAAATAAAGTCCTGTAAACAAAGACAAACGTAAATAAACGAACAACTCAAATCATTAAAGCCAAAAGGGATGCAAACAAATCCAAATCCTTTCCACTTCCAATGCCCAACTCCTAAACAGGAAGTGAAGGTCTTGGCCACCAGGAACATGACAAAATCAATAAACAGTCTCAACATTTGATGATTGTGTTATTCATACATAACGTGTCTAAAAGTGATGATCTATAACAGACAGGTGACAAGTAGATGTGATTACTTTGTCACAGGCATCCGGCATAAAACTGAGCTGATTTGCTGTGTATCGCCTGAAGGGATATGCCGAAAGATGAACAACAACTTTATATTTTGAACAACAAACACAAAACGTATTTTGGATTTTTCCTAAATCCGAACAACCATAATAACTGATTACTTTAGGCATTCCAGATATTAACGACCATGTTGATGATGCATACATAACGCTAAGTCAACACAGAAACGTATACATTAAATAATACTCATACATTAAATAATCATACATTAAATAACTCATACATTAAATAATACATACAAGTAGCTGTTAATGCTTAAATTGTTAAGTAATGCTTAATTATGCTTTAACTAACATCAAGAAAGAGACTCTTACTCAGTTGTCACCCAAACGACAAAAAGTGCCTCTCGTGGTTTTTGCAGCTCAAAGTGGCTTACGAATAAAAACAAAACTTAGATAAAGAAGTTAAAATAAAATAGAAAACACACACACACACACACACCGAATCCTTGCTATAAAAAAGGTTATAACTGGGTTCTGCTGTGAGGAAACAGAATATTAGAGGTTAAATTATAGCGAGAAATAGGATAAAATTAAATATGTGAGTTGCATTTAAGTGCAAAAATTGGAAAATATAATTCAACTAATATAAAATAAATAAGTGAGCAGGTAAGATTATCTAAAAGTGATCAAATAAAGCTGAGTCTTGAGCCTCTTCCCAAAATCTTAATGGTCAAACATTACAATCTGGCATTTTGGGTCTTTGGGACTGTTTTGCTCTTTGTGGATAAGAACAATGTGATATATTCATTTATTCTGTTTGGGTTTCTTTTAAGCTCTGTTGGGAAAAAAGGTTATGTAATGGTTAATAATCAAAATACACATCGCTTGCTTTGGTTCTCTAAGCCTGTGACTGGACGTCTTATTGTTGCATCACATTTACATAAGAAAGGAAAAACCGTAGACACACAACAAAGAGAATAACTGAAAAAGAAACCAATTATTTACTTCCACATCACTTTAATTCTGTCATACCAACAAAGTCGTGTTTGTATCTGTAGTTTTTATCTGATACTGCTGTTAACTAGATTGAGTTTTCAATACTGTATCCTTTGCATCCCTAATTATTAAGGAAAATGACAAAAGTGGCGTATTACTGCTTTTTAACTTGATGTCTTGGCAAAAACTGTGGAGAATCTAACTTTTGATGTTTTTCTGAAGGATCTGCCCCTGGAGTGTGTGTCTTCATTAATCAAGTTTCCCATTTTTAGCCCAGTGTTTAACACAAAAGAGGACTAGGACCATGTTAGAAATGCTCGTCTGCTCCGTTTCTGCTGGCTTTTGCCTGTTTGGTCTTAGGTTTCAAACTTTTAAATGTACTCAGCCAACTTAACAGAACTTGCAGCGCTTTGTAAATGTGGGATAAGAAGAGCTGGAATCTTTCTCAGCGAGTCTCTGAACCTTTCTTTTCTCCTCACCAAAAGGATTGAAGCTCCCGACTCCAGTGTTGGATTGGAGGGATGACTAACAGGAGGGTGAATGCGGACAAAAGGCTTTCAGGGAGCAGAGTCGGTCAACGAGGCACATGAACATTTGAGATTAATTAAAATTTGAACTTTGAAACCCATGCAAACTATATCTTAATAAAAATAGTAATAAGATAACATTATTATGGTTGAGAATTAGTTTTATAACTGTTATTACAGGCAATTACCGACAAAAAAGAGAAAAATAGCAAAGATTTCTTTAAGTAGCATTGACCTGCTTTGTCTACAGAAGCTGTCCTGCTGTCTCTGATCAGATTATATTTGATTTCTCTTTATAGGGTTTTTTTTTCCTGTCTGCTTGCACAGATCTGCCCCAGTTTGCCTCTTTCTACAAGTAACTTTTTTCCAGCTTTTGCATTCATTGATGTCTGTCTCACCACATGTAGGTCAGAGCTGGCTTGCATCTGCTCGGCTCTCAGAAAGAAAAGCAGCACGCGTCTTATTGGCCAAGAGGCTGAAAGGCCATAAAAATACGAGGAAGGTTTTTGCTTCCTGCCATTCAGATTACAGGATAAAACCATCTGGATGTTAAGTCGGTTTGAAAGCATCATTTTTGACAGAACTGCAATACGACACGCAAAAGCAGGTATTTTCTGATTTATTTGCTTGTTACAAATGATTTATTCTGGTTCTGTTTGCGTATATCTATACTTATTTCAAGAAAAACCTTTATATATTCTGGGTTTTTTTTCATGTGTGAAATGTTACGAAAACCAACATTTTAACATGTTAAAACCATCGTTTTAACATGTTCCTCTGGCATTTTTCTGAAAAAATGCAGTTGGAAAAAGCAGTTTACATGCTTTACAATAGATCAATAATTCGTCCCAACAAATAGTTGCCGAACTTCATGCCGCAGCAGCAGTGACGTCATAAACACAAGACAGCGTAGTTACATGAACATTATACAGTGGTCTGGGTAAATACTCAATTCTCATTGGCTGCAGGATTTGGATTAAAAAGTGATACATCACATTGATAATGCAGACCTAAAAAGAAGCTCCTGTGGTTCAGGTTTTCGCGTCATCCATTAATTTCTGATAATGCACATCTCGTCGGGTATTATCCCTAATTTAACTTATGCTGTCTCTTGTTTATGATGTCACTGATGCGACGTGAAAGTTGGCAACTATTTTGTTGTGAATATTTCGGCCCTTAAACTAGAGTTGCTATGGTGACATAGCGTCGGACGGTTCAGACTTCTTCGGCATACATTCATTTCTGAATATCTCTCTGCATTATCTCTTACAAAATACGATACAGTACTACAATGACCCCCAAATTAGGGCTGTTGAGATAAAACTAAAACAAAATAATCTTGCCATATATTAGCGAGAAACTCTATGAAAATAGTTGGGTTTATTGAACCCAGTAACTTTTTTTTGTTATCCAGCGCCATGGTAGGCCACTAATTCCTTTACTTCCAAGATAGCTTACCTGTTATTGTTTTTTGTGTCATTATTCTTACAGAATATCACGTAATAGGTTATTTATGTCAACAAAGGCATGGTAAGAAATTAATTTCCCTATTATATCAATAAAATTCAGTTTTATTCTACTGGAGTTAGATACATTTGCCTCCATATTCATGAGTACTTTGCTGAATCAATGTTTTGTTGCTCTATTTATGCCGACAAACCTTTTAATGGGGGAAATTTCATATTCGACACAAAGACGAATCGCATTCACAGCATGTCAAATGTAAAACTAAATGGTGTATTTATTTATATACATATATATAAAATGCGTGAAGTTGTGTGCGAACTTTGTGCACAACTTTATCAATGAGCATATCTTTCATTTTACCGTATCTCAAATCCCATAACTTTTAAGTTTTTTCAGTAAGTTATTTTAATGAAAAATAAGGCAATGTTACCTGTTTTTACAAAGAGTGGAAGAGCTGCTGCAGCAGTCAAATTTGATGGCTTAACAAAATAATTTGTTTGCCTAATGCCTCTGAAAACTGCATACTTTGATCTCAAAATGCCAACTTTCTCCTCTACATGTGGCACGCTGCATCGTTGAACTCCAGTTCCTTTTGTGTGCTGGAGGTTTTTTCTTTTCTTTTTTTTTACTGTTATGGAAGCACACCTGGTGGCCTCAAATTTGAAGGCAGGAATCACCTTGTTAAGGAGTTTCATTTTCATGATCAAAAGACTAGCTGTGACCTGAGGCAAGGTAAAACACAGCTTTGCAAAATGGGCTCATTTTAACTGTGGGATAAACGTACAGACTTCATCTGCTCTGGGAAAAGGAGGTTACTACATTTCCACTGTTTTAGCAGATAACCTCTTATCCTCTGAGGATGTAAAACCACTGTATATATAAATATACATGCTTAACCAAAAACACATTATAGATATTAAGATGATCAAAACTTTGAAATATATTCTTTGTTTTTATCCAGAATATCTTGTAGTTTGATTTTGCACCAAAATCTTTGTTTGTTTGGGTAAAATGAGCTTAGGATGCTTACACAGGAAAAAGGCATAATGTAAATAATGTATACTAGTACATCTTTAGTATATTAGTATAATCAGAAACATATGTAAAGAACCACTCCGATGTAAATTGTGATTTTGGTGTTTTTAACATGTTTTTGTGGTATTTTTCTGATGAAGGCGGACATATATAAAGACAATTTAAATTGCATTTCTAAGTATTTCTTAATAAAGGCTGTGGAACCCAATTTTACGCATATTGCACAGATGAATATTGGTCGTGCTTGATCATATGTGGAAAAAGTACGAAAATCTGTACATTTCGCGTAAAATTTTCACAGAAAGAACCATGTTAAAACCACAGAAGAGTACGAATAAAACACGCAAAGAACACATAAATCAATGTAGAACGTCGACCTTGCATAATTATTGCACTCTTTATATGCAATTCATTAGTGATTTGTGTATCAATTACGTAACTTTAACATAATATGTGTGCCGTATACGTGATAAAAAAGGTTATACATCGGTGGCACATGCTTGAAAAGTCTGTAATTCATACGTGTCACTAATTTGTGTATGCATCGTGCAAGATTTATATAATGAGTGCGTAGCATCTGTGCAAAATATGCATAAACTGCGTAATTCTCAATCGACCAAAGATTTTGAAGAGCTCAAAACCAAATTCAGTTAAAGGCCCGTAGGCTGAAACCCTCGACAGACATCTGCCCACATCAACAAATGACAAACGCAAGAAACGCGTATGAATAACGTATGTCACACATGTGTTACGAAAGACCGAAATTTCATACGTGGAAAATGTACAAAATTTGTGTAGTGGCTTTGTGACGTGGCATTAAAAAAAAGGCAAATTTGTGATCTAGAAATCTAGAAAAGTTTAGAAAATGCCTTCTTCTCTCCATTCTTTTCCGCTTGGAAACATATAGATTGTTTTATGTCTTTTTCACACCCCACTGTTGTGTTGATTTTTCATTTGTGTTTGAAATAAACTAAACTGGAACTAAAACTGAAACTGAATCCAGTTTTGTATTTGTTTGCCTCCTGGGACCTGCTCAAGACTGTACAGCTGGACAGCTCCAGTATTGCTCGCCATTTTTGTTTCATCAATAATGTTAGATTGAGATTTTGAGGGGCTGTAAGTTACCGGTTACTTACTTAACAGAGAGCTCTCAGCTCTCAAGATAGGGACAGAGGGGGTGGGGGGAGATTGCTTCAATTTAGAGGCTAATTTGTAATCATGTGCTCTGCAGAAACTATGACGTAGAAAACACATATGGCATAAACATGATTAAAAAAAGCACTGGGAACGCTTTAAAAATAGATCCCAAGATGATTGCAGTGGGTTTTTAAATACAATAAACAACTTCCTATCTCATACTTTAGAACAAGCAAGATTTTATTGAGCTTTTAATTTGTTAATCCTAATATAATCTGCAATATTTTTGATAATGTAAGGACTATTTCACCTGCTAAAATTTTATATCCAGTTTATATTTATAAACTTTATCTGAACTTTAGTGGAATAACTAAAGAACATGTATTTTTGTTTATCACTAAAAAGGTGCGTGTTTGTAAAAGTCAGTGGTCATCTCCCCTAATGGGCTCAGTTCTTTCTATTCTGTTCAAACATACAGTCTCCAACTGAATGCATGGCATCAGCTGCCATTGACAGTACGTTTTTTCCAAATGTGAACAGAAATATAAAAGTATTTTTGCTGCTGCCACACAAGTAAACAGGTTTTGATAACATTGTTCTCTTCAGAATGTCCTTGTCAGCCAGAATGGGATGTGAATGTAAACATGGTCATGTCCGGAGTCTTATCTGAAAAACATAAAGCCACCTTTACATGTATTCTAGTCTGTTGCATTATGATTTTCATAAAAAATGAATATGTGTGTTTTATAAATTAACTACAGTAATGAATTATTTATAAATGATGTTTTACAGAAACGTCCATAATTTAAAATAATAATCAAAAATGTATTATGAATCTATAAATGTCAGGATTAAAAAATATATTTTAGATCAAAAATTTAAAAAATAAAAAATATATAAAAATCTCAAATCTATAAATCCAGTGTTGCCAAAAGACAATAATACAGTGTTCAGGTGACCATAGACTGATCTAGTATTCCACTTATTAATAATAAAAATAATTAATTATATTTGCAATAATGAATGTATAAATATTATAATAATATAAATAATAATGATTCTAAAGTTTGACTGAAATCTTCATTTTAATGCTGCTGATTTTTTACTAAAAGGGACATCCCTCTAATCCAACAAACCAGGTTCAAACATTATTGCAGCTGCATGTCTGAGCTGTGATAAGTAAAATAAAATAAGGTGTTATGAACCAGGTAATTCAGAGTTACCATAGCAACTCTTTTTTTAGGGACATAAATAGTCACAAAAGTGAAACAACACCCATTTTTCAGGAAAAATAGCATTTAGGACCAAAAGATCAAATATGACTGACCAGTCTTGTGGCTTCTATGAAAAAAAAAAGATTTCTCACAACAAATTCTGAACTGATTTCCAGCCAATTGGACAGAAGCAATTTACTAATTTAAGTCCACCCAATTCAAAATATGAATCAGCTTTCTAGGAATCTCCAATATCAATAATCACCAGTTAATAATCCAGCAACTACTAACAAATATTTATTAAATGTTTCCGTATATTTTTGTACAACTGAACCTGTTCCTTTTCCATTATTTATACTGAATCTTCACCTTCAGTTTTAAAAATGTAGTATTTCTTTAATGACTTTACTGTCAAGTCCCTATACTTTTGTAGCAATAACTTCTCCCTAATGGTCCAGAAACTATGATCAGAGCTCTTTGCTGGAAAAAATAAACCTAACGTTTTTACTAACCTGCGTAAAGTCCCCCTATCAGTGGCGGTTCTACACTGACTTACTCCCTGGGCGAGTAACCCCACAGGCGCCCCCCCCCCCCCCCCCCCCCCCCCCGGACACCTACAAAATTTGACAACATCCTGTTGTGTTCCCTATCTTCTATTTAGCTATTTTACACAAAAAAATGCATGAATGTTCTAGACTCATATTACAGGGGGGTCAAACTCAGTCACACAGGGGGCCTAAGTTAAAAACACGCTTAAGGTTTTGGGCCGAAGAAGATAAACATTTAATGAACACACTAAAGCTAAACTTTTAAACCTTTTAAATTGAACTTTTTGAACATAAATATGAATAAAAACAGGAACACAAGTTAAACCTTAAATAATATGTTGCTCCCCATAGAAATATATTCTGTCAAAATTATACAAATATGAACATGCTGCAGAACAAAACAAGAAAGCCTGGAAATATTAATAAGAAATTACAAATCAAATAATTCCGTTTTTTTTGCTCTTTTATCATTTTTTAGAGCATTATTTTCAGAGCATTTTTTTTTAGAGCTGGACTCCTGCTTCATTTTTAACAATAATTTCTTAATGTGTGACGCCCTGTGTGTGTCTTTGTGAAACATATCAGAGGGATTAGATCTAAAAAAAAAACTTATTGTGATTAATATGTTTAGGTCTTATAAAACATTAAAGACTAAATCATAGAACTCGTCAGTGGGATTACTCCAAAAATATTTGGCATTTCCCTAAATTTGTGCAACACCAACAGCAGAAATCCTCCAAAAAACCTCAATCCATAAAAAATGGTCTGCGCTCATCCCCCCTCCCCCTTCCCTCTGACACACGCGGCTCCGTCTCGATGACGGGAGAAGCAGCTGCGGCCCAGAGTTGATTGTCAGATACAAAAAGACTCCCCTCACGCCTGTTAGTGTGATTCAGCCAGCCACCGGCGAGTTGCGCCCCCCTCTCGAGTTTTTTGACTAATGTTCCAAAGACTACAGCAAAGAGGTGTGGCCGCAAGCGTCTTGCAGCAGAGGGCGGTGGTCACGTGCGTGTCGGGTCTGCCGTGTCAGAGCAAAGTATTGTGGGAAATAATCCCCATTGCCTGCTTTTGTCAAAATTGAGTTGAGCACGGGTGTTTGTTCTGCCCAATTCCTTTTCATGTGCCTGTTTTACGTTTTTTCACTCTGAGTTATTTCATCTTTTATTTTTTTATTTTTATTTTATTTTTTTTTTTGCACCATAACTGTGAAGAGCAAAGAGGATGAAGACATTCTTAACAGTCTGATGTGTCAAAGTAAAAGTGTTAAGTGTTGGCAGCTGAAGCAATTTCAAATTAAAAGCTACAAACTTCCTCTTTGAATATCGTAGCACAATATGAGTAACGCATATGAGTAACGCACGCATCGGGCACGGCAAATGCCGCCCCCTATGAAGTGCCGCCCTGGGCGACCGCCCACATCGCCCATATCTAAAACCGCCACTGCCCCCTATGACGATTAAAAAAGAAAAAAAAATGTTCCCGGTGGTGTTTTTATTATGATTATGTAGTTTTTAACCGAGATCCCACACCGTAAGTGTCTTAAAAAGCCATATTTTATGTTTCTCTGGAGCCATAGTTTTCAATATCTCCTCTACATTGGCATGGCTGTCTGAGCTGAGCTGATCTGAGCAGCTCCACCATTGATGCCACCTTTCTGATGATGACGATGATGATGATGACAGTTGTGTCTTGCATCATGAGTGAAGCGCTTGACACACGGAGGGCCGCAAACTGACAGTCGCTGTTCTCAAATGTTGATCTTTGGGGATAAAGAAACGGTGAAAAGAGACATCTTTTTGGTTCCAAATTGACACTTTTTTAACAATATGCAGAATGAAAAAACGAATGTGTGAACCAGACCCTGCTGTTATATAATAAAATTACACATAAAAAAGAACTTGAATAGGTCCATGAAAAATGCTTTGAATTATGTTGTAATTTAGGCTACATTGCAAGCAGCAGGCAGCACTGGCTGTGGCTCAGAACGGATTTGATGCTAGCACATGCATATTGTTGAATTACCTTGCACAGCAGATAAAACAAAATGCCATAAAGAAAGTGACAATTCGCACGTAATTTTCCAAATTTGTGCGGCCAACGCTGAACTTTTTTCTTGGCCGCACAGACCCAAAGGAAGGGTTAAGTTTAGGATTAGGGGTTACAGTTAAACTGTGTTCACACCGATTCGCGCTGCAGAGGCGGCCAGTTTCAGTGTTAAGTTAATGGTACAGACGCGATCTGAGGTCTTGCGGCGCAATTTGAGCAACGGGCGCAGCGCGAAGGTCTGGCAGCAGGGACGTATGAGCTGCGTGCCGCGTCAGGCCAGAGTTAAAAAATCTCAACTCGGGTAAGGTCGCCACATGGCGTTAACCAATCAGCGACTCAACTTTGGATGTGTGACGTTTTCAGTGACACCACATCACATGTGGTGGATCGATCAGATGTTTCCCCTGCTAAACTTTCAACAGTTTTCTTAACCTGCTGTTTCCCTTTTGGAGCAGTGGGGTTTCCAAAACCCGTCCCGGCTACTGTAGGGTGATTACTATGCCGTCTCCCTGGAGGCGGGTTGGCGGCCAGACAGAGACCCGCTGCGGTAGTGACATCACAACAGCTCATTAATTCAAACCGTGCATCTTTGTGACAGTTTCATGGACAGCGATTTAAAAGGGGAAATACTCAGAAATGCAAAAATGAAATAATTTCTTTTTTTTTTTCTCAGATAATAATTTTTATTTTCCTTTACAGTTTTTTTTTTTTTTAACTTGTCCTGTCCAACAGCTGGGCAGACAGATGAGAGCTGAGGGCCTCTTGTGTTGGACATATTTTACTTTAACAAGAGGGGTTATTAATCTTCAGACAAACCAAATGTATGTCTGAATAAACCCCTTTTGTAATTGAGGCCAAACTTTATTAATTTCAATCATGTTTGAAAATCTTTGGTGTTGGACCGGACGGAAAAGGAAAGAGTGGAAGAAGAGAGAGGGACGTTAGAGAGAGGGGGGGGGGGGGGGGGGGTAGGAGGGTGATAATAGGAGGGGAAGGGGGATAAGACCATGAAGCAGCATGATTTCTTATTACATTTGTTGTCTCCCGTAAGAAAAATGCCGCAAGTACTTGTCAAAAACTCTGAAAAAAACATGCTTTTCATCGGTGGGGTTCTTTAACAAAAAATAGAAAAAAACTGATAGTTTTCAAAGATTTAATACATGATGACAGATCAGATCTCTCCACATTTAACCTGGTCTGTTTAAACCCAACGTGAGGAGGATTTTGCAAAGAAGGCAAGAAGACTCTGCAGCTCAGAGTCAAGCTGTCTCCCCCGGGAAAGACGATGCACAGGCAGATGGAGAGCGGTGAAGGATGTGCTCGCTGCGGTGAACAGACCATACTGCTTGAATCTATAGCTGATCCCTGTCCATGTCACACAAAGGAATAACATAAAACAGTAAAAAAATAGACAGACCCTGACTGAGGTCCGGCATTTTAAACAGACACGATGCTGCTTTCGCTTTTATGTCAGGTTTTGTTGCATGTTTAGAGTCTTCTAGAAAGCAGGACGTCTCTTTTGGTTCTAACTTATTGTTTGGCAGGAACACGGCAAAACATGATATTATTGCGCATAAAGAAGCCAAGGAATGGTGATGAGACATTCTAGTAATATGTTTAAAAAAAATTTTTTTCCCAATCAATTGCCCTTTCAAAATAACAGAAAACAAAATAATGGCGTGTCCAAAAGTCCAGGAACCCTGCCAAATTTGTAGCATTTTTCACAATCATCGTTTGCAAAGACCAGGTGATTTCAGTCTCAAAAATTTGAAGCGATCTGAGTCATCTAAGCTTTGCCCCAACAATCAGCACCATGGGTTCTTTCAAACAGTTGTGTACAACACTGAAACTGAAAATAGCTGATGGTGACAAAGCAGGAGAAGGCCATAAAGAGATAGCAAAGCGTTTTCAGGCACCAATATCCTTTGTTTGGAACGTAAATGGGAAATGGCAGTTCACAGGAACAGTGGACCGGTTAAAGCAAGATCTGGAAGACCTAAGACAATCTCTGACAAAGCAGCTCGCAGGATTGTCTGAAAAGCAAGTCAAAACCCTTTAGAAAGACCTGATAGACTCTGGAGTTGTGCTACACTGTTCTATTGTAAAGAAATACTTGTACAAATGTGGTCCTCGTGGAAGAGTCATCAGAAGGAAACCTCTTCTATGTCGTCACCACAAAATTTTACATTTGAAGTTTGCAAATGAACATATAAACAAACCGGATGCATTTAAGGTACAAGCTGAGGTTAAAATGGAACTACTTGGCCGGAATAAGGCAAAGGGCACAGAGTTTAACGAAAAGAAGCTCTGCCCAACTGTTAAACATCAATCATGCTTTGGGGTTGCATTGCAGCCGGTGGCACAGGAAACATTTCACGAGAAGAAGGAGAGAGAAAAATTCAACAAATTCAGGACTCCAACTTGATGTCATCAGTGAAAAAGCTGAAGTTGTGGAGAGGATGGCTTTTACAAACGCATAATGATCCTGAATAGACCCCACAATCCATGCAGAGGCATAAACTGAGGGTTTTGCAATGACTTCACCTCAATTAAAACTCTAATGATAAACCTGACAAGAGTGGTAACATCCCAGAAGTCTCAAAGAACTGAAAGACTTTTGGAAAGAAGAATGGATGAAGGTTCACTTAAACAAGAATTAGGAGACTCTTGGCGTTTACATGCTGTGACACTTGCCAAGGAGTTCAGTACAAAGTACTAACTCTGCAGGATGCCTAAACTTTTGCACAAGCCATTACTTTATTTTCTGAAATTCTGAAAGGGTAAATGATGAAAGCTAATTTTTTTATATATAACAAGAATGTCTCACCTGTAATCTGATATATTTTGAAGATTTTTCCATCTTTCCTTGGCTTCTACATGCACAAGTAAATAACATTTTACCTGGGGGCCCTAAACTTTCGTTTTCCACTGTTTTACAAACTCTTGGATGCTTAAAGCAGAGGTGCCAAATTGACAAAACTGCGAAAATACAAGTCTTTATTTTTTACTTCTTTGTACCTAAATTTTCAATTTCCACCAAATCTGAATGAAAACGTACAAAAAACTGTTTGGTTGAGTCTGAGTTAAACGGTACCACAAGCTTTTAACTCCAAACACTGAAATATGAGAGAAGCCCCGATAGCACGGCGGTAAACTCTATTTTTCTTTTGTCAGCTTGTGCTTTTTTAAGATAAATTCCCTTTCTATCTTATTATCTGTGTTTACAAGTTATCTTGGTACAAAAGCTATTTTTTGTGGCCACGAGATAAAAAAAAAATCCTTCATGTTGTGGCGTTACAGGGCTTTTGTGAAATTCACTGAAAAGATTTTTCAAAATAAAGTGAACTTACAAAACGGCTACACAGAAATATTACCAAGAGAGTTCTAAAAGCCTCAATACGCAACATATAAAAAATGTCCTGTTTTTATTATTTTTTCATTCATTTTTTGGGGGGACTGCGTTTTAAAAAAAATACATCCTTTCAGTCATTATTGTTGAATTTTGTTCCATAAATGAGATTTTTATCCTCCTTTGTAGTCTTTTTTACTGACAAAATTTGACAAAAATAAATACCAACAATCACATTTTTGGACATTTTTTAAGCATTGGTGCTGCTTTTTTTTCCATAAATTGGTCACTATGTCTTAGTTATTGATGTTAAGGCTGTTTTGGAGTTTAAAAATCAATTATTTTATCTTAAAATGATGGTGTGCAAAATGTAATCATTTTTAAGTCGCTCCTCCCTGACTTTATTTGCAATTATATTAAAAAATATGCATATTTTTCCCGTTCAAAGTGATGCCAAATAAGTGAAGTAATGGATTTAATAGTACGTTGCAAATTAGCAGCATATGGCGTGAAGGAGTTTAGTATACTACTTAGGGTCGGACTCACTTGAAGGGATGACATTGTGACTGTAGTGTTTTTCTACCAGGAATCGAACCTCCACCTCTCTAACAGACAGCTCCAGCTCCACGGCCACCCCCTGCAGGAAAACCATTAAACAGAAATGTAATTGTCAGGAGACAGAAGAGTCCTTTTGACAGATGTAACCGAGGAGCCAAATGGCTTCAAAATAACCAAACGGTCTATCCAAAGTGAACAGGTGTGTACTGTAGAAACCACTGAGCTCTGTTTGGCAGTTATGTTTGTTTAATTTAATTAGCATATTTTAAATATAATGCCAAAGCTGTGAAGCAACTTAATGTCCTCTGGGTATGGGAGCCAGCTTTTCTGTTCTCCTTTTTTCTGAGCTTGTTTTAATTTCAGTTAAAGCCCAGTTTGTGTGCAATGAAACTGTGCGTGCAAAAAATATAAAAACAGACCTTCAGCCGTATTATGGGATGTGCTGCCCTCTATGAAAAAGTAGCAGGACTCATGCGCTGAACTCCACAGGTTTCATCTCTTTTGCGGGTCCTCTGATTTATCTGCTGGCCGCACGGCTTTTAAAACATCGGAAACTCTCCAGCAACTGAAATTAGCACAAACGCCTCATCCAGGCGTCGCCGCTAATGTTGCCGCTGCAAATCCGACCTCTCCAGACTTCAACTCTTAAACACCGCCGGCTCTGTTTTTGTTCTGTTTCTCAGTCTTAGGTTTTGTCTTTCCACAATTTTTTGAAACAATTAAGATTATTCCAAAGGAATTGATCACTTGCACATTCCTTGGAGGTTGCGTAATCAGCCCGAGGCGGCGTTTTGTGCTGCCAATTGGCAGCCGAAGGAAACGAGGAGATGAATGAGTCTTTCGAAGAATTACAATCATAATGGAAAGTCTTTTAGAGTTATTGTCAGATCTAATTATGTCAGAGCCAACAGAGGGTTTCCAAACCTGCAATTTCATAGGTTGGTTCTTAGATGATGAATACTCGACTTTCGTTTCACTCCTGACTGTACTGCCACATCTGATCACTCATGTGACAAGATGTTATTAGACATTCTAACCAGGAAGATAAGTCACAGGTAAGCAGTAGTTAACAGCATTCGGCTTTTTGTAATGTGGATTTAAAGTTGCTCATAAAGAATAGATCAAACGTACTCAACAGCTAGAATCCTTGTTTACATCAGCTATTAGGACTAAACTTATGAGAAATTTTGCTTCGACTTGCATTGTTTTTTTGTTTGTTTTGTTTTTTCATTTGGCATGAATGAAATAGTGTTGTTTTCCTGATAAAGAAAGTACCTGCAACATCTAACTGCATCTAAAAGCTCCAACCTGTCTGGATTTTGTGTCCAAAAGCAGCTGTTTCAATCCTCTGCAGTGGGTTCAATCCTCTGCACCATCATCATTGCCATTACGGCCAAAATGAAGTCAACTCTGACAGTTATGGAGAATCAAGCTGCGTTCATGTAATGTGCCTTCAAGATTGGTGCATTTAGTTTACGGCAGGCATGTCCAAAGTCCGGCCCGTGGGCAAAATGTGACCCACATTCAAATTTCCACCGGCCCGCAAGCACCCAGCAAAATAATCTAATACTATGCGGCCCCCGGCACTTTCTAAAAACCGTTGTGTGCAGTTTCTTGAGTGTGATTGCCTGAATTCTAAACTTTTGTAAACCTGTGGCAACTCTGTCACTGGACCTTTCTGTGAGATAGTCAAATAGACTTTTTCTTCATTTCATTTCTTATCTTCAAATGCAAAGTTTAAAGTATGATTGGTTAAAAGTTATTTAGACTTCTTTCTGTTATCTGTGAGGAAACAAAAAGTAACACATGGCAATAAAGTTTACATTAAACTGTTCATTTGCAAGGTTATTAAATGCAGGTTAAAAGAATGCAGGCACACACATTTTCACCACACCAAATTTGCAAAATGTTTGGACACCGCTTGGTTATCCCTTGTGCTTTGTTAGATGACCCCACCCTTGCATTGACGTGTTCTCCCTACCATGACAAAGGTGGATAAATGTGGAAAGATTTCATGTAATCCATGGACACCAGTGAAGATCACAAATCATTGAAGAAAAAAGGTTTAGAGCACTGCCTAATGGGTCTAGATGACCCAACTCCCAATGTTAAAGTGCCTAGGATAGCACAAGGGTTAAGGTGTTCACACTGCACAAACAGAGAGGGGCTTCTTCTTCTTTTGATACTTTTTACTAGTGCTTGTCTGCCACCTACAGTTGGAAGAAGGTTGCTGCGAAATTTTGAAGGAGGAAATCTCGGTACATGCAGGATGAATCTAACAAAAACAACAACAACAATGGAGGTCATCCAGCAGCTCATTGTTTCCGCTTGGCTTTTGGTACTTCATAGATACAAATCATTTAATGTTGTTTGAGAGAAGATTGTGGGCAGCGGAGAGGAATACAGTCGCTTTCTTGGTGCTTTCTTTTGTCTTAATGGTCTTCAGCCAATCAACAGGTTATAACAGTAGCTTCGCCCTAACCTGTCCGTTCTACTGTTCTATGAACCTACAACCAAATTGGTATGGTTCCGTCCAGCTAAATGGGTCAATTTTATATTTGGATACACTCAAAATACCAGACCGGACTGTACTGTAGTACTCAGTGGAAACGAGGCTTTATAGTCACAGGGCCCCAGATAATAGACTTTTCATTGGAAGTGGTTGTTTGTAAGCGCATTGCCAAGGGCAGTGTTAATGTAGCTTAAGGGTTAGCGTGGTTCCCCATGCTTTTGACCCACCTGGTTTCAGCTTCTTCCTCCTAAGCAGATAAAGTTTCTTTGAATCTTCTGTCAATCTAATGTATAAAGTCAATATCAATCAAATGACAATCTAATGTGTAAAGCATCCTTCTTTACGCTGTACGGTATCGCCTAAGGCTGAACTCTGGGAACCCGAATAAGGAAACTGCAATTTACTCCAGATCAGTTACACATCACCAACCCTCTCTTGACTTCAGCATAGTTACAATAATTCATCATTAAACTTAGACTCTGAGGTACCTCTTAACACAAATGCAAATAATGCAGATTACTGTTGGACTGACTGTGATTACAGAAGTCTTCACATAAGAGCACCGTTTCCAGACGTTTCGAGGCCAATCAAGAGACGAAGTCTCTCCAGCATATCCTGGGTCTTCCCGAGGGCCTCCGCCCTTTAGGACATGCCCTGAACACCTCCCCAGGAAGGAATCTGGAGCCACCTCAACTGGCTTCTCTCGATGTGGAGGACCAGGGGTTCTACTCTGAGCTTTCTCTGGGTGACCGAGCTTCTCACCCACACCCAATCTCTAAGGGAGCGCCCAACCACCCTACGGAGGAAGCTCATTCTTTCAGTGATGACCCAGAACTCATGACCATAGGTGAGTACCTGAACAAAGATCCACTGGTAAACTGAGAGCTTTGCTTTCTGGCTCAGCTCTGTTGTGGTAAACAGAGCAGCACAAGGGCGGACAACGCACCAACCCACCTGTCAATCTCACACTCCGATCTCCCCTCACTCATAAGACCCAAAGACACTTAAACTCCTCCCCCTGGGGGAGGAGCACTCCACCCACCCGGAGAGAATAATCTACCTTTCTCCCGTCAAGAATACAACTCAACACAAATTGTACAAAAAATTGTAAAAAAGTACATGGCTATTTTAAAATTAAAAGCAAGCCTGAATTATTTAAGAAACAAATGTACAAAATATGATCCACATAAGATATAAGTAGCTTTTTCCGGAGCAGTTTCGGAAATATTTTAGTGATGGGCGATGGTCGGTGCAGAGCCCCTGGCTCTCTAAATCACCCTGGTGTGACCCTTGTGCTATCTTAGATGACCCCACCCTTACATTGACGTGTTCTCCCTAACATGACAAAGGTGGATAAAGGTGGAAAGATTTCATGTAATCCATAGACACCAGTAAAGATCACAAATCATTGAAGAAAAAAGGTTCAGAGCACTGTCTAGTGGGTCTAGATGACCCAACTCCCAACGGTAAAGTGCCTAGGATAGCACAAGGGTTAATTGGAGGGAATTGTGAACTTAAAACTTCATCCAAAGGAAGTTGAATTGTTCAATTAATCTAATGAAGAAAATGGCAGGAATGGATTCTACTCAAGACTATCTAGTTTTCCTTACGTGGATGTTAAAAACTGTAGCAGTATTAACAAATCTAAAGGAACTCTACGAGACATTCTGAGAAGTTTATGTGAAGATTAGATATCATCAAACCTAATAATTCCTTTTACTCTGAGGCAAAATAAGTCACTTTCCCATTTTATCGAATGCGTTCCTGCCATTTAAAAATAACTGATAAAAAAGAAAACAGAATAAACTACAGGTTTGAGCACAGAGCCCTGTGTAATGCCACTATTATGAATATAGTTTTTGGTAAAATAGGTGAAATTAAATAAATGTGTTTTAGATTGTTTCTTTTAATGTATAGTTCCTAAAAGGAGAGGTGGGAGATCACATGGTTAAAAACTGTAAAACTATACTTTTCTAAGTAAAGAAACTTTAAAAAACCACATGTAACATAAAGTGTAAAATAGGTTAAAAGTGTCAGACGTCATTTTCTAGATAAGTCTGGGACTTGGCTCTAATTTGATGATGCTTTGTGGCAAAAAAAAACACATTTATTTTGTAGTTTTCTGACACTTTTGAGAGAATATCACATTGTGGCCTAGAAATACGAATCGGAAATGAGATGGTCCAGACATCAGTCCATTCATCTTGTGGATCTGCTTAATCTTCTTCAGGGTTGAGGGGAGGCGGGAGCTCCTCTCCTCTGCCATTGGCTGAAAGGTAGCAAACGCCTTGGACAGGGCACCTGCGAGGCCTGCTTCACACATATTTTCAGGATACAAAGGGGAGATTGTCAGCTGCACTTCAACAGAACATGCAAATGGAATGCAGGCGGGCGACATCATTTCCTTCTAGCCTTCACTGTGTCAATGGAGCTCATCAGAAAGTGTCTGTAAAGGTGAAGTGAGCAAGGCTGCATGGAGGGCTGTACTTCAACATGACGGCCGAAACATAATAATGAAATTCTGGCTGAAGTATTTAAAATATTATATTATATTATATTATATTATATTATATTATATTATATTATATTATATTATATTATATTATATTATATTATATTATATTATATTATATTATATTATATTATATTATATTATATTATATTATATTGTATAATGTAACATAGGTTACATTATGATGACCTTTAATCATGTTATTTTATGCTAAACTAAAAATAGACAAACAATGTTCTCGAATTACTGATGTTGCTAAAACAGAGAAATATGAAGATGAATACAAACGTTTGCGTTCTGGATGAGGAGGCAGGAAGACGTGGGGGCTGCAGGGAGCGCTTGCAGGGACAGCTCACTTTCTGACTCGGATGATAAATGGAGAAAACTAAGAGCAGTCGTTTATAAATGCACAAATAAACTATGAAACATTGGGTTTTGTTTAAATTTGAGACAATGGAATGAATTAGGCTTTCACAGCTGAGAGCAGTTGGGTTCAGTTAAGACTTGTGTTTATCTGTTTTTTAAAAAGATTTTTTGAAATAAATTGGAAAATTCCCATCAAGTGATGTTCCATCTACAAATAGAACTGAAACTGCTTTGATTTAAGAGTATAATATTAAGCTACTAAAACATTTTGTTTCATTATTTATCCTTGATTGTTATAGAACTCTTGTTTTTTTTTTTAATCAGTAAACCAAATTTGTCCAGATAATAACTGTTTTTCTAAATGTTGAATAGATACTACCGTCTTAAAATATCTAGTATTTTTGTGTCAGAAAATGTCTTTTCAAATTACTAAAAAATGTATTCAAGCTAAAATACAAGATCTTTTATTTTTTTATGTTGGTTAGGAAATATTTCCCTGCAATAGACCGCCAACTTCCATGTCCAAGGTCTCCTTCCTTCGCCCAACAGAAGCTTAGAGAGCAACTCCGTAACCCCAGAAGGAAAATCGCAGTTTGAGACGATGAATGGATGGATAGGATATACTTAGAAGAGAAGGTTCAGTATTTCAACTCCAAACGCCAAAACAAAGCAGTGTGATTAATAATTAGGTTGTTCTGCTGTATTGTGGTCAGTAACTTTCTATTTTTGTCTTTAGTTTGAAGGGGTCCTTATAGGACTAAACTGAGGTATTGATGTGCTTTACTCTCGATTCTTTGAAACAAAGCAGATTCAGATTCAAACAGGATGATGCACGAATGAGCATTTTGTGTTCACAAATTAGCATTTTGTGTGGACAAGTTAGCATTTTGTGTGTACGAGTTGGAATGTGTGCGCACAAGTTACTATCTTTTGTGCACAAGTTAGTATTTTGTGCGCACCAATTAGTATTTTGTGCGCACATGCTAGTATCTTCTGTGCAAAAATGAGCATTTTGTGTGTACAAGTTAGTCTCCTGTGTGCACAAATTAGCAACTTGTCTGCACAAGCTAGTTTTTTGTTTGCAAAAGTTGGCATTTTATCTGCATAAGTTAGCATTTTGTGTGCAAAAATTACTATCATGTGACTTTTCAATTGTAATTTTTATGTTATGGAACTCTAGTGACATACAAATAACGCCTTTTGAAAATATAATATTTAATCATGAATTATCTGAGTTTAAAGTGATCAATTCAACAAAAAAAAAACACATTTTAAGATCTGTTGATATAAAATACAACTTGATGGCCTGAAGCGAATTGGCAATTTTCCTCCAGACTGTTAAAGGCTCGGTCAGCTTTGTGGTGAATGGTAAGTAGTTTTATGTTTAACCGTAAGTGTTGTGTTTATATTTTTGTTCCTTTTACTTCGCAATGAAACCAACTAATTTAAAAAAATGAAACCATTGTTTTTTATTTGTTTCACAGGATAAAAGTAGTTTTTGTTTAAATTTAGCAATTCTGTTTTTTCTTTTTTCAAGTTTAAAATATTTTTTAGCCCAACAGCTTTACAAAAGAGAACAAAAATAACGTCCACGGCGTGTTTTTTTCATTGCAGAATTGAGGACATAAAGCAGGAAATTAAAATGTACATGGAAAAACCTGGCTTCACTCTCAAAGCAGTTTTACATTTCCACGTTTCCCCCTGACTTTTCTCCCCATTTTTTAAGAACAAGAAGAAAACAGAGAAGCTACATTTAAAAAAGTAATGAGTTGAAAACCCAAGAGGTTAGAGTAAAAGTCAAGCTACGTAACATTTATAAAAATGTGAGAAAAAAATGCAGCTCAGTTAAAGGGGAAAGTGAAGGGGGACAAAACTGCATGTCGCTGCCACCAAAGAAGCATGTTTAGATTAATGCATATTGAAAAGCTGCATATTTTAATGACAAAGGAGAAACACAAAGATTCTAAATCAAGAGGGAAAACGGCGCTACAGGAAACGACCTTATTTTGAATTAAAACTTTTGTTCTGAAAGGATTTAAAGTTTTATTTATTTATTTTTGCTTAAAGTTGTATCACATCGGTAATATTGGGGTTATTTCATCAATTATTTTTTACATCTAGTCAACTTTTTTTTTACAATTTTGCCCATAAAATACAAACAGACTTGATGTTTTTATGCATGGAGGTGTGACAGACAGTGCTTGCACTAAAAGGCTCATTTGCTCTGTTTTCCTATTAGATTATTAGTCATTACTGGTTTAGAGTGGCATAATCTGAAATTCTCTCCACATTAATCACAACCAAGCTGCAAATTTTTAATTAGATGTAGAATTAGGAATATTTATAGTGTTTACATAAAAGCAAAACAAATGTGATTTTTTTGGGGGGGGGGGTTAAAGCGTGAGAACAAAACTCCAACAACACATGTTCTTCCTCCTTTTTTCTTCTGATGACTCACATGAAAGGCTTTGCTCAGAGGACAGGATGTACACACCGTCCTGAAAGGTGTGAGCACTACAGAACAGAGGCAATGCTCGTGTCCTCACACCCCGCCTGCGAAGAGGCACATCTTCAGCTCTGCATGAATTCTGCCAGCGTTTCATTCATTTCCCTCTTTAGCCTGCAGTCTGGAGGTGATCACAATAAGCTCCCGATTGATGACATGTCTTGGCAGGAAAGGGAGCCACACAAAGATGAAGGAGCATTTTTTTGTGCAGATTTGTGCACACAAGATGTTAACTTGTGTGCACTAAAAGCTAACGTGTGTGGACAAAATGCTAGTTTGTGAGCATAAAATGCAAATTTGTGCCCACAAGATTCTAACTTGTGCTGACAAGATGCTAATTTGTGCGCACAAAATACTAATTTTTGTGCCATTATCACTACTATTAATCATAAATTGACATATTTGTATTTATAAGTAAAATACACACAGAATCCAGGTTTAAATATTTGCTTGAACTTTAGGTGTAAGAAAGCAAATTGTTATAATCCCCCCCCTTTTGGTGTTTGTTATTAATAATTTAAATATTGAAGGATAAGAAAATCAGAAGCTGACACCAAAATAGGAATACAACTGAACTAACTAAATCAATTTTCTCTAAAAGTCTAAATGTTAAAAAAAAGGAAAATTACAATATTAAATAACTAATCCAATCACATAAGTTCAATAAGTGAAAATTAAAGTTTGTTTTTTTTTTTACAAAAGGGAGAAAATCAAATTTTAAATCTCACCTTTTGTTGTCTTGTCTGCAATCAATGCTTGAAATAAACCAACAAATCAAATTAAATCACCTCAGCAGCCACAGGGATGTTTGAAACAAGAAATATTACGTCCAACATTACCCATTGTATTAGCAAAGAAATTTCGCAATAGAATACAATCTAGATTTTTTTTGTGAGCTTTGCTAAATTATACTAAAAAAATCTTAAAATTATACATATTATATTTTTTGAAATTTCAGCCCATAATAGGACATACTTTAAATACTTTAGCTGTATTTTTATAAATAAATTGTGGAATTTAACTCTTATAGACGAACATTTGAACACTACCAAGTCTTGATGAAATATTTCAACATTTTTGAATCCCAGTTTTAAAAGATCAGTTAATGGGTGGGATTTTTTGGGGTAAAAGTAGTTTCATTTCAACTCAATGTATGTATTTTTCTGAGGGTGAATTTTTTTACTGGGGGGTTAAAAACAACCCAACTAGGGAGCTTTTGGTATGGATGTTTAAATGTTCTGAGAAATAGTGTGTTTTGATTTGGTACTTATGTTCAGTTTTGGCAGAAATCTGTCATTTGCAGCTGAAAGGTGAATTATGCTTTTAACAGGATAACTTGTTATTCTCACTCAACTGTAATTTCTTTTCAACTTTAAATGGAACTAATTTGTTCCTAATAGGTTAAAAATGCCAAATAAAGTGTCCCAGGTTTCCAAAACACTGAAAAAACACTGAAGCGGGATTAGATCTCAAATCTCGAGGCGGAGGAGTTGGTCCAGGGGAGATCTGTTCTTAGAAAGAGTCACGGTTTACCCCAGTGTGTCAAATTATAGCTGTTTATAAATCAAGGGTAATTGGAAGTAAGACGTGGAATACCAAACACACGCTGAGGACAAAGGAGGAGGAAAGAAAACAAAGGAAACATGATCAACATTTTGATGGGTCTCTAATTCAAGGGTCAGGTTAAATAAAAGTGAAACATGCTTGAAAATAAAGGTTTAAACTTTTAGCCACAATCAAAAAAATCGGTGTCAATTTTTAGGACATAGTTTCTGCAGAGCGGCAAGAGTTCTAACGTGGCGTCAGCCTAACCCCTTTCCCATCATCCATCAGTTTGCACGCTCTCCTGCTAGCTTGCAGCCCCAACCTAACATTTCAAGAAGGAGCGATCGTTAAAGTGTCCTCGAAAGTGAAAGATTTAATAGTGAAACAGGATTTAAGCACAAACTGTGGGTAGTCTTTGGCGGTGGGGCTCTGGGCCAGAGACATCTTGCATGCTTGGGATGACCTCAGACCAAGTGAAGAGAAGCCCTCAACCCAGAGGTTGATGGTGGTTTAGGCCAGAATGCACCAAAGCAAAGAGGAAGAGGAGGAGGACGGGGCGGAGGTGAGGCGGTGAAATGTCTGGAATGTGGAGAAACAAGCCTCTGTGAATTTAAAGGCAAGAATTTAATTGGGATTGGCTGTGAAGATAGTGTGCACTTTAGCTGTTGGCTCAGAGAAAGGACGAATTGATGTGTGGAGTGAAAAATCAGCAAACCAAGCATACCTGAAGATGAGTGGGATCATCTTTATTGAAATTGCAATAAATCAGTGCAACAAATTGGCAACAGTTCTGAGCCCAATGCCAGCTCGAATACGGAAACAAACTCCTACATGGATGTGACTGCAACTGGACGCATCGGAATGCAGCGGAGCAGGGAGCTTCTGGCCCACCAATTGGATCACTTACATCACACATCTACAAGCTTTTACCAACTGCATCTGCTCCTGATTCACAGTGATTTGGGAAAAAAAGAAATAATCAGAAATGTTATTTTGAGCTTAATTTTCTTTATAAATGCCCTCCATCGTAGAAAAATGCCACAAGAGGATGCTAAAAACACAGAAACCATGATTTTCATTGGAGTGGGTCTTTTAACTCTTTAAAATAGATGGCTTTGTAAGTTTAAATGTTAAACTGGAATTCCAAATTTCTGAGACAAAGACTGACCCAGAGGTAGTAAAGAATCCTTTAACGCTCAACGTTTTTTTCAATCTTTTAAACCAAAACCGATGAAAACCCAAAGGGTCTTTGATTAAAAAAGCATTTGTGGTCAAATGTTCTAAATGAGGCTAAAGTACAGAGTAAACTGCAGCTTTGATTTAAAGGGAAAATGGATTTGGCATCATGTGAAAGGATCACAGGAACTATTGCAGATATGAAAGTGCCTTACTTCTTCTTCTTGTTCCACTTCTGAGAGCAGAGATCACAAACTTCACACGGCGAGCCGGAGTCAGACATCAGAGGCTCCTCTGCTCTGCCGGTCCGTCTCTATTCATTCTCTATTTGTTCAGGGATGGCAGAACTCAAGCAAAAGTAACACAAGTTCTGCAATAAAGTTCCAGTCTGGATAATTTTATTAAAGAACATCATTCGTGTCAGAAAGTAAGAACAATTCAAACGAGATTTTACTGTCATAACTGATGAAGCTGGAGCTTAAAATGACAGATTTGCAAAGTATGATCTTTTTTCAGGACAATTTTAACCTTATGATAAATTTTAATCATTTAGGGGCTCAAAAACGCTTGACATAATGTTTGTTTTGCATGAAAAGTGTTGGTAGGCAATCACTTTTACTCAAAATGGAATCCTTACTAAAGCCCAGCATCATATTTGAATAACAACATGAGCCTTACACACTCTATAGTTGCTAAATTGACCAGTTTAACCCCAAAAGTCTGAACATTTAAGACAAAAACAGATCATTTCCATTTGTACTTTTTAAGGCTTTACACCCAACTGCCCTTTTAGGTGTGCACAAGCTGTCTCATGGGTGAAAAATGGTCGTAGACTGCACTGCAAAAAAAGAAAAGTTCGTAGAACTTAAAATTGTAAGGCAACAAACGTCGGTAAAATTTTGAGTTAAGGACCTAAACTCAATATTTTAAGTTTTGTGTTGGAGTTTTCAAACTCATTTATCTAAGTTCTTCTAACTCAGTTGTAAGTTGTATGAACTTAAAAGTTCAAGTTGGATTAACTTTGAATCGTAATTTTGACCAACTCAGATGTAAATTGCAGTGACCTAAAATCTCACGTAATCCTAACTCTGAATCTTAATTTTTCACAACTCAGGCTTAGATGTACAAACTTAATTTTTTAAGCTGTAAAAACTGTAAATTCCAATTATTGGTGACTTGACCAAAGGTTAAAATAACTTAAATTTGAGATTTAAGCGCACGTCTGTTCTGGCCTTTGAGTTCAGCTTCATGATCACACATACTTTATACCTTGCCACAATTTGACATTTCCACATGCAACCAAGATCTTTTCAAGATCATTGAGGCACAGGAGAGCAGTCACATCTTACCTGCATGTGTGCAGCAGTACAAATATTTACATTTGACCATACTCTATAACAGCAACAACATGGGTCTCACTTCTCTTCACAGCTCGCTAACTCAAGGTGTGGGAATCAACACTTCCCATGAGTCTTAGTTGCCATGGGCGGGGCTAAGGCCCAGTTCACCAAAAAGTTTACAAAATGGCTGAAGCCCTGGGGGGTGTTCCAGAAAGCAGGTTATAGTTATAACGGTAATTTTGAGGCTAAGGATGTTGATAACCTCGGCTTTCGGTTCCAGAAATGGAGGTGTGTTTCAGGGTATGTCAAGTTGCCATAGCAACTCATGCTCTGAACATAACCTGGTCTGGTCTAGTTGAAGGTTATTTTGTTGTCAGAGAGGTGAAGGAGCATGGCTTTTCCATTTGAAGATGATTTAGTGGATGAAGAAGCTCAGATAATACTTTTTCCACTGTGAGAGGGTGATAAGACCACTTTGACTACTCTGATCTAACTTAATTATTTGCTACAGTTAAGATAAATATTTTTTTAGTTTAGTCATCTTAAAAATAACATGTAGTTATCAGACAGTTATTTTACTTTCATTCAAATTAATTCAATTAAGTAGGTGTAACTTTGATGCTGCTGTTAGATCGGCACCGCAAGGAATTGTGGGATACAACGTACTTTATGTACTTGCTAATACTTATGTCATTAAATAAGAGTTAAAACTTTTGCAGACGCTTCTTGAAATACCACTCAATCAGTGGACAATGCCAACTCCAAAAGTTGGCATTCCCGCATTTCACAATTAAAAAAGATAAGTTCACAGAACTTTATCACACTGTAATGAACTGCAACTTAGATATATAAGTACAGACAACTCAGTAAATAATGTTGAACTGTACGACTACTTTAACTTGCTGAACTGACTTAAATTGTTGAATTGATTAGTACAACTTAGATTATAGAGTTATTACAACATAAAAGATTTTGTCAAGTCAAAAAATTTAAGTTGGATTTATTACAGTGTGCTCTGTGAGCCCACATACCATTCTTTCTATAGGCATGCTGCGGGCGACGGGTTGTAGTGAACACTTAAACAACACGTGAGGGTAAGAAAGGGGGAAGTTCGTATGGATTTTAACATCTCCCCAACCTTGTTTGGGAAGCCCTCTCCATGCATGCTCTGTGTGGGCTGCCTGGCTGATAGAAATTAGACAATCAGAGTTTGTATGGGCTTCCTACAGGCATCTTATTGGACACTTATGTAGGCTATCACAGGCACACCCCGTGTGTGCAGCATTTGCACATGCTCAGTAAAGAGCCGCTGCACCTTACTAACGTCTAGAATGTGGCATAAGGCCATCATTAAGTGTGTGTAACTTCCATTATCCTTAAAAAACGCTTCACGATACATTTACCTCATCCAAAAATGGTATGTTCCATTTTCATGACGTCCCTTAAGGTGGCGCTTGAGCCTCAAGGGAATTGCAAGACGCACCTGTGGTCACCTTAAGATGCTGTTGCTCTTCTTTGTAACCCCTCCACAAGCCCGGCCGTACAGGTCATCCAACACACAGGTGCATGTGAGTAAAGCTTGAGCGAAAAGTCTGTTTGAGTCTAAATCTGTTAGGAGTGGGATCAACATCATAAGTGTCAGAGGACTCAAACTTCATCAGTGTTTTGGCTAACCGCGCACACATTTAGGAAAACATGTTTTTAACTCTTTATCCTAAAATTTGTCAGAAAGTTTATGTTGCAAGTTTAGCGCCCAAAGGAAATGCGCATTTTTTTAGGGTCTAAATAAAAGTACAGTGCGGCCATGGTGCAGAGGTAGAGCGGTCAACCTCTAATCAGGCATTGCAGGTTCAGTTCCCGCCCTTCCCCCACATGTGTCACTGTGAAAGTGTCCTTGGCCTAGCAGCAGCGGCGTCGCCATCAGTGTGTGAAAATGTGTGTGCATGGGTGAAAAGGACCACATTATAAAACAGATTTTCTATTTTTATACTAATGTAAAGATTTTTAGTGCACCTCATGGTTAGAAAAATACGGTAATTAGCTCTGATTACTTTTCATCAGTTAGATTCGTAAATTTCTGGCTAAGATGTGCCACAAACAGTAAACTAAAGTTTTTTTTTTGTTTTTCATTGCTGGTTGCATTATTATTACATTCGCTGCACTAAGATAATCCTGTGAGACAGGATGTCTTTTATTTTGAAAGGAAGTCACATGAACCCCTGTCAAAGGTTATATTGTATTTTGGGAAAAGGCTATTTACTCTTTATGTTTTATTTAATGCCAAAAGAAGTTAATTAAATATATTTATTGTAATAGTAACAATAACATAAATGTAAATCAGTACCTCATTTTTCTAAAGGGTAAAGTTAGACTTTGTGACTCCTAGTCAGTAAAATCTACCCAAATTGCTCCGTAAATGTATGGTTGCAGGATTTACTACAAAAACAAACAAACAAAAGATTTGACTAATAATGTGAAGCTTTATTTATAGTGAAATACACCATGTTTTTTCCTTGTTTTTCAAATTATTTTTCAGGATAAAACCTGCAAGAAGTTAAAAAAAAAATTAGCTTCAAATTACAGTGAATTCAATTTATCCCTATTAACCCTTGTGCTATCTTAGATGACCCCACCCTTACTTTGACGTGTTATTCCTACCATGACAAAGGTGGATAAAGGTGGAAAGATTTCATGTAATCCATGGACACCAGTGAAGATCACAAATTATTGAAGAAAAAGGGTTCAGAGCACTGTCTAGTGGGTCTAGATGACCCAACTCCCAATGTTAAAGTGTCTAGGATAGCACAAGGGTTAAACACGTGTAGTTGTGTGGACTAAAAGAATGAACATTAAAAACGATTATTGCTGCACCTTAAAGCATCATTCTAATGTATTAGGAATACTTTTTTTACCTTCCTGAATAGAAGAAATTCTTGACAACCTATTATATTAAAAAAGGCAAACGTCTTGCCTGATTTAATTCTGCTGGAAGCAAAATCATCTCAGACTTCAGGGTATGTAGTAAATGGAGGCTTTAAAACTGGATGTAGATTCTCTTTACAAAAGGATAACCCCAAAGGATTAAAGTTGAGAAGAATAGCACAACATGGAACTGGACTAAAATTAACACAGTATGTGATGGGACTGTGAAATTCCTCTGGATGTCTATTTTACAATCGTGAAGCGAGCTTGTCATGTTCCTCCAGGACTGTGACTCTGCCCACACACAGTCTGCATGTATAAAGAAGCCCATAAATACTGAGCTTATGAAAGAAAAAAAACAGAATGAACTGTTCCACACCAGCAGCTCTGTCACCTAAACTGTCGGTTTTGTTCAGTGTGACGGGGAAGGGGGATAGAAAAGTGGGTTTGGAAGCTCGTGAGATCACAGCATGGAAGCCAAATTCTCCCGTTTGAGACGATCAGAGCAACACTCAGCACTATTTTTAAGATTTTATCCACTGCATTGTTATGAAATAAAGAGCAATCTTCACGGAAAGACTTTGCAATCTGACAAAACCACATTGCCCCCTGGTGGTGGAGCTATGAACTGCAGCTCACATCAAGGATGCAGCTCTCATTCAGGCTGTTGTTGTTGTCCATAAAGAGGGAGCTGCTGTTTTTGCACAGAAAAAAATACCTTTTGCTGACACATGCCAGAAATCTATATATCTATTCACACCTCTTCATTTGCTCCCAGACATATACTCCTCCTAAAGTTCCACTATGATCATAGTGATCTATTTGAAGAGTGCTCCCAGTGGTCTTTTCGTTATGATTACGCCATTTTCAGCAAAAAATTGAAGAAAACCTGTGTTGTTTTCTAGGACATAGTTTCTGCAGAGCAGCAGGAGTTCAATAGTAATTTACTTTTGAGATGTGGGCGGGACCATTGGAGCAGAACCGCCCCAACCTCCCCATCATCACCCATAACTGAGAGCTCTCTGTTTACATGCTAACTTACGTATGGTGGCCCTGAAGTGCAAATCACCTCAACAAATCACATTTTTAGGATAACAACAATTAAAAAACAACAACAAACATTAAGAAAACAGCACTACATTTTAGAAAACAAAAAAATAATAATCCCAGCAATTAGATGAAGATATCAAGTATCGCTTCATGCCATATAACTTTCAGATAAAATGAACGTCATCATCCAATCAGCGATGTCCTGTAGCACCAAGCTATTCTAGCTTAATTGTTTTTTCATTTTTTTTACATTTTCATTTTGATTTCTGGAAATTAGTTTTGCTTGCTTTGTTCTTTCTTTCTTTTTTCACGGAAACTGTAAAAAGGAGGTACTATGGGCATCGCTGATCTACTGCCCCTAGTGGAAAATAATGCACTACAGGGCAAAAAATACAGATTATTTATACATTTTTGGTTTTTAAGGAAAGTTTTGATCATGCTAATGGCAAAGGAGACTCAGAAATGCGTGTATCAAATATGATGATATAGGGCTGAAGGAATATTCAGTAAAATATACATCTGCAATGAAAGTAATGAATCCAAAAAGCCTCACTCCCAAAAAAAAAAAACAGTTTTACAGAAAAATCTTGGCTCAATTTCAGGCTTTTTTTTCCATTTCCTCTCCTTAGATCGCCCCACATAAAAGCCTCTGCTTTCCCAAGCAGAAGCTGACGAGGAATGAAGGAATGCAGGTAAAGTACATTTCCAGCTCTATCAAAAATACATGCTTGCTACTGAGGAGATGGATGTGTTCCAACTGACACAAGTCCTGAGCTGGCCGTGCGGAGGACGCCAGCATAAACACATGTTCGCCTGAGAACTGCAGCCTCATATTGGCTCACATGTCTTATCGCTGAGGTTGTTTTTGCTCTCTCCGCCGCCAAGAAGTGAGACAAGCGTGTCTCCCTCCATATCCCCCATTACCACCTCAGCACACAAACATGGCATCGCAAACACGGCTTTTGTGGGTCACAGAGGAGCTGAGTTTTACAGCTCTGGGATTCTTGTCTCGCCTTGTCCTGTCTAGACGTGCTTGCTGCTGCCTAACCTCTTTCTGTCTAATGCTCCCATTATTTTAGCTTATCAAAGTAACCTTTCACAGATGCTAATCACGACCAAACCGACTTTATGGTTACCTCGGGGAAGCTGTGATTTAAACATGAGGCACTGAAGCTGCTTAATGACCTCTCTTCCTCCCAACGTGCATCTCTGATATGCAAAAAAATGCAGCAAAGGTACTCCCAAAAATCTGATCATCTGTTCTTCGTCAGAACCCATGATGGAAGACTGGGGTTTCTTTCCTGTAAAATGAACCTTCTAGTGTTTTTATTCAGACTTTGGGTCACGTTATTTAAAAAAAAAAAAAAGGAGGAGGAAAAAGAGAAACTGAGGTGCTGTTTTTCCTCAAAACATCATCTAAAAGGAGAATCAGGCTGATAAAGATGAAGAAAACAATCACAAATATGTTGAACAAAGACAAAATCACTGAAACAAAATGAAAAATCTTATGACAAATTGTATTTTTTATAGATATTTAGAAAGCCTGGCCAAAATTAGCTTGCTGTAATTGCTCTTTGAGATGAGCCTTTATTTAAATAGAAATATTTTAAAAACGTCTTAATTAAAGGAAAAAATCTTCAAATGTAATAATTAGGATTTGAATCATCTCAGGTTTGAATAGATTTTCACAAAAATGTGGACATGTAATTGTCATATTTTCCACTAGATGGCGGTGTAATTCTTCCTGATTCATCATGTGGGGCTTTATCACATAAATCTATCTTTTTACTGAACTGATTAGCTTCTGATATTAGGTTTCTCTGGGGGGAAAAAAGTTGGATATAAAATAATTTTAAACTGATACAAATTCACAAATGAGTCAAATAAATAAAAATAAAGAAAGAAAGAAAAAGGGTCATCGGTTCATCAAAAATTCACATCACAGATTTAAAAATGTGTCAAATATGACTATTTTTATTATTTTAATTTGAAAATAATGAATGGTTTTCAAAATAGTGGTCGATGAAGTTAAAAGGATAGTTGAAAATCTCTTAGTTCAGGCAGAAGCTGTTTCTCTACTGAGTTATTCCACTTAATCAGCGCAAAAGAATCATTTAGTGTAACCATAAATGGCCTAGACTGTGGATCACAAACAGGAATTTTCACATTTTGTGCATCTTTTGTGCTAAAAAGTATCTAACTGGACTACATGCGTGAGGTAAATGATCAACAGATCCATATTAGTTCATCTGAGAAGCCGCGTCCTGAAGGAACTGAGTCAGAATAGCAGAAAATTGTTGTGTACTCAGATGATATCGATCCTCCTTCCCTGATAAATCCCACTTTGTTAATGCAGCTGAGCAGAAAAATCCTTCAGAGTTTGTGCAGGACAAATCAAATGAAGTAAAATGCTGAAACTGAGATTTTGCTAAATAATAAGAAGCAAAGAGGCTGGCATGCTACTGCTGATTCAAACACCATCCCTGATAGATGATGCGTATCTGCAGAGAACCCCACATGAGAGATTGCCACATGCAACGGATAGCTCACGAGCTTTCAATGGAACTTTATTTATAAAGTCAGCAAGTGGTTGCAAAGTTAGAAATCCTTCAGAAATGCACGTTTTAAATCCTTCAACCTTTTTCAAAATCAGCAGAGACATCACAGACAGCTGATGTCCACTTCAGCGCTCAACATAATGCCAAGGATGCTTAATGATCAGGCCTGGACGAGCACTTAAACAGCACAGGCTCTGCTGATAGACCTTGACCTATTGCTTTGAAAGCCATTATGAGAGACAATCTAATGCTTTGAATTATAAAAGAGACATAAATATGTCAATACAGTTGGATCCAAACTAGCAAATAAAAATGGCTGTTCTAAGTATGTGGGCTTGGTAAAGACAAGACAGCTTAGTGTGAAGCTAGATTTCTTAAAACTTTTGTAAAAACCTTTTTAAAAAGTGTGACTTTTAGCTAAACGCTGGTATTTTGCTGTGACTTAATGAGGTGTAACACATTGAAAACTCTTAGTTAAATAATAAAAATAATTCCAGTTGATAAAATCTTATTTCATACTTTCAAGGCTCCATACCACAATAAATGCCCTTTTCATAGTAAATGTAAAAAAATAGAATATAGTCATAAAATGTGTTTTCCCTTGTTAAAAGTGAAAATAATTGCCATTAAAGCTATAATATTTGTCCTCATGAGATTTCTTACAGTAAAGTTCGATGTCCTGCCCTTTAAAGACGAAATAAAAACTTAAAATTTGCTTCAAACACTAAATTTTATGTACAGTAAAGATAGAAATTAATAATAAAAAACAAGAAATAATAAGAAATCTTACGTCTTAAAAAAAAGTGTATTGCTTAAAAAGTTTTATATGTTTAAAGTATTTACATTTATACAAATATATCCTATTTTAGGTGCTACAACAATCCAACTATTCCTATTTCTTGACTATAATGATCTCAAAAGAAGACTAAAATGTAAGTAAATGTAAGTAAATAAAAGTTAATAAGTAAGTAAATAAAGTAAATAAAATATCTGCAAATTAGCAAATAAAACATCTGCCTTGAAAATATTGTGTGAAATAAAAAAAACTTCATATTTTGAAGATCAAAGCACTACACAAAGTTTTCTACATTTATTGTCTTTAAACAAGTCATTGAGTCCTGTTGGTTTTGCTTTAAATCTAATGCAATGAAATATTTAAACTTGAAAGCGGACACCTCTCTAGATGTTTCTTCATCTCCTCCCTGATCTTGCTATAGATCACAGTGTCATCTGCAAACATCATGATCCACACAGATTCCTGTCTAACAAAAAAAAAGCTCATCTTTGGTGTGGTTCCATCTTCAACTCCTCTGTCACACCTACAGAACATCTCACCACTGTCTTATAGCTCTCATACATGTCCTGAACAACTTCAATGTACTTCTCTGTCACTCTAGACTTCCTCATCCGAACCACAACTCTTCTAGACTTCTAGATCTACAAAGACACAACGCAGCTCCTTCTGACCTTTTCTGTTCTTCTGCAGCATCGTCCCCAAAGCAAATGATTCATCTGTGGTTCTCTTTATCTGCATGACATCATTTTCTGCTGAGAAATATTCACTTCTGAGCTCATTCTAGCTTCCACCAATCTTTCTCGTGACTTCATTGTCACTCATCAGCTTAAGTTTCCATAAATCTGAACAACTCCCATCTCAGAACATTTCTCCATCCCTCGGCCATCCCTAACTCTCCAAATCTTGTTAAATAATCTGGTCAGAAACTCTACTGTCACCTCTCCTAAACACTTCCACACCTCCAAAGGTAAAGGCTGTGTCAGACAGCCGCTACGTACATTTTGCGCAAATTGCATGGATGAGAATTGGTCATACTTGAATATATGTAAAAAAAAGTTAGAAAAGTTCTGATTTTCAAGTGACATTTTCACAGATCTATCACAAACATACCACTATAGAACCACAGAAGAAGTACAAATAAAGCATCCAAAGAAAACATGAATCAACATAGAACATGAACCATCCGTGACTGTTGCACTGTTTATAATCAAATCAAATCAAATCAAACTTTATTTATAAAATAGCGCTTCTCATGCATTTGCAATATATGCAATTCATTGGGGATTTGTGCATCAATTACATAATTTGAATGTGATATGAGCGCCGTATACGCAATATAAAAGTTATACATTAGAGGTACATGCGTGAAAAGTGTGTTAGGCTGACATAGAACGGTCATGGAAAGCCACAAATTTGCGTATACTGCGTAATTATAAAATAGCCCAAAAATTTGAACAGCTCAAAACCGAATTCACATAAAGACCAATCGTCCAAAACCCTCGACGTAGATCTGTGCACATCGACAAATGACGAATGCAAGAAACATTTATGAATTATGTATCACGCATGTATCAGAAATTAGGTGGAAGTTGCCCAAAATGTACATATTGGCTGTGGCCCTAATTTGTCAGGACTCTTCTTTGCCTCTAATGCTTCATCCTTACTGATATTTTCTACTTCCTCCTCCACAACATCCACCTCTTCTCCTCTGTGCTCTCCAACATTTTCCTCATTCATCAGCTCTTCCATCTTTCCATCACACTAGTGGAAACTGTCAATATATTTCCATTTCTCTCCTTGATCCTCCAAACTTGCTGTACATCCTTCCATCTGTCCATCTGTACAGACCCATCTCTCCTTTCCTCATACTGATGACACACTGAGTACCTTCGTCTCAGACTCTATGATCACTTTAGGTGTAGCTCTCCAGTTATCTGAAAAAGTTCCTGATCTCCCAAAGCTCGTTTCACCTTTTTCCTAAAAGTCACACAGCACACTCTTCCTATGTGACTTTTATCACTTCTTTCAGCTCCAACAAAATGAAATAATTTCAGTTACCCAGTTGAGTTACCTCAACACTTATTGAAGCACCTGATTGATCAGTTCATAACTTGAATAACTTTCACCACAGAAAAAATATCCATAGAAAAAAAAAAGTTTAAAAAAAAGGTAGCACACCAGAACAGTTATTCGAACAAATAGAATGACTGAGTAATAGCTGTTTATTTCTCAATATATGTCGACAAGACTTTGGCTTTTTGGTAACCACCGGGTACTTCCTGTTTGGAACACCAGGAGGGAGGGGTCACTCAGTCCAGTTCACACATGGAGTCAATGGTTCAAATAAACGCTAATCTTTTTTTTGTAAGCAGAGATTTCGCAATATAATATTTTGTAAATCTTTAATAGTTTTTCCAGATACAAATACCAGCCTACTGGCAATTTTAAGCCCTTTTTGCCATTTTCTTTACTAAAAGTAAAGTGAAAAACCTCAGTTCTTAAAATATTGTCACAGTTGCAGTGACATCTTCTGGGCTGAGTGGGTTAGAGTCCCAATAAGATCATCTTTTTGTAAAAAAAAATAAGTGGTCTTTTAATTGATTAATTATGAGAGATTACGTTTTTAGTCACAACCAATAAACCTATTTCTAGGACGTAGTTTCTACAGGGCGGCAGGAGTTCATTAGAAAATCACCTCTGAGGAGTGGGCGTGACAGTTGGTGCAGAGCAACCACGCCAACTTCTCCTTCCTGTTGCCATAAGAGCATGCCCAGCCTATTTTTTATATCACAAATACAATCATTTTCAAACTATGTGTTTTTATCTGCTCCTGATTCACAAGTATTAAAATAAAGAAACAGTCAAAAATGTAATTTTTGGCCTAATTTTTCTCCATCATTAGAAAATCTTATGCTAAAAACACCAAAAACATACTTTTCATCAGAAAAAAACGGAAAAAAATCAATGGGAAAACTTGATTACCATCAATTTGTTGTCTTCCTGTTTGTGTTTTCACATAGATTAAGGATGAAAATGAACAACAATCTTCAGATTTTACGAAATGAATAAATAAAAAAAAATGCTGTAAATCAGCTCATTGAGGATGTAAGCTCTCTCAGGTAGCAGCAGCCATGGCGCTCTGTGGGTTTGTTAATTAGCTATTATTGACTTAAAATGTTGATTTTCTGTGGAGTCAATGAGTGGACTCTGGAGTTTAAACCCTCTTTGACACGCTCTCTGTTTTTAAATCCACCATTTGGCTGTTTTTAGATCATTACTGTTGTTAATTGGCTCTATTTCATGATCATTGCGCGCATGACGTCACAGCCCCCGTGCGCTGCACCTTGCGCTTCTCTGCTCCGAGTTCTCACCACACTGTTGGACAGTTCTGATCAAACTGCGCAGAGTCTCCTTCATCTGCTTCGCGGAATGTATTTTTCAGGTTTTGGAACATTGAATTATTCCCCTCTCGACTCAATTTTTGCTCCAAAATATTAAACTTCCTTGAAAAATTTCCGAGTGTTTTTCCCTTTTTTTTTTTTTTTAAGTTTCATCACTCAGAGACATCCGGACACTGTCGGATTACGCGGCAAAGCAGAGGAATAAAGAGAAGTGGGGACAGTCAGCCTGAAGGCGCGCTGCCTCATGTTTCCCCATCCGCTTTGTCCATCATCCAAAAAGTGCAGCGCGGTTTCAGCTGCTGGAGGACGCGTGGATTTGTCAGTGTCAGCTGCGCAGAATGCATCTTCACCTGAGACCTCAAATATGCAGCGCGAGGAAGAGTGGACCAGTCTGACAAGTTTGCTTTAACTGGGAAAACACCTGTTCATTTGGGGGCGCAATGATTTTAACTTTTGTCATCATTTTGTCCTTCACGGGTAAGTGAATCCCTTTGATTTCCAAGGGCATCTTGGGTTTAAAGGGCGTATTTTGGTTCCATTTCAATAAACTTTATTTTCCTTATAGCAGCAATTGTCCTGATCACAAAAGAAAGTCAGAAATCATCATATCACATTTGTGCGTGTATAATTATTCTCCAAAACAAAATGTAGGATTTACGCACAAAATCGCGCGTGAATGGGTCTTAACTAACGCAAAGGACTTGTCTTGATTGTAGATTCGGTGTTCACCTTGAAGGATGACCACGGCTCCCCTCGGCTGGACTGCGTAAAGGCCAGCAAACAATGCCTGAAGGAGAACGCGTGCAGCACCAAGTACCGGACGATGAGGCAGTGCGTAAAGGGGAGGGAGAGCAACTTCAGCGCGGTCACCGGTCCCGAGGCGCAGGGTGAATGCCTGAGCGCCATAGATGCCATGAAGCAGAGCCCCCTGTACAACTGCAGGTGCAGGAGAGGCATGAAGAAGGAGAAGAACTGCCTAAGGATCTTTTGGAGCTTGTTTCAGAGCTTGCATGGTAGGTTTGACTCTCTCTATTCACTCCCTGTGGAAGAACAAACTGAATTTAATCAACCAAAATATTTAACATGTTCTACAAGTATGCAGGCTTAGCCCTTGTCTTGATTTTATCTATGCTGGAAGTTGGAAAAATGTAAATTTAATGAATTGATCACAGACTTTCATAAAACTGTTGTTTTAAGGCAAAATGAAGTGCAAAAGTCAAAGAATCGGACACTTTTTTTTTTATCATAAACTGTAACTTATTGACTAATTCTTAAATTGATTGAGTTAAAAAATATTTGAAACACAGACAAAAATCCATAAAAAGTGAATATTTTACCATACTTGTGTGTAAAATTAGATTTTTTAAAGACCCATTCTTCAATTTGGATAACCAGGATTGTCTTTTTTGCAGCCCAGCATGTGCAGCTTTGCAGCGTGTTATTAAAAATGTGGAGAAACCTAAACTGTGATCCTTTAAAGTCTGACTTTTCTGCATTAATCCTTTTTCCGTGACAGATTTTTGGAAGGTACCTTCGCCTGACTCATACCTGGCAGATTTTAGACATGTTACTGATGCATGCATGCCAATTTTGTGGATTTGATCATGAGTGCAATGTCCTATTTCTTATTAAAAACAATGACAATGCAAACAAACAATTTTAATTTGCAGGTTAAAATGCATTTGTTTAGTCATTTTTTTGGAGATATAAACTTAACAGTGTCATACTCACATCACATGTATATTGTAAAATTGACAAAAAATAACTGAAAAAATACAAAAACATTACATAGCTAACCACTAACATCTACAGTAGGAAAATCCACAATTCTTTAAGTTTTAATTTGAAAGTACTAATCACCAAGACATTCCTGTTTTTTAAGCCACTACAAATTTAATTTTTTTTATATAAAATTGCTTTAATTTGTTGAGTTCTAGTCAAGTAGAAAAAAGATCTCTTTTGGAAAACAGAACACATTTTGCACACCTTAGTTGACCAAAATGCAGTAAAAAGCAACTTTAATATCAAAAATATAAATAATAAACAAATAGAGGGATAGATGCAGTTCTCCAACTGTATCTATTTATGTGACATTGACATCATGCTGTCCTTTTCTGTGTTTTTGTCTCCAAAACAGAAGATTCCTGCTGTAATCCCATGTTAAATCCTTATACAGCAGTATAACTGTATATACAACGCAAAAACTGAATCTCATGAGGCAAATGAATGGCAAAATAATGATGAGAATTTTTTTTTGTTTTTGCATTGTGCAAATTTAAAGAAGATATCAGCAATAAAATAATAACAATACAATAATCACAGTGCTGTATCATCAGACAGCATCGTCTCACATCATTTTGATCATTTCAAATAGTGGAGCAGGTGATTAAAATAATCCTGCATTTTCTGGGACAGGCCTTAGGATCCACTCCCTCAGAAAAGCACTTTAGCCACAAGACAATCCAAGATTTTGAAAAATGCAAATAACAGTATTCTGAAGGTACCCCTCAAGTTAAAAGACTGCATTTTGAACAACCCATGTTGTTGAGACTGGGGCAACAAACATCAGATACTTTTGTCACAATTGAGTGTTTCGCCGCCATCTTTACAAATGGCTGCCATTTTTACAATTGGCCGCCATTTTTAATTTTACCACAAAATGCACCATTTGTCTGAAACACCAACCTAAATGCCGTGTCACACAGCCAACTACGTACATTTTGCACATTTTCCACATATGAAGTTTTGGTCTTTCATAATCCATCCGTGATGTCTGGATTTCATAAGTGTTTCTTTTGTAGTCATTCATCGATGTCCGTCGAGGGTTTCGGCTGACAGGTCTTTAAGTGAATTTGGTTTTGAGCTGTTTAAAATTATTTTTCAGTTGAGAATTGTGCAGTTTACGCGTATTGAATGTAGTTTATACACAATTATTTTGTAGTTTATTTATTATTGTAATCACACAGTTGTGTGATTTTTGAAAGATGCATTCGCATGTTTGTGGCTTTCCATGACCGTTCCATGTCCAACGCACCGCTGTAACTTTTATATCCCGTATTCGGCGCCCATTTCACGTTTAAATGATGTAATTGACGCACAATTCACTAATGAAATGCAAATAAAAAAGTGCAATAATTACGCACGGTTCATGTTCTACGTTGATTTACGTGTTCTTCATGTGTTTTATTCATACTTCCTCTGTGGTTTATAACGTGGTTCATTTGTGACACATCTCTGAAAATCTCACTTTTTCCAGGTTTATTCAGGTGTGAGCAACTTTCACCTGTGCAAAATGCGGAGTGGCTGTTTGACACGGCCTTTACCAGCTCCGCTAAAACAGACACATGGAGGACTTTAAGCAATCGTTGTTGACAGTTTGTGTTTTGCCCTGCAGGTAATGATTTACTGGAATACTCCCCGTACGAGCCAGTCAATAGCCGGCTCTCAGACATCTTCCGCTTGGCTCCCATCATAGCTGGTAAGAGTTCTCCTAATGTTCCCTAAAAGTTCCAGTTGGAACACTTGGCTGTGTTAAGTCCCTGTATACATGACGGATATTTCTCAGTCACCACATCACTGGAACAGATCTGTCACAGTTTTTTGACAGCCGCTCTTTTCCATCGCCGTCTGGTTTAAGGCTGCAGCTCTCAGCGGCCATTATCCATCACAAAAGCTTTTATCTGCCACTGTGACCCACAGTAAACAAAGCAGAGTCATTTAGTTTATTTTACTTTCAGCCCTCAAAGCAATGATGAGAGGTCTGCGTGTTTTTCCATCAGCGCGGTTCTGCTGCAGAACATATGATTTATGTGCTAGTTTAGAATTAATCATCCTTTTAGAGGAGGGTTTGTTTTGTCTGAGCTCCAGGAGCGTGTTAGGGCTGAATGCCTGGATTTGAAACAACAGGGTTGGTCTGCCATTGTCAAGATAAATGCCACACGTGCCCACGGATGTCAGAATTCGACTGGGGAGCATCCACTTAGTCTGGGCTGGATTTAGATCTGCTGAGATCCCGCAGACTCGTTCTCACAGAAGAGCAATTAACCATCTGTCTGCGTTTAGTGGGACTGATAAAACAAGCGGCGCTCTCTGGCTGAAGAGGGCCGGCTGCTCAACTGGCTACTATTTCAGAGGAGAGGGGTTGAAAATGGTCATTTATGTGTCTTCCTTCCTCCCTGACTCTTTATTTCTGACTCTCACCGTGGATGAGTCCACTTTCAAACACATAAATGTGTCCCACTCCATAAATATCCCCAAACTGCAGTAATCAGGGCTTTCCGGCTTTGACGAGAAGCGTCCGTCATTACCTGGATTGCGTAAGATGAATTGCGATGCAGAAATGGAGCCCCAGCTGAGGAGCCATTTTATCCAAAAGCTGTGTGTCAACAGCTACAGGGCCCTCCGGGGGAATATGAATGATTTAATGTTCAGATATCAGAACTCCATTTACCATAAGTGACCTCATTCCTGCCTGAAACTAAGCCAGGCCCGGGGCAGCAGCACAGCTCATCTGTAGTGAGTCGGGATGAAGTGGCCTTTACTGGATCTCGTGGGTCGGCTGCAGGGATGTGATGCTTCTTGTTTTGTTTGCCTGACAAAAACAACCCATATAGGGAGTTAACACTGACTTGTGTTCATGCAGACAACATCTGTCTGTTATGGCTGGATAGAACAAAATATATGTATATGTACATTTCTTTAAAAAATGATCTGCAGAGTTACTTTCCAACAACGTTTTGCTCCAAACCTGCTTTACTTTTTCTATGAAAACACAACTTTATCCTAAAAATAAATAGAAAAATTATTTTTTTCTTTACTCAAAGTGAAAAAAGATTAAGTAAGAGTCTGCATGTGCAAAAAAAAGAAAAGTTTGTTTAATTTTTACTTAACAGGAAGCCTCTTTAAGATATTAAAATCGAGAAACAAGGCGTTTTCACACAAGCATTTAAAAAGGGAAAGTAAGTTCAAAAGCAACTTTTAGATTAAATTACTTGAAATTGCATGTTATGCAGGTCAAAAATAAGTTATTGCTTGAGCTTTTGTGTACCTAATCGTTGATTATTTTGATTACAGTGACAAAAGACCAGTGTAGTAAGACAAAATGACTCATTTTAGAATAAATCTGAATCTTTCTGCAAGTTGGTCCATCTTGATAAATCCTCATAAAATGTAAAACTAGCACTTATTCTTGGAACATACTGTAAATCAAAACTGTAAACTCTAAAAATGCTAAAAACAAGGATTTAATGTGGCTTCTCCATGTGATGAAGACATTCAGTTTTATAAAATGCATTTCAATGTCTTATGAACATTTCTTACATCTGAGGTTTTTTTTAGCGTTTAGTCAAGTTTTTCTATTGCCAAGACTGTGGAGCAAAGTTATTTTGACTCATTTTATTGATAACGTTCTCATTTTGAGCTTTTATTGAGAGCACAAATTGTGGACTGTGCTGATTTTGAGAAAAGCTTGGAAAGGTGTAGAGCAAAGAGAAGTACAAACAATTTCTGGTCAAATATTTAAACTTTCTAAATAGGAGATGTGAAATCTTTATCAATTAGTTTCCTTTGATTAGTGAGCTTTTTTCAGAGGTAATGGCAAAAATGTGATTGGACATTAGAAAGAGTAATTCTTATTATTACAGTGGGGAAAAACATTTTGGCTGAAAAGTTGTGAAACTTGAGCCACAGAAAGTGGTCTGTGGTGGTGAGAATGGTCCTTCCCTGATTAGAATCACTGATAGGAGTGTTGGTTTGATGTAGAGTTTGAGGAAAACTCAAAAGGCCCAGTCAATGTTGAGTTATTCATTGTTTTATTTGTTCAAATACGAATAAAAACGTAGAGAAAAAAGTCAAAGAAAATCCCAATGGCATTGGAGAGGAAGCAGAAGACGCCTGGGGTTGGGTCCCGTTTCAGAGGTCACATTGTTTAAAGAAAGGTCGCACAGTGACAAATACAAATATGGTCTGTGAAAAGTCTCTAATTATCATTTCTGCAAACAAAACCACCCCTACCTTTGGACTAAAAAAAACATTTTTGTTGAAAACCCTGTATTGAATCACTGATTTATGAAGGTTTATTAACACTGTGTTTTAACAGACACTTTCCTGCTTATGAAATTATTCTTTCTTAAACCACTAAGTTTATAAATGCTGAAAACATGCTTGATTATGCATCATCCTGTCCAGACAATTTCAAAAACAGTGTCTTTGTTTTGATCAAATATAATGCTGCTGATTTTATTGTAGTAAAAAACGTCTGTTCATGTTGTATAAGTTCTTCGGATGATATCAGTGTGTGAATGATTTATTCCAAGACGAAAACAGTGGCTGCATGTAAAATATTCTAAAATTAGGAGATTTTCTTGGCCTTAAATCTATCCTTCAAGCTTTATTTTTCTTGTTTTGTGTATGGAATGAGCCATTTTTTTATTTACCAACTAAAAAAGAAGGAAAAGGCGTGTGTTTCTTAAAACAAGTTGGATAGTTTTACACTTCCTGTTGTTTAGATCTAAGATCAAAATCTACAACTAGTTTTAAGATTAAAATCTTAGGTAGGGTAATCAATCTACAAGTGTTTTTTTTACACTCCCAATGTGAATTAAATGCAATATTGTTTGAAAAAAAACTTTTTTTGGAATAAGACATTTTTTTTTTTTTTTAAACCAGAAATTGGATAAATTCTTCCCAAGAAAGGTTAGTTTCATTCAACTTTTAAAGTCCCACTCTGATAATCTTTGTATATATAGCAAAGCGTTGGACTTTTAATGACTATTATGCCAATTTTGGCCCGAAGCAACCCCGCCCCCCTTCCCAAGCCTGGAGCTTGTGGAATATTTTCTACATCACATATACACTTTTTCATACAACATTTTTTCATCTGCTCCTGATTCACAGTAATTTGAATAAATGTAAACTCAGTATTAAACAGAATTTGTTATTGTATGTCCTCCATCATCATGTCATGAGAACATGTAGTTTTCTTCAAAGTGGGTCTTTAATGTTGTTTTCTGGAATCACATCAGTTTTTTTTTTTTTTTTACATGACTGCATCAACTTCCCCTCAAACCCTGTAATTCAAATCAATATATAGATTGACATCATTATTTAAGACATCAGATTGAATTTCACATACAGTGATAGTCTCAGGACATCTCCCACATCAGCTCATCCCCAAAGGAAACCACAGGATTCACAGCATTCCATTTGGGTTTGACATGAGGCCAAAGCTTCCATCAGAAACAACACCAACATTTATTTTCACACTCCCCCAGTTGATCTATCAGTGTCCCCTGTTCATTTTGATTAATGACTTGTTATTAACATTAATAATTCAATGTGACTCCAAGGCCATTAACTACCGGTACGCTCCTCAGGAACGGCTAAAATTAAATGCGACGACATTTAGAAATCAATAAAGTTGATCAATCCGTGAAAGGGCCTTTCTGAGATGCAACTTAATACAGCTGCGTCAGCTGAAGGAAGACTCCATTTGAAGATTTTATTACAACAAGTAGCCGTTTAAAAAAAATTTCAGTAGTAATGACGTACTTGCTAGTGTCCAGATGGTGACAGAATGTAAAATTTCTTGAAGACTTTTATAAAAAAATACTTTTTAAAATTCCAACAAGTTTCAAGCTTTTGGTCATCAATTTCAGTCAAGTTCAAACTTATAGATTAATATTTTCTTGTCACTAAATGTAATTTGAAGCAGTCCGTTCCAAATTATTATGCAAATGCTATTTTATATGATTTTTCTAAATACTGAATGTAAATCAGTATTTATCCTCAGCATAAGTCGCTAATCATTAGAGTATTTAATGTTATTGAACAAATATCCTAAAGATAGCAGGTTTTTTTTTTCAAACATTAAAATCTTCAAATGCACTGTTCTACATTTTTACACACAACAGAATTCCACAACATTTGATATATTCTTAGGAAATGAAAATGGTCATTAGGGGGTCATAGTTACTGAAATCAAAGCTATTCCAATTAAAATCATCTTAATAGGTCAAGTTCCATTTGAGCATAGGAGCCCTTATTTTGTAGCAGCTTCACAATTCTTGCATCCATTGAACTTTTGAGTTTTTGGAGAGTTTCTGCCTGAATTTCTTTGCAGGATGTCAGAATAGCCTCCCAGTGCTGCTGTTTGGATGTAAACTGCCTACCACCCTCATAGATATTTTGCTAGAGGATGCTCCAAAGGCTCTCAATAGGGTTGAGGTCAGAGGAGGATGGGTGCCACACCATCAGTTTGTATCGTTTTATGGCCATAGCAGCCAATGATGCAGAGGTATTCCATGCAGCATGATATGGTTCATTGTCATGCATAAAGATGATTTGGTTACAGAAAGTGCTGATCTTTTTTGTTTCATGGAAGATAGTGGTCAGTCAGAAACTCCACATACTTTTCAGAGGTCATTTCACACCTTCAGGGACCCTCAGGGGACCGACCAGCTCCCTTCCCACGATTCCGGCCCAAACCATGACTCCACCACCTCCTTGTTGACATCGCAGCCTTGTTGGGACATGGTGGTCATCCACCAGCCACCTGCTACTCCAACTGTCTGGACCATCCTGGGTTGCGTACCACCAGCAGCTTCAAATATGTGCTTGCAGCTTTGTAATTGTATTTTAGCAGCTGCTCTCTAAATCGGATGTATTTGTCTGGCACAAACCTTCTTCATTCTGCCTTCAATCAGCCACAAATCACTTAATAGGACGATGATCACGCTGAGGTTTTGTCGAAATATCCTTTATCATTCCTCTTTCCCATATTGCTGGAAGATGCTGGTCTGCTTAATAATGTGGAACATATTTCTGTAGTCATATTTCCTTTAATTGAACTCACCTAGCAAACTAATTATCGCAGGTGTCTGAGATTGATGTCAGTGATCCAAAGATCCCCGAGGGACAATATCATTCATGAGTTTCATTGAAAAACAAAGAATTTCCTCTTTTTGACAATTTGGAAGGCACTTCTAAGATTTTGTAGATATTTATTTTTGGAACTGTACAGACTTACAGTATTCTGATATTTTAATCTTATCTTATATTATATTATCTTATCTTGTAAAAAAAATCTATTCATTTTAAAAGAAATGGTCAAGTATTTTAAGTAAATATCAGTGTTAATGATTTATTCCAAGAAAAAAACAGTGGCCACATGTAAAATACTCTTAAATTAGGACATTTTCTTGGCCTTAAATCTAGTCTTCAAGCTTTATTTTTCTTGTAAACTTACATTTGTTAGGATATTTGTAGTTACAGCAGCTGTTCAAAGATGAAACTTCTCCCTGATTCTCCCATTTCTTCCTCTGATCTGTCATCCCATACCATCAGCTGTCTGTCTGCAGATTCAGTCCAGTGAACAAAAAATGAAGTTTGACGTGGCGATTTGTCATTGCAAGGGGTCACAAGAATATTTCAGTGCATTAAGATGCCAGAAGCGACACATTCATCTTCAGCTGCGCTCATCTTCTGCCTGTGAACGGCGTGCATGAGACGCTTCCGCTTAGCAGCCGCTGCTGTCCATCAGGGGATGGCACAATTCAACTTTAAATGTCCGACAGCTATTGGTCTTGAGAGAATTTGTCCTTTGAGTTGATAAAATGTTTGCCCATGTTGATATCCAAAAAAGAATTCAGATTTTTCTCGGTGCCCCCTTTTTTCACGCAAGTAAACTTGATAGTTTTGATTCAAGCTCAGATTTTCTCACAAAAACAGCTCTTCAATTTACAGGTTTTTAAAGTAAATTATTCTTGAAAAAATCTTGATCCTTTTTTTTCGCTTTGCATCTTTTAACCGTAGTTTTTCAGTTAATTTCAATATAATTTTGGTTAAACAGTTAGAAGCTGTGCTTCCATCACACATAAGTGTAAAACTTTATAGAAATTCCAGAAATGTTAAAAAAAAACAAAATTTTGCAATTACACTTATTCCATTAAATCATAATCATGTGAATAAACACAAACCAACTATTGTGATAAGTCATTCAAAAAAACGGCGATGGATGTGAACAATAACTTGATTTACAGCAGATACATTCAAATTTCTGCCACGGCACTAGCGCTCATCATCATCTATCAAAGGAGACGTCGGCGTCTTATTCTGACCATGGAGTGGCGAGCTCCTCACACGTGGGATGGTTGATGATTTTACAGAGGAGCTGTGGATCCAACAATTCCACATGACACGCTCACAACCTCTGATGAGCTGTGTGATAGTGTGGGACCTATAGTGGCGCCTGCTGTGCAGAAACCAAGACAGCCAGTTCCTACCAAGAACAGCATCACCATCCGGTTGTTGGTCATGTGACTCATTTAATTTGAAATAGTGTTTCGATTGCAGTTTGGCAAAATATGTCAATTTTGATGCGCCTCAAAACCCACCTATTCCAATCACAACAAAGTAATTTTTTTAATACGAGTTTCTTTTAGAAATTGTCATGTTTGCATGAGAAAAAACATGAAAAAGTAAACTGTCAGGCCCTCCAAATATTATAGACAGAATTCAACTTCTTACCCAATAGACATGTTTTTAACCGTTTTTGGGAGGGTGTAGTGATTCATTTAAAAATCTGATCAATACTATAATCTGTGGTTGACGATACAATTCGCAGTCAATTTTGGTTCATTTTGAAGAATCAGATTTACTGACCTAAAATGGATCTTTAACCAAAAATTCAACCAGGGTGACTCAGAGATAAATACCTCGCTACTGAACAATAAAGTTTTCTAGATTGCCGGATGCTGCCGGCAGACTAGAACATTGTTAGCACACACTGAGGAAGCTTAACCCTTGTTCTATCCTAGGCACTTTAACGTTGGGAGTTGGGTCATCTAGACCCACTAGACAGTGCTCTGAAACTTTTTTCTTCAATGATTTGTGATCTTCACTGGTGTCCATGGATTACATGAAATCTTTCCACCTTTATCCACCTTTGTCATGGTAGGGAGAACACGTCAAAGTAAGGGTGGGGTCATCTAAGACAGCACAAGGGTTAAGGCACACAATGCGTTTGCATCGGATTGCGCAATCTCAAGTGAGGCAGAGCTCGATGTTACCTCACTTTGCCACCTTCGCTGTAATTGAACAGGAAATTGTCAAAATACCGCAAATGTGAGCATAAAAATTTATTAAATGATTAGAAGCATAAATTTAAATTGAATTAATAGATTACAGATTAGTGCTTTAATCTGGGATTTATTTTATTATGAGTGTACATCTAATGATGGCAGGTGAGGATGATAAAAGGTGAGCCTCACCTTCCTCCCGTGACCACACACCCCTGCTGGAAAAAATAAATAAATATCTGTCTGGTTTAAACACTGCTTTTACTTTTTAATGACTGGTTGATGACTTTTACTTATTTATAGTCTAAAATTGTTTAAAAAAGTACACCTCTACATGTAAAGTGCTATGTGGTCCATAATAATCTTGGCAGGAATTCTTTAAAATATTTGCATGGGTTGACAGTGGAATGTAAATGTATGTACATTCCTGCTAATTCATGCAAAGCAAAAACATTTTAGATGAGTTCTGCCAAGAATGCCATTGAGCAAATAGGACTTTTCCTCAATTACATTTACATGCACAGAAACACACATACACCGGATATTGATTTGGAATCACTTACTTTCAGCAGTCTGAGCCGCCCTGACACATACGAATGCTGCTAGAGGAAGAAGGCGCCGCTAAATGCCTGGAAAAACAGAACTTCCTCACCAAGATGAATATACCCGATGGCTAAGCCATGACAGGCGGTGTGCAGGGAGCCAAGTGAGTATGCAAATGCAGTCAGTGTCTAATCATAGCATTGAGATAAGAAAATCAAACACAGTGTGCTGCAGGGAACATTGGAGAGTGCTTTAAGACGGGCGTCAAATGACTCCATCAGTGGGGAACCACACCCGGGCTGCAAAATGTGCAAACGTGTACAATGACAGATAATTGTGAAAACGCAGTTCTGCAGAGGAGCAACATTCAAATGCTAATAAGCTGCAGCGCATGGCAGCACGCTCAGAGAAACATGTGTTTTCAAACAGTATCTGCAGCGGCTGTTTTAAAGTCCACTAAATTGAAAGGAATACAGTTTCCTTTGAATCATTTAGAAGGCGTCACAAAAAAAAAAAAAGTTTTACACTTTTCTCTCAAACAACTTTTTTTCCACTTTGATGAAATAAACATGTATTTGTACAGTACAGACCAACAGTTAGGACACACCTTCTCATTCAGAGTTTTCTTTATTTTCATGACTATGAAAATTGTAGATTCACACTGAAGACATCAAAACTATGAATTTACACATGTGGAATTATATACATAACAAAAAAGTGTGAAACAACTGAAAATATGTAATATTCTAGGTTCTTCATAGTAGCCACCTTTTGGTTTGATTACTGCTTTGCACACTCTTGGCATTCTCTTGATGAGCTTTAAGAGGTAGTCACCTGAAATGGTCTTCCAACAGTGTTGAGGGAGTTCCCAGATATGCTCAGCACTTGTTGGCCCTTTTGCCTTCACTCTGTGGTCCGGCTCACCCCAAACCGTCTGGTTTTGGTTCAGGTCCGGTGACTGTGGAGGCCAGGTCATCTGGCGCAGCACCCCATCACTCTCCTTCTTGGTCAGATAGCCCTTACACAGCCTGGCGGTGTGTTTGGGCTCATTGTACTGTTGAAAAATAAATGATGGTCCAACTAAACGCAAACCGGATGGAAAACATTTTTTAATAATCTTATGAATTCCTTTTTCACAACTTTTAGAATAAAGAAAATACTCTGAAATACAACTTTGAACTTAATTTTCTTTTTATCTGTCCTCGTCCATCAGAAAAATGCCACAAGAACATGGTAAAAACACCAACAGCACGATTCTCATCAGAGTGGGTCTTGAAGGGGAGCAGTTTAATAAAACTGGTGTCTTTCTTGTCCATTTTTATCCCTATAACATGTTGCAATATTATAAGGAAAGAACAAATTGGATTTGTTTTACAAAAAAAATCTTCAGTGTGGTTTTAAATATTGCAGTAAATTCTTCATCATTGTCCTGACAAGACAAAAACACGAGCAGATTGGACTTTTTATTGAATTGAGACATGAGTGCAGTGAAGTGCACATCGCTCTGAGCAAAGACAATTAATGCGACTCCTGACCGCCTGTTTATGTAATTCAGTGACAGAGCAAAATGACTTATTCTGGAACACAATCAGCAAATAAAACGCTGGTATGAGCTTGTTAAATGCAAATATGCTTTTTATAGAAACTGTTTATTTTAGCACATTGGCTCGCCAACAGTTTCCTACATCTCACTCAAACTTTCTGCTCAGACAGAACCTTTAAAGTACAACTCTTTTTTAAAAAAATGAGATTAAAAAAAGTGTTTTTAAACTGACCTCGATGCATAGTTTTGCCTCAGGGGCACCATAAATGAGGTAAAACTGTCACACCTGTCAAAGATCAGAGCCCACATCTGCTGGGTTTTGTGATGAGGGATAACCCAAAGTTCAAGGAAGCATCTAGATTTAGTCATAGATCAGTCGGTGATGCAGAAACAAGCTTCACTGGAAAGGTAAAGTTGCAGGATCCTTATCCAGAACACAGTTTGATCCTGGAAAAGGAAAGAAAGACATAGTGTATTTACATAGTAAGTATAATCAGGATATTTGAGCTTTTGCTGTTAGGAATGAAGACAAAAAAAGCATCTAATCAGTTGCTTGTAAGTATGGTGGCCCTGAAGAGCAAATCACATCAAAAAATCCCTCAATCCAAAAACATAAATAAGTCCCACAACTATATTTTGATCTATTTAAAAGAATATTTTCAGTGGTCTTTTTTTTATGATTATGCTGTTAACTAAAATCAAAATACCTTTGTCAATTTTTTAGGACATAGTTTCTGTAGAGCGGCTGGGGGTCATTAGAAATTTGCGTCTGAGTTGTGGGCGGGACTGTTAGCGGAAGTAAGCTTCCACTGATGTCGTATCATTCCTTTGTTTACACTCTCTCTCCTGCTACCTTACAGCCCTTCACAACCCAAAGCTAATATTAGCAGTACAACAAAAATGGATCTCCCAGGATCTGAATAAAAAAAAAAAATCAGAAATAGAATTTTATGCTCCTCCTTCTTCAGAACATGTTTAAAACACCAAAAAAACAATTTTCATTGGAGTTGGTCTTTAAAAATCACGACAATTAAAAAAAAAAGAAGAAGAAGAATTATTAAAAAGATGATTAATTCCAGAATCTTAAAACAAAATGAAAAACCAGAAGAGGTAGATATTATGCGACAGCACTGATTGGATGATGCGTTTCTTCACATTTTCAGTTAAGTAGCACAACAATATCTTCTGACAGACATCATTTCTTTAAGCTCATGGCCACGCCCACTGTGAAAGTTCAGTGATTGCTCAATCAACTCTTCTGCAACACTCAATCATCCAATCAGGGACGTCCCATAATAATGGCTTTTCTGAGTTCTTATTTTGGCTCATTTTTATTTACCATTTCATGTTTATTTTCCTATGATTTTTTCCCCTGGAATTTTGTTTTCATTTCTGAAAATGTAAGTTGTTTTTTTTTAACTGTTTGATTTGCTTTTTTAACTGGTGTTGTGATCTTTGATGTTTTTGCTTTGAGAGATTTGTTGATGCAATTGGAACTTCATGGCCACCGAACCCTAGGGATGTTTTCTGTTTTAATTTTTAAAAAATTGAATAACAGAATCACAAAAAAAGGAAGGAATGCAGCATTCAGTAAAGGCTATTCAAATAGTTTTTGAGTAAAAATATTCAACATATTCCACATTTCAGCATTTTTTGCCTGTTAAAAGCAACTAAATATGAAACATCAGTTTGTGCCGTGGACGTCACTGTCAGACGAATTAATGCAGCATCGCTTTCACGGAACTTTACAAAAGTTTTAGTAGAAAAAAATAAATAAAAGTTTTCCTACGTCGTCTGTAAAAAAAGCTGCGTCAGCGTCACTGTGAAAAGACGACAGCTGCAAAAAAAATAAAAAATACAGCTGTCAGAAAAGTTGATGACTAAAGGATGGAGGAGATCACAAATGGTTTGTCTAGACAAGTGCTTTGGAAAACAACACACCTAACGAGGGTGAGGAGCCACTTCTAAACAGTTGGCCGTCACTGTTCAGCTTGTCTTGTTTGGTGGTGAAGATTGTCTTTTGGTCACAATTTAGGCAGATTGTTTCTTTTTATAAATAAGGGATGGCAGATTCCATGCTTTGAACCTCTCATGTTGCTACCATTACACTGAGGATTCCAATTCATTTAAAGAACCACTCTTATCATCTTGTGATCGATTTTCAAAGTTTTCCCAGTGGTCTTTTAATCATGATTATGTCATGGGGCGACAGTGGCTCAGGTGGTTGAGCGGGTCGTCCAATGATCAAAGGGTTTGCAGTTCGATCCCCGCTCCCACCAGCCAAAATGTCGTTGTGTCCTTGGGCAAGACACTTCACCCTCCTTGCCTCCAGTGTGGCTCCACTGGTGTGTGAATGTGCATGAATGATCCCGGTGATGGTCAGAGGAGCCGTAGGCGCAAACTGGCAGCCACGCCTCTGTCAGTCTGCCCCAGGGCAGCTGTGGCTACAACCGTAGCTTACCATCACCAAGTATGAATGAGGAGTGAATGAATAATTGACACAATGTAAGTGCTTTGAGTGTCTGGAAAAGCGCAGATAAATCCAATCCAATATTATTATTATTATTTTCAGCCAAAATTTTAAAAAATGTCGTATTTTAGGACAAAGTTTCTACAGAGCAGCAGAAGTTCATTAGAAATTCACCTCTGACCCTAACCCAAGTGAGGGACCCCAGTGTATTTTCTACATCCCAAATATTCTGTTTTTCAGACTGCATTTTTGGGTATGCTCCTGATTCACAACAATTTTAACCCTTGTGCTATCCTAGGCACTTTAACGTTGGGAGTTGGGTCATCTAGACCAGTGTTTTTCAACCAGTGTGCCATGGGAGATGGTCAAGTGTGCCGTGGAAAATTGCCCTCATTAACTGATCTAAAAACATTTCCCATCTCCATGATTTCAGCTCTCTGTTCATCCAAACAGGTCCTGATAAAACACTGAGGAGTTAGGAATATAAAAGATCATAAAATACTTTTTCTTTGCGTTTATTTTATTTTATTAAAGACATTTTGATAAGAATGACCGTACCGCGATTCAGCTGCAGCTCCGGCTGTATTTGGGAAAAGTCCCGTCCCTTTAACTGTCTCCACCAATCATTCTTGAGGGGCTTAATCACATGTCATCAGTCTGACCAATCAGAAGTGGTTAAAGTCTTCACTTCCTTGTCCCGATTTAGCTCGTAAAGTCGCTCAGTTCTAACAAAAATACCAGCTAAAGCTCGTCTTTTGCGCTGTAGCTTTGCACAGAATCCGGTATCAGACCGTGGAACAAGTGAACAAAACAATGAAGCTCCGAAAATCGATCTCCGGCCGTTTTATGCACTACATCTCCCATGATGCATTGGGTTGTGAGAGTGACAGGGCACAAGGAGATCTGTCGTTAGACGTCTTGAAACCAACGAACACACATCAAACTATTTTTAAATCTTCTAACTTAACTTTTATTGAATCTTTTAGAAAAAAACAGCTGCAGTTTCCAGCTTTTTCTGCAACAATTATCTCAAAAATGCATGTGAGATTGTGGAGGGGCTGTAGATCAATACAGACTATGAGTTTATCCTTCTTTTTTTTAATTTTTGGATGCTGGTGTGCCGCGGGATTTTTTTTAAGGTTAAAGTGTGCCGTGGCTCAGAAAAGGTTGAAAAACACTGATCTAGACCCACCAGACAGTGCTCTGAACCTTTTTTCTTCAATGATTTGTGATCTTCACTGGTGTCCATGGATTACATGAAATCTTTCCACCTTTATCCACCTTTGTCACGGTAGGGAGAACACGTCAATGTAAGGGTGGGGTCATCTAAGATAGCACAAGGGTTAATAAAGACATTATCAGAAATGAAACTTTGTGCTTAATTTTGGTAATATATATCCATGAGAAAAATGCCCCAAAAACTTGTTAGAAACACTATTTTCATCAAGGGTGGGTCTTTAACATCACCTTAAACAAAACAAAACAAAAATTGAAGAATATTTTTTCATATAATTGGAGATAAAGTCAGGCATGAAACAGTTGCTTGTTTCCTCCACTCCACAAATATTGAGTTTAAATAAACACTTGTATTGATTTCAAGATTTCCTGAGCTGAAATGGCCCAAATTTGTCCAAATGTTTTCTGCTTTCAACGGGCCTCTGAGCTCTGCTGCAAGTTTGAAGCCATTCTGTTATGATTGGGTATAAACATGTCTGAAATTGGTCTTAAACACATTAAAGGATGTCAGGGAGACAATTTGAGACATCATTTAGCGCCTCGCTCATGTTGTGACACGAGGATAAGCTCCTTTCTCTGTCGTTTGGATGAAAAGAATTCTCTGTTCAGAATATATTAGATTGAATTTTACACATTACCTAAGAGGATTTTTAATGACTTCTTTCTTGGGGGGAAATGCAGAAAATGTCATTTATAGAGCTTCATTTTGGGAGGGTAGTGGGAGATCAAGGACTGAGATCGGAGCATCAACCATGAAGTCTGGTGACTCCCCCCAATACAGGACAGTAAAGTGGATTTTGGCACAAAGAGTATTTGAAGTATTTTGACCAAACTTTTATTGTAATTTATTCATGTTTCAAACACATTATTCACGTTTGAAAGGTCTTCTTGAAAGGTACAATAAAATACAGTGAAATGTAGGATGTTGGAAAAATGTTTTGAAAACCTACTTCAATGAAAATTATGTTGTTTTTTTGGCATGGAGGGCATGTGTAAAGAAAATTAAGTGTAGTGCTATCTTAGCTGACCCCACCCTTACTTTGCCGTGTTCTTCCTACCATGACAAAAGGTGGATAAAGGTGGAAAGATTTCATATAATCATGGACGCCAGTGAATATCACAAATCATTGAAAAAAAAAGGTTTAGCGCACTGTCTAGTGGGTCTAGATGACCCAACTCCCAATGTTAAAGTGCCTAGGATAGCACAAGGGTTAAAATTGCATTATTGGGTTTTTCTTTATTCAGATTGTTTTGGAACAGTTTTCAAACTAAAAAAAAAAATTAGTTTTTTTTAGTTTGGCTATAAAAGGCACAATTATAATTAAAAGACCACTGGGAATGCTTTTAAATTGACTTTATCGTGCTTTTTCTTAAGCCTTTCAGAGTAAACTGTATCCATTTTTATATATTACCTTAGGCACACTGAAGGACAATTTTTTTATTAAATATAAGTTATTTTCACAGTTGAATTTCTACCCGGAAGTAAGACGACTCCATCTCTGAGGCCTTTTCTCTCCTCGTGGATGACGCCCATTTCATGACGTCAACTTAGAGTTGGCCTCAGCAGCGTGTCTGCGCTTTGCCCACAAAAACAAACAACATCCAAACTTTTGCAAAGATGGATGTGCATATTGAAAGCATTTTGCCGATCAGAGCTAGCTCACTAGCTCCACGGAAAAAGTGGGCGTGTTTGTTAGCCTGGGGGCGGTGCTGGCAGCGCAGGATCTTCCTGGAAGTGGCTGTTCTTCACTTTGATATGTATGGATGTAAGAACCCACTCGCTTTTGTGGATTGGGAGGGGCTGGTGCTCGAAAAGAAGCAGGGTTGTAGAGGAATATTCAGAAATGGGTGAATAGATCAATATACCGCTTTGGTTGTTTTTTTTGTTTGTTTGTGAGGAAGTAACATCATTATGTACTTAAAAGCTCAAAAAGTTGATTTTACATGATGTAGGCCCTTTACAATAGCTCAAAAGATGATCAGTAATTTTACAGCTTCCTTTTTCCCCCCTCAAACTGACAGTGTCACCTGCAAAAACATCTCCAGAACATGCACTTCTCTCTTTTTGTCTCAGTCGAACCTGCATCTGCGAAGGAAAACAACTGTCTGAATGCCGCCAAAGCCTGTAACCTGAATGACACTTGTAAGAAGTACCGCTCGACTTACATCAACTCCTGCACCAGCAGGGTGTCTGCCTCTGAGGTCTGCAACAAGCGCAAATGTCACAAGGCCCTGCGAGAGTTCTTTGACAAGGTAATTAGACATGCCAAGCTTGAGAGCTCTACAGCCTTTGAGGTTGATGTTTAGACCATTGTGCCTGCCTGGAAACAGAAAAAAAAGGTAACTAACTTTATTCTCAGCGCTGTCGCACTTGGGATGACCGTTCAGCTTTTTCATTCATTTGTCTTGACTATTTTTTATTTCAAAAGGTTACTTTTATCGCATGAAATGATGAAAGTTTTGTTTTCTTTTTAAAAATCAAGGTTCCAAGTAAATACAGCTATGGGATGCTGTTTTGCTCCTGCCCGGCAGAGGATCAGAAGGCCTGTGCAGAACGCAGGCGACAGACCATCGTTCCCGTCTGCTCCTATGAAGATAAAGACAAGCCCAACTGTCTGTCCCTGCAGAACACCTGCAAAACCAACTACATATGCAGGTTAGACTTAAGCTAGATCTATACTGCGTCATTCCTTTTCAAACGGAAACATGTCAGATATTCAGATTCTGAACTGTACTTCAACATGCATTGAGATTACAAATGGTGTCCCTCAGGGTCCCCATATGGGCTCCCTTTTTTTTTAAAGATTTTGTCTTTAAGGGGCATTTAAAAAAAACAAAAAACATTTTGACCATTTGGAGATAACGCCCATTTTTTTGTCTAAAGCTGAAAAACAAAATTTAAACAACTTACCTGTTGTCTTATTAAGCTTTGCCTTTTTAATTAAAACAGAATCAATCATGAAAAGGATGAGAATACAAACTTAATGAGACTGTCAGTCTTGGTGGAACCTCTTGCTAACAAAACTGGCTGATAGTTTATTATATATTTATTTGGGGAAAAAAACATTGTTTTTAGTGGAAGGTTTGTTTTGTAATTCTCTGGTGTAATCATCATTAATGTAATGTGTTGCACTAAAAAAGAAAACAACAACAACCATCTGAGTTACTATACAAGCTGGTATCATCACACGGATGGATGGATGGATGGATGGATGGATGGATGGATGGATGGATGGATGGATGGATGGATGGATGGATGGATGGATGGATGGATGGATGGATGGATGGATGGATGGATGGATGGATGGATGGATGGATGGATGGATGGAGCATCGGTTCATTTTCCCCACAATTCGACACAGTGGTACAGGGAAGACAAAAAAGGAGAAATCAAGTGTAAACTTTGTTTAATGTTTATTTTTTAAAGGTCACGACTGTTGGACTTTACCAGCAACTGTCAGCCCGAGGTTCATTCCATATCCGGCTGCTTCACAGAGAACTATGCGGACTGCCTGCTAGCGTACTCCCGTCTTATTGGTAAGTTTATATTGACGTCTAGTTGAACTAAAGTTACAATATTTATCAGCTTCTGTAGTCAAAAGCAAAATGTCTAAAAATAACCCACAATCCATGAAGTAGGAATATAGATGTTTTAAGGCTGTAAAGCCCCTCGCTACACACTTTTCTCAGATACACGTGAACATTTTCACAGTTTTCGGTCTTGTTTGAACTGTCAAAGTTCAAACCTTCGTAGAATTACAAGTCCACCATTATAAAATGAAAACAAAGATCTGATCACCATTTAAGGATTTATAAGTTTAAGCAAAATTGCATTGAAAGAATCTGCGAAACAGGAAACCATGTTATAGCGAGGCACCACTGTACATCTAAATCTGAACCACTTTTTATAATTAATTAGTCCCTTTACTGTTTATTTCATGTTTGGAAGCAGAGATTTAACCGAATGTTAGTGTTTTTTTAAACTTACCAGTCACCAATACGGTAGGAAGTAACTAAGGTTTATTTTTATGACATCACACCCTCCTTTGCTAGTTATATGTCAACTTTAAACAGCTCACTGAATAAGCAGTTTTTCCTAAGTAACCCAATTTTCTTTTTATATTGTCATATTTTTAATTGTCAGATAGAGTCAGAAAATATATTAGTTGTATCTTTTCCATTAAAAGGCCCAACAATTTAACGTTTAAAAAAAAGCAAATAGATTTAAGAGGACACCCTCTGAGCTTGTTTTACTTCCCATGACAAATATTGCATGGATGCTGCTTCTTTGCTTCTCTTCAGGGAAGCATGCAAAGCAAAGTTTGTCTGCATCTATTCCACACAATACATGATAAGACATGTTTTTTATAAATATACTGTATATGTGTATATATATATATATATATATATATATATATATATATATATATATATATATATATATATATATATATATATATATATATATATATATATATAGATGTATATGCACATAGGAAAAGTGGGAAAGTGATGTCCTGCTGAGTTTCATAATTAGATTTCAATTGCAGTGCAACAGTAGCCAATTGCAATTTCAACAGGCAGACATTTTAATCTGCAACACTTATATCAGGGCTCCCACCGCTTATCCCCTCTAATAGGCTCCCCTCCACTCATTTCTGTGTCCGCACAGCAAAATGTCTAAATCCTGCAGAGCCTACCCGCCTTCCTGATCGCCACACAAAGGCAGCCATTTTTTCCAGTTACAGCAATAAGAAAGAAAATTTTCATTTGACTTTTTGGAACCAGAAGCACGAAACGCCCCAGCTGGGCCTGAAACATTGGTGTGAATCGTCTCCAAATAAGGCCTTTTGTTTGTCGACTTTGTTGATACGAGGACTTGTTTGAGTGGAGGAATGAAGCGATCCTCCATGTTGGAGGTCATAGTGCAGCGCAGCTTAAATGGATTTCACGGCCAGAGCATGTAAAATCTCTCTAATGAATTATTTTCATTTCCTGGCCTGGGAGCCTCCTAAGCTGACCTGAACATTTTCATTTCAGCATGAAGACACTCAGAAGCTAACACTGACTAACTTTTGTCCTCTGCAGGGACGGTGATGACGCCCAATTACGTGCAGTCGGCTGGCATCAGCCTGTCGCCGTGGTGTGACTGCAGCAGCAGTGGAAACAGCAAGCAAGACTGTGAGAAATTTGCTCAGTTTTTCACCGACAATCGCTGCCTGCGTAAGTAACACTTCAGCTTTTTTCCCCACTTTGACCTCATGTTCTTTATTTTGAGTCCTTTTTGTTGGAAGACAAACAGCCGTAAAGCTGTGCTATTCATTCTGAGTACTTCTATAAAGTGAACATGTGAGAAAAAGATGTGGCACTCATAAAGAGCTTTTTAGTTGAATAACACTTTTGAAAATGGTCACAGAGGACACTTTGGTCAATAAAACCTATTACGAATAATACGAGTTAATCAAAGAGCTGACATTTTGTGCTTACTGCCTCATTTATCTATCCTATTTTCTTCTTTTCTCGACATGCTGCGATTAATTATACAGTTTGGGGGAATCAATACCGATCAATACCTTCTTTCATGTAGGTAACGCCATCCAGGCATTTGGCAACGGTACTGACGTCAGCATGTGGCATCCCCGACCCTCAATGAAGCCTACAGTGGAGTCGGGCATAAGTCGAAGGACTAAAGCCCGATTGAAGAACGTCCTGGACACGCTGACAAATGTGGCCAAGCTGGAAGACTCATACGGCATCTGCGAAACCTTACAGGTGATGTCTGAAAGACACATCTCTGCATTTTTTTCTGAAACCATTCACAATCGCAAACTCCAATCATCTTTTGATCTATTTTAAGAAGCGTTCTCAATCATCTTTTAATTATGATTACGCCGTTTTTGCCCAATTTTTTGCTAATTCGAATAAAGAAAATTCTCAGAAATGCATTTTTTAGCTTAATTTTCTTTACATATTTCTTCCATCTTCAGGAAAATGCCACAAGAACATGTTTAAAACATTAAAACCACAATTTCTTTTATCGGAGTGGGTCTTTAAATTTCTATAACTAGACTCGTTTTTCACCAATACCTTGTTTTTAAACCACGTCAAATTATTTTGAAAGGAAACAGTTTACATAAAAGACTATGGAAGAGTGGCAAGACAGCATGGTGGAAGGCCATTGCAAATGAAGGGAATAAAAACCCATTACTCTAACCGTTTTACCATTGTTGTATTTATTTATTTATTTATTTTATTTGCTTTTGTTATTTTTGCAATGCTTAAAGAAGCTTGTATTGATGATTTCTTAATCTTTGTCATTTAATGATACTATTGTTGACTCAAAAACTGGGGGGCAAAAATTTTTGCTGGGAGAGGGCAGCAGCCCCCCTAGTACACCTGTGGCTCCGCCCCTGATTTTACTGAATTTATTATTCAATCCAGTGTTTTATTCCTTTTTAAAACGTTTTATTACAAATGTATGAAGTATTTGGTCAGAAACTCTTTTTACATAGTGCGTTAAACCGATCAAAGGTGGATCTTTCATGATCAATATTAGAATTTTTTGTTTCAATCGACATGAACTAATTTCTGGGAAAAATGGATTGTTGAATTTTGAATGAACTCTTTAGATTCTTTGAAATCCTACAAAAGGAAATTTGTTGAATGCAACATCAGGAGGTCCTTCCAGGGAGTGTGTTTGCATCCTCAGACATCTGTCTCTGTCACAATGATAGATCAAGGAGGGTTTTATGATGGCATGCACAAAATGCCCCCTCCTGGGCAGAAAGATGATCCGTCAGAGGAGAGTCAGTTTCCTAAACTGTCATGTCAAAGCTAATTGGTTGCCTCTAAAAACATCAGAAAGTGCTTACAGGGGTGGTGTGCTTTCAGGACAGTGACTGTGCTTGCTACAGGGATTAATGGAAATGTTATGCTTTATATGTTTACTGTAAATTATGGGAAAGTGGCGGCATGCAGATTGGTGGTGCAATAGATTTAACCCTGTGCTATCCTATGCCTCCACCCTTACACTGACGTGTTCTCCCTACCATGACAAAGGTGGATAAAGGTGGAAAGATTTCATGTAATCCATGGACACCAGTGAAGATCACAAATCATTGAAGAAAAAAAGGTTCAGCGCACTGTCTAGTGGGTCTAGATGACCCAACTCCCAATGTTAAAGTGCCAAGGATAGCACAAGGGTAAATAACCCCAAATTCCCACAATTATTTTTTGTGGACAATCAGAAAAAGAATAATTGCTACAAAACTACAAGTTACAACTTATTTATCTTCCAGAAAAGAAAATTAATTGAAAAAAAGTTCTACACAGTTCTGCTTTTTTAAAGCACCTGCACAACCAAGATAAAAAAAACACTGCTTATGAAAAGATAAACTTTAAAAAAACATGCTAAATAAATACTGTAAATGAGTACATATCTAAACAATTGAGAAGTACTAATAGAAAAATACCCAAATTAAAATAATAGTTGTGAAGAGACACTGATTAAGACTAACATTATTTTTTCAAATTTACATTTACTCGTTTCAGCACTCTTTAAACAATTTCAAATATCCGAGGCATCCATGAATATTTCATTTTAGTTTGCCAAAGTGTTGGAACTTTAGTTTAAAAGTTGTTTTTTAAAATCATTTCAGGTACTTTTGGAGAAAAATAAAACATTTCCAACATGCTCCAGATAACTTCTCTTCCCCTGTGATAAACATTTTGGGTGGTTATTTATAAATAAGATGATATCATGTAATACTGTAACTGGGACAATCTATCATATTGGCTTTTAATGTTGATAACATGATTTATCACCAGTAAAACATCTTTCCCAAGGAGGACCTCCAATGGAGCAATTCATCTTTTTTTTCTCTGAAGCCGGATTCAAACGCTTCCTCCTACTTAAGAATCATCACATGGAGTGTTTGTTGTGTTCCTGAACCTCTTTATCATATCCTGTGCCCCACTGCTGCGTCTATATCTGTGTGAGAATACCGGGCAGCCAAAGAGATCCATGACTTCTAAACAATTAAGACTGAAGGGAAAAGCAGCCTTTCATATCATCTTTCAGCACCTTTAGTCTGACTGCAGGCGAATTCAATAACAGAAAGAATCACAGTTAATGTCTTTTTGCTGTCTTTCTTCTTCTTCTTGTCCCCTCAGGCCCAAAAGCTGGTGTCAAATCAAACAGTGGACATGGCTCCTTGTCTGGTAAGTCCGGTATTATCCTCTCTAATCCAGATCTATGGCTCTGGCTGAACCCAACTAGATTTAATTCTTTGGATATAAGCGTATATTTATTTAGGATTGAACAGAAACTCCTTATAAATTTGTTTTTAGCATAACTGTAACCAAAATTCATTTTTTTTTAAAAGCACTGAAAAGGGCTTAAAAACGATGACATAGCCCACATTTGTAACAACAAAAGTAGCTCAACAGTTTAATGTGAAATTTAAGGTGTCATATAGGCCAGCGGTTCCCCACCTTTTTAGCGCCACGGACCGGTATGACGTCACACGAAGTTTTCACGGACCGGTCTTTAAGAGGTATGCGGAAAACTATTTTAGCAACGCTACGCTGAGGATATGTCACAGATACGTGACCAGACGAACCCAGAGCTTTTATTTTGACACGCAGAACATCGCACAGGTGCCCTGGCTGGGCGTTTTCTCCTTGACAAAGAAATTTTCCAAATATGTTTGTTTTTTACTCAATTTGCTAGCTTCTGGATTTTATTTTAGCGGTAACCTATCATGTGACCGAGAAGAGCGCCTTGGCCTGCGTCAAGAGTAACATAGAGCAGAGAATCGGGCGATTTTTCTAAATATAACATCTTTTAGATCCTGAATTAAATAAAACTGAAGTCATGTAAGTTATTTATTCTTTCTGTGCAGCCCGGTACCAACAACCAGTGTTGTTGATAGTGTATTATGTAAAGACACACATTCATTGCAAATTCAAGTCCAGAGCAGAGCCAGCCATCGCTTTCTTTAGTTTCCTTTCAGTCGGTTTTCGCTGAAGATCTGACAGCTAGGAACATTTGGGGGGAGAAAATGTTTTCTTGGCTTTCTCAAATAGAAATGATAGCTAATAGGTGCTTTAAAAAAAATAAAACCTGTGGAAAGTGGCATCTCTGTGGAACCATTTACAGCCTTTGACACTCCAAAAATCTAAAACCTTTTTCACATTGTGAGAAAAGTTTAATTTAACATTAAATTAATGGTATTTGCACCCAAGACGAATTGTTTTACGCTGCATGAGTTTGCTGAAAATCCATAGTTATCAGAAATTATATAAGTATAAACAAAATGCTTTTTGGCAGTTTAAATGTTTAAAATAAAATAAAACCTGCAAAACGGGTTTGAAGCAGAAATAAATTATTGTAGCTTATTATGTAGCTTATTATTGTAGCTAATTATTGTATGATTTTAATTTTCCTTATAACTATATTTCTCATCAGAATATTTGCTCCAAACCATGATAGCGACTTAGATTTTTTGTGGGGAAAAAATCAAACATTTTTTTTGCATGAATTATATTCATGCAAAAAACAGAAATACAGACTTGACTTGAGGCTTTGGATTTAGACCTTGTAAAATATGCTCAATGTTTATTCCTATGTTTCAAATGTATCACTGTCAGATGTAAAAAAGAACATTTTTTCCAATGCTTATGCATCATCTGCCTGTCGTATCTCTTTTAGTTTCTTAAAAGTTCTTAAGTGAGAATTTGTGGCAATAATGTTTTCATATTAACTACAATTTTTAGGACTTGACTTAAACTCAGTTAAAAATTTGACACTTGACTTTAACTTCAGTGCCAAACCTACAGAATTGATTTAAAGTAGCAAAAGTGACGTTTTGCTACTTTAAAAAAATTTAAAACTTTACAAAAAAGACTTTTACAGCCATTATTTCATTAAAGAAAAAAGTCAATTAAGAGGAAAACAACCCTTAATCACATAGTCAAATATCTGTGTTGAAATCCTCGTTTGTTTTAATTAATATAATTATATACATTCATTTATTATTTAAACTTGTTTTGCACAGAAAATAACCAAAAAGAATCTTAGAGCTTCTTGTGATTTTAATCTTACAATGGCGGATATAAAATCTTTGAGCACACCAGAGGTATATTTGTATAAACTCCCTTTGTATTTAAGGATAATGTTATTAATTCTTTGTTATTTTAGTTAAATGAGGGATAAGAAAAAAGGTTAAGGAGTAAAGTGAAGAGGAGGGGGATTACATTGAAACAAAACAATAGTGGCAATAAAAGGGAAAAATGGCAACTAAAGTGTCTTTTGTTTAAAATCTGTTCCACTCCAATCCTCTCTTAATCTTAATTAATTTTCTACATATATGTCCTTTATCATCAGAAAAAACCCCACAAGAACAGCTTAAAAGTGTATTTTGAAAATTGTATTTTTGCTCTTAACATGTTTTTGGAGGATTTATCTCATAATGGAGGAAATATATGAAAGAATTTTAAGATTATAAGTATTTCTTTATTAAAATCGGGGTGATCTTCTCCGCTGTAATTCCCTGCATCCACCTCAGACAAATTGATCCGTTACCATCTTCGATTTTCTTGTCTGACCTGCCATCGTGCTCAAAACGCTACAGCTGGATAGCTTCGTTATTGCTCGCCGTTTTTTTTGCTGTCCTAATGTTAGCGAGCTTGTTAGGTTCTACAAGCTAACGGGAGAGAGTGCAAACAAAAGTTTGATGGGAAATCGGCCAAGACGTCTATGGCTAACTTCTGCACCGACGGTCCCACCCACAACCCAAAGGCGAATTCCTCCTGTGATGTAGAAATTATGTCTTAAAAAAAACGACACAGGCTTTTTGATTTCAGCTAAAAACTGCATTATCATAATTAAAAGATCACTAGAAATTATTTTAAAGTACAAAAATATATAATAGGAGCGGGACTTTACACATGAAATTCAATTAAGAATAACTCCCCTTTAGAATCTGCCTCTAGTGGTTTTTAGTGGAACTGCAACATTTGATACTTCCTGGTTGTTTTGCTAACTTTGTTAAAATTTTCAACCAGCACTTGATTTTATTAATTGAACAAATGTATAACAGACATGTCGCTAATGTGCATTTTTTCTTTTTGTTTTTCCAGAACCATCACCTGGAGGAGTCCGGGACTTTAAATGCCATTTCCAAAAGCTCCCCAGCAGGGCTCCTCTGCTCACAGTCGCCAGTCCTGCTCCTCACTCTGGCCTTCACCTTCACTCTAACAGAATCACAAATCAAAGTTTTCCAGCTCTTGTAGGGAAAGGACTGACGATGGACCCTCCTTATCTCCGGAAGTAATCAAACCGCATTCCATGTAAAGAATTTCTCAAAGTGCAGCAACACTTTTTTTGTGGTCATAGCAGTGAAATCAGATGCTGTTGTGGATTGACATTTTTTTGGATGTCTTGTTGCAGAAAAACAGACTTGATGAATCTGTTGCTCAGACGTCAGCTCATTTACTTTCTGTGCCCCGTGGGAGCAGTTTGACTCCCAAAACTGTTTGGGAGCACTCGTGTCCCGGAGATAAAACTTCCCTCTGATGTGAAACATGTCATTTCTTTTGCGGCGCGTGTCACGCCAACGTTCTGAATAGTGTTTTGAGTGTCGAGTTAATTGCTTGTTTGGATCTGTTGTGGTACCATGCCTGCTTAAGTGAGGGCTTGTAGAAGGAGTTAAGAATAATTTGACACAAACTGAGCTCACCTTGGAGTCCAATTTATGTCTACAAAGGACGAGGGAAAACAACCGTCTTCTACATGTTTGGTCTTAGCAATAGATCAGGTTTGTAGGTTTTGTTGTCATGGTGATATGTGGCTTTATCACCTCTTAAAGGACATTTTGTACATTTCTAACATGAGTGCTCTCTGTCTCTGTAAGGCTGCTGTTAGATTGTGATCATTTGTCTGTAATATTCTGAAGTTTGTGCAGGTGGGAGCCTCAGCTTTACCCAAACGTTACACAGGATGTGACTGTTCTCTTTCAATGTGGTCACAAATATCACTTTGTTGTGCGATTATGTCAAGTTTGATAGTTGCACAACGATATCCTGAACAAAATTTCCTGTTAAATATCTGAAACATAAAGTCTCTTTTATTGCTAAAAAAGTCCTTCTTTTGAATGCTTTGTATCATTTTTATACATTAATGTGAGGACAAAATAAAAGAATGCATACATACTCACAAACAAACAGCAAAAAGATCAAAACAGAAAACTACAGGCATTATTAATTAATGCCTGATAAGAATGAAAGAACAGATGAAAGCACATATTTACTCAATAGCCCTAATCATCACAGACGTTTTTAAAGGTTTAAACTAATGAAGGCCTGTTATTCACCATCAGCACCACTCTGAAAAAGTCCATCATCTCTATTGTCTACTGTGGACACGGTATCAAAATGTTGTTTATGAAACACCAAAGATTTAACAGTAAGGCGTGACTTTTTCAGCCTTGTTTCTCCTCACTTTTACTCTAAAAGCACATTATTTAATTAATGTAATAACATAATTGATAATAAAACTAACAAATAATAAAACTGAGAACTGAGAAACATAATAGATGATGTCCCGTACCATTAGGGTCCTTATGACGGGGCAGTGGTTAACAGTCTTGCCTCAAGTTGCGTCTAAGCGGCTGTGTTGTTTCGCGTTCAAGTGGCCACTTTCAATAACAAGTCTATATAAAAGCACTAAGACCCAGAATTTCGCTTCCGCGTCCAGAACTGTCGCGTTCACGCAAGTTTCTGAGTCCAGTCGCGGGCTCTACCTACAGGATGGGTGCTAGAAGTTCAACCGGTTGAACTTCCGGGTAATCAAATGTATACCTGTACAATTTTTGGGGGATCCGAAATGAATTTGCGAGTCCTGCTCCCACGTTGCTGAGTCTAAAGCATGAACTGATAAAAGCAGTTGAATCCCATCAGGACTGTTTCTGCTCTCTAATTACAGCAGCTTTGACCTCTCCCGCTGTATTGTTCCAGCTCCTCAAAACGGCTCAGTGGATCTCACCTTTTCCATTAACCAGGCGGGCACAGGCAATTTCACTTCATTACTTTTGTTTTTTTGAAGTGTGAGCCAGATTTTTTACAGTAGACACAACGGTACTTAGTTTTTGAAAGATACACCAAAATACTTTCAGGAGCAGTGCAGCGGCAAAGTCAAGACATGATTCTAGAAACCACATAGTTCTACAAATTCTGGAAACATCAGCAAAATTGAAAAGAAAGCACACCTTGAGAAGGGTTTCATTGCTGTTCTGACTTTACAAGTGTTTCAATTTAACCCTTGTGCTATCCTATGGGGTCCAGATGACCCCACCCTTACATTGACGTGTTCTCCCTACCATGACGAAGGTGGATAAAGATGAAGAGGATTTTATGTAATGGATACCAGTGAAGATCACAAATCATTGAAGAAAAAAGGTTTAGTGCATTGTCTTGTGGGTCTAGATGACCCCACAAGACAATGTTGAAGTGCCTAGGATAGCACAAGGGTTACAAAATTCTCAGATTAAATATTACAAATTGTGCAGTGTAGATATGGAATATCATGCAAGATGTGATACAAACTTCATGCTTCAGTAACTTATGGAAAAAGATTAGGGTCACAGGCAACAGGAAATTCTGACTTTTATCTCATAAGCAATCAAATCTCAGAAGAGATTAAAGTTTAATTAAATCTTAAACTTTAATCTTAGAAGAGATTAAATATCATCCTTCTGAGATTATAGTCAGAATTCTGAGAAAAATGTCAGCAGTCTGAGATTAAATTTTAATTCTGAATATAAAGTCAGAATTCTGAGGAAAGAAAAGTCAGAATTCTGAAATTAAACCCAGACATTCCCTTTTTTTCTTTCCCCATTGCCCAATTTCTCTTCGATAAGATGCTAGGTTCTTCATTTTAAAGACAAAAAGGAAAAAGATTTTTTTTTATTTTTTCACCAAATTAAATTATAGTAAAGGATCCTGAAAAGAATTTGCTCTGCTGTAAAAGATCCCTTCTTCGTAACCCTTGTGCTATCCTAGGCACTTTAACATTGGGAGTTGGGTCATCTAGACCCACTAGACCACATGTGTCAAACTCAAGGCCCGGGGGCCAAATGTGGCCCGCCATGTCATTTTATGTGGCCCGTGAGAGCATAAAAGTTTTTAATTTCTAAGAATAAAAAATAAAGATTGGTGTGTATTTATTCGTTTCTAGGGGGAATTGGACTTGAAATATCGGATTGGGCAATTATACTTTAGGACTTTAACACTGTCCATATAACCTAACCTGTCAGAATCAAATGTAAAAGGATTTATGCCAAAGTAACAAGCAAACCTATGTTTTCTATGCAACTGTAATTGTCACTTCAAAAAGTTATAGTAAATAATCAGTTATTTAACATTAAGGAGTAGTTACATTTATTTATCATTACATTTAGTTACATGTCTATGTTATATCTCGCCCTTTGAGGACAACCACTATGCTGATGTGGCGAAAATGAGTGTGACACCCCTGCTCTAGAACCATTTTTCTTCAATGATTTGTGAACCTCACTGGTGTCCATGGATTACATGAAATCTTTCCACTTTTATCCACCTTTGTCATGGTAGGAATAACATGTCAAAGTAAGGGTGGGGTCATCTAAGATAGCACAAGGGTTAATATAACTGATATAAGAGCTGAAGATAAAAAAAAAAACAATAAACAAAAACGAAAAACTTGAGCTTGGTGGCGTCTACTGCTGAAACTGTCAGCGCCTATGCTCAGCTTGATTTTTATGGGTGCACATTGAAGGAAGTGTGGCGAGCTGATCTTCATCAAACCAAAGGTTCTTAGGTGAAGAATGTTCCTTTGAAATGACCGACCTCCCATTTAGTATAAAAGCTTCAGAATCAGAGTTCACCTCTACTTCCATCCTACTTGGAAGAAGGAAAAAAAATCAAATTTCTCTGCTTTTGAGCTCTGATTTGATATAATAATTAGTATTTACTTCCGTTATTGCAATTTTCTGCAAAATCCAGGTTTATTTTAGCATGGACTGCTTTGAGTGAAAAGACAGGTTGAATTGCTGCAGACAGCAGGCAGGCAGAACTTTGACAAAGTGCCTTTGTCCTTCATGCAAAGGGAGTACACAGAGCAGCCAGATGGTGGCTAATCATTACCGCAACATGATACCTTCAATGACTATCGACTGAGTGCTTCTGTTGCGGATATCTGCAGTCTGCTTCAGACATTAAATTCATGTACTGCCGATGATCTGAATGCAGATGTGCGACATTTCAGACACTCAGAACTGATGGCAGCATCACATAGGACCACAGATGCCAGTTTGGTTCCTTAAAGGAGACAAATCCGAACTCTAAAACACATCCGTCCTGTCCATCTTTCAGACGTCTGAAATGATGACATATTTTTCCTTTAGTTAAAGTGTTACCCATAAAATGACTAAAAACTGAAAATCTACATTTAAATGACAAAACAAAAAATCTTTTTTTCCCCATTGTTTTCTTTTAATCCATTTTAATTGTCAAATTACATATTTCTAATTGAATTTTGCTACACCTTTGCCAGAGAACTTTTGTGAAAATAAAATGTCAAATACCATTTCCTTTATTATTTTAATTAAGTGACAGAAGGAGCAGTGTTGATGAAGAAAAAAAAAAATCCATTTGGCGGTTTGATTTTTGTCTTTTTAAATTTAACTCAACGAACGCAGCTTTATTGTGAAAATATAAAAGCATTTCCGATTTTGACTTTTATTTTGAAATATGAGACAGCTATGGTTCCATACCATCAGAGCAGCTTTAGGAAAGTCTCACACACATTAAGGTTAATATCTGCAGCACACTTCCAGATTTAGTATTTTTCATACCTAATAATTCTTTCGCAACATTTACGTTCAGTAATGACTATTTTTTTAAATAAATGTATTTTAAAATGTTCAACCAGTGGGAAAAAAAAATATTTCTATGATGTTTACACCATAAAAAAATCTTTTATTTGTATTGTTTTCTGTTGCATGACTCAGCATTGGCTTAGCAATGACAAAGCATAACAAATGGCCAGACAAAGTCAAAGGGATGAAACCTTCAATCTAATCTTCCTAAAAGCCACAGTCATCAAGGTTGGAGCTGGCTGCGTTTTTGCCAGCGTGTTTCCAGCGCTTCCCTCTCCAGGGCTGAGCAGAGTGACCTCTGCTCGTTTAATTGTCATTTTGAAAAATAACACATTCAAACAGCTGCCAGCCTGCTCGGTCAAAAGCCATCTGATTTTAGTGACTGCGTGCTCGCATCTTTTTTAGACGCTGAGCCAATTAGCAGGTCCTGGAAATTAGAAATCCGGGCACCAACAATTCACAGAGTGTCCAAACAGCCCATTTTCTCATGGAGCCTCCCGGTAGGTTGAAGCATTTAGAAGTAAACAACTTAAAAACCTGCCAAGAGTACTTGGAGGAAGTAAATAAATTAAAAAAAATTGTCTGTTTGTTTAAATGTAGGCGTAAAGACAGCCTCTGGGGGGGAAATAGTTGTTTTTTTTTAAGATGCTGGAGTGGAGCACAAATAAGAAATGAGCGCAGCAATCAACACTCCCGCACACACCTTTGGAGGTTGGAAGTGACAGCCAAATCACATTCAAACTGCACATTATCTGCACAAATCACAAACAAATCATCTGTTTACTCCTTTGCTCCTTGTGCTGAATTCTTGGAGTCTCTTTTTGTGTGTGTGTGTCAAAAATCCTGTTTTCGTCAGCAGTTAATCAGTTTAAATTTTTCTTCCAGATGTTTAGATACGAAGTCGCTTCAGAAAAATCCCAAAAAGCGCTTTCTGACTAGATGTTTAAGGAACAGAGATACAAATAAAGACTGAGCCTGTAGGATATCATACAACACTGCTGTCCTAGATTTACTACCACCTGGATATTTACATGTGCATGTAACCAGTAGAGACCAGATGTGCAATGAAGTTCGTTAAAAATATCAAAATATAACTCTTTTGCACTAAAATGTAGCTGGAACTTCTCTAGTCTCCAGTTTAAACTTCTTTTTTTCTGTCTTCAACACAAAGTATCTGAGTATTTTTGTCTACTTTTTAGTCTAAATATTGTTTTACTTGACATGGGACTAAACTAAGTAACTTTTCAGATAGATATGTTGTTTTATTTTAAGATATGAATCTAGAAAACATTATTTTGAGCCATAAACAATCTTCTCAAATTCTACCCGTTTTATTGGCAGTTTTTGCTTAAAATAAGTAAAAACATATTTCCTATTATTTCTAAATTATGAAGTGTTATCTTCGACTTAAAGAAAGAAGGTTTTGGTTCAAATCCTGTTTGTGTCTTTTCTAAATTTTGACAATTGGAGATTTAAAGTTTTCTAGAATAAATAAGAAGTGGACAGCCATGTATCTATAGCTAGGATGCAATATTATTAAAAATAGCTTTTATACTGCCAAGAAAATTTGAATATTTCATTTCTTGTGTTTTAGAAAAATGTACAGAAAATCTGCTCTAGAAAAGACATTTTTCCATTCTAACCTGCAGTTGGGATTCTTAAAACAGTCCTATGTTCAGTTTTAAAATGACTGCTTGAGGGAAAAAGCTTTTTCTCAGTCCGGTGGTCCTGATGGACCGGCAGCGTCTGCCGGAGGGCAGAAGGTAGGTAGGTAGAAGGTTCCTCAGCAGCTCCTGGTTGACGTGCCTTCAGGCAGGGCAGGAGCTGCTGAGCCTTCTTTAGGATGATCTTGGTGTTTGAAGACCAATGAGGTCATCTGAGATGGTGGTGCTGAGGACGGTAAAACTGTGGACCCTCTCCACATGCTCACCATTGATGTGGAGAGGTGGGATTCACCTCTGCACCTCCTGAAGTCTAAGACGGCTTCTTTGGTTTTTTTATTATTCCTTTTCCTGCTAAGAAATGGAAAAATTATTTTCTGCATGAGTCTTTTATAGAGCTTTTTTCTTTGTAAATGTAAATCTGGTTAAAGTCTCATTTCAATTGATCTAGCTTACAGCCTCTCAGGCCATCAATCTAACATTAGCGGTGCAATATAATATAAAGTATATATATATATGGGCTTCGTATACGTGATTTAACATCATGGTACATGCGTGAAACTTCCGTTAGACATATGTGGAACGGTCATGAAAAGCAACAAATTTGCGCATGCATCTTGCAAAAATCAAGCAAAATATGACACAAGATGTACGTAATAATTGGGCATAAACTACGTAAAATACACACAAACTGCGTAATTCTGTTCAAAATTTGGAACAGCTGCAAACCGAATTCTCGTAAAGACCTGTTGGCCGAAACCCTCGACGGAGATCCAGCACATCGATGAATTACCAACGCAAGAAACACTTATGAACAACATATGTCATGCACGCATCACAAATGACTGAAATTTCACACGTGGAAAACGCACAAAATGTGGCTGTGGCTGTATGCATAAGAATGGAGCAGAGCAGGGAGCTTTAGCATCTATTAAACATTTTATTCGTCCGCTCCTGATTCACAAGAATTTGTATAAAGAAACGTTTCATTTTCTTGTCCTCCATCACGATCTAAACGCCACAAGAACATGTTAAAAAAAACGAAAAAACAAAATTTTTTATCAAGTGTTAAATATATAAAATATGTGGTAATGCTTCACAAATTATTTCTCAGTTGGATCTTTTTGATACTTTGAATTAATCTGATGAAGGATTGCAATTCTTTGATCCAACCTTCACTACAGCACAACATCTGCTTCATTTTAAGATTTTCTGTAAAATATGCCTCAAGGTGACCTTTCAGATGAGTCGGTGACATCGTAAAGGTTTGATCCATAGAGGACCACGTGTGTGATGAACTTGAATGAATGTGACTCCTGAAAAGTCTCTTGGCTGCTCGTGGCTTTCAGAAGCACCTATAACTCCTCAATTCTCTTCCAAGAACAAGTGAGGAGGATCCAATTTGGCCATCTGCCTGTATCCTTCCAACACCCTCATGAAAAAGTACGTAAGTGACTTTGCGCGGCGAGAAGCAGCTCTTGAAGGTGCTCGCGCTCTCTCTGAAGGACGGAACTTGAAAAAGACGAATGCAGAGAGCCTTTCCTCAAACCACTTAACATAAAATGCTGCAACTTATCAAGTTTTGCCAAAGCTGGTATTTTTATTAAGTTTCTTTGAAAAAATTATCTTATTTTTGTTTTGTTTTAAGCTTAATTTGACAAAGAATGAAGAGCAAAAGCAATAAAACAATACCGGAGATTCAGAAATTATACTGTGAAAACAGGCCACTTAAAAATAAGTCAAAAAATGTTCTCAATTGGCAAATTTTCTTTAAATAGGGAAAAAAGGGTCAGAACAATAGTCTTAACGAGAATTCTTATTTTAAGAAAATAAGACACCTTTTTCTTGAAACGATGCTGCTTTAATACAAATGAGTATCGGGGCAACCCAGAAAAAAAAAGAATATTATGAGACTAAAGTTGTAAATTTACAAGAAAGAAACTCGTAAATTTATCTTTTTTAGTCTCCCAAATTGACTTTTTTTTTCTTGTAAATTTACGTGATTAGGACCACAAGAAAAAAGTAATGTTACAAGATTAGTCCTAACCTTAGGAGAAAAAAAATCGTAAATTTAAAATGTACGACCTTAAATATAAAGTAATAGTTAGAGATTAAAGATGCAAATTTATGAGAAAAAAAAACAGGTAAATTTACTTTTACAATTCTCCAAAATTTATAATTTTTTTTCCTCATAAAAGTATGAGGTTAGGCCCATAAAAAAAAACATTACGAGAATAAAGCCTTAAATTTAAAAAGAAAAATAACGGTAAATTTACCATTTTAAATCTCGTAAATTTATTTCTCTCATAATTTACAAGATTAGGACCACAAAAATAAAAAAAAAATACATAATTTTATGTATTTACAGTCAACCTTGCTATAAATAAATGCCATTTGCTTGCATTGTCGAACAACTCAATTTGATCAAAGTATTTTGGATTTGCAAGATGAATGTTCATGGATGACGTTTAATAAGGTTAGGAAGCTCTTTTGTTTTATTTGCGGTTTATTAATGTTTTATTTATATATTTAATTATATAAATAAATAAAACAATAAATAAAAGCCATCGGTATCCTTACAGCTCTCAACTTCAATTCCATTATATTTAATAGTTTAAATGTTGCTAAAACTCTATAAAATGCAAAAATATTTACATTTATTTGTGCTTAAAAATAAAAAAATGTAGCATTTTGCTACAAAAGTCCTCAAAATATCGTTAGGGTTGGATTTTTTTAGAAGGAGCAAGTAAAATTATTCAAAATAAAGGTTTCAAATAAAACTGACTTTACATGACAAAATACTTTGTTCTAATTTTCTTTAATGTCGGCCATTTGTCAAATACACAGACACTTACTGATATGCAGCTTTTATTTGTTTCCATGGTACAGCGGGATGACTCCTGTGCAGAAACACTATTTAATTAACACTAAAAATATGACTGAACCAATACAAAGGAAAACCGTTTAATAATTTCTTAATAAAACTGAACAATGCCCAAACATTCTGTACAGAGGCACTATTAGGAAACAAAAAGCAGACAATCAATGGAAACATGTCAAAGTGAAGGTGGTATTACACAGGAATCTGTTAAATATCAAAAAATACAAACATAAAATCTGTCTTCACATGTCCCAAAAGACTATTACAGAGAAGGAAAATCTGGTGACAAGGCGGAAAAGTAACAGGTTTTGGTTTTTTTGCAAGTTTTTTCCCATAAAAACCTGAAAAAAAGAAGTGAAATCTGAAAAAAACAGTAACAAAAACACTTTTGTCAAAACACTGTACAGCTTATTTTCCTTTAATCTCACCTTTCTGCTGGGAGAGTTCACAGAAAGCAAAGGCATTACCAAAAAGATTATTGTTTTTACACTCAGAAAGAAAGGATAGCGACAAAAACAAGTAAAAATGTACCAAAAAAAAGGAAGTAAACAGCCAGATGAGTGCCACATCCTGGGTGTACGGTTTGTTTAGTCACAAACAATCAACCAGAATGATCCGACTGATGTTTTCAGGTAAAGCAAAATGATGCAAAGTACCAACAAGTGTTTTTTACTTTTTTTTTTTTTACAGTGACTTCCCTTTTTGTTTCTCAGCTTCTTGTAAAATGAAGACAGGTTTTTTTTGTCCTCCTTTAAAGACGCACGATTGGTCCGTTTTCTCCTAACACTGCAGAAATCAGAGGCCTGACAATAAAAAAAAAAAAAAAAAAGGATTCCACAGGAAACACGGGCGTGGAGGTTTCATACAGTATGTACAGGAGATAAAGCTGTCTCCATCGTCCACGCAGTTTCTGCTCAAGTCCTGGATTAGTGCATATTCTTCCCACATAAAGGCCATCCAGGTCAGGCTCAACGCAAAAACGCCTAAGGCAAAAAGAAGGACACACTTGCACCGCCTGATGCAGCTGGGCTTCTCCTTCATCCTAAAAAACGGAGGGTTTTGAACTTTCATGGCTTCAAATGGTTCGATTCCTCCTCGTTTTTCTCTCGGATGCGGCGAGTGGAAAATGAGCAAGTAAAGGGAGCGAGGGTTTAGCTCTTCAGCAGTTAGCAGCCAAATTAAAATCCTCTAAAAAAAACAAACAAAAGGTAACACCGTGTCATGTGAACGGAAAGGAGTCCAGCTGGGACCTGAGACGTTGTTGGAGCGACTGAAGCTCTGAGGGAGTCAGACGCAGGTCCCCTGGTGTGCAGGAGGAAGGGCTTTCCGGTTCTTCAAAGACTGGGACTTGTCCTTAAAATCGGACGCCTTTTGCTGGGAAATGTCTATCAGCGCGCTGGCTACAATGATTCCTAAAAGAGGGGAAATGGGAAACGTTAGAAAAAGCATCGAGGAACACTTCAGGGCATCCTTTTTGATGAGTGAACAACACTTTGCTCTTTTAAACTGGAATCAGAGAAAAACAAAAAGTGTCCCCATTATAAATGCAAACACATTCTTTGTAAGTTACATTCTCTTTTTTAGTCATAAAGCCACTCTTTTCTTTTCGGTTTCAGAAACAGGCTGCTTTAAAGCTTTCACTTTTTAAGATTAATTTTCATTTATTCTAGTTTTAGGATCTAAAGTTAACAGAACAAATGCATTTTATAAAAAAAAAATACAAATTAACTACACAATAAGGAACTATTCTCCCTAATTTTGCAGCAAAATAAGAAACAATGCACTTATTTATTTGTTCATAAGGCTAATAATTCAATAAATACGTTTTATCGACTCTTTAAAAATAGCATTTAAATAAAAACTAACGCAAAAGATGAAAAGGGGCAACTTTTATCTGTAGATGGAAATTAAGATCTCATAAATTAAAATTATGAGTTTGCACTTAAAAATGATGTTTTGTAGAACCCACACAATGGATCACACTTAATTGTTTTTGTCCGTTGTCCAGCGAGCCGCCCGGGACGCCGATCACCTCGCTAGAGCCAACAGAAACATCAATGCTTTATTATTGCTTAAAACCGGTTATCTTATTCACAATAAAGATGTAACCGGAAGCATTTAAGTTTATGTCTGGTTGAAAATACCTGCTATGTATAAGGTCACAATTATTTTGTGGGGACGAATTAGAATTTCGTGCAAATGAATTACTATTTCGTAAGGACAAATTACTATTTCGTAAGGACATATTACTATTTCGTAAGGATGAATTACTATTTCGTAGGAATGAATTACTTTTTCATGGGGACGAATTAGTATTTCGTGCGAATGAATTACTATTTCGTAAGGACGAATTACTATTTCGCAAGGACGAATTACTATTTCGTAAGGATGAATTACTATTTCGTAAGGACGAATTACTATTTCGTAAGGACGTATTACTATTTCGTAAGGACGAATCACTATTTCGTAAGGATGAATTACTATTTCGTAAGGACGAATCACTATTTCGTAAGGATGAATTACTATTTCGTAAGGATGAATTACTATTTCGTAAGGACGAATCACTATTTCGTAAGGACGAATCACTATTTCGTAAGGACGAATCACTATTTCGTAAGGACGAATTACTATTTCGTAAGGACGAATCACTATTTCGTAAGGATGAATTACTATTCCGTAGGAATGAATTACTTTTTCATGGGGACGAATCAGTTTTTTTTTTTTTTTTAAACCCATGTCGGGTCACGGGCACGGTACAACATTTTGTAAAAAGTGACTTTAAATAATAAATTGAGTCCTTTTTAAAAATCATTTTATGACAGAAAGTTGAGCTGGTTGTGTGGGTACCTGACTGTCCCGGTGGCGGTAAAGCTGAAAGCCCGGAAGGCAGGTGCATGAGCACGGTCAGCACGGCTGCTTTTCCTCCAGAACACGGCTCGATTGCAACAGGTTTCGGTGCCCCCTTTAAAAAAACAAACAAAAAAAACAAGGAGCTGGGTGAGTTCTATACCAGCACAATACATGAGTAGATGTTACAGAAATGTATATTAATAGAAAATCTGCACCTAATAGATCCTTAAAAACTGCATGTATTGGTCAAGAAGAGTCATCAAGTATATGCTTAGCAGGCTTTAAAATAATAATTGGTAATCAAGCTTGAATGAATGTGAAGACAAATGGCTTGATTGGTCACAAAACAAAAAACATTTGTGTCCCTGACCGACAGTCCGAATGCTGAGGCGACGACCTACCCTTGGACATAATGGTCGAAACTGCTCGTCTAAAGCGTGAAAAACATGTCATCCTGACAGCCAATGTCAGCCTTTTTGCAGCTCACTTTAAATGAAAGCAAAGCAAACTTTGGAAAAAGAGCATGTCATCTAGAGACCATCTTTTTTCCCTCCTCGTGTGGCTGAATTTTAAATGGACACAAAGGCAGCTAAACGGAACAAAATCAATCAAACGTTTGCGACTCCAGATTTGGGAAACAGTAATGTGTCGTATCAATCCATGTTACTGAGCGATTGCCAACCAAAGCTAATACATACACATGAAAATACATGTTTTTCATGGCTCAATTCATGCATAAAGTGACAAACAAATCATGTAGGGAACTTTATAAGTCCAGTCTGCAGATCTTTGGTAAACACATTCTTCCTTCCTGTGAAGCTTCAGTGTAATTTTCCATACAAACTCCAATTAAAACGGCATTTTGTTTCACCAGAGCTCCCACCTACTGGGAGCCCATTTCCACAATTGCTTTTAAACCTTAAATAGACCATCTTACTGGATAACTACCATAAAAAAAACAATATTTTACAGTTTTATATGTTCAGAAAGTGGTAGTGAAACAGCAAAAGTATTTTTTGAAAAGTTTCTAAAATAAATATTAGTAACAAATGTGTAGAAAATATCCTTCCATTGTCTTCAGAAAGATCAACACTTGTTCCTGTTATATCTTTAAACACTAGAGGGCAGTAGGGGGTCTTTTAAGCTGATGCTGTTGGTTTTTCGGAAATGTTGCCATATCTACCGCTGATTACCTCGATCAGGTTTCTTTTGCCAAAAAGAAGCTACAATTGCAGGTTATTTTTAAAACATGTTGAATACCCGGACTCGAGGTCTGGACTGTGACACCGGTAGTTTACACAATTTACTTAATTCCGAAGGGTTCTGAAGCGGAGAAAAGCAGCTTTGCGTTGATTTGCAACATTATGAACGCAATCAACGTAAACCAGCTGATTTTAACGTGGAGAAAAAGTGCCTTGCGTCAATAAGGAACTCTTTACATGGCACATGAGCGCAAAGCCAATGTTTTGTTGGAAATCTGTTGGAATTCCGTAAATTGCATATATGGTTGGAGAGTTCCGTCAGATACCCTAAACTGTGTCACAAGCAGATCCTTCACAGATTAAAAAAAAAAAAATTAGCATGTAGGGTAGATTAAAAATGTGATCGAACTAGTAAAAAAATTAAAATTGTTAAATACTAGATTGTTGTATAAACTTGTTTCTTTAGTAATTTAAGGTACACATGATCTTAGAGAACTTTTAGAAGCTTCAATATAAAAATAAAATAAAATGTTTAGCATAAAACTGCAATCACAAGAAACAGCAAAATCTAAAAAACCATTTAACATAAAAAAATATGTAATTTTTTAATCTCTAGAAGGTATTTGTTATAAATACTCATAAGTCATTTAACTGCTACAGCACATACATTGGAAATGACATTAAGTCTCGCCCTGAAAAAAAGATAAATTTTACTCTGCCATTTTTATGATCATTCTGGTGATCCTGCTAATAATTAGCTTTATTAGCGTCACGCTGATTTCTGGTGATTGGCAACCTAAACTTGTATGAAGCAGAGCGAATCATTATAAGAGATAACGAACCGTCCTGCCAATGGACAGATAGATGACATATATGGTGAAACATTTCAAGCAGCTAATGAGCGATTGAGTCCCAAAATACCCCCCCCCCCATTCTGCTGTTTGAGGTCTGAGATAAGAGGATTTGCTGCGCACAGGAGAAACACCTAAAAACACTTCTTTTTTTATTTGACCTTTATTTTTCATGGAGAACATACAACAGAAAAATATCCAAAACACAAAAGAAATTGGTTAAATACAAATTATTGGTCTGCCTGTAATCCCACAATTCATTCAGGTGATCTGTAGAAATGTTGAAAAGTCTCATCTCATCTGTTGCGCCGCCTTTTTATGATGCATTTATCAGGCTATTATGGCCGCTCATAAGCAGTTTCTAAACACACACACTGTATTCTCCCCACACTGACAGGTCTCATCAATCATACTAATCGTTCGTTAGCGCTTCCATATGTTGACTGCCAGCCATTTTGGTCCGTGGTATTTTGCCAGAAATAACAGTCCAGCAGATCCTGCTTTCTTGGCCGCTGGAATACTAACACTTGTGTTTTAATCTAACCAAACAGAAGAAATGGTTACAAATCCTTCTCTGATTGTGTGGCCAACCAGCTGGAGGGTCTGGTAAAAATGCTTCTATTGCAGAGAGATCTGTCTGACAGCAGAGAAAGATGGGCTTTTTATAATTGTATAACAGGTATGAGGGGATTATTCTGCTGCCGCTCCAGTCTATCTGTATCATGTTTCTCAGATTAGTAGATAGGAACTTGATTGAACCCCATTGGCCAATATTATAAACCAACAATTCTGAGTTCAGCCCTCATCTTCAAAATGTTAAGTCCATTTCTTTTACGAGTTTTTCCTTACCAAGAAGGAGGGTCTAAGGGCAGGGATGCCCAGTCTAGCTAAGTCTGTTTGGTTTAGTTATATTTTATGACTGATTTAATTTTCTGATACAATTACTGGTATGAAGCCCAATGAGACGACTATTGTTGTAATATTGGGCTATATAAATAAAATTGAATTGAAACATGTTAGGCTTTGAAGAGCGGCATCAGTCAGGTCTAAATTTGATTCAAAGCTGGTGGAAGAAATATTAACAAATAGAGTATCAAAGTGGTGACAGATGCTGGAAATTTACTTTTAAATGAGAGAATTAGCCATGTTTCAAATGTTTAACCACCAACTGCTGCAAAAGTCCATAATCGGGTTGTCATCCAAATATCTATTTGGATCTTATCAGATTTTATTATGTTCACGATTGTTCATAGAGAAATAAATAGGTGGTTTCTACAAATTAGCTTCAGGATGGAAATCATTTCTAAACTAGAAATTGTAATAAATCTTCAAAAACATGAACATCTTTGTTTAGAGCCAAGACTACTACTTTAAAGGCAAAAAAATTAAAACTCCTTATAAAGAGTTTCTACCCGTTTTTACAGGATGATTCACTCTAATCTATTGCTTATGGTTATGACATTGTTAACCAAAATCAAAAAACCTCTGTCATTTTCTAGGACATAGTTTCTGCAGACAGCAGTAATCCATTAGAAATTCTCCTTGAAGTTGTGGGGAGTGCCATTGGTGGAGAGCAACACTGCCCCCCCTTCCCCTCCATTGCTGAGAGCTCTCTGTATTTACATGCTCTCCCACCAGCTTACAGTCCCTCACACCCCTAACCTAACATTACCGGTGCAACACAAATGGCGAGCAATATTGGAGATACTTAGTCATACATTTATGAGCCCGATGCCAGATCAGACAAGTACATCCAGTCGGCTAGGAGAGGAGCAGGGAGAATTGGTTTTTCCTAACCGAGAGGAAGGATCTATGGGCGGGGATGCCCATTTAGCCTAGTCTGTTTAGTTTAGCCATTACCTATAGAATTCTATGACTTCATGTTCTTTATGATTTCATGTCAATTATACAATTACCGGTATGAAGCCCATTGAGATGACTATTGTTGTAATATTGGGCTATATAAATAAAACTGAATTGAATAGTCATATTTCTAGTTTGTACTTTACTTAGAAAGGACAACAACCATAAAAACTGCACATTTTTAAAGCAGCTTCAAATGTTCTTATGGAAACACTTTCTCTAACAGCTGCAAAGCCTAAGAGGATCACTGCTTTACTAACCAAGCAAAGACGGACTAAACTGACTGTAATAAAGAAAAGACAATGCGTCTTATGTTGTTCTGACTCGTCTGCCTTGAAAGAGCAGCAGTGAAGGGCTCTCCAAGAGCTGAGGAGCTTTGTTTTCCTCCTCGTCTGCACTTAACAGCCACAACATTTAAAAAAAAAAAAGTGTAACGAGTGCCATTCAGCGGGACACTTATGGTAGGTTGCATGGCAACAGATTTCGTTTTGACATGATGACCAAACGAAAGGCAGCAATATTGGAAAGAGGCGCCTCGGTATGGCAGTGGATGGCATAATAACCCCTGATTATGTTGTGCTAAAAACATTCTTGATACCTTCAAAAGAAAGAACTAATGTCAGCTTTGGCTAAAGAGGGCTATGTGCTGGTCAATTTAATCATTCAAGTGAAAACAAATGGAGGGTTGTGTGTCTGTGTGCGTCTGTGTGTCAGAGAGAACGGCAATGAGACTCACGTCAACTACAGGCAGCAACATTTCGGTCAGCTCTCGTCTGGCGTCCAGCGAAACGGCAACGGAGGCAAACGGACGACTGGCCATCTGCTGACGCTCTCTCATCAGCTGCTGTAACGTCACAGACAAAGAAAATGTGAGAGACCGGACGACAATATTTAACACTCAGTACCATGCTTCGAAAAGGGCAATTCCTGGAGATTTTGATCAACAAAATTGATTTGCAAACTCTCCTGTCAATAAGTCTGAATAATCATGATGTCATGTGATTGATAAGTGTTTTAAAAATGTGGCGGAGAGGATAAAAAGACACATTTGTTGGACGTGTTTATGAAAAAGCATCTTGAACCCTTAAGCCTCTTAGCAGAAGGATCGATTATGCTTTGGGATTATGGTACAAAGAGGGGGAGATAAAAAAGAGAGAGAGAGAGGTGTGGTTTCTAAATCAGGATAATGATCCTTAACACACATCAAAATCCAGAATGGACCTTAAGGTTTCGCAGCGATCCTCACAGCGCTCTGACCTAAATGTCAACAGAAATCTGTGGGAAAACTTCAAAAGAGGAGATCGTGTGAACTAGCCTGAAGTTCTCACAGCGCTAAAAGCTTTTCTGAACCAAACCAAACATTTGAAAACACATTTTCTGGATGGATTTTTCTGGAATCTCCACGAACTGTTCACAGTAGAAAGTCATCAGAATAATGATTGTGACCAAACATACAAAACAATTAGCTTTACGGATTTCAAGACTTAAAGTTCTCGAAAAGAAAAAAGAAAATGTAGTGGCATGGCAAAAGTTATCTTTTTATAACTCTCTGCAAATGTAATGAGCACTTCGGTGTAAAATGTGCTTGCAGAAATTGTTTTTGAATGAAATCTATTGGACTACAAAAACTGAATGTTTTTCAGAATGTGTACAATCCCTTTCATTTGTGTTCTGGATTTTATTTGTTTTTTCTTTTTTAGCTGTTATTTTTCTGATCTTACTTTCGAGAGGATTAGCAAATTAGCAATTTTGCTATAACCAGGCACAACACATCTTTTAACATTTCATGCGATCAATGTTCTTTTGTGCATTGTCCCTCGTTTAAAGTCAATAAACTCTCTATACTTGGTGAGTGTGATGTCACCCATAGAAAATAACTTGCTCCTGGTTGGAAATAATGAGGACGATGCCATTTTGGAACCAGAAATCATCAGAAAGCAGTGATGGATCCAAGTCCGTCTGAGTCAACGTTTCTATGGCAACCACTCGCCAATCAGGAGTGGGCATGCTGGAAGTCCACACCCTTAGCATTTAAAGGCAGGCTTCAGAAAATCTGTCAAACGTTCTAAATTGAAAAACTTGCACTACAGAAAAAATTGAATGAAAGAAAATTATGATTAGTAGGAAGATGTTTTAGAAAAGGTAGCAGAGAATTGTGATTCTATGACTGAGTCATAGTTGTTAGTTTAGTTTAGTTATTTCTCAATAAAAGCCAATGGGATTTTGGCGTTTTGGGACCAGCGGGTATCATAGGATGTTATCCAATCAGGAGACATTTGCTTTTTAGAAGGGATGATGCTTCACCACAAACAGCAGCAGAGATAAACACAGAATCAGTTTACATGAAATTTTCATTCAACAGAAATTTTAATGCTAGAGTAAAGTTATTTGGAAATAGAAGGAGCTGCATTTCCGTAAGAAAATGCAGGGTTGCATGCTACATTGCTGAATAGAAATGAAACGTAAAGGGAAATAAATGGCAAAAAAAAAAAAAAAAAAAAAAAAAGAAATGATCAAAGTTGACCATAAATTAAGTGAAAACAGCACAATGACAAAAAAGATATTTTTGTGAAAAATGCGAGGGCCGGGTATCGAACCAGGGAGCTTCTGCTCCACAGAAGGAAGCAAAAGTTTTCAAGGATTCCCCATGTACGTCAATGGAGGCAAAAATCCTGGAAATCTTGGAATATCTTGAAAGCTTTTAGGATTTGAAGGACCAAAAGTCATAGCTGGAAAAAGCTGAAAGAGCTGGACATTTTATTAGTTGAATGTTTAAATAGCTGGAAAATTGTAGAAGGAGATAAGCACCAGAAAATGGCGGAAGATACTATTATAAAGAAATAAATAAATAAAGAGAAACAGGAAAACAATGGGTTGAATGCATTAAGGTGAGTTGGCTTTAAAGCTGCCTGTAGACTTCTTAAAGCTTCTGCAAGGAGAGCTGTGGTTCAACTTAAGCCACATCAACAGTTTCCACTACTCTGGATGAGCAGAACATATTTTTTTTTCTTCCCCGCTAATCAATATGGTAAAACACTTTGGGCAGGAACGTACTGTCTGATCAATATCTAAACAGACCACCGTTTCAGTTCCAAGGACATTCCTGATGGTGATTGGCCTTGTGATAAGCTTAAGTGTGCTGCATTAAGATCTAATTGTATTTCAGATGACTAAGCATCCAAAATGATTGTGATGTTCACACATGTACCTCGTCTATCCTGACACAAAACATGACTCTTATGTGAAAGAAAATACAAAATGAAAAACTTTACAAAATATTTGGGGGGGAAAGTCGGATTTTGGGTAAATATCTTTTTTAACCTTCGAAATACATTCAAAACATTAGGCAGTTAACGTATGGAGTCCTATACTGTTCATAATTAAATAAATAAATATTTAATTCAATAAATAAATATGACGTCATGCAAATACACAATCAACCAATAAATCTCTCATAAATATATAAAAAGATCATGAAATTGTGAAAAACCTGCACACTGATTTTAAATTAGCCATTGTATTATTCAATATATTTCATTTTGCTTTAAAAACATGTTCATTATTTTAAAACAGCATTTTAAAAATATTCATTTTAATCATATGGAATATATTATAATTTTACGTATTTTTTCAGAACCTCGGATTTCAAGATCAATATTTTCCAAAGTAGCTTTGTTTTTATTTAATGTTGCTGTTTTTCACAATGGCTGATTTATTTCATGAAGAGCTTTTTCAGGAGAATGTCTCTGTCTGTCAATCAAACCAGACAAGGCGGAGACACTTTTGTGATTTGCTATTCCTTTACCCAGACATGAGCAGCAGCACCCTAACTCCCCTGACTATATCGATCGAAGATGCTTCAGCAAACGTGATGGCGCAATGCACACCCCTCAACACTAGGGGGAGTATGCACCTCAACACATCCACAGTGTTACAAGAAATTAGGCAGTTTTGGTTCAAAATTTGCGGATAAAAGTGGCTTTGGGCGAGTGTGCATAATTCAGGTGATTTTGTGGTCGTTTTGGCAATTTTCATCTTCTCATGAACGTATAGTAGTGGTCTAAGTTAGGCTGAGTGGTTGTTGGAGTTCCACTAAGCTTCTATGAACTGGAGTTTCCATGAACGCACCATGCCGCGTGTGGGAGGGGCAACAAGCTAATGTTTTTAGCCTTATAGCCACATGGAGCGGTTGCTTGTGCTTATCTCAGTAACAATGCATGGATGCACAATGTACATGGAGAGTGTTAAGATGTCAGAAACGTCATCGCAGGAAAGGTTCAACATGTTTCTTGAGAGGGAAAAATAAAAACAGAGGACCTGATTATAATCATTGTCTCATTGAAAATAGAAAAAATATCATAAGGTTCATGAGGCCCGAGCATGCTTGTCCCGCTTTGCACAGCTGCCTGGTCTCACTCTGTCGATCCTCCTGCGAGCCGACATATGTCACGATGTGAGCTGTGAGTGAATGGCGTAAGCATGAGGAGTGTGAAAGATGTTCACGACCGGAGCTCCTTTGTGGTTTGGTCCACACAAACCCTCAAACTACAAAAACAGAGTTGTGGATGTTTGCATCTTCTGCAGCAGACAGATAGTTTGTCTCTATTTGATCCTCTAATGTCAGCAAAGCCTTGCGGATATCGCTGAAATATGTCATCTCTCTGACTGGCACACCGCTGAGCGGGTATCGAGGAATATGAGTCGATTTCCATGGATGAGCCAATGAGCGTTTAGATCCCGCCCACTTTCACTGATTGACAGAAAGACCCATTCTGCTGAAAAAGCTCTTCATGAAATAAATACGCCATTGTGAAAAACAGCAACATGAAATAAAAACAAAGCTACTTTGGAAAATATTCGATTTTGAAATCCGAGCTTCTGAAAAAAGACAGAATTATAGTAAAATTCAACATGATTAAAAATGAATATTTTAAAATGCTGTTTTAAAATAATGAACATGTTTTTAAAGCAAAATGAAATATATTGAATAATACAATGGCTAATTTAAAATCAGTGTGCTGGTTTTTCACAATTTCATGATCTTTTTATATATTTATGAGAGATTTATTGGTTGATTGTGTATTTGCATGGGGTCATATTTATTTATTGAATTAAATATTTATTTATTTAATTATGAACAGTATAGGACTCCATATTAACGAAATCATTTTAAATATTTAATCTAAAAATACAAAGATTTTTTTTTTACTAAAGTGGTTTAAAAACACAACAGTATCTTGGGGGAAATAATTTTTACATTAACTGTTCAAATGGGCCAAAACATTCCCGCAGTACATTTGCAATAATTCCACATAACTAGAAAATAAAAATATATTTTTATCCATTGGCATTTAAACTTTTTCATCTCACTCCACCATGAAAAAATAAATGTACAATTTCTCTGCTTGAGCAGACTCGAGACTTTCTAATCTGTTATATTTGATTTGAGACGTATTGCAGGGCGCCTGATGATACCAGATGCATGAAAACAGAGTCTTCTAATGACATTACAGCACTCAGGATTTGTCCTTGAAGTAGTAATGAACCTTCAAATTCTTGTGCGTAGACCACCTCCCCCACTCACTTTGACCTTAATTAGGCATTCATTAGTCTGGCTAATAATTGGCATATTTTATACCAGGTTTGGAACGGTTGCCATGGCAAAAATAACAGGGGAAGCAGAGTCTACCTGTTTGCTAAGGATACAACTTAAATATCATGAGAACAGAAAACAAATCCATACATTTGATTGACTTTCCTTTTTTGTTATTGTGAAAAGCATTTGTATTATTGGTCACAGATAACTAATCTGATGCACCAGATGCTTTGCTGCAGAACCATCTGGGAAGTTGATTGTGGAAATTGTTTAGAGTAGAGCAGCCCATCTACTCCTCATCTCCAAATGAGTAATCAAAAAAATACATATGAGGGAAAAAGAAAAAAAGGGTGGAATAAAAATAAAACACTTGTTTTTTTGCTGCTATCTTAAAAACAAAAAACAAAAATCTGTTCATCACAACTTAAGTTCCACCAATTAACTAAATGGATCATCAGAGATGAACCGACGTCACCATCCTCATATTTAAAGAATCTCTGAGACCTGAACACACTTTCTGCCAATTAAACCCTTCAGTTGTCCTCTACTTATTGTTTGATTATGAAATATTGTCCCGTAATCCAAATTTGAGTATCAAGAATTCCATTCACTTCTGACAAAAGAAGGAAATGTATTGAGTAACTGAAAAAAAACATATAGTTTGAAAGTAAAGACTAAAAGAGGAGAAATGTACCGTGCTGTTTAACATTTCATCTCGATTACTGGAAAGGAATTATGTTTTTCCAAAACATTTCATTTTTATTTTGTTTGATTTTTTTTGGGAATTGGGTTTTTGTTTTGATTGATAAAATGCAATTTTTTTAACCATTTCTTTTGCTTATTTAATTGTTGTTTTGATCTTTAAAATGTTTTTGCGTCTAGTGATTTGTTTGGGATGTGCACGTCAGGGCTACCATAGAAATGTAAAAATGAAAATGAAAACATTTAAATTTCTTTAACGCAAAAAGAGGAACGTTGTAAAATGTGACAGAAGAAAAGCACAGAAAGCACATGATGCAAAACAATCAGGATTTAGGTCAACAACATGTTTGAACATGTTCTTGTGGCATTTCTCCCATGATGGAGGACATTTATCAAGTAAATTAAGATCTAAATTTATTTAAATAGTTTTGAATCAGCAGTAGACAAAAACTCAAAAGGTAAATTTCTCATGAATAACTGCTGCTCTGCAGAAACTATGTTTTTAGATTTAGGCTGAAAACAGCATAATCATAATTAAAATACTACTGGAAACACTTTTAACATAGTTTAACAGATTATTGGAGTGGGCCTTTGAGGTTCATCTCCATTGTTTAAGCGATGTAGAATGGAGGTAAGTTGTCTATATGCCAACACTTCTCTGCATTGAAGTCACAAGACTCTGCTAGTGTCCTGACTCTGACCTCTTTGCTGAGTCCAGAGGTTGAGCCAGAAATAAACAGGGCTTCCTATTGACTGTCAAGTTCCTTTCTCTGCCCCCTTAGGGTTATGATGCTGCAGCTCCAAAAAACAGATGGCTTATGCCATCCAACCAAAGCTGTCCAGTCTCCTTAGTCATTAGAGTTGGATCAGACCACCACAGTCCACCGTATTCTTGGGTTTTTCCTTGTTCTTGTTTTTCTGACAGCAATTAATTAGGCCCTCTTTTTTTTTATCACCGCTGTTTAAACCATTGAAGACAATTTGGGAGAACTTCTGCAGAACACAGCAGGAAGTGCTTACGTCTTCATTGGAGAGGGTAAGTAAGTTTCAGTCCCCTGGGGGAAACTCAATGTCCTTAAGAAGCACAGGCTCAGTGGTGCTATGGGAACTGGAACAATTTAAAAACCTAGGTCTTAAACACTTCACAGGAAGAGAATGGCACCCTTAAAAACTAGGTCCATAGAGGGCCCATCAGAATGTGATAAAAAGGGTTTTAAATAATTTCATGTTGTGGACTCTGTGAAAAGCTATGGGAAAGATAGTTGTACTGAATTGCACTTACTTTGGTCAAAACTTTGAAAGAGGAAAAAGCTGGAGTAAAAAAAATTAAATAAAAATAATAACAGCAGCCACATGAAATTGACATTGACTACCTGATTGATTTTCTCGCTTTTATTTTTTTTACACTTTATATCTGAGGTCCAATGTTAAATTGTTGTACATCTCTACCAATAAAGATCAAAAAGGCAGTACAAGCCTTATAGATTTGAGCTGCTGGGTCACAGCAGGTTAAAATCAGAAATGTTGCCCTTTACGAAAAAGATAAGCAGAGGATGGAGGGCCCACCGAGGTTGCTGCAAAACGAGAAAACCGCTCCCGGCTTATTACGGTTTTCAACACAAAAGCTTCAAATCCAACAACATTCATCCTAAATGTCAGATAGCAGTAATGTTATTTATCATGTTGCAGAATTCGTTTTTAAAGCAACAAAGCACAGGAGGAGAGCAAAAGCAAAGTCAGAGAAAGCTTGTGCTGTGAATATAAACATAAAAACGACCGGCACAATACCAGAGAGATTCTAGAAATGAATGCTAAGTAAATGACAAAAGGTAAGAGAGAACGCTGTAAAACCAATTAACGTTTGTGCATTGACAGACTGATTTTGTCTAAAATACAAGCTGGAGCTATTCATGCTTTTGATAAGGGTGGGCACCAAGTGCATTGCGAAGCGACTTGATTAATTTGGCAAGTGAGGTTTTGAATTATCTGTCTGGTAAATACTTCATTCTTTCCCCTGTAAATTCGGGGGAAAAGGGTGGGTGTCATCTGAACATATCCTTTACTTAAGCAGGTCACCCTGCCCTTTGAAAACATCACTGCCTAAAGACATGAGCTGTCACCTCATAACTCCAGAAAAGCACATGAACTAAAAAAAAACTAACTCAACTGCATTTTAGCTGCAAAATTCACCTTTTGTTGGGTTTTTTTGCTGCACAATGCAACTCATTTGAAAGTCTCCACACGTCCTGTGATTAATGGACTGAGCACAAACAGACTAATACATGCAGTGTAGTGTAATGCTATTGTTTACAATGCTGACATGATGTTAGTTTGGCGAAAATGTGAGTGGGCTTAAATAGCAGAAGCAAAACAAAAATATAAATATGGGCTTCTGCAGAAAAACGCTAAGCCCAAACAAAGAACAATCAAACTGACAAAAGATTTCAGATTGAGATAATCTCATTGTAAAAATCGATGATGACTGATTGTGATCTTCAACTGGAAGAGAACACAATCAAGGTTCATGGTGAAGTATGAATATAGAGTATGTATTAGGGGTGTAGGGAAAAATCGATTTGGCGATATATTGTAATATTGCATATGACTATACTTGTATTGATTCAAAATGCTGTCAAGATGATGATTAATTATTTATGAGCGTCTTTCAGCGTCTGAATTACTTAAACCTCTGACCGCTAGTTGTCCACACAGCACACTGAGTCTCTTTGAGGAGCTCTACACCACACCAAAACAACAAGTCTCACGAGAATCAGATTGTGTTAAATGCTAAATGTTCAGTCAGCATCGCAGTTTTTGTTGTTATGAGACATGTAATACTTAGTTTTTGGTTGGGATTTGTACCAAAAACTCTTGCCAATACACACCCCTAGTACGTTGTAATGTCTAGCTTAATGTTTAGTGTTGCTTTTTCACATCCTTTTTCCTAAAATGGCCTTTGGTGACCAACCGTTCAATCCACAGCTGAAGATATACACAAATCTGGCTGACGCAGGAAATAAATCGCCATCGGTCAAGACAGTTTGACGAAACTGTCAGCAGAAGCTCAATTCATTTTAAAGAAGGAGGTAAAATTACCCAACTTGTGACATGGGTGGTTCTTTAAACCCAAGTTGTGTACTCGTTTTTCAATAAAACGTTTGCTATTTATATCTCATCTCTCATTCCTTGACAAAACCCGTGACAAATGCAAATGTTTTTGCATGTACGCATTTGTTTTTGCTGTTTTTTTGTCTAACCGGATGACAGTTCACACAGAACTTAAACTTCATTTTTGGTAGCATTACCTTTAGAAAAATAACTGAAATCAATCACTTCCTGTAACCATGAATGAGCTTTTTACCCCTCTCAACTGGAATTAAGACCACTCTTCTTTTGAAAATGCTCCAAGTCTTTTCTACTCAAGAGATCGGAACTTATTGCTGGCCATTTCAAAACACTCCAGTGGTTTTTTGTAACAACTTCTGAGAGCTTTTGGAAGTGGTCATTGTCCTGCTGGAAGACCCTAGACCTCTGGTGGAGATGCAGTTTTCTAACATTGGCAACTACTGTGTGCCCCAAAATTTCACGACATCATTCCCACAGTCGAAGCATCGAGTGCCAGAAGCAGCAAAGCAACCACAAATCATCTTTGAATCTCCAGCATATTTGACGATATGGAGAGCGCTTGTCTTTAAAGTTTTTTTTTTTAAAACAATACTATGACGTCACGTACTTTTTTCTCATTTCACAGTACGCTTTCCCAAGAGGACTATAGGTTTACCGAAAAACTCTGTTTTTATTCCTGTTTGTATCAGCATTGGTGGCTCCCTGGGTCATCCTGGAGTCTCTTTTTATTGAGATGGTGACAGATAGCGCGAGTTGACACAGTAGTAGCCGATCTGTGTTTGCAGATCAGCTTGAATTGTTGTACATTTTCAAATGTTGCTCCTGAATGCAAGTCCAGGAGGGTTAGCTACAGAGACGAGAAGCCTCTTGATGAGTTTTTGCTCAGTGGATACAGAAACATAAAGCTCTTTAGAAATGGACTTGTGGCCTTGAAATTGTTTATATTTTCCTACAATAATTATTGCAGTATCTCACGGTTCTTTACGGTTGCTTTTTCTACATTCCTATAATGACACAATTCAAAGGCAGAGGATTACATTTTTCCATTTTAACTACTTGGATTAACATGGTCCTGCAACAGACTGGGACCTGTCCAGGGTGTCCCAAACCTTCGCCAACGAGTGACCGGGATGGGCTCCGGCAGCCCTGAGACCCCAAAATGGACAAATGGATTAGAGAATGAATGAATGAATGAATGAATGAATGAATGAATGAATGAATGAATGAATGAATGAATGAATGAATGAATGAATGACACATTCCCTGTTTCTTGCCACAGGTGTAAATCAATACACATTTAAGGGGCATGACACGCTTGAAAATCACTTAGTTCTTACAATCTTGACAAAGTGCAAATAATTTTGTCTAGTCTGCTTTTGGGTTGTAAATTTTGTCAGGTTTGACTTTTCTCTTGTTTTTAGTGTTCTAGTACAAACAAACATGGAAAAACCCAAGCTTTTGCACTTTGAACCATTTCTGACAGGGTTACAGTTACTCAGAGAATTGCAAGGGTGCCATTTATTTTTGGCAATGACTAAGTATTTGATGCAACTTTGAAAGTGCAACTCTTAATATGTGAACAAAAGGCCCATAAGAGTATACATGCATCCCTTTATCTCAAGGTACCAAAAACATATGGAATCTCTAGCAATCTATTAATAAGCTGGTATTAGGCTCAAATATAAACATAACAAGTGAATTTACTGTAAATCATAACAAGAGAAGATGTGAACAGCTACAGAAACAGAAAGTGGATCTCAGCATAGAAAGCTCAAAAGCAAAGAATTGCATTAGAAAAGTCCTATTTCCATGAGTAACATCTACGAGTTGCAGTGTTAAGAAATGTCAATGTGCCCTCCCTTCGGTTCCCCCCACAGGTAGCTCTGGGGAGGTCAGCTCTTATCCTCCTTATCCGTGGCATTTCAATCTTTTGTCTTTTCCTTTCTTGGTCCCCAATCAGCAGCAGAGCATCATTACCTCACCTCAACCAAAATCATTCAACCGTAACAGGAACACCTTTCACAATTTACTCTGAAAATAATTAATATTTCATATCCAATTAATACTGAACATTCAGCTGTGCGAAACTACGTAAATGCAAGGACATGCACTTTGTGGTTTCTGAGAAGCTCTCAATGATTGTTGTCGGCAAACTAATTTTCTGAATTACACGGAGACTGTTATAGCTTTGTTACAGACGAATTTCCGGGAAAAATAACCCAAGTAGAAAATACACCTGGAATAAATGTTTTTTAAAACTAATAATATCCACAATTATAGACTTTACACTAGAAAGCAAATAATTTGATGTTCAAAAGCCAGTGGCTGGACCACTGTCGTTATTAACCCAAACACTACTGAGAGTCTCATTTAAACTCATTTATTTCAAGTCGTAATGTGAGACAGATGTCTAAGTGGTCCCCAGTGCAGAGGCTGTTTACAAGCGTCTAAATTAAATGGACACAGTAAAGATGAATTTATCTGTCAGGAAAGGCAAAAACACTGAAACTGAAATTTTAGCACAAACTAAATATGACGGCACAGGCGCATTTTAAACCTCACATCGCTTACCTGCAGGATATATTTATATTTATCCATAAATAGTGTAAAAAAAGCCTTAAAGATTAAATAAGACCCCTTAAACACCACTTAATACAAAAGACTATAGAATAATAATAAATTAACAAATCTGACTGTAATATTAGACACTTGGGATTTTTTTGGTGGGAGGAAGGCTCCCTCCCACCTGTCTTCAAACAGGAGGTATCCAAACAAATCTGCCACCCACTGAATATAAATTACACTTTTTAGTACACAATCAATTCCATCCCACAACACACTCATGCACACAGGTGGGCACACCCACACATAATGAATGAAGGGAGTGGTCGCCATTGATCCTTTGGCCCCTCCCCCAACCCTTGTGGAAGAAGACAAACGCTAGTGCAGGGGGTGGTGATGGTGTTCGGGGGGAAGGGGCTCCTTAGGTCGGGGGGCCCGATGTTCACACGGTGGGAGAGGAATCTCTAATGAAATCCCATCTGAGCTAAAAGGTGTTCAAGCCCCCAGGGCAAGCTGGAATTGGGTTCCCACCATTGTGTATCTGGTCATTCTGTATTTCCACCATCACCATCATGTTGGTCGTGGTACACCATTTGTCCTTTTTACGGACACCCCCTTCTATGGTGGGGAGGAGGGGTCATCTCTGGTCCTTCTATGCCTGGCTGGTGAACTGCATGGGGGGCAGGCACCTCTAAGTGTCCCCTAAACCTTGGCTCACACTGCATCCAGTCCGGTCCAGCCTCTACGGTCTGGTCTCTCCGGCACCGCATCCGTTTCGCTGGTTTCAAATTTGGGCTGGATGCTGGAGCGAGCTGGAGCACTTTTTTGAATTTGGGGCAAATGGAACAACCTAAACCGGAAATCATGCAAACGAGTGTAAAGTGCATCTGGTACTTTTGGTGCTGTACTCGCTATGTTTTCACCCATTGAAACATTAGGTCATTTCCACGTAACCATTGTATGAAGAGGAGTAACGCAGAAAAAGAAGTGTTGTCAATATAATCACAGTGGAATGAGGGTTTGTTTACTAGTACTTCCTATATAAATTGCAGGTTATCACTTCAACCTACATGAGTTTACAGTCTCCGGAGGCCTGCAGCAGAGCCTGTGGCTGCAGCAGGACTGCAGCCATCTGTAACCGATGTGAGTCCTCTGCTGTGTGTGAGCCTAGGGTGGGCCTAGGGTTAGGACCCCTAGGTGGTGGCAGCTCTCTTGTCTGGGGCTGCTGAGGTCTAAGGATTTGGACATTAGAGGCACATAATCTCCCTGGGTTGGGGCCCTTCGTGATGTTCGCTCTGATCCTGTCTGGGTGGTTGGTATCAGGTTGTCAGGGGAGGGTAAATGTCCTCATGTGCTGTAGATAAAGGAGGCCCTAGCTACATGAGCTGTTGGGCTGACCAGTGCTATAGGGGGGCCACAGCTCCCACCTTCTCTTCCCCATTAAATAGCATCATCATACATTCTTATAAACACGCACTCACCTGAACACATCTGTCTACTAATTTCTCCACACAGATATTTCTTATGAGTGCAGATATGCTTGATGTATTGTTTGTGCGATGTTGCACACACTTGAACTGACTTGTACAAGTAGTCTGAACTGTCCTATGTGTGGATTTGCTAAATGTGTATGTGCAAGTTTGTGCACCGATTATGTGAACCCTATTTGTATTTGTACACATGTGAGAAGTTGTGCACATGTGACTGTCTATATGTGTGGTTGTGTACATAAGGGACAGCTTAGATGTGTGGTTGTGCACAAAAACCCAGTCGTTCTGTGAGCATTTACTTATGACATTGACAACACTAAGCCTCCAGTGACCTTCATCGTGTATTTCCATGTTTTCTTTCGCCTTCATCTCTGCTAGTTTTGTTTTTCTGCACTCTACTCTTCTCTGTACCTCCTCTAATTTCTCCTATCCATGCTTTTTTTACACTTCTCCTTAAATGTAAATAATTTGCCTCTTTTTCCGTCTGGTTCAGAACTAAAAAGTTAGAAAGTAAATTAAATTAAATTAAACTATTATATAAAATAAAAAAACACACAATGCAAAGGCAAAAGGGGTTCATACAAATATACAGCTGATTTTTAAGAAGGGATGTAACCCCAGCTATAAAAACAAAATCCATCCAACACAACAGGCTTTTAGATTCTGTTTGTTTGCTTAACTGCTGTAAAAAAAGAAAAAAATTAATAAAGTCAAATAAATAAGGTTGTGGTTCATTGCTTCTTTATGTGCTTTTAATTTGGTTTTAAAGAGTAATTAATTGATTCGATTGCTTAATTAATACCGGAGCTGCTATTCTGTTAACTGCTTGTTCCACCTGACATTTTAAATAAAGATTACTTGAAAATTTTACAACATTTTCATCATAAACCTTTTCTAAAAATTCTATATTTAAATGTATAGAGAAGAAAAAAGCAGTCAGTATTTGCATGTTACAATAAATATATGATAAAACACATAAAAAAGAAGTTAAAAATGAAATGTTTCTATTGGAGTTTTTCATTTGCCACGGATAAAAGTAGAATTAAAAAATACTGCATATATAACAAAAGGCAAACTGTAATGCTATAGCACCCAAGACAGAACAAAGAGTCCCTAAAGGCTACCTGGGGTTCTGGGTAAAGGTTACTGACAAGGAACTTGACCTTAAACATATTCCTGTAAAAAGTAGGACACCCAGAACTTCCCAGAGCAGAAAGATTTAGTCATTATTTGGCACATATTATACCTCTGTGTGATATAGTATAAGTTTAAACGTATTAATATTTATTTAATAAAAAACTTTTGATGACAACTGACCCTTAAAGGAAAGGAATTTTATACAATGTCTTCACTAAACACAAGAAAAGAAGTAGATTTTGATCTGACAAAAAGTTTAACGTTTTATTTTCATAAAATGAGAAAACAGTTTAATAAGTATTAATTACCGTTTTAGTTTTAGACTTATATAATGTGATCTGACAATATTTTGTTTCATTTGTTTTAGATGTCAAATTGAATAAAAAGAGTTTATTTTTTCAACATTTATTTAACCAAATGGCTTTTTTTGGACAGCTGAATGAATGCAGGATTTAGATGGAAAAAGCAGAGAAATATAATGTGTGCATCCAGCTTTCTGCAATTTCACATTTTATTCTTTAAATAGATTCACAGTCATAGCTGTTATGATTTTGTTTATTTCCATTTATAAATTGGAGGGCATAAAATGATGATCAATGTCATTCGCAAAGAGGAAATTAATTGTGAAAGCTTTATTAGTCAACTGCAAGTCAGCAGGCTGAACCAAATGAAAAATCCTGCTGTTGAGAATCAGAGCAACCAGCAGAATGGGGGATTCAGTGGAAAAAGATGGAAATCGTGGCTGCTTTTTAAGCAACCGGACACCATACAGTGCAGTTTAGATTAAGAGCAGTCAAAAAAATTTGCATACATTTGCCCTCTACCTCCTTTTCCTGCGCATATTTTTCAAGCAGCTTTTATGATTTCTGCTGCCCATCATCTCATCCTTGACCCTTTTTCATTTCCCTCTCTGCAGAGCCAATCTTCTGTTCCAACACTGAATATTAATGATTATTATCATTTCTCATTACATGTTCCACTTTCTTTAAACTTCTTTCCCGAGAGCAACTGAAACTTAAAACCAATTATTAATTAAATTCATATTTATTGAAAGAACTTTGTATTTGACAATTTAAGAAAAAAAATCAAAAATTGCAGCATAAGTACACATTTTAACAGTAATCAATAAGTTCTTAAGAACCAGGGATTCCCACCTTGTAACTCCTGGCCAATGACTGAAGAGATCTTTAGTCACGTGTTTTTGTTTTTACAAGCTTTGGCTCGGAACAGGATGGTCGGATGGACGGCAATTTGAATACAGACCAAACGAAGGTTTAGAACTAGACCTGGAGCAAATACTGAATACACACTAAAACAGGGGTCGGGAACCTATGGCTCGCGAGCCATATATGGCTCTTTTGATGGTCACATGTGGCTCGCAGACAAATCTTTAATTATACTTTTTTTTTTTCATTAGACCAGTCCTTCTCGGGCGCGATGCGATGCCAGAGGCGCGCAGTAGTAGCAGTGCTTAGAGAGAGAAATCTGCGCCAGCGCTATCAGTTACTATTATCTATAATTTCACAGAGTTTGTACCAGCCGGAAACCTGTGAATTGACGTGCCTAAAACTACGCGCTCCCGTCTCTGAGAAAGAGCGCGCAGATGCGGGGACGGGATGTGTGAGGAAGAAAACAGAGGGTGGGGCTGAGGTGTTGTGGGGACCGGCAGCAGGTGAATCGCGCAGGGATTGTAAAAACGTAAAACCCGCTGCCCGTCACTCACTGTGGCGTGTGAGTGTGTGTTTGGCTCCACGTCTGCATGTGAGCAGTCTTTGTCACATCTAAAGAACATTCAGACCTACGATCCCGTTTAAAGTCTCAACGCCTGCATGAAGCAGAAACTCACCACGTATCAACCAGACTAGACCATCAGCAAAACTACCACGAGAAATACTCATCATTTATTAGAAACAGCATAACAATGTTATTAAAAAGAATCCACAGACTTATTGTACTTTAAAAATGTTGAAATTAAATCAAATGCACACATTCATTTGTATTTTTAGTTTTAAACATATTGTCGTGGACTGAGTTTAACTTGGCTGTCGGGCCGCGTTAAAAGTTCTGGAGTTCATTGAACGCGTCAAGCAGAGATCTGATTGGCCCTCAGTTCTGTCGCTCAGCCTGTTGTTAGGTAGTTTGGACCAATGGAGTTCAGCTATGGGCCAAATAAGGGAAATGGGAGGGCTGGAGTGGGAGCAGGTGAATATAAAGTTGGGAGAAGCGCTCTCGTGTCGGCGGGAGAGATTCAGGAGTTGCTGAATTAATTGAAGGGCGTTTGTTGCGGTCTGCAGTAATCGGAATAAAGAACTTTAAAAGAGGTTAAGTCTCCGTGCCTCAGTGTGGGGAAGGGACACTACATTATTGTATGGCTCTTTCGAAATTACATTTCAAAATATGTGGCATTTATGGCTCTCTTGGCCAAAAAGGTTCCCGACCCCTGCACTAAAAGATCCACTCTGGTCATCTTTTGAAAGTAAAAGCCTTTCCAGCAGTCTTTTAATCATGATTAACCTGTTTTAGGCTGAAATTCAACTAAATATGACTGGTCTTTTGGGAGAATGTCATTGCGGAGCGGCTGCAAATTATTAGAGACGTACCTCTGAGTAGTGGGCGGGACTGTTGCCAAAGAGCAACCCGGCCGCCCTTTCCCATACCCAGCATATTTTCGACATCACAAGTACCGTAAATTCCGGACTACAAAGCGCACCCGATTACAAGCCGCACCCACCCATTTTTACGTGTTTAATTAATTTTATACATACACAAGCCGCGTCAGAGTACTAGCCGCGCATGTGTTAGGCGATATTGTCATCCTGACAGATCACGGCCAGCATCCCAGAGTGAGTGCAGTTCATTAGTATGTTGTGGGTGTAGCCAGCTTTGCCTCTGACCCATGCATTTGAGTGTATCGACATCTGTCAAACAGCATGGACCTCTATTCTGTTCACAAGTTCCTCAGTTATGGTGTTTTTATTTCATTCTTTTTTTTTTTTTTTTTACTTATTGACAATCTAGGTATCATACATAAAATTACAAACAGTAACCATATAATCAACATTACATCCCTCAGTTATGATGAGGAAATTTACATCCGCGATTCCACATTTCCCATGAGTCTTAGGGGCTAAAGGCGGGGCCAACGCCCGGCTCGCCATACTGTTGTATGTGTTTAAGAATGAGCAAGTATCAGCAGTGCATGGAGGGGTGAACGGGAAAAGCTCTCCTTCCGCTTGTGTCGCGGCAGCGTTATGGGAGTAACAGGGCTGGTTAAAAAACACACCGGTAAAATACAGCAGCGGCGACTGAAAAGCGCGCGCCTCAGCGTGATACGCGCGCCTCAGTGCGGCGCGTGCGTCAGAATTCAGAAGCCTCTGCGCTCCGCGGACGCCTCTGCGCTCTGCTCCCGCCCCGCGCGCTCCTTGTCTCCCCTTCCTATCGACTCCGACACCTCTGGGCAGGGCGGCTTCAAGGAGAAGCACTTCGTCCCCATTGCGCCGGTGGACCGAGCAAATCATGTCTGTGCAAAGCAATCGGACTTAATACTGTACGTTTTGTGTATGAGGGGCGGATGCGTTGTTACGTGTGGGAGCCATCAGACTGCCATCGGCCCCGCAGCTCTATAAGAGCAGCAGGAGAAGATGTCTCCAGCTCACACGGAGGCTGTGAGCTTTTCAAAGCAAAATTCCGCTTTTACGGTTTCCTTAGAAACTGTAAATGGAGTGTAAATTCACTCCATGCGCTGTTCTCTCCGTCACGCAGCAAACCGGCTTTTCCAAACCCGTTGTTGATGGTGGACTTTTTTACGCTGCTTTTAACGATTGCTTTTAAGTTGAAAGCTTCATCATATTGTAGCGGCGATCACGTGCACGTTGGGTCTAATGGCCCCAAAGGATTCTGGGATGCGGCCGGGCATGCGTGTTTCGTTTTGTTGAACCATGACTGAAGTGTCTAAGACCTGAAGCCAAGTCCATGCTGTTTGGCTGCCAAGAGGTGTGTTGAAAAGAAATGCCTTGTGCTTGGAGTTGGATAGAGAGTTCAAACTATTCACAGAGTTCAAAAGTACATACACGGCGGCTGTCAATGAAATCCATAAATTAGCCGCGTCACTGAAAAAGCCGCAAGGCTGTAAGCGCAGGAAAAAAGTAGCGGCTTGTAGTCTGGAAATTACGGTAAGCTCTTTTTCAAATGGCATTTTTTCGCCTGCCCCTGATTCACACCTACTTGAATAAAGAAATACTTTGACGGGCAATTTTGAGCTTAATTTTCTTAATATATCTCCTCCATCAAAAAAAAAAAACAAAAAAAAAAAAAACGCACCAAAACATGTTAAATATACCAAAAACCCAATTTTCATTGGATTGAGTCTTTAAAGAAACAAGCTTTAAAGGAGGGTTAGTTAGGAAAATCTGTGAGGAACAGGGGATGACTGCACGAAAGTGAAACAGCGACGAATAAGGAAGTTGGAGCACAAAGGTGATGTCAAAGACTTTCTATCAGCAAATAGCTAATATGAATATAAATAAATATTTGAGGAAAACAAGACAATGCCAGGAGCCTTGCATACTGGGGAGGGGACATACATGAATGAAAATTTGGTTTAGTAATGAAGCGGTTTTGTAGCAGTGGAGATGCATTAAGCTGGAGAGCAGAGGGGTCCCTTATTTCCGTAGAAAATCAACACAAAATATTATTTAGAACTAAAAGTAACAGGAGATTTCCAGAGAAAGTGGAAAATATAGAAATAGAAGATAAAACTTTATGAAGCCAACATAAAAAAAGCAGTATACAAATACATTTAAGCTTTTTTTCCAACTAAAAGGGCATTTTTATTAGTTGTTTTTTAAGATTTGGGTAAAAATTTTCTATGAACAGATTACTGATCTGTTTTACCTGTGTAAAAAAAAAAAAAACGTCAACTACAATAATCAGATTTAACTGCCAGTAATTCTGGTAGAGACAACAGTCGAGAGATAGAGGAAAACCCATAATGCATCAGCCGAAAAATCGTGCTAGACATTAAAAAGGGATTCCAGAGTTTCTAAAACACATTTTGTTGGTCAAAAGGGTTTTAAGTGCTGCTTTGTTTTGGCAATTTTGGGCTCTGGCAGCACAGATGTCTTGTTTTCGGATTCTACGTGGCAGGAGTTTATAAAAAAAATTATTGACAAAAAAATTTCACCTGAACTGGAAATACAGTTTCAATAAAATTTTCTGTTTTGAAGATGTAAAGCTGAGGTTGCTATACAAACAAAAATAAAAAGCAAAACATCGGAGAGCGCTGACAGATGATGGGAGCTGCTGAAGGGAAAATGGAATGCATTTGCTCTATTTGTCACTTCAGGAGTCTTAACCACTCAAAGTGCTTTTTGCACAACAAGCTGCATTAACCTATTCACTCCGCATTTTCTTAGCCTATGCAGTTTTTCAGTAAGAGTCTGCAAAGTGCTGAAGGCAGATCCGTATTCAGAAAGAGGCTGGGCCTGAAATGAAGTGAGGCTTCTGCAGTGGACTGACCCAGACTTTTCCATCAAAGTTACTCAAATGCATTTAAAAGAAGAAAGACATCATAAACATCCCTAAAACTGTCAATTATAACATCATGCTTTGTGAAATTTAAACTTAACCCAACTAAAAAATTTACAACAACAAATTAATTTATAGTTTAGCCTCAAGTACAAAAGGGGTTTATACAAATATACCCACAGTTTGCGCAAAGAGTACATAAGAAAAGATTATTTGTAAAAGTTAATTCTATCTAAAGCAAGAAGTTCTCGGTTTGTGTCTTTTTGCTAAAGCTGTTGAACAGAACAAATACTAAATAAATAAACCGACATGTGAAGATGGATGTTCTTCTGACTTACTTCTCTGCGTCGAGATGCCCAGCAGGTTTGTTTGATCTTCCACACCACAGCAGCCACCAGCAGCAGTGAAAGAAAGCAGCTGCAGGGAAAGACAGTAAAAAGCATAAAGCACAATGAAAAAACAAAACCTTTTTTAATATATAGATGTTCAAGTACTTCTGATTCTGGTACTGGTATTCTACATTTTTTAAACTTGTTTTTAGAAAGATATTCATCCAGAGTGAATTTTTAGATAACTAATAATCTAAAGCAAAGTCAATAAAGCACATTATGTAATTATTTATATTAACGCATAACAGTTTGGCCAATTCTTTACATCTTTTTGACCACAAAAAACAAAAAAACGTGTGGAGTAGCAGCCTCTCATTTAAAAAAGCCCAATGTTCTCAAAAGCTGATACAGGAAGGACGTATGTTTCAAAGTTTTCCTCTTACTATTGAAAACATCAAATTAGATGATTTTAGAAGGTAGCGCAATAATATTTGAATATTTTGGCCATTACTTCGATTAATAACCCAAAAGCGCAATCGTTAGTCAAGGGATTCTAAGAGAGGTCCAGGCACGGTCGAGACAGAAAATATGACTGATTGAGAGCTTCCACTTCATTATCCCTCTGACAGATGAAAATGTAAGGATGATTATGTGCTAAAGAGACTGTCGGGGCTTTATTAGAAGAGCTGCTCAAGGCTCCTGGTGTACGGTTTGGAAAAATAGCACTGCGTTAGATTTAAACCAACATCTTTCTGAATGTGTCTGATGAAGAAACAACAAAAGCTTTAGTCAATATGAAGACTTTAATTACAATTAAAGAAATTGTTGCCAACGTATTTAAAATGGGGCAGCTGTGGAGCAGCGGTAGGGCGGTCAGCCCATGATCGTATTATTGCTGGTTCGATTCCCGCCTTGCACGTCCATGAGTCGATGTGTCCTCGGGCAAGACACTGAACCCCACCTTGCCTCTGGTGGTACGTTGGTGCCAGTGTTCAGCAGCAGAGCCGCCACCAGTGTGTGAATGTGTGTGTGAATGTGTATGTAACTGAGTGAATGGGTCTGTGACTGTTAAAAGCTTTGGTTCTTGTAGGTAGAAGAGCACTATACAAGTATACGCCATTTCCCATTTAAAAAATCTCCTAAATAATTGTTATTAATGCATTTGGTGAAGAAACTTGGATAAGTGAGCGGAATAAATCCATTAAAACATGACCCAGAAGACACTCTTTAAATGTTAAATGTAAAATAGGAAGAATACCACAAAAAAAGGTACTATGTGACTTTTAAAAGTTTTGCATTATGTCCCAAATAAATATTACATTTGAGTGATTCTCAAAAAGATTTAACTAGAATATGATTCAGTCTTTTAAAAGCTAATTCATACAGCATTTCCCCCCCCAAAAAAACAACAACAAAAGGTTATGTCGAGAAAAGGAAAATTACTGGTGTGAAAAAAGTGGTAAATGAAACAAAACAAAAAAAAAATATTTTCTTTACCCTTCCTATCCACCTTTCAGGAAGCTCTAGAAACCCTGTGGGGTGATTTGACATTTTGTCATCAGGCTGATTATGTTTCCTGCAGGCTCATCCCCCCCATATCTCCCTAAACATATGCACGCAGGCACAAACAACAGCGCTTGTTAGTGCATTCAGTCTAGAGTTTATGGGTCAGTGAGAACCGGACAACAAGGATGCAAACAAAGACTAAACAGAACGAGAAAAACCTGCTGAGCTTCTGTCAGGGAAAAGTATTCAACGGTTGCCAGCGCCATAGGTTTTGGTGTGGTGTGATTACAAAAATGTTCAGATTTTTCAGGCCAAAAACTTGGATGATGATTTATAATGTCTTCAAATACACAAACGTAAACCTGTTTGTGTGCGGTTGGTTTGTTGAAAATGAGAAAGACAAAAAGGGAAAACCTGGACCCTCACAAAGAAAAAGTAGACTTTCAATGTTTCATTTTTGTAGAGGCTCAACTTTTGCTAATCCGCTGTAAGATGATCGCTTGGAGAGATTATACTCTTGTTACACTTTGTTTTTCTTCACGTGCGGTAAGATGGACAGGTGCCCTGGGCCAAACCGCTCTGCGTTCCCCTTTGTGACGTTGATTTTAGCACAAAAATTACTCTGAGCCGTGACCTTTCTAAACCCAATGAACCCATGTAGATCTAGCAAAGTCAGTTTTGGGTAGCAAAACTCATCTTTTTAATTCCCTTCACAATTTTAAGATCCTTTCCTTAATTTTTATAGGGAAAAAAACTGATGTAGACCTGTGCTGTGGTTAGCCTCAACCACATAAACTCATTACAAGGGAAAGCATGTATTTTGCAAGATTAAGGCTGTAATGAATATGTGAACGCACGGATAAACATGATCTGTTCCCGAAAAATTCAACCTGAATATTTATGACGTCTGAGATCGCGGATTTGCGATCTTTATATGAATATAGTAGCACATACACATCATGCCATATAATTATCACTCTAAAACTGCAGAATAATGTAGGATTTTAAGTATATAAAGTAAAAACTGTATTTGCTACTGTCTCAGAAAATATATAATTATTCAAAGTAAAATGTCAGGAAAGTTTCTCATTTTCAAAGTAAAACTATCAAATGTTTTTTAAAGTTGAATTTAAAAAAAAAATCAGACTTAAGTTCAGCTTCTGAATTAACCCAATTTTATTAAAAATATTAAATATTGAAAATGGAATTAATAATATTACAAAAACAATGAAATTATGTGATGTCACAAGACAGAAAGCATGGCAGATAAGCCGTCCTGGAATGTGTCTGCAAAGAAAAACATCTGAAATATTTTAGTTTAGATGTAAAGACTATGAGTGTTTTCTACTTATTACAAAGAATTTTAGAGGTGTTGCTGTGTCTTCATTTACTCTTTTTTTGTCATCTATCTACTGGAACTGTAGTCAGCAAAACTTTGAGGATGGAAAAACTGTGGAGAACATTTTCTGGATTTGTTGTAAATCAGTGTTTGCTAAATGAATTTCTGTTGTGTATTTCTGGGAACTTAAGTCAAAGTAAACAAACAGACACCTAATAAGCTTAACTAGCAGAGTAAATAAACATGCTCTACTTTCAGCAGCTCCACTGTAGTGGACAATTTGCCTCCATTTAACCTAATAATTCCTAAAAATGAGAACATCCTGGTAAAAAAATGTGCATTAATACACCTGAAAAACCCGTCATTTCCCTGACTGGACTGGGCTTTCTTTTTTTGCCAACTATGTTGTTGCTGGAAAATAATGGCTTGCAATATTTTATCGGCCAGCGACCATTTATAAAATGCAAATTCTTGTTGCCACAGAAAACTTCGGTTTCCAGATTAGACCCTATTCTAAACTAGAACACGCATTTATGAAAGTCATCACTTCGAAAACAACACTTATGCTAACATCTTGTCAAAAAGTGAACTTAGTTACAGTAAACAGCATGTACACAGATTTTATCACCCTTTATATTTAGCAGGGATAGGTGCACGTTGAAAAAATGCTGATTAAACCTTTGAGTGTAATTTTTTTTTCTAAAGGTTTAATTGACTCATTCAAAGCGCTTTAATGATGAAAGACTTCCGCCGCCGCTCTGGGGAATTCTTCATCATTAGGAGTCCTCATACTGTGATCGCCCCCCACTTTCTATATAGATGGTATGTGAAGGGAAATATCCACCAGCTAGAGGCTGTTAATTTACCGTTTGAAAAAGAAAATTGCTGCCTTGACGAGAGAAAAAGCGGACTCAGGTAACTCAATATGGCCTGAGAGAAAAGTGCGGAGCATGAAGAGATGGTGGATGATGTTTCTTGGCTGATGACGTACTTGAAAAGCTCAAACATCAGCCTGTATCTTCGGGCTCATGAAGCTAAAGCTTACCTGAAAAACGTCACAAAGAACTGAACAAGGTCCATGATGCTGTTGTGTTGGGAGAACGCAATCTATGCGGGAAAAGGAGACAAAAAGTAGATATGTTAAATGTCATATGTTAAAATACGTAAATGACGCACAAATCACCAATGAATTGCATATAAACTGCCCAATAATCACACACTGTTCATGTTCTACGTTGATTTACGTGTTCTTTGCGTGGTTTATTCGTACTTCTTCCGTGGTTTTAACGTGGTTCATTCATGATACATCTGTTAAAATTTAAATTTTCAAGACCACAACTTTTCTCACTTTTTCCACGTAAATTTGCTAATTTTCATCCATGCAAAATGGGAAAAATTGTGACATGGCGTTTAGAAACATTCTGTGCTGTGAATGAACTTTCCCAGTTTTTGTGACATCATGGGGGGGGGGGATTATGTGATTGATGTGGCATCTACAAGTAAACATTATGAAGTGAGCAGGTCTGAAAGGTCACTGAATTACTGGAGGCTCTGCAACTTTGAAAGCAAATGTCTGTTTGGATGTAGTGAAACCAGACAAAAACAAGGTAGAATCTTTATCTTAGAGACAACAAAGTTCATTCGGTCAAATATAAAAAAAACTATTTATTATTGATTAAATTTCAATTGTTGTCTTCTGAATCCATATGGACACCTATGGAGTTTTTCTAAATTTATTTGGCATTAGGATTATACTTTACGACTTCTAAAGATTTAGCATACCGGTATTTAATTTGAAAAAAGGCACTTTTATTTTACTCTACCAGCAAGAATCAAAATGCATTCTGGGGGAATTAAAAAATGTTTAATGGCAGTACATTAAACAGAGAGGCAGACATCTTATTTGAATAACTTTTTGTTCAAAACAAATGAGCTTAAAAGGATGAGATCAAAGGCAACCTTTTGACTTCTGAATTGAAGCCAATTAAAAATGAAAGTAGGAGTCAGGCTAGTTCAGCAAGTTAACATTACATGGTTCCAAACACAAGCAAGATGGTACGCATTTATAGAGCTGTGACGTGTGGGATTTTTGATCACCGCGGTGATCAAGCAGCAAGAGTCGATTAAACCCCCACCCACCCGGCCGAACGCCAAACACAAAATCCCCCGGTGGCCACGTCGCAAATAAATACAATTAATAATTACAGCGCAGTATTCTTTATAACAGTAACAACTAACTAACTAACTAGTGAACTAAATATATAGGTGTTGTAGAATGAGTATGTGTGTCAGCGTGCTGCATGAGAAGGAGGAAGCAGCGCGTGCAGCGCAAGAGTGAGTGAGAGCGCGCACAAGTGTTGGGGATGCGTGTTCATGTTTGTTGTTATGGAGTGAAGGAGAACAGTAATAAAAGGTTTCCCCCAGAAGAACAGTGATTGATTCTTTATTAAACCGCTCTGGAGTAGAGCTGTGACGGTGTGGGATTTTTGATCACCGTGGTGATGAAGCAGCAGGAGTCGCGGTGTTGGGACTGTTGCTGCACCCCACACACGCACACAAAATCCTCCGGCAGGCGGCGGCGCGCACACAAGAACGCATGCTGCTTGAGATGTAAATGAATATGATGGAAATTCCCCCAGGAGCCCTTGAAGTTTGAACACAGGACTGATAGAAAAAGTAAATTATTAGCAAAGATGAATGTGTTTTTTTTATAGTTAAAATCACGCAACATACACAGAACTTTAAAAAAAATAAAAAATAAAATAAGGTGATGAGATGATCACCGCGGTGATGACTCGTCAGCAATTCCCCGACCTACCAAAAGTCTTCGACTGTTGACGCAATTAACATAGTTTCAACGGGCTCTACTTTCCTCAGCTTCAGAATCCATTGGAATGACATTAACACAGAGTAAATGTTTGAAGAGTTGCTGTCATTCAAAGATTTTTCTAAACTGGAGCTAAAGCTCAAATGTTAAAGGGTTAAACAACGTTCACAATAAGAAGCACAATAAATGCCCTTTAAAAAAAGCCAAAAATAAATAAAGTGAAAGCATGTTATGATCAAATATTTTTTTATTATTAATGTACACCAAAAGAACTTTGCAGGAGAAAAATGTGCTTACAGTTTTGTTTCTGGAAAAATGTATCAACCAACAACTTCTCATATCATTAGATTAACACTTAACATGTAGTCAGCCAGTGGGATCCCACTTCTTTTGGCTTACTGGCCTATTAGTGCCGTGATGTCGATATGGCCAGTGAGTAATGGGTCAGAGCCACGTTTCGTCTTCATTAAAGAGAAAAATTACACAGGAGCCTGGCAGCTGAGTTATATAGGATATGTCACATGACTGTGAAAAGTCATTATCTGCCATATCTGCTTTGAAGCCATTTTACCCTGAAAGCATTTAGACACACAAACAAAAATCCTCTACAGCGGTGTTGAGCCCATGAAAGGCAACAATCTGGGATAAAAAAAAATGCACAAATTATGCTTTTAGAGGTATCATATTTGCTGATCTGAATGCTGAATTTAAACAAGGGTTAAAGTGATGATTTAAAAAAAAAAAACAGGTGAGGCACAGATTTATTAGTGCTGGAATTTGCAAACCAGGAAGCCATGAAAGAGCTCCTGCACCCATGTTGGGGGTTGATCCATACGGGTGCTGTCCGGGCCTGTGGAGGGTCGTATAGAGGAGTGGCTGGGGAGCACAGGTGTGTCTTGCAGTTCTCCTGGGGCTTTCTATGGCCATGTCAAGAGACTTCATGAAAATTGTTGTGCGAGTGGAAAGTGAATGGTGAAGTATTTGGAAAGCTATTGTAAGTTTCACGACCTTATGACGTATGTGTGATACTTTAGCCCCACTCTAATTGTTAGTTAAGTGCGAGTACTTGCCCCCTACTGCCCCCTGTGTAAATGCTGCACATATGGGGTGTGCATGTGATGTGTAGCACCGTAAGATGCCCACACAAACTACACTTTTATCGTCCCATTTCTTTATTTCTAAAGCTGCGTTCACACAGGGCACGTGTTTTTGAACACACAAAACGCGTTTTACTGAACCTGCTTTTAGACCACGGTGTTCACACTGGACAAGCAGGGAGGGGCCTGTTCTTCTTCCTTTGCTACTGTTAACTAGCACATGTCTGCCACCTACAGTTGTTAGGGGCGACAGTGGCTCAGGTGGTTGAGCGGGTCGTCCAATGATCAAAGGGTTGGCGATTCGATCCCCGCTCCCACCAGCCAAAATGTCGTTGTGTCCTTGGGCAAGACACTTCACCCTCCTTGCCTCCAGTGTGGCTCCACTGGTGTGTGAATGAGCATGTATGATCCCAGTGATGGTCAAAGGGGCCGTAGGCGCGAAATGGCAGCCACGCCTCTGTCAGTCCGCCCCAGGGCAGCTGTGGCTACAACCGTAGCTTACCATCACCAAGTATGAATGAGGAGTGAATGAATAATGGACACAATGTAAGCGCTTTGGGTGTCTTGAAAAGCGCAGATAAATCCAATCCATTATTATTATTATTATTACAGTTGGAAGAGGGTTGGTGAGAAATGTCAAAGTGATGTAAATCTGGTGAATCTTGCTCCAGGCTCTTTTTTTTTTTTTTTTCACAGCTCTATTCTGATATATGAAAGACTAGGTGTCATAACTCTGGCTGGGCACAAACCCTAATTATTAACTTCTCCTTCATGATCAATTTTCAAGCGCTTGCCACTTCAGTGAATTAAAAGAGTTGGACAAAGTTCAACCTGGTTTAAATTTCAAAGGACGCCCATCTGTTACACAAAGACCTAAAACGATCGTATAAACTTGCGCAGCCGTGTGTAAACGCAAGAATTCTGAACGTAGAAGCCTGAAACGAGCGTTTACGCGCATTTATATTGACTTTCCATTGAAAGTGATTGCTGGAACGCGTGTGACAGAGGGCAGTGTGGATGTAACTTCACACGTATGTAACTCCACACGTACAGGTGGATACACCACGGCAGTTGTGACTAAGGATTGAAGAAGCCATTAGAGAAGTGTATGTTTAGGATCATAATTTTTTAGTGTAGTGACGCCCTACATTGAAAACTCCATTAGCTTCAAACTTTGCCCACCTTTGACTTTTTGCTAACCTTATTAAGTCCAAAATGAGAGTCGCTGATCTGAAAAGAGATGCCCGCTGACATGGCTAACGTGACTCAAAAGGCACTGATGCTTTGCTGGCTTTTTTAATAAATGGCACTGTTCTGTTATTTTTTTTTTCTACAGAACAGTCTTTCACATGATATAAGCTCAAAGCAAATGTGTGGGGATAATCTAATTTCAATTCATCCATCAACGGCATCATTTTGAGAGCGTTCCTCTGTTGGAACTAGACTGTTGTTGCCCAAAGCAGTGCCTCGGATTGCAATTACACCAACAGATGATGATGTCACAGAAAGATCTCACCTTCAGATCGCTTTTTTTTACCATCTTAATTCACATTTAAATACCCATTTCTGTGCTCCAGCTTTAAATACAAAGGCTCGTGAGTGCATTCTCAAGTTCGGCATTATCTCATCTGATCTCTGGGCTTAACATAATGAAGGCCAGTAAGAAAGGGAGAGTATCCTGTTACAGAAGCTATCTGCTTTTACAGCTCAGGCTCAGTCCATAATAAGTAAGTGACTGTTGGGTGGAAATCTAATAGAGAACTATTACTGGGCCACCACCACAGATGGACTAACCCCAAAGATGTTATTACCCCAAGGTGCCCCCCCCATCAAGCACATAAAATAATGGGACAAAATGGGAAAATCAATACCTGGGGTGTGGCTTGATTAGCAGAATGGATACTTTGCAGTAAAAGTGTTCAGTGGATACCTTTTCCAACCCATAATACCAGAGGAAACTCAAAGTTGTTCCTAAAATTAAGCTTGTTGTTTCCAGTCTTATAATATTCCTGGATTTAGATTGAGTGATTGACCGAACGTGGCGAGGCTTCCGTTTTCATTCCAAGACGTAATGTGACCCTACGCATTACTTCCACAGCTGTTTGGTTGTTGAATGTAGATTTCCACCCATTGCTTTCCAGTTAACGCAGTTGTTGCTAGGCTACCGAGTAAACTTCAAAGGAGAATCCCTTTTCTGTGTGCTACACCTTCAGTTCAGTTTTGATGTATTTTTGGCACAGTAATGTAAGAGTAGAAGTCACTTTAGAGAACATTTACGTTTTATTATGAAATGTTCTTTCATTTTATTCAATGTAACAAGTCTCCAACTGGTGCATTATGGTTTGGAGAACTTTTCCATTCTAACTTTGAAACAGCAAAGAGCTCACAAGCCCAGATGCAAACAGACATACCCAAATTAATGAAAACTCTCGACCTCAACAGCTTCAGATAATTAAGTTGATTATTTTTGGCTCATTTGTTAAATTGGATTTTCTTTCCCCAATAAGGTTCATTGTATTCAAATTATTGAAAATCTTCAACTAAAACTGTTTCAAAAAGTTGAACTCTGTTCACTGTGTTCTCCAATTCCTGCTGATGAAAGTCCTTACCTGGATCTTGATCGGCCAGGAGAAGTTGCTGACGTACACATAGAAGGTAATGTTGGGGTTGCTTCTGAAGGTGAATTTCTCACAGGAGAAACTGTCTCTGTATTCTTTTATGTTGGTTTTGGACACAATGTGCACCTCCTCACCAGAGATGGTTCCAGCTGTTGGAGGGAAAACATTTTTGTTTTTTTAGCATGATGTCATGTGGTGGAAAAAATTGGGATGGAGTTGATGTAAACATATGCTTTTTACTCATTTTGCACCCCCTGTTTGTGTGCAAATGTTGTCTTAGACAATGCAAACTGATAATTATCATTATATAATGTACAAAATAAATGGTCAAATAAACAAACACCTGTTTTGGTTAACTCATGCTCAGTAAATGTGAACATTCTCATTTCAGAGTCACTAATACGACAGCATTAGTCCTTAATATCTGGCCCAAGGAAAGGTCTTTTTTTTGGACTGAAGTGATTTTAAAATAGGCCGTTTTGAATCAGTCCTAATGTAGCGAGTCGTTCCTCACTCTCCCCTCAGTCAGTGGGTATTGCAGCATTGGCATTCCAAACCACAGCTCTGAAACAAAAGCAGTGAAAATGACAGCTTGAGCGTGGCTACGTGCGTGTGTTTATCTTAATTGAAATCACCCCTTCTCTCTCCCGCACCTTAAGGCGCTTCATGCTCTTGTCGATTGTGAAGAAGCTCCCCATTCCTTCTGAGACACAATATCTTTGTGCAGAAAGGAGGTGGGGGCATCTTCAAATATTAATGAAGGCGCCGTGCTGAAAAGGTTAGGGGGCTGGAAGGGGGCACGTGAGGTTAACCTGTTTTAGTGCCTGGAAAATGTCAGTGTTGTGGGGACGGAGTAAAGTGCTAACTGATTTGAGTGGAAGGGAGGACAGAAGACAAACAGTGGCACTAGATGACTGCAGTGTCCTTGGGTGTCTTCCCTGAGGGAAGCTGTAATATCCACTCAACAGTGACACACTATAAAGAGAGGCTGCAACGTTGCTTCTGTCGCCTTCGAGATCAACTATCTAAATGAGTGCATTACATTCAGAAGAAAGTCCTCCATGTTTGAAACCTAATTTCTAAAACATAATCTGAAGTGTCACTTGGGCCATGTTACAGTCTTATTTTCTTCTTTTTTTAACTCTAATATTTTTATTTTTGTAATAAACAATTATTCATCTTCTAATCCGTTTGTTCCCTTTTGGGGTCACGGGGCTGCTGGAGCCTATCCCGGTCACTTGCGGGCAAAGGCAGGGGACACCCTGGACACGTCACCAGTCTGTCGCAGGGTCACAATCACACACTCATGCACACTCACATCTATGGACAATTTAGAGTGACCAATGAAGATATGAAGCATGTTAATTGGTTGTGTTTTTTATTACAAACTGCTCCAGTTTGTCCTAACTGTTGAGGATTAAGTTCATCTTCATCGTCTTTAAAATATCTGCAGCTGCTTTAAACTTTATTTGAACATTAGAACCATGTCTGAATTTCCTCACCACTCACTAAAAATGACGCCGGGATTTTTTTAAAGCAATTCAGACACCATGACGTCACCGATTTCCCAAAGTAAAAACCTATTAAGTATGAACATTATACCAAAACTATTCATGTGCTCTGTTGATGAAAACTTGGATGGTATATCATTTTTTTGACATGAAAAATTGTTCAATGCAATGCATTCTGGTCTACATTCGCCAATCTAGTTAGCATCGATGCACAATAGTTTTTCACTGACACTTCTGGAAAATGTCTAGACGCGGAATTTTGGAATTGTCGATTCAGACAGCCCTACAAAATGCCAAACATCCCATATTGTGCACTAAGTGCACACACAGACACAGCCTGGATTTTGTGTAGGAACCATAATGATAGATTATAGATTTTCCCTAAACCTATAACTATCAAAGTGGAAGCTTTGATAAAAAAATTGGACGCCAGTTTGGGCGTATGACAGATAAATGCTAAAAGAAAAAAATAGATCACTAAGACTGTTTTGGTCTAAATATAATAATAAACATGAATCTACCAGTAAGCAACTTTTTTGGCAAAATCCTCGTAACATTAGACAGCTGGTTGCTGAATATTCTGCATTAGTATTAATACGGTGTGTGAGGACAACTGTCATAGTAAATCCATATTTGGAGTAAAGACTCCTAGTTTTTTCTGTTAATGAAGCTTTCGTTTTTCTTTTCCTTGAAAAAAAACTTTCCAAATATGTTATTTTTTTGGTTAACTTTGCTAGCTTGGGGGTTTTAATTTAGTGGTCAGTGCAGCTGCTTTAAGAAATTAGCAGATGTATTTTTGAAATGAGTCAGAGCGACTTTATATTCGTCAAGAATAAGTTGGAGAGAATCCAGTGGGGAGAATCCAGCAGTTTTCCACAAAAAAAAAAAAACTATTTAGTATCAGATTATACATAAAATGGATCAAATGTTGGTTGTTTTTTTTTCTCTCTGCAGCTTGTCCCACTGGGGAGCTAGACCATTTACCCAAGATAATGGAATAACATCCGTCTTAACTTAACCAAAACTTTTTCACCAATGAAATACATTTACCTTTAACTGTTAGCTAAATGAACGTGTCAATTCCAGGTACAGTGGTCCTTTGCCTAACGTGGTTCACTTTCACGGTCTTGCTGTTTGGCAGGTTTTTTGGTGCATTTTTCTTCTTTGTTTTTTTTCCAGCTTATTGTATTCTGCGTCCTGATTGGCTGTTGATCTTGTCAGCCAATCTCCTCCGTGTCGTGTCTCCAGTACGTGCGTTCAGTTTGCCAAATTTACATAATTCTTTGATTTCTTTGTTTTCAGTCTATAATACTGGACTCATTTTATTGAATCGGTTGCATTTTGAGAGGTTAGAGGAAAGACAAAAGTATGTAAATGTTCATGTATGTCTAAGAAAAGTGTATGGCGAGGAGTTTTACAGCCTAAAAATATCTATAATAATTGAAAAAAATGAAGCTGACTACAGTACGTTGCAGATTTCGTCCATCGCGGAACATTGCTAACACCATAAATAGTGAACCATTCTAATAAGGACAATTAAAGTAGAAATGTAGCAATTTAGGAGTGAGGAAATAAAGGTGCGACGTTGACGTACCTGTCGACCCCACTGACCACGTGATGTTGAGGTTGAAATTGTTCGATGCGTTGATGGACATGTCCAGGTTCTTGTTTGCCTTCAGAACACAAACAGACAGCAAGGTCAGTGTGGCTGAGATTAAGAGCACACAAACGGAATCAGATTACATCACAAAAAAGAAAAGTTATCATGTAAGGATGCATTTAAAACCACATAATCCTCATAACACATTACCTATCAGGGATTATGCAGCCGAGCCATAATAGAGGTTACCTGTTCAGGTGAGGCCATGAAATTAATGGCAGTGTAGTGATTATCATCTTCTTGGATGAGGCTGAACGTGAACTGGTAGTCGATCAACAAATTGTCTACAAGAACAATCAGACAGAAGGGAATAAGATCAAAAAGATCATTTATTCTGTGCACAATAAAGAAATCGCACGCTGAACTGCCAGCTGCTGTTTAATTACTACTATTAGAACAAAAACAATCCAAAAAAGACAATTTCATTCAAAACCAGAAGAAAAATGACTCCATCCACAAATGTTAAGGTTAAACACATTGAGCCAATTACCTGTAGTACATTATAAATGCACATACGTCAATGACCTGCTCCATATCCTTATCACTTATTCACAGAGTAGACTTTTAATCCCCTAAAAGCGTTTTAAGAATCAGGTTTTCCGCACCTTTCTAACAACTGGAGTCACTTTCTCTTTACCCTGAAGACATTAATTGCATTTTATTAGATTACACAACATTTGGTTAATTTAAAAAAAAATAAGATGTGTTCTTTACATATTAAAGGATAAATCTTTAAAAGAAAACCTTTTTTTTAAAGAAATTTAAACCCATTAGGCATTGTTCTTGAGGCAAATCAAACATTTCCTTTTTTCTTCTTCTTGCATTTAATGTTTATTCATTTTTTTAGTTGGGAAAGAAATTGAACTTCACTTTAAAACCCTTTTATTCATGATTCAGGGTTCATAACATTCTATTAGGATTCATGTTTTATGATTTAAAGCAGCTGTGTGAGCCCTTTTATTCGTAAACAGACCAAAGATGACTTTGGAGGTTTTTATGGTCCAGAAATGAGATTTTATCATTTGCGTATTATATAAAATTCATCTTTGTTAGATTGGGAATAAGGTTTTATAGTGGCAGAGCAAATCGTACAGAAATTTTCCTTTCATAATCTATGACTTCTGTAAAAGTTTAAAAAGGAGTCCTGTTGAGAACAGGCAGAGCACTAGAGGTATTAATGGCACACAACTGCAGCAGGGGAGACATTAGTGAGCTGGAAATTACCATGAATGGGGAGAACTCACAAGTTCACACTGTGATGAGGCTTTCAAACGTCACCATAAGAGCTTTCTTCAAACCCCTGTTCAACCTTTCAGGCTGTGGGGAGTGTCATTTTTACAATGCCGCGAAACAAAGCTCAAGAAGCTTTAGTGATGTCCAGAGGTTAAAACAAGCTGCATGCTTTTTCCTTTGCAGCCATGCCCTCAGTGAGCTGTCCGTTAGGCTCTGGCATTTCAAACGGGAACAAAACCTTGGCAAGGCCCCTGTTGTCAGAGCTTAAAGGCAGATAACAAATCACCAAGTACTGTAACACCATGAAGGACGCCACACTTTATCGGGAAAGCACCAGAATGTACAGTACACTCGAAAAACAGAGGCACACTTCTGCTCCCACTTGGCACTGGGCTGTCGGCTTTATACATTTTCCATTTACTTTACAAGTCAAACTATCATTTTGTCAACTTTCAACACGCATTAATGAGTAGGTGCGTGAATGAGTGAGGAGACAAGTGGAGGTTTTCACTCCTCCGTCTCCTTGATTAGCTCGATCACTCATTCCCTCTGATGCACTTGACATTTTCGCGACAAGTCACTCTGTCACTGAACAAGCGCCCCTGGTGCCAAAGTGCTAAGATGCTCCATCTGCCCTGAGCAGAGAACTGAAAGGGGAGAAGTGGAACAGAGGAGGGGGAAAAAAAAACAAGAAAAACAGAGCGAGAATAGCCCAAAAATGATCGTAAGCATCTGGACGTGTGTGAACATATGGGGCGACACTTCATAAAAAGAAAGGAATAAAAATCGGTCCAGTACGGATTTACTCACAGTAACAGGTTCCTCTCAGTGGATTGCCAAGGTAACGGTTTTCTGAGTCACATCTGCAGTGAAGGAAACCAAGACAGAACAAGATGAGGATGAGTGCTAACAAACAGCAAAATGCCTGCTGCGAACACGGAGTGCCAGCACATTAGCTCCAGCTGTTGCTGTCACATGCAGGAAATCACACTTTGTCAAAGTAAATTAGATTTTTACCAAACTTTTGGGTACCAGAGCAGCAAAACTGCCTTTAAATAAAGTCTTTTACATGAACACAGACAACGGTGTGTGACATTCAAGCGCAAAAAGGCCACAGAACTCTATTAAATAACAGTTCATTCATTTTTATTGTGGATTCACAGATTTTCACCCATTTCTGAGGCCTGGATTTATCTGAACGGACTTTCTTTGCTTGTTCTGTTATTTGTAAAAAGGCTGGAAAGTGCAACTCAATGCAGTTAGCAGTCAGTCAGTCACATGGTCAGCGTTTGTAGAAAACCTGCAAGCTGCTTTGGATATCTGCTAAATGTAATTATATATATTTCATATGTTATTGTGTGAAAATGTGATCAAATGCACAAACGAATAAACCGTCTCTGGCTCTGACTCAAACTTTAGGGTGATGGAGTCTTTGCACTTTATATTTTGGTTCATTTATTAAAGATGACTTGGTTATTTCCTACTTAATAGAGCTACTCTTCCTTGCTTGGGTGCATTTAAATTAGCAAAATAAAACCTGAATCAGAGCCGCTTGTATACAAGACTTCAGGTTTGCTGGATGTCTTTGCAATAGCAAGAAGAGATTACTGGCTGATAACAGCTCAGACCTCCATGCACCTTTCTAGGACATAAGGTGGTCAGGACAGGTGGTCAGGAGCCTGAAGGCAGACGGTAGTGAAGTGAATCAGGAGATTTCACCAAGAGATTTCTTTACTTCTTGTATATTTGGTCTTACAGCTTATAAAGGCCTTTTTTACAACTGCGTTTCCAGGTTCTCTGCAGGTGAAAAATGGGAAAATCTATAATGGGCACATAGGTGATAAGTGGGCAACAGGTCGTAGCAAACACTTCAACACCACGTAAGGGTAATAAATAAGGGAGAAGTAGGTGAGACGCAGGAACGTGGTACAGATTTTTTCAACGCTCGAATATCCTGTGCACTAAGCAAGGAGCCCATCAGTACTGTCCAGATAATATGTGTGCTCTTCCTGAGTACAGCCTGACTGACTGTTAGAGTTTAGGAAGTTACTGGCATTCGCATAACCGGTAAAGAGCCAGAGCGCCACCTTTACGACTTAAGTGTGGCTTAAAGATGTCGTACGACAGCATCACCCGTTAGGTCTCCCCATGGACCTTCTTGTCTCTTTTCAAAAATTATACTTAACTAAAAAAAATGTTGATAAACTGCAGGAATGCAAAAACATGCCTATTTTGGTAGAAACGACAAACCAGCTAAAAAAAGAAAAGCAAGGAAGCTTTTTTTTGCTGCGTTTGCTAAAGCTGGATTGTATTGAATCCAAATCCAGCAGGAATTTAGCAACACATTCATATAAAAAGGTTTTCTAATGAAGGGATGCCAAGTAAAATAGCTGGTTAGCATTTGCAGAGCGCCATCAACTGTTGTGAGAAGTGTGATTTAGCAGATTTGCAAAGCTTTGTAATGAGGAGGAGCATATGGCCTTCTCTGCTGGACTGCACTGTCCTCTCATCTTTTTGATTCATCTCTTCACTCCCTCTCAATCTTTGACACTCCAAACTTTCAACATGCCCCCCCCCCCTCTCTCTATGTGGTGTTTGTACTTATGAGCACAGTAAAAAAGAAAAAAAAAAGAATTTTTACACATGAGCCTAAAGGAGTGAGAAGCGTACTAATCTGTCCTCACACTCGTTTGGAACGACATTTAGGTAATATCAGACGACCAATTCAATTTGTCAGAGTGTGAATATCACAGTTGGTGTCAAAAAGTCTAGGGACAGCGAAAAAAATTACAAATTAAAAGCCTGAGAGACCCTAACCGCACTGAAGGGGAGGTAATAAAAAAAAAAGAAGTTTCTGTACATTTGCAAGACAGATGGAATCGTTCAGTAGCAGAATCATGCACAAATAGAAATGGATGAAGCCTCATCAGAATAATAAATGTTTTTATGCAGCAAATTGAACCACTCTGTATTCCCACCTTATGTCAATAATTAGCTAAAGATACAGAGTCGCAGGGAAAATTACAAACGACAGCTTTAAGCAGCTCTGTTCCAAATTATTAACTCCATATTTTTGACTTTAATCCATGAAACCAGCAGATCCTGAAGGTGGGGAGGAGCCAGCACTGGTGCTCAGCGTTTCGGCTAAACAAGCGATGACGGGGTGGAGTGGAGGACAAATGCGGCCAAAGGCTGCAGAGTCCTGCCAAGTGTCGCTCCTGCTCCTTCAGGATTTCAACTGGCTGGCATTTGTGAAGGGTAAAGCAGCTCCACTCTATCTTGATTCAATCGTCTAAACTACAGGTAATCCCACATTACTGTATCTTAATTTGATCTGGAGCTTGAAGTTTTGTTTTTCTGGTTAAAAATACGCCACAGACCTGTATAGAATCAGTCAGGTTATAAGCCAAACGTAAACACGTCTACAGTCCCCCGCATGAAAACACATTCATCCAAATTAATCTGAGAAATATGCTCTTTGGTTCTTTCATTAGACGGATCACTATGAGGCAGAAAAGACAACATTAAAATCTTTTTTTCTCCCCCCCAAAAAATAATAATTATCATGCACCATTGCACATTTCAATTCATTAGTGCAACTACTGCTCTGAGGTCTAACAGCAACTGCGTGTGCAGAGCGAGCCTTAGTGATTCCAATAGTCTGTGGTCTATATGAGAAGAAGTCTGACTAACAGAGTGAGTCGTATTGGAACAGGTATGTACACGTCCTCCTTCAACTGCTTGATCGTCGCCGTGAGAACCTGCCACCTCAACCTAGTCCTGCACAGTGAATCACAAATTTAATGTTATCGGCCTCATGATATCAGCCTCTGTGACACACGTCATGCAAAAGATCCTAAATGTTTACATACATGCTTGGCAGCTTGAAGAATTTAAAGTCCCACTCTAATCATCTTTTGATGTATTTTTAAAGCATTCCCGGTGGTTTTTTAATTATGATTGGGTCACTTTTAGGCAAAATCGAAAAAAACAGTGTCGTTTTCTAGGACGTAGTTTCTGCAGAACAGGAGTCGTTTAGTAGAAATTTGCTTCTGAGTTTTTCTGACTGTTGGTGCGGAGTAAGTGCACCCCCGTTTCCCATCATCCCTTTTGTTTACACACTCCCCTGCTAGCTTAGAGCCCCTCACAAACCCAACATAACATTACCGTTGCAACCCAAATGGGGAACAATATTGGCCGTACAGTTTTGAGGCAGATGCCAGCTCAGATGAGAAAACCAAGGCATACATGGATCTATTTGTCTGCAAGTGGCTGCACTGGAGTAGAGGGGAGACGGGAGCTTGAGGCCCACCAACTGTTGATTCTACGTCACTGCTGCGAGCATTTTCAGCATTTTTTTCCGTCTGGTCCTGATTCACAATAGTTTGCTTAAAGAAGCTCAAAAATGCAATTTTAGGGTTTATTTTCTCCATATATCTTCCATCACTAGAAAAATGCCACAAAAGCATGTCAAAAACACCATTTCGATTGGCATGGATCTTCAATCAGATGGACCCCTTCACGTCATTGACCAACGACCAATGAAGCCTATTTCATGGTAGATGCCCACCTCCTATGTAGACGATGGTCATCGAGTAATATTTAAGTTATGTTGACTGGAAATTATGCATTATTTGTTTTAAATATTTGTTCATCTGAGCGGCTGGGTAGCTCGGTTGGATTCCTGAACTCCATACAGGAATCCGGGGTTCAATTCCCAGAGGGGAACGAACAATGGTGCAATGGAACAATTGCAACAATAGTAATGAGGCAATTACCATATCAATATCAATGCTCAGTGAGGGCCCTTGGGCAAGGCCCTTAACGCTACTGCCTACCAGCATGAATGTGCATGAGTGATCTCGGTGACGGTCAGAGGGGCAGCCACTCTGTCGGTCTGCCCCGGGGCATACCATCACCAAGTATGAATGAGGAGTGAATGAATAATGCACACAATGGAAGCGCTTTGAGCGTCTGGAAAAGTGCAGATATTAATTTTATTATTATCCATCGCAAGTCTTTGCAATATTATTCCCTTATATTGCACATTGCAAGTTTTCCTCATATGGTGCGGCCCTATTTTTGTGGGATTGCAAAATAATCCTTCGAATAAATTAGCGTTTTGGTTTCTTTTCTGCAGGAGAGAGAAACTTTGCAGATCAATCGGCGACATGGACTCCGAGAATGAATAACTCTCATCCGTCGAAGCTTTCCATCTGCACGCAGATCCCAATTTGACATTTAGACACTTATGCAAATACCCCACACATACCCCCCCATATGACAGAAAGCACTGATGATTTTAGAGAACTCGGTTTTTCCTGTCTCGCTTTCATGTCATTGATTTGCATTATGTCTCTGTGTTTCCTGACAGCCTCTTTTCTCCGGATCCCATTCAGGATTTACTTCTTTGCATGTTCATGTAACGGCTGTGTGTCACACCAGGCAGATACATGTAAGTTGGTTGCAGAAGTCTGAAGCAGCTGTGTGGATTTCAGCTTCTTTTTTTTACTCTTATCTTTGCAAACGTGCAAAATCTTCAGGGATACGCTGAAATTAAAATTAGTTACAAACTAAAATGTGCAAAATAAGTTTGCCAAGAATATGCTTGAGCTTTCACCTCAGAAGCTGCTCTGTTATAATCTATGCTTCAATTTAATCAAAATCATAAAATCTGATTTAATCCATGATTCAGATATTCGAGGATAAAAACCAGACCCAACAGCAGAAATAAAGCTCGACTACATAGAGGGTGAATGGATAATTCAGTCGCACAGATCATGAAAGGGAAAAGCGCTGCATTTGTGCGTGGGTGTATGGGAATGTGTGCTAATGTTTGCCGGTGACCCTCCATCACTCCTGCTGCATTCTAGCTTTTAAAAACAGAATCCACTCCGCTTACAACCAAGAGGCGACAGCTGAGAGGAAATGGTCCTCCTACACAGCAGGAATTCAGTGTCAGCAGAAATCAGACAGGAAGCGCCCTTACGGCTTCAAGGTATCGACCGATTTTGTTTTTATTTTGTTTAGCCTTAGTCACGTGCAAATGTACAGAGGTTGACTTGTATGCATGTTACGGGGTTTTGGGCTGTCCGGGCCTGTGGAGGATCAAGGAGAGGAGCGGCCACATCTAAAAGGGAGCACAGGTGTGTTTTGCAGTTCTATTGAGGATCTATAGGCCACCTCAACAGATGTTATAAAAATGGAACGAATGTATGAAGTTAGATTTGTTGCTAAAGTATTGCACGTCCATAAAAAGATTTTGTACTTGTAATAAGAGATTAGTTTAGCTGTAAAAGGACAAATCTGTCTGTGTCTCTCCTACTTCACCATCACGCGCTCGCAGCATGCCCGCAGAAAAAATATACGTGAACATTTTTGCTTTACGGCCTCACTCAACGATCAAACTAAAGTAATATCCAAAAATATTCATGGTGTTTTAATGTAGCAGTAGTTTAAAAAAAGAAAATGTCCCATTTCAGGTTAAAAAGCCTTAATAGAATTTACTTTCATTTTGGTGGCTGCGCGGTGGGGCAGTGGTTAGCGCTCTTGCCTCACAGCAAGAAGGCCCCGGTTCAAGTCCTGGCTGACGAACCTGAACCAGAACACGACAGAAAGTCTCCAGGACATGATTTAAATTCAAAGCAGCAAAAACAGTCTTGTTTGGTATTTATAGAGGATTAATCTGAAAAATAGTAGACTCTCATAAGTACCATTAACTAGGGGGTGAAATGTTTAATGTAATTGGATTAAGTGAAATGTATAACACCTTGCAGTAGCTGCCTCAGTGCTCATAAGGAACCAAACTTGTTGAAAGGCACAGGATAACCTGCACTGCATTCCAGGGGATGAATGAAAAGCTTCCCAAACATCATGTCAAAACTTCTCCTTTTTGAATACTTGTCTTTAAATTCTGATCTGAAACCTATGGAGGGATTTTTGTGCCATTATTCCAAGCGCACTTGAAACAAAAAATGTACTTGGAACTCAAAAATATGTGCAATCATAATTTGAACGAGAGATATTCTCTCTCTGGTGCTGATTGGCCAGATATACAGGAAAGCATTTCATTCTGTCACGCACACTATTTCAACCAAGGTGCGATAGCACCTGTGCTTGAGTGAGTGTTTCTGTTCTGCTGCGGAGGGGCCATTGTTTTGTTAGCATGTATTTTGGAGTTTCACATATTTTGTAGTTTCAAGTGCATTTTTCTGTTTCAAACGCACAATAATTTCAACGTTTTATGATCTCAACGGTGAAAAAATGTCACAAAAATCCCCGCATAACAACTTTGTTGCAAGCAGCAGTTAAGCAGGACTGCAGTGTGCATCTGTTTTGGGTGCGTGCTTTGGTGTGGTGTGTGAGCGCGCCGTGGTTGTACTCACAGCTGGCACTGGTCTCCTTTGATCCCCTTTGTGGTGCAGAAACATTTGCCAGTTAACACCTGGCACACGCTGGCATGACCATTGCACTTACAAGCTGGAACAGGAGAAAAGCCCGGAATCAGAGGAGCAGACACGGGAACCACGGCATTATTGATTAGAAACAGGCACGGCCAAACATGCTGGCACACGATCGGTTTGCCGTTACAGTCAAAAAATTTCGAGCTGACAACCACCTGAGGGCACAATAAAACCTACAATTCCCCAAATCTGTGCTGCGACAATTGTTTTTGCACTTTGAGCACTTGCTCTGCAGTTTCCCTCTGTGTTTTGTTTGTGTCTGCGGTAAAAGACATCTTTGTGGATTACCTGAGCAAAGCGGAAATTGATATTGATCTGGAAGGCAGCAAAAAAGAATCCTGCGTTTCCAAAGCATTATGGGTAAAACTACCCACTTTAGGTGTTTGTGGGTAGAAAGGGCAGCACTTGAGTGAAAGACGCTAAAGTATTTGGCAAAAAAGACTGGTTTTCTGTATAACGTACAAACATATACAGTGAAACAAAGATTCTGTTTCACTAAGTGCTCACTTATCCAACTATAAATCCCCAAACTGTAAATGATAGCATTAATGTGATTACTACGTGGTTTAAGTTTTTATTTCTCATCCGGGTCTAAAATAGTAAAAGGGATATTTACAGGTTATTAGATGTTTAGCTTCAAATTACAAGGTTATGCTCCATCCTGTGCACTAACCTATGATTACAAACAGGAATCGGCTCCTGAATCTGCATATATTCGACTCCGGCACGTCTGGTGTTTCAGACCAAATTCCACGTGTCAATATAAGGGACGGCTTTTGTTGTATCGTGATGAAAGGCTGCAGGTGAAGCCAGCCAATTTATAATAATGTTTATAGTGGGATTCTATAGAATAAAATAATCTGACCGTCATCAGACAGCAGCACTGTAATTTGATCCAAAGTCCACCTTCTGCTGTTGTTGCTGCCTTCTTCACAGAACGACGCACTTCTCCTTTGACCAGTAATTTACACAATAACCTACTCCAGAAACGTATTTCTTTTTGCCTCTGATTTGTTGATGCGCTGTATGTTTTTACTGTATTTTTCCTGGTTGAACCCCTACATCCCTGATTTTTCCAATTATATAAAAATATATTCCTCAGTGTTTAAACCCTTTAAGGTGATTCTAATGTAGGGGGAATCCTGGATTCAATGGTATCTGTGGTTTAGCGACATGTGCGGAGTCAACTGTATGGTAACCTTGACAGTCCACAAACGATCTTAAAAATAAAACGTATGTGTCATAATTATTAGGGATGCCCCGGTATTTTTGGGGTTCGACCCGATTCAGAGTCATTTGATTTGAAGTAACAGTAACTGCTGATACCGATAAAACGTTTTTTAAAAGTGTTATAGATCCCGGAAGTCTGAATCTGTGAATATCTCGCTATCTTAGCTGAACTGTTTTTGTGTGTCTCCTGCTTAAACTAACTGTGGTGATGCGTTCATGACATGCAGACCTCTAGTAGAGTATTTATTGGAAATAATGAGCATGAAATATAAAGCACTGATCATAAAAAGAATAAATTAATTATCTGATACAAGAACACACAATTTTCAATGGCGTAATCAACCACGCGATTTCTGATCATGTGATCTAAGGAAACTAAGAAAAGATTGAGTTATATCTGATGCAAACAATCAGTTAAATGCTGTATTTAACCTTCTTCCATTTCTCAAACAAATTAAAATATATATTTTGCTAAACAATATAAAAAACAAGTAAAAATTAAACTTCAGTGTAAACAAATGCGGATCACCAAAGTACCCCCCGTTGACTTTAAGGCTTTATGATAATGTATTTAATCTTTTTCTGCAGAAAGAATAAAAAAACATCCCCAAAAGATCTGACATTGCAGAAAAATAACCAAATAAAAGCATCTTATTCCTATTTCCTACTGCCACTTGCAGTACTGAGAGTAAGTGGTGACAGACACTGGGTGGGAGGTTTGAGGGCTTCATCAAACCAACTATAGGTCTTTTAGGACTCCTGATATCTATCCTCACCTTGGCATTTGCCACCATTAGTGGGATCTCCATGGTAACCAGGCATGCAAGTCTCACAGTGGGGGCCAGTGGTCAGGTTGCGGCACTGCTCACACATGCTGCCGTTCACGCACGTGCTGTGGCCGTTACACTGGCACGCTGAGGAAGAGACAAGCAGAGTCAGAGTCGGGATGCGGCTTCCTTCAGCGCCATCGATGCCCGAGGAGGACATTGTGGCGGAAAAAAAGCAGGATTTTTGATGCTTGGATTCCCCCTGCGGGACTGTGATGAATGCATGCACGCATGGATGCAGTGATGGTGCACCTACAGCTGCTTTGATTGCTTCCCAGAAAAGGCAGAGAGCCATTAGAGCTGTAAGCAGCTTGCCACTGCCATGTCACATTAATTATCGTTTAATTAATCCTGCCTTACGTTTATGACGGTGGATTCTAAAGAAACACATTTAACCAACCATGTAAGAGAAACTTTAGGCAGTTTAGTTTTGCTTTTATTGTTTAGGGCAAAATAGGTGAAGTGTGCAGCACCTTTAGGGTTTGATATAAACTTCTACTTTTTTCTTCAAATAGAATTGTTGACTTTAAAATCCCACCTCGATGGAATTTGTGTTTTGCTGTTATTAACATGTTCTTGCGGCAGTTTTCTCAAATATGAATAAAATTGAGCTTAAAATTGCATTTCTGAGTATTGATTCATTCAAATCATTGTGAATCTGGAGCAGAAAAAAAAAAGTAATTTAAAAAACGCCAAGATAACGCAGGTTTTTTGATTTTGGCGAGAGAGAGAAAAAAAAAAAGACATCGTAATTAAAAAAAAACTGCTGGAAATGCTTTGAAAATCAGTGAAAAGATCATTAAAGTGGGTCGGTAACGCTTTATAATAAGACTCCTTAATAAACTATTTATAAAACATTAACAAGCACTAGTAATGTTTTAGTAAATTTCTTATAAGTACAATAATTAGCATTTGTAAATGTCTTACAACTGACTTACAGGTTTAGATAAGCTGTTTATAAATACATTAACATATTCCTTAATAGACTACTTATGAGACATTAACAAGCAAGAGTAATCTGGTATTAAGCTGCTTATAAAAACATTTATTAGCATTTGTTGATCCTATTCACAAGCTATTTATAACCTTTTTGTATGGGATTAATAAATATATTAACAGTGTTCTTATTAACAGTTTATTGAGTGTTTTGCAGGCCCCCAATCTAAAGCGTGACCATATAGGGGATGATCTTGACAAGCCATTTATAAATTGCTTGTGGAGAGTTACTGCGCCTTGGAAAGGGCAGAATCTGAGTGCAAACATTTTGAAGTTTATTATTATTTTATTAAGGTCTCTTACTACAAAGTGTTACCAGTGGGTCTTTAAACAAAGTCTATAAACTAAATGTATATGAGAAACAAAAAATGATGAATGTTCATAGGATATTATTCTCCCAATGCTGATGTACAGACTAGGATTTATGAAGGCATGAAATAATCTATAAGGTTGCATGAGATCAGCAGGGAGGGATTGATTGCATTGGAAGCTGAAACTAGAATCCAGGGTCGTATTATTTCAGTCTCAGAACGGTCAATATACGTTATCAAGCCATCACAAAGATACATTAGCAAAGCCTGTTTGTTCTGTAACTTTAGTAGGATTTACAGGAAGTGGGTCGCTCACCAGGGCAGTGTATGAAAGACCAATCGAAGCCCTTTTCTTTGGGGCAGCTGCCTGGCTCCAGGGTGACGTCGTGGGCTGGACTCTGCTGACCCGGCTTCACAGCTCTCTTCATGGGGCCTCGGTAGGAGCCCTCCATGCACAAGCCTTTCCCCGTGCTGCTGGGGTCGCCACACCAGCCGCACTCCGGCTGCTCCAAGCACTGGGAGCACGTCTGCAGCCCCGAGCAGTTCTGGGCTGAAAGTAGGTAGCAGTAAAAGGCGTTTAACACTTTGACTTAGTCCTGCATGCCTTTATTAGTCACCTAACGTGGAAATAGTTTCATTTATCAATAAAAAGTTTTTCCAATCCACAGGGAAAAAAAGATAAGAGCCGCTCAGAGAAAGTTTGAGATCTGAGCAAAGTTCCAGAGGCGGATTGAGAGCACCATGAGTGAAGAGCCACCTCGTCCCAACTCCACAAACTCCAAAAGAATGATGCGGTTCTGTCAGCTGAGAGATGAACTTTAATGCCACTAAATTGCTCGAGAAGTTTCAGAGCGACCACTCACCTGCCAGACAGGCAGTTTAGAGGAGAAAATGCCACTACTATTTTAAGGAGACAAACACAGTGCTTTTACCTCAGATTATGTCAAACACATCACCAGCTATTCTGCTAATGGATGTGAAACCATGACAACACAAGAGCAATCAGCACAAAGTAAAGCTATTTAACTTTGCTGCGACGATTGGCCGTAAGTGTTGCGTTTCTGCAGAACACGGCCTTCTGAGAGCAGATGGATGAGGACTTTTGTCTTGCAATAAGACAATGTTGGAATACAAAGCCCACATCTTTCGAGTGGGGTTTTCAGCGAGTCGGTCTGTCGACGTCAGGCCCTACAGAAATTGGATGGTAATTATGACTGAGAAGAAAAAAAACACAATGCATCTAAGACATTAGCATTCATCAGACAAGCAGAGCGATCTTCGTTCCCTGTCCAGGTTGTCTCAACAGCATTAGCAAGAGTGAACAAGTTAATTGAAACTTTTAAGTGAAGAGGCGTAATTCTAAGAAATCCATGACAGAGGAATAGGACTCAGGGTTTTAACAGAACATTTTGTTAAGCGCCATCTTTGCTTTACAAAGTTCCCAGAGATTTGAATAAATTCAAATGAGAGCGGCAGAAATAAAAGCAAGAGGTTGACAAACAATTCTAATAAAGTCCATATATTTGCTATTAATATCTGTATGAAATGCGATGTCTGTCAACAGAAGGGACTCAATCCTATTTTTATTTACAAACGGAGCAAAAGCATGAAAGAAACTGAGGATAAAAAAAACACAACGGAAATGAAAGAATGAGTTTTGGGTACAAAAGCAACATATTTGTGTTGCTAACTTGAAACCAACGTTTGACCCAGAAGCCCTTTCTCTGAATTTGGCCCAGACGTCGCAGTTCCATTCACAACCACTGCAGGCCGGTTGCAGAAAGAAGCAATTTCTCATCAAATCCCACGTCAAAGAGTCCGATTTTAAACAAAAAGAAACCTATTTAGGAATCGTTTTCATATATTCTGCTTTGCAGCTGTGGAACAGAGGCAGAGCGGTTGACCTCTGATTGGAAGATGGCAGGTTTGGTTCCCGACATTGCTCCTGGTAGGTAAGTACCAGTCAGTGTGTGATAATGTGTGGATGAAACATCACAGTTTCAATTTTTTTCCTTTTATTCTTTGTATTTCGGGTGGACTACATCCAGTCAACATGTCTCTTCTATTTCAGGCTCCAACTTTATAGGTTTGAGGTTGAACCAAAATATTGAAATCAAAAGTATTTGGTGACAAGTGCACTTTATGAAGCTATTTAGGTTTATCTTTTTCGCTCCAATTCAAAATTGTTCAACTTTATTTAAATAATTAATCGTCTTACTTTTCTAAAGCTATTGTTATGATGTTTTTCCATCCAAAAGATATTTTTTTGATGAAAACTGTAGTGTGGATACATAGATAATAGATATTCTTTAACATGGTATTAAAGTCAATAGCAGAAGCTTTTTTGTTTTTTGTCCTATTGCATTATTTTCATAGACCTGATAGTTTTCCGATGTCAAACTGGATTCTAAAATGTTTTTTTTCCAGAATGTACACTTAAATGTCCATTTCTGTCCTTATATGCGGATTTTGGTTAAATCAAGAAAAAGATCTGCTTTGCTCCAGCCACACAAACTAAATGCAGCCCTTTAAAGAAGCCCCCCCCAAAGGCCACTGTACAAATTTGCAGTTAAAAATCAAAGTTGTGCGCTAAAGCCAAAAAAACCTGAACAAAAGGACCAAAAAAAAATTTGCAAAAACTGCAGTGCAAACATGCGACTGAGCCTTTGCTTCGCCTTGGTTGACCAGAACAAACAGAGAAGTACAAAGAGAATTTATAGAACAACCTTCCCTGTCCTTCATGCCAGGAGAAACTAATTCCTCAAGACAAATATCCTCAGTGAGCAGAATCCCTGAATGAGCCAACGGCAGCAGACACAAATGAATTTGAGACAGCACTCTTGGGTTCCCAAAACTGGTTATGCGCTAAACTGATCTGAGATGTTTTCACAACTGTGGGAATAATTCATACATCACAGTACGGCAGCGTCGACCCCCGAAACCAAAAAGAAAACAACAAAAAAAGGAGCTTTCATTGAAGAAGCTCACCAGTCGGTTTAGTTCAGGGGTGGGCTGGGGGTAGCTTCACCTTGGTATGAGCCTAGCACGTAATCCCATCAGTTTTTTAATACTTTGATGCTATTTTTTCTTTGCCCTGTCCTGATTTTTCCAGGAATCCCACAATATTTACTGTTTTTATTGCCTCTATTGCTTCATGCTGCAACGGTTTTACAATCTGAGGAGTGTTTATGTTTTTCTCCCGAGCTTCATAAACGGATCAGAAATCGATAAGGGACCTTATTAAAAATCAGACCTGTACACAAACAGATAATGGCTTTAGGATCAGTAACACCTTATCTGCAATCTGTTCTGCGGAAGTGAGTCCAGCTAGAAAGTACGGTTAGCAGATAAAACACTGCGCTCTGTGGAACATTTTTAAGAGAAAAGTTAACTGTAAACCATTCAGATTTGATGCTTTAAATCAGGAGATATGTTAAAAAAGAAAGAAAACGTTTTTAGAAGGAAATTAAAGACATATAAATGGATATTTGGTCAATTTATGCTGACACAAAATCGATCCATCGTATAGGACTAATTTTCTTGCATAGTTATATGTGTTTTTTTTATATATTTGTTGTTTTCCTACCTAACAACTGCTAAAGGGCACTGTAGGTGTGTATCAGTCAGAAACAACCAGTTCCTCGAGAACTTTAATACGTTTCTTATTCGCATCGAGACTTTATTCTTCATGTCTTTATTCTTTTCCTTCCTCGGACTCATGCGGGAACGAGTCATCCAATCGGGTTACAGAGACACGGAAACCACTGAAAGTGCCGAATGACGGCGAACGTCACCACTTACAAAATCTCATGAACCCAGACATGGAGACGTGATGCCGAGGCTTTTGTGGAGCTCTTCAAAATAAATAAACCTGATCTTCGGGAGTTTTGCCGTGCATTGTAAATGCAGGGCTCCAGACTAACTTTTTTCACTAGGAGCACAGTGGCCCCCAACTGAAAATTTTAGGGGCACAACCAGAAAATTTAGGGGCGCATACCATAAATCAACATTCTAACCAAATCTACTAATTTCTACTGTATTATGAATAAATACTTTAATAACAGATGCAGAAATTACAATGCGCTGTTTCAAATTCAGTGTCACATTTTAATCTGCACTTTTCAAGATGCAGCAACAAGGTAAACTGACAGAAGATGGTAAAGTGTAAAAGAACGGGCGATGTTCAGTGGATATCAGAACAATCGATACAGATACCTGAGATCAGAGAGAGGCTCAAAAAATTGATGGAAATTTATCTTGGTGACACCAAATAAGTGCAGCCAGGAAGCACAATAAAGCGTGTTTGAGATCACCCAGGTGGACGCAACACTGTTTGGATTAACCTGGTCTGTGACATATATTTTTGTTTTTGCTCCAACATCACCTGTCAATCATCACAAAAAAATCAGGAGAAAGGGGCGGGAGCAGCAAGGCCCCAACCTACCGAACGCAGCTGGAAATTTAGTACTGAACTGCCTGAAAGCTGCCCTTCGACTACAAAACAATGCATTATGGGACAGGTGTCCTGATGGTTTTTGTAGTTAAGTGAGAAATTGAAACAATTTAAAATACCAATTGATTAAAAATAGGCTACATCCATTACCAAACACTCAAATATAAAATATATAATAACACAGATCATACTAAGGGAGAGAGGAATATTAAAACTAAATTGAACTGAATTGAACTTCAACTTCCTGTTCTCCTTCAGTCTCGCTGCAGATTCGCCATCACCCCGTGCATCTGATGGCTCAGATGCACGCACAGGTTGTGATAATATTTGTCTTCGTTTCCTTCCCACAGATGTTTACGCGCGCTCGATTATCTCTAGGCCCCTCCCCCTACACGCATTTTAGCCACTTAAGCGAGTGTGTGCTCTCGTCTCATGAGTATGTGTGCGAGTTGGTGTGTGTGTGTTTGCGTGCGCGCTCGCGTCTCCTTGATTATTTCATTGATCATTGACTTGCCCCTCCCACGTTTAATGTATAAAAAATACGGAAGGTGGGGGAGGCAAATTTACTGGTCGCACATGTGCGACTGGATGTAAAATTCAGTCGCACACTCTCAAATTTTGGTCGCATTTTGCGACCAAATGGTCGCAGTCTGGAGCCCTGAAATGTGATATACAGAAATAATTCCCATGTAGCGGTGAGGCTTAAAACCTTCAACAGTAGCTTCTCTCTCAAGTTTATTGCACACATTTTTTGACACGCATTGAGCATCGAAAAAGAGGCAAATTTGATGCGTGAATGGCATCCGGTGTGAACGCAGAATCCCGCTGGAGTTCCTCAGAAGCGTCGCACTTTTCTCTTAAAGGTCAGTCGTTGTATTTATTAAAAACAGCCTTAGCGTAGTCAAGTGCTTGTGCAATAAACGTGAATCTGCGGTTTCTGTCGTGGAGAAAAGCAGCTTTCATTATGTGAAAAGAAAAAAAAAATCATCATCACGTCCTTCAGCCTCCTTTTTGGCAAACAGGTTTTTGGCTCCTTGAAGCAGAACTACTAATATCCAGCTTAAAGGACGCAGCTAAACTTCGGTCAGTGGGGAAATCTAGCAGTTGGGTATAAGATTATATGCAAAAGTAATGAGCCAATAAACGCCAAAAACAACTTCCAAAGCCAATCACAGCAAACTAATCCAATTTTCCCTCAGACTCAAACACCTTTTTACTTGAAACAATTTTCCTCCCCCAACCTCTTTTCTCTGTGTGATGAATATTGACTGCTCACAGAGGCCGGTCCAGCAGAGCTTATTGTCCGCCGTCATCGCAAAGCCAGACAGACCATAGACTTCTAAGAAAACTCCTCTAGATTAGGTTCAATAAAAGCCACTTACCAATACATTCTCCCGTTTGCCACTCCAGACACTGGCCATAGGGGAAGGATATGACATAAGCAGAGGAGTCCACACAGCGCTTTGTGCTTCTGCACCACATGCACTCTGTGCCCTGGCTGGTGCAGTTGCTGCAGTTGGTGTGCAGCGAGCACGGCTTCTTGCAGGAAGGACGGCTATTCTGGTTGGCGTTTCCTGTGCAAAATTAAGAGCAGAAATGAAAACTTTTACCAATTAGAGCGCATCTGTGGTCCAGAGGGATTGCACGATTCTCTTACCGATGGCCTTTTCGCAGATGAGGCCATTGGCGGTGGCAGTGCATGGGTTGGCCTTCAGGCCTGAAACCTGCGGCTCCTCCAGGTAGGCACAGAAACCGGAGTCATTGGGCTCTCCAGGCTGCCAGCGCAAGCTGCTGTTGGTGAAGGGAGACATGTTCTCCCAGCCCCAATACGACACGTTGATCTTCCTTAACCCCACCCACGGAAACAGTTGCTGTGGAGCACAGAAAACCGCAATGACAATCCATGACAGACAGTGCTGGAATGTGACGCTCTTTGTGCCGCTTTCCCCCAAAAGTCCAGCAGACAGAAGTAGTCCAGTAACAATAATTTCACAGATATGGCTCAATATTAGGCTTCATGAAGTTGGCATGGAGGTTCAGCTTTAAACAGATCAGAATTTAAAACGTGCAAAGCTTTAGCCACTACTGACTAATGAAACTCCTCTATCATTTACGCAAATACTGTAACTCTGGCGGATTCTGAAGCGGAGAAAAAACGTTTTGTGCTGATATGCAACACTTTACAGTAGTGAGTTGTTTTTGCATTCGACGTGAACCTGCAAAACAGCTTTGCATCGATTTGTAGCTGCTTATTTCCAAAAAATAACAAAAACGAAACGTTTCAGAAAATGAAAGTAATTTCCAGAAATCTAAATGGAAAGTACTGAAATAAAACAAAATAAGAAACTAGAAAAAGTAGTCATTATGGGTCATTACGGTGACGTTTGTTTACCTTTTAAACCGGATGTTATTGGACATGGAAACAAGACATTTCTTTAAGCTTCTGACCACAGCCAGCAAAAGCTCCGCGATTGCTCAATCAACTCTGTCTGCTTTTCAATTCACTGATGTTCCACAATACCTACTTTTATTTCATTTTTTATCATTTTATTTTCATTTCTGGAAACTAGTTTTGTTTTCCGAAATATTTGGGTTTATTTTTTAATGTTTTAGTTTACAGAACTTTGTTTTGATTTCTGAAATTTATGATCTCTGCAGCGGCTCCTGATTTTCCCGTTGTCTTTGTGATTTCTAATGTGCTTTTCCGTAGAGTGATTTGTCGATGTGATTTGCACTTCAGGGCCACCGTAGTTAAATACCAGTTTCATTAAAGCAAGGCCAAACATAAGACAAAAAACAAAATCAGTGGATTTCACAATTGTCTGCCACTGCAGGACTATGCGAGTGCACTCAGAATACATGCATGCTCTACTCTCTTGATAAAACACTTTACAGTGGACTTCTGCAGAACTCTATGAACAACCATCACCATCTCATTTATCAGAGTCCTAATGAATGTGCGCACAAACTGACGGCGATATCGTTGAAAAAGATCCTGATGGTATTGATCAAGTCAGATATGTCAGACGTCTGATAGTAAACGGAACAAAGTGACACCGAATAAGAGTTGTTTACAATAAATGGCACCTATCTGAACTTTTGCAAAATAGTCACCCTTAGCTTTCCTTTTAATTTAAAGTTTGCTCTTTTACGGAGCTTTAGTATTCATTTTTAAGTCCCCTTGAATTAAATTTCTGCTAAATAATGAAAAGTCTATTTGATGATATACAGAGCATGACTTCCTGTCTCTGTAGTGACACTTGTGCACGCGTGTTTTACCTTCTCCTGCTGCTGGAGCTTTTTGAGCTCCTGGAGCACAAAGTCCACTTGCTTGGCGGTGGTCAGCGAGGCGATGTTCCCGTTGAGGTTCTTGCAGTAGTGCTGGGCGTTATCGTAGGTCTCGCTGCTGGAGTTGATCCTCAGACAGGCATCCCCCACCCGGCTCCAGCCCTCACTGCACTGCTGGGCTGGAGGAGAGAACCAGCAGCAACCGATCATAAGGTACCGCTGCAGAAGAACCCGCTGTGACAAATTTCACTGCTGTAGAAAAGAAAATCTCTATTGTTCTACAGGATGATTCTGTTTTATGGGGAAAAGGGTAACAAGCCTGCACAATAAATCGGAAATGTATCGTTATTGCGATATTAAGCTGTGCGATATGCATATCGCAAAAGTCGACAAAAATTGCAATAAATGGTTACTTTAAATGTGCTAAAACAATCTTTTGGCAGCTTGAAGTACTCAACCCCCATGGGTTTGACCAATCAGGTGGAGCTCTTATGTTAGATGTTCGCCTCCTATGTAGACGAGGGTCATTTAGAGCAGTGTTTTTCAACCAGTGTGCCGCGGCACACTAGTGTGCCGTGGGAGATGGTCAAGTGTGCCGTGGGAAATTGCCCTCATTAACTGATTTAACAACATTAACCATCTCCAGGATTTCAGCTCTCTGTTCATCCAAACAGGCCCTGATAAAACACTGAGGAGTAAGGAATATAAAAGATCGTAAAATATTTTTTCTTTGCGTGTATTTTATTTTATTAAAGACATTTTGATAAGAATGACGTTACCACGATTCAGCTGAAGCTTCGGCTGTATTTTGGAAAAGTCCCGTCGCTTTAACTGTCTCCACCAATCATTCTTGGGGAGCTTAATCACATGTCATCAGTCTGACCAATCAGAAGTGGTTAAAGTATTCACTTCCTTGTCCCGATTTAGCTCGTAAAGTCGCTCAGTTCCAACAAAAATACCAGCTAAAGCTCGTCTTTAGCGGTGTAGCTTTCCACAGAATCCGGTATCAGACCGTGGAACAAGGGAACAAAACAATGAAGCTCCGAAAAGCGATCTCCGCCGGCCGTTTTATGCACTACATCTCCCATGATGCTTTGGGTTGTGAGAGTGACAGCGCACAAGGAGATCTGTTGTTAAACGTCTTGAAACCAACGAACACACTTCAAACTGTTTTTAAATCTTCTAACTTAACTTTTATTGCATCTTTTAGAAAAAACCAGCTGCAGTTTCCAGCTTTTTCTGCAACAATTATTAAAAAAATGCATGTGAGACTGTGGAGGGAGGGGCTGTAGATCAATACAGACTGAGTTTCTCCTTTTTTTTTAATTTTTGGATGCTGGTGTGCCGCGGGATTTTTTTTAAGGTTAAAGTGTGCCGTGGCTCAGAAAAGGTTGAAAAACACTGATTTAGAGGATCGTTTAAGACTCTTATTTAAACTGTTACAGTGAAATGGAATTGATGTTTTTTGGTTGGTTTGCCATTTGTTCATGTATCACAAGTTCTATAGTCATCGCAATATTGATCACTAATATCGCACGTCGCATGTTTTCCCCGTATTGTGCAGCCCTAAAGGGCACAAAAGACAAAACCAACCGAAAAAAAACACACACGGACCTCAAATTTCAAACATGTATGTGACTGATTTCATATGAATAGAATTAGCTGCTGTTTAGCTGCAGATGTGTGCTTTTCTGGGAGTATGATCAGCAGCCTTTTAGGCATCCAGAACCACTACTGGCAGCAGCTCCTGCTGCACCCCCCTGCAGCGACAAGGCTGCATGAGCTCATGGAAGTATGGATCAAGTGACAGCACCATTTCTTTACATTCAGCTATTATCAACAGCAAGCTGGGTGGGAGGTAGCTGCAGAGAAGTAAACCAAGCGCGCTGGCAGACCTGATAAAGGACATCAAGATGACAACTTTAGAACGTTTTTTTTTTCTGTGAATGCGGAACAGATCCTGACAAGTTCTCATGGGAAAACTTTTAGAATATCTAAGTAATCCATTCAGTCAGTAAGTCAAGTATTTACTTAATAAAATGATCACGTCTGCATCAAATATTTAGTTCTCTACACACAAAGTCCCATTCCGTTCATTTCTTGATCTATTGTAAAAGCCAGTGGTCTTTTAATTATGATTATTCTGTCTTTAGGCCAAATCAAAAACCTTTGTCTGTGTTTATAAGACATAGTTTAGAATAAGTTAAAACCCCCAAAAAAGCAGTTTTCATTGGAGTGGACCTTGAATTTTGCAGAGGAACTGACGGTGCATTTGATCTCCTCCTGCAAGGCTGCATCTTACCAGGCATGGATTGACACTTTGACAGACTCTGCTCCCAGTGACAGTTAAGATTTAGCAAGCAGAGATTGCAGTTGGCAAACTTGCTGCACGTCTGCTCGTTCCTCACTGGACATGCGGTGAAGTTGGTCACGCCCTGTGGGAGCAACAAGACCAAAGGAAAAACTTTAAGCCTTTAAAATTATTATTAACAAACTTTGAGAAAGGAGATATAACTAAGTCACTGTTTGTTCTGAAAACATTTGTGAGAGTTTTTAGGAGATGAGTATAAGAGCAAAGGTGTTTTGCTGCCCCCTGCTGGTACACTCACAGAGGTACAGTTGCTTCCAGCAGAGATGCACTTTTTATCATCGCACCACTGGCAGCCGACGGTGTTCTCCGTGCAGCTGCTGCAGTCTGAGAACCTGAAGCACCACTCATCCACTGAGGCTGAGAGGCACAGAGAATGCATGAATACCTACAATGATCAAAAACATATGAAGCAGGTTATGGATGATGGTTTTACCGGGTTTAGGAGGGCAAAAAGGCAATGGCTCAAGGCTGCTGGGTTCCCAGGGGACACAGTGGCCCCTGCTCCAGACGCAGCTGACCCCCGGTCCAGCCTTCAGGCACCCCTCCTCTGCGGAGAAGGCCTGGCAGCTGAGAGGCCGATAAACAAGCACATCGTTCAGCAGCACGCCTGAGAAACCCCCAAACACGTACATGGACCTAACAAAAAAAAAAGAAAAGTTTAGTAAACACCACCAGAACAAAGAAGTGTACCCACATTTAACAGTTTCACGATTATGCTGGATTATCTGTGCAGTTTGAGCAGAGGAAGGAGCTGAAAATCGCACCCATTGCTGACCACAGCCGAATGACCGAAGCGGTTGACATCTCTGTGCAGGTCTGGCTTTGGAAGGACCTCCCACTCATCACAAGCTGCAAGCAAAAGGGAAATGCAATCATCACTGCTTTTAGGTAAGATAAAGCCGGAACACAAAAACAAATATAAAAAAAAAGAGAAATGTAGCGCTGTCACAATATTTATTTCCATTCATAACCGATCACTTTTTGAATTTATGCAGACACAGTAAGTTCACGTCCGCATAAAACCTTCATAAGCTTTGGTTAAGTTAAGGTCTGGATTGTACTATAGTTCCGTTGGCAAACTTTAGGTTCTCAAATAAATCAAAATAATATTTTTGATAGGGATGCAACACATTAATTTCCCCAAGATTTGGTCACGGTTTTGATTTCAGATCGATATGAAAAACTTAAAAATTCAGAAAAACCTTTCCGTTGGTTTATACTTAGCCTGGTGTAACGTAATAAATTACCGTAAATTCCGGACTACAAAGCGCACCCAATTACAAGCCGCACCCACCCATTTTCACGTGTAAAATTAGTTTTATAAATACACAAGCCGCGGCAGAGTACAAGCCGCGCATGTGTTAGGCGATATTGTCGTCCTGACAGATCACGGCCAGAATCCCAGAGTAAGTGCAATTCATTAGCACATTGTGGGTGGTTCCAGCTTTGCCTCTGGCTCATGTATTTGAGTGTATCGACATCTGTCAAACAGCATGGACCTCTATTCTGTTCACAAGTTCCTCAGTTATGGTGTTTTTATTTCATTTTTTTTTTACTTATTGACAATCTAGGTATCATATATAAAATTACAAACAGTAACCATATAATCAACATTACATCCCTCAGTTATGATGAGGAAATTTACATCCGCGATTCCACATTTCCCATGAGTCTTAGGGGCTAAAGGCGGGGCCAATGCCCGGCTCGCCATACTGTTGTACGTGTTTAAGAATGAGTATCAGCAGTGCATGGAGGGGTGAACGGGTAAAGCTCTCCTTCCGCTTGTGTCGCGGCAGCCTTATGGGAGTAACAGGGCTGGTTAAAAAATACACCAGTAAAATAAAGCAGCGGCGACTGAAAAGCGCGCGCCTCAGCGTGATACGCGCGCCTCAGTGCGGCGCGTGCGTCAGAATTCAGAAGCCTCTGCGCTCCGCTCCCGCCCCGCGCGCTCCTTGTCTCCCCTTCCTATCTACTCCGACACCTCTGGCCAGGGCGGCTTTAAGGAGGAGCACTTCGTCCCCGTTGCGCCGGTGGACGGAGCAAATCGTTTCTGTGCAAAGCAATCGCACTTAATACTGTACGTTTTGTGTATGAGGGGCGGATGCGTTGTTACGTGTGGGAGCCTTCAGACTGCCATCGGCCCCGCAGCTCAATCAGCAGGAGAAGATGTCTCCAGCTCACACGGAGGCTGTGAGTTTTTCAAAGCAAAATTCCGCTTTTACGGTTTCCTTAGAAACCATAAATGGAGTGTAAATTCACTCCATGCGCTGTTCTCTCCGTCACGCAGCAAACCGGCTTTTCCAAACCCGTTGGTGACGGTGGACTTTTTTACGCTGCTTTTAACGATTGCTTTTAACTTGAAAGCTTCATCATATTGTAGCGGCGATCACGTGCACGTTGGGTCTCATGGCCCCAAAGGATTCTGGGATGCGGCCGGGCATGCGTGTTTCATTTTGTTGAACCATGACTGAAGTGTCTAAGACCTGAAGTCAACTCCATGCTGTTTGGCTGCTTAGAGGTGTGTTGAATATAAATGTCTTGTGCTTGGTGTTAGATAAAGAATACAAACTATTCACTGAGTTCGAAAGTACGTACATGGCGGCCGCTAATTAAATCCATAAATTAGCCGCGTCACTGAATAAGCCGCAGGGCTGTAAGCGCAGGAAAAAAGTAGCGGCTTGTAGTCCGGAAATTACGGTAATCTTTAAATTTACCATCACCTGAACATAAAAGGGATGCAGCGATTCACTTAACATCCTTAACCGTAACTTATTTTGATAGTAAAACTACAGTCTAAGAGACACAATATGAAGACGTCAAACGTGGATTGATAAAAGTACAAGAGAACAGCACCCATAGGACACCTACCAATGTCATAAGCAAGGAAGTCGGCGGAGAAACACCTGGCCCCGTTGCTTAGTGACGTGTCGTTGTGCGTGTTGCCACCGAAAACCAGCAGGGTTCCACTGAGGAGCACAGCTGAGTGCAGGTAGCGTGGAAAGCCGCTCTCCTTCAAAATGAACCTGGAAGGTTAAAGCACGAAAGGTGAGTGAAAGCGGTCGCTGTAAACGGCGGAGCGCCACACCAACCCTGGGATCGCGGCGATTTACCATGTCCGCGTGTTCACGTCGTATCTGTACAGGTCATCGACGAGGCCATACTTGCTGTTCGGCAGAGCTTTGTAGCCGCCGTGGACGTAGACGCTGCTGCCGTGATGTGTGCTGCTGTGGCCGTAACTTCCCAGAGGAACAGCGCCTTTAGTCTCAGGCACTGACCATGTGTTGGTCCCTAAAAAAAATAAAAAACGTTAAAGCTTTTTCATTTTCTTGATACAACGAAGGCCCGTGTGCTCGTTCAGAGGTAATAAACAACAGTGAATGTTAGCTGGAGCAGTAGAATAGAATAAAGGAAAGGCTTGTTTGGTCGTATGGAGGAAAAGGAACTTCAAATGTAAAGTTTTGAATGTTTTTCAGTTCAGTGAACATTAGCCACGTTAGCTGTGTGCTATCAGGAAATGCTGGCTTAACAACAAACTTTTTAATGAGATGTAAACACCAACAAAAACTATAGGTCAACCAGTGTGGTGCTGCTTTAAAGAAGCTGTTAAATGAAGGCCCACTCCAGTGAAAATGGTGTTGGGTTTGACATTTTCATGGGGCATTTTTCTCCTCAGACGAAAAAAGGCTGTTTGAAAAAGATAATATTACGTAAAAAAAAAAAAAAAAAAAAAAAAAACAACGAAAAAGCTGGACGGGCCAAAGGCTCCCTGCTCCGCGCAAACAGAGAGCTCTCAGCAAGGCGAAGGGTAAGGAGGGGCTGGGTTGTTCCACACCCACAACTCAAAGGCAAATTTCAAAGAAACAACTGATCTGCAGAAACTATATTCTAGAAAATGACACGTTTTTTTTTAATTTATGCTAAAAACGTCATAATCGTAATTGGGAGACCCCTGGCCTTTAAAAGAGATATACATTTAAGGTGATCTTTGGGAAAAGAACAGATTTTCTCAAAATCCCCCATAATGCATGTCAGTTCAAGAGCTAGGAAAAAAAAAAAAACTATTTTTCCTTCATCATCTTGCTAAATTTACAAAAATCTTTGAACGGGATCATGATCAGATCTTTGGTTTTTATTTCATATAAAACTGGAATTCTCTTTCTACGAAGGTTTGAACTTTGAGTTTAAAGAATAAAAAAAAAAGAGTGAAAATATTTTTAAAAAGTGTAAAATAAAAGTGGGCGGTTGATCAAAAGAAAAAAGCTGAGTACTTTGCAGATTTCGCCTGTTGCTGGCGTTTTTATTACACAACAGATGAAGGACCACTGTGAACACAACTTTTTTGTACTGCCATAAATACATTTAGAATTTGGAAGAGAAGTGGGTCGACTCACTCAGGTTGTACTCCTGAACGTAGCTGATGTAGCTGTAGATGGGGGAGTGGCCAAAGATGACCAGCATGATTGTGTCGCCACTGTCCAGCGAGACACAGTGGGCCGTGTGTCCCTCCACGGCGTAGACCTGGACTTGTGCCAGCGAGCCGACAACGGGGTTCCTCCTCTGCCACGTACGGTTGGGTATGTTGAAGACCCACAGCTCATCGGTGACGTTGTTCAAGCCAGCCTCCAGTTTCCCCCCAAACATGTAGATGTCGTCCTGATCAGGAGAGGGTTTAGACAGAACGCAACGCTCACTCAGACAAACAGAAAGAAACTGACAATTACTTAGAAAAATAGTTACTTATCAGTACTTTTCAACAATGAGGCCAAAACAAACACATCAACTACAGAACGGCCGTTATTGTTATTCACCGCTGACATTTGCCTATACTGGAAATGAGCACTTTCCTCTAGATGGCAGGAGCTTCCTGTTTGGTGAGAAAACATTTTGAGAGCTTTTCCTTCCATTGATAAGCAGGCATGTGTGTGTGTACCTGATGTGCTGCAAGTGAGTGGCCGTATCTTGGCACAGGTCCACTCCCGATGGGAACTGTGGTCCAAACTCCACTCTCCAAGTTGTAGCTGCAGAGCGAAGCAGCAGGTCGTTACACATGAACTGAATCATCGGCTCACAGTGGGTTTGTGCCTTTATGATCAGCTGATCTCACCCAATAATTTACCCATCATGCCAAAAAAAAACAACAGGAAATCCTGGTAGATAGCTGTATCAGGCAGCTTCTGCAGAATGCTGAATGTAAAGTCATTTGCAATAAAAGCAAAGACCAGAACAAGACGACTTAAAAATTGGTATATTTAAAGGGAAAAAGAAGCTGCTCTATAACCAGAAAACTTACATTTTTGGTTCAAAATGGAATCAAAGGGGCTGAAAAAAATGAATAAACGGAGATCCTCCCTGTTTGAACGGTGGACTATAGCTGTACCTGTAAAATGACTCAGTGGACAGTTCCTGACATCTCCTCCATCTACGTGGGAGTTACTGTTGCCTGTTGTCTAGATTCTAAAAATGGTTCCTTATGGCAGATTTTCCATCTATTACTCCTCTAAGTTTTCTTTGGATTCATCTCAAGATCTTTTCTTTGGCCAGTTTAAAACAGTTCAGTCCCAGAAAATGTTGCATCAGTTTGTCTAGAGGACCAAACACACAAACCACTGTTTGTTACCACCATTTTTTCCCTGTTACTGTTTAGGGCTTCTTACAAGAGGCATAGTAATTCAGGACAGGAACCATCTGGACTTCCGCACACGGGACTTACTTGAGGATCATATGGAATGAGCTGTAGTTGAACGTGTAGCCGCCCACGACCCACATGACTTTGTCCTGCACCACGGCCTTATGGGAAGCTCGAGCGAACGAGGTGCCAAAAGGCTTGACGCTGGGAAGGACCCAATAGGACTCGGTGGAAGGTACCGTTAGTGAGCAATCTGGACCTGCAGGGACACACAGAACAGGAAGTGTAAACGATGAGTTTGGATCATTAATAAATACAATCTGAATTGGGGCTGATCACTAAACTCACTACATGTTTTTAAAGACATATTTTTTAATAATTATAATTTTATTATAGTAATCAACAGTGCCAGCACATCTGTCTCTCTAATAAAACATCTTATAAGACCTTTCACTTCATGTATAATACATTTTAGAGACCTTTTATGGAATTGTTGTAAATGTGTAAATCCTCAAATATCTTTTGTCCTAGAAGTACTTGTACTTTAAGTGTTTTGTTTTCTGTTTTTTTATCTATGCATTTCATCGATTCTGTAATATGTTTGACAAATCTGTGAATTCTTTATTGCTTTGACAACAATGCTTGAAATCAATCAATCAATCGTCATGCTACAACAACAATTTTGGAAGAGAGTCATGGTTTTTAATTTTTAGGAATTTTTAACAGCGATACGAATCACATATGATCAAAAATATAAAAGTTCTAAAGATGCTAAAATTACAGTCACCTAACTTTCTCACACAGCTAATTATCACCTATTTTAACTACTTTTTCTAATTGATCATGGCTCTACTGTTCAAGCTACTTCAGTGAAGAGCTCTGTCTAAGTATCAACTAATAAAATAAAGTAAATAATCTAAAAATAGGTGAAAGCCCATTTGTTGTTTATTTAAATGTGTTCATTTTTATGGGAGTCGGTCAGATACTCTAAATCAAATGACTCGGATTCTGATCAGGGCCCAAAAAAACAAAAATCTGATCCCTAAAGAAAGAAAGAAAAGGTCTACCTTGCCAGCTGTCGTTACAGACGCACAGCTTCTCCCCTGTAAGGTCACAGTAGCCGTGGTCGGGGCTTCCACAGTTGTTCCTGCAGTAGGGGATGTCACAGGCCTCGCCTTTCCAGTACTTGTCGCACTCGCAGTAGACTCTGCTGACGGCCGAGTTACCCGGCGTGCACTTGCCGTGTCCAGAGCAGTTATTTGGACAAGAATTCATGCTGGGAAGAAAAAAAAATGATGTAAAGACTAAAGTAAACAAACGAGAACAAATGAAAGACAACTAAACCAAGAATGACTTTGAAATTAATTTCAGGCTGTTGCAGAAATGAGTCGGCAAGATGACAACATTTAAACATGTCTTTGCTGCAAAAATGTGAAAACTTGGCGTAGCCTCGCGCTAAATCCATAAGACATCTTTGATTATGATGTTCAACCCAACTGTGAGGAACTGGCTACAACATTTCCTAATGTTTTAGCCGCGATACTCACGAGTAGTATATTTCAAATCCGGTTAGGTTGTAGGCAGCATCACTGAAAAAGTGCAGCAGCGCGTAGCCTGAGGTCGCCGCGACTTCAGGAACCGTCTCGTTCCCTCGTCTCTCTGGAACGATGAGGCCGCTGTGGAAATATTCAACCCCGTCACGGCTTCCACACTCACACGCAGACATAAGATACAATAACAACAGGCTGCAGAGACGCGTGCGAGAAACAATAAGCATTAAGCCGATGTTTTTACAACGCTACATGAGCTAATCCTGCCAGAAAAAAAACAACGTCTGCTTTGAAAGATGCATAAAAATTCTGCTTCCAGACATCAAAGCATGAACTTAAAATTTAGGATACACGTTCCTCTGGAAAGTACTAAAGTCCATGTTTTACTGTAGTTTTCTTACCTGAAAACAGCAACCAGAGGAGCATAAACGGAGTCTCCATCGTAGACGTACATGTGGTCCCAGCTGCACTCTGTAGCAAAGTGGTTGAAGCGTAACCGTAAAACTGCGTTGGGGCTGGAGGAGGGGGAGAAGAAAGGAATTTATATCCCAGATTGATTACAATCAATGAAACCAATAACTGCAAATTTCTTTTGAAACAAAACACTTTTTCTGCCTGTGGTCGGTTTTTACTTTTTCTCTCTCGTCTTTTTAAGTGGGAGAAATTGCACAAATGTTGGCTGACTAAATACTTTTTCCCCGCTGTATGTAGTGCACTATAAAGTAAGTACCGGTAGTTAGCTAAATATGAACTTCAAGGAAATTCTGCAACTTCATATTCTACTTCTTTAAGTACAACAATAAAAGGAAGTTACATAACAATTTTGACAAGAGATAACATTTGACCAAAAATAAGAAGTTCTGGTAATCTGTAATGGATTACAGTTTCAAAGTAACTATCACAAGACATGTCAGAAATAAAAAAAACATAACTAAAATGCCACTTATTTTATGCTGGAACTTTTTATTTTTTATGCTAAACTACCAGGAATAAATAGTATTTTTGAGTTAAAATTGTAAAATACCATAAAAAATGATTTGCTGTTAAACAGAACCATCCTTTACCGAGTACAATCCCCACAAAAATGGTAAAGTTAAAGTTGTTTAAACTCCAAAAGAAAAGAGATCTGCTTTAAAAAAAGAGAACTCCCAGCAGAACTGCATTAGTCCATTGGTGTCTCTATTAAACTGACTAAAGTGGAGGACCAGTGCCAAGAAGCCACAGGACATGAATGTGACTGAATGTTCTTTCCACAACAGCACCAGTCTGAGGATGCTGCAGTTGCCATGGCAATTAAAAGCAATCAAGCCGTGTAGAGACTCTTCCAGTTTCGGGTTAATGAGAATATTCCACTAAAAGTAGCAATAACACTGAAGTGTGCTGCTGAGCCTTTCACGATGACAACTGAAAGTGTGAAGGAAAACTACTTTAACCAAGTCACAAAACAGCTGGATGGAACTGCAGGAGTCTGTTTGCACTTCATCACCATGTTTGACTGCTGATGCTGAGGCTCAACCCAACAGAATTAAATCAAACTGTACTTACTAGCCTTCTATTAACCATGTGCACTTGGTTTTGTACTTGTAGTTGATGGGACCGTCTGTGAGGTATCCTGATGGTTCTGTCAGCCTGGAAAGCAAACAACAACAAAAAACCTTATAGACTCAAAACCTGACAGCTGATGCATAAAAGCTTGACAGAAAATGACAGCTACTGCCACGGTTAGAGTGACTTTGCCACAAGTGTCGCTGAAAGTTATATCCAGCAAACGATTGTTGAGTACTTCATGCAACTTTGCTTCCTTCAGTTACCACCAGTAGGTTTGGATAGCATGTACTTCCTGGTGTTTACTACATTTCTGTTTTATTCTACAAATGGCATCATTAACAGTATCGAACATTATTAAAGATCCACTCTTGTCATTTTGTAGCTTATTTTTAAAGCGGTCTGAGGAAAATCATGGTTTTAACAAGTTCTTGTATCTTTCCTCGTGATGGAGAACATATATTAAAAATATTAAGCCTAAAGGCCTGTTCACACCGGGACGAATTTCGCCGGCGATTTTCGCCGACGTTTAACGCCTCGTGACTAAACAAAGGGCACCAATGTGAGTGTGCACACCGACGCGAAAAAACGCCACGCGCCAAAGTGTCAAAAAAAAAAACACCTCGGGTTCGTTTTTTTTTTTCGACGCGTCGCGTCGAAATCTATTCGACCAATGAGAATGGCGCTTTTGCACACGTGTCTGGAGCTTCTGAAGTTACAGTAAAACACAACTTGGGGGCGCTCAAACACAAAACTGCCTTGCTGAGCACACATACCAGCGAAAAAGATAGACGCCAAGTAGCGTCTACACTGCCGCGAAGAAATAATGACGGACATTCTAAAATATCCCCAAACCAAGCACCAGTTGGAGCTACTGATGATTGAAATATTCATGTTTTCTTTGTATGATTCTGACAAGCGCGTAAATACTTGCTCTTTTCTTCTGAGTGAAAAGCGACTTTAAGAAGCGTAAAGTTGCGCAGCGCCACCTTGTGTACAGGAGCATTTCTGTTTACATTAAGCGCCATCTAATGTCAGGGAATGAAATTGCATGTTCGCTCGGCTCACCGTCAGCGAAAATCGCCTGGGTGTGAACACAAAAAACGTGACGAAAAACGCTGGCGAATAACGCCTGGCGAATATTCGTCCCGGTGTGTACGGGCCTTAAAAGTAAAACACAACTTGGGGGCGCTCGAACACAATACTGCCTTTCTGAGCACACATACCAGCGAAGAAGATAGACGCCAAGTAGCGTCTACACAGCCGCGAAGAAATAATGACGGACATTCTAAAATATCCCCTTACCAAGTACCAGTTGGAGCTACTGATGCTTGAAATATTCATGTTTTCTTTGTATGATTCTGACAAGCGCGTAAATACTTGCTCTTTTCTTCTGAGTGAAAAGCGACTTTAAGAAGCGTAAAGTTGCGCAGCGCCACCTTGTGTACAGGAGTATTTCTGTTTACATTAAGCGCCATCTAATGTCAGGGAATGAAATTGCATGTTCGCTCGGCTCATCGTCAGGCAAAATCGACTGGGTGTGAACACAAAAAACGTGGCGAAAAACGCTGGCGAATAACGCCTGGCGAATATTCGTCCCGGTGTGTACGGGCCTTTAGAATGCGTTTCTGAGTACCGGTGTTTCAAATCATTGTGAATCAGGAGCAGACGAAAAAATACAGTTGAAAAAAGCTTGTAGGTGTGACGATGGACCTACAACAGCAGAACATAAACTCCCTGCTCTGCCCCATGTAAATGAAGGGATGATGGGAAATGGGGTCAGGCTTAAGGCCCGTACACACCGGGACGAATATTCGCCAGGCGTTATTCGCCAGCGTTTTTCGCCACGTTTTTTGTGTTCACACCCAGGCGATTTTCGCTGACGGTGAGCCGAGCTAACATGCAATGTCATTCCCTGACATTAGATGGCGCTTAATGTAAACAGAAATACTCCTGTACACAAGGTGGCGCTGCGCAACTTTACGATTCTTAAAGTCGCTTTTCACTCAGAAGAAGAGAGCAAGTATTTACGCGCTTGTCAGAATAATACAAAGAAAACATGAATATTTCAAGCATCAGTAGCTCCAACTGGTACTTGGTAAGGGGATATTTTAGAATGTCCGTCATTATTTCTTTGCGGCAGTGTAGACGCTACTTGGCGTCTATCTTCTTCGCTGGTATGTGTGCTCAGCAAGGCAGTTTTGTGTTTGAGCGCCCCCAAGTTGTGTTTTACTGTAACTTCAGAAGCTCCAGACACGTGTGCAAAAGCGCCATTCTCATTGGTCGAATAGATTTCGACGCATCGAAAAAAAAAAACGAACCCGAGGCTTTTTTTTTTTTTTTGACGTTTTGTCGCGTGGCGTTTTTTCGCGTCGGTGTGCACACTCTCATTGGTGCCCTTTGTTTAGTCACGAGGCGTTAAACGTCGGCGAAAATCGCCGGCGAAATTCGTCCCGGTGTGAACAGGCCTTTACTCTGTGCTACAACACAGAGGCAAACTTCAAATGAACTACTGCTGCTCTGCAGAAACGATGTCCTAGAAATGGACCGCCAGGTATCAGTTGAGTTTGGGTAGGAACATGAAAATTGTAGTCTTATATTTGTCCTTGCAGGTTTCTGACTAAAAACGACATAATCATAATTAAAAGATTACGGGAACTTTTTGAATTTGGATTTTAAAAAAAGATGATCAAAGTGGGACTTCAAGAGTCTTCAACAAAAGGTGAGTAATGGAATCGTACAAATTTTCTGATTTATTTACAAATTGGCTAACATCAGTACAGATCCATACAGTTATATAGATTCCAACTGTTTCTCTAAGTACAAATCCTACTATGAGAGTAAATTCAAGTGTCTTGGATGTGAGCATTTAACTTCAAAGACTTTATTCTATTTTTTTTTAACTTATTAAATCCACACATAACAGATTGATAAACAGGTTTGTTTTCTTAGAAAATTGGCCTGCTCCGTTAAAATATATGTGTCATTACTGCAGGAGGTTTTAGCTAAAGGTTCCCACCAGGAAAGTAAAAAGGAAAAATGTAGGCCAGATACTGTTTGCTTCAGATGTGTCTCATAAAACAAATGTACGCTGATATCATAGTACATGTTGCATTGATCGAATCTAGATGATTGGTACATATAAAGCATCTCAGAGACTTAACAGATGCATGGCAGGCTCTCTGGAGTGTGATGAGAAACAGAGGAAGTGGGTTTGTTATAAATATGTTAACACTTACGAACACATAAGGGGCCGCGCTTGGGCGTCTCTGCACCACAGTGCTACCAAAAGACCATTACAAACTCCAATCACCCTGAAAATATTATCTGTTTAACTTGAAAATCTATTTATTTTGCCAAATTGACCTGCCTTTCCTATTAATGCTTTGCACACAAGCCCTAACTCATCTATTTTTATGTCCAAATATCCAAGTCAATTACAACATATTGTATCTGTTTCGAGGGGTAAGCGTTTTTGAGGGCAGACTCTTGAGATGCAACATTTTTCTTCAAATGGGGGGCTTAAAATATTGAATTACCATGTGGGCAGAGAAGAAAACTTATACAAAACATTGTGTTTGTGGATTTTATCCGCAGTCCTCGCAAATACCAGAAACTCCCTGTCAACATGGCAGTACGGATTCCTATTTATCTGCAGGCTGAACTTGTGTGCAGACACAAAGAGCCAACATTTGTGTGTTGATCTGTATTGATTGTAGTCACCTGTGAGACGAATAAGTGCAAAACCAAAAGAATAAAATATGACACAGTACAAGCAAAAAATCTAAAAGATAAAGAATGTTGCAGAGCATTCCAACTCTGCAATGAGATGTTAATATGTGACCCATTATGAGGAAAATTGTGTTTTAACATGTTCTTGTGGCATTTTTCTGATGATGGATGACATATATTAAGAAAATTAAGTTTAAAATAGCAATTCTGAGAGTTTCTTTATTCAAATTATTGTGAATCGGCATAATCACAATTTAAAGAACACTGGGAACACTTTTAATATAGATCACAAAATGATCGGAGTGGGACTTTATCGTCTTTTGATGAGCGGCAGACAGTAGATCGTTAGTAATCCGCCTCCACGTTATGGACGGGACTGTTGGCTCGGAGCAAGCCCGCCACCACTTCCCATCACCCACACATGAGCTCTCTGTTAAACTCGCTAGCTTATTACACCCACACCCTAAGATTATCGGTGCAACAAAAATGGTAAAAATGTTGTAGCTATCCAGTTTGGAGCCAGATGCAGACTCAGACAAAGAAAAAACAAAAGCTGTACAGAGATCTATTCGTCTGCAAGTGGATTCATTAGAATGGAGCGGAGCAGGGAGCTTGTGGCCTACCTGGTGTATTTTCTATATAACAAGCTCTTTTTTAAACAGTAGGGTTTTTTGTCTGCTCTTGATTCACAACAATTTAAATAAAGAAATGAAAGTGACTGTTGTTCACACGTAACTTTCTAAATATGTGCGGCCAGTTCTGAACTCTGGCTACACGGTCGCGGAGGAAGTGTTAGGGTTAGGTTAGTACGTGCGACCAACAGCAGCATTTAACTTAACACATCTGTGCGGGCAATGTGCTTCCTGGCCGCACGTCTTACACGTGGCCAAGATGAATTTCCAACAGTTTTTGTTCTTGGTCGCACATAAATACGTCCAAATGACAACGGCTCTCTGGGTTGTTGTTTCAAAGATCACTTTTGTATTTACAGTTGTGAATTGGTGAAAGACCTTCTCCGATCTAAGATGTGTTTTGGGTGTTTTTAACATGTTTCTTTGGTATTTTTCTGATGATGAAGAGCATGCGTAAAATAAATAAGGCATAAAATGACATTTCCAATTCACAACCGCAAATACATAAGTGACCTTAGAAATGACAACCTGAAGACTAAATGTTGGAGTTGGTTTGATGTCTTTGGGTTTTTTTTTTCAAATTGCACTTTCAACTTTGGGAAAATTCATGATATCGTTCATGTGTGAAATAAAGTGACTAAACTTGTGCTTTTTTGTTGTTTGCAACGGGAACTGTCAATCCAAATTCCTACACATAGTAGGCAAATTCAATACACAGTGGAATAAAAACAGTCTTAGTCTCATTAGAAAATTCAGATTATTTTCAACCATTTTTGGAGCCTTTTTAAAGACCCACTCCGATCATCTTTTGACCCAATTTAAAAGCCTTCCCAGTGGTCTTTTAATTAGGATTATGACTTTTTTTTGGCCAAAATCGTAAAAACCTGTGTTGTTTTCTGGCCTTTTTGCAGAGCAGCAGTAGTTTCTTAGAAATGTTCTGTCCAGACTACTGCACAAATGATGGGCAAAAGCAATAAACAGTTCATTTTTCAAATACCACATTTTAAAACTGAATATTTTTTGTACCATATTGGAGCTTGTTCATTTCTTGGTAAACACCCCCTCAAAAAAAACAGAAGTTGAATTCACACGGGTCATTCTCTGAATTCGATGCACATTGGGTCCTCTGGTGATTGAAAATTTTACCCCCAAAAAAAAACTGTTTCTTAACATTGCAGCAGTTTAAGGACTTTTTAAACGTCGGAGAAAATACTTTTTCCCAACTTAGACATGAAACTCCAAAAATGATCAGAAAAATGTGTCACCATAACAGTGTGTTCTGTTATGGGGTTGAATATTTTAGCTAAAAGTTGTCACATGTCTACATTAGCTAGGATATGGAGCTACCTATGGCATGAGGAAAATAAGAAATTAATATATTTTTCAAAACAATTGTTTGCTTTTTCCCGAACAATAGCAAATACCATTTATGAATGTAACAGAATTGAAAGGTAGAGCTTGACAATGTCAATCTGACAATAGAAATTATGAAATTTGGGTTAGCGGGAAAATATTCAGTGATGTCACTTCCTGGTTGCTGAAAAAAATTGGACTGAACTTTTTTTTTTTTTTTTAAAGGGGGGATTGATAGGCTTTTATGGGGTTGAACAAAACTGAGGGACATGATGAAATTGTGAAATTTATAAAGATTCATTTAATTTTCTCATATTTCTTTTATTTAGGTGAAACTAAATAGGCAAATGGTCATGTTAGCAGAAAAAAGATGTGGTCATTGGCGATTTTTTTAATCAGTTTTGCATTCAGTGAAAAAATAACTTTGGTTGGCGGGGACATCATCATTCGGTTGACCTATACACCTCAACAACCCCTGAAAATTTTCAGAACATAATGTTCAAACTCTTTCTGTGCGTTAGACACGCGGATCTTTCCATTTCTTGTTTGAAAATGCATTGTATGGCTTCGTTTATACGAAAATCTTTGAGGTGGGACACAAAGTGCACTGATTTTCAGAGAATCACCCACATATGTCAGTGTAGAAAGCCGTGTCTCTACCACCTCTGATGTAAAGGATTTGGGTCACCTACTTGAACCTGCCCTGGCAGTGCTGGCACAGCTCTCCCACCCATCCTCGCTCGCAGACGCAGGAGCCGTTCAGACATTTCCCCGAGAAGCAGCTCTTGTCGCACGGCTTGGCCGGGGAGGCGTGAGTGAGCAGGACGAAGCAAAACAAAACATAGACCGCCAGGTATCGGCTGAGTCCCCGTGGTTTGGGTCCAAACATGAAAAATGGAGCCTTATATTTCCCTCCAGGATGATCCATTGTCCTTATTTTTTCTCTCTCTTCTTCTTCTTCTGGCTGTTCCTTCAACTCCAGCTCGAACTAACCGAGAAGCAGACCGGGGCCTTGGGGTTTAACTCCAAACACTAACAGAGCGTCCGCTACTACTCTAGGGATGCTTTCGCCACAACAAACAAGTTGCATTTTCTTCAAGTTTGAAGCCTTGCCTCGCGACCAAAACGGCTAAAAATGATAAAGCTTCTCGACTAGCATGCATAGAACGTCTTGAGTGGGAAGGATTTTTACCTCAGTCCCTCTTTTTGGGGGGAACGTTTAGCATCACTGAAAAACCCTTAATGCTACAAACTAGCTAAATACCGACACAAGTGGGTGCCTAAAAATGTGTAGCCATCCTAGCCCTTGTACAGTTTAGCGTTTAAAAGTAACATCACTGCACGGATTCGTGGACAAATAGGGATTCAGCAGCCATCTTATCCGTTAACTGCCCTTCATACTGACGCTAGGGATGAAAACTGGGAAAACGCTGGTCCTCCTACATGCCACCGTCAGTTAACCGAGTCTCGTCCGCACACGAACGGAGAGTTGGCGGCATTTGGAGCCCCGGACTCGAACGGCAAAGTGCAGCAGCTAACATGGATGTGGTGGGATCTGGTGGGACGTGGGAACCGAAAGGACTCTTCTTGCCGACTCTCCGGAGCAGAATAGCAAAACACTTTAACAGTTGTTGGTCCAACTAAATTGTCTCTTCAGTTATTTAAACATCCTCAAACGTAGCGTTCTTTCATATCTACCTCATATGATGTCTTGTTTTTACTTGAGTATACGAAAAAAAAAGCAAATTTTCTCAGTAAACACGGCAGTTGGAGGCTGAGAATAACATGCTAGCGGAGCGAAGATCTGTGGGGTTGGGGAAAACTAAACACAGCCTGCGCATGCGTGCTAGCAACTTGTTTCTCTTAAAGGGACAGTGTCCGAATTTTGTGTTAACCTGATGCTGCTGGACAATCGGCCTGTGTCCAAATTCCCACCCTATCCCCAACTACTAAAAAACTATATAGTGCGGGACTATCTAGTGCCCTGCATTTTAAAACCAATTTGGGCACCATGCCCACCATTTTATTTATTTCTTTTTTAACAGCGAATGTGACGTCATCATTGCGCAAGTCTCCTTGCACAATTAAACTCAGCTGTATTTGCACATCTGTTTTGTACATTGGTTTAACCATTTACTGATGCATGGTTATATTTTATCTATGTTATATGTGAATTTCAGTTAACCTGATACTACTCCTATCTTTATTTTATTTAATCTTGGCATTCGGAGCAGATAGCAATGTAAGAATTTTATTGTACAGGGAAGCCCGTTTCTTTACTGTGCATTTGATAATAAACCCTTTGAATCTTGAATCAATTTCACAAAGTAAAAATCTAATGTATTGATCTTTTGCAATGACTATTTATAAATCTACTGTGTTCTGAAGAGGAAAATATTAAAGGTTTATTAAAAAAAACATTAAAATACTATTTGTTTTGCAAAATTGTTCAAAAGGAATGCATTGTGGTCTATATTCGCCAATCTAGTGAGCATCGATGCGCACTGGTTTTTTGCAAAGACTTCTGGGAAATTTCTAGGGCACTTGATTTTGGAATTGTAGATTCAAACACCACTACAAAATGGCAAACGCACTATATAGTGCACTATCTAGTAAGTAGTGAAGGAATTCGGACACAACCTTGGTCTAGGTCAGGGGTCACCAACGCAGTGTCCACAGGCGACCACGCACCTGCGAGGACCACTTAAAGCGCTGCAAAGCATGCTCTAAAAATGTCACAGATATTGGGCTTCAAAATATCACAGATGGAATGATAGCAGTTGGGAACACTGTTGTAAATTCTAAGGTCCCGTGATTTTCTTATTTTGTAAAAACTTTTTTTTTTCCTAAATGCAATGTTTCGTTGCATTGCAGACTTTTTTCACGAGGCCTGTGAAAAAATCCCAGAAAGCAACTGAAGCTTCATTTAGAGCTACACATTTTTGATAAAGAACAATAAAGGCCTCTATGTAGGCCTCCCACCCACATAGTAAATGATCAGACAAATCTCAGAGAATACTGATAAAACAAAAAGTATTAAATTGAAAATGTAGAGCAAAATGTTACAGTTTCGTGCATTAAATGTTAAACAAAACTCAAAAACTTGTTCTGACAAGAAGATTTTTGATTTCTTTGGCTTAAAACATGTGAGAAGTGATCTTTTGTACCACCAATACCGCTGTGTCCCTCCTGACTTTTAAATGTTTGAGCAGACAAACAGAAATAAATCAATGGCTCATGTTTACACATGTTTTTTCTTGTTATAGTTGTATCAATCATTGATTAGATTGTGGAAAATAATTTGTATTGATATGCGAGCAATCAATTCATAGTGTTAAAATAACTACTGCTAATTATTATTATCATTACTATTACTATAATAGTCTGTGTCTTTGTTTTTTTGGGGGAAATGTGAAGTAAACAGGTCCTGTGGAGCCCTTCGTACTAGTCAGACCACATAAAATAGCCCTTATCCTCGAGAAGGTTGGTGATCCCTGGTCTAGGTCTTCAAATTGGCTAAAAACATTCACAATTAGAGGGGTTACTGTCTGAAGAGGATCTGACTCTTTTAATCTGCATCTTTAAGACATAAAAAGACATAGTTGCTGCAAGCATTTGACTACTGTCCATGTTTCACATCTTTCCCCCACAAACATGCTTTAGCTCAAGAATGACATTTGTTTTATTGAAACTGGACAACACGGATCCATTTAATGTACATACACTACATGTTACCCCAATAATTCCTACTTGTTCTAAATAAATTGTAGTATATTCATGCACCATGATAAGAAAGTTTCTTATCTTTGTGTTTTACCCCCAAAAATGTGTTTTATTGTCATATATATTCAAGCATTTCTGATTTGCAAGTATTTTTAAGGTGAAAAAAAATCTAATTGTGAGAAAATGCGCAAAAATATTGGACAGGAGTGTTGTAAAGACCATGACCCACAGAAGCCTATATACCTGCGCGGATGAATGCACTCCCTGCCCTCATCTGAATGCACGTGAAGTGCAAATAAATCTGCACTCAACTGTGGGAAACTGCATTCAGGCTTTAGTGTGTTCTTTCCAACACCTCAAAGAGACACCAACTTATCTGAACTAGTCCTCTACCTTGGATTTCCTCTTTTTTTAATGAGATTTTGATAAAGCAATAAAACCAACCTGCTTCACTTTGTGTCTTCCTGTAGCATGAAGTACAAATGTCGATTAAAAAAAATGACATAATGGATAAGAAGAACTTGAAAGGCAGAACATTTCATAGCTTTAACAATTACACTAAGGGAAAACATACTGATTTTTGCAGGAGTAGCATTAGTTGTAGTCCATTATTTGTTTTAAGAAGACCTTCATCAGTAAATTAGATTTTTATGAATTTAGCATTTCCTAGATCAGGAAGCAACTTTTAACAGTAGAAAAGCCATTTGCTCCAGTTTCTTACTGCACCAAAACAAAACACCCGCAAAGTCCTATTTTACCGTTTAGAAAAATACACTGTATTTATGTTTTCATGTATTTATGTTATATTTAATTAACCTAAACTAAAGGGGCAGGAAAATATGTTTGTCTTCACTCTGCTCCCTTTTATTTCCCCTGCATAAGTTTGTGTTGTTTCAATGTACTGTATATGTTTATTTGTGAATCGAATTGAAATAAATAAATCAAACCAAAAAGTACTTAAATAAATAAATAAAATAATAACTTTAAACTTGCATTTGTCAAAAATGGTCAGAAAATATTCGGCCTTATAGCTGGTCCTCATACACACCTCAACTTCACCAAGATATAGTGTAGGTAAAAAGTTAAAAGAATAAAATGCTGCCACTGAATTAGCAAATAAGCTAATATAAGCTATATAAGTATACGCCATTATAACTTGTCAGAGTGAAAAGAGGAGATGTAGAAATTTTAGCTTTGGATTCACATGCAAGCTGGAATGTGGCATAAATTGGTTAAGGGTTGTTTTCTGATTATGCAAAATAATTTATTTTATGATAATGATCCAAAACTACGTTACAACACAGGCACTTTGTAAAAAGAAAATGCACATTTTAACACCTAGCAGGATTAAGTCATTGAAATAATTAATTCATAAAAGCAGCCAGATCTTTAATTTTCATTCATCTGCTTGCACTACTAAAGTACTACCTATAGGTGGCAGTGCTGCGCAGTGGCAAACCCTTCTCCTTTGGATGGAAAAGAAAAAACTAAACATTATCTGTTTTCATGAAGTTTTTTTTATACAATATTCATTTAAAATCAATGATAGAGGATAACTGAATACAATATAACCCATTTTTATTTGAAAATGAACCAAATTGGTATAAATTCGCTTTTTTTTAGCTGCAGGTCCTGCTTTTCACTTCAAAGATCATGTACTCAAACATTTTTTCTTCATCTTATGAGCAATAGTCATGTAATTGTGTTTCTATTACCTCAGCATTTTGGTCTTTTCCCACACTCAACTTCAAAAATCCAAAAACTAAATGTTTATTTTTTAAAAATGGATCCCTGTTAACTAAAAACAGTATCGTTGCACGATGACTCAATGCAGTTAAGCAGCTGGAGAGCCTTCTGGCGTTTAGTCAGGTGCGCACATCTGAGCGGTGGAAGCAGAGAGACACCATCTTCACAAGGTGTAGAGTATCCAAATCCGGTGCCCTCTGCATTCCTGCAATGTTGTTAGAAAAATAGGGCGGCGGTGCTCTGTTAGCAGGCTCAGCTTTCTCTGGAAATTCCCAGACGTAACAATGTGAGACGGCAAAGCGTTCACACTAGATTAAATACAAATACCAACATAGATGGGAGGTCTCCTTTCAAGGGATTGAGAAGGGGAACTGTGTGAGTCTACATTTGTGTGCAAACATGGAAAAGTGACTGAATCAAAGGGGGGTTTGATGTTAATTAGAAGTTGAGCCGGTTACCTTTGACCTCTGTCTCACAGATGAGGAATGCTATTCGCAAGTTACTCAGCACAGTCCGAAACCCTTCAGATGTCCACACTGACATGTCAGCAGCTCAGAAACTCCTAAATAATGTGACAAAATGATCTAAAGTTGAGGGTTTTGAACCTTTCTTAAGCCAGAGGTCTCTAAATATCCACTGGGTTCATCAGCTGTGGAAAACTCAGGGGAGATGTGAGACCAGACCACCGTTTTTTCAGTTCATGCAGAGTCATCATGTCTGACTCACATTCACACTTCTTTCTGTGCAAAAAAACCCTGGATAATTCAAATTTTTATTATTTACACTCAAGTTTAACCTGTTTAGCCTTTCCAGGACTTACATTGTCAAATGGGAAGTAAAAACATAAGACATGTTCAATGAGATTCATTTAGTTTCTTGGTGTTTTCTCTCCAGATGTTGGGACATTTTTTCCTAAAAGCAAACCCATGCCTTTTAGCAAGAGAGCGACATGAAATATTACGGCTAAATGAAAGGATTCAAGCATGATGGTGCACTTTCTTATGTACCGTCCATTTCCTTTACTCGCTGTATCTGTTTTGGGGTCACAGGGGTTTCTGGAGCCTGTCCCGTCTACAGTTGGGCGAAGGCGGAGTTCACCTTGGACAGGTCGCCAGTCTGTCGCAAAGCACACAATCACACGTAGGGGCACTTTAGAATAACCAATTAACCAATGAAGCATGTCTTTGGAACACAGGACGAAGTGCCTGGAGAAAACCCACCCATGCACAGGGAGAACACGCAAACTCCTTACGGAAAGGCGTGAGGCGAGAGCGCCCAGTTATGTACCAGTTCTCTATTTCATTTTTGAATATTCTTGCACGCATGACTCAAAAACCCATGATTTTCTTTGACTTTAACACTTGTGTTTAACAGTAAATTACTGTCACAGGAACATTCTCCTGAATGCATCTGTTAAAGATCTCACAAGTGTTTTTTCAGATGAACAACTCTGACTTTAGCTACAGCTTTTTTTACAGTGCACAACTGAAATATGAGGGAGGGGTTAAAATCAGCAAGTAACACTTTGTCCTTGGTGCACATAAAGACCAGAGTCCTAATTATAGATATTACTTTTATAAGAACATGTCGCACTGTTTTGTGTGTGTGTGTGGGTGGGTGTTAGTGTGCAAAAAGGATAGAAGTGAGTTGAAATTGTTAGTTAACAAGGCATGAAAAAGTTCGAAAGGACAACAAAAGGAATTCCAAGACTATCAGCTTATCTGCTGTAAATTATAAGATAAAAATTACAATTTATACCCAGAATTAAATACGTTTAAATAAGCGCAATACCTAATAAGCAGATCAGCATGTAAATAATGAGGTTTAAACTAAAAAAAGGGAAAGAATATAGGAAAATAAGTAACTATTGAGATCTTTACCTGGAAATATCATTTCAATAATTGCCATTTTTGTTCCTATGATTCAAATGAAACTACATTTACTCCCCCTTGTCATCAATTTTCAACTTGATGCAACTTTTCAAGTCTTTCCTTTCAGTCTGAATGATTCTGTGCAGTTTCGATGATCCGTATGCTTGTTTACCGCCTTCCAGCGCCCATGTTTAGTCTTCAGCTGAAGTCCTGTTGCTTGAAAGTCGTCTTATCTCCGGCATATCAGGGTGAAGAAATAGTTTTACCTTGAGGTACACGGCTGACTTTGTGTCCCATCCACATTCGGGCGGAGGAAGAGTCGGACAGGACATCAGCTTCTCTTCTCACAACACTCATCGGCATTTAAGGAAGGCCTTCTTTAGTTTTCTAAAACACAACTGATTGGTTTGGTAGAAATGGAAAGAAATACATTAACTTGTCCTTGTTTTAAACTTATCACAAAAAGTACAGATTTGATTGAATTTAAGTGAATAAACTTGTTGAACAACCAAATATGTTTTCTTTCTTTGAGCATAAATCCTTTAATTTACCAAAAACGAACAAGAGGGAGAATAAATTGGGTATTTGCAAAGAAAATTTGGGCACATTTTTCATGAATCTGACCCTCATAGCTCTGCTGCTCATCTAACAAACACCTTTTTCCTCGTGCCACCTTTAAAAAAGGAGTATAACTACCGTAAGTTTGCAGATGGTTAAATCATTGTTTTTTAACCTGCTGTACACGAATCTGTATATAGTCTAGTGTTCCGAATTAAGGAAGTTATTCAATTTGAGCTAACTGGTCCAAAAAACATTTACCAATAATTTCAGCTCTGTGTTCATCCAAACAGACCCATGTTTCACACTGAGCAAAAATAAAGATCGTAAAAGACTTTTTCTGTCTATTTATTTGATTAATTCAATACACTTTGATAGGAATGACTGTATTTTTTATAGTTTGTTTTTTTGTTGTTACTTTTATGCATTTTTTTGAACGAAAAAGTGTGCATTTCTTCAAAAAAAGGTTGAAAAACAGTTAAATGGATGAATTTGACCTCTACAGTCATTTTCTTCTTTAAAAAACAGTTTCTAGTTAGATTTTGATGTAAGATTTCCTCGTCTTAATCATGAAAGTCATTTCATTTCATATTTTGTTTAGTATGAATCACTGATTATGTGAAAAATGTTTTTTTTTTTTAATTTGTGTGACTTTTTCTGTATTAAAAGTGTGTTAAGTCCTTAAATATTAACCAAACTGGATTGACTTAATTGTCCTTTAGTTCTCTAAAACCCAGGAGGAGGTGCTCAATATATTATATGTTTACCCCCCCCCCCCTCCCTCCTTGAATGCGTGCTCACCTGTGTGACGTCATCACTTATTAATTGACACCAATTAATTAATTAGGGCTACAGGTGAAGCCTCACTTTCAACATCACTGTGAATTTTATTTATTTTTTTATTTTTATTTTTTTTGGTGTGTTGTACTGCTCCTCTTGACATTCCTCTCATACCTCCACCCGGTCACGGTCCTCCCGCAGGGGGGTGTGCTTGAATCCAAAAGGCAACAGAGAGCTTTAAAAATTGCTAAACACGACGTAATGCAAATAAATAATGCTCTTGGAGCAACCGTGCAGCCAAAGTGTGGGGAGGACAGCTTGTTTAGATGCTGCCGAGTGTGAGGAAGAGGAGGAGGAGGCGCGGTCTGAATAGACAGAAGTGGGCGCGCTGTTGGGCCGTCCTAGTCTGTCTTGAGAACGTAGCTGAACGCAGCAGCCCCCGTCTGCGAACCGGACCGGACGAGCCGCTTTCCCATCTTCCCTGTCCGGATTGTTCCATTGTATGAGAGGAGGAACGGCGGCGAGCGCGCAGGGGAATGGAGAAGCACAAAGGTAAGGATGTTCGTGGACTTTTACGCACGCCTTTGACCTGTCACTGTTTAAAGACTTTGAGAGAAAAAAACAAGAGTCGGGGAGGTTTTGACTATATCTTCAACAAGTAAGGTCATTTATCACTCTGGTTTGTCACCTGCCTTCCTAACAACAGACCAAAAACTTTACGCATCCTCATTTTGCGTCCTCAGACTGAACGACCAGCTGCTTCATCACGAATCTGTTAAATATCACTACTTAATTTAAGTCTACAAGAATTCCCCACAATCCTGAGATTTTTTTGCTCATAAGGAATGACCAATTTAATTCCTCTCAACTGTCACGAATAAAGAATTTAAGACACTATGTTTCAGCAACTGCTGAGTGATTGGCTAATTACATCAAATCCTATTCATCTGAACCTTAGTACTACTGGGAAGCTGAGCAGAGATATATGAACCTCCCTGCCTTTCCTGGGCTGACTTGGACTTGAAACAATGGCAAGCAGTCAAGCTAGAACTGAATCACTTCAATCTGAAAGAAAACAGTCTTTGCTGCCACATTCCTGGTCACCAGCTGACTAGACAGCTCACTCCCACTCTCTGCATCTCTGAGAAAATGTTACAAAAAGCCAGGAGAAGCTTCTGGTCTTTCACCCACGGATCCCAGACGTCAACTTTAAGAACAGAGATGATCCAAAAAACCTGATCCAATGTATTGTTTTGGATCTGATCCTAATTCGTTTGCTTATTTTTTAAACCATCATCCGCGTAAAGATAAATTGAATTTTCTGGTATTTAAAGGAATCTTTCACGTTAAGTCCACAAAAATGAATTGAAACAGAAAAAAAGCAACTATTTAGGACTTTTTCAGTAGTCGGTTAAAAAAAATTAATCCAGAAGTGGAATTTGTGGAATTTTTAAGCTTAAAAAAACAAACCCTGTGGGAATACAGGGATCAATGGGTGTGTAACTGATTAGCTGCCATGAGTGACGCAGAGAAAGAAGCATGCACCTGGTGACTGCAGAGAAAGAGCTTATGTGTTCTGACGTCAGGGGCTGGACTGTAGTCTTTCCAGCTGTTTGCAACATCACATTAGCTACCACTGAAAGAGGGGAGAATATGAGGTTAGGGATGGGAAAAGGCATTCTAGGTTCTTGAAAGTTTCTGGTTTTCTTCCTGTCAGCACTTCTCACACCTTCCCTGAAAAGAGGAACACAAATGTGTGGGATGAGACCTGGACGTTTTTCCTGATTTGTGGTGATCGAAATCAGTGATGGAGAGGTTTAACTTTAAGGGTCAATCTAACTCATTTTTCCTACAAAAAAATGCTTTTTTTTATTGTTCTTTGACCACTGACAAATCGTTCATCTTTTTTTATACTACACATCTTTTGAAATTGTAAAACAAAAAATGCAGAGGTTGAAACACATAAGATGTCAAGCTTTAAAAATGAATTCCCAGACTTTATATTTCTTTGTAATCAATGCCTTTTAGTTCAACTTTTGCTTTTCTTGCTATTGTTATGTCTTTGAGTGAAAACAGTTTGCTCTATTCTCATTCATAATAGGGCTGGGCCATATATCTGTGCCAGTATCAGTATTGGCCGATATTTGCATAATTTGAGTTTATCGGTATCGGTTCGACATTAAAAAATCTACTGATGTTGTTCTGACTTTTTTTCAGATACATTTTTTTTAAGTATACTTGTTCATAATAGATCCCTGGCACTGGGAAGCGTATGTGTACAGTTATGTCCAATAGTCCATAAATGGTCTGACTGTTTTCAGATGTATTATCAAAGTTTTAAGCAATACTTGTTCCTATGAGATCCCTTGCTGTATGTTAAAAATGTCAAGCACAATGTGATTGTACAGCAAAGGAAAAGTTATGCATTTCTAATAAAGAAACAAAGGGAATCGAAGCTTTATGGTACTCTAGACGCTTAAATATCGATATCGGCTATCAACCACAGTTGGAGGGGAAAATATTGGTATCGGCCTATATCAAATGATACCGGCCTATCCCTAATTCACAACTTGTTTTTCTATGTTGTTTAATCGTTGCATTTCCTTTTCTTTGCAACATTCCAGCAGTGGTCTGACTCTAAAGCTACGGACACGTCAGGCATGTAACGCAGGTTCAAAACGTTTAGCCCGTGGTGTTCACACCGGACAAGCAGGGAGGGGCTTCTTCTTCTTTTTCTTTTGCTACTATTTACTAGCACATGTTTGTTGGAAGAGGCTGAAATGTCAAAGCAGTGCAAATCTCCATTTTACTTTCTGTCACAGCTCTAGACTGATAAATGCAAGTCATAGGTGTAGCAAAACACAAACTGCAATTATTAATTTCTCCTCCATGATACATTTTCAAATGGTTGGCACTGGTGTGAATGAAAAGGGACAGCATCTATACTTCACTACCAAATGAAGCCCCTGATTAGTCAAAGTTTGAACAGCTTTAACCTTCAACATGTGTTCAATGTTTTGTACGTAGAGCCTGAAAACGGTCAAAGAAACATGCATGGCTACACGTGAATACGAGAGTTTTGAATGTGGAAGCCTGAAACGCGCATATACATAAACTAGAAAGTCAAATTAAGTGTCAGTTAAAAGAGCAAGTTTTTGTTTTCTCATTTTGGCTGCTCGAATGTTGATATCAAACTTTGTCTTTTTATCATAAGTTGTCATAGGAAGTTATCTTCTGATGGTCTGAAGGAAAAGTCACAGGACATCATGCTCTCCTCTGAGAATAGTCCACCCTTATTGACATTTATCAGGAATGTGAATAAACACTTATCAGGCCTCAAAAGTTCACAATAATTTCCAATATTCTGCCTTTGTTAAAAACATCTTTATTAAAACAAGACGTAAAAACATCTTTAATAACTGTGAGGATTTTGTTTGTTTTCCCTTTTGAATCTGGTGGTTACAAGACTTAGTCGTTTTTGAAAATAATTTAAGATATTGTTTTAGTCTTTATTAAATAAAAGTAAAACCAAAATTCTCATAAGTGCACCTAAAGGAGCTAAAAGTATCATATTGTCAAAAAAAATCACAACTTTGTCAGCCAGATAGGATACCATCCTTTATCTTGTTTCAAATGATGCACTAAATATGTTTTTTTTTATTGGTCCAGAGTTGGGTTTGGTTTAGAAAATAAAATCCAAGTATCAATCAATACTTGGAATAAAATCCCTCATTTTCTTTTGAAGCCGTTTTCTGTACTTTTTTTAGGCAATTAAAGGCTTTCCCTTCAGGGTTTTATTGTACTTTTTATTTTTATTAATAAAAGCTTAACTTTTAATCAGTTTTATAGCTGGGTTTTGAAGTTTGGAAATAGAAATTTAGACACTTCTTATATGAAGCAAAGGTCCCAAAAAAAGACAAAACAGTCAAATTGGAAACAACACTTTTCTTGAAGTGGTTTAGTACTACGTTCACATCTTTTCACTTAAAGCAACTTTTTGTCCACATCAGATCATCCGTTGGTGTGCAAAGTGGTTACCAGAGCAGTGAGTTTATCAGGTGGTGTGGGATGAAGTGTCTTTCCCAGAGACATCCCGGCTGTAGGCCGTCAAGGCTGGGAATCAAACTCCCCTGTCCCAAGCTTCCATTCTGCTCTGGTGAGGGTTGTGCATTTTCTGTTCTGATGTTCATTGGAGAGCATTTAGGAATTCATCAGAAAATGAATCTAGAGAGATGGGTTTAGATTTAATTGGACAGGCCAGTCACTTCAGAATTAACTTGGGAAAAGTTCAAACGTTGATTTTTGCTGTGAAGCTGTATTCACACCGGCTGCAGCAATGCTTGATCACGCAGCATATTTCAACGAAAAGTTCTCTTTCGGCGCATCCCTTCAGGGGTCACCACAGCAAACCAGCTTTCACTAATTGGCACACGTGGTTTTGGCAGAGTCTTACGCTGGATGCTCTTCTTGACCCCCCCCCTCTGTATTTCATCTGGGCTGGGAAGCCACAGGGAGACCCAGTCTTGGGCCCCCTTTTGGCTACCGTAGGGTAAAAGGTCTCGCCTAAGGACCTCATTGCGCCTCCTGGGAATCTTGCACACCAGTCCTACACCTAGCCAACTGAGCCATCCAAACCGCTTATCAGCGATAAGTCTACGTAAACGTGCGTATATGTTTGTAGCTACATTTACACCGGCCGTGGCAACTCAAGCAGCCAATTTCATTGAAAGGTCTATTTAAACGCCCAAAAACTCATGTCGGGCTTCCACGTTCAAAACTCTACGCACATTTTTAAGTCTGTTTATGGGCTACACGCACAAAAAGCGCGTCTATTGAACACTGAAAGTTGAAAGTTTTCCATGGAAAGTTAAACCAGGTCAAAGTTTGACCAATCAGGGACTTGGATTTGGTAGCGATGTATGGGCAGCATACTGCTGTAGCAGCCGTTTAAAAAGGGGTTGAAAGGTGCAAAACGCAGAAGAAGGTGGAAATAAAATTTGCTTTTTTCTATGTTATCATTTCAACCAAACCCTAAAAAACTCAAGATCTCCAATCCTGGTACTTGAGGTCTAGTGTCTTGGTCATGCTCATTGAGAAAAGGGGGGGTGTTTGAAGGTCCATGCGTTGATCTGACACATTTGTCTCATCTTAAATGGCAGGAACTTGATGAAGCTTTTCCTATCCTCAGAACCAGAGCTAATCTGTTTGAAGACATTACATTTGTGGGTAGCAGGACAATGTGGCAGAGTCGGTGAGTTCAGCAGCTTTGACCTGCCATAAGCTCAGCAGTGGTCGGCTCAGATGGAAGCCAGTGGGTTCAGTCGGGTGTCTGTCAGCGCATGAATTTACCCACGGGGAGTGAGTGGAGTAATGCAGGAAGCTGCACAGGGCTATAAAAATGATGAAAAGAAAGACGGTCTTCCTGCTCCGCGGCATTGGCGTTGCTCTGTGTGAGTTTGGCTCCCTTTCTGCCCACAGGCTCTCACTCTCGCTGGGTTTTAGCACTCATCAAACATGTCTTTGATTACTGGATGCAGGAGCTCTGCATCGGGTTGTATTGTGTTCTCTTCTCCCCAGGTACACATTTAGTTAAAATGCTCTTCAGTGCAGGAGTTTACACACTTGTAATCATGTACACGTGTGTACCCGCTAAATCAAACTGTCCTCACAGGCCTGCTGGCTACTCTCCTGTGGGATGATTTCCGAGCACGGAGGCTTTCATGTTGCTGACTCCGTGGTGTCTTAATGGGTTTTGGTTGTCAGCATCTCCACTGGGATTTGAGGGGCTTGCAAAGATCCACTTTTTTTTTAATCATTAAGTAAATTATATTTACTACAAAGTAAAAGCTGGTTCATGCCCACACAGAGTAATAAGCAGACCAGTATGATGCCTCTGACTGTGCGGTCTTGTAGAAGGACTTTAGGGGGAGCAGAGGAAGATTTAAGGTTTATAGAGCCACTCAGAGGCTGACAAACTATGTTCCTCTCTGTGTTTGTAAAAGGGGAAGGAAGAAGTTTGAGAGTTGTAAGTTGAAATAAAAAAATGCAATTGCATTTCTTTTGTAGGCAAAATCTGAGGTGCTAATTTACCAGATTTTGTGAAGAATTATTGAGTTGATCTAAAGGAGGAACTATTATTTCTCCTCCTCATCCCTTCCCCGTTGCTGAGAGCTCTCGGTTTACATCATCTCCCGCTAGCTTACAGCCCCTCACACCCCCAACTTAACATTAGCAGTGCAATAAAAATGGCGAGCAAAATCAGAGATCTAGAATCCATGGATCTAAAATACAGAATATTTTCTACGTCATTAAAAAGGCTCTTTTTCAAACTGCATTATTTTCGTCTGCTCCTGATTTATAATGATTTGAATAATTGTCAAAAATGTGATTTTTGAGCCTAGTTTTCTTTATACATGTTCTCCGTTAAAAAAAAATGCCACAAGAACGTGTTAAAAACACAAAAAATCTGATTTTCATCAGACATTTCTTCTAGCTTTTGATGTAGTTGCTGTGGGAAGGAATCTGGGAAATTCCTGACTTCAAAACCACAAGGAGCTGCACTAAAACATGTTTGTGTGCATTTAAGTTGGAAAGTTAGTCTATATATATACACACGCATAGTGTGTATATATATAGACTAACTTAGTCTATAGTCTATAGTCAGGTGTTCAAAATGCAATAAACAAAAAAATGCTTTCAAAGATGTAGTTTTTGTCCCATTTACAAATGGAAAAGTAAGGAAAAGAAATCTAAATTTAAATTGCACAGTAAATGGGAGAAATATTTCAATAATTCTGAAAAAAAATAAACAAATTTCTTTAAAAAGAAGTTGGAAAAACAATCTACCAATAAGGTGAGAAAAAGGGGTTTCACCAAGAATTTATATTTTTAGAAAAAAATTTGGGTCACTGATGTTTTCTCACACTAAGATTATTTTGGTATTGATAAACTTTCTTTAAAAAAATATTTCCTGCAAGACAAAAAAAAGACAACTTTTTCAAATTAAAACAAGGGTCTTTTAACTTTAAGATTAAGTTTTTACAGTGCGATGTGGAATCGAGGCCAATTGACTTAAGTTTGCGCAAAAACCTAGTGGGTCCAAAAAATGGTAGCAAGTGCCTTTTTTAAAATATTTGATACAATATATTGTGGTAGAGGGGAATATGTCCGTCGACATAATGGAAAGTCTGTTGGTATACATGCATTTATATGACCTTTAATTCCGCCAGGTAAGTCGGTTGGGAACATATTCTCAATTATAATGTTGATCCGGTCAAGAGGCAGCAGAATGGGCAGCCTAGAACCTGCATTTCTGTAAGTGAAGGTTTGGTCAGGGTAAACCCAGACAGATGCTTTATCATCATGGAGTACCATCTGGACAACATCTGCAACAGGACAACAACCTCTGAACATTCAACCAAAGTAATTTAACGCCCACTTCAATGAAAATAGTGTTTTTTTTAACACGTTCTTGTGGCATTTTTCTGATAGTGGAGAACAAATATGAAGGAAATTAAGCTTGATTCTAATTGTTGTGAAACAGGAGCAAAGTTTGAAAAAGATTATATTTGTGGCACAGAAAATACACTGGACGGGTCACAAGCTCCCTGCTCTGCTCAAACTTTGATGCATCCACTTGCAGACAATTGGATCCAAGTACGTCTTTGTCCTTTACAGCTGGACAGCTTCAATTGTGTTCACCCTTTTTGTTGTACTGCTAATGCCAGATTGGGGGTGTTAGGGGCAGTAAGATAGCGGGAGGGAGTGAAAACAGAGAGTTCACAGAAACAAGAAGTAGGAGGGTGAGTGAGAACGTAACAAAGAAGATGTTGTTCTAGAAGTGATGCTTCACACAACACTGATCTCAACATCATTTCTGGGATGATATGACAGACAAGAGTGTTAAAAAAAGCTTAAATCTATAGATCAAAGTCAATTGTGTGCAGGGTGGTGTGCGTCCTTGATAGTTGTCAGTGCTTTGCGGGTGAGGCGGGTGATGCATAAGTCCTGCAGGGAGGGGAGTGGTGCTCCAATGATTCTCCTGGCTGTGTTGACTATGCGCTCTGCAGGGCTCTCCTGTTGCTGTGTGTGCAGCTACCATCCCACACAGTGATGCAGCTGGAGAGGATGCTCTCAATGGTTCCTCTGTAGAATGTGGTCATGATGGCTTGTGAAGCACCTGATCTTTTTAGTTTCCGCAGGAAGTAGAGAAATTGCTGACCTTTCTTTGCCAATGATGTGGTGTCGGCGGTCCAGGAGAGGTCCTCATTGATGTGAACCCCCAGGAATTTTGTGCTCCTCACTCTCTCCACAGGAGTACCGTCGATGATCAGTGGCAGGTATTGAGTCTGGCCCCTCTGGAAGTTGACAACAATCTCCTTTGTCTTGCTGACATTTAGCAGGAGGTTATAATCTCTGCACCATTTTGTCAGCAGATCTACCTCTTCCCTGTAGTTGGTCTCATTGCTCTTGATGATGAGACCCACCAGAATTGTGTCGTTTGCAAATTTCACAAGCTGGTTGGTGCTCTGGGTTGTTGTGCAGTCATGATCTGTGCAGATCTGTGCAGGTCTGTGGTTGGTTCTTAAAAACGTTTACAGAAAAACCAACCACGTCCTTCCAAGGACTGTTTGAAAGTATAGATGCAGCCAAAGGCTACTGATGCAAGATATCGATCTGATTTAGATTACTCCTTTTGTTCATTCACATTTTCTTAATTTAATGGGGGGAAAAATCACCTGCACCTGCTTTTTACTTTTGAACTGTAATGTGTATAATAAAACACAAAGACATAATGCAGACATGGCTTTAGCGCTAGAAAGGCAATTAAACTGAGACAGGAAAAGAATTTGATATGTGTGGTTTTAAAAGAAAGGCTTCAAAACTGTGGATGGGTCTTTTTTGATAAATTTAGATGAGGGGCTTCTGCTGAAGCAGCAATATGTGGCGAGCTGTGAATGATTGGTTGCTGTAACACTCAAGAGCATATTCTCAAAACTTTTTCATGTTTGCAATATTTGATTCAGAAAATACCCAATAAGTCCCACAAACGCTAAAAACAGTCACATATACTTATATACTTATTACTATTGTTTATTTTTTAATAATATTCTTTTTTATTTATTTAAAACAAGCAACTAAGAATTGTTTTTACCCCTCTGTACCATAGTCTAGGTGAATACTCGATTCTGATTGGCTGCTGGGTGTGCATTAAAAAGTGAAGCAACCATCCTCTGCTTCGTGTCGGATGGTTCTGTCTTCCACAACGTGCGTTAATTTCTGATAATGCAGACTTCCTCGGCCATTAACCTTTACTTAATATTTGTTAAAGTTTCTCTAAACGTTTATGTATTCGTTCCTTTTTGATGCCATTTTCTTTCATAATCATCTTGACTTCAATTTTTCTTATTTTAATACAGTTTTTACAAGTATTTTAAGACAGTTTCTTTGGCAGTAATATGACAACCATCCCGGCTAAATCAGTTCCTGCCCTGCAGCTGATCCTAGCATCCTTTAAAGGGGGAAAAAACCTAATACTTGCCAAAAGTGGATTTTGTTCCCTCTTCATTTGGCTGTAGCATCACCTACTTATCTGCGACTTTCACAAGAATAAATTCCAAATCTGAGTTTTGGACTCAAATGTGGGATTGAGTCGTTTAGAAGCAGACATTGAAAAACAGTGTTTGGTTGTTTTTTGAGAGGTGGAAAGAGCACAAGGTCACATGACCCCCATGTGTTTGCATTGGTCCTCTTTGAAGCCAGTCTTTAGTTTTACTTTAGCTGCTATATGTTGGCCATGTTGCTAATAGGAGCAAATTTTTCCAAAATGGGAGTTGGCAAGTTGTGTCCATAAAATGCCAAATTTTTCCCAGGAAATGCCAAGTTGTGCCCAAAATGTCTGTTTTTTACCCCTTCAAATGCCAAGTTGTGCCCCGGAAATGCAATTTTTTTTGCCCCCTCTAATGACAGATTGTGCCCACAAAATGCCAATTTTCCCCCCACGAAATTCCAATTGGTGCCAAGAAAAAAATACTGATAAAATGAAAATGCTAAAGGAAGACATAGAAGTTGCTGGAATGTGTCCAGTATTGCTGTTGTAATTCAAAGAAATTAACCCATCGGTTCCATGTGCACAAATGTCTGCGCCCAAATTCAGCGTTGATTATTAAAAAAAATAATAATTTGAGGTTAAAAGAATTAAACGTTCAGTGCAGCTAAACTTTCCAAAACTCTGTTATCAGAGAAAAATCGAGCACATTTTTCTGAAGACAGTGAACGTTTCTATGTCAATTTAATACAAAAGCTAATAGACTCCCTCATAGATGCTGCTCCATTCATTCTGCCTGTTGGTGCCTCCAGTGGAACCAAACAATCTTCCCAACAGAACATCAATTCAGAACATGGTTTTCTTTTGGAATCTTTCCTAATTTTGTTACTTTTTTAAACAAATACCCCGTGAACAACTGCAACCAACACTTTTGGAAGCCATTGGGGGTCCCTAATAAACGATTGTAGTGTGAGGATGTTAGCTGCCGCTCTGTGTTCAGTCTGAAACCAACATGTACTGTTTAAGCACAGTGCCTCCATCACCATTATTTTATTTTGGAATTAACTAATTTATTGTACAAAAAAACAAAACAATGCAGAAGATCAGGAATCAGCATGTGGATGAAGATTTTTGTTAATAAACAAATGCACTTAAAAAGAAGGGGGACATGTAGATATAAACAAAAATCTATTATAACAATGAATACGTATAAATGAACATTTAAAAAAGATAGAACTATGTCTATACGTGCTACTTTTTTGTGTTCATTTAACGAGTACATCTGGTTGTATGTGGTCTTAATTGTGTGTCTTAATTAATTATTATTATTTGTTTCCCCTTTACTAAAGAAGAACTTTCCTGTGACATACATACTGAAAGGTTCCAATTCTCCTTATTGGCCTCACTTCCCTGTTGTGTAGGTTTACCAGTTTTGTAGAGACACAAGCAGTCGAATCCCCTTTACCTATTTGAGCCTCATCTGGTCACTGCTTGTCCCTGACAGCGTCTTCCAAAATGGACTTGTGTGAGTTTTCTTCTTTTGCTTGGAAATGTTTGTCAGCAGAGCTTAAGGAAAAGAAATTCTCACATTTATGTTTAGATTCAAATTCAATCTTGTCTTGGTGAGTGGGTTTAGTTTAGATGTTGGGTGATCCGACTTTTAACTTGAACTGTATTAGATAATTCTCAATTCTTTAACTGAAGATAATCCAGTTAATATTTGCAGTGACTCTATTTTACCCAAGTTTTCAGATTTGCAAACGAGCCCGACTTGTTGTATTGCAGATTGGAAAATCATTTTAACAGTTTTGTTTGCATATATAGTCACTTGACTTAACAAACTGTAAGTGGACGGGTTGGTGAGCTGCTGCCACTCAATTCAGTTTCAAGTTCACAAATTGTTTGTTTGTGAGTTTTTTTGGAGCCTTGCAAAAAATAAAAAGGTTTAGTGTTTGCTCGGCTGAAAGCAGGGTCTATCGCCACAGTGCTTCACAAAATCATCACTCTAAAGAGGAAGAACAGAAAACACAACAGTGGCCTGTTAAACAGATATATCTCTATGTTCATGTCAGGAAAATAATAATAATAATAATAATAAATTATTCCGCCACAAATCAGCCACAAATTAGCATTTTGTGCACAAAAGATTTAGGTATCTTCTACTCATTTGTGGCAACAAAAGGCTCAATTGTGTCCACGAAAGACCAATTCCTGCTTACAAAATACTTGTAAAATGCTCATTTTTGGCAAAAAATACTAAATTGTGACCACCAAATAAATTTGAGCCAACCAAAATACTAATTCACGGCCACAATAATTATTATAATAAAGTCATGTTCATGGCTCCAGGGTTTTCCCTTTTGGTATTTGTGGCAACTCCAGTTTTGAGCTAGCAGATGTTTGTATGTTTACACACATAGTGTTGTTGTGGTGCTTAATAACATGTGGTTTGTAAAGAATTACGTCCATTAGTCCAGAGGAGAGAGAAGCTGCAGACAGACCTGCCATGTGTAAAGCAGTGGACTCTTAGATTTACAGTGGATTTTATCTCTGGAGGAAGCAGAGCCAGCACATCTGCAACTGTTTTCTGCATCTGCACCACAACCCAAAATATGACCGTTATTCAGAGAGTGACGGAAACGGCCACAGGGGCTAAACCGGCCATAACAGGGAGAAGAAAACCTGTTGCTTGATCTGACTTCTTTCCATTTTAATTTGATGTGATATTTTATTTTGGATCATTTTTACATTTGATTATTTATCTAACCCTTAAACCTGAATGCTCCCGAGTCAAAACTTACAGTTAAGCTAAATTGAGGGGGAAAAAGAAGTTAACACTGTGCAAAAATGTGGATTTAAAGTAAGGATTCCATTTACCGGAAATCTGTGATCTGTTGAAAGTGAAAGAAATGTCTTGTTTTTGTTCCTGTCCCCTGCAGTTGTTTCATTTAGTGAGTCGATTCTCCATTATTTTTTTTTTTTTTTTGAAGACCAGCTAACTCTAACAGAGTTTAGGCTTTTCCTACAACAATGTAAAGAGCGCTGTGTACATCACTGCAAAAGAACAAAGACGGAGATGTGAAGACAATCAGGTGAAAGGTGAATGTTTACAAGGTCTAGGAAAGAGTTGAACTAAGTAAGACGAAGGCCAAGAACAAAAAGGTGAGACCAAAAGATAAAAATGAACAAGTGATTTCATTAGAGTAATGCAACATGCACAGCACAAGATGTGTTAAGACTGAATACAACCACATAATGCTACCTGAAAAGTGCACAAAAAGTTCAAATAAGGTCACACTGCATCACATTTCTCAGTGTTTGGGCTCAAACGATAAATCTGTCCAACCCAATATTTACATTATTTGCTCTTATTCAGAGTTTTCAGCTAAATTAAACAAAATGCATCCCTGCGTTAAAAAAAATGTCATTACTACTAGGAAAGTCTTTTCCCATGCTGAAGGAGAGGGTAAATAAACACGGAGCTTTCTTTCCATTAGAAAATTAGATCAGTTCTTCTTATTGAGTTAGAAGCTAAAAAAAGACATTATTGACCTTAAAAGTGACTTGGCTAATGAAGGAATTTCGAAAAGCAGGAAATCACCCAAACTAGGATCTGCATTCCCTTAGTTCAATGCCTAAATGGACATTTTATCTACATCAATGACCAGACTTGTGTAAGTCTCTCAAAGGAGCTACTTGGAGCAAAAAAATAACCTTTCTTCTGAAAGGGCAAACAGGAGGTTAACAGATGTTGGAATTCTTGGGCATTCAGACAAATATTTTTGGAGGTCTTAAAAAAAATGACTCTTTATCTATTTGATTAGTTTGATGTGAGATTTGCAAATGCATTTTCTTCATTTCTGTGCCTCTTAACGTCCCTGATTGTGAGTTTAAGTAACACAGAACAACAGGAAGTCCTGAGACTATGGAATGAGGAAGAGAAAGTACAGTAAAAAAACAAAACAAAACCCTTTGCGTGTTTGGAAAACATTTCAGTTTCGCTGGCTAATCAGCTGTATAGGATCAAGTACATTTAGATTTATTTTTTCACTAAATCACATTTTTTTTTCTGAATCTGTCAGAAACGGCACTTCCTCCCTGGTCTCCCAGGTTCCTCATGGCCGGTCCACAGAAGTGGATTGTTTGCGCTGCGGTCACTCGCTGGATGTGCAGTGGGCGTCTGGCCAACACAAAGCCCACAAAAACACCCAGACCTCCCTGCGTTGTCAGCTGACTCCGTTTCCCAGGGCCCTCCAATCCAAAAGGCCATCTGAGTCAGTTTCTGCAAATACACAGGGAGGAAAAGCTGGAAAAATGTTTGGAGTGACCAAGTATTAGCAGCAGTTGCTCTTGTTCAAATCAATTAAATAAACATTTCATTTAAATGATTTTTAAACTCACCTAATCACCTATAAAAATATAGGTGTTGTCCTACAAGACGTTGGATAAGACTCATTAGAACCAGCCCTTCTTCCTGTAGCTTAAGAAAAGCTTCCAGAAATCTCCTAATGGCAAAACCTGGATCTGTTTTCTTATGTTGCAAAAAAGAAAAAGAAAAAGCTGACTGTGAAATGTGGGAGTGTAGAAGAGAGGTCATGAATGTGCTCCCACCTCCCTCAAGGCTCACTTTTAGGATCCCTGGAAACCGGAAGGAGCCACTAAAACAAGACGGTTGACATGTGTGTGACGGCGTCCAAACAAAAACCCTTTTTAGAGCTTTAAGGAGTGGTTGCCTTCTGACACCAAGATCAGTTATGTTTGCTGGGTTGGGTGAATTTCACATGCAAGAGGTGGTTTTGGTTTCTGTTTGTCCAAAACACATGTTTAGGTTTCAGCCCCCAGCTGTTAGGAGCAAAGAAAAATCTTCAATCAGCTGCCGATTTGTGCTTTTACACGTTAAAATTTGATGGTCACCGAAAGTCTTTAAAGTATCCTCCACCTGCCCCACCTTTCCCTCAGATAAAGTCCCTTTTATCCCCCTTGTGCCTCTTGTCCTGCTGAAGAACTGCCGTCACACTGAGGCCCACTGTAGCGAGGGGCTTATTCATGAGGCCAAGACACAGAGAGAGAAAACACAAAGAGCTCCCCACACAGAGGAGTGGGCCGTGAGTTCAGCGCTGACCCCTGAAGGATGTGTGTGGGCTGCACCCGGACGCTTTTGGCTCCCACTGTCCTCCCTCCTTTGAACTTGACCTTTTTTTTGTTAAAATTCCAAAACAGATTTAAAACGGTCAATAAGTTGGATGGAAAATTTGTAAACAATGATGAGCTCTACTGACAGAGGTACGAGAACCTGTTCAAGAGTGGGTCATGTGAAGAGCACGATGGATGCATGCGAACAGAGAAAGATGAAAATAAAAGTTTTTTGAAATTCAAAATCGTGTTTTTTAGTATTTTTTTTGTGTTCTTGTGGAATTTTTGTCATGATGGAAGACATGTATAAAGAAAATTAAGCTTAAAATTGCATTTCTGAATATTTCTTTATTCAAATTTTTGAAAATGTTGCATCAACGTGTAGACGACTAGATCCATGTACGTTTTCCTAGTCTGAGCTGGCATCTGGCTCAAAACTGAAGAAACAATGTCCTGGAAAATAAAAGATCCCTTTTATAACAGCTCAAAAGATGTAGCAGGACTTTGAATCATGACGATAAAAGCTTTTATGACGTGCAAATGTGATGGAATGGGATGTAGTTCTTAATTTTTTGCTGCAAATCTGAGTTCTTCTTGTTGATTTGTCCTCCAGTGCTGGACCAGCTCCTGATGGAGTTGCACCGCTTCATGGTCCTCTTGGACCGGGAGAACCTGAGTGGAAACGCCACCATCCAGAAGGGTTTGCTGGCTGAACTGCTGCAGACCTACAGAACCTTAAACGGTAAGAGCAAAATCCACGAAAGCAGTTCAAACTTAAATGAGTATGTAAATGAGTATCAAACACATTAACATGCATCGTTTCATTTCAGGGAACCACATATTACTCTTTTGTTTAAAATACTTTTTAGCTTGAAGCACTTTTTTTTAACAAGGTACGACTGTTAACATGTTTCTGCACAGATACAGCATTAAATTTTAAATTCACAGCATTACCTTCTTTTAAAAAGTAGAAAAAAATAATAAAATAAATGATTAATCAATAACTGAAAATGGTTAAATTGATTTCTAATATTACTTCACGTGCTCCAAAAATTAAAAATTGACTCATGATTTTTCCTAATGTAACATAATTTTGCACATATTTTAACCTTTGATACTTATACCAAATTTTGCTAAGAAAAGTTTTGATATAGTATTATTTTTATTAGTTATATACATGACTTTTATGAGTAACTTAATCTGCATATATTTTGGATAAATGATCTGCATGTGCAATGGTAATTTCTAAAAGTTATTTTTACATAATAATTAAGTAATTCATCTTTGTCATGTGCTTTATTGATACTTCAGGATTCTTAATTCTGTCTGATAAAAGTTAGGAACCTGATAATGATAAATCATGTAATAAAATGGTTGCGGTAAAACGGGGTGGGATTATATAAATTCACTTCCTTCCACTCCCTTACGAGCAATATTTATTAATATGTATAATTATCCTAAGTCGGATTCGTCATTGTATGAATGGATAACTGATGATTGTATTGTTTTTGTGTATTATTTTTATTTGATTGCTTGAAATAAACCATTTCAAATCAAATTTAAAAAAAAAAACTACAGTCAATGGCCAACCAATAAGAAAAAAATACTATTTCGTGTTTTGATACTAAAGGAAATAAAAACCTAAAGACACATTTTAGAGATTAAGATTCAGATTTTTTTTTAAATAAGTTTTTTGTAGTTACAAAAATTAGGTAAAAGTGTAAAATTCTCTCTGCAAAAAGGCTAAATCCTGAAAATTCCTCAGAGGAAGTGAAAATCGTTCGGTTTAGGTTAGAGGTGAAATACAGGGAAAATATGTTTAAATGTTTAAAAATGTTTAATCCACTAAATTATTATCCAATAAATTATTTTACACAGATTTATTAATGGACTATGGAGAACATTTAATATAACTAGTGAAGTAGAGTTTTTATTTGCTCTGACAATAAATATTATCCTATCTAATAAATGTTTCTTAAACTGCATATATTTTAAAATAGCAAAATAATTTGAATAAAATAAAACCAATTCCTTCTTTAGTAAACTGAATTTTTTAAAGATTTCTCAGAGGGAATGTGGAAATTCTGGATGTTTGTCCGCTATTTTAAACATGTCAGAGGTTGTTTTTTAGACATTTTTTTTTTTTAATGGATGCATCACAAAGTTAAAATTACACTTTACTGTTGACAAATATGTTTTCAATTAATAGGAATAATTTAAAAAGCAATAAACAAGAGGACAGTTTAGCTCCAAATAAACTAAATTGAACAAAACAAAAAAAATCAGTCACCGCTGATCAACCAAAGGAGGTCGTCTTTTAGTGTTCTTACTGTTCAGTTATCTAATCCATCAAAGTGGCTTAATCCCTTGGGGTTTTGTTTCTCAGTCACTGTTGTGAAAGGCTGGTTTTTTTCTCTGATGTAACGTCCGTCTTTTGGGTTTCGACGTAACATCGTTTATCCCGGTTTCACCATATTTGATGTCAATAGTAGCTAGGAATAGAAATGGGACAAAAATTCCCAAGCGGTTTCTGGAACTGAAACCGCTTCTTACATGATTTTTTGTTTGTTGTTACGCCGCCGACGCTGCTGTGACGTCCTCCTAAAAGCTACCTTGTAGTCTCCTTGACAGAATTCTCTTAAAAACGATTCCATAACACCACAAAAGTGAGACACAGCAACTCATTGCAATGTGTTTGGAAGAATGCAGTCTCATGAAAAGAACTTTTAACGTGATCAACATTGCTTCTCACACTATTGTCCCGACAATCTATACGTGTCACAAGTACTTCTCAGCGTACCTTCTTAGCCGTCCTCTTGCCAGTAACCGCCGGCCAGTAAAGTGTTGTGCCTGACGTTGATACAGACGTTCAAATAGCTCAGAGAAATAAAAATTTGAATAGGTGAACTATCTCAATAAGAACTTCCATAATTTCTGCCACTTGTTGCTTTGCCCCGCCCTCGCCCAATGACTGAAGAGATCAGTTGTCACATGGTTTGTAACAGGACAGTCTGGTTGACGTCAGTCTGAATACAGACCAAACGCAGGGTTCGCGACTCGATCGAAGCCAAATTAAGCAAACCCGGTCTGACCCAACGAACCTTTTCCAGCCTGAATACACCCGTAATCTTCTACATCGTCTAACTTTTTAAGGTTTTCTCTTGATTTTGCGAAAGAGAGCTTTGTTTTGAAACTCACTGGGCATTAAAAGTAGTACTAGGCATGGACAGCCTGAAGTCCTGTTTGCTACGGCCTTTTGTTTCAAGGCTCTAAGTGAACAAAGACTCATAAAAAGCAGATCAGTAGTGATTGTTTGCTTAATTTTAACACTTTTTCCTTTTAACTAGAGTCCCCTTATAGGCTAAAAAAAAAAATCTCTCTTTCTTTGAGAACTCTCTCACACACTCACCGACACATGCAAGCAGTCATGGTTTTCCATGTTCAGGTCTTGGATTCATCCCTCCGTGCTTCCTGTCTGGCTCCAAGCTGTATCATTTTTTCCGAAGCTGCATTTATCCTCTCGGGACGTCCACTTCCTTTGCGCAGCGATTTATAAATAGTCTTTCAACTTCATTTTGTTCAAAAATCTGTTTTCATTGTACAGGCAAAACAACATTTCTTTCAGCTGCTGCTCAGCTTCACCTCGTATCGGTTTCAAAGGAGAGAAGTTCTCCGGAGTATCACCCTGGGTTTGAGTTTTTGTTTGATTTCCTCACAAGTTATAATCTTGGTCAGATGAAATGCTAAATTCAGCAGGAGAGCTTCCCTCAAAAGTGTGTTGTGGTGCTGAAACACACTTGCTGAACAAGTTTGAAGTAACTTGCCGGAGGATATTCTGGTTTAAAGATGATGATGTGGAAATAGTCTGTCATTTTTTTCTTAATCGCTCAAGATCCAAACGCAGTTCTCTTCTAGTAAAGTATCAATACGACGGGCGGCTTCATCCCCCGATTTCTGAAATGAACACATTGGTAAGTAAGATGCACACTTTTTTGCAGCTTCTCTCCCATGCTGCAAAACGAGGTGGCCTAAAAATAGGATAAGAAAACTAATCTCCATGAATGGTAAATACTTATAGAGCGCTTTTCTACCTTCTTCATAAGCCCAAAGTGCTTAACAGTCGCAGTCCCGTACACACACACATTCACACACTGGTGGCGGCTCCGCTGCCGAACAATGGCGCCAACCTTCCATCAGAGACGAGGTGGGGTTCAGTGTCTCACCCAAGGACACTTCGACACGTAGGCGGGCAAGGTGGGAATCGAACCTGCAATATTCCGATGAGAGGTCGACCGCCCTTCCACAGCACCTGTAATTTAAAAAAAATCCCTATAACGTAGTAAAATTATCTGTTCATGCAGCAAACCATTTTTACTTAACAAGAAATCTTATTATAAGATATGAAAATCCAGAAACAAGGACTTCCACACAAACATTCAAAAAGGAAAAATAGGCTAAAACAGAAGCAACTTCCAGATAGAATTATTTAATGTTATACAGACCAATAATGCAATTTTGCCATTTGTCGTATAGATTGTCGGGAAAACGGTGAGAAGCAATATGTGTCACGTTGAAAGTTGTTTTATAGGCTTGCATTCGTTGGACCACATTTCAATTAGTTGCTGCTTCTCATCAAACTCTGGTTCACCTTAAGTGAACCAAATGGGTCCAGTCTTTTACCTAATTGTAGTTCATTTTGATCACAGTGAGAAAAAAACTGGTGTAATATGTGGAAATAACTCACTTTAGAACAAAATGTGAAGAAAATGAGAATACATTTTTACATGAACTAATTTGATTTAATATGCATTTAAATGTCTAATAAACGTTTCTTAAAAAAACTATTTAAGGGTCTATTCAGACAGGACAGATTTGGTTTGTTTAAATGAAACCAGTGTTTGTTTCCCCCGGAGCGAACTTTCAATCTGAATACACCCAAGCAAACCCTGGTTCAGGACCAGGAACTGCTCTCTGACCCATCTTTGGAGGTGGTCTTGGTTAGTTTCCAATCGGACTGAGCTTCGATCGCTCTGAGATTCCTCAGTCTGAATACAATCTGTCCTCAGAGCGGAACAACTGAACCAAACCGACCACCGCAGCCGGGGATCACATGATGTGAACAGATTAGGAATGAAGGAACCAGGGAGTCGCGGACAAATGTAAAGCAATGATTGCAGCATTCCTCCGCCATACCAAAGTAACAAGTAAAACATGTTGTTGCTGACGTTTAAGACTGGTATTCAAAATATAAAGTTTGAAGAAGTTAACTGCATTGCAAAGCGCAGCACGCCCATCTTTCTCGTGTTGCTTTGCCCCGCCCTTGTAGTTCTTGGCCAATGACTGAAGTAATCTTTAGTCACATGGTTTTGTTTGCAAGCTTTGGTCCTTAACAGAATGAGTCGCTTGATGCCAGTCTGAATACAGACCAAACACCAGGGTCAGAACTTGATCTGGAACAAAGGATTTTTCCAGTCTGAATACACTCCAGGTTTTTTTCTCTTCTAAATCAAGTGTTTCTAATGTCAAGAACATGGAACCAAAGGACTTTGACTCTGATTTGGAGAGAAGCTTAGAAAAGTGTTGCGTAGAAACTGTTATTGCTCCAAAAAGTGACCTTATTTGCATGTTTTGCTGCTACTAAAATATGTGCAATTTCAGATTAACCTCAACCTCACTCGTACGTTTCCACTTTGTAAATTTGTGCTTGAATAGGAATCATTTCTGACACCAAAACATGAAAGGCAGAGGAGGCACAGTGCTCAGACTGTGCAGGCTGGGAGCTCTGTGACTAATGTTAGATGAATGCTTGTTGCAGTAAAAGTGGGTGTCCGTAATGAGCCCTTGTGCCGGTACAATGGTGTGCTCTGTTTGGATAAAAGTCTCTTTTTAATCCTGGACTTTTGACAGACCTCCTCAAAGTATGTGTGGCACTAAGGTGGCCCGCATTTTCTCCATCAGTGTTGGAGAGAAAGTCACTGGACGGTCAGTTTTATTGAAGACTGCAGGACTGAATATGGAGGTGTTTCAATATAAACCAAACGGTATAAAGCGTTTTATAAAATTAAGCAAGTTTGTTTGTTTATGCCTGGCAGTAGTTACCTTATCAATTTAGTCTGGGGGGGTAATAAAACTGTAAAAATATGATTTAAAATTGTTATTGTTTGGAAGAAAGTTACATTTTGAATCGAGTTAACACTCTCAAGTCGTTTTATTCTCAGTTTCTGCTAAAGAGGAAGTCTTATTTTGAAAGGTTAGGAACTGTTTCTCCTGGCGTTTCACACAGGAAGTACCCATTGGCTCCAAGAAGCCAAAATCCCAAAGACTTTATAACAGTAATAACTTGAACTACAGAAGAAATATGGAAATAAAAAAAGAAGTAGCAGAACTAGAACAAAGAAACAAAAGAATGAACGAGTAATAGCTCTTTACATCCATATAGAATTTTATGGAATTTTGGCTTCTTGGAGCCAGCGAATACTTCCTGTTTGGAATGCGAGGGGGAGGAGTAACTCAGTCCAGTTCTTCTATACAGTCAAGAATCGGAGCCAGGGCCACAGCGAGATTGCCAACCATTATGCCGCTGCGCAACCTTAAATTGCAATTTGTTTGGAGATTTTCAGCAACTTTTAGTTCCACTCATTTAATGTATTCATGAATCCCAGCATCTGAGCACTTAAAAACCCCATCCTTTTTACTATATAAAAAAAATCTTTGACATTCTGGCAAAGTGTACATCTTTACATGGATTCAACCAATCGAATGAGATTTTAGATTTGGCTACACTGGTTCTGCTTCATCAGTGACCACGTTTGTTCAGCGTTGTTGTTTGTGTGTTGTTTGTGTGGAAACTCTCGTCTGAGGGGGACAGAAGTGGAATCACACACTAACCACTTGATTCTTTCTCCCACTCAGGTGCAGATGAGGAGTATATCTATATGAACAAAGTCGTCGTTGGCGGAAACAAGGACAAAGGTGAGTTCAGCTTCCTTTTTCAGTTGTGACTCAAACGTTTCCAGTTTGACTAAAAAATGTTTATAGATTTAGCACAGTTTAGTTTAAACTTTAAACCTTTCCTTGCATTTTGCCATAACTAAATGATTTTTTTAAAACATTTTTTTTAACTGTGACATAAGATTTTTGGACTAATTGTTTTACTTTGCAGCTACAAACGAATTCAGCCTTCTTTTTTGTTTTTAGTAGCTTTAAAGATCAACTTGTTGTGTGGCCCGAAGGCATTCTTGTTGCTATCAGATCTCAAGCTCAATTTAGATTGAAATGAACAGCAAAATTGATAAAGTGCAGCCCCTCCTTCTTCACCCCCAGCCGCCATTTCCTGTCTGTTTCTTAGAAGCTCCTCACCATCTGAGTCTGACCTGTTTTGTTTGGACTGTGGTGAAGAATGCGGTTTGAGCGAGCCCCAGAGTTAACACATCTCTTCGGCTGCAGTGCTCTGGGAGCCTCAAGTTTTCTTCTTTTTTGCACAGACTGAGTCAAAGTTGAGCTGCGATCTCTCTGCCTGTTTCCCGAGAATAAGTCTGTATTGTTGTTTGCTCAAAATCGAGAGTGAAAAAGCCGACTATTAATACAGATCAGTTTGTTCCTCCTTCTTCTGAAATGTGAAAATATACTCTTAAGAAATGAATTGCAGACTTATATCTATGTATAAAGTCAGAGCTTTTGTACTTTCTGTACAGTCTCAAACACAAAAACTCTGAAGAGATCTTGTTTTAGTGACTTTTGTGGTTTTTCTTCTTTGCGCCACATCTGAATGTTGAAATGTCAGATCAGGCCGTGGATCTGAAGTTTCCGCTATTCGACGATGAGAAAAACCAAATCTTGACTTTCCATCTTCGCCTCATAACAAAACACTTGTTGCTATTTTCTCTCACATGACCGATAAAAGCGCCGTTACCGCCTCCACGTCTAGAAACGATGCTAACAATGAGGCGTAAAATGGTTTGAACAACAAAGCTGTGGGTCTCCACGGGCTGCAACAGTTGGTGGTCATCTGCAAAAGTTTCCAAAAAGGCTGAAAAGTTGCAACGTTTTTGTCCTATTTGTTGTGTTTCAATCACATTTTTACGAAAAATGTTTGGTCAAAAACTTTTAGGGTTTAACCAGTTCTCAGATTTATTTTTCTTCTGTTCATCAAAAAGATGAAGAAATGTCAGCCATTTTTTATGTGACCCCTGACGCTCAATTGTTGTTGATTTGACACAAAAAGGAGAATCTGACTTCCTGGTATATGAATGTGGTGAAAGAAAAGAATCAGCTTAAGCACAAATTTATATTTTTTAAAATTATAACCTAAAAGACTAATATTCAAAAGCTGATGGTTTGAATTGCAAATATGTATATTTTTGGATTTACACAATAAAACTAAATGTTTTATTGTCCTAAAATCCCACTTTAATCACCTTTTTGAGCTATTTTCAAAGCGATTCCAGTGGTGTTTTATGATAATACCATTTTTAGCCAAATTAAAAAAAACTGTTGTTTTTTAGTTCAAAGTTTCTGCAGAGCGGCAGGAGTTAAGTGGAGGGTCAACTCTGAGGTGTGGCTTTTGGGGCACAGGACGCCCGCCCCCACTTCCCGTCACCATCTTTTCACTTGCTCTTCTGCCAGGTTACAGCTCCTCACATCCCCAAACCTAATGTTTCCGGTGTAGCAGAAATGGCGAGCGATACTGGAGCTATCCGGTATCCAATTTTTAAGCCAGATTTCAGCTTAGGCGATGAAATCAAAGGCGTTTATGATGTAGGCGCTTACAAGTGGATGCATCAGAAAGGAGCAAGGAGCTTGTTCCCCACACATTGTATTTTCTACATCACAAATACGCTTGTTTTCCAAATGGCCTTTGTTTTTGTCTGCTCCTGATTCACAACAATTTGAATAAAGAAAAACTCAGAAATGCAATTTTAAATGTAATTTTTGTCAGAAAATCATCAGGAAAAAAGCCATGAAAACATGTTGAAAACACCAAGAAAAACACATGTTTTATTTCAGTGGGTCTTTTATATCTTAAATAAAATGTGGTTTATTAATAATAGAATAGTAAATATTGTGGTTGACATTTTTTTCTTTTACAGAAAAGAAGCAGTTCAATTGTTTTTATAATAACAAACTCCTAAAAAGGCAGTTAAAAAACAAATAAGTCAAAAACAGAGTCCAGAAAGTTTTTTTTTTTTTTTTCCAGTCATTTCCAAAAAGTGCCCATTTGATTCAACTTTCTTTTAAAGTTTAGGGAGCCCCTCTCTGTTCCCACAAATGCATTTCACTGAGGGCTTTTTTCCTCTGACCTGCAGGAAACATCAATCCTATACATAAAGTCTGTTTTGTGTTTCTCCAAGAGTGCTACAGTTTCACAGGAGATGCGTTTTTTTTTTTCCACAGACGTGCAAGAAGTTCCTATGTAGACAAAACAAAGTGGGCCAGCCACAGAAAACTATCAAAACTTGATATTTTCAGGCGTTTAGCCAGGTTGTCTGGCATTTTTTCTCCTCTAAATAGAGGTATTTTGAAATGGCAGAGAAGTGATGATAAAAGCTGATCCTGATAAAAGATGAGGTTGATAATTTGACTACAAACAACTCTATGGTTCAGTGAAAACAAGCTTTCATGCAACTTTTTTCCCCACATATTTTTTTTAGTAACTTCTGTAGATTTTTTGTTTAGTAGCTGATGCTTGATTAAAAAAAAAAAACATTTTTCCCTCCTTGAATTCAAGGTTTCAGATTTTCTGTTCTTTGGTTTCATGATACAGATGAATTATCAAAACTGGAGGTCAATGGAAAAGCAGCGAAACATGTTCCCGTCCCGCAGAAGAGCCTTCCTGACCTGCCGCCCCCCAGAATTGTAAGTTGTTACAAGTTCCTGTCTGTCTGAGTAAAATGGAGGTTGTTAAACTACAAAGTCGGAGGAGAGGGTCATATAAAGGATGGACACACAACATGAAGACTTTTTTTTACAACCCATGTGTTCACTTGAACGGTTTGAACGTAGCTTGACCACTTTTAATGAAAAGTCTACATAAAGACACATAAATGTGCGTCCAATGAGCGTGCGGTTAAAGCTGAACAAGATGAAACTAACCATCTGGGTCTCAGATTTGGCGTCCCTTTCTAATTCACAGAAGTGCCGAATGTTTTGAAAATTGAACATGGTCGAGAAATTGGTAATCGCAGTTTGTGTGCGGCCATGTCTTCATATATTGGAAACTAAGTGAAAATTAAGCTGTGCTGGTAAACGGTAAGAAAAAGTAGAAGCTAAGTTTTGCACGTTAATGCCTGGTATGTCTGTAGCTTCAGAGAACTTAAAGGGCCTATATCATGCTTTTCTTAAGACTTTCAGAGTAAACCATATCCATATATATATGATAATAAATTACCTATAAAGAACGATTTCTAAATGAAATGTTCCCACCTGGAAGTAAGACGACTCAATCTCTGAAGCTCCACCTTTCATTCCTTTTGGGTGCCGCCCTTGAAGCTTTTATGATGTCGACATCGAGTCGGCCTCCGCAGCGTGTCTGTGTTTCGCCCACAAAAACAAACGATTTCCAAACTTTTGCAAAGATGGATGTGCATATTGTGCATATAGAATGGAAGCATTTAGATCACCGCTAGCTAAGAGAAGGTGTGTGTGTTAGTCGGGGGCGGAGCTGGCAGCGCAGACTCTTCCTGGAAGGGGCTGTTCTTCACTTTGTGACATCACAATGTGAGAAGCCACTCGTTTGTACTCAAATGGTGCTAGGAGAGCAGGTTTTTAGAGAAATGAGATGCAGGACTAGAGCAAATAACCACTTTGTGGTTGCTTTTGGTTAAGAATTAACATTATATTATACTTGACAGCCTAAAGTTGATTTTGCATGATAGAGGCCCTTTAAATCCCAGATTTTTCAGGAGTCTGCGAAGGAGCTGCAGTGAAGTTCATGCTGGCTGTGAGACTGTGCTGGCCCAATTTGACTTCAGGAAAAAATCCAGGAAAAAGAGCTTTAGAGCATCCCATCTGTGCCTTTGAACTTTACACAGCAGACTCAAACATGCACAGCAGCCTCCATGAGTGTAAGCGGGAGCAGCTGTTGCTAATCAGAGCTAAAACGTCGCGTCAGCACATGTGTGAAAGTGTGTGCTAGGAAAACGGTTCAAGTGAAAGTGCATGCAATGCAACCAAGACCTTTTTTTTTTTTTCTTTGTCTTTCCTGGATTTAAAATGACTGCAGAGCTTCAACAAATTTTGTGTCCGTCAGAGGTTTTCTTCCTCCACCGTCCTCCACCTCTGGGATCGGGGTGACCGGTCCAGTTTCGGGGAGTCTGAGTAAACAGGTCCACAGAGAGCCGCTTTTGGGAAATCCTTTCATCTGCCTACGGGGTTTCCATCCACCTGCTGTGATGGTGTATTCAAGCGTTAACATGTGTTTCACTGTGAACGCAGAGTCCCCCTTTATGACGGCGGTGAACAGCGCCCCCTTGCTGTTTATGTAATGACCGGGCAAGGCAGTCCACTGCCCTGTTGTGATGTTATAGCAGTCCATTAGGCAACGCAGGAAGTCGTCGCAGGGCCCATTCCGCATCACGTACAAATTGTCCCTATGGGCCACCATACAGTGGCCATAGCTTTGAGGTCGGATCATAGTGGTTGCGAGCTTCCATTCGTCCCGCCGTGGTATGTACTCGTAGATGTCGGTGGTATCTGGCGGTTTCCAGAAACAAATGAACATCCGGCGACGTGCAATGGCACACGCTGCTGATGCAACAGGCCTTGGCGCATGGCGCATGAAGGTCCACTCTCCTTTTGAAGTGTTGTACGCCTCCGACGTGGAAATCATTTGGTTTTGGGCGCCGCCTCCAAAGGCGTAGAGGCAGCCCTCATGTCCCAGGAGCGTGAAATCATGTCTCGGTTGTTGGGGACCTGGCAGAGTCGTCCACATCCCTGATCTGGGGTTGTAGCAAAAGGTTTTGTCCACCGTTTCCTTACCGTAGCCGTAAACTCCCCCGACGATGTACAAGCGGTTATCCAGCACGGCGACTCCGGCCCTGGAAGTGCTGCAAAGAGTTGGGAGGTCTGTCAGATGCTTCCACTCTCCTTCTTTTTCATCAAGAAAGCAAACGACCCTAAAGGAGTCCTGCAGCAGCTCCATGGAGGGAGTATGGGTGCCTATGGCGACGTAAGAAGCAGGCGACAACTTTTCACAATACTGCAGCAGCTCCGCAGGGATGGTACGTTCCGCTACTTCCTTGAGGTCCTCGAAAGCATCACGGAGAAAAAGAGCAGCGCTGTGAAACAGTCTTTGCACCCCAAAGACGGCAGCTGCCTGGTAGAGCAGGAGACAGTTGTCCGAGTCTATGATGTCGCAGAGATGCTCGACCAAACATGAGACCTGGAGAAAAGCGGCGCACTCCACGGCTTCTACCAGCTCGTCCGCGTCGCTGATGGTGGGATTTTCTCCCCTGCAGACTGCAAGGGCAATGAGGAAACCCCTTGCATGCACTCCGCCTTTCAGGTGCAGCTCGTCTTGTCGACATTCTCTCATACCGGAGTGAAAAAGAGCGTGAAAATAGTCGCTGTGCTTATGAAGAAAGTCTCGTTCCACAGTGAACCAGCTCTCTTGTATTCCCACTCTTACCCAACCAGCTCGGGCCTCTCCGTCCTCCAGATCTAAGGTCGTGTTTTCACCCCGGCTGACTCCTATATCTGCAGGGTCCTCCATGACGCACCTGGATTTCTGCTCTTCCTTAAAGAGGATCCAACGTGACCATTTAGTGTGCAACTTTAGTCCAGTTTAGCCCATTTTTATCCTCATATGTGCTCAGTGAACAAAGGTTTGCTAGTTTCACAGCGCCCCGTCTGCATGGTCTGAAAATAGAGCCGGACTATAGATAGCAACGGCACCAATTGCAAGCCTCAGGCATGAAGAGACATGCGCCGTAGGAGCCAACGTGGCTTCCAGCGACTGGTCATTATCAAAGCTGCGCTGCAACTGGCCAGCAGTCATGTGAGCTGAATTATTCATGACCCTAAAAATTTTAATTTGTTTTGGGGAAAAATACCTGGCAGAGAAATCTAAAAGTTTAGAGGAAGTTAAACTGTTGTTAAGGAGGCATATTAAGCGAGGTAAACGCAGTTTGATGAGCTGACTATGTTTTCTTTCTGCCTTCTATGACCTGTTGACCTCTTTTGTAGTTTCTCTCTACCTTTTTGCTGGAAGAGGTGAAAAAAAAAGAGCAACAAAAAAGTCACACATCTTGCTTTCCAAAGCCGAGCTGCTCTGATGATTTTATCTTTCTTTGCTCTGAACAGCCTGCAGGCTCTCAGATCCACTCTGTGTGCGTTTTTTGCAGCACATTTTTGGCATGAGAACCAGGGATTTTCCATGTTCCTCTGACTGCTCACTTTTTGGGCTCCTTTTCTCACTCTCTCCTCTAAACCCCTCCACCCCGCTGCCGCCTCCCCGCTCTGTTATTTATGCCCCGACTCTTCGGTCCATTCCGTCTGCTTGATGTTTCTGTGGTGAGGATGTGTGCATGTGAGTCTGAGAAGGCCGATTTCCACGCCTACCTCGTCTTTTGTGTCTTTTTCGTCATTCCTAATGTGTGTGTTCCTCCGTGCTCCCCAACATTTCGTTCAGTGGATTTAAGTGGAAATAAAATGAGGAAAAATAAGTGTGTGGGAAGTCGGGGGGGGGGGGGGGGGTGTCGCTGTTCCACCCCTGGAATGCTCGCTTTTTTTTTTTTATTCTTTTTTTTTATTAATGACACATGTCTGCTCCTGATTTACGATTTCAATAAAGAAAAAGTCAAAAATGTCATTTTAAGTTCAATTCATTTTATTTGTCCATCTTTAAAAATGCTAGAATAACAAGTTAAAAGTTACTACACCGGAGTAGGACTTTAAAATTGATTGGACTTGTGCATATGACCTAAAATCCCAATTGACCTATAAAAAATGTCACTAGGAAAAACACTATCAACATGACTTTTTCTGCTGGAAAGATACACATTTTCAAAAATCTCATGATTATATACATTTAGAACTTCCCAGTTTTCATTACCACTTCACTAGGCTTAAAGGGATTATTTTTTTTAAATTGCAAGTCCGACAGAAGGAAAACATCAGCAAATTAACAAACTGATGTCTCCCCTCCGTCAGTTGTGGTGATCGCTTGTTGTCCTTCGAATGCCTTTGTGGATCCCTCATACATGTTGCAGCCTGCAGAAAAGTCTGACAAACAAGTCTTCGGCGGCGGCTGCAGGAGGTGACGTGACGCCAGCTACAATGACAGCTTCTCTGCATCTGCTGCACATTACTGAAGATGCGATGGGAGAAACTCGCAAAAGTCGAGACCTCGCCTTTGACAGCCCACATCACAAATGAAATACTGTCTATTATGAACAAATGAACTTCATTTCAGCTGATTCAGTTGTGCTGCTCTTCACTGATGCCATGACTTCTAAAAAACAACCAGAAAGAGAAGATCTGAACGTGATTAGGAGTGAACTTTTGTGGATTTATATAATACAATATTTAGTAATATCTGCCGGTTATGATCCTTAATGCTGCATCATAGACTTTAGTACAGAATGATATCATCTTCGATGGCACTGTCCGTAGTTTCTGACTGGTTACGTCACTTTGCTTTGGGACAATCCCTCATATCTCATCTTTTTCTTGCTGCTGAAGATCTGTGATAAGTCAGGGACTTGTGGCTACAGGTCCCTCCCTCCCATGTGTTTTTGTCTTTTATCACAGAGTCCCATAGCACCCTGAGCTGACAGGCTCGAACAGTTACTTTATAACAGCTTGATACATAATACGTACATAACGATGGGCATTAACAAACACGTCCTAATCTTACATCTGGATTAAACACATTCAGTCTAAAAATGGCAAAATTAGAATATCCTTGATTGTGGGATTGTTGCCTTATTTTCCTCCTTTCATTTTAAATTTCTTTCATTTACATTGATCTTTTTCAATGTTTTATGGACTTAAAAACCCTTTAACCCCATGACTGCATCGTTTGTCAGGGTGTGGTGAGCCGGGAGCCGTTCCCTTTGCCTGCTATTCCGTCTCCAGCCACCGTCGAGAGTTACTATGAGGAGGCTCAGCCCTATGAAGAAACTGCAAACGGTGAGAACTCTGCCTAAATAGGTCGCTTCTGTTTTCCTGCAAATCCTCATTAACAATCACATTTGTTGGATGTAGTGACACCTAGTGGCAAAGCTGCAGAATGCAGCAAAGTGTGATTGGGACGATGTATTGCATTTTTTCTACCTGTGCAATGCATTTTTACTCTGGTTCAGACTCAAATGGCCCTTTCTTCATTAATTGCTCATTAGCAAATTTAAAAAAGGATTTTTCCAAAGTTTTAGTTTAAAAATCAGTGTCAAAACGAAAATATTTACCAAGCTTCACACGATTGTTGTATAGAAAAAATTGTTTCACACATTCATGCATGCAAAAAGTTTAAGGACAGCGTTCATCCTGAATAAAATGGCGTTACCAAACATTATTTCCTCTTTACATGTTGCCAAAGGTAAAAAGTGTGGTCAAAAATAAGCATTTTTTTTAAATGAACCCGAAGACAAGTAAAAAATAAGTCATTTACATAAAAATTCAACTTTAGTGCTCAGTTATAATTTAAAAGTCTAAACATATGTATATAAATTAATTGTTTTAAAGTGTCAAGTTATATTTTAGGGCATGAAATCCAAGAAAAAAATGAAATCAAACAAGAAAATATTCAAATAATCATAAATTGTTATATTCACAAATATTTAGTTTAATTTGACCTCAATTATTTAAAAAAAAGAAATCAGGAAGACCAAAAAAAAAGTGTTTGGTATTCTAAGTATTTAAAAATGATAAAATGAAGCATTTATGAATAAAAAAAAATCAACATGCATGCTAAAAGTGTTACTTTAAAAAGTCGTAATAGCTAATTGTTGCAGAGTGAAAACTTTATTGAAAGTTTAAACAAATAGAACAATTTTGATGCAATAATTCCACAAAAGGTTCTTGGGTGAAAGCAACTCGGTAGATAAAACTTTTCGGTCCCCGCCTTTGTGAATATCTACTGTGTTTTCAACACATTTAGATTAAAAAGTCAACCGAACTTTTTGAACTTTGACCCAAAATCTGAGAGTTTTTTTTCAGAGATGGCAAAATAAATGATGCCAATTATCTCCTCAAAAACACTTTTATTTTGACGGGCTTGTGGTTTAATGAGGTATAAAGTAGAAAATGTTGGTAGATCAAATCTAACACTTTGGGAAGCATTACTGAGAGTTATTCACATTAGTTCCACTTTCTTTGTAGTTTTATTTTTTAAAGAATCTGTTTTAACTGCTACCGTTTCCTTTGGCGCCGCATAGATTGGGAGTATTCTGGCCTGGCCTCGGCGCCGTGGATGCGCGGCCACAGCTCTGACAGTGTGGTCTATGCTGTTATCACCAGGGGTAGCAAGGGCTTGTGTTTCTGTGTGGCATGTCTGCACCTGATGTGGTCAAACCTCCTTCCAACTAAAACGTGCATGGAGATTAAAGCATGGCCGGATTGAGTTTCAGCCTCATCTCATCAGATTATTAATCTCATAATGTTTGTTTCTTAAATTTGATGTTTTGCTTGAGGAACCTCCACGCAAACAGACCTCATTATAACCGTCACACTCAGTTGTCTTTTTTTATATATTTATATATATATATTTATGTAATGCCTTACTGTTCTAATTGTCTCCTTGTCTTCAGATGATGGAGAGGCAGTAAGCAGTTCATACGAGTCGTACGACGAGGAGGAGGTAACCCGAGGGAAATCGGCCCAGCACCAGTGGCCGTCGTCGGAGGCTTCGATCGAGCTGATGAAGGACGCTCGCATCTGCGCCTTCCTGTGGAGGAAGAAGTGGCTCGGCCAGTGGGGCAAACAGCTGTGCGTCATCAAAGAGCATCGGCTGCTGGTGGGTTTGAATATAAACCTATACAGTCACATGCACAGCAGAATTGTTCTACTGTTTATATAAAATAGATAACACTGGAGCTGTTTGCAGCTGCACTTTGTAATAGTTCCTAATTAACATTAATGGCTCCTTTTATTTAAAGAAATGTGTGAAACCAAGAAAAGATTCATCAGCTAACCACATAAGTATTTTTGAATTATTGTACTATTACTTTATCCAATCTTTTCCTCCATTTTGCTTCAACAACATACAAAAAAAAAGTTTCCAGTTGGTTACATTGGCCCAACATTCGTCAATCGACGTTGTCTTTCAGTGCTATAAGAGCTCCAAGGAGCAGACCCCCCTGCTGGATGTGAGTCTGCTGGGCTGCAGCGTGATCTACAAAGAGAAGCAGCTAAAAAGAAAAGAGCACAAACTGAAGATCATGCCGGTGGGAGGAGAGGCCATTGTACTGGGCCTTCAAAGCAAAGAGCAGGCAGAACAGTGGCTAAAGGTGACAAATACTTTTCTTTTTAAAGTGTTTACATACTATTATTAATGGATTTCGAATGTAATAGAGTTAAGTTGTTTTGAAACTCCTTTTGTTCATCAGGTTATTCAAGAAATCAGTCCCAAACCAGCAGAGATCTGGGATCCCAATCAGTTTTCACCCGATTCTTCGAAGCTTATTTGCACTAAGGTACATCTTTTGAGTCTTTAACTAACTTTGAGATATAAGTTTTTCTTCTGTTCTATAGAGAAATACGTTTAAAAATGACTAAAATGCAGATGTGATGACAGGGGGAGCTGGGCGAGAGACACTCGCTGGCCTCAGAGAGCGGCAGCAGCACGGACAGCCACGCCGACGCTCTAGAAAACAAAGATGGTGAGCGTCCTCGGGCAGCTTACCGGTCCTCTTCCAATCTAGTTGCTTTATGTGACATTTCTCCCAACAGTGAAGAAAAAATACGGCGCAGGTTTGATGTTCAGCAACTTGAGGAACATCGGAAAAAAGAAAAACCCCTCGCTCGAGAGCCCTGAGAAATGCATTGAGACCTCAGGTGAGGAAAAAGGACATTTTTTTTCTGCGTCTCTCAATCTTCATCCACATCTGGTTCCTTTGTCTGGATTGTGTTTGTGCAGGCAGAAAAACTCTACATGCAAATGCAATGCAAAACAGAATGAAAGTGGGTTTAAATTTACATTTTTTACTATTAAAATAAAATCATGTATTTTATGGGAGTACAATTCACTGCACATCATTTTTTTATGTTTTTGTTTTTCTTTGTTCAACTGTTCTGTTGGATGTTTATTCCACTTGAACTGTTTGAAAAGAAAAGGCAGGATGGTTAAATGCGGATTTTTACAACCACTATTTTTTTATTTGTTTATTCTGCAAAGGAATTTAATTCAATTCAATTCAATTTTATTTGTACAGCCCAAAATCACAACAACAGTCGTCTCGATGGGCTTCGAAGTAAACATGAACTCAAAAGGATCATGAATACAAAAAGTTCAATAGGAAAATACTAAAATGAACTAACAAACTGACTAAACTAAACTGGACATCACTGCCCTTAGACCCCCCCTTCTCAGTAAGGAAAAACTCCTAAAAAAAACGGATTCCGGAAAAAACGAAGAAACCTCAGGGGTGCCCACATGAAGGAGGGATCCTCCCCCAGGACGGACAGGCGATTTACCAGAACTCTTAGAGAAGAATTAACTTATCTAACTCTACAACTACATATATAAAGTCCAAAGTCCAGCAATTTATGTTTTACTTATTCCAAAGCATATGACAGTTCAGTCACAGAGAATTTTCATTTTAGACGAACTTGACAGTAATTAGGTAATACTTAATGCATAATTAAGCAATAAGTACCATGCAATAAAAGTGTTAATAGCCACTTTCATGCCTTACTTTGCATTACAAAGTGCATTACTAAATTATCTGTTAATCTCTTAATTAGCTGTTATTTATCTAATGTTTTTATTTAACCCTACCTAATGTATTACAAAACAGTTATAAAAGCTGTTTGTTTAGCATTGTTTAGCATTATGCATGCAATAACAACATGTTAAATAATGTCTGTAAAGCCTTAATATTGTCTAAAGTATTCAGGATCTATAGTTGTTTTTTTTCCAGAGTTTCAAAAATAACCAGTATGTTACATATTTTACATTTAGTTTTTTAGTCTGATTTAACCCTTAATAGATGCTGAAAAGCCATAAAAACATTAATTAGGCATCAATTCAAATTAGTTGATGGTTTTATTGTTAGGTGTGAACAATATTACTTTGGAAACATGTATAAATGTTTGAAAAAGCCTTATAAGCACTAATTACGGATTAATTAACCATACTAAATTATAGGAACCTTATAGTAAAGTGTGAACAATTACTACTGTTTGACAACCTTTATTACTTATTATTAACTGGTTGTCTTCTTTGCAAACATTTATCCGTTTAAAAATGCATACCAGTGGTAAACAAGCCGTACTTATTCTCTATCACTTCAAGCATTTCATCCATTTTATTTGTTAATGTCTTCAACAACCAGAACAAATCTAATAGCATGTTTTTCTACCCTTTATTTTATTAGCTAGAGTGCTTCATGATCCTTCATTGGTCAGAAATTACAAGATTTGTTTTGCTTTTTTTTTTTGTCCAAAACTGAACTTGAAAGGTTCAAGAAGTCTGTTCAATAACATTTTTGTTCATTTTTTTTCTAATATAGGCTATGTCCGAATTCTTTCACTACTCATTATAAAGTGCAGTCACTATTTTGTAGTCCTGTCCGAATCTACAATTCCAAAATCCCTAGAAATGTCCCAGAAGTCTCTGCGAAAAACCGGAGTGCATCAATGCTCACTAGATTGGCAAATGTAGACCACAATGCCTTGCATTTGAACAATTTTTGCAAATAAATAAAAAATAAAAGCATTTAAATGTACATTTTTAATAAACCAGCATTTTTCTCTTCAGAACTTAGTCCTAGATAGTCCAGCACTATATATTTTTTAGCAGTTAGGGGTTAGGGCGGGAATTTGGACACAGCCGTAGTGTTTTTTATTTCTTTCTCTTCTCCATCTTCGCTCAGGGTACCTCAACGTGCTGGTGAACAGTCAGTGGCGGCCCTGCTGGTGCCTGATCAAGAACAGGCAGCTGTGGTGTTACCAGGACAAAGGAAAAAGCAAACTGAGCCAGCCAGCCGTCCCCCTAGAGGGCTGCAGCGTTTTGCCTGATCCCAACCCCGAGCACCTCTACTCCTTCAGGATCGACATGGACGGGACACAGCTGGCAACCCTGGAGGTCGATGAATATTTCATTTCACGCTCTTTGCCAAATCACATCAAACGTGTGGAGTTTAGAGCAAAATTTAGTTCCGTCCAGATTGCTGAAAAACCCCAATCCGATCAACTTCTGATTTTAAAAACTGTTCCCAGTGGTCTTTTATTTGAATTAAATATTAAAAAAAAATATTAAAATATTAAATATATATTAAAAATATTTAAAAAAAACTTTTTTTCTAGGACATAGTGTCATAGTGTCTGCAGAGCTGAGGGAGTTCATTAGTAATTCACCTCTGAGGGGTGGGCAGGACTGTAGGCATGAGGCAAGTCCCCCCCCCCCCCCCCCCCCCCGCACCCATCACCCAACCTAACCTACATTATAACAACCTTGGAGCTATCAGGACGTACCTTTTGAGCCAAATGTCAGCTCAGACGACAAGTGCATCAGATCCAATCAAATCGAACTTCATTTATAAAAAGAAAATGTGCAAACTTGGATCGGTTTACATGTAACCCTTGTGCTATCCTAGGCACGTTAACATTGCGAGTTGGGTCATCTAGACCCACTAGACAGTACACTGAACCTTTTTTCTTCAATGATTTGTGATCTTCACTGGTGTCCATGGATTACATGAAATCTTTCCACCTTTATCCACCTCTGTCATGGTAGGGAGAACACGTCAATGTAAAGGTGGGGTCATCTAAGATAGCACAAGGGTTACAAACATACACATTATTCCAATAAAAACCCAACCCACCCTTCCCACTTTCCTCCGTTAATACATACGACCCATGAACCCAGACCCAAAAATTATTATAAAAGTAACTTCTAAAAGAAACTTAAGGCTTGGTTCTGCTGTCAAGAATATGTATTTGGGAATCTATTGCCCACCCATACCAGGACAGCAACGGGGTCCACCTTACAGCCGTGAGGCAGCAGTGTTAAACTCCAGCCGCCCCAGTAAGGGCAACAACCGCGGCTCAACCAGCGACCAAGCTGCCAAGTCCAGATAGAAAAAGATCCCCACAGAAAACACTGGGCTAAAATCATAGAAAGATGCTAAAATTAAAGACATAAGATATATGCAAAAACATAAAAAGGAAATGAGATTAAATGCATAAAATAATAAATTAAAAACTAATTGAATAGAATAAGCAGATAAATGATAAAAAGCTAAATTAAAAACGTGGGTCTTGATCCTCTACGGCCTCGAGGACCGTAATGGCAGAACGAGGCCTCACCGTAAGGACTACAAGTCCAACACCGGAGGACCTCAGGGTCCACGAGGGCTCATTCTTTAAAAGTAGATCACCTAAATAAAAAGGCCCAAGACCATTTAAAAAATGGATAAACCATGAAGAGAATCTTAAAATCTTAAAATCAACTCAGAAACGCACAGGGAGCCAATGCAGCGATTTTACCATGGGTGTTATGGGTTACCGCCCCCTCGTGCTGCAGAGTTCTATAATAGTTGTAAAGGGACAGGAATGAGCGGACACTAGGAGATATTTAATAGTGGCAATGTCGTGGCGTTTTTTCATCACATTTTGAAGTAAAAAAATACACAAAAAAATCCAATTTTGAGCTTAATAATTGTTTTATATGTCCTACATCATCAGAAAAAAAGCACAGAAACAAACTTTTTCATCAAAGTGGGTCTTTAAACAAAATTAAAGAAAAGCTTTGAGATACTGATTTTAGTGGATTTGATCTTATTTTATGTAAATTTCCCCAAAAACTGGGCCATGCTTAATCATTTTTATTCATTTATTGTATTCAGTTGCCATATATCTAGATGCTGTGGTCCTATTTGAAATGAGAGCCAGCTTACCCCGGTGAGAAGTGCTGCATTCATGGTTAAGAGGAAATCTGGGAGAGGACATTAGTCAGTGGAATTCCCAGCGTTTTCCGCCCTCTTTCTGCTGACATCAGACCTGGTTCATGTGATACATGTATGCACACGAGGGTGGTCTGCTGGCCCGTTGTCTGTGGGTGGGAGGGCTGTGGATGTTCTAGGATTTAGGACTAATGCTACACCCTTTTTCATTAGACCTGCAGTACCACCCAGTCGGAGTGTGCATGATGTCATAGGCAGTGGAATTCAGTGTTTAGTCTTGAGGCTTTTCTCTGTTTTTGTTTTGATTAAAGTCCTTCACCCTTTTTTTTTTTTTTTTTTTTTGCTTAAACTGCTGCTACAGCACTTTCAGGATGCAGTTGGCTTATTTAAAAAAAAAAAAACCATTTTAAAAGGTTGATGGAATCTGTTTAAAGTGACTGAAATCACCAGTCTGAACTTTGAAAGTTGCACGTTTCCTCCCTGAACATGTGTTTTCTTTCCATCCCACCAGGCAAAGACATCAGCAGATATGGGTCACTGGCTAGGCCTCTTGCTATCTCAGACGGGGACCAAAACGGAACCAGAAGACCTGACGTATGACTATGTGAACTCCGAGAGGATCTCCAGCATCGTAAATGCTGCAAAGACTTCCCTTTAGTATGTTATTATTCTTCACTGGGAGGTGGGGGGGGGCGCCGATCAAAACCCCTGATCCTAAACACATCTTTGTGTTTTTGCGTCTTTCCAGCTTGATGCTAAGGAGGTATTCAGAACCGAACACGTATATAGACACGATGCCTTCCATTTCGCAAAACTCTGAGGAGCTTTACGATGATGTGGCCTCTTTAGCTGACTCCGAGGTAACGTACTTTCCCGCTGCTCTTATTTCCATTTTCCATCCGCTGACGTGTTGATTCCCACAGGATACTAAGGAGAACAATCCACCAAACTTGCAGGACGGCAACCTCCAGGAGTGCTTACAGGATTCCAACAGCGGAAAGGAAGCAGAAGACGACCGAATCTACATCGATCTCCTCCCTGTGCGCTCCTTCCTGCATCCACCCGGTGGAGCTGTCCCAGCCAAGGAACCCCTGAGCAACTCACCTGTTCCTGTGGACAACCTGACAGAACCCCCCTGTCACATCAAAGAGGTTGATCATTTATGATTTATTCAACGGAAACTGAAACAAACGACTGCTCAATCGCTGCTGGGCATATTTAAACATTTAAGGACCCACTCCGATCATCTTTTGATTTATTTTGAAAGCGTTTCCAGGGGTCAATTTTAGGCAAAATCAAAAAACCTGTTGTTTTCTAGGACATAGTTTCTGCAGTGTGGGAGTAGTTCATTAGAAATTTGCCTCTCAGTTGTGGGTGGAAGGCCTACTTGTCTCTGTTTACATGCTGTAGAGGAAAACCAAGACGTACATGGATCTGGTCGTCTACAATGGAACGGAGCGGAGTAGGGACCTTGGGGCCAGAATATTTTATACGCTCTTTTTCCAACAGCATTTTTTCATCTCCTCCTGCTTTACAATGATTTGAATAAAAAAATACTCAGAAATGCGGTTTTTATCTTCATTTTCTCCATATATGTCCTCTGTCGTCAGAAAAAAGCCCCGAGAACATGTAAAAACACAAATTCTTCATTGGAGTGGGTCTTTAAAACCTCTATTTAGACTAGGTAGAAGAAAAAAGAAAAGTTTGAATCTCTCAATAAAATGTTTCTGCTCTGCAGGAGGGAAAAATTAGGCTCTATAAGAAAATAACTTGTGATTAACTTCAAGCATAAATTGAAATAAAAATGATTCCAATTCTGCTTAATTTTTCTGACTTTTTTGTACCAGGTGGTTTCGGTGGACCTTCCTGAACCAGCGTCAACTTCTGTGTTAAACGGCCCAACTTCACCTACTGCCCCCAGCAAACTAGAACAGACTTTGCTCCAGGTCACCACCTCCCCACAGCCACACACCCAGCAGGGCAGGAACTCCCCTCAGAGTCAGGAACTCCCCAGGAAAAGCAGCTTGGAAATCCCTAAGGCCTTCATCTCCTCAGTGGCAGATATCCATAAGGGTCCTTCGTTCCTTCACAGCCCTCAACCTGCACGGCCTAAGGCACATACAATAGGTGAGCAGCAGAGCTTCTCTGGTTTCTGCATTGAGGGGATGTGCAGCTGTGATCATGTGCATCTTCAGGCTCTTGTTTCTTCCCTCCCCTCCTCAAACATCTGTCTCACATTCAGAGGAAATGTCCTGCTTTTAATGAGTCTGTTCCTGCTGCGTGTTCCTGTGAGCATGGCTCCCTCTAGCGACAAATGCATGCACTGCCGCTTCGCAGTGGACTGAAGGTTTGAATCCCTTTTATTCCAGGGAGTCTTTGCACCTTCGAGGTCAAACTTGGCAAGAATCGCACCGAGGCCGACATGCTGCGCTACACAGGCGAGCGGGACCGCCTGGAAAAGGAGAGGGAGGAGGTGAAGAGCTGCCTGGCACAACTGAAAAAGGAAAGGAGGGAGGCGAAAGAAGAACTCTCTGGTTGTCAAGGTATATAGTGGCACCTTTTTACGGTGAAACATCCCTGCTGCGGGATTTTCACACCTCCACCTCTGTCCTCAGATCCTAAGGAGCAAGCCCTGCTGGAGGCCCGCGTCAAGGAGAAGGAGGTGGCGTGTCGGGGGGCAGAGAGCCGCAGGGTGGAGGTGGAGCTGCGGTTGATGGAAGTGAAGGAAAGCTTGAAGAAAGTGGAGGCGGGGCCTTTTACACTGGGAACCACATTAGACAGCAGCCTTCAGGACCCCCCAACAGTGAAAATCACAACTTCGGAAAACGTTAACTCGGTAAACAACCTGTGCTTGTCATGAATCCTACGGAAGAGGATTAGAGCCATGGAAAAAGAGGAGTAAAAAGAAATTCTGACTTTAATCTCAGAATTCTGAGAAAAAGTCAGACTTTTCAGGTTAAAAAAAAAGAATTCTGAGATTAAAGTCAGAATTTTCTATGCCCTTTTTTTCCATGGCCCTAATCATCTTCCGTTAAATCCACTGCGTTCTGATGATTTAAAAAACGAAATAAAATGTACATCCAGTTTTTTCAAATGACTAATGGCTCCAATGCAATGCATTGTGGTTTATATTAAATTTAGGGAGCACACTATTTTTTTCCAGGAACTTCCAGAGCCGTGGATTTTGGATTGAAAAGTCGTGAGGGAATTTGGAAGTTGACAAACCATAACCAGACTTCTTTTTTCTTTTAAATGTTTCAGACTAAGACTTCAACGATGCCCAGTCTTCCTCAGCCAACATCACCACCAGCACCACCACCATCATCATCATCCACCACCATCTTCATCAGCATCACAAGCCCAGCCTCTGCGGTCAACTCGGCCTCTGCTCTTAAAAACAGACCAGCCTCCATCGTGGCGCCGAAGGGAAACGTCTTGCAGAAAGCAAAGGTTCCACAGCTAAATATTTACACAAATTGGTGCAGTAAACCTCAAAAAATGAGTTTATTTTTAATGTTTTGAGTTTAAAATATCTTTCTTTTTTTTTTAGGAATGGGAGAAAAAATCCACCAACTAAGTGAACCTCAAAATTCCTCACCACATCCATGCTGTACAGTTAAATTATCTCCTCACAGACTCTGATCCACATCTCCCCCAGGCTTAAAAAAAACTTTTTTTCCCAACACCACTGGATATTCTTCACTTTTGTGCCTCTTTGCAAAAAAAAAACAAAAAAAAAAACTTGATCTGGTAGCAATTTGTAATGTTTTCTACTTTTTTTTTGCAAGCAACCAAACATTTAAAAACAGAATTCTGCAGCAAACTTGCCTCCCTTTGGCTTACTAAACACTTTAGATTGTAGCTTGGTTCATGTACGCCGGTAGCCAAGATGTGAATATCATTACTCGTTTATTCAGCCGTTTGGTTTCTATTTCTAGCTGTAAAAAAAGCACTTTTTTTATTCAAATAAAAATATACTGAAAAATTGGGTCTTTTAAACTAACTTCTTTTTAAATTTTACATTAGCAAAGCTGCAGTGATGAACATTTACCAGCAAAATAAAACCATGACTAATTTTATTTTGCTCACTCAAAATTGAATTTACTCCTCATAAAACGACCATAAATAACAGATTTGGAATTAATCCGGGTGCAGAATGATTAAATGAGGTCATAAACTTGTGTTTCTGGTTTGTGTGATGCGTCTCTGTGACCCAAGATGCTAAAATTCTATCAAATTGAAACCTTAAAATGGTTTCTTGTGACTTGAACATGGAATAATATAAACTGAAGTCATGCAACAGTTTAATAAATAAGCACAATTTCTGTAATTGCAATAGAAAAATGGATTTAAATCAAATCTCCTCCTACCCTGGAGTGAAATTATAAAACGTCTATCTTGGATAAACGTACAGATGGTTTAAAAACAATGATAAGATTGAAGTTCCCATCATGTAAAGAATGCATTTATGACCAGTACATGGCACTTGTGCAGCTTTAAACAGCAGGAATCCCTTTTTCTCCACTCTAATCGTGCCTGACGCGTCTCGTACGTCAAGCGACGTGTCGTCGACGGTGAAGTTTGTAGCGATGCAGGAGCTCCTGGTGGCTCTTCTTCTGTCTGCTCTTCCTCCTCAGGCCTGCAGGTCTGGGACGATCCCCTCTGGATGGCGAGCCGCTGCTTCCTGGAAAACGTGACGTCATTGTTAGAATCCCATCCACTGTTCGAGGAGCTGATGTTTTTACACGATGGCCATTTTTTGATTGATTAGTGCTCACTTCTTTCACAGTGAGGTCCTTCATAGTCTCTGCATTGACACCGGAAGCTTCCTCCAGACAGGATGCAGGTCCCGCCGTTCATACAGGGGTTGGGTTTGCACAGATTTACTGGTTTCTTTACATCTGACAGAGAAATAATCAAATTTGGTCTTTTTTTTTGCCGAACATATACTGTGGTATTAATATTGAGACATAAACGTCCAATAGTATTTTGGTTTTTGTGATGCACTTTTACCTGAACACAACATCTGCACCAGTACATCTTCAAAGTACTTGAGTTCCTCATAAGACGGGACGGATATCATGTGATCCTCTGAACCTGCGATCCTCGCCAGCTTCTCTCTCTGCACGGCTCCAACCCCGACTATAAAAACGGAGACGCCGCTGTCTCTTATCTTCTGAGCCGGCACCACTGCATCTTCCCCGCCCGAACCATCCGTCAGCACCACCACGGCTTTGTTGACCCCAGGCCTGGCGCCGTTAGCCACGGTTAGGACGTTGGAGTAAATGTGGAGTAAAGCGGCGCCCGAGGACGCCACCCCACCCATGTAGCTGGCATCGCCCACCGCCTTGAGGACGACGGAGCCGGTCTCGTGGGCGTCCAAGCGGAAGACGGTGGAGGCTTTGCGACTGTAAGCCACGAGAGCGACCTGAGCCACGTCTCGGTTGATGTCGAACTGGACGGTGATGCTGCGCACAAAGTCCCGCAGGACGGCAAAGTTTTCACGGCCAACAGCAGCTGAGGCATCCAGGGCAAACACCAGGTCTACTGCTTGACCCAGGCAACCTAAAGATAAGAATACTGCAAACTTACAAAAGTCTCCCAAAAATAATTATCTTGAATTAGTAACATCTCCTTTTACAGTAACGTACTTGCAGGGTATTTAAGTGGTATTTATATGGTACTTTTGTTGTACTTACAGGTATTATAGGCTGTGTATTTATGCGGTACTATATTTGCGCTATACTTCCAAGGTACGGTACATACTTGGTATTTATGCTGTACTAGGTTTTTACACACTGGGTGTGTTTCGGTTTGTGGATTTTGAAATATTTTTTGAGTCCCATGAGAGATTTTGGCGCCATACTTTTTTTTTTTTTTTTTTGTTTTTTTTGACAGCGTTGCGCTCTGTGATGTCATCATTTTGTGGGCGGGACTGTTCACTATACCCAAAATTCATTTTCATTGGGTATTAGGTGTGTCTTTCAGTTTGTGGCGGAGGTGACAAGTTTTTAAAAACCCTGAGATAAACAACGTGGTCCTCGCTGTCCAGAACTGCTTTAGGACAGAAAAAAACATAAGGTACATGAAACGTGTAATTTTAATTGACCATAATTTATGCCAATTATTAATTTCTTTCAGTGTTTAACTTCCTTCAATTTGCAAACAATATGGTAATATAAAAATACTGCAACGAAACTAACACCACCGGGTACTTAGAGTTTTTGGGGGGAACCTAGTGTTTTTATGAAATATATCAATTGAAATGAATGGTTTTAAAAATGTTTTACATAAAATATGTTAAAGAGATTAAAAAAGCAGCCATGATTTTCAATATTTCAGGATGGATGAAAACCCATTTGTAGGTATTACCTTGAGTATCCACGCTGCAGATCTTGGCCTTTAGCTCGGGTAATTTCTCGCTTAGCCTGTCGGGTGAAGAGTAGGTGAGAGTCCTTTGGGGGTTTCCGGTCATATTATTCAGCTGACCCTTCAGGAAATCGGGTCCCACTCCTATGAGGAAGATCTCTCGGTCCCGCGCATACTTTGAGGCTTCGATTACCTCGTCAGCAGCAGGATTGGCGGTGAGCAGCACCACCACCCGGGGGAGGTCATCTGTAACGTCAGCGAAGGCCGGCGCACTCACGAAGCCGTGACGGGTGGCGTGGCGGAGCGCCTGGCCTGTCAGAGTTTGGCCCCCAGGCGACTGAAGTGCATCCACGGCCCTGAGAAAACCCCCCAGGTTCCTTCTGAACTTCCCAACCTGGACCTCCAGTCGAGTCTCTGCACCAAACACCGCAAGACCAACTTTGCTGGGGCTGTCGGAGCCGATGACCGTCTGGAGAAAGCGCTTTAGGAAGGACTTGAAACGCAGGAAGCCTTCTAAAGTGAGTGAGGAAGAGCCCTCCAAGAGGAAGAGCAAATCTACAGAGCAGTCCAAGGACAAAGCAGGAGCTGAAGGAAGACGAGAGGCAAAGGTTAGTTCCCAAAGCGTCTCCCCCGTCCTTATAGGCGAGTGAACTGACCGCAGTGAGGGTCTCCTCCATAGCCAGGAAGACAAACGCAGTGAAAGCCATCCGGGCCTTCTGAGACACATGTCCCCCCGTTCAGACACGGCTGGGAGTCGCAGGGATCTGGAGGTGAAAACAAAAGGACGAATCCTCAACGAAATCAGACAAAATGATAGAGAGCTGGAAATAAAAGGAGCAAACAGGAATCTGACCTGGACAGATGGTTCGATGGCAGACAGTCTGGTGTTTCATGTAAATCCTGTTGTAGCTAAAAACACAATAAAAACGTTAAGATTTCATTGTGTTTCAGAAGAAAAAAAACCAGATCTGAGTATATTAAAAGGACTTTAAGGATTTAAAGGGTTTTATTCAGGCAAGCTTTAGTTTTGCAACTTCCTGACTTGTATTTGTTTTCATTTCTACTTTTATTTTGTTTTATTTATCAATTTTATTGCATTTTACTTGTATATTTTAAAGCATGTTGTGATTTTTATCTGTAAAAAAGTGCCATTAAATAAATTCTTAATTAATCTGAAAATGATCCAGTCTTACCATAATTTAGAATAAAACATGTTTAAATGTTCTTTCATTTCTTACAATTGGTCACGCTTAATTACTCACAATTACAGACTAAAAAGCCTCGTATTCTGCTACCAAATGTAACCTGGAAGTGAAAAGTCTCCACTTTAATCAGTCTTTTTGATAGCTCACATAAGAGAGCGGGAGAGAATGGGAACCGAGAGCTCTCAGCTCTACAACTCGGAGGTGAATTTCTAAAGAACTCTTGCCGCTCTGCAGAAACTATGTCCTAAAAACAAAAACGGAGGCCTTTTCATTTTTGGCTAAAACAGCATAAAATCTTTAAATTATTCCGTAAAGGACTGTGGACTGTTTTATGTACCACAAAACTAACTTTTGAAATAGCTTTTTACAGTCGCACCTCTGAGTTTTTACAGGTTTGTTTACACCAGGGGTGGGCAAACTACGGCCCGCGGTCTGGATCCGGCCCGCCTCCATGTTTGGTCCGGCCCACTAAACAATATCAGAGTCCCATGTTTTTTTTGTTTTTGTTTTTAATATGACCACACGGTCAAAATGTGATCTGATCTGAAAATCTCTGTCAAATAGAACAGAAGACAGTCTTCCCTTTCTACGTCGCAGTTCATCTTTCCTTGGTTTAGCTCATTCTTTTAAAGAAATTATGTTGCTTTTTTTAAACCGTGCACCCTGTTCTGGGTCCTGATTGGCTGGAGACCCTGTCAATCAATCTCCTCCGAGCCGTGTCTCCTGTACAGAAACGCGGAGCTCTTCAGATCTACAGAAATCTGTGATCGATCAGATCTTTGTTTTCATTCTAAGATCCTGAACCTAATTTCTATGAAGGTTTGAGAATTTAAACAAGAGAAAAGGGTGAAAATGTTCATGTCTGTCTGAGAAAAGTGTATGTAGGCAGTGAGGAGTTTTACTGCCATAAACTTCTGTAATCATTCTCCGTGGATTTCACCGATCACGGTCATTTTAGAACGTAACTCCTACAATAAACGAGGAACTCTGTACTGGTGAAAATGTAATGCAGATATATGCTTAGCTGCAGCAGAGGTCGTAGAAATGTGCTTTATTTCATTATTACTGGATGAGAATCAGACATGGAGGACACAACACAGCTGCACAAACTGTGAGACGTGAGGAGCTGCAGCCCTCAAAGTCTTTATTAGGATTATGACGGGAGAGGATCAATGATTTATTGTTTTTTTTTGTGTGTGTGCGTTTTTTTTAATGTATCAGTATATTTTTCCTGAATTTTTGTCTTTGAAAATCATAGAGAGTGTTATATTTGGTCATTGTTTTATTTTATAAATAATGTTATTTATTTTATCAAAAAGATCATGAATCAATAAAACATTATTCAAACAGCACTTTACGTTTCCTTTAAGGTACCAAAGGGCTTCACAATAAAAAAGAGATCAAAAAGTTTTAAACTAAAAACTCTAGAATATTCTGTTTTAGAATTTAATTTGAAATACAAATGTTTTCATCTACATTCCATGTTATCTCATTCTCACTTCACGCATCTGCTTGTGCTCCGGCCCTTCTATAGAATTTTAGAACCCAATGTGGCCCGCCAGTTAAAATATTTGCCCACCCCTGGTTTACACGCTGAACTGTTATGAAGCATCGTGTCATGGAAGTGATGTAGCACAATGCCAGACCAGTAGAGGGCGTTAATGCCAGGAATATTTCCATTCTTCCTCCTGGTTTCTTAAATGCATCAGTGCAATTGTTGGATAATCATGATCAACAGAGACAAACATTCATAAAAGTCCCTGGTTTGTTGAGTTACGCTCTAACCAAAGATCAACGTAAAAGTTTTGTTATGTGTTTCTCTGCAATCTGGATGTTCTGCTGTAAAAATGCTTTTGGAAGAGTAAACAACACTTGCCTGTAGTAGGGGCATGTAGACGTGTATGGGGAATACCCCTTTGAGCCTTTCCAGCACATGAAATTCCCCTGCAGCTTCTTCTGTGTCTCCAGTGTCTTCCTCTCACAAGGGAACGACTCCACTAGACATCCTGGAACAATCACAACAATGGGATAATAGGAATGCATATCAGACCATGTTGTATAGTTTGAAACGTAGAATTAGCTTTGATAATTGGTTTTAGAAGCTTTCTATGGAACTCCAACCTGCAGGTGTGGCGTTGCAGAAAGACAAGGATGTCAGCGTTGTGAACACGCCGTTGACAGCGTCCTGGAAATGCTCTGCAAAGAAAACGTGGCTTTCTATTGGCTCGCTTGCGAGAGCGTGCAGCTCTTCCCACCTGCAAATTACAGAGAAACGGCTCTCTTTGAGAAGTCCTGTAATCTTTGATGGATATGTTTGTTTTCCTACACCAGCCGCACTTTGGGTAACGCAGGCCGACGGCGAACAAGACCATGCCTGTCTCTTTGAGCTCTGCGGCTGTCTGCGCCACGCTGCCCTGAGACCTCCCATCTGACAGGAGGATGGCGATGCGGGGCACGCTGGAGGAGTTACGGCCACCCGGAAAACCCTTCCTCAAGATGTATTTTAGAGCCAAGCCGGTCTGAGTGCCTCCGCCCCTGAGGGAAAATGGATCGGAGTAAATATCTGCTACACGAAAGTCCTATCGACATCTTGGGAGTGGCACAAAACAGCCAAATACCTGAAGGAGATCTTCTTCATGTGCTTTTTCAGCTCCTGCTTGTTGGAGAAGGAATCCAAGGAAAACTCCAGCCGAGGCACAGAACCGAACTGAATCAGACCCACTCGGACCTGCACAGTTCCACATTTATAGCGACGACAAACGATACTAAACGCTGCAACACAAAGCGCTTTTCAATACATCCTAAAATGATGTCTATACACAGAAAGAGTTGTTTCATTGAAATTTGAGTCAAAAGCTAAAATTGTAAAAAAAAAAAATCTGCTTTAATAAAATTGGTATCATTACTAAGTGAAAACCTTTGTACTAAACTCAAACAGTAATTCTACTAAATAAAAAGGATCAACAATATAAAACAATAAATCTATACCTTTAAAAACTAGAAAACAAATTCTAAAAGTGTTTTAAGTCCCACTCTGATTATTTTTGAATCTACTTTAAGTATTCATAGTGGTCTTTTAGTTATAATTGTCCTTTTCTGGGACATAGTTTCTGCAGAGTGACAGTAGCTCATTGGAAATTTGCCTCTTAGTCGTGGGAGGGACCGTTGGAACACAGAGTAAGCCTGCTCCCCTTCCCATCATCCATCCTTCTCCACTCTCTCCTGCTTGCTTACAGCCCCTCACAGCCAGATGCCAGTTTAGAAGAGGAAGACGAAGATGTGCACAGATCTAGTCGTCTACATGAGGAAGCATCAGAATGGAGCAGAGCAGGGAGCTTGTCGCTCACCGTTGTAGCTTCTTCATCACAGCAGCAAGCTTTTTAAAAAGGCATTTTTTTTCATCTGCTCCTGATTCACAATTTGAATAAAAACTACGCAGAAATTCATTTTTGAGGTTAATTTTCTGTCTTCCATCATGAGAAAAATCCCACAATCAGAGCAGGTCTTTAAACTGGATCAATACATTTGAATAAATCCAAGATAAAGCTATCTTTTTTTTCTTCTTCTTACTTCATTTGATCGGTATGATGATTATAGAGACAGAACTCAAACCTTGTCAGGTCCAATATCCAAGGCTTGGCTCAGCTTGACTGCAAAGTGTTTGGACCTCTCAAAACTGCCCTTCCCCATGCTGTAGGAGCTGTCCATTAAAAAAAGGATGTCCATTGCTGAAGAGCACTGCATCACTTCCATCCAAAAAAGAGAAAAGAAAATGTAATACAAGGAAATTCAAGTTGCATAGCCAAGATCATTACACTCCCCCCACCATGCTTCTTCACAGTAAGTCTGAATTGTCTCTTATCACACCAATTTCACACCAACATAAAGATGAGCTTATAATGTATTTAATGAAGCGTCTTTACCTTTTCTGCTTCCTGTTGGATCAACAAAATGGGGGCATAAAACTCCCTTTATAATGAGTTTCTTTTAAACCCATTTTAAATCAAATAATACTTACAAAACTATTTTTATTAAAAATGTTAAAAAATTCATTTCTCAAAAGACTTTAGGCAATAAAAAACTTTTTATTGCTGGACTTTGTTCTCTACAGAACGGGTTCGGGCCACACTCACTGTCTGCTGCTGAGCTGATCTTGACAATGTTGTCATGGCTGGTTTGGATCTCCTGCACCGCTGTGCCCTGCTGGACTGAGAGCGGTGAAGGATGTGAAAGTCAAACACAAAGTCACACATCCAGACCAATCAAACAAACTATAAGGCTTTGACCCAAAAAAAAGGCTTTCTTTGCATTTACTTAATGCTTTAAAAGAGAGAAATCTGCATCCATCAAGCAGGCAACAGGATTAGAAGAGAGCAAACTAAAGAATTCAGCCGCTAACACCAGGTACTGGTTTCTTTTATTAATAAAGTCAAACTTTAAATTCCACTAAGCCGATTGAATTCCACTTAATGTGGTGCCTAAATGAGGATTTAAAGCTAACGAGAACAGACAAGTGGAGGAAACCGTTCTTTTTACTGAAAGAAGGCTCCTCTGTTCACCAACATGCAGCGCAGAAATGAGGGGCATTGACTGTGAACATGCCCCTCATTTCTGCCCTCTAACAACCATTGACCGTATATGAGAACTGGACTGAGTGACTCCTCCCACCTCCCGTTCCAAATACTGCTGGCTCCCATAGACAATTAAACAGCTATTGCTCAGTCATTCTATTTGTCAAAACAACCATTCTCTTTTTCTGTAGTGCAAGTTATCTAAATTATAAACTGGCCAATCAGATGTCTCGTATTAAAGTAGGAGGTGCCTGCTGGCTCCCAGGTTGAACGTTCAAAAAGCTCGACAGATTTCGTGTCGCCAGATTTCAAGTACCGTAGTAGAGGTGTGGACTTCCAACAAGCACGCTCTCGAGTGGTTGCCATAGAAACGTCAACTCAGACCAGCTCGGACCAATCACTACTTACTGACGTTGTGTGGCTCCATGGCAAAAAAAGCTTTTGAATTGATGTCATGTGGGTGGAGCCGGAGTTAAACTGTTTTCTATGGATGATGTCTCGCTCACTCTGTCCAATTTTAATATGGTAGCAACCCTTGCAGATCATAAAAGCATTTTGAAACACAAAAATTAGTGATTCAGGACTAAATATGTCTAATTTCATGTAAATACAAACATAATCTGTGACAAAAAATTAAATGTGCATCTACAGAAACGAGTTCTGCACCATAAATCGCAATTTTATCGTTATCACGAAATCAAGCTGTGCAACATGCATAATCGCAAAAGACGGCGAAAATTGCAATAAGTGGTTTCCTTACATGTGCTAAAACAATCTTATGGCAGCTTGAAGTATTTAACAAATTAAATTAGTCCATTTATGCATTTGACCAATCAGAAGCACCCCTTCACGTTGTTGACCAATCGGATGGAGCCCTTTCATGTTAGATGTTCGCCTCCGTTGTAAGACGAGGGTCATTTGGAGAATAATTTTTAAACCGTTGCAGTGAAGTGGAAATGATGTTTTTCGGTTGTTTTGCTATTTGTTCATATATCACAAGTTTTCCTCATGTCGTTCAGCCCTAACAGAAATAAAGGTTTAAAAAAGTAAAAAGTAAAAGATAACACGCACGTTTAATGTTCCGGTGTTCAACTGACTCTGTTTATTGAGATCATCAAGATGGTAAAAGTTTTTGAGCAGCAAAAAGGAGGAGCTGCAGAATAATGTCACATGCATTTTGTCAATAAAGCTATATTAAAAAGAAGACCTGCGACCTTTCACCTCCCTCCGCATAAATGCGTCTTTAAAGAATGCTCTCGATCTTCACCTCATGGGAGACGTGACCGAGCAGGAAGGGCGCCCCCTGCAAACGGGGGGGGGGGGGGGGGCAGCGCTGCGTCCTCCCCACACTCCTGACCTTTCCAGTTTCTCGCCATCCTAACCTCAGTTCTAGCCCTGAAGAAAAAGGCGTCACAGCTGCAAGAAAACCACAGATCTTCAACGTCTGAGGAAATAATTACAGCAGGAAAAGCAGGAGCCAGATAATCCTCTGTTGGACCGCACCTCCAGTTTTTTTATGAATCCAAACCAGTCTGGGATTAAAGAGCTGATTCCTGCCTCTGAGTGCCATTTAATTTGACAGAATGCATGTCATGGATGTGTAACATTACAACATGTCAACATGGGAGTTAAGAGATGGGCCCCGAGACAAGGTGAAGGAGTCTAGTCCAGTCAAGTTAAAGCTTTTGAAATACTCCAAAAACAAATACTTGAAACGGTCTTAAAGCTGTCATCTCTGAAAAACAGCTCAGGTAATAAATATACTGCCCTACCTTCCCTTCCCTTCTCTTCCCTCAGGTATCATCATGGAAAAACGCACGCTAGAAAAAAAACCCACGTAAAACCTGCATCACCTGGAAATGAACATCGCTTTGTACAGAACAATTTAAATGCCTCCGCGGTGGAAACCTCCCGCCACTGCATGCATGTGCGTGCAAATTCCTGCTAAACAGCCGAACCTCAGCTGCTTTTTAGAGAGGATGTTGTTCTACACGCAATCTCAGCCTCCGTGTGCACCGATATGTGCAGAAAATCCACATTTCTAGAAACAGGTGATGAAAACTTCAACCTGAAACACCTCCAACAAAGTTTTACCAGACGTCTGTGACTGCAATCCTTTCAAAATAAGTTGAAAAATGAAACAGAAAACATTCAAAATCAGTTAAAGGACTTTTTGACAGAACATTTATAAAAATGTGCAACTTTATTGGTGGCATTTCACAAACAGCCACTAAGTCTATTTTGCACATTTTCTACGCATGAAGTGAAGATCTTTTGTGATACATGTGTGATTTACGTAACGCCTAAGTGTTTTCTGCGTTCGTCATTCGTAGTTGTCCCCTGATGTCTGTCGAGGGGTTTCAGCCGACGAGCTGTTAAAAAATGTTTGGGTCGGTTGGGAGTTTACGCAGTTTATGCATATTTTACGCATTTTATTTGCAATTATTTCATAAATATTACGCAATTACGCAGAATTTTTGCAGAATACTTATGCAAATTTGTGGCTCTCCACACACACATATATACAATATATATATACATTTGTGTGTACGTAGATATGTATGCATGTTCACGTTTACTAAGACTGCACAATAAATCACGAATTTATTGTTATCACGATATCAAGCTGTGCAATATGCATTTTGCAAAAGACGGCAAAAATTGCAATAAAAGGTTACCTTAAATGTGCTAAAACACTGTCTGAAGACCAAAATGTTAATATTTTATTTAAAAAGTTAATTTAAATAGATTTTCTTTGCAAAAATTGTTAAAACGCAAAGCATTGTTGTCCTTATGCGCCAATCTAGTGAGCATCAATGCACACTGGTTTTTGACAGAGACTTCTGGGTAATTTCTAGGGAACTTGATTTTGGAATTGTAGATTTCGAGGCACTACAAAAAGGCGAACGCACTATAAAGTGGACTGTGTAGTGAATAGTGAAGGGATCCGGACATAGCCCACAACTTTTCTCACTTTTTTCATTATTTTTGACGATATGAACACATTTGGAAAAAAAACTACAACTCCTTACGTTCAGTAATCCTGGAGTTTTTATGTGTTAAGTTCATTTTGTTTGTACAATTAATAAAAAAAATGTTATGGTTTTTAGTGGCAATCTTATTATTTTAGGATAATTCATGTGAATAATTGTTGGTTTTAAATTGTGAATTACTGAAGGCTAATAGAGGAGATTATTTGTTTCTCAAAACTCAAAGTGAAAAACTTTTTTTTTTATATAGAAACAGCTAATTGCAGATCTTTTAGAGATACAAAAGCAAAAATAAACTTTCGTAAAAAATGTTTTTTTACTATGGTTGCAAAAAAGATTACTCATAATCGGTCAATTTTGATATTTTTGCATAAAAAATACAGCTGTTGTGAGTCATTATTGTGTAGTTTGATACTGAATTTTTCTTCAAAACACTTAGAAACCAGAGACTTATAAAAAACAAAAAAAACAGAAATAAAACTGAATGAACTGACCTTTGAGGAGCACCAGGGCTAAGAAGAGGGGGACATAAATCTCGGCGTGCATGTTGGGGCACCTGGAACAATAAATAAAAATAAAAAAACGGTGCTTTTTTAGCAAAACCACAGCCATCAAAACCAGAGAAGAGGAATTTGAAGAAATGAGCCTGCAGACATGTTCCGTTCCTGCTGATGGGATCGTCAACAATCAAATAATAGAACCTGAACCACATTCCTGGTTCTAAAAGATTTTTTCTCATTTTAATTCACTTTTCCCAACAGAATTTTGATTTAAAAAGCGTCATGCCTTATGGCAAAACTAACTTTAAAAGCAAAAAGTCCACCAGCTGGGATAAAAGTGTAACCAAGTTAGCCTCCAAAAAGTTACTAAAAGTCGGAAAAATTGAAGCGTACACATTTTTTTCAGACATACTTTAAAAAATTGATAAGTATTAATGAACTTTTAATTAGCAATATTTGAAATTTGAAAGGAAAAACTGAAGAAATTGGGTTAACTTGATGTTCTGCTCAATATTTCTATTCGTGTTTCTTTCTGTGGAATCTGTAGGTCATTTTTAAAACAGAAGAATGTAGTGGGATTTTTGATCTAACCTGCATTTTTAGGGGCATTAAACAAATTATTTAAGGTTTAAAGAGAATTTTGGTCACCTGCCAATCATGTATGTAAAGTCGTAACCATTCTGCTTTAGCTGGAACCGCCCACCCTGGTCAAGTCAGTAAAAACCTTCGATCCACATCCATGAATTTTCCCAGGCAGCGAACTATTTGACCCCATCAAGAGTTCATCATGCTGATAATCTCATCTGGCAGCTCTGAACCCGTGCGCGGTCACCGTTAGCTGCACAGAAGATGCTGAAGGGCCGCAGAGGTTTAATTAACGCTCGGCTGCAATAGCCAGCCCCCGTCATCAGCTGTTGTGCGGTGGGGTGTGCAAAGATGACAGGCGTGCCACAGGGATGCAGAGCGGAGACAGAGGCAGGATTGTGTTCAGGATGGACAGGAGTCTGTGTGTCTGTGTGATACAGATCTGTAGAGCTGACATGGCGGAAGACGATTCTGGCGGATAAATCTCATTACAGACCATTGATGCTCTATTCATGCTCTTACAGTTATGTCTTCTTAGCGAGAGCTTGCATACTTGCAATATAAAGCAGTCAGGCATGCCTGTTATTAAATACACACCTGTCCCAGCGATGGAGTGTGTTCAGAGGCATTCCTGGGCAGATTTCCTCTCCACCCTCTAAAAGTCTGATGTTTAGATTTTGTCTCTGAACAAACTTGAATCCTTTGATGCATTCCAGTGCAAAAAAAAGAAAAAAAGTTACATCCACATTAAGTCTGCATGAGATTAAAAAAATACTTTTATGCATGAAATTCAAGATTAAAAAAGCGAGAATTTTTTTTTTTCCTATTATCCTATTTTGAAAGGGCCTCAACTTTGTACCCTATTAGTGAATTTAAAGGATAAAATTCTTCCAACTTAAAACCATTACGAGAAAATGAGGTTTGTTCCATGAGTGAGTAGACTAACCGATCTGTTTGTTTCTGTCATCAATTTGTAATACATTATGTTGGGATGAAATTCAATGAATGTTTTAAGATTTTTTATGGTTGAAAAGACTCTAAAAAGACATATTTATATTATCGACTTTATCTTATAACTTTTGACTGACCTGGATTTTCTTTGCAGTCGCTGAATTCCTAGAATCGTCTGAGGTTTTGAGTATAAACCCAAAAAGAACTAATTCTACAGATTTTGGAACATTTTTGATAAAAACAGCAAAGCTCACTAGAACAACATTTATTCCCATTTATTTATTTTTTTAAATAAGGATTTTTTATTTTTAAATAAAGCAAACCTTTTGGTTTCAAAATGCTACAGATTGTTGATTTCTTATGTTGGAAATTATTCAAAATATTTGCATTTCTTACTTTGAATCACAGAGATTTAAGTGAACATTTGGTAAAAAGTAGTAAACTTGAAGTATACTTTATTATGTTCTAGTATAGAAAATACTTCTTTAAAATAAATTGGTATATACAGTGGTAAACAAAATTGTGGTACTCCTCAGTTAAAGAAAGAAAGTCCACAATGCTCACTGAAATGACTTGAAACGTTCAAGAGTAACAATAAATTTATTGAAAATGAAATAATCAAATTAATTAGGTCATTACTTTTGAGTTGTTAACAGAATTATTAAAAAAAAAACTAAAGGGCTGGACAAAAAAATTATATATATATAGTAAACACCCAGCGCACGGCCTTACTTTTTCTATAGACTAAGTACACTTGTAGTATACCTAAATAAACTACTTTTGCTAAGGGTGTGCTAAAGTACCCCAGGTTAACACCAGGGGTGATAGGTTTGAATTCTGAGATAATCATTGGACCCACGTGGACACTATATGAAAGCTTTCATCTTAGATGGACCTGTCCGTGAAAATGTCGCTCCTTCTCTTTGATGTTTTCGCGTTTTCGTGTCACGTGTAAGGGACAAACGTGGGCGGAGGTGGTGACCTTAACCAGCAAGAGCATTCAAAGCAACTGTTTACAGTAGTAAATACATGTTAAATAATGCATGCTTTAAGTGTAATTCAAGCTACGCACAAAAAAAGCACCGACTTTGGATTTCAATTTGGCCGATCCTTATCCGGCCCTACAGGGTGATGAAAACGAACGTACTCTGAGTTTACTGCTTGACTGAATAAAAAAAGAAAATGCATGCTTACCAGACAGAGTTCACAAAATGTTATAGTTCCTGTACGTGGATGAAGTTTTCCACGCGAAGATTTCTTGTCAGCTGCGCCTCTGAGCTCCCAACTCAACCGAGTTGTGACCCCACCTCCTCTGAGGAGCCTGCTGGTACCTGCGATGGGTCCTCCACTCATCAACGAGGGCGGAGTCCCCACAACTTTAAATTCCTCAAATACGACTCACTTTAAATTATAAAGCGAGGAAAAGTAGAAAGTATTCCTCTAAATATTTAATCCAGTAAAAAGGTTAAGTATACACAAATACAAATATTTTTGAACGACGTAAACCAAATAAGTCCTGTTGTGCATTCGGTCACTTTAAATAAAGTTTTGAATAAACTGAATAGCCAAGACCGTATTTAAAAAGAAATAAAAACTTAGACTTTGAGCAAATCTATAGTTTCAAACTTGGAATTTTTATATTTAATATTTTCAAACAATAGTTTTTATATATATTTATTATAGAATTATATTATTATTATGACAGAACACCAAGTTTTGTCTTTTTAAAGGTATTAAAGGTAATGTTATTTAAACATTTCTAAAAATTCTCTACATGTAACAAATCAGTAACTTACCTTTAAACAAAAAAAGGTTTCTGCAACTTTGATAAAATCAACAGACGCAACCTAGAAACCATCCTGATAAATCATTTTCTTTATACACAAAATACCCACTAGCACCTAAAAGGAAAGAAATCTATTTAAAAAATCAAAAATTTACCTTGGAGGTTTTTTTAAATCAAATATTTTAATTTCAATCCAAACCTTTTTTCTGTTCACCTGAAACCAAAACATTAGAACTTGTCTTTTAAAGTTGCACACATAATATTAAAAACTTTGTCACTCCTTTTAATATTTCTTCTTTTTCTTAACCTGATCTTTTTCTTTATGGAAAACCTGAACCCAGAGGTTTCTGATGTCAATCTTATGTTATGCAAACACTTTATGTAAATGGGAAAAAAAAGCCTTTTTAGTATATTTTTCTGAATATTCTAAGTGTCTTAAGTGTATTTCAAACTCAAGAAAACTACTGTACTGTATTTGATCAAATCTATTATTTTACGTTGGTGCCTTGTGCTTACCCATTTTTTTTATAGTATATATATATTTGTGTATGCGCATTTTAAATGTTTGCTCACCCCAACTTGGTTTCCATATAAAAGTAAGTGTTGCAGTTCACCTAATGACCACTGGAGGTTGGTATCAAAACCAAAGCCTCTCACACTGACTCATGTTTAAACAAAATCCTAATCAAAGTTCATATATAAAAAATCTGTTTTCTATATGTATTTTTTAAATTTATGCCAGCCCTGTGAATGTGCTTTTTAAAATCACCGTCAGAAAATAAAGTACAAGTCTTTTAACACAAGAGTTGTTTTATATTGAACCCAAACACACCGAACATTTACAAGCTGACTGGTTAGAAGATGGGACTTGAAAAAAACTTTCAGAATAGTGAACATCTCAACACAGAAGGAGAACTGAGGCTGAACATGCTCTTTTTTTTAATTTACTCCTCTCATCCTTCTGCTTGAAGACTTAACAGCAGCTGAACCATCTTCTCCAGTCTGTCCATCTGTGGAGGACAAGTAAAAAGGAAATATTAAAAAATAAATAAAAGTCTTTGAGACTTTCTGATCCAAATCACAGCTCTGACCTGCTTCTTCAGGCTCTGACAGCAGCAGCCGGGGCCTTGAAGATCTAGAGTTCAAACACAGTAAGTACTAAAACGCATCGACACAGCAAAGCCATGAAGTTTTCAGAACAGATCTGAGCTGTTTTAGCGCAGGGGTGTCTAACTTAAATTCACAGTGGGCCAAAATTAAGCCGTGAAGTGAAGTGAAGTCACAGGCCACTCAATATTTATTGAGAAATTTACTGCAACTGATATGTAATGTTTAACCTTTTCATATACAGTGATGAAAGTCAGGCATGGAAAAAATCCCTGAACTTTTCTTTGAGCGATATGGCGGGCACAGAGCGAAATTTTGGAAAAATACGTGGTCTTAGATGCATTCTGGCAACTAGTTATTCACTTCTTTATCAAGAAACTAAGACTAATTGGAGCATCATGATTTGTCATTCAAACCCCTAGTTTGACTCTCCATTAAGGACTTGCTGGTCCCAAAAAAGAATTTGGAAAATTGCTCAAAGTAACACAATCCTACAATCTACGCTTTTCCTTAAAGCTGGAAAACATACAATTGCTAAAATATAGTAACATCAAAGCCCCAAATGGCAAAAAGAACACCAGTAACTATGATATTCTATGAAAATACCTCAGTTATTTATACATTATTTCTGCTTTAGAAATGACTGATGTACAACATCCACTTGCACTGTTTTCTCAAACTATAATTACATCAAAATATGGGATCTGCTTTAAACTATAATTCTATAACATAATACATCAATTCTTTAACACCAATACTAAGTAATCTGGGAAATATCAAAACAAACATACAAACTAAACTAAACATTGTAAACATTATTTTTTAAGGGAGTGCGGGTCCAAACCATCAAATACTTATAATTAATGTTAACTATACTGAACTAAATCATGGTAATTAGGAAATACTAATAAATTAGATAAAGAAACGTATTCAAAATAAAAACTGAAACTCAAAACTAAAATTGAAATTATTTCAAAATGTGGTTTTGAGATTATTTTACACAAAAAAGTATTTGACCTACACTACCTTAAAAATCTTTTTTTTCCAGCCAAGACCACTTCAATTTGTTTTTTATCGTCTTCTCACAACTGAGGTCGTGACCACGCTCAATAATGACGATGCCCGCCATTATTTTAACATAAATTTGATCGCAAACTCTTCAGATGTGTTTGTGAAAGTTTAGCGTGGGTCCGCCAGTTTTGGTCTCTAGGGAAGCAAGTCACGCTGACCACGTGGGGCTGACAGAGCCAATCAGACCCGTCGACGCATCCGAAAGCAACTAAAACGTCCCGTCATTGGTCAATTAGGCCGGGAAGACGAGAGATGGCCACGACCATAGAGGAAGCGATCTGCGGAGAAATATAGAAAATAAAGCTAAAATTAGCTGATTTCAGACCATTTTTTAATCCGGAAAGCGATTTGTCCGTAGAGATCAGGTCTTTATTTCCCGGAAAGTACGTTCGGTTTGCTCAAAAACCCGGATTTCCGGGAATTCCCGGAAGACTTTCATCACTGTATATAGTGTCTCCTATGTTATCTTCTTTCAGCCACGGTAGCTCAGCACACAAGACAAACAGGTCTGTCTTTCATATTCGTGAACAGATAATCTATCTCTCTGAAAGCTCCTGTTGTCCATCTTTTGTTTGGCCATTTTTGTGGATGGTGAAATTAAATTTGCCCGATGTGACTGGAGCACGGCTGTCAGTGACTGTCAACAGAAAAAAGGAGTGCTTGCTGGTTTTGACTACGCCCCAAGAAACTAGCAAAGCATTGTGGGATTTGTAGTATTAGTGGTACAGTATACATCCCGGGCCAGCTCTAATGCACATTTGATATGATCTCGGGTTTGAGTTTGACATGTGTTTTATCGCATACAAACCGTTAGCACTGGATGCATTTTCATAACTTCCTCTGCTCCACTGGATCTTCCGATTAAAAAACTTTCATTTTGAGTCAAAACTCTTAATTTTTCAAACTGATCTTTTGACCTCAATTAAAATTCCTATAACTAGTTTTGTTGAGGTGGAATAAAGTAAAATAGATAATAAAGCCTTAAAAGGGGTCTGCACCCCCTTGTTATCTTTGGTTTAAGGTAAATAAGTTTATTTTAAAAATTAAATAAATAAATTAGCTCACCAATAAATCGTCACTCTGACTACAGTACCCATAATGCTCCAACAACCCATCAAGCTGTTCGGCTTCAAAAGTTTAACAGTTAAAAAAGGCACCATTTACTACAGAAAATCAATGTGAGGTCAGTAAGCACAGTGAGGATTTATACCTAAGGTGCATTGGATTATTAGGGACATTTTTTGTTTTGGAACAAATTCAAAGATTTTAAAGAAAACAGTACGGGTCACTTAATTAGCTCTGCTTTCATTTTAGTTTGTTAGATATGTGAATTTCTGGCTGAGATCCGCCACAAAAGGTTTTGCTGCTGAAATTACATAACCTACTACTGCTTTTGATGTATTGAGATGATCCTGTGTGACAGTGTCTTTTATTTTGAAAGGAAGTCATATGAGCATTTGTCAAAAGTTAGACCATAAAAAATTTAGAACAAAAGGCAATTTTCTCTTTAAGTTTATGTTTCATTTCAAATGTTCCCTCTCTGTATCACAGATCAGCTTTCGCGGTCTCGCTGCTTTGATGGACTAGTGTTCTGCGTTGTGACTGGTTGTTGATCTTGTCAGTCTCTTCCGTACAGAGACGCTGCACATGAACCTCGACAGACTTACATGAATCTTCATCACGAGCAGGTCTTTGTTTTCATTCTATGAAACTGGAGTTCTTTTTCTATAAAGGGTTGAATTTACGAGTTTAAACGAGAGAGAAAGGTGTGAGAATGTTTGTGTCCGTCTGACAAAAGTGTGTTGTGAGGAGTTTAATAGTCTTAAAACATCGATAATCCTACTTGGGGGAGTTCACCTATCGCAGGTTATTGTTGGAACGTATTCTCAGAGATAAATGAGGGAACAAAAAAAACAATAGTTCATTTATATCAATTATAATAGTAACAATAACCTAAATATAAATCAGTGTCTTATTTTTCTAAAGATTGAATTAAGACTTTGTGGCTTCTACTGGGTTTTAGTCTGTGAGAAATCGACCTGAATGGTTCCTACGGCGTTGTAAGTTGCAGACCCCTGACGTATACCAACCATGGACAGATGTAGCCTGATCCATTTCCTTCTGCTCCTGGGGCGTCGACTCCTGGGTGTTGGTTACTGCATCAGCAGGCTCAGCTGCATCTTCTGGCTCGTCTGGGGATGCAGTTGTCGACCCGAGCTTGATGCAGCTCGGTTCTGTTGCATCGCTGCCAGGCGTCTGAGAGGCGTCTGGAAGAGGGCTGCCCTTACGGTGGACATGCAGCATCTCCTGGATCACGGCGGCAAGGTTCCTCCCACCCCTCTCAGGGGGCAATGCCAGGGAGAGCACGTTAGCAGAGCCGTCGAAGGACTGCACGGTTGCCATGACGTTCAATAGCTCGGACCGAAACACCTGCTGCACTTGAGGTGGCCATTCCACTGGAAAATGCTCATTTCCTAGCAATCAAACCATCAAAACAGGCATTTAAAGCTTGAAGGAGCAAAATGTGCAGCTTGGAACACTTGACATTGCCTTACCAGCGAGTGTGCAGCGAATGATCTTAAAAGGAAGCTGCAACAGACGCGTGGGAATCGGCAAGATTTGGGAAACGGGGACTTTCTCAGAGTTACCGTAGTCGGCATAGACAACACTCATCTCAGCTTCACCAACTTCCAAAATGATGGCACGGTACCAAATCTTGTCCACTGGAGAGAAGATAAAGACAACAGTGTTGTTTTTTTAGTGAAATAACCAACAAAGACAACACGCATAAATAAAATGCAAACTAATCTTTCAGCGGCTGAAGCATCAGTGCAGAAATCTCCATTAAAGCGACCCTGTAGTTAGGCAGGCTGTGGAATGCAAGCAGGACTAGAATCTCCTACTTGAATACTGTGTTTGGAGAAGCTCCTCCGCTCTGCTACACAGTGTAATTATGCACATTCACAGACATGAAATAACCAGGTATGGTGTGCAAAGCAAAGGACTGCAGGTGGGGTCTCATACATTTCCAGATCAATTAAAACATAAAAAGAAAAGCTAGTCACTCACTATATTTGTTGGTAAAGGCAGAGGGATCAGCTGGTTTGCTCTCTAATGATGTTTAAAAGTCCCACTTCCATTATCTTTTAATCCATTTTCATAGCGTTCCTAGTTGTCTTTTGGTTAGGATTATGCCATTTTTAGCCAATTTAAAAAAAAAAAACCTGTTTTCTGCAGTTTCCGTAAAGCTGCCAGTGTTCATTAGAATCGTGGGAACGGAACAACCCCACCCACACTTCCCATCACCCATGCTTTAACGCTCTCCCGCTACCTCACAGTCCCAACCTGACATTGCTAGTGCAGCAAAAACAGTGAACAATACCGGAGCTATCCAGCCGTAGAGTTCTGAGCCAGATGCCAGCTCAGACGAGAAAAACAAAGACGTCTACAAGCGGATGCATCAGAATGGAGCAGAGTACGGAGCTTGTGGCACGACAATTGTAGTTTCTACTAGGGATGCCCCGATGCCCGATCACGGGACTGATAAGTTAAACAAACCGGATGTTGTAGCCCGGTCAAGGATTGATCGATTCATCTGTTCCCATTATGATCAGCGCTTTATATTTCAGCCTTATTATTCCAGATAAATGCACTACTAGAGGTCGGCATAATATGAACGGATCACCACAATAAATTGGTGGTGTGAGAAGTGTCCATCCATGGCAGTGACCCCCATCTTGCCTCTGGTGGCAAGTTGGCCCCAGGGTTTGGCAGCATCAGTGTGTGAATGGGACTGACTGTACGGGGCTTTGGGCCTTCAAAGACGGTAGAAAAGCTATACAAGGATACGCCATTTACCATAAAAAGCTGTTGAGTGATAAATTACCGGGATTTCTCAAAAATCCAGTTTTGAAGCAGCTGATTCCTCTCCAAAAATCAGAACATTTTATGTCGGTTTTTTTTGGCAGCTTAAATTTTGTTTGGAGGTTTGTGGCCTCAGACAGGAAACTTATAAAATGATTGTTTTTTTGTACTCTCGTGATTGAACCATTACTTTAATATTGATCAGTGTTCCTGACCCATGCAGACTACAGAGTAACTTCTCCTCTTTGTGTCCACTTACCAGAGAACTGCGCACAGCAGGCAGCTCCAGGAACAGGTCTGGTGTCCACAGATGACGAGCTCTGATAGTTGCTGCAGTGAAGAGCCAGCTCCAACATCACCTCCTGAAGCTTCTGTTGATCCACGTCTTCAAACACAAACACAGAATTAGGAAGAACAATCTGGGACTTTCATTTTTTATTTAGAAAATATCTGAAAGAGCTCCTTCTCACTTTGGATGGGATGAAGCAGGTAGAACAGGGTGGGATTGATGACCGCTGCAACGCAGGGCTGAAAGGTCTCATTCAGAGGCAATTCTGCCGTCTTCCAAGCCGATGAGAAAGTTGCAACTGAAAGTGGAATTTTTGTTAAAAAACATTAAGCTTCAAATTACCGCATAAGCATTTTGTTTTGAAGACTTAAAAACTGTAGATTACCCTCTGAAGGCTCCTCTTCACTTTTTCCATCCTCACAAACAGCTTGTGTGTCATTACTTGCTGGAGTCAATGCCTGGCTCTGATCTCCCCCTCTTAGATCCTCTTGTTTGGTCGTGGGGCTCCTCACTGGATCCTTGCTCAAGTTTCCAGAGGGTTTGGCAAACTGCTGGGAAACCAGGGCAGCTGCCACACTTTGCCCTCCGCTCTCCAGCTCCACGCCGTACCCCTGCTGGGAGACGGAGACGACCCGCGCCAAAAGCTGCGCACCGTCCACCAGGTTCTGAAACCAAAGCAGGGCTTCACTGCTCCACTCTGATCCTGCGGGCTTCACACCTGAATCCACACACAGATGAGAAGAAGCTGCTTTGATCAAACGCTTTCTTTCAAAAAAGCTTTTTAACCTTGATTTGGAAAAGACTTGTACTGTGCCATGGCACTTATGGACAAAAATCTGATTATTCTAATGAGAAACTACAGGTCGTTTACCTGCAAGCCAGCAGCGAACGGCTTGAAAAGGAAGTTTCAGGAGTTTGGGTGTAATCGAACGGAGGCAGCCTTTGCCTACAATCATGTTATGACCAAAGTCCACAAAGTTCACTTTCACCACATCTCCCAACAGTTCCTTCACCATGGCTCGGTACCATTTCCCGTCACCTGTGAAGAACACAGAACTCAATGGGCAACCCATTACAGTGTTCCCTCGTTTATCGCAGGAGTTACCTGCTAAAAATACTCCTCAGAAGACAAGGTAGGATTACAGATGGTTTTAACCCCCAACTACACACTTCATACACCTTTCTCAGACAGACATCAGCATTTTCACTGCTTTCTCTCTTGTTTAAATAAGCTTGTCAAAAAATGAGTCCAGTTTTATAAAATGTAAAAAAAAAAATCTGCCCACTATTGAAAATGTATTTTAGTTAGGCAAACTGAACACATTCTGTACAGAAGACACGACACGGAGGAGACTGATTGGTGAGGTCTGCAGCCAATCAGGATACAGAGCACTGTTAAAAAAATGATTACACTGAAAAATGCACAAAGCCACAAAAGATGAACTGCAATATAGTGACGGAACACTGTATCCCAACAATTATGGAGGAAGAAAAGGATATTTTGTTCAATCATTACCCAGGTGTCTGTAGATTATTTTTAAATGAGCTTAAAGTCCCTCCCTGATCTTTTTTTCTCTTTTCAAAGCGTTCCCAGTGATCTTTTAATCAAGATTATGTTGTTTTTAGCCAAAAATAAAAAATAAAACTCACTTTCTAGGACGTAGTTTTTGCAGACGGGCTGTCATGAGAATTTCACCTCCGAGTCGTGGGTGGGACAACAAAAATGGCGAGCAATAATGGAGCTACCCAGTCGTGCAGGTTTGAGGTCAAACAGGAAAAACGAATACTTATAAGGATCTAGCCGCTTGTGGCCCGTCCATCATATTTTATGCGTCACAAATACAAAAAGCATTTTTTGTGTGCTCCTGATTCACAACTGTTGAAGACACTCAATTTGAATTTTAAGTTTCAATTCCTTAATATATGGTCCACTTTATGGTAAAAATACTAAAATCACAATTTATCAGAATGAGTCGTTTTGGTGTTAAAATCTACATTTATGACCCATAACTTATAGATTTAAAACTGACGGCATTTATCATCTCCGCCATGGATAGGCTCACCTGAAAATTTGACGCAGCAGGGCTCTCCAACCTTCGGCACGAAGTATGTGGAGTCAGACTGACAATGCTGCTTCAACTGAACCCCAAGCTCCATCAACACCTGATGATCTAACAGAGAATTGTTCTCATTACAGACCTGACAATTGGTTAAAAAAACTCCAGCTTTAACGGGTCATTTTGCAATTATAGGGTCACCAAAATACCAGTGGTAGGGCCGACACAGCAGTAGAACTCTGCAGGGCTCGTCACAGCACTAGTGGACAGCACCACTGTCTGGCCATCACTGGGAAGCTCAACACAAGACCAAACCAGAGGTTCACACACAGGAGGAGATGCTGTGGATTTAGAAAACAGCATCTTTAGGATAAAGATAAAGAAAATCAGACTATATATATTATATGTCCTGCAAAAGCTTGACCTGAAAAAGAAAAACCTGATGGACAATTCTACAAAAATAAATGTAAAAGCCAAATAGGGCAAGGAAATCTTGACATCAGCTTTAATTTTTTAATTTTAAGAGTTTTCTTTAGTTTTTAAGAGTCTAAATAGTTTTGGTCTTTCTAGATTTAAAATTGCTCTTTGACTCGAGTGATGACTGATCCAAAAGTTGGAACAAAGTCATATTAGAGCTTTGTTTTATTACTCGGCTGTGAAACAACCTCCTTGAGAACTTGAGAGCTTTTTGCTTTTTAAAGCTAAACTGGGACCCATCTCTTTGCCTTGGCTAAAATCTACCACTTTTGGTATTTTTTATTGATTTCCTGGTACAGTTTTTTACATTTGGATTTTAAATTGTTCTATTACGTAATGCTTTTTGTATTACATTCATTTTATGGAACTAGGTTCAATAATTCATTGCAGATCATCTTTTGAGCAAATTTAAATGGCCTAGATCATACAAAGTCAACTTTCTGAGCTTTTAGGTGTAATATAATGTTAATTGATCACAAAACCCCAACCGCAGTGTTTTGATCAATTCACATATCTGAGCCTTCCTCTAAAGCCCTGCTTTCCGAGCCGCAGTCCCTTCATGATAAAGATCCATTCCAATCATCTTTTGAGTTATTTTAGAATCCAGGTTTTAACATACAGAGCTCTCAACAACCAAGCACCGGTCTCTAGAAATGACCTAGTTCCACTCCCAGAAGGTACCTGAGGTCATGGGACCCGGGTTTGCTTGCTGTTAAGAGCCCCCGGTTAAAAACTAAAGGTGACAGAGTCTTTGCAGCAGTGGCTCCATCCCTCCGGAACTTCCTTCATCTAAGCCTCAGATCTGCAGACTCAATGTTTTCTTTTGAAAAGCAGCTAAAAACACATTTTTAAAATAGCTTTTTCCTAATTCTGTTTTGTGACTTTTACTTTGAAGCACTTTTTTATCCTGAAAGGTCTTATATAAATAAAGATTCTATTTTAAAATCATTCCCATTATGCCATTAGTTTTCTAGAACGCAGTCTCTTCAGAGTTATTAGAAATTCCCCTCTGAACATGTGGATGCATCAGAATGGAGCAGAGCTGGGAGTTTGTGGCCCGCCCAGCACATTTACTACATTCCTTTTTAAACAATACTTTGACTGCCCGATTCTTAATAACGTGAATAAAGATATCGTCAGGAGTACAATTTTAAGCTCAATTTTCTTAATATATGTCCTCTATCGTCGGATTCATTTGTTTGATGCTCACATTTTTTAGCCTGCATTTTTGTCTTTTGGTTTTATTTGAGTGACATTATTATTTTTTGACACTACCAACTTTATTATTATTCTTTAACACTACCAACGGTGTCAATTGATTTTAAACCCTATATTATTATTATTTGACCTCCAATGTGGGGTTTTTTTACATGCACATTTATCTGACAGAGTTTTTCATGATCTACTGGTGTAAAGTGGAATTCTACATCTCCTATAAAAAAAAAAATTTAAAAAATTAATTCACTGACCTACAAACCTCAAATGAAACCTATAAGAATAGATCAGACTGAACTATAAAGCTGTCCAACAGTAAGCAGGAACTTCATACACATCCCACCGGGTGGTTCTGCAGAAGCAGTGGTCTCTTCGGTTTGTTGAAGAGTGTTTGAGTCAGCAGGAGCCGCGTAGTTTGCAGAAATCAGCAGCTCAGCCACGTTGATTTCAGAGTAACCTTCTCCTTCGATAATCGCCACTAGCGCCTTTCCCTTGTGGGCACTCTGGATCTCTACGTTCACCGTTTTGTTTGCTATCATTCGCAGCATGGTTGAAATGCATTCCTCTGACCAGCTGTCCTCAACAGGCTGGACTCCTAGCAAAGACAAACAGAATTTTTTTTAGTAGAAATAGGATTTTATAAATTATTTTATTTAAAGAGGGAGGGTCTTTGAGTTTCTGGAAACAACAAAAATAAATAGTGACTGGTTCTCCAAAAAAAATTACCTGCAAGGATACAGGAGATTGCCTGCTTTGGAAGAGCCAGTAGAGCAGGGCTGATGGGTCTCAGGTGGTTCAAGTCCACCTCCTCAGAATTACCAAAGTCAATGTATCCAACACAGACGCTCTTCTCTGTGGAATAAGCCAGAACTTGTGCTCTGTACCATTGCTTGTCCTCTGCAGAAACAGTGGGGGGAAAAAAACAATATTATTTAGTAATTTAACTGTTTAAAAATCTCAGCTTTTTGGTTTGCCACTCGTTTAGTTGTTTAATACTTTTTCTCAGACTACACTACGGGTACTAACAATGCAAAACAGACGTTTTCGCCCACAGAGTTGTACCTGAGAACTGAGCGCAACAAACGGTGCCTGGAGCTGGTCTGAAATCCTGTTGGGTTTCAACCCCGGAGCAGTGCTCCCTCAGCTTCAGCTGCAGATCCTGGATCACTCCTGCAGAAAGGAATTTCTGACTGATTCAGGTATGAAAAACCAGGTAACTTCTAGGGCGGTTTCTGCAGAGCGGCAGGAGTTCATAAGATATTCGGCTCCGAGTTGTGGGCGGAACCTTTGCCAAAGAGCAAACCCGCCCTCATTTCCCATCATCCATCTGTTCACACGCTCTCCCACTAGCTTAGAACCTCTTACACCCCCAAACTAACATTACCAGTGCAACAAAAAATGGTGGTCAATATGAAAGCTGTCCTTCAAAACACTCTTGATCCACACCCAGTTCAGACGAGGAAAACAAAGATGGATCTATTTGCAGACCCGGGAGCTTGAGGCCTGCCTAGCATATTATATACTTAAATTATTTTTTTAGGGCTGCACGATATGAGGAAAACTCTATACGATCAATAATGTGATGACGATATAACTTGCGATATATGAACAAATAGCAAAAACTACCAAAAACAATTTTCATTTCACTGCAGTTTAATTTAAATAAGATTCAACATACGTTAAATTATTCTCCAAATGCAACTAGTCTGCATGGGAGGTGAGCATTTAACATAAAAGGGCTTCATCTGATTGGGTCAAATGCATAAATGGATTTATTTGATTCGCTAAATACTTCTAGCTGCCATAAGATCGTTTTAGCACATTTATAGTAACCATTTATTGCAATTTTTGCCATCTTTTGTGATATGCATATTGCACAGCTTGATATCGGGACGATAAATTTGCGATTCACAGCCGAATATATTTTTTAATCTGAATTCTTTTGTCTGCTTCTGATTCACAACAACTTCAAAAAGAAATACTCAAAAATGTGATATTAAGCTTAATTTTCTTTCTTATATGTCCTCATCAGAAAAATACCACAAGAATATGTTAAAGCGGCCCGTTAAATATGTATCACAAATATCACATTTTCCTTACCAGCATTTTCCACCTTTTGCACAATAAAGTCGGTGGGTGACTGGAAATGACTGACCACAACAGAGAAGCGGTCTCCAATGGTCAGTGTGAGTGGCTCAGGGGGTTGAGCCCATTCATTGATGTCTTTCCCCTCACAGCAACGCTTGAAGTTTTCCATAGATGCTTCCAGTAGGGCACCTAAGAGGGAGATCAGGTATTGGAGCACTCAATTTTAGAGACAAAAACCACTCTAAGCTATTTTATTAATACGCGTTTGTTTTTCCTAGCTTGTCTTTCAGCTGTTCTCTCTGCATCCTTCATACTCGCATCACCCACCCTCATGTTTCCATCCACTTTGGTCTTCCTAAGCCTCTAACATGAGCTGTTCCCCTGTTGCAGTTGCACTCACCTCTATCCCACATTCTCTCTTGTTCTGGACTGATGACCCTAAGAACTTAAAAGTCCTTTGCTCCCTGTAACCTCACCGTTCCAGTAGAGTTCCTCTCATTTACACACCAATACTCTGTCTTGGTCCTGCTGACCTTCATTTTTCTTCCTTTCAGAACCAACCTCCTCCTCTTTAGATGTTCCTCCAACTGCTCCCTGCTCTCACTGCACATCACAACGTCATCTGCAAACATGTTCCACAGAGATTCCTATCTAACCGCATCTGTCAGTCTGTCCATCAATCACTACAGAAACAAGCTGATCCTTGTAGTAGACCCGCCTCCACATTAAACTCCTCTGTCACACCTAGAAAACATCTCACCATCGTCTTCCAACTCTTATACACATCTTGAATAACTCCAACATACTTCCCTGGTACTCCAGACTTCATCCTGACTGACTGTCCTGACTCTCTAGATCAGGGGTGCCCAAATCCAGGTCTTGAGGGCGGGTGTCCTACATGTGTTCCAACCAACCTCCCATTGAAGCTCCTTATTAGCTAAACACACCAGACAATCAACAGCAGATAAGGCAGGATTTCTGGAGAACCAGCAGGAGGCCGGGTCTCGAGGCCTGGATTTGGGCACCCCTGCTCTAGATGTACAAAGCACAATGTGGCTCCTTCTGAGCTTCTCTATTCTTCTCCAGATAACCAAATATTGCATCAGTGGGTTTTTTTTTAGTCGTTAAATCACTCCGTTGCTGAGAAATGCTCACTTCTGACAGTCTAGCTTCCTTTCCTCTTTCCAATAACTTCATTGTGACTCATCAGCTTTATTCCTCCATAGTTTCCTTGAGCCTGCACGTCTCCCTTCTTTAAAACCAGGAACCAGAACTATTGTTCTCCTTTCCTCAGACTCACTCTCCGGATTTCTTGTCAAACAATCCAGTCAAAACTACCTCCACCGCTCCTAAATACTTGCATACCTCCACAGGTATGTTGTCTGGAGCGTCTTTCCACTCTTCTTCACTTCATTCTTACTGATCTTTGCCTCTTTCTGCTTCCTCTTCTACTCTTTGCTCGCCAACATGTTTTAAAATGACTTCATGCAGAAAACGTTGCCTCTTTAATGGCTGCATTTTAAAACGTGGAGACTGGAGTTCAAGTAAATTTACTTCAAGATTAGATAATGGAGTTCAGCTCAAAAGACAAAATTCAATGGTTCTCCGTCACTTTTCTTTGTAACTGAACAATTTTATTGTAGCTTTTCTTTCTTTACTTTAGCTCTTCACATAGCTATTGTGTTAGCTTACTTGGGTCTTTCTTTGCTGGTGCAGAACCGACAGCTGCTGCTTCTGCAAAAGCATATCCTTGCTCAAGGAGGAACGTACTCAGTTGTTTTCCTGAGACAGATTTAGACTTTATGTTATGAGTCATCGACATGAACTCCCATACATATCAAAGGCCTAAACGTATTTGTTTCACCAACCTATGGAAAGCTGGATGTCCACTGTATGGACACGGCCATTCTTCAGTGTGTCCACCAGCTTGATGGTCAGAGTTTTGCCACCCAGCAGCTGTCTCACGGTCATACAGCACTCCGTCGACCAGCTGTCAACTATTGGCACAACACCAGCAATCTGACACTCCATAGCCTGTAAAAAGTTTAGAAAATTTGCCAAACAAATAAAGATGTCAATTTTACCAATCGTTACACCATTTTTTATTGACATTGCGATTCGACCCTGACATCAATCATTTGCTGGGAAAGCTTAAAGGCAAAAGATTTAGTCTTTTGTGGGTGTGTACTCACACAGGGGCAATATGGCTTAGTGGCAATATTCAGGGGTTTGATCCTTTCCACTGGGACATTTTCTGCATTTCCATAATCGATGTAAAGAACATGAGCTGTCTTTTGATCAGCAGCCAAAGTCTGAATGAGACCTCTGTACCAATTCTAGGCATCACACACGGAAACAAGGAGTGAGGCCACATTTTGACAAATAATACACAATGGATCCAGACATTCTGGTTTATAATGAGAGTCTGTTCTCACCAAATCAGAGGAGAACTGAACTGAGCAAACTTCCCCAACACACGGTACATAAGGTGTCCCCACAGTGGAGCTGGGTTTTTTTTGAAGCTCTGCTGTAATGCTCATTAGAGCTTCCATCACCTTAGGGTCTTCAGGAAGAAAGAAGAACCTTCCAGGGCTGTTGAACTCAACAACAGCACCCTAAAAGAGCAGATTAGATGACTAACACTGTAAATGGACAATTAACAACAAAAAATACATTTTTATCAAAAAATAAAACAGACACAAACTGGGAATGTTATACCTGGATTTCTGCTCCTTTAGTGTATTTAGTAGCATTCAAGTCCTTCAAATAGATTCTCTGAATGTTGAGCGAGTCCTGGGATATTATTAAGCAAAGAAATTATTAGATGTAAAGTGTTTTCATCTTTTAGACTGTTCCAGTTATAAACATGATATTTAAAAATGTACACAGTTAAAACCACACTTACCTCTCTCACATTATCTGAATCTGGACTTTCTTTCATGTTTTCTCTTCAAAATAAAATTTAAAAAAAAGACAATGTGTATTTTTTCATTTTACGCAGTGAAATATCATTCAAATTTTCATTGCAATTTAAAAAAAAGTGTAATTTATACAACCCTAAGTGCCGGTGTTACCCTGGACTTACCCTACAGTCTCTGGATCAAAAGACTTGCACATATGGCGGTGGGCCTTCCAGTCTTCTCTCTGACAATCCACGGAGCAATATGGGGTCTTCTTACAGCCTTTACATCGAAAAATCCCTAACAAACACCCATGAAATGAGCTGACAGCAATAGTGGACTCTTTTCCATACCACTAAAAGCCATGGGTGTCAGACTCCAGGCCTCGAGAGCAGGCTGTTTTTATTTCTTTGTCTTTTTCAGACAGCCAACCCTACCCGATTACCTGGATCAGGAGTGTTTTGCCCATAAGAAACGTTAACGCAAACTCATTTTGGTTCAGGGGCCACATTCAACCCGTCTGATCTTAAGTGGGCCGGACCAGTAACATAAAAGCAAAATAACCTATGCTCAGCTTGTTATCTGTAGCTTCGCTTTTTCCTTGTTGGAAAAAAGGCCTCAACCAACATAGTAGCCTAATCACTAATCTATTCATTCACAGACGCCAATGGATCTCAAATAAAATCTAAAAATTTTAAAAATATGAAACTCCCTGCCTAAAATGTGCAAATCAATTAAAAGTTCAACTAAATTAAACTTGCAAACATAGCAAGAATTTGGAGTTAAACACCCTTTCTCTCCTGAAACTTAACCCGGCCATCCATTTCAGAGTTCAAATCCTGTGCAGCAGCAACACTTTTCACTGTCATTCAAGTGTGCAAAACATAATGAGATGCAAGTAAAATTACGAGATTTAAAGTCGTAAATTTACAAGAAAACCCCCCCGAAGATTTCTAAGATTAAAGTGAAAGTAAGCATACAGAGCAGCAAGTGAACGCTGAGCAGCAGCAGAGCAGACCGGCTAAACTCTATTGAACAGGTGAGCTGAATGTTTATTGATAACGTTACTAATGTTTGGAAGCTCATTTGTTTTTTTTACGATTTATTAATGCTTTATTTATTGATTGGTGACTTACAGGATCTCTGCAGCCCATTCATGAAGACATCAGTATCCCTGCAACTGTTCACTACAATCCTTTCTTCCTCCGTGAAACCAAGATCTCAAAGTCTGTGTGATGCTTCCGTCTGAGGAGGAGCACCTTTCGGCATTTCTAATGCTCTAATGCTAACATCACAGATTGTTTTCATTCATCTTTGTTGTTTTATGTTGAAACGGGACATTTTTTCTGGAGGAGGGAGCATATTTAACTATTTACACATTGGTGATCTGCGCATGACAACTCCGTCAAAGGAATGGACTAAAAATGTGCTTTTATGTATTTATTTTAACCATCCTTATAATTTTTACTCTTTATGGGAGGGCCGGATTGAACCATCTGGATGGCCGGGTACGGCCTATGGGCCATCTGTTTGACACCCCTGTTACAACGGCAAGTAAGTTGGAAAAAATTTGGAACACTGACCCTCTAGTCCTGGAATTTGACATCTTTCTTATTTTTGTGCACATCAACAAAAGAGTCTCAAAGCAATTTCAAATGAGTTCAGTTTAGTTAGGTAACCCAAAACCAGCACAAAGCAGCTTTGTCTTTTAAGTGCCTATTCAAATTAATTTATAAAAGATATATTTACCTTACCAAAAATCTATGTTTATCAAAGAAAAAAATTACACTACATAAAAAAACAATAAAAATGCAAACAAAGAAATTGAAATTAGGATTGTGAAATTAATAGATATTATAACTGTAGACTTAAATTTCATGAATTCTGTGCCAAGTAGTTAAAAAGCAAGACTTATTATAATTTTAATATTCTTGGGGGAAAAACAAGCAAATAAACATGACAAAAGTACCCTTATTTGCAAACTGCTGTACAGAAAAAATATAATCGTTTTTTACCTTGTTGGCCACAGTAGTGGCAAAAGCGTGCAGTCGGTGCAGGCTGGACCAATCCAAAAGACTGAAAAGAGAAAAAAATAATAATTAGAAGACATTTCACTTTATCATAAACACACAAAGACAGTGAACTTACTGTACTGCCATCCATGTTGGCTGGTCCAGGAGAGCCTAAGAAAGACATTTCCAGATGTAGTTACGCATCTCCCCTCATTATTCTGAAGTTAATGTTAACCCTAACTTACTAAAATTAATCTAAATGAATAAATTGGTGGGGGGTCTTACCAAGTCCAGTGGACCCTGCTGCAGAGCCTGTATATGCGGCATCTGGCTGGCTAGGAACGGGAAACCTTGAAGGAGTCAAGGGCCTGGATGCGGGTTCTCTCAAAGGCCGATTGGGTCGAACCAAGTTCGGCATACGCAGCTCGTTCATTTCGGAAGTTGTGACTAAAACAAAAATTTAAATTCAGAGATAATTGCAATATTTTTTATCTTTAGTCTTAAGTTCCAGCAAAAACATCTATTTTAATGAAAAGCTAGCTAGCTAGCTCATTACCTTAATATTTCACGACATGCATGCTTATTCTTATACAGTCGTGCTCAGGTAATCTTATTTATTAATTATAATTATTATCTAATGTAATGTTGTATTGCTGTGTCGTTCCTACCTGCACGTGCCATTTCTGTTCAAGAATGTGAGGAAAATGGAAGCATAAATGTTATGTACAGGTGCCATGACACGTCATGTGGACACCAACAAGTAGAAGAAATTATCGACGGGAAAAGTATGTTAATGACAAACTATGCTATTTAAAAATTAGTATCATTTGTTATTTTTACTTTTAATCACTTTGTTGTATAGCTATTAAAAAAGTATTAGCTAATATTAAAACATTTATTTTAATAACAAGCTTAGCTAGCTAGCTCATTCGGTTTGCTACCTACATATAAAACAGCAAATATTTCACGACGAATAGACCAATTCTTATGGCGTCGTGTTCAGTGTAATCCTAATTTTTAAAAAATAATAATACAGTATTATTTAATGTAATGTTGTATTGCTGTGTCGTTCCCACCTGCACGTGCTGCTCTGTTAGGCAAAATGGAGGAACAAATGCGCAGGTGTGAAATGAGTCACGCGGACACCAAAAAAAAGGAGTAGAAGAAGAAATTAACGGAAAAAGCATGTTTACGACATACTTTTAAAAATTATTATCATTTGTTAATTTAATTTTATTCACTTTGTTTTATAACTATTAAAACATTATTTACATAAAATGTAGTCATTTAATAACTAAATTACATGCAAAAAAGAATAATTTTATTTAAAACAGTAATAACAATAGCAATCTAAGAATATTCTCTCATTAATTATATTTCAAACAAAAAGTGATTTTTTTTATTAAAACATTTTAATAAATGCTTGCAGATGTTTTTCGTTAATTAAATATATTTATTATAAAAGAAATGCAAAATCTCAAATTTTTTAGAAGCAGGACAAAAATAGATTTACAAAATAATATTTTATGACAATCAACTATGCTTTTCTTTACTTCAGCGAACATAGCTTGGGCGTTTACCGAGTATGTCTGGTATGAATCGGAAACATTTTGCGTGGTTTCTGACTCCTGGAAAGTAAGACGTACCTGTCGTTTGCTGACGTCACGATTACGTAATCTTCACCCCTGCGTTCATTGGATTGTATCAGCTCACCGTTTGTCCTGCAGTGGCCATATTTGTTGATGTGTCATATCCTTCTTTCGGGGCGACTCTCTGGGCGATCAGCTGGTTAAACAAGGAGTTTCAAGTTCACTCCTCTTCTGGTCTGTCTACGCGACAATAAAAACAATGGATCTAAAGAATTAGGTAGGTCAAATTATCACAACTTTCAAAATAAATCTCCATTTGTGGTGATGCTAGCAACGCTAGCTTAATGTGTACACAGACTGCAATGAAAAGCTCGTGTCAGTGAGTGTTGGCCTAGCGATACAGCTCTGGGTTTACAATTAACATTTACATTGTTGATTAAAAAATTAGGGACTGTTTAACCTTATTTGTATAATATTTAGGATTTAGTTTTGCCTGCATTATTCAACTTCAAGGCTCTGGCTAAGCAGCAGCTAAGCAACAACTGTAAAGAGCAGCTAACTACAGCACAATATTAACAATTAGCAACGTTAGATGAATTCTACGTGAACATTTAGAGGTATACGTCTCTCTTACTGACATTTATAATCGTATTTATTGTCGTAAAGTTGTAAATATTGTTAAATATGAAAGACCTCAGTTTTGTGACGAAGCACCTGTCAGATGAGAGCATCTTATGTGCACAGACAGAGCCTCCGTTTTAAAAAAAATCCCATTATTATTTCGAATATCTATGTTAAATCTCCCCGGTATATATTATTAGATGCAGTTAGCTAAATATTTAGTTAAAAGACCCCTAAATTCTGATTAAAGGAGCATCATACGCTATAAGGGTGGGGCTGATGGCTGTAGGATTATTTTTGAAAAACCAGGGGAAACAGGATTATCTAGTGGTTGGGACAATAGGGTACAGTTTCGACTAACAAAGCTTTTATTGTCTTGAATATACTATGTATTTTTGTTTTAATCGCTGTTTCTAAAGGTAATTTAAGTTGATCATTTTGTTGTTTGCTTTTTTTATTTCCAAGATCAATAGATTAAAGTAAAATAAAAATGTTTTAAGAAAAGGGCATGATTGATGATTAAAAACAAATGTAAACATGTCACCATTTAGCCATAGGCTATTTTTCATCTGCAGTCTTCTGGCAAGTTAATGATGTTGAAGAAATCAAACTGATTTAAAGAGGAAGAAACTATACTAAAGAATATAAAACACTGCTAACAATACAAATAAAAACACAATATAAAACGAAATCAAATGTAACATTTTAAAATTCAGATTTCTGGTCATTTGACATTTCTGAAGCCACTGTTTCCATTTTAACAATGACAAAACTTGCACTCCTCTTGTTGTAACGGGTATGCCATGCCAGAAAAACTGCATGTTTGTGAAAAAGTTATCTGTGAATTGAATTGTCAACTGTGTCAGATGTGAGGAATTATTTAACTTGCTTGGAGTCTTTTTCTTTTCTTTGTAATATATATTGCTGAGTTGTGAATGTTCTCCTAAATGTTTATAGCCTAAAACTACTTGGAACAGCTTTATTCCCTGTTAACAACACAGACACTGGTTCTCGCCTTTTTACTGTTTAAATTCCTAAAAGGTTTTTACTATTTAGAGCTTGACCATGTATTTTTAGCCAAGCTCGCTGCCTTTCTATCATGAATACCTGTCATAGTTGCATGTGATAGTTTCCTGCCTTTCCAGGTGTTTCTCCCCTTTAACCTGTACTGTCTGTCTTTGAAACAGTTCCTTTTTGTAATTGAGTTTAACAACACGGTTTTGTTCTGAATATGAACGCCAGTGGTTTATAGGGAAGAAAATAAAAAGGAATTAGTACAGGTCTGTATTTTTACACACTAATCTTTGTAGCAGCTTATCCCTTTCAATGATCTGTGTCTTACTTTCATTTTCAGGTTTGAAGTACAGAGGGACCATGGAACAACCAGGTCCTTCCACAGATCCTCAAAAGATGGAGGGATTAGAGGTGAAACCATTTATGGACGAGTCTGTGGATCAGCTGGGCAACGGCTCGGATGAGAAGGACACTATATCTCTGCATGACATAGAAAACAGTTTGAATTCAAAAGAAGAAATTAACAGGGAATCAACAACAAACAACAAGCAGGGAGCTCAAAGATGCTCTCAGGAGAATTTGGATGGAGAAGAGCCGGTTTCTAACAAGTCCGACAGCAGTACTGTTTTCTCTGGGAGTGAGAGACCCTCCCCTGTTTCCTCAGATGGGGTTCCTGTCACTCTGGTAGCGCCTGCCGCCCATCAAGATGTTGTGGAAGGTGCTCCACCTGCAGAAACAACTGAGATCCCATCGACTAATCAAACAGCTGACCCAAGCGACGGCAAACAGCCGTCACTGTTGGTCTCTAGATCATCCGAGTCGTCGCCCGTTGACAGTGGTGATTTATCCGAGAGCCCTTCATCATGTTCTGTCCAAAGCTCTTCCAAAAACTCATTTACCGACTCCTCAACCACCTCTGGGATCTTTAACGGCCCCTCTACCCCAAGCTCAGACACCGTCAGCTCCTCGCCCGCCTCCAGTCCACAAACTCGGTCCAACGATTTGCATTCCTCGTCGAGCCCCTTTGACACCGACTGTAGCAGAAAGCTCATTTCCCAGATCCAGCGAACGCTGTCACAGGAGTCGCTGCTGGACGAGCTGGAATCGGAGTTGTTGAATTGCCAGCTGGCTGAAGGTGTTGGTGAGGGAAAGAGGAAAGGAAGTCCACCAGTTAATGGGCTCTCAGCAGACCAGAAGGGCTGCATGATGGCCTTTGAGAAGTGCGTCCAGGACAAGTACACAAAACAGGAAAAAGCAATTCAGAGGTAACTTACGTACTTACAGTCAGATTTTATCACAATAAAGCATAAAAAAAGTTTTGCACAGTAGCTGTTCTATTACCTTTACAGTTTTCCTGTTTAAATTTGTCAAAGAAAAGAGAGTTTCTCTTAGTGTTGAACACATGTTTTGTTATCTTTATGGTTCAATTCACACTTAAAAAACAAAAAAAATCATCAACTTCTAGGTCCTTTGTGGATTCCATCCAATCCAGCTAATCTCATTTATGTGGGTACAGGTTGCTCGAAGAGAACAAGAGACATCAAGAGCTGATCCTGGGCATCTGCTCAGAGAAAGACAACATGAGGGAGGAGATAAAGAAGAGGGCAGAAATGGAAAAGCAGCACATCACCACCATTAAAAAGGTCATTCATGTTTTGAAAACAATCTATGTGTGACACAGAGGAAGAAAACTGCTGACAAACCAATTCAAAGGAGCTTAAATATGTATTTGTCTCACTGAATGCCTCTCACAACTGTCTTCATTAGTTGTTTTATGTTATTTTTTTCTTTTTTAGACACATTTTCATATGTTATAGCTGCAGAAAGACAAATATTTGATTCTCAGTGAAGACTTAGTCCATCATTTTTCTAAACTAGTCCTAACTTCATCAGACTCAAATATTAGTTTTGCTCTAACTGACTCTTACGCAAGTAGAGACTCAAACAAAAGGCTAAATCGTGTTAGGCTGCACCAGTCACCGTCACTCTAATGCAGTTAAATGTGCACAGTTAGCTGCTGTTTGAGTGTTAAGCCCATTTTCTCGCTGGCCAGGACAAAAAGGTGCACTCAGCCCCAATTACTTCCATTTAGGAGGCTATGTTCGCTTCATTTCATTATCTACTGTACCTCTGAAACTGGGCCTTTTCAGTTTGCAAGTTTTTGTTTTCTTTTGCCATTCATGTTTATGACACCATCATTCCATTTATAGGACTGCTTGTACTTTGATAAATGTAGAAAGTTAGATTTGGGACATTTTCTGTAAGTCATCTTTTTTAATTCAGAGGAATCAATCACACCCCACCTCTGTGTGCTTTACGTTTGAGCTTTTTAAGTCATGGTTTTGCTGGTAGTTGTCTTGTATATCAGGTTACGTCAGGTTTCAAATTGAGCAAGGGGTCACTCGTGTTTTTTGTTTTTCTGTTTTTGCAGTTGGAGGGCAGGTTGGAGGAGCTACTGAAAGAGTTGAAGGATTCACGAGATACACTGATCCACCACGAGCAGACAGCTAAGGCTAACCTCCAGCAGATGCAGAGGGAGATGACTTGCCGCATCGAACAGGTATGAGTCCACCTTAAATACAACCAGATTAGCTGGTCCCCCTGCCTGGCTTTTCCTGAATCTGACATGTTTCACTTTCCATCCCTCTCCAAGTTCCTACTGTAAAGACCCAGTCCGAGGAAAATGGTGTTTTTGGCGTTTTCAACATGTTCTTGTGGCCTTTTTTGGGTCATGGAAGACGCTTATATAGAGAAACATTCGGTCAAAATTGAAATTCAAAGTACTTCTTTATTCAAATCGTTGTGAATCAGAAACAGACAATAAATAATGTTGAAAAATAATTGTCTGTGACGTAGAAAATACGCTGGGCGGGCCGCAAGCTCCCAGCTCTCAGCAACAGGGAGGGGAAGGGGGGCGGGGTTGTTCCGCGCCAGCGTACTCGTCCGCAACTCGGAGGATAATTTATAATGACCCCCCCCCCCCCCCCCTTACTTTTTTAACCATTCTCCAACACAAATAATATAAATAAAATTTAGCCTCAAATACAAAAGGGGTTTATCCAAATATACGCCTTGTGTGTCAGAAGATTCATAAACCCTCTATTGTTACAGTAAAATCTATCCAACACAATAAAACTCTAATCTGTTTGCTCAGCTGTTGGACAAGAAAAGCTAAAAGAAAAAACGAGAATTTCCTAATGAACTACTGCCAGACTATGTCCTAGAAAACATCACAGGTTTCTGGGTTTTGGCAAAAAATGGCTTAATCATAATTAAAAGCCCACTGGGAACACTTTTAAAGTAGCTCAAAAGATGACTGGAGTGGGTCTTTTGATTCTCACACACCCTTTCCAGAGATACTTTCATAAATTGTGATCAACTTTTAACCTAACAGTTTCAATCTTCACACGTTGCTATTATTGGTTAAATTAAAAGCTGATTGCTTTTTATAGCAAATATAAAAGTTGTATAAATGCAGAGTTCTAGATTGTAATGCCCGATAGCTTAAAAGGATGATTATTTTCCTGCCTTGAAGGAAAAAAAATTATAATGCTGAATCAGTTTTTTTCTGTTGTTTAAAAAAAAAAAACTACCTTTCTCTTTATCTGAATATTTGCACAAAACCGTCAGCTGTGTGTTCAGGGCTTTTGCATCCTCAATCCCCTGTTATTGCAGATTGAATTGTGCATAAAGGCACATTTTTCACCCTGAGTTTGCACATCTGGTTAAATCTGAGCGCGGCGGTTTTGTCACACCTCGCAATTTTTTAATTTCACTGTTCAGTGAGCAACAAGAGTTTTTTTTCATTCCTCCCTTGGATTAGGTCTTAATCTTGATCAACTGTTTCTGCCTCTGAGATTCTCAACATTTGTCTATTTTGTTTTTAGAAGCTCTGTGCTAAAAGTTTGATTTCTGCCCTTTACTCTTCTTTTTGTTTTATTTAGTAATTACCAAAAAGCTGAAGAGACACTTTTTTTGTTGTTGTTTTTTTTAACATTTAAAGTTCAACAGCCACAGATGGCATGTTAAAAACTCCAGCGTCGGCTCAGTATTGGTTAGTGTTTTACCAAAAAACATGATGCTCCGCAGGTAAACAGGAAGTGTGACGAGGCACGCCAAGAAAAGGAGGCCATGGTGATGAAATATGTGCGGGGAGAGAAGGAGGCGCTCGACCTGAGGAGGGACAAGGAAAGTTTGGAGAAGAGGCTGAGGGAGGCGGTCAAGGAGATGGACCGCCAGGCTCTCCGTGGAAACCAGCTGGCTCAGGAGAAAGGACGACTGCAGCAGTTATTCGATTCTAAGGTGAAGTCAAAGCCGTTTGCTGTTGTTCCATTTGGCCTTTGTTACCAAATTCAGTTTACATGAACTATATGCTTCTGCCTTTTGGGTCTTTGATCTGCAGGAAGGCGAGGTCGGCCGATTGACCCGAGAGGTGGAAAAGTTGAAGGATGAGATTAACTCCCATCTTATAAAGGTCAAATGGGCCCAGAACAAACTAAAGAGTGAAGCAGACGCTCACAAGGTAAGGCAACAATTTGAATGAACGCCTCATTGATCGTATTTGTTAAAACCTCCACCAGTTACTAAAAATCCAAAGGTTCTGGAAGTTGTTTTGGCGACATTCTCAATCTCTTTTTTTGCAAATCCACTGCAAAAGGTCAGACTAAAAGCTTCACTTTGAGCAGAGCGAATGCCTCAAACTCATTTAAAGTTCCACTCCGATCATCTTTTGATCTATTTTCAGACCGTTCCCAGTGGTCTTTTCATTATCCTGACAGCTGTGTCGTTTTCTAGGACATAGTTTCTGCAGAGCGGCAGTAGTTCAGTTGCTCTGCGGCCCGCCCAGCATATTTTCTACATGAGAAATCAGTTCTTTCTCAAACTGCATTTTTTTTCGTCTACTCCTGATTCACAATGATTTGTAACTTTTTTTTAAAACTTTTTATGATGGTTTTGCGACATCTGATGATGGAGGAAATTTAAACTCAAAATTGCATTTCTGAGTTTTTTCTTTATTCAAATGGCTGTGAATAAGGAGCAGTTAATCCGTTAATACCCTTAGAAAACATAATAACATTAATACAGTGTTGAAGGAAAGAAAGAAATATGGATGAATATTATGAAGCCATAAACTAGTACAACAAGTACACTTCTTTATGTCTATGAGTGATTATTTTTGAACAACCCTATAATTTTTTCTTGTTAAAAATGTTCTTTTTTCGCTTGACTTTGTGAGATTACTTGTACTTGTACTTCTTACTTGTCATATGTCATTAATATGTTGATGTGTATTTCTCTCTAGGAAACTAAAGACAAACTAAGAGAAACGACCTCCAAGTTGGCTCAGGCCAAAGAGGAGACTGAGCAGATCCGCAAAAACTGCCAAGACATGATCCGAACTTATCAGGTCTGATGTGATTTTTTTAAATTAAAAAAAAAAGCCACTTACTGCACGTTTAAATGGGTAAATGAAGCAATCTTTGCCAAAATTGTGAAATAGAGCAGCAGTTTTCATCTACGCCTTGTGATGGTGGTAAAGAGCTGTCCTAGTTTTTTTCTAAAAAGCTAAGTTTTAGACCCTATTCAGATGTATTTTCTGTTTTAATTCTAGAATAAAAATAAAAGGAAGAACCTGATAAATAGGCCGAACAAGTCTATGTCTGAGTTTTGTTGCTAATATTTGTTATTCTTGTATTTTGAAAGCTTCATTTTTCTTTTTTAACTTGTAGGAATCAGAAGAGCTCCGATCAAACGAGCTGGACGCTAAACTACGAGAGACCAAAGGAAAGCTGGAGAAGCACATACAGGAGCAAACAGACCAATTAGAGGTAACATCCCTTTAAACTATAATCTTTTCACAAATCCATTCATCAATATATATCTTACATGCAAGTGTGTGCCTTTTTAAAATCACGGACTTAATCAGAAGTTCATCAGATTTGTCCTGGTGTTGTTTATTTTGATGTAAAAAAAAGGATATTCTGACTAATTCAGTCTTTTTCTATAAAAAACCATTTCTGTTCATGTTTCTGAATAAAGCTTTGACAATGATCAGATCTTTAAAAAGAAAGGAAATGTTAAATTGAGCAGAAAAATGACTATTATGTAAATTAAAGCATCAAACTTAAAGGTCATGTCATTTCGCACACATTTGATGCATGAAAATCGGTCATACGTGAATATACGTCTTGCATACAGATGTATCACGAACGAACCACGTTAAAACCACGGAAAAGGTATAAATAAACAACGCAAATAACACGTAAAATCAACGTAGAGCATGAATCGCAATTTGCAATTCATTAGTAATTTGTTTGTCAATTACTTAATTTGCATGCGCGACATATATAAAAGTTACACATTGGTGGTACATGTGTGAAAAGTCCGTTACACATATGTGAAACAGTCGTGGAAAGCCACAAATTCTCATATGCATTTCGCAAAAATCACGCACTATTTTGTAGGATTTATGTAATAATTGCAGATAAACTTTGTAAGATACGCAATTTCAACTAACCAATAATTTTTGAACAGCTTAAAACCAAAATCACGTAAAGAGCCGTCTGCAGAAACCCTTTTTCTGCGCACATCGACAAACGAAAGAAACACTTATTAATATATCACGCATATATCACAAGAGACCCAAATGTCATACATGGAACATGCGCAAAATCTATATAGTGGCTGTGTGACACGGCCTTAAATTTATGTAATATTTCTTTAATTTAAAGGTTCAAAGTAAATCTGTAAATCAAAGCAATTATTTTTCTGCGGTTTGTTAGGTGTAACCGTCTTAAACACGTGAAAGCTCACATGGGCTCTGCAGACGAACACATGTCGAGTCCCAAAAGTTCTGGGCCCATCGATGCACTCGCTCCAAAAACGACGGCCTTTTTTTCTTCGTGCCTCACTTCGTGACTTTATAAATAAATGCCCCAGAAATAATCAATAGGGCGCTGCAGTTTCCAGCAACAACCCAGAAGACATCACCCAATTCTTGCAATCACTCCAGATTATAAAAAATGTTTTCGCAATAAGCCTTTAAATATGTTAATTTGATACAACAATTCCTAAATTTGAAAATTGAAATGTTTTTTTGCTTTTTTAAGAAGAAAACATTTTAGGATTGTTTTGATCTTTCTCCCACTAATTCTTTAACAGTTGTCTGAATCTTCAGCTGGTTTTTTGGCAGATACCTTTGCCTCCTCTAAATTAATATTTTTGTTATGCAACAGCGATGATGCAACACATAAATTATGCAAGCAAAAAACGATTAAATGTAGATCTGATGTGAGAAGGAGGATGCACCAACGTCTCCATCGTTGCTGAGTCGTCCTGGAGACCAGAGACGACTAATGGCTTCTTGGAAATGCTGTCCAGCTGTAGCACCACTAATGGTTTGTTTTAAAAAAGATGTGGCGAAGCATTAAAAACCCTGATTACGTTCACACTTGTGATGAAGACTTATGCAAAATACTTTTGAATGAACATCGAAAAGACCCCTAAACATCTTGAGTGATGTAATCCCAGTTTAAATTTATCCATTTATCCTGTTTTAAAGTTTCCTAAAGATGATCAAAGATGTCATTGATTATATTTGGTTTATAGGTGCAACGCCTGAAGGAAAAAGAGCTGGAGGACTTGAAGAAGAGTTACAAAGAAAGCATGGACGAGCTGGAGACTCTTCGCACTAAGGTTTGTCTCAAACAGCTTCAGCGCATCGGCTGAGGCGGACTTTCCCGTGACGCCCATCCCTTCTGCCTGACAGTTAAAGTGCCTGGAGGACGAGCGACCACGATGGGAAGACGAGCTGACTAACTATAGGGAGATCATCAACCGGCAAAAAGCTGAGATCGGCCGTCAGAGAGAAAAAGTGGAGGAGGTCACAGCACTTGAGGAGCAACATCAGCGGTAAGCAGCACACATTCCAATCCGTAAGGATGGAGAGGCACAGAATGTATACAGTTTAGCAAACAGGAAAGGATCAAATCCATCATGGCGGCCATAGAAGAGCACAAAATGTTCATGAAGAAACAGGTTTATTTGTTTAATGGTTAAAAGAGACCTTTGGAATTTGCCTTCATACCACAAAGATGTAATTAGAAAAGAAAAGCATCTTTAGCAAAAACTGAGACTTAAAGTTCTAAGATAATCAGTATGGACACGCAGTTTTATGTTTTATATTCAGGGATTGTAAAATTAGGATTCCCTTTGATAAAATATCAAGTTTTCTTTTTGATATGATAGCAAAATGTTTATCATTATTTGTGCAGCATTCATATATATTCATATATTTGCTGAATACCCACAATGCTTCACTGGTTCAGATTGACCTTAAATTGAGATTAAAGGGGTCGTAAAGACCCACTCCGATGAAATTATGTTTTTGGTGTTTTAAACATGTTTTTTGTGGCATTTTTCTGATGATGCAGAACAAATATAAAGAAACATAATCTTAAATTACATTTCTGTGTATTTTGTTTTCATTCAAATTGTGGTGAATCAGGAGCAGATGCAAAAACTTAATGTGTAAAATACGCTGGGCGGGCCACAAGCCCCCTTCTCCATTCTGATGCATCCACTTGTAGACATCGAGATTCATTTGCGTTGTCATTTTCCTCGTCCGAGCTGGCATCCGACTCCAAACTATATGGCTAGAAAGCTCCAATTTGCTCGCCTTTTTTGCTGCACCGCAAGTTTTAGGTTGGGGGTGTGAGGGGCTGAAAGAACACCCTGTCAAAACCATATTTTTTAAATATTGTCCTTAAAATGAATAAAGACTAAAGTGAATCATGCATATTAAATTATCAATATAAACTAAAATTGTTCTGACAGATGTGTGCATTTCTTTTTGAGGTAGTTTAGCCTTTTTTTTCCACTAAGGTTTTTATGGTTTAAGTTTTTTTCTCCACAAACGAAGAAAGTGATACAATCTATATTTAAAAGCATAACTTCTCTTTGCTCCGTTTTCTTAAAAAACAAATCGAGGTGCTTTTTATCTGTTTTTTAAGTGTCTTTTTTTAAGTTGGGTCCCTTCTACATCAAACTAACATGTTAATTTTGACAGAGAGGTTCTAAATAAATTCCTTTTTCTTTCTTGAAGCACACAAAGGTTGAGGTAAGAACAGCTCTGGTCCTTCATGTGGGCCTCTGCTGGTCTTATCAAAGCTACTAGATAGAAAAATGCAATAATAATTTTTTGATCATTTGTTTTTAATCAGTTAATAATGTTGTTTTTCTTGACGAGTGAATTAAGGAAATGTCAAATCTATTCTTTTTATATTTTAAAATGATTCACACTAATATTTTATGAGAAGTTTGATTATTAATAATAAATAATATGGTCCAAACCATTAAATATAATGAGTAATTTCCCTCACTCAACCAGTGATAATGTCGGTGTATCATCTGACGGTGTGGTTTTGTGCGAACGCAGTGACACGGATGAAATCGCGTCTCTCCGTGAGGAAGTCAGCAGCCTGACCGCTCAGATGGCTGACCTGCAGCGGGATGTTCAGGGAAGCCGAGAGCGTGAAGCGGAGTTGCTTGGCTTTACCGAGAAACTGAGCAGCAAGAACGCCCAGCTGCAGTCGGAGAGCAACGCGCTGCAGTCCCAGCTGGATCAGCTCAGCAGCAACTTCACAGAAGTCCAGGCGAGGCTGGAGGAGACGAGCAGGCTGCTCGACGACAAGGTCGGAAGCCTCTGCACGGACAGAGGGCTTTGTTTATCTAAAGATGTGGGTTATCCAATGATTCCACCCTCTTCTTTTTCCTGCAGTCACGACAGCTGAAACGAGAGGAGGCGCTGAGGCAGCAGGAGGTGCAGGGTCTGCAGGAGGAGCGGGGAGCACTGCAGACAGAGGTGAACCAGCTCAAAACCAAGGTAGAGGAGCTCAGGGACGAGCTGGTGACCCAGAAAAGGAAACAAGCTGCCAACATAAAGGACCTCACAAAACAGCTCATCCAAGGTTGGAAACCAAACTCTTTTATTTTGAAGGATTTGTCCATACGTAAAATTAGAAAAAAGACATGACTGAATACAGTTTCATTTGTCACAGGGGGATTAAGTCTAGCATTTACCATCTCTGAAACACAACTAGGTGAAATATTCTCAACTGACTAAACAGAAAGAATTCTTTATAGCTTTTTACAAACCTTTCAAGTATGTTTATATAAAATGTCTGTTTTGTTACAGAAAAACCACACTACCTTAGTGATTTTCAAATTAAAGCAGCTCTGATTGGACGATATGTAAATGTCTCCGGATGGCGGGCATCCATATCAAGAGCCCGGGGGGGTAGAAACTGTCCATAGACTGTGCTGCTACCATACAATTTCTAACATTTGGATGTTCAGCAAGGGGGAAGGGTGGGGTGGTCGGAGTTTGGCAGTCTAAAATCGGCCAATCATCAGACGATTATAGGAACCTTTGAGACCCTCCTGTAAGTCATAAGCTGCTGCCTTCCTGCCACCCGCCTGCTGCTGGACTGCCACCGTATGACTTCCAAATGTGCCCGGGCGGCCACTGTCCAATGTCAAGAAATTATCCGAACACTGTAAAGGTTTCACTCTTTCTTAAAACCCCCACGGCCGCCACGAGGGGTGTGAAAGTGCCGATTTTGCTGAAAAACTTTTTAGCATTTAGGTCGCAGCGCTGTTGCATTTTGGAATATTTGACTGTGGACTTAACAATTGTTAGGGATAGATTTAAAACTAAATCAACCTTCATTTAAAAAAACAATATATTGACTATTAAAACATTGCTCTTTGATTTCTCTTTTAGAGCAATTCATTGGTTTTTCTAGGCTCAAAATTGTCTTTTGTGCCAATTTTTTGTGCACAAATAAAGTAAAACTTACTTTGATTATTTAAAAACACTCATCTCCGAAAAATGTATTTTTGGTAATTGAACAAATGTGGTTTTAGAACCGGAATGGCGTGTTGTTCACGCATAAACTTATTACTACAGTTCACTTTCTTTTTCATTCTAGCTCGAAAAAAGCTGGAGCATGTCGATAACGGTGGATGTGACCGGGATGCCAACAGCATGGGCAGCCGCTCCAGTTCTTCAGGTATACTTCCAAAAAATGTTTATATCATAAGATACCATAATTAGTTCAACACACACTGAAGAACTTCTGTCATTCAAATCAAAAAATCTCCCTTTGACAGGTTCCTTGAATGCTCGGCACGGCGGGACCTCTGGTGCAGACGACAGCTCGTCAGCTCCTTCCCCGGTGGTTGCCGACAGCTTCCCAGAGGTCGACAAGACCGTGCTCGTCGATCGCATCGTGCGCCTCCAAAAGGCCTTGGCGCGAAAGCAGGAAAAAATTGAGTTCATGGAGGATCACATCAGGCAGCTGGTGGAGGAGATCCGCAAAAAAACAAAGTGAGTGGCGTGAATCCAAGAGACGGGCGGAAGAGGTGGGAGAAGACGGTATTCCTTTTTGCTCTGCTCATTTATTTTACAGGGAAATACTATTATAGGTGATGAGGGTTTACAGCGAATGTGCTGCTGCCAGTGCAGGTGATAGGGAAATTCTTAGAATCAGCAGGTTTTTCTATTAGTGACATTAGGATGAAGAAAAGCGTTTTTAATGTAAAACGAGCTGCTGAAACCAAATCTGTCACCTCCACGCACAGCCAAGTGCTCGCGCCTCATTCATCAGCACCAGAGGGAGGAGGAACGCCGTTCAGAAGAACATTGACATACTTGGACTTTTGCTTCAGTGTCTGATTAGATCTGTGCCGTTATTGTTGTCTAAACATCTGAGCTAAGCGTTGACCATCGTTGTAATGTGTCAGTGGCGATTGACGGATCGTTTCTTCCACTCATCATCAGATTTTGGTTCACGCAAACTTGGTTTCTTAATCTGGAGCTATTTATAGACGATAGGCGCTTGGGGGCTGCGCCTCTGTAAGGATCGTTAAGTGTGTGCCATAAATATTCATTGCTGCTAAACAGACCGTATCAATGACATTTTGGCTGTCCCAGTCCTATTTCATTCATGTCATTCACCATATAGGGCCTCTGCTCGCCATAGATGATTGGAGAAGGGGATGGATTTGACCCGATCCCTTTTTTTTTCCCCTACTAAAAGAGAAAGAAAAGAAATAAACATGTGTTTGCAAATATTCTGGAGAACAGTTCATGATGTTTGTGTCTTGCTTTTTTCGTCAGTTGATTTTCCGTCCTCCCACTTTTCCCACCTCACATTTCTCGCGCATGTGAACCTTTCAGTTTCAACCTACATGGAAGAGGTAAATCCAGGGCAAATCCCACAGTTGCAGCGCTAAATTTATCTCTTAAGAATCTCAGCGAAGCCCGGGGGGTGTTACACCTCCCAGAGTATGGATGTGGAATGTGTCCTTTTTGCCTCTCTGTCCCTTTCCCTCCAGGACAGCCTGGTGAACACTGACAAACTGTTTCTGTGTTCGCCTCCGGCTTCAGGCTAGCAGACAGATGTGGAAGGAGAGTCTTTGAGGCAGTCTTTCAGGAAGTTTAGAGGCAAAGTGTATTTATTTTTCATAACCTTCTGTGTTAAACCATGGTTTTACGTTTAAAGACCCACTCTAATCATCTTTTGATCTGTTTTCAAAGCGTTGCCACCGGTCTTTTAAACAGGATTAGGATGTTTTTAGCCTAAATTAAACGTACTTTTTATAGAAGTTCATTAGAAATTCACCTCCCAGTTGAGGGTGGGACCATTAGCACAGAGCAACCCCGCCCCTCTTCCTCTCCATGTCGCTGAAATTTTGGAGCAGAGGGTTGTGGCCCGCTCTGCCTGTTTTCTATGTCACAAATATTTCTCTGTATTTTTTTCTTTTGATTCATGATTTGCCTAAATAAATACTCAGGCAATTATAAGCTGAATGTTTTGGTTAAAAACACGATTTTCTCCGGCACGGGTCTTTAAACCATTTTTATTTCTGTACCTCCATCATTTTTGAAAGAATTTAACCATGGAGAAACATTTGCGTTCTCCTAACTTGACCCTTTTTCAAAGTGTAACCTTCAGCTCATCTGTCCTGACTAACCGTCACAAATGTGGGGAAACTAGATTTTTTAATAACTTTAGTTGTGCGGCCCCCTGCTTTTTTGGTTATTTATTTATTTTTTTGTTTGTTTGCCAACCAGCCAGCCTTTAAATTTTGCAAGTAATGTGCAATTGGGAAGTTAGAAGCAGATCATTGGCTGCAATCTGTTTCATGACATGATAGGTTTTATGTTATTTAGTATAGATCACATACAATTAAGATAAAGAAAGTTTTACATCTGATAAAATACTATTATACTACTGCTTTCTATCACTTGTCGACCATTTGGAGGCTTTTAAATGTTGTGATGATTCCCTTATACATCTAAATCTGCATAGCTTTTAAAGATTGCCAAAAATTGGCTCCATCATTACCCAGAATGCCAAGTGACAGTAAGAAAAAAAGCATATTAGTCTTTTTTTTTATGGCTTCCAGTAGATTCGCTGGTCTCTTAAGGAAGCACAATTTGGATCATTTTTTTAGACATTTCTTGAGAAATTTAAATAAAAAAATGTAGCTGGTTTGCCATAAAGCAAAAATCCAGCATGTCCAGCACGGTGGTGTCAGTGTGATGGTGGTCCCTATCGTAGTACACCCAAGTTTAGTTATGAAATTATAAAAAGAAAGACACAGTTCTGCAAAGTTGATGGGTAGAACCTTAGAAACACTAGAAGATATTTCTTTTTTTTAATTTATTTTAAAGTTCTATGTTTTTCTTTTGTATTTTTTGTGTTCAAGAATAAAAAAAACCTGATGTTCTGTTGGATTCTGTTCTAGAAGAAAGCAGAAGGACTTGCTGTCTGTCATGCTGGCCTTTTTGCTCTACATCTTCTTATTTGGGTGGAACTGGTTTAACCGACTTACTTTATTCTAAAGTTTTGCCAAACTCTTGCTTGCTGCATGCTTGTGTTCTTGCCCCCATTTTGAAGGCGTTTCATCAGGAGTCACTTTTTATTTCTGACCATGTCGATGTTGAGCCCTTGCTAGTGGCTCTATGCCAGGTATCCCTCCATGCTATCACCTCTTTAATTTCTGTCACTTTTTTTGTTTTCACTAAACACTGTCGTAATGGATTTGGGGTCTAAATATGGACCCCCGAAAGCCTAGTCAGAGGTAAGTTTGATTTTATGTTCCTGGTAGCCCAGATGTTGTGTGTGAATGGGGAAAGTCTATGGAGGTGGCTTGATGTTTAGCTGTCAACCGTGCACATTTCTGCACCGCGATTCCTCGCTTTGGTGGCTTTTTAGTTTAGAAAATTCCGTCCTTTAGGTTTTATGTTGCATCACTTCTGCGCTGACTTTAAATCGCCCAGGAAGACGATGAAGGGCAAACATTCTTATGCGGAAGATTCCATCTCCTCTCACAAACTGCTTGTGCATGCGGGAGTCGCAACAAGATTGCCACCATAAGTTCTCAAAATGCATGTCAGAAAAAATGACCCCCCCCCCCTCCCCCCTTTGGTTTCCAAAACCACCCAACTAAATCTCTGCTGTGCATGGACCAGAACCTATAGATGTTGATGCATGCTTTAAGCCTTTTTGAAATCTTTTATTATAATAAAAGATTGTATGATCCACAGGTGCTACCCTTACCCCCCCCCCCCACCCACCCTCACTGGCTGAGCGCCTGCTACTCACCCCTCACACTCCCCTTCTGCCCCTGCCCCCCTGGTCAGAGCTGCATGCAATAAAATTAATTTTTTCAAAATGGCAGATTTTCTGATTGTTATATCTCCATAGCAACCATCTTATACTCTGGTGGCCTGGGGGTGACGAACATGTCTGCCATTTTTAGGAGAATTAAGGAAAAGACAATTTTGTAATTTCTATGGCAACAGAGGTTTTTTGTTAACCACGCCCACATTTCTTAAATGTTCATATGGTATGTCGTATCGTTTTTTTCTGTTTGATCCCACAACTCGTGTTTTCATTTATTCCAATGTTCTGGTAGAAACTACAGAGCAACAGGCTAACATAAAGCTTGACACGCTGACGCAGTTCAAAATCTATTCAAAAGCCAACATTTTTTTCCCAAGTAGCTTTGCGGAATTATGAGGCAAAATTTCAAAATCCCTAGGAGTTTACATTTGCAGCTTGTGCTGAAAGTGTTTTTTTTTTTTCTCTTTTTTTTTTTTTTTAAATTCAAGCTGGCAGCGTCTTCCCGAAGTCAAAGGTCAGAAAACATTCGTCATGGTTGTAGACTTAACCTGGTGGTGTGTCTGGGAAATCATGTGAAGATCGCTTAAACAAAAATGTTCTTTTCCCCCATGTTGTGGAGAAAAAGGGAAATGTTGCACTTTACCACAACATGGCCCCAAGTCCAAGGCATCCCATAATAACTTTAAAAATGATTTTAGATTTTGCACCTGTGTTGCTTTCATTGGTGGATTTTGAAATATAATATTTGTTTTGAGCCCCGTAGAAGATTTTTTAGGTTTTTTTGTTTGGTGGTTTCTGTTTCTGTTATGCCATCTTTTTTTTGTGGGCGTTGTTCATGTGGCGGGGGGGACATTTTCGCTGAAGGCTGCAGTAGGAACAAGGAGGGCGAAAACGATGAAAGGACTCGTGGTGAAATGCTCCGTTAGAAGAACCTGCAGGCGCTTTTTGAACAGATATCATTCAGTGTGTGTTTGATCAATGGGGTCACATCTACTGTCAGATTGCTGGACGGTCTATTCCTTTCAGATTTGCTGTCTTTTGCACGCTCTAGCATCAAGAAAGACTTTAACTTCAGTGTTTTGTAGGTGGCAGTTTCGGTTTGAATGCGTTATCATTTAGAATGATGAGACTTCTGTAGGGTATCTGAAGTCTCATCTCATGAAAAGTCTTTATTTATGTTTTGCATTAAGCTGATCTCAAACCCATTCAGAACACAGGAAGTGTTGTGGAGGAGGTTGACTGATTTTTCTCAACATTTATGCTCTGGTTTGTTCAAATTTACCCGAAAGCTTGACTGTCATTGTGGAAAACCCCTTATAGGGTCCCAGGGTTGCTGGGGCCCGTCCCAGCTACTGTTGAGTGAAGGTGGGGTACGCCCTGGACACGTCGCCAGTCTGTTACAGGGACCCCTAAAGCTTTCGTCCCAACTGTCCGGATCCACCCTTAGGGCTGGTATGTATGGACAGGTCGTGGCGAACGCAACACACCAGTTTAAGTAGGGTGAAGTAGACGAGACTCAGGTGTGTCGTACACACATTTTTTCAACCCCTTAGTTTGGTTAATAATGCAGACTATGCTAGAAGCGCTCTTTGGTGCTGTTCACGTGAGAGGTGCACGCCCCTTGCGTGCAGCCTGACTGTGAGCCATAAGGAAATTGGACAATCAGAGTGCAGTTTGTGGGGGCATCCTACAGTCATCCGACGTTATCTTGAATATCACGCGCACACCTTGTGCGCCATCAGAAAGGAGGCGATACTCCGTACTAGTGACTAGAGCACAGCGTCAGGGCACCGCATGATAGCATCACCTGTACGTCATACCAAATACTTCATGTTATACCGGGTGAATACTCGATTCTGATTGGCTGCTGGGTGTGCATTTAAAAGGTGATATACGTAAGGGTTAATGGCTAACAAAGTATGCATTATCACTTTTTAACGCACGCCGTGGAAGCCTGAACTGTCCGACGTGAATAAAAAACGAGAATTAAGGACTAAAAACTGGTTACTATTTATTTCTTTTGTAAGTGACCATGGTATAAGCGGGTTAATGGCCTTCGAAGTATGCATTATCACTTTTTAACGCACTTTGCGGAAGCTTCCACGGCGTGCGTTAAAAAGTGATAATGCATACTTCGAAGGCCAATAACCCTCACATACACTAACAGAGAACGCACGGCATTGGGTTCCATTATCATGACGTTCCTTAACGGGCTTCAGTGGAACTGAAAGACACACCTGAGGCCCCCTTAAGATTTAGTCGCTCCTTTCTACCTTCCTCCACTGGCAACCCAAAGGCCCACAGCACCCTTACAGGGGGGGGGACCCATATGGGTCAACCCCCCTGTACGGGTGAATGGGAATAAGGCTTAAGGTACAATCTAGAGTCATCAGTTTGTGAGAAATCTTCACCTTTGCTTTAATAAAAAAAAACACGTTTCTTTTTTGTCTAGGAAAAATCTTCCAATCATTAGTATTCTTGCAGTTCTTGGACCAAAAGTTTTTCCTTCTTCTGGGGAGTGTCAGAACTGGGATCGATGCAGACTCCCAACTGCCCCCCCCCCCCCCAGAGTTATGTCACATCTCCTAGTACATGTATTTCTTTAGAGATGAACTGCATGTGAGTAGTAGGAACGGAGCTGTGATCGTCAACTCTCCATGTTGGTTTCATCCACGGCGCCTGAGCCCAAGTGTCCTCATTTCTAGCACTGAAAGGATTTTATGAATAAGACGCGCACATTGTTCCTTAATCTCGCTAATTTCCTTACGCGCTCTCTGGTGTCTCATATGAAGACAATACTGTCAGAGGCGTAATGAATATGAATCACAGTGGCAGCTCTCTGCCTCTAAATAGAAACAATGGTCTGTGTTTTCTTTGGGATGCAGTGAGAAAATTGAACAGCAGGAAGTTTAGTGCTATTAAATTAATGGGTTGTCCCCCCCCCCCCCCCGTTTCTCTGACACAAACATGGTTCAACCCTCGGCGCTGGAGCTGCTCGGATGAAAATGGGCCCATAAACAGGAACATTTGTCATCATTTTTCCTATAAACAAAAAAATAAACAGCTGATTAATTGAACGTTGGCAGGTCATTTCTTCTCTGCCATTTTCATTTCCTCCTCTCCTCTGAAATATGCGATGATCACCTTTGCCTGGATGGTTTGTGGAAAACACTCCTCCTGGAATTGCTGTTTTTCAAGCTTCTACTTTTGCTGCTTAAAGTGGTTTATTGCTCTTCCGGAGCTGTCCGTGCTCTCAAACTGTTCAATTCTGCTTTGTTCTCCAGCCGGCGCCACGCCGTCAATTTCTTGTTTTATTTATTTAGTTTTCCATTTTGAGATCCACAATTTGACCTTTTTTCCTCTTCCCCCCCCCCCCCCCCGCCCCCGCCCAGAATTATCCAGAGCTATGTGCTTAGAGAAGAGTCAGGGGCCCTCTCATCGGAGGCGTCGGATATCAACAAGGCGCACCTCAGCCGCAGGGGGGGGATCATGGCCTCGCTGTACACCTCCCACCCGGCGGACAGCGGACTGACCCTGGACCTGTCGCTGGAGATCAACAGGAAGCTGCAGGCCGTGTTGGAGGACACGCTGCTGAAGAACATCACTCTGAAGGTAAGTTCTCCATTTTTTAATTCACAAACGTTTACAGGATCGGTAATGGCGGCTGTTTCCTTCATCTTCATTTAGAGTCAGAAAAGGATGTCCTGTTTCTGTTTAAGACCTGACCTGACCTGACCTCTTCATTTTTAGGTTCTATTATTTCAACAAGAGAAAGTACAACGTCAAGAAAAATAGAGAAGATAAAAATTATTTATACATATTAATGATGATAAATATATGAAAAAATTGAGCTGCTTAAAAAAAGAGCTTTAAATTTGGTAGTTCTGAAGAAAAATGGTTACAACATAGTAACATCTAGGAGGCAATTTACTTAGAGTAACGTCATTTTATTTGGAATTTGTATTAACAGAAATGAGTGTCTGTGATGTTGTTTATTTCATCTTTTGTTAGTTGTAAATTAAATATATTTTGATCGTCGACGATTCCTGCCTGTCTCTGTAGCTTCACTTGCTGACTAACATGAGCTCAGCAGGAGGATCGCATTTAATGTAATCATTTATTTTTTGAATCATTATTAACAAAAAATAACTACATCCTGGGCATGTTGTGGCTTTTGGAGAAGTTTGAATTGCCAAACAGGTCGTAGTGTGCTTTGGTTTGGAGTTCTTTAATTATCTTGAAAATATCGATCTCCAAATATGCAGGATTTAAAAAAAAAAATTTGAAAAACACTCCCAAAAAGTTAACTTTCAAAACACACACAAAAAAAATTCAAAAGGTTTTTCTTTGAAGAACCCAAAAAAAATTCAAAAACATAAACAATTATTTAGGAAAACAAAAAATTGTCGGACAAACAGTGGAATTTCCTTTTTTTTTCAATACAAATCTTTTTTTAAATGCTTACAAAGGTTATTTTAAAACAACTCAAGGACAACTGATCTCAAATAGCACCTTTTTTTAGTGCAGACGTTAAACTTACATTTTTTGAAAATCAAAGAGAAACAGAGCTTGTGTAAAAAATCCTTCAATTCTAGATCGTTCTTGATTTTAAGATCACAGCACAGATCAGGCATCTATGACAGAAATTATTCATAGCAAATTAGAATTTTGTTTTACTTTTTCTTAGGGCAAAAATCCAACCTTCTGTGGTTTTGAAATTCAAAATGGCTTCAACTTTTCTAACCTTAAAAAAATGTAACCTAGTCTACGGCTCTAGAAGAAATCTGTTCTATTTTCAGCTATATTCATAAATTTAGTTGCTGCTTTTTATAATAAGCGCATTCTGTAAAAAAACGTACATTAAATACTCTTGTTGATGTGCTGTTAATGTTTAAATGAAATCATAAAACTAGCTTTTTGTTTTTAAATAAAATGCTCTAAAATAACCTTCTATTTTTCCTCTATCAACTGCTTTCCTTATTCTTTTCCTGATACTCCAGAGTGAACTATGTTAACTTCTGGACTCCATCTGTAAATACAGGCTTCACCTTTTGGGTTATAAATAATGAAGCTTATTAAACAACAGATGGTTTCCACAGGAAAAAGTCCAGATTCAATTTTCCTATAAAGAAAGTTTCCTTTCTGATTTTCCATAACTCATGTTTGTGTTTTTTTTCACATCTGGATGATGATTTTTTTTCCTTCTTCTTTGTTCTTCAGGAGAATTTACAGACTTTGGGAACTGAGATTGAAAGGCTCACCAAGCAGCAGAGGGGTCCTGAGGATGGGGCCAGAAGAAAGTGACATGAAGAAGCTCTTGAAGACTGCAGCCGTGACTTACTTTCCAAACTCATGAAGGAACACAGAGCGTCACGAGTGGAAGTGGGGCATTAGGCGCCTTGAGTTTGCTACCCGTTTGAAGGGAACGTCCAAACCGACTGGACGTGAGACTTCTCTGTCCGTGCTGCTTCATCTCCATACACTCCATCGCACAACATACCTTCCTCTGCTTCACAGCTGTCTACCCAGGGAACCTTCGGTTTGAAAGTTTGCTGCCTAGAAAATAACTAAAAAATAGTCTGATTTGCCAGTAAAATGAAGAAAAATAAAGACTTGTTCCCTGAAGTCCATCCCCCAAAAAAGCCTAATGTCCTTTTGAAGGACTGCTGCTTTGGTTAGACCGCACACAGCTCCACGTTCAACGTCTGGCTTTAGGAAACCTCATGAGCAACATGTTGTTTTTTCTGCAAAGCACTTGGAGCACGTTTATTTTCCGGCTGTGTGACACAGGTGCTTGATTTCAGGGCTCATCCATGTCAAAAATCGCTTCAGCCAAAAGCAAAAACGCCATCCGCAAGGAATGAGAGGGTAAATCCACAGTAAATATCTTTAGCAACATTTGAATGTATTTTTTTTTGTTTCCTTTTTAAGTTGCTTGTTTTATTTTCAGATTTTTATTTTTCCGATATGATGTATTTCTACATAAAGTTTTCTCTGATTTTAATTTTAAAAAAAAATCTATTTTTTTCACTGAAAGCTGGCTCTGAAGAAAAATGTAGTATGAAGTAATTAATTCATTTATCCAGTCTGGTAAGGTGGCATTATTAGCATTCTAACATTTTTTTGCACCAGATAGATTTTATTTTATTTTTTTACCTTTTTCTTTTTCTTTCTTTTATTTTGGTAGTGTCAGAAAGTCCAATATGTTAATGAGTTGAAGGAGATCTGTAGCTCAGGAAACACTGGAGAAATATCCAGGGACAAAGTGCAATTCTGTACTGTTTTATTTTTTTTAAAGTTTATTTTGGTTGAGATTCATCCATGTGCCATTATTTTGTTTTTACCCTTCTGTTAAAATATGATTGTGCTTTTTCCGACTGTTCTGTTCACTCCTCGCACACAAAAAGCTGCAGCTCTTTATGAAAATGACCATTGAAGGACTTCTGAGCTACATGACAGACGGTGCTTTTGTCCTTCTGAATACTTTACTCAGTACAGCAGAAAGAGGTGATCTAGTATTCCCCTTCACCGTCTCAGTAACCCGGTTTTACAGTGCAGTCTCACCCCGAGGTTTTGCCAAAATGACCCTCTACTTGAGGCCAGACTCATCTTATAGCCTGCAGGGATTGCTCAGCATCTCTGACATTAAGAGAACCACGTTGCATTCTTTCGTCCTTCTTCAACTCTCCTTTTGTAGGAAAAACATATATTTTTAAAAAGGGTCACATGATGGTCTCAGAGTGTTGTTTTTTCATTGCAAAATTAAAACTGAGTTGCTTTTTTGCCAACATATTTTCATGTTGCATTTTGCAGAAATGCAGCCCTTGCATGGGGAAACTCGACCTCTGTAATCCTCATGCATGCTAAAACGGCTCCTTCAGGTTTGTGCTACCTGAAAAGATTTCCACGGCCTTCAAGCAAAAAGCCAGTCTGCAGCTGAAGAACTTTTAAATCTAATGCCTCAGAGTGAAAATATGAAGAAATGATGTTCATCGTGTGAACAGCCCGATCCTGTCAAAATGAATTCTGTGGTTTTCCAGCTGTGTAAAGCATCCTGTTTGCTCAATGGTGTGAAATCATCAAACTGTGATTTAATATACTTGTGTATATACAATATTCTGTATTATAAGATGTTTTAAGAAGAAACTATTCCTGATTTTTGTTTGTACATATGGTGGTTCTGGGGAATAAAAATCAACAAATCTTAACTTAAATGATCTGCTTGACTCCTCTTTAGATACTCGAGACTTTTGTCCTGGTTTTTGTTTTTCAGGTGAAGTTAAGGTCGGGTAATTGAGAAAACGTGCTGAGCGATAACCTCTCACCTCGTCTCTTGGCTTGGAAGCAGCTTCAGATCGTTCAGAAGCCTTGGAGTCGGCGCTGCTGATGGTTGCGCTCAGGCCTGCCTATGTCGGTCACAACAGTCAGCATTGCAAATGATTTAACGCAGCGGGTTCAGCTCAGAGGCAGATGCTTCATCATTTCAATGTGAATGATGGCATTTCTGAGTGAGCTGAAACGAAACAAAAAAAACGAAAAAATGAAAGCCGCGAGCGGCGTTGTATGGTCCACAGGCGTCCCACGCCCAAGCTGCCCTCTTTTGGACCCTCACTGGCCGAGTGGCTGCTACAGACCCTTTACCCTCTCCCCCTGTCACCCTGATCCGAGCTGCATTATTTAATAGTTTAACTTTCTTCTTTCTTTTTAAAATGAGAAAAAATTCAGATGTTTTTAATGTTTCATTTTGCAGAAATGCAACCTTTGCAACAACCCAGCATTACTTTTCTTTTTGTTTTATCACCATGGCAACCATTTTATTTATTTTTTGTCGCCAGGGGGTAACAAATATGTCTATGTAATTTTTAGATGATTCTGCAAAAAAAAAAAATTGGGGATTTCCTTGGCAACTGAGGTCTTCTTGTTCACTACACCCACATTCCTAATATGTTTTTATCATAGTTCGTATCTGTTCGCTCAGCTTGATCCAACCTTCAATTTTCACAATGTTGCAGTAAAAAATGTACCAGCAATAGATGAACACTACTTCTGCGAGCTCGCCATGCCGACGCAAACTTTCACTCCAACGGTTTTTCACAATTACTGGCACAATTACTAGCTTCCCAATTCAAATTCACGATGACTGCTTCTTCCTGAGGTCAAAGGTCAACAAACTTCTGCTGTCGAGTTAACCTGGTGACGTGTGTGTTAAATTTTGGAAAGATCCCAAAAAAAAGCATTTTTTCTCATATTGTGAGAAAATGTGAAAATCGCCAAAGTTCTCACTTTGCCACATCTCTGCCTAGCCTGTGGCCATCCCATAATAATTTTAACACTTTCATTGGATATTTCTAACACGTGTGTTTTTGTTTCGTGGGTGGATTTTGAAAAGTACTTTTTGAACCGCGTAAGAGATTCGTTTTTTAGCCATTTCGCGTGCTGTGATGTCATCATTTTTAGGGGGGTCAATAACTATGCCCCAAAATGAATCCCACCCATCCCTTTTCCACACCCGCTATTTTCCTTTTGGGGTTGCCAGAGCCTGTCCTGGCTACTGCTGGGTGAAGGCAGGGTTCACCCTGGACAGGTCACCAGTCTGACGCATTTAGGTACCGTACTTGATGCGTGCAAATTTTAAGTTCTTGAGTATGTGGCTAGGTGGAATTTTTGTTCAAAGGCACATTAGTAAAGTAGAATTGTTAAAACATTATGTTTCATGTCAGTCCAAGACTGCAACGGGACAAAATAATACAACAAAAGGCTGCAACAAGTCAGTATTTTATGATTTTTTGTTTTAAAATGGAGTTTTGTGGATTCATCCAGATCAAGAAGTGTTCCCAGGCTGCTAAGAGTTGAATAATAGTGCTCCAGGCCTTCTGAAGTTTTTCTCTCTTTAGCTGCTTTACCTCTCATTTTCATTCCCAGACCATTTTCAAAAGGAATGTGTTTGTTTGAGCCGCTTAAAGCTGACCTATGACCTCCCAAAAAACAAAAACAAAAAGCTCCAACTAACGGTACGTTGTCAAAAATCCCACTTTTAACCCTTGTGCTATCTTAGATGACCCCACCCATACTTTGACGTGTTCTCCCTACCATGACAAAGGTGGAAAGATTTCATGTAATCCATGGACACCAGTGAAGATCACACCACTGTCTAGTGGGTCTAGATGACCCAACTCCCAATGTTAAAGTGCCTTGGATAGCACAAAGGTTACAAAATACTGTAGCACAAGGCTTGTTTTCTGTTAGTAGTGTCTCCTGGAAGCATATCTGTCTCATAATTCAAAATACATTGTGAAAATGAAAAAGCATTTCAGTCAATCTCTTTTAATTGTCAAATTACATATTTCTAGTTGAATTTAGCTACACATTTACTAAAGAACTTTTGGAAAATGAAATGTCAATTCATTTTCTTTATCATTTTAATGAAGTGACAGAATGACCGGTGTTGAAGAAGAGAAAGTAAAAATCGTTTGGCGGATTGATTTTTCATGTTATTTTTGAGTCAATAAACACAGCTTTATTGTGAAAATGAAAAGCGTTTTCGGTATAGACTTTTATTTTGAATTATGAGACAGATATGCTTCGTGTCTGACATTATGTGCTAAAATGTTTTAACTTCTTTGAAACAAAATGATATGCACCTTCAAATATTTACGCTTTTAACTGTTTTATCGCACAAAAAGAACAAAGAAATGTTGTTTTGTCTTTAATCATCAGCTGAAAACAAAATGGTGTTCCTTCTATTGCATAAAACGTCTGGCTAACAAAAGCAGTTATGGTCGAGTTTGTCATTCTTTCCCACGTAGAAATCTGTTCAGACATTTCAAACACCTACAAACCAGCTGATCCCACCTGTCATTTTTTAATTAATTAAAAAAAGGGGACAAAAAAGGTAGGTGAATTCTTGTTTGGATGAGTAGTTTCCGCGGCTCAAACACCCGATTTAGGCCAGCGCTTCCTAACAGGGGCTATCTCTGAGTTAAATATAGCCTCTCAGCTTCGATGACCCTTGAATTCATAAAGCTCTGACCGTCTCCCTGCAGACGAGGCGGCATCCATGGAAGCAGCCCTTTGAGGTGAAAAGATACCAGCTTTGTTCGGTCCCTTGAACTAGTTTACCAAAAAGAGAAATCTGTATATGAATGAGACCTCATAATAAAGGTTATAGCTTCTGCAAATGTTAATGTTACGTAACTGTGCTCAGAAATAGGCCTGTTAATTGGGTGCATTCATGAAACCATCTGCTCTGTCCCAACAGAAAATTCGGTTTCTCTGTGTGTGGAGCCTCTCGGTGACGCTTTGATTGCCTGCCACTCTCTGCTCCGTCGCCTCACATGGAGATTCACATCCGTTTATATCCAACTGGAGGGTGGCGCCTTCGCTGACCCAAAAACCTTTGTCCCTTTCAGGTTTGTAATTGATAAAGAAGAGGTGCAGGTGTTTGGAAAGCGGGGTAGCCATAAATGAAACTCTTGTTTTATTCGTGCCTGATATCACGCAGAGTTGTCAACTGGAGATTTAGCTGAGCCCACCCGGCAGGTTAAAAGGGGAGAGGTATGCAAGCGTCTGGATAATGTCTCCTGTACCTCTGAAGATGGAAACGTTAGAGCCTTAAAGACCCATTCTTATGAAAGTGGTGTTTTTAACATGTTCTTGTTGCATTTTTCTGATGATGGAGAACATATATAAAGACGTTTTTTTTTTTTTTGCATTTCTGAGTATTTCTGTGTTCAAATCACTGTGAATCAAGAGCAGACAAAAAAAAATGCCGAGTGTTATTTGTGACGTTGAAAATACGATGCAGGCCAAAGTGCCGACAGTCCTGCCCTCAAATCATTTGGATTTAAAACTTTTAGTATCTTAAATGATCCTTTCACACAGTATGAGGTGTTTAAGTTTTAATGAAGTGCACTTTTTGTTTTAATAGATTGGATTTGTTGGTGCTTGTCCGTTATTCATTCACTTGTTCATTCTTGGTGATGGTAAACTACTGATGTAGCCAAAGCTGCCCCAGGGCAGACTGACAGAGGCGTGGCTGCCAGTTGGCGCCTAAGGCATCACAAGGACATTCATACTCATTCACACACCAGTTGAGCCGCACTGGAGGCGGGGAGGGTGAAGGGTCTTGCCCAAGGACACAACAACGGTTGACTGGGGGGGAGCAGGGATCGACCTTTCGATCATTGGACGACTGAGCCACTGCCGCCCGTTTTACCTCATATTCCCTCATTTAAACTTACAATTTATCAAGAAAATTAATTTCGTGTGTTTATGTAAAAAAGAAAAATCTCACATTGGAACCAATTCACTATTAGGAGATGTATTCATAGAGAAAGAATCCTGATTCTTTCTCTATGAATACATCTGGTAGTCCCTTGGACCAGTTTGGGTCTATGGTTTACCAAGAGAACAATACTTTTGACCGCTTTGTGCTAAGTATATATAGTTTAGTGCAGGGAGGATCACAGTGTGGGATTGTTTTTTTTTAATTAAACATTCTAAAAACCAAGAGATTTTGGATCAATTTGTAGGATTGTGATTGGCTGAGAAGAAAAAATGGGTGATTCAATGTGACGGCCTCATTGATAATGGCGTGCAGAGTGACCAAAACAAAAACCCAGCATACCTGGAAGTTAGGTCTTCCTGCTTGAAATTGCACCAAAGCTTTCCAAAGACATGAAGTCGAAGAACTTAACCGCTCTGACTTGTACCTGACAGAAGACCTTTGGGATTATTTAGATGAATTAGAGATTAAACTTGCGAGATAAATCTCCTTGTCCAACATTAGCATCTAACTCCACCACCAGAGGGGTGGTCACACATTTCCAGAAACAATTTGGAACCTTTCAAAAAGCCCTTCTAGGAGAGTTGAAACTGTTGAAGCTGCAAAGAGCGGGCTAATTTCACTCAACTTTATGAAATAATATTTGTGTCAAGTCAGCTGAGTGACACCATAGCTTATTTAACATTATTTTGCAGGAAAGCTACAAAATTTGCTGTATTTTCTTACAAACTGCAAAAGTGCCTTTTTCTATGCAAAGTCATTTCGTCCACATTACGTAACCCAAATATGCCTAAAAAGCAAACTTTTATTTAACCTACGGTGGTGGAGAGCCAAAGCGCAGCAGATGGAGGTCGCACAGAGCCAAGTTCACATGGGAATACAAGCAGATGGACATGAGGTGCAGCACCTAGTTTTGGCACCACGCTCTGACACTCGCAGCATGACTTAGAGTGGAAAAATCACTGGGGAATTTCAGCTCATCAATAAAAACAGCAGCGGAAGGTTTTGATGCTTGCATGAAGGAGATTGTTTTCCCACTTCCAATTTTGTCCTATTTTTACTTTCATTAATTGGTGTTTCTATTTCTATCCTATCCCGCAATTTTGTCTTTTTTATGTTTGATTAGTTTGTTTGATGTGATCATTCCACATTGATGCAAGAAGAAGTACAGTTCCAGCATCTCTGCTGGGGTCTGATAAGATTATTGTGATTACAATCAGCAGTAATTATCTCCAGGTGCTCATATCCAAGATTTCCTTCCTTCTGGGGTTCTTGTAGCAACTTTCTCTGCAGCAAATGACAAATGAAGTCGTTTTTCTGATGAAGCCATCACCCTTGTCGTCTTTCCTGCAAGTCTCTGTCAGGATTTTGATGTTTTTGGTGGTCTTAAATCAAGTGCAGATGGCAGCAGCAGGAGGTGTTTGGCAGGGATGACATGCGAAGACCTGGAGTGGGGCGGAGTCTGCATAATGATTGGATGAAACTTGTTGCTGGAGGGAATCTAACAAATCTGCTGGAAAGTTTCAAATTAAAGGACTGATTTTTAAAAAGATTTTTGTGCCACAGTCATGTTTCATATTGTTTTATAGTGGGGTGCAGCAAGAGTTCAATAAAAATGCTGGAGAAAATGCAAATTGAAAGCCTAAAGTTTATCTCTAGCAGATTTGTAGTAACTAAACTGAAACGACGACTCACAAAAACAAGGAGCAAAGCGTCTCAAAAACGTTCTGAATGAAATTGTCTAATTGTACAACAAAATAAAAAAACTACAAGCAAACAAATGCTTGTACATTTCAAAATTTGGCTTTAAGTGTCTGTGTTTTCATCTAACCCTCGTGCTATCTTAGATGACCCCACCCTTACATTGACGTGTTCTCCCTACCATGACAAAGGTGGATAAAGGTGGGAAGATTTCATGTAATCCATGGACACCAGTGAAGATCACAAATCATTGAAGAGAAAAGGTTCAGAGCACTGTCTAGTGGGTCTAGATGACCCAATTCCCAATGTTACAGTGCCTTGGATAGCACAAGGGTTACAAACATTAAAATAGAGCAGTTTGTTTGAAATATATTTCGAAATACGACAATCTAGATCATTTTTCATTTTTACTTAAAAGCCAGTTAAACAATTAAACTATGTAAATTCAGGGGGTTTTGGTGAAAACTACATTTCCCATGATATCTCCATTGTAGTTTCTTGAGTGTCCATTATGTCCAATATACATGTGTCTAAGAGGTTTTATTAAAAATATCGGAATTCTTTTGTATTTTTCACTACGTACATTTTACGCATATTCACGTATGATCAATTTCTGACAATTTTTTTTACCATTGGTCATACATGAATATTCATGTATGACCAATGGTAAAAAAAAAGTATGTGAGAAAAGTTGTTCTTTATGTGAAATTTTCACAGATGTAATCACGAATGAAACACGTTAAAACCACGGAAGAAGTATAAATAAACCACACAAAGAACACGTAAGTCAACGTACATGAACCGTGTGTGAATATTGCGCTGTTTATATGCTATTTATTATAAATTTGTGAGTCAAATGCATCATTTTAACGCGATATGTGGGCTGCATATGCCATATAAAAGTTATACATAGGTGGTACATGCGTGAAAAGTCCGTTAGACGTACGGCTGTGGAAAGTCCCACGTAAGCATCTTGTATAAATCACGCACCAAGATTTACATAATAATAATTGTGCACAAACTATTTAAAATACGTGTAAACTGTGTAAACAGCTCAAAACCGAATTCGAGTAATAACCCGTCGGCCAAAACCCTTGACGGACATCTGCGCACAGCGACATATGACGAATGCAAGAAACACTTATGAGTTTTATCACGCATGAATCACGAAAAACCTAAATTTCATATGTGGAAAACACAGAAAATGTGCACAGTGGCTGTGTGACATGGCCTTAAGTTTGATCAAATTTGACTCATTTAAGATTTAACTGCAGTAAACACGTTTACTAAAAGTCAAAATTACTGTGCTGGTCTTTTGGATCAATGTTGAATCAAAGTACTAAACATCAATTCATAATGCTAATAACAATAATGTGTTTTGGGTTTTTTCTTTGACAACTGCATGTTGATTTTGTCTGGAAACCCATCCTGGGTGCCTCCTTCCTTTGCCTCTTGGTGGCTGGGATAGGCTCCAGCAACCCCATGACTCTAGAAGAACTTAAGCAGATCTAGGAAACGGTTGGATGGGATGAAAAGCATGACCAGAATAAAAAAAACTGCTTTGTATCATCAAATTAGGTTATGAAAAGCAGGTTTTACCCCTTTTTGACCCATCATGTGTTACATAAATTGCTGCTGCCCACTCCCATTCCTTTGTAACCACGTTCTCATGTTCTGCACAACAGTTTTCGATGCTCACCCCATCTGGCTGAAGTGAGACCGCTACAGTCATTTTGTTCCCAACAATACACAAATGTATGCTCTCAAACCTCTGTTTATGCATGCAGAGGTTGCATTGATATCAATCTGTTTACTTTGCCTGGGAGCAGACAAAATGTCTACTGATATACATGTAGTTTGAAACAATTATTATTGAAGATGCTGATTAGCTTCTCCATCTGTGAGCTCAGTGCCAATCTGCCCCAACGCAAACCTCCTGCCAAACAAACAATGCTCAATGATAAAGCAGGTTGTTGCCAATGATGAAGGCCTCGCTGATGTTGTTATTTCTCCCAAGAGCTGGGTCTGATTCACCCTGATTACTTCAGCCAATCATAGATCAGCGATGTTCATTAAACCAAAACAGCTGAGCTCAGTCCCATTCAGTTTCTCTGCTTTAAGTGAAATTTGCATCTTGCTGCCCTATGGGACAGCAGCATAACCAAAACACATCATGCTAATGTGCCTTAAAGACGTTCAGCTTAATGGCTTATTAATATTCCTCAAAGATGACTGCAAACCTGTCCCGAAAGAGCCACTTCATAACACCAGCTGTCATTATATTTGATGACTTTTCATGAATAGGATTTAAAATAAAATAAAAAATCAAAACACATTCAACTAAAAGGAAATTTTATGGAGCTTAACCCTTGTGCTATCTTAGATGACCCCACCCTTACATTGACGTGTTCTTCCTACCATGACAAAGGTGGATAAAGGTGGAAAGATTTCATGTAATCCATGGACACCAGTGAAGATCACAAATCATTGAAGAAAAAAGGTTCAGAGCACTGTCTAGTGGGTCTAGATGACCCAACTCCCAACATTAAAGTGTCTAGGATAGCACAAGGGTTAATCAAACACACGACACGTGACAGCAAAATATCAGATCCGACATGGATCAGCCAAAAATCACTGAACTAATCGAGAACTGACACCCCAGAATCAGCCCGAGTACCTTCCCCAAGTCCATGAGATGAAACCTAATTAGCTATTCATCATGTCTAAATTCAGGTCACACAGAGCCGGTCTAAATACAGCAGAAGGAAGAACTAACACAGAAATCGCTTCGAAATGTGGCAGCCACAACTGGACCAAAGGGACTGCTGCCCTTTAAGAAGGTTTGAGCAGGAATGCAGTTGAGAGGGAACACACGTCCCCTTAAAACACGCCAGTTCACCCACCTGGAACTGCAGCATTGTTACCAAATGACTTCTTTGTTTGCAGGAGCGCAAATTAGTCCATTAAAATTCCTGGCTTTTGAGTCTGTAATGCTGTGGAAAATCCTCCAAACGATGTAAAAAATGCTCAAGTTAACTGTGTGAGGTTGAAATGTAATGCTGCGTTTGATGGAGACTTGAGCAAACAAGCAGAGAATACTAAACCTTTCTTTTTCATTTCATGCAAAGATTTTAACTCATTATCTTTCAGTTCCGCCTAAAACCTTGCTGATAGTGATGCATTTTCCCCCACTTTTTGCACGTAGTGTGCAGAATATCCCAGAATTTACAGTCTGAACAAATTTCACAAGTATGCACAAAAGCATAGAACAAAATCAGCAAAATTAACATTAAATATCCTCTTGCAGAAAATGAACATGCCCCCCCCAAAGCCTTGTTAGTAATTAGGCTATTTAAAAAACTACATGATTAAATTACAATTTAAATTTTAAAATTCTCCTTAACTAAATAAAAAAAATCTTTATATAATAATTGATTTTTACAGAGTTGTTTTTTGTTTAAAGTGGCTCAAACTTGAAAACTTTAGAATTTTCTTTTAAAAATCGACAATTCTGAAGCAGAAACAACAAGAAAAAAGCAAGGTAGAGCTAAGAAATAATCAAAATCTTTTAAATCCAAAGTGTAAAATATGTAAATCAGCTGTTTGGATAGGATCAGGACTGAGTACATCAGGAGTCCTGGAGATAAAGTTAGACTGAGATGATTTGCATGTCCAGAGGAGACAGAAAGAGTCTAGAGCTGCCAGGCAAGAGGTCTAGAAGAAGACCAAGGAGGAGGTTTATGGATGCAGTGAACAAAGACGTAAAGGTAGCTGGTATTAAAGGTGAGGGTGCAGAAGACAGGGTTAGATGGAGAAAGCTGATTGGCTGTGGGAATCCCTGTAGGGAAAAGCCGAAAGGAAAAGAAGAAAAAGCTGTTTGCTAATTGATTGACCCTGATCCAGCAGTCCTAATCCACGCATTGAAAGCATCACCTGATGCCATATACATTTCAAATAAAATACCTCTTCTATTCTTACTTTGTAGCTGATGAAAAAGGAAAATATTCAAAAATATGTGGAGAAGTTTAGTGTCATTGCTCCCTGGAAGGAAATAAAAGCTCCAACATTTAAGAATGAAACCATCTTTTATTTTCACAGAAGCACCACCTCATAACAGCATTTAAAATAAGAGAGACAGACAGTCAGAGAGGCCCAGTTTCCTCCCTTTAGTGCTTAACACTTCATTATATACAATCACCTGTCCTTCATTTCCCAGCTGAAAAAGACAGAGTAAATGCAGAGCTATTTTACATCATGTTTAATATAAACAACAACATGTCATACAAATTGCACTTGTCTTTGCTGTGAGGTAAAACACATTGTAAGAGGAATTGAACACTTGGACAAAAGGTTTTTGCTCATGAAAAGTGCGCATCAGCCGCCATTTACAGATGAACTGTTGTACTTCGTTAAGGTGGAGCAATATTTTTTTTTCTCCCCTTCTCCAGAGAGGAGAGAAGAAAGTTATCCCACGGATTTATGATGAAACATTTTCTGCTTAGGTGTTCGTTCTTCCTCCATGAAAGGAAGATTTGCGTTTTAATTAGTCAAAGTGCAGATTTATATAAAATAAATCGTTATCCGTCGGCATTGTGAATTGATTCAGATGGGAAATTGCAATAAAAAAATTCTAGCTAATTTGGAGGATGACTTTTACGCACAGCTTTTGAGAAAGAAGGATCATCAAGTTATTTCTGTTTTGTTTTTGAGTTTCCCATAAGAGTGCATTAATCCACCTCACAGCTGGGATTCAGATCGCGGCAGCTTCGTCCCCACCAGGATGCTGTCGCTGCTGTCCAACACGGCGCAGTCGGACCACATCTCCAGCGTGCCAGGCTCCAGCGCTGACACGAACCCGCCGGAGCAGCGCGTCAGGTCGCAGGAGCTGATGTGCAGCCTGCGATCGGCTTGCCTCGGGCAGCACAGCAGCCTCTTAAAAGCCTTCCTGAAGTCCGGACTCCGGCAGTAAATAATTGGGTTAAAGGCAGAGTTCACGTAACCCAGCCAGTTCAGGAACACGAAGACGTTCTTGTCCACAAGCTCTGCGCAAAATACGCGCACAACGTTGACTATGAAGAAGGGCAGCCAGCACAGAGTGAACGTCCCCATGATGATTCCCAGAGTTTTCAGCGCCTTTTGCTCCCTGAGCGCCAAGATCTTTGAAGGTCTCTTCTTGCACTTGGAGGTCAGCCCTGTCAGGGTGTTGTGAAACCTGCCCTCACACTTGTCGATCTTTTTGAGCTGCTTTTTCGCTTCTCTGTACACGCGTGCGTAAACAAAAATCATCACCACGAGAGGAATGTAGAAGGAGATAACGGAGGAGGAGATGGCATATGCCCTGTTGGTGACAAAGTCGCAGCATTGGGGGTTTTCGTAGCAGTCCGTGTCCATGCTGTCGCGGGACCAGTGCATCAGGATGGGGAGGAAGGAGACCAGCGCAGAGATGGCCCACACCACACACACCACCGCTTTGGCCCGACTTTTGGTTAACAAGCTTTGGTAGCGGAAAGGTGAAGTGATGGCCACGTACCTGTCTATGGCGATTACGCACAGGGTCTCTATGCTGGCGGTGACGCAGAGGACATCCACAGAGGTCCAGATCTCACAGAAAAAAGAGCCGTAAAGCCACAAGCCGCGCACCTCGAGCACAGCGCCAAACGGCACAACAAGTAAGCCCATGATGAGATCTGCACTGGCCAGCGATACGATGAACACATTGGTGAGGGTCTGCAGCCTCTGCGTCCTGGCTATGGCCAAGATCACCAGGATATTCCCAAAAACAATGGACAGCACAATCAAAGCCATCACCAGACTCATGCCTGCTGTCCACTGCTCGGACGCGGCTGGAACGGTGCCCTGCCCGTTGGACGCCTCGGTTCCAGTGCCGTTGTGGGGGGTCACTGGAGAGGACGCGCCGCCGTCCCCCATGGCGCGTTGCTGCGCTGCGTTTGACAGCAGGGTGAGTTCATTCAGGCAGCGCGCAGCAGCCGTTTCCTTCTGCTGCGCTCGACAGAGACGCAGCTCCAATCCCAGCGCGCGCAAACTCCATCTGGAGCTGCTTTCTTCTTCTGCGCTTGATGCCCCCCCAGCGGGGACTGAAACACGGGTGACATCATCAATCAGTGCGACCAATCAGGCAGTCCAGTGGAACAAAGGTCCCAGTGGATCAGAGGAGGCAACATCAACTTCGGCCTCTTTTTTGTATCATATTTCTGAAAATAAAACACCCTAAAACGCACCACTTTATGTTTGTTACTTACTAACACAAACTGTCCCTGTTTCCTGAAAAAAAAAATTCCAGCACTGTGGGAACACCAGGCCAAAAGTGAAAATCCAGAGGGATTTTCCCGCTTTCATCACCCTCCATGGCAAACCAGATTTGTTGTTCCACATTTATATTTTTACCTCCAGAAATGCTTCCCTTGAGATCGACTCCCACCTTATCAGAAGCCATAAAGCTACGCTGGGTTTGACTGGCAGTCAGAATTCCCAGATTCCTTGTCGACAACCTCTCTTCTCCTTGTCCACGGGCTGAGTGGTTCAAATGAACATGAAGAGCTCCAGATGGGAACTGACTGAACGGCAAGCGTTTAAAGTTTAAACACCAAAGAAGAAGCTGGATTTATTTCTGGACCACTCCTCATGACCTCTGTGACCCCTCGTCTGAAGCTGAAACATGACATCAACCATGAAGCAGTCTTAACATCCCTCAAGTGACCCTAAGATAGACAGACTGGTTGTTTTTGAGAAAATAAACCTGGGAAAGCTTATTTTTATCATATTTAAAGTGACCTCATTGCTGGAAAAGTACTTTCAATCTAAATCCACATTCAGGAGTCATGGGTTAGACCCCTTAAGCTCAGGGGCCAATTAGAGGCTTTCCTTGTTCTTTTGGATTAGTTTCACCTCAAGTGAATGGTTGGTTGGGAATCATAAACTCTCAAATTCTTCATTCAGCTCCAATAATAAACACCAAAATATATTTCTGAGGACCATTTTAGAATTTTCCTATTTTGGTCCAAAGAGAAGCGGCAAACGCAGGACTCTGTTCACAGTCCTCTGTCCACAGTCCTCTGTCCTCAGTCCTCTTAAGACAAATAGTCTTACGTTGAAAGCTTGTTGGTTAATTTAGTCAGGTTTGACAGATGACATTCATAAACAGAGCTATATCATTTTATTTAAGACTAAAAAACCCCAGTTCACATGTGGAATAATTGCAAGAAAGACATTAAAAATTGAAAATATAAAAAAGTTTTTAAAACAATTGTAAAAGGGTGATATACGCAATAGAAATAAAGGAATAAATAAGATTCATTGATATTTACTTTCTTCCTGAAAACCTTCTCTGTTTGTTTTCAGTCTCAACCTTTTGTAATATGCAAAAAATACAGTTTGTATAAATATAAACTTTAGAGACTGAATTCAGATCAAATTATTATTTATTTTAATTATTAATTATTTATTAAAATGTAATAAATAAAAAGAATCAAAAAAAACTTTTAGAGTCTTTGGTATGACTCGGCCTGGATTTGAACTCACAACCTTCCAACTGAAAAAAAAGGGGACTTTTAATGTTCATCCAAATCCCTTTTTACAAACTTTAAATATTGTCAATCATTGTTAAATTTCTGTTTATGCTGTTTAGGTTTTGTTTTATCAGCTGAAAATAAATACATAAAAAACATGATAGAAATGGTTCTCCAGCTATTTATGGTCAAAAACAGTTGACGTTAACAACAATACTTTTTATTATATTTATTGCACGCTGATTGTAAATGAACAACCACCATTTCGATCTTTTATGACAAAATCTTTAAAACTATCCGAACCAGAAGCCTATTATTTCTTCAAGTTATTAACCCTTTTTCCGCCACTGTTGAGGAAAACCTGAGGCTCCAGAGTCTCAGGTTGCAGACCCTGTCTATGGGGGAAACCTTTTTGTTTTTGTAACTGTACTCATTCAATTGTAAGAGCTAATTAAAAAATAAAAATTTAAAATTCATAGAAACAGCCTTAAAATTTAGTGTATGGGGGTTAGATTTTGATTCCCACATGTTTTCTTGTAAAGAAGAAATATGAACTGTGCAAAGATCTAAGCCAGAACTTTTTCTGCCAATTCCTTAGAAAATTTCTCTAAACCTTCATGCAGACCAGTTGCACAACAAAAGCACTACTCGAGGAATGCTGTAAGGAGGGATTTACAGGCTGCTAGTAAGGCTGAGTGCAAATGAACTCAGTGAGCAAAGAGGTCCATGAAACTGGGTCTGTTATAGCATCTCCTTGAGTCATATCGTATTGTTTTAAAAACTGCTAACTTAAGGAGTTTTAGGCAAAATGCCGACGTCAGTGGTCTGGGTGGGATATGCTGGGTAAGGATGCTTGAGGTGCATTCAGGGACAAGGCCAAATCTCAGGGAAATCTCTGCAAAAACAGTGCAAGTGTGCAGCATTTTAACAGTAAGGGTGGAGAAAGGTGAGTGCAGCCTTGACAAATGCATACATATATACTGTTTTTTAAAGTCAGCAGTTCAAACAAGTGACCTACAAAAAAATTCCTTTGAAACTCCCAAACCAGCTTAAGGTGATTTTATACAATGCCAGAGGTGAAAGGGAGAACAACAAGAAGGTGATCTTATGGGAAGTGATGGCATCTGTGGAAAAAACAAACAAACACAGAGCTCCCATCAACAAACCCCCAGAGAACGTACTTGGAAACCCCTGTCCCCCATGAACGCTAGGACGCCTGAATACATTTTTTTCAATCACTCTTCCCGACTCATCAAGCTACCGGGTACGTTCACACCCCATTTGGCAAGCACTTTCAACGAAAAGCTTATGTAAACGCATGTTTTAACCTGTAGATGACCTGTCAAAGGTTCTGAATGCTTGTATTAGCGGTTGCATGGTTGGTGGTTTTAAAGTAAATCATCTGATGTATGCAGATTTTTTTGTTGTTTTTAGCCCCAGCAGCTCCGAGTTCAAACAACTTTTCAACGTCTGTTCTGAATTTGGTTTTAAAAATGATATTTTATACAATTCCAGTAAAGGTGCAGTGTTGATTTGTCGTACAAAGCAGGATGTTAAACTGAATTTTCCACAGACAACAATGGATTTTATATAGGCAAACATGCTTGCAAGGAGGTTTTTTTCATGTTCTGACAAACGTAAAATTCTTGTATCCAAAACTTTAATAGAGTAGACTTTAATCCTCTCCAATAGAGCTTGCCATTGAAGCAAATTCAACGCCTATACCCGCTTTGTACGTACAGAGTGAAAAGGGACCTTAAAGCTTAAAAACGCACGAGTTTTGGACATGGAAGCCAGAAACGCACCCGTTTACATTGTCTTTTCATTAGAAGCGGTCACCCAATGTAAATGTGGCACTAGAAGAGTTTGAGTCGGTTTAAGGTTTTTTTATCTTTTTTTTTTTTGCCTAATCATAGCCGTTTCCTAGGAAGGACAGCCTAAAGTTAAAGAGCACTTAAGTCCAAAAGGCAGAGAAGATTTTACATAAATCGGCAAAACCTTTCCAAACAACAGATACAAAGCCAATCTCAGTCTAAGAGACCAGAAAAAACCCGGGACCACCTCAGATATCTGGATCTCACAAGAAGGTCTTTGTTTTCTCATCAATAAACTCCCTTGAGAGTTTAAGGAAAGTGTTTGAAAACACTTAATTCTTTTTAACTTTTTTGACTCTTCTCCCTCCTTTTAATGTCTGTGGTGTGTGTTATTTATTCAGCGGAAAAGCTTTAAATTAGTCATAAATGTATGTGGATAGGCCTCACACAAATGGTTGGACTGTACATTTGCATGACATTTATTACCGTAACTTAAATTATGCATTGATTTATGCTTGAAGATATAATTCTTGGATTATTTATGGAAGTGGAAAACATCCTATTCCAATTTTATTTCCAATGCTCTTCACAGTGTAAAAGGATACTCACTTTTTTTGCCTTGAAGACAAACTTAATCTACAACAAACAACAGAAATTTTAAAAGTTCTTCCACTTTTGAGCTCTATTATTTCATTCACAGCCATCCTTGGATAAGATATGTGTCTGGCAGCATTCCAGGGCCGGATTGTTTTTGCATTTCTACTTTCTATGTGACCCCGTCACGTACTGAAAAACTCACCAATATTCGCATGCATCACCTAGTTCCCAACGACAAAGAATTGTTGACATTAAATCAGGTGAAACTATCAAAAAAATAGGTACACAGGTACACATTTGGTGTATTTTCCTATCTTCTTATGATATTGTACGAGGGCCTTTAGTATTAACTACCAATTTAAACTCCCTCTAGGGATTTCAATCTATCGCCTCCTAACTCCCCAAGCATCAATGGGAAAAAGTTGGAATTAGAAATTGTAGATCTCGAATGGTGCTCCTTTATCGCCCCCCCCCCTTTTTTTTTTTTTACCAGAAACGTGAATCGTTGGATCAAGCTGAACGAAACCATATGACACACGATATGAACATATTGGGAATGTCTGCACGGTTAACAAAAAAATCTCAGTCGCCAAGGAAACACAAAAAATTACTTTTGCTAATTTTGCTAAAAATGACATAGACCTGTTTGTCACCCCCAGGCGACCCAAAATTATAATGGTTGCTATGGAGATAAACCCAACAGAAAAGCCGTCATTTAAAAAAATGTATGGCAGGGGAGAGGGGAAGAAAGGGGCGAGTAGCAGCTGCTCAGTAACTAAGGGGGAATAAAAAGGGGGCCACAAGGGTGTGGGTGGGTAGCTGCTTGCGGCTTCAATTTGTATTATTTCTTTAAAATATATTTTTGCAATCCTTAATATTTTATGGGTACGGTTGTATTTTAAATGGTGTGAGGTTCTGCATTGCACAGCTCTGTTCCTCACCTTCAAACCTTGTCACACACTTTTTTAAGTTTATTTTGTAAGCTCCGAAGTCTTAGAAAGTAGCTAGGTCGCCATTTCGACAAAAATAATTTTTGCTTTTAGCAGTTTTACCATAAATATGCAAAATAAAATCGTATTTTTTGGGAAAATCTGAGAGGAAAATTCCTTTCTTTAGCAGATGTTCACAAAGCTGCTGTAGCCTTTCGCTGTTTTCCAGCTTCTCGTGGTTTTTTTTTTTTTTTTTTTGGAGCTGCCCACTCATCCAAAGGTGCTGTTGACCACTCAACAGCAGCTCCTACGCGTCTTCATGCATTGGAGCAGAGACATGGAGAGGTGGTTCAGCTTGACCCAGTAGCTTGACGTCGTGTGAACACAAGCAGAGTCAAAGCTCATCATTTGAAGAGTTCCTGTTTATAGACAAGCCAGTGAAACCTCATAAAAAGGCTGTTAGGTTTAGAGGAAGGGAGTAAAAATCTGGCTTTTTTTTTGCCCACTAAAGAGAAAACACTGCAGATTTCCATTTTTAAAAACTTTTATAAGCAATTTAATCAGGAACGATTAAAGTTCAGATTTCAGGGATCATATGAGCGTCACAAGAGGCACAAGGTTCAGGCCCTGGAGAAAGCGTTCAAAAGCCGTGATTGTGCTGCTGAAATGAGCTTTGTGCTCCCGGAAGTTCTTATCTGGTCAATCTGGCTCCAGATCCTCACAGCTCACTTCAGGGATTTGCTTCTTTTGACTCTAGGACGCATCGACGTAGAGGAGGTGAGCATCCATCACCACTTGTGTGGGGCCCTTCCGATTTTATCTCCTCTGCCGCCTCCCCTTAACATCTAATAATATTCCTCAGTGGTGTTTTAAGTTAATTGAGGTTTTCTCTCCCCGAGTGTGTGAATGACCTCCAGCCAAATGGACGGCAGCCGGAATCGCACCGGGTTAATGATGCTGTCAGGAACCGCTGTGGAGGAAGCAGATGAGGACAGAGGGGCCGACAACAGTCCTTCCTTTGTTACACGCTCCCCACTCAAATCCGTTAAGTAATTACTCAGACAAAACATTTATCCCGCCATCTTCAACGCTGGACGACTTTAAAGACTGATTAGTGGTTCCAACCTTCTACGACATCACTCAGTAAGTTATGCGTGACATTCTGCTGTGGTTGGACAGAAACTGACGGCCTTCTTTCCGTCAGGAGATGCTTTCTGTAGAATAAAAAATTGAAATAGATACAACTTATGAGTCAAATGTGGCATGAATGGAAGACATAAAAATACAGTATACATGTCCAAAATAAAATTAAATTCTTCATAAATGAATGAAAAAAAAAATGACGCAAGTGAAGGCAGAGAAAATTAATTTGTAGTTTAGTCCTTAAATCTCTACATGAAATCCCACTCAACTGTTATTTTTGCTTCCTTTTAAAAAAAATAAAGGCACTTTGTTAAAATCCTCATGTTTCTATCTGACACCCAATGATGAACCTATAGATTTAGTTGTTTTTTTTGCATCTAAAGTGGCATATTTTTTCACATTTACCTTAATAATTTTTAGAAATTGCTTTAATATTGATGTTTCCAATGTCAAATGGAGACGATATAACTTAAATCTGCTATGCATGTCACAAAAAATATCACAAATTCTGTTGAATTTTTGATTTTTTAAACACGTTTTTATTATTACCTTGAAGTAAATTTGTTTTGTAAAGACTTAGCGTTCTCAAAGAAAAGTCCAAAGACTTATCTTACAAGTGTTTTATTTGGGCAAAAAAACACGTAAGAAATGAATGAAAAAAGATTTTCCGAAATGGATCACATGTGACATAAATGGAGGCATAACAAAAAAAAAATTTCAAAAAAAGATTCATTAATGAGGTCAGCAAAAGCAGATAAATCATATTTTTAGCTTAGTTCCATAAAAATCTGCAGATAAGTCTCCTATTCTTTAAAATCTTTGGTTGAAATCAAAGTAATTTGTGCTGCTTTGTTAGTTTGAATATTACCATCCTTGCTGGTTGAGCCACTCGACCCAAATTAATAACAGTTGATGGAGAAGAATAAAAATATCAAAGTAAATAGTAAATTATAAAATAATAATAAAATAATAAAATAAAGATAAATGTTATACTTTGGCTGGATGACAGTGGAAGAAAAACATGGAAAATAGAAAAAAATGCCTTTTACCTGTTTAATATCATAATAATAGAGTTTGATAACTTATACAATTTTATTTCTGTCGTAGAAAATATAGAAATCATGAGGGAAATAAAAAAAGAGAAGAAAAAAAGGAAAAGTCAAATTTCAACAAACGTATTTGATGACGTGTCTTCAGTAGAAATCCACTTAAAATTTTAGATTTCTATTCATGATGACAGATTAAAATGAAAAAGGATAAAAAGCTGAAATGTGCTTAAAAAACAAAAAGGATTAAAATGGGTCAAATGTTCAAATGGATTACTTTTGTATTTGAGAAAGTCACAAAGCAAACCAAGTATCTATTTGTATAAATGTCCGAAACAGGAGATATTTTAACCAAAAACACTCCTTAGGATTGCATGAAAATAGATTTTTTTAATCAAAAAAGGAAAAGAATAAAATAAAAGTGAGATTAATTGAAAAGTCAAAAGTCTTCAAAGTTTCTTGTTTTCTATTTCAAACATTTATTTGAACTTTTTTTTTTTAATTTAGGAACACCTTTCTTATTGGATTTTACTTTGTAAATGGGTGTTCATCTTTCTTTTTATTCATACTGGTTTCCCAATACTTTTGAACAATGATGCTTCCTCCCCTATGTTTGACACAAAGGGAAAAACCAGGTTTAATTTAAAATGAATACAAACTGAATCTGAATATTATACCTTTATTGCTTTACTCTCATTGTCTGGGGTCTTTTTAGGAGCCTTTTCATAACTTCCCAGCAGAGTTTTTCAATGAGGAATGATTTTCAGTCTATTTAACATCTGAATGTTGGAGATCTGTGCAGGCGAGTCTCCTCAAAGTAAAGCTGAATCTCATTTATAACAGTTTTTCTTTGATTATCCGTCTGGCCAAACTCCACGTTCTCACTGCTCAGACTGGAGGTGCAGCAAATCCAGGTCATCCATTAATAACTCCATATTTCCTAACCAGACAGATGGAGCTTTCTGAACTGTTGGATACCCCATAATAACCCCAAAACTAAGACACATTGATTTAATTTACAAAAAAACATTGTAGCTGAAAAAAATAAACTATATGTACAGGAATAGACAAAATATTTGAAATGTTTTTGCAATGTTCTCAAACTCTCAATACTTTTTGGTAAGTTAGCAGATTAAATTTCGTTTTTTTTTCATGCTTAACCTCTTCCAGCTATGAAAAAAAAAATCACTAAGGTTTTTGCTTTCAAGTAGATGCTTAATAAAGAAAAGGGGAGTAGAAGTGGTTCAATGCATCAGTAGACGTCAAGGGGTTAATAGAAGTGTCCAAATTAAAAAAATACTTTTCCAAATCATTACCCTCCTGCCGCCATGCTTCATTTCTGATAAAACAGCAATCCTTAAGAGACTAATGCAGATCTTGTTTTTCCTTTTTTTCCCCCAGGTGCTTCAGTCTGATTCCAGTCCTGAACGAAAAGCCATCTTCAGACTTTTTTTTGTCCCGACGTAAAGAAATATCATCCTCAGTATGGGCCTGATGTGTTGACCTTTAGTTGACCTTTGGGAAATGAAAGTCTTCTTTTGCAAGATTTGCAAAAGTATTCCATTGGTGATAACTAAAAGGCTCCGTAACTAAGATAGTCCACTCTGATAATCTTTTGGTCTATTTTCAAAATGTTACGAGTGCTCTTTAAATTATGATTATGCAGGTTTAATAATAATTTTCTTAAAAACATAGTTTTTTAGAACAAAGTTTCTTCACAGCGGCAGGAATTCATTATAAAGTGACCTCTGAATAGTGGGCGGGATTGTTGACGTGAAGCAACCCCACCGCCTCTTCCCCCCCTTATTTGATGATAGCTCAGAGCAGGAAGCATATTTTTTTGTTACGTCACAAATAAGCTCTTTTTCCAATGGATTTGTTTCCGTCTGCTCCTGATTCACAACAATTTGAATGAAGAAATACTAAGAAATGCAATTTTTTAGCTCAATTCCCATTAACATATGTCCTCTATCATCGGAAAAATGCCATTTTAGATTTGCGTTCGTAGCGGTACTAACCTGTATGATGCACAAGACTAGTCAGTATCGCCCTTTGACCTCTTCCTTTTAAGAAGCCTCCTGTTTCTTTTATGAGGTTTTTTGTTTCCCAATACTGCTTAAGCATATAGATTTAGATTTTTTTTTTTTTTTAAATTTCACCACATGTACTTCACACATGCAGCAAAAGACGCATCTTTTCTCGAATTTAGCTTCATATTTTGCCCAAATTGTTTCAGGATGGACAGAGGGACGGAGTGCAGCTTAAATGTGTAAAGCATCACGCAAAATGACCACACAATCAGTAAATTAGTTTGACACAGGCTTGTCCTCAAGTTTTATTTAAACAAAAAGTAAGCATGTAGAAAAGGAACAAAAGAACCCATTTGATCTGCAATTTATCTTCAAGTTTATTAGTTTATCAATGGATGAAAGACTCCATCTGTCAAAGGCTGAAAACAAGAAAAGCAAGGGGAATCTGTTCATCACTGATGAAAAACTTGTTAAAATATTTTATTGCTTCAAGAATTCCCTTGAAGATGCAAAGAAAAGCAAACCGTTTTAGGAGCTTTAATGCCTTTCGAGCTCATTACAGTTCATTAAAAAATGCCAGAGGGATAGCAGAACTCTGAAAATACTTCATTTTGAATAAATAACTTGTGGGAATAGAAGGATTAAAAAAAAACAAGTATTTTTGGTGTCAGACACACAGCATAAGTGTCATCGGTTTGCATCATCCTTCAGTTTCAAGGCACCGGGACCCAAACGATAAGAAGTAAATAAAAGCAGCGGGACAATTACGGGGACACAGGAATCAAAGCGCGGCCCTTTCGTACACCTTGAAAATCAATATGGGAAAAACATGGATCAACAGCTGCCATATCGCATTATGTTACATAATGGGACCCACAATGCAACGCAGCAGTGTTTCTTTCATATCCTTTGTGAGGCTTGATAGCCAAAAAGAAAAAAATAATAAAGAGAGAAGGAAGCTCTGTTTTTCATACCCGACGGTGTGTGGAGCAAGCAGCAAGTCCGCCGGTGTCATCGGTTCACGCTGCTGTCTCTTATCGCAAACAAGCACTTTATTTAACAGATAACAGACGTATTTATGGTCCGAATCAAAGGGCCTCCTTGTGTTGCAAATATTTGTAATCGTAAGTATCAGCGGCAATAATGAGGGAGGAGGCGCAGGACAAAGCTCTGGGCCAGTGCGGCTTGGTAAACAGCTCACGCTGCAGAGACACGAGTATTTATGAAAGCTGGGCTTGAAGGAAGACACTCCAACCAGTGCTACACATGGATTTGAAAGGAGAAAAAGCATCTTTTTAAGCACTTGGAACATCATAATGGCAATAAAGCGGTTCTTTTGCATAGATGTGGTCTCCTGAACCTGTTCTATTGGGCAAAAAGTCTCACGTTTGCCCCTTTTCTACCTGATATTGCTTCCATTGGACATGACATTGAAGATTTCTGGCGTTAGATCCTTATAAAGGTTGTGCGCTGGTTTCAGTCCTAAAATTAAATCTTATTTCAAATCTTGAATTTTTATTTCTCAGTCTGATGCATGTGAAAAATGCATCCGTGGTTTGTTTGTTTTTTTCCCCCCAAAACTGAAGGGTTGACGTAAAAGGCAAATCAATCAATTGTTCTAAGCTTTCCAAATTGGATTAATTCTAAACCTGTACTTCTCATGGTGTGTTGCTGTATGCAGTAAACTCCTCTCAATGCATGCCGCCCAGTCGGGAAGTTTGCAGCCCCGATCCATCATGTCTGACAGGAAGAACATCAGAGTCGTCCGAAATGAAATTCTCCAGAAAATCTAGTTTTTCTATAAAAAGCCAGTCTCTCACAAACAACAATCTCATGTTTAAGGCAACGAATAAACATCTTTTTCCCACTGATGCCCCAAAGTGTGGATTCTAAAGGCAGTTAGTGCTTTTAAAAAGTGTGGGCAATCGCCACGGTGACCTGCTTCTCTCCAGAATGGCTGTTTATGTGAAGAGGCTGGCTAAACGAGGCCGCTTTCATCATGCAGGCTTTGCCTGCCTCCAAACAATAGAACACCCACACTCCCAACGTGAGGCAGGGCTTGTTGTTTTTCCACTCCGTCTCTGCCGCTGGAAGTCTGGTCGAGATGTTGATGGGCTGAGAGAGATCCACAACCTCACCTGTCGTCACCTGACCGTCCAGCAGCCACTCGTCACCTAGGAAACAGGAAGCTGTCAGACTGACGGATTTAAAAAAGATGTTGTAGATGCAGATGACGCAAAACTTGCATTAAACCCATTTCATAATAAAAGCCGCCGCTCGTTTATTATGCAGAATATCAAAATAAAAGTAGACCATAAGTATCTTGATATCTTGATTTTATAGGTGTGGAAATTTAATTACACTCTTTAAGTTTGTCCCCTTTGATAGAAAAAACTTAGGTAAAGGCTCTAAAACAGAAAAAAATTCTTAAAAAAGGTTACTGGAATCTTAAAATGGTTAAAAAATAATCCAGAAACCAACTCATGGTTAGACTTGGAACAGGTGTTATGTGGAAAGATCAACCTGTCACAGCTACCATTTATTAGCCAAACAGTTAAAAAACAGGATTGTTTCAAAAGCATTAATATAAATGCCACCTTAACAGCCTGGTGGGAATTTCTCAAAATATCAAAATCATCAATTCAACCGTGCAAAATGACACCCATCTGGAACAACCCGGACATCCTTATTTTTTTTTTTTTTAGTATTTTTATTGACTTTTAAGCATCATTTTTAACAAACACAAACATTGCTCAGCACAACATTGGTCCACAATCGTGTACATTTCTGCAGAAGTGTTTTCCAAATTAAAGTTCCTTTTTATACCAAGGCAAATAAAAATAGATAAGACAAGTAGCAAAAAAAAATATAAAAATAATAATAATAGAGTCAGTCCACAATCACGTTGTTTAGTATTGAAGCAATAGTGAGACTGGTAAAGCAAAGATAGGGGGTCCACGTTTTCATGAAATCACTTTTAGTTGAGTGGAGCAGACAGGTCAAGTACTCCAGAGGAAAGAGTTCAATGATAAGTCTATGCCAGTTTGCTTTGGATGGAGGTTTGTCACTGATCCATGACAGAAAAATATTTTTACGTGCGGCATATGTTAGGATGTCATACAATCTGCCAGACGTAGAGATGACTTTATCGTCCCTATAACCCAGCAGCAAAGAAACCGGATTCAGGACCAGGGCTGTCCCTAATATTTTTTCCATGTCCTCCAAAATGTCTCTCCAGTATGATAGGATTTTAGGGCAGAACCAGATACAGTGAGAATAAGTTCCCAGTGAGGATTTACATTTTAAACACATAGGTGACATTTGAGGGTTCATCTGATGTCTTCTGTTTGGAGAGATTTGCAATCTGTGAATAATTTTATATTGTAAGAGCCTGGCATTATTACAAACAGATATTCGTTTTGTCTGGTTCCAAATAACATTCCATGTATCATCATCAATAATCACACCCAGATCGGTCTGCCATTTCTCTACTGCTTCTAGTACAGTCAATGAATTGGTCTGATTTAGAACATTATAAAAGCATGTGATTATTTTTTTACCAGGATGTGTGAGCAGTAGCTTCTCTAGTTGTGAGGGCGTAGAATCGGAGGTCAAGGTTGTTTTCTTAAATATAAAATCCCGGACTTGTAGGTATCTAAAGAAGTGACTGTTAGGGAGGTTATATTTGACACGGAGCTGTTCAAATGAAGACAAAGAGTTTCCTGTAAACAGATGAGACATATTCTTTATCCCCTTTTGTGTCCAGATGTTGTAACCTGCATCAATCATGCCCGGCTGAAACTCAGGGTTGCCTTGTATAGGAGAAAGAATAGGAGTTAAAAAAGACCTCCCCTCCAGCCGCCTGGCCAAGAACCACGCCTTAACTGTGTTAGTGATTATCGGGTTGTTACCACACAGATTTCTAACAGATTTCAGATTTTTGCAGGACAGAAGGCCAGGAAGTGAGCAGTGAGTCTGTGATTTTTCGAGGCCTAGCCAGACAGATGTGGGGTCGTCCCTCACCCATTCTGCCACAAATCTTAAAATAGATGACAACTGATAAAGTCTGAAGTTGGGTAAATCTAGGCCTCCTTTGGAAATGGGAAGATGTAATTTTGAAAGTTTAAGCCTTGGTTTCCTTTTATGCCATATAAATTCACTCAGCCAACCATTGAGTAACTTTAAAGATTTGTTGGAAAACAATAATGGGATCATTTGTAAAGGATACAATAATCTTGGTAGCACATTCATCTTAATTATTGATACTCTACCAAGCAAGGAGAGGGGAAGCGGGTTCCATCTTTCAAGGTCCTTTCTAATAGTATTAAGAAGAGGTGTAAAGTTAGCCCTGAACAACTGATGAAACATGGGAGTGATCTGAACACCGAGGTATACAAATCCTGATAATGACCAGTGGAAAGGAAATGCTACCAGTGTGTTTGTTCTACTTTTGAGTCTGCCCATTGGCATGGCTAGGGATTTGGAAAAGTTAATTTTGTAGCCAGAGAATGTTGAAAAATGCTGAATAATTTCAATGAGTCTGGGGATAGAAGATGGGGGTTCTGTTACATACAATAATATATCATCAGCATACAATGATATTTTATGTTGAGTTCCGCCAGCAGAGACTCCCCGTATTATCAGGTCTTGCCTGATGGACTCAGCTAAAGGCTCTATTGCCAAAGCAAATAGTGCAGGGCTGAGAGGACAACCCTGACGTGTCGAGCGATGCAATGAAAAACTGTCAGACCTACAGCCATTTGTGATAACTGAGGCCAAGGGGTTATTGTACAATAACTTAACCCATTGTATAAATGTTTCCCCTAAATTGAATAAATGTAGGATATGATGCAGATAAGGCCACTCAACGCGGTCGAATGCCTTTTCCGCATCTAGTGAGATGACTAGACTGTCCATATCTTGCACTTGACATATATTAATAATATTTAAAAGTCTTCTAATGTTATGACTGGAACTCCTACCCTTAATGAAGCCTGTCTGGTCCTCTTTTATTAAACAGGGCAGGACTTTTTCTAGTCTCAGTGCCAAAATTTTTGATAATAATTTTAGATCCTGGTTCAGCAAGGCAATAGGCCTATAACTAGCGCAATATTCAGAGTTTTTACCTTTTTTTAGGATGAGTGTAATATCCGCTTCTCTTAGTGACTGAGGGAGAGAACCAGAGATAAATGAATGATCTAGCATTGCCAGAAAAGGTTCTAGCAGCACATGATGGAACCCTTTATAAAAGTCACAAGTTAAACCATCTGGCCCAGGAGCTTTACCTGACTGCAATGCTTTAAGCGCTAAAAGGGTCTCCTCCTTAGTAATAGGAGCATTCAGTTCAGCTTTTTGAGTCTCAGAGATATTGGGGAGAGTCAGGCCTGAAAGGAAAGACACCATCTCATCTGAAGCTCCTGGATGCAGATCTGATTCATATAGTTCTTTGTAAAACTCCTTGAATATGTTATTAATGTGTATATTGTCAAAGAAGCGATTGCCAGTAGCATCAACAATTGAAGTAATAGTTTGAGAATCAGACTGGGCCTTTATTAGATGTGACAAATATCTGCTAGGTTTGTTTCCAAACTCATATAGCCTCTGCTTGGAAAAAAGAAGGGCACTTTTGGCCTGCTGAGTTAGCAATGTATTTAAAGCGGCTTGTAAAGCACATTTCTCCTGTAATAATAATGGCTCAGGTGATTTAGTTAACACTCTCCTAATATCCTGCAGTTTTCTTTCAAGCTTTTGTTGTTGCTCTATCTGTTTACGTTTTTTAGATGCAGAATAGCCAATGACTAGGCCCCTGATAAACGCCTTAGATGTTTCCCATAGCAATGAGGGATTATTGCTAGACTTTGAATTGATATCAAAGAAAATTTTAAATTCTTTAGTAAAATATGATGTAAATGTCTGATCTTTCAAAAGGTGCACATCAAATCTCCACCTCCTACTCCTTGCAGAAATACAGGTAACAGTCAATTCTAGATACAGCACTGCATGATCACTAACCAAAATATTTCCAATTTCACAAGAAGAGACTTGTTGCACCTGAACTTTTGGAATAAAAAAATAGTCAATACGAGTGTGGCATTTATGAGGAGGAGAGTAGAAAGTAAACTCTTTGTTAGTGGGATGAAGGGTTCGCCAAACATCAGCTAGACAGATTTCGTCGCAAATGGCAGAAAGGGCTCGTGCTTGGTTGGTTGGGGGGGAGCTTCGAGAAGGATATCTATCTACCAAAGGATTAAGTAAGCAGTTAAAATCACCTCCTACTAGGGAGATGGTAGAAGATAATTCAGAGAAGTGAGAGAATGTTTTAATCAAAAAATCAGGGGAATAATTTGGTGGACAGTACAGATTCATAATAGTAATTTCTTCACCTTGCAAGACACCTTTGATGATAACATACCTCCCATATTTATCTTTGATACAAGTCTCAATCTGGAAAGGAAAATTCCTATTCATAAGTATGACCACCCCCCTGCTACTGGTTGTGAAAGAGGAAAAATAGACCTGAGTAATCCAGCCATGTTTGAGTTTCAGATGCTCATTATCATTGAGGTGTGTCTCCTGTAGTAATGCCACATCCACTTTCTCTCTGTGTAGAAGAGAGAGAACTTTCCTCTGTTTAATTTTCCCCCGCAGACCCCTTACATTCCATGAACAAAATTTGACTTTAGTTGGTGACATTATAAGTAATGAGATATATGAGAGACTTTAAGAAAACAACAAGTATAGTTTTCTGAATTTGCACTAAATAACATAACAGACCAGTGCTGAGCAGAAACAACATCCAAGAACATAATACATAAAAACAAGAAACAACAGAGAACAATGAACCAAAACAAAAAAGGTGAGGGGTTTCTCCCCAGGTTGGTTGGGGATAGCTTTCCTGAAAGGCACCTGGGAAAGGTGCACAAACAACCAGCAGGAATGCTATACTGTGGCAGGCAGCTACTTAAGCGCCCTTAATTTTTTTTTTTTTTTTTTTTTTTTTTTGGAGTAGTTCTCCTTTGATCCTGTAAAGATGCCAGTTATAAATGATGAGAGTTTGGTATGATCACATAATAAAAAGAAGAGGAAGAAGAAGAAAAAAAGATAGAAATAATAAAAAATAAAAATATAGGGCATGAGCATGAGTCTTAATGAGTCATAAAATAAATATTAGGAGCAACCCACGCCTTATTTAGAACCATCGGCGTCGTCATTCAGCCGTTATTTGTAATGCTGGATACATACGACAGAGCCTCCGCCGGCGAGAGGAAAGTTTTTCGGGAGCCGTTGAATGACACCTGCAGCCTCGCCGGGAACAGCATGGAGTATTCCGCGCCGATTTCTCTCAGACGCTGTTTGGCCAGTGTGAACTCCTTTCGCTTTTGCAGCACCGCAGCCGACAGGTCGTTGTAGAAAGAGATCTTCTTTCCATCCAGCATGATTTCGCCCTCTGCAGCCTTTCGCCGCACCGCCGCCATCACTCTCTGCTTATCAGGAAATGCGTGGAATCTGATGATCACCGGGCGCGGCCGCTGGCCGACCCCGGGCTTGGGCGCCAGAGAGCGGTGTGCTCGTTCCAACTTGACACGTCCCCCTTTCATATCCACACCGAGGAAAGTTGGTAGCCAGCGTTCAAAAAAGTCTAAAGCATCGTTACCCTCCACATTTTCAGGAAGGTTAAATATGCGGACATTTTTGCGCCGTCCCCGGTTTTCCAGCTCGTCAATATGTTCCGTGAGAGTGTCCACTTTCTTCTCCAGGGCTCTCATGTTAGCATGGAGTGGATCGTTAGCTGTTTCTAGCTGTAGCACTCTAGCCTCCGCTTCATCCAGACGTTCGCTGGCTTTCTTAAGTTCAGCCGTATGTGCGAGGACTGTTTTAGCCAGAGGGTCTAGCTTGTCGTTGATTGTCGACATGAGTTTGAAAGTCATTACCTCCAGTGCTTTAGCTAGCGCAGGCTCCAGCTCCATATCACTCTCGTCGTCCTGGTCGCCATGTTGAATCACATGTGAAGCTGACTTATCGGCGATTTGTTTGTTTTTACGTTTTGTATTCGGCATCTTAAGGTGCTGTTTGGTCCAAAAATGTTCCAAAGTCATAACACACTCCAAGTAAAGTAAAAAAATAGGACAATTTTAAAGAGAATTTTCAGATATTAATTGGGCGCCTAAGAGCTCCGAGCAAACACGTCCGTCTCCTAAGCCGCCATCACCGCCCCCCCGCGGACATCCTTATTAACAAAAAAATGATTCACTTCCCAGCTTGGCAAGCAGGGGGCATAAAACAACTAGAGCACGTAATTATTGATAGAAGATTCATAACCCCCCAGGAACTTCAAGACAAACATGGAATAAATAACTTCTTGGAATATCAGCAACTTAAATCAAGTATTATTAAAAAGTATAAAATTAAAGACGACGATTTAAAGCTACCAGATGTAGTTACCACTCTGATTAATTTTTCAATGAATAGAACTCTCTCCAAAATATACAAACTTTTATGTAATTTAGATAACAATATTGCCCTTCCAACAAAAAAATGGGATGCAGATTTGAGCATCAGCACAGATGAAAGCTTCTGGTCAGAACTTTGTCTAAACACCTTTAAACTGACAAAAAGTCCAAATCTGCAGCTAATCCATCTCAAAACTCTTCACAGAATTTACTACACTGGACAGAGGATGTTCAAGATGGGTCTCAGTAACTCAGACATTTGCGAGCACTGTGATAATAATCTACCCGACAGCTACATGCACGCACTGTGGTTCTGCACTCCTGTCAGGGCTCTCTGGCAGCAGGTATGTGCCGATTTATCAGTCTGGCTTAAGGTTTCAATCACTGCCTCACCGTCACTTTGTGTGCTTGGTGACATGAGTGCCATCGATATAGAAGAAGGATTAGCATCTATCATTTTCATAACTCTTTGTATTGCCAAAAAAACTATTTTAATAAATTGGAAAAACAAGAAAAATATAAACATAAGTCAACACAGAAATCTGCTGTTTGATCATATCAGCTTGGAAAAAATGTCAGCCCAAAGCTCAAGTAACTTTGAAAGAATTCAGTCTCTCTGGTCTCCTGTGGTTGACTCCATGACTTAGGGGGTGGGGGGCCTGGTCGTCGCTGCTCCTTGCCCTTCTGCCGTGGTTTGGGGTGGGGGTCGGGGCTTCCGGTGCCTGGCGGGGGCGGTGGGGGGCTCCGTTGGTCGGGGGGTCGGGTCCGGTGCCTGGGTGGGGCGGGCTGGGGCGCTGCGTGGTCCTCTGGGCTTGGGTGTGGGGGTGCGTGGTGGGGGGGTGGGGTGGTGGTCTGGCTTGGCTTGGGGGGGTGGTCCCTTTGCCTGTGCTGGGGGGGGTTGGCGGGGGGCCCTGCTCGGGTGGGGGGGGCCCAGCGGCGCCGGATGGGCTGCCCATCTGCACCTGGGGCTGGGATCGGCCCTTCCCTGGCTCTGGGACGGGACGGGACAACCCTCTCGGGGCCCCCGGTCGCTCTGGGTGTCACCCGCTTCGGCTGCGGGGTCTGGGGTGGGGTGGGGTGGGGGGCTTGTCGGCCCTGTCCTGTGGGGGGGCGTTCTGGGGGGGAGGGGGGGCCCATTATTAGTACGGGTCGGGGGGGCTAGCGGGTCGGGGTCTCCGCTGAGGCAATCAGTGGTTGCCTCGGCCGGTTGGCCTCCTCGGTCCCGTCGAGGCCTGACCAGAGCTCTTCTAGGGCCGGCGTCTGGGGGTGGGGGCCTGGGCTTGCTCCGGGGGGGGGCGACGCTTTCTGGCTCCTCTCTCTCTGTGTGGGGTGGGTGGTGCCGGGCCTGGGGTGTCGGCGCCTCCGGGGGTGGGCCCCTGGGCTGGGTGGCCCTGGCCCCTTTGCTGGGGGTGGGCTGGGGGACGGCTGTTTGACCACCGGGGGACAGTCTACCAGCTGTCCCCAACTTACCCCCTTCCTTATATAACCTCATATTAGGGTGAGGGGGTGGGGGGTTTAGCCTGCGATGCGCCTTGGGGGGGGGCTACTTGGGAGTGGCCCCCCTCCTATGGTTGCCGTATGGAGTGGGCCCCCCCTCTTTCGGTTTTATTTGCACCTTAGACACGTAGGGTCCTTGGTAGGGGGGGTGCTTGGACATCACTGCCAGCAAGCAGCAGATGTCCTCCTGGCACCCTACCCGCCAATTTTAACCGCACCTTAGACATTTAGGGCCCCTTGGTGTGGAGGGTGAGGGGACATCACTGTGAGTAATCAGGAGATGTCCCCTTAGTGCCCTACTCGCCAATTTTAACTGCACCCCCCTTAGTACACACACCCCTCCCCCTTCAATATATACATTCAAACATAAACACACACACATGCACACAAACACCCTCTCAAACACCCATACACGCACACACATTTTACAAGGAAGGTGGGACCTGGGTCCATCTGTCCCCTACCCCGTCCCTGGTGGGGGGTGTGGGCCCCTTGGCGATGGCGGCCGTGTCCCTTGGGTGCCGGCTCCCTGGGCCCGGCGGTGCTCTCTCCGCGCGGTGGGGGGGTTCATATTACACCTGAGCCGGGGGTGTTCGTGTCCCTGGGGGGTGGGTCCTGGTCCTTGCCCCTGGGCGCTGGGCCCCGCCAAACTTCCAACATGGCCGAGCCTGGTCGGGCCATATTTATAACATCCCTTATGGGCCGCCCTTTTTTCCCCGGGGTTCCCCCCTCCTGGGCGGGGGCGGCGGGCCCCTGCCTTGCTCCTACCTGGACCAACCGTGGGCCGGGTGGGTGGCTGCCTGGAGTGCGGAGCGGGTCTCCCTTGGGGGGTCCTGGCTCGTACCTGGGGTCGGGGCGGGGGGATGCCCGGAACTCCTGGGTGGTGGTGGGGTGCTCGTCTGGGGCTGTGGGCGTCCCTCTCCGGTGGGGCCCTGCGTTGGGCTCTTCCGGCGCGGCGGGGGGCTGCTTTCCTGGCTGGGCTGGGGCGGCGCTCTCTTTCCCTCTGCGCCTCCCTGCTCTCTGGCTCTGGGGGCCTCGCGGCGGTCCTGCTGGCCCTGGCCTGGGTGGCGGTCTTGGTCGCCCGGGGGGCGGTTGTTCCCTGCCTGTTCCCGTGTGGCGCTGGGGGAATTCCGGCTGCCGCTGCTGCTGCGGCGGGGGTATGGGTGTGGGGGTGGCTGGGCGCTCCTCCTCCTTCTTTTCACATTCCACCATCCATTTTAGAAGAACATAAACACTCACCTGAGCACAGGTGTTAGCTCACCTTTGCACTAATAGTTTGCATGATTGAATGAATGAAAGATTTCACACTAGTTGGTTTAAAGGCATAAGTATGCGTTCGTGAACACTATCTGTTTTGTGTGCATGTTGACATGTGGACATTTCTGCGGCTAGCAGGTGTGTTGATAATATTTGAGTGTGTGTGAACAGGCCCCGCCCTTTTTGTACTACATTTGAACCGTACCGTAACGATAAACAACCAGTAAACCTGCCTGCTCTATGCTGCTTCATGGTCTTACCCCCCTTCCCCTCCTATTATCACCCTCCTACCCCCCCCTCTCTCTAACGTCCCTCTCTCTTGTTCCCCTCTTTCCTTTTCCGTCCGGTCCAACACCAAAGATTTTCAAACATGATTGAAATTAATAAAGTTTGGCCTCAATTACAAAAGGGGTTTATTCAGACATACCTTTGGTTTGTCTGAAGATGAATAACCCCTCTTGTTAGAATAAAATATGTCCAACACAAGAGGCCCTCAGCTCTCATCTGTTTGCCTAGCTGTTGGACAGGACAAGTTAAAAAAAAAAAAAAAAAAAAAAAAAAAAAAAAAAAAAAAAGGTTACTGGAATTTTTCAAATTTACTAGAAAGCTTGAATAAAAAACGAAAGAAAAGTTTGGAGTAGTACTTTACGCAGAAGTAAAAACCACCACCCACCACCACCACTTTTTATGTCCCTTTAGGGGCTCCGTACAAAAGTGCCACAAAGAAAAAAATAATTTTTTGTTACAAAAATGTTATGATTGATTTATATAAATTTATGTATTAAAATTCAATTGTTATTTTACAAAAAACAAATCAAATTTGACAGAATAAGTAAAATGTATTATTTTGAAAGATTGAAATGTCTGGAATAATGTGTTGCCTTTTAAAAACACTAACTGGGGTGGGTTTATATGAGTTTACTGTTTCCCCCTCCCTTTAAAGGATAAGGCTCAACTCCTCCTTTTGACAAACCTATTTAATGTGAAAATATGTCTATTTATGATTATAATGACATCCTTTAAACCTGTATGAGGATACATAAATATATGAATATGTCACAATTTTTTTTGTCTTGAATATTTTTCCTTTGATTGCTAGAAATAAACCATTTCCAAATTCCAAAGGTAAATGCATCATAAATGTTTACTTTATAATAAATAAAAACGACTATGTTTACAATTAAAAAGCAAGACCTCAAGTTAGAACTAAGTTAGAACTAACGTTAAAGAGATATGCGAGTATTAGGTTATATAAAAAAGTATGTTAGAATTTAATTAAAAAAAATTAGAAACATAAAAAATGCTGTCTGTATTTTAAACGGGTTAAAATTAAGGAATTCATGTTTGTTGGTGCTCACTATCTGTTGCTTTTTCTCTTTTTTGATTACTGTTTTGAGAAAAAAAAAGTGTACCAAGACTTAATTAAGTAAAAGACGGAGAAATAATTATTATTATTTCTGTTCTTTTATCAGCACAAGAAAAACAACTCTGCATGTAGTGTTGACATGTTTCTGCCAACATGAACCCAAATGATAATCTTTCATATCGAAATTAACTTTTGAGTTTATAAAAATAGTTGGGATTTATGCAGGATTATGTCTGTTTTACTGTTTAGTACAAATAATACTAATCATAATAATACTAGTAACCTTTTTTTTTGGTTGATCAAAACATTTTTGTTACATAGAAGCTGGGAAATGTAACACCAACATGTGGAAATGTCTAAATAAAACGTTTTAATTTGAAGTTTTAACTTGCATGCCCGTTACCGCAGCAACCACACTGAAGAAAGTCAAAACACAGGAGGGTGCTGGGACCATGAAGACGTCATGGTGAGGAAATCTCATGGATGTTACAGATATTTTAGATGGATGTCCACCTACTGAGTGACCCAAGTTCTCCCCAGAGATGTTCTGCAAACCTGGAGGAAAACAACATCACTCTTCGTTCCCGTTTAGTCCAAGCGTGATCTCAGCCATCGGACATGTTGTTATAAAGTGCCGGCCTGGCATCTGGATTTAAGAAGCCTGCTGAGTCAGTGCTGAGCGTTGCACAACACTGCTCAGTGGAATCGTGTGAAACGTTAGCCTTGATCCTCTGAGCCTAAATCAGATGACACGCGGCTGAGGACGCTGGGTAATCTCGGCTCTGGAGCGCGGAGTCAAACCTAAAGAGGAGCCATCAATGCAAAAGAAAAGAACTCGTGGAGTTTCTACTGTGAGAAAAATCGGAGAAGAATGACAAAATCCATGCCGGCTGTGATTAATGAAACTGATGTCAAGGGACGGATCCCACGGCAGCCATCTTTAAAAGCCTCGCACAAAAAAAAATAAAACAAAAAAGCGATGATTTTCAACAGTCCTCTAACACGATCCATTAAAATTCCTGCCTTTTGCACTGATACGATCAGCTGAAGTCCAGACTGGACATAATGAGCCAGCAGAGGATCACATAACATGGCCGGCTAGTTAATTATGTGAACTAAGGCATGTTGTCTTATCTAAATGCGCTAAAAATAGCCTGCTGACATGGCTGAACCGCTGGCTGCATCACCCAGGAGGATGGAAACACTTTTGTTTTTAAGCCTAATGAACAAACCATCAACTGCCACTCACAGGATATCTAAAAATCACTTCACACTCGCTCTAAATCGTCAGGCTACATTTGAGAGGAACAACGTTGAACAAGCATCCACTTTAAGCTGCTCCTCCCATAGAAAATGTGTTTAAAAGGATAAGGACGCCATTGGTTTTTGAGTTTTGGTCCGTCCTTCGCATGTGGGCTGAAGGAATCCACAGGTAAGCATCATTCAGAGCCATTACTTTAAAAAAAAAAACAGAATGCCGGACCAAAATACATCTTTATAGGAGAAAACGGGATGCTCAGCTGTGGAACATAAAAGTAGAAAGATAACGTAATTTTTTTTATTAACATTGAAGATTAAAAGGTAACCAATTATACATGTTTTGTGTGTTCTAGCTAAACATCATGTTACGGTGTTAAATGTTTATAAAAACATGGTCCAAAGAAAAATGTCTGGATTTCTACCAAGCAGAAGTGGATGCAGTTTTTGTTTTTGTTTTTTTTGCTAAGGGGAATTTCTCTAAAAAGCTTTTATTTTGAAAAAAAATTTAGTCTTTCAAATAAAATCTGGTTAACATTATTGTGATGTTTATATGTCCAGATAATGCTTGCATACATAAAAACTGAACTTTAACAAGGTTCTTGAGTCAATTTAACATAAATTCCAAACAGGCAAACTGAAAATAAGTTTGTATTCAGCTGGATTTTTTGACAAAAAAACTTAATTTTGAGATTTAAAACCACGTTTAGGAGTTGCCCAAAGGTTGTTTCACACACAATGTGTGCATAATGCACAGATGAAAATTGGTCGTACGTGAATATATGTGGCAAAAGTGAGAAAAATTCTGGTTCTTTACGTTATATTTTCACAGATGTACTATGAATAAACAACGCAAAGAACACGCATATCAATGTAAAACATTAACCGTGCGTTATTAATGTGATGATGAGATGCAATTCATTAGTGATTCGTGCATCAATTCAATCATTTTAATGCGATTTGAAAGTTATACATGGGTGGTTCATGTGTGAAAAGTCTGTTAGGCGTACGTGGAACGATAGTGGAAAGACACAAATTTGCGTATGCATCTCACAAAAATCGTGCATAATTGCATAAAATGTACGAAATGATTGCGCATAACCCGCGTAATTCTCAACAGGCCAAAAACTTTGAACAGCTTCAAACCGAATTCACGTAGAGACCCGTCGGCTGAAACCCTTCATCAGTGCACATCGCTGAACGCAGCAAACACTGAGGAGTTACGTATATCACGCATGAATCACCAAAGATCAAAATTTCATACATGAAAAATGCGCAAAATCTCCGTAGTGGCACTTTCCCGTTTTAAGTCGTTTGAAAGTCACCAGAAAAATCTTTTTTAATGTTGGCTTCTACAGTAAAGCAGGGTTTAAATGAGGTTGACGGTTTCATACTTGAAACAAATGAAACGTGGGGGAAAAAAAACTAACACCGCATTAAAAAGATACCATAAACACCATTGCTGCTCTTTTTCTAAGCTACCTTTTTATGAATTTACCAATGGATAGAACAGATCGTTCCACAGTGAAGACTTTTGCCGGTTACCTTCAGCCGAGAGAACCCAGCAGCTGGGTGCCTCTTCGGTCAGTTTGGCTCCTTCTGGAAGTGATAATGTGAGTGACATGGTGACAGTCTGGCCAGCAGACACTTCCACCGGTGGCATTTCTTTCCTGGCGGCGGATTTGGGTAGCGGGGGAGCTTTGGTACGACCCAAAGGCTTTGACACAGTGGAGTCAGTGACCTCAGAGGAGACCGGAAACTGTTTGGGAGAAGAGACAGGAGAAAATCCTTTTAAAGAATGTTAATTACACTTTTTTTCTTTTTCTTTTCTCTTTTTCTCTAACGTGTTTAGATACAGTCAAGTCTTACCACAGAGACGGTCTTGGAGAGCAGGTCCAGAACTTTTATTTGATGGTTGTTGGTGTCTGCCACATAAAGCAGCTTCCCCTCACCGCCAACGCAGATTCCTCCAGGTTCATTAAAGCAGGATTCAGTCAATTCTGGACCCAAGGAATCTCCGGCCTCTCCGGTCCCTGCTAGCGTGCTGCAAACCTTTGTCTTCGGATCCACCACCTTGATCTGACGCACGTAATCAAACCAGACCAAAACTGCTTTAACAACAACAGCCTGGGGTAAATGCAAGAACCATAAACCAAAGCGACCCCGTGACGTGCGTCGGCTACCTTGTGGTTGTAGGAGTCCGCCACATAAAGCAAGCTTTGTCGAGGAGACCAAGCCACACCGAGAGGATGCTGCAGTTTGGCTTCCACCCCTTTGCCGTCTGCATCCCCAAAAGCAAAAAGGTTCTAGATCACAGAAGAGAAAAAAGATGTTCACATGATATTAAACAAAAATATTTAAAAAAAAAGCCTTGAAACTGCATCTTTGTTTGCCCCAAATCATAAGATCAGAAAAGAAAAAAGAAAAAGAAAAGGTGAAATATCTGTTGAAAACAGGTTGATGATTATCAATGAGGACAAGTTTGTTTCTTTTTAACAAATATCCATCTTTACGCACCAGAGCAGTTCCTACTAGACCAAAGTTCAAACTGTAGAAAAAAAACTTCTGAGATTTAGAAAGCAGGATGTCAGGATATATAAATATCAATTACACACACAAAAAATCTGAAAGAAACTTCTTTTTTTGTTGTTGGTGGTACATCAAGAGGAAAAAACTGCAGTAAATGTGGCTGCAAATCAACTGAAACCTTGCAAATAAATCACTATTACAGGAAATATATTTTCAGTTTGTGAGAAATTGGGGACAACTTTTTATATGTATAACTCTAAATCAGCACCATTGAACATTTTTTGTGTAATTAGGAGCAAAAAGCCGTGTCACACTTACATTTTGCATGGATGAAAGTTGGTCATACATGAAATACAGTTGCTTTTTTAGCTTATTTTTGTCTATTTGGAAGCTTGTACGGAACTTTCCTTGATTCTAGATAATATAAGATTTCTGGTAAAGTAGATCATTTTACTATTTTCAGGCGATTTTTTTATATTCTATTTTCTATTAGTGTTATTTCACTTAAAAAACTATATTCAACAAAAAATACTCATCATAACGTTTATTTTATTTTCAGGTTTAAACGAAAATATTAATATTTTTTAGAGTAGTTAGAGTTGTCAGAAGTGTTGGATTTCTCCAAAAAATACAAACAGTATACAGTTCAGAAATCCTGCAGGAAAACAAAAGCGCCTCTTTCTAAAATAGATCTTCAGGGGCAGCAGCAAAAAAAAAAAAAGTATTTTTTTCTTTGTTGTTTTGTCCTAAATCAATATCTTTAGTCAATGAAAAAAAAAACAACTCTGAACTTTTGTGACTGCCTAAGGGTTCGAGATGTACATTTTCTAAAAAAAAGCAGAAACTGCTTTATATTTTTTTTATTTTTGAAGGTGAAAGAGGATTGTGATTTTAAAAGATTTTATAAAATGTATGCTGTCACAAAAACTTTCCCTACTGAGTGGAATTATGAAGAGCCACACCAAGTCTTTGTTAGAAAATTAAAATAGAAAAAAACTAAAAAACCCTTTTATTTTTGAGTTTTTGTTGCTAGTTCAGTCCTAAACTTAATTTTATTTTTAAAACTAACGTCATATGTTGTGCACCCACCAGCGGGTCCCTCTCTCCTCCAACCAGCAGCTTCACAGCTCCGTCCTTCAGAGCCAACGAGCGGATGGTGCTGCTCTCGCTGTCGGCCACATAAAGGCAGTTCCAGGGCTCCTCTGTGGCCAAAGCCAAACCGGACGGCTGCGCAAAGCCGGCTTTGTGAGGATAGGAGTTGTTCCTGTTCTCTTCGCTGCCGCTGCCTGCCCATCGCACGCACACCCCTGCCTTAAACTCGCTGTTCGGCGGCAAAAAAAAAAAAACACACACTGATGAAGTTTTACATTTTAAATACAGATAAAACACACTGATACTTCTTATTTCATGGAAATGACAACCCAGAAAAATGTTCAGTTATGATCAATTAATCCCACTGGCTATTTATTGGAAGACTTGTAACATATAAAATATGCACGGACATCCATTTTTGGAGGTGGTGTGGTCATGTGAACGCCTCCTACCCTCCTTTTGGCAGTTTTCCATCTGCCAGGAACAAAGCCCAGATCTGGTGGGTCCCTGCCATGGCTATCCACAGCACGTTGTCTTCCTCCCCACCTACACACAAGAAACACAACCAACAAGCAAACCCACTATTAGTTGGAAAATAGTAAACAGCGTCATCCTCTCCGGCGTCAGTTTCATTTAGAAACTCTGCAGAGACAGGATTAGGAAATGAAAAAGGTCTTTTTAGGGGTGTTAGACTCAATCCAGACAATAATGCAATCCTAAAATCTGAGATAAGCATTCAAAGCGTCCAGAATCAAGGTTGGACTTCCCAAAAAAAAAAAAGAAAAAAAGAAAGAAAAAAAAGAGTAGAATTCTCCCCCGTTTTAGCTTATGCGAAACCCTGATGAACCAAAAATGAGCCGTCAACAGCCTTCCTGAACCAGCAGATGTGACTCAGCTGGAGGTTGGAGGCCCTGAGGATCCATTCATCCAAACAACACTGACCCCCATGAATCCATCCAACCAATGTCATGTGATGAATCTCTTCATCCTTTCTCGACTGAGTGAGTGCCACGTCACCCACAGAAGATGGTTTACAACAAAAAAAAAGTGAATCCAGTCGCCATTTGTTGTGCTACAGATGCCGCCATATTGGAGCCAGAAGACGTCAGTAAGCAGCGATCGGTCAGAGCGGATGTTTCTATGGCATCTATTTTGGCCAATCCCACGTGAGCTTGTTGGAAGGCCACACCCCTACCACTGAACGTGAACTCAGGAGAATCAAACGCTTTGAATGTTCGACGTTAGACCACGTACTTCTATTGAGTGATTGGATTGGTCAGATCCTAACTAGAACTACAGAAAAAATATAAACATGTTATAAAAAAGTAACAGAGCAAACAAATATGACTGAGAGCAAACAAATATGACTGAGTAATAGCTGTTTTTTTTTCAATAGAAGTCTGTAGCTACGGACACACTAGGCTATGTCCCGATGATGGTCAGAGGGGCCGTAGGCGCACAAACTGGCAGCCACGCCTCTGTCAGTCTGCCCCAAGGCAGCTGAGGCTACAACAGTAGTTATCATCCCCAAGTATGAATCAGGAGTAATTGAATAATGGACACAATGTAAGCGCTTTGAACATCTGGAAAAGTGCAGACAAATCCAATCCATTATTATTTTTATTATTATTAATCTTTCCATCAATGCATTTTAGTGCTTCATATTTTGAGCCACCTTCAAAAAGAAAAAAAAACAAAGGAGACATTTCCATTGTCCACGAAAGCACATTATACAGTCCGAGGAGACTTTAGATTGAAAAAAATACATATATTTTTATATTACCACAGTTAATCTCTCAGGGCAGCATTAATGCTCTATGCTCTAAATTCTCTGAGCCTCGGATAAGGAGCCAGTCCTCGTGTAAAGGGATGTCTGATGATTGGCTTCACCATCACAAATGATGAATGAAAGCCCCCTCCTCCCCGAAGCTGTTGGACACGAATATCATAAATCCCTGAACGTTTACGTCGTTGGCAGTCCACCTTTCCTTCACCTTCATTGGAGTTGAAATACCAAGACCCACAAAGTCCAGACGACATGAGAGATCACACAGACCCCTAGAAGTGATTGTTTGTTAAAGAGGATGACAAACAAGAGGGGGGGGGGGGGGGGGGCACGGCGAGCATAGAGGAAAAGGGCATGCACAGAGGACGAAAACAATTAAATAACGTCTGTCAAGTTCACAAAAACTCACCGGCAGTGCCGAGCGTCACGTCCCAGGGGGAGCTGATTGGCTGCTGAACTCCCACGGCCCCGCCCTCTCTGTCTGTGCCCTGAACACCAGCGCCCGCTATGGTGCTGACTCTTCCTCCAGATAGATCGATCTGCCCCAAACACAGACAGTCAGGCATGAAAGCCCCTCATCGTCACAAACAGGAGGCCATGGAGGGCGCTAACCTTTCGAATCAGGTGGTTTTCTGTGTCGGCCACGTACACGGCGTCTCCTTTGAACGCGACGCCCTGAGGGGAGTTGAAGGAGGCTTCGGACAAACTGCCGTCTTTCCTGCCACTTGCAGGTCCTGAAACAGAGAAACGGCACCACCAATCGTTCCTAAATGTTTCCTTTCCAAGAGCATTTCTCTTCATTATGTCGTTAAAGATGTATAACTTAACACATTCAAGTATTTAAAGACCCACTCCAATGAAAGTCATGTTTTTTGTGTTGCCATACCATTTTCTGATGATGGAGGACATATAAAAAAGAGGAGATGGACCAAAATATAGAAGATTAAAGAAGGTTTTTTTTGGGATCATTTTACCTCCTATGACATGCAGCAGCTGTCCAGCAGAAGACACCACTAGGATTCGGTGATGTCCCGTGTCTGCGATGACCAGCCTTTGGGTGCTCTTGTCGATGGCCACCTTCCCAGGGAAGGACAGGATGCTGCACGCCAAAGAATCCTTGTACAGCCTAATCTTCAAAGCGTGAGCCTTCAACTGGCCTTTCCCTCCATAAAATCGAAGGGCGGCGTCAGTGAAGAGAGTCAGCTTCTCGCTGTGGCCTTCGCCCACGAGGGAGAACAGCAAATTGCCTCGCGGTCCGAGTAGAACTAGAGTCGGCCAGCAGGAGACCTCCAGCTCGTGCCAAAGGCTGGCCTCTCCGTCGTTCACCACAGGGTGGCAGATGTTGTAGCGAAGGACAGCGCTGCGGATATTATCCAGGATCTTAAAACAGAATTTACAGACACCACTTAGGAAATTGTTTGCCCTCTGAAAATACATTTTTGACAACAAAAATACATAAACTGAAGCAAAACGAGATCATCTTTAGCTCTGGGGGGGCTTTAGAGACCACAATTTGGAATATTTTCAGAAAAAATGGTCACAAATTTATAGAAAAGTTTCGACCTTTTAGTAACTATAAAATCCGCAAAATGAACAATTGAATGTTCATGGACAATAGAGAAAAATATTTTTTTCACAATAAAAGTCCAGCTAGTAAAATCATTTGTCAGGTTTTTGACTTATGAAGTCTTTATCAACATTTTTTTTTATCAGTTTATTTGAGAGAAATTAATTTTTTAGAAGGCTCTATGATTCCATTTTAGCTGTTTGTTTAGGGAGCTTAGGAGATAAATATTTACAGACACAATAAAAATGAAAATTTCCTAATTGATGAAAACAATTATTCATAATAAGGGTTTAATAGAGCAAGATCATTTTCTAGTGATACTTTAAGTGCGATTTCAGAATGATCAAGTTGACATTTTTGGTCTAAAAAGGCCCCAAAAAACCCAAAACCACAAACATTTACCTTTTCGTTGGGGAATTTTGCAGAGTGCACGCCGATAATAACCAACCCATCTGCAACAGACATTGACGGACAGATAACAGAAAAGTGATTTGGATAATGTTACAAAACAAACCTGGAAAGTGAAGACTATGAACACATAAGCGTGTCTCAATAGCTTTAAGGAGGAGTTTATTGACTCAAGGAATGTCTGAGGTGTGCTACTGTTATGAAGGAAGGCCAATGCATGATGTATTGACGAGGTGTACCACAATCGGCCTTTAAAAAAAAAAAGAAAAATAGAATTTATTCAATTTTAAGGGACTGAGGAAAAGAAAAGCTCATCACATCGCTGGGCTATATTAACCTCATTGCTACATCAAATCCAGTGCCAGCAGTAATCTATCAAATGTCTGTGAATACATCGCTAAGTCTCACAGAAGCAGACAGGTACGAGAGAGAAATGTGTAAACAGACGCGACTTTTATGTGGAAAATGAGACACAACAGAGCATAATGTGGCTTTAAATGAGGCTTTGCACAGGTTGAAATGCTCCCGGCTGCAAACGACTGTCGTGCTGCTTTATCTGTAGTGATCAAAGCGCACCAAGAATAGGCTGACTGGGTGGACGACGGCTTCATCGCTCTCAATTCAGACTTTTGATTGGACCGTGAGATGTTTGGGGGATTAGGAAGTAAAATTATGAGCATTATCCTGCAAAAACTGTTCTTGTACAACAATTATTGTGTCTATGTAATCCATGGATCCTCTGTAATCTCGGGACAATTTAGGAATGTAAACTATAGCATCATGTATATAATCCAGCATATTTACCGGTACATACATACAAATAAACAAATAAATAGACAAATAAACAATTAAAAAGACAAACGAATAGACAAAAAATGAATAGACTAATAGAAAAATATACAAATAAACAATTAAAATGAATAAACATAAAAGAGGACTTACAAATAAACAACAAAGAAACAAATAATAAATAGACAAATAAAGACTAGACTAATAAACACAAGACAAACAGACAAAGAGACAAATAAAGAAAAATAAAAACCAAGAAGACAAACAAATAAACAGATAAACAACCACAATAATAGACAAACAGTTGGACAGACAGAAAAATAAATAAAGGCCGATGTTATTCGCATGGATTTATGTGCAACCAACCACAAAAAGTGATTGCTGGAGTGCTCCACGTTTTCAACCCAGGCGAACAGTCGCTTCCATAATTACATTTGAAAAATTGTAGTTTGCTTCAGCCCTCAAAACCTCTGCCAGTCGACTGCGGCGCAGACTGTCGTGACGGCGGGGTCGTTCTGCAGGAGTGACCTGACAGGACGGCCCCCACACCTCAGAAGCCAGAGCAGCAAACACATTGTACCCATAGCAGAGCCAAGATAAGGCGGGTGTGCTGCTGTGCGGCAGCATCCGTGTGACCGTCAACTAAAAAGGACTTCAGCAAAGACCGAACAATGAAAAGAGTTTAGAAAATGTGTCGTTTTCTCTTGTTATCAAAAAGTGGATCTGATTATAAAAACAGAAAGAATTGCAGTATCAGTTTGTGATTAATTGAATGAAATAACGCTGCTAAAGAGGCGATTACAGTGCAGTGATAACAACTACAGCAGCACAAAGTCATTGTAGTCACTTACAGTGCAGCTTGAGCTTATTTTTAGCTGCTGTCTTTTTACAGAGGAGATAAGGACCTTCCTGCACTTGGAAGAGAAGCAGAAGGAGGTTATACTCTAGTTTCGCTTCCCAGCTCCCCTGATGCAGTGTGACACAACGCCGCACTCGAGCTGCCTTTACTCTGTAACACCTGCCAGACTGCTGCTGCCGCTCTCAATGAGCCCCAGATTTCATCAAAATACAAAAAAAAAAAATAATGTGCAGGCCAATCTATCAATGTGTCAGTACAATGATGCAGCTTCATTAAGATTTAAACACATTTAAATGTTTTTTTTTCTATTGTAGGAGCTAAACATCTTTAATTAAAATCTATTTTAATGAGTTTAAAGAAACCTTTATTAAAACGGAGCAAAGCACAGTTTGCCAATCCAAATTTGAAACCAAACCTCTACAAAATAAAAGCATATTTGACACTGTTTATCTTTCAACTATGCATAGCAATTATGATTGTGATGGCTTATTGTTAAATCCTGAAAAGCAGGGGAGTACTGGGCGATGAAAAGACATTATTCTTCAAATGCAGCTAATCTTTTAATTTCAAGCTTTTACTGCCTGTTGTAGATAATGACTTATTTCATGTACCTGATAAGGTCCAAATGGCTAAAAAAATTCAACTGTTTTTCCTCTTGGTCTGTTTAAAAGGGTTTCAAATAAAAAAATAAAAAGCATAACTTTTTAGAAACACTATTTTTCCCCAAAAGAAAAGATGATGTGATTTATTTATTTTTTTAAATAAAAAAAAATCCTTTGTGGCCAGAAGAAGTGGATGCAAACAATTTGCCCAGACCTTGAGTTGAGTGTCTCTTCTCCAATTGGTGCAGGTCAGGGAGGATATGCATGCAGTTGATGCAGCAGTAAGTGAAGAAATCCAGCAGCACCACTTTCCCGGCCAGATCCTTATTTAGAGACAGCGGCGCATCTGTGTTCAGCCACTCTAAGCCTAGAACAAAACTAAAACAGGTCAGAAATGCACCCACCCTTTAAATGTATCAATCTGTGTGCAAACATATGTCTTTTTAATCTCCAATCAACAAAATTCTTCTATTTCTTTTTCTTACAACACATTTTTTTTCTACGAACTAGATGACAGAGACTCTTAAACACACTGAAGAAGATATGAGGGTTGTGAAATAAAGCAAAAAGTTTTTTTTACAAATCTATGCATCAATTGTTACAACGAGAAAATATTTTAAAATACATAAGTGCTGACACTAAAAGTCCATAAAAAACATGTGCCTCTTACTTCTATTAAATTGTTTTTGCACATTTGTGAAACTAAAATGTATTAAACTGAAATTGTTGGTATCAACCAAAAAATATCAATAACAAATCGTGAAAAAAAAAGCAATCTAAACATGGAACTTTGTGGAGAAACTATAAGTTGATGTAACAGAGCAGTTCTGTGTGTTCAGTTGGGCTTCAAGTTCTCAAACCAATAGATGAAGGGGGAGGAATAAATCACTTAAAAGAGCTTTGTTTGAGGGTCAAATGTGCAAAAATATTTTAAAAAGCAGCACATTTTTCCAGAAACTGGACCGACTTAAAATCTGTCAGAATTGACAAAACAAACAGAATAACCTTCTCTATATCTCCAATACATGACGACTCACTCGGGAGGTCACAACAGAGCCCTGCCCAGCATTTAATTAACAAACTTAGTTCTAAGCAGTCCCCATAAATTAACAAAACAAAAGGAAAGAAAACCGTCAATGTGACAAACATCCAAGAAGAGAAGCACTGCTGACCTAAAATACAGTATAACTTCACCAAAGTTATTGCACAAGTTTGCAAATATTGTCATTAATGAGACAAAAGTTCATCTTTTTGAAAGATTGTAACATCAGATGTAGGCTGACAATTTTTGAAATTAACACCCAACCAACAGTGAAACATGGTGGCGGTAATATGATGGTTTGGGATTTCAGGACGGAACTTTCTAAATGTTTAAATTCTGCAAAGATAGTTAGGTCAAAATACCTCCTAAGCTACATTTTTGACGCAACACTAGTTTTCATAAATGCCTGATTAAGTGCTACTGCAAGTTTTTTATACACAGCCAAGCAGCAATTACTACAGGGATGGACCTTGCCCTCCCCCCACTGCTGATTACCTGGATCAGGTGTGTCAACCAAAAGATATCTGGACAGGGTTTGTTGAAAAAACAATGCCTGCTTTAGACAATATCAAGAATTTTTAAGATATCACATATTTTATCCTCAAACATAATTGTTTTTTAATGAAGTTAAATATTTTGTCTCGTATGTGAAAAATATCACCCCCTACTGGTAAGGTGGGATACTAACTAAGATGAGAGATTTACTGAACTTAGCTTAAAGAAACTCCTACTCACAAACAATTTTTTCCCCTTTAAATTATAATTTAATGCAGTTCTGCTGTTATCTATGATGCATCAAAAGGTAGGAATAACATTTACTTGCCTGTCAACAACGAGCATTTGTGGTTAAATTGTGGCAGGAGAGTTTTTCCACTGGTGGGTTTAACATTAAAAGGAATAAATACATACATTGTGTTTAATACATTTAAAATAATTTACCTTTAACAGCCTACTTTGTTTTAGTCTACTTTGGATCGTTGTGATGTTATTTGGTGAGGTAATTATTAAATAAGATAACAAAACAAACCTCAGATTCGCAGAAAAATGCTTGAAAAAACATAGGTTGTAAATAAAATTGAGAGCAAACTGTTAGTTATAATGCTACAATGTTTTAGTATAAAACATATATTTATTGTAAACTGTTTTCCAAAGTCTTTTGTCAGCTGCTGTTGAGGGGAGATGGTTATCTGTACCTTAAAAAGACAGGAAACCTGAGAAAAATGATATAAAAATGAAAATTTTAAAAATGGTTGAATCCAACAACAGAAAGTGCCTTCTGTGTGTTCAGTTCTCAATTATTTAAAATGGTAGTAAAATGTAGTTAGCAAACTTTAGAGAAGGTGTTTTGACAGAATAACACAGAGCTATGCGGAAGTTAAAAGATGCTAGAGGGTCTAACCTGTTTGGAAATCAGGAATCTTCGTGTCTTCCCTCTCGTCTACCCTTTCCAAAAACTGGTGAACAAGTTCCTCTTTTTCTTCTTGCGTAGTGGCGTTTTCTAGGTCACAATCAAGCTGACTCTGAATGGGAAACAGAGTGGAGAGGCTACACTTGGACGCCATGTTTTCAAAAGGCGTTTGGAATGTCTGCACGTCATCAGTTGCTTGGTAGTGACGAGCCAATCACAAAAGACTCCGCCTTTCGTTCTTCGGCTGTGATTTACGTATACAAGTACTTAAATTCGTAACAGCACTTTTACAAGAAAAATAATAATGCAAAAACATATAAATTTAAATATATTTTAATCTGTGGTTGCTTTATAGGAATATTACTTGAGGAAAAATATGTATATGTTTTTTATGTAAATAATACACCATAGAAAAATAGTTCTCTTTTGGAAACTGTTACCGTTTTAAGCTAGTTACATTCACTTAGTTTATCAACACACCTTGGCGGCAAGTCATGCTAACAGAAATATATTGAAAAATCCAAATTAAGCTAAATATGTGGAGAAAACGTAACACCGTGTATTTTTAACAATCTACGCAAGTATTTTTTTTACAACATTTATCATATTTACGAACAAACTCGTTTTTCAGTATTTTCTTTGCCGCGGAATGTTACCAAACGTTAGGACTTGTGTAATAACAGGCTTGCGTTACTGTCTCTTGTCCAAATGTCACAGAAGGACGACTCTGAAAATGACATTTGGGAGTACAGACCCCTTGAGAAGAAAAGAAAAAGGAACGACTCACCGTCTGGGACCAAAAGAAGAACAAGAAGCACCTCCAGGAAAACTAAGAAGCAAACTTCTGTTTCAATTAAGTCAGATAAGAGTTTGAACAAAGCAGCAGAAAGGAGGGATTCATGCACCACAACCGGTAACGAAGACGCCAGAAGCAGCTTAAAGTCTCACAATTTACCCTTTAATGCATCCAAAACGCAAGACTCCACACAAAAAAGCAACGACAATGTTGTCGAGGAGCCAACATCATCAGAAGACTTCTGTCCAGTCTGCCAGATGCCATTCAGCATTTTGGTCGTGCAGACCCAAAGATGGCATATCGCTGAATGTCTGGACACTCCAAGGGACAAATGCAAAGGTACACACATCCAGATAAAACTCACCCTCAAACTGACCGAATGGATCTAACACTTAGATTGTCGTGTTCATGTTTTCCTCTGCAATAATATGTGCTCTTATAACAAACGTACACATCTAGGATAATTGTTGAAGATTGGCAAACTGTTGTCATTCCTTTAAGATAAAAGCATAGGTGCAATCTGATATGAATAATGTGAAAGATACAACTTTAAAGGATTGAAGATCAACAATAAAAACTTGATTTAATTAATCAAGCAGTTTTTTATTGTCTCATCAACCATGTTTATGAAACAAATTTGTTCCTAGGTCCCATTTACAAGGTGCAGAATAACAGCAGGGATAGAATATTTATATAAAAATCATATATAAATACTGAGACCTATACTGTACATTAAATAAAATTATTTTTGGCCCATGCAATATAAAATATTACTATAAATTATTTGTTTTGAGTCCCCCCCCCAAATATTATGTTTTTATAAGGGTTATCTGTTAAAAAAAAGTAAACAAAAAAATTGAAGATAACTCAACATTTTTCTAAATTTGGAAAAAGTTCGATTTTGTTCTCATTAGTTTCAAGAGTCACTGCATTGTTTTCTAAGTGTCTTTAGTTGTTTTATAAAAGTTCCATTTAGTCAAGTCGTAACTAAGGCAACAACCAAGCCTCTTTTCTTGGCTTCTTTTCTGTAAATGCTTAGACCGTTTTTTAGCCGGCTAAGGGATATGCTGAGCAGGATTGTGTCATCAGCATACATACTCCAGGTCAGTCAGATGGTAATTGCGACCCTTCATGGACTTGCTCATGGGCCCGGGACATCAGCTGATCCATGATGAGGTCAAAAAGATGAGGAGCTGCCGCACAGCCCTGGCGAACGCCACTGGAGATGGGAAACCAATCTGAGTCTTTGGCGTTTACACGGACACTGCTCTCTGCGTTGCTGTAGAGCAGACTGAGTAGAGAAACAATCTTGGGTGGTGCTCCAAGGGTCTGTAGGATATTCCACAGTGAGGAATCACCCTTGGGTTTCCAGAGGGGCAGGATAACGGCTCTATTTCAGTTAGTCGGAAGCCTCTCTGACTCGTACACCTCATGAAAGATGTGGGTTACCCACTGGATGTTGTGAATCAGGAGCAGACCAACAAAAAAGCTGTTTGAAAAAGAGTGTATGTGTAACATAGAAAATATGCTGGGCGGGCTACAAGCTCCCTTCTTCAAACTCTCAGCAATGGGGAGGCGAAGGGGGGCGGGGGTGCTTTGCACTGGTGGTCCCAACCACAAGTCATAGGCGAATTTCTGATGTCTAGAAAACAACACGGAAAAGGTGTTTAATTTGCTATCTTGCCCACAGAGTCATTTTTTTTTTAACTCTTTGTTTTGAATGTCTGCACAGAATGTACAGATGGCCTCCAGTGCTCTTCCACCATTCCAAACCACTACAAGAACTTCAAACACACGCTCCTCGCTCACAGTCGTGCAAACAGCAACACGGCCATCGTCGCTCAGTCCCAGGAAGCCGCCGTGCCTCCCAGTCCGTGCCAGGTGAACATCTGTTCGTTCGAGGAGTTGCAGTCTTGCTCTCCGTGTTCTGCCGCCTCATTCAGTCCCAGTTTCTCCCCACAAGCGACTCTCTCTGGAACTCCTCCTTCAAAAGCAACAAATGGGCTTTTGTTGCTGCGCTCTCCAGGACCCGAAGACTTTAAGAAAAAGAAAGGCTGGTCTACTAAAAGCCAGACGTCTGTTGTTTCCTCACAGGAGCTTTCGTCTACTCCTGTCAAAGAAAGCAATACAATGAAACCATGTGAAGAGGAATCTCTCTCCAAAGACGACGAGGCCATATCCTACTCTCCTCTGTCAGAACTCCCTGCAGAATCTGATACCAAATCTCTTTTTAATAATGATACATGTAAAAACGAAGACTCCATGACACTTTTTGATGACAGCTTTTCTGAAGATGAGCTCCTGGTGGATTTTATTGGTGGAAATGTGGACGCCACCAGCGAGCCAGTGAGAGATCCGGCCTCCTCAGACACTCACCTGCCTCCATTTTCCTCATTAGCTCATAACCAAGAAGCTGCTTCCTCATTTGCTGCAAACAGAGCCACGCCCTCTGTGAGTGAAGGAGCATGTGGCCGTTCTGGTGCTTGGATGAAGTCACCACAGAGTCTTGTTTTGGAGCACCTGAGAGAAACTCTTCAGTCCTCACAGGGTCAGTCCGGCGTTCAACCAGAGCAAAGCATGCCGCCTCAGAAGGGATCCAAAACAGTGGGACAGGCCTCTGGTTTGAAGCAGATGGACATCGGGTTGTTTTTCGGCCTTAAACCACTGAAGGAGAAAGAGGCTGCGAACGGACCGCATGTTCTCGACGGCTCCTCTGTTCAGCCTGCTGGGGAGAACACGGGAGGGAGGAGACCAAGGAGAAACGGGCAAAGCAAAGGGATTACCAAAACTCCCGGTGACGCCCAGCAGGATTTGAGTTCAGCAGGTGGGCAACAAGAAGCAGCGAGAGGAGGGGCTCAAGGGTGGAGAAGAAGAGGGTGGAGCAGAGTTAATGCAGATGGAGAAGTGCAGTTACCTCGCTGTCCATTCTATAAAAAGATTCCAGGTGAGTGAGTGGTGTTCTGAGTACATTCTGTCGTCTTGAAATGTTTTTTTTTTTTTTAAAGCAGACTTTTGTACTTTTTTAGGCACCAAGTTTGCCATCGATGCATTTCAGTACGGAGAGATTGAGGGCATTTCTGCATATTTCCTCACACATTTCCACTCGGATCATTATGGAGGACTGACCAGAAACTCCACACTTCCTATTTACTGCAACAAAGTAGGTAAACCAACCTGAAAGGAATGTTTTTTATTTTTTTTTCTGTGCTTTCTTTTTCCTCAACAGCTTTTCTGTTCTGTGTAATCTGGAAATCCTTAAATTTACCTATTTATTTGTTGTTGAGCATTTGCTCTCATAACTTGAATTGAGCAAATTACGCCATTTCTTTTCCCTGTTTTGCTTTTATTTTCTTGGTTTTTCCTTTTTCTAAAACATTCAATTGAAACCATTAGGTTGAGGTTTCAGCAAACATCAAATATTGTCAGATTTTTCTCCTCCTTACTGTCATGTTTGGTTAGCTCAGATGTTTTATTTTGAAACTTGTTTTTATAGTTTTAAGCTTACTGAGTTCCACCTACTCATCAGAACTTTATCAAATAAAGTTTTTTTGTAAGTAAATACAATTTGGTTTAAGCCAAAATCTGACAATTTCTTATTGAAATGAATTAAATCAGAAATAAAATGGTAGTTTTGTGATCAAAATGACATTGATTCATAGGTTTTTCAGTCATATCCAGCCATTTACATACATTTGATGGAAAAAGAGAGGAGCTTTGCACTTGTTCATATAACTCCTCTCTAACACATACCGTGAATACTAAGGGTTGCTTTTCCATCAAATTCATTGTGTCTTTACCTGGTCCGCTTATCTAACGGGACTGCAGTGAGGTCAAGGAATAAAAATTGGCTTTTGGCTTCCGGGGTGAATACTAATGAAACGATAACTCTGAGTATTTGGTCAATGAGAATTTGAATCCCTTGTCTGTGGGTTTTATGGGTTCACTTGTGCAGAATAATTTGCTTCATCTGCATCTCATTTGGCTTTTATCGTTACAGTTGGAGTGTGAATGAAATCCTAAACACTTTTTTAAATGTTATTTTTGGGAGAGGGTGGGGTTAACATATTTACCCTCCACCTGTAATATTTTGGGAAAATGTAAAAGTTCACCTGTCAAATGAGTTGGTGACGTTATTTTCCCAGAGTTAAAAACTCTAAACAAATGTTTTTTTTAATGTGATCGGTCACAGAAGTTTAACCCGAGGTGCTGGATGAGCCGCAGTCTAGAAAAGAGGAAAACTCAAAGGGAGCGAGGTTATACTATGTCCCGAAAACGGCATTTTTTTTCTTTCCAGATCACGGGGAACCTGGTGAAGAGCAAACTGAGGGTAGCAGAGGAATATGTTCACATCCTCCCCATGAACACAGAGGTCATCGTAGAAGGAGTCAGGATCTGCCTCCTGGACGCCAACCAGTAAGTCATTTGTGGCTTCTGATGACAAGAATTGGTAAAGATCCACTCCATTCATCTATTTTAAAATCATTCCTAGTGGCCTTTAAATGAAGCTGATGCAGTTTTTTAGCCCAAATATAAAAGCCTGTATCGTTTTCTAAGACCACGGGGCGCAGAGCAACCCCGAACCCCAAACGGTAATCTTTAAAATGCCACAAAAACATGTTTAAAAACTCCATTTTCATTCGTTTTTCTTTTAAAAGACACATCATCCGTGGATTTGTTCTTATTTTTCGTCCCTCTCAGCTGTCCAGGGGCGGCCATGCTGCTGTTCTTCTTGCCTGATGGACAGACGGTCCTCCACACTGGGGATTTTCGAGCTGACCCCTCCATGGAGACCTACCCCGAGCTGCTCGGCTGTCGGGTCCAGACGCTCTACTTGGACACCACGTAGAGTATTCATTTACTTTTATCCAGAAAACACCAAAGCACAACTGAGGAAATCCGAGGGATCAAACCAGGCTCCAAATCATTCCAAAAGCCTCAACTTTAGTGCTGAAAACCTACAATTTTAATAGTGTCTGTTGTTTCCCCCCATTACTAAACATCCAGTTGTTGTTTCTCTAATAGTAGATTCTCTTTCTGTGTTTTTTATTAAATTAGACCTAAAATCCCATCTTGTAGTAACTGGAAATCATAAAGTGATTTGTGCTTTTATTCTTTATTTTATTTCCACAGGTACTGCAGTCCTGAGTACACCTTTCCCAAACAGCAAGAGGTCATCAACTTTGCAGCCAACAGAGCCTTTGAGTCGGTCACCCTGAATCCCCGCACACTTGTGGTGTGTGGCTCCTACTCTGTGGGGAAGGAGAAGGTCTTTTTGGGTATGTGTCCCACAATATTGTTTGTTTATAAGGTTTATAAGCTCTGACACTAAAAGATGAATTTTTGTGCTCTTGATAAATCTTATCAAATGTATAGAAGTGTTTTATTTTTTTCTATTTTTCTTTGAGAGGAACCTCAAATTACTTGAAAAAGTTTGGTTTAGAACTTCACAGTTTTGGTCTTTTTCTGTTGCAATTTGTTTGATTTCAGTTAATGTTGTTGCAAATGGATGATGTCTCCCATCTACGGAGCCGTGGACATGACATTAGAATTTTTCTTTAAATTAAAATAGAAATTGTTCACTCAAATTATTCATTTGTTGCCACATATTAGTATTTTGGATGCACACATTATCATTTTATGGCCAAAATGTAGTACTTTGTGTGAACAAGTTAGCATTTCATTAGCATTTTGTGCACACAAAGTAGCATTTTATGACCACAATTCAGTATATTTTGTGTACAAATTAGCATTTTATGACCACAATTGAGTATTTTGTGTGTACAAATTAGCATTTTGTGCATAAGTAGCTTTTTATTAGAATGTTTGCAAACAAATTAGCATTTAATTAGCATTTTGTGTGCACAAAGTAGCATTTTATGGACACAATTTAGTATTTCTTGGCCATAAATTAGCATTTCAGTATCATTAAATCTTACCACAAATTGCTAATTTGTGGCCATTAAAGTCTAATCTGTGCATCCAAAATAGTATTTCAAGAGCCACAAATGATTCATTTGAGGGTTTTTTATTTTTTATGCAGCTCTGGCAGAGGTCTTGGGGTCCAAAGTGTCCCTCTCCAAAGATAAGTACAACACCATGTGCTGCCTGGAGTCAGAACAAATCAAGAAACGGATAACCACCGACTGGAAGGGAGCACAGGTCCACGTGCTACCCATGATGCAACTCACCTTCAAAGTGAGCTATTTAAAAGAAGATCCTATTTTATGTTCCAAAGTTCATTAAAGTAATTTAGTTTTTTGCTCCTAAATGTGGAAAATGTTTGAAATCTTTATTTTTTTCGGAATGCACAAACCAAATTCTCTGAAATAGAATAAATCGGAACTTTTGGTCATTTTTGCAGAAACTCCAGGATCACCTGGCGCGGTATTCGAGTCAGTATGATCAGCTTGTGGCCTTCAAACCCACAGGCTGGACCTTCAGCCAGCAGGTGGGATCAGTGGATGACATCCAGCCTCAGATCAGTGGAAACGTATCAGTTTATGGTATGCTGCCTCCTATTTATTTATTTATTCACTACTGAGCGTTTACTCTCAGCTTGAATTGAGCAAATGAAGCCTGGATGTTTCCTGGTTTTCATTTTACTAGAACGATCCTTTAAAATCATCAGCAAAAATAAATTATTGTCATATTTTTCTCCTCCTATCTGTCACTTTTAGTAAATCACATTTTCAGTTTTTATTTTGAAACTTACGTTTATTATAAAAAAACACTTTTTATAAATTTGATCCTTTAAAAGCGTTTATTCTTATTAATAAACATTGTTGACTTTTTTCAAACATAAATCGGTCGGTTGTGCATGTGTATTTCCTTTGACTTATGGGTAAATATCTTGACGGGTGTCAAGCAGAAGAGTTGATTGGAACCTTTTGTGTGACTGGCAGGAATCCCCTACAGTGAACACAGCAGCTTTCTGGAGCTGAAGCGCTTCGTCCAGTGGCTCAGGCCGCTGAAGATCATTCCCACCGTTAACGTTGGCAGCTGGGCGAGCAGGAAAGCCATGGAGAAGAGTTTCAGAGAGTGGCTCACCCAAACAAAACCGTAACTTGGAACCAACAAACCTGAGCAAATCCTGGCCAGTTTCTAGGAATATACAATACTTGAAGAGGTTGGAGGTCTTTTAGTATGAACATCTATGTTATTATTTTACCATTGATGTGTTCAATAAATGATTACATTTAAAAATAATGATCCTTTTTCTTCCCCAGTTTATCTTTTACTGTCATGTTCCCATGTTATACTGAACGTTGGAACTGAACAAAGCAGGCGCGTTGCCGACTTTATCACTGCATCCTCATCCAAGCTTTAAAGCTGTCTTAATGTTTTTATTCTTGCAAATAAATATTTTAAACACTTTTCTTGCTTTTTGTCATCTTTTATATCTTTAGTTTTGCTTTAGTTCATTGCACTTTTTGAGCGTTTTTATGCAAAGATTGCTGTAGATTTTTGCTGAATTGTTGCATCTATAAAGGCAGCAGAGACAAAATCCACACAAATATTCATGTTTCACGGCTTTTCTAGACCTGGATTGTAGGGAAAGCGGTCTAAGTAGAGAATGGCTTATTTTCCTTCCTCATAGAAACTTCAAACATGAAGAAGTCCAGCCTTTTTGCAGCTCCCGACCACCAGTGATGCTCTTTTTTTTTCCTGCATTCCTGAATACCTCTCAACCGTTGCAGACTAATGAATAAACTCTTTTTGGGATCTACAGATGACATGTTCATTTATATTCCATTTGAAGGGCGCGGGGTTCTGGGAATTGTAGTTTTTAGGGAACATTTTAAAAAACGACGATTTTTTTCTTCCCCTGGAGGTTTTACTAAATGTCATGTCACAAGTTTCTCCTAATAGGTAGAAAAATCTTGTATGGATTCATCCCAATCTATCTGAGATTTTTCTTTACCTAGAGGGAACCACAAAGTTCTGCTTAAAAAAATAGTATCAATGGGCTGCAAGCCTTTTAACCACAAACACATTACTAAGTTACTAATCTTTGGCTCCCAGTCAGCTTTAGACGTTGTGGTTCTTTTACTAGTTCATAAAAGCTTAAATGGACTTGGACCATCATTTTTGATCAGGTTTACTTGTAGTTTATGACCCACCTAGAACCCTCAGGTGCCAAATGTCGGATCAAAAACCCACAGCGAGGCCACATTTTATAGTTTTTATATATATCCACATTGACTGTATCAATAATTAATTTGATTTATTATGAATGTGGGATGTGAATCTGTGTGGGGTTTTATTTATTTTTATCATGATTTCTAGTTTAACTACTACTATTTTTACTTTACCTTTTTATTTTATTATGAAAAGCACTTTGAGATGCTTTATAGACAGGAAAAGTGCTTTACCAATAAAGTTAAATTTGAATTTACATAATCTGCTCCCAGTAAATGTAAAGTCTGGAACAGATGCTAGTTTAAGCTTTTTTTTCTTTTCTTTTTTTTTTTACTTTTAAAACTTTATTGAAGCAGTGTCTAGAATTCTAGTATAGAATTAAAAATGACCTTTTTTAAAACAATAATCCAAGATGATGAATTCAATAAATCTTATATAAACAAAATATACGTTAGGGGTGTGAATGCTAAGAGGAAAAACGGGGAAAAAAACAAAAATGTGTACAGACCTTATATATAGCCACAGTAAAGAAGCATTAAAAAAACCCAAAAAGTTTCAGAGTTTATTAAAAAACAAAATTTCCTTTTCATAATTGACATTTGATAATTTACCACATTGCAATAATTCATTCAAACATTGAATTTTGGATGTTCATCAATCCTCATCGACCCTCAATTTTAGAATGTTTTTCTTTTTCTTGGTGTCTCTATGTTACATGTGGGAATGTTCACAGCCACCGCGCATCCTATGATGCATTTCATCCCCCACTGACATTTAATGCCGCTCCATCAAAGCCCATATTTTGTGTTATTTTGTATTAGCTTTAACAATTCAAAGTTGTTTTGAAGTCTCGGCATCTTGCTGGGGTTTTATCTCTGAGGCAGCAGCGACTGATCTGTGCTCTCTGGATCTGCAAAAAGCAGGACTTTAAGTCGCTGCGGGGTCTGAGTGCAGGTCGAACAAATTAATTTCCTCACAGTTGGATTGTGTTTTTAGTCTCAGGAGGCCCTAAAAGGAAAAAAGACACAAAACCCACATGGTTCCTGCTAAATAAAAGCTTTTTGACTCCATAGTTCTACCACATAATCTTAGATCATCTAAGTTAGTATAACAGTTTCATAGCTGGCTGTTAATTATGCTGCTTTAATATTTAATGTAGAGAATTTTAATTTTCAAAATTGTTTTGGATAAAGAGTTTCAAACATCCTTCACATTACAAACAAAGGGGTGGGATTATATAAGTTTGCTTCCTTCCACTCCCTTTCAAGCAATATTTATTAATATGTCTAATTATCCTAAGTTTGATTTGTATGAATGGATAATGACTGTATTGTTTTTCTGTATTATTCTTATTTGATTGCTTGAAATAAACCATTTCAAATCAAATCAAAGAAAACCAAAATAGAAGTATTTTAACTAAAAAATATACACAAATGTTTTTAAACAGTTGAATTTAATCACAGTGGAGGAATTAAGTATTTGATTCCTTGCTGTTTTTGTTGGTTCGGTAGGTTCATTTAAACAGAGAGAGATAGAATCAAGAATTCAACTTTAAAGAATTTATTTAAGTGTTTTTGCATTTTATTGAGTGAAATAAGTATTTGAAGCCTCTTGACCTTGTGTCAAAACACACAGAAGTCAGACGCTTCTCAATGATGAGCTGGTTTCTGCACATTTCAAGTGGAATTTTGGTCCACTCTTCTTTCTAAATGTCCTCTAAATCAAACTCTGAGCTTCAGATATATGCTTCTTCTTCAGCATATATGGTTGTCTTGGTTGTTTGTTTTGGGTCATTGTCCTGTTGGGAGACCCAAAGCCTCCTGGCAGAGGGAAGGAGGTTCTTACTGAGGATTTGAATAAGAATGGGGTGAAGTAGCTCTGTGCAGAAAAACACTCCCCACTGCATAATGTTTCCACTTCCGTGCTTGACAGTGGGAGGTGGTGTTCCTAGGGTCATAGGCAGCATAAATGTTCCTCCAAACAGGACTGGTTTGGAGCTCTGTGTGGTGGAGTGTCTGCCCTGAAACTGGAAGGTCGTGAGCTTAAATCCAGGCAGAGTCCTGCCAAAGACTCTAAAAATGGGACCCAGTGCTTCCCTGCTTGGTTTAAACCATTTGGTGGTTGGAAGTTGATGGGTCAAATTTCCCACACTAATGTTCTGACCTCCCAATCACGCTCTAAGTCATAAAGGTGCCAAACTTTTTAAGCAGGGGAACTTTGCGAGTACCATAAGATGTCAAACCACTGTGGCATACAGTCTTGCCAATGGTTACTGTGTTTCCAGCTACTTTGACATCATTAGCTAACTCCTGCTGTGTTGTTTTACCACCATTTCTCACTGTTCTCATGATCATGGAGACCCCACCAAGTGAGATCTGGTTTAGAGCACCTGATGGCTATGCTCTTGAGTTTTGCCACAATTAGTTGTCCCCTTAGCCTCCAGCTTCCTGCTGATGGGTTTTATAGTTCATTCCGGTCTTTTTTAGGTCTACAGAGTTCTCCCTTAAATCCACTGAAAGCTCTTCAGTCTTTCCCTTGATTTTTGGAGAGTCTGACTGATTGTTTCTGTTGAACTTTATACAGGTGATTAGTTCACATGTCTTTAGTTCAGGTGACAGATTGATTAGGAGAGCCTTAATGGTTCCTGGGGGATCGAATACTTATTTTCCTCAATGATATGCAAATAACTGTAAAATAAATTCTTTAAGGCCGATTTTGTGATTTTTTTAATCACTGTTTAAATGAACCTATCATTAATTTGACTGTGAATTTATTTTGAAGTGGGCAAACCAACAAAATCAGCAAGTGATGAAACACTTCTTTCCTCCCCTGTACATTGCAAACATACCATTAGTTTTCCTGCTTTAATTGAAAAGTCAGCAAAGGAAAGTGGAGAGAACCTAAAAATGCTTTTTATTTCAACAAAGAGACAGATTTCTGACAGTAGAGACTTTTATTAGGAATGACTTCACCGTTTAAATAAATCAGTGCCACAAAATTATTTTATATTAAGTGCAGCAGCAGGGAGTCAATTTTTCATCGTATTTTCCAAATTTGCCAATTCCAAGGTTTTCTAGAGGTTTCTTTATTTATTTACATCATTAAAACCTAAAGTGCTAACAACGGTAAAACATCTGGGATACAAGGTATATATATATATATATATTTATGAACAAGTATATGGCGCCATAAGGCTTGCTTTGTGTTTAATGTGTCTTAAAGAGGAAATAGATCAACAGGCACAAAGCATAAATACACATAGAAGAACTGGGTTCTAATATTTCTGACACCCAGAGTCGTCTTTATGTCTGAAGGAGGCGGAAATCGAGCTTTATTTATTTACACTCTCATGCCACTGTCTGCATAAGTGTTGACCGACTTCTTCTGCAATATTCCTGTAAAAAAGATGTCACCAAACTGGTTTCCTTTTGTTTTGGCTGCTGATTGGTCACGGAGTTTTAATGTGATGAGCCATCGTTTCTATGAAAAGGTACCCATTCTGGTCCTGCAAGGAAGTTCTGTGCCCTGATCCAAAGGATGCGGCGCCAAAGAAACATCCATTACTTGTGGTGGAATTTCTGCCGTACAATTGATTCTTCAAAACTACTTGTCATTGTTGTTTTTTTTTTTTGTACAAATACCTTCAGCGTCATCATAAAAGTAATTAAATTGTACATTTAAAAATATTTTGTTCTCAAGTCTTTCACAAACGTGTAATTTTGCGCTTAGGTGCAGGTTTTGATTCATACTTTAGGCTAACAGCACACAAGGAGGTATGAGGAAACTCATTTTTCTGCCTTTGTTTGCACCTAGGGCGACGCCACAGAGCAAACATTTACAAGAAAACATAATACGCTCTTTGGATTTCACTTTAAAACAATATTCTTTTAAACGTAATCAAGCTCCTTTAGGAATGTGCAAACGAGCAGGTAGACAAATGCAACAGAGGTTGTCCTGGACTGATTATTACAGATGTTGAATACATTGATTGTTCATGTTAGAACTAATCAGAGATATAAAGGAGAGGAGAGCATCTCAGCTGTTGCAGGCGCTGTTTCGTGAATGCAGATCTCCTCCAGAGGGACGCAGGATGGTCACTTTTACCTGAAATCAGATTTGCATTCGCGTTGGCTGCATACAAATGGCAGCATCACCAGAATCTGAGCGCGTCCGTACCTTGTCCTTTAGACTCTTGCTGACGAACATGTTGAACTCGTCCAGATTTACCGCTCGCAAGTCATTGACTGCTAGGATTAGGTCTCCTTTGAGGAAGAGCCCCAGAGTCTGCTGCTGCACGCCGGTCCACGAGGACACCCTGACACAGAGACGTTTCGTAAACAGCTTGTAAGCTCTCCCTTGTTTGTCTGGACATGCTTTCTCAGGCCTTTTAGGGCTCTGGTGCAGACAGTTAGAGGCATTTGGGTTAAGTAACACTGCAGATTTTATCAGTTTGAACAAGAACATGAACTGTAAAGTGTTGGTGCAGAAAAACAAGTTAAATTTAGACGCCTTTTCAGGGGAAAAAGAATGCTTTCTCTGAACTTGGGTATGATTTGACTTTTTTTTTAAAAATATCTTTGTCTTTTCCGTTCAGATTGGCCCACATCTGAAAGATCAAGTATCAAACAATGAACTCAAACATGAACATTTATTTAAATTCAGTGAGAAAATATATTCTTAGCATTATCTTGACGTTCTGGTTGGATCCTGTGACTAAAATGAGTGTAAACGGTGCAGAGGGACAGTTTCATGCCACAGATAAATCTGAGAACCGCAGAGGTTATTTGAGGCTAAGAAGCACAAAGCTGCAGCTTGTCATTTCCATTGAGCCATTTTTTTGCCTTGTTTTTTGATAGGATACTGTTTCAGTGCTGTCATTACCACAACATTTACTGAATTGGAACCTAATAACTGCAAAAACAAGAAATAATGAGACATAGTGCACTGCACTCAGCTGAACTTTCAGTCATGGAAATTGAATTTGCTGGCAAATGTGCCGCATGCATCTGGAAGTTGAAAGCTTCCATGAATAATAAAGTCTGCACAAACATTTTGATTGCAGCGTGCGTCCCCCCAAATTCCTCTTTGGATAAGCTTCCCTTAAAATATCTGGATCAAAGCGGCTCAGCACAGGTGACTTTTCAGATTAAAACACCGTGTTAACACGCGGCTCTGCTTTTATTTTTGCCGTTACCTCAGTTTTCCATTCTTGTCGACGAGTGTGAGATGCTTTTTTAAGTCTGCTGTACTCATCTCAATGTCTTTCTCTACAAAGGCAACAGCGCTGTGAACGAAATGCAAAAGGATTAAATTTTCTCAGTGTGTATATGATGACATTTTTATTTGCTAACCAGAACGAATAGGAAATAAAAGTTTAAACATGTTAAATAAAATGTTGATATATCGTAACCCACCTCTTCAGACAAGCATATCCACCATAATTAATTTATGATTCTATCATCTTGTTTTGTTTTTTAACTAATGTTTCATTCTTTAAATTGCATTTTATAATTGTTTTGTATCTGTAAGGTAACCTTGGGTGTCTAGAAAGGCGCAATATAAGTAAAGTTCGTTATTATTATTATTATTAATAACTTTATCTGAGCATGTTAAAAACATGTTACAGAAGCTAAGTAAGGTACTTTTTTCCCCTGAACACTCATATCAATGTTTTTGCCTTTTAAACTAGCAACGCAACTAGCAATAACCCAGAGTGTCATAAGTGATAGTAAATATCACATAAAAATGATATAGTAAACTGTTTTTGTGGATTTTATCAGGAGGTTTTGAACAAATGTTGATTAAAAAAAAATTACTGAAAATTCCTGTCAGAAGTGGGCTTTATGGGGTTAAACATAAAACAAATAATACTAGAGATGAAAGCAAAAGTACAAGAAATCTATTTTTATGTAAATTAAAGTAACTCTACACTCGTTATGATTCAATGAAGTTCATTGTGTCCATAAGTTCTATTAAGCACTTAAATTATTTTTTATCAGACACTGGGTTTGTTTTGTGTAAAACCTACCGACATGTTTCGGCGGAATGCCTTCCACCTTCGTCAGGGTCGTCATCAGATGGTGGCGTGTGACGTCTTTAAAAACAGCTGATTGTGACTGAGGCGGAGTCACCTGTCAAACTTTGACAAGTGACTCCGCCCCTTGATGTCCGTCTTTCTCTGGAGGATGTTGCTCCAGGTGTGAGAGAGCAGGAAAGCCCCCTGATCACGGTTCATGGAAGTGTGGGCTTGTTTTCTTATCTCCGCCGCCTCCATGATCCATCTGCGGTGTCTGTTGTCTTCTGTGTGGAGGACTTTGGCCTTTTCCCAGTCCATGATATGGTTTTCTTGTTTTCAGTGATCCGTTATGGCTGATTTCATGTTTTCTTGAACTGCCTGTTGTCGTCTGGCTCTTGTTAGTATTTTGTTTGTTTCCTTTTCGCATTCTTTTTGATGTTCTGATTTTCTTGTGATGAAGGAGCGTCCTGTTTCTCCGATGTATGTTTTATTGCAGGTGTGACATGGGATTTCATAAATGACATTGCATTTTTTATTTTGTTCAATCTTATCTTTTGGGTGAACCAGTAGTTGCCTGAGTTTTTTATACGGTTTCACTGGGGTGCTGATGTGATGCTTTTTCATGGCTCTTTGGATGCGTTCTGTGATTCCTCTGATGTATGGCAATGTAACCATTCCTTTGTTTTCTGGTTTTTTCCTCCTTCACAAGTGACAAGTGACAAGTGACTCCGCCCCTTCATCAAGGGGCGGAGTCACTTGTCAAAGTTTGACAGGTGACTCCGCCTCAGTCACAATCAGCTGTTTTTAAAGACGTCACACGCCACCATCTGATGACGACCCTGACGAAGGCGGAAGGCATTCCGCCGAAATATGTCGGTAGGTTTTACACAAAACAAACCCAGTGTCTGATAAAAAATAATTTAAGTGCTTAATCTACACTCTTTAGTTGATTTGTATACAGTTGTACACAAAGTAAACAAAGTTCACGTTTAACCAGGTATTTCTGTTAAAAATTGAGGTTTTTGTAAATGACATTTCACTGGGGTTTGGTTTCCAGAGGTTAGATTTTAAATATCTCAGGGAAACTTACACAAAATCCGACGAGTTTTCCATTGAAGAAGAGGTAGTAGAGCTGCAGCTGGATGCTGAAGAGCGAGGTTTCTTTTCACTGTCAAAGACAGAAGAAGTGATGAGGTTAGATCTGGAATATATCAGCGAAAATGATTTGCATTGTACGTAGCGGCCATGTGACACGGCCAAGAAGTGTGCAAAAGATAAGGCAAAAAAGAAATGAAAGAATTATGGGATACTAAACAAAGTTTTTGCACATTTTATTAATTAAGGTAAAACAGTTTGTTTGTAAAAAGTGTTTTTTGGTCTGATATTAACCCAAAGAACTTAACAAAAAAGAGATTGAGGAAATGAATGACAGGTTTCAAGCATAGGGTCCCCCCCCCCCGCAAATAAAAGGTTTCTGTCAATTATGCAAAAGCGGATCAGATATCTTGAGAGTTTTAAAAAAATACCCTGTAAAAGAAGCAAAGCAGGAACCATCACAGAGGAGAAACTGGCAAATTTCCCATTAGGAAGCATGCTTAATAGAATTCCTTTGACCCTTGAGCCAAAAGATGATAACAAATATGTTTATTAGTTTGGCAGGACACCAACAAGTGTCCTGCCAAACTAATAAACATCTTTTCGTCAAACAGTTGGCTGGAAACCAGACTCCTCATAGTGAAATGGAGATTTTTTTAATGACGTTTAATAGGCCTGCACAACATACCGCACATTTATCATTATCGCAAGTTGTGCTATATGCATATCGCAAAAGACAGCGAAAATTGCAATAAATGGTTACCTTAAATGTGCTAAAACAATCTTATGGAAACTTGAAGCATTTAACGAATCAAATAAATCCCTTCATGCATTTGACCATTAGGAGGGACCCCTTCGCATTGTTGACCAATCAGATGGAGCCCTATGATGTTAGATGTTTGCCTCCTATGTTGACGATGGTCATTTGGAGTGTAATTTTCAAAACTGTAGCAATGAAATGGGAATGATGTTTTTAGTTGTTTTGCTTTTTGTTTATATACCGCAAACTACATCGTTATCGCAATTTTAATCTCTAGTATCGCATATCGTGAGTTTTCCTCATATTTTGCAGCCATACCGTTTAATACCTTAGCAAATCCGTTAAAAGAAAACAACAGAAGGTGGTGAGAACAGCTGATCTACTGCACAGACTTTGTGTGAAAGATCAAATTGACAATGCTCCTTAAAAACCAGAAGGTCCCACTAAAGATCCTTCCAAGAAATAAAAATCCACAATGTTGGTCTGGTTTGACTCTTAGTCCGTTCAAACTTTAAAATCACTGCATTTCTTAAAAAGCAAAAAAACAAATAGTGTCCTCAGATGTGGTTTAGACTTCAAAATCCAAAGAAATTCTGCAAAAAGAAAGAAGAGTAAGAAAACAGAAAAAGCACATTTTTTAAAAAATTATTTAAGCCTGCTGTTAGAGTAAAATGCATTAACAGAAAAAACAACATTGTGTTTGAGCCCCTTGTGGAGTTTCTTTTCCTTTTGCATTTGTGAAATGATCTCCAAACACCTACATACTTTTTTTTCCTCTACAAAAAAACATTTGCAACTGGAAAATAAATGTACAAGTGCAGCACAATTGTGTGTTTTGCCGTATCATTTTGTCCTCGTGCTTAAACACATTTGTTGCAGTTATAGAGTACTTACGGAAGTGTAAACAATACTTACTGGTAAAATACTTTGCACACTTGCCAAAACGTACTTTCTCATTAAAACGTTTTTTCTTTTATCCCTCAGGACAGCACAAGTTTTCATTTGCACAAACACAAACAGATCTGCACAGACTAACACAAGTTACAAAACCAGACAGGTTTTTTGTCTAAAGTGATTCATCATCGACCAAGCAATTATTCTTTTTCGTAATTACTTTGCCAGATACCAGGAAAAATTGCCATTAAAATTGTGAGGTTGTAACTTTAGTATTTGTTTGTGTGTAATTTGTGTGTTGCTGGCAACATACTGTAGCTGGTGTTAAAGGGTTAATAGTCTGAACTGCCCTTACGGGTGGATAGGGGCTGTCTGTGGCTGAAAAAGATGGCCCATAGGAAATTTCAAGGTCATCGACGGCTCGATAAGCCTGTAGGGCTAAATGTTTCTGCAACAGGCATGCTGCCAACAACAGGTTAAAGCGAACACTTATACAACACACTAAGGAAAGCACGGGTAAAGTAGGTGAGAGGCAGGCAAGCCGTATAGATTTTTCATTCTTTCAAACACTTAGACACATGACCGGGCTAAGTGGGAACCAAACATGCAATCCTGCAAGCCTACAATCATGGGTCTACTGCTCAACTTTGCAAGTGTGCAAAAATGTTTCAAAATGCGTACTTTTTTTTCCTTTCTTGCACTTCCTTAAACATGTTTTTTAGACTAAATGTGTTTAGACAAGAAGGAATTGCACAAACTTTTTTCATCAGTTGCTCAAATTCGTTATTTACGTGTAGACATTATTTCATGACTGCAAAAATATATGAAAAAATAGAATTTCATACACTCAGGTCTATAAATGTGCTCTTTCCGGCTCTTACATAATGTACCAAAAAAAAAAAAAAATTACACAATGAGACCAAACACAAAGTGGCTGAACTAGATCCTGAAGAGAAAATACAAAACATACCTGTCACTGTCAGATTTCTCGTTTTCAGTTGAAGCGAAGGGTGAAACTCTTATCCTGATGTTGTCATAGGCTTCATTGAAAGACCTCAACAGGGTCCCATCCCTAACAACTTCTCTGTCACTGGAAACATTCATTACAATGAAAAGCCTTTATTTGAAACAGCGAATGACAAAGTGCTTTATTTCTAAGAACACTTACGTGGCTGTATTTGTGTCTTCGTTCAGCTGAAGGTTCTCCATTGTTTCATATCTGAAAAAGAGACTTTAATCAATGAGTGGGTTATTAATAGTAATGTGTGATTTTTAGCAGTGAACACTCACAGTAACTCTGAGCTTTCATTGTTCTTTGGTTTGTTTTCCTCCAGCTTAGGGTAAGAAGAAAAATGACAGATAATAATAATAATAATAATAATAATAATAATAATGGATTGGATTTTTTGCACTTTTCCAGACGTTCAAAGCGCTTACATTGTGTCCATTATTCATTCACTCCTCATTCATACTTGGTGATAGTAACTACTGTTGTAGCCACAGCTGCCCTGGGGCAGACTGACAGAGGCATGGCTGCCATTTCGCGCCTAAGGCCCCTCTGACCATCACTGGGATCATCCATGCACATTCACACACCAGTGGAGGCCACACTGGAGGCAAGGAGGGTGAAGTGTCTTGCCCAAGGACACAACAACATTTTGGCTGGTGGGAGCGAGATCGAACCGCCGACCCTTCGATCATTGGACGAGCCGCTCCACCGCCTGAGCCACTGTCGCCCCCCCAGATGATAAATTCACATTGATAACTTTTGTTTGTGGATTTTTTATACCAAAAATCTGTATAATAATACATCCACGTTGGAATAACCTACTATTGGTACTGTGCAAAGTGGTGGATGTGCAAATCTGTTTGATTTGGAAGGGTAAGATACTGGACGTCGAGCATCCTGCAAGCATAAAAAAAATCTTTTCATTCCTATTTCACAAACACAAAGGTGCAAACAATAAAATTACAAAGAAATATATATATATATATATATATATAAACCAAAACCAAAACCAAAACATTGATGAAGGCTGTGCTTCTCACCATTGCTTCTTCTCTGGTGTTGTAGTGAACATCTGGCACTGATAAAGACCTTATCTTGGTTAAAGGATGAAGCACACATACATCAAATACTAATGTCATTCATGTGCACAGTAAAGTTTTTAGTTTATTCATGCAAAAACCTCTAAAGTGTCATCTTTTAGGAAGGATTAGAAAAATTCAAATCAAAACAAGGCAAATGTTTAACAGCTTTTTTTATGGCAAGTATTAATGATATTTGGTTGTTCTGATATAAAGCAGAAAGAAATGTTTACTTTCCTACTTGGACAAAGTAAATACCAGAAATGTAATGGATTTTATGAAAAGAAAAGTATTCTTAAACACGTGGTGGCATCACTAGGAGCAAATGTTGCCTCTTTATGGCAGAGTAACTGCAGATACTAAGTGGTTTTGAACGATCATTGTTATCATGTAATAAAAAAACGAACAAAAAATCACCTTTTTCCTTAAGGTTTGACCAATTTCAGGTGAAAGTGAAGAATTTTTAAAATAATACATATACATATACATATCAATCCAATCAAAATTTTGGAAAAAATAATTCATATCAATCTTTTAAATATCTTATATACATAGTTAAGTTGGCATTAATAAAAAAAACAATAAATAAAATTTGAATTTGTGATAAAAATCTGTGGCAAAACCAACCTTTTTAAGTTCAGGTGGGTTTTTCTTTTTCACCATGGGACCTGAGATAGCCTGGCAAAAAAATAAATACAAAGTAAACAACAATAATGGAATGACAGCAACTAAACTTTTCTGGTTTTCTCTTTATTATTGAGGGTGCTGCTATAGTGTTGTGTTATTTCTTCAGTTTACATATAGGATCATTTATTTACAAAAGAACAGGATAAGGTTTGGGCTCAATTAAATTTCTCAAAACCTCCTCAGCTCTTTTCAATGTTTTTCAGCCAAAAAAAGCTGACCTTTATACTATGCTCAAATTCCAAAAAAAGCTAAAGAAAACCTTTTTTTAACATAAGATTACCAGCCTTACCTCCACTGTGTGCTCCCCATTTGAGACTTCCTTAAGAAACATTTACATAAAAAAGAAATCACCATTAATGAGGCAGAAAAGAGGAAGGACCTTCAATAAAAAGCAAAGCTTTGAAATTACTTCTACTGAGAGGAATCTGAACGGGCGGTCTTTCAGAGCATCAAGCAGGACAGAGAACCAGCTGTCCATTTCTTCACTGGAGGAAAGAATAAAAAAAAAGGTTCATTTTAGAATCAACTTCTGCACATAATTTAAAATGCAATTCCAAAACGACACAAACAGAGGAAATAATGAAACTTGACGATGTTAAAGTGGGAAATAAGCAATTACCAAAGGGCAGTCTGTAATTGGAAGGAAACCATAATTTGTATTTGATTGATCAAACGTCCCAAAATAGTAAATGACGAGGAGGGGATGCTCTGAAAGAGGAAGACTCGTCCTTCATGCTGCGGCCTAAATTTGTTTGAACCATTATCCAATTTAAAAAAAAGTCATCATGAAATAAAAGCAAATCCTGAAAACTCAAACAATTTTGTACTTTAAAAGATGTTAAATAACATTTGAACTAAATTGGTTTATGTAAAAAAGTAATGTAATTAAAAAGTCCCTTTTTATTAAAAATGACATCTCCCTTAAAACCTGTTATAAAAAGACCTCAAAGATCCTCCTAAACCACATCTCACCTTTAAAACGCAGCTAAGAATATTGAATAATTTCTTTTTGAAAAGTGTGAAAACTAAAAATGACTCAACCATTATCCACTATAAAAAAGCGATTAAAAAATAAATGAAAACATAATTAAGTTTGTACTTTAAAAGACCTTAAAATATGAATTTGGTTAATTTTCCTTTATTTTTAAGTATTTAAAAAAGCCTCTTATTCTATTAAAAATGACATTTCTCTTTAAGCACATGAGAAAAACTATCATGCAAAGATCTGAAAAATCAACATAAACCACATCTCACCTGTAAAAACTAGCTACAAAATTCAAACAACTTAGCTTTGAATGTGTGAGGAACGGATAATGACTGTGAACCTGGTCTCCCCGCGGAGAAAGTAGTCACGGCGCTCAGTCTTGATGTAGACAACATGGTCTGGGGAGCATTTGAAGGTCTTCTGGATCCATTCCCATTTCGGTTGATGTTGTGGGTTCCTGTGCAGCAAAGAGACGCTGACAGAAAAAAAGAAATAAATAGATCTCAGTTTAAGTACATCCAAAACACTCAAGAAAACAACGATTGTAGAAAAGTAAAACGTGAAATATGCAGAACACACCGTGACAATTCAATCTCTCCAAGTGGCTTTTGCCCTTCATCATCTGAACTCCTGAAGTACATCAGCTGATGATGACCCTCGCTGATTTTGAAGAGAACGAAGAAACGCTTCTTCCATGATTTCTATGAAGGAAACAAAACATTAGATTACTAGCTGTTGTATTGAAAAACACACAAAAACATTGTCCCAGGATGTCACCTCTGTCTTCATTGCATATTGAGGAGGAGACTTATACAAGTTTCCAGATTTAACCTTAAGGACGACAGATAAAGGCCTGAAGAACACAGATTCTCCTGCAAAACAGATATCAGATTTAGCCTATACCTAAAAAATAATGTTTATTTCCAAAACAACTTCACTTGTAAGGATGAAACTATTTAGCACAGATACACAAAATGTAATATGTGCATTTAATTTTTAATTATATTGTAATAAAGTGAATATGTGGTGCTATGGATGCAAAAGAATTGCAGGAAGTAAAAATAAACCACCTGGAGTCACCGGGCTCTTCGATCTCTTTAACATAGTGACCTCACACCTGAGAAAAAAAAGAAACAAAGGAGTCAATCAGTCCTCGAAACATTTAAATAAGTAAAACTTTAAACGATGTCATCCTCAAAACGTTTCCCTGAGGATGTAAATCTAGAATCTACAAACAAAAGCCACACTCAGGACCTGGTTCTTTAACTCCAGCACAGAATGAAATTTTTACAGTTTTGTTTTTGTCAAAAGAAAGAATATTTAACCTCTTAAGCTAACCTTCCACGCATGTAGTCACATTTTGTGGTAATATAATCCAAAATGAGATGCCCATGCATGTGGATGCCAGGTCTTAAGAGGTTAAATCAAGCCTTTAAGCCCAAATTTAATGCAAACAAAAGCATAGTGTTCAAGTGCAAAGCAGAAAAGGAGGAGCACCTCACCTGTGCAGTACCTGCTACTCTGTGAAAATGAGAACATGAAGCAGTTTTTATATAAACCTTGGATCAACTGGAGTTTCCAGTTTGTTTGTTTTTCCTCTTTCTTGTTGAGACAATAAAAGCCTTCAAGCATTCCATAGCTTCATCTGGAACAACTTCGAAGGCGTTCCACCTTCAAACAAAACACAGCATCAGTTCTTGGACGTTTAGATTGAAACCGAAAGGCGTAAAAACTTTAAAGAATTAAAAAAAATGGTGCATTCTAGTAAAACTCATCGATGGGGAGCAACATAATTGAGTCAGGTGTTTTTCAGAATCATAGCTAGAAGTTGTTGTGGAGTTTGGACTGCGCAGAAACAGAGTTTTGTGCACACTGCTCTGCATTGTTGCTGCACTCCTCTGCTTATTACAAACGTGCAAAATGCTGCAAGAAGGAGGAAGCGGAGCAGTTTGATTACTAACTGACAGGCTCCAACTTAGTCCTACTTGACAATAGTATAATTAAACTCTGACGTCAGTCAGGGAGTTGTCTGCAGCTGGGGCATTTGTTTGTGATACCATGGAGCGAGCAGAAAATGATTTACAGTATCCTCTGCCCCGGTGACACCACCACTGATGCTCACGTTCACCTCAATTTTTATTTTCATGACCAACAACGCACTGTTCATGTCTCAGAATTGTCACATCAGCATGTGGGTCGCACAAATGCAATGAGGTCAGAGTATTAATAGAGTTCTTTGGGGGTGCCGTGTCTAATTTGCTTCTATTTTTTTGTGTAAATTTAAAGTTTTGATCCCTTGAATCCTATCATATAACGTCTGCTGCAACATTCACCTTTAAAAAGCACATTTATATTATTAAAAGGAAAATATGGTCATATATAAATATGGTTTTGTTTATTTTTTTCAAAATTACTCTAAAATATAAAATATAAACAATGAAGGTGTTTGACATTCATGGATTTTGACAGAATTACTGGGAAAAGAAGGAAAGATGCTTGGAGCTCTCAGAACAAACCTTGATCAGAGCTTTGACTAAATGAATTTGAGCAGGAAGGTGTGACTACGTCTACTTTTGTCTGTGCTCAAGCAATGCATGAAGTTTTTGAAGTGTTTGTTTTGTTTAAGCATTTTTGTTTCTTTATTTATAAAGTGTGCCACCTTGTGTCACCAAATTCAGCTTTAAGTATTCCTAGTTTGATCTTCTTTCACTTGAACTGGCCCTACCACGCTTATTTTTGTGTGTGCAAAATGTGAATCTGCAAAGCCAAAAAAAAAAGCTTTGCTTTGTGCGTGTCTTGAACAGTTCACAAGATATATTCTAAAAACTTACTCAAATAAAATGTTTTGGGTGTTTTTAACATGTTCTTGTGGTATTATTCTCATGATGGAGTACATATATAAAGAAAATTAATTGCATTTCTGAGTATTTCTTTATTCAGCTTAAAAAAGGTCTTGTTTTTTTACATGGAAGATACGCTGGGCGGGCCATAAGCTACCTGCTCCGCTCCATTCTGAAGCTACGTTCACACCACAAAGCAAAGCATTCAAGCAACCACTTTCAATGTAAACGCAGGTTGTAGGGTGTTTCGGGCATCTCGTGTTCATGCGTCCTTACACAAGTTTCTAGAACTTTTTTTCAGGCTCTAAATACAAATTGAGCGTTGAAAATTAAACCAGTTGAACTTTGACCAATCAGGGACTCGGAGATTTGGCACCAGACCTCTTCCATTGGTGGACATGGGCTGGTTAACAGAAGAAAAAGCAAATGAAGAAGAAGTCCCTTCCTGCTTGTCCAGTGTGAACACCATGTGCTCAGGAACGCGTGTTCTTGAGCATACGTGAATGTACCGTAGCTTGATGCATCCATTTGCAGACGACTAGATTGTGTCCGTCTTTGTTTTCCTCATCTGGGGTGGCATCTGGTTCAAAACTGCATGGCGGTATCATTCCGATATTGCTCGCGGTTTCTGTTGCACCGGTGCAGCATTGCCACAAACGTATCCAGTGGACAAAAAAAATAAAGAAATCTTAATGACAACTACATATATAAATAAAGTCCACATGGGTTTAAAAAAAAACAATTGCCCTAACATAAATAGAAACTGTTTCTCTGTTTGTATTTATGTTGTTTATAATTCTAAATTGGATTATGTGAATTCTGGAGACAGTGGGTGGAGTCACCAGCAAGGGAAGAAAAAGAGAAAAGTTTGGGGCGTCGACAGCGGTGAGAGGAAGAAAAATGGAAAAAAGACTGGGCAGGGCTACGAGGAAGTAAAAAAAAATGACCTACCCACCCAAGAAAACCGGATTAAGGGGGAAACTCCAAGCAAACTCATTTTGGTGAGATCATTCCATTTTTTTTTTTTTTTTGGACTCTCATTTCCTTGTGGATTTATGTTTTTTGGACTTTGGAATTCCTGTTTGAACACTGTAAGAGGGATTAAAGAGCCGAAAGAGATTGAAAAGAATAAGAGGAATTTTTATTTTTATTTTGCTTTGGTCAATTTGGAAAATATGAGTTTATATGTTTGACTTTAGTTTGTATTGATTAAAAAGATAAATTTATACAACCCTAATTTCTGTAAAGGTGTAATTCATACAGCTTGTCATGTTAGGTTGGGGAGTGTGAGGGCCTACAGGCTGGCAGGAAAGCATTTAAATGAGAGCTAACAGCAACAGAGAGGGGAAGGGGGGCGGGGTTGATTTCCGGTTGATTTGCACTAATGGTCCAATCCACAACTAAGAGGTGAATTTCTAACAAATTACTGCTGCTCTGCAGAAACTATATCCTAGAAAACTATCCACGTTTTTTTTTTTAATGCTTTTGGCAAAAAAGGGCATAATCACAGTCAAAAGACCTTTGGATATAAGTAGATCAAAAGTCGATCGGACTTGACTGTATGTTACAAATCTTTTTTTCTAAAACTATATTAATAGCGCAAAAATGTTTATAGGTGCATCCAAACTGGCAGACAAGAACTGGTCAAAATCCAGTAATGAGATTTGTTTGAAACAGATTTGTTGCACTTTAAAGATGATAGTGAGAGCGAAACAAACAGTCTCAGACATAAATAGACACAAACATGAATAGGCTTTTTGTATTATTAAAGCAGGTCATAGTGCATTCATGGCTACCAAAGGTACGAAAGATTATGATTTGTTTTTCCTCTCTTTTGTTTTTAAAGGTGCATTCCATGAGTGGTTTGTTGTTACGGTTAGACTTCACCATTTACCGCTCATGGTCTTCATTGTGTGTCAGAAACAAAATATCCATTTCCTTGTCATCAAACCGGAAAAAAAAAATCTATAATTACTGCAAACCAGATTTTTTTTCTCAAACCTAGAATTTCCCAGAAAAATATTTGTTTTCCAGTCTTGAACAGTAAACGTTCAGGCTGCATGAAATTCTTGACGATTTGAACGATAAGCAGCTGAGAAGTTTTATGTAAAATCTGCAGTTATTTCCAGGTCCAAGAGGCTTTCCCAGTTATCATGAGTGCAATGTTGTGGTGCAAGTTTTTGTTTCGTACAGCAATCAATCAATAACAACAACAACAACAACACACTAACAAAGCCAGTACAGCGAACAAAAACTTCTGGAACCACATTGTTGCTCTTTGGTTCATGAAAAAAATAAATAAATAAATAAAGGGTTTGTAGATCTAATTAATTTGTTTAAAACAACAGTTTTTTTATCTGTAACAAGTGGAAATAAAAAAAAAAACGACTGCAATATTTTTATTTGTATTTTAACAATTTTGGTAACTTTCCAAATAGAAATGTTTTTTTGTATATTCCAACTTAATAAGATTTAAGAAACAATTCCTTTGTGTAATAAATGTATTTTTATTACAAGAAATGCTCACATAAGCATACTTTTGTTCCAAAGTTTACAAACTGGGCCAGTTTAAGCTTTCCTGTCAAAGTCATCATTTTTTAATTGACTTAATTCATTTTTTTATTCCTGAGGACAACAGCATGAAACAGCAGAAAGCATTCAAAATTTTGCAACAAAAAATAATTAATTTCCTCTTTCAATTCCATTCCAAACAAGTTAATCAAACTTTTTTTTTTTAAGCTCAGGTCAGCCCTAACGTCTTCTGGTGTCCAGACAATTCAGGGGGCTGCACTGGACAAGAATCGGCTCGTCGCGCAATTATTCATTAAAAATGACCAAAATTATGGTTTAAAACTACTTGCTAAAAACATAAAAGCAGTCAAAAGTGGAAAGCAAACAAAAACTAAAGATATACCCCAACAGGCTACTGATACGTGCATTTTTTGTTTTTGTTTTTAGAATAGCTACATCGCAGGAGGAGTATGGATTTGGTAAGTTCAGACTTGTCACTGCCAGTAATAGCTGCCTCTGTGGTTGACACACTGGGACAATAAAACTGCAGAATCTTAAACTTTTGTTTTTAAATGTTAACTATCAATTAGATACAATACAATTCTAGCCTAAAACTTGTCGTTTATCATAGTTTCCTACAGCGAAAAAGTAAACCAAAGTGCTCAAAAATGAGAAAAATCGATAAAACTTTAGCCTAAAACTTGTGTTAAGTTAAGCAAAGTGCACAAAGTGCTTAAATATGTAAAGCATTATTTTAGTATCTTTGGCTTTTAAATAATTCCGAATTGGAGCGCTTTGTTGGTTTGTACCTGCAGTGTACACTAAAGACAAACTACAACACTAATATACGGCAAAATGATGCTGCAATTGTGCTTTTGGTCTCAGCTGGGCTTTCTATTTCTGCGGTCTATGATACAAGAACGAACACTTGAGATGTATGTTTCATCGTAGCACTTCCTGTTCTTTAGCTCTATCAAAATAAAATGAATGCATTGAACTTTTTTTTTTTTTGGGGGGGGGGGGGGGGGGGGCTGTATTTGGGCATATATGAAATCCCACAAAGTTCACAAATTTCATTCTAAACAATTAGGTAATTTCCCATAACTTCAGTTTGTAAAGATTTCATTTAAAAATAAGAAATTGAATGTTTTAGCGCCTGCTTTTGTGCTAAATGCCAACAGTCATTTTATAGTTTTTCAACTTCTTATGCAGCAGAAGTGAAAAATATCTTAATTGGTGTGATGACAAACCCTCCACTGACATAATCAAAGCTAAAATAAAGTTTTCTGGAAGGAAATGAGGTTTTCCTCATCAGAGATGAAGCCCAAATCGCAAAAACATTTTAATGTCAACTGAACTTCCGGTGATTTTCCTGTAATTAGGGATTTTTGTTGCATTTTGCTTGCCTACAATGTCACGTCTTATTGAACAGAACTGTTAAAAGAATGAAACGGAGATGACGCATACTCAGATATGATTCCCCCAAAGCCACAAGACCTGGCAGCGGATCTTATGGGCTGGCAGAACAACATGGATATTTCACCCGTCGACAGAGATCGGACCGATTGTGACGCCATTGGTCTGAAGAGGAACCTGAAGGAAAGCTTTCACCTTGGATGAACAAACGCCACCGTATTTTCTCACAGAGGGCTTGTTTTTGGGCCCATTATCCCTGAATATTTCAATTAAAGAGTCCGCCCCTGAAACGGTCAGTCTTGTCAGCCAGTCAGTGGGAGTGCGCCATGCAGTACAGGTGGACGGTCAATTGAAATACAGTTCTTTGGTCAGCATGGAGACCACGCAGGGGATCTGCTTCTTCTCGCTGTAGCGGGGGTCCTCGGACCATGACTCAAAGTTGTTGGCCACCATGTAGTTGACCCGGGTCAGGATCTGCATGATCTCCAGCTGCTTCCCGAACTCGTTGAGGACATTGCAGAGTGCCTGGACAAACCAGGACCCGCGGCCGGGGTTCCTCCAGGAGTAGTATCCTACGGAAGCAGCATGAGTGACAGTCCATGAGTTCAACTGCAGCGCGCCCCCCCCCCCCCCCCCCCCCCAACGTGACTTTCAGACAACGACAGCCAGATGGAGCACAAAAAGATCAAACCAACCTGGCACCGTGGAGTATGCAAAGAGGAAGTCCGCCTCCACGGGGATCTTGTGACTGGGATTGGCGTCGGTCTCAATGGTGTCGTTTGGAGGACCAGAATCTGTCTGGACGCCTTCATCGAATTCTGAGCCTCTACAAGCCTGGAGAGGGAAACAAACACTCACTTAACGGGAAAAACAGCTGTTCTTCATACAGTTTTCATGACAGGGACGTCCCCATCGGGTTTCATTTAACCCTATAAGTCTTGATCCGATACTTTTGTAAGACAAAAGAAAAGAAGATATAATAATAATAATAATAATAATAATAATAATGGATTAGATTTATCTGCGCTTTTCAAGACACCCAAAGCGCTTACAGTGTGTCCATTATTCATTCACTCCTCATTCATACTTGGTGATGGTAAGCTACTGTTGTAGCCTCAGCTGCCCTGGGGCAGACTGACAGAGGCGTGGCTGCCATTTCGCGCCTACGGCCCCTCTGACCATCACCGGGACCATTCATGCACATTCACACACCAGTGGAGCCACACTGGAGGCAAGGAGGGTGAAGTGTCTTGCCTAAGGACACAACAACATTTTGGCTGGTGGGAGCGGGGATCGAACCGCCAACCCTTCGGTCATTGGACGACCCGCTCAACCACCTGAGCCACTGTCTATTTAGTAGACAAATCCACGTTGTCCTCTAATTTTATTTATTAATCTTTTTATCATTTAACAGTGTAAGATGTACACTTCTGTAAAGTAGTTTGAACAAATAAATAGTGCAATTATCAACTACAACAAATAGTTAACTAATAACTAGTAAAATAGGTGACAGTCATGTGAGAAAGTTTGATGACTGCAGCTTTAGGATCTTCAGATCTTCATCTTGCATGAAGGTTTTATTTGAACTCAGCTAAAAACACGCCTTACATCGCTCTCAGTGCACGTCTTGATACGTGCCCTCGCTGCGTCGCCGCTGTCACATCGTCAATATGCAACCTGGTAGCTCCTAACAGAACTATGTATTATATAAGGTGTTTGTTATCTTAAATTAATGAGGTATGTGGAAAGTTGATCGTATTGGACGGTAAACCGTGCAATAAGGTATGTCAACATGTATAAAATGCTAATTATAAGACAGTTGAGATCATAAATTTTTCAATTGCTGACAGAAACTTTCATATTGTTTTTATGTGTTAAATTACTGTGGACCGGATGCTCTGATCTTGTTTTGTTGAAAAGAAATTCCCCTTGTTGGTGTAAAAGTAAAGGTTCAAATCTGTTAGAACAAGAAAACTTCATAAAGCCAAAACTATATTTAGTTGTCTTTTGATCTTTGACACACAATGTCACAAATTTAAATCAAAATACCTCAAAATAAGGCTTTTTCAAAGCAATTATGATGATTAAAAAGGGATTAACTTTATCGATTAATTTTTCTGAAAAAATAATAATTGCATGACAGCACCAATTCATATCTCCATTACAAATTCTTAAAAATGATAATCTTAGAATGAATATGATGAGAAGTATTCATGACTAGCTCACATCAACGGAACCATTTATTTGTTGGGTTCGTTTTGGAGACATCATTGATTCTTTTTCGGAGCTTGCACTTTGTAGACGGTCCCTTGGCAGCTATCTCACTGCTATCTCTGTTTAATTCTCATTGAAAGGATTTGACATATATATATTTTCTTTTAAATGCCTGTGTTGTTATTTGTTTGAGTTAAGACAAACCGATAGAGACACTTGCTGTCTGTTTTAAATGTTTACTAAAAGAATTTTTGAGCCTTTGTATTTGTATTTGTGTGTAGTAAAAACTTGAAATATAAAGCGCTGATCAAAATAATAGGAATACGTTTTAATTTGATCAAGTATGAAACTACGTGATCAGATCTTGACCATCCCTAATCCATGAGTTAAAAAAAAAAAAAAAACGTATTCATACATTACAGCTAAAAAGCATTAAATTTTTACACTAAAACTGCTCGTCAAGTGTGGCAGCTTCAACACAAAAGTATTAAATCAGGAACGCCGTGTACCTGTATGAAGAAGAGCTTTGGCTTCCCGACCAGACTTTTGCACTTATCCCCTCTGAACAGCGAGGTCATGGTCTTTATGGGTATGGCGCCATCGGTGCCATAGATCATGCCCTCTTCGCCGTGGCTCAGCAGAATGCAGGCAAAACACGAGCTGTCGCTGTGGTCTTCTTGTGAGGCTGAAAAATCAAATCAAATCTCAGGTCAAATTCGGAAAATTAGATTTCTCACCGGAGGTCAAGAGTTTACAAATCTCTAAATAAGTCGTTACACATCTTCCACAAAAAATCCTGTCCATGTTTTTGACATGAATACCATTTTAGACAGCGTTGAGGTGTGTTTTAGGCTCTACTCACCCTCTTTTAGAAGGTGCTCCATCTTGTCACAGGTTTGATCATTATAGATGGAAACGTCAAAGCCCAGGCTCTTAAAACACTTGTACAGCTCACCTGCGTCTCGGTCAGTGCCGTTGCGTACATTCATCCCTGCCAAGACAATTTATATCTACTTAATTAAAAAATAAAATAGAAAAACAATCATTTGACTTTCAACCATTGAGGCCTGACGTACCTGTGTTGTCATCAAAGTTTTTGTTGTTGATGATGATGCACTTCCCCACTCGCTGGTGGCTCATTTTATACTGGAATGTTGATGAAACAATTCTGGGGTGGCTTTCAGAAGAGTAGTCCTTCTCCGGCTTCTGGCCATCCTTATTCTTCTTACTAACAAGAAAAATACAAGGAAAGTCAGTTCAATATTGTGCAGTTTTTGGCTCAGATTGCTCTTAAAAATTGGGAATTTCAAAATAAAATCTCACCCCTTTAAATTTCGGAGAAAAAAAAACACAAAGGAAAGGAAACTTAATGTCAGTTCTTACCAGATTTTATAAAATCTTTCAAGTGGAAATTATCTAGAAACTATCCGACTCATTTTACATTTTTCAAATTAAAAGCCTTCTTGTTTAAACCCAAAGAGTTCAGACCACCAGCGAAACGAAAAGTGCAGCTACTTACTATCCAACTAAAGCAAACGTACATGTTCGATTGCCAGATTTGGTCGCTGTAATCCACTGTTGGGTTCAGGAAGAAACTAGAACGTGTTTAACAAATATCAAAAATCATAACCGCATTAACGTAGACTGAGTGAGACGAAAGCCTCTAGCCGTAGGCTTTCTCACAGACCTGCCATCTTTCCATTCTCTGCAAGACTCATCCAGATCACTGAGCCAATGGTGGCCCGTTAGAGGCTCTAAAAAATCCTGGCTTGTTCCAGAAGAGCCCAGTCATCAGGACACTCGAGCATCAGTACAATACACAACAATTGACTGTAACACTCTCATGGACGGTCCAGCCATATTGCAATAAACATGTGATGCATAAGCCCCCTCCCCTCCAGCCACCTGTGCTAAACAATAGCAAGCTAAGAGCACCAGCGTTGTTATGCGGTGACGGAAAGTAGTCAAGAAGATCAGGAGGCGGCGCTTTCTATCTTACCTGGGTTGATTATCAAGCGCTACTCCGCTCTGCATCGGAAATGCCTTCGCTTTGGATTTTTTTTTTTTTCTATGCCACGGAAAAACAAAACAAAGCGCAGGATTCTCTTCAGCGGGTAGTTCAACTGAAGCTTGTAAGGTTAGGAGGGTGGCATCCTCTCCGCACTTGACGAAGACCTGACTGAGCGAGCGGGAGGCTGCTGAGGACAGGGGCGACGCGCTGCGAGGCCCCTGAGTCAGCAGCCTCACCACCACACCAGTGCTTTCTAAAGGCCTATTCACACTGCCTCACTCACTGCTGGGGTCAGCTGGGACAAAATCTGCAGCTAAAAAAAGTCAAAGAATTCTCTGATAAGCCAATCATCTGGACTTGAATTCACTTTTAGATCCTCTTCTAAAGTCATGCCATACCACAGCATCAAAAACGGCTCAATCATGATACCTTAAGTTATATATTTGTCCACATTTTGGGTCAGTATAAATTAAGATAATGTTTTTTCTGGCGAAAAAAACACAGAATAAAGCTTTAAAATGATATTTAAAAGGGTAAAAGTTGATGACCAAAGATTCCAATATGACTGCAAACACTGTGGACACAATGTTGTTTAGGGCAGAATTGTATACCTTAATTTACAGGTTTAAACAACAAAAAATGCAGGGAATAAGGATTTTACATTTGTTTCCTTGTTTTCATTTTAGTTGTTCAGTTAAAGATCTGTTTTCTGCTCTTTGCCGTAAAACTGTTTTCACCTTTTCTAATTACAAACCTGCAGTTCAAATCTTTGTTCTTTCAGTCTATAATTTTAGTTTACTATTTAAAATTAAAACTGTTTCTATGAAATCACCTTCCAGTCTTTATTTGAAACCTCAAAAACAAGTTTTAAGGACAGATCTACACTTTTCAACACAACCATTTTGGTGTATAGTTTCATAATACACGCATTTATTTTAGTCTTCTTGAAGGTCCCATAGTTTTTATTTTTTTTTATTTTAGGTGTCCAGGTTGATAAATATTCCAATAAAAAGATCCAGAGTGCCACCTTGTGAGGGAGAATGTATCCAACAGGCAGCCAAGAAATTTATACCTACAAGTAAGATTCAAATTTAGCTCTGAGAAATTACTAAAATGTATACACATAATTAAATAAAATAAAAAAATTAATTAAGACTTAGATAATACTTTATTTACCTCCATCAGGAGAAATTTAGCTGTCCGGTACCTACATATATATCAATATAAATATAGATATATAGAGAAATATTTAAAATGCTTCCTAAAATATATTATAAAAATGCCTAAAATCCATTATTATAAGGTCTAATTATTTAAATCAATACAGTAACATACATATACATACATACATACATACATACATACATACATACATACATACATACATACATACATACATACATACATACATATATATATATTATTATTTTCTTGAGCTAACTGACTTTAAAATCATTCCCAAATTCTTTTCAATACTTCAGAGAGCGTAAAAAACTTAGGATTTTTATTTATTTATTTTATTATTCACGCATGCTTAATTCGTCCACAAAGACTTAACGAAAGGATCCAATTAGATTTCTTTACACTAAATGTACGAAATAAAACATTAGTGTGTTCCTTTTATTAACTATGAGATTCTGATCTTTATGGGGATGAAGGAGGCATGTCTAACCAGCAAGGTGAGCTCCAGGAAAAGAAAAGAAACTTACAACGAAAAGTACAAAAGTCATTTTGATTAGAGGAAGAATGCACTTTATATTGCAGGTGGCTTGTTAAGTAATACGTACCTAACTAAATAAATATCTCTAAAGATAGATCAAAATAAATGTATAGAGATTTTGCCTGTTTTAGTTTTCTTTAAAACGAAAACATGAAATGTATAGGCGGAAGTTACCTCCCAAACAGAAGAAATCTCCCTGAGCGGTCAGGTTTGGCGTCTGTCGTGTCCCCCATTGTCAGACTATCATCTCCATCTCCAGCTGTAAGGTCACGTGACTCAGCATGATCCTCTGCCATCTGCAGTAAACAAAGTATTTCATAAATCACTGACATCGAGGAGTAACTGTTGGGAATCCAAGTACAGGCTCTTATATTCTGGACTACCTACTACTTCCGTGTTCATCTTAAAAGACAATTGAAAAACAGACAACTATGAACAAAAACTGGTTATAGTATAATAGATGTTTACATATTTTTCAATAAAGTTTTTTTTTATTGATCTTTTTGCTGTTTTAGCGCGTTTGAGCGTTAGCTAGCTAAATAACTAAATTATAACTGCTACATTTGACCGCTTTTTATCCAACCTGAATGAGAAAAAATACAGAATTATCTTTACTTACGTTTGGTCTTTCGTGTGTCAACTTATTTGTTGCTCTACTCTTGAATTTAGGAGTTTTTCCTCCTCCAAAGGTTCGCCAAAAGCAGTTTCTTGAGCCTGGCAAAAGTGAAACTTGTTAAAGAATGTCTCGTGCGTAACTACGTCACCGGTCAACGTGACTCCGGTCAAAAAAAAAAAAAACTTCATTTTTTTTAATCTATTGGTACATTTACATTAAATTATTGGTAAATAAAATAATTATAAATATGAAACTACGGTCAGTTCTGTTTTTACAGATTCGTGCAATTTTGCTTCTTTGCAACTGTGTTTTTCTCGATAAAGTGAATAAATAAAATCAAAATATTGCATCACTGCCTTCATTATTTGTTTTCTTTAAGTCAATTTAGTTTTAACGCTTTTACAGTTTTTGTGCATATGGCTTTGTTTTTTGATGGGTTCTTTGAGATGCAACTTTGTATAAAAAGTGCTTTATCAATAAAGTTGATTCAATCTCATTCAAAGCCAAAACATTTATATTTTCCTTTAATTTAACATTTAACTTTTTTTATTGATTTAGATTTCATAATCATATTTTTAAAATGTATAAGTGATATTTTAATAAAAAAATATGTATATAAAAAATAATCATCAGAGCTCAGACTAATCAGTGTTAGAATTATTTAACCTAAGTCAAAGAGTTGGAATAAATTGTAATTTAGAGGTTTCCTTTTTTATATTAAGAAAAAGTAGTTTGATCCCTTTAAAATAGTTTTTTTAATGAAACCACGTCCTTGTGAAAAGTAATTATAATTTTGCAGAATTGTGAATAAAGAAGAGCTAAAAGTCTACCAACAGAGGATCGTATTATTTATTTATAGAGCACTTAAAAAAATTAAATAAGGATTAAGAAAAATAGGCTGAAACATAAAAAAGGATAAAAACAAAACGAAGTTTATTGTTTATCATCAGTTTGTGTCATTTATTTATTCATAGAAAACTGGCAGAGCAGTATAAGACTATTGGTTCCTTAAATGATTAAACTCGTGCAAAATAGGCACTTGTGTCATAATGTAAATGCCTGTGAACTAATTGGCCATCTGGGGTTCATTACACAAACACAGTGACATGTGAACGCTCCAGCTCTGTGACTGGAGATGGACAGCTAAACCCAGCCAGTCATGAAAAGCATGGGGGCATTGAGGTGGGGGCCTGATCCGTCATGGGACACGGTGTCAAGTAAGAGGCAGTGTCAGACTTCCAGCCTCATTGCTAAGTTTACCACAGCCAGAGAAACACTAAATCAAGGGAGCCACTTTCTTCTACCAAACCCAAACTTTAAATCTGGACATACATTGGTTGTAATTTCTCACCTTTGCTGAATTGTATTTTTGAAGAAGAACACACGATGCAGTCCTGTGCCAGGTGTGGGTTTGTGGTCTACCCAGCAGAGAAGATCAACTGCATTGATCAGGTAACAAAACAACATTTTCAAATATAATTTAACAGAGGTAGGGCTTGCTTATTCGCTTTACCAGTATGAGAAACCCTCTGTTGTTTTGGCGTTTAGTTTAGGTAGACTACTCACAACGTGTTTCAGGTGAATGTTCAAGAAAATCTGACCTGCAAATAATTTACAAATCAATAAAGTAAAATGAATTAAATTTGATATTTGTTATGTAATTCTTGAAAATATGCTTCAAATTTACCTGCTTTTCTAACAAAAAATATCACAATTTGCCTTAACTTTAGCCAAAGAGTTTGTTCAAAAGTTATTCCAACACTATTATGTTCAAGTTTACTATTTAAAACAATAATTTTTACTGAAACGTATGTTTTTCAGAGCATTTTAGTAAAATAAACATTTGCAAAGTTGTCAAAAAAGAGACAAATTTACATTTTTACAGGACATTACATTATTTTGTTTTTTTCTAAACCAAAAATTCAATTTAAATACAAAAGAGTTTTAAAATTGGTATTTTGCCTTTTGAAAATCAGAACTGGCACAAAGCATGTTTCCACTGCGATGTCTGCAAGATGGTCCTCACTGCCAACAATTTTGTCAGCCACAAAAAAAGACCCTACTGCTCTGTGTGAGTAACACCAATCTGTGTGTGCACGATCCATCAATGGGACTCATTATGATAAGAAATGTTATTAGTCATTTTCTGTTTCACCCCAGCTATTAAACATCCAACAATTGAATTGCATTTGACGACCGTTTCAGGCACAATCCGAGGAACAACACTTTCACAAGCGTTTATGAAACTCCCATCAACATCAACGCTAAGAAGCAAAGCAAAGCCAGCAGTGAGGTAAGGTTGCGTCACTGCACTGCGAGGCCTTCAGGCTCTTCTCTGACTCACTGTGTAGTGTTGGGAGGCTGGCATAAGCAACTATGTATGCCAAGACTGGAATATTTACCGGGGTTTGTCATGTCTGGATTATTTTTGAGATTGAAGTCTCCAGTGTGCGCATGTTACTCTCAACTCCATGAAACCTCAACTGTAGGCCCAATGGTTCTTCACCAAAAGGCAGGGTAAAGGTGGACGTCTGTGCCGCAGTCTGTCTGGTGACGGCAGGGGTTAGGAATGGACAGAGTGGTTCAGGTTATTTCTGTTCCTCTGACAGTAGTCAGACTAACTCCTCCCCGGGGCTTCACTATTTATGCTTCCAGGGGCTAAAATTATATATCCGAAAAAACAGTCTCGCATCCCTTCCTATCCTCTGCCACGCCACCTGTTACCGTCTGTCTGTGTCTGCATGTACACGCCATGCTCTGTGCTTATATGATCTGAATGCTAGCTAGCTCATGGGATTTGAGTCACTGCACAGACATCCCACTTGCCTTGCAGCTTATGTGGCCCTAAACTTGTGTGTACATGTCCTTCTGTGAGATCCTGTTTTAGGATCTAAATGTTCTTGTATCTGCTGATGATTTAAAGCATCCATCAATGGGTTTTGTGAATATGTGAAGCACGTGCACGCTTGTGCTTGCTTCGGCTTAATGCTTGTCGTCCGTGTGTATTCGTAGCTGAAATATCGTGAGGATGGCGAACGCTTTATGTCCTCCTTCCATTATGACATGAGATCCATGGAGATGGAGAAGGCTCGTCTAGCCAGTCAGATGGCCAGCCAGGTGAGCTCCAGGAAGAGCACCTGGCTCATTTTTTAAGGGAGTTCGGACTCTTTGACATCCTGATTCAGATCAACAAAATCCCAATAGTGTAACAAACACTTAAAATATTCTTACTTTTGTTAAAAAATTATGTTTGTTTGCAAAATTATCTAGTGTTTTATACTTTTGTGTCTTTTTTTGTGGAAAAAAGTCAGAAAATTAATAAAAAAAAAAAAAACATATTATCTTCCAGACAGGTCTAAGTTAATTGACATGCAATGTGTTCAGTTGCTGTAAAATATATACTAACCTCACCCTACAGCTACCCCACTGACCTTTAAGAGGTCACAGTATGGGGCATAGTAAAAGCATCAAACTAGTAGAGGATAGTTTTAGACAAAAAATGACTAAATGGGCACTAAAATGTAATAAAGCAAACTCCTAAATCTTCAGTAATTGTCATGTCAGCTGCTTAAAATGATATTTATAATGCAAGTTTGTCTAATTTCATCTTTTATTTTGCCAGAACATTTTTTTTTATCAAACAGGACATTCATAAAATACGGAAATCACTTTTAAAGTTGATCAGATTTGCTTGTTGTTGTTTAAAAACAGGCTTTTCGGTCTCAGTCTGAGTTCTCCCAGCAGCAGACATTCAGATACTCTGGGATGGTGAGCAACCAGGAGGTAGTGACAATGTCACAAGAGCAGAAGACCATCAGTGATGTAAGTATTCATCTTTATTTCTTTGTATATTGAAAAAGTAGCTCTTGAAGTGTTTTTATTTTTATTTTTCATGCAGGTAAAATACACAGAGGAGAATGAAGAGTCAAAAGGAAAAGGCAGCTTCCCTGCGATGATGACACAAAGTTACCAAGCAGCCAAAAAAGCCAACGTCTTAGCAAGTAGTGTAAGTAGATCCACCTTAATAAATAAAGTTTTCTTTCAGATTTCATTACAAGGATTCACAAGGAAACTATCCTTTTTGTTTTTTTTTCCCAGCTGGAGTATAAAAAGGGGCATGAAGAAAGGATGTCAAAATACACAACTCTTGTTGATACTCCAGAGGTGCTCCTTGCAAAGAAACAAGCACAAATTGCCAGCGATGTAAGTGTTTAAGCCCTCTTAATTTATGTTTTGAGATGCTCAAAGTAGTCTTCTCATGACTTCTTCTGTCCTGCAGTATGCTTACACGGAAGAATATGAACAGCAGAGGGGCAAAGGGAGCTTCCCTGCACATCTCACCCCAGGATACAAAGTCTCAAAGAAGGCAACTGAGCAAGCTAGTGATGTGGGTGTCAAAATAAAAGCGTGCACACATTTTATGTGTATAAGAAAAGTGTTAATCAGCGTCTGATTTTGTCTTGTGGATGCAGATTAAGTATCGGCAGATGTATGAGCAGGAGATTAGGGGTAAAGTAAGCGCTGAGGCAGCAGCCGCCGAGGCCATTCACGCCAAAGAAAATGCAGAGAACTTCAGTCAGGTAAAAAAATGCAGAACAATGCATATCTTACAAATACAATGTAAGAGATGCATACTGTAAAGTGTTATTCATAAGGAAAATCATACGCACACGCCAATGCTACATTGTTTTATAGTAATTCTCATTTAATTCCTGCAGACTTGTAGCAATTTTGTTTTTGTAAATCTTTGCTTGTATTTTTAGGCTTTTTTATCATTTTGTCAAATTTTCTACATAATTTATTTAGATAGGAATCATATTTTGAAAACATTTAGCACAACCGATTTAGAACAACTGGTCTTTTTTGTAATGTTGACTTTTTATCTGCATATCTTAAAGAAGTTTAAAATTTAACTTTTGACAGGGAATTTGGTCTTTTATACAGACGTTTTTGTAATAATATTCTCAGTTCTGCCAGTTTCTTAGAAAAATTCAGAGGTTAAACTCTTTATATTGTTGCTCAGCTGTGTCAGACTTTCTTTTTAAAAAAACGTTGAATTTTATATCTTTAAATTTTCCTCAGTTTAGCAAGAAATATTATCATTTTAGCAATATCTAAAAACTACTTAGTGGTATTCAAAAAATATATTTTGCCTGTTAAAATTTTTATGTGTTTTTTTGTCTTTGCTAATTTATTTTTTTTATTTTACCCACCTAAATTATTTTTCTTGCTTGATTCATTTTTTATTAATTTATTTGGTAATTAACTTGATAGTTTTTAGCATCTTTAGTAACCTCTGAGCAATCAGCTTCAACTCACAAATTTTCTTGAGGGGAATCTTTTTTTTGAAACTACAGATAGCGTATACAGAGGAATACGAGCAACAACGAGGAAAAGGAAGCTTCCCTGCCATGATCACTCCCAGTTATCATCTTGCAAAGAAGGCTCAGGAAATCGCAAGTAACGTGAGTATCAAATAAATACTAAAAAAGCAACATTTAAAATGACACTGAGACTCTGCTATGTAAATGTTTGAGGGTCCACTTGAACTTTTACATTTAAAGCTGGTTAAAAATGGAACCTGCCTGCATCAGGTGTGTTGTAATGTGTTTTTTTAATCATATCTAAACATTGTAGAATACAGTTCGCTTGTGGTCTCATCCATCTTGTGGATTTGTCATTTATGGGCTAAGGATTCTGGGAACAACAATCCGGCGCCCCGTTTCTGATCCTCCCCTTAAACCGACGTGTCATCCTGCTACTTGCACTCAATCATCTCAAATTTCTTTGCAGCTAAACTACAAGAAGGACTTGAACAAGATGAAGGGCACGTCACAGTTCCACAATCTAACCACAGAGGACAACCTGACGCTGAAGAATGCTAAAAAAATCAACAAGATCATTAGTGAGGTGGGGCACCCTTTGAATCACCCATCTATGAACTTAAGTGAGACAAAGTAAATTGTGAATTTGTGTAAAAAAGCAACCAGAAAACATAATTTACTGATGGACGAGCTGTGATTTATTTAAATGTGACTTTAAGAGCTGGAGAAACGATTTAAATCTCCAAAAACAAGAGGTCACCTAACCGGCATTTCTAGCATCCTTGACATGCATGTGTGGCGGCAGGGGAGCTCACGTTCAAGGTCATGGGACATCCCATCATGCCGATGATTGTGAACCAGTCCCCCAAGGCCTCAACTTCATTCATGAGCATCTATTCTGAGCCTTAGTAAGATCACAGCTGAAGCCGTCCATACTTATCCCTGCAGGTGGAGTATAAGAAGGACTTGGAAAACACCAAAGGACACAGCATCAATTTCTGTGAGACTCCACAGTTTCAAAACGCCGCCAAAGTTGCCAAATTCACAAGTGATGTAAGTGTTAGACATGCAAAATAGGCATTTAGAATAGTGTGAAGTGTTTGTAGCTAACCAGGATATTCTCTCTTAACAGAACAAGTACAAAGAGAAATACAAAAGCGATATGAAAGGTCACTATGAAGACTCTGGGATCGACAAGAGAACCATGCATGCCATGAAAGCTATGAAGCTGGCAAGTGATGTAAGTTAAGTTTTGAGGGACTTTTTTTCAGACTGGGATATGAAGAATGGGTCAAAAAATGTATTTTTCTTTATCTTAAGTAGGTTCTGGTCTTCCGTTATAGACGAAACTCCTCATCAGATCCAAAATGAGCACACAACGTTTGAAAAAAAGCTTATATGATTGTAAAATGATTTACATTTTTTTTTGCATTGTTTGCTTCAGATTGCGTATAAACAAGGCAGTGAACAAGAGCAGGCTGAATACAACTATCCAGCCACTCTGACGCCTGGCTACCAAAGCCAGAGGAAACTGGACCCCCTGAAAGATGTACGTCCTGCCCACATATTAGAGAACAACAAGAAGGCGTTTCAGCTGTTCAGCAGTATTTTTATTGTGTCTTGCAGAAAAACTACAGGCAGCACATAGACCAGGTCAAGTACAAGTCAGTGACCGACACGCCAGAGATTGTTTTAGCCAAGAAAAATGCTCAACTTGTCAGCAATGTGAGTAAAACTGAACTCCTCCTAATAACCCCAAAGCCCTTGTTTTAGGACTGCACTCAGGCCTCCCCATTTGTGTTTTTGTTGTGCGAACACTTGTTTCCCATAGTTAAATTACAAAGCAGGCTATGAAAAGACGAAGCACCAGTACACACTGTCCCAGGATCTGCCACAGATCCAGAAAGCCAAAGCCAATGCAGCTTTGTGTAGTGATGTAAGTTGTCACTGCTTTTACACTTGGTGCACGTGGAAGTTTATCCAACGTCCAGTCCTTTATTTTCCAAGTGTTGATCCTCTCCATCTAGATTAAATATAAGGAAGAATGGCAGAAGACCAAGTCGAAGGCCTGTGAAGTGGGTGTGGACGACCTGAGCGTGAAAGCTGCCAAAGCCTCACGCGATCTCGCCAGTGATGTACGTTGTGTGTCTTTTCCTCACACACGATTCAACACCCAAACATGGTCCAAGAATCGATAAAGATTCAACTACGTTTGTGGCGATACGCTACCTTTTGCTTAAATCAGAGGTCTGCAACGTTTGAGCCATTTGGGCCAGTGCTTACTGACCAAAACCCAACAAGAACCACAAAATCCCACTTCACTGTTTTAAAAAATACACTTTTCTGTTTTTGAGCCCTTGTATACTTTTATTTGTTTAATGCTGCTTTTAAATATTTACAATAATTGAATTATAACAGTGCTATCTTTTTCTATAGAGTGTTTCTAAATTGTGTTTCCAAATACAATTTTAATTCATTTTACATTAGACAGCAGGAGATGCAAGTTCCTAAAAAATAAAATACATTCTGTGTCAAATAAATAACTGATCTATTATTTTTTCAATGCATTTGAGGCAACAGGCATTGTTTGCAGTGCTTTGGGGAAAGATATGTATTGTGTGTGCACTTTACACACACTTCAAGCCAATTGTAATTGACCTAATAGGTTGAAGGCAGCATGTGATTGGACGTCTTTTTCTTTGCATCACACGTACATAAACAGGGAAAGACAGGAAAAACTGACCGTTTGCCAAAAATGTATCCGTTTTTATAAATTTTTACCAAATTAATCTTGCTTACACTTGTTGTTTTTAACTTGTACTGCTGTTACTCTCTATATAAGATATATGTATCTTATATATAAGATCAATTTTTTTCTATATTTATCAGTTATCCTTCACATTTTGAAGGTAAACGTACAGTCTTTCTCAGGGACCGGATATAAACCAGGCTCCCCTCGAAGAAAAACATCTGAAGTGGCCTTGATCAGCTGTAATGGCTTGATTATTAAATTAAATGACATGGACATGTGTTTCAGATTAAATACAAGGAGTCGTACATGAAGAACAAGGAGAGAGCAGCGGGGGTCAATGTGAGTGACTCCAAGACTCTTCACTCTCTCCAAGTGGCTAAAATGAGCAGTGACGTAAGCATGGACACCAGTGACGAGTAACGACGAGCTTCTGAATCTGCTTTATTGCATTTTATTTTTATTGACTGTCATTAACCCTGTAGATTGAATACAAGAAAGGCTCCAAGGAGAGCCAGGCTCATTTCAGCCTTCCTCTGAACATGATCAACCTGAGTCACGCCAAGAAGGCCCAGGCTCTCGCCAGTGATCTGGAATACCGCACCAAGCTGCACGACTACACCGTCATGCCCGATGACATCAAGGTCCAGCAGGCTAAGAAGGCCTATGCTCTGCAGAGTGAGGTCAGAGAATCACCAAAAAGGCTATAGTACCATAAATATTCAAAGAAAGGGTTCAAACGTGTGCTTGCTTCCGGTCCTCAGAACCAGTATCGTTCCGACTTAAACTGGATGAAAGGGGTCGGCTGGGAGACTGAGGGATGCCTCAACATTACTCAGGCTAAAAAAGCTGGAGAGCTGCTTAGTGATGTGAGCCTTACCTATTGCTTAAGTTTAACGTCAATCCTCATGTTCATCGACTGAAATCTCCTCCTTGCAGACTAAATATCGTCAGAAGGCAGACAGCATCAAGTTCACACATGTGGCTGATGATCTTTCTATGAAACACGCCCAGAGAAGTCAGGAGCTGCAGAGCGGCGTAAGGCCCACCCTTCAGGTACACTTAGGGCTCCTCTCACCGTGTGACTCCCATCTTTGCTCTTCCAGTTGGCGTACAAAGCAAACACAGAGCAGATGATTCACCAATACACCATGACAAAAGACGAGCCGCTTTTCAGACAAGCAAAAGCCAACGCGGACCTGCTCAGTGGGGTAAGTTTAACGTTTTCTTTTTAAGTGCCACAATTTGAAAAGCCACTTTGATCCTCTTTTGATAGTAAAAGCGTTCCCAGTGGTCTTTTAATTATGATTATACCATGGTCCAGGTGAATCCTTGATTCTGATTGGCTGCTGGGTGTGGGTTAAAAAGGGATAATTCCTAGTGATAATGCACACCTAATGCAGTACAAAAAATTGATTGAATATTTATTTCTTTTGTAAGTGACCTCCACGTCACGATTCATGCTTCTGCGTCGTCCGTTAATTTCTGTTACTGTTCACATCATCTGCCATTTTTTCTTACTTATGCAGTTTTTAGCCAAAATCCAAAAACCTGTGTCATTTTCTGGGACATAGTTTCTGGAAAGGGGTAGGGGTTCTTTAGAAACTCTGACGTGAGCAACCCCGCCCCTTTTCCCCTTCCCACTGCTGAGAGCGCTCTGTTTACAAAGTCCTACAAATTGGGAAAATATTTTATATATATATATATATATTTAAGCTAGTGAGTTTTCCTTAGAAGAAACATGCTGACATGATGGGATCATCGAATAGTGTGACTGAATTTATTGATATAAACATTAAGATTTTTTGGTAAATGTGTGTGTGTGTGTGTGTGTGTTTGGGGGGGGGGTATGAAAGAGCAGATAATTAGGCATTAGAGGGATCCAATTACTCAGTTTCAGCAACATTATTGTTATTTTCTTCTCATGTGACAATCACATTGGAGTTATTGTGAGCAGAAATGCTATAATAAATGGGTTTTGTCTTGTACCTGTACTGTTTTTGCAGAAAGTGTACAAGAGTCAGTGGGAGAAACAGAGAGAAAAGGGCTTTGAGCTCCGTCTAGACTCTCTGTCAATCCTGACGGCAAAAGCCAAGACAGACCTGGCCAGTGATGTATGTTTAAAAAAAAATTGCTTTTTAGAGGAAACATTTGTGATTTCTAGTATAAACTCACATTTTTTTGTCATCCTCAGGTCAAATACAGGAAGGATTATGAGAAAAGCAAAGGCAAAGCCATCGGCATTAAGTCGGTCAGTGACGACTCTCAAATGGCTCACTCTGCTCTGGCCACCAAACTTCAGAGCGACTTGCACTACAAGAAGAACTATGAGGACACCAAGACCAAATACAGGTGTGGATCAGATCTACCATGTGACCTCTTGTCCTGCAGCTTCCAACCTCATCTCTACAAAATAACCAAATCCATTTAATCAAATCTAAACACTAAATCACAAAAAATCGTAAATTACTTTCCAGGTACCCTCATCTTCTTTAGCCGTTCTATGTCATAGTTCACCAGGTTTCATTTATCTGAAGTGATTGGCAATGATACGGGTCATTTATTTTTAATTAGCTCCTATGAATCCATGCCATTTAGTGAACCAAGAGCAGATACATTCCTCCATGGAGGCTGTCGATAACGTAAAAATCAGAAAAAAGGATGAATAATTTAATCCAAAATCCATTTTTTGTTTAAATGTCGAATAAAAGTTTAAGGGTTTATTATTTCTGTCATAGATACTGTAGTCTTAGATTAAAAGCAGAAATGCTGAAATGGTGAGAAATGCCCATCCTAACCCTGTACTTTTCAAAAGGGCATGTGGACAAAAAGAAAAAAGTCCTTTTTTCTTTTGGCAGATACAAAAGCACAATCAAAGCGTTTTTCTGCACCGATCACATTCTGATTTCAGGCTCATGCTTCTCTATCCTTACCGTCTTCTCTTCCCAGCGTTTCTCTGGACATGCTGAACATCAGTCATGCTAAGATGGCTCAGGATCTGGCCACCGAGACCAAGTACAGGACTTTCCTCCACAAATACACAACTCTGCCCACCGATCTGAGCATCGCCTGGGCGAAAAAGGCCAACGATCTGCAGAGTGATGTGAGTCTGCTTATTGGTGGCATCTATGATGCAGACGCTTCAGTACAAATTCTTGTATGCCTTTAGAAACGGTACAGGTCAGATCTGAACTGGATGAAGGGCGTCGGCTGGGAGGCTTCCAACTCACTGGATGTCCAGCAGGCAAAGAAAGCTGGAGAACTAATCAGCGAGGTAAAGGGCGCTGTTTTTGAACGCTTCCTTTGAATTGCCAATTTAACCGAGGCTGTGAAATGGTGATGTGTATGATTGTGTAACATGTGACTGAACGGTGAAAAGGTTTATGGCACAGATTGCATTTAAAGGGCCAGAGACTCTTCTTATTTTCTCCAAACTGAGCTGCAAACCGGCTCTGCTTTGACTGCAGCATCTCTAGTGTCAAAAAGCTTTAGTTTTCCAATAATATTTTAAATTTCTCTACATAACTGATCACACATCTTTTCACTTTGATGTAGCTAACTATCCCTTTTAAAGAATTAAAACAATTTCTATTTAAAGACCCACTCGGGTCATCTTTTGATCTATTTTTGAGAGCCTTCCAGTGGTATTTTAATTATGATTATGCTGTTTTTTTTACCCAAAATCTAAAAAAAACTTGTGTCCATTCTTACAATACAGATTCTTGCCACAACTTAAATTTGCATCTGCGTTGTGGGCAGGACTGCTGACGCAGAGTTATCCCACCCCCCCTTCCCATCATCCATCTGTTCACACGCTCTCCCGCTAGCTTACAGCCCCTCACACCCACAGCTGGTGCAACAAAAATGGCGAGCAATATTGTAGCTATCCAGCCATACAGTTTTGAGCCAGATGGACGTACATAGAGCTAGTCATTTACAAATGGATGCATCAGAATGGAGCAGAGCAGGGAGCTTGTGGCCCCCCCTAACCTAACACCAGCTCAGTGGTGTAGAGTGTCCACCCTGTAACTGGAAGGTCGTGGGTTCAAACCCAGGGAGAGTCATACCAAAGACTTTAAAAATGGGACCTGATGCCTCCCTGCTTGACACTCAGCATTAAGGGGTTGGATTGGGGGGCACCACTGGGTTGAACCACCAAGTGCAGGTTGTCTGCAGCTCACCACTCCCCCAGGGGATGGGTCAAAATGCAGAGAACAAATTTCCCCATTGTTGGATAAAAGTAGTTGACTTTGAATTCACAAAGATATACATTCTAAATAATCGAATAAAAAATACCTAATTTTCTTTAAATATGTCCTCCATCATCGGAAAAATGGTGGCGGAAACAAAACAACACTTGTACCAGTACATATTTTATCATTTTATCATTCACTTCAGACCATTTTGGTGAGACATTTCTATTGCAGACGTGAGGCACCCTACTCTATTTATGGCTTTATCAAAGGCTGCCACTAGTTAAAAGGGTCAGCCGCATTAGGCTGAAATGACAGAGCACCTTCCTCTATTTATATAGATGTATCAGTATCAGTCGCTGTCGTGTGTGTATGGAAACCTTTCTTTATGGCTACTTTTTTTATTTATTAGGGCAGATATTTTCGATACTCTTGTAAACGTATCTGCTCCCTAAAATGGACGTGTTTGCTTTCCTCTTCACATCATGTCTCTCCAGAAAAAGTACCGGCAGAATGTGAGCTCCCTGAAGTTCACCAGCATTGAGGACACTGCAGAGATGACTCAGGCCAAGCAAAGTAATAAACTGGCCAATGATGTAAGTTTATCCTTAGTTACTCACAGGATAAATATTAAAAAATCCACCAAGAGGGTGGATTCTTATGAATATTTGGTCCCAGCTTTTGCTTTTTCAAAGACCACTTTATTTGTAATCCAATAAAAAGCTGGGTGGTGATATCCCCATGTTTCTGCTCTGTTCCCCAGAGGTTATATAGGGAGAAAGGAGAAAACATGAAGCACAACTACACACTCAGTGGGGAGCTGCCTGAGTTGACGCAGGCTAAGATCAACGCCATGAACATCAGTGAGGTAAAACAAAAAATCCCATTTGGGTCCAACTTTTGACCCAGTTAACCGTTCTTCACACCATGTCTGATGTTTGCCCAATCAGAGTCGTTACAAGGAGTCTTGGACAAAGTCACGCGGCGGTGGCTACAAGCTGCGTTTGGATGCCATTCCGTTCCAGTCCGCCAGAGCCTCTGCGGAGATCCTAAGTGATGTGAGATTATATTTCATCTGTTTTTGACTGTCCAATAAATGAAAAAAGTGGCTTTGTGACGCCTAAAACTCAATAAATGAATGATTATTCTAGCAAAAGTACAAAGGAGACTTTGAGAGAAGTAAAGGAAAGATGATTGGACTGAAGGGACTGCAGGATGACTTGAACATTGCTCACTCGGTCCACGCCAGCACCCTGCAGAGCGATGTGAGTGCATCACCACTTCAGAAAAAAAAGAGATTCGGAACTTGAAATTCATTAAATACTTTCTTTGAAATGTTCAGATCAAGTATAAACAGGACTCTGCAAAGCAGCTCTCTAAGTTCCACCTCTCGATGGACATGATGGAGGTGGCTCATGCTAAAAAAGCCCAGTCGCTGGTCAGTGATCAGGACTACAAGCTGTTCCTGCATAACTACACCTCACTGCCTGATGACCTGAAGCTGCAGGCCGCCAAGAGGGCCTATGCTCTGCAGAGTGAGGTGGGAGGATCTCCGATTCTTCATTATGCATATTTTAGAACTCTTTTAGTAAAATAACAACAAAGTCTAAAAGTCTTTAAGGGCAGTGATAAATAATTTTCTAACTTCTGTCAAAGCAAAAGCCCCGTTTTGAAACTCTCTTTTAAAGCTAACCGTTCTGATTTTCTCTAGCATTAAATGTAAACAAAAAGCCTTACAGAGACTAGGAAAAAAAAAGTTTGCTTTGTCTGCAGAGAGAGTATCGCTCTGACCTGAATTATTTGCGAGGTGCAGCCTGGATCGGCACTGGAGCCCTGCAGATTGAAGAGTCCAAACGAGCCACAGATCTAATCAGTGATGTAAGAAGTTTTCTTTATTTTTTTGCTCATTTTGAACACATTTAACTGAAATCAATCAAAATATGTTGTCATTTCTTTCTGCCCTTCCTTTCAAGTGTATTTTGTGTACTTTTTGGACGTGAAGATAATAGGCAAACACAAATGTTGTTGTACTTTCTCCAACAGAAAAACTACAGACAACAGCCATGCAAGTTCAAGCATACCTCCATTGCAGACTCTCCAGACATCGTCCACGCTAAACTCAGTGGGCAGATTACAAATGAGGTGAGGGGATGAATTCGATTTTCATTTTATAAAGGAGTCTCACTTTTCTGACAGGATAGTAGGTCCACCATGAAAGTATATGAGAATAAAGTCGTAACAATATGACCAAAATGTCATAAAAATCTGAGAAAACCTCAACATTTTATGAGACTGCAGTCATGAAATTATATGAAAAAAGTCAAATTTTTATGGGAATAAAGCCTTAGAATTGTAGAAGAAAAAAGTTGTGAAAATATGGCCCTAAAGTAAAAAATACATGAGGAAATAAATCAACATTTTATGAGATCAAAGTCATAAAATTGTAAGAAAAAGTCTAATTTTAACGGTAATAAAGTTGTTTACAGGAATAAAGTAATACGATTATCAAAAAAGTCTCATTTAACAAGAATAGACTTAAAATTATTAGCAAAACTCAAATTTTACAAGAAAAAAGTCAACTATTACAAATACACGGAAAAAAATGGGTAGAATTTTCAAAAAAGAAGGCAAAGTTTGATGAGAATAAAGTAAAAATTATGAAAAAAGTTTTTAAAAAAAAGTAAGAATAAAGTTATAAAAATCAACAGAAAACGTCAAAATTTTAAGACAATGAAATAATAAGATTACAAATTTTTAAGACAATCTATGGTGGCCCTAATACCTTCGTCGTATGTTATTGTGGGGATTTTTTTGTGCCCTATTTTTTTTCTTCTTCTAGTTTTTCTTCCTGTTGTAAAAAGAAAGTAAAAATGCATTTGCACTCATTTCCCTTTTTTCTAGCGTTTGTACAAACAAAAAGGTGTGAATGACCAACACAGCTACACCATCACAACTGAGAGGCCTGAGATCACACAAGCAAAGATCAACGCAGCAAACTTCAGTGAGGTACACATTGGAAGGAGAAAAGGTGGCTTTCTATTTTGTGTGTGTGACATAATTGAACAGGAAATGTTCTGGTGCAGATCAAGTATAGAGAGTCCTGGAACACTCTGAGGGCTCAGGGCTATAAGCTCACCATGCAGGACATCCCCTTCCAGTCTGCCAAGAGCTCCACGGGCATCGCCAGCGACGTGAGCTCATCCCACATCAAAACATACTCAAAAATAACACAACAACAGAAGCTGAGAGCAGAATGTCCTTTTCTCTGCAGTATAAATATAAGTACAGCCACCTGCTGGACAAGGGGAAACACATTGGAGCCAGGAGCATCACTGATGACCCACACCTCCTGCACTGCCGACAGGCAGGCCGACTGGCCAGCAACCAGGAGTACCGCAAAGACGCGCTGATGACAAGCGGCCAGTACCACCTCACTTCAGATATGATTCACCTGGTGGCTGCGAAGAACGCCCAAACGCTGGCCAGCGATCAGGACTACAGGAAGAGACTGCACGAGTACACGGTGCTGCCCGACGACATGAAGGTCAAGTGGGCCAAAAAGGCCTACGAGCTGCAGAGTGAGGTGAGGAAGTGGATAAAAACACAAGAAAAAAAGCCTTAAAGCTTGATGAATCTTGTTTTGTTTGTTTGTAGAAACTCTACAAATCAGACCTCAGTTTTATGAAAGGGGTGGCCTGGGACGGAGTGGGTGCACCCCAGCTGGAGTCTGCCAAAAAGGCTGGAGAGCTAATAAGTGATGTATGTACATTTCTACCTTTCATATGTGGATGTTTTCATCTGAAAAAAATGTATTTTTGGTGCATTCGTTGCTTAAAGCCTGATCTCGCCTCTGCAGAAAAAGTATCGTCAGCTGCCGGACAGCCTCAAGTTCACCTCGGTGACCGATTCTCCTGATATGGTCCACGCCAAGACGAGCTACCAACAGTGCAACGAGGCAGGAGAAAACCCCAAAGTTACACAAAGATTGCAGACCTTATCATGTGTCTTCATGGGTTTTTCTTGTATATATAATCCTCCACAGAGGCTGTACAAAAGTGGAAAGAATGAAGACATGCATAAGTACACCCTACACCCAGATGATCCAGACTTTGTGAGAGCCAAGATCAATGCCCAGCAGATCAGTGATGTAAGCATTACCAAACCTTTTCTGTCAAACATTAACCCACAGTCAGAAGCTCTGATCTGACCTTCTTTGCTCTTTAGAAAGTTTATCGGGCGTCTGGAGAACAAGTGAAGACATTAGGCCATGATCTGAGATTAGATGCCATACCCTTCCAAACTGCAAAGACCTCCAGGGACATCGCAAGTGATGTAAGTTACTCTTTTTATGCCAAAGGAGGAAAAGAGGGGCCATAAAAGATGGTTAAAATATACATTTGATATGTCCACTTAGATATTATTTAAATTGATTATGGATATTTTAAGCAATCAATACAAACAACAAGAACAAACGAAAGAGGACAAACAAAATACATATACATCCATACACAGGTCTATCAAACCTTAGATATTTAGTCATGATTTAATATGTACACGTACAGAAATGCTTATCCACATTCATGTGCGCTTGTAAATGTAAATGACGCCATTCTAATTCTAATTCTATTCACATATTTGCACTTTTATATACAGTACATGACACTTGGAATCCATTAAATGTGCCAAAATGAGTTTAATTAAGTGCTTGAATGGGAGTAGCAAATGTGTGTAACCCTGCCCATACTATGCTTTACTTCATTTTTCATTTTTCTTCTTTGCATAGGTTTTAGGGATTTCAGTGTGTTAATTCACGTATCCATAGGCTACGGCCTGTTGTATAAATAAATAAATGTATAAATAAATGTATAAATAAATGTATAAATAAATGTATAAATAAATAAATAAATAAATAAATAAATAAACAAATAAATAAATAAATAAATAAATAAATAAATAAATAAATAAATAAATAAATAAATAGCCAATATAATCTGGTTCTTAACTTCTAATTAGAGATGTTTACAGTTGCAATGGAACAAAGTTTGAAAACAATATAAATTCATAGAATTTTCCAATTTGAGTCACACGGTAAAAAAACAGTGTTAAACAACGAGTTTAAGGAATATGTCAATTAATCTGAGATTACCAAATCATGATTGAATACAATTGCTCATTTAAAACAAGCCTGTTAGAAAGACAAAACTTTCTAACAATCTTAAACACAATTCTAAACAAATACAAATGCACAAAATTTGCATTTGTTCATTGTATTAGCTCCTAATCTGGATTATTTTTTAGTCCTGTAGCAATGCAATCACACTGTTTCCAACTTTAAACAGGTTCTGAAAGCAGATTGATTGAATTGTTGCAAACAATTTGACTTTCTACCTTTCTTTTCTAGATAAATTAGTTCTGTGTGTGTTTCCCCTCAAATCTCCAGATTATATTTTTCTTTAACTTTAAGGGAACTATGTTATAGTCCCATTTTTTAATGTATAACACATTTCCTTTAATGACATAATAGAATAGATTAGAACAATTATATTCTAACACATTTAATGTGCGTTTTACCAGTTTATTTCTGATGCAAGAATTTGTTTTTGTTTTAGTTCCGTTACAAAGAATCCCATCTGAAGGAGAAGGGCCACCAGGTGGGGCTGCGCTGCGTCCAAGACGACCCCAAGATGGTGCACTCCCTGGCAGCCAGCAAGCTTCAGAGCAACCTGGAGTACAGCCGTCAGTCCAAGGAGGAGCGCGCTCGCTACCAGATCCGTGCAGACCAGCCGGAGTTCTTACAAGCCAAGAAGAGCCAGGCGCAAGCCAGTGACCTCACGTACCGATGCAGGCTCCACGACTACACCTGTGACCCCGAGCAGCTCACTGTCAAGCACGCCAAGCAGGCTTACAAGCTGCAGAGTGATGTGCGTCCGTGGGGCTCCTGATGGAGATCGGCTCACTGTTGGTCTGACATACTGAACTTTGATTGGTCATGTAAATTCTCTGTTGCAGGTCAACTACAAGTCTGACCTGAACTGGATCAAAGGAGTGGGCTGGACCCCTCCAGGGTCCCACAAGGCGGAGCTGGCCCGCCGGGCTGCAGAACTGGGACTGGCTGAGGGCGTTTCCACTGATGAGGCAATTGCAAAATATCAGTACATGATGATGGTAAAAGCAGTCTTATTTTTTTTAATTTATTTATGTTTATTAGATTTTTTTTTTCAAACTTTAGACCAGGGGTGGGGAAACTACATCCCGAGGGCCATATGCCATTAAACTATTTAATCTGGCCCACCAAACTGAAATAAATCATATTAATGATCCATAATAATGTTTTATTTTCCCTGTAATTCTGGTGTCTACCTATAGATGAATAAATCAAATTGAATAAATGACCTTTGCCTGGGTGCAAAAAAGGTATTCTGCATTCATGCAGTGAACAATCACTTAACAATCCCTTCAAGGTAACAAAGTACTTCACAGTAAAATAAAGAAAAAAAATTGAAAAATTTGCCAATTTAAGAGCAAAGAATTAAAATACAAAAATCAATAAATTACAAACAAGACAGATAAGATTGCAATATAACAAATAAAAAACATGCCACTGACTACGGAGTATTAAAAGCCATTTTAGAACGGTAAGATGGAAAATTTGTAGTCTTTCTAACGTTCATGTCTTTTTCCTGATCATTTCAACACCACATGAACGCAGCATTTTTCTAAGTTTCTGCTTTTTCCTGAGGGACATTAACCCGTTGGTGCAATTGGCAAAGTCTAAAAAAATAAACAAATAGCATGAAATATTGACGTAATAAACACAATCAGAGGAATCCCTTTGGCAAAATAGTTCACATCTTAACCCTCTTGTTTGTGTTTTGGGTCAACTGGACCCATTTTGAAATTTAGAAATCTTAAAATATTTAAAGTATGTTTCTACTTTGAAAATTCACCGGCTTATCTTAATTAATTTAATAAACATATAAAATAAAAATGGTTCATTTGCTCTACTTGTAATTCAGACAACAAACATCCATGTTGTCTTTCAGAAAGAAACACACAACAGGAGGGTTAAATGAGGCTCCCAAACAGAAAATAAAAACTTTTAAAATAAAAAAAGTCTTTGAATGTTCTGAAGAATATTTTGATGTGGGCTAATAAAACCTCCAGTCCACCTTTAATTGGCAGGCCTTTTCCATTGATCCACTGCAAAATTATGTATTTTCTTGCAGCAAAAGTGAGCACACGATCTATGTTTTACATCAGTCTTAAAACAAGACATCCAAATCCAGATTTAGTTCCAATTTCTTCTGTATTTCACTGGTTCTTCTGCAACTTCAATCATGACCAAAAGCAATGCTTCAAACTATGAAATTTTTTTTTTTTCATAACTTATTTAAACTAAATAAAGCAGGAATTGTTTTAATGTAAAATGTTATTTTACACTATAAAACGCCAGATAGGTTCTTTCCAAATAAAAAGACAAAAACGTGGGTTAAAATAAATTATCTAATAAATGAATATTCAATTTTTTAACCTCAATTCCATTGGTAAAAGCCAGCCCGAGAAGCAAGACAGTAAAGTTTCGGACTTTTTGCAAAACCTTTTCTCTTTCTCTGTCTTTAAGTTGCGTCACCAGCAGCAGATGGAGCAGCAGCAGATGGAGCAGCAGCAGCAGCAGCAGGTCTCAGAGCACGAGGAAAACAGCACCGAGATTCAAGGGGGCGTCAACATGGACGCTATGGAGGTCCTCCACGTGAAGAGGAAGCAAACCATTCAGAAAAAATCCTCCACCACAACTTCATTCAGGTCCATGGAGAAGAAGTCCAGTTCTACCTCTTCATCTGCTGCCATCCACAGCACAGTCCAGACAACTACATCCAGCAAAGCTGGAGATGCATAGAGTGGAGATGTTTGTTATTATATATTGACAGTTTTGAGGGAAGTGAGAACTTTAAAATAAATTTGATTTATTGAAGGAAATTGCTTGTTTGTAAGGGAAAGTGTAGAGCATGTTGAAGAAGAGAGGATCTGTAAAGTCTGTGAAAGGGCTGCATAAATATAAGGAAAAACAACGAAAATAACGTTGGAGTGAATTTAAAAATGAACGAAAAAGATGGAATTATGGATTTTGCATTTGAAAAGATGAAACTGAAAATGCCAAATTACTTGTTCATGTTAATTATGTGTTTGTTGGAAAAAGCACATTGCACAAAACGTTTAAATGAGCTCTCATCTATTGAAGTTCACTTTCTCATTAGAAGTGCAGACTTTGAAGATGTTGATGCACTTTTGTCTGACCGGTTCAGCTTTACGAGTTTGACTTTCTGTTATAGACTGAAAGCAGATGCTTGATTTTAACGTGGAATAAATACATTTTTTCAAGGCAAACTGCTTTTTTCATCCTCAATGGGGTAAGATTTCAAAATAAGGGCACTGTGAAGCTGAACTGATAAATAATTTCTAAGTTCATTTAGCTCTTGGTCCAATTTATAAAGGTGAGAATTTCAGCATGGACGACAAACTTTTATTATTTTGTGCAGATTTCTAGAAAAATAAAAACAAAACTCAATTTTCTTCATTTTAATACTCAAACAGTGATCACTCTATCAGGGTGCAAGATCATATTTCATTATACAGCACTATGTAGTCCTTAATGTACAAAGGATGGAGGTAAACCACACAAACTTTCTTCACTGTTTGTCCACCTCCTCTAGTTGCTTACAGAGTTTTTTTGGTTAAAAAAAAAAATAGTGCTTGTAAACCATATTTTATGAACAAAATTGTCCTGATTTCCTTCATCCAACACTCTGAACTGCTGCAGAGGGCTGTGCAGACTCCTGCCACACCGCCCTGCAGTAAGTGCTTCAAGCCTGGATTGTGTCCCAGCAGAACTGCATTTCATCTCATATCCAAGGAATGCTGGACTGAAAACGTTCACATTTCTATTGCAATCTCCCGAAAGGCCAAAGTTTACAAAAGTCAGGATTTCCACTGTCTTCAGGCTCAGACTTTATGGCAATTCACAGGGTTTTGTTGTAGCGAAAGGGAGGATGTAAAAATAATGTGAATTTTTTTAAAGAAAAGATATAAATATGAGCATATCATCCTGTCAAAACTCCTAAAGAGGTTGCAGTTTGTTTTGTCCCATCGTTGCTGCATTCCTGTGGTGGGCTCATGTGTACTCTGATTTGCGGATGTAGTTGGAAGGCACGTATCCCTGCTGGCCTCCCGCCTCCCCGAGCCACCATTCCGCGTTGCCGTTCAAGTCCTGAAACGCCAGAATCCGCAGACGCTGATTGGCTGATATGCTCAGCTCGTTGGGGCAGCGAGCGGTGAAGGAGTAGAGGGCGTAATAAATCTGGAAGAACACAAAAAGGGTTAACTTTTTAAACGTAAACACCAGAGTTCAGGTTGCTGCTGTGAGTCTTACTTGATGGCTGTCTGGTTCATCGTTGGGTTCTGGTTCTGGCTTAGGCTCAATGTAGTCCTCTTTGGTGTAACCAGGCTTCTTTTGCCGTCTGTCTGCATTTCTCCACCGGGTGGAGCTGTAACTTTTCTCTGTACGGTCATACCGCTGGGAGCGACCGTTTCTTTGAGAGGAATACGAATCCGTCTCGGAGAAGTCGGATGTATCCTTGTTTCCACTTCCGTAGCTGGTATCGTAGGAGTCTCTGTTTCCGCCTGAGCTCCGGTACCGAGGCTCAGCGTCTCTGCGGCTGGGAGAGTTTCTGCGTTTCTGCTCTGAAAGGTCTCTGCGGTCTGAGCGAATTTGGGGCGAGGAGCTCATGGAGTTGCTCTGGCTGCCGGAATCGAGCGCGTCCCGGGGCTGGCTCCTGCGAGAGGAGGCGGAGTCCAGAGACGGGTGTGGGGACGACTGGCTTTGGGGCTGGGTGGTGGAAAAGCTGACGGTGGCCGTATCCTGGTTAAAGGTCAGGGTGCTGCTGCTGTTCTGGCGGGAGAAAACGGGGGAGGAGCCGCCATAACCGGACTCATTGGAGGACTGGCTCTCAATGGACACGTCCGAGTGGCTCCTGCGCGGGTTGTAGGGTTTGAGAAAAGAGCTGTACACAAACCCCTTTGTAACTGCAAGAAAGAAAAAGGCAGAAAAAGAAAATGAATTAAAGCCATAGGCCGCCACTCTCATTGGCTACCCAGCGCTACACACCCCTCACTCTCCCCTGCTGCCTCTGCCACCCTGGTCAGTGCTGAACATTCCTTTTCATTAAAAACAAATTGAAGGCTTTCTGTTGGCCTCAACTCCATAGCAACCATTTTATTTTTTGGTCACCTGGGGGTGACGAACAGATCAATGCAATTTTTAGAAGAATCGGCTAAAATAAATGTTTGAATTTCCTTGGCAACCAAGGTTTTTGGTTAACCACGCCCACATTCCTAATACGTTGAAGCCGTATGTCATGTCGTTTTGTTCAGCTTGAGCCATCGATTCATGTGTTACATTTTCGCAATATTCTCGAGCAACAGGGGAACGCCACTTTTGCGAGCTCACAATGCGAACGAACGCTGTTCAAAAAGGACAAACTTTAAAACCAACAATTTTTACCCAAGTAGCTTCCCAGAGATGCTCAAGGAGGTTAGGAGGCGATAGATTCAAATCCCTTGGAGGAGTCTCAATTTGTAGAAGGTACTAAAGATGGAGACCGATTACTGGGGTTAAAGGTCAACAAAATGTCAGCTGAGGTTGTAAGTCAGTGGTCCCATTTGTATTTTTGATGTTGACTTCCTGCTGTGACTTTGACTATGTGGCGGGGGTGAAATTTTCGCTCAAACGTACAGTTGGGCAAATAAAATTGCAAAAAACAATCTGATCCACGCCATCCAGGACTGCTGCGGGACGAACAGAGGACATTTTCCTTTTCTCCATGAAGTTCAGAAGAAATATTTTACCTCCGTTATCAATCAACCAGCGGTTTTGGCTCCCCATGGGGTCCTGCTGCTTGATCACGCCCACAAGATCCCCCTCCTGTATGGAAATATCCAGATCCTGGGCGGCGTTGAAGTTCCTCTCAGCCTGGAAAAGGTTCTCGGGGCCGTAGCGCACGAGCAGCGCCGTCCGGTGCTCATCTGTCTGCAGGCTGCAGTTAGGCTGAAGAAGATGGACAGTTCAGAGGAGAAACTTTTGAAAAGTATTCGAATATAAAGAAATCCTGGGAACTCACAGGTCCTTGAAGCTGCTTTTTGGAGGTCTGTTTGTCCAGAGTTTTCTTCTCCACTGGCTTTTTTGTGGACGTGGTGAGAGGCAGGTTTTCGGGGCAGAAGCTGAAGCTTTGGAGCAGTCGGAGGACGCAGTTGTACTCCTCCTGAAACTGTGCGATTAGGTTTCCACTCGTTGCCCCTTTGTTTGAAAACTGCTGAAACAAGAAAAGAACACAAGCAAAAATGAATATTTTCCTAGATATTTTGTTTTTTTTAAATATCTTAAACTTTTTGTTTTCCCATCTTCTTTCAGATTTTGCGTTAGTTTTTGTACTTTGATGAGCACTTTTCTGTCTCTTAAGTTTAAACGATTGTTTAGGCAAGCATTTTATAGTTTTGTTGCCTCATTTTCAATCATTTTTTTTGATGATTAACCGTATTTTCTCGGTCTGGTGGATTAATAATACCTGCAGGAGCGGCTTCAGTTCTTCCATCGTCGTCCTCATGAAGTCTTTCTGGGCCTGAGCGAAGGCCGTAACGCAGCCTAGGAACATCTCCTCTGCGGTCTGGAGGAACTTCGGCAGCTCGTCTAGAAGCTGAGCGTTCAGAGCCTCGTAGTTATTGCGTGCCGCCCGCAGCTCCTCCTGGACGCGGCGGTCCTTCAGGCGCTCAGCTCGCTCCTTGCAGTTGTCGTAGTCCAGCAGCTTGTCGAAGCGTTTCTGGATGAGTTTGTAAGGCCCGGCAAACATGGCGAGCAGCTGAGTCAGCGGGTTGATGACCAGAGCTTCTGTGCGTTCCTTCTGCTCAGAAGAACAGCAGAGGTGGAGGTGAGGTTGTTGTTTAAGCTGGTCGTGTGAAAGCAAAAAGATGAGGACTCACAAACTGGGTGAACTTTCTGTCGCTGATGCAGCGGTGAGCTCTCTGAAAACATTCGGGGTCCATCAAACTGCGCTCGTTGTAGATGTCGCAGAAACTGATGGCTGCCAAGACTTTGACCGAGGCAGATTCCTGCAAAGAAAAACGTTTCCGCATAAAAATCCCTCGCTAAAACACAGGGCTATAATAAAAGAAGAAAAATAGACAAACATATGAGACTAAAGTAATTAAATTGTAAGGAAAAAGTCGACATGTTACGAGAATAAAGTCATGAAATTATAAGAAAAAGTTCAAAATTTTACAAGAATAAAGTACTAAAATTCTCCTAAAATTTAGACTTTTTCCTCAACATTTAACAACTTTATTCTGGTAAATTGTTGCATTTTTTTCATAATTGTACAACTGTTTCACATAAATTGACTACTTCACCCTTATAAAAATTTAGAGTTTTTATCATAATTCTACGACTTTTTACTGGTAAATGTATTTTTTTAATAAATAATTTTACAAATTCTTGCTGATAATTTTAACTTTATTCTGGTAATTCTCAAATTTAAAAAATATTATAGTTTTTCCTCATAATTTTTTATGACTTTATAACTTTATATAACAACATTATTCTCTCATATTCTTCCCTATTTTGTTTGTCAAATTTTGTGTCAAAGGCAAAGGGTTATTGGATTTTTGTGATGGGCATGTTTCTTTATGTATCATGTATTTTGTCTTTCAGTGTCACATAAGCCCGTGTGGGCTGGGCACATTAGTGCATGACACTTAAATAAATAAAATCAATCAATCAATCAATCTTTCCTCTTTTGTGATTGTACTTCACACATTTTTTGTAGAAGAAAAGAGTTTCTTTACCCTTAAATGCTGCAGATATAAGGAAATGTCTCTGATAAACGTCTTGATCAGTCTCTCCTGCAGTCTGAACTTCTTTTCAGCCTCATCAAACACTTCATCCTTAAACTGGGAAAAAGATGAGGAGTTTTTAGAGCAAAACAAACCAAAATCACAAAGTCCAAAACCTTTTTTTTTTAATCCCTACCTGAGGTGCCATTCCTGTGAGCTGCTTGAGGTGGCTGCTGACACGGTTGGATTTCTTAATAATGGAGTGCATGCTCAGCTTGGAGATCTTGTCGATGAACGTGTCTTCATCCCCTTTTCTGTATTTCATCACTGTGCACAAAAAAAAATACATTTTGTCAACACTTTTATAACCACAGTACAACATAAGAAGCCAGGAGCAAAACTTTTACCCAGATCCTTCCTGCGCTTGTACTCGTTAATGTTCACGTTGATCTCTTTGACGACCTGCACAGCTTTAGTGAGCTGTAGTCTGTCATGGTGGCTCTCTGGAGTGGCCCCCAGGAGCTCGGTCAGCAGCAGAGGGTACCGCATCACCCGCTGCACCGGCTTAATGAGGAACGAGCCCAGGTTGATGTAGTTTGCTTTGCCCCTAAAGGAGGAGGGATCAGAAACGTCATGGGAGGGGGTTTATGTAGCCGAAACCATGTTAGAGATGCGGAAATCACCCACAAGCCACTGTCACAAGAAAAACATGTAATGAAGGTATTTCACACATTATCATATGGATGGGGCAATCCAATGATAAAAAAACATCATCACATATTCATATATTCTGATGATGCTTAGAAGCCTTTAAAAAGCAGGGGAGGAGGGGCACAGAGACGTAGATTTGCTTTGTTTAAATGCCATCGACAAGACAATTTTTTTATTCTACATAAATTGAGATACTGAGGCATTAAACCATTTTACATAAGTATATTGGTCTAATTTCGAGCAGAAATCGCTGCTCAGACAGAATAACTCTTTTTCACTTAATCAAATTTTGAATAAAATAATGTTTAGCTTTAATTAAGACAAAAGAAAAAGAATTCTCCAATAAGAAAAAAAGCTGTCTCAGTCAAATGTTTAATGTTATGTCATTGTGGATTACATTAAAATTAATTATGTGATATAACAAAAATTTACATCAATATACTTTAAGAATTTAGGTTTTGTCATAAAATATTGGACTTTTTGTTAAAAAAGGGGGGGTTTTGCCACGTTGCCAAAAAAAGTTACACAAAAGCTGATTTCAAGTGCATGTCTCATTTTGTCCAGTAGGTGGCATTTTTCCCCCAGAGTCAACCAACTATTTTTATTGTCCATGAAGGGGCAGAACTGGGGGCACAGGCCTTCAGTTCTCTGCACAACAGTACAAGAGTCCATGCAAACGCTAGCCACAGAATATTACTGAGCCCGGGTCGGGTCAGCACCAAGGTCTCCAAACCACCACAGTGAGGGCACACGCTCAGGTACAACAAGCAGACACATCCACCCGGGTCAACATGAAGGAGTGTTAGTGAGCAGCACACATGCGGTCAGGATGATGCTGGAAATCATGCCGACACACTTGTTGCAGGAACTTACCAGTTTCGGTAAATGGCTCTGTTGAAGGAGGGATGGAAAGAGAAAACAAGATTTACACTGAAAACCTGAAACTTTTGTTGAGCAAACATTTTATTTGTGTTTGATTTAAAAATAAATCTGTATGTATTTTTTTTAAATTGGGAGTTTTCTTTTTCGTCAAACAAAGTACAGAGCGTCAACAAGACTCCAGAGTGGCCGTAAACCTTTATGCAAACAAACACTCAGGAAAGGTGCCAACTTTAACGACCGTTTCATTGTTTAATACGCTGAGGACAAATTTAAAGAAAAACTTGAGAAATGACAGAAAAAAGTCAACTTCACGTTGACAAAGAGATTAGATCTGAGCTCTTTGCTGTCCCTCTTTTGTTCTCAGAGCAGCAGCCTTTCCTTTCCCTTCCACTTTGTGTTTATTTTCAAACCCTTTTCGGCTAAAGGAAAACAGTGTCAGCGCAAGACTATGAGTCAGATTGAAAGCGGACTGGGTGAGCCAGGTAGGGCACATTCTTGAACTGCTTTACATTACTGAGGTCGACAGAAAGTCAGAGAGCGGGCACGCAGCCCTGATACAGCGCCGCCGGGGTTCGAGGGGCTGGAATTTAGTGCAAAACATCCTTGAACTTCATGGTTTTTTTTAAACAAAGTTTTCTGACACCTTTTTACACAATGCTTAAGATTTGCTAAAGTTTTTTTAACAAAGAAGCTCTACCAACACTTTGTTTTTATGCGGACACACAGAAACCTGAAAACCTCCTTTTTGTTTCGACTCACCTCAGCCGCTCCAGACACTCCAGAACGTGGCGCTGGATGCCTTCATCCTTCTCGTAGCTCTCCAGCAGTGAAATAGCATCGTCGTGGTTTTGGCAGTACAGCTTGTAGACCTCTTCCATCTGAGATCTAAAGTCCAGAAATGTTTTTCCTGAAAGAGAGGAAAAATTGAATGGAAAAACAGAAAAGTAAGAAGTTTATCTTTTACTAATACCAAATAGATTTAAAAATATCTAATTTTTAATCATTAATGCAAAAAATTCATTTAACTCTTTTATGGCTTTAAAAAAAAAAAAAAAACAACCAAGATATGTTTGTTTTCCTTTTTTAATACAAGTATAACAAAAACGGCAGAAGTTACCGATGGAGTCTGTCTCCTGCAGTTCATCATAGAGGCGTTGGGACAACTCAATCACGCTGGTAATGTTTCCAAAAAGTCCATTGAAGTCCATGTTCTTCACCTTTAACAGAAAATGTGGAAACATGAAGGATCTTTTGAGCTTAGAGACCAGAACATTTGAAATCATCTGGCGCTTCCAGATTTCTCACCTGCTTCTCCTGCAGAGGCTCGATGATTTCCTCCACACACATATTCAAGTCTTTGATGTAGTCCTTCTCAGTCTGCAGCAGCTCCTCGATCACCTTGTTCCTCTTCTCCAGCATCCTCTGCTCCGGATTGTCCGAGCTGGTGTTGGAGCTGGAAGACATGTCCGACGCCGGAGTGGAATCCAAAGGTTTGGGCTGAGACGACAGAAACGTCATCTCTGCAAAGAGAAGAAATGAAGGTTTTATTGCAGAGCATCTCTTGGAGACAAACCAAGACATCAGTGGACTGAATAGTTTTAGGAGTACGTCATTTGGCTCATTTATTCATCCTTCTGCTCTTTAATTAACCTAAAATTGGAAACAATAGGAAGAGTCAAAAGAAAACGCTTCCCATCCCACATCTCCATCGGTTTGTAACCAAACATGCTCGTGCCCACCCACCCAACGCCCCCTACACCCTTCTCTTCTCCTATCAGTTGCAGGAGGCAGATCTCTTGGGAGGCCAGGGACTGAAGGGAAAGCCTGGTAATGCATCAATGCTTTTTATGAATGGGGACAGAAACTGGAGTGAACTCCGGTTCTTTGTGCTCAGTACAATGGTGTGTGACTGCAGCTACAGACATACAGATTCTCAGGGACCATGGGACACTTTAAAGATCCATCCACTCTGATTAAAAAAAAAGGTGTTATTGATAAATTATTGTCGCATTTTTCTGATTTTGAAAGATGTAATTAAGAAAAGTAACCTTCAATTTGCATTTTTAAGCTTTCAAACCATTGCTAATCAGGAGCAGACTAAATAAATGGAGATTAAAAAACTGCTTATTTGTGACGTAAAAAATATGCGAGGCGGGCCACAAGTTCACTGATCCAAAGCTCTTCGTAATGGAAAGAGGAAGAGGGGCGGAGTTGCACCGTTCAAACAAGCAGATTTCCAATGAACTACTGCTACTCTGCAGAAAATATGTCCAGGAAAACAACACAGGTTGCATAATCATAGGTAAAAGACCACTGGGAACGCTTTTAAAATGGATCAAAAGATGATTGATGTGGGTCTTAAAAGAGAACAAAGAGTCAGGGGGCAGAGAAACAAGGAACTAGTTGAGAAGCTCCTCCATGGAGAAAAGTGAAATGAATTACTCTTTTTACAGTCACTTCTCAGGGTTAAGTCCTTTTGACGTGAATTTACATTGAAAGGTCAGAACAGTCAGTAATTTCTATGTACATTCTCATTCATCCTTAAAACAGGAGGTAAAAATAAAGCCTTAACGAAAAAAAATGTTTCACTACTTCTCTAAGAAGCCTTTCAACTCTTCTCAGTTACATTTTTCCCCCCCAAAAAGCATTCAATAAATGGTTAAGTCCTCGATCAATAAAGCTTTTTATCTTTTTCCCCCAGTAGTTTTTCCAAATTACCCTAAAGTAAATTACATGACAGAGTGTGTGTGTGTGTGTGTGGGGGGGGGGGGGGGGGGGGGTACTTTGTATTATGGAGCCCTGATCAGAATGAACACCATCATCTGCATACAATCAGACTTTCTTCATCAGGATAAAAAAGCTGGACTCCACCTCCACCTCACTGCTGGCTTTTTTGATCGGACAGTCCGTCCATGAAGCATCTCTCCGTCAACAAGAGGATCTTCTGAACCAACTTCTATGTTTATAGATAACAGCTTTTATTGTGGGCACGAGTCTAAAGCCGGGACCGTGCCTGTGCAGCATGCTGTTGATGGATGAAGGTGACGTCACTCCTTCTCCTTGAACAGATGCTGTCGGAGACTAACCCAGTTAACTCTGCTTACCTGGATTAAAGCCAGAGTAAAAATTCACCGTTCCACTACAACCTGCACACGCACAAACTACACACAATTTTTTCAAAAAAAAGCAGAAATAGCTTTGAATTAAGATTTGTTATGCAAGAATCACCCTGCTGTTGTCTCTGTCCCCCCCTGACCTCATCTGTGCCCACGTGAGTTGGCTAAAGTTCAACTCAAGGAGCTTTTCTCATCTCTTGAACCATATCTGCCGCCGCAGCCGTCACCGCCTCTCCGCCAGCACGGTGGCATTTCCTCGCTCGTGAAGGAGAGGCTCGCTAATGGGGCTTTTAGAAGTCACACGGCGGCACAACACAATGCCGCGGAGTAAAAACAAAAGGGCTCGGGGTTTAATTGGAAACACTGGGTTCTTTTTCCCACATTTGATCTGGTCAAACAAACGCATCACACGCTCCACTTCACAGCCTCGACTATGCAGACATTTTTATCAACCTGTGAAGCCCTGTGACCAGGTTATGACCCATTTCTGTGGGACCCCACTTTGTTTTCCTCTTCTCATTTACATGACACACAGATTTAGCTGCAATTAACATCCCATAGTTAACATGGAAGCAGAGATTATGGAGTTTTGAGATCAAATGACTTAATACCATTTTCCAACAAATTTTCATATAATAAGGGCATTACTTTCAAAACTTCCGGGGAGTCTATGTTTGGTCATTTTGGTTATGTGGTATTCACATACAGTAAAAGCTAAATTTCATTTGATACATTCATAATTATATTTTAGCACATGAAACAGGATAGCTTAACTAAAAACAACAAATGTCAAGTTGCAAACTTTTGGATTAAACGCTTGAATCAAACACAAAGATACTCGTTCAGGACGACCTGGAACTAGTATGTAGGAATCAGATTACATTTACATTTCTTCATGAGAAAAAATTTATACATCCATAGCTTATAGTTCATTTACACTGGCAGACAAATTTGCACCACATACTACATTTTCTTTAATGTTTCTGACAAAAATGTTGTGTGTATTGATTTCCCTAAAATTGATAAAGACTGAGTTGACAGAAAATCAAGATGGGATATGAACTATAATAAGGATTTTTAGTCCATAAATAGAATTATTAGTACTTTAAATTTTAATTTAAAAAAATCAAATTCTGTACTAAAATTCTAAACCCTTTCCACGCTTCACAGAGTGATTTACTACTGAATTCTTTAGTCGTCACAGCAGGGAGTGTAGCATATTTAAAGAAACTAAAGTGTTGTGAGACAGGAAACAACCTTCCAACACCGTCATTGATCCTCTCACGCCCAGAATGACTCGCATGATCAAAATCAGAACTGAGAAACGAGTACGACTCATTCAGATGAGACGAAAAGCAGCCCGTCTGCATGACTGACAAATGACGAGTTACCGGAGGACAAGCAGGGTTTTGTTTTGTTTGCTTCTGTTTGTAATTTTTATTTAAAAAGCAAAGATTAAATTTCACATTTTGACTTCAAAATGTAAAGCGATTAAAGAAAAGTTGTTGGTGTTGTTCCACAGGTATTTCCTGATATTATCCAATTAAGTTAAAGCGGTCTTAAAAGCTGATTACAACTTCATTACGCTCTGATTCGCACTGATCTCTACTAGAAACACTAAAAAAAAGGAGGTTTCACCCACCTGCTGCTTGCAACCGTCTTCAAAACCACTTCAAAAGTGAGCACACGCCCCTCCACATGCACCAAGCAACACTGCCCAATTAAACATAAGCCATTGTCAATCCCAGGTCCACAGCCTTGTGGCTTGCAGTGAACTCTGCTTCCAAAACCCAATTCCAAAGCTTCTATTTCCATGTGAATGGATGGGAACCCACCACCATTACACACTCCCATGCACACACCAGGGAGGATGATCCCTCTGACAGACGCTAAAACCCGGAGCTGGACTCCTGGAGCAGTGTCCTTACTGACGGCCTTGTCATTCTCCAAGCAAAAGGAACTTTTTATACTTGTTGGAGTCCAAGGTGGGGTCATCCCATGTCTTTATATTTAAAAAAAAAAGAACCCATAGTGACATCAGTATGTAAAGAACAATCTGAGTGTGTTCTGTGGTCAACTTGGTGTGGTATAATTCTCATTTTAGGGTAAAATGGGTTCTTATGGGTTCATTTGTAAGTAAATAACTTGAGTTTGGCATTTGCTGGAATTTCTGTTGAGTAAGATGGGTGGAGTTTAATGAAACACCTGTTTACACCTGTTGTTGATGCTGGATTGACGGCCTACATTTTCTCAGAACTGTGACTTCGGATTCAGCTCTCCTTACCAAACTACACATTGCAACATTTCTTATCTCTGCTTTTTGACTTGAACCACAATCCAGTGCCGCTAAAAAGAACTTTGTAGATGTTTATTTCTTGCCGCCGATTGCCGTTTATGCCCCACATTCAGGTTGTGACGAGTGCGAACATAAAAAGTTTGCGCCCGCACACAGCTCCCTGAGGTCAAGCACAATCACTTCTGTGTTCTGTTCCAAAGTTCATGGAGGAGTGCACAGTTACCGTAGCAACAAGAATAGCAGGGGCCCCTCCTCATATCAAGTTTTGTGAAGCGGGGAGCGGCTTCGGAAAAAAAAAAAGTTCACACAAGCAACTCAGCGGGGACATGACGCTGTTTTAGAAAGCCTTCTGACAAGAGAACAGGCTATGAAAAACCAAGATCAGACAAACTGGTTACCTAAGAACCTGCAGGGCATCACATAAACACATTTAGAAAAAAAATTGGCATGGTTTTCCACTCACTGATTGGTCAAAGCAAGTAGTCGGTGTAAACATTAAACGGTTCCTTGAGATATTTTACTTGAGAACCGCTTCAGTCTGGATTTTAGTGGAAGTTCGCACACAAACAGGAGAAAAAGGAGGGAAGTTTATTTAGTGACATCCCATCCTGTTTATCTTTTTTCAGGGTTAAAAGTCAGAAGGTCACATTCCTGCTACTGGCCAACTCACAGCAATCTGGTGGTCATGATAATTACAGCATTTCTTTCCGACCACTTCAAATAAAAGGCAGGCCATGTAAAACCCTAAGCGGCTTCTAAAGGGTTCTCAAAGCTGCAGTGTAATTGACGCCTGCTGAAACCATCACTCAAAGTTCTTTTCTTTCCCTGATTTCTCAACCTAGCTCCTCTAGCTGACAAACACTGTGATTACTTGGAGAGACCATCGCTTCTCCATGCGTGCAGGGAGAGTTTTTGGAAGAATGGTTGAGCTAAGTGAACCGAACGATCTTTAGATGTGTCGAAAATGAGAATAAAGATCGCTGAGGGGGCCACACAGTTGTATTAAAAAGATGGCAAAAAAGTCCTCTGAATGCACCTTTTACTAAAAAATAAAATAAAAACTACACACCCCTATGTTCTATCTGTGGGAAAATATGATATGCATGCACAATCATGTTTGATAGCGCAAACAAAACATGTAGGGACAAATGTCTTGCTTGGAGCCTCAACAGGTTTTCCCACAGTTTGCATGAGTGTCACAAAACGGAAAAGTTTAGCTACACTTGATTGTGATCTCCTCTTTTGATCCCATCAGGTTTGTCGTTTCCATAGAAAAAACTAATGTAACTGATTTTGTTTTTGCCCCGTTTAGATCTCCACGGAACCTGAAAAAACGGATTTTTCAGTTTGGAAAATAGGATTGTGACCTGCTCAGATTTACAGCTAAACTGTCCAATGATGGACATATGAACGCAGAAACAATCAACCTCAATGTGTTGGTCTCCAGCTGGGATGGTCAACTATAGTGCACTGTGCACTAACCTTTCTGACATGAAAGAATCCCTCTGTGTAGAACTCAAAAACCAGCTTGTAGCCCCTCACACCCCCAACCTAACATTACTGGTGCAACACAAAACACGAGCATTATTTATATATACAGTTTTGAGCCGAATTCCAGCTCAAATGAGGAAGACGTACATGGATCTATAAGTAGTCTACAAGTGGGTGCATCAGAATGGAGCAGAGCAGGAAGTCTGTGGCCCGCCCAACATACTACAAGCTTTTTCCAATCGCATTTTTCCTGATTCACAATGATTTCAATAAAGAAATACTCAGAAATGCAATTTTGAGCTTAATGTTCTTTATGTATGTCCTCCATCATCAGAAAAGTTCCACAAGAACATTAAAAACACAATCTTCATTATTTTAGCTTACTAACATTACTAACGTTAAACCCTAAAAGTGTTTTCTGTTTTTATTAGTCTCCATTTTTAACCTTGTCTACAACTATTTATAAAGACTAAATGTTCATAATTTTAGACTGATCATAAAGGGGGAATATTCTCACAGTTCTACATAAGAATTCACATTTAACATCAGTGGTGATCTTACTGGAATGGATAGGGTAGATATGGGTAGTGTAACTTTACTTTGAAGATTTGAATCTAGCTGTTGCACAAAAATACAACTAATGTTTCTGTTTTGGACTTGTTTGAAATACAGTGTTCCCTGATTTCCCGTGGAGGTTACATTTTATAAATAAGTAAGATTACAGATGTTATAGGCTGTAAAACTCATCACTACACACTTAACTCTCAAAGTTAAAACTCTCAAAGTTGAAACTTTCACAGAAAACTAAATCCTGTAGACAGCATGCAAAACACAGAGTGCTGCAAAAAGACAAAAAGTCCAAGAACCAGCAAGACCGCGAAAGGCGAACCGCGATAAAAGGAGGGAACATTGTACACATCAAAAGTATAACGATGAAAGCACCTTCAAATTCATTACAAGGACAATTTTAAAAGTCTCAATTAGCTATGATGTTGTAAACATCTAAAACAAAAATATTGTAAACATGCTGTGAAAGACCAAGAACAATCGAAACTTCTTGTTCTATGCATGGAAATTGCTTCTATCAATAATATTAAGGATTTAAAAGACTTAAATGTTATAAGTTGAAGAAGAAATCTTTAAGAAGGCAAGAAGATAAAGAAATAACAATCCTGAGTGACTCATGCTGACGTTTATAAGCCTTGTTGTTTCATGATGACTAACTTGTATGATTTCCAAATCTGAGATAAGGTGCTTTTGGAGTACACCATCGTCAGACGTAGTGAGATTTCATCAAAAGGTTTCTGGCCTTAGATCCTCCGTCCTGCACCCTACCAGCAGGAGAATAAGGCTTGAGGATTACAGAAAATAACACAGCATACGCAGCAAGATCACAAATGGATGACGACACATTAGAAGCAGCCAGGTGGTCAAACATTGCCGGTGAAGCAAAGGACACCAGCAAAGGTACCTCAGTTGATTCAATCCGAGTTTTATTACACCAGCTCATAAAAACAGAAACCTCTGTCTGTCTCATGACTGGGTTACAATGCAAGCCTTATGCATCAAGATGGTGTAAAGTTTTAAGCTCTGCGGTCTTCGTGGGAGCAAACCCCTGACGGAGCTGAAACAGTTTAACAAGATTAACAAATGACAAGTCGCTGCACGGGCAAGCGTGCCGGCGTGTGTGTGTGTTTTAAAAGATGCCGTCAGTTCTCATATAAGCCCATCTACCACTCACACACATAAGGTTTCAGTCTTGTGCTGCTGTAAAGGAGTCAGTCCGGTGCTGGCTGCCGCCTGGCACCAGACAGACCCCCACCATCCACCCACCATGCTGACGCTAGGGATTAGACTCCTGAGGTGGATGTGTGGCGGGGGCCAGCGTGGAGTATGTGCGTGTGCTGTGCATTTCTAGGTAACTGGGGGAGGGGCCCTGGGGTGCCACCTGCTTCTTCTCAGACACAACACGTTGATCCAGAGGAAAGACCCGTCTCCTTCTGTTGAATCCCGCAAAGACTCACACAGACGTCGTCTAAAGTTGGATTGGCCACTAGTTTTTGTGTAACTATTAGCCCCAAAAGAGATGTTTTACGCTAAAAATTCTTCTTTTTCCAATTTGAACTCATGGATAACAGTGTTTTATTATATACATTTTTGACTGCAAAATATGTGCAAACTATTATTTTACTCTACCAGAATTTTTGAAATATTTTGTGTAACATATTTTAAAAGATATTTTTTAAATCCAGTTGTCATGCTGATAAATACTACCTACCTTTACTACAATAAAGTATAATAATTTGTGAAAATTTTAATACGTGGTTTAATATCAAGTGGAAAAACTACTGACCAAAGGTTTATGTATTCACTTTCATATTAACTACTTGTAGGAAGGACATTGTTGTACTAAACACTGACGTTTTGTGAATAGATTAGATATTAACATTTCCTATGTACTGGAGACCACAGAATAACCACATACGGCTATTTTACAAAACCTATGCTATTTTAAGCACCACTTCTAAGTTATAAATTGGGTAAAACATACTCCTTGTGAGACTTTCACCTCACGTAAAGGCTGAATACCTTTTTAGACTACATAAATATAAATAAAAATTAGGTTTGTGTTCAAACTTAATATCAACTGCCCCTTGAGAAAAGTCCACGGAACATTCCACAGAGTTTGACAGTAGATTTCTGTCTGAAGAAATGCAATAAAAGACTAACTTCTCTGTCATGAAAGAACTGAACAGACAAGTTAAGAGTGCACATAGCTTCAAAGATTCGGAGCCTGGCAGCAAACAGGATATGTAGAGAAGGAAAGATATACAGAAAACAAAGACAGAAGAAACTAAAAAACCTGTTCTGCAGGTTTTTGTACCTACAAACACCTGACAGCTCACTTTCTTTTGACAGAAGTGATACTCACACACCCATATTGCCTCTCACTTTAAAGGAGTAGATGGTAAGCATGGTTAGTCAGCACTCTTGAAGCACAGAATTGATTACAAAAGCACATCTGGAGGTCATCAATGACAAGAGGCTGGAGAGCCTGTCCCATACTGCCTAATCAACAGGGGCTGATAACGATGCCAACTGTGTTAAGCCCGATGTCCTGTTCTTTTTGGAGATTTTAAATAATTTGTGAACTACCTTCTATTACTTTAAGTTCTATAGACCCTCTGAAGATTAAGCTATGCAAAGGGTTTATCTTATTTAACCAATACTTGGTGTAAATCCAGGTTGTTGACCGTTCTATCTTACGACAGAATCCTTATGTTTACCTTGTTTCTGCTTCCTGATGGTGCCAAACGTCTGCTGGGAGCTTGGAGTCGCCTTCCTGTAGGAGCTCTTTCTGTCAAGGGAGCCCACATACAAAGGCTTCTGGCCTGTTTTTGAACCACTGCTCCCCGTACTCGATTCGTACCCCTTTTCCTGCTCATCGCCGGGCTGATACAGACGGGGATCCTCCAAAGAGTGTATTTCTCCTAGCACCAACTTCTGGTTCTGCTGTTCAACCCATTCTTCACAATGCGTCTTGCGATCTTTTTCAGGGTATTCCTCATAACATGGATCTACAGACACTGAACGCAAGGTCCTGTACATGTCACGTGGCCTGTGATGGAAATGGTCCTCTTTTCGGGATTCATAACAGTCATCGTAGTCAAACTCGTCTTCTGATCTCCAGTCATAGCGTTTCTTTTCTTTGTTGTCCTTGTATTTATGACTGTAGTGGTCATATCTCCTGTTTTCTTCTGATTCCGATCTGTAGTAATGATCTCTCCTGGTAGTCTCTCTCCCTGCATACTCCCGGTGCTCCTTATAATGGTGTCTTCCTCTACTGCCATGAGTTTCCTGACCCCTTTGGTTATAGTCATCTCTGTATTTGGGTTTATTTTCTTCACGCTCATACCAATCCTCTGCATAATGGTCATATCGTTGATCTTTACGTTTTCGTTCGTCAAAGTAGTGGCCTTCCTCCCTACGTCTGTGAGAGAAGTCTCTGTCTCTGGAACGATACCTTTCTTTAGAGTCATAATAATCTTTATTATTGTACTGATCAGTTTCGTCATTGTACCTATCCTCGTGATCATAGCAGTCTTCCTTTTCACTATGGTGGCGGTCATATTGTCTTTGATTACGTTTAAGATGTTTTCTGTTGTCATAAAACATTTCCCTCTCATCCCAACGCTCATTGCTTTTCCTATCATTATGATCTCTGTGCCTGTATCTGTCACTGCGATCATACTCGTCCACATCTCTATGTCTCCTATGGTCATAATGGTCCAACTCATGAGAGTTTTCTCTGTCTTGACCATCCCTTGCTCTTCTATCCTCATTCATTTCATTGTAATTTGGATTTCTGAAGTCATAATTTTCATTTTCTTGAAGTGTTCTGTTGTAATCCTGCTGACTGTAATCCTCAGGGGCCTGGTAGAAGCAGTGATTGCCCTTCCATTCAGATATCCTTAGATCCAGGTGACCATCTTCTGAACGTGGGTGGAAGTAAACATTTTGGCCCTGAGGTCTCTTGTGTCCATTATCATACTCCCAATTGGGCTGGAAGCCATCACTTACTTGGTTGTCCCATTGTCCCGGCCATTGACCCGGCATGTGTGGTTGAGGCGCCACAGGGCCACCTACAGGCATCATCACAGCACCATGTACCGGCATGGGGCAGGGTTGAGCTGGACTTTGTACCAAAACTGGTCTCTGAGGGTGACCAGGGGGAGCCACTCCATATGTAGCATATCCAACCTGTTGCTGCTGAAGCTGCAGTTGATGCAGTTGCTGCATTTGTTGCAAATGGATCATCCTTTCCCTTTCTCTGGCCAGCCCAGCATCCCCGAGCTCCTCCACGCTCTTTCCTCTCCTCATTGGAGCTCCAGCTGCAAAGTTCCAGGCCACTGGACTAAACATGGCTGGGTTGCCATGAACGACCGGACTCTTCATGGCTCTTGCCGTTTAAATCAGCCTATCCAAAGCTGGAAATCTTTTCCTTAACATGGTGTGTTCGCTCTGTCCAAAGTCCTGCATTCCATAACAGCTCCGTGGGAGACTCCACCTGCTAAGCATACTGTCACTGGCTCCTACTTGTTTTCCTCTGTCTCCTCTTCTCTTGCCACAGCAGGAGTGCCTGGCTAAAGCACCTCCCAAACCTTCATGGTAACTGAAACTTGCCCTCCCCTCAGCCATGTCACAGCGAATCACCGCACAAGGGGGAGGTGTAGGGTTTATGAAGGAGTGGCCTGCCTGGGTTAATGACTGAATTCAGTCACATGGGTGGAAGATTAGCCCTGAAGTATTTCCTTTTGAACAAGTGGTTAGGGATTCTGCTTAAAGAAAAAGGGTCTGTCTGGAGTGTCTGGGGATGTTGACAAACTTCCCAGCAAGCCTACGAGAGGTGGATTTGTTTCACCCAAGGAATGCATTGTCTTTAAATCTCAATTCCTTTGTTCTTGCCATGTTTAAATACTTAAACTCTGCAAAACCAGCTCTTACTTTCAAATTATTGTTTCCGACTTGAGCTCATAGAGCTTTATATCTTTCACATATGTAGATACATATGCATCAGATATAGATGGTTATAGTGTGTGGAGGTACAGCACACGGTCCAATTAGAAGAAGGACTACAGAAGAGTAGCTGCTGGTCTACATGAGCTATTGTTCCAGCCTGTCTCCACTCTGACAAAAGAAGAGTGTGAGAAAAAAAACATTCTATTCTAAACTATTTATAAAAACAGAGTACAATATAGTCTGCTCTCTGTTATTATGCATCAAAGACATTGGCATGAACTCAAGAACTATAGGGCCTAAAGGTTGTACACAAACACTAGTACTCGTAGATTTGAAGTGTAAACCTAAATATATCACTGTTTTATAATATTTTTTAGGTTTCTATGATGTCTAAAAGCTAATTAGTACATCTGTGACCTAAAATTCAAGGAAAAGGCAGACAAAGTAAAAAAAAAAGAGCAAGGTCATTGATACCAAATTAACATTGATCCTATCATTAGAAGGTGTACAGTAATAATACTCACAGAGCAACATAAAGCAAAAATCTACCTATTACATGATCCTTTTTTGTGGGAAACAGTCCAACAGTATCTCATATTTAACTAGAACAACAAGACTGAAAGTGTGTTTGTATAAGTGTTCCTGCTACAGGAATGTCAAATATAACATTGCTCTCTGGAGCTGCGTTTGCCTAATCACACAAGGCTGAAAATTAGGGAAAGGCCATGTGGTGTGCAGAGATAACTTCATATATTATACTTTAGCTGGTTAGATGATTTGCTTTTAAAGTCCCCCCACGATATTTTTTTTAAAAAATAAAAACGTTTCCAGTGGTGTTTTAACTGTGATTAACAGCTCATTAATTCAAACAGACAGTCTTTGCGACAGTTTGATTGACAGCAATTTAAAAGGAGAAATACCCGGAAATGCAAAAATGAAATGATTTTTTATTACATTTGTTCTCTTTCAAACATTTGAGTGTCAAAAAATAAAACTAATATAATTTTCATCGGAGGCAGACTTTAAGGCTGACTGTAGAAAGTGTCAAGAGTTTCTAAAACGTCATAAACAGATTAAGGTGTCTCAGAGAGAAGAAAAAAGGTCGAAAACACATTTTTAAAAATTGTTAATCCACAAAAAACTCTTTAAAAAGTTTTTTTCACTTATATTAGAGAATTTAAAAGATCTAGAGCTTTTAGTTTGAAAGGTGACAAAAAAACTTCTGTTTTAAACTGTGTTTATATGTTTCTTTGTATTTTAGTTTTAACTATTTTTTCTTTAGTCTAGAATGGACAAGTGTGTCCATACTTTGGACTGGCAGTTGAGTTTCTTTACAGAAATCTTTAGAAGTTTTATAAGGACAAACAAAGCATTAATATGTTAATAGTAATAATATTAATATGTTTTGGTCACAGGTCTCTTTTCTCTTTCAGCCCTACCGAGGACAGAGAATGGCAGTGAATTGTGGGCAGAGCCCAGTCCACAAGCTGCTCCCTGCCTAACAGTAAGCTTTCATTGTCTCTGAAGTTTTATCAATAGAAGAAAAACAGTGTATAAGAACATAAAAGCACTCCAGGGTAGTGAGTTTTTACGAGTTCACACATGATAAAAGTATGACAAACTTGCCTTTCTGACAGCAATAATTCATGATATAGGGACAACAAAAACACAAAATAAAAGGAACCTTTAAGCTGTGTTCACACCAGGCTCAGAAAAGCAGGTTCAAGCAACCGCATTCAATGAAAAGTCTATGTAAACACAGGGAAATCTGGGTTTCGGGGTTCCGCTTTCAAAACTCTTGCATTCATGTGTCACTACGCAAGTTTTTAGGTCCGTTTTCAAGCTCTATGTATATCATGTGTGGCCATTGAATGTGTGTGTTGTAAGGTTGTAAGGTAAACCAGTTCAACCAATTATGGATTGAAATTTCAAGTGCTCCATATATGGGAATATATTGGAACAAGATTTGCCCCGCTACGACTTTTTGCACCAAGCACATCAAGACATCATTTTTATTTGCATCCACCTCCTCTAGTGAGACATTAAACAGTTGGTTCATCATAGGAAAGACTGAGAGATCAGTGTGGCTCCACACACAGGAGATGTCAGTCGAAACTTTCTAAAGTCCAAAACAAATAAGTGAAGAAATCAAAAACGGCATTCAAACTGACAGCAACAGTTGTACTCATAATCACGAGTTAGGATTACACAGGAGCCTTGAAGGCAACACGTTTATCAACATGAAAATATAAAACAATCAGGATCCACAGATTATGGCACATTTACAGTATTGTAATTTATATTTATTTCCTGTCATTTTTTTTTAACAAAAAGTTTAGCATTTCTCTAGTTTGGGGTTGATAATTAAGCAAGTAGAAACCCTAACCTCCTTTAAAAAAATATGTACTGTATTTTTGTGACGAGGTTCTTATTTAAATAAAAATATTTTAAAACAGAAATTTACCTTTTGAAATACAAGAATAGATTTACTTTGCACATGGGAAAAAAAGCAACAATTTTGACATGTGATGTCAGTTCCTGTTTCCAGGTGTGAATATACCTCTACATGACCAGGTGTACAATGCGCAGCTTTGAAAGTTTTTGTGGGAACAGCTTGATAGTGAGTACTAATGTATTTAGAACCAAGTGTGCACCCTAAGATTCAAACAAAATCGACACCACAAAATTGTGTGTCAATAAGAGATGTGGTTGACAGTAAGAGAAGTAAAAAAAAAAAAAAACACAGGCTGATCATCCAATGCTTTCCTGCAATCTGTGACTCTGCTTTGTGACAATTTGAAAGGACCCACTTTGATCATCTTTTGACCTATTTTTTTGAAGAGTTCCCATTGGTCTTTTAATTATTATTAAGCAGTTGTTCACCAAAATTTGACAAGAATTATGTCACTTTCTAGGATATAGTTTCTGCAGAGCGGCAGAGGTTCAATGAAACTTTGCCTTTAAGTTGTCCGCAGGGCTGTTGGCGCAGAGCAACCCCACCCCCCTTTCCTTTTTATGCTGCTGAGAGTTCTCTGTTATTGCTCTCCCGCTGGCTTACAGCCCCTCCAAAACCCGACTTCACATTACTGGTGCACAAGAACATGTTAAAAAAACCTTAAGCACAGTTTTCAGTTTTTAATTAGTGTCAACTTTTGGAATCTTTCGAAAGTTTTTTTGTTTTTTTTTTGCTGTTTTTCAAAATTCTGTTCCTTTTAAAAAGGTATTTATGCAGCATTTGTTCGGGAAAAGTCCAATTTTGATTTGTTTGGATTCAAAAATATTCTAAACTTTACATTTTAATTTGAAAAGTCCATGAAGTTGTCATTGTAATAACAGAAATTCTTACAGGGTTCATTATTTATTTATTATCATGAACAAAAACAGTAAAACATAAGAAAAACCAACTGTTAGGGTTAAAGGTAGAAACGTTGCTGTGATTACCTACTAGCATGACAGAGCTTAACTTTTTTCCACCGACAGATTGACTACAATAGTAAGCATTAACTTTTTTTGTTTAATAATTTGAAAATCCTTTTTCTTTGGGGAAAGTTGTGTCTTGGAGGGTTTTGAAAAACCATTCATGTGGTAAATCTGTTAAGCATCTGTGTCTCCTTTCTAAATGCCCTCAAAATTACATTTTGACTTCAGTAAGTCTGGACAAAGTTCCTTAGAGGAAGTGAGAAGCAACTGCGACATAAACTAAAGCAGAAACGATTCAATTCTTTTATTATTTTCATGTGTTTGTAGCCCAGCAACACAAAAAAAACATCTATATTAGGTCTTTGTGAGCTAATTTCTGTGGTTAGCTTTTTCAGTAAAACAGATCTGTTATTTAGCTGTGATGTGCATCTTTGGACCAAATGCGTAACATTTTAATTGTCACATCTTGATTGTTTAGGTTATGTTTTACATTTTCGTTATTCCCACTTGAGAATTCGGTTGTCTTACCTTGAAGCTGCAGCTGCTGCTGCTCACGGGCCAGTGCCTCCAGTGTGTAGTTGCAGAACTCCAGATTTTCCAAGGCTTGCATGCGGGCCCCCTCTTCTTCCTCCTCCTCCAACATCGCCCTGAGTTCCTCCGCTGTGCGCGAGTATTCCTCCATGTCATGTTCCACCTCCTGCAGCCGTTGTACCAGTTGGTCCCTTTCGTCTTCAGCTCTCTGCCTCTCATTGTCCAACTCCATCTCCTGCTCTGCTTCCATCTGGACTTCATGTTCCTGGGTGTCTCCAAGGTCACCAGATTCCTGATCGTCTGTGACGACCTGAGCGTCTGGTTCATCAGGACTATAGTAGACTGGGTTGTTGGTTGGAGGAGTTGTGTTTGGTCTTGGGCACGGAGGAGGAGGACGTGGTGCGGGACGCATTGGTCTGCATGCAGCTGGGACTGGGGTACGTCTGGTTCGGGGGCGTGGCGGAGGAGGGCGGAGGGTTCTGGGTCTCTCAGAGAGGGAAGTGCTCGACGGTGAGATCTTGGATGCAGAAGACTGTGAGGAACCTCGAATGATGTCCTTTTCGTCCTTGTAATCCAGTATAGAAAAATGGCGTGATATAGCCGACTGATGGTTCAAGTCTACGACAGACCAGTCATTGGCGTGGCCAGAGATGTCGCTGTAAGGCGCTGTCAGGCTTTTCTCAAACTCACAGAGCTGTTGGCACAGTTTGGACTCCAGGTCGCCGGCCACACTTGCAAGAGCTTCTAAGGCCATAGACGTTGGAAGAATCCCACTGGTGCTTCGTGTCCCTGAAGGCCTCGGCCCTTCGGCGCCCCTAATCATGTCAGCATTGCCTGCGCTACCAGTCCGAGTAAGCCTCCGCTGTTTATGGGCTTCAGCAATGTTAATCAACGTCTTACCAATGCTGGTGGGTTTGTCCCTTGATGGCTTCCGATGACCTCTACCGTCTGTCGACCAATGAGATTGAACGTCAGGAAGGGTAAGGCTTTGAGTACGTTTAGGCTGTAATAGTTTTGCGTTTCTATTAGACACAGTTCTTCCTGTTGAGCCAATATGTAGTCTAGAGTGGTGTGCATTTAGGATAGGCCGTGGCGGGAGTCTAGGTCTTGCCGGAGGAGTGGATCTGGGTCTCTCAGCGACTTTTTGATCTGGTCTCTGTAACTGACTGTTATATCCGTTGGCACTATCTTTCTCTGCTCTGTTACTGGTTGGAAACCCAACACTGTTGTTGACATCATGTCCACCCTGCTCTTTAGTTCTCTCAAAATAGTCCAAGTCCCACACAGTATGATCTTCTTGATATTCATACATCCCACCATCAGGTTCATTATTGGATCCATTGGGGTATAAAAGGATGGAGTTCTGTTCAGAACATGCATCCTCCTTTTCTTCTTCTGCTTCAACATTTGTTCCCTCTTCCATTTTTTGCCTGTTGTCCTCAATTTTGACAAACCGATGAGGAAAAACACCCAGCTGTCCTTGAAGCTCTCCCTGAAGCCAACCATCTTCCAGAGTATTTACAATGCGAATGCGATCTCCCACATCAAAGTCCAGCTCTCCTGGCTCCATGGCCCGAAATTCATACAACGCCACTCCATAAAGGCCATCTTCTTCTATGTGTTGTTCCTCTGTGAAGATGTCCTTCTGTTCTTCCTCTTCCGTTAGAAAAACCTCTTCTTCCAAACTCTTTTCCTCAACAACTCCTATGTCATAAGAGTTTTCAGAGGTGAACTGTTGAGGGTCTTCATGGAAGTCAGCTGGCTCCCGAGGAGATCGGAGTGGACCCAGAAGCTCCACAAATCCCTCTGGAAAATGGCCTCTGCGGCCCTCCAACTCGCCCATGAACCAACCCGGCTCAGGTTGACCAGTGATGATGATCAAGTCCCCCTCACGGAAGTCCAGTTCCTCATTTAGCTGCGCATGGAGGTTCATCAGAGCTCGGGCTTGGCCAAGGGCGTAAGGGGGGAGCTCCAAGGCCTGGGCCTGAGCCGAACGCTCAGAAAGCTGCCTGGAGCGGCATGACAGGTTCAGCTCCTTCACACATGACGTGGGAAAGAAACCACGGGTGCCCCAGGCATTGCAGCCACGTTGCCAGGACTCCCTAAAAGCCATGGTCCCCCCAGATTCTCCAACTACCACATCCCCTGAACAAAGAGAGCAGAGAAAACTTCATTTAGAATTTATACCCTCACATAAGATGTAATTAACATTCCTAAAGGGAAGAAAATAGGTTTTATATGTAACATTAGTAGAAAATCTATCTAATTTATCATCTAAATATCTGAAAAGGGAAGCCAATAAAATACTAACATTTTAAAATATGATTCTATGGAAATAGGGAGATTGTCAGAAAATCGGATTTACTTTTCAAGGCAACATTATGCAAAAATGTATCATTTCTTTTTTTATTGCATGTATTCTAAGGCAGCTGTGTCAACCCATTTATTTAAATTTTTATGGTTTTATTTTTTTGTTACATCGTATCTACTATAATTGGAGCAAACAAGATAATAGGAATGTTGTCTAGTCAGGCAGAAGTCGAGGGGGTCACATTCCAAAGACCTGCGGCTCCACCTCCCATTGTGTCTGCAGCCAAAACTGGAAACCATCCAATACAACCAAGGCAAGTACTAATGGATGGCCAGCTTCCTGTGTGTGCCGGTGTGCAGAGAGCCATTTAATCAATGGCAACACAGAAAATGTGTCATGGTGTCATTTACTGCTTTCATTTCCTTTCAAGATATTTAGTTTGTGCCTAATGCTTCGTTGTTCAAATGTAGGATCTTATTCTCCATGCAAACCTATCTTACCGTAATTGGTGGTGAAGCAACGACATTAAAACAACTACATAAATTAAGAATTGCTGTAAAAACCAAACTAGGTTTGAAAAAACAAGGGAAAAGCAAAACTAGACGAAATATGAAGGGAAAACTCTAAACAGGTTCCTACAACTAAACAAATCAGCTGATGCCAAAAGCAACAGCTTTTCAATTGAACCTTTGAGGACCCCTAGTGGTTAAAAGAGTCATAACATTACGCTTGTCCTGATCTCAGTGTTTCCAGGAAAAGGCTAATAAAGCAAAGGGGTTTACTGCATAATGAAATAAAAAAAAGTCTGTTTTGTAAATGTGCTTTTATCTGCAGGTTGTTAATGTTGAAATAAAATGTTTGACTTAAACATAAAGCAGAAACACTAAATACAGGAGACCTAAATCAACTTGGATAACAAGAAAAATGCTAAAAGTGAAGAACTTTCAATTCAAATTCACAATTTGAGCAAAGAAGTTGAAAAACAAAAACTAAGATTACTGATTATTATCCTTACTTTTATAACAGTAATAATTTAAAGACCAACTCTGATCAACTTTTGTTCTTTATTTTAAGGCTTTCTATGTAGTTTTAAAAATATGATTACGCTGTTTTCAAGGACAAAGTGCCTGTCTATTTACAGGCCTCTCACACCCCCAAACTAACATTTTTATGTCACAAATATGCTCCTTTTTAAAATATCATTTTTTCATTTGCTCTTGATCTTGATCTTCCATCATCTAAAAAAATGCCACAAGAACATGTTAAAAACACCAAAAACCAGATTTTCATAAAAGTTGGTCTTTAAAAGACAATTAGGAGCAATTAAAAAGTTTAATTTAGTTATTCATTTTTTATAGTCTGAACTACATTTATATTTAATGGAATTTGCTAAGAATGTAAATGCAGCGTTTGTCCTTCAAAATGCAGCGACAGCAAATCAAAACACTAAACATTTGTTCTTCCTTCTTAACAGGGGAGATCCAAGTCTGACAGTCAGGTCAAAGGTCAACAACATAACACATAACAAAACTGCCATTTTACCTGAACCCTTTGACATCATCAAGTAGCATTAGGCTAAATGAGAGAACATGACTTGTTAGTATCGACACTGCACAGTGACATGTGGAGCATCCTAGCATGTGGTGCAGTTTTCACCTCTTTTCAGGGACATGTGCCCCGCCTCTCCTGAGCTGAAGTCATTGATGCACACATACAGTCTGTCTCCAGGCTTGGTGCTGGGAATGGTGACTTCTTCCACAAAGGTGCTGGGAAACTGACCTGGACAAGAGTTAAAAGAAAAATAAGATTATAAATGTTTCCAGGTGGCAGAAATGGTCATGTTGTCCAATTTTTTTCTTTAAGTCATTTTAAATGTTTAAACATAAGCTGCCAAACAAGGTATTGTCACAGAAACTTGGTAAAGTAATGACTTTAAAAAAAATAAAAACATTATTGGGTTCATGGAATTATTTCTGAGTGCCTTCCTAAATAATAAAACGTAAAATGATCAATAAACTATTTAAAAAAAAAAGCGTTTCTTTAGTTTACCTACTAAGCATTCTTATGAATTATTAAAAGAAAGCATGCTGGTGGGATAAGAGGATGTACTGGGGTCCTAAACAGATAAAAAATAACTTTCTTAGTTTTATGTTGTTTTGCTACTGTTGCTAGGAGGAGTTTAAATGAGGTCAGAAGTTGGCTAGGTTGATTGTAAAGTGTGAAAGTCTTAAACAAAGAAAGAAAATTATTAGATTTAAGAGAAATAAGCTCCTTTGATGAGCTCTGGATGGATCATTCTGCGTTACTGCGATTCACGGACTGCATGTCGTCTGCTCCTTTCACAGATGTAAACCCACACAAAAGCATCTGGAGAGAATCAACAAAAACAACTCTTTTCTACTCCACCCCTGGAAAACGTGCATGGAATTCTCTGTATCCTTGAGTGGGTTATATAAGAAATTAGGGAAAAGGATGCAGAAAACAACCAGAGAACAAAGAGGTTTAATCTTTAATAGATGGATAGATTATAGCAGACTTATTTTGATAGAAGACAAAGAGAACAAAAGATATTTGAAATTACAGCTTAGTCTAATTTTATTGAAGGAAAAACTATAATTAGTCTACTCTTTTTGACTCTTATACCCCCTATAACCCCCTATAACTTCAACCTTCATTCCAACTCCTATTAGGAACTTAATTTTACATCACTTTAGCGGAATTTCTGCTCACTAAAGTGAAAAAAATCCGTTTGGTTTTTGAGGATGACCAACCGCTTTGCATTCAATGTAAAGGCCCACTCCGAGGAAAGTTTGATTTGATTGAAATTTGATGTTCTTGTGACATTTTTCCAATGATGGAGGACATATGTCAAGAGAATTAAGCTCAAAATTGCAGTTTGTTTTTTTTAAATTGTAAATAATCAGGAGCAAACACTAAAAACATGCAGTTTGACAAAGAAATAGCTTATTTGTGACTCTAAAAATGTGCCGCTCAGATGGATCCACATTTAGACATCTTCGTTTTCCTCGTATGAGCTGGAATTTCCTCAAACCTATACGGTGGAAAAGCTCTGACATTGCTCGCCATTTTTGCTACATCGGTACTGTTATTTTAGGGGTGTGAGGGGCTGTAAGCTAGAGGGAGAGCGTAGAGACAGAGCTCTCAGCATTGAGGAGAGAAAGGGGGCGGGGTTGCTCCATGGCAACGGTCTCACCCAAAACCCAAAGGCAAAACTATAAATTAGAAAACTACACAGATGCTTTGAATTTTGGCAAAAAAATTGCATAATCACCATGAAAAGACTACTGGGAACGCTTTTTTAAATAGATCAAAAGACCATCAGTGTGTTTTAAAAGATTCTCAGCTATTTATCCTCAAACTACAAACAACGTTTTGTGCCGTTTAGAGGAACTTTGAGTTAATGTTGTGTCCTTTTTGAGACATTCCGAGGAAAATTTAGCAACATTTCAAGAATTCTTTATTTCTCTCCTAAGTCCCAAAGTCACCATCTTTGAGTTTAGCTTTATTGAAGTCATATATTTCTGCAAGTTAACATTTTTTGATCATTTAAATCAGTCAAGAGAGACAAATAATGAAGTAGCATTTTAAAAAAGGAGGAGCCTTTTTGACCCTTTAACATCCAACTAGAAAAGAATTGAGCAGCTAAATCTATGAGGAAGGGAGAAGGTTAACATGACAAGCCAAAAGGTAATTCAGCATTTCCACTTCAGAAACAAATCAGAAAAGTCATTCATGGAATAAATTCAGAAATTACAAAATGAGTTATCAAAGGTTTCTCTGTATGTGACAGATTTTCCATTGAGATTTTCATGAAACAGCTGGTTCCAAACAATAACGACTGGTCAAACTTCACCTGTGACGCCATCTTTGTTTCCAAGCAGCCAAAACTCATCCACGACACTCAATACCTCGATCACGTCACCGGGGAAGAGCGGCAGCTCCTCCGACACGCTGGGGAGGAACTCGAACCTAGCGCGAACCAGCGATCCTGCTTCCATGGCTCATAACCTGCAGAGGGCGACAGAGACAAGAAGCCAATTTAAATAATCAATTAAATTGATTTAAGTAAGAGTTCCAACCACAGTAATCTCCTGAATTGGTACAGACCCTGTAACTACATCAGTCATCAGGTTACAGTTTGATTTTCAGCCTCAATATTGTTGCATCGTCTGATGCATACAGGCCGGCAATAAAGTATTTCACAAATTTTCTTACAAAAACAAAGATTTCTTCCTATTTCCTATGTTTTTAGTGCAGCTTTACTGTCATTCTTATTCAGTAAAGTGATAAGTTTTTTTTTTGTTTGGACGACACCATCAACCATAAAACTTCAAATTCTAAAAATTTTCTTAAGTTTCTTAAAAGAAAACTTAGTCCAGATGTCAGCCCCTAAACCTACTACTATAATGGAATCAACGCGGATGAATGGGAGTCTTCATAGACATAGACTTAAAAGAAAACCTTCAAATATTCAGGTCTACAGCTACAGATATAAATGCATAGGTGCTATAATGAACAGCAATACATTATTTTTGGATTTCTCTGATGATAGGAACATCTGCCAAATTTCTCAGCTAAGTGTCTGGATCCTCTAAAAGAAAGGAGCAATTTAGGGTTTTAGCAGTTCTTCAGGGGTCTTGAAATGAGGTGGTGCAGGCGGTGCGGTTGGGTGTGAACTCTACACCACACAGTTGTAAAGCCCAGCTGAAACCTGAGCCAACCCCTCAGTCTGGTGAGAGACAAACAGCACAGCACATTCGACGTGTTTGTTAGCTCATAATGCACAAAACCAACAGAGAAACATTCAGTAATATATGACATATTGATAAGGATCAAAGACTTAAAAGAATTTAAAAATTCACCTACATATTCTGCAATCTAACCTAGTAACAGACGAACAATTCAACATCATCGAGACACTGTATTCGGGGCTATAAGCTTGAAATGTTCACGTTGATTTTTGCTCATTCACACTTTGAATGACACGATTGCTCCGTGTCAGACATCCAGGGGCATGAAATCATGTTCAAACATGCATGTCATAAGGAGCGGTTTCCATGAAACATTAGGCGGTAATCACCAGCTTACAGCCTGACTTGTTGCGACAATAAATGGATGATCATCGGAGAGAAATGCTGGTGTGGAAACAGCTCGTAAAAAAGAAAAAGAAACTCCAAAGGAAAAGGTGACTAGGAAGAAAAGCAGATAGAGCCTTTAATTCCCAGAAATTGATTTATTTTGGATTCATAAAGTAAGGATATCTTTGGAGTCTGAGTTTAGTTTTCTCTTATAGTATAATTTACCTTCAAAAACTAATTGTTTTGGGTGACTTGTGCTTAAAAATGTTTTTTAAATTGCATATTCAACAATACCAGTAAGCAGAAAACAATAACTGAATGGGTTTCTTAAATGGACCATTTATAAGTATTTTCTAGATTTTGTTTTAAGAAACGTAACTGTCTTTATTCGAACCTTTCTGTTCTTTATATGATGCACATTGTAAAAAGTACATTTCTTCTCAAATGACACTTTTTTCGTTTCTTACTAGTATATGACATTTTAACAGACATGGCAGGAAGTTCCGTTAAAAAATATGCAACCATCTTCATCAAAATTGGGTATAATCAAAGATACTATAGTGCTAAAAGTTCTATTTCTTTAGCTTTTTTGTCATGATGTGACACTACCATCCAGGCAACAAAAGGGCCGAAACAAAACAGTCTGTCGTTTGGAAAAAACAGCCAAAACACGGTTCAAGGTTTTCCTAAAAAAAAAAAAAAAATGAAATTGCATCTTCGGGTGCTTTTTCATGTGTAAATGATTCCACCAATTGTATAGAAAGCTACACTCAGTTTAAATAATACATTTAAAACAACATTTATTCATAAGTGTTTCTGTAAACAGCTGAACTGCTGGCTGAAAAGACGTCAAAAACGATCATTTTTGGTGTAAAATTTGACTTAACATTGGAGTCAATGGAAAGTTGCTCCTTTGACACCAGTCTCTAACTAAATTGACTTTTTTTTCATTTAATAACAAATAAATCTAGATGGATCCTTTAAGGAGAAATTAAACCTTTTAATGGACAAAGATCCACAACATTTTGGATAAATAAAATCTATACCTCTTTTAAAATTTCTTAGCCAAGTGCTAGTATATTATTCTAATGTTTGATAAATAAGTTTAACAGGTAAAGGTTCTTAATACAGATATTACAAAACATATTCATTTTCTCAGCCTTTCATTGACACTTTCATTCCTCATCCACAGCAAAGGAGATCAATGAAATACAGGATTTCTGGTCCAAATGTGGCTTAATATATGTGTAATAAACATTTATTTCTATGTATATAAACTAAGGTTTTTTTCTTTAAAAAAAAAGATGTAAACATTCATTAAAAAAAGTAAAGAAAAAAAGAAAAAAAATATAAAGAAAAAAATAATAAATTGCGTTCTAAATAAATTGGGAAAACCTTAAAACCTTAAAAAAAGACTTTTTTAAATGAAAACGAGGAGGTTAATGTCAAATCTTTTAGGCTATTTAAAAAAAAGCTAGTTTTTCTACGTTGTGAATTAGTGACGTGTGGCATAAAGGGCTTAAATCTATATGTGCACTCATTTATTGTACAAGTTTCAGTTCAAAACTCAATATCATAGGAAGAGGGCCGTTTTTCTTGATTGCATTAAAAAAATGTAAATTTAAGTCAAACCTTTAAGCAGAGGCTAAACTAACTTTACCCAAATGAGATTTCTATTTGCATCCTGATGATAGAAAGATGGAAAATAAAAATCTTCTCTCTACAACTATTTGAAGCTCTCACAGAAGCCAAAACTTCATTGCAGGAGTCAGAAAGACAAAACATCTGTCCTAATAACACCCTGAAGCATTTAGTAAACAACCCACGCATGGAGATAAATGGACATTTTAACGTGTGCAACAGAAGAAATCCTGTTTTGCAAAAGGATCTTTCTGTAACACCCTTTTTTTTTTACCCTGCAGAAAACCTGTAATTAAAAATAAGACAGAATGTCTAAACTTTTATTTACAAATTATTCGGAGAAAAATTGTTTGTTTATCTGAATCTTAGAATGACTTTAATCTAAAGCTTAAAAGTGACGATGGTGAATGAAATATACATACAAATAAATAAAGTGGTATTTCAAATATGTTACAACAGGAGAAGCAGCTGCTGCAAGGACCTGTTAATTCAGGAAAAAGGAACATACATTTATCACAAATGTTTACTTTTTTTTTTTAGAAACAGGATACGTTTTTGGCTGCAAGTAAAGGTCAAGGAGATTTCTGTTCTCTCTACTCTAGACAAAGTTGCAAGAGGTCTGAGCGCAGAAATCATCCAAAAACATTATATAAATGCATTTTATGCACACCACCAAAGTCTTATAAGGAGCATTTCTAATTAAAGGTAAAGCAGCAATGTATTGTTTCAAAGTTAAATCCTTCTAGGGCCATTAAATAGCTCAGATTACAGATTAATGAATGTGAACAGCCATACCTTGAATTGTTCTGAAACCAACACAAAGTCACTTAACTGAGAAAGTGTTAATTTTCCCAGCATACAGTGCGGTCTGACACCAGGCCTCCACCCATCCATTACACTTCTATTTGGAGAATCGGACACTCGCCTTGCTTTCAACAAGCCAAGTACTACTGGTAGTTAAAACTGAGTAAAAAGCAGGTTTATTTAATGTCTATACCATCTAAAAAAGAATCTGCTAGAGTTTCAGAAAAGTCTTTCACTACAGAAATGCGATTAAAGCAAAAGGGGAATTTTAAAATACCCCCCTGTGCTACTGAAAGTTTGGATTCTAGGTAATATGTTTACTTGGAAGGATATTTTCAGCTCACTAAAGAAAAATGCAACAAATAAGAAAGTGAAAATGAAAAGGTGACGTCTGGGATGACAAATTAAGAAACAGTTTGATGGTTACACAAATACCAACTTACTGAGAAAAAAAAAAGTCTAGTATTTTTAACTTCACAGGCGCCTATTCGCTTTCAATTTACATTTTTTATTTATTTACAGGATAAGAACTGACTACCATTCTGTAGAGTACTGCTCAACAAACTGCACACAGAGTGACGGCCATAATAATAAAGTTGCTGCCTCATTGTCCATCTGCCCGGATGAATCTTGTCAATGTCATTCACCCCATTGATATGAACTGCAGCGGCAGGCGGGCACGTGTCTGTGTGCGCACAACAGCACACAAACAGGCGGACAGAAGCCTCTGGAGAGGCCTGGATGGCAGCTGACGTCTTTTGGCAGCAGCTGTTTACCGCCGGCAGAAGAAGCAGCCTCCCATCCAGATTGCTGAGTTTACTGAAACGCCTCCCAACAACGAGTGGAAGGACGGCAGAAAGCTCTGGATATTAAAAGCCGTCCCCATCCTAGTTGAATGTCTAGTTTTTAAGCACCGCTGCAACCAGGTGAAAGGTGCTACACAAACCCTGTATAAACTAGTATAAACTCTACATCCCATTGGTATATAAAGCTGCAAAGTATTATCTCATTTGGCCAATCAGTAGAAGTGTACTGACTACCTGGTCCAGACCCAAATGGGTTTGCACTTGTAGCTAAAAGTCTGAAAACTCAGAAGCACTGTCATGCTATTACTTTTTTTTGTGCGACTATTAAATGTGACCTGTAGTTAATTCATGTAATATCCCTATCTGTAATCACACTTATTAAAAACAAATGGCTTTAAAAAGACACTTTACACCAACAAGGGTTGTTTTTTTTTCCCAGTTTCAAACATATAAGAAAAAACAAGACAAAACATCAGGTCCAGGGTACTTATACTTAACACATAAAAAAGTAGGAACACTTGTCTGAGCAATCCAAAAACAAAAAAACTACTTATTAATACCATCATACATGTTGACATACCTTATTCTACAGTTTACCATCTCATGCAATCTGCCTTTTTGTGTACCCTGTTAATTGAAAATAGAAAAAATCCCGTACAACGTGCCTGCGTCTCACCTACTTCCCCATTACTTGCCTGTACGCCTGCATGACTGTTCACTACAACAATAAAAAAAGTAAAAAATTTGCTTTTCGGTTTGACGGGCTCACCAAGCGGTTGTACCACCTTGATATTTCAAGGCCTGTACAGTAAATCGCAGATTTATCGTTACCGCGTTATCAAGCTGTGCAATACACATATCGCAAAATCGGCAAAAATTGCGATAAATTTATTCATCTTCTTATCCGTTTTATCCCTTTCGGGGTCACAAGCCTGCCGGAGCCTATCCCAGCTGCTTACGGGCGATGGCAAGGGACAAATGGTTACCTTAAATGTGCTACAACGATCTTATGATAGCTTGAAGTATTTAACAGATCTTTTATGCATTTGACCAATCGGATGGAGCCCCTCACGTTGTTGACCAATCGGATGGAGCCCCTTTATGTTATATGCTCGCCTCCTATGCAGACATTTGGGGTGTAATATAAGGTATGTTGACTTTTATTTAAATTAAACTGTTGCTGTGAAAATAGGGAAATGTTTTTGGTTGTTTTGCTATTTGTTCATGTAACGCAAGTCATATTGTTATCGCAATATTGATCATTAATATCGCAAATCGCTAGTGAGGGGACAGATCATGCCCGGCACAGATTGACCCATTTTTCACGTGCAGACAGCCTGTATCCAAACAACTCGTAAGGGCAGTTGAAAAAGGGCCCATACCATGCTAAATCAATTTTTTTTTTCAACTTTTAAGTGTATTGTAATGTTCATTCCTCACCAAAAGAAACCCCATAGGAGTATTTTAATCCGTTCAAGCATTTCTGCATTAGGATGTCACCAGCAAGAGTCTGCGCTGCTGGCGCCGCCCCCACTCTAACGCACACACTTTCTCGGTAGGGCTAGCGGTTTTTGGCGGTTTTCATGGGGGAGACGCAGGCACGCGGCAGAGGCCGGCTCTAGGCTGACCCCATGAAACTCAGGAAAAAAAACTAATATTTAATAAAAATCTTTGTTCTTTTGTGTGCTAAATGTCATAGATTATCATATACATGGATATTGTTTAGTATAAAAGGCTTAAGAAGGTTGTGATATTGGCTCTTTAAATAGAAGAATTGGGGTGCTTTTCAGGTAGGTAAATCTTGGATGTGTAAAGTGGAAGTTTTGATATGTTTCATTGGAAAACAAGAACAGTGATAGAGGTGTATATACTTTTCTACTATATTATTTCTTTATGCTTTTCCAGCTGATTTGGTCCACCCTCAAAAGCACAATGTGAAAGCAAATCAGCCAAAAGTGATTCCCCTTGAATAAAAGCGTGTTCTTCAACAGATGTGCAGTTTCTTGTTGCTTTGCATTCCATGCAATTCTAACATAGCAAATGAAGTAGCCTGACAGGAAGACTACTTCCTGGAGTTACAATGTTTAAAAGGTTTCTCCAACAAAAGGGGTTTTGCTGAAGAAGGTCCAATCCCCTTTACAACAGAAAAAGTTCGCCATCTGCATTTACAGCGTGACTGGTTTGTTTGCACAAGTTGTAATATCCCTTTAAGGTTGCACAGAGCATCCTGGGAAAACTGTGAAGGCTTTTGTAGAGTGAAGTGGAAACCTTGGGTGGGTCTGTGTGAAACGTCTTGGCTCACTCATAAATATAAACAAATACACCTCTGTCTTCCCAGTTTTATTTCAGTTTTTAGGCCAGACTGCCTGAATCTGATGAACACACCAATATTCCAAGTGGGAATGTCTTTCTTATAGAAGATCCCAGTTTGATCTGCCTTTTTGCAGAAACTCTTCCTCAGTGAGGGAACCTATTCAAACGTTTGGGCTAAAAGACCGGGGCTGAGTCAGCATGGATACGGAGATCTGTTTGGATGGAAGAGGCTTTTTCCCTGGGAGGACCCCAGAGGTGTCCAAGGATATGCCGCACCCGTAAACTATGGCTCAGCTCTAACAGTTTACACATGAGCTGTTATATAACAGATTTCCCTCCATAGCTGCTGAAATGTCATCAATTTATGGAATGGGAGAGGTAAAAAGACTTCTGGGAAAATCCAAGTCGGCACACGGTTCCAAACTTTAATCAAGCTCAGGACTTACTGAAGGCTGCAAAAGGCTGATTTACCGTGATTTACTGAACCTCAGCAGCTGAAAACACATTAGAAAATCATGAACAGCATATTTCTTCTGTCCTTCTAGTTGTTGAGGTTGAGTCAATAATTCAGAAAATGTTACATTTTAACAACTATATGAAGAAAAACACAAACCCTTTTAGAGTTGAACCCAAAACTAAAGCATCTGTGAATTTACCTTTTTTTTTTTAAGAGCAAGTTTGATTTCTGGGACAGCAGGTAAGAAATAGAAAATTTGAAACTCAACAAGCTTCACTGCAACAACAACAAAAAAGTACAACAAAATTTAGAAAAATTCATAAAAAACAAAATTTGGTGTTAAAATGTATCTGTTAAATATAAAGAATAAAAACAAAGGAGGGAATCACTTTCTGATTTCAATATTCTGGGATTTCCATCTTCAAAATCAGTAAATTAAAGAAAGAAATGGCTAAAGTCTTGAGAAAAAAGAAAAGGGATTCTTTTTTTTAAATCTATGTGGTATTCTTTTTATAAAAGCAAAACCTCCATTTTTTTATCATGTAACAGAAGTATTGGCAGAGTCACAAGATTTTAGCAAAACAAAAACAAAAATCACTGCATCCTTTTTGTGAAGCACAACTGCAACATTTTTTTAAATCACCGTCTTTATTTTTATATTTGCTCCAAATAAATAACAATATTTTAAGTTAACTTAAGAGGACAGAATATTTTTATTGGCAATTATGGTTAAGAAATCAAGAAAGATGCTGTTAATTTTTACAAAAAGCACCATTTGGTTTAGAAACTTTGAATTACCTTTATTAATATCATTATCAGATTACATCAGCAGTATCTAGTATTTTGCTCCACTTGAGTAAATTATACTTTTGTGTTTTTATGAACATTTTTGTCAGATTCGATTACTAACAGAGACGGCAAGAATTGCCCCAGTTTTAATATGTCTTTTCAAAGTAAAAGCCCTTGACACCTGCAGCCTCTGCTCTGCCAGGCATTAAGTGCTGCAGCTGTAAAGAATGGTATGGCGTATACTTATATAGCGCCTTTCTTCCTACAAGGACAAAGCGCTGTACAGTCACAGACCCATTCACCCAGTCACACACACATTCACTCACACATTCACTCACACATTCACTCACACATTCACACACTGGTGGCGGCTCCGCTGCCAAACACAGGCGCCCGCCTACCACCAGAGGCAGGGTGGGGTTCAGTGTCTTGCCCAAGGACACTTCGACTCATGGGCGTGCAAGGCGGGAATCGAACCTGTAATCTTACGATCATGGGTCGACCGCCCTACCGCTGCACCACGGCCGCCGCAGTAAAGAAATACCCACAATGCACTGGTTTTATGTAGAAATAAGTTACTCTCAAAGCTGCAGGTGTTCTGTGTTTTTGGCATGTAATGCCTCCAAACAAAGAGAAACATCTCAGCTTTCTATGTAACCTAGCACTTGCATTAATAATTTAGAAGAAAGGATGCTTAGATGTGCCCAAAATTTTTGAAGAACTCAAAAAGACCCAAACAAAATCTGACTCAGTTATTGTAAAAAAATGAGGAAGAAGTGTGACAAAAATGGCAAATCAGCAGATAAATCAAACAGTGCATGAGCACATTGTGGTAATTACACAGCTGACTTGTTTGCTCTATTTGTAGCTTTAAAGCCGCTCAGTTCATCTTCATCCTGCCTGCCTGACTGCTGGAATCTGCTTGTTTGAACATGCTGATCAAACCAATAGGATGATTCAGCAAAGCATCGTGGAAAAAGCACAAGAGACGCAGAGTCATGCTATGTTTCAAAATCTATAAACACTATTCCTCAGAAGGACTTCCACCCTGCCGACAACCTTTACTGCAAGTTTCATGATTTATCACATGAAGTACAACAACTTTAGAGTCAAAACTTACCGATGCATTATAGTGTGACTTATATATTTTTTGAATTAAAGTTTCTCATTTTAAACTGCTGGATTTATCTGTGCCACCTTAAATCCAAACTTTAGGATGAATACCTTTCAAAATAAACTACACTATAGTCAAAAGTAAGATTTCATTTGTAAAAAAAAAATATCTACATATCAGTCACTTTATTTATATAGCACCTTTCATCAATATGATGTCGAACACAAGGTGATTGCCATAAAATATCTACATACTGAATAAATGTTTCCCAAAATAAAAGTTTCAAATAAAAGGCAAACATAAAAGGGAGGAAATGCTGTGTCTTAAAATCTGAGGATGCACTGCATATATTAAAAGACGTACAAATGATAAACCATAAAAGCTATAAAATACTTAAAAGCCCAATAAATAAATAGAAGACGCGTCTTTAATTAGAATATAAAATCTCCACAGGTGCAGATCCCTCAGGTAAGTTATTCCACAAATAAGGACCACAGTACAGAAAGGAAAGGGGGTCTTGCTGTGTGTGCAGTTTGGAGGGACTGAGGTGATCTGATAAATAGTACGATCCCAAATCTATCCTAAAGATAACGAGTAGCCATTGCAGAGACTTCAAGAAAAGGCCCTCTTCCTCGTTTTAATGAATGTTTCAAAGAAACATTCAAATCTACAGCGTAATATGACATTTATTTTTTGGATAAATAGAAATTAATTGGACTATTACGGTGATATTGGAGTCTGATCTCATACTTCATTTATCATGTAAAAAGGGCATTTTACTGTACGAGTTAAATGGAAACAGTAATAACGTAATAGTGTAAAAAAAAAAGGAGGGAAAGTCCCAGAATTAGTTTGATCACGGAATGTTCCCACTAAGAAGACAAGTTCCTCTCTTTGAGAATTAGGACTTTTTTTGAGGTTTGGCTGAAGGTCTGAAGTGAGACAAACCCATTACTGTGTATTCGTCTTACATGGAACAAGTCATAGCCCAGGCCAAAGGTGACCCGCTGCATTATGGGGGTTTGGTCAACAGCTCGTGCCATCACAGATGCAGCTCACGCGCGAGACCTCACTGGCTGCACTAAAGTCTGCGGTAGATAAATCACACGGACTTTCCTGAGTACACTGGCGGAGGACTACGCCGAACGCATCACAGCTTCTGTTGCTGCAGTAAAATTAACTAATTTAACTATGTGACCCATAAATGAGGGGTTTTCTGGTTAGATTGGAGCACTTACCTTTTATCTTGTTGTGTATGAATTATAAATTTTGGCCGTTAGATCCGGTCAGAGTAGATATCCAACTTCTTTTAGTTTGGTGATGTGGTGGCGGAGTTGCCTCTCTCTCTGTCTGATCACAACTTTTGGGCAGCGTCAGGGTCCGCGCGGATTCTGTTTTCCTGAGGGGGGAAAGATCCACGTTGCCTACTACACGCAAACGTCAGGAAGCCATGTACGCAGCAGAGGCCGTCCCGGCGGTCCAGGCTCGCTGCGGGTCTCGGTACAGGCAGCTGTCATCACGTCTGACACGGCAGCGGGCGAGCTAGGCAGCTCTGAGGCTCTCCATGCCCACACCATGACAGAACACCGCCCACTTTTCCGAGACCAGCCATGGGCTGTCCGCTATGTGCCTGACTAAAAAAAAAAAAAATCCAAACAATTTAATGGGGTCTGAAACTTTAACACAGAACATTTCCCCTTAAGTAGACAAAAAGTAAACGTTTAATGTCCTCTGATTTCAATTTATTCATGATGTGGGGGGTTATTTCTTTTTCTTTTAATGCATGTTTACATGACCTCAAAAATCTTAGAATGATCAGATCTGACATCAGTACATCATGCACTTTAGGAAAATGAATGTGACGTACCAACAAAACATTTTGATATATGAGAGTATGTCAGAAAACGCTAAAAATCCAATCAGATGCGCTTACATGGACAGCGGCAACCTGATTATTATAAATCCCAGTTTGCTTTCAGATTTCTTTTTCAAGCTTGTGTACATGTAGAACCTTGAGGCTCAAACATTCTGCCATTTTCATTAAGAATGTGATCTAATGTTGTTATAATAACCATGCATTTGGACTTAAAGCAGTGCAACAGAGTTTATAGATACCTCCATCATTATAGTCCAAAAAGGGAAAAGGACAATTGACTTGCATGCAACGAGAATTTGTCTTTGGTCTATTTTCCATAGTTACTATTTACTGTTAATTTTCTTCGATTTTTTATTAAATACTATGGTATAAAAGAACAAAATAATGTAAGAAATCAAAATAATGGGAAGAAGTTCAGGTTTCTTGCCACTTAGACAGTTAACATGTGCATCCAAGAATCAATTTTCTTAACCCGCTGTATCCCTTTTGGGGGTCACAGAGCTACCAGAGCCTAACCTGCCTACTGTTGGGCAAAGGTGTGGTATACCTTGGAGAGGTTCCCAGCCTTTTGCAGCGCCACACAATCACAGTCACACCTATAGAATACACTCACAGTCACACCTATGGACAATTTAGAGTAATCAATCAACCTATGAAGCACGTTTTTGGACTGTCAGACACCACGTAAACAAGATAAATTGATCAATTATTCCCGAATGTAAGTATCTGATTCAGACAAATCTATTAGATAAAGGATGTCAGATTATGCTATTACATGAGCTCTAACATATCATGGTGATTCAAGAAATCTGATTGAAAACTCATCAAGTAATACAAGTTAATTTAATTTTGGACAAAAAATAGTTGTTTTTTTATGACACAAATACATTAATTTTCTAAAATAAGTTTATTTCATGTTTAGATTTAATAATACCCCTTTTTTCTTTTCTGAAGTTTAAAGGAAACCACAGTGCATCAAAATATCCCCCAAAAAGGAAGTAGGAAACAGGTATTTCTTATCTTTACATATTTAAATATGTATTGACTTCTGGGTCAACAAGGTCAGCAATCGCCTGAAAGGAAGAGAATTTTATTACAAATGAATGTTGATACCGTAAATATGTCACCACACCATCCTGTGTTTTAATCTAAAATTATTTCATATTTTTAGAATCAAAATCAGAGCTGTTTCATAAAATAATTTTTTGGCGTTCTGTTTCCCAGAACCGGGGATTGTGTTCTCTGGTGTAAAACCGTAAATCCAGTTTTTGCTGTCTTTGCAGTAATGAGAGCTTCCTCATATTTGGTCTTGTATGTGCAGGACAAAAGCAGGAAACAGCAACTTTGGCCTTCATGAGCAGGCAAGGAAAAGGAAAAGATAGCAAACAGGTCACACTGTCACATAAACAGATAAAAACAAGTCTCACTTTACACAAACACTGTGCCACCAATAGATTGACATATTTAACTTGAATAATTCAATCATAAGGATATGTCTTCTCTAACGTCAACATAGATGATCAACAAATGGCAAAATATATGTGCGGTTAGCATCAGTTTTCTTGAAAACGTCATCAACTCTGAGTCAGCGAGTGTAGGCAGAAAGAGGGAAATATCAAGCTCTGTGCGACTGCTGGTGGGTTACATAGTGGGACAAATGCAAATGAAAATTCTCGTGCGCGCTGACGTGCACACTCCCAATTCATACTCAAGCTGGGAACACTCCAGATCTGTCTGAAATGTCAGCTTTGTCCCCCCCCCCTCCACACATAGTGGCCACTTTTATCCTGGGGGGCACTATGTGGGTCTATTGTTGTCTTTTAGCGTTGCTGCCAGTTGAGCCACACTATAATGCTCTTGACTCAGAGAATACATTGGCTTTTATTCAATCATCTTTTTGTGTTTTCCCTGAGAGACGAGCTGTGATAAAGAATTAGTGGAGGAAAAAAGGAAAAATAATTGTGTTTAGTCATTGTTGTTATAGGACAAAAAAAAAAAAACGATGCCAGCAAACGATGATGATAATGATTCAGCTTTTGTCACACTGACGTGATCGGAATTTTAGGATTACAAACTTTATTTTCTTGTCGTCTGCTTGTTGTTAAATTTATTTTATTTTCAAACGCAGCAAAAAATATCAGGATAAACAGAAAGTAATAAAGTACTCAGAGAAGTCGTATTGATTCCCACACCCAATCTTACAATACATTTTTACATGTTAACCTTATAATAATTATTCATAAAGACAAAAAAAAACAATTAAAGTGTTAAGGTACCAAAAACAACGTCATGAAGTCATGATTGTCCTTACATGGTCCTATAAGGCTTTTCGTCATCTAATTTGATGTTTCTGTAAGGTTTTAGTTTGCATTTTTTGTAAAATTGTGTGACATTTTTACTCATCTTTAGACTTTTTTTCATGTTATTCCACAACCTCACCCCACAGACAGAAAATCAAACTATTTTGCATTTTGAATACACAAGATTTGTTGTTGAGTTTAAAAAAAAAAGGATCAAATATCCATCTTTTTTATACATTAGCTTTGTTTCTTTCCTTTTGGAGACAAAATTGAACAACATTTTCATTTAGTGGTAAAAAAAAACGTGGATATTTTTGTTTGGAAAAACACCAAAGACGCTAAAAATCTCTTAAATATATATAAATGTGTCCCCGGGGTGCCGGCTTCCTGGGCCCGGCGGTGCTCTCTCCGCGCGGTGGGGGGGTTCACATTACATCTGAGCCGGGGGTGTTCGTGTCCCTGGGGGGTGGGTTCTGGTCCTTGCTCCTGAGTGCTGGGCCCCGCCAAATTTCCAACTGTGGCCGAGCCTGGTCGGGCCATATTTACAACACCCCTTGTGGGCCCTCTTTTTTCCCCGGGGTTCCCCCCTCCTGGGCGGGGGCGGCGGGCCCCTGCCTCGCTCCTCCCTGGACCAACCGTGGGCCGGGCGGATGGCTGCCTGGAGTGCGGAGTGGGTCTCCCTTGGGGGGTCCTGGCTCGTACCTGGGGTTGGGGCGGGGGGATGCCCGGAACTCCTGGGTGGTGGTGGGGTGCTCGTCTGGGGCTGTGGGCGTCCTTCTCCGGTGGGGCCCTGCGCTGGGTTCTCCCGGCGCGGCGGGGGGGCTGCTCTCCTGGTTGGGCTGGGGCGGCGCCCTCTTTCCCTCCGTGCCTCCCTGCTCTCTGGCTCTGGGGGCCTTGCGGCGGCCCTGCTGGCCCTGGCCTGGGTGGCGGGCTTGGTCGCCCGGGCGGCGGTTGTTCCCTGCCGGTTCCCGTGTGGCGTTGGGGGGATTCCGGCTGCCGCTGCTGGTGCGGTGGGGGTCTTGGGGTGGGGATGGCTGGGCACTCTCCCTCCTTCTTTTCACGTTCCACCATCCATTTTAGAAGAACATAAACACTCACCTGAGCACAGGTGTTAGCTCAACAGACTGAATGACTGAAATATTTCACACTAGTTGGTTTTAAGGCATAAGTATGCGTGTGAACATTATCTGTTTTGTGTACATGTCGACAGGTGGACATTTTTGCAACTAACAGGTGTGTTTATAACATTTGAGTGTGTGTGTGGACAGGCTCCGCCCTTTTTTTTGTTTTTTTTTTTACATTTAAACCTTACCATAATGATTAACAACCAGTAAACTTGTTGCTGTATGCTGCTTCATGGTCTTATCCCCCTTCCCCTCCTATTATCACCCCCTACCCCCCCTCTCTCTAACGTCCCTCTCTCTTCTTCCCCTCTTTCCTTTTCCGTCCGGTCCAACACCAAAGATTTTCAGACATGTTTGAAATTAATAAAGTTTGGCCCCAATTACAAAAGGGGTTTATTCAGACATACCTTTGGTTTGTCTGAAGATTAATAACCCCTCTTGTTAAAGTAAAATATGTCCAACCCAAGAGGCCCTCAGCTCTCATCTGTCTGCCTAGCTGTTGGACAGGACAAGTTAAAAAAAAAAAAAAATCTCTTAAATATCATATTGAAAACGTTTTCATACATTTTTGGTAAGAGATCAACTTGAACTTTAGTGTGCCGACTTGTTGAATGTGCCATCCATGTCTAAGGGAAAAAAAATCCTAGACATTTGCATGTTTTTCAAATTTCATAAACTGACTATAAACTTCCAGTCGATGTAAGCAGATATTTTGAATAAACAAAACTAGTGTACTTTATAACATACAAAATAAATGCCAAAGTGAAACCAGTTAACTTAAGTAATACACCCTGTAACCAATGGGCGACCTGTTGAAGATCTACCTGATCTTTTCCCCCGTGACCCCCAAGCGGGATTTAGGTATTTAGGGGGTTATGAAGATGGATGGATGGGTATTTCAAGCAGCAGGTACTACTTATTATCAAAATTTATCAGCAAAAAAGAAATGCAGCTAGCTACAAAATCAAATATCCTGTACATCTAGATTTGCCAGAACAGTTAGTTGATGCTTCCAGAACGACTTTTCAGTTTTTTCTTTGTGAAATAACTCTGGATCATCTATCAATACACCGTACGCTCTTGGAGGATCAAAGGAATTCCGCTTTGGACAGCTCTTTCCCAAGTTCACACCTACTTTGTTGAGTTATAGCCTGGACTTTGACTTCACCACCAGTTCAAAACATTCTGTTGTGCTTGGACAATTTTCCTGTTTCGTGCTGTAGTTTTCAGCTAAGCTTTAGCGATCAGGCACTTAAGCTTTACATCTGTTTGTAAAATGTAGAGGGACTTCATATTAGCATCACGTACGCAGAGGGGCTCAAGTCTAATAGATGGAAACCAAGCTCAAATGATCATCTGCTTCACAGTTTTATAATTAATGTGGTCCTGCACAGCATTTCTAGCTTGTCTTGATAAAGGCTGACTGATATATCCACCGCTTAAGTTATATGTTGTTCAACTGATCATATATGTGAGTTTATAGTCATTTCTTCTTTAATCAAAAATGTGAGTTGATCATAATTTTTAATTAAATATGTCGTTAGAATCCCAATGTATTGATCAATAACCACACCACCACATGCTAATTTGCATGACCACAAATAGGCTTTTGCACAGTCAACAACACAGACAGGTTTTTCTATTGAATTGCTCTCTGTTACCTCCTTAGCATCCTTTGCTGACCCTTCCAGGAAGTTGATGGCACGTCTTTTGAAATTTGTGCAAAATAAGCACAATATATAAGAGATGTTTGGGGAAATTTGACCTGTATGATTTAAACAAACCTAAACCTCAGCTAATTTTCTTTCTTTTTTTTTTTTTTAATCCTAGAAACACTGACAAACGTAGCTCCTTCCTCTGTTTATTTAAAGTTTCTCATAAATTGTACAATATTTAAAAATATCCTATTGTTTTAAGCTTTGTTTCACTTTATTAAAATTAATTTGAGTCGATTGAGTCATGTTTGATCAAACACACTCTTTAAAAACTGAATTAGAATTCACAATTGAATGGGAAAAACTAAACTGAGGAAACACCAGCGGTGCTTCACCATGGTGGTCAAAACATTCATTTATTGTTCATCAAATTAATACAGTGGAAAAAAAATAGTAACATACCGGTCAGCTGAGATCATACATAGCCAAAAATGATACATAAATACAACAGGCTTGCAACAATTTCTTAATAAAGACACGCATTTAAGGGTCATCAGCAAAAACCACGAGAGCTTGATGAATCCTAAAAGCTACAAAAGGAATGTCGTTATGTTGTTCAAGTGAAGCTGGTATAAAGTATATGTTTTATATGAGACTATGAGTGTGTGCATGTTTTTCTGCATGTAGTTTTAAAGTCTGTGTCTCATCTGGGGCTCAGCTTCAGAGAGGTTTTGTGGGATGAGAGGTTCCTCTTGCTTTTGTGGGGCTTCTGTTTCAAGTTTTGCTTCTTGGCCTTTTTCAAGTAAAAATGAAGCTGTTTGGAGACAGATAAAAAAAAAACAGAGTGTGAGACAAGTTTTGAACTTCAAAGTCATGTTTAAAAAAAAAATGCCACAGCAGCATTTAAAGTAGTTCTTTACATTCTACATATAGTAGAATGTAAAGAAAAAAAACAAATATTCTTTAATTTTTTCATCCATTTTGACAAAAATGTACTTGTCTTCAATTTAACTGCCTTCATATCTGCTAATAAAATACTTTCAATGTTAGTGTACCAGAATAAATGTGAATCCACAGTTATTTATTTCTTATTTTAATGGGCTCTTGGGCGCCCCCTATAAGTTCATGTCTGTATTCTATGTGTAGGAACAAAAACTTTATTAGTTGTGACACAGACACGTCCCAGTCCAGTCTTCAAGACTGAGCTGGTTACATTAGTTTAGGGTTAAATCAATCATTTAAAAGTGCTAAAGTGTTAAAAATAAAACAGCCTCAAATATTTGAGGTGTATTCATTCAAAGACCCACAGTGATGAAAAAGGTACTTTTAACATGTTCTTGTGGCATTTTTCAGTTGATAGAGGACATATATAAAGAAAATCAAGCTGAACATTGCATTTCTGAGGGTTCAGTTTGTTGTGAATCTGCAAGCAGATGAAAAATAAAACAGTTTGAAAAAGTGCTAATTTGTTACATAATAAATACACTGATTAGAAGACAAGCTCCCTGCTCCTCTCCATTCTGATGCATCCGCTTGTAGACGACTTGATTCACATACGTCTTTGTTTTCCTTACCTAAGCTGACATCTGGCTCAAAAGCTGGATAGCTCCAATACTGCTCGCCATTTTTGTTGTACCAGTAATGTTAGCTTAGATATGAGGGGAGAGCATGTGAACAGAGAGCTCTCAGCACTCTGTAACAAGGAAAGGAAGAGGTGTGGGCCTGCCCCACCCATAACTCAGGGGCAAATTTCTTACAAACTACTGCCCCTCTGCGGAAACAATGTCCCCTCCCAAAAAAACGACAGGTTTTTAAGTTTGGCAGCATAATCATAATTTAAAGACCACTGAGAAAGCTTTAAGAATAGCTCAAAATGAAAAAGTTGTTCCGGGAAAAATGAACAACTTCCTAAAACACATTCCGGTAATTATCTTTATTGTAAATTAAATGTATTATATTTCTTTTTCCGTCTTTATAAGAAGCTAGATGAGCGGCACAGGTTTAGATTTTCTCAAAAAAAATGTCTCTTTCCATCTTTGTGTTGTGTTTTTGTGTTGACACGCAACTGAACAGTGAATGATAGATTCATACTTCCACATTTCAGCAGATGACTGCAACTTCACTCACATAATGTGGAAGTGGAAAGGATACACTAAACGTTTTTTTTATGGCCTTACATTAGTTTACAGGTCTTGTTTTGAGGTTTCCTTTCTACTCCGTTTTCTTTAAAGTTCCACTCTGAGGTGTTTTAAAAGTGTTCCCAGTGGGATATTTATTATGATTATGCTGTTTTTAGCTGAAATAACAAAAAAAAAATGCATTTTTTGTCACCTCTTGATTCACAGCTACTTGAATAAAGAAATACTCCATAATACAGTTTTTTTTTTATCCTAATCTTTTTTATATATGTTCTACATCATGAGAAAAATGCTACAATAACATGTTAAAAACACACTTTTCATTGTCTTACTCCCTTTACCGTCGCAGCAAACTAAACTTGGAGACGAACCTGAATGGCCTCAGCTGGTCCCACTGTGACGGTGCTGGTGGAGGGGAGGTAACCCGGTGCAGAGGCTGTCACCGTGTAGGTGCCTGGTAACAAAAGTCTGAAATAGTCGCCATCCACCCCTAAAGCAGAACACAAAAGACATCTAAACATATAATTTACTCAAACCACTCCTGATAATACATGCTCCATCACAAATATACATAATCCTTCCTCTTTCGGCATCTCCCATCAGGGGTCGCCACAGCGAACAAGTCGCATGGTAAACTTGGCAATGTCTTACGCCGGATGCCCTGCCTGAAGCAACCTTCTCAAAGCAACCGGGCTTGGGACCGGCACAGAAGTAGAGAAGGGAACAGGGAGCAGCCCGGATTTGAACCCTGGTTTCACGGATGGAAGGCGTCGCAAACCAGCACGAGCTAAACCGGCTCGTCTCACAAATATACATAATATGGATAAAAATATAATACAGTACAAGTACCAAATAACTAATAAGAAATTTCAAATTGCATACTATTTCCAACTAAAGGTTGCTGCCTTTGAAAATTATTATGCTGTTAGATGACTTTGATTTATCAAAATCTTTATAAATGCTGTCCGTTTATGCTTTTTCAGAACATTTATCTAGTAAATGATGATTAATTTGAAAGTGCAGTTCCAACTTTGACCAGCAGATGTGCACTTGTTCCGTCTTAGTAGAATAAACAGCACTTTTCTGGTCAGTAGATGTTTTTTCCAACACTCTCCATACCTCCACAGAGCAAAACTTCATCCATTCTACTCTGAAATATATATATTTTTTTACCACTTGTCACATCATGGTTGATTCCAGCCACTGAGATTTCAGCTTTGCGGATGGGGTTGTTGTTTTCATCATACACCATGCCTTTTATCCCATGATGCACCTGAAAAATAAATGGTAATATAAATTCTTCTTAAGATTCAGTAATTTTGTTTTTAATTCTAATGGAGAAAGTAGTTAAAGGGGTAAACGTAAAGGTTATGCTGCAAAAATTATCAAATCATAATGGATGATTCAGAACCAAATTCTCTAATATTAGACTATAGATTAAAGCACACGTTTATCAGTTTTTTTGTGTTTCCTGACCTGCTCAATATATGAAACCAGAGCTTCTCTGTTGGCCATCCATTCTCCGGGCAGTGTAGATTCAGGGGGAAACTTATTGCAGCTCAGCTCCAGAGTTATCTCAAAGCAGTTGGTGTACAGGTAGTTAAAGTCCTGCATGCCTAATATAGACAGATCAGAATTACTCATTAGTTCACGATGTCAACCGCCAACATTTTTCTTATTTTTTGACAATTTATGAAAGACGAGGAGGCAAAAATGTGATTATTCCTTTTAAAAAGTAGGATTAGATCATCTTTCAGCACATGCTAAATGTGTTTCAGACCACAAGGTTCTGAATTCCCATAGAAACTTCAGCTCCTTTGGGAGAGAAGCATCAAAGGTAACCTCTTAGACCATGACAGAACACTTGGAGCAAAGAGACTTGGTAAAATACACAAAACAGGCTCCTGCTAAATGAGACTAGGCCGTTTTCATCCACCTCAAAACTGTGCAAGGCACCTCTGAAAAAGGTCGACAGATTCACATTCCGTAGGAGTCTAGACGAGCAAAAACAGGACTTACACATCAAAGAAGAGAGCTTTATTATAGCAGCACCAGACTGCCTGGAAGGTAAATGTGTTGGTGCAGTTTTAATAAGATTTTCTGATTTCTAAGGATTTACATGTAAATTGGGCCATAGGTATTGATCTAAAAGCCAAATTAAAATAAGAATTTACAGGGAATGAGAATGAGATTTAACAGGGTTTTTTTTTAAGACTGCCTTTTTCTTTTTTTCTTACAAGAGGTACACATACTTGATTATTTACATGAATTCTTACAAGGAATTAATACTGCAAGCAGCGATTTTATGGTCTGCAAGTCATTACCTTCCCTCCCCGTGAGAGGCTGCTACACAACATTCAATCACATACACTTTTTTGAAAATGGCAGCTTTTTTGTTGGTTTTATCTCCATGGCAACCAATTTATTTTTTGGTCACCTCAGGGCGACAAACAGGTTTATGTCATTTTTAGACAAATCGGACAAAGTAAACTTTTTGATTTCCAGAGCAACGGAGGTTCTTGTTAACCATGCCCACATTTTCTGATATTTCTTATATAGTATAATGTATCGATTCACTCCGCTTAAGCCAACGAGTCGTGCATATAATTTTCGCAATATTTAAGCAAAATCTTTGTGAGCAAAAGAGAGAGACCACTTTAGTGAGCTCGCCATGCAAACGCCGTTCAAAGTCTACAAACTTTAAAACATAAAAACATTTTTTTTTTCCAAAAAGCTTCCCAATGATGCTCGAGGAGTTAGGAGGTGATAAATTGATATCCCTTTTACCACTACCATGACCAAAATGTATTTTCACCTGGTATAGGTGCAAGCAAAATTTGTGGATGAGGAAAGAAAAAGGAGAAAGAAGAAAACAATCTTGTCCTTGCAGTGCAGGACTGCTGTGGGACAAAATTATTCATCTTAAAGTTAAAATTATTAATAAAAGTTTTTTACTGTGGTAAATGGTGAATAGAAAAGGAAAGAAAGAAATGTGGTCTCTGAAGCTAAAAACTGGAAGTCTGCCACAATAGAGTTTGCCTATTTCTAATCATATATCTAGCAATGGTTATATGATTCACTAGCATACTGAGTGGGGTCACCATGCAAGCTGCTGATCTGCCAACGGGAGGTGGAAGGTCAAGTTTCGTGCCATACTTGTCGAGTGCTGAAAAGGACAACCCTCTGATTAGCGGTTAACCACACAACCGCAGGGGCCACAAGCCCTGTCATGCAGTCCTGAAGGCCAATCAACAAGGAGCAGAGCAGACAAAAGAGAGCTTGTTAAAAATTTGTCAAAAGAGACTCTGAAACACTTCACTTTATTACCGCTCAAGCAGAAAGCAGCAATTCTGAGAGGTTGATGCTCAAACTGGTGTTAGAGTTAGCCAACCGAAGTGGGTCGCATGCCTGAGATACAAAGAAGGGTGAGCTAATGTTCATCTAAAGTAAGTGTAAGCTTAAACAAAAGTTTTTTGTCTGTCTGAACCAGAATAATAGAACACACACAAGCAAGAGAACAACCGGGAAGATCAGAAATGCTTTTTTTTAATTGGTAATGAAAATGTGTCTTCTAAATTAGTACCTTACCACTCATAAAGAGGCTTTAAAGACCCTTTTTTTAAGTTTTTTGTGGCATTTTTCTGATGATGGAGGGCATATATCAATAAAATTAAGCTTAAAATTGCATTTCTGAGTTTTTCTTTAGTCAAATCGTTGTGAATCAGGAGTAGATAAAATCAATCTAAAGATTGCTTTTGTGACTTAAAAGCTGTACGTCGTTTTCCTTATCCGAGCTGAGATCTAGCTCAAAACTGCACGGCTGGACAGCCCCGATGTTGCTCACGGTTTTTGATGCCCCACTAATGTTAGGTTGTGGGAGTGAACGACTGTAAGCCAACGAGATAGCACCTAAACAGAGAGCTTTCAATGGGGAAAGGAAAGGGGGGCGGAGTTGATCCACGGCAATGGTCCCACCCCCCCCTTCCGATGTGAATTTCTGATGAACTATTGCCGCTCTGCAGAAACTATGTCCCAGAGGACGACACAGGTTTTTAAAAAGTTGGCTAAAAACAACATAATCATGATTTTTTTTTTAAATGGCAAACTAGCTCAAAAGATGATCAGAGTGAGTCTTTAAATTCTTCTGTCACAGTCAGACTAGATTTACCTAAAGCAGCCCCTCAGCTCACCTGTTGTTTGAATTAAATGCTTAAGGGCACACGTGTCTTTCAACAGCCTTCTCCCCCTCACTCCCTAAAGACTTTCTTTCTTTTGATTTGCTTACTTCTGGAAAACTGCTTGTAGTTTGAAAGTGTAAGTGCAGCTTTGAAAGTGGGCTTTATAATTCCACCTCCCCACTAAAAAAATCCAAAACACATAATAATTCATGCACTTGTAGCACCACAGACAGGAAACTAGTTCTTTTCCCTGCAGTCCTCTTTTTATCACAGGCTGGGGGGAAATGATAAAATAATGTACTTAAACTGGATCTGGAGTGTTTTTGGTGGTAAATTCTAACAAATTAATGTTTTTTTCTTTTTACACTAAAAAAAGGGGGAAAAAACTTTGTTTTTTAAAAACTTAGAATTAGTGACCAACTCAGGATGAGTGCTATAAAATTGGTTTTCACTCACATTCTTTTAATCTCTAGATAAAAACAAAATGTACTGAAACATTATTTAAACCCATAACAGAAGTGCTGGCAGTATTTGCCAGTAATCTGAAGCAGCTGCTGCCTTTAAATTTTACCAAAATTTCCCAGTACATGAGTGCAACGACTTTCCAGGATGCTCCCGTTACCTTTGGACAGAGAGTACCAGCTGGCCCCGTTGGTGATGCCTTCATCAAAAAAGTCTCCACAGTTCCAGCCTTTGTGCATCCAGCTGTGAGCATACGAGTAGGTCCTCGCCAACTGCCACCGCACGGTGCCGCGTGCGTTGAATTATTCAAAGGTTTACACAGAAAGCAGACACCAATGAGATCCCATCGGGGGCAACATCTAGAATAAACAGTTCTGGGTGGGTTGCACACCTTCCGGAAGAGCTTGTCGTCGGGAGTGTCCGCATGTGTCGTGCGTCCTCTAATGCGAGGGTATCTGGATTTGTCAAACGGGTAATTGGCCACCACGGCTCCACCGTGGAGGTTGGCTGATAAGACAAAATTGTAGCTTTGCATCCACTTAATGACTGCTAAGGTCTCTGGTTCAACCTGTGGACGTGCATAGAAAAACAAAGTGTTTAATAACGTCGGGTTTCTGTGAAAGCCTAAATATAAAATTTATATTAACTAACATTAAAAGAGAAAGGAAATATGCAGCACATCTTAATTGGGAAAAAAAAAAAGAAAAGTTAACTGTGTATACCGGTAATTGTATCACACAAGTGACACAAATGAAATAAAAAACATCAGCCTTGGATGTTTTAGGGGCATTTTCCTAAACTGCAAGGACTCCTCAGCTTTCTGTTTTGCACCAAATAACATCTGTATCCACTGAACTGTTCAGGTGTTGCATAGAAACATGATCAGCGATTTGATGTCTGTTTTCTTATCTGGACAAAACATTATGTCTCTCCTGAGGCGCACACATAGTTTCAGTGAGGCTTTTTCATTTTAAAGCAGGTAATGGTTAAACTTTGCCACCAACTGATTCTTTAGCTTCATTTCCTTAAGCCTCATTGCTTTGTGAAGGATAAGGAGCAAATGCTAGATGAATGAGAAAATGTTTGAGACAAAAATCTGTCTTAAGGATTAAGAAAATTAGACATCATTTAATTGAAACACTTAAAGAACTAATGTCTTCTTTTAAAGACACTACGACGAACATTGTGTTTTTAACATGTCCTTGTGGCATGGTGGAGGACATATATAAAACTTAAATTTGCATTTCTTTACTCAAACCGTGGTGAATTAAGAGCAGATGAAAAAGGCTGTTGGAAAAAGCTTAGCAGTGATGTAAATGCAACAATCTGTGGGCAAAAAGCTCCCTGCTCCGCTCCATTCCAATGCCTCCACTTGCAGACAAATACATCCACGCACGTCTTTGTTTTCCTATTGCTCACCATTTTAATTATGTTGAGGTTGAAAGGGACTGTAAGCTAGCGGGAGAGTATGTAAACAGATGGATGTTGGGAAATGAACTCCTGCTGCTCTGCAGAAACGATGTCCTAGAAAACCAGTTTTTTTTTTAATTTTGGCTAAAAACGGCAACATTATAATTAAAAGACTTTCAAAATAGATCAAAAGATGATCAGTGTGAGTCTTTAAATTGGCAAAATACAAAACTAAGCATGTGTATTGAAGTCCACTCTGTTGTTGAGTAGTTTTTGCTTCAAACAGTCAGCGTTTACAGTAACACATGGAAATTACAACTAATGGCTAATGTAGCTTCACTTCAGTCAGTATCACCGACAGTACAATCCCTCCCCCTGGCATTCCAAACAGGAAGCACACGCTGAAGACAAATTATAGACTTCTATAGAAAAATTAACTGCTAATCTTCCGTCACTATATTTGTCAGAAATACCACTCTTGCTCTGTTATCTTTTTTAACATGTTCTTGCTAGTTATTACTTTTTTTTTTACGATTTTCTTTCGGTTGTGCCAGTGGTTGCGCTTTCAAGGGTGTGACCTTCCAACAAGCTCACTGCTGAATTGCAAGACCGGTTTCATAGAAACTGTGACTCTGACTGGCTTGGATCAATCACTGCCTACTGACGTCGCCTGGCTCCAACATGGAGACTGAACTGACTTCATTTTGTTGGACCTGCTAACCTTAAACACAACAGGGATTTCAGCTTTCTAGCGTCACTGACATATCGCTTGAACTTATACCATTTAGCATGGTGACACATGATTAACAACAATCAAAATTAGCATATTTTACATGCTGCATCCAGGACAAAGTATGTTTGATTTAATATAGGCTTTGGTAAAACTCAGGCTTTCTTGTTGAAGTCTTTTTGTCAAGTTGTGTCTGAATGAAACTCGTGAGTCATTAAATTGAATTATTAACCCAATCTGATGACGAAGAGTAAATCTTATCAAATAGTAATCAAATCACCGCAGTGAAAGAAAAGCCACTGAACTCATTCTTCTAAAGAGGATTATTATCATTTAGCTAAATTCTTGTCTGTGCCTGCAGGCCATAGAGCCGGGTTTCATGCTGACATTGAGAATGTATTTCCTGACCAGCATGAATAAAGGCGCTGTAACAGTGGTGTGGTTATGTTTTCCTTTCAGAAGGCAGACACTTGGCAGAATAACAGCCAGGAGGAATTCTGTTTGGGCTTTCAAAACACATTTTTAAAAGAACTGATTAGAAACTGGCACGAGAAATGGAAAATATATGTCAAAAATAATCATTTGGGAAAGGGTGCAAACATGCAAGGCTGGTGGTCAAAAACTATTTCAGGGATAGTTTGCAGATTTTTAGGTTTTTAGGCAATGTTTTCTGCTTTTCTTATACTTATACTTATTTTATTTTGAAAGTGGCCTGCATTTGAGTTTTCTGCTTCCTGTCTAGAATTATTCTTTTCACACCTCATGCTTCCTGCCATGTTATTTTTGTTTACTTCTTGTTTAGTATGTCAAATGTTTTTTCTGTCTTAAGCAGGGATTCTAATAGTTTCATTCACCATACTGGGGAATTTTTTTTTAAATTGTAGAAAACAAATATGGAGGCGAGGTGTTTACAATTTTCAGACAGAATTTTGTTGAATTTTCTTTCCTAGACAAAAACTGAGGCTCAGCAATACATTAGGTTTTTCACAAAAAATAGGGCAATAAAACCCGAATTCAAAACTACAAATTACAAATAAAATGATTTTCTACTACTAGATACGCATACTTTCTTCGTATTTGCAGAGTTTCTTTTTTGTTTGCACAGGTACTTTTTTTTTTGCTGTAAAACCCAACAACTTGTTTGCTTTTTGTCCTTAAAAAAATAAATAAAAATAAGAAATGATACTAAAACATAGACTTAAGTGCTTCAAGTGAAAATGTTTCCCCTTTTACTCACTTTTCTTATCTCATTGAAAAGAAAAATCGACAAAATAAGCCTTTTAAAGTCAAAACATTTCAGATAAATTGCCCTTTTTCTGACCAAAAATCTGTAAGGAATTCCAACTATTAATAATGTTGCTGTTTTAATGTAAAAAAGAAACATTCTTTACATTTTTTTATTTGAAGCCATTAATACAACTTTCTAAAGTGATCACTAGTAACTTATACTTATTTTACCGAAACGCATACAAAAAGCATTTAAAATTTCACATAAAACCAATACTTTTATAAGCATTTTTTTAAAATAATGATAATACCTTTAATTAGAAAGAGCTAAACACACAATACGCAGCACATCAAAAGCTCACATCATAAAAACCATTAATAAACAATTGATAAATTAGTAAATAAAAATGTTAGAAAAGCAAAGCAACATCTCGTGTTGGACGAAATGCTGGACTCTAAAAATGAGTTTTTAGTCGAGCTTTAAAAGTAGAGATTGCAGAGATTACACTTTCCAGGCTGGTTTGGAGCAAAACTTCAAGTAATTAATGATGAACAGCAGCCCTTTCCACGACTGCTGAAAATAAGACGAGAGCCGCCCACACCCCCCTGAGGATCTGACCTTAATGCATGAAATGTGCTTTTTGGCAGACTAATAGCACTGGTTTGACAGCACATGCTTTTACATTTCCCTCCATGGGTCATTTTACGCTTCACTGACCTAAAATAAGAACACGGTGACCTATAGAATCCATTTAATCGTCCTGAAAAAAAGCCGCGTGTTTCCCAAAAGGAACACCGAATATTTGAGTTTTCACTCCTAAAATCTGAGACGTTACCCCAGATGGGGGGATCCTAAGCAGGAAAAAAACAAAAAGACATACTTTTTGGGGGAAAATGTGAGGAAAAGGTTTAGTAATGACAGGAAATTGTTGATGACATTACAGATGTGCGCAGAATAAATTGTGTTTGCATGAAACACACACGTTACCATGGAAGATAAGGCCAATTTAACCTCCTGAGGTTAAGACAACTTACTCACAGCAAGAGAAAATCCTTTTTTATGAAGGAGCATCTCAGGTTTTGCAAGCTCTTTGCAAGGAGCTTCACACTGTAAACTGCATTTTAATAGATTGATCTTGGTTCTGCAGTAAAACAGAGATTTCTGCAGAAAGAACTGTATTCTTTGTGGCTTGAAACACTACGGTTTTATCCAAATTCCTTCACTGCTCACCACTTACTGGGTGTTTGTCATTTTGTCAGGGTCTCTGAATCTACAGTTCCAAAATCCAGTGCCCTGGAAATTTCCCAGGAGTCTCTGCATGGATCTATGCTCTCTAGATTGGCCAGTATGGAGAGGTCATGGAAAGCCACAAATTTGTGTGAGCATTTTACAAAAATCACGCACAACGGCGCAAGATTTACATAGTAATTGCGCATAATTACCGACCCAAAATTTCAAACCGTATTCAGGAAAAGACCCGTCTTAGATGGACACAATCACATACATTACACATGTAAGAGAAAAGCCATACATTTCATATTTGGAAGAAGTGGAAGTGTGTAACATGGCCTCAAAGACCCCAAAACCCCCCAAAAAACATGACCTTGAGTGTGTCTCACACTGACCTGCTGCTCCCAGTTGTCTGGCAGAGGCAGGTGGTGGTTTCGTCCATTGTTTTTCTCATAGTAGTACATGAGTGCATTCAGGTCTGGAAAGTTCCGGTTCAGATCAATTTCTCTGGCATTCCCTCGACCTACCAGATAGCCGTTGAACTCCGGACCCTGTTGACCCACAAACACAAATATCAGTGTCACTAACTCAACCTGCGACGTCTCCGCTGTGCTGATTGAATCAGTGCGTTTTTGGCTCACAGCGTCAAATATTTTCATGGTTCTCACTACTGGAAGCGCTGGAGGAAAGTAACTTGACAGGTTTCCAGGCTGCAGAAGGGGAACGTGCATGGAACAAAATACTTTCAACTGCGTTTATCTTTTCTTTTTTCTGTGGTAGAAAGTTTGGAATGAAGAAATATCTTGCCATCTAATCTTTCTTTTACAGCAACAAAACTGCTGAAATTCTATTCATTTAGAATAAAATGTAATGAAAACTACTAAATTACAATTAATGAGTTAAGGTTTTATGTTCCATGCCTTGCAGGGGTTCTTTGATTTTGTGGGTTTTTTAATATCAGATATTACACATGAATAAATGTAAGATAAGAGGCAAAACTAACATTTCTAAACATCTGCTAATCATCAGTTTGCTTTTATAAGCATGTTAAGTTTCACAGAGTGGTTTCGATGAGAAACAGCAAACGCCGGCTCGAAGAGTCAGCGGGCGTTATGTAAATGTGCTTCATGAGGATGAAGATAGCCCCAGTGAAAAGGGAAAAACTTTGGACTACTAATTAGCTTTTTCAGCAGAAGAGCAGCCTTTTCTGTGGTGCAGAGGAACTCTGGTGTTTGCTTATGGTCACTGAAACTTTCCAGACATCTTGGAGGGGAAAAACATCCTCACACCTTTTCATGCACAGCAATATTTTTGTATGCACTCTTCTCAAAGTTGCTATTCAAAAATGTCTCCAGAGTTAAAATCTTTGCAAATCCAATGTTTAGGATGAAATTTTTGCCTGTTTCACTTACACATGCAACATATTTACATAATTATACACCAGAAGACTTATTAAAAAAACTTCAAAACTTGCTAAATATAGTAAAAATACCATTAAGTAGGCCATAATGCTAAATAAGTAGACATTACCATGAAGTTCAAAGGACCTAAATTGCTAAGTATACTCCTTAAGGACTTGGGATTTTCTGTTTTTTTTTTATTCTTTTCACGTTTGAAGATAATTGGGTGCTTGAGATAACAACAAAAACACACAGTTGGACAAAAAGTAAACCTGTCACTTTGTTTAGATCTGGAAAAAATACTCAAAGAATAAAGCAAATACCCAGGAAAACAGTTGTGAGGAAAGTAATGTGTAAAAATAGAGCTTTAATGCGGCTTTTTTGATGCATTTTGATCACTAAAGCCTATAAAAACCCCAGAATATGTGTCGTGAATAAAAAAAAAAGGTAAAACTAAAGGTCTTGTAGTTATGAAACCCTCAAAAATGTTCAAACAGATGAATGTCTATTTTTGGGAATTGACAGGGTATTGTGCTTGAATGCTGCGGAAAAACACACAACTGAAAAGAGACTGAGGTTTTTCTGTGTCAGCTGCATCTGATCTGCAGCGTCATGGTCCATAATTACTGGAAAAAAACATTTTTTTGTTTCCTCAGTCAGAATTGTACCACATTTTTGAAACCATTGGGAAAGAAGTGTGGCTTTGTGTGTCTCAAATCCAGCTTTAGAGAGAAATAAACGATGCTGATTGTACGTAGAGTGAAAATGTTTTTTTTTTATGTATATATAAGGGGCAGATGTATACTCATCTATGTACACTCATCTGATTTGCTGGGTTCTTTTTTGGCACATGGGAGCAAAAACCTCACATGCATGTCAGAGCTTACGTCACCTGTCTGGCGGCCACTTCATAGCCGTCAGGATTCATGGAGGGCAGGATGTGGATGCGAGTGTCGTGGATTAGCCTCGTGATCCGCTGGTTCCTCGCCTGATACTCCTCACACAGAAACTGGGCGAGCTTGATGAGGAGCTCACGGCCGAGCACCTCGTTGCCGTGCATGTTGCCCACGTACTTGAACTCCGGCTCCACTGCATGGGAGGAGGATGAGGAGGTCAAAAAAGTTGCCAAAAATGACATTAAAAATGAAAAAAAAAAAATCATTGTGCATTTTTCCTCCTTTAAACAACGAAATTTTAAAGTTTAAAGAGGGACTCCAAATGTTGTGCAACTTCCATTTCAGTCAGCAGTGTCAGGTTTCAGGAGGAATCGAGACAACAGTCAGCAAGAATGGCCCACAAGGACAGTCTTTTTAGGTCAATTTGCTCAATTTTCATATTTACAACCTAAAGGTTTTTGCAGAAAACTCTCTTAACCCATAAGAAACCAGACCTGTTTTATCTTAAAAACAAAATCATGTGTATTTACCACAAACAAAGGGGAATCCATTTCTGATATTTTTTCTGTTACACTGATATCACCATGGGTTCTTATGGGTTAAAATAATAAAATAAATCAATATGACTGCCAATCTCTTTACAGACTTTGATATATTTACATTTTGTTTGCAGTTACTGACACAATGTTATAACATAGGGGGGGGGGGGTTCACCAGAGAGCATGCTAATGAGGCCTTTACGCAAGCCAGGGGGGTCCAAACTTTTTGCATAGGGCCAGATTGTGAGACATTCTTTTGTTTTCATAATATTAAAAGCAAATTAAATATTTAAAGGGTGCTTCATTGCAATGGCTGGATTTCATCACATAGAAAACGAATATCTCTAAATACGTTTTTAACTGAATGACTGTCAATTTATCAATAGATAGCATTTCTCGTCTGTTAGAACCTCTAGATATAGTACGGTACTTTCTAGAAAACCAGTCACAGTTTGGTGGCATACTAGGCAGACATAGTTATTTCATATTTTATGGAAAAAATATTGCTATTTCCAATTTCCCTGGAAGAGGTGGCCCTCTCTGTCAACTTTTCTTATTTTGTTCCAGTTGACATTTTAGAAATGAGCTACAAAGTGTCACAGAGGGGTCCCACAACAATATTTCAGGTTTGCAACACCTTAAAATGTAATTCAGCCAACCACAATCAAGAAATTCTACACACAGTTTTTTTAAAATGCTGCAAACTTTTTAATGAAAGGAGACACTTTTGACTTTGGACATGCCTGATTTGGGCTAAATAATGCAAACTGATGACAAATACAGTTTATACCTCAGAAAATATGGATGTGCCTAACGACAGAAATTTTAGACAGATACATCGCCTGTGCGTCACCTCAAGCTCCAAAAAAGTCTAACGTTGATGCCTGCATGCAAATGAATGAACAACATCAATCCCTGAAGTCACAAATTAAAGAAAATCGTTCAGATTTGCCACATTTTCTTATTATTTGTACTGTAAACCAGCAGCTCTCAAGTGTTAATCAGACTCTTTTAAAATGAAGGGTATAAATAAAAGGGCATAACTGATGCTCAGTTTTGGATTGTAGAGCTAAATGTGATTTGGATCCTCAAGAAAAATTACATTTGAAAAAAAAAAGGGTCAAAAGGTTGCTGGTTGTAGCACCCAACCCCCAGGAAGTCATGCGCACACACTTGAGCACTAACGAACACATAACAATTATTGTAAACCTGCCTGCCAAACAGCTACAAGGACATTAAAGTTCCAATCGGATCATCTTTTGATCTATTTTCAAAAAGTGGCGTCTGGGTTGTTGGTGTTCCTGTCCCCAAAGCTGAGAGCATGGAGCCCAGTGTACTTTCTACGTCACAAATAAGCTCTTTTTCCAACGCATCTGCTCCTGATTGACAACAGTTTGACTGAAGAAATACTCAGAAATGCAATTTCTGCACAAATATATGTCCTCCGTCGTCAGAAAAACGGCACTAGATACACTATTTTCATCGGAGTGGGGCTTGAAAAGAAAAGCAGAGGCTAAAACTGACAGAATTATTCAGAACAAGGTCATATAGCATTCTTGTGGGTATCTGTGAGCCACCAATCTAAACAGCCTTGCCCTCTGTATAGAGTTTCCTTCTCACAAGGGTCCCTTCATTAATCACTGCTGCAAGAACAAGGCGTCCAGTGACTGCAGCTACAGGACTCAGCTGCTGATCAGACAAGTGAGCCACATTTAAAAAAAAAAAAAAAACATCCCTGTAATCGTTTACGCTTTAGAGGAGTCAGAAGGTTTTCGGAGAGCCAGGGGTGTCGGGAGTTGGAGCAGCTCTTTCCAAACGTATCAACGCCCTTCACTAATTGCTTCAGGCTTTAATATCCACCTTTTCCTTTTAAGAAAGAAAGCGCCAGCTGGCATCCAGTTCAGGCCCTGGGGTTTAAAAAAAAGATTAAAAAAAACACACAAGTCGTGAACTCTGACAGTGGACAGGAGATGTGACCTCACAGAGTGTGCGGTTCCTGTTTATCGCCCCGCGTCAACCTTGCTGGAGATGGGGCGCACATCCTTCTATTCTGCTGAAGGAAGCTGGCCGCGTGTGAAAAATAAATTAAATGCTGCACAGCAAAAGTGAATCTTAAGAACCCTTTGCTCTAAGAAAAATTCTCTTACTTTCTGTTGTGCAAAAAAAACCCCAATCTTATCAATTCATTAAACGTGTCTAAGTGACTAGAATTGTTTTCTTAAACAGGGAATTCTTGGTAAGCCCATTTTCATAACAGATTTTTTTGCTTATTTAAAGAAAATCTGCCAATAGGGTTAGATTTTTTTTACTTTTTCTACGGGGTCTGTTTTTGCAGGGTAGCCCAACATTAAAAATCAGTGATCAATGTGCCTGTTACCCTAAAAGAGGTATTTCAGGAGGTTTCTTTTGTCCAGTTTAATGCACGTTTGAAAATAAAAAATGAGCAATAAGCTAAAACTTTTTGACTAAAACTGAATTTCTTCGATTGCTGGTTCAACTTTGAGAAACACCCTGGATATTTTCAGAGGCTAGATGGCAAAAACCGAAAACAAAAAAGATGTTGACAGAATAATTTGGCTCTTTCCTCCCCTTCTTCTCACTCACTGGAAGCTTGTTTTTGTGTGCCATTCCTCTCTTTTGTTTTCAATGCTGACAACAACAGAAAGAGCCCAAACTTTTATTTTATCTCCTCGGCACAAAACCAGAGCTCCTGCAGCTTTCAGTCTCAGAAAAATGTCAAACCTGTGGATGTTTTCTGTTTTCTCTCTGGTTTTGCAACTGTTTATGCAGGTTTATATAGAGAAAGGGGTGATGTTAGCAGGGAAAGCCAGAAGATCAGGTGTTACTCACATGCTTCATGGATGCCTGGGTTGTCGCTGAACTCCAGCACATAAAGGTGGCGTCCCTCCACGCTCTGCCCAATACTATAGATGCGGGTGATATAAGGACACTCATTCTGCACCGCAAACAGCGCCCGCACCATCTCCTCGTATCGGTGATGCTTGAAGTCCGAGCCTGACGCCAGGAGCCCCGGCAGCCACAGCAGGAGAGCCCAGAGCCCAGGAGGAGTCCAACCCTGCAGCATGGTCCCTCAGCTCAGGGTGAGCAGCACAGCGGAGGCTAGGAAACTACAAGAACTTCAGATCTCTGTCTGATCTCTTTACATTCCGAACAGACTGCTTACTCCTCTTTTTTCCTTCTCTTGTCCCCCTCTGCTTGCTCCTGCTCTCCCTCTTGTCTTGCCTCCTCCCACTAACAGTCCTCCCAGTGAGGAGCAAGTAAGGACAGCCCCTTACTCCGTCTTTGTCTGACTCTCCTCCTCCAACAGCTGCTTCTCTCTTTCTCCTTGGGCCCTTGTCAAGTACATGCTATTTGCTTTATTGGTGCTCCAAGCGCTTTTGCTTCAAGTAGCTCACCCGACAGCCCCTCTGGGCTCCCTGCACACACTATCTGAATGTCCGTCTGTCTGTTAGACGCTCGTTTTCTATTCCCTTTCTTTGTCTTTAACTCAAGTTATATGTTCCCCTTCCTGGGAAAGAGGGGTTGTTACCACAGCGCCGCTTTCCCCAACCCCTGCAGCCCTCAATCATCCATTCATTAACTCTTAAGTCAACACACAGCCCCTCTGAGTCCGTGTACACGCATGCTCGTGCACGAGGGTCTGTGCTTTAAAGATAAATCCATGCAAAGGCTCTTTCGCAACTTTTGGATGCTTCGTTTCCCCCAAAGCTCTCACAAAGAACACAGCTAAACTCCCCTGCAAGTGTCTAAGGAAAGAAAAGAAAAAAAAGACCCAAACTCATGCCAAGACACACACACACATGTTTGAGAGTGTGCAAGGGTGACTGTCAATCACACAAACCTTCAGGGGGAAAGTGAAGCTTACTGTGCAACTACTGGTGAGAGTTTAAAAAAACACACAACTGAAAGGAAAGGCAAATATTTTGCAGGGAAGGAAAGGAAGGGAAATCAGACTAAGGGGATGAGGAGACGACAACACAAAGACAAAAAAACAAGGTGTTCATAAAAAAAAATCTATTTGATTTAGGATAAAAATAACTTTTTAAAAGTTCTAACTAATATTCCCCTAATGCAAACATATAAGAACTTTACTTTTGACTTCAGTTGTATCCTTACATGATCACTCTATAAGCTCCAAGTTGATATTTTTTGTCGTTTTTAACTCTCTCACATATGGAATTTATGTCTATTTTTTAATTTCTATAAAACAAAAAAAAAGCTATGAATCAACAGACAGTAAGTCAGTGGTGTTCAAGCTGGAAATAATCTAAAAAATGCACAAAGACTATTTGTTTATTGTGACATTATTTTAAAGTAGTATTTTAAAGTTATTGTTTTGGGTGATAAAGTTCCTATTTGTTGAGACTTAACCCTTTTGCTATCCTAGGCACTTCAACATTGGTAGTTGGGTCATCTAGACCCCATTAGACAGTACGCTTAACTTTTTTCTTCAATGATTTGTGATCTTCACTGGTGTCCATGGATTACATGAAATCCTCTCCACCTTTATCCACCTTTCTCATGGTAGAGACAAGACGTCAATGGTGATCTTGACCCCAAAGGGTTGCACAAGGGTTAAAACAGAACTTAATGGCTTCTTTTCATTTTCGGATTGATTGCGCCATCTGGCGGAAGAAAGGGATATTGCAGCTACGACATCGTCTTTGTGTTTTTGTCTTTGTTTTGTTTGTTGTTTAAACATAAAATAAAATAAAATAAAATAAAAAATAAAAAAACACCCATACAGACAAGAACAACAACTTGATTAGTATTCATTTAAAAATAACACGCATTAATTTGGCTTTATAAAGCAGTCGCGTATTTTACGGCATTGTAATTGGGAAACAAGCAATATTAAATAACACTTTGTTTAAAAAAACTTTATTTATATATGGAAAAAGACCAACATTGTTATTTATCTGGTTTGGTGTTTAAATAAAAATATCAAAGAACTATTTTAGTAATATTAATTAAAATGTACTTCAAAGCTTTTGCGACATATCGCGATGCCTTCAGAGTACCGTATGTTATTTTTAGTTTTTAGTTTAGTAAGTTTTCAATTTTACTTATTTAATTTTGGTCCTTTTGTTTATGTCTGTACACCTGCTGTCCGCTAGAGGGCGATGAAGCACCACAAATTGATCAAAACATGTCATTCGACACATCGCGCAATACAATCTAACAGTTTAGTCGGGTTTTTTCTCCCTATAAATCTATCATAAAACTGTTCTAAGGAACATGTTTTTTTCCGAAGTGAAAGACTTTGTCCTCATAATCATTTGCAAGCGTTTAAAGTTCAATATCTGCTCCTTTCCCCGCCCACTGCGCGTAAAACGGTGAACATGGGAGCCCTGCGCGTGGAGCAGGGGGGTGGCTTTGGGCCATCTGATTCTGTTTGGTTGTTTGGGTTCAACAGATTAGCTTTTTCCTGCTGGTTTTCACTTGAACAGCCCTCACTGCTGCGTCCTCGCGGAGAGCCCTCATCAGGATGGGAGCTCCCCAGACGCACGGGCTGCTCTGGGTGTGCGCATTGTTCTTTGCGGAAATAACAGCAATTAGCGGTAAGTTGGTTTTATTGCTTTTAAACATGTAAAAATGTTAAGAATTTGGAGCAAAGCAAGCCATACGATTTTATTAGAATTTAGAAGATAAGATTATTATAGATGATGCTCTAATGAAACTTTTTCATGACTAAATTGTAAAATTCGTGCAAATAAACAGTTTAAACTAAACACAAACGAGTCAGCAATGAAAGAAACTTCTTGATTTAGACTAAATAAAATTAGCAATAATATAAATGCATTTTTTTAAATAATTACATTATTGATGATTAAAGCAAAGAGTCAATGTCATCCTCTCAATAACTTGATTTATTAAATTAAGTTCTGATCTTTACTGTCTAATTGTCTGTAAAAGGCTAGTCCCATAACATCCAGTTTTTAAACACATATTTGACTTTAACTATATGTTTTTCAAAATAAAATCGTAAATTTCAAATTAAGTAACATAATTTTCTGACCATAACTATACAAAGATGTTTTAACAGAATTTTTGTATTTACTTTAAATATTTTAACTTGAATTAAAATGTCCCAAATATCTTTTGCTCCATGACTTTGAGTTTACCATGATTAGAAATGAGTCTTTTTGTTCTTAGGTTCTAATGTGTGCACATCAAGAGGAGCCAGCACATGCAAGCAATGCCTGGCTGTGCACCCCAGCTGTGGATGGTGTTTCCAAGAGGTGGGTCTCTGTTCTGGTTTCCCCTCCTGAGCCGGACGGCTGTGCTTGTGCAGGCTGGTTCAGAACCTCTATCATGTTTGGGTTTTAATTTGCGGACAAATGACTGCATATCTGTGTTTAGGGAGAGAAGAAGAGCACAGATAAAGGTTCTTTTGCTCTTCACAAAGATACAGTCGTCCTTAGATAGAATAAACTTTATTGTCATTGTGACATGTTAACGTGCACAACAAAAGTCCAGAAAGTGTCATTCAGAAAGGAAACAACACAAGCAATATTTAAATCAATTTAAGATAAGTTTACCATGGCACAAAAAGACTACTCTAGCCGTCATTCTAGTCCACTTATTGTACGTCTAGTCCTGTTATTGCATGGCTAGTCCACTTATTGCACAGGTAGTCCACGTGATGCATAGCTAGCCTAATTTTTGCACCACTAGCCCACTTATTACACAACCAGTGAACTTATTGCACAGATGGTCCACGTATTGCACAGTTAGGTCACTTAGTGCACAGCTAATCAACTTAGTACACTGCTACTCCATTTATTGCACAGCCAGTCCACCTATTGTACATCTTGTTCACTTATAGCATGGCTGGTCCTCTTACTGCACAACTAGTCCACTTATTGCACAACTAGCCCATTTATTGCACATTATTATTATTTGCACATTTTCCGTTTCATCAGGCCTTCTGTGTGTATGCATTTATGTTTGTTGAGTGTGGTGATGGACGTGGGATAGAAATTGTTTTTAGTCTGTTTGGTCGTGTTCTGATTGTTCTGTACCACCGTCCTGAAGGTAACAGTTCAGAGTGTGTCCTGGGTATGATGTGTCCCTGCGGATGTGTTGGCCCCTCTTGAAGCAGTGGGAGTTGTGCAGCTCATGTAGAGTGGGGAGAGGACAGCTGATGATCTTTTGGGTCAAGTCTATCACCCTTTGGAGAACTTATGGTCCAAAAGCAGAAAATTGACGTCCAAGTGATGTGTTCAAATGGGCTTGAATTTTAATTGCTCTTGACCATTCGCCCGCTCTGGCAGGACTTTGGTCACGGAGTGGCTAGCTCATCTCGTTGCGACCTGAAGAAGAACCTGATAGCAGCCGGCTGTTCTCCATCAGCTCTGGAATCTCCAACCAGCAAACTTCAGGTGATTGAAGATCGGCCTCTGAGCAACAAAGCAGCAGGCGCAACACAAGATATTACCCAGATAAAACCCCAGAAGCTGCACATCACCCTCAGGCCAGGTGAGCCCGTCTATGAAGTGAACCTTTTATGTCAGAAACCAGCTGAATCTGAACTCCACCACATTTTCCAGATGATGCTAAGCGCTTTACAGTGAAGGTGCGCCAGGTAGAGGACTATCCTGTAGATCTCTACTACCTGATGGATCTATCCTTCTCCATGAATGATGACCTCTTCCGCCTGAGAACGCTGGGCAACGGTCTGGCAACGGCCATGAGCCGTACCACCAGCAACCTGCGGATGGGCTTTGGTGCGTTTGTGGATAAGCCTTTGTCGCCTTACATGTACATTTCACCTGAAGAGGCGGTGAAAAACCCTTGCTACAGGTAAGCTGAACGCTAGTATTTACCCATGAAAATAGCAGGACTTCAATTGGAAACAAAACAAAAAAGAGAAAATCAGTTTGTTTGTAGTTCCCTTTCCGCCCTCTGAATCTTACATTCTGGCAGCATGGCCTCACTTCTTATGCAGTGTTGATTTCAGTGGTTGTGTAAGAAGTAGCCCTCAGTGAGCCGGTGACTTCACCTTTTGGGAGGACATCTGTAAACACATCACTGTGATCATGCAGGCAGACTCACAGCACTTGTTAAAGGCTCACGGAGGCTCCTGTAAGTGCGCAGTCAGCTGCCCTGCATCAGCGGCAGCAGAAAAGTACGTGATTAAATGTTACTCAACCCAAAGCCTCGTCTGGAGTCATTTGATGGTTTTTACTTTCTATGCTTTCCCAAGATCCGTCCTTGCAGGACAGTTTACAAATGAAGACAGATTTTTTTGTAGTGCATTAAGACCATTCCTGGTACTTTTTATACGCTCAAAATATAAAAAATAAAGGATCTTGTAAAACATCGGACATTGCTTTTATAAAAACTAACTGCTTTTTGCCAGAATGACATCCAGAAATAATTTACAGTAAAAGAAAACAGCTATAAGCTAAGAGGAATAGGAATGTTTCCATTACCAATGATAGGAACCAACTGCAGGGGGATTTGTGTGTCTGTGTGCTAAACAAAAGTATGTAATAGTCTGACGTTTGAAAAAAAACTAAGAAAAGATTTTGTACAATTTCAAAACTGTTACAAACATATGGTATGGCCACAATATAACAATATGATAAATACTTGGATGTACAAGGAAATATGAGAAATTTAACAAAATCAAGCAAAGTATTTAATGGTAAACATGCATGTAAATAAATGTCTTGTTATTATTATTATTGTATATTAATGATGATAAACACTATTGTGAATGTTAACTTGTTGTAATAATTAAAGTATAATTGTGGTATCTTGATAGTAGAATTGTTGAAGTCTTAAAAAATATGAGCTTCTGCCTGCTTCCTTTCAAGCATGTTTTGCATTGTTTTTATTGATATTCATTATTATTTTGTTTTGTTGTTTTTGTTACTATAATTTTTTATAAGTTTGTATCATATTGATTGTATTGTAATTATAAACACGTTTGAAAAATATATAATGTTAAAAACAACATGTAGAAAAATGTTAAGGAGTTTTTCTTCCCTAAAGAGAATCAGACAGTTTTTCTTTCTCATCATAATTACATATTTCTTTTAAACACAATATTTTTTTTCAAGAAAGCTTCTATGTATTTGTTTCAAACCAGTTCTTACTACTCCTCTGAACGCTTCACCTGTTTGTAATTATTTTTATAACCCTGGAGAATTTGGCCACTGTGTTTTTTTAAAGTTTATTTATTTCGTTTTTTTATTTATGTAGGTATTTTTTGTTTGTTTAATGTCCTTTTGGTTTTATCTTGTGTATTTTCTCTCTTTTTATTTGTATTAATTTCTGCTACCCAAAATTAACAAGGAGACAAAAAAAAAGAAAGACCTTTAAAAGCCCTCAAAAATTTGTTCTTGGGTTCTTCAAGGTTAACATGCTTCTCTGCCCCCCATCATTGACACTTGGTCTCTTCTGATTGGCTTTGGCTTCTTTTAAATATACATTTTAGAGGTGGGGGCTTTATGCTATCTCTTTCTCACATGACATTTGTTTGTCATGATTTATTTAATGGAAAACTTTAGCTGGGTTGAACCACAGCAATGTCTCAGAAAAATGAGTTAACATGGAAATGTATATAATAATAAAACAGTTTGTCTCTGTTTTAATGGCAGCATTAATACCACCTGTCTGCCCCAGTTTGGCTATAAACACGTTTTATCCCTGACGGAGGAAGTGGGGCGCTTCACGGAGGAAGTCAAGAAGCAAATGGTATCCAGGAACAGAGATGCTCCAGAAGGAGGCTTTGATGCTATCATCCAGGCTGCTGTGTGCAAGGTGCAGTCTAACCCTATTTATTTAAGGCTTTAATGTTTCACACACACAAAGAAATGCAAAGGAAAGATGCAAAATTGGATGATCCGAATCAAAAATCTTTATTCTGTGGTCATATAATCCAGGAGCAGATTGGCTGGCGTCCCGGGGCATCCCACCTTCTCATCTTTACCTCAGACGCCAAAACTCACATGGCTCTGGATGGTCGCCTAGCTGGAATTGTGCATCCCAATGATGGACAGTGCCATCTTAACTCGGAAAATATTTACAGTAAATCTACCACCATGGTGAGTAGAAACCAGGAAGACAAGCTTTCATAAATTAAAGGCCCACTCTGATGATAATTGTGTTTTAACTTGTTCTTTTGGCATTTGTCTGATGACGGAGTCCACTTAAATGTGCTGGGCGACCACTGTCTCCCTGCTCCTTTCTGATGCATCCACGTCTGAGCTGTAATCTGTACGGCTATAGTAATGTCAGGCTGGGGGTGTTAGGGGCTGTAAGCTAGCGGGAGAGCACACAAACAAAGAGCTCTCAGCAACGTGTAGGCGAAGGGAAGGAGGGGTTACTCTGCCCCAACAGTCCCACCCACGACTCATAGGTGAATTTCTAATGAACTCCTGCCGCTCTGCAGAAATTATGTCCTAGAGAACAACATGTTTTATGATTTGGGCTAAAAACGGCATAATCAGAGTTAAAAACCACCGGGAACGCTTTGAAAATAGTCAAATGGTGATCGGAGTGGGACATTAAGTCTACTTAGGCCGTTCTGTTTCATTTGAGTCCTTTTGTTGTTGTTTTGAGAGGACCAACTGGGACGTCTTTGAACATCCAGACCTGGAGGTGTTCACAGACAGTGTGCTGTGTTACATTAAGAACTGCATAGACACTGTTACGGTGGACAAGCACATTAGGGTGTACCCCAACAGAAAGCCCTGGATGAACCGGGAGGTCCAGCAGCTGCTGAGGGAGAGGAACACTGCCTTCAGGTCTGGCGATAGGGTTCTTTACAGCTCAACCCGAGCCAACCTGAAGAGAGGCATCAGGAAGGCCAAAATGGATTACAACAGGAGGATTGAAGGCTGGTTGGACAGCAACAACAGCAGGGAGGTGTGGAAAGGGGTCCAGCATCTTACCAACTACAGGACCACCCTTCGTGCTGCCGAAGCTGACTCCTCGCTGGCAGAGGAGCTGAATCTCTTCTTCACTCGCTTCGAGGTAGAAAACTCTGACACACCCACACACCCTCACCCAGTGGCACACAGCAGCCTCAGCTTCACCGTGAAGGAGCAAGAGGTGAGGAGCATACTGAGGACCGTCAACCCCAGGAAAGCTGCTGGACCCGATGGTGTCTCTGGACGCGTTCTGAAGGACTGCGCGGACCAGCTGGCTGGAGTCCTTACCAGGATTTTCAACCAGTCTCTTGCCCAGTCTACTGTCCCACCATGCCTGAAGTCCTCCATTATAGTCCCCCTGCCCAAGAAAACACACATCACCAGTCTCAATGACTACCGGCCAGTTGCACTCACCCCAGTGGTGATGAAGTGCTTCGAAAAACTGGTACAGAGTCACATGACATCACTACTTCCAACATCCCTGGACCCACACCAGTTTGCGTACAGGGCAAAGAGATCCACAGAGGACGCCATAGTCACAGCCCTCCACACTGCATTGTCCCACCTGGAGAAACCGGGAAGCTATGTGCGGATGCTCTTTGTGGATTACAGCTCGGCGTTTAATACCATTCTCCCTCACAAACTGGTAAATAAACTGATGGAACTAGGACTTCCACACTCCACCTGCTCTTGGATCAAGAGCTTTCTTACTGATCGCAGTCAGAGAGTGAGAGTGGGCCCACACACATCCAAGGCCCTCACACTCAGCACTGGCTCCCCACAGGGCTGCGTGCTAAGCCCCCTGCTCTACACCCTGTACACCCATGACTGCATTCCTGCTCACCACAGCAACACCACTGTCAAATTCGCAGACGATACAACAGTGGTGGGAATCATTTCGGGGGGAGATGAGTCTGCTTATAGAGACGAGGTGGATCAGCTGACGATGTGGAGTAGGGAGAACAATCTGCTCCTCAATACCACAAAGACCAAGGAGGTCATTATTGACTTCAGGAGGAAGAAAACTGCTGTTTCTCCACTGTTCATCAGCGGGGTCTGTGTGGAGAGAGTGCCAGACTTCCGGTTCTTGGGGGTCCACATAGAGGAGGATCTAACCTGGGGAGTAAACACCTCTGAGCTGCTAAAAAAGGCCCAGCAGAGACTGCACTTCCTAAGGGTGCTTAGGAAGAACAACATCTCCCAGAGATTGCTGGTGTCCTTTTATCGATGCTCCATTGAGAGCATCCTCACGTACTGTGTCTGTGTGTGGTTCAGCAGATGCACAGTGGCTCAGAGGAAAGCTCTTCAGAGGGTCATTAACACGGCACAGACGATCACTGGCTGCCCTCTCCTCCCTCTGGAAGAACTCCACAACTCGCGCTGCCTCAAAAAAGCCCAGGACATTCTTAAGGACACTTCACACCCTGGACACTCCCTCTTTGAACTGTTGCCATCAGGGAGAAGGTTCAGGTCAATCAAAACAAGGACTGACAGATTCAAGGAAAGTTTTTATCCCGTAGCAATAACTACATTAAACGCTGTAAAGAACAAGCCATAAATGGAAACATGACAGAATGTTCACGCGTGTGTGGGTTATGTCTGCTGTATTTTATATTGTTTTTATACTATTTATTGTGATTTTATTTTTACTATTTTTACTATTTGACTATTTTTGCACCTTAATCTCGTTGTACAATGTTGCAATGACAATAAAGACTATCTATCTATCTATCTTTTGGTTCTGCAGGACTACCCCTCTCTGGCTTTGATCACGGAGAAGATGTCAGAGAACAACATCAACCTCATCTTCGCTGTCACAAACTCTGTGGTTACTCTGTACCAGGTCAGTTAAGCCCAAGCTCGTTCACCCTTTCTTATTAGTAACATATAAATTAAACAAAAATTAACCAGAAGTTTACGGTTTTGTCCGTCAGAGGAGCTTTCTGTTGATGGCTTAGTGCAGGGGTCTAAATCCTTTAACAATAAAGTGGCCATTTGGTCCAGTTTCTTACTGACCAAAACCCAACAGGAACTGCAAAGTCCCACACGACCGTATGGAAAAAAAATACACGTTTTAAAAATATTTGGGGTCATTAAGCCTTTTATTTATAAATCATAGCTTCTAAATATTTACAATAATTGAAATGTAACCGATTTTCTGCATATATACGTGGAAAACAATTTTAATCGGCCGGCTGGGGGGGGGGGGTTACTGCGTGGCGGCGGGGGTAGGGAGGGTAACCAGATGATTGTGAGTATGTGTGCGTGAGTGCATGGGTAGGACGGACCTGGGGGCTGGCTCGCTGGGACCCTCTGGGGCTTTCCCTCCCCATCACAGAGAGGGGAGGGCACTGAAAGGGTTGGGGAGGGGGGCTCAGATATTATGGCGGGGGGGGGGGGGGGGGGGTTGTAGTGTGTAGGGTTGTAGGGTTATGGGGGGTGGCTGTGGGTGCGTGGCGATCCCTGGGTTGCTTAGGTCCCTTGCCTGGGCTGGCTTGCAGAGACGGGGCGCCGGTCGGGTGGTGGCCGGCTCATGGGTTCCGGGGGCCCTGACTTCGTCCCTGGTTTTTGTCTCGGTGTCCGGCGCCCGGTGGCCCCCATGGCTGCCGCCTGGTACGGCTAAGCGCTCCTGTCTTGTGGCCTGGGGGCCGGACACTGGGTTCGCTTGTGCCTCTGGGCATTGGGGGGGCCCCTGTAGGGTGGCCCTCTCTGTGCCTGGCTGGTGGGGTGGGCGGTCCCCTCCTCCTCCCCTCCCGGGCTGCCTGGGTCCGGATGCTGGGGGGGCTTATGGCCTGGGGGGCTCTCCTCCCCTCTCCTGGTCTGGCTGGTCTGGCTGGGTAGGATCTGGCTCCCCTTATGAACACACGGTTCATGTCGGCAGCATGCATGTATCTCCACCCCCACGTGCACGTGCACACTGCCACACTGCTCCCTGTCTGCTTCATCCCTCTTCCTTACCCACAGTGTATTGATGGACAGATTTTTTTTCGCTCATCTTAGTGTCAGATTTTCACCTTTGATGTAATATTTGTCTTTCCAGCAGATCTGGTATAATTGTTACAGCTTAAAATAATAACTTATTCAAATCAGTGCTTGTATCCCCCACCTTTTCACCTTTCTTCCTTTTACTCTCTTCCACCCTCCCCTCACATTCTTCCCCTCTCCCTCCTCATACACACTAAATGTAACAAATAAATAAAAAATAATACGACAAAAAGGGGTTTATACAAATCTACACTCTAGTTTCTTGAAGCTATATAACCTCTTTTTGTGATAGTAAAACCTGTCCAACACAAAAAGCCTTCAGCTCTAATCTGTTTGCTCAGCTGTTGGACAGAACAAGTTTGAAGAAGAAAAAAAAAAAAGGAAAACAATTTTAATTTATCCTGCTTTAGACAGCAGCACTTAGACGTTCCTTTCAAAATAAATTATATCCAATGTCAAATAACTAACCAACCTATTATGTTTTTTAAAACATTCACATTTTTCTTAAAAGCCAAAGAGCCAGAATGGTGGGATAAAAGAATCACATGACTCCGGAGCGTCAGGTTACAGACTCCTGGATTAGTGGAATTTAGCTTTGACAATTTTTTGAGTTTACTTTCACCTCATTCGAACATTAAGAACCAGTCTGAACATGTTGAGATTTATTCATCTGTATTTATTGTCTGTATCTACAATTCAATAACCCAGTGCCCTAGTAATTTCCCATAAGTCTTTACAAAAAAACCAATGTGCATCAATTCTCACTCAATTTGCAAATATAGACCACAATGCATTGAGAGATTTGTCATTTGGAATATTTAGGTTTTCGTGATCAGAACAGAGTGGATTCATTAATATTCTTCATAAAGTGCTCATATTTGTTAGGTTTTTACTTTGGAAAATGGCTGATGTCATTTTCCTGTTAAAAAATAATAAAGTAAGTTTGTCGGAATTGCAAAAAAATCCAAGGCACTAGTTAAATATAATTACTGGCCCTTTTATTGTACAGTCCCAGTATTGGTTTTAGCAAGGCGGCAAAAACATGACCACACATACTGTGGCTGACAGTGGCACGTAAACGGCCAACAATGACTTGGCGAGACCCGGACAGACTGTTTTACTGGAAAGTGTCTTTATTTTTGCCTTTGCTTTGCCTTTTCTTGTCATCCACAGCAAAATAGGCCTGTAGTTGCTCATGACTTCCTAATCCAGTGGTGTCCAAACCTTTTGAATAGAAGGCCAGTGTCAAGAATGATCACAGGGCTGGACTCAGATGCAGAGATTTCAGTGGTTTTTAATTTCTTGAACAAGCTTCCTCTATGGCTCTACAAAAAAACAACAAACTGAGGAAGGGGAACACAGGTGGAAACAATCAGGGAAAATTACACAGTCACACCTGTGGGGAACTGACAAGGGCAGGAAGGAACAAGGCCTGAAACGAGAGGAGAGTTAGGGTTTCAAAATAAAACAGGAAGTGCAACACGAGACAACACAGGTGACAGACATAGACCAGAAGTGCACAACTCAGGACAAAACATAAGAATGACAAGACATGACAGCCAGATTTGGAGAGGTGAAAATGTGTGAGGGGGCCAACCATTTAGTCCCCATTTATTGAACCCTTATAATGTAATAACATGAAATCCAAATGAACTATTTAATGAAATAAAGATTCTTTTCATTTCTTCACTTAGAACAGGAAGGTTGATTACAACATAGTTTTATGTGCAATGGTCATTTAAACATTTAATGAAAAATGTGTGAAAAATAAGATTTTAGGAGAAAGATTTGTGTAACTTTTTTGTGAATTTTTATTTATCAGATATCGTTTAGAGATTTATTTGACTGGTATCAAATATTGGTAAGTAGGGGTGTAATGATTCATTTTAATAACAATTCGATTCGTGTCATTTTTGGTTGACAATACGATTCATAGCCGATTTTGGTTTATTTTGAACTATACGATTCACTGACCAAAAACCGATCCGGGACATCTTTAGTTGAAAATTCAGCCAGTGTGACGTGGAGATAAATATCTGGGTACTGAACAGTGCAAGGGACGTTTTCCAGATTCCTTTTATTTCTTGCAAGATAATCAAGTGTAAATTAAATATTTGTATTGCGATTAACAACTAGCCTCAAACAGATTGATCTGCTTGGATCGTAGGAATATAAATTGATTCATGCATTAAGTGGATTAATCGTTACACCCATTTTGGTAAGTGATGGCACCTTGGCCCACCTTTGCCTTGTCTTTGCAGAACTACAGTGAGCTGATTCCTGGCACCACTGTTGGGACGCTGTCCAATGACTCTGGAAATGTTATTCAGCTCATACTGAAGGCTTATGCAGTGAGTCCCTTAGATGCACAAAAGTACACATCATTGTCTAGACTGTGTTGACACACGCCCACAACATGAGTCACACACGTCCAGCCACAGTTTTGGTGGAAAGTCCACAATAGCTCACAGGTGAACTTCCCCATAACGCCATCGCCTTGTAGTTATTTTCAATTGTTTATGTTTCAAATAAACTTCTGGGGTGGAGTGGTTTTTGCCTCACAGCTAAAACTCCCAGGTTCAAATCCCAGGTGGAACCTTTCTTCTTGCATGTTCTCCCCATGCATGCGTTGCCATACAACAGACTGGCAGCCTGTCACTCAACAGTCGCTGGGATTGGCTCCAGCAACTCCATGAGGGTTTCAGCAGGTTCAGAAAATAGACGGAAGGATGCATTTCTGAGGCAGAAAGCCATCAAAACAGCTGAAAGTTGGTGTTTGTTAAAAACTTGAAACTGATCAATAACCCCAAACAGTCTTTTGAGGAAAAATGCATTTTTTGTTTTTGTTTTATGCAACAGTTCACCCGCTCTTCCCTTTTTTCTTATGACAGAAAATTCGTTCCAAAGTGGAGCTGGAGGTTCAAGGCGTTCCAGAGGAGCTTTCTCTGTCCTTTAATGCCACTTGCTTGAACGGAGAGGTCATTCCAGGTCTCAAATCCTGCTCTGGGCTCAAAATAGGAGACACGGTTAGTTCAGCAAGATTTTTGCAGATAGCTCTAACCTGCTTAGACTTGAACGCTTGCATAAACTTTATATGTCTTTGCTGTTTAGGGTGAAACTCGATATGTTAGTATAACAAGATGAGACCGAAACAAAAGCATAATTAAAGCAGTTTCAGATAAATGACACAAGAAAAAAAACACAATTATCTTTTAACATGATGTATTTTCTGAGAAAAACACAGTTCAGCTAAATTAGTGTTCAATTTCACTAGAGATTGTGGGTGGCAACATCATGTGCTTGTATGTGGAGACCAACCCCTCGTAGAATAGCCTTAAATCTAAGGTGGTGGTCTTAAAATGTGGATGCCAGGTCCTCCTGAGAGGTAAAGGCAAATTTGACTTTTTAAATACGTTAGGACAACATTTTTCTTTAATTAATTAACCTTTTACTTTTTCTTGCACATTTTTACTTAATGAAGCATAAAAAAACACTTTTATGAAATTAACGTTAATGAAAATTTTCATGAATGCAGTATTACAACATTTTTTTTTAGCATTGTATTCCAAAAAGTTCCAAGTACAAACATGATTGTCTGACTATTTTATTTTAAAAGTGGTTTTTTTTTTTACATTTCCTGGTTGGAATGGATCATCACTATGTCTAAAATAATACTTCCTGTCTGATTTCTACTTGTGTATTTTGCTCTAAGAGTACTCTTTGATGCTTCTTGAAACTTTTTCTCCAAGTTCCACCTCTGTTAGTCCTCGGCTTTGGCTGTTTTCCGTTTAGGTGACATTTTCTGGCCTCCACACTCAGCTCCTCTTCACTTTTTCCATATATGGGCGTCTCTCCAGATGCAGCAGCTGCCTACTTTTGGACATTTACCACATATGGACTGAAAGCGGGTTGAACATTTACTTTCCCTTAATGCATTTGGAAGCCTTCCCAGTGTTTCTTCATTTCTATTTCTTCTTTGTGGTGAAACATAAAAAGCTCTTAACTGAGGGATAAATCAGGTGACAACATTTGGCATTGTTCTTCACATTCATTTTAACCTAATCCAAAACCCTCTGATCCAGGTTTCATTCAGCGTGGAGGCACGTGCTCATGGCTGCCCTAAACAAAAGAAGAAAACTTTTGTCATCAAGCCTGTGGGCTTCAAGGACTCCCTTACTGTCACCGTCACTTTTGAGTGTGACTGCAAGTGTCAGAGCAAAGCGCAGCCAAACAGCCCCAAATGCACCAATGGCAACGGCACCTTTGAATGCGGCATCTGTCTGTGCCATCCGGGCCGCTTGGGGCCTCACTGCGAGTGTGCAGAAGGCGACTATAATCCCACAGACCAGGACCGCTGCAGTGGACCTGATGGAGCTGGAGGACTTCGGTCTTCTATCTGCAGTGGCCGTGGGGACTGCGTGTGTGGCCAGTGTGTGTGCCACAGCAGTGACTTTGGGAAGGTCTGGGGAAAGCTGTGTGAGTGCGACGACTTCAACTGTCCTCGCTACAAAGGAGAACTGTGCTCAGGTAAGACTTTGTCTCTTATTAAAGCTAAATAAGTCAAAAGTCAATCATCCAAGTTATCATTTTAGATGTAGATTTTGACCTTATTTTCGCTCAAATGTGTCTAAAATCTATAGAATAATCATTATGACAGTAATTAACCTCCGAGGTCTTTACCACACCCCTGTGTGAACCAAAGATAGCTCTTAGTTTATCTCTTAGCTGTATATAACATGTTTAAAAGCATTTTTGTGAAAATTCTATGCTTCATCACAATGTGTGCTCTCATTTCCCAACACATTACATCACTTTGATTAAAAGTTACGTACATTTTCATCAGAGTAGACCTTATTCACAACTGCCCTTACGGGTGGAAATGGGCTGTCTGTGAAAAACAAATGTTCAGACTTTGAACAAATATCAAGGTTGTTAGCCGGTGAGCCAAAAAGTTTGTGCACATATTTTTCTATGGGCATGCTGCGAGCAACAGGTCAACAGTAAATACTTATTCAACACACAAGAGTAAAGAAGGGTAAAGTAGGAAAGATGCAGGAGTGTTGTATAGATTACTTCACAATGCACTTACCACACTCAGGACAATTGCATGTTTCATATGCGTGATGATGTGTTTACGACCCCCCCACGGACCTAACAACTCAAAAACCTGCATCACCTGTACAGCTCAACTACTGTAGTGGACTAAGGCTTAAGACCTTTTTCGAAAGGTTTCTCAGGTTCAAGGTCTGTCAGACTTAATAACAAAGGATGTACCGTAGGAAGTGTGCAAGTAGGGAAGACAGCAATTAGGTTTTAGACCTGCAGAAGGGTTCAGTTAAAAAGGAGCCGTTAAAGTTTGAGTCCCATTAGCTGTCCTGCACGGAGGTGTGTGAAATGTGTTTGACCCATCCGCTGGGGGAGCGGTTAGCTGCAGACACAGCTGCACTCGGGAATCATTTGGTGGTTTAACCCTCCAATCCAACCCCTGGATTGCTGAGTGTCAAGCAGCGAGGTAGTGAGTTGCATTTTTAAAGCATTTGGTTTGAATCGGCTATTAATTTGAACTCACGACCTCATGACCTTCAGTCTCAGGGCGGACAGCTCTCCACAAGGCCACAGAGCTGGTACCATGAAAGGTGACCACTCTGCAGGTGAGTGTGAACTGTGCAGCCTCCTTGATTGATTAAGAATGCGACCGGCAGCTGCATTTGCAATGAAGGTGGGACTCTGTCACATTGAGAGAAGTGCCCTGGAGGGACCAAACCGAGAATTGACGAGCATATGCACAAACATTTCGCCAATGGTGGCTAATGTACTGTATCTGTATTTTAGACCTCTAGATTCAAATTGATGATAAAGTACACAGAAAATATTCAAAAATGGTTATTTTAAAAAAAATGGTTATTTTTTTTAGTTTTCCTTTTTTCTTTTTGAAGTATTTTGCGATTATGTTAAACCTTTTGGGTACCTTAGTGTTGACTTAGCCTCCAAGGTCTCTAAACATTCACCATTCCCTTCATCTGGAAGGGATTATGCGCAGCACCAACTCCATGTTCATGAGCTCCATTCACAATAAAAACACACAGTGTTTGTACACCCTGTGTGCCTGGAGTTCAGATTGTATGTTTGCATCTGCCAGCCCAGACTTTGCAACACCAAGTTCAAAAAGGTTCAGTTACAGCAAACCTTTTATTCTGTGTTGCAGGTGTGATTGTTTGACATATTTACCCTGAAACCGCAGCTTTTTCTCTGTTTTCTGAGGTTACGCAGGTATGGCAGCAACCTGGGAATGTGCACAGAAACTGAAATACATGTTTATATTTGCAATTTGTTCATTATTTACAAAGAAAGATAGTTAGACAGTTCTCATTTTGAATTTTAAAAAATAAAAACTCTTCAAAAAGCTAGAAACTTTACTAAAACGAAACACTTGAGGGAACATCTTGCACCCTAAAGGATAATTGTCAACATCTCGGTGACTTGATTGGGTTTTTAAAAGAGCAAAAGTCCACCACGGCTCACCACAATACAAATTAACAGTCCTCCTTATAAACCCACAAAGTTGAAGACCATCTAAATATCAACAGTTTATTATTATCATCAAGAGATTCTGGGAACATTTCTGAGTGCCAAGGACAAGGCCAAACACTGGACTCCTAAACACTTTCAGCTTTCACTTGGGATTGCATTGAAACAGGCATGATTGTGTAATAGATTTAGGTAATCTAAGAATGGGGTTTGCTCCTTTATCTGTAAAGACGATAAAACTTCTACCGCATAAAGTAAAATTAAAACACGCTTTTTTTATGCCAAAATGCATTTAAATTACCTTTCCCCTTATGAGAAGAAAACATATGCTTAGTGCTGCATATACATTTTAAGAGTTATTTCATAAGCTAAACCTAATTTCCTATGCTTTAATTGGCTACATGCGGCATAAATCCTGCGTTAAATAAAAAAGGAGGCATCGTGAAATCAAAATATTAGATATTTAAAAGTTTCTTTTTTTTAGCAAGTATTAATCAAATTTAGAAAATAATTTCTGCACACTGACAACTTCAATTTTTTATCCATATTGGACATTTCTTTATGTAGAAGCACCGGCAAAGACATACGCACTCCGAAAGAAACACTTACAGAAAGAAAAAACTGTTAAGATTGCCATGTCAAAATTTTTGTAGATGTGTTGCTTCCGCACATTTTTACCTAATATTTTTAATGAAAAATAGCAAGTATCACTATCAACATGTAAAGCCTTGGTCACATGCACCCGTACCGGGGTCTGACCCATTGGGGTGTTACAGGTTTTTGGGTTCTCCGTGCTCTGGAGGGTGGGAGAGAGGAGCGGCTGCATCCTGTGCCTTCGTCTTAGCGGCAAAACTAACAAAAATGTCAGGTTTGTGTCGTTGAAAGTCAACATCCTTCGTCGTTGTTTATTTACTCTGATGATAAACTCCTTTTCATGCCAGATATACACTTTACTCTACTGTTACAGCTCATTTTGTCACACAGAAAGGACCTTCATCTTAAGCTCGCCTTGTTCTTGTTCAAGCTCTGCTGGACTAAACATCTTCCTCTTTCTCATTAATGTCCTTTCCCCTATTTAATTTGTGGGTGTGGGGGTGTTTAAAGCAACACATTTAGGTGTAGCCTCGCCTTCTCACTCGCTTTCACTTTGAGTTGGATAAACTAATCAATTCCAGATTCCAGCCTTCTCACACAGACATGAGTGCAGAGTCGTTCTGTGCAGCATAAAGGCGAACACACATTTTCTAAATGTTCGGTTTGGAAATGTTCGGAAATGCAAAGCTTTGGCCCGACACTTGTGTCCTAACTTACATCATCTAATCCCATTTATCACTTTGCCCCTCCTCTGCACTCACAGAGAAATGTTTTTTCTTTGCACTCCCCAAAGTCCATAAAGCATCATGAAATGCCTGTCTGCTTACTCATAGGCTGGTATGGTGTAATCAGGTTAAAAATAAATCCATGTTTGGTCAAGAAGGGAATTTAGGAGGAGATTGCTGAAGCTGGTCTGGGAGCATGTTTGTGCAAACTTTTGGTCTGCTGTTGTCCTGGAACACCTCAGTCAATGCGGCGACCATTTTTCTTGAAGCCACAGAATTGTGTGATTAAAAGCTCTGAGTGCTGTGGTCTGATGATAATCACAGTTTGTTCACAGATCATAATTTATCCGGCCAGACTGTCCCAATAACAGCTTCCCGCTCATTGTTTTTTATGGCCACAAACCGCGATAATTCTGCACCGTCAGTCACACCAGCATGGCTTTGTGGAAGAATAACAAAGTGCATAAATATCCTAACATGCTTTGAGTCGTGTGGCTGAAAATAGTGTAAAGCCAGTCAACACCACAGTTCCAAAAAACAAAATGGGCTTCAAGGGTTTTAGGGTTATCGCTCGTTTCTTCATAAATGAAGCTTCCTGTTTATAAGATCTCAGTTTCTGATCAGAAATTACATGTTTGATGTATGCTTTTCATTTTTACTTTTAGAAATACTGCAAAGGAAGGTATTTTTTTGTTTCAATTATTTCTTCTTTCTCAACAAATCTCACTCTGTGGGAGAACCTGCTCCGTTTTTGGGGTCGCATTTGTAAGGAACATGCATTTTCGGAGGAGCCTGATTTGCAGAAAGATTTTTGCCAAATTTAATACAGATTTTTCTGCCATTCGCTCCTATTTGGTGCTGAATGAATGAATGAATGAATGAATGAATGAATGAATGAACGAATGAAACTATTTCTATCGCACTTTACTTTCAGGGTTCGCGAAAGTGCTTTACTAAAAAAAATTTTTTTTTGATTGATCAAATTAAGAATACAAATGTAGGGGTGGAGCTACAGGGGAACAGCCCCCCCCCCCCCCCCCCCCCGCAAAAAGCTTCCCCCCTTCAATTTTTGAGTAAACATTATAATCATTATTGGTAAAGATTCGGAAAATCATCAATACAACCTTATTTAAGCATTATTATTAGCATCCAAGCTAAAAGAACGTTTTTTTAAGACAGTAACACCAATAAAACTGATTGAAATATGTCATTTATGATTTATAAAATATTTAATTGCAATGGCCTTCCACTCCACTGTTCTCAAACTTAGATGCCACTAACTACTGAGCATTAAAAGCCATTTTAAGTCTGTAGTTGACATTTAAAACTATTTAGGTCTGATGTCATGCCCAGTTCTGTGGGAATAGTATTCCATAAAGGAGGGTTTACAAAGGGAAAAAGCTGGTCACCCCTGTGTTTCTGAAATGACCTGGGCCCATGAAGCAGATACTGGTTGGAAGACCTTAAAACTCTAGTGTTGCAATCAGTTGTGTTAAGTAAACTGGGACAAGACAGTGAAAAGCATTAAAAGACAAGCAGTAAACATTTAAACTGAATTCTAAAATTGACAGGGAGCCAGTGAAGTGAACTGTTCTGATTAACAGCCGTGCAGCTGCATTCCGGACTAACTGAATTGATAACTCTCTGCTTTCTGGTCTTCCAAAAAACAACATTGAGAACCTAAAGCTTCTCCAGAATTCTGTTGCACGAGTTCTCACCAAGACCAAGTGGAGGTCTCACATAATACCTATTTTAAAATCCTCACATTGGCTCCCCAAATGCTTCAGCTTTGTCTTTAAAAGACCAGTCTGCACTCAACCTTTTTAACCTGGTTTTTAGCTAGTTTTGGTATTATTATTGTTATTACATTCAGTTTGTATTTAATCTAGCCACAGGGGTTGTTAATCTAGCCACAGGGGTTGCAAGCCAGTTGCCTCTGTGCCGGTCCCAAGCCCGGATAAATAGAGAGGGTTGCGTCAGGAAGGGCATCCGGCGTAAAAATTGCCAAAATAACCATGCGAATCATCCACAACACTTTAGACATACCGGATCGGTCGAGGCCCGGGTTAACAACGACCGCCACCGATGCTGTTAACCTACAGGGTGTCGGTGGAAATTTGACTACTGTTGGTCGAAGAAAGAGGGGAGGCAGAAGGGCCCGTGGCCAGAGAGAGAAGGGAAAAGGCAGGAACATAGGTTTGAGAATAGGGACTCTTAACGTTGGCACAATGACAGGGAAAGGCAGAGAGCTGGCAGACATGATGGAGAGAAGGAAGGTAGATGTACTGTGTGTGCAGGAGACAAGGTGGAAGGGCAGCAAGGCACGTAGTATTGGAGGAGGATACAAACTGTTCTATCATGGTGTTGATAGGAAGAGAAACGGGGTAGGTGTGATTCTGAAGGGGGAGTTTGTAAACAGTGTTCTAGAGGTGAAAAGAGTCTCAGACAGAATGATGAGCTTAAAGTTAGAAATCGAAGGGGTGATGGTGAATGTAGTCAGTGGGTATGCGCCACAGGTTGGCTGTGAGTTAGAAGTGAAGGAGAGATTCTGGAGTGAGTTGGATGAGGTCATAGAGAGTTTTCCCAGAGGAGAGAGAGTTGTTATTGGAGCAGACTTTAATGGGCATGTTGGTGAGGGCAACAGAGGTGATGAGGAGGTGATGGGCAGGTTTGGTGTGAAGGAAAGGAATCTGGAGGGACAGATGGTGGTGGACTTTGCGAAGAGGATGGAAATGGCTGTAGTCAACACTTACTTCCAGAAGAGAGAGGAACATAGAGTGACATACAGAAGTGGAGGTAGGAGTACTCAGGTGGACTACATCCTATGTAGACGAGGTCATTTGAGAGAGGTTAATGACTGCAAAGTGGTGGTAGGAGAGAGTGTAGCCAGACAGCACCGCATGGTGGTGTGTAAGATGACTCTGGAGGTCAGGAAGAAAAAGAGAGGGAAAACAGAAAAGAAGACCAAGTGGTGGAAGCTACAGAATGAAGAAACTTGTGAGGAATTTAGGCAGAAGTTGAGGCAGGTCCTGGGTGGTCAGGATGAGCTTCCAGAGGACTGGGAAACTACAGCAGAGATTATCAGGGAAACAGGTAGGAAGGTGCTAGGTGTGTCATCTGGAAAGAGGAAAGACGGTAAAGAGACTTGGTGGTGGAATGAGGAAGTACAGGAATGCGTCCAGAGGAAGAGGTTGGCTAAAAAGAAGTGGGATGTAGAAAGGACTGAGGAAGGTAGACAGGAGTACAAGGAAGCGCAGCGTAGAGTGAAGAGAGAGGTGGCAAAGGCCAAACAGAAAGCTTACGATGAGCTATATGACAGGTTAGACACAAAGGAAGGAGAGAAGGACTTGTACAGACTAGCCAGACAGAGAGACAGAGATGGGAAGGACGTGCAACAGATAAGGGTGATTAAGGACAGAGATGGAAAGGTGCTAACAACCCAGGAGAGTGTACAGAAAAGATGGAAGGAGTATTTTGAGGAGCTGATGAACGAGGAAAATGACAGGGAAAGAAGGGAGGAAGATGTGGTTGTTGTGGAGCAGGAAGTAGCAGAGATTGGAAAGGATGAGGTTAGGAAGGCTCTGAAAAGGATGAAGAGCGGAAAGGCCGTTGGTCCTGATGACGTACCTGTGGAGGTATGGAAGTGCCTAGGAGAGACAGCAGTGGAATTTCTAACAAGGTTGTTCAATAGGATTTTAGAGAGTGAGAAGATGCCTGAGGAATGGAGGAGAAGCGTTCTGGTCCCGATCTTTAAGAACAAGGGTGACACGCAGAACTGCAGCAACTATAGAGGAATAAAGTTGATGAGCCACACAATGAAGCTGTGGGAAAGAGTAGTGGAAGCCAGGCTTAGGAAGAAGGTGGAGATTTGTGAGCAGCAGTATGGTTTCATGCCCCGTAAGAGCACCACTGATGCCATTTTTGCTTTGAGAATGTTGTTGGAAAAGTACAGAGAAGGTCAGAAGGAGCTGCATTGTGTGTTCGTAGATTTAGAGAAGGCGTATGACAGGGTGCCGAGGGAGGAGCTGTGGTACTGTATGAGGTCGTCTGGAGTGGCAGAGAAGTATGTCAGAGTAGTTCAGGACATGTATGAGAGAAGTATGACGGTGGTGAGATGTGCTGTAGGTCAGACAGAGGAGTTCAAGGTGGAGGTGGGACTACACCAAGGATCAGCTTTGAGTCCTTTTTTGTTTGCTATGCTGATGGACAGGCTGACAGACGAGGTAAGACAGGAATCTCCCTGGACAATGATGTTTGCGGATGACATTGTAATTTGCAGTGAGAGTAGAGAGCAGGTGGAGGAACAGCTAGAGAGGTGGAGGTTTGCTCTGGAAAGAAGAGGCATGAAGGTCAGTCGTAGTAAGACAGAATACATGTGTCTGAACGAGAGGGATCAAGGTAGAAGCGTTAGGTTACAGGGGGCTGAGGTGAAGAAGGTGCAGGAGTTTAAGTACTTGGGGTCAACAGTTCAGTGTGATGGAGAGTGTGGAAAAGAGGTGAAGAGGCGAGTGCAGGCAGGTTGGAGCGGGTGGAGGAAAGTGTCAGGAGTGTTGTGTGACAGAAGAGTGTCAGCAAGACTCAAAGGAAAGGTGTACAAGACAGTGGTGAGACCAGCTCTGCTCTATGGGTTAGAGACGGTAGCAGTGAGACAGAGACAAGAAGATGATTTGGAGGTAGCGGAGATGAAGATGTTGAGGTTCTCCTTAGGAGTGACCAGGTTAGACAGGATAAGGAACGAGTACATCAGAGGGACGGCTCATGTTGCCTGTGTTAGCGACAAAGTCAGAGAAGCCAGACTGAGATGGTTTGGACATGTTCAGAGGAGGGATAGTGGATATATTGGTAGAAGGATGTTGGAGATGGAGCTGCCTGGCAGGAGGGCAAGAGGACGGCCAAAGAGGAGATACATGGATGTCTTAACAGAGGACATGAAGTTGGCTAATGTTAGGGTAGAAGATGTCCATGATAGAGTGAGGTGGAAAAGGATGATTCGCTGTGGCGACCCCTGATGGGAAAAGCCGAAAGAGAAAGAAGAAGACATTCAGTTTGTATTTATTGTTTTATTTTATTAAATCCTACAATTTGACACTGGATAATTTTTAATTTATTTTAAAGAAAAGGTTTTAAGTGTTTGTGTGTGCATGTGTGTGTGTGTTTGTGTGCAAGGGAGATCAATTTTTACATTATTGTGCTTTTTCTATACTATTCATTTTGGTGTACAGCACTTTGTGCTACTTTTTGTATGAAAAGTACCATAGAAATAAAGTTTTATTGGATTTGATAACTGGAGGCGGTTGAGTGATTGCTGAGTGACACAAAAGTACAGAGCTACAATAAAGTCGGCTCATCCAAAATAATGCTCTGTGTTTTTGTCTGGTTTAAATAAAGATTAAAGTTTGAAGAACCTTCTTAAAAAAATGAGTAAACCATAAAAGGAAATGTTGGGTCTTCTAGCAGCCTTATGAGATTTGGATCTGGCTGCTTGCAGTCTCTTTAGTTGTCGGAGCAGAGGACCGCCACTCATATTATTCTTTATTTTGGTATTTATGCTTCTAGTATCTATTTGTAATTAAACTTTTTTTGTTCTCTTCGTATTTCAGGGCATGGAGTTTGTAACTGTGGCTTCTGTCAGTGCGATCCAGACTGGCAGGGAGAGAACTGCAACTGCTCCAGACGCACAGACACCTGCATGTCCAGCCTGGGTCTGCTGTGCAGTGGAAGGGGCCAGTGTGTCTGCGGCGTCTGCGAGTGCACACAGCCAGGGGCCTACGGAGCCACCTGCGACAAGTGCCCCACCTGTCCGGACGCCTGCACCATGAAGAAGTAAGTCTGCGGCTTTGCAAATGTTTAGGAGCTGGTGGTTTGTGTTGAAACTGATGCCAGGCGTTTGCTCGCCCTGATAGGGAATGCGTGGAGTGCAAGCACTTCAAGAGGGGCAAGCTGTTTGAGGACAATACCTGCAGCCGCATCTGCAAGGACGAGATCGTACTTGTGGATGAAATCGGTGAGATGTAGCTTTTTCTAGAAGACCAGACTAATTGTCCTTCTTACATAAATTCATCCACGTTTATCAGTTTTTTCTTGTGCATGCTGTCAATATATCATAAAATACTAACAAGATAAGGTAAGTTGCCTGAAGCTACGTTCACACCACCCTCGTAAACAGACGTTCAAGCAACCTCTTCCAGTAAAGGTTCTATGTAAATGCGTGTTTTGGGCTGCTGCGTTCAAAACGTTCGCGTTCACGCATAGCTACTCACATTTTTAGACTGTTTTTCTGGCTTTTCTGCCTTTCTTTTATGCCTGGAATTATATAATACCAAATCTTTCAAATATTGAAATAGTGAAAGAAGAAGCTTGGAGCAAGATTCGTGAGATTTGCATGACTTCGACGTTCCTCAGAAAGCCTCTTTCAACTCTAGTACTTGTGCTAGTAAACAGTTGACAAAGAAAATGAAGAAAAATCCGCTTTATTGTGGGCTTCATGCATTGAAGAATCCACGTTTAGTGCATTCTTGAATGCGCGTCAAATGCCTATACCTTAAGATGAGTATTTGTGCTCCGACGCCTAAAATTATCTTTGAATCTTTGTCTAGTGACAGAAAAAGCTACCGTAATCATCTTTTGATCTGTAGTTAAAGCGTTCCCAGTGGTCCTTTTTAATTAAGATAATGCTTTCTTTTAGCCAAAATAAAAATTGAGATTGTACGCTGGTGTGGAGTAACACCGCCCCCCCTTCCCCTCCACGCTGCTGAGAGCTCAGAGCACGGAGCTTGTAGCCCGTCCAGCGTGCTTTTTACGTCACAAATATGATCTTTTTCACCCTTTTTGCCTCTGATTCAAAGAAATATGCAACTTTAAGCTAAATTGTTTTCAATACATGTCCTCCGTCATCAGAAAAATGCCACAAGAGCATGTAAAACATGTTAAAAACACCAAAAACACATTTTTCCATCTAAGCATGAAACTGCTCAAAGAAGTCAAATAAACAGCAATGTCCAAGAGGAAAAGGGAAGTAACTAAAATACAGAATGCATGAAGTGTTTTTCTCTACATTTTCCACACAGTGCTCCATGACACAAACGCTGTGAACTGCACATACAAAGATGAGGATGACTGTGTGGAGCGTTTCCAATACTTTGAGGATGCAAGTGGAAAATCCATCCTGTTTGTTGTTAAAGAGCCGGGTAAGATAGACATTGAACATTTAGTATTTGCCAAGTTTGATTGATGCTTTTTTTTTCTCTTTGAAACACAGTATCAAAACCTTAAACACATTTCTTTATATTTCTTGCCTTAATTTTTTATTTATGCCTCAAAACCTTTTTTTTGTTGTTGCTTGTATTACTCAAAGTTAAAGAAATAAACCGTGGGTCAATTCACTAAGCTGCTGGTTAGTAGTACATCTCAGTTACCATTGTGTCATTTTTCAGATTTTTTTGCTAAGAATCCTCACTGATTCTTTTATCTCATCTCGATTAGACTATTTTAATTCCCTGTAGTACTTCTCTTTTTACCTGCTTTAATCAGTCCAAGATGAATCACCTTCAGCTGGTACAAGGCCTTTAACAGGAACCAGCAGAACGGCTCATTTTTCACCTGTTTTATCCTTTTTAGATTGGCTACTCATGATTTTTAGAATTGATTTTAAAATTTTAGTCCTGGTTTTAGGAGCTCTTAATGGCCCCTAATTATATTTCCCATCTGCTTGTACCATATGTCTCTAGTCGCCCTCTTTGGTCCTCTGCTTTGAACCTACTTACAGTCCCAAAAACTTGTTACAAAACTCGAAGTGACCTAGTTTTTCTAGCTGGTCACCTCGCTTCACTGACAATGTTGAGTCTTTTTTTAAAAACAGCTGAAAACGCTGCTTTTTAGGAGCTTTTAGTTAATTATTCTCTACCTTGTTTTATTTGTTTTTTTATCTGTTTCTCTGTCCTTTATTGTTTTAACCTTTATCTGTAAAAAGACCCAGGCAAATTACTTACTTTGCAGAATCAATGTCCAAAAATTGAGACATGAATCACTTTAAATTAGCCTGATTGGTTCAATTTTTCTTTGCTGCCCTTAAGTGATCAAAAATCTGCAGAGTAACAGATTTATGTTTAGGATGTGGTTCACTTTAAAAGAGCAATAAATTGAAACAGATGTTAAAAAAAAAGGTTTTCGATTATTAAACTCTACCTGGTGTTTTTCCTTCACCTGAGCTGAGCTCGTCACAGCGTCTGTGCCCGCTCCTCATGTGCTTGTTAAGTGGCCAAACGTGGCGAGCGTGGAGTAGAACTGTCTTTTATGACTGCAAGCTCCTGCAGAGGAAGTCTGTCCTTTGGCTTTTAATGAATGTGTGTGTTTAATTTACAACACAACTGGGTATCTGTGAAGAAGCCCACAATTTACCTTGAACGCAGGCACCCCCCCGCCGCGTCCATAAAGCGTTGAAACAGCTCCTCCGGGGAACCGCTGGCTCAACGGGAAGCCGGGCGAAAAACTGAGCAACATCATCCAAAAGAAAGAAGTGAAACTAAAAAAACAATAAACAAACTGTGAAAAATTGAAAATGTAATAAATGAACAAAGAATTTTGTGAGCCTTTTACGGTTTTGTTAGATCAAAAAAGGTTCAGTGGAAGAACCGGAAACAATGCAGAGAAGGAATGAAGGAGGGAGGAAGAGGAAAGGAGCTTTGATGTTGATTGTAAAAGTTTACCTTGGCTGCTCCTGTGCTCAAACCGTTCATGAACTATGCATGGAGGCAAACCACATGCAATAGAAGATTATAATAAAATGCATCCAGTGAGGCAAAAAAGAGCAACCCTCACACAGGTCAATGAGACGGTTTTACTTAAACATGGGTAAAGAAATGTATTATTGTCGGGAAAATTTGCTTTGACTAATTTATATGACAAATATGCCTTAATTTGGTAAAGAAAAAATCACGAATTAAGTTCAAAAGACTGTTCCTACTTAATGTAGGAAGACAGTAAAAGATAAACAATAAAATACTGACTGAGCCCAACAAACTCGCAGTTTGTAAAACATCCCTCGAGATGTGATTAAGCCTGAAGCAGAGGGTCAAACTGACCAAAGATCTAAGGAGAGACTGATTATTTGTCCTTCTTCTTCTTCAAAGTCCCCAAACTTTCATGAAATGGTTGTAAGCAGATTTTGTTTCCCCCCTACCTGGTCGCTACACTTGTATTTTTTTATATAAAGTACGATTATGTTTTCCAGAATGATCAGAAAGGGAAAAAAAAGGCTTTTCTTTCCTTCCACTCCACATAGTGCTTTTTAGATAAATGCAAAAGAAGCCAATGCAGCTTTACCTTTGGTACACAGAAGCAAGTACTGAGAACTGCTTGTTTTCCGGACCCCAATCAGGAAATACAAAATGCATCAATAGATGTTAATCATTAAATCATTATTAATAATTGGTGTAAAGGTTTTTTCCTGAGTCCTATCTTTCCTTCTGGTTCCTAGTATTTATGTTTTTTTGCCTTGTGTTGATATATTTTTGCAGATCTGATTACCTCTAAAGCACAAATTAAGTGTAATTGTTGCAATTAAAAAAAAACAAATAATTTGCAGACATGACAGAAATTTCTGGGTGTTTAACTTTCCTTTCATCTCATCTTGTCCAGATTGCCCTAAAGGACCAGACATTTTAGTGGTGCTGCTGTCGGTGGCTGGAGCCATCTTGTTCCTTGGTCTGGCTGCTTTGCTCATCTGGAAATTGCTGGTTACCATCCACGACAGGCGGGAGTTTGCCAAATTTGAGGAGGAGCGAGCCAGAGCCAAATGGGACACTGTGAGTGGGTACTTTGAACACTGCAACAAAAAAAGAGGTGGCTTAAAATTAGGGAAAGAACACTGATCCTAAGAAAAATAAATAACAAAAAAAATAGTAAAGCTTTCAAAGATCTCCACCACGTTAAGGTGGCGGTTCATGGAGCAGTGAATTTTAAAATTGAACCACCAAAAACGACATTAAAATTTGAGTTTTTTTTTGTCTTAAATCAAGTTCTTCTAATGTCAATAAGAGTACGTAGCAAAATAATTTAAATTAATTTTAATATTTTTTAATTTCTTTTTTTTTTTAATTATCAAGATTTGTTTCAATACTGTCAATATGTCAATACTCTTGACATTAGAAGAACCCACGCATGTTCTCCCCATGCTTGCGTGGGTTTTCACCGGGGACTCCGGCTTCCTCCCACTGTCCAAAAACATGCTTCGTAGGTTAATTGGTCAACCGAAATCGGTGTGAATGTGAGAGCGCATGGGTGTGTGATTGCGGACGCTCTTCCCTGCGACAGACTGGCGACCTGTCCAGGGTGTCCCCTACCTTCGCCCACAAGTGGCTGGGATAGGCTCCAGCAGCCCCGAAAGGGAAAAACGGATTAGAAGATGAATGATGAATTTTTAAAATAATAATAACCTTACTTCTAGATCCCAGCTCCCAGACAAAAAAAATATCTCAACTGTGCTGATATAGAGAAAAGGTGTAAATTCAAACAACTCAAACTTGGTCTAATATCTTGAGTATCTAAAATAAGGGTTTAAATCAAATAGAATCAAATAGTTTGCAGTGAAACAGCCAGTTTGAAAGGTTTATCGTTTAAATGGAAGATTGTTCATTTATAAAGTAAAGAAGTGAGTACACAGGTTTGTTTGCTTTATTCTATTCACACGTGGACACAGCATCACACTTAACAGTAAAAGACCACACACAAAGTACCATTCCCTGAGGATTGTTTTCATTATTTTTGGGGCATGCTGTTATTCCCAACAGAACAAAAGGCTGTCTGCGGAAGGGCTGGGTTTCAATTATCCTCCACTTATCAGCCATTACTACTAACAGGCCTATTTGTGGCCTCAACAGCACATATCCACACTTTAAAGCCTCTAAGAATCCCCTCAGTTTAATAATTCACAAATGAAAAACTTTGTTTGTCTTTAAAATTTGGGTGTTTGGAAGTCTTAACATAAATGTCTTTGTTCACAGGGGCACAACCCGCTTTACAAAGGAGCAACATCAACTTTCACAAACATCACATACAGAGGAAAAGACTGATGCTGGGATGAAACATAAAGGAAAAACATACCAACTCCCACCATCCTTTGGGAGAATCATGTGCAGGGTTCTACTGTCACAAAACAATAATTGTTTGTATATATGTAAAAATTAGGCATTTTATCAGGAATTACACTTACTACAATGATGGATTCAAATCATTTTGTGATTTAATAAGATCTGTTTTGTTACTGGACCCACAATAAAATGTGTTTCTGTTAAGGATCTCTTGTGTATTTTTTTTTTTGATTGATTTGGGGATTTTCTGTGTTTATGACTACTTTTCTGTGTTTGATGTTTGTTGTGTGGATTGTATCCCTTTTTGTTTACTACCCAAATGTTTCTTTACATCTGACTTTTGCATTTTCAAGTTTTGGTCTTTTCTTTCATGCATCATGCTCAGTTTTTCCACCTAAAAATGTATATGTTGGTTCTATAAATTGTACTTTATCTTCTGCTGATTCCCTCTCTATGCTGTTGTTTATTTTTCCTTTTACCTCAGAATAGAGTCAGTCCATTCATTTAAAATTGCTGGAGAACAAAACTGTAACTTTTGAGACATATCTCTTACAGAGATTACATTAAATTAAATGGGTTGTGTTGTTCAGATCCTCCCAAAATGTACTTTTAGTTAGGTAACCTAAAAACAACAACAAATGGAGACAAACTTCCTGTTTGTAAAATTACAACAAATAAACGTTTTTTTCCAGCCAAGGCACATCCTGCTGATACAGTGCAGGCTGGAAACTGTCAAGTATTTGTCCCTGTCTCTCTGACTCAGTGAACCTAAAAAAAAGGTGCTTTAAACATTATAACATATTTTGTTTGTAACTAAAAATGACCCAACTAAATGACCTGACCAAATTCTAAAATGCTAAAAGGATAAAACAACGAATTTAAAGACATCATGTTTAGCATTGTTGTTGCTCTGCTTGTAAAACTGATCCACAAAGACCTTCACGTTATTTGGGGAAAGTTGAAATTCAGCCAAAACCACACTGACCTCTAGCGGACAAATAGGTGATCTACAGTAAATAAAATAAAGACTGAATTAATGTTTTGCTTTGTCCAAAATAAATTTATACAAAAAACAATATAATGACAGAACAAGATAAAAAAATGTATTTCTTCCTGAGCTTTTCTGTCTTTGCGACTGAGCACTAATAGGTTCTGTTTCATCTACAGAAGAACACAATCTAGTCATTACCTCATGAACATAACAAACTACCACACACTGCAGCTCCATTCACCTTCCACATTTTAATCAAAATCACAGATTTATAAGATTCCACCTTATCAACCACAGAGAAAACGTTCAACTCCTACATGTTTGTAGTAATATTGGCCCTCACCTTAATTCTTAATATCAGCATCCTCATCCCACTTCTGATAAGACCTCATTCTATCGACTCCTCACCCACTTTTTCATCTGGCTCATGATATATAAAACCTTTTAGAAACGACACGCTTAGGATGCCTAAGCATCTACAAAATCATCTTCACCATGGTAAAAAACAACTATTGGGTTAAAAAAGAAAACTGGAGTTTTTGAAAGCTATGAACCCAAGTTTCCCTCTGGCCAAGCGAACAGATAAAAGTGCCTCCACAAAGAGTCGGTCTTAGCCTTTTCTCTGGCTTCCTGCTCTATGCAGGCACCTTCTACCTTGACATGCTGGCAGAGGACTATAGAGCCTGGGAAAGCCCAAACTGCTGATTTTTCTGTTAGAATGCATGTATAGTAAAATCATTTTTTTATACAAATGTTTCAGCAGCAATTTTGAAGTCATTTAGAAAGAGTTCCTATTCTGAAATGTTGAGGCTGTCAGAGTGAGCTGAAAGAGCAAAAAGCTTTCTCAAAGTGTAAAAACTACTGCAAAAACCAATGGCTTATGTGAGTTAAAAAAAAGAATCACTGCTGTTTTTTCAGTTTGTACATTTCTTTCTGAGTACTTAAATTCTTCCCTTTCTAGGTAAGGAAGAGATTTATGTAAGAAAGTTAAAAACATTTTGAAAAAAAGTGCAAGTTGGAAAGTTTGCGGGTAGTTTTTAAAGGATATTGCCTTAAACTGAAATGATCCCATGTGCCTTGCCTGGTAGCATCACAAACGTTCAACCATTCATAAAAACGATATTATCAAAAGAATATGACAAATATGACCCATAAAGTGACAGCTCTCACAGTAACTGTGTGTGTGCTAAACTTTGCACTACAGATTCTAAAAGCATCTTCTAATTATCATATCTGTTTATAAACACATTCCTGATACAAATATAAGAAAGCAACAGTTAAGCTGTCAAAAATTTAAACATTACCTTTTCTGCACAGCTAAAACTGTTGTTAGTAACCATTGTTGTGTAACAGAGACAATTTTGTCATGTTTTTAAAAGGTCTTTACAAAATCTGTAAAAAGGATGTGAAATACAATTTTAAAATGAATTGGAAGTTGTGCTGTCACTGCCTATTGACTGGCAAAAGAAAATCTGCTCTGATTTCCTTATAAGCTTTATTTGCCATTCTTTTTCCCAATTACATTAGGTTTTATGTTGCTATATATTCTTACAAACAGAAACACATAATAGTAGAACCCAAATAGAAGATCTATCTAAAGTTGAAAGATTGAGTTAATGATAGTGAAAGGTGCTTTATTAAATATTCCCAGCCTTTGTTTGTTAGGTGAGAAATTACATTAACAAAAACAAATACAGAAAAAGAGAAAAAATGGCATAAAAAATACAGATTAAAAAAAATGTGTTCTGTGGTATTTTGTAGCTTCCCGGACACCGTAGTGCATGATTTCCGTGTCGCTCATGATTGACGGTTTTATTGACGAATCAAATCCCTGCATTTGGTTCGTTGGCGTCCATGACACTTTGAGCTGTAGTTCATATCGTTACTAGGCAACGCTGACGGATCCTGGCGATTTTATATTGTACTGATTATACGCAGAGATCTGTGGTATTTTAACAATTAAAATTTACCATCAGTTGTTCTTAAATAAATTGCCACCCTGGCTTCCTCAAGGTAAGTTGACTGTTTTCGCTAATAAATGATGATGTAGCTGAACTATTCGCAATAAGTGCTATAATTAATAAAATTATGAGTTTTTTATTCGAATCCATATTTTTACACTGAAAGCCAAAAACTATTACGAAAATTATTAAAATTATCTATTCAAATTTCAGAGTGAAGTTGGGGTGAATATGTACTTTGATGAATTTTAAATTTTTTTTGAAAAGAAGTCTGCAGTACATTTAAAAAAAACTCATTATAAATCTTATTATTATATTTGGCTAATTTAATATCTATGAATGCAAATTCTCATCTTCTACTAACCCCCCCCCCCCCCTCCACATATTAATTAAACAAATTTAAATGCATCTCAGTACCATCTCTAAAAGCCTTAATCAGGAAGCTGGATGATGTTTATATGAAAGTTTTAGAGCTTTGAATGTTTGTGCATGTTATATGCATGCTCCCCTGGGCCCTGGCACATTAGAATTTTATTTTTGTACTGTATGTACTTCCATTTTTGTACAATAAAGTTGTAAAAAAATAGAGTTAATTAAAACGTCTTTTCTTTTCTGCGTTTTCTTAAGTGACCTTCGAGAAAAACTGGGAAAGAAGAGGCGAAATTTGCAAGAAACGCTGGGAGGAAACAAAAAAGATGACCTCCAGGTACAGTTCTATTTCCTTTTTCCTCCTCCTCCTCCAAAGGGGGGATGAAGAGAAAAGGTTTGAGAACCACTACTGACTTTATTGCTATCCTGTGTGTAATATTGACTTTTTCTCTGTCCCTTTTGCCCGGCTCTCATATGAAATAGCGGCATGGATGAAGGTTCACTCCAGATTTCTGTCTAAAAAGCTTCTTCTGGTGTTTCTTCAGGACACTGCAGGCAGAGAGGAAGACTCAGGAGAGACTCTGAAACGCTCACTGAGGGCTCAGAAGCAGAGGCGAAGGAGAAAAGTGCATCCTTTGTTGCTTTTGTCAGTCGATCGTCAGTCATTCCTGTTTGATACAAACTTGTTTGTTTGTTAGCTGATTGAGCAGTCTTCAGTCAAGGAGTGTCAACATGATGATGAAGATGTAGAGGAGCTTTCTACTGTTCAGCACCTTAATGTAAACGAGGAACCAGCTCAGAGGACAGTGGTTTCAAGGCCTCCATCTGCTTCTCACAGAGGTTGGTGGCTTTTCCTAAGTTGAGTATCTTGTTTTGTAACATTTCGTGGAAGATCGGAGTGGTTTATATGTACGTTGAAATGCGTCTGGACTTGCATTTCAACTGTAGTTTAAATACACTTTCTTTAATGCACCAAATACAGAAGACGTTTTTTATTACGATTGTATTTCTGGGTACAGATTAGGTTAATAGCCCCCTTTCAAAAAGCATTCTTGCCAATGTGGAGTGGGATCATTTCAAAATCTTTTGGTTTGGTCTCCATCTAAGCAGACCAATAAATGTTAAAAACAAATTTTAACATCTTAGTTTATTGTTAAAGCAACGGTAATCTCTGGTTTATTTATTTCTTGAAAAGAGCTGCTGGAATTGTTGTGCACTGCGTAATGACAACAAAGATTCTTATTCTTTTGTGGTTTGGAATCTTCAAATAACATGTTTCTGTGATGCTCCATTTTTATCCTAATGTGTCCTGTTGCAGGGCGTGGCTTGCAGTTGCTTTTGTCTTTTGCTTGTTTTAATCCAAAAGATGCCTGTTGAGAAATGAGTGCTGTTTTTGAGTCTGGAGCTGCTAGAAGACCAAAGAGGAGGTTTATGGATGCACTGAACGAAGACATGGGTAGCTGGTGTTGGAGCAGAGGATGCAGAAGACAGGGTTAGATGGAGGAAGCTCCCCTGAAGGAAAAAGCCAAAAAGAAAGGGAGAAGATAGCTTATGTCAAATATACATTTTTTTTGTGAAATGATACTTTGCATGAAAAGAAATCTTTAGTAATGTTAGTAAAACTATGTTTTTTCTTAATTTGAGCACATGTCAAACTATGTGCTTTACTCTAAGCTTTTTGGAGGATGAAAACAGAACCCTGGATTCCCCATTACGATGCCTGTTTCCTAAATCCTTTATAAAGGATCTGTGACTGATCAAAAATGACCCTTTTTAAATCTTTAACAACTTGCCAATGCAGCATGATGTGACGTCAGAGGTAAAACACATTCCATTCGATCTCCCTTCTATTTCAGGCTACTCTTTAAAACCTCTGCATGTCTCCAGCTCTCAAAAGTTAGACTGTTCTATGAGACGACACTTGGAGGAGAAGCTCGGGACAGCGAGGGTAAACACATATATAAACAAATGTGTTTTTTATCATGTCCAGAACTAGTTTAGCTTTAGGATTTGTTGTTGAAACAACATATATGGATGTTGCAATTTTATATTAAGGCGGAGAACTTCCTTCAGCAGGAAGAGGAGGTCTCTGCAGACCCAGCCAGCGTTCTCCAGAGCCTCAGAGGCAAAGACAGGACAACACGATTTGACAGAGAGGTGAGCAACTCCTCAAGCCTGAAATGTTTGAACACATACCCATAAAGGTTAACCACTGATATTTTACAGACAGATTCTGTCAAAGCAGAAGATGATGATGTTCCTGCATCTTTGAGCACCAAGGTGAAGTTCAAAGAGGCTGCAAAAAGAGTAAGTCTCATGCTATGGTATTAAAAATCCTATATTGTTATAACTGTTTCATCAGCTGTTTGTTTGTCTCCAGGTAGGGCAGGGCCTCCCAACTCCAAAGGAGGCTTATGATTTCTTTACGTTTAATTTTGAGTCCGAACCAGCGGAGGACACAGAGGAACTTAGCTGGAAAAACCGTGAACAGAAAGAAGGGACTGATGAGCCCAGAGATGAAGATGAAGAAGAACATCAGGTAACACACAGGCCGGGATAGTTCGTGTGTGTGGATCCATTGTTTGTGTTTGATAACACAGATTTAATGATGCAGCCTGAAGAAACTCGGCTCTATCCTAACGGAGAGGATTTCTTCATCGTTGATCAATCGGCGTGGGATTTCCTGGAGACGGCGAAGGCGGAATATGTTGGGATCCGAAAGCGAGCTGAGCGAGACAGTAAGCTCCTGTTTACACCGAGCTTTCGAAAAGGTAGGAAAACCAGCCTTAGATCATCTGATCGTCATCCTGGACTTAAAGTCCCTCTGATCTAAGCAGCTTCATTTTGGTACAGCTCCAACTTCTGTGAAACTTTCTGAGAAAGTAAAGCCTCGCTATATTGAGGATGAGGGTCTCTATGTGGGGAAAAGGCCCTCTGTGTCCCTCACCAATGAGGCCATCCTCGAGAATCGTCTGTTAAAAATGGAGGAGGTATGATCCGCTTCATTTGGGATTACCCAAACGCGTTGGTGCTTGAATGTTTTCTGTTTAAACCTGATAAGGGGCTGGAGTGGTTTGGTGACGACGGCAAGATTTTGGCTTTGCCTGACCCCATAAAGGAATCATCCACAAGACCTCGTGTCTTCAGCATGAAGGAGGACCTGCCTCCTGGCTTACAGACGGTGTTTAGGAAGGTCAGAAATGCACTCATTAAACCATTCATGCACTCATGGGGCAATATCCAGTTTAAGTTTTATTTTACCTTTTTGGAAATAAGCTCAACGGCAGTTTGATATTTGGTACTAAAGAGCAGGAAGTCATCAGAGAGCACAGATGGAGGTCAGCACATCTGTGATATATTATCATTATGACAGCATCTCACTGCAATAGTTATAAAAACACAGTGGCATTTAAGAGAAGCTGGCATTTAAGTGTCATTTATGCTTTCAAACAGCATCGGCTCTCTGCATGAAAATAAAACCAAGTTTAAAAAGTTTTCTAAGCTTTGAGATACATTTCCCAAATTCCTTTTTTTATATTCAGTTCATAGGACTAAACTATTATGGCCAATATGCGATTCACTTCAAATTTAATTTATTTCACATTCAAAATGGATAAGGTGTAATAAAATGTAGATCTGTTTGTTGTTCATAGATTCTTTCAGGATAATTTACAGATGTTCTAATTCAACAAAGCTAACATTAACACAGGAAGAAACAGACATTTCTGAAGCATTCAGGATATCAAACATGACGAGATAAACAGATCAAACGTCGGCCTTGTTCATTCACAATACAGCTAAGTAGCAATTCGTCCCACAAAAGTCCAACAAGTGATGATGAAATGAAAACTTCAAATATAAAGACATTCAGACGGTTTTGAATACAAACTTCATATATTTTGTCCAGATAATTTTGTTTCAGACTACAGATTGACAGTCCAGTAGCCTCTAAATCACGTGTCAAACTCAAGGCTTGGGGGCCAAATGTGGCCCTCCATTTCATTTTCTGTTGCCCTCGAGAGCATCAAAGTTTTTAATTTCTTAAAATAAAAAATAAAAATGGGAGTGTAATTATTCATATCTAGGGGGAATTGGACTTGAAATATCTGATTGGGCAACTTATACATTAGGATTTAAACACTGTCCATATAACCTAACCTGACAGAATCAAATGTAAAAGGATTTATGATAGAGTAACAAGCAAACACATGTTTTCTATGCAACTGTAATTGTCACTTTAAAAAGTTATAATAAATAAATAAATAAGTTATTTAACATTAAGGAGTAGTTACATTTATTTTTCATTACATTTAGTTTCATGTATAAGTTAGATCTGGCCCTTTGAGGACAGACACTATGCTGATGTGGCCCTCTGTGAAAATGAGTTTGACCCCCCTGCTTTAAATGAACTCAGAGTCTAAGCCAGAATCTGCAACTTTAAACAGTAAAATGTCCTGGTTTTTACTCATCAGAATGTAGTATGAGCCATAAAGTCTGATTTTACTTTTTAGGAAAATTTGATACTGCTTTGCATTCATTATATTATTGTTTTTAGAACAATTATGATTTATACATATATATATATATATATATATATATATATATATATATATATATATATATATATATATATATATATATATATATATATATATATATATATATATATATATATATATATATATATATATTGCCTGAATAGAAAGAGAAATATAAAGAGAAACCAAACTTTTTCCAAAATGAGAAATAGTTTTTTACTCTTGTCTGAAGCTCGTAGGACTATCTTTCAGAATAAAAGACACCCTGTGCCAAACAAGATCATCCTAGTGCAGCAAACGTGAGCTTTTAAGACAAAAATTGTCTTTTCCCTTGTTATTTCTTAGGTCTACTTTGGTGAGACGTCATCCTTTTTCTTACTAACTATAACATAAACATCACTTCATATGTTTATGATATGGTAGAAAAAGTACATCAGAAATGTGCAAATAAATTGGCAACTCCCCTCTGGATAGCTACTAACAATTTTTGTACTGAATAAGATAAAATGTTCTTTAACTTCATAAAATAAACAGAGCAATTGGAAAAGGTCTGACTGTTTACCAAAGGTTAGTTCAGTATTTGAAATCTGTGCATTCTGGAGGAAGCATAGAGCGAATGAAGCGTCTTAATGCTAGCATGGATGCAAAAACCTTTTCATAGTTTATCCCACTTTTAGGAGAACTGCAGTCAGACATTTATAAACGTAACCAACCTAAATTATATCAATGCTAAATTAGTAATCCTTACTTTATAAAACCAGGCACAGAAGTATGATGGAGACCCTGAGAGAGTTTATCAGCTTGATGTGGAAGTTCTTGGCTTGATCTTCTCCCATCACCCACTCTTCAGTCGAGAACATGTCCTAACATCCCGACTGTGTCAGCTTTATGACCAGTACCTTACTAGGCAGCAGAATGATCTCACCAGGCATCTCACTGACAAGGTAAACTGCACCTGACATTCTCGTAAGATCCGTCAGCTGCCACTCCTCTGTTCTAAGGAGAGAAAATAGATTTTTTTCTTGTTTTTGTTTGCTCTCCGTTCTAGTTGAATGGTTTACGGAATGTCCTTGGAAATATGATGAAGATCCACAGAGAGAAAAGCCTCACCCCGAGTCTCCAGCAGAGAATATCCGAGTACAGTCTGGAAGTTAGGTGAGTTCTCCATGCACTCTGTCCAGAAACACCTGCCGTTCTGTCAGCAGCATCACAAACTGTTTGGGTTTTCTGCTACCTGAACACTGCAGGAACACTCGGCAGCTGCGAGACTCAGAGCAAGAGAAGGACAGGACTTTGCTAAAGAAGATCATCAAAGTGTGGAATGAGATCAAGGCCCTGAGAGAGTTTCAGAAGTTCACCAGCACGCCTTATAAACTCTTCCTCAGAAGGTTTGTAGAAGCTAAATCCAGAGAAACCTACAGTACATGGAAGTCAACATTTATTCCATTTTCCATCTTAACTTTGCAGCCAAACAGTTTTTTACTTGATCGTGAAGATGGATCACAAAAACCTTTGTGTCAAACCTTCTATGGACTGAATGAGATCTGAACACTTTATATCTATGTGATAAATCTGATATGTTTTAGAGAGAATGTGGATCGAGCATCAGATCAGCAAATATATGAAGAGGAGATCTTAGCAGAAGTGATGGAACTGGAGGTAGAGAAGGAGCAGGACTATCAGAGAAGCCTGGCTGAGTACAGAAAAGAGCTGGAGGAGTGGAAGCTCTGGAGGAGGAAGAAGGTCCACAGCCATACTGCCATTAGCAAGCACAACAAACAAACATGCAAAGTCTGTTCTTGAAGCAGTGAAGGGGTTGTTCTTGAATTGAATTGAATGATACTTTATTAATCCCAAAATGGGGAAATGTAGGTTCTTGCAGTGCATTCTCTTATTCCCTGTTTGCAGAAAGCAAAAGGAAAAAAGAAGGAGAAAAGAAAGGAACAGGACGACCCCACAGAGGAAGAGGATGAAGAGCAGCAAGGGAGTAAACTGGAAGGGCCCTCTGAAGACCTTCCAAACCCACAGCCTCCAGAAAGACCAGACTTTGATGCAATCGAGCAGCAAGTAAGAGAAAAAGCGGCGAAGATCCGCAGGAAACCAGGAGAGGCCATTCTGATCCCTGTGCTGTCTGCATCTGGAAACATCACCGACAGTGAACTCTGCCCCAGGTGCACTTTTTCATTCTTTTTTAGGATCACCTGTTCTGTGTTTTGACAACAGTGTAATGACTAAACTTCATGCACAGCTAGCGTTTTAGTGTCTTTTATGACCCTGAAAATCTCATGTCGTGCATTTAGGGTTGAAATCTCCCGGAGACAGGGAGTTCTCAGACACTCCCTCTTCATCAAGATTCTGTACAACGGCAAAATAGTTTCCAGAACAGAAAGCCGTCCACTCGGCACCGACTTCAGGGTGTATTTTGGTCAAATTTTCAATCTGAAGATAAAAAACTGTCCACAGAGCATTAACCTGGAGGTAGGGGGGTGCTGCTGTACATTTGTTTGATAGCTTGGCTGCAGTCTTGTGAGGTTTCACGTTCCCTGCCTGCCTGTGTTGGGGTTTTCTGTGCTGAGTAGGTCTTTGAGGACACCGGATCTTCCTGTTCCCTCCTAGCTCAGGTCTATGTCCCGGTGCCTGAGCCCTCAGTCGTGACGAGCGGCACTCCCTTGGAAGACTTTGAGTTCAGCAGCGATCAAAGAGTGATGTTTGACCACGAGGGGGTTGGAAGTGGTACATGTCTTCATTGTGGGATTCTTATTTAGAGAAAATTTCGATTGAAAGTCACACCCACCTGTCTTTTTCCCTCTGGCTTGCTCTCTCAGACGTGCCACTCTCCTTTGAGGCCGACGGCAGCAACAAAGTGATACTGTTGACCTCTGGGATGCTGACGTGCTGCGTGTCGTGGGGGATCGGAGACAACGGTGTGCCACTCGCTCCCACTGCTTCACTGCACCCTGGTGTTAGGCACAGGTATTTTTTCCAACACGTCTCACTGCTTGCATGCTGGAGGCCTGTAGTTGGATGTCCCCTCCGAGCTTCACCTGCAGCAGTTTTGAACGGCGGCTCATCCCTGTGTTGTAGCGGCTTGGGTCACGTGGATGCTGTCACAAGCATCGGAGCGTCTGGACTGCACGACATGAAAAGAATAGGGGAGTGGGCCAAACAGTCCCGGCTGGACCCCAACGACCCCAAAAACGCCTCTGTCAGGCAGCTCCTGGAAGTGAGTTTAAATGCATTTTTGCTGCTCTTCTTTTAGAAACCGATCATTACATTTTTTTTTTCTCAGGTAGCCAGCAGTGGAGAGGTAACAGCTCCGGAGTACTTCCGCCTGGAACATCTACAGGAGGAGTTTAATTTTGTAACTGATGAAGAGCTGGACAAATCCAAAAGGTTCCGCCTGCTCAGGCTGAGGAACCAGGGGGTCAAAGAGTTTCGTAACTACAAATTTATCCCTGCTTATGAGCATGAGATCCCAGACAATGTGTTCGAGGTCAGGACTAAAAGAAAAAGTGCAGTATTTAAGATCACTTTGGAATGCATTTGTTTGCAACAAACTCTGTTTTTTTATTTGGTTGAATATTTTTTCAGGAATATGAAAGAAGATTAAAAGATGAAGAGACAGTCGACACCAGAGAACACTTGGAATCGCATCGAGCTTTACTGGTCAACTACCTGCAGAAGGTGAGCATCAGTCCTGAGTATTATTTGAACCTTTATGCCATGACACAGCTTCACGTTGTCCTTTCCCCACAGATCCAAGAATCCATCACAAATCGGTTGGTTCTTGCCAAAAATCGCTTCATCCTCTCTGATTTAGTGGTTGAAGATGAGATACAGAGCAACAGGTAAATATTTCAGGCTCAAAAAACCTTCTGTCCCTGACATAGTGTTTTTTTTTCTTCTCGTGTCTTTTGCTGTTCCACAGTGGTGCAGTTTCCTGGTATGTCTTTAATCCCCCCATCCCTCTGAGTTTCTTGCATAAACTCCCAGTGCTGTAGTGCCAATAGTGGCATTTTCTTAGTGATCTCTGGGACTAAGCGTTTCATTTGTCAGCTCAAACAACCAGCCAGGAAGTCATAGATGAGCTTTTAAACAGTCCTCTGCTAGAAAATAGCTTCAAAGCTATAAAAATAAAACAAGCCTCACTAAAATGCAGCAACCAAACTTCAACTAAGCATGTGATCTGTCCTGAAGCATCTGTGAGATTGTAGTGAACTGATTTTAATTATATCTATGCCAGCAGACAACAGTAATATGTGAATGAGAGCAGATAAAAGGCTTTTTGTACAGCAGTTCTGCACTTTTAAGGTTTGCTCACACAGTTTATTCTGTGACTGATAAAGCGCAAATCCCTGGAGATAATGAGTACTGTTAGTGCTTCAAAGTTTTTCCCCACATTGTGATGTGCATTTATGGAATGTTCAGGTTTTAGCAATGTGCAGTGTGTTCTCCTCATGACCCGTTTGTGCCTTCAACCAGGATTCTTGGAATCAACCTGTTCAAGCTTACTGAACCCAAGAGGCCCAAGCCTCAAAGGAAGAAAAGAGAGAAGGTGACAGCACAGAATTTATCCGACAGAGACGTCAAACTGCTTGTCAAAATCATCCGAGCCTGTGACATCCCCGTCCGCAGATCCCAGAGCGAGTGAGTGCTGCCAAAGTAGACGAAAGGAAAAGCAAAAATAGAATCTGACTTTTGTTTCCTTTACTTTACCTTCTTATAGGAAAGCTGGACAACCCTCTCAGCGTGCCATCCACAGCAACGACTGGTCCCTCCACCAGGTAAAGCCCCCCTCAGCTTTCCTTCACAGCTGACTACTTCTCTGATAGCATCATCTGTTACGCACGCAACTTTCTGTCTATTGCAGGTTCAAGTCAGGCCGTTCGTGGAGGTTTCCTTCCAGCGCACAGTTCTGCAGACAACCACAGCCGACGGACCCAACCCCACCTGGAATGAAGAGCTGCAGCTTCCGTTCAGGTGCTGGCCTTAGCCACTGAGTCAGCACAACAACAGCTTTTGGAATCAAAGAGCATGCTGTAAACGCTGTGGTTTGACTCCTCAGTGCTCCAAACGGGGACCACAGCACATCCAACTTGCAGTCGCTCAAAGATGAAGTTTTCATTAACATATTTGATGAAATGGTGCACAAAACTGGGGTGGTGAGTAGAAATGTCGGGTTTCCCTGTAATTCTTGTGCAAATCTGTTTTTTGAAATACATTTTTCTACAGAATGATAAAGAGAGGGGGCCGTCGATTCAGATTCATGTAGAGAAGCACTGGTTAGGCTCCGTCAGGATTCCTTTCAACACTATTTACTCTCAGTCCAGCGTGAGATTTGGCACTAACAGGTTTTTTTCCTTACTGTGAAAACAAGCTGGCGGCTGACTTTTCTCATTTCTATATATATGTGGCAGATCGATGGAACATTTAAGGTGAACACCCCAGCTGTGCTGCTGGGTTACAGCAAGGAACCCAGTCACAGCGCATACAGTGGCGACGATTTTTTGCAAAGAGTAAGCGAAGGTGTGTACATCACGCTCTTCATCGCCATCAAGCCTCAGCTGGTGCCTGAAGAGTCCATTATGGAGAAGGTACGTCATTTCCAGGCGTCGAGTTCAGAACGGATTGGGTTTTTAGTTCCCAGTGTCAGTTCTCCCTGTTCCATCACAGTTTTCTGGTGTCTTTCTTTTTTTGAGGAATTGATCCTTGTCATTTTCTTGTTTTTTGCTTTGGGTTTGGCTCTCCTGTACACACTAGATAAAGGAGCTGGAGGTAACATCACTCAGGTCCTGCATTCCTGCCAGCACCTGCCAGCCCTGTACTTCCACACTGCTCTTCAGTCACATTTATCACTTTGCTGCAGTTTGACAGTCAAGAGCACGAGCGCTTACTGCAGGCAGCCAAGACGTTTGAGACGAAAGCAGCCAAGCGTTACCCGGACCGCCGCTGCATCACCACAGTCATCGACCTTAACGGACAGACGGTCTTCATCACGCGTTACATTCGACCGCTCAACCCCCCACAGGAGTTCCTGGATGCTTTCCCGAATAACCCCCAGGAAGCCACAGTGGGTGTGATCTTTACCGCATGTCAGGTGATATCAGCATGTTGCTGAGCCTTGTGGTGTCTCCACAGATGCTGGTGGCCCGGTTTGTGTCCCTCATCCCTTCTATTTCTGGCATCTATGACCTGTGGACCACCTGCAATGTGAGCAAAGCTCTTTATTTAGAGGTGATAAAAAGTTGAGGGAAAACCATCCTAAAGCACATCTTTTTATTTTTTAGCAATTCCTCACTCTTCTAGCCGGAGATGAGAAAGAACACGCTGTGTTGCTGTGCAACTACTTCCTGTCTTTGGGCAAGAAAGCCTGGCTAGTTATAGGGACAGCCATACCAGAGGTCTCTCACATTTACTCAATTACGACAAAATCATTTCTGACTCATTATACGAGGGCGTGGATGGTTACTTCCTGACGTGTTGATTGTTCTCAGGGACCCACGGCGTATGTCCTGACCCACGAACAGAGCCGCTACCTCATCTGGAATCCCAGCAGCGGTCAGCTCTATGGACAAAAAGACCGCTTCTGTCCGCTGCAAGCCGTCGGTTGCCTGGTTGATGCTGACAATGTGAGTGGAGGAAGAGCCGCTGGGTGCAAATTCCTTTCATCCATTTAAAGAGTTTTGACGTCTGTGATTTGCTGCTCAGGTTTGGTTCAATATTCAAGAGTATGCTTCCCCTATGAGGATGAGTTTCGATGTCTCAAAAAGGAAGCTTTGGAAACCCTTTTTCTCTGAGTCCTTTCCCCATCCCGGGTTGTCCAGCGTACAGGTGTGTCAAGTGATTTTTTTTTTTTCGGAAACAAACTTCTTTTGTTTCATTTTGATTGTATTTGCCTCAAAGCCTGAGGAGCTGGTGTATAGTCGCACAGACGCAGCAGCGGCAGCCAAACTTCAGGACAGGTGAGTCACAACAGCTCGCTCTGGGTCACCCTGTCCACAATTACAGCCTATCTGAAGTGTTTATCCACCCAACCGCTAGAATTGAGAACATTTTGAAGGAAAAGATTATGGAGTGGCGTCCCAGACACCCAACACGCTGGAACCGCTACTGCACAACCACCTTAAAGCGGTTCCTGCCCAAGCTGGAGCAGAGCAGAGGGCAGGACATGGCTGAGGGCCACTGCCATGAGCTCCAAAGGCTGCTGGGAAACTTCAGGGTCTGATTCACTGCTGCACAACACAAAAACTTAGAGACTTGGAGCACCAACTAACAGGCTCGTCTTCTTTCCAGATCTCAGGATTCCCTCTGCATATGCCCTTCTCTGAGATCCAGCCACTCATAGAGGCCGTGCACAGCACCGGCGTCCACAATATTCAAGGATCCAACGTCGAGTTTGCCCTGGCCGTTTACGTGCACCCTTATCCCAACAACATTCTGTCTGTGTGGGTCTACTTGGCGTCACTCGTGCGCACTTGACGACTAGGACGATCTCATCCAGCTTTGAAGATACAAGAATTTTCTTTAATTCAAACAAAACTTTAGTTTATTCAAATCCTTTTTGTACATGTCTTCATAACCTGTATGTTTGATATATAAGTCCCAATGTAAATCTTTTTGTACTTGATCTCATCTAAAAATGTATTTACTTCCCTGTTCAAGTAACCTGTCCTCCATAAACTGCTTTATTTACAAAAAACAGAAAATGTCCATTTTTCCAATCTTAGTTCAGATCTCTTAGTTCCCAAAATCAATGTTGCTTTTCCATGCACTCCAAAGGGCAGTAAAATGTTTCCATGGAGGTCCAACCCTCTGGATGATAACATGCTGGGGGAGCTTTCACCTTTCAGTGGATGGGCGCTTCTGCTTTATCGTTGTGCAGCTGTTTTTTGTGTTCTTGTTCTGAAGTTTTGCATGAAACAAAAAAATTAAAGAAAAGATTTTGTTGTACAGGCATATTTATGTGTAAATGGAGCTCATTCAACAGTGCAATATAAGATCGTATTGTACCTTAGTGTGTGCGTCTCTTATGGTTTTGTGATTGTTCAAGGTAAAATCTCAAAAAGATTCTTTTTAATCTTTATTTTCTCTCATTTTTCTAGCTACACAAACAGTGGTTCAACTACAGGAAACACTCGCTGTGTTCAGGTTTGTTTCTGCAAAGACACTAGACTGTAGACTTTATAGATACTTTCAATCTACGCAAGAGTCTCCCTCTTTTGAGGAATATTTCCACTTAGCATGTAGGCAAACAAAAGGAGCAACATTACAGTTTCAGGTTCAAGAAACATTTTGAAGTGAAACAAAATACAGCAAATGGTATTCCCAGGATAAAGTGCAAGAGTAAAGAGAAGTTTTTTGTTTTTTGTTTTGGAGACTAGCTGCCACAGTTCACTCTCCAGAGCGACAGCAGGCTCTGAAACCACACTGCAGGTTCTGGCTGCCGCTAGCGGAGAAAACACCACACGTTGGTCATCTTCTCCAGGGAGAAAAAAAGGGGAAAATCTCGACTATCACAACAACTACAGTATATTTGAAATGGGAATAATTCAGAGTGGCTCCTGGGAGAAATCCTTACCTCACATCACAGCAGTGAGGTTGGTGGCTGGTGAGGCACCGACTTCTCTGGAGTCAGATTTACAATTGAAAGAACTGAATATTTCACCATTCATCTAACAGCATATAAGATACACACAAGAACATATTTGTCCTATGTCTATATTTCTTTTATAGACGTGGATAGAACACTCTTCTTGTGTATAAATTATTTATATATACTGTAAACAAATTAAAGTATATACATGTGTTCAGCACACATTTCATTTTGACCCTCAGTAACTATTTCTGGAATTTTTCCAACTTTAAATTCTGGTGCTTTAATTAGTGTTATCACATGTTTGTGAAAATTCTCATCAAAATAATTCTTAAAAAATTCAGTTTTCAAATACTCACATTTTATTAAAAAATAAGTACATTAAAAAAAATTAAAACCATGTTTGGCCTTACTTTTTGAGTCCATGTGCCGATCCTTCTCCACAAATAAATCTATGACGATGTTGTAAAAGTCTTCCCTATTCTCCTTTATTTTAATAGGTCTCTCCTTCTCAACGTAGAAAGACGTCCTCAGTCTGTTCTGTTTCCAGCTCACGTCTGCCCCCTGCTGGCGAGGCTCGCCTCACCTTTTCCTTTTTTCTTTTCTTTTCTTTTCTTTTCTTTTCTTTTCTTTTCTTTTCTTTATTTATTTATTTATTTATTTATTTATTTATTTATTGCACTTTTTGCACAAAATGGAAGTGCATGCAGTACAAAACACAGTTTTACAAAAAAATAAATCTTATATCTAAGGGAAGCATACATACATACACACAAAAACATTCAAGGCTCTACAACTTTCACATAAACATACAGCTTATAGAGATGGTACTGGGATGCATTTAAATTGGTTTAATTAATATGGGGGGGGGGGGGTATAAGATGATGAGGATTTGCATTTATGGATACAAAAATAGCCAAATATAATAATAAGATTAATTATGAGGTTTTTTTTTTAATTTGTGTCCACATTTTTACTATAAAAGCTAAAAATTACATGTTCAAATTTCCGAGTGAAGTTGGGGTGAATATATTCTTTGATTAATTTTAAACTTTTTTATTTTATTTTTTAAGGCTGCTTTCAGAACGGTTTCAGAAAACTCATAACCTGTTTAGTTTAGCGAGCTAAAAATCAGTTTCCACAATATAGTGTTATGGGATTTTTTTTTCCCCCCCACCTACGAGATTAGCAGCAGCGGTGTAGGTGCAAGGACACCTCACAGTGCAGTTTACACTGCAGAAAGCATGTCCCTTTCAGTATCCTCAGGTTTCAAAGAGTTTGCCATGACTACGATCAAACTTTCCTCCCGAACATGGACTGGTCGGGGGAGGGGCGTGGCCACATTAGCATATTTCCCAAACATTTGAAGTGAACATTTATAATTAACATTTAAGTGGAACACTTAAATTTACATTTAACGTTAAGATTTATTATTTCCATTTAGATTTAAATTTAGCCTCTAAAAGTACACATCTTCAAGTCATTCACAGATAATCCTTTTATTGGTGATAAATATACAGAGAAAATGTGATATAAATGCATATGGAAAGAAATGTGTAAAATTGTCACATATTCATGAGGTGTATTTTCACATTTGGCGCCCCACAGTCCTCAGAGGTGTGCGTGTCCTTGGGGAGCTGTCTTCTTCCTGTTTCGGGCTCAGTGCGGTGCGCAGAGGCTTCGGGGGATGCTCCGGCCCGCAGAGGTTACCTCATGTGTTGATCAGCGCGCGGCGGGTGGAACCGGTGTCAGCTCTCCGCGGTTGGTTTTATGGGGGGGTTATGATCTTTTATCACCCGAAGGATGGACTTTAACAAGGTGACAGCTTCCGACGGGGAAGCTCGATAGTGTCTGCAGTTCAGCCGAGTTTGGCTCGAAAATGTGACGACACTTGTCAGGAGGTTTTTGGGGGGCAATTTCGAGCTCTCTGTCTGCCGCTGCAGGGGTCACCATCGCTGACAAGGAAACCCCGAGGATCACGGCCTCTCGTCCGGATGACACCAGTAGGAGTCAGCTGCGTTTCAAGCTAGCATTGGCTAAGCTAACCAATTTTCTCACCTGAATTCGACATCATTCTTGTTGATGGATAGCTTATATCGAACAACGTTACCTGTGAGGAGTGGGCTCCGATGTTATTAAGGAGTTTCCTGCCACCAGGTGGGTGGACAGCATCTTTTTGAGGACTGCCACTCGTGTCGAAAACTCCACACATAAAAATAAAAATCCAGGTGAGACCTCTGACTTTATTGTCTTGCTAATCAATTTGATGCTAACCTTTTGGGTATTTTAAGTCGCAGATTTAACCATTAACAGGGGGTTAGCTCTTTAAAAAAAGTGCAATATTGTAATAATTTTAATAAATTGACGACTGATTATGACGACTCAATGCGCTGTTTTGCTTTTATGTCTTGAAACGAAGGCGATACGTGGTTTATTAGCATGGTTGGCTAGCTTGATATGCACATTCCTTTAGCTGCTCCATGGGCAGATAACCGTTACGGAACAACTTTTAAGATAATAATAATAATAATAATAATAATGACAAAATCGTAAAGAAATAATATAATAACGTTGTTAAAAAAAACGTCTATTTTGAATTTAGTAACTTTGTCAAAAGAGTTTACATGGAGTCACGTCAGGTCGGTTGGCTAGGGTTTTTTTTTCTAGGAACGAACATTAGCTTTCTTAAAAATGTTCTTTCTTTGTTATTTTGGGCTGATTTTTAAAGTCATGAATGTTTAAAAAGCTGCATGTCAAGTTATATGTGGGTTTCATTCTTTCTTTTTGACTGCAAAAAAGCTTAAATGTGTTGTTTTGACCAGCTGTTGAAAAATTTAAAAAAATATTTGCTATGACATGACAAGAAGAAGCTAAATGTAAATTTACTCCCTATTTTTAAATACCATAGAATTTCACTGCTATTTTATCATTTATGAACTTTATGAACTTTTTTATTGTAGTGTTAGAATTTTATGCTTCAAATTCACTTAAATTAATTTGAATTAAAAAGATCCCCATAAGTATTTATATATGGTAATGATCTCATGGTGGTTTTTTTTAATAAAATGTCAACTGAAAACCCCCAAAAATATTTTTTTCTCTAGTTTTTAAGTTTAATTTTTAATTATGCTAAAAAAAATAGTATATTGGTCAACTAACTGATCAACTGATTATTATTTATGTATTTATTTGGGTTAACATTTACAAATTGTGTAAGGGAATCACTGCTTATCTTTGACAGTTAACTGTAAAACGTATTGATCCAGCAAAGGTCCACGCTCTGATGAGGCTGTAATTTTCCTGTTTTGTATCACCGACATTGAGGTTGAGTCGGTTAAATGTCTCTTGTCATTTTGTTTTTCTTACCCTCGTTTTTCCTTTGTTTTTCTCCCTTTTAATTGTGTCATCTTTCTAGGCATGATGGAAGGGCTTCATAGTCGGGCTCTGAGCCTGGATCCACGAAGGCAGGAGCTGCTTGAGGCTCGCTTCACTGGAGTTGGTTTGGCTAAGGTTGGCGAACTCCATGACTTTATTGCTGTTTGTTCCTCATTAGTTCCTATAAGGGGTCCAGGTTGAACTTTATGTGTTTTTGTAAAATGTTTTTCCTGAATGAAGCTTTTCTATTTGAATGCAGAAGTCGGTCTGCTTACAGAAAACACTCAGTGTCCTAGAGTTTCATGTAGTGGAATGAGCTAAAGGTAAAACAAGACCAGCTCTGTGTTGGCTTGTTTTTTGGGCGCTGGCCAGTATTTCTTTGTTTCACTAGGGATGGTGACAGTGAGATGGCATTGCAGCTAAAGCTAGCAGCTTCTGGCTGGATGCTTTGCTGTAGATCAGTGTGCTACTGTGTGTGGGGGCACTTTTGAGAAAATGGCAGCTCTTCAAAAAGCTGTGCCTATGTTTTCTTGGGGCAGCTGGAGTAGATGTTAAAAACCCCAAATGGCTTGTAATAGTATGTAACTCCTCTTTTGCAAAAAACAAAAAACTTGCTTTAATTCTGTGCTACAAAGACTGAGGGTACGGTAGTTTGCTGTCTGTGTGACCTTGAGGAGCAGTACGCCAGAAGGCCTTAAAAGCATTAGTCTGCTGCCCCAGTTAGCCTTCTGTTTCTTTATAGTCTCATCAGCTGGCTCTTATTCCTTTATCTTATTCTAACAATGTGGTCCCAAGATACAACCTCAACTTTTAGCATTTATACTTTTTGAGGATGTGGTAGGCGGATGTGCTAATGTGGACATTTATGACATGACAGTAAATATAAAATAACTTCATGATTTTTATTTTATTTTTCACAGATTGTGTTATGTCTTTTTGTGATCACCATCATTTGATTTTTTTGGTGATTTAAAACCCACTCCGATTCTCTTTTAATGTATATTAAAAGCATTTCCAGTGGTATTTTATTTACGATTTTGCCTTCTTTTCTTTTTGTTTTGCTTTCGACGACATAGTTTCTGCAGGGAGGCTGTAGTTCATTAGAAATTCACCTCCGAGTAGTGGGTGGAACTGTTGGCGTGGAGTTCTGCGTAACTAATGAGCTCTTTTTGCAACTGCATTTTTTCATCTGCTTCTTATTCACAACTATTTTTAAGAAACTAATGCTCAGAATTGTAGTTTTTACCTTAATTTTCTTTATACATGTCCTCCATCATCCGAAAAAGTCTACAAGAACACGTTAAAAACACTAAAAACACAATTTTCATCGGAGTGGGTTCTTAAAGACTAATTCACTGCTTTTGGCACACGAGTTTTCAGATCAATAACAACTGTCCTCGCCTTTCTGTTCCAAGAGTTCAGCCAACAGCGAATCATCAGACCAATCTCTGTGCAGCGCTGGATCACTGAGCGATAAGGAGCTTGAGGTTAGTTAGACCAAAAAAAAAAATTCTGCCATGTTTGTGTACTTGTACCCATGAACACACTTTCTCCACTCCTTTTTTCTTTAATCCTTTGATTAAACATCTCAGAAAACGAGAGTAACGGGCTGTAAAACAACTAGCAAGTTGTAATAAACACCTGAAGGATTTTAATTTGTTTGAAAGAAGTGTTTTACAAGCTGTTTGTTCTTCTCTCCTTCTATTTTAAAGTATTGCATACATTTATTGTTTAAACAACATTTATCAAGTTTTTTTATTTATTTTTTTACAGTAAATGGTATGTTGTCTGTGAGTTTAGTGTGTCAATGACACAATGACCTAAAAGTTCAAATGGTTGGCATTCCACAATAGATTCACCTGCAACTTACATCTACTGTTACAAAATAAGAGATCATTTGTTTTGGTTTTGCTTTTGTTGTTTCGCATAAAGATTTACAAAATAAAAAAGGAAAGAATTAAAGGCTAAAACACTTTCTGTAGGTATAGCCTAATCCCATATGTACTAGTTCTTGTGGAGACTAGAGACTCGTTTTTCTGGGATTTTTCCAGAACTTCTCAAAATTTTGTTTGTTTGTTTTTTTCCATGCAAAATTAAAGGTATTATAAGTTTCAGCAAAATGTTGATACTTCTGTTCTTCGAGTGTTTCTGTTTAATTTGACTAAATGAATATTGTTTCAGAAGAACAAAATGCAAATTGAGGGTATTTTTCTGCTTATGTTTAGACACCAGAGAAGAAAGCCACTGAGAGAAGCAGAAAGAGAAAAGGAGACCACTCTGACACCAACGGTCAAGGCAAGTCCAACTTGTTATTCTGCATTGTTTCCAAACAAGAATACTTTATTGAACCGGCTTTGGGTTTCTGTATGCATAAATATTCATCTAACAGGTTTCACATGTGGGTCTCATTGCAGGAAAGGGACGGGGGCAGAAGTATAGTGATTTTTTTGAGGTTTGTACACAATCTCATAACAGTCATAGTATTTTTTTTCTTGTCAGCTTCATCTTTGAATTAAAAAAAAATCCTTCTCCTCCCGTGTCCATGAGCAGTTTGCTGGCAGCAGCGTGTCGGGTACCAGTCCTGGACGCAGCATCCCTATGCTGGTCCGGGCCTCTTCACAGCAATCCCTGTCTTATCTTCTGGTGAGCGCCGCCATTCATCTCCAGCCAAAATACTGCCAAGACTAAATGCTTTGCAAATAATTAGAAAAATGGATGTCATTTTTGCTCTTTCGTACCTTGTCCTCTTCTTTTTCTGTTTTAAAAATGTAACCCAATCCCCTTTGCAGTTGGAATGCTGTTTTTTTGCAACATACTACCCCCACCCTAAACATTTAGACCTCCCAAAAATCTAAGAATAAAGTTTAAATATGAAAGACCTATTTATTTTATTCTGCTGATTGGCACATTATGACCTTATCTGAATGTGTAATTTTGTGTTTAAATATTAAAGTCTGGAGGAATAATAAACGTTCACTAATTCACAGGTCATAATATGCATAAAATATTGTTTTTATGTTAAAACTCAGTTTTTACCAATTTGTTTTTGGTGCACTTTTAAGCAAAGACTCCAATCTTAACAAATTGACACTATTCATGAACTGAAACATTATTAGTTTTTTTTTTTTTTTTTTTTTTTTTGGATTAAGCAAAACAGTTTGGGCAATTAATGAGTTCCTTTGTTGGAAGTTTCATACGTGTTGCCACAATTTTATCATTTGAAGGGTGTCTGGGAATGTAGAGGAGAGATTTATTTTCTAATATATTTGCAGATTAACCATCCAGCATTTTTTTTTTACCAAATATATTATTTTCAAAGGGACAACCTCCCCGTTTGAATGTAGGAACCGGTCCCTTAATAAACAGTTTCATATGTTTTATGCTAACGTGATACTTCAGTGTAGAATCTCTTGTATTTTCACGTTTTCTTGACAGCAATTACAGCAGTTTAAAACCATTTATCTGTTCTTTGCATCTTTTTGCTTCTGTGTAGCATGAATTAAATATTTGCTGTTTTCCGTTTCTCCTGGATGTCAGTTTCAGCACGACAGTCCTTCATCCACTGGCTCGGCTCACACAGACTCCTCATCCTGCAGCTCATACCGGACCGCCCCGATGCCCTCCTGCTCACACAAAGCCATCCAGGTGTTGATCCAGCCTTCTCCTAAAGATGCTTCATGTTATTTTTTTATCAAACTATTTTTTTATCATTCTCTATAGAATTCAAAATTGTCAATTTTGAAAAAAATGTTACAATTAAAGCAGATTTTTATTTATTCTTATTCATTTGCAAGCATTACACACGGCATGCCTTAAAGGGTAGCACTTTAGATTAGCATTAGATTAAAGATTCTTTATTTTTTATTTTGGGATAAATTAATAATATAAATTAATAAAAAAATCACTGTTGTTTAAAATGGAGACATTTGTTTCAGACAAAAGGTAGACAAGAAAGCCGCTGTGCAAAAATGGGTTAAAGCAAATGATGCACAATAAAATACCAAAACTGCTACGAGCAAAGTTAAAACAAGTCCATAATTTATCCAGGGAAGTACTCAAAAGGTACTTTTAACCCTGCATGAGCTCAGCAGCTCATCCTCGACTGATAATGCAGACTTTCAAGATGGATATTGTTCATTTTAACATCTGGCTCAAATGATGCTGTGTTGGCTGAATGTGGTTTAGGTTCTCATAATCTTCCTTACGTCTTGTCTCAATGATTTTTAGTCTGAATTGACGCTGACGAAACTGAAAACTCTGGAAAAAGAGAAGAACTCTAAACTGGAGAAGAAGGAAGGAAGAATAGATGACCTGCTGAGGGTAAGATGACAAAGTATTTTCAGTTTTTAAAGTCTTAAAAGTTAAAGACTATTATTACAAATGTTCATGTATCAACCTGAAAAAGAAAGATGGAGCTTGTAAGTTCAACATGTCCTTTTGGCTTAGGCGTTAATCCAACAATGTCACCTGACATAAAGATTGTTGTTGCAGCATTTCAGTTAAAGAGCACATACAAACTGTGCTTTTTAGCAATAGTTTTTTTATTTATTTATTTTTTTGACAGGCAAACTGTGACTTGAGGCAACAGGTAGAAGAGCAGCAAAAGATACTGGAGCGCTACAAAGAGCGGCTCAACAAATGTGCGAACATGAATAAGAAGCTTCTAACTGAAAAGGTTGGTGTAAATGTCATTTAAGCCTGATCTGAAAAGAGCAAAAACCAAAGTCTTCTTAGCTAATGTGGTGATGTAATTATCTGCCACTTTTGGGTCAATTTTGACGGATTTGTCTTGCTTTTAGTCGAAGCAGGAGAAGATGGCTTGCAGGGACAAGAGCATGCAGGATCGTCTGCGTTTAGGTCACTTCACCACCGTACGCCATGGAGCTTCCTTCACTGAGCAGTGGACGGATGGATACGCCTTCCAGAACCTCATCAAGTCAGCTCGCCAGAAAAATTCACTCTGGCTTTTGTTTATTTATTGGTTTAAAGGAGTCATTATGATGGCTTCATTTTTAATCTATTTTTAGGCAGCAAGAGCAAATCAACATGCAGCGCGAGGACATTGAAAGGCAGAAGAAGCTGCTTGGGAAGAGGAAGCCTCCCACGGCTTTGACTCCCCCGTCGAACGTGGAGCAGAACAAACGAAAGAGCAGAAACAGCAGCCAGGAGAACGAAACGTCAGTGCAACATCAACACCGCTTATTAAAAAATGTATTTTGAGATCACTGCAGTCTGCAAACAAGACATTTGAAGGTTGTGTTTTGACCAGTTTTATGTTTTTGTGAGACTTTTATCTTTTATAGATGGAAAAAACATAATTGTGATTTTTTTTTTTTATATGGCTACACTATATTTTTGAATTAATTTATTTATAGTTTAAAATCAGTGCTATCCGTTTTTTCTGTGCACCTAAAATAAAATGTCTGAACTTGTTGGCAAACAACTTTCACAGCATCCTTTCTCCCAGGTTGTCCCTGGCGGAGTACCGTGAGCAAGAGGAGATTTTTAAACTTCGAATGGGTCGCCTAAAAAAGGTTCCAACTGCGCAGTTTCGAATTTGTCCGCGTTTTTCTTTTAATCTTTAAGTGTTTGGATTGTTTTCCTAAAAGTTACATCAGTGATACATTTGTCATCAACGCAGGAAGAAGCAGAGATTCAAACAGAGCTGGAACAGTTGGAGCGCATCAGAAGTTTGCACATTCGGGAGCTGAAGCGGATCTACAATGAAGACAACTCTCAGTATGTATAGTGAGGCACATAGGTATAGTGTTTCTGCAAGTTGGCCCACTTAAAAAGAGGAAATTTGTTGTGTTCATCATAAAAACATGTCAACTATGGCAGACGGAATGTAAAAAAGAATCCAGGACATCACATTGTAGGATTATCAAAGAGTTTATTTGTTTATGGAACAGAAGTTCCCCTCTGTACTTCGTAATGTAACAGTTTTTGTCAATGACACAGGTCAAACATTTCCTGCAGTCCTCCCCAGGTTTTTACAAACTGTAGCTCCCATTTTGGTCTATTCTACATGCCGATCTTCTCTAGAACTGTGAGGCTTTGGGTCTGGACGTTCAACTCCCTCCACGGATTCTCTATTAGATTGAAGTCCAGAGACTGGCTAGAACCGTCCAGAGCTTTGAAATGTTTTTAATGTAGCTCTAAATTAGAGGTCGCCAACCTTTTTAGCGCCACGAACCGGTATGACATCACACAAAGTTTTCACGGACCGGTCTTAAAGATGTAGGAGGATGGAGGATTATTTTAGCAACGCTATGTTGAAGGAGAAACAGACATGACAAGACGAACCCCGAGCTTTTATTTTAACACGCACAGCATTGAACATCGCACAGGTGTCATCATCCTCTCCCCTTCCCACACTCATGGTGCAAAAACGAAGTACTGTCTGTTAAATGTAGCTTTCTTTTATTGGAAGCCGAAGGCTCCTCTTCTGTCTCCAGGCTGGGCGTTTTTCCCTCTTGGCAAAGAAACTCTCCAAAGACGTTTGTTTTTTACTCATTTTGCTAGCTCCTGGGTTTAATTTTAGCGGTAACCTATCACATGACCGAGATGAGCACCTTGGCCTGCGTCAAGAGTAACATAGACGGATGGAACAGAGAATGGAGCGATTTTTCAAAATAAAACATCTTTTAGATCCTGAATGAAATAAAACGGAAGTAATTTACCGTATTTTCCGGACTATAAGTCGCACCGGAGTATAAGTCGCACCAGCCCAAAAATGCATTATAAAGTAGAAAAAAACACAGATAAGTCGCATTGGACTATAAGTCACATTTTAACTTTCACAACCTTATATGACACAATCATAGCAGACTGTTTATCTAATAAATTCACAGTAATTTTTTCTCAAACTTATTTATTTATTCCTTTCATGAAGCATCATTGGCTAACTAATACTCTGTTTTCATCCTGTATTTGTAGAAACAGTTTTCACTTTTATTGCATTTCTGAATCTATGAAATCATTGGAAAATAGAATATTATCTTGTTAGCCTTCAAGATCTTACTGTAAAAAAAAGTTTGCTGATTCTCTGAGTCACTTAACATACTCTTAAGACTTAACATACCTCATACATCAAATTGACCCAGAAACATCATCTCTGTTCCTCACAAATGAACATAACAGGAGGGTTAACAATGTATTTATTTCAATTTATTTCTAATATAAGTCGCTGCGGAGTATAAGTCGCACCCCTTGCAAAACTATGAAAAAAAGGGCGACTTATAGTCCGGAAAATACGGTAAATTATTCATTCTTTCTGGAACGGTACCGGTCTGCAGCCCGGGGGTTGGGGATTGTTGTCTGAGCGATGTGCTTGGGATCACTGTCATGTTTCAACGATCTCACAGGTTCTTGCCCCAAATGCCATTTATCCTGTCCTTCATATCGATCAGTCAGTCCATCCCCGTTGTATAAAAACAGGCCCAAAGCAGGATGTTTCCACCCCCATGCTTCACAGTGATGTTGTTGGGATGTAATTCTGCATTTTTCCCCCTCCAAACACAGCAAGTGGGGTTTATCGAGGTGTACACAGGTGTCTTTTATACAGAAAACTAGTTCAAACAGGTGACATTGATACAGGTAACAAGTGGAGGAGCTTCTTAAAGAAGTAACAGGTCTGTGAAGGACAGAATTCCTTTTTGTTTGCAGGAGATGAGTCCTCATTTTCTGTACCATAATACAAATAAATTCCTTAAAATGTGAGGCAATGTGAATTCCTGAATTCTTTTTTTAAATATTGTATCTCACAGCAGAATACTTTCTATGATGGACGTTACCGACCAAACTCAGCTTTTTAAGTGGTATAATTTGCTGAATCTGACGGACAAATACAACAAATGTTTGGCTCGTTTTATTTTTAATTCAGGCTAACACAACTTGAACATCTTCCTCTGCAGGTTTAAAGATAACCCCACATTAAATGACCGTTACCTGCTTTTACATTTACTCGGAAGAGGCGGCTTCAGTGAAGTTTTTAAAGTAAGGATGTGTTGTCTTTTTTCTATTTTTTATTTCCACGTTTCACTTGTAAAAAGTCTGAATGTTTTTGACCTTGCGGGACAGGAATCGCTGTTTAAAAAACAGGCTGTTGTTTATTTTTTCAGGCTTTCGATTTAACAGAGCAGAGATATGTGGCCATTAAAATCCATCAACTCAACAAGAACTGGAGGGAAGACAAGAAGCAGAGCTACCACAAGTAAGCCCCATGTTCTACCTATCACACTGTTACTGCAACCTTTCAAACTATCATGAATTGTGAGTCTTTAGCTCTAAAACGTATTTTAAATATTCATTGAATCTTTTTTCAGACACGCTTGTAGAGAATACAGGATCCACAAAGAATTGGATCATCCTAGAATTGTCAAACTTTACGACTATTTCTCAATCAACACAGACTCGTAAGTTATTCACTCACTGTTAAACACCACGCTGAGCATAAACGACATGATCCAAGGCCCTTAGCCCCCCAGAACAGAGACATTTGTTCATTTTCCTTTATGTGGTGAGAACAAGAATGTTTGTAAAGTCAGGATGTTTCATGATTGATGAGAATCTGCTGCTTCAAGCATCTTCACTCAGGACGATGTCTCTGGTAGAGATGGTTGTTTTGTTAGTCCAACGACTTCAGGGAAAAGGGCTACATATTTAAAGAGGACAAGAAATAGTTCTTATTAATTGATGTGAAAGCTGTAGACATTTAAAAAATTCAGTTCATCTCAAACCGGAGATGTAAAGAAAGTTAAACATGGATATTTAATTAAAAATTAGATGGGGAAAGATCTAAAAAAAAAAAAAAATTATTAATAAATTCTAGCTTTAGGGTTTTCTTCTGAAGGAGCATCACTTTAAAAATGTTTTCAAAAAACTAAATTTATATTTGAGGTAAGCTCTAGTATACTACAGAAATAGATGCAAGAAAGCTCCAGTAGATTTTCAATAAATCCACTATTATGGCCACAGCTGTTTTTGGACCTTAATGTTTTTGCCATTCTGCTTTCTTACTGCGCCTTTGTGCTAAAAAGGTCCTTCCCGCCAAACAATTAAAGATCACCAAAATTTGCACACATCCTGGTACCCAGGGAAAAGGAATTTTGGGCCCAGTGAACCAAAAAAATGGCATCACAGTAGGGGGAAAAAATGAATGGGACCAAAATCTCAAAAAAGATAGTTCCACTCATGAAACCAAAACACCAAAGTAAGTTTTGATATTATGGTATGGCCACAGGACCTACAGCTTGGCGGACATGTCGATGTAATTGTGTTACATTTTGGGATGTTCACATTTTTGTACAAAATGGGGCGGTTTAAGTCCTCAACCACAACCAAAGTTTGTTGGAGGTCAAAGGTCATCTTGATATTTTCCCTTAAGTACCAAATTAAAACTCTTCTTAGGGATTTCAATCTATCGCCTCATAATTCTTCAAGCGTCATTGGGAAGCTACTTGGGGGGAAAAAATGCTTGTTTAAAGTTTGCAGATTTTGAATTGTGTTAGCATGGCAAGCCAGCTAAACTTTACCAGATTATTGTGAACATTTAATATATCAGTTGTTGGCTCAAGCTGAACGAAACAATATGAACATATCAGAAAAGCCTCTGTTGCTGAGGAAATCAGAAATTTCTTTCTGCCGATTCGACTAAAAATGATATAGACCAGTATTTTACTTCCAGGTGACATAAAAAATAAATAAAACGATGGCTATGGAGATAAAACCAATTAAAAAGCTGACATTTTTAATTTTTAAAATTAATTTGTAATCTGCAGCTCTGGCCAGGGTAGCAGGGTAGGAAAGGGAGAGAGATGGAGCAGTGAGGGCGGGTCAAAAGGAGGCGGGTAGCACCTGGAGGCTATCCAACACCACAAGCGGCTTTCATTTTTACTCAATTTTGTTGCCAGCTGAATTTTTAATGATCCTCGGATGAGTGTGGATTTGGGGGATTAGTAACTCAACCCGCTTTTTGCCCAGATTCTGCACGGTGCTGGAGTACTGTGCAGGAAACGACCTGGATTCTTACTTGAAGCAGAATAAGTCTCTGACTGAGAAGGAGGGCCGCTCCATTGTCATGCAACTCGTCAACGCCCTCAAGTACCTCAATCAGATTCGACCCCCCATCATCCACTACGACCTTAAGCCTGGTAGGCCTTCAAACTCTCAAATCCGGTGTCCTCCAGACATTTCAAACTTGTTACTGAAAGCGCTTCATTTAAGGAAACATCCTGCTGGTGAACGGGACCGCCTCAGGGGAGATAAAGATCACAGACTTTGGCTTGTCCAAGATCATGGATGACGACAACTACAACTTGGCAGATGGCATAGAGCTGACCTCGCAGGGAGCAGGGACCTACTGGTAAACGGGCTCAGAGTGCTCCATCTACCGACCGAGAACAGCTTTTATCCAGAGTGATGTAATGAGGAAAACGGTTTAGTGTCAGGTTTGGTGTGTTTCACAGGTATCTACCACCTGAGTGCTTTATAGTGGGAAAGGACCCCCCTAAAATATCCAACAAGGTGGATGTTTGGGCTGTAGGTGTCATTTTCTACCAGAGTTTATATGGCCGCAAGGTAACCGTTTGCCACATCCAAGAACACAAAGAGTCAGGATTATATTTTCACTTGAAATAATTCATTAACCTGTTTGTTTTCATCCTTAAGCCATTTGGTCACAACCAAACGCAGCAGGATATCCTCCAGGAAAACACCATACTGAAAGCTACTGAGGTGCAGTTCCCCCCAAAACCTGTGGTGACCATGGAGGCGAAGGTGTGTTTTTGTTATTTTGTTTTTTACACTATCCTGCTCAACTGAAATGGTGTGAAGAGGAGCTGGTATTCAGTAATGATCAAACAGAACGACAAGGGATTTATATGGGTAAAACTAAGATTAAGTAGTTCAGCTTATATTTATTAGTCATCTTTACTGGACTGGCTGCAGAGACTTAAAAAGTGCATTAAAAGTTAAATGCATTACTATCAAGAAAGCCCAAAGTGAAGTTTAGTTTTAGTGGTCAATAAAAGTTTATTCTGTTCGGCCCCGCGACCTTCAGCCTGTTTTGGACTTTTGGACCCCTGACCTATCGAGTTTGACACCCCTGATCTAAATGGTCTTAGGAAGCAGTCTGGGAATTTGGACACCCTGCAGCCAATCAGAATGGAGTACTTACAGACCATGGTATAGAGTTGCGTTATACTCTGACACACTGGAGTATGTTCTGGACTAGGGCAGCACGATGTGAAAAACTTGCGATATGCGACATTAGTGATCAATATTGCGATGGCGATATAACTTGCGATACATGATCAAATGGCAAAAACAACAAAAACATTTCCATTTCACTGCAAAAGATTAATTTAAATAAGAGTCAAAATACCTTAAATACATCTCCAAATGATCCTCGTCTAATTAGAAGGGCAACATCTAACATAAAAGCTCCACCGGATTGGTCAACAACGTGAAGGGCTCCATCTGATTGGTCAAATGGATAAAAGGATTTATTCAATTCATTAAATACTTCAAGTTGCCATAAGATTGGTTTAGCACATTTAAGGTTTAACATTTATTGCGATTTTCGCCGACTTTTGCAAAATGCGTATTACACAGCTTGAAATCGCGATAACGATAAATTTGCGATTTATTGTGCAGGCCTATTCTGGACTAAGATTGACAGATCTCACACCAACATCAGCTTTATTGAACAGCAGCAGGAAAATCAGATCTCAGACCCCACAACCCGGAGTGAAAGATTTTCTTCAATTGATGTAAATGAGATTGTTTCCATTGAGCTATCAGCGCCGTGTTGACATTGCAGTCAACCAGATGAAGGCACTGCAGAGGTGGCATGTGGAGCCGCATCGGTTAATCAAAGCCGTTATGATGATCATTATGATAATGAGGGACTGCATAGCTACTTAACACATAACGTAGCCACATTACGTAATTTATTCCTCAAAATGAGTGGTTAGTTTAGCCACTTCCGGATTAGAACCTCTCATCTTCTAAATTACAATACTTTGATGTGTTCAATTTAATGCTAAAGTAATAATTTCTCCTCTGTTTTCCCCCCTCATAGGCCTTCATTCGACGTTGCCTAACTTACCACAAGGAGGATCGTGTGGATGTGCTTCAGCTGGCCAGCGACCCCTTCCTCATGCCCAACATTCGCAAAGCTCTTGGAAGCAGCACCGCTTCGGTGCGCCCGAGCCCCTCCACGTCCAGCAACTACAGCAGCAGTGCCTCCAACTGAAGTCAGTTGAAAGCAGTTCCCTGAGAGGAAACGGCCACACGGACACACTTTTATGAAGGGAGGGAGGAATCCTCAGAGTGTGACTGACAGAATGACGGGATGTTGTAAAACTGTCCACAAGCTTCCAGTTGTGGGCTAAATAGAACCCAAAGATTTGCCCACATGCATGCACTAACTTAAAGTTAAGTTTATTTAAGGTTTTTATTTTTTGACATAAAGACTTTAGAATTGCACAAATGTCGGGCGTAAAAGTGACTGGTTGAAGGAGGCATAAAAAAAAAAAAAAATGTCCAGAACTGGTTGATAACAAATATCCCTATAGGATAGAAACCTCTGTGCTTTAGGAAGGGCTCCTGAAAGTGACTGATGACCGGAGATCGAGGACTAAAAATCCATACGGGCCGGTTCTGTGGAAACCGGCTGCTTCTCATCCGATTTCAATAATCCCACCTGCTCTTACCGCTGCTTTTCTGTATTTTTCCATGACATTTACTGCCTTTAATGTTCTCAACCATCAAGGTGGCGGGTGGATGGGCTGAGTGAGTGTTGTGAAGTAACATTCGCCTGGAAATGTGAAACCATTAAAGAGGATTTTGGTTTGTTTGTTTGGATGCGTCTCTGTTGGCATTTCACAGCAAAACTTGAATTGTATTCATTTACAATAAATGATGCACAGCAAAAGCTTGAGGTTGTTTTCTCTACATTTTTTTATACAATTAAAAAAGATTCATACACTGTATACAAGGAAGCAGACCTGATAGATTTTTAATGAAATTCCAGAATATTTTTTCAAAAACAAACCCCTAAAAGTGAAATGAAGGATGTGTCAGATCATGAAAAGATTAGTTTCATAGCATGCAAATGAACAAAAACTATAGCTGTATGCTGCTTGCTAAAGGGTTTCCATCCAACTTTACAAAAGTTATAGTCGATATAGATCCAATTGTTTCACATCTGCAACCTAAATGAAAGTATTTTGACAAATTCCAACCCAATAAAAAGTTGAAAAAGGCGTATTTTGTATTTAGCTAATAGAATCACAGCCCTTTTATCAGGGCTGATTACATCAGTTATTTGTTTATCTGTTGTAAAATTGAGAGGTGACCCAGGCCAGGCCCCATTTCAGATTGGTAAGCATAAATTTGAGTGCTTTGGTCCACTGCTCCTCAGAGTTGAACTGGGTTTTGATGGAGTAGGAGCCGCCGCTGCCTCCTGTGTCCTCAATCTTTCCCTTCTCCACATCCATCCTGAGGTTTAAATGAACAAAACAAAAAAAAAAAAACAACAGATTCTGTCAGTTTAGTTTTTACAGATGCAAAATCTGGGGCAAAAAGGCAAAGAAAACATCAGACGTACCTATAAGGGAGGCAGAAACCAGTGTCGCCTTTTTCCACCTCTTCTTTGAACTGCTGGACACAATCCAGGAAAGCCACCATGGCGTGATCAAATTTATTGTCCCAGAAGAACCTCAGACCTCCAGAGCAGTACAATGGAAGTTCCTGGCGCCAAACACAACAACCAGGGGGGTAAGAACGCCAATCTAGACCAACGCTAACGTAAAGAGTAAGTTGAAAAGTTTACCTTTGATTTGTCTGTCAGTGACTCTAAGTAGGAGTGATTTCCATATGGTACAAGCCGGTATCTGTGGTTTGAATGAGCATACAGATCCTTTAGAGACATGCAGAATGGATTCTCCTATAACAATTTACAATTTACACCTCTCTCTCGCAAAAACGTTAAAATTGACATATAAACAATGAACACTTAGTTTTTTTTTTAGTCCACTTATACTAAGGCTGCTGTGATGTAATACAACAATAAATAATAAATCCTGCTTTGACACTTTCAACATAAACATTCTGGTATGTAATGAAAATTGTGTTTTAAACGTGTTATTGGGGCATTTTTCTGGTTATGGAGGACAAATATTAATACATTTGAGTAGTTCTTTATTGGAACCATTGTGAATCAGGATGAAAAAAATGCAGTTTGAAAAAGATATTTAGATAAGGCTATTTTCTACATCACAAACACAATCTTTTTCAAAGAAAAAGGCGGCCCACAACTCCCTGCTCCGCTCCATTCTGATGCATTAACCCCTAGACGACTAGATTCATGTACGTCTTTGTTTTCCGACTCCCAAGCTGGCATTTGACTCAAAACCGGGGCTCCAATTTTGCTCGCCTTTTTTTCCCCCCTGCACCGTTAATGCTAGGTGCAGGGGGTCGTGAGCTTGTCAAAAGACCGTGTAAACAGAGAGCTCTCAGTTATGGGTGACGGGAAAAGGGGGTGGGGGTTATCAACGCCGACAGTCCGACCCATAAGTCAGAGGTGAATTTCTGATTAAATACTACCGCTCTGCAGAAAGTATGTCCTAGAAAACGACAGGCGCGGGCGTCTCCAGAAAAATGATCCGCATGAAAGCAAAGAGGATTTTTGATCGAAATATTGATGACACTTCAAAGGGAAAAGAAACGTTTGCTAATCATAACATTCTCATCATTTTTAATAAATCCAGAAATGTACCTCTGGTGTTTTTCTCTGCATTTCTTGACCAAATGTCACAGTAAAATGAACCAATTAGCCATCGCGGTTCTGTCTGTGATGGAATAAAGGCTGGTCTCCAATAGACGCCTGCCTTTAATAAACGCCCAACTTTTGGGATAAACGGTAGAACTACTATTGGAAGATGTATGGTATATAGGATACAGTGGATGCTGAGTTTGAACTAAAGTTAAAAGTGTACCTTTGAAAACACAGTCCCATTTTGTTGGCCAGAGCATGCAGCAGAAGAACCGTCTGCCCCCAAGCTGCATTGATCTCATTCCACTCCACAGGGACGCTGGGAAGTCGACCCAGTCTGAAGTTATTGATGGTACCAAACTGGCCGCTATGCCTGCAAGAAGAAAAATCATTTGTCTCTGTTTTTTAAAAAACTATTTGTAGAGAAAAAACAAACATTTTTGGTCCATTGTTTGTACCAAATGTGAAATGTTGCATTAAAAACGTTGGTTTTCTTCAGTCGGTCCAGCTGGATCTGACAGTATCGCATCTGGTTGTCGACGCTCTTCAGCTCGTCGTCCAACTCTAGCTGCTGTCGTTTAAACTCGCTGTATTCTTTCTGGTACCTTTTGGCATGGAGGAATGAAAGTCAACGTTTGCTGTGTCTTTCATGAACCACTGTTGACTTTCCTTCAGGGCCACTCACTGTAGCTCCTCTGTATCCAGCTGCTGGGACTGGATCCTGCTTTGGGCTAAGTCCTGGGCAACAGCAGCTCTCTGCTCTTCCACAGCCTCAAGCTCCTGGACCAGAGAGGCCTCCTCATCCTTTAACTCTTGCAATTCTGCCAGGAGGGTCTTCTCGTCTTCTGCCTGGAGGTTCGACAGCAGCTCCAGACATTGTCTGAGAAAAAACAAAAAACAAATCTGCCCTTAAAAGAGAGCCACTGCTTCTGAGTGAAAACGGACATCATGTAAATGAAAACTTTACTTGTAATTCTGGCACTCGTTCTCTGTAATGTTGAGCTGCGTGTCCAGGTGATCCAATAGCGTGTCGGTGCATTCCTCACACAGAGGGTGATCCACATCAGTCTGGCCAGACATGATGTCAAACAAATCACTGGTAACCTGTGATGAGCAGACAGAGACACGTAACTTTCAACTCGCTACACAAGCTTGTTTGCAATAGGAGGAAAAGTCAAAGATAACCCGATTTAAATATATTTCTCATTTAAAGGTGAACCCACCTTAAGTCTTCGGCTAAGATTTTCCATGGTGCCTCCGTCTGATGCATCTCCTATCAGTGTGAAGCTGTTCGCGCTCTCTGTTGACATCATTCTAAACAAAAAGGGACCGATCGGAGCTCAAAAAGGGAATACAGTTGGTAAAATAAAATAAATCGAAATCATTAAATGAAAAATAATTGTTGTGCTTGCTCACCGCGCAGGAGGAATGTACTTTCTTGACACTCCATCTTGCTTGTTTTCTTCAAAGGTTTCCTAAAGGACAAAAACAAAATAAATTTGTGGGGAAAATCAAAACAGATTAGCATTACATTATTTGTGTACCCTGTCATCTAACAAATATATTTTAGATCTACTTTGAAAAATTAAAAAAAAATGTTAACGATACAGCATACAAGGTAGGCGAGAAGTAAAGGCCATATTGGTAAATTATTCTTTGTTTATTTTCTTTTATGTTTTTTGCGACTTAATCTTGAAAATAAATTTCAATCTGCAAATACTATAACATTATATATTATGATGTAGATTCTCTATCGTGAAGCCCAACCTAAACTTTTGTACTGAGGTTAGGTCTTTTTTTTATTACTGGCCAAATTCTTATATTTTTCCCCCCAATTTATTTAATTATTTTATAATACTTCTTAAGTCAGCTAATTGTATCTAAATAAAGATAATTATTGTCATTATTGTGATTTGTATTAGTAAGACTCATTTATATGTATTTGCACATGCATTTTCCTCCCATTAAACCTTAATATTAAGTGTGGTTATAACAATTACAGAAAAGGTTGTAAAAGTAACATATGTGATGTTTTCTCTCTTATGTGTGTAAAAACATTAAAGACAAATATGTTTCTCTGTCAATAGAAATTAGGTACTTTTTGGTTCTAGAGAGAAGAAAAACAGCAGACGGGTGACAGAAACCCTACATGCTTTTTTTTTTTTAATTAATTACCCCTAATCGACTCTGTGGCTTGGTTTAGGTCAGTGCTTCTCAAATAGTGGGGCGCGCCCCCAGGGGGGGGCACGAAGCGATGCCAGGGGGGGCGCGCGGTGGTGGCGGTTTTAGGCACAGGTTTTTCCGGTGCGCAAATTTAACGTGGGGGCAGCGGTGACAGCGGCTCAGTGCTTGGAAAATAATCTGGTCCACTATTCGGTTCCTATTGTCTGTTCTGTCTGTCCGCGGCTGCGCGAGTGAGAACGAAAGGGGAGGGGTGGTGTGGGCCCTGTCTGCCAGGGGAATCGGGGCACGCGGACCACTGCTACCGCTGCCTGTTGCCCAAGATCACCGCTGCCCTTAGATTCCTAAGCTCATGCTAACAATGTCATTCTTTATGAACTATTGTAGACATTTTGATGACGTGTCTTTATTTTCCATCCATGTTTTCTTTGTCTGCCTGTGGTTTAGTTAGTGTCAGACAGACATAAAGACAGCAGGTAATGCAGGAAAACAGCTGCACTTTTATGAGATCAGAAATAAACAATCCGTCATTTAGAAAAAAAAAAATCAGCACGTTTTTACCTATTTCTTCAGACTAAAAACGTTAAATATATTGGTGCTGCTGTGTTAATGTTTCAGATCAATTTAGATTTAATATTATTTATTGATTGAATTATTTTTTTCAGCATCAAATGGTTCAGTTGGTCAAAATGTTTCTAGTTTAAATAAGGAATGACAGATTTTTTTTATTTCAGGTACTTTCAGCTTCTTTTCTGTTTTAGACTAGAACAGGGTTTCTGTGGCTAAATAAAGTTAATATTTGTTGAAAGTGGATTTATTTTGCTTTTTTCTTTTGTTAGTGTTAAAAGATACAATTTTAGGTATACAAATTTTATAGATACTGACCTGATGTATTGTCACCGCGCGAGTGTGTCTGTGTGTGTGTGTGTGTGGGGGGGGGTTATGGGGGGGGGGGGGGGGTCAGGGGGGGCGCGAAACATTTTCTTTTCCTAGGGGGGGCCTGGCAAAAAATAATTGAGAAGCACTGGTTTAGGTATTAAAACTCAGGGGATGGCATCTGAATTTTACCCGGAAAAAGGTGACCCACCTCTGGTGCTGGCTCCCCGTCGCTACTGTCAACCTGCTTGCTGGGTGTCACTGTGACCAGCGGCGCTGAGGAGATACACAAAGCCAACATTAATATTGGAAAACGAGCACCATCGATCAATAAAGGCGATCAAACCTGTGAGCTCCAGGATGGTGACTCGGTCGAGAACATTGAAGGACGTGTCCAGTTTGAGCGGCTGGCAGCATCGTTGACACACGAAGCTCACCTGCATTGTGCTGGATAACTTGGAGCCCTCCATTTCAATCTTTACAAAAGACGGTAAAATAAAAAAGATTTGCTTAAAAAGCAAAGCAAGAATTAAACGTCATTAAGGCTAAACGCAGCAGCAAGTTTAGCTACGTACTACTAGCCATGCAATTTAGCATTGTTTTCTAGAAAACAGCCAGTATGGTTGAGAAAAATATATACTTACAGTGGGTTGTTGAAAAAAACTAAACAAAATTAATTATTATGCCGATTCAAGCATTTTTCTAAGAAGCTATAAGTCTGTATTTAGAGGATCGCTATGCTTTTGAGGCGTCCTTGTTTTTGTTTACGGTGAATGACGACTTATTCTTTTGTTTGGAAATATGTTGTTTTGACGCAGCACCAGCTATGTGCTGCCCCCTACAGTTTTTAATGAAACATGGATTTCGCCATGAATATTTTTTTTCTTTTCAACAGGATACTATTCGATGTTAACTGTACAGTTTCCCTTCAACACATGTTCCTTGCAAAAAAAAAGGTTTTATTATTTACTAAAGCAGAACTATGCTGAGTTTATCAACATGGTGGTGTGCATGTACTTAATATGTATTTGTAATCAGAATCAGAAATACTTTATTGATCCGACACGTGGGAAATTTGTTCGTTACCATAACAACTGACAGGGGAAAAAGACTAAGAATAATATATATAAAAAAAACAAGAACAAGGAAAATTTGGTATAATTTAAAAAGCTATTTACAATGATCGTAATTTATAATAATAATATATATATATATATATATATATATATATATATATATATATATATATATATATATATATATATATATATATATATATATATATATATATATATATATATATATATATATATATATATATATATATATATATATATATATATATATATATATATATGTCATTGATCCAAAAAACTCATTATGTTGACAATTTCTTCAAGTAAATTGTTTTTTAATGATAATTTGAATTCTGCAGGCTGCAGCCAGGGGTAGTTGGCACAAAACCAATTACACCAAACGCTGATGATCACCATTTAGGTGTAGTTCTACATCCTGACCAATAGAGGGCACTGATATGAATTTATAAAGACCAACCCTTTTGCCAGAAGAAGAGGAGTTGCGGGAAAACTGAAGCTATAAGTTCCCTGTTGGACTTATGAAACAGTAAGTAATGATTCGAGTCAATATTTTCGATAAGTGGGGAATTTCACTGTTGTCAGTTAGCTTGATCGATTTCGTCTAATCTGACGAAAGTTGGGTGACATATTTCAACTTTATTGACGCGTTGTCGAAACGATTAATGATTATTTAGTTGTGTGTAGCCTGTGTTTGCCTCAGAGAAAACAGCTAGCTCTGTTTGATTAGCGGTTTACCCCTAGCTTGTGACATTTGATGCGGATATAGTTGCAGATTGTCATGTTTCGTTTGTTTATAATTAATAAACGGATAACTTTGCTTTGAACAGCACCTTACCACCGATTTACATATGAGTAATTTGAATAGTAAAGTGTAATGAGAAAAGCAGGAATCCAAGATGACGGAAATTACTGCTGAAGATAAAAATAAAGGATTTACACAGAAATCATAATAAAAACATCTATTTAAAAATAATGCTTCTAAACCATATGAGGAACAAAAGGGACATACACGCTGATAAAGTGCACACAGTCACCAGTGTTTTTATTTTTTCCCCCAGTGTTGTGCTGCAGTCTCAGGTGGGTGACGTCATTCACTCACCTGCAGAGTTTTTCAAACACAGATTTTATCCAGCAAAAACATTATTTATCTGAAGTTAAAGTTGGCTTAAACACTAGTTGAACTTACTGCCTGACGCATGCTCTCATTTATTATGGTCTCGTGAATTCACTTACAAATTTTGAAAAAAAAAAAACCATCCACAAATGCATCACGACTCTATTTCTGTTGATTTTCCACTTTTTTATAAAAACGTTTTATAAAAACACATATTTGGTTTTCATAGTTTTGAACACAAAAATATCACTATGCTTTCTCTTTTATAAATATGTTGTTATTCATGGATACATTTCATATTCACAAAATTAAGTTTGCTAATAAAAAAACCCTAAATTCTTCTTACTGAAATTTGAACTGCAGCAATATTTAAAATTAATTTCTGTTTCAAAAAATACAAAGGTTTAAAAACAATTAAAATCTGTACATCTTTTGGATTAACGACATACCTTAACTCTCCCATTTTTATTATTTTGATTTATTTATTTGTCTGTTTTTTGTCTCAGTGATTGCTTTATTTGGTTTTTCTTGACCGCCGTTTTGTTTAAAAATTTATATTACTTATATTTTTGTTCTCCATTGTTAAGAATTTCGAAAGGTCAAAACGATTTTGTTTTGGATTCAGAACTGTGTTTTATTCTTGTATTTTTTTGTTAAAAATGTTATTGTAGGAGCCCTATTGAGAAACATGTCCTGTGGGTGTCGCTGTTTTTCATATTTTGCTGTCAATTATACATTGGTTGATGATCTGACCACACACAGGTGTGCATGAGCCAGATGGGGAAATGGTTTTTGACCGCTTGTGCGGGAAATGAAGCAAAAGAGTAGTCCAATCCGTTCAGTAGTGTAAATTAATAAAAGAAACAAAGTAATGCAAAGTTGATCGGAGTGAAAGACTCATTTTTCTTCGTCGTATAAGGAAACGACAGCCCGCTTGGCGCGTCAATCAACTCTGGCGTCGCACATCTCAGTGTATCAAAGGAGCTAGAACTTAGTTAAATAGTTTCTGGGCCTTTAGCTCCTACAGTTATATATTTTTGTGATGTATTCTGAAAATGTTCAATAAAAAAGAAAAAAAAAATACTTCAATCCTAACTTTTAAAAAACAAACAGTAATTTTTCAGCTAAAGTTTCTATAATATCAAATGAAGTATTATTAGACATAACAGTTTTTGCTGTAAAATCCTCCCGTAAAAGTTATCCATGTTTTTTGATATCGTCCTCAAGCTGACCAAAGATTTGTAATTTCATTCATGACTTAATTGATTTTGATTTTATCTTGTTTTGGAAGTATGTCTTCTCGGGGAATATAAGAATATACCAAAAAAATCTGCTCATTTTGGGCAGATCACATGTTCACAAATGTAAATTCTCTGGGAAAAAAACTATTCATTCTTCTCTCAAGCTGTATATTCATTATATTTGTATTTCTGAGAAGCAAACAGAACTGTCTGTGTGTGAAAGGTTCAATATTTAGTTAGAAAGCCTAATCCTGGTTTGCTATTACTATAGTTTTTGTGTAACTGAATGTAAATCTTTGTCAACTCCAATTAGTTAAAAAAAATAATTTTATAAGCCAGTAAACAACCTGAAGGAGCTTTGGTGTTTACATTATACCTGCAGTTGGTCACAGCAAAACTTTATTTACACATCTGATTTGCATAATTGTGGTGTGGGCATTTATATAGCGTTGTTTATTTGGATGAGCCTTTTAATTGAAATTTTGTGTTTATTTTGTCATTTACAGTAATAAATAAATAAAAAATCAAAATGAAAACCCCCAAATCCAGTGATGTCAGGAAAGGAATCGCTGATCTTTGGGAGACTCTGCAGTGCCCCATATGGTGAGTGACCTTTAAGAATAAAACGATTTGCTAGAAAAGAACATTTATTATTCCTTTTATATAATGTTATTTTGCCTTTAGCCTGGATTTAATGGCTGTGCCCGTATCTACTAAATGCGACCACAAGTTCTGCAAGTAAAACATTTTTTTTTAATTATTATTATTTTGAAAGACAATAAAGCTTCTAAACTGTAAAATGTTTTAAATTTTGTCTTTTGTCTTGATCAGGTTTTGCATGACGAAGCTTTTGGACAGTTCCAAACAGAACGGGGCCAGCTGTCCAGTTTGTAAATCCAAGATTACTAGAAGGTTGGAATAAGTATTTATGTTGACTCACTAACTTCAATTCAAAGGATTAAAAGCACATTTTTTACTCACCCCAGAATCCTTATATCTTTGTTTTCAGGAGCTTACGAGAAAGTCCCAGCTTTCAAAAACTTGTCACAGGATTGCAGGACATCATACAGGCTTATGAACGTGACACTGGAACAAACTGTAAGGTTTTATTTCTCACTCATTTTATTACAACCTCAGGTTTGCTTTTATCACTAAACGTAATAGCTGCACATTTCTACATTTTTCAGATTTCACTGGTTTGATCAACCAGAAAAAACCCTCAAGGTAAAAGCTATTTTTAAATGAACTCTAAACGCGATGTGCGTTTTATTTATTTATTTATTTCTTATTGTAAAAGACACTAAACTGAACATATTTGCAACAGTTTATCTGGAGAGACTCCTGATGTGGAAAATGCAGACCAAGATATTTCACATTCTCACTCTTCCACTATTGCAGGTAAAAAAAAAAAACAACCTTTTTATTTTACTTTAAAGCAAATTTACGTCTGTAGAAGATCGTTTTTAATAAGTCAACATTAACAGATACTTGCAGGTATTTGTTTTGGTTTTTGTAGAAAAACTAATTGGCTAATGTGAGTCTAAACACCTTTAAATCTGGTTTAAAAATGTTAAATAAATTCTAAAATATATTTTTATGGTGAGATTTGCTCTATATGGACATCTAGCTGTAGATGAGGGTGAACAATATTTAGTTTGAACTGTTTGTCTTTATCGTCTTGTGATTTGATGGAAAACATGTCGGGTTGAGTTATTCACATATATAATCCCAATTACAAACCAGACTTTTTAAATGGATCGTTTGTTGGTATAATAATTCCCCAAAAAGTCTTATCTTCTCCTTTTTATAAAAAATTATATATGTGAATTATTACATGTTTAAAGCAAATATTGCTTTTAAAATATTACTAAAACAGTTAATGTGAAAACTCTTTTATTTTTTAAAAATAAATAATAGGTAATTATGTGCATGTTTTCATCATCAGAGAACATTTGCCTTACAAATAATATTTATTGTAAAGTAGAAAATATAAAAACTTTACCAACTTTACTCTATATTTCAATTCTAAAGTTTTTTTCAAAACAAAACAGATTTTTATTATTTATTATTTTAACTATTATATTTTTTTATCTTATTTTTTATTCTTTCTCTTGGAAGCACTTTGAGATGCTCTGTAGCATGAAAAGCGCTATATAAATAAAGTTTAATTTGAATTTGAATTTAGACCTCTCTTGTTTCTTATAGTAATGGTAAATGTATATGATTTTATTTTTGGCAAATCTATTTAAAACTCTAGATTGCTATTGAAGGGAAATATAACAGATATAATATTATTAAAGGCACTTTAAAATAAAAATATGTATATATTTTTTATTGCTTTTCGATCATCTTTTAACTAGAATTGAAGATAAAGCTTGTTCTGTTTCTGCAACAAGAAAACTTTATAGAGATGATGACTGTAGCATCATCATGGAGCCTAACCTGCACTGCAGTTGTCAGTTTTAGACTATTTAAGAATCGGTTTAGTAAAATCTTCCTCTTATTGTAAAAGTATTTTGTTGTTGTTTTGTTTCGTAGCTCAGAGTGATTTTGCAAAGCTGATGGGACTTGAGGACTCGGCTCCCTTAGGAACGGAGCACGAGTGCGTGGACAGCGGCCTCGGCGACGCTCCGCCAACCAGTGACAGGAAGCTGTCCAGCCCCACCCACAGCTGTGAGCCCACGGTTACTGTCAGAAAGGTTGGACTAACGCACAAAACCAGGAAGAGGAAGAAGTCCTCCAACTTGACGAAAGCCTCTTCTGATCCAGAGTCGACCCAAGATGAACCTTTAAGAAAGTCTTCAAGGAAAAAGAAGAGAAAAGATCTTGAACCTGACCAAATTCTTGAGGAGAAAAAGAAGAAAAGCTTGGAGAAGGTTGCAGAGTGGCTCCTGAAAGTGCCTGTAGATGAAGAGCGACCTCCTGAAGAGGCTGAAGACTCTGACAGCGCTTCGTCTGCATCCACTATAGATCTCAAAGCGCACAATTCTGATTTGAATGCTAAGAGAGAAGATCGAGCGAAAGCGTTGGAAGATCAGGTGTTCGGTGCCGTCTACAGAAGAAGAGGGACCAGGTCCACCTCACCTCTGAGGAAGGATTTCGAGGAATTGGATGATTCCAGACCGGAACAGCAAGGCGGTTTAAAAAAAATTAAAGAAAAACAAGCGGCAGAAGAAATGACTGTTTTCAAAAGAGGAGAAGAAATGGAGGTTGTAGAGGAGAATGGTTTAAATTTAAGCGCTGACGAATTGGAGAAAGAGGAAGGCAAGTGGGAAGTTCCACACTCTTCTCCAGACGCGATGCAGCAAAAGGACGAAAAGACGCAGAGAAGGTCCCGAAGTCCTCTGCAGGACGTGGACTTGGATTTGAAAGTGCAGCTTCAAGGACAATCAGAAGTTCATGAGCAGAAAACAACTGACGGGAGAAAAGAAAGGAACGCAAGGTTAAAAAAAGGCCAACCTACCAAAGTCCCGCCTCTTGTTTTAGTTGCTGCTCACAATGGAGGATCCAGCATCCCGAAGACTGGAGAAAGATCAGAAGAAGTCCAAGTGCAAATAGAAAATTACCCGAGCAGTGAAGATCAAGAAACCCCCATCAGGAGAAGAAGCTCACGGAAAAGTAAAAGACTTCAGCTTTCTTCTAAGAAATTCCTCAACAAGAAGGTCAATTTCAAAATATGTTTTCCTGACAAAGGGACAAAGATGCCCGTTGACTCCCTTAAAAGTGAAAACGCCACACAAAGAAACGGATGTGTGTACCAGCAAGAACTTGGTGGAATTGAAAGTATGGACTCTGGTGACAAAATCTCCTTCCTTAAAACAGCAGAAGAACCACAACTTCTGTCTGAAGCTGATGCATCTGTGGTCTCGAACTCTATAAGTCCATCTGCAGTCGACCCAGCCCTCCCAGAGGAAAATCCCAAAAGAGGTCCTCCCGTCGGAGAACCTCAAATGGAAAACGAGGAGAAAAATGACAGCGAGCTGGACACGGAGCAGCTTCTCAGAAGCTTCAAATCAGCCAAAAGGAAATCTTTCCATCTTGGCCCACCAAGCATGAAGAAGAATCGCTCGGACAAAGAGGAGGAGACCAGCATGGACGGAAAGGAGGCCCGCTGTGGGGATTCTGATCTTTCTCAGCAGCAGAAACCAGAGACTGAAAAATCCTCCTGCAGTGATTTGATTCCTCCGTCAGTCTCACCCTTTCAGACGAGAAGAACGGCCATTGAGAAACAGGATCAAGTGGTCCAAGCTTCCATCACTGATGACCTCCCTTCAGATCAGGAGGCTTTTGCCAGAAAGTCCACCCTTAAGAGTAGCCAAAGCAGTAACCTCAGTCCCAATGAAGTGTCCAAGTGGGACAAGGAAAGCTCTCCTCTTTCTGTTGTTCCTCAAGTTGGAGAATCCGGCCTCATCTTCAGGGCTGTTCAGCGCCAAGAGACGCAACTCCCTCTGACTGCTGATGGTCACTCGAGTGATGCAAGCAAAGTGCCGGAGACGAGGAATGAAAGTCCAGAAAGTTACCTACCCGGTACCTGCAGATCGAACGCAGCCAAACACGCCTTCCTTCCAGAGTATTCTTTAACCCCTGATGGCCTGGTTGAACACGAGACGAGTGTTGATGCTAGCGGAGACATTAGCGCCCATTCCTCTGTAAATACCAAACCAAAAAAGAAAAGAGCTCAGAGGCTGGAGTCTTCATCGGAATCCAACGGCAGCGGAGCCGAAGCGGAGCTCCCAACTTTGAAGGAAATCTTTGGAAATGCAGCTGGAAATCAGAGAGAAGCAGAGGGATGCGAGGAAGCAGAAGGTCCTGCTGTGGAGGCTGCAGAACCCTGTGCAGAACCGTGTCCCAGCCCAGACAGTCAAGCATCTGTGGATTTATTCGGCACTCCTGAGGAATGTACGTAAGCTAAACCAGACCAGCAGCACATTTTAGCCAGAACTCACAATTTAAAGACCCACTCTGATTTAAAATAAAAATCGTGCTTTTCAGATCTTTTTGTGAGATTTTTCTAGTTATAGAGGACACCTAATAAGAAAATTAAGCTTAAATGTGCATTTTTATATATTGTTGTGAATCAGAAGCAGAGGAAAACAAAATGCTGTTTAAAAAAGATCGTAATTGTGAATGAAAGTAGACTAGGCGGGCCACTAGCTCCCTGCTCCGCTCCATTCAGATATATCGACTTGTGGACGACTAGATCCGTGTACGTCTTTGTTTTTCCTTTGTCCGAGCGGGCGTCTGGCTCAAAACAGTTTGGCTGGATGGCTCCAGTATTGTTGGCATTTTTGTTGCACCGTTGATGTTAGGTACGGGTGCCGGGGGTTTGTAAGCGAGCGGAAAATGCATAAACGAAGACAGCTCGGGAGGCGCCTACGGTCCCACCCACAACTCTGGGGCAATTTTCAAATGCCGCCCTGCAGCAACTATGTCCTAGAAATCGACAAAGGGTTTTTGATTTTGGCTAAAAATCGCTAAGTCATAATGAAAGAGACAATAGTTTAAGAATTTATCTGAGCGGGTACTTATTTCTTTTTTTTTACAGGTGAAGTTCCAGTAAATGACACCAGTGTTTCCATTGAGTCCTCCCAGTTTTCAAGTGAAATCCTTGTAACTCAGGTACATTTTTAATATTTATTTATCATTTTGTGTTACAGAATCCCCCCCCCCCCTTTTAGTTAAACATTCTAGAATAAAGCAAAAAAAAAAAGAAAAACCTTTGCAAAAGTAGATTTTTATTTTGTATTTATTTTTTCAGTCATGCACTAACACAACATGCCCCATAGAGGGCAGCACCCCCATTTCCCCAAAGCAGACTGTCAGCTTCTGGGTTGCTCGGTTAAAAATGTCCCCCTCAGCAGGTTTTCCTTTACGTTGGAGCAGATGCTGCACAAATGGAGGAGTCTTGTTTTGTACTCTATCCGTCTTGCAGCAGCTTCTTTTTTTTTAAACGTATTCCACCCTTTAAGTTGCACATTCTCGGGTTCCAAGAGGAATCATGCTACCTATACTAGGAGTCAACAATGTTCGTTTCTCTGCAGCTCTCAACATGAACAATTATTTAATTGTGAAATATGCATACTGTTTGTAGGGTTGTTTTGTAAGTTAATGAACACTAATTTTTTACGCTGCTCTACTTTTTTCCTCTTCTAGCAAAAAATTGAAATGCAAAAGGAGCTGGTCAGGCTGGAGAAGCTGATGGCTCTTGTTTCGGAGGTGTTGCAGGAGAAGGAGGAGAACCCCGCTCAAAATCTCCCACCCGACAGCCGTCAGATCAACAAAGTTACAAGTAACCCCATTATGGATTTGTTTGTTTGTTTTCAGCTTAAACTGACAGCACCTGAAATCACAAATGTGTGCTGATTGTCTATAAAATTAAGCTCTCAGGGAGGAAAAAGAAGTGTTTTATTTGGATTTTTGGCTTCTGAAAAAGCTAAATCTGATATCAACTCTTCTTAAATGAAGAGCAGGACCAACTGTAATATTGAATGTCTTTATTTTTTCTCCTTTTTTAGTTTTAAAGTTGATTTTGGATTTAGAATTTTCTCAAAAGTTTAAAAATGCGTTTGCAGGCCCAGATGCTGATCCTTCCCTCCGGAATGACCAGGACCCAGTCCAAGGCTCAGACAGGTATGCAGAACATAGTGAAAACATGTTCTACATAGTTTAGTCCCCTCTGAAATCATATGCATGACTCCACGAATGCACTAAAGATTGAAAAAAGTGAGAACATGCCAATATTTTTTAGTTTTTTTTATTTTACCTATAAACTTTTTTTTGCAGCGTTTTTTTTCCTTCTTGATTGCATGAAAGCTAATAAAATAACTGTATGTTTGGTTTGTTTATCTACTTGGGATCGCAGTTCTACCTGGTTGGTGTTTTCATTTTGACACCACATATGAGAAAATGTTGGAGGTTGTTACATTTGATCTTTCTGGATTTGTCATAATCACTCATACATTTGTAAAACAAAAATAAAAACAAACACAAGCATTTGGGATTTCTGATGACACTTAAGAACGAACTGGTCAACAGCAGTAATATTTACTGCACATGTAAGTCTAAGTTTGTTTTAGTTTTTCTCAAAGTTGCTAACTCCTCCATGGTTGAAAAAAAAAAAGTATTTTGTAGTAGTGAGACAATTATTGAAATAAAGTTTTAAGCCCTTTAGGGCTTTTTCAAATTCCATCACAAAAAAATAATTACACCATCCTAAATGAGAGATAATCCCTGTCAGAGATGGTTGCAAACTGTCATTAGGAAATGTGGCTTAATAAGTTAAAAAAAAACTCCGCCTGTCAAACCCAAATATTTTTAACCCCAAACGTACTACAGTAGACGTCAACAACCGGGATGAACGTGGCGTCCGCGTGAGTGTCCTCCATTCTGCTAAGAAAGCAACGTGACTTCAAACAGCAGGCAAAAGGAATTCACCCAATGAACCGAAATGTGTTTATGCTGCGAGGGAATGTCAAAGAATATCGACAGAATACTTCATGTTCTTTAAAACCCGCCTGACTGCCCCAACCAACCCTTTCACCTTGAAGAAATGTCCCCCCAATGTCATTTTTAATGATTAATTCCATCTTTGCTTGTTCGGAAACAGTGATCAGCACAATATTTTATGAAAAAGAAAGTCAACTGCCCTTAAACAGCCAAGAAAATGACACAAGCCTGATCCGATTGATGCGTTTCAGGGAGAAAATGCACACGTTAATAGAAATAGGCAGAAATATGCAGACTTTCCCATTTAACTTTAGCTTGATTGCATTTTTTTAAGTACTTAAAAGTATTCAAAAGTTACACCTACCACAGTTTAAAATAAAATAAAACCACTCTAATGTGTCATGTGTTGTCATGTTTTGATCACATTTTTTTATGACAAGTACTTTTTGTTGGGTGCATTACATCGGGTAAGATTTAATCGGCAAAAGTGATGCTGTAACTTTTTATAGCAAAAGTGTTTTTTTCTCATGATAGAGGATGTATAAGATTAAAACAGTAGAGCTGATGAAAAAATAAAAATTGTAACTCTGCTGCATCCACTTGCAGACAAATAGATCCATTCATTTCCTCGTTTTGATCGTCTGAGCTGCCACCCGGTTCAAAGGTGTACTGCTGCATAGCTCTGATTGATGTTGGGGTTGTCAGGGGGCTGTAAGATGGCGGGACAGAGTGTAGATAAAGGGATGATGGGATATCAGTGGCATGGAAGTAACCATGCTACCTTCATGGAGGCATGGTTACTTCCATGCCTCCATGAAGGCAACATTCTAATGAGCTCCTGCTGCTCTGCAGGAAATATGTCTTTAAAAAAACGACAGATTTTTTAATTTTGGCTAAAATCTGCATAATCAGAAAATGAAAAAAGAAACACTGGTGACGACTAAATAAAAATAGTTGGAATGGGACTTTTGTTTTTTAAATCCTCCTTATTGATTACAAAGCAAACCAAGGCTGTTTTCCTTAAAAAAAAAAAAAAAAAAAACTAAAAGTGTGAATCCATGAATAGATTCTTGAAAGTGAAAAAAGTCCTGCAGGAGTTCAGAAATGTCGTTTTTTTTAAATCCTGTTAGTATTCTGACAAATGTTAAGTCTTTTTCATTTGTGAGCACATTCTTCTTACCAGATTATTTTCAGAAAAAAAAATGTTTCCCCCCAACATTTGTGCATAAGTTTTCATTTCATGTGTGACATTTAACCTATTTGGAGGAGTAAATAACAAAAGTATAGAAATGATAATAAAAATGGGGTTTTTGCACAAATTGTTTTTACAGGATGGATATTCCAGGTGGAGCAGAAGATCTCAAAAGGGTGTCGTCAGAGGAAAAGGTGGCGATCGAGGTCGCCGTATCGAGTCACGGTGACGCCACAGAGATGGGTAAGAAGTGTTTCAGGACAACCAGCCATGACAGCAAACACAGGATTTCCCTGTGAGCTTAGGAACTCACAACTAGAACTAATGTGACAAGTTTTTAAGGGTTAAATATGGACAGCTATGAAAGAACCAGCAAATAAACCCTATGAATAATTTTTTTCTAGATCATGACTTGCAGCACCTGGGTGTTACTTCATCCCGTAGTTGCTGTGGAAACACTAGGAGCAAGCTTATTTTTAATTATTTGTTTTATTTAATGGAGAGTTATCTAAAGGATGTATAAAAGTACGTTTATCATGTATTGTTACCCCTAGTATTATACATAGTATTTTTTTTTTCAGTGAACCTTAACTCTGTCAGAGTCTGTAGTACTTTTTTTTTTCCACAAACTTTGCTACATTGTTATATAAATACACTTGGATGTTTCTTTACTGTCATCTTTGTGTTGATTCCATTTTTTTATTTTTTATTGTCTTATCAGCAACCAGAACGGCCCAGAAAAGTATTTTACCGCCACACGGACAAGATGACAAAGAAAATACCAGCCCTCCTAAAGCAGGAGCCAAAGGAAAGCCGGTGTTCGTGTCTTCTGGATTGGGTCCCACTGAGCAGGTGCCTCCTCAAACTTGTTTTTTTTAATTCCAAGTGTTTTCGGTTGAGACTCATCCGACGCTGCCACCAACAGATCATGGTGAAAAAGTTTGCCAAGAGGATTGGAGCGCGTGTGGTTTCCCGTGTGACATCAGAAGTGACGCATGTCGTCATGCGCACAGGTACGTTTCTCCTAAGCTGGTCATCGCTGGTTCAAGCTATTGAATCTTTCTAAAACCCTCCTTTAGTTTTCTATTTCCCCCTCTGCTCCACTCGTGCGCTTGCAGCTAATTATCCTCTTTGATAGATTTGTTTAATTTCAAAGCTTCTTGTCTCCAAAGCACCATTCCAACCAAGCAACCATTTTAATGTTTGGTTGTTTCCTGGCAACAGAATTGACTCTGATGGCGAGAATGAAGCTCTGTCATGTCTGGAGTCGGGGTCAATACAAACTTTATGTCTTTATAGTTTTGGTTTTGTCAAGGGTGTACTTTTTTATTTTGGGATCTTGGTTCTGCTTACTGGACCTTGTAACTGTTTGTTCTCTCAAATTTACATCCTAAAATGCAGACAATTTATTCTTTTGCTCTTGGATTAAAGTGAAAAAGCTGGTCAAGAGATTTTGATGACATCAATGTCCTATTATGGGCACACATTTATTAACCCTTGTGCTATCTTAGATGACCCCACCCTTACTTTGACGTGTTATTCCTACCATGACAAAGGTGGATAAAGGTGCAAAGATTTCATGAAATCCATGGACACCAGTGAAGATCACAAATCATTGAAGAAAAAAGGTTCAGAGCACTGTCTAGTGGGTCTAGATGACCCAACTCCCAATCTTAAAGTGCCTAGGATAGCACAAGGGTTAAAAAAGAGATTTTCCATGGCTTTATGGAGTACAGTGGTCTCTCTTTTTTAAGTTCTAAAATTACCCAGCGACAGGTGAAATCTACAAAGTCTTAAGGTTTTAAAACTATTCTAGATGGTTGAAGGCTGTAAAACCCCTCACCACACACTTTAAACACTTTTCTTATACAGAAATAAACATTTTCACATTTTTCTCTCAAACCCTCATAGAAAAATAAGTCCAGGAAAATGAAAGCAAAGATCTGCTCGTAATCGAAGATTTACGTAGATTTGGCAAACTGTGCGGGGGACAGGGCCAATCAGAAAACAGGAACACAATGCATAGTAAAAAAAAGACAAGCATGCATAATTGCACTGAAAGGAATCTGCTAAACCAGGGCTGCTCATTCCTGGTCCTGGAGATCTACCACCCTGCCTGTTTTCCAGCTCTCCCTGCACTGCTTGCTGCTGTTTACCTGGACCAGGTGTGTTCAGTCAGTCAGAATGTGGAGACATCTGATTGAGCTGATCAGCAGCTAGCAGGGCTTGGAGATCTGGAAAACAGTCAGGGGGGTAGATCTCCAGGACCAGGAATGAGCAGCTCTGTGCTAAACTATAAAGGGTGAACCACAATATTGTGTATTTGCAACATAAATGGGTCTAATAACGATCAATTCCTAATGAGTCCAAGTAAGTATATTGTTTTTAACATTTTATTAGAAGTTCTTGCACCATTTTGCATAAAACCCACTTTGATCATCTTTTGATCTATTTTTAGAGCATCTTTTAGTTACAATTATGCAGTTTTTAGGAGAGAAAAGAATTTGAGGTGTTTTTGCAGAATACTAGAGAATACTCAAATGTGCTAATGGTTAAAACCACCGCTTTGGGGTTGTTGATGGCGAGGAATATTTATTATATATATATATATTAAAAGCTCAAAAGTGGATTTTGCATGGAATTTATTTACCCTTGTTATTGTGGTCATTCCCAAAGCTGGAAAGGTAGAAACATTTACAACTGTGCTTAGGATTCCTGCTGAACTGAGTAAAGTAAGTTTCCTAAATCTGCTGCTCTGCATTTGTTCTATTGCTCTGATTTTCATTTGGTCCACCGCAAAGGCCGTGTGTTCACATCGTCTCTGAACCACATTGGTTTACTTTCAAGCCCTCATTTTCAGGCCTGCTTGGTCTGAACGAAGCTCAGATGAGTTTTGCCGCTTGGTTCAACACAACTAACTAAAAGCAAACGGTGGAAGACGACTTTATACCTGGAAGCTGTCTCCGTCCTCCAGTCATCTCATTTTTGTTTTCAGACTTTTAGTTTGTCTTTTAAATCTGCGTTGATCGACTCAATTAACTAAAAGTATTGCATTTTTTTTAAAAGGCTTTATTTTGAAAGACTGTAGGGTAAATCATTGTGCTAAATTCATGGATCCATTTTAAATTTTAACACATCCTTCTTTGCTTTCTTTTTTACCAGATGATCAGCTGGTCTGTGAGCGCACCCTAAAGTATTTCCTTGGAATTGCAGGCAGGAAGTGGGTCGTCAGCTTCCAGTGTGAGTTTGGGAGATAATTCAGGAACTGTAACTCTTTACAAAAGCAGTATAATGCTGTGAGTTGGCCATGAATAAGATGGACACCTGTAGTATAGTTATTTATTTATTCTAATGTTGTTGGTTTTTTTGCAGGGATTTCCGAATCCTTAAAACAGAAGAACCTCCTGGATGAGGTATGCTGGAAATTTCCACTTTCATGACTCTTCAATCCAAGAATTTCATTCAATTCATGTGACGTTTTTTGACAATATTTGCTTAAACTAAATATTAAATCTTCATGTAGTTTAGAAATCCTCATCATACATTATAATCCTTTGTTTACTTTATTTCAAACTAGTTTCATGCCTCATGGAATGGTTGTATTAAAATATTGAAATGTAAAAAGGTTCACTTCTAGAAAAATGAAACTTCTGTTTGTCTGAAAAAGTGCTTTACATTGAAAATGTGAAAAGCTTTTGTGGTAAATTAGTTTTATATTGATGGACTTGTATTAAATGTTGATTCTGTGCTTTCCAAGAGTCTTTTTGAAGTGAGAGGTGATGTGGTGAATGGACCGAACCACTGTGGGCCCCAGAGGGGTCGCACCGCTGAAGACCATAATGTGAGTTATGTTTATTTTGACTGCTTTATTTCTTAAAATTAAAAGTTGTTTTTTTTTTGGTTAAAGAGAAAACACAATATTGTTTTTTACATGTAATATGAAGTAAATGTATTGATTTTTATTTCTGGTTTGTAAAAAAAAAAAATGCTTTCCAGCTTGGTACTACCCAGATTTTAGAAAACCGCTGGACATTATACACTGATATGGAACTGCTGCTTTGTTGCCGCAGCACTCCTTACTTAACAAATTCCAATTGTTTATGGAGCACAAATGTGTTTTTGTTACCCATGGATTTGCGACTGATAGACAACACTCGCATCCTGACTTAAATTGCGACCCAAACAGAACGTGGCGATGTCAATATCTATGTTTATTTTAAGGTGTTTAAAAGGGATTTAACTAAAATGTTAGAAACTTTCACTCACTATATAAATACAAAAACGCAAATGTTCAATTTTTACTTTGTTTTTTAGTTGTTGTTTTTTTTTAAAGAAAGCTAGAAAAGATTGGTTGTTTCTTAACTCGCCTTACAAAGGATTTCAATCAAACATTTTTTCTAAAAAAAGAGATGGTAGACCCCCCCCTGGACATTCTCCGATCTGCAGGTTTTAGCACAGAGTAAAATCTTTGTGACCAAAGTGGAACATTTTTACCTAGATTTTCATAATTGTCTAATCAACTTTATTATAATCAGCACATGGGTTGTTGCTGTGCCCAGTTTTGTTCAAGATTCTGTTAATGATGTGTTTATTAAAGAGGTTTAATCAATTGTTTGTCATGAACTGTTATGACAAACATTTATTTACTAAATCATAATGTTTTTCTCTCTGTGAATGTGTAAAAGTATGATGTCCAAAGAACAATGAATGAATGAATCTTCATTCATGTTCCACAACGCCGTCAGAGAGCCAAAGATGTTATTGTTGTTCACCTTTTGACATTTCCTTTCAGGATCAAGTGCTTTACAATAAAAACTGAGATCAAAAAATGAATTTAAAACTTTGCAAGTAGAAAACAAAACTTTTTAAAAAAAAAAAAAAGACAAAATTACAGCAGGCAAATAACATAAAAGCAGAAAAGAATGAATGAAAATGAGTAAAAGAAATTTCCACCAACTATTGAATGTTAAAAGCCTTTATAAAAAACAAAAATAAACACGGGTCTCGTTAAAAAATAAACCGTTTACGTCTTGATTGACATGCATTATTCTAGAGGAGTATGATCCCATAACTGGAGGCCGGCAACAGAAAAAACACGGTCACTTACCACACAGATCACAAAAACACAAGTAATGTAAATTCACAGCAGCTTAGGATCATCTTTTTGTTTTTATTTATTTTGTAAATGTTTCTCCTAAACAAAAAAAAGGTCATTAGAAATAATTTTTAGTTCATAGAATATTTTGACGTAGATCCAAACAAAAAAAGTTCAGGACTTTAAAAAAACAAACAAAACAAAAGTCTAAAATCATGAGTTTTGTCCAGTTCAGCACCATGGACAGCAACATGCACCCATAAAGAATTAAAAAATTCAAGCCAAACTTTATTTATACGGCACTTTACATGCTAAAGTAAGGCAAAGGGCTTTACAGAATTTAAAACATCTTTCAAAAACCTTTACCTTAATATAAAAGATATCTCTAAGGTGAACTTGACTGAACCTAAGGACCTAAAAACATGTCAAGAAGAATCTGACCTACACAGCCTATAAAACTACTGTCTGATTGCGTTTAGGTTACCAGAAATTTTTTCCGTTTCATAACAAAGAAGATTGCGTTTCCATCAAATCTCTTTCACCCAGAGTTCATTTTAGCCCACCACACTTTAAGAGTCATACTTAAAATTAAAGGAATTTGACTGCAACAGTAGGACGGCCCCCTATCAGCACATCAAAGCTTTGCTCTTTATTCCTTTCAGCCTTTGGGCCCTCTGAGGTCTTTATCAGGAAGACGGGGATTACTTTTCACTCCCGGTCATCCGATTGGGTTATGAATCGGCAATAGAGGCAGCCAGCCTGATCTTTATTTTTTTTTAAACAGGTCACCTGGGCTACAGCACTCAGAGAAACAGTGAACCCCCTTTGAAATCGATTTATAAGCCAATCTTTTATCTGTAAGATCAATTCTGACCTCAAAGAACTGTGCGATTCTGAGGGAGGAAGATCTAGTGGAAGATCTGCGTTACAAGCAGCACTTGAGCGAGTTTCCTCCTGTTGCACCAGCCTCTTAATTCACTCCCTGTTGTGAAAGGCTGATTGTAATTTTCCCGTTGGTATCAGGCCAGCAGGCCCAGCTCTGTCTCCATTCAGGGAGAAAATTAGAAATGGCTGGATGTCATGTTGGCCGTATAACTGCCTTTAAAGAACTTCTGCTAATTGAATTAGCGAGTAATTCCAGACTTATTTAGCTGGCTTAAGGGAGGATGGATCACATTTTGTCACCTGAACCTGGTGACAGACGATTTAATGCATGAGGTCCGTCCATAGATGGAAGGATTAAAAAAGAAAAACAGAAAGAACACAATTTCTATGGTGGAAGGAATCATTTATGTCTGCAGTTGGGAAAATCTAACTTTCAATTCTCGCTCCGAGCAAACTTATTGACCCGGACTGCAATAAGACAACACGCTGCCGTGGCATTTTCCCCTGCGTGTTTCCAGCTCGACTCATCCCTAAATTTACAGCTTCTTTGCAAGGACAAAAAGGGAAAAAGGTCTAATGGGTCCATTTTTCTTTTAATCATTGGTGAGCAGTTTCGGCTGTAAATTGCAGGATAAGCTCGGAGCCATGTTTCAGCTCTGCCAGCGAAAGCCTTGACTCAGGTGGAGAGTTCAGAAACACACTCGTCTGTACAGGTAATCGCAGAAATGGCTGCTTCTGCTGCGCCCACTTAAAACACAGTGTGAAGGTCGCTGGATAAATGCTCCTCTGCGCTTGGGTGTAAATGTTTTTCGGCAGTGTCACTGTAAATGATGCTTTTGTCATTCTGCAATCTTCTTTTTGTCTTCAGCTGCTCCTGAAGGGCTTCAAAATCTGCTTCCAAGGATCTTTTACTGACATGACAACAGGTAAAGTGTATGAGGCAACAAAAAAAACGCATTTCTTCTTTATTTTACAGGAATTAAAAGTAGGCTTTAAAATGGTTTCTTTAGAAAAAAAATGGAAACTTTCATTTATCTATGCACACACAGGCTTCTTTATTTTCATAAAGACAAATTTGTTCATAATCTTTGATTGTAGACTTTCCCTGGTGCCTCATTTAAATTCCAGGTTATATCCGCGTCTCAGGCTAAGGATTTAAAATCTTAACTGGTCTCGACTGAATCAGGCCAGTTCCGCTTATTAAAAGATGTTTAAACCAGAAAAATAAATAATTCCAGAAAATACTAGCTCAAAAAATGATTGTGTTTCATTCTACTTCTAAATAGTAAATTCTTCATATCTTTTAAGCACATAATGAAAGTAGCTTTGTAAAATACTACATCTAACTTTAGAATACTCCTGAATTTGATGTTTGAAATCAATAGAGCCTTTAAAAAAATCCTTTGATTTGAAAGTGCAAGACATAAATTTGATGTTTTGACACCTATAATTTCAAATCAAACTAGTCAGATTGCTCTTGTATGATAAAACTATTACACTAAATATGCATACCAGTACTTTTACCTAACAGTTTCCCTGTGTGGTGATTCCTCTCATGTGTGATTAAACTGTTGGGTCATTTTTTTTGTACTATAACATCATCTTTTTTTTCATGGGGGGGCCTTTCGGTGTGGAGTTTGCATGTTCTCCCCGTGCATGTGTGGGTTCTCTCTGGGGACTCCGGCTTCCTCCCACCGTCCAAAAACATGCTTCATAGGTTAATTGATCACTCCAAATTGTCCATAGGTGTGAATGTTAGTGTGCATGGGTGTGTGATATGTGTGACCCTGCGACAGACTGGCGACCTCTTCAGGATGTCCCCCGCCTTCACCCATAACTGACTGGGATAGGCTCCAGCAGCCCCGTGACCCCGAAAGGGACAAAGAGAAGAAGATGAATGAATCTTTTTTTGTTTTTTTTTGTAACTCGTCAGTCTTTTGTCTATAAATTTGTTTATTATTCAAATGTGTTTTAATGTTTATTAGAAAAACACAAATTTCTAATTATTGTTATTTAGTTATAGCTGTATCCTCGTTTTTAATTTAATCAACTTTCTGTTTACCGGTCGAAAACAGGAAGTGGCTTTGTAACTGATAAAGCAGCTTTAACAGGTGCCAAAAACCTTGTTTTCCAAACTTCTGATTTATATTTTTGATTTATTATTATTATTATTATTTTATTTTTTTACGTCCCACAAAAGTCCGGGACTACAATTACTAGATTGTTTTTCTTCTGTCTCACTGTGCCTTTGGGCAAAAATGTCACCTCTGCTAGATACTCTGAAACAACCAAATTTGCCACAGGACCTACAGTTTGGTGGCCAATTGTGTCACAAAGTGTGAAATTATTTTCGCTTTGACCTTTTTCCTCTAGAAATGCCAGCCATCTTGAATTTCCCAAAAAGAAGTTATCGCCTCCTAACTTCTCTGAAGCTATTTGGGGCAATTTGGGACGCCATTAGCCTGGCAAGCTCGCTAAGTGGCGTTTCCCCAGTAGCTCGCATATTTTTTACCGCAATATTGTGAACATATGATGCATAAATCATTGGCTCAACAAATAGATATACAATAGAGATACAAAATGAGCATATTAGGAATGTAGGAGTTGTTAACAAAAAAATATATACCTTGGTTGCCATGGAAATCCAAACGTTCAGTTTTGTCGATTCTTCTAAAAATGACATAGACTTGTTTGTTCCCCTCCGGTGACCAAAAAATAAAATGGTTGCTATGGGATAAAGCCAACAATAAAACCACCATTTTGAAAAAAATGATCTGGTCACAAAAAAAGGGGGCAGCAGGGTTGAGAAGCGCTATAAAAGGTCCATACGACGCCGCTTTTATTTTATTAAATTTAATGGTTTTTCAACAATGAAAATCAAATGCTGCCAAACTCTCTCAGATGAAACATTGCGAGCCATTCTAAGTGGTCTTTATTTCCAGGATTCACAGTGTTTGGCATGGTTGTTCTTGTGGATGACAAACGCAGGAAGATAAAACCAAGTTCTTCCAAACAACCTTCACTCCTGTATGGTTCTGGTGGTTGTATCTTAACTGCTTTGGTTTCCTCTCCATCTCATTAAGTACTTCATCTTCCTCTAAAATGCTGCGCCAAACTGCAGCCCTCCTGCTGTGTCTTTGCCTCCACAAGACCAAATATTTGGTTGTTGAAAAGAATGTCGCTGCAGCCTGAAATGCCCATGCTCGGTCTCATTAGTGTCTCCTATAGACGCTTTCTCCACTTCAGAGGAAAAAGAGAAGACAATCGGATGAAGGACAGCTGAAGGAACTGCGCTTTTGACTGACACTAAGAATAACTAGAAGCTCGTGCTGTTTTTAACCCCTGTTATTTCAGCACCGGTGAACAATGACAAGTGAGTCCTGCATGTGGGTGGACTCCATCCAAACCGAGGAGTTGTGCGAGATCTTCATAGTGTGTGGTTGCCGCGTTCTGCTGCGGTTACCATGGCGTCCATCAGCTGCCCAGAGAAAGTGGCTGAAGCAAAAGAAAAGGAACTTCCAGATGTGGAGAATGATTCACCTGTCCTTGTTTTCTAGACTTGGCGGCAGGAAAGCGTTAGTTTATAAAGAAGCTGGCCTTCATGCTTAATGATTCTTCAGCTTTATGCTCGGTTAAGTGGACACAGATCATGGGTGAGGGCCTCTGGGGGAGGCGCGCCTGAAAACTCGCAGCGTAGCATTCTTTGGTTTCCGTCTTCCTGGGGCTCCTAAAGTGCTCCTGCAGCATCCTCCTGCTGATTCCTGGATCGATCACGCTTTGCTAATGGGCTAACATCTGCTTCTGTGTGTAGTTTAAGGACTTTATGTTACGTAGCCTAAGAGTGGAGCCCGTTTCCACCAGCCCGGCAGAACTTCCTTCATCGTTCAATCCCTAGACGTTTTTGGATGATCTGTAATGAGGCTTTCCTCCTTCTTATATGTGCATTTGTTTTCTTTTTTAGATGATTAAATGTAGAAAAATGGTCTTTACCACTCAGATGTAAAGCGATTTAGTTGTTTTTGTATTTTCAGATGAAATGGAGTTGATGGTGGAGCTCTGTGGAGCAACTGTGGTCAAAGACCCACTATTTTTTGACAGTAAACAGGTACACTTCCTGCTTCTGATAATCTTTTGATTTAATTTATCTGGACTTTTCCCCCCATTAAATTATTTATTTTTAGGCGTTTGTTATGATTCTAAAGTAATTTTAGAGTGTATTTTATTAGGAATATATAATATATTTATGGTTTTATAAAATTAATTTACAAATATTACTTTGTTCAGTTACCTGAATATGAATTTAAATGCTTGTATTACTTTTTTTTTATGGTTTTAGGTGAATATTACAGATTGACAGGGTTTAAAGGAGATCTCCTTTATCAGTTAATTTAAAATTTAAAACTGCAATTTGATTTATTTAAACTGATTTTATACAATCCTTCAGTGTCTCTTAAAATCTATTTTGTTTAGTCATAGAAATGTACTTTTTGTTATAGCTTTTATTGTAATCTCAACAAAACATAAACTGACAGTAAATCTAATTTTTTTTGTGTGCAAGGAAACAAATAATGAGAGGGGGTCATTTTAATACTTTGTAAATTTAGATCAGGTTGTTTTGCTATAGGTCCTTTTTTTAACCCGTCTATAGTTTTAAACGTGATAAATATATTGTGGTTAAAGTTATTCCAGTAGTGAAAGTGTCTTTAGATGATTTGTAACAGGAGTCTAAGTGTTTAAGCTCATGAAATCAGAAAAGTACAGTTTAAAATCTGCTTTTAAGTGTTTGAATTCTGTTTTATTAAACTGATCTCCTTCTTCCTTCCCTCCTACAGCCTCATCAACTCGTCATCGTACAGCCAAGATCAGACGCTTCATCTTCAACATACAGCAGTGAGTCTTTTCTAAATAAAATAGTTTTCTGCTTAAAAAAACAAACAAATCTTGGTTAGGCCTTATCTCCCAAAGAGGTGAGGTAAGAATTTTTTTAAATGTATTTGAGGCTCTATTGTTCACACTAAACCTCAGCAGACACTCCCAACATAAAAAATGAGACTAAAGTGTCTGCAGGAGTTACATAATTCATGCAAAGGTTCACCTGGAGGTTAGAAATGACAACAAGTCAAACTTTTCTTTTTTTTGTGAAGCGTTTTCAATGAATGAAACCCTCAGGTTTGGGTTTTGACGTCTTATTTTCTCTTTTTTTAGTTTTTTAAACACAATGACATTTGGTTAATGATGTTTATAACATATGTGTGCATGTTGGGCAAACGTTTAAACAGAAACTGTGTCTTTCTGCACCTGCCTGTCCCTCTGAACCTGCATTAGAATGACATCAGATGTGAACGGCGTGGTCACAGGGATTGAGGGGCCGCCTCCGGAAGTCAGGCGGGTTCCTAAGAAAAGCAGGGAGGAGCGACTGGCTGAGAAAATGTCAGATTCAGGAGAGGAAATGTCACAAGTAGTTGTCCACTTTTTACGAGCATGCGCCTCCACAGAAGGAGCAACGGTTTGAATGTTTTCCTTCCTCCTCGTCTAGTTTTTATTTGCTTTTCTTCAAACTAATACGAATACAAATCAGTTCAGCGTGACATTCAAGATGTGGAAAAGGGCTTTTACAGTTTGACGTCACCTTCTATCAGTGAAACACGTCTTCCCTGAACTCACGGCCGCTACACTTCCTTTTGGCTTCCTACCGTTTTTCACAACAGAGTCCACTTGCAAATGAAACTCCTCATTTGCTGCCAGTTCAAAGTTCAGGTTCACCTGCCTATTTGAGCAAACAAAAACCTTAATCACAAATGTGGGTTGACCCGTAGGGGTTTTTGGGTCGTCCGGTTTCGTAGAAAAGAGCTGCTGCATCCTAAAGTGAGCATAAGTGGGCCTCTCAGTTCCCTTGAGGCTCCTATGACCACCTCAATGGACGTCATGAAAGCGAATCCTATCACTGCCGTGTATCGTGAAATATTTGCATAACATGAGGCATTAAATCGGCTACTAAAATCAAAGAGTTTTTCCATTTTCTATAAATCTAGATTTAAAAAAAAAAAGTCAAAATTAGACATGGACAAATACAAATTTAGATGAAATCTCTCCAAAAATAAAAGTTGACTAAAGTAAAACTAAATTACTCATCTTTTTGTCTGAGTCAGTCCCAGGTGAGGAGGCGGTAAACAACCCGGACAAATCATTCACTCCATCCAACAGCTTTTTAGAAGTGTAGTACTTTATCGTGTAAAAGTATAGGTTTATCCTGCTGCTTTTAACTCGATTGTTCAAATCATAAAATACTTTGTTTTTCCATGTTATTTCACTTAAAACCGTCGCACACAGAAGCTTTTCTAATGAGGTTCAATTTCATCGCTCGTCTCATAAATGAACTCAAGACAACTTGCACTGAAGTACAACCGAGCATTTCCTGTGTTTGATTGACTCTGACATTAAATATTCATCATGAAGGATCAGATGTTGGAGTGGTCAGTGTTGTGGTCGGTAACCGGACCTCCTTGGCCTCCTGCTCGTGCCCTCACAGCCATGTTCTTGGCTCCTATGTCATGTTGTCTACTGGAAACAAAATCGGCTTCCGCCAAATGAAAAGAGTTGATCCACGTTTTACTGTCTGCTTGCTCCGCAGGTTTGGCCAGAAAGGCTACAGTTGTGACCCGCGGGTGGCTCTTGGATACGGTCGCAACCTACACTGTGCAGAACTACAAAAATTACACCATATATGGACGTGAAAATCCTTCAATTTCCTCTTGAAACCCTTTTCTGATTCACTTTAAATGTCTGTTTTTAACAAAGCTGTAATATCTGTGTGTTGTGTGAAAATGAATATAAAATTTAATCGAATTTCACGAGTTTCATCTTTTTAACCAGAACGATTACGAACCATTCATTGCTGTTTTTTTAAACCTACTTTTCTCCATGTTTGGTTTCACTCATTGATCAGTCTGAAAAAAATTCAATAGGAAAAAAAACTAAAGAATGTTTAAACCATCCCTGCGTGTGTCCCTGTGTGCAGCCACGCTTTTTAAATCGGACTCATATCTTAGTTAAATGGTTTGTTTTAGCAGTGTTTGAAAAAGGTCTGCATGTTGACACAAAAGGCTTTTATTATTCTTTAAAACATTTTACAAAAGGTGGTCAAGTGTTAACCCTGAGACTGTGAGGTTGTGGGTTCAATTCCTCCATCACCACATACTATGGCTAGAAAAGAAATCAGCTTTATCAATTCATTGAAAAATTGTTATTACAATTCCACTCCAATCATCTTTTGATCTATTTTCAAAGTGTTCCCAGTTAGTTATGATTATGCTTAATTTATTTATTTATTTATTTTTTTGCCCAAATCAAAAAAATCTTTGCCATTTTTTAGGACATTTTTTAGGACTGCCAGTAGCTCATTAGACAAGTGGATGAATCAGAACTGAATGATTTAAATAGTTTTCTTAATATCTCCTCCATCAGGAAAATGGCACAGGAGGATGTATAAAAACGCCCAAAAACACAATTTTCATTGGAGTGGGACTTTTAAACCTAATTTATCATTTGTATTTTTGTTTAGAAAAGCCTAAATGTAAAAATAAAAACCATAGCCGGTCATCGCCCGGCCTTATTGCACACCTAAACTCTAAAATTGAAGCACAATTCTCGACTTTAGAAAGAATCCTGAGCTCACCGCTTCCCTGGGGAACGGATCAAATCCAGATAGCAAACTTCCCCACGCCTCACTGTTTAGGACAATAATGGGACTTACATCTACAAACCTCCTTTTATCTCTCCAACCCAGCAATTGATTTTCCCTCACAGTTATCCTGAGTTTAAAGAGTTAACTTTGGCTTAAAAACTGTCGACTCACTTCTGAAATCTCCGTGGTTCAGAAGTGAGCGGTTGGTCTACTTTTTTAAGATACCTTTTCTATTAGGGGTACAGTTTCAATGCAGCGTTTTTGTATCCTTCCAAACATTGGAGGGAAAAACGTTTTTGTCTTTTTCTTCTTCATGACTGGACCATCAAACTAATAGAAATATTTGGTTTTCCTAACATTTCCTTTGGTCTTGATTCTCTGGCTTTGAAGGTCTCAATAAATTTACTCTAAAGAATGAAAGGACTCTGTGTTTTCTGGTTTTTATCAGATTATTTTCTTACCAGAATAAATATATAAGATATCCAAACTTTAAAAGCCGGTCGTTCTAATTCCCTCTCAATTTTGAGTTTTACTTCTTCCCCCTTGTTCTTTTCAGCCCTATTTCTCTATATTTTATCAGATATCCTGATACAGTCCATCTAACGCACTATTAACTAAAATAAAATATTGAATCAATAGAAAGAAAGAAAAAAGGATATATTGTTGACATGTTTGCTAATTTGTCTTTGGACACCAAAAAATGAGCAGCAATGATGTGCAAACATCCACAGGAGCAGCTCTCAGAAGGTCTGAAATGTAAAGGAACGGCGAGCTGCAGCGGATCTGCTCCACTCTTTGAACAAAACGAGTTTTTTGCCTTCAGGACACAAATCTGCTGAAATGAACACGCAGAGCCAGAGCTCATACGTCTGGTTGAAGGTCAACCCCCGTATAGTTTGGGCCGTTTCAAACGCAGCAGCTGAAGGAGGAGTAACTACATGGTTACCATGTGTCAACATCATTTCTTTTTATTATTTGGAGCCAAATACAAGATGCCATTTATTTGTTAACGTTTTAGTTGTAAAATCAATGTCAATGTTTACGGGGGAGACGGGAAATGATGTGGGTTCGCTCGCCCCGGGTCTCTGAAAAGCCAGATGTGCAGTGACAGAAGCCAGTGTGCTTTCCTCCAATCAGCTGCTTTGTTTTTTTATCATTTATTATAACGTGGAGCTCAAGTGAGGCGTATATTCAGCTCTTTAGACTGTTGGACACCATGGTTTGTAGGATTAATGCATTTTAACGAAGGCTAATCTTAAATTGAGAGTTATACACTCCAGAATAGTCAGAAAACATTTTTGAAGTGTTTTAAAACAGTTTTTTCTTCTTTCAGTGCTATTTAAAAATAAAATTAAAAGCTAAAAGCGGATTTATTTTTAAAAGGAATAAAATTTATTCCAAATGCTTTAAAAGGAGACACTTTAAAATTGACTAATATGAAAAAATGATTGATTTTTGTTTGGTTATCATAGCTGTCTCTTTAAAGCATTAGCATGTAGAATAAGAACATTTTAAATAAAATAAGGTTTTATGTTTTGGTTTTACAAAAAGGCTGAAATATTGATATGTTGATCTTCGGTTGAGTAAGATGAATTGTGGTGGAAGCCTCTTTTTCCTTATTTTGCCCTGCAAGCAAACACTTGTAATTGAATTACAGAGCTGTTGCTGTGTTGCAGCCTAATTTCCCCTGTGGAAAATACATGTTATCGACTGCGAGACACCGCGGAAACACAAAAACTGCAATTATCCGAATAAAAAGAGCACAGGAAACTGAAGCTGGTGGCAAAGCACTTAGAATGTATTCAGATGAAGAAACGGACAGCAGCAGCTCCTGTGGTTCAGAACATTTCTAAAGTCGTCAGTCTGATCAGGAATAATAAAGTTTGGAAATCTGCATTTGAAAAAATATCATTTGGAATTTACGGCTCTTTCATTTTTCATATCTAAATCTATTTTTCAGCACGTATGCTTATGTCCTAATGCATCCTTTAAAAAATATTTATTGTACAAAAATGATACACGTAACAAAATATGAGTGAAAATGCACATATAAAGAAAATATGTACAGACGTGTAACCCATTTTAGAGGATTTCTGTGTAGATTATCAGGAGGAAATGCATTTTAAAATGTATGCAATCAGGTTGGGTGGGGGCGTAATAATGGAATGGGCTGCTGTGAATATATCCTTGTAAACTACAATAATTTACAGTAATTATTAAATAAACATCTTCTCTAATTGCACAGTGACACAAAAACAAAAACATTCTTCGGTTAGGTGTTCGTTACAGCGACACTGGAAACACGTGTGTCTGAAATCCTCCTTTTCGGTAATCGGATTCAAAAACCTGATTATGATACTTCTCCAGAATAATCGGACGGCATGTTTCACCGTTTATCTGATTTATTTATATCTTTTCCATCTGAGATTTTTTATCTTTTTTCTTTTTAAAGAAAAGTGAGAACATGGAATCGAAGAAGGGTGGAGCCCTGTATTGTACATCTCTGAACTCTGTCCATTAGCTGAGGAAAAGTACGTATCACTACTTTAAACATTTTGAGAGCATTCATTTAAAAAATATGACAAAAAGTTTGAGTCTCATGTTTCTTTCAACATGTAGAGAGGTGCATGTCGGTCTGATTTTTTGCAATAATAAGATTATTTCTGTCGATTGTTGTCATGTAAAGAGGCTCTCTGTGAAATAATTATTTATCATAAGTTTCTGAATATTTTATAATATTTAAAGTAATTGACCCCCACAATTAAAGCAGTTAACACTCATGATATTAAAGACACTTTTTCCACATTACGCTTTGATGACAAGTCCTTTAAAGGATCAAAAGGATTATTTTTTTTAAGCCATAACGTCCTGATTTTTTAGAAGTGTTTCAGACTTTGTGTTTTCACATGACAGAAAGGCAGTTTGTTGGTATTTCAGGGTTTGTCAGCTCTTGAAAGACACATCTGCAAACGTGTAAACACGTTTCCTTCCAACACCGAGGCCGTTCATTTACTCTCACATTTTGGCAGATCTTCATAGCAGAAAAATGTTTTTATTCTTCTCATTAAACCAAGGATAGTTGTGTAATTTTGCTGTGTATATCCTGCCAAATAAAAAGAAAAAAACCTTTTCTTTGGTTTTATGATGTCTTCAAGTCAAACGTTGAGTTTGTTCCAGCTGTGTGTCCGAACAGCGATTCAGGCTCTAATGAAATGATACACTACAATTAACCTCTGACACAGACATTGTTTCCCAATTGAAGAAGCAATGAGCCCTAATAAGAATGTAATCCCTCCTGTCACACTTCCATGCTGGCTAATGACTCGAATTCATCTGCTCCAGATAATTTCAGATGTTCTTGCGCACGTTACACAGACGTCCTCTCTGCAGTCAAGCCGCTGTGAATAATGTGTGCATTTGCCCATGATGACCCAGACTTCCCATCAGTCTTTGCTGCTGGGGATTCACGTTATTTCTCTGGCCCGAAGCCTAGAGGAGCAGCCCACAGCTCCAGCATTATTTAGAGTACAAAACGGAGGGATTTTAAAGTGAAAAATGAACCATAAAGGTGATTTCTGAGCCAGAACTTTACAGTAAAAACTTTTTTAAAACAGAAATGTTTTTTTTTACATGTACTTGTAGGATACATGAATAAAATTCAGCTCAAAATTGCATTTCTAATTATTTCTTTGATGACATTCTTGTGAATCAGGAACAGACGTTCAAACTAATTCATAGTTGTTACATATTGTAGGAGCTGCAATGGCCAGGCCACAAGCTCCCTGCTACCTGTAGATGACTAGATCCATAAACGTCTTTGTTTTCCTCGTCTGACCTGGAATCTGGCTCCAAACTGTACAGCTGGATAGCTGCGACATTGTTTCTGGTAATGTTAGGTTGGAGGAGTGAAGGACTGTAAGCTAGCGGGAAAGAGTTTAAACAAAGAGTTCTCGGGCATGGGGAGGGGAAGTGGGAGGCAAATTTCTAATGAACTACTGCTGCTCTACAGAAACTATGTCCTGGAAAATGATAATGGGTAAAAACTGCATAATCGTGATTAAAAGACCACTGGGAACGGTTTTAAAGGGTTTTTCTTAAGTCTTACAAAGTAAACTATATCCATATAGTTATCCATATGTAATATATCCATGATATATTACAGTTGGAACTCTAAAGCATGTTTTCCGTGTTACCCCTTATGCTCAGCTGATTCAGCTCATCATCAGGTTCTGTGGAAGCCTGACGATGACAGTTGTGGTTAAACAGGGCTGGATTGCAAAAATGCAGGACAGTGTGCCCTGAAGACCAGGGTTGGGAAACACTGCTCTAAAGAATGATTTTTAAATGAATTATAAGTTATTTTCGCAGTTCATTTTACTATCCGGAAGTGAGACCCCTCGATCTCTGAGGCTCCGCCTTTCTCTCCTTGTGGGTGCCGCCCACTTCATGACGTCAACCTAGAGTCGGCCTCGGCAGTGTGTTTATGTTTCACCCACAAAAACAAAAAACATTAAACTTATGCAAACATTGTGCAAAGAAAATGAAAGCCATTGCTGATCGCTGCTAGCTCCACAGAGAAAGTGGGGGTGTGTGTGTGTTAGCCTGGGGGGCGGTGCTGGCAGTGTAGACTCTTCCAAAAGGGGCTGTTCTTCACTTTGTGATGTCACAATGTGAGGACCTCCTGGTTCGCGTGGATTGGGAGGGGCTGGTCCTCAGAGAGCAGGTTTTTAGAGGAATACTCAAAGTAATGGATCAAAATACCCACTTTGTTTTTTTTTGTGAAGAATGAACATTATAATACACTTAAAACACTCAAAAAAGTTGACTTTGTATGATATATGCCATTTAAAATAGATCAATAATTTTTTTATCTGGTGTATTTTAACAATGTGAGCTCGTGTACAGCTAATATTACTTAACAACTGCATTTCCTGTTTTTGTTTGTTTTTCCCTTCATGGAAAATGATAGAACCTGTAGTTTTAATTCTAAATGGCTCTTTTATTTTTAACCTCTCATTCTGGCCCTACATGTTGACAGTTATCCTGAAACAAGAACAGATTAGATTCTGCTCTAAGGCTGTTGCTTCCTCCCCCCGTTCTTTTCTCACCAAGTTTGAAAATAGAGATGTGATGATGGAAACGGCGCTGTCAAGCAACTTCCAGCCTCAGAGCATTAAGGTGCAATTTTATGGCGGCTGCCACTGTGCAAGCAGCGAGAACATTAAAGATGCAGACGGGCTGAGCTTCGGTGGTCACTGATCACCGCTTCTATACTGTGGAGTAAAAATGAAAAGCAGACCCCAAACAAAAAGAGGACGGATAATGTTCCAAGGGTTCAAGATCCTTAAGTCATCTCAGTTCACTTGGGTACACAAAAAGTTATTTGGGAAATTTAAATTTACATACCAGTTAATTATTACCTCTTCAATTAGACTTTCTTCAAAAGTAATCAGTAAATTGTCATAAGATGCACCTCATGACAACTTTAAGGAAAAACACTTGTCCAAATCTTAGTAGGTGAATTTGGGATCAATGTAAAGTAACCCTGGGAATCAAACCTTCAACCTACAAACCATAGCAAGCAACCTGTAAGATGCAGCCGGCTATAAAGAAAAGAAAATGAAGATTACATTGCAAAGTAAATGAGTAGTACATTTAAAATTGTTTCATAATCTAGTTTGACTTAAATAAACTCACAACATTTCAAATTTATTATTAATAAATTATTACTTTATTATGTTTACTTGTAATTGTATTTTATCCTACCTGTGCAGCACTTTGGATCTCTCTTCGATGTTAAAGTGCTTTACAAATAAAGTTTTGATTGATTGATTGAAATTAAAAGCCTTTTTTCCAAAATAATTCATAATTGCTTGACTATTTAGGCTGGGTTCAAAAATTCTATTTTGTACATTTTTTTACTGATACTAATTAGTAAGAATGTATTTAAACATTTTTACTTATAGCAATGTACAAAAAACGGTTTAAAATGTAATTAAAACTGACAGCATTTCAAATTTAAAGCCTTTTATCCAAAATACTTCCTAATTACTTTACTATTTACTGAGGCTAGATTCAAAAGTTATATTTTGTACATATGAATTAGTTAGGTTTTATTTAAATTTACAGCATACATGTACATTTTTACTAATCTCCATGTTCAAGATGTGACATCAATTTTTATAAAATAATCTGTCTGATTTCGATGTAATCTCTCTATTGAAGTAAAAGAAGTGTCAATTAGATAAAAGCTAAAAGTGTAAAAATAATTGTTGAAAAACTACGGAAATACTGTGTAACAGTTTAATTATATTTTTTGATTAGAACTCATAAACAGGATTGCTAACACATAATAGATTCACGTTTTTAAACAATCATGGTGCAATGGGCTTTTAAGCTGTTAACAAAAAACGTAGTTTATTAAGTTTACCATTTGGTTAACATCTCTCTTCATTGTGCCTAATATTTAAGTCAGAAAAGATTTAAATTTCCAAATAAAAATTCATGTATGTCTAAAAAAAAAGGACAGTCAGTTCATAATTTCAATGTCAAAGTAAAGCAGACATGATGGCTTGGTAAAGATTTAAAAAACTCAAAATAATTCTTTGGAGGAGCAGCAGCTGTACTCTTAGCTCCTCACCCTATCTTTAAGGTAGCGCTCAGCCACCCTGCAAAGGACAATAATTTTGTCTGCTTGTATTTGGGGTTTTATCCTTTTGGTTATGACCCAAAGCTCATGATCATAGGTGAGGACAGGATCAAAGACCAGTAAATGAAGAGTTTTGTCTTCTCAGAGCTGCTCACACAGAGCACCGCAAAGGACAAGATCCAACGCTTTCTTCAAATTCACAAAACACAAGGATTGGACGTGCAGTTTCCACTGTCCACTACCTGTGGATCAAATTCAACTGTCCCTGGGTGGGATCCCTTGTAGCAGAGGCAGATTTTCTGGTCCCCCTTCTTGAAGAGATGGACCACCAACCTCCAGCATCCCAGTCCAGAGACTATCCCTGACCGTCACACAACGGCTATGTCCAAATTGTTTCACTACTGTCGTGCATTTTGTGGTACAAGCACCACATTTGGCATGGATGTTCCTTAGGATCCCCTATTTCAAAAAATGGGGGATCCTAGCCACGATATTTTATCACATATATATTTATTCTTCATTCTTTTCACGTTTTAAGATGTTTTATTACATCATTTTTAGCATTTTACTTGTTTAATCTACTATTTTCTATTCTTATATTTTATGATATTTTATCACGTATATATTTATTCTTCATTCTTTTTAAGTTTTATGATGTTTTTTCACATCATTTTATCATTTTATTTGCTTAATCAAGACTTATGATATTTTACCACATATTCTTTTTATTTTAAATTAGACTGTTTTCGAGTGTTTTCTCACCCTCGGCTGGGGTGTTTGGGTCTATACTGATACCCCTGCCGAGAGGAGGACAGGGCAGACGGGGCTTTCTGGTTTCTCTTTATTCTGGTTTCTCTTTATTTTAATCACTTATTTATTATCCACTGGTGTTTATCTTTGTGTATTTTATTGCGCGGGGCTAATTTAATGTATTTTATTGTATTTTATTGCATTTGTTTTTGTTTTTATGTACAGCACCTTGAGCTGTCTTCTCGTCATGAAAGGTGCTATATAAATAAAATTAATTAAATTAAATTAAAAATCTGGCAATTAAATCATTGGCAGCCATTTGTAAAGATGGCAGATGGTGTGCTTGAGCGTGGTGTTCATTATGGTCTGTGACCAGAACAGAGTTCAATAACAAAACACTGTTCAGGTTCAGACCAGGGAGGCGGTTCCTCCCAGTCACATCCCTCCAGGTATCATCACTGTCTTTGCCCGGGTTTTTATTTTTACAATATATTACAACAAACATGCTCGACTAATTTGATTTATAAGGTATGAGGCGTTGACTCAGAGCTGCACTATCTAGTTCTTTCTTTGAATATTTGAGATTCCTTGTGGCTTAAGTCAGACTAGCATGTTTACAAAGTTACTGACTTTCCTCCTAACATCATACAAGCAAAGAAAATGCTTGCAGCTGAGGTCACTTAATGCCCTCAGGGGCGTTTTTGACATAATCTAACATAATTTCTCCAAAACAGGCTGCATTTCACAGTATACTGCACACATGTTCACCTAAATACACTATATTTAGACTTGGACTACACTTTAACCACTATATGAGTCTGTTGGACTACTACCAACCATCATTTCCATATGTTTATGCATAACTGTTTCTGATCCCTGTGTGTAGACTTGTTCAACCCCCCTGACTGGATGGGATTTTTGCCTTTTTTTGGCCCCTGGCATGTGGTGTTAGCTTGCGCTCTCTGTATGGGAACATGGCAGCGATGCTGTGAAATGTCATTTTGCTGCTGCTCACAGAGGCAGCTGGTTGCTGTGGGGCCTTCCCCTCAGTGGTGGGAAACAAACGAAAGTCACAGCTAAAGGTCAAGCTAGAAAGCCAAGGATTTACACAAGAAAATCATTTTCTTGTAGATTCAATAAGCTCACAATTTAGATATAGAAATAAATGATTAGGCTCATAAAAATACTCAATTTCAGAATTTACCTAAGTGAAAAAATATGTTCTAGTTAGTTAAAAATATCATTAGGATGAAAGGTAAAAATTAGATTTCTTAATAACTTAATTAAAACAGATAAAAAAAGCATTATTGATGTGTTTGTAGGCCTTTAGAATGTATTTAAAAGCCTGAATTACACATTTAAAAGACATTTATAGGTTATTGTGAATGTCTTACAAATGTCTAAGTATTAATAAGCTCATAAAATGTTTGATATATTAGAATGTTGCTAAGTGGGCAAATATTTTTAAATAGGTAAAAAAAGGATTAGAATAAAAGTAAGGCTCAATGATAAGATTCCTTAAAAATACATTAACAAGCATTGGTGATGTATTTAAGCCTTTACAGGACATTCATAAGGCAATTGGCATTGGTAAAGCCTTTTGGACATCCACAACACTTTAAGTAGCCTCTATAGATGTCTTGTAAATATTAATAATATGATAATAAAAAGCATGTATCAGCATTTGTAAAGCTTTAATGAGACATTTAAAAACATTTTTAGACATTTGTAGATGTCTTACAGATAGGTGTTAATATGCTGTTTGTAGACTTTAGAAGAGTGTGATGTTTTACATATGTTGTATATGCCTCATAAGGTTTTACAAATTCTAATAAATGTCTTTGTAAACAGCATGTTGACCCTTTTAAGGCTTAACCAAAGCTTTGTTTCCACTGAACGGTCCGGTCTGTTCCGTTCTGGTCCGATATTTTGAATGTTTCTATTATAAAATGAACCCATTAAGCGAGACCGAACATACCATTTTTGGACCCTTGTTGGTTGTTGTTCCATTAAAAAATAGAACGGACCGGTTAAGCTTCTGTTGAAACTTGTTGATTGGCTGACGGTCATTACTAGAAAAGAGAACGCCAGTTGTTTGTTTTCCTCTTTATTACCCCAAGTGCTTCGTTTGTTCAAAGTACCAAAAGCCAAGCAGAAAAACATGAGCTGTTGGACGACCTCCATTAATCTTCTTTTAGCTTCACTGCGCATGTCCCCTAGCGGTCCAAAAACTCACTGAATTGCCTGTAACCATTTTAAACTGGACCGGACCGAACTGCTCAGTGGAAACGAGGCTTAAGCTTATGCTAATAAATGTTTTTAGAAGCACCATATTAACACCTTTATCCCCTGTGCTATCCCATGGGGTCCAGATGACCCGATCCTGACATTGACGTGTTATCCCTACCATGACAACGGTGGACAAAGGTGGAGAGGATTTCATGTAATCCATGGACACCAGTTAAAGGGCCTAGGATAGCACAAGGGTTAAGGTATTAGGAAGAAATCTAAAATTGGTGAGGGTCATCTCCTAAACATTTCCTACAAAGGCTTCTGAACACACTATTATTGCTAGTTTATGTCCCTTAAGTGGATTTTTAAGGAATTTCATTATAAAGCATCACCGGATGGGCCTTTCAAGCCTTTTAAGCTCGCACCAAATACCATTTTTTCCCCTTTACATTATATTTCATTTTAAAACATATTCCAACCCCCTATAGCTGACCAGATTTTGGAATTTTATTTTCGCATATACAGGTAAGGTCATCTCCATCTTCTTAACATGCTCTGAATAATTACACAACAGTTCAGAAATGATCATGTGTGACCTTTGTTACATGTTTTGAAACAGCAGAGTTCACTCCCACATATGTACAGATTTGTCAGAAAACATTGTGTGCGCCATACTGTGCTTCATTCACCTGAATGCTTCATATCAGAAGTGCATTTGAGAAAAGCGGCACCAGCGTAGCCGACTGCAGCTCCCTGCAGCACCAGCTTTTAAAACATCTTTTTCTGTCCTGTGGTTCAGTTGTAAACCAGCCTGTGTTTGTCCTCTTGGTATCTTAAAAGCGACAAGGAAAAGCTGCTTTAGTTAGTGCGGTGGCCTTCCATTATGAGAACACAGACAAAGAAAACTACGAGCAGTGCTTTGCTAAAAATGGACAAACAGTCCTTCAAAGAGCTCCACAGGACAGCGCTCCTGTTTTTGCTTTATTATCCATAATGCAGTGCAACGATCTTGAAAAATCCTCCTATAATTTAATTTCATGTGCACACACACACAATAAAATCCTAAGACTGGCTACATGAGCACGCAGCTTTTGGCTCGATCCTTTCTAATGGGAGGCGGGTGGTCGTGAATCTCAGTCCGAGGAGGCTGCTGTGAGACGCGCTTGAGGGCGTGCCGGGAATCTGCCCGTTTCAGCTGCGGCCGGTGGATGCTGGACACGGAGGCCAGTGTGGTGATGTGGAAAACATCACGGACGCTGTTCTCCGAGTACTTTGAGGTGCACTCCGTGTATGCCGCAGCTCCGATCTGCCGCGCCAAGCTGGTGCCCTTAAAACAGGAAATAGGCATTAAGACTATAAAAAACATTGATTATTCCACTTTGATGAGCACTCATCACTTCCTGTTTAAGGCAGAATAAACTGCAAGAGGAAGAAATGTCCTTCTGTTCCTGGATTTGATGCTAACTAAGAAGTACCAAAAATTGCAGTTCCTTAACCCTTGTGCTATCCTAGGCACTTTAACATTGGGAGTGGGGTCATCTGGACCCCACAGGACAGTGCTCTGAACCTTTTTTCTTCAATGATTTGTGATCCTCACTGGTGTTCATGGATTACGTGTAATCCTCTTCACCTTTATCCACCTTTGTCATGGCAGGGATAAAACATCACCGTAAGGATCGGGTCATCTGGACCCCATAGGATAGCACAAGGGTTAAGCAAACACTGAAGGCTGGTGGCAACAGGAAGCAATTGACTCCAATGACTGTTTTAAGTTGGACTTTACACTAAAAATAATATTTTCATTTTTTTTTTTTTTATGATATTTTGTTTGACAAAAAAGTAGAATTAACTACTAAAACTTCTATTTCTAGACCTGTAACTACACAATAAAATTAAAGTTAAACGTTAACATTTAAATCTGCACCTGCTGGAACTGTGCAATGGTGGATGTTTTTCTGAATTTTAATCATAAGATATATCTTATTATATTTATTATTATTTTTCCTGGTTTGAACCATTTTAAAAGTCATAAATTGACTATCGTTATTTTTAATAACTGATGCACTTCTTATTTATCTATAAATCAATTCGTTATAATTTTTTGTTTTTAATTCCAAATGAAGCACTTTTTATTTTTTATTCGTAAATTGTTTTTCCGGTAAATTCTTGTTTTTAATAAATGAATGATCAAAGAACACTTTCGTTTACCAGTGACAATGATGAGTTTCTCTTTATAATCGCTCAGGGTGACCAAACCCCACAATACGCTGTCAGAATCAGCTGATTTACGTTGATTGTGTAACACTTCACTACTGTAAAGCTGCTTTTTTTCCACTTCACAATCCACTGGAATTACTTCAATTGCATTAAGTGTTGAAGAACCATTATAGTCCAAAGAATGTTGGAGGTGAAGCACCAGTGTAGAAGGGTAAAATACAGATGTTTCTGGATCTAGTCTGTATTTTCTAGTTGTTACAGCAGTTTGGCACACTTGCTTTTAAAAGGCAGTGGATGGCAGACATGCCTGAATTTACTTTGGTTTGCATTTCCCGCTTGAGCAAACCAAACTGCCCAAAACCCTCACGATTTAAGAGATTAACAGCTGATTCTTTAGCTGCAGAACCCCTTTCATCCTTTACTCTCTTTGGTTTTCTTTTGCTTTCTTATAGTCTGTTTAGATTCACACCAGGGTTCAGTTGCAAGTGAGCCAAGACCCTCGTTTTCAGGCAGACCTGAGCTTTGTTGTTTGGTTTACAGAGTTCAGACGAGCTTTCACACGTTCTGATATGGGACTAGAGAGGGACATTAGCATTGTGCCTAATCCACTTTAAATTTCCTTAGGGATTAGTAAAGAACTATTCTATTCTATTCTATTCTATTCTATTCTATTCCATTCTACTCTATTAATCCGGCATACTTCTGACACTTATTGCCTGTTCCTTAATGTGCACTGTCCCACTCAAACAAACAAATAAATAAAATAAACTAACAAACTTTTTTTTTTATATTTCAAAGAAATATCTGTTTTTTAGACTGTGTCTATTTATTTAAAACCTTAAGTAGATTTCACACACACCAAACAGTTTTATATCTTAAAAGATTCAGCTTTTCTTTTGAAAACACCACGTATCTGCTTCATTTAGGAATAGCAGCTGGTATTTTAGTTGTCGATGCCAAACAAACATTTATTGCCAACTTAGAATCAATTGTGTTTGTCCTTTTGCTTTAAGCCTGGGTTTGCTTTTCTTCCAAAGCATTTAATTCCTAAAACAAGCCGCAGAGAGCTGGAACCAAACCCTAAAGTAAACATAAGGGAGATTTATTTTATATAATTTAAATTAATATACCATAAACGTGCGGCTGCTCTCAGAGAAGACCTAATTTCATTCAGTGAAGCAAAGGATTGCATTTATACAACATTAAAAACATTTTTTTTTTTAAAGCATGTAAGAAGGTGCTTTCAATAAATGTCTTATTGTAGGCATTTCTGCAACAATATTTAGTTTTATTATCTTATTTGTGGTCAGAAAGCGCTAAAATAATTATTCTAACTTTTTTCAATATTACCAGTTTACAGACTTGCAGGGACAAAAAGAAAATAGCCCCCACACTGCCATGAATTATTCAATCTTTGCAACAGTAAAACCTGAGTATAGAAGCTCTCTGCAGCATTTAGCACCACCTTAAATCTGGAGGGTGGAAGCTGCACACGGAATTTTCTTTCCCCCCCACCTTGTCCTCTCACTGCTTATCTCAGCATAGAGCAGGAAATTAGTGGGGAGATTTATGGTCACCGTTGCTTCTTCAGCTGTAAGAAATGGCACTCATACTCTGTCAACTTGAGTTTTTGTCATATGCATCTTTTTATATCATTGAATTTTTCTGCAATTGAAAACCTGCACGGTGTGACGGCGTAGGTGTGCACCCATCTGTGCTGGAGAAAAGCCACATTACACGAGTATCTACCTGCCAAATGAAAGAATGCGCTTCAGTCAGGCAAAATATTAAACGTACGAGCGGCAGAATCAATGAGGAAGTTTGCATTTCTCACTCCAACTTTCATTAGATTAGGAGAATATTTGGAGGCTTTTAGACCCCTTCAGGCTGTTTTTAAAATCCCCCTTTGGAGCGTAGATCATAGGGGGAAAAAAGCGGTGCAGGCTTGGCTTCAACCATTTCAATGAAAACATTAGAAAAACATACATCCTTTGCAGGTATCATCAGCTGAGAGGCAAGAAGCAATTAAACATCTATTGCTTTATGTTGCACCAGCATGAAACATTTTTGATGCAACTTGAATAAAAGACCAAGAGCTGAACAGCCTCTGTACCTGTGTTTGTGTAAAAAGGTTGGAATAAATAAAAGTTTACCAATAAGAGACGGGAGACTAGTTTTGAGATTCCCCTTTAAAGACTTGGAGGTGAGAGCTGGACTTACTGACCCCTCTACGGTGGCCCTGAAGTGCAAATCACTTGTCGCAAAAAAAAAAAAAATTAAAGATCACAAAAATTTAAAAAAGCAAAACAAATAAATACAAAAACAGCATTTTTATTTTAAAAAACCAAGCAAAGTTTCAGAAACCGAAACGTAAAAAACATTTCAGAAAACAAAGAAAACAAAGTGACATGTTAAAAACACATGTATGAAACACACATGTTTAATACATAAACATGTGTGCATTTCTGTAGTTCCACTTTCAGGATATTATCTACAAATTCAAATGAGAGTCGCTTACTTTTTTTTCTTCATTAAGCGAGAACAAAATCTCCGTGTCATCTAGAATTGCAATAAATGAGTTTAATTTCAGCCTCGAAAAAAGAATAAATACAGTTTTGTTGACAGAAAGCTGCAAAGAAATTGAGAAATCCATTTACATGGAAATGGACTATTTAAATTCTTGCCTGTTCGCTGCTCCGAATCGCATCAAAGGCTCTGGAATATTACACAACTGCTGTTTGTCTTTTGTGTTTGGTTCAGACTCTTTTGTATTCTCTGTACTTTCATATTTGTTAGTTATGATCGGAAATAAACTTCCTTTTACAGACTCGTTTTCAAAAATGTTTGATGTTTTGTCTTTGGATGACAGTATGTTTAAATTTGCATAAAAAAGTTTGGCCATACAGGAAAAGCATGTCCATTTCAAACCATCTGATTGAATCAGACTGTAAGCTTCATGCAGCTCGGCCTTTCGCTCACCTGCTCGTGGGTGACGGGGATGAGTCTGTGTTTGGAAAGCTCTCGCATCACGTTGAGGTCCGTTCTCATGTCCAACTTGCAGCCGACCAGCACCACTTTGGCATTTGGGCAGAACTCCTGTGTTTCACCGAGCCACTTTGTAGAGCAGACACACAAGCAAACACAAATGGCATGAATTTGTTTTTTCGTTTTTCTTGTTTACCCTAAAGTACCAAACTCAAAGTTCTCAGTTCCTCTTTTTCTGCTCCTCTTAAAAGACTCAATCTAATGAAAACTGTGTTTTTAACATGTTGTGGCTTTTGTCTGATGATGGAGGGAAAAAGTTAAGTAAATGTAGCTCAAAATTGCATTTCTGAGTATTTCTTTGTCCAGATTGTTTTGGATCAGGAGCAGAGAAAAAGTATTTGTTACATAAAAAATACACAAACTTTACAGCTGTGTAGCTCCAACATTGCTCGCCATTTTTGTTGCACTGGTAATGTTAGGTTGGGGGTGTGAGGGGCTGTAAGCTAGAGGGAGCATGTAAACAGAGAGCTCTCAGCAACAGGAAAGGGGAAGTAGTGATGGAGTTGCTCTCAGAGGCAAGTTTTTGATGAACTGCTACCGCTCTGCAGAAACAATATCCCAAAAAACTACAGATTTCTTGACCCTGACTAAAAACATCATAAAGACCACTGGGAACGCTTTTAAACGGGATCAAAAGTAGTTGGACTTTAAAGATTTTATATTTTCGATAAGATAGTGGATCACACCAAAACTTTAAACTTATGCAACACATTTAGGCATAATAAGTCTAACTGCTGAGGAAAAAAATCAAAAAAATTCTAAAAGACCTTTTCATACTATAAGCAGGAAACATGTTCGTGCAGCCCTTCAAGAGAGAACTTTAAGCCCAAAAGATCTGAAAAGGTGACCTTTCAACCCTTCTCTTTTGCACCCCCACATAAAAAAACATTTTCCCTGTTAACCACACCAACTTTTAATGTTAGATCAATCACATTATAGCATTTGCACAAGTAAACATTGAAAAAACACTGAGCAGGTGAAAGTGAAAAAGCTCCAAAAGCTGCAAGGCGTGCAAAACCTGAGCTGCAGGAAGTAAACAATGTCATTTTGTGAAAACACAAACTTGGGTTAAACTCCAGGATTGACTTGAAGTAGAGTAATTGCAACTGAACTTTAAAACATGCTCCTTGAAACGTTTTCCTGCTCATCCCAGTGGCTTAACTTGGAAGAGCATCTATGTTTCAAGGAAAACACTATGACTAAACTTCAAGTCCAAGCCACCTGGATGAATGAGAACCTTCACCGACACTCCAAGATTGAGAAATGTGTTCTTACACATCAGAGTTTTGGGGGGAAAAAACGTACTTTTCTTCTTTCTTACTTGTCTTATGAAGCTTGAACCAGCCTTTAAGGCCTTCACATAAATCCCTAAAAGGTTCAAAACATCTTTTGGATTAATTTAAGTAGGTCTTGTTTGTGTGCTTTTGACATTTTTGGAGATCGTTTTTATGTAAAACCTACCGGTAATCCTGATACACGTAGTAAAACATATTTTCAATTTCTAGCCTTTAAAAACCTGGCAAACAGAAAGAGTAATATTGATGTTTGCATTTATTTATTTTTCAGCAATAGATGTGAGTTTTTCTGGCTGCAGGGTAAATAAATGCAGGTTAGAGGCGGTAAATTTGTATTTAATCACCTCGCTAGAAGCCCAGAGCAACATCCTCGTAGCATTTAACAGTTTTGTCTGTGTGCTAGTCTGTTCACAGCAGAACATAACAAAAAGAAAGCAACATTTTCTAAAATTTCTCAAACTTGTAGCCATTTGAACTCTCATTTGACCAGAAATGTAATTACATTTCCTCAGAAAAAACACAAACACACTCACACATATAGATTTGATTTCAGACTGTAGTGGCTGCTTTGTGATGCGTGGGGTCATAGATTCAGGAAGAAAACTGGGACAGAGCAGAGACTGACACTATTGAGCTCCTTCCCTTTCTGCTACTTTCTAAGATTGCTTTCATTATCTGCTCACACACCATTTTTAGAACTGTTGCTCCATTTGTTCTGCCTCCACAAAGACTTCTTTCTCTCCTGGATGCCTGTGTCTCGCCGGCGCTTCGCGTTCCGGCGTGCTGTTGTGCTGAGCGAGCTTCTGCTTTTCAACAACAGCAGCAAAACTGCGCTCATCCGCTGAACAGCAGCAGTTTAAAGTCACAAAAGGCCTGTGGGAGCAGCACTTACTGATGCAGTAGCCGTTAAGAACCGCGAGCTGATAGACAGATTTATCAGGAAAACAAAAATTAAGATTTGTTTCCTACAACCTGAACGGAATCAGTAATTATTGCATCATTATTGAGTTTATTTATGAAGCAATAATATATCGTGAGTGATGGTTATCTGCATTAATCTCATTGGATAGAAAACTTAGGGAATTTTGTGGTATTTCTGTGGTAAATACAACAAGCTTTGTGCAGCTTAAAAGACCTTTATCATGCTATTCTGAAGCCTTTCAGAGTAAACTATATCCATTTATATGATAATATATTTCCTTTGGCGGACTAAGGAAGACATTTGTGATGAAATATAAGTTATTTTCACAGTTTATTTCCTACCCAGAAGTAACACAACGCAATCTCTGAGGCTCCGCCTTTCTCTCCTTGTGGGTGCCGCCCATTTCATGACGTCAACCTAGAGTCAACCTCAGCAGCGTGTCTGCGTTTCGCCCACGAAAACAAACAACACCCAAACTTTTGCAAAGATTGATATCGCATATTGTGCGTATAAAACGAAAGCGCTTTAGACGATCACCGCCAGCTCCATGGAGAAAGTGGGTGTGTGTGTTTGCGTGGGGGCGTTACTGAAGGGGCTGATTCTCACTGATCTACATCACAATGTGAGAATCCGCTCCTTTCCGTGGATTGGGAGGGGCTTGGATTGGGAGGGGCTTGTGCTCAGCGAGAAGTGTTTTAGAGGAATACTCAGAGATGCATGAATGGATCAAAATACCACTTTGAGGTTGTTTTTCCTGAAGTATTAACATTGTAACACTTAAAAGCTCAAAAAGTTGATTTTGCATTATTTGAACCCTTTAAGTGTTCGCTACGACCTGTCGCATGAACATTTTAGCGGTCTACGACCTTGATATTTCCTGCAGGTCCCCTGCATACAAGTTTGCCGGTTTTTGCCCTAAGTTGTGACTAAGGCCTAAGACTGACTGCTGGACTAGGAAATGCCTCAGTTTGAGCTTGGAAAAAGTGGCATCTTTACAACCAAGAAAGGTGGCAGATGATGGATGGACACATGGTTGGATGCTTTGATCAACAATAAAATGTAATTCTAAATAGTCATAAATTTAATAGCTTTATTTCCAATATGGATTCTGTAGCAGAAAGCGTTCAGGCCTCACACACGAGATCGTAGAAGTGTGAGGTTGGAATCAATTCAGGAGCTGCCTGGACCTGCAGTTTGATTTTGCATGATAAAGTCTGTCTCTGGAGTTCAGAGCCTCAAAAAAGGCAAAAGCAGAGAATGGTTATTTGAAAGTTTACCAGATTCTAACAAACAAGGATGAAAACTGAATTTTTTTTTTACAACGAATTTCACAAAGGTACACATTGGCATGCAGAGCAGATTTGGACTTCCTGGCAATTGTATCACACATTTCACTTTGCTAACTATTGTGTTAGGGCTGCACAATGGTGTAGTGGTTAGCATTGTGGACTCACAGTGAGAAGGCCATAGTTTGAATCCGGACTGTGTTCTTTCTGTGTGGAGTTTGCATGTTCTTCTTAAACCAAAAACATGCTTCAAATGTTAATTGATGACTCTAAGGTCGAATCTGAATTGTTCTCTACCCTTCTGGCTCCTGGCTATTGCTCTAATTGTGTAGGGGCATTTAAAGCTGTAGCTTAGACTGTAAATAGGAACTAGATATACTGACCCCTCCCCCCTCGCATTCCAAACAGGACGTACCTGCTGGCACCAAGAAGCAAAAGTCCCATAGACAACAGACTGATTATATTTGTCAGAAAACCATTCTTGCTTTGATGCTTTTTTTTAACGTCTTTATTTTTATCGCAACTTATTCAAGGTATCAATCGACCAATCAGAGTCCTCAGTAAAAGTATGTGGTGCCCACTGGTCCCCTACCTCGAACATTTGATTGACAGATTTTCCCGAGCCGTTTTCAGTGGAAGGTGAATGGATTTCTAACAATCTTACTCATGATTGGCGACTGTAGTTGCCCTAGAAACGTGACTCAGACCGACTCGGACCAATCACTGTTGACTGGCTCCAAATGCTGGCACCCGTATGGTGGAACAATGGCGTCTGAATTGGCTTCATTGCGACGGAGCCAGAGGTAAGGCTTTTTGAATGGGTGACATCACACCCGGCTGTCCATCTCTATATACAGTCTATGAGCTGTAGTGGTGTCCGAACTTGTTTTTTTCAAAGAGGAGCCGTACCAAGTTAGAGCTGGCTGTCCCTGTGGCGGCAGAGTGACCTGTGTCTTAGTTGTGGCGCGGAGGAGAAACGCGTTTCTTCACGTGGGTGTGGCCTACTGTACAGGAGTTTACATTTAAATGTAAGTGTTGAGTTTTTGTTTTAGAATGACTTTTTTAAAGTTATAAAACCAATGTTGTGCTTTTCCCAAGCACTGGCAGCTACGCGCAAACGTAGATGACCGGCGACCCTTGATGACATCATCGAGCGGTAGCAATTGTAAGACACTATTTTTTTCCATATCGCTCTGCTCGGAGGGATACATGTGAGGGCATGGAGAAGCCATAGGGGTAAAGAAAGAAATTCAGATTTGGCCTAAATTGGCTCTTGTGTGAGAAACGTGCAGTTTAGTTAATAATCTTCCACAGCTGTTTTCATTTCTGTTATATGTCTTGTTTTCAGATTTGCCCTGTCAGGTCATCTGCTCTGTCACCATGGCAATCATGGGTTTTGTCACTAAATGTTATTTAAATATTTAAGTTTCTTCCACCAAGCCTGGTCTACTGCATATTGGGTCCTACGCCATCGGTTCCTGACAATAACAAACTCAAAATCAAGACATTTACATAGGCTGAGGACAGTTAACAGGACTGTGGATGATTATTAATATAGAGTGACTAACACGGAACAACTCAAAACATGGCCAAAAACATCACTAAAAACCCAAACTATAAATCGCACAATCCTCACACTCTTGTTGTGAATTTGAGTGTGTGGCCTTGCAACAGACAGGCGACCTGTCTAGGGTGTATGCCGCCTTCACCCAACAGTAGCTGGGATAGGCTCCAGCAACCCCGTGACCCCATGAAGGGAATTGTTGATATGATGTCTAAAATGTATTAATGTAATTAATAATGTGACTAAAAAAAGCAAACCATTGTGATATTGTGTCTGTTTTCAGACGTCTGAAGCTGAGCAAAATTTTCACTTCAATTCAAATATTTAGAAAAAAAGGGGAAGAAATATAAATTCAACTGCATGTAAAGATTATTGTCAAAACGTATCAAGACTCAATTGATGCAGCAGAGTTTGACAGTGTTACCCATGATCTGCCATGATTGAATTAAAAGTTTTTAAATCTATTTTTCCCAAATTGTGTCGTAGTGAAAGATTATATGCACATTTAAAGGCCTAATTTCATAATTTATTGCCAGGGAGGGAAATTTAAACTCCAGAAATAGAACAACGACAACAGCTGTCTACTCTTTTCACACCATAACATCATCAGGAGTGAATTTGTTGAGAAGCAGAATGTGAGACTGTGCTGCAGGTGTGAATTGTGAAGCCTGGGTGACGCTAGCTTCTACAAAAATGCCAAAATCACACATCTCCCAGGAGGATATCACGTTGTCTCACAAAGATCCATGTTGTGTGTTTCATCTGTTTGCTGTTTCAGTGCTGTGGCTCATGGGAGAAGAAGGTTAGTCATTATCAGCATGTGCTGACATCTGTGGTTATCTTAAAGCCTGCTGTAAGTACAGCCTTGCTCAGACAGACAGACAGACAGACGGCTGGAGGCTCTCATTTTCTGCAGATGCACGTCTGCAAAATGGATTTCTCTGTGTTTAAGTCGGTTTTATGGGCCACACTTTTGAATTGTATTCGGTTTGAAAGTTGCAGTAAAATATTTACTCTTCCAATCATGATTGGTTCTTTTTTTTAATTCAGTTCAGTTCGACTTCCCTCAGCTTTTCAAAGGTGTGCAAAGAATTGAGTCCGAGTGACATTTAGAAAAATTGACTGTGATGTTTTTTTTTTAATCAGTAAAACTCAAGTGTAAATCTTTACTCTCAGTTTATAACCACTCTTATTCAATTGCAACCACTATTTATTACATACTTCCATAAATTTTCGTAAAATTAAAATTGCTACATGTAGGATTGTCAAATTTCTGCAGAAATGTAGTTTTTCATGACTCAAATGAGGAGTTTAACAGATCTTGTGGTGATGTTCAGAGTTTATAAAAACGAAATTGTTGTGTTGATTGTTCCAGTGTGTATTTTATTGATAAATATCAAAATGAACCAAACTCATCGACCACTATATTAGGCACACCTGTCCGACTGCTTGTTTATGCAAACGTTTTAATCAGCCAATCACATGTCAGCAACTCAATGCATTTAGGCATGTAGACATGGTCCAGATGATCTGCTGCAGTTCAAACTGAGCATGACTTTGACGGTTGTCGGTACCAGACGGGCTGGTCTGAGTATTTTAGAAACTGCTGATCTACTGGCATTGTCACCCACAACCATCTCTGGGGTTTACAGAGAATGGCCCGAAAAAGAGAAAATGCCATGTATTGATGGTTCAGGCTTTCTTGGCCCATTTCAGGCCCCTAAGTACTCATTGAGCATAGTTACAACGCCACAACCTACCCAAGTGTCGTTTCTGACCATGTCCATCCCTTCATGACGACAGTGTACCATCCTCTGATGGCCTACTTCCAGCAGGATAAGGCACAATTTCATAAAGCTGGAATCATCTCAGATTGGTATCCAGTGAGTTCACTGGACTCCAATGGCCTTCAGTCACCAGATCTCAACAGAGGACCTTTGGGATGTGGTGGAAGGGGAGATTGGCATTATGGATGTGCAACTGTGAGATGCTGTCATATCAATATGGACCAAACTCTCTGAGGAATGTTTCCAGTACCTTGGTGAGTCTTTGCCATAAAGGAAGCAGTTCTGATAGCAATAGGTGGTCCAACCCGGTACTAGCAAGGTGTACCAAATAACGTGGCCGGTGAGTGTATGTTTGCATTTTTATACTTGGTTGTTGTTGTTTTTTTGCTTCATGCAGTTGCAATTTTTCTTGTAATCTTTATTTTCAGCCCAAAACAAATTGTGTTGTCAGATTTCTTATCATAACAGCCGTCAGTCATGCTGTGACTTCAAAATAAGATGCTTGAAAAGACGAAAGAAGACGGAGATAGTTTTGTGAAAAATACAGGAGAAGATCTGTAGATATAAAAGGTTTAAATGATAAAAAAAAAAAAAATCAATGTGACAACTGGTTAGACACTAAGATTGCATTTCAAATGTAGGAAAACAGATAAAGAGAAAGATTGGAGAAGAGATTTGAGATGGTACAAAAGCACAAAGGAAGTCATAGGGAGTGTGTTTTTGTAGCTGAGAAAGAACAGTCCCTCTGAATGGGAAATTGGAGGGTGCAAACATTGATTAAGCTGAAAGCTGTCACAAATGGAAGAATACAAAGTGCTACTGTAAGGGTGTTATTTGAGGATCACGGCTTAGGGATGAAAAGTACGCCTGAAGCAAACCAAAGAGAGGGAGAAACAGTACAAGAAGGCAAACTGAAGCCTAAAATGTTGACGCTTACAAACCCATAAATTCCTCTCCTTTTCACTCCAAAAACCAAATAAAGCGACCCTTCAGCGTGCCACTTAAACATCCTCAGCATGCATCTTCAAAAGGCATATTCAGTCATCTAATCAGGTCAAAGTTTAAGTTGGCTTTCAAGTCAAGCCCTTATGGATGTGAGAATTTGCTTGCCATAAAAGATATGTGCTTTTAGTGGCGTTGCGGATGTCATTGATGAATGATGGTGCTGGCAGCAGGAATGCCTGCAGACTGAAAGGGGGTCAAAACCTCGACATGTCTGATGTTCAACCGTCCCACATAAATGAGCAACCTCCCCCGGACCTGAAAACGATGCTGCAGAAGCCGCTTAAAATGTCCGTGTTCAGAGAGTTCTCGCTATCGTTCTTTTATGCTGCACGTTTTTAAGTGAAAGTGTGGCTGAAAAAGGGAAAAAATAAATTAATCTAACAGTCTTAAAAAGAACTAATATGACTATTTTAACTATTAGTGCATGTTACTTGAGGTTTAGAAGTCACAGTTATGGTATTATTGCAAATATAAAAACCTAGCAGATCATTTTAAACATCCAAATTATGTAGGTACCAAAAAAATTTGAATTTCAAATATACAATAGATTCTAAGTAAAAAATACATTTTTCCTTCATGGTTTGTTATCCAGATATACAAGTAGTTTTTTATATGATTTGTTGTGTTGCTTTTCTTATCTTAAACATCAATTTCCATCATTTATAAAAACTTTTTTTTTTTAAAATTATATCTTAAAGCGCTTTATTTTACTTTTTTTTTAGTTCACACATTAAAATGTCTTTAATATTTAAATGACTGTTAAACTGTATTTATTATCCTATTGTATGCTCATATCTATAGATTTTATTTCTTTAATTTCTTCTTTAGTTCTAATTTTTGCTTTTAAGGGGCACACTTGAATAAGCTAAGCTTCTGCTTGTTCTGTTTTAAACGTGTTTATTTTATTATTATTTTTGTTTTCATCTACAATATTGTACCATGTTGACTTCATTATTACATGTTTAAAACAAATTTTAATAAATAAATACATCAAGTAAATCATATTCTTTAAGTCATAAACTTGTAACTCTAGAAAGAATGTGTTAAATCAACTGTACTGATTACTCTAATTGACCTTTTAAGAAGCCAGATATATAATATAATTTTGCCTTTTTCCGCTCCCTTTAAGGAAAATAATCAAACTCTAATATATTCAATATATTCAATGTGTCATGTGTGTGTCTTGTAAATAAGGTGCAAAAATGTTCATTTATGATTAAGAGCAAATATGTCAAGACATTTTTTCTTTATTTTCTACTCAATTTATGTGTTAAAATCTTAATTAAATTTGATATATCAATGCATTTTTATTTGTATTGTTTTTTCCTCCGATTTTTTTTCTGCAATTGCTTGAAATAAACCAAAATCCATCAACACTGTTATTAGTCGCCCATACTGTCACACAACAGTTTGCGTACTTGTACATTTTCCTGCATTTTTACTAAAAATGTGTTGTGTTTTTTAGTATTACAGGTGACTTGGACACTAAAAGAATGTCGAACACCTTTTCTATTTTAAGATTACTATGATGACTTTAATTTTCTGAGAATATTTTAGCTTCTCAAAACTTCCACCAGGCCAAAACTATGCTTCATAATTTACATTAAAGATAAAATCAAATAAATAAAAAACATTGCAGATGTTTTATAAAAAAAAAAAAGAAAAATTAGAATGAAAGAAATTGGGCCCAGTACTGATCCCTGTGGGACTCCTTGTGACTAAGAAAATCGAAATACTTTAGTGACAAAATGAAAAATTCCTCTGCGCTAACTGCTGCCTCACTCACTGCTCAAGTAAACAGTCAAAATAAAGCGTACCATTCACATTAGTGAATTAGAAGCATTTGTTTCTTCTTTACTCTGTCATAGCAGCCTGTTATACCTTGATGTTGAGGCCATGTTGGAAGAAGATCAAACGCCCACACTTCTGTGATGCGGCACTGACCTTTTTCAGCACGCTCTCCAGCGTCTCTGGACGGCTGATGTCGAAGCAGATGAGCACGGCGTCCGAGTCTGGATAAGCCAACGGCCGCACATTGTCATAGTAGGTTGAACCTGAGAGAGAAAACCAACACTTTTGTTATTATTTTAGTGGTTTAAAATGTAAAAACTATATACGTATTTCAAAATATTTTGGAGCTTTTTTTATGTACAATTTACAAATGACTTGATGAGCTCTGTTTTGTCTGACCATCCTGATTAGATAAAAGGTCAAGCACGGGATATAATGACTGCCTCACACAAAGCATCACCTGGTATTTCACTGTGGAATGTTTTTTGTGTTGTTGTGTGGGGGGCACAGACTGAATCGAGTATTGTGACTGGAGCAAAGGGGGACATTCCTCCCCAAAGAGGACAACATTCCCTCTGCATTTTCATGATTGTTTGCAGCACTAAGTGCTTTTGTCACCATCACACAGCGTTGGCAACATCACAAAAAAGACCAGCTCAAAAGTAAATCTGCAGAGACCACAGCCGCCTGAAACGCACACCCAAAGCAAAGCCAGTTCCTACATCAGTCAAACACAACATATTTGTGTGTAATTGTGTAAAACGGGTTTACATCTTTAAATAATAATCTTTAATTAATGGTTGGCCCTGTTGGATGACACATGTCAGCGGGAAATAATATATTTCAAATTAGATTTATTGAAAGTTTAACCTCTAAAAACTTTTTTCAGCTAACAGATAGAAGTGACATATTTTATATGACCCTTTATATTTATGATTTGGACTATTTGTTTCACATTTAAATACTGTTGCAATGTTAAATTTCTTAGCCCTTAAAAAGCATTTTATTATCTTTTTATTAAAAAGAAAATTCCACATTATTTCTGTGAAAATTTATTAATAACTAATGGATCTGGATCAGTAAAGTACTACTGAATTGTAGTGTATTTGTTACCTGTGCAGAACCAGATAATCAAACTATTGGACAATTTTATCTAATTTTTTAACAAATGAAGTTGTTGTTCACTTTCGGCTTTTCCCATCAGGGGTTGCCACAGCGAACAAGTCGCATGGTAAACCTGGCAATGTTTCACGCCGGATGCCCTTCCTGATGCAACCTTCTCAAAGCAACCGGGCTTGGGACCTGCACAGAGGTGGAGAAGGGAACAGGGAGCAGCCCGGATTTGAACCCTGGTTTCACGGACCGAAGGTGCCGCAAACCAGCACGAGCTAAACCGGGTCCCTCTTTTAACAAATGAAGTAAAAATGTTTAATTAAAAAAAAGCAAGTTATGTTGCATTTCTTGTAAAAAAAAATAATCACCACCAAAAATCATCATAAAAACAAAAAAGATTAAATATGTTGTTTATATGTTGTCCCTCAAGAGACTAGATCTACTTTCTCCTTCAGTGACTCCATTACTACTCAAAACTTTCTTGGAAGATGCTGAATATTTTTGCAAATAGTTTAACATAATACCCCTTATTTCAGCAAAGAGAAAAGGTTACTATTCTGGCATTTTTGTTATAATTGGCATCTTTTTTGACACTGAGCGCATTGCGGCAGGATCCAAACAGCTAAATGAGCAACTTGTTTGTTTAGGTTTTTCAAAGAGAGGTTACAAAAAAGGTAATTATGCACTTTCTGAATATAATGGAATGGAGGGAAAAAAACACTTTTTGAGATGTTTCCGTATTTCTGACTTTGAAAAACATATTGAAAAGACTTTTCAGTCAGTAAATAGTAATCCCATAGCAGGATTGTAAAATGATGCTGTTGTCATTAGCTATGAAGTTAATCACATCAAATCTAAAGTTTTAGTTATGCAGTTGGTCGAGTACTCTTACCTAACAACATCATTCCGAGCAGGGCAATATAGACAAAGATCCTTTCCTTTAAATGGCAAAAGCCTGAAAGCACATTTTTAAGATCAAGTTCCAACTAAAAAAATATTTCCATTGATGTGAGGGGTCTGTTTGACCCTTGTCCTCTTCTGGATTCATTTTAAATCTTATCAATAGTTTATGTTTTAAATGTTAAAAAATTTAAAAAGATGTCAATGATGCAAAATCATTCAAGATAATAAAAAAAAACAATGAAAAGCCTGCTCCTACAATTTAGTTTTCTATGTTCCAATAATATTGCCCTCTATCTGTTGACAGGAAGAGCATAGTCTGCTCATCTGAATGAATTTAGCTACAGTTTCTCATCTATCTTGAATTAACCTGATCCTGGGTAATAACATGTTTATGTGTCTCATAGTAAAATGTGCTCTGCTGCAAACATGCACGCCACCGCCTTCCATGATGTCAACAAATTCATGAACAGCACTCGAGTAACGGCTAATGTCTATTGATCTAAGAGCTTTTCTGACCCACTCTGGAGTCTGATGCCCCTTGAGGGAGGATTGCTGCTGTTGTAGCGGGATCAGGCCATCTATCTTCCTCGGGAGCTCTGTGATCAAACTCTTAAAGGAATCCCAAAGGTCATCGAAAAATCTCCTTCAGTGTTTCCTGTGATTACGAAGAGTTTTTAGCTACAAACTTACACTATATAGCCTTCTGGGTGTAGAATTTTAAATAACAAAAAAATCTTAAAGGTCCGTTCCAATCGTCTTTTTATCTATTTACAAAGCATTTCTCAGTTTTAATTATGATTATGCCGTTTTTAACCATCATGCCATTTTCTAAGACGTAGTTTCAGCAGAGCGGCAGTTGTTGTGAAAAGGACTGTTGGTGTGGAGCATCCCCGTCCCCACTTTCCATCACCTATCAATTTGTGCGCTCTAAACAGATAGGTGACGTTTCATTTACCGGTGAAACTAAAATTGCGAGAAATATATGGGAGCCGCAGAGAAGCAGAGTTTTGAGCCAGATGCCGGCTCAGACGAGGAAAACTTTGTCTGCAAGTGGATCCATTGGAATGGGGCGGAGCAGAGCACGCTCTTTTTCTGATGGCCTATTTTCATCTGCTCCTGATTCACAACGATTTGCATAAAAATAAATATTTTCTTTATATATTGCATGTCCTCCGTTATCAGTAAAATGAAACAAGAACATGTTAAAAACACAATTTTTATCAGATTGGGTCTTTAAATATTGAATACAACTGAATCTCCCCAAAAGAATGTAGCTACAAAAACACCGGGCTGTTATCTAGGTAGTTTTAAATGAGATTTTGGTGTTGGGCACACAGAAAAATTAAGACATGCAATGAAAACTTTTGATCATTTTTAATCACACAGAAAGTTTTTTGTGTCAAAAACACATCCAACATGATCTAGACAAGAATGTGCTGCAGAAGCAGGTGCTAGACACTAAAATACAATTTAATTAATAGGTCTTTTTTAATCAGTTTTCACAAGATAAATGTAAATATAATATAGAAGCGTTATTTAGCACCAAATTAAAAAACAATGCATCCTCTAAGGAAGTCCAGTCATGCAGCTGCAGGAGAATTCCCTCTCCCGTTTATATCGAAGATGCAAATCTGGGGTGACAGTCTCCCGTTGGCAAACCAACAGAAACGCATTTTTCCTCAACCAGCAACTAAGACTTAAACCTCTGCAGCAAACGCAAGACAAGCTATGAGACAGGGAATGTGATGAGGGGGAAAGACATCCCTTTTCTGATGTTCCTAATAAAAAAGAGATCTGATGCTGAAAGCAAAGGTAGAAAAGATGCATCTTATGGTTTGAATGTTGGTGTCGCTGGATAGAATATTTAAATAAAGCAGTATTATCTCATGTAAGTTGTAACTAATGCTTCAGCACTTATATAAAACATTTTTGCAGTAAATAAATTGTTTTTCTTTTTAGAATTTCATGCTTAAAACCTGAAAATGCTGTAACACCAACCCCCTATCGGTATAGTTTTCCTTCAAAATTGAACAGGAAGGTTTAAAAATTTCATTTAGCTTTACATGTTTTAGAGTTATGAAATAATTGTGATACTCCTTGGAATGCATTATTCACAACAGGAGCTTTGCTTTGACCTGGCTTTTTGCTTTCTTTTTGGATTTATACTTTTTTCCATACATGTTTTATCTTGGTTATAAAACGTAAAAATAGTTTGATCTCAAATTTCGTGATTTTTGCAGTAAAAAGAAAGAGACCAAATTTACTAATTAGAGTTAGCTTTTTGGGACAGTTTCAGGGTTATTGGGGAATTATTATGCAACATAATGAAAAATATCTGTAAAAATGTTTTAAAAAGAAGCTGAAGTTTTTCTAAAAAGATATATATACAAAGCTATAAACCACTTTGGAAAGTAGTGAAAAATGCTTCAAAATACACCAAACTGTAAGGATAAAAGAGAAAGAAAGTACAAATCCTTGAATAATTTACAGAAAAACCGCTAAATATATACATGAAGTCAAAGTTTTGACGAGTTAAAATAAAACGTCTTTTTGTGATTCCCTATTTAACGACTGAATTGTTGTTTCTGTGTGAAATATTATCCTTTAATTCTTCCTCTGGATGTGTGTTCAGCACCACAAGATGAAGCAGAATTCCAAGAGAAGCTAACTTCAATGATCCCCACCAGGCATGTTCCATAATTATGAAATAAAGCCAGGCTTAACATCTTCCCTGCCTAAATTTTGTAAATCTTGTTAATGCTCGGGAGGCACATCCTTTTTTTTTTTTTTTTTTTTGTATTTTGTCTGAAATTGTAAAAGTCATTGTGGAAACGCCGCTTTGGTTTTCAAGAGTCTTTGCCAAGTCGAGCTCGGAGCTGTGAAGCACCAGATAAGAGATGAATCTCTTACCTTTTCCAAGCGCCGCACAATTCAGTAGACATGTGTGTTCACACCTTCAGATGTTTGCACGGAAAAAAAACATCATTAATCCTCTCTTATGACACTTTTGTCTGCCAGCTTGTGCGACAGTTTTCATTAATACCTGTAATCCTGTCTGTCCTTGTCATGCCCTCCCACAGAAACATGAACTCTTTTTCAAACAAATTACTGATGTGACACACAGCGCTGAAGCAAACGCTATTACATATGAAGGAATATCCTTTTCTTTGACGCCCAGAGTATCAAAATAATAGCTTCACCCACAGAGATGAACTAATACTCCCGCACACCTATGCTGGACTGAAAGAGCAGACAAGAATCGATTTGGTGGATTAGTATCAAGTAGTAATAAAGTCTGTGATAATAGTTCACAATCACTTTTGGACAGCGCTGCTCTATCTCTTCTAATAACACACCTGCAGTCAGAGCTTAGTTGTTCACCTGGATAATCTGTCAAAGACTGTCTAAATGTTTTCTCTAAAAGGACAAGATCTAAAAATAAGAAAAGAGATTTTTTTAAGAAACTGTGTTGTCTATTCCAAAGCCTGAGCCAGTAACCCCTGGTAATTTCATCTGGATTCTCCCAGCATGAGGTGAGCTGCAGAATCAAGGTTTATGTCAAATGAGGATGACGAATGTGTAAGGTTCTTTTAAAAAACAGCAACACACTAAGAGTGTAGTCAGACTGGAAAACTCAGAATGAGTCCATTTGATTTGGTCCGGATCGAGTCCTGAACCTTGTATTCAGACTGTCGTAAAGCGCACTATTCACCTACGAACTAAAGCTTGTAAACAAAACGATGTGACTAAAGATGAGGGCGGGGAAAAGCAATGAGAGAAAGAATAATGGAAGTCCTACGCTTTTACAGTCCTTGTCCCTAAAGTTCATTTATTCAAACGTTATGTTTTGCTGACCAATTCTGAACGTCTGCACCAAAAGTGTTGTCAGGTACAACACTTTAGACTTGTTACTTTGGTATGGCGGAGGCATGCCGCAAGGCGGCTACTGAGGAGATGATGAAGAAGGTACGCTGGTAGGTGTTTATGACATATAGATTGTTGGGGAAACAGTGAGAAGTGATGTGCGTCACGTTCAAAGTTGTTCTAATGAGCCTGAATTCATCCAATCCCATTTCAATGAGTTGCTGTGTCTCATCGTTGCTCCATGTTTGTCTGCGTTTCATCGGTTGCTCCTTTTCTACTCTGTTTACATCCCGTAATGACCGGCTTCGGTGGCCATTTGGTTCAGTTGTTCAACTCCGAGCACGGAGCCAGTTCAGACTGAGGAAACTCAGCGCAAACCGAAGCTCAGACCAACAGGAAACGAACTGAGACCACCTCAAAAGATGGGTCTGAGAGCCGGTTTGATGTATTCAGACTGAAAATTTGTTCCAAATTAACATGGACATCGATTTCTGGTCCACAATATTAAACCTTAATTTCAAGTTTCAGTTTAAATATGAGAGATGGAGGGTTATGTTGGTGAAACTGAGCAGGCGGAGGGTCATTTGTGTGAATGTGTAATTTTAGAATGCTTGTCGTGTTTTGTAAAGTTTTGTCTGCTGCTTCTATTGACACCTAATCTGGACTGAAAAGCGCTCCTATGATAGAAATGTTATTTAATTTATATGCTATTACTGTACAAACCATGTATAAATTGTTTGAGTAAATCTCTGATTTTACATCCAGTTTGAAGCAAGATTTACAATTTAACTAATTGTAATAATACATTTTTTTTTATTTCAAATGGCTACATGTTCCATTTTAGCTTTAGAATTAGACTCTGGGCAAATTGAAACTTCTCTGTAATAATGAACCAGAGGGTATCTTTTATGTCATGTTCAAGAGCATCACTTGTGGGGCACTTCCTGTCACACTCACTTTGATCATTTTTGATTACAGTGGCGTTTTTAGCAGCGTTGTTTTTGCGCCCTTCAGTTAGTTGGGGGAAAGATCTTTGAATCAGCCAAACAATGGGTCACATGACGTCATTCAGAGTCCGTCTCTTTTCTCAGTAGTTGTTTTCTGGGAGAAAACTACAACTGGATGACAGAAATTGTTTATCTGCTTGTCTCTCAAAGGATTCTTGCTGTGCCCTTAAACTGCATGTCGAGCAGCATTTTCAAAAGAATAGTAACAGAATAAAGCGATTAAATGTTGAATCAAGTCAAAGTTGAATTAAAATATACAATCAATATGAAATCTGTTCTTCACGTGGGTTCGTAAATAAAAAATTGTTGTTCCAGGCGAAAGCAGTTTGTGTTTGTTTTTTATATTTTTCACAGAGGCCTGAGCGGTCCCGGCTGCCACATCAATAGTAAAACAGCATCCGTGCACGCCAACCATGTCGTGACAGATTTGGATTTTCCCACTACGCGCATGTCACAGTATGGCTGGCACTCATGCTTGAGATGAACACAGCTGGAGGAGTCTGTGCTGCTCGGTTTATAAACTTCCTCTGCCCGTGTAAAGTGTGCCAGATCGTTTGACTCGAGCAGAAAACAAATCTCTGTTGTGGAATATTTCTAACTCATTGAAAGAACAAGAACATCCACCGATCATCATGTGACATTAGCAAAAAAAGAATCCTGCAGGAGTTCCTACAATGAATGACAGAGGGAACACAAGACATGCTGCTACACAAAAGCAGAGGTGTCTACCCTCCACCCTTCTATCTCTCACAGTGGTGACAGCGGTCTAGAGGGTCGGACTGAGGAGTTTTGCATTAAATATCAGGGATTGAGATGGTCTCAAGCGGATGGACAGACGCTTAAGTGCAGCGCGTTTTCCTTCCATAATGAACCTTCTGCTTCACTTGGCCCCACATGCTCCCATCATGAAGGCCGCTCCTTTTTCTAGTCTTTTGTAAAAAAACTTTATGGAAACATGAGGACGTTTGTAAACTACAACACTTTAGTATTTAGAAACTACAACATATGCAGATATGGACAACATTTTTATGACCTCCATTGATGAAAAAAACGCACAGGAGTAATAATATATAAGAATTGACCAAAAATTAACAGGTAAAAACACCCAATATACTTTAATGAATGGTTAATAATAATAATAATAATAATAAAGAAAATAGTTGAATAATAGGTTTATTATAGAAAATGTATTGTGTTTAAAAATGTCAGACTTATTATGTTAAGGCTCTAAAGTTAGGAGCATTTCTTTATAAATACCAAATTTATAAAATAAAAAACAACAAATTCAAGATTTCTGCCAACTGGTCCTTAAAATTAAAAGCAAGAACAGGACAGATTTTGTTTAATCCATTCGAATAAATTACAATAAAATAGATAAAGTAGACAAAAATAAGTCTAATAACCCAAACTGTAAAATAAAACCTAATGAAATCTGGAACAACAGCAGCTCAGTCAAACATAAACAGCAAACGTTTACTCTTCAAACACCTTCTTTTTTTTTTTTACTTTTTTTTACAGTAGTATAAAAGTTGTTCATTAATGTGTTTTGTTTTTCCAAATATCATTCACATTTTTAAAAATAGTACATCGAAACTTGTTTTTATTTTTTATAATAATTTTTAAATATTGGATGTCAATTCATACTTAACCTTTGTACCTGTTAAATTCATTTCTGTTAGTTTAACCATAAACAGATTGGGTTTGTGGGATATATACAACTAATCCCTCTTTTTTTTTACATTTTAGTTTGTTTATTTGTTTATATTAAAGCATTAGAATAATGGAATATTATAATGAAAAAATAAAAAAACACAAATATATCGTAAGTAATACATCCATGGGAAAACGGAGAAAACAAACAAAGACGAAAGAAGATGATGCCATAATCCTGACTGTAATAATCATAAACTTAAGAATCAAATTTATATAATTCCTCCCTTTTTGTGTTTTCTGTTTTTAAATATATATTTTTACATTGTTGCCATAATCTGGTTTCTATTAGATCAAGTGTAGATAATTTACCACGTAACATTTTGATTTTTCATTAGATTTGATCAAGTAACATATATTTATCAAGAATAATGAATAATTATTGTCTGTAGACAGAAAAGGTCTTTTCTATAAGTTGGTGTGTGACTGTGTCTCCTGAGCTGCACACACTCCAGTGGTTGAAAGACTGAAAGACAGACTGGGTCTCCCCTGGGATCTGGGAGAGAAGATGCATCTAGGTTATTGATTTTCAATGCACCGTTGGACTTTTAACAGGCTGTCTGAGCAGAAAAGAAGCCCACCAGGCTGAGTTTAACTTTGCATCATGATAACCGACTGCTCGTTTCATTCTCCCTCCCTTATAAAACTCACTACTCTTGAAACAGAGCCATGCGTCACTTTACATTCTGTTTTCTTTGCATGCATTTGCTCAGTCAAAATGCACACATGGCTGCACATGCTCAGTAAAAACAGAACGTTGGTCAGAGGCCCGTACTATCTGCATTTCTTCCTAAAAAGCCTCTAAAAGGCTGCGACACACCTTCATCTCCTCTCTTGTCATTGAGCCAAAGCTGCTCACTCGCTGCCAGCACATCTAGCTAGCGCCTTCAAGGAGCAAATGTGTAAGTGGGATCATAAAAGCTGCTCATGTATGAATGATGGATTGTTAAGGCAATCTCCGGCACAGAATGATGGCCTGCAAGCTTGGATCAACAGGGCCTTGAAGAGGCAGGCGGCGTCGCTGGTATTTGCCCAGCGTGTGCAGAGCGAGTCTCCCAGGCCGCATCTATGAATGCAAAAATTCTGCCTACATTGTCAGACTCTCTGAAGCAGAAGCAGCACAGAGTTGAAGGCAGTAAAACTACTTTGTCACTTCCAGGTGTCAAACTGAAGGTCCAGGCAGCTCCTGTATTGATTCTTACCTGTAATACAATAGTTAGCAAAGTAAAATGTGTAAAAAAAAGTCGTACAACCTTCTTCTTCCTCCTCTTCTGTATTTAATCATAGTAAGGTGTTAAAGGTCTTTCTTTGTAAAAAAAAAAATCACCCCAACTCACTCTTGTTTGACTTAATTAGATAATTTTACTGTCGATAGCAAAGAAGTGTCCATGTCTACGTCCCATTAAAGTCATTTCCTGCTACTTCATTCGGGGAATACCGAAACTGCTCCCTATGAGGATCCAGAACCTCCGGAAATCTCTGTGATAGCAGCCCGTTACACCCATCCCATAACTGGTATCTAAAGAAAAGAGGTCCATTGGGAATCTGGTTCAAAAGATCAAAAGTTTGTCCCAAATTTCCAAAAAAACTATTTCTGCAAGGTAGTTGAGAGAAAAGTAATAGATCTGTTCCATAGATGACTGCAGGAACGTAGATTAAACTCCTTCTTTAACTTAAAAAAAATGGGGGAAAACATCTGAAATAGTCCTGCACCTGAAGAAGACATGATACCTTTTTTTGGTAGCATGCCTCTTTGGTCCACATTCCTCCAGCATGACTCTACACAAAGAAATCCCTTCATCAACACAAGAAAACCTCTGATCTTTTTGTCAGATACTGCCTACACCAGGAAGTACAAACCATAAACAGGATGTGTTCTCCAAAAAAACTGCTCCTTAATACTCAAATTCATATGTCAAACAAGAACATTTGTGTTAATTACAATGTTTTGTAATAAAATCACAGACTAACTTGTCATAGAGCTACACCAGACAACAGGAATCTGTGATTTTAGGGCAAATCCATAATTAGCAACGTGTGATTAACTAACAATGTAAATGTCAGCCTCTGAGTCATTGCATTAGTTTGATTTATGACCCTTTTAAAAGTTTTTGTTAAAACATGTAATTGAGTTTTATAGTACGGATGCTAGGAACGTTTTTTTCTTTAAGCCTGACTGAGAACAATTTAGGCTAAGAGAGAAAGAACTCATCAAACACATTTGAAGCATTTGATCAGCCGCACGCGGATGTAATCATTGTCTCGATTCACCGTGTAAAGGCAGAAGAAAAGTGCTGGATGCTCTGACATCGAGAAATGTTGGTATTAAAATGGAAAATGTGAAGGAGAGACTCGAAGACGAAGATGCAGACAAAGAAAGAGCAAGGTAAGCTAATCCACTGCAGGAGTGCTGAGAGGGCACTGCCCCATTACAGCTGCTCTCCTGACCTTGACTTGCTGGAAGCAGAAAGTGAAAAGGACCTTTGAGAGACTGGCAGCCAGAGAATATTAAACAGATTGGATTGAATCAAGAAGACTGAGAAGAAAACCCGACAGAGGCTGATCTAGGCATGTAAAATCAGTTTTACATCATTTAGGTTATTGTGTACGTATTTTTAGATTATAGATATAAATACAACATTTATCACCTTACAAATTACAAAATGTCTTAAAACATGCTACCTTGTTTTCCTAAAGACCCACTCCAATCATTTTTTGATGTATTTTAAAAGCATTCCTACTGGTCTTTAATTGGGATTATGTGGTTTTAGCCCAAATTAAAAAAAAACTGTGTAGTTTTCTAGGACATAGTTTCTGCAGAGCAGCAGTAGTTCGATAGAACTTTGCCTCTGAGTTGTGGACAGGACCACTTGTGTGGGACAACCCCGTCTGCCTTCCTTTTGCTGAGAGCCCTCTGTTTACACAATATCCTGCAGCCCCTCACTACCCCTAACCTAACATTACCAGTGTAACAGAAATGGCGAGCAATTTTGGGGTTCTCCGACCGTACAGTTTTGAGCCAGATTCCAGCTCAGACGAGAAAAAACAAAGACGTACATGGATCTATTTGTCTGCAAGTGGATCAATCGGAATAGAGAGGAGCAGGGAGACTGTGGCCCGCCCACAGTACTTTCTACACAACAAATAAGTTCTTTTCAAGTTCAAATGTCATTTTGTGTGGGGAACAATTTATTTATTGTTCTGCTTGTCTCTGTCGTTTCTTAAAAGTCCTTAAACGTAATTAGAAAACCTCATGTTTGGAAAATTGTTTAACATCTTGTTAACATTGAACTCGACTCCCACTTTTCCACATGATGAAGACTCAAACTGGATTGGGAGAAAAGCAGAAGAAAGAACCGGTGCTGTGCTGTCAGGAAGAAGGCCGAGGGGGAAATCTAGTTGATCTTGAAGATGGGAAAAGAGATTTTAACCTATGAGGCAGAGAACCTGAACTAACAAAGGTTGAGGAGTGATGCAAGGAGATGAAGAATGAAGAAGATGAAGTGGGAGGGCAAATGTGTAGCAATTAATTAAACCTCATGTTTATTTCTGCAAATTGAAGTTTAGAGACTTGTGGGTTCTTTATTACCAAACACCTTCTCACTTTCATCTTTAAAACCCAGCATGCTTCCTCTTAATGGCTAAATGTGTACAGAACGATGGCCTTTACCTTTAAATACCCATAAAATCGTATCATCCTGTGCTTCAAGGACACCTTGTGACACAAATAGTCATTTGAAATGCTACTAAAGTTATAAAATGCAGGTTCAGTCCACAGCTTCACTCACTGCTGCCACACACAAAGGGACCAAACGCATGCAAACATTTTCCCTGCCGTCACTCACGCATGTCTGCACACTTCCCGTCACCACACGCTCAGGCAGAGCTGCAGTTCTCCCAAAAAAAAAAGACGAGTGCAGAAGCTCAGGAGTATTACAGGCGTCAATGCAACAAGGCACACGTCCAGCCTTCCTTGTAAGCAAACTGTGTTTCTTGTTTCAGCCAATAAAAAAAGAAAAGAAGAAAAAAAGCACAAGGAGGGGTCAAACGGACAGATAAGGTAAGGAAGACTATCTACTGATTTTCAGCCATTTTAAAAAGAAAACTGTGTCGTTTTATAAGACAGTTTCTGCAGAGCGGCAGGTAGGTTTTTAGAAATGTATCTCTGAATAGTGGAAAGGACGATTGGCTTGTAGCATTCCCGCCCCTCTTCCCCTCTACGTAACTTAGAGCTCTCGGTTTACATGCTCTTTCGCTATAGCTTACAATTCCTCACAACCCCAACTGGTGCAACAACAATGACGGGCAATACTGAATGAATCTAGTTATTTACAAGTGGATGCATCAGAATGGAGCGGAGCAGGGAGCTTGTGGCCCACCCTGCATATTTTCTATCTATAAAATTGGCTTTGTTTCCAACGGCATTCTTTCGTCTGCTCATTCCGATTTGAATAAAGAAATACTCAGAAATGTAATTTTGAGCTTAATTTTCTGTTATGTCCGCCATCATCAGAAAAATGCCAAAAGAACATATTAAAAACACCAAAATATCCAATTTTCATCAGTTTTAAATATTTAAAAAATATATATACATTTTTTTAAACCCATTTAACTGTTGTAATTTGACATAAATGTAAATATTAAAATTTACTTTCCATTTTTCTGATAGGAAATGCATTTTCCAGGTAGTTTAGTCCACTCTCAGGAGCACAGTGCCAAACAAAATAAAAGTGTGACATTTTCCGCTTCTCCCACCAAACTGAAATGAATGCACTCCATTCACACCACAGCTACTTGGTCACATCCAATAGCAGGTGTGAAAACTTACCTGAATTCTTTATGGTGAGTCTTTATTTTAGGTAACACTTGGAGCAGCTTTCGTAGCTGAGCAACAATCCGTTCTTACCAAACTGATTCAGATCAAACTGAATCCTGGACTGAAAATGGACTCAAATTATGTCAGTTGTATAGATTTGTGCTTACTTTCACACCTGTAATTATCTTGTTCATGACAAAGATTTCCTTTCAGATGAAACAACAAAGGACTCAAAGGACATGCAAACTCCAAACAGATGCGTTCAATTTTTTTGGAGTGAGGTGGAGTAAATTGCTGTTTCAGTGTTCGGCTGGTGTAATTGTTATCTACCAAAACAGCTCAGCGAGAAAAAGAGGTGTGTGTCTGTGTTCCTGTCTCTTTGTCTGTGTACCAGCCAGCAATTTCACAGAGTTGTTGTTTAAACACAGCTGCCTCACCCACAGCGAGCTGCAGCTCTTAATCTCTCACTCTTCTGGCTTCATGGGCGCAGGCTGTGCATTAAATCTAGCGGATTGTGTGAGAACAAGTCTCCTTGGGTGTCGTTATTAACTGGAAGTGGGGCTTAAAACGCTGACAAAGAGAAAGTTTTCACAAACGAAGAGTCCGATAGTGAACCAGAAAAATGTGAGCACAGATGTGAGATCATATCTGGAACTTCATCTAAGATGAGACCTGCACGACTGGATGATCAACATGTAAGACAAGAGAACTGGTGGGGCTGCAATGCATTCACAAATCTGGAATTTGTTTTTGAAGCTGTTTATATTCTCACAGAGCAGATCACAGATGAGCTCCTGTTGAAAAGGAAACAACTACATTTGACACGTTTGGTTTTTGCACTGATGCACCAAAAATGTCATTATTCAAACATTTTGCAGAAGTTTTATTAATTCCATCTGGCTGCTGCACCTGCAGCCTAGATCACGAGTCAGCAAAAGGTCAAAAAAGAGGAAAATGCATCCCACCTGAGGTGTCCCACATGTTGAGCTCAATCCTCTGTTTGTCAATCTCAAAGCTGGCTGTGTAGTTCTCAAAAACCGTGGGGACATAACTCTGAAATAGGAAAAAAGATCAAAGCTTTTTTTAGACAATCGTCATGCAATTTGATGGGAATCAGACTCCCAACCAACTCCAACTGCTGGTGGGTGAGGAGAAGCAGGAGGTGTTGGAGGCTCCATGGGGCGATCTGTGCTTTTAAACTCTCAGCTTTTAAATTGAACATTGAAGAAGGAAATGAAAATATAGCATTTTACTTAAACTTGTGTTAACTTTTTCCACGTCAGAAAAAAACGATTTAATCATGTAATTATTATTTTAATAACTCTTTTTTTTTTAAAGCGCAGAGATTCTTTAATTTATTTGATTCTCTGTTTCCCAAAACACGCGTCATGCGTAAAAGCGCACAAAGGTCAGATTCGTTTTGTTATGAATGTCAAACGATGGAGTTATAATATGTAATCTAAAAGTCTCTAAAGAAGAAGCATATATAGAAATAAACAATATTTTGCATTGCGAGACAAATTTGATTTTTAGGATTCTTTTTGCGCAAACGCGCATTATAGGCTCTTCTGAGTCAGGCACATTGATTTGGTCAAACGGAGTCTTACCTCTGGATAAGAGTCTTTGGCAAAGACATGAAGGAGAGCCGTTTTGCCACACTGCGAATCCCCGACAACAACTATCTTACAGTGAAGTAAGCCCTTGTTGTTGTTCTCCATCGCGCTCTATCCGCGTTACTGGCTGGTTCCGAGTCGCTCCCGTCTTGTCATGGAGGTCTTAGAGATTGAGGGAGCAGTCCTGGTCCGTCCGGGTCAAAACTTCTGTCCCGAGGTTGGCTTCATACTCTGCGCTGCGCTGTGCTCCTCTGCGTTTCCATTCACGCAGCTGAAACACCTGGTGAAGGCTGTTAAGGTGAGGTATCTAAATGGATTTCCTGTTTGGCCTCAACAAAATAAAAGCCTCATTCATCAAAATGTGCATTTTTGGTGTTTGTTTTTGGAGTTCCACAAAGCAAATGTTTATTATCTAAGAGGAATCCTATTGATTATATTATTGTGACACATGGTTTAAAGATGTCAAAGAAAAATATTGGGCTCTTTGATCATAAAAAAATCCAATTTTGCCCGACATCTACCACTTTTTAAAACGTTTGATGACAAAAAATATACATTTTCCCCAATTCCCATCATTGTCTGAAAAAAATTATTAAAGGCAATTTAAAAATCAAACGTTTGTGTTATATCCTCTTAACACAAAAATGGTTTTACTCTCATTTGCAAAGATGCTCTGTAACTATATGAAGGGAGAGTTTCTGATCCCTTAATCCAAAGAACCAGTGCCATACATCAGAAGAAAAGTCACACTCAAAAAAAAAAAAACTGCCTTTGTCTGACTTAAAGCAGCTACTTTGCAGCATTTAGGAGGATGCAGGGGAAAGGTGTGCCATTTAAACAAAAAAAAAGTGTTCTTGATTTGCATGACAAGCATTTATTTGGAAAGAAGTCAAGTCACAACTTTTTTTAATCATTTATTTTGAAACTCAAATACAGGATGCAGATGAGCTCCAGAGAAACCAACTGTGTTTTGGCTCCATCGTCTGGTGGAAAGAAGAAAGAAAGATTTAAGTCACTGAGAAAAAATTCAGATGTTACTGTGTTGTGTTTGTTTATTATCAATGAAGTGTGTTAAAAGAGAGGTGACAGCATGCACTGTGATTTTTTTGTTGGGTAGTTTTATTTTATTTCATGTAGTTTTGTCAAACGTCATGCTGAGTGTATTACAACATCTAAAGGACTATCAGAGCCTTCTTGGGAAACTCAATGAAGCTGTGGAAAACCACTCTTGAAGTCAATGGCAAGCCACTTGCACAAGTGTCCATCAAATGTGGGGTATACCAAGGTGATGCTCTGTCCCCACTGCTGTTCTGCAAAGGTCTGAACTCCCTCAGCCCAATAATTAACAAAACTGGCTATGGATACAGACTCAGAAATGGGGCCAATATCAGTCACTTCCTCTACATGGATGACATCAACATATATGATAAGAGCGAGCGTGACATTGACTCCCTGATCCACACCACCAGTATCTACAGTACTGACATTGGAATGTCATTCGGGCTCGAGAAATGCAGCCGGATGGTGACAAAGAGAGGCAAGGTAGTCCACACTGGAGGGGTCTCACTCCCAGAGGGGGCGACAGTGGCTCAGGTGGTTGAGCGGGTCGTCCAATGATCGAAGGGTCAACGGTTCGACCCTCCTTGCCTCCAGTGTGGCCTCCACTGGTGTGTGGATGTGCATGGATCATCCCGGTGATGGTCAGAGGGGCCGTAGGCACAAAATGGCAGCCACGCCTCTGTCAGTCTGCCCCAGGGCAGCTGTGGCTACAACCGTAGCTTACCATCACCAAGTATGAATGAGGAGTGAATGAATAATGGACACAATGTAAGCGCTTTGAGCGTCTGGAAAAGCGCTGAAAAATCCAATCCATTATTATTTAATAGCAGACATCGAGGACAGTTACAAGTACCTTGGAATTCCGCAGGCAAATGGCAACCTGGAACAGGCAACAAGGAAAGCTAACTGTAAGGAATGTAAAGGAATGCAACAGCTAAATACCTCCAACGAGTAAGGCAAGTCCAGAGAAGCCAGCTCAATGGCAAAAATAAGACCCAGGCAATGAACAATAACACTGCCAGTTATCGGATATCCTGCAGGAATAATAAGATGGCCAAAGGAAGAGATTCAGACCACGGTTGTTATGACACAAAAGCTCCTCACCGTACATGGAGGGTTCCATACCCAATCCAGCACCCTGAGACTGAATGCTAGCTGCAAGGAAGGAAGCTGAGGATCCATGAATACAACAAGCTCAACGCTCCAACTGACAGTGTTCTCAGTGAGTGTCTCAGGCAATGGAGAGCAGAGGACAGATCCTCATGGGAGGACAAACCCCTGCATGGGATGTTCCATCGGACCATAACTGAAGTAGCTGATATCAAGAAGTCCTACCAATGGTAGCAAAAGGCTGGACCACAGGACAGCACTGAAGCACTCATCCTGGCAGCTCAGGAACAAGCACTAAGCACCAGAGCGATAGAGGCTCAGATCTACCACACCAGACAAGACCCAAGGTGTATATCATAAATTTATATGTAGGGACATATTGGGATTTTTGGGGGCTGCCCTGGTGCACAGGCAAGGCGGTCGACCTCCAATCATAAAATTGCAAGGTCAATTCCCACCTTGCCAAGTGTCAGCGCATCCTTGGGCAAGACACTGAACCCCACCTACCCTCTGGTGTTTATAGGATGACACCAGAGCCACCATTAGTGTATGAATGTGTGTTTGTGTTTGTGTGAATGGGACTGTGACTGTAAAGCACTGATTGCAAGACATAAAAAGACAAAAAGTTGGCTATTTCTGTCTGTGCCTTTCGTTACTGTGTACTTATGACAAGTGCAATGACACAAGATGAATTGTATTATTAAAGTTGTCTTTCTGTTCTTTCATTTTTTTGTTACTGAAAACAGTATCATTGTAAGATTAATTATATTTTTCAAAATGAACCGTCTTTCTTTAAAATATATTTGCTAGTTAATGTGTTTTTTATTTTTCTTGTTCCTACAAGGAAAAGAAATACCCAAATGTTTAGGCAGTTGAAATTTTTGTCAAATTTTGGTCGGTGACATTTTTGCTGCCATATTTCATGTAAGAACAAATTCATATACAAAATTATGGAGGAGAAAAATTCAGTGTTATACCTCCAATGTCAATTGAGACTTAGATTTTGATGTGAATTTCTTCCTTATGCAATTATATGGATCCTTTTGTCTTCTAAACATCACATAAATTAATTCAGGCCAGAATGAGAGTATGCGGACTTAGTGTGTTCATGAAGGAGCAGCTTTGTGCTTCTCACCACTTCCTGTGTCTCATTGAAACTGCATAGCTAAACAGAAGAGCAGTATCAGCTCCAGGATGCAGCGGATGTATAATTATAATGTATAATGTCACTGTCAGGATCTTCTCTCTGCAGTGCTTTAATCAAATATTTTATTTAAAAAAAGAAGCCCAAAGGATCACACTGATCATGCTGCTTAGGGAAAAATTACCAGTGTTTATTTTGAACAGGTATGAATGAACCCATCTAAATAACAGCAAATCCTACATTTCATTTTATTATTGTAGTGTACAGAACAGAGCAGATTCATCCACTCTGGCAGAAGTTCTCCAACATCTTCATCAGAAAAAAAAATATCGTCTTCCATCTCGTCTATCGTCTTTGCCCGCGTCTTTGGTCTCTCTGTAGGAGGCCCCAGAGTGGTACGCATCTACACACATGAAGAAAAAAAAACAGCTTTAATGGAATTTTTTTTATTTGATGAACTGAAGGAGCAACTCTCTAAAGCTACCCCCCCCCCCCCCCCGGCAACACGTGTTCAAGAGACCACTTCTACTGAAGAGTCTATGTAAACGTGTGTATCTGCACGTCTTGGGCTTCCACGTTCAAAACTCTCGCACTCATGTGTCACTATGCGAGTTTCTACGACAGGTGTTTAAAGTTACACCAGTTTGAACTGTGACCAATCAGAGACTCCGATTTGGTAGTGATGTATGGATGGGATCCCTTTTAATTCACGGAAGTGCCAACCGTTAGAAAACTGATCCTGGAGGAGAAATGAATCATTCCTGAGGACGTCTTTCAGGACATTGAACCATTTCCAAACCAGAACAATAATTTGTAGATGTTTGGTCAAAAATAACATCCCATAATATAAGTTTAAAGACCTACTCCAATGAAAATGGTGTTTTTAAAATGTGGCATTTTTCTGATGATGGAGGACATATATAAAGAAAAATTCAGCTTAAAGTTGCATTTATGAGTATTTCTATATTCAAATGATTGTAAAACAGGAGCAGACGAAAAGATACTGTTGGAAAAAGAGCTTATTTGTGATGTAGAAAATATGCTGATGCGCATCATAAAAGAGACGTCCGATGCAAATTTGAGACGCGAATCGTGTTCGGTGTCAACGCAGCTGAACACCTCCTGATAGCCCTTCCATTCATCAGGAATCTAGAAGAGTTATGAAGAACCAATGAGTTTTTTTATTTCAAAAATACGGAAAATTTTGCGTGAAGAGAAAGTGTTTCGCGTATCCTCACGTGTAAAATCAAACTGCAGCTTTTTTCCCACAAACTAAAGAAGTTTCAATTAGATGGTTGCATTGACTCTGTAACAGACTGACGACCTGTTCTGAGGTACTGTTTTTACACTACAGTAGCTCGGATAGGCTCCAGCAACCCCAAATGGATTCAGTAGGCTTATGGATCGCTGGATGGTGGCATTGAACTGTGAATTTACTCTATAATGAGTTTTTTTCCCTTTGGTTTTCCCCTTTTTACAATATGAAAATAGCTTGTTGACCTTCATTATTTTAGTGACCTTTCTGCAAATATACAGTATATGCAAATCCATAAAACCCTTTATAATGTCTGAAAATCTGAACTAATAATTGTTTTTATGTTTTCTGTGTCAGTAATGTGTCTTCTCATTACACCAAACATTTGTTGCTGTGTTTCATGACACTTCGTGAACGTTTGCATAGGACCATACGAACTGGACAATGCAGCAATGGTCTACCGTCCTGTTCTCTGATGAGGGTCGGGTCACCCTTCACAGAAATGATGGTCGTCAACGTTTATGGAGTTGAGGTGACCGATGCGCCAAGGTCCATCTGGTCCTCAGAGTTTACTTTGGTGAAGGAGGAGCAACAGTCTGGACAGGCATCACCATAAAGTGGTTGGTTCACCAGATAGATGGTCCAGTCACTGCAGGTTCTTACCTCAGATACATCTTAGAACCATCATCACCCCCCACTTTCTGTTCATGGATGATAATGCTCCACCACATGGAACCAGAATTGTCAAAGCTGGTTTTCAGGAAGTGGGAGTGCTTCATATGGTTTGAGCAGCAATGACCTCTGACCTGAACCCCATAGAGGATGTCTGGGACCAAGCAGAGACTAGATGACTGTACCCCCACCCCCAAATGATCTGTAGAACTGCTAGCACATGTGGAAGAGTGGAACGCCTCAGAACAACATCATGAGGCTAGTGAGGAGCATGAGACGTCGCTGTCAAGTTGTCATTGAGGCAAATAGCGAAAAAAGCCGCAATTGACATGGTCAGCTTTGGTTATTTAGGGCTTTCTTTATAATTGTCTTAAGTTTTGGGGTGATATTGATAAATATCAAACTAATGAAAATAGTGTTGCTTCTTCCTGTTGTCTTTAAAGTATCAAACAAACAAATATACAAGCGAACAAATAAATAAACAGAAACTTAAAACCCAACCCCAAATGATCAAAAACCAACAATCCACATAATCCAGTTCCAAAATGTAATCTAACGTGCTGTCCAGCTGTTTTAAACAGCACTGCATCACTGTGTTTTAGCTTTTGTATGGGGAATAAAACATATTTACTCTCATGTGTAAATTTTAAGTGGCTGCCTAAATTCCTTCATCATTAGCAAATGGAAAAAAATAATGCTTCACATCTGTTCTGAATGTAAACTAGGAGAGGAGCAAACGGGGGCTCAATTTCAATGTATTTTCCAGCTGTGGCCTCAACAAATCCCACTTTTCCGCCCAGAAGTCCAGATTCCGGACTTTGCAAACCTCTGCCTCACAACTTTGAGCAAGATATGCTAACAAAACTGATCAAAGCTGCCTGCTGTTCTTCTTTCAAGCGTCAAGACGCAACCAGTACCGGAAAAAGAAAAAACATTTTCAAAATAAAATATTTCTAATTGTGAAAGATTCATACAAATGTTCAATCCACCTAAAACGTTTTATTATTCCATAACATGGTCAATTTAAATTGTATTTTTTGTGTAATGTGTGTTTTTATTATCATCATATTACTTTTTAATAGTTTTTTTTTCAATAATTGTTTTATTAAACAGTGTCAAGCAGATTTTATTGACATTTTAATAATAAAAAAGAGTAAATAATATAATACATTTGCCAAATAACCAAACCCATTACATGCCTTTTAGTTATGTTGTATTGTAAAAGAATGCATTGTATAAAATAAAATAAAAACATTTTAAAAACATGTATGATAGCAACAATAATATTTTATTTACCTATTTATCATTGTCAATCATTTATTTATGCTTTGGTTTTATCACAATATTTTTTCGTAATATGTTTGCTTTCGTGGTTTTAAAAAAATTAGCAAGAAAAAAATAAAAAGCACCCTTTTTTATTAATTGCAATACATTTCCATTCCCCATCCTTCAATTTTTTTTGCAATCCTTTATCCATACTTTTTTTAACAATAAAATAAAAAATAATCTGAAACTAACTAAAGTAATAAAAAACGCTTTTTAAACAACACAATTTCTTATCTGCTCTGGTCTTGTGACGTCGACCTTTATTGTGAAAGTTTGTACCGGAAGTAGCTGCGTCAGTGCGTCACTCTTGCTGAGGACACTTGTTGAACGCGGCAGGCAGAGGAAACCGCCCATCCAGCTCAGTTTAAGGTTTCTGCAGCACACGAGGACAACTCATGCACTAAGATTTTTATTTTTACCAGAACCTTCAGAAATTACCGGACTATTTTATTCTCCGTGGAATCGTTTCTAAAACCACTAAAACGCTTCAGACTAGGAGTATATTCGCTGAAAAATAACTCAATAAATCATCCAAAGCTCTCAGAATGTCTACCGAGGAGGCTCCAGCTCAGCAGCAGCAGGTGAAGAAGCCCGACGAACCGCCTCCTGCAGCCGCGGAGGGGCCGCAGGAGTCCGCCGGCGGTGGTGGCGGCAGCCCCGCAGCCGAGGAGAAGACTCTCTCCAACCGCGCGCTGGTCCTGACGGGGTACGGAGGCTACGACAAGATCAAGCTGCAGGAGAAGCCGCTGAAGAGCCCGCAGCTGCAGCCGGGAGAGGTGCTGGTGCGCGTCAAGGCGTGCGGCTTGAACTTCGCTGAGCTGCTGGGCAAACAGGGTCTGTACGAGCTGCTGCCCTCCCCGCCCGTGGTTCTGGGGATGGAGGGCTCGGGGGTCGTTGAAGCCGTCGGAGAGGATGTGAAGGACAGGAAAGTGAGTTAAAATCCCGCTGAAATACTTTCACACGCAAATTCCAGGGAAGCGTCGGGCCAGGGGCCCTGGAGCTGTGAGGGCCCCTAAAGCAGTGTCTTTTTTTATTTTTACATCAGAATTAAGACAGTCAACCACCTACTGTTGTTTAAAAAGATTTTTATTAAAATAAAAATCATTTTTTTTTCTTTTTCGTCATCTATAGAGCCAGCATGTGCACCTATTGAGTCAAAGTACTACTCCAATCATTTTGGATCTATTTCAAAGCATTCCTAGTGGTATTTTATTTATGATTATGTTGTTTTTAGCCAAAATTAAGCTGTCAGTTTCTAGGACTTTTGATTTGTGGGGGACCGTTCCCCATACCTATAACTGAGAGCTCTCTGTTTACAACCTTTTTAAACGAAGGTGTGTTACTGTTACCATTGGTATATCCTCTTGGCATCAGATGTTTCTAATCACATTCTTGGCCTCAGGTGTTATAACAAGAATAAGCTGCTCCTAGAAGCTCAATGTGAAAGGATCTCATCAACTGCAATAGGTAACACTTCTGCTGATTCGCTCTGGCGACCCCTGAAGGGATGTGCTAAAGCTGAAAGACGAAGCAGAGCTTCAGCCATGTAATCTGACAGTAGCCATGGTGGAGCAGCTGCATCATGTGATGGTGACAAACACGCCACGGCTGGCATAGAGCGACGGAGAGATGTTCTTCTGCAAGAAGAACGATGCTTCTTTGAAAATCTGATGGATGAGTCTAGGTTTAGAGGTTGCCAGGACAACGGTACCCGTCTGATTGAATTCTATTAATAGAGCCTGGAGGAAGTAGCATTATGATGTGGGGTTTGGCCTAAACCTTCAGGTCAGTCAAAGTAATGCTTCAACATACTCAATATTTAGGCTATAAAACCCAAGTTTTTATTCTGGATGGTTATTTAACATATTTTTAAGGTTTGCTTTGTGAGGTTTAGTGCCATCTAGTGGTGCGACTGAGATGCCCTCGTTAGAAGCTTCCCTTTTCGAATTAAAAGATGTTTCACTAACAAGACCAAAAACCTCACACCAATAACAGAGAATTCGAATTCTTGTCTATCAAACATTCTTTTTATTTTTTTTATTTTAATAACATATCCTTTTAGAAGCTGACTGCTCTCTGTCTGAGTGCCGGCAGGACTTTTTTTCTGCCTCCCTGCATTCCTGTTCTCCCAGGAATCCTCTGGAGGGATCAGTTTTGGAGAGAAGCTTTAAAACTCAAAGCCCTGGCTCGGAAAATAAAAAGAAATACCACCTGGGAGCAAAAACATAATAAACCCGGAAGGTAAGATAACGTTAGGCGATTGAATATTTTGTAGGAGCAACACGGAAAGATGCTGAAAAGTTTCTGGAGGGAGAGAAAACGAAGCTTGTCAGGATGACGACTGCTGGGTGTGGCGGCTCAAAAAATACAACAAAACTCTTGGGATCCAGACTGACTGTATGGATTTTCCCCGATTCCCTCTCCAGCTTCTCTGCAGCAGATGTTGCAGAGCCAGATAACAGCTGTCACTCCTTAAATTATCTTTCTGGGAGGCGGCGTCGATGGTTTCAGCACCAAACTATTCCAGCCGCCTTCCTTCTGTTTGATCCCAGCATGTTAAACAATCTTTCCAGTGCAAATTTTTCCATTTATTGTTGTAAACTATGAACATATTTACGTCTCACTGTTTATACTATCAATTTTGTGGAGTTTTTTTTTTTCTTTTAGGGGCAGCATTTTCAAGACAGATCATATTTTTTTGCAGAGATTTTGGCTTCTAAGTAAAAGCAGAGGAGAAGTTTATGACTGCAGTTGTGTTTCAGGCTTAATAGTTGTCACTTTGTTGATGTACGTTACTGGTATTTGGCACAAAAACACTCGCCAGAAAGTCCTAGCCCTCCATTCTCAGCGTGCTGTAATCAAAACTCAAGTTATTTCTCCTGCACGGATGCTAATATGGACAGCAGCCGTAGAGATGTTTTTGAGAGTCTGTCCTGAAATGAAGGAGGTTTTTAAACACACATGTGCGTTAAAGGTGCAGCACTTCAACACGTCTTTTGTTTTTGCATTCTTTGTGTTGCATCTGTGAGTGTGTCATCTGTCTAATGTCACGGGTTCTGCGCCACAGGAAGTCATGCAGCTCAAACATCTCAGAGCTGTTTTTAAGAGGAAGCAGTGGAGCTGTTGCAATCTGATCACACTTTTCCTGTGGCCTTCTCCGTGTAGGAAGCGTTTTTTTCCCCCCCCTTAAAAAATCTACAGTGATGGAGTCCCTTTGGGAATGAGACACCAGACACACAATTACCAGTAATTCCCCCCAAAAATAAGAGCAATCTGAGGAACAAGACGTGATATTTTGAGTGTAAATTGGTCACACTGAGTCTCTTAGAGTTGACTTTTTAAAGCATTTTTAGCATATTATTAACACCCCCGAATGCATTAAATACATCTGAATTTTCACGATGCACATTTCCAAAAAGGCTTTCTCCAAATCTTGAGTGTTTTTTTTTGTTTTTTTCTGTCCACCGGCTGCTGTTTCCTGTGGTACAGGATATTTTCAAACAGGAACAGGACGGAGAGAAAGAATGCTGCTTAAAATGGAAGCTAGAAGGTTTTGGACTGCAATGATGGTTCAAACACTCCTAAAGTGACCCTGCTGTGACCTGTGTCCTCCCGTCTTCTGCTTCAGGTGGGGGATCGCGTTATTGCCATGAACCGCAGCGGCATGTGGCAGGAGTGGGTGGTTGTCCCTGCTCAGAGGACCTTCCCCATGCCTGAGGAGATGAGCTTTGAGGAAGCTGCTGCTCTTCCCATAAACTACATGACGGCGTACATGATGCTCTTTGAAATGGCCAACCTCAGGCCTGGAAAAAGCGTCCTAATTCACATGGCAGCAGGTGGGGGAGCGTGCACCGCCGTCGCTTTTTTAGGGTGCAGCGGCAAACTCGCTCACCAAAAAATGTTCAGAAAATTCCGAAAAACTAAACAAATATTGGAAAAATCAAGTGCTGATGTTGGAGTTACTATCAGAACTCAATATAACTTAAAAAAACAAAAAAACTGCAGAATAACTTTTTATTTTTTTGGAACTTATGTATCCCAACATTTTTCCTGGTTGCAGTTTTTCTGGTTATAAATCCATTAAAAAAACAAATATTTTATATCTGTTTAAGCTACAATAAACCCAATGAATAATTAGTTTAAATGGAAAAAGTCCTCATTACAGCCCTCTGACTTTCATTATTATGGACATTATTCTTAGAAAGCGAAGAATGTTGATGTGGAATGAAAACCTTGGCTTCCAATCCATAAAAAAACACACATTGTTTTGTTTTAGGTACAATAAATCAAATTTGTACCAGTTTAGTGCAAAAAAGTCCTTATTACGACCCCTTGAGGTGCATTATTTTGTAAATTATTCTTGGAAAGCCGTTGGATGACTTGGCAAAAGTGAAACGTTGCACATTGGTGACCGTCAATAGATTTTAAAAATCACACTCTTTTTTTGGTATAGGTACAATAAACCCAATTGTTTATCAGTTTAAAGAGGAAAAGTTATCACTACTACTTCTTGAGTTACCTCATTGTTTAAAGTTTTTATTAGAAAGCCTCATGTTCTGAAGTTTGATGATGTGGAAAAGCCATTGCACCACAACCTAACTACTACATATTTCTGTGTTTTCGGTACAGTAAACCCAAATAACAAAGATGAAACAGAGAAAAGGTCATCACTACAACAACATATCATGTAAATTGTTCTTAGAAAGCTGTGAGCTTTGAAGTTGGATGTCATGGCAGAAAGCAGACATACTAAAATAGTAATCCTTTTAATAAAACACACATTTTTCTACGTTTTAGGTACAATAAAGGCTATTAATAATCATATTAAAGAGAAAAAGTTTCTCTAAATGTGACATGATTTTGTAAAATGGTTCTGAAGTTGGATGATGTTGAAGGAGAGTTAACGGTCAAATATTGGTGAATGTGAACAGTCACACGCTCGCTCGCTCCCTGCAAGTCTCTAATGGCGCTCTTTGATGCAGGCGCATTTTTGTGGTAGGAAACTATCAGCCTGGGGGCCACGGGGTCAGTGGGAGGGACCAACGGCTATCATTATCCAACACAAGTTGGTTTAGAAATACGTAGCGTTAGAAACCAGATTTATTTTCTTCTTTAGAAGTTTTTTAAAACACTTTATTTTGTTTAATACAACTTTTAATGAATCTATTAAAAGATCAAAGATAATCTCTTAATTTAACAATTAACAACATTAAAAGAAGCAAAATGGAAACTGCTGCTGAAGGGCAAGCAGCCTGACGCCCAGAAAAGAAGATGAGGAGCTGATAAAACCTGTTAGGGACGGCGTGCATCAGTTATCCATCACACAGTAATTACATTCATTAGGTAAGAGGTCATGTTTATTCAGATAAACTACTGCTTTATGCTTTAAAATGAAAGCCATGCATCAAAATGTAGTCATTTGCTACTTATTACTTTTTAAATTTCCACCTGAATTGTTTTTTACGTTCATCTACATCTTGGCATAAAAAGGCTGCGCAGACCTGCGGATGAAATCTCCTAAGAATCATCAGTCTGACCTTTCTGACCTTTAGTCTCCTGCTTTCAAAGGCTTTATTTAGAGAGGTCAGATGTGTGAGTCAGCCTCATGAGACTATGGGTTACCAGGAGTTTAGCTGGTGAAAGTTGTGCAACGACAAACCAGACACTTTGCTGAAACGTCGCAAAATCGACCAGGAGGAAGTAGAAAAAGTTTTTTGCTCTTTTACATACCAAAGTAAATGTCAGATAAATGACAGAAACAATGAATAATAATAAAGTAATTGTGTATTTTTTATTTTCTTGCCCAGACACAAAAAAATCTTTTATTTTAATTACAAATTAATTTTAATTTGCATTTTTTTTCTTGTCATAATTTGGTTAAATCTTTACAAGTTATAACTTAAAAGTTAAATCTACAAAAACCTGCTTTTCATTCATGGACATTTAAAAAAAAACATTTTCTTTTATCTAAGATGATTAAATTAGTGGTAAAACAAGAAAAGTGCACGCCATAGTTGACTTTACTAAAAAAAACCATCCCTTTTAAGAATAGACATTTACACATTTGCCTCCGTTTTCATCATTCAAACTCTGAAATACGTTTCCCAAGCATCATATAAGCGTGTGTGTGTGTCTGCTGTGTGCACGTGTGCAGGCGGCGTCGGCGTTGCTGCCACCCAGCTGTGTCAGACGGTGAAGGATGTGACCGTCTTCGGAACGGCATCCGCCTCCAAGCACGAGGTCATCTCTCAAGGAGGGGTCACGCACCCCATCGATTACCGCACCAAAGATTACGTGACGGAGATTCGCAAAGTTAGCCCGAAGGGTAAAGAGGGAAAAAAAAGTACATTCTAAAATAACTGGGATGTAAAAGTTTCATCCCTGAACTCGTGGTTTTCTGTGACAGGCGTGGATATCGTGCTTGACCCTCTCGGTGGCTCTGACACCCAAAAAGGCTTCAGTTTACTGAAACCTCTGGGGATCCTTATAGTCTTTGGTAAGTCATATTCACTAACTTCTTATTTTATTCCTGAAATGAAGTTAGTTTGTGATTTTGTTATACCTTTCTATGTCAGGGGTCTGGAACCTGAGGCTCTGGAGCCACAGGAGATCTCTTTAAATGTATTTTTTAATTTATTTTATTCAACGACCTCTATTAGTCTTAACCTACGGTAAGACTACTCTTTCTGGGTTCGCATTAAAAGAATACATGCCTTGATACACAAAATCATAAAAAAACAACATCAAAATACATAAAAAACGTCAAAGAACCAATACATGGGAAACGTATAAATTCAAAATGAAACCCAAAAACGAAATTAAGAGAAACCGTATTATTGAAAATAAATGCGTCAGTTGTGGAGTGAATTATGAATTATACATTTTTTTAGATAAGCTTTGAAACTATTATGTCATTTTGCCTCTGTGATTTCTAAAGGCAGTATGTAATTAACTTAAATATGACAGTTGTTTTGAGGGCATTGGTTCATGGGAGTGTGAGAGGAAAAGGAACAGAAGCTTGTGTAACCCTTATGCTGTCCTAGGCACTTTAACATTGGGAGTTGGGTCATCTAGACCCACTAGACGGTGCGCTAAACCTTTTTTTTTTTTAAATGAGTTGTGATCTTCACTGTTGTCCATGGATTACATGAAATCTTTCCACCTTTATCCACCTTTTTCATGGTAGGGAGAACACGTCAATGTAAGGGTGGGGTCATCTAAGATAGCACAAGGGTTAGTGTTAAAATGATGTCTTATTGGTAGGCAGCAGCTGTAAAAACACTTAAAGGGTTTGTGCAGGGCCCAGATTTTATGCAGAAACCCAATCAGACTGTCCTGAACCAGAGCTGTGACGTGTGGGATTTTTGATCACCATGGTGATGAAACAGCAGGAGTCGCGGTTTGGCGGTTAACCCCCCCGCGCCAAACACAAAATCCCCCAGCGGCTGCGTCGCAAATGAATACAATTGATGATTACAACGCAGTAGTCTTTATTACTTTATCACTTTAATTTACAAATAACAGTAACAACTAACTACTACCTATCTAACTAATGAACTAACTATATAATTGTTGTAGGATGAGTATGTGTATGTGTGTCAGCGCGCTGCGTGTGTAGGAGTGAGTGAGAGCGCGCACAGGTGTTGGGGGTGTGTGTTCATGTTTGTTGTTACGGAGTGAAGGAGAACAGTAATAAAAGGTTTCCCCCAGAAGAACAGTGATTGATTCTTTATTAAACAGCTCTGGAGTAGAGCTGTGACGGTGTGGGATTTTTGATCACCGTGGTGATGAAGCAGCAAAACACAAAATCCTCCGGCGGGCGGCCGCGTCGCGCACTTGAGAACGCACGCAGCTTGTACTGGACATGAATATTCCCCCAGAAGCCTTTGAAGTTGGCTCCTCTGCCTTTATATCCCTGAGGGACCCACGACAATGTAGAACCTAGTAACATACATTTAGTTTTCAAAACATTCTCCTTTAACTTCTTCTCCACAACCCACTCAGATATTGACATTAACTCCTGCTGTAGCACGCCATTGATCTGATTGAAGCTAGCAGCTTTGCTGCTTTTTTTCCAGTTGTACTTTGTGTTTGTCTAAATGTTGGGACACTTCATGGCTATGAGCGTTTGGATAAGTGAGGATGGCAGTTTTCAGAACGAAAGCATAAAAAAATCCAAGCTTTTTTGACAAAAATATAAAATAATCAAAGATGGAGTTATAAAGAATTAAACGTTTCAGAGTTTTAAATGTCTAATATTCACAGAAATGAGAAGAAAACTCTTTTGTTATGAATCCATTTTTTAAAAACTATTTAAGGCTCTATATTGTGCATTAAAAAAAAAACTGGCATGCATGTTTCTTTAAAAAAGATTAACAATATTTTACCCAAATATTTTACCTAAATTTTATTACTTTCTTATATTTTGTTCAAAACTTTTAAAATGGACTAACTCCTATATTTCGACTTAAAACATTTCATTTTTCTGCTTTTCTAAAAATAAAAACAAGCAAAAATCAATGTAAGTGTGCACACACTTCCCTTCTGTTAACCAGAAAAAGTTCTTGGTTCCATCCTGACTCCAGGTGCAGCCAACTGTGTGACGGGCCAGAAGAAGAACCTTTTTGCCATGGCGAAAACCTGGTACAACCAGCTGTCCCTCAACACCATGAAGCTGATGCAGACCAACAAGGCCATCTCCGGCTTTCACCTGGGCTACATCTCTGACGAGGAGCTCTTTGAGAGGACCCTGACCAGTCTGCTGGAGCTCTACCGGCAGGGAAAGATCAAGCCCCGCATCGACTCCTGCTATCACTTCGAGGAGGTCGGTTTGTCTTATGGCGGTTTTCTTCTCCTGCTTGTGGGATTTGGATTTTTGCGAATGGTTCAGTTTGTTGTAATCTGTCATGGAATATCTTAACTCCTAAATTTAAATTGTGTCTTTTCTGTTGGTTTTATCTCATAGCAACCAGTGTAATGTTTGGTCACCTGGGGGTGACGAACAGATCTATGTAATTTTTAGAAGAATCTGCAAAAGTACATTTTTAGATTTCCTTGGCAACAGATGTTTTTTCTTTTGTTAACTATTCCCACTTTCCTAATATGGTCATATTGTATGTTGAGACAGCCATTCATGTATTGAATTTTTTTTTTTTGCAATATTCTGGTAAAAAAAACTGTGCGAGCAACAGGGACACACCACATTTGCGTGCTCGCCACCCAAACGCAGTTCAGAATCAACAAAATTTTAAAACCAGCATCTTTTTCCCAAGTAGCTTCCCACAGATATTCCAGAAATTATAAGGCAATAGATCCAAATCTTTACTTTTGTAGAACGTATTACCGTAATTCATTCTTTAAAAAAATTCAAGATGGCGGGCTTTTCTCCAGGTCAAAGGTCAACATTGTAAGCCATCACTCGCACCAAATCTTTCTTTTTTCCATATTGTGGAAAAATATAAAAATCGTCAAATTTCACACTTTCCCACAAAATGTTTTAGAGTGCTGGCGGGGGCCAAATTTTGGCTCAAAGGCACGGTAAAAAGAAGGTTTGCAAAACAAGTCTGGTCTTTGCAGTCCTGGACTGCTGCAAGTTATTTATCCTATAATCATAATTTTATAAATATGACAATCACCTGGATGAAAAGAAATGCATCTTTAACCTGCAAAGTAGACGAAAACTTTTGTTTTTTTCCGTCAAAACCTTCAAACAGACTTATCTTGGCGAGATGTTTAGAAAACAGTTTCCTGAAGGTTAAGGGTTTTTATCAAATACTAAAAATAAATATATATATAAATAAAGTATTTTATTTTCATTTATTTTAAACTCAAGGAATCTTGTTGTTATTTTTATATTTTTCTCTCATCTGCTCCTGTCTTACATCTTCTATTTCACTCACTAATATCCTGAGAAAAGTAAATTAACTGTCAAACGAAAGGAGCTGTTTGGTTTTATTTTGTTGGGATAAAGTTTCTTGCTTTCTGTTATTTTTCCTTCCCTGCTCCTATCCTCGTTTCCCAGCAGGCGCCATAGGCAAAATTCCATCGGTTCATGCACAGACTTGTCTACTCTCTCGGGGAAAAGCCTTTCTAATAAAGATTTCCCACATTTCCATGTAAAAAGGAAGTCACTTTTATCTTTATTTTTTCTCATTTCTTTAGGTGGCTGAAGCCATGAGACGCATGCACGAACGTCAGAACATCGGGAAGGTCGTCCTCCTTCCTGAACCCAAGAAGAAGGAGGAGAAGTCTGAGGTTGATGCTGCAGAAAACGTAGAGAAAAACGAAGCTGCTGTCAGTGAAAAGAAGGAGGAGGAAGAGGAGGAGGAGGTCAAAGCAGAAAACTGAGCGAGGGGGTCTTTACACACTTGGTTCACAGGTTTGTTGACACTTTCAAAAATGGGGGAGAAAACACATGAAATGTCTTGAATTCTCAGATTTGTCAGTATTTTTTAAATGTTTCCAGTGGACGTTTTTTTTCTGTGCAATATGTCAATAATTCAGTGTTTTTTATTTGCTTGTTTTGGTCATGCTTTTTCACAATAAATGTTTACTCTATGCGTTGATGCAACATCAGAAGAAATGTGTGTTTATATTGACAACCGAGAAACACAACTGGAGCGACCTTAACAGACCCACTCCGATCGTCTTCTGAGGTTTTTGTGGTCTTCATTGTGACGATGCAGTTTTTAGCCAAAATTTAAAAGCTTGTGTCAGACATAGTCTCTGCAGAGCAGCAGTAGTTCATTAGCAATTATCCTCAGAGTTGTGTGGCCAGTAGAGCAACCCCGCCCCCTTTCCCGTCCCAGTTACTAAGAGCTCAGAGCGGCGAGCTTTAGACCCAACCAACTTTTTTTCTACATCACAAATACAATCTTTTTCAAACTGTCGCAACCATATGAAAAAAGAAATACTCAGAAATGCAACTTTTAGCTTAATTTGCTTAATATATGTTCTCCATCATCAGAACGATGCCACAAGAACATGTTATAACGCCAAAAACACGCATTTTATCAGAGTGGGTTCAATGACAACTAACATTGGGATGTAGCAGCATTTATAAAACAAACCTACTTTAAGTCAGATCCAGCATAGTAATGTTTATATTAACATACAAATTATGTTCTGTCATATAAACTAAATAAAAAAACAATAAAAATGTAAGAACACATCAGGAAACACTACTACTAAAATAAATAAAACACTTGGATCCTTCGCAAAGCTAAACCAGTATTTGTTTAAACATTTTTTGCATATTCTTTATCAAAACTCAACATAATGTTTAGGAAGCTGATAAAAGTGCAAATATTTCAATCCAAAGATAAATAAATTGTGATTGTGATAAATCAACATTTTTTAGAATGTTTGGAGAGTTTGAGGAAAGTTCAGGTCATTTTTCTTCACTTTTTTGTGCCAAACCAGGCGATCTTTGGTAACAATCGGATGGACTTCCCGTTTTTTTGGCAGTTGCTCGTGGATTTCCTTTGAAAGAATGGCACGGAGCACCTTTTGGGAAGCTTTATTCCTTTAGTTTTACTTCGTTTTGACCGTTTTTTTTCCGTGTTTTTCTTTATTTTCTCTCCCTGAAGCTAAAGGAGCGTTGGATGTTTTTGTTGCTTTGCAATTACAAACCATGCTTTAGTGGAATCCGATGACCACGTTTTCTATTGTTTTTTTTTCTGCTTGGAAAGCTGGAAGCTTGTGATTAACTTGGATTTGCTCATTCCAGCTTTTTATTTTTATTTTTTTAATTACGAGCATAACCGAAATACACAATCTGGTTGAGAAGAATTGACTCAGGAGCTTTTTGCCTTGGATGTAATCCAACACCGTGACGCAGATGATAGAAGCAGAGCACTAACGTCTGCTCCGACCACACGTCCAACCCCTCACATTCCTCTGTCGTCATCCCCCCACTCTCTGCTGCCTTATGTCTCCCAAACTTCCAAATGAGCTCCCCAGATATTGTTTTATGTTTGTGACGATCTGTTCTTTTGGACAAAAGTTAAGTTTGACTTTTCAGTGTCTAAAAATCTGAGGTGTTAACCAAAGTCATCCACTAATGCTTTTCTTATTGCTTTAATATGTTTTTTTATATTTTTTTATGACTAATGCATGCTTTATTTTTCAAATAAAACACTTAGAAGCATAGTCAAATTAAAACTCTTTTCATTATGTATTAATGTTTAATGGGGCCATCTGGTGGTCAGATGAAGTACTACACCCTTTCCTAAAGTTGTTTTAGTTGTGCACCACCATTAAAAAAATTAAATTTATGAAGTAAAATAAATGCATTAGTAATGGGTAAGTTAGTTTAAATAGAGTTTTATGTTTTTCTTTTTTTATATCCACAACACTGTAATCATAAAAAAGTGAAATCCAACATTTTATGTACATTTTATCCAAAAGTTCCTTTCCTGTACTGAGCCTTAAAGGTGTGTGGTATACATTTTCGTCTTTTTCTCATGTATTTCTGCATTGATGTCACTGCAGGTTTTTTCACCCTCATTTTTTTTATTCTTATAAACACTTTTTATGGCCTTCTGTCTTCACATGGCACTGACTTGTCTGCATCATTAAACTGTTCTCTGCTCGGAAGTTTCTGGATTCCTCTACAGTATTTCAACACATCTGTGTAGTAATGAGCCAGTTATTCAAAGTAAAAGTCTGTAACCTGTTTTCAGCTTGGCTTTTATTTTGATAATTATGTACGTCAATGGTGTTACAGAAGGAGGCTTCTGCCTGAACGCAGCTTTGCCTCTACAGCACTTTGTGCTTTTGAAATAGAAGTTTCGCTCCAATTTCTCAATGTTTTCAACTGCAACTTTTTTTATAAAGCTCCTTTAACACTCAGATTTGTATGAAATAAATCTCAAAATAAGAGGAAAAGCAACAAATTTGTAGAACTAAAATAGAAAAAAATCTGATCTAGAAACATTAACATCTCAAACAAAGTGTGAAACCAAATAAAGTGAACGTTAAGATGTGATTTAAACCTATTAGATGAGTTAAAATGAAGAAAAGGCATCTCACTAACTTTTCTGGCTGGCGATAAAAGAATGTTCTCAGCTCAGGCATACTTTTGGTGTCGTTTTTTTAAAACATCCGTTTCTCTTCTGAATAAAGCCTAAAAACGATGAATTTTTGATTAAATCAAGAACCAATGACTTAAAATCTATGTTCTGCATGTTGTAACAGGCAGTACTTGTGTAAATTGTGTAAAAATAACCTTACATCAGAGGGATCAAAGCTGTTTTTCCAGTTTGTGAGGATTGACAGATAACCCCATTGAACTTCACTAACAGTTTTATTGGTCCTGACTTTAGGCATAACTTGCGGCAGGAAAAATATTATAGAAAAGAAGTTTAGCTTTTAAAAAAAAAAACTGTTTTGCAATAAAACAACAATATTTTTCAAAAAGCAAAAAGAGAATAGAATATCAGGACTAATTGCTCATATATAAACTGATGTTTTATTGGTATTGACGTTGACTCGTGAGGGCCGTTTACCTAAACATTCTTTAACATTTTTGTCAGAAACTAAATCCATTTTGCAGATTCTGTAGACATATTATTCTGTTAGTTAACCAGGGTGAGCTGAAGGTTAGTTTCTGTGAGCATCAACTTCAAGGATGCTGTTCTTCCAGCAGAAGGCTTCCTATGCACAGAACAAATTAGTTACTCCTCGTTCATAAATGTGTTATTAAAATATAATAAATTATGCTATAACAGTTATTTTATAAATTACCGGTATGTTATAACGGTTATTTTAAATAATTTTCATTAAAAAAATCAAAGTAGTTATTCTTTTATTCAGGATTTAATACAATTGTGTAATAGTTTTTTTTTTTAATTTAAGCAGACAGTCTATTGCTGAAAAACTAAAAGTCTTTCATGTGAATTTTCTTCCCTATGATTATGAAACCAACACAGACATTGTTTATGTTTAACATATACATGGCTACATTAAAAACAATCATACTCAAAAAATCTGTACAGTATTTGGCATATTTACTATTAAACTTTCAATTTAAATTTATTTGCAGCTATAAAGAGCGTATCAAATGATTAAAATGTTTTAATTTTCTTAATATTTGTATTTAAAAGTTAATTTAGCAAAAAATAGCTTGATGGCTGTTTTGCCACTGTTTATAACAGCTCAAGAAATCTAATGCAGAAATGAAAAAAATGTATATATTTCCATTGTGCATCTATTTGTTACACAAAAGCTGTGTTTGTTTCACAACTCTGATGGAATGTGTGACATTCATTCATAAAGGCTCCCAAAATAATGACAGTCCAACTGCTACAAATTAAAAATGATCATGTTTCAAACACGAACAAGCAAGAATCAGTTTTGGTTGCCTGTTTTTACTTTTACAACAGGTTGAGAAATAAATCTTTTTTTGTGTGTTTTTTTAAGACAACGCAAAGCAAAAAATGAAAACACAAAAACCTGAAATCAATGCAAAGCCTTTATTCTGAAGTGTCACAGCGGAAGTGCGGGTTTGTTGACAGTCGCTGGCTTGATGCCGTGCTTTAAATGAGCGCGTGTCCCGCCTGCTGCTGCTGCAGGAGTCTCCTTTAAAACCGATTTCTCCGCGTCACGGGGATGCGGCTGCGGACGCCGGTCACCTAGCGTTCTGTCACCGTTTCTTGCACACCGGTAGGCCTCTAATATTTCATTTTGGATCATGTTATTTTATATTCCTTTATATTTGACTTTTAAATCTATGTTTTGCGCTTGGATTAACCTTTTATTTTTTTAAATTATTATTCTTGGATGAATCAGTTGCCACAGTCACAGTGAAAGCGATGACTCCTGGCGGAGGCGCACTAATTGCTTTCACCCCTGAACAGGAATAGCATGTGCGGGTTATAATTAGAGAGCTTAGTGGCGGCATACGCGTCTTTCATAACGCCGGGCGGCTGGGCGCGCGCAGGCTGGGACACAGTGTCCGTGCAGCCGCTCTGGAGGTGACATGACATTCACAGCAGGTCTGATGCTGCAAAGCTCACAGATAAGCTCTGCCTGTTGGTGTTCTCATCACTTTTATATTCACATATAGCAATATAGTGTTGCAGAATATCCATAAAACGGGGCCTGGCTGCTTTTACCTACTTAAAAACTACTCCTAAAATAGGACATATTTGACTATTTCATCCAGTTGGGAAACTTCATAGCTAGAAAAGGCACTTTAAAATGATAAAAAGCACCTAAATAGTGTATTACAAAGTATAGTTCAGTCATATACCAAAATATTTTATCAAGTTATTCTTCAAAACTTTGTTTTGTTTAGTTATAAAAGCTGTTCTTTCATAATAAATCCAACTGAGTGACGCTTTTATAAGAAAAGCCATTAGTTCTGAGTACATACTTGCATATAAAAAATGAATTATCACGTAAAAATGGGAAAAAACTATAAGAAAATCCGTCTGGGGTCACGGCTAACTTTCCTCGCCCAAACTAGGTCGTCCTCCTCCAGGAGGTATTGAGGTCTTCCCAGGTCATCCAAGAGATTATAATCTCTGCTACATGGCAGGAACTTCTCACAAGGAGGACATCTGGGTGGCGTCTTTGTGATGTCAAAACCTCAACTTGCTCTCCTTGGTTTGGAGGATTAGCTGCTTCTGAATTTCTACACCAATTGTAGAGAAGTTGATTTGTAAATAAAGGTAGATTCAAACGGACAAAATGCAACACTAAAGGAAAAAAACATTTTGGAAACATGTTCTAATGTCAGGAAAGAGCCGCCTTAAACTCATCTTTGTCTTATTAAAAAGAAATCAGCTTTTACACAAAAGGCCTGCAGAATGTGACTAGTGCTGATACTATTGATCCCTAAATGACTTTAGTTGAGCTAATGAAGCACTGTGTTAGATAGCTGCAACAGGGATACTTGGAAAAACAAATACTTGTGCGGTTGGAATGCAGCCACCAGACTTTGTCTTCATCAGACAGGTATAAAAAAATGCAGCTGGTGTTCAGATCAGCAAGTAGACGTGAGCTTTTATGTCCAAGGCCTTGGCACTTCGCCCTCCGCTTCGCTCCATTTGGAAAACCTTTGTCGAGACACAATTGGCCATTTCTTCACTGTCTTTACAACGTCCCTGCAGGAGGTGGAGCCTGCAGATTTATTTGACCTGATAAATATGTGAGGGCAGAGTAGCTCCAAAGGTCCTCTGCAGGGATCTACATTTAACACTGGAGTGCTCAGTGCCTGCTTTCCCCCCACTAATTGTAACGGATGTCCTGTTTATGCATTCCTTTAGCAGTTGCAAATAAATTACCTTAAAGACCCACTACAATGAAAATGGTGTTTTTAACATGTTCTTGTGGCATTTTTCTGTTAAAGGGGGATATTTATAAAGAAAATCAAGCTCAAAATTGCATTTCTGAGTATGTCTTTATGCAAATAGCTGTGAATAAGGAGTAGATGAAAAAATGCTGTTGGAAAAGAGCTTGTAGCAGGGACGTAGGTGGGCCACTAGCTCCTTGATCCACTCCATTCTGATGCATCCATATGTCGACGACGACATCCATGTACGCCTTTGTTTTCCTCGTCTGAGATCATATCTGGCTCAAAATCGTACAACTGGATAGCTCCAATATTGGTCGCCATTATTGTCGCACCGATAATGTTAGGTTGTGGGTGTGAGGGACCGTGAGCTAGTGGGAGAGCCTGTAAACAGAGAGCTCTCGGTAACAGGGAGGGGGGTTGCATTGCGCCAGCGGTCCCTTCCACAACAAAACTATGTCCTAGAAATTTTAGCTAAGACTAAGGCTACGTTCACACTGCAGGCTGAAACGACCCAATTCCGAATTTTTTGCCCCTAAGCGGCCCAATTCCGATCTTTTCATGACAGTCTGAATGACACAGATCCGATCTTTTCAATTGCGACCCAGGCCCCGTGGGTTTGCCGTCCTGATTCCGAATTGTAGCCGTTCTTTTCAATTGCGACCGCCGTCTGATCGGCCAGGCGACTTGATTCCGAACCGTACGTCATCGACACGCAACAAACGTCATCATTTTGCGTTGAAGTAGGCGGGAACGAGAACGTAAACATCAACCATGGTGGACGATGCTGCTGAGATCAGTCAGTGGAAGGGAAGCGAGGTCACTGATTGGATTAATATTTGGGCTGATCGCTCTTTTCAGGTCAAACTCCAGGGCTCTGATCGCAACTGGGCGGTTTTTTGAAAAAATTTCCAGATAAATGGCCGAGCGTGGTGTTGAACCTTTCCCGCGATAACTTTTTTTTCTTTCTCCCCTTTGACCGTGCTCAGAAGCGCGGGGGACCCGAGGCGATCCTCCTCCTCCTCCCTGTTCTGATCCTTAGATTCTCCAGAACGGGTTAATAAAGAGTCCATAGCATTTATTTTGGGGGAAACCTTCTTTTATTACCGTCCTCCGTAACACACACCATGAATGCGCGCCCACACTGCCCCCCCCCCATTCTCTATCGCGGCACGCGCTTGCACACACGCGGGCGTGCGGCCCCAACACATGCACATTTCCTTTCCACAACAGTGGGTACAGACGATCCCGACTCCATTGCCTTCTTAAAATGAGAAGATTGTAATTGTGCTGCTCCTTCGTGAAAATAAATTTATTATTACAAAAAGAGCTCCGCTTTTGACAACACTGTTGTTGACATCCATTGTTAACGTTTGCTCCGCAAACAAGAAGTGACGTCGTTCACCGTTGAGCATTCTTCTGGCTTCTGCGCATGCGGGTCTCGTTTGGGTCGTGTCACGGTCACACTGGAGATCACAAAAGTTCGGATTTACTTGGAAATGTGAACGGTCTAGCAAACAAATCAGATTTTTTCAAAAAATCCGAATTGAGCATTAAGCCCTGCAGTGTGAACGTAGCCTTAGTGACATCTAATTCTGGTTGGGGACGAACAGCCATGATTCATTTCTCCTTCATGATCGATTTTTCAAAGGGTTGGCACTTCCATAAATTGAAAGTGATGCCACCCATACGTCACTATCAAAGCCAAGTCTCTATTGGTTGAACTTTTAATGCACGTTCAGTGGATTTTGTATGTAGAGCTCGAAAACGGACTTGCGTAGCTACACGTGAACACGAAACCTGAAACTCGCATTAGAGTTGATCTTTAGACTGTCAGAAGTGAAGCTTTAATATCACTAAATCAACTTTTAGGATCAATGTGGAAAAAGTATATTTTTATTTCTTGATGGTTCTATTAAAGAATAAAAACACATTTTGACTCTTGCTTTCGACTTCTTTTGCTAGATTAACAGACGCCCCCCACCCAAAGATGTCGGCACCTACATCAGCAGCTCCACCCGCACGCTTTTTAGTTCTGTTTGATTTTGACGAGACCATCATTGGTGAAAACAGCGACCATGCGGCGGTGCGAACCCTGCCGGATCAACAGCTCCCCGCCTGGCTGAGAAACAGCTACCGCGAAGGCCACTACAACGAGCACACGCAGAAGATCCTGGCCTACATGGCAGACCAGGGCGTCTCCAAGGAATCCATCCGCTCAGCTGTGGAGAAGATCCCACCTGCTCCCGGCCTTTTGAACCTTTTCCAGTTTCTGCGAAGCCACCAGCATGACTTTGAGCTGGTGGTTGTCTCCGACGCCAACACGTACTTCATTGAAACCTGGCTGCAGCACGCTGGGGTGCGCGAGCTTTTCAGGAAGATTTTCACCAACCCGGCCAGCTTTGACGCCTCTGGACGCCTCGTGCTTCTCCCCTTCCACTCACACTCCTGCCCCCGCTGTCCCGACAACATGTGCAAGCAAACGATCCTTCGGGAGTATGTGAGAGGCCGGCAAAAGGAGCGCGGCGGAGTGCCCTTCCAGAGAGTGTTTTACGTCGGAGACGGAGCCAATGACGTGTGCCCGACTCAGGCTCTGGGGCCGCAGGACACTGCCTTCCCCAGGAGGGACTTTCCCATGCACCAGCTGCTGCTGGACATGCAGCAGTCGGCCAACTTCAAGGCAAATATGGTTCCATGGGTCAGCGGTGAGGACATCGTGGAATCTTTGAGAAAAATACTGGGGGAGAGATAAGAAGTGTTGTCTATAGGTATGAAAAAGGGAATCAAAGTGAGGAGAAACACGGTGCTCTAAGCCAATAACAGTTTTAGCTAATGAATTTGTATGAAAACTGGACCCAGTGAGTGTGACGTCAACCATAGACTTACTTCAAGCCACAATTAAAGCCAATTTAGTCGCCATTTTTTGAGAGGGACGACAAGATGGCGCTATACATCATCGGCCACAAGCGGAAATTATGCAACTTGCCCTACCCCAGGGATGGGCAGCTTCAGGCATCAAGGGCTGAATTCCTGCATCTTCCTCTGGCATGTGCTAATTGGCTGTATTCACCTGAAGCAGGTAATCAGTCATGAGGAGAGCTTGGATGTCTGGAAATTATGCACTGGCCCCCAAGGCCTGGAGCTGCCCGTCCCTGCCCTAACCCAAAGCCCCAAAAGTGGTCAGAATTGTAGAAAAAAATCTTTCATTAAGGCTTAAAACTGGAAAAACCAAAACGGTTAGGGTCACATGTTAAAATAACATTATCGGGGGGGACTTCCGGTGGACGTCGATGTCTGCAGCCAGGGCCTCTTCCATTTTTTTTCCTCGTGATCTGCCCACTTGAAAGCAGCATACATGAAATCTGTCAATCAAACATTTTTTGCAGTCAGTGCATGACCTTATACTTTCATTGAGGCATCTGATTGGTCTGTTTATAACTTAAACAACAGGAAAAACAATGAAAAAATAATAGGAAATACCAAGAACATAGCAGAGGAAGAATGGTTATTCTGACAAATCGAATGACTGAGTAAAAGCTGTTTATCTCTCTGTAGAAGGCCATGGGATTTTGGCTCCTTCCTGTTGGAAATGCCAGGGGGAAGGATCAATCAGTCCAGTTCATATAAAGTCAATGGCTCTGCAACAGTTTTTAAAAAATACTTCCAGATCAGACCTCCTTTTTAAAGTCAGTCTAGTCTGGAAGCCTTTTTGCAGGCTGCCTGAGGACACACTAACAGTGTTATAACCAAAGTGTTGTCTTTTGTAGAGTAACAAACACCATCGAGTTCAAAACGTAGTCCAGTCTGGAGAGACCAGAATTGACAGGTGTGAAGCCAAATTCCAGGACAATAACAGTACCTGAACATGTCCAGCCAGTCCTGAAGTCTGTGGCGAGGAAGATGAGATACCGTGGAGGTTTGCAATCCATGTTTGGTTGCAGGAGAAGAGGGCAGTTTTTTAAAAACCTGGAAAAAGGGACAAGATTTCTTTCTGACAGCTTATAATGCCTTGGTCACAGCTGCTCTCACGGGTGGATACGGACTGTCTGTTTGTGAAAAATGGGCAAACCTGTACGGGCTACGAACATGGCAAGCACGAATTATCAAGAGTTATAAAGCACGATTTAACCAAACTTTAGGAAAAAAGTAGCTTGGAATCAAATTTAGAATGTTTTATTCTTGATTTTTCCACTTCGTAAGCCTGTGGATTTAAATTGTTCATGCACAGGTTTTTCTACAGACATGCTGGGAGGGACAGGTTGTAGCAGATACTTAAGGGGGAAGGAGTTGAGGCGTAGGTGTGTCTCACTCGTGTTTCATTTTTTCAAACCCTACAGACTGCGCAGGGATCCCGTTAGTGCTGTTCACGTGATATGTGCATTCCTGACTTGGTGGGGGAAAGAAAATTGTGACAAAGGGGTCATAAGTTCAAGTAATTTCCATTACATACATTTACCACACACATGACAATCATACCGTTGAGGTGGCCGTGCAAGCGGGAAGGCAAGTCCGAAAAACACCTGCACTCTCTTTCGCCAAGGATCACAAATTCATCTGCCACCGTGCGATGGGGAGGCATCGGCAGAATCTTTAAGATTTCATGACACCGCCCGATTTTTTTTCTTGGGGAGGTTGGGAATCATTAGCGTGGACGTGAATCTACACGGTGGCAGTCATTTGGGCATCAGGGTGGTGGCAGCTGGACTACTGGCCGGCAGCAACTCTGATTGGACAATGTTTAAATGTTTCTGGACGGCGGAGGTGCCGCCAGCCGCCTGGATTGCCCGGGGATGCATAACACCCCTGTTGTGCGTGTTGCTTTTCTTCTATGAAGAGTGCAGCAAGCATAATGCTCCGGCCTTTTCTTATTCTTCTCAGACATCCATCTTCTTCCACTTGTGCGGGACCAGGTCGCAAGGGTAGCATTTTAAGCAAAGATGTCCAGTCTTACCTCTCCCCGACCACTTCCGAGGCGTTACCACGCCAGCCAACAGACATAGTCTCTCCAGGGTGTCCTGGGTCTTCCCTGGGGCCTCCGCCCAGTGGGACATGCCCGTAACACCTCCCCAGGGAGGGGTCCACCAGGTATCCAGACTAGATGCAGAGCCACCTCAACTGGCCCTTCTCGATGTGGAGCAGCAGGAATTCTACTCCAAGCTCTCCGCGAGTGACCCAGCTTCTCACCCTTATCTCAAAGGGAGCGCCCAGCCTCCTTACGGAGGAAGCTCATTTCAGGACCTCATTCTTTTGGTCATGATCCAGAGCTCATGACAATAGGTGAGTCTTAGGACGAAGATCGACCGGTAAATTGAGAGCTTTGCTTTCTGGCTCAGCTCTCTCTTCACCACAACGGACCGGTTCAGCGCCGCATAACAATGGACTCTGCTCCCATCCGACTGTCAATCTCACGCTCCGGTCTTCTCTCAGTAGTGAACAAGACCCCACAGTATTTAAACTCTTCCACCTGGGGCAGGAACACTCCACCCACCCATAGATGGCAAACTACCTTTCTCCGGTCTTCTCAGCATCAACTGCAGTTCGGGGATTGTGGTTGGGGACCTTGGAGACAACTCCTATATGTCATTTATCGCGCTGCTGCCTTCCTGCACACTCACCTGTCACTGGACTGCCACCACTCAACCTCCAATTATGTCCATGCGGCCACAGTTAATATCTAAACATCATCCAGTCGCGGTAAAATTTTTACTTTTTCTTAAAACCTCCGTGGCCACAGCGTGGTGTGTAAAAATGCCACTGCGCCTCCCGAGTACAAATGCCGCTGCGCGACTATCTTCCCGAATTTGCTAAAAAAATTGCACTTAGGTCGCCGCATGTTGGCATAGTCTTAAAATGCATCTGCTTCTCTCTATGATTCTCTACGGGTCTGACAACACAAAAACCTACAGCGCTTGTATGGGTCATCCCCCCGATGTGACTAAGGCATAAGTTAATTGCAAAAAAAACGAAATGACAAGCTAGAGTCTGACTAGAAACCAGAACCTTCACTTTCCTTGTTACTTTTCCTTTATTATCTCTGCTGTAAAATGTGAGTTCACAGAGGAAGTGACATGTCACAGCTTTTTCCCGCTATCACTTCACCCACGGAGGAGGGATCAGGTGTTGCAGCACCTGAAACACTCGTGTTCGAGAGGGACAAAGGGCGCACAGAACGGGTATAAGGTTGCAGAGACTCAGGCACACAATCTGATACCTTATCTGGGGATTGATTGTATAACGGCAATCCACACCAGCATGAAATGCAGCGGGACTCCTGCAGTCATGCGTCTGCAGTTTGACCCAAGAGGAATGGATAGCCTAAACCTATACCATCATGATTTCATCAAACTTTAACCCTTGTGCTATCCTAGGCACTTTAACATTGGGAGTGGGGTCATCTAGACCCACTAGACAGTCCTCTAAACCTTTTTTCTTCAATGACATGTAATCTTCACTGGTGTCCATTGATTACATGAAATCCTCTTCATCTTTATCCACCTTTGTCGTGGTAGAGATAACACGTCAATGTAAGGGTGGGGTCATCGTGACCCCATAGATAGCCCAAGGGTTAAGTGGAATTTCTTATCAGCTTGGAATCAAATTTAAAATATTCTAAAGTGTTTTATTTTTCTGCTTGTTTACTGATTTTTTAAAGTGTGCTAATTCGTGCAACCTATTGATTGTTTCCTTATCAATTTACAGGTTTTAAGCAAAAACGTTTGTTTGCCGCTAAACTAAAGCTGTAAAATGTTTATTTGCTGATGAAATATTGTGTGTTTTGCTGTAAGAAACGAAGCAGAAGTGTGATGGAAATGCCTTTTAACTGATGTGTGACTTTCTCAGGGAGTAGAAAAAGGGAATGCATGCGCACTTTCTGGAAGCCTCTCCGAGTCTAGATGTCAAAAATCCAGAGCCGTGATGATAAATGCTGTTTAATACCATCTGTTGTTAAATCTGTTTGAAATGGAACATCCCATTTTGGTTTTAGATGGAAGTTAATCTGTGGGTTTGTGCAATAATGACCTAGTTCATGGTATGAAAAGAGACGGAAAAGTAACCAAATATTTGTCATCAAAAATGGATCCTCATGATGCGTCTGTCCTGCAACTTAAACCAAATGAAACACACTGTAGATTCCTGCGTCTTCAATCCAAAAATAATGTGTAAATTCAGCATTGTGAGTGGAATATAAAGCCATTACTTGACTATGTGTGCCTGTTTTCGCTTCTTCACAGTAAAAGAAGTATTTTTGATGTTGTCTTAATTCACTGGATTTTACTGAGAAATATGGCGTGTGTTAAAAACGCAACAGAAATTCAAAGATGGAGCAATCTCAACATCAAAGAGGCTTAGATTATCTTTTTTTAAGAGCGTTTTTGGCAGCAGAGGCCTGCGGCTGGAGGAGTTATCTAAACCAGTTTAGTCAACAAGCACATCTTCAGGCAGCTAAAGGTCAAAGTGGAGACAGAAGTGCTGCTTCAGAGGAGCACCAGACGGATGACGGGCACTGCTGATACGTCCGAGAGCAGAACAGAAGTGCGTCAAAGTACAGCAAGAAATAATGAAAGGGAAAAAAACTTTATTCGTTTAATGAAAAATGTCAATTGCGAATGGAAACCAAGAAAAATTGGAGCTAACTTACATTCCGTTACTGGTACCCCCAAAGGACGTTTATAGAATTATTATGGGATGACCACAGGACACACAGCTTGACACAATATCGGGGGGCGGAATTGTTTGAGTGGACGTCATTAAAATTCACACACATGCTACCAGATTAGGTTTTCAACCACAACCGAAGTGTCGTTGACCTTTGACCTTGCGAAGAGCCCCCATCTTGGATCACAAAAACTAAGAAATCCCATTCCGTGCCTGCTACAAGTTTAAACTCCTCCGAGGGATTGAGCATCAATGGGAAGCTACTTGGGAAAAAATATTGGTTTTGATGTTTGCAGATTTTGAAAGGCGTTAGCGTGACGAGCTCGCAAAAGTGTCGTCTATCACTTTTTACCAGAATGCTGTGATTGTGTAACACATGAATAGTCAGCTCACACTGAACATTTGATATGACCCCATTAGGAATGTGGCCGTGATTAACAAAATACCGCCGTTGCCAAGGAAATCCAAAAATTTAATTTAGCTGAAAATTACATAGAGCTCAGTTGGGCAAAAGTGCCACAGACCCTGATGGGACCTCCATGGACCAAAACCTTAAGGATCTCAGGCAAATGATTATCAGTTTTATATTATGTTGAACTTGAACTGGCTCCACCAAGTATCTCTGAAGATTATAGATCAATGAAGAGCACCGAACAACTCCTTTAATCACTTACTGAAGATCATAATAGGTAACTTTTAATTGAGTAATCCTCAGCAACTTCTACAGCTGGATGGTTGAGTCCATCTTGACCAGCTGCATCACAGTGTGGTACGGCAGCTCTACCGCCATGGACCGCAAACGCCTGCAGAGAATGGGGAAGACTGCGTCCAAGATCACCAGGACTCCTTTGCTCTCCCTGCAGAGCATCTACAAGTGCAGGGTCCATTATCAAGGACCCCACCCACCTGCAACCAGGTCGGTTCACTCTCCTCCCCTCAGGATGAAGGTACAGGAGTGTGGAGTGCAGGACTAGAAGACTGAGGAACTCTTGCTTTCCCTCTGCCATCAGACTCCTTAACAGCTGACAGGAGTCTGTAACAACAAACAGCACCTTTGCACAAACTCATGGTTTATTATTACTGCATTTACACCTTAATATTCAACAACATCCATGTGTAACACACTGTTTACCTCAAGAAAGTCTCTTTTGCGCAGTCATTTTCAGCTGAATTTGCACAACAGCTGATTTGTAAATAGGTTTAGCCACTGACTGTAGCACAGTTATATTATATATTTGGTGTGAATGTTTCAGATTTTCTGTAACGATTCTACATTATCTTTATTTATTTAACCTTTAACCTTTTGGCATTCAGGCCGAACAGCAAAGTAAGCTTCTCATTGTACAGAGAAACCTGTTTCCTTATTGTAAATATGACAATAGACTCTTTTGAATCCTCTGAATCCTTTTAATTAAAATATACCTTTTTAGTCCTAAGATTTTTTTTGAATTCATTTGTTAAGGAGCTTATAAAGCAAAAAAAAAAAAAAAGAGTATAAAGAGATTTTTTGGCTGATTATACAAATTTAGGAATGGAAATAAATTCATTTATAAATGAAACCACCTTTTGACAGGACTGATCATCCTCTTTTCGTTTTAGTTTTTGACCAGTAGAGGGCGCCAAATACAAACAGCTCTTCCTTTAACACTCAGGACTGTCACAGTGAAAGTGACTTTGGTCAATACTTTAAAACATATCCATCCTTCAGCAAAGAGGTTGTTGTGCTGCTTCCAGTTAACTAAGAATTAAAATGACAACATGAAGATGAGTTACTGTGATGCTAAGTCATAAGAGATCTTTCACAGGACATGACAGAAAGAGCTCAAGGCAGCTGTGACAGAGACTGCATATGGTGCAGCGTGTCATCAGCAGGGTTTCAAATGCAGCTGTCATCAGCTATAAAAAAAAGTTTTGGTCTTCTTATAAATTTCATTGCTTTGAATACATTTTTCTTTTACCCACACATTTAATCTGTTCATCCATCAGTGATAAGGTGAGTCCATCCCTTCGTTGGCAGTCTAAGGTTTCTGTAAAGATTTTTTTTTCATGCATACTCCCATTTGTTTGTTTTACAAACTTGCTCGATCCTTTTCAAGATCATGAGGTTGCTGGAGCCTTCGAGGGCTGACCTCCTGTTGGTTTTCCAGAAACCCTGCAGGTGTGTTTACGGAAGGTGAAGGAAAACGTGTTGGACACTCGCCATCGAGGCCCAGAATTGGACATCCCTTTGTGCTATATATGGATTTACTATGGAGTTATCTCACTGCTACAAACAGCCCAAGCTGAAATGAGCATTCAGCTTTCTTTATTGTGTATTTTCTGTGACCTCCAGAGGTGAATGAGTGACTGCTGGAAACCTGCGTCGCAGTCAATCTGTCCAGAACGAGGACAAAACACATTGTCTTCTGTCTGATCGTCAATACCCAGATATGAGCTGATGCAGCTCCTTCCTCCGTCCAATAACAAAGAGAAGCAAACTGTTGAATGGCCTTAAATTGCCAGTGCTGTCTGATGATTGCCTTTATGGATACCCTCATTGATTGTTCTCCATTCAATTACTCCTTCCGAGGTGAAAGATAACTCAGTTAAGGGACTTCAGCCTTGTCGGAGGTCACTCTGAATTACGATGCAAGCCTCCTGTGCCAAAATGCTATCAGCCTGATTAGGGTTGTGTGTGTGTGTTTTCATTTTTATTTGAACTCAGCTCTGTTTGAATCTTTCTGGTGATAGGAGTAGGAAGCAGTGCCAGCCAAAAGTCAAGCTTGATAGTTTTGAAATAAGTATTCAGTGGAAAGGAGCTGAGCTTGAGGGGATCCAAAGACCTTGAGACCAGCTGCCGATAAAACAAAATACTTTCACTTTTGGATCCAGTCAGCTGCTGCAGAAATAAAAAGGTGTTTGTAGGATTTGTGTCCATTCTTGTGGATGAAAAATATGAACATCCCTCCCTGCAGGTTCATATTTTCCCAGGTTTTGGAGTCTGGTGTTGCTTAACCGTGTTGTAAAAGATTTTTCCACATTTGACAGTTTCTGTTGTTTTAAAGACTCACATTTATAGCCAAACATTTGGCCACACATGAGATTTAGCTGTTTTTTTAATGTTTTTATTTACTTATTTATTACATTTATTTTTAACATTTTTTTCTTATTATGTTTTACTTTTGTGTGCAGCGGTTTGTTTCAGATTTTAATTGTGTTAAAGCACTTTATAAATACAGACGATGAGGATTTGTTAAATTAGTTAAAAGTTTAAATTAAAAAGACAATAAAAATAAAGGTAAAACCATCTGGTATGTATCATAATTTTATTTTAAATTACTTGTGTCTTACAAATCTATTTATTAACCTTTTGTTTGAAATGCTTACGTATTTGTTTTGGTGTAAATTTGACCGCAGAAGAAAAGAATACGGCGAAATTATTGACTTAATCTGCCATAAAAGTGCAAAAGCCTTGTCTGTGGACTAAATTATGTGTAAATGATGAATCCATCCCATGCAATTAATTGGTTCTATATTTGAGACTGATATAATAACAAAAATATACCCAAATAAAGAGAAATAAACTGGAATAACTTCATTACGAGAGAAGCAAAAAATAACAATATAAAACGGGTAAAGTGGGTAAAGTTTTATTTTGAAAAACCTGTGAGACATAAATGATTTCCTTTCAATTCACAGATAATAAAAAATATAGATATTCTGAAGTTGTTTTGGGAAATATACACTAAATATAATCTATGTATGTAAAGTTTTTAGTATAGGTACATTGCATCAAATAAGCATAAAGCATAAACCCTTCCAGCCACTTTGGTTTACTTAAAACCCTTCTGTGTGTGTGTGTGTGTGTGTGTGTGTGTGTGTGTGTGTGTGTGTGTGAGTGTGCGCGTGTGTATATGTGTTAGTTCATCCTCACCCAAATTCATTCCAAAGTCCAGGTGGATTTATTGTTTTTTTTTTTTTTTTACTTTCTATACTGAAAGGAAAATAGTGCTAAAGTAAAAAGAAATAAGAAATAAAAATTCTAGGAGGAGGTTTATCAAACATTTAGCTGACATTTTTAGATGAAGGAGGAGAACTGCTGTGTGATGCAAATCCTCACACTAACTCCTCCTTCCTCCTCCTCTGCCTCCAGTTCAGTTTGTTCTCCTCAGCCTTCAGTCTGTCCTGCCTCTTCATTCAGGGAGTCAGAGAAACCATAGCCAAACTTTTTATTTTTAGGATTTTTAAACCAACTAAACCTTTTTTTATTATTATTATTTCGTTGTTAATGATTGATTTGAATTAGAATGGGAAAAGAGCGTGGAAATCTTTAGGTTCTCCTCTTCCCTCATGAGAAACACATTTGTGCCTCAACGGCTGATCCATCCATCTGTATGCTGAAAAGGTGAGTAAATTAAGTATAAATTATTTTCAGGAGAATATTTTTGGCAAGATAAATGTTTAAAACACCAATTAAAAATTAATTTAATAATTCTCTTTTAATAAATTCCCCTTTTTAGGCTTTTACAAGTTACTTCGTTCAGCTATTACTGCTAACAGTTAGCTTGATAGCTACACATTTTATTAGTTGGCATTTTACAAAAAAAAAAGAAAAAAGAAAAAAGAAAAGAAATTAATCAGGAGGAAATGTTGAAAAAAATAATAATATCAGTATTTATTTCGAAATTCAAATAAGACATTAACTTTTTTGCTGCTAGCAAAGCTGTCTTTTATTTTGTTCTAAAAAAGGAGCCAAATGCGAACAATACTTAAACTTTTAAAAATGTGTCTTCAGTTTTTATAACAGGTTTCAGAAAAAAAGTTTTGTTGCATTATTTTTTGGAGTTGAAAAATACAATTTTATAAATAAGTGGTATATATTTTAATTTTTTCACCATAGAAAATATTTTACAGATGTTTCACCAAATGCAGTGACCCATCATATTATGTGTCAAATATGGGGGAACATCCTGTCTGGTTTTTAAACACATTTTTCACTTAATATTTAGCATTCAAAATTATTATTACAGTCTAACTTGTTGCTATATTTTAGGTTTAAATGAAAAATGTTGTGTTAGTTAACAAAAAGCAAGAAAGGCAGCTCAAATTAGAACTTGAACTTTTTTTTAAAGGTATTTACTATTAAGGTACGTACTATTTTTTTCCCAGTTTCTGCAACTTCTCTTCCAGCTTGAATTTTAACTCTAATTGAACTCAATTTAAAGTTAAGATATGCTTGATGTTGTGGTTTTTATGCACCTAAATGTCAACTTTACGTCACAAGTTGGAACTTTATACATTTTTTGTTAAAACACTTTTTCTAAAGAGCTTTATAACATTTGCAGTCCTTTTTAACAGTGAGTTAAACGAAAATAAAGGCACAGAATTTTTTAAATTACTACAAAAATTGTAATTTCTTTGTGTTATGCCATCATTTAAAACAAATATTAGTTAAAGAAACTACACCATTTGTTAGAGTCATGGAAAACCAGTGAGATTAACTATCAAAACAAATGTTTCTGTTTTTTTCTTTAACACAAATAAAGTTTGAAATCACCTTTAATTTTGGGCAAGATCTTAGAGTGGAAAGAAATAATTTAATAATAATAATTTATTATTAAGAAATTATATTAAAAAATAATTAGTAGGAAAAATACAAAATAATAAATACAATAAATGTATAAATATAAAGTATAATATAAATTCATGCAGGATATTTCAGAATAAAACAAGCTATTTCTTATGAACCATGGGAGTCAGATAGAAATAAATTATCTTATATCTGTTCTTTCTAGATCAAAACATTAACACAAGACAACAGCAACAAATAATAAAAATAAGTTAATAAGTGTGACAAATAGCCTTATTGAAAAATATTACACATTTAAAATGTTTTATTTACATTTTCTAATGGTAAATGGATAAGGCTGCAAGTGGTTAGCGCTCTTGCCTCACAGCTAAACGGCCCCTGGATCGATTCCCGGCTGGGGGACCAGAAACAGAACACCAATGGGGGGCCTTTCTGTGTGGGGTTTGCATGTTCTCCCCATGCATGTATGGGTTTTCTCCAGGGACTTCCTACAGTCCAAAAACAGGCTTCATGGGTTCATTGGTGAATGCACATGCGTGTGATTGTGGCCCTGCGACAGACTGGCGGACTTCTCCAGGGTGTTCGGCAGCCCCCCATGACCCCGAACAAATAAATTCATTATTACCTCCAAATTTCTAGAAGAATATGAGAAATATAAATAAAAAAACAATGACGTTTATTCCTAGTGATAATGTAAAATTAATTCAATGGTAATAATTGCTTTGTGGCAAAATAAAGAAAATAAACTTTCTTTTTATTAACACTACTAGCAGAAAACAGGCTAACTGTCTTTGCTGGAGGCAGGTTTGTGGGTCAGAGTTTGTTTGCTGCTCTTCATCCTTCTTATAACTTCTTTGGATGTCTCGATGTTTGGTCAAAATATCCCCAGGGCTCAGTGGCAAAGATTAAGTGACTTAACCTCAGTGTTGTGTTCTGGAACTGCTCTAGAGGGCATTAGTCATTATTCCATTCAAGTAAAGTAAACCAGTCATGTATAAAATTCTCATGACCCTTCTTTATATTCAACTTATTGCTTTTCCTGAAGCATGTTTCACTCAAATGTCCCATCCTGTCCGTGGGATTGGAGGAGTTTAAGGGAAATTAGGAAGTTTTACTGCAAAAGTCTTTTTGTGGAAGAGCTAGTTTCACCTTTAGGGAACAACCCCCCCGTCACGTCTGAAAGAGCAGTTTCAGCAAAATACAAACTTTTTACGGTTGCCTTCGAGTAAATAGTTGCTGACAGCCTTTAGGTGGAGCTTTACTTTGAAGGAAACCACAGACCTTTCTGTTCACAGCTTGAAGTCTTTTAAAGCTTGTACAAAGCTTGGTTTTTTTTACTTTCAAACGTTTTACTGGCTCAGTAAGAAGCAGGAGGTTGCTTGTCGGGATGGGAAACATCTGGAGCGCACCACCCACCCTCAGGGTTTCAGTGTGGCACAGTTAGGATTCCTCAAGAATGAGCAAGTCTTTTCATGAATCCATGAATGACAATGCCACATGTATGTGTGAATGGGCAGTTTGGTGACATTCTGTGAAAGAAGGACAAACGTGAATCTCTAGATGGATGCTGTTCCTTTGCCTTGACTTTGAATTTGCTTTAGTAGGGATTATTAGCATCATAAAACATAATAAATGCATTTTTCCCCCTTTAACTGCCAGATACTACACCCCAGGTTTTTTAGACATTTAATTAACCAAAACTACTTAAAAAAAGCAACATTATCTTGTATATTTAGTGAAAGGACCCTTTCTGAAAAAAGGCTAAAATTAAAAAATAATTTTCACTTGTTGCTTAAAAAGCCACACAAACTAGCCTACTCTGTAAAGTATGACATGTTAGAGGTCACATTTGATGAGTATTTAGGTTTGATTTCATGCTGTTTGGTACTTATTTTGCTAAAGGAGGTCGTTGAAAATATTTTTGCTAAATTCCCCCCTGAATAGAGGATCAAATGAGCTTCATGCTTTGCCTCTTTTACTTAACCGTAACCTGAAAGAAAGCAGCGTGAAGGACCGTCCCTGTGTGTGGCCATCAATCGCATTCGTGTTTGGGTGATGACAGAGTAGCGCTGCCACAGGCCGTCCAAATGGTGCGTTACACAAGGCCAGATGTTTGAGAAGACACGTGATTCTTAATGAGATACTCTTTTTACTTTACAGGGTCAGACATTAGGGAGGGTGTTGACCCAAACAGCATGTTACTATTGAATTTTTAAATCATATTTCTACTGAATTATTGGCATTTTGAATGAGCATCCAGTCTTACAGGCCAATTTAAATGCAGTCCCTGGTTTAATCTATAGACTTGACTTGGTTTCTGTGGCTGCATGTACTCCCTGCATATCAGTGAGTGAATTACTTCACTCAATCAATACGCCGGGCCGTAAAACTAACACGAGCCCTAAATGCAGACAGTGAAAGCGCTGAGCTCGACAAATGTGCACATTTCCATTTTGTATTAAACGTTTTCTGTAATCAGCTGATTGCAGCTCTGCTGCTGCTGCGCTAATTCACATAGATCTTGTAAATTAAATTACAAAAACACAGTTATGAAACAGAAAATGAGGGTTGAAAAACTGTCAGATGCAAGAGAACGAATGTAAAAAAGAATACAAAAAATCACATTGTAGAATTTTTAAAGAATAAACATAATGGGGCAGAAAATAATTATTTAGACAATATTAAAAGTTCTTTAGCAGGTTTGCTCTGTAGCTGCTATTTTGGTCCATTCTTCCATGCAGATCTTCTCAAACGACAGATTGTTGGCATTTTTATATAAGGTTTAGCTTTATAACTAAATTAAAAAACAAGCAACAAGCACAAATGAACATTGGTTACCTATGAAAGAGACTTTTAACTTAAAGCCCCCACAGGAAAAAACAAGACATGTCATTCAACATATGTATTATTTTAAATAAATCTAATACATGTATCAAACAAAACCAAACTACAATAAAAACTGTGAGATATGAAATGGTGAGATGAGCAAACGCACAAACCATGACAAAGCAGAGCTAAAATTGGTTTGAGCAGATGTGAGTCTTCAGGTGATCCAGGGTTAGATGGAGTGCAACGGTAAAGTGTGAGTGAGTTCATCTGAGGAGAAAAAACAGAATATTTCATAAATGACTGAGAAAATACTCTCCTGTAAAAGTATTTCTAGAGATTCAGCGATTCACTCGCACCACCATTCAGCTCCTTCAATTTTTAGGTTGAATATTATTATATGTGTGGTATATGATTTGTGTATAACAAAAAACAAAAACAAAAGAAAGTGAAAATTCAGAAAAATCCTTCTATTAACATGCTAAATACCATTCAGTTAGCTTTACTAAGCCCGCTCTGCAAATACGGAATCTTAAGAAACCATTGCTTCAAGAAAATTTGGCTAATTTTCTCCCTTGCAAGAAAAATAATCTTATCAAAGAACTGTTATTTTTATTAAAATAAGAGTTCTTGTTGAGACCGTTTTTCTTACACCAATGGCAGATTTATTTAAAAAGTACGGCTGGATGGCGCCAAAATTGGTCGTCGTTTTGTTAGCGGGGAGAACATGTACATTAAGAGCTTTTAGTAACAGGGAGGGGGAGGGTCCCCACACACCAAGGGCCCCGCCCACAATTCAGAGGTGAATTGCCGCTCTGCAGAAACTACGTCCAGGAAAACGACATGTTTTGAATTTTGGCTGAAAAGAGCATAATCTTAAAATCAAAGACCACAGAGAATGCTTTGAAAATACATCAAAAGAGGATTGGAGAGGGTCTTTGATATAGTTTTTTTTCCTGTACATGAATTTTTTTGATATTTTTCTTACCTTTCAATTTCTGACACCAAAAGTCACTTTAAATAGCACAAGGGAATTAGTTACAATTCTAGGAAAACATACTCTCTTATTTCAATACAATACGATGTAATACAGATGTGTAGAGAGCAGTAAAATGAGACAGCAAGTGGAAATGTACATTTTCTTGCCATGACTTCTCTCCTCTCTCTGCAGGGAAAGAACAAGAGGTGCATGCTGCCTCACGCTGTCATTTATCTACCATGAGCTGGAGCTTCCTGACTCGCCTGCTAGAGGAAATTCACAATCACTCCACGTTTGTGGGGAAGATCTGGCTCACCGTCCTCATTGTTTTCCGGATAGTACTGACAGCAGTGGGCGGCGAGTCGATCTACTACGATGAGCAGAGCAAGTTTGTCTGCAACTCTGGCCAGCCGGGCTGCGAGAACGTCTGCTATGACGCGTTCGCGCCGCTCTCGCACGTCCGCTTCTGGGTCTTCCAGATTATTTTGGTGGCGACTCCTTCGCTCATGTATCTGGGTTATGCTGTCAACAAAATAGCTCGGGCCGAGGAGCAGGTGGACGGTGGGGGAGTGAGTGGGTTTTCGCAAAGGAAACGTAAGAAGCCCTACCTCGCCGGCAGAAAGCAACACAGGGGCATCGAAGAGGCTGAGGATGACAACGAGGAAGACCCGATGATCTATGAAGTGACAGAGGTGGAGAGTGATGCCGGAGCAGCAAAGGCAGACAGCGAAAGACACATAAAAGTCAAGGCCCGCCACGATGGGCGACAGCGTATCAAAGAGGATGGGCTGATGCGCATTTATGTCCTCCAGCTGTTGGCCCGTGCTCTGCTGGAGCTGGCTTTCTTATGTGGACAGTATGCTTTGTATGGATTTGCTGTTCCTGCTAGCTACGTTTGCTCTGACCTGCCCTGCCCACACAGCGTGGATTGCTTTGTCTCGAGGCCTACTGAGAAGACAATCTTTCTTCTCATCATGTACAGTGTCTCCCTGCTCTGTCTGGTACTCAACATATGGGAAATGCTTCACCTAGGCATAGGTACCATCTGTGAGATAATGCAGTCCCGCCAACTGCCACTACCTCATAATGACCTCTACAAACTCACCCAAAGAAATGGAGCTCTCAATGAGGGTCAGGCGTACAGCAGCTACCCTTTCACCTGGAATGCCCCTTCAGCTCCACCAGGGTACAGCATAGACATCAAGTCTCTCCTGGTGACAAAGGAGAACCACAACCAACATCTACCTATTAGCGATCTCACCAACGCGAAAATGGCATGTCGACAGAACCACGCAAACATTGTTGAGGAGGAGCGTCGAGAGTACACCAAAAATGATGAGAACCTGTGCAACGCCGGGAGAGCAAACGCCGTCAAACATGTTCCTAAAGAGGTCGGTCAGCCTCAGATCAAGCTGAAGGCAGACAATCAGGTCTACAGCCGGCAGCAGAACTACAGCAACAATCAGAGCAAACCGAACCGCGAGCGCAGACTCCGGCAGGCTTCCAGACACGCTTCCAGCAAGGCGAGCACGGACAGCAGCAGCACCGGCAGCAGCAGCAAATACGGCATGATAAAAGGTTCTGAGTGGATCTGAAACACTGCCAGCTTTTGCTTTCTATTCTTCAACATCCAAATACATATTTTGACTTATTTAGGCATTTTATAATATTATATTTTGTTCATTTTTGTCTTTGCACTGTGAATGGTGATGGCTTCAATTTCATTGTCCAATGGACAGTGACAATAAAGGCATATCTAGTCTAATCTAATCTAAATTAGGAGTAGAAACAAGTTGACTTATGTGCATTTTTTAATATGATTAAACTATATGATTTAATAAGTGACAATATTCTTTCTTTACCTATCCGTATCATTTTTGATTTATGTGAGAAATTAGCTTTTCAAGTGCCTTTCTTTAACATTCAATGAGCTACCTCACATGAATCATCAATTACTGTATGATTTATAATTAAAGGATTTTAATTATGACTTTTTTCATTAAACAATGTAGTATTGTCTTTTGTGTTTTAGTACTTTTTGTGCCGTCTGTGCTGCTGTGATATGTTTTGGGGGATTTTTCCTCTGAAAAGATGACATTTATTAATATAATCACTAACCATCAAAAAAATGTATACTTCCTTGTTCCTTGTAATATATACATTTTTCCATTATACCGCTTTAAAGCCTTACATTAGAGGTCATTTTAAAATAGTTGTTTTAACCCTGAACTGACATAGTTAATCTAAAAAATATGTTTATTCAATGAAAATGTTTGTTTTTGCTACATATATTTTTATGAAAAGTGCATGTTTTAAATAAAGAGTTTTAAATTTGTCTCATGCTTCTGGTGTGTTGTGGCGAGGTGTCAGATATCTTTTCACCATTGAAAACATATTTAAAGTAAGTGACTAATAGTTTGACTTTTAATTATTAAATCGCTATTTTACGACTTTTACATTCCATAGTTGAAGATTTCTCTCAAATCTCGGTATGTTTGTGTGAGTCAAGGATCACACTAGATGGAGCTGGAACACTGCTTTAATGTCGAGCATGCAACCACCATACATCCAGCAACAGAACTGCACCTTCTACGGTGTCCTGTAACGGTATAAAATACAGACATTCTACCGAATGATCTACATCCCTTCTCGTTAGCTTAAACCTTCCAGGCGTATAAAACAAAATGTAACAAATTGTTAAAAGAAATGCATCTTACCGACTTAAATATATTTGGCAGAAAACAAGCATTAACATGTTTTAGCTCTCAACAAACGTTTGTTTATGTTCAAAACACTTAAATGAAACATTGCTTTTGACAGATCAACACAAACCCAACAGCCTTAAAACTTTTTTTTTTTCACATTCAGTCAGTATATCTGGGGTTAGGCTTGCAGACACGCCCAGAACGTGTTCTATAGTGACCACCTGATGAATCCTTCTAAGGTGATGTATTGGGCGTGGACTTGGCAAGTGGTGGGCATTGTAACGGAAGTGTGTGTTTGTCACCATTCGTTTTGGAATCGGTTAGAGTTTCACTGTCTGAGTCGTCTGTGAGGTGAGTTGGTTGGCAGCTGTTCTGGCACAGGAAAGATGTGGCGGCGGTTTCCTCTGTATTCTCTTCCTTGTGACTGTATGGTGTAGGATCTTGGTTCTGGACAGATGCCCCTGACATGACCATGAGGGATCTGCATCCGAACAGCTTGTCCTTCTGTCAGAGGTGGAATTGGGCAACTTGACTTGTCGTGATGACGCTGAAGAACCAGTCTTTTGTGAAGAAGCTGGGAATGGACCTGCTGAGCCTGCAGTGGTCGAGGTGTTAGGAGTGAAGTGCTTACTGGCAAGGCTATACGGGTCTGTCTCGACATTAATCGTTGAGCCGGAGAGCCAAGTGTGGAGTCACGAGGAGTGTTTCTCATATTTAGAAGATTGAGGAACACATCGGTCCTGTCTCCATGAGACTTCTCCATGAGCTGTTTTGCACTGCCCACTGCTTTCTCAGCAAGACCATTGGATTGTGGATATTCAGGACTGCTGGTGACATGAGTAAAATCCCAATGCTTTGCAAAATCCTTAAACATCTGGCTGGTGTATTGAGTCCCATTGTCTGTGAGAAGAACATGAGGAATGCCATGAACAGCAAAATGTCTCTTCAACTTCCTGATGGCACTGGATGATTTCAAGTCACTCAAAAGGTCAACTTCAAAGAAACCAGAGTATGAATCGACAAGCACCTGGTAGTGTTTTCCATGCCATTCAAAAATGTCAGCTGCTACTGTGGACCAAGGAAGTCCTGGAACTGGGTGTAGGAGAAGTGGCTCCTTTTGCTGGTGTTTCTTTGTGCTGTTGCACACTGCACATGAGACCAACTCCTCTATTATGTCTTTGGACATTGTGGGCCAGTAAAAGATGTTCCTGGCTCTGCGTTTTGTCGCTTCTATTCCTGGATGTCCTGCGTGCACTATTTTTACATATTCTCTGCGCAGGGACGTTTGGAACAACTGTTTTGAGGCCTTTTACAACAATATCATTGTCTACTGTGAGTTCATCCCGGTATGGAAAGAAAGAGCGAAAGGCGGGGTCCAAATGTTTTTCCTTGTCTGGCCAGCCCTGTTTGATCACAGCCGTGAGCCGTGAGCTCTGCATCTTCCTTTGTGTGCTTCCTCAGTTCTTCCATGCGATTGGTGGAGATGTAGCTGACGGACATGACGTTGAAAGCGTTGTCCTCTGTTGAATTTTGGGGTTTGTGAAGATGGGGAGCCCTTGAAAGTATATCAGCTAGGTACATATGTTTGCCTTTTTTGTAGACCAGTGTGATGTCAAAATGCTGTAGTCTCAGTAGCATTCTCTGCAGGCGGGCAGGAGCTGAGTGTATGGGTTTCCTGAAAATCGTCACCAGGGGTTGATGATCTGTCTCCACAATGGTGGCTTTTCCATAGATATAGTCCTTGAACTTCAGACACGCAAACACAACAGCCAGAAGCTCCTTCACGATCGGCGCGTAGCGTTTTTCCGTGTCTGTAAGGGTGCGAGAAGCAAAAGCAACAGGTCTGTTATTTTGCATGCAGGCCGCTCCCAGCCCATTACAAGAAGCATCGCAGGTCAGTGTGACAGGCTCTTTAACATCATAAAAGGCCAGCACTGGGGGGTTTGTTAAACATGCTTTGAGGTGATCAAAAGCATCCTGATGCTGTTGAAACCAGCTCCATGCCGTGTCCTTATGAGTGAGCTTTCTGAGTGGGGCTGCGATGTCACTAAAATTTGGTATGTATTGAGATAGTTCACCATGCCCAGAAAGCGTTGTACTGAGGCAACGTCTGTGGGAGTGGGCATGATGGAGATAGCAGCAGTCTTAGCAGGGTCAGCCTTGAGGCGTTTGCTTGTAAAGATGTGACCGACATAGCAGACTACATTTTGGCGAAATCTGCATTTACTTGGATTGAGTTTGAGGTTTATTTCTCTCGCTCGCCTGAGCACCTTTTCCAAGGTTGCATCATGTTCTGCAGTGTTGCGGCCACCAACATTTGGTCATCAACAATCACTGAGCATGGAAAACCTGCAAAGAGCTGCTCCATAGTTCTTTGGAACACTTCACTGGCTGGAGTTAATTCCAAACGACATTCGTAGGAACCTGTAACATCCAAATGGTGTGCTGAATGTCGTCAGCATAGAGGACTTATTGTCCAATCTGATCTGCCAGAAAGAGTTCTTTGCATCCAGTACAGAAAATACTGTTGCGCCAGCCATTTTGGCAACAATTTCCTCAACGCTGCGCATAGGGTAGTGGGGTCTTTTTAAAGCTGTATTGAGATCTTTTGGATTTATGCACAGTCTTATTTCTTGCTTATCCTTTTTGTGTGCCGCAACCATAGATGAGACCCAGTCTGTTGGTTCTGTGACTGGAGTTATGACGCCCATGTTTTGCATGTGCTCCTGTTCTGCTTTAACTCTGTCTTGCATTGCAGCAGGAATGCGATGCGCAGGTCTCACTACTGGTGGAACATTTGGGTCCACTGTCATTGAATAAGTAATGGGAAGCTTTCCTAGTTCATCACTGAACAGGCCTTTATATTGTATAAAAATGTGCTTGTTAAAATCGGTCTCGTCCTCTGTTGTGACCTGATGGACTTCGGTGCACATTTTGATTTACTCTCTGAATTAAATCTTTGGTGGAGATTCTGTATCTAGCAGGTAGTCTCACTTGTCTGCTAGATCTGGTTCTATAAAAGATAGATTGGTTAGGAGTGTCATGAGCATCGACAGTCTGTTCGTTGTCATTGGTTCGCTCGGTTTGCTGACTCGTTTTTGTTTAGGTTATGTTTGCTGAGTGTAACTATAGGATCTTTAGAACTATTAAACATTTCTGATCAAATAGGATTCATATTAATTAAAATTTCTAAAAATAAAAAAAAGCTCTTCAAAATTAATATTGTAAAGTGAGTATGATGACAAGTATTCAATAATGGCTCATGTCAATGTAACCATATATTCGTCTGGGCTATTTATGAGATATTAAAGATTTTTTAAAATAATTTTTTCCTGGAGCTTGAACTTTGTAGACGGTTCCTTGGCAGCAGTCTCTCAGCTAAAATAATTATGTATATATATATATATATATATATATATATATATATATATATATATATATATATATATATACACACACACACACACAGTGGTGGACAAAATTGTTGGTACCCCTCAGTTAAAGAAAGAAAATCCACAATGCTTACCGAAATGACTTGAAATGTTCAAAAGTAACCACGACAATGCAGAGCTAAAATTGGTTTGAGCAGATGTGAGACTTCAGGTGATCAAGGGTTAACCCTTGTGCTATCTTAGATGACCCCACCCTTATAATATACGTGTTCTCCCTGCCATGATAAAGGTGGATGAAGGTGGAAAGATTTCATGTAATCCATGGACACCAGTGAAGATCACAAATCATTGAAGAAAAAAGGTTCAGCGCACTGTCTAGTGGGTCTAGATGACCCAACTCCCAATGTTAAAGTGCCTAGGATAGCACAAGGAGTATTACAACAGAGCAGCAGTAAAGTGTGAGTGTGCTGGTTTTGATCGATTATGTTTATTCTAAGTTTAACATGTACAGAACATTGTGGTGTTAGATGCAACAAAAACAAATTGGCTCAACAATGTAAGAAAAACTCACTTTTATTACAATGAAAAAACACAAAATATGTCATGTTTTTTCAAATAGCGTTTTTAGATAGCATGCAGTTTATTGTATGAGTTTGATTGTAAAGTTATATCTATATTTCAATAACCCACAAATTGTAAAATAGCTCATTTTATTATTGGTCAATAAAAAACACAATATTGCCTGCAAAAGATTAAGCCACAAATATAACTGCAAAGCATTTTTTTCTTTGAATCTATCGCCCTCTAGTGTTAAAAGACATGTCATTGTTCTAAAGATGTGTACAAACTTGAGTTTTACCATTATTTATACCATTAACACCATTTAAACGTTATCACAAGTCTTCTTCTTCTTTCTCTTTCGGCTTTTCCCATCAGGGGTCGCCACAGCGAATCATCCTTTTCCACCTCACTCTGTCATGGACATCTTCTACCCTAACATTAGCCAACTTCATGTCCTCTGTTAAGACATCCATGTATCTCCTCTTTGGCCGTCCTCTTGCCCTCCTGCCAGGCAGCTCCATCTCCAACATCCTTCTACCAATATATCCACTATCCCTCCTCTGAACATGTCCAAACCATCTCAGTCTGGCTTCTCTGACTTTGTCGCTGACACAGGCAACATGAGCCGTCCCTCTGATGTACTCGTTCCTTATCCTGTCTAACCTGGTCACTCCTAAGGAGAACCTCAACATCTTCATCTCTGCTACCTCCATCTCAGCCTCTTGTCTCTGTCTCACTGCTACAGTCTCTAACCCATAGAGCAGAGCTGGTCTCACCACTGTCTTGGACACCTTTCCTTTGAGTCTTGCTGGCACTCTTCTGTCACACAACACTCCTGACACTTTCCTCCAACCGCTCCAACCTGCCTGCACTCGCCTCTTCACCTCTTTTCCACACTCCCCATCACACTGAACTGTTGACCCCAAGTACTTAAACTCCTGCACCTTCTTCACCTCAGCCCCCTGTAACCTAACGCTTCTACCTTGATCCCTCTCGTTCAGACACATGTATTCTGTCTTACTACGACTGACCTTCATGCCTCTTCTTTCCAGAGCAAACCTCCACCTCTCTAGCTGTTCCTCCACCTGCTCTCTACTCTCACTGCAAATTACAATGTCATCCGCAAACATCATTGTCCAGGGAGATTCCTGTCTTACCTCGTCTGTCAGCCTGTCCATCAGCATAGCAAACAAAAAAGGACTCAAAGCTGATCCTTGGTGTAGTCCCACCTCCACCTTGAACTCCTCTGTCTGACCTACAGCACATCTCACCACCGTCATACTTCTCTCATACATGTCCTGAACTACTCTGACATACTTCTCTGCCACTCCAGACGACCTCATACAGTACCACAGCTCCTCCCTCGGCACCCTGTCATACGCCTTCTCTAAATCTACGAACACACAATGCAGCTCCTTCTGACCATCTCTGTACTTTTCCATCAACATTCTCAAAGCAAAAATGGCATCAGTGGTGCTCTTACGGGGCATGAAACCATACTGCTGCTCACAGATCTCCACCTTCTTCCTAAGCCTGGCTTCCACTACTCTTTCCCACAGCTTCATTGTGTGGCTCATCAATTTTATTCCTCTATAGTTGCTGCAGTTCTGCATGTCACCCTTGTTCTTAAAGATCGGGACCAGAACGCTTCTCCTCCATTCCTCAGGCATCTTCTCACTCTCTAAAATCCTATTGAACAACCTTGTTAGAAATTCCACTGCTGTCTCTCCTAGGCACTTCCATACCTCCACAGGTACGTCATCAGGACCAACGGCCTTTCCGCTCTTCATCCTTTTCAGAGCCTTCCTAACCTCATCCTTTCCAATCTCTGCTACTTCCTGCTCCACAACAACCACATCTTCCTCCCTTATTTCCCTGTCATTTTCCTCGTTCATCAGCTCCTCAAAATACTCCTTCCATCTTTTCTGTACACTCTCTTGGGTTGTTAGCAACTTTCCATCTCTGTCCTTAATCACCCTTATCTGTTGCACGTCCTTCCCATCTCTGTCTCTCTGTCTGGCTAGCCTGTACAAGTCCTTCTCTCCTTCCTTTGTGTCTAACCTGTCATATAGCTCATCGTAAGCTTTCTGTTTGGCCTTTGCCACCTCTCTCTTCACTCTATGCTGTGCTTCCTTGTACTCCTGTCTACCTTCCTCAGTCCTTTCTACATCCCACTTCCTTTTAGCCAACCTCTTCCTCTGGACGCATTCCTGTACTTCCTCATTCCACCACCAAGTCTCTTTACCGTCTTTCCTCTTTCCAGATGACACACCTAGCACCTTCCTACCTGTTTCCCTGATAATCTCTGCTGTAGTTTCCCAGTCCTCTGGAAGCTCATCCTGACCACCCAGGACCTGCCTCAACTTCTGCCTAAATTCCTCACAAGTTTCTTCATTCTGTAGCTTCCACCACTTGGTCTTCTTTTCTGTTTTCCCTCTCTTTTTCTTCCTGACCTCCAGAGTCATCTTACACACCACCATGCGGTGCTGTCTGGCTACACTCTCTCCTACCACCACTTTGCAGTCATTAACCTCTCTCAAATGACCTCGTCTACATAGGATGTAGTCCACCTGAGTACTCCTACCTCCACTTCTGTATGTCACTCTATGTTCCTCTCTCTTCTGGAAGTAAGTGTTGACTACAGCCATTTCCATCCTCTTCGCAAAGTCCACCACCATCTGTCCCTCCAGATTCCTTTCCTTCACACCAAACCTGCCCATCACCTCCTCATCACCTCTGTTGCCCTCACCAACATGCCCATTAAAGTCTGCTCCAATAACAACTCTCTCTCCTCTGGGAAAACTCTCTATGACCTCATCCAACTCACTCCAGAATCTCTCCTTCACTTCTAACTCACAGCCAACCTGTGGCGCATACCCACTGACTACATTCACCATCACCCCTTCAATTTCTAACTTTAGGCTCATCATCCTGTCTGAGACTCTTTTCACCTCTAGAACACTGTTTACAAACTCCCCCTTCAGAATCACACCTACCCCGTTTCTCTTCCTATCAACACCATGATAGAACAGTTTGTATCCTCCTCCAATACTACGTGCCTTGCTGCCCTTCCACCTTGTCTCCTGCACACACAGTACATCTACCTTCCTTCTCTCCATCATGTCTGCCAGCTCTCTGCCTTTCCCTGTCATTGTGCCAACGTTAAGAGTCCCTATTCTCAAACCTATGTTCCTGCCTTTTCCCTTCTCTCTCTGGCCACGGACCCTTCTGCCTCCCCTCTTTCTTCGACCAACAGTAGTCAAATTTCCACCGACACCCTGTAGGTTAACAGCATCGGTGGCGGTCGTTGTTAACCCGGGCCTCGACCGATCCGGTATGTCTAAAGTGTTGTGGATGATTCGCATGGTTATTTTGGCAATTTTTTACGCCGGATGCCCTTCCTGACGCAACCCTCTCTATTTATCCGGGCTTGGGACCGGCACAGAAGTTACTGGCTTGCAACCCCTGTGGCTAGATTAAACGTTATCACAAGTAAAGTCACTAATTCATAAAAACAATCTGTCCATAAACTAAATTAGAGTTTTTGCAAAAAATAAACACCCAATCAAAATCATCAGAGGTGCAGAGAGGCCTGGGACGCTGTTCATCATTCTTCTTTCATCTGTAAGGCATCAACAACAGTATATGATCAATTTAAAGGGACTTATGGAGGAAGACATCAATATAATAGTGTTTTTGTTTTGATTTTTTTTTAGCTGTTATAGCAAAAAAGACAAAATAAGACCACGCCTAAGGCCATGTGAAGTGGTCCTATGGTGATAGCTGCAGTGTAATGGTGGTTAACATCCCTTGCTTCCCTTGTGTGGTAACCTGGGTAACAATGCTGCAGGAGACAGAAACTTTAGAGCAGCTGAAGCATTTACACAGCTAGTTTTCACAAAGGTAACTGGTATGTACAGCAGTGCAGTTGTTTTGTCTTAAGTGAATTTGACAGTGAAGCTGGATGGAGGAATAGTTGGTGAAGGTGAACATCTTGAAGGAGAAACGAGCCACAGTGGAGATGCCGTTCTGAACCAGCTCCACTGTACCGTCACCTGGATTGGGACACCTGGTGGTAGAAAGGACTCTGTTACTGTTTCAAAGTCATTTGAAAAACCGAAGCATGAGAGGTATTTATTTCTGAAGTATGGAAACAATGTTAAACAGCAATGACTCATTTACTCGTTGCTGATCAAATCCCAGCGGACTGGGTAGCTGACATCACTGAAGGGTGTCGCCCAGACACTCCAGAATGGTGGAGATCTGCTGTTCATCAACTTCCTCAGTTAGCACCTCAATATACAACCTCTGGTTTATTTCCATTTTTAAATTTCTGTTTCGGTTTAGAAGGGATTGGTAGTTAGGGTCTTCATATGGTATCATCCTCAAATGATAGTGGCCTTCACCAGATGGAAGCCTCTTGTTAACAATGCTGATAACCAAAATTGAAAAAATAGTGGCGTCATTATTGCAAATTACGCACTTAAAATGTGTGTAAAGAAATGTAATAAAACTACAGTTACACATGGAATGTAACTGCTATGTTATCCATTTGACAGTAATCTGTTTATATTAAGTTAAGGAACTTGGCTAATCATTGAAAGAATGTAACAATAAAAAAACAAAAACTAAAGGAAATATTTTGGAAATGTATTAATTAGGAAATATGAAGCCTAATGGGACAATCAATGGACAATCATGACTTCATGATGTTTTTCAGGTACCTTGATGCTTTTTTTCTTTTATTTGTTGTGTCTGTGTGAGTAATATTAAATCTTCATGTAAAAATGTATCTTTAAAATATTGATAGGAGATGGAAATCAATAAGATTTTTCCTCTACCCATTCCCTTTTTGATTCATTTGTCTCACATGTTTATCCTGATATTAAACCATTTTTAAATTTGTGTTTGAAATCAAATCATATCAAATATGTGAATATTTTACACATCTCCAGATGTTAAAAGAAGCAAAAAAAAGTTGCAAACCACACATAACAAAAGACGATGTCCACATCCATAGACAAGGTCTGAGCTAGAGGATATACGCAACTGAAGAGCAGGTGAAGGCTCTTTTCACGACTGATGATACTGTCATGAGGGTCCACATCTCCCTGGACACTGTTCTCGTAGATAAAATGTGTGCCGTTGCTCTTTGAGAGTCATGTAAAAAAATGTATATCATCTTTATTTTCCTGCACATAACTCAATTTTCATTTTTAACGTAGTTTCGACTGTACTATGAGAACTGTCCCACACATTATTGGAGTAGAACACCAGCCGCCTGTCCTGTAGAGTCCCATTGCAGGAATCGTCTCGTAGATGGAGATCACTGAGGTGAAAACCAGCTTCAAACAGCTGACAGCGAGAGAGGGACAAGGTGCCCAAGCTGCTCACACATGTGATGGACGAGTCTGTTGGGTGATAAAACAAAACATGTATCAGTAAAACTGAAGTACAAGTCAGAATTAGGCAAGTCCACTGGAAATAAGATTTTGAAAGTGTGATGTTTACAGTATTTTCAGAGTAAAAGTTGCAGGTTGTTGTTGTTGTTATACTTGGGCGAAACATATGAGTAATTTTTTTTTTCAAACATAAAAAGCCTCATATATCCTTCATTTTCCCACCTGAAACTGCTTGTTCTTTGGCGTTTTTTCCCCACAAACAACCGCTAGAGGGCACTGTAGGTCTGTGTAATAGTATTTGCCACTGACAGCAACGCAGAGAAAGAAGCATTGAATTTCAAGACAAGGACCAGAATCTGATTGTCCCCCTTCTGAACTTTGTGACATTTTTCTTGTTTGCATTGAGACATTATTAGTCTTGTTTTTTTATTTTTTATTTTATCCTTCCTTAGACTACTGCTGGACAGCAAGTCATTAAACTGGATTATTGAGACATGGAAGTACAGCTGAATGCGCTGTCATTCAGAGGCAGCTCATGCAGTAGATGGTAAACATAACCTAAATTAAAAAGCAGTCCCAAATTTGACTAGTGAATTGTGTTCAGTATGAACACAGCATTACAGTGGGCTTGGTGGATTTAGTCTGAAGGGTTACAAACTAGTTTTCTCATTTCTACTCAAGCAGCGCCTAAGACCAACATTTTCTACTATCATTCATGCAGGGGGTCTGTGTAATTGTGACAACTTACTTCTGCCACACCATGCCGATTCTTTGAGATTTGTATCCAATATCCCCACACTTTAACAACAACTTCAGCAGCAAGATAAAGTGCCAAACCATTCCACTGCTCATTCTTTGCTTCCACAGAAAAGTCATTGATCCCACTGGTTACATTGCAAACAGTCGGCAAAACGGTTTCACGGTTCTTTCTTTTTTAACCCCCCTTCCACCCCCCGGCATCCCTCTCTCTTCTTCCCTTCTTTTCTTTTCTGTCCGCTCCAACACAAGACTGTTACAGATATGAGTGAGATGAATAAAGTTTAGACTAATTTATAAAAGGGGTTTATTTAAATATACACCTTGTGGGTCAAATGGTGTGGGTCAATTTATTTTATCCTAAGGGAAAATGTTTTGCATCAAGATAACTGGTAGAAACTACTTAAAAATTACAGGAGCAACATATATGCTTTCAATTTCTCTTTTCTGACACTCTATACGTTGTGTCTTCAGCAAAAGACATGAAAAGAGAACGCAGGTGTAGCTCATAGATACCTTGAAGCTCATGCGGCACAAATGATTGTTTTGCGTGTGTAAGTGTATTGTGAACTATTTATATGGCTAATGTAAGTTGCGCACACTCATAATATACACTCAAAAAATAATTATGGCTGTTTTTAATTTTACTCAAGTGCATTTTGTTATCTTAAGTTTAACAGTTTTGTCTTTTCACTCATTTCAAAAATGCTTGCGTAAATATTACTTAATACATTTCATATTTTGCCTTACTCAATTATTTTTGGCAAGGGATTATGCAACACTTTTTGAGTAGAAAACTAGAATATTTATCCTTGTGGGATAAATATTGCCCCCTTACTTATCCTGCACAAACGCACATGCACAGGGTGTACAGGTGATGCATCAGTGCTCGTAGGACTCCTGTAGGATGCCCGCACAAACAATGCTCTGATTGTCTAATTTCTTAATTTCTAACAGCCTGGCTGTACTGCAAGGAGTCCGCCCAAATCATGTGAACAGCACTTACAAGCACTTTGCGCAGTTCACTGGATTTGGGCGGGTTTAGAAGCATGAAAAATCCGTATAACACGCCTGGTTTCAACTATTTCACTTACTCTTGAGTGTTGTTTAAATGTTGGCCATGACCTGTCGCCGACATGCCTGTAGTAAAAATATTTGCATAAACATTTGCATTCAACAGGCTCATCGAGTGTTTTAAGACCACTACATTTCGTGTGGGCCACCTGCGTCCCCTGTACAGGTTTGCCCATTACTTGCCTGCACTGAGCACAGAACGGCAATTGTGGCTAAGGCTTTCAGTGTTTCACTGAGATCATTTATAGTAAAACCTTTGAACTTTCTAAACACCTTTACATTAGTAAATCCTGTTTTTATTTATTTTTTAAGTAAGGAGGCGAATCTGAACCTATGAAGATTGTGTCTTTACTTTTACCTTGTTCGATCTCAGTTATGTTTTCTTGTTTTTTTCATGTTATGTTGTCAGGCCTTCCTCCCTTTCAGTCAAAACATGTTAGGTTGTGAATTATTCACAATTCTTTTCATATCAGGTAGTTATTATTATCTCAGTGCCTGGTTTTCAGATACTGGTTCTTCCTCCCTTGTGGCATGCTTTTACTTCACTTTGAGTTGATTTATTAAGATGATTGCCTGCATTTTGGGTCCTTTACTGGTAAACAAGGACCCAGCAGGAGGGTCTTGGTGGTAGTTTTCTTCATTCTGGTTGGTGCATTTCAGTCACTACTAAGTATAGTTTGTACCAGTCTATAAGGTAACACTAATAGTGTGGTCAGATCTCCGTTCTCAAGACTTACAGAATCCATAAGCTTTCAGGCAAAAAAAAAAACCTAGTAACCCCAGAACCTGCGACTTAGGGCAACCTCAACTTTGGTCAATGGCCATCTATTTCAGAGAAGACACGATGAACAAGTTATCAGCAAATGTAATATTGTAAAACTTGCTATGCTGTCTTTGTCTCTTAACATTTGCGCACAAAAAAGAAGAGAAATGACCTTGCCTGGAAAAGAAAGAATTAGAATGAAAATACCTTGCACACTTTGTGACTTTAGTTACTTTTACTAGTTACTTTGTCACTTTGTGACTTTAGTTACTTTTTGAGGAACAAGTCCATTAAAAGAGATATCAATAAGAACTTAACAGAGCGCGCGAGAGAGAGAGTTGACAAGAAAAAGTAACTTTATTGATTGGACATGTACTATAGCCTATGTCTGCATTAAACATACCTAAACCCTAAAAATCACACAGAATTAAGTGTTTTTAATCAATAGAAATACATTCAGGAGTGAATGAAGAGATAAAATGTCAGTTCATCTTAAAAGCCTCTACTTTAGACAACATTACAAAAAGAACAAACCCAGTAATTAAACCCCTCAGATACAACTAAGTTTAAAAAAACCAAAAAGGTTTAAAACATGTAAAGTTTTGTCCCTGGAATCTCACAGGATTAGAGTTTTGGCTGCCAGCAAAGTAACAACCACAGTGAAGACTGATGTCAGCTGTCCCGGAGCGCGGCTTGTCTTGAGTTTTCTGTCTGTAGATACAAAATAATGGTAGGAGAGATTGGTCAAACTTTATTTTACAAACAAATCAAATATTTTGAAAAAAATAAGAGTATAAGTTGTACCATATTTCTTCATGCCGACAGGTCCAAAGGAAATGGGTTGTGAGTCATAATGAGACAAATCCCTTTGGAATCTCCTGTGATTTGGGTAACATTGCTGCAGCAAAACAACATTCAGATGTTTTAGTATCTTCAGTGCGTTAAACATATTGTCTTATTTCGCTGGTTTTACTTACAGGAGTGCAATCGCTACCATTCAGGAGACACAAGTGGACATTACAGTGAATGAAAATTGAAGTAAAGTTGGTAAAAGTGAACATCCTGAAGGAAAAACGAGCCACTGTGGAGATGCCACTCTGAATCAGCTCAACTGTACCATCATCTGGATTAGGACATCTGTTAGAGGAAAGTTATGTAAGATTTTGGGCTACAAAGATTAGATATTAGGAACTTCTGAACATAGATGAGATCTTACTCATTAGTAATGAGATCCCAGCGGACAGAGTAGTCTTCAGTGTTGACTGGTGTCGCCCAACATGAGTCAAGAATGGTGGCAAGTTGGTGTTGATCCACCCCTTCAGTCTGCACCTCCACATAAAGCTTCTCATCTACTTCTATGTCTGTTTCACTTGTAAAGGGAAAGTGAAAGTCTGCATCCATATAGGAGGTCATCCTTATGTGATAAGAACCTCTGCCAGCTGGAAGCTTCTTCTTCAATATACTGTAAAAGAGACAGTTAAGATCCTTAGATTGGTTAGGGAAACTCAGTGGTCAAAAATGTATTTCTTTTTTTAGGCAAGACATGCATTTTTTTTACACATTTATAGAAATAAGGAAAACCTCATTAAAATTAAAGTTCAAATTATTACAAAGCAGATTTTTTAAAATTGAAAATTACTTTTCTAGTGTGAGGTTTGGCGACTAATTGAAGTACAAAGTTACCATCTAGTCCAATATTTTAAACTCCTGACCTACTGTTTGACTTACAGGCTGATCAATCCATGAAGATACCCCAAAGCAGGACGGTTTTTAAAACATTAATAAAGTAGCTATCCAATAATCAAAGAAAGCATGTAAAACAGAAGGTAATGTCACCTTTCCACAGGGTTGATGCCCACATCCATAGACTGAGCCTGGGAAAGTGGATAAGCACAGCTAAAACACAGCTTGAGTTTCTTCTGACGACTGATTAAAGTTCCAGGAGGAGCTGTTTCACTCTGAATGTCGTTCTCGTATATGAAATGGGTTCCATTGCTCTAAATATAGAAATGAGAAATTAGTATAATTAAAGCAAAAAAAAAGAAATTTTTAGCAAAAGTTTTGTGTGTGATTTGTACCCTGAGAACGGTGCCACAAAGATGATTATTGTTGTCAAAGTGGAAAACCAGTCTTCCATCTTGAAGAATCCCATTGCAAGAGCTATCGCGAAGATGGAGAGCACTGGAGTGAAAGCCGGCTTCAAACAGTTGACAGCGAGACACAGACATTGTGCCTGAACTGCTTTCACAAGTAATAGATGAGTCTATTTGACAGGGAAAGCAAATAAAGAAAGCATTTCAAGGTTAGCAACATATTAATTAAAAAAAAAGTCCAATTTAGCTGTTTTAACCCTGCTCTTTTTCATACAAAAGAAACATGTTCCTTTACTCAATACAGGCATCTAAAACACACAGGAGCTTTGAGACCTTCTCCTTACCATAGCTGTCATTGTTTGGTCTATGATGGTGCTCATCACAGAAGCAGCCGTACGCACCATGTTTCTCTCCACACCACTCATTCTCTGTGCAGTTCAGCTGTTCACAGGGATCTGACTCAGCTGAAAAGAATAGACCAGAAGGTTTATAATAGATCTGTTTCAACAGGTTACAAAATGACATCAAAGTAATGTAACCGTACCACAGTGCAAAGCAGGGCGCCATTCGGGGATGTTCAAGCCTAAAACAGTGCAAGTTTTCTCATAGGCTGAAACTGCAGAACACAGCATGCCATTGGCTGGAGTGTAGAGACAGAGATCATAGACACAAGAAGAGAAAAACGGCTGTGGGTCAGAGTGCAGGTGACAGGCACTGAATGGACCACTGGTGTTGGTGATGATGCTGCAGAGTTCAGAGTATTCTTGTGAAAAACGACAGTGTCCATCTCCTTTTATTTCATCAGTGGATCCACATCTGGAGAAAAATTACAGATGTATAGTCTGATACAGCACCAATAAAACACTGTGTGATGGAATGATGCTTGTGTTCAGTAGCTCACCCTGGCTGACTGGTTGGTGACTTCCAGCTGTGTCCAAACTCAGTGTCATTTTGGGCGAGTGTGCCACTCGGTTTTACTTTATCATCTGAAGGATCTCCGTTGAAGTTCCCACACATCCCACTGACTTTGTTCTGATAGTACTGACTCATTCTGACCAATAGAGTACTCTGACCATCAAATTGGACAATAAGGTCAGCTGCATCAAAGACTACAAAGCCTTCTTGTGTTGACACTTGGGCTATGGCTCCTACAGTCGTGGGAAGAGACACATCAGATCCATCTACCTGGAAAAGAAGAATTCAACAGAGTTAAAGAAGACGTGACAACAGAAGAACAAAGCAGTTTGTTCTGAGTTGAGTTTACCTTCACTCTTCTGTTTGGTCCAATCCTTACATGCACACTCTCTGCATCTTTAGAGAAATGTATGTCCACTAATGACACAAAGGACACATGGTTGTTGCCACGGTGATTGTTGGTGGCTACAACCTCAAACTGGGTGTGATTGTTGCCATGACTCCCAGTCTCAGTAATGATATAAGAGCACGTTCCCTGGAAATGAGCCAGGGCGCCATCAAAGGTGATGTAATGGGGGTCTCCCCAGACAGTGCAGGTGGACATCCCATCATAACAGCCCAGCTGGCCACCCTTGATGGTGCACTGTTGTGCAGCAGTGCATGATGCAGCGGCACAGTGCACAACATCAGAGGCAAAACATTCACAAAGCTCAGAGCAACCATCTTTCCAGAAAGACTGTCCCACCTATGAAAATGGTTAAAACAAATAAATTAATTTCATTTCACGAATACATTTAGAAATCCCAATTAAAGATTGTCAAAAGTCTTTGCTGGAATGTACGCTTTATTTTAAAGACAATGTTTGACATATTTTTCCTGTTTTATGTAACTTTAGCCTCTTTTTTGTTACATTATTCAACTGATTTCTTTGATTGTTTCTTTGGTTGAAAAGTGTTTTTCAAGTGTCTCCATAAAGCTATTTAAACTTCCTCTGTAAATTATCAGGAAATATGCAATTACAATCTTTCTGGAGAAAGGAAATTACTTTAGAAATAGACTTCAAAAAATAATGAAACAAAGGAATAGGGTGAATATCTAACTAGTCTGGAGGCTACATGAATAAGGAGATAGCTCAAAGCTAAAATGTCCTACACTGACGATAACGACATTCAAAAATCACTTACGCTGTAATAAAAGCCATCATATTGACATCCACAGCTCCCCTCAGGAACACATGTTGTACCACTTCTGACGAAGCCCTCATCACAGAAACATCCCTCTGAGCAAGCATGCTCACAGGTGGCATCAGTGCTGCTGGCACAGGTGCGGCCACAGTCTGTTCCACACAGCTCATAGTGGCTGTTTGCTGGACAGTTGATGCCTTAGAAGGAAAATGAACAACATTTTAAGAAACATTTTGAAGCATATGTACCATCATATAGATCTTTGAGTGTGAGACTCACTGCAGGTGGTGTTTTGTCTCCAAGGATAGATCCGGACATTAGCAGACTGACATGCGCTCACATATGTCTCAATGGCCCTGCACAGAAGGTCGTTTCCAGCATTCCCACCCACGCAAACGTCAAACACGCAGTCGCTGACAAACGGTGCTGGATCCACGTGCTCGTGACAGAAGCTGAAGGGGCCGTCAGCTGCCTGAATCACCTCACACTGAACTCTGGCGGCTTGATCGTTAGTGCAGCGTGGACAGGAGGAGCCACAGCCATCACTGCAGGTGTAGTTGCCTGGTACTTTCCAGGCTGCCCCAAAAGCATCAGGTGTGGTGACTGCTGCTCCATCAGGGGTGTGGAAGTCATCATTTGGATTGTCGTTGAAATTTCCACAAAGTCCACACATGTTCCCTCTAAAGAAATGTTTGAGATAAAGTAAAACAATTAGAATTGCAACCCTGATGACAGCAAACTTTCTTTACTTCCACTCCCATCAACATCATGTTTTTGTGACATTTTTCTGCTAATGGAGGACATGTATGAAGAAAATAAAGCTAAAAATAGCATTTCTAAGCATTCCTTTATTTTAACTGCTGTAAATTAGGAGCAGACAAAAGAAATGCTGTTTAAAAATTGATCTTATTTGTGACGTAGGAACTACCCTCAGCAGGCCTCACACTTTCTGCTCTGCTCCATTCTGATGTATAAACTTGTAGATGACTAGATCCAGGCACGTCTTTGTTTTTACTTGGAGGTGTGAGGGGCTGTAAGCTAGCAGGACAGTGCGTAAACAGAGAGCTCTCAGCAACAGGGAAGGGAAGGGGGTGGTAAGGTTGCTGCGCACCAATGGTCCAGCCATCAATTCAGAGAGGAAATTCTAATGAACTATGCCGCTCTGCAGGAACTATGTCCAAGAAAATGATAGGTTCTTTTGATTTTTCTAAAAACGGCATAATCATAGTTACTGGGAACACTTTTACAACAGCTCAAAAGACGATCAGAGTGGGTCTTTAACATACAGGTGGTTATTATTAGAGGTTTAACAAAAAAATATCAATGCTACTAAGAGTCCTAGCTGAAGTTACCTAACAACTTAGTGGAACTAGCTCATGACATACAAAAGTACATACCTGTAATCTGGAGGTACAGAGATAGACACCGTGCTCCATCCATCATACATGACGCTTAGACCAAAACTTGTACGAACAAATGTTTGATATCCACTTGCAAATACAGATATGGTCCCATTCAAAACGAATGGTAGGTTTCTTGTTATTCCATCAACCTACATCAAAGTAAATGGAAAATGTTTTTTTAAAACCTAAAAGGTTCAAGGGAATTTATGAAAGGGCCTATATGACGCAATAATCAACATTTTCAGCTTCGAAGTTTATTGTAATGTTAACTCCTCACAAAATAAACTCCAAAGCGTAACTTTGCTCAAGAAATGCATTATATAGGCCCTTTAAACATTGTCCAAAACTGCTTTTTTTTAACTGAAAAAAAGTATTTTGAAGTTGAAACATGTGCAGGGTCATACTTTTCCTAAAAGTTATATACTTTATATTAAAAGTATAAGCAGTAATTTCTTTAAAAAGATACTTACCTCTACTCTGTTATTGCTAAACATCCACACTTTGTAGCCCCACACACTAACAGCAACTTCAGCTGTGATGGACACGGGCAGCCCATTCAACGGCTCATTCTTTGCCTCCACAGAAAACTGATGGAGCCCACTGGACGAATTGCAGACCTCTGCTAGAACATAGCGACACGTTCCTTGGAAATCGTAGGTCTTTCCATCAAATGTCAAGTAGTGGGGGTCTCCAGAGGCAGAGCAGGTACCATGAGGGTTGGGATGGCAACCAAACTCGCCATCTACCACTCGACATGCCTCATCGGGACCACAAGAGTGTGGCACACAACTGACCACACCAGTCACACCGTTACAGCTGCACAAACTCTGACACTCTTCTCCATCCCAAAACTGTTGACCACTTTGCCAATAGCGCCCTTCATGGTAGCATCCACAGGATGTTGGTGGCACACACTGGTTTCCATTGAGGACAAAGCCATCATTACACTGACATCCATCCTGACATGGAGAGTCACAGCTGAAGGGGAAAGAGAGACTGGGGCAGGTGGAGGGACAGGATGTCCCACAGAGTTCATAATGGCTGTTTGAAGGGCAAGTTGCCGCTGCAGAAAAAGAAAACTGATTTAAAAATAATCCAATTAGAGGTTACCTCCAAAAAGGATCGGGATTGTTCTTACCACAGCCAGTTGTATTCCTCCACTCTCCCAGAGAAACCCCCTGTTGTTGACACATCAGAGCATAATCTCGTAGAACCTCACACAGTGTTGATTCAGGATCTTCAGATCTACGGAGGATGTCCACACACACGTCCACTTGCTGTGAAGGGTCCACCACAGGCCAGCATGGTGTAAATGGACCATGTGGTGAACTCAGGATGCCACAGAATTCAGTTGAACTGTAATTAAGAGGGTTAAAAACTGTGTTCTCCACACAGTGAGATGCCAGGGAGCCTTCTCTCCAGCTGTCTCCAAACACCTGAGAACTGTGGACCAGGGTTCCATTTGGTGTTTGAAAGTCATCGTTGGGCTCATCATTGTAGTTTCCACAGAGTCCACCAAGTGAGCTGCTGTACACTACAGGTGCAGTGACACGAACAAAGTGAGGCCAGACGGTTTGCACGGTCAAACCAAAAGATGTGCGAAGGATGATGCTGTGAGTGTTGCTATGGAAGATGCGGATTTGGTTGGATCCAGAAGTGAAAGGTAATTTGTAAAGCTGACCATCAACCTGGAACACATGGAAACAACTCTGTGAAAACTTTTCCAAAGTCATGATGGGAAAAATCTGCATATACACAAAAAAAGATTTCAAAACAAACAGAAAGTTCTTAGAGATGGAGAATTGAAAAATAGCAATCCAACAAACAGCATCTACTGTCAGACACATACAATATAAGTTTGCTAATAAGTTTGTTTCTGAGTTTAATATCTGCTGGAAACCCTGGTGTCCACAAAAAAAAAGAATTACAGAAATTCAGTAAAATGAATTTCCAGAAAAGGCTTGAAACAAAATATTAAACAAATATTAACATTTAGGTGACAGGATCTTTATCCTTAAAGTTTTTGTTTTCAGATTATCACAGACTTGCTGTTTTGTATTTGACATTTTAGACACCAGAACTGTATTTCAGTCTTAATTAGCACACTTTGGGCTTAATAGTATAAACTTGGGTTAAATTTGTCAATCCATACACATAGTTGTTTTGCAAATAGGCAACGTAAAAAAAGGGTCATTTTGTTTGGATCATTTGCCATTGTAGGTCGTAGCTAAACTAAACGGTCGTGTTTCACATTTGTTTTTTCACAGCTCATTTCAGTCATTTACCCAGACTTTGTTGTTGTCCATGTTGATGGTGACTTCTGTTTCCTGGACCCGAACCTTTAAAACATTTGAAAAACCTTGCAGGATGTTTGGTACTTTTTCTGTTATCACGTTGAAGTGTGGGTGACCAGACAATCCCATTTCTTTAGCAATGATTAGTCTGCATGCTCCAGGATACTGATATGTCAGTCCATCAAATGTTTGATAGGACCCTGGTCCCCTGATCCAGCATGTGGCGTAACCATTAGGCCTGCATCCTCTTTCTCCATCATCCACACTGCAGGATTCATGTGGGCCACAGCCATGGGGGCTGCATGTCATTGAGCCAGCGGTGCAGCTACAGCGCCTCCCACAGTCTTCATCCAGTATAACAGTCTGTCCTGATCGATAATAGAAACCCTCAAAGCGGCAGCCACACTCAGCATAAGGAACACACTCTCCAGCACTGAGGACATAGCCGGTATCACAGACACAGCTCTCCTGAACAGGAAGGGGGCAGTTTTGGGTGGAGTTAGGATTAACACAGGTGGGTGGACATCCAGTTGCTTGAGACTCATAGTGGCTATTGGCTGGGCAGGGGATTTCTAGGTGAAAAAAGACATAATTATTCTTTCATTTTAGACAATTTATTAAAAATGTATTCTATAAAATGTGTTTAATGAGTAGAAAACATACCACAGAAGCCAGGTCTTCTCCAGTTTTGAGGTTGGATACCATTTTGTTGACACTGACTTGCATATACACCTAAAGATTGGCACAGAATGGGTTGGTATCCTCCACCAACGCACACATCATAAACACAACTGTCCACAAAGTTCTGTGGGGGAAGTGTTTGGTGGCATGCTGCAAAAGGTCCAGAGCTGTTCTGAAGGATGCCACAGTGGTCATTGTTGCTGTATAATGCAGTCTGAGCTGCAGTGCAGCCAGCACATTCCAGACCTTCACACTGTGCATCACAACCAGGATCCTCATCACCAGAAGCTCGCCAGCTGTTAGCAAAAACGACATCAGAGCTGACGACCTCGCCATCGCGAGTTCGGAGGTCATCTCCAGGTTCATTGTTGAAGTTTCCACATAGACCACATGTTGCATTCTGGTACGTGTAGGGCAGACTGATACGGAGATAATAACTTATGTCGTAGGCTACCATCAAGCCAAAGTTGGTGCTGACAATCATTGACATGCCTGACTGATAGACCTGGATACGGTCCTGGAGGAGGGAAAACGGAGTCGCTACAAAGTTGCCATTAACCTGTGAGGACACATGGAACAGGTTAAAAAAATACCACAAAAAATAAGAAGAATAAGAAATAGTTAAAGATGAATCCTTACTAACCTTTGCTTTGCCAGTGGTTCTTTTGACGAGCTCAATAGTTTCATTATAGACGAAAACTTTGACAAGTCCTGTCCAGGATACACGAGTGTTTCCAAAGTGTTCGTTTTTGCCCTCTACTCTGAAATAGGGCAGCTCATTCTGACATTGTTCTGACAGAACATAGGTGCAGGTGCCTTGAAAGCTAAACACTTTATTATCAAAGGTGTAGTAATGTGGATCGCCACTGATAGTGCAGGTGCGTCTCGGCACCGTCTGGCAGGAGAACTGAAAGGAAGCTGGCATGCAGACTTGGGAGAAGGAGCAGGGCTGGTTAGAGCACTGCAGGCCGGCTCTGGTGCACGTGCACTTCTGTGCACAGCTGGAATCATTCCAAAAAGAATCACCCAGCTGCACAGGTTCACCTGAAGGATTTAAAAGCAAACAGTCCAGTTCACTCTTACATAGAACCTACATTATATTACATTGCAACTTAGACAGATATATGATAAATAAATATCTTTATTAAAAATAGATAAATTTAAAAGTTGCCCTCGTAAGAAATTTGTCAAACAATATAGGTAACAATCTAGCTTAGTTGCTGTTTTTTATCTAAATATTTATATATATTTGTAATGTTGCTGAAAAACTCGTAATTTTTCTGATTCAGTAACCGTCGTTGAAACTCTCAAAAATATTTAAGACATAAATTTACCATTGAACTGGCAGCCTCTTACTCCACTGTCCAATTGGAAGGCCCAGCGACCCGTTACATTGACGTTGCTGCTCAGACTGAAAGTGGAGTTGTCGCCTGTTGCAGAACTTGAGAAAGATCCAGGAATGGTGAAATGGTGAAAAGAGTTTATGGTGTCATATCCAGCCTGCAGGTTCAAAAATACACATTAACAATTGTGTTTCCACTCAGAAATGGCAAATGAATGTTCATTTATTGAGGGTGATGAGTCAAACCTGAACATTCCAGACTGTTGGGGCAAGTGAACCGTAGTTAAAGAGAACAAAGGATTTCTGGCCTCCAGAGATCAACACGGCTTGGAAAGTTGTTTTCTGAAAAAGTTGCAAGGATTTTTTATTATTTTAAGAAAATTTCTTCCTGCAATCACTAAATATTTTAGTGGATTTGTAAAACTTTTTGTATTCATAATGTTTTTTAGAAGGTTGCATTTTGCAACAATTAAACAAACATTTAAACAAAATTAGCACCCCTCACTTCCTAGACTCTTCCCTCCACCCACCCAGTTCCCCCCACTATAACCATGACTGAACAAAAAAAGCTGAACAAAGACTTAAGAGCTGCAGCTCTAAAGAAACAGAAAGGAAACAGGATTGTGGAGATCCATTTATTGTAAGGCCCAGCCCACCCAGGTGGGTATTGAGCCTCTTCCTAAAAACCTTAACAGTCTCTGCGGCCCTGAGATGCTACGGCAGGCTGTTCCACAAACGAGGACCGTAATGGTGGAACGAGATCTGACCATGTGTTTTGGTCCTCACCTTAGGGACAACTAAGACGCCCTCCCATACTCTGAGGACCTCAGGGTATGGGAGGGTTCATACCGTAACCCTTGTGCTATCCTAGGCACTTTATCGTTGGGAGTTGGGTCATCTAGACCCACTAGACAGTGGTCTGAACCTTTTTTCTTCAATGATTTGTGATCTTCACTGGTGTCCATGGATTACATGAAATCTTTCCACCTTTTTCCACCTTTGTCATGGTAGGGAGAACACGTCAATGTAAGGGTGGGGTCATCTAAGATAGCACAGGGGTTAAGAGTCTAATCACTTAAATATGAAGGCCCAAAGACCATAAAAAGATTCATAAACCATTAAGAGAACTTTAAAATCAACCCTGAGACGCACAGGGAGCTAATGCAGCGATTTTAAAACCGGTGTAATATGCTCCCGCCCCCAGCTCCTCATCAGAACTCACGCCTCAGAGTCAACTTTTATGAGAAGTGTATTTATATGAATACATTTACAGACTTACTGTTCCGGCAGTTCCAAAATAGCCCACTTCATACCATGTTGCCACAAAGACCCAGTCAGCACTGAAGTTTAGGTTTGGGAAGTAGCTATTAATGTCCCGTGTAGCTTGTTGGAGGACACTGCTGTTGGTGTATTGGTTGTAGAGGACCAAACCAGTTTGTCTGTTGTCCAGATCTGTCCAGAATGGAGCAATTAAGTCTCTGATTCCGTAGAGTGGAAATCTTTGAGGTGTAAATGAGGAATATGAGGCATCAAATGTCAAGTGTCCATTATGGTTGACCTAAAAACAGAAGTGTATTTGTAAACAATCTTTACAATTTCACTCGAAGAGGTCAGTTTGCTCAGATTTAAAATTAAAAATTAAAAAATCACTACAATTTTAAAACACTTTTTGTTATCAGCTATGTCAAACATAAACTGTCAAGTATTTATTTTTAGATAAAGGAAAAAAATCATTTTGGTTTAGAATGTTTTATGCTTTTACTTTACGTACAAAAATGTAGTTGTATGTTTTTCCAAAGTAGGCAAATGGTTTTTGCAGGAGAATCTGTGGAGAACTTCCATCATCAGATCTGGAGCTTGCAGTTCCATAAATTGGATAAAGTGAACCTTTAAAACAAAAGCAAATGCTGATTAAACCCTGTCAAATGTATTTTTTTTCTAACTTTCTGGATAAAATGTATTTTATAATCTAAAGTTAACGATTTTTAACATTAAAATGTAGATCTTAGTATATATACAGAAAGAACTTACCAGGTAGCGTTGAATTGACTGTGAAAAAAGTAAAGACAGTAGAAAGTAAATTCACAAAAAAAAAAAATAACTTAAATAAAATAGATTCAATTTTTCACTTTATTTTTTGTGGTTTGATGTGCTGTGACAAAAACTCTTTGATTTTAATGTCATGTTTGTGTGTGTAAATTATGGACAAATTGACTATACCACATTGTTGGTTAAATTTTTAAAAAAATTTAGTTTGAAGATTTCAAAATACATTTATTTTATTTTCTATTCTTCTTTTTTTTTAACAAATGTGATAAAACATATTTAACATCTGTTTTGTTTTCTCGAAATTTTGGTTACATTCGTATTAATTTGACAAAATTCAGTTGGTTCTCAACCTTTTTGCATTAGTGTTGGGGCAATAGGTGACACGAACTCTTTGAACATTCTTTCGATGATGCAGGAATTCTGCATTATCAGCTTTCATGTGCAAATTGTCAAAGAATTAAGTTTGGAGCTCCTACTCAATTATTTATTTATTTATTTATAACCAAACGTACAGTCAAAATATTTTTAAGTTTGTTTACTTTTTCCAATTAAAACCACATTTAAGCTTAAGCTGACAAAACAATGAATTCAGATTTTTAAGTTAGACGGTGTAAATTGGATCTCTGAATGTTCATTTGAGATGGGACAAAACAATGTTTAATGATATTTAATCTTTTTATATGTATTTAGACAGAATCAATGAGAATGATTAAAAATCCAAAATCTGTCAAAAGGATGAACTTACTTATTACTGTAGGAGGCAATGTGGCTGTAAATCAAAAAAGCAGAAACATTAGAATCAGAAAAAAGAATACATTTCTTTCACCATAACTCTTTAAACACATGAATGTTTTGTATAGTCTTATTGCTAAAATTAGAATAAAAAACAAACATCCGCTTACTTGTAACTGGTGGGCCTGTAAAAGGAAAAGGAGATAGTTCAGGATATTGCAAAAATAAATAGCAAGTCATTTGACCTGACAGAAAATGTTGATCTCCATAATAAACAAACCATGCTATCAACTGAGTCAATGTGTTAAACATGAGAGCTTACTTGTAACTGGGGCGGGAACTGAGACTGTCAATCAAACAGAAGACACAGGTTAGGATTCAAACAGAAACAATAGGAAACTCTTCATGTTTGTCTAGATAGAACAGGTGGAAACCTTGTGATATACGTAGCAGTTGTTTAATACATTTGGGCTCTAAAACATGTTCCATAGAGACTCCTACATGTCAATGCATTTGACCATCACAAACCAGAAACTTCCATTCCATTCCTTCCTTCCTTCCCATTCCATACCGTTGAAGCAGAGGAACTGAAAGTTTGTCGCTACGCAGATTTCAGGGAAAGAGCAGAGCTCGCTGATACAATGAATGCCCGATGTGGTGCAGGTGCATTTCTGTGTGCAGTTGCTGTCGCTCCAGAAGAAATCACCCAACTGAACACGTGTGCCTGAAACACAACAGGAAAGCAGTTTTATTGTCATTTGATTCTCATCTTTCAGCTCCACTTGTGTGCTGTTGCTGAAATCCGAACTGATGATCCTTCAAAAATCCTGAATTCAACAGGATTGAAAGCAGCAATTTACCATCAAACACGCATCCATCTGGACCGCTGTCGATTTGGAAGGCCCAGCGACCCGTTACATTGACGTTGCTGCCGAGACTGAAAGTGGAGTTGTTTCCTGTTGCAGAACTTGAGAAAGATCCAGGAATGGTGAAATGGTAAAAAGAGTTTATGGTGTCATATCCAGCCTGCAGGTTCAAAAATACACATTTACAATTGTGTTTCCACTCAGAAATGGCAAATGAATGTTCATTTATTGAGGGTGATGAGTCAAACCTGAACATTCCAAACTGTTGGGGCAAGTGAACCGTAGTTAAAGAGAACAAAGGATTTCTGGCCTCCAGAGATCAACACGGCTTGGAAAGTTGTTTTCTGAAAAATGTCATAAAAGTTTGAAATCATTCTGGAAATACATACCCTCCATCGTCTTATCTTTACTGTATTCTTTAAACATTTTGTCTGTATGTACAATACAATAAATAGCATAGTAATGAATAATACAAATAATCTTCTGACTTACTGTTGCTGTCATTGGATAATAGGGCACTTCATACCATGTTGCCACAAAGACCCAGTCAGCACTAAAGTTTAGGTTTGGGAAGTAGCTATTAATGTCCCGTGTAGCTTGTTGGAGGACACTGCTGTTGGTGTATTGGTTGTAGAGGACCAAACCAGTTTGTCTGATGTCTACATCTGTCCAGAATGGAGCAATTAAGTCTATAGGTCCATAGAGTGGAAATCTTTGAGGTATATATGAGAAATATGGTGAATTAAAGGTCAAGTGTCCGTTGTGGTTGACCTAAAAAAACAAAAAAATACAGATAAGTTGAAAACATTCACTCTACACAACAACTTCTTTGTGTATATTTAGTTTACTTAGAGCTAAAAAGAAAAAATAATTGAAATGGAACAGTTGCCAATAATGTCTTTAATGACCAAAAGTGGTCTAAGTTTTTTCAAAAACAAACACAACTATTTACTTTGTGAAAATGTTTTATCCATTGCTTTGTTGTAAAGGGTTTTGTCATTCATAAAGTTACGTACATAAATGTTGTTGTATGTTTGTCCAAAGTACACAAAAGGCCTTTGCAGAAGAATCTCTGGAGAACTTCCATCAAGTGAGCGGGTGGTTGTGGCTCCAGAAATGGGATAAAAATGACCTGAAAATGTTCAATCAGTGCAGATTAAACCCAAACTAATTGACAAAGTTGCAAGGACTTCTGAGTAAACATATATATTTTAATTTAAAAAAAAAGAACATTTAAAAAAAGTAAGATATTAGATTGTTGCAAATACAAAGAGTTAACTTACTTAGATGTGTCACATTATTTGGGACTGGAATTAAATCAAAGTAAACACATGAGTGAATATGTTAAACCTAAAAACAATTTCTTATAAAGATAACTTTTAGGTTCTTATATTTTGACAAAATGAGTTGGTCATCAACTTTTTTTCCAAAGGTCTTTGGTAATCTGTGACAAACATTCTTTGAATTCAAGGTCATGTTTTTGTGTGTAAAAACATGGACACTGTGGCATTTTTACATTATCACAGGGGGTATTCCAGAAATCAGGTTATGCTAGCGCCCACGGTAAGTTGGAGGCTAAGGAAGTTGATAACCTCAGCTTTTGGTTGCAGAAATGGAGGTATGTTTCAGGGTATGTCAAGTTGCCATGGCAACTCATGCTCTGAACATAACCTGGTCTGGAGCAGGTTTAGTTGAAGGTTAGTTTGTTTTCAGAGAGGTGAAGCAGCATGGCGTGTCCATTTGAAGATGATTTAGTGGATGAAGAAGCTCAGATACTACTTTTTCCCCCGTGAGAGGGTGATAAGACCACGTATGGATGTTGGAAAAATAAACTGTTTTACATTGTTGATCTAACTTAATTATTTGCTTCAGTTAAAATAATTAAAAATCTTTTTTTTTGTTAAGTCAGTTTAAAAATAACACGTAGTTTTCAGACAGTTATTGTACTTTCATTCTAATTAATTCAATGAAGTAGGTGTAACTTTGGTGCTGCTGTTAGATTGGCACCGCAAGGGATTGTGGGATACCATTCCCTTTGACTGTCAGGACGGATTTGGGTTTAAGTGTGGCTTTTTGACCAAATGTGTTTAGCTGTTTAGCTGTTCTACTGTGTTTTGCCGTATATAGCACCCCTACATTGGTGAAGCATGATGACAATGTCGGAAAGTTCCTAAATAAATGTATGTTCTAAGTGCATATAGTTTTGTTCTTTTTATCGTTATAAAATGAGTATATCTACCGGCTCAAACTTAGACATATGAGAATTCAAGAATTATAATTCATTAAGATGGAAAAAATATTAATTGAATTGGAGTAATATGAAATTTAGTTAAATAAATATGTACATTTAAGTTGTATAAACAATTATTGAGTTCTATATACGTAAGAAATTAGGTTGAATAAATTTAACTCAATTACTTGTTACCAAGAGAGGTAATTCATTTAAGGTGGCTAAATTGGATAAGTTATAAATATATATATGGGTCACAAGGAAAATGGAAATAAGTTCAGAAACTCGTGCGTTTACTTTGTCTGTTCTACTACAAGGAGAAACTCTTTCTTTTGATGATGCAGCCGTGTTACTTTTTTGATGGACGTATAATCTTCATACGCCGTCATGAATCTCAGACTCCGTCTCACTAAAGTAAAGCGCTCTCTTTTTTTCACCACGCGTTTCCATTGTGACTCCAGAAATCAGCGATCCATTGAGAATGTCTTTATGTACCTGCTGTGCACGAGCATTAACCCAGGGTTACAAAGTCGAGCGTATTTACGCCAACTCATGTCCGGTCTTTTGGAACCGACATACCCCGAGTTAGCAAGTTCAGGCGGATTTCAGCCAGAGTTCAGGCTTAAAGTCAGGCTAGTTTAAACATGCTTCCTGGAATACCCCCCAGATCTCAAGTGCAAGTTTTCAAACTTTTGGGTTTGAAACTTCTGGTAGAATGTTGTTGTTTTTTTAACCAAACTTGGAGCTAAAACATGTTTAAGTTTGGTTTTTCCATTTAAACATAGAGTTAAGCTTAAGTTGACCACACATTATGTTCAGATTTCTAAGTTAGAGGGTTTAAATCGGAGCTCTGAATGTTCATTTGAAACGGGACAAATAAAATGTCCCTCTTCTTTTATAACATTTGATCTTTTTATATATTTGGACAGAATCAATGAGAATGATTAAAAATCCAAAATCTGTCAAACTGATGAACTTACTTATTACTGTAGGAGGCAATGTGGCTGTAAATCAAAAAAGCAGAAACATTAGAATCAGAAAAAAGAACATTTCTTTCACCATAACTCTTTAAACACATGAATGTTTTGTAAAGTCTTATTGCTAAAATTAGAATAAAAAACAAACATCCGCTTACTTGTAATTGGTGGGCCTGTAAAAAGCAAAGGAGATAGTTCAGGATATTGCAAAAATAAATAGCAAGTCATTTGACCTGACACAAAATGTTGATCTCCATAATAAACAAATCATGCTATCAACTGAGTCAATGTGTTAAACATGAGAGCTTACTTGTAACTGGGGCGGAAACTGAGACTGTCAATCAAACAGAAGACACTGGTTAGGATTCAAACAGAAACAATAGGAAACTCTTCATGTTTGTCTAGATAGAACAGGTGGAAACCTTGTTATATACGTAGCAGTTGTTTAATACATTTGGGCTCTAATACATGTTCCATAGACACTCCTACATGTCTATGAATTTGACCAGATCCATCACAAACCAGAAACTTCCACAAACTCATCTGAATATGTTGGCTCAGCATTTTTGGACATCCTATTGTGTACAACTTTAGTTCTTTTACTTTGAATTTTGATAGACTATATTTTAGGTATAAACATTTTTAGTTTCACATGAGCCTTTTTTAAATGGCAATATTTCTTCACTATTTCCAACCTTCAGTTTGGTCGAGTTACTCATTCAATTATTATGTGAATTACCGTTGAAGCAGAGGAACTGAAAGTTTGTCGCTACGCAGATTTCAGGGAAAGAGCAGAGCTCGCTGATACAATGAATGCCCGATGTGGTGCAGGTGCATTTCTGTGTGCAGTTGCTGTCGCTCCAGAAGAAATCACCCAACTGAACACGTGTGCCTGAAACACAACAGGAAAGCAGTTTTATTGTCATTTGATTCTCATCTTTCAGCTGAACTTGTGTGCTGTTGCTGAAATCCGAACTGATGATCTTTCAAAATTCCTGAATTCAACAGGATTGAAAGCAGCAATTTACCATCAAACACGCATCCATCTGGACCGCTGTCGATTTGGAAGGCCCAGCGACCCGTTACATTGACGTTGCTGCCAAGACTGAAAGTGGAGTTGTTTCCTGTTGCAGAACTTGAGAAAGATCCAGGAATGGTGAAATGGTGAAAAGAGTTTATGGTGTCATATCCAGCCTGCAGGTTCAGAAATACACATTAACAATTGTGTTTCCACTCAGAAATGGCAAATGAATGTTCATTTATTGAGGGTGACGAGTCAGACCTGAACATTCCAAACTGTTGGGGCAAGTGAACCGTAGTTAAAGAGAACAAAGGATTTCTGGCCTCCAGAGATCAACACGGCTTGGAAAGTTGTTTTCTGAAAAATGTCATAAAGGTTTGAAATCATTCTGGAAATACGTTCCCTCCATCATCTTATCTTTACTGTATTCTTTAAACTTTTTGTCTGTATGTACAATACAATAAATAGCATAGTAATGAATAATATAAATAATCTTTTGACTTACTGTTGCTGTCATTGGATAATAGGGCACTTCATACCATGTTGCCACAAAGACCCAGTCAGCACTGAAGTTTAGGTTTGGGAAGTAGCTATTAATGTCCCGTGTAGCTTGTTGGAGGACACTGCTGTTGGTGTATTGGTTGTAGAGGACCAAACCAGTTTGTCTGATGTCTACATCTGTCCAGAATGGAGCAATTAAGTCTATAGGTCCATAGAGTGGAAATCTTTGAGGTATATATGAGAAATATGGTGAATTAAAGGTCAAGTGTCCGTTGTGGTTGACCTAAAAAAACAGAAAATACAGATAAGTTGAAAACACTCACTCTACACAACAACTTCTTTGTGTATATTTAGTTCACTTAGAGCTAAAAAGAAAAAATAATTGAAATGGATCAGTTGCCAATAATGTCTTTAATGACCAAAAGTGGTCTAAGTTTTTTCAAAACCAAACACAACTATTTACTTTGTGAAAATGTTTTATCCATTGCTTTGTTGTAAAGGGTTTTGTCCTTCATAATGTTACGTACATAAATGTTGTTGTATGTTTGTCCAAAGTACACAAAAGGCCTTTGCAGAAGAATCTCTGGAGAACTTCCATCAAGTGAGCGGGTGGTTGTGGCTCCAGAAATGGGATAAAAATGACCTGAAAATGTTCAGTCAGTGCAGATTAAACCCAAACTAATTGACAAAGTTGCAAGGACTTCTGAGTAAACATATATATTTTAATTTCAAAAAAAGAACATTTTAAAACAGTAAGATGTTAGATTGTTGCAAATACAAAGAGTTAACTTACTTAGATGTGTCACATTATTTGGGACTGGAATTAAATCAAAGTAAACACATGAGTGAATATGTTAAACCTAAAAACAATTTCTTATAAAGATAACTTTTAGGTTCTTATATTTTGACAAAATAAGCTTGTTTTTTTAACCAAACTTGGAAGTTTGGTTTTTCCATTTAAACATAAAGTTGAGCTTAAGTTGACCACACATTATGTTCAGATTTTTAAGTTAGAGGTTGTAACTCGGAGCTCTGAATGTTCATTTGAAACGGGACAAAAAAATGTCTCTCTTCTTTAAACATTTGATCTGTTTATATATTTGGACAGAATCAATGAGAATGATTAAAAATCCAAAATCTGTCAAAATGATGAACTTACTTATTACTGTAGGAGGCAATGTGGCTGTAAATCAAAAAAGCAGAAACATTAGAATCAGAAAAAAGAACATTTCTTTCACCATAACTTTTTTAACACATGAATGTTTTGTATCGTCTTATTGCTAAAATTAGAATAAAAAACAAACATCCGCTTACTTGTAACTGGTGGGCCTGTAAAAAGCAAAGGAGATAGTTCAGGATATTGCAAAAATAAATAGCAAGTCATTTGACCTGACAGAAAATGTTGATCTCAATAATAAACAAATCATGCTATCAACTCTGTCAATGTGTTAAACATGAGAGCTTACTTGTAACTGGGGCGGGAACTGAGACTGTCAATCAAACAGAAGACACAGGTTAGGATTCAAACAGAAACAATAGGAAACTCTTCATGTTTGTCTAGATAGAACAGGTGGAAACCTTGTTATATACGTAGCAGTTGTTTAATACATTTGGGCTCTAAAACATGTTCCATAGACACTCCTACATGTCTATGCATTGGACCAGATCCATCACAAACCAGAAACTTCCACAAACTCATCTGAATATGTTGGCTCAGCATTTTTGGACATCCTATTGTGTACAACTTTAGTTCTTTTACTTTGAATTTTGATAGACTATATTTTAGGTATAAACATTTTTAGTTTCACATGAGCCTTTTTTAAATGTTAATATTTCTTCACTATTTCAAACCTTCAGTTTGGTCGAGTTATTCATTCAATTATTATGTGAATTACCGTTGAAGCAGAGGAACTGAAAGTTTGTCGCTACGCAGATTTCAGGGAAAGAGCAGAGCTCACTGATACAATGAATGCCCGATGTGGTGCAGGTGCATTTCTGTGTGCAGTTGCTGTCGCTCCAGAAGAAATCACCCAACTGAACACGTGTGCCTGAAACACAACAGGAAAGCAGTTTTATTGTCATTTGATTCTCATCTTTCAGCTGAACTTGTGTGCTGTTGCTGAAATCCGAACTGATGATCTTTCAAAATTCCTGAATTCAACAGGATTGAAAGCAGCAATTTACCATCAAACACGCATCCATCTGGACCGCTGTCGATTTGGAAGGCCCAGCGACCCGTTACATTGACGTTGCTGCCAAGACTGAAAGTGGAGTTGTTTCCTGTTGCAGAACTTGAGAAAGATCCAGGAATGGTGAAATGGTGAAAAGAGTTTATGGTGTCATATCCAGCCTGCAGGTTCAGAAATACACATTTACAATTGTGTTTCCACTCAGAAATGGCAAATGAATGTTCATTTATTGAGGGTGATGAGTCAAACCTGAACATTCCAAACTGTTGGGGCAAGTGAACCGTAGTTAAAGAGAACAAAGGATTTCTGGCCTCCAGAGATCAACACGGCTTGGAAAGTTGTTTTCTGAAAAATGTCATAAAGGTTTGAAATCATTCTGGAAATACGTTCCCTCCATCATCTTATCTTTACTGTATTCTTTCAACTTTTTGTCTGTATGTACAATACAATAAATAGCATAGTAATGAATAATACAAATAATCTTCTGACTTACTGTTGCTGTCATTGGATAATAGGGCACTTCATACCATGTTGCCACAAAGACCCAGTCAGCACTGAAGTTTAGGTTTGGGAAGTAGCTATTAATGTCCCGTGTAGCTTGTTGGAGGACACTGCTGTTGGTGTATTGGTTGTAGAGGACCAAACCAGTTTGTCTGATGTCTACATCTGTCCAGAATGGAGCAATTAAGTCTATAGGTCCATAGAGTGGAAATCTTTGAGGTATATATGAGAAATATGGGGAATTAAAGGTCAAGTGTCCGTTGTGGTTGACCTAAAAAAACAAAAAAATACAGATAGGTTGAAAACACTCACTCTTCACAACAACTTCTTTGTACATATTGAGTTTACTTAGAGCTAAAAAGAAAAAATAATTGAAATGGATCAGTTGCCAATAATGTCTTTAATGACCAAAAGTGGTCTAAGTTTTTTCAAAAACAAACACAACTATTTACTTTGTGAAAATGTTTTATCCATTGCTTTGTTGTAAAGGGTTTTGTCCTTCATAAGTTACGTACATAAATGTTGTTGTATGTTTGTCCAAAGTACACAAAAGGCCTTTGCAGAAGAATCTCTGGAGAACTTCCATCAAGTGAGCGGGTGGTTGTGGCTCCAGAAATGGGATAAAAATGACCTGAAAATGTTCAATCAGTGCAGATTAAACCCAAACTAATTGACAAAGTTGCAAGGACTTCTGAGTAAACATATATATTTTAATTTAAAAAAAAAAAGAACATTTTAAAACAGTAAGATGTTAGATTGTTGCAAATACAAAGAGTTAACTTACTTAGATGTGTCACATTATTTGGGACTGGAATTAAATCAAAGTAAACACATGAGTGAATATGTTAAACCTAAAAACAATTTCTTATACAGATAACTTTTATGTTCTTATATTTTGACAAAATGAGTTGGTCATCAACTTTTTTTCCAAAGGTCTTTGGTAATCTGTGACAAACATTCTTTGAATTCAAGGTCATGTTTTGGTGTGTAAAAACATGGACACTGTGGCATTTCTACATTATCAGCTCTCAAGTGCAAGTTTTCAAACTTTTGGGTTTGAAACTTCTAGTAGAATGTTTTGTTTTTTTAACCAAACTTGGAGCTAAAACATGTTAAAGTTTTGTATTTCCATTTAAACATAAAGTTGAGCTTAAGTTGACCACACATTATGTTCAGATTTTTAAGTTAGAGGTTGTAACTCTGAGCTCTGAATGTTCATTTGAAACGGGACAAAAAAATGTCTCTCTTCTTTAAACATTTGATCTGTTTATATATTTGGACAGAATCAATGAGAATGATTAAAAATCCAAAATCTGTCAAAATGATGAACTTACTTATTACTGTAGGAGGCAATGTGGCTGTAAATCAATAATGCAGAAACATTAGAATCAGAAAAAAGAACATTTCTTTCACCATAACTCTTTAAACACATGAATGTTTTGTATCGTCTTATTGCTAAAATTAGAATAAAAAACAAACATCCGCTTACTTGTAATTGGTGGGCCTGTAAAAAGCAAAGGAGATAGTTCAGGATATTGCAAAAATAAATAGCAAGTCATTTGACCTGACAGAAAATGTTGATCTCCATAATAAACAAATCATGCTATCAACTGAGTCAATGTGTTAAACATGAGAGCTTACTTGTAACTGGGGCGGGAACTGAGACTGTCAATCAAACAGAAGACACAGGTTAGGATTCAAACAGAAACAATAGGAAACTCTTCATGTTTGTCTAGATAGAACAGGTGGAAACCTTGTTATATACGTAGCAGTTGTTTAATACATTTGGGCTCTAAAACATGTTCCATAGACACTCCTACATGTCTATGCATTGGACCAGATCCATCACAAACCAGAAACTTCCACAAACTCATCTGAATATGTTGGCTCAGCATTTTTGGACATCCTATTGTGTTTAACTTTAGTTCTTTTACTTTGAATTTTGATAGACTATATTTTAGGTATAAACATTTTTAGTTTCACATGAGCCTTTTTTAAATGTCAATATTTCTTCACTATTTCAAACCTTCAGTTTGGTCGAGTTACTCATTCAATTATTATGTGAATTACCGTTGAAGCAGAGGAACTGAAAGTTTGTCGCTACGCAGATTTCAGGGAAAGAGCAGAGCTCGCTGATACAATGAATGCCCGATGTGGTGCAGGTGCATTTCTGTGTGCAGTTGCTGTCGCTCCAGAAGACATCACCCAACTGAACACGTGTGCCTGAAACACAACAGGAAAGCAGTTTTATTGTCATTTGATTCTCATCTTTCAGCTGAACTTGTGTGCTGTTGCTGAAATCCGAACTGATGATCCTTCAAATTTCCTGAATTTAACAGGATTGAAAGCAGCAATTTACCATCAAACACGCATCCATCTGGACCGCTGTCGATTTGGAAGGCCCAGCGACCCGTTACATTGACGTTGCTGCCGAGACTGAAAGTGGAGTTGTTTCCTGTTGCAGAACTTGAGAAAGATCCAGGAATGGTGAAATGGTGAAAAGAGTTTATGGTGTCATATCCAGCCTGCAGGTTCAAAAATACACATTAACAATTGTGTTTCCACTCAGAAATGGCAAATGAATGTTCATTTAGTGAGCGTGATGAGTCAAACCTGAACATTCCAAACTGTTGGGGCAAGTGAACCGTAGTTAAAGAGAACAAAGGATTTCTGGCCTCCAGAGATCAACACGGCTTGGAAAGTTGTTTTCTGAAAAATGTCATAAAGGTTTGAAATCATTCTGGAAATACGTTCCCTCCATCATCTTATCTTTACTGTATTCTTTCAACTTTTTGTCTGTATGTACAATACAATAAATAGTATAGTAATGAATAATATAAATAATCTTTTGACTTACTGTTGCTGTCATTGGATAATAGGGCACTTCATACCATGTTGCCACAAAGACCCAGTCAGCACTGAAGTTTAGGTTTGGGAAGTAGCTATTAATGTCCCGTGTAGCTTGTTGGAGGACACTGCTGTTGGTGTATTGGTTGTAGAGGACCAAACCAGTTTGTCTGATGTCTACATCTGTCCAGAATGGAGCAATTAAGTCTATAGGTCCATAGAGTGGAAATCTTTGAGGCATATATGAGGAATATGGCGAATTAAAGGTCAAGTGTCCGTTGTGGTTGACCTAAAAAAACAAAAAAATACAGATAAGTTGAAAACACTCACTCTACACAACAACTTCTTTTTACATATTGAGTTTACTTAGAGCTAAAAAGAAAAATAATTGAAATGGATCAGTTGCCAATAATGTCTTTAATGACCAAAAGTGGTCTAAGTTTTTTCAAAACCAAACACAACTATTTACTTTGTGAAAATGTTTTATCCATTGCTTTGTTGTAAAGGGTTTTGTCCTTCATAATGTTACGTACATAAATGTTGTTGTATGTTTGTCCAAAGTACACAAAAGGCCTTTGCAGAAGAATCTCTGGAGAACTTCCATCAAGTGAGCGGGTGGTTGTGGCTCCAGAAATGGGATAAAAATGACCTGAAAAAATTATATGTTTATATACGTTCCTAATAACATCATACTGGCGCACATTGCTTTAGAGATAAACTGAGATTGACAGAGCAACAGAAAAATGTTCCAATGTCAGCTATTTAAATTGGGAAGTAGTTCACACTGTGCTATTCAAAAATTAGAACACCGCAATGTAGGTCAGAAAACGCTTGCAGCTGTGACGTTGGTGTTACAGCCACAGGCTCCCTGCTCTGCTCCTTTCCAATGCATCAACTTCCAGACAAATAGATCCATTGTTGTCTTTGTTTTCCTCATTAGAGCTGGCTGAAAACTGAACAGTTGTATTGCTCCAATATTGCCCACTTTTTTTGTTGCACAGATCAATTTATGTTGGGGTTGTGAGGGGCTTTAAGCTAGCGGGAGAATCTTTAAACAGATGACTAATGCCAATAGTTCCACCTTTGAATTGAAAATATGAGAGGGTTTTTAAGGGTCTTAATCACAGCTGAAGTTAAGGAGTTTCCAGAACTGCAAAGATTAAAAAGCAACATGTCAATAATATTTGCCTTTAGCATTCCAAAGCAACTGTATTTAAACAAAGAGAAAAGATGAGATCATCCATTTTTCCTTGTGAAAGAGGCGTGGTCGGGTAGATAAAGCAAGTGAAGCAAGCTGTCAAGTTTGTCTGCATACCTACTGCTTAAAACAAACATTTGAAAAACGTCACCTACCCAGAGCTGGGAAGGTACCTGGATCTGCATATGAAACAAAGAGGAAATAAGAATTACTTTCCTGACAAAACCACACGTCGTCATGTATTTACACAAATAACTGTTTTCTTAAATGGCCAGAATCTGTTTGAAACATGTTGCTTACCCTCAGTGTGGGAAGCCGGCGTTGCTGTGAAAAGGGAAAAAAAAACACTATTAGGACACTTTATGCTAACCGCTCCCCCAGGGGATGGGTCAAATGCACAGAACAAATTTCGCACACCTAGGTGTTTGACAGATAGTGGGGACTTTATCTTTCTCTTTAAGTATATTTTTTCTCTTTATTAAGTCTATTTTAGTATAAATACAAAGAAAATGTTAAACTTTCTGAAGAGCCTTTTAAAGCTGATTGCTGGAACTTTTTCATAGCTAATCTTCAGACAAATGGAAATTGGAATGTTTCTGTTTCTGAATGATTTATGCTGTACATGTAAGTTGTAAAAAAGGTAAGACAAGTGGTGTTCATATTTATGTAGCACCATTCATAATTTAGAGTGGTTGCACCAAATACTAGAGGAGCATATCTGACGTACTCAGAAAGCAAAGTAGTCTTAAATGTGGGATAAACAAAAAGTGTTTACAATTTTAAGATCAGATACTAAGACTCAACTTGAGGACTTCATAGAGATAAAAGAAATCCTTTGACAAAAAATTGTTGAATCAAATGTTAAAAATGTTTAAAAAAGTGTTTCTTTGGAGGCTATGCCCGATGTGACATTTAGATGGAGCAAAACCTGTTATCTATTTTTAGAGAACCTTCCAGTAAAGTTATTAAAACTGGTCTGCCTGTAATTATTCATGTTTTCCATAAAAATATGTGATGTTGTTACTTTATTCTTTTCTTTTCCTAACCTTAAAGATTTGTATTTTCCAATTTCAACAATATTTCCTTTTCTATCAATATTTGTTATCTGCAACGATCTCTAATTTATTTAAACATTATCAGTTTTGTAAAATTCTTAATTTCCCTCCGTCAAAGACAGACCCTGTCCTTCTCAGTTAGGTTGTGTAATCCTTTTTTTTTTTTTTACAGCGTTCTTATTAGTGCTAAACATTCCTACAAACACACACACGTTCTTGAACACAAAAAAGACTAATCCATTTCTATTTTGATGGGAATTGTTCTCTGACTGTCACATTCAATGTCAAGATTTTACGTAACAAAGTGTTTACATCTTTTTAAATCCATGTCTAAACTTATCATAGGTTGCCATATTGGAAAGAAATGAAAAGGAGAACTTTTTTAACCTAATAGGAATAGCATAAACAAGTAATGGAAAATGCATTTACTCACTTTGTGAAGTCACAACACCTGTAGCAAAAAAACACATGGATACTTAATATGTGATTTTTAATTAAAATGGCAGTTATCATTCACCTGGTTGTAGTCATTTCACAGTCACATATGCATTATTTATTGGAATATGAAATGTTTTGATGAAATACTTACACAGCCTTGACAGAAGCAGGAGTGGCAGCAGAGATCTACCTGCCATTTTTGCAGCTCAAACAGCTGAGCTCAAACTGAAAGGATGAAGCTTGAATAAAAGTACCTACAGTGACATTAAAATAAACATACACCAAGATTCTATAAAGAAATTATTGAATTCAACTCTTAAAAAAGAGGTGTGAACAGCTTTAATTTCATGTCATCCAAGCCTGTTCATCAGGTGAGGCTGCAGGGATGCAGCAAGAATTTATACGTTGGAGGCTGGCGCAGTTTCAAACAATTTAGCCAAACATTAGCCAGTAAGATGTTAGACAGGAAGACATTTCATTTACTTCCTGGTAGATTATTTTACTAAAATGTTTGGTTTCCCAACAAAGAGTCAAGAAATACAACATGTAACTTTATAGGAAGATTGATATTCTCTTATTTGTGCAGGAGGTTGTTTTGTTTGTTTTGCTTTTTAATAAGGGGGGCCTTAAATGTATTTTAAGCAAGGTGACATTATTCATTTAGAAAAAAAAAACTTTTGAGACTCATGAATGTCTTGATGTAAATTTAACTGCTAATTATTGCTGCCAATTATCACCAAAGACTGCGATCACCCACCTGATCCGGACTTCTGACATGCTGTACCAATTCAAAGTGCTACCTTGATAACTCTGGGTGTATCATACTGTGTTGAAAGGTACTGACTGTGTAGGCTTTTCTATGCATGTTCAAGTCTATTGTGTTCAAACTAGCGCAGAATGTTTTCTTAAGACTACAACAGGTTTAGCAGTTCTGCTTGTCAGCATGAGAGAACATTGGATTACCTCCGTAGAAAATGCAGAAACCACAACTTTATTGCAAGGTCATCAAAGACTAGTGTGGCCCAACTCCTTCCATGAGTTATAATTTTTAAACCACGTTAGCACCTGAAAAGTTAAGATCAGAGTTCTATGAAATTAAAAAAACAGATTTTAATTCAATTCAATTCATCTAGTTTGAAAATAGGACAGTGTGTTAGAATGTTCAGGAAACACTGGAAACCAGTTGTGAGGGTATCAGGCCTTTTTTGTGTTGCCCTTAAGTGACAACAAATATGTAATTTAATGCAATTTTCATGGTAGCAAAACACAACATAAACATGAAATCAGTTTAAATGTACTACTATTTTCCTGTAAAGCAGTTAACACTGAATGTTGGTATTGTATCACCTTAACATTGAATATCAGTCAGTTGGAATTAAATACCGTTTTTACTCCCTGTTTTCTTTTTTGAGTTAGTATTGGCAAAGTCCTTTCTCAATTATTTGCTTTCGGTTTTATTTCATTACAATTATTTATTTTGCTTTGAGTCCCTGATCTTGAAAAAACAAGCATACATAATAAGCAACAAATCCAAAAAGAAAGAGTGTCAAAGATTACCAATAATCCAAAGAATGACAAATTTAGGAGGACATGTACCGATTTTTTTGAAGGTTGTAGCTTAGGGGTGTCAAACATACAGCCCGCGGGCAGCCAGGTGGTTTAGTCCAGCCCACACATGAAGAGCAAAAATCACAACGATGTTTAAAAAAGAAAGCACGTTTTTTAGTCCATTCCTGTGGTGAGTTATGATTTTTTTAAAGAAATAACCAAAATGCGCAATGCGCAAAATGTTGTCAAAAAGAAGTGGAGTGCTGAGCTTTCCAGGAAAAATGGACAGAGTTTAATTTTTTCCCGGAGCTGAGTGCAAAACCTTGCTTGGTTGGTATGTCATCAACAGGTCGCAGTGCTCAGAGAATATAACACTCAGCACCACTATGAGACTCACCATAAAGAAAAGTTTCACCATTTGCAGTTAAGAAAAGAGAAGATTTACCAACTATTAGCTGGACTGAAAAACAACCGTCTGCATTCACTGCAGCCGTGCAGCAGTGCTGGAGCAGTAACACCTAGCTACCTTATTGCAAACAAGTTGGAGCAAACATCCAAACCATTTTCAGATGGTGAACTTATTGAAAAAAATGTTGCAGAAGTCTTTTGCCCCCAAAAGCAGTCGACCTTTGCCAACATGAGTCTGTCAAGGATTACAATTGCAGATCTGACATCTCTGAGAAAATTTGGGCAGCAAACTAAAGGTATCCAGTCATTTATTGCATTTTCGGTCACTATTGATGAAAGCACCGACACAGATAAATACAGCTGTGCATATTTATTAGAGGTGTTGAACAGACCGTCACAATGGAGTTTCTTGAGTTGATGGACAAACAACAGCTGATGACACAGTCGGCTCTCTTGTTACTGTAGCAGACCATATTGGCAAGGCAAGGCAAGGCAAGGCAAGTTTATTTGTATAACACAATTCGTACACAAAGTAATTCAAGGTGCTTCACAAAACAGAAAAATGCATTAAAATCACAATACATCATAGAAATAATCAACGTAAAATTTACTTTAAAAGAAAAGAAAAAAAAATTTGAAAATTGATTTAAAAATAAAGGAAGGAAAGGAAAGAAAAGTGCAGATAGGACCTTTCAGTCATATACACAGCTAAACAGAAATGTTTTAAGTCTAGATTTGAACATGAACACAGAAGAGGCCTGTCTTACGACTTCAGGGAGGCTGTTCCAGATTTTAGCTGCAGAATATTGAAACGCTGATTCCCCTTGTTTAGTTCTGACTCTGGGAATCAACAGGAGGCCGGCCCCTGAGGTCCTCAGAGTACGAGATGGTTCATATGGCACTAACATGTCAGAGATGTACTTTGGTGCTCGGCCATGGAGAGACTTGTACACAAGCAGAGCTGCTTTGAAGTCTATTCTTTGAGGTACAGGGAGCCAGTGCAGAGACCTGAGCACAGGACTAATGTGATCATACTTCCTGGTTCTGGTCAAGACTCGAGCAGCAGCATTCTGGATGTACTGAAGCTGTTTTACAGCTCGTTTGGAGAGGCCGGTGAGCAGGCCGTTACAGTAGTCTAACCTACTGGAGACAAATGCATGAATAAGTATCTCCAGGTCTGGCTTTGACACTATGTTTTTGATTTTGGCAATGTTTTTCAGATGAGTCAACTGGTCACATGATGTCAGTCTGGTCCCCGATGGCGCCCCATCAAAGGTCAGGAAGAAGGCAGGTGTTGCCACAAAATTCAGGCAGAAACCAGGAAAAGACTCTTGGACATTTCATTGTATTTTGCTCACTTGAACGACAGTAAATGTGTTGCTGCACAGGATTTGAATCCTGATATTGATGGTCGGGTGAAGTTTCAGGAGCGAAAGGGAGGTTAACTCCAAACTCTTATGTTCACAAATGTTTGCAAGTTTCATTTAGTTTATTTTTAAATGGTTTGGACATGTACATTATAGGTGGGGTGTTTCATTTTTATCCGTAGCCCCCCTTTCGTTTATTATTGGGATTGCTTCAGTGTCAGATGTAAAATAGTTAGTATTAAAATGAATAGACATTTTTCTTTTCAGAGAAATTAATTTTATTTGAGATCCATTCGCCTCTGTGAATTAATGTGTGATAATAAGTGATTAGGCTACCATGTTGGTTGAGGCATTTTTTCCAATTGAGTAAAAAAAAGAAAACAAAGCTGTTATTTTGTTTTTATATTACTGGTCCAGCCCACTTGAGATCAGATGGGTTGAATGTGGCCCCCGAACCTAAATGAGTTTGACACCCCTGTTGTAGCTTTAAGCCTTAGTCATATGCACCTGTTGGAGTTATCCAGGCCTGTGAAGGGTGGTAGACAGAACTGGCTACATCTTAAGGGGAACACAAGTGTTTCTTGCACTTTCATTAAGACTTATACGGCCAACTCATGGGACGTTGTTGATTAATATGATTATTGTGTGTATAGGACCTTAACTAACTCCCCACAAATGACGCATGCATGGTGTGCGGGTGATACATCATTGCCTGTAGGATGCCCACAAAAACCATGATTGAGCCGCCGACCCTTCGATCATTGGCGGACAAGCTAAACCACCTGAGTCACTGCCGCCCCTTTAGCTACAGGCTTGTCTGCTCATGTGCAACCCAGCACATGTCATTTCAAAGAAATGTACTTTTACTTCCTTTTTACAAAGTCTCTCAAAACAGAAACTTTATTGTGGTCCAAAGTACATCCTAGCATCATTGTAACAATCCATGTGTTCCCCGAGCCACCCACTGTCACAAGAACAGGCAGATGGCTGGATCCAAATGCAGCACGTTTATTAGTTCAGCTCAAAGTCCACAAAGCTAAATCAGGCTCAGGCAGGCAGGAGTCGAAAACAGGCATAGGTTCATCAGAGGAGAAACAGGATGGTCAAAATACAGGCGAGGGTCGGGGCAGTCGGGAGGCAAACAGAGTCAGTGTCACAAGACAGAAGATCAGCTCCAGATATATAGCTCGGTAATGTATGTCTGAATTCTGACAGAGCCCCCCTCCTGCAAGCGTCTCCGGAAGCGAGGGTCCCTCCAACACTGAGGTCAACCCCGAGTTCGGAAGTCGCTGACCGGGGAGGGGTCAAGGATGTTGTCAGCAGCGACCCAGGACCATTCCTCTGGGCTGTACCCCTCCCAATCCACCTGATATTGAATCCGACCCCCCGCCAGGAATCTAGGATCTCCCTGATGAGATAGGCTGCTTCGTCATCCACCGTCAAGGGGGGAATGCCGACGTCCGCGGGTTCGGACCGTGACGCCCCATCTGGATGTCCACCGGCAGGCTTCAGCAGGGAGACTTGGAAGGTGGGCGAGGTGCGCTTTTCAGGTGGCAACTGCAGACGGTAGGACACAAGGGTGATTATTATGAGTATTTTGAATGGCCCCACATACCTGGGACTGAGTTTCTAGCAGGGGAGCTGTAGCTGGAGGTCTCGGGTGGACAGCAAGACTCACTGACCAGGAACCAGCTTGGGACCTTCCCGTCTGTGACGGTCAGCCTTCTCTTGGGTCTGGCGGACATGAGCCGCCTCCCACATCTCCTCATAGCGGCAGAGCCACTTGTCCACTGCTGGTAGCTCTGTGGGTTCTACTCCCCAGGGAAAGAACAGAGACTGAAACCCCAACACACATTGAAAGGGCGAAAGTCCAGAGGATGCCCTCTTCGGGGAGTTATAGGCATATTCGGCCCAAACCAGGAATCGACTCCAGTCCTCTTGGTGTCAGCCACAGTAAGTTCAAAGGAACCAAGCAATCTCCTGGTTCGGAAGCTCCACTTGGCCGTTTGACTGAGGCTGGTATCTGGAGGTGAGCCTCATGTTAATGCCCAGACCCTTGAACATCTCGCGCCACACACGTGAAGTGAGCGATGTCCTCTGGGAGACCCATAGTGTCAGAACACGTAGTTAATGAGTTGTTCTGCTGTTTCCAGTGCTGTGAGCAGCTTAGGCAAAAGGATCAGCCACCAAGATTTACAAAAACGATCATTATCAGATAGGATGGTGTTACCTCTTGATCGGGGTAGATTCATAAGGAAGTCCACTGTGATGTGTGACCAGGGACGTTGTGGTAGAGACAAAGATTCTCCCGGAAAAGTCTTGCTCTCTCTCCTTGTGATCGGAGTCAGCGGCCCCTGGGACAAACGGTGAGACGGGCATGACGTTCGCTGAGGCGGGATCGCGTGGTTATTTAGTTTGATGGTGAGGGCTATGAGTTGAATCAAGGATAATCCCTGGTCGCGGCACGCCAGTTCCCACTGCAGCTCTGTGGTGAGTCCTTCATGAAAAGCTGTCATCAGCGAGCAGCATGTCCAGTCTGTGCACGCCGCCAGAATCCAGCAAATGGGCGGCTGCAGTCTGTCGCCCCTGCTTGATCCTGTATTTCTGTTCACCGAGATCTTTGCTGTCAGCAGAGTGGTTAAACACTTCCTGAAGCTGCATGTCTTCATTCACTTCACTCTCGTGCTTCTCCGGTCAGGAGGGAGCACACCAGCGACACTTTGACATCTTCTGTGGGATAGAGGCTTGATTGTTGGTGCAGAAACAGATCACACTGCATGAGGAAGCCCAGGCATTGGTCAGGGGTCCCATTGAATGTGTCTGGAATTGCCATTCTGGGTTCAAAAGTGAGAACTGATCTGCGCAGCAAAAGTGGAAGGTCCACCAGCACATGGAGAATCTGCCGAGTCCCTTCCAGTCAAAGTCCAGTCCAGCAGATAACCAAGTTTACTGCAAGGATGATAAAGATGAAGCCTTAAAATTCAAATTTATTTATACTTTTGTCATGCACCAGATGACAGGAAGTTAGACTGAGCATTAAGGAGTAACAAAACAAATCTAGTTTTGCCTCTAGCAATATCAAACAAAAGCCTTTCCAAAAACTAACTAGATACACTTACATTCTGTTTCAAACTATACGCTAAGTGTATTGTGAAGGTTAATCGTGTTACGATAGGTGACTTTAATGGGCCTGCTTTGAAATAAGTTATTCATATTTGGCAGAGTTCTGCTTTTTTGTTATTACCATTTTAAATAATTTCAGTTACGGATAATAGATTATAACAACATGCAAGAACATGCAAACTCCACACAGAAAGGTCCCCAATTGTTGTTGTTTTTCAGGTCCCCCAGCTGGGACTTGAACCAGGGGCCTTCTTGCTGTGAGGCAAGAGCGCTAAGCACTACGCCACCGTGCAGCCCTAATAGAAAAGTATTGTAGCTAAATTCTCTTTTTTGGATCAAATAAAATCATTCGCATTGCAATGATTTTATTTTTAACTTATAATTAACCTTTTTAGTCAAGACAAGCTTTTTGGAACTCTGAGATCTGAGGATGATTCCAGTTATTTCTCCAGTTCTTTCAATAGAAAAGCCTATCGGCTTACCTTGTTCTGCAAGTGTTCATTATAAAAGCCTGTTTCAGTCAAACCAGAGTAACTTTAACCTCATTTTCTGCAAATTGAAGTTGACATCGACTATGTCCACATCAGTGACATTTAGTGAGGGTTGTGGTGAGGCACTGACCCTTTCTGAGCCAAATGAGCAAACATACAAGAGGCCTGTATGGGTCATTTAAGGTTCGGAGGACAGTTTATGCCCCACCCATCACATTTCAAATAGTCCACATACAAAACACTAAAACATGTAGTTTCTGACTTTATTTACTTGTCTTGAGCCCAAATCTACAGAAACGAAAAGAATGCTCGAAAATAGTTTTGAAAATACCTAATCAGTCTGTAGTTCCCCAAATTGTGTTTATGGCACAGATTTTATGTCTCAGAACTCAGAGTGCAAAGTATTCTTTAGGAACATTAAAACATATATTGTGACATTAATCCTAAAAACATGTAGGTAAAAAGGGGTTTTCCTTGGATAGATTATTTAATAAACTGTAACCAGCAATGTGAAGAAAAAAATGTGCAATTGCATCAATTATGAGGAAATGCATTCGGCTGTACAGATTTTGTCTTTACTGGTTTTGCAGGTTGAAAAAACTCATCAACCTGAGTTACAAAATAGAAAAACACATGCCTTGCTGCAATCTGTCACGTGACATTAGAAAAATAGAGCTAATTTTTATCCAATTTTTTTTCCCATTGATTTTCGTTGATACTGATGTCAACTAAGTGTCAATTTTCTTTGTTTGCTTTCCAAAAGCAATAAAAATTGAAATCTGAATAGTACATGCCAAAGTTACACGAAGTACATCAATGCTGCATGAATTAGAATGTGCATCATTAGTAAACAGAACTTGTTTCATGTGTTCATCAGTTTCTATTTTTGATTTAAAGACTGATTCTTTATGATATGGGCAGAAGTAGTTAGATATCTACACTGGTTGTAAAAAATGTAAGTAATGGTAAGGCCTGTTCACACCGGGACGAATTTCGCCGGCGATTTTCGCCGACGTTTAACGCCTCGTGACTAAACAAAGGGCACCAATGTGAGTGTGCACACCGACGCGAAAAAACGCCACGCGTTAAAGCGTCAAAAAAAAAAAACGCCTCGGGTTCGTTTTTTCTTTTCGACGCGTCGCGTCGAAATCTATTCGACCACTGAGAATGGCGCTTTTGCACACGTGTCTGGAGCTTCTGAAGTTACAGTAAAACACAACTTGGGGGCGCTCAAACACAAAACTGCCTTGCTGAGCACACATACCAGAGAAGAAGATAGACGTCAAGTAGCGTCTACACTGCCGCGAAGAAATAATGACGGACATTCTTAAATATCCCCGAACCAAGCACCAGTTGGAGCTACTGATGCTTGAAATATTCATGTTTTCTTTGTTTGATTCTGACAAGCGCGTAAATACTTGCTCTCTTCTTCTGAGTGAAAAGCGACTTTAAGAATCGTAAAGTTGCGCAGCGCCACCTTGTGAACAGGAGTATTTCTGTTTACATTAAGCGCCATCTAATGTCAGGGAATGAAATTGAATGTTTTCTCGGCTCATAGTCAGCGAAAATCGCCTGGGTGTGAACACAAAAGACGTGGCGAAAAACGCTGGCGAATAACGCCTGGCGAATATTCGTCCCGGTGTGTACGGGCCTGTACACATGTGAAGTGCTGTTCTGAAGTATCTAACATCAACGGCACATGTAAAACTTGTGATTTTTCTCGACTGAAATGTCTTGGAAAACTGTTAAGTATGTACAGAAATTTGATCTTATGTGAAAATTCTAAGAAGGCTGCACTTATGTTTCAGCAGGACTTCGTGCTAAAAAAAAAAGGTTTGGGGTATATTTCCTTGTCTGCATGAATATAAATACACCACTTTTTTTAATGTTTTACATGCAAAATTCCGTTGTATGTTTTAAAAAAATATCAAGGAGGGGAAACTGTTTTTAACTTTAGTTAAAACATTTTAAATAACAAATTGGAATAAAATGCAACATAGCAATAAAAAAAAGAAAAATAATTCTCTGGAGGACATTTTTGACAATTTGTCAAGCATGTGACATTAAGTAGTCCTGTTGAACTGGATATAAATTTGACAAGAATGTATGACTGCATTTTGTTAGAAAAGAAAGTACCAGTGACATGTGGTCAGGTGAGGCAAGTGAGGCTCGGCATCACCGGTCATCGTGTCAGAATAGAAAAAAGGACATTAAGTAAATATCATTTTCCCCTGATCCATGTTAAAGATACATTTTCAGTTGACTTGACACTTTTTCTACAGTTTCTGAGATTAAAATCGCCAAATTTGAGTGTAGCGCGATCACACACAAAGCAGAAACTCCGGGTGAGGCTCCATAGTGCTTGGCCTCATGTCTGACCGCAGGACTCAATTTTAATAGTGACGTGTGTTCAGAGCGCTGACTGTAAATGCGAAGGGGGCAGACGTGAACTGACAGCTGCTTTGTAGCTATACTGGTGCAGTAGAAACAGCCAACACACCATGGACGGCATCATCATTGGCATAATCTTCAATGAGAGGGAGAGACTCAGTAAACTATAAGAAAATAATGAAGACTTTTACAACAGGGTCATAGAGCTTTTTACTGAGATGGATCGGCGCATGGACTCCAAAGTATTGCCAAATGTGGTTTTCAAGTTTTGTTTTTTAAAAATAACATGGGAGTAAATGAAAAGAATGTAAGTATTTGAAAACTAAATTTTAGGACTAAAAGAATTGTTTTTTGAAATAATATAATTTAAATAAGAAGGCCCAAGACCATTACATATTTATAAACCATTAAAATAATTTTGAAATCACGCATAATGCATTTACAAATTGCAACATAAACATTTTTAAGAAACGTAATGAAGACAAAAAAAAAAAACTTTGCCTTTTCATAAGTTCTTGCAGTGTTTATGCTGATCTCAGGTGACACTGCAGACTGTGGACAAATAATTGGACCAGTCCCAAAAAGCCTTTGAGCTAAAAGCTACTCATTGTGATCACTGACTGCTTTAAGTTTTGTTTTTTGTATACTTTGAAATAAGGAAGAAATTAACAAAAAATTGCCCACTATCTCATTACACTTATTATTATAGGTATTCAAATTCTCAGAGAGATTCAATTAAAACCATCAACATTGTCGCTTAACACATATATTTTTTCTTTTTCTTAAAGCTTTTAAAGCTCTTAAAGCTGTAATAATTTAACAACTGTAGCTCACTATTAGGTGTTTTTATGTTGCAAGAGCCAACATTTGTGCTGTGGAAAAGCCTTTAAAGATACATTTACTTTCATAAAGAAAAGCGGTTTTGATAAATTTATGAACAAACCAAAAGCCATTCTATCATCAATAAAAAGTCAATGGTCTAGAAAAGGTGAAGAGGAAAGGCTTATTTAATGCTAGAAATTGTTACCTACAAATTACATGTATGACCTAAATATTTGTTTGGAAAAGCACGGCTAAAGGAGCTAACAACTGAGGCTGGAACAATAAAGGCAGCAGATTGCTTGTGTTTTCATAGTACAGACATGTATCATTGTCAGACCAGTCAACAACATTTTTCACATTCAAGTTTTTGTCCGAGTTAAAATAATTTTGTTTGACAAAGCAAAGAGATTCACATCAAACACATGTTGTAGGTATTTGTGTCGTGACAACGTGCCGTTAGTTGAGCTGTGCACTCCTGAGAAGCAATAGAAATAAATGTGGCACCACAGGAAAATTCTTTACAGGTGATCTGGGCAGAGTCAGTTTTTAATCCTTGTTGTCAGTTTCTGGAACTGGCTGGCACGGCTAAATAGGATCGGGCCGGCAGTGAAAAGAAGGGGTGGAAACTACGATTTACTGCTAACAGATTTGTTTGAGCATTTACAAAGTGACTTTTGAGACAATGCAGGTATATGGAGAATAAAGGGATCTGGAACAAAAACTAAATGTCAATTTCTTCTACTTAGCCAGAAATTTTCAAGAAAAAACTGTCTAAACTATGAGTCATACATATGATAAACACTGTGAACATGTGAATGGCAGGATTTTGAACTGTAGGCAGAAATGGAGCAAACAGCTCTTTGGCTTTCACAGAAAAAGTACAAACCATTCTAATCTATGCTGCACAATAGCATCTATTTGTTGTTAAAATGATAGAAGACGCCATGTTTGACTTAGTTTTCTTGCATTTTCTTGCAAGTAAGTCTGCTGCAGCAAGAGAATCTGATTTGACACGGGGTGTACTTTATTTTGACAGGTATGAGTTGCTGACAAAAGTGAATAAGTTAAGGTTGTTATTTCTAGATAAATATAATACTTTTATAATTCAATTATTGTAAATATTTAAAACCTAAATTTTAAAAATAAATGGCTTTATGGCCAAATAAATATATATAAAGTGTATTTTTTGTAAATGTTAAGTGGGACTTTGTGGCTGTCGCTGGGTTGCGGCAGTCTCATTTGTCTGACTTGGCCTTGGATTTGAACTCAGAACATTCTAAACTCAGGGCAGACACTCTACAGCAAGAGCCAGTGTACAACAAGATGGTCCCTTTTTCTTTAATGCATTTTGGCAATGATAGTTGTGCTAATTGCAGCCTCAAGTTGCACATCGGGCATGTGTTGCACATTCAAGAGTGCACTAGACATGGTTTCATGAACAAGCATTCAGCCAGTGGTGGTCACACCTGACACGCAGGGAGCAGCAGTATGGGGATTCTTCTTTTGTTTTTTTTTATAACGTTTCCTTGCCCTTGTCCGCCACCTACAATTGGTAGAGGCTCTGAGCAAAAACTCAAAGCGGTGCAAACTTTCCACAACTGTACGTAAAAAGTTACATAGCAATGCATGAACACTAGAATCCTGGACGTGGAAGCCCGGAACGCAGGTTTACGTGCATTTACATGGACCTACATGGACCTTTTATTGAAAGTGGCCATTTGAACGCAAGTCAATGCAGCCGGTGTGAATGTAGCTTCAGACCCTGCTCAGCCTGGTGACGTTTAGCCCTAACGTAAAATGGGCTGTTTTGTTTATGCCGTTTGAGTGACTTATTTAGTCGTGCTCTTGACCTCCATGCACAGGTGATGCTGTTTTGTTTGCAATTTTGTGTGCTGTTTTAGGTGCCGATGTTTTTGCCGGTAGTGTTTGACGCTACAGCTTACACCACTGCTTAGGCATTGCTGTCTGCCATTGTTTTTTAGTGGCTGCACCGCCCTCTTGCAAACACTCTGGAGTAGCTGGCCGTCGTCTGCCCTCACACTCCACTGACTGACGTGGCGCGTTTGGTTGTCACAGGCTTACAGTGGCTTATAGCAGAATATAGGCAATTACAATCAAGAAATCTTACACAGTTTTTAGAAAGCGATGGGTGTTGCATCCTGCGAGTCGGTAGAAATTTCAGGAATATCAGGCCGTGAACTTTGGACACAGTTGAAGTTCTAGAACTAGAGCCTCAAACCAGCGACAAAACTTTGATGTGTGAGCTTTCAATCAGATGCCTGGTAAAGCCCCGGGATGTCATCCTTCACTGTGTGCTTTTTAGGCATTTCCACAATGACAAAACCTGTTTGGTTAGCTCCGCTGGGGGTTTTCCAACAAATGTCAAGCTAAAGATCTGATTAGTTGTTCAGGTTTTTCAGATTTGTAAACAATGATGTATGACATCAGCTAAGTACCAATGGATGAATGTGTTTAAGCTGCTTTTAGTGGGAACAGTGAACACCAGTGATCCAGTTCAACCTGTTTTAGTTAGATGACGGGAAGATGATTCACAAAGGAATACCCTTCACAGAATGCTTTTATGGTTTTTTTAAAAGCAGGCCCTTTAATGAAATCAATAGCTTCTATCAACAGTAAATGCGTTCAAACACAACTTCAGTCGCAGGAGAAAAACGTTTTGCTGTTAAATTTAACCAAGATCCACCTCTTTTCATTATTTTTGAAATCTTTTACATTTTTAGTAATAATTTTGGTTTTCTTTAACTCTCCGTCCTTTTCTGTTGTTGTAGCAGTAGCTGTTATTTCTATTTTTTCTTTCAACAAATATACTAGTAATGTTATTGTTGTTTCCAGTTTTCTCGCTGCTGTACGGACAAATGAATATTCTTCTGCACTAAACCAAACATATCTCTTTTGTCGTACAACAGATGTATCTTACTCCTGTAATGACCAACTTATTTATTTTCTCCAATAACAGGTATCTCATGGATTTTGTGTGCATTCCTCTGCTTTTTCTTTCATTGCTGCATTTACTGCTCTGCCTGTGTGTCTTCCTACAGATCACCCTGATGGAGTCTGATTCCTCTAGAGCTGTCTTCCTGAATCTGTATTTTGCAAGTTTTCCTTTCCATTGTCTCCTTTTGCATGATCAGCACTGAAAATTATTTAATGTAATCAATTGGTCACCAATATGGGTGGCTTGTAAAATAATTTTCCTTTACAATAACTCACTGTGTAATTGATAATCTTTGCACATTTTTGCCTGGACTATATGAAAATAGTTTTTACATTAAATGATATCACCTTTTTTTTTTTACAGTTTTTTTAATATAAATATTTTTTTTATTTATGATTGCAATAATACTATAACACGCACATTTCCCATGTGTGGGATTATTAAAGTACTTATTCTGATTCTGATTAAGTTGTTCTCATTGGATTGTTTTATTTTTAAAATAAAATGATCACAATAAATAAAGTTCTGTCTGATATTTTGGTTTATTTTTTTGCACTTTAACACATTGGTTGTAAAATTGGGCTCTAAGAAAATCTGAAGTAAACCTGATACTACTACTAAAAAGTACTTTTTATTTTCTACTGTATGAAAGTTTCAACCTCCATTAATTCCTGGCTCTTAAAAACTCTTGGCTCATGCTTCCAAAATAAGTTGGCTCCAGTCCAAATCAGACAAAGATTCCGCTTTCACAAAAACTGTTTCTTTAAAGACAGCCAGGAAAGGAATTTGCTGGCTGTCTTTGAAGAAACCACAAGAAAGCATTTGCATGTGTGCACATGATTTTAGCTGTCAAACAAGACACACCTTAACACCTAAGAATTTAACAAATAAAATAAATAACTGATCTTAATCTTTTTTTGTCTTCTCTTTTTTAATCACCCACACAGTTTATTGATGTTTCCTAATCTTCTGAGCTGGATTGATTTCTCAGAATTCTTAAATGATTTCCAGATTAGCATTTTTTTAAAGACATGAAACAACATTTGAGTCTAAACAAAAAGAATTTTACGAACTGGCCACATTTATTTGGACTTTTAATTGATCGACAACAGAAGCAATTGATAAAAATCTTCCTTTTAATCCTGATAAACCAAGCTCAAGACTTACATCTGCCTGTCAATCAAGTCATATTTTCAATGAGCACAGAACTATAATGTGAAAAGATTGTAGCTGCTACTTTTAATCCTATCCAAGCATAATAAGAAAAATAATTCCTCTTGTCTCTTACATGATCAATTGCTTGAAATTTAGGGATGATTCTACTTTTTTCACATATTCTCTTGCCGTTTAAGGCACACAACCAAGCATATTTTTGTACTTTCATGTTATTTGTTCCTCCACCTAATCCAAATTTGCAGGATCAGCGATGTAAGGAAAAACTGCATCCCAGACTTTTTTCTTTTTTTTTCTAATGAGCGTCTCAGTTAGAAAATCTTTGCTCCAACTTTTTGATCATGCTTTCCTCGTAATTTGATTGGTTTTGTTTTCTCTGACTTTTAGAGTAATGTCGATGTTATATTACTTTAATATCCGTTGTAAAATGCAACCTTTTTCGTACACCACCATAAGAAAATTTTGCATCAAGTGTCTCTGAAATGCTGAAAACAAGAAATGTTCCAAACTAAATGTTATTCTTGGCACGGCATCAGCAAGTCTTTAAGTTCCAAGTGGCTTTTGTTTTGCATTTAGTGTAAGTCATTCTGAGTTCATCGCACAACACTAATTCAGTTGTGCAACAAAAATCTACTTTATTTTCAACTGTAAGAAAATACCACATTAGGGAAAAAGGGAGTGATAACACACACAAGTGGTACCACAAATTTAAGGAGTAGGTGAGGGTATTCTCCATGAAGGAATGGTAGAAGTTTACCAGCAGCTTCTGGTCCATGCAGGTGACACGTCTTCAGGATGCTGAGCCTTCTTCACCATGGCCCCGAAGAAGACCATTAAGATACTTCTTTGTCTGCATTACTTTGACATTTGGTCTGAACAAAGCCCGTTACATGAAACAGAAGCAGATTGGAGACAAGTGGGAATTTTTCTGATGACTTCTCAAAACAAAGTAAAGAACAAGTTGTTCTTGATGAAGAATGTTTGGTGTTATCTTTTCATTGTCTATAAAGTTTCTGTTTTAAAGAGTTGTGGTGACAGCATTGAACAGCAGTGTTTTTATTATAAGTCATGCATAAGCATTCTTTCCTGTCAGTGTTTGTACAGAACACCGCTCTAACTGGATTCTACTCATCAAGGAAATGCAACACTTTGAACTCACAATCCCGCACTAATTTTTTAATCAATAACACTGTTTGATGAACATAAGATGCTTAATATCAGTGATTTTCACCATCTGCTAATTTTTTTTTCATTGTTTACAAACATGAATAGTAAATTTTTGTTAATTTTACTGAAAATGATGAAGTGTTTTCTGATGATGATCCATGAACTATTGATTTTTTTTACTAGATCAGTAATGTTAAGCAATGATTGCTGGATTAGCATGACAATGCATGAATTGTGATTATTGATTGAGATTATGGCAACTATGTAAAAATAATAATAATAATAATAATACATTTTATTTAAAAGCGCCTTTCAAAACATCCAAGGTCACCGTACAAAGTTAGAGGTAAAACACAATAAAATCACAACGTGTTAAAAACAATAAAGAAATTGGATTCATTAGTAAAATCAGCTGACAGAGAATGAGAAATTGTGTTCCGGAAATGCAAGCTTAAACAGATAGGTTTTTAGTCTTGATTTAAAGATCAGAAAGGAGTCAGTGTTACGGAGGTCTGGGGGGAGAGAGTTCCAGAGTTGGGGAGCAGAGCGACTGAAGGCACGGCTCCCCTTGGTGACCATACGGGCCGGAGGGACAGAGAGCTGAAGGGAGGAAGAAGACCGAAGAGAGCGAGAGGGAGTGTTCATATGGAGGAGATTAGAGAGATAGGAGGGAGCCAGGCTTTGGAGGGCTTTGAAAGTGTAGAAAAGGAGCTTGAACTTAATCCTAAAGGCTACTGGAAGCCAATGCAGCTGCTGGAGAACGGGAGTGATGTGATGGAAGGACGGGGTTCTGGTGATGATGCGGGCAGCTGAATTCTGGACCAAATGAAGCTTATTTAGAGTTTGTTGGGAAGACCAAAGAGAAGAGCATTACAATAGTCGAGACGAGAAGTGACCAGACTATGAACTAAAATGGAGGCGGAGTGGATGGTGAGGGAGGGGCGGAGTCGATTAGTATTGCGTAGATGAAAGTAGGCTGACCGAGTAATGCTATTGATGTGGGATTGAAATGATAATGTACTGTCAAGGATGACACCCAGACTCTTTACTTGAGGGGAGGGGAAAACTGGAGAGGAATCGATGGAAAGGTTAAAATTAGAAACTTTGGGAAGGGTGGATTTGGAACCTACGAGGAGTGATTCGGTTTTATCGCTGTTAAGTTTGAGGGTAAACCAGGTTTTTATTTCAGACAGGCAGGAGGAAAGGGAGGCAGGTGGAATAGAAGAGTTGGGTTTATTTATTTATTTATTTATTTTGCGTATACTCTATTTATCCATCAATGGGGAAATTCTTCTCCGCATTTGACCCATCCCCTGGGGGAGCGGTGAGCTGCAGCTGAACTGCGCTTGGGAGGCGGTAGCGTTAAGGGTCTTGCCTAAGGCACCCTCACTGTGTGATGTTATTTTTATTTTTTATTTTTATTTTTTTAACTTGTCCTGTCCAACAGCCAGGCAGGCAGATGAGAGCTGAGGGCCTCTTGTGTTGGACATATTTTACTTTAACAAGAGGGGTTATTAATCTTCAGATAAACCAAAGGCATGACTGAATAAACCCCTTTTGTAATTGAGGCCAAACTTTATTAATTTCAACCATGTTTGAAAACCTTTGGTGTTGGACCGGACGGAAAAGGAAAGAAGGGAAGAAGAGAGAGGGATGTTAGAGAGGGGGGGTTGATAGTGAGAGGGTGGGGGGGGGGTAAGACCATGAAGCAGCATAGAGCAGACAGGTTTACTGGTTGTTTATCATTACGGTACGGTTCAAATGTAGTACAAAAAGGGCGGGGCCTGTCCACACACACTCAAATGTTATCAACACACCTGCTAGCTGCAAAAAATGTCCAAATGTCAACATGTACACAAAACAGATAGTGTTCACTAACGCATACCTATACCTTTAAACCAACTAGTGTGAAATCTTTCATTCATTCAATCATGCAAACTGTTAGTGCAAAGGTGAGCTAACACCTGTGCTCAGGTGAGTGATTATGTTCTTCTAAAATGGATGGTGGAATGTGAAAAGAAGGAGGAGGAGCGCCCAGCCACCCCCACACCCAGACCCCCGCCGCAGCAGCAGCGGCAGCCGGAATCCCCACAACGCCACACGGGAACAGGCAGGGAACAACCGCCCCCCGGGCAACCAAGACCGCCACCCAGGCCAGGGCCAGCAGGACCACCGCGAGGCCCCCAGAGCCAGAGAGCAGGGAGGCGCGGAGGGAAAGAGAGCGCCGCCCCAGCCCAACCAGGAAAGCAGCCCCCCCGCCGCGCCGGAAGAGCCCAACGCAGGGCCCCACCGGAGAAGGACGCCCACAGCCCCAGACGAGCACCCCACCACCACCCAGGAGTTCCGGGCATCCCCCCGCCCCAACCCCAGGTACGAACCAGGACCCCCCAAGGGAGACCCGCTCCGCACTCCAGGCAGCCACCCACCCAGCCCACGGTTGGTCCAGGGAGGAGCAAGGCAGGGGCTCGCCGCCCCCGCCCAGGAGGGAGGAACCCCGGGGAAAAAAGGGTGGCCCACAAGGGGTGTTATAAATATGGCCCGACCAGGCTCGGCCACTGTTGGAAGTTTGGCGGTGCCCAGCGCTCAGGGGCAAGGACCAGGACCCACCCCCCAGGGACACGAACACCCCCGGCCCAGGTGTAATGTGAACCCCCCCACCGTGCGGTGAGAGCACCGCCGGGCCCAGGGAGCCGGCACCCAGGGGACACGGCCGCCGTCGCCAAGGGGCCCGCACCCCCCACCAGGGAAGGGGTAGGGGACAGATGGACCCAGGTCCCACCTTCCTTGCAAAATGTGTATGCGTGTATGTGTGTTTGAGAGGGTGTGTGTGTGCGTGTTTATGTTGGAATGTATATATTGAAGGGGGAGGGGTGTGTGTACTAAGGGGGGTGCAGTTAAAATTGGCGAGTAAGGCACTAAGGGGACATCTCCTGATTACTCACAGTGATGTCCCTTCACCCTCCCCACAAAGGGGCCCTAAATGTCTAAGGTGCGGTTAAAATTGGCGGGTAGGGTGCCAGGAGGACATCTGCTGCTTGCTTGCAGTGATGTCCAAGCACCCCCCCTACCAAGGACCCTACATGTCTAAGGTGCAAATAAACTCACTGAGTGATGTTAACTGCTCGCCATTGGTATGGTAATTGCCCCCAGTACCATTGTTTCTTCCCCTCCGGGAATCAAACCCTGGATTCCTGTATGGTAGCTCTCACCTTACCAACCGAGCTACTCAGGTTGGTAAGGTGAGCCACTGGACAGATAGAGCTGTGTGTCATCCGCGAAACAATGAAAATCAATATTGAATTTACGGAATATATTGCCAAGGGGTAGCAGGTAGGTAATGAAGAGGAGGGGGCCGAGAACAGAACCTTGAGGAACACCAGATGAAATGAGTGAGGGTTGGGATTTAAAAGAATTCAGATGAATAAACTGAGTGCGGCTTGAAAAATAAGAATGAAACCAGCGGAGGGGGGTGGACTCGATACCGAGGGCTGAAAGTCTGTGGAGGAGGATGGAGTGAGATATGGTGTCAAATGCTGTGCTCAAGTCAACGAGGATGAGGATGGTGATGAGTCCAGAATCAGCTGCTAGGAGAAGGTCATTGGTGATTTTTAGTAGGGCAGTTTCTGTGCTAGAAACTGTGCTATGAAGGGTACGGAAACCAGATTGAAAGGGTTCAAAAAGATCATTTTGGGTGAGATGATGGGAAAGTTGGAAGGCGACTATTTTTTCAAGAATTTTTCAAATGAAGGGGAGGTTAGAAATAGGATGAAGATTATGAAAGGAATTGGGGTCTGAGCCGGGTTTTTTTAGGATGGGTCTGATGGCAGCGATCTTGAGGAGTGAGGGGACAATACCTGATGTCAATGAGGAGTGGATAATGGCACAAATGAAGGGAAGAGGAGAAGGAAGACAAGATTTAACCAGGGATGTTGGTAGGGGATCGAGCAAACATGTGGATGGTTTGGACTTATGGATGAGGCGGGATATCTCACTGGGATCAGGGAGGAGAAAGGAAGTGAATATATGAGATACAGAAAACGAGTCTGACGGGATGGGAGGAGAGGTGGAGGAATGGAGATGCTGATGGATATCTAGAATTTTCTGGTTAAAGAATAACTGAAGAGAATTACAGAATATATATATAATAAAAATATATATTTTAAAATAGCACAAGGGGTGGGATTTTATAAATTCGCTTCTTCCTACTCCCTTTCAAGCAACAAATCAAATTGTACTAGACTTTATTTGAAAATCATTCTATTTTATCAAACTAATGTGACATCTGTATTCTGAATGCATTTACTGAAAAAAAGGTTATCATTTTGTCATTTTTTTTCTTTATTTTCTAATCAAAGTATTAACTTGATATCTAAAACCAATCAAATCCAACAAAACTGTCAGAAGTAAGAGCTCTGCCTCCCCCTCTGGTCACCAGCGGGAACTGTCTCCAAAGTTCTAAACACACCTGACTCTCTTTCATTTATTAACCACAGCTAAGCTCAGTGTGAAGTACTGTTTGTGCTACTCTGCCTTCATTACCGACTGTTATATTTGGACCTGTTCTGGTTTCTCCTGATCCTGTTTCTGACTCTTTTTGCCTGCCGCCTGACTACCCAGTCTCTCCTCTGATGATCTTATTCCTGTTGTTGACCCCTGCCTGCCTGACCCTGATTTCACTTTGTGGACTTTAGCTGAGCTAATAAACCTTCTGCATTTGGGCCTATGCGTCTCCCTGTTCTTGTGACAGTAATATTTTATGACTTAAAACTTTAAAAATCCTGCAACAAAACTCTTGCTGTTGACAAAAACACCTGAAACCAAAGGAAGTTTTTACAAACGCACAAAAAACCTTACAAATGTAAGAAAAAAAACTCTGAATAATTAACTTTAAAGGGCTTTTCAGAGATTGATAACAATATGCAACAGTGTGCATCATTCCATCTCTTGCCTCTGTAAGGTTTTTGATGGCTTCTGTAGGAAAGAACTGGAAGTGCACATCACAATGTAAACTGCATTGCAAATACGCGACAAGCTGGAATAAATATTAAAGGATGAGTCCAGTTCACTGGTAAACTATTGTATAGCAAAGATCCAGAACCAATGTAACTTAGAAAAGTTCAAAATATTTCTTTTCTATGAATCCAATGCTTGATTGGATTGTAATAATAAAATTCCTCCCTGCTTAAAAGCTCAAAATGACCTTTCTGAGTATTTCCCCCCTAAAAATAATTTTAAAAAAAATTTAAAAATACTAAAACTTGAATATTATCGTCTTTTTTGTAAAGAAAACTTCTGTGTATGTAATAATAATAACAGGGCAGAATCCCATATGTCTAGTCTGCACTTCTTTATCTAACCACAAAAAGGCAGCAACACTCCAGGAAGATGAAGCATCAGCCCAGCTTGAAATTTCATGGAATGTCGAAAATCTCCCAGGGGCCAATTGTTCAAAGGTAAATTGATCGGATTTTGGTGATCGGATTGGATCAAATCTTGAAAATGGGTTGTTCAAAAGGGAAAGAAGGAATCTAAAATCAGATTAGATCACAGAATCCAATCCTAGTTCTTATCTGGATCAAACCTTCAGTTTTTTTTTGTTCAAAACTTGTCAGTAGGATTTGGATAACTTTGATCCAAAAAAACTGGATTATCCTGATCCCAACAGGGGGTAGGATTTAAAGGTGGATTCCAGGAGGGAAATGTAGAAAAACTTTTAAATTGGTTAAATAATACATTTGTTTCATTTAGTGTTTATACTTTTATTTATATTTTGCACTTGACTTGTGTAACCCCTGTGACAGTGATGAAGTAGATATAATAGACATAGGCTACCAATGAAGCTATTCAGTAAAGTAAAAACAATGAAATATGAAATAATCCCCGAAACACATTTCAATAACAAACAAAAATAACATATTCAATTCAACACCATATATTAATTTCAAAGAAACAATCATCAAAGATGAGCCTGTCAAAAATAATGTCTACCAATTGCATCCCTTACTATGCGTCCACTCAGTCCCTCATTCTGACAGAATGCCAGAGGTTGGTCTGGTTCTTCAAATAGCTCAGGTGCATCATAAACATCATCACAGAGAGGGACATTGCGCCTGGTAGCGATGTTGTGCAGCACGTTACATGCTAGTATTATGTTGCATACAAAGCGCCTTTTTAGAACTCCATTTAAACGCTCAATTGCACATCTTGTTTTGCAATGAGCAGTGTTGAAGCATGCCTGCACTGGTGTGGATGCTGCAAGAAAAGGAGTTATCAGCCATGGTAGGAGTTGTTAGGCACTGTCTCCTAATATTATGCCATCCGGTCGGTTGGTTTGGACCTCTCTGTATAAAGCACTCTCTCTCAGGATACGTGCATCATGAACAGACCCAGGCCACTTCACGACACAGTTTGTGATGATGAGGTCAGCATCGCCCACAAGTTGGATGTTGATGCTGTGCCTGCCCTTTCGGTGGATGTACTCCCAATCCCTCTCATGAGGTGCTTGGATATGCACATGAGTGCAGTCAATAACCCCAATAGTATTGGGCATGTTCCCCAGAGTAAAAAACTTGTGCTTGGTCTGGGCAATCTGGACATCATTTGGAAATGATGCAAACGGATTGACCAGGCTGGCCAAAGCAATTGACACAGCTTTCACTACATCACTCACAGTTGATTTTTCCACTCCTATATTGTCACCAACTACTTGGTAGAAAGTCCCAGATGCATAAAAGCGCAGACCAATGAGGACCTGTTGTTCCACAGAATGACTGTGACTCCTTCTGGTTCTCCGTTGAAGTTTTGGCCTTACAAGGTCTGCAATGTACTTAATATCAGCATTCCCAAAGCGAAAGCGAGCATAAAGTTCTTCAGTGGTGTACTGCTCCAGTGGTTGTGCACGCTCAACATACACACTTTGACGGTATCCTCTTCCACCAAAACGGTGGTAGCGATGGACAATACCTGCCATGTCAGCGCCTCTCTCTAAGTCCTCTGAGAAAGGCTGAATATAAGATGGCTGTCAATTTCCCACAGACCAATTGGGCGACGTGCTGTGGCTTGTGTTCAATTAAATCCATCATGCCCCAGGCCTATAAATACTATGTTCGCTGCAACAGATGAGGTGGAACCATGGACTCAAAAGGACCTAATTTCACTGTTGCAGAAACCCATGCACTGCTGGAGGGTGTTAAGTGCCATTATGCCTCAATAGTAGGAAGCTCTGTTGCGGTTGGAATGGTGACTAACAAAAGGAAGAAAGACATCTGGGTTGAAATCACCCAGAATGTGAATGCAATGGGGTCTGGCCAGAAGTGGACCTTGGAGCAAGTGAAATTTAGATGGAAGAATCTGAGGGCCAGAACAACAAAAGACCTTGGTGAAGCCAAAAAGCCCCAAACAGGCAACAAACCCTTTAAGAAAGGTGAATACACAGATGTGGTTCTGGACATTATTGGAGGTGAGAACTCTAAGGCTCTGCACGGGATTCAAGGTGTTGTAGGGGATGGTGAGCCGACGATTGTAGAGGAAAGTGAGCCTGTTCCTCCTAATGCAGAGGAAACATTCATTCTGGATCTCAGCCCTATTATTGAAATTCAACCTGGACCCTCACTGGTAGAGGCAGCAGTCACAGGAGCTCAGAAAAAGATGCTTGAAGCATCCTTTGCCGAAAAATAACGATGATGCCTATGAATTACTTCTAAAACGAGAGACTGAAAGAGCAGAAGCACAGACACTCCTGGCAGAGGAACAAATCAAGTTGACCAAACTGCAGCAAACCAAAGCAAAACTGCAGATCCGCCTCCTAAAAGCAGAGTTTGGAAATGCTGGTCTCTCCTCCTCAGATAAAAAAACTCCCTGAACATTCTTTATTTTGTTAACTATTGAACATTTAGCCATTTTATTTAAGACGTTTTCAAAATATCCACAATGTATTTGTTAATGTATATTTGTTTTTTTATTTTTTGTGACTCAGATGAGGGGTCATAAAAGAAATTATGAATGGAAGTGGATGTTTGTTATTTTTGAGTTTTGTCTGAGAATAACAAACTCTTACAGTGACCCCATGTTGGCTCTTCTACCTGTTCTTTACATAGCTGGTAGCCCGTGTTGTGATATGTTGTCCCATTTAGAGCACAGGTAATCTGGATTTGGTAATCTTGAAAACTGTGTATCTGGATCAGGGTGATCCAGGCCAATGTTGCTTTGAAAAACCGGCATAAAAGTAAGACGGATTACCTGATCCTGCATAGGAAAAAATGTGATTTCCAAATACGGATCATTTTGATCCAGATTAAACTTTTTGAACAACTGGCCCCAGGATGTCAAACTGGGGGGACTTTTTTTCCAACATCAAGACGGTCAAACAGAATTTGCTGATCAAGGCAACTGTTCTCTTGGCGTATATTTCCTTTAAAACTCCATCCATTCTTTCTTTACTTTGAATTATGATTTGTTATATTTTAAGTATAAACATTTTGAGTCTTAGCATTTTTTTTAAATGTCAGTATTTCTTAACTCTTTCAGACCTTCAGTTTGGTCGAGTTCTTCATGAACATTAATGTGAATTACCGTTGAAGCAGAGGAACTGAAAGTTTGTCGCTACGCAGATTTCGGGGAAAGAGTAGAGCTCACTGATACAATTAATGCCCGATGTGGTGCAGGTGCAATTCTGTGTGCAGTTGCTGTCGCTCCAAAAGACATCACCCAACTGAACACGTGTGCCTTGAACAGAAAGGAAATGGATTTTTTTTGTCTTTTTCACAATGAAGCTGTGTTTGTCGACACTAAAAATAAAATAAAAAATCGATCCGCCAAATAGCTTTCTTTTTCTTCTTCAACAGTGCTCATTCTGGTGGTATTTGACATTTCATCATTAAAAGGTTCTCTGGTACATGTGTAGCACAATTCAATTAGAAAATCTAATTTGAAAATTAAAACGGATTAACAGAAATGCTTTTTCATTTTCAAATTATATTTTCTAATTGTAGCAAAATTCAATTAGAAAATCTAATTTGAAAATTAAAACGGATTAACAGAAATGCTTTTTCATTTTCATAATATAACTAAATGAAGTGGCTCAAAAATAAAATTAAGGATCAATCCTCCAAAATGTTTTTTATTTTCTACTTCACCGCTCGTTCTGTAACATAATTAAAGTGATAACGCAAAGACGGGATTGCATTTTAGTTTTCACATCCACCATGCAAAAAGCTTTGCATAATTCTTTTTTTTCAGCAGCAATAATCAATGCCATCTTTCCAAACTTATTCAACCACATCAAGTAATAAACGTAGGAGAAATATATCAAAAATAGAACTTGCTCATAAGAAAATAAAGTATCTTAAAATATATAAAAGGGAATACAAAAAATAATAATATTTACAATACAAAGTTTTCTTAGAGGAGTTGATTATATATCAAACAAAAAAGGAAAAATTGTTCCAGTGTTGCTTGCTTCACGGGAAAAATTCACGGGAAAATTTAAAAAAGTAGAAATGTGAAGAGCTGATTCAGGGAAATCTGTACAAAAACTACAATTATTTTCTATATTAAGGAATTTGGACATAAACATATAAGTGGGGTAAATGTTGTGTAGAATTTGTTTATGTATTTCTTTAATTTTGTTATTTATACAAAATGTATCTGGCAGTAGCCATGCTTTTTCCAATTTATATCATTAAAAGATTGTTCCAAAAGATTTCTCCTTTCGGCATAATGTTTCTTTTTTCACTTAAAGTATTACGAATATATTTGTTGTTGCACTTTTTATTGAGAATATCAATACCATTAATTATTAAAGGAGAGTCAATTTTAGAGGCTTCTTGATATTTACGGTGAGAGGTCATCAGCTGAATTGATCTTGAGGGGAAAGCTTTCATTACATGTTAAATTCTTTGATTGTTACTGGAAAACACATTTTATTTAGAAACCTGCCATAATCCAAAAGCTAACCATTCTCATCAAAAAGATCCGAAACATAAAGTATTTTTTTGTCAATCCAGTTTTATTTAAACAAAGATTTATTCTGTATTGTTATGTCTTCATTGTGATATAACATTACGATATAACATAACTTCCAAGCAAGAAGAGCCTGCTGATGAAAAATTCGAGAGATTGATGGGAATCTTTTTAATATTATAAATACATTTGTATAGAAATTGAAGGCCACCAATTTTATTAAAAATATTGAAAGGGATGAAGTACCAAATTGAATTTGAGTGTTGAAGGCCTTTTTTAATCCAGTTAATCTTAAATGTATAAATCAAATCAGAAAAATGTATGAGTTCTGTTAGGAGTGATTAGAAACAGAACAGTTAGAAACTCCCTTTTACGTTTTATTATACTAACTTTTACCTTTTATCACATTAATGGCTTAAACTCGATTCACTATGTATTATCATCTCAAAATTATATTACACTCCAGACAGAGCACAACCAAGACTATTGTCTCGCAAACCTCTTTTAACATCCTCCCTTTTCATCTTTGTGTGTTCTGGTGTATCGTTCTGGCAAATGTCTGTGATAACCTCAGAGAGATCTGACACTTTAGGTGCTCTGACCTTCGAACATCTAGCCTGCAACAGTCTGTGGGTGGGTTTTTCACACCATGATCCATCGAATGAGGTTCTGAATATGCAAATGCAAGGTATATATGCCAAGCCAAGACGAGGGTACGAACTAATATAATACAGTCCTTTCACAAGTTCATACCCTACTTTTCATGAGGGGCATAAAGTTGTTCTTTCTGGTGTTTGCGACATCTATTTTTCCATGCAAAATTAACTAAGAGGTTGTATATTTCTTTGGAAGTTGAATCATGAACAAATAAAGATAAGGCAGGATACACTACTCTTGAGATCCCTTCCGCTTTAGTCAAGAGGATCCTGCCAAAAACCAGATAGATCTCATTGAAGCCACATATTCATAACATCTGGAATTTTTTAATTCTCAAGGAGAAGTTTTGTTTTTGTCTAGATTTAATGTCTTTAGTTATACTAATACCTAAATATGTTGCTACATCTTTAATTGGGATACTATGAATTTTTTTAATATTTCACATTTTTAATACTTAATATTTCATATTTTCATAAGTTAAGATGTAAACCGGAAGCATTTGAAAAGGAATTAATTGTGATTATAGCGAGGTCAGTTTGGTTTCTGTCTTTTAAGAATAAAGCAGTATCATCTACAAATTGTGTTATTTTGATTTCTTTCTAAAATATGGATAAACCTAATAAGTTTGGAAAATTTTTAATTCTTAATTAAATAGTTCTGCAACAATTTCCCAAGTTTGGAAAGCTTTCTGTTCTGCTCTGGGGGCTTCCTCCAGTCTCTCCTCAGGTTACCACCCGCAACCCAACGGCCAGCCCGAAAGGGTTAACCAGGAGTTGGAAGCCGCCCTCAGATGCCTTGCCGCTCAGAACAACAGCGACTGGTCCCCCACAGGATTGTCTCCCTTCGAAGCCTCCCTAGGGTACTCACCACCTCTGTTTCCGTCACAGGAATTTGATCTGGCAGTGCCCTCAGTCCAACTCCATCTCCAACGGTGCCAACAGATCTGGCACCAAGCCAGGGCCGCTCTCCTCCGCACCACGGAGAGCAACTGCCAGATTGCCATTCGTCACAGGGTGGTAGGACCCACTTACCAACCAGGTCAACGGGTATGGCTTTCGTCGAGGAACATTCCCATCCAGTCCACCTCCCGTAAATTGGCTTCCCGTTACATTGGACCTTACGTCATTGACAAAATCATCAACCCGACCTGTGTCCGCCTTCGGCTGCCTGTGGCTCTCAAGATTCACCCATCCTTCCACGTTTCCCACATCAAGCCTGTCCATGAGAGCCCTCCATGCCCGCCGTCCGGTTCCCCTCCACCCGCCCGTATCATGGACGGCGCCCCGGCCTTCACCGTCAGCCGGGTGTTGGACGTCCGGCACCGTGGGCGCGGCCTCGAGTTCCTGGTGGACTGGGAGGGTTATGGTCCAGAGGAACATTCATGGAGCTCCCTTTTCCTCATCCTGGATCATACTTTCATTGACTTAAATATGTGACTACATCTTTAATCGGGATAATATGAATTTTTTCATATTTTACATTTTTAATACTTACTATTTCACATTTTCCTAGGTTAAGATGCAAACCGGAAGCATTTGAAAAGGAATTAATTGTGCTTATAGCAAGGTCAATTTGGTTTCTGTCTTTTAGGAAAAAAGCAAGTTCGCATCTGCTAATTGTGTCACTTTGATTTCTTTCTGAAATATAGATAAACCAAATCAGTTTGGAAACATTTTAATTCTTAATGAAAGTAGTTCTGCAACAATTAAAAAAGAAAAATGGAGAAATTGGGCATCCTTGGCTCACTTATCTATTTATGGAGAATCTCTGGGATGTGTTTATCATGGTGCCTCTGGCAGCGCTCCTCCCCCTCCCCTCCCTGCTCTGTTCCTGATCATCACCAGCTGTGGACACTCAGCCCATCACCTCCAGTCCTACTTAAGGAGATCCAGATCCAGCATTCATCGGTAGTTCGTTGCTCCTCTACGGTGCCCAGTCTGGTCATCCATGTATCATGTTCACATACCTTATGCCTCCTGCTAATCTTGTTGTTACGCCTTGCCTCCAGGAAACCACATCCACGAGTGTCCACCTGGTTCCTGCTCCAGAGCTCTCCCTTCTCCACGTCTGCCATTGAAGTCACCAATGACCTCCCATCCATAGTCTTCATACTTTAATGCACTCAGCAACATCTTGACACTGGTGTAGTCTTCTTTGAGATGCACAGAGTGGGCCATCGGGAGAGACGGTTAGTTGTTTCCATTGTGAAGCAACACGGCTTTGAGGCTCCGGGATGAACTGTCTATGAATAGGCGCCATTCAATAGGATTACATGCGATAAATACAGCCTGGAATAGACCGGCAACATCGTTGCAGAAGCATCATCATCTGCGGAATCGTAGTCCATATCTCCAGTATCTGCCTCGCTATCTGACTTGCTGCTGTCTCCTGAAGATGGCCGATGCCGCCTGGGAGGAGTCGGAACAGGCAGATAGGGGCTGTGTGGCACTTGGGCGATGGAAGAAGGTATGTCTGGACAAACGATCTGAGGGGCATTTTTGCGGTGCAACGATTTTTTGGGTTTACGTTCACTCGCCCAGCCATTCAGCTCCTTCCATTTTTGAGAGGAGGTTTTATTTAGGTTTGGTGTATGATTTTTGCATTACAAAACAAAAGTAAGTAAAAATTCAGAAAAAGTCTTTTATTATCATGCTAAAAACCATTTAGCTGGCTGTACTAACCCTCTTGAGAAAAATGAAAATCCCTTGTTTCAAGAAAATTTGTCTTATTTTCCTTCTTCTTTCTCTTTCGGCTTTTCCCATCAGGGGTCGCCACAGCGAATCATCCTTTTCCACCTCACTCTATCATGAACATCTTCTACCCTAACATTAGCCAACTTCATGTCCTCTGTTAAGACATCCATGTATCTCCTCTTTGGCCGTCCTCTTGCCCTCCTGCCAGGCAGCTCCATCTCCAACATCCTTCTACCAATATATCCACTATCCCTCCTCTGAACATGTCCAAACCATCTCAGTCTGGCTTCTCTGACTTTGTCGCTAACACAGGCAACATGGGCCGTCCCTCTGATGTACTCGTTCCTTATCCTGTCTAACCTGGTCACTCCTAAGGAGAACCTCAACATCTTCATCTCTGCTACCTCCATCTCAGCCTCTTGTCTCTGTCTCACTGCTACCGTCTCTAACCCATAGAGCAGAGCTGGTCTCACCACTGTCTTGTACACCTTTCCTTTGAGTCTTGCTGGCACTCTTCTGTCACACAACACTCCTGACACTTTCCTCCAACCGCTCCAACCTGCCTGCACTCGCCTCTTCACCTCTTTTCCACAATCCCCATCACACTGAACTGTTGACCCCAAGTACTTAAACTCCTGCACCTTCTTCACCTCAGTCCCCTGTAACCTAACGCTTCTACCTTGATCCCTCTCGTTCAGACACATGTATTCTGTCTTACTACGACTGACCTTCATGCCTCTTCTTTCCAGAGCAAACCTCCACCTCTCTAGCTGTTCCTCCACCTGCTCTCTACTCTCACTGCAAATTACAATGTCATCCGCAAACATCATTGTCCAGGGAGATTCCTGTCTTACCTCGTCTGTCAGCCTGTCCATCAGCATAGCAAACAAAAAAGGACTCAAAGCTGATCCTTGGTGTAGTCCCACCTCCACCTTGAACTCCTCTGTCTGACCTACAGCACATCTCACCACCGTCATACTTCTCTCATACATGTCCTGAACTACTCTGACATACTTCTCTGCCACTCCAGACGACCTCATACAGTACCACATCTCCTCCCATGGCACCCTGTCATACGCCTTCTCTAAATCTACGAACACACAATGCAGCTCCTTCTGACCTTCTCTGTACTTTTCCATCAACATTCTCAAAGCAAAAATGGCATCAGTGGTGCTCTTACGGGGCATGAAACCATACTGCTGCTCACAAATCTCCACCTTCTTCCTAAGCCTGGCTTCCACTACTCTTTCCCACAGCTTTATTGTGTGGCTCATCAACTTTATTCCTCTATAGTTGCTGCAGTTCTGCGTGTCACCCTTGTTCTTAAAGATCGGGACCAGAACGCTTCTCCTCCATTCCTCAGGCATCTTCTCACTCTCTAAAATCCTATTGAACAACCTTGTTAGAAATTCCACTGCTGTCTCTCCTAGGCACTTCCATACCTCCACAGGTACGTCATCAGGACCAACGGCCTTTCCGCTCTTCATCCTTTTCAGAGCCTTCCTAACCTCATCCTTTCCAATCTGTGCTACTTCCTGCTCCACAACAACCACATCTTCCTCCCTTCTTTCCCTGTCATTTTCCTCGTTCATCAGCTCCTCAAAATACTCCTTCCATCTTTTCTGTACACTCTCTTGGGTTGTTAGCACCTTTCCATCTCTGTCCTTAATCACCCTTATCTGTTGCACGTCCTTCCCATCTCTGTCTCTGTCTGGCTAGCCTGTACAAGTCCTTCTCTCCTTCCTTTGTGTCTAACCTGTCATATAGCTCATCGTAAGCTTTCTGTTTGGCCTTTGCCACCTCTCTCTTCACTCTACGCTGCGCTTCCTTGTACTCCTGTCTACCTTCCTCAGTCCTTTCTACATCCCACTTCCGTTTAGCCAACCTCTTCCTCTGGACGCATTCCTGTACTTCCTCATTCCACCACCAAGTCTCTTTACCGTCTTTCCTCTTTCCAGATGACACACCTAGCACCTTCCTACCTGTTTCCCTGATAATCTCTGCTGTAGTTTCCCAGTCCTCTGGAAGCTCATCCTGACCACCCAGGACCTGCCTCAACTTCTGCCTAAATTCCTCACAAGTTTCTTCATTCTGTAGCTTCCACCACTTGGTCTTCTTTTCTGTTTTCCCTCTCTTCTTCTTCCTGACCTCCAGAGTCATCTTACACACCACCATGCGGTGCTGTCTGGCTACACTCTCTCCTACCACCACTTTGCAGTCATTAACCTCTCTCAAATGACCTCGTCTACATAGGATGTAGTCCACCTGAGTACTCCTACCTCCACTTCTGTATGTCACTCTATGTTCCTCTCTCTTCTGGAAGTAAGTGTTGACTACCGCCATTTCCATCCTCTTCGCAAAGTCCACCACCATCTGTCCCTCCAGATTCCTTTCCTTCACACCAAACCTGCCCATCACCTCCTCATCACCTCTATTGCCCTCACCAACATGCCCATTAAAGTCTGCTCCAATAACAACTCTCTCTCCTCTGGGGATACTCTCTATGACCGCATCCAACTCACTCCAGAATCTCTCCTTCACTTCTAACTCACAGCCAACCTGTGGCGCATACCCACTGACTACATTCACCATCACCCCTTCAATTTCTAACTTTAGGCTCATCATCCTGTCTGAGACTCTTTTCACCTCTAGAACCCCGTTTACAAACTCCCCCTTCAGAATCACTCCTACCCCGTTTCTCTTCCTATCAGCACCATGATAGAACAGTTTGTATCCTCCTCCAATACTACGTGCCTTGCTGCCCTTCCACCTTGTCTCCTGCACACACAGTACATCTACCTTCCTTCTCTCCATCATGTCTGCCAGCTCTCTGCCTTTCCCTGTCATTGTGCCAACGTTAAGAGTCCCTATTCTCAAACCTATGTTCCTGCCTTTTCCCTTCTCTCTCTGGCCACGGACCCTTCTGCCTCCCCTCTTTCTTCCACCAACAGTAGTCAAATTTCCACCGACACCCTGTAGGTTAACAGCATCGGTGGCGGTCGTTGTTAACCCGGGCCTCGACCGATCCGGTATGTCTAAATCTTTCTCGTGGATGATTCGCATGGTTATTTTGGCAATTTTTACGCCGGATGCCCTTCCTGCCGCAACCCTCTCTATTTATCCGGGCTTGGGACCGGCACAGAAGTTACTGGCTTGCAACCCCTGTGGCTAGATTTTGTCTTATTTTCCTCCTTGCAAAAAAAAAATCTTATCAAAAAAAGTTATTTTTACTAAAATAAAAGTTCTTGTTCTTACACCAATGGCAGATTTATTTAGCTTTTTTTAAATGCAAAAATGGACCCATATTGTTTGGATTTTCTACTTATTTTTAGGTGATCTGTTTTGATGCCACCATTACAAAAAGGATGAGGAGGCCGACATCGCCCGCATACAACTAAATCACTATTTAGACAGAATATGTTTGTTTTTTGTCAGGTTACATAAAAATGAATGTTAATAAACTGGAGAGAAAAACAACTTCCAGGATAAAATTTCAAATAATTTAGTTAAAAATTATCATGGAAAACTAACTTAACTTTTATTACAACTTTTAGAAAAAATAGCTGCAACTTCCAGCTTTTTCTGCCACAATTAACACCAATCTGCATGTGAGATTGTGCAGCGACTGTACATCAATACAGACTATGACCTCTTTTTAATTTTTTTTGGATGCTGGTGTGCCGTGGGATTTTTGTTAAGGTTAAAGTGTGCCTTGGCCCAAAACAGGTTGAAAAACACTGTCTCATAGTCTATTTGTCCTTGTTTGAAAATGATCTGTGCCACCTAGAGGACAGTAAAGGTGATGTCCAGGGTGGAAGCCGTTTTCTGTCAGACCTCTGTCTGAACTTGTACGTTCTTGAGAATCTAGATAAAGACAGTTGTAAATTACATTTTAACACATTTTAAAACTTATTTTATTCATACAGACACTGTTCACTCACCGCGCTTGCGCAGTTGTAAGGTTCGCTCACTCAGATTTGACCAATCTGATGGAGCTGTTATGTTAGATGTCGGCCTCCTATGTACATTGAAAAAAACGGGGAAAAGTGGGGTTGTTGAATTTGCAAATACTAAGCATGCTTATTTAATATGAACAAATTATGTTTACCTTGGAAACATATTACAATCTTGAAGATCACACTTGATTTTTAGCAGTGTTAGATTTAAATATTTAAACCACGTTGACAAAAGTTGAAACAGTTATGTTTTGGCCTTTGCCCCTTAATTTTGGACTGGTAAACCCTGTTTTTCAAGAAGCATTCCAGGAGGAGAAACTTTTATGTCAGCCATTTTGGAGAAGCTGCTAGCACCTGCTGGCTGGAGGAACTTGTGAAAGGTAAGTTGAATTTACTTTAACAACTTCATTTAGGGAAGTGGGAGATGTTATATTTATTATTAATGTTGTTACTTTTCACGGGGAAGAGCTCTGTAATCCACTTGTATCGAAGTTATCAAAGTTAAGGCGCGCGCCACTTTTGCCCCTTTCGGCCGCAGCCCTCTAGTACAACAGGTAGAGGGAGGTGTGCGCGGTGTATTGTACTTTGACGCCGCAGGCACTCAGCGGTAACCGCGGTGAGTTCTAATGAATTGCCGCGAAGAGCGGTGAGTAGTTCTGCCGTGGGAAGTTTGCTCTTGATAAACGGGGCAGTTGGCGCTCGCGGACACGGCGTATTTTTCCCCACAGCCACAGGCGGAAACTTTGTGGAGGGGAAATCATTTTCACTTACTAAGTGGATTTTCTTTTTGCTAAATATCCCGCGGTGTGGATACCGAAATTGATGGAAAATGTGAAAAGTTACTGTTACTGGCATTATTTAGCTTTTCCATACCGTTTCTTATGGAAGCGATTATGTAGCATAAATAAAAAGCAAAGTCAAAACCAGAAATGCTTTTTCATTTTCAAAATGAAAAAACATTTTTTGACTCAAAAATATAATGAAAAAGCAAACCACCAAAATGTTTTTTCATTTCCTTCCTCAACACAGCTTATTCTGTCACTTAATTAAAATGAAAATGGTATTTGACATTTCATTTTCAAGACGTTCTCTGGTAAATGTGTAGCATAATTCATTTAGAAATGTCTAATTTGACATTCAAAATGGATTATTTGAAATGCTTTTTAATTTTCAAAATGAAGCTGAGTTTTTTGACTCAAAATTAAAAAGAAAAAGCAATACTTCAAAATGCTTTTTTATTTCCTTCCTCAACCCAGCTTTTTCTGTCACTTATTTAAAATGATAAATAAAATGGTATTTGACATTTCATTTTCAAAAAGGTCCATGGTAAATGTGTAGCATAATTCATTTAGAAATGTCTAATTTGACAATTAAAATGGATTAACAGAAATGCTTTTTAATTTTCAAAATGTAGCTGCATTTTTTGACTCAAAATTAAAAAGAAAAAGCAATATGTCAAAATGCTTTTTCATTTTATACCTAAAACCGCTTATTCTGTGTCATAATTAAAACGAAAATGCAAAGAGGGGATGCATTTGCATTTTAACATCCACCCCGCGCACCTTGTCACAATATTCATTTCGAAAAAGCATTAGCAGAGAGGAGGCGGGGCGATGACGTCACTGCTTTCTCTGTGTGTCCGGCTGCTGACTGACGCACACACACGCACCAGGAGCAGACTGTGTTAGCGGCAGAGACGAGGGTTTTGTGATGGTTGTGGACTTCTGGTGAGTTTCCACAGTTTCTCAAGACTAAGTAGCTGCATGTCTGCCTTCTGCGGTCCTCCTCCGGACGCACCGCGGACAAGCTTTTGTTCTTCGGACCACCAGCTGCCTTCGCATAGCGGAGTGCGAAGCTCCCGACGATCGCTGAAGGCGGAAATGCTGCTGCGATCTGAGAAACCATCATATGAATTTGTGTCTCCAGTGGTGTCCAGAACAAAATAAAGACTGATTCCCACATATTTGTGGGAATTTTATTATATATTGCGTGTGCAATTTCAACACTATTGAAATGATCAGTTTTTAAACTACTACTTCTTCTATCTAACTAATAGATTTATCCCCAAACGTAGCAATTAATATTAAAGAAATAAAAAGACTGACTAAAATTTAAGCAACTTTAGACACCCAGTTGCACCTTTGTGGCTTAGACAAACACACAAGCATCAAAAAGACATAAATATACAGGATTGTTAATACTTCTTATGAATCTGTATGAAGGTGAGTGAGCAGTGTCTGTGTGAATAAAAGATTTATGTGTTTAAAAATGTAATTTATAACAGTCTTTGTCTAGATTCTCAAAGACGCATACAAAATTCAAACAAGTACAGACAGAGGTCTGACAGAAGATGGCTTCCACCCTGACATCACCTCTACTGCCCTCTTGGTGGCGACGCATCATTTTCAGACAAGAACAAATAGATTAAGACAGCTTTCTTCCCCAGAGTGGTCTCAGCCCATGAGACCGCTTATTTTGGGAGAGGAAGAGGATTCTTCAAACTATGACGAATTGAGGTAAAACAACGTTGCTGTCGCTCACCTGCTGTCTGCGGCTCCCCCGGACAACGTGGGCGCAGGTTATCACATCTCCATCATCCGAGAAGACAATTCCTGTACCTTGCACTGCACTTCACCGGGAGAAAGTGTAAACAGAAAGCTCTCGCTTTCATAATAATCATAACTAACCGAAGGGAACACTTTGAAAATAGATATAAGGAAAACTCACGATAGCCATATTAGAGATAAACATTGCGATGACAATATAACTTGCGATTCATGAAGAAAAAGCAAAACGACCAAAAATAACCCAGAGGATTCACCAAGACTGTTTAGACTTGATCCATAGAACTACTACAGTAGATTCCGTTGTTTTTTTTCCTGTTGGGCTCCTGCGTTGTTAAGGCCTGCTGGAGGTTTTACATATTTTCCAGCTGAGAGAAACTGTGGCTGACGAGACAAACCTACCAAAAACTAGAGGATGACATCCGAACAAATGGCGAAGGAGATCCCGGCAGAAATGCAGCTCCTGTTTACCCCAATTACGTCCCTGTCCTGCATAGCCATACGACAGAAAAAAGAATGTTATTAGGCAACAAAAGAAGGGTCAAGAATAAGATCAGAGTCTCTGTGGGATTTGCACACATCCGTGTGTGATCAATCCCTGCAATCAGTGTGCATTAGAACGTGGCCATCAATCCATGAACATGGGTCGTTCACTGTGCCCAAAATTCATTTTCATTAGGTACAATGTGCGTGCAATTTGCAGAACACCCAAGGACATTGTACAGATGGAAAGAAAACACAATGAAATCACATGTTAAAAACAATAAGTAAGTTAAAACCATTAATAAAATCAGATTGCAGAACAGGAAAAATTGTGATCAGAGAAAGCAGTTTTAAAAATATTTAAAATGAATAGATTTAAAATGAATTGATTTAAAATGAATTGATTCAAAATGAATGGCTCCACCATACGGGCCGGGGGGACCAGAAGAAGAACGCCAGAGCAGAAGGTCGGGATGGAGGTGTGGCTGCTGGGGCAGAATGCTGCAGAGACGGACAAAGTTCAGATCAGAGGAGTTTGTACCAAAGTATGAAGAGACCAAGACTGTTGAGACCTGCTGGAGGTTCTACATATTTTCCAGCTGAGAGAAGGCTCTGGCTGATGAGACAAACCTACCAGGAACTGAAGAACATCTTCAGCGCAGACCGCCAAGGAGATCCCGGCTTTTAAGTTCTCCTTGTTCACTCCAATCACCTCCCCTTCCTTCATAGTCAAATGACAGAATGTCAGAATCCAGCTTCTGCTCAGATGAACATCACTTACCATGTTGACAAGGGGCCCCCCCGAGAATCCTCCCAAAAAGGAAACCGGGACAAGCTGTGTTCAGTAAGTTCTGAATGATCCTCACGGACACGCTGACCCAACCACAGTGGTGTGCCGAATTATGTTGGTTCTGCTCCACCTTGTCGTACTGACAATCCACATTGTTACAGTCCCTTTGAACTTGGGAGGGTTGGCAATGGGCAGGTTCATCTGTAGCAGGTCGATGAAGACAATGCAGATTTGAGCAGATTCTTGACACCACCTACTACATCAGAGAAGATCTCTGCTTGACATCTACAGCTGCCACTCCCTCAGTAAAGCCCAGAACATCACCAGTGACAAACATGTCAGGACGAATTGACATTTTAGTAAAACAACGTTGCTGTCGCTCAGCTGCACTCTGCAGCTCCCCCGGACAACGTGGGTGCAGGTAATCACATCTCTATCATCTGAGATGACAAGGCATGAACCTGTGCAGCACTTCACCTCCCTCCTGGTGACTTTACTATGTGAAAAGAAAATGTAATTTATAACTGTCGCTATCTAGATTCTCAAGAACTCATACAAAATTCAAAGTACAAAATACCTAGTGTAATTTAAAAGTCAGAACATTTTATTTAAAAAAAATGAAAAATCAAAATGATATAAATAAATGAATGAACGCAACATCAATTAACGTTATTGGCCGAGGCTCCCAAACTCTGCCATGACGCTGACGTTCACCACTGAGCAGGTCAGTTTGGAGGTGCGGCGGCTGGGCGAGAATGCTGCAGAGAGAGACAGGTCTGACAGAAGACTGCTTCCACCCTGGACATCACCTCTACTGCCCTCTAGGTGGCGACACAGATCATTTTCAAACAAGAACAAATAGACTAAGAGACAGCTTTCTTCCCCAGAGCGGTCTAAGCCCACGAGACCGCTCATTGAGGGAGAGGAAAAGAAAAAAACTGGAGAATGAGGAAGGAGAGGAGTGGAAGTGGGAGGATAAGAAGAAAAGGAAGAGGACAAAGAGGAAGCACATTCTCACCAATGGAATTATATGCATGAGGGCGATGTCTGCCTGCTCATCCACACGTTTGATGGTGGCATCCAAGTAACCCACAGTCTTGGCCGTGCTGGAGATCAAGAAGTCAAAGATGAGACATCAATCCCCTTGTTGTTCAGCCCAGCCTGTGTGTGAGAAAAGGAACCAGGACAATTCTCTGAATGCGCAGATGAAGCTACTAGGCCCGTGGCCCGAGTGTTCCACATCTGGATCTGGCTCCTGCTGTGTACAGGAAACAAAAATATCTCTGCCAGGTTTCCTCACCATCAGCAACGCTCCATCCTCTACACCAGTGCCCCAAGATCTTCCAGCCTCATTCATAGCTCCAAGTCTAGAGTCTCCAGAGTCTTTAAGGGACCCGTGTTGCCCTAGCAACAACCTGAATGGCTTCCAGGTTGTCAAACCCATTAATGACCTCAACATAACTGTCAAGCCCACCATGCCAACCACCAGTGGTGGTGTTCATATCATGTGTCCGGAGGTAAGTGCTTAAACCTCTGTTCGCAGATCAGCTTGACCTGGAAAATGGTGAGGACACAATCAGACCTATTTCCTGTTCTTCAAACTTGGGCAAATTGACATTTCAGTAAAACAACTTTGCTGTCACTCACCTGCACTCTGCAGCTCCCCTGGACAACGTTGGCGCAGGTTATGACATCCCCATCGTCTGAGATGATGAATCCTGTGCTGACGCGGCACTTCACCTGCCTCCTGGTAAATATACTTCTAAAGAGAGACAAAGAAGGGACAACTGATTTAAAGGGCATGTACAGTACAGACCAAAAGTTTGGACATACCATACCGTGCAGAAACCACTGAGAGTCTCCCGAGTAACTTTAGTTCCACCTCGGCGCAAAGTTAATGTATTTGGTGGGAAAAATAAACAAACAACAAAACCGCACGGGACAAACGTGAACCGAACCGAAATTGTAGTACTGAAACGGTTCGGTACAGCTATGTGTACAGTTACACCCCTATTAATTATTATGTAAACAATAGACATAACTACACTGACAAAAAATATAAACGCAACACTTTTGTCATTGCTCCCATTTTTTTATGGTATGAACTCAAAGATGTGAAACATTTTCCACATACACAAAATAACCAGTTTTCTGAAATATTTTTCACAAATCTGTGATAGTGAGCACTTCTCCTTTGCCGAGACAATCCATCACACCTTACAGGTGTGCCATATCAAGATGCTGATTCGACAGCATGATTATTGCACAGGTGTGCCTTAGACTGACCACAAGAAAAGGCCACTCTGAAATCTTCAGTTTTGTTTTATTGAGGGGGTCAGGGGACTCAGACAACCAGTAAGTATCTGGTGTGACCACCATTTGCCTCATGAAGTGCGACACATCTCCTTTGCATAGAGTTGATCAGGTTGTCTATTGTGGTCTGTGGAATGTTGGTCCACTCTTCTTCAATGGCTGTGCGAAGTTTCTGTATATTGGCCGGAACTGGAACACGCTATCGTATACGCCGATCCAGAGCATTCCAAACATGCTCAATGGGTGACATGTCCGGTGAGTATGCTGGCCATGCAAGAACTGGGATGTTTTCAGCTTCCAAGAATTGTGTACAGATCCTTGCAGCATGGGGCCTTGCATTATCATGCTGCAACATGAGGTGATGTCAGAAAAGGCCTTTAATAACCCCTGAGGAAATTTAAAATATGATGTTGGATGTACGGCAAAACAATGGGCCCCAGGATCTCGTCACGGTATCTCTGTGCATTCAAAATGCCATCAATAAAATGCACTTGTGTTCTTAGCCCATAACATACGCCTGCCCATACCATACCCCCCCCCCACCCCCCCACACTACCATGGGCTACTTGATCCACAACATGGACATCAGAAAACCGCTCACCCACACGACGCCACAGGAAACAGACGCTGTCTGTCATCTGCCATCTGCCATGAACAGTGTAAACCGGGATTCAGCCGTGAAGAGAACACCTCTCCAAGTCGGTTACGATGACAAACTGGACTGAGGTCGAGACCTCGATGAGGATGACGTGCATGCAGATGAGATTCCCTGAGACGGTTTCTGACAGTTTGTGCAGAAATTCTGTGGTTATGCAAACCGATTGTTTCAGCAGCTGTCTGAGTGGCTGGTCTCAGACGATCTTGGAGGTGGACATGCTGGATGTGGAGGTCTTGGGCTGGTGTGGTTACACGTGGTCTGCGGTTGTGCAGCCTGTTGGATGTGCTGCCAAATTCTCGGAAACGCCTTTGGAGACGGCTTATGGTGGAGAAATGGACATTCAATTCCCTAGCAACAGCTCTGGTGGACATTCCTGCTATCAGCATGCCAATTTCACGCTCCCTCAAAACTTGCGACATCTGTGGCATTGTGCTGTGTGATACAACTGAAGATTTCAGAGTGGCCTTTCCTTGTGGCCAGTCTAAGGCACACCTGTGCAATAATCATGCTGTCTAATCAGCATCTTGATATGGCACACCTGCGAGGTGGGATGGATCATCTTGGCAAAGGAGAAGTGCTCACTGTCACAGATTTAGACAGATTTGTGAACAATATTTCAGAGAACTGGTTATTTTGTGTATGTGGAAAATGTTTCACATCTTTGAGTTCATACCATAATAAATGGGAGCAATAACAAAAGTGTTGCGTTTATATTTTTGGTCAGTGTATTTAAGAAATCAATATGGCAAATGCAGATCAGTTATCCAAAACATATGCATATTATATTAATTAGAAAAATCATGTATGTGATTAAAAAATAATGCTATATCAGTAAAATAGACATAACACTGTTTCAGAAAATCTTCATATCAAAAATTGATCAAATATCAAAAGTTAAAAATATGTGCAAATTATGTTTCATTAGAAAATCATGAATCAATTTTTGGAGCAAGTGAATTAATATAATTTGAAATCATTCATTTTAACCATATTCATCAATTGATTGAGAATTCTTTTTATCTTTTTTTAATTTGTATTTATTTATTTTAAATTATGAAGTAATGCTGTAAAATAAAATAAAATAAGAAAAAGGGTCCATGTCCTGTCAATTGTCCAAGGTTGGTATTCCATCTTCTGCTGATTAACAGCCGTCCTGGTTTAACAGAGTTTTCAAGTTCTTTTTGCTGTTATGTCTTCAGACATCAGATTAAGGTCCTTTTTCTTCTGCGGCTGTTTTCAGCGGCGCTGAAAGTTGAGGTCAAGTTGTCTGCAGGTCAGAACTCTCTGCTGAAAATCAAGGTCACTTAAGACTTCGAGAAAGCAATGAATCCAGGCGTTATATTTCTTGAAATTATGTTTGACTTTTTGTTTTATTCGGAACTCTTCCACTAGGATGTCGTTCACTCGCTCCATGAAAGGATGCAATGTAGCTTGGATTTTGTCAAACATTCTTTTAATGTCATCATAATCACCTGTTGCTTGGTTTTGCTTAGGGGCCATGGTCAGCTCTTTTTTGTTGTTGTAGAAAATCAACTTTTAAGTCACTTGAAGATAGTTGTATAGCCGCCGTGAGCCACACACGTCCGTGTTGTAACCCAGAACCGGAAAAAAAAAACAACCAAAAAACAGGTTTTAGAAGAATACTCAGAAATGCTTGAGTAGATCAAAATACCGCTTTGGGGCAGATTTTTTGAGAGGTGTTAACATAATGTTACACTCAAAAAGTTGATTTTAGTGGATAAAGGCTCCTTAAGGAGCTCATCTGTGTCTATGAAAGCACTAGTATACTTCTGTTAACATTACATCAGAGAGTTAACATAAAGATCAATAATTTAAAATGAATGTTTACATGACGCATTTTTATTCTGATCAGGCCTTCATTGCGATCAGTTTTGTACTTTTGTCCCCCCCCCCCCCCCCCCCCTGTCTGCACCTGGCACAGCTTTTCACTCGAGTTCATTCTGATCAGACTTTTCCCAAACTTTACCTTTAGATTCACGCAGAAACATTAAAGACCAGGGGTGTGTATTGGCAAGAGTCTGGTGATACCATGCGTATACCGATATTGTACCGGAACTCTTTTCTTTTTTCAAATATGACTTGGAAAAAGCTCTTACGTCTTCAATTGTAATAAAATCGTCAAATTCTGTTTATTGAATGATCACAATGTTAAGTACTGCGACTGAATCTCATTTATAAGTTGCTTTTACCCAAGCAATTCATAGTGCTTTTATATTGGTAACTTAAAACACAGAAAGGTAACAGTTAACATAGTCTACTTTCCACAATAAAATAAATTTCAGTGTAAGAAAAAAATTGAATGTTCCTCAACCAATAAGGTTCTAAAAGTATGATTGGGGAAATAAAGTGCTGTTTATTTTTCAACATTGCTTAATGTAGCTTCACCTGTTCTTTTTAACGGAGTCTGAATTGTGCTTCAAAAACAAAAGGGGGGGGGGACTGTTCTTTCCAGAAACAAAGTGTGTTGATGAGGTAGCATAAGAGGATGCAGTAGAGTTTCTTTAAAGTGGCAAAGATGCTTTGTTTACATGACAGTCTGCACTGCACCACTGTAGCGACGCTTTTGTCACACGCAGAAGTAAACTACTGACATTCATCGCCACAACGTCTGCGTTTTTTCAATCCGTTGTACACATCAGTCTAATCCATTAGGTCGCTTAACCAGAATCTATTGCTGTGAAGTTCTGCAAAACTTTGGCCTGCTTTGCAGATAGCATTTTGGCCGATGCTATGTACATTAGCCACTGTGCAGCTGCACTGCTTCACTAGTTTTTATCTGCGAAGCACTGCAATCCGCGTTTTTATATATAACTGGCAGCAACATGGCGCAGAGTTTGGGTTCGGTACCATCCTAAGTAAAAACTAAGTAATTCATGTCTCATTACAACAGAACAAGCTTGTTCTCGCTGAGAAATTGTAGTGGTCTTGTGTGGTGTAGAGCTGCTCAAAGAGGCTCAGTGGGCGGTGCTGGCAACTAGCGCTCGGATGTTGAAGTGGAAAACGAGTCAGATATTGAAGGACAACGCTCATACATAATTACATAAATATCGTCCTGACAGTTTTGTGAATCAATGCTAATATCGCCAAATGAACTATTGCGATGTTTCACCCAAACAAACCCTACAGCTTTTTTTTTGTTTTTTTAGGCCATGGGGTTAGGTTAGGGTTAGGCAAGGGTTAGGTTAACCCTAACCCGCCCAAAAATTATTTCTAACACCCCTAGTTATGGATGCTAAGCTGATAACCCCCGCCCTTGATCCCCCTTTCTACACACTGGAACTTGCATGAGTTTGACACAAGGGCGGGGGGGCATAAATGACACAGACTGACAGTCTCTATTCTCAAAGGTTTATCTTTAGTGATCAGTGATGAAAGTCTTCTGGGAATTCCCGGAAATCCGTGTTTTTGAGTAAACCGATCATATCTTCCGGGAAATAAAGACCTGGGGCCTCATTTATAAACGTCGCGACGCACAGTACGCAATAGTTGAGATTTATAAAAAGCAAACTTGACGGGAAAATGTGCGGTCCTTCACGCAAGCTCTGACCCAGGCGTACGCACAAAAACAGGTGAAATGAGAAACGGCGACACCGTCGGCAGATGGAAGAAACACTTGAAAGTGAAAATGACAATACTGCCTCTCAGAAATAACATGAAGACTTCACAAAGCAAGTCTTACAATTAACAGCTACACGAACACCCGTTTGATCGATCAGCAGTGAAACAAACAAAAAAAATCAAACGAAAATTACAACAGAAATTCAAATGAACACATATATGCAGAAAGAAAAGTGAAATATGTTCTGCAATATTGGCATGTTGTGCAATTCATCTTCATAAACAATATAGTTAACAGAACGAAATAATTTACAAAACTGATTAGCCGCGTTTATAATGTGTCCGTCTGGTGGAGCAGATATAGGTGCAATTAGACAAACAGATGGATAGATAGAGAGAGATGCATTAATTGTCCACTGGGGAAAGTTGTTTTCATAGTAAAACATTTCTTCATAAGCTACGGAATTATGGTATTCATGCATATGCCTTTAGTTTGTTTTATTTTTGATAAAACAATGTATGGCGTATGTCTCAACCATTCAGAAAGCAACAAGAAATTACATTTGCGCTGATCAATTTCCCATTTCCACGTCGATTATTACCGACATCTGTAGCTTGTCAGATGTAATTAAATGGAGGGAAATAAAATGCCCCATCGCAATGCGTAATGACGCACAATGGCTGATCTTGCGCTCTTAGAAGATGTGGCAAATGGAAGAATTCGGAGTGAACGCATCTTTAGACAGCAAGAAGACTTGCTGGCAAATGAGGACGAGTGGCTTATGAGCCGGTTCAGACTTCCTCGAGCCGTCCTGTTGGAGCTTTTGGGGGGGTGTCACCCGGTGCATCTGGCGCATCGTGTCCCCCTGCGCGTCAGTCACCACTCCACTTAAGGGATTCCCCAATTATTGCCGCCAGTCTGTCACCCCCCCCCCCCCCCCCCCCCACACACACACACACACACACACCCCCACCCGTGGCAGACACACTCTGGCGATGCAACGGCAGACGTTTTTTTGCCTCGACTTTGATGTCCGACCTTTTCTTTTTTATTTCGACCACGGTCCGAGGTTGTGAGGCTACAGCATTTACGGCGTCTGCCACCGTTTGCCACTCACGTGCCTTTTTGGCATTAGTAATGCCCACACTGTGCCCTCCAAACAACACTTTTCTCCTCTTTTCCACCTCGCCAATGATAAATTCTACTTCACATTGAGTGAAGTTACGTTTTTTTTTTCATTTCCTTTCTGTGTTTGCCATGGTTTCGCAATCAATGAATATTAATTTGTGGGCGTTTCACGGACTATTTATGGGCAACTATGGGCGTGTCATGAAGCCGCAAAAGCTGCGCTGCATTTAGAATCGGTTGTGATTTATTAAGGGAAAGACGCGTAGGATGTGCGTGCGCACGGTTTTATAAATCCGAATATTTCTGTGCGTACGCACGTCCTATGTTTCATCCATACACCACTTCTGATGCAAATCCTACGCAAAGTTTTATAAATGAGGCCCCTGATCCCTACGGACAAATCGCTTTCCGGATGAAAAAAATGTCTGAAATTGGCGAATTTTCGCTTTATTTTCTATATTTCTCCGTGGATCGCTTTCTCTATGGGCGCGGCTATCTTGTCTTCGTCTTCCCGGCCTAATTGACCAATGACGGGACGTTTGAGTTGCGTTCGGATGAGAAATGAACTTTCTCTCTGTACTGAAGCTTTATTCAACCCATCGGGACAGCATATATATATCGCCGAATCTTGACTGCAGCTGTGGTGCTGTGCACCGCGCTGCATCACGTAACATATAGTCCGCTTTTTGTGAGAAAAGCGATCCAAATCGGAAAAGAAACAGGAATTAAGGACTAAAACCTGGTTAATATGTATTGCTTTTGTAACTGACCATGGTATAAAACATGCTTATGCATTGTTTGAAATTGCCATTTATGTCAAGTCTGTGAATGGTTTGTATGTACCATTTGTAGTAGTTTGTTAAATCTGGTCTGGGATCTTCTTTATTTCTTTGATCAGTGCCCCATTGACTAGGAGAACCCCCCTTGTAGATTTTCTTGATCTGACTGCAGTATAACCGACCACATTGATCAAAACTGAAACATTTGAATAAATTTTTCTATATAATTTCTTTGTATTTCCTAATTACCATGATTTAGTTCGGTTTTGCTCAAAAACGTTATTGACAGAAGTATTTGGTGGTTTGGACCCTCGCTCACTTAAAAAAGAATGTTTACAATGTTTTTTAACTTTGTTTGTATGTTAGTTTTGAAATTTCCCAGATTAAAGTATTGGTGTTAAAGAATTGATGTATTATGTTATAGAAAGATAGTTTAAAGCAGATTTCATATATTGATTGTAATTATAGTTTGAGAAAACAGTATTTCTAAAGCAGAAATTGTTTAAATAAATGAGTTACTTTCATAGAATATCATAGTTACTGGTGTTCTTTTTGCTATTTGGGGCTTTGATGTTACTATATTTTAGCAATTGTATCTTTTGCAGCTTTTAGGAAAAGCTTAGATTTTAGGATTTTGTTACTTTTAGCAATTATCCAAATTCTTTTTTAGGACCAGCAAGTCCTTAGTGGCAATTCAAACTAGGGGTTTGAATGACAAATCATGATTCTCCAATTAGTCTTAGTTTCTTGATTAAGAAGTGAATAACTAGCTGCCAGAATGTACCAGAATTCATCTAAGACCATGTATTTTTCAAAAATTTTGCACCGTGCCCGCCATATCGCTCAAAGAAATATTGTGTGATTTTTTCCTTGCCTGACTTTCATCACTGCACTTGTTAAATCAATTGAATCAATATCTGTATTTACTATCAAATGATTTTTTTTTCATAAAGTAATGAGAAAAACTATTTTTTGGACTCTTTTCCTGAAAAAAGCCTTTATAATTGTTTCTTTTTCTTTTTCTTTTCAAATTTTAATGATTGATTTAAAAAAAAATTCTGCTGGAAAAAATAAAAATCCCATTTGGTAACAAACAAATGTAAAAATGTTGCTGTTGTCAAAAACTTTAACAACTCGGTGAAATGAAACTATAACCAGTATCTGGTTCCAAATCTCCGACACAAACTAAACTTGTTATGTAAGGCTTGAGAAATAAAGGTGTTTATTTTTGTCTTTCTCATCCTTTGTAAATGGATGCCACACCTTTTCTTAAACCTGTTCTGCAGGTTGGAGAGTTTTTCTGGAAAGATGGTTGCACTGAGCGATGTGAATGTTTTGCCTCTGATGTTGTGCACTGTGCCGCTGCATCCTGCACTGCTGCACAACAGTGCACCATCAAGGATGACCAGCTGGACTGTTATGATGGGATGTCCACCTGCACTGTCTGGGGAGACCCCCATTACATCACCTTTGATGGCACCCTAGCTCATTTCCAGGGAACATGCTCTCATATTACTGAGACTGGGAGTCATGGCAGCAATCACACCCAGTTTGAGGTTGTAGCCACCAACAATCACCGTGGCAACAACCATGTGTCCTTTGTGTCATCAGTGGACATACATTTCTCTAAAGATGCAGAGAGTGTGCGTGTAAGGATTGGACCAAACAGAAGAGTGAAGGTAAACTCAACTCTCTGAACAAACTGCTTTGTTCTTCTGTTGTCACGTCTTCTTTAACTCTGTTGAATTTTCCTCTTCCAGGTAGATGGATCTGATGTGTCTCTTCCCACGACTGTAGGAGCCATAGCTCAAGTGTCAACACAAGAAGGCTTTGTAGTCTTTGATGCAGATGACCTTATTGTCCAATTTGATGTCCAGAGTACTCTATTGGTCAGAATGAGTCAGTACTATCAGAACAAAGTCAGTGGGATGTGTGGGAACTTCAACGGAGATCCTTCAGATGATAAAGTGAAACTGAGTTTGGACACAGCTGGACGTCACAGACCAGTCAGCCAGGGTGAGCTTCTGAACACAAGCATCATACCTTCGTACAGTGTTTTATTGGTCCTGTATCAAACTATCCATCTGTAATTTCTCTCTCTGGTAAAACAATTTCTTTCTGTGTCTTTTGGTGTCAAAAAGACTGGTCCATCTCCTGTGAAAGCAGCTCAGGGACTATGTCTGTCCCTCTGCCAGCTGTTTGAGGCAGGCTTTCACTCCAGTGCTCTCCATCTTAAAGATAGCTCCTGCAATGGAACTGTTCAGAATGGAAGACTTGTTTTCCACTTTGACAATGAGGGTCATCTTTGTGGAACAGTTCTCATGGTAAAACCTAAAGGCTAACCTGTTATTAAAACTGACTAAATGTGAATGCCTTCATCAATTCCTTTCATTTTAATCTCCAGAGCAATGGAACCCATTTCATGTATGAGAACATCATTCAGGGGGATGTGGATACTCATGGAAGTATAATAAGCTGTCAGAAGAACGTACAGAACCCTATGTCACAGACTCTGTCTATGGATGTGTGCATAAACCGTCTGGAGAGGTGATTGTACTGTCTTCTGTGCATGTCCATTTGATTGTTCACCAATCATCAGAACATGCTGAAGGGTCACAGGTTTGCTGGAGCCATATGATAAAAACTTTAAGATTCTCTAAAAAATTTGATGTCAAATCAGCTTCTTTTTTTTCAGATTTGAAGCTCTCTTTCGCCGTCTCTTTTACAGTGTAGTGAAGAAGAAGCTTCCAGCTGGTGTTGGTGTGTATCACATGAGGATGACCTATCAGGACGCAGCCTTCCTCTTTCTATTTACCTATAATGCAAACATAGAAATGGTGGTAGATGAAAGGCTTTACATTGAGGTGCGGACTGAAGGTGTGGATCAACAACAGATTTCCTCTGTTCTGGACTCATGTTGGGCGACGCCAGTCAACAAACAACAAAATTCTTTATTGTCCTTTTTCCCTTTTACAGGAAGGATCCAGAGCAGCAGTGCTCCAGGACAGATCTGACATCTGTCTTCACCCTGGTCATAATTAAGTTACTGTGAATTTTAAGCTCCTCGTGAATAAACTCAAGCAATGGGGTGTTGGGATTCGATGACTTTAGTGGGGTGTAAACTGTTTTGATGTATTGAAAATTTACAGTAACTCCTGTGTCTGTCAGTCAAAAAGCCTGTCAGTTAAAGAAGTCATCCTATGGTTATCTTAATTATCAATTTTTTTTACTTTAATAAATATAAATTTCTTGTCTTTTCAGTTTGATAAAAATGCATCATTAGTAGTGTTAACAACAGTATTATTACAATAATAGTAGTGCAGATTTTAAACTTGGAAGCTTTACTTAAAGCTTAAAATACTATTTTTCTTTCCTACGATTAGACTTTTTTGTTTTCATTGTGGGCTGGAAGAGGATGACACTTGGATTGTTGATCAACCCTTCTTGGGAAGGAATTTATGCTTTGGGAGTTTTTTTTTTAAATAAATATGCTAGACAGAAGTCCAACCTCTGCATTGAAGCCCTGATACATTTGTTCATCTAAAGTTCTAAGACATAATTTGTGAAAAAAAAGAATAACCACCTTCTCTGTGTTATTAAAAACGTAAGTGTAAAGCTTCATCTGCAAGAGACTCTTGAAAATGATGTTTTCAATCATGCAGTATTAACAGTTTCAACAATAAAACATTAAGAGACAAATTTGTGTACTGGAATTTGTTGTTAAAATTACACGCATGCCTTCACAAGAAAAAAACCTGAGCCTTATTTCCTCATTGTTCATCAATTTGTAATCTTGTCACGTTGAACTGTTTTTTTTTTTTTTTTAAGATTGCTTGTTGTCGAGTCAGCTACACATATTTAAAAATGCTTATCTTTTTCAAATCGGCCTCAGATGCTCCAGCCATTGCTGTTTTACCTTCAGCGCAAATGACCTATATTGTTCTTGATTTTGTTCCGTCGTAAAAAGCTTTTTGTTTTTCCTTGAAGCAGTATTTTGAAATCTTTCCAAAACTCTTTCCCTTTTGATGACCATATCAACTGCACATGTAGTCCTACATCCTTGTACATAACAGTTTCTGTGGTTGTTATAATCTAAATTATCTGTAACTGAAGTTATTTATAATGGTCATAACAATAAAGGAGAACTCTGCCTCATATGAAATTACTCATTTTAAAGCAGGCCCATTAAAATTACATATAACATTATTTACCTTTACAACACACTTAGCGTATATTTTGAAACAGAATAAGTTTATTTAGTTAGGTTTTGGAAAGGACTTTATTTGACATTACCAAAAGAAAAACTAGATGCTCCTTAATGCTCAATCTAACTTCCTGTCATCCCTTGCGTGACAAAGTTTTTAATTAATTTAGACTTTTAAGGCTTCATCTTAACCATCCTTACAGTAAACTTGGTCATCTGCTGCACTGGACTTTGACTGGAAGGGACTCTGCAGATGCACCACGTGCTGGTGGGCCTTCAGTTCTTCCTTTAGCTCTCCTCAGTACAACAGTGAAACAGGTCGTGGTTCTTTAGCTTTTATCTTAATTTTATTTTATTCCTTGCTTTAAGAACTTAAAACTTAGTAAAAGAAATTCATAGTGAAGAACCAGACAAAAAAGATCAGTAATAAAAGTCCTGACACAGAAACCACATCCGCTGCTTGCCATGAAACGTTTCTTGTATTCCAGGAATTGAACTGAAAACGATTTAATTAAGTTTAACATTCCTACTCCCACACATCATTGTTTCATCTGAGCTCTCTGTTTACATGCTCTCCTGCTAACTTACTGCGTCTCACACCCTTAACCTAACATTACCATTTCAACAGAAATGTCAAATTACAGAACTATCCAGCTGTACAGTTTTGAGCCAGATACAAGCTCAGATGAGGAAAACAAAGATATAAACGGATTAATTTTTCTACAATGGATGCATCTGAATGGAGTGCAGCTTGTTGTCCGTCCAGCCTTTTTCCTTTTGGTTTTTTACATCAAATAGCATTTTTCTGTCTTCTCTTGATTCACAATGATTTGAATATAGAAATACTCCGAAATGAAACTTAAAGCTTAATTGTCTTTATATATGTTCTCCATCATCAGAAAAAAAATCACAAGAGTCATGTTAAAAACAGAAAAAAATGGATTTTCATTAAAGTGAGTCTTTAAACATTGAATTAAGTATAGACACTGAAATTTTTTTTCTTTTTAACTTGTCCGGTCCAACAGCTGAGCAAACACAGAAAAGCTGAAAGCCTCTTGTGTTGGACATATTTTACTTTTACAACATGGGGTTCTGAATCTTCTAGCACACCAGGTGTATATTTGAATAAACCCATTTTGTAATTTATACTTAACTTTATTCACATTAATTATATGTATAGCAGTTTTTTGTTGGACTGGATGGAAAAGAAAAGGAGAGAAGAATAAGGGGTGGTAGTAGGGTGATTATGGAGGGGGGGGGGGGGGGGGGGTCAGAAAACATACCTGTTGGCTCCAATAATGTTCACATACAAACAGGTAAAGATGGACATGATACAACTACCGTTCTCACATGTTTACAAATGCCTTCAGACCGACACCTGTGAAACATTTCACTCCGTCGCACAAGCTATTTATTAAAAGGTGAGAAAACACCTGTGCTCGAGTGACTGTTTCTGTTCTGAAGTGGATGATAGAATGTAAAAAGAAGGAGGGAGAGTGTTCAGTCACCCCCACACCAAGACCCCCGCCGCAGCAGCAACGGCAGCCGGGACACCGCAACCCAACACCGTGCAGGTGTTGGAAAACCTCAACACTAACATTTACAACCTCAGTATTGCTGTACACATTTTGACTGCATTTGTGTACTAAGAACAGTGGAGATTGATTAGATCTCATTTGAATTAATTCATATTGGGCCCCTTAGAAAAAAGAACAATTGATTTGCAAAGAATTCTTTTTCCGATCAAATGAATCAAGTCACTAAGACATGTTTTATCAAACTAATATTCCAAGACAGAAAGGCCACACCTCTCTCAGTGATAGAAGTTTGGTCGGTCTGACTAGTTTATGTTGATACTTAGTCCTCTTCATTAGTTGTACATCAATCAATTTGTTGCGGAAAACCTGTCAGCAGGTACATGATGAAGCTGACATTCTTGCATCACTTAATCATCTGTTGACTTGTGCCTTTTTCTTGATGAACATTTACGGGGGTTTTCTTTGTTGAACTTGATTTACAGGATTTTCCATTCCACATTTTGAACTACCACTTAAGTCTTCTGAGAGCTAATTTCCAACTGGACTGGGATTTGGTGGGAGAAATAGAAACATCTTTGTGGTTGGAATGGGGGATACATGGATTGTTGCAATTGGTGCTAGGAAGTACATTGGACCACAAGGGGCGGCCGTGGTGTCGAAGTGTTCTTGGGCCAGACACTGAGGGCCACCTTGCCTCTAGTGGAGGGTTGGCACCAGTGTTCGGCACCAGCGTGTGAATGTGTGTGAATGGGTTTGTGACTGTAAAGGGCTTTGGGCCTTTAAGGAAGGTGAAAAAGTGCTGTACAAATATACTTCATTTACCATTTACAACAAAGTTTAGAACTCAGTGTCAAGGTCAAACACAAGACAGTATTAACAGATAACACAGACACCAAGAGCAGAGTAGAATTTCTTGCGAGGAGAGCTGGAAACAGACAACCCTTCTGCTCCAAACCACTCTGAGGGTGTCCATCCCTTCCTCGCACTTTTATTTAGAATCCGGTTAGTTCGGTAGTTGTGAATACACTCTTTCATTTTCTGCTGTAGTCACAGGAAGTTTTGTCTTTCATGATTAAATCAGGTCACACTCCAGACACTCCTTTCCTTTCTGGCACAAGGAAAAATCCCAGCACAACCACTTTAATTGTGTAAGTCAAACAGAACATAAAAACTGTCTTAAAAACAGCAGGTAGAAGGATAAAGAAAATATATACATTCAACATGCATAAAACAGGTTCATCTTAAGATGTAGCCGGTTCTCTCTACCACAATTCACAGTTCCAACAGGTGCATCAGTACATTTTTTTCGAGTATTAGTAATCTTTGATAATCTTTCCTTTTGGATTTGTTGCTTTCTATAGATGTTTGTTTTCCAAGATCAGGGACTTAAAGCAAAAATAAATAATTTTACTGAAATATAAAGAAAGCAAATAACTGAGAAAAAGGACTTTGCTAACACTAACTCAGAAAGCTCAGGTGCCTACGACATGGAAGGAGATGGGCCACACTGATCTTTGATTACTATCAAAGAAACTGGTTTCTGCATTTCCCAAGAAGGTGATTAAATCATGTATCATTCTGACAAACAGAACTAAACCTGTTGTAGTCTTAAAAAAACATTCTGCACCAGTTTTAACACAATAGACTTGAACATGCTGAAAAGCCCAAACAGTCGGTACCTTTCAACACAGTATAATAGAATGACATTTCTTCCTGTTCAGCATCTTACTGGCTAATCCTAAATTGTTTGAAATTGCGCCAGCCTCCAACGTATAAATTCTTGCTGCATCCCTGCAGCCTCACCTGATGAACAGGCTTGGACGACGGTGCACTATTGTGATGTTTCGTCGGAGCGATCGCAGTTATTGAAATTAAAACTGTTCACACCTCATTTAAGAGCTAAATTTATTCTTTTCTATATAGAATCTTGGTGTACGTTTATTTAATGTCACTGTAGGTACTTTTATTCAAGCTTCATCTTTTCAATTGGAGCTCAGATATTTGAGCTTCAAAAATGGCAGGTAGATCCCTGCTGCCACTCCTGCTTCTGTCAAGGCTGTGTAAGTATTTCATCAAAACATTTCATATTCCAATAGAAAATGCAAGTGAAATGACTACAACCAGGTGAATGATAACTGCCATTTTAATAAAAAATCATATATTAAGTATCCACGTGTTTTTTTTGCAACAGGTGTTGTGACTTCACAAAGTGAGTAAATGCATTTTCCATTACTTGTTTATGCTATTCCTATTACGTTAAAAAAAGTTCTCCTTTTCATTGCTTTCCAATATGGCAACCTATGATAAGTTTAGACATGGATTTAAAAATATGTAAACACTTTGTTATTTAACATCTTGACATTGAATGTGACAGTCAGAGAACAATTCCCATCAGAATAGAAATGGATTAGTCTTTTTTGTGTTCCAGAACGTGTGTGGGTGTGTGTTTGTAGGAATGTTTAGCATTAATGAGAACGCTGTAAAAAAAGAGAATACACAACCTAACTGAGAAGGACAGGGTCTGTCTTTGACGGAGAGAGATTAAAAAATTAAAAAACTGATAATGTTTAAATAACTTAGAGAGCGTTGCAGATAACAAGTATTTAAGAAAAGATTGTTGAAATTGGAAAATACAAATCTTTAAGGTAAGGAAAATAACAGAATAAAGTAACAACATCACACATTTTCATTTTTGTACATTTTAGTTTTAATAACTTGACTGGAAGATTCTCTAAAAATAGATAAAACGTTTTGCTCCATCTAAATGTCACATCGGACATAGCCTCCAAAGAAACCCCCTTTTTTTTAAGAAAGTCCTCAATTAACATTTGATTTAACAATTTTTTGTCAAAGGATTTCTTTTATCTCTATGAAGTCCTCCAGTTGAGTCTTAGCATCTGATCTTAAAATTGTAAACACTTTTTGTTTATCCCACATTTAAGAATACTTTGCTTTCTGAATATGTCAAAAATGCTCCTCTAATATTTGGTGAAACCACTCTAAATTATGAATGGTGCTACATGAATATGAACACCACTTGTTTTACCTTCTTTACAACCTACATGTACAGCATAAATCATTCAGAAACAGAAAAATTCCAATTTCCATTTGCCTGAAGATTGGCCATGAAAAAGTTCCAGCAATCAGCTTCAAAAGGCTCATCAGATAGTTTCAAATTAAGTTTCTCTTTTTCTTCTCCAACTCAGGGTAAGCTACATGTTTAAAACAGATTCTGGCTATTTAGGAAAATAGCTATTTGTGTAAATAAATGAAGATGTGGGGTTTTGTGAGGAAAATAATTCTTATTTCATATTTGTGTCATATGCAGATGCAGGTACCTTCCCAGCTCCGGGTAAGTGACGTATTTGTAATGTTTGTTTTAAGCAGTAGGTATGCGGACAAACTTGACAGCTTGCTTGACTTGCTCTATCTAACTGACCACACCTCTTTAACAAGGATAAATGGATAATCTAATCTTTTCTCTTTTTTTCAAAACTTAAATAGCTTTGGAATGCCAAAGGAAAATATTATTAACATGTTGCTTTTTAAACTTTGGAGTTCTGGAAACTCAACTGAAACTAAACTTCAGTTGTGATTGAGACCTTTAAAGACCCACCTATATTTTGATCTATTTTCATAATGTTCTCAGTGTTTTTTTATTATTATGATTATGCCATTTTTGGCCAAATTAAAAAAAAAAACCTGTGTTGCTTTCAAGGACATAGTTTCTGCAGAGCAGCAGGAGTTTATTAGAAATGTACCTCTGAGTCACAGGTGAAACTATTGGTATCAGTCATCTGTTCAAACATTCTCCTGCTAGCTTAAAGCCCCTCACAACCCCAACAAAAAATTAGCTGTGCAACAAAAATAGGGGGCAATATTGGAGCAATCCAACTGTTCAGTTTTCAGCCAGCTGAGGAGGAAAACAAAGACAACAATGGATCTATTTGTCTGGAAGTTGATGCATTGGAAAGGAGCAGAGCAGGGAGCCTGTGGCTGTAACACCAACGTCACAGCTGCAAGCGTTTTCTGACCTATATTCCATTTTTCTAATTTTTGAATAGCACAGTGTGAATTACTTCCCAATTGAAATACCTGACATTGGAACATTTTTCTGTTGCTCTGTCATTCTCAGTTTATCTCTCTAGTAATGTGCGCCAGCTTTCTGTTTTCTTTTCAGATCAGGTCTTCTGTGCACAAAAAATCTTGTTTTCTTTAGTTCACATTCACTAATTCCCCAAAATGGTGAACTGCATGTTTTGTTTTTTTTGTCAAATTAATATATTTAGTTTTGCTTTATAATTATTGTAGATTCATTTTCTTCAGATTCCTTTTATCCCATATCTGGAACCGCAAGCCCTCCATCTGATGATGGAAGCTCCCCAAAGATTCTCCTGGAAAGACCGTTTGTCTATTTCGGACAAACTTATGACAACATTTATGTACGTAAGATCATGATTTACACAATCACTAGTTAAAAAATGAAAACTCTGTTGAGTTAAGAAATGCTGTTGAAGAGCAGCTGTCGACTCTTTTAAGAGTGAGGAAATGACTGTTTATTTCTTTAGAAGTTGATGGCTTAAATCATGTTGGATTTAAGAATTCAGACCTCAAACAATGCATAGTGTCTTTATTTGCTTCTATATTTTCAGGTCAATAACAACGGACATCTGACGTTTAATGCTTCATATTCCTCATATTCACCTCAAAGATTCCCTCTATATGGATCCATAGACTTAATTGCTCCATTCTGGACAGATCTGGACAACAGACAAACTGGTTTGGTCCTCTACAACCAATACACCAACGGCAGTGTCCTCCAACGAGCTACACGGGACATTAATAGCTACTTCCCAAACCTAAACTTCAGTGCTGACTGGGTCTTTGTGGCAACATGGTATGAAGTGGCCTATTTTGGAACGGCAGGAACAGTAAGTCATGTTTGATCAAAATTTTTAATTTTTAAACAAAATCACCATAAAGCATCTTAAATTAAAGCCTTTCTTAAAACTTAATTCACAGTAAACTGGGACTTTTTTTGTTCAAGAAATAAAAGAAAAAGTTCAGAAAATGCACATATTGAAAATATTAATAAAGTTCAAGAGCACATTTTAATGTAAACATTCTCTGTCAGACAACTTTCCAAGCCGTGTTGATCTCTGGAGGACAGAAATCCTTTGTTCTCTTTAACTACGGTTCGATTGCCTCAGCAACTCAGAATGTTCAGGTTCGTCTCATCACCCTCAATAAATGAACATTCATTTGCCATTTCTGAGTGGAAACACAATTGTTAATGTGTATTTTTGAACCTGCAGGCTGGATATGACACCATAAACTCTTTTCACCATTTCACCATTCCTGGATCTTTCTCAAGTTCTGCAACAGGAAACAACTCCACTTTCAGTCTGAGCAGCAACGTCAATGTAACGGGTCGCTGGGCCTTCCAAATAGACAAGGGTCCAGAAGGCTGCACATTTGATGGTAAACTGTTGCTTTAAATTCTGTTGAATACATGATTACATGACAATAAAACTTAAAGAAAGGAGAAAAACTTTTCCCCCATGTCCTATTTACATTTATTTTTATTATTATTATTTTGTTTTTGTTACATCTGTTCATGGAGAGAAATGAGGAAAATTAGAAGTGGAAGTGATTTACTCCTACATTTTGTAGATTTTAACAGACTGTCATGGAATATTTGAGCTTAAATGAACTTGTTCTTTTTCAGGCAAACGTGTCCAGTTGGGTGAATTCTTCTGGAGCGACAGCAACTGCACACAGAAATGCACCTGCACCACATCGGGCATTCATTGTATCAGCGAGCTCTGCTCTTTCTCCGAAATCTGCATACTGACAAACTTTCAGTTCCTCTGCTTCAACGGTAATTCACATTAATGTTCATGAAGAACTCGACCAAACTGAAGGTCTGAAAGAGTTTAGAGATATGGACATTTAAAAATGCTAATGTGACACCAAAAATGTTAATACTACTCATTAATTCAAAATTCAAAGTAAAAAAAAGAACAAAAATTGTTCACAATGACATTCATAAAACTTCAGAGCCAACATTTTCAGAGGAGTTAATTGAAGTTCGTGGTTTGTGATGGATCTGGTAAAATCCATAGACATGCAGGAGAATCTCTGGAACATGTTTAAGGGGCCACATTTATTAAACTACTGTGATGTCTATTTGGTAATTTACTTTACTACTTAGTAATAATTTTATAAAAATGAAGGTCTAAAAAAAGTTGGACAATAATGACATTCACAATTACCTATGCAACTATCAGCAATTAATGTGTAAATCAAACAGTAAAAGTAAAAAAGCAGAGTTAAAGTTGTACACACTAAAAATGACAAAAACTTTTATTCTACAGAACCAACAAATTCAGATTAGTTTTCTGAAGTTTGTGGTTTATGATTTATCTGGTAAACTGTTTAAATTTTGGATATATGTCTCCCAAACATGTTTAACTGCCTGAAATCAATGAAAAACTGCTGCATCTCAAAATGTGTCTGCCTGTTCCATTTCTAAAAACATCAACGATTTCATTTTGTTTCACTTATGTTTCAACTCGTCTTTTCTGTTTTTATTCACAGTCCCGGTGTTCCCACCAGTCATAGGTAAGCTATCATGTTGGACACATGCACCCATTAATCACAACTGCCCTTACGGGTTCATGTGGGCTGTGTGAGGGCAAAAAAATGGCAAACTTTTATAGTGCAAGAAGGTGGTTTGCACAAAATGTCAAGGTCGTAGGCCAGTCAGTGAGTTCCTGGAGTGAAAATGTGAATGCATGTTTCTGCGGGCATGTTGTGAACAAGAGGTCGCAACAAACACACAACCAGCAAAGGTAAAGTAAGGGATAAATAGACGTGACACAGGTGTGTTGCACAGATTATTCTTTTTTTTTAACACCTCTAAATCATGCATACTTGCAAGGAGCCTGTTAGTCCTGTTCATGTGATAATTGCACCCTCCTTGTGGGCTCCAAGCAGTGGAGCCTGACTGTTGGAAATTAAGAAATTAGACAGACAGGGCATAGTTTGTGTGGCCATCCTACTGATGTTCAATGGGCACTTGCGGATCACCTACTTCTCTCTTAACTACCGTTACAAGTTGCTTAAGTGTTCACTACAATCTGTCGCCCACCCACAACATACCCGTAGAAAAAAATATTCATGCTTCTGCTGCTTCTGTTTATCCGTTTATCGGAACCTAGCTTGAAGATCAGTATGTGGAGCCTTTTGTGAAGCTTCATTTCCGGATTATTATAGGTTTAAAACAAAGAGATTCTGAACCTTTTGGCGACTCAAAATCAGATTATTTTCCGTGTAGCAGTCTTTCCGGGGTTCAGTGTCAGTAAAGCTCATTTCTCATTTCTTATCTCATTTCTTAATAATATAAATCTACCCCGGTTAAATGAAGATCAAATTACAGATTTAGACTCACCGCTCTTGTTGTCTGAATTTCATTGAGCTCTGTTTCTTATGCCTAATGGTAAAGCCTGTGCTGGGGGGGGGGGGGGGGGGGGGGGGTAGGATGGGCTACCATCTGCATCTAGGGCTGGGATTGCTCCCTCCCTGGCTCTGGGTCGGGGCGGTGCGACTCCCTTGTGGCCCGTGGTCGCTCCGGGCACCCACATGGCCACGGGGTCTGGTGGGAGTGGTCTTTTAGGCCAGTTGGCACTGTTGGGGGGGTTCCTAGGGGAGGGGAGGGTCCACTATCAGTACGGGACCTTGGAGGTTTGGCGGGTTGGGGTCTCCGCTGAGGCAATGGGTGGCTGCCCCGGCTGGTCGGCTGCCACAGTCCACCAGCTGTCCCCCATTTACCCTCTTCCTCATATAATCACTTGGCATCCCTCTCTCTTATTCCCTCCTTTTCTTTTCCGTCCGGTCCAACAAAAGACTGTTATAGATACGAGTAAGATGAATAAAGTTTAGCTTAAATTACAAAAGGGGTTTATTTGAATATACACCTAATGTGTCAAACGATTCATAACCCCTATTGTTACAGTCAAATATGTCCAACATAAGAGGATTTCAGCTCTCATCTGTCTGCTCAGCTGTTGGACAAGTTAAGAAAAAAAACAAAACAACATTTTCACCTTATGGGCCACTGAGTGGTTTATAATATTAAAATTTTCAATGAGCCACTGGCGTGCACGGTACTGATTTGCCCATTTTCATCCACTGACAGCTATTATCCACCCCTTTGGGCAGTTGTGACTATGGCTTAAGATGCAGTCCCTACTGTTTATGACCCTCTACGGGCCCGGTTTACCCTAAAACTCTACTGGTCTACCCCCCGAACCGGTGCATGTGACTAAGGCTTGAGACACTGCAATAACTTCATAACATTGAAATAAAAATTCTGTCATATAAAATGATTTGTTATTGCTATAATATCCTTAACTATCCACTTTGTTTGATTTACAGGCACATTGGCTCCACCAGTTATAAGTAAGCTCTCATGTGTAACACATTTACTTATTAGATTGTTTCTTAATAATTATTATTAAGATAAAATAATGCTGTCATACGAAACTGCTATTATTTTTGTAATATCATGTGGTGTCAACTTTGTTTGATTTACAGGTACCTCGACTCCACCAGTTATAAGTAAGCAGATTTTTTTTCACATATCTTGGTTATTATTTATTATTTTTCAGTCCAAAAAAAAAAAAAAAATATATATATATATATATATATATATATATATATATATATATATATATATATATATATATATATATATATATATAATTTACTTTTCCAGCTCTGGAGCTGAAATAGGAAATACTTATCCAGGTCTTTTTTAAAGCATTTGATTAAAGAATAAATGTTTAATCATGGCTGAAACAACAAATAAAAAAAACTTTGAAATATATGCATCCCTATTTTTAAAAAGAAAAGGGAAATATGTTTTAGCTCTAAGTTTGGTAAAAAAATATATATTTCTGAAGCTTCAAACCTAAAAAGTCTTTTAAAATTTGCACTTGAGAATCTATACTGAAAAAAAAGTCACAGCGTTAATATTTTTGTGCACACATACATGACATTAAAATCAAATCATTTTTTTAACTGCAAATTAAAGCATAGAAGAAAAAAAAGGAGAAAGTTGTATGTGTCTTGTTTAAAAAAATATTTTAAAAAGTTATGTGTTTGAGAGTTTTATTTCTGGAATTTTACCATCTAATGTCTTTACTTGGATTTTTTTCACAGTCAATTCAACACTTCCGGGTAGGTTTTGTCTTCATGTGTGCATTGATATCACTTTTTACTGTTTCAAAATATTATTTTTTAACTTTAATGTTGAAAAAATATGACAGTCGGTATAGTTTAATCAGCAATGACTTTTTTCAGGTTCACTTTATCCAATGGATGGAACTGCAAGCTCCAGATCTGATGATGGAAGTTCTCCACAGATTCACCTGCAAAAACCTTTTGCCTACTTTGGAAAAACATACAACTCCATTTATGTATGTAACATTATTAATGACAAAACCCAAAGTAATGGTATAAAAAATATTTTTTTTAATAGAAAATAATTTAGACAGGATCTGTTAAGATGAAAGAAATGTTTAACCTTTTTTTTATGTAGAAATTGGTAAATTGTTTATTTCGTGTGAATTGGCCATGTTACCAGTTAGTAAAATTGTTGTGAAGTTTGAATGTTCATCAATGTACTTCTGTTTTTAGGTCAACCATAATGGACACCTGACATTTGATGCTCCCTTTTCCTCATATTCACCTCAAAGATTTCCCCTCTATGGATCCATAGACATTATTGCTCCATTCTGGACAGATCTGGACAACAGACAAACTGGTTTGGTCCTCTACAACCAATACACCAACAGCAGTGTCCTCCAACAAGCTACACGGGACATTAATAGCTACTTCCCAAACCTAAACTTCAGTGCTGACTGGGTCTTTGTGGCAACATGGTATGACGTGCCCTATTTTGAACCTGCAGGAACAGTAAGTCATGTTTGATCAAATTTTTATTTTATTTTCTAACAAAATCACAAAAAACTTTTGCTTTTTTCTAAATTAAAATTTTCCTTTGCATTTAATTTACAATAAAGTGGGACTTTTTCACTAAAGAAATAAAAGATAAAAGTTCAGAAAATGCACATATTGAAAATATTAATAAAGTTCAATTAATGAAAACATTTTCTGTCAGACAACTTTCCAAGCAGTGTTGATCTCTGGAGGCCAGAAGTCCTTTGTTCTCTTTAACTACGGTTCGATTGCCTCAGCAACTCAGAATGTTCAGGTTTGACTCATCACCCTCAATAAATGAACATTCATTTGCCATTTCTGAGTGGAAACACAATTGTTAATGTGTATTTTTGAACCTGCAGGCTGGATATGACACCATAAACTCTTTACACCATTTCACCATTCCTGGATCTTTCTCAAGTTCTGCAACAGGAAACAACTCCACTTTCAGTCTTGGAAGCAACGTCAATGTAACGGGTCGCTGGGCCTTCCAAGTGGACAGTGGAGAAAGAGGCTGCCAATTTATTGGTATTGAGATTTTAGCAGCAACACCCACAAATTCAGCAAACCATTATCTGGTTAGGTATCTGCAGCAGTTTTAGGGAAGTCAGCCTCTCAAACAGATAGATGGCCTTAAATATTTTATCAAAGATTAAATTGAAAGTGGTTACATGACCACATAACAACCCAAACTGCATTGCTTCTTTTTTTTAAAAATCAAACAAAAATGTTATAGTAAAACGTGGATCAAAACCATTTAGTCCTAAAAAAAAAGCATTGTGTTGATTCACATGGACCGTCATGGACTATCTAACTCCAAAAGCTTAAATTAAACTTTTTCCTGTTCTTTTTCAGACAAACGTGTTCAGCTGGGTGATTTCTTCTGGAGCGACAGCAACTGCACACAGAAATGCACCTGCACCACATCGGGCATTCATTGTATCAGCGAGCTCTGCTCTTTCTCCCAAATCTGCGTAGCGACAAACTTTCAGTTCCTCTGCTTCAACGGTAATTCACATTAATGTTCATGAAGAACTCCACCAAACAGAAGGTCTGAAAGAGTTTAGATATATGGACATTTAAAAATGTAGCTGCAATGGTCAAAATATGATAAATAAGGAAAAAGTGAATGAAGGAACTAAGAGCAGAACTAAAGTTGTACAGAGTAACATTTACAAAAAATAGTGTTTTCTACAGAGCCAACATGTTCCTATGAGTTTGTTAAACTTTATGGTTTGTGATAAATGTTTAATTGTGTGGTTATGGAGAAATGTTTCTCTGACGTGTGAGCGTCTAAAATTGTGGAAAACTGCTGTGTTTATTAAAATGTTCTATTTAGAGAAACTTGAAGAGTTTCATATTGTTTCTGTTTGAATCATAACCTGTGTGTTCTGTTTGATTCACAGTCTCAGTGCCCCCCCCAGTTACAAGTAAGCTCTCATATTTAACACATTGATACAATAGATACAATCACTTGTTTTTTATTATTGGTAAAAAATAATTCTGTCATGTTTAAATGAATTATTTAGTTTGAAATCCTAATGTATCTACTTTGTTTGATTTACAGGCACAGTAGCTCCACCAATGATGAGTAAGTGAGCCTCTTTCTCCCATCTTATGGTCGTTGAGACAGTCCATGTGTTTAAAGAGTTATGCTCAGATACATTTTATTTTCTGTTGTAAATCCCAATATTTCTGTTTGTTTGATTTCCAGCCTCATTGCCTCCTACAGTTTTAAGTAAGTTCATCCTTTTGGCAGATTTATGTTCATCATCATTCTCATGTAGTCTGTCCAAATATATACAAAAAGATCAAATGTCTTAAAAGGAGAGAGAAATCAGTTTCTGTCCCGTTTCAAATGAACATTCAGAGCTCAGAGTTAAACCCTCTGACTTCAAAAGTCTGAACAGAATGTGTGGTCAACTTGAGCTTTAATTGATTTTTAAATGGAAAAACCAAACTTAAACATGTTTTAGCTCCAAGTTTGGTAAAAAAAAAAAAAATTTACTAGAAGCTACAGACCCAAATTTTTGAAAACTTGAACTTGAGAAGTGAGAATGTAGAAAAGCGTCTGTATTTTTACACAAAAGACAAAAACATGACCTTAAAATCAAGGAAAGTTTGTGAAGACCACAGCCCTCAAGCAAAAGGTTGATGACCAACTCATTTTTGTCTAAACATAAGAAAGCAAAAAGTTATCTGTATGAGAAAATGTTTGAATTTTTATGAATTTACTGATTTGTTGACTTTGATTTATTTACAGTCCCAAATAATGTGACACATCTAAGTAAGTGAACTCTTTTCATGTGCAACAATCCAACATTTTACTGTGTTAAAATGTTCTTTTTAAGTTGATTACTCAGAAGAATTTACAACTTTGCCATTTGGTTGAAGTTTAATCTGCACTGACTTCTGAACTTTTTCAGGTCATTTTTATCCCATTTCTGGAGCCACAACCACCCGCTCACTTGATGGAAGTTCTCCAGAGATTCTTCTGCAAAGGCCTTTTGTGTACTTTGGACAAACATACAACAACATTTATGTACGTAACGCTATGAAGGACAAAACCCTTTAAAACCAAACAATGGATACTACATTTTCACAAACAAAATAGTTTAATGTTCTGTTTCAAAACACTTTACACCACTTTTGTTGACTAAGACATAATTAATAACTGTTACAATTAAATTATTACTGTCTTTTTTGATCTTAGTAAACTAAATACTGGTGTGTAAAATGACGTTGTTGTAAAGAGTTTGAGTGTTTTTATCTTCTCCCTTTTTTTTCTTTAGGTCAACCACAACGGACACTTGACCTTTAATTCGCCATATTCCTCATATATGCCTCAAAGATTTCCACTCTATGGACCTATAGACTTAATTGCTCCATTCTGGACAGATGTAGACATCAGACAAACTGGTTTGGTCCTCTACAACCAATACACCAACAGCAGTGTCCTCCAACAAGCTACACGGGACATTAATAGCTACTTCCCAAACCTAAACTTCAGTGCTGACTGGGTCTTTGTGGCAACATGGTATGAAGTGCCCTATTATCCAATGACAGCAACAGTAAGTCAGAAGATTATTATTATTATTCATTACTATACTATTTATTGTATTGTACATACAGACAAAAAGTTGAAAGAATACAGTAAAGATAAGATGATGGTGGGAATGTATTTCCAGAATGATTTCCAACCTTTATGACATTTTTCAGAAAACAACTTTCCAAGCCGTGTTGATCTCTGGAGGCCAGAAATCCTTTGTTCTCTTTAACTACGGTTCACTTGCCCCAACAGTTTGGAATGTTCAGGTTTGACTCGTCACCCTCAATAAATGAACATTCATTTGCCATTTCTGAGTGGAAACACAATTGTTAATGTGTATTTCTGAACCTGCAGGCTGGCTATGACACCATAAACTCTTTACACCATTTCACCATTCCTGGATCTTTCTCAAGTTCTGCAACAGGAAACAACTCCACTTTCAGTCTCGGCAGCAACGTCAATGTAACGGGTCGCTGGGCCTTCCAAATAGACAGCGGTCCAGATGGATGCGTGTTTGATGGTAAATTGCTGCTTTCAATCCTGTTGAATTCAGGATTTTTGAAGGATCATCAGTTCGGATTTCAGCAACAGCACACAAGTGGAGCTGAAAGATGAACATCAAATGACAATAAAACTGCTTTCCTGTTGTGTTTCAGGCACACGTGTTCAGTTGGGTGATTTCTTCTGGAGCGACAGCAACTGCACACAGAAATGCACCTGCACCACATCGGGCATTCATTGTATCAGCGAGCTCTGCTCTTTCTCCCAAATCTGTGTACCAACAAACTTTCAGTTCCTCTGCTTCAACGGTAATTCACATTAATGTTCATGAAGAACTCCACCAAACTGAAGGTCTGAAAGAGTTTAGAGATATGAACATTTAAAAATGTAACTGCAATGGTCAAAATATGACTAATATGGAAAAAGTGAATGAAGGAACTAAGAGCAGAACTAAAGTTGTACACAGTAACATTTACAAAAAATAGTGTTTTCTACAGAGCCAACATGTTCCTATGAGTTTGTTAAACTTTATGGTTTGTGATAAATGTTTAATTGTGTGGTTATGGAGAAATGTTTCTCTGACGTGTGAGCGTCTAAAATTGTGGAAAACTGCTGTGTTTATTAAAATGTTCTATTTAGAGAAACTTGAAGAGTTTCATATTGTTTCTGTTTGAATCATAACCTGTGTGTTCTGTTTGATTCACAGTCTCAGTGCCCCCCCCAGTTACAAGTAAGCTCTCATATTTAACACATTGATACAATAGATACAATCACTTGTTTTTTATTATTGGTAAAAGATAATTCTGTCATGTTTAAATGAATTATTTAGTTTGAAATCCTAATGTATCTACTTTGTTTGATTTACAGGCACAGTAGCTCCACCAATGATGAGTAAGTGAGCCTCTTTCTCCCATCTTATGGTCGTTGAGACAGTCCATGTGTTTAAAGAGTTATGCTCAGATACATTTTATTTTCTGTTGTAAATCCCAATATTTCTGTTTGTTTGATTTCCAGCCTCATTGCCTCCTACAGTTTTAAGTAAGTTCATCCTTTTGGCAGATTTATGTTCATCATCATTCTCATGTAGTCTGTCCAAATATATACAAAAAGATCAAATGTGTCATGGTTTGAGTTTCTTTTGTATTGGTTTTTGCTTTCTGTCTTGTTCTGTCATGGTTAAGTTCTGTTTCCTGTTTTATTTTGAAAGGTTTCCTGTCTTGTCTTGTGTCGTGAGTTTTACTTCCTTTGGTCCCCATCTGCCCTGATTGTGTTCACCTGTGTCTTGTCTGCCCTGTCTGTATATAAGTTCTGTCTCTACCTTCCTCCTGTGCTGGTCCATTAACTTCTGGTCGTGTGTTTAACGTCTTCATGTGTCTTCGTCCTGTTCATGCCATGTTTCATGCCACGCCACAGTGAGTTTTGCTTTGTCATCCTGCTCTGCAGCGCTTTTTGTTCTAATTAAACCCCTTGCCCTTGACCCCGTTTGCCTCCCGTCTCTGCGCCTGGGTCCTACCGGCTCTCGAGCCACCCCTGCACATGACAGAATGGACCAGCCATATTTCTTGGACCCAGCAGAGCGGGACATGCAGCTTTTGGAGGCCTACTGCCTCGAAGCAGAGAGGACCAGGTCCTATTGGGACTTTGACATGCTCCGGTTTTTCACTCCTGCTATGGAAGGGAGCCGTCTTGACTGGAGAGGGAGCCGTCTTGCCCTGAGGGGGGGTCGTCGCCGTCGTCCCCGCCGTCCCCCACAGCCATGTTCAGTGGTGGTCCCGGACGCACCACAGCCACGTTCAGTGGTGGTCCCGGACGCACCACAGCCACGCTCAGTGGTGGTCCCGGACGCACCACAGCCACGTTCAGTGGTGGTCCTGGACGCACCCCGACCCGTCCCTGCTCCCAGGGGGGTGCCGCCTGCACCCCGACCCGTCCCTGCTCCCAGGGGGGTGCCGCCTGCGTCCCGACCCGTTCCAGCTTCCAGGGGGGTGCCGCCTGCGCCCCGACCCGTTCCAGCTTCCAGGGGGGTTCCGCCTGCGCCCCGACCCGTTCCAGCTCCCAGGGGGGTGCCGCCTGAACCCCAACCGGTCCCTGCTTCCACTGGCACGCCTGACCCGCCTGAGCTCGGCTCCACGCCTGTCCCGCCTGAGCTCGGCTCCACGCCTGTCCCGCCTGAGCTCGGCTCCACGCCTGTCCCGCCTGAGCTCGGCTCCACGCCTGTCCCGCCTGAGCTCGGCTCCACGCCTGTCCCGCCTGAGCTCGGCTCCACGCCTGTCCCGCCTGAGCTCGGCTCCACGCCTGTCCCGCCTGAGCTCGGCTCCACGCCTGTCCCGCCTGAGCTCTGCTCCACGCCTGTCCCGCCTGAGCTCTGCTCCACGCCTGTCCCGCCTGAGCTCGGCTCCACGCCTGTCTCGCCTGAGCTCGGCTCCACGCCTGTCCCGCCAGAGCCTGACTGCTGGCCCGACCCGCCAGAGCCTGACTGCTGGCCCGACCCGCCAGGGCCTGACTGCTGGCCCGACCCGCCAGGGCCTGACTGCTGGCCCGACCCGCCAGGGCCTGACTGCTGGCCCGACCCGCCAGGGCCTGACTGCTGGCCCGACCCGCCAGGGCCTGACTGCTGGCCCGACCCGCCAGGGCCTGACTGCTGGCCCGACCCGCCAGGGCCTGACTGCTGGCCCGACCCGCCAGGGCCTGACTGCTGGCCCGACCCGCCAGGGCCTGACTGCTGGCCCGACCCGCCAGGGCCTGACTGCTGGCCCGACCCGCCAGGGCCTGACTGCTGGCCCGACCCGCCAGGGCCTGACTGCTGGCCCGACCCGCCAGAGCCTGACTGCTGGCCCGACCCGCCAGAGCCTGACTGCTGGCCCGACCCGCCAGAGCCTGACTGCTGGCCCGACCCGCCAGAGCCTGACTGCTGGCCCGACCCGCCAGAGCCTGACTGCTGGCCCGACCCGCCAGAGCCTGACTGCTGGCCCTACCACCCCATGCCGGACTCCATGCCGGACTCCATGCCGGACTCCATGCCGGACTCCATGCCGGACTCCATGCCGGACTCCATGCCGGACTCCATGCCGGACTCCATGCCGGACTCCATGCCGGACTCCATGCCGGACTCCATGCCGGACTCCAAGCCTGACTCCAAGCCTGACTCCAAGCCTGACTCCAAGCCTGACTCCAAGCCTGACTCCAAGCCTGACTCCAAGCCTGACTCCAAGCCTGACTCCAAGCCTGACTCCAAGCCTGACTCCAAGCCTGACTCCAAGCCTGACTCCAAGCCTGACTCCAAGCCTGACTCCAAGCCTGACTCCAAGCCTGACTCCAAGCCTGACTCCAAGCCTGACTCCAAGCCTGACTCCAAGCCTGACTCCAAGCCTGACTCCAAGCCTGACTCCAAGCCTGACTCCAAGCCTGACTCCAAGCCTGACTCCAAGCCTGACTCCAAGCCTGACTCCAAGCCTGACTCCAAGCCTGACTCCAAGCCTGACTCCAAGCCTGACTCCAAGCCTGACTCCAAGCCTGACTCCAAGCCTGACTCCAAGCCTGACTCCAAGCCTGACTCCAAGCCTGACTCCAAGCCTGACTCCAAGCCTGACTCCAAGCCTGACTCCAAGCCTGACTCCAAGCCTGACTCCAAGCCTGACTCCAAGCCTGACTCCAAGCCTGACTCCAAGCCTGACTCCAAGCCTGACTCCAAGCCTGACTCCAAGCCTGACTCCAAGCCTGACTCCAAGCCTGACTCCACGGAACCCCGGCCGTCCTCCGGACCTGCCTCGCCGGACGGCGCGGAACCCCGGCCGTCCTCCGGACCTGCCTCGCCGGACGGCGCGGAACCCCGGCCGTCCTCCGGACCTGCCTCGCCGGACGGCGCGGAACCCCGGCCGTCCTCCGGACCTGCCTCGCCGGACGGCGCGGAACCCCGGCCGTCCTCCTGACTCCTTGGACTCTTATGCCCGTCGAGGTTTGACCTCCGGGGCCCCCCCCTCAGTTGACTTTGGGAACCTCGGAGCGGTTCCTTGAGGGGGGGGTACTGTCATGGTTTGAGTTTCTTTTGTATTGGTTTTTGCTTTCTGTCTTGTTCTGTCATGGTTAAGTTCTGTTTCCTGTTTTATTTTGAAAGGTTTCCTGTCTTGTCTTGTGTCGTGAGTTTTACTTCCTTTGGTCCCCATCTGCCCTGATTGTGTTCACCTGTGTCTTGTCTGCCCTGTCTGTATATAAGTTCTGTCTCTACCTTCCTCCTGTGCTGGTCCATTAACTTCTGGTCGTGTGTTTAACGTCTTCATGTGTCTTCGTCCTGTTCATGCCATGTTTCATGCCACGCCACAGTGAGTTTTGCTTTGTCATCCTGCTCTGCAGCGCTTTTTGTTCTAATTAAACCCCTTGCCCTTGACCCCGTTTGCCTCCCGTCTCTGCGCCTGGGTCCTACCGGCTCTCGAGCCACCCCTGCACATGACAAAATGTCTTAAAAGGAGAGAGAGTTCAGTTTCTGTCCCTTTTGAAATGAACATTCAGAGCTCAGAGTTAAACCCTCTGACTTCAAAAGTCTGAACATAATGTGTGGTTAACTTGAGCTTTAATTGATTTTTAAATGGAAAAACCAAACTTAAACATGTTTTAGCTCCAAGTTTGGTAAAAAAAAAAAAAAAATTTACTAGAAGCTACAGACCCAAATTTTTGAAAACTTGAACTTGAGAAGTGAGAATGTAGAAAAGCGTCTGTATTTTTACACAAAAGACAAAAACATGACCTTAAAATCAAGGAAAGTTTGTGAAGACCACAGCCCTCAAGCAAAAGGTTGATGACCAACTCATTTTTGTCTAAACATAAGAAAGCAAAAAGTTATCTGTATGAGAAAATGTTTGAATTTTTAACAATTTACTGATTTGTTGACTTTGATTTATTTACAGTCCCAAATAATGTGACACATCTAAGTAAGTGAACTCTTTTCATGTGCAACAATCCAACATTTTACTGTGTTAAAATGTTCTTTTTAAGTTGATTACTCAGAAGAATTTACAACTTTGCCATTTGGTTGAAGTTTAATCTGCACTGACTTCTGAACTTTTTCAGGTCATTTTTATCCCATTTCTGGAGCCACAACCACCCGCTCACTTGATGGAAGTTCTCCAGAGATTCTTCTGCAAAGGCCTTTTGTGTACTTTGGACAAACATACAACAACATTTATGTACGTAACGCTATGAAGGACAAAACCCTTTAAAACCAAACAATGGATAAAACATTTTCACAAACAAAATAGTTTAATGTTCTGTTTCAAAACACTTTACACCACTTTTGTTGACTAAGACATAATTAATAACTGTTACAATTAAATTATTACTGTCTTTTTTGATCTTAGTAAACTAAATACTGGTGTGTAAAATGACGTTGTTGTAAAGAGTTTGAGTGTTTTTATCTTCTCCCTTTTTTTTCTTTAGGTCAACCACAACGGACACTTGACCTTTAATTCGCCATATTCCTCATATATGCCTCAAAGATTTCCACTCTATGGATCCATAGACTTAATTGCTCCATTCTGGACAGATGTAGACATCAGACAAACTGGTTTGGTCCTCTACAACCAATACACCAACAGCAGTGTCCTCCAACAAGCTACACGGGACATTAATAGCTACTTCCCAAACCTAAACTTCAGTGCTGACTGGGTCTTTGTGGCAACATGGTATGAAGTGCCCTATTATCCAATGACAGCAACAGTAAGTCAGAAGATTATTATTATTATTCATTACTATACTATTTATTGTATTGTACATACAGACAAAAAGTTGAAAGAATACAGTAAAGATAAGATGATGGAGGGAACGTATTTCCAGAATGATTTAAAACCTTTATGACATTTTTCAGAAAACAACTTTCCAAGCCGTGTTGATCTCTGGAGGCCAGAAATCCTTTGTTCTCTTTAACTACGGTTCACTTGCCCCAACAGTTTGGAATGTTCAGGTTTGACTCATTACCCTCAATAAATGAACATTCATTTGCCATTTCTGAGTGGAAACACAATTGTTAATGTGTATTTCTGAACCTGCAGGCTGGATATGACACCATAAACTCTTTTCACCATTTCACCATTCCTGGATCTTTCTCAAGTTCTGCAACAGGAAACAACTCCACTTTCAGTCTCGGCAGCAACGTCAATGTAACGGGTCGCTGGGCCTTCCAAATCGACAGCGGTCCAGATGGATGCGTGTTTGATGGTAAATTGCTGCTTTCAATCCTGTTGAATTCAGGATTTTTGAAACATATCAACAGAAGTTATCAGTTAGGATTTCAGCTACAACAGCAGACAAGTTCAGCTGAAAGTATAGGGTTTCAAAGATGAGAATAAAATGACAATAAAACTGAAACAAAGAAGAATAACATTTGTCAACGTATTCTGTTAAAAAATGTTGTTTTTTATTTATTGTTTAGCTTATTTTTTTCTTATCCTCTTAACCATTTAGTCCTAAATATTGTGGATTCACATGGACTGGTTCCCAAAAGCTTAAGGTGAACTTTTTCCTGTTTTTTTTCAGGCACACGTGTTCAGTTGGGTGATGTCTTCTGGAGCGACAGCAACTGCACACAGAAATGCACCTGCACCACATCGGGCATTCATTGTATCAGCGAGCTCTGCTCTTTCTCCCAAATCTGTGTACCAACAAACTTTCATTTCTTCTGCTTCAATGGTAATTCACATTAATGTTCATGAAGAACTCCACCAAACTGAAGGTCTGAAAGAGTTTAGAGATATGGACATTTAAAAATGTAACTGCAATGGTCAAAATATGACTAATATGGAAAAAGTGAATGAAGGAACTAAGAGCAGAACTAAAGTTGTACACAGTAACATTTACAAAAAATAGTGTTTTCTACAGAGCCAACATGTTCCTATGAGTTTGTTAAACTTTATGGTTTGTGATAAATGTTTAATTGTGTGGTTATGGAGAAATGTTTCTCTGACGTGTGAGCGTCTAAAATTGTGGAAAACTGCTGTGTTTATTAAAATGTTCTATTTAGAGAAACTTGAAGAGTTTCATATTGTTTCTGTTTGAATCATAACCTGTGTGTTCTGTTTGATTCACAGTCTCAGTGCCCCCCCCAGTTACAAGTAAGCTCTCATATTTAACACATTGATACAATAGATACAACCACTTGTTTTTTATTATTGGGAAAAAATAATTCTGTCATTTTAAATGAATCATTTAGTTTGAAATCCTAATGTATCTACTTTGTTTCTCCCATCTTTTGGTCATTAAGACAGTCCATGTGTTTAAAGAGTTATAGTCAGATGCATTTAATTTTCTGTTTCAAATCCCAATTTTTCTGTTTGTTTGATTTCCAGCCTCATTGCCTCCTACAGTTTTAAGTAAGTTCATCCTTTTGGCAGATTTATGTTCATCATCATTCTCATGTAGTCTGTCCAAATATATACAAAAAGATCAAATGTCTGAAAAGGAGAGAGAAATCAGTTTCTGTCCCGTTTCAAATGAACATTCAGAGCTCCGAGTTAAACCCTCTGACTTCAAAAGTCTGAACATAGTGTGGGGACAACTTGAGCTTTAATTGATATTTAAATGGAAAAAACAGACTTAAACATGTTTTAGCTCCAAGTTTGGTAAAAAAAAACTATTTACTAGAAGCTACAGACCCAAATTTTTGAAAACTTGCACTTGAGAAGTGAGAATGTAGAAAAGCGTCTGTATTTTTACACAAAAGACAAAAACATGACCTTAAAATCAAGGAAAGTTTGTGAAGACCACAGCCCTCAAGCAAAAGGTTGATGACCAACTCATTTTTGTCTAAATCTAAGAAAGCAAAAAGTTCTCTGTATGAGAAAATGTTTGAATTTTTATGAATTTACTGATTTGTTGACTTTGATTTATTTACAGTCCCAAATAATGTGACACATCTAAGTAAGTTAAACTCTTTTCATGTGCAACAATCCAACATTTTACTGTGTTAAAATGTTCTTTTTAAGTTGACTACTCAGAAGAATTTACAACTTACAAATAAGCTCTCATATTTAACATATTTATTCAATAGATACAAAAATGTGTCTATTAAAGACAAAGAAATCTGTCAAGTAAAATGAGTTGCTATTTTTAATTGTCTACTTTGCTCTTTACAGGCACACCAGTTACAAGTAAGCTCTCATGTTTACACACATTAATTCAGTTCATACCAAAATTTGTTTATCATAGAAATAAACATTTTCTGTCAACTTAAATTAGTGTTTTTTTAAACTATCTATTTTGTTTTTTTTTATAGGCACATTTGCTCCACCAGTTATAAGTAAGCAAGCATCTTTTTTCTCTCGCTAACATTAAAGTATATTTTAGGAGTTTAAGCATTTATGGTCAAAAACATTATTTGTTTTGTTTTCAAATCCTAATTTTTCTTTATTTTTACAGCCACATTGCCTCCAACAGTTATAAGTAAGTTCATCCTTTTCACTGATTTAGGTTTATTAATAATTCTTATGTATTCTGTCCAAATGTATAGAAAATAGATCAAATACTATTGAAAATAGTTTTTGTCCCATCCCAAATAAACATTCAAGTCACACTCTCTAACTTAAAAATTGGAATTAACTCTGTGGTCAGCTAAAGCTTAAATGTATATTTAAATTGAAAAAGCAAAAAAACTTAAACATATTTTAGCTCCAAGTTTGGTTAAAAATAAATAAAGGGATAATTGAGGAGGAGCTTCAAACCCAATTCTTTGAAAATTTGCACTTGAAAGCTGCATCTTTGAAAGAATGTTCAATGTTCAAACATGACAATTAAATCAAAGAGTTTGTCACAGCACATCAAAGCACAACATATAAAGTGGAAAGTCAAATCTGATGTCTAAATACAATTTTTTTTTGGTTTAAGCTATTTTTTGTTTTTGTGAATTTACTTTCTACTGTCTTAACTTTTTTCACAGTCAATTCAACGCTACCTGGTAAGTTCTGTCTGTATATATACTAAGATTCTACATTTTAATGTTAGAAATTCTTGGTTTTCTTTAACTTTAGATTATAAAATACATTTTATCCAGAAAGTTAGAAAAAAAAGGACATTTGACAGGGTTTAATCGGAATTTTCTTTTGTTTTAAAGGTTCACTTTATCCAATTTATGGAACTGCAAGCTCCAGATCTGATGATGGAAGTTCTCCACAGATTCTCCTGCAAAAACCTTTTGCCTACTTTGGAAAAACATACAACTACATTTTTGTACGTAAAGCAAAGGCATAAAACACTCTAAACCAAAAAGATTTCTTCCTTTATCTAAAAAAAATACTTGACTGTTTATATTTGATATAGATGATGATGGAAATGTAAAAAGTTTTTTAAAATTGTAGTGATTTTTTCTTAATCTGAGCAAACTGACCGCATAGAGTGAAATTGTAATGAGTGTTTACAAATACACTTCTGTTTTTAGGTCAACCATAATGGACACTTGACATTTGATGCCTCATATTCCTCATATTCACCTCAAAGATTCCCTCTATATGGATCCATAGACATTATTGCTCCATTCTGGACAGATCTGGACAACAGACAAACTGGTTTGGTCCTCTACAACCAATACACCAACAGCAGTGTCCTCCAACAAGCTACACGGGACATTAATAGCTACTTCCCAAACCTAAACTTCAGTGCTGACTGGGTCTTTGTGGCAACATGGTATGAAGTGGCCTATTTTGGAACTGCAGGAACAGTAAGTCAAAGTTTTTTATTTTTTAATTTTTTACAGAACAACCATAAACATTTGCTTTAAAAACATACTTAGACAAAGAATTACAGTGGTGATACATTTCTTTTCCCAGAAAACGACTTTCCAAGCCGTGTTGATCTCTGGAGGACAGAAATCTTTTGTTCTCATGAACTACGGCTCGATTGACTCAACAACTCTCAGTGTTCAGGTTTGACTCATTCCTCTCAATATGTGAGCATTCATTTGCTGTTTCTGAGTGTAAACTTATTTGTTAATGTATTTTTTGAACCTGCAGGCTGGATATGACACCATAAACTCTTTTCACCATTTCACCATTCCTGGATCTTTCTCAAGTTCTGCAACAGGAAACAACTCCACTTTCAGTCTGAGCAGCAACGTCAATGTAACGGGTCGCTGGGCCTTCCAAATCGACAGTGGAGTAAGAGGCTGCCAGTTCAATGGTAAATTTATGTCTTAAATTCTTTCAAGAGTTTTAACCATGGTTATTGAATCATGTAATGTAAGTTCTATGTAGGATTGAACTGGACTGTTTGCTTTTAAATCCATCAGGGGAACCTGTGCAGCTGGGTGATTCTTTTTGGAGTGATTCCAGCTGTGCACAGAAGTGCACGTGCACCAGAGCCGGCCTGCAGTGCTCTAACCAGCCCTGCTCCTTCTCCCAAGTCTGCATGCCAGCTTCCTTTCAGTTCTCCTGCCAGACGGTGCCGAGACGCACCTGCACTATCAGTGGCGATCCACATTACTACACCTTTGATGATAAAGTGTTTAGCTTTCAAGGCACCTGCACCTATGTTCTGTCAGAACAATGTCAGAATGAGCTGCCCTATTTCAGAGTAGAGGGCAAAAACGAACACTTTGGAAACACTCGTGTATCCTGGACAGGACTTGTCAAAGTTTTTGTCTATAATGAAACTATTGAGCTCGTCAAAAGAACCACTGGCAAAGCAAAGGTTAGTAAGGATTCATCTTTAACTATTTCTTATTCTTCTTAGTTTTTTGTGGTATTTTTTTAACCTGTTCCATGTGTCCTCACAGGTTAATGGCAACTTTGTAGCGACTCCGTTTTCCCTCCTCCAGGACCGTATCCAGGTCTATCAGTCAGGCATGTCAATGATTGTCAGCACCAACTTTGGCTTGATGGTAGCCTACGACATAAGTTATTATCTCCGTATCAGTCTGCCCTACACGTACCAGAATGCAACATGTGGTCTATGTGGAAACTTCAACAATGAACCTGGAGATGACCTCCGAACTCGCGATGGCGAGGTCGTCAGCTCTGATGTCGTTTTTGCTAACAGCTGGCGAGCTTCTGGTGATGAGGATCCTGGTTGTGATGCACAGTGTGAAGGTCTGGAATGTGCTGGCTGCACTGCAGCTCAGACTGCATTATACAGCAACAATGACCACTGTGGCATCCTTCAGAACAGCTCTGGACCTTTTGCAGCATGCCACCAAACACTTCCCCCACAGAACTTTGTGGACAGTTGTGTTTATGATGTGTGCGTTGGTGGAGGATACCAACCCATTCTGTGCCAATCTTTAGGTGTATATGCAAGTCAGTGTCAACAAAATGGTATCCAACCTCAAAACTGGAGAAGACCTGGCTTCTGTGGTATGTTTTCTACTCATTAAACACATTTTATAGAATACATTTTTAATAAATTGGCTAAAATGAAAGAATAATTATGTCTTTTTTCACCTAGAAATCCCCTGCCCAGCCAATAGCCACTATGAGTCTCAAGCAACTGGATGTCCACCCACCTGTGTTAATCCTAACTCCACCCAAAACTGCCCCCTTCCTGTTCAGGAGAGCTGTGTCTGTGATACCGGCTATGTCCTCAGTGCTGGAGAGTGTGTTCCTTATGCTGAGTGTGGCTGCAGCTTTGAGGGTTTCTATTATCGATCAGGACAGACTGTTATACTGGATGAAGACTGTGGGAGGCGCTGTAGCTGCACCGCTGGCTCAATGACATGCAGCCCCCATGGCTGTGGCCCACATGCATCCTGCAGTGTGGATGATGGAGAAAGAGGATGCAGGCCTAATGGTTATGCCACATGCTGGATAAGGGGGCCAGGGTCCTATCAAACATTTGATGGACTGACATATCAGTATCCTGGAGCATGCAGACTAGTCATTGCTAAAGAAATGGGATTGTCTGGTCACCCACACTTCAACGTGATAACAGAAAAAGTACCAAACATCCTGCAAGATTTTTCAAATGTTTTAAAGGTTCGGGTCCAGGAAACAGAAGTCACCATCAACATGGACAACAACAAAGTCTGGGTAAATGACTGAAATGAGCTGTGCAAAAACAAATGTGAAACACGACCGTTTAGTTTAGCTACGACCTACAATGGCAAATGATCCAAACAAAATGACCCTTTTTTTACGTTGCTAATTTGCAAAACAACTATGTGTATGGATTGACAAATTTAACCCAAGTTTCTACTATTAAGCCCAAAGTGTGCTAATTAAGACTGAAATACAGTTCTAGTGTCTAATGTGTCAAATACAAAATAGCAAGACTGTGATAATCTGAAATCAAAAACTTTAAGGATAAAGATCGTTTCCCTTAAATGTTAATTTTGTTATTTTTGCTGAATTTCTGTACCCGTATTTTCCGGACTATAAGTCACACCGGAGTATAAGTCGCACCAGCCCAAAAATAGCATTATAAAGTAGAAAAAAACACAGATAAGTCGTTATTTATTCTTTTCATGAAGCATCATTGGCCAACTAATACTCTGTTTTCATCCTTTATTTGTAGAAACAGTTGTAAGTTTTATTGCATTTCTGAATCTATGAAATCATTGGAAAATAGAATATTATGTTGTTAGCCTTCAAGATCTTACTGTAAAAAAAAGTTTGCTGAGTCTCTGAGTCACTTAACATACTCTTAACACTTAACATACCTCATACATCAAATTGACCCAGGAACATCATCTCTGTTCCTCACAAATGAACATAACAGGAGGGTTAACAATGTATTTATTTCAATTTATTTCTAATATAAGTCGCTGCGGAGTATAAGTCCCACCCCTTGCAAAACTATGAAAAAAAGGGCGACGTATAGTCCGGAAAATACGGTAATTCTTTTTTTTTTGTGGACACCAGGGTTTCCAGCAGATATTAAACTCAGAAACAAACTTATTAGCAAACTTATATTATTGTATGTGTATGACAATAGACGCTGTTTGTTAGATTGCTATTTTTCAATTCTCCAACTCTAAGAACTTTCTGTTTGTTTTGAAATCTTTTTTTGTGTATATGCAGATTTTTCCCATCATGACTTTGGAAAAGTTTTCACAGAGTTGTTTCCATGTGTTCCAGGTTGATGGTCAGCTTTACAAATTACCTTTCACTTCTGGATCCAACCAAATCCGCATTTTCCATAGCAACACTCACAGCATCATCCTTCGCACATCTTTTGGTTTGACCGTGCAAACCGTCTGGCCTCACTTTGTTCGTGTCACTGCACCTGTAGTGTACAGCAGCTCACTTGGTGGACTCTGTGGAAACTACAATGATGAGCCCAACGATGACTTTCAAACACCAAATGGAACCCTGGTCCACAGTTCTCAGGTGTTTGGAGACAGCTGGAGAGAAGGCTCCCTGGCATCTCACTGTGTGGAAAACACAGTTTTGAACCCTCTTAATTACAGTTCAACTGAATTCTGTGGCATCCTGAGTTCACCACATGGTCCATTTACACCATGCTGGCCTGTGGTGGACCCTTCACAGCAAGTGGACGTGTGTGTGGACATCCTCCATAGATCTGAAGATCCTGAATCAACACTGTGTGAGGTTCTACGAGATTATGCTCTGATGTGTCAACAACAGGGGGTTTCTCTGGGAGAGTGGAGGAATACAACTGGCTGTGGTAAGAAAAATCCCAATCCTTTTTGGAGGTAACCTCTAATTGGATTATTTTTAAATCAGTTTTCTTTTTCTGCAGCGGCAACTTGCCCTTCAAACAGCCATTATGAACTCTGTGGGACATCCTGTCCCTCCACCTGCCCCAGTCTCTCTTTCCCCTTCAGCTGTGACTCTCCATGTCAGGATGGATGTCAGTGTAATGATGGCTTTGTCCTCAATGGAAACCAGTGTGTGCCACCAACATCCTGTGGATGCTACCATGAAGGGCGCTATTGGCAAAGTGGTCAACAGTTTTGGGATGGAGAAGAGTGTCAGAGTTTTTGCAGCTGTAACGGTGTGACTGGTGTGGTCAGTTGTGTGCCACACTCTTGTGGTCCCGATGAGGCATGTCGAGTGGTAGATGGCGAGTTTGGTTGCCATCCCAACCCACATGGTACCTGCTCTGCCTCTGGAGACCCCCACTACTTGACATTTGATGGAAAGACCTACGATTTCCAAGGAACGTGTCGCTATGTTCTAGCAGAGGTCTGCAATTCGTCCAGTGGGCTCCATCAGTTTTCTGTGGAAGCAAAGAATGAGCCGTTGAATGGGCTGCCCGTGTCCATCACAGCTGAAGTTGCTGTTACTGTGTGGGGCTACAAAGTGTGGATGTTCAGCAATAACAGAGTAGAGGTAAGTATCTTTTTAAACAAAACGCTGCTTTTAATGTTGATATAAGTTGATAAATGTTTTTTTTCCCAGTAAAAAATTCAAAAACAAGTCTGGGACAAAGTTTAAAGGGCCTATATAAGGCTTTTCTTAAGCCTTTCAGAGTAAACTATCCATATATATGACAAGATGTTACCTTTGGCACCCTAAAGAACAATTTTAAAAATGAAGTTATCTTCCTGAGCTCTTTTCCTACCTGGAAATAAGACAACTCGATCTTTGACCGCCTTTCTCTACTTATGGGTGCCGACCATTTCATGATGTCTTTCTGGAGGGGTTGTTCTTCACTCATCTACATCACAATGGGAGAACCCACTTGTTTTTGTTGCTTGGGAGGAGCTGCTACTCAGATAGCAGGTTTTTAGAGTTTTTATGTGTTAGTGGAAGAAAGTTACGCTTTGGAAATTCTTTTTGCGAGGAATTAACACAATACACTTCAAAGCTCAAGGTGTTGATTTTTTAAAATAAATTCCCTTGAACCTTTTAGGTTTTAAAAAAACATTTTCCATTTACTTTGATGTAGGTTGATGGAATAACAAGAAACCTACCATTCGTTTTGAATGGGACCATATCTGTATTTGCAAGTGGATATCAAACATTTGTTCGTACAAGTTTTGGTCTAAGCGTCATGTATGATGGATGGAGCACGGTGTCTATCTCTGTACCTCCAGATTACAGGTATGTAATTTTGTATGTCATTAGCTAGTTCCACTAAGTTGTTAGGTAACTCCAGCTAGGACTCCAGTTAATATTGATTTTTTATTTTCATTTGTTGACTTATCAGCTATCTTGAAAGCAAATGGTTCTGCTTTCTTCTATGTTACTTTGAGTGACAAAACAAGAAATCTCTCTGCTTTATATTTTTGTTTTGTTTCACGAAATTGATTACATCTAATAACCCCCCCCCCCCCCATTTAGAATATCAATGTTTTATTTTATTCAGTATATTCTGAAAAAGTTTGTCGCGCAAATGTGAATGTGTCTCTACCTATGAGAAGGAATTATCTTTACTGGTTTTTGGCTTCCACCAACAATTTCCCAGGATATAAGCCATAAAAGTAGCAGAAAAAACGTTGATTCTATAATCTTTCCTAAACAATGGAAAAGCAGACTGAATTGGTGCACAGCAACCTTACCACCCACATCCCTTCCCTGTTGCTGAGAGTTCTCTGTTTACGCACTGTCCTGCTAGCTTACACCCCCTCACACCTCCAACATAACGCTAAAAAGCTCGGAAGTAAAACAAAATCATAAATGGATCTAGTCGTCTACAAGTTTATACATCAGAATGAAGCAGAGCAGCAAGTTTGTAGCGCTCTGGGTATTCTCTTTCTCACCAATAAGATCAATTTATTAATAGCATTTTTTCGTCTGCTCCTAATTTACAGCAGTTAAAATAAAGGAATGCTTAGAAATGCAATTTTTAGCTTTATTTTCTTCATACATGTCCTCCATTAGCAGAAAAATGTCACAAAAACATGATTTTGATGGGAGTGGAAGTAAAGAAAGTTTGCTGTCATCAGGGTTGGAATACTAACTGTTTTTCTTTACCTCAAACTTATTTTTAGAGGGAACATGTGTGGACTTTGTGGAAATTTCAACGACAATCCTAATGATGATTTCCACACCCCTGATGGAGCAGCAGTCACCACACCTGATGCTTTTGGGGCAGCCTGGAAAGTACCAGGCAACTACACCTGCAGTGATGGCTGTGGCTCCTCCTGTCCACGCTGCACTAACGATCAAGCCGCCAGAGTTCAGTGTGAGGTGATTCAGGCAGCTGACGGCCCCTTCAGCTTCTGTCACGAGCACGTGGATCCAGCACCATTTGTCAGCGACTGTGTGTTTGACGTTTGCGTGGGTGGGAATGCTGGAAACGACCTTCTGTGCAGGGCCATTGAGACATATGTGAGCGCATGTCAGTCTGCTAATGTCCGGATCTATCCTTGGAGACAAAACACCACCTGCAGTGAGTCTCACACTCAAAGATCTATATGATGGGACATATGCTTAAAAATGTTTCTTAAAATGTTGTTCATTTTCCTTTTAAGGCATCAACTGTCCAGCAAACAGCCACTATGAGCTGTGTGGAACAGACTGTGGCCGCACCTGTGCCAGCAGCACTGATGCCACCTGTGAGCATGCTTGCTCAGAGGGATGTTTCTGTGATGAGGGCTTCGTCAGAAGTGGTACAACCTGTGTTCCTGAGGGGAGCTGTGGATGTCAATATGAAGGCTTTTATTACAGCGTGAGTGATTTTTGAATGTCGTTATCGTCAGTGTATGACATTTTACCTTTGAGCTATCTCCTTTCTAGCATGGATATCTTTCTCCAGACTACTAGAAACTGTTTAAGGAGGCCTTATGCCATTTCCTTCTTCTTCTTAACTCTGAGCTGTTCTTCTGTCTGCTCTCTTACTTATTCATAACTGGATGTCCTATTTTTAAAGTTACCAGCTTCTACCTCTCATGTTCTATACCAAATGTTCCACCATTTTTGTATCTGTCTTTTTCCTGTCCTCTCTGACTCATACTGGTCTTACCAGATTGTCTCTGTAACTGAGTTTGGTTCTATTTCCAGTAGTTTTGTGCATAGAGACTTTTCTGCTGCTTATTTGCTCAGTACATAATATTACACTAAAATCTGTAATGCATTCCACTGATAACTTATATTAGCTTTCATCATTTTGGTAAATGGTGTATACTTGTATAGCGCTTTTCTACCTACAAGGACAAAGTGCTTTTTCAGTCACCGACCCATCCCCCCCGCTCACACGCACATTCACACACTGGTGGCCGCTCCGCTGCCAAACACAGGCGCCCGCCTACCACCAGAGGCAAGGTGGGGTTCAGTGTCTTGCCAAAGGACACTTCGACTCATGGGCGTGCAAGGCAGGAATCGAACCTGCAACCTTATGATCATGGGTGGACCGCCCTACCGCTGCACAACGACTGCCCTTTTGAAATGAATTAGACTATAAAAACTTCAACCTAATTTGTTTTGGTCTGGTTTTATATGTGTTGCTTAATTTGTGCAGAAACTCTTGACAATATTTGGTCTTGAATTGGAATTTCTAAATACATTTATTGAATGAAATGAATTCATTTGTTTTAACCATTTTCATAGGTTGGAGAGTCTTTCTGGAAAGATGGTTGCTCTGAGCGATGTGAATGTTTTGCCTCTGATGTTGTGCACTGTGCCGCTGCATCCTGCACTGCTGAACAACAGTGCACCATCAAGGGTGGCCAGCTGGGCTGTTATGATGGGATGTCCACTGTTATGAGTAAGTGTGACTTTCTCTCCCCTCTTTATCAGACAGGACATCTATGTGTTAATAGAGTTATGCATTTCTTTCTGTTTTAATTCCTAACTTTTCTGCTTTGTTTTGTTTCACAGGCACAGTGGCTCCTACAGTTTTAGGTAAGATGATCCTTTCGTTGTTTCTTCTGTCCAAATGTATAAAAAGAAAAATAAATATTGTAAAATAAATTGTTTTTGTTTTGTTTCAATTTTATATTCAGATCTCCAAGTTACACCCTCTCACTAATAAACATAATGTGGGGTTACCTGAGACTTAAATATATAGTGCCTTACAAATGTCGGAGTTTGACGACATAATTTGTCATCAAACTTGGAGTGATGCTGTTGTCTAAAGTCTAAATTTAAGCATGTTTTTGCAGTAAATTTTGTACAAAAATGTTAAGCGGTTTTAAACCCAAATCTTTGACATTTTGCTGGTGAGTGCTGATAATGTAGAAATGTGTTTGTACACACAATATTACCCTGAATCAGAAAATATATGTCTGAGTACATATTTTCGATACATTTTTCGAAACATCTTGTGACGTCTTTCATCAATTTATTCACAGTCACAGAGAATTTTTCATTTTACTGTTTCAAATTGTTCTTTTAAACTTTAGATTACGAAATAAAGTGCATCCATAAAAGCAAAAATGATTACAGTCAATTTGTTTTAATCAGCATTGACTTTTTTTTCCAGGTTCACTTTATCCAATTTCTGGAACTGCAAGCTCCAGATCTGATGATGGAAGTTCTCCACAGATTCAACTGCAAAAACCCTTTGCCTACTTTGGAAAATTATACAACCACACTTATGTACGTGACATTATTAACAACAAAACCCTTTAATCAGAAGCAGAAGTGTACAAATATTAATACAAAAAACTTCATACACCAGCTAGAAAACACTTTAGACCAGGGACCCTCAACATTTTTGAGGATGACGGCTATTTTATGGGGTCTGAGTAGTATGAAGGACTACACAGGACCTGTTTACTGCCAATTTCTCAAAAAACAAAACCACAGACTAGAATAGTAATACTAATGACAATAGTCAGTAGTTATTTATGCACTATGGACTGCTCACATATCAATAGTAATTATATTCCACAATTCTAATCAATGATTTACACAACAGTAAACACAATAAAACATATATTAACATGAAACATTGATTTGTTTATGTTTATCTGCTCAAACATGTGAAAGTCAGGAAGGAAACTAGGAAATCAGAAATCTTCTTGTCAGAACATGTTTTTGAATTTTTCTAACTCTTAATAAATGACATTTTAACATTTTGTGTATCATGTTCAGCTCAAAACTGTTAGTTTTATCAAAGGTTAGTGTGGATTGTCTGCTCAGTTACTATGTAGGTGGGAGGACTGCTTAAAGGCCTCACTGGCTTTCTTGTTCTTAATCAGTGCAGCTTTTTCTGGGATTCTTTTTGGGCCTTGTGAAAAAAGTCAGCAGTACAAGGAGACATTGCATTTTGAAAAAACTAAACAACATTTATATTTTTTTTAAAAAGTAAGAAAATCAGGGGATGATAGAATGTATTACTTTACATTCTTTTCACAGTTTCCCCTGCTGCTAGGTGTGTGTTGAACCGTGGCTAGTGATCCGCAGTGATCTGTTGCACTTCTAATTTGTTCCAAACAAGAAGGAAACTTTTTAAATTCAGAATTAATTCCATTGTGATTTGTGATATTTTTAGAGCATGCCTTAGGGGCGCTTTAAGTTGTCCTCATCTGTGACCATGCGCCCGCTGGCACTAGGCAAATGAACCCTGCTTTAGACAGTTGGGTTGTAGACAGTTATAGGATAATTACAGAATTGCAGATGGTTTTTTTCTGTAGGAACTGATACATTTTATTTTTTTATCCCTGAATAAACTGAACAGATGAGCTGAAGTTATTGTGAAAAGTTGGTAGTTTTCAAATTCCCTTGTGTTTTCAGGTTAATCACAACAGACACTTTGCAGTTCATCTAATTAGCTAATATTCACCTTAAAGATTTTTATTCTGCTATTATAGGAGTGAATTATGACATTTTCTTTCTTTCTGGTCATCTTCTTGCAGGTTAACCACAATGGACACTTGACATTTGATGCCTCATATTCCGCATATGTGCCTCAAAGATTTCCACTCTATGGATCCATAGACATAATTGCTCCATTCTGGACAGATCTGGACAACAGACAAACTGGTTTGGTCCTCTACAACCAATACACCAACGGCAGTGTCCTCCAACAAGCTACACGGGACATTAATAGCTACTTCCCAAACCTAAACTTCAGTGCTGACTGGGTCTTTGTGGCAACATGGTATGAAGTGGCCTATTATCCAATGACAGGAACAGTAAGTCAAAGTTTTTTTGTTTTTTTTTTTTTTTTACTGAACAACCATAAACATTTGCTTTAAAAACATACTTAGACAAAGAGTTACAGTGGTGATACATTTTTTTCCCCAGAAAACGACTTTCCAAGCCGTGTTGATCTCTGGAGGACAGAAATCTTTTGTTCTCATGAACTACGGCTCGATTGCCTTAACAACTCTCAGTGTTCAGGTTTGACTCATTCCTCTCAATATGTGAGCATTCATTTGCTGTTTCTGAGTGTAAACTTATTTGTTAATGTATTTTTTGAACCTGCAGGCTGGATATGACACCATAAACTCTTTTCACCATTTCACCATTCCTGGATCTTTCTCAAGTTCTGCAACAGGCGACAACTCCACTTTCAGTCTCGGCAGCAACGTCAATGTAACGGGTCGCTGGGCCTTCCAAGTGGACAGTGGAGTAAGAGGCTGCCAGTTCAATGGTAAATTTATGTCTTAAATTCTTTTGAGAGTTTTAACCATGGTTATTGAATCATGTAATGTAAGTTCTATGTAGGATTGAACTGGACTGTTTGCTTTTAAATCCATCAGGTGAACCTGTGCAGCTGGGTGATTCTTTTTGGAGTGATTCCAGCTGTGCACAGAAGTGCACGTGCACCAGAGCCGGCCTGCAGTGCTCTAACCAGCCCTGCTCCTTCTCCCAAGTCTGCATGCCAGCTTCCTTTCAGTTCTCCTGCCAGACGGTGCCGAGACGCACCTGCACTATCAGTGGCGATCCACATTACTACACCTTTGATGATAAAGTGTTTAGCTTTCAAGGCACCTGCACCTATGTTCTGTCAGAACAATGTCAGAATGAGCTGCCCTATTTCAGAGTAGAGGGCAAAAACGAACACTTTGGAAACACTCGTGTATCCTGGACAGGACTTGTCAAAGTTTTTGTCTATAATGAAACTATTGAGCTCGTCAAAAGAACCACTGGCAAAGCAAAGGTTAGTAAGGATTCATCTTTAACTATTTCTTATTCTTCTTAGTTTTTTGTGGTATATTTTTAACCTGTTCCATGTGTCCTCACAGGTTAATGGCAACTTTGTAGCGGCTCCGTTTTCCCTCCTCCAGGACCGTATCCAGGTCTATCAGTCAGGCATGTCAATGATTGTCAGCACCGACTTTGGCTTGATGGTAGCCTACGACATAAGTTATTATCTCCGTATCAGTCTGCCCTACACGTACCAGAATGCAACATGTGGTCTATGTGGAAACTTCAACAACCAACCTGGAGATGACCTCCGAACTCGCGATGGCGAGGTCGTCAGCTCTGATGTAGTTTTTGCTAACAGCTGGCGAGCATCTGGTGATGAGGATCCCGGTTGTGATGCACAGTGTGAAGGTCTGGGATGTGCTGGCTGCACTGCAGCTCAGACTGCATTATACAGCAACAATGACCACTGTGGCATCCTTCAGAACAGCTCTGGACCTTTTGCAGCATGCCATCAAACACTTCCCCCACAGAACTTTGTGGACAGTTGTGTTTATGATGTGTGTGTTGGTGGAGGATACCAACCCATTCTGTGCCAATCTTTAGGTGTATATGCAAGTCAGTGTCAACAAAATGGTATCCAACCTCAAAACTGGAGAAGACCTGGCTTCTGTGGTGTGTTTTCTACTCATTAAACACATTTTATTGGATATGTTTTTAATAAATTGGCTAAAAAGAAAGAATAATTATGTCTTTTTTCACCTAGAAATCCCCTGCCCAGCCAATAGCCACTTTGAGTCTCAAGCAACTGGATGTCCACCCACCTGTGTTAATCCTAACTCCACCCAAAACTGCCCCCTTCCTGTTCAGGAGAGCTGTGTCTGTGATACCGGCTATGTCCTCAGTGCTGGAGAGTGTGTTCCTTATGCTGAGTGTGGCTGCAGCTTTGAGGGTTTCTATTATCGATCAGGACAGACTGTTATACTGGATGAAGACTGTGGAAGGCGCTGTAGCTGCACCGCTGGCTCAATGACATGCAGCCCCCATGGCTGTGGCCCACATGCATCCTGCAGTGTGGATGATGGAGAAAGAGGATGCAGGCCTAATGGTTATGCCACATGCTGGATAAGGGGGCCAGGGTCCTATCAAACATTTGATGGACTGACATATCAGTATCCTGGAGCATGCAGACTAATCATTGCTAAAGAAATGGGATTGTCTGGTCACCCACACTTCAATGTGATAACAGAAAAAGTACCAAACATCCTGCAAGGTTTTTCAAATGTTTTAAAGGTTCTGGTCCAGGAAACAGAAGTCACCATCAACATGGACAACAACGACAAAGTCTGGGTAAATGACTGAAATGAGCTGTGAAAAAACAAATGTGAAACACGACCGTTTAGTTTAGCTAAGACCTACAATGGCATATGATCCAAACAAAATGAACCTTTTTATGCGTTGCTAATTTGCAAAACAACTATGTGTATGGATTGACAAATTTAACCCAAGTTTATACTATTAAGCCCAAAGTGTGCTAATTAAGACTGAAATACAGTTCTGGTGTCTAATATGTCAAATACAAAATAGCAAGACTGTGATAATCAGAAAACAAAAACTTTAAGGATAAAGATCCTGTCACTTAAATGTTAATATTTGGTTAATATTTTGTTTCAAGCGTTTTCTGAAAATTAGGTACAACTTGAGATTTTGAATTTGAAATATATTTTGCTGAATTTGTGTAATTCTGTTTCTTTTTTGTGGACACCAGGGTTTCCAGCAGATATTAAACTCAGAAACAAACTTATTAGCAAACTTATATTGTTTGTGTATGACAATAGACGCTGTTTCTTGGATTGCTATTTTTCAATTCTCCAACTCTAAGAACTTTTTTTGTTTTGAAATCTTTTTTGTGTATATGCAGATTTTTCCCATCATGACTTTGGAAAAGTTTTCACAGAGTTGTTTCCATGTGTTCCAGGTTGATGGTCAGCTTTACAAATTACCTTTCACTTCTGGATCCAACCAAATCCGCATCTTCCATAGCAACACTCACAGCATCATCCTTCGCACATCTTTTGGTTTGACCGTGCAAACCGTCTGGCCTCACTTTGTTCGTGTCACTGCACCTGTAGTGTACAGCAGCTCACTTGGTGGACTCTGTGGAAACTACAATGATGAGCCCAACGATGACTTTCAAACACCAAATGGAACCCTGGTCCACAGTTCTCAGGTGTTTGGAGACAGCTGGAGAGAAGGCTCCCTGGCATCTCACTGTGTGGAAAACACAGTTTTGAACCCTCTTAATTACAGTTCAACTGAATTCTGTGGCATCCTGAGTTCACCACATGGTCCATTTACACCATGCTGGCCTGTGGTGGACCCTTCACAGCAAGTGGACGTGTGTGTGGACATCCTCCGTAGATCTGAAGATCCTGAATCAACACTGTGTGAGGTTCTACGAGATTATGCTCTGATGTGTCAACAACAAGAGGTTTCTCTGGGAGAGTGGAGGAATACAACTGGCTGTGGTAAGAACAATCCCGATCCTTTTTGGAGGTAACCTTTAATTGGATTATTTTTAAATCAATTTTCTTTTTCTGCAGCCGCAACTTGCCCTTCAAACAGCCATTATGAACTCTGTGGGACATCCTGTCCCTCCACCTGCCCCAGTCTCTCCTTCCCCTTCAGCTGTGACTCTCCATGTCAGGATGGATGTCAGTGTAATGATGGCTTTGTCCTCAATGGAAACCAGTGTGTGCCACCAACATCCTGTGGATGCTACCATGAGGGGCGCTATTGGCAAAGTGGTCAACAGTTTTGGGATGGAGAAGAGTGTCAGAGTTTGTGCAGCTGTAATGGTGTGACTGGTGTGGTCAGTTGTGTGCCACACTCTTGTGGTCCTGATGAGGCATGTCGAGTGGTAGATGGCGAGTTTGGTTGCCATCCCAACCCTCATGGTACCTGCTCTGCCTCTGGAGACCCCCACTACTTGACATTTGATGGAAAGACCTACGATTTCCAAGGAACGTGTCGCTATGTTCTAGCAGAGGTCTGCAATTCGTCCAGTGGGCTCCATCAGTTTTCTGTGGAGGCAAAGAATGAGCCGTGGAATGGGCTGCCCGTGTCCATCACAGCTGAAGTTGCTGTTAGTGTGTGGGGCTACAAAGTGTGGATGTTTAGCAATAACAGAGTAGAGGTAAGTATCTTTTTAAAGAAATTACTGCTTATACTTTTAATATAAAGTATATAACTTGTAGGACTAGTATGACCCTGCACATGTTTCAACTTCAAAATACTTTTTTTCAGTTAAAAAAAAGCAGTTTTGGACAATGTTTAAAGGGCCTATATAATGCATTTCTTGAGCAAAGTTACGCTTTGGAGTTTATTTTGTGAGGAGTTAACATTACAGTACACTTTAAAGCTGAAAATGTTGATTTTTGCGTGATATAGGCCCTTTAATAAATTCCCTTGAACCTTTTAGGTTTTAAAAACACATTTTCCATTTACTTTAATGTAGGTTGATGGAATAACAAGAAACCTACCATTCGTTTTGAATGGGACCATATCTGTATTTGCAAGTGGATATCAAACATTTGTTCGTACAAGTTTTGGTCTAAGCGTCATGTATGATGGATGGAGCACGGTGTCTATCTCTGTACCTCCAGATTACAGGTATGTAATTTTGTATGTCATTAGCTAGTTCCACTAAGTTGTTAGGTAACTCCAGCTAGGACTCCAGTTAATATTGATTTTTTATTTTCATTTGTTGACTTATCAGCTATCTTGAAAGCAAATGGTTCTGCTTTCTTCTATGTTACTTTGAGTGACAAAACAAGAAATCTCTCTGCTTTATATTTTTGTTTTGTTTCACGAAATTGATTACATCTAATAACCCCCCCCCCCCCCCCCCCCCATTTAGAATATCAATGTTTTATTTTATTCAGTATATTCTGAAAAAGTTTGTCGCGCAAATGTGAATGTGTCTCTACCTATGAGAAGGAATTATCTTTACTGGTTTTTGGCTTCCACCAACAATTTCCCAGGATATAAGCCATAAAAGTAGCAGAAAAAACGTTGATTCTATAATCTTTCCTAAACAATGGAAAAGCAGACTGAATTGGTGCACAGCAACCTTACCACCCACATCCCTTCCCTGTTGCTGAGAGTTCTCTGTTTACGCACTGTCCTGCTAGCTTACACCCCCTCACGCCTCCAACATAACGCTAAAAAGCTCGGAAGTAAAACAAAATCATAAATGGATCTAGTCGTCTACAAGTTTATACATCAGAATGAAGCAGAGCAGCAAGTTTGTAGCGCTCTGGGTATTCTCTTTCTCACCAATAAGATCAATTTATTAATAGCATTTTTTCGTCTGATCCTAATTTACAGCAGTTAAAATAAAGGAATGCTTAGAAATGCAATTTTTAGCTTTATTTTCTTCATACATGTCCTCCATTAGCAGAAAAATGTCACAAAAACATGATTTTGATGGGAGTGGAAGTAAAGAAAGTTTGCTGTCATCAGGGTTGGAATACTAACTGTTTTTCTTTACCTCAAACTTATTTTTAGAGGGAACATGTGTGGACTTTGTGGAAATTTCAACGACAATCCTAATGATGATTTCCACACCCCTGATGGAGCAGCAGTCACCACACCTGATGCTTTTGGGGCAGCCTGGAAAGTACCAGGCAACTACACCTGCAGTGATGGCTGTGGCTCCTCCTGTCCACGCTGCACCAACGATCAAGCCGCCAGAGTTCAGTGTGAGGTGATTCAGGCAGCTGACGGCCCCTTCAGCTTCTGTCACGAGCACGTGGATCCAGCACCGTTTGTCAGCGACTGCGTGTTTGACGTTTGCGTGGGTGGGAATGCTGGAAACGACCTTCTGTGCAGGGCCATTGAGACATATGTGAGCGCATGTCAGTCTGCTAATGTCCGGATCTATCCTTGGAGACAAAACACCACCTGCAGTGAGTCACACACTCAAAGATCTATATGATGGGACATATGCTTCAAAATGTTTCTTAAAATGTTGCTCATTTTCCTTTTAAGGCATCAACTGTCCAGCAAACAGCCACTATGAGCTGTGTGGAACAGACTGTGGCCGCACCTGTGCCAGCAGCACTGATGCCACCTGTGAGCATGCTTGCTCAGAGGGATGTTTCTGTGATGAGGGCTTCGTCAGAAGTGGTACAACCTGTGTTCCTGAGGGGAGCTGTGGATGTCAGTATGACGGCTTTTATTACAGCGTAAGTGATTTTTGAATGTCGTTATCGGCAGTGTAGGACATTTTACCTTTGAGCTATCTCCTTATTCATGTAGCCTCCAGACTAGTTAGATATTCACCCTAATCCTTCATGAAAGCCATTTCATTATTTTTTAAGTCTATTTCTAAAGTAATTTCCTTTCTCCAGAAAGATTGTAATTGCATCATTCCTAATAATTTACAGAGGAAGTTTAAATAACTTTATGGAGACACTTGAAAAACAGTTTTCAACCAAAGAAACAATCAAAGAAATCAGTTGAATGATGTAACAGAAAAAGAGGCTAAAGTTACATAAAACAGGAAAAACGTGTCAAACATTGTCTTTAAAATAAAGCGCACATTCCAGCAAAGACTGGTTGTGTGACAACTTTTGGAACTAGTTCCAAATGATGCTTTTGTTTGACACAAAACGAGTCACACATCACAAACCTAAGCACAGTGTTGCTACATTCCTTCCCTTCCTTCAGACATACTTCCTGAGACAACTGAACACCTTTTTTAAAGGAAATGATCTTCTTTCATTTCTGCAAGATTTAAAAATGAGAAGTGTCATATCTGAGTGATGCAAATCAGTTCATGCATTTGTTAATTCAACCTTTTATTATTGCAATTCTTAACTAACAGGCTCTGTAAAAAGTTTTCTGAAAAATCCTCCAGCTCATTGAAATGCGGCACCCAGAATCATGATATAATTGGTTTCAGTTGGAAGTTTGTTATATTTTAACAATCTTGTATTGACATAAAAAGCTTGAACTAAACAAGCTCCATCTTATCTCAAATATCTCTAAATTTGGGTTCTTCAAGATGAGTACTTTGATTCAAGTCTACAGGACTTTTGGCCAGTCCTTGAGTTTCCAAAAATAAAGAGCCTTCAACTTTGGGGCTCTTCTCTTGTTGCTCTTCTTCCTACTTATTGCTACAATCACAAATACATCTGCCACGGCGTGTTGGGGAGGCATCTGCAGAATCTTCTAGATTAGCTGCTACCGCATGGGGGCAGGGGGGCTGGGGGATGTCAGTAATAAATCAAATGATAATCAGACGATTTGTGGGAACTTGGAGACCCTTCCACTGTCTGGAACTGGTGGTGGAGGCAGGAGACAAGGCTTGGTGACAGAAAATAAAACATTTAATAAACAAAGTGAAAAAGACGAAACTCATGGAGCAACAGAAATGTGATACAACAGAGCAAATGAGCTGGATGAACTGAAAACCAGAAACTTAAATAGGCTGAGGGCAACGACAACAACTGTGGATCATGATGGACCAGGAAACAGTGTGAATGAGGGAAACTCAGAACATGACCAAAACTCACAAAAACCAAACAAAGCCACAGAACCCTTACACCCATCAGTCAATTATCATGGTGCTGCCTTCCTGCCACTTGTTGGAGTTCCAATGGGTAACCTCAAGTGGCCACTGCCCAATGTAAAAAAAATCATCTGTTCACAGTTTAATTGTAACATTTTCTAAAACTTCTGTAGCCACTGAGCAGCAAGTAAAAATCCCAATTATAAATGGCAACGCACAGCCACCTGCCTTTCATTTAGGTGACCACGCGGTGGCATTTTGACATATGTGACAGTAGTCTTTGTTGTGAAGGCAAATCTTTATGACCAGGATTAAAACGTTCGATTCTGATAAAGTGTGTTGTTAAAGTTGGCATGGATATCTTTTTCCAGACTACTAGAAAGTTAAGGAGACCATCATGCCATTTGCCTCTTCTTCTTCAAGCTGAACTGTTCCTCTTTCTGATCTCTTCATTAATATATGTCTTATTTTTAAAGTTAACAGGTTTTCCCTCACGTGTTCATAAAAAATGTTCCACTGTTTTTCTATTTGTCTTGTTCTTGTCCTCCCTGACTCACACTGGTCTTAGAAATCATCTCTGTAACTGATTTTAGTTCTTCTTCCTGTTCTGTTGTCCATAGAGACTTTTCTGCTTCTTATTTACTCAGTACAGAAAATTACACTAAAATATGTAATGTATTCCACTGATCACTTAAATTGGCTTTTATCATATATAGAGTTACAAACAAAACCTTTTTCTAATGAGTTTGTCTGACTTTGTGTCAGATAAATGCATCTAGACATTAAAGAAAAACACAATTATAAACAACAAACCACAACAAGAATCAAGTTTCTCATGCACGAGGGAGAGGAGCAAATGTGTTGGAAAAGGTCCACCACGTTTCTCTTCTCAAAGGGCTGCCCCTCCCTGTGCTGCTTTTATTAAGAACACAAGTGGGAGGTAACAATTCAAGACAAAGACAAAAAGTTCATTAGGGGGTGTCGTCAAATGACCCTTTTGGTTGGATTCTAACTTCAAACAGTATCACTTATCAGCTGAGGACAGTGTGTCGTAAAACCCCCCTGTTCCTGGCTGGGCATGAGAAGCAGATGACCAAACACACAGAACTGTTTTCAGAAGAGGTAAAAAGGTCAATCTGAGTTAACATTTGAAGAAATACATTTAAACAATGATAATAATAAAACAAATTCCTTCACATACTCCCTCCTTTTTATCATTGATAAATGTCAAAATCTCACATCCAATATCACATCTCTTTTCAGTTTTCTGTGACATCTTCATTTTTATAACACTTTCAATTTACACTCAGATGAGAAGTTCTTTTTTTCTTTTTTCAAGTAATTTCAATTTCAAAATCATTACAGTCATCTTGTTCTCCCTTTAATAACAAGTTGTATTCTTAAATCATAGGAACACTTTGTACTCAACCATTCACTGCTCTGGAAATCATAGATTGAATACAAGGAAAAATGCACATAGTGAACACACAACATATGATCAGTACCATAAGAATTGGTGTCACTATTTTTAACAAAAGTTGCCACCAGGAACCAAAAGCAAACCAGGAGAAGAAATCCCAAGATTGGGGTTTCCTGTCATCCTGCATTTCCTGCTGAACCTTTTCAAGTTGATGTAATGCTTCAGTGATGCTGTGACCTTCATTGGTGTTGTCAGGAATAAATGTACAACAGGTATCATTTAACATTTTACAAACACCTCCCTCCTGAGCAACCAATAAGTCCAAAACCAATCTGTTCTGTAGAACCATAAGTTTCATGCCTGACATTTCTTCATTAAAGCCTTTAAATGCTTTAATTGTAGCGTTCAAAAATAATCAAAAATAAACCTAATCAATAATCAATGGTCTCAATTCTGAGAGCGTTTTTAGCATTTCCCACTCAGGGAAACAATGCCATAGTTACCTTTTCCCCAGTATTCCAGTGTTCATGGTCTTCAGGAACATGTGATCCCCAAATGGAATCATGTGGCTTGACATCAATAAGGTTACGTCTGTGGCTCAGGTGAGGCTCATGGACTGCAGAAACTATGAAAGTGTGACCTGTGACCTTTACAGAAACACAAATCCCACTCCAGTCTCTAGGCAGACTGAGGTAGAGGGCCTGCCCACATAACCAAAACATTTGATGAACCACATAAGTACCATTGTTACCTGGAATTAAATCTGGATTAGATCCAACACAACGTCCTCTGGGGCAGGGAACAGCATAACCATGGGAAACTCTGTCATTGATTATCTGGACTGTGAAGGGAACAAGAAGTTCATGAGACATCTTCGTCGGCAAAGTTCCTAAAAACTCTGTGCCATCGTTAGTTACGCAATGTGGAAACAGTTCCTGGTTCTACACTAGCATATGGAGCTAATGATTTTGTCAATTTCCGTTTTTTAAACTGATACAAACTCTCGCAACTCGGTCTTACAAGCGTACCATTTGAAGTGGTAACGGCTCCAGTACTAATATACCCTCTGGTACGATATTCAATAACACAGTCGCTCTTCCACTCAGAAAATTGCTTTGCCTGTAAATTAGGATGTAGGGATGAAGCTTCAATTACAGAACAAACATAGCAATCAGATCTATGCATTTCCTTAGCCAGTAACATAACATACCTATACCAAGAATTTGTCATATACAGGTGAGTTATGTTCATTTTTGGACTATTCAAAACATCATGTTCATCAATACTCAGCCATCGTCGAGAAATGTTTAGTCTTTCCTCGCTGGTGAGTCTTCTTGTAGGTGGATAACGATTCCAAAAGAATCAAATCCTTTTGGTGGCTCCTGCTGAGAGTAGCAGGAACATTAAACAAAATAAACTGTCTCTTAGCCCAGTTGGACACGCCATGGATATGTACCTATCTTCGGGAGGGAGAGGTTACTAGCACATCACCTCCTCAAGTCCTCTAACAGTGTAGGATCCGTGTAGTGCAAAAGAGTTCTGGTGTGCTTTCTTCCCTAAGACTAGGTGGATGTCTCGGCTTCGCTGACGTTGAGACAAGCAGCTTCTATACGGCTGCCTCCCTTTGTAGTCAGACTTCCCCACCTAGCAGTTGGAATTAGCCTCACCCAGATGCTTTTTCTTGCAGTGTGACAGGTGGATCCAAGACGTCCTTTCAGCAATCTTTACAGCTGTTGGTGTAGTCAGCAGGACTTGGAATGGCCCTTCCCCCCGTGGGCTGGACCAACATTTCCTTTTTATGGCCTCCACAAACACCCAGTCACCAACCTGCACTGGTGAAGTGTCCTGTGGAGATAAGAAGGAATCTGGCACTTGATTTGTCCTTTGCACATCTTTAGTGGTAAACATTTTTCTCAAATAATCCACTAAATTTGCATCATCATCTGGAGAATGTTGCTGTGTAGTATCAATGTCTGGTAACCTATAAGAACGTCCATACAACATTTCAAAAGGCGTTAAAAGTTGACCTGCTGTGCGTGTGATACGCATACTTAGCTGAACTAAGTCTATGCAGTCAGGCTACTGTCTGTTTGTCTCTTCCATGCATTTCTTTAATTTTGATTTGATAGTGCTATTAGTTCTCTTAACTAATCCTGCACTCTGTGGGTGATAACTACAATGTCTCTTTAGATCAATACAAAGATGTTGAACCATTTTGTCTATCACTTGATTTACAAAATGTGTACCATTATCACTTCTTATCACTTGTGGTATGCCAAAAGTTGGGATTATTCTTTTACAAATAGCTTTAGCTACTGTAATAGCGTCTTGTGTTGCACATGGAAAAATTTCAACCCCTTTGGAAAATGCATTAATAATCACTAAACAATATTTCAATCCTTTACTTTTATTCAATTCAATAAAATCCATATGGATTGTATGGAAAAGAAAAGTTCATTCAGGAAATTTTCCTCTCTTAGGTCTAACATTGCCTTGGGGATTATGACGCATACATGTAACACATTGTTTACAAAAAATTTTTTTTTATAGAGTTTATAGAGCATAAATCCACAAGTTGTTTAATATTTCTCTAATAAGTTCACCATCCCCCCTGTTGAATCATGGCAAAGCCCATGACTCAAAATTGCTGCCCATTTGTACATAGATTTTGGTAAAATAGGTTTTCCTTCTGTGCTGACATAAAAACCTTGTTCTAACTTTGCTCCCTTTTTCAACCAAATTTTTTCTTGTTTTGGTGCACTGGGTGGCATTTCTTTTAAAACATCAGCGGGTGCATCTGCAGTCACATTCTCATTTGTGCATATTTCTACATCTTTTGTTGCAGCTTGCTTTGCTGTTGCATCTGCAAAGGCATTTCCTTTAGAAATATGATCTGTTCTTCGTGTGTGTCCCTCACATTTACATATTGCCACTTTAGATGGTAACATTACAGCAGTCAATAATTCTTTCAGTAAGTCTACATGCGTTACTGGTTTTCCTGTTGACGTTTTAACCCTGAGTTCTTCCACTGTTGACAAAACAAATGCACTGTAGCAAACGCATATTGGCTATCAGTATAGATCGTAACTGGCTTATCTTTAAAAAGTTTGCATGCTTCAGTTAAAGCTGTCAACTCTGCTGATTGTGCTGAGGAATTTCCACACAGGGGTCCTACCTTCAGAACCTTGTCTTGAGTTACAACAGCTAAACCCCACTTTGTTTCTGCCTGTTCAAAGTATAAGTCACTTCCTGCACATGTTCTTTCATTTCTTCCCATTTTTTGTCGTGAACCTTTAGTACAAGAAATAAATGGAACTGCATCTGCCATTTGTTTCTAATTTGTCACTCTTTCTGTATACATTAAATTTTTTGCTGTCACAGTACAGAAACTAGTTTCATCTTTCCAATAAAAATCATTTATTGTACATTTTTGAAATCCTAGTTTACTCACTGCTTCATCATATCTCCTGTCAGGGCCAGGAGACTTTTTGCATCTTAACATGACATACAGAATGTCTGAAGACATAAAATCTGCATGGGGTGACACTCTGGCTTTTGCTTTCTCCATTAAGTTTTTTGCAGTCTGTCCAAGATCAGTTTTAGGTAGATCTAAAGTCCAATAATAGTATGGTTCACCTCTGCCTTCTAGCACACAGATGTCTGTATCTGGGCAACGTCGTGCTTGCATCCCCCCTTCTCTGGTGGGGTAAATTCCTAACTTTAATCTTATCATGACATCTCTCCCTAAAAGATTAAAAGGACAGTTTGGTGCTAAAACCACAGGAATGCTTGTTGTTTCATTAGTGTCAGGATTTTCAAAACAAACTGGTTTACTCAAATGTTTAGTTTCAATTTGACCATCTGCAGATCTCATTTGTATTGTTTTATTTGACTTAGGAAAATCATTGTAATAACTTCTTATCACAGTTCTACAAGCCCCTGAATCACAAAGAAAAACAAACGGTTGTCCCTGAACATAAAGAGTTATTTCTGGCTTTTCCATAAGACAAACTTCAGTGAGATCTAAAAATTCATCACAAATTCGTTGAATTTCTGGTTCAGATTCATTGTTAATCTTGACATTACTTCTACCATCTAGTCAATCTGATTTCTTCCTTTCAGGACAATCTCTCAGCCAATGATCTCTCTGTCCACAAATCCAACATCCCTCATCAACCTGCTCTGACCCTCTGTTGCTACTTCCTCTAGACCTTCCTCTAAAATTTCCTTTACCACGACCACGATTTCTTCCTCTCTTCACATTCCTTCCAAAAAACACATCACTACTTTCTTCCTGCCAAAATGTATCTACACTTTGATTCCTAAATTTCTTTCTATTCACCATCACTTTTTCTGCATGAACAGCAAAATTCATAAACTGTTGTAGTGCTCCTGTTGGTAGATCAACGTAAAGTTTCCTTATCTAGTCTGCAATCTCTGGTCTCATAGCTTGCAGTAAAGCTTGTTTCAGCTGTTGTCTATAGGGATCATCATCATTATCATCATCTCTGAGTCCACTATTAGCTTTAAAACTTATTTAAATCTGACTATAAAATCAGACACTAACTCTCCATCTTTTTGTTTAGTTTGACCAATCTTTCCATAATCAGGTCTCATTGGAAAGGCTTCTCTAATTCTTTGTCCTAAAAGTGTAAGACTTTGAATTAACTCTTAGACTGTTATGCAGAAGAGGTCTGGGTGGATCGTCATCATTCAAAGGATTCCTTTACTTTTGCCCAGTCTGCTTTCATAGCAGTCATACATGCTTTCTGACATTTAATGCCATTCAGATGATAAGCTCTCTGAACTTTCATCATTTGCCCGTGAGAGATAACTCCCCTCACTGCCTTCCTAACATCCTCTAATGTCCAGGTCCTAAACACAAGAAGTGTAGGCCTCTGGCCATCTTCTCCAGCTCTGGGATTGGGCACTTCAATCATTGGGTTCAGATGACTCTCCAGCTTCTTCCAAACCAACCCCCAAAGTTTCTTTCCATTCATGTTTTTTCCCTTTTCCTCCTAACATTATTTTTCCTTTTTCTGGTGTATTTAAATCAGTCACTGGTGGGTAAAAACCCGTCAACAGAGGAGCATTTGTCCCCTGGTAGGGAGGAGGTGAGAAATCAGCTGGTTTCTGCTCTCCCCCCTTTCATCCTGCTCCTGCTCGGTCTGCAGCCTGCTGCAGCCTGCTGTTGCAGGGGTCTGAGTCTCACAACTGATTTATCCTCTTCTTTTTTAGGAATCAGACATGCTTCTCTAGGTTTACTTTTCTGAATGCCATTCTTTATTTTTCGTTGCTTCATTTAAGCACAGTTTTGCACAAATTTGTTCTTCACTATTTTTTTGTTTCTTTTGTATTTTTTATTTTGTTTTTAATTTGTAACCTTTGAACTAATTCAGTACATTCCCCTTAAAATCCTAGTTTTTATCCCATTTTATCAAGAATGTAGTTGAACCTGGATAAACCTCTTTCCATATATTTTTAATCTCATTTTAATTCAACTTTTTTATTTGAATTCCCCCATTTTTTTTTTTTTTATTTACGTTAGTCACAGAGTGTGATCAGAACCAACAGAGAATTTCTCTCAGGACCGAATTTCACTCCCCGTGCAACAAGCTTCTAGGTCAGACCTATTGTCTGATCCGGTCACACGTTTAGGGTCCTCCCAGGAGCAAAACCCGTTTTAGACTCTGGGTTCTTTTCACCTAAAGCCTAATGAGATGAAATCTTGTTCTACTCCAACAAGCAGCCTTGTGTTAACACCGCAAGGTTTCCAGCTGCTCACTGTTTCGAACAAGTTCACTCCATTCACACATGCACTCACATTCACACCAAAAAAAAACTTTTTTTATTTTATTTTTGTTGTTATTCTAGGCCTTTTAGGGACTTGAACCCTCTTACGCGTTTTAGGCTGCAGGACTCGAACCTACACCTTTATTTAGAATTCTGGACTTTTCCGGGACTCCAAACCCACACGTGTTTTAGGCAACAGGACTTGAACCTGTCCCTCAGAATTCTGGGCCACTTCGGGGACTTGAACCCCTGAAAAAGCGCTGTACTTGCCTTGTCGTTGTGGTCTGACTGGTTAACGAATAACGTCAATCCGGACCCAGGGATCAGACCAGTCGATTGGCCGGCGTAGAATTCACTACGACGGACTTTCCTCCGGAGACCTAGTCTCACGGGCTGTGCACAGACTTCAATCGGCATGGTCCTCCCCCAAGGACGCAGATATGTTGTCATCCGGCTCGAAGGACCAAAGAATGTCAGATAAATGCATCTAGACATTAAAGAAAAACACAATTATAAACAACAAACCACAACAAGAATCAAGTTTCTCATGCACGAGGGAGAGGAGCAAATGTGTTGGAAAAGGTCCACCACGTTTCTCTTCTCAAAGGGCTGCCCCTCCCTGTGCTGCTTTTATTAAGAACACAAGTGGGAGGTAACAATTCAAGACAAAGACAAAAAGTTCATTAGGGGGTGTCGTCAAATGACCCTTTTGGTTGGATTCTAACTTCAAACAGTATCACTTATCAGCTGAGGACAGTGTGTCGTAAAACCCCCCTGTTCCTGGCTGGGCATGAGAAGCAGATGACCAAACACACAGAACTGTTTTCAGAAGAGGTAAAAAGGTCAATCTGAGTTAACATTTGAAGAAATACATTTAAACAATGATAATAATAAAACAAATTCCTTCACACTTTGACTATAAAAACCTTAACCTAATTTATTTTGGTCTGGTTTATATTCCTTCCTTTATTTGTGCAGAAACTTTTGACAATTTTGAATTGGGATTTCTAAATGTATTCATGAAATTAAATTAATTTTTTTTGTTTTAACCTGTTCCATAGGTTGGAGAGTCTTTCTGGAAAGATGGTTGCACTGAGCGATGTGAATGTTTTACCTCTGATGTTGTGCACTGTGCCGCTGCATCATGCACTGCTGCACAACAGTGCACCATCAAGGATGGCCAGCTGGGCTGTTATGATGGGATGTCCACCTGCACTGTCTGGGGAGACCCCCATTACATCACCTTTGATGGCGCCCTGGCTCATTTCCAAGGAACATGCTCTTATATCATTACTGAGACTGGGAGTCATGGCAACAATCACACCCAGTTTGAGGTTGTAGCCACCAACAATCACCGTGGCAACAACCATGTGTCCTTTGTGTCATCAGTGGACATACATTTCTCTAAAGATGCAGAGAGTGTGCATGTAAGGATTGGACCAAACAGAGGAGTGAAGGTAAACTCAACTCTCAGAGCAAACTGCTTTGTTCTTCTGTTGTCACGTCTTCTTTAACTCTGTTGAATTCTTCTTTTCCAGGTAGATGGATCTGATGTGTCTCTTCCCACGACTGTAGGAGCCATAGCCCAAGTGTCAACACAAGAAGGCTTTGTAGTCTTTGATGCAGATGACCTTATTGTCAAATTTGATGGTCAGAGTACTCTATTGGTCAGAATGAGTCAGTACTATCAGAACAAAGTCAGTGGGATGTGTGGGAACTTCAACGGAGATCCTTCAGATGATAAAGTGAAACCGAGTGGCATACTCGCCCAAAATGACACTGAGTTTGGACACAGCTGGAAGTCACCAACCAGTCAGGCAGGGTGAGCTACTGAACACAAGCATCATTCCATCATACAGTGTTTCATTGGTGCTCTATCAGACTATACATCTGTAATTTTTCTCCAGATGTGGATCCACTGATGAAATAAAAGGAGATGGACACTGTCGTTTTTCACAAGAATACTCTGAAGTCTGCAGCATCATCACCAACACCAGTGGTCCATTCAGTGCCTGTCACCTGCACTCTGACCCACAGCTGTTTTTCTCTTCCTGTGTCTATGATCTCTGTCTCTACACTCCAGCCAATGGCATGCTGTGTTCTGCAGTTTCAGCCTATGAGAAAACTTGCACTGTTTTAGGCTTGAACATCCCCGAATGGCGCCCTGCTTTGCACTGTGGTACGGTTACATTACTTTGATGTCATTTTGTAACCTGTTGAAACAGATGAGGTTAAATATCTCTATTATAAACCTTCTGGTCTATTCTTTTCAGCTCAGTCAGATCCCTGTGAACAGCTGAACTGCACAGAGAATGAGTGGTGTGGAGAGAAACATGGTGTGTACGGCTGCTTCTGTGATGAGCACCATCATAGACCAAACAATGACAGCTACGGTAAGGAGAAGGTCTCAAAGCTCCTGTGTGTTTTAGATGCCTGTATTGAGTAAAGGAACATGTTTCTTTTGTTTGAAAAAGAGCAGGGTTAAAACAGCTAAATTGGACTTTTTTTTTTAAAATGAATGTGTTGCTAACCTTGAAATGCTTTCTCTATTTGCTTTCCCTGTCAAATAGACTCATCTATTACTTGTGAAAGCAGTTCAGGCACAATGTCTGTGTCTCGCTGTCAACTGTTTGAAGCCGGCTTTCACTCCAGTGCTCTCCATCTTCGCGATAGCTCTTGCAATGGGATTCTTCAAGATGGAAGACTGGTTTTCCACTTTGACAACAATAATCATCTTTGTGGCACCGTTCTCAGGGTACAAATCACACACAAGACTTTTGCCAAAGATATCTTTTTTTTGCTTTAATTATACTAATTTCTCATTTCTATATTTAGAGCAATGGAACCCATTTCATATACGAGAACGACATTCAGAGTGAAACAGCTCCTCCTGGAACTTTAATCAGTCGTCAGAAGAAACTCAAGCTGTGTTTTAGCTGTGCTTATCCACTTTCCCAGGCTCAGTCTATGGATGTGGGCATCAACCCTGTGGAAAGGTGACATTACCTTCTGTTTTACATGCTTTCTTTGATTATTGGATAGCTACTTTATTAATGTTTTAAAAACTGTCCTGCTTTGGGGTATCTTCATGGATTGATCAGCCTGTAAGTCAAACAGTAGGTCAGGAGTTTAAAATCTTGGACTAGATGGTAACTTTGTACTTCAATTAGTCGCCAAACCTCACACTAGAAAAGTAATTTTCAATTTTCAAAAAAATCTGCTTTGTAATAATTTGAACTTTAATTTTAATGAGGTTTTCCTTATTTCTATAAATGTGTAAAAAAAATGCATGTCTTGCCTAAAAAAAGAAATACATGTTTGACCACTGAGTTTCCCTAACCAATCTAAGGATCTTAACTGTCTCTTTTACAGTATATTGAAGAAGAAGCTACCAGCTGGCAGAGGTTCTTATCACATAAGGATGACCTCCTATATGGATCCAGACTTTCACTTTCCCTTTACAAGTGAAACAGACATAGAAGTAGATGAGAAGCTTTATGTGGAGGTGCAGACTGAAGGGGTGGATCAACACCAACTTGCCACCATTCTTGACTCATGTTGGGCGACACCAGTCAACACCGAAGACTACCCTGTCCGCTGGGATCTCATTACTAATGAGTAAGATCTCATCTATGTTCAGAAGTTCCTAATATCTAATCTTCATAGCCCAAAATCTTACATAACTTTTTCCTCTAACAGATGTCCTAATCCAGAAGATGGTACAGTTGAGCTGATTCAGAGTGGCATCTCCACAGTGGCTCGTTTCTCCTTCAGGATGTTCACTTTCACCAACTTCACTTCAATTTTCCTTCACTGTAATGTCCACTTGTGTCTTCTGAATGGTAGCGATTGCACACCTGTAAGTAAAACCAGCTAAATAAGACAATATGTTTAACACACTGAAGATACTAAAACATCTGAATGTTGTTTTGCTGCAGCAATGTTACCCAAATCACAGGAGATTCCAAAGGGATTTGTCTCATTATGACTCACAACCCATCTCATTCGGACCTGTCGGCATGAAGAAATATGGTACAACTTATACTCTTATTTTTTTTTAAGTATTTGAATTGTTTTTAAAATAGAGTTTGACCAATCTCTCCTACCATTATTTTGTATCTACAGACAGAAAACTCAAGGCAAGCCGCGCTCCGGGACAGCTGACATCAGTCTTCACTGTGGTTGTTACTTTGCTGGCAGCCAAAACTCTAATCCTGTGAGATTCCAGGGACAAAACTTTACATTTTTAAACCTTTTTGGTTTTTTTAAACTTAGTTGTATCTGAGGGGTTTAATTACTTGGGTGTTTTTTTTGTAATGTTGTCTAAAGTGGAGGCCTTTAAGATTAATTGAAATTTTAATTCTTTTTTCACTCTTGAATGTATTTCTATTGATTAAAAACACTTAATTCTGTGTGATTTTTAGGGTTTTGGTATGTTTAATGCAGACATATGCTATATGTTTTGATTTTTTTGATTTGAAATGGTTTATTTCAAGCAATCAAATAAGAATACACAAAACAATACAATCATCAGTTATACATTCGTACAATAACTAATCAAACTTTGGATAATTAGACATATTAATAAATATTGCTTGAAAGGGAGTGGAAGGAAGCGAATTTATATAATCCCACCCCTTGTCATGTACATGTCCAATCAATAAAGTTACTTTTTCTTGTCAACTCTCGTGCACTGTTAAATTCTTATTGATAACTCGGTAACACTTTCTTTTACAGCACAGTACTTACAGTGTACTTAAGTGGTATTTACATGGTACTTATTGTGTAACTACTGGGTATTTACAGGGTATTTACATGATGCTTTTTATGGAATTTAATGAGTACTTTCAAGGTGTTTACACAGTACTTTTTAACAGGACTTACTGGGTACTTACATGGTACTTACATGGTACTTACATGGTACTTTTGGGGTCTACTTGGTACTTACATGGTACTTGCTGTGTATTTATGCGGTTCGTATTTGGTTCATACTTATGTGGTACATACTAAGTATTTATAATATACTTAGTGGGTATTTACATGTTGTACAAAGGTGTCTTTTGTGGTACTTATCACATGTAAGAACAAGTTAAGTACAAATAAAGTACCTTGACCTTTAGATCTGTACTTGTTGTATGTTTCATGGTATTTACCATGAACTTACCACAGAAACTACCCCTTAAGTACAATGAAACGGGACTGTAAAAGAAAGTCATCCCTATTTCCACTCGACTACATGTTACTTTCAGTAGTAAATGTTGGGTATGTTCACGTATTACCTTCCTGCACAGTGTACATACACACTTGGTCTTCTGATCTTACCAAATGAGACAATGCAAACAAAGCAGTTAAAGGGAGCATTCCAAAGAAAACATTATTTTTCATATTATTTATCTCTTCTTCCAGAGATTTGTGTTGTTCCAGGAATGATTCACACTCTTTTGAATAGCTCCTGAGTTTGTCACCTACCATGAAAACAGGAAATGGCCCCTGAGCCTCACCTTTTCCAGCCAAAATAGTTCCTGCAATAATTGCAGTCAAATCTGTTGTATTTTTGTCTATATTACACTGGAAATACTGGAAATACTTTTTGTATTTTCAGACTGCTGACTTTCTCTAAACAATTTCTTTTCCTATGGGGGGCCTTGAAAAAAATAATTGAGAAGCACTGGGTTAAAGTGACAGCATCTCAGCGTACAATGAGTCTTCCCTGTTAAACGTCTTGAAACCACAACGAACACACATTAAACAGTTTTAAAATGTTCTTGATTAAATCAGAGGCCAGCAGTTTAGTTCTCCTTCAAGGTTTGTGTTTATTAACAGCCAAACATTCCAAAGTTTGGTCCAAATCATCTTTCTAACTGAAACCCTTTTCTAATAAGGTCTGGATTATTTTATATGTTAAACTTAATAATAATAATAATAATAACAACATTTAAGAAACAGGATTAAGGTGAAGTGGCCAACAGACACAATTAAACTAAATTCAAACAATTTAATTATCTAAAAAGAAATGTAAAAATTTTGCTTAAGTTTTCAAAGACTTCATCTTTGATAAAGACAAGAGAAAATCTAATAAAACTTCAGTATGTTCACTTTTTGTGTAGCTACAGAAAACATTAATATGTTATTTTTGTGTGCATTTTATCAAACATATTGTGATCATTTAATTGTTCAAAAAAAAACATTTACCTTTGCTCTAAAATTGATATAAATATAAAAAGGTTTATCACTATTTAGAAAGAATATATTTGTTGTGAGGTTACATAAAATTGCATGTTAATAAACTAAAGGGGAAAAAAACTACCAGGGTAAATTTTCAAATAATTTAGTCTAAAATTATTACTGAAAACTAACTTAACTTTTATCACAACTTTTAGAAAAAAACAGCTGCAACTTCCATAATTATCACAAACTCACAAAAATGCATGTGAGATTGTGGAGGGACTGTACATCAGTACAGACTATAGAGTTTCTCCTTCTTTAATTTTCGTATGCGTGTGTGCCGCGGGTTTTTTTCAAGGATAAAGTGTGCCTTGGCTCAAAAAAGGTTAAAAAACACTGATCTAGACATTTGAACTAAACTTCACAATGTGAACTAGGGCTGCACAATAGGAGGAAAACTAGCGATGTGCAACATTAGTGATCAATATTGGGATGATAATATAACCTGCGATACATAAACAAATAGCAAAACAATCAAAAACATTCCCATTTCACTGCAACAGTTTAATTTAAACTAGAGTCAAAATACCTTAAATTATACTTCAAATGACCGTAATCTATATTAATACACTGACTGAGTGAAAGCAAAATTAATGACCAACATTGTAGTGTCTGTGTGTGACCCTAGGGTGTGTGAGAAAGCTGTATGCATCCTTCTGACTGTCTCCTCCCGTGAGGGCAGTGTGCGTGTGATTGTATGAAATGTAATTAGTATGAATAATGTTCCCTTGCGTGTGTTACACGCCTAACAGATCCCATTTTGTGGTTAGCTATCCAGGAGGGGGGTAAAGGTAGGGATATAGAAAAAGATATTTGAAAAAAAAGGAAAAAGCAAACAAAAGATACAGATATAACAGAAACAGAAAGAGAATACTCAATTAACCCTTGTGCCTTTTTTTTCAATGATTTGTAATCTTCACTGGTGTCCATGGATTACATGTAATCTGTCCACCTTTATCCACCTTTTTCATGGTAGGAATAACACGTCAATGCAAGGGTGGGGTCATCTAAGATAGCACAAGGGTTAAACAGCAACAGCTCTTTGAGATGTGTAAACTCTGGGAAACTGGGAGCGGTCCTCTGGTGCAGGCAGGACTACCTGGAGTTGAACCCACTTAAGAGATGACAGTGAACTTCAGGAGGACCCACACACACAATTCTTAACAGCACTGTCTCCTTAATAGACTCACACAGGTTCCAAGTGTCCAACATCTCGCGGGACCTTAAGTGGACCAATCACATTGTCTCACTCCGGAAAAAGCTTCAGCAGAGGCTGTGCTTCCTGCAACAACTCAAGAAGTTCAACCTATTTCAGGAGCTGCTGATCATCTTCTACACTGTAATAATCCAGTCTGTCCTGACCACATCTATTACGGTCTGGTTTGGATCAGCAACCAGACACGACAGGAACAGACTGCAGAGAATCATCAGCTCTGCTGAGAGGATTATTGGTTCCAACCTTCCCTCCATTCAGGGCAGCTGGCAGAATCGCAAAAGACCCCTCTCATCGCAGACATACCTTTTCAGCCTTCTCCCATCAGGGCGGCGTTTTAGGACTGTGCAAGCCAAAACCACTCAAAGTCAGCTTCTCCCCCGGAGCCATCATTCTGATGAACTCCTGACACTCAGAGAGCACAGAACACAAACATGAACTGTCACATCGGAGCTACTGTTGCATTTTATTTAGTTATGTTTATTTCTTATATCTATCTTCATATTACTTTATTTTATTATTTATCCTTTTTTGCCTGGATGAACCAAGCAGGGGCGAGTGGGGTTATGTCGTGGACAAACTCCGGAACTGGAGCAGGTTGGGGTGCTTCTGGTTCCACCCGGTAGAAGGGGCAAGTTGGGGTGCGTCGAGGACCACCCCCAGGGCTAAGAAACTGGAACCAGTCCGCAGCCCAATGTGTCTCGATCTCCTCTCCCTCCTGGTAAAAGTCCTCCCAAAGCCACATGTCCTGTTCCAGTGGGTCCAGGAAGGATTGTTGCTGATGGGCGTCCGGCTCCACCATGGGAACAGGAGAGGACTGACGATGAGGGCGGCGGTGACAGCCTCCTCTCAAAGCCAGACGACTCCCGTCTGGCTTTGAGAGGAGGGGAACTGGGGCCAGACAGGGGTCCACAGAGACCTGATGCTCTCTGCCTCCTGGCAGAACGCTCCCGAGGACCGCATGTTCCTTTCTGCTGGATACCAGTTCAGTTGTCCCATACTGTCACAGAAGGGGAAACCTTTCAAAGTAAAGACAGACAGACAAAGTCCCTGAACTGCTTTCACAGGTGATGGACGAGTCTATTTGACACCAAAAGACACAGAAAGTAATTGTTTTACCACTTCAATCTGCAAAGCCATATAGGGAACAGGGTTCACTCTATCCGCTACCTAGGTGTGCTGATCACAGAGGACCTCTCCTGGACTGCAAACACCACTGCGGCAGTAGGGAAGGCCCAGCAGCGTCTCCACTTTCTGAGAATACTCAGGAGGAACAACCTGGAGAAGAAGCTGCTGGTGACCTTCTACAGAGCCACCATCGAGAGCATCCTCATGTACTGCATAACAGCCTGGTATGCAGGATGCTCGGCCGCAGACAGGAAGGCGCTGCAGAGGGTGATCAACACGGCCCAGAAAATCACCGGCTCCCCCCTGCCCAGCCTAGAGGACATTGCTAGCTCTCGCTACACGAGCAGAGCCAGGCAAATCATCAAAGACTCCCACCATCCCAACCACCACCTGTTCCAACTGCTACCGTCAGGCCGACGGTACAGATCCCACAAGGCTCGCACAAATAGACTCAAGAACAGTTTTTTTCCCAGAGCAGTCAACCTCCTAAATAAATGTGAATCCCACAAAAAACTGTAACTCGTGCAATATCTGAAACCAATGTGCAATATTAACAATTCCCAGTGCAATATAATGCAAATTAGAATAGTTACGTAGCTTTGTACATATGTATATTTTCAGTTAAACACAATTTTATTGTTCTTTAGAAGATTATCTATTTTTATTGTTTAAGCAGCTGGAGAGCACCGGAAATTTCGTTGTCACAAGTTTCTTGTGTAACAATGACAATAACTCGATCACTTAGGGCAAAAAAGAGGTTTAATACAGGTTTACACATCACTGTTCCTGTGGCATTCCTGGGCAAATACAATAAAACAAAAGCGCATTCCACTGTCCTGCCTCATCGGCTGACATGCTTTAGTTTTTTTATTGTTCCAAAGAAAACAGAGGCCGTTCAATTCTTAGAAGACAAAAAACAAACAATAAATACAAAAATCCATTTATATGGATTCAGAGTTCATTGATACTGTATCTTTCTGTTTTTCATACTTTGAGATGTCTAGATATTTGAGATCTGAATATAACCCACTAATCCCCTGTCACTACCTTGTTGACAACGCTCTGGCTGCACTTTTAAATTTCTATGTGCAATTATTTATTGAAAAAGAGCTGCTGAAAACAATTTTGTTGTGCTCTGCATAGTGATAATAAAAGATTCTGATTCTGCACAGTTTGCAGGACTGCATTCTGTAGATACTAATGCTATAAAGTCCCATGACTCCTCTGAGATATGTCATCTCTAGTTTTCTTTTCATTATTTGGTGCATGGTGCAATCATTAGATCAGGGTCGCCACCTGCTGGCCTGTTAACAGTAAGAGCTGAATATTCTCCCATCAGGTTTTCTGTTGATAATACTGAATGACAAATATTTAGGCAAAGCAAGTTTGTGCTGTCAGATGACATTGATAGAACAATAGTGCGGGGCATTAAAGTACAGTAAAAATTCTCCCCTGATCAAGCCATCAACCTCACCGTAGCTTTCATTCATAATAATGGAGCCATAGTGTACAGCAGGGCGCCATTCTGGGATGTTCAAGCCTAAAGCTGTACAAATTTTCTCGTAGGCTGAAACTGCAGAACACAGCATGCCATGGGCTGAAGAGTTGAGACAGAGATCATAGACACAAGAAGAGAAAAATGGCTGAAAATGGCGGAATGCGGGTGACAGGCACTGAATGGACCACTGGTGTTGGTGATGATGCTGCAGAGTTCAGAGTATTCTTGTGAAAAACGACAGTGTGTATCTTCATTTATTACATCAGTGGATCCATATCTATATTTATTAGTATTACAATATTTAAAAAAAAGCTTTTTTAGAATAATTAACAGGTTTTTAAAGAAAAATGAAATATATTTAATAATAAAATGGCTAATTTAATATATGTGTGCAGGTTTTTCAAAATGTCATGATCTTTTTATATATTGATGAGAGATTTATTGGTTGATTGTGTATTTGCACTGGGTCATATTTATTTAATTACGAAAAGTTTGGGGCTCTATAGATCAGTAACCATTCTGTAGCAGATTTACAAATTTGCCAGAATCTTTGGATCACTAAACATGAAAAAAACAGGTGTTGGTTTGGGGCTGTATGACAGAAACCCCACAGATCAACCTCAAAACCAAATCTACTCCTCAACGTCTCTGCCGATGGGTAATAATTGTTTATAATTTTGAACTGCATTTCTTTAATTTTGGGGACCGCTGGGCATTTTAATAATTTTCCATAGTTGAGCACCTGAAGTGACAGTACTCCAGCCACATTTACTTCACCGCCTCCTAATGTGTGTATCGTGATAACAAACAACTCGAATACGTCACATTGCCCCCTGCTGGACAGGAAGAATGGCCTTGACATCTGTCTTTTCAATGATTGAGAACTTTCTTTTTAAATTATAGTTTTTAAGGTTTTTAATATTATTGTTTTATTCAAATACGTAAAAAACATAAGGAATTATTGTTTGATGGATTTGGTACTTAACAGATTTATTCTGATAGACCATTGTTGTACAGGTAAACTCCAACTACCAGGGATCAAAGCGGTAGTTAATGAAAAATAAGACCTCTGAGTTTTATTAAAATCAGAGGTTACATTTTTTAAATACAAAATAAAGAAATGAATATATTTTAAAATTGCAAAATTAATTCTCTAAAATAATTTAAATTATATTTATCAAATTATTTCAAGCTCGCGCGGCACCGGATATGACGCGACCGCACGTTCGCGTCTACGCAAGTGTTTTTAAAAAAGCGGCGGATGCATTCATACATCTTGATTTCAAGATCTTCGTGCTGTTTTTAGAAGCGTATGGACTCTTTTATGTAAACATACATTTTTCTCTTTTGCATTAGAAATTTAAAATGAGGATTTCTTTGTCTTGGTGTTCACAAACCGTTGTTTTAGCGGTTTCCATCAAGAAAAGAAAACGATCTGCTTAAGCTAACATAGCTAGCTACAGTAACTGGTGTTCTTAACAATCAGGGGTTACTTTTTAAAATCTAAATGTATTAATTGAACGTTGAAAGTCATATAACGTCTTGATTTTATTTTGTATATTAATTTATTCTTTTTTTATTTTAATGGAAAAAATAACCATTATTAGGTTGTTTATTTTCGTAGATCGATGATATTTTAAATAATCCTAGCTCACGGAACCAAACCAATGCAGCCACAACAGTTTTCGAAGGAGCGAGGACTTTTTGGTAAACTCTCACCGGGGAAGAAGAAACTAGAGGGCAAGACTTTCTATCTCGACAATGTAAAGAAACACTCAGCTGCCCTGCTTTTGGAGGCTGTATATCTGCTAGGAGGGGTAAGTATGTGTTAACCTAAGAGCATTTAAATGAATCAAATACACTTCTGTAACTTAGATTTGATCTAAAGAAATAAACTGCACTATTTCAGATTTCAAATAGAACATGACTAAATTGCCTGTTTGATAATAGTTTCTGCTGATTTGACTTTGTTTTTGTAAGTAAAAAATGACCTAAACTAAATTTATTTCAACTTCTTTTTCAAACTGAACTTAATTAATTAGATTTTATGTTCCTGCTATGACCTAAAAGCCTTTTTTTATTCCTCTGTGTAGAAGATTGAGAGTTTCTTGCACAAGGATGTCAGTTTTGTTGTAACTGGAAGCCAGGAGCGATTGAAGGCGAAAAATGGTGTGGAGATTGGAGAAGGAGCTAAAGGACTCGGCGAAGGAACCCAGCGTCTGATGACAGAGCAGAAAAGCAGCGCTAAGCTTCCAACCAAAAAACCCAGATCTATGGTATGTAAATAACATTTTAAAGCTTTTTGTTTAAGCGTCCTGCTTTTTACAAATTGATTATAAACTTTAAAATGGAATATGTTGCTGTATTTAATAATGTTTTTCTCTTATTTGGTTTATTTGATTTTTAAAAAATGTAAACTTTTTTTTAAAAGAAAAATGGTTTGTTTTGTGGTGACAGTATGTTTTTAGTACAGTAAACCCATTGAATCATGGGAGCCTTTTTAAAGTTGTTTGGTGTGTTTCATTAGATCTGTTTCTTCTTCTTTGCTTTTGGTTAAAATTGGAAAACATGTTTTTTTTTTATGTTTAGCACTTTGAGTTACGTCGGTCAGAAAAGTGCTCTACAAATAAAGTTTTGATTTGATCCGTCCTTGCAGGCTTGTGTGAGCCGTGGGAAAGCTCTGCTTGAAAAAGCGATCCGCAACAATGTAAGTCATGGCAGCCCCAACAGTTACACTTGTAGAGCTTTGCAGTTTTTGTTCAACTTGATCATGAGATCTTAACTTTCTACCTTTTTTTTTTTATCTTCCAGGAGCGGCTGCGTGGGAGCAGCGTTCTGTCTGATGCCCAGTCGTGGGGCGTTAAGATACTTTATGTGGATGGTATCCTTTTTAGCTTATTGTGTTGATGATGATAACAACAAACTCGATTCAAGTGTAGTGAACAAGTGTTCACAACAGATGGCAGCATGTGAATGTGTCAGATAAATGCATCTAGACATTAAAGAAAAACACAATTATAAACAACAAACCACAACAAGAATCAAGTTTCTCATGCACGAGGGAGAGGAGCAAATGTGTTGGAAAAGGTCCACCACGTTTCTCTTCTCAAAGGTCTGCCTCTCCTCGTGATGCTTTTATTAAGAACACAAGAAGGAGGTAACATTTTCAAGACAAAGACAAAAAGTTCATTAGGGGGTGTCGTCAAATGACCCTTTTGGTTGGATTCTAAGTTCAAACAGTATCCCTTATCAGCTCAGGACAGTGTGTCGTAAACCCCTCATCCTGGGTGGGGGATGAGAAGCAGATGAACAAACACACAACTGTTTTCAGAAGAGGTAAAAAGGTCAATCTGAGTTAACATTTAAACATACATTTAACCAAATACATTTAAGCAATGATAATAATAAAACAAATTCCTTCACATACTGTCTTTTTTTCTAGGTAACAATCACTAAAACATTCAGAATTTCAACACAAAGAAGTGTTTAAAAAACTTATTTGCTGTGCTGTAGATGTATTTATCTAAACATCCTAAGGAAAGCAATGAAGTTAAAAGCTAAATAAAAAAATTTGACTACAATTCTGATTTAAGGAAGGTAATTTAATTTTATTCAAGGTAAAACAAGTAAAATCATTTGTGATTATATTTTTAAAAATAATCCCTTAAAAAAGAAAAGGGAAAAATGTTTAAATCTGCTTTGGAAATGGGTCTTTTCCACATGAAAATTTTGTGTTTGCAGTTTGTAAACCATGTTTTTCCCTTTACAAACCATCAGACGTCCTCATATGTCTGAAACAGCTGAGTCGAGAGAGCTTCAGTCCTAAACACAAAAGGATAGAGGTAAGAATGATGCTAAACCTCTTTATTTTCTCTTTTACTCTAAAGAAAACGTCTGTTCAGCTTTCAAACAAGTAACAAACAAAGGGAAATGGGTTAGTGTGTTGTATTTTTTTAATCCTTTCCTGTGTACTATTTTCCACAGAAGATTTCCACCAAGCAAAGGCAACCAGCTGTCAGAGGTTAGGTTTTTTTTATGCCCTTCTCAACTAAAAGGAATTGAGTTGTTTGCCTAGTTTTAAAGTTTTTGTCATTTGTCTTCATGTCTCCCAAACAGCTGCACCTTTGAGGTCCCCTTATCTTAAAATTGAAGACGTAAGCAGGTGAGTTCTGCACACATCTCAGCTTTAATGCTTCATTTAGGGCAAAACATGAACAGTGTTCATGCCCGCAGAGTTTCGGGTTATGGTGTCAGATTAGCTCCCTTTTTCCAAGTCAAGTGCAGCAGGGAGACCAAGGCGGGTGGCAGCGATCTGCCCTGCCGTGTCTGTCGTTCATGGGGGGTATGCATTTCAGCCCAGATGACTTTCTTAATTGAAGCGGCTGAGAGGTGGTATGTAATGCGACGAGCGGCTCCATCCCCAGTAGACCTGTTCCCCAGGAGTGCAGCAGATTCAATTTCTTCTAGATTTTTCTGCCAGGGGGGGCCTCAGTGTTCACAAGTCCTTTCATTTGCCCTCACATTTAGGTTAATTAAAAAGCTCTGGTTAACGCTTGGAAAGAACCAGTGAGCCCCATGAGGCTTGCAGTGTAGTGGAAGTCGATTTCATCGGTGTAAACTTCTCCTACCATCATTTTTTTTTAAATTCAAATTGTTTACTCTGTGAACATATTTAAGTTCTTTTCAACTTAAACTATGGGGTTTGACAGACGTCTTAGGTGTTTTTCTCTGTTTTATTCCTTTCTTTTGCCATTCAACAGGAGATACCGACCTCTGCATGTGCAGTCCATGACTCTTCCTGCCCTGTTCTACTCGGGTCGACACAGTCCTTTTGAGGCGCCTCCCCCCCCTCAGTTTGACAAACAGCCCGACCGTGAAAACAGTAAATCAAGGTGATTCAGTTAAGATCCTTGGATTGCTTAAAAATTCTCTTTAGATTTATTTTTTTCTGGCGCTAAATTAGTATAAAATAAGACCAAAAACCTTAAATTTATACCATGTTTTTGATATTTTTGGAGGGGTTGTGTCATTAAGAGTTGTTTTCTTCACCAATCAGAGTAAAGAAAATTGGAAACAAAGCTCAGGACAAATCTCCAGTTGGGGTTTTTTGTAGCCCCTCACCTTGGCGGCCTCGTAAGAAGGACAATTCGTACTGCGAGTGCTGCTGTGAAACCTTCACCAATTTGGAGGAGGTGGGATTGATTGATTGATTTAGTGAAAAAACTGCCTGTTTGTTGATTTGCTGATGACTGTTTTCTCCCATCTTTCCTATCTCATTGTCCTTACAGCATCTACTGTCGGATCAGCATCGTTCGTTTGTGCTGAATCCCTTCAACTACAGAACAGTAGATCAGCTTGTGGCTGAAATGTCTCCAGGATTTGATCCCAGGCTTGCAGAAGAAACCTCCAAAAGGTGAGATTTATTTAGCGATTCACCAGTCTTTTTTTTTTTTTTTTTGCTCCGATCCAAATTCAGAGTCTTTTGATTTTTAAGAATCTGCTGACACAGAGAACCAATAACATACTTTTGTAACGCATTTAAAAAAAAAAGGAAAACAAATGAATAAATGGCTCCAGACCCCATTTTTATTTAATTTACCTTATTTTATCATTTAACACTAAAACTGCGCACTTCTGTGAAGTAGAGTAGATGAAACAATCAAAAACAAATAATCCAGCTATCAACTAGAAACAGAAGTTAACTATTAACTAATAACAATAGGTGAGAATTAGTCATGTAAGAAAGTTTGCTGACTGTAGCTTTAGGATCTTAAGAACTATTGAACATTTCTGATCACATATGATTCAAATTTATTAAAAATTTTAAAAAAATGTACATTTATTTTCCTTCACGAGTATTCATTAGTGGCTCATATCAATGAAACTATTTATTCAATTTGGTTATTTATGAGATATTCAAGGTTTTTTTAAATTATTTTTTCCTGGAGCTTGAACTTTGTAGACGGTCCCTTGGCAGCAGTCTCACAGCCATCTTTCCATTCATCTCTTAATAAAAAGACTAAGATAATATGTATACTGTATGTATGTATTAAGAATTTATATATAGATATTTTACATGCCTTTTAAGATAATAGTTTGCATTTAGACAAACCAATAAAGACACTTGCTGTCAGTCCTGAACGTTTATTAAAGCGGTTTTTGAACTCAGAAGTATGAATCTGTAAATATGTTGCTAACTGTACCAAACTGTATTGCTGGGCCTCCTGCTCAAACTAGTGCCGGATCCTGCTGTGTTTTACGACAATAAAATGTTGTGATCCATTCAGGATGTGTTAAGCTTACAGTAGAGTATTTAGCTGCTCTAATGAACTTGAAAAACACAGCGCTGATCATAGTTATGAGAGGAAAATAAAAATCCGATCCCTGATCAGGATGCAACATCCGATTACCATCCGGTCTGACACTACATCCTCTGATAAAGGCATCCCTATTTGTATTCATTCATTTATCTATTTTTGCCTTTTAGACCAACAACTCCTCTTCCTCTCGACGCCGTTTGTGAACTGGAGCCTCTAACTGATGCTGAGATGGAGCGTGCTGTTCGGGCCCTGCAGAGACAAGGTTCTTCCCTAACTGCTGGTGATACCAGCCCGACTGGAAGGCCTCTTTTCTGTGGTCCTCCATCACCAGGGCCCGTTTTTACTTTTGAAAATGAAGCTGCTCCGCCTACTTTCCATCCTGAGGTGGACCGGCAGTGCCCAGATCTCCTGCAGCCTCGTGCATCGAGCCCGGTCATGCCTGTTCTGACTCCAGAGCCACGAGTCGGAACCGCTTATCAACAAACGGAAAAACCGTCCTCCGACTGCTCTGCTACAGGCTTTTCTTGGGATCCCTACGCTCTGCCTCCAGTTCTCAGCCCACAAATCCCTTATTCACTTGACACTATGGAACAACAAAGAAGCCCGGACTCAGAACCTCCTGTTCTCAGTCCTCAAAGGTTCTCCACAGTAGAGACTGTGGGAGAACTGACTTATGAAATGAACGTTCCACATCAAACCCTTCCTCAGTCCAGCCCCGTTCTCTCTGTGGATGCCAGTAATCCAGGGAAACGAGTTCTTTTTAGGTCTGATGGACTCTTTGGTTTCAACAGCAGCTTGAGGCCTGCTGCTCAAACGCGCCGTTGGTCAAACTCTGTCCCTAGACAGTCGCCCATCACGCCAAACCCCAAAAAGCGCTGCAGATCCGCCAGCCCTGTTCACATGCACCGTAAAAGGCGGAGGACGGCGTCGTTTGGGGACAGCGGTCAGTGGTCTGAGCTCAGCATTAAGGACGCCAAACCTCAAAGAGACAGTGTGGCAGTTCTGCGTGGCTGGGTTTCATTTGACAGTGTCTCTCATGGAAATCTGAATAATCCGTTCTCCATGTTTACTGCTTCATCTTGTGTTCCTTTAAAGAATTCTTCTCAGGGTCCAAATCACATTGACTCTGGGAGGGATCAGCTTTCATGGCTTCTGTCCTCCAAAGCAGCCATCTGTGATGGTTCTGACGGACCTAACGCCGCGGCGTCCTCTCTGCCGCCCCTCTATCTGTCTACCTCCATCTCCATCGAACCAGGCCTCATCCCCGACCCGGCCGAGCTCTCTCCTTCATCCTCTGACTCAGACTGGGACTGCAACCTGCTGGCACGCCTCAACCAAACCCCGGCTCCAGCGCCCTCTGAGCACAGCTGTGCTGTGGACGCAGAGCTGCTCCACAGGCCGTGTCCGTGGATGCACGACACCAGCTACGAGTCGCATCTGCACACCGTGCTCCCGCCCTTAAACCCGGCTGCGTCTGCGTGCGGGGAGGACGTGGAGCCTTCAGCTTTCAGCAGGACGCTAGTCCAGGTTGTTGAAGTCCAACACTAGGAGAACTTCTACTTTAAATTTAACAGCACTTAAGGCCAGAGAAACAAGAAATGAGAAGCATTTCTTTAATGATTTTTCTTCCTCTTTAAGAATCTCTTTTTATTTTCTATAAATGAGACATTTATTCATTTTTTTCTCTAACATCCTCCATCTTGACCGGACTCCTCCAAACAACATTCAGTGGTTTTTGCTGACTGCGGCTGTTCATCAGCTCTGTCTGGGAACACGCGTGTGTGTGTGTGTGTGTGTGGGTGGGGGTGGGGGGGGGGGGTGCTGAGAATTTAATGAGGTTTTTCTGAAAGGGGGCATTATTCAATTACTGTAAGTGCTGCGCCTGGATCCCATCCCATCCATTGATGGCCAAACACATTGAGAACCGCCGGCCGTAGAGATAAACCGTCAATGTCAAATGGCTCTTCCTGCTTTTTGAAGACGGGCCAGATCCGAGGAGAAGGAGGTCTGTAAAAATTCTGGAAGGACGTGAAGGTTGTTTGGCGTCGGATTGTCATCAGGAGATGACAATAACAGGTCAAAGTTTCAAAGCTTCAATTCAATCCACTAATAAAACCCGTTAGATGCGTTCTTAAACCTGTAAATAAATGGAGATTTTAGTTTGAAAGATGACTTTCAGGAATTATTCTGTACAAACTTTGTATATTTTATATAATAAATTTTTTTAGCTCTAAAATTTTTCACGTCTGGACAATTTAATTTAATCAATTCTGACTTTTGAAAAGTTGAAAAGAAAGATTCAATGTGTTATCTTGACTCATCAGACCAGCGTTTTCCTGTTCAAACAATATTTAATGTGTAATCTCCATCTTTGGGTTTTCTATTTGTGTTTAAGAAGTTCCTGGTTAGTCTTGTCAAAAGCCTTTTTTAACTACACAACAGGAATGCTTGTTATATTCTTTACTAAATTCAAAAGTCCATAAAGTCAGAAGAACGAAGAAATTTGAAAGGAACCAAAATCTCTTAAAAAATATATATTTTAAGATTTCAAGCAGAGCTATTGGAATTAGATTAAAGAAAACCTTCCAAAAGTAACTAGTCTTGAGTAACAGTTTAATTAACAGCATACACATTAATATGCCAAAAGAAATGTAAATGTGAGTAACCTCAACCCTGAATGTAGAAAAATTTAAGCCAAAGTCTTCACACAGTTGAAAATCTTAAACATCTTTAGTTGTTTTGTTTTATTAAAAAAAAAACTTTGCAGATTTGGGTTTAAAAAAAACCTAAAGATATGCTTTCTCATGGGAATCAAATTTGTAATACGTGTTTTTATTTTCTAATACATCATTCAGTAAGTTTTCATGAAGTAAAAGTCAAAACTGACCATGTCAGGGCAGGTACAGAGGGAAATTCTGCTTTCCTCAACTCTTCAGTGGCCAAAACTATAGAGAAAAATGCAAAGGTCTGTACCATCACGCAGTAAAATGCTAGAAAAAGTCAGGTTTGCCGATACTGAAATCATACCTAAAGACCCTCTCTGGTGAAAATGGTGTTTTTGGTGTTTTTAGAATTTTCTTGTGGCAGTGTCTTATGATGGCAGACAGATATAAAGAAAATTAAGATTAAAAATACATTTCTGAATATTTCTTTATTCATGTTGTAAATCACAAGCAGAAGCAAATTTGTTGTTTGAAAAACCTTGTAAGTGTGACACAAGTAACTACAGTAAGCTGCAGACAAATAAATCTGTTACGCTTTTGTTTTCTCATCTGATCTAACATCTGGCTCAAACAGTAGCAGTTAGCTCCAAAATTGTTCCCATTTTTGTTTAAAAAAGTTTTTAATATTAGACTGAAGTTGTGAGAGGCTGTAAGCTAGAAGGAAAGTGTGTAAACAGATAGATGATGGGAATGGGAGGGGCTTAATTTGTGCCCACAACTCAGACTTTAATTTATAATGAAGTACTGCCACCTTGCAAAAACAATCTCCTTGAAAATGACAGGTTCTTGGACTTTGGATAAAAATTGCATAATTATAATAAAAAAAAGACCGTTGAGAATACTTTTAAAATAGATCAAACAATGATGGGAGTGGATCTTTAATGAAATCAAATTAATCTTTTAAAATAATTCTTATGAATGCAATAGTATTTATTTAAATTTCATAATTAAATCTAATCATTGTATTAAGTTATTCAACTTCGAAACTGATTTAAAATTATTATTTTATAATCCGCTCAATGAGGTGCCCCCTAGCCCTGCGCTATGGCCCCCTGAGTCAAGGTGTTCTGGACGCGCCTCTGCAGATGAGGGGTTGGGCACGCGGCGCCAGCGCAGCCTCACTCGTGAGGACTCGGAGCGAGTTCCCACCAGCGGTGAGCTGAAAGGTGTGTCGGGGAGATGTCTGCCCCGAACCGCAACCGAACCCGCCGCCGTGTTCGTCCGCAGCCCAGCTACCGCCGCCACGTCGCGTGACGGGGCAACAGGGAGGCAAGAATCACGGGGGATGAGAGCACCATGCCCGCCGCGACAACATGCCTGCTGTTCGCCTCGCTGTGCGCGAGCTGTGCGGGGACAGGTGAGTCGCCCACGCGCTCCTTTCAGTATTTGCAGGAAAAAACACTCGATAACTTCTTTATTTGTTTTTCGATGTCCGCGTGCCGCGCAGGTCTGTGGGAGCGCGTGACGCTGGAGAACGGGCAGCCGCACGCGGGGGAGCTGGTCCAGCCCAAGCGGCTCCTCCAACAGGTCCACTCCGATGAAGAGATGCTGCACAGCCGCCTGGATACCCGGGTCAAACACCCCCCTGAACAAGAAACGCAGCAGGTGAGCTCCTCCTCAACAGTAACCCAAGTAAACACATTTACTGCATTTATCAATTTCATTGTACAATGAACAATGACAATAGAAGCAAATGTGATGGTGGGCGGGAATAAAAAGTTAATTTCTTTATTATATCTGATGATGGCAGCCACACCTCAGCCTTCACCAACTAAGGGGACAAAAAAAGAAAACACCCTATACCTTTCACCCACTTTCCCCCCCACCTCATTAAGTTATATTTCACGGCTCCACCTGTGTTCTTATGTTACCTGTGCTATGGACAGTGTGAGACAGCTGCCGGTCAGTGGATATGACACAGCGCTGACCCTGGCGCCGACCTTCATCAGCGCCTCGTCTCCTGACTTCTGCAGAAACAGGAGCCCGCACATGTAAATGTAGATGAAAAGCAAACAGTAGTGCACTTTTCTGCTTCTATGCAGTTTTTGAATGGGTCTGAAGAGGCAGGTAGCTCTCGTTTAATCCATGTGTGGAAGAGTTGGTCTTCAAAAATAAAAACGTGAAAACTTTCAAATGGAAAATACCCAGGAAGTCCTAAGTAAATCCCTACAGGATTTCAGAGCAGGGGTAGTCTGATTCTGGAATTCATAATGAGTCGATCTTCCTTAAAGACCCACTCACTCCACTGGAAATTGTGGTTTGTTGTTCTTAACTCTTCTTGTAGCATTTTTCTCATGATGGAGGACATATAGATATAAAATGAAGATCAAAAGTGCGTTTTTCAATATCTTTTTATTTAAATCAGGATGAATAAAGAGCAGACCGAAAATAAAACGCTGTTTGAAAAAGCTCTTTTGTGAGCAGCTGGACCAAAGTCTTCCTGCTCTACTCTATTCTGATCCACTTGCAGACAAATGAATCCATTAACGTCTCTGTTTTTCTCGTCCGAGCTGACATCTGGCTCAGAACTATACGGCTGCTAATGCATTCCAAATACTTCAAAACAAATTCTCCATTTTATTATAAATTTGCATTTTTTTGTTGCTGTTTTTCCATGAACATCCTTGTTTTTTTTTATTTATTCTTGATGTCATATTTCTGCTAACAATTTGCCACGTCAGGAAATTATGCAATATATCAAAACAGTGACAGAACGCCTGATATTCAGCGGATCTCAATGATTTTTAATCGGCTAGTTTAATGTTTTCTTCTTACTTCTCCTTCCTCTCCTCTTTAGCCCGTCCATCTGTCCCAGAGCAGCTTCCTGGTAGAGGCCTTCGGCGCTTCGTTCATCCTTGACCTTGAACTCAACCAGTAAGTAAACACAGCTCACATCCAGACTGGAGAAAAAGATGGAGAGTGTGTGTCTGTGGGTTTGATCCCTGACACCTCCTGCAAGGATTCTGAACGACAAACATTTAGCCTGACGTGGATCATCAGCGTTTAAAAAACAAACAAACAAAAAACAAAAACAAGTTTTTAGAACCAGTCTACCTTATACCTGTTGAAGGGTTGATTGGTTCTACATTTGTTTGACCTACATTTATGGTGAACTAACTTTGCTCCGGAGACTTTTATTTTGAAACCAGCCTCATTGCCTGGTGGAGTCTTTTAGGTCGAGCCATATAAAAGTTAATTCATTCATGTTTTTGTTCTGTCTACCCCCAAAAGACTAGCATATGACCAAAAAACAACTATTTTTTTCATCTGAAATGCAGATGGTAAATAATAATCATAGTGATCTGCCTTCAACTTACATTTAATTAGATGTTCCAGAAACAGATGATTGATCAACTTTATCAGTGATGCTCTGAGATCCTCAAGGACCTTGCATCTGCCTTATCAGGAGGCATGGTGGAACAGGCGGCCATTTTCATCAATACACCACAACAAGAAGAAGGGACATCCGACTGAACCTCCAAAAAATCACCAAACTCCAGGACAAACGTTTTTTTGGAGGAAAAAAATGATTGGCTAAAAAATGTCAGTCCGCAAACTCACTTAGGTGGAAAAGAGACTTTATCTTTACGCCACTCCCATTCCAGTTGTGGAAGCAGCTGAACTTTCCATAAAGAAACACAACCAGAGGCGAAACAGCTGAGGGTAAGAGTGTCAGCCTCCAGGGCCAAACCAGCAGCCAAACATCTGGATCAACCTTTAGAGACCAGAACGTAATCCTCCATCATAGGGCTGCACGATGTGAGGAAAACTCGCGATATGCGATATTGGTAATTAATATTGCGATAACGATATAAATTGCGGTATATAAACAAATAGCAAAAAAAACCAAAACATAATTTCCATTTCACTGCAACAGGTTAAAAATTATACTCCAAATGACCCTTGTCGACGTAGGAGGCAAACATCAGACATAAAAGGGTTCATCTGATTGATCAACAACGTAAACGGGTCCTTCTGATTGGTTAAACGCATAAAGGGATTTATTTCATTTGTTCAATATTTCAAGCTGCTATGAGTTTGTTTTAGCACATTTAAGGTAATCATTTATTGCGATTTTTGCCGTCTTTTGCGGTATGCATATTGCACAGCTTGATTTCGCGATAACGATAAATTTGCGGTATATTGTGCAGGCCTACTCCATCAACTAAGATGACGGAAATTTGGAAAAACCTGTCTGCACACAGAGTCCAGATTTAAGAGACAAAATGATTGATTTGGCTTTCTATCACAACATTACAATTCTAATACCAACAGCAATGACTGCAATGGTTTGCTGTGAGTCAGTCAGGGAAGATACTAAAAACAGAGGTTATGTTTAAATGTTCTTAATTTTTTTTTCCTTCTAGCAATCTTCTGTCTACAGACTATGTGGAGCGGCACTTTGGAAATGGACAGCAGTCCCAGAGTTTGGTAGGTTTGCCAAGAATTTTCTTCTCACTGTGTAAACATGTCAGCCACTCTTTTATTTTAGCTCTTTGTGTTAGTTTAGCAAAAAACCTGGCAGCTCAGCTTTGACCAAGGGCTGCAACAATTTTGTAAAAGTTTCTTTACCCAAAAAGGGAGATTAATTCATTTTAAATCCCATAGGGTATATGGCGTATTTGAAATTTCTGTATTAATTTCTGTATTAGTCATTTAGATATTTAGCTCACCAAACCAGCTTCAGTCTTTCCTTTTCATTTATTTTCTAATTACTGTCAGCATACACTGACAGTAATTGCATTGTATGTATAAACATGTGTATTTTGTCTTTAAAAGTTAAAAAAGACATTTAAGGTGTATTTAGTAGAAAAAAAACAATCAACAAAGGAGAATTGCTCTTCATATGATATACTTAAAAAGCCTCTCCGATCACCTTTTAAAGTACTGTTAAAGCATTTCCAGTGGTTTTTCAATCATGATGCTGCTTTAAGCCAAAATCAAAAACTCTTTGTTGTTTTCTAGGACATAGTTTCTGCATTCCCCACTTCTACCCCCTGTTGCTGAGAGCTCTCTATTTGCGCTCTCTACTAGTTTCCAGCCCCCCACACTCCCAACCAAATGTTACTGGTTCAGCAAAACTGGTGAGCAATATCCAGCCGTACAGTTTTGAGCAGGAAACCAGCTCAGATAAGGAAAACAAAGACGGACAAGTGTCTATTTTGCTGAAAGTGGATGCATCAGAATGGAGCGGAGCAGGGAGCTTCTGGCCTGCCCAGCGTATTTTCTTTGTCCTAGGCGCTTTGTTTTCGGTAAACAAACTGCATTTTTTTTGTCCCCTCCGGATTCACAACGATTTGAATAAAGAAATGAGCTTAATTTGCTTTATATACATTCTTTTAAATGCACACATTTATCGAGGAAGAGATTTCAACTGTGTCTCCCCTCAATTATCATGGAAAATATGGAAGGAAGGCTTTCCGTGTTTATCAACAAAATGTGCTGTCACTCCGACAACATATCTGTTAAAAAAAAAGGGTGTGGCCCCGGACGTTGAACTTTCAGCCATCAGACTGCGTCCATATTACTTGCTCAGGGAATTCTCACACATCATTTTAGTAACTGTTTTCTGCTAACCGTACAATTGCGTGTGACATCGTCCACGGAGAGGCGGAGAAACAGATGTCCTACCCAGGTGATTTTAATAATGTAAACATGGACAAACCCCTGTCTGCCTTTCACACAATGCTGTATTTTCTGGATTATAAGTCGCAGTAGCAAAAACAACTAACAAAAAATACACACAACAAAGAAGAAAAACCCATATATAAGTCGCACTGGAGTATTAGTCGCACTTTAAAGAGTAAAGTCCAACATTTATGAATCAATTCACCAAGCCCAGTGTAATGCTGCGCTCAATGCGTCAAATTAATTTCCGCTGCCTCTTTTGACATGCATTTGTCAACCCTTGCCAAAAAATGTGTTCGTGAACTAGGCGCTCCCATTGCGTGTAGAGAAGCTATCATCTGAGGTAGCTTTGACTTTATATCTCATTTGTAATGCACAGAAGATACAGATAATGTTTTTGGTTTGAACTGTATTTATTTTGAAGGGTGCTACATCGCCAGTCATGTCTCCATGTCTGGGTTCATGAGATCATTCAGGGTTTTTTTTCTTTTCCTTACGGCAATTGTTACTTTCCATTCTCCAGGATGGTTTGTTTTGCTGTTCTTCAGTCTGTCTGGGACCCAGTTCACTGTCCCGCATTAGTCCAAGGAGGTCTTACCCCGTTTGGAAGATCCGATCATAATATAGATAGATAGATAGATGGATAGATAGATAGATAGATAGATAGATAGATAGATAGATAGATAGATAGATAGATAGATAGATAGATAGATAGATAGATAGATAGATAGATAGATAGATAGATAGATAGATAGATAGATAGATAGATAGATAGATAGATAGATAGATAGATAGATAGATAGATAGATAGATAGATAGATAGATAGATAGATAGATAGATAGATAGATAGATAGATAGATAGATAGATAGATAGATAGATAGATGACTTTATTAATCCCACAATGGGGAAATTTCATTTCTGTGGGAGCAACACGACATTCAGGAATAATCTATATAATATAACATCAATAAAGGACATCACAAATGACATTTATATTAGATAATTAAAAATATTACTAAAATTATTATGAAAAATTATTATAAAAAATAAGATTCTTATTAAATAAAGAAATAAATATTAAATATTAAATAAATACAGCTGCAAAAGTGTAAAAAACATGCGGTCTGCAAAACATGTAAACTGTAAAAAAACATTACAAATTTTTTCAAAATACAGAAATAACTAATGAAGTTCACACCAAAAACAAAAACAAACAACTGTTCAGGAACAAAAAACAATTTAAAATTGAAAAACAACAACTACAACAAAAGCAAATGAATCAATGACTAAACAGAAAAACACCCCTGGGACCGTGGAGTGTCACTTTGACACGGTGTTGTACAAGTTTATTGTAGAGTTTATGAGCGGAGCTCTGCTGATAATGGAATTGCCCTCTGGGATAAATAAAGTATTCTGATTCTAATAGATTTATATACACTCAATGGCCACTCGATTAGGCACACCTGTCCAATTGCTCGTTAGCGCAAGTTTTTAAGCCGCCAATCAAATGTCATCAACTTGCTGCATTTAGGCATCTAGCATGGTCCAGATGATCTGCTGCAGTCCAAACTGAGCATCAGAACAGGGAAGAAAAGTGATTGATTGGTTGTTTGTGCCGGATGACCTGGTCTGAGTATTTTAGAAACTGCTGATCTACTGGGATTTTCACCCACAACCATCTCTAGGGTTTACAGAAAATGGTCCCAAAAAGAAAATCCTGTGAGCAAGAGTTCTGTGGGCGGAAATGCCTCATTGATGCCAGAGGTCTGAGGAGAATGGTCAGACTGATAGAAAGACAACAGGAACTCAAATAACTGCAGGTTACCACCGAGGTCTGCAGAAGAGCAGCTCTGAACGGACAACACATCAAGCCTTCAGGCTGATGGACGACAGCAGCAGAAGACCACAACGGGTGTCACTCCTGTCTGCAAAGAACAGGAAACTGGGGCTCCAGTTCACACAGGCTCACCAAAACTGGACAATAGAAGATTGGAAAACATTGCCAGGTCTGATGAGTCTCCATTTCTGCTGCAATATTCAGATGGTAGGGTCAGAATTTGGCATCAACTCTATGAAACATGAATCAATCCTGCCTTGGATCAACTGTTCAGGCTGGTGGTGGTGGCGTAATGGTGAGGAGGATACTTTCTTGGCCCCCTTTGGGCTCCTTTGTACCAATTGAGCATCATTATAGCTTAATTTTGTATTATATATATCCTCCATCATCTGAAAAATGTTGCAAGAACACGTTAAAGACTCCACTTCAATCGGAATGCGTCTTTAAAAGAAACTGTACACGATAGAAAAAGGTTTGAAAACAGACCAACAGCTGCCGAGGGAACTCAGAGGCCCATGAAAAAGCAAAGCAGTTTACCTTGTTTTGCTAAATGTTCTCATCTCCTTGAATCTAAAGAAACTCCCAGTGCTGCTTTGGCTCCACATTTGCATAAGTCTTTATAGTGTCATCCAGTCATGTTGTCTTAAATGTAGGAAGACACTGCGTGGCGGTTCAACATATTTTGTCCATCTTTTTATTTTTATCTTTGTCCGCATCACGTTCCTTTTTCCCTGTCAAATACCCACCTTGGCAATCAGTAGACAGTTGCCATGGTAACTATAATAGAAAATCGTACAAGTGTGAATGGGTGGTTAGAGGAGCCTGTGAAAGTGGAGAGAAAGAAGGCAGGAGACGCACACTTTGAGTGCTAGACTGTCGGAACGGCTTAACCGGAAACAAAATTCTCTTATGGGATGCACTGCAGAGACAGAGTGATGTGTAACATGCCTCAGGAGAATAGGTTCATTCATTGTAGCTTCTATGTGTTTTTGTGTGTGTTATTTTTTTAATTCTTTTATTCTTTTTACAATTGTAGTTTTTGAAACGGCTGCTACTAAACCTTTTGGGAAGGCTTCAAATGAGGATTTGGACAAATCATTTTTCTATTAGTTGGCTGGCATCTCTCACTGACTTTCTCGGCTCTTGTTTTCACTCTGCATTCAACTTTTAAGTCAACAGTTTCAGGCACAACATGTTTCATTTCCGTGGGTGGAAGTGTATTCATTCTTGAAAAGCCACACCCTCTGTTCAGTGTCTGCTGTGTCAAGCAATTTGATTTCCTCAATGTAGCCCTGTAATCCTACCTTTTATTTATTTATTTTCCTGCGCGGGGCTAAGTGCTTGGTGCCGTCTGCGTGTTCAGTAAGAAGGGGAAAAGTCATTTTGTTCCTCGACTAAGTGAATCAGAGCAGAAGCGACTTCATAAAAATGGGGAGGCCCCATAAAACCTGGAGTTGTCACCTGAAATTGTTTGTTTGTAGTAAACTACATTTAACAAAGAAAAAAGAAAGGTACATTCCTTTGGCTTATTTCATCAGAGTTCATTAAAGGCCCAATCTGATGAAAATTGTGTTTTTAACATGTTCTCGTGGTGTTTTTCTGATGACTGAGGACATGCATCAAGAAAATTGCGCTGAATATTTCTTTATTATTGGATCATGAATCTGGAGCAGACGAAAAATGCAGTTAAAAGAAATTGTAGGTGGGATGTAAAAGCACCAGTTGGTAGGCCGCAAGCTCCCTGCTCTGCTCCATTCTGATGCATCCACTTGTAGACGACTAGAGCCATGTACGTCTTTCTTTCTCCTCGTCTAAACTGGAATCTGGATCAAATCTGTACTCCTGGAGAGCCTCAATGTTGGTCATCGTTTTTGTTGCACTGGCAACATAAGGTTGGGAGTGAGAGGGTCTTTAAGCTAGAGTGCAAATCGAGTGCTTTCAGCAGCAAGGAGGGGTTGAGGGCGGGGTTGCTCTGCGCATCGGTTCTGCCCACAACTCGGGTGAATTACAAATGAACTACGGCAACTCTGCAGAAACTATGTCCTAGAAAATGACTTTTTTTTAATACAAGTTTTTGGGTAAAACTAGCATACTCATAATTAAAAACCAATGTTGACCCCAGTCATAGGATCAATTAAAGTTGATTATTTTTGGGATTGGCTCCTAATTGACTGTTATCAATTATTTGTTTGACCATTGTATTAAGCTTTGACTTACTTTGTCTTAAGAGTTTATTCGATCGTGTCGCTGCTTTGATGTAAATGTATTTTTGCACATAATGTTTTATTTTTTACATCTCCTTTTTTCAGTTTATGGATGTTAAAAGGTTTGCTGTTAATGCTTAGGGTTCTAAAAACACCTATGTGTCTAATCAAAGGTCATATCTTCAAAAAAAGTGGTACATAAATTGACTGAAGCAGCCAAGTGAAGAAAAACACCTTCCTAACACCAAAACTGATGTCTGGCACATCCTGCCAGGCAGATGGATTCTTGTTCCTATTTTCTAGGTTCCACCAGCCTACAGAAAGAAAATAAACACCTTTTTTTATCCTGGCTGACATGATGAGAACAGGTTTTGTCATCAAAGCTCCCCTGACTGCAAGGCTGTACCTATGAGGACTTATTTCTACTTAGATCCGTTTATACAGGGATAATTGGCAGAGACTGAGAGAAAATAAATGAACATGGCCTACTTCCTGCAAAACCTTGTGCATCCTTCTGATGTTTGCATTTTGCTTCTGTAAGTGATTTTTTTCTGAATTTTAAAGTCAAGTTTAACCAAGTTATGAAAGTAAAGCATCTACTTTTATTTTGGTTTGGACAGAAACCGTCTCGGGTGGCAGACTCATTACAAACAGCTTAACCTGTTCATCACACATTCACATGTTCAAGTTTTATCATATCAAAGATGCATGAGCGCCTTGACTGAGACAGCTGAATCCCTTCTCCGATTGTTGTAATCTGACCAATCCTGTACTGTAAACTGAGAGATAGAGTTGAAACACTATATTCAAAACACGATCAGCCACTTGTTAGCTCTGCAGGGGTTTATGAATAAGCAGGTGAAGGTTTCTCGACTGCTCTCGCCAAACCGAAAGTGTCAGCTGAGACTGCCACTCACACTGTCACCACTTACCTGAACCTGTAATAGACACTTGCATATTCATAAGCCTTTAAGTTTTCTGTGCTTGTTTCATTAGTATAATAGAACAGAAAGTTCTTTTGACTTTGTTGCAATTAATTAACTACAGTGACCAGCTGTAGAAATGAGAATGTTAATGTGGGACAACATGACATTGGAGGTTTAATCAGGTTTTCATTTGAGACAAAAACTCTTGAATAATTGTGAAGGTGATATTCAAGTCACTCATGAGAAAATACTCTTGAAGATTGTGAATATCTGCTTTAAATTTAGGACACTCCATGTACTGATGAGATAAGGTTTCACACTCCACTGAGTCACCTTGCAGAACATTACCCAGATCATTGATTTATTGAGGTAATGGACGACCCGGAAGGACGATAGGTTTAACTGAAATATTCAGCTATGCAGAAAGGTTAACACACTGTGGTAGAATTAGGGACATTGAAGTGGATAAAATCCATTTATTTCTCACTTGGCTGAGTTTTTCAACACCTATAACCTATAACTAGTCCGTCTGTCTGTCCGTGCATATTTGAATCCATCCATTGCCCCATCCATTCCTATTAACATGTATGCATTAATTTGTTCATCCAAGCATTTACCTCTACAGTCATCCATCCTTTCATCCAGGCATTCACCTCTACATTCATCCTTTCATCCATGCATTCACCTCTACAGTCATCCATCCTTTCATCCAATCATTCACCTCTACAGTCATCCATCCTTTCATCCAGGCATTCACCTCTACATTCATCCTTTCATCCATGCATTCACCTCTACAGTCATCCATCCTTTCATCCAATCATTCACCTCTACAGTCATCCATCCTTTCATCCAAGCATTCACCTCTGCAGTCATCCATCCTTTCATCCAAGCATTCACCTCTACAGTCATCCATCCTTAAATCTAGGCATTCACCTCTGCAGTCATCCATCCTTTCATCCAATCATTCACCTCTACAGTCATCCATCCTTTCATCCAAGCATTCACCTCTACAGTCATCCATCCTTAAATCTAGGCATTCACCTCTGCAGTCATCCATCCTTTCATCCAAGCATTCACCTCTACAGTCATCCATTCTTTCATCCAAGCATTCACCTCTACAGTCATCCATCCTTTCATCCAAGCATTTACCTCTACAGTCATCCATCCTTTCATCCAAACATTCACCTCTACATTCATCCATTCTTTCATACAAGCATTCACCTCTACAGTCATCCATCCTTTCATCCAAGCATTCACCTCTACAGTCATCCATTCTTTCATCCAAGCATTCACCTCTACAGTCATCCATCCTTTCATCCAAGCATTTACCTCTACAGTCATCCATCCTTTCATCCAAACACCCCCCTTTACATTCATCCATTCTTTCATACAAGCATTCACCTCTACAGTCATCCATCCTTTCATCCAAGCATTTACCTCTACAGTCATCCATCCTTTCATCCAGGCATTCACCTCTGCAGTCATCCATCCTTTCATCCAAGCATTTCCCCATACAGTCATCCATCCTTTCATCCAAACATTCACCTCTACATTCATCCATTCTTTCATCCAAGCATTCACCTCTACAGTCATCCATCCTTTCATCCAAGCATTTACCTCTACAGTCATCCATCCTTTCATCCAAACATTCATCTCTACATTCATCCATTCTTTCATCCAAGCATTCACCTCTACAGTCATCCATCCTTTCATCCAAGCATTCACCTCTACAGTCATCCATCCTTTCATTCCAAGCATTCACCTCTACAGTCATCCATCCTTTCATTCCAAGCATTCACCTCTACAGTCATCCATCCTTTCATCCAAGCATTCACCTCTACAGTCATCCATCCTTTCATCCAAGCATTCACCTCTACAGTCATCCATCCTTTCATTCCAAGCATTCACCTCTACAGTCATCCATCCTTTCATCCAAGCATTCACCTCTACAGTCATCCATCCTTTCATCCAAGCATTCACCTCTGCATTCATCCTTTCATCCATGCATTCCCCTCTACAGTCATCCATCCTTTCATCCAGGCATTCACCTCTACAGTCATCCATCCTTTCATCCAAGCATTCATCTCTGCAGTCATCCATCTTTTCATCCAAGCATTCACCTCTACAGTCATCCATCCTTTCATTCCAAGCATTCACCTCTACAGTCATCCATCCTTTCATCCAAGCATTCACCTCTACAGTCATCCATCCTTTCATCCAAGCATTCACCTCTGCATTCATCCTTTCATCCATGCATTCACCTCTACAGTCATCCATCCTTTCATCCAGGCATTCACCTCTACAGTCGTCCATCCTTTCATCCAAGCATTCATCTCTGCAGTCATCCATCTTTTCATCCAAGCATTCACCTCTACAGTCATCCATCCTTTCATCCAAGCATTCACCTCTACAGTCATCCATCCTTTCATCTGAGTATGTGTATTTGCAGTCATGCTTTCATCTAAGCATGAAAACTTGCAATTATACATTCACCCATCCTTTAATCCAACGTTTGCCTCAATTTTTTCATCTAAGCATGCATCCATCAATTCTTCCTGGTATACATCTGTCAGTCTGTACATCCCTGCATGTTCATTTCCAGTTATCAAGTCATCTAAGCAGCCCAACAATGTCTCTGTAATGTTACAAATGCACTTTTAAATAAAGTTTCATACAAAGGGCTTTTTATTATATTGATAATACAGTTTTTGTCAATGTTCTATGAATTAATTTTGTTGCATTTATCCATCACATCTTAATGTCCGCTCCGTGAAAATATAGTCTGGCTTTAAACTGAATTTGTATTTTTGCATTGCTGTAAACCACAGACAGTTAAAGATAGCTTTTGGCTTTTATGGGTTTGTGATGGATCTTTAAAAAAAAAAAAACATAAATAAGTTAAAAGACAGCTATTGGTTGGTAGGATCTAGTTTATCTGGAGTTTTAGCTGAAAATTTGTTAAACTTGTATTTAGCTGGTTTATCGTGGTTTTTTTCCCATAAAAATTCCATCATGTGATCATCTTGCTGAAATTCCCCTCTGCAGCAGCAGCAGCTCAGTCAGATTTTTCTCAGACTGTTCTGTTGTAGTTGAGGTTGGTCACTGATCTCCTCCAGCCAACCTTCCTGAGTTTATTTTCCTCAGGCTGATGGAAAATACACTCTGTAGGAAGGGTTTAGGTGATCAGTGGCACCCAGAGGTCCCTCCTGAAGGTTCTGGTTTCATTTTCTGAAATTTGACATGAACATGACACTGGAGGATGGAGGCTTCAGTGTCTTACTGACGTCTGTTTGGTTCCAGGGAGGGGAGCACTGCTATTACCACGGACGGGTGCGGGGGCTGCCGGGTTCCTGGGTGGCTTTATCTACCTGTCTTGGCTTGGAGTAAGTTTGACACCTTGACAAAATTCTTTTAAGACATTTTTAAAATGTTCAAGTTTGTCGCAAATGTAGAAGTAAAGTCAATTAATGTTTTATGAGTAATATAGCAGCTTTTTTTTTTTTTTTTTTTGCAGGGGAATGTTTTCCGATGGGAATTTCTCTTATGGGATTGAACCTGTTGGGAATTCTCAGGTGAGAACTGACTAAGAGTCAGACTGTTCCTCTGTTGCCATCAAACAAAAACCCTTAAAAAGACTAAATTTAGTGTTTTCTTTTACAATGTCTTTCTTTTTTAAGAAGACGGATGCAAAAATGACATAAAAAGATCAACTCAGAAGTGTAAAAACTAAACAACACTGATAAAACTTAAGAGTATTGAGCAGCTGAAGGGAGATGTTGAGATTTTTTTGCACTGAGGACCACAGTTATCAGAGCACAGCTCGATTACATGGAGTGGAGGGTTGGATCGATGGCCTCTCAGCTCATCATAAACTCCGGGCTCTCTGCTTAGCTCTCCATCTCAGATGGGTCATTTTCATAAAGTATTTATCTTCAGCTGAAGTGCAGCACCATGTCCAGTGGCGTTTACGTCCTCATGACAGTCACACATCTGATTAATAATGCATTCGAGCACTTTTCTCGCATTGATCTGTTTGTACGTCAGAGGAAAATATTCTTTTCATACTGCAAGAGGTTTTACTTTGGTTCATTCATTTATGTTTTTAAGGTTTTTTTCACTTCTCCAGAGTGCAAATAAAAGTTAAACTTAATCTAAATTTATGACTGTTTTAACAGAAATAAAATTTAGATTTTAATCACTAATTTTGTTTCTGACTTTTGGTTTCTTAATTTTGTTCTAAGTCAAGTTTGACTTAATTTAAAGACCTACTCAGATAAAAATCGTGTTTTTTAATATGTTCTTGTGGCATTTTTCACACGATGGAGGACATATATATATGTACATATATATATGTATATATATATATATAAAAAGCTTGAAATGGCATCTTTTTTCTTATTCAAATTGTTGTGAAACGGGGAAAACAAAGCAGTTTGAAAAAGACTGTGTTTGTGAGGTAGAAAATACGCTCTCAAGAAGGGGGAGAGCGTATTTTATTTTATGCACTGCACCACAACTGGGAGGCAAACTTCTAATGAACTACTGCCGTTCTGCAGAATCTGTCCTAGAAATCAACCCAGGTTTGTTGATTTTTGCTAATAAACGTCATAATCATAATTGAAAAACTACTATGAACCATTGGAAAATAGATCAAAAGATGATCGGAGTTTTATGGCCACCAAAAAATATTTTATTAGATATTCAAAGTAGTAAATTTACGACTTTAAATCTCGTAAATGTACGCGATTAAAGTCGAAGTGAGCATCCAGTGCAGCAAGTGAATGCCACGCAGCAGCAGAGCAGACTGACTAAATTCAATTGAACAGTTGATCTGAATGTTTATCGATAACGTTACAAATATTTGGAAGCTCTTTTGTTTTATTTACAGTTATTAATATTTTATTCATGGATGGGTGGCTTGCAGGATCCCTGCATCCTTGTGCGCATGACAGTTCTATGACGTAAGGTGACAAATGGATTTCTGGGTATGTGAATGATGATGGCAGAATAAAGTAGCCGTCCTCAACACCTAAATGTGTCTCTGAGCTCTTTATTTTACATATGAAACTCTGCCTTACCAACACCGAACCCCACAAAGCCGGCTTGTTTTTTGAAACCTATTCGTTATTAATGCTTCACAAAATTTTAATCTTCAAACAAACACCTTTAGTCTTTTTTTCTTGTAAATTTACGACTTTAAAACACGTAAGTTTCTGACTATTTCTCGTAAATGTATGACTTCTCTTCTTTGAAATTATCAAGTTTTTTTCTTGTATATTGATGATTTTTTTCTTGTAAATTTATGACTTTTTTTCCTTGCAAATTTACAACTATAGACACGTAAATTTACAACAGTCTTGAATTATGTCATATATTTAGGACTTTATTCTTATAGTTATTAATTTTTCCTCGTTACTTTAAGACTTTAAAGTCGTAATAAAATAATGGATAAAAAAGTTTGAAAACTGGCCCTAAAACTCCATATTTTGCCTCACAGTTTCAAAATACTTAGATTTGTGGAAAGTCAACCACCATCGATGCAGTAGGATGCACATGCTATATGGAAAGAGCATTACTGATAACAAAAGATTTCATTTAATATAAAAGCATAGACTGAACTTTCGAAATTGTGTTTTGAAATTATTTTTTTTCGCTCTTTTTTCTTCTGGAGCAGGAAAATCATATCGTCTATCGGATACCTGACATTGACCTCTTCCAGCTTCCTTTTCCAGGTAGGACTGAAATCAAGAAGTCTTTCTTTTATTTTTTGACTTATTTAGCATCCTCTGGATTTTTTTTAAACGAGCTTTTAACTTGAGTTTACAAATCTGCTGCAACTTTTCTAGAGATTTGCAGCCAGACTTGACAAGAATGCAGCTTCTTGTGTCCTTATCAAGTTGCATTGAAGTGTGCACGTTTATTTTTCTTCAATGACGGTGCAGTCACAGCCTGTCTGTCTGTCTTCCTCGACCTTGCTGGATGTCTCATGTTCCTCCCTCTCTGTTCATCCCAAACACTTCTTTAATTCTCCTAAAATCATTCTCGCCTTTGCCACCTTCGTGTCTCCTTCTGCTGCTACTTCCTCTGTTGGCTGCGTGATATTGATCTTTTCTGCAGACTGGCAGGAGACTAAAATATGCTGTTAAATCCATTTCGGACTGATGACTCGTCATTTTTATGAGTGAATGTGTGTGTGTCTGCTATGTGTTTGCGTGCAGCAGGGTGCTCCGGGAACAGCACGGCGCCTGAAGGACAGTCAGATGGTTACAGCAAAGTAGACAAGCTGAAGGATGGAAGTGGAGCGACCAGCAGCGAGACAAAGGTTTTTCCAGGCCTGAGACGCTCAAAGAGACAAGTCAGTCTTTGTGCACGACTCAATCCTCACCGTTAGCTGCTATGTGTCGTGCAAATCTTCCTCAAGGCACTACGTACATTTTGCACGGATGAAAATTGGTCGTCTGTGAATATACATGGAAAAAGTAAGAAAAGCTGTGGTCTTTATGTGAAATTTTCACAGATGTATCACGAAAGAACTACAGCAGAAGTATGAAAAAACTACGCAAAGAACTTATAAATCAACGCAGGACATGAACCGTGCGTAAATATCGCGCTGTTTAGATGCAATTCATTAGTGATTTGTTCATCAGTGCGTATATGAATGCGATATGTGGGCCGTAGACACGACATAAAAGTTATACATCGGTGGTTCATTCATGAAAAAGTCCGTTAGACATGTGTGGAACGGTCATGGAAAGCCACAAATCTGCGAATGCATCTCGAAATGTAATGACTGCGTACAAACTGCATTAGATACGAGTAAACTACGTAATTCTCAACCGACCAAAAATTTCAAACAGCTTAAAACCTAAATTCACGTAAAGATCTGTGTGCTAAAAATAATCCACGAATGACAAACACACAAACTCTTATGAATTACGGTATCTATCTAGTTTCATATATGGCAAATGCGCACAATGTACGTAGTGACCGTGTGACACGGCCTTCAGTATAGATTACAGACGAGATTTTATTTCCTTTTCTATGTTTTTTCATCTCTTTTTGTCTGGTTTAACTCTGAATCAGGGTAAAACAGTGTGAAACCTTTATTTTTTTATTATATTTTAAAGAACAATTTTGGAAACGTTAAAAAGCTGGTAAACAAACAGTCTGACTTTTTTTTTTAAATCAATTATTTGTATCTAAATCAACTTTGTTGGTTCTTACTACGCTCCTATTGAAAAGTACAGCTTGAAACATTCACAGATAAACGGGATTCAATTAGAGGATCTTCACTGCCAAATTTCTGAAATACACAACATTATGACTTAAATGAATTTGATAAAAATGCTTTAAAGCTGCAAATTGGGACTAAATGGTGAGTAACTGAGTCACGATTGGCAGCAGCTGCAGGCAGCTCTCATTTTTCTAACCCAAATATTACCTTATGAAATAAATTCCTTAATATTTGGTTCTTTTTTGGATAGCATCACCCTTAAATGAATCAGTTGTATGGACATTTAAACTCAAACTAACACATTTTAGTTTAAATATTTTTGAGAATGTGACTTAATTCTTCTATTTAGGTCCAATTGTGTTCCATAGTTTAGAAAAAAATCACTTCTATTTGTAGTTTATTATTAAAGTTTTTTATTAAAACAATTGCAAAGTGGGAGATTTTTTACGGTTAATGTGTCTTTTTTACCTCAAATCCAAAGATGAGCTTTGTTGTTGAGCATAAATAAATGAATGTAGTTCTTTGTGTTGCCCTTTAGAGAACGACTGTAGTTTCTCTGCCTCAGCAGGCATTTCTGCTGCATGAGGGATGGTATTGTCTGCTGCTCATACGTTGTGCGTCTCTGTCTTGTGAAGGTTTTTGTGACAATAGGCGTTTGTGCGTCGTCTTTCCTCTCGCCCTGCAGGTGAGGCGTGGACAACGCACCGTCCTGACGGAGACCAAATACATCGAGCTGATGGTTGTAAACGATTATGAAATGGTAGGTGGGAAACACTTTCACCGAAGATGTACTTTCAATACTTAATTCCCTAAAATGCAAAATATTCTGCTCTGTCTTTTCCAGTTTGTTCGGCTAGATCGGTCCACGGAGAAGACGAAGAATTTTGCCAAATCGGTGGTGAACATGGCTGATTTGGTGAGAAACTGTTACAGTCGATCAAGTTCTAAATGCCACATAATCCAAGGGAATACCTAGCTGAGTTTCCTCTTCCAGTCGTCTTTACAGCAAAGACTTTATGAGAGAACATCCACCATCACCTTTAGTCTGCACAGGAAACTTTGCTGGATAGACAATTTTATTTAAACAACTTTACATTTCAGAAGTTCTCCACAAGTCTTTCTTTCAGTTTTCTGTGAAGCAGAACACCAGACTTTTAGCTTTTATGAATTGTTTTTATTTTTTCCAGTTTGATGTTTTTGCAATCACCTTTCCATTAGGTATACAGATGCAGTTAGATCCTTTAAATCAATCGTCAGTAAAGCTCATTCTTTTAATTCAATTTTAAAAAGCTGCAAGAAATTATATAGTTTTTAATCTTTTTTAATCATATCTTTAAAGAATTTAACCTATAGTTTGGTATGATCACACTACATATGAAAAAAGTGAACTGTGTAAAAGCTTTTAGCAATCTATAGGTACAATAAGTGCATTAGTTTCCATGGAAACAGTCCAAATACTTGCCTCTGCAGCTGTCTGTCAGTGTGACCAAAAACACTTTTTTTGCTTTATCTGATCATCTAAAGGGGTTTGTTTCACAAAGCTCTGTGGCTGCTGCTTCCTTTACTTTTAAGGTGACGGCGCCATCTTCTGTTCACAGAAAGCTGTTGCAGACGTTTGTCTTCACCACATTCATTTATGGTTAAAAATCAGAAGTTTTCTTTAACATTTTTCCATGGTTCTGTTCTGGACTGCAAAGTCCAGATTGGTTTAGCATTTCTTCTTTCTTACAGCGCTTTTGAGGGAACATTTCATCCCCACCACAAACTCAAAAACTCACCAAAGATGAAAATGAATGCTGGGCATAGAGATCAACCAACCCCCCCCATTTAAGAAGGATGACATCACAGCGAAAGAAACCATAAAAAAAAATCTCTTATAGAGCTCAAACAATATTTCAGTATTTCAACAAATCAAAATGTCAGGAAAGTTCAAAGGAAGTTTTGAAACTATTATGGGATGGCCAAAGGTAAAGTGTGAAGGTTGGCGATGTTCACATTTTAAAAACTAGAAGGAGCTGCATATCCAGAAGAAAATGCAGGGTTGAATGCTGTATTGCTGAATGAAAATGAAGCTTAAAGGGTAATGATTGGCAAAAAATAAATAAAGAAAGAAATAATTAAAGTTGACCATAAATTAAGTGAAATCAGCAAAATAACAAAAAAGATATTTTTGTGAAAAATGCCAGCGCCAGGTCTCAAACCAGTGATGTTCTGCGCCTATGTATTTTAATGGAGGCAAAAATCTTGGAATCTCTTAAAAAGTTTAAGGATTTGAAGGACCAAAAGTCATATCTGGAAAAAGCTGGAAGAGCTGAACATTTTAATAGTTGAATGGTTAAAATTGCAGAAACATTGTAGAAGTTAGGCGGCAAAAAACATGGGAAGATGCTGTAATAAAGGAATAAATAGAAACAGGAAAACAATGGGTTGAATGCTTTATAGTATTCAACCAATACAACTTATTTTTTCAAGCAATCGTCGCAAAATTTCACACATTCACCACCAAGTTATTTCTACAACCACCCAAGAAGTTTTGTTGACTTTTGTCTTTGGGAAGAGGCACCCGCCTTGAATTTTCGAACACAATCCCCTTTAGTTCCAGCTACAGATTTTAACACCTCCTAGGAATTTTGATCCATCCCCTCATAACTCCTCAAGCATCACTGCAAAGCTACTTTTTTTGGGGGGGGGGGAGTTGGAATGTTCTGGAGTTGTAGATTAATAATCTCAGCATAGTGAGCGATTTTGCAAAAGTGACAAAGTTGTTGGCTCAAGCTGAACCAAACAATTTGAAATATGATATGAACATTTTAGGAATGTGGGCGAGGTTATCCAAAAGTTTACTTTTGACAGTTCTCCTAAAAATTGTGTAGACCTGTTCATCTCCCCCAGACGACCAAAACATGAGGGAGAGTTAAGGGCTTGAGGCAGGGACTTAACCAGTGAGGGTAGGTAACAAGGGGGTAATGGGGGTGACAAGGGCAGGTAGCGAAGGCAGGCCATAAAACGCCACTCTCAGCTTTAATTATATGTTGAATTTGAAATTCATAAATTAGTTATTTTCTGATTTAGGTTAGAATATAGCGTTTCTTTATTGGTTATTCCCTTTTATGATCCACTCAGATCTACAAAGAGCAGCTTAACACCCGCATCGTCCTGGTCGCCATGGAAACCTGGTCGTCTGAGAACAAAGTTGCTGTTGTTGACGACGCCATGCTCACGTTGCGAGACTTCATGAAGTATAGGAAGAAGAGCATCGGAGACCGCTGCGATGCCGTGCATCTCTTCTCGTGGGTTTCATCTTTTCTCTGGAAACGTCATTTGTCGTCTTCCTCTGGCACTTTCTTTTTTTCTCGTGCGAGTTTTTTAATCGTCTTACTTCACAGCGGGAAAACGTTTAAGAGCAACCGTGGCGAGGCGGCGTACATCGGAGGCATCTGCTCCCTGACACGGGGTGGAGGCGTCAATGAGGTGACTATAAAGAAAACGTTTTTTTTGAGAAGAATGGGTTTTTGAAAAACTTCATCTGTTTAGTATGGCAGCAGGGGCCCCATGGCAATCACTCTGTGTCAGAGTCTGGGGCAGAACATCGGCATGCTAAGGAACAAGGAGCAAACATCTGCAGGTAGAGCTCAAGTCACTGCTTTCCTGAGAAACTTTTCCATTAAATGTTTCTATTTTTATTACTTTGATGGTGATTTATCCTCTTAGTTTCACTATTTCCTATTTAATTTCACATTTTTTTGTTACTTAAAGTACATTGTTTGTCCAGGAAGCTGCAGGTGTCCAGACCCATGGCTTGGCTGCATCATGGAAGATACGGGGTATAAACTTGTAGCTTTATATATTTTAGGATTTCTAACCATCTTACATGAATTTGAATGCATTGGTTTGCCGTTTTTAGTCCATTTTTGTGTGATTGAAACAGCTACTACCTGCCGAGGAAGTTTTCCCGCTGCAGTATTGAGCAGTACCTGCGTTTCCTCCAGCAGGGAGGAGGCAGCTGCCTCTTCAACAAGCCTACAATGGTGAGAAGGGATTCGTTTGGTTAGATTTGAATGCAAAGAAATCAAGACACAGATGCATAATGTTTAGGGTTTTCCTGCAGCTTTTGGACCCTCCAAAGTGTGGAAATGGATTTGTGGAGCTTGGAGAGGAATGTGACTGCGGGTCACATGAGGTGAGAGCAGCTGAAGACCTTTTGGTCGCTTTGATGCACATCAGCATTCAAGTACCTTTTGTCATTTTCCTGAAGAAATTACATGTTTTTACTGTGATGGATAAAGACAAAAAATAAAATCTGTGTCAGATCTGTCTGTTGAAGTTGAAGTAGATGCTAAAGTTGTAGAATAATTTCTCTGATCAAACCATTTTGTTTTTTTTTTCCTTTTGGATTCAGGAATGTGCTCTGAAAGGAGCCAACTGCTGTAAAAAGTGCACTCTTACCCACAATGCCTTGTGTAGTAATGGGCTCTGCTGCAGAGACTGCAAGGTGAGTTCCTTCAGGGTCCTTCTTGAGGGACCTTCCTGGGTCAGGACTTATGAGAGTGCGATTTAGGGATGGGTAAAGTTAAGGTTTTAACGGTACTACTACTCTTATTGATACTGCCTATCGATCCGGAATTTTAACGATACTCTTATTGATACTTTTTGAGGACGAAAAATAAATAAATAACAAATTACGATCATAAAGTGTTTTATTTCCTCATTATGCAACAATGTTTTTTTCAACAAAACATTTTACTTTATACGTTTTTCTAACTTCAAAAATAAAATACATGTAAAAAGAAGTTATTTAAAGAAAATAAACAGTGATGTTTTGACATTGCTGTCATGATGTAAATATAAAACATTAAATTAAATAAATGTTTGAGTTCATAAAATCATCCCAGAGAAAAGTCTCTGCTCCAACTCCCGCAGTGAAAGCTGCGTCTTAATCTGACGGCCGTGTTTCCATCTCAATGACAGAGTTGGAAGCCAAAGCCCCTCCCCCGCCTCTCTACCTGCTTTTCCTCTCTACCTGCTCACCTGCTCACATCCTCTGCAGCAGCGAGTCGTTTTTCCTCGCGCCCCTCCAGAGAGTTCTACACAGAGAGCGCAAAATACGGTCATCATAGCAGCAGGTTGACAGGATAGTCGGGGCGCTCTGGCACAGATTTAAGTAATTGTATGCGCGCCGCGTACTGTCTGAACAACAGCCCCGCCCCCCTTGTACACAAATAGCCAGACAGACCTCTCCTCTTCTGCGAGAATAGCGAAATTAATATCATCATTAATTAATGGGAAATTGGCTGACTCTGTGAGTTAAATATGGCAGATAACGTTTATATCTTGTGGGACACAAAAAATGTGACTTCTCCAGTACCGATAGCAGAACGGATGAGGCCACATCTTAACGATACTGCGGTCTTGAAGAATGTGGCCCCCGGGCTCGTTCAATACCGGGGCTCGGTACCAAACCCTAGTGCGAGTTGCTTATTAAATTAATTAAATTAACACTATTTCATTTTTATGAGTTTTATAAAGGAAAATGACTTAAGTATAAAACAAATTGGTCATAAATAGTATGGTGTGGTGGACCTTTGAATGTCCTCTTTTTTTTTTTTTTGCAGTTTTAGATCTTTGATCGCCAGCCGATTTTTGTTTTCATTTTATAACACTGGATTTAGTTTCTTTAAAGGTTTGAACTTTAAGATTTAAACAAGAGAGAAATGTTTTTAAATTGTTCATGTCTGTATTGAGGGGTTTTACAGCCTTAAACATTTGTAATTCTCTTTTATCTCCTTTATCGCAGGTTACAAATCCCTGCGATAATTGAGGGACCACTGTACCTCACTTTAAACAGGGTTGAAGCTTTTTATAAGGGTTGAATGTCACTGTTTTAGTCATTTCGTGGGCCTCAGACGTTTCTTTATTGTCTCTAATCTTCCCCTCTGGTTGATCCAGTATGAGCTGAGAGGCGTGACGTGCCGTGAAGCCGTCAACGACTGTGACATTGCAGAGACCTGCACAGGAGACACCAGCCAGGTGAAAAAAAAGAGATAAAGCTTTGTTGATTGCTTTTTTTTAAAAAACGTTTTATTTGAACTCTAGTAATTTCCTTATAGGGACCTTTATTCACGGTTCCTCCACTGATTAGTGATTAACTGATCAGTGGTTTTTAGAGGGTTTTTTAAATATATAAATATGCCATTTTCAGAAACAAAAACAACAACCTGTGTCGTTTTCTAGGCCATAGTTTCTGCAGAGTGGCAGTAGTTCATTCGAAATTTGGAGTTGTGGGCGGGACTATTAATGCAGAACAACCCCAGCCCCCCCCCACCCCCATTTTAATTTTTTTTCATTTGCTAATGATTTGAATAAACAAATGCTTGGAAATAAAATTTTGAGCTTAATGTCAATCAGTGGCCGGGATAGGCTCCGGCAGCCCCGTGACCCCGAAAGGGAATAAACGGAGGAAGATGAAGGAATGTCAATCATCATAAAAATGCAGGAAGAACAATGCTAAGGGCAGTGGGTCTTTAAACCTCAGTGGTCAGGCGGTGGGATCTCACAGGCCTCTTGCTGTGATTGGTTGGTCTATTGGTAGTGACCTCTATTCATGAGTGGGGTGGGCGCCGGTGTGGACAGATCCCCAAAATATTGTTCAAAATATTTCAAATTAAACCAAATTTGCATCTCATTTATGCTTTATTTTGTTGTGTGCATAAAGATGGGGGGGGGGTACTTTATCATTTCCATGTGTGAATCTGTTTGTTTTTACTTTTGTTTCGTCAAGTTAAAAAAATGTTTTTGTGATGTAAAGCATTTTGTGTTAAAAATGTCTGAAAAAGTGCTTTATAAATAAAGTTTGATTTGATTTTTTGATTTTGAAGTCTGCTGTCATGTGACCCCCTCCTTTTGAAGTGCCCTCACAATGTCCACAAACTGGACGGATACGCCTGTGCTGCAGGTCGGGGTCGCTGCTATGAAGGGCGCTGTAAGACCAGAGACGACCAGTGCAGAACTCTGTGGGGCTTCGGTACCATTTTTATTCAACACCTCTGTCCATTGATTATGTTTTTTTTTTTAATCAAACCGTGTGTTTTTTTTCTTACATACTTTCTTTTTTAAAATGTTTGAATTTGTTTTAAGACGGTTCTTTCCTTTCAGACTCGGCCGACAGATTTTGCTACGAAAAGCTGAACTCTGAAGGCACAGAGAAAGGAAACTGCGGTCCAGACCCCCGTGGTCAGGGATGGGTGCAGTGCAACAAGCAGTGAGGGATTTGTTTTTTATCATCAAAAGCTGTTTTACATTTGAATGATTGTTATCTGATGCAGCATTTTTTAACCAATCAAGTATCGTGTTTAGCAGAGTAGCTTTCCGCAGGATCCGGTGTCGGACCGTGTAAAAAGACAATAACGTGTAAAAAGACATTAAATTAACAAAGTTAGGAGGCGGAAGTCTGTTTGGCATCAGCACCATCCTTATTTTTCCACTACATCTCCCATGATTCATTGGGTTAATGTGACAGCATCTCTTACTGTGTCTTTCTAACAAAAACAACAGTTTTTTAAAATAATATCTTTATTGAAGGATGAATTCAGTTTCAGACTTCAATCACTTTGGAAAAGATTCAAGTTGAGCTTAAATAAAAGTAATGGCAATTAAAAAAAGGAACAGAATTAAGGTTAAAATAAATAAAACGTTTTTGATAAAGTTCAATTTTTGATTAAGACAAAAGAAAATCTTTTTTTCTCTTCGTTTGCGCAAGTAATTAATTGTGACCTGCAATTAATCAGTGTAATCAATCTATTTTGATCCTAATAACTGCTGTAAAAGCCTTATTTTAAGGTACTTCCATTTAAATTTGTGACGTTTTGGCACGCCACACGCCGCATACACGAAAACCAAGACATGCACTGAGGGTGATGTAAGAGGCCTTCAAATAAAACATTCTAGCAAGTAAACAGTACCACTAGAGTGACAACACTGTCAGCATTTAAAGGTCACCAAAAAAAATAACGTGCTAATGTGTCTTTAATTAATATTTTCCTGATGAACACAATAATTTGACTCCTCGATATGCAATTGTTTAAAAATTTACAGTTGCTATTGCAAAGGCAAAATATATATATATATTTCTAAAATAAATCACTATTTGAAAAAGGAATCTTGCAGTTTTTATTTATTTAATTATTTTGTGAGATTACATTAAATTGCTTTTGAATAAACTGGAGGGAAAAACAACAGCTTTAAAAATCACCCTACAGCTCTTTGCTCAAAGTGATTATAGAAAACTGTCGCAACTTTTGAGATAAAACAGCTGCAACTTTAAACTTTTTGTGCCACAACTATTACAAAAAATGCACACATGGAGAGACAGGAAGATAATTAATACAGATGACATTTTTGGTTGCTTGTGTGTCTTCTGATTATTTTTGTCATGGTAAACTGTAGCACAAAAAAGGACATAAGAAGCCTTTTGATGTGTTGCATTTTTGGTTGTTTTCAGGGATGTTCTGTGTGGCTTGTTGCTTTGCACGAATCTGACGGCCCAGCCGAGGTTTGGAGAACTGCAGGGGAGGCTGACCAGTCTGACTGTCCACCATCAGAACAGATACATGGACTGCAGGTCCAAGAGCAAAATCCTGACAGTCTGCAGAGTTTTGTTGCATATTTTGTAGCAAATAAATGAGTAAAATTGGGTTTAGTAACACTGCATTTTGTTTTTCTGACTATTTGACTTGCAGGGGGGGTCACGCAGTCCTGGACGACGGTTCTGATCTGGGTTACGTGGAGGACGGGACCCCATGTGGACCCAGTATGATGTGTTTGGAGCGGCGCTGCCTCCCCATCACCACCTTCAACCTCAGCACGTGCCCAGGTTCTTCCTCCTCCCACGTCTGCTCCCACCACGGCGTGAGTCCACCTTCACCTGTGTGGCCCCCACACTCCCTCATTCTGTGTCATCCTTACACACACACACACACTTCTCCACTCTGTCTGGCAGACTTGCAGCAATGAGGTGAAGTGTATTTGTGATCCAGATTACACTGGGACGGACTGTAGTGTGTTCCACCCAATCCCCACCCCGACGCCGGATGACCAGACCGAGAAGCACAAAGGTAATGTGTTGAACCCGTCTAGGAAAAAAAAGATATTTTAACATCAGCATTAACTCAGTAGCCTGAATCATTTTAGTTTTTAGATGACTTTGTTCTAAAATGCAGCACTAACTTACAATTACTTTTTTTTTTACTATTGATTTTAGAAAAATTTGTAAATATGAAAAAAAAAAGGAAAAAATTTGAACTCAATAACTGCAGCAGAGTCGAATATTTATTTCAAGTTTTTATGTTAAAAAAATCCATTAAGCTGAAACAAAAAATTTTGCAAAAAGAAAACCTGAAAAAAAAAATGAAAAGGTAAATAATTAAGCAAAATGTACAAATTTAACAGCTTTCCTAATTATTAGATGTTTCAATTAATTATTTTTTATTCTCTACCCTAATATACATTGTATGTTTCCTGATTCCCAAGATTTTTTTTTTTTTTAATTGTTTTCAAAATTTGAACAATTTGAACACAAAAACATTTGAACAGTTTAAGCATCAAGTATCAAAAATATGTCAGCCCCCCAATTAAAACAAAAATAATTATAAAAAGGATAAAAACTAAGTAAAGACAAAAAATAAATAAAAAGGTATACAGGCAGTTATAATACATACAAGGATGTGAACTTTTTTTTTCCACAGGTGTTACAGTCCACTGACCAGTTTGTTTATGAACAAGGCATTAAAGAAGATTGCTTAGTGTTTTGTCCCTGTAAAAGTAGACCCTTTAAGTCGGCAGGCAGATGGTTTAAAAATGGAGACCATGTTGTAAGAAACATCTCCTCCCTTCCTTCCATAACTGCATGTAACCTCTCATGAGGAAGTGTACTGAACACCTCTCTGTACCAGAGAGTGACAGTGGGAGGGGACTCCTTTATCCAATGTATCAAGATACATTTCCGAGCGATTAAAAGCAGTTTCTCCAGAAGCTTATAATGTGCAGTAGGAATCTGTAATTTCCTCGAGGGAAGGCCCAGCAGGAAGACACCTGGATCCTTCTTGATTTTTAATTTAAAGATCTCACTGATCACAGATGAAATATGATTCCAGAATCTAGAAATTTTCCTACATTCCCAAAAACAGTGAAAATATGTTCCTCTCTCCAAATTACATTTCAAGCACAAAGGAGACAGAGAACGATTAATTTTGTGTAAAATAACAGGAGTTATGTGGAGTCTGTGGATTATTCTATACTGAGTCTCTCTTAGTCTGTTGCACGTGAACGTAGATTTAATCAAGCGGAGTGCTGTTTGCCAATCATCTTCTATATATTGAGAGTCTAAGTCTATTTCCCATTTACGGGAAATATCTGGAATGAGGCATATGCCTAAAGAGTTAAGGAGAGAATAAAATGATCCAATCAGGTGCCTCCTGTCTTTGCGATCCCCCAAGAACTTTTCTACATCATTAACAGCGGATGTGGAAACAACATGAGAAGAAATAAAATGTCTCAGTTGGAGATATGCAAAAAAATGTTTTTGAGGAACATGAAATGTGGTTTGTAATTGTTGAAAAGACATAACAGTGTCGTCTTTAATTAAATCGCCAATTACATTAATTCCTAAATTACGCCAGGAGGAGAATACAGATGAGCCAACACCAGCAGGAAAATCAGGATTTTGAGTTATTGGGGAAAGCAAAGACTTAACATTTGTCTTTCCCAGGTGCTTTAACACATCACGCCAAACTCTAATACCATTATAAATAATAGGATTTTTTCTAACAGATAGTGGGATTTTGGCCACGTCACAGGTGATCAATCCCCAGGGAGAATGAGGAGAGCATGCCCACGAGTCAATGCAGTTCTCCCTCTTCAGATATGTATGTAGCCACAGCCAGTAATGATGGGCATGGCAGGCCCAGTTATAGAAAATTATATTTGGTACTGAGAGACCACCCATATCAGGATGCAGCTGCAAAATCTTAAGTTTCTGTCTTGGCTTCTTCCCGAGCCATATAAAGTTGGTAAATACCTTTTCCAGATCTCTGTTAGTTTTCTTTGATATGTATAGGGGGAGCATCTGCAGAGGATACAAGAGACGTGGCAGAACATTCATTTTGATTAAACTAATTCGACCCAACATCGACAGCGGAAGTTTATGCCATCGCTGTAGATCCTTCTTTATCTGTGTGCAGATGGGGGAGAAGTTCAGTTTTAACATATCGTTCAGATCTGGGGACATTTTCACGCCAAGATACAGCAAACCACCAACAGTCCATTTGAATGGGAAATCATTGGGAACGTCAGCCTTAGTCAGGCCTCCCAACGGCATAGCTTCTGATTTTGCTAAATTAATTTTGTAACCAGATATAGAACTAAATTTGTTAAAGGCTTTAAGAGTAGTGGGAATTGATTGTTTAGGTAATGTTAAGAATAGAATGATGTCATCAGCATACAAAGAAATCTTATGCTCCATGTTCCCCAGCGATATTCCCTTAACCTCAGCTTGCATGCGTATAGTTTCAGCTAGTGGCTCCAATGCTAAGGCAAAAAGAAGTGGGCTAAGAGGACAACCTTGGCGCACGCCTCTCCCTAATGCAAATGGTTCAGAGCAGCGACCTTTAGTCAACACAGAGGCTGTAGGTGAATGGTATATGGCTTGTATCCATCTAAGAAAGCTACCCCCAAGTCCGAATCTATGGAGAACGTCAAAAAGATACTCCCACTCTATCCGATCGAAAGCTTTTTCAGCATCGAGAGAGACAGCCAGGGCTTCCTGCTTCCTTATAGAGGAGAACTGTATAATATTCAGCAGCCTTCTCACATTGCTGTGGGATAACCGTCCCGGCACAAACCCTGACTGGTCTGGGTGAACAAGGGTTGGGAGGAAGTTCTGCAGCCTACGAGCAAGAAGTTTAGAGAGCACCTCACTGTCAACAGAAATAAGGCTGATGGGTCGATAAGACCCACATAAGTCAGCTGGTTTGTCTTTTTTTAAGATCACAGACACATGTGCATGACTTAATGTGGGGGGAAGGAAGCCTTTCTGGAATGAATCTACAAACATATCTGTTAGTGGACCAACCAGCATCTTACAAAATGTTTTATAAAATTCAGGTCCAAAACCATCTGGTCCTGGAGCTTTGCCTCCTTTCAGAGCAAATATGACCTCAGAGACTTCCTCTTTGCTTATTGAATTATTTAGAATTTTTTTCTGTTCATCAGACAGAGTAGGAAATTTTATTTTGTCAAGAAAATCTGCTCTGTTGTCAGCAGAGGATTCACATTGAGAGCTATAAAGGTCTTGGTAATACAAGATTTTTAAAAGCCTTTAAAAAGAAAAAATATATTTAAAATAATGAAAACTGAAATAAACTGAGTTTTAATGCACAAAAGTGTTGGCTGTGCTTTGAATATCTATAATTGGAAGTTTGAATGTTTATTTTCAACCTGCAAAGTAGAAACAAAGCAAATTATTACTATTAAAGCCTTTTTTACTCTAAAGTTTTATTTTAATCTTTGCGGCTGACTCCATTCCCACAGGTCCAAGCGGCACCAATATTATTATAGGCTCGGTTGCTGGTGCAATTCTACTGGCAGCAATCATCCTTGGAGGAACAGGCTGGGGATTTAAGTAAGAGCTTTGGGATGTGTTTTTGTTTGTGTGCATGCACTGTAAGCACAAATGCTCCCCTGCTTTGCTCTGTGGATCTTCCCTGAGGCTGATCAAAAGACACACTAACCCCTCCCTAGCTAAGGATTGTCATCGGGGATGTGCCCGGAACACTAAAGCGCTAGCTCCTTATCTATTGGTTAGACATTCTTCATATAAACTGCTTAAATATAACACAACTCAAGTCACAATCAAGTACACTTTTGGGTTTGCCTTTCCACACACAAAGTCAAAAGGTTACCAGCTCACTTTTTATTGTTATCAGACTTTCACTCCTGCTGAGTATTTTCTGTTTGGGAAATTTTAGCTTTTTTCTTAGCATTTTTTTCTGACTGAAGCATGACTTGTGACTTTTTTTCCTTGTTGGTTTTCGTGCCATACATTTTGTGTAATCTGCAGAGAAACAGGCCTTTCTGATGCATAGAAAGCGTCATTTTGATCTGTTTTTACCCCCATTTTTCACATCCAAATAACCGTATCTTGTTTTTTTTACATAAAATTAAGCATTCATTTAATGGACAATTATAATTCTGAGTGTTTTTTTTTTAACTCATTTTCTGCTGTAGATCTTTGAATTCATATTTTATTTTTAGAATTTTCATGAGGTTTATTTTGTGGTGTAAGCTGCAAACAATCAGACAGGATCTTTAATTTTTAATTTTTTTGTCCGTTCACCTTATCAAGCTATAGAGTTATAGTATTCATATTTTAGAGGCCTTTAAAAAATGTTTCATTAAAGGGGAATCCCCTAGAGGATCCTTGGGTGCTTCTAATATCTGTAGCAGATTCTTTCTGGAAGTTTTATCATGGTACAAAACAACACACAAAACCACTTCTGTATAAATTAAAATTTTCACTTTTTAGAAAATAGGATTATAGTACTTTGGCAATTTTTTGAGGTGCAACGCAAGGCACGTAGACAGCTGCCTGTTAAAGGCAGATTTCCCTTTTTTTGCGGGTGCAGGTTCCTCTTCTGTCCCTTCATTGGACTGTTTCCCCTTGTCAAAGCAACTTTATAAAGAAGTTTGTTTTTTGCTCATTTTGGTTGTTTGGGTTTAATTTTAGCGGGGTGTATCACGTGATGTTTGGTGTCTCGACTTTGACGTGCGTTAAGTGTGACGGATGTAACAGAGAGAATCCGGTCAATTTTCAAAATAAAACGTTTTTGCGAAAAAAAACAATAAAATGGAAATTATTTTTTCTTTCTGTGCGTCCCGGTGCCAAAATTTCCCGCGGCCCGGTACTGGTCCGCGGCCCGGTGGTTGGGGACCACTGCATTAGAGCACATAACTATATTATAACAAAATGAACATTTAAATTAAAATAAATAAGAAGTGTTGAACAGTGTTTTTCATATGAAAATCTTGGATGCTCCAGAGATCAAAATTGAGACCCATTCTTATTTTCTAAACATCTGTGCCCCCATTTGTTACTTATTTATTTATTTTTTACTACATTATTTGATATTTAATCCTCCACTTTTGACCATTTTTATAAATTTTTGTTTTTTTTGTCAGTCAAATCCAAAACTTTAGCACAAAAATCAGTCAATTTGCATAGTGTAAACATTTATTTGTCTCTTTTTTGGAGCCTAATAAGCTATAAGGCAAACTTGCACGACAACAATTTGTAAAGTTGTTGATGCAGCTTATGAGCATTTCTGAAAATAGCTGCATCTTTTTTCCTTTGCATGCCAGCTTCAGCCTGATTTAACTTTAGTTCCACTCCTCTGATAGCTGCTTTGCTAAAAAAACAACATAAACGGCATGTTTTTCATGATCTTCCTTCTGCTTTTTTGAATGCAGGAGTTGTCTGTCCGTTGACTGCTGTGTCTCAAAGTTTTGTATGTTTTGGTGATTGATAAGGATTGATCATTTTTGCTTTCCTCTATTTTCCTCTTTTCTTTTCTTTTTAAATTGCTGCCAATCCAGAAACATCCGGAAAGGAAAGTATGAGTCCACCTTTTAGTCCTAATTCCAGCAGCTTCATCAGCCTCACGTCACTGTGTATCATTTAAACATAAGGCCATCTGTTTTGTAATCCAGCGTCTAATATCTGCTTTATTTTATTTCATGTGTGTTTACACAGGAAGTAAAATCTAAAGAAAAATGTATGATAATAATTTATGATTTTCTGTTATATTATCCATTAAAAAGTTCAGAATCTTAACAAGCATTATAAAAAAAAAAGAAATGTATTAGTTAATTATAGATTTGTACTGTTTGCTCTATCAGTAAGTTTGTGGTTAATTGTGTTGATTTTGTAAAGTTATGGAGCTTATTTTTGCAGTATTTTGAGCATTCATGTGCTTTCTGTTAATTTTTGGTTGGTAAACATAAAATACATTTTACTTGTTTTATCATTGATGTTTAGTTTCTGATGTTTTTCCGTTTCTTATTGTTTTGCTTTATTTGTTTTATCTGTTCATTTAGAAAACATTCATACACAGACAAAAATAATAACTTCTGATATTTTCGTTCAAAGCTAAACTCTGTTCTAGCCTTTGTTGGATTTCTCTTTGTTTTCTCTTAACTCAATTGCACTTGTTTAATGCCGTGTCGCACAGCCGCTACGTATATTTTGCACGTTTTCCACATTTATTTGTACTTCCTCCGTGGTTTTAACGTGGTTCTTTCATGATACATCTGTGAAAATTTCACGTAAAGGCCACAACTTTTCTCACTTTTTCTCACGCATGACCAACTTTCCGTGCAATATGTGCAACACGTACATAGTGGCTGTGTGACATGGCCTTTAGTTCACCATATTCTTTTTTCTCATCTGTTCCTCTTCTGTTTCTAGATCTTCTGGAGTTTGACTTGTTCCTCTCTGCTGTCCTGCCCTTTTCACACTCCCTGCAGTCCACTTTAAGGAGACACAACAACAATCGTCTTCCACATTTGAGCCATCAGACTTTTTCTCTGGTTTCCTCTTCTGACTTTCTTACCTGTTTAGTTCTGGGGGGAAAATCCGGAGCCTTTTGGAAGCCCTGAAGACCCGTTGCCTCATTTTGATCTGCAGCATTTTGACCTGGCAGGTTCTTATTCTATAGTTTATCTATTTTGTTTTTTTTCAGTTTGCAATCTTCTACCGTTTAGACTGTTAAGCTTCAGCCCTTTAAGTGTTTCAGTGGAACACAAACGTATTCTGTTTTTTTTAATGTCTCCTATATCCAAAACCTCCTTACTACCAGATTCAAACAATTGTCCAGTCAAAAATTTTTTTAAATCCACCAAAAACAACAATTTCCAGAGTCCCACCCTCCTCACATTTTGTTTCATTAAAAAGACCCAATTGTCCTCTGTAGACACCAAAATGAGTTAGTTAAGTATCATGCAGTGGTGGGGAGATATTCAGGTTTAGAAATGTCCTCTACAGAAGAAACATTTGACATTGCTGGTAGTTTGACAGGTGCAGATTAACTGGATTTGCAGTGTGTAAATATCACTGAAGTGTCGGCCGTTGCTCTGTAAACCCTTACATTCCACTGTAACAGCCATACATTAGCTTCTGGTGCTGCTGGGAAACAAAAGCACAAATCTGGAGATTCTTTCTCCACCAAAATGTATTTATCAACACAGAATCTCTCTTAAAAATCTGCAAATATGCTGTTTGCCAAGTTAGATCAAGAAAAAGAATAAGAACTGTGAAATAAATAAAATAAGGCCTCGGATTATTTAATCTCCTTTGAGACAATGTATGTAAGTGTAAACACAGAGCATTTAACTTCAAGGTAAGAAATACAAAAATGTTCATTTCCATCCAGAACTTCCATTTTAGGGTCACTGGGTTGCTGGAGCCTATCCTAGCTAATGTTGGGTGAAGGCGGGGTTCACCCTGGACATGCCACGGTCATTTCCCTTTACAAAAATACACAATGATCCATGTGTGCATCTTTAACTTATCATTCCATGGATTATATTCCAGTGAAAGTATAAAACAACCTCTGACTAATAATAATAATAATTAATATGGACCTAACACCTGAAGATAATTGCACAGCAAATTACTGCAGCATTAATGTATGAAACTTTTCTACACATCTGTTTAAATAACACAAACGGGAAACAAAAACACTGAAGGACAGAGCTGAAGGTCTCGTTGTGTTTGCTGCCTCTGTTTATGATGAAACAGCGACGTTTGCTATTGGCTTTCAGCAAAAAATACTCTGAATATTAAAACATATCTGAACACCAACAGCTTTGTGTGTCTCTGTGAAGTAACAAAACAAAGATTTTCATCCTGAAGATTTATTTCTGTTTTTCTTACAGTGGGGCAAAAACGCATTTAGTCAGCCACCAATTGTGCAAGTTCTCCCCCTTTGAAAAGATGAGAGAGGCCGGTAATTTTCATCATAGGTAAACCTCAACTATGAGAGACATGAGAAAATCTAGAAAATAACATTGTCAGATTTTTAAAGAATGTATTTGTTAATCATGGTAAAAAAAAAGGAAAAAAAAAGTATTTGGTTACCTACAAACAATAGGATCCTCTGTCCTCCACTCGTTACCTGTACTAATGGCACCTGTACTCCAAACTCCACTATGGCCAAGACCAAAGAGCTGTCTAAGGACACCAGAAATCTAATTGTTGACCTGCATCAGGCTGAGAAGACTGAATCTGCAATAGGTAAGCAGCTTGATGTGAAGAAATTAACTGAGGGAGGATTTACAGCGTCCCCCCCCATCTGACAGAAATAATCTTGTAATTGTATTATCCTCACACCTATCAGAGCTTTTCATATTGATTTATTGTCTTGAGTTTGTCGAGTTCTGCTCTTTATTTTTTCTCAGCTCAAATGCAGAGTCACAAACCTTAATCCAACTTACTACCAGCATCACTAACAGCTGAAGTATTTTAAAGCCAGATACAGCCCTGGATATGTTGAGCTCCCAGAGTCTCTACAGCCCATAAATCTCAGATGTCTGACTCTCCCACATCTCCTTTTCCCTTTGGCTGCCTCCAGCTCGAGACGATGGACTCCTCATAGTCTCCCAACCCTTCAAACTCCACATCTGGAGATTCAGAAGCCAAAGGAGCAGCTTCTTCTGACCCAAACAAATCCTGGGGGGGAAATACTTCTTTCAGTCCATGTTGCATGTTTGATAACCAGTGTGCACAAACCTTTAACTGAATAGATCATAGGATATTTAAAATTATTCAACCTTTGTGGTTTTTATTTAAATTAATTTGAAATGATGTTAAACCTCATTAAATTTTCAAAAAAAATACTGTAGAGGTCAATTTGTTGTACCTCATAGTCCAACTCCATGTACTTCTCTGCAAACCTCAGCATCTGCGTTTGAGCGGCCGTCTGGTTGTAGAGTTTGAAAGCCTCCTAGTGGAAACAGAGACATGTGAGTGCAGCGATTCTGCAGCGGCAGGGAAAGAAGCGGAAACTAATCTTTTAGCTTCAGTAAAACTGCAACGGATCTTCTTCATAAAAATCAGGTTGATGGTGGCGGAGTTGTTACCACATCAAACGGTTTTAAACTAAGACCCAGTCAAATGAAAATCATGTTTTTGGTGTTTTTAACATGTTCTTGTAGTATTTTTCTGATCATGAAGGACATATATTAAGAAAATTAAGATTAAAATTGCATTTCTGAATATTTCTTTATTCAAATTGTTGTGGATCAGGAGCAGATAAAACCTTATTTGTGAAGTAGAAAAAACTTTGAGCGCTCCACAGGTTCCCTGCTCTGCTCCATTCTGATGCATCCACTTGCAGACGATCCACGTACGTCTTTGTTTTCTGTACAGCTGGATAGGTCCAACATTGCTCGCCATTTCTGTTGTAGCGGTAAAGGTAGGTTGGGGGTGTGAGGGGCTGTAAACTAGTCGGTGGGCATGTAAACAGAGGGCTCTCTGCAATGAGGAGGAAAAGGGGGGCGGGGTTGCTACGCGGCAGAGGTCCAGTCCACAACTCAGATGCAAATTTCTTATGAACTACTGCCACTCTGCAGAAACTATGTCCTAGAAAACTGCACAAGTTTTTTGATTTTGCCCTAAAACATCACCATCCTAATTTTTTTTTACTTGTCATGTCTAACAGCTGAGCAAACAGATCAGAGCTGAAGGCCTTTTGTGTTGGATATAGTTTGCTGTTACAACAGGGAGTTATTAAACTTCTGACACACAAGGTGTATATTTGAATAAACCCCTTTTGTCATTTAGACTAAACTTTATTATTATAAATGACTCCTTGTTTTTTCTTACTACACGATGAAATATTCTTTTCAAAATTGGTTCCTCCATAGTTTATCCGGTGTTTATGATCCAGATTCTTAAAAATCTATTTCTATCATCTTAACATATATTGTAAAAGCGTTCCCAGTTACTAGCTTACAGTCCCAAAACGAAGACATGCATGGATCTAGTCGTCAACACGTGGATGCATCAGAATGGAGCGGAGCAGAGTATTTTCGACAGAAAAGATAAGATCTTTTTCAAATAATATTTTCTGGTCTGCTCCTGATTAACAATGATTTGACAAAAAAAAAAATCAGAAATACACTTTTAAGCTTAATTCTCTTTTTGTCCATCAGAAAAATGCAACAGGAACATGTTAAAAACACAATTTTCATCAGAGGGGGTCACATATTTTCTTAGTTCCTTCATTATTCTCCTAGTTTTAAGTTTTCACAGTATAGCTTCAGTTAATGGGTAAATGTGGATGTTTTGCAGAAATGTGTTGCTGTCACCGTCCTTGGAGTGAAGTGCTGCGGCTGCAGGCCCCACTGCTGGCTGTAGGCCTTATAGTAAAGCAGGTTGTGCTTCATGACGTCGTCCTCTGGCTTAAACAGGAAATAGCTGTACGCACAGGGCACAGCTCTGCGTCCGTCATTCACTGACCAGAGATCACAGCAAAACACGTGTTCAGCAGCGGGAAAGGTTTGCCGGTTCAGATCCTCGGCTGTGCTCTTACATTTGTAGTAGGCGTATTGGAGGTAATGGTAAAGAGTGGCCACAAAGTTCTCGACGAAGTAGCCGCCCACGTTGGGCATCAGGTTTTCCTCACACCTCAGCTTGCATTTTAGTGTCTCCAAATACACTTCTGCCACAAAAAGAGAAGGTTTGACCACCATAAAAGGATGTGGGAGTCTTTGTGAAACTGATTACTAACCTGCTGTGAGGGTGTAGAAGTCAGCCGCTGTTGAAGGCTGACAGGTGCCCTCACAGTCGGACTGACAGAGGTTGAACTCCTCCAGGTAGAGCTTCAGAGCTTCCTCCAGGTGATCAACGCCGCTGCTGAATTCCCCTGAGGCGACCAGCTTCACCCCTTGAACAAAGGAGACCTGAAGAGGAGATGCTGGAAATCAGTTTTCTGCAAGAAGTCAGTTGTGAGGAAAATCGGCCACTTTATTGATGTTGAGGTTTCGTGAAATATCATGTGGTGGAAAGAAGTGGCTCCTTCTGGCTCCAGATGGACATCTTTGTCGACTAAATGCAATATATTAGTCTCATTGTCATGGGTTACTCTGCAGATTTTCTTCTGAGACGTTCTTGTGCTGTTTTGCAAATACTTTGTGTAACATACAATCAAATGTTTCTCATTTTAAATGTCTGTTTCTACAAGGCAGGTCTAATGAAAATGAGTCGGCCCCCTTTCCGTCAGAGGGGTTAAACAACCTGAGCTTTAGAAGTGTCCCCCCGCCCAAATAACAGTGTACAGCATAACATGAAACCCGATCGTCGCTGCCTTCTGCTTTCTGAAAAAAAGTCTTATCTGTTCTAATTATGTATTACTACAAAAATATTAATTCACATGACAAAGCTATCTTGTTACAAAGATCTGTGTACTCTTAAGTGCATAAACATACTCAAAATACTGTATAAACTGTCAACTTTTGAATAAATAAACATTGTATTTCAGACTCGAATTACTTTATAAGTAGTCAACTTTTAAGTCTGTCTGTCTGTCCGTCCGTCCGTCCGTCCGTCCGTCTGTCTGTCGTTCTTGAGCTTGTGGTCTCCAAAAAAGCTTGAATGAAAGTGTGGACACCCTTGGTCTACGGCCAATCAGAACACAGTGCGCTGTAAAAATAAAAGGCATGCAAAATTACCTTTGAAAAAATTAGCAAAAGGTGAACACTAGTCCAAAATGCAACATTTTTGAAGCCAACGTATAAGTATTTCCATTCTAAAGTTGGATCGTTTTAAATTGAAGTGAATGGAGTTGCTATTTTTGGACACCTAGTGGCTCCTTAGTGAACTGACTAGTTAGTTTTCTTTTCATATGAGCCTCAATCCGGAAGTTCAGATGTTGCCCTTGAAGGTGTTTTGGCGGCTATTTCCTGTTTCTTTTTTGCACCCTCCCCATTAAGATCTTATCCCTAACAAAAGCTAAATAAACCAAGGCAGTGTTAGCACGCTCGTTTTACTAGAATAAGATCAGATTAACCAAATTACAGACTAAACAGCAGTGAAGTGGATTTTGTTTGATACATTCAAACATATAAACACATTGTTTGCACTAAAGAGGTTTTGGTGAGGAGCAGGAGTACTTATACATATGTTATAGTACTTTTATGATCATTTAAATAGGCTGAGCTAACATTCAAACTAAAATTGCTTCTCAAGTTTTGTATTCTAAACAGCATATTTTTTGGTGATCTAGTCATGCAGACTAAAAAGCATCATGGCTGCACTTAAATAAATACAATCATGTTTCTTTTAACTTGAAATATGATCATAGCTTGTTTCTTTTTCTCCTCATTTGCTATTTTTGCAGTAATCTTTTTGCAGTAATCTATTACAGCTGTAAATAATATCAGAATGATATTAAAGGCCCACTCGATCAAGTTTTTGAGCCAAACACCAGCTCAGACGAGGAAAACAAAGACATACAAGGATCGAGTCGTCTAAAAGTGGATGCTTCAGAATGGAGCGGAGCGGGGAGCTTGTGAGCCACTATGTAGCTTCTACCACACAACTTAAATCAGTTTCAAATGCCATTAAGCTTAGTTTCTCAGTCCTCAATCATGAGAAAGATTACACAAGAACATGGTAAAAACACAAAAAGACATTTTTCATCGTAAAGGGCTTTCTTACCTCAAAGGATTGCTCTTCGTAGTCGATAAGAAAGCCGTTCAGGTCGTACTCGTTCTTGTATTCTTCCATCCGCTGGAGCATCTCTTGGTCTTCAGGGTTCCTCTGGAGGAAGGTGTAGGCACAGGGGACAGCCCTCTGGAGGTTTTTCATCTGCGCACACAAGTTTAGTGTCACACTGAACAACAATTTTATGCCCTACTAGATGTTTCGAAGCAGGTCTGGCTCACTTCTACGTGGGCGAGGTGCAGATATCTGTAGGGAGATCTTCTCCTGAAGTCCTCCAGGATCTCTCTGCTGGGAGAAGGGAGCTGCAGTGCAGGAAAGTGCGCCCTGCACCTCCTCTGACAGGAAGCTTTAACCACGACGGCCCAGTGGGCTCTGAGATCAGAGCCTGCACTGAAGGACGGCTGGTCCTCTGTGCTTCTGCTGCAGAGCTGCGTGCAGCGTCTGGCGCTGTCTTTTAAAAGTCTGTGCAAACGCAAACTTAACTCCAAGTAGTGGATGGATTCTGTCCAGTTCCTTGCAGCGCTGGCGTCCAGTGCCCTCCCATAAGCAGTGGAGAGGGGCATGAGCTCCTCTCCAGGGAAACGTCTGAAGCTGTAGTTTTCATATTGTGCCAATGAAGAAATAAAGGTGACACAGAGCAGTAACATGAAGTATGCGTTGGGTTTCATGCTAAAGTCCGGCTCAGCTCCAGTACTGTCGCTCTTTGTGTTTGGGTTGGTCTGCTGAAGCAATCAGGAATCTGTGGGAGTTCTTTGAAAGGCTGACGGCTCAGGTTTCCCAACGTAAAGGAAACCTATCAAAAAAAGAGGACTTGTGCGTACCTCACAGTTCAACTATGAGTTTATTTATTTGTTTACAGATCAGGTTTTCAGTTATTGACTTTCTACATTTAATAAATAATGTCACTGAGAAAAGAACAAAGTAACTGGAGCCAAGTCAATTCACCAAAGAACCAATGAGGACTTTTTTTCTTTTCTTTTGCACTGAGGGCAGACATCAAGAAAATGACTGCCAGACTGCTTGTGGGGAAAAAACTTTTCCTCAGTCACTTTACAGAATGCCCTCTAACATCAGTACACAGACGCTGTACCTTTGTTGGAAATTCAACGTTTTACTTGTTACTGCTCTTTTACTCTTTATTTTTATACATTTACCTCTTGTCCTTCTGTTTATAAATTGCACATTTTCATACATAGACATCTACAGAGATGCACACTGTGACCATCTCGCGTTTTTGCACAGATTTCCATCTGAACTTTAAATCACATTACACAACAATTGAGCACGTGCAAAATATAAAGGCTACAAGAACATTTGATCTTATAATAAAGCGCTTCGAGCTGCGCAATGTTTGTGACGCGCTTTTTTATAAATAAAGTTGAATTGGATTTAAAACGAACTGCTGGTTTTTTTTAAGTCATAAACTCTATATTCAAGATAACCCAAACCTCTGAACTGCAAAGCTGACTGCTGATATGCAGGCCGCATAGTATATAATGTTTTCTTTTCTCTTACCCATCGTATTGTATTTAGTTTTTTAAATAAAGTTTCGGGAGGAAAAAGTCCGGTCCAGAGAGGCGCGTGCCTGTGCGCGAAGCCGCGCTGGAGGCAACATAATCTGATGTCCTTTCAAAGTAAAAGTTGTCCACAAACTAAACTGAGAAATCTCTATAATCTTGAAAACTTAATAAATTACAGATAAATTATCAACAACCAAAAAGATTTGAAGTTTATATAGGAAAATTTTAACTTTAAGTTAAGAAGAATTAAGGACAAATTAACAAAAAATATGAATCTTTGTCTCCAATCTGTCATTTAAACATATATAAGGAAGAGTTGTGCTTTTAGTTCAAATTTGGGCAATTATTACCCATATTTACAAAAGTAAAACAGGAACGCTTCCCCTCCTCCTCCTCCTCCTCCCCCTCTTCCTCCAACATTCCTCCCACTCTACAGAAAAAATCTGCACAGACCTGGAGATTGTCCACGTTTACAGCTTTCCCACCCGGCCCACCCGCGCAACGCAACGCAGTCTGCAACAGTTCAGTCTGCAACGTCAATGCCCTCCTTTGATTTATTTCAGCAAAGCGTGTAAAGATGTGTTTCCTGTGCCTTTTGCTCTCCTTTCTCTGTGCGTGCTCCGTCGTGGACTGCAATCCCAGCCCCGTGTTGGGAGATGTAGCCGTGGACAGATACTTTATTCCTAAAGAATGCGCCAGAGATGCAAAAGACGGAGATTATGTGCGCTACCATTATAACGCCACTTTCCTGGACGGAAAGGCCTTCGATTCCAGGTGAGCTCGTCCACTTTCAGTTCATAAAGTTTTCTGATCAAACTTCAGAGGCCCCCCCCCAAATCTGGTTTACGTGTCCAAACAAGTCCGAGTCCACGGATGCGCCTTGGATCAGACATCCTTTTTTTCCTGCGTGACCTACTTTCCCACTTCCTTTCCTGCGTCTTGGTTCGCAGCTACCAGCGTGGAGCCGCCAAAGTGGGCCTGATCGGCGAGGGTCGCCTCCTGGTCGGCGTGGACAAAGGGCTGCAGGGGATGTGCGTAAACGAGCGCAGGAAGATCACCGTCCCTCCACACCTGGCCTACGGAAGCACCGGTGCAGGTGAACGGTTTCTGCTGGCTTCATGCGACAACAGTCAACGTTTAGTCAAACAAAGAAACAATTCACTAAAAAATCTGTTCCTATTAAACAAATAAAAGCCTGAATAAAAGCACAACACGAAAAGAGAGAAACATTTTAAAAAGTGACTAAATTTACGCACTAAAAACGGTTTAAAAGAGCAGATTTTCTCTCAAATAAAGGCCTAAACATCAGCTTTTGGGGCCATTTTGTTTTATACTTTACAATTTGCTAAATTAGTTTATTTTTATAACTATTTTTATGGCAATTCTTTTATTTTTTTCATTATATTACATAGTAATTCCACAATAAACCACAATAATTGTCCAAAAACTCAATTCCGACTGGTAATTCTTGTCGATTTTTCACTACAAAAAACCTCAGAAAATTTTGATTTAAACTTTTTCATGTTGTATAACAAAAGGTCAAACATTTAGAGACAAAATTACAAAGTAGAAACAAAGCAAAGATAAGGTCAAAACAATGTGAAAAATGACTTAAGAAACCAGGCGACAATGTTCAAACAATTTATTCCAGGGACCATTAAAATTATTGGACTTAACTCTTCCCGTGTTTGTTTTAAACCAAAAAACTTCAAAGCTAAAAACGTTTTTAAATCTTAAATTTTGAGTGAAAAGGTTGCTATTGTGTGGTGGCGGTTTCATTCCTGCATCAGGACCATGCAAAACCAGAGACCAAGGGGTTAAACCAGGATTCATTTCTTCACACATTCCACTTTCCTCATGAAGTATGACAGCTCACCTTAGCTTAGGTGAGGAATAAACTAACTACTTCAGAACCTGCATCTTCCGTTAATAATGAGCGCCGGTGCGGTTTGCTTGAGCTTCTTAAGTGATGAAAGTGACCTTTTGTAACGTAGAAAAGAAAAATGGCCCTAAAGATAAAAAACAAAATTCCAGTTCTAGAATTGGATTCTGGGAATGTTAAGCAGACCAGTTGTCAGTATTTAGATATTTTATGTTTATTATACTGTCAATTCTTATTAATATACTTTAACCCGTGGTCTGGGTGAATACTTGATTCTGATTGGCTGCAGCGTGTCCATGAAAAAGTGATAATGAACACCATAGAAAGAAGCTCCGCTCACATAGGTAAGAGGTGAACTTTCCCTCTGAAATGATGCTTTATGTCACTTAGCAGGACGTTTAGCTTATATACCACTTTCCTCCGCTGCTGCAGAGCGAGGTTGGTGCCCGCTCTGTAGCTGTAACCATGACAACCCATTGCATAAGCCAGATGATGCCTTTCGAGGTGTCCATTATCAGGAAGTAATTGTCTCTGCTTCCCGTCGTCACTAATTTCTGATGATGGACGCCTCGTAGCGCAATATCCCTTACATATTTGCTATGAGAAAACTTTAAAATAAATTCTCCTGGAGAGCCTTAATAAGAAAAAAAGGCTAAAATAGGGGTGGGCTAACTTTTTGACTTGTGGGCCACAAACTGTTCTAAAATGTGACTACAGAGCCAAACCAGGAGCAGATGAGTGTAATCCACCTCATTAGAGAATCTGGATAAAAAAATATGAAACTTTTCATATATATATACTTTTAAACAGAACATTTTGGAATTTTTATTTAAAACTGTGGACTTTTGTTCTTGTGGTAGTGTTGCATCATGGGATTGATGTCCCTCAGAGAAAAAGGCAAACTTAGAGAAACGCTGTGTTTATGTGGCATTGCTGGTTGAATGATGGGAAAAATGTCTGACTTGGAAAACACAAACGAACGTAAAAAAAAAAAAAAAAACAACCAACAACATCTTCCAACACCTTTCTCCACCTAAACAAAACTCAAATTAATTGTAGTGCACCATCTACGGGCAAACACCAGAATTACAGGGGCCAGGTTAAAAGGTTATGGCCCCCAGCTCGTGGTTTGCCCACCCCTGGGCTGAAACCTGTTAAAATTCAAACTACAATAAAATGTGATGACTAAATATTGTAGTAAAAGTCAATATTGAACAGATATTTAAATGTCTCTTAAAGGAGTTTTTGGGTATTTCTAAGATTACTTCTTCAAGTCCATCTTTCCTTTCAGGTGACGTGGTTCCTCCTGACGCCACGCTGGTCTTTGACATCCACCTGGTGGATTTGTGGAACAAAGCCGACCTGGTTGTCACGACAACGGTGAGCACTCCCCAAGACTGCAAGCGCTCTGTGATGCGGACAGATTTCGTGCGGTACCACTTCAACGGCACGCTGCTGGACGGCACCGTCTTTGATTCCAGGTGAAGTCTGGCTTTTTCTCGGTGCGTGTCTGTGCTGCCGTTCGCGTGTGTAAAGCAATGTATTGACTTTGTGCTTGCAGCTACATCAAGAAGCAGACGCAGAACTCCCTGGTGGGCGAGGGCTGGCTCATTAAGGGCATGGACGAGGGCCTGCTGGGCATGTGCGTGGGGGAGATCCGACACATCGTCGTCCCGCCGTTCAAAGCGTACGGAGAGAAAGGATCAGGTGAGAAATGGCGCGAATATCGACTGTCAGTTTCCATAGAGGACCAGAAAACTTAAAACTGACAAATCTAAACACCACATCTGAAACTTTTGTGACAGGTGAGGAGATTCCTGCCCAGGCGACTCTGGTGTTTGACGTCCTGTTAGTGGACATTCACAACCCGAAGGATAACATCACTGTCGAGAACCAGGTGGTGCCAGAGTCGTGCTCTCGGCGGTCTGTGGTCGGTGACTACATCCGGTATCACTACAACGGGACCTTCCTGAACGGAGTCACCTTTGACACCAGGTGTGCTGCTGTTTTGCTGGACCTAAAGGGTGAACAGTCTTAAAGATTGTCTTTTTGTTTCCCCTGCACACAGCTACCAGAGGAACAGCACCTACAACACTTACATCGGGATGGGATACGTGATCCCGGGAATGGACCAGGCCCTGCAGGGAGTCTGCGTCGGGGAGAGGAGGAGAGTCATCATCCCTCCACACTTGGCTTACGGAGAGCAAGGAGCTGGTTAGTTACAGCTCCAAGAAGTGGCGCATGTTTGCCTCCTACAGTTGGAAGAGGCTCGGTGCAAAATGTTGAAGCGGTGCAAGTCTTGGTCCAGGCTTTATTCCGATATATAAAAGACTGGGTGTCGTAGAATTCCGTCCGGACACAAACCGCAATTATTAGTTTCTCCTCCATGGACATTTTTCAAACAGTTGGAACTTCCATGAATTAAAGAGGACGTCATGACCAAATCCGAGTCTGATTGGTCAAAGTTTGACCTGATTTAACCAGTAACGTGTAGTTAATGGCATTTTGTTCATAGAGTCTGAAAACGGTTGTAGAAACGTGCGAGAGTTTTAAACGCGGAGGAACACGGATTTACGCGCCTTTAGATAGACTTTGCTGAGGGGGGTGTGAACGAAGCTTCAGAGGCTTTCTGGGATTTATTTGTGAATTTTTCTGTTAAGGTGATGTGATCCCCCCGTCTGCTGTTCTCGTCTTCGACATCGACGTCATCGACTTCCACAACCCCAGTGATAAAGTGGAGTTTCAGACCCTCCACAAACCTGAGGTCTGCAATGACACCTCTGCAGAGAACGACCTGGTCCACTACCACTACAACTGCTCCCTGATGGACGGCACGCTGCTCTTCTCCTCGTGAGTCAGATTCGCACCAGCAGCTTTCCTTGTTTAACAGTAAACTGAGAGTTCATCTGAACGACTCCAATCCTCAGACACGACAACGAGAACCTTCAGGATGCAGTTCTTGGAGCGGACAAGGTGATCGACGGCCTGGACGAGGGTTTGCGGGGCATGTGCGTCGGCGAGAGGAGGCTGATCACAGTGCCGCCTCACCTCGGACACGGGGAGAGAGGAGGTGAGGGTTCTGCTGTCTGATCTGCAGGAGAAAAAGACGATCCCCTTTTAGAAAGGATTCCTGCCTCCTCTCCATGTGCTTTTAAAGCTGTCTCTTTGTCCGCTAGCCTCTGGCGTGCCGAGCAGTGCAGTGCTGGTGTTTGACGTGGAGCTGGTGAGCCTGGAGAAAGGGGTGCCACCGGGTTACCTGTTCGTGTGGCTGGACAGTCCTCCTGAAGACATCTTTAACGTCCTGGACATGAACAAGAACGGGGAGGTGCCACAAGAGGAGGTGTATTTTGTTTGTATTTTTTAAATTGCAATTGAAATGTTTGTTTAGCACAATGAAAACAAACGCAAAAACAAAAACATTCTTTTTTTTTAAAAAATCCCAAAGGGAAAAAATATTTCTAATGCTGCCTAAAAACCAGCAGTTATCCCAAAAAGTTAAAATGCAATTTTTTCATTTAGTATTTTTTGATGGAAGTCTAGGATAATACTTTTAATCAGGAAACACAACAAATATTAAACAAAAAAATAAATTGGCATACTGATTTGAGGACTTTTTAATCTATCAGTTATGATCTCTTCAGCAAACCAAACATTTTCTGCTCTGCACGAAAGTTTGAATTCACTGTGACTTTGGCTCCACCTGGTGGTGAAGTCCGGTATATATTTGTTAAATGGACATTTTAAACGTGTTTTCAGTCTAAGTGCATCTGTCTGAATAAAAACGAATAAACAAATAAAATAATAACATCAGGTAAACATTTGCAGTTAAATGGACATTTCATGCATATTTTCAGTCTGACAGCGTCTGTCTAAAAAAAACAATAAATAAATAAGTTAAATAAAAAGAAGATAAAACAAACAAAATAAACTAAGAAAAAAATGTTTTAAAAAGTGTATTTCGGATTATTGTTTGTAAAAATTTGCAGTTTTAATTTTTTTGTGTGTGTTTTGTTTTCATCTGTCTAAATAAAATAAATAAATAAATAAAATATTATAAAACTTAAAAGTACAAATGAAATAGGAAATACATTTTTAACAAGTTTATTTCGGATTATTGTATTCAGTAACTTCCGCTCCATCTGGTGGTGACATATGGTAATGATTAACAGTAAAATAGGCATTTCAAACTTTAGAGCATTTGTATGGTTACATAAAAATTAATAAATAAATTTAATATTAAAATACGCAAAAGAACAAATAAATAAAGTTTTTAAAAGTTTCTATCCAAAAATAAATGGTAAATGAGTAAATAAGTAAAAGAGTGACTAGATAAATTAATCAATCAGTAAGAAAAAATAAATGAAGTAAGAATTTCCCCACTGTGGGTTAAATAAAGTAAAATTAATGAATAAACTTACAAAAAAATGTTTTTCTGATGATTGTATTCACTTACTTTGGCTCCACCTAGTGGTGATATCGGGTAAATATTTGAAGTGGACATTCGTTGATCTTGTTTTCAGTCTGTGAGCAATATCCATCCATCCATCCATCCATTCACATTTAAAATGAAATATTTAAAAAAGATCTTTAAAATTACAAAATTTAATTCACTTGATTTTGTTTCAGTTTGGGGAGTTTATCAAGCTGCAGGTGGATGAGGGCAGAGGTCGCATCAAGCCTGGACTGACCATGGAGCAGGTCGTGTCTGACATGTTCCAAAACCAGGACCGCAACAAGGACGGCGTGATCACGGCCAGCGAGCTCAAACTCAAGGTGGACGAAGACAAGGAGCGCGATGAGGCGAAGCACGAGGAGCTGTGATGAGCGCATTTTAGATGCTTTAGCTCTCTCTCAGGGATCAAACCCAACACCTTCAACAGACAAACAGACACTCTTCCCATCAGCACCACACTTTATTGTCCTTCGTTTCACATCGGACAATCTTGCGAAATGATAAAAGAAAAACAAAGGAGTTTTAATAAGATGTACAATTGTAAAAGCACCTTTATTTGATCCTGAACGTCACAGTCATTAAAATGTTCTTAAGAAGAACCAGTTTCCGCTTTTAAATTATAATATTATGCAGCTGCACCCACACTTATGGGAGAAAAACCATGCAAAGTGATCGTTATGGTTTCAGTAAACATAAACCTGTAAACTGTGTGTAAAATGCTTACACAAGACAATAATGATGTTTTCTGTTGAAGTTGAGATAAAATTATATGTCGTCTGAATAATTCTTATAGAATATTTTGTGCAGGACGGGGAGGACACTTTTACGGATCTACATTTTTACATTTATTAGACCGTTCAGTATCATTTCTCTTTCAAAATAAAAGTCTCTGCAGCAAAATGCTATTAGCAGCATTTTGTAGACTTTAAATCTCCTAAAATGATTCAAAATAAGACATAATCCTCAGCATCTAAACAACTATAAGTAAAAATTTGACAGAAGAGAAGAAAAAAAAACAGTAAAAGTTTAATTATCTGACTTTAACTCTTGTGCTATCCTAGGCACTTCAACATTGGGGTCATCTTGACCCACTAGACCTTTTTTCTTCAATGATTTGTGATCTTCACTGGTGTCCATGGATTACATGAAATCTTTCCACCTTTATCCACCTTTGTCATGGTAGGGAGAACACGTCAATGTAAGGGTGGGGTCATAGGATAGCACAAGGGTTAAACACTGTCCACTAAAATAAAGGTTGCTCGCTGAACAGCAACCTTGAGTTTTCTGTAACATTTCTCGGCTTGTTGCCCTTAAAAAACAAAATTAAAAGCTTAAATACTGACGCAACATCTCTGCAAAGTGAGCCAAAGTTTCAGGTTTTCTCTAAAAATAAAGCAAAAACAAAAATCTGAGGTTTTAGCAAAGATGCAGAGCTGCATGTAAAACTGTAGGGCTTTGGTTTTGTGGTTTTAAAACGGCAAAAGTCTCCTAACGTTAGAGTGAAGGGTCGGTTAAATAAAGACTTCTGTGTGAAGTTTGCATTGAGGTCTAGTGTGAGATTCTCCTGCAAGCTGGCGACTAAAGTGCACATCTGTAAACCTCATGCCTTGACTTCCAGTCTTCCGGATGAGGTGATGTTTCTGAGGATGGCGTTTGGAACGTCCATGGTTTCGTCCCTCACCAGCACGATGTCGAAGGCGTTCATGTACAACTCTTTCCTCTCCTCCACCTGAAACACCAAGCAGACGGAAGTGAGCGGCGAGCCTCAAACGCAGCCAGAAGCCAAACATCTGACCTGGTCATTGAGGAAGCCGACAGTCAGGACATGGTGGGGGTCCGACACCCCGTCGGCCATGGTCAGGTCCCCCAAAGAGTCTCCCAGCAGCAGCACGTTGGGCCGACCGTGCAGCTGTGCGAGGCCGGCGGCCTGCGTCACGGCGCCCTCTCTTTTGTTGAAGGTGTGGATCAGCTGGCCTTTGAAGGCTCGCAGGACTCCCTGAAGAACAAATAGGGATAAAAAGTCCCACTCTGAACATCTTCTGACTTCTGATGGGCGATGCAATTTTCAGATTCCATTATTTTTTGAATTGCATATTCGATCTCGATTACCGGTAAAAAGATTTTAAGCATATTTTAAACTTCAAAAATGTATTAGAACTTTGCAGCTTCTTCCCTTAGAACCAGATCCAGCTGCTGTATGTCCCGTGTAGATGTAAAAATACTTTAAGGCTGCAGAATTACTTTGAAATGGACTTGATTCTCTAACAAAATGGGATTTAATTCCTTTCATTCTGATTACCATAATTCTACTTTCAGGCTCCAAGGATGAAAACAGTAGAAACATTTTATTTTATTTGATGGACAATAAAAAGTTCAGGTTTAGTCTTTTTACTATAAAATTATATTTTTTACATAAGTCTTGTTTTTAGCAGGTTTGTGCTTCAGGCGTCTTTTGTTATTTTTTGTATTTTTATTTTGCTTTACAATTATGGAATGTTAAAACAAGATATTAGAGCCAACATCTAATTTCATAGATATGAGAATAAAGTCGAAAATTTACTAGAATAATGATGAAGAATTTGCTGAATAGAAAATTCAGACATACACATACATACATTCAGAGAATAAATTTATAAAGTCCTTAAAAAAGTCAACAGCTTAGTATAAAATTATAAGAAAAAAGTCCAAAATTTACAAGATTAAAGTCGAGAAATTATAAAAAAAGAAAGCCAACAATTTACATGATTAATGTAATAAAATTACAGGAAAAAAGGCAGAAATTAATGGTAATAGCGGTAAAATTTTGAGGAAAAAAGTAAAAAAATTACGAGAATAAAGTTATGAAATTTAGAGAAAAAAGTCAACAATTTAACATGGATAAAGTCATAAAACAACAAGAAAAAAGTCAGAAATTTACGTGATTAGTCATAAAATTATGAGAATTTTTTTTTTACGGTAATAGATGTAAATTTTTGAGGAAAGAATTAAAGATGTACATGAATATTCATTTAACTATGATAAAGAATTTATGAGATTAAAACCATAAAAGTATGAAAAGTAAACAATTTACAAGATTATAGTAGTAAAATTATGAGAAAAAGTCAAGAATTTACAAGATGTAATTTCAGAAATTATAAATTAAAAATCTATGAAATAAATTACTGCGGTTACTAAGGAAAAGAGCACCAAGAACAAAAAAGAACCAATATCCCAAGCAGTGAGCCGTTTCTTCAGCATTGGTTTCACACAGAAGGATATAAATAATATTTTTACAATGTTTTATTGTAATTATAAGGAGATTATTTTATGGTGACCCTAAAACTATCTCATAGAAAATAGAAGATCAGATTTTGATGTTGTTTTGTTTCCAATAGTCTGTTAAGAAAGTCGGACCTTTGAAAGCTGATCACTTCTAGAGTCTCGTAAACAAAGAGTCTTTTCCTTCATTTCCCCTCAACGGTTTGGATTATTTTGTCACTGGATTGTCCTCATCCAGAAACCAAAATAATCCAGATGCTGGACCTCGGCTGCAATGTCAAAGTTCATCAGGGCGGCGGGAAGGCGCGGCAGAGGGCGAGGCCGTAAAACTCACGGCGTGGTCGAAGTCCATGTAGTTGGAGATGACGTGGACGTTGGAATGGAAGACGCCGTTCTGCCGGATCACCTCCTCCAGCACGTCGCCCACTCCGGCGGAGAAGATCAGCAGAGGAACCTGGCTTTCATGGAGTCCGTCAAAGAACACTTTGTAGCCGTCCCTTAAGACAGACAGAAGAAAATTAGAGGGATTCTATTTGTTTAATTAGCTTTAACTGTTATTTTGCCCAAACAAAATCTGTTTTATACATTTCTAACCTGTCTTCCAATCGATATTTGGAGCCTTTTTTCTTTTTTAAGGGTTTCCACATTATATATCACAGAATAAATACAGTATTTATGTCACAATTTGCCCCTAAAGTAAAGCATATTTTGTTTTATTCTATAGTGTTTCTACATGGAAAAAGACTTTCTGCTTGTAACATCACACCTCCTCAGTTTGCATCTATGAGGGGAATGTGGCCGGTACTGTAGAACCAGTCGGGCTAGACCCGACACCTTCACCCTCTGATCTTCCAGCAGATTAGCTGAACTCATGGAAGCAGAACAGGCTCCAGCAAAGCTCTTTGACATTTCCTTCCCAGAACATTGAAACGATCCCCAAAAAAGAGATTTATTGCAAAAGAGACGGCACCTGAGCATGGTTCTGGACTCCTTCACCGCCTGGGCCAGCATGTCCTTCCTGATCCGCTGCTCGATCAGGAGCTCATGGACTTTAGTCCACCTGGAGAAACATCGTCTGTGTTCATAAGGTTGACACTTTGGTGTTTAAACCCAAAAATCTTGTTTCCCACCATTCCACCATGAAAGGCAGCTTCTCCTTTGCACTTCGGCTCGCATCAATTTCTATTGGATAATATGTGTTTAACAGCTCTTTCATCTGCAACAGACCAGCAAAAATATGCATTTTATTTATGTCCATATGTGAACATACATTTATATATGTGTGTATTTCTTTTTTCAATTCAATTCAATTTTATTTGTATAGCCCAAATTCAAAACAACGGTCGTCTCGATAGGCTTCGTATCGGTAATTGAAGTAAGTAAAGTAAGTCAAACATAAAATCAAAAGGATCATGAATACATAGAATTTAATAGGAAAATACTAAATAGAACTAACAAACTGACTAAACTAAACTGGCATCCCTGCCCTTTGACCCCCCTTCGCGGTAAGGAAAAAGTCCTAACTCCTTTTTCTTCTTTTACATATATATATATATATACAATTACAATTTTGTAATTAATTCATTACTAAATATCTTAAGTTAGCATATTTTTATGCATAGATATTTGTCTTCTTCAGTTTTCTGTTAAATTAATCAGCTTTACATAAAACAACCATCATGTTTTTATTTCTAACAAATATCATCCCCCTTCCAGTTTGTTTCTGCACACGTTTACCTTTTTAGTACACTCTTCATTTATCAACAGCCGGTTGTCGAGGATGTCTACAAGAGAAAAAGTGTCAAGAACAATTGGTTTCAAGATGCAGAGAAGCTCAAAAACTTAAACATGTCGACACAGACGAGAAACAAAAACCCAAACATGCAGGCAGGAACCAAAAACTGAGGTCGGGATGAACTCTGCTCACTGTGAGTGGTGGGAACTCGTCTTCCATTGTGAGCAAATCGACTCAGTGTCATGTCAAAGTCTGAGATAACCTGGAAAAGTATTGAAAAGTGAGTAAAAAACAGTTTACAGCACTTAGAACTATTTATGTGAATACATTTGTGCTTCTACTACATATGAATCTCCCTTAACCTATTAGTTACAGTAAAATGCGACCTTTTGGTCTTTGTAAGACATTGGAGGGACTTGAACTTCTTCACTCCGATCATCGTCTCACCTGGAGTCGACAGGCACCGGCTCGCCTCATGGCACGGATGGTTTCCTCCACTCTGCGGCGTTCCCTCATCACCACGGAGCCTTTAGACAGCTCAGGGATCTAAACGAAAGAAGAAACAAAATCTTTGTATCGACTGGTAGGAGTTTATTTGAACTACACATCAAATAAACAGGATTAACTTGGTGAACGTATTTGAGTTTTCTCGCCTCAGTTTTGGTCAGTTGGTGCCAGACTGCAAGGACAGATCTCACCGGCATATAGATCCAGGGAATATGGTATATCTGCAACAAAATGATTGGAGTCCTGCAGTTCAATGTTTTTCATGATAATACCCAGGTTTGTTCTAATCTCTGAAATATATTGCTCAAACGGTTTAAAAAACATATTAGTCTACCTTATTTTATTTACTAAACAGTTTGTTTAAGAAATAAAAATTTAGTCGCAGGTTTACAGTTAAAACTGAGGAATACAGAAATATAATTTTAGCATAATATTGTAAATGATTCAATTATATATTAATATAGTAAAATAAATGTCATTTGAAGTCCTGTTTCAGTGCTTTCCACTGAATTGAAAAGATGGGTTAAGGTGTTTAAGACTAATAGAAATACCAAATAGAAAGTAAACAATAATTAACATTGTCATAGCATGGACAGGTGTCTTAAAGAATTGCAGCTTTTCTGCCAAGTGAAAAAGAAAAAACTTGATTAATGGTGAATGACAAAATAAAAGCTGATGTTTACTGAATTAACTAAGCCGTCTATTGAACTAAGAAAGACGGGTCCAGTCAAGCAAATTTTAATTTATATTTTTGCACTAAGAACACATACTTAAACCTAAAAAAATATAGAACATTTTATCTAATATATTTTACTAGTTGTTTTGTCAAATTTTGGTTTGTAAAATTTTAAAATTAAAGCGACGGACCAATTATTAAACTTACCATTTTTAAACGAAGATAAACCGACTCAGCGACGCTTAGAGCGCCTTAAAATCCTCAATAACCACGAAGGAATTACTTTACTGTAACTGTCATACTTTAAAGTGGCGAGACAAGCGCGAATATAAAAAGAAAAATAAGAATGAACCGTTTTGTTTTGTTGTTTACAACGAAGCGTGTAGCATTTTAAAGGTCCGCCTTGTTTCTCCTTTGCACATGGTTCCGAGGTAGATTCGTTCCTAGATGATCGTTAGAATCATTGCATGAGAACAGTGTCTCTTATTCAAAGGTTAAAATCCAGTTTTAAAGATAATAAAAAAATCTAATGTTATTGAAAATTTTATAATAATCTTATGCCTTGTGTGTGTTATCGAGCGTATGGTACATGGAGACTATGAGCTTATTTTTATCTGGGCTTTGATGTTCCAATGGAAGTCAATTTTTCCAATTTTGAAACACACTATTTTTCTTAAATTATAAAAAATCTTTCTTAGGACTCACAGACCAAAAACCCCCCAATATTACAATGGAACCATCACCATGCATCACTCTAAAAAGTTACTTATACCCCAAATGGACGGAAAGAAACACACTGCAAATAGTTTTTTTTAAAAAGACATTTAAGATTAAGGGAAGAAAATTATTTTCATTAGAAAAACAAAATCAATAAAAATTGTAGACTGACAACAGACAAGTTAAATACAATCATGCACACTGCATACGAAGCAAAAAAATCATCTCACATTCAATGAAACGTGTAGAAATAATGTTAACCTTTCTGCCAAAATGACTACAAAATTAAAAAGATCCAATAAGCAGAATAAAAATGAAAGGCTTGTAAATCACTGTGCAAGTTTAAGCTCAACATTCAATCTGCTATTAGTGCAAGAAATCCATCTGTGCTGATGAGTGTTAGATGAGAAGTTTATGGCACTGCCGGTGGCATAATAACATTCATAGTTCTCCTTTTTTTCACAGTGCAATACAGAAGAAACAACACACAATTTTCACTGCCTTCAAAATGTATGTCCCCCCACAATAAAAAACAAAAAATAACCATTTCATGTCATCAAAATGAGGTTCATTTATATTTAAATGTAGAGAGCCACTTTTTCCTTAAGTATTAACCTAATAAGGAGTTAAAATTCCTATTAACTTTACTAACGTAATGATACTCGAAGCTTTTGTCAGAACTGTCTTAAAAATTAAGATTTGATTTTCTATTAGATGAAAAACCCAACTATACACAAAAATCAAAGTAATCCATTTTAGTAAGAAAACAACCACATTTAAGCAACAGTTTCCAAATGATTTATGTTTGTTTTTTTAACCTTTTGGCACATATCAAAATACATGAAATGGAATGTTATTAGCACAAACATCACTGAGAGGTCGCATCACATTAAATGCTGATGTGACTGTACGTCTTCACAAAGGCCACCATTCCTTTATAACCGGAATCACAGTCTCATTTACTGATTAGAAAACAGTAAAGCTTAATCAGTTTACTTAAAATGAGTTTGCCTTCAATATGGAAGAAAAAAAAGCAAAAAATCTTGGGACAATATTCGGATGTTCATCAGCGGACGATCCCTGACTATTAGCATTCAATCTGAGACTGGAGCTGTCGTCTTAGACTGAGCGTGCGGCGGTGGAGCTGCTGCATCTGCTGCATTCTCACTCGCTGGCGAGCCAGGTTCTGGGGAACGGGGTACCGCTGCTGGCCGCAAAGGAACCGGTACGGGATGCGGAGGTGGCAGGCGGCCGCTCGGCAGCGAGGCTGAGGCAGAGGAGGCAGCAGCAGCCAGCGCTTCTTCTCGGCGGAGTAACGGTACGCGTCCTTGCAGTACTGCTTCTCGAAGGCGTGGCTGTTCCTCCAGCCGCCGACGATGAAGATGTCTTCGTTGAAGTGGCAGACGGCTGCACCTTCCACGCACAGGGCCTCTGAAGGGAGGCTGTCCAGGATTTCGTATGCGACGGTGCCGCCTATGCTCAGCTGAGCGGCCTCAGCTGTGGTTTTGTAGCTTTTGGGGCAACAGGAGGCGGTGTGGTAGAAGTTTGTGGAGGCAACGGCCATTTGAAAGTGGCAATAGTTGTCAATCAGAGGTAAGGATTGCACTTCCTTCCACCTGAGAGTTTCCGTGTCATAACAGGTGATGACAGTGCTCAGGCCGTCGTCCTGCTCCGTGTCTACGGGGGTCCTGGCCGTCACATACACAAAGCGATCCTCTACGCTCACCGTTTTCACGTCACGTAGGATTTTCGGAGCCGGCTCCAGGCTGATCCACTCATCCTGCTCGGGTTTATAGACCGCCACGTCCTTGAAGCCTGGACTGAAGTTTCCGTGACCCCCGATGCTGTAGAGCACGTCTTTGACGCAGCTGAGGCCGAACGAGTGCTTCCGGGTGGTCAGGGAGCTCACCTGCTCCCACCTGTTCAGGCTGGGGCTGTAGCGTTCCACAATCTTGGCGAAGCTCGGCTCCATGGAGCCAGAAACGTAGAGGTGACCCTCGCAGCTGGCGATGGCGTGTCCATCGAGGTGGTTGTGAATATGAGGCAGGTTGACCCAACGGTCTTCATCAACAAAGTAGCCCACGCACTCACTGAGGTACTCTTCACCTTCTGAAACCCCGCCCGTCACCATGATGACATCCATGTACTGGCCCCGGCGTGGCTCGGTTGCTGCGGCGTAAAGAGCAGCGAGCTCTGCTGGCTTGTGGCTCTCGTAGCAAATGGCGTGAAACTCCAGGGCGCCGGATACCAGCTGCTGACACGCCGCGCTGCTCGCCACAAGGGGCTCCTTTCTCACCACACGCATCAGGTAGGTCGGAGCGATCTGAGCCAACCTTAAAAGCTTAAACAGCTCCTCGAAATGTCCCTCCCGCTCCTGCGCGTCCTGGTTGACCCACTTCACGACGGCCTCGAACAGCTGCTGCTCGGAGTCCACGGCGATTTCCGAATCCGACAGCCAGTCCCGCACCAGGTGGAAGGGGAGCGCGTCAAACTCGTCGCAGCGGACCACCCTGTGGAAGTTTCTCCTGATCATTTGGGCGGCGGACTGAGCCAGCGGGTCCAGAGAGTACATGTGTGCCAGGCTGTGCACGGCCACACAGTTGGACAGGGTCACCCTCTTTGAAAGGAAATCCGCACAGAAGCTCTTCAGCTGCGCCAGAAGAAACCTGCCAGAGAGAAAACTTCATCTGATCATCTGCTTCCAGGTGGAACCCTTAAAAAATGCTGGATTGATTGAAGTCAGTCAACCAAATACCAGGCACGGTAACACACCAAATAACTTTGTTTGTGAAGAATTGCACTGCTAAAGTCATTGATTAATAATGAGCTAAAGCATGTGAGAGGAAATCTGCACCGCTTTGGGTGGTGTTACAGCCACATTACCTCCACCAAAGGAGCAAAATAATCTTTCAGAGAAACAAGAGGTGGTGGTAAATAAAAGTATCAGTAAGTTGACACCTAAAATTGACATTTATTTTGAAAATCCACCTCATTATTGCATAAGCAGTTGTAAGATTGAAGACAAAAGACAAACTTTTCATTCAGAAAAATGCAGGACTTTGGTAAATGAAGGAATTGCTGCTTAATATCCACTAAAATTCAAGTTAACATTTAGCTAAAAACAACAACAACATTTTATATAACACATGCATTAAACAATCAAAGATACAGAATTCTGAGATTAAAGTCACAACTTTCTATACTACTTTTTTTTTCTTTCTCCATGGCCCTAATCCTCTTCTGTACAGGGATTCCTTCAATTTCACTGAAAAAGGTTTTTAAAAAATATGCAAACAATATTTCCACAAAAACTAGTCTGTATTAATCTACGTTACACTGTAATTACACTATTGAAGGTTATTTCTGTGAGCTTTGGTGTTACCTGGCTTCCAAAATTTGTATATTTTTTTAAATATTAAAATAAAACTATAAAATAAAATTATTTCCTCCAATTTTTAATTTATAGCCACAAATGAGCATTTCGTGTGCACAAATGAATATTTTTTAAGCTATTACAATTTTGTGTGCAAATTAGTATTTTGGGTGCACAAATGAGTATTTTAGCATCTTTGATTTCTACTACAAAATGATAATTTCTTTCCTTTTTTGTTAATGTCATATCCAGGGCTAGTCTGTGAAGTTTAGTTTAGAGTGAAGTTGTGAAAAACAAACAAATGGGGTCATCTGACTAAACCTGCCTGACCAGACAGGAGTTTTGGGTAAATAGTGATGAAAGTTTTACTGTTTCAGGGACAACAGTAGTGAAGATCATCATCATCATCATCATCATCATCAAAATGGGGTTTAATTTTGAAAATCCCAAACCTGTCCGCGAGCTCCAGGACTTGGTGAACATTGGCCCTGGTTATCCGAACTTCCCCCGTGTACATGAACTGCACCACGTTCTCCACCGTCTGGGGGTCCGGGCCCTCCTCCGAGCTCCATCCTCTCAGCTCCACCCTGCCGGTCAGGGACTCCACAAACTGCCCCCCCAGAAGGAGCGCGAAGTACGGCGACGCCGCCCACAGGACGGAGCGGTGGGCAGAGACGGTTTGCGTCCTCTCTGCGTCCAGCTCTCCGGACGTCAGGACCAGGGTCACGTCGCAGAAGCGCCCGGCCGTCCTCTGCTCGTTTTGCTTTCGAGAGAGCTCCGAGCAGTAGGCCGAGCAGGTGAACTCCTCGGCCTCCTCCTCCTCCTCCTCTTCCTCCTCCTCAAAATCACCTGTTAGCGCTTCCTCATCATTGTCGCTGCTCCGGCGGCAGCTGTCCTCCGCTGGTTCCACCGCCGCTGCCATTTCCACGCCGGGAGGGAAACTGTGAGGCGAATGCAATCTCCGAACTACTTCTGGGAGCAACTCATGGGTGTAGATGACGCACGTCAACAAACATTCGAAGACGGACATGCGTGCGCAGCGTCTGGATACCGGGACTGCAAAGACTACCTGTTAACTCCAACTACCCCTGGCTGCAGCCTGCAGAATGGGGCATCGTTGTGGAATGCTTTGATTGCAGAGGAATGTGAACACGCTGTGGAATGTTAGCCCCGCCCATGCTGAGGCCGTCTTCTTCTTTGGTGGTTTTACAAGTTTCCATGTGCAATATTGCCACCTACGGGTTTTTAAGTAGTTTTTCCTTACTGTGAAGGGGGGGTCTAAGGGCAGGAATATCAGTTTAGCTTAGTCTTTTTTGTTAAAGTTTAGTATTATCCTAATGCATTCTTTGTATTCATGATCCCTTTTTCATTGTATGTGCTAAAATAAAATAAACATATTTAATTGAATTAGGGAATTTCTACCATGATTCCTGCCTTCTTATGCCTTTTACAAGTTTCCATGTGCATGTATTAGGGAGTTAATGAATTTTGTCTGGCCTCACGGACCAGGAGAAAGTATGTGTGGCCGACTTTTATCCTTCGACGCACTTAAAATATGTGCAGACAATGGAGCAATGTGGAATTTCCACAAGTTTGTGTATTTGAACGGACGTAAATAAATGCAATTAACCGCCTTTAGGATATGTACAATCATGTTTTAATAATTTTCTCTAGAAAAATGCCCCCTTTTATAAATGGCTACAGGAGAAAAGGGCAGCAAAGCTGCTGACTGTAACATTAGTTATTAGTTATTCTACAGTCTGTGATTTACTGATCAATGGTTTATTGTTATATGTAAAATTATATCACGTTATAAAATATTTATCACACATAGGTTCCACAGATATTGTGTAATAACTGTTGTGTATTTATGCTCAGTCTCACACATCTCAAGGAGTGTATAGTCTCAGGTGGGTTAAACATTTAAAGTAAAAAACCCTGACCCCATGCTAGACATGCATGTGTGGGTTTCCTCCGTGCCTTCCTCCCACTGTCCAAAAACATACTTAATAGGTAAATTGGTCACTCTAAAAAGTCCATAGGTGATTGTGGTCCTGCGACAGGCTGGCGAGCCCAGGGTGTCCCCTGCCTTCAATAGCAAGTGCCAGGGATAGGCTCCAGCAGCCCTGTGACCCCAAAAGGAATGAAATTGAATAGAAGATGAATGAATGTAATGCTACAGTCATATAGCATTATACATATACCAATATGAAATATAAAAAAAATAAAACAGAACACAAATACAGCAGACACTGGGATTTATTGTTCCTCAAAACAAACATAGACCTTTAATTTTTTATTGTCCATAATTTCAGAACAAAAGGCCTCAAAGTCGCTGAAAAACTGGAAAGAAAAAGTGAAAAGCTCCCTCAGTTCCATCAATCTCTCATCTTCGCTCATGAGGGAGCAGGTTTGCAGCTCTTTAAGAATATCCTTCTGTTGTTCTTGATCCACCTTCAGAACATCTGGCAGGGAACATCTTCCTTGAAAGGACTGCAACTGGCACCATTTGGCTGCCTCAATGGTGCCGTGCAGTAAAGCATCTTCTTCCTGCACAGAAAAAAAGGTCATTCTTAGAGCAGATACTGGAGAAGGCGACAAATGTTGAGTTCAAGAGGATCCATACATTCCTTCCTGTCCCACTGCTGGTCATGTCACCTTCCCCTACAAAGAGAATAGAATGAAAATGAAAAGATAGAAATGACACTAACAAAAGACCCTGGACATCCCATCTCCTAAACTTTTATAATAAACACAATATTATATTATATTTGAAGGGGCATCTCAGGTCACCTCAATAATCTATCAGAGACTGAAAGCAGAGAAAACTATGTATGTGTACAACAGCTCTAACTTCAATAGTTCCTGATGAGATGGATTCAGAATGCATCTTTTTTATTGAAGCACCTTCCTCCTGAAAGTGGCAGAGGGATTAACAACAACAGCCTCAAAGAAGAGCTTCAATGTGTGCCTCATGAATTCAGTGACCTCCTCTCACCTGGAGTTCCCGCTCCTCCTTTTTCTGGCCTGCATTCCTTCTTCTTCAGACCTTGGTGAATCAATGAAAATGAATGTTCACCATCAAAATTTTAATAAAAAGGTCAATTCAGAGTTTTCAGTAAAATATGTAGTAAAATATTAAGGATTTTATAAGTGTGATCATATGAAGAGCACTTACGGCATTGGAAAGTTTGTTATTAGGTGCAGACACCACCGTCTCCTAATTTGCTTCATGTTTTCCTTTGAATAAATAAATACAGAGTACGTCAGTTTGTGCTTCAACCCAAGTGTCTTGAATTCACTCGACACAAACTGACCAGAATTTACACACACCTCACTGAAATCGCACTTAGTTCCCGTGACGATGTACAGAGCGTACTGAAAGTCAAAAATTACATGTTAATATTTTGAATCCATGTGACATTTCTAAATGTTATCTTTATATACCACGGTCACTTACAAAAAAGATATAAATATTAACCAGTTTTTAGTCCTTAATTCTTGTTATCACTTTTTAATGCACACACTGCAGCCAATCAGTTTTCACCCAGCGCATGTTATAATTCATTATAAAAACCTTATTGACATTGTAATAAAGTTAGGTATATGTTGTATTGATCTTTATTGAGGAGAACATTTAATGTCCATGATCATTTCTAATCATTTGTTTTTGAAAAGCCCTGGTCTTACCATTATGACAAACACGCCACAGTTGTTCGAGCACCCTTGCTTCGCCAGACCCTGGGAGTGTGTGAACAAATGTTTTGATTAAAGGATAGTAATCAAATAGAAAATTTTAGCTGATGCAATGACAAATCAAACCGGAATATCATTTCTGCCAAGTGTCCTCCAGGGTCCAGGGAGAGGAGGTGTGCAATGTGTCTGGAAAAAAGCACATTGTAAGTTAACAGAAGAAAATAAAAGCACAGTATTTTTATATATTTACACAAGAACTCCAATTGAAGCGAACTCAGGAAAAGGTGGGAACTTGAGTCATTTATTGAGGTCAGAGGGCTGTGGTGGTGCCAGAAGGTGCTGAGGAGGAGCCACTGTTCTGGCCTCTGGTTTCCATCTCAGTGTTTCTTCTTGATGAGGTGCTCCCAAATGTTTTAAAAACTGTGACCTATTGAGCACTGTTGCTGGACAATAGCAACAGTGAAAGTGGGATGTACGTCGGCATCCTAAGCCACACTTGATGACTGTGAATTCTAAATGAGGAATGATAGGAAAATATTATTTACTTCTGTCTTACACTCTTCACATTCATAAGACTAACGACGAAGCTGAAGTTGAATCAGAAACTGTATTAAATGTAATATTTATTATCTAAAATATAATTTAATCCAGGTTTGAGCAGTCCAGGTCTTGTGTTTTTTTTTTAAACAAATATCCGGAGCCAACTTCAACGCCGTGCAAAATGCTCATAGAAATTAGATTTTGATTACAAAATAATACAGGGTAATACACATACATAGTCCCGTACTTAAATTTTTAGGGATTAGGGTGGGAATTCGGACACAGCCTGGATGTACCTTTGTGTTTCACAGAAGAATGAGTTTCCATGTGGAGGACCATTGCATGCTCTGCATCCATCTTGCAACAGCAAAATGGACATGAGAAGACGTTGTTTTGTTTTATCGGCGTTGGCTTGTCGCCGTCGATTAAAACTGTAACGTGTCTCTATATAAATACAGAAATAATACAGGTTAAATAAACAAAAACAAAAAAAAAAGTTTTACCGACATTGAAAAACACAAATAGCTTTACACAAAACTTCCAGGCAGGAGAGCCGAAAGCTAAACTAACTAAGCTTCATCATGCAAACGTGAACCACGTAGAACGGCAGGGTGAAAAAAGAACAAATACATTTGAAAATACGAAATAATAGCCTTATTTGCCTTGTAAAAAAACAATTGTGGTGGAAAGCAAGCAATAATCACAACAAGAGTTTTCTTTTAATTAACTTACCGTTTTTTTTGGATGTGTTCCTCCATTTTCAAAGTGTCTCTCTGCGCGTGGAAACAGAAGAAAAACAGCACTGACTTCGTCGACTTCTTCTTGTATTTAAAATGGCGGCCGGCAACAACGACGAAATGCATTACCGCCACCTATTGTGTTGGAGTATGACATTGCACCATTCAAATTTTCCTCCCCTCTGTTCTCTTCCTTCCTCATACAATTACCAATGACACAAAATGTGCTCCACTGATTCTTCCCCTTTCCTGCAATCACAACTGCACTGACGCAGGTGAATCAAAGGCACGGGCTCAACGTGGGCGGGGTAAACATTCCACAGCAGACGGGCTCAGCATGGGCGGGGCTAACATTCCACAGCGTGTTCACATTCCTCTGCAATCAAAGCATTCCACTACGATGACCCATTCTGCAGGCTGCAGCCAGGGCTTACTCGTTAGTTCTGCATACACTTCCGTTCAAACGTAACCTTCTTTGTTTGGTCAAAGAGGATAGATATTAACAATTCATTTTTAACTAACCACCGCCATGCGCCTTAAAACATTGAATGTATTTTTAAAGTAGAATTTAACGTTTTCTTTTGGCCGGCAGTTCTGCGCATGCGTATAACCGGTTTCGATTAAACTTTCAAAATAAAATGACAGGATACATAAGGTATAGATTTTTTAAAAGTTTTTTTTCGTATCTTCATCGGAATGTGTACAAAAACAAAAAAGGGAAAAGAAAAATCAACTATTAGACCATAGTGCAACAAAGTTCTTATTTTCTTTAGTCCAATCACTTCTAAGTAATCAGCATCCCTTCTACAATGTTATCCTTTCCCCCTATATTTCATACAAAATGTTTGTTTCTAAAATGCAAATATACTGTGCAAAAACAAAGGCATATTTTTTCAATCACATTCCACTCACCCATTCATCACCACTTTCTGCACATTTCAACACAAATGAACATTTCCCGAAGAGACAAAAAAATAAGACAAAATGAAAAGTAAAATAATCTTTATTTTTGTGCCGTTTACAAAAACAAAGCATTTTTTCACAATTAAATAAAAACAGCGAAACAAAGATCAAACAGCAGGCGTTACATGAGCAGGTGCAAACTGTTATGGTGGTGATGATTTATGTTAAAGCTGGTAAAATTCGTCATGCAACTGTCCTGGTCTGTTTATTGTGCAATACCACCCCCACCCCCACACACACACAACCACGAGGACAGCAAAACTGCTTGCATGGTCCCTCAACAGAAGATTCACAGAACTCATTCATTAAGCATTTCCTTCTGTTTCCTCACAAAATAAAACCAGAAAGAGTACACAAATGATTTTGCATGACTTTGAGCAAAAGGACTCCTCCAATGGAATTAACTGTTTTGTGTAACCAGAATCATGACACAAAGACATAGTTTATTATTATACATTTTTTTATAAAGTAAAATTTCTGAAAATCCACTTGGAAAATGTTTAAATCCCTCTGAAGACCATTTCTTTAAGTCAGAAATTTCCAAATAAAATCTAAAAGACTTAAAAAAAACAAAAAAAACTTCAAACATAGATCTAAACATGCTTAAAGATTAGCACAAAAAGCCAGAAACGTCAAGAAGTTTCATGTGACAACAAACAAATGTTGCTCATAGTAAGTCATTGTTAATATTCAGCAGCAGGTAATACAAAAGTCTACTGCTGTGGAGCCTAGATTTCACAATAAGAGCTTCTTCTTTTATTTTTACCGACAGTTACAGGATGGATATGCTTTTGAATCCCGCTGTCATTCAAACACATAAAGGTATCTGGGCAAACTTACGTCACGATGCTGCAGTTCCCGCATTGGTTTGGCTCTTTACTCAACACTAAATAAGTTATATTTCTATGTTTTTCAACAGTTCGCGTTTAAACTACACCTAAAAAAAATCGACTTCCCCTTTTTTCCTCTGTAACTTTAGACAGAAAACTATCCTTCGGTTCGCCTCCAACCGTGTGCCTCAGTTAACCATGTCCAGTTCAGGCGATGCTGCCACCGTTCTGCCATGCTAGACTTTACATGGACATGTGTTCAGGAAGCACATAAGAGATGTCGTCCCATGGGTGGCGGTAGAGACCCTGCTTCAGCCTTTTCTGGTCCAGGTAATGTCCTGAAAGCAAAAAAAGAAAAACTTTAAACATTGCATCTTCTGATGTAGTAGTTTGAGTTTTGACTGGTGGACTCACCAATGAAGCCCATGCTACGACCAAGGACAAAGATCCCATTCAGAGCGCCAATTTCCACAAACTCGTCAGCCTCGTCTCTGGAACCGGTTCAACAGTCATGTGAGAAACACTGGTGAACAATGTGCTCCAAGCAATACACACGGAAACATCTGAATTTACAGAATTGTAATTATACTATTTAGTGTCTTTCATTAGTGTAGTTTAAAGTAAACAGTAAAAAGATTGTTATAAAACCAAAAAACCCAGTTAGAATTGTTGCAAATACACAGGATATCTGCACTTTTATAACAGTAGACATTTTTACAGAATAAAAATCAGACTGAATGAAGTTGTAGTGTTTGTTTCTGAAGAATTCCTCATTACTTTTAGGAGTTCTTGACATCAATGACAAAAAGAACCCCTTAAAAGCAAACGGAAAAGTGAAGCGAATGTTTTCTTTTTTCCCCCTCTCCAGAAGCGCGTTTGCTTCTCTTACCGTGTGAAGCCTCCGCATGTTCGAAGCAGGTCCACAAAGGAAACGCCAATAAAACCGTCTACATTTAGGATCAGGTTTGGTTTCTGCAAAACGGGAAAGGAGAACGTATTCACCCCTTTGTGTGAAAAATAAATAAGCTAAAACATTGAAAAAGAGAGCTTTTCAATGTCCCATGGTGTCTAAGTCCCTTTGCTTTTACTGATAGAGCACATATTTAAAGAAAATTAAGCTTAGAATGGCATTTTTGAGTATTTCTTTATTCAAATCGCTGCAAATCAGCAGCAGATGAAAAAATTCAATTGGAAAGAGTATGTGATATGACGTAGAAAACATGCTGGGCGGGGCACAAGTTCCCTGCACCGCCCTCCCCTCCTAAAGCTGCGTTCACACAGAGCGCAAATCGCACGACAAATTTGTGTCAGCCAAATTTAATGTGTTCATAAGCCTGACGCCCCAGCCGGAGTGGGAGGAGCTACCACCACACATGTCCCTGCACTTTGTCCATGTTTGGCTGCACTCTTTGCTGACGTACCTTGGAGGTGGTGATCTTCTCCACATCAAGGGCGTAGTCCAACAGCTGTGTGGAGGGGAAATGCTGCTTCACAAAGTCCTTCAGGATCTGCACCCGCATGTCTGGATTGTTGATCTGAAATTTAAAAAAAAGGAACAATTTACTCCACATCTTTGTTTTCATTAGTTCCCCTACTGGAAAAACAGTCATCCTTTAATTTTAAAGCAATTCCTGCAGTGTAAAGTTGAGGGATGCTTACTGATTTGACTCGGTGTCCAATGCCCATGATCAGCTTCCCATCCTTCTTCATCTTGTTGACGAAGTCCATGGGCAGCATGCCGCTGTCAAACGCTTTGCTGAACTGCTTTGCAGCAGCATCCAGAGCACCTCCAAAGCGGTCTCCCTGTATTTCAGATCAGACATATATAGCTAAGTTTCTTTTAATTTTAAGGCGACTGCCTGCACAAAGCAGAGACTGCTAACAGGAAATTGTGACATCTAGTAACAAAAGTAGCCGAGTCCTGTCGTTTAGACACTAGGAATATGTTTATATATTCTCCATTGACTGTATATGAGAACTGGACCCAGTGAGTGTGACATCACCCGCAGAAATTGACTTACTTCATTCTGGCCCAAACCAAATGAAGTCATTTCAGTTACCGTACTCATTTCACGACTCAAATCTATCTCTGTTTCTTCAAGACTTCTGTTTGGTTTCACCAATTATGTTCAGAGGCTATTTGCACGATTCTGATAAATCTCCTGATTTTATTATCAAAATATTATATTCATAAAAATAAATATAGCAATACATTTCTTTGAATTAATTGCTCAAATTATTTAGACACAATTTTTCCCCATTAGCAACAAAAAAGCCAATAAAACCATCATCTATCCTAGCTCTACAGAATAACATGTTACTTTTATACATTTTTTTACATTTGAAAAACTGATTTACAGTATATTGTTCTTTACTGTATGTCATGCAAACTTTCTGAATAAAAAAAAAACCAAAACATTATCTTTGCAATACAAACATGGCGGCATGTTGGAGCCAGACATCGCCAGTTAGCATTGATTGGTCCAAGTGGGTCTGAGTCAACATTTCTATGGAAACCACTCTCGCTAATCAGGAGTGAGCTTGTTGGAAGTCCACACCCCTGCAATTTAAAAGCAGGCTACACAAAATCAGTCAAACATTTCATACGTTTAACATGAGACCACATACTTCTATTCAGGCATCTGATTGGCAAGTTTATATTTTAATATCACGAAAAAATTAGAATTAACATGTTAAAAAAAGGTTGCAGAGCAAGAAAGGTTATTCTGACAATTAGACTGAATAAAAGTAGTTAATTTCTCAATAGAAGTCTACGGGTTTTTGGCTTCTTGGAACCAGCGGCTACTTCCTTTTGGAACGCCAGTGGGAGGGGCCACTCAGTCCAGTTCTCTTATACCATTATATGTAGATTTAATAAGCAGTACTGACAATGGTGAGCAGCCCGGAGGTGAGGCTGGAGATCAGGTCTTTGCCAGCGCGAGCACAGACGATGGTGTTGTGAGCGCCAGAGACGGCAGGCCCGTGGTCAGCCGTCACCATCAGACACATCTCGATGAATTGGCAGGCATAGCGTGGTAACCTGCACAAAGGCAGCAAAAACAAATGTTACTTTGATCCTCAGAGCTTGACATCCTGCTACCAGTAGTCTTACTGACCTTCGCTGGAACCACAGCAAGCCCAGAACTCCTCCTATACCCATCTCCTCTTTGAAGACCTCAGTGATGGCCATGCCAGCGTATATGAGCTCCTGTCCTCGCTCATCACAGATGCTCGTCATGAATGAAGCGGGTTTACGAATCAGACCCAACTCCTTCAAAGATTCACAGGGAAGATACCCAAACATTTCAGATTTTATCCATAAACACTCAGTAGTAAGAATTGATCCGTTCTTACCCTAGCCCAGGAATAATCCATGGGTACTGTAGGTGGAGGAACCTCCTGGGCTGGAACGATGGTACCGTTGGCCACCAGTTCATCATAAACGGTTCTGTCAGATATTAAGAGAACGACCAGATAAAAATTCTGAGGATATTTCAAGATAGACTTCGTGTTTTGATCATATGAGGAATTGCCCACCTGATGAGATCTCCCAGCTCATCGAAGCTCTTGGGCACGTAAGCACCGGCGTCCCTCAGAGCCTGGTTCTTGGCCATTGCAGTTTCGGACGCCTGGTTGGCACAAGCTCCTGCATGACCGAACTGAACCTGAAGGGAGGAACAGAGTTAGAAACACTCAAAAAGGAGCAGCAGGAGGGCCTCCAACACAACGAACCTCTGAAGCAAACATGGTGGCGCAGGTTCCAATACACCAGCACACCACAGGCTTGGTAATCCGGCCCTCTTTGATGCCTTGGCAGATTTTGTATTCATCAGTCCCTCCAATCTGTTTTATAGAGAAAAGGGGATTAAGACGGTGAAATCATATGATGATTACATTTAATAAAAGATATTTGTGGATTTATTTTCACCTCTCCCAGCACCACAATCATCTTAATCCCTGGGGTGTCCTGGTATCGCAGCACATGGTCCATAAAGGTGGAGCCTGGATATCTTAACCAAGAAAGGCACAGTTTATAGATTTCAAGAGGCAAAAATAATATAAAAGGTAAGGTTTTCAGCAGGATTACTGCTTGTCCGTATACCTGTCACCTCCAATGGCCACACCTTCGTAGACGCCGTCTGTAGTGCGTGAGATGATGTTGTTCAGCTCGTTGGACATGCCTCCAGATCGCGACACGTAAGCCACGCTTCCGGGTCGGTACAGTTTAGACGCCAAAATGTTGTCCAGCATCCCACCCGTGTTTCCGATCTTAAAACAGCCCGGCTTGATGCCACCAACCTGCAAGGCCACGCCGGACAGGTTTCAAGGCGGGACGTCACCCTTACAAACCCAGCTCAGTAAGAGGATTCAGTGTGATGCAGCTCCTTACCGTGGCAGGACCGATGATAGTTACTCCTTTCTCGTCGGCCATCTTGATCATCTTCCTGGTATGAGCCTCGGGAATGCCCTCAGCTATGATAGCAATGGTGTGGATCTAAATAAAGAAACAAATCATTCAGAATAGATTTGTGCTGATTTGCTATAAATGCACGAAACTGACATATTTCAAGGTAAAAGCAAGACTGCTGAGTTACTCCTGCTTGCAATCAACTGCAGAAAAGGAGTATTCATTGATTTATTTTTATTTTTTGCTTTCTAAGTTTCTTCGCTGTGTGTTTACACAATGACACAGACAACATTTGCCTCTAAATAAAATGAGATGACAGCACAACCGAGCTGGCTTCCCTGGATTTAGCCTGAGCGAAAATGAAGATCTGGGCTCTGAACTAGCAAGGCTCTGGAGTCAAATGGAGGAGACGGCATCAGCAACAAGTTTGCTTTGCTTCCTCTGATGATGACATCAGGTTTTGAAAAAGTTAAGTTGCGAGTGTTCTGCAATACAGAAACGATTAGCAATTAGCATTAGCACAGTGTGCTAACTTCTAACGGTGGCAAAATTAAACAGAACAGTCTTGGAAGTGTGCGAATTGCTGTGTGTAAGCATGTGTCGTCGTCCCCCCCAATCGTATAGATCGATTAAGTTCGATTCTGCCTCAGATAGATCAATCAGGTTGGATAGTTGATTAATCATAAGACCCCTAATTTGTAGTGTGTCTGTGATTTTTCAAAGACTGTATTTTTTTTAATGAGACATTGGTACATGCTAAGTCGGAGTCTAGACGCGTTTGTTTACATTACTGTGGCTGACCTGAACACTGCAATAACATGTCCGTAACACAGGTTTTGTAACTTATGCCCACCTGATGTCCTTCTAAAGCCAGATTTCCTTTATTGTGACTTTAGGTAGCTCCAGAAAACATCTGGTAAACTTTAAAGACTCAGCAATTTTCATGTTAACAACACCATTCCACTATTGACTCTCCAACGAGGAAATGTCTGAGCGGCCTTACATCAAACATGGTAGTAGCGTGCACACAGCCCACTGAAATCCTTTTTGTTGCACATATCGGTACCTGTGGATACTGCATAGCCTCCACTGTGCTGTCGAAGGCCGAGCGCAGCGAAGCAAAGCTGATCATGACGTCCACCTGTGGGTGCTTCTTCATGGCATCCGCCATGTTTTTGTAGACTGGCAGGAGGATCTCTTTGTGACCCCAATAGAACTTCTGCTTGTGATCTCCACTAGCAGCAGGAAAATGAGAGAAAGTTCTTACATATTTGTTCTGAAAGGTGTTCACAAAGTTGGGCATCAGTCCCTGTAGTTGAATGATAACCTACGTGAAAGGGTACACCATAGCAGCCACAGAGGGTTCCTCCCGAGAGCAGACGTAGTCAAAATCCAGCATGCCCTGCACGGCGCGGGTCTGCATGCCCCAGACGATGGCCTTGGTGTGCTTGCTGAACAGTGTGGTTGCCTTGGCTGGTGGAACAAAAAGTCCAAAAGACAAAATGTGAGCGAGGACAGAAAGACACAATAAAGCTCGGCACAGATGCACATGAATGTTGGGAAAGAGGGAACGGGAATACTAAGAGGAAGAGCGTACAGAGAAACACAGAAGGAAGACGGCTCATCCAAACGTTGCAATTTAACAAATTTACTTAAAACATGATACATACTATTTCTATCACAAGCTTTGTCAAAGCACAATTTATTAAACATTCTTATGGGCTGACAAATGCAGATTGGGATATATTTTTAAATACTTTGATGAAAATCTTGTTTTTGCTGTTTATTAACATGTTCTTGCAGCATATTTTGCTGTTGGTGGACAGATGTTAAGAAGATTTAGCTTAAAATTGCAGTATTTATTTAAAGTGTTGTAAATCAGAAGTAATAAAAAAATTGCCGTTTGAACTGGGCTGCCACAAGCCTCACTGCTCCGCTCCATTCTGATGCGTCCACTTGTAGACAAATAGTTCTGTGCAAGTCTTTGTTTTCCTCATCCGAGCTGGAATCTGGATCTAAACTGTATGCTGGATAGCTCCTATACTGCTTGCCATTTCCATTGTATGTCTAATGTTAGGCTGGGGGTGTGAGGGGCTGTAAACTAGCGGGAGAGCGTGTATATGGAGCGGTCTCAGTTATGGGTGATGGGAAAAGTGGGCGGGGTTGCTCCATTCCAACGGTCCCACCCACAACCCAGGTGAATTCCGCTCTTCAGGAACTATATCCCAGAAAAAAACAGTTTTTTTTGTTGTTGCTTTGTTTTTAATTTTGGCTAAAAAACAAACATTATCATAATTAAAAGACCATTGGGGACGCTTTGAAGATAGATCCAAAGATGAACGGAGTGAGTCTTTTAAGTCTGTAATTCACACGTGTCGCCTCTCTTTGGGACAGAAAACTAGCCTTTGAAAGACTTTCTGATCCAAAACTATCTTAAAGTAGTGAAGCACACCTGAGTGACGACACATCTGAGACCTTAGAGACAAACACTTCAGGTCTCATTCAGCAGCACCTGTGCCAAATTAGAAAAAATAGCCGTTCCCTGTTTTATGTTCAAATAGGTTATGGATCAGATCTTTTTCAACTGATAATTAGTATTGATTACATTTAAAAATGTCCATTTATCAAATGCAAAACCCCCTTTTCCTTAGAGAAGGTGTTTCTACAGTTTTCTTGATTGTAGAAGTTGTCATTTATGAAAAAAATGTCACAATAAATGGTGTGTTACTATTTATGCAAGTGAATGTGGGCAAAGCTCACGAAGGAAGGGTTTAAGGAGGTTTGGGTTGGGATGCTGGGGGGGTGGGGGCTGCCATCGTCGTAGAGCCACACGGCGACAAAAGGGTCAAACTCTGAGGGGTCGATGGATGAAGTTCTCTGGCAGACAGAGAGAGGAGTTGTCTATTCCAAGTGTTTTTATCTATTTCACTTTTTTTCTCTTATGAATTCATCCAAAATGTTGGACATGTTCTCACTTTTCATGTTATCTGAATCCAGACACAAAAGAAGGTTGGACATTGGATTAAGTTGAGTTAGTCACACCTAACAGACCATTCTTTTGGTTTCACGACCAAAACAAGTTGTAAAAGCAGCTCAACCACTTTTCTAGTTAAAAGGTATTTTACTTTTTTCATCCAAAAAATGATTCCTTTAACTGAGAGCTTTAGGATTAAGCTGACTTGACTGAAAATCCACATGAAGTGCTTGTTATTGGTTTCTCAGGAAGTCCTTTACATAAGTTGAGACTCTTTTGAAAACAAGCGGGAAAATGCCTGATCAGCAGGTCAGTGTCAGGGAAAGGAAAGCCGATCCCCTGAAAGCGAGTAAGGAGGACAGAGTATGAATGTTTTAAAACCAGAGGTTAGCTGAAAAAGGGAACAGAGGGTGGAGAGGTCAGGCCAGGTTTTTCACACCTTCCATACCTCCGCTGCAGCTAGAAGAGGCTTGGGCTTCTGTGACAACATAGGATGGAACAGAAATTAAGGCAGAAGGAGCAAACAAAGAAAAAAAAAGACAAATGAGTCTGGCTTTTGGACACATTTCCTGCATTCACTGAACACTCAAACACAAACAACCACTGCAGAGAAAAGAGCATGGAAAATCAAATAGCTTCCCAGCATGCCTTTAGTTTGTAAGTCTGAAAACACAAGTGTCACTCGTACAGTTTTTTTCCCCAATTTGAAGGCCAGGAGTTCAAAAAGAGGCAAGCCAGTGAAGGAGACGGAAGCAGAGGGTGGCACACCTATCACTTACCTTTCCAATCTCCTGTGACCACATTCTTCAGAGGCCACAGGATAGAATGAAGATGGTCTTAGAAAAACAAGCGTGAAAGAGTCGCAAGTGAGTCAACAGTTTGAGTAAAATTAGTACAGAAAATGGAGAAAAAAACAAATAAATGTATAAGGGGGGGAGCCCAGGTGTCAGAGCAGAAGAGAAGACAAAAGCAAGAAAAGGAAAAAAAATGAAAATGCAGAAATGTGTAAGTAAAACCTGTAAAGTAGCTTGAAAGGAGGGTTGAATTTCATTACCTGCTGGAAGACCTGCTTTGGACTTTTTTGCAGGGCTCACATCGTTGGGCGTCTTGGGCTCGGAGAAGGAAGCAGTTCTTGTGTTAGCCGGAGTCTGATGAACAAATTATTTTCAGAGTTGGAGTTGTGCAAATAATAATAATAATAATAATGGATAGGATTTATCTGCGCTTTTCAAGACACCCAAAGCGCTTACATTATGTCCATTATTCATTCACTCCTCATTCATACTTGGTGATGGTAAGCTACGGTTGTAGCCACAGCTGCTCTGGGGCAGACTGACAGAGGCGTGGCTGCCAGTTCGCGCCTACGGCCCCTCTGACCATCACCAGGATCATTTATGCGCATTCACACACCAGTGGAGCCACACTGGAGGCAAGGAGGGTGAAGTGTCTTGCCCAAGGACACAACGACATTTTGGCTGGTGGGAGCGGGGATCGAACCGCCAACCCTTCGATCATTGGACGACCCGCTCATCCACCTGACTGTCGCCCAAAGAACGAATGCATGAAAACAAATACTGATAGTAAATGATGACCAAAGACCACATTTGGTCAAATGAGGCCATGAAACTCAGCACAACAGGCCACATCCAGCCCATTAAACCATGTTCACACAAATGAGCCAGAAAACAAACGATCTGGACTTCTCAGTTTAATCTAAAACAAATATTGAAACTGCCCGCAGTGTGTATGAGAGATCAAACTTTTGTCATCTTAGCAAATAATAAGTTCAATAAACTTAAAAAAGAAAAAGAAAAAGAGGTCACCATAAGCCGAAATGTAAACATTTTTAATAATCTCATTTGAGAAACTGTCAAAAAAAGGAATGGAGCCAAAATATCTTTTGGGGGTTAAAAATAGTTCAAAACCAAGAAACAAAAATAAAAGGAAATCATTGGTGATTCTTACATTTTCATACAATACGACTACAGACAAGTTTTGTTCGAGCAATCTTCCCGAAATGTAAACACGCCACCAGGTTAATTCTATAACCACAACCAAAGTTGTGTGGACTTTTATGAGGCTGCCGTATTGGGAGAATTTGGAACTAGAAGTTGTAGATTTTGAACAGCATTAGTGTCAAGAGCGCACAAAAGTGGCCGCCCTCTGTTCCTCGCACATTTTTCACCGGAATGTGAAAAGTTGAATAGATAAGATAAAATAAAGATACATGAATCCTTGGCTTAAGCTTAACGAAACGATATGACATACAGTATGATACTAACAAATTACTTTTGCAGATTCTTCTTAAAATCACCAAGACCTGTTCGTCATCTCCACGCGCCCGAAAAAATAAAATGGTTGCTATGGAGATAAAACTAACAGAACCCTTTTTTTCCCCAGTTCTGACTAGCATGTCTTGGGAGAGTAAGGGGAGAGTAATGCGGGTGTAGCCACAGCCACTAAGTGAGATTGTGGCTTTAATTGTTATTATTACTATTTTGTTATTGTTGATTAGCTGTGTTATTAAGAATTTTCTTTTTCTTCCACTTCTGGCATTTGCATGTTGGAAATAATGTAATTAAAACATTTTGTATATTGAGTCCTCTGAAATGAGGGAAACACTTTTGATAAAATGAAAAGAGGAATACCACAGTGTTGTTGCTAGCATTGAGCAGGAAGTTGGCGGTGTGAGCAGCCATAGGAGGCAAGTTCGGGATGGGCCTATGTCCCATAGCCATCCCAACGATGGCGGTCATGTGGGTCTCTGTTCCAAACACATGGATTGGAATGCCCGTCGTCTTCCCTTCATTGAAGAAAATGAGAGAAAAGGGTTAAATTATTTAAAAAATGTATATAATATAATATAATATAATATAATATAATATAATATAATATAATATAATATAATATAATATAATATAATATAATATAATATAATATAATATAATATAATATAATATAATATATATTCATGGGTTTTAATCAGCAAATTGGAAATTCCTAAATTCAGGAGCAACTCACCCACTTCCCCCATCACTCTTAGGCCCTCCTGGTAGTTGGGTCCACCACGTCGAACAAATATTTTCACCTCATGCTCTTTCAGAGGCTCCTGATTATCTTTAATGGCCCTGACAATGCCCTGAAAAGGAAACAGATGTGCAAAAATATAAACTGTTAAATAAAAATCTCCATCATGTGAACTGAAGAGTATCAAAGCACATTTTGTAGTTTTTTTTAAAACTACCAAAATCTCGTTATATCGTTTACACAGCAAAAATATGGAACAAATGTGAATGTTCTTAAATAAGATCCTTTAAAAGATGATTTGAGCAAAAATATTGATTCACAAAGAAATAAGAAAAAAGGTTGAACCAACTCAGGATTTTACCTGTTTTTCCATTTATCTGAAAACCTAAAAAAGTGACATTTATAACATTTATTTCAGAACATAAAAAAAGTCACCTTAAATGTGGCTGCAACGTTTGTGAAGTTTGCAATACTCCCTCCAATGATCAACACTTTCCCTTCAGAAGGAAATAAATAGTTAAAGACTAAAACAACAACAACAATAAAAAGGCATTTAGACATTTCCTTTTTAAGTCACCTTGAGGGTGTTTCTCCCGAGTCATGAGAGAGAGGATGGTTTTTGCGTAGTCATAGGTCTGCTGTTCACTGGGTGCTCCGGAGTACTCTCCATAATTGGCCAGCTCATCCACCCCACCCAGATCGCAGATGGTGTCACTGATGAGGAGAGGGGATCAAAAGTCAAATAGCGTCTGACTCAGGCCGCTTTTTTCTTCTTTCTATTTTGTAACCGGAAAAACATTTAGGGTGTTTCCTGCATTTTCTTTTTTGAAGAAGGGACAGTCACTAAACCCTGGTGGGCTGTAAAATGATCAAGTCATAAGGAAGCACACAATCTGTCACACGTCAGTATTATAACGGGGTGTAATAAATTTCATTTGAGTCACGTAAGAAGAAATCACCTGTAAACCACTGATGCTCCTCCTCCGGCCACCATGGTCCAGATCCGGCCTTGTGGATTCAGCAGGGTGAGCTTCAGACTGGCACCGCTCTTTGCATCCAGATCTGCTATGTAGGCTTCCTAACGACCAGGAAACGTGGCAATAAGTATACCCCACACAGGTGAAAAATGGCAGATTTGAACAATAAAAGCCAAAAGCTTGATAGCACTAAAGTTACTATGACGTTTGTAATAAAAAGGGCCCCACCTCCGGGTATGCCTCTCTGCCAAACGGAGGGGGAAACTCCACATCACCCCACTTGGACTTGCAAATGAAATCTGCGGTGGCATCTATTTTTGCTGCCATGTCGAGGACGTACACTCCATCCGTAGTGACGACTGGTTACAATGGAGATGAAAAAAAGGCAGATCATTTATATTCTGTGACCAACACGAGCTGAGCTTTATAGGGAATAAAAGAATTACCGAGCGGGTTGATCTCCAGGTAGGTGAAGTAAAGGTCTTCATACAAATTGAAGAGTCCAACAATAAAACTGGCCAACACTCTTCAAAGAGGAAAAGAGAAAACAAATCCAAATTAACTCAATGGATGTAGACTTATTGTATTTTTTCAGGCTTAAAGCTTTTTTCTTACGAGCTCAAAAAAGTTGATTTTGAACAAGATAGGCCCTTTAATTTTTTTTTTTTTAAATCAAAGAATTTATGAAGCTCCTGAAGATATTTATCTAGCATAAGAACAGGACAGGCTGAAGTCCTTTTTGGATAAAAATGTGTATAAACATACACAAAATTGTTAAGAAAATGAATTTTGAAAAGAGACAACAATGTGGATTTAACCCCTTCATGCCTGACTATTTCCAATTATATAAATAAAATTCTTCTGTGTTTTTTCCTACTGTGTCAGGGGCGGAGTTACAGCGGATCAAGAGGGGCTAGCTATTATTGACAAAGACTACAGTTTAATCAACACAAGCTTTTTCCACAACTTCCTACCCCTTCTTGTCTTCAGGAACATAGGAGAGGAGCTGCTCTTTGACCTGCTCCTCACTGATCTTCTCATTCACTGCAACCGTTAGCTTCTGCGCCTTGGCGTCCACGTCACCCACTTCCACTCCTCCCTCATGGTGGAAAAGCACGATGTCGCCCTCGCGCACGGCGTAAATGCACACGTAAAACTCCTCCTCCTGAAGATGCAAATGAGGAAAACAGGCATTTTTGCAGATGGTGTGACATTAAGGGTAAAGGAGGACAAAAGATTTCTTCAAAAGACAAAAATTTAAACTTGAACATATCCTTACATTTATATGCAAGATGCTTTTTATTATTACTAAATTAGTAGGATAAAAACTAAAAACAAAGATTTACTGGATCTATCACTGTTCTACTATGATTGGAGCTTCTAAAAATACTCAAAGTGTTTTGTTGTCTTTGTCAAATGGATCCATTACCTGTTTATGTGGCACAAAAGGCTCAATGAGAAAGTTCTTCAGGACACCTTTAGCCCTTCCCACCTGGTGAAGACAAAATTTAGTTAGTAACACCTTTTATTTAGGCAGAAAACTACTTTTTACATTTGTAAACTTTTAATTTCACTTTTACCATGCAACACATTTTCACAGTAATGGAAAAACAGGTGGAACTTGCTGATTTCTTCTAAAAATTCCAGTGTTTTTACACATATTTGCACTAATATAATTCCTGCAAAACATGTCAGCAATTTAAACAACCTAAACCAGAATATTATATAGTTTTTATTTCAAATACATATAGCAGGTGATCATATACAGGTATACAAGCCATCACTTACATTGTGATGTAAATTTCATATTCAGTAAACTACGTCTGTACGAAGTTCTGCTCCTCATGTTGACCATTTACTGAGGCCCAGAATAACTCGCCCTCTGACCTGGCAGATCAAAACATGAGCCGGCAGCATGTTGCCACACTAACCCATACGGTGGAGCTGGAGGGGCTCCCTCTCCATTCATTTTAACAAAACACTACAATTATTTCAAATAGAGTGGTGCATGATTGAGTAAACCGCTAGAAAAATGCTTCATTATTTCTGGATTTTCCAAAAAAAGAGGCTGTCCACTGAACCCTTTATGTGTTTTTTGATTAGAAATGTTTTCTCACTTTTCTTTTGCTTTAATCTGAGACCGAGGACAGCACTGTATTAAAGGGAGTGTCTTTTTTTTTTGTCTTTGTACAGCTGTGTGATGGATCCAACAACCTTCTGTTGGTATAACCCACTTCTCACGTATCAACAGCTGGACTAGACTTTGCCTTTTTATCCTCCCAGTTCATTTCGAGCATGACTCCTAGATAATACTAATAAAATATGTCTTTCTTTCTTTCGACTCACAGTGGTGTCTTTCATAAGGTGAGATTTGACCCAGTCTTTGACCCCCTGCAGGTCCAGGTTGATGCCAACAAGGCCGAGCTTCCCACGCCGCTTGATCAGCTGATCTGGCTTCACCACCAGCCGCTGAATACAAAACACACACACAAAAACAGATCTTTAAACTCAAAGACAGAGTATTACGGACACCATAAGGGAAAAGTAAATAAGTGTATAAGAATAAAATTGTGAGAATAAAGTCATAAAATAATGGGGAACCAATCAAAATTTCCAGGGAATAAAAGAAATAAGGAAAAAGTCAAAATTTTCCGTAAATATAGTTTTAAATTATGAAAAAAAGGTCAAAATTTTATGAGACAAGTCATAAAGTTATGAAAAAATAAATACCGGTATATACATCTCAGCATTTTCAGAAAATTAACATTTTACAAGAGTAAAAAAATCCATTCAATAAATTCAATATCATATTATATCATTAGATATTATTAGATATCACATTGTAAAATATCACAATAGAATCAATTATTTAAAAAATGTAACTCATAGGTTGTAACTCATTCTTTTTCAAAAATAAAAGTAAAATTTCATAAAGTCAGAGAAGGACCAGCGTGATGTCCTGCAACATGAATTTAACAAGTTATGTTCAAATATCTTTGTTGAAACACTAAACAGTTTATTTGCACAAAAAACAAAACTTTTCTTTGTAAAATTACAACTTTTTCAAACATAAATGTCCAACTTCATTTTCATAGAATTCTCATAATTTTACAACTTTATTGTTGTAAAATTTTGACTCTCATAATTTTTCTACTTTATTCTCAACTTTTGTCTTTTCCGGTGGTCATAGTACTCCGTTGTACAATTCAGGTTTCAGAAACAAAATCTAATGCAATGCACGTTTGCAAAAAGCATATATGCACAGCTGAGTTGATGACCTCAACACTGTGCACGCAGAGTTATTAAGCCTTGTGATTTATCAGATGTGGAGTGGGGGTGGGGTGTGGGGGTGGTGGTCAAGGTTATTCTAAACTTGCGAGACAGTCTTACTTGGGTCAGCAGCCATTGGTGCTCCTGAGTGAGGCGGTCCCAGTCTGTCTCAGCAGTTACAGTCGCATAGCGAAAGCGGTTCTGCACAGCTGCCGAGGTGTTGATGTGCTTGTATAGAAACTCTTTCCCCGTCTGTTCCGATATGGCTTTTGCAGACATCGCAGCGCTGAGGACAGTACCTGGGAGAGAAGTCACCATGGTCGTTATATTTTTATAGTAATAATATGTATATATTTTACTTTAACCTCTTAAGATCTGAGCTAATATTGGAACAAACCCTCTACACATGTTGTCACATAGCCCCAGTTAAGAAGAATTAACTACTGTGGTCAAATAATCCAAAATGTGGACGCCAGGTCTGAAGAGGGTCAGGGTTTGAAGGAAGTTGACAAAAGAGACTTTTTTTCATGATTCTTTTTTATAGCACTTTGTTTTACTGTGTGAATAAACATCTTCTACAAACTAAAATTAGTTTTATACAAAATTAATTAAATAAAAATACATCCCAGACGTGGTACCTAAAGTCAATTAAGAGTTGTAGAGAAACCGTTATCTCCTGAAATATTTGACAAGCTACAATTAGAAAAAAAACACCCAAGCGCAGCAGGTTAAACTGCTAAACTTCAAATAGAAAGAAAACAGAAAATCTGATTATCTGAATCTTCACTAAATTGGGAAGAGATGCCACAATTCTCAGTATGTTACACCATTGAACTGGATCCCTAGTGCATATGTTTGCCTATGTTTACATTGAAAGTGTCAAACACACCTGTTGTTCTGCCTTTTAAAATGATTTATTGTTTTATTACATTAGAAGATCCAGAACAGACAGACTCTGGGATCGTTTCTTCTCAAAAGGTGCCAAGCCACCTGAATTCTTGTCCATTCCTTGCACATTTGTTTGATTGTTTCTCTTGTTTTTAATCTGCCTTTTATTCTATTTATTTTTCTGTATGGTCTGCCCACTTTAAAGAGAGCAGTCCCTGTATCGGATTGTACCATGTATAAAGGCTTCTTCGTTGTTACTTGCAATTGGCAAATCTAAAAACATATTTTTCTAAAATTTTTGCCTTTCAGTTGTCGTTTTGTAACACAAATCGAGCCAAACATGACTGTGAGGTTTCAACTGAATTGTGTGGAAAAGGAATTGTTGCATCACTACTGGTCAACCTTTTTTAGGTATAAAAATCCAAGTGTCATCAGTTGAGAATACGCCAAACTGTTTGTTAGAAACAAACAACCCCAAAATGCAAGAAAGAAGACCAACTTTCATCCAATGTTAGGTATTTTACAGCACCACTACTTGAGCGTTAAGCAAAAATACTACAAATTTTTTTTTATTGCTATAGTTTGGACCTATAAAATTAATGCCACCACAATATAATAGAGGTGCCAATATTATGCAGTTTGGGAATATGATGCAAAAGGAACCCACACAATCCATCATACATATAAATATAAAAAAACATTTAAGCAAACAAGGCAACAACCCATTCTGCAAAAGTTAGTATAAAAACCAATACTAACCCTCCTAGTCCCAACTAATTCCTTTGTCCCACACACAAAAAAAGCACTTTCAACGTGGCTGTTTGTCCTGCAGTATAGGCATAGCAAAAAAATAAATTCTACATCAAAACAGGTTTTTACAGACTTCCTTGTTATTCCTGTTTCCACCGTGACCAGACCTGCTCAGTGAGCCTTGCCTCATGATCAACTACATGCATTGGGATCCTATTGGTTTTGGCTGGATGCTTATTAGGTTGCAACTCCAAAGCTCAGCAATCACCTTTATGACTCGCCAGCTCAACCACCTGCCTCTGTTTAAGAGATAACACTTTATTGAGGTTTATTTTGCCCTTATATAAACATTTTTGACCTGAATTCAGAAGTATTTGACAATACATGCAGACTATCCTGTCAGTGGTCTTCCAGAGGAGACAAGTCTCGGTACTTAGCAACGACATAATCCACAAATCTATTGTCTACTAAACTAAGCCGTTAAATTTGAGTAACTGTCCGGGAAGGAATCTAGCTTTGGGGGGCAGCAGTATCTCAGAAGTGGACCAAACCGGGCTCTTCTATGACAAACTCGTGGGGAGTTTTGACGCTTCTTCGGTGCCAACTACCTTGCTAGCTGCATCATTTGTGTTAGCCTGGCACGCGCGTATGAATGAACCTCTGTGTCTCCAACCACACCCACTCCGCAAACTTATTAGCTTAGCAAGAGAGGTTTAACACACGCTACAAGTTTTTCCTGTATGTATAAAACAAAAAGTGAATTTGACCGGGTTTAGTTCTAAAAATAAAGTTGCTGAAGATAAGTAAAATTGTCAGAAGGGACCGTCCTGCTTTTAGCCGCGATAAAACACTTCTCTATATCAGCCTAACGCTTCTTTGACATTAAACATTATGATATATGTGTACATTTTTGTTTACATTTTTTCTGCACCTCCAAAGAGTTTGCTATTAAACCTGAGAGCATCTCTCATGAATGATTGTCCAGCAGAAGTCCTGTGACAGAAGCTAACTCTGCTGTAGCAGAAAGTCGATAAAAGGCCTAGTTAAAAAATAACTTTAAATTATTGTTTACCTTGTCAGTGATAACGCCTTCTTGAAGCAAAGGGTCGTCCGTGTCCAGAAATAGGACGGTTTAGGAGTTACAAGATTTATACTGGAGTGGTTTTCTGTCAAACGCCTCGGCAGTCTCTCTCCTCCTGTCGCACCATAGTCTGGCGACCGATTACACGTCGCTGCTGCCCTCTGATTGGCTGGATCCTGAACATGTGACAACGTCAGTTCCGCCTACCCACCTGTCAATCTCGAGGTAGCTTTTTTTTTGTTTTTTGTTTTCTTCCTTGTTATTTGAAAGACAGTTTTAATTATTTTCGACTAACAATTGTATTTTTAATTATATTTTAAAAAATGCTTTATTTAATCATTAGTGTTAAAATTTATAAATGGTTTTCATGACAATAATGTGTAAAACATTAACAAAATGGGATGCCCTGTAGACAAAATATGACATCTATGTTTAGCATTAAATATTTTGTGATTCTGTAAACACATCTAATACAACCAACAGCACAGCTGAGAATTTTTAAAAATGAATTAAGCTACAAAAAGGTGTATTGGTTTGGGATAAAATCTTAGGGACCTGACTGAAGATAAGAATTTATTTTTTTTGCATTTTAACAAGAATCAAAGACTTCTGCTTTTACCACTGAGGCTGGAATACCAATTTAAATTTAGGCAGCCACTTTTTTGTAACACTGGTTTTCCATCCAGACTGGGAATAAAATGCTGCCCCCCCCCCCCCCCTTTTATGACCAAATAAATAAACCATTCATGTTAAAATATGTTTGTTTCTAAAAAATGCATTTTTTCTTATTCTAATGTTTGTGTTTTGTGGATCTTATTATGCATAATAAAATACATGTACGTTTTTATTGTTGTGACCACTGATTGATGGTACCCTTCTTAAAAAGAAGTCTAAAGGGTATATAACAAAATATTTAGTATACTTATTTCCCACCATAATTTGCTAATAAATTCTTTAAAAATCAGACAATGTGATTTTCTGGATTTTTGTCTCATTGTTGAAGTTTACAAATGATGAAAATTACAGGCCTCTCATCTTTTCAAGTGGGACTCGAACGATCTGTGGCTGACTAAATACCTTTTTGCCCCACTCTACATGAACTGTAGCTTTGTTGCTTTACTTATACACAAGAATATTTAATAAAATACATGTCAAGTGTACTATTTTCTTTGCAAAGGGAATCTAAAATAAACAAAAATAGTCACATAAACCGTATTTTTCCTACTAGGATGATGTTTGAGAGGACTGCATGACTCGTTTATTTTTGCAGTATTTGCATAGAGGGTGAATTTTTTGAATTTTTTGCATCATTTGTGAATTGTTGCTTTACAAGTACAATAAATCGAATTAAATACCCAAATATTACCTGATTTATTTCTGAAATGCGAGACCATCAGGAAATATCAAATTGAGAAAACAAACCCCAAACTTTCTAAAGTAAAAGATGAGCCTTTATTTTTGTTGTTTAGAAAAAGCATGTCCTGTGAACTGTAACAATTTTGCTTTATTACACACAAATCAGTGACAGAAAACTGTAGAACAGGAACATCCTACCAACCATCAGTGCCCCTTTTTAAACAGAGTATTTAGTACAAAAAAGGTTGGCACCAAACACAGTTGGAAGGGCGACAGCACATAGTGAGGGGATGAAACCAAGTCTCACAACAAGACTTTCATTTACAAGCTCACATTTGTTTTGTTATCAGGACACAGGAAAGGTTCCTAACTTAACACAAACACATGCTACCTTTTTTCAAAACGGGGTGAAGGTGTAGGATTTTTTATCAGGTTCTGGTAAGGCACCACTTTCATTCTGATGGGCATGAGTGCCGATGCTGAGGATGGTTTGGATCGGGACGCTCAATTGATGTTTAGAAATCTTTTTAGCCTTTTCAAAAATATAAATGTGCAAGTGAGACTGACAGAAAACATGTAATACCATTGAGGGGGGAAAAAACAGATCACTGACATTCTGCTTAATACAGGCAAGAGTATACAGTACAATAAATATAATTAAAGATAGACTTAGGAAAAGGTGAGGGACACATAATGTACATTCGAGTCAAATATACAAAGTGGCATTGACTAGGAACTCCCCCTGAATTTCTGATGATTAAAATAAGGGCAAAAAAGAAAAGCCTTTCAGAATTTGTCCTGAATCGTTCAGAGATTTCTGTTATTAGTTATCTCTTATTCTATAGAGCCATGCTTTTTAATGAGAAACTTTATGTATCCCAGTTAAAATAACCAGCTAACATGCTTATTATTACTGAGCAGTTTCATAAAGGCTGTCAAGTCCTACACGGTTATATCTATAAGATGTCAGTTTGGCAGTTATGCCATCTTCAGCAGATAAAAACAAAAATAAAATGATGCGATGACTTATGATCCAGTCTAAAAATTTTTCCAGTCTCAGCATCAACGCAAAAGAGTCAATTGAGGAGTAAATGCAATTATCAAAAACCTATATAAAAATAAAAGCCAAGTCGATTTTTCAACACACGGAAGTGAGAACGTGGCGAGTGAACGGGTCCGACTTAAATGTGTCCACAGCGGGTTTTGCTTTTTCTCCTCAAGCTCGTTTGTTTTAGCCGAACTGGAAAAAGAAGTTTCCAGGTTGAGAATCTGCAGGGAAAAGTAAACATTTATTAAAATAGGTTTTCTTCTACTAAATATTTATTTCATTTTGAAGAGTACAAGAAAACATTTTTATACGGGTTATAGGCATACCTGGACTTGAATCAAAGCTAAATCCTCCACCACGGCCACCGAAGAAAGCCCTGAAAATGTTGTTTGCATCAAAATCTAGAAAAAAAGAGAAAATAAAATGAGATGAATACATTTTGTTGATAGGGAAGAAAGATTTTTTTTTTTATTCCGCCACACCTTTAAATACTGCTATCAATAAAGATAAAGGACTGGGATGACAAGTATATTCTCAACAGATATCATCTTAATAAAAACATTACAAATTAGTAATTAATTTTAAATATATATACTTTTTCCTGTGAAAATCTGGGATAGCAAAGTTACTGGACTTCAACAGACGTTTAGTGCCCTCTACAGGCAAACCCGACTCATGACAGATGTTTGTAAAAGCGCTAAATCCCTGAGGATTGGAACAGATGCTTCAAAGAACTCAAACATTTGGCTCATTATAACAAAAGCTAAGTTGTTGACACACTAAAGTCCCGTAGAACAGAAACAGAAGAAAAAAGCTGACAGTGAGCAGAAACCTTTTAAAGTTAGTCAGTCGCGAATATTTTGGCACATTTCAAATTCAACCTTGCAATGAAACAAGGTTATCAGACTTTGACGTGGTTGCTAAACTGAAGCTGACCCCACCCATTACTATTTACTTTTTCTCACGCGGTTTCTTTGCTTTTTATTTGCTTACGCAAACAGTTCAAACTCACAAAAAACCCAAACAAATCCCGCAAGGTCACTAATTCCTGACGACATAACGTTTTTCTTTAGTTGTCCTTAAACCCAGTTTTTGTACGAACACCTGAGTTTACAAACATTTCAAAAGAGCAATAATTAGGCTATTTCTGCACAATAAATTATGACACCTTTGTGTATTTTAATAACATCTTCCTGACTGCCAGTCATGCAGATTTGTGCCGAGTAGAGGAGATTTCTAAACCTGAATATCTCCCAACCGCTGCGCGATACTGAATGAAATCCTTTTGGTGTCTACAGAGCACATTTGAGGCTTCTCAATGATCCCAAATGAGAAATGGTGGGACTCTGGGATTTGTAGTTTTTGGTGAACTTTAAATAAATGTAACTGTACTTTTTCCTTCTTCTGGTAGTCAGAAAGAAAAAAATGAATTAAAGAAAAAACAGTGAGTTGTGAAATCACCTCCACCATCAAAGCAGCCGTCATCCTCCAGGTCGTGTCCACTATCGTAACGCATCTTCTTCTTGGGGTCGGAGAGGATGGTGAAGGCCTCGCCTACCTCCTTAAACTTCTTCTCCTCCTCCTTCTGCACCTCTGCGGTTGCAGAACTGTGGCGGTCTGGAAGGCGATGAAAGAGGATCAGAGAGGGTTCAAATAAAAAACCCGGTGAATCGAGACCCCCCCGCCATCTGTACCTGGATGATGCATCAGAGCTCGCTTGCGATATGCTTTTTTGATTTCATCCTCAGTGGCGTTCTTGCCGACTCCTAACACCTTATAATAATCTTTTCTTTTACTCTTCTTCAGCTCCATCTGTGCAGTTTTTAGCAGTTGCTTGTGCTCTGGGGGGGCAGATAAAAGCAAACCATGAGTATATGTAACACATGTACAGACTGGGGGATAAATGGGCAAAAATAAGGAAAATAGGGCAGCAGCACACCTGAGGTTTTTTCTGTCTGGTAGACTTTTTCATAGTCCCGAACAGCCTCTTCGTACAGCTCAGTGTCCATGTAACTACGAAGTCAAAGACAGTGACTGAGAAACCGCACACAGAGCAGGAGGGAACAAATCAAAACGCCTGCCGAACATACCACTGAGCTCTTCTTAGGTAGGCTTTGATGTAGGTGTCGTCTAGTTTGATTGCTTTGGTGCAATCGTCAATGGCTTGATCGAATTTTTTCAGCTGTTAAGAGGTAAGAAAAATTGAACAGAATGTAAATGAAAACAGGCTGTGGGTGTCCATCAAGCCCTGTAACATAACTGGCTTTTACCTTTGCCCCCGCTGTGGCTCTGTTACAGTAGAGTTTGGCGTTGGTTTTGATGTTGTTGGGGTCTATCGCCAAAGCCTCGGTGTACAGCTGGTAGGCGGCATCGTAGCTGCAGTTCTTAAATACTTGGTTTCCTTCCTCTTTCTTGGCCTTTAAAGCTTTGGCATTCTGGATTAAAAAGAGAATATTTTTTGTTTTGTTTAAATTAAAAATTGTTTAGACGCCCGTCTGCGGGGCCCTTCTGGTAAGAGTCGCTTGTGAGACTCAGCTGCCCAAGGAACCTCTCTGGGGGGATGGAGATCTCTGCACACTCCTGACCATAAAACCCAGAGACCCTCAGTTACTGTTCTACACAAATTATTGAGTTTAACCCTTGTGCTATCTTAGATGACCCCACCCTTACATTGACGTGTTCTCCCTACCATGACAAAGGTGGATAAAGGTAGAAAGATTTCATGTAATCCATGGACACCAGTGAGGTTCACAAATCATTGAAGAAAAAAGGTTCAGAGCACTGTCTAGTGGGTCTATATGACCCAACTCCCAATGTTAAACTGCCCAGGATAGCACAAGGGGTACTAAACAAAAAATGTCACCATTTATTGTGTTTTTCCCTTGAACAGAAAGCCTCTCTTCTAATAAAAGTATAATTAGGGTAATTGATGAACTATAACAGAATGATAAATGCAAAATTTGTTTCTGAAGTGAAAATGTGAAGTTGATTATTGCTAATTTGTGCTTCAATATTCTCTACATTGAAGAATAATTACATTTCTAGCACTCTTGTGAGTATCCATCCATCGGATGGATGTCGTTTGGGGTCACATGGTTGCTGGAGCCTATCCTAGCTACTGTTGTGCAATGGTGGGGTACACCCTGAACAGTTCGCCAGTCTGCTGCAGGGCCACACACTCACACCAAGGGGCAATATAGAGGCCCTGGTTAACCTATGAAGCGCGTTTTTAGACTGTGAGAGGAAACCGGAGAAAACCCACGCATGCACGAGGACAGGATGCAAACTCCACATAGAAAGGATCCCGCTGGGATTCGAACCACAGCCGCAGTGCCCCCCCCCTCAAACTATTGTAATTTTACAGTTAAATTTAATGAGCTGATTCAGTATTTTAAGAAACTAAACACATTTCTTCTTTTGTTTAATAACTATCACAAAATTAACTACAATTCTCAAAGGCAAAAAAAGGAGTTTTTAACATTTCGATAAAGCCATTTCTACAGTACCCGTCATACATTTTTGCCACAGACATTTATAGAGAACAGCATGAACACAGTGAAAGTTTTACCCTGCAGGCCAAGCGAGCCTTCTCGTGGTCCGGAGCCATTCGCAGAGCCTGAACAAAGAACTGCACGGCTTTGTCAATGCAGTCCTCGTAGTAAAGACAAAGGCCTCGGACGTACAGCGCATCAGCGTTAGTGGCGTCCATCCTCAGGATGTCGCTGTCAGAAAAACATTCAGAACGTCTCCAAAAGCTCAGATTGCATCACCTCAGTTATCAGGGTTCTCACCTCGCCACAGACTGAGCTTCTGGATAGCGGCCCAGCAAAGCGAGACACTCTGCTTTCAGTATTTTGAAGCGTTGGCAGGTAGGTGCCAACGCTATGGCCCGGTCCATACAGTACACCACCTGGATCAGAACAACCATATTTTCTTTGAATATGAATGTATTAATCATGTTTGTTGTGCATAAATCCTGCAGGAAAATGATATAAGGAAGATACTTCTCAGAGAAACACCATTTGCCTGTAAGTGATGCACAAAGTGGCTGCATATCAGGTAAATGAGCAAAAATGACCTTTCTAAAGTCCCGCTTATCGAAGCTGAAATCCGCCATCCGTTCATACTCCAGCAGTGTGGTCGCATTCTTTTTCTGGAACAAATCAAACCAATATAAGTGTCAAAACTTAAATGAACTGGTCAAAAAGTGAATATGCTGCATTTTTCAACAGAACTGATGGAAAAGTGAAATTCTTCCACCTCCTGTTGAGCCTCTTTGTTGCTGGGCTCCAGTTCCAGAACTTTCTGGAAGCAACGCGCTGCCGCCATGGCGTTTCCCAGAGACAGGTGACACTTTCCTTCTCGCAGGTGTCCCTGCAGTGCAGATCAAACAATCTGCTTTGAAAACGGGAACCCCGGAAAATATCTGCAGGCCTCTTTCTGTTTGGGGAAAAACTGACCTTCATGAAACCGTCATCCAGACGCACGGCCTGCTGGGAATCTTCAAGAGCTTCCCGAAAACGACAAAGCATCATGAGGGTGGCTGCTCTGTTGCCATAATAACTGGCAGTTTTGGGACTTGCATCTATAGATAACAAACAAACAAACATTGTATTAACATGTTAGCAGCATATGAATGATAAATATACACTTTTAAGGGAGCAACTATTTATGTTGTGGTTTAATTTACAGGCTAAAAAGAAAAGAAAAAAGAATCTTTATATTAGCCTTTAATTCCAATTTCAGAATAAAAGTTTAAAGCTTAGACCAGGGGTCTGCAAACAACCTCAACCACCATCAGTGTCTGAGCTTTTGAGTTCATTCATCTACGGTCCGAGCGTATCCCACCAGCAGAAAGGACGTCATCAGCCCAGAGCCTAACCGCCAAGGACTATGGACTTATTTCACATCTTCTGTGTCATAAATAAATCTCTTTGTTTGGATTTCTATGATCTACTTTTAATTTCTTGACTTATTTTAATGTAAGTGTTCCATTCTGTAAAAACACAAAACAAAACACTGGTCTCTCTTTTGGTATTTTCCATTTTGATTATTCCATTTTTCTTTTGCATTAGCACACTGTGTGTATGCTCGCAATAGACTCAATAGATTTTATTTAAGTAAATCATCATGAAAACTCTTTATTATAAGTGTAAGATTTGATGATACAATCTGTAAATCAAATTGTTGCAGCCCCTAAATATTTGACAGCAAGTGTTTGCATGAAAAGGATCTCAATATTAGCTATGACCACATGCAAATGATATGCATTCCTGGGCAATAAAAACAAAGTCACAGTATTAGTGGAGACGCTGCAAAAACCATCAGAGGATAGGACAGCAGGAGGAAAGCTTGGATAGTGTAGATGAGCGAACATGATCACTCAAAGCATGTGAAAACTTAATCCTGTGCGCTTAGCCGTAATCTTACCAATGGCCTTTGTGTAATAGTTGAAAGCTGCAGGGTAATCTTTCTTGCTGTAGTATGCGTTTCCTTGCTCTTTGAAAATTTCCGCCTGGCTGGAGAGAGGAAAACCAAAACAGAGTCAGCACAGAATGAGCATGAAGATAAATTCAGAGACAAACCGACAGAAAAGTTGGGTGATCATCACATCACTGAAGACTGTTTAAAGACCCACCCCGATCATCCTTTGCTCTATTTTTAAAGTGTTCCCAGTCGTCTCTTAATTATGATGCCATTTTTAACCGAATCTAAAAAAACAGTCGCTGTCCAGGACATTGTTGCCCCCCCGAGTTGAGTGAGACTGTGGTAGAAACCCTGCCCTGCTTTGTCTCTCTGTTACTGAGAGCTCTCTGTTTACACCTACAAAGCTAGTTGTCTACAAGTGGATGCATCAAAGCAGGAAGCATGTGCCCCGCCCAGTGTAATTGCTACATCACAAATAATCGTATTATTGTTTTTTTTTCTTCAAACTGCATTATTCGTCTGCTCTTGATCCACAAAAAATTGAATGACGAAATACTCAAATGGAATTTTAGTTTAATTTTCTTTAAATATGTACACCATCGTGAGAAAAATGTCACAAAAACATGTTAAAATGTCAAAAACACAATTTTCATCGGAGTGGGTCTTTAAGTATTGTCATTAAGTGTTGTAACAAATGTTACAACAAACACAAACTAAAGCATTTGTTATTTTTCAATCATCTGATAAGCTAAAAATAAGTCTCAACATAAAAAACAGGAACGAGTTGTCTGTAAATAGAACAGTGAAGTACATTCAGTGCAGCTCTAAAAAAAACAAAAAAAACAAAAGTTCACCTGCTGCAGTCCTGTTAAACTTCATTAACCTAAATAATTTATATAAAGAATGAACCTATAAAATGAGGTTGTCAGTTTTTCTAAAAGATGATTAAAACAGGACGGAGGAAACAAACAAAACCTCTGGAAAAATGGTGAGGACATCATTCTGTTGCTAAATTCATATCCATGGCGTTAAAGAACAAGAAGGCAAAATCCTGCTTTTATTTTCTTGAAGCTGGATTGGGAAATGTCACAAATATTCATTAAAAACTGAAAAGTCTTTAACCTCGTTTGAGCATCTAATGAGAGCAGCTCAAAGACGAACATGAGATAGCGACACCCCCAGGAAAAACATCTGTTTCTGATAATGAGCTGCTTTAACCTGCATATACTTAATAATGGGATTTTAAACTAACCAGTAGATCAAATCATTCATCTAAATCCTCATTTGTGTAGATCACACAAAAAAATAAAAAATAACAAGCAAGTGTCTGAGGAGCTCTGGTGGCTTCCATCTCAATGTCACCAAATCTCCTTGTAATCTTAAAAAAATAAATAAAAATCTTTTGGGACACCCCTACTTCTTTAATTTAGAGGTAAAATCTGGATTTAGAGCGTGTGAAGCGCAACAGATGTTGGAGTTTTGTTACTCTTTAAAACGTCTAAGCTGATTTCTTTGATGACCACATTTCCCCTAGAAACCAGATTATTTTAAGCACATGTGATGAATATTTAGGTTGAACTTGAATGTTTTGGTCCAGAATAAAATGGTTGAACATATTATTTACGAAATTCACCAGGCAAACAAAAGCTTGAATATACAACAAATCATACAAAATTTAAGATTTAATTTAATTGTTAGTCTGGAATGATTCAATTTGGACGGTAAACAGAAAGGGAACCAATAAATTGGATTATTTTCTGATAACTTGATTTTTCCCCCCAAAACGTATTGGGTAAAGGTAGGAACCTTTTTTTCCAATTCAAATTTAAACAACTTTATTATCCTCGAGGGGAAATGAATCGAAGGCGTGACTTAACATTATTTAAAATATAGAACAGAGAGCGCAATCGGTTCTGAATCACCCCCAAGAGTAAATTATTAAAAGGATACTAGCTAAAGATAATTGAAGAAAGCGCGTGACTGCTCATAAAGAAACACAAAAATGTTCCAAAGCGTTCGGCTCGTGTTAACAAAGCAAAAAAAAGGCTAATAAATCGTTATCTGCCGGAAACTATTTTTTCAAAAAAGCCCATTAAGACACAGATTTTGTTAGACATTTCCTCACCTTTATAAACACCGACATAATTAGAATATTCTTAATTGAAAGCGATTTAAAAAAAAACTGCGATCTTAAGCGAAAGATGCCCATCCACGCACAGGAGGCTGTGTTAGCTAGCAAGCATAGCTTCCCCTCCGGTGTGACCGCATTGATCCGTCCGTGTCAAACAAACCCGCGGCTCGGTTCGGTCTGTCTTTTCCCTAAAATGTACTGAACACCGACGACAATAAAAGAACCATACCGATCCAGGTCATCTTGACTGCGGATTTGGGATTCTGGTTCTACCGGCATGTCGATGTCAACAGCTGCCATCTTCTCTGGAAGCAGCCAACGACCCAGACGGCGACGACACGACGTCATTTCCGGAATACTTTTGGGTCAGGGGAAAGTAGGCAACTAGTACAAGTATTGTTATATAAGGGCCCTTTGTAGGTCGTTTATCTTGGCGAATCAGCATTTGAAAATGTAATTGATTTCAGAGTTCACTTTTGAAGGTTCAGTAATTCCAGAGAGTATTTGTTATTTAGTTGTTATGCATTAAATAGCAAAAACGTCACATTTGAAAGGAAATGTCCCTTCATGTATATCATGTAACTTTAAAAATATTTTTAGTTCTTATAACCTAACATTTGAAGTCACACTCTTGGTTTCAAATTGAATATCTTAAATCTATAGTTCACCAATTCTAATAAAAAAAAACGGCTATTTTGTTATTCAACTTCAGTCCAATGTGTGGAAACACTTAGAATTCTGCAGACGTGTGACCATACAGTGTGGTAAAATCTTCCAATAATGTTCCGTTTCTATTTTATTTATGTGGAAAAACAAGAGTGGACTGAAGTGTATGAAACTAAAATGTGGATGGATTATCCATAAATTCTTGTTTACTTGTTTGTTTGTTCACATATTTAATTTACACTTGATTTAGTACCCAGGTTGAAGCTTTAGCTAAAGATGTCCTCGATCGATTTTAGGTCGTTGAATCAGATGGTTCTACTAAAATCATGGTTTAAAGATAATAGTTTAACCCCTTTGGAAGAAATGGCTTCCAGAGCCCAAGTTGTGCTTCAATTTGACCCCATCTAAATTCAATTAGTACTTTTTTACCAACCTGTTAAACTAAGTTTCAACCAAGCTCAGGTTCATCCTGGACGAGGAACCCATGAAGTTCATTATAGTTAAGCCAAGTTAGATTCCAAGTAAGTCTGGCAATTCAGGGCTTGATTCCAGGGTGTGGTCTTGCAGCCCCAGTCTAAGAGTATCTGAATTCTTGTTTTAAACTCCACATGGTTCTTTTCAATCACTGTTGGGTGGTCCTCCCAGTGATGCAGTTTGATTTGATTTTTTATTTTAAATGGTTTGTTTCAAACAATCAAGGGACAATGCACAAAACAATACAATAACTATTCATACATTCATACAAAGACGTATCAAACTTTGGATAATTAGATATTTGCTATAGGACATCATATAAGAGAAATAGCCTAAGACAAAATAACTCCTTGGATCATTTAGACGCTAAATCTACGCTGCCTCCTTTGCCCAAAAGTAGCTGGGAAAGGCTCCAGCAACGCCATGACCTCATAAGACATTAAGTGGATTTAGAAGATGAATTCACTTGCATAGCGCTTTTAAACATATTTACCTCACTTTATACACAATAGGTGCTCCCAAGAAGCCAAAAACGTGGAAAAGCCTGTTTAGCACAAACAGGTAATTCAAATCTAAGCCTTTTGATTGACTGTTTGTACTTTGTTGTCATGGTGAAGGACGTCTATTGTTGCTTACAACTTTATTTATATTTTCTGCATTGCCACACATTTGTAAAGAACACTGCCTTTTTACAAGAGAATTGAAATAATGTAAATCAATGTGAAATATAGCAGTCTGATGTTATCTTGCTTGGCTGGCACACACTGGTCTCTAACACAAAACACCACCAGAGGGCACTGATTTATCATTAAGTAACTTTCACTTTTTAATCTGCAGCTTTGGTCAAACTAAATTGGCCTTTTTACTTCTAGTCATTCATGGTCATAGATTGAATAAATTGCTTCAAACCCAACTTCACCAGATTGTTGCAGAAGGTGGACGTAACTATTCAACCGGATTTCTTAAACTGTGACGTGTTAAACTAAAGCAATTTCTGCTCAATGTAACTTTTTTGACTAAAGAATGGAATTGTTTCTCACTAAAAAAGACATTAGATTGCTAGAAGGAGCCATTGTACTGGAACCTTTGCTCACTAACACATAAATTACATACCAATACTTAAATACGAACCTTTTTTCAAGCAAGAATCAGTATCAAATTCAGAGTGTAAAATGTTCATTAGTGCAATGGTTTTTGATCAGACGTATAATAATGACTTTATAACCTAATATATATAATTGTAGTGAACGGAAAGCAACACATTCATCCACTTTAAGGAAAACAGCCACGTTTTAAAAAAAAAAGTACTCTGTATGAGTTTAAATTTAATGCAGAATTCCCATTTTTTAAGCATTTTATATTTTACATTATTGGAATAAATACACAATAAATTTTATCAGACAATGCTTAAAAGATGTATTGCTTCAGGTGAGCCATGTGGAACAGGAAAAAAAACAACAGAAGTACATATTTTTTAAAGTACTTCATTAATATAACATTTGATGCGGTAAAAAGTCTGTGAACAGTAAACAAAGGTAATTTTTTCTCTGATATTGCACAAACTGAATAAAAATGTTCTCTTTATGTTCTAATTGATTCACACCCAGTTTAGTTTTATGAGCATCAAAAATAAGAGAAGTTTTGTGTTTATTAGTTTGGATTTCTCCCATGAAGACATGCTGTGTTTCTGTGTAATGACAATTTAATTTCTTTTTATGCGCTATTTTTTTACTAATGTTTCCTTAAAGGCAGAAAATCAGCAGAAAAGTGTTTTTCATGTTTATAGTGACAAAAATTGATCCTTTGTATTAATGTACTAAGCTAAGAACTGAAAACAGATTATGATTACTCAAATTAAGGGAATATAGCATAAAAACATTTGTTTTTTATTATTAAATCATCTCATTTTACACATTAGATTTACGTTTAACCAGTTACCAAATCAAAATCTACATCAGCATGGTGGTTGATTGTCACATTTCACACAGAGATCGATGAATGAAGTCACAATAGTGGCACAAGAACTTTGGATAAAAGCGTTTTAGATGACAGCACAAAACACACGACTTCTGTCAGAGATGCATGTAAATTGGCCTTTTCAGAAGGCTGATGGAAATAAAAAAGTTTGTGGGTTTTAATGCAGTTTGGTGGATTTCATGGTCCTGCATGGCGGTGTGGTGGGTAGTGTTGTCATCTCTCAAAAGGGAAAGTCTCATAGAAATACTTTCCATTAAGATTCCATGGTTCTTTTGTGCATGCTTGGGTTTTCTCTGAAATTCTCCAACCCAAAATGTGCAATCTAAAATGGTTCCTGAGGAAAGTTTATAACATGTGTTGTTGTCAGTATGTGGCCTTATGATGGACTGTCATCCATTTCCAGGCAGTTTTCTGTCTTCCAGGAAAGAAGTACAGATTATAAATGGGTAGATTGTTCTGTTATGGAAAATAAAGCTTATGTTTTTGTTTTTACACAAAAAAAGCATAAACGTTAAACAATTAAATACATTTGTTGCAAAAAAGAAAACATTACATGTTTATCTTTAATAATGGCAATAATAAAAAAAATCTTTCATGAGTATGGCTTGCTGAGAGGTCCAAACATCAGGAGTTAACATCTTTTTGGAAAATGGTCCATCCATTTTTAGGGAAAAAAGTACGGTACTCAGAGGGTGAAATCCCAATCCGCCTCAGAGGACTGAGGATACAGTTTTCGTGTTGTCCTCATTGTGACTGTACAACACCCATATAATGTCACAAGCAGCCCAAAACATGAATTCCTCTGTAAGGCTAAAATGAATTGTGCTTGTTGTTAATAAGGAGCAAAGATCACAGGTGTATGCGTGGCTCTCAAAGGTCCTGGAGCCGGTCTAAAGAGTGCCGTGCTGATGAGGGGACCCTGAATAATTGCTGGAAGACCAGGGGGCAGCCTCAGCGCTAAAGGTCCAGATGCCATGTTGCACAAAGCAGGACTGAGTGGGCTGCTCAGAAGCCCCGCAGGAAGCACTTTGGACAGATGCTTCTGCAGGGCCACTTTAGTCTGCAACCAAAGACCACAAACATATTCAGTTTAACAACTCAACAAGCACAAAACCACTAAGTTTATATTTCAAGGCATCTTCCAGATTAGCAGGTGATGATGCTAATATTTTACATTATTTATAAAGATCCCAGGGATCATTTGGGGGAGCTTTCATTCATTGGGTGGGTCTACCATAAAAATTCAGGCCTTAGTCACATGCCCCTGTACGGGGGTTGATGCTTGCAGGTGCAGGTTTTCTGGACTTGTGGAGGGTTGTAGAGGGGAGCACCCTCATTAGCAGGTGTGTCTTCCAGTTCTCCTGAGGCTCGTACGGCCACCTTCAAGGACGTCGTGAAAATGGAACGTACGACTGTCGTGCGTTTCGTAAGTATTTCGTTAAGTATTCGTAAGGCTAATGTAAGCTGCACGCACTTACAATGTACAGGTCATGCTGTCAAACGTTGCCCTTCAACAACACTCTATAGTCGTTAGTGAGGTGTGCATACTGACTCCTTAATGACCGCACGCAAATACTACACACACCAGATGTGCAGGTGATACGTAAATGCCCATAGGATAAACACACAATCATCACACTAGCTGCATTTCCATTGACTATGACATTGCACAGTTTGGATTCAGGATAATAAATTTGACTAATGGAAACACAATATTAAAAAAGAAAAATTGCAATTATCATGGAGGAGGTGGTTTTTGAGGCTTATAGAAATTGACATTTCACGGAACTGCAATGAAAACACTTTTTTCAAATTAAACGAGTCAAGTGACTAACAAGTGGATACCACTGGCTGCCTTGGGCCCTGCAAAGCGGGCGCCCAAAGGGATCCCACAGCATCCTACAGCAGAAGTTGAGCGTGTCATGCGGAATAGTTAGAACCACAGCTCCTCAGTAAAATCACCAACCATAATTTCCCAGAATCACCTCATCCATAGGCACTCCCACGTGTATGGAGCTTCGCCGCTCCATGGCCTGACTAAGACGCCGACGGCTCCTTTGATAGATGATGATGAGCGCTAGTGCCGTGGCAGAAATTTGAATGGAAGTCAAAGTATTGTTCACAATCATCACCGTGTTTTTGAATGACTTTTTGCGCTACTTGGTTTTGTGTTTATTCACATAATTACGATTTAATGGAGACAGTGTAATTGCAAAATTGTATTTTTTCAACATTTCTAGAATTTTGCGCACATATGTAATGGAAACGCAGCTTCTGATTGACTGATTTCTTCCTTTTGACAATCAGGCTGTGCGCAACGAGTGCACACTCATCACTTTAACCGCAGTGTCAGACCTTTTGCACAATACACAGAGTTTGGGGGGGGGACTACAAAAAAATCAGTAAGACGTGCCTGCGTCTCACCTACTTCACCTTTACATGTTCCGTAACTCCTGACCTGTTGACCGCATGTCCGTGGAGAAAAATGTGCATGAATGTTTTCGCTCTATGGGCTCACCGAACTGTCTACGCCATAGTAATTTTGTGGGTACCACTCCGTACAGGTTTGCCCATTTTTGCCCCGTAGACAACACGTCTACCTTTGAGGGCAATTGTGACTAAGGCTATAGTTTGCTGTCACTATCAACAAGATGGAAAACGCCTTGAAACATCCTGGAGTTACAAGAGCTGCTCATTTGGGGGCAGAATTGCCTGAAATGAGCAAAAAAAGCACAAAAAAGACAATGAACATGTTCCTGCTAATTCTTTCACTGTTATATCAAGCAGTCAGACGTTCACTGATGACAGTTATGATGAACATTTTCTTTTAATTTGATCTAAGTTTGCAGATAGTTGCACTTCAAAAATACAAAAACAAAACAAGCTATATTGAGGTGAGTGTGGACAGAAACACAGAATTCCACCAACATGATTTAATTCACGTTAGTGGTTTGTCTGATCAATGGACATGATGTGTTTCTGTCTAAACTGTTTCTGTTAAAAGTTTTTTTTTTTTAAATGATTAGGTGTTTTGAGGGGAAAAAAAGGTCAAGTTATGTGTGATGGAGACAGAAACAGAGATTCTCACCGCTAAGAAAGCATTAGGGTAGAGTTTATTGATGGGTGTAAACTTGGTCTTGACAGGCTTCCCAGCCAAACGCTCTTTGTGTCTCCTGCTGTTCATGTGCTAAAAAAGAAAACAAGATTTTTCGGGAGTCTGTGAGACAGCTCTGAATGCACAACCAACTAAGACCACGTTGTGAACAGGACATTTTGGTTCAAAGAAATCAACAGAATAAAAAGATGTTGGTACCTGCTTCAGCTGTGTCTCAGAGTTAACAGACACTTGGCACAGTTCACAGTGAAAACCCTGCTTGGTAACACCAACCACTGCTCTGCCTTTGCTGCCTGGTCGGTGTTTAATTCGACATTTGGGTCTCGGCGATAGCGGCATCTTGAACCTGCGATTTGATTGGCAGTTTCTCTGACCACTGAGCATCTGTCTGTGTTTAGACCCTGACGCAACCAAACAAACAGGAGGGGAAAATGTTACAGAAGTGCAAAAGTAAGAGTTGATATAATCAAAAGGAAAGTGACTTAATGTAAATACCGCTGCAATGAGCCTCCAGCTGGGAGCTGGAGTTGACGGTCACTTTACATGTCGGACAGTGGATGTGCTTTTTGTTGCTTTTGGCCTCCTTAACCTTCTCCACCTGATCTGCTGCATCTTCGTCTCCCATGCAGTTTTGCAGAGCGTCCGACTGCAGCCCTGCACTGGTGGTCGGGCTGCAACCTTCTGCCTGAGGACCATCTGAAGGTCCATCACAAAGTTGAGAGCTGGGGGCGACTTGTGGAGAAGGAGGAGAGGTGGGAAGAAGGGAGTCTGTGGGGGAGGCCTGTGAAGTCGGACTGGCTCCTGTAGAGGAGTTTTCAGGTAGAAGTAGAGATGAGGGACTAGAACCTGAATAGAGAAATAAAACATACAAGAAAAATAAACAATAAATTACCAGCCTTAACAAGCACAAAAAATCATCTTAAAGCTTTACTAGTGTAACTGTGACCAGATTTCTACACCTCCAACCCCTGATTTCTCAGAAACTTAAACAAACCTGCACATCTATATATGGCTGGGGTCAAAAACTCATCCAGAGGCTCGTCAGCTGTCTGTCATTTCAAACCATTTTAGAGAAAGTGGTTTCCCTGTCAGAAATCTAGTTGTGGAAACCAGATCATCGATACCTTGGTCACATGATGCTGGTTTGGATGACATTAAAGAAGCAACAAAACCCAGGAAAAGCAAAGTTTAGGACCCCATATAAAATCCTTTTTCAAAGCGTTCCCAGTGGTCTTTTAATTATCATTATGCTGTATTCAAACAAAAAACAAAAACATTGTTGTAGGACATAGTTTCTGCAGACCGGCAAAAGTTAGTTAAAACTTCACTTCTGAGTTGTGGGCGGGACGATTGATGTGGAGCAACCCCGCCCCTTCCCCTCTCCATGCTGACAGCTCTCTGTTTACAGGCCCTCCCACTAGCTTATAGGGCCTCACAACCCTTCCCTGACATTACAGGTGCAACAAAAATGGTGAACAATATTTGCGCCATCCATCCGTAGACAGAGACAGATTCCGGCTCAGACGAGGAAAACCAAGACATACATGGATCTAGTCGTCTACTAGTGGATGCATCAGATCGGAGTGAAGCATGAAGTTTGTGGTCCGCCCAGCGTATTTCCTACGATCTTTTTCAAACTGCGTTCTTTTGTTTGCTCCTGATTCACAACCATTTGAATAAAAAACTACTCAGAAATCCAATTTTAAGCATACATTTCTTTAGATTTGTCCTCCTCCATCAGAAAAAATGACACAAGAACACAAGAAAAGCACCAAAAAACACAATTTTCAATGAAGTTTGTCTTCAACCAGATTACTTGAGCGAGTTCTCCTCAGTCTTCCACAGACTTTTACCCAGTTGGACAGGGCTGGAATTCCAGCAAGGTCAGATTCCCAACGCAACTCTAAAAAGATTCAATCAAATACAAACTTTCTTGTACTCTCAAGTTCCTTCAATTGTTAATAAGGTTTATGGTCATGTTTGCAGTTGCTTTGTCTTCAAATGAATCTTCTAAGAGCACAAGTTTGCTTGATGTCTAAAATTCTTGAAAAAAATATCCTATTTGAGCTTTAATTATGAAAAAAAAACAGGCAAAATTCTCCTGATTTCAAAAAAAAACCCAATATGTTTGTTGTAAGATATTATAAATTATAAATATTTCTGCTATATAAAACATTTTCTCCTGCAATTTTTAGGCCTGTAAAATATATTTGTAATTTTATTAAATAGATCTTTAAGTAAAAAAGGATGAATTTACAAATAATTTTAGTAGTGTGACATTTTAGTAATATAAGGTTGACCTGACCCCTTTGTGCCCTGCCTATCTTTCCTATTTTCTACGTCCTAAATGTTCATATTTTTTCTTTTTATCTGCCATCTCAATCACTTCGGCTTTGTCCTCTTGCCTCTATGTCATTTGACGGCTAATCTGCTGAAGCTCCCTCTGTCACCATCAATCAACAACCATGGCAACCACAGAATGTAACGAGCTTATCATTATGTATATAAGAGAACGGATGGAGCCTCAAGAAAATGAGAGGATCAATAGCGGGGGAAAACATCAGACAAAGAGGAATAAAAGAAAAGAGCCGGTGGATTAACCGAGTAAAGTCACTGCTGGAGCACTACAGCTGGAAAAACATCACAAAGTTATAAAGAAAATGTGGAAAAATTCCACAGATTTTATAGCTGTAATGGACTCAAATTTGAACTTTTTTTTGACCATTTAAAAATAGATAAGATAATATTCAATTAAACTCCCAGAATCTAACACCTCCACATCTCCGATTTATTTAAGGGCTTTCCAGCCAGTATAGTGTCCGTGGCTGATTGGTGTAATTATCTATGTGCCAGAGCCACTGAAAGAACAGATAATAACTGGTAATAAAGCAGCAGAGTGGCAAGCCTTAAAAATGAAACTAGTACCTGTCTCATCTTCTAGCTGTGAGTCTGTGGACACTGCTTCTCCTCCCATCAAGCTTTCCTCCTTGTCTCTTCCTGTTGTGGACTGACTGCGTCCGTTCTTCTGCCGCGTCCTCTGAGTCTCCAAGGCTTTTAACTTGCGAGCATGCTTGTGACCTTTGTAGTGGGCCTCAGCTTGGATCTAGTGTCACACATGCACACACACACACACACACACACACACACACACATGCACACAAAAGCACAACAAGCAGAGGGCACCAGTACATTTTATCCACAGGGCAGCTGATTGCATTTGTCATGAACAGCATGAAATCAGTGCTCTTCCATCTGTTTCGTTGCTTTGGCTTAACATGCTTCCATAGAGTTAAAGGAAAAATTGTGCATCGCTGCTTTTGCAAAAAACATTTTCATGATGGAGCGTCATTTGGCCTCAGAACTCTCCTCTTTCCCCTGATTTGTTCTGACATAAAATGGCCTGTGTCCATCATGCTGGGACGCACAATAATCTCTGTCCCTTCTCCTCAAAAAGGGATGGAGAGAGGACAAATGCATGGAGATGTGGAATCCAAGAATGACTTTAGATAGCTGATAAAATAGCTGAACAGGTTTCACAGAAACATATGCTGCATCTGTGGTTTTAATAACGATTAGCGTCGGCTAATGTATTAATGTTAATTTGCAAACAAGTATTATTTTACCATCAAAAGTGGCTATTTTCTGCTATGCATAAGTCTGCTTCTGCTAGGGCTTACCCAATCTTTTGTTTTTCAGGTTCTAGATCAAAATCTTTCTGAAAAACACTTAATGTGCCGTAAATGTTTAATCTTATCTCTTTTGTTTATTTCTCAAATTCTTTGGTACCCCAGTGGTATTGTAAAATGCTTTATAAATAAGAAATATTCAGTAATTTTTTAAAACTCATTTTATGCTTTATTGTTTTAATATTTAGCAATAACTCACCTAGAAGTATTTCATGAAAAAATGAATTCTGTCTTACCAATTTCTTGTAGTAGTTTTCAACAGATGGCTATTAAAAAAGGTTCTTTAGCAAAAAAAAGGCTTTAAAACAGTTTTTAGTCATAACATTCTAAAATTACTGTCAAAATCAGACACTACCTTTAAAGGTAACATACCCAGATTTCCGTTTTTTCTGGGCTACATTTCTTGCTACAATATATTTCCACACACTATGATATGGAGTTGATTTTCTACAATCCCTGCAAACCCTAAAATAACTCTGTTCTGATTTGAAACATTTTTTTCAGAAAGGGCAATCAGAACTGATTCAAGGAGATATTGGATAGGGATAAGCAAAGTGCACTTTCCTAGTCAAAATGGGGTGATTTTGAAAAAGTACAACCAGAAATTTTTGAATCCGACGAGATGCTTCAAATGTCTAAGAAAAACATGAATTTTCTTCAAACATCTGGCATAACACAAAGCCACAGGATCATTTTCCTTTCCACAAATGATCAAAACCAGTGTCACATTCACATTGTCCATCCAGCTATTGTGCATTCAATAAAGCTTTGAATGACTGAACAAACAAAACGCATGAGGATCAAACGGTGCTGCTGGAAATAAGGGGCAGACCAAAGGGTATGCAAAGCCCCTTTGGCTAAGTTGAATGTTAGTCAGTGCACTGAGCATTCAGTGATTTTTGACAAATGCTTCCTTTGCATACTAGCGTACTGTGTATCATGCTACATTCATGTGCACGACTAGATTTCAAGTCAAGCACTAGGTCCTCTCTTCACAAAGACCCTGGAGACTGTGAGGCTTCACTTGGTCTTGATTCAAGCGACTCAAACTCTTCAAAGACCAACAACTTGACCAAACTAAAAGTTGTGATGAATGGATTTATGTTTCCAAAAACAACAAACTGCTTCCACTGCAAGAGAAAGTGTTTATTTGTTTATTTAGAAGAGCTTTTCCAATTGTGACCCTGTGTGTAGCATCAAAAATTCTGGGCATTCACATAGTTAATGAACTGTGGCAGAACTTTGCTTTTCAGCTGGTTCCTTTTTTGGTCAGCACCAGAGATCAAAGTAGCTTTCAAATCTTTCCAAATAAAGACTAACTGAGGAGATGAGTTGGTTAAAAACAAACACCCTTGGCGTGAATGAAAGGAAATAACGGAAGCGATATACTCACAGTAGAGTTAAAGCGTAGATGGCAGATGTTACATGATATTATGGGTTTCCTCTTGGGTTGAGCCAAGCCAAAAGTGTGGTTTATCACAGCCTTCTGAATCGGGTCCATCTACAAGGCAAAGCATCATAACTGTAAGCATGCGGATGCCGTTTGGTGTGTTTTATTATTCAAAGATGTTTGACACATTTTACCATAAATTACATTAAAAACCTGACTGATGAAATAAAAATAACTGCTTAATTGAAAGCACAAAAACATTGTTGTTACACTTTGAACATAAGTGCAATCTCAATTCAAAGCTTCTAAATGTAAATGTTTCAACATCTTCAAGGCTTTTGAAGTATAAAAAAGTTTGAAAGATATTTGTTTTCAATCCCATCTAGGATTTTTTACTAAAGTAGAATAAAGCACTAAGATAAGACTCAGTTTGTGTGGTCTTTTGTCCAGTCCAGATAAAAAAGTGGAAAATGTATCTTTAAAAAACTGTAAATAACATGATGCATGCATTGGTACATAGCAATCCACAGCAGATAGAAGAAATTTCCAAAATAAAGTGCAGTGGTTAGCGCTCTTGCCTCACAGCAAATAGGCCCCCCGGTTCAAGTCCCGGCTGGGTGACCTGAAACAGAACAGCAATGGGAGACCTTTCTGTGTGGAGTTTGCATGTTCTCCCATGCATGCGTTGGTTTTCTCCGGGGACTCTGGCTTCCTCCCACCGTCCCAAAACATGCATTTTAGGTTAATTGGACACTCTATAAATATGTGTGAATGTGAGTGTGTGTGATTTGTGGCACTGCGACAGACTTGCGACCTGTCTAGGATGCACTCTGCATTCGCCCACGAGCGGAGGGGATAAGCTCCGGCAGCCCTGTGACCTTCCTGAAAGAAAATTCTTTACTTTCACAAGTTTTCTCAAATCAGAAACAACTTGCAAAATCCAGAAATTTTGTTTTATTGAATTTTTGTTCTCTGTAAAACATCTGCAGTTGGTTTAAACGTTCTGCTCTAGGTTTCATGTAAGGCCTATTAAAATGTAAAATAGGTTTTCACTTAAACGTCAAAGTGGACGCTAATAAACAGACACCAACTTCAGATTCATCCGACTTTTAAAGATAAATACAAAAATGATAAAACATCAAAAAATGTTTTTCTTGTTATGACATTTGTTCAACTTCAATGTTGCTGGCTTGTTTTTAGCTGTGAAGCAAAGTATCAGCAGATTTCATGAAACATCCCAAACTTCATCTCAAACCTCCTCAACTGTTGACCTTCAGTTTTTATTAAAGGAGCAGGCATTCAGGGACTTTCACTTTCTTCTGAATTGTTTGATTTCACGCTACAGAACAGTGGAGAAATAAAATGAAAGACAAACCAAAAACAATCTGGTGGTAGCATTTCAAGCTCTGACTTGGACTGGGTGTGTGAATGAAGAAAAGCCTTTTTGTGTCTTACGGTGTTGAAATTGGGGAAGAGGCTGAGCGGCGAGGAGCCGTTGACCCTGAGAGGCAGAAAGTGCTCCAGCTGGGACTGTGGTTGAAGGGCTCGGCCCGGCAGAGGCAGGGCGCTCAGGAGTGGGTGGACTTGTTTCTGGGGCAGTGCACCTAGAGCAAAGACAATCACTTTAAAGACACAGGCTGCAGCCCTTATGACACAAAACCTTCATTTTAAGCTTAAAGGTTTATAACGGTGCACATCTCCTTTAAACAAGCTCATTCAATAGATCAATAGACACTAAAGCTTTATGTGACTCACAGACGAACACAATATACTGCAAAAACACAAAATCTTACCAAGTATTTTTGTCAAATTTCTAGAATTATTAGCTGTGTCCGTATTTGGTTTTGTTCTGTTTGTTCTGTGTTTTGTGTTTTTTCTTTTATATCAGAGTGGGACTTCTGTGGTTTTTGTGGATCTTTGTGTGTGTATGTCCATGTGTGATTATTTTCAGGGGTGCTGGGAGGGGTGTGGCCTCCATTTGGACCCAAGCTGATGGAGGCAGTCTTTAAAAGCACCATTTGGACCTCCAGCCTGTGAAGAGGGAGCTTGGCTGCAACCAGTCTCCATTGTAGCTTGGCGCTCTTCTCCATGTCCATGTCCATTTCCATCTCCATTTCCATCTCCATTTCCATCTCCATTTCCATCTCCATTTCCATTTCCATCTCCATTTCCATCTCCATTTCCATCTCCATTTCCATCTCCATCTCCATCTCCATCTCCATCTCCATCTCCATGTCCATGTCCATGTCCATGTCCATGTCCATGTCCATCTCCATCTCCTTCTGTATCTGTTTCAGTTTGTGTTGCACTTTGTTTTATACTTTGTAAATTTTTTGGCCTTGGTTCACCCTGAAGCCTTTTTGCTTCACTCTTAGTTCTTGTTGATTGTTGTTTGTTTATTTGTAAATACATTTTTTATATTTTTATGGAGACATTTGTTCTGGTGTTTTTGTTACAGTCAATTTGATGGCCAAACCTTTACTTTTTATGTTATGCCCCTCGCTGTACCCCTAGACTCAAATGGGAGTATAACACTAGTAATTTTTCACTGAGATACAACAACTTAATAATTAATCCAGAATATCTTGTTGTATCAGCCCAAATTTAAATGTTGAGTCATTTAATCTTCAAAACATTTCTTTTAGCAATATCTTCAATGAAATAAGCTTTTTTTCACTTATTATTTTAGGTAGAATTTAATTTGACGCTGAGAGGTCCAAAAATAGACTTGCTTGATTGAGGGAGACTGGACAGTTTCATAGGACTCATAATTTTAGGCCACATAAATCAAAATGTGGGTTGTCAAACTATCAAGTTAATTAATTACAGACAAATTAGTGGGATATTTTATCACGTTAATCTAATTTTTTTAACCACTATGCTAACTATTGTGGTGTTCTCAAATGTAAAAAAACAAAACAAAGGTCCAACTGTTAACTTGCTTGAATGTTTATTTGAATTCAGTTGACGTATAAATATATACATGTAAAAAGTATAATTCCTGTCTTACTTTAAGATGATTAAGTTCTAGAAATAGAGAGTGGGACTGTGGAGGCGCTGAAAATAGGATATATTTGGAAGGAAAAGGTGTATTAATATGCCTTTTTTAAGACTGAAAACTCTTTCTGAAAGATATTTTTAATTACCAGAGGAATATGCCTAAAAAAAAAAGTTTGTAGCATATTTCAGGCTTGGATTTTGCCTTTAAGGGCATAATATCAGTACTTATTTCAAGAAATCTTACCAGGAGAAATTCTACCAGTTCCATTGGCAAATACTGTCTCTTATGACAAGAAAAAACATCTTTTAATCTATATTTTTAACCTGTTTTGAAAAGTACCTTTTTTCTAGAGTAGTTGTGCTCTACTCCTTCCTTGCAGAACTTTAATGCTTTGCATTAAAAATATTGGTTTTGTTAAACCCCAAAGCCATTTTATCCTACCACAAAATCTCCATCCACACAGCATCTCACCACACTCTGTTTGACCTACATTCTTTCAGACTGCTCATTCTAAAAAGGCCACAATTCCTCGACCTGTGTCTAGACATGAAGCTGCATTAGTGCCGTACATTAAAATGTAAATGTGTCTTACGTAAGCAGGGTGATTAGAGAGGGTTTGGCTCAGTGCAGACTGTCCTGAGATCAAATAAATGCTAGATAAATAGGTAAAAGTGCTTTAAACCACCAGATAAAGATAATTTAAAATAAATATTACTAAAAGTTGAAAATGAAATGAGAGCAAGCAAAATAGATTCCGAGATTGGATGCAAAAAAAAGGAAATATGAATTTAAGAAAGATAATAGAGAAAAAAAGGTTAAAAATTATTGTGAAAGATTTCAGGTTTGGATTTAGTAGCTAAAAAAGACGACTATTAACAACTCACAAATATGACAAAAAAGATTAAAACAAATAAGTAAATTAAAAAAACAAGACGTTTATAAAAAAATGAAATAAATATTCTATAAATGAAATTTATAGAAACACAAAAATATCATGTTTATGAAAATGAGTCCATGAAAAAATAAAAAAAGTATTTCTCTTTGCTCAACACATATAGCATAAAAAATGTTTCTCCAGTTTTCTACTTTTATCTTTAATAATTGCAGGATTAACCTGAAATGTCTAACTTTACCACATCTAATTTGGTTTTAAAAGGAAGTGTGAGAAAAATAAAAACAGAAAAATTAAAAAATATAAATGTAAAATGTATGCAGTCCTATAATTGAATATATGCAGCAAACTGCCTTGATCTTACATTTACACTACAACTAGAAAACCTTCTTAAAAAGTAACAAATATCCTGAAGTATTTACATTTTTTTATTTCTGTTTTTCTATGAGGGAACAATAAAGAGTATTACCTGCTTGTGATTCAACTAATAAAAAAGCTTTTGGCCATCATTGTAAAATGGGGTTTAACATTCTGTTCAACTCTATGGGGCGTCCTGTCTGAGTCTTGTTCTGTTACAACTCAACCATCAAAGCATCTCAATTGAGAGAACTGGGTCATTTTTTTAAATAAAAATCCTTCAAAAATGTATTAACACAGAATAGCATTTCCAGTGTCCATGATTTGCTTCTTGAATATTTTTCATAAACTATGCTTAATGCTTGTTTTAATCCCAAAATGTATGTATTTAAGTGCTGTGTTAGGTCTAAATCTTAAGATTTTCTGTTGTAAAACACTAATAGCTGATAAACTGTACCAAAAGCGCGGCACTGTACTCCACATGTTAACATGATTCTAACATGGTGTCCTTTTAAACTTGTATTATTCATTTAATTGAGTAGATTTACCTCAGTATGTTGAATTTTACCACGATTTAACAATGATTCAAAGACAACCTGTTTTCTCATTATTCACATGTGTTTGTTGACAATTGCACTTGTTTTTTCCGTCATTTTGTTTGGGGTAAGGTATCTGTCAATAAGAAACGCATGCATAAAGACAAAGTTAATTAATAATTTTTGCACAACATTGCAGAAAAATATGAATACAACATTGAATTTTATGTTTAACATGTCTGTTGTGAATAGCATGCGTCTTTGACGTCTCAGTGGAATCAATGTTTCGGGACTCGATGTATTTGCCTGTGACCCTCTGACGTAATTCTGACAGATTGTTAACAGGAAATTTTGTATTCAAGACAAGCAAGAGTCCTATTTAAAACAAAGACAAGTCTTTTTCAAAACAGATGTAAAACTAAGTGTTGTATTCATGTTTTTTTATTTTAAGTTGTGCAAAAAGTGTTAATTTAAGCACAATTTTGTATTTATGTATACGTTTCTTATTGACAGTTATCATGACACAATAATTCTGTTCGGTTCAATTTATATGTATAGTCTATTTACCTCTGTGGGGGAGAAGTGTGATGGTGTCAGTGATAGAGAGTGATAGAGAATAAAGTTTAAAAAAGGCTGACAAACAGGATCTGAGGATGCTAAACAAAAAAAGAAAAAAAAATGGAATGTGACCTAAAAAGGAAAGGAAAAAAAAACATTTGTTTCAAGATATTTTGTTAATCGTCCTTGTTATCCTAAATCCTTTAAAGTAAGCCTCAAAACTGGGTAGCATGTTAACCTCCTTTTAGTTTATCCAACATGTTTCATTGGCTGCTCTTTTACCCTGCACAACAACTCAAAACACTTTCAATTATGGATTGTTTACTGATTTATCCACATTCCATTTTTATTTATTTATTTATCAGGCCCATTCGTTTATCCCTAATGCCAATAGTTTTAATTGAATTGCAGTGCAGTGAACTGTGGTTGAGAGGCAGAGAAAGAGAGAAGTTTGTTCTCCTGCTGCGATGGGCTAAAACACTAAATGTTTCAGTTAGAGTGACGCTGGTTTCTTCTGCAAAAAATGTGAAATCAATCTCAGTGGTTTGTGGGGATGGAATCATAAAAAGAAGAAGGGGGAGAAGTTTATTAATTGCATTTTGTAGAGAACATGGCATAAAAACTGACACCTTTAGATGATCATTTTTACAGCATTGTAGTGAGAGAAAGGGGCATGATGTGGTTTTTCTATCAAAAGCTCAAAGAATCTTTAATATTAAAGAAGAAATAACATTGCCACTTCAATAGTATCCTCCAGTCTGTAAATAAAGTTACCATTCAAAATTCATACAACAAATTTTTTTTACTTTAATCTAGTTGTTGCTTTTTGTTTTGTGTGTTCATATTTCAATTTCTATAAAAATGAGAAATTTAAATTTTACAATTTATAGTAGAGTTTACTACTTTGTGAAACTGACATATGCCACCAAAAACTACTGAGGGTAAATCTTGAGATTTTAAAACTTGCAGTAAAGTATAACAAACAAAAGAAGCACAAAAAATAGAAAATTGGTCATTTTCGAAGACATATTTTCTGCAGAGTCATAGTAGTTCATAAGAAATTCACCTCATCAGAAAGTTGTGAGCAACACCGACCCCCTTTCCCATCAATGAGAGCTCTCTCTTTTCATGCTCTCCTGCTAGCTTACAGCCCCTGATACCCCCAACCTAACAATAGCAGTGCAACAAAAATGGTGAGCAATGCTGGAGAGATCCAGTCATACAGTTTAGAGGCAGATTCCAGCTCGGACGAGGAAAACAAAGACGTACATGAATCTAGTTGTCTGCAAGCAGATGCATCAGAATGGAGCAGAGCAGAGCTGGGAACTCTCTTTCCAACATTTTTTGTTTGCTCCTGATTCACAACAATTGGAATAAATAGATACTTAGAAATGCAATTAATATATGTCCTCCATCATCAGAAAAATGCTACAAGAACTTTTTAAAACATAAAAAAACCCACCATTTCCATCAGAGTGGGCCTTTAAAATCCAAAACTTTCTGTAGTTTTACAAACAAAATAAGGACATAACAGAAAAAGCACTACTATGAGGCCACATTTAGCAAAAACTGTCACAACCTTCACCTGTGACACTCACTGTTAAACTGAAATGGTTTCGCCTTCTCTCTATAATAGCATGCAGCTTTTGCTGAGTCATAAAACACACAAGTTTGGTGCACTGCAGCAATGGCAATGGCATTCAGTGCTTACACAACAGGCACAGTGCTATAGACATTTTTGACAGAGAAATTAGAGACCATTCAAAGCGCCAAAGACAGCTCTGCTGGAATCTGATTCTGTTGGGGGGAAAAAGAAATGAAAAAAAAAAGAAAAGAAAGTCCCTGTTGTATTGTGTGTGCTCTCTAAATAAGTGTATTGTGACAAAAGAGTTTGAGCCACAATGAACAACATCAGCTGGCAGAACAAGAAATGAAGTATTTTTAGGCATTTCTCCTTTTCTGATCCATAAACATTTAATAGATTTTCTTTTACAAAGGACTATATTTAAAAAGAGAAATGGTTAAAACTATAAAAAAAATGTAAATTAACTGTAGCTTTTTATTGCTGCTTTTGGCAAAATTACCAAATAGGTCCCAATTAAATGTCTTTGTTTTCCCCAAATTTAGCGTTCGCTTTCAAACAAACACAGCTGCTATGAAATGGTTATCTTTATTTTATTTTAGTTTTTGCTGCACAACAGCCAAAGATGAACAAGCACTTAAAGATTATTGCTGCTCAGAAAGATTAATGCTTGCGTTTGCTGCGCGTCTGTAGCAAACGCACTCAAAAATAAACTGTTACCATCTGTTGAACTGAGATAAGAGTCCAATCAGGCCTCCTGAACGGCAGCTGGAAAATGTGCAGCAAATGCTCATTGGTATTTAAAGTGTGTGCAGAGCTTTTTTCCGCCTGGTGAACTTGGTAATTAGAAGCTTTTCTGTCTCGATGACCCTCTCCGAGCTGTGGTAAATGTGACACGCTGTCTGGTGGCGTGATTCCGACGAATCGGACACGAGAGGCCTCAGAGGACAGAAGACAGGTTCACCTTAGAAGATTTTTCAAAGCTGAAGCAAAGCTAAATTGGTTAATTTTTTAACCGAGTGCAGTGTAAACATCTACATCAGTTGGAAAAAAAAAACAGCGTACGGTCTGCTAGACATGCTAGTCGCTCAAATATTACCCTACGGCTGTCCTCCATCATTTGTGTGAGTTGTTTATATATTTTTAGAGTTTAAATGCTAAATATGCCTCCAAATCTGTCACTTAAATAACTTTCAAATTCAGTTTAATATAGTATCGTAAAAATAGGTGAATGTACAGGTAAATACATCCACGGAAATTGACGTTAGAAGGTATTGAAGGCCAACAGAATGATAGGAAAAATCTGCTTCAAAGGTTTGATTAAAGACAATTACTTAATGTTACTCATCTACAATATCAGTATAGCAGCCGTACCTATTGATGCTTTTTGACATTTAGAGTAAGATTTAGAGTTACAGTTTGCTAACTCCGCTGCTTGATGAATCCCAGCTGGACGAATGAGCAACAGTGATGATCTTTCTGTGGATGTTTACTGGAAAACGTGACTCATAAATCCAATTTTAAGCTTAATTTTCTTTATATTTGTCTTCCATCATAAAAATAATGTTACAAGAACATGTTAAAATCACCAAAAACCCAATGTTTAGTGGAGTGGGTCTTTAAATTTATCTTAGATTTGTAAAAGGTTTTGCTGGTTAATCTGAAACTGCAGCAGATTCTCATCTATTAAATTATCTACCAGTCTGCAAAAAATGTGCAGGTAATCTTTATTATTGTGATCTAATGTTTATAAATACTTAATGCCTTTATGATAGCGACAGAAGGAGACTCCAGTCATAAATCAGTGACCATCCGCATGCTTTTTCGCCTAATTTCTGTGTAAAAGTGCCTTTTATCCTGTATGTTTATAAGTCCACGGCTCATTTGCTAAATACAGACACCACGCTGTCACTGCAACATCAACCAACCGCTGACAGTGGTTGGTTGCAGAAAGAATGGCCACCAGCAAAACTCTAAACTTATCGTCTCTTCAACTGCTTCCTTTGATCTTCTTAATCTGCCGTTTAAAGAAAAAACTCTCAATGTTGCGACACAAAATATTTGTTGTATTTTCAACATATGAAAGTGCTGTCAAGTGCTACTAAATACAGATAATTACTAATAAAAATTTCATTTTAATGCTTCTACAGCAGAAACTATCAAAGGAGATCCATCTTTTGCTTCAGAGTTAAGGCTTTTTTACTTTTGAAACCACATATAATTTTAACCCAATCTCACAAAAGCACTTTGTGAGATTGCTTTTTTTCAATCCCAAAATATTTTTAAAAAAAACTGTTTTGCAAAACAAAACTTGCCAAAAAATAGCATAAGTATCAAAAAAACTGTTGAAACCTAAAAAAAACGTCCTTCCTTCCCTTTTTTTTTTTTTTACATTTTTCTTTTTTTTTAATACGAAAAATGTATATCTCTCCCCCCTCTGTTTAGGTATTTAATGTAATGTTTTTTTTTGGTTTTTATTCTAATCTTTTTACCAGTTCATCTAAAAGCATGCAGGTCTTAATCTACAAAAGTGGTAAAGTTAAATATTCAAAAGGGCAAGACTATATATGCACAGCCTGAATAAACATTTGATTAAATCTAAAAACATAAACCTAAACAAATAGCTTTCACCACACTGCTTTTATCTTCAACAGCCCCTAATTATGTGAGCTAATCTGAGCAGATTTCCCTTGAGAGGCTAAGACATAATTGCCAGCAATCTGCTCGCCGATAGCAGCAGTCTTCTTGCGAGGCTTCAAATGACTTGACACATCTGGGTAACAGCGGCATTGCGTTGGTCTGATCCTCACACTTCATCAAAAGGGGTCAGTTGCCCGTTTTGTGAAGCAAATCGAGGCAGATTGGAGGCAGGAGGCGAGTTTGCCCTTGACAAATGATGGGAAGTCGTTGTTGTAAAACAGTGGCAGGTGAGTACCCACAAGCCAGCACGCAGGAATAAAACCTAGCAGTGGAACGATTATCCGACATGATCAAGGAATCGATTCATATTCCTATAAGCCAACCAGAATCAAAACAAACTTTACCATTATAAGAACACGTACTACGTAAAGGAATAATGGGAGCGAGAAGGAGGGCTCACTATAAACAGAGGAGGATTGGGAACAAGTATGTCGGAAACAATGGATCACAACAGGATCAAGCATGTGGTGTGAATTCTGTTGGAAGAACATAATGAGGTTTTTTACTACACTCTCTCAGAAAAAATACCTAGGAAGTAGTAAATGTTGGTGGTGCGGTAATAATGGAGCCAATCACTTTCATCTATTTTGGGACTGTGTGTTTATTAGGGCTGCACGATATGAGGAAAACTTGCGATATGCGATATTAGAGATTAATATTGCGATAACGATATAATTTGCGGTATATAAAAAAATAGAAAAATACCAAAAACATCATTCCCATTTCATTGCAACAGTTTAAAATTACACTCCAAATGACCCTCATCGACATAGGTGACAAACATCTAACATAATAGGCCTCCATCTGATTGGTCAAGGCATAAAGGGATTTATTTGATTCGTTAAATGCATCAAGCTGCCATAAGATTGTTTTAACACATTTTGGGTTTACGATTTATTGCGATATTCGCAATCTTTTGCGATATGCCTATTGCAGAGCTGGATATTGCGATAACGATAAATTTGCGGTATATCGTGCAGGACTAGTGTTTATCAAGAAGTATTGGTCTGACATACATGAACATCTGCAAAATGTATTTTCTATTGTTTTCCCCTTGTCCTTTGAAAGTCTGTTTTTGAGTCAAATTGATGGCCTAGACAACAAAAATAAGAAACTGCTCTACATTCTACTGGCAGCCAGTAAGAAAGCAATAACCAGGAAATGGCCTAAACCGGAACAACCAACGACAGAGGACTGGATTGATGTTGTAGAACGAATTTTTATAATGGAAAGAATCCCACACTCATTACAAATACGTCTGGATGTTTTTTTTTACGCTACTTGGTCTATATGGACAGAATATGTAAAGCCTATAAGATCAGACTTTATCTGAAACACCACTGAAATCATGCCATACCATTTATGTTTTGAAAATCCCTGCTCCCTCACGTTTTTTTTTTAATTTAAAACCGAGAAAGCAAGAACAATGTAATCTGTCAAAGCAATGTACAATTTTAATATGTGCGTTTTCAATAAAGAAAATTCAAAAAACAAAAAAAACAATAACTATACTATAAAATTGTTTCAAAATAAAATAAATCAATTATATGGGTATTGGAAAATATCATTTGGGTGGGTTTATTTAAAGGTTTAAGTGCATCACAGCGGATAGCACACATAAGAAGACAACATAAAATGATCAGTCCATCATTCTAAAACAATGTGTGGAAACACTGAATGTAGTAAAGAACTTCTGCAGTGTGGTACAATGTTCTAATAATGTTTCCTTTGGTTTCTTTTGATGTGGAAAAACAACAGTGGGATGAACTTTATGAAACTAAAATTTGAATGGATTTGCCATAAATTCTTGTTTACTTGTTTGTTTGTACACATATTCAATTTACACTTGATTATCTTGAAAGGAATCCAAACTTCATCTGCACTGTTCAGTACCCCGGTATTTATCTCTGAGTCACACTGCTTGAATTCTTCGTCAATCGTATCGTCAACCACAAATTATGATATGAATCCCATCGTTGTTAAAATGAATTGTTATGCGCCTATTAAAACCCAATAAGTCCAACCCGACCCATGTTGAAAGTGTTGACGCTTACCCAACAGCATCTCCATGTGCTTTTTTAATTCCTCAAATCTCCTTATTGGATGAAGTCAAAAAAGTTGAACAAAACCAACACACAGGTTCCCTTCAAGAATTCTGTCTGGTTGCTTCTCTGCAAAAGGTGATAATCCTTTATTGGATCAATGTTGCAACCAGCTGAAATCCCAGTCTTTGATACTGCAAATCAAAAGCTGCGAGTATCTGAAGAGCGAGTGCATCTTCGGTGGGTTTGACAATGTAAGGCAGAGCGAAGGAGGACGAGGCTGAGGGAGGAGGAAGGAGAGGGAGCTGGAGCATGAGTGGCTATTAACAACAAGAAACACGCCACATCTCTCATTTCTTCTCACTCGTATTCCTCTGCTGTCACTTTCTCCTGTGCTCCCTTAAAGTGACCCAGATAGTCTGCAAGGCATCTTTTGCCCTCTCCTCATCTTCCATCATTAAGGAGAAAATATTTTAAAACCTGCATCTAATTGTTCACCTTGAGGTCACCTGCTGCTGTTTTCCTTCTGCAGATGATTACAATCAATGGTTCCAGCACTCCAGGTTTGCAGAAGTTGCTCATGTGGTGCAAAGTCATTATTTTTTTCTCTCCAACACCAAATTGTGACTGATATGATCACCGATTTAACTAAACAGCTGAGTTCAGCTGAAGAATGCTTAGATTTCATTTGAAAAAGCAGCTGCGTGTTTGCTTATTAATCTACAACAGGAGAATCAGCATTTTGTATGAAGGCTGAATAAAACCTTTTGCCAGTTGGATTGCAGTCGACAAACCGACATTTAGGCCAAAAATAGTCTGTGACAGATGCATTCCTCTGTTTAACATGTTGTTTTGTCAGTGTTTTTTAAATTGTTATTATGTGATCAATAACTAGGCCGAGTATCCAAATATGGATATCTACGAACTCTTTCAGAAAAACACAAACATGAATATTTTTGATGTCCAAGATCACAAATTCGTGATCTTTATAAATATAGTAGAGTATAGTAAAAATACACTTCAGGCACTGTTTAATATTGCTTTAAAATAGCCAACAGAATAAGGCTGAATTTTAAGTACTCAAACTAAACAAACTGAATGCGCCACTATCACAGGAAGTAAATAAATCTTCAAAATAAGAGTACTAAAAATGAGACGGAAGTTCAGTTTACTGAAATAAGTCCTGGAAATGACTTTATTTTAGATACAGTTGACAATTGGAATAAAAAATTTAATTAATATTTGATACGATTTTGAGAGTTTGGAGAACCAATACTGGAACGCATCTTAGAAATGCGCATTTTATGCTATTTCCACTTAAGATGCAAAAAGTCAAATTATAAAACTTGTCTGCTTAAAACACTCCTGTCAGTTTGGATGAAAGGACTGAGTGTTTTCGAGCTGTTGGAGCCTTAATTTATTTAAAAAAAACTACTTTATAATCCAGAGTGTTTTATATATGGATTATATCTGCTGCAAACAAGCTTAGGTGTTTACGAGAATACGCTAATGCGGCTAAAATGTAGCGGTGTTGGTGATTTTATTTTACACGTTACTCACAAGGTTGGGAGTTACCATAGTCACAGTAATGTTTATCTTAGTGGTATTCGTTTTTTTTTATGTGTTGCATTAAGGTTGGTAGTAAAGCTACGTTCACATCGTCCTCTGCAACATGCGTTCAAGCTGCCACTTCCAATGAAAAGTCCATGTGAATGTGCGTTTTGGGCTTCCGCTGTCAAAACTCTTACATTCTCGTTTAGTTACACAATTATCTACAACTGTTTTTGAGCTCTATGCATTGTCATTAAACACATGTTGAAAGCTGAATTTTGACCAATCAGGGACTCGGATTTGGTGGTGAAAAATGAATGACGTCCCCTTTAATTCACAGAAGTGGCTACTGTTTAAAAAGTGATAACAGAGCAGAAATGAATTATTGTGGTTTGTTTTTTGTATATCAAAATAGAGCTGAGAAAGAAAAACCCTGGAGCAAGATTCACGAGATTTATTTAGCAAAGGCGCTTGTTTGGTATAAAACCCAAATACCAGTGTCAGCGTGTTACAGTGTTACACTCTGTGGTTTGAGTTTAGTATGTCTTTCACCTGAAGGAGATTCAAGCCAAACAGGATTCTTTCTAACCACCTAAGCCAAATGACCTCCTTAAATTTAAAGAATCTTAAGGATCTAATAAGATGTAAACACCTCGGCAGCTTGTGTCTCCCCTGTGTGCTCCTTGCTGGCTCCTTGTCCACTTGAATCAGGTTTGCATGGAGGCTGAACGCTGACACATCTTGACAGTTTTACACTTGAACTCAGGCTTCTGCATTTGAAGTGCAGAGAAATGGCCTAAAGCAGAATGATCGCATGTTAACTCCACAAATCATGATTTCTTTTTTTTTAATTCACCTGAAAAACATGGACCTTTTATAGACATTGAGGCTACAAATCCTTAAGACTTTATCAATTGATCAGCATGTAATAGTTTTTGGAACAGTTCGGTTTTAAGTTTAATAAATTTGGCATACTGGTTGGGCTTTTGGGGATAAATATTTGCTTAGAAATGTTTTAAATGTTTAGAAGCGCCATTCCAACACACACAGATATCTATATCACTAAAGAAAATCAGTTCATTAGGTAAAAAAATCAGAAATAAACTAATACAGACAAAAGAAAGATGCTACTTCAAGCATAACTCTGAAGAGGTCTGTGCATTAGCTGATATCAACTCCTTTTTCTGCATTAGTGCCACTTTCTGAAACACTATGCAAGCTGACAAATCAAGTGGGATCTCTGAAATAAGGACATTTCTGCAGCATTTTCTGTGTTTTTCAGATTGTAACCTTAAAGCACAAACGTTTAGCTGATCAATGTCCCATTTTAAGGCATGAAGGTTCTTTTATTTATCTGTTGTACTTCCAAACGCTTCAACGATTGCTTCTTTGAAACCATAAATCCCAACTACTATTACTCAAGTTAATATGCTCTTTTCCCCCCCTTTTTTTAAAAGAAAGAATTCTTAGGAGAAAAGATTGGTTATTGATTACTTATTTATTATGAAGAAAAAAATAAATTTTGATGCTGGACTAAGATTTGTTTAACCAAATTTCCAGTTTCTGTTCCCGGATTTGATTCAAACCAGGAGGAACTAAAAATGGACCCAAAAGTAAAACTTTGGAGACCTTGAAATCTTTAAATAATGTTGCATTTTATGATTTTTTTTTTTAAGAGAAAAACATCAAAGGAAGTGATTTTCAATATCTGCAAACATTTCATTCAGACAAATTATGTAAAAGGAGAAATGTCAGATGACCACAGCGCTTTTTTAGATTAGATTGATGTGGGATTAACCTAAAGGACGTCATTCATTTATTTTCTGCTACAAATGTGAAACACCATAAACCTGAACTGAGATGACTGTTTGGAACCATAGAAGAGATTTTCTCTGTTCTATTCTCTAAAGGGTCCCAGTGTGAGATTCAGTCTATTAAAATCTCTTTTCATTTGTGCAATCTCATCTGGAGGCTAAATAAAGAGAAAGTTATGCCAGTTGAGAACAAAGGCTTTACTGCTGTACTGTCTCAAATATTGAACATCCTATCTAATATATAAATTATAGTTTCATTTTATTGTAGCTAATAAAAACCCACAAGACATTAAACATTTTCAGGAATAGTTTAGATTCAGTTCTTTTTCCTCATACTTTAGTGCTTGATTTAACTTTAACACTGTGGATGTATTGAAATATTTGTCATCCACACATCATTTTAATTAAAAAAAAAGGTTTTCTGCCTTTATTTTTATTTACCTGTTGTGTTTACATTTGGTTTGAAGGACGTTCCAATGGCTGACAGCCAAATATTTAAATGAAAACCCATGATGATTTTTATATTTCTTAATGAATTATGTTAAACTTTGTACAAAACCAAGGTTTGAACGTAAATTACAGAGACTCTTTTGATTTATCAAGATGCTCAAAAGTGTGTCTTAAGATTTGGAGGACAATAGTTTTGTTTTGCTCTCATAGGGTATTCAAACAAAGCAGCAGTGGATGCAGTTTATTTTTTGGTTTGCGGTTCCACCATAGTTATCTGCTAGATGCCAAACTCTGGTAGGATGTTTGGTTCATGTCATTAGATTTTTTATTTAAGTGTTCAGAAGTTGTTGACGGGACCGTTGGTAAAGGGTAACCCCATCCCCCTTCCCCTCCCCCGTTGCGGAGTAGAATGGAGCAGGGAGTTTCTTTTTTAAACTGCATTTTTTTCTGTCTGCTCCTGATTTACAACAAGCTGAATAAAGAAATACTCAGAAATGCAATTTTAAGATTAGTTTTGTTAATATAATAAACGTTTTAGTAAACAAAGATACTCGAAAGGTATTTTTTAGCTCTGAAAAGCAACAGTTTCTCTCCCAGAGGATTTACAACAAGGAGCAATGGATGCAGTTTACTTTTTGGAGAACCACCTTAGTTATATGCTAATAAACTTGTCCTGTACAGTCTTAGTGTGAAAAACAACCCTTAAAGTCAGAAAAAAACTATGTATAGTGCAACCTTTTCAGTGCACGTACATAAAGTAGTGCAGCAGAACAATTTTGCAAAAATAATTGTCTGTTTTTGCAAAAAAGCCCAGCATTTTGCACTGTTTCTATCCAGCTGTTCTCTTTGCTATTTTCTGGGAACTGTGACTAACATGGAACAAATCAGCTGCAGCCATCCAAAAATACACCAATTCTTTCTGACAAAAAGATCCGCTCCACTTTCATCACCATGCCTGGGACGTGGCGAGTAAATCAAGCTCTTACTGCGACTCTATGGCTTTGTAATCACTAAACAACAACAGGATGTTTAAATGCTGCTGTGTGTGGGTGTAAAAAGGCAGTGTTTATTTATCTTTAGCCTTATAGCCACTATCCCATTTAAATTACCTGTCTGGAAAAGAGATAAATGTTCTTATTTTACTGGGAAAAAAAAGAAAAAAAAGACTGCTGGGAACTTATTTGATGTCCGGAAAGCATTTGAAAGAACAATTTCTTCAATGATTTAGATGAAAAAACTTGGTTCCTGGATGTTTCACAGATAAAAAGTGAAGACTCTAAGAAAGATGTTTTCATGCGTAAACAAAAATGGAAGGATTTTCCATTGCTCTTTGCTAATTAAGTTTCTTTTAATATTTAACATTTAAAAGTATTCATTATGTGTGGGGTCACTGAATGAATTTGTTACTAGAGAGTAGGGGAGAGGGTAAAAGAGTGGGTTGGTTTTTATTTAATTTTCTGTCACTGTTTTATTTTTTAATTATAAAACCATTCAAGCTGCACAGTGTATGAGAAATCCTATTCTTTGCTTGACAATGAAAATACGGTAAACTTTAAAATGAATAAAATAACAGCTTATATTTACACTGAGGGAGCAAACACTTATGATTTACTACAACAGTTCAGAAGTATTTTTTATGTTTAAATCAGGCATTGACTTTTAATCATTTCAGGTTAGAGCAACAAATCAAAATTTCATTGTTTCTAATTCAAAAAAGCATTTACCAGGTTTCCTTTAAGTGTTTTCTTGTAGTTTTCAGGCAAAAAAACAACTACTTTCAGGTAGATTTTACAATAAGAATTTCTAATTTTATGAATTATTTGATACATTTAAGGAAAGCTCTACCTTTACTCAGTTCAAATCCCTTGTTTCCATAGCCAAAATATTGTTTTTTAATGGAAATGTGTAAAAAAAAAGTATTTTGTGTTGAATTGTAAAATGAATCAAATAGAATAGAAAGAAATAGAATAAAATAGATTAGAACTTTATTTATCCCACAAAGAGGAAATTATCTTAACATAGCTCTTAGAAACAGCAGATAGATAATAAATAACACTAAAAAAGCACTTAAAATTTATAATTGATGGATTAATTATTAATTATGTAACTAATAATTATTGATCATTAATAAAAAGTTAAGCTTGTAAATGCTGAGGTGTTCCTGTAGGTTCCTCACAAAGCTGCAGAGTTCTTGTGGACCGTCATCAACTGCAGATGAGAGCAAAAAGGCTTTCGGGCAACCATCTATGTTTACAGACAAGCCACAACGGCCACCGTTCCAATCGCACACGTCTCATCTCGAATTAGATTAGTCTAAAACTCTTAAGTAAGAATGATGATGTGGAAAGGTTATTATCTGACGCAGAAACAGTCGATAACATTCAGATGATGTAAAGCTGAGATCCAGATCAGGGGACAAATGAAACTATGGACATGAAGGTAATTTAATCTAATGTGCTGTTAGCTTGGAAGAGGTAAATGTGTGACAAGCCAAGAGTGACAGACAGACTCATTTATCATGATTTAAAAAATATTTCATTGGCCAGTTGTTCATTAGAGACATTTTTCCCCTCAAATGCAGATTGATGGAGTTGGTCAGCGTGTGGAGTGACACAGGTGGTGGAGACTGAAGGTGATTAATGGCCCATCAACAAAGCAGGTGCGCAAAAACACATGGAAATACCAGAGGTTCATCTGGAATCATAAATACATTTTGATTTGATATAAAACCCTATTTTATATTATAATGTCATTTTTGTTTTTAATGAACTTTTTCAGCACAATTTTCATTCAGCAGCCATGTTAACCCTTGTGCCATCTTAGTTGACCCCACCCTTACATTGACGTGTTCTCCCTACCATGACAAAGGTGGATAAAGGTAGAAAGATTTCATGTAATCCATGGACACCAGTGAAGATCACAAATCATTGAAAAAAAAAGGTTCAGCCCACTGTCTAGTGGGTCTAGATGACCCAACTCCCAGCGCTAAAGTGCCTAGCACAAGGCTTAATGCAACACTTTACATTTAAACATAGAACAGAAAGCCTGTTTTTTTGTTTATGTGGATCCCAATCCTTATTTCATTACCTATTTTTATCCCAGGTGTTAGGTCAAACCCTCTGTTTAAACAACATAGCTCATATACAAGCCATTCACTCACGTTTAAGCTATAAAGTTGCAAACTTATTTCAAATTTTTGCACCAAAAACCTGCAAAAAACAATATACCGTTCTCAATCAATGCTTAACACATATATGCATAGCGGTTAATCTTAAATCCTACCCCCCCCCATATATCTTTGTGGATTCTCAATTCTACTAAATGGTTCACGTTATCTCCCAATTTAGATTTTTGCAGTTTAGTTTAGTCTAGAATTCAGCTATTGTATTTTAGAACTGATTATATGTTTTGTATGATGAGTGAGGCCCGTTAAGACAACTGTGCAGTAATACTGGGCTATTTATTGAATTGATTTGTACAGGCCAATGTGCCACTGCCATGAAGGGTCTTTCTGTCACAACGGGAGATGAAACATTCAGTTCTTTTCCAAGGTTAACACTGTTTTTGACATACCAAAATAAAATTTTGTGAAATAAAGGGATAAATGTGTTCTTTTAGCAGAGAAACCTCAGAAAAAGTGAAAATAAGAAAAACCCAAACCTGTGCATCCTGCACGGACGGCTTTTGCCAGTCGCCGCAGTCTCCTCTGGTGAGTCTTTCCTCTGTAATGGATCTGTGCCTGAGCGTTGGAGTTCAGCTGTATGTTGCAGACTTGGCACATGGTTGCACTGCTACTTCTGTGGCGGCGCTCCCACCTGGGTTTGAGCCCATCCCTAACTGTCTTGACCTCTGCATTTTCCTCCTCATCTTGTTCTTCGTTATTTCGACCCTTCTTGTTTTTGGAGGGAGACTTTTTATCCACCAGTTCACTCTTTCTTGACTCCTTCATTTCTGAAAAAAGAAAAGAAAAGAAAACATGTTTAAGAGATCAGAAAAAGAGAGGTGAAAGTATCCTGTATGTTACTGATCTGTCCACAAGGGGGCAACAGAGGAGCATGTTTTCCTGTGGAGGACAAATGCTTTGGTTTTTGTATGAAATGCTGATGTGGATTTATCCTCATCCAGAGTGTCAGTTTGCACAAACCTGTCCAAATACATGTGTTAATATGTTTAACACACTGTTAAATGGCTTGACACAAGTATCACATTCTAACATGCCAGCCTTTATGGGATAATAAAAGCCCTTTCGCTGTCACACGAGGCGCCGTGTTCCTTTGTTGCTTCAATACCTATAATGGCTGAAAAATCACAGCGTTGACAGGATAAACGATGCTGCAACGAGCTGGGCTGCCAATGCAAAAAACCCAAAGTCTGAGTGAATTCTCTGCTTTGCCTCTGTTTATATGATAATGGCATCAATTAAGCCCTCACGGCGTTGAACATCCCATCCCCTGTCTTGGTTGAACATAGCCTCCCTCCTCTCCAAACCTCTCCAACCGGAAACTATCATCGGCAAAATGTTAGCTGCTCTGGAAAAAAAAAAGTCATTTGAAAAGATGAAAGCAGAATGGAAATGTGTTCACTGGAATTCATCAACCGCCGACCAGCAAAACGGACTTCAAAGCGGCTGCCTATCATCTCAATTATCTGCAAGAAAGCCTGGCGGTCTGGTAGGAGCAAGAATGAGCTACAACTGCTGAAGATGCTAACTGGAACGGGGAGTCTCTGTACACATCACCAAAAAAGTAGATATGTGTATATATAAAAAAAGGCATTTCATCCTATAAAACAAGCGAATCTTCAAAAATTTTTAATAAAACTTGCAAATTAACTATCCGCAAGAAACAAAATCTGCAACAACAATATTACCAATAAATGTAATGTTTATGCAAGGCTAAGTGTTTGGATGTCGACATAAAAAAATGTCCATCAAATTATTGTTGTATTGAGTATTTCTGTGCAATAAAAAGCAGTTCGGTCAAAAACGTTAATTTTACATTTGAATGTACATTTTTCAAATAAATAAACTGAATACATATTTTTACGTGGTAACTTTAACCCAGACTGACATCACGTTTTTCAAGCTAATTATCATTTTTTGATCTGATCTGATCAGAACAAGATTATGACAACTATGCAAAAATATAAAATGAAATCTGTCAAATACCAAACAGATCCCTGTGCTGATGGGAATGTTTCAAGTTAGCAGAATTGCCCAATGCTGTAGTTTTCTGTCAGAAGGTTATTTTGAAAATAATAAAACCCACGATGGAGAAATTGATTGATTTGCTAACCTTAGCTCAAAAAACAAATAATAATAATAAATCAGATTATAACAGATATTAAATAGCACTAAATACAATAAATAAGATAAGATAAGATAAGATATTCCTTTATCAGTCCCTCAATGGGGAAATTTCCTTATTGCGGCAGCAGTACAGGAACAGAGAGCAGAATATAAAAGAAAAATAACCCAATGATGTGTAAAGTCTAGAGGCTACCGGGAGGAAAATCTGCAAAAGTGCATCTTCCTGCATCAAGGGTGTTTAGATCTTTAATCTTTAACCCTTCAAAAGTATTGAAAACCCTCCTATCAAAATAATACCATACGCTAAAAATAAATGTAATACTTTTACACTACAGAGCCGTGTGAACCAAACAGGACTTTGGCTCCACAGAAGTCAGTGAGGACTCCAGCATCGGAGTACCTTTATCTATGAACACAGTATCTACATTCCACTTGGTGGTCAACCTGTTTACCCCCCCCCTTTAAATGACAGCACTCCTGAGCCTGTCGGATGGTAGACTCTCTAAAGAACGGACCTTATAGAGATGAAAAGCAAACCCCTGGATCTGTCTGGACTTTTTCAGCCTTTTTTACAATAATAACATACATTTGTTAATGGTTTTTCACTGGAATACTATTTTAGACATACACACCTGGTGCTTAAAATGACTACCAGTAAATATAAATATATTTTTCATTTATTACGACACATTTCATGTATTACTGTAACTGATTTCTAAATTTAGGAGGATTTTGACCTGGTGGGTTGGAGGCTCACAAAACCTATATGGTAAAATAACACAGACTGATATTACACCAGAAAACCCCACCTGGCTCAAAAGGTCCATAAACGACCCTTTGACCGTACATCTTCCCAAAAAAGCAAGTCATCCCATAACAGCCCTAAAAGTGAGACATCTCAACCTCTGAACTGAGCCCAGACCAGGATCAGGGTCTTAGACCAGAAAAGTCAGATTTAAATTTGAAATTAAAGAAAGGCATTCAAAATGATACACACAAGAAGGCCAATTATAATTTGAATTGATTGATCTTGTCATTAGTCAATAAAGAAGGGCAAATATGAGAAATAGCTCAGCTACCTTCATCCCCTTCTGTGACGCTCCACCTCTTTGCTTTATGGCTGGAGGCAGCTGCAGGAAAATGACCTGTCAGCTTTACAAACTACTCTATCAAGGGACCCACTTGTAGCTCCAGTGTAATGTTATCCACATGGATGCCCCCGTAAATAAACAGATGTTTGCTTTATGTTAAATGCATTTGATGGGAAGGAAATGCTTATTTTCTCCCAGCCTCAACAGTTTATATTAATTATGCTTTCAGAGGTGAATTTATTTAAATGAAAGTATCATTTAATTACAAAAAATGTAAATTCAATATCCTCTTAAACTAACTTAACCACGAATGCTGTTTTATTCAGCCATCTTGACCAGCTAGGGTGCCCTCTTCACCTGTATGCCCACCTTAAGGCACAAACTGTTTCTCCGTGACCTTTAACAAACATGTTCTTCTAAGAGAAAATCATCTGCAAAGAAAAGAATGAAGGAACCTGAACAATGACATTGCAAAATCAACTTTTTTGAGCTTTTAAGTGTATTATAATGTTCATTCCTCATGAAAAGAAACCCCAAAGCAGTATTTTTATCTGTTCACGCATTTCTGAGTATTCCTCTAAAACCTGCTCTCTCAGCACCAGCCCCTCCCAGTCCATGAAAACAAGGGGGTCCTCACATTGTGACATCCCAATGTGGGGATCAGCCCCTTCCAGGAAGAGTCTGCGCTGCCAGCACCATCCCCAGGCAAAAACACACACCCACTTTCTCCACAGAGCTGTGGTGATCGGCTAAACTCATTTATTTTATTTGCACCATATGCACATCCATCTATGCAAAAGTTTGGATGTTGTTGGTTTTCATGGGCGAGATCCAGACACGCTACCAAGACCGATGCGAGGGTCGTGTCGTCTTACTTCCGGGTTGGACACGAGCTCAGGAAAATAACGAATATTTAATTAAAAAAATGTTATTTTGTAATATATTATCATGTACATGGTCATAGTTTACCATAAAAGTATTAAGAATAGCATTGTATATAGCCCCTTTAACATCTGAGCTTTAGCTTCAGCGACTACATTTTTTGCCTTATGTAACTCTACAACCGTTTAAGCAATCAAGATATTTTAGCGGATTCTAAGCAGAGAAAAGCAGCCTTAGGTAAGTGCTTTCAAAAATCAACCAATTCTGTCACAGAAAAAACATTTGAATTGAATTTGAATTTAAAAAATATTTTTTTGAATACTTTTTATGAGAATGTTAGCTTAATTTGTGTATTACATGTCTTCCACCATCAAAAACTAAGAAAAGAAAAAAATGGCCCACAGGAACATGTTAAAAACATGAAAAACACCTTTTTTTTTCTTTAAAGGGTCAATGACTTAGAACTGATTTTGGCGGAAGTGATCTGTAGTTTTTTGAGTTATGTTTATTCTGTTCTTGTTTACACATTTTTAAATTACAGAACAATCACCCAACCAGAATGTGAATGTTGTCCTTTTCCCATTGGGTCACAGTATCGTGTGACAGTTTCACACATACAGCTGCCTCATCCAAGCAACTGTACTTTACAGTGTATTTATTACACTCCAGAGGCTATTTTTCTTTCTGAAGCACAAAGTCTGCCCATCTGTCTCTATACAATCGAAGCCTCCTGGATGTATAACTACAAGGCAGCCTAAGAATATCTTTCAGAGAAAGTAGCACTGTATTTAGAGCGGCCTTTAAGAATTAAGATGGCAAAAATCCAACATCCCTCCAGGCTTTTAATCCTCCTGGAACTGCAAACTTTTTTAGTTCTTTCTAGGTGGCGTTCAGGGAAACTTCCTGGAATAAGATAATCTAATCCAGAAGTATTAAAAGATGGGGAAAACCTTTCAGCTCCCAAACACAAGGCTGCTGTGAATGGGATGTTTTGGCACAGACATATGGTCTTTTCATTACAGTATTAGAGCAGACAGAGGCCAGCATGTGTTCTTTCACGGCGGCACCTGTCAGCGCTGTTCCATGACATCAACAACAGATGACAGCCGATGAAGAGCTCGGACTGGAATAGAAAAAAACGAACGGTGGGGAAATATGAGTAATAATTTTGATGTATTCGATGATCGCTTCGCGGGATGCATATTTATAGACTGATGGGGTGGGGGGGTGGGGCAAATTTTAGGTAAAAGCCTCATTAAATCTACAGAGTCATCAACAAACGACTCGCATGTTGAACCGACTCTTTTAGGCAACTGACACCCAGAATGAATATTGAACAAGTGAATAACAGGTGCACTACAATTACAGCGGTGTCGCTAGGCAACCTTGCCCATCCTCTTTGAACATGACTGAGCAATTTCTTCACAAATTGCAGGCCAATCATGGTGTAATTTGTCCAGAAAAGAAAAAAAAGCACAAAAAAGCTGCATTTGTTGAGCAGGTTTCAGGAAATATGGGCAGCTCTGATTTGGAAATTTGTTCGGAGGAAAATGTATAAATTTTTAGCATCAGAGTCAAACTGCATTAGGACTGTCATCACATATTGACACATTTCAACAATAGTCATTTCCAAACCACATTTTAACCAACGTCATGACATTTTTTGCCAGTTTACAAAAGGACAAGCTTGCTTTAATTTGCACGTCAGGGGGGGCGTGATCAGACGCAGTGCGATTAAAGCATTGGGTGCTTCGGTCTGGCATCTGCGCAATTTGAGCGTTCCGGCATAATTTGGGCTTTGCGCCATGTTAAAAACACACAAGTTAAAAAATCTGAACTTTGGCCAGGTTGGCGCGTCGCGTAAACCAATCACAAAATCAGCTTTAGGCATGTGACGTTACTTGATCAGCGACTGGAGGACAATCTACACAGAGGATCGACCCGAGGGTTCTCCTCCTGAACTTCCATCCATCCATCTGTCCGTCTATCCACTTTCTTAACCCGCTACATCTCTTGTTATTGCACCTTTAGTGCGACCCAACCTTGTCCTAAATCAATTTTATTTGAAGATTTTAAGTCTTAACTTTCTTTAGCTGGGAAAACAAGGGCAGGAATCTAAGACTGAGTGACCCCCTTCCACCCTGTCTGGGCACCTCTTACAGTAACACTTTACCAGGGAAGCATCAGGGTGACATTGTTGTCAAACGTCCAAACCACCTCAGCTGTCTCTTCTTGATGTGGAGTCTGAGCTTCTCCTCGATGACTGAGCTTCAGATCAGGTTTTCAAGGGATATCCTTGGTCACTCCTGTGAAGGGAAGTCATGTCTCTATCTCTATTCCTGATCTCATGTTTTTGTTTACAACCCACAAGTGTTAGGTGAAGGTATGGATAGGGCTGGTAGCTTAAGGGCCTCATAATTTAACTTAACAGTCTTTTTCCCCCACATTGAACTGGTGTGAAGTTTGCATTTCTGCAAATGCTGCATCAATCCTTTTCTCTGTTTTTGCCCCTTTCTTAATTTGAGTGAGTGATTGTCATCTGTTTCCTCCCACCATCTGCTGCAAATCCAATCACGGAGTCCAAAAGGAACCACCTTATCTGCTAAAAGCCCAGACTGGACTCAGGGTGGTTCATACTGATTTGGTCTCACATGCAGGGCTACAAGATGAAGAAAAAAGTTCTCTTTGGCCAAGACATTTCTAGATTTAGAAAAAGCAATAAACTTGTGTATAGATCTGATACAGGCCTCCTATTGCAGCAAAAAACAGCAATATAAGAACAATGATAGCAAAGATGGAGGTTAGTGAGGTGACTGCAGAAGACATTTTCAAAGCAGAGGAAGATTTGTTTCCATAGGTATACTTCACTCAATATTACAAGTCTGACCATTCACATGCTAAAATAATATAAATTGACATTTTTTTGGTCCGACAAATTCCTCAACTTGCGAGAATGCAATTCGCACACCGGGGGCAGCTAGTTTCAATGTAAAGTCAATGTACAGATGCAATCAAAGGTCATGCTGCCCTATCGGCAGCTCGTTTCGGGAGGCACAACAACACGGGAAAAATTCTGTTGTGCAATGAACATGTTGCAATGTTTCCAGAGTTCAAATATCTGAACTTTGGTGTTGAAGTCGCATCACGTCAACAAATCAGGAACTCGGTTCCTGATGCATTGATGATGTGATCAGCGGGTGGAGTCCAAACCAACATGTAAGGGAATATGATCATTTTCCCCCAGAACTTTATGATATTTTTTTATTTCTATCAAGACTACATCCTTTTTGTCTTTTATTTTTTTCCTTCCTCACACTAATGCAGGACAGCAAGTCAATAAATTGGGTCACGGAGAGATGGAAGTACCGCTGAAAGTAGCCATCATTTAGTCACAGCTCCTGAAGTAGATGGTGAACCTCTCAGAATGTTTCCATGACCCAGACATGGAGACGTGATTACCAACGCTTTTGTCTCCAAAATAAATAAACCCAATATTTCAACATCATTCATGCACTTGCTGTTCCATGTAGCGAAGAGGCTACAGTATTGACAGTAGCTCCTCCCACATGTGGCCTGTCTATGATATGTATTTAGCAAATTTGCTGCGGCTCACAACAGAATCGCGTTGTATGAGCATTACTGTGGAGTATGAAACCATCAAGAAGGGGTACAATGACAGGAAATCCTATCAAAACTATGGGTTTTGTTTTGCCCAAATTAATCACTTTGAGTAGAAAATACAAAAACCCAGATTCCGTAACCCTTGTGCTATCCTAGGCACTTTGACATTGAGAGTTGGACCCACTAGACAGTGGGCTAAACCTTTAATCTTCAATGATTTGTGAACCTCGCTGGTGTCCATGGATTACATGAAATATTTCCACCTTTATCCACTTTTGTCATGGTAGGAATAACACGTCAATGTGAGGGTGGGGTCATCTAAGATAGCACATGGAATAAATAAAAAAAATAAATAAATATATCAAAACTTAGTGATTTTACTGCATATTATTCACCATATTTGTGGGTCAAAGTTTAATATTTTGTGTCTGTCTCTGGAAGAACACCCAGCAGATGCATGACTCACCTAAATCCCTTTGTGGAGTTGAACTGAAACGCACACAGAGTCACAACAACAACCTTCCGATACAGTCACAACCACAACCCCACACATAAAAGCCTTCACAGTTTCCACACTGTATATACATACATACTGGACTGGCACACATAATTCCACAACACAAGGGCCTGTCGGTGTGTAGGAGATCAATGACAAGGTCATGTGCAAATGTTCCACTCATACAATGCAGTGAATCAGCGTGTTAGATAAGTGAGTGGGAGCTGTTTAGAGGCAGCATATTTTTAGTCTCTACGTTTTTCTTTGATCTGGTTCAGGGATTATGGGACAGTGACGTTCCACATGTGCTCTTCACATTTAAAGAATCCAAGGAATTAGCTGGTGTGTAATGATTATCCACTAAAAGATTTTTTTTTATTACATCCTTTATTATTGTTTAAATCTTTTGCTTTTATCATTTAAATCAATATTATTAAAAAAAGGTCAAAAATATCATGAAACTAAAATGAAACACAATGTGATGCAGCAAGTCTTAAAGATAAACGATATTTTATAAGGTGTTTTAAAAACGTTGTCAGTAATTTTACATTAAATGGAAAAATAAGATCCAGTATAACAACAAATTAGACGTCATTAGGGAAAAAGATGAAAAAAAGATTTAAATTCTGAAAAAATAAAAAATAAAACCAATAACAATATAGATAAAGAATATATAGATATAGATATCTATATATATATAACAAAAACTGCCTTTATCAAAAAATAAATTAACCAAGGGCATATTTAAATTAAAAACATTATTAAGAATATATAAAAAGGCAAGTTATGCAAAAATCTCCCACTCCGGTCATCTTTTGATCCATTTTTAAAGCATTTCCAGTGGTCTTTTAGTTATGATTATGCCGTTTTAACCTGTTTTGTTTTCTAGAACAGTTTAATGTCAGACAATATTTTCACAGACCAATTTGTAGAGGCTAAAGTAGGTGTCTTCATTTTTTATTGCTTCTATTTTTTTTCTCCATTTTTGAGGGTAAATTTATCTTCATCCTCTCTAAAATATCTGCAGCTGCTTTAAACTTCATTTTTACGATAGATTGTATGCAGGAACCATTAAAATGTGATATAGATTTTCCCTTAACCCATAACTGTTGAAGTAGAAGCTAGAAAAATCAGATGCTAGCTTCAGCCTTGTCCTTTTTTTAATCTGCAATGGATAAATACAAAAAGGATAGTCCCAAAAACTGGTATCTAATATAATACTAAACGTGAATCCACAGTTGAAAAAACTTTATTAGCAGCATCCTAGTAACCTCAAACAACTGGTTGGTGACACAATTCTCTTTGTAGTGACAGATTAGCTCCAGTGTTAAACAAAGAGGAAGAACTTGTTTCTGATATGTCAGCTCTTTTTTTTAGACTGGTCTTATCTGAGAATATATACTGTACACGAACACCTTCACAGTCATATTTCCATGAAGTTGAGCACACAAAAACTTCATGCTTATTTCTTCTTAAAGGGTGATAATCATTCTAAAAATTACTGAAGTATATACGTGACATATTTGTAAAAATGCAGAATTTACAGAGCTACAGAACTTTAGTCCGATTTTTACATTTTTTTAATGTTAAACGTTGCAATACTTGCACTTCTGTAGTGCTAAACTGTCAACCGCCCTACTCAAACACTTACTGGATGTCTGTTTTAGAGATCTGTCTAATGTTGCTTGCAGGGAAATGGTGCAGCAGACAGATAAGAAGAGAAGCAGCCAATCAGCTGACACCTTCACTGATGTGTTTGGAGGCTGCGGGCCAGACAGCGGCATGCCTTCTCTTTGTCTGAGTAATGTACAGATTTCTGCAGGCCGGGCTAATCAGCCAATCCTAAAGGCCCAGTCAACCTTAACAAACAGCCGATGCTCAAGAGACAAATGTTCACATGTAAAGCAGTCTAATTAAACATTCAACAACATCAACACCAAAGCTTCCAGCTCAAAGGATCACAGTCTGCTTGCTTAGTTAATAAATATTATAGATGTTATTACCATGAGACATTTGGCTATAGATTTGTGATTTAAACATTTTTAGCATTGGATTTTTATTTTATTTTATTTTAATGAAGGGGACAAGTCATTATTTCCATTACACCAGAAAATCAAATGCGGTTTGATAAACAGAAACAGAGTGTAAGAAAACAACAGAAATGTCCCACAGGTATGAGCCAAAATCATTGCAAAAAAAAAACGTACTGAGCATTGTGTCCGATATTTTTTTTAATCCAAGGCACTACTAAATAGTCCTGCACCATATATTTTTTTACTAGTTAAGGATCTGGATGGGAATTTGGACATAGCCTTAGACATTTTGCAAGTGAAGTCATAAAGCTTGTTATTCTTGCCCAGATAACCCTGTGAGTTTGAATAAACTTTATTGAGCTAAATCTTTCAGTAGAAGCAAAAGGCTGGGAAAACGTCAGGAAAAACGTTTAATTCCACCCAGTTACAAAAATATGGAGTTTAAATGCGTCAGTGTCCCAAATAAAATGAGAATATCCCACTAAAACCTCTAAATATGACCTTTTTCTGGCTAAAGGCAATCAGAAAAGCATTTCTCTTTTGGGATTAAAATCAGATTAGAGACATAAACTTAAAATATTGGGTTAAAAACAGTTTTAAAGATACCAAAAAGTTGTCAAATTTGACATTAAGCTTCTAGGGAACAATAAAGACTTAAGACATGAGCAAATTATAGAGCAGTCAGAGTAAAGCAAATAGGCAAAATTGCACTGCTCCGTTTTTTATTACTTAATGGTTTTTTATGTCATTATTTTATGTATTTTTGAAATGCAAACTAAAACCACATCCCTCGAAAAAGCCTGTACATTAACACATTGAATGAATTTATTAACCACCACCAATATAACAACTCACTTGGCTAATAAAATCATACAACACTTTCAGATCTCTTTTAACCAACATGGTGGATGTCTGTTGATCATTAAACCTCTGCAGGTTTTGTCCTCCGAGCACCGCGGATTAAATTGATGAGGTGTTGACAGCTGTCTATGAAAAGCATTGTGTAATATCTTTCTGTCAGGGCTTACCACACTCAAAATATATGTCAGCATCTTACAAGTCCCTGGCTCAAATTAATGCAGAAGCAAGAGTCTATCTAAATAGAGACGGCTTGGTCTTATCAGTAAAAGAAAAATCGTAAAAAGTTTTAAAAAATGTCACAAATCTTCATATTACTGGTATGAAAGAGTGTTTACTCTGCCTAGCCTTTTGACGCCAAACTGCACACAGCCATATTTTGGGTGTTACTTTGACTTGAACATGGAAATCAATAGGAAAAATGCTTCCTTTAAAAAAACAAACCCCTAGTGGTCATTTGAGGAACTGCAACATTTGAAATGTTGAGACAGGTCGAGATGGCAACCAGACTCGTCGAAAAAATGAATCTATATTTACACGTCTTTGTTGAAAACAAGTTGTGTGAGCATCAAAAGACTTAAACTCTGTTATCTTTATCCAAGTATGTTACCAAACAATTATATGAAAATAATTATGCCAGGAAGAACAAATGGAGCAGTAAAATGATGCTCTTTTATTAGAAGTTGGTGACTTTTTTATGCTTTTAGTCTGTAGGGAGGGAATGTACTCCCGCCAAGGGCAACAGCAAGTATGGGCATCTGTCATCGACCATCTGGGGTCGCCTTAAGGAAACAAATGTGACCTTCGTCCGACTATTTAATCTGATGGGACTTATTTAATAGTCCCATCAGAAACAACGGAGAAATGTGTCCAGTCTGAATACACCCTAAGTAAGCACCCTTTTCTAATTAATAAAACACAGGGATAAACAGACTAATATAAATGCTATCTAAAAGAAAGATGAAGAAAATTATTCATCAGTATAAAAAAACACCTGGATGGATGGATGGATGGATGGATGGATGGATGGATGGATGGATGGATGGATGGATGGATGCATGGATGGATGGATAATAGAGAAATCTTGAAAAGTGCACCAAGCTTTTGCACTTTTAAGGCCGTGTTATACAGCCACTACATACATATTGGACATTTTCCAAGTGTGTAATTTCAGTCTTTTGTGATACAAAAGTGATATTTGTAATTCACAAGTGTTTCTTGCATTTGTTGATGTGCTTAGACGTTGGTTGAGGTTTTCGGCTAATGGGTCTTTAAGTGAATTAAGTTTAAAGCTGTTCAAAAATGTTGGGTTGGTGGAGAATAACGCACTCAGTAATGAAATGCATAAAACTATCACAATAATCACGCACGGTTCATGTTCTTTGTGTGGTTTATTCATACTTCTGTGGTTTTAATGTCGTTCATTTGTGATACATCTGTAAAAAATTTCATATACAGACCACAACTTTTCTCAGTTTTTCCATGTATATTCACGTATGACCAACTTTAATCCGTGCAAAATGTATGTAGTGGCTGTGTGACACTACTTTCAGGACCCAAAACAGGCTCTGGAGGCAGACTGATAAAGAAAATCTATAAACTCTCACTATAGAAAATCAGTAGAAATCTGCAGCATCAATTAAAGCCAGAAGAAATCAAAAATAGAGTTGAGCACTACAAGAAGATCAAGGAATAACATCTAATATTTCCCCTCATTTCTATAGAATTAAAATCGCACTTTCTTCTCTGGAGAAACTTTAACCTGATACTCATATCAAAGCAGCTTCTCCACCTTTAAATTACACAAGAAACATCACCAAAATCCTATTTTGTATTTGAGAAATTACCTTAAATACAAACTTTTATATAATATGTTACAAAAAAGACAATAAATGCTGCATGAAATCTCTACATTTAGAGTAGATTTCTGTTGGGAGTAGTTAAACTCTAAGTTTCACACTCAAAGACATTGATTATGCTATTTTTTTTCTCCAAGTTCTGCTTCTAGGTTTCTCTATGTCAATATGTTTACTCCAAGTTAAGAATAAAAGGGTATGCTGCTCTTGAAGGGTAAGAGCAGTGGGTGGGACGAAGAGAATAAAAGGAAGATGATGACTAACAAAGATGACTAAGAGATGGTTTCAGGGCTGTTCTTCAAGTCATTTGTCTTGCTCACGTCTGGCCCATCAGGTGATAAATATACATTCAGCAAAGTTGACACCAAAATTCTTTGCAAGACAAATGCTGGATATTTATAAGGTTGCCGACAAGTCAGTCGAGTTAAGGCTGCAGAGGTGTATATAGATGTAGTGACGAGTCACACTGACTATCCATCATGTTTGGATTTTTTTTCTTGGTTGAAGAAAAATAAAAACTGCATTTTAAAATCACATATAAAATGTTAAATATATAATTTGAAAAGCATAAACGCTACTAATATAAATATTCTAAATAAATAATTAAAAAGAGACTGACTCCGAATTGCATACAGTTTTTATAGCCAGGCACTTTGATAAACTATATAAATGCGTCTGTTCTCACCTAATTTAACTTTATTTACTATAATATGTGATGTTGGGTGCACAGAAACAACATGATTTTATGCAATTATAGGAAAAACTAATTTTAAAAAACAATTATTTACAACCACAGCAAAACAAATATTTATGACTAAATTTGCACATTTGAGGGAAATAATGGTTTCATACAAACTGCGTCTTTTAGTGCCAAACAAGGAGGGCTGGAAATTTAAGTCTGGAGACAACTAAAGCCACTAAAAACAACAAACTAAAATGTTGTGCAAAACATAGGTCCCCTTCTTAAATTCTAAAACAAAATTCATCATAAATTCAGAATTACTTTGACTTTAAGTGCTACACTTCATTTTATAGTTTGATATATAACCTAAAAGATGAAAGAATAACATTTGTGGGTGTTTTATTTTTTTTATTTTACCAAAATGTAAATATGTTTTTAATTTTTAAAGTTTCAAAAAAGACCCGTGACCTCAAAAGGGATTCAGAAGGTTGGAAGATAGATGGATGGACTGATGGATGGATGGATGGATGGATGGAAGTTGGAAAAACAGTAGACCATTGAATTTGCTTCTCTTGTTTATGACTCGCAGCAACCCTAAACTTGTGAGTCTGTTCACTAGCAAACTGTCTGCTGTACAAAAGAGCTATAAAACAAAACAAACACACAAACAAAATCCCACAAGTTCCCTCTTTTCATATTTCAGTCCTCAACACTTCCTGCATAACAAACAAAGAGAAGAGTCTTCACATCAACATGCTACAGATGGGAATCGTAACTGCAATCTATCGCATTGATTTTGTACTTTTTAGTGTAGTTGGCATTTGACGTTTACTTTGCACCATTTTTAGTACAGTGTTCCCTTGTTTATCGTGGAGGTTACGTTTCTGTTATGGATGAAATCCGCTAAGTAGGTTTCTAGATGTTTTTTGGCTGCAAAACTCCTCATTACACACTTCAACATTTTCACACTTTTTGCTGAAGCTGCATTCACATCGGCTGTTCAACCCGATTAATTTTTTGACTGCTAAGTTGCAAAAACAGCTAAACTTTGACCAATCAGGGGCTCAGATTTGTCAGTGATATATGGGTGGTGTCTGCTTCAAAACACAGAAGTTCGGATATGCGGTTGTGAACGGTAGAAGAAGAGAATTTTCTCCCTGCTTGTCCGGTGCTGGTCCAGTGTGAACACCACAGGCAGAATATGCGTTCATGAAACACATTCTTGAACGCACAACTCGGTGTGAACGCAGCATCAATGTTCAAACTTGCATAGAAAAATATGTCTGGTATTGAAATTTAAGATCTGCTTGCTATCAAAGATTTATGAAACTCTGAACCCATTCTGTACAAGAAACATGGCACAGAGACTGATTGACTAACTCTACAGCCATTTAGGATGCAGAACAAAGTATGAACAAAGTATCCAGAATGGCATTGACAAACATCTGCCAAACAGCAAGACCGCAAAATGTGAACCACAATGTTGCTACTGCTAATTTGTCATTCCTAAGAAATGTTATTCATTCATATTCTAAACCTGTTTCGCCCTGTGTCCCTTTTGGGGTCACAGGGCTAATGGGGCCTATCCTGGCTACGTGGGCAAAGGCAGGGGACATCCTGGACAGGTCGCCAGTCTGTCGCAGGGCCATAAATTACACACAATGCACTCACATTCACACCTAGGGAGAATTGAGACAATCGAATCAGTTAGTTCAAAAGGGGCCCAATTCCACAAATTTTTTCAAAATAGAGATATTCTATGTTCTATGGTCTTCAAGGGAAAAGCTATCTGATTATGTGCAAAAAAGTCCCAAGTCCGTTGTAATGTATTGACTATGCTTGACATGTAAAATACATTAAATGCAAATTCCTGGACTTGGGCCTCTCTTGCATGGGTTTTGCTTCATCCCATAGATGGCAGCACTAGTTATCCAATATGGCAGCACCCCTGTTTAATTCAAGAAGGGCCCAAGTCCAGAGACTTTAGTTTGCTAGTCCTCTGAAATTATAAAAGTGAGGTGCTTCATATTATAGCATTTGTAAGCTATGAACTGCTGCTAAATCTGGGTAAAGTATTAATCATTTGGTGTAGCCTCCCTTTAAGCTATGCAGTTAAATCATTTCCTGGAAAAACAAACCTCTTGGACTTGGGCCCCTTTTGAACTAACCGAATCAATTAACCTATGAAGCATGTTTTTGGACAGTGGGAGGAAGCCGGAGTCACCGGAGGAAGCCCACGCATGCACAAGAAGAACATGCAAACTGTGAGGCAAGAGCGCTAACCACTGCGCCACCATGAAGCCTTAGGAAAAGTTATCGACACCGTTTGGAGGTTTTATCATTAGCCTTTTTGGACATTTATGAAAGCCCCTTTCCTTAAAAGTAAATTATGTGTTGCTTTAAGGTAAACGGCCTTAGTAACCATTTTCTGAGAGGATGAGGCAGTCCAACAGCAGTCCCCCCACCATTCCGCTAAGAGAAAAACAGAATACACAAATACTATGTTCTAATGGCATCTTCAATTAATGAAAATCCAATTTGGCCCATTTCAGTTGTTTTTTGTGATCAGTAGAGACAGCAATTAGAGAAATAAAGTGGTCATTTCATGGAGAAAACTAAAAAGTTATTTTGGAAAAAGATGCTGTTAAACAATTCCAGTGAAGGAAATTTAACAGGGTTAAAACAGCCATGAACAGACAAAATACTTGAAAACAAATGACTTTCAGTACAGAAATGGTTTGCTTGAATAATTTAAAATTACAAATAGTTTTCTAATTTTGTTCTATAGTATTAATAATAATAAAAGTTTTTTTGGGGTGAGGTAAAGAGAAAAACTCAGCCAACATCACCACATGTTTAACCGACAAACAGTTACTTTTGTTTTTGCGCTCCGCTTTGTTTACAATTACATTTTGTATTAACACTGCACGTAAACGGAAAATGTATTTTTCTGCTCTAGCTAACGTACTGTAAGGGTAACAATTACGTAAATGGTTGAAGAACTACGGCAGTTTGAAAGGCGTGTGCTGTTACGCGTCACCTGCGACAGCTCAACAGTCGTATGTAAGCCAGCGACCATTGTGGGTTTTAGCCGTCATAACTTCACTGTTACCAACATTCGTATACACATCATGTATGTGGGTGTACAAACCTTTGCATGTCACTTACCAACAAGGGAGCCTAAAATATACATACATATACATAACCCTAAGCCTGATATCAAGAAGCCATTTACCCTTTTTGGGTAAATCAAAAACATTTAAAAAACTGGAAGAAGCAGCATAGGAGAGGTGGCTTCAGATGTGGAGATAGAAAAAAAAAGGTTAAATGAGGATTAAAACAATCTTTCTAAAGTTTCTCAGCAGTTTGCATGTTGATGGAGTGACATAAGGGGAGGTCATGTCTTTCCTACAGATTTCACTTTGTTTCGAGCAGGCTGAAATACTCACCTGCCAGTTTTTTATTAATCATGTTTTCTGATATTTTTCCCTAAAACCCAGGTGTCTGTTTTTTCCTTCATGTACTTGTTGGAATGAATCATTCGGTCCGCTCAGCGTTTACGTCCAGGCAGTCAAACAAATACCTCGGTTATTGGTCCAGGAGTGCGTTTAAGCTGCCACTATGAAAGAGTCCATCATCTGGGTTGTAATGACACAGCCCGAGAGCCATTATGGTTTGATTGGAGACTTAAAATCTACTCTAAAATCTATTTTAGAGTAGTGTTTGAGGGGAGGCAAGCTCAGTGGGGGAGGCTGGGTGCAGCTTTCTGTCCAATTTTGTTCCAAATACATGCTTTGGACGATGACTGTTGTTTGTGATTTAACAAATTACAAATTATTCTTCTGTTCTTGCTGCAGCAGTGGCCTCAGAATAAGCAAATGCGCATTTTGTTTATGCTTCCATCTGATGTTCGTAAGTGAAGCGTTTGCTGAAAAGGCAGGCGAGCTGCAGCTCGCCACTGTCGGGCAGAAAATGGCTGAAACGTGACACGTCACATTGCTGTGGGACCCGAGGACTGCGGCTTTGACAGTCCAGCTCAGAAAATCCTTTCTCAGATGAGTAAATCTCCCAGCACTCCCCCTTTAACACTTTCAAAATAAGAAGCATTCAATTAAAAACATGAAAACCCTGAACAGTAAAAAAAAAAAAAAAGATCTGTATTCAAAATGAATATCATCTTAATTAAACTTAAAAAAAAACTATTTTAAGATCTTTTCTCCTAAAAAATCATAGAACAGGGGAAACAATCAGCATGTGAATTTACAGAAATGCGAACTAACAGATCACATATTTGAACGATGCAGAAAATGGAAATCCCTTTATATTGATTTAGTAACACAATTTGATCAATCAACAGTTTTTTTTTTTAGATTTATGTTCCACAAATAATTTTGTTTGGTAATAAAAATCAGTATTTACAAAACTAGTAATAGTTTATGTGAAACTTATAATGAAATAATGGAACTAAATAACACTGTTTTAATAAAAAGGGAAAAAAGGATGTATGCACATGATAAATTATTTAATTGCCCAATTTCATAAATTATGGGATTTACTATCAATGTTAAAAATCCTGAACTAATTGACAATTTGATCCATTGTTTATTTAATTTTAAAATTTCTATTAAGAACCAATATTATTTGGTAATTCAAATGATTTTGTGGTCGAAATTGAACAATTGTAAAACTTTCTTAATAAAATCATGGTTTCATACATTAAAAACTAAAAGCTGTTTGCCTGGAAAAATTGCAAGAAGTAACAGAATTTACTTTTTACAAGTGATAAAATGCATTATTGGATTTGATGAATCTGTATTTTTTTTCAAAAAAGATATCAATATCAATTACTTGTATTTTTTTTAAACCAGTACTACTAATTTTTAATTAGGATACAATTATGTTCCAGTTTTTTTTTAACTATGTTAAGTTTGTAACTAGGTTAAGTGTTTTATAACAGCATTTAGGATTATTATTAATGCAAAAATAGTAGACCTTCACAATATACTGCAAATTTATCGTTATTGCAATTTCAAGTTGTGCAATATGCATATCGCAAAAGACAGCAAAATTGCAATAAATGGTTACCTTAAATGTGGCCAAACAATCTTATGGCAGCTTGAAGTATTTAACGGATCAAAAGAATCCCTTTCTGCATTTGACCAATCAGATGGACCCCTTCACGTTGTTGAATAATCGGATAGCGCTCTATTATGTTGTATCTTCGCTTCCTACGTCAATTTGTGGTATAAGTTTTCGCTTCCTAGGTCATTTGTGGTATAAGTTTTAAGCTGTTGCAATGGAATGGGAATAATATTTTTGGTTGTTTTGCTATTTCTTTATACACCGCAAATTATATCGTTATCGCAATATTAATCACTAATATCGCGACTTTTCCTCATATCGAGCAGCCATAAAAAATATTGAGTTTAAATAAAGTTGCATTATGCAAGTTCAGGTTTCAGGGATGACCATGGATTTTTCCAGTCTGAATACATCCTATATTTCACTGATCAATTTTGAATGTCTGCATCAACGTCAGGTACAACACTTTTTACTTGTTACTTTGGTGAAGGTATGCAGCAAGGCGGTTACTGAAGAGACTACAGCTAAGAAGGTTCGCTGATAAGTGTTTATGACATATAGATTGTTGGGGAAACAGTGTGTATCAAGCACAAGTTTATCTGACCACACTTCAACGAGTTGCTGTGTCTCATCGTCATGGTTGATGCCTTCCTACTCTCTTTACATCCCATAATGGTCCAGTTGTTCCGGTCTGAGCACGTAGCCTTTTCAGACTGAGGAAAGTCGGAGCAAACCAGAGTTTAGTCCGATTGTAAACAAACCAAGACCCCTTCAAAAGATGGGTCTGAGAGCGGTTCCTGGTTCCAGTTGGGTGTCTCTTAAGACTGAAACTTTATCGGGGGAAACAAACTATGGGTCCAGTCTGAATACACCCAAAGAAAGTAATTGCGACTTAACAAAGTCCAGAGTGAAGTTCTGGAAGGACTGTTCAGCCTGTTTTCCTGCTAACTCTGATTATTTATGTGCATGTGGGGCATTTTATGGTGGTTGTGTGCTTTGATTGCCTTTTATTTAGCCAACTGTCCAAAGGCTCTTCACATAAAGATGGGGAGAGTCAAGAGCCAGCTGGCTGTCACAGTCATTACTCATAAAACACATTAGGAATGCCACACGCAGCAGCTGCGGCATGCATGGGACATCTCATCAATATCTATTAGAAACACAATGAAAGCACAGCTCAAAAGAGATGTTTTTGGGTTCACCTTGCGCTCACTAAAGACCACAGAGTGGGGAACTCTTAGAAAAATAATTATCACCAAAAAAGAAATTTTTGCTGCACGAGAACCAAATGGGTTTTACCAATGACTGTTAAGTCTTTGGTGGAGTATATCAGCAGAGGTCGTAAGTCCATTGACCGCTGAGGGCTGGAGCTCAAGCTGCTTCCATCCCAAAATCGTTCCACATGATTATTCTCAATTTCACAGCTGATGGTTTTTACTGAGACAGACGGCAGCAGCCACATGCCGGAGCTCAAAGAAAAGACACAGGAGAGAAATCTGGGGGAGGAGATACGATAACGGGTCCCTCACTTTCATCACCAATGTTTTGACTTAAGTAACCCGTCATTGTGACCTGCATGCAAAGAACTGCAAGGCGTCTATGATAGCCCATAAGGCGCGCATAATTGATGTGAAAAGGGGTTGGAGCAGAAACAAAAGCAGACCTGCAGAGGATCAGGGTTGTCCGTCGGTTTTGGACGACATTTTGTTTCTGATTGACGATACGTTCAACCAATTGTACTTCTGGGCCGAAAACGAGATAACAAAATGGCAAAAAGATAGTTCACTATGGTAAAAATCTGTCTATGTTTCCTGATGAAACTAAATGGAATTGATTTCAAACTGAAACATTAGCGAGTTCATTTATTATGGTTTACCATTTTGCTGCAAAATATCCTCAATTAATGCTACAGCAGCACATCAAGTGCTGATGGCCTCAAATAATCTAAAGACTTTGCTGCACCTAATCTGAAGATAACTGCTACAATCTAGGAATCTTCTAATTGTTATGATGCACAATAGTTATTTAATTAAGTCACAATTCTGAATAAAAAAAAATTCACTGATTGTTCTAGTAAAACAGTTTTAAAAAAGGTCAGAAAAGTAGATTTAAACTGCTCATTTTAGACACTTCAGGGGAACAAAGATTTCAAGGGGACATCTATTTTAGGAACTATGTGTCTATCAGCAAAAACAAAGTCTATATAAACAGAAAAAAATTACAACACGGCAACTTGCAGTAAATTGGCTGTTTGGTAAAGTTGTCAGGAATCATCATCCCTCAGTAGTCCCTGAACTCATTTGTCAGTTTGCCAATCACGTCAGCTCTTTATAATGACAACCCCCTTATTATTATAGTCTTAACTCAAATTTGAAAAGTTTCAAAGAGGTATCTAGCTTTGACATTTTAGGTTAAAAAAAACACATTAGTTATGATACATAATTGTGATACTTCTTGGAATAAATCCATCATAGTGTAATGGAGCTTCGTCTTGATTCTTAGACATTTTTACATAGTTTTGACCTCGTATTTGCCTTGTTTTAGGGTTTATATATATATATATATATATATATATATATACACACAGCACAGACCAAAAGTTAGGACACACCTTCTCGTTACAGAAGTGTTATCTTTATTCCCATGACTATGAAAATTGTAGATTCACACTGAAGGCATCAAAACTATGAATTTACACATGTGGAATTATATACATAACAAAAAAGTGTGAAACAACTGAAAATATGTCATATTCTAGGTTCTTCATAGTAGCCACCTTTTGCTTTGATTACTGCTTTGCACACTCTTGGCATTTTCTTGATGATTTTCAAGAGGTAGTCACCAGAAATGGTCTTCCAACAGTGTTGAAGGAGTTCCCAGAATGCTTAGCACTTGTTGGCCCTTTTGCCTTCACTCTGTGGTCCAGCTCAACCCAAACCATCTGGATTGGGTTCAGGTCCGGTGACTGTGGAGGCCAGGTAATCTGCCGCAGCACCCCATCAGTCTCCTTCTTGGTCAAATAGGGCCTACACAGCCTGGAGGTGAGTTTGGGGTCATTGTCCTATTGAAAATTAAATGATGGTCCAACTAAACGCAAACTGGATGGAATAGCATGCCGCTACTAGATGCTGTGGTAGCCATGCTGGTTCAGTATGCCTTCAATTTGGAATAAATCCCCAACAGTGTCACCAGCAAAGCACCCCCACACCATCACACCTCCTCTTCCATGCTTCACGGTGGGAACCAGGCATGTAGAGTCCATCCATTCACCTTTTCTGCGTCGCACAAAGACACGTGGTTGGAAGCAAAAATCTCTGGATCTGGACTTATCAGACTAAAGCACAGATTTCCACGGATCTGATGTCCATTTGTTGTGTTCTTTAGCCCAAATAAGTCTCTCCTGCGTGTTGCCTTTCTTTAGAAGTAGTTTCCTAGCAGATATTCTACCATGAAGGCCTGATTCACACAGTCTCCTTTTAACAGTTGTTGTAGAGATGTGTCTGCTGCTAGAACTCTGTGTGCCATTGACCTGCTCTCTAATCTGAGCTGCTGTTAACCTGCCATTTCCCAGGTTGGTGACTTGGATGAACGTATCCTTTGCAGCAGAAGTGACTCTTGGTTTTCCTTCCTGGGGCGGTCCGCATGTGAGCCAGTTTCTTTTTAGCGCTTGATGGCTTTTGTGATTGCACTTGGAGACACTTTCAAAGTTTCCCCAATTTTTCGGACTGAGTGACCTTGATTTCTTAAAGTAATGATGGCCACTCGTTTTTCTGTACTTAACTGCTTTTTTTCTTGCCATAAAACAAATTCTAATAGTCTATTCAGTAGGACTATCAGCTGTTTATCCACCTGACTTCTGCACAACACAACTGATGGCCCCAACCCCATTTATAAGGCAAGAAATCGCACTTGTTAAACCAGACAGGGCACACCTACGTGAAAAACATTTCAGGTGACTACCTCTTGAAGCTCATCAAGAAAATGCCAAGAGTCTGCAAAGCAATAATCAAATCAAAAGGTGGCTACCACGAAGAACCTACAATATGACATATTTTCAGTTGTTTCACACTTTTTTGTTATGTATAGTTATTTATATAATTCCGGTGTGTTAATTCATAGTTTTGATGCCTTCAGTGTTTGTACCCAAAGCTTAATATTTCTCATATTTGAGGGTTTATTCCAGTATAAAGTATCCATATTTTCCTAATGAAGGCCACAAAGCGCACTGCAGTCAGCAGAGTTCTGGTCAAGGTGTGGTTCACCCTAAACAGGTAACTCCCTGCATGTATACCATAATATTGTTTAGATTTTTTTTTTCCCTTCACTGGAAAATCTGACCCAAGAAGACCCAAATGAATTATACATGACAAAAAAATAAAAAATAAATATAAAAAAAAACTGCAGCCGCATGAGAAATGCTGGTGAAAATTACAGCATCCCCTTTGGGGAGCGAGCAGCAGGAGGAGATCCAGGATTTGATGCATCAAGGACCTTTTGTTTGCAGCTAAAATAAGTGTTTCAGAGCAGTTGGAAAGGAAATGTCGTCGGCAGCACTTGGCAGGCAGGCGACTGTAATTTTGAGCCATTTAGGTTTGAAACCACTGCTGAGGGAGGACGGGGGGGAGAAAGGTCATTAAAGAGGATGTCGAACATGATGATGATGCAGCCACGGCGAGGTGTTCAAGAGTGTCTGCTGCTGGAATCGAGCAGCACGATGACATTGTGAGACATAAACAATTTTGGGGAAGTATAATCACTAAAATGTTTAAAAGCAAAGACGACCGTTCCACGCGATGGGTATGCACATGTAAAGGTTGAGGTGAGTATTTTTGCTATTTCCATATGCAACTCAAATTTGTGAAAATTACAGTTTCTCTTCTCCATCTGAGAAGGAGACGCAACTCCAGCACGTATATAGATAGAGAAAATGATCATAACATTACATTTCTGTGGGTACATTTGCATGAAAAGATCATTTCACCAGACTTTTCTGCTCTCAAGCCTCACACATCCAGAATGGGAACTGCCCAATCCCTTTGATTTTGAATAATCAACCTTTATTTCTCTTAAATCTTTATACAAAATAAATAATAATGCACTATTTACTAGGCGTAACTTTATTTCCAGGTAAATTGTTGGGATTATTTTTGTTCCAAAATACAGCTAAAGCTGTTATTGATGTATGAAAGATCTCCATTGTAGTGTATTAAAATAACTGCAATGCTTCGTCATATTAATATAAAAAATAAAAACAATATCAAAACATTTTTTAGCTAAATTACTTAATGAAACTTAATAAACCAATAAAACAAAGCGGTTAACAGCCTTTTTAAGGACATATACAAAGACAAACACACACCTACATGTATACACACACACATGCACACACAAAGGGCGTGAAAACATAAATGTTCCTCTGAGACGCGAAAATCTTTGTAAATAAGACCCCTTTAGAAAACAACAGTTAAACCTCGTTTTTACTTTCTTGAGCACAAATATTTATCTGTATGAATTTACATTACATATTTTAAAAAATTAATATCAATAAAAAATACATTTAAAAAAGAGGGTGAAACCCCATTGGGGTAACAAAAACGTGTTTACTGATTTTTATTTAAAAGTTGCGTTGGCTTTTTAAAACACAGGAAGTATAGCTGTTTTTGGTTTTATTAATTTTTTTGGTAAGAAATATTTAAAAAGCAGCTTTAAAAAATAAGCTATAATAATTAAAATAAAACAAAGACACATTAAGAAGAAATATTCTTTTTTTTGTTGTTGTTGCTTTTTTTTTTAAAGATGAGAATGTGGTCAAATGATTGTGCTGAAAGCAGAAAAAAGGCTTTCTTACCTGAGTCCGGTGGCTGCGGAGCTCCTCTGTTGTTCATTTCCAGCTGCCACAGATTAGCGCGCGAGCTCAACCCACCAGCGAGTCAAGAAAGATAAACCTCGCGGGTAACGCGCGCGCGCTGTGCCAACGCCGCCTGTGTAGCAGAGATACCAAATCACAGCGCGCGGGGATGAAGGAAGGGGAGGAGAGGGGAGGGGAGGGGGTGAAGAAAGGACAAAAAGAATGAGTCAGGAGGAGAAAAAAACTACAGAAAGTGTTTGCAATTAAAAACACTTTAAGCTGTTTTAAAACTACGGAAGATGATTAGGGCCACGGAGAAAGAAAAAAAGGGCATAGAAAATTCTGACTTTCATGTCAGAATTCTGACTTTGATCTGAATTAGAGTCAGAATTTTCTTTGCCCTTTTTTTTCTTTGTCCATTGCCCTAATCCTCTTCTGTATGAAACACATCAACAAAATACTTAAAAAAAAAAAAAGATTAGTTTAACAAAAGACCACAACAGCTCATATCATAAAACCAGGAGTATTTTATAACATTTATGAAAAATGAACACAAAATAGACGTATGTGATTCTTTTTGACACTTATGCTTAAAAAAACAGTTTAATTCAAAATTCTGTTTACAAATTTCAATCTTGATTTTCAAAATTGCTACTTTTATACGACTACTCTTCCTATATCATTCTTTGTTGTGAAAGCCGACTGTATTCAGTGGAACAGGAGCTTTTTAGTTCCAGCAGTGATGCATCCACGCAGTCAAAACTGCTCCTCAGTGGCAACGACTCCAGACTGAGCACCTCAATGCTCTGGGTGTTGTGGGTAACTTGCCTTTGTGACATTGTTAGGGCATTGGGGATGATTCGTCCAGACTGGACTGAAGACTGGGGCGGTGGTCCCTCTTTTAAGGAAAGCAGACCAGAGAGTGTGCTCCAGCTATTGTATTATCTGCACTACAGGCCGTACCGGGTTATAATACGCACCGTCAATGAATGGTTTATTTTCAAAATTGTGTACTATTTAAGGCGCAGAAAATTTGAAGGAGCTTTAAGTGAGACAAAAGAGTCATAGATAAGTTTGTTAGTTCATTCAGACTGTGATAACTATGTTCACAGCAATCCCACGTTAGCAGATTTACAATACATATAACTTCCAACTTTGCAAAAAATAAACAGACTAATACCTACAAAACAAACGTTACACTAACTTAGTCCGACACAGGTATACAATACCTATAACTCCAGACCTTGTTTTCAACATGTAAAAAAACAGACTGATACCACTGAAACGTTACTGTAACTACGCTGACTCCCAACTTTGTTAGCTAGGTCAAATGAGGAGAATGAATTTCCCACACCTAGTGTGTGACAGATAACGGGACTTTATTCTTTATCAAATCCATAAATGTTTTGTTAATTTGGATAAAACATTCAGACTTTTCCCTCACCGTGTTTTGTGGAAGATGCTTTGGGAATATGAGGTCCTTTGCCCCCTACTAAGGCTCATCCATTCTGAGTACAGAGTGCAGAAATTTGGATTTGGAACTGGTTTATTTCAAGCAATCAAAGCAGTAATAATACAAAAAAAACAGTACAAACAACAGAAATTTATTTCTTAACAAGGATATACCAAACAAAGGATAAATAGATCATTAGACCTGAATAAGGGGGTTTGCCCTCTCCGGGTAACCGCGTAACCAATTTAACTTACTTGTGATGAAGAGGGAGCTGAGCCAAAAGACAAAGCTTTTCACTCACTGGTCAATCTTTGTTTCTACCCTCAACTATGATCATAAGCTTTGGGTCATACAGAAAGGATAAGATAACAGATACATGTGAGTGACGAGTTCCCTCTGCAGAGTGGCTGGGTGCTCTGTTGGAGCTTCAAGGGAAGCCAGTTGAGGTGGCTTGGGAATCTCTTGGTTGGTCCCTGGATGCCTCCCTGGTGGAGATATTCCAGGAAAGTCCCACCAAAGAAGGCCCTGAAGAAAACTAAGGATGAAGCCTGGCCTTGGTTCACCAAGGAGAGCCTTTGAGTACCTCCTGACACGAGTGGATCTTTTCTGTGGTTTGGAAGGTCTGTGCATATCTGCTCCTCCTTCAATTTAGCTCCAAATAAGCGTAAGAAAATGGATGGATTGTTTTACTCTAAAACCGCCAGCAGCTGTACATCCTTAAGAAATGTTAGGGTTCTAAAAAAAGTTCCCCCAAGAACCCAGATGTTGATGTCATTTTACATTGATAAATACTCTGAAGGTATACAGGATAAGTCCTTCCCGCTCAACGCTGTCAGATCCTTTTGTTTGAGTTGAATCCTATCAGCAGCCATCATTTCCCAGCTCCTGTCAACCCCCCCTCATTAACATTGTTGGATTATGTTCAAATGCTGATGCCTGCAGAGGAATATGGGTGTACAGTGACACAGAAGCATGCCCGGGTGTGCTGTGTCCGGACCGCCGGTGTGTGTTCGGTTTAGCTGTCAGCCCCAGTGATGGATGCTCGGTGGAAACATACTTGGACTTTGAGCTATGTCCTTCACATCGAAGTCTTTTAGCACCTTGCTTGACCTCACCATAAGGCCCCCGCCCTAAAAATAAAGGAGCACATGTGCAGATGTATGTGTGAAAGTAAGAAAAGGACACGTGTGACATGTCAGGTCTACTGTTGTCTTTGTATGTCAGTTGGAAAAAAAGGAAACACAGTAAAGCCAGGAGAAAATATGGACACCCCCCCCCCCATTGAAGGTGAACCAACCCCCTGTTGTTAAGGTTAGTTCAAAATGCGCATGGTGCATTCAGGTGCCTCATTTGTATGAAGCTTGAGTGCATTCATCACACTGCCAGCATCAGACTTTATAACAGCCCTGACTCCATCATCATTTTAAGTGCTTTCATTAAAGGACATTTATATTCTGCTGCACTTAGGATCAGAAAAAGAGGCCATGTGTTTTAGTTTAACTTTGTCACCATGGGAAGGTTTTTTTTTTAAATGACGGCTTTCTCTAAACCAATCAGAAGACAGAAGATAGCTGTGTGTTTTAGACAAAGGAAAGCACTGCAAAAAGGATGGATGGGTGTTCAAAAAAATAAATAAAACTACACGCCATAACTTAGGGATATTGTCATTTACATGAATCTTATTCATTTTTTTAATAAGAGTTTGAATTAAATGCGTCAAAGTTCCCTTTGATATAACTTATAATGAATGAGAAGAAACACTACTTTCATTAGTATATATTAATTATCCCTTAAGTTTAGAGAATAACGAAGATAGCTCCAGAAAACAAAAAAATAACATGTCAATAGCTGGTATTTTCTTAATTAGCCGTAGTGACAGAGTAACAGTGATGTCTCATCCTGATTTTTTTCTTTTAAAGTGCTTTGGTTTTGGCCCCAATAACCCACTGATACCAATATATGGAAAGCACAAAACGAGGTGTGTCCATCATCCCAAGACAATTGCCCTCCGCATCCCCAAAATCTGTAACTGAAACAAACGCAGTTTATGTGACCTCACTGAGTTTTTTACATCATCCCTAACTAATTGTGAGTAGTGTGGTAATCAAAGACCTTTACTTTAAAAGAAATGTGAATACCTAACAGCTAAAAATCCTACTTCAGACATCTTTTGATCTATTGTATAAGTTTTATTCACGATTTTGACGTTTTTGGGCAACATTTTAAAAAAGTTTGTGCTGAGTGGCAGGAGTTCATCAGAAACTCACCACTGAGTTGTGGGCGGGACTCTTGGTGCTGAAGAAAGCCTCCATGAATATCCCATCATTCCTTTGTTAACACACTTTCCCGCTCGCTACTAGCTGCTCACATCCCCCAACATAACGTTAACGGTGCAAAAAAAACAAAAACAAATGGCGAGCAATATTGAAACAATCCAGCTGTACAATTTTGAGGCTGATGTTGTTTTGGACAAAGAAAATGCAGACATGAATGGATCTATTTGTCTGCAAGTGGATGCATCGGAATGGAACAGGGCAGGGAGACTTAGGCCCACCCATTTTAGTTTCTACGTCACAACCGAGAACTTTTTCCAACAACATTTTTTTATGCAACACCAAAAACACGATTTTCATTGGAGTTGGTCTTTAACATACTCCTGGGAAGCAAACTAACAAAAGAGAATCTAAAAAATGACAACAGTCATTCTTTGTGTTCAATTCCCTCTGCTAAGATACGGGGGCCACATAGTTAAATGTTTCACTTTAGATAAGACACAATTATTGTACCACATCACAGAATTGCTATCAGGAGAAATCTCAAACTGCTCCAGAGAATGGAAGTCAGATACCGTGTCTCTGTGTCCTTGGTATTTAATGACATTTCCTTCTTTCCAAGAAGAAGAAGAAGATAGAAGGAATCCATCACAGCCAGTTTTTTATCTGTTTAAACTGGCTCTACTCGTAGAATTTATCTGATGGTTTTGCTAAGTAAAAAAGCTTTTTTTTTTATTAACAAAGAAAATACTGATTTTTTAAATACAAATTGCATCAATTCTGGGTATAGTTTGATTTGCAATTGCATTTATTTTTTGGTCTATCATGCTGCAAATCTCCTGCTCTAAACTCAGTCCATTTCTGACAACATCATGATTCATAATAGCCGAGCGTGAAATGAGTTTCTGTTTTGACAGAAGACATCTTGAGTGACAGTTCAAATCATTTACCAGGAGCAGGACAACTGCTTGCTTTTGGGATATAACTGAAGCTGTACATTTTTGTGCCTCACAAATGAAGTAATGGACTCATTCAAACAGGCTTAGGACGTGACGGGACTTTAACAGAGGAGAAAATGCAAGTTTTTTCCTGAAAGAAAACTTTAAAAGTTTAGAATTCAAATTGAGGTTTAAGGAAACTGGTGGTGTTTCAGGTGAAGAAAAAAAAAAAAAACTAAAATGTGACAGAATATCAGTTGTGTTGAAGTCTGCAGCAGTTTTTTAAAACTTTATAAAATAACGTAACCGATTTTAAAAAAAAGTCCTTGTATTGCTGTGTTTTGGTTTGTGTGGTTTCGTCTTTCAATATAAAGCGTATATTGAAATCTGGCTAAACATCTTTATTTTCTATTCCTCTAAAGCATCTTCTGAAACCCAAAACATGTTCTATAGGTATTCACATTTTTGCTGCTTTTCATGTCTTTATCAAAATTTTTAATGTTTGATCTGCAAAAAATAAAGAAATAAAGAAGTAATATGTAGAATAGAAGATTTGGTTTTAAAGGTTTGGAGTGAATCAGATTACAAAACATCAATTATTAGTTTTTAAACATTTCACTGACTTTGTTTTTGATAAATTGTCACTTGAACGTGATTAAGTATTAAGCTCTTAATGCTTAATACTGTTGTTTGTGTCTTACGTCTTGGTCTACATGCCTATAGACTGTTTACATTTCTGCTCTGATGGATACAATCAGGCTTACTGACGATCAATTGAACAATAGAAAATGCAGCCAAGTGGTACTTTTCAGCAATAGCACCAGGCTGATACATTTCTATGTTTTGCTTAAACATTTTAACCGTTGTTTTTCTGCTGTTAAAGCAAAATACTAAATCTAAATGGTGTATACTTATATAGCGCTTTCTACCTTCTTACAAAGGCCCAAAGTGCTTTACAGTCACAGTCCCATTTACCCAGTCACACGCACATTCACACGCTGATGGCGGCTCTGCTGCTCAACACTGGCGCCAACCTCCCACCAGAGGCAAGGTGGGGTTCAGTGTCTTGCCCAAGGACACTTCGACAAATGGGCGTGCAAGGCGGGAATCAAATTTGCAATCTTACGATCATGGGTTGACCGCCCTACAGCTGCACCACAGCCGCCCCAATCTAAGCTAATAGTTCATCTTATTTTTTTTTACATTGAATGTACAGATTCCTTTAATTAAAAATTTAAATTAAACCACAAAAACACAAACAATCCATTCTTAAAAATGTTTTTTGTAAAAAAAAAATCGTTCTCTATGGTGTTGCCAATTGATTGATGTCTAAGGTGTGATGCTGCCATCTAGTGGAAACGTGTACTTCTACTTATAACCCTTCCGCTCCCTTAGGTTGGCATGTGCTTTGGGGTCTGCATGACCCCCCTCCAAAAAAATATAACTCCCTCCGCTGTTTTACAGGGCATAAGTGACCCCACGAGGCATTTCTCGGTGGCCAGCACGAAACCCATTCCCTCCGCTGTTTTACAGGGCATAAGTGACCCCACGAGGCATTTCTCGGTGGCCAGCACGAAACCCATTCCCTCCGCTGTTTTACAGGGCATAAGTGACCCCACGAGGCAATACTTTATTTTTTTTTTTCTCTCCATCCTCTCCGCTGTTTTACAAGGCATAAGTGACCCCACGAGACAATACTTTATTTTTAATTTTTTCTCTCCATCCTCTCTTCATTTTCCTTACACCCCAAGACCACCAGAGGGTGGAGAGGGAAGGAGGGGGGGTATCAATTTTTTTTAAAAATTTATTTTCATACCCCTCGCGCTGTGCTTTCGCTTGCATTCGACCCCGTATTATTAAAAAAAAAACATTCACTCCGCTGTTTTACGGAGCTCAAATGACCCCAATAGACAACACTTTTTTTTTTCTCCAAAAAAAAGCGTTCACTCTGCTGTTTTACGGAGTGCAAATGACCCCACGAGACAATGCTTTTTTTTTTCATCCATTCTTCATTTTCCTTACAGCGCACGACCACCAGGGGGAGGGGAAGGGGGGGGCATCAATTCATTTATTTATTTACATACCCCTCGCGCTGTGCTTTCGCGTGCATTCGACCCCTGTTTTATTTAAAAAAAAGCGTTCACTCCGCTGTTTTATGGAGCTCAAATGACCCCAAGAGACAATACTTTATTTTTTTTTTCTCCAAACAAAAGCGTTCACTCCGCTGTTTTACGGAGCTAAAATGACCCCAAGAGACAATACTTTATTTTATTTTTTTCTCCAAAAACAAAAGCGTGCACTCCGCTGCTTTACGGAGCTAAAATGACCCCAAGAGACAATGCATTATTTTATTTTTTTCTCCAAAAACAAAAGCGTTCACTCCGCTGTTTTACGGAGCTCAAATGACCCCAAGAGACAATACTTTATTATTTTTTTTCTCCAAAAACAAAAGCGTTCACTCCGCTGTTTTACGGAGTGCAAATGACCCCACGAGACTATGTTTTTTTATTTTCCTATCTTCATTTTCCTTACACCGCACGACCACCAGGGGGAAGGGGGGGGTATATTTTTTTTTTTTTTTTTGTCATACCCCTCGCGCTGTAGTTTGGGGTGCATTTGACCCCCGTATTTTTTTCATCTCTTCATTGTCCTTACACCCCACGACCACCAGGGGGTGGAGGGGGAGGAGGGGATGAGGGGGGGCATCAATCTATTTATTTATTTTCATACCCCTCGCGCTGTCGTTTGGGTGCATTTGACCCCGTATTTTTTAAAAAAAAAACATTCACTCCGCTGTTTTACGGAACGTAAAAGACCCCATCCTCTCTTCATTGTACTTACACCCCACGACCACCAGGGGGTGGAGGGGATGAGGGGGGGCATCAATCTATTTATTTATTTTCATACCCCTCGCGCTGTCTTTTGGGTGCATTTGACCCCGTATTTTTTCTTCTTCATTGTCCTTACACCCCACGACCACCAGGGGGTGGAGGGGGGGGAGAAGGGGGGCATCAATTTATTTATTTATTTTCATACCTCTCGCGCTGTACTTTCGGGTGCATTTGACCCCGTACTTTTTTTAAAAAAAAAACTTTCACTCCACTGTTTTACAGAGTATAAATGACCCCACGAGACATTACTTGGTGGCCGGCATTTGGCAATTCCCTCGCGCTGTACTTTAGGGTGCATTTGACCCCTGTGTTTTTTTTTTATCCATCCACTGTTTTACTGTGAGTGACCAACGAGACATTCTTTTCTCTTTCTCTCTCTTCATTTCCTTACCCCTCGCACTTGCTTAGGTTGGCGTGTGCTTTAGAAAAATCCCCTCCCCAGACACAGGGACACAGACACAGAAAGCTGTAGAACGAGCTCAGAGAACACGCGCGAGAGAGATAGAGGGGGGAGGGAGGCATGCGGAGACCTCCGCTCTGTGAGGCCGACCGAGGCACGTTAGAGGAATCCCCTCCGCTGTCAAGCCAAGAGAACAGCCTGCATCGCTGTTTTTTTTTACATGGCAGATGAAGGGAAACATAAATGACTCTCAACAAACAGAAACCTGGATGAGAGAGAAACAGAGAAAAGAAAAAAGAAAAAGACAAAAGAAAACCAAAAACAACAACCAAATCCTCTCTTCGAAGGAGTTCTATTCGCGTAGAGCGAAGAGAAGACAGCCGCTGAAATCTCACATCCAAAGCTCACACCAAATACGTGTGCAGAGCTCAGGTTTTGGGGCCAAGACAAAGGGAGCTACGGACACAGCTCATGAAAAGCTGCTCCAGTGGCCAGAAGGGAGGAGGATGCGTGATGGTGTACTCAGGGGCTGCGGGCTTCTGGGACAGCAACAGACTCCACCTAACAGCCGCGAGGCTGTGTAATTGTTGGCTCATTCGTAAAGCTCTGAGGCTGTGTGGCTCTGTTTGCGAAAGGCTTCAGCCTGCCCCCACACAGGGCTCCTGCGAGACAGAGAACGCACTCTGCACACACTCACGAGCAGGCGAGAGAAACAGCGGGCCAGACGCAGAGGAGGGACCGTGCTGCCTGCAGCTGCGAGCAAAGACCAGAGTTTTTTTTTTTTTTTTTGAGGAAGCAAGGGAACTCGGCCGATCAGCAGCTTTCTTCTGTGTTTCAAAGCAGGGAGGTTCTCAGCTCAGGGAGCGGGCAGGGCCCTGCAAGAAAAGCAGCGTCTCGCAGCTATGCCGAGCAGGATTTTCAATGTCACTAATCACAAAGAGAAAATAAAAAGGATGCTGGTTGGAGCATCGCTGGTTTTACACGCCTGAGTGTCTCCAAGTCACGTCCAAAGCCGCTTGGCTTCGGCTCATTCGCAGAGCTCTGTGAGCCTGCCCCCACAGAGGGCCCCTGAGGAAACAGCGGCAGGGAGGCCAGAGTGGAATTTCCCTCTCTGAAGACGACGTGTTTGCATTTTTACACACACCAAATACGTGTCCACAGCTCAGCTTTTTGTGGGGCCAGATCAGAGATGAGGGCAGTGGGCAGACACAGAAAGCTTTCCGAAGGGGCTCAGAGAACGCGCGCGACAGAGAGACAGAGAGAAAGGGAAGAAGGAGGAGAAGGAGGAGGATAGAAGGAATGTGAGGCAGAGACTGGGGAGAGGGGGTTGGAGACAGAGATGATTTGGCCTAGGCTCTTGGAGAATGACTTACTCGGACCGCCCCAGAGCCACACAGCCTCGGCGCTCTGCTCTTTCTCGAGAGGCCAGCTCAGGGGGGAAGAATGCAGCCTTACTCTCAGACGAGTCACACAGCCTCTGAGCTCTGCGAAGACAGGGGTCAGCCCAGGGGCAGGCCGCAGCCTTTCTTGGTGGGGGAAGAATGCAGCCTGTCGAACCAGAGCCAGCCGCACAGCCTCTGAGCTCTGCAAAGACAGGGGCCACGGCTCAGAGGGGGAAGAATGCAGCCTTACTCTCAGACGAGTCACACAGCCTCTGAGCTCTGCGAAGACAGGGGTCAGCCCAGGGGCAGGCCGCAGCCTTTCTTGGTGGGGGAAGAATGCAGCCTGTCGAAGCAGAGCCAGCCGCACAGCCTCTGAGCTCTGCGAAGACAGGGGCCACGGCTCAGAGGGGGAAGAATGCAGCCTTACTCTCTGACGAGTCACACAGCCTCTGAGCTCTGCGAAGACAGGGGTCAGCCCAGGGGCAGGCCGCAGCCTTTCTTGGTGGGGGAAGAATGCAGCCTGTCGAAGCAGAGCCAGCCGCACAGCCTCTGAGCTCTGCGAAGACAGGGGCCACGGCTCAGAGGGGGAAGAATGCAGCCTTACTCTCAGACGAGTCACACAGCCTCTGAGCTCTGCGAAGACAGGGGTCAGCCCAGGGGCAGGCCGCAGCCTTTCTTGGTGGGGGAAGAATGCAGCCTGTCGAACCAGAGCCAGCCGCACAGCCTCTGAGCTCTGCGAAGACAGGGGCCACGGCTCAGAGGGGGAAGAATGCAGCCTTACTCTCTGACGAGTCACACAGCCTCTGAGCTCTGCGAAGACAGGGGTCAGCCCAGGGGCAGGCCGCAGCCTTTCTTGGTGGGGGAAGAATGCAGCCTGTCGAAGCAGAGCCAGCCGCACAGCCTCTGAGCTCTGCGAAGACAGGGGCCACGGCTCAGAGGGGGAAGAATGCAGCCTTACTCTCTGACGAGTCACACAGCCTCTGAGCTCTGCGAAGACAGGGGTCAGCCCAGGGGCAGGCCGCAGCCTTTCTTGGTGGGGGAAGAATGCAGCCTGTCGAAGCAGAGCCAGCCGCACAGCCTCTGAGCTCTGCGAAGACAGGGGCCACGGCTCAGAGGGGGAAGAATGCAGCCTTACTCTCTGACGAGTCACACAGCCTCTGAGCTCTGCGAAGACAGGAGTCAGCCCAGGGGCAGGCCGCAGCCTTTCTTGGTGGGGGAAGAATGCAGCCTGTCGAACCAGAGCCGCACAGCCTCTGAGCTCTGCGAAGACAGGGGCCACGGCTCAGAGGGGGAAGAATGCAGCCTTACTCTCAGACGAGTCACACAGCCTCTGAGCTCTGCGAAGACAGGGGTCAGCCCAGGGGCAGGCCGCAGCCTTTCTTGGTGGGGGAAGAATGCAGCCTGTCGAAGCAGAGCCAGCCGCACAGCCTCTGAGCTCTGCGAAGACAGGGGCCACGGCTCAGAGGGGGAAGAATGCAGCCTTACTCTCAGACGAGTCACACAGCCTCTGAGCTCTGCGAAGACAGGGGTCAGCCCAGGGGCAGGCCGCAGCCTTTCTTGGTGGGGGAAGAATGCAGCCTGTCGAAGCAGAGCCAGCCGCACAGCCTCTGAGCTCTGCGAAGACAGGGGCCACGGCTCAGAGGGGGAAGAATGCAGCCTTACTCTCTGACGAGTCACACAGCCTCTGAGCTCTGCGAAGACAGGGGTCAGCCCAGGGGCAGGCCGCAGCCTTTCTTGGTGGGGGAAGAATGCAGCCTGTCGAAGCAGAGCCAGCCGCACAGCCTCTGAGCTCTGCGAAGACAGGGGCCACGGCTCAGAGGGGGAAGAATGCAGCCTTACTCTCTGACGAGTCACACAGCCTCTGAGCTCTGCGAAGACAGGAGTCAGCCCAGGGGCAGGCCGCAGCCTTTCTTGGTGGGGGAAGAATGCAGCCTGTCGAACCAGAGCCGCACAGCCTCTGAGCTCTGCGAAGACAGGGGCCACGGCTCAGAGGGGGAAGAATGCAGCCTTACTCTCAGACGAGTCACACAGCCTCTGAGCTCTGCGAAGACAGGGGTCAGTCCAGGGGCAGGCCGCAGCCTTTCTTGGTGGGGGAAGAATGCAGCCTGTCGAAGCAGAGCCAGCCGCACAGCCTCTGAGCTCTGCGAAGACAGGGGCCACGGCTCAGGGGGGAAGAATGCAGCCTTACTCTCAGACGAGTCACACAGCCTCTGAGCTCTGCGAAGACAGGGGTCAGCCCAGGGGCAGGCCGCAGCCTTTCTTGGTGGGGGAAGAATGCAGCCTGTCGAAGCAGAGCCAGCCGCACAGCCTCTGAGCTCTGCGAAGACAGGGGCCACGGCTCAGAGGGGGAAGAATGCAGCCTTACTCTCAGACGAGTCACACAGCCTCTGAGCTCTGCGAAGACAGGGGTCAGCCCAGGGGCAGGCCGCAGCGTTTCTTGGTGGGGGAAGAATGCAGCCTGTCGAACCAGAGCCAGCCGCACAGCCTCTGAGCTCTGCGAAGACAGGGGCCACGGCTCAGAGGGGGAAGAATGCAGCCTTACTCTCTGACGAGTCACACAGCCTCTGAGCTCTGCGAAGACAGGGGTCAGCCCAGGGGCAGGCCGCAGCGTTTCTTGGTGGGGGAAGAATGCAGCCTGTCGAACCAGAGCCAGCCGCACAGCCTCTGAGCTCTGCGAAGACAGGGGCCACGGCTCAGAGGGGGAAGAATGCAGCCTTACTCTCAGACGAGTCACACAGCCTCTGAGCTCTGCGAAGACAGGGGTCAGCCCAGGGGCAGGCCGCAGCCTTTCTTGGTGGGGGAAGAATGCAGCCTGTCGAACCAGAGCCAGCCGCACAGCCTCTGAGCTCTGCAAAGACAGGGGCCACGGCTCAGAGGGGGAAGAATGCAGCCTTACTCTCAGACGAGTCACACAGCCTCTGAGCTCTGCGAAGACAGGGGTCAGCCCAGGGGCAGGCCGCAGCCTTTCTTGGTGGGGGAAAAATGCAGCCTGTCGAAGCAGAGCCAGCCGCACAGCCTCTGAGCTCTGCGAAGACAGGGGCCACGGCTCAGAGGGGGAAGAATGCAGCCTTACTCTCAGACGAGTCACACAGCCTCTGAGCTCTGCGAAGACAGGGGTCAGCCCAGGGGCAGGCCGCAGCCTTTCTTGGTGGGGGAAGAATGCAGCCTGTCGAAGCAGAGCCAACCGCACAGCCTCTGAGCTCTGCGAAGACAGGGGCCACGGCTCAGAGGGGGAAGAATGCAGCCTTACTCTCTGACGAGTCACACAGCCTCTGAGCTCTGCGAAGACAGGAGTCAGCCCAGGGGCAGGCCGCAGCCTTTCTTGGTGGGGGAAGAATGCAGCCTGTCGAACCAGAGCCAGCCGCACAGCCTCTGAGCTCTGCGAAGACAGGGGCCACGGCTCAGAGGGGGAAGAATGCAGCCTTACTCTCTGACGAGTCACACAGCCTCTGAGCTCTGCGAAGACAGGAGTCAGCCCAGGGGCAGGCCGCAGCCTTTCTTGGTGGGGGAAGAATGCAGCCTGTCGAACCAGAGCCGCACAGCCTCTGAGCTCTGCGAAGACAGGGGCCACGGCTCAGAGGGGGAAGAATGCAGCCTTACTCTCAGACGAGTCACACAGCCTCTGAGCTCTGCGAAGACAGGGGTCAGCCCAGGGGCAGGCCGCAGCCTTTCTTGGTGGGGGAAGAATGCAGCCTGTCGAACCAGAGCCAGCCGCACAGCCTCTGAGCTCTGCGAAGACAGGGGCCACGGCTCAGGGGGGAAGAATGCTGCCTTACTCTCAGACGAGTCACACAGCCTCTGAGCTCTGCGAAGACAGGGGTCAGCCCAGGGGCAGGCCGCAGCCTTTCTTGGTGGGGGAAGAATGCAGCCTGTCGAACCAGAGCCGCACAGCCTCTGAGCTCTGCGAAGACAGGGGCCACGGCTCAGGGGGGAAGAATGCAGCCTTACTCTCAGACGAGTCACACCACGGCTCAGAGGCAGGAGGCAGGCTGGAGGCGGCAGCCTTTTGCCATCAGAGACGCACAGCCTCTGAGCTCTGCGAAAACAGGGGTCAGCCCAGGGGCAGGCCGCAGCCTTTCTTGGTGGGGGAAGAATGCAGCCTGTCGAAGCAGAGCCAGCCGCACAGCCTCTGAGCTCTGCGAAGACAGGGGCCACGGCTCAGAGGGGGAAGAATGCAGCCTTACTCTCAGACGAGTCACACAGCCTCTGAGCTCTGCGAAGACAGGGGTCAGCCCAGGGGCAGGCCGCAGCCTTTCTTGGTGGGGGAAGAATGCAGCCTGTCGAACCAGAGCCAGCCGCACAGCCTCTGAGCTCTGCGAAGACAGGGGCCACGGCTCAGAGGGGGAAGAATGCAGCCTTACTCTCTGACGAGTCACACAGCCTCTGAGCTCTGCGAAGACAGGGGTCAGCCCAGGGGCAGGCCGCAGCCTTTCTTGGTGGGGGAAGAATGCAGCCTGTCGAACCAGAGCCAGCCGCACAGCCTCTGAGCTCTGCGAAGACAGGGGCCACGGCTCAGGGGGGAAGAATGCAGCCTTACTCTCAGACGAGTCACACAGCCTCTGAGCTCTGCGAAGACAGGGGCCACGGCTCAGGGGGGAAGAATGCAGCCTTACTCTCAGACGAGTCACACAGCCTCTGAGCTCTGCGAAGACAGGGGTCAGCCCAGGGGCAGGCCGCAGCCTTTCTTGGTGGGGGAAGAATGCAGCCTGTCGAACCAGAGCCGCACAGCCTCTGAGCTCTGCGAAGACAGGGGCCACGGCTCAGGGGGGAAGAATGCAGCCTTACTCTCAGACGAGTCACACCACGGCTCAGAGGCAGGAGGCAGGCTGGAGGCGGCAGCCTTTTGCCATCAGAGACGCACAGCCTCTGAGCTCTGCGAAGACAGGGGTCAGCCCAGGGGCAGGCCGCAGCCTTTCCAAACCTGAGCCGCACAGCCTCTGAGCTCTGCGAATGAGCCAAAGCCAAGCTCTTCCTCTCAGAAGAGTCACAGAGGCCACAAGACAGAGCCGTGGCCTATGTCTTCGCAGAGCTCCTTGGGAAAGGTTTTTGTCTAGCTGTATAACAGAAATCAAAAATAAAAAAAAAGTGACAGAAAATCCAAAGCAGCACAGAAATTTCTTTGGTGCGTGATGACTTTTTATTTATTTATTTTTTCATTACAACCCAGGGATAGCTCAGCGAAATGGAGAAAGAGTTGGAGCAGGATTTTCAATGTCACTAATCACAAAGAGAAAATAAAAAGGATGCTCGTTGGAGCATTGCTGGTTTTACACGCCTGAGTGTCTGCAAGTCACGTCCAAAGCCGCTTGGCTTCGGCTCATTCGCAGAGCTCTGAGAGCCTGCCCCCACAGAGGGCCCCTGAGGAAGCAGCGGCAGGCAGGCCAGAGTGGAATTTTCCTCTCTGAAGACGACGTGTTTGCATTTTTACACACACCAAATACGTGTCCACAGCTCAGCTTTTTGTGGGGCCAGATCAGGGATGAGGGCAGCGGGCAGACACAGAAAGCTTTCCGAAAGGGCTCAGAGAACGCGCGCGACAGAGAAACAGAGAGAAAAGGAGAGAGGAGGAGGAGGAGGAGAGAAGGAATGTGTGTGACTGAAAGAGGCACAGACTGGGGAGAGAGGGGGGAGAGAGACAGAGTTGATTTGGCCTAGGCTCTTGGAGGCTGACTGACTCGGACCGCCCCAGAGCCACACAGCCTCGTCGCTCTGTTTGCATTTTTACACACACCAAATACGTGTCCACAGCTCAGCTTTTTGTGGGGCCAGATCAGGGATGAGGGCAGCGGGCAGACACAGAAAGCTTTCCGAAGGGGCTCAGAGAACGCGCGCGACAGACAAACAGAGAGAAAAGGAGAGAGGAGGAGGAGGAGGAGAGAAGGAATGTGTGTGACTGAAAGAGGCACAGACTGGGGAGAGAGGGGGGAGAGAGACAGAGTTGATTTGGCCTAGGCTCTTGGAGGCTGACTGACTCGGACCGCCCCAGAGCCACACAGCCTCGTCGCTCTGTTTGCATTTTTACACACACCAAATACGTGTCCACAGCTCAGCTTTTTGTGGGGCCAGATCAGGGATGACGGCAGCGGGCAGACACAGAAAGCTTTCCGAAGGGGCTCAGAGAACGCGCGCGACAGACAAACAGAGAGAAAAGGAGAGAGGAGGAGGAGGAGGAGAGAAGGAATGTGTGTGACTGAAAGAGGCACAGACTGGGGAGAGAGGGGGGAGAGAGACAGAGTTGATTTGGCCTAGGCTCTTGGAGGCTGACTGACTCGGACCGCCCCAGAGCCACACAGCCTCGTCGCTCTGTTTGCATTTTTACACACACCAAATACGTGTCCACAGCTCAGCTTTTTGTGGGGCCAGATCAGGGATGAGGGCAGCGGGCAGACACAGAAAGCTTTCCGAAGGGGCTCAGAGAACGCGCGCGACAGAGAAACAGAGAGAAAGGGAAAGAGGAGGAGGAGGAGGAGAGAAGGAATGTGTGTGACTGCAAGAGGCACAGACTGGGGAGAGAGGGGGGAGAGAGACAGAGATGATTTGGCCTAGGCTCTCGGAGGCTGACTGACTCGGACCGCCCCAGAGCCACACAGCCTCGTCGCTCTGCTCTTACTCGAGAGGCCACGGCTCAGGGGGGGGGGGGAAGAATGCAAAGCAGGGAGTTTCTCAGCTCAGGCAAAGACCAGAGTGTTTTTTTTTTTTTGAGGAAGCAAGGGAACTCGGCCGATCAGCAGCCTTCTTCTGTGTTTCAAAGCAGGGAGTTTCTCAGCTCAGGCAAAGACCAGAGTGTTACTTGTTTGTTTATATCTTTCTTTATTTTCCTTTACATATGTAAAATACATTTAAAAAATAAAAGAAATACAGATTGCGAGAGGAGCAGGAGGGATAGACCAGCATTTGATGTATGTATGTATGAATGTATGTGTGTGTGTGTGTGTGTGTGTGTGTGTTGAAGGACGATAATCATTCTATTCCCATTTAGCTTATAATCTTGTTTATATTTACGCTGAACACTTTTATTGAAACTGCTGAAACTTTTATATAACTTTTGCATTATCTTAAACTAGATGTGGATTTTACTTAAATTTGTATGCTCATATTAGATCTGTTTTTATTAGTCACGTAGTGTATCGCTGAGTTTAATGTAGCATAACCCAAATGTGCACAATGAGAGCACGCAGGATGGAGCTGACAGGCTTCGATGAGCCAACTAGCGGAGACGGTGGCATGCTTCGGCTGAAACCTGGCCATCGGAGCATTTCAACAGTTTGATTTCTGCCTGAGGCCTCCAGCACAAGCCTTGTCTACAGAATCAATGTCTTTTCTCTTTCTTTTATCGCGAAGCCCTTTTCGCACCTTAAAAGAGTTGTAAAGTGCTATATGTATGAACAAAGTGTCATTCGTTCAGGTTCCCTTCAATGAAATAACAATATTTATTAAAATATAACTGCCTCATCCAGGCCTGTGTTTGTTGAGAGTAATTTCTGTTTCCCTTCATCTGCCGTATGAAAAACAGCGATGCAGGACAGCCTCCGGGCTACATGCTGAATTTGACCAACATGATTCCAGCTGGAGCTCCAGACTCTCCTCCTCCTCCAACATACTCCAGTTATGTTTTTCTAGTAACCGTAACGGCGATGCTGCTCTTGGTTATTTTCATCCTCACCTTGTACCCCCTTTACGGTCCAAAATGCAACACAGAACCAACGATAATGTAAAGATTTGTCTGAAATGTTCACTGATTTGTGCGTGCGTGTGGAGTGAGGAATTTGGAAAACAAATCTTCAGGCTTTGAAGCGATGGTCAGGGAACCAAGCGTCAGAGCTCTTAGGCGTATTTTCTCCCTGGACACGAAACGCTCCCGCTAGACACTGCGTCCTACCACCAGAGTTCGAGGGGCCAACGCGGAGAACGAGGCAGGCTGAGGCGGGCTGCGGCACGCAGTGCCTAACAGCAGCCGGACTTTCCTGGAGAGTTCTGTTGGTGGAGCATCCCCTTCTGACTTACAGTCATAACGCCCGCTCGCACACACCCAAAAGCGTGCACACCCCCTGCAGCTGGTCACCGATTGGTCACCGATTGACCCTCACCCCTAAAAGCCCAGATATAAAAAACGTCGAGTTGACAGTAGCCTAGTCAAAAAGAAAATAAAACGTCTACTTATTAACGCCGGCAGAGAGCACAGTTCAAGGACACCTTAGAAAAGCTTAGGCGGTGCACTGCGTTCGACCCCCACCAGAGGCCCACCCAGATGGACATCCTCCTCAAGGCCATACGCTACGTGGAGGCGCAGCAGCTGCAGCAGGGGTTCAAGTCCTCTCTGTCATCTCAGCCATCACGGGAGGAAGGAGGGATGCGGGCTCAGACTGCTTTCTTAGACGGTCGTTCTTTTGCTCGGAGCTCTGATGCCAGGGGCTCAGTCGAGATTTTGCCCTCCTCCTCGGCTTTCTCATCCGTCTCGCGTCCGCCCCAGCGGCTGAAAACCGAGGACGACGAGGAGCAAAAGCCCCAAGGTGGAAGACGATGGGCTGAACGTTGTAAGAGAGCACGGTTCAGGGACACCTTAGAAAAGCTGAGGCGGTGCACTGCGTTCGACCCCCCCAAGAAGCCGACCAATATGGACATTCTCCTCAACGCCATAAGCTACGTTGAGGGGCTGGATGCACTGCTCCTACAACAGGGGTACATGTCAGCCTCCGCGCAGCCAGCTATCTCAGACGGTCGGTCTTTCGAGTGGAGCTCTGACGCCGGGGACTCAGCCACGTGGGACAACCTTCGCCCGGAGGCCGTCCAGGACCGGACGTCCGGCCTGGCCTCCGCGCAGCCCGCTTTTTCAGACGGTCGCTCTTACTGCGCCTGACTAAAACTGCAGAGAGACCTTCTCGGTAGTACTAGGACCGTCAGCTCAGAACGATGCCTTGCTTAATTTTTCATTATTTTTTTTTATTTTATTTTTTAATGAGACCAGGCTGGACTCTTTACAGCCATTCCCCCCATTCGTTCTGACATGCAAGATAAGTGTGTGTGTTGGATTATGTAAAGGAAATTGTTTTAGTATTATCATTGGTTTAAATGTGTATGCTTAAATGTTAACTCAGATTGACCTTTTTACCTTTTTAGAAAGATTTGTGTGTTTGTTCATCTGCTTCTCATCCCAGCACGGCTGAGGGGGTTTGACGACACGCTGTCCTTAGCTGATAAGGACTGGTTGAAGTTAGAATGCACCAAATGGGTCATTATACGACACCCACAATGAACTTTTTTCTGTGTTTTGAAATTTTTACCTTCTTCTTGTGTTCTTAATAAAAACAGCATGAGGAGAGACAGAACCTTGGTGTTGCTCCACCAACAGAACTCTCCAGGAAAGTCCGGCTCGCTTCAAAGCCTGAAGATTTGTTTTCCAAATTCCTCACTCCACACGCACGCACAAATCAGTGAACATTTCAGACAAATCTTTACATTATCGTTGGTTCTGTGTTGCATTTTGGACCGTAAAGGGGGTACAAGGTGAGGATGAAAATAACCAAGAGCAGCATCGCCGTTACGGTTACTAGAAAAACATAACTGGAGTATGTTGGAGGAGGAGGAGAGTCTGGAGCTCCAGCTGGAATCATGTTGGTCAAATTCAGCATGTAGCCCGGAGGCTGTCCTGCATCGCTGTTTTTCATACGGCAGATGAAGGGAAACAGAAATTACTCTCAACAAACACAGGCCTGGATGAGGCAGTTATATTTTAATAAATATTGTTATTTCATTGAAGGGAACCTGAACGAATGACACTTTGTTCATACATATAGCACTTTACAACTCTTTTAAGGTGCGAAAAGGGCTTCGCGATAAAAGAAAGAGAAAAGACATTGATTCTGTAGACAAGGCTTGTGCTGGAGGCCTCAGGCAGAAATCAAACTGTTGAAATGCTCCGATGGCCAGGTTTCAGCCGAAGCATGCCACCGTCTCCGCTAGTTGGCTCATCGAAGCCTGTCAGCTCCATCCTGCGTGCTCTCATTGTGCACATTTGGGTTATGCTACATTAAACTCAGCGATACACTACGTGACTAATAAAAACAGATCTAATATGAGCATACAAATTTAAGTAAAATCCACATCTAGTTTAAGATAATGCAAAAGTTATATAAAAGTTTCAGCAGTTTCAATAAAAGTGTTCAGCGTAAATATAAACAAGATTATAAGCTAAATGGGAATAGAATGATTATCGTCCTTCAACACACACACACACACACACACACACACACACATACATTCATACATACATACATCAAATGCTGGTCTATCCCTCCTGCTCCTCTCGCAATCTGTATTTCTTTTATTTTTTAAATGTATTTTACATATGTAAAGGAAAATAAAGAAAGATATAAACAAACAAGTAACACTCTGGTCTTTGCCTGAGCTGAGAAACTCCCTGCTTTGAAACACAGAAGAAGGCTGCTGATCGGCCGAGTTCCCTTGCTTCCTCAAAAAAAAAAAACACTCTGGTCTTTGCCTGAGCTGAGAAACTCCCTGCTTTGCATTCTTCCCCCCCCCCCCTGAGCCGTGGCCTCTCGAGTAAGAGCAGAGCGACGAGGCTGTGTGGCTCTGGGGCGGTCCGAGTCAGTCAGCCTCCGAGAGCCTAGGCCAAATCATCTCTGTCTCTCTCCCCCCTCTCTCCCCAGTCTGTGCCTCTTGCAGTCACACACATTCCTTCTCTCCTCCTCCTCCTCCTCTTTCCCTTTCTCTCTGTTTCTCTGTCGCGCGCGTTCTCTGAGCCCCTTCGGAAAGCTTTCTGTGTCTGCCCGCTGCCCTCATCCCTGATCTGGCCCCACAAAAAGCTGAGCTGTGGACACGTATTTGGTGTGTGTAAAAATGCAAACAGAGCGACGAGGCTGTGTGGCTCTGGGGCGGTCCGAGTCAGTCAGCCTCCAAGAGCCTAGGCCAAATCAACTCTGTCTCTCTCCCCCCTCTCTCCCCAGTCTGTGCCTCTTTCAGTCACACACATTCCTTCTCTCCTCCTCCTCCTCCTCTCTCCTTTTCTCTCTGTTTGTCTGTCGCGCGCGTTCTCTGAGCCCCTTCGGAAAGCTTTCTGTGTCTGCCCGCTGCCCTCATCCCTGATCTGGCCCCACAAAAAGCTGAGCTGTGGACACGTATTTGGTGTGTGTAAAAATGCAAACAGAGCGACGAGGCTGTGTGGCTCTGGGGCGGTCCGAGTCAGTCAGCCTCCAAGAGCCTAGGCCAAATCAACTCTGTCTCTCTCCCCCCTCTCTCCCCAGTCTGTGCCTCTTTCAGTCACACACATTCCTTCTCTCCTCCTCCTCCTCCTCTCTCCTTTTCTCTCTGTTTCTCTGTCGCGCGCGTTCTCTGAGCCCTTTCGGAAAGCTTTCTGTGTCTGCCCGCTGCCCTCATCCCTGATCTGGCCCCACAAAAAGCTGAGCTGTGGACACGTATTTGGTGTGTGTAAAAATGCAAACACGTCGTCTTCAGAGAGGAAAATTCCACTCTGGCCTGCCTGCCGCTGCTTCCTCAGGGGCCCTCTGTGGGGGCAGGCTCTCAGAGCTCTGCGAATGAGCCGAAGCCAAGCGGCTTTGGACGTGACTTGCAGACACTCAGGCGTGTAAAACCAGCAATGCTCCAACGAGCATCCTTTTTATTTTCTCTTTGTGATTAGTGACATTGAAAATCCTGCTCCAACTCTTTCTCCATTTCGCTGAGCTATCCCTGGGTTGTAATGAAAAAATAAATAAATAAAAAGTCATCACGCACCAAAGAAATTTCTGTGCTGCTTTGGATTTTCTGTCACTTTTTTTTTATTTTTGATTTCTGTTATACAGCTAGACAAAAACCTTTCCCAAGGAGCTCTGCGAAGACATAGGCCACGGCTCTGTCTTGTGGCCTCTGTGACTCTTCTGAGAGGAAAAGCTTGGCTTTGGCTCATTCACAGAGCTCAGAGGCTGTGCGGCTCAGGTTTGGAAAGGCTGCGGCCTGCCCCTGGGCTGACCCCTGTCTTCGCAGAGCTCAGAGGCTGTGCGTCTCTGATGGCAAAAGGCTGCCGCCTCCAGCCTGCCTCCTGCCTCTGAGCCGTGGTGTGACTCGTCTGAGAGTAAGGCTGCATTCTTCCCCCCTGAGCCGTGGCCCCTGTCTTCGCAGAGCTCAGAGGCTGTGCGGCTCTGGTTCGACAGGCTGCATTCTTCCCCCACCAAGAAAGGCTGCGGCCTGCCCCTGGGCTGACCCCTGTCTTCGCAGAGCTCAGAGGCTGTGTGACTCGTCTGAGAGTAAGGCTGCATTCTTCCCCCCTGAGCCGTGGCCCCTGTCTTCGCAGAGCTCAGAGGCTGTGTGACTCGTCTGAGAGTAAGGCTGCATTCTTCCCCCCTGAGCCGTGGCCCCTGTCTTCGCAGAGCTCAGAGGCTGTGCGGCTGGCTCTGGTTCGACAGGCTGCATTCTTCCCCCACCAAGAAAGGCTGCGGCCTGCCCCTGGGCTGACCCCTGTCTTCGCAGAGCTCAGAGGCTGTGTGACTCGTCAGAGAGTAAGGCTGCATTCTTCCCCCTCTGAGCCGTGGCCCCTGTCTTCGCAGAGCTCAGAGGCTGTGCGGCTGGCTCTGGTTCGACAGGCTGCATTCTTCCCCCACCAAGAAAGGCTGCGGCCTGCCCCTGGGCTGACCCCTGTCTTCGCAGAGCTCAGAGGCTGTGTGACTCGTCTGAGAGTAAGGCTGCATTCTTCCCCCTCTGAGCCGTGGCCCCTGTCTTCGCAGAGCTCAGAGGCTGTGCGGCTGGCTCTGCTTCGACAGGCTGCATTCTTCCCCCACCAAGAAAGGCTGCGGCCTGCCCCTGGGCTGACCCCTGTCTTCGCAGAGCTCAGAGGCTGTGCGTCTCTGATGGCAAAAGGCTGCCGCCTCCAGCCTGCCTCCTGCCTCTGAGCCGTGGTGTGACTCGTCTGAGAGTAAGGCTGCATTCTTCCCCCCTGAGCCGTGGCCCCTGTCTTCGCAGAGCTCAGAGGCTGTGCGGCTCTGGTTCGACAGGCTGCATTCTTCCCCCACCAAGAAAGGCTGCGGCCTGCCCCTGGGCTGACCCCTGTCTTCGCAGAGCTCAGAGGCTGTGTGACTCGTCTGAGAGTAAGGCAGCATTCTTCCCCCCTGAGCCGTGGCCCCTGTCTTCGCAGAGCTCAGAGGCTGTGCGGCTGGCTCTGGTTCGACAGGCTGCATTCTTCCCCCACCAAGAAAGGCTGCGGCCTGCCCCTGGGCTGACCCCTGTCTTCGCAGAGCTCAGAGGCTGTGTGACTCGTCTGAGAGTAAGGCTGCATTCTTCCCCCTCTGAGCCGTGGCCCCTGTCTTCGCAGAGCTCAGAGGCTGTGCGGCTCTGGTTCGACAGGCTGCATTCTTCCCCCACCAAGAAAGGCTGCGGCCTGCCCCTGGGCTGACTCCTGTCTTCGCAGAGCTCAGAGGCTGTGTGACTCGTCAGAGAGTAAGGCTGCATTCTTCCCCCTCTGAGCCGTGGCCCCTGTCTTCGCAGAGCTCAGAGGCTGTGCGGCTGGCTCTGGTTCGACAGGCTGCATTCTTCCCCCACCAAGAAAGGCTGCGGCCTGCCCCTGGGCTGACTCCTGTCTTCGCAGAGCTCAGAGGCTGTGTGACTCGTCAGAGAGTAAGGCTGCATTCTTCCCCCTCTGAGCCGTGGCCCCTGTCTTCGCAGAGCTCAGAGGCTGTGCGGTTGGCTCTGCTTCGACAGGCTGCATTCTTCCCCCACCAAGAAAGGCTGCGGCCTGCCCCTGGGCTGACCCCTGTCTTCGCAGAGCTCAGAGGCTGTGTGACTCGTCTGAGAGTAAGGCTGCATTCTTCCCCCTCTGAGCCGTGGCCCCTGTCTTCGCAGAGCTCAGAGGCTGTGCGGCTGGCTCTGCTTCGACAGGCTGCATTTTTCCCCCACCAAGAAAGGCTGCGGCCTGCCCCTGGGCTGACCCCTGTCTTCGCAGAGCTCAGAGGCTGTGTGACTCGTCTGAGAGTAAGGCTGCATTCTTCCCCCTCTGAGCCGTGGCCCCTGTCTTTGCAGAGCTCAGAGGCTGTGCGGCTGGCTCTGGTTCGACAGGCTGCATTCTTCCCCCACCAAGAAAGGCTGCGGCCTGCCCCTGGGCTGACCCCTGTCTTCGCAGAGCTCAGAGGCTGTGTGACTCGTCTGAGAGTAAGGCTGCATTCTTCCCCCTCTGAGCCGTGGCCCCTGTCTTCGCAGAGCTCAGAGGCTGTGCGGCTGGCTCTGGTTCGACAGGCTGCATTCTTCCCCCACCAAGAAACGCTGCGGCCTGCCCCTGGGCTAACCCCTGTCTTCGCAGAGCTCAGAGGCTGTGTGACTCGTCAGAGAGTAAGGCTGCATTCTTCCCCCTCTGAGCCGTGGCCCCTGTCTTCGCAGAGCTCAGAGGCTGTGCGGCTGGCTCTGGTTCGACAGGCTGCATTCTTCCCCCACCAAGAAACGCTGCGGCCTGCCCCTGGGCTGACCCCTGTCTTCGCAGAGCTCAGAGGCTGTGTGACTCGTCTGAGAGTAAGGCTGCATTCTTCCCCCTCTGAGCCGTGGCCCCTGTCTTCGCAGAGCTCAGAGGCTGTGCGGCTGGCTCTGCTTCGACAGGCTGCATTCTTCCCCCACCAAGAAAGGCTGCGGCCTGCCCCTGGGCTGACCCCTGTCTTCGCAGAGCTCAGAGGCTGTGTGACTCGTCTGAGAGTAAGGCTGCATTCTTCCCCCCTGAGCCGTGGCCCCTGTCTTCGCAGAGCTCAGAGGCTGTGCGGCTGGCTCTGCTTCGACAGGCTGCATTCTTCCCCCACCAAGAAAGGCTGCGGCCTGCCCCTGGGCTGACCCCTGTCTTCGCAGAGCTCAGAGGCTGTGTGACTCGTCTGAGAGTAAGGCTGCATTCTTCCCCCTCTGAGCCGTGGCCCCTGTCTTCGCAGAGCTCAGAGGCTGTGCGGCTCTGGTTCGACAGGCTGCATTCTTCCCCCACCAAGAAAGGCTGCGGCCTGCCCCTGGGCTGACTCCTGTCTTCGCAGAGCTCAGAGGCTGTGTGACTCGTCAGAGAGTAAGGCTGCATTCTTCCCCCTCTGAGCCGTGGCCCCTGTCTTCGCAGAGCTCAGAGGCTGTGCGGCTGGCTCTGCTTCGACAGGCTGCATTCTTCCCCCACCAAGAAAGGCTGCGGCCTGCCCCTGGGCTGACCCCTGTCTTCGCAGAGCTCAGAGGCTGTGTGACTCGTCAGAGAGTAAGGCTGCATTCTTCCCCCTCTGAGCCGTGGCCCCTGTCTTCGCAGAGCTCAGAGGCTGTGCGGCTGGCTCTGCTTCGACAGGCTGCATTCTTCCCCCACCAAGAAAGGCTGCGGCCTGCCCCTGGGCTGACCCCTGTCTTCGCAGAGCTCAGAGGCTGTGTGACTCGTCTGAGAGTAAGGCTGCATTCTTCCCCCTCTGAGCCGTGGCCCCTGTCTTCGCAGAGCTCAGAGGCTGTGCGGCTGGCTCTGCTTCGACAGGCTGCATTCTTCCCCCACCAAGAAAGGCTGCGGCCTGCCCCTGGGCTGACCCCTGTCTTCGCAGAGCTCAGAGGCTGTGTGACTCGTCTGAGAGTAAGGCTGCATTCTTCCCCCTCTGAGCCGTGGCCCCTGTCTTCGCAGAGCTCAGAGGCTGTGCGGCTCTGGTTCGACAGGCTGCATTCTTCCCCCACCAAGAAAGGCTGCGGCCTGCCCCTGGGCTGACTCCTGTCTTCGCAGAGCTCAGAGGCTGTGTGACTCGTCAGAGAGTAAGGCTGCATTCTTCCCCCTCTGAGCCGTGGCCCCTGTCTTCGCAGAGCTCAGAGGCTGTGCGGCTGGCTCTGCTTCGACAGGCTGCATTCTTCCCCCACCAAGAAAGGCTGCGGCCTGCCCCTGGGCTGACCCCTGTCTTCGCAGAGCTCAGAGGCTGTGTGACTCGTCAGAGAGTAAGGCTGCATTCTTCCCCCTCTGAGCCGTGGCCCCTGTCTTCGCAGAGCTCAGAGGCTGTGCGGCTGGCTCTGCTTCGACAGGCTGCATTCTTCCCCCACCAAGAAAGGCTGCGGCCTGCCCCTGGGCTGACCCCTGTCTTCGCAGAGCTCAGAGGCTGTGTGACTCGTCAGAGAGTAAGGCTGCATTCTTCCCCCTCTGAGCCGTGGCCCCTGTCTTCGCAGAGCTCAGAGGCTGTGCGGCTGGCTCTGCTTCGACAGGCTGCATTCTTCCCCCACCAAGAAAGGCTGCGGCCTGCCCCTGGGCTGACCCCTGTCTTCGCAGAGCTCAGAGGCTGTGTGACTCGTCTGAGAGTAAGGCTGCATTCTTCCCCCTCTGAGCCGTGGCCCCTGTCTTCGCAGAGCTCAGAGGCTGTGCGGCTGGCTCTGGTTCGACAGGCTGCATTCTTCCCCCACCAAGAAAGGCTGCGGCCTGCCCCTGGGCTGACCCCTGTCTTCGCAGAGCTCAGAGGCTGTGTGACTCGTCAGAGAGTAAGGCTGCATTCTTCCCCCTCTGAGCCGTGGCCCCTGTCTTCGCAGAGCTCAGAGGCTGTGCGGCTGGCTCTGCTTCGACAGGCTGCATTCTTCCCCCACCAAGAAAGGCTGCGGCCTGCCCCTGGGCTGACCCCTGTCTTCGCAGAGCTCAGAGGCTGTGTGACTCGTCTGAGAGTAAGGCTGCATTCTTCCCCCTCTGAGCCGTGGCCCCTGTCTTTGCAGAGCTCAGAGGCTGTGCGGCTGGCTCTGGTTCGACAGGCTGCATTCTTCCCCCACCAAGAAAGGCTGCGGCCTGCCCCTGGGCTGACCCCTGTCTTCGCAGAGCTCAGAGGCTGTGTGACTCGTCTGAGAGTAAGGCTGCATTCTTCCCCCCTGAGCTGGCCTCTCGAGAAAGAGCAGAGCGCCGAGGCTGTGTGGCTCTGGGGCGGTCCGAGTAAGTCATTCTCCAAGAGCCTAGGCCAAATCATCTCTGTCTCCAACCCCCTCTCCCCAGTCTCTGCCTCACATTCCTTCTATCCTCCTCCTTCTCCTCCTTCTTCCCTTTCTCTCTGTCTCTCTGTCGCGCGCGTTCTCTGAGCCCCTTCGGAAAGCTTTCTGTGTCTGCCCACTGCCCTCATCTCTGATCTGGCCCCACAAAAAGCTGAGCTGTGGACACGTATTTGGTGTGTGTAAAAATGCAAACACGTCGTCTTCAGAGAGGGAAATTCCACTCTGGCCTCCCTGCCGCTGTTTCCTCAGGGGCCCTCTGTGGGGGCAGGCTCACAGAGCTCTGCGAATGAGCCGAAGCCAAGCGGCTTTGGACGTGACTTGGAGACACTCAGGCGTGTAAAACCAGCGATGCTCCAACCAGCATCCTTTTTATTTTCTCTTTGTGATTAGTGACATTGAAAATCCTGCTCGGCATAGCTGCGAGACGCTGCTTTTCTTGCAGGGCCCTGCCCGCTCCCTGAGCTGAGAACCTCCCTGCTTTGAAACACAGAAGAAAGCTGCTGATCGGCCGAGTTCCCTTGCTTCCTCAAAAAAAAAAAAAAAAACTCTGGTCTTTGCTCGCAGCTGCAGGCAGCACGGTCCCTCCTCTGCGTCTGGCCCGCTGTTTCTCTCGCCTGCTCGTGAGTGTGTGCAGAGTGCGTTCTCTGTCTCGCAGGAGCCCTGTGTGGGGGCAGGCTGAAGCCTTTCGCAAACAGAGCCACACAGCCTCAGAGCTTTACGAATGAGCCAACAATTACACAGCCTCGCGGCTGTTAGGTGGAGTCTGTTGCTGTCCCAGAAGCCCGCAGCCCCTGAGTACACCATCACGCATCCTCCTCCCTTCTGGCCACTGGAGCAGCTTTTCATGAGCTGTGTCCGTAGCTCCCTTTGTCTTGGCCCCAAAACCTGAGCTCTGCACACGTATTTGGTGTGAGCTTTGGATGTGAGATTTCAGCGGCTGTCTTCTCTTCGCTCTACGCGAATAGAACTCCTTCGAAGAGAGGATTTGGTTGTTGTTTTTGGTTTTCTTTTGTCTTTTTCTTTTTTCTTTTCTCTGTTTCTCTCTCATCCAGGTTTCTGTTTGTTGAGAGTCATTTATGTTTCCCTTCATCTGCCATGTAAAAAAAAACAGCGATGCAGGCTGTTCTCTTGGCTTGACAGCGGAGGGGATTCCTCTAACGTGCCTCGGTCGGCCTCACAGAGCGGAGGTCTCCGCATGCCTCCCTCCCCCCTCTATCTCTCTCGCGCGTGTTCTCTGAGCTCGTTCTACAGCTTTCTGTGTCTGTGTCCCTGTGTCTGGGGAGGGGATTTTTCTAAAGCACACGCCAACCTAAGCAAGTGCGAGGGGTAAGGAAATGAAGAGAGAGAAAGAGAAAAGAATGTCTCGTTGGTCACTCACAGTAAAACAGTGGATGGATAAAAAAAAAACACAGGGGTCAAATGCACCCTAAAGTACAGCGCGAGGGAATTGCCAAATGCCGGCCACCAAGTAATGTCTCGTGGGGTCATTTATACTCTGTAAAACAGTGGAGTGAAAGTTTTTTTTTTAAAAAAAGTACGGGGTCAAATGCACCCGAAAGTACAGCGCGAGAGGTATGAAAATAAATAAATAAATTGATGCCCCCCTTCTCCCCCCCCTCCACCCCCTGGTGGTCGTGGGGTGTAAGGACAATGAAGAAGAAAAAATACGGGGTCAAATGCACCCAAAAGACAGCGCGAGGGGTATGAAAATAAATAAATAGATTGATGCCCCCCCTCATCCCCTCCACCCCCTGGTGGTCGTGGGGTGTAAGTACAATGAAGAGAGGATGGGGTCTTTTACGTTCCGTAAAACAGCGGAGTGAATGTTTTTTTTTAAAAAAATACGGGGTCAAATGCACCCAAACGACAGCGCGAGGGGTATGAAAATAAATAAATAGATTGATGCCCCCCCTCATCCCCTCCTCCCCCTCCACCCCCTGGTGGTCGTGGGGTGTAAGGACAATGAAGAGATGAAAAAAATACGGGGGTCAAATGCACCCCAAACTACAGCGCGAGGGGTATGACAAAAAAAAAAAAAAAATATACCCCCCCCTTCCCCCTGGTGGTCGTGCGGTGTAAGGAAAATGAAGATAGGAAAATAAAAAAACATAGTCTCGTGGGGTCATTTGCACTCCGTAAAACAGCGGAGTGAACGCTTTTGTTTTTGGAGAAAAAAAATAATAAAGTATTGTCTCTTGGGGTCATTTGAGCTCCGTAAAACAGCGGAGTGAACGCTTTTGTTTTTGGAGAAAAAAATAAAATAATGCATTGTCTCTTGGGGTCATTTTAGCTCCGTAAAGCAGCGGAGTGCACGCTTTTGTTTTTGGAGAAAAAAATAAAATAAAGTATTGTCTCTTGGGGTCATTTTAGCTCCGTAAAACAGCGGAGTGAACGCTTTTGTTTGGAGAAAAAAAAAATAAAGTATTGTCTCTTGGGGTCATTTGAGCTCCATAAAACAGCGGAGTGAACGCTTTTTTTTAAATAAAACAGGGGTCGAATGCACGCGAAAGCACAGCGCGAGGGGTATGTAAATAAATAAATGAATTGATGCCCCCCCCTTCCCCTCCCCCTGGTGGTCGTGCGCTGTAAGGAAAATGAAGAATGGATGAAAAAAAAAAGCATTGTCTCGTGGGGTCATTTGCACTCCGTAAAACAGCAGAGTGAACGCTTTTTTTTGGAGAAAAAAAAAAGTGTTGTCTATTGGGGTCATTTGAGCTCCGTAAAACAGCGGAGTGAATGTTTTTTTTTTAATAATACGGGGTCGAATGCAAGCGAAAGCACAGCGCGAGGGGTATGAAAATAAATTTTTAAAAAAAATTGATACCCCCCCTCCTTCCCTCTCCACCCTCTGGTGGTCTTGGGGTGTAAGGAAAATGAAGAGAGGATGGAGAGAAAAAATTAAAAATAAAGTATTGTCTCGTGGGGTCACTTATGCCTTGTAAAACAGCGGAGAGGATGGAGAGAAAAAAAAAAATAAAGTATTGCCTCGTGGGGTCACTTATGCCCTGTAAAACAGCGGAGGGAATGGGTTTCGTGCTGGCCACCGAGAAATGCCTCGTGGGGTCACTTATGCCCTGTAAAACAGCGGAGGGAATGGGTTTCGTGCTGGCCACCGAGAAATGCCTCGTGGGGTCACTTATGCCCTGTAAAACAGCGGAGGGAGTTATATTTTTTTGGAGGGGGGTCATGCAGACCCCAAAGCACATGCCAACCTAAGGGAGCGGAAGGGTTATATTGACAAACCAATACCTTTTTACATGCTTATCACAGGTAAGATTGATAACCCTTGTGCTGTCTTAGGGGGAAAGAAAAGCATGGATTAAAAAAAAGGTAAGGAGGGGGGGTCATTTTAAAAACGCATACCCCCCTTTGGTATTGACCCCAGACAGGTACACCCCGGTCTGGCCTCCAGCAATCGAAGAGGGTCAAGTTCCTGAATTTATTTTCACTGTGGATTTACTCAGTCAAATTCAGTGGGGAAATCCAGCTTCTTTCAGTCAAAGCAGCTGGTTAAAGTCAAATTGTTTTTATCAATAAAGCACTTTGACACAGTAATCCGCGCCTTTATTTCTATTCGACTGGATCAGTGTAACTCTCTTTCCATCTCTCACTCGTCCTTATCCTGTCTCAAACTGGCAAAGATCGCTGCTGTATGTTTGTTAACTGGCATGTGGAACAGAGAGCATATTACTCAAGTTCTGACTTCTCTACACTGGCTGACTGTTCATTTTAAAATTCTTTTATTTGTTTCTAAATCTTTAAACAGTCTGGCTCTGCCCTGTCTCTCTGAGCTGCTACAGCTGCATTCCTCTTAGATCAGCTGACCAGCTGCTGCTGGATGTGCCAAGGACACAGGGGAAACTCAGAGTGTATGGGGCATTTTCCTTTGCTGGCCTCAGCTTGTGGGATGCACTGCTCATGCAGGTTAGGCAGGCCAATTCTTCGAATGATTTTAAATCCAAGTTGAAAACTCAGTTTTTCTCACTGGCTTTTAACTTAGTTTGAGTTGGTGATTGTACTGATTTTTATTACTTTTGTATTATGTTGTTCATTTTGGATCGTTGTCTTGTTTTATCTTTCATCATTAAGCACTTTGGTCAGCCTCTGCTGTCACAAAAGCGCTTTATAAATAAAGTTTACTTGACTCATGCCTTGCTGGAGTGAAAACATAGTTGAAAGAAAGAAACAAAAACAACAAACAAAACACATCAACCCCGTCATTGTTTTTATTGAGTTTCACAGGCAAGTTTACTGTAGCACAAGCAACAGTAAAAAAAAAGCAAAAGCATTTTTAAAACTAAAAAAAAACTATATTTCACACACTCAAAGCGTCTGCCAGCACAGAGTCCTTTCACTGCTAGCGCATTTCACAGGAACAGGCTGGACTGTGAATAGTAGTCGCCATCCCCGTATGTTTTGGCAGCATTAAGACCGTCTCGATGAGCGTTGTGTGACATGAAGGCGTCTGTATTTCTCCCGTCGCCTTGCCTCTCTTTGAGCACTGTGGAGGTGAGCACCATGGTGATCACGTACATGGCGTATATGAGAATGTTGAACACTGCTATGGCGCACTCCACGTTGTGCATCCTGTGTTCGTCACGAATCAGCGGCCTGTACAAGAGCTCCATGCAACCAGAGACGACTGCCATGAACAGCTCCATATTCATCATGATCAGACAGGCCAGCACCGTCCGGGTGCTTTTGTTGAGCCTTCTGGTTCCTTCCTCGGCGTCGTCCATCTTGCGCTTGCTCTTGGCCGCGAAAAAGCTCAGCACCACGCTCACGACCATCGCCAGACAGCCCATGGTTATCACAGCTATGCCGCCGTGTATGTAAGCGTGATCGTAGCTACTCCTCTCCTGAGCCGTAGAGGAGCCGAAGGAGACGTCCCGAGCGCTCCCCCTCACGGCGTGACTGCTATCTATCAGGTAGAGGATGTTGTTGGGCAAGGCGAGGAACCCGACAATGAGAGAGGTGATGACCGCGATGGCGGCCCCCAACTTTCCCCTGAACCTGGCAACGCTCAGTACGGGGTTGGACTTCCTCCCCATCAACATCTCTTTTCCGGACGAAATCAAAGAATCGAAGCCTCCGACGAGGCCGGACCTGGTCCGCTGCATCCCGCCCAGCAGAGGTGGGCAGACGGGGTCGCGTCCTGCGCACGAGAGGGCCGAGCCAGCATAGGTTACCTACCCCCCTTTAACGGTTACTGCCGCACAGCGTCTTGGTCCACCCCGAGACATTTAATACGATGAAGCTCGGGAGGCCCGTGATCGAGTTCAGAGGGTCGAGAAGAGACCTCCAGGCGAAGGCCGTGACGCAGGACCGGTGGTACAGGGTCCGCGGCATCACGAGGACCTTGGATTCGATCGCGCGCCGCAGGAGAGGCGTCCGATCTCACAACATGATATGTGTGGACCTATACGCTAGGTTTTTTAGCCACCTCGTCCGTGACCGACGAAACCCGCTCGGCTGGTTGTCTCATCACTTGGCCATCCTGAACGCGCCTGATGACCCAGCCCGTAAGTTTGAGGGCGAGTTGAGACGCCTGCTGGCATACGGCTCTCTCAACTTTGAGTCGTGCAGGCGCGCCTGGGACAGGAGCCGCATGTCCAGGGGCATAGGAAACGCAGTAGACGCTCAGTGCAAGGACGTGTTCAACGGAAAGAAGGCTGCTTCAGAGACCGGGCCCGTGTCTCGCCTCCTGCTCGCCCAGCTCGAGGCCCTGCGCCTCAAGCCGATCTGCGCGGGCCTCAAAGTGGCCGGCGTGCCCACGCCCGACCGAGGCGGCAGCACGTACCACAACGGCTGCACCCGGGGCTGCGGGCCACTGCCTGGACGGAACACCTTCTACACGGAAGTGGACCTGCTGGCTCACGATGCAACGACCGACACCGTGGCCCTCCTAGAGCTCAAGACCCGAAACAGCGACGTTTTGGATGCCCCTACCCTGTGGCGGTACAACGCCCAGCTGTGGCTGACCTGGACGATGTTCTCGCTCACGTACCCGAGCGTGGCGGAGCGCTCAAACGCTTACCTGGTGATCGTGAGGCCAGGCACGAACACGGTCACCATAAGGAGCTGTCTGAGGCCCTCCGTGACCAAGACGCTGCGCACCAAGTTCCCCTGGATAAACTGCCTTTGTCCGCAGGTGCTCAACTGCCTCACGCCGACCTGTGTCAACGTGAGAGTGCAGGCCTATCCGAAGCCAGGCTCTGGCGGCAGGGCGAGCATCGACCCGAACGACCTCTGTTACAGGAACGTCATGTTCAACCGAGAAAAGGCCAGAGTGCGTCAGAGACGTTACCCCGATCAGGGATCGCAAGGCCGTCCACCGCACCCAACGCCCTCCTCCTCCGAGACGAGCGGGGCCCCCAGGGGTCCTGGGTCCGCATCACGTCGGAGCCGAACACGGCTCCCACGCAGGCATGACACTCGATAAAAAGCCCCGCATGTTCGAGCGCTGGATGGAAACTGACGGACAACTAGAACTGACATGGGTCTGAGGCACCAAGCGCTCCACGGCATGCTGGCCAACCCAGACGTGTCCCCTTTCAAAGTAATCGAGAAACCCAGCGAACAGCAGGACTGGATCCTGATAGACCATCTCATGGTCATACACACAGTCAGAGAAAGCGATTACAGGGAGAGCGAACCGGAGATGTCGGTCGCGAGGATGGCGAGCTATTTCGCATCCTGGTACGTCAGAGAGAGGGCCCACGGCCGATGCGTCGTGCTCGTAAAAGACGGTCCGGGGGCGCAGAAGCCTAGCGTGAGGGAAGAAAGGGCCAACAGGACGGTCCCTGGTCACTTGAAGTTCTGTAAGGCTCACCTGGCCGAGATAGAGTACGGCACGATGAAACTGTTGGCCGACGTGGGCATGAGAGACAGCTTTTTCTTAGTCACGGGGGCGGTAGGCGAGTCGCGCTGGGCCGAGACCGCCGGCGAGCGCGCCAGCAACCTGGTCTCGTTCCACAACGAGCGCGAGGAGCGCGGGGGAGAGGGGGCCAGTCCACTCACGGAGCCAGACCACTTCAAAATCGAGACCCTCCATTTTCCCGTCGTGGATCTGAGCTACTGCGACGGCAAGACCTACAGGCCTGAGGGGACGCCTGGAGTTTTCTTGACAGCTTTCGGGAGCCCGGAAGACGAGCGGCTACAGGGCTTGCTAAAGGCTTGCGTCGAGTGTCGAGAAACGGAGGCCGACACGCTGATGGTGGAGTTGGCCAACGCCCTGACGGGCTCAGTGACAGTGTGCACAGGGGACACAGATCTGATAGCCGTGCTCGCTGCGAGCGGACGGCCCGGCCTGACACTGAGGTTGGACAACAAAAGCTACACTGAGGACAGAGCCATGCACGAATCGCCCTTCGGCGAGCTCCTTGTCGAGCCAGCGGTCCGACGGACCGCCAACAGAGCGCCGGGTGCCACAGACGACTGGCTGAGCGCACTGTGCGACCTGGGCTCCGCAGAGCACCACCTGTTGCCCAACGGCGCGGCGGAAAGACATGCAGATCTGGGTCGCCTTCTGGAGAGCCACGGGGGCGAGGCGTTCAAACTCTCAGTGTACGAGTTCTTGTACCGGGGCGGTGTTCGAGGCTCGGTTTACGTCGCTTTCCTGAGCGCGTTCTTCGAGTCTGACGCGAGGAGCAAACTGAGCGAACTGGCACTGGAGAGCCAGAAAACGTACCCCCCCGGCACACGCAGCGCAAACACGTTACGCTTCGCCTTCACGGTCCTGTGCGGCGCGGATGACCCGAAAGTCTTAGGCGCGGGGAACGCGCCCTCGTCGCAACTTTTCGGTAACGCAGCACGCTCGGTCGAGCGGGGATCTAAGCGCCCCCGCGAGCCAGAGGTCGACCGTGAGGGCGAAGCAGAACAAGAGATCGGATCCGACCCCCAAAAGACCAAGGTAAAGATCACGGCTGGGCTCAAGCGCACGGCCAAAGCCTACGCGGACGGAGCAATCCCGGAGTCCACTCACGCCCGTTACCTCAGACTGGCTCGCTCCGGAAGGCACCTTTTCCTGAGAGCCAAAGCCAGAGCGCAGGAGGACCAGAGCGTCCGATCCAAACACTTGCTGTTCATGGCCCTCTGCGGAACAGACTACAGCTTCACTCCAGTGGGGCTGGGAATCAAAAGGTTGCTGAGTGGCGCGATACGCAACCGAGAGAAGTTCAGCTCTTGGTGCGCCAAGCTCGTGACCGCGCTGTGGTCCCGGGACGGAGAGGATGGCGGAGGGAGCGAAAGGTCCCTTGAGTTTCGCGCCATGGGCGAACAGTTGGCCAGCCTCACAGGAGTCCCCAAGTCTACGAGCTCAAAGCATTGGACTGGAAAAAAGTTTGAAATCATGTGCAGGACGCTCAAATACGTGTGCGACCTGTGGACCCTGAAGGGTCCCCGGATCGGTCCCCATTATGGGTTTCATGTGCACGACGGAGTCGTGCGTTTCATAGAAGAGGAAGACCCAGAGTCTGTGTCTTGAAAGTTGATACAGGGGCGAGATGTATTTCATTTCAATTCCAATTTCTGTGTAAAAAATGAAGAAGAAAAAAAAAATAAGCGAACAAACACGATGGAAACAATAAAAGTAAATTCAAACACACCAGTGCAGTTTTCAGAGTTTTATTTCATTCGGGCACGTCTGTATTTACACCACACAATGTCGATTTCAACTCTCGAAGCCATCTCTAAATTACCGCTGGAGTTCGTTGTGTGTCAACCGAAAGGATGATTGGCGTACTGGAGCTTGCTCATCCATGTACATTAAGGTCATAGGCGGCGCTAAGGATGAACAAAGGCCGCAAAAGAACACTAAGAAGCAGGTCGAGGCCCCTGGCCCACAAGCGGGGAACAAGAGCGGTCGAGCCAGAGGATCCTCGGCCCGACTCGCAAGGGCAGCGCGGGGGGCCGAAGCCGGGCCGCTACGAACCCTACGACTGGGATTCGGACTCAGACGGTGGACACGGAGACGGAGGGGGTCACGGTCGAGTCAGCCGCAAAACTCGCGCGGGCCGGCGATCCCATCCGCCGGGGGACAAAGCCCGTGAGCCTGATGCGGCAGCGTTGGAGCCCGTGGGTCCTCGGCACGACTCGGAAGGGCAGCGCGGGGCCCCGAAGCCGGGCCGCTACGAACCCTACGACTGGGATTCGGACTCAGACGGGGGAGACGGAGGGGGCCACGGTCCGCCGCGGGACGAAGCCCTCGAGCCTGATGCGGCAGCGGTCGAGCCCGAGGGTCCTCGGCACGACTCTGAAGGGCAGGGCGGGGGAGACGGAGACAGAGGGGGCCGCGGTCAGGTCGGCCGTGAAACTCTCGAGGACAGGCGATCCGATCCGCCGCGGGACGAAGCCCTCGAGCCTGATGCGGCAGCGGTCGAGCCCGAGGGTCCTCGGCACGACTCTGAAGGGCAGGGCGGGGGAGACGGAGACAGAGGGGGCCGCGGTCAGGTCGGCCGTGAAACTCTCGAGGACAGGCGATCCGATCCGCCGCGGGACGAAGCCCTCGAGCCTGATGCGGCAGCGGTCGAGCCCGGGGGTCCTCAGCATGAATTGGAAGGGCAGGGCAGAGGCGACGAACCCTCCGATTGGGATTTGTACGAGTGTGAAACGGACGTGGACGAGCTCGATGGTTCTCAAAGTGAAACGGAAGAACAGCACCGGGGCCCCAGGTCATCGGGCGAGGAAGACGTCGAGGAAGCCGTTGAGGAAGACGCCGAGGAAGACATAGAGGAAGAACCAGCCGCAGAGAGCGCGAGCGTGTACCCGGATACATTTTCCTCCAAGAACGGTGAAATAAAGTGGTCAGCGAACGAGCGTGATCGGTCGAGCGTCCGGGCGTCCCCTCCTCACCAGGCCTCAGGGCCTACCACTGAGGCGAGGGAGGGGGCTCGAGACATCCTGTCTTCTTTTCTTTTGTTTTTCACTCCAAATGTAGAAAGACTGATTTTGATAGCTACCAACCGCCATAGCGCCGATAAGGCCCACGAATTAAAGACTCCGAAACCCATGGACGAGATTGAACTGAGGGCCTACGTGGGACTGCTGATCTTGGCCGGGGTGTACAGGTCTCGAGGCGAAGCGTTGGTGAGCCTGTGGGAGCCCGAGTGCGGACGACCGATCTTCGGGGCAACCATGTCCCTTAGAAGCTTTTACCAGCGCTCTGCGACGCTCAGGTTCGACGATCGAAGCACGAGAGCCTCTAGGAGCGCTTCGGACAGATTGGCCGCAGTCAGAGAGGTGTGGGAAGAGTGGTGCTATCGGCTGCCCAGGCTTTACGACATCGGACCCGAGGTGACTGTGGACGAACGAATGGTTCCTTTCAAAGGTGCGGTTTCAGCCTCCCTTTTTACTGTTCTCAGGGTATCCTTGACGTATTTGCGTCTGTCTTAACTCTTCCTTTTGTTTTTCTTTCTCTACGCAGGACGTTGTTCTTTCAGACAGTACATTCCCAGCAAGCCTACCAAGTACGGCCTCAAACTATGGGTCGCTTGCGACGCAAGGACGAGCTACGCTTGGAGGGTCCAACCGTACATGGGCAAGCTGGCTTCGGGTGCTCGAGAGACAAACCTTGCGTCCCGAGTGGTTTCGGATCTCACCCGGGGACTGGAGCACCGTAACGTCACGTGCGACAATTTCTTCACTTCGTACGCGCTCGCCACCGAGCTCCTGAAACGGAACATCACCCTGCTCGGTACGATCAAAAGCAACAAACCCGAACTGCCTCCGGAGCTCGCATCGGCCCGCGGACGAGAAGCACTCTCCTCCAGGTTCGCCTTTACGGACTGTGCCGCGGCCGTTTCCTACGTGCCCAAAAAGAACAAAAACGTCCTGCTCCTTAGCACGAAGCATTCGAGGGTCAAAATATGCCACGAACGCAGGGACAAAAAACCAGAGATGATCTTGGATTACAATAAAACCAAGGGCGGCGTGGACAACCTGGACAAACTGCTGGCCACGTACAGCTGCAGGAGAATGACCAAGCGCTGGCCCTTGGCCATGTTCCACAACATGATCGACATGTCGGCGTACAACGCTTACGTGATATGGAGGGAAATGCACCCGGACTGGATGCCGTGGAACCGCAACCGAAGGAGAATCTTCCTCGAGCAGCTGGGCAAAGATCTCGTCAGACCGCTCATACTTCGCAGGAAGCGTGTTCCTCGCGCAAGGCCGGCCTACGATCTATTGGTCAGCATGCAAGAAGCCGGCGGGACGAGCGCGCGCAGCGAGGGCAAAAGAAAACGATGTCAGATATGCCCGCGCTCCAAGGACACAAAGACGCTGATCTCCTGCAAGAGCTGCGGAAAGAGCATCTGCAGAGGCTGCACTGTCCCCTTTTGCCCCTTTTGCTCCGAGCGCCAGGGAAGGGACGGCGACACAGACGCGTCCCAGTGAAAGGGATCGAGCTGTCTGGTAGCGCGACCTGATGCCTCGTTTCCCACTCGAGTAACTGAAAATCTGTTCTGTTTTGATATCAGCGAGTCTGTCCTCTGTGCCGCCCTGTATGTCCTCTGAAAATAAAACTGAGAACTGCTGTCGTACAAAGGTGTCTGTGTGCGCGTGTGTCTGTGTGAACATTCGAGAAGCAAAACTGTTGAAAGGGTTTGAGGGGTCTACGCGAAGGTACGGATATTTCGATCCAACGTGTTCGATTCACAAAGAAAGGCCTACAAACAGGGCTGGTTTGAGCTTGCAAAGCCTCTCAGCGCCCACAGGCCAACTCTGTCCTCGTTCGAGTGGATAAACAGAGTCAGCAGGGATTCTAAGCTTTATGGGGAGAGAATTGGCCTGCAAGCTCTGAGGCTTGGCGTTCTGGAGGTATCTTCACATTCAGAATGCTTGAGTCCGGAAAGATTTTTTTTTTTCTTCCCACTCGAGCTGTCAGAATTACATGTGGAGCCAGTTTGGGGAGGGAACCGCAACAGCCGAGAGCTCAGCGGAAGGGGAAACAAATGAGTTGGCCTTGTAGCACCAAATCTCTTATGAATCCTATGAGCTCTCCACCTAAACCTACTGTGAATGTTGTGTGAGATTTTCACTGGGTGTAAAATAAAATAAAAACAGAACAAATAATCGAAAAGAACCCAAACATTATAGTTTTTTTTTTGTGTGATTCGGGGATGTCTTCTGATGCAAAAGGCTCGTAGCGCTGGCCAGCCTTCGCGATCTGGTCTGCGCCCTGGAAACGAGCAGCGTGGGTTTGCGAGGGTAGCCGAGCTGCCACACGGCTGCTCGTTCTGGGATAGGATTGGCCTGCGAGCTCCTCTCATCAACGACACGCTTCAGTTTGCCTCTGATTCGGCTTCCCTGACACAGCGCGCTGTGATGTGACTCGCAGAGCCACACATCAAACCCTTCCCATAGAGCTTCATGTGCTGTCAGAGGGGAGGCGATCGGCCTGCTCTGGGGCTGGGCTCCCCTTGGGGTTGCTTCACATTTGGAACATTTGGAGATACAAGCGGAGCCAGCCCGGAGAGGGAACAGAAACGGACCACAGCTCAACGGAAAGGAGAGAATGTTGGTCTTTGAGCACTCCGCCTGAAGCTATCGCAAATATTCCGTGAGGTTTTCACTGTCTGTAAAATAAAAATAAAAAACAGGACAGAAAATCCAAACGAACACAGAAATTGTTTTTATTTTGTAAGATTTTTTATTACAACATGACCTGGGTATCCAACCCAGGGTGGAACCGAAACGGTCAGAGCTCAGCGGAATGGAGAAAGTCGGCCCTCCCTGACACAGAGCGCTGCGGTGTGACTCGTGGCATCCAGCCTGTCTCTCAGTCAGCTCACTCTCAGGCGCAGGCTGCGTGTGTTTTTCAGACGCGAAAGGCCCCAGCCTGTCTCTGAGGATGCCCCCCTGCCCCCCGACACAGAGCTCTGTGGTGTGTGGATTGTGTTCTGAAAGGGTTTTCTCACTCGAGCGGTCAGAATTACATCCTGAGCCACGCAGAGCCGCTCGTGCGGTTCCCTTCACCCGACCTGAGCCTCTCTACGGAGCTTCATGTGCTGTCAGAGGGGAGAGGGTCTGCGTGCGGGCTGCTCTCAGCCAATGCACGATCTAGCCTGCCCCTGCGCGGTCCAGCCTTCCTCTCATTCTCCTCCCCTGCAGGCGCGGGCTGCGTGTGTGCCTCAGACAGGAAAGGCTCCAGCCATCCTCTGCCTCGGCCCCCCTTGAAACAGCGCTCAGTGGCTTTACTTCACGCAGAGCCGCTCAGGATTTTTCCCTACACACACCCCAAGCCTTTCCGTTGAGCTTCATGTGCTGTCAGAGGGGACAGGCTCTGACTGCGGGCTGCGCTGCGGCTCGGCTTCCTTGAGGTTGCTTCAAAGTTAGAACGCTTGTGTTTGGAAAGGGTTTTCTCACTCCGGCTGTCAGAATTACATCCTGAGCCACCCTTGAGAGGGAACAGAAATGGCCCAGAAGTGAACAGACTGAAGAGAATGTCCTTCTTAGAGCTCTACGCCTGAATCTATCGCAAATGTTCCGTGAGGGTTTCACTGGCTGTAAAATAAAAATTAGAAAAAAACAGGACAGAAAATCCAAACGAATTTCCCCCCGGGAGGGGCTGCGTGTGTTTCTCAGACGCGAAAGGCTCCGGCCTGCCTCTGAGGGTGCACCCTGAGCCTCTGTAGAGAGCCTCTGTAGAGAGCCTGCCTGCGAGTGGGGACTTCCCGACAGAAGCGGAGCCCTGTGCCTTGTGACATCTGTTTCGAAAGACCGCAGCCTGCTTCTGCTTCTGCTTCTGCTTCTGCAGCTTGCCTGACACGGATTTCTGCGGAGCGTGGCTGGTGTTGGGAAAGATTTGTTTTCTCACTCGAGCGGTCAGAATTAAGTGCAGGGCCAGCTCTGGGAGTGAACCGAAAGGGCCCGGAGCTCAGCGGAGTGAAGAGAAAGTTTACCACCGAGCTCTTTGCCCGAACCTGTCTAGAGTGTTCTGTGAGGATTTTGCTGGCTGTGAAATAAAAATAAAAACGAAATAAAAACGGGACAGAAAACCCAAAAGAACACAGAAAATTTCTTTTGTGTGATGACTTTTTTTATTACAACACGAGCTGGGTATCGAACCCAGGGGTGGAACAGAAACGGTCCGCAGCTCAGCCAACCCTGCCTGACACACAGCTCTGCCGTGTGACTCGTGGCATCCAGCCTGTCTCTCGCTCGGCTCACTCGCGGGCGGGGGCTGCCTGTGTTTCTCAGACGCGAAAGGCTCCGGCCTGCCTCTGAGAGTGCACCCTGAGCCTCTGTAGAGAGCCTCCGTAGAGAGCCTGCCCGCGAGTGGGGACTTCGCGACAGAAGCGGAGCCCTGTGCCTTGTGACATCTGTTTCGAAAGACCGCAGCCTGCTTCTGCTTCTGCTTCTGCAGCTTGCTTGACACGGATTTCTGCGGAGCGTGGCTGGTGTTGGGAAAGATTTGTTTTCTCACTCGAGCGGTCAGAATTAAGTGCAGGGCCAGCTCTGGGAGTGAACCGAACGGGCCCGGAGCTCAGCGGAGTGAAGAGAAAGTTTGCCACCGAGCTCTTTGCCCGTAGCTGTCTAGAGTGTTCTGTGAGGTTTTTGCTGGCTGTGAAATAAAAATAAAAACGAAATAAAAACGGGACAGAAAACCCAAAAGAACACAGAAAATTTCTTTTGTGTGATGACTTTTTTTTATTACAACACGAGCTGGGTATCGAACCCAGGGGTGGAACAGAAACGGTCCGCAGCTCAGCCAACCCTGCCTGACACACAGCTCTGCCGTGTGACTCGTGGCATCCAGCCTGTCTCTCGCTCGGCTCACTCGCGGGCGGGGGCTGCCTGTGTTTCTCAGACGCGAAAGGCTCCGGCCTGCCTCTGAGGGTGCGGCCTGAGGAAAGGTTTTTTTTTTTCCCTCTCGAGCTTTCAGAATTACATGTGGAGCCAGCTTGGGGAGGGAACCGCGACAGCCAAAAGCTCAGCGGAATGGAGAAAGAGTTGGCCTTCTAGCACTAAATCTCTTATTGTTTTTACAAATGAGCTCTCCACCTCATGCTACTGTGAATGTCGTGTGAGGTTTTCACTAGATGTAAAATAAAAAACAGAGCAAAAAATCCAAAAGAACCCAAAAATTATTGTAATTGTTTTATTTTTTATTTTTTTGCATGATGATTTTCTTTGTTGAGACTCGGGGATGCCTTCTGATGCAAAAGGCTCATCGTGTTGGCCAGAAAGAGTTGCATTCAGAAAGAGTTTTTCTCACTCGAGCTGTCAGAGATACAAGCGGAGCCAGCCTGAAGAGGGAACAGAAACGGGCCACAGCTCAACGGTCTGCCTGCGGGCGGCTCTCAGACAAAGCACGATCCAGCCTGCCTTCAGTCGCTCCCCTGCACAAATCCAGCCTGCCTCTCATTCCCTCCCCTGCAGGCGTGTGTGCCTCAGACGCAAAAGGCTCCAGCCTTCCTCTGCGTTGGCCCCCCCTTGACACGAGCCTCAGTGTCTTTACTCCACACGGAGCCTGCCTGCGGGCGGCTCTCAGACAAAGCACGATCCAGCCTGCCTTCAGTCGCTCCCCTGCACAAATCCAGCCTGCCTCTCATTCCCTCCCCTGCAGGCGTGTGTGCCTCAGACGCAAAAGGCTCCAGCCTTCCTCTGCGTTGGGCCCCCCCTTGACACGAGCCTCAGTGTCTTTACTCCACACGGAGCCTGCCTGCGGGCGGCTCTCAGACAAAGCACGATCCAGCCTGCCTTCAGTCGCTCCCCTGCACAAATCCAGCCTGCCTCTCATTCCCTCCCCTGCAGGCGTGTGCGCCTCAGACGCAAAAGGCTCCAGCCTTCCTCTGCGTCGGCCCCCCCTTGACACGAGCCTCCGTGTCTTTACTCCACACAGAGCCGCTCGTGATTTTTGCTTCTCACAAACCGAGCCTTTCCGTCAAGCTTCATGTGCTGACGGAGGGGACAGGGTCCGCCTGCGGGCTGCGCTGCAGCTCCCGTGAATTTGCTTCAAAGTCAGAACGCTTGTGTTCGGAAAGGGTTTTCTCAATCCGGCTGTCAGAATTACATCCCGAGGCAGCCCGGAGAGGGAACAGAAATGGCCCAGAGCTCAGCAGACTGAATAGAATGTCGGTCTTAGAGCTCTCCGCCTGAAGCTATTGGGAATGTTCTTTGAGGTTTTCAATGAGTGTGAAATAAAAAAAAAAATAAAATAAAAAAAAACAAACGGGACAGAAAATCCAAATGAAAACAGAAATTTTTTGTTTTTGTATGACTTCTCCAGCCTGCCTCCTGCCTCTGAGTCGCCCCTCCCTGACACAGAGCTCTGTGGCGTGTGACTCGTCTGAGAGGAAGCCTCCCGCCTGCCTCCTGAGCGGGCTTCTCCTGACAGAAGCAGAGCTCCGTGGCGTGTGACTCGTCTCGGCCAAAGGTTGCAGCCTGCCCCTGAGTCTGCCTCTCCTGACAGACGCAGGGCTGCCTGGCCTGTGGGTCGTTTTTGGAAAGGTTTTTTTCTCTCTCGAGCGGCCAGAATTACATGCGGGGCCAGATCGGGGAGTGAACCGAAACGGCCCAGAGCTCAGCAGAACGAAGAGAAAGAGTTGGCCTTCAAGCACCAAATCTAAAGCTATTCTGAATGTTCTGTGAGGTTTGCGATGGGTGTGAAATAAAAGAAAAAAAAACAAACGGGACAGAAAATCCAAACGAACACAGAGATTGTTTGTTTTTGTATGACTTTTTTATTTCAACCCAGGGATAGCTCAGCGAAATGGAGAAAGAGTTGGCTTTCCAGCCCCACACCTGAAGCAATTGCAGCCCGCAGAGCTCAGTGGAGTGTGACTCTTCTGAGAGGAACCCAGATTTTTGTTTGTTCTTGTGGGCATACAACGGGGAACAGAGATGCTTCAGAAAAGGCTCAGAGACCCCGCCGAGCTTTGGAGAGCGATAAAAAGAAATGAAAAGCAAAAGAAGCTGTGCTTTTTTTTTTAAAAAAAAAACGGTGCTTAGAAAGGCGACTGGTAGTCGTGCGAAACACTTTCGGTGCTGCTGTTAGATACCGCACTCTTCATTATGTTTCTGAGTCTGCCCATCGGAGTCCTCACTGTCCCCAGCCACGCATTTGAGAGGGAAATACCGCCGCCCCTCACTACGGCACGCTGCCCCGCGAGTAAATCCCACGGTCGAACAGTCAGGGGAAGAGCCTCGGGATTTACATTTAGGGCTGACCCAGGCTGGAAACCAAAAGGGCCCAGAACTCCGTCACGAGAGGAGAGGGTTGGCGTTCGAGCATTAAGTTCAGAAGCTATCGCAAACATTGTGTGTGGTTTTCACTGGCTGTGGAATAAAACAATAACAAAACGAATAAAAAAGCCACAAAGACACCCAGAATTGGTTTTGCGTGGTGATTTTTTTATTACAGCATGACTTGGAGACGCTCTCATAGACAATAAAATGGAAAAATAAAAAATACAAAAGATTTGTCCAGTGAACCACTCAGATGTTCCTAGTCAACGCCTCTGTCGCTTGTCAAGTCTCTCAGAGCAGACTGACCTGGAGGTCAGCCGTTTGCGCGAACGGCCCATCCCTCCCAGTCCAGAAGTCCTCACTTCGTGCCGAGTTTCACCTGCGCGAGACTGGGTCGAAGGCCACGTTCTCATCTCCAGAGCGGCGCGACCGTCGGCCTTGCGCAAGACGCTCACCGCGCGGGCCAACCTTCGCGATCTCATAGGCGCCCTGGACGCGTCCTCCCCCTTGACCACAGTCATGGCCACGGCGTAGTCCCGTTTCAGGCTTTCGACGGTGAACGCATCATGACCGTGCAGTCTGTTGAACACCTCGCAGGCTTCCAGCCACTCCCAATCCGGTTCCAGCTCGACGACGGGCCGGCGGGTGCCGTCTTCCTCCCTCAGCAGAATTCGTTCCTGGTGGTACACGGTTCGCGTGGCGCAGAAGGAGCTCGCGTTTTTCACCGGCAGGCCCGAGTACTCCGGCGAGTAGACGCTCAAGCGAGGCCCGTGAAAAGTGTCCGCCGGGCCTCTCTCGGACTCCCTCTCGTGCAGAGGGTCCAGAGATCCCCGCGGCGGGTCGTCTCCCCTGAGCCTGAAGGCTCTCGCCACCAGCCCTCCGTAGTACAAGGGGGCAGTGCAGCGAAAGAGCTGTCCCCCGATGGCGCATTTGTTGAACGAGAGCTCGTTCAGAGGATCCACTCCCGCCGTCGCCTCGAGTATCAGGGAGCGAACCGGGTCGTCGCCGAAGTCCAGGGAAAACACCAGTCTAGCGCTCCGATCCATATCCTCGTCCCCGTCGGCCTGCGCGGTCCCGAACGCGTTGGTCTTTTCGACCGTTTCGTTGTCATAGGCGTCCATCATCACTTCGCCCAGCTGGTCCCAGAAGCCCCGGTGTGCCTCGGGCGCGTACAGAGCCAGCATGTCGTAGACCGCTTCGAGAGAAAGGGTGACGGAGCTCACCTTTTTGGGCCGAGCGTGTCCGCGCCTGCCCTGCTGCGTGTTCTGAGAGGGGGCGCATTTGTACGAGCAGAGCCTGCGGCTCCTGGGACCCGTCCCGCCACGTTCGGGAAACGTGCAGGTCGAGCAAAGCTGGAGCATTTCGTGAGCGGCGTCGTTGCCGCCTCTAAATTCGGGGCCTGAAAAACTCAAAGAATCGACGCCCGAAATGCACATCTGACCGTCCTTGACGGTGGTCTTCAGGCCCTTTTCCCGCACCTGACAAAGAAGGCGGCCCAGCGCCTTGCACGCGAAGCGTCCCTGCGCGTCCAGCACGCGGGGGCAAATGTCCGGCAGGCAGGCGGCCGCGCAGAGCTTGAACGCCGCGTTGGTCTCCAGGCAGATCTGTCCGAAAGACAGCCTGTCTAGGGCCCTCAGTCTGTTCCTGTTCAGCTGCGTCCAGAAGCCGCGGAGGTCCGGGAAGCTCCTCTCGTCTGGCACCTCCGTCCACGGAGGGACCCACACGTCGAACACAAAGTGGCAGGCCAGTTTCATGGCCTCGGCGAAGACCAGCTGGTTTATGCAGAAGGACACCCGTCTGCTCAAGGCTCCCGCGCACACGACGTGACTGGCGTACATGGCCTTGACGCAGGCGTCTCTGGCCGCGTCGAACCTCCTGTCGAACTGCATGATCTCGGACTCGGCGATCATGGTGGCCGACTGCACCAGGTTCTGCCTGTACAGGCAGACGGCAGCCACCTTGTCCATGGATCGCTTCTCCACTGTGTCCTGCAGCTGTTTCGAGCTGCGCGTCCGAGTCACGTGCGCCGAGAACTCGGATTCCATGATCACGCAGCGGTCGGCCCAGGCGTCGCTCACGAACCCCAGGGTGTTGGTGTTCCACACGAACCCGCAGTTGTGCACCGCATGATACCTCACGGTGTCCACCTTTCCGCTGCACGCGTCCTTGCCCACCACGTCGCTCTCCAAGATGCTGGTGTCCAGCAGGTTCTTGAACGTGTTGGGTATCACGCTGGACTCCTTGTCCAGGGCCTTAAGGTTTTTCTCGTGGGTGATGTGAGCGTCGTCTATCATCACCACGCAAGCTTTCCTCTGTTGCTTGTACTTGAAAGCTTGCGGGGTGAAGGACGTGAGCGTCTCTATGCAGCCCTTCACCTGCCTGAACTGGCAGTTCAGCACGTTGTTGGCGTAGCTCTTGCCCTCCCCGGGCCCGGTGACGTTGAACAGCATGATCCGTTCGATCGTGTACCTGGGCGCGGTGTTGGTCACCACGTAGTTGAAGGTGGTGGAGGCCTGAAATAGCCTGCCCACCTGGAGGCTGTCAGAGAACATGTAGCGCACCAGCGCGTGGTCGTAGACCTTCACCGGGTTCAGCGAGCGCGGGTCCTCGGCGTAGTCGTCGTAGTAGTCCTCAGCCGGGAGCCCCAGGCACAGCTCCTCGTGTATGTCGGGGAGAGCGCGCCCGAGAGACAGGCGCGAGTTGAGCATCCCTTCTCCCATCAGGTCCCGGAGCCCCGCGTACAGCGCGTCGGCGTGCGAGGAACGGCGCTTCGCGAGGATGTCGAAGACCATGTTGGCTATGCTCTCGAAGTGCCTGTGTCCTCCGTATTTCGTCCTCATGTCCTTGCTCAGGCGTTCGAGTTTTCCCAGGTGAGGGTACAGGTGCGCAAAGTAATGGTTGTAGTCGCACCTGCTCACGGAGAAGGGGTGCTGCTCGCACACGTTGTAGAAGCACGCGTACGCAGTCTGACAGTCTTCCCGGCACCTCCTCCCTCGACGATCCTGGTCCACGGCCGGGCCTGGACGGGGGCAGGGGCAGTGGCAGCGGCCGCCCGTCAACAGCCGAGCGAGGTGCCGGGTCCTGCGGTTGGCCCTGATCTCTCGCAGCGCTCTCGAGATGCGAGGCTTCGTCACCGGCATGTGCCTGTGGAGCATGGAGTTCAGGAAGGCGTCGGGCTTGTCCCTGTCTATCAGCCTTTCGATCGAGTACCTAAACACCAGGAGCCTACCCACGCAGACTTGGGGCGCTGTCCCGCCCGCGAGGGCTCGCGTGAAGGCTCTCACCTCCTCCAAGAATCTTGCGTCGTTTGGGATGCTCGAGCTGTACCTCTGCACCACTTTGTGCCTTCTCCAGTTGTCCTCTGTGAGCCTCGAAACCAGGCGCTCGAAGAGTTCCTTGCCTTGGTCCCGACTCTCGGTGTCCGTGATCCTCCCTATCGCCTCGGCCAGGGACTTAAGCGTCAGACCGGTGATCGCCTCGGGCAGCGCAGTCGTCTGCTTTCCACCCTGGCAGGCGGGCACGTACATCGAGCCCTGCAGTTCCTTGACCTTTTTCCGATCTATCTTGTCGGGGTTCAGCGTATCACTGCGAATGTCTAACCACTCGAACGCAGGGTTCAGTTCTCCCTTGGGGTCTCTCATGACGATCATAGCGTTGTTCAGCGACACAGCTTTCTGCCTGACGAGCTGAAGTCTCATGAAGGCGTTGTAGGCCTCCTCTCCAAGCTCGTAGTCGATGGCGGTCCAGTCGTGTGGCTCCTCGTCGCCGTCATCGCCCTCGTCAGGCTCGCTGTCCACACTGGTGTCGGAAGGCTCGTCTCCGCTCGCCCCGGGACTGCGGAACACGCTCGCGTCCGCCTCCACGAAACGCAGTAGACCACCGCCGTAAACGCACTCGGCCGGGTCGCCGTCCTCGCGACCGCGACGTTTACCCGGCTCGCGTCCAGCGGCCACAAAGCTAGAAATTCCGGGAGAGTCGCCCCCGTTCATGTCCAACACGAAACAGAAAAGCCTTCCGTGCGCAAAGTCCTCCCTGACGGGGGCCGACATGCTCGAAAAGTCCGGGTCCTCCAAGGTCAACTGGAGGACTTGTCCTTTGCAGCAATAGGTGAGGTAGAGGAGCAGCTGCACCAAAGACCTTTCGCAGGGCGGCAGAGCCCGAAAAGCCAGCTCGACCGTCTCGTCGTCGTGCAGCATTTCGGTGTCCAACGCGAGGAACAGAGCTCTCCTGTCGGTGGGGAGTTCCACCATTCGCACCACGGCGGTGTTAGATTCCCTGTGGGGCAACGCCGCTCGCTCCTTCTGCGGGGCCTTTTTGTCAGACTCCATGCTCGTGGTGTGCGCGAACCTGCTGCCAACACTACATCTGGATCTGCGTGTGGCTCACTCACTCACGAGCTCATCGGTAGGCTGGCCAAGTGAGCAGTCTGACTTCAACTGAGGCGGTGGGAAACGCTCAGAGTCTGGAGGCAGGGCATCCCCGTCAGATTTTGCTGTGGGTTGGACACTTTCAGAGGCGGCCTCTGGCTCACTCACTCACGAGCTCATCGGTAGGCTGGCCAAGTGAGCAGTCTGACTTCAACTGAGGCGGTGGGAAACGCTCAGAGTCTGGAGGCAGGGCATCCCCGTCAGTTTTCTGCTGTGGGTTGGACACTTTCAGAGGCGCCCACAGCCGGCCTCTTTTCGATCAGATTTTGCTGTGGGTTGGACACTTTCAGAGGCGGCCTCTGGCTCACTCACTCACGAGCTCATCGGTAGGCTGGCCAAGTGAGCAGTCTGACTTCAACTGAGGCGGTGGGAAACGCTCAGAGTCTGGAGGCAGGGCATCCCCGTCAGTTTTTTGCTGTGGGTTGGACACTTTCAGAGGCTGCCTCTTTTCGATCGGATCGTTTTGCTGGCGGTCGGGGCTGGTTTTTGCTACGTCGGAGATTTCAGATCGTGGCCGGACCTTTTCAGCGGCGGTCGGAGTCCTTCTGTGTAGCAAGGGGAACCTGTGTTGAGAAGAAGAAAGAAAAGAGGTGAATAAGAAAGAAGAAGAAGAAGAAGAAAATAGAAGAGAAAAGAAATTAAAAAAAAATAAAAATAAACCAAACACCTTGTGTCCAGTCTAAGTTCACTGTACCCCCCATTTTTTTTTTCTGAGGAGAACGATGGATAGGCCCATTCCTTTCGTGAATTTGTTCCCCGACATCTTTCCGAAACGTAGAGCAGTATCGCCCTCGGAAAGAGGTTTGATCGGGCTCATGGTCAAGTCTGTGATGTTTCACAGGTTGGAAGAGGCACTCTTGTGCAGGGGCTTGGTGCTGCAGGCTCACAACGGCACCACGGTGTACACCACAGTGTGTTTCAAAGTGGTGGGCATAATGCCCGTGGTGGGCTATGACTTGGAATTGGACTCTGACCAGGGCGACGCCTGTGAGAGCTGGGAGCGGGTGAGTCGAGAGTGGCGCAGACACTTTGCTGCGGAGCCGGCTCACGTGAGAGTGGTGCACGACGACGTGAAAAGGGAAGTGAAGGCCGCTGCGTTCCCGCTGGGGAGCATAGCGCTGGCCAAAAAATATATGGAGACCGTAAAAGGAGCTCTCACGTTTGGGGATTTCCACCCAGAGGGCGGCTACTACGTTGCACGGGACGGCAACACGCCGGCCCTGTGCTGCGATGTCATGTACGGACGAGTGTATTTCTTGCCCGAGGAAAAGTGTGGCGGGACCCTGGTCCCCAGCGAGCTCGTGTACGACCACGAAAGGTCCGAAGAGGAGGCCAAGCTGTTTGACACCGTGCACGCGCCGCACGTCTACAGGGCCGCCTGTCTTGACATCGAGACCGTGGTGGATGAGGCCTTCCGCGACCGCTCCCTGAGGTGCGAGTTTTTCGCCCACAGGTTCCCCTACTGCACGGAGCGCACGGTTTCCGATTTGACGGCGTACAGGAGCAAACTGGTCAAGATCCTGAGCGACTTGAAGAAAGGCCCGCTCAGAGGGGCTTGTCGGGTGTCCATACCGGCCCTGGCCAGTGACATGCCGGGACAGGAGCACGAGATCACATGCGTGTCCTTGGTGCTGATGAACTCGCACCTCCCAAAGCCCGAGCCGGGGAGTCACAGGAAGCAACTGATAGTGGTCTACAACAAACTGAAGGTAAAGGGCCAGGGACGCCCGAAACCCGAAGGCGCGCTCGTGGAGGCCGTGGGACTGGAGTCCGCGTCCAGGATCCTTTTCTACCCCTGCGCCGGAGAGCTCGCGCTCCTAGAGCAGACCCTGCGGCTGCTCGATCGCCACGGCGTGGAGCTCCTGTACGTGTACAATGCGGAATTCGACCTGAGAGTCATCGACCAGCGCGTGCATTTCTACGCGGACTCCAACTACGCAGAGCGATCGGACGAGGATACCCGCAGAAGGTGCGCTGAAATCCTCCGGTCCTGGCACGGGCTCTTTGTCACCAGGCACCTCTCGGAAGACCTGCCTCCCGTTTTCCGTTTCGAGTCGGTGCGCCACTTGGAAATCTACAAGGAGATGCTGACTGCCGTAGGCTCGAGCCTGACCGGAGGCAAGCTCACCGAGCGCGAGGTCGAAGCAGCGTGTCGACACGTGGACAAGTTCAACAAGGACAAGGGCAAGCTGGGCCACTTTAAGATGATCGGCTGCGGCATGACAGTCGTGGACCTGTACAGGATGGCGGGCACCAGGGAGATCAGATTCGCCTGCACGAGCATGAAGCTGAACGACGTGGCGCCCTTCGTGATTTCCAGAGACCGAGAGCTGCGCGGACTGCCTCCCAAAGACCCACGTAAGCTGCGGAAGCTGACCGACGTGCCCTACTCGATGATGGACGGCATGATCCACCGCGGCGGGACCGAACTGTTCGCCGTGCTGCTGTACAACTTGGTGGACTCGCAGCTGTGTTCGAGGATGGCCAAGGCGCTCAAGCCCGCGTCCGCGCTATTCCACAGGTGCAGGATCACGCTCAACATAGACGTGGTGGTGCACGGGCGGGGAGACAACTTTGGCGGTTTCGTGCAGAGCATCCACTCGGTCCAGATGCCCCAGCTCAAGTACGTGCTCGACACTCTGAGGGTCAGGGCGGGACCCTCGGGCAGAGAGCTGAGCAGCCGCGAGCCCTGGGACGCCTCACCGCCGGGGCTCGACGGAGCGGGCGAGGACACGTGGAAGGGAGGGTCCGTGTGCGAACCCCTCTCGGGCCTCCACTACTCTGGGCCCGGCATGGGCTTGGAGCTGGCCTTCGATTTCGCCAGCATGTACCCGTCCATCATGTGCGCGCTCAACATTTCTCCAGAGACCACCGTGCCCTGGCCCCCGCGCTCCTTCCCCCACGATCTCTCCGGATGGGTCGTGTACAAGTGGGAGGCCGAAGGCTTCGAGTATGCGACGCTGATCCTCCGGTACGACGCGGACCGAGCCGTCTTCGAGCGGGCGCCGGCCGTCTTCTCCTCCTCCGTGGAGCATTACCTCAACAGGCGGGACGAGTTCAAGGCCAAGCTTAAGGACCCGGCCCTCTGCGACGCGGAGCGAGCGTACTACAAGGTGCAGGAGGCAGAGTGCAAAGTCATGGCCAATTCGTTTTACGGGACCGCTCCCCCACCCTGCGGGTCCCTCATATCGGGACACGGCAGGAGACAGATATCGGTGGTGAACGACTGCGTGTCGACTTTTTACAAAAACCGCTGCCCGGTCATGTACGGGGACACGGACAGCGTGATGGTGTCCGCGGGGTACGGGCCAGACGACCTGCCCGAGAGCGAAGTGTCGGACGAACAGCCGGGCGACGGGGAGTCCCCGGAGCTCGAGACCGAGCGGCTTCGGAACTTCGCGGCGGCCTCCCTGGCGGCCTTGGGGGCGAAATTCGAACGCGCTGCCTCCGAGGTACCGGGTTTCCTCCGATACGTGCACCTGGCGCTGGTGGAGGACACTCTGAAGAGGATGTACACCATAGAGAGGGGCAACGAGCCGGTGGCGGTGATCAGAGACCCCGAGGGCGCCTTCACGGAGGAAGGCTACCCCGTGTACGTGGCGCAAACTCCGGACTCTCGGAGCCTCCGGGACGTGACGAGGCCCTTCGTGAAGGACCGGCGGGTGAAGCTGGAATACGAGTACAGCAGCTCGGTGTACTGCCACGTGGCGAAGAAGAGCTACGTGTCTCTCACTCACAACCTTGATGGGAAGGGCCGCATGTCCTCCTCGACGGTCAAGATCAGAGGACTTTCCGCTGTAAAAAGCCTGCGCTCGCCCTGCGATTCCGCCGTCGCGGAGACTTTCGTGGCCTGCGTCATGAGGGGAGACTGCGTAAAGCTGGAGCCCCACGGACTCTCCTGCTTCTCCACCCTACCGTGGCATCGGCTATCGGAGGGGGATCTCGTACTGTACCCGGAGAGCGAGCTCACCGTGGACGGCCGCGGGCGGTGGGAGCAGCTGGATCGAGCGCAAGCCCTCCTCGTAGGCCACAGGGTGCTGCGCGTAACAGAGCTGGAACTGGACGGCGGGTTTTCGGCCGTCTCCGTCACGTTGGCGAGGCCGGGTTCCGGCGTCGTCACGGCAAGAGCCCTGTACAAGGACGGAACGTACTGCATGAACCACCTGTTCTCGAGCAGACACGGAGTGCTCAGGGACCTGCTCGCGTGCCGAGCCTCCGAGCTCATCGCGTCCAAGATGGGAGCGGGCTTCTTTCCCTGGAGCGCCCTCGTCAAATCGGCGAAAAACAAGCACTTCAGCCAACAGACGCTGGAACGTTTCAAAGCGAGCAAGTCCGGCGTGAAGACGACGTACGTGGAGATCGTCCGCACGTGGCTGCAGAGGATAACCGGGCTCTCTGTGAAACCCGTGGAGTGCGAGGAGTTCTACAAGTGCAGCCCCATCGAAGCCGCCTTCTACAGGTACCCGCTCAACCTGCAGGCCACCTCGGGGTGCACGACCGCGATGTTCGGAGGTTCCCTCGCCTGCCTCTCGGACAAACACGCCCGTGGCTGCGACGGCGAGGCCGGCGCCCGGAGCGCCTCGGCGGGCCGTTTGGTCCCTCACCCCTGTCAGCCTCAGAGCCAGTGCTTCGCCGACGCCAGGGTCTTGACGGCGCACAAGGCAGACCGTGAGCTCGTCGGCCGATCCGGGAAGCTGGTGGCCCACTGCATCGTGGACTACTGCCTTCCGCGACGCATGTACGGGAGCGGCGCGGACGAGCTCGAGATCCTGGCAGACTGCAGGAGGCACCTGATCCTGTCATTCTCCGCCGTCCGAGAGCGCCTGAGCAGAGCTACGGCCGCGTTCAACGCGCTGATGAACGTCTGTCCGGAACACATGGAGCCGGCGTGCGGCCTCCGCGAGCTCGAGCGCCTGAGGGCTCTCCGTCGGGCTGCGCCTCGCCTCACGGGGGACAAACTGGAAGCCTGTCGCAGGGTCCTGGAGGAAGATCTCGCGCTGGTGCCCCGTGAGGTGTACGCCGGCCTGATCGGAGAGCTCGGCCGCTCGCTGGCCTTGCTGACTCGCGAAGGCGTCGTGCGTGTGGGAACCTCGGACGAAGGCGAGGGGCTCTCGAGCGAGCGCATAGCCCTCCGCCTGCCGACGTGCCTGTTGGTCGACGCGGGCCTCGCCGGCTCGGAGGGATCGCTGTCCATCTCGAAGAGCGAAGCCTCGGAGAGGGCCTTGGTGGACCTCGCGGGGCTTCTCTACCAGACGTTGCTCGCGCTGCACGTGAGATCGCCCGACGCGTTTTCCTCTGTCGTCGCCAGGGAGCCCGATTCGACGCTGCGCATCATGCCGTACACGACAGAAGACCCCGATGCCCTGAGAGCCTGGATAGAGGACTTCAAGAGCAAAAAGTGGCTCGTGCGTCCAGCGCCGCCTACGGGACAGAAAAGGACGGCGCGCGACAGGGCCTCTCTCGGAGGGACCGCGGGAGTCACGTATCACTGCGCCGGTTGCAAAGACTTTTTCAGAGACCTGTGCGCAAACAAGGTGTCGGGCCGGACGCTCCTGCGCAGTGTGTACGGAGACAACGGTAAGAGGAAGCTGGGGCGTTGCGTCAACGAAGCCTGGTGGCTCCGTTGAAAAAGGGGACGCCGCCCGAGCGGCAAACGGGTCGCGGTCCGGGGACGTGAACTGGGCAGACTAACTGAACCGAGGTGCGGAGGACCCCGAGCGAGCGAGCGACCAGGAGCGGACGAGATGGCCTTCAGTCAGAAGACCTACGTCTTTTGTCACGACGTAGCTAAGGACAGCGTGTCGAAACAGCCCCTCCTGTTCGCCGTCGACCTGCGGGATCTCATCTCGCCTTTCGAAGGATGCAGCCCCATGTTTGTGATCGAACAGATGAGCTTGCGGGCGTACAAGAGAGACACCTTCGAAAGGATACCGGCAAAGTTTGCGGTGCTCAACTACGCCAAGAGCAGGGTGGTCACCAACGACCCCTCGAGACTCTCGTCCGCGTGGGAAGTGGAGTTGAACGGAAAGGATGTCCCGATCAGGGCGGCGGGGACAGACACTGATCCTTTTCGCCGCACGCCGTCCACGCACGACGACGACAACAGACAGGCTCTCTTGAACGTTCTGGCCTTCATGATGTCGGGCGGGGTGCGAGCCTCGGATGGGGCGAGGCGCTCCCTCGACGCCATGAAAGGCTGTTTGTCCTCGGAACACTTCACCTACGCCTGCGAGCTGTGCAAGGGACAATGTGAGGCGACGGTCATCATGACCCAGCCCGGCTACCCGTCCCTGTCGTTGCCCTTGTGCGTCGACGGCTACGTGTGCGTGCCCGAGCGGTCGGGCTCGACGAGTCCGAAGTCTCAAACGTACAGGAGTGTGATTTCGCTCCTCAGGACTGCGTACGAAGACAACACGAGCCTCGTGGACCGAGCGATCCAGGCCGCGTTTGCGACCTCGGGGGTCGGGCGTTATTTGAAACGGGGCAACAGAGAAGTGGAACTGTTTCCCAACCCGCTGATAAACTTTGTCGTTTCCCTGTATGACACGTTGAGCGACCAGGCCGGCAATTTCGTGGCGGTCGACAAACACGAGCCCGGTCTGAAGGTGCTGGTCGAGAGCCCCGCAGAGAAGGTGGGACACGTGACGGGCTCCCTCACTCTCACACTGCTGTACGGTGAGAGCGTGCTGGACGTGTACAGCAACGTGAAGGCAAGGCACCGAGGCACCGACTGCCCACAGGACCTGCTGGACATGCACACGGCCGTGACTCGGCTTGGCTGTGACGCCTTGCTCAGACGATTCCCCTTGGACTTCTGCTCTAAGAAACGCCACCTCACCACAGTGGATTTGTGCAATTTTGACAATGACTAAGTGTGTCCCGTGGTTTATTTGAGGGTTATGCTTTATTGTGTGTTACCGGTTGCACTGTGCTCTAAACGCCAAGGTGACAATAAAAATCAAAGACAGAAAGAATATGTTTGGTCTCACGCACTCATTTATTTTGTGCACACAACCACATGGACAGAGAAAAGAAAACGAGAAAAAAAAATAACGCTGCCTCTCGCGCTGGGCAGAGCTGACCCACGGAGGCATCTAAAGGTGAAGGTGACAGCACAATTGTCTAATATCATGTGCAGACATTCACTTGGAAAGAAAAATCAGCCTTTTTAGCCGGCTGAGCCCGTACACCAGGGCCTCCATGTCCATGTGATAAGCGAGGCACTTTTTGTCCCTCGGTCCACACACCACGGTAAACCCACGGATGCCGAACACGACCTTGCACTTGATGAGCAGTCCGTAGCCCCCGTTTCGTTTGCTCAAGTACATGATTTCGAACAAGTACCCGGGACCCCTTTCTTCCTTCACGTCCGTCAGAGCGATCATGGCGCTCGGCCTCCTCTGTCGCTGCAGAGCCGTGAGGGGATACGTCAGATTTGGCACTTGGGCCAAGTTGGTGTACGTACCCCACCAAACCTTGCCCATGGGGCCTCGTATCAGCCTGTGCAGCCGCTCTGGTATCCTCGCGTCGGCGAAAAAGCTCCGTTGCGAGGACGTCACGTTGGAGGGCTTGCGAGCCACCGTTCGCTCGCATCCCAGTAGCAGCACGATGTCCCTCGGGTCATCGTAGTAGCCCTTGAGCTCCTTGCACACGTAAAGTCCCCTTTCCATCGCGATCTCCGTCGTCAGCACTGCGTCCGAACTGCCCTGCTTCGTCACGGAGCACAGCGCTCCGATCTTCGGCTCCAGGGGCTCCGAGACCACGACGGCGCATCGCCCCTTCTCGCTCCTCAAGAACGTAGCTATGTCATCTCGAGACACGGAGCCCCACCAGCGATCGTCCAGCCAGTTCAGGAAACCCTTCCAAGAACGCATGACGCTCAACCAGTTCTGGACGAGCGTGTCAGAGTCAGAGTAGAGCTCTTCCATGTTCACTTCAACTGCTCTCCTCGAGAACATGGTGCTAGGTACGAGCAGCTGGGAGCCATCCTCCCCGTTGATGATACACTCTTCTTCTTTATCCATTTCTACATCTTCATATTCTTCCTCTTCTTTTTCTTTCCTCCCTTCCCCTACTTTCTCTTCGTCCGCCTCTCCGGGTTTCTGAGACGTGGCGAACTTTGAATCCCGGAGCCCTCTCGCGATGCAGCGGAGCGGCTCTGAGACTGCCTGACGGCACTCGCCGACAAAGGTGTGGCGGCAGAACCCGTAGCAACCCGAGCCGCTCGGGTCCTTCACGCACACGATGGGTTCGTAGTGGCCCAACTGGTTCTGCACGTATATCCCGGGCAGCTCGTTCGACCGAGGCCTGCCGTCCGGACTGTAGACTACCCACCCTCCGTGGTTGTGCGTGTACACGTTCACGTCCCAGCCGTTGGCCAGCGCTGCGATTTCCACCTCGGTGGCCCAGACACCCCGATCCTTCGGCCTCCTTTCGAGAATGTAGTGCTCCACGCTCGAGTACTGCGAGCGCAGCAAATCTCTGTATTTTTCTTTATTCGAACTCATTTCCCTGACGCACCAGCTGATCTTGTAGTGGTAGTCGTCCCTGCCGCAGACCAAGTAGCTGACGGCCCTGAAGAAACAGTTGCCGTCTCCCATCACCGGCACCGTCGCGCAGGGCCGTCCCAGAGGCACGGGTGAGAAATTCGGCCCGCGGCACAGAGCTCTCGGCTTCTCAGGAGCTGCCACAACGTACGCAGCCAGGTCGAGCAGCGTCGCTCCCCTCACCGGATCGAAGGTCATTTTGTTCCCCGGGGCAGATTCGATGTACATGACATCCGAGTCCGAGTCGCTCCCAGCGCTCCCTCCAGATACCGGGGTGATGTCCATTCTAATGAAGAGAGTGTTTCGGTCTGGAAACTCGAGAGAAGCAAATGAGGAAAACGAAACAAAAAACAAAACAAAACAAAAAGAATACTACTTAGAAACTTTCCAAGCGACAGAGATACAAGGTACAACAGAGACAGTGCAACAGGTTTGCTCTCATCTGCAGAGCCTGTCAAGTGCCTGCCCCTGAAAGGGTGTGGGTGGGGGAAGAGGTTTCTTAGGAAAGGTGTGCCTGTTAAATATTTAAGCGGAGGGGCTGGCTTCTCTCCTCCTATCGTCTTGCAAACAGCCAGGAATTCAGAGACATGCAGTGTTAGGAATAATTAGAAACGGAATAGTTAGAAACTCAATCTTTACTTTTATTACATTCACTTTTACCTTTTACTACACAAATGGTTTAAACTTGATTCAGTATTATCATCTCAAAATTATATTACATCCTAAGACAGCACAGCAGAGATATTGTTGTCACAGTTTCTCCTCATCCTCCCTTTTTCACTTTTTGTGTGTCCTGGTGTTTGTGCTCTGACAAATGTCTATGAGAACATCAGAGAGATCTGGCACTTGAAGCTTTATGACCTTCGAGTGTCTAGCCTGCAACAGCATGTGGGTGGGTTTTTCACACCATAGACCCTCGGACCATCTTCTGAATAAGTAAATGCTAGGTATATAAACCGAACCTTTTTATGAGTGTCTTTGTTCAGACTTTGAGATCATGTTCCTCTGTCTGTAACCCTGCGTACAAATCTGTGCTGTTTTGTGCGGGGTAAATCTTCACTGTAGCTATGTATTGTCTCTGAGTCTTATTCATTCATTTCTGTGTGCAGGAAACTGAAGGGAACGAACCAACCAAACGTTTTTATTAAAACAGTCCTTTCTAGAAAATCCAATTTTCTCACAGGCAGCATGGACGTCGACTCGGATGAGGAAGTCAACGCAGGACGGCGGTTTGTCCCAAGACGCCGGACCATCGGGACCAATACTGGGACCTCGCCCGAAGGGCCGCAGGCCAGCGTGGAGGATTCCGAGTCAGATTCTGACAACGATCGGGCCATGATGGCTTACTTGAAAAAACGGATCAAAGAGTCCCGTCAGTCCGGGAGCGACAGCAGCGAGCTGGAGTCTGGCGGAGAAAGCGTGGAGTCCTACGACGACAAAGAAATTTTCCCGGCCCACCTTTGGGGTTTCGGGGACCATGAAATCGACTGCGAATGCTGCAACTGCGTCTTCTGGCGTGCAAAGTACCGTCGCAATTACTACCAGAGTAAGCACGGTAGGATCTATTACGATCGCACCACGCAGACTGGAGCAACGGAATCCACGAGCGCGCCAGCTCAACCCGAGAAATCTGAGCCGGCACGCGTGGATCGCGGCACGAGGCCCATAACCTCAAGATTCACCAGCAAGAAGATGCGACTCGCCCAAGCCAAGTCACATTTCAGGCACACGGGAGACATATACGTCGACAGCACGTCTGACGAGGATGAGCCCAGAAAACCCTAGTTTTACAGTCACGGGCTGTGCACTCGTTTTACCAAACGATGTGAACCTGGTTTTGTTTGAATTGAATTCTACGTTCCTGTGTTCCATTACAAAATAAAGACCCCTTGACTGGGGTGTTGCTCCTTGACTGATTTTTGTTTGTTTTGGTTTTTCTGTCTCGACCCTATCTTTAACTCGATTGAATACTGAGGAGCAAGTTACACACACACACATGCACAAAAGACAAGCACACAAAAACACACACAACATAAAGGTGTGCACTGTTGGACAAGCATGAAGGCTTTTGGTCAGAGAGGTAAAGTATGTCCCTAGACCTTGAGAAAGCTCATGTGCCCCTTCCACCGTATTTTCTGTGTGCAGAAGAGATCTGCTCAAACAGACGTTGCATCCTACCTGCCATAACGGCCAGGCAGCGCGGAAAGTGTAAGAAGTAGAGACGAACGAGGAGAGTGCACAGAAATTTTATTTTATTTCATTTTTTCCATACATAACAGACAGCAGAGGGCAATAAATCTACAAATCCGGTCGCCACTTCAACATTCCCGCCCGCTGTCGACTGTCGAGTCACGATCGCTGTCTTCGCGGTAGCCCCTGCCGCCTTGTTTCACCTCCCTTCCCTGACCGTGCCTTGTCGAGGAGAACTCCTTCGCACTCGAGCGACATCCATTGCGAACAGGCACTCTCCCTCGCTCTGTTCTGTCAAACCTCGATTCGTCCGCTTCACGCCATCCGCTTTCCACAGCTTCGCTCGGGTCAACCCTTTCGGCGTGACGACCGGGCCCTCTCGTCTGCGCCCGGAGCTTGCCCGCTCGAGAAAGCTGCGCAAAGTCAGATTCCTCCGGAGGAGCTGACGGGGCGGGCGACTGGAACGGAGGCAACCAAGCGTGGGGGATGTCTCTCAGGGGTTCGACCGCTCCGGCGCCAGCACCCCACGCTCGAAACCTGTTGTAAATGAAGCCCCCTCGATCGGACGATGCGAAGCTCACGCTGTAGCGAAACAGCAGGTACACGTAGTACCTGGACAACTTGCGATGGTCCACGGCGATGCATTTCGGGACCTTGGCGCCGGCGTGCCCGGCGCTCTCGCACTCCATCCGATGGAGCGAGATCAGGTCGTCCTGACACACGTGCAGCGCGTCAGACCTCGTCCACATGTCCCTCAGAAGCTCGAGGCTCTTTTGAAGCGTGGGTCTGTGCTTGCTGACCACTTCGTTCTGCAGGAGGCCAGTGGCGGGCGCCCCTGCCACTATCAGGCACTCGAAAAGGGCTACCGAGGCGTGGGGAGAAAACGCGATTTTCTGTCTCATTTCTGAGTTCATTTTATAAACTGACCGAGAGCCCCCTTCGGGCGCGCAAAGCATGGAGGACGGCGGACGGTGCACTCGGAGGCTTCTCGGACTGCTGGGAGAGCACCGCTTGTATCATGTTAAGACTCTTTGTTGCAGCGACGCTCCTGGAGCGCTGGAGTGGCTGGGAGCTAAAAGCGTCGATCTGTGCGAACCTCGCCGGGGAAGAGAAAACCTAGTCGCCTGGCTCACGAGACTGTGCGGGCTATGCGGCGTGGACACGGACAAGGTAGAGATATGCAGCGTGGACGCGAAACCTCGCGTCCGAGAGACCACGGAGCGTTTGGTGGTGTGCGTAGAGAGGACCTGGTTCCTGGGTCGCGACGGTTCTCTGGTCCTGTTTTCGACTGTAGGGCGAAACGCCCCATCTCAGAAAAACGACGAGGTGAGGTCCTTGTGCGCGGCCGCAAACGCGATCTTGGGCGCGGGAGGCTTCGAGTATGTCGCTCGCCGCGTTGCCCGGGGCTGCGAGTGCTCAATAAGACCCAAGGAGCAGGGGAGCGCTCCCGTGCTGAGGAGCCTGAGACCAGAGAGGTACGACACCGTGCCTCCAACGACGCCGATTGTGACAGCTGACAGTTTCGGACGGCGTAGCGAGCCAGAGGCGCCCACCCGCTCGTCTGAAAAATGGACGTTACGCGCCGTCCCGGAGACGGCGTCCGCGACGGCGTCCGCGACGGCGGTCGACCTCGAGTCCCTGCTGCGCGACGGGAAGTCCGTGCTGGGCCGCGGCGGGTTCGGCGTCACGGTGCGCATCGAGGAGGGGCTGGTTGCCAAGGTCAACCTCTTCCCCGAAATGCTGAACTGGAGCCTGCCCGTGGTGGAGGACGAGTTCAAGCGCTATGCGCACGTCGCGACCCAGATGGAGGAGGTCCTGATCGGAGCCTCCATCAAGCACCCGAACGTGCTGCGGACATTCGGGGGCTTGTGGTGCGAGGCCCCCGGGTACCCTTTGGGTGGCAGGGTCGTATCCCTGATGGAGGAGGCAGCGTGCTCCCTGCACGAGTTTTCGGCGCACATGGGGACCGAGACGAGGTACGTGCCCCTGGTCGAACTGGACGTTCTGCGCGCCCTGGACCACCTGCGGTCGAGAGCCATCCAGCACAGGGACATTACGCACAGAAACGTCCTGGTGTGTCGCGCCGAAAGCAGGAGGCCCCTGCCACTGGTGTTCAAGATCAGCGACTTTGGCACCGCGTGCAACTTCTCCACTCCCGATCAGCCCAGGGGCACCCGTGCGAACAGAGCTCCCGAGGTGCTGTGGTGCCTGGAGTCCGACACTCAGGCGGACGTGTTCAGCTGGTACTGCATGATCTGGGAGCTGTACAGCGGCGCGCCCCTGATCGGCCACAGGGCGTCCGGTCAGCGGGAAGGTTTTTGCAGCAGGACCTACGCGAGGAATTTGTCCGAGCTGCTAGGCACGTACGAGCCTACCTCGGAAGCCGCCTTCGATTCGTATTACATGAAGAGCTTGGACGCCAAGGAGCTGCGGCGGCAATTCCGCTCGAGGCCGCGGACTAGAGACGTCGCGAAGAAGCTGGAAGCCGCGGCCACGAGGGCGTCCGGTCGAACGGGCCCAGATCCGGAGTTCGTCGCCATCGGGGCGGCGTGCATCACGTTGTTCCCCCAGGAAAGGTGGTCGGCGTCTGAGCTGCTCGAACTCCCGAGGTATCGGGACCTGGGCGCGGATGCTGTCTCGGTTCCGGCGAGGGAGATCCCGACGAACATCGGAGCCGGCTGCTACAGAGCCTGTGACGCGGTGGCTTGCGAGGACTGCGAACCCCCCGCTTTCCGGGTGCCAGACACCTCTTCTCTCGCTACCACATTCCGATCCGAGAGCAAGATCTTCTACGGGGTCGACGTGATAAGACTGGCTCCGGGTTACATACAGCCTTACGTGTGGTACTCGAGAAAGGCCAGCGCTTCATCCCAGGTCGCCAAGGAAGACTCGGGCCGTGTCGGGCGGTCTCCGGAGAGACTCACCTTCGCGCGGATGCGGATCGGGTCTCCAGAGCCAGACCCCTGCTCCGCTTCGGCCAGCTCGCCCGCGGGAGGTCCCCGGGTCATCGTGAAAGGCAAAAGCGGATGCTGCGAGGGAGAGGTCGACACAAAGATGGCCATCCTCACCCAGGCATCTCCGGAGGACGCCGAGAGGTTCATAGAGCACGTCGTCGAGCTCTCGATTGCTGTCACGGAGCAGCGACCGGACTTGTTCGCGGGCCCGATCCGAGGCCTGTGCAGGAGCTCGGAGAGCTGCGACGGCGTTGTGGTGTTCCAGTACGCTCCCATGTTCGCTGACTGCAAGAAAGCATCCGAGTGGACTCTCGAGAACGCGCCTTTCTCAGCTGACGCCTTCGCCGCTCAGGTGCTCCTGACACTTCACCAGGCCTTGGAGGCAGAGAAGCTCCCCACGCGCGCGTTAAATCTGGACGACTTGCTGATCTGCCGAGGCTGCGCGCTGATCGACCCGGTGGCTTACCTCGCCAAGCACTTTGGTCGCGGTGGTCCTTTTTTCGGGGCGCGAAACGAGGGCCTGCTCACGCTCTGTATCGAGGTTTTGGGCAGATGCGGCTTTCGCGAGGCGGATTCGATAAGCCTCCTCTCCTCAAGGGACCCCGTCGGGATCCTCAGCGGGGCCCTGGGGATCCTGAGTGAGAGAGCGGGCCGGGGGAGAGCCGTTGTACCCAGCAGGCTCACCCTGGACAGCGCCTACTTCGCGTTCGAGGAGTACACGGCCGAGAGGTCCACGTGGCGGGCCGAGCCGAGCCTCACGGGGACGAAATACGAGTCGGGCCGCGGGCTCGGCCTGCTGGTGTTCGGCAACCCTCCGCCGCGAAGGGGAAAACAGACGTTGCCGGGGCCTCCATCTGATTCCAAGTCGCTTTCTTCCCTGATACGAAACCTGACGCTGAGACTGAAGGTCAGAGTGTTCGAGAGCCACAAGGTCGAAGTGGTCGCGTTCAACTGCACGAGAGCCCCGCTAACCGTGGACCTGAGCAGGGCCGGGCTGCGCGACGTCGCGGGGGTCGACCTACTGAGCCCCGACAGAGTGCAGCTGTCCCGAGACGGCAGGTGCTACACTCACGACGCAGACCCTCGGGTCGCCTTGGGTCTATTGAAATGGGCCCCCGTCGTAATGATCTCCAAACACGCAGCACGGAGCCCCGTGCCCGAACTCACCAAAGTGTATTACAGGATCGTCATCGCGCTTGTACGCCTGTGCGGTAACGGCGCCTCCGAGAGCTCGCTGGTCGACCTCTTTGCCAGACTTTCGCCCCTCATCGTCTCCACTCACCTGCGGTGCTAGTGAGGAGCCCTTCGATCGGAGGCCCCCGCCAAGGTGCAGCGTACATGCTCATGTATGTGTGTCGATGAATGTCCCAGAGACACGGCTACGCTACACTGAGATCTGCTTCGGCTGGCTTTGTTTCTGTACTTTTACTTGACTTTTTCACGTTTGTTTGATTGTTTTCAGGTGTCCTTCGAGGGACCTACACATTGTTTTTTTTGTTGTATCGTTGAGTGAAAATAAAATGTATTGTGTTCAGGTGTCTGGTTCTCCTTTATTTTCAGAGGTGAGATAAACTGTGCGCTCGCTCCACCGGGGTACGGGGTACGGTAGTGTAACCGTCCGTTGGCTCCAGTGGTACTAGGGCCCGCCAGTTCTTATTAAAATCTCGCGTTCCCTTTCGGACTGCTGACAGATACTTTCGTGTATCCCGTCAGAATAAACCATGAGAGGTCTCCCATTCAGACCGTGGCTACTTCTGACTCTCACATGGACCTTGAGCGCAGCGGGTGAGTCCTCTGTAGGCTTGCTGATACTGTTCCTAGCACGAGTACGATCGATGAGCCTGTGTTTTGAGAGGCTCGATTCGATGAGTCTGTGTAGTCAGGTTACAAAGTCGAAGAGGGGCTCGGGAGGGTTGCCGGCTAAATGTTTTTTCTGCTTTCTTTCTTGTGTCGCTGTCACGTTGTTACAGACACCAACATCACCTGTCTCATCATGGAAACCTGCATCTTACCCTGCAGTTTTCAGAGAGGAGACAATCCGATAGTGCACTGGATTAAGGATAACGAGGGCACCCCCTTTCTTTCATATTACAACGCGAACCCTCAGTTCAGGAATGTCAAGGGCAGAGGTTTCTTGTTCTCGGATCAGGTCTCTAAAGGTAATGCCTCACTACGGTTGTCCTGGGTGCAGCTTCACGATCAGGGAAGATACACCTGCTACGTTACAACCCGTAAGAATGAGCGATACACTTATGTCAACGTCAACGTGCAAGGTAAGAGCGGTGAGTGACTTAGGTGACCGTTTAGCGAAAATGCGGCTCTAAATTCTAGTTTGTCTCGCAGCGGCTCCGGTCCTCGACAGTTCGGAGGGGGTCAGCCGGGAACGCGAACCGGTTCGGTCGACGGAGCCCACTACGGCCAGCAGGACTTTGAACGCCGCGACCACCCCCCGGTGGTCCACGCAGCCGTTTCACAACAAGGGCGGCTACCACGGTCCAACAACAGAGAACGTCGGCGCGGACCGTGACCGCACAGCGGCGACTCGCGAACGAGACGATGGGGCGACGAAAGAGGCTGAAGGTGAGAGGGGCCGACGGTCACTGTCGAGAGGGAACGCTTGGCCCGCCAAGCAAACAGGTTGCGCTGAGCTCAGGATTCGTTTCTCGCAGCGGCTCAGGTCCTCGATGTCCGCATGGAGGAGGTGGACGACACTGTCGTCTGCTGCTCGAAAGGGATCTACCCGAAACCCGAGCTAACCTGGTCCACCGAGCCTCCGTCCGGTCGGGCTCTGAACGCCACGACCGCCGTCTGGCGGACCTCGCTGCTGCTCTACGACATCCGCAGCTCCCTGTTACTGTCGCACGAGGACGCTGTCATGGTTTACAGCTGCGTCGTAACCTCTGGCAAGCACAGCAAGAAAGCAACTTTGATGGTGGAAGGTGTGCGAAGCAAGTGGTTCATTTGTTTAGTTTCTTTTTTTTTTGCACCTACTGTTGGACTTCAGATTATGCACGAACGGCAGAGGCGTCACTATCCTCAATCTGTTCTCGCTTTCACGGCTTATTTCTTTTCGTTTTCCTCAGGCAGACTCCAAAAGCTTCTGACGATCTATGTCCTGATCCCCGTCGGTGTCGCGGCTCTCGCAATTTGCCTGGCTCTCGGGATATGGAGCATGCTAGGGAGAACCAGGAGATGCGCTCCTGCCTGACCGTGGGACTCTCGGCGACGGACCTTTCCAATCTGCCTGCTCATGCATTGTTCCAACCTCACAGGCTTACTTTTGCTACGTGAACCCTTGTGTGTGTTCGTTTGATTGCCGTAACAATAAAGACCCTAGAGTCCACCTCTGAAAGATGTCTGTATTTTGTTTTTCTTTTTGCTTTTTCAGTAATGAGAAAGTGTGGTTACGAAAAAATAAAAAGGATGGGGCATGCTCCATGAGCCTTCGAGCGCTTTGCGGCAACCCAGGGTGGCCGTCCTACGCTTAACGGGGTTTCACCACGAGGTCGGTAGGGTCCTCCGAGCCCATCGCTTCACACTGCGCAAAAAACAAAAGAAAGGAAACCCAGGGTAAACGTCTGACTAGATTTTACTTTGTATATCATCTCACGCGATTACGTGTGAAAGTGGATAGAAGACAGACAAAGATGGCAGAGAGGTTCAGCCATTGAATCGAGCGGCCTTCACTGTATGAGCGTGCCATTTCGATTCTCGCCTTACGAGTTCTCTGGAATATGTAGCTCGAGAAACTCGGATGCGCCCCGAACTCCCACTTTCCTGACCTGCCTTCGGGGAATTCCCCATCTAGCGTCGGAACGGATTTGGGCGGGTCGAACGAAGCCCTTATAACTCCGCCGTGAATGCAGTGTTTGACTGAATCACCACCATCTGCTACGGTTTTACCAGGCTCCCCGAGCTCCCATTAAACTTCAGCGCCCCCTCGGACGAAAGCGAAGCGGACAGCGAGCGACGACGGTCGAAAGGTCCTTCTGTGTCTCCCACCGCCGACTCCCTCGACCCCAACCGTACTCTATCTGGCCTCAGTCATCAGAGCGGATAAACCATGAGAGGGTTCCTATTGGGACCGTGGATCCTTCTGACTCTCGCGTGGACACTGAGAGCTGAGGGTGAGTGAACTCGTTGTGTTGTGGAAGGCAGATGGTGAAACTTTGATGAATCTTTGTGAAAATGTGTGGGGTTTTGTTTTTCTTGTTTTTTTTTTTCTTAAGCCGCTGTCATGTAGTTACAGACACCGACGTTACCTGCCTCGTCATGGAAACCTGCATCTTACCCTGCAGTGTTCCGAGGGAGGGCTCCATAACAGTGCGCTGGTTTAAGGATCCAGAGATAGTTCCCTTCCTCACATATGGTATAACAAACCCTGACAGGGGGAATGTCAACAACAGAACCTCCTTGTTTGAGGATCAGATCTTTGAAGGAAATGCTTCAATACTGTTGTCAAAGGTGCAGCTTCAAGACCAGGGATCATACCGTTGTGTCGTTGTCAGCTCGAGAAATGGGCATACCAGAAACGTCAAAGTAATGGTGCAAGGTAAGAGTCGCAAGTGTTGTGATTAAGTCAACCCCTGTGACCGTTAAGCGAAGACGCGGCCCTAAGTCCGAGTTTTGTCTCGCGGCAGCTCCTGTCACCGACGGTCACGCCAAAGAGGGGTTCGACCGGGATCCGAGTCTGGCCCGCCCGACGCCTCCTCCTCCACCTGGCTGGTCGAACGGCGGCGGCGCAGCCGGGGAAGAGGGGTCCAGTGGTGCAGCCGGGAAAGAGGGGTCCGACCGGGATCCGAGTCTGGCCCGCCCGACGCCTCCTCCTCCACCTGGCTGGTCGAACGGCGGCGGCGCAGCCGGGGAAGAGGGGTCCAGTGGTGCAGCCGGGAAAGAGGGGTCCGGCCGGGATCCGAGTCTGGCCAGCCCGACGCCTCCTCCTCGGACACACACCATGACCACCCCCCAGCAGTCCACGCAGACTGTCCACGCAATCAGCGACTCCCGGGTTCGACCGACCGAGGTTGTCGACGTGGACCCCAACGAAACCCAGGCCACTGGCAAAGGAGACGATAAAGCGTCGAGGGAGGTGGAAGGTGAGAGAGGCTTTCCATTTTTTATTTATTTCAATGTTTTTTTTTTAAATTTGTTTCTTTTCTTTCTTCTTTTAGTTTCTGCAGCAGCTCCGGTCACCAAAGTCCGTCTGGAGCAGGTTGACGACACCGTCGTGTGCAGTTCGGAGGGCATCTACCCGGAACCCGAGCTGACTTGGTCCACCCAGCCTCCGTCGGGCAGGATTCTGAACGCCACTACCGCCGTACGGCGGACCTCACGGATGCTCTATGACATCCGCAGCACCGTGGAACTGTCTCCTGAGGACGCTGGCTTGGTTTACAGCTGCGCCGTAGCCTCTGGCAGAAACAGCAAGAAAGCGACAGTGAAAATTCAGTTTTGTGAGTGGTGCTCTTATTCATTTATTTATTTATTTATTTATTTATTTATTTATTTATTTATGTTTAACATTTGCATTTAATATCAGTTACGTGAGTGGTGCTCTTATTTATTTATTTATTTATATATTTTTAACAATTGAACTTATTATTTGCAAAAGCTGATGGACACCATCAACTCTCGGTTTAACGGAACATCTCCCTTGTTCTTCTCAGGCCGACTTCGAAATCTTCTGTTTGTCCTTATCCCCATCGGTCTCGCTGCTCTCGCGATTTGCGCGATCGTCTGGAGGATGCGACGAAAGATCAAAAGGGGATTGGCTCCTGCATCTACCAACCTCAATGACTTCCTTCTTACTTCATAAGACATAAACCCATGTGTGTGTTCATTTGATCACCGTTACAATAAAGACCATCGAGTCCACCTCTGAAAGATGTCTCTGTTTTGTTTTCGTTATTATCCTTTTCAGTGCTGAAAAAGTGTGGTTAGGACAAAAACTATATAAAGGACAAGAAAATGCTATGAGGCACTTTGCACAATGTGGCTACGCCTAGCAGGGCCCCAGAGATTCTGCTTGAGGTCACTCGGGTCCTCCGAGCGCGAACCTGACGCGCCGATCGCTTCAGACGGTGCAGACAAGGAAAAGAGACACAGGGCAAACGTCTGACATGATTTTATTTTGTATCTCATCACACGTGATCACACTGAGATGCTGCATCGGGCACTACAGCCGTCGAAGCGGAGCACAGGTCAGAGTCGTCAACCGAGGGAGTGTGGAAGCGTAAGCACAAGCTTTCGGTCTTCGTCCGCTTCGCCCCGTCGTCAGCACGCCCACGATGCGAGTAGACGCTCACAAGCCCGACGTCTCGGTTTCCACTCGATGAGGAGGCCTCCCCCGAGCGAGGCACTTCAACGTGGTCGGCCAGCTCTTCCAAATAGGTCATCATGCGAGAGCTCTGTGCGCCGTGCGAGCGGAGAGTCTTCGAGGGCCCTGGTCGCCGGGACTCCATAGGCCCTGCCTGAAGGGAGATAGAAGACAGAGGAGTGCAACGGAAAGGTTAAAGGGGTTGAGTCTTCTTCGTCTGCCTCCAACGGTGTGAGCTTGTCGCCCCTCTGCCATTTATAAAAGACACCGGGTAACCCGACTTTGCGACCTGCCTTCGGGGAATTCTGCGTGACGTGTCGGAACGGTCTTCGGGTGTGATCGAGTGGTGCAAAGTGGAATAGTGTTTGCCTCAATCAACGAACGTCTGCTGCTGCTTCACCGGGCTCTGCGAGCGTCCCTTCGGACGAAAGTGAAGCAGACGGCGAGCGACAACGGTCGAAAGGTCCTTTTGCGTCTCCCGCAGCAGACTCCGCGACCCCAACCCTACTCGATCGGGCCTCGGCCATCTGAGCAGCTAAACCATGACAGGGCTCCCATTCTTACCGTGGCTACTTCTGACTGTCGCGCAGACCCAGAGCGTGGCGGGTGAGTGCTCTGTAAGCTTGCTGACATTGTTCCGAGTACGAGCGCGATCGTCATAACCCAAACAGTCAGCGCAACGCGGCTAGAGCAAAGCGAAAACAGGGGATGGCGAATTCCACACTACGGGTTGAGATGCAGTATCGTGACGTTGACTAAAAGTTCTTTTTGTTTTTGTTCACCGCTCACACAAAAAGTCAGCGAGGAGGTGGTGTACTACGACATCTATTACGACCCAGACTACGCCTTCAATTACAGTTATGAGGGGATCAATCCGGAACCCGATCTGACCCGGCCAACGGAGCGTCCTCCATCCAGGTGGACATTGGACGACACCCAGGCCACTCACGAAAGAGACAATGATGCGACGAGGGATGCTGAAGGTGAGAGGGGCCGGCGGTCCCTTTCGAGGGGGCCGCTTGGGCCTCGAAGAAAACAGGTTGAGCTGAGCTCTGTCTGCGTTTCAAAGCAGCTCCGGTCACCGAAGTCCACCTGGAGCAGGTGGGCGACACCGCCGTGTGCAGTTCGGTGGGGATCTACCCGGAACCCGAGCTGACCTGGTCCACCGAGCCTCCGTCGGGCAGGACTCTGAGCGCCACGACCGCCGTCTGGCGGACCTCGCAGCTGCTCTACGACATCCGCAGCTCCTTGTTACTGTCGCCCGAGGACGCAGGCTTGGTTTACGTCTGCACCGTAGTCTCTGGCAAAGGCAGCAAGAAAGCGACCGTGAAAGTTAAGCGAGGCGAGTGGTGTTTTTTTTTTTAAAAAAAAAACAACAATATTTTAATTTGGTTTTTGGACCCATTTGTTGACTGTTTCTATCCCCGCTCTCTTTCAGTCTTCTCAGGAGGACTGTTTGTCATGATATCCATCGGTGTCGCGGCTCTGACTGTTTGCACGGCTCTCTGGATCTGGAGAACGCGAGGTGGAAACAGGAGACAAGCTCCAGCCTGGGCGTAGGCTTATTCGCGATGTGTCTTTCTGCCAGTGCGCCATAGGGCGATGCAAACCCATGACTGTGTTCATTTGATCATTGTGACAATAAAGACCCTCGTGTAGACTCTGAATGATGTCTGTATTTTGTTTGCTTCATTTTTTTTTAATTTTCATTTTCTGTGCTAAGAAGAGTTAGATCAGAAAAGGTTATGTTTAGAAAAAATAAATGTAAAAGCGGAGAGGTACACTCTGGTAGCCCTCGAGGCGCTTTCCGCGTTGCTGCAACGCAGTGTGACGTTCTACGCTTATCGGAGCTGCAGAGTTTTACCGTGAGACCGCACAAGAAAAAAAAGAAAGAACACTCAAAGCAAAGCGTCTTACTTTGATTTTTATTTCATCACACATAATTACACAGATCCCACGGATGTAGAAGCGGTGCACCAGACAGTCTGCGGTCGCATCGAACTAATGTCCCAAACGAGAGCCCTAGTTTTGTCCACCGTGACTCCAATGCGTTCTGTCCGAAGGTTGGCTGAAGACAGGAGTGCAACGGAGAGGTCGAAGAGGTCGAGTCGGGTTCGTCTTCTTCGTCCGCCCCCACCGCTCGAGCTAGCCACTCCTCGACCTTTTCTACATCCACACCGTGTACGCGGCGCTTCCCTCTCCATCGCTTTCGTCTTGCGAGAGCCGCCGCTTAGACGCCTTGCGCTCGTCCTTGCCATCGGTGCAGAGGCGACCGGGTCCCTCTTCGAACCCTCCTGCGAGCAAATCGGCTCCAGGCTCTCTGTTCTCTGCGGGTTCTGGGTCCTCTGTGAGCTGCGGGTGCTCGGCGTGAGACCCCGCGCGCTCCGCGCTCCTCTTTCTCTGCGGGTCGCTCGCTTCCGAGCTGCCTGGCGAACAGCTCAGTTTAACCGGCGTGATCGGCTTTGGTTTTGCCGGCGACGTCACAATTCGACCGTCGGTCTCTCGCCTTTCGCCGCGAGACCTGACGGTTTGGCACCGCCTGCCCAGGTCCGTCGACTTCAGAGAGCTCCTGGCCTCGCGCTCCCTGCGTGAACTGAGGCCTGCGGTCGATTTGTCCGAAAGGTCGGCTCCTTCGGATTCCCAACCGCTGCCTTCAGACGCGGACCCTCGACTCTCCGAACTGGAGGAGCGCGAACGAGCGATCCGAGCGCCGGACCTTTTCGAACCTCGACCGTCGACCTCTCTGCCTTTATCGCCAGAGAAACGCAGCGGTTTCCCGGAGGCTGATTTTTGCAGCCCTCCCTCTGGGCGTCTTACGTCTTTGCGGCCGCTGGAGTAAGTCTTGGAGTGGTCTTCGGTGTCTTTGCGTTGTCGCCGCGTGAGCGCGGTTTCGAGCCCCGGCCTCTTTTCCCGCTCGACCGAGGGTCTTGACTTCGACCCTCTGCCTTTCGGCCTCGCGGAGACTCGCATCGCCCATGGGCCTTCCGTCTCCGAGCTGTCCGAGCTGAGTGCGCGCTTGTAGCCCCGCCGGTCGCTTTTGGACGAGGGCGAGGACGGCTGCGACCCGCAATACGTACGGCCGACCCCGTCCTCGTTCCTCCTGGCCTTGGAGCCCGCTTCCTCGCCAGCTCTTTGTCTGTACGCGCTACTGGGCGAGGGCGAGGAAGGTCGCGACACGCAGTACGGACGGTCAACTCCGTCCTCGCGTCTCTTGGCCCTGGCGACGTTGTCCTCTCCCGCCTCGATGTCTTCTTCGCTGGACGACGATGCGTCGTCTATGAAACTGTCGCTGCGATCGTAGTCGTCTGAGCTTTTGTCGCAATCCGAAGAGCTCTCCGTGTCCCTGTCGCTCAAATACTCCGGCTCTTCCTCGCTTTCGGAGCTGAGAGGTTCCAGGCCGTTGTCTTCCTCGGCTTCGCTCAGTAAAAAACTGTTTCTCTGGCGGCGCCCGACCTTTCTCCTCTTGGTCGCCGGAGACCGCGAGGCTCGGACGCTCTCGGCCCAGGGGGACAACCGACGTCGAGCTCTGCCGACGGTCTGGCGGCAGCTCCTCTCGGGCTTCTTGACTGGCGGCGGCGGGGAGAGGTGCCTTCGGGGAACCCGCCTGGACGCCGCCTTGCGCTGGAGTGCCGCGAAGGACCGGGCCACCTTGTCGCTCCACCTCTGCGTGGATTGGGACTCCAAGCATTGGATCAACGCTCGGCTCAGGCGATCCTTGATGCCGCGCCTGCGGAGCTCGTTGACCGTGCCCTGGTTGTACGCCACCCATTCTCTCAAGAGTTCCCTGTTCGCCTCGCCGAGGAGAGCGCTGTCCAGGTTCAGGAGCTTGCACACGGCCTCTCTCTGGTACCCCAAGGAGTCGTGCAACCAAGGGTAGCTCAGGAGCAACACGGACAAGTTTTTCATCCATGTCGAAACCGGGACGGGCTCTGGGATGGGGTTGAAAAGCTCCGAGCGGTCGTTCGGGGGCTGTCTACATCCCTCGCCTGGCTCGACCGGCTCTCCGCAAGCGGGATTTCTGCCGCCCATGTCACCGTCAAAGCGGGCTGCGTTGATCCCCAGTTTCTTGAGCTTGCTGCAGTAAACTTTGAGCTTCAGGAACGCCACTTTGGCGGCCGCGTTCACCTCCTTGGCGTGGGCTTGCGCTTCCTTGTCTTCCTTGTTGCACTGGTCGCGTTTGCACATGGTGTACCAGTCTTTCTGGATCTTGTTCACTTCCCAGGGCTCTCTGTCCACCATTTCGGCGCAGGCTTTCGCTCGGCGGGCCGTCTCGGGATCGGCGTCTTTCCGGTTTTGGCTGTAGCAGCGCAACTGCCGAGCGAGCGAACCGCACTCCTTCCTGATCAGCTCCATGACCGAGGCAGCGAACCTATCCCGCTCGCTTTTTCTGAACGTAGCGTCCGAGGCGTACCTGCTAAGGAACTCGCAGTACCTCTGCAGCTTCCCAAGTGGACTGTGCAGCAGCTCGGCCACGGCGAATGCGCCGGGGATCTTGGCGTTCATGAACGTGATGGCGAGTTCAGCGATTTCGATCATCCTGGGGTCCGCCAACTTGCTCTCCACGTGTCTGGGTATGCGGTCGCACCACCCGTTCGGATCGACGCGCTTGGTGAACGCAGACAGCGCCCATTGGTTGATTTCTTGGAACGTGAGCTGCCCCGACAGATACGTCTCCCGGGCCATCTCCTGGAGCGTCTCGTTCCAGCAGCTCGCGAGCTCTCCGTTGCCTTTCACGCAGCTGCGTTTCAAGAGCCTGTAGAACCGGAGCGTGGTGGACACGTACAGCGTGGGCAAGTGTCTCTGCTCCGCTCTCACGGCCACCGTCGGCACCAGGTTGCTTCGCCTCCCATCTGACGCTTTCCCTCCTGACCTGAAGTACACCATGCGGGGTTCGCTGGCTTTGTACGTGAAACGACTCAGGTCGCATTTCACTGCGTCCTCCCCGAAACAGTCAACGCCGGCGTCCCCCTCGTTCTTCCTGTCGCTCGAGGACTCCCATGCGTGGCTAACCTCTGGCGCGCAGCACATCGGCTCCACATCTTCCAGGTGAGAGGCCAACGCAGCCTGGCTGCTCTGATCCCTGCCGGGGGACCCGGGTGTGTTCGATATCAGCAGTTGACAAGGCTGAATCTGCTGGAAGGACGGACAGAGCGCCTCCACGTGCGTGGGCATCTCCAGCGACATGTCCCAAAAGTCGAACGCGTGGCCCGCGACCTTCCTCAGCAGCTTCAGGCTGTCCAGGGTCGGGGCGAACAGGACCTCTTGCACGAAGTAAGACCCCTTGCTTTCGCCGTCGTTTCCGGGGATGTCTGTCATGTAGGTCCCGACCATGGACCTCGCGGGGTCGTAACGCAGCAGGTTCTCCTTCGTCGAGTGCTGCGTCACCACGGGCACCACCGTCCGATCCTTTCCCCTCAGCTCCTCGGCGGGGAGGTAGTACGCCGTGTAATTTCCGCACGTCAGCAACACTTGCTTGAGGCCGGCTCTGTCCGAAGTGACGATGGATCCGAAGTCGCTGCCTCCCAGAAGGTCCACCAGGTCCATAAGGGCGAGCAGGAGAGATCGAGAGGGACGCTGGGGTATCCTACCAGAGTCCGCTATGACCGCGTCTCTGATCATCTTGTTCAGAACCCTCGGCCTGTAACGCAGGTGCTCTTCGTTGCTCAGGCGCCGTTCCTTTTGGGTCATCATGCTTACCACTGCATCGAAAACGCCACGTGGGTGCGAGCACGTGAAGACCTCGTCGTGGTCCACAGTATCGAAGTACCACGGAGGGCTGCTGGAAACGACGAAGGTTTGATTTGTAGACGCGGCCGCCTCAGTCGCCGATACCGTAGCCATTTCGAAAGCAAGACCTGTTGAATGCGCGTACGGACAAAGTGGAAACAGCAGCAACAGCTCTCCTAATCCACTCTGGTGAATTCAGCCTAAGTCCTGCGAGATCCTTGCGCTCTCTCTAGCTCTTAGAGGGGAGGTTTGAAGGCCACTTATATCCTCCCAGTTGGGGTTTCCCACCTCCTCGATGCTTTGAACAGCCCAACCCTGATCCTTGCGCTCTCTCTAGCTCTTAGAGGGGAGGTTCGAAGGCCACTTACATCCTCCCAGTTGGGGTTTCCCACCTCCTCGATGCTTTGAACAGCCCAACCCTGAGGCTCGGAGGGATAGGGCGGAGAAATCTGCTCACCACCACTGCACACAGGCCCAACCCTTAGGCTAGGAGGGATAGGGTGGAGAAATCTGCTCACCACCACTGCACACACACTCGCAAGCAACTTGCACAGAGGCCAGTCATGAGAAAAACAATCCGACTGCTCTTTGCAGTGTCCGCCGGCCTTTCACAGTGTCCGACCGTCGCGCAGGGAGTCCGACCGCTGCTCAGAACATCCGACCGCCGCTCAGTGACTCTGACCGCCGTTCAGTGACTCCGACCGTCGCTCAGTGACTCCGACCGATAGTCAGAGTACGACCGCCGATCCCTGTGTACACTGAATTCGGGGAGTCCCAGTGACACGGAGCCTACAGAGAGAGCCTTTGTGCACGGACAGTGATGAAAATGAAATATCACAGTCACCTAGGTTGAATTCAAAGTCACCTAGGCTTGCTTGTAGCTTTGTTGTTTGTTTGGTTTTCTCCTCATACAGCTTTTTATTTACCCCCCTCTGTGCTCAAAGAGAAAATCGTCGGGCTTTGCGATTTGAGGAGCAGAGCTCAGCATGGATGAGGAAATTAGAATTTTGATCAAAGGTGTTCTGGGGCACTTCGTTGGACGACGCCAAGACTTTGAAGTCGAAAGGCCGCGTTGTCGGGAAGCTGTAAATGCTATGACGAGAGCTGTGTGTGAAGTGCTGGAGGTTCACAGACCGAAATACACAGGTGAGCAGCACAAACAGATCTGTTTTTTCAGAGTTATCTGTACGCTCAGCGTGATCTCTCCTTGTCCGGTGTCCCACTTTAGAGATGGTTTCAGATCTAGGTGATTCATTTCCCGATGCCGCGATGGTCAACGTCGCGAAAAGCCTTTTCGAGGACGGGATCATCAACTGGGGCCGTGTGGTCAGTCTGATATGTTTGGGGGCCGCGGTGTGCCAACATCAGGACAGGTTCAGTGGCAGCCCTGGCTCCCTCTTGGCTGACACAGTGTCAGAGGCGATCGCCTCGTACTTGCTCACAGAGCACAGAGGCTGGCTGGAAGAGATGTGTTGGGTGAGTGGCCTGTACTCTAGGGGGTTGAACTTCATGCTATCGCTGTTATGAAACAATTTGTCTTCATGTTTTGCTTTTTTTTTTTTCTGTTCCTCTTTCTGTTCTTTTTTTAACGCTTTCTTCATGACCAGGATGACTTCGCTGACTTTTTCCCTTCACCTGAAGCCACGAAGTGCCATGACCTTGTAGGACCGGCACTTGGACTCTTTGTTTTTGCGGTCGGAACTGCACTCTTGTGCACGCACCTTGGGATGTGACCCGGTGGTTGTTTTCTGACAGCCTCCGGGGGCTTTGCCCTCAGAGTGCTTTAAAGTCTGGAGGGCCAGTGTCAGACACTGAAACAACCGGTGTGGACGAGAGGACGCTTCTTAGACACGCACTTTAAGGCATTGGGAACGAGGAGACGTTCCTCAGGAGCCCGTTTGATCCTTTTCTTGTTTTTCTTTTGCTCCCGCATGGAGAAGTACTACAAAGACCCAGTGCGACCAGTGATCGGGCAAGGCACCTACGGAGTTGTCTACAGGGTGCGAGATGTGAGAAACGGCCAAGAATATGCCCTCAAATGTCACAAGCAGGCAGACGTTATAGAGGACGCGACTGTGAGAGAGTTGTCCTGCCTGACAGCGCTGAAAGGTCATCCCAACATAATACAGCTCCTGGACTGTTTCATGGACGAAGATCGGGTGGCGATGCTCATGCCTCACGTGCCCTTCGAGCTGACCAAAGCTATTCACCGCCAGCCACCGGCTCCGCTCAGCTTCGTGGCCAGCTTCTCGCTTCAGACGGCGAACGCCCTGGAGTACATGCACGGACTGAACATCTTACACAGGGACCTGGTTCCGAGTAACGTGCTTCTCGAGGAAGATCTGACGGTGAAGGTGGGCGACATGGGCCTAGCCAGACAGTACTCCCGACGCATGAGCCTTTGCGTGGTGACGGAGCCCTACAGGGCTCCGGAGTTGTTTGTCCGCGGGAACGCCGCGGAGTACACGTGCGCCGTAGACATGTGGAGTTTGGGAGCTATGATACTGGACGCAAAGGAAGGCGCCGTGGTGTTCGCTGCAACGCGTGGGTCCAGCACTCTGAGCAAAGTCATGGCACTGGCGGCCTCGGATCCCGACGGGGGAGCGGAGGAATCGACGCCCGCCAGGCAGGAACTGATACCCAACACTATGAAGTGTGAGCACACCAAACGCATCGCCTTCCGCCTAATCGCTCTCAGGCACGACAAGAGGCTTACGGCTCGCCAGCTGTTGGACGATGAGGAATGGAAGCGTTTGTCCCACATGACAGACGGAGAAAAGGCTGAGGTCTTGCAACAATGCGTCACGGGTGTCATGTAAAAATACACAGTTCAAGAGGCTTTGCAATGTCTGAGTTTATCATTTTTCAATAAAAAAAAATGAGCCAATGACCACAGACTCTATGTATCGTACAGGTGTAAATTTTGTTTATTATTTTGAATACGTTTGACCATAATAGCAGATGTATCATTCAGCACCACTGGCCCGCTCTGGGAGCACGCTTACACGTTTGTAGCGATGGAGATGAAAAGGGATGTAGCACTCAACGTGGAACACCACTTGGCGTAGTTTGTTTCGTAACTGCGCGAGGGCCCTCGGGTCTTTTGAGGGCTTCGGGCTCAACTCAGCTTCCGCTCTTCGTCTCAGAGCGCGGCGAAAACAACAGTGGCAGCCGCTGCGACGAGAGACAGGGCTAGAGGTTTGGCTCCATTTCTCTGACTAGGCCATCTATCCAGTTCCTCCTGAGCCTTTCTCACGGTTTCCTTCAACTTGCTGAGCACTGCAAACAGAAGACAGCGAACACTGGTTGGGAGAGAAGCGCTTTGCGATAGGCGGGTAGCTAAAATGCACACATACATACATACAGTCTGTCGTGTTGTGGAGTTTTCCGAAAGTCATCACGGGCTCCATTGGAACCAGGTCAGGCATGAGAATCTCAGGCCGACGAACGCCGTCCGAGTAAGAAGGCTCGTTGCTGTGATGTAAAACACAAGAGTCCACTGATGTCAACAGCACGAACACGAACAGGGTCAGATGCAGCATCGAAGTGGTAGTCATTGTGTCTTCAAGAGAAAAAAAAAACCCACAAAGAACAGTTTTCTTACTGCAGTGCGCAAACACAACTCACGCCTGAAGAGGTTGCCTCTGTCAGCTCTCCACTCTTGCCTTTTATACTTGCAGAAGAAAACACTCGCTGTGCAGATTCTAATCCCCCCTGCCCAAAAAAAAAAAAAAGTCCCTGGCCAAATCCCAACCACAAGCCCGACAGAGAGGCCGCGACCGGTCAGCTCGCGTAAACCCAGCACGCCCCTCGCTCACAGGCAGGAGAGATCACGTAACAGGGTGATTCAGGGGAGAGGAACGCAGAGCATGGCGTCAGAGTCTGCCTGCCTCGGTCGGCCTCTCATGGCGGAGGACGGATTCTCAGAGTGGAAATCGGTGTGAGAGAGCTGAGGTCGGAGCCAGCGTTTCTCAGTCCCTCCCCTACATCTCGGTTTGGTAGCGTAAGATGCCATCTGACTCAGTGATGTGTGGTCGGACTCCCTAAGGGTCGGTCGGACAGAGTCAATTGCGGTCAGACAGAGTGAATAGAAAAGGTCGGGCTGTCTGGACGCTGACCTGGCGAGGTGAAAAGCTGGCCCCATCTCTCGTCTACAGCTTTGGAACTAGGAAATTTTAGCGGCTGTGTTCTCTGTGTTCTATGACACAGCTCCTACGTAGAAAGGATTTAGTTGGGGATTTTTTATTCTTTTTTTTTTTCTTTCCTTCATATCCAACATCGACATCACAGCCCTTACCAACAAAATGGTTGGATTTATCTACAATTCCAATAAGCTGCTCCCCGCTCTGGCCCCATCAGAGCCCCGAGCCGCTCTGAACACCCAACAGCTCTCACAGAGCCGGACATCCTCTCGCTTCATCAACCATCACGGATCCCCCACGTCTGCCCTTACCAACAAAATGAGCAAATCGGGCTGCTACAGAGACGGCGGCATGCCGCAGCAGAAACCTGACTGTCTGAACATTTCCGCCAATTACAAGACTAAATTGTGCTGGTTCTTCGCGAAGAACGGCGTCTGCAAGTACGGAGGGAAATGTCGGTACGCCCATGGCTACGGAGACCTGCGGAGCCTGCAGCTCAAAATGAACCTTTGCCACCATTTCTATAAGGGGCGCCCATGCCTCCACGGCGGAAGTTGTGGATTTATTCACAATTCCCATCAGCTGCTCCCCGCTCAGCCCACATCAGAGCCCCGAGCCGCTCTGAACAAGGACGGCTACCGACAGATGGACGTTTCCCCACCCCAGCAGCTCTCACAGAGCCTGACATCCTCTGGCTTCTTCAACCATCGCGGACCCTCCACAGTCAATGCCGGGGCCATCACCTGCTGCATCCCCACCGTCCCCGCCGTCGTCTTCTCGAAAGTCCCAAATCCCTGTAACCCCTGCCCCGGCCTTATCCCCACCGTCCCCGCCGTCGTCTTCTCGAAAGTCCCAAATCCCTGTCACCCCTGCCTCGGCCTTATCCCCACCGTCCCCGCCGTCGTCTTCTCGACAGTCCCAAATCCCTGTAACCTCTGCCCCGGCCTTCTTCTGCTTCACTAGCAAAGAGGGGCTTTGTCCAAAATTTGTGACGCGCTGGCCTGAACGGTCTACCCGGTTTCTCTCGGGGCCCTGTGGTCATGCGCAACAAGGCTTATGGCATCGAGGTCTTTATTTGTTTTTTTTGTGGTGTTTGTTTAAAATAAAAAATAAAACAAGACAAGAACAACGTGTTTTTACTACATTGTATCTGAAAAGATTCAAAGTGTGTTATTCCGTGTTGTTTCGCTGACCCTGATATCGTTGAGCTTCTTAAGCAAATAAAAAGACTCAGACACATTCACTTTTTCTGCTCTTTATTCGTTTGCCGTGGACATTCACAGAGTTGTCTTGGCGTCGCAGTATTCTGTCTGAAAATCTTTGGTGCAGACTTATACGCACTTTCCAGCCGTGCTCACTTGCGTTTTACGCAACGTATCTCCTCCAAAGAAACAGGCTGTATTCTCGTGCCCCAGTGCTTGTCCCTGTCAGGGGGGACGTGCAGCAAAGTCCAGGTGGGTGTTTGTTCGGCAATGCCCTCCAAGAGTCTTCTTTCACAGCAGCGGATGACGCCGTGCATTCCGTTGGCAAGTATTGTCCCTTCGCCGGAGTAATTCGTGCAGAGCCACGCCACCCCCATGCGCCGCAAATCCGGGTCTCCGTTCTTCTCTGTTGCAATCGCGTACTCCACGAACAAGTGAGTCTTTCCCACGCGCCTCACCCGTACGGGCAACGCTGCGATGCCGGCCGCTATCAAAGCATTCGCTCCGCTCAGAGCATCAACGTCAGAGTCCCAACCGGCGAAATCTTCGTCTGGACAAGCGCAGCGGCCAAGGGGGTAGCGACCATCTTCCGTTCTACCACCCATTCCTTCGAGCTCCGCGTAAGTCGTCTCCTCGGATGAGGTTCTGACGATCAGCGTTCTGCGACCGTTGGTTTCACCCAACCGGAGCTTGTGCATTTTGAGGGTCTCCGTGAGTCTCCGTGATCTCAGAACGGTCAGGTTGCCTTTCTTCTTCTCGGCCCCTTGGGTCGTCCTCCCGTTGCCGCAGCCTCATTAGTATGTCAAAGGAAAAAGGCCCTGACGGGAGAGCTTTCCGTCTGATCAAAAAGTGAATTTCATGATCGCATCTGGAGCAAACTCGAAATGCAAGGGCACGCAATAAAGGCACAGAACCGCTTGACACAAGGACGTCGGTATGAAATCGATTTAAACACCACACAGACTACAGCATTTTATCTTTTATTTGACTTCAACCATCCAAAACATGTTCCAAAAATAAAAGGATACAGAAGCAGCACACAATGAACCTAATGGCAAACATAATGTCTCAGGGCGGCAGCCCCACATCCTTCTCTCCCAAACAAGCGTTCCCGAGCCCAGGCTCCTATGCTCTGAACTGGTCCCCTCATGTGACAGCGGCTCAATTTCCGATCAGGGTGATTTCCGAAACCTCCACCACCGGCGCCCTGCCGCTAGCGTTGCTCGCCTTATCTACGTGATCCCAATGCGGCGGATCTGAACAGTTGACCGCGGCGGGTTGTGCAGATTTGACCTTTGTCAGCTTCGCCAAATTGTACAAGTACGGCTCCTCTGGGTTTGCGCCTCCCTCACGCGTCGCTACCATGTAGCACCTCGTCTCGCGGGCCGGATCGGGGTCTTTACTCAGCACGATGGCGTACAGGTGCTCCGTGGACGCCCCGTGGATCTCGTATCCTTCGCAAGGCGACCAGATAGCGACCAGCTTGCAGCTGAGAAGTTGCGATAGCTGTAGGAACGCTTTCGAGCACCGTAGATCCACGGCGCTGCATTCCCTGGCGACATCATCTGTGGTCTGGAGCACCCCGCAAAGGGTCTTCGGAGCGCTTTTGCTCTCACCCAAGTGTATGAGCCTCACGTCTTGATGGGTGTAATGCCGCACAATGTTTGGCAGCGATACGGAGGCCGAGCTCTCCCCGAGTCGCACGCAGTGGACACGTAGGTGCTCCGATCTTTCTGACTTGGCCTCCGTTTTCAAAAAATCAGGGCGCTTGGAAGAAGCGCAGTTTGATCGGAACGCGTCTCCGCCTGACGAGGCGGCCCTGTGTACTTTCGTCGGCGTGGACGCACCGGTTTTCGAGCCTTCGTCCACCTCCGTCAATTCGCTTGTGGGGCTGGCCTGCCGGGAGCCCAGGTTCAGCTTTCGCTTGGCCACCCTTCTCCAGGTGTCGCTGCAGGACGCTTCTGTGTGCTCCATCGGAGTTTGCTCCGTACACAGAGATGACACGGTTGTCCTTATGTAATTTTCATAGTCCTGGAACAGCGAGCCTCCGGGGGATCCCATCGCTTCATCTTCGCTGCGGTCGAGTCCTTTTAGCCTTCTGACGCAGTCGTGCCGGAGCAGCCGTGACACTCTCTTCGCAGAGCACAGCGCGGCACACCGGATTCTTTCGATCAGCTCCGTCTCCACTGCGCTTTTCTCCACGCCTATCAGTTGGCACACAACGGCCACGATACCTTTCAGAATCTCCGTTTCGTACGTGAGCTTTTCCGTGAGGCACTTTTGTCCGGCTATCGTCTCATCGGCCCGTTTCAGACGTGTCAGGAGGGCCTTGGTCTGGCTCTGACTTTCGTCTGTCGCGGTTGCGTTCTCGGCGGCCAGCTCTCGACTCCGCTTCAGTTCGGCCTCCAGCTCGTTGACGCGTTTCGACCGGGACTCGTTTTCGGCCTCCGCTTGCTTCTCTCGGTCCTGCAGCTGGGCGATGAGCTTTGATGTGCGCTCCTCCTCCACCTTGCTTCGATCTAAGTGTTCTGCGGCCAGCTCTCGGCTCTGCTTCAGATGGGACTCCAGCTCAATTACGCGCTTTGACAGGGACTTCTTCTCGGCTTCGTTTCGCTTCATTTCGGCCTCCGATTTCTTCGAGAGCATCAAGGCTGTCTCCTTTTCGGCTTTCATTTCCTTCACTTCGTTCTGCAGCTTCTCCAGGACTCGCCCCTTCTCGCTTAAGTCCTTCTTCGATGAGGCTATGACATTTTCAGCGAAACTTAACTCTTGCCGCAGCTCAGCCAAGTCCAAGTTTGCTTTTCTAACTTTGGCTTCCATCTCCATGTGCTCTTTTGCGAGGTCTATTTTCATCTGCTGATGGGCTGATTTGTCCGTGGTGTACTTCAGGCTAACCTGCCCCAGTTGATCGCTCAGCTCAGCCAAGCGGGACTCGTATGTTTTCTGGTCGCGAGCCTCTCTTGACGCGACTTGGAGACGCTCCGCTAAACTCTGGACTTTGTCATGCAGGACCCAGCCAACACTTACCACACTTTTCCAACAGGCGCGAACGTGTGAGGGACTGAGGCGGCCCTGTGGCTCAGCTTGAGGCCAGTGAAATGTACCACAGCCCGGGGACGCGGACTCAAGTGATTCCAGGGCACGCATCAGGGCCCGCTGCCCACGTTCGTCCTCCGCTTCATTTCCCCCGGCGAGTATCTCGGACACGACTCCCAGGGTTTCGTCCGCGAGTGCCAGTCCCCCAGGTTCCCTCACGAATGTCCGGTCGCGGAACATATCCTGCACTGCTCCCGTCAACCTGTGAAGCGCCGCGTCGTAGCTGACGCAGAGTTCGGATGTCAGCTCGAATCCCAGCATCGCCTCCTGGCCCTCGGCGTAGGCCAGATTCTTGTGGAACCATTTGGCCCGGGCGTCGAATTGCCTATGGAACGCATGGGCTTCGTCAAGGGCTTCCTCCAAATAGCTGTTCCTCGTCGACGGGCGGTCTGCTGAGACGGCGGGATCGGTCCTCGATGTCGAGCAGGTCGCAGTAGAGCCCGAACGGACAAGTCCCGATATGATACCCAAGAACTCCGCAAGACAGTCCTTTCCAATAGTCTGACGAGAGAGAAGCCCCCCCGAGCTGCGCTCGCAGCTCGTCGGCCCTCCCGTTCGAGTAGTAGCTGCTCCACAACCTGAGGTAGGAGGGATCTTCTCCAACTGAGCGTCCGAGCACCTTCTCCCTGAGTTCGAGTCGAGCCCGTTTCTGCCAGATCCACCAGCCAGCGTCAGGCTCCTCCTCGGCCTCCGCGCGACGGTGAAGTTCTTTGGCTTCGCTTCTCGGCTCATCCCCCCTGCTGCCTTCCAGCCCGCCGCCGTGCCTCCCGCCTTCCCTCAGCTCTTCCGCACTGACTCCGAATGTCCTACGGTGATTCAGGCAGAGCCTCCCGCCTTGCGCCGGCACCGTTGCGCACAGGGTCGTGCAGATTTTTCCCAAGAGCAGGCCGTCGATCTGAGACACAGCCAGAGTCCTTAGGGCCGCTGGCTCGCAGGCCGAGGGGCAGACGCCGTTCGCGAAACCGCACCGTTGGCAGATTCGCCTCCAGGAAATCCCAGCGCTCCGCAGCTCTCGCGAGAGCAGGTCCAGTTCGCGAGACCAACGCGAAAGCGCTCCGCAGCACAGTGCGGTCAACACCACGGCCCAGTACGGCGCGCGGACCTGGCGGTCCGCTGAAATGACGTCTGGGCCTTCGGGCTCGACCACCTCGATCCCCGAGCGAGTGAGATGCGCTAGCAGCCACACGCCGGAGCTCGGTGGTGAAGGAGGCCTCAGGGGACTGTTGACCACCCAGCGGGACAGGGCTCCGGGGTCTGCGTCACCCTCTCGTCGCCACAGCACACTGGTGCCCCAGATGGCTTGCGTGGGGTCGGGGAGCCAGCTCGAGTCTGACGCTCTGCCGTCAGTACGAAGCGCAGCGCGGGCCACGGTCAGCCGACTTTGTTCGTGCAAGATTTTAAACGCGAGCGGGGCTCCCAGCGTGGCCAGCGTCGCGACCGTGACCTCTCGCGCAACTCTCTCCCTTTCAGACAGGTCCCCGTCGCGAGACGCCGCGACCGTGTAGTAGGAGAAGCGGTTCAAGCTGGTATATATCGAGGACACTAGCTTCTCAGCCTTATCCGTTCCATGTCCGCAGGCCAGACTCGCTCCAGGTTCTGCTGTGTCGTAGTGCTCGGAGTGGCGCAGCTCAACCCAGGCCAGGGGTGCGCTGGCCAAAACGGAGATCCTTTTCACCGGGTAGCCCTTGGCATGTCCCTTCGCGGCTCTGAAATGCCTGTCCGTCACCAGACCATAACTCTCACTCCCCTGCGAGTACACCACCCTCAGGACCATGCAGCGCGCGCCTCGCAGAGCGCCGGGCCCGACTGGGATGAAGACGGGACCTCCTAGTTTCGGGCCGGTGAGCGTCACGCTCGAGGGCAACCTTTTCTCTATTTCGTAAAGCTGCACCCACGTGTACTCCAGAAGGACCGGAGCATCGGACCCCTCCAGCTCCACAACCAGTTGAGGCTCGGAAGGCCCCGTCGCGCACATGCCGTCTAAACCCGGATCAACTTGAGAGCTTAAGTTCAATTTAAACACCACACCAACCTTTTTTTTTTGTTCATTTATTTGTCTCATACCGTCAAAAACATGTGCCAAAGGAAAGAAAAAAAGTTACACAAGCAGCACACACGAACATGATGGCACCGCCACACCGTTATAGCAGGGTGGCCTCCCGATGTCCTTCTCCCCCCCCCCCCCCCCTGAAATCCTCCCTCGTATGCGGAGTGCCGAGCTCACGTTCCTCTCCTCTGCGGAGTGCCGAGCTCACGTTCCTCTCCTCGGACTCGGCTGTCTCGCACGACCCCCGAAATTCGGGCTGTTCTTTGTGTGGGAGCCATTCTTCTGTAGATCAGTGGTCTACGACGCCGAGTTCTTTGGCTTCTCCGCACCATTATTGCATCGCCTAGGATCTCCGATCTTCTCCTAAGCGGTCTGTGGCGTGCCGCGGATCGAGGAGCACTCTGAGCCCTCCTGCCGCGGACTCCTCTTCTGCGTTCCCCTTCGTCGGTCGTATCGCCCGGAGAGGGGTCCTCTTCCATGACCGCTAAACTCTTGCGAGGGTCCACTATTTCCTCGATCACGCTTTCGTTCCTTCCTCTCCGAGATGGGGCGAGGCAGGGTCGCGATCATTCTGTCGTGATACCTCATGACGTACGGCTCGTAGTAGCCACGAACCCCGAACTCCACAAACCGCTGTCCCCATCCGCCTTCGGGCGCTGAAACGGCTCGCTCTATCCGGAGGGTTCGGAGAGGAGGTTGCGAAGACATCTCAGATGCCGATTCGTTTCCATGAACAGAACACGCAGCGTGTGTAGAGCGTGTCTAGGTCCACTAGTGAATGGTCTATTTGCAAGCGGGGCAGACGGTGTACGGTTTCGGGTCCGGGAAGGTCAGCGTACTAAGTGGCACGTATTTTACCTAAAAAGGGGCCTAACGCGACGTGGTGACCTCACTCTGTGCGAGGAAACCTGCCACTTTGAATGGCTGAGTTTATGAGAGCCCCTGGAGCACACTCGAAACGCACTGAACTATACTGAAGTGAACTACACACAGACTGTAATGTTGTGTCTTTTATTTGACTCGAACCATCAAAAGCGTGTTCCAAAACCAACCAAAAATTACACAAGCAGCACACAGAAACACAATGACACCAACGCGGCGTCGTGATATCGCAGGGCGTCAGCCTGACGTCTTTCTCCCCCTGAGATCGGGAGTCCCGAGCCCAGGCTCTCATGCCTCACACCCTCCCGGGCGGTCCTCGTCCCAACGCTCCCCTCCGATTTCCGCGTAGAAGCTGAGAGTGGTGTTGCTCGCCACGCCGTCCAAGTACTGCGAATCGTGCAGAGGATCGACGAGAGCAACGGGCGCTCCGAAGGCAAGATCCTCCTCCGGGATCTTGCCTTCGTTCGGAGCTGGGTCCTCTTCGACGACCGCCAAGCTCTTGTGAGCTCGGACTATCTCCTCGATCACGCGCTCCCTCCTTCCCAGCACATACACGGTGTCCAGGTACGCGGACAGGTTGTCGTACTTGCCCGTCTTCAGAGCGGGTCCTCCGCGAGGTCTTTGAGAAGAGGCGAAGCGGGCCTCGCTCCCGTAGTGTCTGTCCATTATGTCCCGAAACGTCGGGTCGGGCAGCTCGCAGACGCTTCGAAACACTGACGCCTCGGTCCCCGGTTCCCGGTCCATCTGGAGGGTCAAGGAGGGAGGGACAGGAGGACTCGAGGGGATCTCAGGTGCCGATTTGGTTTGATGCGCAAAACACGCAGCGCGTGTGGAGCGTTTCCAAGTCCACTAGTACTTTGGAGAAAATGGTCTGTTTGCAAGCGGGGCACACGGTGTACATCTGCTTCAGGTCGGTGAAGGTGCACGTGTTCACGGTCGACGTGCTGAGCGGCACGTTCGCCACCGGGGCCGCGCAGCAGGACGAGACGAATTTCATTTGTTCGAAATCGAACGCCACGTCGATGTTCCTGGGGTTGCCTTTCACTTCGGACGATCGGAACGTCTGGTTCTTCAGACACCTGACGCACCTCAGGTCTCCCTCCGCGGCCCGAGCCCGGTCCCGGCCCGGAAGCCCCACGGGTGCCAGCAGGATCTGTTTGTGGTTGTAGTCTATCCAGTTTATGTGACAGCTCAACACGGCGTACAGCAGCATCCGTCGTTCGGGGCTCTGGCTTCGCAGCTGCCCGAACTGCTCCCTGCTGATCATGTCCGCTGCTTCCCTGAGCTGCGGGATGCACGCCGCGGCCATCTCGAGCGGCCGGTCCGTCGTGTAAGCGGCGGCCAGCCTGTAATAGCAGCTCAAGGGCCACTCCGAATTTAGCGCGAGCATCGAGTGGCCCGAGGCCTTCACGCACTGAAATGCTCTGACGAGTTTGCAGTGGTACGACCGTCTCCTGGGGGCAAAGCAGAAGCGAGACCACTTCACCGGGTCTTCGCTCGACCCGTCGCCTTCCGGGCGGCTGCTCAACGGAGCCGAGGTCGTCCGGAGGGTGGCGAAAGGAGACGCTGTGCGCAGGACACGTGTCACCCGTCTCCCGCGTTCGTTCGCTCCGAGACCCGCTCGGCTCCGCCGCGACTTGGCCTGGGGGCCCGCTTCGCCGTCGAGAGGCGCTCCCGATTTCTCCCGAGAGGGAGGTCGGACGACGGAGCTGCCCTCTGCCCGCTGGTCCGAGATGAGCCTAAAAGCCTCCAGTCTGAGGGCCAGGGCCTTGTGCGAAGAGTGCGACTCGTCAAAGAACAGATCTTCTGCTTGGAACCTGTAGAAGTCAACAAGCAGAGCCACCCTGAGCATTGCCTCGCGCCCCCTCAGCTTGGACAGCTCGTCGCAGTCGGGCACAGTCCCCTCTCCAAACAGACCGTCTGAGCCAACCAGCGCGGGGCGCAGAGTCGAATCCCAAAGGTTAGAGCACAGCGAGTAGGCTTCGCCGTAATCCTCCACCGGAGCTTTGGCCTTGCTCGTCAGCAGCCTGACCAGCTGAGCTCGAACGCTCGAACTGTCCCGAGAACCCTGTCTAATTTTGTTATGGCACACGGCGTGGTTGTGGAGGCACTCAAGGTAAGCCTGGACGAGGGCTGCTTTTGCGTGGCAACCGGACCGCACGACTCCGCCGTCGCTTACCCGTGCCCCGTGGAAGCTTTCGCGCCCGTGCTCCTCGGATCGCCCGTCACGCTGCATGTCTACTGCCCGGCCCTGTTCCCCGACAGGGTGTTGAGAGTGCACGCCGAACACCTGGGTCACTTCACCGGGATGAGGAACGTGCCTCGCGTGGACCCCGAGCAGGAACGAGCGCTCTTCTCAGGTCTGTGTGGACTGTTCGGCACAGAGCAAGTCCTCGGCCTTTACCGGGAGGCCCTGAGCGTCGGAGACGGCGGCGAGGGAGCCCCGAGCCAGGATGGCGGAGCAATCGAAAAGCCGCCGATGAGCGACGGGGAGCTCTGCCCCTCCGTGTTCGTCAAGTTTCGCAGAGAAAACACGCGGGAGGCCAGGCGGATCGCATCTCTGGCTAGCCAACTCACGGGGTTGTTCGACGTGGAGGATCTCAGAGAGAAAGCGATCCCCCACGTCAAGGGAGAGGAGCCGGCTCACATGTTGTTTCTGTTTCTCGTCCAGCTTACGGCCGTGTTCCTCAGCTCCTGCCTGGACGAAGCTAGCCTCGCCACGCTCATGAGCGTGGCTCTCTCCCCGTTCCTGGAGGGCAACTTCTGCGACCCCCTGTGCGCCGCCACCCTGCTGAAGCCCATGTTCATCCCGTGGTTCGAAGCGTTCCCCAGGAAGGCGGACGGCCCGGAGGCGAAAGCAGACCCCGAAGCCAAGCTGAAGTACTACAGGCTGTACAAGGGCTACGAGATCACGAACGATGGCGCGGACGTCTCTTCCGTGCTGGAGGACGACCTCACGTGGACCAGCGCCAGCTTGCAGCTGCGCACTCTGGGCTACAAGATCGAGGAGAGCCTTAGCAAAACGCTCTGGTTCGTGGCCCCCCAGTTCGGAGACAGGCTGCGCATGACTCGCGACTCTTGCATCGGGAAAATGGCCGTGTCCCCGGGCGAGCACGTCGACCTCATCCGCTCCTGCCTGCTCTGCGACAACGTGATGGCCTACGTGCAGTGCGCGCTCTTCGGCACGATCCGCAACATGCTGCCCTGCCACGCCAACAGCGAGTTCTGTGAGACCGTGATGGCGGCCCTGAACGGCTCCATGAGGAGGTTTGCGGCCGAGGCGCGTCACCAGAGCAGAGAGCTGTTCTCTCGCCTGGAAGGGTGGAGCGGCCCCTGCGCCGGCAACTGCCTGTACACGTCCGGCGTCAGTTTCGCTGGTCAGTCCGAGGGCAGGAGCCTGTTCTTCGGCAAGATCTTCACCGGCCCCGAGGACAGGAAGCCTCCGGGCAAGTACAAGACGGCATTTGGAGACTTTTCCAGCGTCACACTGGGCCTTTCGCTCAAGACGGGCTTGCTGGAGGCGCTCAGGGTCGCGCTGGAACGGGACGAGGCGCCCAAGGCGGGCTGCGGATTGAGGCGCGAAGCCGGCGGCCGCATGCAAAAGATGCTCTCCACGGCCCAGGAACCCGTGTGCGCGGAGAGGGTGGTGACCGAGGTCGCTTTCTTCGCTCGCTATCACCACAGGTTCAACTCCGGAGAGTTCACCGAGGTGGGTTGCGTGAAAGCCATGAGCGAGCCCGGCTTCAACGAGCAGATACACAAGGACGTGCTGGACGACAAGAGCGAGTACCGCCTGTCCCTCGCCCACGGCGCACTGCCGATGTGCGCGCTCACGCTTTCCATGACCATGAGACAGACCGTCATGATGACTTTGGGGTTCTTCTGCGTGGAGCTCGCGCACGGAGCTTACGCCGGGGCCAAACTCAACTACAGTACGCTGTGCTCCCGCTTGGTCTCCCTCTCCACCGTGGCCAAATTCAGGCACGGGAAAGACAGCGACAACACGAACGTCTTCCAGGCGTTGTACGGCAACTGCCTGAAGCTGACGTGCGCCATGTTCAGCAAACCGAATCCGCACGCACCGATAAACTATCACGATCTAGATCTAGTCGAGTGGCTGCACCCCGACAACCCCCGCCTCCCCTGCTACCTGCGCAAATCGCTGGCCATGATAGGGGGCACCAAGGCTCGAGTTAGAGACATAATGCGGCAGCACGGACTCTGCTACAACAGAGTTATGTTCAGCGATGGCCAGCGCCGGTTGCTGTTCTCCCACGCTTTCGCCAACGCGGACTGCCTGATCCACGCACCGGTTACGATCTGCTCCAGCCTCAGGCTGTTTTCGAACACCCAGAAGTCGTTCGGGTCTCTCAAAGCCTGCAGGTGGGGCTGCTACTACCGAGTGACGATCATGAGCAACGGCTGCGTGAACACGGCCCTGTATACGAACCGCGGATACGGGGGCTTTGACAGCATCGCCTCTCAAGGCAGCGCCACCGGGGACGAGGTGTTGGAGAGGATCAAGCAAGAGGTGTCTCGCGTGTTGCCCAGGATCGACGTGGGCCGTATCAGGATGATGGCCCCGGAGATGAAGGAGACAGAGTTTGCAGCCCTGGTGTCCGCGGTGAAAGACAGCAACATCGAGGTCACCGGGCAAATGGACGGCGACGCTGAGCTTGAGCCGTGGCAGGAGGATGGCGCGGGGGAAGAAAATGCGAAACGCCCCTTGGACCACTCTGACGCCGACGACGCCAAGAGAGGTCGCTGGGATGCCTGTGAGACTGGTCGGGTGTCCGAGGACGAAGAATTTTTCTTTTTGTAGTGAGTCGATGGTGGGGTGTGTGGGCTGTGATAGATGGAAAGGAAGAAAAAAAAAACTTTGCACTTGGAATGTGGTTGAAAGCAAACATGTGCGAATAAAAATGTTGTGAGAGAACAAACACAGAGTCGTCTGGTCATTTTCTTGTCTCCATCCTTCACAAACGTACGAAATGAAACACGTTTGGCCGCGACGGCTCTACCTCGGCCGCGACACCGAGCTCAAGTGACGACAAGAGGCCCAATGCTGAGGAGAGGACCGACGGCGAGAGGTGTCGCTCGGGCTGCCTCAGAGTACAGAGACTTTTTTTTTTTTTTCATTTAGAGAGTGACACAGAGTGTGTACAAACCGACGGCGAGAGGTGTCGCTCGGGCTGCCTCAGAGTACAGAGACTTTTTTTTTTTTTTTTCATTTAGAGAGTGACACAGAGTGTGTACAAACCGACGGCGAGCGGCCGGGGAGGAGAGAGCAGGGGAAGAGGCTGGGGCGTCAAGAAAGCATGCCGCAGACCGCTCCGTCGTCCGTTTAGATGATTTGTGTGCGGTTGGAAAGTGATTGAAAACAAGCCTACGAATAAAGAATAAAGTGACATGACAAACACAGCCGTTTTCATTGTTTTATTGTTTCGCTGCCTCGAGTCTTCACGAGTGTAAGAAATGAAGTATGTTCAGGTGTAACAGCTCAACCGTGAGCATCAGCTGCCGGTAGGCGCAGCCCAGAGCGTGCAGATCCCGTCGCACGCAGAAAGCGAATCGGGACTCCATGCTCCCGATGGTGTTTCCCAAGCGGCCCTCCTGCGTCGTCCCGACAGGCCTTGTTTTGCGCCGGGCCTCCAATCTGCGCAGGGATTCCTCGGCCCTGCTGTAATCGAGCTCCCCGCAGCGGGTCAGCTGCAGCTCTCCGGGCTGCACGCGCGCGCTCACCAGAGGGCTGAGGGCCCCGCAGACCGACACGAGCATTTCCGAGTTTGCCGTCCGCTCGCGGGCCACGGGACACGCGAGGTTGGTGAACTTGCACCTAGGCGTTTCTTCCCTGCCGTGGTGTCGATCGCGCGGGTCGCGGGGCTCTTCGAAGGAGCACAGCCCGTACATGTTCATGAACTGGTACGAGGTCGAGGCCGTGCTTTGCCTTTCCACGTGCTCGCGCACCATGTCTTTTATGTCAGAGAGGGCTTTGGTCCTCAGTTCGCCGTACAGCCTCCTGTATTCCACGTCGATAGGACTCTCTCCTCGGTCGTCGTCTTCCTCCCTGATTCTCTTGGGCACAGGAGGCTCATCGTTCGGCTCGCCTTCGCCCTCCCAGTCCGGGAGCGAGCCGTAGCATGCTTTGACGGCGCTCGCCACGAAAAAAAGTTCGGGGATGTCCGCGGGACGCGAACCTCCCGTTTGCGTGGACATAACCGACTGCGCCCACTTGATCCGATACCAGGTCGACGAACTCGGAAGCGCCTCGCTCGCCGACCTGCCTTTAGTAGAGTGCCTGGTCAAGCATCTGGAGCTGGTCTCCGGCCCTGACGTCTGGTCTCCTAGGGCACGCGCCTACGTCGGCTACGACCCTCAGGTCCACGGCTCTTTCGGGCGGTTGAGGCCCGGACCGGCCGGCCGCGTGCGGTTCCTGGGGAAGCTGCTGCCCGTTTACTGCAGGCTGTGCTTCCTCTGCGACTGTCACGGCAGGGCTCTGGATGCCGCGAGGACGCTGCGGTCTAGACTGACGGCGGCCGCCGAGTCCGGGGGATCGGCGGCGCCCCCGAGCCTCGCGTACGAGACCAGGGCCCTGGAGTACCTGACGGAAAACCTCTCCTCCGCTCCACCTCCCGAGTGGGACTGCGTGCGCCGTTCCCCTGACGTTTCGGCCGAAGTGAAAATCGCGAGCGAGCTGCTCTGGTCCCACTTGGTGCTGGTTTACGCCGGCAACCGCAGGCTGCTGCTCTTCAACGCGGAGCTGTTTTTCTCAAGGCCGCTACAGTCGACGGCCCTCTGCTCCAGCGAGCTCAGGGAGGCGCTGTTTTTGCACGGCAAGCATGGACCCTTCTCCCAGCGCAAAGGCCGCCGTCAGGCGCGAGGAGCGAGTATCGGCTCTGCGTGGCAGGGGCGAGACTGCCCCGTTCTTCCACCAGACCCGCGTGCACAGCGAGGGCCTAGATCCGACAGGGGGGGAGGAATGTTGCGAGAGACCCGAGTGTCTCGACTGTGCTGGCTCGCGGTTTTGTGGCTCCTGGACCAGCACCGATGCCACAGCGAACTTGGTTGGCTCAGTAGGCCCGTACCGTGCCGTCCCTAGCCCCGACGTGCTCGGGCGAGGCGGGGAGCCAGAGCCCCGGCGCCCTTCTCCGCAGGAGACAAACGACACCCTCAGGGCCGCCGGCAGCTGCGTGGTGGACCTGAACGGCTCCGTGCTCCTCCACGTGCTTCACGTGAACACGGTGGGCAACCGCAAGTTCAGCGCCGTGGTGTACTCGGAAAGCCTCAGGCGCTACGCCCTTCAGCAGTCCAACACGACGAAAACCAAGCTCGTGAGCAGGCTCCGCTTCGTCTCGGACAAGAAGAAGCTCAGCTCCCGACACGGCTACAAGAACACCCGCATCGAGTTCTCGTCCAACCCCAGCCGCAGCGCGAACTACACGTCCAACGCGAAGCACGCGCTGCAGCCCTACTTCAGGGGGCTGTTCGAGACCGTGTCCATGGCCCAGGGCACCTGCGTGGTCTCAGCTAAGCCCTTCGAGGTGAACAACGAAAACCTCACGAGCTACATGTACGGCGTGGCGAACCCCGCGAGCGTGGTGATTCGCATGAAAGACACCAAAAAGGACTTTCACACTCCCTTCTTCTTCTCCTCGGTAAACGTGACGGGCGAGGAGAACAGGCACCAACTTTTCTCCTCCATGTCCATCAATTCGCAGAGGGTGAAGAGCGCGGCCGAAGAACTCCCCCGGGCCCTGGCATCCGTGGCCTCGCTCGTGGAGCTCCACGGCCACTTCAACAGACTTTGCTGCGAGCTGGCGCACGAGCGAGGTGGCACTCTCACGACCAGGGAAAAGGTCTGCCTGGTGTACCTCACGGAGATGTACTTTTTGCGAGTCAGGGACCGGAACCACCCCACGCGCTGGCCCGGCTACAGGGAGGCGCTGAGGGGCTCATTCGCCGGCCGCTACGGGAGCCGGCTGACGGCGTTTCAGGACAGAGTCCTCTCCAACTACTACCAGAAAAACCCAGAGTTCGTCCACCTGGTCCCGTGGCTCCTGGACAACCCGAGCGTGCGGCACCGGGAGATGCTCTTGGCCCACGAAGCCTACCTGAGAGAGGAGGGAAAGGAGGCCGCTCGAGCAGAGCTGATAGCGGCCGTGGTCTGCCACTGCGAAAACGACCTGACCCGCCGCCCCCCGGAGGGCTTCCCTGACCTGCGGGACGTCGACTTCTCGCGACTCGGCTACAGTGAACTCACGCTGAGGCACGCGCTGGACAGGTCCACCAAGGCCAGCGACGACGCTCGCCCAGGCGGTCGGGCTAAATGACCGGCGCGGTCCCCACGATAGCGAGCCCCCCTACCATGACGACCGAAGTGAGCGGCGGCACCGAACTCGGGAGCCTCCCTCGAGCTTCCATCCTCAGGGTCTGGGAGATAGTGAACCGGCACTACGAATCCACCTTGAGCTCGCTCGAACGAGAGGACACCTCTCGTAGAGCCGCGGCTCGGGTGAGCTCGCTGGCGAAGGAGCTGCGTGACCTGACCGCAGCCTGCACGGAGAGGCTCGAACGCGTGGAAGCTCGCGTCAAGGAACTCAAGGCCCTCGAGTTCGGCGGAGTTCGCAACGAGCAGCCCGACGGAGCGCGGGCCGGCGAGGCGCTCGGCGGAGAGTGGCACTTTGTCTACACGCGCCGAGGAGATGTGTTCGGATACATGAGGCTGATCCCCGAAACGCTCTCGCGGCTCCCCTCGGACGCGGACGACACGAGCCTCTGCGGCGGGCAGAGGGCCGAGTTCACGCTCCCGACACAGGTGGCGGCGGAGGCCCGTCGCGTCCCCACGGGCCGGTCCGGGAGCGCCCGAGGACGAGCGGAGTGCCCCCGCTGCGGCGAGTCTCTGGATCTCTCAGAGTTCTGGAGGCACGCGGTGTATGAGATCGCAGAGAGGGGAGCCAGGGTTCCTGCGCGCCGCCCCCCGGTTCGTTCAGACGGTCCGCGACCGAGGTGGACCTTGCAAGAGGGCGAAGGTTGGGACGAGCCCATTTACAGGCCCAGAGACCTGACGAGCACGTGCGAAATCGGCGAGTGCCTCTCCCAGCTGAACTTGAAACACTTTCTCTCGGACGATGAGTTCTCCGGGGCCCTGGACCGCGCTTTCGAACTCTTGGCTCTAAGGTTGAGATCTTAACGGAGACCACAAAGACGACTCGGCTGTTGACAAAAAAAAAAAAGGTTGAAAGATGAAGAGAAGAATCGAAAGGAAGAAAAAAAAGAAAAAGAAACGGTTGTGTGCACGCAGAAAGTTGTTGACAGCGAACACATCTGAATAAAAATAAAAGTTGTGAGAGAACAAACACAGTGCTGTTTCATTGTTTTATTGCGTCAAGGTTTCATAAGCATACACAATGAAGTATGTTCAGGTGTTACAGTTCCACTGTGACCGTGAGGGCTTTGGGTTGCTCAAGGCCGGTTGATGTTCACGAAGCGGGTGCTCAACGGTCAAACGTGCCTGGTAGCGAACAGGAAGGCTTCGACTGTCAAAGCAGAGCCACCGGGGACAAAGGGTCGGAGAGGGGAAGCTTGGACGAAACATTTTGTATTTTCGAAAAAGGAAGACTTTTTCTGTCGGGAAATCTCAGAGTGGGGCAATGAGCTGTAAAAGAACAACAACAAATAGTGGTTGAAAGCAGACGTGTGCAAACGAAAAGCAACGAGAGAACAAAACTGAAAGTTGTTTCATTGCCTCAATGTCTCAAGCCTTCAAAATAAAGTACGTTCAGGTGTGACAAAGACTTTTGTTTGTCCTTTTATTTGTTCGGAGAATTCCGAGGTACTTTTCGCGAAGAAAGTGGTCAAAGGCAAACGCTTGCGAATAAAATTGTACGAGAGTTGTTTCATTTGTTTTCTATCGTCTCGAATTTCTGCGAAATGATATTCCGGCACAACAGTTTGACCGTGACCGTCGTCTGCCAGTAGGTGCAGCCCAGAGCGTGCGGATCCCGGCGCACGCAGAGAGCGAATCGAGATTCCGGACTCCCGAGGACGCTCCGATTTTGACCCGCTTATTTACAAGCCCAGAGACCTGTTGATTACCCGCGAAATCGACGAGAGCCGCTTCCACCGGCCACCATGTTCTCATACTCCTACAAGCCGAGCGCAGCCTTCGCCTCGGCTCCGCTCGGAGCCCATCCCTCCGCCGCAACGCCCACAGTCAGCGGTGTGGCGAGACAGGCCGAGAAAGATCTCCGCTCGGAGAACGAGGGGGTCGACGGCGCGGCGGTCGGGCCTTCTCGGGCGGCTCCTGGGATCTACGAGACCCTTGCGAGCGATGAAGTGGTCACGCTCGACTGCCTGACTGGGGTGGTGCGATCTGAGCGGGGCTGCACGTTCGTGCAGTACATCCCGACGGAGGAGCACAAGCTGCGCGCCGGGCGGAAGAGCGCCCCAGTGGAACAGATCAACAGGTTCCTCAGGTCGTTAGGGGACAGCGGTGTGCCAGCTGAAACCTCCTTGATTGCGCTCTGCCCGTTGGAGCCGGGCCGCCGGAAGACCCTGTGGATAAGGGTAGCGCTGGAGGAAGTGCAAGAACTCAGCCTGGAAGCCCTGTGGATGCTCAAGGGCGAAGCGCGGCTTCACGCGGAGAGGACCAGCCTCGTCGTGTGGCTGGAGTCGAGCGCGCTGGGTTCCAGCTCGCTGAGCCCGACGGCCGAACGAACCCTGTGCCCCGCATCCGAAAGGGACGCGGAACGTCTCGCCGCTCTCGCCGAAGAGGGCCTCCTGAGCCCCTGTGAGAGAGGAGAGCGGCGCGAAGAGGGCTCGAGTCGAGAGGCCGCCCGCGTCTCGACACAACGAGACGAGTCGGGGCCCGGACGGTCCGGTCTGAAGCGCGTGAGGGTCAGAACGGGACTGGTTGGCGACTGCCCAACACACAGCCTACCCGAGAATTCGAGAGACGGCCAGCCGTGCAGGAGATCGAAAAGACAAATACGACGGCGGGCGCAGTCCTCCGGGGTAGGTTTCATCAGAAAAAGAATCAAAGCTACAAAGACAGCCGAGAAGAGGGTCGAAGCGGAGTCGACGTTTGCTCGATTCGGACGGGAGAACTCCACGATCTCTCCTGAAGAGACTTCATCGCTTCCTCCTCCTCCTCCGCCTCAGCCTCCCGTTTGTCCTCACGATCCTGTTCCCCGTCACGGCACCGTCAAGGCCCCCACGCGCAAAGCGCAGGATCGGGCCGAAAGAGAGCTCGGGGCTTTGTCCCTCTCGTCTCGGCGAGTAGAAAGGCAGCCCCGGGCGCTTGGCGGAGAGTCTCCACCGTGTTCGGTTCCCAGTTTCGGACAGGCCAGAGAGACCAGTCTGTCGCCTTCCGGGGAGAGAGTCCGTGTCTCGTCGTCTCATCAACGCCCGGTGCCCACGGCGGTTTCGGCCGAAGCTTCTCGGGGCTGCGGGCTGATGTAGAGCGCGGACGGGTCGTGCGGAGCACCCGGGACCCGCTCTTCCGTCGTGACCTCTTCGCAGCTTTTCACGTCAGAGGGCCTGAGGCCGAGTTTGTTCGCCAACAGCAGGCCGTAGGCAGGCGGGTGCAGGGAATCCTTTGTGAGCATGATATCGCTCACGGAGAGGGACCCGTCTGGCTTTCTCCCCGACAGGCTGTCGGCGAACGTGGCACCGGACGTGTTGAGGAGAGCGACCAGGGCGCTGTGGAAGATGTGCACGGGGGATCCGGACTCCAGTTCTCTCACGCCGTCCCTGTGGTTGTACTGTATGGTGTTGTGTCTCCTGTTGAAGTGGCTGAATCCCGACAAGGCGCTACGCCAAAAATTTGTCCAAATGCTCAGAGTTTCCTCCAGGTGAGCAACGCTGACAGAGGACGGGTAGCTGCACACCAGCCTCACGTCCGAGCCGAGCTCGGTCAAGGGATCCCGGTCTCCTTCGGCCCCGTCCTCCCGCTCCGCGAGTCGACGTTCCAGACGCCTGGACACGTTCTCCGCCATCCTCAGCAGCCCGGGATCCTCGCACTCGGACCTGAGCTTTTCCAGAGCCGCGCGAGGACGAGAGGTGACCTCGGTCAGAAATCCGCGCACCAGCAGGACCTCTTTGCCTTCGGATATCATGGAGGCCATCATCTTGCTGAGGCTGTGGGACACGCTGGCGGACTTGTGCTTGGACACCGAGGCGCACGCGCCCGACTGCAGCAAGGAGTCGGGCAGCTCGGCGTCGTTCAGCAGTCCCAGCATGTCCGTCTGTTGGTTGCAGGCGAGGGCTCGCGACAGGTTGTCCAGCAAAGGTCTGTCGGTCGCGTTGCCTACCACCGAGATGCCAGCGTCCCGCTGCTCGGCCCTCGAGGAGAGCATCACGTCTGCCACGCGCGCCAGCGACGACCGATCGGCCCCCGCGCTGGTGTACACGTGCCTCGCCGCGGCCTCGTTCAGACCCCTGGTTATCCTGCCGAAAAGCGTCCTCCAGTTCTTGACGGTGTCGTGAGCCCTCTCTGCCAAGGAGGAAAAGGAAGGACCCGAAGCCGACCAGCTGCTGTCCCACACCGACGCTCGTCTGTAGAGGACCCCGTCCACCGCCGCAGTGACGAGAGCGGTGCGCTTGTCGTAGAAGGCCAAGCACGAGGAGGCTCTGCACTCGGGCACCACCGGGCACCGTCCGTGTTCGAAGGTCTTCATCACACCCCATAGAGTCACCACAGACATCTTCAGCTCTGTCTCCTTCACGGGGTTCCAAACGAAAGCCTCGCGCTCTCCCCTCACCCAGTCCGCGACTATCTTACACACCACGGCCGCCGGCGCGCAGGGCACAGACGCCATCATCAGCAACTTGGCTGTCTCCGCCAGACTGTCCAAGGGAACTTCGAGCACGCGAGGAAGCGCCTCGTCGTGAGCCTCTTTCTCTTGGATCGCTTCGGCCGCGGCCCCGGGAGGGCTGAGGCCGTCCGGCGACACCACAAACAGGCGTCCGGCACTACGGGGCGGGGCCGCTTCGGCATCTTTCCTGCAGCGCTTGCTGGGGCGCGCGTCCGGCCCGCCGGAGCCCGAAACCATGTTGATCACGGCAGCTTTGCCAGACAGGCCGAGGCCGAGGGATCTGATTTTCTTCCACGGCAGGAAAAGGCAAGGCACGAAGCCCGCCAGCACGGTCCAGCGGATCATGTTTCTCAGGGTGCTTTTGATGTGCCCGCAGCAGGGGCGGTTGGCCACGTAGTGCCCGACGAGATAGCGGACCAGGCACGCGGCGCTCTCGCTGTTGCTGCCCAGCACGTTGCACAGCAGCAACTCCACCGACAGGGCCGGGCTGAAAGTGTTCACGATCTCCTCTATCACCACGGCCAGCTGCGGATCCTCGCTCACAAAAGCCCAAGATGCGACGTCCCTGTGTAGCGGCAACAGGTTGTAGCACTGCTCGTAGCAGTCCCAGCGCGCCTCTCCGCGGGGGCGATTACGGTTGCGTGCACGATGAGCGCAACGGCCGTTCCTGAAGTCCTCTAGAACCCTCGCGTCCCCTCTGTCCGCCAAGGCGCACTCGGCCAAGGCCGCCTCCCGGACGTCGAGCGGTTCTTCGTCCGCCTTCATCGTCACAATTCTGTTCGACTCGACTTTTGGACGGTAACCGGGAGGGGTTAATGAGAATCCGCTCTTCAGCTCCTCACCCCTACTCAGCTGCTCCCGCCACGTCTTCGACCCCTCTCGTCGGCCATGTTCTGCGTACTGTTCAAGGCGCTCTGCTGCCTTTGCGGCAACGGGCGGACGGCGCGCGGCCCGAGCGGGTACCGTTATGAGGTCCTCGGAGACAGCAGCGACGAGTACGCCGTCGAAGAAGGCGACGAGGCGGACGAAGCCGAACCTCGCCTCAGGGACTTCGCGCTGACGCGCAAGAGAGCTATCGGTCTGACCAGGTTGAAACTGAAAGCTATCAACTCCGCCTCGGACGTGTCCGTGGCGGAGAGGCTCTTGGAACGCCACGGTCAAAATGACCCAAGCTTACTAACTTACGAGGGCAGGTGCCGCGAGGAAATGCTGGCGGCTTTGAGCAAGCTCCCACCTTACGCACACGGGACCCAGATCGACAGACCTTACAGGATAACGCCAGCCTCGCGCATCGGAAGCGAACGCAACGGAGCGATCGTGTGAGCGCAAGGGTCCCTTTCGCCGAAGAGGGGGGGGGTGAAAATAAAGAGAAAGGAAAAAGAAAAAGAAAGAAAAAAAGAAATAAATCACCATGAGCGTGGTCAAGACTGACCCCAGCGTTTACTCGCTGAGATCTCTGGAGGCTGCCAAACGACTGGTCAAAGCGCCTGGGTTTCTGGCCGACTCGACCGGGGCGTTCTCCGAGCTCGTGGCGGAGAACGTGATCAGGGCGTCCGCGGCCAACACCTCGGTGTCGGCCGACGCGGTCGTGATGATACTGCAGGCCCACATGGGAGTGTCTCTCTTCAAGCAGCAGAAGGACACGAGCCGTTTGCTGGCGGGCTTCGTGTACAAGATGTTGATCCCGGACAAGTCCGTGCCCACGGGCACGCGGTTCACGAGGCGTTACAAGATCACGGATCAGCGAGAGGCCCAGCGAGGTACCTACGACACGGTGGGAAACGGGGTTCGGACCAGGGAGTACAGCCAGGTCTTTCAGCACACGTCCAAAGTGGTGACCATGCAGTTTGGATTTCTGCTCGGCATCACGGTGCCTTCCGTGGCGGAGGAGCTGATACGCAGGGAGCTGGAGCAGGCCAGGACTTCGTGGGAACTCACCAAGACCATAGAGGTCCTGGAGTACTGCGCGGCTCAGCCCACGCTCACGGACAGGATCTGCCAGAAACTCGCATCCCTCCCCAGAGCGGAGAAGCTGGACTCTGTGCTGACGATGGCCGAGCTCATGTGCGGCACCGTGAACGCGCATCCGGATTCTTTTGTGTGCGTGGTGGAGAACGCTCGCAGGGTCCTCTGCAGCGACAGGCCAGAGGTCCTCGTCATGGGAGACACCCTCTTCAGGGTGGTGTCCCAAGACTCCAGCGCCGTCAGGACGCGCATCGCTTGCGAAAACGTGAAGCTCGCGCCCGAGTTCTGCGTCTACACCGCCGCCGACGAGAAGTCGCGGGGCGACGGGCTCCACGAGTTCACCATGGAGTTGGTCAACAAACGCGAGCTGGGCGACAGGGACCTGGCTTTCGCGGACGACTCCAGCTTCAGGGACCAGGTCACGGAGATGCCGGTGAACCACATTCTGATCGGCGGCGGGCGTTCGGTCGGCATTCCCATCGCGTTGGTGGACGGCGTGCAGATGGAACACGGATGCGGGAGGGAGACGTCCACGGAGCACAAAGCTTTCAGCAACACCCAGGGTTTCAAGTGGGAGTACTTCACGGTGGGCTGCACGGCTCCGGCGCTCGGCCAGATATCGCCGTCCAAAGTGCTCTCTGCCACTGACTCCGAAGAGGTCGGCTACAAGCAGCTGGCCCAGCGATCGCCCTCGGTCTCGTACCTGCACCAGTACGACGGCGCCGTGGTCTGCGTGACGCTGAGGGAGCTGCACCGCCTCGGCAGTCCTCGAGCTCTCTTCGGCAGGGAGCGCAGGGACAAGCTGCAGGGGGACTTGAACGCCTTCATGAGGAACGGACCCAGAGGGATCGGCGTGGGACGCATGGCGCAGTTGGCGCACAGCGATGACTGGTACCAGAAGATCAAGAACCCCGCGTCGCTGCTGGAGTTCGACGTTCGAAACATGGTTGTGCCCGAAGCCCCGGACGACGCCTCTCACGGATCGGCCGCCGTCGAGCCCGTGCGCTGGGTCGTCAGGCCCAGGGTGGCCCTGTTCAACACCTCCGCCATGAACAGCCTCTCCAACGAGATCGCGCAGATCGGAAGCGAGCTCCTCGCCCGCTTCGGAGACAGCGAGCACGCCAAGACCGTGACCCTCAACCTCACCTTTCTCAGCAAAGCCCTGGATTACCGCGGTGGTGCGCAGCGCATGCTGGAGATGAGAGGCAAGATTCTCGCGAACCAGCCCATCCGTGACTTAGAAGTGGATGGGTGGACGAGGGGCCGCCTGTTCTGGTCCTGGATGGCGGACCCCATATGCGCCGTGTACATGCGAAAGGCGCTCGGGGCCAAGGAGATCGGCGCCAATGCGCCTGATTTCACCGTGGAGGAACGGGAGGTCCTGGTGCAGCTCGAGGGGTTGATAACCGGAGTGCTGGCACTGTTTAGAAACGTGGTGGGGGACAGGGCGAACTCTGTCGTGGCCTCCATGCCCTGCTGCTTCAGCCACCGGCGCTACGCGGCCATGGATGGGGCCCAGGCCACGGTCAACGAACGCGGATATCCCGTCTGGTTCACCTTGGACGACATGGACTACTGCAACCTGATGTATTGGATCATCCTACCGAGCCTGGGGGCGAGGGTGTATCGCCGGCAACCCGTCGTCGAAAACGAAGCCCACGCGGTGCGCGACCCGCTGAGGTACAGGGACGGGGAGCCGAACCTCTCTCTCGAGCTGGGCATCGACGGCAACCTAGGATTGACCGTCGCCCGTCTGACCGGGGAATGCGTCTTCTCCAGGGTGGCGCCCGAGGCCTTCGCCGAAGACGCCAGCGAGCAGTTCGAGCCCACGGCCTCTCGCCACGTCTCCTGCACGGACCTGGGATTCCACAGGAACTCTGTGGTCACGTACATGTGGTCGATAAGACTCAGGAAGATCTCCGGCATCGGAAACGACCTGGCCAAAGCGCTCCTCGGCATGCACTACAGCACCCTGCTCACTCACGACGTGGTCAGGGATCACTACGACACCGTCTACTACTCCGGCTTGTCCTACCTGATGTTCAGGGGAGTGAGGTTCACGGGCTGCGGAGTGTCCCTGATGCAGCAAAAGTCGGCTCTGTACGCGCTGGGCACGCAGGTGCTGTGCAACCCGACGGCGAACAACACTCACCAGGTGTGCACCGTGAACCAGTACTGCGAGTCGGTGGTGATACCGGACACCCTGGAGTCGCCCGGGCTTTACATCCCCAACCTGTACATGAAAGACGTGCGAGGGGGAGACGTGCACCTGGAGGGGCGCGGAGGGCCGTACGACATGGTGATCGCGGACGCCTTCAACGGCTTCTGCCCGGAGTCCGACAGCGCTTGCGGCTACCGCAGGCCGTACATCTTCACCACCGGCCGGTCCCAGAGCCTGCAGGGCCTGACGGGCGAGGTGCCCTTGGATCCGCTCATGCGCTCGGAGGCCTACACCTGCATGCCCACTCTGCTCAGGCCCTTCAGCTCGGCGCTCAGGTCGCGAGGCAGACGCAGAGGCGACGGCGGAGAGGACAGCAACCACAGCGTCTTCTGCGACGCCCTGCACGCGGCGGAGTTCGAAAAGAGCGTGCTGGATCACGTGGGGGACCTCTTCAAGGACACCACGGAGAGAGCGAATGGGAACAAGCGGGCCACAGACATCATGCAGCCCTCGCTCGGGGTGGCTTTCTGCGGTACTTACAGCATCGGGAAGACCTCGGACAGGAAGCTCATGAGCGCCTGCGCCGCGACGGGCGGCGAGCCCCTCGTCGACAGGCTCGCGCCCAGAATCAGCGGCACGGGCCTGTTCGCTTGCAACCCCATGCAGACCACCGCTCGGTTGATAGCTCCCATATTCAGCAGGATATTCGAGAGCCCCAACCATGGTCGCAGGCTGTTCTTGTGAGGGAGGAAACGGAACGTAAAACGGGCGAAGCGCGCGGGAGAAAGGAGAGAGAAGAGAAAGCAGGGAGGAAGGATGCCTCGGGTCAGGGGGCCCGGCTTAGCGCGCAAGGTGGCCCGCGGACTCTGGGCCTTTGCTGAATTGGTGCTTTTGTGCGGGGTCAATTTCTTCGTGACCCTGTACATGCACCCAGTTGACCGCGAGCGCGCCATCGCCTTGATTAGGAAGAGGGAGGAGGCCGAAGTGGACGCCGCCATCAACACAGTGGCCAGGTCCATCACGGGCCTGGACGCGAACATAGAAATGATCAAGGGGATCATCGGCTCCGAGTCATGTGACAGGGCCGTGACCGCCGAGTACGTGAACGAGCTGCGCTCGGCCGAGACTCAGAGGGACCAGCTCCGCTACATGCTCATGGCGCTCAGGGGCCGGATCGATGCTGTCAGGCTGGTGGGCGCGGTGGACACTCTGTCAGACAGCGTGGGGCTTCAACTCAACGCTTCGGCCAAGATAAACAGGACGGTGCTCGCCTTGAACGTCCACAGGGACCTCGACGACATGAGGGAACCGGTGTCTAAAATGACGGTGGAAGATGCCAGCGTGGCTTACGAAGACGGCCATCTTACTCAGAGGCACCCTCACTGGCTCGTGTGACCGCCCTTAAACTGGGTAGTCCCGCTACGGTTCTCTGATGGGGAACGCATATAAATTCCTACCGGAAGGTCTGGGTTGTTGGGGTTTCAGGGCTTTTCTTTTCTTTTCTTTCTTAGTGTACCTGCCCTTTGTATAAAGTGTGTCTCTTTTGCTGTGCTGCCTTTTTTGTTTTGTTTTCAAATGCAACAGTGTTTGACTGTCTGTGTGTGTTGATCTTGTAACAAATTCTGAATAAAATAATTTCTGAAAACACAACTGCTTGGCTTGTTTCCATATTCTGTTTGCCAAGAAATGTAGAGAGAAGATGTGAGACTACAGTAGGCGTACTTCAATCAACAGCAATATGATTTTATTCAAAGTACAAAAGGAAAATAAGTCTTACATTTCAAGAGGGTACAGTTCATGTGATTGGATTGCATGCTGAGGGTACAGTTCATGTGATTGGATTGCATGCTATGAAAAAGAAATGCACGAGGTAGAAAGACAACTACGCAAGCCTTCGCTGTTTCAATGGCAGTCACAAGGAATAACATCTGCTTGTCGAAAGAAACCTCTGAGATAACTGTGGTAAAGAAAACAAATTGTAAAAGAGTAAAAGCAAAACACTTCGATGACAATTCCTATGCAATCATGTTCCACACACCTGTTTTTTTCAAAAAAAAATATAATATAAAAAAATGATGATGAAATAATGTGAACATTGTGAGCAAAAATGTTCATACGTAGACATTTTTGTCACCTTCGTAGCAAATGGGTCGGGTCAGCGTATTTCCAGTCTCCGAGTTACGGTGGCAGTCGCTGAACTCCTCTGCCACGTTCATGTAAAGCGTCTGGGATTGGCAGCAAGACAGCGGCCTGTAGTCGAACAGAGCGGCCGCAGCTGCGTTTTTAGCCGAAAACACATCTGCGTCCAAGGCGAAGGGTCGTACCCTTTTGTGTACGTAGCTGGGATCCGCTTTCTCCATTCCGCTTCGGGCGGCAAGCTCAGCGATGGCTTGAACGATGGTGGGTCCATCGAGCGGCTTGCAGTCCAAGACCACGTGGATGTCCCTTTCAACGCGCCCGCCGCCTTCCCTTGAGCGGTACTGCACGGTGAACCACGTGCGCAGGAGGAAAATCATCCTCTTGAACTTGACCTCGGACACCGTCTCCCTCAAAGAACTGTCGATCAGTGGGAGGACTCTCATGCTCCCACCCTGGCACACTCTGGTGGTGCACCACGCTGCCAAGACGATCTGTTCCTTGAACACGAAACAGCACCAGTGAAAGTAATGCGTGCCCATGTCCACGTCGAACAGCCGCGGCAGGTGCACGTCGGGCCCGATGGCCGCCTGGGTGCTCTCGGGGCACCATTTCCCCACTAGCACGCGGTCCCAAAACCCCGGGATGTGAGGCATGCAAACGTATCTGTAGGCATCATACTCAGGCAAGAGCTTATTTTCCCAGTAGGTGAAAGACATGTCGTTTGCTGGATTCTTTATCAGGGTCTGGAACGCTGCGTAAAAAAAAAAGAGAGAGAGAAATCAGAGAGAGGAAAGTCAGACTCTTGAAGCTGTGCAAGGTCGAGGTGCTAGAGGGTGTGCCTCTTACCTCGCTGAAGTTCCTCGTCACTTGGCGACCCTTCGGCCAACATCCTTTCAACGCATTCCTCTTTTTCGATCCTCGTCATGAAGCGGTCGCTACCTTCTCGCTCCAGTTCCCAAGCTCCTACAGCCTCCATCTCCGGCATGTCAGCCAGCGCGTTTGCCGTGGCGTTCACCATTCCGTTCTCGGAGACGACCCAGTGCTTTCGGCAGCCTCCCTGCGCTCTGATGCACAGCGTGCACAGGACGCATCCGCAGAGGCACTGCACGGGTCGATTGAGTTGCAGGAGATACCCGCAGCACACCGGCGCACGGTTGAAAACCCGTCTGCATGATGGGCAAGTGATGAGATCTTCGATCGTGGATAGGGAGACGCCGGGGATGCCGTCCCAAGGGCGCGGCCCCGCGCTGCCCTCTGCGCTCCAGCACGCAAGCTCCTCTTCTGCGGGCGTCCTGGGCTCGCGTCGGTTGGACTCCACGGAGAGACAGAGCCCTGGAGACTCACTCTGCAGCGCTGCGCCGGGCTCGTCTTTTGGCGGCTCGACGTCAGGCTGCGAGCTCGGGCGTCCGTCCCCTCCATGGTCGAGATCTTCGTCACCCGTCTCGGGTGGCGGAAGTAGAGAGCCTGGAAGCTCAATCGTCTCCGCGCAAGTCGAAGCGACCCGAGGAGGAACTTGGTAACCGTTTGGGGGTTCCGCCGCGCGCGGCTCGATGCAATCGGGGTACGTGATCAAGTTGATGTCGTCGTACGCTTTCGTGATGACGCTCTCGCACAGCATGGCGCTGGCTTCTTCCTCCAGCGTACCGTACTCCTCGTCCTCAGTCGAAGTCAAATAATATCTGGAGGGGTTTCTGTAACGCACCCACAGTGACACAAAAGACAACTTGTGAATATCACCTTCAAACCATGCCTCCCAGGATCGACGGGGATACCCACGGCTGGCCGCTGATGCTCCAGATGGCAGTGTGCAGCTCTTCGTCCATTCGCTTCGCGACCTCGACGCCTTCCTCGGACTCCGGGACGTCGATCTCCCCCGGGCGGAGCGAGCGTTCGCTCTCCGCGCCTCGGTCTTGCTCCGTGGCGTCCACTGGGCTAGGCGGAGGCGCCGGAGTGGGCTCGACGTGGTTTGCTTTCCGCAGGGCTTCGAGTCCAACGCAGATTGCGCCTCCCGGTACCGGCTGTCGCCCTCCATCCGCGAGGGCCTCGCGACACCCCGCGCTTTCAGCACCAGGACACAGAGGCTCGCCGCGAGCCTCTTCCGCCTCGTCTTCGGTTTCCTCCGGAGAGGCCGCCTCGTTTTCTACGCGCCCCCGACTCTTGTCGTCTTCGTCCGAGGAGGAGGCGCTGACATCAGATGGACTGCACGCGCGCTCTTGGCCTCGTACTCGGCCGTGCGAATTTCGCCCTTCTCTTCTTCGCCCTCGCTGTACTCGCCTTCGCTGGAGCTGTCTTCCTTTGTCGAACAACACCCTAGTCTCCAGGGCCTGGTCGCGGTGTCTCGCTCCGTGCGACGGCCTCTCCGCGAGGACGACGATTGGGGGTTCGCGCGGTCAAAATTGCAACCGGCGTGAGGCACAGCCCAGCGAACTGCCTTTCGCCTGCCGTCGTGAGCTTCGCCGACATCCACGCCAAAGTGCGACGGTTCTTCACCAGTGGGCCCCTCTGGCTCGGTCCTCCTTTTCACGAGCCGAATCTCGGATTTAGTCCTGCGAGGGCTGAGGCTCGGGTCCCGCTTGCGCTTGATCCTCTCGCTCCGGTGATATTTGCCGTCTCCTTTTCGCACGCAACCGCCCGCAGGGTTTGCCCTTCTGCGACGAGGTGCAAATTCAGGGTCGAGCCCCTTTCCAACCTGCCTCTTGAGTGTCGGGTAGAGGGGAGGCTCGCGGTCGAGACGGACGCATCCGAGGGCCCGCTCGCGTCCGCTTCCTCGGTAACGATCGCGGACTCCATCCCTCTGGTCGCGGCGGGAGATCTCGCCCTCGGCCCACTCGGGCGTCCAGTCGAAGCGCTTTCTTTCTCTCCTTCTCTTCTCCGTTTCGTGCCTTCTCCTTTGCTGCAGGTTGCGCAGGGGAGAAGGCGTAGTGTATCTGCGTTGGCCCCCGCCGATCCTTCTTTGTTCGGGCCTGGCCTTCCTCTGCATCTTTTCGTTCTCGTATCCAGCCGAAATCACCCTCATTGCACCGCGGGCTTCGTTAGAACAGAGAGCCGAGTTCCACCCAGATGCCGAGGGGCGAATCTCTAGTGTTCCTGTACGAACGAACGCTGGGGTGTGAGCTCAGTCCTCTGTGAGCAAACTTGGCAGCACTTATATAGCCCCTCCTCGACAGTCTCGAAATCTCTGCAACAGAAGAAACTCTCACCTTCCTCACTTTCATGCCAAAACAAAACTCATCACTATCAGTGAGTCTGACCTTCCCCCAGAGTGCAAGAACTCCGCTCGCAGCAAGACGTCTCTGGGTTGGACGAGATCCGTCAGAGTCAGGCCGATGTTTACAGCGTCTGACCGATGTGAACAGCGTCCGTCCGACAGCCACTCGCCTCCTCCGACCAGGCTTAAAAACGGCCGAGTGCAGTTCATAGAATACGACCGATGCTCGCAGTCACTGTCCTCCCTCCTCGACCTTCCCGCGAAGCTCAAAAAGTCAGACCGGCATCTCGCACGCCAAGCATCCACGGTGGCATCAATCCGCTGTTAATCGGAGCAGCCCAGACATTCGAAACACAAAAAGTTCTGGGCTCAGAAAAGAAAACTGGTAGGCTCAGGGGAAGGTAGAGAATGTTTGGGAGCAATAGGAAAACAGGAGAGGCAGGGAGTAAGACATGAAGGTGGAGACTTGGGAGGAGCAGTGCTCAGGGGAAGGTGGAGAATGTTTGGGACCAATAGGAAAAAAGGAGAGGCAGGGAGTAAAAGATGAAGGTGGAGACTTGGGAGGAGCAGTGGAAGCCCATGCTCTATGAAGGTGGGGGGAGAAAAGAGAGCAGAGTGGTGTTGGTGACCATAAAATTACTTCTGATCAGCGCAACTGCTTGTGCACGCAGATGTTTTTTTTTTGTTTTGTTTGTTTTGTTTTGTCAATTCACGCTTGCAGAAGCCAGGCTTACAAACCTCTCTCTTTCCCACTCCGGAGATCGGCAGGAATAAAGCACAGGGTGCACTGCCGTGAACGTGTGAACACATTTTTTGTTTTGTTTTTTTGACAAAGAAAATGTGTAGTGTATTTTCCCAGAGATGAAGCGCAAGCTGTGTTCGGTGGCAAAACACTTCAAAGCAACGAGAGCATTTTTGAACGAGCTCCTTTATTTCGCACTCAAACGCACAGTGTCCATCTCAGAGCGCACCGAGCTTTTCAAACAGTTTCACGACAAGATACATCTGCTTATATCCAAAGGATGGTGCACATGCAACACAGACAAAATGAAATACACATGAAAACCCACTACGCAAACTACATTTCTCTTTCCCACTCCGGAGATCGGCAGGAATAAAGCACAGGGTGCACTGCCGTGAACGTGTGAACACATTTTTTGGGTTTTTTTTTTGACAAAGAAAATGTGTAGTGTATTTTCCCAGAGATGAAGCGCAAGCTGTGTTCGGTGGCAAAACACTTCAAAGCAACGAGAGCATTTTTGAACGAGCTCCTTTATTTCGCACTCAAACGCACAGTGTCCATCTCAGAGAGCACCGAGCTTTTCAAACAGTTTCACGACAAGATAGATCTGCTTCTATCCAAAGGATGGTGCACATGCAACACAGACAAAATGAAAAAAAAAATACACATTCGATCCAACTACACAAACTACAGCATCTTAGTCCTCCTCAGCTTTGCGGATCTGGGGATCGCAGGCCCTGCTCCGCCTCCCCCTCCGCAGTACACCAAGTAGATGATCCCAGCAGAAAGCGCTCCGCACCAGGTCGTGAGAAGGCCCATCGAAATCCACAAAGCCGAGCTGCTGGCGAACCCCGATAGCCAGCCTCCCAAAGAGACTCTCCCTGCCACGATCTCGTTGTACTTTGCGTCAAAATCAGTCAGGTCTCTGGTGATGTTGTTCAGGTTTTGACGCACGGACAACAGGTTCGACGTCGTGTTCACGGCTCGCAGCAGCTCCATTTCAGGAGTCCCGGGCAGACTGTCTTTCAGCAGGTCCGCGAACGACACCGGCCCGTCCGATATGTGCGGCCTGGAGAAAGGCTTCAGCGGGGGGGATTCGATCTCGACCGTGACCGACCCCTCCATCCAAGTTACCTTCTTGTCGCGGTAGCAGATGTTTCTGTGGCACTCTCCGCACACGGTCTTGCATTCCGAGGGGTCCTCGACGCACCTCCTGTACCTTTCGTGAAGCTCGGGCCTCCTGCAGTACTTTCCGTGGCACTCGGAGGGCTCGTAGAACCGTCCGTCTATGAGCCAGACATCGTAGTCTGGCCAACAGGGAACGCCATCGGTGCTGATTTTGGGCATTGGTATGATCCCTCGGACCACGGCGCGCTCCACGGCGTTCGGCAACGAGTGCACGATGAACAGCTTTCGATTTCTGTACAGGGCCGCGCCCACGGTCGGGAACTCGGACAGACCCGGGTGATCGCGCATCACGGTCATGCCACTGGGGCAGCTCCCCGAGCGCTTGGAGGCGATTTGCCTCAGACAGTTTTCCACCCCCCTGGCCATGAACTTGGTGTGCATGGCAGCCTGCGTCATCTGATGGGTCACGCTTTGCATCTGAGCGTACCACATCTGGTAGCTGGCCATCACGGAGAACTTGACGTTGGTGTCTCGCAGGGCTGCCTCGGTGTTGCGCTTCATCGCGTCCCTGAGGAGTCCAAAGTTCTTGTTGGCGATCTCGGTGTTGCGCTTCATCTTCCTCTCCTGTTCGTCTATCCTCCCGTCTATCAGCGCCACGTTGGCGTCGAGCCGGTTGCTCACCTCCACCAGTTGCCCAGCGACATTCGTGAACGCGTTCTTCACGGAGTCCATCTGGACCTCCAAGCGATCCACTCTCTGAGACACGTGCAATGCCAGACTCAGGGCAGCGCCTCCGAGCAACGAGCCCAGGAACCTCTTGTGCCTCGTGCGGCGTCGCTCGGGCCCGTCGAGCGCCGGGAAGGGTGCATTGTCGGGCAGGGCGTACGCAGAGGCCTTGCGCTCCTGCGCGGCCAACTCCTCCAGACCCTCTCTCATCAGGTCTCCGGCCCTGCGGGCATCGTCTGTGATCTCGTGCGCCGAATCGCACAGCTTGCCGTAGTCTCTCCGGCAGCTGTCGTCACCTCCGCAGACCGAGATCAGGCAGGGCTTGAGGGCGCTCACGTCGTAGTTCACGCAACTCACGTTCAGGTTGATGTAGTCCAGGCCCGGGGTGAAGTTGGACACGAAGTGAATGGCTTCCGCCGGTTTCACGATCACCCCGCGATCGTGCTCCACCACCGGCCTGTCCAACGCGTAGCGGTCGTCCACGGAGACTAGATTCAGGCCCTGGCTGCTCTCTCCCGTGTTGTGCGCGGTGCACACCCTGCTCACGGGCGGAGCGTACTCGACGAACCTTTTCGCGTCCAGGATCCCCACAGTGTAGTGATTGGGATCGGTCGTGGGCACCATGGTGTTGATGTTTATCGCTACCTGCGGAGGCCTGGCCGACGACTCGACCCGCTTGTCCGGTTCCCCGGGGGTGCACGACTCCATGGCGTACAAGTTCCCCACGTAGATCCTGTCGTAGCTGGTCGAGTACATCTCCCTGTGGGGCTCCTTGAACACCCCGAGCGCTCCGTGGACGGCCACGAGGCCGGGGCACACCAGAGTGTGGCTCAGACCCACGTTGTACCGAGGATCCAGGGAGCTCTTGGAACCCGACGCCGGATCTTTGTACGCGCTCTCCGGGACGGTGATCACGATGTCGCCCAGCTCATCGAGCTCGGGCAGTCTTTTGTTCGTAGAGGGCAGCGGCGGCGGCGTGCGGAGCTCGGCGGACCTCGCGAACCTGGAGGGCTTCCAGCCGGACGCAGGCGTCGCGGCTCCGGCCTTCGCGGTGGATATGCCCGCCGCCATCTGCTGCCTCTTCCAGTCCCTCAGCCTGTGCACGGCCGAGGCGATTCCCAGTATCGCGGGCATGTCAGAACGCACGCCACGCTTGAAGTCAGAGTCCACGGGGGCTATCAAGAACTGGTTCACGCCGAAGGCCACGGCCACGAGTTCGGGAAACCGCTTCAGGGTCTCGAAAGACGTCGAAGACACGGTCACGTTCACCATCACTCCCCTGGCCCAGACCGTGGTGCTGGAGCCCGAGCAGCACTTGGTGTTGAGGTCTTCTTCGCACCTGAGCGCGGTGTTGGTCTCCAGGTCCGCTAAAGGCAGACCGCCCTCCACCTCCCACCTGCCCGCGCCCTCAGGGGCGCTGAGCTTCAGTCCTCCGGTGAGGGATAGGGTGAAAACGATCTTGTTTGCTCGGACTCCTGTCCTGAGCAGAGTCATGAGGTAGGGGACGACGGCGTAGCGCTCGTCGTCGCCGCCGCCAGTCCTCTGTCCGCTCGGGCTCACCCACGCGTTCTGGCAGTGCCTGGGATCCTTCGCGTCAGCGCGGCCCCGCGGCGTCACGAACGCTTCGAACTCGGCCAGGTCCAAGAAGTCAGTGCTCGCCAGCAGCCCACGAGAAGGAGGCAGGCCGAGGAACAACTTGCGGACGCCTCGTCTGTGCAGGGCGGACGCGGCAAGCTTCGCGACTCTGCCGAACTGACGCCTCTCCCAGTTCGACTTGGAGCAGTTCGTCAGCCCCCACCGGCTGGCGTCCAAGAGCAAAGCCGTGGACGAGACCGAGGCGCTGACCCTCGCCAGGGTTTCGGCCACGGACCCCAGGACCGCGGGGAACTCTTTTCGGTCCGGGGACACGGGGACCACGCACTCGTCGAACGGGACCTTTGCCACGACGTGGCCGGCTTGCGCCACCGTGGCGAACAGGGCCGCGTCTAGAGCTACGGCTAAGTAGCCTCCGGCCGAGGAGTACAGAGCGCGCTCCACCGAGATGACAGTTGCGTCACACATGGAGGGGGCGACAAAGTCTCTGATCTCCTCGGGCGTCGGCGAGTAATCCGGGCCGCGGGCGGCCAAGTCGTCGACGCCGGAGATCTCGCACATGGCCAACGGAGCGGAGGCCAGGCCGTCCCAGTTGGTCAGACCTGGCCTCGCGTGCTCCGAGCTGCTCACGCAGAACGTGTTGCCGTTGGATTCGAAACAGTTGTCTCCCAGCTGCTGGTGGCAGGCGCCCATCGCCTCTGCGTCCCCCAGGCCGACGTACACCAGCACGCAGGCGTAGGCCGAGTTGCGGATGGCCAGGACGTCGTCCGAGTCAGGCCACCGCCTGCTGGCCTCGGGCGCGCGCAGCGTTCTCTTCATGAGCTTGTAGGCCGCGCACTGAGCTCCCGGGTCGCATTCGGCCGACGAGTTCGCCCCGAAGTAATAGTCTCTGTTGCGAGGGCTGGCGTGCAGCATCACCGATATCCTGTTCAGCGGCGCGTGCGCGACCACCCGCTCGGAGCACCCGAACCCCCCCGGGACCGGGACGCACGAGGACCTGTCGAGCTTCTTCACGTAGGCTCCCAGCATCACGCCTTCCGTCTGGTACCTGGTCAAGTCGGGAGAGCGTCCGCGCGTGTCTCTCCACAGGGCGCCGATACTTCCCGGGCAATAATGCGTGCACTGGTCCCGTTCACCCTCCTGAGAGCCGATCCTGCGCAAGGCGAAGCCTCCCTGGCTGGTGCCCATGCACCAGCCGGTGTGAGCGCCACATTTCGTCACGGAGATCCACGCGTAAGGAGCATACCCGTAAGGTTCGTAGTCCGCGGGCGCTTGGGTTCGGGCTCGGCAAAGAAGCCAGACGGCAAGCGTGGCGACGAGCGCGAGCATGTCACCACCCTTCCGAGGCGGTCGATCGTCGACCGGCTCGAGAAGGTGCGCGCTAATACTCAACGCCTCCCCCCCCCCCCCCCTGGTAGGAGTCGGGAAGCCCGGCCTCGCTCTTCACAGGAGAGGGTGAGAGGGGTCGCCGTTACCCTTGTCCGCATCTGTCTGCTTGCGCTTCATGAGCGACTGGCACGTGGCGGCCAAGCCTATGAACTGCTTCACCGCGTCGTTGTGAACCTTGGCCACGGCCTGGTCAGGGACCAGGAAAAGTCTACCCATGTGGGTGCGCACGCGGTTCATGACGCGAACGGACGCCTGGCTCGCCAGGGAGTACGAGCCCGAGATCAGGTCCAGGGTCATGCTGCGCAGCACCCCGGCGACGTTCTCGTCGTCTCTCGCGCAGTGGGCCAAGTGAAGGTTGATCTGCTTCCTTGTGAAAGCGTGATGGCACGACTTCAAGTACGGAGCCACCTCCTGCGGTTCGAGCACTCCGATGGAGTCGAGGGTGTTTCTGTCCAACCTTTCGCACAGGAGGCACTTGGAGCGCTCTTTTTCGTAACAGAGACTCCTGATCGAGGGGTGCTCCCCACCGCTTATGTTCATGTGAAGCATGGGATACTGTTTTCTTAGAAACTGATCCGCTTCGCTGACGCTGCGCATCTCGCCCTCCGTCAATTCAGAGGCCCCGGCCTCGGGAAACATCTGAAAGATGGCCTCGGAGGCCATGCTCGACAAGTAGCCCGGCGAGTCGTGGGACGCTTCGTTCTCGGCGCTCGACGACGACGACGGCGGGCCGTCCGGGTACCGCCCGAGTCTGCCAGCGGCCTCGCGGCCTCGATTACTAACCGCGGAGGCCCTCCGTCCCCCGAGCGGTACCCTGGTCCTTTCCCCCTCGCCTTCCGCTCCGCGACGCGTCGACCGGCATGGACGGCCCGAGGCTTCACCGCGTGAAGACGGGCGGGGCCCGAGCTCAGAGTCCATCGTTCGCGAGCCGTGAGGAGCCCGGTGCTCCATCCAGAGGAGTCTGGGGGGTGATGGAGAGCGACAGGTCGACCGTGCGTGGGGCGCTCTTTTCCTCCACGAACCCGTGGTTCTGGGGTATCCCGGCGCACAGGCGATGCGTGTTCCGCACAAGCTCGGAGCGCTCGATAGCCGTGATAGACCGCGCGAGGTGTAAATGGTGCAAACCGTCCCGCGGGGAGGTGCCGCGTTTCGACCAGGACGAGTTCGAGCGGATCAGGACGAGGTCTTACTTGCGCGGGACGTTCGGCTTGTCGCCAGCCGAAGCCGGTCGTCTTTCGGAGCTGCTGGCGGAGCTTGCACTTTCGGCCGAGGGGAAGGGCGCCTGTCCGTTCGCGGGCACCCCGCCTTACTGCACCGTCGAGAACGTGGTTCACATCTCGGGGCCGGCGCTGGAGAGACTCATGGAGTTCGACGACGAGTTCGTCTGGGGAGACAATCTGATCTTCCACGCGGGAGCCCATCCACGCTCGTGCCACACTTAGCCACTCGAAGCGTGAGCCCACCTATATACGGCGGCGGGTTACGTCTCTCGAGGAGATGGGCGCCTCGCGATCGGGGAGAGGAGAGATGCCGAGCGGGGACTGCCGAGGATCCCCCTACGTCCCCCGGACGGGACCACTGTTCTGCCTTAAGGGCCAGAGCGTGTACGTGAAGATGACCGAGGCGGACGAGAAGAGGGCCGTGCTGAGCGAGAGCGACATGACGCTGGTGGGCTACGCCGATAGCGGCGAGTGCGAGGGCGAGGAGCTGCGCTCTGACCCGTCCGTCTTCGTGCCGATCTTCTGCAGAGAGTGCTACGGGACAGAGACACGGGATTACGAGGAGGCTCTGCGGGACATTCTCGCTCGCGGGACAAACTCGTTCATCGTGGGCGTCTGCAGCGTGTATGGCGCGGCCCCCGACGAGATTTACCCCGAATCGAGGGCCGAGTTCTCGGTGGAGAACGCGTTGTCATTCTCGGGGGCCTGCCACCCGCAGCCCGGCAAGGCCGTGTTCCTGCACGACGCGGAAAGAGACATCGGCTGCGTAAAGTGCTACTGGCACGTTCACAGCAGGTCAGCGGACAAGACCTTCCTGTTTTGCTGCGTGGCCTGCGACGGCACAGAGTACACCGCCAGGTTGCTCTCGGAGCTGAGGAAAAACGAGACGCTGAGTACGGCCTTCAGCTTGGGAACAGTGGGAGACAACTCCGTCGGGCCCGTCGTCGAGGAGTGCAGCCTGGTCTCGGTGCCCATGCGACCAGCCTGCTTCTGCGTGGCGCTCACGGACAAGGACCTCGTGTCTCGGACCATGACGAGGATGGGCTTTTGCTCGGTGAAGGACAAAGCCCTCGAAGCCGGGCTGCGCCCGGACGAGGGGGGCAGCCCGCGGGAGCCGGAGGGGACCGGACACCCCGGACTCCGGGAGGGCGAGAGCTCGGAAGATGGGATCGAGGCCGTGAGGCGGCTCGCGATCAAGCAGGCGGACGAGTTGCGAGCGCTCGAGGACGTCCTGAAAGCGATCAAGGTACAGAACGGGGTTCTCGCGCAAAGGTTGAAATGGCCCCAGGACCCCGACACTCTGTTCACGATGCGAGGGGCGAAGGACTTCACGGAGCGCACCGGGGTGAGCAACAGACTGTGTGCGGGCGAGGAAGCCCGTACTAACGCCGCGAGACCGGACCGAGGGGGTCGGGGGTCCGAAAAGGACATGGAGGCCCGCGAGGATCAATCGCAACAAGCTTTGTCGAGGTACGAACTGGAAGAAGTCAGGCGACTACTCTCCGCTTCGAGACGAGCCGGGGAGGAAGTGGGCCAGCGCCTGCCGCAATACGGAGTCCGTGGGGGAGATGCTCTGGCGGCACTGGGGGGGTCGACCCGGCGAGCCCCGCACTACAGCTACTGCGAGGACGACGACTACGACTGCAACGAAGTCGCGTCAGGTCGTCCCCGGACGCGATCTCAGAGTGGGAAGACAAAGCCCTCGCCGGTCGACCGCCTGACGGAGCAACAGAGGAGAGAGGTAGTGCTGGAGTACAACAGACAAGAGTCCGAGAGAGAGGAGGCCTCGCGGAAAAAGAGGGAGACCATGATCGAAATGATCAAAGCGAGCATGGGCGACTTGATCAAGAGCGGCATCAAGGATGCGATGCACCAAGAGCGCGGGTTCCAGGCGACCGCTGAAGAGGTCGGGGCACCCCAGTCAGCTTTGCCCAGCGCCGAGTTGCAGACCCTAGCGAGAGACACTCCGTACAACAGGCAGCCTAGGAACTTGGACGGGCGGCGGCCTTTGCCCGAGAGCCTGTCCGTGGACGTCCCAGCGCTGCTGAAAGAACTGGAAGAGCTGCGACAGCGATCGTTCGCGAGGAGCTCCGGAAAGAGCGGGGACAGCGAAGGATCGCTGCCCATGGACACGGACGACGACGCTCCCACCGGCGGAGGCGCGGAGGCCACTAGCTCCTTGCGCAGCAACGGCACAGACACGACGGCGGCGAAAAACAAGCAGCAGGCGGGCTACACTCTGAGGCCGTCCGGAGAGGTGCCCGGCATTTCTGACTCTCACGGAACGCTGCAAGAGTTCATTTCTGCGGTCTCGGTGCACAGATGATTCCGCTTACCGGGGCCGGGACCCTGCATAACATGTTTTTGTACACATTTTCAGAATGTCTGTAGGCTTGTATGACTTGCTTTTTTATTTTACTTTTTTTTTCCTACAAGAAATAAAGCAGAAAAACTCTTTGAACGCTCCACACACTGTTGTTCTCTTTCCACTTCCCGCTCGAATAAGATTAAAAAATGAACACACGTTTGCGTATAACAGCACTTGCAATCGCAATGCCTTTCCTGGGCTTCGGTCTCAGGATCTGTACGCTTTCCACTAACGACCAGCTCACGGTTCGAACGTTTTGCCAAAGTGCATCATGGCGAACTCGATCTGCGTTACCCTCAACCTGCCCTCTGTGACGGTGGCTCAGGTTCAGCAACTGCAACATTCGCGTTGCGAAGAGGCTGACGACGACGACGCGGTACACACGGGCGCCTCGTCCTGTTGGAAGAGAAGCTGCGATAACATGGCCATGGGCGCTGTCGATTTCAGTTACGTCGCATCGCAGATGATACCTTCCACGGTAAAGCAGGCGCCTCCAGTGGGAGACCTTTGCGTGCAGCTGGCTCCCCTCGCAGCTCGCACGGAAGAGTATGCGTCGATAGTGGATCTGTACAACACGTACTGTGCAAAGGGTAGCGCACAGATGGCCGTGAGGTGCATGCGGAGCTTCGCGAGGAGCCAAAGCGAGCTGTGCATCCCCGCGATACCGATACACATCTTCGTGTCAGAATGGAACAGGTCCCTGAAACGGTTCCACGACATGGTCAGGTGCAACAGGGAATGGACGAACGCGCGCACAGGCGCTGCTCCCGCACAGGCTGTGAGAACCTCGCTGCTGAACAACGTGATCACGCTGACTCTGGGGGACGTGCCTGCTCGAAGCGAGCACCTCTGGTACCTGCTACACTGCGTGATTTCCAAACCGTCGTTGGTCAAAGAGGCGCTGCAGCTCGTGGGCTGCGTGTCCTCGTGCTCGGGCACGCTCTATCGCACGGGCGACGTGACCAACTCGACCGTTCCGTGCAAGAACGGCTCGAGCGCATCCAGGCTGTACCTGATCGCCAAGTCGGCGGCCGGCGCGAACGACACTCGGCTGGGCGAGAACGCGGGTGCCTATCTGGGTCTGATTTGGGCGTCGAGCGAAGACGAGCTCTTCGATCACTTTCGCAACGCGAGATGCTGCCACTACGTCCACCTGGGGACAGAGTCCGGGAACGCGTTCAGGTGCAACGGGTACTGCGCGTGGCGCACCCACGACCGGGAGGTTTTCGAACGGATGAGCGAGCTCGGTGCAGAAGTTGCGTCGATGCCCTGCGTGCAGGATTCGCACCTGGCCGGAAACACGGCCGACGCGGTGAGAGCGGCGTGCCAGCTGTGAGGCGAAGGCTGACGGCCTCCGGACCCTCGAGCTTGGGGTTTCAGACGGCGCATCTGACCGACTAACGATCGTAACGCTGCGGACGATGGTGGCGGGGGGGGGGCGACTCGAGAACGGCAGCTGGAGAATGCTGCCGAGGACCTTCGTGCCCGATTGTGACCTGATCGCGTCGGCCGCACTGAACAGAGGAGCGGTCGTGACCTCCGGCGTCCACCCGCTATATCTATCCCCCGTGGTGTGCTGGCTCAACCGCACGCGTGAGCGATCGCGTCGGGCCAAGCGCTCTGCAGTCTGCGCGCTGAAAGGAGCGTCAAACGCGGCGAGCATGCTAGCCATCTTCTCCCACTCCATGAAGCTCTGGGATTACCCGACCTTGGACGCGACCACGGCAGGTTGGTCCCTGACGGTCTGCGGGGCTCTGATCGCAGGCCTCGCCGTGGCCGCCAGCAGTTCCAGAGCATTGGCCTCTCGAGCGGACCCCAAAGTCATCGCTCAACCGCTGCGGGTCATTCCCCTCTGGGTCAAATGCCTTCTGTCCGCACTTTTGTTCTCTGCCTACACGTACACCTGGATGTACTGCGCGGACCCGTCTCGTTCTGGCTGCTGGGAAGAGGGCCGTAGAGCCTGGCCGCCGCTCTGGTCTTGCACGGTCGGCTTGTTCCTGTGGATTAATGCGGTCGGTTTGCTGGGACTGCTCAGGCAGACCCGTTTGTGCTAAGCGAGAATGGGATTGTGCGCAATCGGGGCGAGGTTTGGGCTTTCTTTTTTCATCTTTTTTTCACTGATCATCCGCAACCCTCTGGAACGGGGTTTCCAGTGGATCGTAGGATACGAGACCCTACTTGCGGTGGCGGCCGTAACATCGGTAGCGTCCTGTGTGTGCACGAAGTTCGCCTGCCTGATCGAAACGCACAGACGCATGCAACACCTGGCCCTCTCAAACACGAGCAAAGGGGAAACTGTGGCAGTGTACAGGGAGAAGAAGCTGTCGACGGTCTCCCCTCAGGACGACGACGCGGCTCGCTACGGGAAGCAAGCCTTCGGGCAACTCCAGGACACACCCTTCCACCCTCGCGACAGATACGACGCGCCAAACTCTTTCTGGTGCGCGCTGACGACTGTCGCGCTCGCCTACAACACGGCTCACATCGCGCTGACCGACGCCTCGGATCCCGAGCCCCTCGCCTGTGGCGCTCCGGCACTGGCGCTTTACTGGTGCGTGACCAGAAGCGCGCAGCTGGCGCTCTCTTGACAGCGTTGGCGCCGCTCGCACTCTGACCGTGATGGTATTTACAAATGGGACGAGGGAGAAGAGGATGATGCACCCGAGGACTCCAGTGCGCTCCGAGAGCTGTCTGGAGGTGCTCCTGGAGGTCTTTCTATCCGCATTGGTGATCGCCAACATCGTGCTGTGGTTGCAGAGGTTGTTCTTCCAGATACACCAAAGACTGGAATAAGGGAGAGGATGGGTACCGCGGGGAGTTCGGGAAGCGCCTGGTGGACGAAACTCGCCTCTCCGAAAGACGACGGGGCTCTGCGGAAGCGCCTCGGGTTCTCGAGCCCCGAGGCTGACCCGGCATCCCTCCGATGGTGGTCCGATCTCGCTCGCGGAGGAGCATCGGAGCAGCAGCGGGACCTCGGCCACCAAAGCGTAGAGGACGGGGTCGACCTGGGTTCGAAGCAGAAGCTCCAGCCCCAGATCTCCTCGAATCTGTCAGCAAGGAAATCTACCAGCAAAACAATGAGCACGGACGACTTTTGGGGATTGAAGGTGGCAAAAGTCCAGGGTGGCCAAACCCTTCACCGCAGTTATGACAGAAAACAGCGAAAGAAGGAAAAGAGTCAGCCAGAGTTGGAGAAACTGTTGTGACCGCGTTTGACAAATGCAACATGTTTGCGAGCTCACACGAGCGTGTGCAGGTGATTGTAATGAAACGAGAATAAACCAATCATTCGCTGAAACCAAAGTCTTTTTGTTGTCTTTTATTCGCATTGGTACACAGTACAATGTCACACAAGAGAGAGCATTCTTTTATTTGTTTTTTTTAAAAAAAAAAAAAAGAAAACACCACCACCAAAGAGACCACCACTCCCAAGGCCACCCTTCACCACACACACCCACACCCCTACACACCATCCACCTCCCGGCAAAGCCGACCCACTCGGAGTTTAAACTAAAAAGACAGAGGGAAACGGAGAAGTTCGACACCGTTGCGACCCGCAGACCGATCAACAAGCAAACGGGCATGCTCCGCAAATATTCGCAGAGAAGTCTTCTGGCCATCTGGGCTCCTCGATCGGCTCCGCCGTCGCCAGCCGTTCGAGAAAGCGAAATGATCGATCGGGCTGCGCTTTCTTCTCGGACGCAGCCGAGCCAGTCTCCAGAATGCTCGCCCTCGCTGCTGCAAGGTGTCGTCCTTCTCCCCTTCTGCAAAAAAGTGGAAGCGGGAATTCAGAAAACTACTACTGAGACAGACCTCGAGCAGGGATCCGATCTGGACATGACCCCAGAGCTGGACCTATCTCAGCACAATCTTCCGAGCACTTACAAAAATACGAGCGAGAGCCACAAAGTGCAGGGGGGTTATCTCCCTCACCTCCAGGAAAAGGCTGAGAAGAAGATAAAGAAAACCACCCGCGAGAGCCAAAACTCGCAGACCTCTTCTACCGAGCCGTGCGGCCTTCGGAGCCGAGAACCGGACGAAGTGGAAGCTCTTATCTCGGGGCCTCTCGTAAAAGCGGTGAAGATAGTCGTGTTTCATCTCCTCACCACCTGTTTGAGCAAGGTCCGTAAAGAAGAGTGCTACGGCTGTCAGGTCGACCACCCCAGTCAGATGCAGCACCCCTGTCTGTTCGTAATCGAAGAGGGCTTTGTTTACTCCAACTTTTCTGCTCTGGTTAAGAAACTGCTGACTCCTGGATATCTTCCAGCCGTCAAAACGTTCCTGTCCATGCGCAACATCGTAGAGAAGGACGAGAGGATCCGAGCAGTGACCGACGCTCTGCTTTACGAACTGAGACACAGCGCTTTGAACTCACACGGTGATCTCGTGTCGACTGTGTACGAAGGACTGACAGAGGCCGAGGAGATTGATTTCGAACAGCTGGAAGTTGTGTCTAAGGTTTGGGAAGGTGATCTTTCCGCCTGTCCCAATTGTTTAATTTGAAGAAGAGATGCGAAAAACACTGTGATGGCTTTCACAGTAAAAGTTTGTGTGTAACCTGTGGGGGGGAAAAAAAAACATCTCTCACAAGATGAAATGTGAAAACAAAGAAATAAAATTCTGTCTTGAAAGAAGTGTGTGCTTCATCGTTCATCAAGTCAGACAAACCATTAGCCGTCAGACCTATATCTGGAGCCAGACAATTCTGCGAACCGGCTGCAAGAATTACATCTGAAGCCAGTCCTCGCAACTAAAAAAAAAAAAAACATTCCTCGTACTAGCAAGGCCAGAAGCCTTCGCTTGAAAAGGACAGGGTTCAGACTGCGTTCAGAGTTTCATTACCCGGTCCAACCAGGCCGCACGGTGGAATACGGTCAAGACGAATGTGGTGTGATTATCTATGCCAACGTTTAAAACAGTCACGTACCAGAATGCCTATGTTTAAAACAGTCACGTACCAGAATAGGATCGTTGTGGAACGAGAATAAATCAGTGACTCAAACCAAGGTGTGTTGTCTTTTATTCACATCAGCACAATTTCATACACGAGAGAACATCTGTTCCACAAGCAATTTCAACAAGCAAACTGCATGATTGTGCACAAGCAAAGCTGTCTTTCTGGGTCCGAGGTAACAGTCGTCCTCCCCTCTTCGTGCGGGACTCCTTCCGTCTCTGCTGCTACAACAGCCACCTATGCATGTCGAGTTGAGCCACGAACCTATCCCCAGTCCGGATCGAGCTGGCGATGTGCCCTTTCCGAGCTCGTAACACCTGTCCTCCCGCGAAACCCTGCACACTTTCCACGACGGTCATCGCGTGGCCGATCACAGTCTTGAGGAATCGCTTCGCCTCTTGGTCCTGCACTAGCCGAGCTGCCAGGTTCGAGTCGAATCTGTCGTTCACCAAAGACGCGGCCGCGTTTCGTGTGACAATGTCCACTCGATGGTAGTCTGCTCCGTTGGCCAGGAGGGTCATTATGGCCAGCACGCTCTGGGGGTGGTAAGGGGAGACCAGCTGGAACACGTCGAAGTCACCGTCATGCTTGAGCGCCTGCACGACCTCCTCCACGGGATCTCCTCCGCAATCGCAATTTACGCGTCTGGTCGCGAGCAGACCGCCCCAGATGCCCTTGTTGACGTTGAGATCGTAGCCCGGGTCCCCCTCGACTCCGAGCTGCGCCGCCACGTCTTTTCTGTCCGGGAGCTGAACAGAGAACCTGTCGCCCTGTTTCAACGTTTCGTGGCCCGTGTTGATCAGCTCCACTTCGTACAAGTGGGGAGCGTTCAGGAACGGTCTGTCCACGATGGAGCTGCTCGCGCAGCACACGGCCACCTCCTTGAGGCGGCCAACGGATTCGAGGCTGAGGCCGTGTAGAGTGGGAACGTAGCGGTTGCTGTCTTTGACAAAGTGGAACAGGCCCGGAGGGAGGTAGTTTTTCGAGGAGTCGTACTTGTAAGCTCCGTAGGGGACAGACTGGCTGCGAGGCTTGCTCTCGCTCAAGCCGTGTGTGTAAGCGCGGATCGGCTCGTGTATCCTGGTCGACGACATCTGCGTTTGCGGCTGAAAACGAAAAAAAAAAAACAAGCAACGACAACAACTAGTCCGCGATCGGACGACAGAGAAACTCGAGCGCTCGCAAAGGCTCTCTGCAGGTGGGCGCGTGCGGGGCGTTGGGCGCTTTCAGGACGATCAGAGCCGCGGCGAGCACCTCCAGTAGCACAGGACCCTCTTCTACGTGAACTCTGAGCAGCCTGACCGTAAGCATGTTGAGATTCTCCTCCGAGAGCTCCCCGAATGTCCGCGAGAACCACGGGCACCACTTGGTCACGATGTAAGATCTCAAATCACACCGGGACTCCGCTCGAGGGGGCTCCGGCTTCTCCACCGAGCCGTCCTCTCCTCTCGTTCGGGGGTTCGTCGCGCGAGCCGCGACCCGGCTCGGCCCTCGAGCGGCGGACTTTGGCGAAGCGAGGAGTATCAGCTCTTCCAGCGTGAGTTCGTGCCACATGGTTCGAGCGAAAGGTCGGTCGCGACGACCGTAAAGAAGAGGAGATTTCTGGCTAGGCCGAGGGCTCAGGCCGAGTAGTTCATCTCCACGCGTTTGCGGTAGGCCACTAGCCTCTCGTCGTAGAAACCCACCCGACCGACAGACTCTGCGAAGTTGCAGTTTGTCATCTGCAGCTTTTCTCTCCGAGTGACTCTGCTGAGCGCCACGTACACCGATGGTTTTATAGGGGACATGGAAAAGTTTCGCGGCGGGTGGTACAGCACCTCTCCGCTTATCGTACAGCCCTGACAGTCGTAGGTGTTCATGGCCAGCATGCAGGCCAACGGGTGCGTGGTCACCGTCCAGTTTTCGCAGTGCCACTTGGAAGGTCCCACTTTGTAAAGACGACCGGTCCTGTCTCCTCTCACGTAGAACTCGTAAGCCTGGGTCTCTTTCCGGAACGCCATCCCGCTGATCAGGCCTTCCACTTCGAGCGGCGAAACCGGGTCCCCGGCGAGGTTGGCCGCCGGCGAAAGGGCTTTACGAGGCACCGGTCCGTCCTCTACGGGCTGTATGCCGTTGTGGTCCATGTGCCAAAGCATCCTGACCTTGCAACCGACCCAGAGCTCGGGGTTCCTGAGGTAGTCCCTTTCGCGTGGGCGCTGGCCGCCCTTGAAAAACACCCTGGGCATCGCAAAGAGTTTGGGTAAAGCCTGAGTCGCCTGCTGAAGGACGTTGTACCACTGGGCGGGTCCCTTGCTCGATGATCCGTGCTTGGTCACGCTCAGGAACACCTCCGCCTTTCGTGTTGCCCTGGCGGCGTAAGCCTTTGTGTAGGCAGCGAGCTGTTGGTCCTGGTGGAAGATGCGAGTCTTGTGAGGCTCGTGCTCGGGGTCCATCGCCTGTCTCTCGCTGACGAGCAGCTGACTCCTGAAAATGGTCCGGGACTGCTGCGTCACCGTGTTGAACTGGAGGTAGGAGAGTGTCTCGGCGTAGCCCGGGTCGTCGAACTGCCGCCTGTTGACAAAGAGCGGGGTGGAGCAGCACAGCAGCGTTTCCATGCGACCGGTCTCCCAGAGGAGCGGGCCCGAACCGGCTGGCTGCAACTGGGACACGCTGCCCGCCAGGATTATCAGAGGACCCGCGTCCGGACCGTAGAACAGGGCGAGTATTCTGAGCATCCTCTCCAGAAGCCTGGCCGTCATGAGCCCGTACTCGTCCACGACCAGCACGTTCGTGCCCAAGAACGGAGGCGCGTCCGCCAAGGCGCTGCGGCCTCTCAGCCGAGCGAAGATCCTGCTGCAGGCGGAGCAGCTCTCTGGCCTCGGCAGCTCGCAGGAGTGTTTGTCGACGGCCCGGTCGACCTTCGACCGGCGGAACGCCCGGAAGGCGAGGATCGCACCCAGGTAGCATCTCCTGTAGCGCTCGACAAAGGCGTCCGCTTCGAGCGAATCGTCCAGCAGATCCTTTTTGAGACCCATCATCTTGTGGAACGTTTGCACCTTGTCCAGATGACCGGACTCCATCAGCGTTCCTGCCGCCTTGTTGGTCATGGCGCTCACTGCGACGCTGATCCTGAGGGCTTTCAGCTTTTTCTCCAGCAGACCGATCGCGTACGATTTCCCGCAGCCCGCGTCTCCGCTCAGCAAAGCCACTTTCAGGCGATCGCCTCGAAACATGTGCAACTTCACCATGCGTCGAACCCACTCCTCCTGGCAGTATCCCGAAAGGGAGAGCAAAGCCCGAGCCGCGGGGTCCTCGTCGGCGACGCGCGGTTCCTCTCTGGCGCGCTTGCGGGCACCGGGCGCGCCAAATCCCTCGGCCGGAGAGACGTCGACCCCTGGCTCGTCCATCTCTCTATGCGGGGGCTGCGCAGTGCGACCGTCAGAGAAACGGCTCGATCTGCACCCGCTTCGCGAGGAGCGAGCTTCGCTCTGGGCGGTGCGGAGCGGCAACCCGAAGCTGCTCGGCTCGATCGAACCTCGAGGTCCTCGAGCCTCCGTTCCCGCCACTTAGTTCTCCCGGCTCTCTCTGTCTGCGTTTGATGAAGGCAGACAGAGAACGGTCAATGTTCAAGGAGTCTCGAGCGCCGAGGGATCCGTCCTCCTCCCGTTGCTTTGGAGAAAAGCTCGCGAAACGGGGGCTTTCTATGCCTTCCAGGACGGACCTGAGTACGCCGTTCCTCGCGCGGTTCGAACCCCTGTGGCGATCGCTGTGTTCCTCAGGCAGCCCCGCGTCGACCGGGACCGTGACGGCGCCCAGAGACTCGCGAGCCTGCGCGGCTCTGCCGCGAACACAGAGAAAAGACTCGGATGCCCTGGCGACCGTTTCTCTGAACAGCGTCACGCTCGAGGAGTACAGGATCTGGCTCAGTTTCACGGCCACGGCGGTGACGCCGCCCTTCCCCGTGCTGTTGAGCACGGTCAACAGCCCGGCCAGCAGCTCGACGAAGGGAGCCTGCGCCCCGTACTCGAACAGGAGCCAGGCGAAGTCTTCCGTGTCCACCTTGTCCGTGCACCTGTAGCCGTTGGCGTAGACGCGGGGCCTCGTGAAGCCAAAGTGTTTCGCGTACCACTCCGGCTCTTTCTGAGAGAGCGCGATGTTGACGTTTTCCAGCAGTATGCTGAACCCCGCCGATCGCCTCTCGCCCATCCTCATCTCGAACAGTTTCTGCAACACCCCGACCGGCGTCACGGACTCCCCGGGTCTGAACATGCGATCTTCGGGCAGAGACACCGCCAAGAAATGCCTGCCGACCCAGTCCAGGTGAGGATGAGAGCGAGGCGATTCGCTTTTACCCGCCTCGCCTTCCGCGCTCCGGGCGGCTTTCTCCCTCAGCTCGATCTCGAGGGCTTTGCGGTCTTCCAAAGCGCGGTGCAGAGCTTGTTTGGCCTCCTCGAGATCCCTCCTGCAAACCTCCAGCTCGTAGGCCATGCGGACGACAGCCTCCTCGCCCGAGCGCCCCGCTCGCGCGAGGTTTCCGCTCGACTCTCGAACGCCTGACCGCAGGTCGACACGTTCATGGAGCGCTCCTCTATCCCGCTCCCTTTCCGTTCTGTCCAGAGCGCCCTTCAGCTCTGCGATCTCGCGTCTCATCGAAGCGATCATGTTCATGTGAGAACACCGGTATTCGCAAGCGTCCTCATCTTCGGATTCTTCTCTACCCTGCTCTCCCTCGCCGCGATCTCTCTTCCGCCTGCGCGAGACCGTTGATCGTGTGAGCATGGCGATTCCTTTTGCGAGTGCGATTTTGGATTCCGAAGGATCGACCGGGGTGAAGTGTCTTGCTGTGTTATGTCAAAAGTCTGTTTGTATACTGTGCTATGACCAAAAACTGCTCTGATGCTAGTGGGGCCCGCGACAGAGACGCTGACCTGCGCAACGTTTTTCATTCCGTTGTGTCCGTTTGATGAAAAATAAAGTCGATCGCGACCGCTGCCGCCCTGTTGGACAGCTTCTCTGTGTGAAACAAACCAGTTTGCTCGAAAGGCCTGGGCGCTGCCAAAGACCCCTCTAACCTTCTCGCGGTCGCACATCTGACTGTAACAAGGCAGGCTCGCACACAAACACGCACACCAGATCGGCTCCCCTCGTGAACACACGGCTCACGTCCAGGGCGCTGACGGGACGGCGATGGCCATGAAGCAGAAGGAACCCCCGGGTCGTGTGATGACAAAAAAAAATCACAGTGTAAAATCAAGGTGGATTTTCTGTCCCATTTTTTTTTAACTTTTATTTTACAGCCAGTTAAAACCTCACAGAACATTTGTGATAGCTTCAGGTGTGGTACTGGAAGGCCAACTCTTTCTCAATTCCGCTGCACTCTGGGCAGTTTCGGTTCCATCTCTGGGTTGGATCCCTAGGACATGTTGTAATAAAAAAGTCATACAAAAAACAATTCCTGTGTTCGTTTGGATTTTCTGTCCTGTTTTTTTATTTTTTATTTTATTTTTTATTTTAAAGCCAGTGAAAATCTCACAGAACATTCGCAATTGCTTCACGCCAAGAGCTAAATGACCGACTTTCTCTCTCCTTGCTGTTGAGCTGTGGGCCGTTTCAGTTCCCTCTCCGGGCTGGCTCCGCTTTTATGCCTGACAGCTCGATTGAGAAAACCTTTCCAAATGCAACGTTCCAAATGTAAAGCAACCCCAAGAGAGCCCAGCCCAAGAGCGTTCCGATCACCTCCCCTCTGACAGCACATGAAGCTCCGTGGAGAGGCTCAGGTTTGGGTGAAGGGAACCGCACGAGCGGCTCTGCGTGTAGTCACACAACAGAGCTCTGTGTCATGGGGGGGCCGACGCAGAGGAAGGCTGGAGCCTTTCGCTGAGACGAGTCACACTCCACGGAGCTCTGCGCCCTGTCGAAAGGGGCAGACTCAGAGGCGGGCTGCAATAGCTTCAGATGTGGGGCTGGAAAGCCAACTCTTTGTTCATTCCGCTGAGCTGTGGACCTTTTCGGTTCCATCCCCGGGTTGGGTCCCTTTACTTCAGTAGCTTTGGACTGGGGGAACTGACAGGCATAAGGCTGATGCGGCCCTGTTGAGAGGGTGGAGGTTGAAGGGTGGTCAAGATATTTGGAGGTGGCATTACAAGAGGTAGAGTGGTTAAAGATTATCTGAAATGAATGGAGGGTGGGGATAGTGAGAGGGACCAGCAGAAACATAATCCTGGTAAAAGGGGGGACAAGGGTGGCCATCATTTTCGGACAAACGTAGGCGTGTGTGATCCTGAGTAAAGGGACCTGGGTGTGAAAAATCCTGACTGAACCTATGTGGGTGAACCGGATCTGGGGAATAGCTTGAACCTGTGGCCTGGCCTGGGTGAGGTGGCGACTGGTACAAGCTTGAACCTGTGGCCTGGCCTGGGTGAACCGGATCTGGGAAATAGCTTGAACCTGTGGCCTGGCCTGGGTAAGGTGGTGGCTGGTACGAGCTTGAACCTGTGGCCTGGTCTGGGTAAGGTGGTGGCTGGTACAAGCTTGAACCTGTGGCCTGGCCTGGGTGAACCGGATCTGGGAAATAGCTTGAACCTGTGGCCTGGCCTGGGTGAACCGGATCTGGGAAATAGCTTGAACCTGTGGCCTGGCCTGGGTAAGGTGGTGGCTGGTACGAGCTTGAACCTGTGGCCTGGTCTGGGTGATGTGGTGGCTGGTACGAGCTTGAACCTGTGGCCTGGTCTGGGTGAGGTGGTGGCTGGTACGAGCTTGAACCTGTGGCCTGGTCTGGGTCAGGTGGTGGCTGGTACGAGCTTGAACCTGTGGCCTGGTCTGGGTCAGGTGGTGGCTGGTACGAGCTTGAACCTGTGGCCTGGTCTGGGTCAGGTGGTGGCTGGTACGAGCTTGAACCTGTGGCCTGGTCTGGGTGAGGTGGTGGCTGGTACGAGCTTGAACCTGTGGCCTGGTCTGGGTCAGGTGGTGGCTGATACGATTGTCTTCTTGCAAGAAATTGTGTGACCATTGTCATCATCTTCATTTCGTGGGCGTGCTGGGCCGCTTGCAATTTCAGCTGTAGCTCTGTGTCATCTGCCTGAGACAGGGCTTCTTTGATTGTCCTAGAAAAAACATCCATTGTGGATTCTAGCTTGTTTTTGGGCGTTTGACGGGTGGTAGGTGCACCTGTAAAATGACAAATGTTTTACATAATGAGCTATTTCTTTGTTGAGTGCTTTATCAATTACTACATTATGAGTATTGCCCAATAACATTATAGCTGTATTGCTGTAATATTGATTTTTATGTAAATAAAAAAAAAGTACTTAACACTGTGAATGCAAATGAAATGACCTACTTGTAAAAGACAAAAATGAGTATGACTAACTGTGATCACGTTTGTCATGAGTCTATGATAATAAACATAGAAATGCAATATATAAAATGGAAGTAATAGCCTATAGTGTATTATATAATATTGAAGCATTGTTTGAACTATAAATACCTGTTAGCTATCAATCATACTTTGTTATGAATGATGGTAGTTGTAATATTTTAATTGCTTACATATTTTTCTAATCTGTCGAATACTAAGACAACTTTTAAATTGCTATACTATTATAAATACAATAAAATAACATTAACAACATAAACGAAGATTTAAAATAAATTCCGTTTGCCCTTACCTGTACTGTTACTGTTCTCAAACTCCGGCTCTTCACTGTCCACCGATGACGGCACATCATCAACTCTGGTGGTATCCAGTAATTCCGGTGGTCGGAAACTTGGCCTGTCACCCAAAATGCCTTCCATTTTATCATAGAATAGGAATGTTTCACAGCTGTTTCCACTCTTATTATTGTGGTCTTTTACCGATCTGTATTTGTATTTCAAGTTTTTGATCTTTTGCCGGCAATTTAGCCACGAGCGCTTAAAACCTTGCCTCCCCATATTTGTTGAAATGTCTTCAAACAAGAATTTGTTATGAAAATGATCCTGCAATTCCGTCTGCATTGTCTCGTCGCCCCACAGACTTAAGAGGCATTTAACCTCATCATCGCTCCACCTTGTGGACTTTCCGACCTCCATCACTCTTGTGGCACACGCAAATGCACACAGTCGATTCGTTCCTGATTTATTTCCACATATGAGAGAGGCCTGTATCCGACCAGCCTGCCTCCTGAGCGTGCCTCTGTCGATTCGTTTCTGATTTATTTCCACATATGAGAGAGGCCTGTATCCGACCAGCCTGCCTCCTGAGCGTGCCTCTCGCGACAGACGTGGAGCTCCGAGGCTGTGTGGCTCTGGTTGCGAAAGGCTCCAGCCTGCCCCCACCGAGAGGAAGTCTCCAGCCTGCCACTGAGTTGGCCTCTCCTGACAGACTCAGCTGTGTGGCTCGCGTTGCGTAAGGCTGCAGCCTGCCTTTGACTTGGTCCCCCCTGACACAGCACTCCACGCAGAGCCGCTCGTGCTTTTGACTTTGACAAACCCCGCCTTTCCGTCGAGCTTCTCGTTCCGTCCGACGGGAGCGGATCGGCCTGCGGGCCGCTCTCAGACGATGTAGGATCCAGCCTGCCTCTCGGTCTGCTCCCCCGCAGGCACGGGCCGCGTGTGTGCCTCAGACGCGAAAGGCTCCAGCCTTCCTCTGCTTCGGCCCCCCATGACACAGAGCTCTGTGGTGTGACTCGCCGCAGAGCTGCTTGTGCTTTTCCGCTTAGGCCCGCTCAGGAGGCAGGCTGGAGACTTCCTCTCGGTGGGGGCAGGCTGGAGCCTTTCGCTGGCACGACTCACACTCCACGGAGCACTGCGTCTGTCACGAGAGGCCCGCTCAGGGGCAGGCTGGAGACTTCCTCTCAGACAAGGAACACTCCACGGAGCTCTGCGTCCTGTCAGGAGGGGCAGACTCAGAGGCGGGTTGCAATTGCTTCAGATGTTTATTTTTATTTTTTATTTTTATTTTTGTTTTACAGCTAGAGAAAAACCTTTCCCAAAACGAGACAAAGCTCGGCGGGGTCTCTGAGCCTGCTCTGAAGCATCTCTGTTCCCCGTTGTACGCCCACAAAAACAAAACACAAATCTGGGTTTGATATTGTTTCGCTTATTCGTGTCTTTATTTTGTATATTTTACAGCCTGTGACAACTACAAAGAATAATTGCAAAAGTTTCAGGTGTTCGACCCACTCTTGGTGCTCGTAGACCCAATTCTTCTGACCGACTGGGGGGTCCTCATGGACAGATACAGGGCTGGGGTGGTGATGCATTGCATGTTCCTTGCGGCCAAGCTCACGTTGGTCACCAGGAATAATTTCAGCTGATTGTGTACCAGGGTTTTAGTGAGAGAGTAGTAAATGCTGACAGCGATCCAGGGAGTCCAGCAGCAAACAAAAACTATGACAGTGAGCAATGAAAGGATGTAGGATTTTGCAAGGGGAAGCTGTTCTCTCTTTAAGTGAGCCGACCCCCTTCTAACATGTCTTCGCACAGTGAAGAAGATTGCGCCGTAACAAGCAGCCAGAATGATGCAGGGTGCGATAAAACAGATGGTCATCCTGATCCACGTGATGACGAACCTTTCGCTCGGGGAATAGGTGTCAGCGCACAGCGTAATCAGACCGACTTTGAAGGTTTCGTGATTGGATATGTTCACCAGAGCTGACACGGAGGGAGGAATGGCACACACCAGGGACAGGAAAGCTCTCCTCGCCCACTCTCCTTTCACCCTCTTAAGAGAGGAGAAGGCAGCTTTTCTGAGGACCACCCTGTTGTATCTCTCTATACTGATGCAGACCATCATGAGTACCCCGTATTGCAGGCAGAACTGTGGAGGAAACAAATACGCAAACAAAAAAAAACCAAAACAGGTAATGAGGAGGGATTGAAGAAAGCAGAGGTTTTTCATTTGTCCGGATAGAGAAAAGAACAGGAAAAAGCAAAGGCGACTCACAGTTATCACCCCCTTCGTGGCTTTGCAGACGACATATCCGAAGATCCATTCTTTGGCCATGTTCTGCATGACCCACAGCGGCGTCGCGGACAATGTGCCTATGTCGCAGAGCCCGACGACCACGAAAAAGTAATCGCAGCGCGAACGAGCCTTCGGAGGTCTGCACAGCCGTAATCCCAGGTTTATCATGCAAACGTTTACGATCAAGCCCAGCACCATCACCGCAAAGTGAAGCATGGGTACCACACTGAACGCGATCGAAGAGTGAATCTCAGAGGACGCGTTGGTTGGTGACGGGCCGGTAGCATTGTACGTTGTCCTTTTGCCGAACATCGTCGCAGCTGACCTGAGGGACAGTGAACACTAGCACAGACAGAGAGACGTACGCTTGTGGTGCTGAAATAAGCTCCTCTCTCCCTAGCTCCAAGCCCCCGACTTAGACTGCCTTGCTGTATGGACATCCAACGGCGAGCCACACTCCCCCCACCTCACTCAGTCTCCGAACGGAGCAAACGGAGTACGGCCGACTCAGCTCGGAGTCGGACCTCAGCGTGTGGAGCCAACTAGTTGGCTAACTCTAGTTCCATAGCTGCTCAAAGTCTTGCGCTCTTGTCTAGGCGATTTGTGTGCCTCTTGCCTCAGTCGAGACAAGCGAAATCTCGATAACCTATTGTGCGAGCGCTGGCTGTGGCCCTTAGAAACCTGGAACTCGATCTTGAGCACACTTTACACTCATCATGGAAGTTACTCAGCAGACGTACGTGTCGTGTCCCGCATTGGACTTTGGTTTGGCAGCGACAGACACGAAAGACCTCAGAAAAGGCTTGGAGGATCAGCTTCGCCTTCTCGACCTGTTCGACTCAAGCGCAGGACTTGACCGCTTTCTGTTGTCATCTTCCGGCTTGTTTTGGGAGTACCGAAATCGCAGGTCAGAGGCTGCTGGCTGGTTCGCGGACAGTATAAGGCGACTGAACGTCGACACCTCAGACGTTCGTTCACTGTTTTTGGGCTCGTTGAACGTCATGGACAGATACGTCGCCACGCGTGACACTGAGTCCGAGCTCGTGGAGCTTTTGACGAACTCGGAAAATGTCCGAGCGGCCTGCTTCTCGCTCTCTGCGAAGATGCACGCCACGTGCTCTCAAATCGATCTGGACGACATCTGCGTCCGCAATCGCGTCTGGGCCAACTCCACCGTCAAATCCCAGCCGGGGCCGAACCTGACGGTCGCCGACGCATCCTCTACTGGTGAGGGGATACTGAGAGCGGAGAAGGACGTATTGATCGCTCTCGGAGGAGCTGCGTTCCCTGTGAGGGAAGAGGACATTGTGCGTCTCTTGGTGAGGTTTCTTGCGCTGAAGCGTTCTAAGCGCGTTGCATTCCGAGAGCCGCTGAGCGCGCTCCGAGAGCCACTAAGCGAGCTCCGACCAACTGACGTCGAGCCGCTTGCAGCGCCGATCTCTCGAGCCGTAGATTTGCTAACCAGGGCGGCTTTGGACATTGAGCTTAAGACGCGAGTGAGCACCTGGCAGCTCGCGGCCGTGTGCTCTTTAATTGGGTTCCTGGATGTCAGCGGAGCTTCACCGGACGAGCGAGAGCTCGGCGAGGGTGGGCTGATGGCGCTGTTCGATAGCCTGCGGCCGGGATCATTGACGCAATCCATCATCCGCGAGATCGAGGCTTCATTGAACTCACGCTGTTTGGTGTGTGGATCGGGGGACCTCCATCCGCTCGTGGCTAGGAGCCTGCTGAGCATCTCGAAAAAGACTTGTTCGAGGTGCCGGAAGGGTAAAGCTCGAGGTAAAACTCCCCATGCCCGTGGACACAAAGTCCTCGGAGAGACATCTACTACTCATCATTCGACCTACTCCCCTAGGGCTGCGTTGCTCACGTGCCACGAGATGATGATGGGCTCCCAGTGAAAATGCGCTCGTGGACTTTGGTGGAGCTTGGACACCGAGTCCTTTTTTTTTGCACTGTATTTTTGTGTGTGTGTGTGTGTGTCTGTCTGTTGTGTACCCGAGCAACAGATGTAGAAAAAAACAACAACGTGTCCCTGCTTCACAGAGACTCTCTTCCAATGCGAAACCTGCCTCTTCACCGTAACCGTCATCGATGCTCCGTCCGACGAGTAGGCAGTATAAAATAAAAGTGACCCAGAGAATGGAATGGATACTGAGGAGGAACCGCGTCGTGTCTCAGTTTCTGTAGAGAAGATGGCAGGAAAGGAGGAAAATTGGGTGGACAGACTTCAATCCTTCGCAGATCAGCGAAATTTAACAGTCGTGTACGACACTATAATTTCAAGAGACGACTTCTTCGAGATGTACAAATGTAGTGCGCGGCTTTTCGCTGAGGGCAGCGTCAAGGAAGATTCCCTCGCCCTAGGCATCGGACCTCAAAAGAGGTTGGCAAAATTAGCCGCAGCCAAAGCTTTGCTATTGGGGGTGCTGAAAGAATCCGCTGCAGACAACGCCAAGCTCCCGTCACTGGAGGCTACGAAAGATGAATGGGAATCGAAGCTGGTCGCTAAGTTCGCAAGTTTGCCCACTGCGGAGAACTACGTCGGCCGACTGCAGGTGCGTATCCTATTCACGTGACCCAATGCCGCTGTTTGTGCATGAGAAAAAAAAAACTCTCTATGCGTTCACAGGAATTATGCCAGAGGTACAACTGGCCTTTTCCCACCTACAACTTCGAGGAACTCACACAAGACCAGTGGGTTGCGTCCGGCAGATTTCGTTGCTTCTGCTCAGCGTTTGCGATCTTTTTAGACGGAGCGACCAAGGTGGATGTGCAAGCGACAGGTAACAGCGATGTGACACTGTGATTTGTTTTCCCTCAAGTTTTTGGGTTTCAACTAGGGCCGTTGTCTCACACAGGGACCGGTGAGACCAAGAAGGCAGCTAAGGCCGCGTCGGCAATGGGTGCGCTGGACGTCGTGAGACTTCTCGTCCCACTGGTTGAGAAAACCTAGAGGGGAGGTTCGCCCCAATGTATTCAGAGTCTTCCCCGCATCACAACTCAACTCTGTCTCATCCGCCGCTCGTGGACCGGCCTTGCACTCGGAGTCTGGTCTTCATGGCTGCCTGCTCTGCTCATCGTAGTGGCATACCTTTTGTGTGTTTTCTGCCCCTATGGCAAGAAGCGCAGACGATACGGCAAGGTGTCGTCTGTTGCCTTGTAATTGTTGCAGGGATATAGATGAAGTTGCTTGTCCAGAATAAAACATCACTCGAGCATAATTTGGATCTGTGCATTTTTTATTGTGTCGACAGCTTGACATTGTGAACACACTAGTTACAATGAAAAAAAAAAGAAAAAAGAAAGAAGAAGAACTGTCTGCAGCAGGATCTCAACAACTTGACATTGTGAACACGCTAGTTACAATTAAAGAAAAACAATGAAGAACTGTCCACAGCAGGATCTCAGCAAATTGGCCTCGTTGTCTTCTGGGCTGCTCCTCCTGCTATCACTGCAGACCTGCGTAAACTAGGAGAGATAAAAGGGTACAAGTTTCAGCTGTGTGCAGCTTTCTTTTTTTTTTTATTTAACAAAGCAGACAAACAGAAGAAAGAAGGAAAAAAAAAAAATTCTCGCACCCCTTTAGCTCTGCCTCACAGAACCGAGGGGTATTTCTCATCGATCGGGACCTCCAGAACTTGGTCTGAGCGACTCAGGGCTGCGGGCTCCGGGCTCTCTGCCACTTTTCGCTCTGCACCCCGGCAGTTGCAGGTCTCGACGGTCTCACGCCAATTCGACAAGGTGGACGGTTGACGTTCGGTCGTGGGCTGGTACACAGCACCGACCCGTTGAGCGTTGGGCTTGTAGATGTTCCCAGCGGGCCTTTTGCAGAACCTGTGCATGATGAGCACCAAGCCCAGCACCATCAAAGGCGCTGCGACCATGGTGTATGCCGCCCACTCGTTCCGTTCGTACCACCACCAGAAACTGTAATTTTCATTCACCATCGTCTCATTGTCCAGCGAGTGGACACGGGGCAATTAGTATACCTCGGCTCAGTCTGGGTTCGCGTCACGGAAACTACGATCGCAACAAAATACCTCTGACGGCTTGCGAGTGAGAGCCGCGAGCCCAGAGCCTAACCCGGTCGCCGATCGAAACGCGTCGTCGTTCCGGCTGCGGCGCTAGGTTGGATCCGACCGCTGCCCCAAGTATCACCCCCTCCGAGTCATGTTTGAAAGCGGCAGTTACCCGGGCTCAACAGAGTTTCGCCTTGTCCTCCAGACCTCATCAGAACCTCGCGCTCAGCCACCCGGATAGAGGGGAGCAACGATGACGGACGACTCAAATCGCGAGCTACCTCCGGAGAAGTCTCCGGTCATCTCCGCAGCCGCGACCGAAGTTGACCGCGAGAGCCTCGAGGCCGTCGGCACCCGAAGCGGGACGGGATCCGGAGTGAACGACCTGACCTGCTCGACTGCCAGAATTTCTGCAGATGAGAATACGACTCCCCTTCGCCCTTTGCGGGGAAGGACGGTGCAACGCTCGCATGCGCCGAGGGAACACGAGGGCGAGCGAATGGGCGGCAGTCAGAGGGAACCTTCGCCTCGGAGATTCCCGCCCTCCTCTTTTCGTACCCCTGTGGAGCAGCCCATCCCGAGGCACGGAGTTCCTGCGTTGAAAACGAAGATTCCCCACAGCAGAAGGCGGACGAAATCTTCTGACTGCATCAAGAAAAAACTTTTCAGTCAGCGTAACGCACACCCCGTCCGGGTGTGATCACGGCGCTTGTCTTGATTTATCCCCTAACACAATTGTTCTCTCTAGCGTTGTACGCTCACTGTTGTGAATTAAACAGCATTGAAAACCTCAGCTTGTCCTGTGTCTGTCATTTGTATCGCATTGGGGTTTTGTGCCTTTATCATATATGCGAGGGGCGCTTAGGAACACACGTAGGCCAAAGCGGGGAGGAAAAGTCAGAGTCTCTAGTCCCTTAGACCGAGAGAGAAGTGAAAACAGACAAAGACGCACCCAAGTGAGCTGAGAGACCACATGATTTTATTCAAGGGAGCACGTTCAACAACACACGCTCATGTAGCTACATGTTCAGCACACAAGCCCAACAACTTGAGTGTGTCACGGTGACAAGTGCATTTTTCGCGAGCTGTCAGGTTGACACGTTACACAGAGGGTGAAAGCGAGGCAAGACCACATTTTGGAGTTGACCGGTACTTTATTGATTTTTTTTACATCATCATTTTTCTCTCGCTTCATTTCATTGAGAAGAACACATACCGTGAAAAGTGTGGACCTTTCAAAAATGTATAACAAGCAGTAAGTGCACAAGGCCGGGCTCGTAGGGGATGAAGTCGTTAGGTTTGAGGATGGGCGATGCTGCATCAGCAAAATTTTGTTGCCGCTCAAGTCAAAGCAGTTTCAGGATACCCAGGGAGGACAATGTCAACAGAGTGAGGGACGAGACAGAGGGCTTTGTCGAGCCCCCCTTGGCCCAAACTGAGGGACTGAGAGGTTTGACGATCAACGTCACGGAGCAGTTTGAAACAGAGAAACTGTACTGCTCGTTGCGATGGCCCACGTTCGCCCAGCGGCTACATTCGTACGAGCCCTCGTATCCTGTTGAAATTGGCGAGATGAGTAGAGTTGAGTTCGAGCCCAGGAACTTGTGAGTGGCGCTGATGCTCTCCTCGAGCTCGTACTCCAAGGCAGTTCCGTTGTCCTGGATGTAAAAGAGTCCGCGCTTGGTCCCACGTACAACCTGGTACCAGGAGAAGGCCATGAACCTTTCGGGATTCTCACGCGGACAAGTCAGTGCGACCGCACACTCTCCCCCATCCGCGCTGACACGGGTGCCGTGAGCCTCGACCGCTTCTCTCACCTCGTGGCACGAGCGGAACGGGACCAGGGCGGTGCACGCCAACACCGTCAGAAACAGCATATTCGCGAAAGGCCCGGAGCTTCTCTACCCGCGTGTCTTTAGCAGAGCAGACCGCGTTGGTCGAGAGGAGAAGTGTGGTGCGGATCTTCTGATCGACGGTCTTATACCGTCCGGGCTCGAGCCTTCGAGCGTCGGCCTCCCGCTGCCGACAGTCTCCTCTATGGGGAATTCCGAGATGGGAAAAATGCCTCTCAACCTCATCGGACCCTGTGCCCAAACCTTGAGCCTCTCTCTCTCGAGCGCCCACCCGACAGCACGAAGGTGATTGCGTTCGGCTTGGTCGAGGGCAACAGGGCTCCGCTCCTCTGTGCGTTTGTCCTCGTCCTATATGTCTGCACGCAAGCACAACTTGATTTTTTTTTTACCCTTTGGAATAAACGCAACCGTCTGTGGTATCTGACTTGTGTGAGCGTGTGTGTTTTGGTCCCACGTTTGCTGTTTGCAAGCTGTTAGGTTGACAAATACACAGAGGTCGAAAGCAAGGCAAACCACATTTCTGAGTTGACAGGTCTTTTATTTCATTTTTTTTTACACCTTCATTTTTTCTCTCTGACATTTCACAGAAAACAACATAAGCCATGAAACTTTAAACTCTTGGGCTGTTTGCGGCGAGCGGCAGGTGTCTGAAACGTCAGCCGGATCCTCACGGGTCTTCGAAGTATGTGGAGAGGTCTGTTTCCGAGTATCTGTCGCCCTCAAGCGGCCTGTGGTCGCAGCAGCTTGTCATGGACACTCGCGCCCAAGGGCAGGATTCTCCGGTTATGGCGAACACAGAGGCCCTGAAGGCTTCGAGGGCGGTGTAGTCGGCGTCCGTTATGTACTCCTGGAGCGCGTCCAGCACCATCCGAGCAAGGTCTTTGTTTTGCGGGTGAGGAAACCTCTCCTTGCTGAACATCCCCAACCAGGCCTTCACGTGCGGGGGCTTCACTCTTTCGAAGACGCAGGCCAGACCGTCCACCACGGCCTCCACCACATACACGTCTGGCATCCTCTTGTCGCTGTTGGTGTAGTGCTCAGGGTGATGCTGGTTGTTTTCGTAGTGGTGCCTGAAGCCGATGTTGGCCATCGGAGCGGTCATGGTGGCGTGGTCCTTGTAGGAGTCGTCTGTCTTGCTCCCCGTCGGGCTGCCGCTCAGTCTGCATCTGCGCTTGAAGCTTTCCTCCAGGAGAGCCCTTGTCATGTTCACGGCCATGATGCCGGAGTACGCTACGTCTTCCACCTCGCTGGTCTTGGAGCAGTCGTGGCAGGCGATGTTTCTCACATAGTGTCGGTCGGCCAAGAGGTCCAGGGTGAGACCCCGCAGTTCGGACTCGTCGGCTCCGTCGCCCAGCCTCTTTGCCGCCCCGCTCCTGGTCGCCTGCTCGAGAGCCCTGGCGACCACAGCTCCGATCATGGTCACGACCATGTTGTGAGTGAGGAAGGCGACGTGGTGTTCTCTCACCGGAAGGTAGTTCGCCAAGGCATTTTCGAACTCCCTGTTCCAGGATTCGTCCACACGAAGCACCTTCTGCTCCCTCAAAAGGGCTGCGTTGGCCATCACGTGCACCAGTTTGCATACCCCTTCCTGATCTTGAGCGGGCATAGTTTCGCAGATGCTCCGTCTGGCAGCTCTCGGGAGAATTCCTTCGAGCAAGCTGTGAGCTGCCCTACTTGAGGGGCTGGTCTTGTGCGAGTACCGGTTGCGTTTGGGTATCAGGGGCTCGGGTCTTTCCTCGTCATCGTTCTTGCTCGACCTCGAAGAGCGGGGTTTGGGTGTGGAGGGTTTTGAGCTGGCCATGGTTTAGCTTCTTCCCTGGAGTTCAGCGGCTGCAATGAAGGCGGCGGTGATGTCAAATGCGGTGGTGGCAGTAGCAGGGATAAGTGTCAGTGGTTTCAATTCGTGTGGCGAAGACCCAGGGAGGACACTGTCAACAGAGCGAGGGACCTTAAGAGCAGGGATTGCTGAAGATCGAAGTTACGGTGCAGTTTGAAACCAAGAAAGTGTACTGCTCGCTTTGATGGCCCGCGATCGCCCAGCGGAAACAGCCGTAGGAGCTCTCGTATCCTCTCGTAAACGGCATGATGAGCAGATTTGAGCCGAGCAGAAAGTGACTGGCGCCGACGCTGGCCTTGTGGTCGTAGTTCGTGGTAATCCCGTTCTCGATGCGAAAGAGCCCGTGCTTGGTCCCTTGTACATCCACGAACCAGGCGAAGCCCTTGAACTGTCCTGGATTCGGTTGTGGACAAGTCAGTGCCACCTCACACCCTTTCACATACTTCTTGTCACTGATGCCTTTAGCCTTGTCCGCTTCTTTCGCCTCGCTGCATGGGTAGAACGTGACCAGGGCACTGTAGGCTAACACCGTCAGAAACAGCATCTTTCCGAAAGACCAGGAGCTTCTGGGCGCGTGTGTCTCTCGTAAAGCTGACCGCGTTGGTCGAGAGGACGAGTGTGCCGCGGATCTTCTGGACGACGGTCTTATGGCGTCTGGGCTCGAGCCTTCAAGCGCCGGCATCCCACTGCCGACAGCCTCCTCTTCGGGGTGTTCCGGGATGGGGGGAAGCATCCCATCAGCACTTCATCTTCACGATCACCAATACCAGCACGGGGCAGGTCACGGTGGACAAAAAGAGAGCCACCGAGGCTGCAGCGGTTCCGCGGACAGCCGCCTTCTCGCACTGCCGCTCCCTCAGTGAACGCTCGTCCGCCTTGGACTCCAGTCTCTTGGCGTAACCCTTGAAGGTGGCGTTCAGCGTCTCGACGGCTCGAGTCACGGACACCCCTCGGTTGAGGAGATCGAGGGCTGTGTTGGCTCGGGCTCGCATCTCGAGGACAGTCGCTCTTTCGTCCTCACCTCTCGCGAGGTGTGCTCCTGAGAGGGTCTGGGGTTTGCCTGCCACCAGTATCTCTCCCGACCTGCCCCTCCAGCTCTCTGCCTCGACCCCCTTCGTCAGGGTGTACGAGTTGAAATGGCTGTCGTAGCAGAGCGGCCCGAAGCACGCAGACCCGCACACCAATGGACAATCTTGGCTTATGTCGCTGCCACGCTTCACTTGGCACGCGGATAGCGTGTCTCCGTCAACCCGTAGCGAGTCGCACAGGCCTCTCCGGTCGCATCTGGGTTCCCTGTAGCTGGAGCGCGAGTCGTTCACCATGCCCCTGTCCAGCCAGCACGTCCGATTTCCCGAGGACGAGTCCACAAAGGCCATGTACCAGCGGGACAGCAGCACGGGTTCCCACTTTTTTCTCTCGACGTCCAGCGCCAGCCCACCGTGGGTCGAACGAGAGAGGATCGGACGAGCGGCTGTGGGAACGTCCGTGTGAAACTCTGAGGGCGATCCGGGTGCGCAGCCCGTCATGTCGGCCCTCATCAGGCCCTGCGCGCAAACCGCCAGTCTCTCTCGAGCCCCGACCAACGCAAAGGTGACGGCGTTCAGCTGCGCCGAGAGCAGCAGGGCTCCGCTCCTCCACGCGTTCATCCTCGCAGCGAAGGCGCTACCGCTCGGCTGAGAATCGTCGTCGTTCTCGTAGTCTCCCTCGCGCTTTTTCTGAAATTTTTCCTCTGTGGCCTTGGCTGCCGCCCGGGCCTCTTCTATCAAAGACCTGTGGTAGCCCATCACGTCCACCGTCGCCGACGGCTGACTTCCCGAGTCGAGGTCCGAGCCCAGGTGCGCGTCGGCCAGAGCCTCGAGGTCCTTGAAGGCAGCCTGCAGCTCACTCGCTGTCCGATAGTGGCTGCGGACGGATGTGGACAAGGCGACGTCCGCGTCCCGCCAGCTACCAGAGCCGCAGAGGACGTCGCAGCCCAGCCGCTCGCCATCGTCGGGCAGGCCTCGGCAGGAGACTTTGGCGCACTCCGGATAGTCCGAGGGAACGAAGAAAGTCAGATTTGAATTGAGGTAGAACTGGTACGAGAGGAACGTCTGACTGTCTCCCGGTCGCAGTATCTTCCACCTCCCGGGTCTGAGTATGACCCTGGGATCTCGAGGCGCAGAGGGCCCGCTTTCCTCCGAGCGAGTCGCCATGGGACCCGGAGTCACGCGAAACAGAGTCAGGGCGACCGTAGAGAGAAGGCACGCAGCCCTTGTCGGTCGTTTCATTTCAGTTTCCTGTACCTGGGAGTCCGAGACCGAGAGCAGACTGCGCAAAGGGCCCCCATCGCGGCGGCATTGATTAATACGGAGACAGCCACCGCAGTCAAGCACAACGCGGAGGAGCGCTCCATTGCCAGGGCTCGGCGCTCGGACACAACGCTTTCCAGTGCGTCGTTCTTTCGAGCCCGCCTCTCGACCAGCGAAGCTTCGGAGCCCAGGCTCGCCAGACTTTGGTTGGCTTGTCGAAGGCAGTCCAGGAGCTGGGAGAGAGGGGAGCTCGCCTCGCCGCAGTGGCGCAGCGCGAGCGACTCGTAGGCCAGCAGGGCGAGAGCTCGGGCTTCCTGGGCGTAGTCCCTCGACGCGGAGCGGACCCGCTCTCCGGGCCTCGTGAAAAACCCGGGGAAGCTCTGCGGGCCGTCCCCGGGCCCCTCTGAGCCGAAGGAGAAGGGCCGCAAATTGCAAGGAACGGCGGCACGCACGGCTCCGTGGTCCGCTCGTAACAGGATCCTGAGCAGGATGTCATCTCCGTAGTCGACCGCGATCCGCGCCGCCACGGGGTACCCCGTCGCTCCCTCTGGCCAGTCTCCTTCCGCAGAGTCGGCCAGTTCCAGGCACGAACCGCTTTGCTCGGCAAAGCACTCGAGTAGCAGACTCAGCTGGTCGCGTGCCCTCCAGGGCCAGGAGACGGCTGGTCGTGTCCTTTCCGAAGCCCCATCGCCCGACAGCCACTCTTCCTCTCGCCTCGTGAGAACCGGTGGAGGTAACCACCGCGTAGAGTCCATCAGTTTTCGGAGACGGGCCTTGGTCACTGGCTTTGTCGCCGAGGGCACGGACAGTTCCAATTTCACTCTCGTTCGAGCCTCGCGTACTCGTCGGGAGCAGCATTCAAGCTCGCCGTGGTCGCCCTGCGGTCTTCGATCGCAAAGCGGGCTCTCCATGCTCCGCGCTCTCGAGACCCGCGTCCGGAGTCTGGCGTGCCCCTGCCGTTTGGCCTCGTGAACGTAGATCCTGTCCGCCTCGACGAACGCCACGAGTTTCCCTCCCGAGGTCAGTTTCACAACCTGCGCCCCGACAGGCACGGACTCTGCGATCTCTGCCTGCTCTCGCAGCAGCTGGGCGCCGCCACCCTTCAGAGGATCACCGATGTTCATGCGAGAGGATAGGCCCAGTCTCAAGCCGGGAACACCCGGGATCGTCACGAAGCCTTTGGCCAGCGGAGCGTTCTCTGCAGCTCGCTGAAAAAATATCCCGCTCTGTAGCTTGTATAGGCCGTCGACCTCGACGTGGGACGAGCCCCCGTCGTCGAACGAGGAGCTCCTCGTGTACCTGTAGTGCAGGGTGCCGGAGCGCCGGGTGGCGGAGTCGATCGCTGTGCTGAGCTCTGCAAACAGCGGACTTCCCTCCGGACGCCCGAACGTGTGGTCCAGGTATCCCAGGGAGTACCGGCTCACCCCCCACCTCGCCATGTCCGAGACGATGTCCCGCAGCTCACCCGCAGAATACATACGATCGGTTGAGCTCTTTTTTCCCATGTGTCTGTTGCGCATCCTCATTGCTGAGCATTTTTCGTCCGGCTCGTAGCGGGCCGTCGGCAGCGTCACGGCGATCCCCGCTCGGTTGTTTGACCTGCGGCTGAGCTCCAGGAAAACGGACGGCCCAGTCAGGCCAAGCGGCGCTTCGCCAGCGATCGACTCGACCGAGCGCGGGCCGCCTGAGTTGTGCTTCTCCGGGGGCCAGCGCCCGGGTTCAGTCCACTTGCAGGGGCCCTCCAGTTTTTCCATCCAGGAATCCAGGTCCAGCAAGGCGCCATGCTGAGCCGCCACCTCCCCGGCTTCTCGCAAGGCCGCTTCGGCCTCCTCGGCCTGACTCGTTTCGAGCCACAGGGCCGGCTTCCCGGGGGTCCGGGATCCTTTCTCTGTGACCTCCGCGGGCCTCAGACCCGTGGGGCACAACGTGTACACGGTGCCTCGCTCTTGACACATGGTGCAGTTCCGCCCGTGGGGCGGCGTGCGCCCACACTCGAGCAGAGGCCGTCTCCCGTGCCTTCGGTGCAGCATCTTCCCGTCCTCCCCGTACAGCGTCCCGATCTCAGAGCACTCGGAGTAAGTTTTGGTGCAAGCGTAGCGCGTCGCGTTATCGTTCTTCGCCGACATGAGGAGCGCGAGGGTCTCCCCGGACATTGAGGGCATGACGTCCACACGTGACCCGTACATGTCGCGCAGGACTCCGAAGTAGGCCCCGAACGCAGGTTCACGCGGGTCCGCGTCCAACACGGCGAACTTCAGGTCTGGGCAGCCGCCCAATAGCCAATCCAGCACGGCGGCTGTCTCCTCGACTCTCAGGTCTCTGCTCCTGGGCTCGGGCCGAACGAGCCTCACTCCTATCGCGCCTCCCCATCCTTGACGACTCATCTCGCGCAGGGTCTCGTTGGCCCCGGCAGGCACTCTCGGGCCGGTCTCGACCTGCTTCTGTCTCCTTGCGCTCGTTCGTCGTGCGGGGAGACGGAGGTAGGGACCGCCGTGTCGTCCCGCGTCGTTGTGCAGCAGCACGGGTACCTCGAGCAGCATCACGTCACAGCTCTTGACGTCCAGAGGCGCGTTCGGCGAGGCGCGCCTGGGGGCTGGGGCGCCGTCAAACACGGCGCTGGTGGCCTGGCAGAGGCGCTCGGTCTTGCGCGTTGTCGTCCCCCACAGCGTCCTACCCTGTGCTGTGCCGATGGCGAACTGCCGGCCAGACACCTCGAGCGTCCAGTCGTTGCCTCCGAGTCCGTGGTAAGCGTGCCTGAGGCCGATCAGGGCGCACTCGGGCGAGCAGGGGCCCGCGGGGGAGCTGTACCGCAGGAGGTCCCTCGTGCAGTTGCAGCCGGGGCTCTGCTGCTGCTGCGGGTTCGCGACGGTACGCCACTCCAAGAGGGCCACCGTGAAGAGCAGCCGCACTTGCCAACTGGGAAACATGGCCCCCTGTTGTTTTTTTTTTTTTTTAGTTTTCAATGGTTTGCTTTCCGTCGCCGAGGTCGGAGTTCTTCTCGACTAACGGGGGATAAGTTAATTCACCTAACGAGCTCGCAGGCTCGAGGAGCCATGGCGCTGGACCAGGGATTTCCATGTGTGTCGAAACCCAAGACGCTCCTGAGTTTGTTCGACGGGACCGGCAGCATATGCAGGCCTTTCGTTGCCGCCGGGTGGACGGTGCGTAGGCTCGACATGGACGGGAGACACGGGGCTGATATAGTGACGGACGTAAGGCAGTGGGACCCGAGCAGGGACTGGCGGGGGCCCGCGCCCGACGTCGTTTTCGCTGGGCCTCCGTGCGAAAACTACAGCTTGGCCCGGACCAGAGCCTGCACGCCCAGGGACCTGAGACTTGCTGACTCGCTGGTGACCAAGACGCTGGAAATCATAGAACACTTTCATGGACAAAACCCTCGCATGCTGTACTTTGTCGAGAACCCGGATTCCAGCATGCTATGGAGGCGGTGGGTTTCTCACCGGCTGTACGAGGACCCCGGCAAGCACTTTCTCAGCTCCTTTGTCGAGTACATGGACGCGAAAAGGGGCGCCAAGAGCTACAAGTACCTGACTTGGGTCAAGCGCAAAAGCTTCACCTCGGGCTGCAGAGACAGTCGCGTCGTCAGGCTGGACTACTGCATGTACGGCACCAAGTACCGAAAGAGGACGAGGCTGATGACCAACAGCCCCTTCGAGGCCTCGCTGTGCAAAAAGAACTGCTCGGGTTTCAGAGAGCGCAAGCACGCGGAAGCGGCTCAGCGGGGACCCTACGACAGGGGCGCTAAGGGCGAGGGGCACTCCCTGGACGAGCTTCACGCCTATCCCGCCCGACTGGCGGACGCGATATTCACACACGTCAGCCGGGCCGAGTGGCGCGTACGACAGGGACTGAGCCCGTCGACTGCCGAGCCCGTCTTGAGACCGGTGAAGCGCCAGAAGAATGTGTGATGTGAATGAGTGGATGAGATATGCTGACATGGTGTATCTTGGGGGCCCATACTGACCGTGCGATCGTGGGTCATTTCAAAAGCTCCAACTAAAAACCAACAGGCTCTGTGTCTCCTGTCTTGAGATGTCTGGGCGATTGTACACATACACTCTTTTGCTTGCTGCTTCAGTTTCTGCTGAGCGTTCCAAATAAAGCTCTGACTAGAAAACAGCACCCTCTGTGATTCTTGTCTAACCTCGTCTGTTTTTATTTTTTTTTATTTTTTGCTCACAGGGTCAATGCATTTGCATCCAAAGTGCAAACCTAGGCGAAATAAAATGTTGACACTCGAAAAACAAGCAAAAAAAAAAGCAACACATATAAGACTCAAATGGGGTTTGGTGCAAACTTTATTATTTCACACATATGTATTGATCCATTTGTAAGACACTGATTTTCAAAGCAGAGAAACAGAACAGAAAAGAAAAAAAAAACGGAAAAAAAAAACAGCGGATGTCAAACAACCCCAGTTTCCCCCAGTAAGTCCCTTAAGAGCATCAGTTACAAGCAGGTCTGAGCCGTCTTCCTTCCTCAAGCCACAAAACATTTGGCTTTGGTGTGTGAGTCAAAGACCAGGGCACAAAGCTTGGTCCTGGAATGTACCCTTCCGTGAATGGGGCACGGGTAGGTCTCAGACTTTTCGTCGGCTTGCACGTACACCAGCCCCGATCCGGTCGTCCTCAGCGTCACCGGCACGCCCCACTGATCGGACAGTCTCCGAGCCTCGCTTTCTGCCACCGCTCGATCCGGGGCCCCTGGTCGCTCCATTTCGGGACCAGGCCAGATTCTCTCCGCCCCGACTGCGCACTCGAAGCGTGCGCCGAGCGACGTCACGTCGGGAGCGATGGGGTTAGAGGAGAGGCCCACGGAGAGAGCGCAGGGGTCCTCGAAGCGAGGATCCTCTAAGTCTTCTCGAGCGTTGAAGGTGTCCACGTACTCGAAAGCGAAGCCGTCCTTGCTGCAGTTTGGAAGTCTCACGCACTTTCTGCAAGAATACGGAGCTTTGTCGATCGCCGAGCGCCTGCGCGAGCCGGCGTTCGGGTCCTCGGTCCTCAGCCATCCCGACCCGGACACCCTCCGCTCACCGACCGCTCTTCTGAGATCGCACAGCCCGCACTGAGACTGGTCGTCCGGGTATGAGAGCACAGAGTAGCGCAGGGACCTTCTCTCCATCTCTCTCAGCAGCCGCCCGTAAACTTCGATCCCATCGAAGCTGCACAGTTCGACGGGCAGGTACCACAGGATCCTCATGCTGAGCTTAGCCTTGGCCGTGGACACCCTCTGGTACGCTGCGAACTTGCCCAGCGATCGGCACAGTTCCCCCGAAAGCTCGGGGTTTCCCTCGACCTCCGCGCGCTTCACTCCGGCCAGCCCGAGCACAGATTCAGCGGCGACGAGGACGAGGCTCGAGACTACGTTCTGACACAGGCGAGCCTTGGTGGCTCGGTCGGTCCTGTTCGAAAACTTCTCGCTGCATCCCCGGCAGCACTTGAGGTCCAGGTCCAAGTTCAGCCTGCTGACGGGTCTGCCCGGCAGGAAGACCTCGTTGTAACAAGGGGGCGGTCGGTCGCAAGGCGACGAGGAGGATGATCTTGCGATCAGGGTGCTTAGGTGGCCTCTGGAGGTTACGGTGTACCTGCGCGAAACCTTCCCCGTGTCGCGATCAACCGGGTCCTCCATGAGGAGCACAGGGTTTATCGATCCCCAGTGACAGCGCGCGGGCAAGGGACCCAGGGGTCCCGAGGCTCGTTTCAGGCAGTAGTCGACCAGGTCGTTGAAGCGTAGCTCCGCGCCCGTGAACACAGTGAACGCGTAAGGAAAGCCCTTCGGGCCGTCCGTCAGCGTTCCGGACAGATTGTTGAAGGCGGCATAGATCTCCCCGACCCCGTGAGCGATTCCCGGATCGACTGCGGCCACGTCTTCGTCCTCGCTGCTCGCGAGGTCCTCGCCATCATTGCCGCCGACCTCCTCTTCGCGGGAGCTCCCGTTTCCTCCGCTAATAGGGGTCTCCCCCTCAGCCTCTGCGCTCCCGGGCTCTTCGACGTCGAGTTTGTCACCTTCTGTCTCGTCGACAGAGCCGTCCCGAGCCTCGCCCTCTCGGTGGTCCTCCGCAGGGTCCTCGTCTTCTTCGTAGTACCTCCATCGAGAAAACGAAAAGCGGTCCGAACCCACCAGTGGTACACCGTGCAGAGTGACGTGCTCCCCCGCACTACGGTCGAGCAGCCCCCCTGGCGCCACCATGTCCTCCAACTCGGGCGGCCCGGACCGGACCTCGGACGTGTAGTGCAGGCTCAAAGCTCGACGGAACAGGGGGTAATGGTGCGTCACGTCGTACTGCCTGCGGAGCATCTCCTTCACGGAGCGCGCAAACAAGACCTGAAGCCGGGCTCCGAGCCTTGAGTCCTCGCCCTTCTCGTCCTCGGGCTTCTGCGCGTAGCAATTCAGGAAGAGAGAACAGTCCACTCCTTTGGACAGGCACAGTCTCGTGAGCTCGTCCTGGCGCGCCGCGCACTGAAGGACGCCGCGTGCGTCTGTGTGAAAGCGCACATCTCGATCGAGGGCGCAGGCTCTGCCAGAGCACCCGAGCAGGACGAGGTCTACGAGTGCTTGCACGACAATGCTCGCGCAGCTCTCAAAGTTTCGATCCAATATCCTCGCCGAGCATTTGTCTCCGGGGCGCAGGTTCACAGCTTCGGACGACGCGTTCCACACGTTCCACTCATTCTCCTCAGATCCTCTTGTCAGGTAGCAGACGGGTTTGTACACGCGGTCAGGCGAGGGCCTCTGAGTTCCTCCCAGAGGACCAGAGCGCTGCTGCTGCTGCTCTGCCGTGTTCACCCTTCTTTTCGCACGCTTCATCGTGTGACTGACGTTCTGCAAGAGGGTGCGATGTTGCTGATATTCTTTTCCTACTTTTTTTTTTTCCTTCTCTTTCGGTAACAATCCACAAAGTGAAATTCGTCTCAGATTCTCGGGCCCGACGGGGACGAGGCGCAGGGTGAGGCTCGCTCGCGCCTAGAGAACTCGCCTCCGAAGCTCGGTGACCCGTCACAGAACCGAATCTAGGAGGGTGTCTTGTAGAGCGACCGCCAGCAGTCTTATTTTGTGATAACAGCGAGGCCCGTGCTCCCCTGGGCAGCGGCCGCACATGTAGCACCACAGTTTCTCGGACAACGTTACGTATAACCCGTGGGTGAGATGAACTTTCAGAGAAATGTCCGTCCCGGCCGGCACCCACACAGCCTGAGGGTGAGCGATTAGGCCTCTAGTGAACCTGGCTTGGCCCAACTCAATGGCGATGCGCTCGGGTGTGTAGTTTGAAGTCAGGACGGGGCAAGCGCCTCCCGAGACGAAAGCGTGCTGGTTCAGATAGGTCTCGCCTGGCGCCGCAACGACCACGTCCATGCCGCAGGAGAAACATCGACTGTGCCCCATGGGCTCGGCGGGAGCACGGCCTTGGGCGGCCTGCGAAATACCCGTTTCATCGTTCTCTCTGGGCATTCCCAGCCGTACCATTTCTTGTGCAAAATACAAATTGTCGTCCGGGTGGACGTCTCGGCCTCCGTTTGTGCTGTTCAACCACTCGAGCCTGCGCGACATGGAGACGTCAAAGTACGGGTCTAGGCCGATCGGCACGTACACGCCGTCCCTGCGGACGATGTTGCTGTAGACCGTAGGTTCGTCTCCCTGTCGTCGCTCCATCCCCTGGACTAGTTTGACTCCTGATGCGAGCCTGGCTGCATAATGTTTGTGAAACAGAATCCTCGAGCCTTATAAAGAGTCACTTACCTGGCACAGATGTCTGAAGTTGGTGTTACGAAATAAAATGAAAGGAGAGAGAGATAAAGAAAAAAGCAAAGACAGCAAGAAGAAGGAGCGAGGTGACAGAGAATGAGATAGATAGGGACGGACGAGGAGAACTAGTAAAAGAGTGCCCACTCACGTCGTTGCTGCTGGACAGAAAGTGAGCGAAGGACGAGCCCTTGTACCCGGGATCGAATCTGTACACCCGGTTCTCTGGGCTTCCGTGAACGCTCACGGTCCTCTCGGTCTGAAGGAAGGATGGGAGTCTCTGGAGTTCCTCCATGGCGGCTTCCACCCCTAGCCTCAGTGTGGTGCACATGTGTTTGTTCTGAGCCTGCACCATGACGTTGATGTCCAAGTGCAAGAGCACCGCCGCCAGTATCAGCCTCATCGCCAGGCTCTTGCCGCACTGCCTCGGGGCGAGGCACAGGGTGTACGGGTTGGCGTATCGAGCAAACTCCTTTTCCACTTCGTGCAGGTGGCTGCGCGCCGGGTCCTGGTAATCGTAGCTCTCGGAACCAAGAGGCGCGAGGTTCAGCGTGCTCAGCAGGGCGTGCTTGTGCCTGAAGAGCTCGTCTCCGAACTGTGCCTCGGTGACGCCCAGCACGACTCCTCTCAAGAGCTCCATCTGAAAGGGCTCCATGCGCATGCCGTTCGTTTGGAAATATTCAAACACCCGTTCTACCATGCGCCGAAATCGATACATGAGGCGATCGGAGGCGTCCCCTTCTAGATTTCCAGAGGCCCGTATCTCGCGCACCCTCGCCTTCGCGCCTTCCAAACCCAGCTCGCGAATCAAGACGGCTTGCGCCACTCGGTCTGTCATCAGCCGGTTGTATTCCGAGACCCTCTCCCGTTCCGAGCGCCTGCTCTCCTCCTCGACCTGATCCTTGTAGAGCCTGAGCCGTACGCAGTCCACAGCCACAGCCAAAGGCACCGGCGGCCTGGAGCCAGGCACGGGATCGCGCACGATTTCTCTTCGCAACCAAAGGATGTCATCAGGGTCTGGTGACAGAGCTCTCCACGGGGCTCTCGACAGGCCAGGGCGCGCTAGGCGCAATGGCCCAGGTCCACGCGTGAGCTCGCTGCTCGAGGAGAGGGCAGCGGGTGAGGCGCTGTGTCCGGCGGAGCTCATCGCGCACAGTGCCTGGGCTCGCCGAACCCGCGACGCAGAAAGACGTCCCTGCAAGGCCGCCGTGAGCGAGTTTGTGCTGCCGCTCAAAATCCACTTCAGGTACTGCTGGCTCTTCTCTGGGATTCCCGTCAGCGATGCGGCGCGACCGAGAGACGCGTGCCTGCCGGGAGTTTTAACAGATCTCGAAAGAGTTCGCTTCAACCGCGTAATGATGTCAGGAGACGGCGATCCCGAATTCTGCTGCGAGGGAAGGCTCTCGGACGTCTTCGGGATGAAATCTTTCTGGCTCACCACCGACGGAAGGTTGGTCGTCGTCGACTCGCCTTTCGAAGACGCCAAGTTGTCTCTGCTGAGGCACCGAAATCTCACGGACGCCCTGGCTCTCTGGGAAGTGCAGCCCGAGCTGTGCTCCCGGCTCACCGAGGACTCGAGCGCTGCGCACTCAGCCTTGATCGGGCTTTGCGGGGACGCGTGCCGCCTGAGCCGAGGCCGCTTCTACAACCTGTATGCCAGGTACCCTTTGCCCGTGGAGAAGCAAAGCGGCGGCCTCGCTTCCGCACCTCCCCAGAATCGTAAGGCCCCCGTCGAGGAATGCGACGTCTCCGCTCAAGAGATACGTTCTGGTCAGGAGTTGCTCTCGATCCTCGCACCTCTTTACGACACGTATTTCGCCTTGGTGGAGGGGGACCCGGCTCTGGATGAGCTCTGGCGCAGAGTGGATCTCCTCGGGGCGAGGTGGCTGGTTCGAGAAGAGTTTTCGGAGCTGAGCCTCTCCGTCAGGCTGCGCGACAGTCGGTTCGCGAGATTGGCGTTCGCCTGCGCTTTCTTTCTCTCCGACTGTTGAGCATGGCAGGTCTTTTGGGCGCAGAAACCGCCGCTCATTAACCCTGGACGCTGACCCGCGAAGGCCGCCGTGATCAGCTCTCGCTCCACCGAAGACATGGACCCTCCCAAGTTCGAAGACAAGGAAGAAACGATTAGGTCCATGCTCAGCACCCGCTTTGGCAGCTACCGCGTGGTCTTCAAGCAAGCTGCGTGCGACGTGTGGGTGCGAGGCAGAGATTGCACGGTCCAGTACCAGGTGCGCAAGCGCCCGGACGGGGCCGGGTGGTACGCCTACTCGAAATCCGAGTCCAGAATATTGGGGGAGTCGGCGGAAGACGTGATAAAGCTGTGCGTGAAGGACACGATTTCCGAACAGGACGAACGGGAGGACGAGGTGGTGGGGAAGGAGGACAACGAGGATGAGAACGAGGCGTCGCGGCACGACTACGAAGTGATACGCAAGCTCTTGGAGCGCGAGAAAGACAGCCGGCCCCAGGGAGAGACGATCCCGGACGTCGGGGACTATCGAAGGGCCGGGGGGTGGTTGAACTCGGGGCGGAGATGCGAGGATGGCGACCGATCGACCGAGGACGACGAGAGTGGCGATGAGCGAGACCGCTTGCGGGAAAGCTTTGGCAACCTCAGGCTCGGGGCAACGGATCGTGTGAAAGTCCAGCACCGCCATGCCGCTCGCCCCGTCAGCCCGAGTCTGGCTAACTGGGACCTCGACCCATCCGAAAGACGCTGGCCTGGCTTCCCCCCTCCAGTCCGTCGAGACCTGAAACCCGTGGAGCGCCTCTTCGCCAGGGGAATCCGTTCGATCTATTGTGGTGACGAGGAAGTCACGGATTCGAAAGGTCCATCGGAGTACGACAGCGAAGAGGATGGATACGCGTGGGGCTGCCGAGATAACAAGTCCTGAGCGTCGCAGCAAGCACCCGTACAAGCGCAAGGCAACGGGGCTGAATTTAGAAATTTAGAGTGTGTGTAATAATTTTTTTTTTAATTTTATTTCATTTTCTACCCATTTTCATCGGAACCACTTTACACCTCAGAGCTCCGGTCTATGTTCCGTGGAGATGAACGAGGTCGGACGAGCCTTTCCCGTCTACTTGAGCCCATAAGCAGCATAAGAGCGAAGAGACGAAGCCTCGGTCTTGTCTACTTGTCTGTTTCTGGAGCGTACACTCACACGAAAGCAGTCTGATACAACAAGCCCATCCGCCACTGCAGCAATGTCAACCACTCCAGAACAAGACTTGTACTCCTCGGATGTGACGCGCACCAGGGCATCGTCCTTCACGGTCACAACGGACACTGAATCGTTCACCACGGCCCGCAGTCCCGAAGGAGACGGTGTTGTTCCCGGATTCTCGCCCAGAGAGATGGCCCGCTCGGAGCATGACGGCGATTCGGGCCTTGAGGAGACCGAGGCCGAACCGGACAGCGTCCTTTACCTCCAGCTCTCGTCGAACCCTGGGATCGCAGAGCCGCGGATCGATTTCGAGCCCCCGTCCGATTCATCGGGAAGCGAGATCTACAGCTCCTCCGATGACGATGAGGAAGACAGCAGCATAGAAAATTATGATCGCTACGACCCAGCACTCCGGTGGCACCACCCAGACGTTGTAGACCACATGCGAGGACTGGGCCTGGCCATCGACGAAGAAGGATACTGGTTCGATCCGGGTTCCTTCCCCCTCTTCTCTGAGCCTAAAGGCGTCGTGTTTGAAGACGACGATTGAAGTTCTGCTTGCTGTGTGTGTGTCTGTTCACATTTTCGCTACCATCTTTATCTTATGAGACTCAATAAAGGTTCTGCTATCTGATAACCAGTGTGCTTGGGTTTGTCGAGAGCTCCCGACGCTCGTGCAGTGAAAGGTTTAGGGGGAGCATGGGTTCGAAACCCTAACGCCGGGAGTTTGAAATGGGGGACATAAAATGAAATAAAGAAACGTGACCACCGGCAACAGCAAGCGTTTGAGCCTTTTCCCTTTTCATTTTATTGAGGTGAAACAAAACAAAACACAGCTGCATTTCACGTACAATGAACCTCTCCGCATATTCTCACGGAGCTCTCTCCCCCGTGAATCTCGTCTCTTGTGTGGCAAAGGAGCAGAAACGCGGAGAGCACGTCGTCCCTGGTGTATTCGCCCCCCTTGGACTTTTTGCCTCCGGTGACCACGGTCCCCCCGCCGCCCTTGGCTGACTCCTTGATCGAGACGGCAGCCATTTCCTCCCTCAGTTTGCCCAAGAGCCGCTTCCCGTGCTCTGCGTGCAACCTGTCGGCCAACCTGCTGTCGGGTAGGGAGATGGTGTCTCGGATCTCCAGAGCTCGAGCGGTCGCGTCCGTGGCCAAATTGATACCGCTCCTCGACCTCCTGTACATGTGCACGGCCATGGAGGAGCCGGTTCTCGTGCTGGAGCCGGCGCCCCGAGAGACGCCCAGGGTGGCTTCCACGGCTCTGCCCTTCCCCACAGCCTCGGCCAGCACGGCCCAGCCGAGGGACATGACGCACTCGCAGTAGCCCAGATCGTCCCTCTCTATGGCGGACACGGTGCTGAGCACCATGGCCAGTTTGGTCTTGGCACTGACGTGTTTCCCCAGCATGTACCTGGAGTTGACCTGGGACCACTTGCTGTAAAAGAGAACCCTGAAGCCAGCGCGTGCCAGAGCGTGTTCGAGCAGCTCCTTCAGGTCGGCCAGCGCGTTCACGTAGGTGTTTTGCTCAAACACCACAACCACCGGCACCTCTTTCCAGTGCGCTGAGGGCAAAAGGACTTTGAGCAGCCTGACGTGAGCGCTCAAAAGGGCCGCGTACACCCTGGTGACTTGATCTAGGTCACGTATCTCCAGCTCGTCCAGTGACATGATCTGCAAAGAGACGGGGGAGAAAGCAGGTTTAGGTACTTTGTGGCGAAAAACGAATTGCACATAGGAAACCGCTGGCTGCTCAACACGATCACATTCCGCTTCTTAATCATCATCATCGTCATCATTATCATCATCATCATCACTTGTTGCAATATCACCCTTCGAGTAAGACGAAGGTTACGCTTTGTCAACATGTCTTTCTGTCCCGCGTGCCGCAGGGCTCGAAGACAACTCTTGAGCCTCATGCGCATGCCGTGGGAGCTGCTGCTCTCCCGGTACGAGTTCATGGTAGCCCTCGCTTCGTTCCGCCGCAACATGGACCTGTTCGTCGAGATGGACATCGGGCAACTGAGGACGGCGTACAGTCAGGTGGTGTCGTTCTCGCCCGCGAGAATACTGGTGACAGACTCGCTCGTCTCTCATTACGTGCTGAGTTCGAGGAACGAGCACTCGGGGCGACAAGCTCTGGCTTCGGCCCCGCGCGTCCCTGTGGAGCTTTCGGAGGCAGTGACCCTTGCCCTCGGAAACAGCGTGCCGAGACGTTTTGTGCACGATTGCATGAGCCAGCATGAGTGGCGTGGGCATGAGGAGATGGTTCTCTCTGCCTTCGCCTCTGCAGAGTCTGTGCGCGGCGGGCCCCTTAAGTACCTGGCCCTGGTAAAGGCCAGCTCCCGGAACGTGGCCTCTCTGCACACGGTGGTGGCGCTCGCCATTACGGGCTGGCTGATGGAGCTGTCGGGGCATAGCGCGGGGAGTTGCAAGTGCGGGGTCTGGGAACAGGCCCTGGAGCTCATCTCGTGCTCCGTGCCAGATGCGGAGACCTCCCTCAGCGTGCAGGACGAGAACCGCGTAAGCGCGTACATCTGCACCCTGATGGACGTGAAGCCCGGGCCCGAGGAGCGAGCTCTTCCCGGGCCGGCTCCCGATTACGGGTACGTTTTTAGAGATCTTCTGGTGTCCGGTTTAGGGGGGACAGAGGAGGGAGGCGCCGATCGTGGGCGGGAGACCTACCACTAGCTTGCCTCCAGCGATCTCCACGGCGCAACAAACTCCGGCGCAGGACCTGGAACCTCCCCCGAAGGTTGGGTCCAGACACAAGTAAGCCCTGGTCACGATCGATCGGGCCACGTCTTCCAGGGCCCAACAGTTGTTGGACAGGAACCTGTTGATGACGGAAGCCTCGAACGGGACTGTGGTGTCGGTCTTGATGTCTTCGGACGAAGTGCTGCTGCTGCCTGTGACCTCGCTCTCGAAACCCTTGGGTGAGACCATGTTCATGAGCTCCTTGAGCTGCCCGTCCACCGAAATGTGTTGCGGGCAGTAGACGCCGAGGCAGCAGCAGGTGAGCCCCGGATCACATTGCGCATTTGAAACTCTGAGACACCACGTGGTAAGCAGGGCCTCCCCGGTCGTCGCGGATGTCCGCGACCTTGTTCAGCCAAGGCGTGTTGTTGACGTGGCTGGTGATGTGAACCTGTTTCCGTCCTCTGAACGCGATGTTGGGCAGGACGGCCAGAAGCACCTTGGAATTCACGAAGCCTACTTCGTCCACCAGGATGAGGTCGGCGCTCTGTCCCCTGCTCGCCTGTGAAGAGAGGCAATAAAAATTGATAAGGAACAAAGAAAAGGGAAAGGAGAAGAACACAGAGAAAGGAAATACGAAGGGAGAGGAGGAGAATCGAGAGACGCTAAGGGAAATACGAAGGGAGAGGAGGAGAATCGAGAGACGCTAAGGGAAGCGCCGATGGACCGCTGGCCTTCAGAATTAATAGACGATCCGCAGTGGGTGAGCCACTGCGTGGAGGAGGAATGCGCTTTCGACGACCGATACATCCCGGGCTGTTACGTATGCTCAGCGCACCTCAGCAAGCACTCGTGCTCGGGATTCAACTGCGCCCTCGTGCGGGCTATGGCCGCCCGGGTCTCTTACGCCTCGGCGTCGGGGGAATTTTCCTGCCCCGTGGTGGGGCTAGCCGCATTTCGCAGGGAGGACCCTGACTTCAGGGGGCCCTGGTACTCTGGGACGGAGGCGACGGTGGGCTACGGAGCATTGGAAGTTGACCCGCGGACGGGCGGACCTCGCGGAGGTCCGTGGGTCGAAGACCAGTGCGGCGTATCGGCGCGGGTGCTGAAATCCTGCCTGCCGGCCATGATTGCACTTTTCTCCACCATCCTCACGCGGGAATTCGCAGAAGAGTACCGGACCGTTGAGCGCGGGGAGGGTCAAGTCCCGTCGCAGCGCTGCCGATGGACCTCTCGAGTGTTCAGGCTCGCGGGCTGCATCGAGTTCCGGACCGTCGGCGAGCGGGTCCGAGCAGACCTAGGAGATCTGGGAACGGTGAGGGACGCCACTCTCAAAAGCGCAGCCGCCGTGTCCACCCTTTTCTGCTCACCCGAAGCCAGGATCAAGCGCTTCGTGAAGAAAATGGTGAACAAGCAAAGCGACAAGCACTCGAGGAGAGACGGCTTTTACACTCTGGTGATCATGGCCTCTCTTTGCTTCTTCCCTTACTTAAAACTCGCCGTGCTGAGCGAAATGTTCGACAACAGGACCCTGGTGCTCATGTTTTTCGACAAGACCCTCGCCAGGCACAACCAGTGGTCCATGCTCTCTACCAACGTCCACCTGCACGTGAAACGGCCTCAGTTTCAGAGAGCGCTCGCCGACACCGACCCGGGTAGACTCCTGCCACTGGTCGTGAGGGCCGCCTTGGACGACTACGTTTCGCTATCGGGTCAGAACAGCGAGCTGATATGCCTCCCGGCCACAGTAGGGGCCGCGAGCCCATCCGAGCCTCTCTCGGAGAAAATGGAAACGCGCTCCGAGGCCGCTCCCGAGGCAAAAGGGGGATGCCCTCTCCGGCGGGCTTTTACGAGGTCCACAGAGGCAGGGTCGAGGAGAAGAGAATCCGCGTGAGCGGCGAGTCGCCCTCGTCGCACCGATCCAGACAAATCCGCGTGGGATGACGACATGCTACCTTTCGTCCGATGTCTTCGCATCTCACACTGAACATTGTACCTCGTGGCTGTTGTTTCTCTGCTGTGTTGTACCTACGCTACCTTCAATAAAATCTCCAACGAAAATGTGTCTGATGTGTTGGTTTGCATGCCTTGCCATCTTTTCTACCCCTTCATCCCCCCTTAAGAAAAGAATGGAAAAAAAAAACAGCGCTTGTTCAAATTCAGGTTTGGTGTATCGGCTTTATTTTCCCAACCATGTCACCCCAATGATACAAAGAAACGATGAAACGAAAGACAACGAAACAAAAAACAAAACAAAACAACAACCATAGAACCAGCAACTCGCAAACGTTACACAGCAGCACAAAGACACAGGAGGGCCTTAGACATCCCCATATCTCTTCTCTTTCAGTTTCCTCCCTTTCTTTCGCTTGGAGCACAGAGGTCTCTTCCATTCCACCCCCTTGCGCCTCGCGCGTTTCGCCTCTCTCGTCTCCACGTGGCCGGACGCATCCTGCTCCCGTAGGGCCGCGCTCTCCAGAGGCAGCTCTAAGAATCGCAGAGCACGATCCGATTTGAGCTTCTGCAGCGCCTCCCTCTTCCACTGGAGGTTGACCACGGCGGTCAACGGCGCGTGTCCGAATCGCACCAAAGCGTCGTACGAGCTTTCTGGGTTGGCCCTCGCCAGCCTATCGGCGAAAAATCTCACAAACGCGATCTCGCATCGCAAGCAGTTCCGCGATGCGCTCGAATGGCACGTGGGCTGATGCCACGGGTTGGGCCGAGTCCGATCCTCTTTGTCCTCTCGCAGACAGCCTGAATCCAACGTGGTCGTCATCAAACACGTAGATCCCGTCCCGAGACAGTTCCTCGGGTGAGTCTCCCATGAGCACGTATCCATGAGGAAGCTTGCGCAGTGTGCAGTACGATGTGATGTGAGCGAACAGCCAGACCAGAGAAGCGATCTTTCTGTTATAGGGCGTGGGTCTTGTCGTGTGTTTTAGCTGTCTGTCCACTCCCTCGCTCAAAGTCGCTCCGATCAGCGGAACCTTTGCTACCCGAGACACGCTCCTCACCAGGCTCCACGAGGTCTCCACCGACAGCCCCGACGCCACCAGGTGCTTGAACAGAACGATCCTCTCGGCCGTCCCGTTGTACCTGTCCGTGTATCTGCGGACAGGGTCCAGCGAGGCCATGCACACGTATGAAAGCAGTTTGTCGTTGGTACCCGTTGAGGCAACGGAGGCCAAAGAGAGCTTGAGCTGCTCCACCTCGAGGCCCGCTCGCGTGCGATAGTCCTCCCTCGCCGGGTCAGGGCAACACGTCGCCAGGAGCCTGGCCCTTTCTCGGCTCCTGTTCAGCGAACCGTAAAAGCGGTGCAGCCAGCGCACGGGATGGGTGCTCAGGTACCTCGGGGCTTCCAGCTCCTCCAGCGTGCGCACGTACGATCGGAGCTGATGAACCACTTCTTTCCCTAGGGCTATCTGTTTGTCCATCTCGTCCCGCCGCTTGATCGACTCCAGCTGCTCGAGGAACCTCACGGACCTCGGGCCACCACCCGTACCTTCCGCGGTCCGCTCCGTCCCGGGAAACGCGCCTCCGCTCGGCCTGGCCCCGGCCACCTCCCCGAAGCCTTCGCTGTTGCCCAAGTCCAGCGCGGCCAACGCGGCAGAGTCCGGGTCGACGGGGGGCTCCGCGCCCTCGTGCCTCAGCGTGAAGTGGCAGCAGGAAAACATTCTCCTGGTTTCTTCCCAAGTGTCCAGGGTAATGTCGGTTTCGAAGTAGCACTCAGGGCACTCCTTGGTGTCTGCGACCAGCCTCGGAATCATTGGGTAGCGCAGCACCAACGCGAAAAAGTCCCTGAGAGAGTCCAGCGCGAGCAACAACTCTTCGGTCGAGATTGTACCGAACTCCCTGCTCAGCCTCGCGTACACCTCCAGGGCTTCGGAGAACGTGAGGGGCTGGCCCGGCCGCCTGGCGATGGCTTCTCCTTCTTCTATGCCTCGCACCGCGAGCCACAGGGTGAACTCGTTCACTCGCTCTCCGCCCGGGTCCGCTGGGGTCGAGGCGGCCGTGCGGGGCTCAGAGAAAGTCCTCGCGAATTCTAGCAGCGTTGCGTCCGCGTGGCCCAGCAGGCGCGCCGCACAGGCTCTGTCGTACAGCTCGGCCACGGACCTCTGAGCCGTCACGGCTCTCGCTTCATCTCTGGAGCCATCAGGGCTTCCAGGGCGCCCGGAACCAGCGCGTTCGCGACGAGCCGGTGACCTTGCCACTCGGCCAGACAAACCATGAGTCCTATCCATCGCGGGTCCCCCGAACACGACGGGTGCTTCACGTCTGACCTGAGCCCCGCCTGAGGCCAGAGGGTTGTTAGTTGAGCGAACGTGGCCGCTCCGCTCTCTGAGAGGAACCGCCTGGGTTCGCCGTAGACGGGTCGCGCCCCGTAGCTCGACGAGGACGGCGATGCGGCCAACTCGCGGTCCAATCTCTCAGGCAGTTCTTCGAACTCGTAGGCCCCTGCCTTTGTCACGATCACGCAACGGGAGAGCTCTCGGGCGCGCTTCAGCATCTCCCCTCTGCCTCCGCGCACCACCAGCGTGACACCGAACCGTCCCGGGGGCGCGTCCGTCGATAGCACGTCGCCCAGCGCCAGAGCGCAAAGGACCAGGTCCAAGATCTTATCCCCCGCCGGGTCTGCCGATCCGTGCTCAAACACTGGCCTGAGGCCGCAGCCGAACGTCAAAACGGTGTGAACGTGATACGTCAGGGGTGAAAACGAACAGGGTCTGTAATAGCGTACGAGCTTGCCTCTTTCCGTCAGATCGAAATGCCTTTTCCAGGCCGGGTTGGGAGCGGGTGCGAAAAAAACGTGGCCCTCCACGGCAGGGACGTCTGGAACCAATTCGATTTCCAGTCGAGAGTTCAACGTGAGGATACTCGAAAGGCCTCTCTCTCGAAAGTCGCACTTTACTCTCACGGGCGCGGGCGTTGGTACCGCAGGGTCTCCTTCTCCTTCATCCACAGCTTCCCCTTCTAGATCTTGGTCTTCTTCTTCTTCTTCATCCTCCTCCTCTTCTACCCGTTCGTCTTCATCGTTTTCAGCTCTCTCGGTCTGCACCTGTGCATTTTCCGCTTCTGCATTTAGCGTCAGGGAGGCAGCTCGGCGCCTCATCTCGACGAGCGACGCCTTTGTGTCCACCGAATGCCAAAACCTGTCTCTCTTGAGCACGAGTCGACCGTCTAGGCTCCTCTGCCATCTCGGAGGGCTCGAACGTAGACGGGGAAGCCATTCGCAAGGTCCTCGAGCCGGCGCTTCGAGAGGCTCTTCGGTTCCCGACTCCCACCTGAACTTCAGCTCGGCCACCTTCGCGCAAAACGATCCCGGGTATCTCTTTGACCACGGCGAGGGGCCCTTCCAGGTCTCGGGGCCTCGTACACCCCGAGGCACTCCTTTCATCTCGCAGAAGGCCCTGAGGGAATTTTCGTTGCGCATTCGCAGAGTCTCCTGCTGCTCCTCCAATGGTTCGGCGTCCTCGGGTGCGCTGACGAGCACGTGCAGGCCGGGATCGCCCCGGATCGCTGCGGCCCTTAGGGTCCTGGGCTCGGAATGCAGCACCAAGTTGCCAGAGTGTTTCACCGGTATGACCCCTTTGGACCTTTCGACCAGTAGCGCAATAGCGTCGTCCTCCCGCGCGCCGTCTACGCCCGGACGCGACACCAGGTACCCCGTCCTTCTGCTCATCAGCGCGTCCAAGTCCCTGGGCAGCGCGTGGGTCCAGCGACAGGCGAAAGTCTGCGAGTCTGCCTCCGGGGTGTACACGGTCACGGTGCGACTCCTGAAGGGGCCCGTGGCTCCCGCGAACCAAGCCACCGCGCGCTGCAGGTAACCGTACAGTCCGCGTCGCGAGCATCTGATCTCCAGCTCCGCGTGAGTGTCTCCCGAGAGCATGGCTCTCGCGAGCGCGTCCGCGAACTCCCGGGCCGAGCTCACCTCGGCCCGTGAGGTCCGGCTCTCGAGCTCATCATCGTCGTCGGCCTCCCGCTCGCAGCCGTCGTCCTCGGGAACCGGCTTCGCGAACCACCTCCCGGGCTCCGCTATTTCGATCAAGCTGGAGATGGGCACGCGAGAGTCGCGCTGAAACCTACTGGTGCCTCTATTCGTGACGACGCAGAGACCCCTGGTCCACTTTCTTTCCGAGGGGCACGTCAAAACGCGCGATCGCAGCGCGTCGAAGCCTCTCCACTCTCTCGGATTCAGGGCCCTGGCGTGCCCGTCTTCCGTCTCCACGCGCCCGAGGCCCTCGCCTGGGCGGCCGTGGTGCGCGAACGCTTCCGGGGGAGCCCCGCAGAACCATCTGACGATCTTGACCCCTGCGCCTTCCGGACCTGCGGACCTGGAGCTCCGGGACACCGGATAGTCTCGCTCCCAGTCGCTCGGGCACGAGGTCTCGGCTGGGACTTTGGCGAAAGTCCACAGAGCGTTCTTCAGCCTTTTCCAGGAGCTCTCGCTCGCGGCGTAGCCTTCCAACGGATCCCTGCGCCCCCGACGCATGAACATCTTGTCGATGGCGGACGCCTTGTCCAGGCACTTGATGCGCGCCCTGGCCTCGAGGGGATCGGGAACGGGCCACGCGGGGTCTTCGTTCGTCAGAGCGTCGGTCCGGAACAGCGAACAGCTCTCCACGACCACGGCCACGGACTCCAGCCTCTGAACCAACGGGCCTTTGCCCCTCAGGTAGAACAGGGGAGACTCCGAAGCGAACGCCACCGTGTGCCCGTCTATCACGGACACGCCGGGGCGTCTGGAAGACGCCGTCGACTCGTGCCTCGAGGCCCCTTCGCTAGCTAGCCTGAGGAAGCTCCAGTCCCCCAGGCTCGTCGAGATTCTGCCCGGGAAGCGCTGGACCCTCTCGAACACCAGCGCGGGTCCCAGAGTGTCAGAGTACGCCCTCAGGAGGAGGTCTTCCTCGTCCCCCCGAGGCAGCAGCTGGCTCCCGGGGCAGAGCTCGGAAGCGCTCAGGGGTCTGGGTTCGCAGCACCTGGCCAGGAGCGGAGCCAGCCTGTGGTCCCGGGAGCAGAGGAAGGCTCCGATCGTGTTGACCCTGAGGCTGCGAGCGTGGCGAAACTCTGCGTCCGTTCCTCTGGTCCAGGCGGACGCGCCCCTGTGCCTGCTCAGCGTGAACAGCTTGCAGGACGGGTGGCAGGTCAGTCTGCAGCTCTCGGCCAGGTGGCCCAGGAGAGCGTGCGCCGGGGGCAGAAGGCCCCGTCCGTGCAGGACGAACTCGTAGTCGAGCATCACGTCGCCTCTGCTCATCTCTGGCACGCAAGGGTGCACGGCTCTGTAGAAGCGGGTCAGGCAGGCGCTCACGTCAAAGTCCTTCTCTGCCCCCTTCGTCGCCAGGACTCTCGCACAGTGGCCCAGCATCACAGCCTCGTCCAGGCAGGCTTCGTACGCGGAGCCGCACTCTCCGGGGCACCTGTCAGCCCTCTCCAGCGCGAATCGCTTAGGGCGCGGGTTCGCCGTCAGGTTCAGGTTGTATTCGCGCAGGGGACGGGAGAGGGCGTCCTCTGAGATGCTCCCGCTCGATTCTTTCTCGTCCCTCGCCACCTCGACCGTGGGGAAGAACTCTCCGTCCCCGATGGCGCCTCGGCACGGTCTGTCTCCCGCCGGCGACCTGAGCCACGAATGCGCGTGCGGTGGCTCTCCTCCACACGGCCCTCGGATGAAAGGCTCGTCTACGGCCAGCTCCAGCTCGCAACGCCCGGCCGTCCGGCGGGAAGATCTGAAAATGCGCGACAGCCTGCGCTCTTCGTAACCCCTGGCCTGATCGCTGCGCACGGCCCGTTCCAGGCCGGACGCTGCTTCTGCTGCGAGCGGGGAACACTCGAGCTCGGGGCCGGAACGGCTCCAGATGCGTTCCCTCCCCGTCTCCGGGGCGTAATTCAGCTGAAAGTAGCAGTCGTGCGTTTCGGGCGGCGGGATCCTCGGGGAGGCGCCGATCGCGCACAAGTCGTCGGTGAGCCTCGTGCGATGGGCGCCGCCTGACGCGCGGTAGCCCGGGCGCACGCCCTGCGTGTCGGGAATCTTCAGGATGGCCCTGTGGCGACCGCGTCTCGAGTGAAACACCCCGCAGACCCTCATTATGTTCAAGTCGGCGGTCCCCAGCGTGCGTATGCCTATCGTAATCCACTTGAAACGAGAGCTCGGCCCGATCCCCCTCCCGAAAAGTACGAGGTGGCCTGTCCTCTCGCACGCCTCGCTGGTCGGCTGAAAATCTATGCGGACACGCGGATCAGCCTCGTCGATGCCCCGGGCGTCCGAGAGCGGCGGCCGTCTCGGGGTGCCCCTTAGCAGCGCCAGGTCTCCCTCCAAACCCTCGTGCATCGGGCGCTCAGGCGATGCAGACGGCCCTAGATTCGCGAGGCGAGGGCCGGTGCTCAGCACGTGATCTGACACGATCTGCCTGAGCTTTGGCAGGATGGAGCAGTCGCTCGCCTCGAAGCAAATGCTGCTTTCCCTGGAACCTCGTTCGAAGCCCGCGTTTTCCATGCGTAGGTAAGAAAGGACCAGTGCCCGCGCCTCTGTCCACTCCAAGGGCCCCGAGAACCATAGGCTCGTCGGTACGTCTGGGCCCGCCAGCCTCACAAAGACTTCCAGCGCGTACAGCACTGCCGCGCAGCTCGCGCCGTCGAGCTGAGGAGGAGCGATCACGTCCATGCCCCCGGGGATCAGACACACGGCCCGATCGAAGAGGTACGCCTCTGACCTGAAGCCCTGCGGCATGACACCGCTGTACCGAGGGGTCCTGGAGACACGCAACGCGGGCGTCCTGCTTGCAGACGGTGATCTAGAGTTCCCTCGGACGACCTTCGGCGAGGATATCAGCAGGCGGGGCGCCCCTGGCGCGCCTGTCTCGATCTCCAGCACAGAGTGCCCGCTGGGAAACCATTCGGTGAGCCGTCCGCTCGGGCCTTCCGAAGCTGACCTCCATCTACTCTCGCTTTCAGCCCCCCGGGTTTCCCGCGCTGTCCTCGTCCCGCGTCCGCTCACACCTGAGGTGTCCTCGCGGCCCGCGCACCTCCTGGAGTTCGGACTCGACTTGGGCACAATCACCAGAGCGTCCCTGAGAAGGTGTCTCAGCACGGCAACGTGGTCGTTCTCGGCGAGCACGGAGAACGCAAGTGGCGTGGAGATCACCTCCCTCAGAGCCGAAAGGTCGGAGACCGCGCCGCGGCGAGTTTCGGCCGCTCCGTCGAGTTCCAGTCGAAAGCCCTGCCTCCTGCACCAGGACCCGACGGCTTTCCTGCAGAGTTTTATAAGGAATTCTGGGAACAACTGGCACCAACGTTTTATAAAACGGTAAAATTCATCAATGAAAGCCAATCTCTACCACCTAACATGAACTCTGCCAACATTATCCTTCTTCTAAAACCAGACAAAGACCCCACGAGTCCTTCCAGCTATCGCCCCATTTCTTTAATTAATGCAGATGTAAAAATTATCTGCAAAGCACTAGCACAGAGAATAGAAAAAGTCACTCCTCACATAATTCACTTTGATCAAACTGGATTCATCAAAGGCAGACACTCGGATGACAATGTCCGCAGACTCGTTAACATAATAGACTTTGCCACCATCAAAAACCAGGAAATGACCATACTATCATTGGATGCTGAAAAAGCCTTTGATAGAGTAAATTGGAAGTTCCTCATTGCTGCCCTCCATAAGTTTGGGTTTGGAGAATCATTCATCAATTGGATCAAAATATTATATCACAACCCCAATGCATCAGTTAGAACTAATAAACAGACTTCCAATAGGTTTTTTCTTGGAAGAGGAACTAGACAGGGTTGCCCACTCTCCCCCTCTCTTTTTGCAATATTTATCGAGCCTCTAGCCGCAGCAATAAGACAGAATGAGAGTATTAAAGGAATTAAAACCAAACACAGCCATCATAAAATTAGTCTCTATGCAGATGACATATTACTGTTTTTAAGTAATATACATTCTGTAAATGAAACGGCAACAATCATTAATGAATTCTCTTCTATATCAGACTATTCCATTAATTGGAATAAATCTGTTTTATTACCACTGAACAGTAACGCGGAGCAAGGACTCACAATACCAGTTAAATCAGGCAATATAAAATATCTAGGTATTTATTTTTCCCCCAAAATATCAGAACTGGTGCAGCTAAACTACACCCCATTACTGAAAAACATACAGGACGATCTAACACGCTGGACCAACCTGCCTTTGTCCCTTATGGGCAAGGTAGCCACGGTAAAAATGAAAATCTTACCCAAAGTTAATTATCTCTTCTCAATGATTCCCACACAACCGCCATTAAAATGGTTCAAAACATTAGACTCATCCATATCAAGCTTTTTATGGAACAATAAACCTGCAAGAATTAGTCTAAAAACTTTAAAATCTGCAAAAAGCTGTGGAGGATTAGAATTACCTAACTTCCACAATTACTTTCTTGCAAATAGATTACAATATATCTTAAAATGGTTAAAAAATAATCCAGAAACCAACTCATGGCTAGACTTGGAACAGGCGCTATGTGGAAAGATCAACCTGTCAGATCTTCCATTTATTAGCCAAATAGTTAAAAAACAGGATTGTTTCAAAAGTATTAATATAAATGCCACTTTAACAGCCTGGTGGGAATTTCTCAAAATATCAAAATCATCAATTCAACCGTGTAACATGACACCAATCTGGAACAACCCGGACATCCTCATAAACAAAAAAATTATCCACTTCCCAGCCTGGCAAGCAGGGGGCATAAAACAACTAGAGCACATAATTATTGATAGAAGATTCATAACTCCCCAGGAACTTCAAGACAAACATGGAATATATAACTTCTTGGAATATCAGCAACTTAAATCAATTATTACTAAAAAGTTTAAATACAGAGACAACGATTTAAAGCTACCAGATGTAGTTACCACTCTGATCAATTTCTCAATGAATAAAACTCTCTCCAAAATATACAAACTTTTATGTAATTTAGATAACAATATTTCACTTCCGACAACAAAATGGGATGCAGATTTGAGCATCAGCACAGATGAAAGCTTCTGGTCAGAACTTTGTCTAAACACCTTTAAAATGACAAAAAGTCCAAATCTGCAGCTAATCCATTTCAAAACTCTTCACAGAATTTACTACACTGGACAGAGGATGTTCAAGATGGGTCTCAGTAACTCAGACATTTGTCAGCACTGTGATAATAATCTACCCGATAATTACATGCATGCACTATGGTTCTGCACGCCTGTCCAGGCTCTCTGGCAGCAGGTATGTGCCGATCTATCAGTCTGGCTTAAGGTTTCAATCACAGCTTCACCGTCACTTTGTGTGCTTGGTGACATGAGTGCCATCGATGTTGAAGGAGGATTAGGTTCTATCATTTTCATAACTCTTTGCATTGCTAAAAAAACTATTTTAATAAATTGGAAAAGCAAGAAAAATATAAATATAAGTCAACACAGAAATCTGCTGCTTGATCATATCAGCTTGGAAAAAATGTCAGCCCAAGGTTCAAGTAACTTTGAAAGAATTCAGTCTCTCTGGTCTCCCATGGCTAACTCCATGACTTAGGGGGTGGGGGGGGCCTGGTCGTCGCTGCTCCTTGCCCTTCTGCCGTAGGCCGGGGTGGGGGTCGGGGCCTCCGGGGCCTGGCGGGGGGTGGTGGGGGCTCCGTTGGTCGGGGGGTCGGGTCCGGCGCCTGGGTGGGGCGGGCTGGGGCGCTGCGTGGTCCTCTGGGCTTGGGTGTGGGGGTGCGTGGTGGGGGGGTGGGGTGGTGGTCTGGCTTGGCTTGGGGGGGTGGTCCCTTTGCCTGTGCTGGGGGGGGTTGGCGGGGGGCGCTGCCCGGGGGGGGGGGCCCAGCGGCGCTGGATGGGCTTCCCATCTACACCTGGGGCTGGGATCGGCCCTTCCCTGGCTCTGGGGCGGGACGGGACAACCCTCTTGGGGCCCCCGGTCGCTCCGGGTGTCATCCGCTTCGGCTGCGGGGTCTGGAGGGGGGTGGGGTGGGGGGTCTTGTCGGCCCTGTCCTGTGGGGGGGCATTCTGGGGGAGGGGGGGGGGCCACTATTGATACGGGGCAGGGGGGGTTGACGGGTCGGGGTCTCCGCTGAGGCCATCGGCGGTTTCCCCGGCCGGTTGGCTGCCTCGGCCCCGTCGAGGCCTGACCAGAGCTCTTCTAGGGCCGGCGTTTGGGGGTGGGGGCCGGGGCTTGCTCCGGGGGGGGCCAACGCTTTCTGGCTCCTCTCTCTCTGTGTGGGGGGGGTGGTGCTGGGCCTGGGGTGTCGGCGCCTCCGGGGGTGGGGCCCCTGGGCTGGGTGGGCCTGGCCCCCTTGTTGGGGGGGGGGCGGGGGACGGCTGTTTGACCACCGGGGGACAGTCTATCAGCTGTCCCCAACTTACCCCCTTCCTCATATAACCTCATAATAGGATGAGGGGGTGGGGGGCTTAGCCTGCGATGGGCCTTGGGGGGGGGGTTACAAGGCAGTGGCCCCCCTCCTATGGTTGCCGTATGGAGTGGGCCCCCCCTCTTTCGGTTTTATTTGCACCTTAGACATGTAGGGCCCTTGGTAGGGGGGGTGCTTGGACATCACTGCCAGCAAGCAGCAGATGTCCTCCTAGCACCCTACCCGCCAATTTTAACCGCACCTTAGACATTTAGGGCCCCTTGGTGGGGAGGGTGAGGGGACGTCACTGTGAGTAATCAGGAGATGTCCCCTTAGTGCCCTACCCGCCAATTTTAACTGCACCCCCCCTTAGTACATACACCCCTCCCCCCTCAATATATACATCCCAACATAAACGCACACACATGCACACACACACTCTCTCAAACACACATACACGCACACACATTTTGCAAGGAAGGTGGGACCTGGGACCATCTGTCCCCTGCCTCTTCCCTGGTGGGGGGTCTGGGCCCCTTTGCAGCGGCGGCCGTGTCCCCGGGGTGCCGGCTTCCTGGGCCCGGCGGTGCTCTCTCCGCGCGGTGGGGGGGTTCACATTACATCTGAGCCGGGGGTGTTCGTGTCCCTGGGGGGTGGGTTCTGGTCCTCGCTCCTGAGTGCTGGGCCCCGCCAAATTTCCAACTGTGGCCGAGCCTGGTCGGGCCATATTTACAACACCCCTTGTGGGCCCTCCTTTTTCCCCGGGGTTCCCCCCTCCTGGGCGGGGGCGGCGGGCCCCTGCCTCGCTCTTCCCTGGACCAACCGTGGGCCGGGCGGATGGCTGCCTGGAGTGCAGAGCGGGTCTCCCTTGGGGGGTCCTGGCTCGTACCTGGGGTTGGGGCGGGGGGATGCCCGGAACTCCTGGGTGGTGGTGGGGTGCTCGTCTGGGGCTGTGGGCGTCCTTCTCCGGTGGGGCCCTGCGTTGGGTTCTCCCGGCGCGGCGGGGGGGCTGCTCTCCTGGTCGGGCTGGGGCGGCGCTCTCTTTCCCTCCGTGCCTCCCTGCTCTCTGGCCCTGGGGGCCTTGCGGCGGCCCTGCTGGCCCTGGCCTGGGTGGCGGGCTTGGTCGCCCGGGCGGTGGTTGTTCCCTGTCGGTTCCCGTGTGGCGTTGGGGGGATTCCGGCTGCCGCTGCTGGTGCGGTGGGGGTCTTGGGGTGGGGATGGCTGGGCACTCTCCCTCCTTCTTTTCACGTTCCACCATCCATTTTAGAAGAACATAAACACTCACCTGGGCACAGGTGTTAGCTCACCTTTGTACTAACAGTTTGCATGACTGAATGACTGAAATATTTCACATTAGTTGGATTTAAGGCATAAGTATGCGTGTGAACACTATCTGTTTTGTGTACATGTCGACAGGTGGACATTTTTGCAACTAACAGGTGTGTTTATAACATTTGAGTGTGTGTGTGGACAGGCTCCGCCCTTTTTGTACTACATTTGAACCTTACCGTAATGATTAACAACCAGTAAACTTGTTGCTTTATGCTGCTTCATGGTCTTACCCCCCTTCCCCTCCTGTTTTCACCCTCCTGCCCCCCCCTCTCTCTGGCGTCCCTCTCTCTTCTTCCCCTCTTTCCTTTTCCGTCCGGTCCAACACCAAAGATTTTCAGACATGTTTGAAATTAATAAAGGTTGGCCTCAATTACAAAAGGGGTTTATTCAGGCATACCTTTGGTTTGTCTGAAGATTAATAACCCCTCTTGTTAAAGTAAAATATGTCCAACCCAAGAGGCCCTCAGCTCTCATCTGACTGCCCAGTTGTTGGACAGGACAAGTTAAAAAAAAAAAAAAAAAAAAAAAAAAAAAAAAAAAAAAAAAAAAAAAAAAAAAAAAAAGAAAGCCCTGCCTCCTGCTGGCCCCTGGGCCTCGCGCAGGCCCCGGGAACCAAGGATGGGTCGGCTCCAGGTCCCTCAGGTCCAACGCGCAGTTGGCTTCTCCTGGAAGTACGCATCGCAGGGCGAACCGCGTCCCGAGCCCGCAGTCGCCCAACGCCAGGGCGCACAGCGTGCGGACGACCTCATCTCGGCAGCCGGGCGAGAAGACGAGGCAAACACGAGCCTCCCAAGAAGACACTGCCTGGTAGAGCGACAGGCCGTCTGAAGCGTAGATGATACCGGAGACGACCTCGGCTCCGCTCACGTCCCTCTCCTCGACCTCGTAGCCCACGCTCGTTTCTGGCCACCAGTGGGAAGAGCCGCCCGATTCGATCTCTGAGCGCGTCGAGATCACCAAAGCGGGCTCTGCCCCTCCGCCTGCGAGCTCCCTGAAGGCCACGTCCGAGAACACGGACAGGGTCTCCCTGAACACGGCGAACGCCGTGTCTGCAGGCCGCAGCCTCCTGGGAGGACGAGGCTCCGCGAATCGCTGGATGCTCAGCACTCTCCCTTCCGTGTCGGCGGTGACCAGCGCACCGTCGCCCAGCCTCGCAGCGTAGAGCGACGAAGCGTTCGAGATGCTCAGGGGGCTCGGCCGCAGGCGCCGCCGACGTTCCCGCTCGTACGCGTCGCGGCACCTCGACCGGTAGCCCTCGAGCCACTGCGGATGGAGGCGGGCTCGCAGGTTTCGGCCCCGCGTCCCAAACAGGTAGGCCAGCTCGTCTTCCGAGAGTTCTGCCTTGCCGGCGCGGAGGCATGCGTACACGTAGCGGATGTACTTATCACACATGCGGACGGGGGGCCCCGAACGGCCTCCTCCCGAAATTTTCGGAGGCGAACGGGCTTCGAGGGAGCTGCTCTCGAACGCTTCTACCCCATGGACACGGGCGCGGCCCCATCTTTCTGCTCCGCGTGGAGCCGGGCCGCCGGACATGCTGGCGGATCGCAGCGCACGACGCTGTTCCAGGCCGTGGAGTCTGCGTTTCGGAGGTATGAGGAAAGGGCTGCCGCTTGGAGGAAGATCGAACGAACGGAGCGTGAGACTAGCGGAGGGGAGCGCAGAGAGAGCAGAACCGGATGGTCCGCACCGGAGGAGGTCGAAATGAACACAGAGGACGAGTCGTTCGATCTGGATTCTCCGTCCGAGAGGTCCTTAGTGAACTTGAGGCGCTGCGAAAGCGAAGAGAGCATGTCTGTGCTCTCTCAAGGAAGCGAAGGCGAACCCGAGGGCGAACCCGGGGACGAACGCGAATACAGCATTTCCTGGGTACCCGTGAGACGGGAAAGACGCTGGCTCGAAGACTCTCTGAGCGACGGACGCCTCGGTCCGGGAGATCCTCCGTGCGGGCCCGCCCGGTGCCTCAAGTGCGAAGCCTACGACGCCCACTGCAAGTCCGCTGCTGAGAGCTACAGAAGGACCTTGGGCTGCTACACGAAAACGGTGTCCGAGCTCATGTTGGGCTTCAGGACCGTGCTGGAGAGGTATCCCGAGCTCAGGGTCGACACGGGCGACGAACGCCTGCACTTCATGGTTCAGGCCGCGCTGGGCCGTAACAACCTGGTCCGAGAAATGGTCCGCCTCTCTGCGAGGAGGACTCACGAGCGCGCGCTCGGGGAATCCAGGCGGGGAGAGTCCTGTCGAGAGTCCTGTCGAGAGTCTGCGGCGGCGGCGACCGTGTGCGAAGCGCTGAACTCCTGCTACACGGACGGCGAGGCGCTGCGGATGATCCTGGAGCGCTACACCGACCTGTACGTGAGGTACATGGAGGTGTGGAGGGGGATGTGCGCCAAGATTTCCAGGGATGTCACGCCACTGGAGTTTGTGGAAATCGTGCGGGACAGGCCCGGGGTGAGCCACGGTGAGCCGTGGAGCGAGGCGAGAGCGTATGTGGGTCGCTTGCTCGTCAAGGCATCTTCGCTGGTGCCCAGGCGCGTCGGGGACGAGTGCGCCCGGACGCTCAGGATGCTGGACCTCGAACTGTCCAGAGCCAGACCTCAGAGCTCAGAGGGTCGGGACAGGGTCCTCATAGGGCACGTGGAGAACGTGCGCGAGCGTCTCGACGAGGCGGGCTCCGGCATGTGGAGCTGGGATTTTCACTCGAACGATGCCTACTTTGACATCAGGAGCGACCTGGCGGTTCTCGAGAGCCTAATCGGCATCGGCGACATCTCCGTCAAGAGCCTGCTTTACGAGAGATCCCTGCTGATCTCTCAGTTGAGAAAGGTCGTGAGGAACGAAGGTTCTCTGGAGCTCAGCCTGAGCAGGGCACGCGGCGAGCTCGCGGAGGCCCGAGCGTCGATACGCCAGCTCGAGGCCGCCAGCTCCTACTCCGCGTTCTGAAGGTGCGCGTACGGGGGTGGGACGGGACGCGGTAAGATACTTAACGCGGAGGGCGACGGGCCGAACTCGCCATCCCCCTCACCATGGACGTCGACTGCGATTACTTGACGATCGGCGGTGTCGACGCTGAACCTGACGGTCTGATTGACTCTTGTCCGCATTGCTCCTCCGCGCGCTCCCTGCGCAGGGCATTGGTGTACCAGCCAGCGCACCAGGAATCTGACGGGGTCCCGGCTTCCATTTCGGTCAGGCCGGTCACTTTCGAGGAGGCTTCTTCCGGCAGCATGGTCCCCTACGTGCTTTCGCATGAGACAAGGGACGGTCGCGGCGTCTGCCCTGAGGACAGGGACGAGGCTGCGCTTTACTACGCGGTGCGGAACTGCCTCGCCTCGATCCGAGGCAGCGTCCACCTGAGAGACGCGGCGGAATACGGAACCTGGCTGTCAGAGGTGGACCAGTGTGCGGCGGCACTCGGCCGGTTGCGAAGCGCAGCTCACGTCTGCTGTCACCTGCCCGACCTGAAACGATTTGTGCTCGAGCAGAAAAATGACGATGGCCTGCTGCATCTCGCCAGCAAGTGGCTCAGGCGGGGCGAACACGCAACCGTCGGGATTGAGATGTTCGGGCCCTTTTTCGTCGACGTGGCTTTCGCGCCGGTTCTTCACAAGATCTTGAGATCTGACTGGCTCGTTATGCGCAAACGGAACTGTGGCACCTGCAACGAACTGAAACCGGGCTGGGCTCAGGAGTTCTACGACGCTCGCGAGGTCCCGCGCTCTCCAGACAGTGAGATGAGGTTCGTGGGCCACCCGACTTGTCCTTGTTGCAAGCCGGGGGAGGCGAAGGACCTTGGCGTCGTGGCTCGGACCATTGTGAGGGAGATGAGGCTCTGTGGATACACCCCTTGGTCCGCTGTGCAGGCGGTGCGGCGCTGCGAAAGCTCCATGCTGGAGCTGTCGTGCTCCGAGTGCCGTCGGGTGATTTTTACCCATTGCGCATTTCTCATGGAGTGCGCTGCGGTCGAGGCTTCTCGGGAACGCGACTGGCTGGTCCGCAACGAGGCCGTGATTCAACTGTGCTGGGTCGTTCATTCCCTCCTTCCGCTCGAGAAGCAAGCCGCGTTCCCTGCGACGGACCTTTCGGGCGCCTGCTGCTTATCGGAAAACTTCGCAGAATCAGAAGATGGGGGTGGAGGAGAAGGAGAAATCCCCAGACGAGGAGAAGAAGGAGGGAACGGGGAAGGAGAAGAGGATTTGCCGGCCTGCGAGACGCGCCAGCACGGAGGGGCTGCTGCGATGGACGCTTGGGCTTTTTCGGTGGCCGCGCACTGCGTCGCGTTTCAAACCTACGAGCGAAACGGCTCGCTGGATTTGGAAAAGATCGTGGTGCAGTACGCAAACGATCATCTCCCCATGCTCCTCGACGATCAGGACGCCCGGGGAGAAGGCATCCTGACGACGAGCGTGTCGCCGGACCCCAGACTGTTTGAGACGGCAGCGCTGAACACCGGCTTCGTCTCTCCTGGGCTCGACCCGAGGGATCGCCTCGAGGAGCGGGACATGCGGGTCCCCCCCGCCGGAGAAGTGCTGTACGAGCTCCCTGCGCCGAGGATATTCCGTAGCTCGGGTTCCGGGACCCCGGTCGCCCTGGCGGAGATCCCCAGTCACACCGAGGCCCGGGCTCAGGATCCCGAAGCGATAGCGGCCGCCATAGCGCTTCACTTTCCCAAAGTGTCGCCGTGCGCTCTCGACCGTCTGTGCCTAAAAGTGCCTCGACCCAGCTCGCTCAGGGCTGACGCCAGCTTGTTCTGGCCTGTGTTTGTCAACCCCACAAGGTCCTGCCACAAGCTGTTCAAGGCCCTGGCTCTGCCCGCGTCTCCGAGTCCAGCTTACGCGCTAGAAACGTTGGCGCGAGGATGGCGACGGGTGAAGGACTTCGTGCGACCAGACTCGCCTCTGCCCACCGCCTCCGGAGGGTGGGTCGCTGTGGAGCGCGAGCATTACGAACGTTATTTCGAGGGCCCCCTGGACCTCTTGACGCGCGCAGGGTTGACGAGTGAGAGCGAAAAGGAGGCGATGCAAGAGGCTTTGGCGAGAGGCGTTTTGCCGTGCTTCGCGGCCGAAGGGGAAAGCTTACCCGACGCGCTTGTGAATTCCACCCTGGCGCTATCGTTCGCGGCCAGCGGGTTGAGACTCTCTGCGCCTCGTCACCTTGGAGGAGTAGAGCGGGGTCGGCGAGGAGTAGAGGCGGACGGCCGGTCCGCGGTGAGAGTCACCGTGGCGGGTCTGTTGTACTTTGCCGCGTGGTACGTGCTGGTGTACGGTAACGCTCTGCACTCTCGTCCCAGCGCTCTCGAGGTTCTGGCTCGCAACCCGGGAGGAACAGACGCAGACAGGCACTTGCGTGCGGCCATGGAACTGAAGATCGACCGACGTGCCACGACAGGAGACTGGGGAGAGGACGACGTCGGCCCAGACCCGTCTTGCCGCTACTCTGTCCGCGGGTACAACGACCGCAGCATCGTGAGTGCCATGCTGATTGTGTTTGAGGGATTGCTCGATGCTCGAACTGTGCTGCGCGCGGCACAGCTGTACGTGCCCGAGCTCACGGCTCAGCTGCCTTTCTTCATGGCCCTGAACGTCGTTCCCGGTACGGTGAAGAGCGCGATCGAGGCACGGGACTCGTGGTTCGCTGCCCGCCTAGGCAACGCGGAGTCGTCTCCGGACGACCCGCCTTACGCCTACCTGGGCGACATTGCCCACGGGATTCGCAGCAGCCTGAGAGGCGCCTTAGATCGCGGCGACGAGCGGCCCGTCGCGGCTCCTCCGGCGAGCCTCGACGCTCGAGCCTCAGACCCCTGGCACGGCTGCCTCCTGTCTCTGAGCGAGAGCGACGACGACTGGGGTCCTATCCTCAGTTGCGCGACGCGCGACCTGGAGAGCATGTCTGTTCAGAGCGACCCAGATTGCTGGGAAAACGAGGTGGAACCAGGGAACCAGTACGTCGATTCGACCGCTCGCCATCCAGGCACTGCAGACGGGACGGAACGAGTTGCGACCTGCTCTGAGAGCGCCCCTCGAGACCCCCCGGTCGCCTCCGGAGATCAAGACGTTCCGAGCGCGGCACTCGCGCAGCGTGACTGCCCTCGGTCGACGCTGGAAACGCTGCTGGTGGTGGACTCTCCGGATAGTCTCGGCTTTGCGCACCAAAAGGTTTTTCCCAGCGAAACCGCGGACGCGAACGAATGGCCGGGTTTTGTCGGGGTGAGCTCGGTTCCGAGTCTGAGAAAGCCTTGCCTGACGAACGTGTGGAATACGACTTTCGCCAAGACGCGCAGGGACGCCGTGCCGAGCTCAGAACCTGCCGTATGCAGCTCGGCGTCTCGCCCGTGCAAAACCCTGGCGGAAGCGCTCTGGCTGATGTTCGTCGGCGCGTATGGACGCCGAGAGTCGGACTCGGCTCCCCTGACGGTGGAAGCCCTCGCGGTTGTTGTACACTTGGCCTCGAAGATCATCGATAGAAATTCTATCTCAGGCCTAGGGCCCTGCAAAGACATAAAGGCCCTGTGCGGCGACTTGTACGCAGCGCCGGAACAGTTTCTGCCCGTCGTCTCCATTGCGGCAGGTTTGTTCGGGCGCAACGTCACGGTCTGCTCGCAGGGGACCTTCTTTCACATTTGCAACAGCCATCACGGGAACTCGTGGGTGCAGGGCTTTCTGGAATGCGACGGATCATCGTGGCAGCTGAGGGGCCTGCCGCCGCACACGACTCCAATCGAACTTCTGTTCGAGAGTGGACCGAATCACAGAGCGGGCTCGCTCCGCGCCTACGCGAGGCTACACGACCTCGATGTGATCGAGGTTCCTTCGGATGGTTACTGCGGATTCCACAGCGTAGCCCAGCTCCTGTTCAATGACACGGCCAAAGGGGAAACCCGCGCGTCCCTGGTGACGAGGACGGCCGAGTTTGTGTTTCTCAACGCGGAAAGGGCAGACGTCAGAGAGACGTACCTGACAGTCAACGGACCCAAAAACGTCTCTGAGCTGAAGCGACTCTTGTCTGAGGAGAAGAGGTGGCTCAGTGTACAGGAGGTAAAATACATGCTAGAAGCTCACGGCAAACGCTTGGGACTCCTCACGGAGACGTCGTACCCGATCTACGATAGGGCTTGCGCTCACATCGTGTGGACCCGAAACCATTACGAGCCCTTGAAACCCAAAGTGTTACGATGCTGAGCTATGCTGTTTTCTGTCAGATGTTTTTTTTTCTTTTTCCTTGTTGTTTCGATGAGGTGAGGGAAATAAAAATCAAAGACATACCAAATTCTGTGGTGCACGACTGAATTCTTTATTTTGTGAAAAAGGAATACACTGGAAATACTGTACATGAACACAAGTACATGAACACAACCGCAATGCAGTCAGAGGGTGACTTTCTTTGCTTCATGCAAGATAAAGTAAACTGCAAAAATGGTACATGGCGACTGCTCTCGGTAGAAGCGACACGGGTCACTACACAGTCAGAAGGAACATTCGGTACACTGCCCCGTTGCCGAGTGAGAGACGGTGCGTGCGCTACAAATTGAAGCAAATTGAAGTGGATGAAACCTAATAGTACATGCTGCTTTGAGTGTCCTCTTCCCGCTGAGGGAGCCCTAGAGAGCTTTCCCCCGCCCCGTCACCGTGCGTGTGCTCAGACCCTCTCGAGGTCCACCCGTCTCCAGCCACTCCTTCCCCGTCGAGTTCTTCGTTCTGATTGGCAAAGGCGGCGGCGAGCGCTCTGGTGACCAGGTCGTACCTCTCCAACGGGTTGAGCTGAGCGAGGGTCACGGGCCCGGCGACAGCGGGCTCGACCACAATCACCCGATTCCACTTGATGACTTGATTTTGTATCCGTACGACAAACGGGCCGTAGGGTTGCACCTCGAAGCCTTGTTCCGTGGGCAGAGAAAGCATTTCGTATCGTCCGTCTCTACCCAGCACGTCCTCCAGCGGGCTTCGCGGTCCCGTGGCTCTTTCGGAAAAGCCGCACAGCCCGTACACTTGGTGGATGAGCTCCTCGTCCTCGGGCAAAGTCCACTCTCTGAAGTAGTTTCTCATATCCCCGGCCTGGAGCCACGACACGCAGCTGCGCTCCTTACTGCGGCCGCCCTTTGAGCACATCGGAGAGCCGTAGGCTGAGTGCGGGCACGCTCCGAAAACGGCGATGTACGCCCGCTTCAGCTTGTCAGCTGCCGCGTCGGGCACGTATTGTCGCAGGTTTAGCTGGGAGAGGGTTTCCCACACGGCGGCCAGACCTTCCAAGGCACCCCATGCGGGCCCGTTCCCGTCCCAGACGTACAGCGTGTCGACAAGGCACGCCAGCAGGTCGACCCTAAATCCCGTCTTGACCCTCCAAATGCGAGCCGGCTGTATGCGCTTCATGGTGAAGCCGAGAACCCTCAGGGAAAGGATCTGAACTCTGAGGAGGCACTGTAGCACGTGGTAGGCCAGCAGTACCTTGTCGTCGTAGAACCACGACACGAGCGACCCCTTAGAGCACCCGAGGTTCACAGACCCGGGGCTCTCGCCCACAAACACCCCGAGCGCCATTTCCTCCGTGTCTTTGGTCACGCAGTGTAGGGCGAAGGTGCGTGCAGCAAAGGAGTGGACTTGCAGGCGCGTGTGCATGTCCAGCAGATTCACCAGAGACTCGTAGGCCATGTGAATCCTGTGTATGATCAAGCCCTGGACGTCCTGGACGGTGCACACGGCACCCAGGTAGTTGGTCTTTTTCCCGAGCACTCGAAGGAGATGTGGCGTGTCCTCCTTGCACAAGCTCGGCAAACTGTCCACGAGAATCTCCGTGAGCCTGAAACCCCGGTCCGGCGGAGCGGAGAGGTCCACGGTGAAGTACCACTGCTCCGAGAGCTCGCAGTTGAGCACGGTGCGCTCCACCGCCGGCACGTAGGCAAACCCTGTGGGCCATGAGAGCTTCGTGCACCGGGCGTGCCCCCGTCTCGTCATATCCCCGTCCCTGTGCGAGTACTCTCTGCCCATCCTCCACAGAAACCTTTGGCAAGTGATTGATCCGTGTACCAGGTCCAATACAGCTGGCCCCCGCTGCATTTGCTTGTCCTTTGCGCCCGGGCCCCACGCATCCCATCGCTCCGGCTTGTTGAGTCCGTGGCACGGCCTGCTGACGCAGTCCTCCTCTGAGTGACGTTTCACGGTGAGGTTGCTGATCAAATCGGTTATGTCCCTCGAAACCAGGTAAGTGACGGGGTGAAAGCGGGCGCAGTCTGACAGTTGCCTCTCCCGCCGCGAGAGCCCTCTGGACCTCCATCTCATGCAATTAGCCTTCTGCACCTGCTCGCGTTTGGCCGAGCTGAGACTGTCCTCCTCGCCGCGACTGTCCTCCATTCGGATGGGGCCCTGAAGCGACTGCCTATCTGCGCTTCCCGAGGGGTTGAGTCCTCCCGAAGCGACGAGCGCCTCTTCTCCGTCGCACCGGGTCGTCTCTGGCAAGGGGTCCTCCGATTTTAGGCGAAGAAGGGTTAGAGTCGTGTCCGCACTCGTGCTCTGCTCGGGGTAAAAGGACTCTTGTAAGACTCTGTACACCATGTCGCTGCTCTGGAAATTGTCGATGTCAGTTCTGGCGAAGAAGAGATTCGTAGTGTTGTCTGTCACAATGCAGTCCAGGGAGCCCGCCGTGTGGAGGGAGCCTGCCGTGTGGAGGGAGCCGGTCGAGCGAAGGGAGCTCGCCTCGTCCTCGTCGCAAAGTCCGAAGTCCTGCAGCTCGGCGAGGGCGTCCCGCTTTTCGACCTTGGCACTGGGCGAACTGTGGCAGCCTCTGGGTGCGCGGCGATCCAATCTCTCCCATTCCGCAGAGAAGAGGTCCTCGTTCAGGGGGTTCACGTCCGCGTCTAGGTAGGTCACGGTCCGCGGCTTGCTCGAAGGTTCGCTCGACGACCCGCGAGAGAGAGCCAGTTCCCTTGTCAGATCGCTGCTCATCTTCATAATGTGCTCCAGGCCGCAGCATTCTTCCAGCGTCCGCTGGCTCGCGGACTGGGATGCCTCTGGAAAAAGCGGCTGACAGGGATCCATCGTCATGCTTTTTGTGACGTGCGGATTGCTCAGCGTGTTACTCTTGCGCTTCCTCCTGCCGGTCTTGGTTCGGGCTGGACTGGTGGCACGGGCGCGTCCCGAAGCCTGGCAAGACAGAATTTCCGCCAGGGTCTTACAGCGCTCCAGTGTCCTCCTCGCTGGCCCCAGCGAGGACAACTCGTCCTCCTTCAGGACCTCTATCATGCAGGCGAGCCCGGGCGCCGCTGCGGCCCCGTCGCACCGCGTCAACCAGTCGAACCGCTCTCTCAAAGAGCTGCGATCCCTGGACCCGGGCCCCAGCCACGTGGCCCGCGGCCAGCGCCCCGTCTCTTCGGACCGCGGCGGTCTCCCGAGGCAATCCAGCACCGTGGACCAGAGGTGAGCGTCCGCCATGCCCGTCCTGCAAAACTCAGAGATGGCGGCCTCCGTTGTCGAGCCATCGTCCGGGAGCGCTCCGGCGCGCAGCACGCTCAGCGCCAAGTTGGAGCACGCGGCACGAAAACTGTCTTCGTCGTCGGTCAGCGCAGAGGCCCTGTAAAGCCCGGGCATGGAAACTAAGGGGAGCAGCGACATTGTCTCCCCTGTGTGTCGGTGGATGACGAAGGCGCATGAGAGCTTGGAGGTGCGGCTGTGAGAGTCGTCATCCTTTGCGTTCTGGTACAGAACTCTGCAAGGATGGCGATCGGTGGAGCGGAGGTCTCTCAGGGAGTCCAACACGCAGACCAGCGCTCTGCGGACCACGACGTCGCGGACCTGCTTTCCTCGGGTCTCCCTCAGCCAGCTGTGGAGCGGCAGCCACCCGGCCCCCGACGTTGTCACCACGTGCATGACAGTCGACGGCGCTCCTCCCGCTTGCTCCAGCGCGATGCAATCGAGCTGAGGGTAGTGCTGCCCGACCCCCGGCGAAAAGACCTGTCCTTCGTCTTTCAGCCTGACCCTCCGCCTCGCTCTGCATTGGTTCTCGTAAGCCCTCGCGGCTTCGTGCAAGGTTTGCTCCAGGTGTTTGTTGGAAACCAACACACTCAGGACGACGGAGACGTCCCCGTGGAGCGAGGTGCGCACCTCGCGCACCCTCACCAGCGGCTTACTCTGTGTCCTTTGGCTCGTCATTTCGGGTCCGGGCGCGGCCCTCAGCTCGTGAAACAGGCAATGGTTCCTCACGAAGCCGTAGAGGGGTTCGGGCATCCTCAGCTCGAAGCGGTCGGTCGACGGGGTCCACGACCAGCTCTCCAGCTCCGAGCCCAGGTTGAAGTAGTAGGGAATCGAAACGCCTAGCCTGGTGCTCTGCTTGTCCTGATATCTCCACCAGAGCTTGAGGATGCTGGCATGAAGGTGAAGCTCCTCTTCTGGGTCGTGAGGCGAGCGCCGGGATGCGTCGGGACCTAGCGCTAGAAGTAGGTGCCTGGCCACGTCCCTCAACTCGCCGGGGGATCTGTAAAACGTGTAGCGCCTCCTTTTCGCTAGGCTGACGAAGAGCATTACGAAGTACGGAGTGTGGAGGGTGGCCAAGTGTTCCAACCGCCGCAGGTTCAGCCCCACTTCTTGCGGTGCGCGGTTATCGCAGCGATCTTCCACTTCCAGCACGTGGCGACACAACGTTGGTTTGAAACGTATTTTCACCCCTCTGCACAGCTGACAATCTTTGCACTGGCCTGAGACGAAAAACGAACTTAGTCCGATCGAGCCCCTTAGGTCTTGCGGGTGGTAGAAGTAATCTCTGCGCTCTGCTGCGAGGCGGTCCCGCTCCCCCGGTGGAATCTCCCACGTAGCCCGATTGCAGAGGTAACAGATGGCCTCTTCGATGCATTCGAAGCAGTCTCGGTCGACGTGGAGTTCCAGAGCACCTGCGTGCAGTGCTGCGGCTGCCACCAGCCACTTGGAGACGCCGTCCTTTGGATCCATGGGCTCAGCTGCGCAACTGACAAAAAAAACATAACACAGAGGAATGGTTGGGCAGGGGTGAGAGACAGAGGAAAGGACTCAGATGATGATGATGATGATGATAATGATTATGATTTGTCACAGACGCGGTTAGTTTTTTTTTTTCACTGCGTTTTTATAACTTTGCCTCGTCCTTTTCACTGGATCGCTTCGCGCTTCGAAGAAAAGTCTGAAAAGTCTGTTAATATCCCTCACGTGACGCCCGCCATGTAAGCATCACGAGCGCCCCCCTGTCATCTTGACTCGGCGTCACAGTTTGTAAATGTTCAGCGAGGTGTCGCCGTCCAACACTGTGTGCGTTACCATCAGTCTGTACTCTCTGTCTCTCGCGTGGTAGTACAGGGTGTGTTGCACGGCTATGGCGAGGCAGCAAGCCCCGTCCGTCTTCCCGAGAGCCCAGGTCCTGAACTCGTCCCGAAAGCCTTGCGGCTCACACACACGGCGAGACCTGGAGCCGCTGCTGAAAGGCGTGGGCTTCAGGGCGCCCAGGGATGCCGGCAGCTCATACCAGAAAGCGGGAGATCCTGCCCGCGGGGAGCCCATCCTGCTCGAGGCCTCGGGGAGCTCACCGATGGCCGCCGCGGCGAGCCCGACATCTCCCTCGAAGTACGTGTGCGCGAAGCAGGAGGCTTCACCCTCGGGTGGCTCGGGCAGAGTCCCCGAAAAACCATCCACGTCTACGATGATGTAGCGCACGCCGAGACTCTCGTTTTTGTAGTCTACGCTGCGGACGGCCGCGGGCAGCACGGTGACGTACCCGAAGAGCCAGGCCAGCACATCGGACTCGATCTTCACAGGGTCGGGCACGTGGTTGGACCAGACCACCGCCTGCATTCCCCTGATCTTCGGAACCGCCTTCATGCAAGCGCTCATCACGTCGAAGGAGTTCCAGCGGAGGTCTATCACGCAGGCTTGCTCCGTTCTCATGCCGATCAGGTGGTGCTTGCAGGCGACGGCTTTCTCGCATGACTCCGGAGACACCAGGTCGAGCGCCAGGGCTTCTCCGAAAAGCCTGTTTCCGTATTCGGGCGTGGGTGCCGTGATGGCGCGCCCTATCACGTACAGGGCGCTGAAGTTGTCGCGGCCCGGGAAGAGCTCCAGGGTTATCTCCTTGGGCAGCGCACTCTCGAAGCAATGCGGCTCTTCCTCCACCGAAGCCGGTCCCCGTCTCTGGACACGAAAATTAAACTGGTCCACCACACAGAGGGGTCTCTCTGCGGTGCATCCGAAGTGGGATGGGCGTGATTTGTACACGTACAGTCCCGGAGGCAGGGTCCTGGAACGGTCTACCTGGTAGACCAACACAGAGTCGCAGCATTTGGGGTATCTCGCGCTCCGGTTGCACATCAGCCACCTGTACGCCGCTGCCACCGGCTCCATTTCGTACGCCCACAGGACTTGGGACTGGGCTCTGGCGATTTCGCGGGAGGAGCCCTGCCCGCCCGGTTTGGTGGCGCACCGTCGGCGGCGTTCGGGGTTCGGAACATCTGCGCCGTCCCCCCCTCTGTAGCGCTGTTCCGCGGACGCGCTAATCCGTTGCGCGCAAGTGCAGGGCCCTTCTTTCGTGCCATGTCGCAGCAACGCGTCCACTGCATGCCTAAAGTTGAACCTGTGGTGGGAGCAGTTGGTCGTGCCCTCTCCGAGAGACCTCAGGCTCACGCCTTCAGTTCCGGGGGCGTACAGCACGCCGCCGATCACCGGCACGGGGTCTAGCGCCAAGGCCCTGTACAGGGAGCAGCACAGCTCCCGCTTCGCTTCCATCGTGGACTGAGCTTCCTCGGACGGCGGAGGGGGCCACGGGTGTTATGTCGACGATGTCGCGAGGAGAGGGGGAAGCTCCACGAGAGGGCCCTCACGACGCCTTTGCAGGGAGGGTACCCGTCGAACTGTTGATGGAGTGTAAAAGAAAGCATCAGAAGGCCTCGGTGGAGGCCGCTCTCAAGTCTACGAATCTATACAGGAGAGTTTCCACGATCAGCTACGTCGGCGGAGCGTCCAAGGTCGGCAGAGCAAGGGTCGACAAGCGGTCGGGGTGCGCAAAGTGCCTGTCGTGTCTGGTGACCTTGGTCAAAGGCAGCAAGCAAAGGAGCAGAGCCGGCGTCAAGCTCCGATGTCCTTGCGAAGCCAGGGTGTGCGAGACCTGTTTCGTGAATGACCCACACTGGTACCTGACGGAGCCTCACTTCAGCAGCTGCCCGTCCCTCCGCGGGTTCATCTGTTCCGCGTGCGCCTGTTTTGCAGGACTCGTCGAGAAACCATGTTGCCTCTGGATGTGCCCGGGCTGTTCGGACGGGGTCCGAGAGAAGGGCGTCGCCTGCTCGCTGTGCTCAAAACCCGTGCCTCGCGGCAAGCCATCCGCGCGTCGCTCCCTCTGGTGCGAAGCGGCGGATCCGGGTCGACGGGCTGCGGAGCCTCCCTCGGACGCCCCATGTTTGGACGAGGGCAAAGTCTCAGACGGCAGGGATCTGATCAAGGCTCGCGTCTTGGAGCGTGCGGCAGAGAGAAGACACCTGTCGTCTGCCGACCTCGCCGTCCTCTTCCCGGAGTGCGAGCCTCGGCCGGGCAGATGCTCGTGCGAGGCAAACGGTGACCCCAATCCCATGTGCCCACGCTGCACCCCCGTGCTGGCCGTGTTGGAGCTGCTGGCCAAGAACCCGAAACCGCTCATGGCATCTTTCGCGGAGCGCGCGGTGCCGGGACGAGCCCTGGCCCGTAACACGTACGACAGGGCCCTGCTCACGGAGATGCTGAATGACAGAGGGCTCCCTTGGTGCGCTAATCGCAACTCCTGCAAAGGAATGCTGGTCAACGTGCGGACGGGCCCCTTGACGACTCTGATGTCCCCAGAGGCTTACAAGCAATATGTTCTGGAACGAGATAAGGTGCAGCGCTCGGGCGACGGCGAGCCGAACATCGTGCCGCAGCCTTCCTGCTGCGTCCTGTGCCTGCTGTTTAATCAGTCCGCCGCGGTCGCGCAGATGTGCGGTTCGCAGGGCCTCCGGCTCGAAACCCCCCGCACGGACCCCGTGTACTACTTCAACGTGAAGTTCGCACCAGACGTGGGCCTGCCTGAGGTATCGGTGAGAGACTACCAAGGGTTCCTTGTCAACTTTCAAGGTTCCGTGGGAAGCTACAAGCCCGCGTTCTACTACAACTGGAGACACATGCTGGAAATGTTACACAGAGACGCCTCTGGAGCAGTGACCCTCATTCACCCCGGACAAAGGCAGCTTTAGACTCTTGTCTCTTCGAGGTACGATAAGCTGTGCTCGAAAAGGGCGACTGTTTTCTAAAAGAAAAAAAAAAAGAGAAAAGCCAACCGTTGATCAATTAGGATTTAAAGTATGAACTCACTTACGTGGTCCTGAGCTCTAAGCTGTGCGATCCAGGTTCAGCAACACGAAGCCTTGTGAGATTCTGCAAAGTGGAAAAAGAGGGGAGTATGCAAAGGAAAGATTGCCCTCCTCTGTGTTGCTCTTTGCAGCGTGACAACTGGCTTTGCACGGGCCCTTGGTAGAAATCTGCCACACTGCACTGAGTCTTAATCTCTGTGGTTGGACCTCACTGTCCTCTTTGCCCCTCCCTCTTTCCCTGCAGCGGGTGTGGGGGGGGGGCTTACAATCAGCCTCCTCCTCCTTCAGAAGGAAGGCCCCACCTTCTAACGTTTCCTCTTTTTCTTCCAGTGTCCTCCTTCTCCCTCTCTGTCTGACTCTGCCTCGCTGAAGTCTGACGGAAGTGCGGCGGACCGGAAACGGAAACTAGACCAGAAGATTTGGATCACAGGCCCTTTAAAACTTGTTCCGTGCAAACCAAGAGAGGTCATAGTAACCTTACGCGAGTTTAACAAAGACTGGAGGGAAGTTGCTCCGTGAAGAGCGCGACAGTGAAGGTTCGAGAGAGAGAAAAAAAAATCAATCCTTCTGCCATGGAAAAGTACTGGAAGACCAGCTTTTGCCTGGGCAAAGGGGGCTTCGGCAAAGTGTTTCTGGGAAAGAGGCGAAGCGACGGGATTTCCGTGGCCATGAAGATTATCCCGCTCTCGCGTACGAGATGCTGCGAGGTTGATGGGACCAGTAAGCCATTCGAAGCTGTCGCCTTGGAAATGGTCTCCAAAGACCCTCCGTTTCCTGGGATCATCCGCATGCTGGACTTTTACAAGACCCCGTATAATTGGGTGATAGTCACGGAGAAGCCAGAGAACACGCAAGATCTGTACGAATACATCACGATCAGTAAGCGTCTGCGCGAGGACACGGCCAGAGAATTTTTAGGTCAGGTCATCCAGGCCTTGCTCCACTGTCACAGCCGCGGTGTTGTGCACATGGACGTAAAAGACGAAAACCTGCTGGTGGACCTGACGACGCTCGAGCTGAAACTCATCGACTTTGGCTCCGCCGAATTTCTTGAACCCGACAAAGTGTACGACATGTTCCACGGGACTGCGGCATATGGGCCCCCCGAACGGCTCACCCAAGGATGCTACAAAGCTCTTCCATCTGAGGTTTGGTCGTTGGGGATTCTTTTGTACGACATGGTGCACGGGGACATACCATTTCAAAACGACAGGGAACTCCTACTGGGCGAGCTTAGATTCGAAAAAGACCTCTCTGAGGACTGCGTGGCCCTGATAAAATGGTGTTTGAGCAGGACGCCCGAAGAGAGACCGATGCTGAAAGACATACTGGCCCACCCTTGGATGCTGAAGCGAGGCTCGGAGGCGCACGAGGGCAACGCCACGGCTGGAGCCCCGACGCCCACGCGAGGGGATCTCCAGCAATCGGAGCCCGGCTCTGCTCTGGCGGCCCGAGCCCACGATGTCGACACGCCGACCCGTCGAGGGTCCGTCTCGTCCGTGGGAAACGAAAAGCAGCTTCGTCCGGCGATGGCGACGCTCTGCTCCGAGGGCTTCGAATCAATCTGGAGGAGATTGCCGTCCTTCGACCGACTTCCCAGTCGTCAGGGGAGTATCGCCGCAGAGACAGGACTTACCGAGGCTCGTTGCCACTCAGAGGTCTCGCAGAGCGGAGCGCATCGTCCGGGTCAGGGAGAACTCCCAAAAACGGAGTAGGATGTAGGATGTTGAACAAAATGGCTAACTGCTCATGTTGTATAGATGCCAGTTCCATGATAACTCAATAGAGCTTGTTCCCTGATGCCTACTGTACAGTTTTTTTTTTTTTGCCTTGTTCGAATAAAAGTCAAACTGGAACCTCAACGTTGCATATTCACTTTCTTTTTTGCTCATGGGTTTTGTCCCAACATGACTACTTGAAGAGACATTTTTCTAATTATTGGATACATCACACAACAATCTCGGTTTTTAAAGATTGAAAAAAAAAATACATTGGTGTGTACATTTTTAATCGTATAATGGTCAGCATATACACGTTAGATAAAGTGATTACCACACACAAAGGTTTCATGATTTTGGTCAGCATATACACAGGTTAAATGAAGTGATTACCATATACAAGGAATGACAGCCAGAGCTGTCTGCTGTGACGTTACTTTGATGACCCAGTCCTCCCGCTCGCCGTAGCACCAACAGAGTGGGGTGGAAATGAAACGGTCCAAAGAACCTTCATGCAGCTCTACTCAAAAAGAAAAAAAAAACAAAACAAGAGTGTGTTGGAAAAGTCAGCAGAAGTCGATGGTATTTACTTACCAAATACCAAAAGAAACAAAATTAGTTGTAGCGTTAGATACAAGGGGGCTTACAAAGAGGCTCCGACCCAAGTTTAGGGACACTGACCTGAGTTCTGAGACTCAGACCATCAGAGGAAGCTTTGGACCCTAATCTCTCACAAAAAGAGTCTCAGTGAAAATCTGCTAAAAATGTATACTAAAAAAAAAATAGTTCCACACGCTCTCTTGTAGGTCCGTTCGACCCCAATACTAACTAAAACTAAACAGTAGCTCCGCGCACTGTCTCGCGGGGTCCGTGAGACCCAACGCCGACTGGAACCAAACAGTGGGTCCGCGCGCTGTCTCGCGGGGTCCGTTAGACCCCGAACAGAATTGGAACGAAACACAGGCTCCGCGCGCTGTCTCGCGGGGTCCGTGAGACCCCGTACAGAATTGGAACGAAACACAGGCTCCGCGCGCTGTCTCGCACGGTCCCAGCGACCCCGTCTCGATTTGGAACCAAACAGTGGCACCTCGCGCTGTCTCGCGGGGTCCGTGAGACCCCGTACAGAATTGGAGCGAAACACAGGCACCTCGCGCTGTCTCGCACGGTCCCAGCGACCCCGTCTCGATTTGGAACCAAACAGTGGCACCTCGCGCTGTCTCGCGTGGTCCGTGAGACCCCGTACAGAATTGGAACCAAACAGTGGCACCTCGCGCTGTCTCGCGGGGTCCGTGAGACCCCGTAGAGAGTTGGAACGAAACACAGGCTCCGCGCGCTGTCTCACGGGGTCCGTGAGACCCCGTACAGAATTGGAACCAAACAGTGGCACCTCGCGCTGTCTCGCGGGGTCCGTGAGACCCCGTAGAGAGTTGGAACGAAACACAGGCTCCGCGCGCTGTCTCGCGGGGTCCGTGAGACCCCGTACAGAATTGAAAAGGAAACACAGGCTCCGCGCGCTGTCTCGCACGGTCCATGAGACCCCGAACAGAATTGGAACCAAACTGTGGCTCCGAGCGCTGTCTCGCGGGGTCCGTGAGACCCCGTACAGAGTTGGAACGAAACACAGGCTCCGCGCGCTGTCTCGCGGGGTCCGTGAGACCCCGTACAGAGTTGGAACGAAACACAGGCTCCGAGCGCTGTCTCCCGGGGTCCGTGAGACCCCGTACAGAATTGGAAGGAAACACAGGCTCCGAGCGCTGTCTCGCGGGGTCCGTGAGACCCCGTACAGAATTGGAACGAAACACAGGCTCCGCGCGCTGTCTCGCGGGGTCCGTGAGACCCCGTACAGATTGGAACGAAACACAGGCTCCGCGCGCTGTCTCGCGGGGTCCGTGAGACCCCGTACAGAGTTGGAACGAAACACAGGCTCCGAGCGCTGTCTCCCGGGGTCCGTGAGACCCCGTACAGAGTTGGAACGAAACACAGGCTCCGCGCGCTGTCTCGCGGGGTCCGTGAGACCCCGTACAGAGTTGGAACGAAACACAGGCTCCGAGCGCTTTCTCCCGGGGTCCGTGAGACCCCGTACAGAATTGGAAGGAAACACAGGCTCCGAGCGCTGTCTCGCGGGGTCCGTGAGACCCCGTACAGAATTGGAACGAAACACAGGCTCCGCGCGCTGTCTAACACGGTCCGTGAGACCCCGAACAGAAGTGGAACGAAACACAGGCTCCGCGCGCTGTCTCGCGGGGTCCGTGAGACCCCGTACAGAATTGGAACGAAACACAGGCTCCGCGCGCTGTCTAGCGGGGTCCGTGAGACCCCGTACAGAATTGGAACGAAACACAGGCTCCGCGCGCTGTCTCGCACGGTCCCAGCGACCCCATCTCGATTTGGACCCAAACCGTGGCACCTCGCGCTGTCTCGTACGGTCCGTGAGACCCCGAACAGAGTTGGAACCAAACTGTGGCTCCGAGCGCTGTCTCGCGGGGTCCGTCAGACCCCGTACAGAGTTGGAACGAAACACAGGCTCCGCGCGCTGTCTCGCGGGGTCCGTGAGACCCCGTACAGAGTTGGAGCGAAACACAGGCACCTCGCGCTGTCTCGCACGGTCCCAGCGACCCCGTCTCGATTTGGAACCAAACAGTTGCACCTTGCGCTGTCTCGCGTGGTCCGTGAGACCCCGTACAGAATTGGAACCAAACAGTGGCACCTCGCGCTGTCTCGCGGGGTCCGTGAGACCCCGTACAGATATGGAACGAAACACAGGCTCCGCGCGCTGTCTCGCGGGGTCCGTGAGACCCCGTACAGATTGGAACGAAACACAGGCTCCGCGCGCTGTCTCGCGGGGTCCGTGAGACCCCGTACAGAGTTGGAACGAAACACAGGCTCCGAGCGCTGTCTCCCGGGGTCCGTGAGACCCCGTACAGAGTTGGAACGAAACACAGGCTCCGCGCGCTGTCTCGCGGGGTCCGTGAGACCCCGTACAGAGTTGGAACGAAACACAGGCTCCGAGCGCTTTCTCCCGGGGTCCGTGAGACCCCGTACAGAATTGGAAGGAAACACAGGCTCCGAGCGCTGTCTCGCGGGGTCCGTGAGACCCCGTACAGAATTGGAACGAAACACAGGCTCCGCGCGCTGTCTAACACGGTCCGTGAGACCCCGAACAGAAGTGGAACGAAACACAGGCTCCGCGCGCTGTCTCGCGGGGTCCGTGAGACCCCGTACAGAATTGGAACGAAACACAGGCTCCGCGCGCTGTCTAGCGGGGTCCGTGAGACCCCGTACAGAATTGGAACGAAACACAGGCTCCGCGCGCTGTCTCGCACGGTCCCAGCGACCCCATCTCGATTTGGACCCAAACCGTGGCACCTCGCGCTGTCTCGTACGGTCCGTGAGACCCCGAACAGAGTTGGAACCAAACTGTGGCTCCGCGCGCTGTCTCGCGGGGTCCGTGAGACCCCGTACAGAATTGGAACGAAACACAGGCTCCGCGCGCTGTCTCGCGGGGTCCGTGAGACCCCGTACAGAATTGGAACGAAACACAGGCTCCGCGCGCTGTCTCGCGGGGTCCCAGCGACCCCGTACCGATTTGGAACCAAACAGTTGCACCTCGCGCTGTCTCGCGGGGTCCGTGAGACCCCGTACAGAATTGGAACGAAACACAGGCTCCGCGCGCTGTCTCGCGGAGTCCGTGAGACCCCGTACAGAATTGGAACGAAACACAGGCTCCGCGCGCTGTCTCGCACGGTCCCAGCGACCCCATCTCGATTTGGACCCAAACCGTGGCACCTCGCGCTGTCTCGCGGGGTCCGTGAGACCCCGTACAGAGTTGGAACGAAACACAGGCTCCGCGCGCTGTCTCGTACGGTCCGTGAGACCCCGAACAGAGTTGGAACCAAACTGTGGCTCCGCGCGCTGTCTCGCGGGGTCCGTGAGACCCCGTACAGAATTGGAACGAAACACAGGCTCCGCGCGCTGTCTCGCGGGGTCCGTGAGACCCCGTACAGAATTGGAACGAAACACAGGCTCCGCGCGCTGTCTCGCGGGGTCCCAGCGACCCCGTACCGATTTGGAACCAAACAGTGGCACCTCGCGCTGTCTCGCGGGGTCCGTGAGACCCCGTACAGAGTTGGAACCATCAGTTTTTCTTTGAAAGCTCAAACACGAACCTGTCTCTGTAGATCCATGACATGTGGGTTACAGTGGGCCACAGGCTGGTTTACCTTCTCCCTTTGCTGCGGATCAGCAGCACCAGTGTTGCTGGCTTGTGACTGTGGGGCAAGTAAGATTAACTGAATATCAAAAAAAATAAGTTGTTTCAAAGAAGTTGGATTTGACGAACATCCCACGTTGACCAACCTCAGAGTTCTTCATTGTTTTGGTCCTCGGCTCGTAGTTTAGCATGTCAAACGGGTCGAGCCACTCACCGTTGACTGTCTGTCCGGAATTGGACAGAACCAGACTGCAGGACAGCAAAAACAACCAGAGCATCTCCTCTGGAGACCAAATTGGTTTGAACTAGCTAGCTAGTACCGGAAGAAGAAAACTATGGAAGCCGAAATTGCTTCCGGTTATTTTTTTTTTAAAAAAAGCAGCAGAAAACCATTTAGGTTTGTTCATTTGTTTCTCTTGACCTTTCTTGATCACATAAAAAAAAAGAAACGTAAACACAAACAGTACACTTCGAAAAGCATCAAGGGTGATGTAGAAAAGTGAATGCTAAAGAAAAAAAAAAATACTTGGGGTCAATCGCACCCCATGAGCCAGCGGGTGGAAGGGAACCGGAAAAGCGAGACCCCCGGTGGTGGGCCATGAGAGAAGAGTGAATGCTAAAGAAAAAAAAAATACTTGGGGTCAATCGCACCCCATGAGCCAGCGGGTGGAAGGGAACCGGAAAAGCGAGACCCCCGGTGGTGGGCCATGAGAGAAGAGTGAATGCTAAAGAAAAAAAAAATACTTGGGGTCAATCGCACCCCATGAGCCAGCGGGTGGAAGGGAACCGGTAAAGCGAGACCCCAGGTGGTGGGCCATGAGAGAAGAGTGAATGCTAAAGAAAAAAAAAAAATACTTGGGGTCAATCGCACCCCATGAGCCAGCGCCAATCCCCTCAGTGGCCACACAAAAAAAAAAAAAAAAAAAACTTGGGGTCAATCGAACCCCACGAACCAGCGGGAGGAAGGTGGTTGCTAAATAAGTGGCGCCCCTGGTGGCTGAGGGCAATAAAAGAGAATGGGGTATTAGTGACCCCTAGAGGCAGGGTATAGAAATGAACGGTGGAAAACAAGACCCCTGGTGGTCGGGGGGTATAACTAAAATGGAGAAATGGCGGCCTCTGCTGGACGGGGACAAAAAAGAAAAGGGGGGTTTGGCGCCCTCTACCAGTCGGGGATATAGAGGGTGCCTGAAACGTACAAAAAATTTTTTTCAGGAACTCGACCCTCTTCGATTGCGGGAGGGTGTACGGGGGTGTACCTGTCTGGGGTCAATACCAAAGGGGGGTATGCGTTTTTAAAATGACCCCCCCTCCTTACCTTTTTTTTAATCCATGCTTTTCTTTCCCCCTAAGACAGCACAAGGGTTAAAGAAGATTTTTTTAGGTTTTGACACATCAGAATGCAAACACAATGAAGTTCTTTTCATGATTGAATTTCTCCATTTTAAACTCAACAAAGAAATTATAAAATAAAGAAAGAACACAGTCAATACATTTTTTACTTACCTATATACATTCAAATACTATTGTTTTATCCATCTTAGGTGACAAAATTGTAGCAAAAGGTATCTAACCCTGAAGCTACAGCTAATTGGCAGAAAATTTATATTTTTTTCTAATGTTTTTTTAACATTATGATAACATCCACAAAAATTGAAACTTATTTTTTCAATGAGCTATAGATAGTATTAATTATGACACATTAGGTGATTTGGTAAGCTTCTCTTCACAGGTATGTCCCTTTAAGATGCAAATATGTTCAGGGAAAAAATCACCTTATTTAGCCACTTATCTCAAATTTGATATATATATTTTTTTACATGGTGTAACTGTATTATTTATCAACAGTTTTAATATTATTTCAATAAAGATTAATAATTATTATTAAAAATTATTTTAATAAAGAAAATATTCTTTTAAAAATGGAATAACAATTGGTTGATTTTCTCCGCTAAGTTTTAAAAATTAGCAAAACCTTCTTGAGATTTCATGGAATCAGCTGTTTTGAAACAAGCAGGAAAAGCCCTTCTTCTCCTCCTAGTGGAATGATGATGAACTACAGGACAGAAAACGGATCAAGTTCTATACAATGGTTTTTAGGGGAAGTTTGGATCATGCTGATGTGATGGGGTCTCAGAAATGCACATATCCTATATTTTTATTTTATTGGCTTTTAATTTTTTGAGGTTGGTCTTTATATGCTCCATTATAAGCCTAGGGAGGGCAGCAGATCACCTCCTGTTATCTGGGTCAGCACTGGTGTCAATTGGTTCACCACCTTCACCAAGGCCTCCACCAGAATCAGATTTCTGGTCTGTCCCTGAGCTGCCTTCCCCACCCCAGAAGGAAGCCCCAGAAGATGAACGGCTTCTCTAGTTTGACTCTGAACGTCTGCAATAGTTTCCCGTTTCATAGACAAGTCCTGCAGTTCTGCCTCAAGCTCACTAATTCTGCTGCTGACCTCTTGGATTTCTGCCTGAGCTTTAGTGATCGATTCTTTACACTCGGACACTTTTTGACTGTAGACCTTCACCTGGGCGTCACATTTGTTGCATGAAATTTCTTTGAAAATAATTGTGCAACAACAGACAAATGTGGGTAAAACACTGTTTTATTGTGGAAGACATCAATTATTACACAAGTCAGTCGTGCAACAAGTGGCATCCACACCAGGTCCGTTCAGGAATAAGCATTCGCTGGGTTTTGCACATCTCTTAGCGTAGCTACCTGTGAAAGCCAAAGAAGAAGATCAACTGTCATTTTCTTGTTTCAGTTTTGTGGTTCATTAGCCTCTGAGTTACTGTGACGCAGGATCGTTGGCATGGAGTAAGCTTGGCCCCGTATCCCATCATCCCTCTGTTTACACTCTCTCCTGTTAGCTTACACCCCCTCACACCCCCAGCATAACATTACCAGTGCAACATCCAGCTGTACAGTTCAGAGCCAGATGCCAGCTCAGATGAGGAAAGTAAAGATGTACACGGATCTACTTGTTTAGAAGTGGATGTATTGGATTGGACAGTAAGGAGTTTTTAACCTGCTGGTTCTACCTATGTCACTGTTAAGCTTTTTCCAGCTTCATGTTTTCGTCTGCTCCTGATTCGTAACAATTTGTATAAATAAATACTAAAAAATCCAACTTTTATATTAGTTTTCTTAATATGAGTTCACCATCATGAGAGAAATGCTACAAGAACATGTTAGAAAGACCAAAAACACGATTTTTATTGTAGTGGGTTAAATGAATTGTAGACAAAAGAAGAGTCAAACTCACCATCGTAATGAAAGATCATCGTGATGCAGACAGTTTTGTCAGATCTGCAGTCCTCGACTCTACGGCTACAGCCCGTCCTTCTTCCACCACAGTGACATCTCAAAGCGTCATCTTAAAAACGAAAATATCACTTTTTAAAATTAAATACACACATATTTGAAAGGAGAAACTTTTTCAAAAAGTCTTTTTCAGAAGGACTCACTCTGGCTGATGAGCACCAGAACCAAAACAAACAGAATGGCAGGCTTCATGTCTATGAACACTTTGTCTCCTTTCTAAAAAAAATCTGAAAACAAAAAAATGACAGAAAGAGAAAGGAAAAGGTTAAAATAAATTATTTTAGAGCTTTATGAGAGCATCAATTTTAAACCAATCTTACCTGAGAACCTTTGCTTCTGAGGTTTGAAAGTTTGAATGAGTGACAAGCAGATTTGAAGCCAGCTTTTATAGTGGCTCTATTGCAACACAAAAGAACTACAAAAGAATTATTAACTATCAAAATGATCATCTGGCTTGCCTCACCCCTCCAACTTTACAGATAGGAACATGCACACACAAACGGCATAGTTAAAAACTAAATCTATTTAAAAAGTTGGAAATAGGGGTGTGCCAAAATATCGATACGGTGATATATCGCGATATTCAGTCCCGTGATTGATTCTCGATATGTCTTCATCAAGTATCGACCTTTTATTTATGTTTAAAGACCCTGTAAAACCATATATTAACCATCCTTTGGTAAGACAATGCTTCGGAGGGTGGATAGGGGAGCTCGTTGCGAGATTGGCTGTTGCAGGCGGACAAGGAAGACTACACATTCAAACAAAGATGGCGGAGGGGAAAAACAAGGAAAATAGCGAGAGCAGCAACTGACACACCGGCAGCATTGAAGCAGCATCACCCAGAGTTGTGTGAGGAAAGCCATGGTTGTTGCTGGCCTGAAGCCGACACAGCCCGGCGCGGATCCTTTTTTCCAGGCGAAGCTACCACCGTCTTCTGCAATAACAAACGGAAAACGGGCTCGGTCCCTGCAGCGAACTGGAGGACGAGGGATTTCGTTTTTTATTGAATGCATTAGAGCTGCGCTTTGACATTCCCTCTCGGAAATACTGAAAAAATGATCCCTGCACTGTACGCCCAGACCAAAGCTGTGGTTGAGATGGAAACAGCAGAAAGAGTGGCATCCCTGCCCTTAGACCCCCCTTCACTGGTAGACGAGCGGCGTCTTGATGCTAAAAAGCTTGTGGTTCTCAAGAAAAATCATGCAGCTTTTCCCCAAACATGTTCTTCACAAAGATGTGATTTACTTTTAGCTGCACTTTAAGTTCTTCATGTATTTTATCCCTGGTATATAATTTTGAAAGCAGTTTATGTCTTGAACAACTTAAGGGAAAGTTCCTAGCTACTTTATTTTTTTTTCTGGGAGAATTTTATTATTGTTGACACCACATTTGGACTAAATGGTGTCATTTATTTTTAACAAAGAGACTAGAATTTGTTCACAGAATTAATATCTGATTCACAGCTATTTTCTTAAATTAAGCAATGGCTATGGTTTTATTTTTCAACAGTTAATACCAATGTGCCTGGTAGCTACTTGACTTATTCAATTTTTATACTGTTTACAGCAATTTTTTACTAAATAATGGCTGCTGTTCATGTTCGCTATCGTTTTAACCAAATTTTACAGATATTTCCAAATGAAAATTGTCATTGTTTGTTAAAGACAGAGTATTACTGATTTCATCAACGTTACACAAAAGTCTGTTATTCATTACACTAAATAGGACACAAGTTGTTTATTATCATTATGTTCAAAAACTAAAAAATAAACAGGGAAATATTTTCCCCAAAAAGTTTTTTAAGTTCCTCCTTCTTAAAGTTTGATTTATTATGAGTTGTTAGAGACGAGATATATGGATTATCCCATAATCGCCATATCGTGATAGTATTGTTATCGTGAGCAATGTATCGCAAATCGTATCGTGCAGTGATTCCCAGCCCTAGTTGGAAACATATTAAACTTCTTTTTAATTTTTATCAGTTTGGCAGAAATTTTGATTTCAAAGGAACGCTGCTTTACCTTTAATAAAAAACACTTTATGTTTTGTGCCCATTAAGCCATGCATTAATAAAATGTATCTTTTAAACATCTACAATAATTGAAGCAGCATAGTTTTATCATATTATTTTTGATTACAGAACATTGAAATTCCCTTCAAAATAAAACACCCTGAGTCAAATAAGATCCTCTTATTGCAGCAGATATACTTAAATCAAAAAGGCAAGAAGGCCAAATCAAACATGCTCTTTTCTATCCTTATGGTGCATTTTTATCCTTTATATCATTTTACTATCAAATATAAACATAAATGCAATAAAAACTGCTTCTGAACGAAATCTAGATTATGTACTTTTACGCTTATTTTGATGATAAGACAGTTGATTAAAACATTTTACCATCTTTTTGCTATGATTTGTAAAAAATGTAAACATCAATGACAAAACTTATTTTTCTTGAGAGATTTCAGGCCCCCAGCAGATGTTTGTAATGTCTTTTGTACCATTTGTATTGTTAGCATACTTGCAACAGAAACCATTTCAGTAGAAATTACACAAAGCTACATTTTAGTTTAAAACTGCCAAAAAATAAAACAATCAATTAAACGGTGACACAAGATTGATAAAAGCTGAAGAAACTACTTTCAAATGTTTATAGTCCTTATGACTAAAACTTTCAGTTAACCCTTGTGCTCTCCTATGCCCCCACCCTTACATTGACGCGTTCTCCCTACCATGACAAAAGTGGATAAAGGTGAAGAGGATATCATGTAATCCATGGACACCAGTGAAGACCACAAATCATTGAAGAAAAAAGGTTCAGCGCACTGTCTTGTGGGTCTAGATGACCCAACTCCCAATGTCAGAGTGCCTAGGATAGCACAAGGGTTAAACTAATTAAGAATTGGATAATGCAACACATTAATTGACAAGAAATGAAAGTACAGCTAATTTTTGTAATCTAAGTTAAAGGAAATATTTTCAGAAATTTTCCCTAAAGTGGCTTTTTAAGCATAATTGTTTTGGAAAATGTGCAGTTATTTAGCCAATGTTGGTATAAAACTTCTTTCAAGTTTCCTGCCAGCAGCTTTACAGCCTTTTATTGCTTTTTATGATTTATTTGTACATTTCTTGTTGCAAGAACAGACAATCATTGTCGTTCATGTTGTGCAAATCCAAAAAGTCCCTCAGTATGTTATAGGCTAGAGTAACAATAGCTAACTGTGTATTATTACATGTTTCTGTATAGAAAGTTACCTGGATGTTCCAGCCAAAAAAAGAAAGGGCAGAGCTGGAGTGTACCACAGAACTGGAGTGCTGTGCGTGCTGTCCTGAATGTGCTTATCACCATGTTTCTATTTACAAGTTGATAAAACCCTGATTACCATAAAATGACGGCATGTTTACCCAGACAGACTCATCAAAGTAAGTCAAGGATTACAGGAAAACACAATGATTGCTGAGAACTTTCTGTTATGTTTTGACTGACAGCTGCATACAGAAGAATAAGTTTTTAAACATTTCACTGACTTAAGTTTTGATTTTTGTTTGTTATTTTTTAATAAATTGTCACTTGAACGTGATTTTTTTAAAAAAATCTGCATACATTAATGCTAAATACTGTTGTTTGTGTCTTACGTCTTGGTCTACATGCCTATAGACTGTTTACATTTCTGCTCTGATGGATACAATCAGGGTTACTGACGATCAATTGTACAATAGAAAATGCAGCCAAGTGGTGCTTTTCAGCAGTAGCACCAGGCTGATACATTTCTATGTTCTGCTTCAACATTTTAACCGTTATTCTTTTCTGCTGTTAAAACAAAATACTAAATCTAATAGTTCATCTTGTTTTTTTGTTTACATTGAATATACAGATTCCTTTTATTACACATTTAAATTAAACCACAAAAAACCCAAACAATCAATTCTTAAAAAGTAGTCTTGATTATTCATTTTTAATGTTTAATCAAGTACATTACGGTTTAAATTTGTGTAAATTAATACTAATATTGTGGCTATACTACATTTATTTGAAGAAAAAAAATCGTTCTATATGGTGTTGCCAATTGATTGATGTCTAAGATGTGATGCTGCCATCTAGTGGAGAGGTGTTATACTACTATCAATAAAGAGCTTTTAGGTTTTGACACATCAGAATGCGAACACGATTAAGTTATTTTCATGAATGAATGTATTCATTTTAAACTCAACAAAGAAATTATTTAAAAAAAAAGAAACAACATAGTCAATATATTTTTTACATACCAGTACCTATATACATTTAAATACTATTGTTTTATCCATCTTAGGTGACAGAATTGTAGCAAAAGGTATCTAACCCTGGAAAGCTACTACATCAAATAATTGGCAGAAAATTGATATTTTTTATTTTAATGTTTTTTTAACACTATGATACAATCCACAAAAATTGAAACGTAATTTTTAATGAGGTATAGATGGTATTAATGATGATACATTGGGTGATTTGGTAAGCTTCTTTTGACAACCATGTTAGTTTAAGATGCAAATATGTTCACAAGTGTTCAGGGAAAAAAATCACCTGATTTAGCCACTAGCCTATCTCATATTTGATAGATATATTTTTTTTACATGGTGTAACTATTATTTATCAACAATTTTAAAATTCTTTTAATAAAGCAAATATTCATTTAAAAATAGAATAACAGTTGGGTCATTTTCACCACTAAGGTTTAAAAATGAGCAAAACCTTTTCCGGTCCAAATACTTGAGATTTCATGGAATCAGCTGTTTTGAAAGAAGCAGGAAAATCCCTTCTTCTCCCCCTAGTGGAATGATGATGAACTACAGGACAGAAAACGGATCAAGTTCTATTCAATGGCTTTTAGGGGAAGTTTGGATCATGCTGATGTGATGGGGTCTCAGAAATGCACATATGCTATATCAGGGGTGTCAAACTCGATCGCACAAGAGTTCAAAATCCAAAACATGTTGAAGGTCGTGGACCAAACAGAATACATTTTTGTTGAACACTAAAACAAAATTTTTGAAACTTACCTTTGGAAAAAAAAAAAACTAAATATGAATAAAAAGAGACGGAAAATATTATTCTGGAATAAATCAATGTAAACCTTAAATAACATACATCATATTAATAACTTATCTTACATAACTTATATTTTTCACCACATAAAAATATATCCTGTCTAAATGAGGAAAGTTTAAAAAAGGTAAATGTTAAACGAAAAAAGCACTGACATTTTTTTCTTCTGACTTGCTAGAGTTCTTTATTTGAACACTGCTTAACATTCCACACTTCATGCTTGCCTGGCACAGGCGTGACATCATTCAATAGCGACCCCTAGTTGTGTAACGAATTCCTTTTAAAGCAATGCCATAACACCACAATGAATGAATACAGGGTTAACATTGTGTAGATGTATTATAAATAGTTATCACCAAATTTTACATTATTTCAATACAGTAAAGAGTCATTTTAAAACAAATAACAAAAGAGTAGTTATTCTTACAACAAAGGTTTGAAACTTAGCAGAACTTTTTCCAACTAAAAGTGTTTTTGAGACTCCATTGAAGAAGCCATTTTGAAACAAGCAGAAAAAGCCCTTCTTCTCCCCCTAGTGGAGGGATAATGCACTACAGGGCAAAAAACATGGATCAAGTTATATACAATGGCTTTTTGAGGGGAGTTTGAATCATGCTGAGACAGAAGTCTCAGAAATATATGTATCCTATATTATATAAATGGTTATACAGGTTTAAACAGAGTATTATCACCATCAGCTGAAAAATACTTTTGTATGTTATATCCTGTCAAGAGAACATTTTTTATCATACCAAGATAAAATCTTAAAACTCCAAAGCTCTTTCTTTTTTTCTTTTTTGCCTTTTCATTTATCAGTAGATACAGCTGTGACAGAAGTAAAACTATTCATGATCAAAAATGATTGTAATTTAACCTATCAGTAGGTTTTTAGATCTTCACACATACAAAAAAAATCATAAAACCAAATTACAGATAAAAACATAATTGATATCTTTTTTGATTTTGTGAAAAGAAACAATGAAAAACAAGTCAGTAAAATTGCACATCTTTTAAACTTAGATTGGCTTTTAATTTTCTGATGTTGGTCTTTCTATGCTCCATTATAAGCCTAGGGAGGGCAGCAGATCACCTCCTGTTATCTGGGTCAGCACTGGTGTCAATTGGTTCACCACCTTCACCAAGGCCTCCACCAGAATCAGATTTCTGGTCTGTTGCTCAGCTGCCTTCCCCACCCCAGACAGAAGCCCCAGACGATGAACGGCTTCTCTAGTTTGACTCTGAACGTCTGCAATAGTTTCCCGTTTCATAGACAAGTCCTGCAGTTCTGCCTCAAGCTCACTAATTCTGCTGCTGACCTCTTGGATTTCTGCCTGAGCTTTAGCAATCGATTCTTTACACTCGGACACTTTGTGACTGTAGACCTTCACCTGGGCGTCACATTTCTCCATCTCCTGACGAGCTTTTTCTATTAGCTCCCAGGCTGAGTTTAAGTCGGTTTGGCCAACACCAACCATGACTGCACCTGCAAAACAGTGAAGGACATTTTAGCAGCAAATACCAGCTCTGATTTCATATTAAATTTACTTACCAGCAATCCATCCAAAAATTGGTATAGCAAAAAGGCCAGCTCCAACATTCCTTATTGTGGTTGCATAATCTCTATTCTGTTCCATTTCCTTCAGGGTCTGCTCTGCAGATTCCAGGTTTCTCTGCTCAGTCTCTTGAGCTTCACTGTAACTCTTTAAGGAGGACTCATATGAGTCCAGACAGGTTTCCAAGTCTGCTAACTTGGCGTCTTGCTCCTTTCTCTTTTTCATTATATTGCTATGATCAACAGTGAGACTCTCAGTTTTGTCATCTAGACGATGTAGCTCCACATCGGCTATCTGCTCTGACTCTCTCAAGTGCTTCTCTATTTTCTCAATCTCTCGTCTGATGTCATCAAAGGTCTGACATTCAGAGGAGACAATGTCTGCATCTACTCTGAGGACCATCTCTGACAGGTGGTTGAAGGACAACAGCCCAGTCTCAAGAGGCTCTATGACAGCCTGCAAGGCATTCAGATCAGATTGCTCCATCCTCGCAGATGTGGTGGTGTGTCGGAACCTGGGAGGAGAAAAAAAAAGGTCGTGGAATGAACTCTTATGCGACAAACACACCGGGCATGTGATGCATGTTCAAGAATGCGCTTTTAGCATACGGTGTTCACACAGGTCTGTCACTACCTGATGCTAGTGCATATACCACTGTTGGAAGAGACTTGGTGCATAATGTCAAAGCGGTGTAAAGCTTGCAAATCTTGTTCTGCCTTTTACAGCCCTATAGCGATATATGGGAGACTTGGTGTGCCCAGATGAGCACAAACTGCAATTATGAATTACTCCTTCATGATCAATTTTCATTGATCTTCATATATCCCAGGGAAAAAATGGTTTCCTGACATGACAAAGCATAATGTTTTTCCCCCTTTTAACCTTATTTAAAGTTGCACACTCTCATTTTTTTTTAAATTATAGGTTAAAAACATGCCAAAAATCTTCACTGGTGGTCCCCTTGTTGTTGGTTGTTCATCATACAAGTAGCGATGACTATCAAATGTCCACCCTGTTAATTCTTGCACAGTAAATGTGAAGAACGTACATTCACTCTACTATTAGGCTGTTCCAGTACTTCAACAATAACAATAAGTATTTATTTTAATAATACCTATTAGTATTACTTATAGATGTGGCTGTACAATTTTAAAGTAAGCTAAATTTGTAAAGCTCCAGTCAGACCTGTGTCTACTTAAACCATGGGTATATAAATAACGTCAAGCCTGCAGCGAGAGAGAAAAATAAACCCGCTGTAACATGGTCCATTTTATTTTGAAAATCATGTGGTGTTTTATTTTGTGTTTTGAAGGCCCGTTAACTCTCCATGCATGCGCTGTTCTGTGCCGAATCGTTCCAAACTCAGGGCGTCAAAAGTAGAAATGGACACATTGAGTAGTAGAGAGCGTTTCGCTTAAATATTACTCAACGTTGTGCTCGTTGAAAAAGTGGACTAAAATACTTAGACCAGGACTTACAGGTTTAAGTTGACCCACTTCTGCGTCACCGTGAATCAGCAGCTACTTTCAGTTTTGCTCTCTCTCTCTCTCTCTCTCTCTCTCTCTCTCTCTCTCTCTCTCTCTCTCTCTCTCTCTCTCTCTCTCTCTCTCTCACTCGCCCATTTTCTTTTTTTAAACCAACTTTATTAACAAATATTGCAAATACAAAATGACAACTGTGTAAAAGACAAAATGTTCACATTTGCCAGAAAAATGAACAAAAAAAGCCACAATAATGGCAACAAAAAGACAACAAAAATAATAAAGGTAAAGGAATCTGTTAAAGTGTCAAAAGTGACCATGCTTCAAATGTTATAAATAAAATAAATATAAATTGTCTCTGTATTAAATATACCTTGTGTAAAATATCCCAAAAAATATGTTCATAGAATAATTTATAGACTTAACATAGATGGGTTGTTATAAAATGTGTCAAATCTTTCTAAAATGTTTGAGTGAGAATGCAATATCCCAAAAGATAAGACACAGTTTCTGGTGATGAATAAAAAAAAGGAACAGTTTATGTCCAGATCTTTTTTAAATTAGGTAACAACGGGTTTTACAGTGTCAAATGTATGAATAATTTTGAATGAAATTTCTTTGATTTTATTGGTAATAAAATATTTTAGTGGCAAACTTTTTCCCACTGAATTCTACAGCCAAAACTATTCCAGTAAGAGATAACATGGGGTTTTGTGGCAATCTCATTTAAAAAAAATAATTACGGATTCTTTGATTACTTCTGCCAGCTGAAAAAATATTTTTCAATATGGGGGGAGAACATGGAGTATTTGAAGGAGAACTGCTACACAGCATCTAACGCCACTTAGGATTGCTCCAGTACTCTCTCTCTCTCTCTCTCTCGCCCTAATCTGGACAAGTGTTTCATACGGTGGCCCGGAAGTACAAATCTCATTAACAATCCATTCAACACAAGAACACATTACAGATATACTTTGCTGAAAATCACATTTTTGCTGTTTTTAAAATGATATTGAGGCATTTTCTGATGATGGAGGATGTATATTAAGAACATTAAGAACATTAATTGCATTTCTGAGTATTTTTTATTTTATTTAAATCTATGTGAAACAGGAGCAGATGAAAAACTAAAGTTGGATGAAGCTTGTGGCTGTGATGGAGGTGTTACCATTGGTGGACAACAAGCTCCTTGCTCCGCTCCGTTCCCATGCATCCACTTGTAGACAAATCGATTCACATAAGTCTTCTTTAAAATGTCTAAAATTTACTTTTACTATGGAACATCGCTGATTGGATGATAAAAATGTCATCATGCAATCAGCGATTTCCCATAACACTTATCTGTTCTGGGAACTGTTGCTGCCGCTTTGTAACTGACTGTATGATCAAACCAATAGGTCTGTTCAGCATGTTATATGAAGGTTTTTGGAGCCACTTTAGTATCTGTGTGGACAGGCCCCGTCCCTTTTGACTCACATTTACACCAGACAGTAATGATGAAAACCCTCCAGGACTTTGTTGCTTAATGACTGTTGTCTCCAACATCCTTCTTAGTTTTGTTTAAAATATCATTTCAACATGTTTTTTTCATATACAAACTGCAGCATAGAAAAAAGCACAAACCTTATTATCGTCTTACCGTTACTTGTAAATAAAGTCAATACGCCGCTCCTTCTGAAGAAAATGACTTGCCGCTTGCTATCACTTATTCTATTATTTTTTAGCGTCATAATCTCAGGGCTAACCGGCGCCCCCTAACATGAGGCACGAGAACTGCTGGCCTCACCCAGCGGCTTTTTTGCCGGCATTTAGCGCTCAGCACAAGAAACACGTCCCTCACATACAGTTATTTATAAAAACAAACACTGTACATCATATACACCTGCTAAATTATGTAAACTCAGCTCATATAGTTCAAGTGATTGAACCAACACACAGAGAGACAGCAGTACCGTCTGACTGCATAGGTATTGCGCAATCCAAGGTGAGGCTCAGCGGGCTGGTGCCTCATCGCACGTCACTTCTCAGTATCTGAACGGCAAATGCGACTGCACGTCACTGATATATCCCTTTTTTAATCCACACCCTGCAGCCAATCAGAACTGACTATTCACCTGTAGCATGGTATAACTCCAAGTATTTTTATCCCTTATTGTCTAATTCAATCTTAAACATGTTTCTCGTTTAAAAATCATTACATTAGGTTCATAAAACTGTTTACTGCCAATACTACATTCATTTTTTAGATTTCAGATGGACTTCAAAATGTCCATCTGAATGTGTCCCACATTAGTAAAAATGCTTACAAATAACTAACTATTGACTGCTTATCAACTTGATTGCATTTAAACATGTAAGACCAAATTAACCCTATATACTCAAAAGCAAATAATATGAAATTTCTTTGAAAATAATTTTGCAAAAACAGACAAATGTGGGTAAAACACTGTTTTATTGTGGAAGACATCAGTTAATGACAAAGCAGTTTTGAATGACTTCAGCGCATCAGTTGCACAAGTCAGTCCTGCAGCAAGTGGAATACACAAGACCAGGTACGTTCAGGTTCGAGCATGCGCTGGGTTCTGCACATCTCTTCAAGTATCGACCTGTGAAAGATTAACTGTCAATTTGTTGTTTCAGTTTTGTGGTTCATTAGCCTCTGAGTTAATGTGAGGCAGGATCGTTGGCATGGAGTAAGCTTGGCCCCGTATCCCATCATCACTCTGTTTACACTCTCTCCTGTCAGCTTATAGCCCCTCACACCCCCAGCCTAACATTACCAGTGCAACATCCAGCTGTACAGTTCAGAGCCAGATGCCAGCTCAGACGAGGAAAGTAAACACGTCCACGGATCTACTTAAGGAGTAAGGAGTTTTTAACTTGCTGGTTCTACCTACGTCACTGTCACAAGCTTTTTCCAGCTTCATGTTTTCGTCTGCTCCTGATTCGTAACAATTTGTATAAATAAATACTAAAAAATCCAACTTTTATATTAGTTTTCTTAATATGAGTTCACCATCATGAGATAAATGCAACAAGAACATGTTAAAAAGACCAAAAACCCGATTTTTATCATAATGGGTTAAATAAATTGTAGACAAAATAAAGGCCAAACTCACCAGGAACTTGAAGAAAGACAGTCGCAAGACAGACAGTTTCTTCAGGTTTGCAGTCGTGGACTTCACCGGGACAACCCTCCATTCCATGACAGTAACATTTCAAAGCGTCACCTTAAAGATAAAAATATCACTTTTTAAAATTTAATACACAAATATTAGAAAGGGGAAACTTTTTCAAAAAGTCTTTTTCAGAAGGACTCACTCTGGCTGATGAGCACCAGAACCAAAACAAACAGAATAGCAGGCTTCATGTCTATGAACACTTTGTCTCCTTTCTAAAAAGAAATTTGAAAACAAAAATCGACAGAAAGAGAAAGGAAAAGCTTAAAATAAATTATTTTAGAGCTTTATGAGAGCATGATCCTTTAATTTCAACATTAAACCAATCTTACCTGAGAACCTTTGCTTCTGAGGTTTGAAAGTTTGAATCAGTGACAAGCGGACTTGAAGCCAGCTTTTATAGTGGCTCTATTGCAACACAAAAGAACTACAAAAAGAATCATTAACTATCAAAACCTCTCACGCCCCCCCCCCCCCCCCAACTTTACAGATGGGAAAATGCACACATGACAACATGCACACACGAACGGCATAGTTCAAAACTAAATCTATTAAAATAGTTGGAAAGATATTCAACTTCTTGTTAATATTTATCAGTTTGGTAGGAATTTTGGTTTGAAAGGTACGCTGCTTTACCGTTTAGAAAAAAGAAAACACTTTATGTTTTTGTGCCCATGAAGCCATGCATTTTTAAAATGTAGTTTTTAAACATCCACAATAATTGAAGCATAATAGTTTTATCATATTATTTTTGATGGCAGAACAATGAAATTCCCTTCAAAATAAAACACCCTGAGTCAAATAAGATCCTTTTGCTGCAGCAGATATGCTTGTATCAAAAATGCAAGAAAGCCAAATCAAACGTGCTCTTTTCTCTCCTTATGGTGTTTTTTCATCCTTTATCTCCTTTTACTATCAAATATAAACATGAATGAAATAAAAGCTGCTTCTGAATGGCATCTAGATTTTGTGCTTTTTAAGCTTATTTTGATGATAAGACAGTTGATTAAACATTTTACCATCTTTTTGCTCAGTTATATGTCTTGTAAAAAATATAAACATCAATGACACAACTTAATTAACTGAAACAAATGGTTATATTTCTTGAGAGCCTCAGGTTTCAGAGCCCCGGCAGATGTTTGTAATGTTTTTTTTTACCATATGTATTGCGAGCATACTTGCAACAGAAACCATTTCAGTAGAAATTACACAAAGCTACATTTGAGTTAAACTGCCAAAAAATAAAACAATCAATTAAATGGGAGTTCAAGATTAATAAAAGCTGAAAGAAACTACTTTAAGATGTTTATAGTCATTATGACTAAAACTTTCAGTTAAACTAATTAGGAATTGGATAATCTAACACATTCATTGAAAAGAAATGAAAATACAGCTAATTTCTAAGTTACAGGAAATATTTCAGAAATGTTTTTTTTTTCCCAAAGGGGCCTTTTTTAAGCATGTTTTAGAGCATAATTGTTTTGGAAAATGTGCAGTTTTTATTTCAAGTTTCCTGCCAGCAGCTTTACATCCTTTTATTGTTTTTTTTTTAATCATTTATTTGTACATTTCTTGTTGCAAGAACAGACAATCATCGTCGTTCATGTTGTGCAAATCCAAAAAGTCCCTCAGTATGTTATAGGCTAGAGTAACAGTAGATAACTGAGTATTATTACATGTTTCTTTAAAGAAAGTTACCTGGATGTTGCAGCCAATAAAAAGAAAGGGCAGGGCTGGAGTGTACCATTACCAGAACTGGAGTGCTGTGCTTGCTGTCACAAATGTGCTTATCACCATGTGTCTATTTACAAGGTGACAAAACTCTGATTACCGTAAAATGACAGAGAGGTGTACCCAGACAGACTTATCAAAGTAAGTCAAGGATTACAGGAAAACACAATGATTGCTGGGAAGGACTTTCACTAAACCTTCTTCTATGTTCTGACTGACAGCTGCAGACAGAGAAAATGGAAAATATACCATACTACGGAAAAGATATTTTTAAAACCTTTTAAAAGATGAATGTTTGACCAGCAATATTTCGAATAACCAATTAGAATTTTGGTCACTTTCATTCTTATTGGGTCCACATGTTGGAGCACCAGGGAGAAAACAAGAGAAATAATGTTTTAGATTTATATCGTGTCTCCCTAACCAAAGAAAGTCAATGAACTGTTCATGCATTATTTTTTTTAATGTTGTCATGAAATCTCAACATACGCAGAGTTTATATGTGGAAAAAAATGAATCCTGGCTGTGCAAGATCCCGTCATCTTACCTTTACCTCTGATTTGGGTGACGCACATAATGAAAGAGTCATTCTAGTTTGGAACTGGATGATTAAGATCTGGACAGGCCCTACACCCAAAAGACTACCAAAGCACTGCACTGTTCGAGTGTCTGGTAACACAACTGATCCAACTGTGAGAACAGCTAAGTGTAGCATGGACAGTCCTGATCCTGACGAAGCTCCAGCTTCAACCTTATGTCCTAAAGTCCCAAATTTTCAGTTGTCTTAAAAGAGATTGTATGTTGAGAGTGACAGCACAGTAAATAAAGGAGACTACACATTTCCTTCATATTTACTTTATCAGCCAAAATAAAACTCATTTAAAAAGATTCAACCCAGCAGTCACGAGCACCCCTCCAGCAGTATCTGGTGGGGGCCCCAATGGAAAGGGTCGGCGTGGACGTCTTGGGCCCCTTTCCAGTGAGTGATGCAGGGAACCGCTATGTCATTGTGGCAGTGGATTATTTCACGAAGTGGCCAGAGGCATATGCGGGAGCCAGTTTAGCTCGTGCTGATTTGCGGCGCCTTCCGTCCGTGAAACCCGGCTTCGACTCCGGGCTGCTCCCTGTTCCCTTCTCTACCTCTGCCGGTTCCAAGCCCGGTTTGAGAAAGTTGCGTCAGGAAGGGCATCCGGCGTAAAACATTGCCAAATTTACCATGCGACTCGTTCGCTGTGGCGACCCCTGATGGGAGAAGCCGAAAGTGGAAGAAGAGGCCAGAGGCATATGCGGTGCCGGATCAAAGCGCTGCTACCACTGCAGAAAAACTGGTTGAGGAGATGTTCACCCGCTTTGGGGCACCAGCTGAGCTCCACAGTGACCAGGGTAGGAACTTTGAGTCTCAGGTGTTCAGTCAGGTTTGCCGTCGCCTGGGGATACAAAAGACAAGAACCACCCCACTTCGTCCTCAAAGTGACGGGTTGGTGGAAGGTTTTAACCGCACCCTGGCCACACAGCTGGCGATCTTGACCAGTCGTCACCAGCGGGACTGGGACCGTTTCTTGCCCCTGGTTCTATGGTCTTACCGTACTGCAGTTCAAGAGTCCAGCCGGTGCACACCTGCAGTGATTATGTTTGGGCGGGAACTCCGTACACCGGTGGACTTGGTGTTTGGAGCACCACCTGAACCCGAGATCTCCGGTGGAAAAGAAATGGATTACTGCCGCAGACTCAAGGACCGGCTGCATGAAATCCACGAATTCACTCGTGGAGCACAGGCTGGGAATGGGGTGCGGCAGAAGAGGGCTTATGACAGCCGGTGCTGGGATCGAGAGTTTGCACCAGGAGACAGAGTGTGGGTGTACTGTCCTGAACGTAAAAAGGGAGTCTCTCCCAAGCTAAGCAGCCACTGGCGGGGGCCAGGCGAAGTGCTGCAACGACTGTCAGATGTGGTTTATAGGGTGCACGTGCCGGGCAAAGGACGGGCTGTGGTACTCCATCAGGACCGGCTGGCCCCTTACCAGCCCCTTGCTCCACGGACTATCGAAAGAGGTGGACCTATTACCATGGACTCAAATGTGCCAGACCCCGTGGCACCATCACACGACCGCACACGACCGTTACGCTCACGCAGACGCCCCACGTACCTCGATGATTTTGTGGTAGATGGGGTCGCCGAGGACGGCTGACCCTTCAGAAGGGGGCTATGTAGTGCATTGCATTGTAGGTCTGTAGCAGCAGGGGATTGTGGGACGTGGTCCCACGATCTAATTAGGGCTCAGCAGGAGCGTTTCTTTTTGCCCACGTTTCTTTTCATATGGCAGTTTTTGTTGTTCCACCTTCGTTTATGCTTCCTGTTATGTTGTTTCTTTATGTTGAACCCTGAGTGTGGAAGGGAGAAAGGTTGATGACCCCTGTGTAATGTTCAATGTTGTGTGTGTTAAAAATAAATGGGCTTGTTATGCCAGAAAGGAGACTGCACTCTCAGCTGCTCTTTCTGCCTCCTCCTCACTGAGACTGTTCGGAGTCGTGCGGTGTATGGGACAGACAGTTCTACAGCGCAGCCAGATTGATTGACAGCTCAACTGGTCGCTTGACAGCTCAACTGGTCGACTGCTTGGCTCCCGTCGTTCCCGCTGCAAGTGACGTACCTGCTGTACGTTACAATATTAATATACGTTTTTCATTCACATTTTGCAAACAAACAGGCCTTAAATATTTGAAAGGACATTTCCTTAAATGTATAGATGTTAATTTAACAGCAGCTTGTTCCTCACAGGTGTTTAAAAATATATGAATTTTCTAAACTAAAGGAACAAAAGAGTAAGGACACTCATTTATACTTCAAGCCTCAAAGAGGAGTTTTTACTGGACTTCTAGGTTGAATTGATTATATTTATGACACTAGTTGATAAAATGTGGGCTTAAATTCTTAAAATAGTTTAACAAATTGCCAAACTGAACGAACCAAATTTTCAAAATAGGAAAAAATACAATTTTCCAAATTATTTTTGTGGATATTTCGAAGAAGTAAAGGAAATAGTCATTTTTGTTTTTTGGAATAATAAAACAGTGAAATAACTCTGACCTATCTGCCATACAAATGCAGTATCTGTGAACACAATCAATACGTTGCCCATGTAGAATGCTTCCACATTGATCTGAAAAGCTTTTCCTTAGGAAAAACAAAACAGTAGAAATACTTTACCGTGCAAAGAGCTAACAGGTGTCATTGACAGCAAAACTTTATATAGAAAATATGTGTAGAAAATCGGTGTGTGAGGGGCCAAGCCAGGACTTCCTGTTTGGTAATCTGGGCTGATGCTAAGTAGAGGTGGACTCATCCATTGATGTGAAGTCATCTTCTCACAGCTATGACATAGACCCACAGAGTTTTTAGAAAGTGGTTGATAGTTGTTTAATTGACAAACTTGACAGACTGTTTACATTTCTGCTCTGATGGATACAATCAGAGTTACTGATGATCAATTGTACAATAGAAAATGCAGCCAAGTGGTGCTTTTCAGCAGTAGCACCAGACTGATACATCTCTACGTTCTGCTTCAACATGTTAACCGTTCTTTTTTTCTGCAGTTAAAACAAAATACTAAATCTAATAGTTCATCTTTTTTTTACATTGAATGTACAGATTCCTTTAATTAAACATTTGAATAAAACCACAAAAAACCCAAACAATCCATTCTTAAAAAGTAGTTTTGATTATTCATTTTTAATGTGCAATCAAGTAAACACGGTTTAAATTTCTGTAAATTAACACTAATATTGTGGGTATACTGCATTTATTTGAAGAAAAAAAATACTTCTATATGGTGTTGCCAATTGATTGATCTGAGGTGTGATGCTGCCATCTAGTGGAGAAGTGTACTACTACTATTAATAAAGAGCTATTAGGTTCTGACACATCAGAATGCGAACACGATTAAGTTATTTTCATGGTTGAATGTATTCATTTTAAACTCAACAAAGAAATTATATAAAAAAAGAAAGAACACAGTCAATATATTTTTTAAATACCAGTACCTCTATACATTCAAATACTCTTGTTTTATCCATCTCAGGTGACAAAATTGTAGCAAAAGGCACCTAACACTGGAAAGCTACTACATCAAATAATTGGCAGAAAATTAACATCTTTTATTCTAATGTTTTTTTAACACTACGATATAATCCACAAAAATTGAAATGTAATTTTGTAATGATCTATAGATAGTATTAATTATGATACATTGGGTGATTTGGTAAGTTTTTTTTTGACAACCATGTTAGTTTAAGAAGCAAATATATTCACAAGTGTTCAGGGGAAAAAATCACCTGCCTAACTCAAATTTGATAGATATAATTTTTTACATGGTGTAACTGTATTATTTATTAACAATTTTAAAATTCTTTCAATAAAATAAATATTCATTTAAAAAATAGAATAACAATTGGGTCATTTTCACCACTAAGTTTTAAAAATTAGCTAAATCTTTTCCGGTCCAAATTCTTCTTGAGATTTCATGGAATCAGCTGTTTTGAAACAAGCAGGAAAAGGCCTTCCTTTCCCCCTAGTGGAATAATGATGAACTACAGGGCAGAAAACATGGATCAAGTTCTATACAATGGTTTTTAGGGGAAGTTTGGATCATGCTGATGTGATAGGGGTCTCAGAAATGCACATATCCTATATCAGGGGTGTCAAACTCGATCGCACAGGAATCCAAAATCCAAAACACGCTGAAGGTCGCGGACCAAACAGAATACAGTTTAGTTGAACACTCAAACAAAACTTTTAAGACTTTTTTTAACATAAATAAGAAAAATAAGAGACAGAAAATATTATTCTGCAATAAATCAATGTAAACCTCAAATAACTTATCTTATATAACTTATATTTTTCACTAAATAAAAAATAAATCCTGTCAAAATGCTGCAAATTTAAAATAAGGTAAATGTTAAACGAAAAAAATCATTGACATTTCTTTTCCTCTGACTTGCTAGAGTGCTTTATTTGAACACTGCTTAACATGCCACACTTCATGCTTGCCGGGCACAGGCGTGACGTCACTCAATAGCGACCCCGTAGTTGTGTAACAGATTCCTTTTAAAGCAATGCCATAACACCACAATGAATGAATACAGGGTTAACATTGTGTACTATATTGTGTATTATAAATAGTTATCACCAAATTTTACATTACTTCAATACAGTAAAGAGTCTTTTTAAAACAGCAAATAACAAAATATTAGTTATTCTTGCAACAAAGATTTCAACTTAGCGGAACTTTTTCCCACCAAAAGTGTTTTTGAGGATCAAATGATGAAGCCATTTTGAAACAAGCAGAAAAAGCCCTTCTACTCCCCCTAGTGGAGGGATAATGCACTACAGGGCAAAACACATGGATCAAGTTATATACAATGGCTTTTTGAGGAAAGTTTGAATCATGCTGAGATAGAAGTCTCAGAAATATATGTATCTTATATGATATAAATGGTTATATAGGGTTAAACAGAGTATTATCATTATCATCATCATCAGCTGATATTGACTTTTGTCTAATATCTCATGTAAAGAGGAAAAAAAAAATCATACCAAGAGAGATATTTTTTTGATTTTGTGATAAGAAACAATGGAAAACATGTGAGTGAAAATGTACATCTTTTAAACTGGGTTTTAATTTTCTGAGGTTGGTCTTTATATCCTCCATTATAAGTAGGGATGGGTATCGTTAAGGTTTTAACGGTACTACTACTCTTATCGATACTGCTTATCGATCCGGTATTTTAACGGTACTCTTATCGATACTTTTTGAGGACGAAAAATAAATAAATAACAAATGAAGAACATAAAGTATTTTATTTCCTCATTATGCAACAACACTTTTTTTAACAAAAGATTTTACTTTATATACATGAGAATGTTCCAGATGGGATATTCATTTAATTATTTAATCTAATTATTTTTATTCTTTATGAGCGTGATGTTTCCTTTGATCTTTTGTCCATTTTCCACAACCTTGAATAGACTTTTCTAACTGTCAAACACCCAGAGCTAAGTTAAGTGAGATGATGGAAACAAATTCACGTTGATGCCGACTTCTTTATATTTATTTATTTTTGTTTAAATCTAGTAAACCCAATAAATTATATTAATTTTACAGATGACAACTATCATTAGTCATTAATTATTATTAATATATATATTATATTATATATTATATTAAGTATTAGGAAGCAGCTGATAGTGTGTCACGGGTCTGGAATCATAAGCGGTGAATCTAAACCCCGTCTCTCAACCTGTTTGTGTAGAACACGCCAACACGCCGCTCCAGCGCGTTCTACACAAACAGCGTAACATGCGGTCATCGTAGCAGCAAGGTGACAGGATGGTAGGGGCTCCTTGATACAAACTTCATTAATTTTACACAGAAACGGGTGTTCTTAGTCTAGGGCGCTCACGTGTCCCCTACAAGATCGCCACTGTGTGTGCGCTGCCTTGTCTTGTGTGCGTGCGCGCGCGGCGCGTGCTGTCTGAACAACAGCCCCGCCCCCCGTGCACACAAATAGACAGACAGAGCTCTCCGCTTCAACGAGAATACCGAAATTAATATCATCATTAATTAACGGAAAATTGACTGACTTGGTGAGTTAAATATGGCAGATAACGCTTGTGGGACACACAAAAAAAGAAAAAGTAACTTCTCCAGTACCGATAGCAGAACCGATCAGGTCAGATCTTAACGATACTACGGTCCCGAAGAATGTGGCCCCGGGGCTGGTTCAATACCGGGGCACGGTACCCATCCCTAATTATAAGCCTAGGGAGGGCAGCAGATCACCTCCTATCTGGGTCAGCACTGGTGTCAATTGGTTCACCACCTTCACCAAGGCCTCCACCAGAATCAGATTTCTGGTCTGTCGCTCAGCTGCCTTCCCCACCCCAGAAAGAAGCCCCAGACGATGAACGGCTTCTCTAGTTTGACTCTGAACGTCTGCAATAGTTTCCCGTTTCATTGACAAGTCCTGCAGTTCTGCCTCAAGCTCACTAATTCTGCTACTGACCTCTTGGATTTCTCCCTGAGCTTTAGCAATCGATTCTTTACACTCGGACACTTTTTGACTGTAGACCTTCACCTGGGCGTCACATTTCTCCATCTCCTGACGAGCTTTTTCTATTAGCTCCCAGGCTGAGTTTAAGTCGGTTTGGCCAACACCAACCATGACTGCACCTGCAAAACAGTGAAGGAGATTTTAGCAGCAAATACCAGCTCTGATTTCATATTAAATTTACTTACCAGCAATCCATCCAAAAATTGGTATAGCAAAAAGGCCAGCTCCAACATTCCTTATTGTGGTTGCATAATCTCTATTCTGTTCCATTTCCTTCAGGGTCTGCTCTGCAGATTCCAGGTTTCTCTGCTCAGTCTCTTGAGCTTCACTGTAACTCTTTAAGGAGGACTCATATGAGTCCAGACAGGTTTCCAAGTCTGCTAACTTGGCGTCTTGCTCCTTTCTCTTTTTCATTATATTGCTATGATCAGCAGTGAGACTCTCAGTTTTGTTATCTAGACGATGTAGCTCCACATCGGCTATCTGCTCTGACTCTCTGAAGTGCTTCTCTATTTTCTCAATCTCTCGTCTGATGTCATCAAAGGTCTGACATTCAGAGGAGACAATGTCTGCATCTACACTGAGGACCATCTCTGACAGGTGGTTGAAGGACAACAGCCCAGTCTCAAGAGGCTCTATGACAGCCTGCAAGAACATTAGATCAGATCGCTCCATCCTCACAGATGTGGTGGTGTGTCGGAACCTGGGAGGAGAAAAAAAAGGTCGTGGAATGAGCTCTTATGCGACAAACACACCGGGCATGTGATGCATGTTCAAGAATGCGCTTTTAGCATACAGTGTTCACACAGGTCTGTCACTACCTGATGCTAGTGCATATACCACTGTTGGAAGAGGGTTGGTGCAAAATGTCAAAGCGGTGTAAAGCTTGCGAATCTTGTTCTGCCTTTTACAGCCCTATAGCGATATATGAAAAACTTGGTGTGCCCAGATGAGCACAAACTGCAATTATTAATTATTCCTTCATGATCAATTTTTATTGATCTTAATATATCCCAGGAAAAACATGGTTTCCTGATGTGACAAAGCATAATGTTTCTCACCCTTTTAACCTTACTTATAGTTGCACACTCTCATTTTTTTTAAATTATAGGTTAAAAACATGCCAAAAATCTTCACTGGTGGTCCCCTTGTTGTTGGTTGTTCATCACATAAGTAGCGATGACCATTAAATGTCCACCCTGTTGATTCTTGCACAGTAACTGTGAAGAACGTATATCCACTCTACTATTAGGCTGTTCCACTTCCAGTACTACAACAATAACAATAAGTATTTTATTTTAATAATACTTATTAGTATTACTTATAGATGTGGCAGTACAATTTTAAAGTAAACTAAATTTGTAAAGCGCCAGTCACCTGTGTCTACTTAAACTATGGACATATAAATAACGTCAAGCCTGCAGCGAGAGAGAAAAATAAACCTGCTGTAAACATGGTCCATTTTATTTTGAAAATCATGCGGTGTTTTATTTTGTGTTTTGAAGGCCCGTTTACCCTCCATGCACGCGCTGCTCTGTGCCGAATCGTTCCAAACTAAGGGCGTCAAAGGTAGAAATGGACACATTGACTAATAGAGAGCGTTTTGCTGAAATATTATCCAACGTTGTGCTCGTTGAAAAAGTGGACTAAAATACTTACAGGTTTAAGTTGACCCACTTTTGCGTCACCGGGAATCTGCAGCTTCTTTCGCTTTTGTGCTCTCTCTCTCTCTCACTCACTCGCCCTTTTTCTTTTTTTTTATTAAATCAACTTTATTGACAAATATTGCAAATACAAAATACCAAACATTAACACTCCACACTATGTGTAAAAGACAAAATTTTCATATTTGCCAGGAAAATGAACAAAAAAAGCCCCAATAATAGCAACAAAAAGACAACAAAAATAATTAAGGTAAAGGAATCTGTTAAAGTGTCAAAAGTGACCATGCTTCAAATGTTATAAATAAAATAATATAAATTGTCTCTGCATTAAATCTACCTTGTGTAAAATATATAAAAAAATAATATGTTCACAGTATAATTTATAGTCTTCACATAGATAAGTTGTTATAAAATGTGTCAAATCTTTCCAAAATGTTTGAGTGAGAATGCAATACCAAAAAAGACGAGTCACAGTTTCTGGTGAGGAATAATAAAAAAAAAGGAACTGTTTATGTCCAGATCCCATAACCCTTATCTGTTCTGGGAACTGTAGCTGCCGCTTTGTAACTGACTGTATGATCAAACCAATAGGTCTGTTCAGCATGTTATATGAAGGTTTTTGGAGCCACTTCAGTGTCTGTGTGGACAGGCCCCGCCCCTTTTGACTCACATTTACACCAGACAGTAATGATGATAACCCTCCAGCACTTTGTTGCTTAATGACTGTTTAGTTTCCAACATCCTTCCTTCTTTCCTCTTCCTCTTTTCTGTCCAGTTCAACAAAGAAAAGACACAAATGTAATCAATATGAATAAAGTTTAGCCTAAACTACAAAAGGGTTTATTCAAATATACACCTTGTGTGTCAGAAGATCCACAACCCCTTTTTGTAACAGTAAAATGTATCCAACACAGCTGCTGTCTGTGTGCCCAATTGTTGGACAGGACAAGCAAAAATAAATAAATAAAAAAGGTTCAATTAAGCATCAGTTCAGATAGAAAGGTCACTATTTCCCACTTATTTTTGTTCAGATAATAAAGAAAAAGTCTGTTACAAAGAAGCCAGTGCAGTGATATAGAACATTTGGGCTATGTGGCCATAACTTCTTTTTTAGGTGTGGTATATCACTGAGGTATGTGTATCCCTTTTTAAATCCACCCTGCAGCCAATCAGAATTGAGTATTCACCCGTAGCATGGTATAAGTCCAAGTATTTTTCACCCTTATTTTCTAATTCAATCTTAACCCTTGTGTGTTATCTTAGATGACCCCACCCTTACTTTGACGTGTTCTTCCTACCATGACAAAGCTGGATAAAGGTGGAAAAATTTCATGTAATCCATGGACACCAGTGAGGTTCACAAATCATTGAAGAAAAAAGGTTCAGAGCACTGTCTAGTGGTTCTAGATGACCCAACTCCCAATGTTAAAGTGCCTAGGATAGCACAAGGGTGAAACATGTTTCTCGTTTAAAAATGATTACATTAGGTTCATAAAACTGCTTACTGCCGATACCACATTAATTTTTTAGATTTTATCTTTTAATTATAATTTATGAGCACAAAGTCTGCTACTTTTAACTTCAAAGTGTCCATCTGGATGTGTCCCACATTAATAAAAATGCTTACAAATAACTGACTATTGACTGCTTATCAACTTGATTGCATTTAAACATGTAAGACCAAATTAACCCTATATACTCAAAAGCAAATAATATGAAATTTCTTTGAAAACAATTGTGCAACAACAGACAAATGTGGGTAAAACACTGTTTTATTGTGGAAGACATCAGTTAATGACAAAGCAGTTTTGACTGACTTCAGCGCATCAGTTGCACAAGTCAGTCCTGCAGCAAGTGGAATACACAACACCAGGTACGTTCAGGTTTGAGCATGCGCTGGGTTCTGCACATCTCTTCAAGTATCGACCTGTGAAAGATTAACTGTCAATTAGTTGTTTCAGTTTTGTGGTTTACACTCTCTCCTGTTGGCTTACAGCCCCTCACACCCCCAGCCTAACATTACCAGTGCAACATCCAGCTGTACAGTTTAGAGCCAGATGCCAGCTCAGACGAGGAAAGTAAAGAGGTACACGGATGTACTTGTTTAGAAGTGGATCTATTGGATTGGACAGTAGTAAGGAGTTTTTAGCCTGCTGGTTCTACCTGCGTAACTGTGACAAGATTTTTCCAGCTTCATGTTTTCGTCTGCTCCTGATTCGTAACAATTTGTATGAATAAATACTCAAAAATCCAACCTTAATATTAGTTTTCTTAATATGAGTTCACCATCATGAGAGAAATGCTACAAGAACATGTTAAAAACACCAAAAACACGATTTTCATTGTAGTGGGTTAAATTGTAGACAAAAGAAGAGCCAAACTCACCAGGAACTTGAAGAAAGACAGTCCCAAGACACACAGTTTCTTCAGGTTTGCAGTCGTGGACTTCACCGGGACAACCCTCCCATCCATGACAGTAACATTTTAAACCATCACCTTAAAAATGAAAATATCACTTTTTAAAATTTAATTCACAGATATTAGAAACTTTTTCCAAAAAGTCTTTTTCAGAAGGACTCACTCTGGCTGATGAGCACCAGAACCAAAACAAACAGAATAGCAGGCTTCATGTCTATGAACACTTTGTCTCCTTTCTAAAAAGAAATCTGAATACAAAAAAATGACAGAAAGAGAAAGGAAAAGGTTAAAATAAATTATTTTAGAGCTTAATGAGAGCATGATTCTTTAATTTCAACATTAAACCAATCTTACCTGAGAACCTTTGCTTCTGAGGTTTGAAAGTTTGAATGAGTGACAAGCGGATTTGAAGCCAGCTTTTATAGTGGCTCTATTGCAACATAAAAGAACTACAAAAGAATCATTAACTATCAAAATGATCATCTGGCTCGTCTCACGCCCCCCCCCCCCCCCCCAACTTTACAGATGGGAAAATGCACACATGACAACATGCACACACGAACGGCATAGTTCAAAACTAAATCTATTAAAAAAGTTGGAAAGATACTCAACTTCTTGTTAATATTTATCAGTTTGGTAGGAATTTTGGTTTGAAAGGTACGCTGCTTTACCGTTTAGAAAAAAACAAAAATGTCCATGAAGCCATGCATTTATAAAATGTAGTTTTTAAACATCCACAATAATTGAAGCATAATAGTTTTATCGTATTATTTTTGATGGCAGAACAATGAAATTCCCTTCAAAATAAAACACCCTAAGTCAAATAAGATCCTTTTGCTGCAGCAGATATACTTAAATCAAAAATGCAAGAACGCCAAATCAAATGTGGCCTTTTCTATCCTTATTGAGAATTTTTTATCCTTTATCTCCTTTTACTATGAAATATAAATATAAATGCAATAAAAGCTGCTTCTGAACGGTATCTAGATTATGTGCTTTTTAAGCTTATTTTGATGATAAGATGATTAAACATTTTACCATCTTTTTGCTCAGTTAAATCTCTTGTAAAACATGTAAACATTAATGACATAACTTAATTAACTGAAACAAATGGTTATTTTTCTTGAGCGCCTCAGGTTTCGGGCCCCTGGGTGACATTTGTTATGTTTTTTTTACCATTTGTATTGTTAGCATGCTTGAAACAGAAACCGTTTCAGTAGAAATGACAGAAAGCTACAGTTTAGTTTAAAACTGCCAAAAAATAAAACAATTAAATGGCGGTACAAGATTAATAAAAGCTGAAAGAAAGTACTTTCAAAAGTTTATAGTCATTATGACTAAAACTTTCAGTTAATTTAATTAAGAATTGGATAATGCAACACATTCATTGACAAGAAATGAAAATACAGCTAATTTCTGTAATGTAAGTTACAGGAAATAGCTTCAGAAATGTTTTATTTTCTCCCTAATGTGGCTTTTTTTAAGCTTGTTGCAGAGCATATTTTTTTTCAGCTAATGTTGGTATGAAAGCCTTTTATTGTTTTTTTTATGATTTATTTGCACATTTCTTGTTGCAAGAACAGACAATCATTGTCGTTCATGTTGTGCAATTCCAAAAAGTCCCTCAGAATATCCCCAGTGTACAAATTACAGGCTAGAGTAACAGTAGCTTACCAAGTATTATTGCATGTTTCTTTAAAAAAAGTTACCTGGATGTTGCAGCCAAGAAAAAGAAAGGGCAGGGCTGGAGTGTACCAGTACCAGACCAGGTCAATTTGAGTATTGTGTCTCCTGTCCTGAATGTGCTTATCACTATGTCTCTATTTACAAGGTGACAAAACTCTGATTACCGTAAAATGACGGCATAGGTTTACCCAGACAGACTTATCAAAGTAAGTCAAGGATTACAGGAAAACACAATGATTGCTGGGAAGGGAAGTCCTTTCACTAAACCTTCTGTTATGTTCTGACTGACAGCTGCAGACAGAGGAAATGGAAAATATACCATATAACGGAAAAGAGATTTTTAAAGCTTTAAAAAAAAATACAGTTGTCTAAAATACCAACAATTTATTGGATAACCAATTAAAAGTTTGGTCGCTTTCATTTTTAGTAGGTCCACACGTTAGACCACCAGGAAGAAAATGAGAGAAATAATGTTTTAGATCTATATTGTTTCTCCCTAATCTAAGAAAGTCAATAAACTGTTAATAATTTTTTTCTTTAATGTTGTCATGAAATCTCAACATACACAGTGTTTATTTGTGGAAAAAATGAACCCTGGCTGCACAAGATCCCGTCATCTTACCTTTTCCTCTGATTTGGGTGACGCACATAATGAAAGAGTCATTCTAGTTTGGACCTGGATAATTTAGATCTGGACAGGCGCCACACCCAAAAGTCTACCAAAGCACTGCACTGTTCGAGTGTCTGGTAGCACAACTGATCCAACTGTGAGAACAGCTAACTGTAGCATGGACAGTCCTGATCCTGACGAAGCTCCAGCTTCAACTTTATGTCCTTAAGTCCCAAATTTTCAGTTGTCTTAAAAGAGATTGTATGTTGAGAGTGACAGCACATAAAGGAGACTACACATTTCCTTCATATTTACTTTATCAGCCAAAATAAAACTCATTTAAAAAGATTCTTATATATATTAATATATGTCTTTCATTCACATTTTGAAAACATACAGGCCTTAAATATCTAAAAGGACATTTCCTTAAATGTTTAGATGTTAATTTAACAGCAGCTTGTTCATCACAGGTGTTTAAAAAATATATGAAGTTTCTAATCTAAAGAAACAAGAGAGTGAAGACATTCATTTATACTTCAAGCCTCAAAGAGGAATTTTTACTGGACTTATAGCTTGAATTGATTATATTTATGACACTGGTTGATAAAGTGTGGGCTTAAATTCTTAAAATAGTTAAACAAATTGCCAAACTGAAAGAGCCAAATGTTCAAAATAGGAAAAAAGACAATTTTCCAAATGATTTTTGTGGATATTTCGAAGAAGTAAAGGAAATAGTCATTTTTGTTCTTTGGAATAATAAAACAGTGAAATAACTCTGACCTATCTGCCATACAAATGCAGTATCTGTGAACACAATCAATACGTTGCCCATGTAGAATGCTTCCACATTGATCTGAAAAGCCTTTCCTTAGGAAAAACAAAACAAAACAGTAGAAATACTTTACCGTGCAAAGAGGTAACAGGTGTCATTGACAGCAAAACTCTATATAGAAAATATACAACTCATACTGCAACTGTCGGTGTGGAGATTTAGTTAAGTAAACACAAGTGCAGCCCAGATGATGCTCAAATGCATGCTTTTGCATAGAAGGACACAGATGTAAAAAGAGCAGGACGCAGAGCCCCTTCTCTGATCTTTAGCTAAATCTAATTTTTGAACACTGTATTAGCAAAACAAGCATCTCTGAGTCCTGCTTTGTTCCAGTCCACCCTCACTCTGTGAGGTCCAAGCAGCAGGACTGCTCAGAGCTCTGAGTCTGGACACCGATGCTTGATCTTCGAGAGGACTCACTTCCGCTGTCCCTGCTCTCCATGGAGTCTCTGTTTCCCAGTAAACACTCCAAACTGTTGTGTTCCAAAGTGGATGTGTCACTGAGTGGGAGACAGGAGACCTCCAGTGGTAATTCTTTATCCAGTGAAGACACAGAAGCCTTATAATGGAGCAAAGGTGCAGAGGTGGGGACAGGGTGTGGGGTACGGGGCAAGTCCTCGTTTTGTAAAATTGCAGTATCTTGAGTCAGAGTGTCATTTGCGGCTTGAAGAAGCTGAGAGTGAGAAGCGACTGGCGGCTCCAATAGTGTGGATGTACTTGTGTTGGGCAAAAGGCAAGAGTTTTCATCATCATCATCACTGGGAGGCTGTGAGCATAAAATGGGATGGGACTGGCTGGTCATTGGATCAGGACTGGGAGCTCTTGATAGCTTGTTCGGTGTGTGAGGGGCAAAGCCAGGACTTCCTGTTTGGTAATCTGGGCTGATGCTAAGTAGAGGTGAACTCATCCATTGATGTGAGGTCATCTTCTCACAGCTATGACATAGACCCACAGAGTTTTTAGAAAGTGGTTGATAGTTGTTTAATTGACAAAACAGTTGATGACTCTCAGTTTGGGAGTCCGCTGTACCACTGCAGCTCCAAGGCTCTCCACCCAACTCACTTTGATCCAGCAGGGTTTTAGGGATATTAGGGTCGTTTTGGAGGCAGTAGGAAGAAGAATTAGATGGTTTGCAAGTTTTGTTGAGTACTGCATGACTTGAAACCAATTTGACAGAACATGAGCAGGAGGGTATTGGTGTCCCGTACTGACGTACAGACAGGTGGCCCTGTAGCAGATTCATCATTTGGTGCAGGCCTTTGGTCAGCTCTGATACTTCCTGGTTTAATTTCCCCATCTGAGTGAACAAAGCACAGGTTGGTCGATGATGTTAGAATCACAAAAAACACACATATATCCATACATTATCTTAACCCGCTATATCCCTTGCGGGGTCACATGGTTGCCGGAGGCTGTCCCAGGTAATTGGGCAAAGGTGGGGTAGAATAAAAGTTAAAAAAAGACAATCTCTCAAAACCTGGCGTCCATATGCGTGGACATCACATTTTGGTCTATATTACCAAAGTAGTTAATTCTACTTAACTGGTGCCCTGTGACCATATGTGTAGAGTAGGCATGCCCACAATTTTTTTGCCTGTGAGCTACTTGGAAAATTAAAAAAAAACATGGAAAATTTTCCAAGATGGCCACCATTTCCAGCCTGAGAAACACATATTGCCACAGAATTGGACTCCCAGGGCCAATTTGGCTGATTTTGTTATCTAATGCTACTCTTCTGACCACAGGGAAGTCAAATGAATAGCTTTACATTCTTTTTATGGCTTCTTTATATCATTTCTAACTAGTAAAGTGAAAAAATTCACCTAAAACACAACATCATAGCAAAACATAGTGTGTGCCTCATGTGTTTAAAATGAATTTTCTATACATTCTCAGACAAGTATGTCAATCTTTCCCAGCGTGAAAGCAACATAAGTAATGTGTTTTAAATGATAATGAACTTAAACTCCTAAAACTCCTAAACCACCCAAAATTAAAAAACCTTCTCGTTTCCTTCTCAAGGAAGTTTGATTTCCTTATAAAAACTGAATATGTGAAACTATTCTACTGGAAAAGCCTTCTAAGTCTGGAAAATAGGTAATTTAACCAGTTTTGTTGTAGCTTTGTTGTTTTTCAACATTTCTGTGGATTTACCAGCATTTACGAAAGAAATCAAAAGTCGTCATGATTGTTTATATCACAAGATAGTTTCCCCTTAGAGTAGCAATCAAAGAAAATATAGTAAAATTAGGCAAACATAAAAAAATAGACGTTTGGGAAGTAGATTTAGAAGCATCATAAGCTGAGAGTTTGTCGAGTCAGCACTTCAGTCGTCCTCTGCATTGCAGGGGACGTCCTGCTGATAAATGAATATTGCCTTTAGACAGCATCTAGCTGCACCCATCTGGATCCTCTTCTGCATCTGCTTTCACTTCATTCACCAAGTAATAGTGCAGATACAGGCCAGAACATTGTGTAGCTACAAGTACATCGATTTAGACAAATCAAAATGTCTATAAACAAAATGCTGCTTTCCTAAATATGCCACTTTTTAAAACTAAATCTGGCCCACAAATGATTGCATTTCTATGAATCATCTCATATTTTTACATTTATTCTATGGAGAATCATAGCAAACTTGGCCTTAAGTTTTAAGTCTGTGCTCGTCAGCTGTACCTTTAGGTTGAGCTGGTTAATGCTTTGCCTGACTTCTTCAGTCTCCAACAGCAGAGCAGCGTTGGCTTGTCTGGACTCTGGAGAAACGAGAGAAAGAAACTAGAAAATGCAACACAAAGACATTTATTCCTTTTGATCCTAATAAGTGTCTTTATATACTTTTTAAAAATCAGATGGTTTTTCCTTGGATCATACATTATTCAATGCTGGTAAGCTACAATAAAAATATTTTAAAAGAAAATATCAGATTATTTTTGAAGAATCATGCAACTCTTGTAAAAGTTTGACCTTTTTAGACGGCTGTTCTACTTTTCCCCTGCTTTTTTTAAACATTCTGTGTTCAATTGAGGGATTTCTAAGAAATATATTTCAATTGACGTCATCTGTTTTCAAAACTGTAGTCCCAGTAAAAATGTAACAATTTTACAAAAATGTTGTGCAGAGTGCAGCAAGATTTTCTGCGGCAAATATTTCAACCAATGGTTTTCTCTAGAAAGAATTCAGCACTCATAAAAAGAAATAAAAAGTGACAATCTTTAAAACTGCACTTTAGTACCTTTTAAGCTATAAGAACATGAAACATTTCGTTTGAAATCATCCGCTTTTCCAGAATATGACTGAATACTAAAAAAAAAAATTAGAGGGTTCTTGAAAATAAATAAAAAATAAATAAATACAAAACTTAAGGAACGCTAAACAACAACAGCCTCTAATGCTGAAAAAAACCCCAAACAACATATGCAAGCTAAATTATTTATAAAAAAATGACACCTCGGTAATTGAAATTATAGTTGGTCAAAGTAATTCTAAGTTTTTCAGTCCTGAAGGCCCCAATTATTGATCTGACCTACACAATGCACCGGTGGGTTAGGAATTAAAGAAACAAACTGGTTGCAAACTGATTGCTAATCAGTCAGCGAGCATTAGAATCTTCTATGGTGGCCCTGAAGTGCAAATCACATCAACAAATCACTTGATGCGAAAACACATTAAAGATGACAACAAACAATAAAAAAATCAAAACAAATTTCCAGAAACCAAAACATCATTCCAAAAAAATGAAACAAAATAAAAAGGAAACTATTTGGAAAAACAAAAGTAATTTAAAGAATTTACTTGTATCTACCAGAAAATGTGGGTATTATGGGACATCACTAATTGGATGGTGACGTTTGTTTACCTTTTCAACTGAAAGGCATTTGAAACGGCAATAAGATATTTCTTTAAGCTTTGGATTGCATAAGAGACTCTATAGCCCAGTTCAAGCAAAACACCGGTCTGCTTTTCCCCTTTTTCAAAATTCAATGATCATTGTCCAATCAGTGATGTCCGGTAATACCGAAATTTTCTGGTTTCTTATGTTATTTCTCTTTTTTTTAATATTTCATTTTTAGTTTTGGAAATTTCTTTATTTTTTTCCAAATGTCTTAGTTTCTGGAATTTTGTTTTAATTTCTAAAATATTATGTTTTTTAATGTGATCTTTACTATGCTTTTGCACTAGTGATGCTGTGATTTGCATTTCAGGGCCACCCAACCTGGATGACTACCTTTTTCAGCCCCTCTGACCTTCCCAGTCCTTAAATGACCTCTCTGAGTCTTTCCACACTCTCCTGTCATTCCATCCCGCTTCGTTCTCAGATTTCCCCAGAAGGAGGCAGGCTTGTCTCGCTGTTTGACCTCATGAGCGTCCTCCCAGCCACCTGGCAGGCATGTGACCTTCGCAGCTGGAGGCAGTTTGACTTACCGTGGGTGGTGCTGCCTGCGTTGGCACCAGGCCCGCCGTGTTCCACTGTGAACTGAAACGTGTGCCCGTTGTCTTCGATGCCATCTACAACCCTGGCAGGAGTGACAAGGAGCAGAAGGAAAACGCAGGTTAATGTAACAGTAGAGCTTTTTCAATTATCATAAGAGCTGTAAGACAGCTCAGCACTGTGGCTTAGGAACCCCATGTGGGTTTAAACGTCAGGAGAAGACTGTTGAGGCAAGAGAGTGAAATTTGAGCTGAATGAACCTGCCTTTACCTATGTCCAAAGCTCACTGGATAACTTAGGGATACATTATAAACACAGATGGCTGGTCCTGGAGGATAAGGTGCTTCGGTAATGACATGCAGCAACATCTGCTGAAATATGCATTGCAAATACATCCCGTTTCCATTCAGCAAACCAAGCAGGTTACTGTGACGGGAGTTGAGAAGTTCATTGCTGAAAAAACTTATTAAAAAAAAGAAGTTATTGGAATTAAGGTGAACCAGTTATTTTTGTAAGGATGTAAACTTTATTGTAAAGTTTATCTTTTATGTTATCCTTACTAAATGTTTCAGATGGTTTAGAGAAAGAAATAAAATTAGATTGTTACCTGATTATCATCAATTTAGTGCAGCTTTAAGTACTACTTAAGACCATGTCACACTTCTGCTACACACAATTTGCGGATGAAAATTGGTGATATGTGAATATACGTGGAAAAAGTATGAAAAGTTATCATGAATGAACCATGCAAAGAGCACGTAAACCCACGCTTCATTAAATTCCTTCACTTTGACATCCAGAGCCCTGAGCAGAATTCACATTGAATTCAGCACCATGGTCAGCACCCACCGTGGGCGATGCATTGTTTTGATTAAACCAGGGGTGGGCAATTCCAGGCCTCGAGGGCCGGTGTGTCTGCATGATTTCCAGATAGTCTTGCACTACTCATGGCTGATTACCTGGTTCAGGTGTGTCCAGCCAATAATCTTGCCCTACTCATGGCTGATTACCTGGTTCAGGTGTGTCCAGCCAATTAGAACATGCCAGAGCAGGGTATGCTGGAAAACATGCAGGAATGCGGCCCTCAGTGCCCACCTCTGGATTAAACAGTTGGATTCCCCTGTCTGCACCAGTTCTAAGTCAGCTTCTAGGCACCAGGCGAGGCGGCCCGCCAAGACTGGGAGAAGGACTAGAAACGTGTGCATAGTCGCATCCGGGAACCACCATACCTGGCCCCTTCCCACAATCCACCTTCTGAAAAGTTTGTTAAACACACGTGGAATGGTCATGGAATGCCACAAATGTGCGTTTGCATTTAGCAAAATTTACACACATTTGTATAAGATTGGCAAAAATTTCAAACAGCTCAAACCGATATCACGTAAAGACCCGTCGGCCGAAACCCTCTATGGACATCTGCGCACATCGACGAATGACGAACACAAGAAACACTTATGAATTATGTAAATTCCGCATGTATCACGGAAGTGTGACACAGCCTTTAACAAACAGCAAGAATCCACTCACTGCAGTGCAAAAGTATATCTATTATTGTCATGTTATGTTTGAGTTTACAAAACCTTGGGCTAAGTTCTGGGGGTGCAGAGCAGGTCAAAGTGGGGATGAGCAGCTTGGAAGGCTTCTGCTCAGGTTCTGACTGTCCTTTGGATAAATTGGAGGCGGACCCAGAGTTGCTGTGCTCTTTCTTTGAAGGTGGTTGAGGGCTCTGACCCAGGAAACCTCGGCTAAGATTTGGCGAGCGGCAGCGTCTTAGAGCACTAAACTGCCGCAGCTCGTCCCCCAGCAGGTTCCCCAGGGAGGTGCGGCGGACGGGGCTGGTGAAGTTTGGGAGCAGGAGGTTTCGGCGAGAGCGCGTGGTTGGAGAAAGGTGGAAGGAGTCGTCTAAGTTGCCACCTTTGGTCTCCACAATAGATGGCAGCCTGGGCTCCTGCTGAAAAGAAGATAAATTAACATTTGCTGGGTAAATGGCAAACATAAACACGTTTATACTCAAAAAAGTTCCACTCTGATCAAACTATTTGCATTTATATGTATATTATTCTAATTTGTCAGATAATTTGACTTTTTTTCTCCTTCAGATTCCCCAATATCATAAATTTTTGCTCTGACTTCAATAACTAATAAAGTTACGCCCGTGAACCTTTTTTTAAGCATAGTAAGAGCAAAAGTATAGAGTTCGTTGTGAGGAAAGTAGCCCACAAGGTTTTCCATTTGGAGCGCTATTGACCCAGTTAGTGAAGAAACTCCAGGGACAGAACAGTTTGTTCTATATGAGATCCAACTTGTACGGGAAGACATTGAAGAAGCTTTCCTGCTGCACAGTGGCTTCTGTATTCATGTTCTATTAGCTAGAGTAGGCAGAAATCAAGCCACATGCGTAGAAAAAGTTTATTTGCACAGAAACAACACTGGATCAACACTAAATTTGCTAGGTACTCACATGGTAAAGTCTTGGTGACCTGGAAAATCTGTTAAAGCCCTGCAATTTCAAACAACAAGCAGATGGTCAAACAAGTTTCTTTATAAGTAAGCCACCTGTGTATGACGGAGTATTAGGAAAGAAAAATAAACAAATAATAATAAGGTCTTAAAATAATAAGAAAATATTCAAAATTATACAGGGAATAAAGTCACACAATTATGAAAAAATAAATCATAAATTCCTATGTCAAACAGTCATGCATTTGTGAAAACGGTGTTATATTTAACTTTTAAAATGACATTAAATATTAACTGTTATTTTGATACTGCAGACAATTCAGACAAATTGGATAAACTCAAACGTTTTGCGGGATCAGTTTTTTTGTAAATATACAATTTTATTCCAAGAAAATCACAACTTATTATTAATTACAAAAATTAATAAATATTTTACTATTTTTAACCCTATATAATTCTCCGTCACACCTGTGTATATTTACAAAACTTAAACATATTTACTGAATAAACCTTTTTTTTAAGTCTTTGAGTCAATTGTTTGAAGTTTCTTCTGCTAAAATTGAATTCCAAAAAAAAAAAAACTTTTCTACACTTAATTTTATACTTAATAATTACTGGAGTGTTGGACTCAAGCTAGCTGGTTGGCAGATTACAAGATGACAGTAGGAATGCTTCCTAGAGTGAAGAAAATGCCTCAAATTACACCCAATATTACAATATTACACCCAAACAATTGATGAAACATTGAAAATAGACCTTAGCTAAAGTAGTAATGGAGGGAAATTCGGCGTGACATCAGTTCAGTTGGAAAATGCAAGTCTCTTCAGACAAGGTCAAATTCTCCTGACGAGGAAAACGAACCCTGAGGCATATTGGAATGCTTTTAGAGCCAGCATGGAAGGCATTGGTGCCAAACGGCTATATGTGAGCCCCTCCAATTAATGAGCCGCTGCTTCTACAGGTGTCCCACATAGCAAAGTAGGTTTGCTGGGATATTTCAGTGGGACTTCTTTCAATTCTTTCAAGTGGTCAGTTAAAGGGTTCAAAAGTGGCTTCTTCCTATTTTATTCAGTTCTTTTAAAAAATTTAAATCCACAACGAAGGATAAGTTAATCAATCAATCAATCAATCAATCAATCAATCAATCAATCAATCAATCAATCAATCAATCAATCAATCAATCAATCAATCAATCAATCAATCAATCAGTCAAAACATTATTTATAAAACCCTTTTTATAAATTTAAAATGAGTCTTTGTAAGAACAGTGAGAATAGTCAAATAAAAGCCTCCTGAGTGTCTTTCTCCACTCACGGAGGTTTTGAGGTGAGATACAAATAGTAAGACAAATATAAATAAATGTATAAGGCCAAATTTTTTCAATGACAGCCTGTATAAGTGACCAGTAGATAACATCAAAGTGTGTTTTCTGTTTAACTTGCAAACTAATTAGTGATTGTGGTTCATAAAGACCATAATAAAAGAACAGGACAGGTGTGAATAAAAGTTTTATTTTACTGTTATTATTATTATTAGTCTAAGCATTAGAAATGCTTTTTTCAACTGGCACCATGTAAGGCTGCCATTTACCATAGCTCTGTGTTAGCTTACCTGTTTTTATTTTTTAATACTATTTTTAACCTGTTTTTGACAAACATGAACTTGTTTTGCACACAGCGAGTGCCTGCTGCTCTTTTTTGGACAAATTTCCACCACTTCTGGGTCTGAAGCGGTCTGTGGGAGCAACATTTACACCTGGGCTGCCCAACCCTGGTCCTGAAGTTCTACCACCCTGCCTATTTTCCTGCAGCTTCATGCAGCTAATTACCTGGATCAGGTGTGTCTAGTCAATCAAAATGAGGAGACACCTGAGTCAACAAGTCAGGAGAAAGCAGTGCAGAGTGAACTGGAAAAAAAGGCAGGGTGGTAGATCTCGGGGACCGGGATTGGGCAGCCCCGGTTTACACGACCGCCTGCTGTAGCTTGGCAACAACAAAATGCCACTGGAGAAGCGATCAGGGATCGCAGGAGAGGCCGAGGAGACTGAGGTCATTCAGAGTTTGCAGGACTTTTAACGAGTTTTTCAAGATAGCGTTGTGGCATCTGCCCACTTCTGCGGGGTGAGCTGGTAGGGGGACAGGGGGATTGAGGGAGTGAATATGGACAGGAAGAAGAAAAGGACCGACAGATTGGGGCGGAGATCCGGCTACGTTCCGTCAGTCTGTGACTGTGGGGGGTGAAAAAAGGATGCTACGGAATCTCAAATCTAACATGGTCAATCCTCTTCCTCATCATCATCATTCTCTGCCAGACCCCTCAATGCATTGAGGAGTTCCTTTAGCAGATCTTTCCTCCTGTCAGCTATTAGACTCTACAACACCTCATAGACACCAGACACTAAATGCTGTTGGTATTGATTTTTTTAGGTGCATCTTTAGTGTTATTTCTGACATGTATGCTCTTATTTAAAAGATCTATATGGTAACAAGGTAATTTGCCCTTTAAGGGATCAATACATTTTTATTCTATTCTGAAAGTTAAACATGAATTTGCCAAAAGAGGATTTTACAGTTCTTACAGTTTATTTAGGCGATTGAGAGTGTCAATAATATATAAATATATATAATATAATATTTGCAATATTAGGAATAAAGAAAATTGTATCTGTGAGTGTGTGTGATTGGCAAGATTCTAGGATTCTGTTTGTTTCAGTCACAACTGCTCTGGGTGAATGAACTAAAAGAGAAACACCAGAGAATGATAGACGGAAATCTGAACAACTAAAATAAATATACAGTAAATCCAAATGTGCCCCAAAAGGGAAACTATATTGCAAGGATGGGTAATTCGTCAATGGGTCTCCTTAATTATGGTGCATTTTTGTCTATGGACCAAACAACTGAGGGACAACACATAGTTTAGATAAACAAAGTATATTGTCTGTGTTCTCAAACCCTATAAAGGTCAATGTTATTCATGCTGCTGCCACATTTGCTCTTTAAGTAGGCAGAGGTATCAAAACTTTGAGCCAATTGAAATTCATATTCTGTTGAAGTTATTTTATGCAAAAGGACCAAATGCTAAGAATCCAGCAGACGGCGTGGCCCTTTCTTGTTTTGTTTCAACACTCATTCCCTTTCAAGTTGCCAGTTTTTCTGAGCTAATTAAATCTTTGACACAAATAATCTTTTTCTTCATTTTTCTTTTCTCGTCTTAATCTCGCTGACTGACACAGTGGCCTAGAAAGAGAACCCTTAGAGCCCCTCCAGCGTTAAACGATGAGGTGGGTTAGGATGTTTTTATAAATGATCTTCTTACAAAATATTTTACAGCTTTTATTTCATTTCAGCTGTATAGAAAAGTTCCAAACTTAACCCTATATAACCATTGGATTATTTCTGTTTTTTTCCCCATTCTTTCATTTTTCTTTTAGTTCTTCTTGATATTTGAGGGAAAAAAAGAGAGAACTCATGTTTGTTCTTCTTTGGTTACTAATAAAGTTTAAAAGGAGTTTGTTATTTTATACTTTGTTCTGATTAACTTCAAAAATAATTGATTTAATATAAATAAAGATGCCTTAAACTTGAACTTCCATTCAAAACGATAAGTAACAAATAAGAGATGATTATTACTGCTAATTAACCATTGATTAACTATTTGGGCGGCTTTTGTGGGATGTTCCCTTGACAGATTGCTGTCACACTTTCTGTAACCGGTGAGCCCACTCACAGTTTGTATGTTTACCCAATCGAACCATCCAAAACACCTTGTGTTTTGGTTGAAACCCCACAACTGACAGCCTTTAGAAACTTGCTGATCCTCATAACTCCCCCCAGGGACCCCCTAACATGCCGTGCCTCATTAACCTCCTGTGGCGACGTGGCCATTAGAGTCACAGCAAATGTTCATTTGCTGTCTCATCCCTGTGGGGGGGCATCGGATGTCACGTTCGTTGATGACAGCACAGTCGCCCGTCATCTCGTGAAAATCATGAAAAGCGTCTCTCCCAGGTTTTGCATCAAACCAACGTGAACTTTCTGCAGCCGACAATTAGGTCATTCAGAAACCCAAACCCGAAAAGGACATCATAATGAGCCTCTTTAATGGCTTTTGTGGGCCAATTAAACATTCGTCCATCACCGAGGTCGCATGTGAGTTTCCCTCCACTGATGAAAGGTTATTTTAAATATGCATGCCTGCTGTGAGCTGTGAGAGACGTGCCATTAAACCCATCCTGATTTCAATTTCTTCATAATTGTAGCTCAATCTCAGACTCCTGGAAGCCAAAAAAATTGCAAACAAACAGATGTGACACAGAAGAAACGCACTTGAATTAAAAACGATTGATTAAATTAATTGGCAAAACAAACAAAGGCCTGTGGGATCCAAAAACAAAAAGCTGGAGGTAGCAAATGAACACAAACGAGTGAAAGAATTTGAGGAGTGTCGTTCTTTAGTCACACATCACAACACACAAATAATTAGTTTTGATTGAACAAAAAGCTTCACAATTACTCATTTTGGCTCTTTCTACAAAAATATTCATCTAAAAAATGCTGCAAAGAATAGTGAACAAGAGGAGGAAATACATGAAAAGTTCCAACATATCTTCTGAACATTACATTTGAGCCATTTTGAAGGTCAAAAAATAAACTAAAAACACGGAAATATCGGTATTTCTTTAACATGTAAGTCAGAGATGTGGTCTTCGTGTAACAGTGAAACACCAACTTGTGTTTTTTAGCTTACGGGGGGGTAAAGGCAGCTGTGAAGATGGAAAACTGTCACGTTGCAGAATGGATTAAACATTGTTCTTTAAATGAAAGCAAAAAAAACTCCCCTTATGAACTTGTTTTGAGATGATTGAAGACCCTCCCCGGTCATCTTGTTAACTATTTTGTTTCCAGTAATCTTTTAATGATGACATTTTTAATCAAAGTTTTAAAAAAAATGGTGTCATTTGCTAGGACATATGTTCTGCATAGTTCCAGTAGATCATTAGAAATTTGTCTCCAAGTTGTGGGGGGGACTGAGCAGGGAGCTTGTGGCCTGCCTGCCCAGTCTATACGTCATAACTACGCTCCTTTTCAAACAGTGTATCTTCTACGTCTGCTTCTGATTCACAACAATTTAATTTATTTTTTTTATCAGAAAGGCTCTTTTGATTTTAGTTTTATGTCGTGATATATCTCCTCGATCCTCAAAAATCCCACAAGTACATGTTGAAAACGTCTGAAACACAATTTTTCTTGGAGTGGGTTTTTTTTTTTTTTTTAACTTGTCCTGTCCAACAACTGGGCAGTCAGATGAGAGCTGAGGGCCTCTTGGGTTGGACATATTTTACTTTAACAAGAGGGGTTATTAATCTTCAGACAAACCAAAGGTATGCCTGAATAAACCCCTTTTGTAATTGAGGCCAACCTATATTAATTACAAACATGTCTTTGGTGTTGGACCGGACGGAAAAGGAAAGAGGGGAAGAAGAGAGAGGGACGTTAGAGAGAGGGGGGGTAGGGGGTGATAATAGGAGGGGAAGGGGGATAAGACCATGAAGCAGCATAAAGCAACAAGTTTACTGGTTGTTAATCATTATGGTAAGGTTCAAATGTAGTACAATAAGGGCGGAGCCTGTCCACACACACACTCAAATGTTATAAACACACATGTCGACATGTATACAAAACAGATAGTGTTCACACGCATACTTATGCCTTAAAACCAACTAGTGTGAAATATTTCAGTCATTCAGTAAAGCAAACTGTTAGTGCAAAGGTGAGCTAACACCTGTGCTCAGGTGAGTGTTTATGTTCTTCTAAAATGGATGGTGGAACGTGGAAAGAAGGAGGGAGAGTGCCCAGCCATCCCCACCCCAAGACCCCCACCGCAGCAGCAGCGGCAGCCGGAATCCCCCCAACGCCACACGGGAACCGGCAGGGAACAACCGTCGCCCGGGCGACCAAGCCCGCCGCCCAGGCCAGGGCCAGCAGGACCGCCGCAAGGCCCCCAGAGCCAGAGAGCAGGGAGGCACGGAGGGAAAGAGAGCGCCGCCCCAGCCCGACCAGGAGAGCAGCCCCCCCGCCGCGCCGGGAGAACCCAACGCAGGGCCCCACCGGAGAAGGACGCCCACAGCCCCAGACGAGCACCCCACCACCACCCAGGAGTTCCGGGCATCCCCCCGCCCCGACCCCAGGTACGAGCAAGGACCCCCCAAGGGAGACCCGCTCCGCACTCCAGGCAGCCATCCGCCCGGCCCACGGTTGGTCCAGGGAAGAGCGAGGCAGGGGCCCGCCGCCCCCGCCCAGGAGGGGGGAACCCCGGGGAAAAAAGAGGGCCCACAAGGGGTGTTGTAAATATGGCCCGACCAGGCTCGGCCACAGTTGGAAATTTGGCGGGGCCCAGCACTCAGGAGCAAGGACCAGAACCCACCCCCCAGGGACACGAACACCCCCGGCTCAGATGTAATGTGAACCCCCCCACCGCGCGGAGAGAGCACCGCCGGGCCCAGGAAGCCGGCACCCCGGGGACACGGCCGCCGTTGCAAAGGGGCCCGTACCCCCCACCAGGGAAGAGGCAGGGGACAGATGGTCCTAGGTCCCACCTTCCTTGCAAAATGTGTGTGCGTGTATGTGTGTTTGAGAGAGTGTGTGTGTGCATGTGTGTGTGTTTATGTTGGGATGTATATATTGAGGGGGGAGGGGTGTATGTACTAAGGGGGGTGCAGTTAAAATTGGCGGGTAGGGTTGTGGGTTTTTAATTGAGGCCCAAAACCAGAAGAAACAACTATTCCAAACATCAGTTTATGTAAGTTTACATTAAAATGTCATGAATATTATGTGAATGAGGGGGTCATGTGCAGATGAAAAAAAAAAGATTTATAATAGATAAAATCTTAATAAAATCCTCAAACTGTCACTTGTCACCTGAACAACAATAAGGTCTGGTCTTCAACCTATTTAAAGGGACTACATCATGCAAAATCAACTTTGAGCTTTTGAGTGTATTACAATGTTAATTCTTTATTACTAACAACCCCAAACATCAAAATGTCTTTTTGGATAACATAAACTATGAATTAAATATTTCTAATGTAGTTGCCAACGAATTAATATAACAATAAATTTGAGAATAGAGTTTAATAGTATATTCTTTGAAAAGTCTTTGCAAAACTTCTCAATAGAAAATTTCAGATTTTGTATCTACCCTTATTACTGTCATGTTGTTGTTTGCTCTTCTCTGCAACCTATTTGTTAAACAAGGGTTCAGAACAACAGCGGCTGCTGATGGGAGTCGGTTGTGTGGGTGTAATGTCATCCTGCTGTGCTTTGGGGGGGGTGAGACGCTGCCTGACAGTGGTACCCACTCATTGTAATTGGCCTTTGGTTGCTGTGACAGAACAAGTGTCAAGGAGAGTGATGAGAAGACCTAAGGGGGCACCAATGTCAAGGAGAGTGACAAAGGTGCCTTAAGGGGCAGCATGACTGTTGTTTATTATTTTCTGTGCACAATTCTACTGTCAGACTATAGTGTTGAGAAAATACAGAGTTTGCTTCAGTTTAAAAGCTTTTTGTCTATTTTTTCATGTTCTCTTTGCCAGTTTTGTACAAATTATGGCACAATGGACAAAAAAGATAAACAGGTCGGAATAAAGGCGTTTGCAACTCTGTATTAAACCATCATTTTAATAAATAAACCTATATCTTCACATTTTATGTTGCCAACCAAAACAGCTTTCAAACTTTTTACAAATCTCCAAAACTAACGTAGTTTTCACACAACGAGGCCCACTTAAAAGCATTCAGTTTTTTCCACTGGACTTAGGTTAATTTTGTATTTTTTTTCATTTGAGATAGCCAAAAGAATGTCGACACTGGAGCTAAATCTTAAATGTACAATTTCACATATGGCGTCTTTTCATCGTGGTTCTGTGTAGATGTGTGCTGGTTACCTCGCCCTGGCTGCCTTCACGCAGGTTGTAGGTGAGGTTGTTATGGATGTCTGAGGCAAACAGGCTGGCATACTCGGGGTACAGTTCCAGCACCTCTCTCAAACCGCGCACACTGATATACTGGAGATCGCAGTAGGTGAGCGCTTTCACGTCCGCATTGGTCTTGATCACCTGCTCACTCCCAGGCAAATCCGATCCAATTAAGTCTCCTTTTCCTAAAATCCCAAATAAGGAATCACTTGATGGCTTCACTTTATAACATACACATTTCACTGGTATTTCCCCTTGATACACACCTAATATAGCCAACACCATGTCATCTTTCAACACCTCTAGAGAGCCAGAGCAGACAAAGTAATTGGCATGCAGAGCGTCACCCTGCCGGATCAGGTACTCCCCCGGTACACAGAAAGAGGTTTTTATGTGAAGCGAGAGCGAGCGCAGGCAGCCACGACTGGCCCCCTTAAAGACGGGCAGCTGGAGGATGTCTTTGTTCAGATGCATTGCGATGTCGGCCCGCAGCTCATCAGGAAAGTTGTGCAGGAGCTGTTGTTTAAAGGATATGTAATCAAGTCAGACACACACTGATAATCATGTAACAAAATGCATCACCACTTCTTCTCAACTTCAGCGGGGTATCTCTTTATCTTTTGGCAAAACAACACATTAAAATGGATAAGTGATGGATCTCCCAACAGGTTGTTAAACCTTGAAGTCTCTTAAGGACAGAGAGCCTCACCTCCTAAAGCTATCACACTGAAGAGGACTCCTACCTCGTTAGCATCTATACCATTGTTGACAGACCATGTTGTCTGGAAGTACTCCAGCATGCGCTGCTTGAGCTGCTGAGGCAGGCGGTGCACTCGGATGAAGTCCTTCAGGTCCTTCATGCGTGTGTGGTAGAGAGACCGGCGGGAGTACATGCGCTGGATGATGGCGGTGACGTTACCGAAAACCACGGCGTGCATCAGAGCTGCAAGAGCCAAATACATGAAAAAACAGCAGAAAGGAATGAAAAAAGTACTGAAGTTTTTACAATCAGTTTATTAATTCTGGGTGCAAAGTTGGTCCTAATTAAAAAAGAAGATCTAGAAATGGTTGCTAATGGTGTTTTGTCCAGCAGACAAATTTCATTTTGTGGTTAATTTGTTTTGCATCCACACTGTAGTGAACCGCATTAGGGGGTTCACTAGTGTGTGAACTGGTACACTTGTTTTAAACGGACCACAGTTTAGATGAGTTTTATAGACACCAAACAAAGCAGACTGTATGAGGAAACAAATTGGCCTGAACCAAACAAAAACCAATGTGAAAGCAACATCAGGCTTTGGGAAATGAACTAGTGACTTGTTTACTGATTAAGCCTTAACCAGAACCAGAAGGGCACCGTGCAATAACAACAACCAAACGTCATAAATGCCTGCAACGTACATTAGCCTTACGAATACTCCATGATACACTTATTACACAGACACACAACAATTTTTCTATGGTCACAACGTACCTTGCTTTTTCAAGCTTTTCACAGTAAACTATACTCATTTCCAAAAGAACGATTTGTAATGACAGTTATTTTTGCAGCTCATTTTACTACTCGCAAGTAAGACGACTCGATCTTTGATGCATCGCCTTTCGCTCTTTGTAGGGTGTGCCCATTTCATAACGTCAACCTAGAGTCGGCCTGGGCAGTATGTCTGCGTTTCACCCACGAAAACAAACAACATCCGAACTTTTGCGAAGACGGACGTGCAAATGGTGCATTTAAAATAAATGCGTTTTAGCCGATTACCGCTGGCATCTGTGTTCCCCTTAAGATGTAGCGGCTTCTCTCTAAGACCCTTCATGAGCCCTTACAACCCAAAAACCAACAGTACCCGAGTACACCTGAGTCTTTCTGGGAAACCGATGACTAGTTATTGGTCACTGGCACAAAAATCCTACCAGGGAACAAATATAAAACTACTTGGTAGTTAATAGCCTTCTGGTCAACTTATATATATGGTTTTGTTCAGAAATGTACATTAATTAATGACTTGCACAAAATTGGTTACAGTAATTAATTAATTGAAATTAATTAATTGTTTGAAAAAAGAAGTAAAGGTCAAAGGATTGAAATAAAAAAAACTGTCCTCTTAAATTTGTTAGACAGTAAAAAATTGGCAAAAAGACAAAATAAATCAGATGTAACTTTAGTTCAGAATTAGAGCTAATTTGGCAATTTTTACTGGTTACAGATTCCTTTCTCTGTGGTAAAATATTTTTGTTGTGCTACAACTATAGTTCAGTTTCAGGTGGGACACCATTATTTTTTAATTAGTCCCTTTATATTAACTCATTTATTTCCAGGTAGATTTTAATCCCATAGAACCATGAGCTTTCAGCATCAATAAAATCCCATCTTTAATTGGTTTGTCACCTTGCACAGTACATAACATTTTTTTTTTACAAAAACATAAAGGTTTACCAAGTCTTTGTTGGGTTGTTGCACCCATCGTTTCCACCTTTGCTTAAATAATCTTTTTTTCTGAAAGATGGCAGCAAGCTGTGATTTAAAGGTCAGCTAAATTCCACCTAATCCCAGCTGAATTCCCTGCACCGGCATGCGAGGATGACAACCTGGTGTCAGACATACCGCCTATGAGCATCGTGCAGATGGAGAAGATCTTCTCTGCATCGGTGTTGGCACAGACGTTTCCGAACCCCACACTGGTCAGGCTGCTAAGGGTGAAGTATAGGGCGGCAATGTAGGAGCTGCGCACAGTCGGACCACCTGCTGTGCTGTTAATGTAGGGAGTCTCCAGTCGCTTCCCCAGCTCGTGGAGCCATCCTCCAAAACAAGAAACAGTGTTCAAACAATAAGGATCTTGTTAGCAGCATGTCAGCCAACACAGGGGTGGATGTTAGAGACAAAATCGTCCTTGGATGTGGTGTCTGACAAAGAACAATGTCTTTCTGGTTGTGTGTCAGAAAAAAAGGCTGTATGCAGAGTGAGGAAGGCGGTTTGTTGATGCAGGACATGCTACAACCATTTCCTGCTGTAAAACAGCCGTGTGTTAGGAGGAATGATCTAATCTCCTTTGAGATACAAAGAAGTATACACAAGCATGAGCTGTTAAAAACCCATGCTGACTGCATCTCATTGTGCAACATGATGTTCTGCTGTTGTCAACATCTGCAGTAGTATGTGAACATGCTTAAATGAGAAGCATCAAGAGGATAATCTCTGATTTTTCTTGGATGATAATCAAAAAAGAGGCGTGCTGTCATTTGATGAGCTTTTATTTTTTTTAAACAGAAGAAAAAAAAGAAAAGGCTGCTTGCTTCCAGCTCGTAATCTGGTTTTAGACAGTTCTCATTACGGCTGACGAGTACGTGGCTCACCACCGCTGAACACAGCCAGAGACCCAATAGGTGAGCCAGAACTATTTATAGCTGACAAAACAAACATCCGTTTGCTGCACTGGCAGAAAAACTCTACAAGTTGTATAAACTGTGAGCTTAAAAAGAAAAACACAAACGGTTAACCTCATGAAGACAGTTAACAACACCAGAATTGTCAGACTTACCTATTTCCCAGGTCTCATTGGTGTGGATTTCCTTGCGTCCAATCATGTACCAGACGCAGGCCATCCAGTGCGCCAGCAGGGCAAACACAGACATCAGTAAGGTCAGCACCATGGCGCTGTACTGAGAGTAACGGTCAAGCTTCTGCAGAAGACGAAGGAGGCGCAGCAGACGCACGGTCTTTAGCAAGTGAACCAATGAGGTCTAAACACAACCACAAAGAAAAGAAATTTGTCATTTTAATATATGAGTACATTTAATATGTTTGATATTTAACTGCACATGTATGTACGTACTAGGGATGCAATGATTCACTTTCCCCACTATTCAGTTTAATGGTGTAACATACAGTTGGGTTTTAAATCAAGAATTGTGGTATCCCTGGTATGTACACTGCTCATATGTTTTTGGGATTGTTTATTTCATGGATATACACTCGCAAGCTTCTAGCTTTGCTAACGTTCCACCTGGTCTCCTGGACACACAGTATGTCTACCTTTCTCCTCTGCATCATGTCAACCAAGTCTCTACTTTTACTTGTTAGTTCCAACACACAAAGTCCCTACTCTCAGTCCAACACTCAAGGTTTTTCTATGTTCTCTTTTCGTACGAACGCGCCTTCCTCCTCTCCTTCGACCAACATTAGTCCAATTTCCTCTGGCACCCTGCGACAAGAAGGATGCTGAGGCTAGAGCTGTCAGGCAAGATGTCTAGAGGAAGACCAAAAAGGAGGTTTATGGATGCATTGAACAAAGACATGAAGGTAGCTGGTGTTAGAGGAGAGGATACAGAAGACAGTGTTAGATGGAGGAAGCTGATTTGCTGTGGCGACCACTGAAGGGAAAAGCCGAAAGGAAAAGAACAATTTACTCTTACCCACCCCCTGCTGTGGAACAGTGCAATTTCCCCTTCTGAGGGATTAATACAGACATCTTGCCTCGTCTTATCTTAATTATCCATCGGTCCGAAGCATGTGTAAAAGTTGATTTCTTTGATTGGCATTGTGCCATTTTTTGCAACCACTTTTTAAAAATGGTTACTAGGTAAATACTATCGAAGCACACAAGTGGACTGAAATATTGCAAAAACTGGCCATGTTTTTATCAAAAACCTGTGTCAGATGAATGTACATTGTTTGGAAATATATATTTAATCCCAAAATGATACAATGGTAAATGCAAAGGAGACCTCATGTATGAAGATGTTCCTGTTCATGCGCGTTTCCATTTATTTAAAAGGGATTACTGGTATTGTTTTCTACTTTGACCTCAAGTATTTCTATAAGTGTTTTTTGGTTGTTGTTCTTTAGTTCAGTTTGGCATTCTGGGAGTATAAGTGGTTTAGTAGCATCACCAGAATTGGTTTAAACAAAAAAATCTGATTTGAACAATTTTCGTTAAAATTCAATGTGACTGGAGTTTAATGACAAACATTTTGTCTGCTCCAAGACATGACTTCTGTTTTGAAATACATAACTGTCCAACAATGTTGAATTTAACTTTTTTTTTTTATGGGCAAAATCTGAATGTTTATAGCTTTTTTAAAATATTGTTGTCTCTATCAATAATTATGTATTTGTTTGTAATTAAAAGATATTTAGTCACATAGTAACAAAGCAACATCAGGAAGGGACAAAACTTAGACAATTTTAAGTAATTTACTGGAAATGTTTTATTTGTAGAGTTTCCAGACCATCAATTTAAATAATATCAGCACATTTGCTAACAACGATCCCTCATCTAGAGTTGGATTGATCCTCTTTTTTTGTTTCAGCCTTATTTGCAATAAATAAAAAAGCAAATTAAGGTTTTACGTGCTAATCCTGAATAATGAATCAAGTTACATGATGCATAAAATACTGTCCAGCAATACTTTGATTTAAAAAACAACAACTTTGAAACATTTGAGTGTGTTGGTTAAAATGAATGTGCTACTGTATTCTAAGTCTTCCTTCTCTTACCTGAAAGCTTTAGTTTCTTTTGACATCTTCTACATTAAGCCTTTTCACTGTATTATTTAAATTATTTCCCTACATGTGTCTCTAAACTATAATGAAGAGGTTGTACTTTTCATGACAACCCACTTATCAGTTTTTCTAAAAAGGTATTCCAGCTTGTGTTGCTTTCAAAAAGGATTTTTAAAATTAATTTTTTTCTTTTTAAAATTCTTTTCTGTTTCACGATTGTGTGTTTGTTTTTAAAATTGCCACAAGTCCAGCTACAGCATCTTTTTCCAGTTGTAATCTACATTTTCTCTCTCATGTACAATGGAGTTGTTGCCATTGAGATGAATCATAGAGTCGTAAACAGTTGTCGTACTCACTACTGTGATGTTGAAGGCATATAACAGGTCAAAGGGAAGAGCTGCAACCAAGTCCACAAAGAACCAAGTCGTGACATAGTGGATGCAAATGGAACGGCCTTTGTACACCACCTGGCCCGACTGACTCACATAGGTGGTACGAAAGTTCAGGATGATGTCTGTAAATACAAGGAAAAGCAGCAAAAGTTTTCACATTGATTTTTCAAAGGAAGGAGCAAAACTAGCAAAAATGTAAAGTTTAGAAGAAATCATTCCTTTTTTGGTGGTTCACTTGAATGATGAATACTTAAATGGCGCTTTTATATCTTCCTTGAAGGCTCTTTTACGGTCACAGTCCCATTCACCCATGCACACACACACATTCACACACTTCTCTGCCTAACATTGCTGCCAACCTATAACCTACACTTACAGCTCTTTTAAACTACATTAAAATTCCACTTTAAATTTTTTTTAAATCAAAGGAACTAATTTCTTTGAAATACTTTGCAGTTGCAACAGCTACCCATTTGAGGTTACCCACCGCAAAACCTGAACAGTTTAAAAGGCACGGAAGAAAGTTATCAACTGCATATCAGAACTGGAGCGAGTACGTAAATGAGTAGTAAATGGTATTCTTTTGGCTACGTCAAAATTAAGTCAATTCCGTCACCATTTTTTTGCAATAAGGTTGCACCAATGTTAGAGCAAGACGAAGAAAAGAATTGGTCCGAATCGGTCAGTCATTGTTTCTACGACAACCATTGCTGCCAATCAGGAGTGAGCTTGTTGGAGGAAGTCCACACCCCTACCACTTGAAAGTGGGTCACACAAAATCTGTCAATGTCTTTGAACGTTCAATGTAGGACCACCTACTTTTATTGGTGCATCTGATTGGACTGTGTGTCTTACAGAAAAAATATTGTAAAAAAAAAATTAGAAAATGTTTTAAAAAAAAAGGTAGCAGAACAAGTATGGTTATTCTGACAAATAGAATGACAGTAGTAGCCGTTTTTTTCTCTATGGACGTTTGTGGGACTTTGGCGTCTTGGAGCTTGTGAGCACTTCCTGTTTGGAATGACGGGGGGAGGAGTCAGTTAGTCCAGTTCTTATTCAGTCAGTAAAGAAAACCAACAAGTTGCACTAATCCTTTGTGGCAGTCACCTGCACCTTTTTTCCAACCAATCTGAGATCTGTGCTCCTTTAAATTTCTGCAGTAAACATTTCTACTTTTTTTTTCCCTTTTGTTCTTTGGTCCCTTTGCATTGACGCTGGAGTGAATCACACCAAAGTTCACTTACAGGTGAACAAAGAGCCTTTTTTTAGGCGGATTAGAGCTCGCGTTCCAAAGTCAACTAGTGTGAAAGAATCAGAACACTGGGAAAGAAAAGCAGCTTTTGCGTCTAAAACATGTAGAATCGTTTAACAGATGGAAAATGTTGTCGTTTTCAGGCGTCCTTATGGATCGGGAAGAGAATCTGACAGGATCATCTGACCCAGCTGTCAGACTGCAGTGAGCACAAACAAGCAACACATCTTTAGGTCTGACACAGTAACACCTCGTCTGTTATTCCAGCTGTCTATTAAAGCAAATTTCCAGTTAAGCATTCACATGAGTGTAAACTGAATTTGAGATGGTGCACAACAAAAGGGGATTTTTAAAATAAAATAGGATATTTTCTAAAGGAATTGTTGATGACTTTCTTACATGTGCTTTTTCTTCTCTCATCCGCATTTTTCTTTTACAAACTTATCTCTATCGTACAACAGCTGTTCCAGTGTTTTTGTTTTGTTCCTGTCACCTCTGATCCAAACTAGTTTGGGCGCTGACACAGATTTCATCCTGTTCCTCTATTAGGAGGTAGTTTCCCCCTTTCACTACCACACAGGTTTTACCTGGTTTGATGTTTTAATTTCCTTCTTTGTAAAACCTTGAATAAACTTCATTTGTGCGATGGTGCTTCACAAACTGAACTGTGGTTTGGTGCTGACACATATAACAGTGGTCCCCAATCTTGATCAGGCTACACACCAGTTTACCAGTACTAACTGCCCCACAGACCAATACTGGTCCACCACCTGGGGATTGAGGACCAGTGTTTTACAGTATATTGAATTATTATAGTTGGGAGTAATACTTCATCTCAATTAAAAATGTTTAGACCACCCACCGATGATAAAAAGCATCTCCACTGCTATGTCACTGACGATGGTGGAGCGTGCAGCCGTGACAGAGTCATCGTGCGGCGTGAAGCTGACATTGTAGGGGACGGTGACAGCAACGTAGAAGGTAGCCAGCAGGATCAGCCAATCCCACAGGGCCTTGGAGACGCTGTAGTGGAGCAGAATGAAGCGAGACTTCTGCACCGCCGCCACTTTGTACTCCGGTATGGATGGCTTGTCGACCATGTTCTATCAGAGAGTGTGAAACAGGAACGACAAAGCGGTTGCTGAGTCGAGTAGTAACAGCCTCCAGAATTTTAAGCTCATGATGATAATTGTATGAGAACACTAGACATATGCATAAATGAATATGCTGATAAGCAGATGGTCATGAGACGGGGACGTAAATGGTAGTCAGATGGAGGCTGCAGTGCCAATATTTTTCCGAAACAGACAATGTAATTGTCAGCATCCTTTTGAATGAGTCACTATATGGTAGCAACTCATAACAAGCACTTATGAAGATGTTTCGAGTATTCTCTTCATGACAGACACTTAAAGAAACCATTTTATTAAACCAACATTTGTGCTTGATCATTTCAGAAGGTTATTAACATAGTAACAAATCATTGTACTCGAATACAAGTAGAATTACTTTAAAATAAATTCATTTAAAAATGTAGTCAACCAAGTAATGACGAAAGGAATAATGAAAGAGTTAAACTGCAACTGGTAAAAAGAACTATAAAATCTTGAGTAATCGTTTAAATGCGTTAATTATACATGTTTATAAAAAAAAAAGGTTCTTTAAAGTCATTTTTCATGTTCATTCAGTTTGTAGCTGTTAAAAATGTTTGGTACCTTGAGAATTACGCAGTTTACTTATATTTTGCATAGTTTATATGCAATTATCATATAAATTGTATGCCATTTTGAATGATTTTGCGAGATGCATACACAAAATTGTGGCTTTCCACAATGGTAACATTATGCAATTGATGCACAGATCACTACTGAATTGCATAAACAGCATTTAAACATAAACAAGTATAAACAGCGCGATAATCACACACAGTTCATGTTCTATGCTGATTTACGTTTTCTTTGCATGGTTTAGTAGTACTTCATCTGTGGTATTAATGTGGTTCATTTGTGATACAACTGTGAAAATCTACTTTAAAGACCAAAATTGTTCTCACTTTTTCCATGTATATTTACGTATGACCAATTTTAATCAATGCACTATGCGCAAAATGTACGTAGCGACTGCATGACAGGGTCTACGTTATGTTTTCTTAAAGTGTAAGACTTAAACTAACATTATTTTGCCTTTTAAAAAGCTTTCTTGATAAGATTATTTTTCTTGCGAGATGGAAAATACAACAAAATTATTTGAAGCAAGGTATGTTAAGAACCAAATAAACCAAAAACTTCAAAATAATATTTTTAATTCACTAATTTTTTGTACAATTTATGTCTCTTTCAGGAGTTTATAAATAAATTAAATAAAAATATACGTCTGTCCTTTTTGCCAACAATAGGACTTTAATTTGTGTAGATTAAACAAGGTAAACAAGAGTAACAATAAGACAAACCAAGGCTGAGGTAAATGTCTGAATTAGTAGTTCTTCGTCACTTAAATATATAAAAAGTTCTGTGCAGTAAAAGTACTCTTAAGACTACAATTTAACTAAAGGTTCTTAAAAGAAAATAAATGTAACTTGTTGCCACCTTTTGATTTCAAAAAATGGCTTTTCTGGAGCACAATAAGCCACTTTTAGTATATTTTTAATGTATTTCATAATGTTTTTAGGTGAGAAAATAAAAATGTCATGAAGCAAAAAGTTCACCAACAGACATGGTGTGAAAATGTGGTGAGAAACTAGAGGTAAGACGGTTCACGTGTGCCGCATTTATCTACAGCTCTGCAACACGTGAAAAGACAAAGAGACGTATACATCATGCAGTTTCACTGCCGTGTCGTTGCTTTTGTGAAAAAGACAAGACAGCAAACCATCTCCACTGAGAGATGAAGCAGCTTGAGGTCAAAGGTCTGAACGCTTTGGCTCCCTCACAATAACTGATTCAGTCTCAGGCTGACAGCATCGATTCTGGCAGAACAGCCATAAACGGCATCTTAGATTGTTTTTGTGCAACTGAGATGAGAAGTGTGCACGTTCTGAAAAAAGGGAATCTGAAATGATTTCAAATGAGCAATTGTGGTAATAATATAAACATTAAAGAATGACGAAGTGTTAAATTTTCGAAGAATGGAAATACATATGCTGTTCTCATTTTCAGTAAAATATATAACATAATTTCCGGACTATAAGCCGCTACAAAAGTAGCTTATTCAGTGACGCGGCTAATTTATAAATTTCATTGGCGGCGGCCGCCGTGTACGTATTTTCTGACACAGCGAATGGTTTGAATTCTCTAACACCAAACACAAGTCAATTGTTTTTCAACACACCTCTAAGCAGCTAAACAGCATGGACCTGACTTCAGGTCTTAGACACTTCAGTCATGGTTCAACAAAACGAAACACGCATGCCCAGCCGCATCCCAGAATCCTTTGGTGCCATTAGACCCAACGTGCACGTGATCGCCGCTACAATATGATGAAGCTTTCAAGTTAAAAGCAATCGTTAAAAGCAGCGTGAAAAAACCCACCATCACCAACGGGTTTGGAAAAGCCGGTCAGCTGCGTGACGGAGACAACAGCGCATGGAGTGAATTTACCTCTGAGTCATAGTGACTCGGCTGGCTGCACGTAAATATGTGGGAATAATATCAGCCTTTATTTTGTCGGGACACGACTGGAAACACAAATTGACGTGATCGTTTTAACGGTTATTAAGGACTGAGCGGAGTTTTGCATTGAAACGCGAGGCGAGCCTCCGTGTGAGCTGGATACTGCGTGTCGTTTGAGCTGCGGGGCCGATGGCAGTCTGAAGGCTCCCACACGTAACAACGCATCCGCCCCTCATACACAAAACGTACAGTATTAAGTCCGATTGCTCTGCACAGACACGATTTGCTCCGTTCACGGCGCAATGGGGACGAAGCGCTCCTCCTTGAAGCCGCCCTGGCCAGAGCTGTCGGAGTAGATAGGAAGGGGAGACAAGGAGCGCGCGGGAGCGCAGAGGCGTCGAGCCATTCTGCAGGCTGCAGCCAGGGCTTACTCGAGGCGTCCGCGGAGCAACAGTGTTTGTTGTGGAAGGAAACTTCTGACCCACGCGCCGCGAGGAGGCGCGCGTATCGCGCTGAGGCGCGCGCTTTTCAGTCGTCGCTGCTTTATTTTACCGGTGTGTTTTTTAACCAGCCCTGTTACTCCCATAACGCTGCCGAGACACAAGCGGAAGGAGAGCTGTTCCCGTTCACCCCTCCATGCACTGCTGATACTTGCTCATTCTTAAACACTTACAACAGAATGGCGAGCCGGGCGTTGGCCCCGTCTTTAGCCCTTAAGACTCATGGGAAATGGGGGATCGCGGATGTAAATTTCCTCATCATAACTGAGGGATGTAATGTTGATTATATGGTTACTGTTAGTAATTTTATGTATGATACCTAGATTGTCAATAAGTAAATAAAATAAATAAATAAAAAACCATAACTGAGGAACTTGTGAACAGAATAGAGGTGCATACTGTTTGGCAGATGTAGATATACTCAAATTCATGAGCTTGAGGCATAACTGACTCCACCCACTGTGTGCTAATAAATCACACTTGCTCTGTGAGTCAGGACGTGATTCGTCAGGATGACAATATTGCCTAATTCATGCGGCTTGTACTCCAAAGCGGCTTGTGTATGTATAAAATTAGTTAAACACGTGAAAATAGGAGGGTGCGGCTAGTAATCGGGTGCATTTTGTAGTCCGGAATTTACGGTTTATATTTTTACTGACATGTAAAAAAAATGAAATGTTTCTATTGTAAAAAAAATTAGAACTGCAATACACGCAATTTTTTCGCGGTATGAATGCCCCCATGTCATCAGACATCATGTGTAAGCAGTCAGTCTGTGTCAGCGTTTCTATGTCAACCATTTCCACAAATCAGGAGTGAGCTTCTTGGAAGTCCATACCCCTGTCACATGAAAGTGGGAAATCTGTCAATCTAAAGCTTTGAACGTTTGGTGTGGGACCACCACCTACTTGCACTGAGGTCTCTGATTGGCCAGTTTATAATTTGAAGAACTTGTAAAAATAAAAATCAGGATTAATAAGAACAAGTTAAATAAAGGTATCAGAGCAACAATGATTATTCTGACCAAAAGAATGACTAAACAGCTGTTTATTTCTCAATACCGGTACTTCCTGTTTGGAATGGCAGGGGGAGGAGACACTCAGTCCAGTTCTCTTCTACAAACAATGGTGGGGTGTACTTGATCCGTACCACACTCATACAGTTTTCTCCATACCACCACTTAATGGACACGATTGACTCTGTTAACGCAGATACATTATAAACAGTTAATTTGGCTGCAAATGTGGCTGCAGTCGCGGGGGGGGGGGTCCTCCTCAGAGTAAAATGCTCTAAAGTTCTCTTTCCCTCTCATATTGTCCAAATATCCTGTAAAAATAAAAACAATAAACCACATAGAAGAATGGCTCCAAGCTGTGTGTTATTTTTTTTAATGATTTTGCGTTTCGCTGAGATTTTCATTGTCTGTAATGGCAATAATGCAAGAATGTACAGTGTTGCATTTAAGAGCCATTCTTCTTATTTGATGGGACTGTAATTCAGTCAGGGGAGGGTCTCTGTTGTTGAGGAAAGCAGAAATGTGTGTGAACACTGAGGATTCGCCATTGTTTATATGGTTATTATAAAGGAGGCAAAACTGTCGGAGAAGACTTCAGGAACTGCTGCTACTTGATCTGTATGGGATCAAATTCCTAAACTGTTGGGGACAAAAGAAAAATTTGTGGGATATGTGCCTCTGTTTGTATTATGTGTACATTCTCTAAAATATTTTAGAACATTGTAACTGTTACCATGAATTTCTGCGCTTCTATGGTTATATCTTGGAAATTTACCATTCGTTACTAACAATTTTTAACCACTATTTATCAGATGCGTACATCATAATATATATATAGCATATTGTTAATTTCTCAGACAAAAGCAGTGAACTGAGCTAAACTCTGACAGCACTGTTCGGATTTCTGCTGGTGGACTTTTTTTTAAAGAAACTGTGAATTATAGATTCTTGCTTTTCTCTCTTTTGTCGCCTGTGAGGAAGATCCTGACACCAACCACCTTTAAAAAAAAATCCCAGCTCTGTGCAAATTTAACGATCAACAGTTCTGGAGACAAAGGTGAAGTAGGAGGATAATTAAGGCTGTGTCTGGGTGAAGCCACTGAGGCATGTGCACGGTTGGATGAAAGTGTAAAATAATGTGAGCTTGTTGAAGAAAACGGGTTGAAAAACCAGGTGATGAATGCGTTGAATCTTTGTGTTTCTGCTTTACTGGGATGTGAACTGATAAACCCCAACAGCATATGAAAATTGACTGAAAACTAAAAAAGCAAATTCATTATTCCATAATCTGTCGAATGACCAACCTTGGTCATTCGACAGATTATTGACCCTTTTTTGTTTTATTTCACAGCATTACCTTATTATAATTAAAATAAATGCATAATCAATTATTGCAGATGGTTAAATTGACTGATTTCTTAAAATATTACTTCATTTGCTCCAAAAATTGATCCATGATTTTTCCTAATGAAACATAATTTGCACATATTTTTTAACTTTTGATACTTGATCAATTTTTGCTATGAAAATTTTTAAAACAGTGTTATGTCTATTTTACTAATATAGCATTATTTTTTTGATCATGTACATAATTTTTATAATTACCAAATCTGCACATATTTTAGATAACTGATCTGCATTTGCCATGTTGATTTCTAAAATAGTTATTTTTTACATTATAATTTAAGTAATTCATCTTTGTCATGTGCTTTATTGAAACCTAAGGATTCTTCTGATAAAAGTTAGGAACCGGATAATGATAAATCATGTAATAAAATGGTACAGTAGAACAGGGGTGAGATTATATAAATTCTCTTCCTTCCACTCCCTTTGCAAGTTTGATAGGTCATTGTATGAATGTTTAACTGATGATTGTAATGTTTTTGTGTTTTATTCTTATTTGATTTCTTGAAATAAACCATTTCATATAAAAAAATCATTATTTCAGCAATTGGTTAAATACTTTGATCATATTTTGACCTATTTTCAAAGCATTCCCAGAGGTCTTTTCCTCCTGATTGTGCAGTTTTTACCCAAAATCAAAAAACTTGTGTAGCTCTTTTTAAACATTTTTTCTTCTGCTCCTGATTCACCAAAATTTGAGTGAAGAAATACACAGAAATACAATTTGAAGCTTAATTTTCTTCATGTGTGTCCTCCATCATTCAAAAAATGCCACAAAAACATGTTAAAAACACCAAAACCACATATTATATTAGATGTGTTAACAGAAACCCCTAATTGATCTAAAGTTTGGTCAATGATAAATGTTCTAAAGACCAATAAATTTAGCATCTTCTAATGCTATTTTATTTTTGTTTTTTTAGTTAAACTTTCTTTAAACAGACTGTTTTTTGTGAGATTCTGTGCCTTTTTAGTTTTGTTTTCTTAACACTTTCAGTCAATCAATAGATTTGTTCTTTGTCACTGCCAAGTCCCTTCTGGTTTTCCTGCTTTTGTTAGTTCACAGTCTTGATTTTGTTCTCCATATTCTGTCTGAGTTTGTTTAATAGCTGAAGTTTTCATCTGTGTTAGGATGCTAAGCTAAAGTCATGGCAGTTCCTGAATGGATGCTTCTATCTGGCCTGCAACTGGAGCCTTTATTTACAAGGAAACAAGAAATCTTACGTCAGGTTTTCACGATTTACTGCTATATTACATGGTAGAGGTTCCTTAGTTTCCTCATCTCATTTTTTCTTTTAATATTTTGAATAATTTGAATCAACTTCATTCCCATCAGCTTTAAGCATTTAGGCAGGCATTATACCTAGAAAAGACACTGGTGAGTAAGTTTAGAAAGGTCCTAGAATAAATTGAATAATAACAGGATTACTGTTTATGAGAATCCTCTGTTCAGAAGAAACATCTGCTAAACCACACTGAGAAAGACAGGTAAGGGACATCACTTTAAGAAAGTTTTTCAAATTTGCACTTGACTTCCTGCTCTCCCAGGAGGATTACAGGAAGCGACAGCTCGAAAAGTGACAAACAGGAAAACTGGAGGTGTAGAGAAATAACAGTAACTGTATGGGGTCCTTGTATTTTGAGATCCTGACTCTCTGTTTCCGACTATTCCCGCTCAATAACTGCATCGTTGGCTGTTGTCAAAACCTGAAACAGGACTTTCTGTGTGGACAATTTCTATAATTGTCAATTATCAAATTGACAATTATTTGATAATAATCAAATATTCAAACTCAGGATGAAGTGTCTCATTTCCTCCTGAATGCAGGTTGTCAGTAAAAATATTAATGACTGGAAATAAAGGACAGGAATGGATGATAAAGTTGAACTCACTCCACCAAGGTTGACATCTCCTTTGCCCCCTCTGGAGAAATGACTAGTTAGTTGGTACAACATGGTGCGTCCTCGCTTCCTCGCCTTACTGAAGTGAGAGTGGCTCCTCCTCCTTTGCCTCCTGTCCTCTGCAGCTGTTCCACAGAGACATCAGTCATTATTGATGCAATATTACCGAAGACAGAGTCACATTAAATAGGTTTGTAAAACTCACAGTTTTCCTCTTTTATTTAACCCTCTGCAAAACTTTATTTTCACCTTTGATCATCAATTTCTGCTTTATGAACTTCTTTTTGTTTAAAATACATTTCTATTCCATTTGAAAATCAGTCACAATAAGCAGAAAATCAATGTTGTCTTTGCTGCCTGAGCCACAGCTGCTCAAATCAAACTCCACATTTTAAAACACTATCTGAGAGTAAACATCATCTGCTGGACAAATATATGCACCATTGATGTTTTCTTCAATGCAAAACTTCCTTTGGCTGCCTACCTTCACTTTTATTTGTTTGGTGTCCTTTTCCATATGTTTCAGTGATGTCCTTGAAGGAGAAGAGGAAGAGGACCATCTCCCCCTTCTCGTTCTTTATAGGTACAATATCCAGCAGACACCAGAAAGGCACACCTAGAAGAAATACAGACGTGCAATAATACTGATGAAGATATTTCTTTCAGCTCATTCTAACTATAAACCCAGAGAGACACAAGACAAATGTCTACAAAGCATCAAAACAAATCAGAAATTGTCACAATCTGTGGGATCTTCTTGATCTCTCCTGCATTATTTGCCATTCCATTTTTGCTGTGAATGATTATTTTTGGATAATTTTGTTGCTGCTTTCATGAGCCTGCTTCCTCCCTCTGTAAAATGCCTTTACCCTAACGTTGTGTCCCAGGTCAGCTGATCAGCTTTTCCTTGAGGTACCAAGGTCTGAGAGGTAGTATCGGGGTGAACGAGCCTCCAAAGCTTTGGAATGATTTGCCGCTAAATATCAGACAAGCCTCTTCCCTTCAAAACTCGACTCATTTTTATATCCAGGCATTTGGTCACACTTGAGGCTTTGCTCTATTATTGAGTTTTATGTCTTTTTACCTTCAATTTTTTAGTGTGTTTTATTCACTTTAAATTACATTTATTTTTGAAAGTTTTCATTATTTTTAGCTTTATTGTGCAGCTTTTTGTTTCAACTTTAATTGTACAGTAAATAAAGATGATGATGATTATAGCCAGCAATGAAAATGTGTCCTCTGTAGAGAACATACATAAACTTAAATATCTCCCAACCACTGCATGATACAGAATTAACACATTTTGTTATCTAGAGAGGACATATAGAGCTTTTCAATGATACCAAATGAGAATTGTAGTTTTCAATGGATTTTTAAAAAATTGGACAAAATTTTGTTCTGGTAGTCAGGAGGAAATATTCTGTTGCAGGAGGTCTGAATCCAAACAAGGTGACACCTTTCAGGTCTTCAGTGTTTGCATCACCATGGTCAAACAACATTCAGACTCTTTCCCTTTGTTTGGTGTAGAAGTGTATTCAAAATCCCAAACACAACCTTGTAAGCTGTTGTTTTGTTGAGGAAATAGCGATGTTTTTCTTTTACATATGTTGAAATTCTTCCCATTTGTATTCTGTAGCAGTGAAATGTTAAGTGTGTGCAATTACAGGTAGAATCTGCCCTCATGGGTGCCAAGTTAACTGTGAGAGTGGAACCAAAATGAAGACGGAATGACAGCGGAACAAACATGGAATGAGTTCAGAGAGAACACAAAGCACAATCAGAATATAGGCAGACTGAATAGAGAGCAAAGGTAGACTTTGGCCCCACCTTTGCTGCATTACAGCTGTTAAAAAAGGGTCTTGTTAGTTTGCTGGTGTGGTCAAAATTATTTGACAACACCACAAAAATAAGCACTTCTTATTCTGATACTTTAAGCCTTTTATGGGTCCATGAATCAGTTGCATTCCTCTGAGGGGCTTCTTTGTGTAGGCATAGTGGGCTTTGATTTCCAGACACTAGGTCTTATCTGAACCATTGATGTGTATTAAAAAAAAGAAAAACCTTTCTTAAAAAGCATCTAGAAAAGGATAAAATTCTGAAGGATTGTGCACAAGTTAAAGGGAAGTCACAGGATTCAAACGTTTGAGACGGGGAGGCAGCAGTTTACAGGAAGCCAGACTCCTCATTAGTGGATGTGCCAAAATGACACTCTGCCATGAAACAGATGTTTTATGTCTCCTATAGTGTCCCCGGTGTGTGCTGTGGAGAAAGACGGAGGAGCGCGGAGAAAACTGTGACTGAAGGCTGCTTTTGAGCTGCAAAGACAGTGGGGTGTTCTGCATTCATGTAGAAATGGGTTGCATCATCTCAGCCTCGCAACAAAATAGAGGTGGATGAGAAACATACGGAGCCACAAAGCAAAACGTCTCACTGCAATGACTCAAGTATTACAGCTCGTTTGATGCTCCATTTCCCCTATATACTGTTAAACTCATTATTCTGTGAGAAACTGGCACACAATGGTAAAGATAACTGCATTTCAAAGAGAAACTATGAGTTATTATTAACCAATCACAACTAAGATTACTTAAAAATACATCAAATGTACAGTGGATTTTTGAACATATTCTGGGGAACCAAATTGTTCTTAAATTTGTTTTATTAGACTTCTTTAATGTAGATGATACTCACCAGCCACTTTATTACCTTGCTAGTACCAGGTTGGACCCCCTTTTGCTTAATAACTGGCTTGATCCTTTATGGCAAAGACTCAATAAGGTCCTGGAAACATTCCTCAGAGAGTTTGCTCCATATTGACATGATAGCATCACGCAGTTGCTGCAGATTTGTTGGTGATGTCATTCCCCCGATCCACCACATCCCAAAGGGGATCAATTGGGTTGAGATCTGGTGACTGTTGAGGCCATTTGAGTCCAGTGAACTCTTTGTCATGTTTAAGAAACCCGTCTGAGATAATTCCAGCTTAATAACATTGGGGCCTTATCCTGCTGGAAGTAGCCATCAGAAGATGGTACACTGTGGTCACAAAGGGATGGACATGGTCAGCAGCAATACTCAGGTAGCCTGTGGCATTGGAACCATTCTCAGTTGGTACTAAGGAGCCAAAAGTGTGCCAAGAAAATATTCCCACACCACCACCAGCCTGAACAATTGATACAGGGCAGGAGGGATCCATGCTTTCATGTTGTTGACACCAAATTCTGACCTTGCCATCTGAATGTTGCAGCAGAAATGGAGACTCATCAGACCAGACAACATTTTTTCATCCTTTTGATCAGTTTTGGTGAGTCTGTGTGATTTGTAGCCTCAGTTTCGTGTTCTTAGCAGACAGGAGTGACACCCTGTGTGGTCTTCTGCTGCTGTAGCCCATCTGCCTCCAGGTTGGATGTGTTGTGCGTTCAGAGATGCTCTTCTGCAGACCTCGGTTGGAACCAGTAGTTCTTAGAGTTCCTGTAGCCTTACTTTCAGCTGGAACCAGTCTGACCATTCTCCTCTGACCTCTGGCATCAACAAGGCATTTCTGCCCACAGAACTGCTGCTCACTGGATATTCTCTCTTTTTTTCAGACCATTTTCTGTAAACCCCAGAGATGGTTGTGGGTGAAAATCCCAGTAGAACAGTAGTTTCTGAAATACTCAGACCAGCCCGTCTGGTACCAACAACCATCAAAGTTACTTCAATCACCTTTCTTACCTGTTCTGATGCTCAGTTTAAACTGCAGTAGATCATCTTGACCATGTCTACATGCCTAAATAAAGTGAGTTACTGACATGCGATTGGCTGATTAGAAATTTCTGGAAAAATCCAGTCTAGTTCTGTGATAAACAGTTGTATATGCAACAAAATTACTTGTGAAATTTCTGTGCTTTTCAATAATAACATTTTTCAGTTGTATTAGAAAAAGTCAAAGGGATTAGGAACGTTGTTTGACTTTTTCCCCCACATTTTGTTGTCATTACACTTATGGAAATCTATAGAATTGGTTGGAAAAGCCCAGGAACAGGAAAGATTCAAAAGGAAGGAAGTGGAGATACATTCAATGGAAATCAGATTGAATGCAATGGAAGATGTGTTTAAAACACCCTTGCTGCAGGAAGGAGAGCTCTTGCAGGCCTTTCCTCCATCAGGTATTGGACTCTACAACATGTCATAGACAATACAGTTCATTTGTTCTTTATTGAAGGTGAATATGTTTAAAAAATGCATTTTAAATCAATTTCTGGGCATTTTTTGATTATGGAGAGTGTCTATTATTTACACGCATAATGAGACCATTTTAAAAAAAGTAGAAGAAATGTTCTTTGTGTTGTTTGACCAAGAATCATCATCAGTCATTGGTTTCTTACCTTTTGAATATACTTTACAATATTTCTGAGGATCTGTTAAAGCTCAGTGAAAGCAATATGCCTTTACTGCTACTTCCTGTACTTTGAAAAACATGTAGAAGAACTCTGGATGCACTGAGTACCTGGCAGAGATTTGGCAGTCAATCAGCATCATTAGTGGTTCACACACTCAGAAGCCTTGGGCTTGGGTCTCTGTTAAATAAAGATAATCCTGTGTGCCAGTCAAAAAGGCTTAAGCACTGCAGTGTTTTTTTTCCACCACACATGACAACATACTTTCATCTTAAGACTTCCATAGGGATTAACATGATTTAGATTAGAGAAGCCAGAACATTATAGACCGCACTTTTGCCTCCATAAAAAATGGTTTAGCTGTGGAATAGGTTACAAAAGAAGCTGAAACTCAAATTTTAGGGCACAATAACGTACCGTTTAAACAGAAATTATTGCCAGTTGTTACTATCACTTTATGTGATAGTTTTTTTTTCCATTGATGAGCATGAATAAAGTGTTAACTCTTTGAGCCCTATCATTTAACCAAACAGGCAGCTCTCATCTAAAAATATAATGTTCTCTTCATAGTGGAGGGATAAAAAAGAATTCGAAAAGACTTGTTTATATTCACAGCTTGATAAAAACAGAAAAATACTGCTAATTAAACTCTAAAATGTTTTTTAAAGCCTGAACCTCTTAAAAAAAAGGGGTGTAGCTACTTCTGCTGAATCCTCACCATCTTTCTTGTAGAAGTGAACTTCCGTCTTATATTCCTCCCGACCTTCCAGAGCCTTTTCCATCTGCTGGGCCACGTGCTCACTGGTGTCAGCGCCGTACAGAAAATGGCAGGTGCAGTTCTTCTGCATCACCTCTGTTCTGGTGAAGCCTGTCAGGTCACAAAAGCCGTCGGAGCAGTAAACGATGGGGTATCCTCTGTGGCCCTGGGCATTACCTAACAGGAAATTACTATCTGTGAAAGAAGCAGAAGAGGTCATGTTAGAAGAGTTCAATTTTTAATCAAAAAAGCTCATCTTGTGGTTGATTATTTTTTAGATTATTGTTGTTAAATAATCTACAAGAATAATCAAACTTTAACAGATCCACTCTAAATCCGAACTGATATGTAATTAGCAGCTCAAACATGTCATAACATCCATCAGTTCATCCATTTTCTGAACCTTCTGAAACCTTATCGGGGTCACAGGGGTTGCTGGAGCCCATCTCAGCTAATATGTCATACTTAAATAAAATAGAAATCTAATTCTAATGGACCCATAAAGGCCCTTGGTCAAAGAAGTTGGAATGTAAGATGGCAAAAAAGCTTTTAATTTGAAAATATCTTTCTCCAACAGTTTTCAGCATCTCAGCAGTCTTGTTTTCAGCACCTTGGACAGTTCTCTGGACTTTTTCTGCTGAGCAGCTGCAATAATTATAGTTTTAAATCTGCTCCAAGCATTAGGACTTTATGTGGCAGAAGGTGGCTAAAAAGTGTTTTTTTTGTGAGAAGTAGAAGGTCAAAAGCTAAAGAAATGTGTTGATGAAGCATATGGAAACACTTCTATTGTGTTCTAATTTTTCATCACATTAAAAAAGACCATACCTTACAAATTCAGAGGAACATTTAAGAAGAGGTAAAAAAAAAAAACTTGAAGTAAATATAATTTTTGATGCATAGGAAAGAACAATTTAGTATTTTTGTTGGAAAAATATGGTCAATTTACCTGAAAGTGATATGTAGATCTGTATGTGTGTATATGTGATATGTACAGCAGCTAAAACTGTTTAATATTTTTTAAATACTCACTGCATTGTGTTCTTGAGATTTTATGTAAGGTATATTTATAATTATTACACTTGTTTTAACAATTATAAACATACTTTTTCAAATGTAATTCCTTGATTCTAATGATTGATGCACCTTTTAGTCGTTTTAGACTAATTAGTTGTAATTGTTCTTGTTTTTAATGACCAAATACTGCACTTTTATTTCTAAGATGCAAATTATTTAGATGTTTTTTCTTTTTTTTAAATGACCCAATAATGCATTGTTTATTAGTTGCAACTGATCTAGAAGTAAATTATTTTTCTTTTTTTAATTATATACTGAGCTAAGAGTACTTTAAATGTTGTTGTACACGGTGCAATGACAAATAAAAGTAGCCATTCATTTGTTGCGTTATTATGACTTCATATTTGGCTTTATTAGAGGACTGCAGGCCACTACTTCATTTCTGTAACTCTACAGAAAAAACAACTGCTTAAGTGAAAGCATCATAATGTAAATTTTCTAAGTGCTGAGCAGAGAAGCAACAGAGAAATAACGATTGCTCTGTAATTTTCTCATTCCACAGAGCGACCCAAAGACAAAGAGTTATGAGCAGCTGCTGCTGCACTTCCCACAATGCAGCTCTTTAATTGGCCAATGTGAGCCCATAGCAGTCCATCGGGATGTCTTTTCTGTGCGGTGACAACCTTTCGTGAGTGTGCAGCGAGCAGCAACTAAACTGTCACCATGGAATTACAGAAAGAGATGGGCATTAGTCGAATCCATCAACAGGCAGAGCTGGTTATTGCTTACACCAAGCCTTTCCTTTTTTCCACACTTTTGCAGGAGGAATTGCAATAATTGTTGTTTTGGCCTGCAGCAGATTTCTGTAAAAACAGGCTTTAAGGAAAAAAAAAATTTGCCCCAGAAAGAGAAGCTCAATAAGATGCAACCTTCTGTCGAAGCAGAAAGACCTGCCCTCTTTTTCATGGTCTATAAATTCCTGACACCCCAACTTGGTGAGGCAGCAAGAGCTGGAGAGCCGCCGGATATATCTGAGGTTTATGTAATGTTTCCCTAAGAATAGGTAAATCCATACTCAGCATCCCTAAATCAGTCCTTTAAACAGGTCAAGTTCAGGTGCAGTCATAAATCACTCTGAAAGGATATTTTAAACCAGAAGGAGAAGAAATTCTCAGCTGTGGAGTTGTACAAAGTTTGATCATTAACACTGTAGCATCGGTTAAAAATCGACAACAATCTGTGAACAAGCACTCGTCACGAAAAAGTTTGGATTTTTGTATTGTTGACTTGTGTCAGTCAGTACTGCCACTAAAGGAGCAGCTATCTGACATTTCTTAGTCGATTTATTCTGTTTATTCTTTCACCTTTTGCATTACATTCCTTTTTCAGCCTGCAAGACTTTTCTGGTGTCTTTAAATTCTGCATGAAGCGCCATCACACTTTATTTGACTTCATTACAATTTTTAGAAAAACACATTTGGTGTTTATACTATAATAAATTTACTTTGTTAAAATACTCATTTAAAATACTGTGCATTTTTTGTACATCCTAATGATTTTATAGTTTTAGATTAAATAGGACAGACTTGGATCATTTAAACATTCCCATGGGCATCTCGAGTCATGATAAAGAAGGAAATCCTTAAATTTACGGTTTTATTTGAAGAATCTCATAATATGTCAGGAAATACTGATTCTTTAAAAGTGTCTCCTTTCATTTCCTGTAGATTCTACGCTTCCCTCATGAACCACAAACAGTGCGAGTGTGCGCTCATGCTGTTGTGACAGAGCCTTCTTTCTCAGGCTTTAATCCTGTGAGGCGTTTGGCTTGGAGTGGCCGCTCTGCTGCTATGGAGCTTCCTTAATTAAACATCTGTGTTGGCTTGTTGAAACTCTAATCTGACATGATGCTGCTACTCGATGCTCCTGCTAATGCTCTCGGTTATTGTGACAAGTTATTCTGCATAAAATGACAATTGAATTAAATTTATGTCAAGATGAATAATCCCTGAGAGTGTGGATCGTCTTATTAAGGCAAATGAGCAGTTATGGAGGAAAAAGTTAGTGATTGGCAGAGATGGTGACTTCAGCCTCGCAGACAGGGACCTGGGACTTGACTTGATCAGAGGTCGAATTTGTTGTGGATGTTCTGGTATTTTAATACAAGATTTGCATCTAATTTTAAAGTCTTAAAAAATTGTCACTTTGATTCAGAGTTATTACTAAAAAGAGAGACTTTACTTGAATTAAGAACCAAAAACTTGATTTGATTTGAAGTTCAGAGCACTCTCTGACTTGTAAACACGACTTGCATTAATGTTCCAGAACTTGAGATTTGACTTGAATATGTGACAAAAAAAAACTTGAGTTGGATTAAAAACAAAACACCTGAGATTTGGTTTGGACTCCTAACAACATTTTGACATAGATTAAGACCCCCTCTGATCATCTCTTGATCTATTTTTAAAGGAGTCGTTAAATTTTGATTGTCATTTTTAGCCAAAATAAAAAAACATTGGTTGGCTTTTAGGACATAGTTTCTGCAGAGCGGCAGTAGTTCATTAGAAATTTGCCTCTGAGTTGTGGGCAGGACTCTTGACGAAGAGCAAACCCACTTCCACTTCCTATTGCTGAGAGCTTTCTGTTAACACCAGAAAGCTCATGTGCGATTCCAGGCCTCGAGGGCCTGGAATCGCACATGAGCAACATGTCCTACATGTTTTCCAGCCAACCTGTCATTTTAAGCTCCTTTTTGGCTAAACACACCTGATCCAGGTATGCAACAGCAGCTAAGGCAGGATTTGTGAAAAACCAGCTGGAGACCGGCCCTCAAGGCTTGGATTTGTCACCCTTGTTTGCACGGTCTAGCGCTAGCTTACTGCCCCTCACGCCCAAACCAGTACAACAAAAATGACGAGCAGTATTGTAGCTATCCAGCCGTACAGTTTTGGGCCAGATGTCAGGTCAGACGAGCAAAACAAAGATGCACATGGTTCTATTTGTCTGGAAGTGGATGCATCAGAATGGAGCGGAGCAGGGAGCTCGTGGTCCGCCCGGCATACTGTTAACAATCTTTTTTCAAACAGCGTGTTTCATATGCTCCTGATTCACAACAATTTCAATAAAGCAATATTCAGAAATGCAATTTTGATCTTCATGATCAGAAAAATGCCACGAGAACAGCTTAAAAAAAACAAAAACACAACTTCAGGGGGTCTAACAACGTGACACCTACGAGTTTCTGTCACCAATAATATCTTCAAAGAAGACTTGTAAAAAGGACTGTTGGCATCCAGATTTTATGACCTTTAACTTAGACTTGCAAAAAGTAACTTGTTAGAATCTGTGCTGATTGCTTTCAATTCCTTTAAATTTACAGAGAAAATGTTTACTTTATAGCTGAGTGGAAACAGAAGTGAGTCCAGCAACGAAACTGAAATCTTTGCTCTGTTTTCCACTGCAGAAAGCTTCGCGCCCACTCACCTAAATAATCATTCCAATGGGATCAAAGCTGCCATGCAAGGTGCAAACCTGAAAGTTCGACTTCTCCTGTCTCAACAGCACTCGCGTGAGGATTTTAGAGGTTTTTCAAAAAAAAACTCAGAAATCATTTCAAAAATCTTTAAAAAAAAATATTTTTAAAAGTGAAAATGCAGCTACAGAAATGTTGATTTCCTAAAATAAAAGGTATGGTCTGCAGGACTTAGGAAGCCTCTCATCAGCTGAGCAACAATGAGTCCCAAATCTTTCAGAGTGCCCCCCCCCCCCCATTCAGGTTCTTTGGTAGCCTTTTAACAGAAGGGTTGAGGGAGAAAATAAACCAGCTTCTTATCTTTGCCTGCAGCTGCTTTGTGGTTGCGTTGCCCCACAGGGCAGCGCCGCTGTGAGAAAAACCACCTATGTGTTTGTTTTTGGGGGGGGTTAGAATGAGCCATGGGAGGTAGGAATGGATGCACAGGCCAGGCATGAACGCACAACACAAACTGAGCTTTTGTGTCACAATGAGAGTCGGCAAACATCCAAACAACTGTTTACGTGCAAAACGGGGAAGGAAAAGACAAATCAGGTTCTTCTACATTCATAGAACAGGACAAAATGCTCAGTCAAAGGTTTCTGATAACCTGTTGTGACATCTTGATTGCAGATCATGATTTAGCGCCACAATTTTCCACAGTCCAAGAAGTATTAAATTAAAATCCCACTGCAATCACTTTCTCCTCTATAAAAGTGAAGGTCAAACGCAGAGCAAGCGGTATAAGCGTAGTCTATGAGGAATTAACCTTTATGTCTCGGGTGATTTGTATTGTAATAGAAGAAATAAATATGTATTTGTAGCATTTAACTGACTGTAGTGTTAAATTAGTCAAAATAACTCAATTAGTATAGAAAAAATAAAGTTATTTGAAGACATAAATAGATTTTAATATTCAAAGACCCACTCCAGTAAAAATTGTGTTTTGGCCGTTTTTAAATGTGTTCTTGTGGCATTTTCTGTTGATGGAAGACATTTATAAAGAAGAACAAGCTTAAAATTGCATTTGTTTTATTCAAATCATTGTTAAATAGGAGCAGATGAAAAAATTTCATCTCATTTGTTATGTAGAAAATATATTGGGCGGGCCACAAGCTTTTCGCTTTTAGCTCTCAGCAACGGGGATGGGAAGGGAGGGTGGGGTTGCTGCACGCCAACAGCTTTTTAAAAAATGGATTTAAAAATGGATCGGATTAGAACTTTTTACTAGAAGTATAAACAACTGTTTTGCTAAAAGAGAATGCTGAAACACAAAAAAGAAATGTGAGAACTTTAGCAAAGTTGGGGAAATTTTGCCTTTTAAAAATTTAAAAACAATTTTTTCCTAACGATTCATCAAAACCCATGGACTTATGTGTAAAATACACATTATTTCTGAGAATTAAATGTTCCTGCTTTGTTTTAATCTAATAAAGAACCTCTCCTCATCTCACACTTGCAGCCTAAACTGATGCAGATCTTTTAAGACGGGAAACAAGCACAACATGCAAGCAGCTTGTTTTGTTTCTGCTGCAAACACAGCAGAATTCTTCACATGCCAAAAAACAAAGACATACAATAAAATAAACCAGTTTAGATTTGTAAATTTTTCTGAATACGAATTTGAATTGTGTGGGGGTGCAACAGGGTACGTTGGGGAATAAGATTTAAATGGAAACAAATGAGGAAACAAATGAGATACCAGACCAATGTACTGTGGGGCAAAAAAAAAAAGAAGAAATTAGTCTGCCCCCCAATTGTGCAAGTTTTTCACTTAAAAGATGAGAGAGGCCTGTTATTTTCATCATAGGTGTACTGTATATCAGAGGCAAAATGGGGGAAAAAAACAAAATAAAAAAAACATTGAAACCAAATTGATGACCTGCACCAGGTTTGGACAACTGAATCAGCAATAAGTAAGCAGCTTGGTGCGAAGAAATCAACTGTGGGAGAAATTATTAGGAAATGGAAGACATACAGGACCACTGACAATGTCCCTCCATCTGGGACTCCCTGCAAGATCTCACCCCGTGGGGTCAAAATAATTATAAGAATTGTGAGCAAAAATCCAAGAACCACACGGGGGATCTAGTGAATGACCTGCAGAGAGCTGGGACCAAAGTAAAAAAGACTACCATCAGTAACACACCACGCTGCCAGGGATTCAATCCTGCAGTGCCAGGCGTGTCCTGCCGCTTAATTCAGTGCATTCAGTAAATTCAGTGCCTGTCTATTGTTTGCTAGAGAGCATTCGGATGATCCAGAAGAGGATTGGGAGAATTTCCTATGGACAGATGAAACCAAAATGGAACTTTTGGTAAGAACTCTACTCGGTGCATTTGGATGAGAAAGAATGCTGAGCTTCATCCAAAGAACACCACATCCACTGTAAAGCATGCGGGTGGAAGCATCATGCTTTGGAGCTGTTTTTCAGCAAAGGGACCAGGACGGCTGATCCGTGTAAAGGAAAGAACGATGGGGCCATGTATGGTTAGATTTTGAGTGAAAACCTCCTTCCATCAGGTAGGGCATTGAAGATGAAACATGGCTGGGTCTTTAAACATGACAACCATCACAAACACCCTGCTCAGGTAACGAAGGCGTGGCTTCGTAGGAAGCTTTCAAGGTCCTGGAGTGGCCTAGTAAGTCTCCAGATCTCAACCCCAACGTGGCCCTGAATGTAAAATGTTTTGCCACATATTTACGCCTTTTAAAATGATTCAGCCATTCACAATCTAGAAACTGTAGTCCTAGAAACTGTAGTGCTGGGACCCGTAAATTATTGATTTTCTGACAGAAAAATGAGATTTAAGATGCAACAAACCTAAAATTGCACCAGTTTAATTTTAACAATGTTGTTTTAAAGTTCAATAGATTTCGACAATATTGAAAATTCAATTATGTACATCCCTATCAAAGGGTTAATAATGTAAATATGATGAAGACAAGCAGGACTTGTCATTTATGTGTAAAGATATCACATTTAAATCATGTTTTTTAGGTTTTTTTTGCAATGTCTTTTAGTGCTAATTGAACAATGACTGGCTTGATTGACATTCTAAAATGCCAAATAATGTTAAAGTTTTTTTTTTCACAAATCCATTAGAGCCTAAAACAACAAAAAAAGGAGGTTGATAAGCCTGACAGACTGATGGCACTGAGGCGGAAAGCCACTGTGCCTTTCCGAAACAAGAGACCAGCTGTTGTCTAAAAGTGCTTGATTATAAAGCAAGTTCAAGGGTTTTGTGTTCAGTGGACAACCCTTTTCTAAAAGGGCCCAAGTGTTCCAGCATCCTTCACGTCAAGTGGTGGGACCCGGTCACCGGGGCAACAGGAAGGAAGCTATTTTGAGAATGGGCAGCGTGCCACTCCTCGAGGAGCCACAGCCTTATGGTGGCTCTGAGAACCGCAAATACGTGTGTCACGCTGTTAACAACAACCTCTCCGTTTTTTAAGCTCCCACTGGAGAATTACAGATCACTGGGATATTTAGATTAGGATCAAAACAAACTTCTTTATTTATTGAAGTGTGACGTAGCTCTGTACAACAGCAGGCTGTCGCTTGCAGCGGTGCTGGCTCGGCTCCAGAGCTTGAACAACAACTGCCACAGGGCTGAGATGCCGCAACATGTGAGCAACTTCAATAACACACAATGCAAACTATTTGATCCTTGCAAAGGTTTCAAACTTGTTTTTAGACATTCAGTACATTTGACCAAGTTGTTTTAACTTCTTTACTCTACACCTTTCCAAGTTTTTCTCAAAATCAAAGGTCAAGAATTTGTGGCTCATTGGCCGCCTTCAGAGACTAAAAGTGACTCACAACGATGATTTTAGACTTATGCTAGTGAGCTTTTTGTGTTGTCCCAAGCCAGCACACTGCAGGCTGTTTTGAGAAATCGAACGTATAAATTTGTGTCACCTGAATGCTTCTGTAAATATAATTATTGTATTGCTCACTAACAGAGCAAATAGTGTCAAACAATATACATCACAGCTGTGGAAACATGAGTGTTTACTGAAAGGATAACAAGTTTGTTGTTGGTGCATGTGTGTTTTTGTTGCTTTATGAACTACGACTCCGCAATAAAGTTTATCTGTCATTAAGAGCTAGGATCTGGGAGAAAAAATTAAACCAGTTTGCTCCATACTTTTGACATTAGAAAAACTCGATTTAAAACTCAAAAAGCTAAATTTTGAAAAGTTTCTATTAAAGTAAAAAAAAAGACTGCACTGTCAATATTTTTGGAAGCAAAAACATAGATTTATGTTCTAAAAGTGCTAAGTGTTAAATTTAGAATTGATTAAGATTTTTTTGTGTAGTTCAAAATCTTTTTACACCATTTTTTGTCAAATTAGCATCCTAGTACCTTTATCATGGTTTAAGAAAATACATGTCTTCGTGACTAGAATTGTTTTAAGAAAAGAAAAAAATCATTGGTGCGACAGACTTTTTTTTAAAGAAGTTGTGACTTATTTTTAAGGGGCCTGTTTTTGCAGTGTAGATTTCAGAGAAAAGATTAAGCCAAAAATAATTCACTTTAATTCAATTCCTTCGCATTCCCAGGGTTTGATGTCCCAAGGGACATCAAAGTACAATCATAAATAAATATCGAATACAATTAGGGCTAAAACTTTTTGTTTTTGATGTCTATTAATTCACAGCCTTGTATCAATCTTTTATTTTGTCATTGTTTCTTTTTTAAAGCTTTGGTGCTAAAACAATACATTTTTGGTTCATATTGTTCTTCAAACTGCAGAAGTAAGGATCGCTGATCCGCATTCTCTATCCACCTTTTAAATAAAGCTTCTGCATTACCCTGAACCAGCATTTGGCCTTTCATATACTGTCAACAAACCCTTTTAAGCATTTGAAACAGATTCTAGAGTTTCTTTAAGTGTTTCTGCGTATAAATATTGTTGCGTTTTAATCAAGTGTTTTTCGCCCACGTCTGAATCAACATCTGCTGTAGGTTCTAGGTGTCTTTTAACCAGAACTATGAAATATATATATTTTAATACTAAGGCATAATACGTATAAATAAATGAAGATGGGATTCTTTATTTGACTAAAGATTTGAATGTTTTTTGTAGAAAAATGCACCCTGAACAAATGCAAACATCACAAAGCTGAACATGCATGAGGAGGATCGAGTGCATCTTGAACTCAAAAACATCTGTGATGCAGAACCGCATGCAATGCAGCTTCACCTGCAACTAAGACACGAGGCTATGGAATTCACAACGCGGATATTCAGAGAAAAGTTAGATTTTAAGGAAATAAAACTAGATAAAAATAAATTTGAAATACCTGGAAAAATATGTAACGTAATATAAATACTGTATAGGAATGTTGATTTTCATTGGTGCATGTTAAACAGTTTAAGTGTGGCAGCATCATGTTCATCCAAAAAAGAAACCACATAAAATAAATAAAATAAAACTTGGCTTGAAAAGCATTTGCACATTTTGTAAAATAAATAAATAAATCATCCATAAAGTGTAGTTGGTTCTACTTGTTTAAAAAGTGATTATTTTATTTTATAAAACGTTTTAATGCATAAATTATGGATGTTTTGCATTTGAAGGAAAATCTAAAGTTTAATAAACAATATTATAAACAAAACTGATGAGTCAGATTGCACTCTGTGTAAAAGTGAAGCAATTCAGCTACAGATAAAAAATAAATAAAATATAATATATAAGCTAAACTGGAATGAACTGTAGGGGTCTGCAGGCACTACCCACCCTCGCCTCACGCCCATTATCTTCTTGTGCACCTGCCCTTCATTTTGCCTCTCTGTTCAGATTGTTCAGCGACTATTTTTCAAAATGGCAGCTTCTATAATAGTTTTATCTCCATAGCAACCATTTCGTTTTTTGGTCATCTGGGTGAGATGCACAGGTCTGTGTAAGTTTGAGAAGAATCTGCAAAAGTAAACTTTTGGATTTCCTTGGCAACAGAGGTTTTTTGTTACCGTAACTGCTCCCACATTCCTAAAACGTTCCTATCATATGCCGTATCGTTTCATTCAGTTTGAACTAACGTTTCATGTTTTAAATTTTCACAGTACGCTGCGAGTTCCCAATGATGCTCAAGGAGTTACTTTTTATCTTATCAAGATCAAAGGTCAACCAAACTTCAGTTGTGGTTAGAACCTGGCAGTGCGTGAAATTTTAAAAAGACTTTCGTATGACCACCTTATGGGAAAACTTACTAATTGGCAAATTTTACACTTTGCTACAACATGGCCACCAAGCCTTGGGTCTGTGGCAATCCCATAATAATTTCAAAACTTCCTTTGAATATCCATGACGTATATGGTGGGGTGACATTTTCACTCAAAGGCACATAAAAAGAAATGAGAAGAATTGCTAAACCAATCTGGTGCCTGCACTCCAGGACTAATGCAGGACATAAAAATTGCATTTATTGCACCAACTTCATCTTGATTGAAGAAACGGTTTTAGGTGCTCACCAGCCTGTGTGTGTGCAGTTTTTAATACACAAAAAGACTGCGTTCTCTTATTAGTTTCATCTTTGCATCTGCATTTCCAGGATATTTTGCATTTGTTTCTCCACTTGTTCGTCTAGACCTGCTCACAAAAGTGGATCCACTTGGGTAAACAATTGAGAAAATATATTCTTTCTGCAGAATTTTTATAATACAGACCAAAAACACTTCCATTTTTTTGGTGCATTTTCTGCTGAATTGTTGACCTTGACGAGCCAAAAAATACAAAAACACGACCGTTTTTCACCTCCAACCAAGCTTGTTCACAGCTCATCGAGAGCCGTGTGTTAGTCTGCTTTAGGATCTTAAAGGTCACAGCTCACCTGTCAAACCCCTAACTGCATGCTCTACTTTCAACTGCTCCGTTTTCCTCCCCAGGTGTGACTAAAACTCTGGTTTTAGAACAATGTTTGACTCTCAGTCAGCTGAGGGAGGACAGGTTAAACAAACACAGACGTCTCCACGGCATCGTTCTGCGGTGAGATACAACCTCCCATGAGGAGCCAAAAAGTACAAAACAAGAAACAGAGGACAAGCAGGTCTGGCAGAGTGGAGCGGCGAGCTTTAAGGAGACAAACCGCGAGGAAAAGTCCTTTAAAAAAAAAAATCACCTTTTTTTAGTTAATGCTACAAATGTTTTGATCACTAAATATCTAAGTGTTTATTAAATATTGATTTTTAGTAGTAAAAGTTTCACTAATTTACATTTTCCCCCCCGAAATAAATGTGCCCAAAAAAAAAGAAACTCAGATCATCTTCTGGTACTTACGGGTGCCATCAAAGCGTGTGGCAATGGTGTCCAGGAAGGTGTTTTGTGGGGCCAGGAGGCCCTTCATGACGGGCATCTTGACCCAGAAGTGGGGCAGCCAAAGGCTGGCTGCTTTTCACACCATCTCAGAAGCACGGCTGGAAGCTTCCAGGGTGTCTCAGCCGGTGTGGGAGACTTTATGGGTGACAGGCTGGTACAAAGCAGAGAGTTGCACATTTACAGTACATGAACCCCCCCCCTTCCCCTTTGTGCAAATTCTCTCTGTGCAGATCCAGAAAATGAAATCGGCTGCTCTGTTCTGAAGACATCAAGTTTGGGTGAGATCCTGAGACCAGCCGGCACGGCTGCTGCTCGTCTGCATCTTTCAGTCACAGAGCTGATCCCAGCAGCAGCAGCAGCAGCAGCACACAGGAGCTTTTGTTTCCATCCCAAATGAGACCAAGCTCTAGCATCCTGACGCTCCGTGAGGTGTGATACTACTGCCACGGCACAGTAGTTGCATCTTCTTGAGCTTTTTCGCCCCCTCGCTACTCTATCTCTCTCCCATCCAGTCCTGTAACGTGTCAGCCAATGAGACGCTGGCATTCTCTCTGGGGACCTGTTCTGTGCCGAGGCTGTAGAGAAGAAGACAGGCAGAGAAAGGTAGTTTATTTTTTTATTTTTTTGGAGCATCTGACACCCTGCAGTGTCTCTGTGGATTGTCTGTACGTCAATCAGACATTTATGTTTACTAAGGTGGGTTAATTTATATTCATTATATTCAGCTTTCTTATTGCAGGTATGATGAAGTGCTAAATCTTCCTTTTTAAAACTGTTTTTCCTGACTTAACCAAAGGGTTTTAAGGTTTTTTAGCTGGATTGGCTGCTTTTCAAATGTATGTTTCAACCCTTTCACTTGATTGTTTGAGAAAATGGTTCCTAATCCCTCAAAAAGACATTTCTCTGAAATGTGAATGCAATCGTCTTTTTTTTTCTACATTAACCATTCTTGGGACCGGCACAAGCAGGACACCGTTCATTCATCCTTAAATTTTTTGTATTTTATTTTATGTTTTTGGAAACTTTAATTTTTTTTTTTTATTTCTTCAGTTAATTGTGGATTTTTGCTGGCCATCACATTTTAGGTTTATTTATGGAGGCTGCAGTTTCAACTTTCACCTCTGGTGGCGATATTGTGCCAAAAAAGGAAGAAGTTTGATGAAAAGTAGTGAACAGTGCAGATTTATATATAACCACATATACAACAAAAGTGTGAAAGCCCTTATTTGTATGACTATGACGTCATGAGAAGAGACAAAAAAAATGTAATTGTACACAGATCTTATATATAGCCATAAAAAAACCAAGAAAATGTAAACATGAGCTAGACTTTACTTTACATTTGCTAAAATTGAGTTTTTAGTTTGATATATGACCATATTGCATTAATCCATGGTAAAAGTGTTCAATATTTGATTTGGAGTTCATCTATTCAATTCAAGAATATGTAAATCCCTCCAAAAAACAAAAAAAATTGGACCATGTTGACATCATAACAGCCCAAAATTATGTCTTTCTTAAAGTTTGATAGCTTTTCCAGTCTCACCCATGAAATTTTAAAAAGGAAATGTTTTTAGTAACATTTTTTTCAGTTAATGACAGTATTTGCATTTGATTTGTCCAGCAAATAAACCAAAAGTACAATAATGTAATTTCATTTTGAATTAGAATCATGTTTGCAACAGAAATTTATTTAAAATTATTTTTCTGGAATTTAAGAGATAACAGAAAACTGCATATTTTGTCATATCTATATTTTTTTTTAAATCTTAAAAAGTTGGGCGGTTAAAATCTAGAAGATTCTGTTGCAGCTTCACCGTCTAAAAAAAGATTTAGCAAAAGAAAAGTATGTTTTCATGCCACGTTTTTGTTTTCAATCTGATTTTAAAAAGTGTAACTTTGACTATTTCAAAACGACAAAAAAGTCGTGTACAGTGAAAACATCAGGACTACTATTTGGAACAATTTTAGGTTTCTAAAAAATTTTAATACTCTGAAATCATAGTTTTGTATTCAGACACTATATATATATATATATATATATATATATATATATATATATATATATATATATATATAGCTCAAGTTCATCAGCAACATCTTTCACATCGGTTTAAGAACTAATTAATTAAGCTTCAAAATGTCCCTTTTGTAAGTAAAAGTTATCATTTTTAAAAGGCAAAGGGAACATTAAGTATAAGGCTGCAATAGAAAAATAGTTTTGTTTTGTTTTTATTACTTTCGTAAAAACAGATGAACATAACACGGAAAATATGTGTAAAGATGAACAAACCGGAAGGCTAATCAGTGATAAAGCAGCAAATATCTGTAGAAGTGAAAGCGTTTGGATTTGGATTAAATAAACGTAGAAAAACAAACAGTGAAGACAAAATTCAGCAGATCTCATTCAAAGTGTCTCGATTCTGTAAGATGACCCCAGACTATTAATTAAATTAATGTGATTGCCATTAAATATTAAATATTGTGAGCTACATCAAGAAACCTGATGATGAGGGATTCTTTACGGCAGTCAGAAAATGAAAAGTGTGACAATCTACAAGTTAATAAAATAAATACACTACAGTAATTCAGGTAGAAAAGTAAAGAAGGAGTTCACTTTGCGACATTATTCAGGCAAACTTTGCTGAAACAAAGATCCATTTTGTGTCATTTTAGAGAAAACACAAAAAAGAAGCTTGACGTTCAATAGCGGAGGAAAGAGACTTTTTTTATGGCTTTTCAATTGAAAAAGTGAAATGAATCAACAAGTAATCAGTGAAGGTAATCCAGCTTGAAATAAAAATGACTGCAGCAAGCAGGGTGACATGCTAAGCCCAACATTAGTTCTTTACTTGGAGAGCATGGAAAAAAATGGCGGGGGGTTGTTTTGATTTCATTTTTCAACGAAATCCAACAGTAATTTTTAGTATTTTAGTGCTGATTTGCGACGCCTGCAGCATTTCTGCTCTTGATTAAGAACACCCAAACCTCAACAAACCCACGGAGAAAGCAGCCCCGACTTCCCCAAACCAATCCAATGCTACAGTGGAAAAAAGTGAGAAATCTTTGCTGAAATATAACGTTACAGCTTCATTTTTTACTTTTTGCTCAACTTTCTTCATGAAATACATTTAAAATAATGTTTATTTGCAGGGGGTTTTCCCCATAAAAATAAACAAATGTTAAATATCTCATTTAAAAATGATTTTCTACGAAATTTTGTTTTAAAAAAAATGTAATTTATACCTTAAGAATTAAAAGAAAATCCCTGGGAAATGAAATTGTTTTATGTCATACTGGTGCCACCTAGTGGTGCATCGTGCTATTACAGGTGTGTGAACCTCTGCTTTTTAGATAATCCATTTTAATGTGAGTTTATATTAATTAATATTATGCTTTCCAAGAAATTGGACAAGAATAAAACAGAGCAATAAATATGAAAGTCAAAACATGTATTACAGTATTTGTTAAAAAAAACAAAATTACATCACAAGTTTAAACTACAAACCTGCAATGAAAATACATTTTCCTCACATCATTCAATAAATTTATTTGATAAAATAATTTAATTGCATATTTATAAAAAAAACGTTCACCCTCAATGTTCAAGTGGAACCAGGCCAGTTGACCATATAGCCACTAGGTGGCGTTCACTCTAAAAACTTACATAAACAGAAATAAATTTAAAACAAAAGTTTTAAAACTTTTTTAGCTTTTGTTTATTGTTTGTCCTCAGATGGGGGCGTGGCTCGTAACAACATCAAAAAATGTTTCGTTTTTTCTTGAGCCGCTGACATTATGTCCATCATTATGTGAATCCTTATCAACTTTTCAGAAGAAATTTTTCGCTATAATTACAAAATATTTTTCTCGTGCTTCATAGGCACGGCATAATGATGTCCAAATCTGTAAATCTGGTGTTTTATGGGTTTCAGGACACCGTTTTTCCAAGTAGGAAGTCCACAAACTCTTTCCTGCGCAGCACTCGTTGCATTTTAAATGTGTTGGGTGACGTCATGCTGTGCTCCATCATCCGCTTGCGGAGTTCCCTAAATGCTCCGTCCGCCACCAGCTGCACCCTCATCGGACCGATGCTGCCTTTAATGCGGAAAGATCTGTACACCGCCGAGTCCTGCTGCAGGCAAACGTCCAGCTGAAAGGGAGGAGAAGACGCAGCAATGGCACCAAGAGAAAGGAAGGATTTCCTTAAAAAAGGGGGAAAAAATGGAGGCTGTTCCCCTAACCTTATGACGCTGCTCTTCGGTTAGATTCCTCACACCTTTGAGCTCTACGAACACCTGATAATGAGGGTCTGAGCCGCCCATCGAGTCTCCTGCAACCAGAAAACCAAGAACATTCGAAAAATCTCACTTAAAATCTGGAATCAAAGTACAGTTTTTGTTTGGTTTTTTACCCAAGATGCCGCTCTCAGCACAGGAGTAGTCAACCAGCTGAGCTCCAGGCCACTGATCCACAGCTTTCTTCAACGCACCGAGGAACAGCGCCTCAGACACCTTCTCCCCTCGAACGCTCAGCATCTGACCGCGTCTTACGGGACAGAGGGAACAAGATCTACATTTAGGGAAACGCATCACTGCCAAAAATATGTTTATTTCAGTTCTTAAAACAGTTTTAAATGTCGCCTTTCATTTTAAAAAAGTCCGTCTTTCTGTCCTGCTTCCTTTATTTCTCGACACAAAGTGAATACATGTTCATAATTGATCGTATTAGTAATTAAGGAAAGAAGTTGTTTGCTTGATGATAAACATTTATTCATTAATGGTGGATAATTCTTCAATCAAAGCGATGAAATGACTTTTGTTTCTTTTGAAGCAAACTTTTTCTTCATCGTCTGGACAAAAACAAGAGCTGAACTTTCCCTCTGGAATGACGCTTCGCATAACAAATCTGGACGTTTGTCTCCTAAATCACTTCCCTGGATGCAGCGGTTCCCATGACGACATGTCACACAGCATATTAAATAGCTCACTTCTTGTGAAAAAAAACGTAAACCTACAAAATAAGAAGATTAAAGTTCTAATAATTGATTTAATATTCCTTTCTTTCATAAGTGACCGAGGTATCAGCGAGATAATGCCTTAATGCTTCGCCTCAGACGGTTCACGCCTCCCTTTACTCCCTTACTTATTCTAGAGTAAATATTACTTTTATTGAAATAATTCAGTTGTTTTTTTAATTCAACACCCCAGGACTGCCTCCACCTCAGACCAGCTCTGCACAGTGATGGTACCTGTACTGAAACTCCACCATGGGACACTGGTTGTAGAATCCAACAACTTTCACAACATCACCCATGCGATATCTGTAAGAAAATAATAAAAAATGAAATAATCATGAGTTCATGAATCATGAAGCTCATTTTGTCTGAATTCAGTGAAACTGCATCTCAAACCGCTCTGTTGTGTTAACGCAGGGGTCGGGAACCTTTTTGGCCAAGAGAGCCATAAATGCCACATATTTTGAAATGTAATTTCGAAAGAGCCATACAATAATGTAGTGTCCCTTCCCCACACTGAGGCACGGAGACTTAACCTCTTTTAAAGTTCTTTATTCCGATTACTGCAGACCGCAACAAACGCCGTTCAATTAATTCATCAACTCCTGAATCTCTCCCGCCGACATGAGAGCGCTTCTCCCAACTTTATATTCCCCCCTCCCGCTGCAGCCCTCCTATTTCCCTTATTCGGCCCATAGCTGAACCCCATTGGTCCAGATTACCTAACAACAGGCTGAGCGACAGAACTGAGGGCCAATCAGATCTCTGCTTGATCGATGCGTTCCATGAACTCCAGAACTTTTAACGCGGCCCAACAGCCATCCAACTCAGTCCGCGACAATTTGTTTAAAACTAAATATACAAATGAATGTGTGCATTTGATTTAATTTCAACATTTTTAAAGTACAATAAGTCTGTGGATTCTTTTTAATAACATTGTTATTCTGTTGCTAATAAATGATGAGTATTTCTCGTGGTAGTTTTGCTGATGGTCTAGTCTGGTTGATACGTGGTAAGTTTCTGCTTCACGCAGGCGTTGAGACTTTAAACGTCATCGTAGGTCTGAATGTTCTGTAGATGTGAGGCAGACGCTCACATGCAGACGTGGAGACAAACATATACTCACACTGCAGTGAGTGACGGGAAGCGGGTTTTACGTTTTTACAATCCCTGCGCGATTCACCTGCTGCCTGTCCCCACAACACCTCAGCCCCACCCCCCTGGTTTCTCCCTCACACATCCCGTCCCCGCAACTGCGCGCTCTTCCTCAGAGACGGGAGCGCGTAGTTTTAGGCACGGCAATTCACAGGTTTCCAGCTGGTACAAACTCTGTGAAATAATAGATAATAGTAACTGATAGCGCTGGCGCAGATTTCTCTCTCTAAGCACCGCTACTACTGCGCGCCTCTGGCATCGCATCGCGCCCGAGAAGGACTGGTCTAATGAAAAAAAAAGTATAATTAAAGATTTGTCTGCGAGCCACATGTGACCATCAAAAGAGCCATATATGGCTCGCGAGCCATAGGTTCCCGACCCCTGTGTTAACGTGTCCTAAAAACCTCTTTTGGTTAACTTGAATGTCTTAGAAAAGGCTAAAGCTAAAGTTAATAAAACCTGGTAACTGCTTTACTTGTGTGTGAGGTCGTTTGTCGATTTGCCTCAATTGAGATTAGTTTCCAGTTCTGTGGTGTCAACGTCTTAAAACAAACTCAAGATAACAGAATCCGGTTTTATTGATGAAAACCTAACCACCGAGCTTCTGAAGCCAGATGTTGATTTGCTTTTTACAGCAGACTTCCTGTTTAAGTTGGTTTGAAAACTGATGGAGGCGGAGCCAGGTCAGTTCAGGAAGTCGGTCTGCATTTCCTCCATCATGGGGAAAAAGAAAATGCACTAAAAGATCTATTTTTAACAGAACTTCTTAAATATTTTATGGTTTTACTGAGTTTTTTTTTTTCAAGTCGAAGCTAAATTTTACTTTTAAAATACCGTGATTTCTTGACTATAAAGCAAACATGAATATAAGCCCCACCAACTAAATTTATTATTGTACAAATATAGGCCACACTTCTCTATAAGCCCCGAATGTCCGTGCTGTAACAAGGGATGTTTACACGACCAACAGGTGGAGGCGTGTCCGACTCTGTATTCAGGGTGAACAGCTCTCCTCCTGCAGGACTTTCCCGCTGCAACATTCCTCCTTATTGGATTCCTGACAGCTCTGCTCCACCTGCCACAGCGGGTCCTCCACCTTAAGCTAAAGCCGTCTGATTTATGATCATCTTCCGCCTAACTTTTTAAAATAAAACATCGCTTTTGTCCAGAAACAACAAATAATGACCATAATCTCCCTTTCGTTCATTAAAATCACAGAATGTTACATTTATGTTAGACGTAGTTTTATTACGCTGATCTCAAAGCTGCTCGGCAGGACCCCCGCCCCTCAGGCGTCCATCTGTTCCATCAGAATAACCCCGAAAAAAAATCTATAAATTAGCTGCACGATTGTTTAAGCAGCAGGGTTAAAAGTAGGGGCTTGGAGTCCGGCAATTACGATAGTTTTACTGAGAACAAAAGTTTGTGAACCACATTTTTCTTCTCCTGCCTGTTCTGTCTGACTCTACACGGTCTGTAGTCAGAGATTTAACAGCAGTCACTCATTTTATTTTAAAATTCAACTGTTTAAATCTAAAAAAAAAAAGTTTTTTTTTTTAATGAATTCTCATTGGCTGACCTGTAGAGTCCCGAGGCGTTGGTGATGACGAGCTCGTAGCTCTCTCCTTGCTTCACCTGCTCCATCAGCAGAGTTCGTGGCGTCTCCTCCTCCAGGCTGCTCTCTGGCAGGAACTCGCAGAACATGGAACGTGGACACAGCAGGTACCGTCTCCTGGACTCCTGAGGCCAGAGGTTCACCCCTATCAGACCTGCAGGAGGCGCACACGCACCAATGTGCTCGATATCAGCTCAAATGAAAATCTGGCTACAGTTAAAACGGGACTAATTTGACTTACTTTACTAATAATTTAGAGTTTTGTGCCCATAGTTTAGCTGTGATGGATGTTCTTACCTTCAGTTGCTGCATAAAAGGGTGAGTAGAAAGGAACCCCTTTGCAGTAGTGCTCCCTGAGCATTTCCCCGTAAATCTGATTCGACCCCGAGTCCACCGCCAGCACCAGGTGAAGATGCGGCCACAGGCGCTTGGCGATCCCGCTGAAGCCCCCCTGGAAGTGGGATTGCAGCTGTGCAGCTCTCTGGGGGTCTGGCTTCATGAGAGCTTCCAGGCTGGTCCTCACTTTGGGCTCCAGAGACAAAGAGCTGCTGATTGTGCCGCTGTGAACATCCTCCACCAGCTCCTGCCAGCGCTCCTGAGTGGGTCAGGGAGAATTCTGGGTTTCTAGCAGTTTATTCGCACTTCAGATTTCAATTCTTTAAAGCTACGGACAAGAACGTGACAAACGCGGGTTCTTGAGCACAAGTATAGACCTCGGTGTTCACACTAGACGAGCAGGGAGGGGCTTCTTCTTCTTTTTCTATTGTTTACTAGCGCATGTCCGCCACCTACAGTTGGAAGAGCCTTGGTCCGAAATGTCCAAGCAGTGCAAATGTCTTCAATCTACCTCCAGGTTTTTTCTTTCACAGCTTTATTCCAACATATGAAAGACTTAATATAATTTAACCCAAACCGCAATTATTCATTTCTACTCCATGACCAATTTTCTAATGAATGGCACTTCCGTGAATTAAGAGATGCGATTCTGCTACCAAATGGGAGTCCCTGATTGGTCAAAGTTGGTTTAACTTGCAGCGAGCGTTCATTGGCCGCACATTTTGTACGTGGAGCACGAAAAAGGTTGCAGAAATTTGTCTAAATCCAAGATTTTTTAACCCGGAAGCCCGAACCGCACCTTAACGTGAACTTTTCAGTGAAAGTGGAAGTGCAACAATCACTGTTTTGGGTGTAAAAATGTTGTGCGGTAAAAAAGGATTTTGCACTTGACATGATATTGATTGGTCAGGAATTCTTCCAATCGCACACAAACTGGATCCAGTATACGAGCTGATTGGAAGAATTTCTTTTTTTTTTTTTTTTTTTTTTTTTTTTTTTTTAACTTGTCCTGTCCAACAACTGGGCAGTCAGATGAGAGCTGAGGGCCTCTTGGGTTGGACATATTTTACTTTAACAAGAGGGGTTATTAATCTTCAGACAAACCAAAGGTATGCCTGAATAAACCCCTTTTGTAATTGAGGCCAACCTTTATTAATTTCAAACATGTCTGAAAATCTTTGGTGTTGGACCGGACGGAAAAGGAAAGAGGGGAAGAAGAGAGAGGGATGTTAGAGAGAGGGGGGGGTAGGAGGGTGAAAACAGGAGGGGAAGGGGGGTAAGACCATGAAGCAGCATAAAGCAACAAGTTTACTGGTTGTTAATCATTACGGTAAGGTTCAAATGTAGTACAAAAAGGGCGGAGCCTGTCCACACACACACTCAAATGTTATAAACACACCTGTTAGTTGCAAAAATGTCCACCTGTCGACATGTACACAAAACAGATAGTGTTCACACGCATACTTATGCCTTAAATCCAACTAATGTGAAATATTTCAGTCATTCAGTCATGCAAACTGTTAGTACAAAGGTGAGCTAACACCTGTGCCCAGGTGAGTGTTTATGTTCTTCTAAAATGGATGGTGGAACGTGAAAAGAAGGAGGGAGAGTGCCCAGCCATCCCCACCCCAAGACCCCCACCGCACCAGCAGCGGCAGCCGGAATCCCCCCAACGCCACACGGGAACCGACAGGGAACAACCACCGCCCGGGCGACCAAGCCCGCCACCCAGGCCAGGGCCAGCAGGGCCGCCGCAAGGCCCCCAGAGCCAGAGAGCAGGGAGGCACGGAGGGAAAGAGAGCGCCGCCCCAGCCCGACCAGGAGAGCAGCCCCCCCGCCGCGCCGGGAGAACCCAACGCAGGGCACCACCGGAGAAGGACGCCCACAGCCCCAGACGAGCACCCCACCACCACCCAGGAGTTCCGGGCATCCCCCCGCCCCAACCCCAGGTACGAGCCAGGACCCCCCAAGGGAGACCCGCTCCGCACTCCAGGCAGCCATCCGCCCGGCCCACGGTTGGTCCAGGGAAGAGCGAGGCAGGGGCCCGCCGCCCCCGCCCAGGAGGGGGGAACCCCGGGGAAAAAGGAGGGCCCACAAGGGGTGTTGTAAATATGGCCCGACCAGGCTCGGCCACAGTTGGAAATTTGGCGGGGCCCAGCACTCAGGAGCGAGGACCAGAACCCACCCCCCAGGGACACGAACACCCCCGGCTCAGATGTAATGTGAACCCCCCCACCGCGCGGAGAGAGCACCGCCGGGCCCAGGAAGCCGGCACCCCGGGGACACGGCCGCCGTTGCAAAGGGGCCCGTACCCCCCACCAGGGAAGAGGCAGGGGACAGATGGTCCCAGGTCCCACCTTCCTTGCAAAATGTGTGTGCGTGTATGTGTGTTTGAGAGAGTGTGTGTGTGCATGTGTGTGCGTTTATGTTGGGATGTATATATTGAGGGGGGAGGGGTGTATGTACTAAGGGGGGGTGCAGTTAAAATTGGCGGGTAGGGCACTAAGGGGACATCTCCTGATTACTCACAGTGACGTCCCCTCACCCTCCCCACCAAGGGGCCCTAAATGTCTAAGGTGCGGTTAAAATTGGCGGGTAGGGTGCTAGGAGGACATCTGCTGCTTGCTGGCAGTGATGTCCAAGCACCCCCCCTACCAAGGGCCCTACATGTCTAAGGTGCAAATAAAACCGAAAGAGGGGGGGCCCACTCCATACGGCAACCATAGGAGGGGGGCCACTGCCTTGTAACCCCCCCCCAAGGCCCATCGCAGGCTAAGCCCCCCACCCCCTCATCCTATTATGAGGTTATATGAGGAAGGGGGTAAGTTGGGGACAGCTGATAGACTGTCCCCCGGTGGTCAAACAGCCGTCCCCCACCCCCCCCCCAACAAGGGGGCCAGGCCCACCCAGCCCAGGGGCCCCACCCCCGGAGGCGCCGACACCCCAGGCCCAGCACCACCCCCCCCACACAGAGAGAGAGGAGCCAGAAAGCGTTGGCCCCCCCCGGAGCAAGCCCCGGCCCCCACCCCCAAACGCCGGCCCTAGAAGAGCTCTGGTCAGGCCTCGACGGGGCCGAGGCAGCCAACCGGCCGGGGAAACCGCCGATGGCCTCAGCGGAGACCCCGACCCGTCAACCCCCCCTGCCCCGTATCAATAGTGGCCCCCCCCCCTCCCCCAGAATGCCCCCCCACAGGACAGGGCCGACAAGACCCCCCACCCCACCCCCCCCCAGACCCCGCAGCCGAAGCGGATGACACCCGGAGCGACCGGGGGCCCCAAGAGGGTTGCCCCGTCCCGCCCCAGAGCCAGGGAAGGGCCGATCCCAGCCCCAGGTGTAGATGGGAAGCCCATCCAGCGCCGCTGGGCCCCCCCCCCAGGCAGCGCCCCCCGCCAACCCCCCCCAGCACAGGCAAAGGGACCACCCCCCCAAGCCAAGCCAGACCACCACCCCACCCCCCCACCACGCACCCCCACACCCAAGCCCAGAGGACCACGCAGCGCCCCAGCCCGCCCCACCCAGGCGCCGGACCCGACCCCCCGACCAACGGAGCCCCCACCACCCCCCGCCAGGCCCCGGAGGCCCCGACCCCCACCCCGGCCTACGGCAGAAGGGCAAGGAGCAGCGACGACCAGGCCCCCCCCACCCCCTAAGTCATGGAGTTAGCCATGGGAGACCAGAGAGACTGAATTCTTTCAAAGTTACTTGAACCTTGGGCTGACATTTTTTCCAAGCTGATATGATCAAGCAGCAGATTTCTGTGTTGACTTATATTTATATTTTTCTTGCTTTTCCAATTTATTAAAATAGTTTTTTTAGCAATGCAAAGAGTTATGAAAATGATAGAACCTAATCCTCCTTCAACATCGATGGCACTCATGTCACCAAGCACACAAAGTGACGGTGAAGCTGTGATTGAAACCTTAAGCCAGACTGATAGATCGGCACATACCTGCCGCCAGAGAGCCTGGACAGGCGTGCAGAACCATAGTGCATGCATGTAATTATCGGGTAGATTACTGTCACAGTGCTGACAAATGTCTGAGTTGCTGAGACCCATCTTGAACATCCTCTGTCCAGTGTAGTAAATTCTGTGAAGAGTTTTGAAATGGATTAGCTGCAGATTTGGACTTTTTGTCATTTTAAAGGTGTTTAGACAAAGTTCTGACCAAAAGCTTTCATCTGTGCTGATGCTCAAATCTGCATCCCATTTTGTTGTCGGAAGTGAAATATTGTTATCTAAATTACATAAAAGTTTGTATATTTTGGAGAGAGTTTTATTCATTGAGAAATTAATCAGAGTGGTAACTACATCTGGTAGCTTTAAATCGTTGTCTCTGTATTTAAACTTTTTAGTAATAATTGATTTAAGTTGCTGATATTCCAAGAAGTTATATATTCCATGTTTGTCTTGAAGTTCCTGGGGAGTTATGAATCTTCTATCAATAATTATGTGCTCTAGTTGTTTTATGCCCCCTGCTTGCCAGGCTGGGAAGTGGATAATTTTTTTGTTTATGAGGATGTCTGGGTTGTTCCAGATTGGTGTCATGTTACACGGTTGAATTGATGATTTTGATATTTTGAGAAATTCCCACCAGGCTGTTAAAGTGGCATTTATATTAATACTTTTGAAACAATCCTGTTTTTTAACTATTTGGCTAATAAATGGAAGATCTGACAGGTTGATCTTTCCACATAACGCCTGTTCCAAGTCTAGCCATGAGTTGGTTTCTGGATTATTTTTTAACCATTTTAAGATATATTGTAATCTATTTGCAAGAAAGTAATTGTGGAAGTTAGGTAATTCTAATCCTCCACAGCTTTTTGCAGATTTTAAAGTTTTTAGACTAATTCTTGCAGGTTTATTGTTCCATAAAAAGCTTGATATGGATGAGTCTAATGTTTTGAACCATTTTAATGGCGGTTGTGTGGGAATCATTGAGAAGAGATAATTAACTTTGGGTAAGATTTTCATTTTAACCGTGGCTACCTTGCCCATAAGGGACAAAGGCAGGTTGGTCCAGCGTGTTAGATCGTCCTGTATGTTTTTCAGTAATGGGGTGTAGTTTAGCTGCACCAGTTCTGATATTTTGGGGGAAAAATAAATACCTAGATATTTTATATTGCCTGATTTAACTGGTATTGTGAGTCCTTGCTCCGCGTTACTGTTCAGTGGTAATAAAACAGATTTATTCCAATTAATGGAATAGTCTGATATAGAAGAGAATTCATTAATGATTGTTGCCGTTTCATTTACAGAATGTATATTACTTAAAAACAGTAATATGTCATCTGCATAGAGACTAATTTTATGATGGCTGTGTTTGGTTTTAATTCCTTTAATATTCTCATTCTGTCTTATTGCTGCGGCTAGAGGCTCGATAAATATTGCAAAAAGAGAGGGGGAGAGTGGGCAACCCTGTCTAGTTCCTCTTCCAAGAAAAAACCTATTGGAAGTCTGTTTATTAGTTCTAACTGATGCATTGGGGTTGTGATATAATATTTTGATCCAATTGATGAATGATTCTCCAAACCCAAACTTATGGAGGGCAGCAATGAGGAACTTCCAGTTTACTCTATCAAAGGCTTTTTCAGCATCCAATGATAGTATGGTCATTTCCTGGTTTTTGATGGTGGCAAAGTCTATTATGTTAACGAGTCTGCGGACATTGTCATCCGAGTGTCTGCCTTTGATGAATCCAGTTTGATCAAAGTGAATTATGTGAGGAGTGACTTTTTCTATTCTCTGTGCTAGTGCTTTGCAGATAATTTTTACATCTGCATTAATTAAAGAAATGGGGCGATAGCTGGAAGGACTCGTGGGGTCTTTGTCTGGTTTTAGAAGAAGGATAATGTTGGCAGAGTTCATGTTAGGTGGTAGAGATTGGCTTTCATTGATGAATTTTACCGTTTTATAAAACGTTGGTGCCAGTTGTTCCCAGAATTCCTTATAAAACTCTGCAGGAAAGCCGTCGGGTCCTGGTGCTTTGCTGTTAGGCATAAGTGACAGAGCTTCATGAAGCTCAGACAACGAGAGCGGAGAGTCTAAATTTGTGATTTGATCTTCGTTTAACTTGGGCAGGTTTATATTGTTGAGAAATGAGTTGATGCTTGGAAGAATTTCTGACCACTCAGCATCAACTTTCATGTCCATGTTTGTGATTGGCTGGCTTTATTTGCACATTTTTCTGCTACGAGTGCAGAAAAGAGAGAATTTCTCTCGAGTGAAAATTGTTGGGATTGCACTTATTTTTGAATTTCAAGAGCAAAATATTTTAAGTTTCATGCTCAGTGTTGCACTTAGAATGATGGCTCAAAAATCACTCCATACACTTTGCCTAAAGCGATGTGAATGCAACTTTTACATTTTTGAAAAACTTGAAAACTGCTGTTAAAAAAAAAAACAAAAAAAACCATAGATTTCGCTGGATTGAAATTCATATTTAAGGAAAATTTGCCACACATGATATAACCTGCTGTAGTTACCAAGTGCTGGATTCTGATTGTATGAATTTGTGTTCCTCTATATTAAATCTCCACAAAAACACCCAATGAAGTCATGGCGTGCTCCTGAACCCAAATGTCTTGTTAATGCAAAAAACTTTGAGTAAAAGCAAGAAATGAAGCTAGAAACTTTCTTTAAGAAACAATTTCCTAGAAAACGACACGGGTTTTTGATTTTGGCTAAAACAGGTATGATCAGAACTTTAAAAAAAAACACTGGGAACACTTTGATCATCTTTTGATCCATTTTCACAGTGGGGCTCTTTTCAAACTATAACGTGGATAGATTTTTTGCAGTTGTGTACCTGAAGGGCAGCGAAAGCGTAAAAAACCGTGGAGGCAAAGTTGGACTCCAGAGTTCCCACAGTGGGATCCTTCAGAGCGAACAGGAGGTGCAGGTATAGGGTGTCCTTCTCACTGGGAACCTGAGGGGGCAGAGAGGATTTTCCTGAAAGAAGAACAGGAGCCAAGAGGCCGAGCAGCTGTCCGCTCCTTCTCGCACCTCAAAGGCCGGAGCCGGAGTGGTGTAAAGGTTGAGCATGTGGCGGGAAGACGCCGGCGTGGAGGAGTTTGGTCCGATGGGAATGCCAGCCTCCGATTGGCGAAACGTGGGAGTGTAGAAGAGTTTGGCGGTGCGCTGAAGGCTGTCCGTCTCAGGAAAGGCTTCTCGCATGACATCTAAGCACACAGCCACCCCCTGGAGGAAAAACTGTTGTTACCAGGAACATGTGAAAGTTCTAGATGAAGAAGTGACTTCACCTGGAGGAAGAACTCTGCGTTTGTGGCCTTGGTGCTGAGCAGCATGGCGCTGGGTCCGGACGTCCCAGAGGTCATAGCCAGGATCAGCGGCCTCTCCGCAATGATCACCTTCTGCTCCCCGGCTGCAATGCGCTGGATGAGTTCTCGGTAGTGCTCATACGTGGTTATAGGGTGAAGAGCCCGGAAGGCCTCAGAGTCTGACGACATACAACAGACAAACAAACAGTATCCGATTCTGTCCCGCATTTTTTTTCCACAATATGGGAAAGTTTGATTTGAGTGATCTTCACAAAATTTCCAACACACTCCACCAGGTTAAGTTTAAAACCACAACTGAAGTTTTGTTGACCTTTGACCTTCATAAAGTTTAAAAGAACACATTTTTATAGTACATTCCACAAATGTAAACTCCTCTCAAGGATGTTGATCTATCGCCTTCCAACTCCTTGAGCATCATTGGGGCACTACTTTAGAAAAAATGTTTTTAACATTTGTAGATTTGGAACGGCGTCAGCGTGGCGTTTTCCTGTTGCTCGAACATTTTTTTCACTCGACTATTGTGTAAATTTAATATATGACCAGAAAATAAAGTGGTTGCTATGGAAATAACTTAAAAGCAGCCATTTTAGAAAAAAAAAGACGAAAAAAAGTTTATTTATGAATTGAGATTGAGGGGCGTGTAAGACATGAAAGGAACAAACTCTCATTTTATTGTCTTTACTCATTTTGTGCAGCAGCATCAGTAAGATGGGAATTCTATAATGCAAATACAACCTAATTTATATTTGTAATTTATATTTCACTTGGGACTTTTTTAGTGACAACTTAAAAAAAAAAAAGTTGTAAATGTTGTGAATTACGGAAAGAGGAAGGCTTGGAGATGAGATCTAAATAAAACCATTTGACTCCCACCTTTTATGGAGCTGAAGTTGTACTGTCTTCCATAACATGTGTCTGCGTTTTTACGCAGCCGCTTCAACAGCGTCTCCTCCTGCGCCTCCTTCACCTTGACGGTGTCGAGGTCCAGCTTCCTCCTCTGCCGCCTCCCCAGCAGCCCCACGGCCTTCACGGCCGCATACTGACCCAGCAGGCTGCCCCACGTCCGCTGGTCTCCTTTCAGCTTTGAGCTGATGTCTCTCCACAGCAGAAACATCCCGGTCAGAGCGCAAACGCCGACAACTGCGGGTGCAGCCGGTGGCATGGCTGCAAAAAATCTACATTATATCACCAGAAATGTCATGTAGCCACCGCAAGAGGGCGCTAGCGGCTAACGGTACTGCTCAGTTACATCAACTTAGACAGGAAGCAAGTCTTGGACATTTTCATTTGTCTATTTTCATTATTTTAACCAGACCACTTACCCAAATTGTTTCCATTTACGGCAATGGCAACCGAAAAAACCGCAAAACCAAACGCAAGGGCCGCGTAGATCCACGGAAAACTCATTTACGACACGCAATGGGATTTTATCATAAACTAATAATATGAAAGAACCAGAACTGCTGTCTTTTACTGTTAAAACCCTAAATAACACGCATTGTGGCTGTTTAACGGAGGATGGATCTCACTGCCACAACAACACGGGCTACTTCCGTGTTGGGATCAAAACGAACACTGATTGGTTTTTCAAGTGGTGACGTCAACGGGAAAATAATGTGTTTTAATAAAGTTTGATGCAAAGATATATAGATAAATCTTTATTTTGATGAGTTCATCTTCACAAAACATTGAAAAAACGATATCGACATGAAATATGTAGCAAAACAAATTGTAAAGATTTATTTGAATGAGCTTGACTTACATGTTTTTGTGCACCATTTGTTACTACAGGTTGTATAAATTGTTTTCATGTATAATTCTTGCTCCATTTTTCTTTTAAAATGGATTCCATTTATGCCATTTATTAGAACAGAATACGGTTTGATCAAAAATAAATAAATGGTCCTTTTCCAACTTTATATTTATCTTTGTAAATTTAAAACAAAATTTTACTTTTTTACAATCACATTTTTTTCCAACCAGTTTTTAACATAGATTCTGTTTGTTGGAATTGGTTTATTTCAAGAAATCAAAACAAAACTAATAAACAAAAACCTTAAGGAGGCAAACAAAAGAATTATACATCTATACAGAGATATATTTAATTTTCGTAAGATTATTAGTTATAATTTGATTGGAAAAATAAAAAGTAAAAGTAGATATTCTTATCAATTATACTTATAGACATATAAGCACTTACATGCAGTACTTGACACATTTAATCCATCAAATATTAAGTTTGTTAAATATATTTAAATAATGGCTTTAAAGGCGTGGGAGGAAGCAAATTTCTATAATCCCACCTCTATTATGCTTTACTTAGCTTTACTTGCCTTTATTTTGATCATAATCCAGTTCTTAAATTGGAAAATTAAAAAAAAACTTTACTCAGAGCTTGATGTTAAAAACAATCAAGCTCATGGTTTTCAAAACAAAACAGAAAAAATTGATTTGAAAATGTTTCCGTGTTTGTTAAATGTCAGAACTTCAGCTTCTGCATGACAATATTTAAAACTAGGATGAATCCTTTGTAGTTAGTCCACAGACGCCGCTTCCCCAGCCCTCCTCCACAGAACCTGAACACAGAAAACTGTCAGGCATGTGATGAAGGATCAGAGTCAGAGCTCTCAAGCAGGGATCTGGTTCTGCTCACCTGTTTCATTTCTGCTGTGACAGCTGGTACAGGAGAAAAACATCAGGTTACACCTACACACAACAGGCTTGCTTAGATGGTCTCTATTCAGACTAACCTGCCCAGCAGGACGAGGTCAGCACCAAAGGCCCGTCCACTGACACGCCAAACAGCACCTCAGCCAACCACGGCACATCAGCAGGGTCATCAACAAATTCTTCATCCATCCACAGCTTCGCTTCTGGCAGGTGGACAAATGACAACAAAACACAACAAAATGTATGGTTATAAATAATCCACCCATTTGCTTTGCCTCATCTGGAACCGAGTCGTGGGCATCTTTTTCCACGGCCACTTCCTCCAGCTCATCTGGGGGGACCACGAGGCATTCGGACGCCAGTCGACAGATGTGGTCTCTCCAGCGTGTCCGGGGTCTTCCCTGCTGTCTATGGCCAGTGGGACACCCCAGGGAGGCGTCCCAGGAGACATTTGATTCAGATTCCCACTTGATTCGGGGGCTCTATTCCGAGCTCTCTCTGTGTGATCACATTTCTCACTCTTAAGGAGTGCCACCCTAAGGGGGTGGAGGGGTTTGAGAGCCAGGTCTGGGGTTGGGGCTCACAGGCCAGCATCTGAAGGCCGGGATTCTATTCACAGGTCCCGGTCAGGTCCAGCCCAAAGACATGGCGTGGGTGGGATACCTCCTCCCAGGTGGGATACCTCACCACCTGGAGAAAATTGTGCTTTGGTTGGCAGTAGAAGGCGAGTTCTTCCACTGACTAAACCCAGGTCATGGAACTTGGCCTTTGGGACTCATGCTAAAAATTAAGCTGGAGACACTTTGTTACAACCACTGACTGTATATGAGAACTTGATTGACAGACCCTTTCCCCCTGACGTTCCAAACAGGAAAAGTCCCACAGACGTCTATTGGGAAATAAATGGCTATACTACCTTTTTTTAACATGTTCTTGCAAATCTAAACTTTTTTCATAATATTTTTTTTCTTTAGTGCAGCTTATTCAAGTTATAAACTGACCAATCAGATGCCTCAACATACAATCAAAATATTTGACAGATTCTCCTAAGGCCGCTTTCGAGTGGAAGGGGTGTGGCCTTCCATCAATCTCACTCCTAATTGGCGAGAGTGGTTGCCATAGAAATGTTGACCTAGACCGACTTGGATCAATCACTGCTTTAATGATGTCATCTGACTGAAGCATGACGGCGTCTCCATTGCAAAAAAAAAATGGCGACTGAGTAGGAAGTGAACAGTTTTCGGTGAGTGACGTCTCACTCACTCAGTCCAGTTCTCCTATTGGCTAAAACTCTGATTCAAGTTAAACAAACCAATTCTTCCTTGTGTTTTGCTAGCATCGGCTTAAATCTTACCGGAAGGAGTGCCTTCATCCTCCTCTGCAGCGCTACAGTCAGACATGGAGGACAGGATGTTCTGAAGTCTCTGCTTCAAGGCCGTCGTGTCACAGATGTAGGACTCTCTGTAACAGCAGCCGGCTGGGGAGACACACATGAGAAGACGACGAAACTCAGATCAACACATCTGAGGACGAGCCAAAGTTTGAATTCCAAGAAATGCTGGAATAAATGAAGGCAGAGAAGTGATCAACCCTCCATGTCTTCCAAATGTTGAACGTAGATGGCGGCCTCTCTGGTGCTGAAGTGCAGCCGGTGGCTGTCTCTGATATGCATCAGGATGTGTTTGGAGTGGAAAGCAGAGGGAGAGTGATACACTAGCTTGGGGATGCACAGAGAGGCGGATGAGACGATTTCAAACTTGCTTCCCTGAAGATCAACAGTCAAGAAAAAAAAACCAAGAGTACCTTTAAATCTATGATCAAATACTTTCACCAGCTTCAAAAAGATGAAAACTACCTGAAACGTCAAGGAGTCAATATCGTTCCAGGAAAAGTCCAGAAGAATCTGATGAATCCCATTGATTTCCTGTAAAAATCAGATCATAAAACAGGAAAAGCAATTCTTTTCAAGGTAAAACTTTTGTATATATTAATGCAAATACAAAGTTTGAAGGACCCACTTGATAAATATGGACTCCTGTCATTGCCACACCAAGAAAAATTGAGCTTTTTCTGCTCTTTTTGTTCTACAGGTAATATGAGAGACAAAAGAAAACAGCATTTTAAAAAACCCACAGCCAGAAGAAAATGGATACATTAAAGCTGTGAGCACTGGATGGCCCACAGACAATATCCATCACTGCCCTTGCCACCCATATTGCCCATTTTTACTTGCCCTCACTGGCTAAATGACTGCTTCAGGCCCTTTCACTCTCCCCCTCTGCCTGGTCAGAGCTACGCATGACAAATTCATGAAAATATCAATTTAAAAAAAAAAGATTTTTCAAAATGGCGGCTTTTCTGTCCCAGTGATAGGAGGCGAGTGATCAAAATTCCTAGAGTTTAAATATCTAGATTTACGTAAAACTTTTTTTTTTCCTAATCAAAGATGGTGGTCTTTTCCTGAGGTCAAAGGTCAAAGGTAAACTTCAACTGACAAACTGCGTGTGAAATTTTGTGAAGATCCAAACAATAAATAAATAAATCATTTATGTTTTCGTATTGTGCAAAAAAGTGAAAATTGCCAAATTTCACATTGGTGAAAATATGGCCACCAAGTCGTAAATTTGATGGCCATCCCATAATAATTGTATAACTCCCTTTGAATATCCCCGATATGTGTGTCTGTGGATTTTTAAAAATTGACGTGATGTCATCGTTTTCTAAGGACCGGCCAAAAAAAAAAAAAAGTCAAAAAAGTCCTTTTCTCCAGGTAATAGGCGGGTGAGTTTTGAGTATGTGACGGGGTGAAATGTTTACTCCAAGGTGTAATAAGAAAGAAGGATTACGAAAACAACAAATGTGGGACATAAAAATGTTTATGTTTATACATTTTGGGGTCAAAATCTACATGGTCCGACCTGTCTCATCCTGTAGAGCGTCAAAGCGGCGTCCTGCAGGCGGTTGGCCTCTCTAATGAAGCGCAGGACGGCTCGGCTGCTCGCCTCACCCCTCAGCTCGGCGTGCAGCAGCCCAACGTTCTGAAGAACGTAGTCCCTCCCTCTGCGCTTAATGAGCTGACACAAAAAAATCCCACATTTGTGTCACTTTTTCTGATCTTTTTGTCTATCTGTGAGAGTTCTTACCCAGGAAGGGAAGTAATCTTCAGGCAGAAAGTAGTGATGGAAGTCTTCATCATTTGTCTCTCTGTGATCTCCAACCTCAGCTTGGAGGGCCAAAGCTGCCAGCAGGAAGAACAGAGCTTCTTCATGATGACTCTGTGAAAGCAACAGCTTCTGCCTCAGCTCTGCATAGTACAGCTGCTGCACTCTGCTGCTCCTGAAACAAGCCAAAAGCCTCCTAATGTGCAATTTCACCCAATTTAAACTATCTAAAAAAATATGTCATATAAACTTACATTAATAACAGGCCACTTTCCACATAAAATTTGATTCTTAAAAATAAAATGTAAGGGACCTAAAAGGACAAACAGTAAAGACTTGTGCTCATTTATTATCATAATCATTATTTTATGTAAAAAAGGATCCGCAAACCATTGGTGACTCTCTGGTCCACCTCTTGCAGAAATACTTGGTTAGCCTTTCATCCAAATCAACAAAGATGTATTCATTATCTTCAAAAAGAAAAAAAGAATCTGTCAGGTACAATAATCATCCCTGCTTCCTCTTCCTTGAATACAAATCCTCCCCAATTCCCAGCATTCCGAAGTTAACAAAGGAAAACATTTTCTCTGGAGCTCCCGTTTCTACCTCTGAGAACAGCCAAAGCAAACACTTGGAGGTCCCCGACCCCCAGCTGTCTCAGGATACTGGTCCACACCTCCCGACCTCTGGCTTTGACCTGAAAGTAGCAGCAAAAACACAAAATATACAACCCACAAATGCTGAAATGACTGATTTAATACCAAGTTCAAAGCAAATCAAACTGTATTTATAACGAGCGCATTTTTCTTCCTGATTTTACAAGATTTTTTTTTCTATTTATACAATTTGTTGTTGTTGTTTTTTTTTGGGGGGGGGGTTACTTTAAATTAAGATTAATTCATTAGTACTAAAAAAATGTTTCTTTAAAAAACACTCATAGCAGTGATTGACCCATTTGAATTGTCTTATTTTTTAATGAAATTTTTTACCTTGTTACCCTTAAAAAAAAAAGAAATCACACAACAATTTTAAAGTATTTTTTTTAATCCATCTTTCTAATTTACTTTTAATTAACATGTAATACTTTATAGGTACAATGCTTCTTTAAGAACTCTTTTTGTAGTACCTGACTCAACTGAATTGTGCACCAATAATTTCTGTCTTTTGGTTTTTTAATTACATTTATTAACATGTTAGCCTAACAACTTCCACATTCATTATGATTTTTGAGCAATTTTTACAGTTTTCCTTTACCAAACTTTATAAACTCTTATAAAAATAAAATAAAATGTGAAAATCTGAACTTAATATCATTAAATGGTTGTCTACTCACCCCCACAGTGCAGTCTAGATGCTGCTTGTCCGGTAGGAGGACACAAACGTGTCGAGTCTTTTTCGCTGCCATTCTTTTGAAAGCGTTCGTTTGTCTGAGTCTCACACCTCCTTAGACATGAAGACCTTCCTCCTCCTCCTCCTCCTCCTCCTCCAGACACCTACCAACTCCTGACTGAGCTCATCACACCGGGACAAAGATTTCAAACTTTACAACTGAACCGTGTCAGTGAATAAACATTAAGAGATCAATAAAAAGAAGTGAATAAAAGACACAACCATTGTTAATCTATTATTAATTTATTTAAAAATATCTAATGATGCCCACTGTGCTTTGCCCCCAAAGCTTTTTTCTTTTCTTTTTTTCTTTCAGTAGCGGGTGAATTCCTCTTAAAACACATCATATTTACTTTAAGTTACAATCTAAAGAGTTCTTTAGGATGCAACATAAAACAGTTGTTATCATGCACAAATATGAAACAAAAAACACACACAAACAGAACTACAATGCTTAAAAAAAGGCACCTGCTCCCCAGACACAGGCATGTTTTCACATCAGTACATGGTGGGGTGTTAATGCAGCTTCAGTAACCATGGATTTAAAACAAAAAAAATCATTTGTACCGACAGATTTCTACAATTACACACACTGATTTTTCAGAAATAAATGTAACACAAAAATATGTTTCTATGAAACGAAACTGCACGGCGTCGCTCAGATTGACAGGTAACCTTGTGGATGATTGAAGGCAGCCAGAAGAGCGTGCAGTGCAGTACGAGGAGAGGTTTCGCTGGAAGTCCACACCTCTGTGAGGCTGCGGGCTCAGAAAAAAAGTTCTAAATCTTGATGCGTTCTCAGGAACTTTCTGCTTTCAGACCCAACATGTTTCACTCTTCCACATGCTGCAGCCCTCCTTCGTAAACTATTCCTCAAATGGGGGCTATAAGTAACTTCTGATAAATTACGTCAACATATACAGGCACAAAAAAGTTCGTACAATTCCACATGAATTCAAAACTAAACATTCAAACTGACTGCAAACAGCAGCATTTGTGTTTGCTTACACAACACCACCTCCTCCTCCTTTTCAGGACCGTCACACTTTCTTTTTATTCACTCAAACCTCTTGATTCCAAATGGACATTTACATTCAAGTTCAAATTCTCCCAAAACTCTCATTTATTACAATTATTTTTTATTATGGAAGAAAACTGGCTCGAAATAACAGATAAAAACATTTTGTTGGTGAATGCGCTTGTACTGTATGATCCCACTTTGTTGTTGTACTGCTCTGCTTTTTGATTTATTATGTTCAGGCTTGATGTTTACTATTAAAAAAAACAACATTTGTTCATTTGTAGCTCGACTTTGTTAGCATATTTTGTAAGAAAGAAGTTATGAAATTTCACATTTCACAGTTCACATTTAAATGCATTTTTCATCTGCTTACTGCACACTTTGTTAAACTTTTATTTACCGGATCAAAGCGATTATTTGTTCTGCATTTCCATTAAAGACCCACTCTGGTGAAAATCTTCTTTTTTGGCGTTTTTCACATGTTTCTTGTGGAATTTTTCTGATGATGGAGGACGTATATAAAAGAAAATTAGGCTTTTAAAGTGCATTTCTGACTATTTCTTTATTCCAGTGGTTGTGAATGAGGAGCAGGTGAAAAAAAAGTAGTTCTGCTCTGCAGAACCTATGTCCTAGGAAACGACACAGGTTTTTTGATTTGGGTCAAAAACGTCATGCTGATAATTAAAAGACCACTGGGAACCCTTTGAAAATAAATTAAAAGGTAATCAGAGTGGATCTTTGTCGTATAGGTGCACATTGATGTCCTGGCTGTGGCGTTTAAGAGCAGTGAGATGTAACATTCATTAAAAAGTGAAGGCTGTTGTTGTGAGCATCTAATTCTAGTGCTGGGCCTCTGAAGGCCAAATACTGATTTAGGTTAGTAAATATTTTCGAACCAAAACGCTTTGCTAACGTTAGCAAGGTGTGCCGTATAGAGGAATTTGGAGGAAAATCCACTTTTTTGTTTTTTTCAGTCAGATAGTTAAAAATGCGTCACACGTGTATTTACATGCGCTTTAAAACAACTGGCTTTTGTAACCTATGCACTGTATGGTAAATTCAGCTGTAGCTAAAAAGCTGTGAGCTACATAATCTTCTAGTGTGTTGTACTTGAGTGCCCTTAATAAAAAAAATAAATTAAAAAACACTGGCGCATTTTTAAAAAAAATGTTAAAAGTCAGAAAAAAATCTTTCGTTTTGAAATTTTCTCATTAATTTTTTTTGCATCGTTTCCCAGTTCATTTGAACATAAATCATTGCCTTTTTCTCTGGTCTGCTCAAGTTTGTTTGTCTCTAAAACTCATCACAATAAAGTCAGATGTAGCTGATAAAAAAATAAAAGAAAATAAAAAGATAAAAAAGTATTGGACGCTTCCGTAACACAGATCTATAGCAGCAGGAATTTTGAGCTGGATTTGTTCAACTAAATTTGTAGGTTTGTCGGTTTTTGTGGAAAATTACCAAATTAGAAAGTGAACTTCTCAATCTGGAACTGGAATAAGAGAAGAAAAAATGCTTTCACTGAGTTGAGACGAGTAAAAAGAATAAGTGCTTCATAACAGAGTCTCTACAGTTCCAGAAACATTTGCTAATTAGTTGGCTTTTCAAAATAATTTGCACAAAGAGTCAGAAATCTTGTTAGAACAGTAGATATGTTTGATTTTAAACATCAATTGCTTGTATGTCGTCGTTTAAGTCTAATTTAGAGAGTTGATGTGCACGTATTGGCGGTTTCTAGTTAGAAATGATGCGCGAGTGTTTTCGTCAGCGTGGCGCTCCGATGTGCGTTCATCAGAGACTCAAAAGACTGCCTTCAAGTTTCTCCCAACCTAGCGGCTAACAGTTAGCGGCTTTGACGTGAAGGCACTTCCTGGTAAAATGGATCCACAGTGTAGCACCTGGGGTTGTTTAGGAGTAACCAGTAGGAGCCCTTTGTGAAAGGGGGTGGGGGTCTGGATCACAGCAGACTGAAGCCTAAGATGTACTGCAGGAGTTTGTTCCGATTGGCCTGAGGTATGAAAGTGCTGCTGAGCTCCAGAGTCGTCACTTTGTCCTCTTTTCTCTCCTTCAGGACCTGCAAAACGATCACAAACGCACCATGAACATGTAAAATCCACCTTAAAACTCCACTTACGGTTAAAGAGAAGTTTACCCCAAGCTCTTTGAAAGTCTTCACCGTGTTCTTAACTAGATAATGAGTCGCGCTTTCACCTATAAAGTAAAAAAAAAAAAAAAAGTACAAAAGAGAACAAACACATGAAATGTTCTTAACACACTGCGATTGAAAGCAGATGTTTTATTACCATAGGCAGCCACTCCTCTCTCTGTGCGTGTGAGCAGGTATCTGAAGAGCTTCTGGGTGAAGTCAGACTCTGACATGGGCTCACTCAGACTGTGCACAAAAATGGCAGCTCCGCTGTAAGCCTCCAGAACCGGGCTGAGCAGCCTCTGAAGGAAGAGGAAGAACTCCTGATGCTCTGCAGAGGTGCTCACCTGGCGGCCAAAGAACACGCGTCATATCAGAAATGTCGAGTGATGTCATACCATTTTTTTTTTTTTAAATGGTATGAAAATGAGATAAAAACCTTTAGGTAGCGGTCTCTTTGCTCCTCTCCGAAGTCACTGTCCTCATCTTCTTCGTCACTTCTCCAGGAGAGCGGTTCTGAAAACTTCTTGGGCCATGGTTCCTCTGCGGGGCTGGGGCTCAGTTCTTCCTGATCCTCCTGGTAACCATATACATAGAATATAATAAAGGCTACTTTGGGACTTTAGATTTTCACATTTGATGTCATTTACGTCACCTCTGCCACATAGAGGACTCCATACTGGATCAGCCGGGTCACTGCGTCGTGGAAAACCTGGTAAATTGTCTGACAAGGCTGAGAAACACAGAATAAAAGGCAAATGTTGACATTACAGCACAAGTTCTTCAAGTAAATATGCAGATAAATGCAGTTTAAGCGAAGGAGAGTTGAAGCTTTATTTTTTTAACAGAAAAACTTTCACACAGGAAATGTTTATAGTTTTTTTCAAGTCTCCAGTTTATCTTCATTTTGTATCTGTAAAATATCTGCAGCTGCCTTAAACTTTATTTGTATGCTAGATATCGTGTAGGAACTATTAAAATGTATATAGATGTTCCAATAACTGTCAAAGGGAAGGCTATAAAAAAAGTCAAACCCCAACTTCAGCCACGTCCAACTTTTAGGTGTGATGGATGAATAAAGAAAAACCGTCCCTAAAACAGGTATTTGCTTAACATAGTTATAAACATGAATCCACCGTTTGAACAACTTTATTAGCAACATCTTTGCAATATTAGACAGCCAGCTGCTGAATGTTCTGCACTATTATTATGGGGTGTAGGAACAGTCACAATTAATCCATGTTTGAAGTAAAGACTCCTGGTTTTTGTCTGCTAAATGGCTTTTATTTTGAAGTCGAAGGCTCTTCTTCTGTTTCCTCTCTGGCTCTGCTAAAAGAAACTTTCCAAATACGTTTTGGTCTTTAACTTTACTAGCTCAGGGGTTTCACTTTAGCAGTGGGTGTAACCGCTTTGACAAAGTAGCGGTTGGATTTTCAACACGTGACCCACTGAGCGAATCGACACGCTTCAAGTAAGAGTCGGATGTAGTTTTCCAAAAAGAAAATGTAGGTCGTGTTTTATTTCTCTGTGGCTCTGTACCGCTACCCGTCAGCAGCCTGGGGGCAAGGGGCGACAGGGTTCAAGGACTTACTGGTGCTACGGCCACCTCATTTATGAGAAAATGAGCAAGCCCAGCAGCTTTGCGTATGAGCCTCTCCTGACCCAGGGGGAAGACATAAGGATCTTCGTTCAGGTTATGAGAATTGGACTCCAACTTTAGCTCCCTCTGCAGAGACAGGATGCTGCAGGCTGGAGGCAAAAATGAAGAAAAGTGTGTGAATTTAAAACACAAAAGAAAGTAGTAATACAAAATGTGTTTTTGAATCCGATTTGTTCAACTCACCAATAACTGCGTCAGAAATAAAGACGTGAAAGAGGCAGTTGCTGTAGAAGTTGAGCTCAAACAGCGCCGGCACCGTTTGGCCCGGTGCGATGGTAAACTCGCCGTTGCCGCTGGAGCTGCTGGTTACATTGATGCAGTTTTCCAGGAGGTGGAGGGCCCGCATGACCACGTCCTCAGAGTTCCCCGAGAAGCCCAGGTCAAAGTCCCGAGACAAGATCTCCTCCTTCATGTTGAAGAAGTCTTCCACCAGCTTGGAAAGCACCACACCCTGGAGGATGCGTGAAGATCAACAATTTAATTTTCAAACATAAACCATATTTAAATGAATTAATCTTTCAAAATAAGACCACTGTAACATTTTCATGATAAACTGTTTTCCCTGTTCATGTAGTGGCAGCAAAGCGCCTGTAGAGGGCAGCAGACCACAGTTACAAAGGTTTGAAAAAATGGTGGGGGAAAAAGAAAGTAGGAAACAAAATAAGGGACATCTAAATGCAGAAATAGGTCAGATTTCAGCTTCTATGCAGAAACATTTTGTATCTCAGAGCCTCATGACCTTGAAAGGCTGGATATCTCAGAAAATGAGACAAGCTATTGTTTACATTCACGCCAACAATTTGATCTTATCCTGAAAAAATTAAATCCTGTAAACACATCTAATCCAAAATAAGGTCACATACTACATTAAGGATAAGGTTACATAAGAAAGCATGAATTATTTCTAAGAATAAATCACATAGATTTAAAAGAAAGACAATGTTCTGAGGCAGTTTGCTAAATAATGTTGTGCTATGAATCACTTTGAATATTTTAACTTTATTTTTAAAAAAGATCCGTCTATAAAATGTATTTTATGGCTTCCTTTTGTTCAGTTATAATAATTGTCTTTTTTTTTTTTTACTTTAAGACCCACTCTGATCATCTTTTGATCTATTTTCAAAGCGTTCTCAGTGGTCTTTTAATTATCATTTACGCCGTTTTGGGCTAAAATTCCCCCAAAAAACCTGATTGTTTTCTAAAACATAGTTTCTGCAGAGCGGCAGGAGTTCGATAGAAATGCACCTTTCTTTGTGCCAACAGTCCTGCCCACAACTTATAGAGGCATAGTTCTAATGAACTCCTGGCGCTCTGCAGAAACTATGTTCTAAAAACATTACAGGAAAAAAAAAAAGCATTATCATAAGACCACTGGGAACACTTTAGAAAAAAGAAATGCAGCAACATCTTCTGGAAAGCCTTACTTATGCAGTTTATTTTGCACACACTGTCTTAGAAGGCAGCAGTTTTTGTCCACCATGAAGTCACCTTCAGGCAGGAGAAACGCATCAGCTATAAGTTCTGCACAGGCAGGCATAAAGAAAATATTACACTGGATGTGTGGGCGGAGGATGACAAAAGAAAACGCCTTTCTTACCTGTCGGTGTCTGTACAGCAGCAGGCAGGCCACGATGTGAGTAGACATGATCGAGGACGACTTGTTAGCCGCTGAGGGGAGATGAGAAACAAACTGTGATGCAATGATAGATCAGGAATGAACTGTTTTTAGATTTAATATGTTTAATGTAACGTTGGATGAAGATGAATAAAGAAATTAACATTTTAATTGTTAATAAAAGTCCCTTGTGTCATCTGCTTTTACACAGAAAGATAAAAAACAATTGTAGTGTTCTATCTAGTCACAAAATGTATTCATGTAGGACCATTCTTTACCAAAATGTTTTACTGATTTAACCGGAAATGGACGCACATTGGGTTGATAAAAAGCCAGGCTTTTAGTAGAAAGGTTACTGGAGGACATCTCAAGCACAGTGCGTCCCTGAGTTCCGAAAGATTATTGTACACCTAAACCGGTACTGCATTCTTCCTCTCTCAGGCTTCCATCCTCCCCCTCTCCCTATTGGCTGAAAACAACATGCCATCCAGCAGAAGGCTCTGTAATTGGCTGCGTGTAGAGAGAAAGAAAAAAAAAAAAGGAAAAAGCCGGCTGTAGGAGAATGCAGCTGAATGAGCTGGGAAGAACTGGTTTGTTTTCCGTGTTACTCGGGGGCAAAGCGCCCTGACGGATGCAGATGGGCTGATGCTGCGCTGTGTGTTGGATTTCAGCTAATGGAAGAAAGGAGGATAGCGTTTCATTGGTGCTTTCCTGGTGAACAGGAGCACCTTTAAGCAGAGGATGAAAGGAGACTGTTGTGCTCAGAGCAGAAGGAAATAAAAATGACCTCCAGTGCTTTCAATGAAAAGTAATTGTAGATTATTTACTGAGATCTTAATAAGTGAAGAAAGAAAATAGTAAGTTAACCACAACTAAAGTTTGGTTAAGAAGTCAGACGTTTCTTATCAGGAGGCTTCTTCAGGTTATGGTTTTGTGCTTGATGTTTGGAAATTTAAACTTATAGCTTTCTCCTATTTTGTAAAGTTTTACGGTCAAGAGGGTAGTTAAGCCTGATCAAGTTTTTTTGGCCCCAATCCAATTCATTTGATTACAAACATTTGCAGATACTGGCCTGATACATTTGTAAAACATTTAAAAAAATGTAATAAACAGTTCAAGGTTTTTTTATATTTGTTTTTCATTCACTTTATTTTATGGTTGAACACTTAAAAAGAGCACTTCTGTGAGGAAGCTTAGATAATTAAGCAAAAATAGATCAACTACCAACTAGAAAAAAATCTATTAACTAGCAAAATGGGTGATAATTAGTCATGTAAGAAAGTTTGGTGACTGTACCTTTATTTTTGATAATGCAATTCATATCTCTATATAAAAAATGTAGTTAAAAATTACTTTCTTTCAAAATGGTTGTTATAGCTTCAATATGATGAGTATTCATCACTAGTTTATGTTAACCGGAGTCGAACCTTCAACCTTCAGGTAGTCCAAGTCAGTGCAGGACGATGACTAGATGTGTGTGAATTAAAGCGACTGGTTTAGGCGTGAATATTGTTTGAAGCAGGTGGAGAGTGTGTAGGTTTCTCACTGAAGAGCACGTGCTTGGCCAGGTTGTTGATGAGCTGTCGTCGATAGATCTCTTCAGGCAGTTCTCTGTCGGCCTGTTCTTCTTCCTGCCCTTCAAACAGCTCCGGCCTGGAAACCAAACCACAACAAAACCTGATTTATCAAAGCTTTTAATTTGAAGACAAAAACAGGCCATTGCTTTTTTTGTTCCTTTTATTCTTTTTTTCTTTCTTTATTCTTTATTTATTTCTGTGATGGATAAAAAGTATAGATAGTGAGCCACCTTTTAGTTGCTTATGTTGAAATATCAACGCAATAAGTGGACTTTAAAAATAAGATTAATTAAAGCTGCGAGCAGCATTATACCAGTTATATAAATATAAAAATGGTGGCTTCTTCATGACGTCAAAGCCAAAAATCGCAAAATATCACACATAGCCAAAACATTGCTGTGGCCATCCCATAATAATTTTAAAACTTCTTTGTGTTTTATTTCATTATGTGGTTTAAAAAATTTTGGAGCCTCATAAGAAATGTTGGCAGCATTCTTTTTTTTCTTTTTTTTACAGGTTTGCCCGTTGTGAGGTCATCATATTTGGGTGGCGGTCTATCGCTATGTCGAAAAATCGGTTGGTTTTTTTACGTGGTAAAAGGTGCGTACGAATTTTGTTGAGTTTTTAAGTGTTCACTAACGGCTCAGTAAGAAAGAAAAAATGCCAAAACACTCTGGATTTTGCAATTAAGGCTTGCTGCACATCATAATTAGAGTACCAATTATGATCATTCCCACTACAAAAAGTGACTGATATTGACTTAAAACTAATTTAGATTCAACCTAAAAGGTTTTTATCTTTTTCTTTGTTGCATATTTTGACTAAAGAACACTCCACCCCGTAAAGCAGACATAAGATTTAGGTCTAAATACCACAAGTATGAGGAAAAATAAACATTTTCAACTGATTATTTGGAATTGATTTCAAAACAGCAGGTTTGAGGGCGTGCAGTTACCGGCAACCACTTTACTCAAACACATTTCTGGCTGGAAACTGGGTGGGAAAGAAGGTGAATGATGAGTTACGAAACAGGAAACTGACAATCTGTGTTTCATTGGGATTCTGATGCATCAAAGATTACAAGTCTAGACAGAATTGACCTTTCTCCACCAGAAGTCACTTAAACAAACACTAATCCAGCATGGAGATAACATTTTCCACATGTCAACATTAATTTTAAAAAGAATGAAATCCTAAAGCTGCTTTTATTTTTTATTTCCAGGATCACAGCCTTGTGCTTCAGCCTATCTCAAACCTAAAACCACATTCAAGGACCAGAAAAGGCTGCAAGTGTTGAATTGGTATTCAAGGCCAGAAAGAAGTGCTGTTCTTTTTATTCCCCTCTGATAATAGCCGGTTGGAGTGTGCAACCCCAGAGAGAGCAGCTGCTCCAGAGAAAACACCCTTGAAGCGTCGTCGCTTTATTAAAGGGACAGCTCTGAACTAAAATGACCCCCGCCAGCAGGAAAATCAAGACCCGTTCTCCGATGTCAGATGACCGACACTGCTGTGAGGCAGCAGGAAGGGCGAGGCCAGCCGGTCCATGAACCCTGTCGCCTTTAACACTGAGGAACATCTGGGCTGAGGAGATCCCTCACGCTCAGACACTCACTGTTCAGAGATAATGGTGGGCATCAAAGTGTTCTCCAGGGATAGCGGTGGTGGAAGATGACGGTTTCTCTGGGTGTCCAGGTACTCCTGCAGATGAACAAACCCAAAAAAATTAATCTTTGTGGGGATTTTCCAGAACCTCTGAGTCATAAAAACATTTTTAAAGTTTAATAGAACTAAAAAACATTAATTATAAAATCCATTTTAATTTTTAAACCATAAGAAAACCCCTGCAATTAACCCTTTAACTCAGTAGATGAAGTGTTGATGTTCTTTGAGTTATCCTAACTCTTCAACCTTTAACGCAATTAACGTAGTTCAAACTGATTCTAAAGGATGAGAAAAGCAGCTTTGTGTCGATATGCAAAGATACTATTCTCAGCTTCAGAATCTCTTTGGTTTATGCTAATTACCTAAACGGTGAAAGGATAGTCGTCGTAATTCTTTCAGTAGTTCCGCATAATAGCGCAAAGTTGCTTTTCTCAGCTTTAGAATCTGTTGGAATCAGGTTATATTGTGTTAACGGCCAAATAGTTGCGATAAAAAAGCAACTGTGCGTAAAAGTAGCGCAAAGCTGCTTTTCTTGGCTTCAGATTCCGATGATTGCATAATCAGACAGAAAGGTTAAGATCATTTGAAAATCATGTGTAATTTCCTGCCGCAGGGTACAACTCTGATGTAAAATAAGTTAAAAGAAAAACTTTCTAATAAAGTTATCAAATACCTTTAGAGAAAATGGTTGGTTAAAATCAACACGAACACAACCGTAGTTTTTTCGGAGCATTCGGAAAACTCCACATGCTATTCCCCACCAGCTCTCGTTCTTCTTGGGTTTTCCCTAAGGAATGAGGAAGTTAAGAAGTTAAAGTGTATCCAGATTAAAATATTAAAAGAATCTATGACAACACACCCAAGATTTATATCTCTAAGAAAAAAATGATTCAACATAACTCATATTTTCCCAAAGTACAGAGACATCTGACTGACAAAAGTCATCTGAAAGCTCACCAGCTGTTCACTGTTGTAGTTTCCCTCAATGATCCGATCATAGGAGATGCCAACTGGCACCACCAGCACGTCTCCGATGGCGCCGGTGCACAAAGTGTCAACAACGATGGACAGCATGCCAGCACGAGCAGTGGACGGCTTTCCACTGCGGGAGCGAGTGCCTTCCAAGTAAACCTCCAAAAACTGCTGCTGCTTCATCAGTTCCTCTACGTACTGCGAGAAACACACCGAAATTACAAAAAGGTTTGATTTTTCACTTGAGGTTTTTTTGTAGTAAGTACAGATGGGTTTCACTGCCTTATTGCTGTCAAATGAATTAATGCGGTCTAGACTCTGTTCAATGTAACTTTATTATTCATTTCCAACATTGTCAACAAGGCTAAATGAATGCCTTTTTTAACCTATTAGAAACTGTTTTAAATGTTCATGTTTGGTTGAGGAGGTTAGGCCTAAAATACAACAAATGTGTGGGACCAATTAAAAGTTAGCAACACAAGAACATAACTAATATTCTCATTAGGGAGGCCAACATGCTTCAGTGACACATTTTGACCCAATGGACCCAAATTTTATATAAATTCTTAGCAAAACAAGAGTTTTATTCTTGGTTACAGCAGAAAAGGAACATAGAGTAATTATTAATTTTACAAAAGTTGGCTTAAATTTTTTTTTTAATTAGCCTTAAAGCTTTGCTAAACCTATTAGAAATGCAACCAATTTCTTCCAAGGATTCTTGACACAAATGCTTAATTTTGTTGCAAGAATAATGGGGGGAGGGGGGGATCAGAATGTAACAGCAGATATAGAGAAAGAAATGGTCAAAAGTTTTTTGTTTTTTTTTAAATGTGTGACGAGTATTGACCCCATCTAAAAATAAAAATAAATAAAAGACACTGAACAGAAAGAAGCAGGTCTTACAGAATGCAGAAGAGATCTGTACAAAACATCCTTCTTCCCGTCCTCCGTCTCCTCCATTCTCCGCCTTATAAAGAAGCCGCCAAGTTTTCGGATGAGGACACTGCAGGAACATAAAACAAAAAAACAAAAAATTTAGGAAATCTTTTAAAAGTACTGTACTTATTTTTGAAGCTACAAAAATATATAAAATTATGAAAATCTTGTCATTTCTGATTTCTTTTTATAAATGACATGTTTAACTTATTGAGATACTTTTAGTCTTAAAAGTAACTACAATATGAGATGAGAAATAAGCTTGAAAAAAATGAAAATGAAAAAATAAAATAAAAAAGGTTCTATTTTTTATCTGAAGTATCTTGTAGATGAAACTTCCTGAAAGGCCTGATGTCTTCTTACCTGAGGACGGGGATGCTCAGGTTGTTTCCAGCAGCAATGTGTGGAGCTTTGATGTTGTGACAGAACAGAATTAGAGTGATGAGCAGATAGTCAATGTGGGATTTGTGAACAGGGAGGAAGATCATGGGTACATTTTGCTGAAAAAAAGAAGAAAAAAAAAACAATAAGGATTGGTCAAAACTTAAGAAATGACCATAAAAGTGCACTGAATATGCATGAGATGTCCAACGGGGCTGTCTGTTTAGCTGCTACTGACCTCTGTTGCTGCCTTCTTGACCATTTCCAGCTGTCCTTTATGGATCTGAATGCTCCAGAAGAAGCCATTAAACAGCCTCAGTAGAACCCACCCTGTCAGCCTAAACCAGATCGAGTTAAAATAAAAAAGGTTTTATATTTACACACACACTAGATTAACAAATGACGATTTCCTGGGAATGTAAAGGCAATGACACCTGATAAAAGCTGGAGAAATGTTGGCCACCATCTCTTGGAGGACGTTCCTGGCTTTCTGCTTCACTTTGTTGACAGCTTTGTACTCATAACCCGGCTTGACAGATTCCACATCTGCAGCTGATTTTAGAATAGCCGTCTCCACCCTGCCATCAATAAAACCAGAGCTTTTAACAACCATCTCAAATATGTCATTTGCTTCCTCCTTTCTTCCCCTTAGGCTCTACAGCTGAATCACTATCATTTTTCCTCAGAAGCGGTTTTCCCCATCAGCCCTGCAGAGGGGTTTTTTTTCCTCCCAAAAAGAAAAATCAGCAGTGATTGTAAATATTTTGAAAGTCTCTTTAAATGTCACGTTGACACCTACCTGCTGCTGTTCAACACATTGTCAACAACGTTCCTGGTGAACATGTCCTTGTGGACGTCCCTCTCTGTGACAAACAGCACATAACTCAGTCTGCGGGCCAACCAGCCTCGTTGTCTGCGATGGAAGAAACCCACAGCGATAAAGATTAGAAACTAAACGGAAAAGAATACAAGTTTGTTCCATTAGTGAGAGTAAATTTGCCTTCAGCCACAGAAGGTCGGACTGGGATGAACTAATCTCCAACAAGGCAGAACAGTGGAATCATCCAGATCTCATAAAGGTACATGGAGAAAAAAAATGCAATACACTAAAAATGTTTCATCACAAGACTTAACAACAGTACACACAGGACTAGAACTTCTAGATCAACTCGTGTTCCTCTGCTGACGAACTGCACGAAAATATTTGACTGTAAATGAGAACTGGACTGAGTGAGATCACCCATAGAAAATGGTCTACTTCTGGCTCTAACCAAATGAAGTCAATTGAGTCTGCATTTTCTCACGATACGAGATATGTTGGAGCCAGTGAGCAACGATTGTTTCACGTCGGTCTGAGTCAATGTTTCTATGGCTATCATCCTGGCCAATCAGGAGTGAAGAAATCCATGCCCCTCCCACTTGAAAGCAGGCTACTTGAAATCTGAAATTTTGAATGTCGGATGTCTGGGCCAGAAGGCACCACATTCTTTTACTGATACATCTGATTGGCCAGTTTATAACTTCAATAACTTGCACAACAAATGAAGATTAGCAAGAACATTTAAAAATAAGGTAGCAGAGCAAAAAATGTTTTTTTAACAAATAGAATGAATAAGTAATGGCTGTTTATTTCTCTATAGAAGTCTATAGGATGTTGGCTTGTGGGTACTTCCTGTTTGGAATGTGAGGGGGAGGAGTCCAGCAGTCCAGTTCTTATGTACAGTCAATGATGAAGATGCTGATTTTTATTTTCCAGAAGGACTTGGCAGCTGCCCACACCGTTAAAAGAACGCTGCTTTGATGACCACGATGATGCTGGTTGACCATCAGATTCGCCTGACCTGAACTCCATCAAATCAATGGGCGAAGATGACGAACATCAGAGCAAACAATGCAAATGACCTGAAGGCAGCTCATCTATGCTGATTGACTCTTTGCTTTGACACACTAATGCAGTGTTTTTCAACCTTTTTTGAGCCACGGCACACTTTAACCCTGACAAAAATCCCGCGGCACACCAGCATCCAAAAAAAACGAAGCAGAAATTCATGGTCTGTATTGATCGACAGCCCCCCCCCCCCCCCCCCCCCCCGCGCGCGCACGTGGATTTTTGTGATAATTGTGGCAGAAAAAGCAGGAAGTTGCGGCTGTTTTTTTCTAAGAGATGAACCACCAGCTAAAGACGAGCTCTAGCTGGTATTTTTGTTAGAACTGAGCGACTTTATCAGCAGAATTAAGAACAAGGAAGTGAAGACTTTAACCACTTCTGATTGGTCAGACTGATGACATGTGATTAAGTCTTCAAGAATGATTGGCGGAGACAGTTAAAGGGGCGGGACTTTTCCTTACACAGTTATAGCTGCAGCTAAATCGCGGTACCGTGATTCTTATCAAAATGTCCTTAATAGAATTAAATAAACACAAAGAAAAAGTAATTTTAAGATCTTTTATATTCCTAACTACTCAGTGTTTTATCAGGGCCTGTTTGGATGAACAAAGAGCTGATTTCCTGGAGATGGAAAATGTTTTTAGATCAGTTAATGAGGGCAATTTCTCCACGGCGCACTTGACCATCTCCCACGGCACACTAGTGTGCCGCGGCACACTGGTTGAAAAACACTGCACTAATGTATGTCAAAGGACGACCAACCAAGTAATGAGAGAGAAAATGAAATTAGTTTACAGGAGCCGGAGAACTGTACTAAAAACATAATAATAATTTTTTGATTGGTCTGATGTTATACTATAACTTTCTGACACAGTAAAGTTTAGTTAACATTTTTAATGAGTTACACTTTTTTGAAATAACCAACAATTTTCTCCCCCACAATATTTTAATTTCTAATATCGTTTGCTTTTTATTGCCAAATGATATTTATATATGGCAGCAGTGAATGAAAGTTTCTTTAGTCCATGGGTAATATTGTCAGATGAACACAAAAAGATGTGCAAAATGTTGTAATTATCAAGCATTGCTTCTCTGTATTTCTACTTTATGCTGGTTACCCATCCTGCACCGGTCTGATAAAACATTGACATTTTCTCAAGTAAAGAAAAACCGTTTCTACTTCTTTTTATGTCAAGAAAAGAAAGAAATGGCCTTCAATAGGCTATCTGTATTTTTATATGGAGATTTTTACAGCACTTATTCTATATACCAGGTGAAATAACCCCAGCTGTACAGTTTACACATCCTCATCTGTATTTCCATTTAATGAGAGATGGTTAGCATCCATCCCCATGGGGTAAAAAAATAAATAAAAATAGAAGACAGCCATGACACAGCAAAAAGGTCGTCCCTGTTGATCAAGGGAACCAATCAGAAGCGACTTGGTGGTGTAGAAGCAGAGAGAAGTAAAATAAATATATGATGTGTTTGAGTTCCTGGAACAAAAAATACATTCTAGTCCCAAATAAAACACTTATAAAAACGATTTGAAAACCTTAACCATAAAGAATCCATGAAAGGAAAATTTGGCAAGTTTTTTTAATTAAATAAAAATACATAAATAATTTATTTTTAATAAATATTATTAATTAAATTATTTATGTATTTATTTATAATTAATATTTTTTTGGCCACAATTAATCCAAAATGAACAAAAAAACAAAAAAGAAACTAGCATATATTATCTTCTTTACTAAAAAAGAACAAACACCTGAACATGTTTAGCTCTTTTACTATTGATATATTATGGCATTTTACCAAATGTAAATGGAAGATCCGTCACTGGGAGCATGTTTGGTCTTCATTAACATTTTAAATTATTCAACTGTTGTTGCTTTCATTATTTCACACAGCCGTCCTGTGGACTTAACGCCATTTATGATGATGTTTAAAGATCCAGCAGCTGCATTTAAAAAAAAAATATTGTTCCACTTTCCAGGCTCTTGGTTTACTTTAAAGAGAAATCCTCTAGAAGTGACATTTTGCAGGAGGAAGTAGATTCTTTCTGTTTACCTAGTATGCGTCTCATTGATGTAGATGACATTGCGAAGTCCCAGAGATGGGATGCTTGGATTGAAAAGCTGTTCCTACAAAGAAAAGAAGATACTTATTAGTTTTTGTTTGGTCTTTGTGTTAAATGTCTTCTTATATCTTATCAATTTAAACCACAGATCTTTCACATTTTTGCTCCCATGCATTATTTTCATAGTTTCTGGTTACTTTTTTCGTTTTTTTTTAACATAACTATGGATTTTTTTTTAGAATTGATTTAGTTACTGATTTCAGATTAGAGATTAGCCATGGTGGAGTGATCTTACCCAGCTTTGTGGAGTACAGGAGTAGCAGCATCGGCCCACAAAGGGCCGTTTTCTGTTTAACAGGCCGTCCTTCCAGGAGCTGGCGACCGAGCGCAGAACTGAGGGGCTGGTGCTGCGGTCCTTCAAACAGACGCACAAGAAGAAGAAAAACGCAATTAAGAAAAACAGATAGCACACCAAAGGGAACTTGAGACCATTGCCTTTCATCTTTTAACACGAATGTTGCTGATGCGGCAGATGAAAGACGTTATGAGAGTTAATTGACGTTGTTGACTTACAGACTCTTCAACGGGGTGCTTCCAGCGGCTGCACCACTGCTCTCCACTGCTGACTTGCAGCAACAAGCCATCCGACAGCTCCATCGTCTCGGCCTCAATTTCCACTCCGGCTCGATCACACACATCAATTGCTGACGCTCTGTTAAAAACAATCAGAATATCAGGATTTTAAATATTCAAGTACCTGGACATCCACTTAAGGAGGAAGTCTGCACATTTCTTTATATTCACAAGTCAAAAGCTGCTTTGTGTTTGGGTTAAAATAAAATTAAAAAAAAAATCACTAAAACTCATGTTATAAACATTAAACAAGATTACTCATCTGACTTTGGAAACAAATCTTCTCTAAAGTCCAATGTCCAAAATTCAGGCCCCTACAAATTTCCCAGAAGTCTCTGTGAAAAACCAGTGTGCATTACTGCTCCCTGAATTTGGCGAATATAGACCACAATGCATTGCATCTGAACAGTGTTGCAGAATAAAATGTGTTTAAATGTATTTTTTTTTTTAATAAACTATCAACATTTTAATCATCAGAACACTGTGGATTTTCAAATAGTTGTCATAAAATGCTTGTATCATGTTGCGACATCAGTGACGTCATATTCCTGTTTAGGAAAAAAAAGCAGTAATGGTGTCTGAATTGCTTTTAAAATCCAAAGCACTAAATAGTCCCATACTATTTAGATTTTTTGTAGTTAGGGAGAGGGTGGGAATTTGGACACAGCCATGGTGTTTTGGTGTTTTAAACGTGTTCTTATGGCTTTTTCTGATGATGAATGACATGTATTAAGATAGATAAGATAAGATTGTATTTGAGTATTTTCTCTACTTCAATTGTTGTAAATCAGGAGCAGACAAAAAAGAATGGCCGTCTGAAAAACATTGTATTTATCGTGTAGAAAATACGCTCAGCGAAGCCAATGAGTCCGTTCTGGTGAATCTAATGTAGACGACTAGATCCACAAACGTCGTTGTTTTCCTCGTCTGAACTAGAATCTGGCTCTAAACTCTGTCACAAACTACCACCAAATCTAGCACCAACGGTCCCGCCCACAATTGAGAAGCAAATTTCTGAAGAAAACTCCTGCCACTCTGCAGAAACTATGTCCTAGAAAACTACACAGGTTTTTATTTGGCTAAAAACAGCAATCATATTTAAAAGACCACTAAAAACACTTTGAAAATGTATGAATGTGTATTGTATTGCTTTGTGCATTATTCCTTGATTGCTTGAAATAAACCATTTGAAAAATAAGAAAAATCAAAAGATGATTGGAGTGGAATGGATTTATCCAAGTTTTCCAAAGATTTCATAATGTTTGATGCAATTATCAAGTGATATCAAAGTTTTTTTTCGGTTCCTTAGAAAGCATACTGTACAGGATAAACAGGTCTATCATTTTGACATATTAAATGTCAAAATGTCATAATAAACTTTTTAAAAGGAACAAAGAGATAATACATTGTTTACACAGCAAAGAAGGAGGAGAGGAGTTAGGAAATGTAAATTCTGTGAGCAGCGTTAGAAATAAGGAAAAAAAATGTAATATTTGGTTGTCCTTTGATACCAATATTCAACAGCAACAAAACCTACTCAGATGTCAGTAATTACATCTTTATTTCTTCTATACATCTAATATCAACTGCCTCTTATGATGGACATTTAAAAAAACTCTTTAAATATTCAAAACAACCATTTTACTAAATATTGAAGCATCTGGTTACACAAAGTATTGCCATGTAAATCAAATACTGTCACGATCAAATGAAAATACTTTATCTTACCCTATAATATATCAGAAATTTGATTACATTAACCAACACTGTAACCTAATGAGTATTTTTAACATTTAGAACACTTGGGACTAGTACAGCATTCCAAATATAAAGTAATGTTTATATGTGATGAAAAGTTATAATATGATATAACATCTATTTTAAATAAACACCTGTGTAAATGATACAATGTTTACATTGTGTGCTGCAGTAGCAGTAAAGACTCATATCCCTGATCTTTTAAACAAGACATGCAGGTGCAATGTTGTCATTCTGCGATGTCTTCGGTTCGTTCGGAAGTCACGCGAGATCGTTCGTGTACACTCGGTTTTATCTTAAAAAGTCGGAGGTCGGTTTCCCAAAAACTTTGAAAAATAGTCGAAAAATACCAAAGTGTTAAATAAAAGACCAGGATGTCACACGGACAACCATCAGGTTCATTTTTGGTTGTCCTCCGTGAAATCTGGTCGTCTCGGACAACAGGATGACCGCTTATTTCGAACGCTGGTGAGATATTTAACTGTATTCCCTGGTTTGTTTTTTGTAAAAATGATTAGTTAAACGTCGTGGTAACAAATCATATAAACACAGATCAGGAAAACTTGACTGTGAACAGCGTCAGGGACTACAGCAGTGTCTTCAATTGTTATTTTTATTTTTTTAGACCCCGATAAATGAGAGAAAAAAGTTAGATTTGAGTCATAAGGAGATGTAGCATAGCTATCATTTTAGTTTTATTTTAAAAAACAATTTTTTGTTGTCTTTCGTGTCAGATTAAGAAAAACATGAAAGTGCCACTCTGACCATCTTTTAATCATATTTAAAGTTTTCCCAGAGGTCTTTTAAATGTCAAATTTCAGAATGGGTCTTTAAAGCAAAGGAAGCTAAATATATCTAGTGGGGTTGGGTATCAAAGCCAAACTACAGAATCAAGTTGATTTAAAATTCAAAACTTGATTTAGTTTTAAGTTCATGATTCGACTAAATATTTTATTTGCTCACGAAAAAAACCTTTATCAACACAACTAGTGGTTTAAAGTGAACAAAGAAGTGAAGTAATGAATTATTCAAATAAAGACAAGTAGAAAAACAGTTTTATTTTAAAAAAAAAGAGCAAGAAACTGTTTCAGAAGAAAACCTAGTGGATGTAATAGATCAATTACGTATTTTCAAAATAAAAATATGTTTGACTTATTTAACTGAAATCTAGGGTTAAAACTGTTGCATGTCTTTTATGATGATGTGAATTAGTTATCTCACTTTGGAACACAAAAGGTCAAGATAGTGTAAATTAAAAACAATATTAACATATTTTTTTAATATTGTGATTTACTGTAAACACGTGGATGATATGCTACCAATACTTTTAGCTCCCAGAGTTCACATTTAGGTTAATCTGTCTGACACTCCGCATTCTGTTTGAACTAACCAGGTCAAACTAGACTAGTCTTTGTGACAGATGGGCTGTGCAGAATACCAGTAGACAAAAGCACAAACCAGGGAAGCCTGTTGTCTCTTTTTTTTCTCTCTTCTCTGCTTTGACTTTGTTTTGTTCAGCACAGGCTAAACACATCTTCACCGTGGCCGGATCATGAAAAGCTGCACTTCAAGAGAGAGATCATCAACGCTGCCTGCCCTGAACGGTTATAATATGTCGCGGCTTGCCTTGTGGCGTCCTGCCAGGCTTATTTCAGAACTGAACTTAAAAAAAAAAAAAAGTTGGTTCGGCCTGTCATGAACTAAAACAAGGAAGCGAGTTAACTTATTTAACAAGATAGTACTAGCATATCAAGCTTGTCACAAAGGGCACTCTTATATCAATATTTCTAAAATTATACAAGGGTGACGTTGTGCTATTTCATAAACTTCTATATAACTTTATTAAAAACGTCATGTAATTTCGTGTTACAGTAAAAAACTGGCACCATATCATATCAGCACGCGAGCCGCATTGCCATTGGCTGCAAAAATGTATCCATTCCTCCGCCGCTGAGCCGGCTAGCATCACCGTTAGCTTGACTTGCTAAAATTAAAATATCGCTTACCTTCAGTTTCATGTTACGCAGATTCGTGTCTCAGGAATAAGCTAATCGACAAAAATCGTGACCGCTGGCGAGCTGAACTCTGCTGTAATAGTGACGAGCAGACAGAGGACGGAGCGGCACAGCGCTTTGACACTGCGGTGAGCCGTCACTTGCTTGAAAGCCAGCCTTCTCCAGCCGAGAGCCAATGATGCTTGACTGCGGGGAAGAAATGGCGGAACGACCCCGCGCGCAAGCGGATGTTGTTCTCCTACACCGGAAGTTAACTTACTCCATAGGCACGGTTTTTCAAATTAATGTTTTGTGTGGGCAAAGAAAGTCCCCACAACTCATTCCAAGATAAGTTGACGACTTCCTGCAAAAATGGAATGCTTCAAGATAAAAAAAAGTAAAAAAAAAAAAAAGATAAAAAAAAGTAGTTTTTTATGCTAGTGACATAAACAATTTTTTTATTTATTTATTTATCACGAATGTTTGAATTATTTTTATTTTATTAAAATCTTTTAAAAAAGCTCTGAACTCTTTGGACTAGTTGGGTCAGATGTTCTTGTTTTAAAATTGTTCTTTCGTTTATTTATTATTGGTTTCATTTTTGTTATTGCACCTAACATTTGCACCCAATTTCTTCTTTGAAATACATTTTTGTATCATATGGTTTACGGTGGGGTGGTTTGTTCTTAAATTGGCTGTAAAATGAAAAGACAACATTTAGTTAATTATGTTACAATATGTATGGTTAATTGTGTGAAGTGAATGTGTTTTATTGTTGAAATGCTTTAATTTATGAACATAAATTCTTTTTTTTAATTTTGTTATGGCCAAAAAAGCTTTAAACTGTATTTTTGAAACAAACACAAATTTTCTGAAGAGAACTAAAACCGGGTACCAGAACTTCTTTCAGTTTCTGTTATAAACATATGGAAATTCAAGTTACAATTTATTATTTGGCTCAAGTTTTCAATTTACAATTTTCAATTTCAATTTTTCAAGTCACCCTGAAGTTAAGGTTTTACTTGTTATTGTGTCAAACAAGAGTTGATCAGTTTTAAAAGGATTCATGTGCATATATTTTTAGTAATGTTTGTATGTTAGCTAAAGGATCTTTTACCTTTTACAAGGTTACTCATCTCAGATGCATCCCCTGTGATTCTGTTTGTGTTTATAGTAGACATTTTTTTTGCTGATTTATACCATTTTTTCTTTTACTTTTGATAATTATTCCAAACAAGTGGTGTTGTCAATCAATTCATGACCTCTTGACAAAAAAGAGTTCAGCCAAATTTCTTTTAAATCAAACAAAAAGTTCAGAGAGCCTGACCTTTTCACATTTAGTATCATTTTAAAAGCCCAAAATGTGCTCTGTTGATAGGAAAAAGAGTTTTTAGTGGTTGATATTCAGCATTGGAAATGTCCTCTACAGAGAACAAACTTGCATTGCTAGCAGTCAGGAGGATAAATAAGTTAAAGGTTTGTGTGACTTTATTTTGTTATTTTGTCTCCTTACTTATTCTGGTCTGTTGTTTTTGCTTTAGTTAACTAAGTTAATTAAAGTAATTTATGTTTTATGCGTTGTCAGTCATTTTATGTATGTATGAAGGTTTATTTTAGCAACGGTTGGCTATTTTAAGAAGTATGTTGTAAATAATAGTAGAGCTTGGATTATTCAAGCTTGACCTTAGTAATAAACGCTTTTTTAAATAAATCATTCAGTCAATAAATTGTTGTTTTTGTTACAAATATTTTTTTTCTTTTTTGCATTCTAAGGCAGTGGTTTTGTTGATTTATTCTTGTAAACAGCCTAGAGAGCCATGTTACCCTCTAAAAGTGAATTTTGTAAGATGTCAGTGTCCTTCTCGGCCACCGTAGGGCGTTCAAATGTTACATACTTTTGTCCACTAGGTGGCACTGTGGCCACTTCATGTGGTTTAAAGTCGAGTTTGGCTTTAAAGAATGCCACTATTAAGATTGACTTAATTAATTGAACAAGAAATGTAACCTGTAACCTTTCATCAGAAATTTTTAGTGTCATAAAAGTTTTGCTTCTGCGTGAGACTGTTAAGTTGTTTTTATTGAAATATTTTTTGTTTGTCTCATGTGACAAAAATATGTAGGAAAAAAATAACTTAAAAATAAAGTTATGAGCAGACTTTTTAACAGGGCATTATAAACAAACTTTACCTTGTTGTTTTTGGACTTAGAAAGGGAGGAAGTTTGGCTACTGCCATTTAAATGTGTTTTGACCCAAAGAGTGAAAGACATTTTTCAATTGCTCCGCAGGTTTATCCAGCAAAAAAGCACATCAAGAAACTTTAAAAGTGCTTTTTTATTGTTTACAGTCAGTTTAAAAATAGCATCAGTATATTTTTCTAACCCTGCGACAGACCGGCGACCTGTCCAGGTTGTCCCCTGCCTTCGCCCACAAGTGGTCGGGATAGGCTCCAGCAGCCCCGTGACCCTGAAAGGGAAAAAACGGTTAAGAAAATGAACGAATCAATGAATATTTTTCTAAACCAGCCAGTGTATTTATTTCATTTGGATTAAATAGCAGTGTGTTGTAGCAGACAATTCACTTCTTATGAAAATGTACTCTTTGCATTGACAGAATATTTGATCAGGCTTGTTTTTACATATTAAATTCAATTCTTGATTATATTCATTTTACTTCATATAAAAAAAAACGTTTTTGGGGGAAAACTCCAAGTTTTCTGATTTTGCCATCAATCATACAGTTTTTAAAACCTCATATAAAAATCTTATAGAAAACTTTTTTTTTGCTCAATATTTGTCATATCCTGGATTTTTGGTGAATTAATATAAATGATTTTCTTCGTGCGTCCAAGTGGTTGGAAACTTAAGAATAAAAAGCTTTCCTCTTTGTCTATCCCACTTTTGTTTCCACCAGGAATGATTAAAACAAGGTGAAATGAATAAAAGAGGTGACAAATTTACTTTAAGAGCGTTGAAACCTCTCAAGTGAAGAATTGTCTGAAAGTTGGTTTAGGCAGGCTATTATCATATCAAAATGGTTGTCTAGTTTCTACTTAACTTGAAGTCATCAAAGACACACAATTTGTTTTCACATCAATCCTGTTGTTTGAAGGAGAAACAGAATTCCTGATCCTCTCAGAGAACATTGGCAGAGGCTTCTCTTGTTTGTGGCCTCCAAGCACGGCAACATTTTCACCTGCAACCCTAAACTGGCCTGTTCTCTGCGGGATTGGATGTGTTACCTTATCCCCCACTTTGTGTCCCATTACCCAGCAGTTGCAATGCTCACACCAGTGTAGCGTGTCCAAGACAGCAGGTGGAGCAAGCTGAGCTGGCCTGAAATTTAAATTAACCTCAGTGACATTTATGCATGCTGCAGCAGAGGCGTCACATTACCGGCACCCTCGCTCCGGCCATTCACACACACCTGTCGTACATACTGCTGAACAAAAGAAAGGGCTCACTCACATCAGCAGAAGTAAACACTGACACGCTCATCTGCTGCTAGTTTTCGGTTTATCTCCTCTTGTGGAGGAGCAGAGAATGTGAGGATCCGAGGGACGAAAAGTGGGGAAAGCTGTGTGTGGCAGGAAATGTCAGAGAGAGGTTTACCATCTATTTTTCAGTGTGGCGGATCCTCCTGCTCGTCACGGGAGCCGCACCTCAGCTTTCTCAAGACCAACAGTTTGTTTTCTGTTGGCAAACTCAAAAAGTAGAACTTTGAGCTGTTTTATTTAAAGATCCACTCCTTAGAAAATTGTGTTTTTGATGATTCTAACATGTTTTTCTTGCATTTCTCTAATGATGGAGGACTTTTATGCAAAAATTAAGCTAAAATTAGTATTTCTGAGTATTTCCTGAATCAAACCATTCTGAGTCAGGAGCAGACAAAAAAAACGCTGCTTGAAAATGATTGTATTTGTGACGTAGAAAAAACCCTGGGCGTTCCACGAGCTCCTTGCTCCAAGGCCTTGGCAATGGGGAAGGGAAGGGGGGTGGGGTTGCTCTGCACCAACAGTCCCACCCACAACTCAGAGCCAAATTTCTAGTGAACTCCTGCTGCTCTGCAATGTCCCAGAAAATTATTTGGCAAAAAAAACGGCATAAATATGATTTGATTTAAATAGATCAAAAGATGATCAGTGGGACTTTAAGGAATGAGTAACAAAGGTGTCACACAGTAATTCATAATACATCTCTTTTTACATTACACTTTTCCTGCCTTATGAGATTTTATTCTCCTTATTTGAAATCCCGTCTGGATCTAGATTTAGTTTTAACCCTGTAAAGTCCACTACATCAAAGAATTCACAAAAAATGCAAAAGTTTTTTAAAAGTAAGGTGTTTTCCTATAACTCTTTGATGACATCCACAAAATAAAACTTAGTGATATTTACATTTTCTATGAGATATAGGATTATATCTCGGGGCTACCGGAGCCTATCCCTGCCACTCATGGGCAAAGGCAGTGGACATCCTAGACAGGACGCCAGTCTGTCGCAGGGCCACAAACCATACACCCATGCACACTCACATTCACACCTAGGGACAATTTAGAGTAACCAATGAACCTATGATGAAAACCCACGCCTGCACGGGGAGAACATCCAAACTCCACACAGAAAGGTCCCCCGTTGATGTTCTGTTTCAGGTACCCCAGCCGGCCTTCTTTCTGTGAGCCCTTGTCATCACGTCATAAGTCATGTATTGAAGTGAAATGCACTAAAGCACTCTAAGCCAACTAGACTGTTTGAGGCATTTTATTTCACTCTATGGCAACCTAAATGGACATTTATTACGACATTTAAAGAAATGAAAACCTAACTAAACTGACACAAACTGAAAGTTGCGTTCAGCCTGCTTTTAAACCTGCATTTGTGCTATTTTAACTAGTCCGTTTTTTTTAGGAGTGTTTCCTTACTGCGAAGGGGGGTCTAAGGGCAGGGATGTCCAGTTTAGTTTAGGCTGTTTAATTAGTTCAATTTAGTATTGTCCTATTGAATTCTATGTATTCATGATCCTTTTGATTTTATGTTTAACTTTTTCAATTACCTATACGAAGCCCATCGAGACGACTGTTGGTGTGAATTTGGGCTTTACAAACAAAATTGAATTGAATTGAATTGAATAGTGCAAAAAAAAAGGAAAAAAATTGAGTTGGAGAAGAAACCAAAAAGAAAGACGCAGATTATTCCTGTACAAAATTAAAACTTATGTCGCAGATTAGTTTAAAAAGTAATGCAATGATCTTTTACTATATCTGTTTATCGTCCTGATTACCAGCGAAGTAAATGTGTCCTCTGTAGAGAACATTTCTAAACTTTTGATTATAGTCCAACTACTGCATACAACTGAATTAACTCCCTTTCTTTTCTACATAGGACATTTGGAGCTTTTCAATTACACCAAATGTGAATTGGTGGGGCCCTGGGAACAGTAGTTTTTGGCTGATTAAAAAAATATTTACTGAACGTTCTGGTAAGAAGATATTCAAGAAAATAAGTTAAGTTCAGATGTGAAACAAAATGAAAACATTATAGAATTGCTGCCCCTCCTCTGATTTTAAACGAGCATTTTCCTATTATCTTGATAAGCTACCACATTAGGCACCAACCTGAACTCACATCATTTAAATCATCCCTGCTTGTCACATAACACTTAAAGCCTAAAAAGCTGGGACCCAAGCTGTGAAAGGAGCGGTACGCTGCTTTGAGTTGTGCCATCCTAATGCATTGTGACTCTTCTGGACCCTCTGCCAGCAGCTTAAGGCCATTTGGAAAGTGCTTTAAAGTAACAAGTGCAACTCAGGCAGGAAAGACGGTGGCAGACGATCCCCTGTGGTATCCTCTCCTAATTTCTCTGCCAAATCTGGGTCACTCGAGAAGATGGGTGCCGTCCAAGACTTTCAGCACCAGCGTTCCTCGTGCTCATCATGAATAACTTATTTGTTTGCATTGGCTCTGCAGGCGATGGTGTATGAAGCATAGGTGCAACACTTGTTGAAAAACCCTTTCCCTGGTCTCAAACATCAAATTACATTATTCAGGTGGAGTTGGGATTTTCTGAGAGAAATGAGTCCATCTAGGAGCTGTGTGTGATACCAATTCGATTTCACCTCCATTCCGTCCTGTTTAAAGGCCTTGACTGATGATATAATCCGAGGAGATTCAAAGGCATCCTGTTCTTTGGAGGTGTTGGGAAATTGAAAATCAACATCTTTGTCTGGTCATGAAATGCACCAACCCCCACAATCTGGTGACTAATAACCACTTTCTTTTTTTTTAAACTTCCTAGTTCTGAAGGTTTCTGATCTTTTTATAAGACATGTATCTTTTTCTTGTAAACGGACGTGTCCATTAGATATATAAATCATGGTTATTTAGATGTTCACAGCTATAGATGAGCCTTATTCATCCAGTAGACATTGACTCATAGAGGACTATTGCACATCACTAGATCTCCTGCAGAACACTTTCCTAAAGTTAATTGTGTCCCATCATCCCTTGCATGCTGTAAATAAGCCACCGTTTTTCTTGAGGAGGGTAATTAAATAGAGCGATTAAATAACATAAAGAATAATTTAGAAGGTGCTTAAATGGTGGTTTTAGGCTTTAGAGGACCAGACAAGATGGTGCCTGACATCATCAACCAGAAGCAAAAATTGTACAAATTACCCCAACACGAAAGTGTCCAGGATTGTAAAAAACAAACAATTATTAAGGCTTAAAATGAGAAAAACAGTAACTCTTAGAGTCAATAGTTTAAAAAGTTTTTTTTTTTTTGCGATAATGGGAGAAAGCAAGTTTCGCAATGCTAAAGGTCTTGACTAAATAGAATTGTGAGCTGCTCAGTGGTGCAGTGGTGCAGTGGCTGGCACTCTTGCCTCACAGTTAGAAGGTCCCGCCTCAAATCCCAGCTGGGAGATTTCTGTGTGGAGTTTGCATGTTCTCCTCGTGCATGTGTGGGCGGTTTCTCCAGAGATTCCGGCTTCCTCCCTTAGTCCAAAAATATGCTTCCTAGTTTAATTGGTATTTTTAAGTTGTCCTTAGGTGGCCCTGCAACAAGCAGGTGACCAGCAGTAGCTGGGTTGGCTCCAGCAACCCTGTGACCCCAAAAAGCATTAAAAATTGCAGAGTTTTATTTTATCTGAAGTTGTTGTTTCCCTTTTGGCTTTTCCCATCAGGGGTCGCCACAGCGAACGAGTCGCATGGTAAAGTTGGCAATGTTTTACGCTGGATGCCCTTCCTGACGCAACCCTCTCAAAGCAACCGGGCTTGGGACTGGCACAGAAGTAGAGAAGGGAACAGGGAGCAGCCCAGAGTCAAACCCTGGTTTCACGGACAGAAGGCGCTGCAAACCAGCACGAGCTAAACCGGCTAAATGTTTTTTAAAAAAGTACTGTAAAATATTCCAAAATTAGATGGCTACAAGTAGGTGTATAGAAGACTCTGGTATGCAGATCTTTTTGAGAACTCTATTGGTTAAAAGCCAACTCTATTGGCTTTTAAATGACTTTGAACATTTCCTATGTCTTTTTATTTTTTATCTATCTATTTATTAATTAATTTATTTATTTACGTATTTATTCATTTATTTATTTATTTGTAAGGACTATTATTATCTCTGTTTTTAATATGCTATTCTTTTTATTGTTATTTTACCAATGATACGTAGGTTATGTTTTAATCAGTTTACGTATTTTATTTTTTAATTACTAAAATTGTTAAATCTTATTTTATTTATTTTTTTTATCTTTTTTTCTATTTTTATTGTTGTTATTTTATGATCATTTTTATTCTGATGTTTTTAACTCCAGTGTTTCCTCTTGGGGATCCACTTTTCTGGGGCACCACCGGCTTGACCTGTAGGGGGTGCTGTTGCTGTTGCAGTGCCCGTTCTCGTTGGGCGGGCTGGGTTCCCGCTCTGTGGTCTAATAGCCATGGAGTGGGCCCTGGGCTGCTCTGTGCTGGGCGGGGGCTGTGGTACTGACCCCTGTGGTCGGGCTGGGCCTTGGAATAAATGGATCCCCATCATATCGTTTCCTCGCAGCAGTACCAAGCCAGACCTTCTTTAAGCTGCAGTTCTTTGGTTCTGTTCAGGGTTCTACGGGGGGAACTGGGTAGGTGGGGTGTGGGTGGGTGGGTTGGGGGGTTGGGGGGTGAGGGAGGGGTCCCATCTTTGTGTGATTGTCCTTTGTTTGCTGTTTTTAACAATCTTTGGTTTTTATGACTGTTTTATCTGCTTTTATGCAAAGCGCTTTGTGTTTTTAATTGAAATGAAAGGCGCTATATAAATAAATAAAGTTTGAGTTTGAGTTTAAGCCTCTTATAGAGTAATAAAATCAGAGATGTCCAGTAGATATCTGCAATAGATGTATGAGTAATCTAATAGACATGCTGTGCCTGATGGGTTAGTATCAAACACACAGCCCCTTCATGAAAAACTGAATTCCTGTGCTTTTCTCTCCAGGAGGAAGTGGACTCAATTCTATAAACAGACTCGTTCAAAAGAGTCCATGCAAAACTTAAGTTCACTTAAACCATTTGTGTGCATATCATAGGGATTTTATTAATAGAAAAGGCATTTGTACATGAAGCTCGTTCCTCTGGTGTTCATACAGCTGTGTCTTGTCTCTGTTGGTGCATCAAAGTGCACGCACCACCGGATGAATCCCATTTGTGTCCCATACTCACCAGAAACACACCACTGCTTTTACTAGCTTAGGCCATCAACTAAGGAAAAAAAAGTCTTGATGGTCTGTTGAAAGATGAATTATTCATCTGAACAAGTTGCAAATGCTGGAGCTTCCGCTGCAGGAACTTGTTTCCGTCTTGGGTGACACCGATGGTGGCCGTGTAAGTACAGGCCGCGTCGCAAGCCCCATCATTATGAGATACAATTTCAGTAACATGTGTTGTTATATTAGCGCTAAACCACAGTGCTTATGGTGGAAGACTCCTCTGACCTGCCCTGCCGGTTGGGCAAAGACTTCAGATACTCCAGATGTCTGCGGGCGTCCTCTTGATTAGCCCTCACGTAGTAAACCAGATAGGAGATGACCATCGTAAACCAGCCAAACATTACAACCAGCATGGCAACATCTGTAGTCTTCTTCATCACTACGCATAAGTCAATGTCTGGTTTCAACAGGAAGGAATGTCCTTCAACGCCTATTTCCTCTGGGTCAGAAGTCTGGCACACAATGCCTGTGAGCGACACAGGCTCCAGGTCCACGCGGGGCATGGCCATCTGCAAATTGCAGTCACAGTGCCATGGATTGTTCGTTAGGTTGGCATATGCCCGTAGGCCATCAAAGGCCTCGGGGTTAAAGTTAACTAACTTGTTCGAGGACAGGTCTAGGAACTGAAGCGAGGGGCCGAGGCCTCTGAAGGCACCGGGCTCGAGCTGGGTTAATTCATTATGCGATATGTCCAGTTCAATCAAGTTGGATAAACCTCCAAAAGCGTTCGTTGGGACCGAGGTCAAAAGGTTAAAGTCCAAGTAGATGCGTTGTGTGTCATTGGGGATGTCCAGTGGGATCTCTGTGAGCTGAAGGTTGCTGCAGCGCACCGTCTTTCCTCCGGTCTCGCTCTCAGAGCAGTAGCACCGGTTGGAGCACGTGGTGGCAGCATGATGAAAGCAGAAGGTCAGCAGGACCAAACTGTGCAGCAGCAAACACATGACCACTGAGTGGCGCAGTAGCCAGTCTGTAAGCAAGGGCATTGTGGAGAATGAGCATTCTTCAGTAGGACTGTTTGAGTTGAGGGTTGAGGTCCACATCAATCTCTCCAGCTACTGCAGAACCTGGAAAATAAAAGTAAAAAAGTCATGCAGAGGAAAAAAAATTGAAAACAGGAAAAGAAAACAGACTCTGTGACACCGGGGCAGTCCAGAGACTGTTTAACCAGCGCTTTAGCTTCTGTGTTTACATTCTTATAACTATGTAACTATGTAACTATTTAACCATTTAACGCAATTCACGTAATTCCAGTGGGTTTTGAGCAGCGAAAAAGCAGATTTTTGCTGATATGCAATACTTCACAGTAGTAAATTCCTTATGGAATCAGGGTATATCCGCATGAGCGGCTTTATGACATTATGCAACACTTTACGCTAGTACTGTGTTGCTCATCGTCATAAAGCTGATATGAAAAGCAGCTTTTCTCCACGCCAGAGTCAATGGAGTCACTGTGATCTGTAATGGGTTAAAGAGGTACAGTATTTCAAAGAGCGTACATTTTAGAGGTTTCCAGCAACATATCTAGTGTTGAGGACCTACTTCAATAAAAAATTGTGTTTTTGGTGTTTTTAACACGTTCTTGCAGCATTTTTGTAGTGATAGAGATCATATATGAAGAAAATTATGATTAACATTGCTTTTCTGAGTATGTCTTTATTCAAATCTTTAATGAGGAGCAGACAAAAAAATGCAGTTTGGAAAATCATATTTGTGACATTGAAAATACACTGGGCGGAGCTTCCTGCTCCGTTCTGTTCGGATGCATCCCGTTCTAGATGACTAGATCCATGTACATCTTTGTTTTCCTCGTCTGAGTTGACATCTGATTTAAAACTCTACAGCTGGATAACTAAAATAGGGCTCGCCATTTTAGTTGCCTTAGGAATGTTAGGCTGGGGGTGTTATGGACTGTAAGCTAGCAGGGAGAGAGTGTAAACAGAGAGCTCTCAGCTACAGGGAGGGTAAGACGGGCGGGGTTGCGCCTTCCCAATGGTTCCGCCCATAACTCAGTTTTAAATTTTTACTAAACTACTGCTTCTCTACAGAAACTATGACCTAGAAAATGGCATACACAAAAGACAATGGGAAAATGGCTCAAATAGCTCTAAAATACCTCAAAAAATGGGACTGGGAGTGGGACTTTAAAGGGTTAATTTTACAGAGATTGCAGGAAATATTCACACTTTATGTAGGTTTGATTGGGTTTTTTTCTTTAAAAGGCTTATATCATGCTTTTTGTAAGTCTTTCAGAGTAAACTACTGTAAATCTATCTCTCTCTCTCTCTCTCTCTCTCTCTCTCTCTCTCTCTCTATATATATATATATATATATATATGATATATTACATTTGGCACTCTACAAAACACATTTTTTATGAAATATGAGTCATTTTCCGAGCTCAAGGGACTGTTCCTCACTTTGTGATGTCACAATGTAAGAACCTGCTCGTTTTCATGGATTGGGAGGGGCTGAAGCTCAAAGCACAGGATTTGGAGAAATACTTAGAAATGCATGAATGGATCAAAATAACACTTTGGGGTTTTTGCTTGTGAGGAATGAACATTATAATACACTAAAACGCTCAAACAAATTCATTTTGAATGATATATGCCCTTTGACACAGGGGTCCCCAAATCCAGGCCTCGAGGACCGGTGTCCTGCTGGTTTTCCAGAAACCCTGCCTTATCTGCTGCTCATTACCTGGATCAGGTGTCTTTAGCCAATAAGGAGCTTCAATGGCAGGCTGGTTGGAAAACATGCAGGGCACCGGCCCTCAAGGCCTGGATCGGGGACCCCTGCTTTAACAGACCAAAACTAATTGTATGCAGACCTCTCCTTTTTTAGGGGTGGTATTGATGACCACAGCCAGGATGTTCTCTCAGCCTATGACAGTAATTTATTGTTTGGATAAAACTACTTTCCCAGATATGACATTAGCCAACCTTTTCTGATTAACCAATTCAAAAATGTGCAGCATGTAGGCTCAATTGGACCATTTACCTGGTTACACCAGGTGAACTGTGAGGAGCAGTGTGGAAACACACTACGAAAATTCAGCCGCAGCAGCGTCATTTAGGCCCATGCTCGTTCCAGCACACTGACGGTCAGATAATCAAACAATAAAACGTAGCTGCTTCTCCAGAGAGGTCCGAGGATCAAACGCCGCCTTCAACTCTGCAGCCCCATAAACAAGCGAAGAAAATACTTTGGTGTCACTGTGCCTCTTCTATAATTGACGTCCGTGGTGCCGCGCTATTTCAGAGGACAGACACTGTCTGGTCTTCACATTATGATAGAAAGTGAAATAAAATATTCCAAGCTTTGAATAAACACAACAGAAATAAAACTATTTGGAATAATTTGCCATTTAGAGGTCTTATTTTTATATTTGTCGATTCAGTTAACAGTTTCCCTGCTCATTTAGTCAAGAAGTGCAAGTAACACAAAGCCTGCCTGTCAGCCCTGTAAATTACACTTTATATAATGTAGATAGGCCATTGAAAATGGCAGATCTACCCACCCTAACACACTTCATTAATAGCTGATAAGGCTTTACTCCTATCAAGTTACTAATCCTCTTCAGGAAAAACTCCCTCAGTGACTGTAGCATCAACATTGGCCACCCAATCCTTTTGTCGAGGTAAATGCTAACACCGTCAACAGCAACATGACCAACAAAACCGGCGGTGTCAGACAAAAAGGGGATCAGAAATTCCACCAGAGTTTTGAACAGAATCACACTGGGAAGGAATTCTTTATCACAAAATGAAATGAGCCTCCAAAGAGCCTCAAAGTCCGCAGATGGGCAGAAGGAAGCTCTGTGTGCTCCTGGTTTCGTGAAGCCGGTGCTTTCAAGCTCCAGCTGCTGCCGTTCTCCTCATCATGCAGATCACAGTCGGGAAAAGCAACTTTGGCATGATTTCACTGTGGAGCCTGACATCAGCGGGGTGCATTACACACTGCAGAAGCAGATTCTGCCATTACAAGGTCTCACGCGGTTAACACTAAAAGCTGTAGTTTTCCCATCACTTTGTATGCCAGCTCATTATTATTTCCCTGAAAGATAACGTGGGAGCAGAGGAGGGATGGAGGAGGAGAAAGCAACGGCTAAACTGGACACATGTGGAAGATTTAAGGGGGGGGGTCACATAACAAGACCGAGAACAATGACACTAATGCGATGGTGGGGAAGATGGGGAGATAAAGCCTAAAGAGGATAAAAACTGATGAACAGCAGGGTGGGGCAGGAGTGAATAACACATAAATTCACCAAAAAGGGAGTTTGTTCTTAATGAAACACTGTTTGCATCTTAGAATATATGTTTTCCAGATTTCAGAAACGCTTCAGAAATAAATAACCACTTTGCTTTTAACCTAAACAATAAATGCAACATTCTGGAAGATATACTGCCTTCCTGCAGCCACAGGTCAGACTCACTTCATAAATTCTTGGCTGTCAGGGCTGCACTATGAGGCACCGGTTGGAAGAGGAGCAGTCTTGCAAAACCAAATCACAAATAAGCTTCATCATTAAATTTTCTTCTGTGATTTTGTGCTTTTAAAAAGAATGTTAAGCTCAATTTGAAAAACATAAAGATGCATGCATTTTGAAAATTAAAATAATTGTCACTGTAAGATTATATTATTTAAACGGGCAACTCAGTAGAATCAAATATAATGCAATTGGCTTTTATTGTAAATAAGCTACATAGTTTTTCTCTAATTATTCCTACAAATTGTTTTATTTTATCCATAAACGTCCACAAAAAAGCAAAAATGTACTGGAAACACAATAAAATTAAACTTTAAAGCATATCATTTGCAGTCCTCTGTAATTCTATTGCAAATTTAAAAATTTTAGAACTCTTAAATTCATTTTCAAAAAATTAAGACTTTAAAAGTTTGGATTGATCCCCAACATCCTGCTTTGGCGTTAAACTATTTTTTATATAAATAAAGAAAAGCTTTTGTAGATTAATATCTGAATTTAAAAGGACTTTGCGCGTCGAATCATTCTCGCCGAAAACACTGACTTACCTCCTCTCGGCTTTCCTTTTCCCTTCCATCATTTGTTTCTGGCTGTGTGTTTTCTGCAGCGTAGGAGCATCTGCTTCGCTCCCATCAGATCCCCTCGCCGTCCGTTTAACTTGTGCACGATCATGCGCCGCAGGAGAAACGCTCCTGCGCCCCGGAGCTGCAGCTTCTTAGTTTCCACGCAACCAGAAAACGAGGCAACATTTGCCCGAGCAGAGGAGTGCGGCGGCGGGAGGGCTGGACCGTCCCCCTCTGACCCGGGATCATGTGTGAGATAATTAGCGCACCAACTAGTTTAACCGGAACTTTACGCACGCGTCGATGGAGGGAATACCGCAGCGCGAAGGGGCAGAGTCTAGTGCAAACAGTCTGCTATGATTATGTCAATACTGACCATTATGATTGGATTCTGTGCATTTATTCCCATGCAGACTAAATGGGTTTTATGTCCATCCCTTCCCACAGAAATGATCTCATTCATGGCTGGGGTTGAGCCCAGAACACCAATCATGTTTGATTCGAAGCTTGTGTCAAACATGCAGCAGCCAGCTCCGTGGATCTTTGGTCGCCTCCTTTCCTGCCTGCTGCCAGCAGATAAGGAGAACCCAGGCAGATCCAGCATGAAAACAAACCCGAGGAGGCAGCCAAGTGGAAACTCTCTACATATAAATGGAATTCAAATCAATAAAGTTGGATGCTCCATCAATTTTCTCCGTGCTGCTCTATGACAGAATATTTATCATTTCTTTCTTTGAAATGTATTGACTTTTTGACAATTCTAGGGGGGGGGGGGTCAAATGAGCTTCCCTTTTTTTCCAATAAATCTTGCCATTCTTGTAATAAGATTGCATCCAGTCATTTCAAGAACAAATATGGATTCAAATATAAGATGAAATTACTTATCCATGTCACCTAAAGCCTGGTTTTCATTGCTGCTTCCTTCTTTTGCAGCCCCAAAGCTGCACTTGTCAATTAGAAGAAGATCTGATAGGTGGAAAAGCAGTATGACAAGGAACCGGCAGAAAATAGGATTAGTTTCCTCATCGACAGAGGAGAGTGCACCGGCAGTCAGGCTCCCTTGCTTTATCTGATTACTGCAATAGCTCCACTGTGGTCTGCAACTGTGGCTCTCGGTGTTCATTAAAAGCCAACATTTGTCCGGACAGACATCTCCTTTAAGCAAATCTGAAAATGTTTTTCACAGATTTGTCTGAAGGCAGATTTCTAGAATTTAATATCACACCAAAATTAAATATGTTAAGATTTAGCCTTTTTTTCAATCCCATCCTGCCGTATCTGTCAAATGAATACCACTACACAACACTTAAACACACAGCTCCAAGCTCACACTTCTTCCCTGAAAAAGATCAAAGTTCTGCCTTGTCTTTGTGAATTCAGCATTAACCCACTTTATTTATTTATTTCCTCGCTGCCTCCCTTGAACCTTTTAATCAAAAGCACGAGAACAGTGTGTTAAAAGGATTTTCTTGCCACTGCAAGTGTCGGGCGGGTCACCTCACCTCAGCCTGCCTGTGTAGACTCCTGTCTTTGAAGTCTGACACCACTGACATTAAGGAAACAATGGAGAGCCAATATGAAAGCGCTGAGATATTCATTGGAGGTGTGCAGAGCTCTGGACTGTACAAGCTTCACTAAAACAGCCAGGATGTAGATTATAACGAGCTTTATTGGCATTTTGAAGTAGAAGTGGAAACGTCCACTTCAAATGTGTTTCAATTAAAGAAAAAAATTCAAGAGTCTGCAATTTAGAGGCCTATATATTGTTTTTGTTCTTTTTTCTTTGGTTCTTTTTTCTTTCAGAGGAGTTTTATTTGTTTGTTCCATTGCATATGAGACATTCGGTGTTTTGATGTCCCGTCAGATCTTCTCTCCTCACCTTTTTTCAAAATACTCAATGCAAAACAGTCAGTGCCTTGATAATTTTCCTATTCTAAAAGCCTGACCTATTGACTGTATATAAGAACTGGACTGAGTGTGATGTCACCCATAGAGAATGGTTTACTGCCAACTCAAACAAAATTAAGTCACTTCAGTCGCCAGTTTTCTGCGATGCCTGTTGCTGCCATGTTGGAGCCAGAGGACGTCAGTTAAGCAGCGATCAGTCCAAGTCGGTCGGAGTCAAGATTTCCATGACAACCTCTCTCGCCGATCAGGAGTGAGCTTATTGGAAGAATCTGTCAAACGTTTTGAACGTTCAACGAGGGACCACGTACTTTTATTGAGGCATCTGATTCGCCAGTTCAGAACTTGAATAACTTGTGCAACGGAAAAAATATGATAAAAAATTAGGATTAGCCAGAACATATTAAGAAAGGTAGAATTAGAATCAGCTTTATTGATAAGTACTGTATGAGTGCACATACAAGGAATTTGGCTTTGGTGACTTATGCTCTGAGGTAAACCAGGAGGCAAACAAAGGCAAAGTATAAATAGGTGTTAAACAAAAGGGAACAAAAGATAAATACAACATTTAAGCCAGTTTAAAAATTATTTTGCATGTGTTCATCAGAGCGACAGCTCGAGGAAGAAGCTGTCTCTGTGGCGTGTGGTCTTGGCGTACAGAGCCCTAAAACGCCGGCCTGAGGGGAGGATTCTAAAGAAATTGTGTCTGGGGTGTAAGGGGTCGGTTGAGATTTTACCAGCCCACTTCCTAACTCTGGACCGATACCGGTCCTGAATGGAGGGAAGGTCCGAACCAATAATCCTCTCCACCGATCAGGAATGGATATTCTGACAAATAGAATGACTGAGTAATGGCTGTTTTTTTCTCTATAGAAGTCTATGGGATTTTGGCCTCTTGGGACCAGCAGGTACTTCCTGTTTGGAAAGCCAAGAGGGAGGGGTCGCTCAGTCAAGTTCTCTTACACAGTCAATGAACCTGACCTACTGCTCCAAAACAGATGGAATTTTAGGAAAAGAACCATGATTTGTCAATTTTAGGTGGTTGAGGGTGAGAAATCTTAGAAATGCAGCAAACTTAAATGATTATTTATGAATTAAATAATGGACTGACTGATTTAATAATATGCATATGAGATGCGCTTCTTTAATCAATTGCATCACAAGCAGATCTGGGGTTTAATGAAGAGATTCATTGTGTTCCTACTGCATTTTCTACTTTGCCTTCCCTGGTTTGAGCTTGTTTTGGGAAAACGGTGTTTAAGCTTTTTGGGATTTCCCATCCTATCCAACCATCTGCCTACCCTTCCCATTCCTACCCTTTGATAAGTAAACCTCTTTAATTTGCCTCTGTGCACAACAGGTGTTATGCAGGTAAAGCTGCTATAGCCTTTTTTTTTTTTACTAAGTTTTCTCTTAATGTTCAGATTTTTTGAATTTTGCGACAAGTTGAATGATTTTTACTCATCTTTGCAGAAATTCCTTTTTTTTTTTAATTCCTAAGAACTTATTCATCCAAAACTGAAGCTCAAGCATGTGGTTTCTGTTAAGGAAGAAGTTAAAAATGGCCATAAATTATTTCCATATTTATCAGAGCGCTCTTCTTACTTCATAACCAGATTAGAAAACAAAAATCGTGACATTGCCGTTTACTTTGACAACACCATCATTACAATATGTATTGACATCAGGCCAAGGGGAATGTTCTTAAATGTTAAGTTTTTCAAGTCACTTCCAGTTTACCGGCCAACTCTCATTAGCCTTTTAAAAGTACTTAATTTAAAACCCTCATTGTGCAGCTCAGACATGCTCACAATGACAGTCAGGGAGGGGTCCTCCACCCAGAGGTCATGTTGGGATTGAGATGTGTTTCAGCGCCAAGAATGTGAAAGGTCGGCTCTAAACACAGCTGGTGGGTTTTCCCAGGCTTAAATTTTCTGGAGGTAAGTTTCATATTTACGAAAAAAAATCGTGTTGTTAACATGTTCTCGTGGCATTTTTGGAAAAACATCTATAAAAAAAATAGGTTCAAAAACACATTTCTGAGTTGTTGTTTTTTTAATGGTTCTGAATCAGAGCTGAAAAAAAACTTGATTGTTGCATGGAAAATATGCCTGGCGGACACAAGCCCCCTGAGCTCTCAGCAAGGAGGGAAGGGGCAGTGTCGCTCTTTCGAGAACAGTCCCGCCCACAATGTCTAATGAACTACTGCTGCTCTGCAGAAAGTATGTCTAAGAAAAATTTAAAAGAAAGAAAGACTTTCACACTTTAAGAAAGACTTTAAAATAAGTTTGATTTGTTTTCAGGCATAAGTTGTTAAATAATGTTTAAAAATGAAATATTATCATACAAATATCAATCAGCACAAATATCAATCATCCTTAAACAGTGACAGTAAACTGTATAGTTTTTCGTTCAAAAAAATGCCTTACTCATCTGCTGATCATTTGACAGTTACTAGTGTAAGGGTCATTCTCACAAGGAAATAACTGTGTTCACATTAAAAATAACACAGACAAAGGCACAATAGTATTTTTTTAAATTAAGAAAATGTCATTTATGAAATAAAACATACACACATCTTTGACCTTTTAGTCATCTTATCTAAACACGGCAGGAAACAGGTAAACTCATCCATGTTATGGAAGTAGACAAAATTGGCACCAGCGCTCTGTAAAATAAAGACGACACACGATGGTCCCTGAAAAATCTTTAAATTTGCACCAAGAAATTAATCCAGAAAAATCCCATATTGCTTCTGATTTAGTGCTTAACTGAATGATAATAAAAAAATGAAATTTCATTCCATTTCATTTCATTTCATTCAATACTTTTATTTCAATATGCTTGTCTCGTGTTTTCTTATAGATCAGGTTAGACTGTCTCCTGCTCATCATGAGGTCCATGTTCATTGTGGTACACAACATTTTACCAAACAACACAACGGCTGCTGTGACCCTTTTAACCTCTTCAAGCAGCATGTCGCTGATTTGCAACGCACCATTAAATCCAGGACTCTGCTTATTTTATCTCCAACTGGAGCGGGGGGGGGGGGGGGGATTGAAGACTTTTTTTTTTTATTGGAAAAAAATTCAGACATGATGTAAACATAATAAGTCCACGTTTGAGCTGTGATGCTCATTTGTAAACACTGTCTTTACATTGCAATGGTCAAATGTGATTCTTTCCCAGGGTAACATCATTTCTCGTTGTTGCTCAAAGGCAAAAAAAGCAATGTTTGTTTTTTATTGGATGATTTTATGTAATTTTTTTTTATGTGATTTTCTGCTTTTTATTTTTCCCAGTTCTTCGGTGTTTTAGTGACCGTTGTGTTGTTTTTTTTAATTGACATAAGAATGTCGCCAATTCTGTTCATGTTTGTGTGTGTTTTGTTAAATCAGCTCAAAACCAATGATGTTAGATGTCAACTGCTGGTATTTGATACGTCTTTGTGTAACTCGATTCCTTCCCTGAATGAGCTCTGAACATCTTGTCAAGTTCTCAGCTGGAACACTTGTCGACACGTCAGTGTCAAAGGCCGTCCACCCAAAGCAAGCAGCTCCTTTGGAGAAGTTTCAGCAGACAACATTCCTTCATGTCACAGAAAATTCCATTTTATTGGGTAAAAGAAAAACCAAAAGTAACTCAAACAGCTTCAGTGAGCAAGCAGCAAAGCAGGTGGGATTGAGAGCATGTCCATCTAGTTTGCTGGAGTATTATTTTTGGATGCTTAGTAGGCCTACTTAGCATTCCCAGTTTCAAACTGCCCACTTATGCTTGATAGCAGGGGTTCTTTGTGAGTGTGTTACAAGATTAGAATCATAATGGATGCAAGTTGAATATCATTTTCAAACAAACTGTTTTTTTTACCCTATTTTTTGTTGCAAAGCTTCAGCAGTGCACACATTTTCACACAAATGTGATTATAGCTGCTTTCTCTTAACATTTGTCTGCAGCAGCATTTCTTTCCAGTTATTTTTCAGGAAAAACAAAATTTACTTGCATGAAGGAATTGATATACAGTTTCCATTTGGCTGGAGCTTATCATTTTCTGGAGTCAACTGTCTTCTGGCACATTTCATTTGAACGAGATACGAACATCAATCATTCAGCATTATACAGCTTATACCAAGTGTTAGAATGTCAGACGAGTGACATATAAAAGCTTTGTGTATAAAGATGGACAGAACGAAGAAGAGATAAAATGTTCGTTTGTTTCAAACAAATTTTAAAGCTGATTTTCAGCTCATTAAATAATGGAACAAATTATCTTAAAGCTACACCTGTTCTACACCTGATCACCCATCAGTCAAAGACCACTCCCCTCAAACTTAATAGACCTTGACTGTAAGTACGTCTATTTCTGTTGTTATGATTCATGTTTATTAGACAATTACTGGTATGAAGTCCATTGCGATGACTATTGATGTAAATATTGGGCTACATAAATAAGAATGGATTCAATTGTTGTAAAGTCAGTCTGTCATTAAAGTTTATTGGGTACAGATTCAATTGTGTAACCTAAAGTTACCTACTGAACAGGAAGTCACATTTTGGCTATTGGGGAAAAATCTCACAAACATCTAAGAATTTCTAACATTTTAATAACAAAATGTATAGATAAAATCAAAATAGATACTGACATCATGCAAACTTCACAAAAAATGTCAAGTAAGTCACATATTGAAAAGATGCATTTATTTCAATCCATTGGGACAAACAGCATAACAACTATAGCGAAGCTGTAATCTTTAACATCAAGACCAACTCTTCTGTCCTCCATCAAAGTTAATATAAATTTCAAACTTCCAGATGTGTATTGAATTATTTATTGGGCATTAACAGCATTATAATCATCCTTTTAGACTGCATGTAAATAAACACAGTACAAAAGGCTAAAAATATATTTTATAGTTTTGGTAAAACAATGTACCGTCGTTTATATTCTTGCCTTTAAACAGATTAGGTTTACAGGTGTTGAGTTAAAAAAAATAGGTTGCAGGTTTAAGATTCTTAATTCATTGAGGTCAAATTGGGTTAACAAAAGAAAACAGATGAGAATATTTTGAAGATTGAATTTATTCCTAAAAATGATAATCCTTTTTTTTTTAGTGTAAAAACACTGCATTTTGGGTTTTTTTTTGTCTTTAAAAACTGACCTTCTAAATTTTTTACACATCCTTTACCAAGCATGGATATAAACAAAGCGTTGCGTGCTACACTATATGCCTGAAGAACACATCAGTAAAAGGTCTGATGGAAATACAACAGCAAACCTCAGGGGGAATGAACCCATTAAATGCTGCAAAGCTTTTAGGCACCTATCATGTATAAATAAATATTGGGTTTGTATGTGCAGTATGTGAGAGAGAGATTAAGGGAAATAAAGAAAGATCGAGATAGTTCATCTTGATTTTCTTATATCTCAGCTAACAACAGAATATTTAAAAGATCAATTATGTAACTGTGGTCTGCAGTGCAAATCTCAATATTTTTCTTTTCTTTGTCTTCAAGTGCAACTTAACTCTTAAAAAATTTAATAACAGAAAAAAAATATAGAAAAAGACAGACATGCACAAACTATTTCTTTCTGGTGAAAAGTAACTTCACAAAGTCACTTGTTTCTCTTTTTCAACTTATTTCCGCTTTTTAAAGTTTATTCGAAACAACAGTCCCTCTAATTTCTATTTTTCATTATAGAGTAGCTGATTGGCCAGCGTGCAGAATGAAGGCGGGGCTTCGTTTTTTGCCATCAACTATTGGCTGTCGTTTTGTATTTCTCTGGAGTTATTCCCTTTTCATTGGAGGAAAGGATTACGTCACCTGCCACCGGATTGGCCAACAAAACTACCGGGAAGCTTTGCGACAAATTTCAAAATTTCTAACGGTAGATCACCTCGTCGACTTTGCTGTTAAGCTGAGAGGTTTTTCAGTGTTTTTTGATACTTAACTATCAAATTATCACTCTAGTGTTTAAAAATTAAAGCAGCAAAAGAAAAATGGCGGAACCACTAAAGGTAAATCGAGATATTCTGGGGTTCTTTGTATCTTTTCCCGTTTTTTTTAGTCTGTTTCTAGCAACGGTAAAGGCTAAAGCTAGCAAGCCAGCGTGTTAGCTCCACGAAAACCTATATGAATCCTGCAACAATCATTGCAATTTGATAACATATATTATAATGTTTAGAATTTTTGCTTTGTTCATCCAATTTAGCGACTTGGTTCTTATTTAAGTTAGGCATATTTGCATTGTTTTTCACATTCCACTGACTTAGAAACTACGAAGGGCAGCTTTTTGTGTAAATAAAAAAAACGACTTTTTTTGTTCGGCTGAATAAAAAGCGCTGTTTATGAAAGTAACTTTGTTATTGAAGTATTATCAACGGAAAATATACATAGTTGTTGTTTCTGCAAATTATTCGGGGGGCTTTAAGGTCTCATCATTTTGCTAAACATCATAAAGTTAAAAAGTCCAGATAAGCAAATATTTAGAGTTGAAGTGTAGTAAAGCTGTTTGGGGTTCTTACCTGTTTATTATTCCACTAAAAATAATCAGTTTAGGTGATTTAACTACAAAAGTCAAGCATTACCGTGTGCCTATAACAAATGATTTTTTTATTTCTTTTTAGGCCCTTTATGAAAACAAACCTCTGGAGAAGACAAAGAAAGACTCCAAACGTCTTTCAGTGGAGAGGATCTATCAGAAAAAGACCCAGTTGGAGCACATTTTGCTCAGACCCGACTCTTACATTGGTTCTGTTGAGCCCGTCACCCAGGTGAGTAAATAGTCTTTTTATATTTTAATCTAATATCAATCTATCACTTTATCTGTGGAGCACCTTTTTTTATCATCATACATAAAGAACTCTATATACAATTAAGTTAAAACAATAATATGAAATAGACTAAAAGTAACGGCAAACAAAAAATGAACATAAAAATGGAAGGAAATGCTGCTATTTGAAAGGAGATCCTATGGATTAAAAGATAAAAAGTACAAATTATAAACAATAAAAGCCACCAAATGCTTCAATGACATAAATATGTGGACTAAATTAGTTATGTGCAGTAAGTTAAAATGATGCATCTTTAATTTACAGAAATAAAATAGAAATATCGAAATCCTTTCAATAATTTTTAACACCAAATTTGATTTTTAGTTGGTGGGAAAAGTTGTGTTTTCATATGTATAATTTGCTCGCTGTCTATTTCCCCATCAGCAAATGTGGGTGTACGATGTGGATGTTGGACTGAACTGCCGGGATGTGACGTTTGTGCCTGGACTTTACAAGATATTTGATGAGATTCTTGGTGAGGAAATCTTTCTAACATATTTGGTTGATCTGCAGTTTTGATAAAGTTTTTATTGATCTTATTAAAATACTTTTTCTTTCATTTTACTAAAGTGAATGCAGCTGACAACAAGCAGCGGGACAAAAGCATGTCATGCATCAAAGTCAACATTGATGTGTAAGCCAAATTTGAATTCTGCCCCTCTGGTTTGGATGCAAAGCATGTGCTTTTGTGATGTTAGCTGCACTGTAACATTTGTGGTTTTTGCTTAGGGAAAACAACACCATCAGCGTATGGAATAACGGGAAGGGGATTCCCGTGGTGGAGCACAAGGTGGAGAAGGTCTACGTTCCTGCTCTCATCTTTGGACAGCTCCTAACTTCCAGTAACTATGACGATGAGCAGAAGAAAGTCACAGGTAAAGCATTTATTATTTATGGTTGAACACAACTTTTGGAAAGTCAAGCATTTGAGTCCTTAATTAAAAATGTATTGTTCAGGTGGACGAAATGGTTACGGTGCCAAGCTGTGCAACATCTTCAGTACAAAGTTTACCGTAGAGACCGCCTGTAAGGAGTCCAGGAAAACATTCAAACAGGTAAGAAGGAAGATTAGTCTACTTGCTGATGTTTGGTAACATTTTATAAAGTCTCTTATTCTGTGTTGTCCATAGACTTGGTACGACAACATGGGGAGAGCAGGAGATACGAACATCAAAGCCTTTGATGGAGAGGAGTTCACTTGCATCACCTTCAAGCCAGATTTGAGCAAATTCAAGATGAGCACCCTGGACAAAGATACGGTGGCTCTGATGACCAGGAGGGCCTACGATGTTGCTGGATCCAGTAAAGGAGTCAAAGTGTTCTTCAATGGCAAAAGGCTGCCTGTAAGTTCTCCTCATGTTGCAACAGAAAGCATAGAGCAGACATTAAAGGCCAACACTGTATAAAAAAAGGGTTCAAGTGTTATTAACATGTTCTTGTGGCATTTTTCTGATGATAAAAGGCATATATTAAGAAAATTAAGCTTAAAATTGTATTTTTAATTAATCATGAACCAAGAAAAAAAACTCTGAGCTGGCCACAAGCTGCTCTTCAGCAAGGAGGGGAAGTGGGGCGGGGTTGCTCCATGATAACAACCCTCCCCACAACTTAGAGGCAAATTTCTAATGAATTCCTACTACTAAGCAGAAAGTGTATCCTAAAAAAAGACTTTTTAAAATGTTTATTTTGACCAAAAAAAACCCCCGCCATCATCCTAATTAGAAGACCGGTGGGAACGCTTTAAAAATTGATCAAAATATGATAGGAGTGGGCAGCTGTTAAAGGGTTGTCAAACCATTAGGAGTATTTATGAGATCCAGAACAGAAATAATATTTAGGTCTAATTTGTTAGAAGTCAGACAAAAATGATTTAAAGATGTTTTTGCTTTTGGAGGACGAGACTTTTTGGAACTGATGAAATGGGTCTCTTCTTGCTTTAGATCACAGGCTTTCGGAGCTACGTTGACATGTATGTGAAGGATAAGGTGGATGAGCTGGGAGGCCCCCTCACTGTGATCCACGAGGCGGTCAATGAGCGCTGGGAGGTTTGCCTCACCATGAGCGAGAAGGGTTTCCAGCAAGTCAGCTTTGTCAACAGCATCGCCACGACTAAGGTAACCTCCTGTGTTTCTCTGTTTGTGCTGCCTTTGTTGTAGAGCTGGATGAACAATAGGAGTCACAACCTCGCTGTCAAATAATGGATTAAAGGTTTTTAATGTCCGAATATCAAACCAATCACTGTTCATGCATTGCCAGCCTTTTAGAAAAATTACATTTGAGTTGATCTATAAAGCATTTCCAAGCAGAACTAGCTGACAGGGTCCACTTGGCACCTAAGTGAAGGTTTGGCAGCTTTCCAAACAAACGTGTTCCTGGTATTAAGATTTATCCACGCCGTTGCTTTTTGCATCTCAGGGTGGCAGACACATCGACTACGTGGCTGACCAGATAGTTGGACGGCTGATCGAAGTGGTGAAGAAGAAAAACAAAGCCGGTGTGGCGGTCAAGCCTTTCCAGGTAATTTAAGCTGCAAAGGTCCACAATTCCAGAGGTGAATTTCTAATTAACTCCTGTCACTCTGGGGAAGTAATCTGTCCTAGAAACCGACTAAAAACGGCATAAATAAGATTTTAAAATGACTGGGAACGATTTTAAATGAATAAAAGAGTGAGATTTTATTGAGGATTAAAACTGTGTCCTTCTTTGCTGATTGCAGGTGAAGAACCACATGTGGCTGTTTGTTAACTGCCTGGTGGAGAACCCCACCTTTGACTCTCAGACCAAAGAGAACATGACCCTTCAGCAGAAGAGCTTTGGCTCCACTTGTTCTCTCAGCGACAAGTTCTTTAAACAGGTGCTGACTCAAACCTCCAGCTATATCATTTTATCGTTTAGGAAATCTTCTGACATCTTCTGCTCCCAACAGGCTACATCTTGTGGGATTGTTGAAAGCATAATGAACTGGGTGAAGTTCAAGGCCCAGACTCAGCTCAACAAGAAGTGCTCGGCTGTCAAACACACAAAAATCAAGGGTGTACCAAAGCTGGACGACGCTAATGATGCAGGCATGTTACAGTGGCAGCAGTTACATGTGCAAAATATCTTCGATCATGTCAAAGATCGGATTAGAATTGAACTATGTACATGGTCGAATAAGTCCAGTGTCAGAAAGAAAACAAAATACTTGATTGCGATAGAAAATTCTTGTAAATGTGGCAGTAACCTCACATTTTACTGTTTGCAGGTGGGAAGAACTCTATCGGCTGCACGCTGATCCTAACGGAGGGAGACTCGGCTAAGACGCTGGCTGTGTCCGGGCTGGGAGTGGTCGGTAGGGACCGCTATGGAGTTTTCCCTCTTCGAGGAAAGATGCTGAACGTTCGGGAGGCCTCGCACAAACAGGTCCAGGACGAGTGTCGGCCGTGCGATTCCCAATCCAAGTGGCGGGTTTCTAAACTCCAGTTTCTTTTGCAGATAATGGAAAATGCCGAAATCAACAATGTCATTAAGATCCTCGGCCTCCAGTACAAGAAGAACTACAGCGACCCAGAATCCCTCAAAAGTCTGCGTTATGGCAAAATCATGATCATGACAGATCAGGTCTTTATTCTTTTTCTCAGACTTTGGCTATGCTTTCTCACACTGCAAAAAGACGTAGCCTGAAAATAGGAAAAGAAGAAGAAAATCCCTAGAAAGTAGTAAAATGATCTGCCCATGCAGCAAGTCACTTTTACTTAAGACACCTTATTACAGGATATAAAACTAGAAACGAGGAGTTCCACATAAGCTTTCAAAAAAATTGAGCCAGTGTTTGACTTTCCTGAATACATTTTCCAGCCCTGGTTTTAATACCCTAAAATGATGCAGACGTCACTCTTATTATTTAACCTATAACTGCACAGATGTGATGGAAACAGAAGCTAAACCAGTACAGCTCAAATTGCGAGACGCTTTATGTGAGCCCCTCTTAGTTTGGTCAAATTGAACAATAGGTTGTGAAATGTGTCCCCATTAACTCTCAGTATAATTGTTAAGCATGAAGACTAGTAATTAACAGCTTCTATTCTGCACCTCCGGAAATCCCACATCTGCACTCTCATTAATTCACTGCTATTTAAAAATAAAATCATCTGCGTGTGAAGCTGAGGCCTTTTTTACTGTTTCCTCTCCTTAAATGACATCGTATTTACACTTTTGATCTTTTATTCTCTTATCAAATCATTGACCTGTGCTGTTTTTGTGTCTGAAAGGATCAAGATGGCTCCCACATCAAAGGTTTGCTCATCAACTTCATCCACCATAACTGGCCGTCGCTGCTGCGCCATAACTTCCTGGAGGAGTTCATCACTCCCATCATCAAGGTATGCAAGTTTTAGGTAATCCAACGCAAAAAAACGTTCAACAAAATAAACCCCCAAAAATATATTTTCAAAAAGAGTTCTCATACAGGGGGAAGCTTGAAAGAATAATGTTTTGCAACACTGCCATCTAGTGGTGAAAAATCATAAATCAAACAGCTGATAAAAACTACCTATTTGGTGACTGTTACAAAATCTACAAAATGTGTCTTTTTTTTTTTTCCAGGCATCAAACAAGAAAAACCAGCTGTCCTTCTACAGCATCCCAGAATTCAATGCTTGGAAAGAGACACAATCTAACCACAAATCCTGGAAAATAAAATACTACAAAGGTTTGTTAAAAACCCCTGTGTGGTAGTAAAACTGACAAGTAAGCCCTCATAATGTTCATGTTGTCTAATGGGTATGAAGGTTGGTTCCATTTGCTGTAGCTTGTCGTTTTTTTTTTCTGTTGCTTTGTAAATCCAGGTTTGGGAACCAGCACATCCCAGGAGGCCAAGGAGTACTTCTCTGACATGGAGAGACACCGGATCCCATTCAAGTACTCGGGGCCTGAAGACGATGAAGCTATCTCCCTCGTAAGATGCTGCATTTCTCTCAGAAGTTCTTTTCTTTGATGGGCAGAAGCTAAGTAGCTGTTTTATCAACTCCAACTTGTGTGCCTGCAGGCCTTTAGCAAAAAGAAAGTGGAGGAGCGGAAAGAGTGGCTCACAAACTTTATGGTTAACAGGCGTCAGCGCCGGGAGCACAACCTCCCCGAGGTAAACGGAGGATCGGTGAGCTCCACTTCTACCAGTTCTGTTTCAGATCACTTCTAATGACTTCTCTCTACAGGATTACCTCTACGGCCAGTCAACCAAGTCTCTGTCCTACAACGACTTCATCAACAAGGAGCTGGTTCTTTTCTCCAACTCTGACAATGAAAGATCCATTCCCTGCTTGGTGGACGGTGAGAAAAAGTCCTGGAAAAGGCAAACTTCAACCGTAAAGACCCACTCTGATGAAAATGGTGTTTTCAACATGCTCTTGTGGTATTTTTCTGATGATGGAGGGCATGTATTAAGAAAATTAGGCTCAAAATTACATTTCTGAAGGTTTTTTATTCAAATTGTTGTAAATCAGGAGAAGATGACAAAAATACAGTTTGAAAAAGACTGTATGAGTGACATAGAAATTACCTGGGCGGGTCACACGCTCCCTGCTCCTCCCACAACTGCGCTGAAGGCTTTTAAAAGATTATTATCTGAGTGGGACTTTTATTGTTGTTTTTTAATAGGGTGGACTTGTAACATGACTCTGTGTGAAATCAGGTTTCAAACCGGGTCAGAGGAAGGTGCTGTTCTGTTGCTTCAAGAGGAACGACAAGCGGGAGGTGAAGGTGGCTCAGCTGGCTGGTTCTGTCGCTGAGATGTCAGCGTACCACCATGGAGAGGTGAGGTGGCTCGGTTCTTTGAGTTCACAACCCAAACGGCGTTTTTTTCAGTCGAGCTGATTGAGTTTTGCATCAGTTGCTCCAGTTTATATGCGTATCTGTACTTTGTGACCCCACGGTGGCCGTAAAGAGTCTTAGTGTCTTAGATTTAATTTAAACTAAAGTAGGGCCTTAATTAAAAAGCCTGACATTATATCAAATAGATCTTAATTTTGCTGTCATCAACTGGATGTGACTTCTTGTCAAACAAAAAATTTTTTATGGGTTTGCTGAGCTATATGGTCCTGACCCGGTCGTAAATCATAAAAATAATTAGCTCACGCTCTTCGCTGCAGGAAAATGGAAAAGTGCACATTTTATGGAGAAACGATTTGAAAATAGGGATTGCTGTTAGTGGTTGGTAAATTTCCAAATGGCCAGCTTTGCTGAAAGACATTTAAAGTTGGCAGGACGGGGATCAAGATGGTCAAAAAAACAGCACTGTTTCATTTTATTTGTACATACAGTCTTAGATTAGATTTGAAGTGTTTTTGAAGATAAATCTGTAGAAAAATGAACTTTTAAATGGAAAACGTTACCTCAAAAAAACACTATCTATTAAATAAAAAAAAGGTTTTGACTAGGCCTCCAAAATAATAAGCAAATTTATTATCATTTAGATATCAAACTGTGCAATACGCATGTCGCAAAAGTCGGTAAAAATTGCGATTGTTTACCTCAAAAGTGCCAGAACAATCTTATGGCAGCTTGAAGTATTTATCAAATCAAATAACTAAGGTATGTTTACGCTTATTTAAATAAACTGTTGCAGTGAATTGGAAATATTATGTTTGGTTGTTTTGCTATTTGTTCATGTATCCCAAGTTCTGTCACCATAGCAGTATTGATCATTAATGTAAAAAGATCACGAGTTTTCCTCATATTGAGCAGCCCTAGTTTAGCCCAAAGGTGGAGAGTTCCAAGAACGATTTGCCGGGAAAAGTTCTAAACTTTGCTAAAATTTTGGACTCTTGAATGCTCAGGTCTCCCTCATGATGACCATCGTCGGCTTAGCCCAGAACTTTGTCGGAAGCAACAACCTGAACCTGCTGCAGCCTCTGGGTCAGTTTGGAACCAGGCTGCACGGAGGCAAAGACTCTGCCAGCCCTCGATACATCTTCACCATGCTCAGGTCAGTGAGAGCCATGCGAGTTCAGTCAGTTTTCTGCGTAAAGTAATCCAAATTTGTCCTTTAAATTCAACCCGGCTCGCCTCTTCCAGCCCCTTGGCCCGCCTCGTTTTCCCGCCCGTGGACGACAACCTGCTCAAGTACAACTATGATGACAACCAGCGCGTGGAGCCGGAATGGTACATCCCCATCATCCCCACTGTGCTGGTGAACGGTGCTGAGGGAATCGGCACCGGCTGGGCCAGCAAGATTCCCAACTACGACATCCGGGAGATCGTCAGCAACATCCACCGAATGCTGGACGGCGAGGAGCCTCTGCCCATGGTGAGCCCCGCCTTTTCTCTGACATCTGTGGTCTTGTTAACAAACGGGTGATATCTGGACTTTCTTCTCACAGCTTCCAAACTACAAAGGCTTCAGAGGCACAATTGATCAGGTTATGAGCAACCAATACATGAACAGCGGAGAGGTGGCCATCATCGACTCCACCACCATCGAGATCTCTGAGCTGCCTGTGAAAACCTGGACTCAGGTGAGCCCAGCCGTCCTTGGATGTAAAAGGAGGTTTGACTCCTGCGTCCAACACTTCTCTGGTTCTGTGGTGCAGGCGTACAAGGAGAACGTGCTAGAACCGATGCTGAACGGCACAGACAAAGTCCCCGCCCTGATCACTGACTACAAGGAATATCACACCGACGCCACCGTGCGCTTTGTGGTCAAGATGACGGAGGAGAAGCTGATGGAGGCGGAGGCTGCCGGCCTGCACAAAGTCTTCAAGCTGCAGAGCCCCCTCACCTGCAACTCCATGGTAATGGACGCGTAAACGGAGGCGCACAGGTCCCAGAATCCTCTCTGATCGCTGTCGGTTCGTCTATGTTTCAGGTTCTGTTCGACTACGCAGGCAGCTTGAAAAAGTACGAGTCCGTGCAGGACATCCTGAAGGACTTCTTTGACCTGAGAATGAAGTACTATGTGCTGAGGAAGGAGTGGCTGGTCGGCATGTTGGGGGCAGAGAGTTCAAAGCTCTCCAACCAGGCCCGCTTCATCCTGGAGAAAATTCAGGGCACTTTGGTCATCGGTGAGAAGCAGCATGTTTCTCTGTTTAAGCTTTGATTCTCTTATTTTTTATGCCAAAAAAAAAAAACAGAAACTTTATTTAAAAACCACATAAAAGTTTAACGATTGCAATCATTACCGCTGCTTCTCTGCTCAGAAAACAAACCCAAGAAGGAGTTGATCCGGATGCTGCAGGAAATGGGCTACGACTCCGACCCCGTCAGGGCGTGGAAAGAGGCGCAGAAGAAGGCAGGACGCCGCTCATGGGTTATTCATCCGTCCAGTCAGAAGGAAAGCCAGTTCCAACATTCAGACTTCTTGTTCCTTAGGATGAAGACGACATGGAGGCAGAGGAAGAGCAGGAGGAAGGAGCGGAGAGAGAGGACCAGAGCAGCGGAGCGGACTACAACTACCTGCTCAGCATGCCTATGTGGTTCCTCACCAAAGAGAAGAAGGAGGATCTCTGCAAGCAGAGGGATGCCAAGGTGGGCCTTGATTTGTTTCACCACACCTGAAAAAATCTGCTGAAAAACATCTGATTTCTGAAACCACTTCTGCTACAGATGACAGAACTGAACACCCTGAAGGGAAAGAGTCCAGCAGATCTGTGGAAGGAAGACCTCGCTGCTTTCTCTGAAGAGCTGGAGGTATTTTAGGCGTTCCTTTGCTCTAGAACACGCCACATGTGGGTTCAGATTCTCTTTAAACTGGGTTCTTTTTTAAAGCGCCTGGAGCAAAAGGAGAAGGACGACGCCTCTGCGCCCGCCAAGCGTCCCGCCAAAGGCAAAAAACCCATGAAGGTGAAGCAGGAGACGTTGCCCACTCCTCAAGGCCGCCGCGTCATCCCCCGCGTCACCAGCACCATGAAAGCCGAAGCGCACAAAAAAGCTGAGCTGAAGAAAGGAGAAGGCCGGAGGGGAAAGAAAGTCAAGGTCAGCTGATGCTAACATAGCTTAGAATGATGGGAAATGCAGTCCAAACTTCAGTTTCTCCTCTTCTGTCGATGCAGAGTGAAGATGTTGTGGTGAAGATGGAGTTTGGCGAAGAATGTGAGAACCTGGAGCAGATCGAGGAAACTGGTCTGGCTGCACGACTGGGCAAGAAAACCAAAACCCAGACTAAAAGAGGTATTTAAAAAAAAACAGTTGTTTTGGTCAGAAAAGGTTGATTAAAAAGCAGGAAACTTAAACCAAAACAGCATCATTTTTCTCTTATTCTCATTCTCATGTAGTAAGACGCTCTCTATATATAATTTCGAAGCAAATATTTTGAAATTTATAACTTTTATCTGGAAAATACAACTGAAACAAAAGTTTTTTTCCTTTAACAATATCTATTTTAATAATGGGATGTATCTGCGCTTTTCTAGATTCTCAAAGCGCTGACAATGTGCCCATTATTCATTCACTCCTCATTTATTCTTGATGGTAACTACTGATGTAGCCACAGCTGCCCGGGGGCAGACTGACAGAGGCGTGGCTGCCAGTTGGTGCCTCCGGCCCCCTTATCCCCGCTCCAATATCTGATACCTGTAACCTGTGTTAGACAAACATTGTGGTTTTGTGATGTAACTGGAACTTAGTGGCCTGAGTCACACAGTTATGAGGAAGCACTTTCACCACAGAAATGTGATTAAACTCAATAACATGGGGCATGCATGCCACTGTTGGCACACGGAGGATCACTCCTTCATGTGGACATCCCTGATGTTACGCCTTTTTATTTTTTTTACTTTTTTTTGCAGAATCAGTTTTTCCTTACCCAGAAGGAGGGTCAAAGGGCAGGGATGCCCACTTTAGCATAGTCTGTTTAGTTCAGTTTAGCCATTATTGAATTCTATGACTTCATGTTCCTTATGATTTCATATAAATACTGCCACTTTTCCTAGTCAGCCTTCATGAATGGATGATTTATATTACTGGGAAAAGGTGTTGTTCCCCCCGGTGACCTGCATTTTTGTAAAATGTTGCAGGTGAGATGAGGGTTTTGGTGACAAAAGGAAAAATCTGAGCGAACGGGATCTGCGAGCTGCACAGGTTCAGGACTGCACAGAATAAGAACCAAGCGAGTTCCGATTAAACCGTGACTTTCTTTCTGTTCTGCCAAATGTTCAAATGAAATGTAAACATGTTTTTTAAGCTGATGGCAACTCCAAAAAAGAAAAAGAAATCATGCTGTCCATTTGCAGAGAATGCATATTACTATAATCAGCAAACTAATTTTACAAGCACTAAAAGCACCATGACAGTATGAACTTGCATGAAGTAGGGGTGGCCGTGGTAGGGCGGTCGACCCCTGACCGGAATATTGCAGGTTCGATTCCTGTTTTGCCATGTGTCGAAGCGTCCCCTGACAAAACGCTGAACCCCATAAACGCCCTGGTGGAAAGTTGGCGCCAGTTTTCGGCAGCTGAGCCGCCATTATAAACCAAAATCAGATTTTTTGAGTAAAGTTTGTTTTTTATTCATTGTGCAATATTTTTATGAAAGCGCTTTTTTGAGTCGATGACAAAATCTGCTTTAAAAACCTATTTCACTCCCTGAAAATAAAATAACAAATATTTTTAATAAAATAACATTTTAGATCTATTGGAAAAGTTCTACTTGGCACAGATGTTCAGGAGAACATTTGGAATTGTCACCGTGTGCCCAAAAACTTTCCTGACCGCTATAATCCTACGCTCACATTTAGATAAGCACAAAAAAGTATTTGCCAGGACTAAATAGCTTTTCTGCTTGTTTGTCAGACAAAGGAATCATTACTCAGATTATTTTTATTTTTCCACTGCAAAAAGAGGTACGGTAGGCTAAAAATAAGAAAATCCTATTTAATATTCATAAAGGGTAACGCAATCTAGAGATGAGTGTTCAAAAATGAAAAAAGAAGCTAATTTTTAGATACAGGGTTCATACGGTCAAGAAAACCTGAAAAGTTTCTAAGAAGCGACATCTTCTCTAAAGTTTTGGAAAAAGTCATGAAATCTTGATTCTTTGGATGCAAAATTTAGCGGAAATGACTCATTTTAGAACAAAATGTCAACAAAAAAAAGAATACAAAGTTGGTATTTCTTGATAATCTCATAAAATCCAAAACCATCACTTATTTTTACAACATAAATCTACATTTTGATTTCTAAAATCATGACAATGAATGCCAGTCCAACTATATTAACCTTTAAAATAACATCCTTCACACTGAATCAGTGCAATTTGAAGTTCTTTGAGTCTCAAATCAAGTTTATGTCAAGATTATGAAGACAAAGCATTTAGTCATCTTAATAATAACTTTCTTGATTATAGATCCTAGATCTAAATGAAACAAAAGAAGCTTTGAGAAAAGCTTATAGACATGCAGAGCAAAGAGAAGTTAAAACAACTTCCAACCTGATCAAAAGTCTTGAACGTTTAAAAACGAGGTTTGAAATCTTTGCAGGGATTGAATGAATGGATGGAGGCCACCTCAACTACTAATGAACAGAGTGAATGGGTTTTCTTGATGCGTTTTAACAAAAAATCATGTCGACTAACATTTTCATGTGTAACTGGCGATTTATTAGGAAGTTTGAAGAGACGTTTTTTCTTCCAGCTCTTTCCAGCAAAGGGAAGCAAACCACTCTTCAGTTCTCGACCGTCTCTAAGAAGCCAAAGAAGAATCCGTGGTCGGATGAGGAATCTGAAGCAGGATCAGATGAGGAATCCCCCGTTGCCCCGAGGGAGCATGTGAACCGTCCCACCAAAGGTGAAACCGCTTTAGGACTTGAAACTGCCATTTTCAATGGATTTGAAAAAAAGCCCCATTTTTTTCCTCGTTCACTGGAACAGGTCCTTCCTGTTGCCTCTAACTATACAGATTTTCACTTTCCTTAAATTGGAATATTTTGCTCCTTTTCTAATCATGGCTCCTGTTTTCCATTATAGCTCCGGTAAAGTACGTTCTGTCTGACAGTGAAGATGAGTTCCATGATCTGGGAAAGACGCGCGCTCCAAAGCGGAAGGCCATCCTCAGTGACGACGACGCCAGCTTCGCGCCAGAGCCCAGCGTCCTCTCTGACAGCGACGTGGCCTCTCCAGCTCCTGCTGTCAAAGCACCAGAGCCGGCGTGAGTTCGAGACTGCAGAGGATGTCTATCCATTTCTGTCCAAAACTAACAGAAAATGTCGTGTTTTCCAGAAAAAAAGTGCCAAAGATGAAAACGGTTAAACCAACCAAAGTCAGCTCGAGCTGTGAGTGTCTACCTTATAATAACTGCTGGTAATGCGATGAAGCAAATTGACTTGACGGTTTTGTTCTTACTGGAATGTTGCAGCTCTGTCTGGGGATTCGGAGCCTCTTTCAAAGGCTCCAGCTAAAGTTAAAGAGGCGGCAGCAAAGAAGGCGGCTCCTTCCAAGAAAGCAGCTGCTTCAAAGAAGAAGGCTGCAGGTGAGGCCACCAGATCAGAGACTTCCCATTCAGGAGCCTTATTTCTTTAAAATAGGATTGTATTTACAGACCAAAGAGCAGAAACAGAATGCATTGCAAAGACGGCTAAAATGATTGTTTTTCTGTGGAATCAATGAGTTACATCTACAGGAAATCCAGTATTCAATTAGAAAAAAAAACAAAACAAAAGTGAAAGTAGCTTTTTGCCTTCTTAAAAACCCATTCCATTCATCTTTTGATGTATTTTGGAAGCGTTCTCAGTGCTCTTTGAACTATGATAATGCAATTTCTAAGCAACACAAAAAAACAAAAACTTGTTTTCTAGGAGGTAGTTTCTGCAGAGCCGCAGGAGTTCATTAGAAATTTCCTCCGAGTTGCCTGATGAAAGCTGTGCCATCTTAAATGACATTATTTGTTTTTTTGTTGTTGTTTTTACAGATGCTAAGCAGCCGTCCATCTTGGATGTTCTCTCAAAGCCTAAAGCTGCAGCCAAAAAGGTTCCTTCTTTTGACTCCAGCGACTCTGAGAGCGAAGGCAAAGCTGCAAAGGCGGCAAAGACCAAACCTGTTGTGAAACGCAAACAGAGCAGCAGTCATGACTCCGACAGCAGCTCAGACAACCTCATGTCACGCCTGAAGAACAAAGCAAGCGTTGGCACCAAGGTCAGTTCACACACTGGACTTCACCAGACTGTCTTTTTGTTTAAATCAAGACGTCATCGTCACCTGAAATGTTTCATTCTGCAGAAAACGAGGAAATGGGATGAAGATGATAGCTTCCAGGTCTCTGATGAAGAAGCAGCGGCTCCTGTTGCCGTGGCGCCACGAGAGAAACCCTCACGAGCGCGAAAACCTGTGGCCTACAAACTGGACTCGGACTCTGATGAAGACGTTTAAATTGATCTGTGGATCACAGAAAAATCCAGTTTTTCTTTGTTTTTACTTACAGAATAGACAGTTTCCTTGTTAAACAGAAGCCAGTTGAAACGTTATTGTTCCATAACCTTTATATGTTGTGTTAAAAATCTTTTCTCAACTGTTCCTGTTTTGTAAATATTTCAACGTGTGTTTATCCCAGTTTTTTAAAGAATAAAGTTTGTATTGTTTGTCGTAAATGTCGAACTTGATGACTTACAAGGTTTTGGAGTCTGCAAAAGCTACAAAGATGACAATAAGAAAACATGTCATATAAAATGACTCATGATTAAATGTCTCTTTTGCTTAGTCATTAACTTTATTCAGCTATTTGCAGTTACTTAAAAGGAAAGTAAGGACCAATACACAGGCTACTATGACATTTTGTGTTTTATCAAAAAATGTGAACACCAACTGATCAAATTACGCACACTTTGATTGGTGGAAGTCCCACTCTTATCTTTTTTCAAAGTGTTCCTAGCTGGTCTTAGTTCTTAGCTGCAGAGTAGAAAGCTTTATAGCTCCAATATTACTCACCAATGTTGATGGACCGCCAATGTTGGCATGGGATATTGAGCAACGGAAGCTAGCAGAAGAGCATTTAAACAAAGGAATAATGGCGAATCAGTGGAGGGTTACTTCTGCACCTACAGTTCCACCCTCAGCTCAGGTGAATTTGTCAGGAACTACTGCTGCTCTGCAGAAACTATGTCCTAAAAAGTGAGTTTTTTTTTTTTTTACTATAGTTTTACAAATAACTACATAATCAACTTGAAAAGGGTTTAAAAGATTGCTAAAAATTGTCAATTGTAAGACATCTTTCATCAGTATGAGATCTGATTGTCTATCAAGATTGTCTATCAACAAATTTTGGATTCTAAGTTGAGTCATCGTTAAATGGAACTCCAGCAGCTTCTTAAATTAGTCGGCAATGTTTGTTTTTTGTTTCGAATTGTGACTTTCTGGATTGCTGCCAGTCACACGTTTAAAGATAAGCATCAAGAATTTATCAACAACACGTTGCAGCGAAAGCAGCCATCATAAATAGTACTGACACAAAAAGTGGAAAAAACTGTTCTTAGACTGTTAGATGACTGCTTAAGCCATATTATCAATAGAAAAACCTCTGGTTTGGGAAACTTCCTTTTGTTTTTATTGTAATCATTAATATCTCCTTCGGCTTCAATTAAAGAGTGTTGTAAATGTTGACATTTTAATCTACAGTTCTAGGAGAAATGTCTGTGTTTTTGTGTGTGAGAAATGGTTAAAAACGTCCTTTACTTTCACACCGGCAGGTGTAGCTTCATTACATTTAAAAGAGAATTATGTTTTCTTTCAAAGCCATTTGAGACCCACAGAAGCCGGAACTACGGAAAAGCAGCCTACCCTTCTTTTTTGCCTGCCTTCTCGTGATAATGACATGAGCTCATAATCATTAAGAAAATTTGATTTGATTTCTGAAACAAAAAGTCCTGAGTGACTGATACACCTCACTGATTTAAATGATGAACCTGTCATGCAGCAGTTTGTAACCACATGGGTGATTTGATTGTTGTTTATGACAGATAAGGTCCACATATTCTCTGAGTTAGACCATGATTCAATTCATCAGCTCTTCTGGTGTTACACATTCTTTGTTGTGCTTCAAATTATAGAGAAATGTAAAAAAGAATTGAAACGGACATTTGGTTTCTCATGATTAGATAGTAGATGTTGTTATCAGAAGAAATGGTTAAAAAATTAAGAAGGGTAGGAAGCTTTGGGCTTCTGTCAAGACCAATTTGTCTTTAAAAAAAGACTCTGTCTGTCTCTGTTGCTGAGTTTGGATCTGCCAGATTTTCCACATTCATTGACGTTTGAAAAACAATCAGGGTTTACCTGTTTTTTCTCATCTGTCAAATTCCAACTCATCATGAAACTGTCCAACTATTTATGCAACTTTAAAAATTCGTCCTTAAAAAGAAAAACTGCTTCTTCAAAGTTCTAATGTCCTGATTACAATGTTTCTTCTGGGCTTGTTCTTCAGGTGCTTCTTTCAATGACTTAAAGCAGAAGGTTTAGTTGATTAAAAAACACAGTTGTTATTTTTATTTGCACTTGTGACATGTGTTTTCTTTAAAAAGGAAAGTACAATGCTGCCCTGTTGGATTAGCTTCGTTTTAAGAAATAGTATAAAAAGGAATGTCAGTGACTTTAGATCAGACATTGTTTGTGCTCCGACAGGTAACACACGGTTCTTTCACACAGAGCTGCAGACATGGCAGAATGGTTATTTGTTGGCACTCACCGTGGAAAACTGGCAAACTCCTTGCATATGCTTGGTTGTCTCTGGCTTTTTTGCCTGCCTGTGTTTCGGATCATAATCCTCACAACCATTGCCAATGACATGTTTGAAGACGAGCAAGAAGAATTTTTCTGTAACACTCCCTATCTCCCAGTACCAGTTCTGGATGTTTCAGATCGTTGTCATCACTACTCCGACCATGGCTTTTCACCTATAAAGATGTAAATTAAGAAAAAAAGGTTTTACATGAGGAAAGGTGTTTCCAGAACTGCTACATTGTCAACCTGCAGAAGTGGGCTTCCTGGTGGGTCATTGGAAGATATACCGCTTTGAGGTGAACGAGGAATAAGAATGTGAACGCTTCCCCTGCCCAAAGATTGTGGACTGTTTCACCTCCCGTCCTGCAGAAAAAAAAACCTCTTCCTCTTCCTCTTCCTCTACTTCTACTTCTCTGTGGGGGTCATTACAGCCATTCTCAGCTTCTTGGATCTCTGCTTCTTCTGCTGCATCAAGTGGGTTTGTTCCACCCAAGAACCACGTGACTGAGACTCCTGCAGTTGTCCGAACCTTGTTAGTAACCAAGAGGAGCAAGAACATTTCAGGTACACACAGACACAAGGTGACTGTATAAAAAAAAACAACTCTTCAGTCTTACTGCTGACTGAAGTGTGAAGATCTAACAATCTCTTCAAGTTTTAATCCGAGCTCAAAGGCACGTAAAAATGCATTCTGGAGTCATTTGAAATGGAAGGATTGTGAACACCCAAGAATAAAAAAGTTCCAATCATCTTTGAAAAGTTTTATTCTTGGAAATGTTGTGCTATAACTTTATATTGTGTCTTTCTATTATTGTTTTTATTAAATCATTTTTTATTGGTTAAGATGTTTTTGTTCTATTGTTCCATTACCATTTTCATCTGATTTATCTGTTGTTCTTAAATTGACTCTTGATTTAAAATGTAAAATGTTTAAAATGTTTTACAATATGTCACCTATATTCATTCATCTTCTAATCCATTTTTCGCTTTCTGGGTCACGGGGCTGCCAGAGCCTTTCCCGGTCACCTGCAGACAAAGGCAGGGGTCACCCTGGACAGGTCACCAGTGTGTCACAGGGCCACAATCACACACCCATGCACACTCACATTCACACCTAGGGACAATTTAGAGTAACCAATGAAGCATGTTTTTGGATTGTAGGAGGAAGCCGGAGACCCCGGAGAAAACCCACACATGCAAACTCCACACAGAAAAGGCCCCCCATTGCCGGGACTTGAACCAGGCGCCTTCTTGCTGCACTAACCACTGCGCCACCGTACAGTAGTACAGATACCGTACGATATATGAAATATTTTATGATATTTCGTTGGGGAAATGAACATTGTCAGATACTCCAAACAGCTGACATTTCATCATCTGATTCCTCCTTTCAAGTCACTGAAATGATTGCAGGAATTATAGCTAATGATGATCTGGGTCCAAAAACAAAGCACACAGTCAACTTGGGTTTCATTTTCTGTTTGCTCCACCATTAGCAACCAATTGTTGTTCAATCCTGTGGTTATCTGGAACCATTTATCAGTGGAGGACTCGTGGTTTAGAACGCGCCCTCCACTGTTAGTCGCTCCTTTCCTCAAAATTAGCTTGTGGTTAGTTTCATTACTTTTACAAACAACAAATTTGAAGTCCATGCCAAGCTGCAATAATGGCGTACTTGTCTCTGTGTTTATCTCCTTTGTTTAATGCAGATATTGGCACAACCACAGTAGTGGTTGTGTTTCCTGGAAAGATTTGATTACCGAGCGTATAAGCTCCTTGTTATGAGCATCTGTCAGTCAGGGATCGTCATCTTCGAATAACGAAGTGGGTCTTATTTTCTACCTTTTTGTCAAGTGTTTATAAGGTACCATATAAACAATGAGATCACTATCATAAGGGAGATCCTTCCCAGACACCCTTAGGTGTATTCTAATCCTCTTTTAGTCATTTTGGCTGAAAGGGTCTCCTCTACTTTTTTTCCATGCTAACAACCCTCCCCACAACTTGGAGGTGAATTTCTAATGAATTCCTGCTACTCTGCAGAAATTATTTCCTAAAAAAATGACAAAGGTTTTTTTGATTTTGACCAAAAAATTCCATAATCCTAATTAGAAGACCGTTGGGAACGCTTTGAAAATAGATCAAAATATGATCAGAGTGGGCAGCTCTTTCAAACCATTAGGAATCTTTATTGAAATCCAGAAGAGAAATAAATTTTAGGTTTAGTTTTCTCTGTTTGTGTTGCGTTCGTTGTGGAGCTGAATGAACAATTGGAGTCACAATCTCGCTGTCAAATAATGGATTAAAGGTTTTTAATGTCCGAATATCAAACCAATCACTGCTCACGCATTGCCAGCCTTTTAGAAAAATTACATTTGAGTTGATCTATAAAGCATTTCCAAGCAGAACTAGTTGACAGGGTCCACTTGGCAGCTAAGTGAAGGTTTGGCTGCTTTCCAAACAAACGTGTTCCTGGTATTAAGATTTATCCACGCCGCTGTTTTTTTGCATCTCAGGGTGGCAGACACGTCGACTACGTGGCTGACCAGATAGTTTGAAGAAAAACAAAGCCGGTGGTCAAACCTTTCCAGGTGATGTCAGATGGTCTGTTTTTTTAATTTTTAATTCAGCTGCAAAGGTCCACAATTCCAGAGGTGAATTTCTAATTAACTCCTGTCACTCTGCTGAAGTAATCTGTTCTAGAACCCGACTAAAAACTGCATAATCCTAACTTTAAAACGACTGGGAACGATTTTAAATGAACAAAAGATTATCAGAGCGAGACTTTAATGAGGATTAAAACTGTGTCTTTTTTTGCTGATTGCAGGTGAAGAACCACATGTGGCTGTTTGTTAACTGCCTGGTGGAGAACCCCACAATCCCGCTTTATCCAATCCCCACTTAGTTTGAAAATTTGAGAAAAACTGAACAACAGGTTCAGAAATGTGTTCCCATTAACTCTCAGTCAGCGTGTTTGTTCAGCATGTAGACTAGTAATTACAACTTCTATCTTGCAAGTTTTGCAATACTGCCATCTAGTGGCAAACATCATAACTCAAACAGCTGATAAAAACTACCTATTTCTTGACTGTAACAAAATCTACAAAATGTGTCTTTTTTTTCCAGGCATCAAACAAGAAAACCCAGCTGTCCTTCTACACCATCCCAGAATTCAATGCTTGGAAAGAGACACAGACTAACCACGAATCCCGGAAAATAAAATACTACAAAGGTTTGTTAAAAACCCCTGTGTGGTAGTAAAACTGACAAGTAAGCCCTCATAATGTTCATGTAGTCTAATGGGTACGAATGTTGGTTCCATTTGCTGGACAGACACCGGATCCCATTCAAGTACTCGGGGCCTGAAGACGATGAAGCTATCTCCCTCGTAAGATGCTGCATTTCTCTCAGAAGTTCTTTTCTTTGTTGGGCCAAAGCCAAGTAGATATTTTATCAACTCCAACTTGTGTGCCTGCAGGCCTTTAGCAAAAAGGAAGTGGAGGAGCGGAAAGAGTGGCTCACAAACTTTATGGTTAACAGGCGTCAGCGCCGGGAGCACAACCTCCCCGAGGTAAACGGAGGATCGGTGAGCTTCACTTCTACCAGTTCTGTTTCAGATCACTTCTAATGACTTCTCTCTACAGGATTACCTCTACGGCCAGTCAACTAAGTCTCTGTCCTACAACGACTTCATCAACAAGGAGCTGGTTTTCTTTTCTCCAACTCTGTTGGAAATGTCCTGGAAAAGGCAAACTTCAACCGTACAGACTCACTCTGATGAAAATGGTGTTTTCAACATGCTCTTGTGGCATTATTCTGATGATGGAGGGCATGTATTAAGAAAATTAGGCTCAAAATTACATTTCTGAAGGTTTTTTTCATTCAAATTTTTGTAAATCAGGAGCAGACGACAAAAATACAGTTTGAAAAAGACTGTATGAGTGACGTGGAAGTACCTGGGCGGGTCACAAGCTCCCTGCTCCTCCCACAACCGATGTGAATTTCCAGTGAACTCCTGCCGCTCTGCAGAAACTATGTCCTAGAAAATGACAGTTTTTATGTTTTTGGCTAAAAATTGCATAAATATAATTAAAAACCAATGGGAAGGCTTTAAAAAAAGATTAAGTATCATCTTAGTGGGACTTTTTACTGTGGATTTATTGCATGAATATGTGTGAAATCAGGTTTCAAACCGAGGTGCTGTTCTGTTGGTTCAAGAGGAATGACAAGTGGGAGGTGAAGGTGAGTGTCTACTTTACAAACTGCTGGTAATGGGATGAAGCAATTTTACTTGGCAGTTTTGTTATTACTGGAATGCTGCAGCTCTTTCTGGGGATCCGACGCCTCTTTCAAAAGCTCCAGCTGCAAGTAAAGCTAAAGAGCCCCGCAGCAAAGAAGGCGGCTCCTTCCGAGAAACCAACTGCTTTGAAGAAGAAGGCTGCACGTGACGGCACCAGGGTTAACTGACAGATCAGAGACTTCCCATTCAGGAGCCTTATTTCTTCAAACATTATTATATTTACAGACCAATGAGCAGAAACAAAAAGCATGTATTTATTTTTTTGTTTTATTTATTTTTAAGTTTTCATATCCAACAGCTGAGCAAACAGATGAGAGCTGATGGTCTCTTGTCTTGGACAAAAGGCTTTTTAACAATCCCACAATCCAGATTGAAGACCAGGGGACACAGGGCCTTTGCTATAAGAGCCCCCAAACTCTGGAACAGTCTCCCAGCAGAGATCATGCTCGCTGAATCCCTACCAGTATTTAAATCTCTTTTGAAAACCTTTATAGGCATGCTTTCAATGATTTTACTGGTTCTGAAATTTAAACTTATGACATTATTGATTTTAGTGATTTCATTCATTTAACCGCTTTAACTGTTCTGTGGGTGTGCTGTGTTTTACTTTGTCATACTGTATGCTGTTTTCAATCTTGCTTTTTTGTCTTTTGTTAATTGTACACCACTTTGAAATCTTGACTTCGAAAAGTGCTATATAAATAAAGTTTATTATTATTTGACAATATATCCCGTCGGTCGTCCATCTCAGTTGCAGGAGGAGGTCCCGTTGGTTTTCCACTGTTTGTCGTTGTTTTGGTCTCAGGTGGTGCTTGACGCCGTTGTTCTGGCACCACTAATTTGGATGCTGCCTGGCCCCTTACAGAAGGGCCCGTTTGGACCTTGGAGCCACCCCATCGTATCTCCTCAATCGTCTCCCTGACTTACTAGATGCCACTGGAATCTGGAGTTTCCTGCAATGGACGGGTGTCAGCTGCCACTGCTGTGTGCCGTTGGGTGTGACCAACGGGCATCAGGACTTTGTAGGGAGTCTGGGAATGCGTACTGGGGCTGCTGGGGTTGTGTGCTCTGACGGGGTCCATCCATTATTTGTGGTGTAACTGGTGTTTTTAAGGTGTCTATGTGTCTCTTTTAGAGTTATTTTAATAACTTTTTTGCAGTAATAAAGATTTGAATGTTCAGTTAGAATGGCAGTCTCTGTGTCCTGTGTCGCAGAGTCCTGCGCTTATCTGTTCTTTTAGTTTTTTGATGGCTGCACTCTGCAGCAAAAGTATTTGGAAAACTATTGGATTCTCCCCACTTAATCCTAAGAACTTAACTACAAAACAAGGAAACACATTTGTTTTCTCATGATTAGATAGTAGATGTCGTCATCACAAGAAAATGGTCAAAATAAAAGTAAGCTGTTCTTGGCTTCCGTGGAGACCAATTTGTCTGTTAAAAAAAGGTTTCTTTTGCTCAGTTTGGTTGTGCCAGATATTCCACATTTATTGTCTCATCTGTAAAGTTTGAGAAAAAAAACAATCAGGGTTTACCTGTTTTTTCTCATCTGTCAAATTCTGACTCATCACGAAACTGTCCAACTATTTATGCATATTTGTCCTTAAAAAGAAAAATTGCTTTTTCAAATTTTTAATGTCCTGATTACAATGTTTCTTCTGGTTTCATTCTTAGGTACTTCTTTTAATGACTTTAAAAACACAGTTGTTAGTTTTTAATTGGATGTGTGACATGTGTTCTCTGTGAAAAAGGAAGTATAATGCTGCCCTGCATGTGGAATTACTTTCGTTTTAAGAAATAGTATAAAAAGGAATCTCAGTGACTTTAGATCAGACATTGTTTGTGCTACTCCGTCCCTGCTTTTTCTCCTGTACGCCTTATCCTGCCGGCGCCATTTCATAAAGCTGGAATCATCCCAGACTGGTTTTCTTGAACATGATAATGAGTTCACTGGACTTAAGTGGCCTCCACAGTCTCCAGATCTCAACCCAATAGAAAACCTTTGGGATGTGGTGAAACGGGAAATTGGCATCGTGGATGTGCAGCCGACAAATCTGCACATCCATGATGCCAATAACTGTGTGATGTCGTCATGTTAACAAGGACCAAACTCTCTGAGGAATGTTTCCAGAACCTTGGTGAGACTTTCCCAGAAAGGGTGAGTAGTGTGACTGTGTAGTTGGAGGACACCCTCTGGACCCCCATCTTTAAAAAAAAGGGCCATCAAAAAATTTTTTTTTTTAAATTAACAAATATATTAACTTCACAAAATAATTTTACTATTTTCTCAACATCTTGACTTTATGGTTTGAATAAGGTTAAATCATCATAAAGCCTTTCTTTTGCTGTTGTTGAGAGTTGTTAGAAAAGCTGCACAGTGTTGGTCAATGCCAAAATGTGGCAGGTGGAGCAGTGCCGCTTTGAATGATTCCACCTGTGCGCACCAGCTGCTCACCAGTATGAAAGTGCTTTCCCTCTGTCAGAGTGAGAGTTGAGCATCAGCCTGCAGCTTCCAGGTTGGACCGGCTGAGCGCTGCCTCAGGCTGCCCAGCGCAGTGACTGCCTGTAGGCTGGGTCCATCCGCAAACGCTGCTCATCACAGAGTTTTATTGCTGAGGGTCATCAAACGCCATGGTGATGAGTGCCCTGATTGCAGCACCAGACATTGGTTTCAATAACCTTTTCTTTATTAATAAAGATTTGAATGTTCAGTTAGAATGCCAGGATCAGTGTCCTATGACGGAGAATCCTGCGCTTATCTGTTTTTTGTTTTTGTTTTTTGGTGGCTCACTCTGCAGCAAAAGTATTTTGAAAAACTATTGGATTCTTCACACCAAATCCTAATAATTTAACTTCATTTAATTTAGTAGATATCGTTATCACAAGAAAACGGTCAACATAATAGTAGGGTAGGCCGTTTTTGGCTTCCGTTGAGACCAGTTTGTTTGTTGAAATAAAGAGTTTCTTTTGCTGAGTTTGGATCTGCCAGATTTTCCACATTCATTGGCTCATCTGTGAAGTTTGAGAAAACAATCAGGGTTTACCTGTTTTTTCTCATCTGTCAAAGTCCGTCTCATCACGAAACTGTCCAACTGTTTATGCAACTTTAAAAATTCGTCCTTACAAAGAAAAATTGATTTTTCAAAGTTCTAATGTCCTGATTACAATGTTTCTTCTGGGTTTGTTCTTCAGGTGCTTCTTTCAATGACTTAAAGCAGAAAGTTTTGTTAATCATAAAACAAAGTTGTTATTTTTTAATTACACTTGTGACATGTGTTCACTGTCAGGAAGGAAGTATGATGCTGCCCTGTGGGGTTAGTTTCGTTTAAGAATATTATAAAAAAGGAATGTCAGTGACTTTAGATCAGACATTGTTTCTGCTCCGGCAGGTAACACACGGTTCTCTCACACAGAGCTGCAGTCATGGGAGAATGGGACTTTGTTGGCAAACACTTTGAAACTCTGGCAAAAGAGTTACCTATGCTTGGTCGTCTCTGGCTTTTTTTCATGCTCGTGTTTCGGATCGTGATCCTCGGGACCGTTGCCGACGACACATTTAGTGACGAGCAAGAAGAATTTACCTGCAACACTCTCCAGCCGGGCTGCAAACAGGTTTGTTTCAACATGGCCTTCCCAATCTCCATGTTCCGGTTCTGGGTGTTTCAGATCATTCTCATCGCTTCTCCGTCCCTGCTTTTCCTGCTGTACGCCACTCATCACTATGAGAAAAGAAAGGACCACGATAAAACATGCAAATTCAGCACTGATAATTTAAAGAAGGAGAGGCGTTTCAAGAATCTCTACAAGGTCAACCTGCTTTTCCGTGTTGCTGTAGAAGTGGGCTTCCTGGTGGGTCAATGGAAGTTATACGGCTTTGACGTGAAAGAGCAATTTGAGTGTGAACGCTTCCCCTGCCCAAAGATTGTGGACTGTTTTACCTCCCGTCCTGCAGAAAAAACAATCTTCCTCCACTTTTACTTCTCCGTGGGAGTCGTATCAATATTTATCAGCATCTTTGAGCTTGGCCACTTCTGCATCAAGAGGCGTAATGAAATTCCAGAACCACATGCCCGGGACTCCTGCAGTTGTTCGAAGCTCATCGATAGTACTCAAGAGGAGCAAGATAATTCTCTGAACAAACAGACAGAGGCAGTAAAAAAGACTGATTCTATCGTGAATCGGTCTTTCTGCGATATTTGAAGCTCTAACAGACTTCTCAATTTTTGATCAAAGTTCAAAGACACGTTAAAATGCATTCTGGAGTCATTTAAATTGGGAGGATTGTGAACACCCCCCCCCCCAAAAAAGGATTCCAATCATCATTGAAAAGTTCATTTCTTGAAAGACATGTTGTGCTATAACTTTGAATCATATTGTGTCTCTTTAATTGTTTTATTTTAAATATAATATTAAATAATATTAAATAATAAATAATATTAATTTGTTCTATTGCTCTGCTGGGATTTATAACAATTTTCATTTGATTTATATATTTTCTTAAATTTCCGTCATTTCAGTACTGTTTTTTGTAAAGCTGTTCTGGATTAAAAATTGATTTAAAAACTAAAATGTTGACTCTTGATTTTAAATGTAGAATGTAAATAGTTTTACTATATTTCATTGGAGAAATTAACATTGCCAGATACTCCAGAATGTCTGTTCTTACAGAGTTTTGTGAAGTTTTCGTTAATTTTTATGATGTTTTGTCTTGTTGATGAGCAAATTTAGCATTTTTTTGGAAACCTTTAAAATAAATAAAGTCCAGATCTTGAGAAAATAGTAATTCATACATTTCTATTTTTTTGGTTGTCTCTTACATTAAAGATGGGGACCCAGATGGTGTCTTCCAACTACAGGGGATTGTACTCCTCATCCTCTCTGGGAAAGTCCATAACAGGGCACCAGAGAGGAGAATTTGGCCGATTGTTAAATGGCGTATACTTATTTAGCGCTTTCTACCTTCTTTCGAAGGCCCAAAGTGCTTTACAGTCACAGTCCCATTCACCCACACGCACACACACACACACACATTCACACACTGATGTGTGAATGCTGCCGAACACTGGCGCCAACCTCCCACCAGTGGCAAGGTGGGGTTCAGTGTCTTGCCCAAGAACACTTTGACACATAGGCATGCAAGGTGGGAATCGAACCTGCAATCTTACGATCATGGGTCGATTGCCCAACCGCTGCACCACGGCCGCCCCATAAATCTCTGATTTGGAAGGAAAATTCTGTTTTTGTCCTAGCTGGGAGAGTCCAAACAGCTGACATGGATATGGTCCCCTTTTTTCCTAATTTGATATAAAATGTCCAGTTTTCTTGAACAATCACCGGCCACAACTGCTTGTTAATGCAAATTTCTAATCAGCCATAGGCTGGACCACAGGCTTTTGTTTATGATGCTCATGGAGCATAAACAAAAAGGAGGAACAACCAGACTGGTTCCAGCTGAAAGAAAGACGACAGGAACTCAAAGAACCGCTGGTTACAACCGAGGTCTGCAGAAGATCAACTCTGAACGCACAACACATCCAACCTTGAAGCAGATGGGCGCAGAAGACCACACCAGGTGTCACTCCTATCAGCTAAGAACAGGAAACTGAGGCTACAGTTCACACAGACTCACCATAACTGGACCGTAGAAGATTGGAAAAATGTCGTCTAGTCTGATGAGTCTCCATTTCTGCTGTGACATTCTGCTGGTAGGGTCGGAATTTGGCGTCAACAACATGAAAACATGGATCCATCCTGTCATGTATCAATGGTTCAGGCTGGTGGTGGTGATATAATGGTGTGGAAAAAGATGCACAGTCTGGTGCCTCCACAGTCACCAGATCTCAACCCAATAGAGAACCTTTGGGATGTGGTGGAACGGGAAATTGGCATCATGGATGTGCAACCAACAAATCTGCAGCTACCGTGAGATGTCGTCATGTCAATATGGACCAAGATCCGAGGAATGTTTCAAGTACTTTGGTGAGTCTTTCCCAGAAAGGGTGAGTAGTGTGACTGTGTAGTTGGAGGACACCCTCTGGTTAGAATAGCTTTACAAAAATAGTATCAAATTAACACAAATGTAAAACATAACTTTTGAAGCAAATGAAAAATGTAATAAATCCCAGCAGAACGATAAAACAAAAACCACAAAATGTTTCACAGTTATAGCACAACAGAAATCCAGAAATCAACAATCAATTATGATTTGAATCACATTCCTCCCATTTTTAGTTTACTCTAGTATTCATAGTAATCCCATTATTGTCATGGTGCCTCTAGCAGCCTTCGCTCACCCTCCCCTCTCTGCTCTGCTCTGCTTATTGGAACCAGCTCTGGATACTCACCTTATCATGCTCCAGCCTTCATAAGGATATCCAGCCCCAGCATTCATTGCCAGTTCGTTACTCTTAATCGGTGCTTATGTCTGGTTGCCAAGTTATCCCTCGTATTTAAGTTTACCTTTGTACTTACCTCGCCTTGTCGCTCCATTCTCAGGTTTTGTCATCATGAGTGTCCACCTGGTTCAATTTCTCAACGAGCTGCTCAATCCATCCTGTTCCAGTCACACCACGCTACACTCCAGCCTTCCATTCAAGCCAAGACTCCAGCCCAGAAACCTTTCGCCACGCTTTGGATCCAACTCCTACGTCATTCAGTATCGGCAAGACTACTGACTTCACCTTAACATCCTACGAACCTTTACCACGTCTCTGGAAAAGAAAAAAATCTGTTAAGCTACTATTTAGCCTGAGTGTTCTTCCGGGTTCCAGCGTTTGGGTCTGCCATGCCATACAAATCCTGACAATTATACTTCCAATACTTAAATGGTAACAAAATCTCAAATGTTACACATTTCTTTCTAAGTACAATATAAATTAATACACAAATATGACACTTTTATTCCTAAATATTAACAATAGATTTCCACAATCTCACAAATGTACTTCAACGTGTCTTTGACCTTGAAAGCTTGAGGAGGGTGGTAGATCTTTGGACTTTTTTTTCTAGATTCCTGATTCCTTCTTTTTTTTCATTCATATTTTCTTCCTCTTCGGTTTTTTTTTTTTTTTTTTTCAGGAGGTTCTCACAAGTGCAGGAGTCCACAAAACCACTTGATGGAGCAGTAGCAAAGCTCCAAGAAGCTAATAAAAAAGCCGATAAGACCCCACAGAAAAGTAGAATTGGAGGAAGATTGTTTTATTTTCTGCGGGACTGGAGGTGAAACAGTCCGCAATCTTTGGGCAGGGGAAGCGTTTACAAAGTGGGCTTTCACCTCAAAGCCGTATAACTTCCACTGACCCACCACGAAGTCAAGAATAGACGAGTGACTTGGCAGAGTTTCAAAGAGTACCAATGAAGTCAAGTTCTCCCACAACTGCAGCTCTGTGTGCGAGAACCGTGTGTTACCTGTCAGAGCACAGACGACGTCTGATCTAAAGTTACTAAGATTTTTTTTTATAGGAAACTAAGCCCACAGAACAGCATAGTACATCCTTCCTGACAGAGAAGACATGTCCCCACTGCAATTTAAAAAAAACCCCACTGTGTTTTCTAACCTCTTAAGACACGAGCTGATATTTGAGCTGACACTCTTAACATGTAGTCACAGGCCTCAATTATATAAGCAGAATTAACTGCTGTGGTAATATTCCTAGAATGTGTCGTCCACGCACGTGGATGCCAACTATTGAGGAGTTAATAAACTAAACTTTCTGCTTTAAGTTGTGGGGAGAAACCTCTGTGGAAATGTTGTTTAAAGGTGCATTACAGTTTTTCTCAGTCGCTTTAGTACAGTTCTCAGATCAGAATGAAATTCCCAAAACTATTTGTTCAATCTTCACATCATGGTGTCACTTGTGCACATCATATAAGCAGTTTCTCACTTCTTTGAACAAGTTGCAATTGCTTTGGTACATCCATACAAATGATTATGTACAATTCTCTGCTCTTTGCTACATTATCAATTGTTTATGTCATGTTGATCAAAATGTTCACTGTGCAATAGTCTTACTCCACAAAAATTACAGACAAAACCTAAAAGAATTAAAGAAAAAGAAGGAACGATAAAGGATTACAATAGGAATCAATGGTAAATGTTTATCAATTTTAAATTCTGGTTGCTACTAAATAGAGAAGCAGTTCCCAGGGATTCACATGCTTTTTTCTTTTTTGTTACAAATCCTGTTTAGATAAAATAGCAACAAAAAGTGTTAAACAAATCGAAACCAGGTCAAGTCGCATGATATGTTGGACATTATCAGGGTCATAAAGATAGGGACGTGGGCTTATCAGCTCTTTACCAATCTTTACAGCTAAATCTAAAAATCAGTTACATGAAACAGTGACTTCAGTTTTAAATAAGACTCAGCGGCTTGGAGGGCGACTCCTTCCGAGAAATCAGTTCATTCAAAGAAGACGGCAGCAGAGAAAGGCACGTTTATATGACACGCCCACATCTGACGCTTCCAAAGGAACTGATTTGCATTTAACTGCTAAACAATATTTTTAAAGACATAGTTTTTTTCTTTTTTTTTACATTTAGTAGGAAATCTCTCATCAAGCTGAAATATCTAGGTAGAAAAGCTCCTTCTTTTGAATTCAGTGATTTTCAAAATAAAGGCAAAGTTGGAAAACTGAATCTGAATAAAACTTGACCCTTAAATTCCGTTTGAGGGAAAAGCAAAGGCTTCCACCAAATTCATCAGCACACCTTTTCTTCGTGAGCCATGGGCTCTCAGAAAGAGAATGACAGCACCATCATGGATCTGCAAGAATAAAGTCTTTTTGTAAACATCCCCAGAATAAACAACAAATAAATGGTAATGGTGTATTATGTACAGAACCTTTCAAATATTGTTGAAAGGTGCATTTATTTCCATAAATCCATTTAATAGAGTAAGCTTTCAAAGATTCTGGGCCCGCTGTTTAATTGATTTTAAGCATTTATTTTTTATTTTTACATAAATTGGGCTCATAAAGTATGTCAGAATATATCAAAATATCAGAATACTTAGGAGAATTCTGCCAAACGTTTGCAGAACACAAATGTTTTAATTTAAGTTTCACCAACTGATCAGCTACTAAACTCAAAGCACCTGCACAGGTTCCCCACGTTTTTAAATTGGTTCAGTTTGGTTCAATGTGGGGAAAACGTCCGACTTGACAATTGGCCAGAAGACCATCATTGATCCCCTCCATATGATGGGTAAGCCCCACAAATTCCTAGCTATAGGGAGGCTGGCAATTCACAGAGTACTGTGTCCAAACAGATCAACTGAAAGTCCAATGGAAGGGCAAAATGTGGCAGGAGACGTTGCGCCAGCAAAAGAGCCGATCATGGACTTTGGCGGATTATTAAGCAATTCAAGAACTTGGCATTCATCTAGAAAGAGAGGAATGAGGTGGAGGAACAGCTTCAAAAACCACCACATTCAACTGTCGGGTCAAGTCACTTGTGAGTCTGGACCAACGGAAAAGTCTCAACTGGACTGTTGGCCAGAGGTCAAGGGTCCTGTTTTCTGATGGAAGCAGCGTTTGTCTTTCATTTGGGAATCAGGGTCCAAGGGTTTGGAGGAAGACTGAGGAGCGGAACCCAAACTGCTTGATTTAGGCTGCAATGTCCAGCACTGGTGTTGGAAAATTCTGCTTTCTTCAATCTAGAATCACTGCAACAGTCAACCAGAATGTTCTTCATGATTCCTTCTGCTGAGGATCTGGATGGAGATGCAGATTTCCTCTTCCAGCGGAACCTGGACCCTGCCCAGACTTTTGACTTTTAAAGATGGACCTATCATTATGAAAACACTTTACATTGATTGATGTGATCATAACCATGGTCTTTGTCTTTATCTAAAAACTGAGAAGTAAATGGAGATTTCTCCAATGGATTGTTTTCTGAACTCCTGTTTTTATGGTTTAATGAGCTGGAACCCCAATTTATGTAAACCGTGGACCTTGAATCTATCATCAATGGAAGTTTCATTTGAATCACATGTTGTTTTTACAATGTTTTATTTCCTTTATGGCCAAATCTACAGCTTTAGAGTCAAAATTAAGCCTAACAGTTTAGTCAAACTCCTCCTTTGATTCCTTAGTTGTTATTTTCAGATCACACAAAAGGAACATTAAAGACATCAGTGGGTTGTTCAAAAGTTGCTTATGCAAAAGCCAGCACGTGTGCCTCAAATCCATAAGATGATTTGTGACTGACAAGTACTGTAAACTGCCTGAACATGTTAGAAGGTTTTGCTTCTGGATAAGAGATAAGACATAGCAAGTCATAACTGACAAAGCAGAGCTGCTACCTATTTTAACAAAATATGTCGAAGGAATTTACTCAAACACCAAGCGTTACTTCACACAGTTTGTTAAGCTCTTTCTGGCATTTATTCAGCTCCACGTTGGCACATGATTACAGGCTGTGTTGCTTGATTTCACTCAAGTCACAGATTATTGCTCCAGAAACAACTCAGAGAAACTTTCTGTCATCCCTGAAGCTCCTGAAAGCCTTCAGAGGTTTGCTTTTGCTTTCTTGTCTGTATGTGCATTCCCTGGAGGAAATTCCACAAGTTGTTGTGAATCGTTCTCAATTTAGAATATGACACTTGAGGGGAAAGTTTAGAATTAATGAACCAACATCTCCACTTTTTAAATGGTCATTTGGTTTGATTTCCGATTGATAAGAACCTCCTATAGGCTGAAACGTCTGTCTTCACGCCTCTCTGAAGAAGACTAAGGTCAGGCTGAACCAGTTTTCCTGCAGTCTGCATAGTTAGCAGCTCGTAGGCAGACACTCCACAGAACTCCTTCTGGACTGATTTTCCACATGGTCTTCCTTGTTTCCATTTTTTATCATTTTTATTGCGGTTGTTCATCGTTATTGTTTTGTTTTTGACTATAGGTGTGACAGAGTGAACTCTTGACCTGCAGGAGGTTCATAAAGGAGCACTTTTAGTTTCTTCTTCAGTCATTCTGAGGAGTACAGGTTCTGATTGTCTCTGAGTTGTGCCGGACAGAGCTGCAGTCATGGGAGAATGGGGATTTCTCGGCTCGCTTTTTGACACTCTGTCAAGCCACTCGCCTATGCTGGGTCGGTTCTGGCTTTTTCTCATGCTCGTTTTCCGGATCCTGATCCTCGGGACCGTTGCCACTGACATGTTTGAAGATGAACAAGAGGAATTTATCTGCAACACCGCCCAGCCGGGCTGCAAGCAGGTGTGCTACGACATGGCCTTCCCAATCTCCCAGTACCGGTTCTGGGTGTTTCATATCGTTCTCATCGCTACTCCATCCCTGCTTTTTCTCCTGTATGCCACTCATCATCACAACAAAAGAGCCAACCACTCTGACTCTTGCCTACGCAGCAGTAAGAACTTCAGAGAGGAGAAGCGTTTCAAGAGGTTCTACATTATTAACCTGCTTTTCCGTATCGGTGCAGAAGTGGGTTTCATTGTGGGTCAGTGGAAGCTATACGGCTTTGAGGTGAAAGCCCACTTTGAATGTGAGCGCTTCCCCTGCCCAAAGATTGTGGACTGTTTCACCTCCCGTCCCGCAGAGAAAACAATCTTCCTCCACTTCTACTTCTTTGTTGGGGTCTTATCAGCATTCATCAGCTTCTTGGAGCTCTGCTACTGCACCGTCAAGTGGTTTTGTTATACTCAGAGGAAGTCCGCTTCCCTGGACTCCTGCACTTGTGAGAAGATCCTTAATTGTAGCCAAGAGGACCACGAGGAGGAGAAAGACACAAAAAAGACTTTTGTGAGAGCCAAGAGGGGATCAGTGAGAGGCAGTAACAACAGCATCAGAAACAGTGTCCGAAAGCAGAAGAACGGCAAACAGGAAAGCAACAAACCCCACATCGTTTGACAATCGGACCAAAGGAAAGATACATTTTTAAAAGATGTATTTATAAAGAATGGAGGAGTGAGAAATCCATCCTTTTTATTATTCTGCTGTGCAAGTCCTGTCATTTTTTTCTACTTTTTTAAGAATTAAAAGCAGGGGTGACTAGAGAAACATTCAGAAAGACCTTTACTTCATGAAAAAATGTCCTTTTCTCAGAAGAATTCTCATCAAGAGAGTTTTTCAATAGCAAAATAATATATAAAATTCCTCAGAATGACTAGAATTTGTTTCATGAAATAAGAATCCTTGATAAGACCATTTTTCTTATCCTATTGACAGATTTCTTTTTAGGAAATAACTTAACTGCATGATAAAATCCTCTGCAAAAATGTTTGATGCAATGTAATCTGAACTCTGGTTAAAACCAGAAACTTAACCAACAACATTTCTAGTTACTAAACGACTGATGAAAACCAATCAAAATCCTCCTTTGATGCAAAGCAGTCAAATCCTGTGAGAAGTGCCTGTAAACGTGTCAGAAACATGTTTTTTTTTAAAAATAGATTACTTTAATAATCCCAAAGCACAATTGTAATTATTGTCTTGAACTTTTTACAATAGACAAGGAGAGCCTTGAGCTGGAAACTTGCTTTAACTTTTATTTGCATGAAGCAGTTTTGTTTTTGCTGGTTATTTTCTTTTGAACCAGTATTACTAGTTTCTTAATTTAACTAACAAAGGACTGAACTCAGTCTGACAATTACAGGAATTTGTTTGGGACAGTCGTGACATTTAGTTTTTCCATGTGGGGATCTTTTGTAGCAGGGGTTGCCCTTTTTGGGGCTCCAGCATTACAGTCTAGGTTGGGGGACCCTGTTGGTGTCCCCAACCTCTCTTTTAGAATTACACTCATGTTTTTGTTTGCATTGTGTGTGGGAGATCATAAAGTGTTTGTGTCAATGGAGGGGAGGAGGGGGACAAAGGTGTAGGATGGTTTTAATTACATTTTTTTAACTATTTAAATATAGCTTGATTAGTTGAACTGACAAAAACTAAGCCTTTAGGGAAAAAAAAGAAACTTTAAGGATTCAGTTTTTAGATATTTTTATGTCGAATTATTTTTTTAAGCAATTGTAATGAAAACAAAGTCACATCTCAATTTGCATTTGCTTCTTTTAACATTTTTTTGAAAATAAATTCTTTGAAAACATGATTTCCTGTCACTTCTAAAAGTGGAAAAAATGACATGAATATATATGTGAAATGATGACTTGTTGACATCAGTATTTCTGGGAATGTTCCCAGATGTGGCCAAACTTACTGGAAAGCTGAGGCATTTCAAGCCAACAGGAGCTTGTTTGAATCTGTCTTAACCAGCCCTGTTGCATAATGAACAAAAATCCTTTAACTGAGGTCTGCACAAATATTTTTTGATTATTTATCCATTTTTCAGGATGTTTGTTTGTTTGTTAACGCTTCGGGTTTTTAGAAATCCAGTTAAAAAACCCAGAAAAATGTCTTTTTTATTTATTTAAAGTCAAGATGGATTTTTTTTAAATATAATTCCCAAAGGTCTTTTGGATTTTTGTCATCATGAGGGTATTAGGATTCTTTTTTATCAGTTATCTCTTCATCAACACTGAAAAGAATTGACCATGGGGCACTTTGGTTTTGTATGAACTTTCAAATCTATGTTTTGCTTTTTTTTAAACAGTTGTGATGTATGTATACACAAAGCAATTTTGGTGCAAATAAAAAGTTTTTTTTTTTTTACTTTTTATGTCACTTTTTATGTTTAAAATCAGGTTCACCCTGTGGAAGATAATCAGGAAAAAAAAGGTAAAACAGGATGTTTTTGAGAACAAAAAGTCTGACATCAATGTGAAAATTGTATTTTGATTAGAATTTTTGGGAAAAAGTCACAATTCAAAGGTTACAGTCAAAATTCTGACAATGTACATTTTGATGACAATTTTTTTTAATGTTTTAGTATTTGAATGACAAATATGTCGCTTCAATTCACAAAAAAAAAGTTCCAAAAATTTCTAGAATGGATATATGAATGATTCTCGATGTAGCACTTTTTAAAGTGTGTCAGGGCGCCAAAGTGCTTTACAATTAAAAGAGAATCCAACTTTTTTTTTTTAATTGAGCAATTTCAGGAAGAAATAAAAGCATGAAATCAGTTAGAAATAATAAATAGAAGGCGTAATTTTAGAAAAGAAACATTGAAAAGTGAAATTTGGAATTTCAAGAAGTAAAAAAGAAAGGGGTGTGCAACATGAAGTGACGTTTATAAAAAAAAAAGAAAAATTGTGAAAGAAACTTTGAATTTTTGGTTCTAAAAAATGCCATTTCTGTCGTAAACACGGCCTGGGAAAGCTTTGTTGTAATGTTAAATAGACGACATGCCCTAGTGTGAAAATACTGACATACTGACTAAAATCATTGGAAAAAGCAGTAAAAGAAATTTAAAATGTGACATTTCCATTGAAATGTGGATTTGTTTTGTGGAGTGTACTTCCTCTTTTCAACAGCAGGTGGCAGCAGCGCGACAGAAAGGCCGCTTTGGTTATTTTAAACCCTTCATTTTCAGTGAGATGACTTCATTTGCTGCCACATTGTTCACAGTCACATCCTTACGGCACTCATCACCTTCTTTTGTAGATAAATGTTAGTCAGCAGCACATCCCACCGCTCAGCCTCAGAATAAACGAAGCCACATTTAGCTGCTCCACCTGCTCCACCCTGGTGCCTTTCATTCTGACCCCAAATTTCCAGCCTTTTCTGCAGTGTTTGCATTCAGATGAAGAACCTCAGAGGACTTCAGAGGACAGTCACAGATCCGAGTGGATGATCTGAACACACAGTCATCTAAATGCTCTCCAAAGGAGCTTATTTTTAACTCCTGGAAGCAGAAGCACACTCATGCTCACACTCACAACCCTCCTGTGGTTCCCTGAACGCATCATATATGCAGATTGCAAAGCAGGGCGAACTCTTTGATGTGCACAGAACAGAATTCTAGATGTGTTTTATATAACCACTCCAGAGGAAAGGAAGGAAGAGTCAAAGAGGATTACTGTCAAAACTTCCCCGCTTTCCTTTTGTCTGCCCGCGTTTCTACCTCTTCACGGCTGCCTTGTCAAACTGGAAGCCTGCCTGTTTCTCCCTCCTCTCTGATACTCCTTTTCTCCCCCTCTTTCCTTTGCTTCGGCTCCCCTGAATCCGGCGAGGCCTTGCTTTGCCGTCTGCAGGAAAATGTAGGTCATCTGTTTTTCTGCAGCTCCCTTCACTTCAACAGGAGGAAGGAGACAGGAGCGATAACATCTTTCTCTGCATTTGTTTCTCCTTCACCCTCCCTCCCCCACCTCCCTTGTTTGGATGAGACACTTCAGGGGCTCCCAAAGCTTTACCTGTGTCCCCTGTGAGATGTTTTTTTTTTTTGGGGGGGGGGGGGCGTTCTGTGCATGCCTCGATGAGTGACAGCTCTCTGAGCATCATGAGTCCTGCTCGTTCGTACTCATTCATGTCTTTACTAAAAAGGGAAAACAGGAAAACTCTATTGTTAGAGGATTAAAAAAAATTGCCTGCCGCTCTCTCTAAACTGGCATTTTATGTACAATATTGTGGATTCATGCCTCGTAAAGATCCATTCGATCTATTTTTACAGCATTCACAGCCACTATGTACGTTTTGCACGTTTTCCTCATGAAATTTTGCTCTTTTGTGACATGCATGGCATACGTAAGTCATACGTGTTTCTTGGGTTCGTCATTCGTCGGCGTGCGCAGATGTCCGTCGAGGGTTTCAGCCGATGGGTTTTTGCATGAATTTGGTTTCGAGCTGTTCAAAATATTTTGGTCGTTTGAGAATTATGCAGCTTATGTGTGTTCCACGCAGTTGATGCACAATCATTACCTACATTTTCTGCAATTGTGCATGATTTTTTTCTCACATGCACCACCAGTGTTTAAGTTTTATATTGCATTTATGACGCACATTTCAGGTGAAATTTTTGTAATTGATAAATAAATCCCTAATGCATAGCAGCAGTGCAATAATCGCACACGGTTCATGATCTACATTGATTTACGTGGTTTTTTGCGTGGTTAATTCGTACTTCTTCCGTGGTTCTGACGTGGTTCATTTGTGATACATCTGGGAAAATTTCACATAAAGACCACAACTTTTCTCACTTTTTCCTCATATTTATTCACATATGACCAATATGTGCTAAATGTACGTAGTGGCCGTGCGACACAGCCTTTTAATATGATTATGCTGTTTTTAGTCAAAAACCTGTAGTCTTCCAGCACATAGTTTCTGCAGAGCGCTCTAGCTCCTGCTAGCTTACAGCCCCCAACACCCCCAAATTAACATTGACAATAAAACAATGATGGCGAGAAGAATAATAATTTTCATTTGAATAAAATCTACCAATGAAGATGAGAAAAATTGTGTGAAATTTAAGATTTCTTCTTTAAGATATTGTCTAAGAAATGTAATTTCATGTTTATCAATAAAGGCATGCAAATAGTGATTATGATTCAGAAGATGGAATTTGCATCTGAAACAAAATGATACAAAAAAAAACATTTAGAGGTTTTAATTTTTGTGTTTATTTCAGATGTTGTGACTGCAGAACATCCCCACCTCTGCAGCTTCATACGTTTCGGGTCATTGTTCATCTGTGCTGTGAAGTGACATTCATTCAACTCACATCATTTAGCTGAATCAGGCTTTTGTCTTCAGTTGCAGCTTTAACAAACACTAATGACCCAGTTCCGCTGGAAGCCGTCCATGCACACGTCACTCCCCCACCCCCACACCCACCCGCCCGCCCATGCAGATGATGGTTTGGCTTGTTTTGGTCCTCCTGGTCAGATTTCTTTCATTTAAACCACAGAAAGTTCCTGTTTCACCTCTCCCTGGATCTAAAAAAAAAACAGGTTTTTAATCTGGGAAGCTCTGCTAAGATGCAAATGGAATTAAGTCCAGGAAACCCTGTTATGTAACTGTAACTGCAGGACCTTTTTTGACCCGGCGTGGATCACACAGCCGTGTGACCTCTGCCTCGTCACGCGGCCGGTCACCATGCTGATGGCTCACATCTCCTCTTCTCGGCCAGAACAGCTGCGTTTAAGGCGTCACGCAAGCGTTCGGGTCAGTGCTCATCACACCTCCTCCTCCTCCTCATCCATCCATCTGCACCCTCCTCCCCCCTCCTTCCCTTGTTTCCCTCTGTCACGTGGTGCACAGAAATGTCCTCTGTTGTCCCCTCATTTCTTCCTCCACGTGGCGTCCGCTCCACTTCCTGTTTTTTCACCTTAGGGGGGGGATTTAAGGCGTCACTCGAGTGCTGCACTGTCATCCAAATTCACTCCCTCCCCCTCCCCCCTTGCTCCCAATTTCTGCATGGAAATATTGTGCAAAAGCCTTTGGGCTCAGGGCCTGGAGCCATGCTGCACATGGTGGCTGGGGGAGTGGATGTCCCCCCCACCCATGACACAATGGCTTTGCAGGATGAAGATGATGCTCGTTGGCTGCTCTCCTCTCTCCAGTGCAATGTCTTTGACGGCGGTTAAGACAGTTGTTTGGGTTCATTTCCTCCATCAAAGGAGGAAATGTCTTCCTTACTCAGATTGTTTACCAAGAAGCAATATCACCACAATTTTATCTTGGAAACTTATAAATTTCATTTTGAAAATCATAAATACTTTACATTTACAATATATACAAACTTTCATGGACTTGCACCTGCTCCATTAAGGGATTAAATTGCGTTATAATCGACACCCAGTAGGTGTGTAGCCAGATGTGTGCTACAGGCGTACCGAATTTGGATCTGTTCAGGGCTGCAACATCTGGAACAGTGAACCGCTTACCTTAAAAGAGTGTCCAGCTTTTCATACATGTAAAAATTATTTTAAAATTTAGCTACAAACCAAACAACACGCTTGAAGAGGCCGTGTCCCTATACGTTGGATGAACCTACATTTATAAATAGTAAATAGTGTTCAATAGATGGCTTCATTGTTATGGATAATTTATCAATTTTCTTGATAAAATATGTAGATTACCCTGTTTAACTTTCAAACTCCTACTACTTTTTGTGTTTTTTATCATTTTTCCGTCAATCTTTTTGTTTTTTTGCTGTTGACAAACCTCCACCTTGCTCAGCTTTGCAGATATAAAACTAACGTTCATTAATGTGCATTTCCATGTTCAAATAAACATGAAATTAACAAATAAATATTCTCATCCATGTGACTGCAAGATTTTCCAGCAAAAAATGTAAAATAAAACAGTATCGGGGAAGATGATGAGCAATGAAGCGTGGAGACAAAATTAGGTGCACTCTCCTCGGTTTCTGTTGTTTTGGATGTCCTTGTGGTCCTCATGGGAGATGATTGTGTTTGTGTGCGCTGGAGTGGAGATGGTGTTGCGTCCTTGTGACTCGGAACCTGTGTGTGCGTTATTTTTTTTTTCTTTTTTGGTGCGTGCAAGGCTCAGCTGTCCACTGTGGTGTGCTCAGCAGTCGTGCTCGGCTGCACACTAACTCGATGTGACAGGGCAGAAATACCAGTACCGACCGCGCTCTTGCCCACCCACCGTCAAACATCTCCACCCGCCACATCCACACCCCCCTCATCCCTTGTGTCTACCACTCCATCACGCCCACACCCCATTGGCTGACTCCTTCCGTCACTCCATGTCTTCTGCTCGGAGACAGAACCATGAGTCCTTCATGTTCTTCCTTCCCCTTCATTTCACCATCATCCATAAAAACATTTCCTCCTTATTCTTTCCTGCCTGCAAGCAGCATCATGTTGAAACTTCCTGCAATATCAAAGGCTGATGTTGTATAAAAGGGGACACGTTACGCAATATCCCATTACACAACGCCACATTTTTATACATTTATCCGCCCGCCTTATTGAGTTCTTGTTCTCCACTTTTCCGTCTCACCCTGCCTTAAATCTATTCCTCTTGCTTGGTTTGCTTCTGAAACGGTGAGGCGGGATGACAGTCGCGGTGGGAGACATGTCATTTGACATTTGCAGTTGTCACAGTTTGAACCCTGACCTCTGTTTCCGTGCGCTTGGCGGACTCAAGCTGTTAGGACAAGGAGAAATTTAAATACCATACCATCTTCTCATCTTAACATCCTGGTGTTGAGCAGACTTTCCTTTTTTTTTTCTTTTAACCTGCAGCTACCGCAGCCAGAGAGAGCTGATTTATCATGCAGCACCTTGCTTCATATTTAGACCATTACACTTTTTCACGCCTGGATGCTGCGGGATAAAAGGCCAATCTTTGGTCACTGAGCAGCTCCTCTCCTTGTGTTTTTCGTGCCTCAAGCAAAAGACAAATTTGAGCTCACTTGTTGAGCAGGAAGAGGAGCTTTTGAAATACAACATACGCATTTAAGACACAAATAGAACACAATCAGTGACTGCTACAGGATCTAAATGGCCAAAAATTTTAGCTTTTGCTTCTCTAGTTTTCTAGGAAAGAATGAAATTTCTTAACATTATAAAAAATCCTTTATTCAACCTAAAAATGTTCATTAGGACTGAACTAAATCAATTGGAAAATGTCATGTTCTCCCATAACTAGTATAGAAAATGAAAAAAAAAAGAAGCTATAAACATAGTCTATACAATTGAAAGCAGTGGACTGCTATATTACATATATTAAAATGTTAGCAATAATTATAAAAAATAAAACCTGAAAAATGCTTTTTCCCCTCAAAAAAGTCAATATTTGGTCAATATTTGATTCAAAGTGGAAGTTTAAATGAAAGTGACAACCCATAGCAACCATAATGTTTTTTGCAAATCTTGGGCTTATTAATATATTTACCAACTTTCAAGGCAGAACATGAAAACAAATGTTCACATTTCCATTGCAACCAGTGTTTACATTTGTCACATTGTCATTATCCTAATTCATCTTTCTGACTGCTCCTTAGAGCTACAATGTCACCCCCACCAGGCATAACGAACAACGACCCCCGCCTGTCAGAAGTCAGAGCTCTGTCTGCCCCTCTGGTCACCGTCTCCAGAGTACTAAATGCACTTCATCTCCCGGCAACCCCAACGCACAGGTCCTGGATGCCACACACCTGACTCTCGTTTGCAATCACTCACAGTACACATAAGCACCGTACTGAGCCTCACTCAGTGCAAAGTATTATTTCTGCCACTTTTCCTGTATAACAGAGCGGTTTATCTGATTTAACTTTGTGGACTTTTAGCTGAGCTAATAAACCTGCTGCAATTGGAACCATCCTTCTGCCCCGTCTTGTGACACTGCCACATCCCCCAATAAATGATGACATCACAACGGGAGAGACCATCAAAAATATCAATGGGGCCAAAATTTCTTGTGGGGCTCAGAGAATTTTTTTTAAAAATCAATTCATCAAACCAAAACACATGTTGGGGATATCACAAGGAAGTTTAAAGTTATTATGGGATGGCTACATGACTTATGGCTTGGTGGCTATATTGTGGCAAAGTGTGAAATGTGGACACATTTTCACACAATATTGGGGAAAAAAACTTTAATTTGAGCAATCTTATAAAATTGTAAGTCCTTGGGAAGATTCTCCCATCTACAATTTTAAACTTTCTCCTAGGGATTTCTATCTATTGTCTCCTCGAGCATCATTGGGAAGCTATTTGGTAAAAAAATGTTGGTATTAGAAGTTTGTAGATTTTGAACAGTGTTGGCATGTGACGAGCTCTAGAAAATTGGCATTCCCCTGTTGCTCGAACATTTTTTTACGTAATACTGTGAAAAGTGTGTGTAACTAAGTGTAAACATAAGACTCTTGGCGTGGTAAACAAAAAACCTCAGTTGCCATGGAAATTCAATCTTCAAATTCAAATCTTCTAAAATATTATATAGACCTGTTCATCAACCCCAGGCGACCAAACAATTAAATGTTTGCTATGGAGATAAAACCTTCTGGATTGAGCCGTAGGCCTTTTTTTATTTTAGGGATCAAATGTATTACTTTTGGAAAAAGTTTTTGTTTTCTTTTACTTTGATGAACAATCACAGAGTCTAAAACTGTTCATGTGACGTACCTCAACATTTCAAAGCTTTCTGAACCAAAGTATTTTGAAAAGACGTAAATATTAAAAGTTTTAATCAAAACCACTTTTTCGTGAAGCTGTATTTACAATTTTTGAGCTTATCGTCTCCCTTTTTAGATGTCTGGGATTGTGCTGAGACCAATGACACGACATCTTGTTTTTCACCCAAGATCCAAAAAGAGGAGAAAAAAACTTTTTTCTTCTTCTAAGGAAATAGGATTTAAAAAGACAGGGGTTATGATCCAGCCTTCAGACTGAACTGAGCAGCTTCCCATCAGGCAGCATGAGAAAAAAAAAGGGTATTATGAAGTGTGCAGAATCTACTCTCAGGGACTCCCAGATTAAAAATACAGAGCTGAAAATGAGCATAATGTGTCTTTCAAATTGCCACTGAAGGGCCGTTTTGCCACTTTGGCCCTTTGTACACGGAAACCGTTATTAAGACTGAGTACCTGATAATATTTTCTTCTTGCTTTACTGTTCTTTTCACCGCCGTTTCTGTTTGTTTCCTGTCTGTTTGCCTCCCTCTTTACATGTTGTGTGTTTTTCTATCCTCAGGGAGACAGCTGCATGAAGAAGCATCGTGGATCACTGAGCTTTAAGTCCCCCCCATCTCTAAAAATTGCTCCATTTTCAAAAGAAGTTTATCTCTGGATCCCTCAGTGAGACACGATTCTTGATCCGGATCTATTTTCTTTTATATGCATTGGAGCTCATGAATTGCATTTTGATCCCGAACGGACGAATTTTTAAAAAATTCATTCTTGTCACATAGTTTCCTTTTTGCAGATGATTAAAAATGTCAGTTGTTCATCTCCATGGACCACAACTCCTTTTATGACAGAAATATTTTAAAAGCGGATCCACACAGAGGTGCTTGACCCCATGGTTAATCTAAAGTAGTTCCACAATGGTCCCAGAGGCATCCAGTCCAGAGGAGGCGCAGTGGGGAGCATGTTGGAAACTCCATCTTGGTTTTCTTCCAGTCCAGTGGGCATGAAGCAGGTCTCAGAAGCGCCAAGGGTTTCCCTTTTCCCCAGCATGCTCTCCTTGCCGGCTACCAGTTAGAGGAGAGGCTTAACTGGACCCATAATAGATGAGGGCAGGAGTAACAAGCGTAAATCAGGATTAACGGGAGTCACAAAGAGGCACCATGGGAAAAGAGATGATGCGGACAGAGAAGGAAGAGAGTGTGAAGTGCTTCTATAAATAAAGAAAAAACAGCAAATATCCTAGAGTTGCCTCCTACCCCCAACCCCCATCCACCTCTGCTCCACCGCATCTGATTCATCTGTCACACATTCCACACTCAGATGTGCAGCCCTGTGATAGATGTTTATGAGCTAATGTCAATTTTCTTCAGCAAATGTACTGTCAGTGGATGATAAATGCTCTCAATATCACTGTTTATTCATCTCATATCTCCCCTGCAAAACGGCCACGGCAGCCGCTCACAGCCACCAATAGGTGTCATCATTGCCCAGCTTGTTCTCAGGTCACAGAGGCCTCTGATGTCAGAGACACAGCATGCATGCATGTCTTCACAGATGCAACAGTGCTGGTTCAATGCTTGCAGTGACAGACACACTTAATGAGTTTTGGAGATTCTGAGCTTGTTGGAAACCACACTGCCGCTGAAATTGAAGGACGCCGTCTGCACCATCCCATCTCCATCCTTAATGCGTGCACGCTCATGGGTCTCCACTTGTCCTTGTGCTGCACGTGTAAGCGGCCGAGATCAATGCGGAAGGCCCCTGCCCTTTTCCTGGGACCGCCTGAGAAATGTGATGTGACATGTCAGATGAGTAAGATGAAGTGAGGGGGGAGGTGCAGATGGAGGAAGGAAAGGTGAGGCTATTGAAGGTAGATAAACACACATCTGGGTGTTGCTTAAAGAGGGGTTAAAATGCGGGAAGGCTTTCCTTCAGAAGGTTTTTTGCATGTTTTCTCCATTTTAGTGAAACGAGAACTGTGCCAATTTTTCAAGAAGTGCTCCATTTCCACAGGTTTGCATCCCGATCCGTATATTTTGACCAAATTTCAGCGCTGGCTTCTGAGCTTAATGTGAAAAGCGCTCCCTTAAGATGACCAGTGTTTGCCTTGTGTTAACAGCATCTTCACAACCATTAGGCTTGTGATCATAAAGACCTTATTAGTCATCTCCTCAGTTTCCCATTTCAGGCCATGAAAGCTTTACTGCTTAATTGATTCAATTAATTTCAGGTGATTTGTGTTCCTAAGGCGTGTGTGGGGCCTAAAGGGATTAAAAGCCTGTATTAGTGGATGTGCAGAGAGATTTAAATGACACTAAGAGGAAAAAAACTCGTCCATAGCTTTAAAAAACAAACAAACAGTCATTTAGATGCTTTCTGGTGAGAAACAGCTAATTTATTTTTTGCCAAACTGAGATCTGATGGAGAACTTCTGGGTTCTTCAACTTAAGAGGCTTCAAGGCAGATACATTGATAGAAATGTTATTTGGTGCACAGAAACGCACCGTCATCTGTCTGAAGACAAGTCGCTTTTCCACTGTTTACCGTCCCTGTTTACATTCTACAATGGCTGTGGTTCTGTGAGTTTCATCATAGCCGGTAATAATCGTGTCTCCAGAGCACGTGAAGTCATGGTCCGCTCGCCCTCTTTGCTCCACAGAGGAGCAGTTCAAGTCCAAATCTTGCTCTAGGATCTCGGATGCAGCAGGCAGTGGAAGCCTCCAGATGAGTCAAAAGGGAACAGACTACAAACCTCGGAGGAAACACTTCAAGTGCTCAGAGTTCTGCTAAATGACATAAGGAAGCTGATTTGACATGTACAAGAGGACATGTGAGACTTAATGTAAAGGAAGCAGGGTTTAAGACGTACACGTGTATGCAATCTGCTGGTGACGAGGCTGAGGCTTGTCAGGAGGCTGAGAAGTGGATTTCCTGTTTGTAAAATGTTTGCATGTTTGGTGATTAATGGCGCTGCGTGCATCAGTGCATGCCAGGGCGTGTGTGTGTTGTCCCCTCCTCTTTGAGTGTCTCCCAGATGTGTGATCATTGAGTGTAAATGGTGTCAGTGAGGCTGTGCATCTCGAGCTACGTTCACACCGCCGTCGCCAACGTTTGTTCAAGTGACCCCCTCCGATGAAAATTCTAAGTATAAATGTGCGCCTTCGGCTTCCGCATTCAAACTATTTGCAATCACGGTTTGCTACGCAAGTTTCTACGTCCATTTGTGGGCTCTATTTACAAAACAAACAGCCATTGAACTCATGTTAAAAGATAAACCGAGTTGAACTTTGACCAATCAGGGACTCTGATTTGGTAGGGACGTATGGTCGGACTCCCTTCTCATTCACAGATGTGCCAACCATTCGAACATTGATCGTGAAGGAAAAATTAATAATTGCGGTTTGTGCCCGGCTGAAATTATACGACTCCAAGTCTTTCATATACCGGAACAGAGCTGTGAATGAAAAAAAGCCTGGAGCTAGATTTGCGAGATTTTCACCGCTTCGACATTTCGCTTCCTCCAACTGTATGTATATGCGTTAGTATTGGGTAGCTACAGTCCAGTATGAACACCGAATGTTAAAAGCCTGTTCTAGAACCCCTGTTCAGCCCGTTCTAGAACACGAATTTAATGTCCAGTGTATAAGCTACGTTTATATGTTGCTTAAACTTAGCTTATACGACCTTGGACATCCATTCCAGCGACCACTTCCAACAGAAAGTAAATGTAAATTTGCGTTTTGGGGTTCCACGTTCAAAACTAGCTACGAACGTTATTGAACGCGCATTGGTTGAACTTTGACTAAGGCTACGGTCACATACCCCAAAATGCCACCACGCAGTGACCTATGTGAAAGTTTTTCAGCAAATTCAGTTGGTGTCCATGCGGTGGCATTTGTGATTGGGAGGCCGCTGTCGCATTCTTCCATGCTGCGGCACCCGGATGAATTTTTTTGACACCCACCGGTGGCACATTTCCTGGTTGCACCGTGGCAGTCCAGTGACAGGCGGGTCCGAGGGGTCTCCAAGGTCCCGAAATTTGTCTGATGAACCACTTTCAGACTGCCCCCCCCTGCCCCCTTGCTGTATCCCTTTAAATTCAATTGATCACAGAGGAGAAATGAATAATTAGGGTTTGAGCCGGAGTTCTGAATTACATGAAACCAAGTCTTTCATGTATCAGAGTGTAGCTGTCACTGAAAAAGATTTGGGGGGGAGGATTTGCACCACTTTGACATTTCACACCAGATATCTTCAAACTGTAGGTGGCAAACATGCACTAGTAAATAATAGAAAAAGAAGAAGCCCCTCCCTGTGAGTCCAATGTGAACACCATGCCCCAGTGTGTCCGTAGCTCCAGACGAAGGAAAAACAAGTGAGTTATTAGGTTTCTGCAAACATTATCTTAAACTTTTTGTTCTGCTTTACATGTTTCGTTCCCACTGTTTCCTTGTCTTCCTGCCACACCCGGGTGCACTCTGACACCCAGGCCCCTGCTTGGCGTGGCAGAGGCCTGGCCCCGAGCCCTCGCCATCCTAGACCTCCGCCGTCTGACTCTGACCTGCCGTGTTTTACAAGGCTGCAGTGCAGCGAGGGAACCTCTGAGGAAAAGGGCTGCGTTCACCAGCGACAGGAAACGAAGCAAATGCTGGAATGGAGAAGGGGAGTGTGTGTGTATGTGTGTGGGAGGTTGGAGGGGGAATCAGGAAGCAGTATTTCATGGGATGGAACTCCACCATAAAAAGTTTGACATGAAGCGGTATGTGGCTTCCAAGCCAGTTTCGGCGCATGTTGTTCGCCCTGAAATGGAAAATGTTTGATCAAACAAGTCTGGATCTTTTCCACCTGGCTGAAGTGGATTAATCTGCTCTTATTGACATGCTTGGATGAGCTTAATCTCCTTTCTCCTTCACCCTTCACCTCCTCCTCCTCCCTCCCGGCATTAAATCTCACGCATCTCAAGATCTTCTGCTCCTCTCCAACTCTGTTCTATTCCCAAATGGGTTGACCTTCACTCTTTCTCTGCTCTTGCACAGCCGTAAGTCTGCTCTGCTACCTTAATCTATGGCTGAAGACAGCCGTGCACGCACGCGGGGGAAGAAAAACTTGCTATGACCACAGACATGTTTGAGCGCGCACACACATCTGTGTCGTTCCTGGGAGATTTGAGTCCATTAAATGAGAGCGGCCTGGTCCAGTCTCTCAGATCGCTGCCGTTCCCCCCTCTTTGTTCCCCAAATCAGGAACAGCTGTGCTCCTCCGCAGTTGTAAGTCACTCACTCAGTGGAAATTTAAAAGCCATTAACCGAGCCCCTCATTGCTTGTCCAACCCCTTTCTGTGTACGAGTGTGTGCGTCCCTGTTTCCCCTGCATACACTGTGAACATTTAAGACAGCTTTTTTTTTTTTAAGTAGTGAAACATGTTGTGCAAAGCGACAACTCATCTGCCGTACCTTGAACGTCTCACCATGTTTCGATTAGGAAGGGAGGGGGCGGTCACACAAGGTCATGTTGCCTTTGAGTGTGGGACAACAAAAACACGGCCCTGCTGAAATAGCTCCATGCTTGTCCACTTTCTTGGCTTAGCCAGCGAATTACAGCGCCAGGAAAGAACAACAAGCCCGGAGCCTTTCATGAGGCGAGGCCTCCGAGCTCGCCGTGTGGACGCAGGCGCAGCTGTGAGCTCCGTCCCCAGCAGCAAACAGATGTTTGAGGACAGAACGCCACAGCGGCGAGGGAGGGAGGAGACAAAGGAAGGAGATGAACATGAAAAGGAGACACTCAGATGTCAAGAGTCAAATAAATCGCTGGTTCTTTTTGCTGTTTTTCTTTTGTCTCCTCCTCCTCCCTATCTCCTGTGGAGATCTCTCATTTCCTGCAGGCCAAATGTTGATTTCATACTTGAGCTCGGGGCTTAGAGTCTATGGGATGGGATGAGGGGGGTAAACATGAGGAGGCAAAAGCGAGAGGGCATTTGGGCTCGGGCCAAAAACAACCTTTGACTTAACCACTCCGTGCTGAGCGGTTGAAAATGTGAGCAAATAAGTGCCGTGAAAACCACCAGAGAAGCTGCACTCCACTTTCAGCAGATGTCCCATGAGCACAGAGTGGTTCTTATTTGAGTCTGGTTTATTTTTAATCTACCAGAGGCTGTTATCATCGAACCGGGGTGTACCAAACTGTGCCAGGACCAAACCAACATCTGACTGACGGCTGCTGTCCCCAGCTAAGGCCACATCTGTCCATGCAGCTGATCGATGAGATGTTTAGAATCAATCCTGGTTCTTTTCTTTACATTGACTAGATCTGAGGGAAAATGAATTAGGATTGGAATCAGACTGATTAGTCAGAACAAAGTAAAAACTTTTTTATGCTAGAAACTGAACGAAATCCTTTCTGCAGCATTTTAATCCTCTATTCAAACATGTTTGCAGACTCATGCATGGAATAAACATGCAGCCCTACCCAGGTACTTTCTGCACTCATGTATTTGTTTGCACTAAGTGTTTAAGAAAGAAGCAAGTTGCAAGCTAACGTTAGCATGCCCATCAGAGCCTTGCAGTGTTTTAACTTGAAAGACCCACTCCTATGAAAATCTTGTTATCCAAGTCTTTGCGTGTTCTTGTGGCATTTTTCTGATGATGGAGGGCTTGTATCGGGAAAATTGTGCTCAAAATTACTTTGTGATAATTTTTTAAGTAAATGGAAAAAATGCGGTTTGAAAAAGAGCTTATTAGTGAAGCAGAAACTAAACAGAGAGCTCTCAGCAATGGGGAAGGTAATCAGGGGTGGGGTTGCTCTTCCCAACGGCCCCGCCCACAACTAAGAGGTGAAGTTCAGATGAACTACTGCCGCTCTAGAGAAACGATGCCTTCGAAAATTATTATTGTTTTTAATATAATTAAATTATTTTGTTTAGGCTAAAAACCACTGGGAACGCTTTAATAATAGATCAAAAGATTATCAGAGTGGGTCTACAGTATTATCTAATAATAATCTAATTCAAAAACCTAAAATAACAGAACTTTAAATTAATGGTTACATTTGAAATATTAATGCTAAATTTATCTATGTAACTCAATGGTTACAATTTTCATCCATCTTGCAGCAGTCAAACCGTCCCCATCTTCCTCCTAGATGACATGACCACACCTGATCTTATCAGAAAACTTACATTTGTTGGAGAAATGAAAATGGTAAATGCCGTATTCATAAATACTTATACTTATATACTTTATATGTCGCTCTATTTTCTTCGTATAGCACGTTATAGTCACAATTGCTCTGCCTCTGCACCATAACAGAAATAGATCAGACAATTTTAAGTAATATTAATCCAAAAAAAGTATTTGTGTACAATTTTTAATCTAAACTATATTAGACCAACAATACATGTTTCAATACAACAATCAGGAATGTATACTCACAGAGGTCAAATTAGCCTTTGAAGCCACACTGTAACATTCTATTTTAGTAACAAGCCCTCTAGTGGTCACTTGGTGAACTGACCTGACTGTTCTTTTTGATTTCACACATTCTTCATTCAGGAAATCTAAAGATTTGTACTAAATTAGTCATTAATCTAAATCTTAACATTAATAAAAATATACAACCATAAATTTGACAAAGTTATGTAGTGTGTCACATCACATAAAATCTTTTTTTCTCAACTTTAAAGTAGTGTTTACATTTTCTCGTGTTTTAATTTGATTTTTTTGGACTGTTTTTCCATGTTTGTTTTTGTACAGTGTGTATCTGTGTGTGGGGGCTTTTATTACCATGTCTATATTTACCATTCTTTTTATGAACATCTATTTTATGTAGAGCAGTTTGAGGTGTCCTTTTACAGGAAAAGTGCTCTATCGATAGTTGAATTTGAATCATCCATAGAGGTGCCCCTCTATAGAGTTTGGGGTACACTAGTCATCTGACTCATTGCAGAACCATAATGTCCCACAATGCTCTGGTGTGTTTCAGCATTCTACCAAACGTTTAATACTCTTTCATCAACAAGCCCATAACCATCATGGTATTGCAAGTCTTACAGAATTTAAATGCAACTTGAGAAGTCTTTCAATGTTATGCAGATGATTTAATTTACTTTTATTGTCTCCACTTGATCAGTTAGTCTAAATAATTTTGACTTTTGACCTTTTGTGTGTGTGCATGAACCCAGAGGTTACAGTCAAAGTTTTAGTTTCATTCCTGTGGGAAAGGAAAAAGTACCAGTTGAGGCTAAATTTTGCTGTCTGCATGTCTAAATGTGCTCATCAAACCCAGAGCAGAAGAAAAAAAAAACAAAAAAACAATATGTTCTTGTGTCTTGCTGGTACAGACTCAACAATACGCACCATGTGACTTCCAGCATCGCAGATTGTAGCTCAGATAGCTGTGGCACATGAGCAATTTCTGCTTCTCACTTCCTCTCTGTCGTTGTTAGCATAGATGGGGCCTTCTAGACATGAACAGCTGCAGCCCTCAGCTTTCACTTCACCCTCCATGAAACCACACATGTATCTGTTACCACAACAAGTTCCCCAAATGTGGCCTCCAATGCCCTGTGCACCGCTCTCACGCCAGCACACGCACACACTTCCTTCCATTCTGGTGAAAGGCAGAGATGGAGAGGAAAGGTCATCTTTGATCAGTCATATCTGTAAGCACATTATTTTCTCTTTTCTGTTAAACATACTTTCATGATGAATGTGTACAAATTAAATTTTATGACATTTGTCCTAATGTTGGCTCCATTAAAAACACACGAGCCACACAGATCGGTGTTGTGTGAAGGAGGCTTCACGCCTCTTTTCTTGATCTCTGTCGCTCAAAGAAAGCATGAAAACTGTCCTCTCACTGCAGTCCGCAGTCGCCTGTGTGCGCTGTTGTGTGGTTCCGACTGTTTCTGGCTTTTCTTTCTATAAATGCACACATGCAGAAATAGAACGGGCCCTCTCACACACTTTGCAGATCTGTCAGAGTGCCACTGGTATGCACACCCCCACACAAGTGCTGGTTCACCAGCTCAGCTCGCGTGCTGTCTAAATCCACTCCTTGGGACCTTGTTGTAGTGGTTTGTGGATGAAGATCTTTGAACCTTCCATTTTCCTCTTCAATGCTGCTCAACAGCTCTGGGGCGAGACCACTCTCTTGACCAGTCACTGCTGTCATGGAGACGGTTCGTGGATGATTAGGGGAATAAAGGTGCGTCAATTGCCAAAAGCAGGGAGCAATTTGTTGCCAAAACAGCCTCCCTTCCTTCTCTTGATCCTCTGCACCTCTGCCCACAGGCTGAAAGGCTGGGTTTTGTGAAGGTTCAGCTGTGCCCAGGTGGCTAATTAAGCTGTTCCCAAAGCCGTCTGTGTGAGAGGGTCATCCAGTGCCAAGGTGTTGGCAGTTCCCATGGCTCGGTAATGGATGCTTTCAGTCCAATCTTCTCGCTCCCGGCCATCGCGGGAGAAGGGAGCAGTCACACTCCAATGATAAAAAGATGTTGGGTCAAGTGAGCCCTCTGATGGATCTGAATTCAGGCTCCTGACCATCGCTTTTTGTGTCCCTGGATAACAGGCTTGACTAAACGCAATAAGAGTGATTCCCACCCAGGGCCAACTTTGCTAATTCAAATGAAGCTCTACTGTGTTTTTTGCTTTCTCTGGCTTCTTGATGTTCCAGATTCAGGTTCATTGCTTCCTTCTGGACTTTTCTGCTTGTTTGTACTTTTGTACAACTCATGTGCATTTGGTTTGCAACGTTTGCGCTTCCTGTTTGAGGCTTTTCAAAACAAAAGGGCACTGTGTTGGGAGCTTGTAACAAAAGCAGGTTTTTCCCCATTTCCTCCACTGTAAAAAAGCTCAGTTTTGGATCAAAAATAGTTTTTGGTAATTTTAATTCCCCTATTTGTTTCATAAAATGTTTTGCGTTAAAATTGTGCTCTGGGGTGTGACCTTTTGATTGGCAGGTGTCAAATAAATCCATTATGTGCTGTCTACTTTTTTCCCCTTTAACTAATTTACGGAAGTCAGGGTTTTGGGATTTTACATGCACCTGAGCAACTGGCAGGCTAAAATGAGATCCTTATGTGACATCACCCCTATTCACATTTTTAAAATCTAATATGATGTAATATATAATATATTGGATATAAGATCAAATTATTTTGAAAAAAATAAATTGTTATTAATTTTAGTCACAAAAACAAATGTTTTTAAACGGTACTTAGCTATGGTTCCTTTGAAAAAGCAAACGACGTGTTGGTGAGGACAAACTCTGTTAAACCTCACGGGTTGGATGAAGTCATGTCCCTGATCAGCAAGCAGGATAACGCAATGCTCAACTAGTTTAACATAAATCGCCATCATGCTACAAATCGTCAAAACTGCGACACATTTAATGGCGAGCAGTGCACAAGTAAACTCAAACAACTAAAAAGAGGCCACGCAGAAGTTAGCTTCAGCTCGAGAAATAGCCAGGTGGAACAAGCCGTTCAGTGACGGTAATTCGAAAATAAAGCAAAATACATAAATAAACAAAGCTTTTTTTTACCCACATTGGCCCCCAGTCTGAGGCTGGGTTCCTAAATTGGCCCTGCGCTATCAAAACTTTGAGAACCCCTGATATAAAGCATAGAAAAAGCAGCAAAAAAAAACGTTTACTGTTTGTGGTTGGTTACTTTTAGCTTTCTAAAATTTATATTTTCCTCTTCTGAGTCTTTTACATGCCAGGAAGGTTTAGCACCACAAATGGTCTGAAATGGAAACAATTACTTGGGATGAAGGAAATCTATTATGTTTTGTGATCTCATTTAGAAATTATTACTAATAGAGAAAACGATGAGGTTTAAAACTTTAGTTGAGATTGACAAAAGGTCAAAAAGTGGAGAAACCTCACAAGTTGTGCCTCAAAATCTAGCACAAACGTCAGCATAGTGATCATAATCCAAAACCTACTATTGAAGTGTAACACTCCAATCCAAGAAGGTGAGGCTGAATTTCTACAAAGACCTCCTTCTGCCACAATCTTTGTTTGTCATACGAGTTTGGATGCTTTACTTCCAATTATTCATATCGGGATTGAGATGCTTGAGAAAAATTTACATGCATGATCTAAAGAATGCATGAAGTAAATATTTTCATCCTTTGTGAATAGAAGTTTATGTGAAGGAAAAGGCGGGTTGTCCGGATTCATTGTCCCTTTCTAGCAGCGGTCCTATTTGCTGCTCAGATTTTTGTGTCCTTTCACTTTCAATCAGAGATTCCTGCCACAGCTGTAGGTTCTGCATGCATTTTTTGAAATTTGAAAATTCTTTTTTCCCTCCAAAGATTTTCAATTTTGGTTCGATCTTTGAATCTGAAATCAACATTTTAGCTATTTCTAAAGTTCGTGTGCTCAGCTGGAACTTCCATGAGATTTAAGATGGACTTCATTTCAGAGGGGACAGGGAAACAAGCACCTTTTTTCTGTTTCCGCATTTTAGTATACGTTCACATTGGCCGTGTGACGCGCCTTCAAAAATGTGCTAAACCTATGTTCTTGAACGCACATTTGGTCCATGGTGTCCAAACTGAACTGTGGCAGCTCAATACTAGCGCATGTCCACCACCTACAGTTGGCAAAGGCTTGGTGCAAAAAGTCAAAGCGGTGTAAATGCTGCCTAGTCTGGAATGATAATATTTCAGGCGTACATGAGTTTTTAAAACTTTCTTTACTCCGTCTATCTTTTAGAATCTTTGGAAAGAAGGGAATCTTAATATCCTTGCTTTACATTCCAAAATCACACTAGTTTTTTTTTTCCACAGCTCCATTCTTTTAGAGGAAATCCATCGTCCGGACACAAAACCGCATTTATTTTCCTTGATCAATTTTCCAACAGTTGGCACTTCCATGAATTAAAAAGAACACCGTCCAAACATCATTACCAAATCCAAGCCTCTGATTGGTCAAAGTTCAACTGGTTTAATTTTCAAATTGCATTAAATGACCACACGATTTATACATAGAGTCAAAAAGCATTCCTAGAAACTTGATTTGATTTGATTTGATTTGATTTGATTTGATTTGATTTGATTTGATTTATTGATTTATTTCAAGCATTGTAGTCAAAGCAATAAAAGAAATTACACATATTTATCAAAGTCATTACAGAAATGATGAAATGCATAGATTAAAAAGACAGAAAACAAAACAAAAATGTCACTTAAATCACATTTGCTTAATTAAATACAGTGATCATTAACTGAAGTATAAGTAGAGTTTGATTTATTGCTTGAAAAGGAGTGGGAAGAAGCAAGCTTATATAATCCCACCCCTACTGCGTTAATTCATTTGATAGTTTTACAGAGTTTTAAATCCGGTTCTGATCAGATAGATTCTCTTCAAGTAACAAAATCCAGTGCCTAGAAATGATTGATGATCTTCAGAAAACATTCATTCATGATTTCAGTAAACAGTAACGATACCGATATGTAATAATAATTGATTATCATTAGAACACATGATAACATCAAACTAGTAATTATTGCTACACATTGCAGATCAAGTAAATAAAATCAGTAGCTTATTGATTGTAATTTAAACATTTCAGTAATCATTATTGCACATTACAATGTAATACTCAGTGGTTGTAATTAAAAGAGTTTTGATTATTTCACCAAAATCAAGTTCACACATGTATTTGGAATTATTCAAGCACCTGTTGATCCTTGAATCCTCTTATCTTCATATCCTGAAATAAGAGTTTCTTTATACATTTTCTTGAATATTTGAATATTTGAACATTGTTTGAGCTCATTACTTAAACTGTTCCAAAGTTTAGTGCCACACACCGACACACAGAAACTTTTCTTTGTGGTTCTTATCAATTTGATCTTGAAGTTCCTACATCCCCTCAGTCTGTAACCTCCTTCATTTTCTAAGAACTGTTTTTGGATGTTGGATGGTAACAATTTCCAGCTGGCTCTGTATAAAAGTTGCGCAGTGTAAAAATCAACAAGGTCATGCAGTTTTAAAAGTCTTGATTGATAAAATAGATTGTTCGTATGATCAAGATATCCGGCTTTATGTACAATTCTGACGGCTCGTTTTTGAAGTAGAAAGAGAGGATGTAGTGAGCTCTTGTAATTATTACCCCAAATTTCTATACAGTAGGTGAAATATGGTAATATTAAGGAGCAGTACAATAAATATCTGCTGTTGTATCCTAATATATGTTTAGATTTATTTACGATTGAAATACTTTTTGAGACTTTAGTTTGTATGTGTCTGATGTGTGGCTTCCAACTTAGTTTGTCATCGATAAAAACCCCTAAGAATTTTATTTCTGTAACACGTTCAATTAAGACATTATTTATTACAATTGAGGGCTCTTTATTTGTGTTGTAGTTTCCAAAAAACATCACTTTGGTTTTATTTAGGTTCAAAGACAATTTGTTGTAATCCATCCATAATTTTATATTATTTAACTCTGTGTTCATCACCTTTATAAGTTCCCTTTGATTGTCTGTAGAATAGAATATATTTGTGTCATCAGCAAATAATATGAGTTTCATAAGCTTTGAAACATTGAATATATCATTTATGTAAATATTGAATAGCAGCGGGCCCAGAATTGATCCTTGTGGGACACCACAACTTATCTCTTTGGTTTCTGATGTATATTCATCAATCTTGACAAATTGTTTTCTTCCCGTTAAATAGCTTTTGACCCAAGCTAGCGCTAGTCTTCTTATCCCATACACTTCCAGTTTGTCAAGTAGGATGTCATGATTGAGAGTGTCAAATGCTTTTTTTAAGTCAATGAAAATTCCAGCTGCATATTTCTTTTTGTCCAGAGCATTTGTGATTTCCTCCACAGCATCAATGATAGCCAATGAGGTGGATCTATTTTCTCTAAAACCATATTGGTTTTCATTTATAATGTTATATTTTTCAATAAATAAAGCTAATTTATCATTGAATATTTTTTCTAATATTTTTTCTTGCGTCGCTTCTCGTCAATGCTAGAGCTTTGAAAGCGCGATTACATAGACTTTTCACTGAAAGTGGTAGCTAAACGCATGTTGCGTTCAATGACTGCGTGCTTTGTTTATTTAAAACCCAAAAATGGTTGTAGAAACTTGCATAGTGACCCGTGAATGTGAGAATTCTGAAAGGGAAAGCCCAAAACACACGTGTATGCTTGTTTACATAGACCTTTCATTGAAAGTAGTCGCCTGAACGCTCTTTGCAGAGGGCGTAGGGGACGTGACTGAAAAGTTTCATCCTCAGAAATGGGACAAATGCTCACTAAATTTGCAGACACGGGCTGAGCAGATCGTTGGATTCCAGCGCCAGAAACTGCCATGCTCATCCGAGACACCCCCCACCCCCCCATACATCAAAACACCAATATCCTGTCTGTGCACGAGACCCTCAGAGTAGGGGGGGGGGCAAAAGTTGGAGGGAGATTCGCCTGCTGCAAGAGATCAGTTTCACGATTGTAAACATGACCAAGACCCCCCCGCTCCAACACCAAATACCCACCCAAACTTCAAGCAAAAAAGAAAAAAAGCTCTTTTAAAATGCTGGATGGGTGTGACCCCCCCCCCCCCCCCCCAGCTTCCATCCCCCTCCCCCTTTCCTTTTTGTGTTTCCTGTTGAGCTGGCTAGACTCCTTTGACAGATTTACAACTCTGGGGTCAAAGTTTTCTGACGGCAGCAGATAAATCTTGCAGCGACCCCCCCCCCCCCCCCCGTATACACACACACCGCCTTGCTTCTCCTCCACCTGATAAAACGACACACACCCAGAACAGCCGTCCTGCGCTGTCCCTTCCATTAACACACACACCCCCCTCTGCCTCCTCCACCCACCCCACATCCTTTTGGAGTGTAATATCCCTTTTTTTGTTTCTCAGCAAAACAGAGACATGCGTGTCCGTGCACACGCGTGACAGTGTGAGTCCTGAAGAGAACTGTTTGTCAGTCCAGACCTGCAAATGCGTTTAGAGGAGCTTGGCATGTAAACCATGTTTGCCAGCATTTATTTAACAATGATAGCTCCAGCTCTGTGACAGATAACTTCAATTTTACAACACAGAGAAGACCTGAAAGAGGAGAAACCCTAACAGGTCGCCGAGGTCTCCCACTCTTGCAGTCACCTACTTTTTATCCCCTCTGATCTTTTCTCCAGCAGGAGAGGGAATATATCCTGACTCTAAATCTACAGTCTTTGAAAAGGATTTGTTTTAGTACTGAAATAAAACATCCCCCCACATCTCCTCGTGCTCTGCACAGTAATGCCAGTGACACAGACACGCAAAGGTTTGCTCAAAACAACAGAATCTCCCAACAAAGTCGTAATAAAATCACACAATGCATAAAAAATGGAGCTAAACAGTAGGCGTCATTAATAAGTAAGAACCCCAAATCAATCAAGTCGTAAATATTATCAATGTCTTGATTGATCAAAGCGTTGTTTCACTTGTTTCACTTCAGTGTCAGTATCATTGAGTTCAGGTCTGCCCACTGGTCTTCAGACTGGTTTTCACATCTCCCTGCCCCTCTTGCTGCTGCTGATTACCTGGATCAGTTGTTCAGTCAATCACAATGAGGAGGTTTAGCCTCTTCAGGAGTGACGGTTCCCTGTTTCTCTCAACATCCAACACTTCCTCAACGTTAAAGGACTCTCAGGATTGAGAATTCAAATAGCTTGAAGTGGAAAAAGTTTATAATTTCCTAACAGTTTGAGTAAATGAACTTCTTACTGAACATGCATGGAGGTGGCGGGATCATGGCCTGGAGCCTTGCTACTGAAACTTTTCTACCTTTAGATAAAATGAAAATCCATGCAGCACAATTAAAAATAAGTCAAAACCAGAAATGCTTTTTCATTTTCCTTTTGTGTCAAAAAAAGCAGCTTCATTTTGAAAATAAAAAAGCATTTCTGGTTTTGACTTTTATTTTTAATTATGCTACAGAATCGCTTCCATACTTTTCTACTCCTGAAATTAGCATTGATTTGAGATTTTTTTTTTAAAGTGCGTTTTTTTGTCCTCAGGCTTCTTCATTAAAAAGCGAAAAAGAAGCTTTCTTATAAAAGCTGGTTAACTTCGTTACCATGGCAGTGGAACCTCTTTCAATTGTTTTTTTTCCTTTTGAAAGGAAAAGACTGAAAAAATGCTTTTGTTCGATGTAAATACGCCGCTGCATTCAGTCTGAAAACCAAGCTAAAGGTTGGTACATGACCCAAACCCCCTTTTTTTTTCTATGAAGTTAATACATTCCACACTTACTTCTATACGTATGCAAAGAGCACTAAGTCTTCCTCCCAGCCTTCCGTTGTCTTGCAACCTTGTAAATCTGCTTTGATTTTCCACTCATTTGAAAATTACAGCGCTGACACATTATAATGTGCCACATTGAGCATTCGGAAAACAGAAAAGACATATATACATCCCCCCACTGCTGCTGGATCGATAGATATAAATGATTTAGAGGCGCGTCGGCAAGCCGGTCCTGATCAATGTGGGTTTGGGTGACGGCTGCAGACTCTTCATCACTGTCAGTGCAGATGTGCGGCAAAATAAGTATGAGACACTCTTTCATCACTTTCACTGTCTTTGAAAAACAGTTTGTGTGTTTTATTGCTGCTTTAGTTGTTTTATTTTTTATTTTTTTTAGGAAACTGCAATAAATAAGTAGATATAGTCTAAATAAATGTGCTATGAAAAAACTAATGTGCCAAATAAAGTAATAGAGAGTACCTTTATTTCTCTTGGCATAAATTTCCCATAGTATGGGAAACAATACTTAAAGAATTAAGATCTAGTGCCAAACCAGCACAGCAGAGCTGCAGGTCTTCCATCCACTTTTGACACAAAATCGGACATCTGAAGAAATCAGATACTGATCACACATTTGGTGTTCATGCGATGTAACATTCACAAGTTAGTTCAACATTTGAAACTTTGAAAAATCAAACTTCCCTTTTGAATTAGGAGGCTCTTCACATGTGTGGTGACTCAGACGAATCAACTGAGCATTAAGAAACCCTGCCTGGTGTTGTAACCGAGCGTGAAAATGAGTGAAAAAACTCGTTTTCTGCGGCACACCCAGTCCACGGGTCATGCGGCTTCTGCACACACGCACAGCCCTCTTTATCAGAGAGGACCATCGGTGATGCGTTTAGTTGCTTAGCGCCTGACTCTGACCCTAAGCACCCTCCCTGACGTCGCTGTTGGACGTTAAAATAATGGATTAAAGTCAAAGTGCTCCTGACAAAGACCCATAGAGTCATCAGATTTGCAGGCAAGAGCATCAAATATTACAAAACAGCACATTTCTTGTAAAACAGTCCACGCGCTGCAGCGCGCGCTTTGTAAAACAGTGACCTTGAATACTTTAAGTGGCCCCGAGGTGCAGCTCCCCATCCAACCCCCACCCCTCCCTTCAAGGCCCTTCACACATCAGTGCCATGAGAATGAGTGATATGATGGTAAAGGAGGAAGAGATGAAAAAAATTATACAACAAGGTGACAAAGACAGTGAGGGTGGGGCTGAAGATGGAAAATATGGGGGGGAGCTGGGAGTTGGGATCACATTTAAACCGTTTTCTTTTTGCAAAATTCATTTTCAATACTTTTCAGTGGATAAGTCACGTGTTATTTTGCATAGAATCTGATCGTTCTGCTTCTGAACTTCACAATATTTTTCTTACTTGCGTCGAGACATTATAATTCTTTTTTGTTTTTTTTCCACCTCGGATTAATGCGGGACAGCAAGTCATCACACTGCTTTACAGGAAGTCGGAAGTACCGCTGAAAGCGTCCGTCATTCAGATGCAGCTCCTGCTGCATGAATGTAAAGATTGCCATTAAAAGAAAGACTGAAAGAATACCATGAACCCAGACGTGGAGGCGTGATGCCTTTGTAGATAAACCTGAGATCTGGACATCATCTGTGTCTTCCATACATTGTAAATGAGATTTACAGTCAATTCTTCCGTGTAGCGATGAGGCTAAAAAGCTCCACAACTGCATTTCCAAGCCTGGTGTGAACTTCTTATACTCCAGAAAATACGGCATCAATTTGTCTTTACATATAAGAAAGAGATGCAAAAAGAAGCACCAAGGACGAGCTTATGTAACTTTCATTTCCTATTTTATTTATTCTTTTTCTTTTGGCTCCTTATAACTTGTGTGCCATTCCACCAGTTGTGCTGTCCATAATATCAAGTGACAGGGCAGCTTTGCTCTTCCACAAAGTCCTTGAACTGACAGGAAGTGAGGGATGTCCCAGCATAGAAAATAAGAAAATAATCAAGATTGTTGTAAGAGGGATGGAAGATGAGCAGATGAGAGGTCAAAGCTATGGAAACAACATAAAAACAAAGCAGTTTTGCCTTAAAAGCTGCTGCTCTCTGGGTTAGATCCGCCCCACAGCAGCACAGAGGTCGGCGCTTTTATGAGAGATACAGTGACCTTTCAGAGCCAATGATGATGCTAACTTTACATGATTGGTTTGCCTGCTCCACTGCAGAGGGAGATAGAGAAGAGAGACAGGCAGAGAGAATGCACTGTGTTTCTGAAACTAGGCCAGTCACTGTCTAGAAATGTGGAAGCTCTCGTTTCCAACCGTTCCCCAGAGGAGACAGCCTGCCCGCCATCTGCCTGCCTGCATGGCCAGTTCACTGTCCGCTGTGCTGCATTCACTGTCCTCATGCGCACTTTCCTTTCAGCCTTTTATCTTGTACTTTCCTTGCATGATTTTAACTCATTTCAGTGACTTTTTTTAATCAAAATGTGTTATTTTTAAACAAAATGTTTAATTCTTCCAAAACGTTCAGAGAAAAAGAAAACGTTTTACACACACTAACAATATTTAAAAAAGATTTTGATGGACACCCTGAAAAAAACACGCTAATCTTTAGATTTGAATTAATTTAATTTTCTTTTCTGTCATTTTTTTAAAAATTCTTCATACAATAAACGGAAGATTTGCTCTTTTTTTTGTAACTCTCTCGATTCTTCTCTGATGCAGCAAACCTTCTGCGCCTTCAAAGCCAACATCTATCTCCTCCTTGAATAGACAAGGCCTGCACAGAATGTTAACTACTCTCTGTTCTGCATGAACTTATGTGATTAATAAAAAAGCACTTTTAGCCAAATAAATGTGGCATTTCCAACAAAACAAGCATCTGCTTAATGTTGCACCCAGAATAATAAGATATTGTTGTAAATTATGAAATAGTCTGAGAATGCGTACATGAGGAAGGAGGAAAAAGATAAAGGAATGCAAGCGTCAGATTAAAAGGTTGAGAACCTTTGGCTGGTGTGACCTGTTTTCATAATCTACAACCAAACCTCTTATCTGTTCGCTTATCTGCCGAGCGGACAGGGAGCCAGGTGGACGGAAGGGCCACGCTCAAACACAAAACCCTCGTGTCGACATCTGCCAGCCTGCCTACACCTTCATACTGCCTGGCAGTGGCAGCCCATTAGCATCACGCAGCTCCTGGCAGTACACCAGCCGGGACAGCAGAGCCGTAATCTCTTCATCTCTCTCTAAACCACCAACACATCTGGCCACCTACAGATGCAAGAATCACGCCTGCCTCTGCTTATTCTGCAGCCCATGTGGCGCAAATGATAATCCTTTGGGGGGGCCTTATAGCCTTATCTGTACATGGCTATAGGTCAACTCTTATTAATAGACACTGGCTAATCAGCGCGGGTATTATAGGGGGCTCAGACATGCTTGGATTATGAGAAGTCCTATCAGACACTCATCTTCCACTATCATGAGCACGAAGTCCTCCAAACTGACACAAGTTTAAAGACCCACTAAAATAAAATAGTTTTGGTGTTTTAAATATGTCCTTGTGGTGTTTTCCTGATTCTGGAGGGCATATATGAAGAAAATTAAGCATGAAATTGCATTTTTGAGTTTCTTTTTACCACTTAATCCGCAGCAGACGAAAAAATGCCGTCTGAAAAAGAACGTATTTGTGACGTAGAAACTATGATGGGCGGGTCACAAGCTCGCTGCTCCATGTGCGTCTTTGTTTTCCTCGTCTGAGCTGGTATTTGGCTCAAAACTGTAAGCTAGCAGGAGGGCGAATAAAGAGAGAGCTCTCAGAAACGGGGAGGGAAATGGATGTTTCGCCAACAACTCAGAGGTGAATTTGTAATTAACTACTGCCACTCTGCAGAAAATATGTCCTAGAAAATGACAATTTCTTTTTTTTTTTTTTGGTTAAAAATGGCAAAATCATAGTTAAAAGACCACTTGGAATGCTTTTAACCCGTTAACAGTGGAACTTTAGCTGATATGCAGCCCTTCACAGTAGTGATGTGCTTATTCTGTCACAGGGAAAACGCTGCTTTTCTGTGCATCCGAATCAGCTGACTTGCATTGTTCACGTAAACAGCGTGTCTTATTCAGACGCATTAAAGGGGGTTAAAATAGCTCAAAAAGTGATCAGTCTCAAAACACTAAAAAGCACATCAGAAATTGTCAGGGCCATCACAAAATATTGCAAATGTTCGATATTTTGTATTTCAAAAATGTAATAAAATATGTATGATATTATAATTTTATATAATCTGCTATGAACACAACCATCAAAATGAAAAGAAATGAAATCTTCATATTTAAAAATGCTCAACTATTTTGTACTATTCTGGTTTTTGATTGGTGTATGTGTCCTAGTAGCAGCTTTTCTGCGTGTGTGCTATAGGGAACCCATGTTAGCAGAAGAATCTAGAAATGCAGTCATGAGAAGCTGCACTTCCTCTTCCCTCAAGTCCTGGCAGACGCAGACAAACCACACGACCTGTGGCAGAGACAACAGGAAACAGCAGTGTTCTTTTTGTGAATTGACCCCTGCAGCATTTGTAGCGGAAATGTACGGGTATGAGAAACAAATATTTAACATCCAGACTGAATGCTGGAATAATTGACTGTGCATTCTGTAGACTCTGCTTGTTTTTAGTGGACATTACTCATTAGCTCATCTCCTATTGATCTAAGGTTTCTTTTTAAAGGTGTCGACACAGATCCCATGTTAATGTGTAACATGATAAGCAGCTCATCCCTCGACCTCGATCCTCAAGGTTTGGCAGATAAATCCAGAGGAGTTTCCCTTTTCTGCCTCATTTGGATCAGATCCTGGGCAGGTTTTCATTGCAGGATGACTGTGGTCTCTCCTCACTAGCTCTGTTCAGAAATGCAGCTGAAGGGACAGGCTGGTAACATCTGATCCTAAGTAATGAGTAGGAGGGTGCATCATTTCCCTTTTGTGTGCCTTTGTGCAGCGACTCGGTGAGTCAGAATGCAAACATAGGCAGTGCTATTTGGGTTCATGTAAGTGTGCACATGCACTCTTCAGGATTTTTTGCACAATCTTAAACAGACTGAGAACAATTTCTCAACTAAAGCTTGTGATTTCATCCTAACTCCTTGATTTTGCTCAAAGCAACACAAATATGTCAAATTTTGGACAAAAATGCCTTCGGCTATGACTCTGAGCACAGTTGTAAAGGGCACGTGGTGGTGACTGACGCAGGAAACCCCCAGTGAGATCGAGATTTCGGGTGGTGATTAAAGCCTAAAACTTCCGTCGCCAGGCACGAGTTATTTTTTCTTTTTCGAAGCGACATTCTGTAGACTACAACCCTTTCTGGTCTGCTTCTTTGTTCTCTTTCCTTTTCAGGATTTTCTGGAATAAACAACAATGTGAAATGCCCCCCCTTGAACCAACTTGCGATGTTGCTTTAAAAAATCCCTGTTTATTTACTCTCCTGGAGAGTTCACTTCATGCTCGACCCCCTCTGAGATAGTTTCCTGCCCGGCCAAGCATTGCATCCCTCAGTTTTCATCACCTCCAGGTTTTCCCCTGTTGTTTCCCTTGTTCTTGTCACAGCAGGATGTGCTAATCAATAAGCAATTAAAAGAGGTGACATGACACTGGGAGTACATTGGACCTCGGAGGCTGTGTGTGTTTAGTTTTGACTCCCCATGATGAAAAAAAAAGTTTTCTTATTCATGATAAAAGCTGATTAAAGGCAAAATGACATTTACTGTTTGTTCTCTAAATAACACCTGAGGTCCCTCTGGTTGGATGAGTCTTAAAAGGAGGAGGAGACGAGCAACCTCAAGGTCAAAAGATAGTCAGCAGTAATCTTAACCAGGAAGAGGTGTTGAAACCACCCATCCTGTGCAGCGGAATAGCTGCTGCTGGTTTACACGGAATTCACACGCAGCGCTGTTTTCCACCGCCTCATATTCCCTCCACACTCCTGTCGATGCAGCCAAAGCCGTCATCCAACCGCTGTCCCCCAACCGCACGCTCAAACCTGAGGAGCATATTAAGTTTGTCACATGACAGTTTAGACTGAGTTGTTTGCAGACCAAAAAAGGAGGGGGGGTTATTATAAAAAGCTTGGAGCATCTGATCCTGTTTATGATTTGTGGGTGTCTTATGACAATGCTGACACCTCCCTCTGTGGCGTTCAGACCCTGATAGACGGAGACTTGCGGCAGATGTACCCCGTCAGCCCCGCTCGCCATTTCTGATCTGACAAATCTGCTGATCTCCAGCTTCACCACAATCTTTTTAATCCTACATGGTTATGACTTGTTTTTGTTAAGTATCGTGGTTGCAACTGTCTGAAACTCTTTTTATTACGGCTTTTTAAGGCTTTTATCAAACTAAATTAAAAAACCACTTCTGTGACAGAGCACAGGTTTGTGACTGCTTTAGCAGAAGAAAAAAAAAGAAAAAACTTTCCAGAACTGCCCAAAAGTTGGCAGATGATAAGTGTGTTTACTTTCTACAGTGTAAAAGCAGAAAATCCCTTTTTTTTTAGAATCCCAGCTGAGACGCACAAATGCTCTGCATTAATGTGACAGAAACAAAGAGGAGAAAAAGTCGAAACACTAAAGTTGCTTCCCACTTTTCCACTTTCCTGTAACACTTTGTTTTTTACGGGCTGCCATTTCCACTAAATTAGTGCCCAGGGTTTTAATTGCAGTTTATGAAGCTCATTTATTGGCGTGAGAGTCTGAGAGTTTGTGTAATGTGGCATCCAGCGAAGCAGGCAAGTATCAAAGCCTCCCTGTGGTTTTGTATTTCTATTTTTTCTTCCGCCGTTGTTTTCATTCTCCCCGTTCTGCTTTTCTTTTTTTGTCGTTTCTATTCCCCCCCCCCCCTTTCCAGAACGTCGTTGGTCTTAAACTGCACATACTGCTGTTTTTATAGAGAATTAGCACTTCTCTTCGCACTGCTGGCTGTGTGGCTCCACACTGGAAGTGCTGCCTTTAAATCAGCCTCCTCTTTAAAGTGGCCCCGGCGCGTGCCAAGAGCCACACATTCAGCAAACAGAAGCCAGCATTTCTTATGGCTTTAATCAAAACAAACCGTTAACAATGCAACGTTAAAGCGAGAAGACAAACGTGGCATGTTGTTCAGGTTTGTAAAACATGGTTTGAAGTTGGAAGAAAAACAAAGGCTGCATCATGTCGTTGGTGCAGTTTGATCTTTAAATCTGTTTCTCCTCTCTTTTTCTTTCATTCCTCCTCGACTTTGTCCCCTCCGTGGCATTCCACTGACACCCTGGAGGCTAATTAAGCCTTAATTACATTTGTTGGAATTGATTTGTGATTTAGTCTTTCCTCTGTTGTTCCAGCACATTGGCCCCCGCAGAAATGTCATTAATGGACCATTATTTTCACGGGCGGTCTAATTAAAGGGACATACTCTCTGGGTTTCCTCAGATGGGATGCTGGGAAGGGGAATCTGGCGTCCTGATGATGGAAAAATGGAGAACGCGGTAGGAGGGGATGTAAAACAATCCTATGTTTGAGTAAAAAGATGCTGCTGCAGAGACTGAGGTTGGCAGGTGGTTGGTTTGAATGATGTTGTGTCCATGGGGTCTGAATTAGCATTTTCTGCCTTCCTGTCTTCATCCTTCAGTACTCGTGTGCCCAAACGAAACTCTGCAGATTTGCTCCAAATGGTCACAACCAACATCCTTTCAGGGTACCAGCATAACAGCAGTAATCGCTGAGGGTGCAGGGTGAGGGTGAAGAAATAAACCCTTCTCCAGTCCAATGTACTTCATATTTGGTGCACTTCTGCAGAAACTTTCTAATCCTTTTGTTGATTCTGTTGTTGTTTTACAAGCTTTAGGAGGAAAAAATGTTAAGGCTTATTTATGTTTGCGCTTGGAAGGAGTGGTCTAACCCTTGCTGTCACTGGAGCCTATATGCACAGCCACTGTGTGGTGATGATCACCCAGAATAATAGCTAATGCCCCAGGTCGATGCAAACCACAATAAATAACATGTAGACTTGCTGTACACCATTCTAGTGACTGGCAATACCACACTTTTAAGATTTGATACAACATAGATTACTTTTTTTCATAACATATTCGATACCACTTACTGGTAATTTCTTACTGGTGATTTTTTTAAGAGCCTATACCATGCAAAATCAATTTTTTGAGCTTTTAGGTGTGTTATGATGTTAATTCCTCATGAAAAACACCCCAAAGCAGTACTTTGATCCATCCATCTATTCATCTTCTTCCGCTTATCCGGGACCGGGTTGAGGGGGCAGCAGTCTATGCAAAGATGCCCAGACTTCCCTCGCCCTGGCCACTTCCTCCTGCCACTCTGGGGGGACCTCGAGGCGTTCCTAGGCCAGCTGAGAGACGTAGTCTCTCCAGCGTGTCCTGGGTCTTCCCATGGCCTCCGCCTGGTGGGACATTCACCTCCCCAGGGAGGCGTCCAGGACACATACGGACTAGATGCCCGATCCACCTCAACTGCTTCCTTTTGATGTGGAGTAGAAGTGGTTCTACTACTTTGATCCATTCTCGCATTTCTGAATATTTCTCTAGGAACCTGCTCTCTGAGCACCGCTCCCAGCCCACAAAAACGAACGGGTCCTCACATTTAGATAAGTGAAGAACAGCCCCTTCCAGGAAGAATCTGCGCTGCCAGCACCGCCCCCAGATTAACACACACACCCACTTTCTCCGCAGAGCTAGCGATGATCGGCTAAACGCTTTCATTTTATATTCACAACATGTACATCCATCTTTGCAAAAGTTTGGATGTTGTTTGTTTTCGTAGGCAAAAGGTAGACACGCTGTAGAGGCCGACTCTAGGCTGACGTCATGAAATGGAGAAAGGAGAATAAGGCGGAGCCTCAGAGATCGAGTAGTCTTACTTTCGGGTAGGAAAAGAGATTACAAAAATAATTGGTAGGAAGCCGGACTCCCTGGAGAAAACCCACGCATGCACTGGGAGAACATGCAAACTCCACAAAGAAAGGTCCCCCATTGATGTTCTGGTTCAGGTTCCCCCAGCTGGGGCTTTAACCAGGGACCTTCTTGCTGTGAGGCAAGAGCGCTAACCACTGCGCCACCGTGCAGCCTTAAGTATGCACATGGAATTAAATGTTGTTTTCATTTCTCTGGCCTGATTAAATTTTTGACAGCAATACCATATTTATTTTTTGTGAAATTAATTGTTTAATTTTATATTTGAAATTTGTGTGACTTAACATTTGACCTCTAAAATGTTCTTGTAGGCATTTTAGCCTATTTTTGAAAGGTTCATGATTGATGGATGCATCAGAATGGAGCAGAGCCCACCCAGCATTTCTTCTATGTCACAAATTCCATCTTTTTCAAACTGTGTTTTTTTTCATCTGCTCCTGATTCACATGATTTGAATAAGAAAATACTCAAATATTTCTCATCTTGAGCTTAATTGTCTTTATATATGCCCTCCATCATGCCATAAAATGCCCCAAAGACATGTTAAAAACACCAAAAACCCAATTATCATCAGAATGGGTCTTTAAGCCTGTCTTTAAGTTAAGATAAATAATTCATTAACTATCCTTAAATCGCAGACTCAAAAAATTGAATTCAAACTCCTGTGCATGATAAGGAGAAAATCTGACATTTTGTTGGACAAAATAAAGAGAAAAGGGACACAAAAAAGCTCCTGGTGCACATTTTAATGTAATAACTAGTCTGTTCTGTGTCATTTGCCAAAGCGAGAAATAAAGCATCTTTGAAGCATAGCATGGCTAAAAAGCTAAATGCATATCTTCCTCTCCTGCATTAAAAAAGAGGAGAATACAGAGTTTGTGATTCTTTCACAACACAGGACTTTTATTGAGTAGGATTGGGAGCGAAGGCTCTGCGGTGCATTCACATGTGGAAGCCCAAAGGAGCAGCAGACTTTCCCAGCCTGCTCTTGTTTTATGAGGTCTACAGTATCCTGCCCTATCTCACTTTCATCTCTATTTTTTTTTCTTTTCTTCTCTACTGCCCTCAATTTCAGCGCAATTCTCTCAGTTGTCTGCATGTACCCTCTCTGTCCGTTATGATTGTGTATAATGGGCCTCAGTCCAACATGCTGGCCGGCAGGCTGACGGGCGTGTTGGACAACTGCTTCACAGTTGGCTAGCTTCGTAACAGTGGGGGAGTACAGAAAAAGAGAAGGAGGGAGGGAAGGAATGAGAGAAGAGGGTGGAGGGAGGGAACATCAGAGGTGGAGATAGAGCGGGGGAACAGGGAATAGGGTCACTTGAGTTTGTTGCTCGTATCGAGCCGCTCTGCCTCTCCTTCTCCACCCCGTTTAGCAGTCTGGCTCTCCTCCTAACTCCCTTCCTCAGTCCCATCAAAACCGCCATCTTTGGGAGTGTTACTGCAACAACATTATTCCTCACAAGCAGCCTTCTTTGCGTGGTGTAATTCAACAGCAGAAAGCGTAAGAGTTGGTCAAGTGCAAACTGGCCATAAGGCTAAATTAGTAATTGCCTATTTTGTTAATATTTGTAAAAAATAAAAAAGAATGAGGGTAACAATTTCTTTTTTTGAAGGTGCTGCTTGCAGAACTCTGTTTAGGGTTTGCATATAATGTCCACCTATTATTTTTTTTTCTTTTCTTTCAACAGGCCTGTAATTGCTGAGTCATCTGGAAAAAGGGGCACTTCTCTGTCTTTATTCTTGGGTAATGCAGCATAAGAGAATTTCCATTTTTAGCCTCGCTGTAAATTACATTAACCCACGGTTCAGAGAGCTCCAATGCTTGAAAGTAACAGAAATCGACAGTAGTGGATACAAATTTCTTAAAAAACCCTCAGATCCTCTTCCCCGGCCTGTGTTAACATTCGTCTCATTCTGTGCAGAGTGGGAAAAGAAAGGGTTAAACCTGTCTGCGGCACACATCTGGGAAACATTTGAAGCATTCCACAAGGCTTACCACATGTTTTCAGATGGACTAAATCCTGCGAAAGGCTTGCCTGTCAGGGGTTAGGAAAAAAAATCTTTTTTTTTCTTTCTGTTTTACCAGTAGGGGAAAAATGAGAGAGAAAATTAAACTTAAGATTTTACTCTCTGAGGAGACTCAAGGTAGCAGTGTGGGTGGGTTTGCTGAGCCATCGCTGTTTTTTTGTGGGGGGTTGCAACACTGGGACAGCGTGTGCGGGGACGTCCCATGTTGGTGGCATGTTGTTTGAACAAGTTCCGAGTGAAAGCGGTCTCTTAACAACCAAAACATACTTTGAGGCTCAGCTAACTGTTTCCATCCAACTGATAAGCATCTCTACACACCCTCTGGTTCCACGCCTCCCCTCACTTTTCTTCACAGTCTGGCACCATACATTAAATCTTTGTGAAAAGCATTTGGTCTTTCAGCGCGCCTGTCCTGGCACACTTACAGACACATTCGGTTTCTTGTCAAGGAGCTGCTCTTAACCAGTGAAGCACAATGATGCCCGAATTGAAACAAAGCAATAGAACATCTCTGATTAACACCAAGTGGCCTTAAAGCTCTTCTTGAAGAGTCTAATGGTGGCTGCTGTACAGTTTCACCGTCACTCCCCTATGCAGGACAAATAATGGGGTCATTAAAGAGAAGAACTGACACATGGCATTTCCCAAAACTTCTTTGTTTCAGAAGCTAATAGCAAACTCTACAATTTCAAGCACTTCATTTAAAATGAACTGGATGATGCACCAACTCTTGTCACATGACTCACTAATACACCACATCAAACGATTTCTGGCTTTTTTTTATGATCTGTTCTTTGATAAAAGACAAAAAATTCAAAGAGCAAAGGTGCTAATCATGTTGGATTTAGTTAATGGCCATGTTATCACTGATATCAACTTTAAATAAAGGAAAAAAGTGAAATATGTAATGAGATCATTTTCCTGAAATTGAAATATGGAGGTCTTGAAATCCTCCATATTGGGTTGCTGCCTTGCCCTATTGCCAATCCTGTTGGCGTATTGGGGCTTTTACACTAACCTGATTGGTCCACACCAGATATGTTTGACTTGGCAGGTGTGAAAAAGCTCTGGTGCAGACCAGAAAAAGCCTGAAAACCACATGAACCATGAAGAAAAGGGTCTTGGTTCACCTGCAGGCCAACTTTGCAGTGGCACAGCTATGCAGATATATTGTTCACCCTATTAAAAAGCACCTTCAAATCAAAGACCCTAAGTAACATATGTAATATGGTCATAAATATATGTAAAATGAATCCTTCAGCACCACAGATGTCGCTGGCGACACCTAAATAGGCAGAGAGAAGTGGCTTTTCATATCAGCTTTGCACCGATGTGCAACACATTAGTAACGTAGAGCTTGCACAACGGCGCAAAACCGCTTTTCTCTGCTTCAGAATCCTCTGGAACTACAATAATTGTTTAAACAGTTGAAGATTTACGGTAGTCGAAAGATTGTAAACACTGAAACCAAAGCTCCAGTGGTTAAGGGTTACAGAGGACAACAGCTCACAGTTCAAATAACAAAAAGTTGACAAACGTCTCAACAAATATGGTGTTGTGCATGGACAAATCCAAGGAATGGGCCAATAGTCTCTAAAGTCATCAATAGATTTTAACTGAACGACAAAAGTAAGGCTTAAAGGGGGCACACTGACCGGATTTTGGTTGGAAACGGCAGGTTAGGCGGGACTAAAGAAACAAGTTTGGTTAAGACCACTCACATGCCAATCAAAAAAAACACTACTAATCAACAAATTTATGCACAAATGTAATCAAAAGGATTGATTTTTTAACCTCCCCTGTCAAAAATTGTCATTACAAGATAAAAAAAAAAGATAAACATAAAAATGTTTTTGGCATATATATGTCAAAAACTATATGTCAAACAAATATGTGTTACATAGCATAACACATATGTTAACTTTTAGTGTACAATAAACTAACATGAGGGGCAATGGAAAACTGTTAGCTCTTTCTAGTGGTCATTTAAGGAATTGCAATATTTGATACTTCTTAGTTGGCTCTGAAGTGCAACCAAATTCCGTTTTTTTGTATTGCAAAAATATCTATTTACATGAGGGATTAAACTCCACCTTCCTTTCTTGTTGTCACAGTTGGAGGTTTTCAACTTGAAGCAGCACTGGTCTGTGGCAAACATGCAGCACATCAGAAGCATGAACGGCTGTTTTTGCATAATTTACTTAATCCTCCCCAGCTTTTGTCAGGCCTCTCTGTTGAGAATGGGAAAATATTGAAAGGAGCATTCGAATTTTTGGATCGCTGAACCAAGTCCAAACTGTGATTTCTCGTGTCTCAGCAGTGGCCAGATACAAAGCTAATACATGTGCCTTCCTAGCAGAGGTTTAGCCGGTTCCGCAGCACTCAGTGGGCTCAAAGAATTAAACAGAACATTCATTTCTTGGCTTTTCATTGTGTTTGACATGTCCTCATTGCTATACAGTACATGTTGCACTGCAGTCCATGCCCTGCAGAGCAGGGTTTTGCTATAGTAAACTGCTGAGCAGTTAAGATTCAACACCAGTAACTTCCAGCGTAAACCTGGCTACAAGCAGAGGATGCAGCTGGGCTTAAGAGACCCAAGAGACCTTTCTATCCACCCTAGAAATGTGCAGAGGAAACTCTGTGCCTCACGATACAAATCTCTACATAGCAGTTGAGTGAAAGGGGTTGAGTCCATCCAGTTCAACACATGTGGTACGCATGCACGCCGGGCCCGGGTTTCACCTGTCAGGAGGCAGAGGAACAACAACTCCATCCATGATTCACTCATGACAGCAGCCATTTTTTTCATTATTTTTTAGCACGACTCCTTCAGTTCATATTTGCTTGCATGCCTGTGTGTCCCATGTCACAACCAGCTCCTTCAGCTCTGCACATCTCACTTGTGTGGCGATGGTGACAAGTGACACAGTTTAGTGTCACATATGGCTTTCATATGAGAACGCCTTGAAGGCAGAAGAGGAGACAAGGAGGATACTGATGCACTCAGTCTCTCTGTGGGGGTGTCACAGTTCTCTAGAAAATATAAAACACAAGTGTGGGGGAATCGTGCAGACTAAATATGCCAGGAACTGTCTTATGGCCTTTTGTCCTGCATTGTTTGAACACATTTTTAGAAAACTTTGGGGCTGTAGTTTTCTTCTGTTTCCTTGAGAGGCATAAAAACTTTCACCCTCTTCATGAAGTAAAAATGATCACAACAAAGCTTAATATTTTGTCCTCCAAGTCATTAGATCTAACATTGACATTCATTCAAACAGTAATGGAAGAATGGAAAAGATGATCAGGTTAGCACATTTTTTTACTTCTATTAATTCAAAATATATTGAAAATAATTTTGCACTTTGAAATTTTTAATGAAATTTTTTACCTTAAAAATCTACTATGATCATCTTTTGATCCCAGTGGTCTTTTAATTAGGATTGAGGACATAGTTACTGTAAAGTGACAGTAGTTCATCAGAAATTTGCCTATGAGCTGTGGGTGGGACCATCGGTGTGCAGCAACACCGCCCCCTTTCCCATCACCATTGCTGAGAGCTGCTTGATGCCAGCTCAGACGAGGGAAACAAAGACAAACATCACTTATACAATATTTTTCAAACGGTAGTTTTTAAACTGCTCCTGATTCACAACAATTTGAATAAAGAAATACATTTTTATCTTAATTTTCTTAATAATGTCCTCCATCATCAGAGTCAAATGTCCCAAAAAAATGTTTAAAACATAATTTTTATCAGAGTGGCTCTTTAAATCCATCAGATAACATGAACTTCAGACAATAATGGATGAAAGGAAAATATGGTCAGCTTAGACCATAAAATACATTTTCTACTTGTATTGATTAAAAAAAAAGATGCATGTTGCATGTTTTCATTCAAAACATTTATTTTACATAAATATTATATTTTGCCCTAGACTGTTATCTTTTGCCATGTCACTTTATCATAAAATTGCACATAAATACAAAAACAAATAAATCATTTTCACTACCCAGTACAAAAAGGAAACATATTTATTAACATTTCCATTTAAATGCACACATGCAACACAAAACACAAATAACAAACACTATTCCAGGAAAGGAAAACTAGATGTATAAAATATTTTATTCCAATTTTTCATAATGTTGGTAACAGTTGGAACCCAATAATCCTATACATTTCATCACTACGCACTGTGGTATTCCAGTCCTATACAGAACTATGGGATGAAACGTGCTGAAACATATCAGATGTTTTATAGCAGACACTTGTAGGAAGACTATCTGTATTTCAGGAATAAAAATATGCAAAAAGAGGATAACAAACATTCACAGTTGGATAACTTTCAGAGAAATGGATGATTTGGCCTTAATGCTCCTGACAGGGCTGCAGCAACTATTGTGATCAGGTGCAGCGTTCCTCAGGGGGCTTTGTTCGACTGACCAAATGCGAGTGGCTGCAGAAAAAGCAGTGATGGGAGACATTTGAGCAGCTTTAATGGTGTTCACAGCAGGACGTGCAGGAGTAGTCACGCAAAGTAAGGAGGGCCTGACTCATAAAAAATTTATGTTAAAATAAAAACATAAAATTAGATAAATGAGGAAATACATTTATCTGTTTTAATATTTTACTGGAGATCATATGCAAATATTTTAAAATGAAATGTGCTCAATTTGCTTAGTTATCTTTATAATAAAAATATTCAAAGCAAAAAAAAAAAACATTTGGCAATATTAAAAATATTTCAGTTCAGAAAAAACACCAACAATATAATCAAATTATTTCATATCCACAAATGCAATTTTTCATCTAAACCCCCCCCCCCCCCCCCCCAATATCAGTCTTTTGTTAATTGGAGGGGAAAGAAACACCATGTTGAACCTGCGGAGTCTTCTTAGCAATCAAGACTCATGATGCTTTGGAGTTTGAGTTTAATTCATTAAAATTAAATTAGATGTAATTTAATATATTTTTTAACAAGTTTTATATTTTATTTTATTTGTTTCCTTTTTTTTAAATTTCATTTAATGTAATTTCTAATGGTTTGTTATTGTTACCTTTACTACATCCTGCTGGTATAAATGTTTGCTTGTCTGATTTGTTAATTTATATTTCAATGTTGACAGTAAAAACTTTACATATCCTCAGTAAATGTAAATTTAAAGATTAAATTTGTCCCCCCTTAATACCTAAAAGTGCGTTTTTGCCCCCAAACCAGAAAACGTCACAGACTATTGGATGCATTTCAGTGAAGCGCGTATTAACTGCAGGGAAGCGCATAAAAAATGCATCTTAACAAATGGTGCGCCATTCTCGCTGTAACCCAGCAGAAAAAGGAGCGCACATCTGGAGAGAGCAGGACGTCCTCTGGCAAGGACCGGCTTTCCATATAAGGAAAGGGGGCGGGGCCAGCCCAGGATCTCTCTGCACAAACGTGACTGCAATGGTTGCTTTAGCGAAAGCCGAGACAAACTTGCCAGCACCGTGAAGGCGACACGTCGCCCCTTCAGCTACGATTTGTACGGGACGTCGGGGGACACATATTTTTCAACCGACCCTCGTGAACGGTGCAGCTCGGAGGTCTTTAAAGGAGCCGACAGAAAAGTTTCAAAAGAGACTGCCGCGGTTTGAAAAAGACAGCCGGGCGATCAAACTTCCACCAGCTATCTGAGGGAAGCGGGAGGAGGAGTCAACAGGTCCCAGGTAATGCCATGCATGCACTTGACCGTCAGTCAACACCTGACAGCAGGTCTTCTGCTCCAGAGAGGGCGAGCAGGGTGGTACGTGAAAAAGTCGCCCTTTCACCTGACTGATTTTGAACGCATCATAGGTTGCTTTACATAAAGAGCGCGTGCAAGCGTGTCTGACAGTTCTGTCATCTTCATTTATCAGAAATGAACTCGGTAATCTGCGTAAACCCAAATTTTTAATGCCGCAACGTTCAAAAACTGTATTTTTTTTAAACAAAAATACGACAGTAAGAGTTTCACGTATTTTTAGCTTGTAAACCGGCATGCAAAGCTAACGTTCTTTTTATTCTTGCTAGCAAAATGTAAACACACCTATGCTAATAGTTACCATAGCTTGTTTACTAGTCATTTAGTCAATTGTTGACCTTATCACTCTGAAAAATGCAAAACATTAGGAGTTGATGCGTTTGCGTGCAGCGAAAACGTGTTCATTTTTTATTTTTATTTTTTTTGACGTGGTGCGTTCATGAAAATCCGTGCAAAAATCGAATCCGGCGAACTTGACGTTAACTTTCCAGTAGTGAGCAATGCCCACCTCCCCATCCCCGTCACGAGCTGGGAACTTAATGACCCGCGACAAACATGCTGCCTCCTGTCACACTGCAAGCCGGTAAAACGGAGCAGGGGCAAACTGGCACGTACCCCTAATTTATTAAATTCATTAACGCCACTGATGATGTCCTGACGGGGAAAATGTGGCGGTTCAACGCCTTTTTTTAATCTCGTCTAATTAAAATGCCAGGACCCTGGAGCAAAGGAAATCTTAACTCTAAATCTGCAACTCCTACTTTGCGTGAATCTGCCTTTAATGAAGATTCAGATTTATGAAAATGGTATCTATATGTTTTGTTCGGTACAAAGGAGAAATTGATTCCTTTGGGGGTGGCAGAGGTAAAGGACACCTAACCTTTCACGTGACAACTTGTGAGACTCTAAGCATTAAAAAAAAAAAAAAGTGTCACCCAGTAGGTTGAGGGTTTTCCCACCCTCTCACCTCCTCTGCAAGTGTTATTCACAGCTAAATGCTGTGCCCTTGCCCCCAATTGGCAAGGATAGGACACAAACATCACATTTAATGGGCATTTTATGCTTTTAGGAGACAGTGTCGTTCATTTTCAATGATATATTTCAGGGTTTTTTTGTTTCTAGATTAACCGGCAGTAGCACGGGTGTTTTCTGTCATCAAAACTTCGCTGGCAAGTTTCTGCAGGAAGTTGTGTTTTTTTTTTTTGTCTTATGCAAGCGGTGCCCGTTGAGGGCCTCGCATGCTGCAGTTTCACATGGTACACCAAAACGCATCATCGGAGCGGAGGCTGTGACACATTGACACCTTGCCGGTGCCCCCACGTCCTCATCGTGTCCCTGTCCCTCCTCTTGAGATTGTAAAGTTGTGTATGAGAAACCCATTGAAGGTGTTTCGTTGTTTGCGCTGCAGAGGTGAGTCACAAACCTCTGCTGGGTTCTATTTGGGACGTCGGATGACAGGTCGGCTCGTCGCCTGTGGAAGATCTGATAAAAGTTGGATTTCTGTGCACCATCTAATTGTTCAGTTCATGCATTGCACGTCTGAGTCACTGCGTGACACTGGAATCCTCTGTCTGTAGCATATGAGCCTTTTCGGTGACCTGTATCGGTGTCTTTCTCAGCATTCATGATGTCATTTGCAGCTCGGTGGAGGTTTTTCTCCAACAAAGACAAAGAGGAAACAATTCAAGATTGAAGAGATATGCTTTTGGGTACGTTTGGACCTGGATTTCTGTGAAAACGTCTGTCGATTGTCTCGTGGTTTGGGCCTGTGGTGGTCCGTTGCCACAGCAGCCGGCTTGCAGCCCTTTAGCTGACGAGCAAGGCTGACTCACAAGACTGTGGCAGCGCGGCGCAAACTCATCAGGCGCTGACAGATGAGGCATGCTTCTCACAATGGCAGCGCACTCTGGAGATGCCACCCAACGCTTATTTAATGGTAAACACCTCTCCCCATTTCTGCGCTGTCCCACCCACGGGCTGTCACTGCTATGACAGCTATCTTTTTGAATAAGGAAGCACTTAAAACTGAAACAGCCGCATTCAAAATAGGAAAAACGTGTAGGACTGTGTTCGGTTTTTGAGAATTGGTTTTGATGTAAACAGAGTAGTTTACTACAAAAAAAAAAAAAAAATGAAGTGCAGTTTGTGGGCGTGACAACAACAGAGAGCCACTTCCCCATATAGAGTCCAGTGAGGCATTAACTGTGGCTTTGCACCAGTTAAGCCCCCCTTGACCTAAACTAAAGAGGCTCAGAGTCTGCAAGAAAAAGTAGAAATAAATTGGGATATTAAAGGGTTTTTTTCTGTGGTGCCCAATGACGTAGTCTTTGCCTCAGGGACTGGAGCTAGTGTGGGAAAAGTGGGAGAGAAAAAGGGTGGAAGCCAATATCAGGAGAGTGCAGTCGAGGCTGAGTGGGATTTATTATTTTGTATTTATTGTATTTGGACGGGGGAGCAGAGCTGCTGCAATGCTGGGATGTTGGAGCTTAAAGACCCACTCCGATGAAAATAGTGCTTTGAGGGTTTTAACATGTTCTTGGGGCATATTTCATGTGATTGAAGACGTTTATGTAAAGAAAATTAAACTTAAAATTGTATTTCTGGATACAGTATTTTCCGAGTAGGAGTTGTGTTTTTTTGCGTAGTTTGGCCAGGTGTGCGACTGACACACAGGTGTAACTTGTATAAGATTTTTGGAAAATAAATAGGAAAATAATAGCTAGAGGGCCCTATCAGTATTTGCTACTGTCAGCAATGCAGAAGAAGAAGAAGCACCGTCCAGTCTGATCAGGGGTGAAGCCTAAAACCAACATGAACTGAACTTTAAGATATTTTCCTTCCTTGTACAAGACAGTACTAAAAAGTGCCTTATTTTTGTAGAGCTCCTCAAAATAATCTGACATCATCTGTCTTCAGTTTCCTTGTAAAAGAGATATAGAGACAAAGCTTCCATGTAGGGACGACGCTAAAAAATGTTAATGCTAGCTCCTCCACATATGTCTGGAGATTATGAACCCATTTTTGGACAAGCATTGAACAACAAAAATCGCGTTTCTACGGTGGGCTTGGTGGAAATGTTCAGAAGCGTCGCACCTTTTTCCAAACGTGCGACTTATACTCCGGTGCAGCTTTTACATGATTCTCTTCTCTTCTTTATTAGGCTTTTTTTTTTTTTTTTTTTTGCGGCTTACACTCCGGAGCAACTTTATTGTCCAAAAAATATAGTATTTCTTTATTGAAATCGTTACGAGTCAAGAGTAGATGGAAAAAAAAGCTTGTAGCTGTGACGTAGACACTACAATCGGCAAACTCAGCTCTCAGTTATGGGTAAGGTAAAGGAGGGCGGGGTTGCCCTGCGCTAACAGTCCCACCCACAACCACGAAGCAAATTTCTTACAAACTACTGTCGCTCTGCTTAAACTCTGTCCTAGAATACAGGTTTTTATTTTCGGCTAAAAATGGCATAATCCTAGTTAAAAGACCCCCGGGAACGCTTAAAGTACCTCAAAAGATGAGCGGAATGGGTCTCTGACTTGGCCAGCAGCAGTAGGATGGGCCCGCTTCGGCATACTGATTTCCCTTGTTGCTGCTCTCTTTGCCTTGTCACAAAGGGGTTAACGTCTCTTCCTCACTGGGCTGCCGTCTTCATTTTCATAGCTTTGATTGTATTAAATAATCTTTACGTGTCAGTGTACAGCTCCCGGTGCTCGTGTAAAGAGAGCAAAGGAGCAATTAGGTCAGAGCGGGAGAAAAGTTGGTCTCGTGTCAGCCTTGAAGCAGCAGGGCTCCTCACTTTAGCATTCACCTCAAACCTTCACTGTGGGCTTTTCAAAGAATTGGGGTTATCAAAGCACATAGAGAAGGAATTTCTTTCGTCTCAGTCTTCTCATAATAAAATGTCCCAGAATGGATCATTGGTTGTGATATATTAAGTTTCTCACCATATTAATTTGCCTGAATAATCAGGCCACAGTTGTCTCCTTTTTTTTTTTTGTCTAATGAGGCTGAGTGGAAGACCCATATAAGCTAATATCTTAGTGGTTGTTTGGCTAAACCTTGAAATCGTTGACACATGTGCAGCACATTTTTTTAAATTAGCAAATGGGCTTTGAAGATCACACACTCAACTGGAAGTCTTTGTTCTGTTTTGACACGCTTTTCACATGATCTGTGTTGTTTCCCATCGCCTGCTGTCCCCTTTCCCATTTCCTTTCCATCCCGGCCGGCGTGAAGGTTCTGGTCCATCCCACTCTTTCACTGGCAGAGTCGCCATCGAATTTCATCGTATTTTCCACATGTTTTGTACCTTGGCTTTTTGCGTGAAAGTGTGTCTGCCTAGCCGGACAGTCCCCTGACGTGACTGCTGACATTTCCAGTGAAAGGGCCCTATTGTTGGTTCTTAATCCCCCCCCCCTCCGCCCTCCTCTTCATAAAACAATGGTATCAATTGCTTCCACTGAGTACATCCACAGCTCTCGGAGAGGGAGCCAGGCTGGCGGGGCTTGTTGGCCAGTCTGCCAATCGTCACACCAGGCAGCCAGGGCAACTTCATTTTTCGAGGTAGCTTCAAGCTTTGGCCCACATCTCCTGACACTTGCACTAATAATATCTCTGTATTGGGAAGCAATGTGCAGGCACTGCCACCTCATAAACACACACATAATAGCTGGTGTATTTATTTTCCTGGAGAGAGACGAGGGAGCAGACGGATGGCTTTGGCCCCGCCCCCGCCTTCCTAATGAATGGACTTTATTTCGTTTTCCTTCGTTTTTCCCGAGATACTGCCATTAGCTTTGACAGATGATATGTTCTTCTACTGAAACAATGATCTTCAGCACACTGTCACAGGAAATTGGATTCATACACCCACCCCTCTGCTCGCCTCCCCCCCGTCTCTCTGCTCTCTTCTTATTCCCGATGCTCCCACTCCGTCTGCATCCAGGAACATGCCGTTAATATTCCTGTTAGAGGCATAATACTACCGAGCTGCCAAGTTACCCCCTACTTCCATGAGTCAGATAGCTAGCTTGATAGCAGGTGTCACTTACAGAAACGTCTAGAAGCCAATTTGTCCTAAAGGGCTCCTTGATAATACTTCTCTGAGCCAAATGTGTGTCTACAGTCAGCAATGGCCTTTCAGTTATCCTTTTTAAGAGTGATTACTACTAAGTTAGTCACTTGACAGCTTGTGTGACATTCCCATTCAGCTGTAGGGAGTTAATCTACTGCTTAGCAGTGGGTAAATGCTGTTTTAAACCTTTACTCAAAGCATTTTCAAGCTGATTTTATTCCAAAAAAACACCCATAACTTTTTCTATTATCTCACATTGTTTGGCCATGTTTCTCCGTGTGTAGAAAACAGGCTGGTGGAGAGATAAAGGTTCCAAACAGTGACGGTACTGCCTGTTCCCCTACTAGTACCTGCAACCATCTCCTTGTTAGTGCATAGCATCGTTATTGTAGAGTTCTACTGCCTTGGCTTTCGCCTGCCAAGCTTGTGTAGCTTGTGAGCTGCTCCAGCTTACTCTGTCTACATGAGCTGTCATCACAATGCAGCCAGTCCCAGTGAGGAGCCATCACACCATATCATTGTGCTGAAACCAAGACTGTTGAATGAGTGGATTTCTGTGTATTCGGCAGGAAAGGGCTGACATAAAGCCAGGAAATTTCAAGAAGGAGGCCAATGAATTGTCAGAGTAGTGCATTAACTAATAACTGAAGGTAGGATGCACCAACAAATAAACCGAGTCCTCAAATTTTCCATGTTACAGACCCTACCATACGAGCAATTCTACATAATTCAGTTCTCCAATTGATTTTTTTTTTGGCGTATGTGAACACATCTGAGTCTGTCTTCCCCTTGTTCATTCTGCTGTTGGCAGTGTAAAAATAGTTGTACGTAAGACGTAACAACACAGATGAAAAAGTCACTGACGTGCACAAACACTCTGCAAGTAGCAAACGATGAATGATGAAACCGTAGCCATACATTTTTTTGCTCAATTTAGTGCCTGCTCCAACCCTAGAGCTACAGTTGCTTAAAAATAGCAGTATAAAGCCGTTTTATTTTTATTCAATTTTTAAAAATTTGCTCAAATAAAAAATAAAAAACCCCAAAAAAGCAGATTTTTGTTTGTGTATGATGTCATTCCATTACCTGAGAGGAAATTCAAGCGACCAATTATAAATATTGGAGGATCTCACTTTTCAGCTCATTAAATCTTTATTTGTGCATCTTAAGTCTGAAGCTTTGTAAATAATTTGTAAACCTTCTATAAAAAAAATATTGATAATTTTTCAGAATTTCCCCCAGATTTTTTCTTCTTCTGTGAAATACAAAGCCTTTAGTTGTAGTAGAGATCCTTCCACTAATGGCAGATCGTTTGCTGGGTATTATACCTTACTCTGTGTCAACACCATTTCCATTTTTCTTGGCTATCTTCGTGCTGCAGAAATAATTCTGTAATATGCGACGCAGGCAGCATATGGGTGCCATTTATGATCAACAGCTTCTATAAAGAGGTGACGGGAATATGCAAATGTCAGCATGCTAATGGAACAGTAATGTAATGAAGAACGTTGTATATGGGCAGTAATGATCTGTGGTTATTGAGTGTTGATGACTCCTTCTCAGCCAACCATTGTTGTTCCACAAGCAGCTTTCTTGTTTATTTTCTTGGCACTCTTGCACATCATCACCCAAAAAGCGCGGGCACATAAAAAGGAGCCGGTACACTTGCACACAAATTTAGATGCATGAACATTGCTTTCTTATTGATTCATGGCCTTGGGTGAAAGGCATATTGATAAATACCTGGAGTACTTGGCCATTGAAATGGTGAAACTAAATTGGGCAGAACTGAGACAGATGTGGCGCAGTAAATTAAACAAGCGATCTTCTCTGTTGGCTGACAGCACAATGGTGATTAGGGTTTCATGTGTGCTGCCCTACATTATTTATGGCCATGCTGTGGGCTGCCTACAGTTGAATAGACCCACAGTCCATTGACTGGGCATATCATTGGAGGCTGACTAGTGTTAGGAGTGGGGTTAAAAATGGCTTTATTTCCTCTTGAGGAGGTCCATTTTCATCTAAATGAAGGTGAAAGCCCCAAGCGTGTTCTTTCCAAGGCCTGCATGTGGGAAATGTGTTGACTGTGTTCCAGTACGCTTTTCGAGGTTACTCTGCTTCATGATTTAAAGGGATTTCTGCTCAATGTCTTATTTACTCAAACCAGCCATTCCTTCTTTTTTTGTCATTGCCTTTTAATGTTGTACAGGTTGACAAAGCACAATATGCGGAAATTTCTGGGCTGGATTTGTTCAGAGAAATCTATTTTACCCTCATTACTCCCTAAAGAACTATTGCAGGAAACAATGGAGTAAGAGAATGCAATGTTTTTGATAGGGGATACAAATCAAGGCATGTTGACTTAATTTTACATATCTAGGGTGCTTTTTTCAATACTATTTAGATTAAATCAAACTTAATAACACTTGAGGACTCAAACTTCCATGTTAGTTGATCAAATGAGGTTAAGTTTTTGCCGAAGTGTCTTTAGTTTGAAAACCCGCAAACTTTTTTTAACCTAACCAAAAATAGCCCAGCAAATTGTCATTATGACTAGGGCTGCATGATATGAGGATTTGTGATGAGTGATACTAGTGATCAACATTGTAATGACAATAGGACTTGTGATACATGAACAAATAGAAAAAAGACAACAACCAATACATCATTTCCATTTTTCTGTAAAGGTTTTATGTAAATAAGAGTACCGGTAAACATAAATTATACTGCAAGTTATCTCAATAGGAGACCGTTAAGATGTCAGGGAAACACACCAAAGCACGATAGTTATCATCTACCTTTCTAGCAGTACTATCGGTAATAATAACCAGTGGTAGAGCTACAATATTTTATGGGGGGTAGAAGTCTTTGGTAGGGTGGCAAATAGGAACAGCAGTGTGGATGTTGATTACAAAGAAAATATGTGTTTTAAACAGCTTTTTTTTATTGTTTTTAATACAATTAATATTAAAATAGCTGAGGTGCTATTACTGAGGCTTTAGGCAGCCTGTATTGATGATTTGTTTTTTTTATATATTTCTATAATGATTTTAATATTGACTCAAAAATTGAGGGGTAAAGCTTTTAGCCCCCCACCTTGCCCTCCTGTAGCTCTGCCCCTGGTAGTTACTAATATGGATGAGGATAAAGAACAAAATTGGTAGTGTGCACTTGGGCTTTTTTTTTTTTAAACAATGGTTTGTTTGTCTATTAATGTGTCTACACATTTAAGGTAGTAATTAATTGCGGTCTATGCGGTCTTTTGCAATGCGTGTATTGCGCAAGGTAACATTGCAATGTCGATACATTTTTAGTTAATAGTGCAGGCCTAATTATGATGATAACTTTTTTTGTCTTTTCCACAAGAAATCAATTTTTTCATTCATATTCCCCAACAAAGTCGTCCTGTTCACAGAAAATATTTATTTTCATATAAATAAAACTTATCAGTTTTGCATAGCCCCTATTTTAAAACCCATTGAGACCTGAAGTAGTACAAACTGGGCTTGTTATCCTCTGAAGCACATCTTGACATTTGAAATTGTTTGTATAATTTCCTTTTAAGACTACCTCATTGCAAAGTAGCTTTTCCATTATGTGCAAGACAAAAAGCTCACTCAAAAACAATTTTTTTTAAACTTTCCATTTTGAAGGAACAAATAACTTACTCTTAAGAGTTTTTCCAATAAATGACAGTACAGTTAGAGTTTTGCCCAAGAGCAGTTGTGCAGGTATTTGATTCAGTATTCATCTGTTTGATGCTATAGTCCATGACTAACTGCACATTTATATCCATCCAAAATCCTATGGGGAATTGGGGTGCCAGAGTCTTCCTAGTAGTATCTTCCATTGCCATAACAACAAAATAAAAGTTATCCATATTCATTCCATTAAACTAAGGATGTGGACATATAGAGTATTAATTATGGAGCTCACTGATCTTTTGTTTTTTATGACAATTTTACTTGACTTTTGCTTTGTTCTCAGTCAAGGAACCTGTGAGTGAACTCCTCATCCTCCCATTTCAGCAGACATTTATCAGATAATTAAAAATAAACATACTTCTAAGTTGCTCTAGCTAGCTGAGATTGAATATCTTGCCTTAGGCCTGCACAATAAATCGCAAATTTATCATTATCGCGATTTCAAGCTGTGTAATATGCATTTTGCAAAAGTCAGCGAAAATTGCAATAAATGTTAAACCTTAAATGTCCTAAACCAATCTTATGGCAACTTGAAGTATTTAATGAATTGAATAAATCCCTTTATCCATTTGACCAATCAGATAGAGCCCTTCCCGTTGTTGACCAATCAGGTGGACCTTTTATGTTAGATGTTGCCCTCCGAATTAGACGAGGATCATTTAGAGATTAATTTAAGGTATTTTGACTCTTATTTAAATTAAACTCTTGCAGTGAAATGGAAATGTTTTTGTTGTTTTTGCCATTTGTTCACATATCGCAAGTTATATCGTCATCGCAATATTGATCACTAATATCGAATATCGCGCGTTTTCCTCATATCCTGCTGCCCTATCTTGCCTCGTCCTCTGAAATGGTTGCAATATTTGACTGAACGGGGAGCCATCTTTGCAAAGGCATAGTGACGTTGTCAGATGAAGGACACCGCCAATTCCAGCCTTTGGGAACGTCATGGCAGGGATGATTTCCACCACATGGCTGCCAGAGGTCATGCCTTCACTGGGTCAATAGATCAGACAAAGATGAAGGATCACATGGGAAACAAACTACCTAATTCCAAATGCTAGCTTTCAATTCTAAATAGCCTCTGATGAACTTAGCCAATTGCCCTTACATTGAAACGTTATTAATGATATGGTGTCTCAAGAAACACTGTGGGAGGTCAGAAGTAATCAAGGTTTTCATAAGAATGCTCCAAGTGTCTTGCAGATTTCTTTTGGGTGGATCCACACTTTTGTCAGCTTCCTCTAACCACTGTTGTTCTGCACATATCGCTTTTTAATGTTGGGCTGTTGTCCATGTGTTGTAGTTTTCCTTTCTGCTCTGTCACTTAAGTCACAGGGTTTTATTATGTTTTTGTGTGGAGATGTTTAAGAATAAATCGTTGTCATAGAAAAGCTTATTTTTACTATAAATAATTAAGGGTTGATTAGATTTTTTTTAGTAATCCAGTTTATAATTGTTTAGTTTTGTTATTTGGAACTAATTCTTAATTCTTAAAACTAAACTAATTCTTTAATTTAGTCCAGTTTATACTTATATGAAAGATGTTTTATGAAGGAAACAGGCATGACATTTCTTAGAAATGTATTGTGTGTAGTTCTTGATTGTTCTGAGTAGACTGTCTTTGAGTTGGCAACAATTTATGTGGTCAAATTAGCTTCTAGATTGAATAGTTTATATTTTGAGCTTTGCAGATTGTCACTTTATGAGCTTTCAATCTGTGGAATTGTATAACAGATCTTAAAACTGACTCACAAAGATGGCTTAAACAGAGTTTTGTCATTAAAAAATAAAAAGAAAGTAATGAATTTTGGAAATGGAAATGACATCGGACAATGGGAAGCTTTGCATTTCTATAAGAAACATAAGAGAGCTGTGGAGGCTTTCAGTGCACTGCAAAACAGCCCCTGAGATGTATGTTCAAAAGTTCTTAAGATTTTATTTAAAAAGGGAAGAAAAAAATGGACAATGAGGGAAACCAATGGTCTTACCGAGAACTTATTTCAAGAAAACAAATATTAAATAAAAAAGATGATATGAATGTGAAAGAGACTGTTTTCTCAAAGTAAGATTATTTTGACATTGAAAAACTTTAAAAGATTCTTTTTTTTGGCATACAGAAAATAAAAGCATTTTCTCTAAGTGTCTCCTTAGTTTCTTAAGAATAATGTTTCTGTGTGTGTTGCTGTGTTTTTCTGTTTCTATTCCTTTAAAAATTGAAGGTCTATTGCACCAACATTTCTCAAAAAGTTTAAGTTTCGTTTTTTTACTATTGAAAAAATGGTAGTTTGAGTATAGATGTAATAGAACATAGCAGAAGGTAACACGTGAGTTTGGGTTTTTTCTTCTATCACTTCAGGGGCATCTGACACAAATAAATGAACTGAGATCATTTCTTGGCTCTAAGAGCATCTGGATTACTGACGGAGTATATACAACATTTTCTTTTCATAACCGGCTGTGTTTTTCTAACCCTTCTGTTCTTTACTGACAAAGTGAAAGGGCGTGTTATCAAGTTAAAGGCCGGGAATATTGTTCCGTTACGAAAAAGCAGATATTCCACAGTCTTTGTCTTTTAAGGCCTTGTTGTCCAACATTTTTGTCCCTGCTATCTATCTTCACATTGTCTGTGAAAGTTCTCATTCATTCAAGTGACATCCTGATGTTGAGTCATGGCAAATAGACTTAAAGACCCACTCCAACTATATGTTTTTCTATTGGAAAATCATTCCCAGTGACCCTTTTTAAGTATGATTTTGCAGTTTCTGGCCAAAATCAAAACACCTGTGTCGTTTTTTGCTGCACATCAGTTGGAGGTACTAGAAATTCACCGTTGGGTAGTGGAGAAGTTAGCTTTGGCTAAATTCCCATCAACCCTTTGTTTACACTTTCTACCGCCAGCTTATAGCACCCCACAAGCCCAAGCTAAGCATTATCGGCACTATCCAGCTATACAGTTCTAAGCCAGATGCTAGCTCAGATGAGGAAAATGAAAACGTCAATGCATCTATTTGTCGCCAAAATGGATGTTTAAGAATTGGAGTAGAGAAGGGAGACTTTGGCCCACCCATGGAAGTTGTAATCCGAGCTCTTTCAAACCGAGCTCTTTTATTTGCTCCTGGTCCATCGTGATTTGAATAAGGAAATACTCAAAACGCAGTTTTGATCTTTAAAATTTTTCATCCATTATGAAAAGAACGCTACAAGAACATATTAAAACACGAGTGAGTCCTTTTAGCCTCATAGTTTTTATTAAAATCAAGCACTTCCATCCTTTTTCCTATAAATGTTCTCAACCGTGAGGAACATATCTCCAACGTTTTTGTTTTGTAAGTCAACAACTTGAATTACCAAAAAGACCAGTTTTAGAGGTTGATGCAAATATCTGAACATTTCAGCAGATAATGAGATCGTGGCTGATGGACAATGAAGTATGTGTAATGATTTTCTCTCTCCATTGGAAGTGTGGCGTGCCATGAATGCCATTGCTAATTTCTGTTTAGTTTGTGCATTTCTCATCCCAGATTATCCACCCATGCACACGTTATGAAATGGCCAACAAAAAGGTTCTGTTTGTTATATTTGTGAAATGAACTGTCATCTCTGGTTGATGGATGTTTGTTGAGTAAGTATGTCGTAATTGTCTTTCTATACAACAGTGTGTGTTCATGCCCACGGTACGCACATGGAGTTCACTTCACTTGTCCAGAACGCCAGACATTACCAAGCTGCCTTGCCTTGCTCACTCACAGTGCCTGTATCAAACAGTCCCACTGAAAATGTGGTGTTTTCTAGTGTTCAATTGCTCCTTTGTTTTATGCCTGGATGTGACTGTCATTGTGGTGGAGCTGAGGGTTTGTGGATTCCCCATGTTCAGCTATCTTGGGTGGCTTCCATTAAGTCTTGGAAGTGCTGCTTGTCCGCCCGCTAAAAACACAACGCTTTCCTCCTCCAGCCATTGTTAACCTATCTAACCAAAACCTATTCTCAAGGTTCTCTTATGAAGCATGAAATACAACCCCTTTATATTGGCATTGGCAGGTATTTAAACTTCTAATTTGGGCCAGCCTGTTCTCATTAAATCGTCAGAATGATGTAACGTTTCGCCGCTGCTACTGTGTGCCAGCATGGCATGTTTTTCCAGTTACTCGTCTCTGTTGTAAACACAGGGCATCTGTTTGGACTTTGAAACGTGGCTGAATTGCTTCATGGAGAAGCTGCCTTTTTCATTTAGCAGCTTGCACAGGTATGATAAATGTTACTTATCACCTATTGACCCTAAAAGGTCAATCCTCTGCCCTATGACCCATCACCCTCCACCTTCCTGCTGACTCTGTGCCCTGTGGATAGCCTTTGCTTTTCTTATTTCAGTCAACTGTGAGATGCTTTCCCTGTTCCCATTTATCTTTCTGTTAAATATCTACTCTTTGGCTGATCATAATACAGGTATGATTGAAAACGGAGAGCCAAATCTGATACGCTGTTCTTTCTTTCCCCTGAGGTTTAACTCTAACGTTGTAGTCTAGCTTTAAGGATTTGGTGTGCAGAAGTGGCATGTTATATAGCATTGTGATCAGAATATGAATATTTTTCAAAAACAAAATAAGCCATCTAGAATATTAAAGATGGGTTTGTGCACAAGGTGAGCAATGCGGACTTTTATTCCCCACAGGCAGTGGAAAGAATCGAAGAGGAGCTTTTGTTTGTTTGAAAATCCACCTGATAATGTTGGTTGCTGGCTCCCTAACTGAGCTGGCTGGATTTAAGAGGCAGAATCATAAAAAGGGAAAACACACACACAATGGAGACTCCAGTGCCCAGCTTAGTGTTACACACTTTATTCACCCAACACAGTGGCCTAGATTCTCTACAACTCTCTCGAGAAATGGTGCTGGCTTTTGAATCCTTCAGAAGTCGATGTTGAATGTCATTTTCAAGTAGTAGTAGTCCTTCAGGATTGAGGGGTGCAGCTCAGGTAGCAGTGGTGGGTGTAACACAATAATGGCACAAGCAGGATGCCAAGTTTTCTGGGTTCACCGATAGGCCCAACTTTCCACTAAAATGGTCCACATGAGACAGATTGAGCCATTTCGCACCGCTAAGCCGCGTGAAGAGTGCTACTTTTATAATAGAAGAATACTGCTAAATCAGGGCTTGACAAATCTACTTTCTCCATGTCCCCATGCTGAGGGCTGGAGGATTAGCCTCTAATTTTAGTGCCACTTATCTCTTCAGCTGCTTTTAAGAATTAGTTCCAAATAACCAAAAAAGGGGTGAAAATGCGAGGGGCTGGTTGGGAGGGAGCATTTTCTATTGTCAGGGAAGCTGGGACTGAAGAAAAAACAGTCTAATCTTTTGCATAACAGTCAAAATGTACTTATAAATCTCTTGAAGACAAAAATGAGGAATTGCTTTCAAAAGGGAAGGAAAATATATACGCCTGTCTTGCTTTAACCCACAACTTGGACGTGGTTTGCTAAAATCCCAACCATAAAGCATCAATGCCCCCATTTACATGCTAACCATTCATAATGTGGTTCATTCGTGATACGTCTGTGAAGACTTCACATAAAAACCATAACTTTTCTCACTTTTTCTCACATATATTTAAGTATGACCAGTTTTCATCTGTGCAATATGTACAAAATGTATGTATTGGCTGTGTGACATAGCCTGTAATGACCACTGGGAAGGCTTTTAAAATAGATCAAAATATGAACGGAGTGGGACATAAGCTATCAGATTTTTTTAAGGAATGTGTAGACAGGTTAATTGGGTGCCCTTTGGTAATGACAGCTATCCAAAAAAGAACCCATAAACACCTAGATTTCCCCCCGAAGCCAATAATTCCTAATATGGATCTGTGCATGTGTAAACAAAATTTAGGAGACAGAAGTCCCACGAGACCCATGTTAGCCTTATAAATATATATATATATATATACAAGGCAACAGATGTTACTTCCTTGCAGAGTACAGGAAGTTGTCTTTTTATGTGATTCCAAATTGTCATAGCTAATGCTACAACCATCTGCACCACCTTGTTTGTGAGGAGCAGGCAGGTGTAGGGTTTTGAAAGTAACAGGTACTTTAAAATATACATCATTGCGTATAGGGACAGCACGGTGGCACAGTGGTTGGCACTCTTGCCTCACAGCAAGAAGGCCTTCAATGTGGGACCTTTCTGTGTGGAGTTTGCATGTTCTGCCCGTGCATGCGTGGGTTCTCTCCGTCCCACTGTCCAAAAACATGCTCCATAGGTCAATTGGCAACTCTAAATTGTCCATAGGTGTGAGTGTGAGAATGAATGGGTTTGTGATATGTGGCCCTGCGATAAACTGGCGACCTGTTCAGGGTGTCCCCTGCCTTCGCCCGAAAGTGGCCGGGATAGGCTCCGGCAGCCCTGTGAGCCCGTAAGGGACAAAACGGAAGAAGATGAATGAATCATTGCAGAAAAGTAAATTTCTTTTGTTTTGTTTTTCCATGTAGATCAATATTTTTTTATCGGATTTCCATAGCCAATTTGCATACTTATTTATTTCCTTCTTATTGGATTTTTCTGGGCATTTAAATGTACTTCCACTATAGAATCTTACATGTGAAAGACACCTGAATTTGCCTCCAGTTTTGTTTACTCATTCTAACATTCACCTTTTGTCATGCAAGTCAGCTTCCCTTTTAGCTTGGAGGAAACAAATCACTTTTTTAAAGCAACGACAGACTCGGATAGTTTAACACATTCCATCTTGTGTGTATTTGACTGTTGTGACATGTCATCAATACCAAACCATTATCAATACATTGCCTTGGGCAGCTGCATTTAAAACAATCCGGGATGCGTTCAGCACTTTTGAATAGCCGCCCGTGCATTGATTCCCGCCTCAAGGACGGCAATAAGTCTTCACAGCCTGTTCCTTTTTGTTTGTGATGGCGGAGGACAAATGCTTGTTAAAGGTGTTTTTTTTTTAAAGTTGGTAGATGGGATCTAATATTTAACCAGATTGGACAGTTTCCACTCATGTGATATCTTGCATTCCTTGACAATGAGTGAGGACAGTGTTTGGGTGCGATTATGTCATTTATCAGGCTGTAGCCATAAAGCAAAGAGGGCGGGCTAAGTAGCTAAAAGGTAATAGCAGTCCTGATGATGATTGCAACTGCCCAAAGGCAGGAATGTTTTGTGCACCGATGTGTCCGACAGGTGGCAAGAAGGCGCTAATTGATTAATGATCGGGTTGATGTATGAGCTAACCTCCACAAAAAGCCTCCGAGCACTGGTGTCTCCCTGAAGGCCCGTACACACCGGGACGAATATTCGCCAGGCGTTTTTCGCCAGCGTTTTTCGCCACGTCTTTTGTGTTCACACCCAGGCGATTTTCGCTGACGATGAGTGGAGTGAACATGCAATTTCATTCCCTGACATTAGATGGCGCTTAATGTAAACAGAAATACTCCTGTACACAAGGTGGCGCTGCGCAACTTTACGCTTCTTAAAGTCACTTTTCACTCAGAAGAAGAGAGCAAGTATTTACACGCTTGTCAGAATCAAACAAAGAAAACATGAATATTTCAAGCACCAGTAGCTCCAACTGGTGCTTGGTTCGGGGATGTTTTAGAATGTCCGTCATTATTGCTTCGCGGCTGTGTAGACGCTACTTGGCGTCTATCTTCTTCGCTGGTATGTGTGCTCAGCAAGGCAGTTTTGTGTTTGAGCGCCCCCAAGTTGTGTTTTACTGTAACTTCAGAAGCTCCAGACACGTGAGCAAAAGCGCCGTTCTCATTGGTCGAGTAGATTTCGACGCGACGCGTCGAAAAAAAAAAACGAACCCGAGGCGTTTTTTTTTTTTGACGCTTCAACGCCTGGCGTTTTTTCGCGTCGGTGTGCACACTCTCATTGGGGCCCATTGTTTAGTCACGAGGCGTTAAACGTCGGCGAAAATCGCCGGCGAAATTCGTCCCGGTGTGAACAGGCCTTAAATCATTTCCTACCAGGCCAGTAAACCCCAAACACCTCCCTCGTTAGCATTTGAAAGCCTGGTCACGAGGGGGAATGTGGCTTTCAGGGCTTTTGTACAATCGCCATTGTCAACATCCAGAGTCTGAATGAACAGGCTCACATTTTATGTCACATGAATAAGGACAAAAAAAGCTGGTTTTATCATAAGGTCACTTAGCAGTTTGGAATAATTAAGATCTGAACAATGTAATCCTCTTCGATAATGTTTGGATTTTATTCCTTGTTTTTGTCAATGCCTTACTTTTTAGCTGATAAAGCCAACGGAAAAATCAGCTAATTGCTTCACATCGTATATTTAGGGACATATTTGTGTCCATCTTACTTCAATTTAAGTGTCTGGAAATTAGAAAATGTTTATTAGCTGTGAAAGCATCCATTCTTTCCCCAAAAAAAGAATGCAACTATTGCTACTATCCCAGCTACGGTTGGGCTAAGGCAGGGTACACTCTGGACGGGTCGCCAGGCTGTCACAGACACATCTAGACTTACTTGCATGATCTACTCCTAGGGACAATTAAGAATCATCAAAGAACCTACAAAGTATGTTTTTATGATTGTGGAAGGAAGTTTTTACTATACCTGACTTCCAATCTATACTTTTTCACCACCAATGGGGTATTGTTTTCAATCTGGAAAAAATACAAGAACAAAAAAACTGCTCTAATTTAACACACACAAAAAGTAGGAAGACTTTTCTGAGGAATCCAAAAAATATTGACTACAAATTCCTGTAATACATATATTGACATACCTTATTTCACAGTTTACTGTTCGATGCCCTCCATGTACCCTATTATTTTATGATAAGGAACGCCTCGTAGTGCTTTATCCTTTACATAATATATAGTTGAGGTGTTATGGGATTGTCGTAGGGATTATTCCGTTAACCCAAAGCAGAATTAACAAAGTCGCACAATGTTGATGTCACAGCAGCACATGCTACATACAGGGACACCAAGAGCGATGTAAGACCATTGACTGTATGTCTACGACGCCTTTTTCAGCTCAGTTCAAATAAAATGTTTATAAAAGTAAATGACTATGACGTCTTTGTGTGTTTGTAGTTTGTAGTCTGCTTTTGTCTCCCACTGATCATTGGAGGTCATCACTTATTCTTAAATGATTATCTACATTTGTCACAATAGTCTTAAACCTAAGAGTTATTGTGTAAGACCAAATAAATATATAAGGGTTGGGCTACTTTGGGATTTCTCAACCATGTTTTTGTTGAGTTGAAAGGTCAATTTTTTTCTTCTAACTTCCTTAGTTTCTCTGTCTCTCTAAACATCAACCTCACACTTCTGTAGTTTTACCATTCTACAGGGGAGACTGGCGTGACGCCATTCATTGTTTCCCTTAGACGACTGAAGGACAATGACAGTCTTGGCCGGCGCTTAGCGTGTGTGAATCTGTTACCATTGGGAATTGTGTCCTCCAGTGTCAAGAGGGGTTATGTGATCTCACTGAAGGGGCTTTCCACCACCGAGAGTCAGAGCCTCAACAGAAGAAGCTTATCTTTTCTCAATGCAAAGCTCACAGGCAGCTGATGGAATTTCAGAAAACCCAGCAAGTTGAAACGAAGCTACATCTTGTTATGCAAGTGCACGCTGCTAATTTGTATCTGCGATAACATCATTTAGAGGGAAAAAAATTGGCCGCTACCTGATGATGAGTTTTTCATGAAAGTTGATTTGCTTGATGTAAATCTTCAAAACTTAGCATCCCAGAACACAGGCTCCGATGGGGTTCTAGGCTGTGCAATGGGCGTCTGCATGTTGGTTTGTGTCTTTTTCCTTGTGAAATTCCTCTTCCAGTTCTTTTGTGCAGCACACTTAAAAATTCAAACATCTCTGTTAAGTCTCCTTTTTCCCAATTATTTGTGTACCTGTGTTTGTGCTAGAAGTGTGTGTCTGCAGCGAGCTTTAGCGAAAACAAAGATGTAATTACCTGAGGCTATTCTTGTCTGCAGTCATCAGTGTAGCCTCCAGGCTGTAACACGCAAACACACAAGAACTTACGCACACAAAGACATGCACGCATGCAAGCAGGCAGAATGGGCCTTATGGGGAGAATTTACGTATGCATCCGAAAATCAGACAATCATTTTATACTCGATCTAACTTTCTTTATAATCTGAACTCACATTTGAGTTCTAACCCAACAACACAGATGAACGTTTCTACTTCATGCAGCCTCCTGTTCCTAGAAACCAAGCTGCTCTTGTTCCAACCATTTATCAAAAATGCATACTTTAAACACCATTCATTTCCACAAACAGGAAGTGAGGGCGTGCTCTTAAACAGGAAGTGCCAAGTCGAGGCTTCTGCTCAAATCAGTGGCTTATTGTTCAGCTCGAAAAGATGAAAAAAGGAGAACAGCGTGAATAAGATCTATCTATCAAAGTTTTAAAACTCTTTACTTAGTAAAAAGAGATAAAACATAAACAGATACTAGCATGTGCAACATTAGCTTTACTTTCAGTTTCCAAATCTATTTCATGCATTTTAGCTTTGGATGAGGTTTACCTAAAGTGTGTGCTTTGGGTTTTGTTGTTAGCCTTATTTCTACTGCAAATATTGAATCAAATCTTTGCAACAGGATGCTCAAAGAGATGTTTTTGTTTTTGTTTTTATGGACACTAACAACACACGTGTTGGGGATATCCAAAAGAGGTTTTAAAATTATTATAGGATGGCAGCAGAACCTAAGGCTTGGCTGCCATTTTGTAGCATACACCAACACATTAAGTGTACAACCACAACCAAAGTTTCTTTGACCTTTGCCCTAAGGAAGCGGTCACCATCTTGAAATTTCCAAAAAAGAAGTCACAATTAGTAACTCATACCATTTTAAAATTCTAGGAATGCCGATCAATCACCTATTAAGTCTTCAAGTATCATTGGGAAGCAACCAGGGACAAAAAAATGTTGAAATTAGAAGTTGTAGGCCTGGGGATATATCATTTTTTATATCGTTATATAGTTTTTTTCATACCAGGCCATAACGATATATATCATGAAATAATCCAAATAACTATATGTCAATTCGAACACATCAGCATGTTGTTTAGATTTAAATATTTCTTTTCTATCATCCTTTAAACATAACAGATGCACTGAAGGAATATGATTAAAGCTAAAGCTTTCAAGTTTTAAAAGAGGACATAAATAAAACCGACCACTAAACTGTTTCATGAGTTCCATTTGAAAACAAAACATCAATTCTAGAAATAAATTATAATGCTTCCAAGTTTTACAGCACAAACCTAAAATTGACAAACATTTTTGCCAACATCCTTTGGATAAGCTAGGAACTAAATGCAATTTCTCCGAATTTCTTCCGGTACTTTAAACTGTTGCTGCTGTGCAGGTGGAACATTTGTTGTTTTTGTGGGAGAATCATCGTTCATTTCAGTCTGAGATTGAACATGCTTGGCAGCTCTGCTTCATGTGATAAAACAGGTTGGTGGTATTTCTGGTGAATTTTTTATTTTTATTTTTTTATCACCGGCCAACGCAAATTTTCTGCCAAATTATAACTGTTTTACACAGAAATGCCATCTTCCTTCTGATTTTTTTCCTAAGAAAATGAAATAGCATAAAAGTAATTTATAAATGGTATGAGCACGTCTTTATTATTAGTAAAAAATTATTGTCATCAAACTGTAAACTCAAATTTAAACGTGCTGAGGAAACTGATTTACGATAAAGTTCCTATTCCTGCACCAGGTGATCACATTTTCTGTTGAATCATAACAAAAGACAGCCTATCGCGATAGACTCATAATTCTATTATTAAAAAATTAAAGCAAGATATATGTATTGTTTTATCGCCCAGCCCTACAAGCTTGCAAAAGTGGCGTTCCTTTATTGCTCGCAATTTATTTTTCCAGAATATTCTGAAAATGGAATACATGAGTGAATCACTGACTCAAGCCGAACAAAACAACATAACGTATGATCTGAACATTTCGGGAATGTGGGGATGATCAACCAAAAAACCTCCGTTGTCAAGGAAATCCAAAAGTTTAATTTAGCAGATTATTCGTAAAATGTACATAGACCTGTTTGTCACCCCCAGGCGACCAAAAAATAAAATGGTTACTATGGAGGTAATATCAACAGAAATATGTGCTTTTATGAGTTTGTCATGTGCAGCTCTGGGGTGGCAGAGTAGCAGCCTCTTAGCCCTTGAGGGGGGGGTTAATGGCACAAAAATTGAAGCCACTCGCAGTTTATATTTTACTTTGGTTCTGTTTGCGACTGCCTATTTAATACTATGTCCATAAAATGCAGTAGTAAAATCTGGATAGTCATTAAAATTAAGTGCTTTGCTTTTGTATTTAAATTTTGACATTAAGCTTTCCACAAAAAAAAAAAAAAAACTGTTTTATACCTGACAGAAACCTTCCTCTTCTGGTGGTACATGTGAGAATGACATGTTAGCCTGTCCTATTATGACTAAAGTGTTTGCTGCCAAATCCTAAGGTAATTCCAGATCGGGGAAACAGGCATGAGTCTCGACATGAAACCAGCATTAGCAGACATTTATCTTCTGTCTGATCAAAAATCTGCTGCATCTTTTAGCCTGAGGTAAAGACGGATGATGTGAGCCAAAACACCTGATTGATCGATTGTCAACTCTTAAATCAATCTCAAATATTTCAACACTATCAGTTTCGGAGCGGTCTTCGACTATCGCAAGCAGCTTGAGTCATGGGAAAAAGAAGTCATCCATATGGAAACCTGAGCAGACCTGTGACAAATTTGCTTTAACGGAAAGATTTGTCAGATCCTGAATCCTAAAAAGACAGATTCCAAAAGTGAGGTCTTCAAAGTTTGAAATCTAAGTACAGTGTGTATGTCAAAGTACGGTTCTTCCTCTCGTCCACTTTCTTCGGGAGCTTGTGACAAATTAGTGTGAAATTCATTTGCTGCTTGTTAAATGCCACCAAAGCCACCTCAGACTTGTGGGATTTTTCTTCTTCTTTTCTGCAGTGTTTTTCCTCCCAACCATAAGTGAAACCTTTGGGAGAGTTATGTGAAATAAACCGAGCCCTATCACACATTTTTTGGCCTCCCTTGACTTTTCCACATGTCTGGCCAAGATATGCTAAAATGTGAGCTCTCCCTCTCAGTTTTCCTCCTAGCCTAAGCTATTTTGTGTTCGTGCCGTGATTATGCAGTTCTGTTGAGTCCGTGATATCCAGCCGTTGCTGCAATTCTTCATCCAGTTGTTTTCATTTAGGCGTGCATGCAAGTCCAAGTTCCCTACGCTGCATACTTTATATTTATTAGATTTCTGAGATGCCATGTGACACTTTCAGTTTAGATCTAGATCCGTTTAGACCTTCTGTCAAACACTTGCTAAAGCACATCATAAAACAATTGCTTTATTCACACGCTCTCTTCAAACTAGTGCTGCCAGATCACCTGCAAAGCATCGGCCTATCTGCTCTGCCACGAAGAGATGACACGCCATTTAAGATTTTCCTTTGTCCTGTCAATGAAAGCGCCTCTGTTTCCCTATTTATGCATCAGGCTAAGGGGATTTCTAGGACGCCACCTGATTCACATTGCTGTAATTGAGTTGTGGCCATAAGCACTACTGTGCCTACCGAAGCCCTAGGTAATTCACACACCACAAAAGCACTGTTTCATTCCACTTTTCACATGATGTCTGGGGCACAAATGCATCAAGTGAGAAAGTCCGATCTATCGGAAAAGGGTGGGGAGATTACAAGGAGTATGCAAAGGAAAAAGAGTGTCAGAGTTTTCATGTAGCCATGCAGGCCTCTCTGCCAGAACGGCTCGGGAGTCACTGAGTCTGCAACACGTGGAGAAGAGCCACAAAGCCCTTGGTTTCAAATATCTTTCTCTCCGTTTCTTTCTCTTGCAGAGTGAAGGAGCTGCAATCGATTCAAAGGGAGATTTTCTCGGCCAAAGACGGAAAGACTGACGGTTTTGGGGTAAGCCTGAATTTGCCGTTGCGTTTGGCTCTGGATAATTGAACTTTAAACACGTGTCTGTGGGCATTGTTGCCTCTCCTGTCACATGCTGCATTGGTACTGTGGTCACAAGGCTAAATGTGTAGGCTCATGATTGATTCTGTTGTCGTTTTCCCAAGAAGCATCTTCTGCTTTTTGCTGGCTTTCTAAAGGTCAGTATTTCTGCAAGCTGGCTTGTTGTCAGACCTGTAGAATCACTTTCACACAGTCAATCACACACACACACACACACACACACACGCGCACACACTGCTAGTATTGGATCAAGGTTAATCCTCTCTTTCACCTGAGTAGAGGCTAACACCAAAGAGATTTAGTCTGCTGAAGTTAGAGTGACCAAGGCCATGAAAAACAATTGTTGGGTTTCAGAAAGTTCTTTCTTTGTTCACCTTTGATTTATTTTTTCTTTTGAATATTTGTGTTAAAGTTAAAAAGCTTTTTTGTTCTTGTTCAGTTTCAACTGACAGAGAAGGTTGACAAATATCTTCTGAGGCAGCATAACTCCCGTTTTGTGTTATATATCGTCCTGAAGTCCAAAAAGGACATTTACCGTCCCGTCCTTTTATACAGCTTCCTGTCTCTCACCATAGAAAGGTGACCTCTTCCTCTAAATGAGCATCCATCCTCAATCAAGTCTCCATGCATTTCTAAACAGGTATTTGTAGTAAATATTCAGAGGAATGCAGACATCTTTCACCAAGCTCTTGCTTCACTTGTTGCCCACATGGCACCCAAAGATGATGCTAATGTTGCAAGAAGGATGTCAGTCAGACATTCCTGCCGGCAGTTTCTTCAATGTTTGTCTGAATCTGTGCTTTTTTGAACAGTAATACTTTGATTCCTGTTTCCTTAATCAATCAGGCGATAATTGCTAGTTAGCTTTAGTCTTCAGTCCGAAGTGTTTTTGTCTACAGTTGTCTCTTGGTTTTATTCAGTTCACCTTTTGCAGTCTCGCTGTTTTACCTACTTATTTTTGTAGGTTTTATTGTCAGTGCATTGTGTTCTGCTCTCTGATTGGCTGTGGAGCATTGTCAATAAATCTCCCCCATGCCATGTTTCCTAAATCTTTGATTTGTTTTCATTCTATCACAGTAGTCCCTCCCTATGTCAAGGTTCACTTTTAGCGGTCTTGCTGTTTCTCGAAAATGTTTTATTGTGTTCTGCATCCTGATTGGTTGTAGGCCTCGTCAGTAAACTCCTTCATTTCCTGTCTCCTGTATAGAATGCGTTCAGCTGTCCCAATCTACATAAATCTTCAATAGCAAGCAGACCTTTGTTTTTATTCTAAAATCCTGGACTTATTTGTCAACAAAGGTTTTAAATGGAAAAGTGTAAAGACAGAAAAGTCTGAAAATGTTAATGTCTGTCTGAGAAATGTGTATAAGGTTTGTAGTAATGGGCTTAATATACTAATTGTAAAAAATGAAGTTTACTACTTTATCAGATTTCGTCTGTCGCAGATTATTTTTAGAACGTAATTAATGAGGGACCACCGTATTTCGTTTTTCTCTGAATTCGAATGGCTGAGTTGTAGGTATTGCGGTGATTAGAAGTCAATTTTCATTTCCATTTCTCAAATAAATCAGCCTTTGGTGCTAAACTTGGTGCCAAATAAACCATAAACCCAAGCTGCCACATTTTTATGTATTTCTGTACGCCTACCAACAAGCTTTAGATATCAAAAAAGAGCCTTAATGCTAAATATTTACATTCTTATGACATTTTTTAACTTGCAGTTAACCCTTGTGCTATCTTGTGGGGTCCAGATGACCCCACTTCCATGCCTTGGAGGCACGTAAACGTTGGCATTGGGGTCATCTGGACCCCACAAGATAGTGCAAGGTTGAGAACAGCATGCAGTACAGTAATGGGAAAATGGGGACAATTTTATGCATCTTTGGGATCTTTTTCGACCATTCTATCTCTCTTCTAGATGCTTGTAATGTCTTGTTTGTAAAGTGATCTATCATTGACTTTGCTTCAAACTGACTTTTGCTTCGGTTTGAAAGGTAAACACCTGAGAAATCGGTGGGGCTAAGGTGTAAAATTGAGATCAAACCCTGAAAGACGCACTTCGATGAAACTGTGATTTTGATCCTTTTAACATGTTCTTGTGGCATTTTTCTGATGATGGAGGACATTTATAGAGAATTTAGAGCTTTAAGTGGCATTTTTGAGTAAATGGCGTATACTTATATAGCACTTGTCTACCTATAAGGCCCAATGCGCTTTACAGTCACAGACCCATTCACCCAGTCACACACACATTCACACACTAGTGGCGGCTCCGTTGCCGAACACTGGCGCCAACCTCCCACCACAGGCAAGGTGGGGTTCAGTGTCTTGCCCAAGGACACATCGACTTGCAAGGCGGGAATCGAACCTGCAATCATGGGTTGACCGCCCTGCCGCTGCACCGCGGCCGCCCCAAGTGCAGTATTTCTCTATTCAAACTGTTGTAAAATCAGGAACAGAAAAAAAAAAAAGCTATGAGGACAAATAGGTTATTTGTAACGGAAAAATATACACTGAGCGGGCTACAAGCTCCCTGCTCTAAGCTTGGGAGGGGAAAGGGGGCGGGGTTTCTCCATGCCGATGGCCCTGCCCACAGAAAACAACAAGCTTTTTGATTTAGGCTAAAACGGCATATTCATAATTAAAAAATGATTGTCGTGAGTCTTTAAATTGAAAAGTATCATAGTACTCCTGGAGCTTCAGCTAATTTTTCCTATAAACACATTGAATATTTTTGTATTATTTTTAAGTTCTATTTATTCAACTCATAAATAGGATTAGCTATGTTAAAGTAGTCACTTTAGACTTTATCAATACGAAAATTCTGTGGAAATTTTTTCAAGTTTAGTTGCCGAAATTATGGATGGCAGCAAATATTAGATTTTTTTTTTTTTACATTCGGTTTTAACATATTTTTTTATGTGTGAGTGAAAAAGGTTCACCCTGACTTAAAAATGAGAAACATTTTAGGCTAAAAATGCAGAAATCTGTGTGAAATCAGTAGCTGAATAAATGACGTCACTGAAATGATGAAAGTATTCCACATTTCTGCACCATTCACAGCCTTAAAGTTATCAAACAGAGCCTTCCACACATGTTGGAACTGAAGAAAGTCGATTTTCCTGTTCAGTTTCATTCTCTTCATCTGTTCATAATGGAACGTCACACGTTGTGGACTTTCTTTAATTATTCCATTAGCTGATTTGTTTATGCAGCGTTGCTCCGTCCTGGCGGAGGAAACGTGCAGTTCTCCCACTGTTTCTGACTGCTGGTGTGCAGGTCTGGGGTTTTCATTTCCATGAAATGTCATTAAGGCTCCCGCCATCATAATTTGGATTCAGTCAGAAGTTGGTTGGGAAGCAGCCCCAGCCCCAGCAGTTGATGTGGAACACATGAAGGTAATGATTCACACTCAGTGCGGTAGGTCGTTGATGACTGCTGAGCCTGCTGCTTCTCGTTCTGTCTGAGATGGGACCCCTGTGTTGTTCTTCGGTCTTTTCATCGCCGTCCTGCACACATGGAAAATTCAAGAGACATTTCTAGAAATGCATGCTTTTTCTCTGATCGTACCTCACACCCTCAAAGTCAGAGTTTTTGGTTTCTATGATATTTTGCGCTGCTAAACTCCATTTTTTGGGGGTAAAGGATCTGAACTCATGCTGTGTGGCATCATAGCCGCACACTTCTGCTATTCTGTTCACAAAATAGCAGAAGTGTGCCGGTGCTCAATTGGTTTTCAGTCGAGGGAAAGCATGATTACAAAATTCCACAGTTCAGTAGATTCAAACAAATGTAACCAGTGGATTTCTTTTGTGCATTCAACCATTCCAGTTTACCGTCAGTGCAGCGTGTTCATGGGAAGAGTCTGCCTATAAATACACGTGCCAGCATCCCAGCTGACAATAAATGTCAGACTGATGGCTAAAATGTCTTTAAAACGAATGGAAGTAGCTTCCAGCTTCTTTTGTTGTTTTCCCATCCAGTCTTCCCTTCGTCTTTTCATAAATGCTTCCATCTTTTGTTCTTCCTCTGCTCTCTATGCATCTTTTTTCTTTTGTCTTCCCATCTTGGGCCCCCGCTCCATTTGTGTGGCCTTGTCCGACCCTTCCTTCCTGCACTCGTACGCACACATTCATCCTTCAGCGCACGCTGACAACACACTAACTGGACATCACACTTGCACGTGAAGACGGACGGCATGTCTCAGGCATATCTGTGGACAGCTTTTTTTCCTTTCTGTGTAACTTTATGTGGAACACAAATGAATGAAATGATTTCAAGAATGTGTCAGGGGGTGCTTTTATTTATTCTTCAGTAATTGTGGCAGGATGTTTGGGTTATATAACTGTGAGTTATTAACTTAAGCCTTGTGCTGTGTGCACACCTAACGTGACACAGTCGCGTCCTCCAAATTGCGCCGCAGGACCTCTGATCGTATCTGTACATTGACTTAACATTGAAACTGGACGCCCCTGCCGCACAAATCAAGTTTGGTGTGAACGCAACTTTGGAAATGAGGAAATTAGATGATCAGAATGTAGTTTGTGTGGGCGTCCTATAAGCACTTAAGTGCTAAAGTGACTGGCGTAAGGAACCCGTCCATCATAAGTTTGTCCAACTTCCATTAGCCTGGTGTTAGGTTTTCACTAGCCTTAGCAATATACATCCAAGTGACCGTTTCCAGTAAAAAGCCTATGTAAAACACATATATGGGTTTTTCGGGCTTCCACGTTCAAAATAGGGTTGTGCCGATGGACGATATCATCGTCCATCGTGATGGGTGACTGACATCCCGATGGAGAGACCACCATCGTGATGCCACGCCCCCGCCACGTTGCGCGTCGACATCATAAGCCGCGGTTACATGTACAAAATATCTTGATGGGATCAATGGTCGGATTAGAATCCAACCGTGTAGATGGGCCCAGAAAAATGTTTTCAGAATATAAAAACGTTCACTAAGGTCACAATTTCGGTCGGAATAAATCATTCGCACACGCGCAGTATTCGCACATGCGCAGTTTGAAAACCGGAAGAGGATACAACTTCCGCCGAGCAGCTTTTTTTCCAAACTTTATTGAAGGTAACAATTCAATACAAAACGATAACAGCGGCGAGCAGCTATATACATTGACATGTCAGCTCGGTAAAATACGAGACGATCTTCTAAACGTGCTTTTAATAATGTTACGGTTATTATGAAACACCTGTTCGCTCATCATTTGAATTTTAATCCGTGTGGTCGGTGCTTTTTCTGAACGTAGCCAGGATTAGCAGTATGCTAACACGGGCTAACAACATTAGCTTTGGGTGGCGCTGCATCCTGTGAATAACATCAGCCTTTATTTAGTCGGGACACGACTGGAAACACAAATCCACGTGATTGATTGAATGTTTTTCTAAGGACTGTCCCGACATTTCTCCGGGACGGATCGCAGTCTTAAATCTCCCACACATACCGCTCATGTACCCCCCCCCCCCCCTTCCCATCAAACATAAAGCTGTAAATCCGCCCTCCGCCGGTCCACTTCGCTAGTGAAGTGCGGGAGCGGACCACTTCTTTTCTATTTTGCTTGTTACTTTTTCTGTTAAAGTCACTTCCCTCAGTTTATACTGGATCATCGCGGATTAACCATTAGTTGGGAAATAAAATGAAAAAAGCAAAATAACGAATAGCAGTTATATAAGAACGAAAAATGTAAAAATACCCCCCCCCCCCCCCCCCCCCGACGATGTCATCGTCCATCCCGATGGTTGACAGCAAACATCGTCAACGGCCAAATTAGGGGACATCGCCCAACCCTAGTTCAAAACATGCAAGTTTTTAAGTCCATTTATGGGTTGTGGGTACAAAAGGAGCGGTTTGTGCCTGGCCTGATATAGATGACACCAAGTCCCTCATAAATGGGAACAGAGCTGTGGAAAAAAAAAGCTTGGAGCAAGATTCTTGAGGTTTGCACCGCTTCGACGTGTCGCACAGCCTAAGTCTAAGCCAACTGTGAAAACATGCGCCACTATTGAGTAGCAACTGTCCAGTGCAGGGGTGTCAGAAATCAGACCTAGAGGGCTGTCCTCCTGTTGGTTACCTGGATCAGGTGTGTTTAACCAATTAGGAGCTTCAATGGCAGGTTGGTTGGAAAATGTATAGAACACCTGCCTTTCCAGTGGGACCACCGTAGGCTTAAAGCACAAACAGGAACCCGTGTTCATCACGATTTTGAACGCAGGTCACATACCCAGTCTGTAGGTAGCATTACAGATACTTTGCAATGCATTTACCAGATGCATGGCAATGGAGACCCTCCAAGAACCTGCGGACAACCCAAAGACCCGCAACACCAATACGAGTCAACTCCCGTTTGGGTGCATGTGACTGAGGCTTTATGGGCTCCGTTTACCAAGTTTTTAATGTAGGTGCTTTTAAATCCCCACAATCCACTGTGTTACAGAGTGACCCTCGTAAAGTGTCGCTCCGATGAAATCACGCCCTTCTGTTTTTTGGCGAAACAAATTTGCTGTAAATCCTCTACTGGTAATAAACGCATCATTGTAGTTTTTTTATGCAATTTGTTTCTCTCAGTTCTGGTTTTTGAGCGACAAAGGAGGCGCATTAAGGAGTTTATGAGAGATGAAATTGATGAAGAGACCTCCCTGGATACAAGATTGGCTGCAAAGCACCACCCATTACTGTATGCAGAAAGTCCTACTTACTAGGAAGGAGGGCGTAGCTCATAGTACCGAGTAGTCTGCAGCTTCTCTTTGGGGCGCCTCCTGACAGGAACTTGGCAGCAAGGAAATATAAACAAATTCCCTGTGGTGGGCTGGCAGGCTGAGCGGCGCGGTTCCACTGTGTTACCATACATGCACAGTGAAGCGCAGCCGTGCTCGGGCTGGCCTGCTCTGCCCAGAACCCGCAAGCTGTGAGAAAGAGATCTCAAAGGGACAGGTGCTCCCGTCCTTCTTTAAAGAGACCCAGGCCCGCTTTTGCCAGTACATCATCATACTTGCGTACGAGCCAGCTTTGTTGTGATGATGTGAGCCCGACAGTGATGCGTGTCACTGCTGACGCTCCCGACCTCTCTGAGCAATGACATGCAAACATTGCCTGGAGGAGGTGAACTGATACCAGCAGAACCAGGACGGCTGCTAGTGCTGAGGTGGCAAAAAAAGCAGCAGTAATGATGAGGTAACCATGGACCTCAGCTGTCGTGTTGCAATCGCACAACTCAAGCCGATGCTCAGGTTTTGTTTGGATTATACGTTTGTGTGCAGGCAGAGGTCTGCACTTCTTTCTTTTCCCTCTTCTCTCCATCTCCAAACACAGGGGTGTATTGTGCAGTCTGCCCTGGTCCCTGTCCAAAGGCAAAGAGAACCCAGATTGCTGAAACAGAGGGCCACTACTAATAGGCTGACCAGGCAGGAGTTGTTAAAGCCTGCTGTTGCTGTCCAAACCAACAGGGACAGCTCGCTGAGTCCAGAATCTCAGTGCATGTGTGAGTCCATGCACTTTCTTTTTGATCTGTTTTTTTCGAAGGAGCCGACATGGCACCTCACTGCAATTTCATGAGCGCTGGGAAAGGCATTTGACTGACTTTTAGTAGTCCACCTTCTCCCTAACGTTACCCAAACGGACTATTTTCAACCATGCATTTGGAGCCTCGCTCGTGGACTTCAGAGAAGAAGTGGAGTTGTTGGAGGACGTGATTCTCCTTCAGCTCCCACTAGGAGGATTAAATGCATCAGCGGATTTAGCGGTCTGCTTGACTCGCTCGTCTGTGTGTGACTTTGTGTGATTAGCAGCAGTAAGAAAGCTGTAAAGTTACAAAGAACATTTTTGTTTTGTTGTTTGTCAAGGGTATATTTCTGTGCATAGGAAATATCTGTGCTTTTCACAACTTATGTGATCCATGATCGCTGATGCAGCATTTTGAGTAACCAGCTTCTGCATTGGATTTTCTTTTTTTTTTTCAAAAAAGCTGCTTCATTTCCCATTTCGATGAAAATCAATGTTTTTTGTGTCTTTATTATCTTCTTGTGGCGTTTATCTGATTATGAAGGACAAATATAAAGGAACTTGAGCTTAAACTTGCATTTCTGAGTATTCTTTTTAATTAAAGTGGTTGTGAATCGGGAGCAGGTATAGAATGCTGATTGAAAAAGCTTGTAGATGGGACGTAGAAGCTACAATCGACAGGCCACGAGGATACAGGACAGACTGGATAGCTCTTGTGTTGCACCGGTAATGTTAGGTTGGGGGCTGTAAGCTAGTGGAAGAGTGTTTAAACAGATGGATGATGGGAAGTGGAGAAAACTTACTCCACGGCAACAGTTCCAATCACAATTCCGAGGCAGATTTACTACTGCAGCTCTGCAGAAATTATTTCCTAGAAAACGACCCAGGTTTCTTATTTTGGCTTGTATGTAAGTTGTAAAAATGTATATATCCATTGTTCCACATATTTCCTATTATCTATTTTTACTTTAATATGTAAGTCACTTTATATTTTCTTGCTCAAGCAGCTGGAGAGCACCAGAAATTTCGTTGTAACAAGCTTCTTGTGTACAATGATATTAAAAGGATTCTGATTCTGAATGCTTTTACAACAGATCAAATGATGATCAGTGTGTCTTTAAACTTTCTTACACCTGCAATACCACCGAAATCTGTGATTTTAATCATTTTAAAAAGAGTTGTGTTGCAGTGCACCACAGCAAAGCCCGTTACCACAAGTCACAACCGCTTGCAATCACACAAAATCATCAACATTTCTGGAAAATCATCACAGCAGCTTCAACATGATGTCTCTGTCAGACGTTTTTTTAAAGGCAACACAGCTGCTGCTGTCCCAGTTACGTTCGCTGTGTGTGCGAGAGACGATAGAAGAGTGAACACCGTCAACGTGAGGAGCCGAGTGGGTGGAAGGAAGAGGATGAAGAGGTGACAGAAAGTCTTAGGATCAAGCCCGTCCGCTGGGAGCGCAGCAGAGGCTGCTGATGTGCTGCTTCAATGCACAGAGAAAAAGCTGAACAGAAACGGGGAGGAAACGGAAAAGAATGCCACCAAAAGTGAGTTGGGAGACTCCAAATATGTCTGCGGCGCTGAAGACTTGATTGAGGACACTCAAAATAGGAGAAAAGAAGAAAAAGAGGAAGCTTTTTGATGTGGCACAGGTCTATAGGGACACGTGTGTGTGTGTGTGTGTGCATGCCGGTACTGTGTATTTAATCCTGTGCATAATGCTCCTGCTAATGCATGTACTTGTCCACCCTCTCTGCTTTAAGCCGTGTGTGTTCCACCACTCAAGTAGAGTAAAACCTCCCCATCAATGAAGTGAAGAAGACCGCAACAAGGGCCCCAGATGTATCTTTACCCCCCATCCCTTCTCCTGTGTCCCAGTAGGCGCATCTCTGTAATGGCCCCCTATCGATTCTGAGGCCTCCTTGTCCACACTCAATGCCCATCGATCGGCACCTCGCAAAGAGTCTCGGGAGGCTGCTACACATCCTGTCGCCGTGGAGCGCCCAACAGATAGGGTGTGCACCGTGTATATGTGTGTAAAGTGCCACTTGTTTATTCCAATCTTTTTCTTCTTACCAGAACCAGCAGCTTCATACATTGTGTGCAGGAATGTGTGTGTCCATACCGACTCCTCTACGTTAATCTAGCTGAAGACCTTCGGCTCCGCTGCACCATGAAGGATTGGCCTCCTTCTCATTAAACCATAAAAGATTCAGGCCTCCTGGTCTTGAAAGGGGGCAGCACCCGACAAATGAAGAGTCGCACAAGACAAGGCAAGGAAATAGAAACGCTGCCGTTTGCGTCCAAAAAAAGAACTGATTGATCAGTTGGAGCCACGTAAGAAACATTGCTTGTTACTATTGTTGTTTGATTTATTGAAAGCTGAGATCTGGGTCAAGCCCCTCCCCCTGTTTTTTTACTATTATTTTTATTTAGTCCTCTCTTCAAACTTTTTTTTTTTTTACCCTCATTGCCTTTTTTTCCAGCCTAAATAAGCGCCAACCCCCCCCCCCCCCCCTCTCTATGTCTCTTCCCTTTGTCTCTCATCTGGTTTTCTGTTTTTGTTAAAGGGTAGTTGATTAATGGTGCATTAGACAATAGCCGCAGTCTGTTGTCAGCGCGAGCTGAGACGGGGGACTCACTCGAGGTAACCCAAAACACGTGTGCTCCGGACAGCCACTGGAAACTCTTGAGGAGGGAGAAAGATGGAAGGGAAAAGCCAGAGGAAGTTAACGACAGTGCTTGTTGATTTAAAATGTGCAGCAATGTATTTCCTTCCTGCCTGCACTCGTAATTGTGCAGCAAAAAGAGCCGATCTTCTGAGTTTTTGACTTTTGTTTCCTGTTCCAGCACAGCTTCATCTCTCATTTTCTAAGGACTGACGAGACTCCTCGTCGCCGGTATTGTTACTCGCCTGTAGGCTTCTCAGGATAAAACATTAGGCAACCTTACTGAATGACAGTCGAGTGTGTAATTTCTGCGTTCCCTCCACTGCATTGTCAGTTGGCGTTGTAATGGTAAGAGCTGACACTCATGACCCGCTTTATTGCAGCACACTTCAAAGTTTGTGAAGCATTGACGTGGTTTAATTGGGCGCTCTTGCTGCCTAAGGTAAACATGTCCTCTTAAGAGTTATTACTTAGAGGATATTGGCTAATAACAGTTATGTGTTTTTGTTATATGACCATGAGTCAATGGCGCGTTCCACTGCTTGTCAGTTCAGGCCTTCTTGTATAGTACGCTGTGAGCCGATACAGACACATAATGGTCTTGAAAGGAATGTATAAGGGGAGATTGTGATTGCTTAAGTCTCCTTATTGTCTCTTTGCTTTTATTTATGTCAGCATAAAATCTTTGCCAATAATGTGCCACTAAGGTCATGCACCATACATCAATCTGACTCTGGGCTGAGAGATTCTAGAAAATAAGATCTAAAACTTGCCGGGTTTATTGCAGTAAATGCTGTATTTCGCCACGAATGCTCCAGAATGTTTGAACAACAATAAACGAGTGTTGCAGGAGGACCACAGCTACCCTACAAAGTCACTGACCGACGGCAAAGCCGTCAGCCTTTGTGCCACTGATGGAAGGATGAGGCCGTCTTGACAAGTCTGTAGCATTCATCCATTGCCTCTTGCTGAGTGACACTGTGTGCCGTCTCTCTGGGTTCCTCGGCTCACAGACAGAATGATGCCGAAGCATTACTGTCGGCCTCCAGGGGATTAGCCGTTGAGGTTCCAGGAGATATGGCAGTCTGGGATAATTGAACTTTCTTTATAATATAGTGGGCCGTATGAGGTGTTTTTAATAAACTAGTATAGTGTACGAATATTTGCAGCAATTTCAAATGAGGTCCAGAGTTTTATCATGAAAGAAAACCTCAGTGAAGTAGGCGATAATGCTGGAAAAAGCTGAAAACATTCACTTTTGACCATTCTGGAATAACAAGATAAATGTATACTAAATCGAGGTGAGAAGGGTTATAATCAAGAGTATAGAAGTAGACACACCCGAGTTTTTCTCAGTTTCATTGGCACCTGAGCTTTGGTGTGGTTAAGAACTGGCCCGTCTGAAAACGAGGGTCTCTGAGGAGCTGCAAGTGAATCCTGGTGTGTTCAGCAGCAGTGTGAATGATGACGGATCAATTAGAAAGTGGTTCATGGGGCATTTGGTACCGGACCGCAGAGGAAAAAAAAAACACAACCTACATTTTTTTCCATTTAATTTATAGTGTGAGTCTGCAGAAAATTTTATTTGGAAAACAACTAGATCCCCTGTACTAAATCCAACAATAATAATGCCGACTATTCAGCAACTGGCTGTCTAATGTAATGAGGATGCTGCTAATGAAGTTGTAGATTCATGTTTATATTTAGAAAATACCAGTTTTAGTAATGAATTTCTTTTTGTATTTATCCATCACACCTTTAAGTTGGACGAGGCTGAAGTTGACGTCCGATTTCATTTTAGCTTCCACTTTGACATTTTTGGGTTAAGGGAAAATCTATGTCACATTTTAATGGTTTCTACCTTAAATCTAGTGAACAAGTAAAGTTTAAAGCAGCTGCAGGTATTTGACAGAGCATGAAGATCAACTTTACCCTCAAGTTAAAGAAAACTGGAGGTTAAAAGTAAAAATAAACAAATCGGATGCTGGAGGCTGACCACTTTGAGCTCATTTCTTTTTTTTGGTTGAAGCTCATTTCAGGAAGCACCTCCCCCAAATGGGCAGCTGTGTGATATTTCCATGCAGTTTGGTTCTGTCAAGTCTGAAGATAAACAGTGAAGGTGTGAAAACTTTCAGCGTTTGAGCTCAATCTGCAGGTTTAGAGCAGCTTCCTGAGTGTCCTCAACATTTATTTTTGTATCGCGCCTTAGTTTATGAGTAACAGTAGACTTATATGGGCATTGAATCTAAAAGTTAAAGCACATAGACACAGTACTTGAGATATTTTTGACCCCGTGATTTGCTTTGTATCTGGAACAGTGCGGTCCAAACTAGCTTGGTTATCTGCGCTGATGAGCACAGAGCCAAGTGGTTTTTCTTTTCTTGAGTTTATTAGATTGAGAGCGTGTTAATAATTCATCTCCACTTTCTCTGGAAGGCTCAGCTGTGCCTGTCTGTCCTTATTTCTCGTCACTGGACACTCAAGCCAGTTCCCCTTTTGGACTGCAAGGTATTTACTCACTTACACCGCCGACCCCCCCACCCTCCATTGTGCACCTGCCTGAATGGGCAGATGATGCTACAGAGCTAGAGGCGGAGGTGAAGTAGCTTTGGCATGAGTGTCTGTTCTGTTTTTGTAATTTTGTCTGATTTGAACCAACCGCTCGTCCCTCCTGGTGCCGTCTCGTGGTACTTTCGGTTTGGTGTGAACTCCCTGTCAGTGACCCCCTCCTTTGCATGCCTGTATTGTTTACATTGCATAACCAGCTGTTTCTAACCCTTGGGTTGTGCCTTCGTATCTCTTTTTATCTATTTTTTCTATGTTTCCCCCAACTATCCTCATTCTTAAACCCCATTTGCTTTCTTTTCTTCTTCTCCAGATCTTTTATTTTTACTGCATCACCCTTTTCTTTCCTCCTCCTTTAAATTCCTTCTTCCCCTTGCTCATCTTCCTTCTCCCTCCTTCTGCTCTCAGTTCTCCCTGCGGTCTCATTAGGCACGAAGAGGCTGCCTAGTGTGTACGTGTGTTCTCGTAGCCAAAGTCTCACTTGACTTAGCATGCCCCCTGTACTAGCAAGGGCCTGGGCTCCATTATCACCACAAAGCTGTCACAAATAGTATATAAAGTAGTCTCCCGTTGCCAAGAAGTGGGTGGTCAGAGAAGCCGTCCTCATAAGACGAGCAGTTGTTGCCATGGTTGTTGAAGCCAGCGCACATCTATGCAGATAAAGAGCCCAACTTCTTCACAGCAGCAATTTACGCACACAGAACTGCTGAGTTTTCTGCCGGCACACACAGCCACATACCAAACACATCTGTCTCTTCTCTTAATGACACCCCACCTTTGTGATCCCGCCTCTGGGACGTCTTCCTATCTACCGAGGGGATGAGTGATTATATATGTAAGCTTGGAAGTGTGTGTGTGTGTGTGTGTCCACAACTGTTTTGCTAGGGTCTGGTTACAGGATTGGGCCCCTTTGCAGGAATGGGCCTCTTGGCTTCCTCGCTTGCAAGCCTGACCCCAGCAGGTCATCGTCCATTACCCGCCTGAAAACGAAATGTCAAGCGCCAAAGCCATGTGTGGCTCACCCGGCCGGGATTCCTGCAAGCGAATTTACCTGCTATTCAACATCAGTTTGCAGGAGCGGAGTTCATCTGAAAGAACACAACCTTGACGTACACCAGCTTTACGGTGTCTGTGAGAAAAGAAAACTGAAACTGCAGATGTTCTGCTCCTTCTCATTCGGGGATAAATTGCAATTGGCAACTCCTTTTCCTCATTTAGTCTACGCTTGACAGTTGACCAAGATTTGGCAGCATCGGAACTGTGCAAAAGGGGAAGCAGTCGCGCAAGAGCTGAGCAGAAAAAGCTGCTGAAACCTATTTTACGAGGCAACGTCGTGCAAAAGATTCATTAACTGTTTGAGGATTTATCTTTGGTGGTGATTAATTCTGGAAAACATCTTGAAACTGGTACAACACCTCATCTGTTCCTGCTCACCTGAAAGGTTTTGGAAGCTCCAGTCGATGCGGAGGAGCATTTTATCCCCTCCTCTCCTGATGAGTCCTAACAGCCGTTATCAGAAAACACTCCTCCATCGCTTCTTACTCACATTGTTAAGCAACAGCAATCCATTTTTATAGATAAAAGGAAGAGAGCTGGCTTTATGAAAGCTACAGTAAATGTGCGCACACGCTCATGCACGTATATAAACATACGGCTTGTTTACAGCGTGCTGTCATCCATGTGTCCTCATGATAAATAAACAGTGAAGCATCTCCTTTTTAATGATGGCATACACAGGCCTGCTCGCCAAATATTGACGGGAAGATTGAAAGCGTCCTCAAGGGCCTTTCTAACATGACATATGGCTCTCAGTTTTTTTTTTTTTTTTTTCCCCTCCGTCCTTCGTTGTTAGCCTCTGCTTCCTCTTCGCCCGCCTCTGCTTTTAGTTTTTTCTGACACCGGCTTATGCAAAAGGTTTTTAAAGACTTTGAGCAACATCCATGTGGCTCTCCTTTGCCGGTTTGGAGTGACAAATGAATGCTATAATGCTTTTAATTTTCAGCCCTCGGTAGATTATTGTTTTTGCTGTCAGAGACTCAGAAAACTACAGAAAATGGGGAGTAAAACTCTAATGGTTTCACCTCATAGGAGAAATTTTAGCACAAAAAATCTGCCAATGGAATAAACAGTTTGTCTTGGTAAGATTTCTTAAAATTAGGAATGATTTTCTGCCTGTTAAAGACGATTACATTTTGAAATGACTGTATGTTATTTAACACAGGCCGCACCGTCAGCGTATGGTCTATTTTCAAACTGATGTTGCATACATATAAGGCGCACTGAACTATAGGGCGCATTAAGCGAGACAAGAGTCATAGATAGGTCTGTCAGCCAGACAGATCTTTTTAACTGCGTTCAGTTATTTTAGAACTTATTTAAAACGGAGGAAAAGCCCCCCGCCGGCGCGTCGGCCCGTCTGCTTCCTTCCCAGCTGCTAAAGAATATTTAACAGTGAGCAACAGCTGGTTCCACCGGTTCCTGAATTGCTATAACCGAAGCTTGTGCCCCTGCACGGAGAAATGGTATCAGCTGACTCAGAAGCGGACGGAAAATATCCTGAAATGCTGAGGAAGATAATCGCGGAGAGTAATTATCATCTGGATGAATGGATGAATGAATTGATGAAACCGTCCTCTTCTGGAAGAAGCGACGCTCAAAACACGCTGCTGCTGGGCCGAGGTACCGTGCCCGAGGCTCAAATCGCCCTGCAGGACCTCTCGAACGAGGAAGCACGGGGTTTTAAGGCACAGAGAGACCGTGTCTGCTATAAAGTACACAGTATTGCTCTGAATAAAAGTAAAACTCTTTATGTTGCGCAATATTCCAATGTTCTTTAATGAATGTTTGGTACCTAACCTCCGCAAATACCTGGGGAATCTTGTATATATTCAATTTTAAGCTATTTTTAAATATTTTATTTTAATCATCTAATCTAATTTGACTGTTCTGCTGTTTTTGACAGACTAATGTATGTTTATGGACCCAACAGTAAAGTTTATCTGTCTATTCTATCAAACTCTTGCAGGGATTTGGACATAGTTGGGCGCTTACGAGCCTCAAGGTTTCATTTGTCTCCATAAGTCAATGTTGTAGACTTTGACTTAAAATGACTAAAATGGAAGACAGTAAATAAGTTTTCAAAGTATAAATTACCCAGATTGTGGTCTTCAGTTGGATTTAAATCACAGTCAATGTTTGCTTTTTAAACAATGTTGAGCTTTTTTTCGCCTCAAACTTTAAGTTCAGTTGCTGCATTTATAAGGTTTTAGTTTCAGACTTAAAAAAAAAAAAGCTAAAAGCTTTGTGCATTTTTTTTTATTTCTGACCCACTTAAAAAAAAACCCAAACATATGTATGTGGTTTGAGAGATTACTGCTTTTTTCTGGTCATGTCAAAGTCAGAGTGTCCTGTGCAGTCAGGTTAACGGATGCCCTCTGAAGTCGCCGCTTTGGCGGTTACTCGCTTTGGCCTTTCAAATTTGCCATTTAACCCCATCGTGTGATTGGGTCTATGCGCGGCGGCTAAGAGCCGGTTTATGGAGACGCTGAATTTGTGTTTGACTCCCAGTTGCCTCACAAAGATGAAGAGCTCCCTCTTTACTTAAGAGGGGTGGGGTTTGGCCTTACTGTCCTCCCCCTGCCCCCCCTTCCACCACCATATCTACGGCCCCAGCCACCCCCCCCCCCCCTTTCTTCCACCACCTCTCCACTCTGATAAATGGGATTTTCTTAAGCAGAGGAGGTGGTTGGTTTAGAGGAGTTTCATTTAATGTAGCTTTTTTTCCCCCCCAGTGGGTGTAGCTTGCTAATGCAGTGCAGCGCCGGGCCATGCAGCAGAGCTCTGCAGACTCGGAGGCAGGCCCGCAACCTCGACCCCAGCATCATTTGTTTGGACGAGGGCCGTCAGCGGCTGTCACGGGGCCCATGATGAAGTGTCAGTTGGTAATTGTCCCCGCGATGCATCCCCATCTCATGGGGTGATGGTGGAGGGAGGGAGGGTGGGGGAGGCATAGAGCTGACAGGGAGAGAAATGACACCCTGGGCTCCTCCTATTCTCTCCCTTTCCTTTCTACTTCCCCCCTTTTCTTTCTGGTGTCTATACCCCCCTCTGCTCTCTACCTACAGCTGCACTCATTGGAAGGACTGAGTGGCTGTCTCAGACCGGTGACGTCCGTGAGCTTTATCTGGACTCCAGTATCAACACGATTTGTGCAAATGGTAATCTGTGGAAAGGTAAAAGCACCGAAAGTGCGCCCCAACCTTTGTGTACGCTCCCCGTCTAGGTAATCTATTACCAAACCACTCATCAAGCACTCCCTTTTTTTTTCAGCCTTTTACATCCCGGTTCGGTCTTGTTGCTTCCTTTTCAAATGTTTCTTTTTTTTTGGCTGGAGTCCTTTCCAGCCAGAATTGCAGCTCTACTCCCTCAGCCATTTTAAAAATACATATATTCTAGCCCATGTCGCTTTGGCAATTAGATTTAGCAGGGTCTCATATTGATTGAACAATGTCGCTATGTAATGAAAAGGTTTTACAGGACGCACTGCAGCTATTTATAGTCCAATCCATAATGCCATGCCATACATTGAGGTCCCTAATGCACATTACCCCGGCTCCTGTCCATAAATTGCCAGCAGAGGTTTAAAGTCAGATTCCAATATCAGTGCAGCGTGATGGATTGATGGGGGATCAAAAAGTCAGATAAGTGAAGGGGAAAAAAGAAATAGAAGGTGCAGGGATATTAAAGAATGAAAAAACGGAAATGACAAGGATGGAAGAGCGTTTGACCTGGAGAAAAAGTGCAGAAAATAATAATGGAAAGGGAGCTTGGAAGGAAAGAGGAGAGAATGAAGTGAGGTGAGTCCTCCCTAATGCGCTATCTTCGCAATTCCACGATGAAAACTATTATGCATCAAGTTTTATGCCGGAGTAAGGTCGGATGAGAGGAACAACGAGAGCGAAGGATCCAAAGATAAGCTGCTGACGCAACAAAGGAAGAAGTACTTGGTGGTGGAAGAAGAGAAGAAAAGATTCTGTTTTTTTGGCTTGTGGCCACCCGTGACACCCCGAGGACAGCAGGTGAAATACGAGGTGGCAGATGGGAGGCATCCTGGTCCCGGTAGCTGTGTCTGCTGGCTGCAGGCAGAACCAAGCCGGCTCCTGGAGTCTAAATGAGGATCCCCTCTCCTCCCGTGTCACACTTTCCCCATTCTTTCACTTTTAAGCCACACTGGCCTGAGGCGCTTAACCAGCTTCCTCTGGTACAACACACAAACAGCAAGCACACAGGCTTTTTAGCCGCCCGAGACGGCCTTAAACATGCTGGAAGCTGCACCAAACTTGGGGGGGAAAGAAGGGGGCTAAACTATTCCCCAGTCTGTGAGATGATGAATCGAGTCCGTGATTACTTAGTTGACGAGGGAGGCCCTCCGCTTAGACTCTTTAATAGGCCATCATTTGAAAGATAACTCCATTGTCCAATCCCTCTTGACATTTAGATCTATTCAAACACTGTGGTCCACGACAAGGGAAGCAGAAAGGGGTCTGTCCAGCTTTCTTCTTGGTTGCCTGTTAGATAATAGAGAATAATCCATAATGTTAATTATTACATTCTATTTTAAATCTAGAGCATAACATTATAAAGAACAAATTCCATAAAGGAGAAACTCCAAGGCTTCCCTTCTGCACCTTAGTAGCACGGATGAGATGCTCTGTTCGGTCAACGCTTCCCTTTCATCTTCTTCATTAGAGGAGAATAGACACAGCAGCAGCCAGAGCCCATGAAAAGATGACATGGAGGAGAATTCCACAGGCTGCCACTGGTTCCACACAATGGTGCTTAATCGTGGGAAGTAATAGGAAAAGGGTGCTTCTAATTGTTTCTTTGGACGGCGCGGTGCGCTCTACAGCAGCTGTTTCCTCATGCTCAAACCGCCCGAGCGAAATCCAGCACAACTTTTTTTCCTTTTTCATCCAGAGCTCATGAGCAATAAATGCGTGTAGACGAGCCAATTTCCTCTGGCGAGGCGTCCCGCTGAGTGGAGGATCTGGGCCTCGGTCGATGAGAACCACCTGGTGCTAAGGGAAGTGATTAGGGCTGGCACCACCTTGAGCGAGGAGCTCTTTTGTTTTGGTGGATGGAGATGCATATGGAGGGGGGAAGCTCAGCTTTGTTGAGTTTACTGCAGAAATATTCATCTTGTGTACTCGCGAGAGCAACATCTGAAAAAGCAAGATCTTGTTTTGTTGGTGCTTAATTATCCGGAAGTATTTTTGTTACAGCATCTGTTTGAAGTCACAACACTGGTGCTCATTGTCAGAAATTTGGAGAGCGGTTCATGGCAAAACAGTGGGGTTATGCTCCCATACAGACTATATACATACCCACTTAAAAGTTAAACAAGTGAATAAAGCGGCTAACCATGGAGCAGATCAACACTGTCTGCTCTACTGAGAATTTTATTGCAACCTCAAATATTTGTCTGTATAGAGATTCAGTTAATGCACGGCAGGGATTCCTGAATTTTGTTTTAAAGAGCCACTCCACTGAAAATCCTGTTTGTGACACGTTAGTGTTGCACTTTTCTCATGATGGAAGACATTTACAAAGAAAATTAAGCTAAAAATGGCATTTCTGAGTTTTTCTGTTTCCAATTTTTGTGAACCAGGAGCAAATGCCGTTTGAAAAAGATCGTATTTGTGACGTAGAAAATATCCTGGGATGCCAATGTATAAGGTTAAAAAAAAAAGATGTTTTTTTTGCGTCTGGAAACAAGAGAAAAGATCAAGAGGTCCAAACCACTATCCAACAGGTAAATCTGACTTTCCTGCAACCTGTAGTACAACTCGTACTTTGATAGAAAGTTTTCTTGGTAGAACATAAATGCTTTGTAAAGATAATTGTGAAATTATTTTGTACAGTGGCCGAGACTCACTATCACAGCAAAAAAAGACATATGTATTTGTGCAAAATGGAAAAACACTGCAAATAAATAAAAAAAACGCTGCTTTTATTTTCAGCGTTTCTTTTTGTGTTTTCACAGTTACCTTTGGGATGCGATTGTGCGTCTCTGCCACTGTAATTTTGGCTTATTCCTTTTAGCAAGATAAGATGATAAACATCCTGATTTTCTTTGTGTCTGTCTTCTAATGTCTCAGTCTATCTTTGCTAGCTCTGGATCATTGTTGTGCAAGCTTTAGCAAGCCAATGTAAATGGTAAAATGGCGTAGACTTGCAAAGCACTCTTCTACCTTCCTCGTAGGCCCAAAGCGCTTAACAGTCACAAACCCATTCACCCAAACACACACTGATGGCGGCTCCGCTGCCAAACACTGGCGCCAACCTTCCACCAGAGGCAACGTGGGGTTCAGTGTCTTGCCCAAGTACACTTTGACACACAAAGCTGGAATTGAACCTGCAGTCTTCTGATCATAGGTTGATCGCCTTACCACTGCACCATTTGTTTTAACTCCTTAGAGACCTTTATTATGTCCAAAATACTCTGTAACCCCTCTATCTAAATACCAGGATAGTCCAGTAAAGTACATTTTTTACAAATTAATTGTGTGGTGATTTGATTTTACAATGCACTTTTGAGGCCACACTACACTCCCTCTAAATACAATGCAAAAACAACAGCTCCTTGACCATAAACCAATGAAAATACCAAGCAGGCTTACAGTCAATGCATTTAATTTGATTTATTTGAGGTCTAACCTTGTTGGGATGTCAATTTTTGGAAAATGTGGAAACTTTTTTTTTTTTGGTATTTTGTCAAACTATTCATGACACAGAAGGAAAATTATTGCTGAATATCTGTTCATTTATCACAGTTGACCTCTCTTTTTTCCCCGTTTGGCATTGTTTATCAAACACGCAAATTCTGAGGCGTAAATAATGAAGAAAACCAACCTTTCATCAGACAAAGAAAAACTTTTTGTTGCTTATTCTTAAATGAAAACAGTATTTCACCAGGCGTGCTCTTTGTTAAATGTGCACAAATGCATAAAAATAAAGCATCATTTGACTTTTAATTACCTTCTTTGCTAGAAACCTCTGAGCTGCTGAACAATTGGTCTGATCTCCCAGATCTTGATGCTCGTTGAACTGACTTGACCTTCTAACTCAGTTGGGCGTCCGTGTTGGAGTTCAGTCATAGTCATGTGTGCTTTTGTTCACGCCTGGCCTGGCCACGGGGTTTGCTGCAGCCGACCGAAAGTTGGCTTGTAGACGGTTGCTGTGATCCCACTCGACGATGGAAATGCAGCACATACCGCTGAGGCTTGTGGGTGTGTTAATGTCATTTTCTGTATGTGTTTACAGAGGCAGAGAACTAGCGTGCTCATTATGCATGTGATGATAGTTTCATATTTGTTTATTCTTTCTTTTCTGGTGCTGTCACAGTCGAGGCTTTTCTTTTTCTTTTTTTTTATTGTTTTTGTTCTTATTTTACCAGATCTTTTTCCCTATTCACCCATTCTTTCTTATCAATTTCTTTAAGAGGATTGTGTTTTGTGCTGCCTTATTTATAATTATGATGGATTTTGCCCTTCTTCCTGCTGCCGCCTGGCTCCCTCATTCATCTTTTAATCATCTCTCCTCAGTCTGCATCTTGGAATTTAGGCCTCTAATTGAGCTAGCGTCACTTAAATACTTCATGAAGCGGGAAAAGAAACAGTCATTGTTTTCTGGCACTGTGTTCAGAGAGCAGACTGCTTTTCTGTTTGAGACAGTGAAAATATATGTTTGAAATCCACTTTTATTTATATTATACTTGTGTTTGTAGCTTTTGTCTACCTTTTTTTTTTCCTAGACAGAACATTTTCCTTTAAGTGTTTTTGGCCGGACAAAAAAAAGACCCGCTAGGCTCTGAACTTGGACTATTTTCTGATCCGGCTTATCAGAAAATTCTGCGGAAAAGAATTGTTAGTTGCAGCTGGCTGGGATCCGTTATCTTTATATGAAGCATGAGCAAGTCAACTTAAAGCAGCTGTGTGTGAATGAGGGGGTGTCAGAACAACAGGGACCATATGTGAAACATTTTCATCCAGACTCTGATTAGATTTTTTTCTTATGAAATCCAAACACAGAGCAGGGGGGAGTTGAGTGATGGAACCTAAAATGGCCAAACAAGAAAAAAAAAGATCAAAACTTCAAATATATGGTTTGAAAAAAGCGATTATTTCATCATTTTTCAACAGTCGGACATCTTTTTTATTCTGGGATTGAAATTATAAAGCCATAACATTTCTTTGTGTGTCATAAAATTGACTCTATAACAAAAAATTATATATTTTAAGATTCCCCGTTTTAACTTAAAAAAAGATAATTTTATACTTATGTATTCATAATTTTAAAAAGTAGAATGTCAACTGTGTTATTTTATTATGAGTATTTTTTCTATGACTATGCTAAATAAAAGAAATTCAATCTTTTTTAAAACGTTATACTTTATAAAAACTAAAACATTATGTTTTTAAACAGACAGCACTTTCAGTAATATTGTAGAGCATCAGAATTACAATTTTTTTTGTTTTCTGAAGACCCACTCCAATAAAAATTGTGTTTTAACATGTTCTGGTGGCACTTTTCTGATAATAGAGGAGAAATATAAGGAAAATGAAGCTTAAAATTGCATTTCTGAATCTTTGATCATTCAAATTGTTGTGAATCAGGAGCAGATGAAAAAATTCAGCTTGAAAAAGATTCAATTTGTGGTGTAGAAAACGGCATAATCCTAGTTTTAAAGACCTCTGGGAATGTTTAGGAAAAACATCAAAAGATGATCAGAGTGGGACTTTACTCCCAATAAAAGGTGCCTAGTGAGAAAGTGTTCAAATGTTTTTAATCCTTAAAGATGTATGGATTGTAGGAAATTTAAAGAATGATATTCTTGGACAAACTTTGACCTTTATGTTGTTTTAATTTCAAATGAAAACTTCTGCAGTTCAGACTCGCCTGTTATACAGTATGAGAGTGCATCCATTTGCTTCTATAGACTGAACTCTGACCTGAGGAGCAGCTCAGCTTCTTCTCCTGCTCCACGTTTAGGTAAAAACCTCCATCCCTGGAAAAAAAATAATCGAATGAACCTGGTTGAACCGATTCGATTTCTGCTCATGCTTCCAAAATATGAGCAAATACGTGCACACGCAGAACACCGAAAACAAACCCCCGATCAAGTACACTGCACTGCAGAGATCCTTATCAATCCCTGCTGCACTTGTTGCAATCCCTTTTCCTCCCAGAAACGGACTGTTTGAGCCGTGCGAGGAACTCAGGTGAGGAGGGGAGGAGGAAGAAAAGTGCAAGTAAGTGAGAAAGCGGGGTGGGGCAGAGAAAGAAATGTTCTGGGCTCTCGAGTTGCAGACTGAAAGACGAGCCTCTGCAGGACACCCTACAGGCAACAAACGCATCTCACACACAGGAGGCTGATATATGAAACAGTGGCCGGGCACGTCAGCACACACAGATTGAGGGGCTTGCATGGGCGCTGACACTGACATGTACACCAAACTCTGCGTGGGTGTGTGTGTCTGCGCGTCTTTGTTCAGTCTGGCTGTCCTCTTGGCACGTAACTCATAATGGATCTCATTATCCCGCTGGGATGGCTTGGTGGGGCCTGTCTGGGAGGAGATGATAGCTGAACGGCTGAGGGGCTGCCATAATGCTCACACTAATATGAGCCATATATGGCATGCTTTTTTGCCTGCTTCTAAACGAGCGTTTGTGACCAAAAAAAAGAAAAAAAAAATCTTGATAATAAAGGCAACACCAGCAGACTTGTGTGCATTTGCAGCTCATCCAGACACAATGGACATTAGAGGCTCAGCTTGCCATCAGGCACAAGTGATGCAGAGAGGGAGGGAAGGACGGGGAATGGGCTTTCTGCTTTTTTTTTTTTCCCAAGCCATCCCGCTTTCTTTATCTCTTTTTCCATGCTATCCATCACTTTTCTTACATTTTCTCCACTCCAAGTGCACCATCATCACCCAAGATGCAGGGAAGTCATGAATCACCAGACAAAGCAGGAACAAATGTCGGGTTGTGTCGTTAAATCCCGGGTTTTGTCAGCCGGGCTGCAGCCGTTCCGTGTCCCAGCAGCGCCGGTTCTTGTGCTGTGAATACAGGCGGAGCAGTTGGTTGCACCTAACATGGTTAGGGCCAACACTATTTGTCTGGACATGACCATTAGCCAAGCCAATTACAGGCTGGTGTACAGACTGGTTGCCAGCGAGCTAATGTTTTCCCGTCATGCCTGCCTCCTCTTCAAAACCCCTCCCTCTACAAACACACACAAATGGGCAGAAGGAGGAGGAGGAGGGGGGGCTGGAAAAGGATAGAGAGGAAGGATGGTGGGCCTGGGGCAAAACTCCCCACCCCATCTGACTTGACTGATTGATATAGCTAATAAACTTTCATTTAAGTTAATGTTTCTTTTTTCCTCCACTCTTCTCTCCTTTGTTACCTCTCTGCTGCGTTTTGGAGTCTTTATTCGTCCTTTTATCTGCATATTTGTATGACGGAAATTCTGAATCATCAACCAGCCAGAAGCAACGTCGCACCAACAGAAAAGCACTCCGTCTGGAGTGTAGCAGGCAGAATCCCCGGGCTGCGGACCGGCACCGGTCCGTGGGACAGTTGGTACCAGGCTGCAAAGAAAAAAAACCTACATTTTTTTCCATTTTAGTTCTAATCAGATTCTGAATGAAGTCTTATTCTAGAAATCTACTGCATTCTCTCAAACATCACATCCGACTCATTCTTGACACAAGTCAAGTCGCTCGGTCAAAAAATATATCCCCATTGCGACTGTTGTTCCCACAGAACAACAGTTCAGTTCAGTTCAGTTGGGGCGGCCATGGTGCAGCGGTAGGGCGGTCGACCCATGATCGTAAGATTGCAGGTTCGATTCCCGCCTTGCACGCCCATGTGTCGAAGTGTACTTGGGCAAGACACTGAACCCCACCTTGCCTCTGGTGGGAGGTTGGCGCCAGTGTTCGGCAGCGGAGCCGCCATCAGTGTGTGAATGTGTGTGTGACTGTGTGTTTGCATGGGTGAATGGGACTGGGACTGTAAAGCGCTTTGGGCCTTCATAAGAGGGTAGAAAGCGCTATATAAGTATACGCCATTTACCATTTACAGACCATAAAAATGCAATAATAGTGCAAAATACTCAGCAACCGGCTGTCTAATGTTATGAGGATGATGCCAATAAAGTTGGGGATTCATGTTTATCATTATATTTAGAAAATACCAGTTTTAATGGCTGTTTTTCTTTTTGTATTTATCCTTCGCACCTTAAAAGTCAGACGAGGCTGAAGTTGGCGCTGATTTTTTTTAGCTTCCACTTTGACAATTATGGGTTAAAAGCAAATCAGTGTCACATTTTAATGGTTTTCTAGAGCATAAATACAGTTTAAACAATTTGCAGATATTTTAGATGAAGATAAACTTTACCCTGAAAAGCTGAGGGGAACTAAAGGCTAAAAGAAAAAAAACTTTGGATGCCGTCTTCAGCCTTGCACAGGCCGGTCTGTGAAGATATTGGTTGACCCTAAACTGGTTGGGAACCACTGAAACACCTCGTTATGAGACGGGCTTTCACAAATAAAAATGAAGCTTTGTTGCTGTAAAACGTTACCAACAAATCAGAGATTCAAACTTAGTCTTTGAGGCACTTTTTTTGTTTCAATTATTAGTTTCACAATTTTTATTTCTTTTCATTTCCACAAATCAACAAAAAGCGGAAAGATGTGCAGCTTTCGGCAAATCCTAGTCTAAACTAGGATTTTTGTAGGGTTTTAATGCGCGTCCTGTGATAACTCTGCATTTGGTTCTACGTCATACGATGGAGAAGCTTCTCCATCAGTTGTAGAAAAGTCTGAAGCCACTTTTATGGCTGTTTGCTAAATTCAAAGCTGCTTCCATCCTCAGGCCACGAACGTCCCTGCGTTTTTGTGAATTATTGATTGAGAGACATATTTTCCAATTAAATATGCTTTATTTCTTGAAGATTGTGTTTTTACTAAAAGACTAGAGGTCTTTAGAATATCTGGATAATGGAATTTAAAAGGAAAGTAGAGGATAAAAGCAGCACTTTTCTTGGAAACCACGGTAATAACGTTTTGTTTTTTTTACTAAATCACTGCTTTAGAATTCTGAAAGCTCTGATAGTATAAACTTTAATGAGTTTATATGAGAGCAAATTGCTTTTTAAGCTTTTACCAAATCACATCACGAATTGCAGTATCTGGTTTGTAACAAAATAACCAGTGAGGTGCCTTAACCTTAGTGCTGCGCATCACTACCAAAATACTGTTTAGATTTGATTCAAACTCACAAATTATTGATTCAATTCACGACAGGATTTGATTAGGTATTGATTAGTAAAAAGGTGGATTCTTAAGTCAAGAATTGACCAAAGCATTTAGTTTATTTTGTGTTTTTGAACTCATCTCTGGGGTTCTTCTTTACCCTTGTGCTATCTTATGGGGTCCAGATGACCCGATCCTTACATTGACGTGTTATCCCTACCATGACAAACAACAGGCACCTTATTGAGGTATTCGTTTAGGATCTGAATAACTTGCTCTACTTAAAGCATATTATGAAGAAAAATTAGGATTGTCAAGTACATATTTTTAGAAAAGTAGCAGAGAGAGAAATAGCAACTAAACTAAGCAATAGCTGCTCATTTCTCTATAGAAGGATTTTGGAGGGGTCACTCAATCCAGTTCTCATATCCAGTCAATGGTCACACATGAGGATCAATAGTTCACACCCAAAGCTGACGCCATGACAACAGGAGACGTCCACTAGACAGGGAAGCACTCCCCCCCCATCTGAACCGGCAGAGGGTCAGCCGTGCTGTCTGCACATCCTATCTGGAAGGCTGAGGCTTACAGCGTTAGTATTTCTTTATAATAAAACGTGTAATAACAATAAATCCTACAGGCTAATCACTCAGAAAGCCCCCCTTTTCTCCCTCCAAGTACCAAACTCAGGCGATGCTCCTATCCTGCCGCTTTCAATTACACCATTCATCATGTGTCTTATCTGGCTGCTGGTTTGATCGAGTATGAAGTGGGGGGTGTGGGGGGGTGCAAATCCTGCATTCTGTGTGTGTTTGTGTGCTGACAGTTATGGAAAACTGCATTTGGGCAGTGAGGGAATGTGGGCGCATGCGGGTTGTATAACCGAGGCTACAGGAGTGTATAAATCAAGTGAGATGACCCCCCCCCTCTCTCTCTGATGGTGCCTGCTACTGCCAGTTCATCCCCCCCCCACCTGCCACCATTACTGTACATCCTTTTCTTTTTCGCCTCTTCCACGTCTCTGCAACAGATTTGTCTGGAGGCCCCGCATAATCTCCAGCAATGCCGACTGCAGGGAGACGGGCGACAAATTTTAATAAGCAACTGGGTGCTGTAATTCAGCGGCCTGGGAGGAAGATTAGGCTGATTGATGCCGGGCTGGGCTAATGGTCCAGCCTACGGCTCCCGGCCCAAATTGGTGGTAATGAAAGTTTTGTGCAAATTGAGATGGGAGACATAAGGATTCCTCTCATCTTCTTTCACTCTCCGTCTTCATTCTTTATTCCTTTCCATGTTCATCTTTTCACTCTGCTCTCAGTCTTTTTGACGCGCGATGTGTTTCCTCTTTTTTCTTTTCTTACTTCCAACTGTTGTCTCCTTTCTGCAGGCTGCCCTTCACTCTTGCCTTAACTTTGCACCTTTACCAAAATCAATTCATCACTTCAATGTTTCCCTCTGTTTCTTCGCATTCACAACTTTTTTTTTTCATCTTTCAGGCACTCAACTCCTTGTGCATTACTTATTTAGTTTTATTTAGTCTTTCTATTTCCTCTCTCTGTTTGTTGGCATCTTGGCGACAGTGGCTCAGGTGGTTGAGCGGGTCGTCCAATGATCGAAGGGTTGGCGGTTCGATCCCCGCTCCCACCAGCCAAAATGTTGTTGTGTCCTTGGGCAAGACACTTCACCCTCCTTGCCTCCAGTGTGGCTCCACTGGTGTGTGAATGCGCATAAATGATCCTGGTGATGGTCAGAGGGGCCGTAGGCGCGAACTGGCAGCCACGCCTCTGTCAGTCTGCCCCAGGGCAGCTGTGGCTACAACCATAGCTTACCATCACCAAGTATGAATGAGGAGTGAATGAATAATGGACACAATGTAAGCGCTTTGGGTGTCTTGAAAAGCGCAGATAAATCCAATCCATTATTATTATTATCTTTTTATCTCTGCCGATGCTATAAAAATATTTTATTCCAAAAAATACATTAAATAACTGTCATACTTTTTGGGAAAAAGGCTTTCCCAAAATGTTACAGGTAGGGATGTCCGGATCTGATCAGAAATCTTGTCCTATCACGGAGCTTCGGAATCGGATGTTGTGGCCCGATCAGAGATCGGATATTCATTTTATGTATTTATTTTGACCACTTACTTTTTAAAAGTAAGTAAATGATCTAAATGACCCTGGACACGTGGTCAGTCTGTTGCAGGCAGTGACACTCACAATCAGACCTAGGGGCAATGTAGAGTCACCATTCAACCTATGACGCATGTTTTTGGACTGTGGGAGGAGACCAGAGAAAAGCCACGAATGCAACCCTCCACACAGGAAGGTAGCAGCCGGGATTTGAAACCAGGGCCTTCTCGCTGTGAGGCAAGAGGGTTGACCACTACATCACCATGCAGCCACAATGTCATCATGGAGAAATCTTGTTTCTACTGCTAACAACTTATGGTCTACAGGAAGACCACTGGAGGTGTTACGCATCACCATAGAACAGTGTTTTTCAACCTTTTTTGAGCCACGGCACACTTTAACCTTGACAAAAATCCCGCGGCACACCAGCATCCAAAAAAAAAAAAAAACAGAAATTCATGGTCTGTATTGATCGACAGCCCCGCCCGCAATCTCACGTGCATTTTTGTGATAATTGTGGCCGGAAAAGCAGGAAGTTGCGGCTGTTTTTTTCTAAGAGATGAAATGAAAGTTAAATTAGAAAATTTAGAAACTGTTAGTTTGTTCGGGTTTCAAGGCGTTTCGCAAGGACAACTCATTGTGCACTGGCCCTTTAAGCCAATGCATCATGGGAGATGTAGCGTGAAAACTGCCGAAAACTTGCAGAAAGACTTGCGTCAATGAGCTTCATTGTATTGTCCACTTGTTTCACGGTCTGACACCGGACTCTGTGGAAAGCTACACCGCTAAAGAAGAGCTTTAGCTGGTATTTTTGTTAGAACTGAGCGACTTTATCAGCAGAATTAAGAACAAGGAAGTGAAGACTTTAAGCACTTCTGATTGGTCAGACTGATGACATGTGATTAAGCCTTCAAGAATGATTGGTGGAGACAGTTAAAGGGACGGGACTTTTCCGCAAACTGTCATAGCTGCAGCTAACTCGCAGTACCGTCATTCTTATCAAAATTTCTTTAATAGAATTAAATAAACACAAAGAAAAAGTAATTTTAAGATCTTTTATATTCCTAACTACTCAGTGTTTTATTAGGGCCTGTTTGGATGAACAAAGAGCTGATATCCTGGAGATGGGAAATGTTTTTAGATCAGTTAATGAGGGCAATTTCTCCACGGCACACTTGACCATCTCCCACGGCACACTAGTGTGCCGCGGCACACTGGTTGAAAAACACTGCCATAGAAGAAGAATAAAAATCAAAAGATAAAAACAGAAAATGAAGCTGAACTGTTGTAAAGAATGAGAATGTTTCTCAGAAAACAAAGCTGAAGGTTTTTAGATGAAGTTTCATGAAACTCTCAAATGAAAGCTTTGAGACTTCAGTCTGTAAAATCTCAGTTACCTGGTGGTTTTACTATTTACTGTCAATTACATCCTCAAAAACTGACTATATGGAGACCAGAGTCTAGAGAAACTAAGTTTTTTAACCTTCAAATGGTAAAGTGTGATCCAGAATGAAAGAAAAAAAATCCTATTTAAAGAAAACAAATAAAAAAAAGTTAGTGTATTACCTTGAGTTAAACTTTTTTCTGCTTTATTTTTAACCTTGACACAAAATCTGCCAAAGAAATCCAGGCTGTAGATCCGTTTTTTCCCAGACCAAATCTCAACTAAAACCCATAATTTTGCATTCAGCTTTAGCTTTTTGCATTCAAAGACGGCTTTTTTGTACTAGAACCATTTGGTTTGACGGAATTAAACTTGTAGGAAAAGTCATTCTATTAAGAACACAAACTGGAAAAAGGAAAATAGAAGCTCAAAAATAATTGAACATCCCTGCTACTGGGGATGGAGGACACAGAGCTCGAGAAAACAGCTCGTTTCTTTTCTGGATGTGAGTTCGTATGCAGCAAAGGAATATGTTGTCTTGAAGACTTTACATGAACAAACCATCGTCTAAAAAAAAAAATAGAAAAACGTCCTTTGACCACCGCTGTACGAACAGTGAAATGCACATAAACATAGAGAGTGTGCACCGAATGCAGGGAATTGGAGGGTTGCCTTAAGGGTGGAGTGGAGTGGAGGGTTTCCAGCATTAATCTGTTAGTAATAGAAGACTTCAGCCTCACATATAATGTTTCATATTTTGCACTTCAGTGACACGCTGTTCTTTCTTAAAGGATTTTTAAAGTCAATTGGGATTTCTAGAAGTTTGGTTGTGATTTTTTTTTTCTTTTTTCGCGTTCCTGGTAACATTTTGTGCACACAGGCGTGCTTTTCAGTGTTTACATTCTTCTTTGTTTTCCTATCGTCAAAATATAAAATATGAATGCGTCTCCCTCTGCCCAAAAAGATGAAGATTTCTTGGCACATTCCCTTCCCCCTTTCCCTCCGTTCACACTCAGCCCTGTGCTTGTAGTATTATTTCTATAAGCAGTTCTGGCAACCCAGAGTTATGCTCTGATCTGTCATTATGGGTTCATTTCTCTCTGAAGTTCAGGCTTATTTCTCTCTGGTTGGATGCACATCAGATCCACATCAGATTTTGTTTTCTCAGACAGTTGATTTTCTTTTGGCAAGTGTAAAAGCTCATTTAAACTCTGGGGTGGACTAAACAATCAAACCTAAGTTGACTTTGGTTTGCTTGCAAGTGAATCCTGCTGGAAGTTTAACACCATTGTTAAGGCAGGTGGGCTTTCCAGAAAAATTATGGTAGATAGTAAAAAATAAATAAAAATATTCAGTACTAGCGGTTTTTCTTCAGGTGGGTCTTGCTGATTCCTTGAGGCTCTTACAGTCTCCTAAAGGGGCATCCTAAAAATGGAACAACGCCAACAGGCTTTCCATCTTACTTTTACCCTTGCGCAAGTAAGTGTTTGGTACGACCTGTTGCCTGCAGCATACCCATAGAAAAAATGTGCATGAACATTTTCGCTCTATGGGCTCACAGAGCGATGTACGACCTTAATATTTCGCATGTGCACAACTGCATGCCCAGTACAGGTTTGACCCTTTTTTTGCCCGCCAACAGCCTGCTTCCAGCGATAGGGGCAGTTGTGTCTTAGGCTTTAGTTTCTTGTTTCCAGGCAGCTATAAAGAAAAAGGAATGGAGGTCTAACTTTATTCTCTGTTTGAACCTAGTCTGTCGATGTTTCGCCAAACGCCTTTACTTTTCAACTACATCCTGTTTGCCAAGAAAATATTTTCTTAAATATTATTTTTTTGTATTTGGGATGTTTTTTTGTTTTTTACTGCAGTTCTATAATTTACTCTTTATGTATTTATTTGAATTCTTTGGTTCTTTGCATTGCAATAGTGCATTCACACTGCATCCATACTGAGACCTTTCTTTTCACGTGGACAGAAGATTTCTCGTTAAGTCGTATCAGAGTTGGGGATAAGTTGCCAAAAGAAGTAAAGCATCTGAGGCAAAGCAGCCCAAAGAGAATGAACCCAGTGAGTTTCCATCATAGGACTTGTTTAGTGCCCCACAAATGCCTTCCTTCCCTTGTTACTCCGTTGAGTACCTTTTTTATTATTTGACCCAAGAAGCAACCTTTCGCAATATCTTGGAAAAATGTGGGCAAGAAGAGCTTTTATTTATTCCAAAACCAATCTGCATCTAAGCCTGTAAATAAGCAGCGACTGTCTGGAGTTTATCTTGGCGAAAGGCACCCCTTGTTGATTGCTCACAAGAGTCTGTGGTTGGAATGCCAGACAACACAATATAATCTTCCCTCCCAACTGCCTGGGTGCAAAGTGGTGGTGGAGCTGGATGGGAGGTTTTCAGATTAGTCGAAGCCTCGCTCCGCAGGAGCTGTTAAGGCTTCGTAGGTTTCACACTCTGCTTGCCAGTTTGGTTTGTTACATTTCTTTGGCTAGACGATGGTGGTAGAAGAGCAGAAGGGAGACGGATTATTGCCTGTATTGTAAAAAAAAAAAAGCTGGTATTTTTTCATCCCTCTTTTCCTTTCTACGGTTATATCTAGTTTAAAACATCCTGTGGTGAGGCGTGCAGTAATTTGGCAGAGCGCCGTGCACACTTCAGTGCCGGCCTTCTCGTAAACCTATAAAGACGAGTCCATTTTGCTGGTGTGGTGACTAATGCTCTGCTGCTTTTTTCCGTCTAACTTACAAATGTTTGCTGTTTCATATAAGATGTGAAGGGATCAGCGGCTCCCCGCTTAAAAGCTCGTGGATGAGCCATAATGGAGGACACCTAAGAGCAGTTGAGTAGTCCTCTCCTCCCGCCTCGTAGTTTTATGGTGGATGATGCTGTAAGATATTAAATGGGGCGATGGAACACTTTGAAGTTCGCCTCCACATGATTGGGGGATATGCGTGATAGTAGGAGCTCCAGGGGAGGCGGTGAGGGGGGGGGGTCTTATTCCCCTGACTGGTTGCAAAGGATGTGAAGAATGGTAGGGAATGAGGGGCGTACGTTGGGGGAGGAAAGGAGAAGGGCGAGGTGCTGATGGGAAATAGACGAATGGCGTGCCAGTGTCAGAGGTGGTCATGTGCAGAGGAAAGAGTTGAGAGAAGGGGGGGTGGGGGGGGGTGGAAGGAGGGCTTGACTGATTAACCTGTTTACCTCCCTGAAAATGCTCCAGGCGCCGTTCTGATTAAACTTCAGTCTTTCATCTATCATCGCCGCCGCCATCTTGAACCTTCGGAGCTGCCGATACCCAACACTTTTGTGGCGCTTAAACCCATCACCTGCGTCTTCACCACACCCCGCAGTAGCAATACTCTCAATCAGGCACATGATTTGCATCACATCCTTCCTTGTCGCCTCTTAGGCACAGCCTTTTATGTCAGGCTCTCCCTTTCGTGCTGTAGCTGTTTGTCTTTTTCCTTCTTGCTCTAAGCTCTTGTGCTCCCTCCAATGACGTGCTCTCCCAACTTAAGGCTTTTAGCACCTCCAGCATAATACGATTCCATCCTTTTGGGGACAGGAAATCGCCAACAGCTTTCTATAAACTTGTCTGCGGAGCCGTCATATTAGCGGGAGAAGTGGACTGTAGGAAGTGATGGGCAGAGGCTGCGGTACATCCAGCACAGTGCTGTGGCCACTCAAGCACAAATGTTAGCCTTTAAGAGCTTTTCGCACTGTCATGAGCCCGCTGTGGGTGAGGATAGTCAGATGGAAAAAGCAGATGATAGTTTGCCTATTAAGTCAGCTTTAGAGCCTCCGGCGATCTGCAATAAAGGCAGGATCAGTCCGTGGAACACGTTCATCTGTGCTGAAATGTCAACCGTTTACTACAGGTTCACCGTTAAGTTTGATCGAAATTGACCTGTAAAGAATTTATTTTCAATTTTAGTTTTATAAGAGTTGCGTGTTGAGTCGTTTCTTATTCATTGTACATAATAAAGGCAGAAATTCATCAAAACAAATGTTCTTTTCTTTTATTGCAGTTTTTAAAAGTAACCTGTCAGAAGCCAAACATGAGGACCTGTGGACTTTTTGCTCCATTTTTGATTTATTCTTTTGTGATTGTACCTAACAGCGTTCTTTTAAACCCCACCTCGATGAAAATTATGGATTTTGACGTTCTCATTGGATTTTTCTGATAATTGAAGGCGTGTATTGAGGAAATTGAGCTCAAATTTGTGTCTCTGAGTATTTCTTTATTCAATTCTTCGTAATCCAGGACCAGAAGAAAAAATACCTTTTTTATTTTTAATTATTAAAATAAAATAAAAAAGGCTTAATCAATTATTCAAAATTGTTAAATTGATTGATTTCTAATGATTTTACTTCACCTACTCCAAAAACTGAAACATTGATTAATGATTTTTCCTAATGTAACATAATTTGCACATATTTTAACTTTTGATACTTGATACATTTTTACTATGAAGGTTTTTGAAACATTGTTATGTCTATTTTACTGATATAGTATTATTTTTATTAATCATATACTTGATTATTATATGTAACATAATCTGCGTATATTTTGGATAACTGATCTTCATTTTCCATGTTGATTTCTAAAATAGTTATGTCTATATTTACATAATAATTAAGACAGTTAACTGGATAGTTCGCCATTGGGGTTGTAAGGGGCTGTAAGCAAGCAGGAAACGATGTAAACAAAGGGATCATGGGAAATGAGTGGAGGCTTACTTCTGAGTCAACAGTCCCGCCCATAACTCAGACATGAATTTTCTAGTGAACTACTGCCGGGCTGCAGAAACTTATGTCCTAGAAAGCAACACGAGTGTAACAAATGTGGCTAAAAACGGCATAATCATAAATAAAATACCTCTGGGAACGCTTTTACAAAAAGATAAAAGATTGGAGTGGGTTTATAAACTCATCCAGTTTTACACAGAAGCACCCAGAAACAGCTGTTGAATTTTAAAAGGGATACTTATTCCAACATTTTCATTTTTTTTTCCAAACTTACATCAAGTTAGCACATATAAAATAGATAAAAACGGCAGTTTAGCTTAAAACTTTCCTTTTAACGCTTCAAATCAGCATTAAGGCATATCTTTGGTCAGAAAAAAACCCCCACCACAGCCCATAATGGGTGCAAAAATGATTGATTTGAATGAATAATTTTGAATAATTTATAAAGTATTAGTACTTCAAAATTTAAAAAATCTTTTTGTTTTCTATTGAGATTAGAGATCAGAGTTAATAATGGAATATATGCTAAATTATTTATTCAAAGACATAAGATTTTTTTCTGGATATTTTATCAACCAGTTTACTGCAACAGGAGGACAATTTGATAAAGAAATGGCAAACTAAAAGGAATAAAAGAGAGAAAAAAGAGAATAAAATTGGTAATGTGCAAAGTTTTACTTTAACTTGTGGTTTTCTTGTGATGCAGCTTTAATTTTTCACACACCACAAACCAAAAACTTGCAAATGTGTGCAAACCCTTATCTTGAAAGTTGATTTGAGTTGTGCAGGAGCTCGTCTTTGCAACAGTTGATTTATCTTTAAATTTTTTATAAGGAATGACCCTTTGCACCCACTCCCCTCCACGTGTTGTTGTTGTGCTCTTGCTTAGACCCAGTCTCATGGACTGGAGTTTGTCAGGTATTGATTTAATGTAAGCTGGTGCCTTGTGGCATACAGATGCATTGTAGCTGGTTCTTTTTACAGCGTCTGTTGCCATAACATGCCCCTGCACACCTCAACATTTAATACTTGCTGTCTTAACCAACATTTCCAGAGGATCTGGGCGGATTTTGTCAAATAGTGAGCTTGTAGCCGCTTGTTATAGCTGCTGTATCGCTGTTTCTACATACTGTGTTCAGAATGATGAGAGTAATATTCATTTATGAGATGCTGAGGACGTCTGTGTAAATAGGAGGTTCTATCAGTGAACATAGACCTTAACACCGGGGGCAACAGGGCAGGTTCAGGTGATTCCACATCAGCGCAGACAGCTTATATGATGTTACAGCAGCCTGTGATGGACTGATTTAATTCCACTGATGGTCCTTGTGACACGCAGAAGGAGGGATGGGCATTTGTGCACACACATAAAGTCTAAAGTTGCCCCTCGGACACAGATGATGAGGGATTGGGGGTGTGAGAGTGAAAGAAAGAGGTCACAGGGGCTAACTCAGTCCCCTGGCTGATCTCAAGGTTAATGTGAAGCTGACAGGGGATGCTATTAGCAGCCTTCGCATGGTTCCCACCTCCAATATGCAGAGCTGAATCATCCCAGTGGCAACAGTGCATTAAGACGTAACAGCTTTATTCCCAGATCTCACTCATCCGTTCCGACAGACCCTACATCACAATGTTATATTTCCTATTAACTCCTATTACCTATGCGCTACTGTGACGATCCATTAAGCGGATGGATGCCGTGGTTACTGCCTTACTCGCACAGGTCACTCACCACCTTCTATATGTCATTATTTGCCGTCGTCTCATTGTGTGTTAATTGAATTACCGCGTGCATTGTCTGTATGGTCCATTAAAAGGACAGGAGCCCTGTTGCCGTGTGTCACCGCTGCATACGGAGCGAGCTCATTAATTTGAACGTCTGCGTTCGACTCGTACAAAGGAGAGGTGGAAAAAAAGCAGCCGCTGATGTGCACGTCGGAGTCTCACCTCAACCATTTAAAGCTCATTTACATATTAATCCAAAGTCATTAAACAGATGCTCTTATCAAGTGCACGTTGATGTTTGGCATCACGCTCAAGGACACTTTGATCAGTAGGGTTGCACAGTTTAATGACAAGAGCCTGATAAGCAGTTCTCCTTTTCCCTCTTCATTTAAGACCATTTTTGCAAAAAACATCTAATGATCATTGCGAATAGTGGCGCAAAGGTTAAAGTCGCACTCAGATCATCTTTTGATCTGTTTTTAAAGCGCTCCCAGTGGTCTTTTAATTATGATTACAATCCAAAAACCTGTGTTGTTTTCTAAAACACAGTTTCTGCAGAGTGACAGGAGGTCATAGGATGAGGAGGTCTCCACTTATATCCCATAATCCCTTATTTTACCACTCTCTCCCGCTAGCTGAAAAGCCCTCACTGTACCAACCTAACAATACGGGTGCAAAAGAAAAAAAAATCAAGAGGACCGGGCGGCAGACGTCAACATCTGGAACCGGAAGTCCTCCCACATCGCTCGAATAAACGTTACTTTGCCTAGCAACTCTAACAGTTACGATTTTCCCGTTTTAAGATTTACTAGGTTTCTTTTAGGGTTAGGGTAAGTTGCAAAATTTTCTTCTCCCGGCCAATGATTTCAGGCATTTTTTTAATCTGCTTCATGCTTTTCATCTGCTCCTGGTTCATAACAATTTGATCAACGAAGTGAACGACCCTGGGAGTATTTCAGGCAGGCAACTCGAGCAGTGTGTTGACCCGGTTACTCCTCCCCCCGGGCGGTTCAGTCTAATCAACTCACCTGTTCAGCGTCCTACTTAAGTTCCAGGTGCGGTCCAATCCCTCTTCTTCGATTTCCGCGAGCTCTGCGTTCCTTACCCCACCCTCCTCCCCCCCGGCTTCCACCTGTGAGCTCCGTTAGGGTAGCTTAATACCCAGAGTTTTCAATGGTGATCTTTGTTTTATGTATCTGAACAGAGCCTTATGCCAAACTAAAAGAAATATGGAATAAATCTTCTTTACTGCACGAGTTGTTTGACTGAAATAATCATAATTTGAATCTTTATTTTCTTTATCTATGTCCCCCATGATGAGAAAAATGATCCAAGAAGATGTTTTCATCAAAGTGGGTCTTTAAGAGTAAGAACATGCAAAAACACACTTTCATCTCCTTTCATTTCATAGTTGGGGTTGCTGACACCAAAGAATCCTCATACCAGGATGCCCAAACGTCAGGTCGCCACATCACACCACAAGAAAGCCAACATGAGAAAATGATTTCTGCCCTCTTCATTCTTTATTCTTGTACATCTCTTTCTCTGCTTTCCCCTCTGCCTCTCTGCCTGCACCTTAATGGAAAACAACACTCCCTAGCTGCCGTCAGCAGCTATAGCTGGCTACACTATAACACCGTTAATAGACTGGCTTGACAGCTTATGGAGCCCATGCATTTTTAAATGTGAATTTTATGACTCTTGCAGAACTGGAATATGCTAGAGTTTTGTTCTTGGGTTTATCCAATGAAGAGGCTATTCTGATAAATAAAAGTGACAAAACATACTCAAATAAGACAAAAATGTGTATTAAATAAAGCTAAAGCACTCATTTTGATAGATACGTGAAGCCCAAAGGTTTGTTGCTTATCTCTTATCGTCTAGACATTTAATCGTAGATGTTGTGAAGGACAAGTCTTTGTTTTTATGTCTTCTGCCTTGATTCATCTCTTACGTCTCGATTGCCATCAAATCCTATAAGAGCTAAACCGTCATTTGGACGACCTTATTTCAGCCATCATCGCAGTCACTTGTGCTTCATTTTGCTTGATGAATCAAAAAATGCTCATGCACATAACCATAAACAGAGAAGGTCACCATTGCTATTAACCCTGTTACCAGGCAGAATGTACACCAGTAAACAAAATCTGGCTGTCGTAGTTCCGTTTCTGCTCAGATTCACATGCTTCCGCATGGATGAGGAGGATGATGTGTGCATTTGGGTTATGCACATTCCTAATCTAACAGCTTTGGTAATTCTGTAATGACCTGTGGCCTCATTTCTGACCTCGGCTATAGCTGGGACGTTTTGTCGCATTAGGACCATGCTTCATAAGGACTGACAGGGTCAGTGATTGGACCAGACGGGTCCTAATGAGGGGGCCCGGTTAAAAAAAAAAAAAAAGACGTAAAAAAAAAAAGAAAAACACGCACACAATATTGGAAAGCTATTGCATGTGTCCCAGAGAGGTCGTAGCTGTTGACCTCTTCTTTGTGGCATTCATCTCTGTGGCTTGACCCACATACCCCGACCCACTGTTTTATATAAGCATTAGCACACACGAATAAGCACTCACACACAGACGCATAGTGGCAGTGCTCTAAGTGATCTCACTTTGACCCACATACTGCCACTGATGACTTGTGTAGCTGATGGCGCCCATGTTGAGCTATAGAAATATGCATCTTCTCTTCAGGGAGAAAGCATGACACGCAGGCGGGGGGTTATCGTGTTTACGAAGTGATGTTTGATGGGGACACGGCCTCAGATGGTGGCAACTAGGGGTACGTTAGCCTTATGCATGTTGCAGTATGCTTTTTGAAACCTGTTCATTGATGTTTTAGTGCACGTTGACTTGCAGCCTCCAGTGCAGGATTTTTGGCCATTTCTGATGAGGAATTTTCAGACTTTCTGAAATATTGAGGAATATTTTTGCAGATTCAAATATAATTTCGTAAACTAGCTATACGACTTTTCAAATTAAAGTGCTTTTGAAGATAATTGATGATCTGGGAACCAAAAAACACTAAGAGAGGGAAAGAAAAAACCTAAAAATAACTGTTTAATTTTTCCGAAAAGTTTGTTCTTTTTTTAAAGACTAAGTTCAAGTCTTCATTTATTTATTTTTTTATATTATTATTTTTTTTTTTTTGTTTATTTATTTATACCTGCTGAGCCCTGCATCTGCAGCATTTGGGTTTTATACTTTCAAGTTTAATTGGATATTCTGTGGTTCTTACCATTTATGTAGTATCAAATTAAAACTGCAGAATCATCTCATTTTCCATCTGCACCAAATCCTGTGTTGTTTCAGCTGCAGAGGAGTGAACATCCTAATTAAATGCCGAGTCACTCAGCCACCATGTCCGTTTTGCACATTTTCCAGGTATGAAATTTCTGTCTTCCATGATACATTGGTTTTTCGTGCATCAACAACAATCTGGATTAGATCAAGGTTGTCAGAATCCAGGGCTGAAGGGCCAGTGTCCAACATATTTTCCAACCAACTTGCCATTGAAGCTCCTTATTGGCTAATCACACCTGGTCCAGGTAATCAGCAGGAAATAAGGCAGAATTTCTGGAAAACAAGCAGGAGGCTGTGAATTACCTTTACAGTTTCTCTTTAGCATGAACCTTTCACTTAGCAGTTAATAATAGAATAACTATGTACAATAAACATTAAATTCATACTTGAATAAATAATTAAAACTGTTTGGGTTCATCCATCTTCCTATAGTATTGATTGGCTCCACAGACTTCTATTGTTTCCAATGGGAATGAAAAGCATCTTTAGATGTACTTCAGATTTCCTGCTGGAAACTTCAGCGCTCCCCTTATGTTTGTTTCTACCCAACTAAAATAAACCAAAACAACTTATATTCACATGTAAGCCCATTGTGTTTTCTCTTTCCTCTCAGCGTCGGCTTCCTGCAGACCAATTCGAGGGTTGTCATTAATCTCAACTGGGGTCAGAGTTATTTGCTTCTTAAAAGCTTCAAAAACAATTGATAAAGGGGTGACGTTGGGGTCATTGAGTGCTGCCTTCAACTTTTTCCTTTATTAAAAAACATTTGCTTGTTTTTGAAATACTTCTTAAAGCGTGTCGTTTTCTGGCTTTTTAACTCTGATTTGTGATTTTATATTCTTTTTGGCAGCAGGCCGACAATGTGACATTCCACAGCAATTACCGGACCTGCCGTTCTGCGGTTGTTTGTCAGTGCTTTAGATGATTTAGAAACATGGACGTCATATTTTTCCCAGTATCTGATGGTTTTGGTCATAACAACATCGTAGGAGAGATTAAAGAATAACTTGTAGAGACAAAACAGGCTTTTTGAGATATTTTTGACCATTCAGAAGTGTGTGACTGCCTGACCTGGAGGTGGAATGGAATCATTAACCGGTTTAACTGAGTGGATTAAATGGATATTTTTTTGAGTTTTTCCTTGGAACCTAATATTTACGCATTTAATAAAATGTTTTTTCTTTTTTCTTTTAATGACAAAAAACTGTATGTACAGATGTTAGAGATGGTGGAGTTTTATTGAAGTGACTTTTATCTAATAACAGAGATTGGAGGATGACTCACTTTTCACCTCACACTTTCCCCTTGACTACAAAACGGTGGCCACATCACCTTCGCCAATGGTGCATTTAAACTTCTAATGTCATCACTGCAGCGCACACTGATCTGCTTATTGATCTACTCCAATCATCTTTTGTTATATTTTCAAATATGATAAAATGATTATGTTGTTTATTAGAAATTCACTTCTGAGTTGTGTACGAGGCAACCATGCCCCGTTCCCCTCCCCGTTGCTGAGAGCTCTCTGTTTACACTCCCACTAGCTTACAGCCCCTAACAACCTAACATTACCAGTGCAACAAAATGGTGAGCAATATTGGAGCTATCCAGATGTACAGTTTAGAGCCAGATAGCAGCTCAGATGAGGAAGACAGAGAAGTAAATGGATCTAGTCGTCCACAAGTGGACGTGGAGCTTGTGGCCCCGCCCAGCGTGTTTCCTACTTCACACATACGCTCTTTTTTTAAACTGCATTATTTTCATCTGCTCGTGATTCACAAAGATTTAAATAAAGAAATACACATTAATGAAATTTTAGGCTTAATCTTCTATATAAATGTCATCCATCATCAGAAAAATACAAGAAGACAGGAAAAATACAAAAAACACCAATTTTATAATGCTAAAGTTATTTCACATTTTCAAAAAAACTAGTTATTGTTCACATCTAAACAGATCAGTGTTCACCTTCAGATCTGAGTTCTGATGTTGTCCCTTTAGTGTTGGTATAATTGATTTGTATGTTTTAAAGCCCCGGTGTTGTTGACTGGAGGAGCCGCCGACCGCCTCCTTCAAACAGAGCGCAGCGCCTGAGAGCGAGCTGCTGTTTGATCCTCCGTCGCCAGAGTGGCAGTATAAACAGGAAGGGGCCTCTGCGCTTTAGTGCGTCATTAGCGCTTGTGTCATCAGATCTTCTGTGCTGAAGGAGTTTCACAGAACATTGTTAGGCAGATATCCCGGATAGGTACAAGAAGGTGAACTAACCTTAAAGGCACGAATGCACACAAAACTCCTGGTGCTGTGGGTGTGATGTGAAGGCCACAGGAAAAGTGAAACATCCTCTTGAGGCAGCTGCTCTCTTTTCCCTTATGAGGCAAGAGTGATGTAAAGGTGTGTGCACATATTTTCTTTGAGTTTATGCATGTGAGGTATGACAGCTTAAGTGTTTGACCAGAGATGTTATGTCTGCGCACAAGTGTGTGTGTGTCAGGAATATGGAATTCATTTCTGCGGGGCCTCTCCCACTAACTGGAACAAGGTTTGAGGCAACAGACCCACCCTCAAACACAGTCCAGAGCAAGTCCACCTGGTTTAGCACACGCTCTGCCACTTATCCGCGCAGGAAACAGAATTTTCTTCTGTTGCTGTAGTCCAGGCTTTAACTCAATCTTCCCCCTCAGAAATGTTTTCCTGCTTTGAATAAAGTAAACCTATTTTTGTCTGTGATTATTTGCAGTTGAAGTGTTTGTACCGCTGGAGGATCTGAAGTACTGCACTCCGTCCTTTAGGCACAAACACTCAAAATCATGTTGATTTTCGAGTACAACCTTAGCATGTCCATTGTGAATGGTGATTGGAAATAAAAGCATGACGTAAAAGTGTTTATATACAGTTTTTCTGCAACAAAAAAAGAAAAATTTCAGAGATTTATCAGGCTAACAACAGAGATCCAGACCTGCTGGAACGTATGTAAGTGGGCTTTCCCCATTGACTGTATATGAAAACTGGACTGAGTGACCCATCCCCCCCGCCATTCCAAACAGGAAGTACCCATGGGCAAAAAGCTAAAATCTTATAGATTTCTATAGAGAAATAAACAGGTGTTACTCAGTGATTCTATTTGTCAGAATAACCATTCTTGCTCTGCTGCCTGTTTGTAACAAGTTCTTGATTATCCTATTTTTTCATATTTTTTTGTTGTGCAAGTCATTCCAGTCACAAATTGGCCAATTAGCTAACACAGTAAAAGTAGGTGGAGCCCACTGGCCACAACATCCACCGTTTGAAATATTTGACAGATTTCGTGTAGTTGTAGGGGTGTGGACATCCAACACGATCACACCTGAATGGCGCGAGTGGTTGCCACAGAAACGTTGACTCAGACCGACTCAGACCAATCAGTACTTACTGATGGCATCTGGCTGCGACGTGGCGGCTTAAAAAAAAGTCGGAAAAGTCGCAAGTAAGCCATTTTTTATGTGACTTCACACTCAGTCCAGTTCTTATACACAGTCAATGGGTTTCATACTGAGCTGTTTGGTCCAGACCAGAGTTATTTGTTTCATGTTCACAGAAGTAAGTTCTCCTCTTTGCTCATGTGTATACTAGACTAAAAAAGCCAAATCCACGTGAAACTAGGGGTCTGTGTTGACTTGCAGGTGAACCTTGGTGTGAATTAGCTCGTGTGCTACTGCGGATGGACTTTACACCAAACCAAATGGCAGAAGCAAGCAGGAAACAAAAGCCCTCATTGAACTGATTGATATGGTACGGTGAATAAAAAATGAAGTAGATTGAGTGCCACTTGTGTGGAGAGGCAGCCTTGTTCAGCACAGCTGACCTACTTTTTAGAAAACCTTAGAGCCTCTAAACTTCAGTGTGAGTTTAAACTGGAAGAGTGATCAGGCTAATTTATGTGTGATAATTTAATGGCGCATACTTATAAAGCGCTTGTCTACCTACAAGGCCCAAAGTGCTTTACAGTCACAGTCCCATTCACCCAGTCACACACACATTCACACACACTAGTAGCAGCCCTGTTGCCGAACACTGGCGCCAACCAGAGGCAAGGTGGGGTTCAGTGTCTTGCCCAAGGACACATCGACTCATGGGCGTGCAAGGTGGGAATCGAACCTGCAATGTTGCGATCATGGGTCGACCGCCCTACCGCTGCACCACGGTCGCCCCCCCTTTAACATATCACAGATTCATTATACAGTTGAATAGATGTTTGCAGTGAGCCATTGTTTTTGTAAATTTACATTAGATCCCATCAATACTGAAGCCTCTTCAGTTTGTTGTCAGGATGCAGCAGATTCGCCTCTCAGAATCATCTGTATCTTGATCAATGGGACCACGGCTATTACTTTGGTTTTTAATGAAAACAATCCCATGTTTAATCAGCATTGCACCACTCTGCTTCAGTGTTCTGTGAGACAAACATACTGTATTTCAATCAGAAACAAAAAACGGTATTAAGACACAAAAATGGGAAAAACTTTAAGGACTCACTCCAATGAAAGTGGCGTTTTTAACATGTTCTTGTGGCATTTCTCTGATTATAGAGGACATAAATGAAGAAAATTAAGCTCTTGATGTAAAGACAGAAACAGGAAGGGAAATTACAAGGCTGAATCTAGAACAACAAATGTGTGAGACAACAACCAGAAACAGAAAGATGGAATTATTTCTAACCACAACCATGCCACCGTTTACTGAATTAACATGTAATTACAGCATCTATAGGCAAATTTACTGCTAAAGATTTACGAGCTCTGTGATTGCTTTAATAACAGGAAACTCTGAATACATCAGAGCCAATTTTTTAAATGTTTTAGTTTTATATTTTCTGTAGCAAATCTGAGATTTATACCAAAGTTAAAATCATGCAAAAAATACATTTTATTTCTTCACATTTCATGCCCTAATGGGAAATCTTTTACAGCTCAAAAATGTCCTTCAACTCGGCTTTAGACTGAGGTGCACATTTCTTCACATAAATTAAATAAAGACAGATTTTTTTTTCTTCAACTAAAAATCCGGCTGAAAAAGAATGCTACAGACAGGTATGTGTTCGCCTTTGTGAGGGACCAAGCGGCCAAATGGGGACATCAGTAACTTTTTTTTTTTAAGAAAAACGTACAAACTAGGCCCTTAAGAGAGGTCAACAAAGAAAGTCAACTCAGGGAAAAAACTCGACTTTAACTTCAACAACTCAAAAGACCAAGTTCTTAAAGTTCTGCCGGATTAGACGTCAAACCAAACAAATGGAACTAGATCTTGTTTTTTAATGTATTTATTTATGTTTTTAACACGAGTTTCTGCAGCCCATGATTTTAAAGGCTCAGAAGAGAAATAGTTGCATGGTTTTCTTTCAAAAGTTTTCTTTTAGAAGAAATATTTTTGGTTAAGCATTTATTAAATATTGGCAACCATTCATTCATTCAACCATTATTGGAACCAAAAGGTCAAAATGTTTACAAGGACCTCGCTGATGATTTAAATTTAATTAACTCAGGCAGTAAAATATATTTTTGCACTGCTTTTATTAGGATTTTAAAAGAGAAACAGCATTCAACACATAACAGTCCTAATTTTTTTCATGAATGACCCTGAGATAAGGATAAATCTGCTATGGAATTTGTTATTCTGGTCTGTCCCTCTCACTAACTTTGCCCCGTCTGCCTCTGGCTCTGACTTTATGCACATCAGCTGGTCCAAATGTGCCATTTTATCCAGAATCTTAATGTGATTCATTAATCCAAAGCCTTTTTCACAATCTGCACCTCGAAATGTTGCACAAAAATCTACAAGCTGTGAGTTTTCCCTTTAGCTCCTCACATCAAAGTGCTGCAGCCAGCATATCCAAAAATGTGCCATTTGACCCCCTGTTTAAATAATTTTACTCACATTTTCATGTCTATTGGTGAAGAATAGCCTCATACTTCTTTGCTGTCGTAGCCCTTTCTTGTGATCCATACTGAAAATTGACGTCTGATTGCAGTCTATCTTCATAAGAAAGTGGTATATTCACTTATGAGAGGATTTTCTACACATCTTTACATTTTCCAACCTTTGTCTACATTATTTTTATCTGCTAAAGCTTCAACTTTGTTGTGCTTTTCCATCATTACTGAGACGCCATTGCATTTCAGCATCAGCATTCTCTGCAAGTCCAGTCCATGCTTGGAGTGATGCACAATATCATGGGTTGTGCATGCAGTACAGCTCACATCATCTTCCTCCCTATACATAAAATATAGGACTAGCATTTGTGCTCCGTTATCCTTACACCCTCGTCTACGTCAAGGGTTTGCCAGGAGGCATTTTAGATGCTGTGCATCAACTTCCTCTGTACTCTCCTTCATTTAACTCCAACTCAAAGGCTTTTAGGTTTTCTTACAAACCTACTCAGTTGATGGTGGATTTGTTGAACTGACAGCATTGATTCGTTCATGGTTATAGACAATTGTTGACAAGTCAGATTTCTTCTTGTATATTTGCTCATTCTTCTTCTTCTTCTCAGTCTGTTGCGTTCTCCTCCACCTATTCCTGTCCTGTTTGCACAATTCCAAAAGCATTCAAATGACTTTTCCGTTGAATGTGATGCTCGAGGTACTCCCACTTCCGTTCAGTCCAAATATTTCCTCCGAAAACTCTTGGAGCAATTTTTACAGAGCAGTCCGCTCTTGTTATTCCGTTTTAGCACATTTTGATAGCCAGGCCACCTTAAAAGAACCACATCTTTTTTTTATTTTTGGGATCCTGTGCAGATTTGCTCTGCGTGGAGATAACAGGAGCAGTTTCAGGAGCAACCAATTTCAATAGAGAAATAGTCAGAAATGCATTTCCTACATTTAAGTGGATCTAAGTTTTGAAGAATAATGTATATATTATGATTTATCCTAAAAGTAGATTCAATGTATTTCTGGATAGGTCTAGCAGGCTAGGAAAGTAGCAATGAATGAGAGAAAGCAGATTCTGATTAGTGGGAAAGCAAAGCACGCAGAGCAGACCCCAGACCGCAGGAGGCTCGACGGCCTCCCCACTGAAACCTCAAGGCTTTCTCGTCTGTTTACTCTCCGCTCCTCTTTAGTCATCTGCACAGTCTCCTTGCTCAGATTCAACATAGCCGCTCTGTATTTCTTTTTCCGCCTCATCTGCTTCTTTATCTGAATGACTTACTTCCTGCCCCCCCCCCCTCCCCTTTCTTGTTGAGAGCACTTTTAGCCCGTTTCTCTGATAGCCCGTTACCGTCATCACAACACCCCTCTCGCTTGGCTCCCTTCCCACTTTTCTCCCATGCAGTCTCACCTCTCCACTCTCTTCATATTTCATATTAAGCAATCCTTTCCACGGAGACAGCTGTGTAAACAATAGAGACCAGCCCTCCGTGAAAAATACTGGAAAAGAAAGCCGAGCTGCACGGAGCTCGCTGCACGCCGTCTTCGCTGATGATCTATGGCCCTTTGTCTCTGTGACCCCCTTTGAGCACTAGGAGGATCCTCGCTGCACATTTACTGTTCCTGGTATGTGTGTTAAGCTTACAGTAGTGCGTTTGTGTGTGTTTGCGAGCTTTCTGTTACCATAGCCCCTTGCAAATATTGATTTTAGCTGAATGGCTACGACGGGCCACTCAAAAGCAAACACAGCGTGCCAGTTGTTGCGTCACCAAATTTTCTTTCTTCCTGGAATACAAAATCTATCCCTCTGAATGTCTTCCTAGATGCACTTTTCGCAATTTTCTGTATTTTGGCTGATCATTATTAAGAAGGAGCTTTAGCCTGTATTCCTTTATTCTGTCAGCTCCTTAATTGAACACAGATGCTGCTCAAAGTTGTTGGTTTCCTGCTCTTCCTTCCATACCTGCAATAAGGTCATTTGTTGTCCACTTTAAGGGTCTAGGAGACTAGCACAGCTCAACATTGTGCATGTGCAGGTTTGTCCAGTCTTCGTGCATCTACACAGGTGGGCAGATGGTCCAGTTCTGCGCTGACAGCCTCATTGCATGCAAGCGTGGCACTCTCACCGCGACACATGCACCGCTCCTCCCTAGCTTTATATTTTTCGCAGGTGCGGTGCTTGCTGGCATTTGAGATAATTAAAGGCTGACCTTTCTAAAGTGAGCAGAAATGTCACCAAGCCGGCATCACTGACAAGAGGATTCACCCCACAGGGGCTTCTGGCACAGCGGTAGGGGCTTCCCACCGCATGGTGATGTGCACTTAGCACCCTTTAGCCTCCTTGAGCCAGCCTGACTGATATGGAGAAAGAGCTCCCACCTCGCACTCTGTCATCTGCAGGGTGTCTGCTCTCTGTGGCTCTCATCAGCTGCAGAATCCACTCAAGAGAGAAGCGCTGAGGTGGAAATTTCGTTGGGTCAGACAGTTTGAAAAGGTTTCCTCACATTTTTTCTTTCAAAATGCTGTATTTTAACAGATTAAAAATGTATTGATTAGCAGTTTAGCCCTGTACATCCACTTGACCTTTCTGATTCCTCACTGGCTTGCGCTCGTGTTAATCTTAATAATCCAATAAGTGGCAATATGTACTCCTAATGTTGGTTTATCATCCATCAATAGAGCAACAAAAGGCACTACTATGTTAGAAGGAATCTACAATCGCATAAAAAGTGAGTGGCCTTTCTTCTCAACCATGAGCATGAAAAAAACTTAAATAGCTCTGAAGTATATATGTATATAATAAAATTTGTCAAAAGTTCTTACCCCCCCTTGACAGATTTTCTTTAAGTAAAATAATCTACCAATGTGGTAAGAAAAATGGTCTTATCAAGAATTTTTATTTTAAGAAAAAAATTGTAGTCACAAAGAAATGTTTTCTCAAACTTGTATTGTTTTGTTTTCAAGATTAATTTTCTTTTCTATTCTGTTTTATATTGATGCAAAGCCACTTTTGGCCCTGCCAGAATCAGTTGGTTTCCATTTATTGCATAAGCGTTGCAGCTAATCTCTCCTCCAGAATCTGTTGGAATTGCATTGATCGCGTTAACGGTTGAAGAGTTACAGTTATTCAAAGAACGCCAACACTAGTGCTATAGCAGCATTCGTACCGCCATCAGCAATGCACATTGAAGTGGTCACTTCCAATAAAAGGTCAATGTAAACACACAAAATAAAAATAAAATCTTTCCTTTGTACATAGCTTTGCAAGTTTCAACAGCCATTTTCGGGCTCCACATATAAAATGCGTGGCCACTGAATGCCAAACCAGTGGCCTATAGATAGCATCCACTTTAATTCACGGAAGTGCCAACTGTTTGAAAATTGATTATGGGGGACAAATCAATAGTTGGGGTTTGTGCACGGCCGGAATTATATAAAACCAATTTTAGCGAGAGATTTGCACAAACATCGACATTTTGCTCTGAACCTCTTCCGACTTTAAGTGGTAGAGGCCATGCGCTAGTTTACAGTGGCAAAAGAAGAAGAAGAAGAAGCTCCTCCCAGCTTGTCCAGTATAAAGACCATGGGCTAAACGCACAAGAATGTGCACTTACCTGGTGTGAACGTATCTTTAAAGAGTTAAACATTTTTAAAGACATTGTGGCTTTTCCAATTTTTTACAAATGACTATAATGTCAACCGTCTTCTATCAGCTTTTGTGCTGTTTTTATTTCTCTTATCTAAAGGTGGATTGGTTGGATACAGGACACCCCTCATATCCAAAATTTCGTATTAGCTTGGGGGCAGCTTTGAGACTGTTTGACAGATGTTCACTTGAACACGACCAATTAAATCTTGATAGTCAGGTCAAGCTCTCTGTGACCTCTAAATAAATTTGCCATAACTCAAAAATTAATATATTAATTCTGACAAAATCTCGCACAAACGTCCAAGAAGATAAAGTGAGGAAGTGATGACATTTTATATGTGAAAGGTCAGCTGTCAACTCAGTTGAGATGTTATGTTTTAGAAAAACATTTCTCTCATCCTGTTCTCCATTTAGAAAGAAAACAAAAGCAAAGACAATTCACATGAGGTCTGAAACCTTTTAAAATCTATAAACCAAATAAGCGGCCATTGGATGGTTATTATGTCCTCAACTTTAGTTTGCAAAGATTAAATTAAGCTTTCTCCCTAAAACTAACAAATGGGAAGTACAAAAACCCTGCTTGTCATCACCACATAGTATAAATGCTTAGTCCACGCCTTGTTTAGCACTCTAGCTATACTGGTTATTCTTAAAGCTATCAGTTTGTTTGTTTTAAAATCTGTCTGTATTTCTTTGTTGAATCCACTTTAGAACCAGCCATCGTTCACACTGAGGTACAAGCATCCAAGCAGATAAAAAGGGTGTTTTAGGAGCTGTTTTTGTCTCCATAGAGCTTGATTGGAAGTCTTTACCCTCAAAGTAATGGGAAATGTGTAACAGTTATTGTCAAATATTAGCAGCATAAAAACTGTGGTTAAATGCTGCTGTTTTAGTTTGACATGTGTAGGAGTCTCTCCACGCTCTGGGTTTGATTTTTCCACTGACAGCCTCAGCAGAAAATTAGTCAATTGTGATGTAAAGATCGCAGCAATGACGCAAATTCAATTAATCTCTGGAACTTTGCCCAATTGCTTTTACGCAACTTTGGCCAGTCGCTCTAATTTTGAAATATTTCTGTGCCCAACATTTATGCTTAGCGGCAAAAACATATACGTCATCAGTCTAACCAATTAAAAGTGCTTGACATCCAACAAAACGATAAAGCCGGCTACTAATCCTACACTATTCTACATTTTGGTCTAGGATTCTATAACTTTCTTTCACAACAAAAGCAAATATATGATAGTCTCTTACAAGAGGTTACAAATATTTTTCATTGAAATGGAAGCGACAGTTGTGTTTTCCAATGTGGTGTTGGAAAACACACGTTTTTCTTGTTTAAGCTCTCAAAGTTGAAAACGTTTGTATAAAAAATAAGTCCAGGATTACAGAATGAAATCAAAGATCTGATTATGATCAAAGATTTATGTAGAGGAGACATGGCACAGAGGGCATTGATTGACAAGGTCCCCAGCCAATAGGGATGCAGAACACAATGCAGTGTTAAAAATACCAAATTTCAGTGGGAAAAAAAATCGTCCAGACAGCTAGAGCTGAACCCTAATATGGCGAAGGAACTGTACCGGTCTGTACCAGTATGAGCTAAACACAGAGTTTTGGTACCAATCTTAAAATTGCATTGTAATATTTGAAAATAACTGCTTAAGTTAAATATTATTATTGGAAAATGATCAAACTTGCCACAACTTCAGGCTTTTTATATCTCAACAGCAACAATCAGTTCCTGGAGGGACAGATTTTTTTTCCACTGTAACTGATGATTAGTAACACTTGGAGAATAAAAGTTTTATAGATTTTTATGGTATTCTTCTGATATCATCATCACCATGTTGCATAAATAAAACAACATTTAAGCTGCACCTACAGTATATAAGAAACCTTTTTTTAAGGTACATACCATGAGCTCCTAAATAATGCACATTGCTCAGGACTTGTCCAAGGACCCCCACTTTGCCGTCAACCTCTTTCACCTCACAAAACATGTGGCTCAGACTTTATGCAAAGCCGATGTAATGTACGGTAAATGCAGTGTACTGGAAGACGGTCCCTCAGGGCTAAAGGATGACATGCATGTGTGATTCAGGGCGTAACTTAGGCACACATTAATGAGCACACACTCACAAAAACTCTACATGTGACTGTATTTGTGTATTTGTCCAGGACAGTCCTCCTCTCCACGAGTGCACCATTGCGTACACGTCAGCATAAGCGCATAAGGCTTTCCGTTTTTCTCCCACAGTATCCTCCCTCACTTTTGACGTATGTAATCACCCACGCCGCTGTCCTCATAAAAATTTGAATGCATCGCGCTTGAGCGGTTTCCATTTTGTTTGCAGCTGCCATATGTGTTTGCGTCAGAGTCCACTCAGAATGTTTAAAGGATGACATCCACTCTTGGCTCTTGTATCCAGCAGAGATGCACTTTTGCACTTACCGTAGTTACTTTCTTAGTTATCGTCAATGCGTTTAAAAACAAATGAGAAGTTTCCTCAAAGTGCCTGATAGAAATGGTTTTATGCTGTTATTGTCCTTTGGTATGTGTTGTCTGTCTTTAAATGAAATGCAGTTAAAGCAGCAGTGCTCCCTCTGAGCTATCGTACCATGCTTAAGATTACGGTCACATATCCCAAAATGCCACGACGCAATGATCGGCAGGTGGCCGCGCGATGGCATTTGTTATCGCATTTTTACTCACCACGCCAAGGTTTTAAGAAAAAGTTTCAAAAGTATGACATTCTTTTGACATTTGGAGGTCGCGGGGTAGAAGTCTAGTGACATTGACTGACAGGAGGGTCTCCAAGGTCTACAAAATCAGACAAACAAATACACAGCATTAGTTCCAGCCATATGGATAATATGATGTTCTAGAGTAGCGGTCCCTAACCCCCGGGCTGCGGACCAGTACCGGTCCGTGGGTCATTTTTTACCAGGCTGCACAGAAAGAATAAATAAATAACTTACATTACTTCTGTTGTATTTATTTCGGAGTCTGAAAGATGTTTTATTTTGAAAAATTGCCAGATTCTCTGTTCCATCCGTCTATGTGACTCTTGACACAGGCCAAGGCGCTCATCTCGGTCACGTGATAAGTTACCGCTAAAATAAAACCCAGGAACTAGCAAAGTCTTTGCAAAGTTGCTTTCCCAAGAAAAAAACGTCCAGCCAGGAGACAGAAGAGGAGCCTTTGACTTCCAAAAAAAGAAAGCTACATTTAATAGACAATACTTCTTTTTTGCACCATGAGTGTGGGAAGGGGAGAGGATGAGGACACCTGTGCGATGTACAATGTCATGCCTGCCAAAATAAAAGCTCAGAGTTTGTCTTATCATGTCTCTGTTCCTCCTTCACCGTAGCGCTGCTGCAACAAACGTTCACCACATCTCATTGACCGGTCCGTGAAAACTTCTAATGACGTCATACTGGTCCGCGGCGTAAAAAAAGGTTGGGGACCACTGTTCTAGAGGATCTGTGTGTGTACAGTAATATCCTTTGACGCTCTGATTTGAAGAATCCCACCGCTGACAACGACTGGAATGTTTTGCTTTCGGTCGTTGACCTCTTTAAACTTTGTTTTTGTGCGCCCTTACGGTTCACTTACGCACATCTGCGCATTTAAGCGCACACCAGAGTGTCTCTGTATGTCATGCGTTGCATCGGCAGTCCCCCGTGGCTGTATTTTGCGTGTTGTACGCCCGTCCGACCTGACCTCGCGCTGCCATTTACTGCCTTCTCTGGTTATTAATTCAGTGTTTGCTGTCACAACCAATCACAGTCTTTCATGTCCCACAACCCTTAACCTTTCCTTCCTTCTGCCTGTTGCACGCCGAAGAGAGTTAAGGAGCAAGTGACCCAGATTGTTTGTTTATTTTCTCTGTCTGCTGAAAGCGATCGCATGCATCCCCTGAGGTGCTGCCCTCTATGCATCACCTTGCTTCTGAATCTCCGAGTATGTCGAGGAGAAGTTGACAGAAGCTAAGAAACCTTTGTAAATCTTAAAAAAGATTTGCATTAATGAGATGATTCAAGGCCTCGAGGACTCGGTGCATGTCTAAACTACTGAATCACACTTTCATCTACGACCCATGTTTCCTACAAATGTAGCTGAATGTAAATACGCCACGTGTGGATGATGATGGCATGCATATCGACGGCTCAGATCCTGTTTGTAGTGTTTGCATTTTCACATGCATTCGTCTGGATGATTGGGAGCAGCACCTGACTGCATGGCATTGTGCATTCAGCTACTCCCTGTTTGTACTCTTCCCCTCAATGAACCCTCTGTGTCAGCCGTTGCATATGATTAACAAACGTGCAACGGGAGGCACCTGCCTCTGAGATTTAAGAGCTCCGTGTTTACACACTGTGTAGCTGACCGTTGTTCGTCGTTTTGGAGGTTTGCAGTTCCCTGGGGTTAGATCGGAGCACACAGCTGATTTTGAGAAAGGTGATGGGATGAACTTTGATGGAAGATTTGGGTATTATGTGTGCAGTTCTCCAGCGTGCCTTGACTCTTAAAATTGTGTCTGTATGACCTGATGCTTATTGAAGACCCACTCCAATCCTCTTTTGAGCTATTTTCCAAGCATTCTCAGTGGTCTTTTAATTATGATTATACCGTTTTATTTTTAGCTTACATCAAAAATCTTGCAGACGTTCATTAAAAATTTGCCTCTGAACTGTTGATGTGGAAGTAAGTCTCCACTCATTTCCCATGATCCCTTTGCTTACAATGTCTCCCGTTAGCTTGCAGGACCTTACAACCCCAAGCTAACATTATCATTATAACAAAAATGGCGAACAATATTGTAGCTAACCAAGCTGCACAGTTTGGAGCCAGATACCAGCTCAGACCAGGAAAACAAAGACGTTCAATAGATCTATTTTTTACGTAGCAAGTACGATCTTTGTGAAAAGGCACTTTTTTCGTCTGATCCGGATTCACAACAATTTGAATTCTCAAACGTACTCAGAAATGCAGTATCAGGCTTAATTTTCATTACATATGTCCTCTATCATCAGAGAAATGCCACAAAGATGCTAAAAACACCAAAAACCTCATTTTCATCGGAGTTGGTCTTTAAAGAGCTAAACAATCAATTTGGTCATATGACCAGTTGAGGAGGTGAACTCAGGCAATATTTAACCAATTTGGTCACCACCATGTTGGCGAGATCAATCATCACTGAACCATTTCCCAAAATGGACAAACAAGCCCCGCCCATTTTTCTAACCATTGTTTTAGAACAGAAAAAAGTTGACCTATCAGCCAATTGACCTAATCCCTCTTTGTATCCAGATTTTAAGGTAACAAATTAAATGAAATAAGGTCTATTAAAATGTGTCTCCAACTGAAGCTGAAATAAATGTCAAATCTAACCTTCAACTAGTTGAACTTGTTGAGGTTACAGATAAAAGAAGTGTGTTTTAGAAGTGTAAATAATAAAATTAATTTTTTTGTCTACTGACTGTCTTTGTATACTTGAAGTGCGTCTGTACAAAGCAAACAAGCTTGTATTTTCCAGTTACTTTTACAGTGAGTTAAATAATTCATCCATGAAAGCACATTCAAGGTGACAAAAGCTTTTAATTTTAAAAAAAGAAGTCTGCAGTTTAAAGAGACTCTTTTTAACCAAACCCAAAAGCTTTGATGTTTTTTAGTTAAACGTCGGATTTTCTGCAGACAACTTGTATTTTTATATAAACTTCAAAAACTGAATCTTAAGAAAGTAAAAAAGAACCTTGCTTTAAGAAAAATTGCCTTATTTTTAGTCTTGCAAAAATCTTATCAAGAAAATTTTTCAATAGAAAAATAATCTTAGTTTGAGAAAATATGTCGGAATTTTAATACTTATTTTTATGGGGGATTTTTTACGACATGGTTAGTTTCCAGAATTAAAATCAGAAGTTGTGCGTGTGCGTGTCCTTGGATCTTACTAATCTTCAGCTGTGCGTGAACAGTATTTACAAAGCTGGCAGCTCTGCAGCCATGTTGCTTATCCCTGTGCATTTAATGTGACATCAGTAAAAGGTATTAGACATAAATGCACCTCAGCAGAAGCAAAACACAGCACACCTATTTGAAGGCTAAGGGAAAATATTTCATCCTCCGGTGGACTTCATTTACCTCTTTTGTTTTTGGGCTGTGGAAAAGCAGAAGGAAAACTGCTCAAACTGAATGCTATTTCCCCATAGAGATATGATAAATGTCATTCAGAATAGTCTGTAATAAGCTCACAGATGGTGGTGAAGGAAGTTGTATGTCAGTCCTGTAGTTTCTGAGAGTCCATGGAAGTTGCAGTTCCACATTTAGACCTTCTCCTGGGCATCGCCTGGAAAAAATGTTTGTACTTAAATCACTCCAGCGTCTCTTTTTTTTAATACTTCTCTTTGCACTGTTTCTCAGATACAGTGGAGGTCTTTTAAGATTAGTGATGTAACTTGTTTGTTTTTAAACAAATTTAATTTACACTTGATTATCTTGCAAGGAATCTGGAAAACATCACCTGCGCTGTTCAGTATCCAGGTATTTATCTCTGATAAACATGTCCTGGATCAATTTTAGGTTAGTGAATCCAATCGTGCAAAATGAATCAGAATCGACTATGAATCTTATGAGCAACCACAAATTATGATATAAATTGAACCGTTGTTAAGATGAATCTAAGGTGATATTTAATAATGGTAATGCCTCTGGAATCAGACCTAAAGCTGGCTGGGTAGTGAGGAAAGTTGCATAACCACCAGCTTCACGTTCAAAATATAGAATTTTATTGTTGATGCATTCCATGAATCTAAACTCAGGCACTATTGTACCTCCCAGCTCTCTCTGCTGCACTCAGGTGCTCTGCATCATACAAGTGGAAACAAGTACGAAACATGTATGACTCGACCCGGTCTGCTCTACAGGAGTTCATCCGTTCTGTCATTTATGTCCGAGTGCCACATTCCGAAAAGCACATTCCTCCAGCGAGGTCTGGGCATGACTTTTAGTGCCTTTTAGTTTTTTTACCGCTGTGCATTACAAGTCCTCATAAAAAAAATTAAAAAAAAGGTCATTACTTTGTAGTGGAATAAAAGAAAACGTTGTCCTGTGTTATGACAAGCTGTTTTTGAAGAAATGCTGTTTCTCATGCTATATTATGCGATGCTAATGTGGTGTTTTATGGTAATTGCTTTCCTCTGGTGTATAGCTGTCAGTGTGCTGATGTGGGGTCGCACTTTCTGCTGTGATTACAGGTCTCTCTGTTCCTGTCTTACCCTTAATTTGTAAGAGAGCTCTGCAGCAGGAGTCTCTGGTGGTTCCAGGAATGGCACCTTGGGTCTCACCCCTCTGCCGACTGCAAGCGCTGTAATTAGCAGAGTTTTCCTTTGTGTTGCTCTCTTCATTTTATGTTTTGGCTCGCCTCCCTCTGTATTTGTAGAGTGTCACCGTTAATGAGCATGCGGAGCTGTGAGAAGACATCACACACACCCACTGCTCTCCTTGCAATTTTAACACTCCATTAGATAATTAAGGGGGATGGGGTGTTTTGGTAACATTTCAGATGAGACATTATCATTAATTAGTAGGAAAAAGAAAAGGAATGCCTTTTGCTCAAGCACTTATGTGGGCTACTAAAGGGAAGTGATCTCTTTAGCTTGTCACTGAAGTAGTAAGTGATCTTCTTCTCTTTCTGTCTGTGTTTTTTTTTTCTTTCTTCTTAGGCTTTGCAACCACAAAGAGGAGGCCCGTCGAAGGAGAACAACTCTCTTGGCATCATGTGATCTGTACATTCCCCTGGATTGCTCTGCAACAGAGGAGGGAATCTGCTCTCCGGTGGAAACATCCAAAACACTAACACCCCCCTATCACTACCGAGTCGCCCCTTCATGACTCAACTTGCCTTTTTCTCCCCCTTCATCTTCAAGATAAGAAATGGCTGTGCTAGTTCCCTGTCCCTCCAACGCCTCTTGTAAATAAAGTCTTTTTGACTGTTTAACAATAGCAGAGAAAGGAGGGATAAAAGACCCTGCCGTCTCCTTTGATACTTCTACTCTTTCTTTTTGTCCTTGGTAACTGAAGCCTTTAGTACACACACTGACTCAACCAGATTTTTTTGTTTGTTTTTTCTTCTATTCAGAACGTTTTTAAAACCTCAAGGAGATTTGTATTTTTTTTTTTCCTCTTGGAGTCTTTTGGAATATCTGCCCGTCTATGGGGGATTAAGTCTCTCCAGGATTCTACCAGAACTTTTTTCTTCAAATTCTGTTTCCGTCTGGAGCTGGACTGAGCCATAATGGCTGGAAAGGGCAACCCGGTGCCGGGCGGCCACCTAAACGGCTTCCCCGTGCCCACCTACTCCTACTTTTTTCCCCACATGCTGGGCAGCTTGTCGCCTCCAGCGCTGCCCGGTCTGCCCCTCAGCGGATACAGCACCCCCTCCCCAGCTAGTAAGTAAACTTCTTTGACCCGCACTCTGCCGCATTGCTTTTCTGCTGCTTAGTTTATGATTGACAAGATATGGGGGGGAAGATTTACTTTCCTTTTTGCGTGTGTCCTGGATTACCTGAGCGGCACGCCGATTCCTGCACAGCTCTCATGAATGTGTACATATGTGTATTCCCCCAAGTCTGCTGGTGAAAGATTTCAGATTACTCCTGTTTGAAAACCGCGTGTTGTCGGTAAACACAGAGACGGCCACACAACCGCTTCGCCCCCAGCGCTGTCCTTAATTTACCAACCCAACACATCAGAGCAGAGACACACAGGGAAACATCAGCAGGGATCACAAGGAAATGAGGCAGAACGCTCAAAAAGTGCATTGTTTATTTGCGGAACACACCTTTGGCTGGCGTTCAGGGATGTCTCTGCCAACGGTCACGACACATTCCCCTCAAACAATGCCTCTATGTTTAATCAAAACTCAGGTGTTGAACTGCGTGTCCCTGCGAGTGTGCAGACACGCTCCGTTCCACTTCACAACTGTCTCTGAAGGTTCACGTCGTCTGCAATCGGGACTCTAGTGCTCTTGGCTTCTCACTTTGTTCTCTTGGATTATTGTGAAATACATCCTAATTTCCTCTGTTGGGTTGGCCATTACCTTGTATTTCCCATTTTATTTCCCATTTTTTCAGATTAGATGACAGTTGAGGAAAGAAACTTGCAGTTGAGGGTTATTGATCCCTCTACCTCTGCTGTCAGGCAGGTCTTGATAAATCAGAAAAGTATCACAGTTTTCTTTACTAAGGTGCACTTAGAAATGGCGTAAATGGTATATAGTTATATCCCTCTTTACTACCTTCCATTTAAGGGCCAAAACGCTTTGCTGTCACAGTTCCATTCACACATGCACGCAGTGTTCTGCTGCCGAACACTAGTGCCAACCTATAACCACCAGAAGTAATACTGTGGGGTTCAGCGTTTTGCCCATGGACACTTTAAAACATGGGAGAGCAGGTTGGGAACCAAACTTACCATCTTCCACCTTTATATATAGAGTATTTCTGGTTGAGCTTACAGATGTTGAAGCGATTTTGAGAGTTGAACGGCACAAAACATCAGTATGTTTGTTACGAGTTGCAAACAAGATTGGGTGTTGTTATGAATACCCCAACGCCACTAACGTGTATCAATGTCGGACAGTGTTTTTTTTTAATGTGTTACCAACAAGGTAAAGAGTAAGCGTAGTCGCATTATCATTTGTTATAGCGGTATCAGTTTGTTTGAATTCAATGTACACACTGGGCATGTGATGCACATTCAAGAACACACTGAACCCGGGGTCTTGAACGTGCTTTTAGCATATGGTGTTCACATGGGACTGTCGCTTCCTGATACCAGTCCATGTACTCAAAATTGGAAGAGGCTTGACACGGAATGTTGAAGTGGTGCAAATCTTGTGAATCTTTCTCCAGGCGTCTTATTTCACAGCTCCATTCCGATATATGAAAGACTTGGAGTCATATAGTTCCAGTCGGGCACAAACCGCCATTATTAATTTCTCCCCCATGATCTTTTTTCAAACGGTTGGCACTTCCATAAATTTAAAGGGACCCCATCCATATGTCACTACCAAATCTGAGTCCCTGATTGGGAAAAGTTGAACTGGTTCAACTTTCAATACGTGTTCAATGGCCACGTGTTTTGTACGTAGAACCCCAAAACTTGCATAGCAATGCGTGAATGCGAGAGTTTTGATCGCGGATGCCAGAAATGCACATATGTGTTCAATTAGATAGACTTTTCAATGAAAGTGGTCGCTTGCATGCTTGATTTGCTGATGGTGGTGTGAACAAAGCATTACAGGTATTGTTATTACGCTAGCGTGTAGCGTATCACAAAATATGTTCAAGAGTTACTGTGAACGCAGTTAATAGTGTGACTGACCGACAGACTTTTCTCTGACTTTAGTCTCGTTTAATGCGTCTTGTATATGTCATAAGTTTGAAAATAGATGATAATTGGTGGTTATTATGCGGTGCGTATATAGCGCAAAAAATATGGCACTGAATAGAAATAATGATGTTTTTTTAGCTAATTATTTAATATAATGTAAAAAGTTTGTTGGCATGTGCCCAATTTATTTTGATTGTTTTATTGTTGGATTGGTAATTAAAATAAATAGGTTATACATTTTCTAAATATAAAAAAAACCTTCAGCTTTTGTTCGAAAATGACACAGAATTTAGAGGAATTAAGGAGAAATCATCCGACAGCCACAGAGATGTCATGCCAGCCAGTCTTAAAAAACAAAAAAAAAGGGAAAGAAACTTGTATTTTAGACCACAGACTGTATGACAAAGGCAAAAACACAAATTTCATGTCATAAAAGGAGAAGAGCTCTTGTGCAAACAGCTGTTGCAACACAGTCAGTGGATATTTAACCTCTCTAGTGAGTTTACTCAAACATCAGCGTTGCATTGTGTCAGTACTTCTCCAGGCCCCGTCTTACACGCTTGCCTTACATGTGTTTCTGTGCAGAGTTTGAATGCATCTGCATGCAAAACACCAACTTTTCACTGCTGGTTTTTGCCTTAAACAAATACTTTTATAGATCAAAATGTTAGTTTTTCTTTTCCCACTAACACAAATTTCTCAATTACAACCTAAGTTCCTTCAATTATAGCCTGTTGATTACTTACAATCTTCAGACTATTAAAATACAGTCATGTCAATCTGGCTTTATTGAAATAGCATAAATTATTTAATTATTTGCACAGAAAAAATTAAATATTAACCATTGTAATTATTTATATATTTGCTCGATTTAATGTTTCATTATATATTGATTTATAAACAACTTCTATCACCTAGTTGATGTTTTTTTTTTTAAAAGATGCACAAGAATAAAAAATAATGGTAATCCAGATTATTTGTAATTATCCTCAGTGGCCTTTGTTGTAGGATTATTGTACAGACTTGGTTCTAATGGTTGGAGAAAGTTTAAAACCTTCACGTCTTTTGATTAGGTTATGACACTGGAGTGATCCAAACCTTCTGGAAATGTCTCACAGTCACAGCAGTTGCTCATTTGGGGCCAGTATTGCATAAAACCCGACTCTGACGAGCAAGAAATCAAGTAAGAAGAAAGCCGGCCAATTCTGCTGGTTCCCTTTTAGTCTCCTATGTTTGTTGTTGTGAAGCATCTCTGCTTCCACACTGCAATATATTTTACTATCAGGACATTTAGGACCTTTGAACTCTATTTTAGAAAACCTACTGGTGTGAACCAACAAGCACATTGTGAAACCATCAGATTGTAACATTTCTTTCATGTTTTTTTAATTGTAATATTTGCTTACATTAAAAATTTGCTGTTAATGTTTTCATTAGAAAATACTGAACAAAAAAATTCATATTTTTTCAGTTCCGTGCGGCTGAAGCTGAGAAAACGGAGTGACGGTTAGGTTGTTTTGCACAAAAAGTGCAATGACAAACACACACTTGTAGAAGTCCTAAAAAGCTGAGCTACTTTTTTTCAAAATTACTTGTACTAAGCCTCAAAAAGTTGATTGCTGCATAATGTAGTAAAATGATACTAATTTTGAGCATTTTAACAAAAAGTTATGGAGATTTTTTCCTCTCTCTCTGTGTGGGGTGGGTGGTGCCGGGCCTGGGGTGTCGGCGCCTCCGGGGGTGGGCCCCTGGGCTGGGTGGCCCTGGCCCCTTTGCTGGGGGTGGGCTGGGGGACGGCTGTTTGACCACCGGGGGACAGTCTACCAGCTGTCCCCAACTTACCCCCTTCCTTATATAACCTCATATTAGGGTGAGGGGGTGGGGGGTTTAGCCTGCGATGCGCCTTGGGGGGGGGCTACTTGGGAGTGGCCCCCCTCCTATGGTTGCCGTATGGAGTGGGCCCCCCCTCTTTCGGTTTTATTTGCACCTTAGACATGTAGGGTCCTTGGTAGGGGGGGTGCTTGGACATCACTGCAAGCAAGCAGCAGATGTCCTCCTGGCACCCTACCCGCCAATTTTAACCGCACCTTAGACACTTAGGGCCCCTTGGTGTGGAGGGTGAGGGGACATCACTGTGAGTAATCAGGAGATGTCCCCTTAGTGCCCTACTCGCCAATTTTAACTGCACCCCCCTTAGTACACACACCCCTCCCCCTTCAATATATACATTCAAACATAAACACACACACATGCACACAAACACCCTCTCAAACACCCATACACGCACACACATTTTACAAGGAAGGTGGGACCTGGGTCCATCTGTCCCCTACCCCGTCCCTGGTGGGGGGTGCGGGCCCCTTGGCGATGGCGGCCGTGTCCCTTGGGTGCCGGCTCCCTGGGCCCGGCGGTGCTCTCTCCGCGCGGTGGGGGGGTTCATATTACACCTGAGCCGGGGGTGTTCGTGTCCCTGGGGGGTGGGTCCTGGTCCTTGCCCCTGGGCGCTGGGCCCCGCCAAACTTCCAACATGGCCGAGCCTGGTCGGGCCATATTTATAACATCCCTTATGGGCCGCCCTTTTTTCCCCGGGGTTCCCCCCTCCTGGGCGGGGGCGGCGGGCCCCTGCCTTGCTCCTACCTGGACCAACCGTGGGCCGGGTGGGTGGCTGCCTGGAGTGCGGAGCGGGTCTCCCTTGGGGGGTCCTGGCTCGTACCTGGGGTCGGGGCGGGGGGATGCCCGGAACTCCTGGGTGGTGGTGGGGTGCTCGTCTGGGGCTGTGGGCGTCCCTCTCCGGTGGGGCCCTGCGTTGGGCTCTTCCGGCGCGGCGGGGGGCTGCTTTCCTGGCTGGGCTGGGGCGGCGCTCTCTTTCCCTCTGCGCCTCCCTGCTCTCTGGCTCTGGGGGCCTCGCGGCGGTCCTGCTGGCCCTGGCCTGGGTGGCGGTCTTGGTCGCCCGGGGGGCGGTTGTTCCCTGCCTGTTCCCGTGTGGCGCTGGGGGAATTCCGGCTGCCGCTGCTGCTGCGGCGGGGGTATGGGTGTGGGGGTGGCTGGGCGCTCCTCCTCCTTCTTTTCACATTCCACCATCCATTTTAGAAGAACATAAACACTCACCTGAGCACAGGTGTTAGCTCACCTTTGCACTAATAGTTTGCATGATTGAATGAATGAAAGATTTCACACTAGTTGGTTTAAAGGCATAGGTATGCGTTCGTGAACACTATCTGTTTTGTGTGCATGTTGACATGTGGACATTTCTGCGGCTAGCAGGTGTGTTGATAATATTTGAGTGTGTGTGAACAGGCCCCGCCCTTTTTGTACTACATTTGAACCGTACCGTAACGATAAACAACCAGTAAACCTGTCTGCTCTATGCTGCTTCATGGTCTTACCCCCCTTCCCCTCCTATTATCACCCTCCTACCCCCCCCTCTCTCTAACGTCCCTCTCTCTTGTTCCCCTCTTTCCTTTTCCGTCCGGTCCAACACCAAAGATTTTCAAACATGATTGAAATTAATAAAGTTTGGCCTCAATTACAAAAGGGGTTTATTCAGACATACCTTTGGTTTGTCTGAAGATGAATAACCCCTCTTGTTAGAATAAAATATGTCCAACACAAGAGGCCCTCAGCTCTCATCTGTTTGCCTAGCTGTTGGACAGGACAAGTAAAAAAAAAAAAAAAAAAAAAAAAAAAAAAAAAAAAAAAAAAAAAAAAAAGTTATGGAGATTTTTAGGCCTTCTGTCAACCCTGATTGGTATATTTGTGAGAGGTGAGGTGAGAAAGTTTTACTCTATTTTTCTATTATTTATTCTGTTATTTTCTACGGGCTGTACCTGCAGAGAACAAGTTTCCAAACGGGAATACACATGTTTTGCATTAACCACTGAAATGCTGAAAAAGGATCCCAGATTTCAGTTTCATTGTCCAAATCTCCAAACAGGAGTGCTATTAGGAGTACCATGAACCGAAAGGAGGGCAGATGGAGGCGCAGACGCGGTTTGTGTGTGTGTGTGTGTGTGCATGAGTGTGAACAGGCCCAGCAGACTGTGGCTGCAGTCTCACGGGTTCAGAGGGGGTCACTGTATTGACTTTCTATCTGCTGGAGTTTGCATTGGCAGTCGGTGTACAGAGGAAGTGAAGAGCAGTTGGTATCCAACCCAATCACTCCCACTTCCCCAATACGAAATGCCCCACGGTCGCTCACAGCGACTGAAACTCCGATCAGATTCCTCTTTTTACAACGCAAAATGGTTCGACTTCTTGCTTCCTTAAAGCGGTTTACGATGTTCCTGTGATTGTTTCATTCACTCTGAATTTCGCTTTATTTGAATGCCACCAATCCACAATAAATGGGATGTCAGGGTGGGGTAGAGAGGCAGAAATCTAAATGATGCTCAGAATTTTGTGATCTGAATAGAATTTGATCTAACATTTGAACAGATCGTGGTTTTTGATGGCAGAACATGACTGAAAATGTGCGGACGCATATCCTAACAAGCAGACAAGCACTTCAGACTGAGCGAAAGCTGGTGGTTTTGCAAAGCCGTGTGTATTTCCATGCGTCCGTGTGTGTTTGCTACATGGGACGGCCAGATTTCTTCCCTTTTGCCTGGATAAACATTTCCTTTTGGTAAACATTGGGGAGCCAGGGACACCACTGATTCCTTACATGCACGAGTGCACACTCACACTTGTGCTCAACGTAAACACAATGTTCGCCCTTCACGCCATCTCACTTTGCCCGACTCCCCCTTCCTCCTAGCATGCAGATAACTGCAGGCATGATGCACACACGCTCCCACACATGCTCCCATAAAACCCCGGCCTCCATCCCTCTTTTGTCTGCAGAAAAATGGCGTCACTCTTTCGTTTTCTCCTTCCTATCCGCTTTCTGTCAGGCGATCATTCTTTCTCTGTTGCTATTGCCTTTTTCCTCACAGATATACACAAACACTCAGAGCTATGTTTGGTTCTTCAATGGGGAGGGATTTGCAAAATGTCAGATTGGAAGCAAAAAAAAAGCCAAGCACTGTCCTTGATGGATTTCAAATGTTGTAGAGCCTGCAGTGTAGGCTTAATGCACATGGTCTTCTTGTGATTGCTGGCTTTCATAACCCCATTTCACAGAATACTTTTCTTGTTCCTCTTTGTAATCTTAAATATACTTCATCAGACTTTATTTATTGTTTTTCCATTGCTTCATTGCGGTTTTGTTGCCTGATGGCTTTGCCTTCGTCTCATGCACCTGGACGGGCAGGTTGACAGTTATGACCTAAGAGTGTCGTTGAAAGGTGAAATTTAAAAACAAAATTCACTCAACTGTGATTAATGTGGAGTATTCCCAATTAATTAGTTAATAATTAATTTGGGTTTTTTTTCAAAATGATAAGTTTATTCAAAGGAATAATTTGACTTAATCTGGATAGGATAGGTTGATGCTTGTATCCTAGAGAAAATTTTTGCAGCAATGGATTTAAAAAAATATTCTGATGTTGAGAACAGAAATTAAAGTAAAATAAAATGGTTTCCTCTGCCCTTGTGTGTTTCTTGTTGTGTAAATTATAATGTTATTGCTGCTTCCATTGTCGTTTTACTAATATAACTAAAATATAACTAATAAAAATGTTGAATAAATGAATGATAAAATTAAATGAATTTCCCCATTGTGAGATTAATAAAGTCATCTAACTAAAAAATAAAAATATGAGCATATACGGCTCAATTGGACTAACTGGGAGAATTATTACAACTTTTCTATAGAACGTTCTTGATTACAACTCAACTACCAAGAAGAAACAGAAAAAAAATGGTCGATTTATTCTTGTTTATGTGCTAAAACGTCCAAATGAAGAAGATGGTATGAAGGTGATCAGTCGCTCTGACAGCGGCCTTCGGCTTCTCTGCATTGTTGGTTCCGGTGTCTCACATTCTTCCATTCTTCATAGATTTCTTGTGGTGTTTAGGTCAGATGTGTTTGCTGGCCAATTTATCACAAACATGAAGAAGATTTCATTTTGGCAGTGCGAGCAGCTCCCACATCCCGCTGGGCAAATGAAGACCACAAAATCTGGGCAACACTTTGATTATCTTTGTTTTTGGTTCAGGAGTGGCTTCACAGTGGAAACACACACCTGGACAGATCTCACACAACCCACCTTTGAATCCACTTGGAGTTTCCTGAGTGGTTAACTCGGCTGTTTATGTAATTGCTGTCTTGATACAGAACTCTGTTCTCTGTTCAGAACAATGAATTTATTCCATTTGTTTTGGGTTCTAATGAATCAGGGTTTTTAGGGTTCAATACATTTTGATTCTTTCCTGAGTATCAGAATAGTTATTCCCTTTAAGCTCTAAATCTCTCGTATAATTAAGGCAAAACATTTAAATTGGACTCACTCTTTACAAATGGTTTCATAAATAATTCACTCAAGGCTGGGATATTTGGGATCTCTCCATAATATACACTACTCTTTCATTAGAAGATGGAAAAAAATGACTAAATTAGAAATTTAGGAGGGAAGCCTTGGCATAAATTGTTAATGTTGAGTGAAGAATTCTCAAAGCTTAAACTGTCGTTTCTTATTATATCGGAATTTCCTTCCAGATGTTTGGATCTGAGCATGCATTTTAGCCCCACAGCCAGGAACGCACAATCATCTTTTGATCTATTTTTAAAGTGTTTCCAGTTGTCTTTTAGTTGTGATCTTGCTGTTTTTAGCCAAACATTTTTGGGGAAAAAACTTGTTTTCTAGGACATAGTTTCTGCAGAGCGACAATAATCCATCAGAGAAACTTCACCTACTGTTGCTGACCCGTTGCAGACCGGAGCAGGGACCCATCCACTGCATTTTCCTGCATCACAGATAAGCTCTTTTTCAAACAAGAATTTGAATAAAGAAATACTCAAAATGCAATCTTGACCTTAATTTTAAGTTTAAGTTTTTAAGTCCTCCATCATCCGAAAAGTGCCACAAGAACATGTTAAAAACCCCATTTTTGTTGCAGTGTTTGACCAAAGCAGATCAGTTAAAGAATATTAATACTACAGTCATAGCTGGCGGCCTTCAGGGTTATTTGAATCACTGTGGATTGACCTCCTGCACGGCCCAGTAGCCACAACTTTCCGTATTTTCTCTTAAATCCCTGATTGCGCGCTTGAAAGAGGACTGATCAGGTAATAATAGCGTAACTTTTCATTATTTTTGTCATCAAGCCCAATGCTGTCTGTCAGCGGGTCCAACACTTGGTGGATGGTATGAGGGATCATAATGAATGAAGCCGACACGCTACCTGCTGCCGCCACTGACTAATTGGCTTTTCCCCACAGAAGCGCTCTTGTTTCGACAGAGTAATTGCTTGCTACAGGAGGACAGCTTCCGCCTAAGCACCAGCTCTTTTGACCTATTGAGGGGTAAAAAAGAATGACAAATATGAATGTATTTTGAAGCAGTTGATGAAATGTGGTGTTTTGGGGTCTTAATGAGGGCGGTGTTTGTGTGTGTGCTCTCTGACCCACGAAGACGCCTACGGCGGCGTGTTCTGACCACAGGTAAACACCAGGATGTTGAGCGGAAAGAGTCTGTGCTGCTTTCTCGACAGACAGGTGGTTCCTCTAATGCTTGGTGGTCTGTTGGGGGTGGGAAGCTTCATGGGTGGCAAAAACACACCCACTTTGTCGCTCAGGAGGCATGTGTGGTTGATATAAGCAGGGTGGCTGGTAGAAGCGGTTACGCTGCTGTTTTGGCAGCAGTCCCGTGTTTGTTTGTGTGTTGCGTTGAGTGAGCAGCTCTGCTATCAGGTTACCAGGTGCCAGCCATTAAAGCCATTCAGAAGAGCCAATGAGTGACACGCAGAAGCAGCTCCTCTGGGGAGACGATCTTCATTATTGGAAAGTCATTTGAGAAGTGCCGATACACTCTGTGGACACAGACTTATTAAACACAGAGTGTAAAATGTGTCGAGCATGGCAGCGGCGGGGCCGCTCTCCAGCAGCTTAATGGCCTCGTTATTTAACTGCTTAGAACTTGGAGGTTGAAGAATTAGCTCAAGGACCTTTCTATTCTTAAATCTTCCAAGGAGCCGGTTCTGATGAACACTGGTACATTCATCTGGCTGAGTTTCACAGAGATCCTTTGTACTGGATAATGGATGAAGATAGTTGATTTCTACCAGTAAAGAAGAGAAAAATCCGAAGATTCCTTCATCGTGCTGGAAAAAAAGGAAACTGGATTGAAAACCAGGATCTGTGTATTCCATCGAGTTTGTTTTTTTTCATTAAATTATTCTTACAAATGCGTCATCTTTTAAAGTACCAGTGCTAATTTTTAATGTTGGCACTGGTTTACCAATTCAACCCTGGCATGTCCAAAGCCTGGCCCATGGGCCAAATGCGAAGTTCAACTGGTTAACCTTTAATGCCTGATCAATGGAAGCACATTTTGTTCCTAGAGTCCAAAAACAGAGGTAACTATTTGTATAGCGACATGGGAACCTGAATGTTTGAACACGGAAGCCCAAACGTGCATTTACATGCATTTTCATATACTTTTTATTGGAAATGCACATTTCTGAGGCTGGTGTGAATGCAGCATAAGTCGATTATTAGTGTTTGTGCAGCTGTTGTCCGGATGCAGATGAAGAATAAAGGACAAAAATCCTCAAAACAAGTAGGACAGTGATTCTTGGAGTTGTCCATCCCTGATGCAGACAATTAATCACATGAAAAGATTAAAAGACAACAATCCAAATTCAATCAACATGGGCCAGATGTGGCCCCTAAAGCCTCTAAATCTGGCCCTCTAAATAAAAGATATTGTTTATTCTGTTGACAATAGAAGGTGGATCTCTGGTTGATGTCACACACAATTTGTACAAGTTTTATTTGTAAAGCCAGATGAAAAATAAGTCAACTAAACTCTATTGTCTGGCTGCTAGGAAACACATTTAGTACTATTATTTGTCCAATACGATATTATGTTATCTTTAACGCTTTTCCTCCACACAAAAATGAGAAAAACTGAAAAGAATGAACTGATCCGACACATTTCCATATCAACCCAACTTTAATGAATCATTGCTGTTCACACTCGTCTTCTATTTCATCATTTCTGATCTGAGAGACAGCTTTACAGTGTTTCTTTGCTTCTGTCATCAGATTGGCTAATTTACTGGTTGAAAATGAGCTTCTGTCATTTTTATGGAGAGCCCGTTTGACTGCTGCTTGTTGGGACAGCAGGCGGTTCCTGCTTTTATTGTGAAGTGTTGATACGCCAAAGAAGGATTGTAGTGTTAGGAAAAAGCCAGAAAAGGAGAAAAATGTTTCCATAAAAAGAGAGAAATATGACTAAAAAGTGTTGCAAGTACAGATGTGAAAGAAGCAGAGCCGGACTGCGTTCCTGACTGGTTTTCCTCCACCCGCCTCATATTTCTTCAGCCTTTCTCTGAGACTTTTCGTCTCCTCAATGCTTGTTCCTCTGTCTCTCACTATTTGTTATTCCCCTTTCTTCCAACCCGTGCTTTCACCGCTGTGGGACTTGACAGAGTTATTATTACCCTTCCACCTATTTATTTGCTACCTATTAATTTCTATCGACTTGGAGGAGACCTTAGGCCAAATCACTGCCCACAGTTCTCCATCCTCGCCTCAGGATTTATCCCCAATAGGCTTGGCAAGGGTGGTGCACTGCCCCACACCCCCTTCTTTTTCCTCCTAATCTTTTCGCCTTTCTTTCACTTTTACTTACTCTTTCATTCTGTTTTTCTTCACAGTTTTTATTTTATTTTCATGGCCATTTTTTGCAAATACAGGCTTTCTTCTTAAAGAGCTACCCATAATCCAAAGGATGGCTTCATCTTTGAGGGCCCACACCACTTACGATGGGAATGGCACACACAATCTTATCAGGAATCCAAGGACACTTGGATGCATTCGCGTACTTGCACATATGGATGCGTGCACCCTCCTCTGCAGAAGCGGTTATATTTTTGAGCTGCTAGTGCTTTAACGGCCATAAAAACCAGCAAGCTGTCGCCAGCAGCCGCCCGGCTCGCAGTTGGGTAAACACTGGCATAATCTAAATCTCTCTGATGCACCAGCGCAATTCTCTTTTATTCCTGGGCTCTTCAAAGGCCCCTCAAGGAAGTCAAGACAAGGGTAAAGCGATAACTCCTGTTCTTTTATCTTTTTTCTTTTTTTTCCTCCACCGCTCTCCTTTTTCTCCCACCTAAGCAGTGATTGCACTTAGCCTCTTCTCTCCATTCCTCATCCTGCACGCTCAGACGTATATGCACATGCATACATCTCTATCTTCACATGCCCTTTCTGCAGCATCCATTGCGTAAGGCCATAATTCATGCCGCTGCATACATTCAAATGTCAATAGCTCTCTCCTAGCCATCAGTCTTTTATTGTCCTTTGATATGAAGCGGGAATGACGACATCTGTAAGATATAGGGCAGTTACCTAATGGAGGAGATGAGGAAGGAGGAAAAGGAGAGGGCTTAGGACGGATGTGCGGTTCTGTCCCGCACGGTGATTGAATTATCAAGCAGAGCTTTGCTTGTTGTCCAACAGGGGGGGTTTCATTGGGGAAAGCCCTTTTCTCAGCAGCTAATGCGCTTTTTCAGTCTGGCACAATGGGCAACTGTGTTGCGCAAAGGAGCTAAGAGAGCTCTGTTGGGCCGGAGCTTATGGGGCCACCAGGTCTCTCTTGGCACCTCTCTAAGGGGCCTCTGGCCATACTTAACCTCAAGCCTGTCCACCAGCATTAGCACATAACGTCCTCAGAGTGGAAAGACAATGCCCTTGTGACAACATTAGCTCATTATAGGGTGAGTGTACCATAGGCTGGCTAATGCGACGTGAATAGTGTTGTGTTTAATTAATCATTAGCATTCCAGAGGTTTGTGTACAGCCCATGTTTAATGTTTGTGTGACCTCTATGTCCCCCCTTGTGTGCGTTTGTGAAAAATGGGGTTTTATTGTCGTACCTTCTTTTGTTTCTTTGTGGTCTGGTTACTTTTTTACTTGAGGCTAATCATTAGATCTCTGTAAGAAGTCCCTCTGTCTCTTCTCTTCTTGAGCTGCAAAGAGTCCCTGATCCTTCAGCTTTTCATTCCAAGGTTTCTACTAGTGCTGGGTTTGAAAAATCCATTCATCAAACCCATCAGATCTTTACTTTCAAAGGGGGAAATCGATTGATCACATTCACGAATTGGCTCTCTGTTTAACCCTTTAATACTGGAAATGTAGCCAGCAACACCAAAAGAACTCTCCCATACATACAACATACATACAACCAAATATGCGATCAACATGAATCAGCTGATTCTGGCGTGGAGAAGAGCGGCTTTTCATTTGGGCCTTACATCAATTTGCAGAACATTACTTATGCAAAGTGTTGTATATTAACGCAAAACTGCTTTTGTCTGTTTGACCATGTAATCTGGTTCGCCAAACTAAAATCAATTATGTTGATAATCCTTACTAGCGATTTATTTTCCCTTTAATTCCAGCATAGATGGCAAATTATAAATACATAAAGTCAATGGATTTATGTTGAATAGAAGTCTGTGGGATTTTGGCTTCTTGGAGCCAACAGGTACTTCCTGTTTGGAACGTCGTGGGGATTTAGTGGGGGTCACTAAATCCATTTAGAGTCAGTGGTCTCCACTGATGACTAGCAGGTCTTGTCCGGAGCTTCATCAATATATAGTCATTTTTAATATGGACGGTGAAGAAATATGCTAGAAATATGCACAGTGTTTAAGTGGAAATTCTAATGACAGTTTGTATCTAAGTAGCAGGAACATTTTTTGTCATTTGGATTTTTTTCTTTAAACCCCAATAGGTTATTAAACCAAGTGAAGTTAGCTAAAGAATCCAAAGAAAAAGGTAAAAAAATGATTTAAATAATATATTTGTGAAGAAAAAATATATAAATAGTGTAGTTGCTATGTTCTATTTCATCACTTATATTTAAACAATTTATTTTTTGCTTGTTGACAATCCTCAAGGACTAGATCATGCCTCTTAAGGGGTTATCCTTCAAAATAAAAGCCCAAGTAAATATTTTTTAATCTTTATTGGTCTTTGTAAATATATATCTATATACCGCTGCCCAAAGGTTATTAATGGGCAGATTGTTTGTATTGTTCAGCTGTTTGGCTCCAATCTAGTCTAAGTCTTTCTAGTCTTCTGTGTTTCCACAAACAAACGTTTCAGATTGGTGATTTGGTGACCCTAACTGTGTGATGTGTTGATCCAAATAGATACTCACTTGTTTTGTATATTCCCCACACACAGTCTGTTGTCGTCACACTTTCTAGACGGAAAAAAAAAATCAGAAACATTCTCCATTTTACGGGTCAGACACTTTAAGAAAGAATTATGTCTTCGATTTTTGTTTTCCATTTGAGATGTTCTGCTGATCCACCTATAATCTCCAATTTTCCTCAAGAAATATATCAAGCCTAAGCACACTTTTTCCAATCTCACTAGCAGATGTTCGCTGACCCTGGATTTGGATCTGTAATAGATATTTAGGACTTTAATTATTACTGGCGCAGAGCTGAAAGAAACACAAACACAAGCCTCAGATGGGACTGAAATCACTGAGTACCACATGCAATATTAAAATCAACAAACCTGCCTTACATAAATAATTCCACCTGCATAATGTATGCGACGTGCATGTGTCACATGACACACGGACACGAGCTGTGCACACACATTTAATCCTCCAGAATTACAGTCTTTGACTGAAAAACGATCAGTTCTTCTTTCTTCTGTGTTTTTAATTATAGTCAAGAAGAAAGCAAAGGTTCATCATTATTTATCTAGCATCCGGAGGGCTGCTTTTAATTGGCTCAGATAATATGATTGAGCATATTTTGCAGCTTTTTGTTAACAATGGCAACCATTTTAAATCCGTGGGCTTTTATTTTGGTGAACCAGACCTTTTATTTGGACCAGTTGTGGCGTTTATCTGTGTCATTGGAGTCTTTTTTTTTGGCATCAATATGTCATAATCAGGTACTTTGACTTTGTTACTCCTGTTTTTTCTGTTTTGTTGGCTTTTTTACTAGTGTTTATCTTTTTTTTTTCACCCAATACTCCTTCCTTTTAGTCAAGAACAGCTTATAAAGAGCCTCCAATCAGTCCTTTTAATTAGGATTTTAGCCCAAATCTAAAAATCTAGGACATAGTTTCTGCAGAGCGGCAGTAGTTTATTAGAAATTTTCCTCTGCTAGCTCACAGCCCCTTACACCCCCTCAACTTGACACTACCCATGCAACAACAATGGTGAGCAATATTGGTGCCAGCTGCCGAGACATACCGCCCATTGTAGTTTTAACGTAACATGTTTAGCTTAAAAGTCAGATTTTATTTCCTGAAACTGCTTGATCGATTGATCCCCGTTGATCTCAAACTGTTGTCTTTTTCCCATCATGCAACCGGCAAAGTCATTTTTTTTTGCAGACGCACTTCGAGCTGCAGCCGCGCTTCACCTGTATTTTTTATGGCTGTCACCACCATAACCCAATTATTCTGAGCTGTTTAACAAAAAATGAAGTGGTGGTGATAAAACATGCGCAGGGTCACCAGTGAACCTGCACTCCACGCCGTCTTCACACTCAAACAGTTCATGGTTTTGACAGTAGTCCAATTCCCTCAAGTTAGAAAGAACTTCCAGCACATTTGCATTAAATAATCAGAAACAGTTTGGAAAGTTTGCAGGAATTCATTTTTTTAAGTTGAAGAAAAAACTTTTACTGTATTACTCTATTATTAATTCCACAGCCTGATCATTTATTAGTGTAATTGTTTGAGAACAAACATGGCATTTGGTGGTCACTTGGCTTGCCTTGCATCCAGCTGCAGCCCAGCAGATGTTGCCACAACAGCCTTCATGCTTCAGCTTAAATGTCATTTTCATGAAATGAACAAGTTTTTTTGCTTCTGCTGTTTTGTTAGAAATAAAATCAACAAATAAAATCTTAAAAAAGTATTTTTCATAGGAGAACACCATCTGAATTTATTTCACATTTATGTCACAGTAGAAACAGGAAATGTAACTAGAACACTGGATGGTGTGCTTTTTGCGGGTCCAACATGCTTTGTGTGTTTAGCAAATACTGGGAAAAAGATATTAAAAGGACATGCATCATGACTGTATAATATATAAACAAAGTTCCAACTTAATCTACAGAATTTGGGATAGATTTAGAATTTAAAAGTAGGAAATTAGCTCATAGAATATCTGGAAGTAAAAAAAATGTGTATCAACCCTATTAACCATCTCACAAGAGTAACAAATGTTTGATTTAAAGAGCCACTCAAATGAAAATGATGTTCTTAGCATGTTTATGCAGCATCTTGTCTGATGGAGAAGAACATATATATATATATATAAAGAAAATTGATCTTAAAATTGCTTTTGCATGTACAGTATTTACCGCCCTATAAGGCACACCTTAAAGCCTTACATTTTTTTCAAAAAATGACTACTAGCCTAATAATCCGGAACATCTTATAGTCACAAAATGATGTCAGGCTCTGTTTTGTTACTGTAAATACGCCAATACGGCTGACGTGTAGCATGTTGGACTATGTTTCTTTTATGTGTTACTGACGAGGTTGGGAGTTAGCGTGATCACATTAATGTATGTTTTTAGCGGTATCAGTTAGTTTTTATGAATTACAATTGAGGCTGGGAGTCACAGGTATGCCTAGGTCACTGGGTACGTAGTTAATAAAGTCTGACTGACGGACTTATCTCAGACTCTCTTGGCTCGCTTTATACGCCTTATTGTTCGGTGCGACTTATACGTGACACAAGTTCACAAATGGGCCTTTCATTGAACGTGCGCCCTATAGTACAGAAGCTATTTCTGTACTATTTCTTTATTCAAATGGTTGTAAAATCAGGAACATATGTAAAAATGCTAGGCGGGCGCTAAGCTCTCTGCTCCAAGCCCACAACTCAGAGGCAAATTTCTGATGAACCACTGAAGAAACTACAGTGTGTCCTAGAAAATGACAGTTTGTTTTGTTATTTTTGGCTTAAAACTGTAAAAAGATCAGAGTGGGTCTTTAATGCAGATTTGAGAAGTTCACAAAGGCACTAATAGTAACCGAGGCTTTTGGCAGCTCTCACACACTCAGGACAGGACATGTCAGGGGTAGGAAGCTCTTGTGATTGAGAAATGAAGTGGCACCCACCGGAGGTCACACCCAGAGTCTTTGAAAGCAGGACACGAAGCTGAGAAGCAGCACTGGAGACAAAGTGAATGAGGGAAGAAGTGAAAGCACCCTGCAGGCGTCTTAAATCACTGCAAGCCCAGACGTTTCCCCCCTACAATCAAACAAGAATCTGGAGCAGATTTGCACTTGCCACAAGTGACCACTGACTGACTAAAACAGCCTGCAGGTAGGTGCGTGTGGACGGAAAGCCGTCCTAACCTGAATGTTTGTGTTTTTGTTTTTTTCGGATTGCGCCGAAGCTTTTTCTGTCCCAGAATGTGGCTAAAGCGCTTCTGTTTACTGTACACACAGAAGGCAGAAGCGAACAGAGAGGTCAGGTAATGCCAGAGACGGGTTTTTGCTGATTCAATATTTACTCCTCAAACAGGACTATTTCCTGTAAGCTCTTGGCCACTTTCTCTGTATTTGTCCCTTTCCACCAGCCTCCTGGCTGCTCACCGTCAGTCTTTGAGCCTTCAGAGGATTCGTTCTCTCACGTCACTGCTTGATGTTTCCCCTTCCCTATCTGATTTCCCAGGAATCAGAGGTTTCCTTCTCCCCTTCCACTCCAAACTCCCTACAGCGATGGTGTGACTTTGGAGTCGGGCTGATAATGCGTCTGTGTGCCCAGCCGCTTAACCCAAAAATACCTTTTTTTTCTCCTTTTCTTTAGTATTTAAGTTGCTGAGGTTCTCATGGGTGTGTGCTTTGACATTTGATGAAGTCCAGGAAAAGTCTACACCTTTTTAATGATCGGCATTTGAGTTTGTCTTTCTTTGTCTCCGTGGGTTTGGCTCTGCACACAGGAGAAGACCAGGCCACGGACAGAGAGCACGCGTGTGTGGCTGAGCTTCAAACTGGCGTGTGCACAAACCTTGCTGCTTTCGGGCCATTCGAGGTCCGTTATTTTTACCTGACATCAAGTTTTTTTTGTTTCAGGAGGGAGCATTAATTGGGAAATGATTTGAGTCGTTGCATTGAAGGAAGTTGTCAGTCTGTCAATCCCATTATTGTTCAAGGCCAGGAAGTGATGAGGATTTCCCCTGTGAAGCTCGCACATTTGCAGTTTTGTGCCGTCACACCACTTTCCTTCACTTTTTTTCTTGGTTATTTATGATCCTAGTGAGAAAAAAGCTGGACTAATATTACTACGGTGGCCCTGAAGTGCAAATCACATCAACAAATCACTCAACCCAAGAACAAATGTTGACAAAACACGGCTCCAGGAGGAGTGGTTTACAATCTGTTTTAAACAGTAGTTTTGTGTCTGATTCACAACAATTTCAATAAAGAAATTCTCAGAAATATATTATATATGTTCTCCATCATCAAAAAAAAACCCCAAGAACATGTTAAAACACCATCAGAGTGGGTTTTGAAGCTTCTGGCCAAAGCCGGTGCTAACATTTGGCAATTGCTTAATCAACTGTTTAGCACAGTTTGGGGAAAACATCCTTCTGCTTTCCCTCTAACGTCAGCAATATCCCATAATGCCTACTTTTCCTGGTTTCTTATTCCGTTTCATTTTTTATCTTTTTATTGAATTTCTGGAAATTACATTTGTCTTTTGAAATGTTTTGTTTTCTGGAATTTTAAAATGTAATGTTGTAGTTTTTTTATTATTATTATTTCTTTTGCTTTTTTTTTAAATAATGACATGTTTAGTGTGAAAATGAAAAGTTTCATAGCGATCTGAATGAAGACATACTTTGACAATTTAATTTTCAGCCCAATTTTCTTTAGATATGTTGTCTATCAATCAGGAAAAAGTCACAATTGTTGTTATCTCTACTATATTATTGTGTTTATGCGATTTGCCCTTCAGGGCCACCGTATGTTACCCTTCCTTCCGCAACATTAGCCCAGCTTACACAATCACTTGTAGCTGTGCCACAACTGGGTTTTAGACAAGTAGTCATGATGTCATTTCCTGTACCTCCACTCTTATTGGAGCACTTCCTGTAACCCAGGAAGGTTTTATCAGATATGGAAACAATCAAGAAAATATTCAATACTGAATTTTAATGAACTGTTTATATCTTCTCTAAAATAATGACATGTTTAGTGTGATATGGAAAGTTTGTTTTATTCAAATCAAAAACTTGCCACCGTGAGACCCGCGGTTTACCTGCTCGTGGCTTCAGTGTTGTCCCTGATGGGAATATATTTATAATGTGGTTTACATTCATACCTATCAGCCTCCTAAATCAACTCTGTAAACTGGCTTACTGGTATTTTCTGGGATTTATGTCCGTGAAGCTGATCTCCATCTATGCTGGAGGCTGATGAAGCCATCAGATCTGACATCTTTGACCAGATGTTGCTTTTGTGGAAATGAAACTGCATCTCCAGGACTCTGGTGTCTTCATCGGAGGTTTGTTGTCACGGCTACCTTTGAGGATTTCAAGACGGCGATAGAATGAGTCTCCTTCTTTCCCACACACACACACACACACACCCACACTCGCTAAGGCTGAGGGAAAGTGGCTCCTCCCTCCGCAGACTTCAAAGCCAGCTGTCTCTTGAGGGACTTCAAACGCTGGGGAGGCTATTAAAAGACAAAAATTATTTTCTGTAAGGTCATGATTTATTTGATTGAAAAATGAAACCTCACCCAGCAGACATTATTCCCCCCTCCTTTCCAGGGCGGCTCTACCAGGCACAGCAGAAATTGCTGCCAGGTGGGAAGCCTCTTAAGAGCAGGAAGGCCTCGCTTGAGGAGCACAACTTCTTTTGCTTTCTTGTTTTTGCAGCCTGCCTCCTCTTCTTACTGTGTGTCCTGCTTCATTTTTTAGGCTGTCATTAGCAGCAAACTGGATAAATGCACACACGCTAACTTCTCTGCTTGAGACCTGCTGGGTTTAGTGTAGCACGCATAAATGAACGGCCTGCAGAGCAGAGAAAACAGCCGCTCGCGGAAATCAGTCAAGATAGAGGTGGAAGAGGAGGAAGGTGGAGGCTCTGAGACATTAAGGCAACTCAGATTTGTGAGCAAAGGTGCAGGTTAGAAATGAGCAATAACAAATACCTGGAGGTAATATAAAGGTGGGAAAAAAACTAAATTCTTGCGCAGAAAAAAACTTAACATTTTTATGCGGTGACTTACCCAGTTCAGTTGTGTCCATTTTCAGTTTAAAGTCTGCATAAAAATAAGAAACAGCTTTTAAAAATCAAAATGACAAGGTTTGATCAATAATATCAGTAAAAGCAATTTGTGGAACAGTTTAAGGCGAGCTCAAAATCTAAAAGTCCCACTCTGATCATCTTTTGATCTGTTGTTTAAGACTTTCCAGGGGCTTTTAATTATTGATTTAGCCGTTTTTAGCCCAAATAGAAAATTAAAAAAATGGTGATGTTTGGGACATAGTTTTTTTCAGAGCAGCAATACTGAAGTCCATCAGAAATTTGCCTCAGAGTTGTTTTGGTGCAGTACCACCCCGCCCCTCTTCCCCTCCCTTTTGCTGAGAGTTCTATGTTTACACTCTCTCCTGCTAGCTTACAGCCCCTCACACTCCCAACTTAATGTTACCTTGGCAACATTTATGGCAATATTAGTGCTATCCAGTCGTACAGGTTTGAGCCTGATGCCAGCTCCAACGAGGAAAACAAAGACGACCATTAGTCATCCCCGCCCCCCTTCCCCTCCCCGTTGCTGACAGCTTGAGAAAGGGAGGTTGGGCCCTGCCCAGTGTATTTTCTGCATCGCATTTTCGCATGGCAATCTGAATGAAGACATACTTTGAAATGTAATTTTCAGCCTAATTTTTATGGCCTCCATCAATCAGAAAAATACCACAGGAACACGTTAAAATCCCTAAAATCTCATTGAAGTGGGTCTTTAAAGGGCACCAGATATCCGGACGAACTTTGTTTACAATCCCTCCGTTTGAAAATTGGGCTTCAGCTTTTATCCAGATAACATTTGAGAGTACAACAAACCAACAAAAGCGTTAGATCTGTTGTTAAAGAATTGATTTTATCTCATAAACACACAGCTGTGACACAGCAGGCAGTAATCAGGAACAATTTGGGTGGATTGCGTCCTAACTGCACTATTCCATCGTTAAAACTGATTGCATACTACACATGATCACATAAACGCTTCCCCTTTTCCTGAATGCTCTGATGTAAAAAGATGACTGAGGATTATAATTATTATCAAAGCAGGAGAAGTTAGAGGGAAACCCGGCAGAGTTTGTCGAACTAAAAATAAGAATTTTGTCAATTTTTTGTGGTCATTTGATGCATTCATTTCTCTTCAGATCAGGGTTATCCACTGAAAACAAAATTCTGCTTTCACACTGCACTCTTAGGTGTGGACTAAACCATCAGGCCGATCATTTGGAGGGGGGGGGGGGGGGTTTCACCACACCACAGTTGAAACTCTTTGTCCTTTTATTTTCCTTCGACGAATTTTTCCAAAATCTTCCAATGTTTTGCACTTATTTCAGTTTTGGTGAATGTTTCCACTTTCCAGAGTGGATCGAAGAGCTCGCTACTGTTGTGTGTAAGCAGAGCATTTCCTGAATGCTGAGATCTTTACAAGTGTCTTTACTCTGAACGTTAAATTTATAGATGGAGGGGAGTAGCTTTATCTTTTATTTTTTATTTTTACGGAGCTGCATTAAGCAGAGAATAAATCCAAAGGCTACATGCTGTCATCGCTGTCCGTAGAACATCTGTTATCCTATAACTTTCTATTTTTTATGTTAGTATTGTATTTCCCGTATTTTCTTCACCTTTGTAGATTTATCTGAAGTTCCTGGAGTTCTTACAGAATGGGGAAGATTTTTCATTTCATAACCACCTAGAGAACAATAAAAAAAACAAAAAAGTGTCATACATTGAATAGTCTTGTCAGTAAGGGAACACATATTTGTTCTTGTGTTTCCCGGCCTGCTCTCCTCCTGCTTCTTGCTTGGTAGATTTTAGGAAAAAGTCGTGGAGTTGTTTAGAAAACCAGAGCTTGCCAGCGCTTTTCGTGGTTCACAAGATCATGGCATCTGCTCCGCCTGTGGAGCGTCTGCTCATGCTGAAGTCCCAACAACAATCACAGCATCATTTGTGGAACATTAGATATATTCAAATCTTAAACTTCAAGCTGATTAGAATTTATCTGTTGGTTAAAAGCCAATTGAGGGTCTCAAAGTAAATGAGTATTCCTAAGATTATTTAGGGAACTTTGCATACAAATCTTTAATATTTGCCAGAATAGTGCTAGTCAGCTCTCATCAGGGCTGTATGATTGTTTGTAGAGTCTATCTTGTGCAAAAACGACTTCAGTATCTGAACAAGCTTTGGTTGTGTAAACTTGCAGCTGGAAAACATTTAACTGCCCCTTTTTTTTCCTTTCAAAGGCAGCATTTCAGAGTAATGGAACTCCCTGAGCGAGCTTCACTGCCAACCTTCAGAACGTCATTCAGATTCACACAAATGCTTTGATTACGGTATATATTTGTCTGTTTATGCTGCAATGAAGCACAGCAAAGTAGCTTTCTGCTACCGCAGGGACACAGCATTAGAGGCATTTATTGTATTCTATGATATTCATATTGTTAATAAGTTAAATCGAAAGAATCACACTTTTTATCCATTTAAAGCCCCTTTTTGTTGCCGAGTTTTCTGCACCCACACAGACTAAGAACAGCTGCCATTTATCTTCGATCACCTTATTTGATAATCGTATCAGACGAGCCTTTTTAAGACCCGTTGAGGTATCTGATTTCCTGTGACGGTTAATGAAGCCATCCCGCATTTTGTCCTCCCCTCACACAGCCGCTGATGTTTGAAACCAGGCGAGGCCACCGGAGGATTTTGATTTAATTAGAAGCCAGCAGTTTGTTTCCCCCCAGTGTGCGTAACAGCATAACAGCGTCGTGTGGTTGTCATCACCTTATTGCCACCAAAACAATCCAATCCGAGCTCCTTTTTTTTTTTTTTTTTTTGTCAGACGCATGAACAAAAGCGTGTCAGAACTTTGGAGAGGATGACGTGGGTGGAGAAAAATAGATTCAAGGCGCAGCAGGAAAGTTTTTCTCTAGATTTGATCTGGAACTTGGGATCTGCAAAGAAACGTGTGTGAGGCCGCTCAGCTGCAGAGAGATTGCTGTTTTCTTTGCACAGTGGTCAGAGTTTCTGTTTTCTGTAATGTTGACAGGGTATTGTTTGCCTTTGCTGAGGGGAACGCAGGAAAAAGTGTATTTTTTGCAGCTTAACTTTTTAACCAAGCGTCTGGCCTTTCAGCTCATGAATCTCTCATTTCAAATACCGTATGTCTGTGTGTTGCTGACTGTATCTCCTTCTTCCAAGAAGAACAGTTTGTTTATAGGTCCATCTGTGTGTGTGTGTGTGTGTACGCACACACCATTGATGAAATTGCATCCCCGCCTCCACCACCATCTCCTCTTCCTCCTCCGCCTCTTCCTAATGTCATCTCACTTCCTCTGGGCCTCTGACAAACCCACCGAACAGAGAGAAAATAGAGCACTTTATTGGGACGCCTGTCAGGACTCCCCCTGGATTTATGGCCAACAGACGGCGTTTATCACTCATCCAAGAGGGAAAGTAAAAAAGAGCTGCGGGGGTGGGAAGGGAAAGGGGGGGAAACAGAGTGATCCTCTCCTCCATTTTCCTACAGACCCATCGAAGCTGGAGGGAACTTTTCCTGGAAAACGTTCAGTAAATCATCACCGTGGTGGAAACTAACTCTGAATCTTTATTGGTTGGAAGCCTGCGGAATAAACGTAACCTGCTTGATCTGGTGGTGACAAGGTGCTAAGAGGCGATGGAGCCTTGAATGTTTTGCTTGTAATCAGCTTCTGTTGGGTCCTCTGGTTCAGCCACATGCCTCCTGATGAATCAAGTCTGTTTTCCATTTGGTTCTACCATTTTCCACTGATACCTCAGAAACAATTTTCTGCAGACAAAATCTTTCTTTTCAAATCAGATTTTATGTGACTTTTGACTTTGTATGAACAGCAATAAAAAAAAATGTTTTTAAGCCTGAAATCAACAGACGTGATGTGGAGCATCATTTTACAGTTTTGCATCACACTGGTGTTGCGTAACTGATGTTAAGTCTTTAGAGAAATATGCTGGCGATTTATCTCAACCTCTGTACCACAGAACTGAGCTCTAGTCCTTCTCTGCACAGCAACGTCTGCATGCTTTGCTTAATATTGCCTGAATGCAGAGCAAAGCGGAACCAAGCAAAAGAACTTTTGGGGTCAAATGTAATTGGTAACTATACCGGTTTGAATAGACCCCAGGTGATGGATTCAAACTAGTCTGGTTCATTGAATCCGTGTTGTTTGGACACAGGGAAAAGCGCATCTGAACTTCGGCCTTATCCCTTTAAAGGGCCTATGCCATGCTATTCTTAGGCCTTTTAGAGTAAACTATATTAGTTTATATGATAATATATTACCTTTGGCACACCAAAGAAAATATTAGTTATTTTACTTAAATATATTATTTTACTTAAATATTTTTTTATTTTACTTAAGACGACTCGATCTCTGAGGCTCCGCCTTTTGCTCCTTTTGGGTGCCGCCCATTTCGTGAGGTCAACCTAGAGTCAGCCTCTGCAGCGTGTCTGCGTTTCACCTTCAAAAACAAACAAAACCCGAATGAATAGCTCTGCGGAGAAAGTGTGTACGTTAGCCTATGGGTGGCGCTGGCAGGACAGGCTTTTCCTGTATTGGGTGTTTCTGTCATATGTATGAATGTGAGAACCCGTACGTTTGGTAGGGGCTGGTGTTTAGAGTGCAGGTTTTTAGAGGACTACTCAGAGATGCGTGAATGGATCAAAAAAACGCTTTGGGGTTGATTTTTTTGTGAGGAATGAACACTATAATACACTCAAAAAGTTGATTTTGCACGATGTTTCTATAACATTGAAGCCTTAGCTCCTATGTTGGCATTTTTGGCGATAGACAACAATTTGCATCAATTGGACAGTGAATTTGTCCAGGGTGGCAACATCTCTGGTGTTAAAGGTTGAAAACTGCCAACTTCATGGTGATATTTAATGTCCAGTCAACTAAATAGGGGTTAAAAATGTTAGCAATGTGCATTTCAAATAGGATAAAAGCCTGCAGAATGTATATTAAAAAATGCAATCAATGAAAAATAGAAAAAAAAGTTTGATTAAAGAAACATTGCTTGCTCTTGGGTTTTTGTTTTTGTTTTACATTGGCTTATTGAAGTTTGTATCTATGCAATAGGCCAGCTAGTCCTTCTGATGTTGCATTGTGAATAAAGCTGCATCCAATTAATCCTTTGGCATGACTGGACAAGGACACAAACCAGAGATTATTATCCTGTCCCGCCTTGTGAGAAATTGGCGCTGTTTTCACTCACTGCCGGGAATCTGATAGCCATGATTCAGCAGACAGTCTCAGCAGTTGATTTAGACTTTACACAGCAATGGCCGCAGTTACTATCATGCCCCCCCTCCAGGTATCTGAGCTACTTGTACATTATTTAATGCATTTTTTCACTTATGGACAGTAGGTTTAACCACACACACAAAAAAAAAGCCAAAAGCACGAATAGCCTGCTAATGCCGCTTTCTCCTGCTCTGTTTGATTCTTTAACATCCCAAAAACAATGATAATCTGGAGGCGATTCAATCAAATTGCAAATGTGATTGGTTTTCTGATATCTCTTAAACAGAGATTTGGGTAAAATCTTCCATCGTTTTCATTCCTACAGTTGCAAATCATTTCTAGTGGCTGATCTCATTCTGATAGTTTGCTACATTTGGGATCTTTGAAAACTGAACAACCCTGGTTTGATTGAGAAATGTGTGTGACGCGCTTCATTTGTACATGAGTGCAGAAAAAGGCTATATCCGAAATCCCTCCCAACTCCCTGACTCCAAAAACGATATAGTGCTGGACTATTCAGTGCCATGGATTTTTGAGGCAATTCGGACAGCATGCTCACTACATATTTTTTAATTGTAACTGGCAAACATGTCGTCACCGACTTCACAAAGCAAAAATCTAATGAACACAAGCTTTTGAAATGGCTATTTATGAATCCACTGTGTTCTCATGATAAAAACCTGGATGGTTTATAAAAAAAAAAATCAATTAAATTACATTTATTTCACAAAAATTGTTCATATACATCACGTTGTGGTCTATATTTGCCAATTCAGTGAGTATCGATGTCTGCTGTTTTTTTTGCAGAGACTTCTGGGAAATTTCCAGGTACTCCATTTTGGAATTTCAGATTCAGACAGCAAAATGGCAAAGTATGTAGTGTAGTAAAGGACACAAACTCAACTTTTTGCGGACCAAAGAGTAGATGGTTTTCTTCTTTGTGGTTTATTTTTACTTCCTGGACAGATCTGGTTCACTGCCTCCATCCTGCGGGTGGAACTGCAGGATTTTGTTTGTTTGTTTTTAGGCAGTTTGGTCCTCATCCCTCTTTGGTTAACTCTGGAGAGTGCTGTGTCTTTAAGAAAACCAAATATGGATATAAAAAACAATCTAGTAGATATTCAAAAACCACATTTTTATAACTACGTCTCACCTGCTTCACCCTTACTCACCCTTGCATGTTCTTCAAGTGTTCACCACAACCTGTCGCCTGCAGCATGTCTGTAGAAAAACCTGTGCATGATCACCAAATGATCTTAGACTTTAATTAGTTTTTTTACCGCTGGTCACTTGCATGACCCATGCAGGTTTGGCCTTTTTTCGCCCGCAGGTGGCCTACATCCACCCGTAAGGGCTGATGTGACTTAGCCATTTGAGTTGACTATATGGGCCGTGTATACGTCTTTATATTTTCTTGCTTTTATAGATTTTCCTCACAATCAAAACAATAAACAGAAACAAGTTAAACTGCGATTTGCCAAAGTACTGCCTGCATGGTCTATTTACCTTGAACAATTGTGCGTGCGTCTCTTAAGTAGCAGTACAAATTTCTGAAAGCTAGCACTATCCTACCCGCCGTTAATGCTGCAGAAGAACCCAAACGACGAAGAAAAACTGCTTCTTGCTTAAACAAGCACATAATGTTTTAACAATTCATTTAAGTGATGCCGTTAAACCAAACGGTGCACTTAAATGCGGAGCTGTTTGCTCCTTGTAAACTAACAGGATGGAGGCAGCTATGATGGTTGTATGGTCTTCTATTGAAGGGGAAAGAAAAAGAGAAGGAGAAGTGGTTGAACGGTTACTAACACTATTTAATTGGTTTGATTTTGTGCGGTGCGATGTTTTGATGTGGACTGGAGGGGGGAAGATTATTCTTTTCCCATGCTACATCCCTCCTTCCCGCCCCTCAGGGGTTCCCTCCATATTGATCGCTTTTGCTCACCTTCTCCTTTCCTCCGTCTTTTCTTCTAAAACATCCTGTTTTGCATGCCCCCTCCTAATCACACTCCCACTTTTCTCCTCTCTGTTGCTTCTTCTCCTTCGCCTGAAGGTTCAAGTGTATTAAGTTTTTAAAGCCCCCAAACAAGCTCTCAGTAAGAGCCCACTGAGAGAGTCAGCAGGGGCACTCGGTTCCCTCCTTCTGTCTCTGCTGTGAGAACTGACCTCAGAGCTTCTTAGGCTCTCGCATTCACTCATGGGGGGCTTGTGTTCCCCACAAACTGAAGAAAAGCCAAGAGGCATTGCTTTTTTTACAATGTCTTTAGAAATTGTTCAGTTCCTTCTTTGATATTAGTGGAGCTGGATAGGTGGATATTTCAGACAAATCATGCATTTGGTGGTACAAGCAACAACTTTGACATGGATGTACCTTAAGGTTCCCCTCTTTTGAAGCAGCAGCGAGAAAAATCCAACATGGCAGCCATACACTCAAAAAACCCCGCCCTCTCACCCTTCCACGGGGGGTTTCTCGTCCAAGCTCAGGTCCTCTACCAGAGACCTGGGAGCTTGAGGGTCCTTCAGTATCTTAGCTGTTCCTAGCACTGCGCTTTTCTGGACTGAGAGGTCTGAGGTCTTTCCAGGTATCTGTTGTAGCCACTCCTCCAGCTTGGGGGTTACTGCCCCGAGTGCTCCAATTACCACAGACACCACTGTCACCTTCACTTTCCAGGCTTTCTCCAGTTCTTCTCTGAGTCCCTGGTATTTCTCCAGTTTCTCATGTTCCTTCTTCCTTATGTTCCCATCGCTTAGCACTGCCACATCCACCACAACGGCTTTCCTCTGTTCTTTGTCCACCGCTACAATGCCATTACCATCCTATCAGTCTGGATCTGGAAGTCCCATTCTCTAACACTTTCGGAGGTGTTTCCCATTTTGACCTTGGTTTCCAGTCCATATTCTGCACACATGTTCCTGTATATTATTCCAGCCACTTGATTGTGGCGCTCCATTAATGCTTTCCCTGACAGCATCTTATACCCTGCAGTTATGTGCTGGATTGTTTCAGGCGCCTTTTTGCACGGCCTACACCTTACTTACTACATAATGTTACGTACTATTTACTTTGTGCGGGATTTTTGAGAGATGCATAAAGGACCGTTCCACATATGTCTAAAGGACTTTTCACGCATGTTCCACCAATATCTAACTTCTTTGCGGCGAACATGTCACGTAAAAATTATGTAATTGACGCACAAATCCCTAATGAATTGCATATAAACAGCTTAATAATCACGCAATGTTCATGTTTTACATTGATTTACGTGTTCTTTGCGTGATTTACTTGTTCTTCTTCCATGGTTTTAACATGGTTCATATGTGATACAACTGTGACAATTTCACGCAAAGACCACAACTTTTCTCACTTTTTCCATGTGTATTTACGTAAGACCAATTTTAATATGGGCAATATGGGCAAATGTTCATAGTGGCTGTGTGACATTGCCTTTGGAACATCACCTGTAGTGGAGCCAAGATTCTCTTTACACTTAGGGACTGGATCATCCAGAACCCTGTCTGGGTTCTGCATGCAACACGTCTGCTGCATCAGAACGCCTCCGATTAGCAGAGCACGTCCAGTGAGTGCACACATAACTGTTGATCATTTTGCCAAATGAGAGCCAAAAAACTAGGACAGACGGTGTAGCCCAGAAAAGCCTCTTCATCTCCTCTTTTCTTCTTTCATTATAGCATTTTTTTTAAGGTTTCTCCTTTTTCTGAAGCCTTTAAAAAGAGCCCTCCTTCCTCCTTTCGCCCACAGGCCACCTTATTTCAGCAGCCGGGTGAATAATTAATGCCAGGAGGGCAAGTTGATTAAAATAACACATCAGGGCTCCGTTGGTAGATAGAGCCACAGCAGTGCTGTGATAGTGCTGTAGTTAAAGCCACGACAAAGGGTAGACCTATTCTTTACATTTTCACTGATTGACAGATTTTTCTTTTTTCTTATCCATGAATAAGAAAAAAGGTGGGTGAAAGTTTGAATGAGGGCATATCTAAGGCTAAAGGCCCATTTACATTCATTTAGTTCATTTGCAAAGCAGCAATTTACAACAAGGTCTCAAAATACATAAAGATTGCCTGAAAAGCACATAACCAGGCAAATGCTACCATCAATTCAAATAAAGATAGTCCAGCTCAATCCAGGTCAATAAAGATTGCCATGGTCCACATTGGTCCAGATCATTTTACTTGTTAGTTATCACACACTGGACTGTGTAAAATCCGTACTTCCTTGTGGGAATGATGAGAGTCGCATGGAGTTTATGAAGCATTTGGGAGTTAAACTCCCCAAACCACATAGTCAATCAGTGGGGCATTGGGTTCCCATTTTCAAATTTGGTTCTGTTTGTTATTTTCTTTAATGAAACCAATTGATCTTTTCTGCATTTGAACAAAAGGTGATAAACATTTGCATAAATAAAGTGTTGGTGTAGACCCGCATTGTAAACAAACATTTGGGTGACTTGTGTAGAACTTCAATCTTGGTTGGTCACATTCTAAATGCCTTAATATGACTTTTTTTTTTTGAAGCTGCAGTTGAAATGTTTGACAATTGTCAACCATCTTTTATGACATCTTACTTTTTCGTAACATTCTGCATCTTTACCATTAATGTTACAATTTGAAGGGGTCTACTTTTGGTCTGGCTGCATCAGAACACTACCATGCCATTTTTAAACTTAAACAGAGTTCCAGAGTTTTTTTCTGTATCTCTTTTGGAGGTCCTAAGCACAGGATTAGTAAATAAATGACATAAAACAAATTTTTTAAATATTGATTGGTTAGCTATAGACCAAAGAGTCCATAAGTAGTAGTGCTTTAATTACTTCTGATAGATGTTGGAGTTTCTTTTTAGGTATTATGTCTCTTGTTTGAAATTTATTAAAATGTATTTAACTTGTTCTTGATATTAAATAAAACAACAACCCGACACTAAATATGTTCAACTAACCAAGGATTGGTTGGTTTGCTGAAGAAGCTCAGAAAATGTAAATATTTCCACCATTCACTCTTTCTCCTTTTGCCTTTGTGTTCTTCACAAGGAGCTTAATTAAAGCAGATGGCAATCATAGCTGACACATGATGTATTCTCATGCTTGCTAATTATGTCTTTGCTGGGTCATTGGCTGTTTCCCTTTATTCGCCTGCCACAACATACTTCCCCTGTCAACAGTCAGTCCCAATCAACTGTAAAAACCTGCCAAGCCCTCATGGTTTCATCAGTCTGTTAAGGATCTGACCCCTGTATCATTCACACATTAGACTTTTCTGATAACACTAACAAGGTCATTCAGACAGACTGAAGTTTAATGTCAGACTTTTCCTCCAAAAGTGTAAAAGAAATGTAAAAAAAAATGTGAAAGAATAGAGCAGAAACGGGCTGAAAAGCCCTAAAAATAGCAGACCCGTTGGTTTGTCTGTCATTCACCTTCATTTTCTAGTCCTTCAGCTCTCACTTGTGTTGAAAGTGACATGTCACTTGGTCTTTAGACTGCACAGACGGTCCAGGAAAAGCTCCAGGCGGGTCATTCACACATGACTCCAACACGTTCTGCTGGCACCAGATTAACAGAAAGCAGTCCATGTGTGAAACTGCTTCTTTTGCGTTGGATATCTTCAAAGAGGCCACCCAACAAATGCCATGGAATCGAGGGCGGTGTGAAAAAGTCAATGCGATCACAAGTGTGTGGACAGTTCCCCCGTTTGAGCGAGCCTGTTTCCTTTAATGCTATTGAGTGGACGCTCAAGTGGGCTTGTTTACCATTCTGCTGCTGTGAACTGTGAGAGGCTGACCCACCGAACACCCCTAATGAGCTGCTTCCCAGTCCTCTTCCAGAGACACAAACACCCTTTCTCCTGTCTACTCCAAAAGCGTCACAGGGGTCAGCCACTGGGGGTCATTGTTCTCTGTGTTCTCAAAGGTCCTGAGTATTTCAGCGAGTACTTGAGTATGTGCTTACGAGCTCATTCCCAGTTTGAGTCACCATGACTCCCAGACCAGCACTGCCTTACACAAAACAGATCAGCACGTTGCTTGTTAATACAGCACAGCCAGTCTGAAGAAAAGCAGTTTGTGTTGCAACTCTCTGAATGATTCATTTCCTTACAATGTTTTCCATGAAAAGCATCTTTAGTTTCATGCAAGGAAGACTTTTCACTGTTTTATTTACATGACATGAGCTATAAATGTGGAGCTTGTTTTCGACTCTTGGAACATACTTCTGTCCTGCGTGTGGTAAGAGTATCATGAAGTATTTGTAAGGCTAATGGAAGTTGCATGCACTTATGATGTACAGCTGATGCTGTTGTACATGGCCCTTATGCCACATTCTAGTCGTTAGTAAGGTGCGAATATTGACCCCTCATCAACCTTGTGCGTATGCCGCATGCACGACGTGTGAATGCGATACCTCAGTGCCCATAGAACACCTGAAGAAACCCCATACAAAATACATTTTGATTGATAAATTTCAAGGAGTGTGCACTTATCTTTTGAACTGTATTTGCAGATTGGGGAGTCTCTAAGAAAGGAAAATCAGTACAACACGGCTACGTCTCACCCACTTTACCCTTACTTACTCTTGCATGTTAAGTCTACATGGGCCAGACGCACAATTGGGGCTTTCGCGTTCATGTGTAGCTACACAAATTTTAACAATTGTTTTTGGGTTCTATGACAAAACGCTTTACCATTAAACGCATGTTGCCAGCTAAACCAGGGTCAAAGTTTGACCAGTCAGGAACTCGGATTTGGTAGTGACTGTGAAACTCACACAAGAGTGTTTCTGGTTTATCTAGTTAGCCCAGACACCAAGATGAGCCTGACCACTTCTGTGTTAGTTTTTCAAATAAAGATAAACCAAGGCATGAACCTGACATGATGGTGATACATATCAACAAAATCCATTGCAAGGACACTAGCAATCAACTGAACCGTTTCGTATCCAAATTGCAAGATTTGCACCATTTTGCAACAAGCTTCTTTTAACTTTAGGTGGTGAGCACTAGTCAACAGCAGAAAAAGAAGAACCCTATCCCTTCTTGTTTCTTGTGAACACTGTTCACCTATGACTGTGTGATTGGTGAAACCTTTTAGGGAAGTGTGTATTAACTGAAGCCTGCGTATTTTTTAGGTTTGTGTGGGTCCTCTAAAATTATTAAAATTAAGCCTAGGCGTTGTGGAGACGTGTTGCTAGAGGCACCCTTATGGAGAGAAATTAGACTCAGTCGGATTTGTGCGTGCGTAATTCTTGATTTGTGCGTAAATTAGGATTTGTTTTTGCATATTCTTGCTTTGTGCGTGCGTAAATTAGGATTTGTGCATAAATTTGGATTTGTGCGTGATTTGTTACTCACATAAGACGTTTTGTGTATAAGTTAAATATAAAATGAAAAAAATACAAAATGCAATTTACGTATGCACAAATTAAGATTACAACAGCTTGAAACTACTTACACATACACATCTTTAAAAAACACGCACGAATCCCTTGTTACGCACACACGAAGCCAAAGTTACCCACGGATCTACCGTGAGACTGTTTTCACGTCTCACAAATTCGTCCGTAAGTGCTGCGTTTAAATACCAGTGAAATGCTCGGTCATTAGAATTTTCCTATCAGCCTTCCCTTCTAAACGTATCCAGACAATGACTCAATCAATACATGAAGACAGTAGATGTTAGTGTTGAACATAGAGGCTACTTACTTCGGGGCGCTGACCACCGAGATGGGCCGCCATTCTTCCCGTGACTCTCTCAGTCTGACTGCCTTTGATTTTTCCGAAAGATAAAAATAGTGCCCCCTACTGGTCGCTCCTGTTACGCATTTTGTATCAATTCGGTGTCTCGGAGAATAATATACTTTTAATATATATATTAGCATTTAAAAGTGAACGTCATATTCTCAGATAATAATTTTTATTTTCCTTTAAAGTTTTTTTAAGCCCTGCTACACCCACTGAAGGAATTACGTTATTTCCTTCAGTGGGTACGTGTTTTTTATACGTGTTTTTTAAAGACGTGTGTGTAAGTAGTTTCAAGCTGTTGTAATCTTAATTTGTGCATACCTAAATTGCATTTTGTATTTTTATTTTATTTTATATTTTTTGAACTTATACACAAAACGTATTATGTGAGTAACAAATCATGCACAAATCCAAATTTATGCACAAACCCTAATTCACGCACGCACAAAGCAAGAATATGCATACACAAATCCTAATTTACGCACAAATCAAGAATTACGCACGCACAAATCCGACTGAGTCTAATTTCTCTCCATACACCCTCACCTTGTTGCGAGGTCTGTCTGACTGCTTTTTAAATGAATGGACAATCTAGAAGACTGAAAATTGTCCATTGAGGATTTAGTTTTAACCAATCAGCATTTGACCCACACATCTCATCATCTTGTTGAGCTGTATTCTATTGTTTTTTTTAAAGTTGCACAAAAGCCGGTCTGTACTAACTGAGCGTTCCAAATCCTTCACTCCATCTGCGTTGACTGAAGTTGACGAAATACCTTTGTGCTTCCATAAATGAGCTTTTAGAAGTCCGTGCCAGATATTAATGGAATTACTATTTGACCCTTGACCCCATGGGGGAACTTGTTAAGTACACAGCAAGCACATGATGACTAGAGGATTAACGCTTGATCCATGGATATACTAAAGCTTGCTGGGTCAAGAAACCAACCCATCAACTGTCCCAAATCTGGACTGCCCAGACGGACAAGAAGCACACGGAACACCAAGTGACCATGTGTTCCTGTTTTCTTTACAATCAGCTTTCTCTGGATTGTAGCTCAGCCAGACGCACTCCCCTTTGCTCCCTTTCTCATCACAGAGAATGACTGTTTTATGAGGTCTGCTTGTAGTAAAAGCGGAGGGTTGTAGGGGGGCACAGAAGGCTGTCAGAGGGGATGTAAATTACTCAAATAAAACTCCAGACTGGCACTGAGACTTCCCCCAAGAGAGAGACAGAGACTGGGGGAAGTGAAGTGGGACAGAAACAAAGAGCCTTGGAAAAAAAAGAAAAACTGGTTCAGTGGAGCATCAATGCAAGGGAAGAAGCAGAAGGGAAACTTCAGGAGAAAAAATATGTGGCAGTGTACTTCTGTATTTTTCACAGAGGTGGCACCTGTCTTTCATTGAGCCAAGAAGAGTAGAGACTGTTTTGAAGCAGTGTTGATGTCACTGTGCACACAAAGTGAGTGTTGCACTCAACCGCAACTTCACGGGCTTGAATCATCAGTGTCTGTCGAATTTGCCTTTTTGTGTTACTACCTCTTCTGATTTGAGAAGAAAAAAATATTAAACGGATACAGCGTCCTGCTTTTCTTTGTCTTATGCAGAAACGAGTAACACCAGACCACTCAAATATACAGCGATAAGTTGGCTCTGATCTTTTGTTTTGTTTTGTTTGCAGCATTTCGGTCTTTCCTCAGAAACTGGTTCTTCATAAAAACTCCTGAAATTTGAGATTTTTCAGAAATTCTGTTGGTTACCCAACTTTACAAGATTTACGCAACTTTTCAGAAACTGTAACTCAGACAAAAATGACTCATGTTCATGTCAGAATAATGATCCCACCCAGGTCACTGAAGTCAGCTGGGGTTTGACATAAGCATCAGTGTCCGGTTGCTCAAAATATGACGCCGTGATCTTGATGTTGCAGATTGTATCGGGAAGAGCGCAAGCTGATGTCGTAACACAATTACAAAATGTGATTCCTCATAACGAGTTAAGATTCTGTACCAGAATCCACATTTATGCCTTGTTCCTGCACAGCAAGAGGGACACCTGGGAAGTCGTGATTGATTATAGGCATGATCATATGGGGAAAGCCAGTATTATCATACGTCGTTGTACATTTCTTTATGTTCAAGTTGAAATCTCCTAGAGTCATTTTCATTGCTTTTGAAGTTAACATATATCAATTTTTTTATTTGTTAATTAAGTATTCAGTAAAAATAAATGTGGAAAAGACTGAAAAGGACCTAGAGATGACTTCTCTGATGACCAGGGGTTTGTTTTACAGAATTTTCAGCTTTAAAAACACAGAAGGATCATACGAGCCTATCAGTTGTTGTCCTGTAAGGCTCCTCTAGAGCTACAAATTAAACAGTCACTTGTCACTCAAAAGACAATTTCTTGATTGATATAAGAAAATCTCAAATCAAAGCTATTGCAAATTGATTTTTATAACAAAAGTTCTTGCAGTTTAATCTGTGGCTTATTGAATACTAGTAGTAGTTTTTTTTCCCTCATCCACGGCCCTAAACTCACGAATTGGTGAAAAGAAATGTACAGTTGTTTTTAAGGTATGTAAAGAATTTGTACAATGGAAGCCGGGAAGACAGAGGCTTGTACACCACTAAAACACACAAACTGAGAGAGTCTCGTTAGTCACCGCAACCACTGAGAGCAGCAGATGAGAAGCAGCTGGATCTTCTGTCTCTGACTGCCTGGGCATCTGACAACTTCACCATAAGCCGAGGAAATGCAGTCGTGTGACCAGTCAGCCTTAAAGCTGCTCAGTTCAGCGGCAGACGGCAGAGCAGTTAAGTTGATTATGCAGAGTCGTACATTTCCTCCTCAGACTACGGATCTGCCGAGCAACATGAGTGATGCTGAAAAGAATGGTAGGAGAAGCGTCGGACAGATCATTTTAAATCAAAGGAGCAAGATAAGAGAAAGGAGAGGAAATTATGTGTTGAAGCAAGCAGATATGCCCACAGATGCAGGCTAAACGAGGCACAATCGTTAATTTTCCCCATGAAGCAACATTTGGACTTGCATTTTGAGAATATTTCCAACAAACCAATTAGAGGAAAAAATTCTCTGTTCTACAGCATGTTTTTCTCTGATCCATCCTTTCTCTGCAACTCGGATAAAAGCTAACATGGTAGAGCTTGATGACGGCACAAGAGCAGTACTTGTGTTTTCTTTTGCTTTGTCTGTTATTACGACCCTCTCATTTTTGTTTTGTTCATTTCTTAGAATTAAATGTTCATTTCCACGAAAATTGATGTGTTTTTTTTCCTTGGTCAAACAATTTCATGATTGCGTTTGTTCCCATGCCAACATAGTTCTTGTTAGCCTTCACTGAAGTGTTTTTCTCCTATTTTTCAACTATTTAAAAACACTAGTCGATTTAGCTGTCCATTTAGATAGCCATTGGTCTGGAGATGGCTTGCTGGTGAAGCTCTAAGCACAACCTGACTAGCATTTGGTCTGCTGCTACTATGACTATCGCTGTCATGTGTGCCAGTCTGTGGTAGAGAGGACACATGGAAAGTCATTGCATTAAAAATGCTTTTTAATGGTCATAAGCGCCAATGCCTCTGCACAGTAAACTGTTAACAGAGACGATGCCCAGCTCTGGCTGCCCCCAAAAATGGGCAAAAGGCTGGTTTGAGCAGAAGCAGGTCCAGGAACATGCCCATTGGTCTAACTATAACCCAAAGGAGGTAATGCTCGCCTACCAGAGCGACTGTAACCGGTTAGAGGTTGGATCCATGCAAGGCATGAATGTGTCTGCATGGGTAAATGGGACATGGAAGTGCTTTGAGCTTTAACCGTTTACCCCCAGAGATTTAGCGTTTTTACATTCTTTAGACTACCATAACTCTTCAACTGCGTATACGCAATTTACGTCCTTCCAATGGATTCAGAAGCTGTTACGTTACTATGCAACACTTTGTTAGAAATGTGCTGAATATCTGTGCAAAGCCTAAAAAAAAAAACTTTTGTCTGCGTTGGAATCAGCTAATTATCGTTAATTGCGTAGAAGTAAAAAAGTTACGATATTCCCAAGATTTTGTGTTATTAAGGTGTCATTGCCAGTGACATCTCCAGTGTTAAAGGGTTAAAGCAAGGTGCCACATAAGTATGTTCCATTTGCCATTTACCTGGCAGTCAAAAGGCCACGCCCCTATTTTTTTCTGCAGATTTGATCTTGAATATAAACTTTATTTGAAGATGCAAAAAATTACTTTTGAAAACTAGGCAGTAATTACAGTTTATTTGTGCTGTGTGAAATACTTGAATGTGGAGTGAATAGGTGCTGATTTGCTCATGCAAAAAACCCCTAGTGGTGACTTTATGAACTGCCCTGACTCCAAATACATTTTTAAATTAGCTTCAATTTGAAAGTCAGTGATTGTCAGTCAGTAGAAAACTATTATATGTTTTTATAGTTTCTACAGTGACTGAACCTTGTTTAAATCTGTTGAACCAGTAAATATTGTGCATATTTAAACTGAATATAATCAAAATATTTTTTTATTACTTGACCAAAGAATTTTATTTATTTATTTTTAAAAGGTTTTTCGGAAAGATTCTGCTCTTTAAAGAGAAGATGATCGTGGATTTAGTCCCCTCCACATGCCACCCTTTTCATTGATTTTATTACATTTTAAACAATTTTCTTTCCCAAATTTCAAGGTGTGGAATATTATGTAACAGAGAGAGGGGGGGGGGGGTGATACCTTCCTGTGTGATCTTGGTCTGTGCTGTCACAATACTTAAGAAATCCAGAGAGCTCACAGAAGGACCTGTTTCTATTCTCATGCACTCTCAGAGGAACTGCTTTTGCAATGTATTTTCTCAAGGACTTTGTTGATTAATTTGATCGTTTCTACATTTTGTTTGGATGTTTTTTTACTTCCCTTCTGTTGAATTTTTCATCACGCTGACAGAGGAGTGGGTGTTGTTTTCTGTTGAAAGCAGCTTTTGAATAGATGTCAGTTGAAACGCCTCTGATTTGTTTCGAATAGTAATTCCTTTCTTTGTTATAAAAGCTGTTTTTATAAACTGTTTAGCTTTATCTAAAAGACTTGAACTAAATGATTACAATGTAATTGAGACAATACAAAAGGCACATTTTTAAAATCAAGCCTCAAAATGAGGTTTTGTGCAGTTCAGCCTGATTGCCACTTTGGTCGGTGCCATGTGGTGGAGTTTGTCTTTGGACAAAAAAAAAAAAAGCCACAGGATGATGTGTCCATGTCAGCTCTTTTGCCAGATGAGTGGCTTTTTGGCACACAGAGGCAGCGATAGAGACGACATGCTCCCATTGTCCTCTTTTTGCTGGAATGATCGCGCACCTGCATGCTGCTGATGGTGGGATTTGCTGCGCTACCTTTGCTAACCTTTTCCACAAATTTCGAATAGCAGTTGTGGGTTCAGATACGAACCGCACACACACACACACACACACACACACACACCACTCTGGGTTGGTAACACCTCACAGAAGGTCAGCTGCGGCCGTGACAGGCAGTCTCAGGAGTCGCTGCATTTCTGGCCGTCGTTACTCGCCGGATGCTTCTCTGACATAAATTATGATCATTACTTTGAGCTCTGCCTGCAGAACTCTGAATAACTGGCTGCAGCTGACAGGTAAAGTCTGAGGTGTAGTCTGGCAGAAGCCTCAGCGCCATGCCTGCAGGGCTTTAAGTCAGAGTGAGAGTGAAAGTGGAGTCACAGGAATGCATTGGAATTCGAATTATGCAATTTGCAAAAAAAAAAAGATCTCTTTTTGACGTCATATGTTGTTAAAGTGCAGGAAAGTAGAAAAACTGTTAGGATTTAATTGAAAATGTTACAATATTGCATGTTGAAAGAGGAGTGCCAGTTTGGGGAAAATTAGTAAGAACTCCCCTTAAGGGTGGATCCGGGCTGTCTGCTGGTGAAAAATGGGTAAACCTGTACGAGGCACACAAAATCTTTAGGATCGTACACCTCGAAAATATTCATGCTTCCTTTTTTTTATATGCATACTGCGAGTGACAGATTGGAGCGTACACTTATACAACATGCAAAAGAAAGAAATGGTTAAGTGGGAGAAATGTTCTTGTGTATCATGTGCATACCCCTTGGACTATTACTCACACTTTACGAACGAGTACAGGGTTCTGTAAGGGCGCCATGCAACAGCATCACCCATGCGCCGCCAGAAGTGGGTGCAACTTACATTAGCCTTGTAATTACTTCACAAAACTCACCACGCACACAACAACGTCCCATTTCCCTGACAATCCTCAAGCAACACACACCTGTGCTCCCTTTAAAGACCCACTCCAATGAAAATGGGGCTTTTACCATGTTTTTTGTGGCATTTTTCTGATGATGGAGGACATATTTAAAGAAAAACTTAAAATTGTATTTCTGAGTATTTCTTTATTCAAATCGTTGTGAATCAGAAGCAGAAGAAAAACATTCAGTTTGGAAAAGAGCATGTTTTTGATAGAAAAATACGCTGGGTGGGCCGCAACCTCCCTGCTTCGAGCTCTCACCAACGGGGAGGGGAGTGGGGGCGGGGTTGCTCTTCACCAACGGTCCTGCCCACAACTCGGAGGAGAATTTCTAAAAAACTCCTTCTGCTCTGCTAAAACGTTGCCCAAGGTTATTTTTATTTTATTTTTTTTGCAATTTGGACTAAAAATGACATAAGCGCAACTAAAAGACCACTGGTAACACTTTAAAAATAGTTTAAAAGATGATAAGAGTGGGTGTTTGCTCCGTATGACCCCCCATGGGCCCAGACAACCCCAACCTTTGTTTGATATGAATATACCAATCAAATTCATTGCTTAGACCCTTGAAAATAACGATCTAATAGTATTGTGGAATAAGTTTATTTAAAATGTGCAAGACTATCAAACGTTGCGGAGTCTGCCGACTATTTACATGAAGTTTTCTATAGAGATCTGACCAATTTATGTCATGTGAGGATCTAAACAAATATTGTAAAGTAAAAAAATTGGAATAAGGAGCTCCTGCCGGCAAAATGTAAAAAATATATAACTTTTTTTGTACTATTACACCACGGTAAACAAAAATAAACAAGCAGCCTTGAGAACTTTTAGCAACATTCAAAAATAAACCAGAGCAGCAAAGCAGTGCAGCTCATAAGAAAACTTGCTTCCATCACATGAAGCCAAGGTGAAGCGCGCTCTTCCTCTCAAACTCGGGAAAACTGAACAGAAACAACTTGCGCTTTGACAACATCAACATTGTTTTAGCACACCTTCCTCCCGCTGCTGACAGAAAACTGTAAAAAACAAGTTTTTTATTGCTCAACTGACTTCCGCTGTATATTCTAGTGATGAAGGGATGAAAAGTAAATTAAAAAAAACCATTACTCTGAGCTGCACTTTGATATAACCCTTTAAATAACAGCCCTTTCATACAGACTCACTGTTTAATTCACGAGGCACGTTACATTTTCTAGTGCCGCATCTGCCGCTTTATGAGGATTTTTTTATCCGAACGGGTGAATGTCAACAGATCCATTATCCTTTATCTGAACTCCCGACAGCAGAGCGAGGCGGAAAAATTGCATGGATGGACGGAAGGAAGGATGGATGGATGGATAAAACATTGCTGTCCTGTGACACACTCTTGTTAACTGTCACTTCTGTCCTTTATGAATTATGCACCCCCAGTTTCTTACTTGTACTAGAAAATCTCTCAAACCTATAAATATGCATTTTATTTTATTAAAACGTTTGCTGGCAACAGTAAATATCTTTATACAATTCTGCAGGTTTTGGAAAAAGCACATGTTTTATTTTTGTCGGCTTTTAAACCATTACTTGCAAATGCAGAGGTGTTCCGGGTGTGAGCAGTGAGGCGGTGAGGATCGGCTCTATTAGAACTTCAGGTGTATGCTCGGATCAAACCTGCTGATTCAATCCACTTGGCAACTGTTGCCGCTCAATCACCACATTGCAGCAACTAAAGGAAGTGCAGAACCCCTACTTCTGTACTTTCCAGTTATGTGTCAAGGCTGTTCCAATTCTCGAGTTTCACTGTAATGCTTGAGATCAGACCCGTCCACTCCCTTTTTGTTGGACAATTCATCAGGAATTTAGTTGAGCTGTAGAAGGCAGAGGAATGCTGGGATTTGGGAGGAGGGGCCTGTTGGATCGGCACCTCCCATCACAGATGTTTGCTTGGATTAGAGCCAGCACTCACAGGAGGCTTAGATCCAGACTCTTGCATCTCTGAGCCATTAAACCCCCTGTCCCACTTCTCCTCCACCAAAGTGCTTCTAATGTAGAAGGGGTTGCATCACTCAAGCATCACATCTGGGGCCTTACCGCTGCATCATAGTCTGCTGTATGATTTATTGTTTTATTTGGAGTTCTTTCTATGCAAAATGGAACAAGTAAGACTGACAGGAGTCTGTGTTGTTTTTGCCTTCTTAAATCTTGAATCAGAATTGAAAAAAAAAGGGATGTGGTTCTGGTTTGGAGGAATTTTGCAGAACGGATTGAAAAGAGGGGAGCTGGAAAGAGGAGGGCTTTTTTTTTCCAAGTTGGTTGGAGGTGTGAATGTTGATGTCTGCTTGGTTGCATAGAAACTATTTCACTGTCCAAACACACAGAGCAAGCGGGCCGACATCTCAACTGTCTAGACGGGGGAGATGCTGACTGAAATGTGCTCATGAGTGTGATTGCACATTTATTCTCCTGCTTTGATGAAGTTTTCTAGTCTTCAAAGACCCACTCTGATTAAAAGTTTTGTTTTTTAACATGTTTTAGTGGCATTTTTCTGATGATATATTTGAGTATTTCTTTATTAATTATTAAACTATTAAATGCAACAGGGAAACAGGGGGGGGGGGGTTCTTTATGCTAACAGTCCTGCCCCCAATGGAAATTTCTGATGACCCACTGTTGCTCTGCAGAAACTATGGCTTGGAAAACATCTGGGGTTTTTTTTCAGTTTGCTACACTTTGAACGCTTTCAAAATGGCTCAAAAATTGATTGAAGTGGGTCTTTAAATACGTTTATCCCCCGGTTCTAATGCCTGTACCTACAGTTGGAGGAGGCTTGGTCCTAAATGTCCACATGGTGCAAATCTTGTAAAGAATTGCAATTATGTATTTTTTCCTTCCTGATAAATTTTCCATCCGTTGGCACTTCCATGAATTAAGAAGGACACTACCCCTACATAACTACTAAATCGGAGTCCCTGATAGGTCAAAGTTCAGCTGATTTAACGTTTAACGCACGTTTTGCACAAAAAGCCCGAAAACGGTCATAAAAACTTGCAAAGCAACGCATGAACACGAAAGTTTTGAACGCACAAGCCTGAAATGTGCAGAATCGAGCGTTTACTTAAACCTTTAGTTGGAAGAGGCACTGGAACGCGCGTTCCCGAGGGCGGAGCATAAGCCAGATATTAGATGAGCCGATAAAGCTTTGGAAGTATTTTAGTCTCTGCTCACACAGCTGAGGGTGGTTTAGCAAAAAAAAAAAAAAAACTTTAATGATTAATAATGAAAGATGCAATCTCCACAGGTTTGTGTTCTCCCTCCCCCCTCCCAAATAATTATGCAAATACTGACATAGTGCCAAATGATCTTATATAATCTTGCAGACAAGAGCCCATGCCGGCACACACCTCTGCGCTCTTAGATCGCCATTCAAGCCTATCCTCTGTTTTTATTTTTTGCAAGAGTTGTTAGCTGCCGGGAAGAGAAGACAGAAGAAGCTCCAGAGACGGAGGAAGGAGGGAGGTGGAAGAAAAGGAGGCAGAACGGTGCTCTCCATCATGCTGTCAGTGAGGTGCAGCTTTAGCCTTAGCGAGGAATAAAGAGTGTTTTTAAAAGATGCTGCGAGGTGCAACAAAGATGAGTCGGATAAATGACTTCTCTTTTTCATTCAAAGAGCCCAGCAGAGCCCGCCAGGTCACTGCAAGTGTGCGTGTTTTTGTGTGTATGTGTGTGTGTGTGTGTGTGTGTGTGTGTGTGCGTTAGGAGGAGATAAAAAACCGCCTGCATGCGCATACGAGGGAGGAATCTGAGCCATGCTCTTTGCCTGGAGTTTGCATGAGCAACCCAGACTTTTGACATGGCTGGCTGCTGTTTTTGTTGCCCCTGACACCATAACATATTGTGTCTCTTTCGGCTCTTGCCCCCTTTTCTTTCTGCACTGAGTGGGAAAAGTAATGTAGTTCAGGGGGGGCATGTAAGGTGGAACAATAGCTCAAAAATATTGAATAAAGACTGAAAAGAAGCCATAGTCAGAATGACAATGAGCCTGGAGCAGAGCAAAAGGACTGATGATGTGTGGGGGGGTGATGATCCAGATTAATGATGGAGCTCTGTTGGTTAAATATTATCAGGCCTCTTTTTCATGTATCACCCCTCCTCCTCTTCTGGTATCATGCAGAGAATAGCAAGATGCATCCTCATAATGATGTGCTCCTCTGTGGCTTTCACGTTTTGTCTCGGCCTATTTACTTACTTTCTGAGATCCCCCCCCCCCCCCCCCATCCCATCTGAGGGTTCACAACACAGATGGCTCGGAGAACCATTGTGATGGCCAGCCATTAGTCCAAAGCGACAGCATTTTTGAAAAAACTCTCTCTCTTCTTTGCCTTAATGAAATCCTCCAATTTGAGAGGATATTGGTAAAACTTCTGAGTTCCAAGTCTTTTTTACTTGACTGAGATTGGTTAGCTTAGAGCATCTTTTGTGCCGCCTGGGACTAAATTTGAACAGTAGAAAAAAATGCACCATGCTGCTGTACTGTTTGTAATAAATAATTGTTTTATGTTAACCTCAGCTCTCAGATTTCCTTTCTTGACCTTGAGGACTGGATTTTGATTGAATTATCTTCCTCAAGTCATTTATATTTACACCAACATACTCTAGACTTGGAGTTGAGCTCTGTAGTGAGCAATAAGGGCACTTCTTCCCCATTTTGTGGTATGGAAAGTGCATTTACACTGCACTATTGAGAACAAATGGGAGTAGTACATCCCACACGCCTGGTCGTGTATCTTATGTGTATCAGGCAACACTGACCAGAGGGGGAGTTTCCCAAATAGTTTTTAATCTAAACTGGATTTTCACTCGTGTTGTGTTTACATCCCTTCTGCTCTTAGATAATGTATTGGGGCTTCCACATTCAAAACGTACACGTTCATGCAAGTTAAACCAGTTGAACTTTGACCAATCAGGGACTTTGATTTGGTAGTAATGCATGGGTAGTGTTCTTTTTAATTCATAGAAGGGACAACTGATTGAAAATTGACCATGGAGAAGAAATAAATAATTGGAGTTTGTGCCTGGCCGGCCAAGTCTTTAATATACCGGAATAGAGCTGTGGAAGAAAAAGTCTGGAGCAAGATTTGCATCGCTTCAACATTTCGCACAAGACCTCTACCAACAGAATGTCCAAGAACCTGCATTCAGTGCATACTCGAATGTGCGACACAAGCCCGGTGGGAACGTAGCATAAGATGTTTGTATGTAAATGGACCAGAGTTCTGTTGTTCGCTCCAAGCCTAAGTATGACACTCTCACAACGGTCCAGGTGAAGGGGTTTGTTCATGGAAACAAACTTTGGTCCAAACCAAATAGCCCAGGTCCAAGAGTTAAAAAAGCTGCTCTCTATTCCCATCCCACAGACATCCATTCCAATAACCCTACTTCCTTCTCCATGGTAGAATAGTGCAGGAGCCTCTCCTTACCTCCATGTAAAATGCAGAGCAACAGGGGCCACAGTGGTGGCAGAGGCATTTGTCATACTCCAAGCCGTCGCAGTCTGTTGCTCTCCCAAGGGCTTTTGTTGTCCCCCCCCCGCCTAAAACCTGCTGGCTAAGCAAGAGATTTCACATTTTTTCATTAACATCTAAACCAGCTCTGCACTTTTGAAAACTTCCCATTTTAAGATTCAAACCTGCAGGAGCGTAAAACATGGAAGTCGGTATAAAGCAGGTGGACATGCTGAAAGGAGAGCAGTCACTATTACAGCAGAACAAAGCAGGATTAGAGCTGTATTACAGAAACCCCCGCTTCCCCCACACACACACACACGCACACACAAACACGTGCACACCACACGTTTAGTCTTTGTGCAACAAGCACAACAACTGCTGTGCCCTGCCTGGCGCTGGTGTTAGGGGCACCACTTAAGTGGAGGTCACTCGTGAAAGTGTTATGTTTTGGGTTGGGCACAAAACTGAGGACAATCCACAATCCACTTAAAGCATACCCACTCACACACACACACACACACACACACACTTTTCTTTCAGATCGCTTTAAGCATCACACCTCTGAATAGAAAACAGCACATTTGCTCCACTTAGCTCTTCAGATAGCAAAGAGAGCAATGGCAATTGGAAGAAGATGAAATGCTTTAAATCATCGCAAAAGGCAAAATCAAAAGCTTCAAATCTTTTGAGATAAAGACACAGTTTTGCTTCTCCCTCTCATTGTGTCCCTCTGTTCTCCCCAGCAGGAGTTCATCTCATTCATCACTCTCCCTGTGCAATGCCTCCATGATGGCTTCTAACTGTTTTATCTGCTAGGTCATTAATTAATGTCTTGGTTTAGGGCCATTCATGTTAATAGGAAGCCATGACATGTGCAAAAAGCAGAAGAAAAAGAGAGTTAATGAAGAAATGTCCTTCCAATTTGAAAAAAGATTTTGCTTGAGCTGTCTCAGTGGAGGATTTTTTACCCCCGTCATCTTTTATTAAAATGCATTGCATAATAAACTTCAGAGATATTCTCTGTGAATGTTAAAATACAACTTAAACAGACACATTCAAGCATCTCATAATGTCCGTCTGACCAGTTTTTAATAATTCAAGTACCAGAAATCAATTTGAAATTAGGACTTTCTCAGCAAAGATAACTTAACCCTTTAATACCAGACATGTTGCCAGTGACTCCTACATAACATACGCACTGTGACATATTGCAAATCTTTAACTGTTTGAATCATTCAGCTGATTATGACACGGCTTTGCACCAATGTGCAACACTAAATGAACATAAAGTATTGCACATTGACGCAACGATGGATCCGTTGATTTACATTCTGCTTTGATCCGTTTCAGAATTTGCTAGAATTACAATCATTGCGTTAGCGTTTGAAGAACCCAACGGTTGTCGAAAAAGTGTCAACACTAGAGCTTTAATCCAGTATTAAAGGGTTCAAATTCCACTCTGATTATGTTCTTATTTATTTCAAAAGCATTCCCAGTGGTTTCATTTATGATTATGCCATTTTTAGCCGAAATAAAAAATCCTATGTCGTCTTCTAGGACATAATTGCTGCAAAACGGCAAGAGATTTTTAGAATTTAACCTCTGAGTTGCTGGTAAGACTGTTGGCGCGGTGTGTGTGCCTGCCCTTACCTACTTTCCATCATCCTTTTGTCGCCCACAAGCTATCTTACAGCCTCTCACATCCCCAAGCTAACATTAGTGGTGCAATAAAAATAGCAAGCAATATTGGAGCTATCCAGTCATACAGCTTTGATCCAGATTTCAGTGAATCAGGAGCGTATATCCATCTGCTCCTGATTCACAATGATTTGAATATACAAAATACTCAGAAATGCAATTTTAAGCCTAATTTTCTTCATTAAACACCAAAAATATGTTTTCTATTGGAGTGGGTCTTCAAGGTACATTGACTTTTAGAGGTGCTCCAAGTAGATGTTCCCCCAGAACAGTTTTTTATAAAGCTGCCACTTTTTATGTCCCTTTTTCCCCCCACTAGAATTTTCTTTGTGTCCATCTGTATGTACTAAGTGCCTCCCTGTATCTGACAGCTAATGGGGGCCATTTTAAGTCCTGCATGATAGATATTGGGATACTGTTCCTCCAGGGTAACATCCATTGCAATTTTCTCTTGATTTGCTGAGTGATGGAGTCATTGCAAAAGAACATGTAGGCCCAATAATCATTGAGGAGATGGTCTCTAACGGAAGGCTGTAGAGGAAGGACTGTTTCAGGCTTGACAATAAGCTGCGTCTCCTCCCTCCTCCTCTTTCTTTTTCTTCTCCGACTGCTGAGGTATTTCCAGAATGCCGCTGGCCTCGATGGATTTATAGGTTGGCCATACTTTCGTAAACACCGATGGTGGGCAGCTTTGTCCCCCACTTTAATGATATACTGAAGGCCCCCATAAAAAATGAGAAAACCAGGTTACGGCCGCCATAAAGCTTGGCCAAACAATAAAAGGCTTTATGGGCAGATATAGACCCGTACCATAGAGGCTGGTATCTGCTGTCGCAAGGACATTAAATGGATAATGATCAGAGGGTGCCTTGACCGAGACCCATGCAGCCACACAGGCAAACACAGAGGAGAGGGAAAACCAATGTGATCCATACCACAGTTTAACTTGAGGTTCTGGTTTGTTGTTTATCCATTAGATTGACGGACGGAGTTGGATGTAGTGCTGTGTGCATCGATAACTAGCACTTGTTCTCACATGGAAGGGTCGGGCCCTCATTACACTTTGGCTGTCTATTGGGGAACACAGTTGTTGGGTTTGGCTGGTGCTGTCTGTACAGGCTGTCCAAAACCAGCTGTGCAAATAAGCCCAGAAACTCTAAAGGCAGTAAAAGGAATAGAGGGGTTACACACAGGCTGTGGATTTTCAGGTAGGTTTGAAAGCAAACAGGCACGCACTCGAGGGAAATGTGATCATGGCACGAGGAAGTCGGCAGCTTGTAGCAAGTGGGACGGAAGGGGGGCTGGCGCAGGAGAGGGATTATGGCACTGATCGTCGCCGCCGTCGTCGGATAATGCCGCTGACGTGTACATGTTTTGTCCCACCGCCTGACAGGGCAGCATAATCGTTATCTCAGGGTTTGTTGCTTTTCCGATCAGGACACATTTCGGTGCTTCCTTGCCTGACATCTCTTCCTTTATCCCCCCGCTGTGCTGCTTTATTAGGTTGGTGGGAAGATTTAAGAAAGATAGAAAGCTTTGCAGAGGCTTGTCCCAGCTCCTTTTATCGTCTGGGCATTAGCCATCTGCTGGTACATGTGCAGGAGTGCTTGGGGGGAGGTGTAGCTGTGAATGCCTGTAGTAGCCACTATGGCAGACAGGAACTCTAAAATTAGGCCCTGGCCACTCCAACTCGAACATGTCTGGCCTTATCTTGTCAGGGTATGGCTTTTACCCAAACAAAGTGTTGTCCTAGTGATACAGCAGGTCTGATCCTTTTTTTTTCTCTCTCTCTTTTAAGTGTCTGCAGGCAACCAGAGCTTAGCACTTTTCCCTGCTGACTTTAAGATAGTTTGATTGTGTTTTGATTTTGCTGTCCACTCCAATAAAGAGCACACTGTGCAGGAAGTTGACTTGGAGCACGGAGGGGAAAAGGAATATGTCTCTAGAGTGCAGGAACACAAGGGTCAAAGGACAGCTGATTGCAGATGTTGGTGGATTTTCCCCAGAACTCAAATTATCACTGTTTTGCTAAACCAGTCTGCTCCAGCACAGTTGATTCCACTGTTGGAAAAAAAGAAAAGAAAAAAGCGGTCTTTCCCTCCTCCTTTTATCATCCCCAATAATCCAGATGACAAAACAACCCCATTGTTTGTTCTAACCTGTCAGCTCATCTCCTTTGGAAAGGAATGGCCAGGGAAGCACTTTTTTTTTTACTACTTCTAACAACCCTGATTGGACTGAGCGAGATGGTGAGTGGGGGCAGTAAAAATAGTTTGACACCATCAAGGTCCAGGCAGCAATCTCTTTTCCACCCTTGCCCATAAAACTCTTTGAATTCCTTCCTAAAATCCTCCTTTGGCTCTCCCCCCTTTCCCTCTCCACCTCTGCACTCATTTGAAGCTCTACTGCATGTTTACCACGCCCGGTATCCCTCCGATTAGTTTTTTTTGCTTGCGCAACAATTCTTTCCCCTCAGTCGGAATACCGTTTTTCTTGGACTTTATGCCCTTGAAAGCCTTCGGTCCGCATCTGAGACCTGACTTTCAGCGACAGCTTAAGGGATTGAAGCTCAATCTCTTTCTCTCTGACTTTGCCACTCCAAAGTACTTTTCCATGTTCTCAGGAGCATGGCACTTGTTGATGCCGAAACATGTAAAGCCACCTGGACGGCTGTGTAAATGTGGTCTGAACCTCTTGTGGCTGCAGCTCCACTCAGTGTTTGCTGTCAAGAGGATGCAGTAGAGACCTCTGACAGCTCTTACTCTCCCAGGTTCCCATGTATTTGTCGCACACATACACTCAAATTTAGGCCAAGTGGTTCCTCTAAACGTGTGAATATCTGAGACATTTCAAAGCAAGGTTATCATGCCCTTTGCTCTCTGCTGCGTTTCACTGGCCTGCTGACTCTGTGCTGCTTTTCTATCGACATATCGACCAAACTATGCTCAAATGATAGGTGGCTGCAAGCTCACATTGAGGTTGGAAGTATTGGGCTGTTCCTGGTTGACCTATTACATTACACATTACATCCATTGACCAAAAATCCAGCCGGTGGCAAAATGGTAGCATGTCAAATGTTAATGTGGAGAACTTTACAGTACGAGGCGGCGTCTGTATCACTGTACACATTTAACACTGACAGTGGTGCAAAATCAAGCAGGGTTGAACAATAAATCTATCGATTAGATTTATTTTTTTGTGTTATACAAATTCTTGAAGTGGAATCGGTTGTTCAAGCAGAGCTTTAGGTGGCCTGTGGAAAAAACTGTGACAACATGGTCAACAGTAGGAATGTAAAACACCTGTTACTCCCTATTGTGTCCATAACAATACAACCCTATCAATCCATCTGTGCATCTGAATTTGACCCCCTCAAACGGAAATAATTATGCTTTCTATTTACCAGTGGAAAATGATTTCAGAATAAGGGGGCATATTTGTTTTGAATATTGAAATACTCTAAAATTTAGGTCTTTTTTTGTTTGTTTTTGCTACAATTTGTTAGCAATAATAATTCACAGCAAAACTGCAAACAGCGTTTTTACCCCTGATTCGATACATTGAAAGGTGACTTTTGGGTAATAATTTGCATACACAAGGTTTTTTCAACTCTGTCTGCTATGTTTAAAACATTATTAAAAGTTTTTTTGAATTTAAATCAGAGCTTTAGGCTAACTTTCTGCATCCATGTGGCAAACCTTTTCTTCTTGGTCGCATCAGCATTAAAGTGAAGCGCCCACACATTTTTTGGCTGCATTGCATTTAACGGCACACTTTTTGTTCTTGAATAGCTGTCCATTTGCTGCTGAAATGGAGGGGGGACACTCGGGCAGGGTCTTTATCGCAGCATGAAATGTCTTGAATAGATGCAGAGCTTTTTCAGCGTTTCAACTCCAAATGTTGATGAACCAGTCACAAATGCACTATTGCCAGCTATCATCTTCCCACAGTCTTTTACAATAAACACAGTGCGTTATGTCTTGAGCTTTACTGTACCTGAGCAGGAAAACTGGTCGAACCACCTTTTTGGACATGAATATGTTAGAGATTTAGCACCTTAATGCTTGAAAATAGATTATTAAATGATCAGCCAGAAATGCGATTTTGGTTTAATCATCACAATCGTTTTTTCCTTCCTCACTCTCTGCACTGAAATTCCCATTAAAACAGTTGTAAAATTCTTTCATGTCAGTAAAATAAGACAAATACAGCATTTATTACATCACCAACTCCATTTTCCAGACCTTCAATTTGCATTTTTAGCAGCATTATTCTCTGCTTTATATCATCAAAAACAGGAATATCGCCAAATGTGACATTACTGGTTATGTTGGTACTTCTGTCTGTCTTTCTCAATTTAGCCTTTTTCTGTCAGAAGAATATTCATTTGAGGAAAAAGCTGGTTTATTCTGAAAATATTTGATCCATTGACCATATATGGAGGCCTTTTCAAATGTATTCATCTTATACCTCAAACTGGTTTCTGTAAAAGACGACTGTCTCGAACTTGTTAGAATTGTTTCTAATGGAAGTGGCACCACTGTGGAACCGAAGTAAAACATGTCCAGTGGTATCACATTTTTAAAATTTTACTACAGACGATTCATGAAAATTCTGAAAGACCAACTTCGATGATAATTATGTTTTGATGTTTCTAAAGTGTTCTTGTGGTATGTTTAGGATATATAGAGAAAAATATGCTTAAAATTGCATTTCTAAGTATGTCTTTATTCAAATCATTTTCAATCAGGAAAGTCAGTCAGTCTTTGTTTTCCTCGGCTAAGCTAACATCTGGCCCTAAACTTTATAGCTAGATAGCTTCAATATTGCTAGTTGTGTTCCACCAGTAATATTAGGTTGGGGTTGTAAACAGAGAGCTCTCAGCAATGGGGATGGAAAAAGGGGAGGGGTATCTCTGTGCCAACTGTCCCGCCCACAACTCAGCTGTGAATTTCTAATGAACTTCTGCCGCTCTGCAGTGTCTTTTGTCCTAGAAATTTACAGATTTTTTTTTAAAATTTTGGCTAAAAACTGCATCATCATAATTAAAAGACCACTGGGAACGCTTTGAAAACAGTTCAAAAGATGATCGGAGTGGCTTTTTAACAAAAATAGTCACTCTCTTATTTTGCTCTCATCATCTAAGGACTACTCTGTTTATATGAATGAAGGAATATCGGTACACCGGCCAATCAGAGATGAAGCTGTGCCTTTCACTATCTCTGATTGGTTTTGACCACAATATGGGATTCATGTGCTGCATTCAGAGTCACATCAAAGTTTTTCTTTTTTATATACAACTGGGTGCACCTGAAGATTTTTCTTTTAGCTAAATGTGGCTGCAGATTGGTTTAATCTGTTACTTCTCCCTGCTCTACTAAGTAATGGTCAACATTCTGTTATCTCTTTGATTGTCTCATGCAATCACACCTAAGGTTGAATGCTCTCCCCTCAGAGAAGAAGACGGAGCCCAGGAAATCAGCATTTTCTGACAGCCGTTACTCAAAGGGGTTAATCCCGTCAAGGAATGCGTGGCTATCAATGCAGCCTGCGGGTTGCCATGGCCCGTGGATTGGCTCTTATCAGGGAGGGTAAACACACTGAGGCCTGCATTAAGTGTCACAGTCCACGGGGGCGGAGCAGGCAAAGGCCCCCCTGCCAGTTTCCATGCTGATAAGTGTTCCCCAAAACTGCAGTGGTCTGACCCAGCTGTGGCCGCTGGCTCAGGTGGAGGGCCAGCAGGGAGGCGGGTGTTGTTATGCCAGGTCAGTCGGGCGCAGATTAAGGCGTAGCTCTGGGAAAACGAGTCCAGTGTTTTCTGTCACGTCAGGAACCTTTTGTTTTTATAAGGCTGTGTGAGAAATGTTGGTTTCATGGTCATTCTATCTTCCACTAACTGATGAGTAACAATTCTTTTGGATTTAGTCATTTAAGTTCACTTTTTGGCACTTGATCTTCATGTGCATGGGGTCAAATCAGGATCATACTTGAAAAATTTAACTTGAAAAAAATTCGGAAAGTTTGAAGAAAGGTTTGAAACTTGAATAAAAACTACAAACCCAAACTGTTACTAAATGAATATGTTTAGTTGTAACAGCTGCATTGACTGCTCACGAGAACTGGACTCTCGTGACGTCCTCCGTAAAAATCGACTTACTTCCGGCTCCAACCAAATGAAGCCCATTAAGTCGCCATTTTATCGCAATTTGATGACAGTAAAATACTGGAGCTAAACAAAGTTCTTTTAAAACGCATCCTTTTGTATAGTGTGAAAATATCAAGGTTGATGCAAGATTTTAATGCAAAGAGTCAAATAAAAACACCTCAAAGTCAGCAGCTGTGAGTTTTAGATTAAAGTTTGACACTTGAGGAAGTGTTTGACTTGTTTTGACTGTTACTAGCTGGTTGGTTCTGCGCATCACTTGGCTTTGAAAAGATAAACAGCACGCTTTTCCAGGTCTGTTGCAATTATATTGGCAAGGAGTCGATCTTCATGCATGACACGGCTACACGTCTGGATGATAAGAATGTTGGAGTGGTTAATCATTTCTGGAGGAATCCGATGCAGCTCGGCGACTCAACAAGCTTCACTCCAGCTGCAAGGAAGCTGTGAGAAAAGTGTCAGTCACTGTGACGGGGTGACTTTTCCACTTTTTGTTTCTTTTTGTGTGTTAGTGGCGAGGCGCCTCTCTGGGCATCACTTGAGGAAATGTGTAATGGTGTTACTCCGGGTGTACAAGGTGGGAAACCTCGAATAATGTGGGATGAGAGCGAGCCACAGAGACAAATCCAAGTCAGGCTGTGGGTCACCAGGAGGTGAGGCTGCCTTCTTCCCTGGGTTCAGGAAAAGTTCAGCAGCATAGCATTAGGCAAATTAGGGAGATGGAGGTTGGGGGAGAGGGGAAAATCGGAGGGTGAGGAGCATGGGGGTCAATTTGTATGGAGGGAGGAGCCTGAACTTGTTGAAAAAGAAAAAAAAAAGTTGAAGAAACTTCCAGGAAAAAGAGGATGGAGCTTGCATTCTTGTGGGTGAATATCCTAAAAACTAATTAATTAGCTCATATAACTTGATCAAGTCCTCAAATGCGTTTCTGTTTAAAGCCTCCGCGGTCACAGAGGGGTGGTGACGTCTCCGAAAGGGTTAAAAGTGGGAGGGGCGTCGCATGAAAGGCGCTCGGAAGGGGGGGGCAGAGAAAGAGCCCGTGGGAGGCGGAGCCTAAGCCCTCAGCTGCTGCGCCTCGTCACATTTCTGCAGAAGACGGCAGCGGCGCGCTTTGCTGCGGGAACGATCCAGCCCTCTCTGCCCGCACCGACTCACGCATCGCCCCGAACCCGGATGGAGAGCAGCTTCTGACACCTGAGAGCCGCCGGTGGCCCGCAGCACCACAGCCGGGAGCGTCCGGTCACAGGAGCGCAGGCGCGGCGCGCGCTAACGGGACAGCCCGACCCTAAAGGACAACTCGGCGGAATTTCCACAGACAGAGAGATTTAGCATCCCACCCGAGGGGTCCGTGGCCAGATCGAGGTTTCCCGGATCAGATCCGCCCCCTCCCCTCCGGATAGAGGCTCACATGTTGTGTGAGTGAGCGGGGAAGTTGCAGGGCTCTGTCCGTTTCTGCTGCTCGGTCGGAGTCGGACGGACACAATGCGGGCTGTTCTTCTCGATCTGAAGCGAAGCGCGGCGGATTAAGCTCCTCCAGACGGTCGTCGCTTGTTTGGTTTCCGATCAATAAGAAGATGCCAAATGCCCCCATGCTCCCCCTGGGGTCGGATCTACCACTTTTCCCTCATTTTTGATGCAGTTCCCCCCTCCCCTCCCGTCTGGCCCTCTCATTCTACCTCCGCTGGTGGCGAGCCGACGAGGCTCGGCTGTCTGTCTGCGCGTCCGCGCTCGGCTTTCCTGGTAACGCTGGTTTCCCCGCCGCCTCCCTGCCGCGTATGATGTACGAGAGTGTGGACGTTGTGGGACTGAACCCCAGCCCGAACCCCTTCTTAATGATGGATTACTACAACCAGAGCAGAGGATGCTTGATCCCAGAGAAAGGACTGGTGCCCGGGGCGCCGCATCCCTACAGCACGTCCATCAGGAACCAGCACTGGAACGGCTCCAATCACTGTAGGTGTTGTGCGTAAATGCGCGCGTTCCAAACGTCGCAGAAAGTGTCACAGCTTGATTACAACATGTTGTCCAGACCAGAGCGGCGTTGCGCGTTATCGCCATCAGCACGCGTCTCTGCTGCGATATATATACTTGACCCACTTTCTTGTGTCTGAGAACAGCGCGCAGGTCTGTGTTTTCCTCCTGAGAAAACCTCAGCCAGGCTGCTGCGCTCTGATCCAAGCCCCCTTAATCTGAGGCTTTGGCGTTCCTGAAATATGCACTTAATACAAACAATGTTTGGAAGAAACGCCAGCTCTAATCAGCTCAAACTTTCCTTCCAGAGTTCCTCTCTGCAGCTCTTGTTGGATTTGCCACTCCCGACTTTAATGCATTGCAATGTTTGGGGTCTTATTTGTTGGGTGCACTTCCACAGGGGTTTATTTTGACTGCAGCGAGGGTTTTATTGCAGAGCATCTCTGAGGCCAGATCCATTCTTTCCCCTCAAAGGAGCTGCACCACATGGAGGCCTTTATGCAACACACTTCTGTTGTCTTTCATAGCTGGAGGAGCGTAAAAGGCAGGAATCTCCAAAGGCTCTTATGGGCCAATTTCCTCCTCGTTTTATGTCTATAGGAACAAGCAACAAAGAGAAATTTAGACCGGGATTTCTTAAGTTCGGCAGCACCTAAAAAGTGGTTTCAGCGCAGAGGGCTTGATGGTGTTCATCACACCGGTCCTCAGCTCTTGTGGCAGCATTGATTCAAACCATGTGAGCTCGTCTGCGGGAGACTGTGGGGGTTTGGCCTAGGAAAAGACCTCTGATCCCTGGACTCCACATTGTTTTGCTCAAAGGAGGAATTGTGTGTGTGTGTGGTGGGGGGAATTGTGTGTCTGGGACTTGAAAGTAATAAAAAATTGAATGCACATCCCGCGGAGGTTGGTCGAAGAAACATCTATCTGTTTGTGTTATCATGTGGATCAGACCGCCTCTCCTTCTCGGTTTCTTGGGTCAAAATCCAAACCAGTCGAGCTCAAAAACCCAAGAAAAGCTCCAAAACATCTGGCTTTATCAGCTTATCAACAGTCCCCCCCCTCAAAAAAAAAGTCTACAAGAGGGTCCTGCTATTAAAAGCGAGATCTCCACTGAAGTGAATCGGGCCTAAAATGGCCTTCTGGGCCCATTAAAGTAGCAGAGTGTTAATCCAGATGAATGCTTCATCCCTGGCGTTACCAGTTCTTCAGAGTTGCTTCTTCCTCGTCTTCCTCTCTGCTTGTAAATTGGTTTCCACCGGTTCTGAGCGCCTGTGGTGCAAAGTCCAGAGCTTCCCAGCTGAAATGTGCTTTTTTTTCTTCCTCCTGCCGAGTGCCCATCAGAACCCTCAGCAGACTTAGGGGCTCATGCATGAAAGAATGTGCATGACCTTGTTCACATGACTGTCACACACTAAATTAAAAAAACTGAGGGTATAAAGCACGGAGAGGGATTGCATCAGGAACACAAAGAAGTTAGGATGACTGGTTTGTCTTCTCAGAGCAAGGAACGCAAAACCAGCAACATGGCTGTTGTGTGTCAGAGAGACGAGTAGCTGGCAGCCTAATCTGGCTCATGTGGTATTTTAGTGCGGAAGTCCTTTTGCTTCAGAGATGAGGCCCACAAAAAACAGATGGTGCTTTATTGTTTCTTGGTGCAGTGGCCTGTAGGAACAGGATTCCTTTTCAGCCGTGTGTATAAACATGGATATTTGATGCGTTCTGTTGGATAAACAAAGAACACGCCTGCAAAGTTGTCAGTCCAGAAGCTGTAGAATCGAGGAACATACGTGTTTCTGATCCTCAGGACTGTCTGGATGTACAGAAAAATTAAAAAAACAGTTGATCTGCCTTTAACCCTTAAGAACCCAGACCCATTTTCCTGAGAAATTAAATAATGTCGAATAGACTACGAATCAAGTAGACAAACAAACACAATTCCGATATTTTTCTGTGACTCTAAAGAAAATCATCTTTTTGACTTTTTTTGCGTTTTCCTGACAAATAAGGACATACATTAAGACAATTAAGTCTAAATTTGTGTGTGTATTTTTTTTATTCAAATCGTTGTGAATTGTGAGCAGATGAAAAAAAATGCAGTTTGAAAAAAGATTGTATTTGTGACGTAGAAAATACTCTGGGCGGCCCACAAGCTTCCTGTTCTGCTTGTAGAAGACTAGATCCATGTCAGATGTGAGGGGCTGTAAGCCAACAGGAGAGCATGTAAACAGAGAGCTCTCGGTATCAGGGAGGGGAACAGCCACCAGTCCCAACCACGGCTAAGGCAGAAAATTCCAATAAACTGCTGCCGCTCTGCAGAAAGGAAACCTAAAAGATGGATTGATTATGGCTAAAAACGGCACAATCATGATTTAAAAAAAAAACTGGGATCCCCATGAAAATTGATCAAAAGTTGATCAGAATGGGACTTGAAGCTTTATTGTTAGTTGAAAACAAAAATAAATGCCATTGGCAAAAAGTAGTATTCTTAAGTATTAGTGTAGTAAGTCTACTACAGACCATGTATGTGTAGTGTAGGCAGTATACAGAATATATTTCAAACTCAACTGGAGCATTTTAAGTTTACAATAGCCTAAGGCAAACATCAAGTATACAAACTCACTTTTAATCAACTTAAATAGACGACTTTATCTTACAACATTTGCCTTCGATTTGTGGGACAGTTTATGTGAAACAGGTAATCATAATTTCACTGTTTTGTTTTTTTGGGCTTAAAATGGGATAAACATAATTAAAAGACCACTGGGAACACAAATAATAGATCAAAATATGATCCGAGTTGGTCTTTAAGAGTCTCCTTCCTGGCAGGTTCTGGATAAATCCTGACAGTTGTTGGTCTCAACCGACTGAATTAAAGTAAAAATGAGTTGCAAACAGGAAAAAAAGGCTCAATCGTGAACTAAAATGCTCTTAAGTGCTGATTTCTTTTGGGGGGTGGGGTATGAGGGATGTCCGGACCCTTTCAGCCTCTGCTGACAGTGATTTAGTAAACTGGGCCCTCACAAAAGCACAGGCTTTTGTGCGTGAAAAGAGACGGCAGAGATGAGTTTGTCCGAAGTGAAATGCTCGCCTTCACCTTCAGGTGAACATCAATAACATATTTTGTCACGGAGGTATGTTTGCAATGACGGCGGCGAGGGGGTGAAGTGAGTTCAGCGCCGCTGCCACTGCTCTCCTGGGAAAGGCTGCAGGGCAGCATTTCACAACCTGCCGTCACTCGCTCCAAAAACAGCACCTTGCCACCAACCTTGAAAGCTACTTCTCCCCCCTCCCTACCTCCCTCCCACACCCACTTTCATGCAAGTCATCATTTGCTAAATTGAGATGCCCTCGGAAGCGGGAGTTTCACCCTGCGAGCCAAAAGGCGGGGCTTTGCTTGTTCCCGTGCATCGTACTGTATAAGGAACGGGTGTGTCTCGTCACCTTGAATGTTGGCAGATCAACTGGCTTTTCGACACGCACAGACAATGCCAGCTGATGGGTAACCGGGGATTCTATATCTCCAGGGTGTTGTTTGGCTTTTGGCGTACATCAGGAGGATTGTCCCACTCGTAAACAGTGGCTGAAGCGGGTTTACGGTTAGAGCGAATTAGCTGGAGGCGGCCGTCACATCGGACTCTGTGCCCGTTTGGTTTGATCCCCAAACAAGAGTTTATGTTCACTGCAGAGCTCACTTTGATGAGCGGAGCCGGGCAGACAGAGTGCTTCATCGATAAGGGCTTACGCTGATTGCAGACGCTATGACAATAGGGTCCTGATCTCGCTATCAATAAATGCATTCTTCCCCTGCCCTGAACTCAGATGCACAGGAAGGAAGATCAAACCAGTTCAGGTAGGAGGCAGGTGGAGTGCACGGGGGGGTTGGGGGACTGCCCTATAAAATATTCATAGCCTCTTCATTTAAATCAATTCCTCTCAACAGGGCCAGTCAAGCATCAACTGTCAGAAATTGAGCTGGGGCTGTTGTAATCACTTCTTTACTTATTTCTACAGATGGCTTGTTCGCAATGGGCTCTGCATGGCTAGTTCACCCGAACACTCTCCCCTTTCCCGTCTCTGAGGGCCCATATCCAGCCCCCCCCCACCCCCTTTCCATAATGGAACATGCATAGATTCGTCTGAGTATTGAACCGCGGGCATTCATCACCCCAGAAATCATCTGCGAGGCGTTTTCATTCTCGAAAGTGTCTCTTTTCTCTCCGTTTCCAGCTCGGCGCTGGCGTTCTCTGCATGGCGAGCCCGAGCCGAGCGGTCAGTGTCATGATTAATCTTTAATGCCCGCCTGCTCTAATTTTCCCTCATATTTTACACGATTTTTTCTTCTTTTATTTTTTGTCCTCAACTCCCCCAGCTGCTGCTATATATAGTGCGATTCCATCCTTCGTTGCAGCAGACCCTCCAGACCAGATCTCCCAAACTGTGGCTGTCACCCAGCGCGCTCATCCGGCCTCCCTGTGGGCGCCTGTGACAACTGTGCGCATCTCAAGCAGTTAGCGTGTACGCTGCAGTGGAATGCCCTCCTATTTTGAGAGTGGGACAGCCGAGGAAATGGGGTAGAGGTTTGGAGGCTAAAAATACAAGAGCCCGTCAGTTTCTGCCGGAGCGAAAAATAGCCGTGTGTTGCTGTCGTCTCAGTCAGCTTTGTTAATGGAGGAGCCAGAGAGAGCGCTCGCCTCAACTTTCTGTTTAATGCATGAAACAAGTTCTGAAAAGAAGTCTGATTCACTCAGACTTAGCCATATTTATAATTTGCACACAGCAGCAGAAAGGCCCCTTGGCTATAGCCATGTTTGTGAAGCAGGGAGACGATCTTTTCAGATAGTGGAGCGTTTCAGAGTCAGATGAGCTTAGCTGAGTTTATAATTAGAGGTTTTTTTTTATTTTTTTATCTGAATGTTTTCAAAAGAGACCAGACGAATCGAAAAGACCGTCTTGTATGTATGAATGAGTTTCTCTGGGGTTGTCCGAGCTCCACTCACACGGCTCTGCTCCCTTTCCCACAGTCCCCCAGAATCATTTCATATTCATTACGTGTCTGGCTGCAGGCCGGCCTCTGACATTTGACTCCTAAAGACCCACCTGGGACCGGGATGGAATGGACTGCCAACAGTGAGTTGGAGGTGAGAAGGCAGAGTGTAGTGGCGGATGGTGATAGATGGGACAGCATGTTCAGCCCGAGGAGGCTGACATGCTCGGGTTACCGGGGAGCTTGTTGACTCGGGACCCTGTTGGTGCGATGCTTTATGCATTGTGTTGGCTGAGAGATGCCCTTTTAGCTGAACAGCTTCAAAACAGGTTTTTTTGGAAAATGAATGAGCAGAAAAACCCAAACGACGAACGGGATCCCGTTTCCCATGAATGGAAGCTCTGTGTGCTAAAAGGGACACCTTCTGATATCCAGCAGCCCCTTATTTTCAAATAGAGATATTATTTTACAGCCTTTGTTGGGACCTGTTGGGAGCCATTGTTGGTGAAATACTTTGGCACGGAGATGGATTCGTCGGAGTCGCATTCGATCCTTTCAAATTGAGAATAATTGCACAGTGCTCCGGTCAGATGAGGTTGCTTCCACTTGTGTCTGATATTCTCCCTCAGATAAAATCCTCACTGTGGCATTGGCCTTCTAAAAAAAACGCACAGAAAAATGTTCCTCCTTCCTAGTAATCTTATTTAGAAGCTCCGTCAGTCCGGATGTCTCTTCAGTCTGGGAAGACGGTTATTCAGACGTATGCGCTCACATCAGTTGGGAGCGCTGAGGGTACATTCTTTTATTCTGTGGGATTTTCAACAGCTGCGTGCAAAAAGCTTTTTTTGTTGTTGTATTGGACTAAAAAGACGAGAAGAAGGTAGGATGGAAAATTGAGGTCTTGTTAATTATGCTTTTGAGCAAGAAAAACATTTTTCCTAAAAGCCCCGCTCCCATGAAAATTGTAGTTTTAGTATGTTTTTGTGGAATTTTTCTAATGGAGGACATATGAAAAGAAAATTAAGCTGAAAATTGAATTTCTGAGTATTTGTTCATTCACATTGTTGTGAATCATAAGCAGATGAAAAAAACGTTATTACCAAAATGAACAAACCAAGAAAGGTCAAAGTACCTTTAAAAGTCCAGAAAAATGTTGCTCTTGGGTTCCCAGAGGTTAAAAGACCACTGGAAACATCATTAAGACCCATTCTGATTAAAATGCTGTTTAGAACATGTTCTTGTGGCAGTTTTCTGATTATGGAGGAAAAAATAGATAAAAAAAATTAGGCTTAAATTTGCTTTTTTTGAGTTTGTGAATCAGGAGCTGATGAATAAATGCTGTTGGAAAAGGCTTGGATGTCGGACGTAGAACCTACAATCGACGAACCACAAGCTTGCAGACAAATAGATCCATGAACGTCTTTGTTTTCCTTGTCTGAGCTGGAATCTGTTTAAAACTGTACGGCTGGATGGCTCCAATATTGCTCGCCATTGTGGTTGCACCATTATTTGTTAGGTTGGGTGTGTGGAGGGCTGTAAGGTAGTGGGAGTCAGAGACTCAGGTGAATTTCCATTGAAGTAGTCGCCGCTCTGCAGAAACTATTGTTTAGAAAAAGACACATGTTTTTTGATTTTTGGATATAAATGGCATTATCATAATAAAAAGATCTCTGGATCACTAAAAAAGTAAAAATCTTAAGATGACTGTAGTGGGATTTAATTTGAATTAGATTATATTTATATAAGAGTCCTGTCTTTCTGCACTGCATTCTCCAGCCTCATGTGTGGTTCCAGCCTGGTCCAGCACTATTTCAGATCAGCTTTATTAGCATTTTCTTTTGACTTCTCTTTTCTGGAAGTGTTGTTGTGTTTTTTTTGCTTTGACCAGTGTCGTCAGCTTTCAACTCTCTGGATTAGTTCCAGCGTTTTCTTGCGGCGCGGCGGTTTATGGAAAAGCCTCCCTGTGATCCGGGCAGATAAAGCCAGAGGTGCCGGAGCTCTTTGAAGAGCCGACTGATGGGAAAGTGTGTTCCCCTGGCGTTGTGGAGTGCTGCGAGCGTCTCCTTTAGCCCCGGCGGTGACACTCCGCTCTGCCCTCCCGCCAGACGTGGGAAACCTTCGCACAGTGATGCTGCCGCCGTGGTGGTTCCACAATGGAGTTGGATTATGGTGTCTGGACTGTCAGCACCTCTCAGCTGAAAGAAAATGAGAGGGATCTGAAGCACTGGGGGGTGGCATTTTCAAATCTCCTGGGAGCCTTTCAGAGAGTTTAATGTCATTTTTTGGCCTCTAGATTTTCGCCCTTTTCTCCTTTTTGAACAAAAAGCAGCTAAGCGGGAACGGGGAGGGAAAGAATGAGGAAATATGGGTAGGGAGAAAAAGCGAGGAGCGAGTACGGGCTCAATGGCTGATATTATCCGTGTTCTCGTGTTACCGATGGGGACTTGGCCCACATCCAGTGGCTGCTAACAGGCGGCTGGTGGTAAATTGAGTTTGCCACAGAATCTATGTCTTATTTAACATGTCACAGCACTACTTCAGAGTGTCTGGTGTCGTCGTTTATTCTTTGTTTGTCATGAAACAACAGCCTTGTGTGTGATTTTGGAGCCCAGTCGCTTTGGGAAAAAACTTCACAAGAGAGCCTTGTGACTTGTTCTGATAATCGAGTCAGTTCAGTGGCGGAGATCAAACACAAAAACAAGTCTGGAGTGCTTGAAAAAGTAGGGATGTCCTAAACCGATCGCGTCGTATGTTGAATCCCAATCAGGGATTGGAAAGGGTTTTTTAGGCTCATGTCATTCGCACACATTGACGTGCGACCAAGCACAAAATCGGATAAAATTCATGTTGAGATGCGCATTGCGGCATTGCCCGCATGCATTTTACATGCGTCCAAGGCTAAATGTCGTTATTGATCGCCAACCCTAACTGTTGCCCTCCCTCCAGGGGAGGGGTGTCAAACTGATTTTAACAGAGGGCCACATCACCATAGTGGCTGTGCTCAAAGGGCCAGATATAACTTATACATGTAAGTAAATGTAATGAAAAATACATGTAACTACTCCTTAATTTTAAATAACTCATTTATTTATTATAACTTTTTAAAGTGACAATTACAGTTACGTAGAAAACACATGTTTGCTTGTTACTTTAGCATAAATCCATTTAATTTTGATTCTGTCAGGTTAGGTTATATGGACAGTGTTTAAGTCCTTTATGTTTAGTTGCCCAATCCGATATTTCAAGTCTGCTTCCCCCTAGATATGAATAAACACAATTTTAATGTTTTATTTCAAGAAGTTAAAAACATTTATGCTCTCGTTGGCCACATAAAATGACATGGTGGGCCACTTTTGGCCTGCGGGCTTTTAGTTTGACACATGTGCTCTAGGGTATGTGTGGCCAAGAATAAAGGTCGACACTTTCTGTATTTTCTATTATCATTTTGAGGAGCACTATATATTTGTCAAGCTTACTATTACAGATAAATATTCTACTAGAAGTCATTATATATTGAACGGATCACGACCTTTTATCGCCGTGAAGCGCAGCAGAATATGGCACTAGTTTGAGCAGGAGACACCCAGAAACAGTTCTGTAAAGCAAGTAAGATATTTACAAATTCAGACTTCCAGGATTAATAACTCTTGTTAAACACCAAAAACTGACAGCAACTGCCTCTATTGGTGTGTCTTAACCCAAACTATGACTGACAAAGTCGTTTCAAAAGATAGAAGATTAATTTTTTATGTGAATTGAACTGATAGACAGCTGCCAAGGGAAGGTCTACAAAATGCAAGCTCTGGGAAAAAACTTAACTTTTATTTTTTCTATTTGATTGCTCTATTTTTGCTTGATTGTTTAGCTATTTGACAGAAACAAAATTAGAGAAGAATCTCTATCAGTTTTATTTTGTTAATTTTTAAAAATGTTTTCCAAAAGTATCTGAACAGGACTCGTTCTTAAAATCAAATGAATCTGATCGAGGCCAAAAAGACCCGATCGGGACATCCCTATCAAAGACTGCGTTTCTCTGGCTGTATGAAGTGGAAACGAGGATGAGGAGGGTGCCTTTCCTGACCCTCCTCATCCTCACAACAGGTATTCCCTGTCTTTGCCACCCAGACTCTGCTTCCTCACTCCCATCATCTCTAATGAACCTCCAAAGCAACACACATCCTGAAACTGGCTTCAGAAGAATCTGCTCCATCACATCTGCCTGCTTTTATGTCCGTAATCCCCAAGAACCCAGAAGGGCAGCATGGGAATTTCGGTCAGCTGACATTAAAGAGAGAGGAAGAGAATCAGGAGCTGTTGAAGCCTAAGCCCCCCCTCCTTCCTAAAGCCTGCCGGGATTCTCTGTGGGCTTGACATAACCAACCTCACCTGCCTGCACTGCTCAGCGAGGAGTTCCATCAGCCGCTTCCCCTGAGCTGGCCTACCAGGGACTGTTTGATCTTATTGTGGAAGATGCAGCCTGCCCGCTGCCTGGCAGGCAGGGAGAATTCCTTGATGCTGGGGGTTGGAGAGGTGGAGCAGGCTTCAGTGGAGAGGCTTAATAACTGTATTAACATCTGTGGCTCCCCAAGGAGGCACGCCTACACGGCAAGAGGGCTGAGGTTAGGAGGCTTTCTCTCTCCCTTTCAGCTCCGGACTAACTTTCTCCTGGCTGAGGTTTCTGACACACATTCAAAGTCGACATTTGTTTGTTACCACATCTTTGCATCCTTGTTTCTTTGATTTGCAGTGATGGCTCGCTCAGTTATTCATGTCTGTTGGTTTTGTTTTTGATTATGGAGGGATGAATAGTTTAAAATATTTGGTCAAATATACGGTAATCAAATAAACCTAGATAAACAGCATATAAACTCAGGATGGGTGTAATGTCATATTCTGTGGTCACTGATTTTAGTTGATTTTGGTTCAACAAATTCCACCATGGTGACTCAGAGAGAAATGTCTGGGTACTGAACAGTGCAGCTGAAGTTTTAAATATGTGTACAAACAAACAAGTAAACAAGAATGAACTAACTCGAAAGCCATTTAGTTGCCACCTCATAATAATCCAAATGGAACAATATTCGAGCATTCTACCACACTGTATGGTCACATGTCTATGCAATATTCATAGTGTTTCAAAACATTGGACTGTAATGATGGCTTGGTCTTTATTTATTTATTTTTGCTGTCATCACATTTTTAAACACTTGTCTCCACGGACTTCTAGACTTCCTGCTCCATAGCGATTACCCACTCTTTCTAATTTACAATTCTAATTTAGAAAAGTTTAATAGCAAGATAAAACTCTGGATAAATAAAAAGCCTTCGATTTGAAATCTAAAAATAAATGAAAGACAGATCATCACTTGAAAAAAAAATCCTAAAATTAGTTTTTTTTTTTTTCCCTTTTATTCTGGAAAGTTACCTCAAAAATGAAAGAAAGTACTCTTTCCTCACCTGCATTCATGACAGTCCCCCATATCCCTTGAATTATACATCGTGAAGGGTTTAATAATGAATAGGCCTCACTTAGCTTAATGGACAGAGTTAACTGTGTGCTTTTCTATTATAGTGAAACGGGGTTTAAAAAAAAAGGAACCCAGTCACCCCTGGGGTCATAATGAAGCCCAGGCGTAAGCCCAAGAGAGGCGGGTGGTAAAGGCCAGCTGTCTTGGGGTTAACTGGACCCCTGAGGAAGAGAGGGGGGGGGCTCACCTGAAAGGCCAGCTCTGGTTTCTTCCTCTCACTTTTCTGACAGCTTGCTTACTAGTTTGTGCGATAAAAGCAGGAGAGATTTCACCTGTTGTGTTCCTGCACAATTGTCAGATAAATGCATCCAGGTGTAGACGAGGCAGCCTTTAAACTGGAAACTCATTTATGGTCTAGATTAACTTGAAAGTCTTGTAGATATGTTGATATGGATTTTTTTTTTTTTGAGGGAAAGGTAAACGAGAATACACATTTTTTAAGTACCAGCATTGTTATTATTATACTGGAGCTGCACGATATGAGAAAAACATGTAATATTGGTCATCTATACTGCGATGACGATATGACATGCGATACATAAACAAATAGCAAAGAACAAATACATACTTTTCATTTCATTTTATTTAAATAAAAGTCAACAGAACTTGAATTAAACTCCAAATAACTTATGTCTACATAGGAGGCAGGTATCTAAAGGCTCGTTTCCACCAGTCTGGTTTAAAATGGTTCAGGCAAGTGTTTCCTCTCAAAGTTAAGCCACCCCGGCACATGCGGGGAGTAGATCTATTGCGTAGCTTTGCGCCATAGTAGTGCAAGCTTTCAAAAACAGCAATGGAGGTCGTCCAGCAGCTCACTTTTTCCACACTTGGCTTTTGCAGGATTGCAAGAGGAAGACGAATTTGCTGGCGCTGGTTTGGGGCTTTCTTTTGTCGTAATTAACCATCTGCCAATCATCAGTTTGATGACAGTAGCCCCGCCCTTCCATTTTTCTATGGACCTACAAGCAACGGGGATCAAAGATGGTGCCGTTTGGTCCAGCTTAATGGGTTCATTTTTATAATGGAAGCGCTCATAAAACTGTACCGCTCAGTGGAAACGATTGGTCAAAAAGCTAAAGGGTGTCCATCCGATTGGTCAGATTTATAAAGGGCTCTATTTGATTTGTTAAATTTGTGCATATGTAAACATTTAAGGTAACCATTTATCCCAATTTACATCATCTTTTGCAATACACGTATCGTACAAGCTGATATCACGATACATTTTTTATTTATTGTGCATGTCTATAGACGGTAATATTTTGACTTTTATTTTTAATGATTATAAAGTTTTGTCTAACCGCACAGTTGCAGGAAATCTTGTTTATGCCACCAACGCATGAGCTATTTCAATTTAATGGCTTCTTTTCCCACACTATTCTTAAATGGATAAACTGTTTTATTTATTTTAAATTGTGGCTTTCTTTTTCCTAATGGAAACCTCCTTTTGTTTTGGGAAAAGATCAACCCTGTCTTAGAGTCCAGTCTGCTGACTGGTGGGCAGCCATATCACAGGAAATGGTGTGTGTTTTGTGCATGTGTGTTGTGATCCAATGGCTCCCCCAGGCTACAGTGAAAGGTCAGGGATCTATGCAGGAAATTAGTGTCTGCAGAGGCACACACATTCAAACACACAGGGCAAACGCACAACTCATACCGGGGGAAAAGCTAAACATGTCCTTCATTAAATTCTGGTAACATCCCTCTGCACTCCCCCTGATGACTCCAGCTGCTCTCATCATCTATTTGTCTGCACACTTTATATCCTTATTGACAAGGACCTACATTTTGACTTAAAAATTTTTTGCATTAACCCTGACACCGAAGACAGATGATTCGGCCTTTTTCCCGCCCACCCCTTTACAACTTGCTCTGTCCAGATTTTCCTCTAAGTAGCCCCCTGACGCTCCGCATCAGACATCTAAATCAAATGCATGTCATCGCTCATCATTAGGGTGCATAACAGGAGAGCAGTGGCTGGTTTTGCTAAATTTAATGCAAAGTATTTATAGGCTCAATTGTCCTTCTCTGTGGATTTATACACCTGGCTTTGTGCAGCCAATGTGAGCTGACAGCTTCAACTTTGCCCCAGATCAGGGTATCTTAATGTGCTTCCTCACCACAGCTGTTTGGTTCAGAGTTTCTTTCCTCGAATAGAGTCTGAAGTCTGGCACGGCCAAGCAGAAATGACTACAATTGGTTGCAGCTAAACCATGGTACGTTTAAGTACAATCTGAAAGCAATTAGACCAACGTGTCTTTTTTAGTATAAAGTACATATGTGGAAGCTTAATCTCACTTTTTTCCCTTTAGCTACATGCTTTTTCTTGACCTGAACACCAAGAAAACCAGCTGTTGTAGCTTCCTAGTTTGAGAAAACTCAACGAAGTAAAAAAATAGAAGATCGTTTCCAATCTTAGGAAATTCCGTCAATGCTAGCCTGAACACATCCGTCTGTCCCCTTATCTTTACCTGATTTTGATTTATAAGGCAAGGCTCCTGCTACCATCAAACTCTTTAAAAGCTCAGTGACAGTGTAACGACACACCTGCCCCACCTAGTCCACGCCTTGGCAAATATTACCTCTTAGAAGCGAAATAATACCCCTTTCAGCTCTCAACCTGACACTGGCACTTTGAGCTAATTTATGATGGTAACGTTTTGTCTGTCTTGTGTTCTGCGGCGGTATGCACCTTGACCTGCCGAGGCTTGAAGGTAAATTACACGCAATTCATCCAATGGCCTTAACTCATGTAGACAAGTACGAGGAGGGACAAACCTGCAAAGTTTCAGGGTTAGGAGAGAAACGGCGCAGAGAAAGGGCACATTATTTAGCATCGCTGAGCACACGGTCTCATCGACCCGAGTCACGCACATGCTGCACCCGTGACCTCGCCCCCACTTCCACTGTCATGCTCCTGCTCTGAAGTTGAGAAGATCAAACCCTTGTAATCTATTCCCCCCATGATTGACTATTGTGTTATCCACAGAGAGGGGGGGGCGAGGAGGAGAAAGGGAGTACATGCGTTGAGAGAGGTGGTTTAACATGACAAAGCCTGTCCCGGGCGATCCTCTCTCTTCTCATCAGGTCCTCTGAGCCTCTTCTCTTTCTTCCTTTTCTCTTGATCCCTTGTTCTCCCTTATTTTACCTTCCCCTCCTCCTTCTCCTCTATCCGTGTCCACTACAGCCCTGTAATGCAAATAGCCTGCCCCCTTCATATTTATGACCCCACTTTATCCAGTGTTGAATATGCGCTTAACCACAGAGAGCATTGAATGCTGCCAGTCACATTGGATTAGCGAGTGTCAATAGGAAGATAACCTCTCTGTTAGTGAGAGGGGAGCAAACACTCCAGCACAGGCATTCATGACCACTCTGTGTGTGGCACGCAGCCCATCGGAGGACAATGGGGTGTTGGTTAATGTGTAGAGGTGTAATCTCAGAAGGCAGGCAGGCTCTTGTTTTAATGCTTTCCCCATTTTTTTTTTCCGTCTCTAGCTGACAGTTAGTGCACGCTGAAGGCAGAAATGTGTTCACAGAGCTCTCTGTAAATGCAATCAGCTGTCCCAAATCTCAACCATGATGTTTCTGATGGTTTCCATGCTCACAACTCAACTCCCTGAGATGATTTTCATGTTTTTACCATCCGTTTCTTCATATTATCTGTCGTTTTTACAGACACTCACTACAACCATGTTTTTAGCAATGATGATTTGGACTTCATCAAAGAATCAGCCCGACGGGCGCCGTGGTTGGGGTTTTCTTTGGCACCCTTCTGGCTCCGGGATGCATGAGTGCAGATTTGTAATCGTTGGGGTGGGGAAGCACGCACACTGTCGCTCACTTGGGCACGACGAGGCGATGTTAAAATTCGCCAAGAAGCGATGTTTCATGAAGTCATTTGCACAGTCGGAGCAAAAAGCGAGGAGGAGTTTGTCTGAGTCTGCGCTTTTACTTCCTCCAAGCAGCAACCTCGATCGTGAATTATGCGTCTAAAGATATCACAGCCATGAAAGCTCTGAGTGATGTCTTATTTGGTTCTAAAGGAGACTGTAGTGAGATTTCCTCTTGAAATTGAAAGGAACTCTTTTCAAAGCCTCTAATATAGGTCAGCTAGGATCCTCAGTTCAAGTCATAGTCGATCAGCTTCTATGAATAGCTTTTTGTTCCTCTGAAGATTGTAAACTATATGAAATTTGGGGATTCATTACTGACAAATCAAATCCTAGCTGCACACATTCTCTCCATAGAAGCTCGCTTACTTACATTTTCTCGAATGCATATCATGCATGTAGGATTAGCACAGAAAGCTTCGACGTGCTGTTATGATTGGACGCGTCCTGGCTTCTCGCTCCTGACGAGGGCTGACTTTTACCCCGTCGTGCCCTCCATCATGTCCCACGCCATCAACTAATGCCACATATCCGCCATCAGCCTGTGGCATGTGCCAACTCGCATCGTCCTGCTGTCAGTCAGCAGGCAGAGTTGCGGCGTGCTCCTCGTGGACGCAGGGGAACGCTGCGGCCAAGTTTCTCCTGCTTCTCGCAGATGCTCTTGTCAATAGCGCCTGTAAATAATGGAGTGCATGCAGGATGTTGGAAATGTTGTAGCCGTTCTGCTCTTTGTCAGGAGACTCATAATTAATTCACCTGGGTCTGGATTTCTGCGGCTGAAACGAACGGCGTGAAGGTCTTTGCTCACCTTTTCCGCCTTCTTCATCGCCCCCCGTCCCTCTAGTTTGTCCACATGTGTTCTCGGTTCTGTTTCCATCTGCCGGCTTGCAGTGATAGCAAAAACCTGGTGTGTTGTTATTTCAGAGGCCTGGCAGGGTAAAGGCAGGGTAGAGGTTGACTTGGGAGGAGGAATCATGAGCACGGTGGGGGCCACTGTGCTGATAAAAACCAGGCCTGGTTTACATGTGGTGGTACTCCAGACGCACACAAGCTACAGAGCATGCACTAACCCAGGGTTACACAAAGCCCGTGCACTTGTGTTGGTATTCTTCCTTAGTAACAATCAAACAGGAAGTAGGGTTTCCTCTGATTTGCATACATTCATGGTAACAATCATCAGATCAACCTTATGTAAAGAAGTGTTTTTTTTTAACTCATTTATAGTTTGTGGTGTTCAGGTTGGACTGATGAGCAGCTTCCTGCCCCGCACCTCCGTGTCCTTTGGCTTCTGCTCAGGCACCAATTTATCACTCATGTATGTGTGTGTTTTCCTTGTCGTAACACCCAGGAGGGGGGCAATCTGGGCTCAATTTGGAGCTCCATCCATCAAAATGTGGATGTTGGTGTTGCCTTCAAATTTCAAACTTAGACTGTCACCTTAATCTCTGCGTCATCTGCAAACAATTCAATGTCGACAACATTTGGAAAAACAGGAATATATGTAATAGGAGCCAAAAATAAATTCACCTGAATGTTGATGTCAAACACTAAATTTGATGGTTTCTACTAAGGAGGCTGAGAATCTGAGGGACAACATATAGACAAATTTGAAGTAGAGTTGCAGGTTTTTTGTTTTTTTTGGTCCAAACCTTCTTGGATTCTTCAGTCTTTTACTCTGCCTGTATCTACAATGAGATATTGGTCTCTGGTATTGACATCAAGCCGCTTAAGTGGAGCAAATCAAACAGGGGAATCCTCGGTAATCCCCCTAATCCTGCCTCATAAAAGTGGAAGCGGTGACAAAAGGGCTGCAGTGGAACATACCTCTGATTAAGAAAAACAAATAAAAACATCTAAACATGATTTCAGGATTTGTGAATTTTTCATTTTGTCTTGTTTCATCTTCATAAAACCCTTTTTCAATTGGACAGTAGGTTAATAAAATCATCTTGTAGTTCACATAAGCACCTCGGTGCTCATGTCTTGCTGATCTGAGAAACCTTTGTTTTTGAGCAGTTTGAGAAAGTCGTGGATTTGCTGTTAGACCAAACTCACATGACTGCGTTTTCAATGAAAAACACAGACAGAAACATGATGTTCTTTACGGAAACCAACGTCACGACTCAAAGACGAAAATAAGGGATTGTAATCTAAAACTCTATCACTGCCAGCTCATAACATGTTCTCAGTAGTTTTTGCTTTTCTTTTGTAGGTGACAGCAGTAGAAAGCTGCTGGTACTGAGATTATCAGTCATTTTTTACTCAGATATTTTGATCTATTTTAAAAGCGTTCCCAGTGGTCTTTTGATTACGATTATGCCATTTTTAGCCAAAATCAAAAACCTGCAGAGCGGCAGTAGTCATTCAAAATTCACCTCTGAGTTGTAAGGGGGATCATTGGCACAAAGTGAGCCTGCCTCCACTTCCCGTCATTCATCTGTTTACATGCTCTCCCCGCTATCTTACAGCCTCTTACAACCCCTAAGCTAACATTGTCGGTGCACCAACAAGACGTACGTGGATCTAGTCGTCTACAGGTGGATGCATCTGAATGGAGCGGAGCAGGGAGCTTGTGGCCCAGCGTATTTCTTTATGTTACAAATCGGACCTTTTTTTCAACAGAGTTTTTGATGAAGATGTTTGTGAAAACTTGAAATAATGAATGTGTGTGTTTTTATTTTATTTTATCTTATTTATTTGGTATATTACATATACAAATTCTGGAATTTTAGTCTGTTGGTGAACATGTATAAATAAATTAAAATAAAAGAATCCACAGAAATGCAGTTTTAGGCGTAATTTTCCTAACATATGTCCTCCATAATCAGACATGAATTTGTTAAAAGCACAATTTTCATTGAAGTGGGTCTCAATCCTGCAGCTGTAGGATTTCCACAGAAAGCCAACAGTAGGAGGAGCAGCAGAATGCCAGAGTCACAGGCAGACATTCAAAGGGAGATGGAGGTAATAAAGGGAGGGCTGGATTGGGTTACATTGAATGCAGGAGGTGTGAGGCTTTGCCGTCGACTCTCCTGGCTGAACTTAACCTCCGGTGGCTCTCCTTCCTCTTCTTGTGTGTGTTTTCACTTACGCCTGGCCGCCCTGCCATCAGCTTCCTCCCTCTCTCCTGTTTAATAACTGTTCACACTCAGTGTTGGAACACAAACACACCCCGCTGGTGCTCTCCTTACAGCTGGCGCTTGGTGCGTTCAAGCGACAGTGTGATCCCGCATGTGCCGGCTTATAGCCTTAGATTTTAAGATCGGTGTTGAGCCCAGTCCATTTTTGCAGAAAGCTGTTAGGCTTTTTCGTCAGAGAATGGCAGGATTTTCCTGTAAGCAAGGAAATACTCCCATTTCCCCTTTCAGTAATTGACAAGTGCTGACAAAGCAGTCCTCATTCATGAGCATGTGTTGTTTTTCCTGGTCCTCATTCCTTCACGAAAACCTGAAAACGTCTGGACATTTATGGGTGATTTTCCTTTTGTCGATTCAAAATCCTTTTTTTTTTTTTGCTTTTCTTTTGGGACAGTAATGTTCCTGTAATGTTTAACCCACTCTGATCATCTTTAGAGTTATTTTAATAATGATTTCAGTGGTTTTTTGTCGTTTTCTATGACATGCATGGTGGCAGAAGTTCATTGGAAAATCACCTCTGAGTTGTGGGCGGGACTGTTGGTGTTGAGCAACCCCACCCCCACTTCCTTTCACCTATCTGTTTACGCGCTCTTCTGCTAGCTTGAAGCCCCTCACACCCCCAACCTGACCTTACTGGTGCAACAAAAATAGCGGGCAGTAGTGAAGCTATCCAGTTTAGGGCTAGATCAGACGAGGAAAATGAACACTGATCTTTTTGTCTACAGTTGGAGCGGAGCAGGAAGCTTGTGGCCCCGCCCAGCAGATCTTCTACGTCACAAATAGGATCTGTTTTTAACAGAAATTTTTGTTTGCTCCTGATTCACAATTTAAAATAAAGAAGTACTAAGAAAGGCAATTTTGAGCTTAATTTTCTTTATAAATGTACTCCACCATCAGACAATGGCTACAAAACCATGTTGAAAACTCTAAGACACAAATTTTCCTTTAAGTGGGTCTTGGTCTCCTGCATCAGCATCCCACTGGAGTGTTTCAGGCCGACTTTAAAGGGAGCCTGAAGGCAGCCGCCTGTTGCATGGTGGTCTCCTCCTGCGTTATGTCTTCTTTGCATGTTCACTGTGAGGAACGACAAGGGAATCTCTTGTCCCTCCATGTATGTAATACATGGTGATCATGTGTGTGCCCAGCTATACCCAGTGAGCACAATGGGTCAATAGCTGGGTCGGGCTTGACAAAGAGCAAGGCCTTTACCCCCTCCCTCGTTCCGTCTGCCCTCTATTTCCCCAGTTCTTTTGACCACCGTCCAGCCTGCTAATGTAGTTAGCTTCCCTCTAATGACGGTGAAATCTCATTAATATGCTTCACAGCCAGGCCCAGTAACCAGTGGGGAAGATGGTAATCAAATCCCAGAGGACTAACCCAGAGCTGAACCTCAAGAACGGCTCAGCTGGACTGGGTCCAGAATGCGGCGCGTCTGGAGGCTTGATAATAGCCAGTGGGCTTGTTGTGCGATTGTGTTGCTTCTTGGTCTCACTGCTTTTGAGGTGATGATGTTAGCCAGGCTATCTGACGTCCACATGGAAGCTGAGAGCAGTTCATCATCAAAATAGATTTCGTTTGGGTCTCGTGCGTGTTGCTACATTTAAGTCCAGTCCTTCTGTAATTGCTTATGGAGGATGTGGCTGCGCTGGGCGGCCTGTAGTCTAAGTGCACTTGAGGCTCATGATGTATGCAAAGTGAATTTGAAGAGCTGCATTACAGACCACTCACACTTGAACTTAATGAAATCAGCCGTCCTTTGGCTCAGAGTTAAAGAACGCCACACTAGATTATGCTCACAAACAACACAAACACACTCAATCTTTGATGCACCTGTTGTTTGCAATTGGTTTTATGACATAAGCAGGTCCTTAAATTATATTTAGGTAGTACTTATAATGCCTTTGTGGTTATTAGTGGTATTTAAATGCTGATATAATTTACAAACCATCAGATTGTGTAATATTTATCCTGAAAAACACGTTCGGAATCAGTGGTCAGACGGTTGGTGACTTGAACCGACCTTTGAAAGCATCTGGCTCGGTTTTCCAGTTTTGCTTGATGGTTTGTCATTTTAGTTTTTTTTCGTCTCGTGCTGCTGGGACCAGTCAGACCACATACCAGACTGCTCACTTTAATTCACATTAAGTCTGATTAATGGTTTGTGCATTGCCTCCCAGTCCTAACTGCAGTGGATTTCCCATCAGCAGTTTGTTGATGTTGGTTCTCAGTTTTGCGTGTAGTCCATGCATCCTAATATAAAGCACAAATATTTGTTCATTGAATAAGAGTTCCTGTACCTTAGGCATTACATTGGTGACTACGAAGGACCACTGTTTGCTCCACCTTGTATTTTTTTTCCGCTGTAAACCGTACAAGAGGCCTGTTTGTATGATGGTGTGTGTCGATTGGAGTTTGGATGTGTCTGGAGGGTAGGAAGTTCTGTCCGATCTGCTGAGTCTCTCTGCCTGGGTTCCTCTCTGTCCACAGGCCTGCCATTGTTGTGCTCCATGCCTCAGCTTGACAGGGCTCCAGAAGCCAGCCATTGTATTTAATTACAGGTCACCAGCCCCCTCACAGACTCTTGTCCTTGTGTCCTAGATTTTCATGGGTGCTCTCATTAAGGGAGTGTGCGTTCTGCGTTTGTGTTCAGCCGATGGTTCTTCCTAAATAGGCATTTGAAAGCGTACAACTTGTTTAAATTTCCGAACAAATGCCATATTTTGGATCTTTGTGGGTGCAGCAGTAATGTGGACAAAAAAAAAAACATTCAGAAGAGGAATCCGTCCGCATCAAGAGATGCAGAAGAGGCCTGAATGGCTGCTTGCTAATGAGAAAATATGTCTCGTTATGTAAGGGCTGCTCTGTTTAAGCTTAATTTGCTTGACATGAGTGTAGTGACTGCATCGCCCCACTGGCATGGGCCACAATGCCTCATAATGACACCAGTACAAAAGAAATAAGCAGCAACGTTTCTCTCTTTGTGCCCTTTTTCTCACGTTTACTGTGAGGGTTTCTTTACCTCTTTGGAAAAACTACTTCCTGTTTTTCTTGATAAACAAATTAATCGTTTTTTTAAAACCCATCTTGAATTTATGGTAAACTAAAAAAAAGTTTTTTACTTACCCAAACTGCAGAAAGCTCTTTATTACATAAAATATATGTGGTGCTACTTTGAAAATGCTGCTGTATTTACTCATTTTATGTCGTTGATTTGAACAAAATGAAAAGTTTCACATCCTCTTTGTGTTGTAAACGTGGCACAGAGAGTGACTCATGCCTGAATTGGTGTCACTAGGACTCAGACATGCAAAGTTCCGCAATGACGGCAGGTTGTGTTGATGTCCAAATCCTGTGATTGCGTGTGTCAATTTTCTCAGAAATTGTAGAACCGGCGTGCTCCTCCGGTGGGTTTATTTCGGTTACTTTGAATGTAATCTTCATCTGCTCCATCTGCTGCAGGTAAAAGGACACCAACAGGCAGAGACTTGCACTTGATTGCAGTCAAAGGATGGTATAGCTTGTGCCAATCCCAGTTAAAAGGGAACGTGTTCTCGCTTTGCATTTCTTGGGCGTGCGTTTGAACTGGACGTGTTTAAATGGACTGCTTTGACTCACGACACGCGGAGAGTGTTCCGGCGGCAGAACCAGTCCAGCTTGCTGTGATAAATATATTTATCTTGTTTACACATGAGTGCGGAGGTGCAGACAGCTCTTCAGCCTCTTGCCAGCATTCTGTACTTTCTTCTCTATTGACCTGACGTTGCAGTTCAGAGCAGCAGACATGTTCATCCTCGACGTTTCAGGAGTTGCTCCGTGCGCCAAAGTTGTAGATTAGCTTGTGTTTAATTTGAGGTCATTTCATTAAAGTTGCGTTTGTCATATTAGCATTAAAGTGGCTTCACTTGAGCTCAAGTAGGACACAGCAAAACATCCAGAGGCTGTTGTTTAAAACGGATTAGGCATACATCAGCTGCTGGAATAAAGTGGACTGGACACTGTGCTGTCATACAGACTCTGACTAAACATGAAAGACCAACATTTTTCTTCTTTTGTATAATACTTGTTTAAGATGCAATAAAATGAAAAGTTTTGTCCGAAGCCGGATAAAAATGAAAACACTTGAGCAATGTGGAGGGGAACAGGGGTATACCCTTGTTTGGATCTCCTAAAGAGATCCAAAACCGAATACCGAATAGTTACCGACTTATGAAATGTGGATTTTTTTTTAAATTTAATTTAAAATACAGTTGCCATATCGTAGTTCACCTTTCATGGTCTCACTGTTTCAGCAGATTTTTTTTTAATCTGCATCCTGATTGGCCTTTGTCGTTATCAGTCAATCCCGTCTGTGCCAAGTCTGCCGTACAGAATCCGTTCAGCTAGCCAGAGTTGTATACATCCTCCATAGTGATCAGATCTTTGTTCTTATTTTGCAATTCTGGATTTTTCTCTATGAAGGTTTAAAGTTTGCGAGTTAAAATAAGACAGAAAAGCGTGGAAATGTTCATGTCTATTTGAGACAGCCTTAAAAATTTATAATACTAATCTGCGGATTTTAGCAATCGTGGGTTATTTTTAGAATGTAACTTTCACGATAAATAAGGGAACACTGTCTTGTAAAAATAGTCTGGAACAAATTTTAGATAAATAAAGTCAATGTTTAAATCAGGTAAGCACACATTGGAGAAATAGCTCCTTTTCGGTATTGTGTTAGGGAGTTTACTGTACTCCAGAAGCCTACAAAAGTCACTGAATTGTTGATCATCTAAAGCCTTGTTCTCCATTTGGCACTATCCTTTGCGAACGTTTTCAAATACGTCGGCCACCAATGGAGTGCTGCCAGCTTTCCTTTTAGCTGCTGCAGCAGTCTCTCTCGTATTCGTCATGCTGTTCTGGCTTTCTTAATGGCTAATTAATGCAGAGGTGCTAAAGGTTTTAGCAGATGAACCCCATTTTAATGATTTGGTTCCAGATTTGCTGCAAACTGCAGTCCCTAATGTTGCTCTCAATCACCTTAAAATACCTCCACACTGGGGCTGCACGATATGAGGAAAACTCGTGAATTGCGATATTACTGATCAACATTACGATATAATTTACGATACATGAAGAAATAGCAAAATAACCAAAAACATACTTTCCATTTCACAGCAGCAGTTTAATTTAAATATGAGTCAACATACCTTAAACTACACTCCAAATGACCCTCGTCTACATACAGTAGGAGGTGAGCCTCTAACACAAAAGAGCTCCATCCGATTGGTCAACAACGTGAAGGCGTCTATCCGATTGGTCAAATGCATAAAGGGATTTGTTTAATACTTCAAGCTACCATAAGATTGTTCTAGCACATTTAAGGTAACCATTTTCGCTATTTTGCAGTCTGGGCGTATTGCACAGCTTGATATCGCGATAACGAGAAATTTACCATTTATTGTGCAGCCCTTCTCCACACTGGCGACGTTTTTAAGAAAGCAGAAGATCGTCAATGGACGTTGATTAACCAAACTTTGATTGCGTCAATGCCTCACACGCCGCTATTTGGCCTTAATTTAACTCACTCCCACTAAGGTTGCCAAATACTCAATGCACCCACATTAATTTATCAATTTTTTTGTCCTGATGTACAGAGAGGTGGCATTTAAAGTGTAGCAATTTTATCTGCTATCAAAGTCAATATTCGAAGTAAAATACACATTGCTATGGGTTATTAATTGCAAAATGGTCTTCTTTTAAACTGGTGTATCAAAACCTTGGGTTGTCTGCTTCCCTACACCTGACAAACCCATCTTTTGTTGTTCAGAAAGCCACCAGAGCAGGAATGTTTTCTGCGCAAAGTGAGACCTGCAGAGTTACCCTCTGAGAGCTCACATCACCGCAGAGTGAACTTGTTTGGCAAGGGTTTGATCGTATCAGGTGTTGATTTTTCATGCAAAAGGTCCCGCTCTGTAGTTTCAACTGTGGAACTGAGACGTGGGGATTGAGTCATGATTTTCTCCAGGTGCAGGAGCAACAAGCGGCTTTTATCCAGGTGGACACACCAGCCACACAATCAAGCAGCCTTTCTAACGGCACCTCCACACTCCAATGCTGATGCTCACTCAGTTTGAATGGGGGAGGAATACCAGAAATTTCACACCTCTGTGTGGTTTTGAGATTACAACTTCCTTTACCATCTCTAATGCAATATTAGGACAGTAAAATCTGCTAAAATAGATTTTGATGATTTCTTTTTAAAGGAAAACATATATTCTCCAATAAATAAGACAAATACGTTTTTCTTTCACTAGAATAACTTTCAAACAAAAACGGAAGTAATATTACAGAAAGGAAAGTAAAAGAGATTTACTTTCACAGATTAAATTCTTTCTCTCAACTGACCCAGCATGAAAGTGAAATGAAAGTTTTATTTATTTTTTGTCTACAAAGAACCATATTGTGGTAAAAGTCATAGCTCATTGTCATGATAAGAATTTAAGTCTTTTGTGATAAAAAAGCTTATTTGAGCTAAAATTCCACAGATTTTTAGTAGTGTCCTTGCAGAAAATGTTGGAATTGATCTTTTCAGACCAATCCTGTAATTATTCATCTTTATTTCTTTCCAAGTAGCAAAGTTTCTGCACTATAGGGATTATAATGAATGGTCTACTTTTGAAGTTATGTCATAAATAGGCACAATAAGCAGGATAAAAGTGTCAGAGATAAATTTGTCGTCCAGTCTGACACATTAATTGCATTCACAGTAACTATAGAACTTGTTTGGAACATGTTAGCCACGGTAGCGTATTTACAATAACACCCAAACTTGTTTGCGTAAAAAAAATAGACTGAGGTCAGAAGGATAGCCAGCTCTAAAAGCTACGGTTCCTCCTTGAAAAACGCTTTGGGACACCACTACAACTTCAAATGCCCCTGAAGATGGGAGGAGCCTGAGGGGTAGGGAAGCCAATCGGATTCGACCTAAGACGAGAAAATGATGATGCTCAGTGTTTGTCTGAATTTAAATGGTGAAAATTCCTTAAAAAAAACAATTTAGTTTAGTTTCAACTGGATACAAGTAAATGGAACAAAAAAATCCTCCTAATATTAGCAGGAATCAATTTATTTAAAGAGATTCAGCATAAACCGTAAGGGATTACGGATTTGACCGGTCAAGGGCTGAAGGTCAGCATTGTGAATATTTGTTTTTCTAATTGATTAAAGAGCTGTGTTTTATAACACACATGATATTGAGGTCAAAGTCCAAGACATATTATACGAGGACAGATTAGGTCCTCATAATCCTTGCCCATATGTTGTTTTTTTTTCTTCCTATGTAACCTGTTCTGGATGGAGCCCATTTGATTTCTTGTTTACTGGAGCTACATTAATTAAATGTATTTTTTTAAAGGTTTTGGGTGAATTAAACTGTTTTTCTTTGTGTTGGAAGAACAACAACTATTTTCACTCATTTAATCTTGATTTCAGTGCCTCAGTGGTGGGATTATTTGGAGTTTTTTCAAATAAATGAATGACTTTTTCTCTTGTATCTAACCTGAATGTGCCCAAACTGGAAGTTGATTTGCAACTACTAGTTGCTCTCCTGAAAAAGAGGTTTTAATGCTTCACACTTATTAATCCATCTGTACCCGTGGACTCATTTTTTATGTCTTTTTCTTCTCTTCAGCGATAGAGACCCAGAGTACCAGCTCAGAGGAGATAGTGCCAAGCCCGCCCTCGCCCCCCCCACCGCCCCGTGTCTACAAGCCCTGCTTTGTGTGCCAGGACAAGTCCTCAGGGTACCACTATGGTGTCAGCGCCTGTGAAGGCTGCAAGGTGAGCCTCCCAGCCTGCCTCCGAATCTGCCACGCAGGCATGATCTTCATCGATCATGCAGCTGTCATGTGATTTGCATGCAACGGAAAGTGATGTGCGACGAGAATATAGATTTGCATCCGAGTGATGAGGGAGTCTGAATAGGAAAGTCAGAAGAGTTGTTTGTTTTTGTTTTTCAGAGACGGTATCAGGGACTCATCTTATCACATGTTTTCTTGCATAACCATCGATGTGAAGTGGACGTCTCTCTCTCTCTGGCCTCTTTCAACACTCGTGCTAGCATTCCTTGTAAAACAAGATAATCTCATATGACAGACGGGGCTCTTGTCATGCGCAGTTTGGGAAGTCCGTGAAGATTTTCTGCTTTCTGAAGGTTGTTCGCTTTGCTGAATTGCGAAAGATCAATGGCGCCCTGTTGCACAGGTGCTAAAGAGGCTTCGCAACCCCCATCTGCTTTATTATCAGTTGATGGCTGCTGTGCGTGCGTGCATGTTCTCTTGCTAACACAGAACTCCTTATCCTGCTGCTGTCAAAAGGCGGATATGTGGTTGCTTAGAGGAGGATGCTGAGGAAGAGGAGGGATCCGCGGAAAATTAAGATAAAATGTTATCACCATAAAGGCAAAAAAGAAAATCATTTTTTTTTGCAGATGATATTGCTTTATTTGGAAGAGACCTTCTGTGTGGGTGCAATTGTTGCTGTGGACGGGGTTCAGGGGCTGCAGCTGAACTCACTGACACCGACGGGAGGCCAGTGAGGGCCTCAGCGCAGGGCGGTGGGTGGGGAAGGGGAGTGCGCGTATATCGCACGCCCATAGCCCTTTAAACACCAACCCTCCGAGTGATCCGTGAAACTTAACCCACTTCCCCAATGGAACATATAAAAACTCAACAGCAAATCTGGGCCGGCTCCTGTTCCCTTTTTCTGCAGGCGTCCAAAATGCAGTTACACCCAACTGCACAAGTGTTCTTCCAATACTGTGGAAAGATCAAAGGAGGTGTGCAACCCTTTGCATGTCAGTGAATCCGATAGGAAAGTCAGCCTGAGCATGTGAGGAGCTGGTTTGATTGAATTTCCTCTGAAGTATGTAATCAGATTTCATAACCCATGTTTCAAAACTTTGAGACAAATATTTTGGTCACGAGGAGTAAGTTGAAATGGGTTCAGCTAATGCATTTTCTCTGCAGCTGCACGTCATTTCACCTTAATGCAGATGTTTGGGGCGGTGAGTCACAGCAGAGTTTTGCCGCTGTAGTTTGTATCAATATTTTCTGTGACCCTGAGCAGTTTTTCTGAACTTCTAGTCTCAGGTTACGTGCTAATGGGTTACATACCAGTCGATGTAAAGTCTGTAGAGCTGCCCCCTTGCTTCCCACCAACACACAAGCATTCACTAATTAGGGAAGCATTGCTGCTCTGATAAGCAACTGTAAGGCTTCAGAGGGATGTCTTCTAATCAGAAAGATACCCAAACTATTAATATGAATTAGAAGATCTTTTTTTTTTTAGCTAAACAGGAACTTGTGTAGTGTGAAAATGTCCCACTTTCTTTATCTCTGATCATATGATGTGTATGTTTTGGACTAATCATCTCCTGTACCCCATTGGGGTGGCCATGGTGCAGCGGTAGGGCGGTCGACCCATGATCTTAACATGCAGGTTTGATTCCCGCCATGTGTCGAAGTGTCTTTGGGCAAGACACTGACCCCACCATGCCTCTGGTGGCAAGGTGGGGTTCTCTACCAAATCCTATTTTTGGTGTTCGGTAGAGAACATATAAGAAGAAAATAGGATTGTTGGGATGAGGGAGAAAAAACGCAGAAATGCAGAAACTACGTCCTAAAAATGGTTAATTTATTTTGGCTATAAACAGCATAATCATAATTAAAAGACAACTGGGAACACTTTGAAAAAGATCATGACGTGTGAGGAAAGGTTAGCTTGACCTTCATTCGATTTTTTCTTTTTGACTGTGGCGAGTTATTAATCTAAAATGAATGTAAAACAATATTAAAAGTTTATCATCTTTCAACAATGTGTGCACTAAACGCAGAGAGTAAAAAAACAAGCCTGCTCATGTGATGTTGTCAGTACAGTGACAGTGTTGCTAATCAAATTCTCAAATTTGAAATATCTGTCCCAGCTTCCTGTGGGTACGGCTGATTTCGGAATTGAGTCATCTTCATGTGTGAACTGGTTAACCAGCTGATGTTTTAATTTGTCGGTTCAGAAAAATGGGTTCAGCAGCTCAGATCAGCTGCTGGAATCCAGCCGCCCCTTTGATATCTGCAGTGTTAATTTAAAAAATGGAGGCTGCCTTTGCCGTATCTCCAACTTCAGAGGAGATGACTTGGCATAGCCTGGTTAATAATTCAAGACTACAGGCGTGTGAATGTATATGGCGCCTCATTGGAGACTGGGGTAAGACGGGGGTTAGCTGCTTGAGCTGTGCTGCAGCGTGCCAAACTACAAAAGCATTTCCTGGGGGGCTGCAGCGAACGTAGGAACCAGGGGGTGCGTGCTGAGCTCTGCTGCATGGAGACTGCTCGTTCGTTTGTTGTTCAAGCTCTACCGCCTGCACATACTTACCAGGAATCCCCTGCAGATATTAACACTTAAGCATTAAATATGCATGCCCACCCCCTCATGTTTATGTTTTTGTCTTGGAGGCATGGGAATGCGGAGAAAAACGATATGTCTTCCTTGTGTTCACTGCATATCAGCCCCGCATCTCCTAGTTTGAACGTTCGTCCCCTCTTTGATTTTTTTTTTCTTCTGCTAACTGTCATACCAGACGCACGTCTGCTGTGGGGTGTGGTTTGCAGCGTTTGCGGTTTCGGGGGCGCAGCAATGATCACACGTGCAGGATCCCAGCGGGAGGCTGGGAAGGCCTTCTTAATCTGGGAACAGCAGGAAAGTCGTGGAGGACGGGATTCCTGCGCTTCCGCGTGAACTCAATACCCCCACTGCTCCCAAACATTGCATTCTTGCATCCCTCCACACACTTGTACAGTAGCCCACGAACACACGAGGCTCATCAAAGGTCACCGTGAAGAACGCTGTTGAAGGGCGCACAGAACGAGTAAACACAATTGTGTTGTTGCCCATCTGTGCCCCCCCCAACATTCTGGCAGCTCTCATCTCCTCCAAACGCTGCAGGGTGGCTGTCAGACCCGCTGAGGGCTCTTGTCGCCCGTTGGATTAAGTGCTGATACAAAAAGAGGCTTAAAAGCCGCAGGAAGCACCGACTCCGAGGAGAAAAGAGAGAGGGGGGGGGGGGGGGGCTGGCAAACCGTTAGCAACACCCAATCAAGAGATGCGAGGGGGCACCTGCGCTTTGTGGTTTCAGGAGGGAGTGGGTCAATCCCCTTATGACCCCGAGGTCTGGGTCAGGACACCGGATCAAAGAGGAGATGATGGACGCTCGCACAGAAACCACAGACTAATCCCACCCCCACCCCCTCCCACCCCCGGCATCAGCAGACACAAATAACAGCAAAACGACAATCCACCTCGTCTTCACCAGAATGTCAGAACCGCCTTTGATGTCACCATTTCTGATTGACACACTTCCAATGAAAAGGTTGTGGTAAACACGCATAAATGTGCGTTCAGAGCTGTGGTGTTGACACGTATCGACACAAATGACAACACTTTCTATGTACAAAACTCCTCAACCTTTTGCGCAATTATTGTAATTCCAACACTTAAGTGTTGCACATCAGCACAAAGCTGCTTCCCTCCACATCAGAATCAGTTGGAATTACGTTATTTGCGCAAACGGTTAAATCGTTACGGTAATTCAAAGAGGGTGAACATTGGAGCTAAAGCTTCTGTGTTGAGCGCTCACTCTGAGGTTATGTAGGAATTCACTCACTGATCCTTGATTGCGCTTCAGTTGGGCCACTTGGAATTTCGGAAATTTCCCAGAAATCTCTGAGGAAAACGAGTGTGCATCGATGCCCACCAGACTCGCAAATATAGACCACAATGCATTGCGTTAATAAAAGGTATATGCATTCGTTTTTTTATATATCATCCAAGTTTTCATCATCAGAACAGTGGATTTATGTATATTCTCATTAATTTGAATGGGTTAAATCTTTGATCGTGAGCAGATCTTTGTTTTCCGTCTATGATACTGGACTCACTTTTCTACACAAGTTTGAAATTTGAGTTTAAAAGTGAAAAAGCTGTAAAAGTGTTTGTCAGTGAGGAGTTTTACAGCCCTAAAACATGTATATGGATAGTCATAAAATAAAGAGGGCTTCTTTTCCAGATCTCTTATAAACGAGGAACCATTCGGACACAGCCTTAAATAGAAACCATCAAAACTTAAAGAAGCATGGCAGGCCAGGCAGGCTTCCCTTTTGTAGTCCATCTGAAACGGGAGTCACTTCCCCTCTGTGGTGGTGGACAGGAGATGTGAGAAGAGGCTGGTGATCTCCAAAGGACAAACCGTAGGGCTTACGTCCACCGGCCATCTGTCGGCTAGCAAAGCTAATCCTTCGGCGTGGGATGAGGCTCCCTGGAAGCTCCCCCTCCCTCTCTTATCTCCCGCCGCCGCTGCCCATCAAAACATTACCCACTCGGTTACATCAGTCCTGACCTGTGGCGCTCTCATCCACAGCCAGGCTCGCTGCCTGCTTACCCACTTGTTCTTGATTTGCATTAACCCCTTTTTTTTTTATCTTTTTGACACACATGTTTAATCAACAGAACCACTGGGATTAACGCAAATACTTTCTTCTCCTCGGTCGCATGGTATTAAAAATAACTAGATGCTTCTCCGCTGATTTGTTATTGTTGTCGAGTGTCACATGGGTATGTGTTTACAACGCCCCAAACGAGAAAAATAGAAGGAAGCTTTGGAATCATGTTTGGTTTGACATTTGCAGAGAAAATTCCTCTGGTACATGAATTTATTTGTGTTTGTAATCCCAAGGAATCAGAGGAAACTTTTGGATTTAGGAGGACAGATGCATTTATTGGCCTTACACAACCCTGTGATGCAGAACTCTTCCTGCACGCCTCTGTCTGCTGGCCTGGATCGACAATGACTTATTTGAAGCTTTCTGAACTGGGTCACAGTTGTGTGCCAACCACGTGGCTTTTGACCTAAAACCCTTTGAGGCTTTTTAACATCTCAAAAGCATTTTCTTTTTCCTTTAAACCTTATATAGACAAGCTGGTGGGCAACATTATGAGCCTATACGACTGTTGACAGTACAGTAGTTCTTCTGGCAAATGAGCAAGCTCCGCTGGTTTTCTGTAATAAACTGGAATGCTGTTGGCTCGGGGAAGAAGCCACCGCCATTTCCGGCTTCATTTCTAAATGGAATGCGCCATATGTCTCAGATTAAGCCCTTTATGGACTTAACTGCTTGATGGTTTAGTGCTTTTCATCTGCATCGGTGTGTGGTATTGTTGGCTTTTTCCTAATATCAACCCCTATTTCATCCTGAAAAACATGCTGCTTTGTTTTACCTGGATTAAAGGTGTAGCAGCATCCTATAGAGCCGTGCTGTGGTTTGTTTAGCCTCACCGCTGCGTTCTTCTGCCACGCAGGGCTTCTTTCGGAGAAGCATCCAGAAAAACATGGTGTACACTTGTCACCGGGAGAAGAACTGCATCATCAACAAAGTCACCCGCAACCGCTGCCAGTACTGTCGGTTACAGAAGTGCCTGGAAGTCGGCATGTCGAAGGAATGTGAGTAAAGATCCCCGTTGTTCCCACCTACACAGGATCTCATGTTGTTGGGTTTAATCGCAGTAGTTCAGAGTTTGTTCTCCTGCTTGCAGCTTTTAATTAATTTGGTTCAATTTTTGTGTTTTTCAAGGCTTTAAAATTACAGCTGAAAATCAATGCAGTGGAATAATTCTTTATTTGACTGCTGGGTTTATTGGTTCGATTTTTGACCGTAGAAATAAAAGCGGTCAGAGAGGCTCTGTGTCTCAGGAGATCAGATTTTGTTCTTCTTTTTTTAAATACAATCTTTTTGCTGCTCACAATGAGCCTAAATAAACACATTTATTCTTAAAAAGATGTAATAGACCAAAGATTTTTTAAGAAGGGCCTGAGAAGTTTCAATTAAATCTGAGCAAAATAAACTTTTTTGTTTGTTCCGTTGCTAGAATTAGACAAAAGTTAAGTTTTTATGGATTTCTGCCTTAATTCCATAGTTGGCCTTTTCATACAGATTTCATAGATTTAAATAGACTTTTTAACAGAAAAAGAAAGAAGTTAATACTTTTTTTGTTCTTATTTAACCTTTTAGGACCTCAATTTATCTCCTTGTTTCCCTTAATCATGTTGTGTGGGTTACCTAAACTTTGTCATGCTTGTGGTGTTTTAGTTTTAGGCTGCAATAATAAAATAATGAATGATTTGGTTTAGATAATGCACTATGAAAAAAACAATATTTTTTTCTTGTTTTTTAATCATAAATTGAGCCAAATTATACCAAAACTTGACTAATCCAAAAGGTACAACACATTTCATTGACGGGGAGGGAAAAACAATGAAAATATAAAAAGAAAATAAGTAATTTGTGAATTCTGAAGCTTCAATAACTGAAAACCTTTTCCAGTTTTTTTTGTAAGGTCATCAAAAGGCTGAACCTCTTGTTTGTTGGAGTTTATTTTTAAGATTTTCAAAAGAAAAGCAGTATTTTTTTCTTCTTCTTTTACCTAAATTGACAAAAAGAAGCCCTGAACCAGATGATTTGTTTAATGTTTTTTCCAAATACTAAGATTAGAAAATCCACTTTGAGGGTGTATCCATTTTTTCCTGTATTAGAGCTTTAAAATCCGGTTACAATTTTCAAAACAAAAATAACAAAAGTATATTTTATATCTTAATACTATATGCTTGTCATTCATGATGTATTTCTGATGTGACAGTAGTAACTGCAGATTCAAATCTCCACCCACGCTTTGGACAGTGATTTTCTTAAAAAATAAGAAATAAATGAAAGCTCTGGCTTTAATTCAGGTGTGTGTATTCATGGCCAATTGATCTTTTTTTTTCAAGACTGTCCATCGTATTGTCCTGTGAAATCATGAAGCTGCCATTATGTCCGAGATGGATTCCTCATCATTCCTGTGAAAGCTTTTCCTCCCCAGCTCTTCCATCCATCAGCTTCCCACAAATCCTATTTTATTTCAAATGATTAGCTGCAGCATTAGCCCGGTGAGAGTTTTGTCTGCGTTTGGTTGTTTAATCTGCAGGATAAACCGTGTTGGTAGCAGCGAGGGCAGAAGCGATGGAGACGGGCAGCAACAGTCGCCGTGTCTCCAGACTTGGCAGGCCTGGGTGATGAATATGTTCTCACCTGCCGAGAGTGAAAGAGCAGGCGTCTGCTCCCATCATTGCACCCCGGGGGCTGTGTGAACACACACACACGGGCAGTCAGACTTGATGAAGTAATTGGTGGAGGTGTGACCACGGAGAGCTCAAAGGCCAGCAGGGTTTATACCTCACCTGATCACATGACGCGGCGGCGCCCGCAGCCATGAGCTATAAATGCACTGCGTCCTTTCTCCCCACCTGCCTATAAACACATTATGTCTTTGCTACTGATGCCCCCCCCCCCCCTCCATATCCACAGCACTGTTGCTTACAGTTAAAAAAAAGTTATCCTCTGAGCTCCTTACCTTTGAACGGTGCCATTAATCATAGTTAGAAACACCACAGCAGCCAGTTCTTTTACACCCAATTTCACTTGGTGGCAAACAGCACAAAAGGTGGAGTTAGAGTGCCCTCTAGTGGTAGAAAAACTAAACTTTTGAAGAATTTCTTTTTTCGAAGGGACTCCTTTTTTGCTAATCATGTCCGATAAATACACCTCCTGTTTTATAATAAAGCCCTGTTCAGCCCAAACATTTTGTGCAGAGTGGGCAGATTGCTCGACTTTTTGTCACAGCAGTGACTTTGGCCCGCCAAACTGGTCTGGGTCGGTGCCGGAGGCAGCGGAGACGCGAACCATCTGCAGCCTGCAGGGACTCTCCGACAGCACGGGGCACGCGCCCGTCAGAGCGCTCGATTATGCACGCTCACCCGCTCACTGCGGCGTTACGCAGGTTCAAGGTGACAACACGGAGTGGAGTGAATTAAAATGCAAAGAAAGAAAGAAAAAAGATAAACAAGAAAGGAGCTGGGACGGTTCCACATTCAGAGAGCGTGCACCCACACATCCAGAAGGCTGGACCCCCTGCTAGCACGGAGGGACGTCCGGGTGACCTTATGTATGCTGGCAGACAGCTCCAGACAACAGCTCCAGGCTTGCTGCCAGGTGGCAATGCCAAGTAAGACTGCATCAGTGAGAAAGGCGGATTGTTGGGAGCAAGCAGAAAGTAACAAAGAAAGTGCTCATAATGTCAGTTCAGCAGTTACCTGGCAGGGTTTGGTGGAAGCAGGTGACTTCTGATGCCCCGAGTGAAAGGGGACGCAAAACAAGGCATTACAAAAAGAATAGACTTAAGGTCAGATGATGAAATACATTTCGATCAGTCGTGCACTGCAAAAAGCGAATCTTAAGTAAACACTCCTGGTTTCAAGAAAAATAGATATTTTCTGTATTGCAAGAAAAATAATTTTATCTATAAAGTTTTCAGTTTCAAAAACATCTTTGTTAAGAGAACATGTTTTAGTGACTCGAATTCTTTATTAGAGAATAAGAATTCTTGCCCCATCTTCAGACATTTTCTTTCCTTATTTGAATTTTGTTTTCAAATTTTACAATTTTAGTTCTTTTAAATCTATTTCTAGGTGGTTTTTTTTAGTGGGAATAAATGCTTTTACTCAGTTTTTTTACTTTAAAAAGACCCTGATGTGAACAAATCTAGCTGAGTTTGAAGGAACGGTTTCTTAGTTTCATTTGGCACACAGCAGACATTTGGTCTTACACAGAGATGTTCAACAACAACGTTCTTTCTTGTAGCTCAGGTTCTGGACTTGTCAGTTTTTTTTCATCACTTCTGGTGGGGATCGGTCAATCTTTAGAAGTGGGCGTGGTTGATTATGTGATGTAATCATTGATTGCATATGAGAACTGGAGTGAATGGCCCCTCACCCCTGATGTTCCAAACAGGAAGTACCCGCTGGCTCCAAGAAGCCAAAATCCCATAGACTTAGAAAGAAACGGCTGTTATTCAGTCCTTCTAGTGTCAGAAGAACCATTCTTGCTCTGATACCTCTTTTAAACACGTTTTTGATAATTTACCTTTTTTATATATTTTTTTTTTCTGTAGTGCAAGTTATTCAAATTATAAACTGACCAATCAGACCTCAATTAAAGTGGGCGGTCTCATTTCAAATGTTTGATTGACAGATTCTCCTGAGCCTCCTTTCAAGTGGTGTGGACTCACTCGTGATTGGTGAGAGTGGTTGCCATAGAAACGATGGCTCAGACCAACCCGAACCAATCACTGCTTACTGATGACTTCTGGTTCCAACATGGCGGGGTCTGTATAGCAAATAAATGGTGATTTGGTTGAAGCCAGAAGTAAAAGTGTTTTCTGTGGGTGACGCCGCTCCCTGAGTCTGGTGTTCAGTGAATGGACAAAATTAACAGATTTGTTTTTAAATTAACAAATTGGAGTCCACTTCTTCACGAAACGTCCCCTCCTCTTCCTCACTTTTCTACCGTAAAAAGGCATTCTTTGCCTTTTTCTGTCCATAGTCCAAACCATTACCCTACCACTGCCGTGTTTGACAATGTATTTGCTCTGTTCTTTCATGAGCATATTGTAACACAAAGTCCTTTGGGATTTTCAGAGGAAACTTAGCATCTGAGCTCCCTAAAACATTAGCAGTGCTTTCATCGCCGTAATTAGGATCTCCAGAGTTTGTAGAGTCCAATCATTTTTTTTTTTTAGCTTTCAGTCATTTCGTTGGGCGTTTTTACCCTAAAAACCTTTGGATGTTTTTCCCCCAAATGGTCCAACAACAAGTCGCTGACTGTGGCAGCGGACACAAAACAAAAAACCTTGAGGGGAAATCATATCTTTAACCTACATTTATCCAATAATACTAGACTGGTTTCATTTAAACCAGTGTCCTGTCTTCAGGTTTCACTGACGTATCAAACTTCCGATCAGGCAGAGGATGTCCTCAGGTTTTGCTGTGGATGTAGATCGCTTCAGGAGGAAGTACAGTCTCATTTATGCACATTTTGATCTTGGCGAGGTACAGATCCGCCCTTCTGTGGGACTTCTGTGTCTTTAAGGGATCATTAGATGCAAAACTGTCTCCCCTTTTATCTTAGCTTTCTACTTAAAGCTTCAGGCGTCTCAACATCAAAGCATCAAGGTGAAGGCCAATTTTTGCTTGCAATCCCAGCAGCTAATAGACAAATAATCTCTAGCAGATGATGTTTTTGTGACATTTCAGCAGAGGATGGTTTATATTCTCTTGTTTGAAACATTTTTTTTTATCTTAAGTCCTTTTTTATGCATTATGGATGACGGTGCGACACAGACGCACATCTTCCTCCCCGTGTTTGTTGAAGTTCAAAGCCGCCTCTCTTCTCCTTTTATTTGACAAACTCACAAAGTTTTCATATGTTCCTCGAGGAAGGTGCCATGCAGGCGTAGAAAAAGTAATAAAAGTTCAATGAGATGAAGCAGAGGGTGATGGAGAGCGCTGCAAAGCGAGGACAGCGGCAGGCGAAGGCGGCAGAGTCCCGGCCCAGGATGAAGGCTGTAAGGGGGTGTGGGCGAGAATGAAATCTGGAGTTGGGGTAGGAGGAATGAGGAACTGCCGATGAAGGCTTTGCAGGAGCAAAAAAAAAAAAAAAAAGGGGGGGGGGGGGTTAACGTTGACATTTTTATCTTTCCGTTGAATTTAATCTGTGTGATGGACGAGCTGCCAGCGCTTTAATTTTCCACACACGAATTATCCCAGTCCGCCCACCTCCCTCTGTCTTCCACACAAACAGCATAGCGGCGAAAGCCACGACGAGAACGAACGCCGCCACCGTTTTCTGTCCTCCCGTCGTTTGGAGCCGTCTTGAAATCTGCAAAAAAAAAAAAAAAAAAAGAGTCCCGTAGGCTTGATTGAAGCTTAAAAAAACCCAGCTTCAACAAAAACAATAAAAAAAATCGGAGCCATATTTCTTTCTTTGAACCCCCCCCCCCCCCCCAAGTTATTGCATGTGGCAATTCAGCATGACAGATCGGCAGTCATGCCTAATAGTTCTTTAATGGCTTCATTAAACTGTGTTGTGCGGCTTATGATTGTGCTGCCAATTTGTCAGTGCCGGTAATGTCTGGGCACCAGGGATGCCCCACTTTTATTTGTGAATTAATTGCACATGGACTCCGTTGCAGCCCCCCCCCCCCCCTCCCCTCCCCTCCCCTCCCCTCTCACCATCACCAACTGAATCCAAATCAGCTCCACAAGCGGCGCTGGCCCAGATCTGCTGAGCAGCTTACTGGAGTTTTACATAACCGGCTTCCAAAGCCGGCTCTGGTGAAACGGGGTGTTCCTCGGCTGGACCGCGTCTGCGACCTTCGGGGGGGGGGGGGGGGGGGGGGGGGGGGGGGGGGGGGATTTCCATCCTTTTGTTGTTGTTTTTTGATGGGTGTCAATAAAGACGCTTCTTTAGGTTCCTGCTGCTTATCTGTAACGTAATGCAGGATCAGCCACCCCCCCCCCCCTCTCCCGCCTTTATCCTTCCATCAATGTTCTCCCAGGAAGGGAGGCCTGATGAATGTGCAGCCTCGCTTTGGTGCCCCCCCCCATCCCCACCTCGGCCGGCCTCGGTCCAGGCCTCTCTGTCACCCTGAGCCTGAACAACCTCAGCCGTCAAGGTTGGGATTAAGACGCCCCTGACCTTCGATGATATTAGGAACAGTGGATGATATAAAAAGGGGGGGGGGGGGGGGGTAGGCAATTATGAAGCAAACTATGGGAGACGACAGTGAGAGCTGTATAAGCAGAGAGAAGGAGCCGCCAGGCTTCTTTTTTTTTTTTTTTTCTTGCAGCAGAGCCTTCTTAAAACCATTAGAGGTGGGATATTTGTCATATTATGTTATTAGATTAGCTGGGACCCCTAATGAAAGCTGTGGCAACTTGTCAGCCTTATGGATAGCTCCGCTCCCCACCTCTATTTATCAACCGGCACCCCCGTCTCGCCCCAGTCCACCCCCCACCCCCCCAGCCTCAGCACAAACACACACGGGCGCGTCACAGCCGGCGTGGATGGGCTGCGAGAAATGGATCGAGCTCGTAATGAGATCTCGATGCTAAACACCCCCGCCTGGGGCTTTTCTGTCATTTGGAGCGAGCACACTGGTTTCAGCCAAATCACCCAGAGGGAAACAGAGGTTCATGTCGAGATTTTTCTCCCCCCCCCCCACCCTCCTGTCCCTCACAACAGCACTTCCTGGATGGCGCTGTCTCGCAACATTAAGATGAAGCTGCCGTTTCTCTCCCAGTTTTTCCTCCAAACCATGTCCGTAAATCTCCCATCTACGAGCGTTGAGTCGTAGAAAAGCGTTGAAAGCGAAACAGAAATGTGTCAAAAGTGATTTCACCACGTCTGCTGTGATGTACGGATGCATGTCTAGAGCATGGGCTTTTTTTTTTTTGTCTCCCCTTCTGCAGCGGTGAGGAATGACAGGAACAAGAAGAAGAAGGATGAGAAGAAGCAGGAGTGCACGGAGAGCTACGTGCTGAGTCCCGACACGGAGCAGATGATCGACAGGGTTCGCAAGGCACATCAGGAAACTTTCCCCTCTCTCTGCCAGCTGGGCAAATACACTACGGTCAGTAGCACAAACCGGCGCATCTGGAGGTTTTTATTTTTTTTTACTACTTTCAGGAGTGCACTGATTTGTGAAAACGTTTGGATTTGCAGTCTAACAGCTCAGAACGCCGCGTTTCCTTGGACATTGACCTGTGGGACAAGTTCAGCGAGCTCTCCACCAAGTGCATCATCAAGACGGTGGAGTTTGCAAAGCAGCTGCCCGGCTTCACCACGCTCACCATCGCTGACCAGATCACTCTGCTCAAGGCCGCCTGTCTGGACATTCTGGTACAAACTCGGAAACGTTCAAAAATGCTCTTTATTTAATCACGCCGCAGCGTCAAAACACGTCTGTGCTCCTCAGATTCTGCGGATCTGCACACGCTACACGCCGGAACAGGACACCATGACCTTCTCCGACGGACTCACGTTAAACCGGACCCAGATGCACAACGCCGGCTTCGGCCCGCTCACGGACCTGGTTTTCGCTTTCGCCAACCAACTCCTCCCTCTGGAGATGGACGATGCAGAGACGGGACTGCTGAGCGCCATCTGCCTGCTGTGTGGAGGTACTACAACCTCCAGTTTCCCCGCCCACTCAAAGTCCATAAACGGAGTTCAATCACTTCATTTTTTTTGTTTTGTTTTTTTCACAGATCGGCAGGACTTGGAAGAGGCAGACAAAGTGGACGTCCTGCAGGAGCCACTTCTGGAGGCGCTGAAGATTTACGTGAGGAAGAGAAGGCCCCACAAACCGCACATGTTCCCCAAGATGTTGATGAAGATCACCGACCTGAGAAGCATCAGCGCTAAAGGTCTGTTTTCTGATCATTTTTTTTAGCTGTTATCAATGCGGTGATCATAATTGAAAGGCGGTCTTTCAATTACGATCACCGCATTTTCTGCACGATAGGACGCACCGACAATGAAAGGTCTATTTTTGAACGTGTGTCATATATAAGGCGGATTATGCGTGACAAAGGAGTCAGAGAAAAGTCAGACTTTATTAACTCCATTTGCAGTAATTCTGGTAATTGTTTGTAGCACGCTACATGTTAGCCGCATCAGCGTGTCAACTATCCCTTTAACTCCTTATTTGCATCATGCAAAATAACCAGACTAGTAAGATAAGATAAGACTTTATTTATCCCACGATGGGGAAATTATTTTGTCAGCAGCAGCAAAAAAGACATACAAATAGCAAAAGTGGTAAAAAAGACACTATATATTTAAAACATAAAATTTAATAAAAAAAAATTTAAAAAAATGAAAAAGGGCTTCTACAAATATACACCTTGGCTGTCCGAAGATACATAAGCACTTATTGTAATAGTAAAATCTGTCCAACACAAAAGGCCTTCTTCAGCTTTCATCTGTTTGCTCAGTTGTTGGACAGGACAAGTTAAAAACCAAAAAATGTTATGCCACTAAATACAAACTTTGCTGGGACTACACAAACTCAGTCTGACTGCATCTCGCAAAAGAAAAAACACATTTTGACAGGAAGCACAACCAGAAATAATTCATATATGAGACGCTGAGGATTATTTTTGGGGAAAAAAGAAATGAAGGCGTTTAAGTGCGCTATATAGTGGAGAAAATATACAATATGCTGTTTTTAGCTGAATTTAAAATAAAAAAAACCTTCGTCGTTCTCTAAGACATCGTTTCGTTTCTACAGAGCGGCAAGAGTTCATTTACCTCTGATCAGTGGGCGGGACTGTTTCCATGACTGTTTCCCCCAAACACCATTTTTTTCGTCTGCCCCTGATTCACAATTTAAATAAAAATATACTCGGGAATGCAATTCTAAGCTTAAACTTCTTTGTATATCCTCCATCGTCAGAAAATGCTGTAAGAACATGCTAAAAACCCTGTTTTCATTCATCAGGTTTTGAAACTAATCTTTGACATTATTGACTATGAAACCATTTCTTCCGACTGTCTCTCTGCAGGAGCCGAGCGCGTCATCACCCTGAAGATGGAGATCCCCGGCTCCATGCCGCCTCTCATCCAGGAGATGCTTGAGAACTCGGAGGGCCTGGAAAGCGGGGCTGTGGGCGGCCGACCCAGCGGCGCCCCCCCTGGCAGCTGCAGTCCCAGTCTGTCCCCCAGCTCTGCCCAAAGCAGCCCCGCCACCCAGTCGCCGTAGTCGCGGCTCACTGTTAGATTTTCCTTCCTCCTCTCCGTCTCACACGCCGGCACTCTGACGGGGGGCGGTGGGGACTTGTCCCAGCAAGTCCCCACCTTCCCGATCTGTCTCGGGGCACTGCGGGGCTCTAACCAGGTGTGAGGCGGGTTCGGGCCCGGCCGGCCGGTGGGGGGCCTCAGAGAGAACACACCGTAAACACTGCTTACGCCTCCCCCTCCACTCTCCTCTACACCTCTCTCCGAAGAACTGATGGAAAACAGGCGTGGGCGGGTTCTGAAGGATCCGGGGAGCTGAGCTGAGCTGAGCGCGGCACAGCGGGACAAACAACAGAACAAGGACTCTGAACGCAGACTGACTTGACAAACACCAGACACTTTTCGTTTTGTTTCTCTTTAGTTGTATTCTGAGGCAGACTACAGCTTAGGGACTTTTTCAAAAGACCTCACTCCTCAAAGACTTTGGGTCTTTTTATTTTTTTTCCAATAAAAAAAAAAAACAGATTTCGTACAGAAGATATATAAATATATATATAGAAAACTTAAGGAACTATTGTGATGGGCATGTCCAGAACAGAATTTCAGGTTGGACATGTTTACTGAGCTGAGATTAGAAGTTGTTGTATTCCTTCACCGTTTGATTCTTTTCTTACCTCTCGAGTGTAATAAGAGAGATGTTTCAGTTTGTATATTGTCCTAATTAACAAAAAAACAACAAAAAAAACATGAATTTCCTCTCGAGTCTGCACATGAAATCACACAGACACACAAAAAAGTGCACAGAAAACCAGTGAGTATCACCTCCTATTCCAGATTGGTTCTGTTTGCAAATTTTTTTCCCTTTTTTCTTGTCGTTTTCTTTCAAGAGAATGAAAAAAAATGATTAAACTGATTGTATGAACGTGGTTGTATTATATGGTCACAGGTCCTTTCAAGTAAATCAAATTAATGAAGATTCATTATTAAGGTGTATTTTAAGTGGCCTTTAAGTTTGTGTATATAAGCTGTATTCATTTCTTTAAAACTATGAAGAGTTTTAGGCTTCACCTGTTTTTTTTAATGCCTTTTATGTGTTTTGTTTATAGATTTGTGAGTCATGAAAATACATTTTGAGCACATTGTACTGAAGGAAGTTCTTTCATGTTTTTTGTCCTACAGAGAGTAGTGGACAGACATTTCACAGATCACTGGCTGTTCAGAATGTGGCTTTTTTTTGCCAACGATGTAAACTTTTTTGCCCCTTTTTCAATTTAAAAAAAAGTGTTTTATGTACAGTAGATGACAGAGTAGCACTCCCGCTGGGGCATAGCTTTTTTTTTCTTTTTTTTTTTTTTCCTCACCCCTGCAGCATAAAGAAAATTGGTGCGATAGATGTCATCAAGCTTTGAAGAGAAGATGTGAGGAGCGGTGTACATCGCTGTTCAAGCCAGTATGTGAAGGTCCCAAAATAGGATGCAACCCCCCCCCCCCCCCTTTCATTCCTGGAAACCTGTGATAGTAACTAATGACTTTTCTTTTTTCTTTTTCTTTTTCTTTTTTTTTGCTGGATCCTCACTGTTTCACCAAAAACGCCTTCACCATGAATTCATCTGGACCATCTTTACTGTAAACGCACCGATGTCTCAGGAAGGAATCATTTTTGTGTGCTCAGCCTGTTATTTGTATATCTGTGATGCAAACCCCACCCCCCACACCTTTCCCCCCCCAAGCCTCTGATCACAAATGCACATGTGGACACATTTCTGCTACTGAGCCCCTTGAATCCCCTCCATTCCTCCCTCCCTCCAGCACACACAAACAATCACCCAGCATTGTTAAGGTCTGCCAGACCAGGACTGGTGCAGAGAGACTCGGCCCGCCGCAGTCGTCTCCTACTTTTTGTTTTTTTTGTACGGTTAAAAAAAGAAAAAAGCTGCTTTCATCCTTGCGGATTTACTTGTCCAGAACGGCGCACAACGTTTCCCTCCACAGCTAATCTGGAATAGCAAGAGACACACCATCAGTTTGAGAAGAATATGTTGCAATTTTGTCAAGATTATCAAGGAACTTTAAAAAAAGACAAAAAAATCTAATAAAAAATAATAAAACCAACATTTAATAATTAAATGTGCGTGTCCCTTGTGTTTTCTTGTGCCAGCCCCACTTGGTGATAAGCTCTTAGAAACTTCTAATCAGGAAATGATCATCCACTAGAGATTGTCTGCACTAATCAGAATCTTCATTAAAACTAGATTAGGTCATAATCTTGTAACCCAGAATGTTCCTTAATTTCTTAAAACTCTATTCCAGGCTAACAAAATACAATCTGCTGAAGGGATGGCTGGAAAGACAAAAACAATAATTTGAGGCAATTAAATTCTGTTCACGTTTACAATTTGGAGGAAAATTGGATTCACTATTACTGCAGCAAAAAAGAAGAATTGTATTATTCCTGTCATGTTTGATCTTTTATTTTCAGCAACTAATATGAAAATGCCACATTTAAAATCAGTGATTAAACAGAGCAAAACTTAATTTAATAAAAGAAAGTTGTGTTTCTTAATCTATTTTTTTATTTTTACTCTTAAGCTTGGTTAGTGGTTTTGGACCAGTTTAAGAGATAAGCGATATACATCATGATTTAATTCTGTTTTCTGCTCATAAAAAAGGTTCCACCAAAGCAATATGACATTTGAAAAATTCAGACTTAAAAAATGAATTGTAGGTTTAACAAAAGGCACATTTTTGCTTTTGTATGAGACCAAAACTGTATGTGCACTGGACTTCATAAGAAATTTAAAAAATAGGGGTGTGATTCTGTATTTCTATTTGAAATTAACTTATTTTCTTTCAAAATAGTGCAATTTTTTTATTCTCAAATCTTTTTGGTAGCTTGATTAGTGAGCAAAACAATAAAAAATATGATCTTTCAAAAACCAGTTGCTGAAAATGTCCCTTATGATACTGAGGCCTTCCTTGAAATAGGTTTAAAGATACAACAAAACTAGTTGTTATAATATTAAACAAAAATAGGCAGTTCGTACTTATTTTACTATGCCTGTTATTCTTTTCAGTTTTATTAATTTGAACTATTATTTTTAGATTTTCAATTTAAGCCTTTAAGAAATAATGTGTTTAATCTTCTTCAAATGAGTTTTATTATTACCGTTTTCGTATCAAAATATTTTTAGGTTAAGAATTCAATAAAGCTGTTCAAAATGTAATTTAGCAAATCATATTTTATTTACTATATGTAGTATATATGTAGTATAAATATATGCAAAATATAGTTCTCTTTTATTTTTTTTCTAGAAAAATGTATTTATCCTTTTTTTTGGCCGTTGTTCATACATAATTTCCCGTAATACAAAAGCAGGAAATTAGTTTAAATCAAATGTGATTAGCAGAGGGAAAAAAAAGTCTGAACGACGGAGGAGAGAAAAAAATTAACAAATAAAATGAAAATACTAAATATATTTTCTAAATGTAGATATTTGCATAAATGTATTTCGCTTTTTTAAACACCCGGGAGCATTAATGTCTTTATAAGTACTAGACCCCGCCTTTTAAACCTTGTTGTGACGTTTACCAATCAGAGCCCTTCGCGCGGAATTTCAAATATTTTCAAATCACATTTCAACATCGTAGTGAGATCGCTCCGCCAAATTGGTAAACAAAGTAGTCCATTCTCCACAGATTCAAGTAAAAATTCATTTATATCGTCCAACAAAACTTAAAACAACCTTCAAATGAATTAAAGTACAAACAGTTGTTTAAATTTTTGTTTAAAGCATACTAATATTCTGAAAGTAATAGCCAGTAGTAGCCAGCTGTTTTGCGGAGCAATACGCCGGCATCCTGAAGTAAGAGATGAGCCACAGGAAGGGAAACTAGTCCGCTAAGGTTTACGTTGAGAACTCGACGTTTTTGTGAATGCTTTCTGGGGTTAGAAGATAATGTAATCTTATTTGCTCCAGGACTACGGGCTGGTTTTATATGGATTTCCAGAAAGCAGGGTATTTCTGAGCGGAATCACACAGGTATGATTTGACAAGAAATTTTAGTAAACTCTTTCTTGTTTTTTCTGTTTTTATATTATCATAAACTAAAGGATGGCGACACGACGTGAAGTCGTAATGTTTAAGATAAAACGTCTAAGGAAAGGACAATCCTCGAAAACAATAGTTTATAGTTTTATTTTTTTCGCGTATCCTTTTTATGTTCTTCTTGGAATAGTTTTCAACAGCTAGTAGTGTCATGGCGACTTGGCACGCGGAGTTTTTCCCCCATAGGTTTTCTGTTATTTTCGTGTTTCATCTTATTAACAAATTGTTGCCTACTAATCGACTAAAATCTACTTTTTAAATAAATCTGTATAGCTCTGTAAGGTTCGTCTACCTTCCCTTTTTGTCTTTAAATGTTTCTGAAGAGGGTAAAATTTCGTATTTTTTACCGACATTAAGCTTTATTATCATGAAATATGACGTCCAGTTGCTGTATTGTTTCCAGGTAACGTAGAAAATGCCGTTACACGGAAAAATTGTCGTGATTAAGAGAAGTGGGGTGGACGGGACTGAATTTCCTCTCACTGCATCATGTTTGTTTGGAAGGTAAGATCAGAAGGGAAAATTGTTTTTTTTCAATGTTTTAATTTAGTTAAAGCTTCTTTTGTTTGATATATTTATGTAGCTGACGGATGACATGTTGAGGCTTTCTGTTGAGACTATTATGCATGTGGTGAAGGTCATAGGTCAAAATGTGGCTTTAGTCACGTGTGTGCTTCCTCATATGTGATATTTAGATGTTGGGGTTATAAATTCTTCAATTCTTTTGCACAGAATATGTATTAATTTGCTGTGTTTACTGGATTTCACAGAAAACCGGATTGTGATATCCGTATCCAGCTTCCACAAGTCTCCAAGGAACATTGCAGAATTGACTTAAATGAAAATAAAGAGGTAAACCGTCAGGATGTAGTTTCTAAAGTCCATGTTTGACATTTTTTGATAGTATTTTATAATGCAAGTTGATAAATAAGGTATAAATAGATTCAAGTCAGTGTTATTTGAATGTGTGTCTCTTTCTTTCAGGTTATTTTGACCAATCTGAGCACAGCCAACCCGACACGTGTCAATGGAGAAGTTCTGGCTCAGTCTGAACGCTTGAAACACGGAGATACTATAACTATTGTTGACCGTTCTTTCAGGTCAGAATGAATTAAAGAAATGATCTTCTATTTCTTTGCCTTTAAGTTGTCCAAACTACTATAATATTTTTAGTTTAAGGGGGGAAAAACAATGAAAAAATCTCTGATATACCATAATCAGAACCTTCTAATGTTCGGCAGAAAAGATAAATTGTTTTGCACTAAAGTCAAATACCTAAATGACAATAAATACGATTTTATGTAGCATTAGCTGTTATGTAAGCAGTAAAAAAGCATTTGCACCTCTATCATCTGCTTTTCCAATTAGAGGAATTTGCTTTTCAGATTTATTATCTGACTTGATATTTAAAGAATGTTTAGTAGATTGACTGTTTACAGTATATAGGAGCTGTGTTTAAAATGTAACCAGTAACAAATAAAAGCACTAAAAAGATTTTTACAATTTTTTTTCCAGACAGTTGCAGAGATTTTTTTTTTAATTTCTCGGAAAAGTTTAGATCCAATGAACAACTTAAAAGCTTATTTTTTTATTCCAATCCTGGGAAATATGAACTTTTTTTTGCCTCTAAATGCAAACGATGTTTTTGATTTTAACTTGTGTAATTGTTCAGGTTTGAGTATCCACCTGCACCTACACCTAAGAAGAGGTCTTCATCTGGAGGGAAGACAGAGACTCTCAAAGTAATTTACATCATCCTCATTATGTATACATTTATATATCATCCTTGTGTTCATGATTTTGAATTCTTACAACTTTATTAACAGAAATATTTTCTGTCTAGGTTCGTCAGGACCAGCAAGTGGCAGTGGCTGTTTGTCCCGGGACCGGAGAGAAAAGGACTTCAGAAGTGACAACAGGTGAGACGGTGATGGAGGGAAAATCTCTTTCTACAGGCAAGAGGGAAATGATCCCAAAAATGTCATTTTTGAAGGTGACATTCTATATTTAGTGGAAAAAATTGTATTTAAAATGTGATTCTCAGACTTTTTTCCTTTCTAAACAATCTGCTTTTATAGGTTCTCATTTGAAAGATGGAGCTCACCACGACAACATCCAGCGATCTCTGGAGAAAACTTTGGAGATGGAGTCCACGGAAGCAAGTCAGGAGCAAACCAAAAACGACTCTCCATTCAGCGATCTGTATCACATGATCAAGAAATCGCTGGAAATCAAGACTCCCTGCAAATCATCTGCCAGTCAGGCTCAGACGCCGTCCTCAAAGTTCTGCACCCCAAATCCGGCTTCAGTCAGGAAGAGCACAAATAAACCGGCAACTCCCACCCCCGAAAATGATCAGCCTAAAGGCAGCGAGACCCCGCAGACTGCTAAGAAGCAGGCGAAGACCATCCGGGTTCCTGCTGGTGATGAGCCGAGAATGGAGGAGCCCAACGCCAGTTCTGAAGGGCCTTCCCAAAAGAGAAGAAGCAGTGGGACATCCCAGAAGTTCACAGCGATGGAGATTATTGAGCAAATATCTGGGCAAACACTTAAATCCCCAGCTGGACGAAGAAGTAAGGAAGCAACACCGACCGGAGCTGAAGCATCCAAGCCCCAAGCGAAGCAGAACATGAAGTCTCCCAAAGCAAAGTCTCCTGGAAGAGCATCACCCGGCAACTCGGGGACGACTGAGACAGGTGTCAGCATCTTGTTTTTATGGTCAAGTTCAATGTTTAAAATGCAGAAGCACACTCAGTAGAATGTCAAATTGTAATATTCAAGTTTCTTTTTCTTTCTCAGTAAAAGCGGCACCCAAAAAACGCAAAAGTGGTGAGCTCAGGAAAGACCAGCTCTCTCCACAGAAGAAGAAACGCGTCTCCTTTGGAGGCCAGCTGAGCCCAGAGTTATTCGACAAACGACTGCCTCCTAACTCCCCCTTACGCAAGGGAGCTACTCCGAGGAGAAGTCTGATGGTGTTTAGACCCAAATCCACCCTCCTTAGGAGAGCTTCTGTCATCGGTTTGATAAAGGTAAGGCCAACGAATTTGACTTTGTTTTGATTGTAGTTTGTCCTGCTGTGTAATTTTACTTTATTTTATTTTTTTTACCTAGGAGCAAAGTCCTGCTAAAGCAAGAACCCCATCACCCAAGAAACCCAAAGCTGGAAAGAGTGCCTCCCCCAAAGCAGCTTCTCCTGCTCAAAAGTCTCCAAAATCCAGATCTGCTTCCCCCAAAGCAGCTTCCCCAGCACAAAAGTCTCCAAAATCCAAGTCTGTTTTACCCAAATCACCAACTTCTGCTCAGAAGTCGCCAAAATCCAGATCTGCTTCCCCTAAAGCAGCTTCCCCAGCACAAAAGTCTCCAAAATCCAAGTCTGTTTTACCCAAATCACCAACTTCTGCTCAGAAGTCGCCAAAATCCAGATCTGCTTCCCCTAAAGCAGCTTCTCCTGCTCAAAAGTCTCCAAAATCCAGGTCTGCTTCTCCCAAATCAGCTTCTCCTGCTCAAAAGTCTCCAAAATCCAGATCTGCTTCCCCCAAAGCAGCTTCCCCAGCACAAAAGTCTCCAAAATCCAAGTCTGTTTTACCCAAATCACCAACTTCTGCTCAGAAGTCTCCAAAATCCAGGTCTGCTTCCCCTAAAGCAGCTTCTCCTGCTCAAAAGTCTCCAAAATCCAGATCTGCTTCTCCCAAAGCAGCTTCTCCTGCTCAAAAGTCTCCAAAATCCAGGTCTGCTTCCCCTAAAGCAGCTTCTCCTGCTCAAAAGTCTCCAAAATCCAGGTCTGCTTCCCCTAAAGCCAAATCTATGGGTGGTGCATCACCTAAAACTCCCTTGAATTCAGGAGTCCAGACCCAAACACTGCAAGGACGCTTCTCAGTGTCCCGCATCAGCACCCCGTCTCCCACTGCAGAAGCCAAGCCTGTTAAGGAGCCTTTAGTCACCCCCAAAATCCCCATAAAGAGGAAGAGCATGAAGAGCAGCGCACAAAAAACCCCACGTTCTGCCAAAAGTGCCGCAAAGATGCTGCAGAGACGAAGCGGGGCGTCCCGCATCTCTATGAAAGGTTTGTTTCTTACATTCACACATTTATAGCATTTGATCACTGCTGAAAACTGCTTTTGTTATTCCTCTCCACAGCATTAAGTTCCTGGGCAGGAATAGTGAAATTTGGTAAAACTAAACCTCAAGTTTTCGTTCCATCTAAAAAAAAGACTCCTCAAAAGACCAAGAAGAAAGCTGCAAAGTGCAAACCGCAGGTTAGCCAGCGTTTGAGTTCTTTTTTCATTCATTACAAAATGAATGGAATGCGAATAATGCGATATCTTTACTCTGATATTTTGAAATCTTTATTTATTTTTGTTGTTGTCGAAGACCCCTGCCAGGGTACCGAAGGGCCACGTGAGCACCGGACACGCCGATTCCCCGGCTACCATTGTTGTGGGCAGAGCTCACAAAAAACATGTTGTGGTTGGAGCTGCGCCCAGAGTGGTCACCAACACCGTCCTCATCAAGAAACGGATGAAAATGGACGAGGACTTGACCGGTGACTTCTTCTTTCAGTTCATCTGCAAAAATCCTCTGGAGTTTTTCCTCTTTCTGATGGCATGTTCTGTTTTTCAGGTATTTCTGAAATGTTTCAAACCCCTGTTGCTGAGAAGAAACGTCGATCTCTGACCAATGACCCGGAGGTTGTGAAGACACCGGGGGGCAGCCTGAGTGCATCTGTGATGAGCACACCTGAGGAGTCAGGTAGTTTATTTCCTGACTGTGGAGTGAGTCATTGTTTGTCTGCAAGAACTAGCAGGCGGTCTCTCTTTCAGGTGAGATGATTGTGTCTCCTCTCAGTGTCGCGTCTGCCATCAAGAACAGGCGGTACAACAGCGAGGCTGTTCAGCGTCTCCTGGATGGAGAAGAGTCCAGTTTTGCTGCCGACGACCTCACTGTGAACACAGAGTCCACAAATCAGAACAAAGACGGGAAGACGGCTGCTGCCATAACTCCCAAACAGAACGCCCCAAAACCAGAAGGTCTCACCGGGGTCAAGAGGATCGTGAAGACTCCGAAACAGAAAACGGAGCCTCTCGAAGACCTCCGAGGCAAGATTCTGAAAACCCCCAAACAGAAACCGGAGCAACGGGAGTGCCTGACTGGAGTGAAGAGGATCATGAAGACCCCGAAACACAAAGCGGAGCCCCTCGAAGACCTCCGAGGCAAGATTCTGAAAACTCCTAAGCAGAAAACGGAACAGCAGGAGTGTCTGACCGGAGTGAAAAGGATCATGAAGACCCCAAAACACAAAGCAGAACCTCTAGAGGACCTCAGAGGAAACCTCCTGAAAACCCCCAAACAGAAACCGGAACAGCAGGAGTGTCTGACCGGCGTTAGGAGAATCTTTAAGACTCCGCAGCAAGAAGCTGAACCCGTTGAAGATCTCAGAGAGAAACTCTCGAAGACCCCAAAAGACATGGAGATGCTTGATGTGAGTTTGGACGGAGTTGAAGAACTCCTCAAGACGCCTGCTAATGATGAGGCCAAAAATCCCCAAACAATGAGCGCACAGAGCTCCTCCCCTGCCAAGAAAACACCGAGGCAGAAAAGTTCTCCCGTCCAAGATCTGGTTGGTTTGAAGAGGCCCGTGCGTACCCCCAAACAGAAGGGGGAACCTGTGGAGGACAACTTCGGGATCAAGAGGCTGATGAAATCGCCAAGGATGAGAGGAAATCCTCCAGTGGAAGACTTTGAGGGACTTCAGGAGCTCATGGAGGAGCCACAGACGGATCTGCCGACAGACGAGGTGAGGAAGAAAACATCCAAAGTCCTGATGGTCACACGTGTTTTGGTTGGTGCTTCTGTTCTTTAAGTTTGTCATCTTTTGTTTTCAGCAGGATGAAGGGTCCATGGAGTGTGCTGCTCTAACAACAGGTGAGTTCAATGTGATCAAAGTTGATCTATAAGATCAGCCATTAGGAATTCCTGTTGTTTCTTGGTTCACACTGAACTGACAGGTGCTGACTGTCAGAATCCCCGAAGGCAAAGCAAAATGTCAATTTCAACTCTAAATTATTTTGGTCTAGCTTTTTTCCTGGTTTACATTTTGCTTTAAGCAGAGCATTTTTTTCTTCCCGTCAATCATTTAAAGGGAGATGGAATTAAGTCTGTCAGTGAGAAGAAAAATGTCCTGAAACTGCCAACCTGTGTTACTGCGCTTTGTCTTCCCTCAGGGATCTGTTTGCTGAAAAGTCGTGTTTTTTTGTTTTGTTTTTTAACATTTTTTGGTTGCGTGTGAACTTTTTCAGCTTTCATGAGTGCGGGGGTTCACAGTGAAAATGTTGTAGTGTTCTAGGTTGTGTCTTAAACATTAGATTGACTTCATTTTTCTTGTTGCAGAGCCTGAAGGAGTCGACGACGGGAACAGCTCAGAGAGGCTGAATGAAAGCTGTAGCCATGAGCCTGCAGAGGCTCAGGGAGATTCTCTCCCTTTTGTAGATGCTGAAGCTTCACAACAGCCCGATGCAGACAAGGTCGACGAGATCAACGCTGACAAAGTCCCTAAGGTGGATCCTTTGGAGCAAAACAAAAAGGCTAATCGAGGCAGACGTACAAAAGCAGTGGAGTCTGAAGACGTTGGGGACAGAAATGAGGCGCCCGAACCTCCTGAAGAACCTGCTCCCGTCCTCCCAGTGAGAGGGAGAAGAGGGAAGAAAACTGAGGCCACAGCATCATCTGCTGTCAGACCCACGAGGGGCAGAAATGCAAAGATCTCAGGGGAAGAGAGCGCTCCTCAGGTTTCCAAAGCTGCCAACAGACGGGAAACGGGAAGAAATGCAAAACATGAAGAGAAAGGAGAGCAGGTCACAGAGGACACGGTCACTGCAGAGAACCAAGAGCTTGAGCATCAGGGAACGTCAGCAATGATCAGCAGAGCAAAGAGAGCAAAGGGAGTCCAAAATGAGGCTCCAGTCAGGGCTAAGAGAGGAAGAAACGCCAAACACGAGGACGAAGAAGTCGACAGAGTTTCACAAGATGTAACCGACTGCCAGCAGGCTTCTGTTGAGGAAAAGACAAACAAGTCTGAGGAAATTGTTGCTCTACACCAGGAAGAACCTGCTGCTGTTGAAGCTCTGACAACAAAACCAAGGAGAGGAGGGCGAAAAGCAAAACAAGACGCTCCTGCAGCTTCTACTGAAGTACAAGAGCCTCTTCGTGTCCCCACAGAGAAACCTGTGAGAGGAAGAAGAGGGAAGCCGGTCCCAGAGGACGCCGTCACTGCTGAGAACCAAGAGCTGGAGCCTGAACATCAGGAAACAGAAGAAAGAATCGGTAAACCCAGCAGAGCTGTGGCTCCAGGCAGAGCTAAAAGAGGAAGAAACGCCAAACATGAGGACGAAGAAGTCGACAAAGTTTTACAAGATGTAACCAACTTCCAGCAGGCTTCTGTTGAGGAACTAACAAACAAGTCTGAGGAAATTAATGCTCCACACCAGGAAGAACCTGCTGCTGTTGATACACAGCCTCCAAAACCAAGGAGAGGAGGCAGAAAAGCAAAACAAGACGCTCCTGCAGCTTCTACTGAAGTACAAGAACCTCTCTGTGTCTCCACAGAGAAACCTGTGAGAGGAAGAAGAGGGAGACAGGTCCCAGGGGACACGGTCACTGCTGAGAGCCAAAACCTGGAGCCTGAACATCAGGAAACGACGGAAAAAGTCGGCAGAGCGAAGAGAACAAAAGTAGTCCAAAATGAGGTTCCAGTCAGAGCTAAGAGAGGAAGAAACGCCAAACATGAGGAGAAAGAAGTCGACAAGGTTTCACAAGATGTAACCAACTCCCAGCAGGCTTCTGTGGAGGAGAGACCAAAGGAAATTGTTGTCCCACAACAGGAAGAACCTGCAAAACCAAGGAGAGGAGGACGAAAAGCAAAACAAGACGCTGAAAGTGTGGCTGCTGCACCTTCTACTGAAGTACAAGAGCCTCTCCGTGTCTCCACAGACAAACCTGTGAGAGGAAGAAGAGGGAAACGGGTCCCAGAGGACGCCGTCACTGCTGAGAGCCTAGAGCTGGAGCCTGAACATCAGGAAACCACTGAAAAAGTCTGCAAATCCAGCAGAACAAAGAGAGAAAAGGCGGCCCAAAATGAGGTAGCAAAAGCCACCCCAGTTAAGAGAGCTCAGCGAGGAGCAGCTCCAGCAGGTGAGACAGCGGAACAACTCACTCTGTCTGTACCAGAACCGGCTCCAGGTGTCGCTGCCCCAAAAGCAAAGAGAGGAAGACGGGTGGCAGCAAAGCAATCACCTGAAGAGGTGAGCAGTGAGCAGACGAGCCCTGCTGAAGAAGAAGGCAAGCCTGTGGTGGAGGAATCAAAGAAGCCATCGCGGTTTGTCTCGTGGAAAGCAGATCTGGAGATCTGTGATATTCCAAAAGCACTTCCTGTAAAGGCTGCTCGTGGTAGGAAGTCAAAACTCAACGCTCACAATGAAAACAAAAATGTCTCTGATGCCGACGCGGCCAAAGGGGAGGAGCTCTCAGGGGACGCTGTCCAAACTGTGCCCGCCAAGAGAAGCAGGCGAGGAGTTCATGGCGGCGATGTGGCGGCGGCTTCCACAAGCAAGAGTGGTCTTAAAGAAAATGAACCTCAGCCAAAAACCCGACGAGGAAGAGCAGCTAAGAAATAACTGTCTTTGTTAGTGACAGTTATTATTCTCCCGTTTTTGTAATTGCAAAGTATTGTAGAATGTAGTTTTGGTGACTGAAAACAAAGCACTGCTTTATTTGCCCGTTCAGCAGGGACTTGTTTTTAATTCTTTTATCTTTTTTGTTTTTCTATCCTTTTTATGTCTGAGGGGAAAAAATATTTTACTGTTGAGCAGGGAGAGGGGTCTAATAAATTTTTGTACTTGATTGGAATTATTGGTGTGATTTCTTTATTGTTTTTATAGTTTGAAACTCCCCAAAAAGGGGTTAATATCAAGTGTATATTATATTATTTATTAGAAAAAGGCAAATCTTTTTATCTTCAATTTGGGAGATTTTTGACAGATAAAACAAATATTTTATGTGGTGTTAGAAAACATGAGATGTTTTCTATTTGTATTTATTATTTGTTGGAGAATTGAGAAAAACCTCAAGTTGATTTTCGCGTTTGCGGAACAGGAACGTTTACTGAAAAGATATACAAACCACCCGGACACATTTTGGAGACGGACCGAACGCAAGCCCAACGCTGGAGGGAGATTTAAGAGGCGCGTGCAAGCACGAAGGCGGTTCCAAACTATGTTAATGGTCCCAGGACCTGCATTTTAAAGTCCAGTTTTAGTTATTTTATTTAAGCATCATAATGTCGTCGGACGGCGATATAAAGACAACGCCGAGAGGCTTTCAGTGTGTTCTGTGCAACGTCAACCTACCTAATAGTGAGTTAACGAAGCTAAAGTGGGTTTTTTTCGTGGTGCCTAGTAGCTAGTAACACACGACAATTTTCTTTTTAAATAGTTACCCGAACAGTTGCTCAACCTGTGGAAAATTGTATGTATTTTTCACAAATTGAACGCTAATCATTTTGAAAATGCAATTTAAGTAACCTTAATAAAGTTCTTTTTCATATTTTATGGAGTTTACCTCGGCTACAGCATCAAGTCCCACATATTTTGGGGGGGGGGGGGGGGGGTCGTATTTTAGTGCTGCACCGTAGTTTTATGCTCATGGTGGGCAAAACTTTCCTTCACCAACCTGCAACTGTTCATCCTCATTCATGGTGTTTGGCGTGGTTGAGATCAGAACTGCATGCATTTCTTACCCAGCAAATAATACTTTGATGGATGCTACTTTTCATACTCAGATAGGGAACGGAAATCATGAAGCCCTTAGTTAGAGTTCGTTTCACTGGAGCTAAGGGATCATGCACAGGTCCTAAAGTCAGCCCCACACCATGATAAGCCCTCCACCAAACATTGAACTGGATTCAATGTGATCAGCAGACAAAGTTCTCCTTGCAACCTCCAAACCAGAAACCGGGGAATCAAACTGGAATTAGCTGAAAGCAGCTCAGTCTTTCATACATTTTTGTATGAAACTCGCCTATGTTGATGATTTAAAACCCTCTGTTTATGAAAGTGGTTGGAAAAACCAAATTCAGTCATTTGGATGGGTGGTTAAGTCCTTTTGGCAATATAGTTTTTATTCTAAAAAAAAAAAATCAATAGAGCAATGGAAGAAACACCAGTATCAGTTGAAAACTACAGATACAAACAAGACAATGTTTAAAATCGAGCAGGAAGTAAATAATTGGTTTTTGACTCTTCCTGTTGAGTCTGCCTTTATATAAATAAGTGACGCAAACAAGAAGACGTCCAATCAAAAAGTCGGTTAACTTACAATGGGTTGAAGGTGAACCACAACGAGGGATGTGTGTGTGCACGCTAAACGTGTGATAACCTTTTGTTTCACCTAAAAGCATGGCGTCTGTCTGACCTGCAGTGTCCAGTGTGGATCAGCACGTAAAGGGGCGGAAGCACCAGACTCTGAGTTCTGTTCGAACCACCAGGAAAACCCACGAGGAGCGCAGCGTGTTTGTCAGCGGCATCAAGCCTGAAGTCTCTCAGTCTGACCTAACCGAGCACTTCCAGCAGTTCGGGCCGATCGCTGATGTCATCATGGATAAAGAAAAGGTCGAGGCGAACCACGGTTTGAATGGTCAGGGAGACTGTGAGAGTAATTTCTGTCTTACTGGCTTTGCAGGGAGTGTTTGCCATAGTGCAGTTTGCTGAGACTGAGAGCGCACACGCTGCTCTGACCTGTGTGGAGCATCTGATGAAAGGCCTGAAGCTCAGAGTTAAACCTCGAGAGAGGAAGGAGTTCAAGTTGATTCCAAAGAAGAGGAACGATGCTCAGAGCCTGGAACAAATGTTTGAGCGTCTCAAACCCGAGCTGTGTCAGCTGCCGTCCGTGAGAACCCGACACTTTACGACACTGGAAACACACCAAAGCAAACCTGACAAACATCTGCTTTTGAGGGTCAAACTGAAAGCTGCTTGTTCCCCGGCAGGTGGACGCTCAGATGCAGTACGTGGTGGAGCGGCTGCAGCTGGGAGAGAATGAAAAGAAGGCTCGCGAGTTGCTGGTTCAACTCCTGCAGGAAATCTTTGTTGAATTTTTCCCAGGTATTTCAAATCAAGTCAAACTTTATTTATAAAAAGCAGTTCTCTTGTGTTGTTCGGCTTTAGAATTAAAAACAAAAACATTACACATACGCCCCATGACCCCACACACAGGGAATAGGAATTAAACTGATGGTCTGACTCTGCTGGGAGGAAACAGGATATCGGGAATCTATTCGTACCAGGAGCCAGCTCAGCCATAGTAACATTGCCACAGTGCCCACCTACACCGGGACGGCAGCACGGGTCATTTAGTTTTTATGACATGAAGTACAGCAATTGTTCTACTTTTCTTTGCAGACAGTGAGATTTTGCCGTTTGGCTCTTCTGTCAACACTTTCGGAATCCACTCCTGTGATTTAGACCTTTTCCTGGACCTGGAGAACACAAAGACGTTCCAGGCCCGGGCCAAGTCCACCACAGAACAGGTTCGTCTGGGTTTGGTCCCGAAAGCCCTTCCGAGTGGATACGGGCGAAAGATGGCCAATTCTGTGCGGGGCGAGTTGAGAGAAAATGTTTGTGAAAGATCACAACACATTAACTCACAACACAACACATTAACTCACAACACAACGCAAGTGCATGCTCCTTGCACTAAGTGCATGCTCCTTGCACTAAGTGCATGCTCCTTGCACTAAGTGCATGCTCCTTGCGTGCACCCAGACTGTTAGAAATTAGGAAAATCCACCATCATCCACCGGGCGTCCTGCAGGCACATCACCTGCACGTGCTGCAATTGCGTGCTGTCAGTTAGGTTATGACTAGAGTGTTGCACAACTGCGTGCAACTTGCATGATTCTTACAAATACTTCACGTTACACTTTCCACACGCATGCCAATGATACGTTCTATTTTCACGACGTCCCGCATTTGCCTCCAAAACGCACCTTACGATGCAGCCGCTCCTCTGTGCGATCCTCTACGTACGACAACCCAAGAGCCCGCAGCGTTCATGATCCTGTTGTGCACTTTCACTTCCACCGTGCTACTTTTTGTACTACTCTGATTTCACGTACCCGTGTTGACTAATTGCTCCTTTTGGTCCAGCTGTGTTCACAGTATTCAACTAAGTACTCCTTCAAAATTCAAATTCCATTCAAAGTTGCTTTAGTTTTCCGGTAGGAACTTCCTTTGCCGGTGGAACACCGAGTAGAGACAAGCAATCATCAGTAAAATCAAAACAACACAGCTGCATTCAGTAAAGTACAGTAAAAAAGATGTATTTGGAACTGCTGCAAAGTCATTGCTGTCTTAGCGATTTAAAATGAAGGTTGGTACAAAACTCCTTCCCTGCCTGTTCGTTGTATCCCGCTCGCGTTCTAGCTGCTTTTTCTTATCTGCTGTTTCACGTTTGCGACTTAGTTCTGACCCAGTTGGAGTCCTCCGTCCCTCAGAGTTTCTGCTGTGTTTGTCGCAGCAAATCATGAAACACAACAGCAAATCATGAAACACAACAGCAAATCATGAAACACAACAGCAAATACTGAAACACAACAGCAAATACTGAAACAGAACTGCAACTCACGAAACACAACAGCAACTCACGAAACACAACAGAAAATCATGAAACACAACAGCAAATACTGAAACACAACAGCAAATCATGAAACACAACAGCAAATCATGAAACACAACAGCAAATCATGAAACACAACAGCAAATCATGAAACACAACAGCAAATCATGAAACACAACAGCAAATCATGAAACACAACAGCAAATCATGAAACACAACAGCAAATCATGAAACACAACAGCAAATCATGAAACACAACAGCAAATCATGAAACACAACAGCAAATCATGAAACACAACAGCAAATCATGAAACACAACAGCAAATACTGAAACAGAACTGCAACTCACGAAACACAACAGCAAATCACGCAACACAACAGCAAATCACGCAACACAACAGCAAATCACGCAACACAACAGCAAATACTGAAACACAACAGCAAATCATGAAACACAACAGCAAATCATGAAACACAACAGCAAATCATGAAACACAACAGCAAATCATGAAACAGAACTGCAACTCACGAAACACAACAGCAACTCACGAAACACAACAGCAAATCACGCAACACAACAGCAAATACTGAAACACAACAGCAAACCACGGAACACAACAGCAAATCATGAAACACAACAGCAAATACTGAAACACAACAGCAAATACTGAAACAGAACTGCAACTCACGAAACACAACAGCAACTCACGAAACACAACAGCAAATCACGCAACACAACAGCAAATCATGAAACACAACAGCAAATACTGAAACACAACAGCAAATCATGAAACACAACAGCAAATCATGAAACACAACAGCAAATCATGAAACACAACAGCAAATCATGAAACAGAACTGCAACGCACGAAACACAACAGCAAATCACGCAACACAACAGCAAATCATGAAACACAACAGCAAATCATGAAACAGAACTGCAACTCACGAAACACAACAGCAACTCACGAAACACAACAGCAAATCACGCAACACAACAGCAAATCACGCAACACAACAGCAAATCATGAAACACAACAGCAAATACTGAAACAGAACTGCAACTCACGAAACACAACAGCAAATCACGCAACACAACAGCAAATCACGAAACACAACAGCAACTCACGAAACACAACAGCAAATCACGCAACACAACAGCAAATCACGCAACACAACAGCAAATCACGCAACACAACAGCAAATCACGCAACACAACAGCAAATACTGAAACACAACAGCAAATCATGAAACACAACAGCAAATACTGAAACAGAACTGCAACTCACGAAACACAACAGCAAATCACGAAACACAACAGCAAATCACGCAACACAACAGCAAATCATGAAACAAAACAGCAAATCACGCAACACAACAGCAAATCACGCAACACAACAGCAAATACTGAAACACAACAGCAAATCATGAAACACAACAGCAAATCATGAAACACAACAGCAAATCATGAAACACAACAGCAAATACTGAAACAGAACTGCAACTCACGAAACACAACAGCAAATCACGAAACACAACAGCAAATCACGCAACACAACAGCAAATCATGAAACAAAACAGCAAATCACGCAACACAACAGCAAATCACGCAACACAACAGCAAATCACGCAACACAACAGCAAATACTGAAACACAACAGCAAATCATGAAACAGAACTGCAACTCACGCAACACAACAGCAAATCATGAAACAAAACAGCAAATCACGCAACACAACAGCAAATACTGAAACACAACAGCAAATCAATTGTGTATGATTTTTTAAACACTATTAATAACTGTTTTCTTTATGTGGACATTTTAAATACATGAAACAGTCCTGAAGCATTCTTGCTAGAGTGGTCTTTACGAAGAGGGAATACCCTTAATACCGGAAAAGCAAAAACTTTACCTTGTTAAACGTTGCTGTAATTTTTATTGTAGTAATACAATTGAAGAAATGCTTTTGGACTGTCTCGTGTATTGAAAATGTCCACTAAAAAAAGACAGTAATAAGGAAATGTAAAAAATAATACACAATTAGTTTTATATTACGTCACTTCTGGGATTCAGGACGTTCCGTTTCAGTTAGACGCCGTTTCTCAGCTTTCCTTTTTGTGTTTCTGGATTTGTTCATTTGTATCGAGATTGTTTTTTTAATTCAGTATTTGTTAGTTTTCACTCAAAATTGCTTTTGTGTTTCAGGACTCTGTCATTTGTTCCGTGGTTTGCTGTTGTGTTTCAGTATTTGCTGTTGTGTTTCGTGATTTGTTCATTTGTACTGGGATTTGCTGTTGCTGTATCTTAAATGTAAGCGTGTCTTGCACCTCTCAGCCACCGTAGGGATCCCCCCTCCACCTCTTCTGTGGTGTCATCCACCCTCGGCAGCGTCTCACCGGGGATTCCGGATTCTCCTCCGTTTCTGGAAGTTCCCTGGCGCTCTCCTTCACGAGCCCTTAACTCTCCAAATAAACGTCTTGACTTTGTTCTGTGCGTGCCTCTGCTTTTCTTTTATTTATTTTTTTTACCTCCAGGTTGGTGAGGGAGTGTCTGATGACGGCCGTTCCGAGGACTCCATCTTGTCAGATATCGATCTGACCACAGCCTCCCCCGCCGAGGTGCTTGACCTTGTGGCGACCATCCTGAAGCGCTGCGTCCCCAACGTGCACAAGGTGCATGTGGTCGGCACCGCTCGCCTTCCTGTCGTCAAGTTCCAGCACCACAAGCTGAACCTGCAGGGGGACATCACCATCAACAACAGGTCGGGGGGGGGGCTGTTCTTGTATATAAAGGTGTCTGACAGAAGCAGAATGAGAGCGTTAAACACTGTCTGAGCAGGCTGGGAGTGAGGAACACACGCTTCCTCCAGCTGTGTTCTGGGATGGAGGAGCGCCTGAGGCCTCTGGTGTACACCATCCGATTCTGGGCCAGGCAGAAGAAGCTGGCTGGTAACGTGCTCTTATTTTAAGAACCTTTTGGGGTTTTTGTAAGCTCATAACCATTTTGTTTTTGTGCGATAAGAACAGTGTGGAAAATAGTTCTTGGTTTGAATTGGCTGCTATTTCATTCTTTGACCAACAGGTGTCACTGGAGCTGCACCGTGCTTCTCTAAACACAACTAGACTTTTATTTTGAAGTAAATGTTTGACTCAAAATGTATTTTGTATCATGTCAAACATGTCATCTTGGAGAAACATAGTAAAATATATAAACTTTATTGTATTTTTGAGCACAGAGTCAATCTAAACAGGAGACAAAGCAGCAGATAGACTGAATAGTTTTATTGACTTTTTGGATTACAGTTTCCTGTTTTGACCTGCAGGTAACCCCAGCGGCGCCGGCCCCCTCCTCAACAACTACGCTCTGACCCTGCTGGTCATTTTTTACCTGCAGAACTGCGAGCCTCCTGTTCTCCCCACAGTGGAGCAGCTGAAAGACATGGCCTGTAAGTGCTGCCTTCCTCTGATGCGTTTTTAAGCATTTTCTCCATTTTCTGATGACCTGCAGCTATGAACAGGAAGTGACCGCTGCTCTATAGGCTGAAAGGATAAAAGGGAAAAAGCTTGAGTTGGGATGTTTGAATACATTTTCCTCTTCTAGGGTTTTGTTTGTTTAGGTGCCGCAAAAAATATTCTTGCACATTTAAAAAAATAAAATAAATTAACTTTATTGTTTTGGTTTTTCTCTGTGCAGGTGAGGAAGAGGAGTGTGTGATTGAAGGCTGGAACTGCACCTTCCCCAGTCAACCCATTGCTGTGCTTCCCAGCAAGAACACACAGGACCTCTGTAAGTGACTTTAATCAGACAGAAATGTCCTTTACGGCACCGGTCCCCCACCCCCGGTCCCTGGGACAGTTGGTACCGCGTTAGGGTTCCGTTTTATTTATAATCTGATTCTGAAGGAGGTTTTATTTTGAAAACTAATGGAAAAGAGTCAGTGAGGAAACAGAAGAGGAGCTTTTGAAAATATCTGCATTCAACAGACAAATACCAGGAGTCTTAGCTCCAAATATGGATTTATTGTGACATTTGTTCCCACACACCATAATAATGATGCAGAAAATCCAACAACCGGCTGTCTAATGTTAAGAGGATGCTGCTAATAAAGTTGTTTAAATTTTAATTTTCCGTCGGAAGTTGAAGTCGGACGAGGCTGAAGTTGGCGTCTTATTTTTTATGCTTCCACTTTGATAGTTCTGGGTTAAAAGAAAATCTGTGTCCCATGTTAAGGGTCTCTACATGAAATCTTAATTTAAAACAGCTGCAGGTATTTTACAGAGGATGAACCTTTCTCACAAAATGAAGGGAAATTAGAGTCTTCGACTTCAGCCTCGTACAGAACAGTCTGTGAAAATATTGTGTGGCGTTCAAGCGGTGGGGGATTTCTGCTTTATGGGGTCTAAATGTGACTTTCTGTCTTCCTCCTGCAGCCTCCTTGCTGGCTGGTTTCTTCTCCTTCTATGCAAAGTTTGATTTTGCCAGCAATGTCGTATCCTTAAGGGAGGGGCGCGCACTTCCTGTTGTAGATTTTCTTGGCAAAGGCAAAGAAGAGGAGGAAAACCCCCCCAAAGGCAGTCGCCAACACCCCAAATTGGGCTCCATGACTCTCCTGGATCCTTTTGAGCTCTCCCACAACGTAGCCGGAAACCTGAACGAGCGCTCCCACCACAACTTCCAGAGGGAATGCCAGGAGGCGGAGAAGTACTGCCGCAGCCTGCAGTACCAGCACAAGTCCGCCAAGGGCAAGTCATGGGGGCTGGTGCGCTTGTTTACCCCTCATGGGGAAGTCTCGCTCAACAAAGCAGAGCAGCTGAGCATCAGCATCCCTTTTAAATCAACGTCGCTCCCTGAGGCGATGCGCAGCGAGCTGCACACGGCGGGAGAGGATTTTCGCCGTCTGTGGTTCCAGAAGGTTCTCTCTGCTGTGGAACAGGTGTTCAGAGCCGTTCTCCAGTGTCACCTCACGGTGTCCTCTGACGCTGCAGCAGGAGAGGAGGCAGCAGAAGGCCCGCCAGCTTCCATGAACTCCTCAGGAAATGACAGTTTTGATGGCGTTCCACCTCAGACGGAACAAAGTCCTCAGGACGCGGTGGTGGTCGGAGCAAAGAGGTTGCTCTCTTCAGGCAGCGACACCTCAGTTTCGCCCCAAGGCAAAAAAGCCAGGCTGATGAAAAGAGGAAAGCCGGATGCGCCCCCGTGGATCTGTACGCAGAAGTATCCGGTGTGGGCCGGCAGGAGGAAAGTGAAGCGGGAAATCCTGAAGGGCCCGGACTCCGGGGCCGAGGGCAGCTGTGCAGAGCTGGAGTCCAAGGTCACAGCCCACATCCAGGAGAAAGAAGCCCAACTCAAGGAAGCCCTGGAGTTCAGAGTTCAGCCCCAGGTGGTGGGGGGGACAGAGAGCACAAAGGCGGTGCTCCGGCTGCAGCCTAGCAGCGACAAACCGGGAGCTTTCCACGACTTTTTTCACTTTCTGGAGGTTTTTGTACCCAAGATGGTCGACACGTTGCTGGAAAAAGAAGCGCAGAACCAGATGACTTGTGACTAAACTGAGCCACAACACAGATGTTCCTCAGCAGAAATCAGAGATTTACTTTAGTTTGAATGTTGGTTTGACGTCACAGTGTTACTGTTTTCATTTATACTGTATTTTTGTAATAAAAAGGGAATTATTGTTTAACGTTTCTGTTCAGAACGGCTCAAAAAGGCTGAAACTTTGAAAATAAAAAACATTTTTTGGCTGAAGGAGAGTCGGGAACATTCATTTACTCGAGCACCACATCAACACATTTTACTGAAAGACCCCCACACGCATTTCTCTCATGATGGAGGACATATATTAGGAAAATTGGGATTAAAATGGCATTTCTTAGTTTTTCCTAATTCAAATTCTTTCTTAGTTTTTCCTAATTCAAATTCTAATTCAAATCATTGAATCATTGAGGATCAGATGCAGCGTTAGAAATCAGGGGGAAAAAATGGTTGTCCTCCAGACAACCAGGCAAGTAATATTTGGTTGTCCTCCCCAATTTTTGGTTGTCCTTCGATACCAATATTCGACAGCAACGAAACCTACTCAGATGTCAGTACTTGCATCTTTAGTTTTTCTATACATCTAATATCAACTGCCTCTTATGATGGACATTTAAAAAACTCTTTAAATATTAAAAACAAACTTTTTACTAAATATTGAAGCATCTGGTTACACAAAGTATTGCCAAAAACTTGAAACTAATATCTTTATGAGTATCTTCACACAGATTTAAATATATTGGTTCTTTTTTTTTTTTGGTTTTGATAATTGTTGCTTAAATATTATAAAATCCAAAGACTGTTGTAAAATTTAGAATATCACAATCCCATGGGAAAAGTTTTTTTTTCAGCTCATGTCAGTCTGTTCTGTTTTATGAATGTGTTTTAAATCTTCTGTTAATGGGTTATTTTGAATGTGTTTTGGAGACCTCTAGCGGTTGCGCCAGGTACTGTTGTTCAACACATTTATTTGAATAATCTTTATTGAAAAGTTCACATGTAGAAACAGAAAGGATTCGCTAGCATGCACGCACTTCGTTTGTCAGTGGAAAGAATTTGCTGCATACGTCTCAATTCAGAGGCTGCCACAAACTAACCCTTGAAACTTGAAAAATAGTTGAAAATTCCGAAATGTTGAATAAAAGACCAGGTTGTCACATGGACAACCAACTCCAACTCAGTGGCCAGTTTTTGCTGAACTCCTACCGCTCTGCAGAGACTTTCCTAGAAAACAGATTTTTTTTTCCCTTTAAAAACAGCAAAATTTTAATTAAAAGACCACCGGGAACGCTTTGAAAATAGACGATCGCAGTGAAACTCTAAAGAATGTAGTAATACAACAGAAAAGAAGAATTAAGGCGTTTGCTTTTTCTTCCTCCGGCTGCACCGCCTGCCTAAAACAGTTGTTATAGAGTCACATCTTTGCTGGTCAAGACAGATGAGAGTAATTACTCAGGGAGGCAGTCTGCTTTATTACAGCTGGACAAGGTGGAGCTGAGCGATGCACACAGCTCCTGTGTGCTGAGAAACACCATTCATCTGCTTCTAATGGGGAAATGCAGACAGCCGGCTGCCTGGATGAAGAGCTGTCAGAGATCTTCTGTTCATTTGACACCATTTCAATTTGGAGATGGGCTATGGATGTTTGATCTGATGACATCGCTGCGCTTTGTCTGTTTTTTTATTACTGTCACTGCTACAAATTTGCCTTTTTTTCGTCTGCTCCTCATTCACAATGATTTGAACAAAGAAATATGTTAATGTTAAGCTTTGTTTTCTCCATTACGACATGTTAAAAACAGCATTTTCACTGAAGTGGATCCTGTAAATGTAGATAAACACGTATGTGAGGCTGAACATTGGTTCTTTGGTCTCAAACGTTTCATGGGTTTTTCTGGAGCATCACTTAAACATCAGCTCCAACCACGCCAGACACTCCAGGCTTCTCCTATTTCACCTCCGCGCTCAAAGGTGCGCCTGATATACGACCACTCTCACTTACCTCTAAGCTTCGGAATTACAGTGATTGATTTCAAAACAGGAGCTTTGTTTGCAAGAAAACAATCCCTGAAGCGGGCTTCTCTGTGGAGACAGAGCCATTCGCTTCAAGTTCCCTTTCATCACAGAAAGCAATCTGTTGGAAAGAGCCAAGGCACATGCAGCCACAGGTGTCTTAACTTTGTTTGAGTCCTTTTTCAGGTTGTTAACCACCAACTGCTTTCATATGGCCAATCTGCTGTATTTACTATTAAAGCCATCTGTGTGGGGCTTGGTCTTCTTGTAGACCTCTCAGTTTTTCTTGTTTAATTAAAATATATATATATATATTTCAGACAGTCCCAAGAGTTTTGAAATCTGTTCAGCTTTTTGGAGCCATCGTCTGTTTTCAATCTGCTGTGAAGCGTGGATCCACTGAGTCACATCTCACACCGCCATGCGTCACAGCCGGATTCGTCCACGGCCGATTTTGGCAGAGTGGATCTGACGCTTTGGTCAAGGATGAACATTATTTATGGAGTTCAATCTAAAATGCTCGCCGAGTGAAAAATAGTTGTTTTATGGTCGATTTGAACAATTGATAAACAAAACCACGGATAATACCAAACAAACTAAAACTGCATTTTAAACATTTTAAACTGCTGCCTTTTGAAAAAGGAAAACAAACTTCCTGGTTGAATGAATTGGGGGGGGGGAATTGCTGCTACCTTTTTTTTTTCTTCAAGAAAACACAAATATTTAATATGTTAGAGAAAAGTCATTCTCAAACTCAAATAGAGTTTTCATAAAGTAATAATGTTATTTTGTTTCTATGAAGAACAGATTTTAACATTGTTGTGAGCAAAAACCTACCAAATCACCCATTGTATTATAATTAATTCTGTCTGTATCTCATAAAAAATGATGTTGTAACATTTGTTTTATGGATTTCATCAAAGGGTAAAAACATCTTAACTAAAAAAAAAATTCTGTTAAAATTAATTCTTTGATGTTGTGGGTCATCCATCCATCCATTTTCTAAACCCGTTTTGCCCCTTTTGGGGTCACGGGGCTGACAGAGCCTAACCCGGCCACTCGTGGGTGAAGGCGGGGGGCATTCTAGGCTGTGTCCAAACTGGAGGGCAGCGTTCTTCCTGGGCTGCATTTGTAGGCTGCTGTCCAAATGCAACGACTCCTTCAAATGTAGCCAACGAATACGGCCTTCTTTTTCCCGATTTCAAGGATTGGTCTGGTGTTTCCTTCTATGCTGTCCATATCCCAAGATGCATTGCGGCCGAACCTGGAGATTTTCTGATACCAATGGCGGACTGTGAAGCGGTAGATTAAAAGTTGACTCAAATAAGCCAGGAAAATGTCTAGCTCCATGCCTGGTTCACTACTCCTCTCTGTTAGGGACGTACGGTTGCTAGGCGACGGGACATCTACCGATGTAACGGCTGGAATTATTTAAAGGATAGACTCGTCTAAATTCATAACCGTTAACATCCGGCCTGCCTCGATGAAGGACCCGGCCACTGTTGCCCGGGAATTTGGACACACCCCCTAGACAGGTCCCCTGTGTGTCCCACAAGCCCATGCACACCCACATTCACACCTATTTAAAATAACCTATGAAGCATATTTTTGGATGGTGGGAGTCCCCGCCATCCCCACGCATGCATGGGGAGAACATGCAAAGTCCACACAGAAATGTCCCCCATTGATATTCTGGTTCAGGCCCGCCTAGCGAGAGCGCTAACCACTGCTCCACCGTGCAGCCTAAATCATACTTCAAATATCAAAATGCAAATCATTTTCTAACATCATAAACAGTTTTCAAAGATTTGATTCTGTCTCTTGCAGAAAAACAATAACTTCACCACAAAGTTTTGCATAAAACTGGATGAACTCAAAACACGTCACCTAAACAGAAAGATGTGTCCGTTAATTTAAACATGTTTAGTGACTGACGCCATTTTGATTATTGCATAATGGCGGCGGGCACCAACCAGCCCCCTATTTCACCTCTTTAGCCGTGCAAACAGGCCTGGCTGCATGTGAAGCACTCTGTGCACATTAGCAGCTCCCCCACTTTGACGATAAGGCTAAATCAAAGTGCAGAATCGTTTCCCCCTTTCTGCCTGTGATGGCAGGAAGGAGTCAGACATTCTAGCAGGAGATAGCACTCGGATGGACTTCTGTGTGCGTGTGTACACTTCCTTTTTCAACCCCTTTGTGTGTCTAATGTAAAATGGGAACAGAGAGGTGATTTTAACCTCTAGAAAAAAGCCCTATTCCTGGAATACTGGTGTAGAATAAGTACGTTTGCACTGAAAGTATCTCTATAAATGTTATGTAAAGTGCAGGAAATTTTGTTCAGGTGAAGTAGATGAAAAAGTTTCCAAAAGCAAGTCACCTCCCAGTGGTCTAACTGTCTGGGAGCCCAAACCGAACGGCTCTTCAGGTGTGCATTAGCCGGGGTTTATTAGCCTGCTACAACGTAAAGTGTGTGCGCTCCCTCTTATCTGTGCACGCTTATGTTCCCACTGTTTACCCATAAACACTGGAGCAAGATAATGAGTTTGTCTTGTCCACATTGTTGTCTCTCACCATTGACTTTTTATGGGCAGAGAGAGGTTGACTCAGCAGGAGAATTACCTGAAGTTTCAGGATGATCGCTGATAACAGTTACAAGCAACCTGACAGATGTCTGCTACCTGGAATAATAAACCGTTTGAAGATTATTTGTCTCTAAAAGCTCAAATAATGGTACAAATAATCACTCATCAATCAGTAACGCATAACAGCAAACCGCTAACAGTTTACATTGCACAATCATGACCGGGTAGTTTGGTTTTTCTTTACGCTTGACCTCCACAGACACGGAGATTTGTGTCTAAAGGGAGCTGTGTTTTTGACAGGGTCTTTGGGGCAGATAAAGTCAGAACCACTGTTTTTTATGACTCAATAAAAACCACATGTAAGGCATTCATCATCCTCTCCTGGGATCTGTAGTGTTTGACGCCGCCATAAATATATCTTTGATTCACACATTTAATCCGAAAATGTCTTTAAAATGTCATTTTGCGATTTATTTTCTTCGAACTTGAAAGCAAAATAAACTCATTCCACCGCTCTGTCACAGTTTTTATTTCATTAAAATGCCAAGAATTTGCTTTCAAAGAAAGAATTTCTACAGTTAAATGTTTTTTATATTAGGTTGATCACTTCCACGCCTTTAATTTTTTATTTTCTTTTGCTTTTTCACAAAAAAGCACGCAAACCTGTATAATTACAAATATATAGTTGCCCTTTTCCATTTAAACATTTTAGGGTTTGTGTGTTGTAGGTAAAAGTATATCCCAGATTTTCCCTTCATCCTTTCAATGGCAGCAGATGGGATTCATTAGACGGCAGGTGAACATTTTGTCTTTGAACTGATGAGAGAAAAGGAGAAAAAAAATGTCTGTGAGAAAAAAACGATGGCGAGACGACGGCGTCAGAGCCAGAAACTGCAGCTGGCGTGTTGGGTCAAAAGTGGACGAGGAGTCAAGATTTATGAATCCAAAAAGGAGGTGAGGCTGGCGGTTATGGTATCCACACTGACCCAGGTCTGCTGGGGGCTCCTATGGTTATGTGAGCGCCCATTCTTTAAAGAAGGAGTGGCTTTAGGATAAAGCTGGTGGAGGTAGTGTCATGATCTGGGCAGTGTTCTACTGAAAAAGGTATTCTTGTCTCTCGAATTTCTCATTGTTCTTTGAACAAGATGTTTTGCCTCAAAGACCCCCCCTCCCATCATCTATTTACCTTTTTTTTAAAGTGGTCTTTTAATTATAATTATGCCATTTTCAGCCCAAAAGAAATCTTTGTTGTTTTCCAGGGCATAGTTTCTGCAGAGCAGCAGGAGTTCATGAGAAATTCACCTCTGTATTGTGAGTGAGACTGTTGGCGCAGAGTAAGGCTGCCCTGACTTCCCATCATCCCTTGGTTTTCACTCTTCTGCTAGTTTACAGCCCCTGATGGCCGAAATGTTACCAATGCAACAAAATGGCGAGTAACATCTGGTCGGCAAGCTCCAATATTATTCACCTGGTATCTGAGCCAGATGCCAGCTCAGACGAGGAAGACGAACATGGATGTAGTTTTCTACAAGTGGGTGCATCAGAATAGAGCAGAGCAGGGAGCTTATGACCCACCGATTGTTTTTTCTTCATCTGCTCCTTAAATGATTTTTTTCAATATATGTCCTGCATAATGAGAGAAAATCCATGACAACAGGTTAAAAACACCAAAAACAAGATTTTTTTTTATTAGAGTAGATCTCTGATACATTTGGAAGCTCCTTTTGGAGCAGCATCAAAACAATCTGCTGTTAAGAGATCTGTTATTTCACCTTCGGGTGGTATCAAGTTGGGTCATGGCGTCTGATGAAGCCACTTGGATGAGTGGTGAGGAAATTAGACTTAACTTCCAGATGAATGACTCAACTTCAAGACGACGACACCTGGATGGATGAGAACCTACGTCCTTCAGGGATTTCTGGACTCAGGAATAATCACATTAAATCTTGTCTCAACTGAAACTGCATATCATGATAACCCCTAAAAGAGACGATGCAGTCTGACTCTAAAGCCATTGTGAATAAGAAGCTCAAAGACATCAGTAACTCCTAAATAATTCACACATTACTAGTTGAAGAAAATTTAACACTCATAAACAATGCATGACTGTTGTGAGTAAACAGAATGAGAGAAAAAGGTTTCTAAAAATCCCATAACCCACAATTCCTTTAGTAAATTGTAAATATCCGTGAACTGGTTTTTGTTCGTTTTCTGAATTTTTACCAGCATGATTTGTCTTTTATTTCTCCCACATCTGAATTGATCCAGGAATTATTTCAATGTTCTTGGTTTTTGTCCTCTTCTCTTGTCGCTTTGTACCAAATCCAGTCGTGTCTTGCTAACAAGTTGAATACTTTTGCTGTCAGTTGTTAGATTTTGCAGGTTACCAGCATTTGGATCTCCAAAAGAACATCAATTTGGACATAAAGGTTTTTTTTAAAAAAAATGGTAGAATCTTGACATTTGGTAACAAGATTTTTTGAAAAGGTCAATTAAAGTTGACGCAGTCAGCGGTGAAGTTTAAAGGTGAACACTTTTTTAAAGAAGAGAAAATACGTTTTTGCCTAATAAGAAAAAAAACAGCTAAATAAAATGATCTATACACACTAAAAACAGGAAGTTGATATGAATAATTGCATTATTATAAAACAAATGATTAGAACCCCCCCCCCCAAATCTTGTCAACAAGTTGATTAACAACACTCAGCCTGTACTAAGATAAACGTTTAAAGATTTAGATTATTAATGATTATTGATGGTTATTAATGAATGAAATAATCAATCTAAAATAAAAAATGTATATATCCTGCAGAATTTATCCATGTATAAATTTAGGTTTAAGTGCAAAGAAAATATAAGAAGACAGTTTTTGTTCTCTGATGCGTTCAGCAGGTATTCACACTCAAACAGATTGCACTTGTTGTTTAGGCGCTGCTGTTTTTTTTTTTTTTTTTTTGGCGTCATGAAGCGAACAGCCGACCGTGAAGAGCCAAGATAAACAGAAGCTCCAGCAGCTCCAGCAGCTCGTAAAATGTCACCAATTCCATTAAAGTGAGTCTGCGTATCAAACCTGTAAGATATCAGAGCACACAATGTCTTTGTGGGGGTGCATGTTGACTGTCATTTTTATGATTGAAATAATTATGGAAATATACTTTTATGACAGATTAGAAGCCGTTCAAACTACTTTTTTTTTACATTTTTTTTTACAACTGAAGGGGTTTGATAGCAAACTGTAAATAATTTTAACTTTAACTGTACTTTTTAATACTAAACATTTAGTACCTTAAATTAAATAAATTGAAATAAGAAAATGTTTCATGTTTTATTGCTCAGGCAGCTGCAAAGTTTTATGTTACTATTTTAGATTTCTGGGAAAAAACATAAAGTAAAGATTTTAAAGGTTTACTTTTTGTGAATGCAATTTGGGTAAAATGGTATATATATATATATATATATATATATATATATATATATATATATATATATATATATATATATATATATATATATATATATATATATATATATTTCAATTTTCGAGAATGTCTACATTATTTTCCATGTTTTCCAAATAAAATTAAAAAAAACATTTGTAATTATTTTAGGATTTTGTTAAAAAAATGGTTTAATAAAAACAAACAGAGATTAGGAATTTTATTCTTTTAACTCAAAGAAAACTCAATCTTTTAAGTGAACCAACTTAGGCCAGAGACTTAAAATAGGGGTAATTGGGCTTAAATAGTTATATGGAGAGAAAGCATGTTTGAAAATTAAAAGAAAAAATAATAAATTTCTAAATACATCTAGATTTATTTAGAATTTTTGGAATATTTTTTATCTTTAAATGCCCAATATTTGTCATTAGAATCATCTTATTTCATCTTGACTGTATTTTTGAAGTCGTTTAATTCTTCAGGAAGAGAAAATATCCAGATAATATAGTCATAGATTGAAGGGTCACCTCATAGCAGCAGAGATAAAACTGTAACGTAAGAGATTTCCATCAGAATCTTTTTCTGATATTTTCTGCTTCGTGAGTCTGAAGTTTCTCCGTGCAGAGCAGCTGATCCTTCCAGAGGCGCTGTCCGTGGTGCTGAAACCCACAAAATGATGTCAAGATCTCATTACAGTTTGAAAAACAGACACGAGACTCGTTTAGAGCAAAAAGCCCCCCAATAAAAGATTAAAAACCTGCAGGGTTAAAACAAACAACAAACAGTTGAGATCCGAGCGCGTCCACCTGGTTTCCTTTTTCCTTCAAATGTAATTAAACACGCACGCGCGTCAGGTGTCCGTGCCACACTATAAAACCCCGGGATCTGAGAGGAGAGCAACAAGACAGGGGCAGCACCGAGGTGACAGCATCCAGAGACCAGTCGAGTTGTGAGTTGCGCCACAAGTTTTGGTCGAAGTTTCCGTCAGTTTTTCCTCCTCCTTGAAAACTCTCTCCTCACTCAGATGGCCAAAATGCTGAAATCGTGGGCGATGTTTGCCGCGCTCGTCCTTTGCCTTCTGGTGTGTCTGAGCAGCTTTGCGGACGCCTACCCCCCCAAACCGGAGAGCCCGGGGAGCAACGCGTCGCCGGAGGACTGGGCCAAATACCAGGCAGCTGTCAGGCATTATGTCAACCTCATCACCAGGCAGAGGTGAGCCATGGGGATTCCATTTCTGTCCCTGGGGGGATTCACCAATCAACCATGCCGTAAATTAAAAAATTACAATGGAAAGATTTAGTTGGTTTATTTTAAACTTAATACATCACCAGAGATTTTAAAGGACAAATAGTTGAAAATAGGATGTGAATTTTTCTAATTGTTAAAATTCTAAACAAAGGAGTCAAAAACATGGAGCAACCAAAACAATCAGTTAAACAAACCAAATCACCCCAAAAACTTGTTAAAAAGGAAAATATAATCAGTGTTGCTTAATTAGGCTCCCAAATTTAAAAATAAGAAACAAAATGAATGCTTTGATGCAAACCACAAATATACCTACATGCTATATTGCAGAAATATATATATACACACACACACACATATATATATATATATATATATATATATATATATATATATATATATATATATATAGGTTTATTTCCCTCTTTTTTTGCTTTTTCCAAGTAATGTTAAAGGGACAGAAAAATACGTTTCATTTCCCAGGTATAAAAACTCATGTAAGATCTTTGTTTTTTTGTTCGATGAAAATGAAAACAAATAAATGGGGAAAAAAGACTTTTCCTCTCACATTCCAACATTTACTTGCATTACTTTTGTAGGAAGGGTAAAACTTTACAAAAAGTATATAAATTTCCACGAATTTTACACAAATCTAGATAAAAAGGCAGGAAAAACTGTCAAATACTTGGTTATTGTATTTTTTTTAAATTATTCTTCAGGCCCTTTTTTAAGTTTAGGATTTGTTTGACTTTTTTTTTTAATTTAAGTTGTAGTCAAGATTTCTCCTCTGCATTTAATGCAAGAGTGTTTTTTTAATGTTTGGTTTCTGCAGAACACTAAAGGCAGAAGGATGGGTGAACCTTTTACTTGTGGCAAGTTCCTCTAAATTTTCCTGAAAGAAACTAAGCGTGCCCTTGTTTTAACATCTCTAGTCTGTAAATTAAGGGGCCAGACCTTCTTAAAAATCTTTGTTCTTCACGCTGGAACCCATCCATGCCACAAATGGATGGAGACTTTCTCCAAAAACAAAAACAAAAAAAACAACCAAACAAACAAACAAACAAACAAACAAACAGAAAAGGGGAAAGTGGAGCATTTCCCAAAGTGGAGAAACCCTGCTTTATCTCAGAGATAATTGTCCCTTTGAGTTGTGATTTGTGCTGCACAGATTGCCATCATATGGACAAAGCCTCAGCAGGGTGTTTGCAGTTACCCTACTTTTGTGGACGGCTTGATGAATTCCGAGAAATGATTTTTGCTTCTGATTGAAATTCAGAGCAATTGGTTGGGAGGGTCAAAGCCCTCATCTGACGAGTACAGGGGGGGGTCACTCACAATGTTTGATTGCAGTTACATGTATGTTTGATTCATCACAGGTATGGGAAGAGATCTTCCCCTGAGCAGGCGGCGGCTTGGCTGCTGTTTGGGGCAGATTCAAGTCAAGATGCAGAGCCTCGGTAAGAAGATTGATGGCAGGTTTTCAACAGACATTTGCCATTGGAATCAGGAAAGCTAACTTTATCCAGCAAAGGATTTTTTTAAATCAGTTTTTCCAAAGTTTCAGAACAATATATATAAAAAAATCATTTTAGACAGGACAGAGAATTTGTTAATTATTAAGCAAAAAAAAAACAGGTTGACATTGATGCCTGTTTTTAGTCACTCCGGAACTACAAAAACAACTGTACGTTTTAAGTCATACATTTTAAAATTCTGTTTTTTTATATTTGCAGGTCTGACTATGTTGAACCGTGGTAAATGAGCTCAACCCTACAGAGAGAGACTCCCTGCACTGGACAAGTCCTCTAGATTTGATTATTTAATGTGCATGCAAATTTCTTTCTCTCTCATCCTGTTTGTCTGCTGCTGTCAGTAAATGTATGTACCTGTTCTTTCTCCAAATTTGTAAATAACTTCTGTTATGTAAAATAATCTCTTTACAATAAAGATTAAAGTGGATTTAAAAGTTGGGGTTCTATTTGTTTGCAGCAGTTACATGAGCTGCCACTAGGTGTCGCCATATCTCCAAGTAAAAAGGGTGTTCCTGCAAGTTGGGCCAGTGCAGGTTCTTAAAGGGGTTCAGATATCGACGAGGGCGGGCGGCCGGTTGGGCTCTGGAACCAAAGACGCATTTGATAGACACAAAAGGCTGCGGGTCGTCTCCTGGGAAACGGACTTGGCGTCGCTACTGGATGGAGCTGCTGGTGACGGGGCGCGCGTGGCTGTAGGTAGATCGCAGCCTGTGCTGCGGAAGTGACTGCAGAGGACAGACAGATACGCAGCTCTCTGCTCGCTGGTTCCACAGACCCCGCTGCCGCAGCTCGGAGTGCTGGGGAGACATCCAGAGAAAGGTGACCGCGCAGGTGAGCAGCGTTCAGCCTGTCGTTCACCCGCAGAGCATTTGACTAATGTAAGTGCATCATATGGTGCATTTAGAGGAACACGCGAGCAGAAGAACTCTTCCGTATGCTCATCTTCAGGTGTCCTCCATTAGACTATTATTAGCTAATTAACTGGATAGCTCCTTTTTGGACCATTTTTCTCCCCGTAGATATGATATAAATGACCCTACTTCATGTTTTTATGGTGAAATTTATTTTTAACATAGCCTTCTTATATATTTGACAGCTGTTTAATAGCAGTGCCATTTAAACAACGCTGGCATATTCACATTAAAATAGAGATGAACTCAGTTCCAAATAAAGAACACTCATAACAAAGGCTGGATGAATGCACCTGTTCATCCTTATTGCGCATGCTCAGACCATGATTCAGCGTAATGGGCTCAAACATAAGGAGAAACATGTAAGTCGATCTTATTGTTCGTTACAATATTTGAGACATCAATGAAAAGAAAAAAATAAAATATGCGGAATATATGCAATAAAAACAGTAGTAAGTAAAAGTTCCCAAATTATTTTGATATATATAGGTTTTAAATTAAACAAGACATTTTTTCTGTAATCTTTATTGAAATTAAGATTTCACAACAGTTTTGATCATGTATTTTCACAATGTTATGCAAAATAATACAGAAACGTGTTCTTATTGGTAGACTAAAAATGCATTTTGATGCTTTACAGGTTTGCAGTTAGTTTGTGGTTGTGATTGATCCATCATGTTTCTCCTTTCTAAGCCTTTTTATTATTGAAACAAGCAGAAAAAATGATGTTTTGCTGTGAAGAAAATTGAAAGTTAATAGTTTGGTCCAGGGTGTGGTCCTTTTTTCCCTTCTATTTTTATTTTTTCTAAACCAACTCTGCAAAACTCACTTGATTTAGGTGACCAGCACCAGCTAAGGCAGAAGCACTTGACAAATCAGCAGGACAACATCCCTAAAAACCATAGTTTGACTTTCCTGGTGTAGGTCCTTTAAGCTGTTGAGAAGTTTCACAACTGCATTTTAGGTGCTACCGATGGGCCAGAGCTGTCTCTAGATTTCATTTGCAGAACTGGAACTGTTCCCGAATCGAGTGAAAATCCGTTTATATGTAAGAAAATGTTTTTAGCGGATGAACCATCAAAACATTTCGGCATGTTGGTCATTAGTCAAAATGGGATTTTTCATCTGTGTGGCAACTTCACACCTGAATTTGAATTTTATTTTGTTGCCATGGCGATTGTCCATTGAACCCTTGACTTTCCAGCCGGACTTGACCTGTCGTCCTCTTGCTGTAAGGTGGCGGTCCTAATCTCTGCAGCCCCTGCAGCTGCACTTCATTATGGCTGTCAAATATTTGTTGACTCTCGACGGTGAGATTTCCTCATGCTGTTGTTTAGCCCAGACCTCATCCCTTTGGCAGCGGAACTATGCTGGAATCTCGCCCACACTAATGAACTGAAGAGTCATTGAATGTTGTTATTTTGAAAGAGTCCTCTGAGATAATCTCTTTGGAATTGTAAACTTACAATACATTATTCATAACCCCCACTCTAGGATTTGAATTATAAACAGCTTTCAGTTGAAGATTTGTTTTAAGAAGCTTTTCCCCCCACATTTTTCTGTTGGAATTTGGAGATTTAAAAAAAAAAATGTTTTTCATTGACCTTTTTGTGTTCATGTCAAAGAAAAGTGGTGCGGACAGATTAAAAAGTACTCAATTTTCAAGAAAAACTAAAGGAAAATAAAAAATCCATGCCTATATTTAAATAAAGATGTTGTTCCATCAGCAAATCTTTAAAATAGTTGACATTTCACCGTTCTGTTGCTGTTCATTTCCCCACATCAATTGAGTTATAAATCTAATTTTCACATTTAAGGGATAAAGTGACAAATTCAGACTTTCTTGTTCCAATAAGAGTGCTAATGGTCTCATTCAGAAACCACTTGTGGTCTTTTTATGTCCAAAGGTGCTTCTACAATACAAAACTCTACAGATAATACAAGACACTTCAACAACCTTTCCAGGTGTTTCTTTTTATTTTGTCTTGTTTCTTTTACTCTCACAATGCTAAACGCTTTTGAGGAAATGTGTATTTCGGTGTTTGACAAGTTAACGGCAGCTTCCAAGAATCACTTCACTGACCTTCTGAGCCGCAGCTGGACGGATTTTCGCCTTATTCTTGGAAATTATCGGAGCTGTGGCGCACGTGTAGATAAACCTGTGCCGGTGTGGGACCCTAGATTTTTGGGGTCTTAGGACTAACGTGGCAACGCCACAAAGAGATTTCTTTTCACATCTAGGTGTTTGTAAAGGTGTAGTAGTGGTTGTTAAGAGCATTCAGGAGAGCCAGGCCTTTGGGACAGAACCTGTAAAAATGTAATGGATAAACTGAAACAGAACTTAAGCGGGACAAAACTCAAACCAGACAGCGGTGACTCAGGACAGGGAAACTCAGGAGGGTCTGACAATGGGTAACTGATACCAGTGGCCTAAATAACTAATTAACTAGCAGAAAGCAGTGGAGATGGTTGTAAACTCAAAGCAGGCATGATCACCATTAAAAGACCAATTGAATCCTGAACTAAAGATTATCCAAACAAAAAATCATAATATTAAAACCAAACCTAAAAAAAAACAGTTTGTAATTTTTGTATGATCTCGTTTTCTCAAATATTTTAATACTTCGATAATCGATAATCGAATAATCAAATTAACTAAAAATTTGAGGCAGGTTTTGTATTTTTCAGGCTAAAAACGAACTTTTATTAAAGAGCCTCTCCATAAAAATTGTGTTTTTGGTGTTTTTCTAACATGTTCTTGTTTTTATGATGGAGGAAATTTATTAAGAAAGCCCTTTACTATGTAAACCATTGTGAATCAGGTGCAGATGAAAAATGCTGTTTAAAAATAGATTGTAGGAGTGACGTAGAAGCTATAATCAGCGGGTCACATGCTCCCCGCTCTGCTCCATTCTGATGCATCCACCTCAAAACTGTACGGCTTGATTGGCTGAATATTGCTCGCCATTTTTGTTGTGCTGATAATGCTAGATTGGGGCTGTAAGCTAGCGTGAGAGAGTGTAAACAGATGGATTATGGGATGTGAAGATGGGGTTACTGCACGTCACACCTCAGAGTTGAATTTTGAGTGAACTCCTGTCGCTCTGCAGGAACTATGTCCTAGAAACCGACAGATTTTTTTAATTTTAGCTAAATACGGCAAAATCATAACTAGAAGACCTCAGGGAAACTTTGAAAATGGATCAAAAGATTATCGAAGTGGGACTTTAACTTAAAAATATACAGTTTTATTGATTTAAAGTGCCACCTTTGTTCAACTTTTATAAGCAAAAGCAATTGGTTTTAGGTTTTGGATTTAATATCTTTGGTATTTCAGAGAGTATTAGAAAGAATAAAATAAAGACTTGTAGAGTCAAAGTACACCCCCCCCCCCTTGAAATTTCCTTTTTTTTTTATTCTTTAAGAAGAAAAAAATGCTCCCTCTTCAGTGGATTTCTGCATTCAAATGCAGATTTTGTTTAGAGGTCAAATAAAAGGCCCACTTAATCTGATAATAGCCATTATAATATTTTTGAAGTATATTTACTGACCTTTAGATTCTTGTTCTGAACAGAAGAGCAGAGATGTTTGCATGAATCCAGGCAGGTTGATGATTATACACTCTATTAGCGGCTCAGGTCTCATTTCCTTAAACCTTTTCATCTGCCGGTGATGCATGCATGACATTTCTCAGATAATCCACAAAAACAGCAAGATCAAGTCATATTACATCATTTTTTCACATTCAAAATGTCAAAAATACGAAATTTTAACCTGAGATATTTCTGATTATTTTGATGTTTTATTTTCATTTTCGATTTCAAGTCAGATTATTAAAAGAAACGTGACATTTTAAGTAGTAATGCAAGAATTAAAATACAGACAGTAGAAACAGTTTGAAAAAGAGTCAAAATCATAACATGAAGGGAACATATTTCTTCCAAGTTGACATCGTGTGAAAAAGCAGGCCTCTTTTAAATCCATTATTTTTGAAGCTCAGTGGTTTTAAACAATTTCTGATGAATACAATTCTTCAGGAAGAACTGTGACTTTGGTCCAGTCAAGATATTAACTAATTTTAATGTATTTTTTCATGAGAAGTTTAAAAAAAGGACATATAATCAAGATGAATCAATACCCCTTAGTCCAGAAGCTGCAGAAAAAGACTCTAATTAAAACATTTCCTGAGGTTTGGTAAGGTCAACCTTATTACCTTTCAATAGACCCAATTTTAGCTCCATCTTATTATTATTTTACGCATTTTCCCTTGTTGCCATGGCAAAACGCGGGGGGAAAAAGAGGCAGCGAGCTCCTCATGGTTGTCTTGGATACGACAGTTTTCCCTTGTAAAGTAATGAGAAGAGTGGAGCCTGTGGGAGCGGGAGTGGGTTATTTTTAGGCCTGACGCCAGCACGCATGTGTGGATTAAGGCTTGTGTTGCCGGTGCATGCGTGCGTTCATGCATGCATGCGTGGCACGTTGGCAGCTTTTAATGAAGCCTCGGTGTGAAAGTAGCTCGTGGCGTTTTGCGACTCTCCAAACAAACACCTGAGCCGCTGCTTGTGTCGCTGCTCCAGGACAGAAATGTACTGCATGCAGATGTGTGTGGTTGTGTGTGTGTGTGTATATATATATATATATATCTATATATATATATATATACATAATGTGTGTGTATATGTAGCTTGTTTGACTGAAAAAAAATTCTGATCTCATAGGTTTTCATACATTCTTTTTACTTTCAATTCCTGTTTGATTTACCAAAGATTTGTTTGAGAACATATAACATTATGTGCGTTTGCACAGATGGCTCTGGAAATGTGAGGTCATAGCATCTGCTGGCTTCCTGCTTTACAATGAAGAACATGGAGGTTGACTCAGAGAGCAGAGACAGTTTAGATAGATGCGATACAGAATCGCTGTGCAGACTCATCCACAACTTCCATGTCAGGATTTTTCCTGCTGCAGCAACAGAGTTGGAGTAAATAACACTGTGGAGACTGACTGTGAAATTTCACGATTTGAATAGAGGCACAAACAATCTCATTAGCTCTCTCATACCTCCATCATAGGGAAAAGAACAATTTTATCCCAGAAGAATTTGAGTTTAATTTGGTTCTTTGTAAGAAGCTTATTTTCTGGCTAAAAGTCTAATAAAGGAAATAACTGGATAAAGAGCTCTTTATCAGGAGGATTAAAGCATTCCGGAGCATTGTAACAGTTTTACAGCAGAAATGCAACCCAACACTACAGGTGTACCAGCTTACAAGATAAGCCGGCACTTTCTAACACCTGTTTCTTTTGAATTTGAATTTGGAGATGTCAAACTTTGACTGATTTGGATACATTTAAGCAGCTTATGATGACAGGCGTTTTATCTGAAAACACCAGTCTGTAACTGTCCCTATGCTGGCAATAGAGCAGTTAAAAAAAAAACAGCGGTAAAAGGATAGAAATGTTGTGTTCTGACACTTTGTGCGACAGGTAACACAAGTGAGGAGATGAACCAGAGAGGGCTGAGAAATGAACATGGAACAGGAAATGATCTGTTGAAGAATCCATTGTAGTGAAGCAAGGGAGGATTGGATATTTAGAGAAGGTTTAACAGAACTGAAAGTGAAAGAAGAGTTTATTCAACACAAAAGACAAAATGTATGGAAACAACTTTTGTCCAAACAATTTGCATCTTTGGACGGAAGAAACGCAACCCCATGCGTGGTGGTGTAGAGGTTGGTGCTCTTACTTCACAGTGAAAAGATCTTGGTTCAAGTCCTAACTGGGACCTTAAGTTTAGGTTAGTTCTTTGTTTTTGCACATTTAAAGTACAGCAAGAACCATTAAAAGACAATAGTTTATTTTTATTACAATATGGAATGGTTTATAACTTTTGACAGAGGTTTACATGACTTCCTTTCAAAATAAGACGCCCTGTGTCTCACAGGATTATCTCAGCAGTGACAGAAAACAGTTTATTTTACAGTTTGTGGTGCATTTCAGTCTGAAATAGTCCAATCTAACCAACCAAAGTTAAATCAAAGCGAATTAAGTGACCCTCAGTATAATTTTCTAATCATGAGGAACACTTGAAACCCTTGAAATTGATCAAATATAGAAATATTATAATCAGGTGCACCTTAAGTATGAATTCTGGTTGTGCTTACTCACCTCAAATCGATTTTCTGTGGCACACAAGACACAGACCCCTGATTTACACTGTCAAATGTCTACAATACACCATCAATCTGACACCATGAGGTTCTCTACAGTAACAAAGGCAGACTACAAGACAATTTTCCTCCTGGCCTGTCACTGCTTTTCAGAAAGCCTTTGGATCGGAACAGATTGTTACATTAATCAGTTTGAACCCAGTTTGAATCCAGGATCTCTAAATCTGATGTAAAAACCTGAGCCTTCTTCAAAGCAGTATTTTGTTGTTGAAGAAGCACAGTCAAAGCGGAGATGTTGCTCTTTTCTCTCAGCTCCTCCAGAGCGCAATACTGAATAATAACAATAATAAAGAGTTTTAGGGTGTGTGGAATCAGATCGACTCCAGACCAGTTCACTCTGTCAGATCATGTAAAAATTCTTTTGTACTCATGCATTAAAAAACAGAACGTGTGCACAGAACACCTCAGAGTACTATGGGAGCTTGTGAGGGACATTAATAAGGTTGCTTTTTCTGACATTTTGGTGTCATAGCAGATGAGATGTAGATTTATTGGTGTCTGCCTGTCAAAGGGGCCCAATCATACCCCAGTTCTAACCCCTAAGAAGTGTGAATTCAGTCCCCCTGAAAGGGTCAGAACAACGCTCGGGGCCATTGAGCTGCAGACTGAAGCTGATGGAGGAGAGCAGCCAGTTATACAACCTGTAGGCAGTTTTTGTGCAGAATCCAATTACTTTTAAGGCAATGCAGCTACTGTTCTATAGAAAAGTTAAGTTCATGTTGAATTTCAAGTAGAAGAGGACCTTCATGTGGGTTTGTGGGAACTGCTCATGTAAGAGGTGATGATGGACTTCCTGTGGGCAGAGTTATGATGTTCTTCGAGTCCCTCATGGTAGGAAAAACAGGATTACAGTCTATATAAAATGACTACGGATTGCAAAGCTCACTTTAAATAGGATCAATGCTTGAATGATGAAATGTGCCCTAAAAATAAAGGAAAAATTAACTGTCAGGGTTAAATTTTTATGATTAGTTGGTGGAATTTCTGTAATCTGACATCGTGTTGATAAACTACGCCGTCACCAAACTGTAGTCGTGCTTCATTGTGTCAACACAGCTGCTTCTTCTGTGTGGAGAATCAGATACATGAAAACGGACACCAACGCTTCAAAGACATCTTCTTATTTAAGCTTATTTTGAAAAGAGCTGTGAGATTGATCTGCTTTTGTAAAAACTGTTACCAGGAGAGCACTTTAGCTGTAGTAATAAAAGATTAATATGATTCCATTTGGCGGCTGACGCAAAGTGAATTTCTTCAGCTTCTAAAATCAATTACTTTGGAAGGCAGACAGAAAGGCTTTATTATGAAGTAATTGTTCATAACGGAGCTGCCGTGTCGTCCCGGACTGTTGGATTTGAGTTCTTAGATGTGGAAGCAGAGGGGACGGCTGAATGTTGCGGCGCATGTTGATGCACATGTTGATGCACTGTGACCCTGTGGTGACTTTGCCCCGTTTTGACCATCACATCATTAGTTCTGCCGTGGAAGGCCATTGTCATGGCAACTAGGAATTAGTCTTCCTGGATAGGGTGGTCTCTGCTGTTGCCCCCCCCTCACACACACACACACACTATTGTTCTTCATTCTCTATCTCTCTGTATTCCCACTCTGACCTCCGCCTCAGGTTTCCATGCAGCTTCCACGCCTCACAGCTGTCTTCAGTCTGTTTCAAACACCATCGATTGTCTCTGTTTCTTCCACGACTCCTTCTTTTTTCTCTGCGGGTGTTGCACATATTTCCCATGACCCAGAGGAGCGCGTCCACGCAGCTTCCTTCATTTGCTTGCTGCCTGATGTTAAATGGATCAATTACAGTTAACTCAGATCCTCACTAAGCTAATGTTAGCTGGCCTGCCCACTCATCCGTCTTCCCAACTGTTGCTAGCTACATTCCCAATGGACGTGACGGCTATGACCGGATGTTTCCAGTGCAACTGAATGCTCTATTTATAGTATTAATATAGTTGCTTGCCGTATGTGGGGGCTAGGAACAAAATGGGGAATTCTCTGCAAGCTTCATGACTGGAAAAGCCGGAAAAGACTCCCCTTTAGCCTGTCATTTATCACAAAAATAGAATCCCTTGCTACACTCAAGCTTGATGTTGCAGCTTTTTTTTTCTCAAAGATTGTGTCAGTTCCAGACTCAGTTTTTGCTTCTTTTCATTTCAGCGTACAAGTTTAGCAGACGACACTTGGAGGAGTTCAACTTCAGAATGCCTGTGGCAACATCCTTCTCGGACTCCGGTGAGTGTCTGCTTTGGGTACGAGGAGCTGCACATATAGCGAGAGGCCGAAGTTCTGTGGGAGGAGACGCTGAATGGACTGTAGTAATCCCTGCATCCAGGACATGCTCTGCTTCTCATCTCCTGTCTCCTAATGCCACTTAATGAGCTGACTAATGGAGCACTAAAATTGTAGCCTTACAGTCGGGATCAGTCACATCTGGCAAGACAGAAGTACACAACAGCAAAACTCTGTCGTGCTCGAAAAGAGAGGATTAGTCTTGTTTTGTGCACGTCAGATCAGCAGCATAAGAGAATACCCACAAAAAAACCCAAAGATATCCTGCAAAGGTTTGACTCATCAGATGCAACATTATGTTTTTCTAACGTTGTCATGACAACCCACTCAGAGGGAAATTGTGTTTTTCATGCTCTTGTTGCACTTTTCTGACGATGGAGTACCAATTTAAGGAAAATTGAGATTAAAACTGTATTTCTGAGAATTTTCTTATTCAAAAAGTTATTAATTTGGAGAAGATGAATAAAATGTTTTTGGAAAAAAGAGCGTATTTGTTACTAAAAATACAACGGGCGGGTCACAAGCTCCCTGCTCTGCTCCTGATGCTTCCACTTGTAGACTAGATCCACGTACGCCTTCGTTTTCCTCGTCTGAGCTGGCTCAAAACTATGAAGGCACTTCATAGTTAAACACTCGAGAATGTTCTTTTTTAAAATATAATTTTCAATCCAAATGTTTTCATCCAGATTCCATTTTTTTTTCATTCTCACTCCACGCAGCTCCTCCTGGCCCGGAACCTTCTATCAAATTTTACAACCCTTTGTGGCCCACGAGTCAAAAAGTTTGCCCACCCCTGCGTTAAAGCATTTTTCAACTGGAGCTTAATCTTCTGTTTCACATGAAAAGCCAACAACAGGAACAGCAGTTGCTTCCTTATATCTGAAACTTAAGGGAAAAAAGTGTCAGGTTGGTACAATCATAATAAAAAACCAATGCAACCAATTTAGTAGAAAAGAATACATTAGATACATTTAATATTGCTATATTGATCCATTGCTAAACAATTCTTTATTAACATGTAAAAATCTTTATAACTCTAGAATCATCTGTTTTGGAAGACTATTTACTTTGATGTTTCATGTCAAAGAATTTTCAAGGACACTGCAGGGAGTTGAACCCCGTCTAGCTGAAGCCAGAGTACCATCTACCAGTGCCTTTTGCTTTTTTGACTGAACATGGAAGCAAAACCTGGATTCCAACCAGCATTCGACTTCAAATGACGATCTAATTGTTCATTTATAAACTTTAAAATCTATTGCACATTACAATATGTACTTGTGTCACATGTAAGAAACCGAACATTTCATAACAAATGTACATTTCCAAGGCAAGATGAACTTTTAAAATGAACACATGCATTAAAAGAGAAAAACTCAACAACTTACCTTTGGCCCTTAAAATACTCATCTGTTATGAAAGAAAGCTAAAGTTACTCCAGGATTCACAGATCTCACAGATCTTTCCTTGTTGAAATAGCCAGGCTCTCTAATTTGGTATATACTAACCCCCCTTCTTCTGTGTCCATGTATTATTATCCCTCTTTGTTGGTTCCATACTTGTAATAAACGGCCTAGCTGCCATTTATTGCTGACCCCTCTCTGGTTTGTTTGTTTGGTCTTTATGTTACACATTCATACCTTTTTACTTAGCAGCATGCATTCAAATGGATGTAACAGTGGGGCGGGGGTGGCTCCAATTCAGGCAACATTATCAGAACTTCATGGAACCGCTCTTGGTCTGGCTCGTCGCTTAGGACCTGTCTGCTATGGGTGACAACAGCAGGGGCATTAGCCCCAGACATCTTAGCTCTTAGGATCACTGGATCTCCCAAACCCCTCCACACCTTTAAAGTGGCAATTTACTGAGGGCTCCAGTGGCGGTTCTACACTAACTTACTCCCTGGGCGAGTAACCCCACCAGCCCCCCCCCCCCCCCCCCCCCCCCCCCCCCCGACACATACAAAATTTGACAACATCCTGTTGTGTTCCCTATCCTCTATTTAGCCATTTTACTCAAAAAAATGCATGAATTTTCTAGACTCGTATTACAGGGGGGTCAAACTCAGTCACACAGGGGCCTAAGTTAAAAACACGCTTAAGGTTTTGAGCCGAAGAAGGTAAGATTTACTGAACTACACACTAAAGCTAAACTTTTAAACCTTTTACACTGAACTTATTGAACATAAATATGAATAAAAACAGGTACATTAATCCAGAATAATTCAAGTTAAACATAAAATAACTTGTAATAATTTGTTCTCCATTTAAATATATTCTGTCAAAATTATACAAATATGAACATGCTGCAGGACAAAACAAAGAAAGCCTGGAAATATTAATAAGAAATTACATATCAAATAATTCCATTTTTTTGCTCTTTCATCATTTTTTAGAGCATTTTTTTTAGAGCTGGACTCCTGCTTCGTTTTTAGCAATAATTTCTTAATGTGTGACGTCCTGTGTGTGTCTTTGTGAAACATAACAGAGGGATTAGATCTAAAAAATAAAACTTATTGTGATTAATATGTTTAGGTCTTATAAAACATTAAAGACTAAATCATAGAACTCATCAGTGGGATTACTCCAAAAATGTTTGGCATTTCCCTAAATTTGTGCAACACCAACAGTAGAAATCCTCCAAAAAAACTCAATCCTAAAAAAATGGTCTGCGCTCATCCCCCCTCCCCTTCCCTCTGACACACGCGGCTCCGTCTCTATGACGGGAGGCGCAGCTGCGGCTCAGAGTTGATTGTCAGATAGAAAAAGACTCCCAATCACCTGTTAGTGTGATTCAGCCAGCCACCGGCGAGTTGCGCTCCCCTCTTGAGTTTTTGAGAGGGCGGTGGTCACGTGCGCATCGGGTCTGCTGTGTCGGAGCAAAGAATTGTGGGAAATAATCTCCATTGCCTGCTTTTTTCGAAATTGGGTTGAGCACGGATGTTTGTTCTGCCTAATTCCTTTTCATGTGCCTGTTTTACGTTGTTTCACTCTGAGGTATTCTTTTTTTTTTTTTTTTTTTTTTTTTTGCACCATAAGTGTGAAGAGGAAGTAGGAGGAAGAGATTCATAATAGTCTGATGTGTCAAAATACCAGCATTAAGTGTCGGCTGCTGAAGCAATTTCAAATTAAAAGCGCCAAGCTTCCTCTTTGAATTCAGTATGAAGCACATTATGCGTAACGCATCAGGCACGGCAAATGCCGCCCCCTATGACGTGCCGCCCTGGGCGACCGCCCACATCGCCCATATCAAAAACCGCCACTGGAGGGCTCTGTATATATATTTGTATGTTTATCTAAAAATCTCTTTTCATATTTTAACAACTTTATCTCTCTATATTTTTAGATATCTAATGTTTCACTATATTTTTCTGTAAAGCAATCTCCGCATGTAGATATATTTATGAGTCCATCTTTCTATTTGTTTTTTCTAAGACAATATATACATATGTAAATCTATTTTTTTTAATTGTTATATTTATACTTTAAAAAAAAGAGAAACTGAACAAAGGTACGAGTCAAACAGAAAAAAACTAAATGAATACAGTGCAGTTAAAAAGGTGATTGGAAGGTTAAGTAACTATAACATTAATAAGGAAAACAGAAGTAAATAAAAACCCAAAACCCCCAATTCATTTTTTTTCTGTCTGACTGTGAACTGAGCTAAATAAAAAAATAAATCCCAATATATAAAAACAAAGACATACAAATATTTATCAACTGAAGACTTTTTTCTCTACTTCCAAATTTAAAAAATAAATATTTAAAATAAATTACAATTATTATAAAAAATAATTAATTAAAATAAAAAACACTAACATCTTTAATGTCAAATAATTCAATAAGGATTTATTAAAAAACTCGTCACACCTTTTAAAAGCATTTAATGCTAATTACTTCAAAAACTTTAATTTTATGTGGATCTAATCAACGTCAAAAATTTATCTTCCTACTAGCTAATGTTATCTAATATTTATTCCTAAATTTTGCTGCATGTATTGCGGCTGACTTTAACGGCTGCTTCTTCTGATGGAACCCAACTGAACTGATGTGGTGGATTCACTTTCAGTGTGTCCAGCAGTGGAGAATAGACGTCCGGCTTTGCTTTGGGGCAAATGGTCTGATTTTTTCTTCTCCCATTGGTTGTTTTCTTCGGTGCAGCTCCAATGGTAAAGATAGTCCTCTGAGGTTCTGACAACAATGAGGTTTTTGGTTGGTCTGTTGCAGAGTCTTTCTTTGTAAAAGAACTTTGCTGTTCACCAGACTTCTCGTGAGGCGCACACCCACTTGATTTAGCCTGGCTGCTGACTTTAACGACCGCTTGTTTTGATGGAACCCAACTGAACTTATGTGGTGGATTCACTTTCAGTGTGTCCAGCAGCTGAGAAGAGACGTCAGGCTTTGCTTTGGGGCAAATGGTCTGATTTTTTCTTCTCCCATTGGTTGTTTTCTTAGGTGCAGCTCCAATGGTAAAGATACTTTTTTGTGATGTCGTTAGTTGGTTCAATCCAGAGGCACTTTGAGGTCTATCAGATTCCACCTGTGATGGTGCTTTCTGTTGAGGTGCACACAATATTGTCTCTGCTTGGTTGCTGTTTCTAGTGGTTGCAGAGTTGGACAGAAAGACCATCTCTACCAACTGAATTTCAAGATTTTCTCTTCTCTCCTTTTGTTTTCCAATTTGATCTTCCATTTGTAAATTTAGACTGTTGATTTGAAGCAGTTGTTTTGTTACCATTTCTGTCTCTTCTGAAACTGCCTTATAACCCTCTGAGTAGCTTGGTTTCTTTTCACCTTTGAGGAATTCTGTCACATTTTGGATCTTCTCCTCAAGTTCCCTTATTTCCTTTCTACTCTCTTGTCTGATGTGACGCTCCAGCTCAATACTTTTTTCAGAAAACCTCCAATCTTCCTGAGCCTTAAGTGCCTCCTGCTCATATTTCTTTATGAGGCCCAGTTTCTTTGCGATGTTCTTTTCCGTCTTAGCTAAACACATTTTTAACTTATTGCGCTGTGAGATCAATCCATTAACATTGTTGACATCAGTTTCTCCTTGAGACTCCACTGATGTTGAGTCTTCTGAATCAGAATCACTTGAATTGTCATCTCCACTATCTGTAATCTCAGAATCAGAGGGTCCAAATGGATATTCTCTGGGGGTGGGAGAGTCCAGACTGTGCTCATCGGTGTGCTCATCGCTGTAACTATTGTCAGGTGACATCGTGTAATAGAACTCCAGATCACCTTCAAAGTCACTCTGACTGAAGTTCCTGTCACCATCAGAGATTTGAGATGAATCGTCTTGGGGGATGGGAGAGTCCATGCTAGTGTCCTCTCTGGAACTTTCCTCGGGGAAGACAATCATCTTGTAAAAGTCGTCATCCAAGACAATGTCACTCTCATTTTCAACAATATAGGCCCAGTCTCGTGTAGCGTTTTCTTCCTGTTGCATCATTCTTGATCGCTGATTTCTTTGGCTGCTATTGAAGTGAAGGAATGCTGAGTTTTGTGGAGTATTCATACATTTAAATCCCATTGTGCCATGATGCAAAATGGCATCATTACATTGTCACGTTTTGTTGATATGATGTAATATCAACAACTAATGACATCATATAATGTCATTACATCATGTCATCTCTGAATGATGTCATCTCTGAATGATGTCATCTCTGAACGATGTCATCTCTGAATCACAGTATTTTTTACCGTTTACAGTATTTAAATGCAGGATCTGCGAATATGGAGAACCCACCCCCCCACCCCACCCCTACCACGGTTGAAGAATGTCGGGCGCCTTATGCCACGTGCAGCTTCATTTGTGAACAGCACTTTCATTGAGAAGAAGCCCAGGAGCACCAGCTGGCCCAAACCCACCAATAAGCAAATTCAAATGTAAATGTAACATTTAGCAATTTAAAAAAAAAGGAGTTTCCTAAAGTACACTTCCTGATCAGTCAGCTCAGACTCAGCCGTGTGTTTGATCAGGTGTTTAGCAGACACATCACTCACCCTTTTATAGGGATCATGCTTTTTTTTTCTTCCAACAGCGCACACTGTTCTGTGTCCTTATTGGCTGAAAACCTTGTCAATCAATCTCCTTGGTGCCGTTCCTCCTGTTCAGAAACGCTGAGCTCTTCAGATCTGCAGAAATCTTTGATCGCGATCAGATCTTTGTTTTCATCCTAAGATCCTGGACTAAATTTCTACGGAGGTTTGAACTTTAATAATTTAAACAAAAGAAAGGGGTGAAAACGATCATGTCTGTCTGAGAAAAGTAGTTTGTAGTGTGTTGTGTTTTACTGTGTGGATTTCACCGATCACGGGTTCTTTTTAGATCGTAACTTACAACTCCTGGAATAAAAGAGGGAACTCTGTACTAGTGAATAGAGAACTTAGACATATGCTTAGCTGCAGCAGGAGACCTAGAAATTTGCTTTTTTTCCCCCATTATTTCTAGATGAGAAATTGTGAGACGTGTGAGGAGCTGCTGCCCTCAAAGTCTCAACGGAACTAAGACGGGAGAGCAGGGGTTCTCAACGTTTTTGTAGCGGAGGTCCAACTTAAGAACTCGACATTAGACTGGGGGCCAATTTTTGTGAAAAAAAATGGATAAACAGAAAAAGTTGTTTTTAATAACTTGAATGACCAAGTGTCATTTGTACAGTTAGGGCCCTCCAGATGTTTTCCCAGTTGAGGTCGGAGGTTTCTGTCCAGATCTTCCACTCGTCCAGTAATTGTATCATTTGACAGACTTATTTCTTCAAAATTTTTCTTTTGCTCTACAGCCTTGAAATGTTTTACATTTAGATAATGACTTCCTGCAGAGAGTAGCAATAAAGCGAAGCTCCAGCTGCTTTTTAGACCCTGCTCACAGCAGAAGACTGAAACAGGAGAACATGTCTTTTAGGCAATGATCAGATTTTTCTTAATGTCATTATTATATTTTAAAAGCAAGTTTTGGAGATCTCTTGCTACAACAAACCCCCCTCTGTTGGGCCAATTTATCCAATGAACTGTTGTCTGGTTAGTGTGTCTTACAGTAGAAACTTCTACCATGCTGGTGTAAAATGCCACACTAAAAGGTGAAAACAAACTGGTTGATAAGTGCGTCAAGCAGATATTTCTTAGTTTTGAAGATCCACGCATTGACAGCTGTACAGTGCACGTTCTCTTTATGACTGATGTTTTTGCATCCACTAACAGCATTCCTCTGTCGATTATTTATTAATTCACAATAAGAAGCAATGAAAGGATTTTTGCTGATTCTTTAATTTGTTCTTCACACACCAGGCGAACACTTGCAAACATGTAAACATTACATCTAAAAATTAAGCTTTTCTTGTTCTTTTAGCATAGTCAACCCCCCTCCCTTTTAGTAAAGTTAATTTCAAACACGTATTGTTCTTAGTAATCTACTAATTGCTTTTGAATTTGTTATTAAAGCAATTGTTTTTTGTCTTAATTTTACAGTTTCTTTTGTTAGAAGTTTTGTTGTTTTGAAGAAAAATGGATTTAATCTAAATACATTTTTACTTTTTACTCCTGCAGTTGAGTTTTTTTTGTTTGTGTGTAGAAAAGTGTTGCATCTGAGGATTTATTACCAGAAATACATAAGTTGCTGCTGTCTGAGATCAGATTGTCCTACAGAAAACAAAAAGTTGTTTAAGCACATCTTCTCCTTTTAAGTCATGTAGAGAAGAAAAACAACTTTCATTTGAAATTTAAAAACTTTATGTCTCTTTGAGGCTGTGTGAAGAGACAGGATATATCAGCATACGACGGGTTGCTGTTTTACTAATGAGGCAGACATTTTTTTTTTTTTATATTGTTTGTAAAGTATGGATAAGGTGTCCACATCTCTTTTTATGCGTTTGTCTGTCCGGGAATGAGCTTTACTGTTTGTTGTGCATGAGACTCAAGACCTGCATCCTTTTTAACTTTAAGGTTTTGAGTTAAACATAATAATAAAATGTTTTCTAACTTCATTCATTCATCTTCTTCGGTTTATCCCTTTTGGGGTCACGGGGCTGCTGGAACCTATCCCGGCCATTTATGGGCGAAGGGTCACACATATCACACACCCATTCACACTCACACATATGGACAATTTTTCCAACGTGATTTGAATTTTTTTATCCAACTCTTCATTTTTGATCATTGAACTTATAACATGAGGCTATTGCACGTTGTTTGAATTTCATAGTTTGTATGATCATTTTGGAGGAGTTTTTTTTTCGCTCTTTTACGACAGAGCTCTGAGTTTTCTAGTGTTTGCTCATAGTTTCATTATTTGATGATGCCGTTCTGTCCTCCTTCCGTCTTCCTGTTTTACACTTCCTGCTGTGCCGATCTTTGACGTGTTGCATTCGCTTGTTGGCCTTCACAGTTCATATTAGTCTCTGATTGAAATAATTTAAGATAAGTGATGGTCTCAGACGTGACGGTGAGCAAGTATTTCAAAGAGAACACAATTCCAAAATCCATCCGTGTTATTCCTTCCTCTGACTGCACTGTCAAATCCCTGATCATCAAATCTGTTCATCCAAGGCCTGAAAAGTTGTAAACGTTCATGCAGTTTCCGTCAGCTGGTCCTCCCGGTGCGCTTTAGTTCTGGGATGTTTGGAAGCTCTCTTACATATTTTTCCTTTCCTGATTAAATAATTTACCCCAAATGTTGGGGGAATGACCTCATAACCTTTCCAGATTAATAGTCAACAGTTGTTTCTTGTTGGGGGATAATACTCACCTGTCTTTTGATCTGATTTTCGCTGGAAAAACTCAACATAAGTTGGGAAAAATGCTGTTTGAGCTTGTTTTTGATGCAATGCATGGTGAGAGTTGTCCTTCTATCCTCCAATGTCACAAAAGCTGCCCATAAGTAATGGAGAGGACTGAGTAATTACACCATCTATTAACTTGCTTAACCACGCATCACCTCCCACAAACCAACCCTCTGCTTGCCTCGGTTGACCCCCGCAGGGAAAACCTGGGGAGAATTGCTCCCGCCTCCTGTTCTTCCTTCTCGAGAAAGCATCATAACTCCCTCCCTCTTTCCTCCTGTCTCCCCCACCGCCTCTCTCACGCTCCGAGTCTTCTCTCGTCTCCTTTCATTCATGCAGAAGAGGAGTCGCTCAGCCAAGCAGAGCTTTTTTACACATTCACGTCAGGAGCAGGTGGAAAACGGAGGAGCGAGCCGCCAGCTCCTTTCGGCAAAAAAGAGGGAGAGAATCGGTGACAGAGAGGGAGTGGAGGTTTCTCACGCTGCTCCTGATCTAGCTTTGGGTGTGTGAGTGTGTGCCTGTGGTGAGGTATGGCTGGCAGCCTGTTTGGAAGGCTCTCTCTGGAGGAAGGGGACTCTGCCAACTCCTTGGAGGGCCTGGATATCAAGCTGGGGGGGGGAGGTAAGACCATAGGTTTCAACCTGCTGCTGTATTTTTTTCTTTTTTGCTGGATTTGGTACAAAACAGAATCGTGGAGCTGAAGCCCCGTTTGCATGCATCACTCTGGTGGTCATCTTAGCTGTTGTATTTTAAATTCACATGGCCCCTGCATCTGATGTAGCAGCGTGATGATGATGATGATGAGCAGAGGCAGATGAAGGCTAAGGGCAGTGCGTAAAAAGCGAGCTGTCTTTGCAGTCTGAAGCATTAAAATTCACAATATTTTTAGAAAAAAGTGTTTTACTAGATTAAAAAAGAAGGCCAAAGTGATAAATGTATAAAGAATTAAGATAAAAGTAAACTTTTGTTTAAAAGATATGAAAAAAATTGATGGTATGTTACACACACTGTGATCTCCTGCAACACCAAAAATCAGTTTGTTGTACTGAATATTTATTTGTTCATGCAACATGGAAACCCCTGTTCTGTTCATTCATAATTGATAGATTTGATAAATATTGGATTCCTCAAAAACACGATTTCTGCTTCTTTCATACAAGTGTTTTAACCCATAAAATTACATTTTTTATATTAAGTTTATCTTTAATAAATGTTGTGCATAGAAGATTTGAAAGATTGATTATCTGAAAATCCAAATTTAAAAACGCATCATAAAAGTTATCAAAACAAGAAGTTATGACGCAGTTTTGTTGTTTATCTAATGAAAACTAGGACAAAAAAGGATTACATTATGGAGCTGCAACAAATTCAAACAATCATTTTTTTAATGCTGCTGTTAGTTCTGACCCTTCGACTTTTGAGTAATTGAGTGGTTTTATATCTTTAGAATGTTATGACTCTATTCAGACTGGATACATTTGCTACCTTGTAGTTCCTTAACAGAATTCTTCAAAAACAATGCCATAACACCACAACCATGAGACACAGCAACTCATAGAGATGTGATCGGATGAATGGAGGCTCCTTAAAACATTTTTTAACGTAACAAACATTGCTTCTCACTGTTTTCCCGACGATTTATACGTCAAAAACACTTCACAGTGTACCTTCTTAGCTGTTGTCTTGTCAGTAATCGCCCTGCAGCATCTCTCTCCCGGACCAAGAAAACGAGTAAACTTTGGTTTGAATCAAGAAAGTCCCCTTGACGGCGGTCTGACAGACCAAAAACAAGGTTCAGGATTCGATCCCGACCAAATTAAGCGGACTGGGTCCCGACCAAACGGTTTTTCCGTTCTGAAAACACCCTATGTTACAGCTGGAATCCCAACTTTGATTTATGCAGAATTTTGATTCATGCAAATCGGAGAAAAGAGGAGGAGAATAAAATCCGTTACCTAAACTTACTGTAAAAGTACAACATTTTTTCAGATTTTGTGTAGGTTCCTCTGGGTTGTTGAAAAAGAATTTTATTCACTGCACTCAAGTGTTTTAGTACAGGCTTTTTGTGTTTTTGCCCCAATTCTTACAATATCTATAAGTTTCTTTCAAGACAAGCTTGAAATAAAATCTTTTTTTTCCCAATCTACTCCTGGTTTTACAAATCTTCTTCTTAAGCGTGTCATCAGTTTTTGCTCTGGTCTTTTTGTCTTTGGTGCAGCTTATGTCAAATTAATCACACTATAGTGCCATTTGTCACATTGTTGTTCATCAGACATTGTATTTTTCAGTTTAAAAAATAGTGTGACAAAAGATTTATTACGATGTGAAACTTTAAGATTGAAAAAAGGCCCACTTTCCTCCCCACAATAATGTATCATGCTGTGTCGCAACATATCCCCTGTTCAGTAATGCAGCTTGACAGGACGGCAGCAGCAGCCATAATGAATCATATTTTCTGCCAAAGCACCCTGTCCTCCAGGTTAGGGTGGCTCCATGTGAGCGCTTGTGTTGGATAGAAATGGAAAGTGGTGGAGCTCTATCTCCTTCTGTTCCTGCTCGGTGAGTTGGGGGCGGGTGGTGGTGGGGGGTCATTCATATGCAACAGTGTTCAGAACAGGAGCAGCTCGCCCGAGAGTTTCACTCACAACCTTGAAAAAAACTCTGCTCTTACCTTTTCTCAGCAGAGTCGCTGCACATCCACAGAGGAACATTCACGCCACATTTGTGGTTAAGGAAGCCGTGTACACACAGGTGATGCATCGCTGGCGGCAAATTTGTTGGCAGGGGCGGGTTGTCAAAAATGATCACCGCGTTTCAACAAAACGAGACAAAAAGTGTAAGTTGAGTCGAAATGTTTGCAAATCCTTCTGTTTGTAATAGGTAATGCCTTAGTCACAACTGTCCGGGTGAAAAATAGGCAAACCTGTAAGGAACAGGCAGGTGGGCCGCAGAAAATATCAAAGTCGTAGACCGCTCGGTGAACCATAGAGAGGAAGTGTTCTTGCACATTTTTTTCCTATGGGCATGCTGCAGGTGACAGGTTGTAGTGAACACTTATACAACAGGGGGAAGTAGGTGAGACGCAGGCGTGTCGCACAGATTTTTACCTTCCTTTAACTCTCCTGAAACCTGCACACTGTGCAAGGAAGCCATTGATGCTGTGCGCTCCTTGCATGAAGCCTGACTGTTAGAAATGAGGAAATAAGACTGTGTAGTTTGTGTGGGCATGCTACGGGCACCTATGTATCACGTGCACACCTCTTGCGTGTAGTATTTACGCGCGGTCAGCAGGATCCAGTCCTCGCATCTAACAAACGACAAGGACCCCGTACCCGTACACAAGAAGTGCGTGTAACTTACATTATCCTCACATATACTTCACATACTACTGTCCACACGCACAACAATGATATGCCCCATTTTTATGACGTCCCTTAAGGTGTGAATCTCAAGGGAACTGCCAGACACACCTGCGCTCCCCTTCAGATGCAGCCAGTCCTCTCTCTGACGCTCCACGGGCCAGGGCGACCCAAAAGCCCCCAGCACCTGTACTGGTCAACCCCTGTATAAGTGCATGTGCCTAAAGCATAATGTGATAAGTTGAAAAGACACGACCAGATACTCGAAAACCTTCCTTTACCAACATTATCTTCTGGTTATTGAGGTTCAGGTTGTTGAGTCAACAGTTTAAGCTTCCACTTTGCAAAAATGACTTGTTTATTACCCAGAAACAGCTTAAATAACTAATAATAATCATCACCTTTTCTGCTTTTATGTGTTTTGCAGGATCATAGGATTGTATAAAGCAATAGAGATAACTGCAGCGGGTATAAAAATCTATGCTTACTATGAAAACACCCTAAAACTCAATATTATTAGCGATTGAGTCAAACAAGGTGGCTCAATGGTATATGGGCTGTCAATAGTTCTAGTTTTCTTTTTTCCCCTGAAACTGTCTGTGAATGATGAATTTTCTACTCTGCCTCTAAGGCCAAAACACCTAAAAACTTTAAAACCATTTATTTGTATTTTTCTAAAGGCACCCCGAGGTTGAATATTCATTTGTAGAATCAAAAATTCTTGTATTAAAAACTATCTTAAAGCAGTTTTTCCCATAAAAGTACATGACTTCATTGAAGTTAATATAGATATTTGATAAATCGATATTGATTGATGGAGATGCTCTCAGGGTCATCGGAGGATCGATGTGATATCAAATAGGTGTTTTTTTCTGTAAGCCCAACCCTTCACAAAATAAGCTGTAAACAGAAAAAAGAGCTGGAACGCTGCAGTTACTCACTAATATTTCCTAAAGCCTTCAGGATATTGTAGAAGCTGTTATATTCAAGCTAAATAAAATCAATATTTTAATACTGCATTGATTAAACATGGAGAGCTTTTTAAAAAAATGCAATGTATTCTGCTTGCTCTTTGGCCGTCTGAGTTTTGCAAGAAAGGCAACGAATCTGCTACCCGAAGGACAAATGAATCGTCTGCTTCAGACATGAATGATTCATTAGTTCACGCCACAGTCCTCCTCACTTCTTCACCGTCTTGCTTCATCTTTTCCTTACCTGAGGGATTGATAGTAATTATGTTTTAGTGGAGAGCTGGTGTCACGATAACATCTATGTGCGGCACTGAAGTGTTTAAAACAGCAACGCTGCTTCTGCAATATCAAATTTCAGGGTCAAACCGCATGCACTCCTGTATGTCATTTTAATGTTGGCTATAATGTTATCTGTCGGTGTCTAACAGGAAATACAAAACAGGAAGAACAATTCAGAAAAATCCTTTTTACGTTGTGCAGGGAGTGGAATGTGAAAACTCTATTATACCTGACAGCATACCTGTCATTGTCAGCCTCAGGGTTTTGTCTTGTCTAAATAAATCGAGGCATGTTGCTCATTGTAAACAGTTTTCACTGGGATTTGTTGATGTTTGTATATTTATAAGCTCATAAAATTGCTTTGTTGTTGAAATTATTTATTTTATACCTGAGATTTGGGAAATCACCATACAGTAATGTTGAGGTTGCATATACAAGTTGGAGAATGTGAAACAATAAATTTAAATATTGTCATTTAACTTAACTTAACTTTAATTTTCAGGTTTAATTTCTGCTTTAGTTTTTGCATTTAGCCAAAGTTAGTTTGCCTGTTTTATCCTTACTTTTCTTTCTTTCTTTTACTTATAACTCCTAAAAATTGCCCTATTCAGTTGACTTAAATTTTGGAATTATTTTATTAAGGTTCGAAAAAAAAAAGTTTTAATATGACAGGATTAAAAGGCAGTAAAACTCCTATTTGTCTCTTGAAATATTGAGTATAAGCAGAAATCTGACTCAGTTGAATAGGTTTTAACGGTGTTTTTTCTATGTCCCAGGGCTGCTAAAAGTAGAAGAAATGTGTTTTATTTTCTCAAACATTTTTTTAATTTAACTTCTTTTGTCACCATTTAAACTAGGCCTGCACAATAAATCATCATCAAGCTGTGCAATACGCACATCGCAAAAGACAGTAAAATTTACTGTTAATACATTGTTACCTTAAATGGGCTAAGACAATCTTATGGGAGCTCGACGTATTTAACGAATGAATCCCTTTATGCATTTGACCAATAAGATGGACGTCTTCATGCTGTTGACCAATCGGATGAAGCTCTTTTATTTTTTATTTTTTTATTTTTTTGAGCTTTTTCATGTTAGATGTTCGCCTCATTAAGAGTATAATTTAAGGTATCTTGACTCTTATTTAAACTTTGCAGTGAAATGGAAATGATGGTTTTGGTTGTTTGCTGTTTGTTGAAGTATCATTAAGATTGCGAGTTTTCCTCACATCGTGCAGCCCAACTTTAAACCCACATTTGACCACTGAACATGGATTGAAACCCACCAAAACACTTCCTGTCTGGAAGAAGATAATTGCTTTTTCGGTGAACGACTCCGCCCCCAAAATGGTGGCACCGTGGCAGCAACAAACACGTGTCTCTAAAAGATGATTAAAAGTAAGCTGGTACCAAGAATATATTTTGAGTTAAAACCACAGACTCAAGCATTATCCAACAAAATAGTCATTATTTAAAAGAACTTTGACCTACATCTATTTATACAAAGTTTTATTTCATTTCAAAATTATTTTGCTGTTGTGAAGTAAATACGTTTTGCTTCTGCAAACAAAATTATAGGATTTTTCAAACCTAATTTGTAAGTGCAGAATTATTTTGTACTTTTGCACTAATATTGTTTAGAAAAAACAAAAATTCTTTGGCAAAAAAAATCATTTGAAATGTTTCTGTCTTCAGAAATATTCTTTCAGATCCCCCAAACAGCAAACACGTGCACAAATGTTTTTGCACACAGACAAATGTACAGGAGCAAACTAAAGTTATAGCCACATAGATTGTATATACATTTTCATCTAAACTCATCATCTCTCTCCCACGAAGAGCCAGTCAGCTTCAGTCAAGGTTTTGCGCTTCGAGGAGGTGGTTTTTCAGGCTTATTGAATTTGACATATTTCCCAAAACTGCAATGGAATCACCTTTTTTCAGAATGAGTCAGATAGCAATGACAGTGCATTTCTAGGTAGGAACTGGCCGTCTTGGGGACTACACATCGTGCACAGTCTTTGTATCAATTATCTCTTAATGAAAATGGATACACATGTTTATCAGCCCCCAACAAGCAAAAATTAGAATTGTTCTTGCTATAGCCTATTGACTGTAGCCGCTATTTTCCCTGAAAAGGTCAGTAGGGCATGAGAGAAAGCTTTAAGGCAAAAACAGAGCAGTATGTCACAGCAGAGTGCAGTATTACTCGGAAAAATACAGCAAAAGCACGTGTAGGGGGTAAAGGGGCCCTAAGGTTTTGGCAAAGCAGTGACGAGTACAGTGGCAGACGGAAAGGGCCATCGCACACTGTTTACATGTTTCTGTTTTTTAGAAAACTGCTTTCAACTCGCAAAGAATTCATTTTAGATCACAACATGAAATAGCTCTTATATATATAAAAAGGCATTGATTTAACAAAAGGCATTAATTTTTGTTCAGTTGAGTTCCTTGAGCTGTTTCCTGAAAACCAGGTTAAAATGCAGAGTGAAGCGCCGGTGAAGAGACGCCTCGTTTGTTTGCTGTAATTGAATCCCCACAGCCGCGTTTTAAATCCCTCAAGACCAACAGAGACAGACGGACAACAACACAACAAATCTGGAAAAAATCATTGTTAGTGAGGACATCTTGTTCTTCTGTTTTTATGTAACAAACCTAACCTTGAGATTAGGAGGGAAGAGGAAATATTTAGTTATAGATTAGACACGTGTTCTGGGATAAAGCTAACAATGTCATCTTTATGTCAGATGGAGCTGTTTCAAGTTTGACATATTAACTTGATTAAAATTGTTTACCTTTATTTGTTTTAAGCACAATCATTACTTTGATTAAAATAGACTATTAGTTTGTGAATTTGCCTAAAAGGTCATTGTTTATCTGAGTTATGCGTCAGCAGACCTCCTACCGGCGACCATCCTATGCATTCCTGATTGTGTCCCGTCACCTGTTTGCATTTAAATGAGATCATCTTAATTCTGGACACCAAGCTCGGTGATAAACCACTGCCAATTATTGATTTAGAAAAAAGTTGGGGTTGTGAGAAAAACAAGTTTAAAAACAGATGGGGATTCTGGGGATGACATCCCACTTTTTGAGTGGAATAACAAACTTCAGAACTCACATTTTACCCAGAACACTCTTTATTTAGACTCCATCCTCTTGTGATGGAACCCAAACAGTGCTGCGTTTTATCTCAAATATTTTCATCGCAGCAGACTGTTCTGAGAGTCAGCTGCACCCTTCCATGTTCAACTCCCCCCCCCCGAGGATTGGGAAAACAACATGACCACTTCTCTCACGTTCCTATCCCTCAGCTGCTCCTTGCATCTTCTCTGTTTGTCTGTCCGCAGCTCCATAGCAACAGAGAAACCTGGGCTAAGTGCTGGCTAAGAGGTTCATGTAACCCGCTGCGCTCTAACCACAAACAATAACAGCCTGGATTGTTTGGCTGCATCTGACATTGAGTGTAATTGTAACCCTCCCTGGGGGAGAGTTTAATACACAAAAGAACCTTAAATTTGCTTTCTTTGGGGAAAATGGAGCCTTCATGAAAAATATACTGATACGGAGTGACTCACTGCCAGTCCTGTAATATGCAAGGGGCCTGATTCGGTTTTCTAAATCAATTTGTACCAGTTTTTTTCCCACCTTTCCATCCATCCTGAGCCTGCTTTGTAATTCCCTGAGGAAGAGTCCAAAGAAGAGTTGAAGGAAAGCCTTTGACGCAAGTCTGTCTGCACACCTAGGCTCTTCTTTGTACTCCAAAGCTCCTTTTGGAGAACAAAAAGTCTCCAAATGGCATTAAGTGACACTGTGAGACCAAGGCTGTTTAAAACCAGCGAAGCAAAAAATTACTTTGGCTAAAAAATAAAAGGAAAAGACCTGGGTTTCTTGTTGAGAAAATGTGACCTTGGGGCAGATATGAAGCAAGAACAGAAAATGTAGTCCTGGAGATTAACAAATGTCTGTTTGGATCCTGCCATGCAGCCAGGGCTCTGCAGGGCTGCATGGCACCTTTAGCTGTTTGGCATGACTGGAAAAAGAGTGGCAAAAATGAGAACAGGGTCTTAGTTTGACATGTTAATATTCCACTTGAGCCTTTGACCTGAGGAACAAATACTGTTCTTTGTGCATCCATGCTTCTTAGTGAAAATAAAAATAGAAGTACTTAAGGCCTTACAACTGCCCGCACCGGTGGATACAGGCTGTCTGCGGGCAACAACCGGTGGAGCAAAAATATGCATTCACATTATTTGAAGGGACATGCTGGGGATGATGGTTGGTAGTTGACGCTTAAACAACACCTACCCTCAAGTAAGTATTTTCCGTTTATTCATACCTCCCCAATCCTTTGCATTAAGCAGAGAGCTCTTTAGTGCTGATAAGTGTATTCTCCTTGTATGCAGCCTAATTAAGAAATTAGGAATTAGAAAATAAGAATGGGCACTTGCATGTCACCTCCATTTGTGTGCGATCAGTAAGGGGCTGGTACTCGCATCTTACTAACATCTAGGGTGTGGCGTTAGGGTACCGTGATGCTACGTTCACACCGCTCCCTCGGCAACGCACGTTCAGGCGACCACTTCCAATTAAAAGGATATATAAACCTGTGTTTACATAAACGCATTAGCTGCATTCACACCAGCTGGATCGACTCGTGTTTCTAAGAAAAGTATCTGTAAACGCATGTCAACCCCAATTTCAGGCTTCTGCATCCAGAATGCCTATGTTCACCCGTTGCTGCGCAAGTTTTAAAGTCTGGTTCCAGGCTTTATGTACAAATTTGGCGTTCATTGATTGCCTGCTGGAAGTTCAACAGGTTGAACTTTTTGATGCTCAATCACGACAATGCAGAACTGTGACCAAATTAGAACAGTTGTAAACGTGATCACGTTTACAATGTGTAGTTAATATTTGCCTTTTTCTACCCAGCTGGAATTATATGACACCAAGTCTTTCATATATCGGAATAGAGCTGTAAAATGGAAAAGCCCGGAGCAAGAGTCACAAGATTTTTCCACCACTTTGGCATTTCACATCAAGCCTCTTCCTACTATAGGTACATGCTTTAGTATCAGGTAGTGACAGTCCAGTGTGACGCCATCTGCTAAAAGCGTTCAGCACGTTCTTGAATGCACAATCACATGCCTGGTGTGGATGTTACATTAGGCTTAATTCACCAGAAATGGATGCTTGTAGAAAGAAACACAAACTTAACCCCCTTACAGAGATTAAAACCCTTGTTTTAATCTCTGTAAATAGTAACTTTTTTTTTCTCTAATTGAAACTACAAAGAGTCATTCTCTTAAACTCTGTGGCAAAAATCTTGCAGACAGCGTACAAACAAACAAACAAGCAAACAGATAAACCAAATTACAACATTCAGTCACATCTTCCTAGAGTCTTGGCTTGGTGGAGAACAAAGTCTTCCCCACACAGCTAGAGGAGCCTTCGTTGGGAAAAGTGTTGATGCAGCAACAACAAGCACATACAGTTGCAGTGATTAAAGAGAATTATGCAGGACCTGTAAAGCAGCCCGCTCGTCTGCTTCTCTCTGCCAGCCGTGAATCTGGCAGCTCTCCAGCTCGAGCAGCAGAGCTGCTGCGAAAGGAAAACAGAAGAAAAAAACAAGACTGCGGATGGTTGAGGTGTCATTATTAATTAATTTGGCTATCACAATGGGAGACGAGGCAGACACACTGTGATTCATGGCGGTGGGCTTCTTCCAGACCCCTGCCTCTAGTGTTTTAGCTGCTTTTATCTTCTTGGAGAGTAACTGGAAAGATCTGCTCAGTTTGCTGCCTGTGAAAAATATTCTTCAAATGTGAAATTTAATTTGGTTGTGCACAAGATCAAATTGATTTCTGTTTAGTTCAAACATCAGTTCCCACCTCTTAACTTTTGCTGTTATTTATTTTGAAAAGCTTTAAAGTAGCCATAGGTTTTTATGTTTTGGACTTACGTTTGCTAAGTGAGTTTTACGCTGCAGAAGTACATATGACGGTTAGTTATTGAGTAGTTCATAGTTTTCTGGGTCATCTGCCTCTGTTTTCCTGATTTGATTCTGTTTGCACTGGTTTTGTCCTCATGTTTTGTAATTATCTTTGCTATGTTCTTCTGTTCAGTTTACCTTGGCTCTCCATGTTGGTTGTAATCTCCTGGTCCTGGTTTTGACCATGAACTCTTCAGAATTCCTTTACCCACTTTTTATGCTGTCTGATAAACTCTTGCATTAAAATTCCCTGCCTTGCTTTTCTTTTTCTTTCTGTCCTCAATGCCTCAATTTTTTCTGTTCTGCTTAACTGTCAAGGTTCTTGCATCCTGCTGCATTTTTATTTATTCATAGCCTCGGTGTGATAGTTTATTTTTTATTTTACTCACCCCTTTTTGACTCCTTCATTTACGTTCTCTGCTCTGAACTGAATAATAACAGAATTTTTTGGCTGCATTTTAGTATCGATACGAACATGTGATAATTCTTTTTTTAATCATTGAATTGGTTAGAAATACTTGAGAAAATGTTTGGTAACTTAAGTAAAGGTGTGTCTATTAATATATTTTAGTTCTTGCAATATTTTCCAACAGAACTACCGGTAAATGTTTTTGTTTTAATGAGCACCTCCTGTAATAAGTGAGTTTTAACATCACTGAAGTCTGAAGTCTTACTTCCTGATCATCCATGTTGGAGTCTTTGTTTAAAGACCCACTCTGATGAAAACTGTGTTTTTGGTGCTTATAACATGTTATTGTGGCGTTTTTATAAAGAAAATCACATTTCTGAGTAGTTATTTATTCAAAATGTTGTGAATCAGGAGCAGATTAAAACATAGTTTGAAAAAGATTGTAGCTGTGCGTTGAAAATACACTGGCTGGGCCACAAGTTCCCTGCACCGCTCCATTCTGATCTATCCACTTGTAAACGACTAGATCCGTGATTTTGGCTAAAAATGGCATAATCAAAATTAAAACACTACTGGGGACGCTTTAAAAATAGATCAAAAGAGGATTGGAGTGGGACTTTAAACACAAACTTTTTGTTTTGTTTAAAATAATAAATTATCTAGGCTCTTTACAAACATTTCTCTCACTTGAAGGTCCAAGAATGAAAAGTTGTGCAACTTGTGCATTTTAAATGTATTTATACCCATTTATAAAGCTAATCTCACTTACTTCTGTCACTTAGAGCTGCTGGTTAATATGAAATGTGTTTAAGGAGGCACAGCGCTCAGGGAAAACCCACACATGGACAGAGAATATGTCTCCATGGTGAAAAGCCCCCGCTGAGATGAAAACCATTAAAACCTGCTCAGTAGGAGACGATGGTCTGAGTCACCGCTCCACTGTGCAGCCTCAGCTGAGCAAACGTCATCTCCAAAATGATCCAACTTCACATTGGGCCTCAACATTAAAAGCTTTTACTTGAATGTTGGTGTGGAGAGATCAGCTGCAGAAATATGTTTTTGATTTGCAAAATCAGCGGCTGAAATAGTTTTGTTGTAAATGTCTTTTATTAAAGGCAGGGACACGAGTGGATTTTCACAAGCTTCACAAAGAGTCACGAAGTGGCAAAGACATCTGAAGAGTTCATTGTTGCTCAGAAAGAGGAAGTAAAAAAGACAAGTTGAGCGAAAGTCGGGCTAAAAGGAGAAGGATGGATCTGAAGCCAGCTTTAAAGTCAAGAGGAAGATTGACACTTAAAAAGAGTGTGCAAGAAAGGCTGGACCAGAGCGGCAGCATCAGTTGAAAATGGCGTTTGACAGTGTGAGGAAACAAAAGCCAGAAGAACAGCGGGAGAGAAAGTCCTCGCAGGGAAAGACGAGAGAGAACAACTCCTCAAAGTGCAAAATGTCCATGTGTTGAAGGCCCCTACTTTTCTGGTCAAGCAGTTTTAACCTGTTGGGAAATGAAAACGGGACGTCAGGAGGCTTCCTGTGGAGTCTGACATCAGGTCGTTGTCTGTGGGTTTATTAGGTTCTGTTGATGTGGAGCCAGGCTTCTGTAGACCAGGAAACCACGACTCTGACAGTATAGTGGATCAGTGGAAAGCATTTGTGTCAGAGTGGAAAGGCCTTTTTCCCTGAAGCAAGTGTTTTTATAGGAAGTTAAAAAGATTGATGACAGATGTTTAGTTTTTTTTTAAATTCGACTGAAACAATGAGTTTAATATTTAAGCCCTGAGCACTGAAAAGCAATGAAAAGATTCAACATGGCTCCTATAGAGTCTAAATTGGCCCAGATGTCATTGCTCTTTATGCCTTTATTTCTTCCCTATGCTTTTGTCTTCAGTGTTAAGATGTGGCTGGACGTCATTCACAAAAAAGCAATCAGGGTTTTACTGCAGGATTAATTAGGAGCCTTTTAGGTGACGCTGTCACTTTTCTGTGCTCTGTGAGCTCTTTTGAGTAGATGAGCTCTGTGAAGTTAGTCATGCAGCATCTGCAGTAGACCCGAGGACCTCTTCTGTCTCAGACATTAAGAGGGTTGTATTTTTAGCTCAAACAAACATCCTAATGCTTCTGAGAAGGAAATTTTTCCTTGTTCCTTGGGGTTGCTTCTTGTGAATAAAAAGGAAAACTCTTGAGCTACGTACACGTTTAAGAACGCGCTACGCGCTTTTAGCATACGTGTTCGCACTGGACTGTCGGGACTAGCGCATTTACCTGCAGTTGGTGCGAAATGTCGTAGCTGTGCAAATCTGGTGAATCTTGCTCCAGGCTTTTTCTTTCGCAGCTCTATTCCGATATCTGAAAGAATTGGTGCCGGCTTGGTGGACAACAAAGTCTTCCCCACACAGCTAGAGGAGCCTGTGTTGGGAAAAGTGTTGATGCTGCAACAACAAGCAGATACAGTTGCAGTGATTAAAGAGAATGATGCAGGACCTGTAAAGCAGCCCACTCGTCTGAATTGGTGCCGGCCAAGCACAAACTGCAGTAATTAATTTCTCCTATTCAAACGTTTTAGCATTTCTGTGAACCAAAAAGGATGCTACCCATATCTGAGTCCCTGATTAGTCAAAGTTCGACTTTGTTTCAATGGGCGTGCATTTTGTATATTGAACCCAAAAACAAACCTAAAAACTTGTGTAGTGATGCGTGAATGCAAGGGCTTTGAACGTGGAAGCCTACAACGCACATTTACAGGTGTTTTCATAGACTTTTCTTTTGAAGTGGTTGCATGAACGCTTGTTGCCCACCCCAGTGTGAGTGTAGCAGAAGATCCCTTTCTGCTGGCATCTAATGTCAAAATGGATATTTCCTGTCTAAACACTTTGGAACCCATCAGAATGTCTTGATTTTTTTATTCAGTAGTTGCATTTTTTTGATTACCTCATGATTTTTGTTGTGCGGCCATGGGGTTAAATGGGGCTGTGACTGTAAAGTGCTTTGAGCCTTCAAGGAAGGTAGTAAAGCGCTCTATAAAAGTTACGCCATTTACCATTTTGGGAGTTTGGATACCATGTTTTCCAGGTAAAAAATGCTGAGAAAAACATCCAAATGGTCTGTAATCGACTTCAGCAGCTGTTGCCTTGGTTTGCGTGTGTGTGTGTGTGTGTGTGTGTGAACATGTCTGAGTGCAGCAGTGAAGGAGTTGTTGCAGAGAGATACCGTCCCGTCTGGCTGACTTATGGGCAGGGAGACTGACAGAGGTGAAATTGCTTGGGAAAGGATGTGAGGCATCTCCCATGTCGCCTTCCTCTTCCTCATTCTCACTCTTCCTTCAACCTTCTGTCATTCTCTCTGAAAATGTCCTGCATGAATCCCTGTTGTCTTTTGAGATAAGCTCTAGTGGTTCCCAGCAGCAAAAACACAGGTTCAAAAGGAGCATCCAGATAAATAAACAGCATTTTTCTGTCTTTGTTTTGTGTTTTTTGTGTGCGTGTGTGTTATTTTAGCAATGCATCAGGCCCTGGACACGCTGAGTGACAGCACAAGCTCAACAACTGCCAATGACCTAGACCTGATCTTCCTGAAAGGAATCATGGAGAGCCCAGTGGTGAGAGCTGCTACATACCCAAGTCTGCACAGTTCAGTGAGTGATGGAAAAACACATTTAAGTGGATTAAAGAGCCTGTTGTTTAATGTCTTCACTTCTACTAACATTGCTCCATTAAAACCTAGCAGAAAAGCACTGCAGTTAAATACTATTTGAAAGTGTAAATATATGCTTTAGATTTCTATTTAAGTTTTAATTTGATCATTCAGATTTGCATTGGTGAAGAATTGAAGTGTGCTAAGCTGCAGCCGTGTGCCATCACAGTAAAATATGCTTTGTGCATGTTATTCAAGTTATAAACTGGCCAATCAGAGGACTCAATAAAAGTAGGTGGCCCCCACGGCCAACATTCAAAACTTTGATTGACAGATTCTCCTGAGCCTGCTCTTAATTGTTAGGGTGGGGCTTTCCAACAAGCTCACTCCTGATTGTTGAGAGTTGTTGCCATTGAAGCAACGACTCAGACTGACTTGGACCTGTCACTGCTTACTGACGATGTCTTGCTCCAACATGGTGACATCTGTATCTTGAATAAACGGCAACAGAACTGACTTAATTTGATTGGAGCCATTTTCTGTGTCTGACGTCACACTCACCAATTCTCATATACAGTTAATGAGAACCACACAGTCTGCGTACATTTGCCACGCTCACTACAAATTTTTACGACGCCATGATGTTCTGCACAAACTTTTTCTTAAGGCAGTAGATATTAAGTAGATACTTGGAAATCTACAGGCAACCACTGGGCCGGTTGTAACTGATTTTGTGTCGTGGTGCACCCTCCTGTCTGAGGAGGCTGCTGTTTCCATGTGGGGGCTGTGGAGTGGGCTTGTCTCCTAATAATCAGTTCCACGCTCAATTTAGCTGAGCTGTAATCACAAGATGTCAAATTTGTTTGGTTTCTGTCCTCTGTCATGGTGTTCAAGTGTGAGACAGGAATCAATTTATTGGTCGAAGAAAATGCTTCAGTGGGCAGCATGTTTAAATTTACTCTCCTGTCTTCAGATTATTATTATTTCCACTGCAGCAACTGTGGAGAAACAAAATGATCAAACTGTAATTTCCTTCCCAATTGTATTTTTTGTTGTTGTTCTGATTGAACTTTTAATTTATGCCACACGTTTACAAGCATTTAAAGACCCACTCTGATGGCATGTATGTTTTTGTTATTAACATGTTCTTGTAGCGTTTTTCTGATGGAGGACACACATTTCTGAGTGCATCTTTATATAAATCATTGTGAATCAGGAGCAGACAACAAAAAGGGAGCTTTGAAAAAGGCTTATTTGTGACGTAGAAAATACACTGGGCGGACCACAAAGTCTTTGCTCTGAGCTCTCAGCAATGGGGATGGGAAGGGGGGCGGGTTGCTCCATGCCAATAAGAGTTATTTGATTTTGCCTAAAAATGGCATAATCGTAAATAAAAGACCACTGGACTTCGAAACAGATCAAAAGATGATCGGAGTGGGACTTTTAAGGCCCCTTTCTTTCCAGAAAAATGCTAATTTCAGAAATGCAGCTCCAAGTTCTGAATGTTTCGATGATTGATGCCAAAGTGAGAACCATGAGGTCCTTCTGCAGATAATTTAACTGCAGTAAAGAAGCCCCTGATGGTGGGTCTAATGCTGTGGCTGATCTTGTTTTTAAATTCTCATTTCTGTGCCTGTCACAACATTAGGGGATGTCAGCAGCGTGAGTATTTTTCCACAGATGTTTTTATATATTAAAACTTGGCATCAAAATTGCTGTGAGCCTGAGCTGCCTTCCCACAGAGACATAATCCAGAACAAATTCCCGTCTTTTCACTGAGATTTGAGACATTTGCATGATGGAGACCTGTGCATGCTGTAAAAATGTTCGTGTCGGATTCATTTTAATTTCAGCAGACCTGCTTTACGCTGTTATTTTATGGTAAAAATACTCATTAAAAGGCACAGTCTTTTTATGTCATGATATACATGCAAAACTCAAAACCCGTAAAGATTTCTCCTGCGGCTTAGTTGTCCTTTTGATATGATTTTGACCTATATGGTTTTGAAAAAGTTTGTTTTAAAACAGAATTTTTAAACAAACCCAGAGATCTCTTAGTGTTTTTTTTATTCCTATGGACTAAAAAAAAAAGAAAGAAATCCATGGGAAAGCAGTCTCAACTAGGGTATTTACCTGAAGGGTAGTGTGCTGTTCAGGGCTGTGCTGTAGCTTTTTGAAGAGAAATAGAAGCAAGCCGAGCGAGACAGCCCTGTCAGAGTTTCTTCCCTCTATGTCCTATATTTTTCTTGGCTGTTCAAAGGGAGGCACAGTCTCATGGCTTGCAAACAGAATTGGGACTTTTTTTTTTTTTCACTGCAAGAAGAGGGGAGGGAAACTCTACATGTTTGCGCTGAAGTGCTGCAAAAAAGAAGTTCTTCTGCTCGGCTTACTTGCTCTGCGTTGGTTTGTTGCCACATGATGCTTCAAAGTTGCATAAAATTCTGAGCAGCATCAATAATAATTTAGCTTTAAAAAAATCTCTATTATTACCTTCTTTTGCATTTTCATTTGACTTTAAATCCCCCTTTCTTCTGTCTCTAGTTTTAGGAACATTTTTCTTCCTGCTGCATAGAAAAGCATGGCCATCGTCTTTGTATGTCAGGGAGAGCGCCTGGCGTTAGTGGAGCATTGATGAGCGCTCTCTCATAAAAGATTAATCTGCTGATGCAGCTTGGCTGAAGGGTATGAAAAGGCTTTCCAAGATGCTCGTTTCCCCTTGACCCCTGGATGAATCTATAAGCGCCAAACAAGGTTTACTCTGGTGTGGGGATGAAACAAGGATGAGTGAGATAACATGCCATGTAGACCTGCTGGTTTGTTAAAGAACGATGCATTTAAGCAAATCCCTTGATTATCTGTGGTTTAAAGTTAGCTTGGTGTCTTTGCATTTGCAGATGGATGTCCTCTAAATCACTGAACAGCAACTTGATTGTGAGAGCGGCTCGTCTTTTTGCCAGTTCGATTCTTTCTCCTCTGGTCCCAATTGGCCAAAATCCTTATTTTTCCGTCTCATCCTACTTTAAAAAGAATGTAAGATGTAGAAAGAGGACCTTGAGGGCTTTTAATAGATATTAAAGTTTGATAAAGGTCATTTATAGGCCAATACTTTATAATCAGTTTTTTATATACAGTGATGTGTAATTTTTCATTTAATCATTAGATGCTGATAAGTTTCATTCATTTTACATTTTTTTGATTGTGAAGCCCAAGTTCACAACCAAGGTCATCTGGAACCATTTCAACAGAGATTTAACAGACACCAGTGAAATGTTGGTACAACACCTTGGTCATTATGCATTTGCGTAACACTAAGCAGGACATAAACCTCCATCAGATCAAATTTTGTTCATCAGTTTGACTAATTGAAAGATTTCAGGAATAAAACCCCCCACAAAAGATGGTTTTAAAGATGCAACAATGACATATACTTGTTTCATCTTTCATCAGCATGAAAAATGTTTTTAGTGGCAGTTGCATCAATATAAGTCGGTAGTATAATAGCTCCACCACCGTGTTTCACAAGAGGATTCTATTATTTTACAGTTTTTATATTTTCTTGGAGAAGAAAACTGACTTTTTTTTTCATCTTGCTCCTTACTCTGTCTTTATTTCAGGTTGTTGCTTTTATTTGTTCTTGTTGTCTGGGTTACTTGAAGGATTTAATTGGCCTGGAAAAGTCAGGATACATTTATCTTTGATCTTCACAGGGAGCATTTACTGCTCACTGAGAACCCGCAATGTAGGGAACGGACAGTTCCAACATTTTTTTCTCAGTCAATATAAAAGCAAGTGAAGTTTTACATCATGCGCAGAGAGCGTCAACCCAAGGTGTAATGCCTGTTTTTGTATTTATTAAAAAACAAGGCGCACGAGAGGTTTGAGGAACCCAAGCTGGAGGCTGTGAGCGAGAACAACGTGGAGTTGGTCCAGGATATCCTCAAGGAGCTCAGCCCGCTCACACAGAGAAACCAGGTCGCAGAGGAGCTTGTTCGCATCCTGAAGGAGCCTCACTTCCAGGTTTGAAGATCACTGCTCCCATCTCTTCTTGTATTGACCAAACCACTGACTGTTTTTGTGGTTATTCCTTCATAGCTGCAATTAAGAAATAGTTCAGAATTACAGAACTTTTAACATAATTGGATCATTATTTTCCTCGACAGTCTCTCCTGGAGACCCATGATTCTGTGGCATCAAAAAACTACGAGACCCCTCCTCCCAGCCCCTGCTCCTTCATGGATCCAGCCCTCAACAATCAGCCCGTTCCCCCAGATGCAGTCAGAATGGTGGGAATCCGTAAAGTGTCCGGTGAGCACTTGGTGAGTCTACTTGGTGTAGATCTGCAGGTTAACGCCATGGTTGGAATAAACTGCACTGCAAACTGGACAGATTATATTCTTCAGATGACCATAATACAGCTCAGCAGAAAAAGATTCAATTATTCCTTTGTTTGATATACCGCAGAGGCACAGAAGAACAGTGTTCTGTTCATGCTCTCAAAATTAGTGATATGTGGGGATATTGGTATTATTTGCAAACCTTGATGTGCCTTGACAATACATCCATAATGTCCATGACTGAATTAATGTTTCAACCTTGAATGGATTCAATGCAGTCTCCTTGGAACACAACTACCTTCTTTTCTTTGCTTTGATACATTTTTTCTGGTAAATTCCAAGTGCATTATGAAATATTCTTAAGGAGAATGTCACATAAACGCACTTGTGACCTATGGGCGATGCTGTTGTGCGGTGGCCTTACGCCGCACTAGTTATTAGTAAGGGATGAGTAGTGATTCCACGCAAACGCTGCACACACTTGATGTACACATGACATGTAAGAGCCTGCAGGAGGCTCACTCTAACTACACTCTGCGATTGTCTAATTTCCGCATTTCTAACAGACTAGTGGCATGCAAGGAGCGCCCACTTATCACTCACTTGGAGGTGTGGAGTCTGTACGACACGCCTGCTCCTCATCTACTTCCCCTTTACTTATGTGTTGTTTGAGTATTCACTTTGTCACTCGCAGCATGCCCATAGAAAAAATTTGTGCGAGCCGCGTACATGCTTGCCCATTTTTCATCCCCAGACAGCCCGTATCCACCCATATAGGGCAGTTGAGACAAAGGCAGAAGGCCTCACTGGATGTGACTGCTCCTTTAGCCAGAGTGTTAAACAGAGAAAGGCTGTGGTACAAAGATGTTAATTTTTCTATCAAAACATTTTTTTTTTTACTGAGTTGAACTGAAATTATGTTTCAGCCTCAAGTGGATTCAATTTAGTTTCGCTGGGACTTGAACAGAAAAAAAACACTAAAAAGGAATTCAGGCATGAAGGAGTTAACTACCGTCTTTTCTGCTAAATTCCAAAGTTGTTTTTTTTAGTTGAACCTTAGTTTTTTGCATCAGCTGATATGTTTAAAAATATTATCCTGTTTGGATGTATTAAAAATTCAATACTTTTAAATGGGTTTTAAATTTTAAATAGATTAGTGTTGTGGGTCAAAATGTTCAATTTTATATTTACTCGATTTAGATTTGATTAGTAAGTTTAGGTGGAGCTTTAAAAAAAAGCACAATTATTTTGATTGAACACATTCAACTTAGCTGTGTAAATTAAAAAAGTACAACCTGGAATGATAATTTTGTGGATTAGAGCAGCATTTAAGACAATGTAGCACTAGAGTGTAACAAATAGTTCCAAAATTGACAATTGGGATATGGATGCAAAAAAAGTCCCGCCCTAAAATCTGTTTTTTCATTTTTTTCTACAACTAATAGAACAGACGCTTCCTTTGCTCTGTTAACTAACATCCATAACAGTGCAGTTCTCCATTTCTTTGCCACAGGGAGTGACTTTTCGCGTAGAGAATGGCGAGCTGGTGATCGCCAGGATCCTTCATGGTGGCATGATCGACCAGCAAGGTCTGCTTCATGTGGGCGACATCATTAAGGAGGTAAACGGGAAGGAGGTGGGAAACGACCCCAAGGTGCTGCAGGAGATGCTGAAGGAGGCGAGCGGCAGTGTGGTGCTGAAGATTCTTCCCAGTTACCAGGAGCCTCACACGCCACGACAGGTTAGCCTGCCTCCAGGAATCAATACTGCTTAAAGTTTTAATACGCTTAAAAGCCTATTGGCATTTCCATCAATGAGTACCACTTACTGTCTGGCACCCACCTGACAGGCCGTTTGCTCAACCAAGAATCGTTATTTATCTAATTCTGCAGCCAGACTTTTTAGATGACGTTGTCTTTTTGGCCTTAATGCACAGAAGACATTTTCACTGCAGTTTGTTGGCTTATTTTTAATTGCTCAGTCTTTAGCAAAGATGCAGAAAGATCCCACGTTCTGCTCACCACACAAGTTCCTGTTGGGACTTTTTTGTTAGCAACAACAAAGGGTAACAACTGCAAATATCTGTGATGCTTGGACAACTCTAGCAGCAACTTTTTTTAAATAATTATTTTATATAATCCCTTAAAAAAGATATCTTTAAAGACTCTGATCATTGGTTGAACAATTTTAGAAGCGTTCCAAGTGATTCCTTTTTTTTTTCAAATTATGTTCATGTCGTTTTTAGCCAAAATGTAAAAAACCAGTGTTGTTTTCTAGGACCTTGTTTCTGCAAAGTGGCAGTAGCACGTTAGCAACGCCGCCCTTCTCTCCCTCCCTCTCTCCGCTAGCTTACAGCCCCTCACACCCCCAACCCCACATTACTGGTGGAACAAAAATGGTGAGCAATGTTGGAGCTAGTTACCAGTATGGAGCGCAGCAGAGAGCTTTTTTCTTTTACACTAAAAGCACAATCTTTTTAAAACTGCATTTTTTTTGTCTGCTCCTGATTCACAGTGATTGAAAAAAGAAGTACTCAGAAAAGCCATTTTTAAGCTTGATTTTCTTTATATCTGTTCCTGCGTCATCAGAAAATGCCATAAGAACATGTTAAAAACACAAAACACAATTTTCCTTTGAAAAAAAAACAAAGTAACTCAACTAAAGCAATTAACATTTTTAAAAGAGAGGAAAGTAGTTTTGTTATGTGCCAAACATCAATCCATAGAAGTAAAGCAAAAAGACGACAGGATAAAACACCAAAGACAAAAAAGGGAAACAAAAACTAGAAAGTAAAGTAAATCACTACAATCTAAAAGAAAAAGACATCAATGACAGAACATACACAATTAAGAGAAGAAAAAAAAGCATCTTTTCATATTACAATGACATTTTAAAGAACAAGATATAAAGAAATGCATTGGAGCAAAATGCAAGGAGAGAATTTACCAAAGCACTGCTCAGGTTACTTCCAACAATTCTGGGTTTTTTGCCCCGTAGAGCCGCTTAAGTTCCCTTTATCTTCAGATCAAAGCCTCAAGGATTCTCGGAAGCAGCAGCTTAATTTCCGAAATTAAGTCATATGCGTTGAGATCTCCAGACTGAAGCTGGGAAATCTGGAGTAGAAGTAGATTTTTTTCTCTTTCTTTAAAAAAAAAAGATAATATTTGAAACCTGCAACCACATAGGGAAGCGTTTTTTTTTTTCTGGCACACCCAATTCTAAACTGCCACATCTCTACTAATGGGTTCTAAATGTAACTACAAGAGACATTTTATTAATCAATACTTCCTGTGATAGCCGGTGATATGACTGACATCTCGTTTTTCTTTTTTTTGCGGAGACTCGTTGCGTTTGCATTTGAGTCTTTTCTTCATTACAGGAGGGAGAAATGCAGCACAGGGACAGATGCTGGGCTTTTTATTTTTACATTCATTCTGTGCATTCAGAAGGGGGTGGTTGCCATGACTACGGATTTTGTGTCTTCCCTCTGTCGTTCTCAGTGTTTCTTCTCTTAGGTTCTGTCCTCTTAATCCACAGTTGTTAGGAATCTGCGATAAAAACAGAAAGTTTACTTTTAGCGGGAAAGGCCATTTTCTGCTGACAGAAGATTATCCACACAATCCTGTCACTTCAGTTCAGACGCTCATCACACCAACGGCCTCGTTTATAATGGACTGCTTCAATGTTTTTTTGCATTTTTTTTAGGCCTTCGTGAAGTGTCACTTCGATTATGACCCAAGTCACGATAACCTGATTCCCTGCAAGGAGGCGGGGCTAAGCTTCAGCAGCGGAGACATTCTGCAGATCTTCAATCAGGAGGACCCAAACTGGTGGCAGGTCAGCGATTGGTGCAGCTCTTTTCATTTCTTGAACTGTCTGTTTTTCTGTGCGTTTTGGTTCGAAAAGTGTTCTTATGATGCATGGATTTGTTCGACAGGCATGTCATTTGGAAGGAGGCAGCGCCGGCCTCATTCCCAGCCAGCTCCTCGAGGAGAAGAGAAAAGCATTTGTGAAGAGGGACCTGGAGCTCGCCACCTCAGGTACCCCTTTTAGTGGCAGAGCAGAGAAACACGCCTTCCTATGCAGATTGGGCATGGGCTCCTAGCTGCACAAGCAGCTTGGCAACAGCAGCATCTGTTTCTCTTCGTATCCAAGCATCGCATTTGGCCGCTCATCTTCCGCTCACCTTGCCTGCTCGCTCCTCTGTCGTGTGAGTGAAGGAGCTGGTGAAAGCATCACGGACCAGATCAATCTGCCTGTTACAACTCCGTAGGGCATGACATTCACCAGCCACCCTTCCACAGAGGGATCATTGATTGAGGAGAGGCGGTATAGCCCTCATAAACAAAAACTTGATCAATAATGATATCCCAGCTGATGTGACACGGAGTGAAAGCAGCTTTATGTGTTTAGATTTATCCTCAGCTGCTAAACAGGTGGTGAGTCATGGCCAGCTTCATGCCCTTCAGATGTGGAGGAGAGGAGGATGACAGGCCAACTGTACTGCCCTTGGAGCACAGCAAGGAGTCATCTGGCTGATGGCACGTTGTGTGCATACATGAGCGCGTGGTCAGAATAGAATTGATTGTGGGTCTAAATGAGATAAAATATTCAAAAGATTCTATTTTTTATTATCAAAATTACAACCTTTTACCTCCTCTGGTGTCTAAATGATTACATTAATAATTTTACGAATAAATATAATGTTATTGGGCACAGAGAGCTCTCAGAGTCACAGGTGTTCCAGCAACAGAGTAGCTGCTCAGGCTCAGCAGGTGCACAGTGTCACCTAGTGGTTTATATACATTTATGACTAAACCAGGGATTTTATTTTCTTACCAAATTAAATCATTTGGCATTTTATTAAGTATTTGGTGGCTAAAGTGATGAAGGGTTGGCGGATTTGGATATCTGTTTCAGGTCCTCTGTGTGCTGGAATGGGTGGAAAGAAGAAAAAGAAGATGATGTATTTAACCACTAAAAATGCAGGTAAAAAAGTCAGTGTTTTCATCGATCATTTCAACTTTTAACTATCTAAACTTATAGATTTTTGGCCTGTTGGTGAATATAAATATTGGGTTTTTAGAGTTTGATCGACACGAGTTGCGGATCTATGAGGAAGTCGCCAAAGTTCCCCCCTTCAGGAGGAAGACCCTGGTTCTGATTGGAGCACAGGGTGTGGGTCGCCGGAGTCTGAAGAATAAGCTGCTGGTGTCGGATACGCTGCGATACGGCACCACCATTCCCTGTGAGTGCAGCATTTCCTGACTCCTGCAGAGCTGTTCTTGTGGCTTTATTGCAAGTTTTGATCAATATAACGCTTTATTTGAGAAAAACCACAGAAAAAATACTTTTTAGTTTATGTAGACACCTTTGATTCCTTTTGAGCCAGTCAATCGTAAGCATATCCACACACAAGAGCTTAATTTAACCAACCTTTAATCAAAGCTAATATACAAAGTTACATTTACAAGTAAAAAAGATCAATTTTTGAAAATCTGAAAGAAAAAACTTGGAAAGAAACACTTTATGTAGTCTTTGTGGGGTATTTTGTTTTTTTGTGATCAGATAATTTAACATTATAGATCTTTTGTTAAAAATATTAATGCAATATGCTTCCTAAATGGGAAATGTGATACACAGGAAGAATCGTAGCATCAGAAAGCAAACCTGTGATGTGTTTTGAAACCATCTGAGAACATAACTTTAGTTGTAAAATGGGACAATATTACAAAAGCTCTTAGGTTAGGATTGATTATTTTTCAGATTTTGTACTTTTATTATGCACCACATTATTACAGGTATGACTTTTCTGGCTTTCTGAGAACGTTTTGGGTGAAGGTCTTTGTCTTGGTCTAACAGTCACGTCCAGGAAACCAAAGGTGGATGAGAGGGACGGTCAGATGTACTCCTTTATGACCCGCAGCGAAATGGAGTGCGACATCAGAAATGGGCGTTTCTTGGAGCACGGCGAGTACGACGGAAACCTGTACGGCACCAAGATCAACTCCATACATGAGGTCATAGAAACTGGAAAGATCTGCATCCTGGATGTGAACCCACAGGTAGAAACTTGCTCTAAATGGATAATGATTTTAAGATGAGGTCACTTTCTAATTGCTTAAAGTTGTTGGTGGTGCGGTTGTATGAGTTCCTCCTTGTTGTGTCTGTGTTCCTCTGAGGCTCTTAAGATCCTGCGGACATCAGAGTTTCTGCCTTACGTGGTGTTCATAGAAGCTCCAGACTTTGAAGTCCTCAAAGCAATGAATCGATCAGCAATTGAGTCGGGAGTGATCACCAAGCAGTTAACGGTGAGCGTGTTTCTGACAGTGGAAGCTGAATCAAACAGTTTGTATAAAGTTTGTTTAAAGTATAAATGTGTCCGTGCCCTAGACATTTACTTTATGCGCTATGAACTGTTTATTTTTATTAGTGGTGATGCAGAAAATTAGTTACAGCCGAAGTTTTTAGACATTTGGACTCGCTTGTTCTAAGCTTTGAGGTTTGCCTTGACATAAAGCTGCAGATGCAGGCAGGGACCGTCAATAAAGTACACGAAAACAACCCAGACATACATTGTTAATTTTTCAGTAACACATCATAAATAATACCAAAAACATCACAAGTACTCATTATTGTTAAAACAAACTCCACAGAAATCCTTAATATCATTACTCTCATAGAGTGAACCAGTGTGTTCAGTAATGCAAGTTGTAAACGTGTCCTTATCCTCTTCCTTTAAGACTGCAACGGTTGTGGTCCTAAAAAATTGTAGCAAAAGACGGGGAAAAAATGTATCGAAAAACAAAAAAAAAAAGAAAAACCCACAAATATCACTAATAAATGTTAGAAAAAAATATCTCGAAAAGCAGAGAAGTTACATCACAATTTATTTAAAAATATATCTGGGCTTTTCAACTTTTGGATTTCATTTGAAAAGATCATTTTTGCTCTATAGATAAAAAAAAATAGTTTTCAGTTCTTGTTTAGGATTTTATTTGAATGTTTTTTGCAAGCATTTGTAATCGTTAAGTTTGGGAATATCTTCAGTTATTCAGTGACATGAAACCCTGTGACCTCTAAATGATAAGTCCATATTTAGTCATTTCAATGCAAAAACCTGATATTTTAGAGGATAAGGATGTAAACTGCAGTTCAAATTAAATATTTCAGAAAGTTTTTTAAACATTCAATGATAAAAGTTTGCAGAAAAGGTTTGAACTCAGATTGGTAATGATTTTAAGCAAACTGGTTAAAAAAAGCTGCTGCATAAGTTACTGTGAGGGTTGGTGAAATATATCTGCATTGTTGATGAATTTCAAATACCAAGTCAAACAATTATCTTTTTCATTATTTGCCTTGTTTGCCCAAGTAGGGCTGCACGGTGCACAGTGGTTAGCGCTCTTGCCTTACAGCAAGAAGGCCCCCAAATTCAAATTCAAATTAATTTTATTTATGAAGCACCTTTCATGTCAAACAGGAAGCTCAAAGTGCTTTCCATAAAAAACAAACAAGAATACAATAAAAACAAACCACATATGAAATAAAATCATTAAATAAGCCACTAATAATAAAACACACAAAAACAAGCACAAGTAAAAGAGAAATGACAGAGCTTAAGAAAAGAGAACCCAGAAGGCGCCGTCCGCCCTGTCCTCCTGTTGGCCGGGGTGTCAGCATGTATGCAACACAAGCACGACTCATCCCCAGCACCCAACACCCCTGAGACCCCCAACCCCAGGCCCAGAGCACCAAATATGGGCGTACCAGGCCCGGCAGCACGGGGAGCCGGAACAAGAGATGCCAGAGGGCAAGCATGGCCAGAATCTCTGGGAGCCCGAACACTATCACCCCGGCCAAGGGTGAGAAAACACTCGTAAACAGTCTAAAATGTAAAAGTAATAAAATAAGAGAGTTAAAATATGTCAACAGGTAAGATATGCAAAAATTAATTAAAATAAAATAAAATAAGATGATTTAGTGCCTAAAAAAGTCTAAAATATAAGTTAGAATAAGTTAAGATATAAAAGGACTAAAAGACATTAAACAAATAAATATTTTCTAAAATAGCATATAAAATATAAGAGTAAAGATACTACATATAACATCTAATTAAAAGCTAAGTTAAATAGATAAGTCTTTAGTTTCTTTTTAAAAACCTCAACAGTGGATGAGGCCCTCACATCCTCAGGCAGGCTGTTCCACAGACGAGGTCCGTAGTGTCTGAATGAGGCCTCGCCATGGATTTTTGTCTCGACTCTAGGGACCATCAGCAGGCCTGCGCCTGAGGATCTAAGGGCTCTGGAAGTTCCGTAAGCTAAAAGCAAGTCTGATATAAAAGAAGGACCAAGGCCATGGACAGTCTAAAAAACTATTAAAAGAATCTTAAAATCAATCCCCAGTTCAAGTCCCGGCTGGGGGACATGAACCAGAACATCAATGGGGGACTTTTCTGTGTGGAGTTTGCATGTTCTCCCCGTGTATGCGTGGGTTTTCTCCGGGAACTCCGGCTTCCTCCCACCGTCCAAAAACATGCTTCATAGGTTAATTGGCAACTCTAAATTGTCCATAGGTGTGAGAGTGAATGGGTGTGTGATTGTGGACACTCTACCCTGCGACAGAATGGCGACCTTTCCAGGGCATACCCTGCCTTCGCCCACAAGTGGCCGGGATAGGCTCCAGGAGCCCCGTGACCCCGAAAGGGAGAAAACGGAATAGAAAATGAATGAATGAATATTTGCCTTTTTTTAAATGTTTTTCTTCCAACTACTCCTTACAGGACTCTGAGCTAAAGAGGACAGTGGACGAGAGCGAGCGCATTAAGAGAGCTTACGGACATTACTTCGACCTTTGCATTGTGAACGACGGTCTGGAAACGGCGTTTCGCGGTCTGCGGTCGGCACTGGAGAAGCTGACGATGGAGCATCAGTGGGTCCCGGTCAGCTGGGTGTTCTGAAAGCCCCCAAAGAGCTCACCAGCAAAGTGAATCAGATGAGAGGACGATTTGTTCCTGGGGAGGGGGGGAGTCTCCTCGCTGCAATCTGTGGGGGAGCCGAGCATCGCAATCCTGTGCAAACGACCAGCCTCATGTAGAGCTTTTTTGTACAAACTTCATCTGTTGACCTAATGTCAAGTTGTATTTAATTTTACAGAAACTGAATTATTCCGTGGATTATCAGGTGTGGTGCAATAGTGAGAGTGTGATCGTCAGTAGGTTTTGCAGGTTTCTGGGAGGTCATCTTTAGCCTTTATAGTGTGACGTTTACATCTGATCAGTAGGGCTGAGTGTGAGAAGACACCAAATGTGGCATTGTATTTTTTAAAGCTGTTGTATGATTTTGTGCGTTTGGACATGTGCTTAATCGTGTGTCACTGCTGATTTGAAAGCTGACCAGCAATAGAGAACTGAAGATACATGCAATACATATACGGAAACACAAAGAAGAGCCGCCTGTCGGCACATTTCTGACAAATCAGTTTGTTGCAAATGAGCGTTTCTGTCTTTGCAAAAGATTCATGTTTTTGTTTGGATCATTCGTAGCAACAATGCTACGTTCACACCCGGCGTGTGACGCGCGTTTAGCATACGGTGTTCACTCTGGACTGTCGCTACTCGATACCAGCGCACAGTAGGAAGAGGTTTGGTTGAAATGTCGATGCAGGGCAAATCTCTTTCACAGTTCTATTCTGATGCGAAAGACTTTGAAAGACAAACTGCAATCATTAATTTCTCCTCCATAATCAAATTGATTGGCACTCCTGTGAATCAAAAGCAACGCCATCTACATGTCACTACCAAGTCTGAGTCCCTGATTGGTCAAAGTTCAAATGGTTTAACTTTCAACACGCGTTCAATGGCTGCGTGTTTTGTACGTAGACTCTTTAAAACGTGGGTAGTGAGGCATGAACATGAGTCTTGAAGTCCGAAACATGTACATAGACATGTACGTGTAACGATTAATTTGACCAAAAATTTGATTCATATCATAATTTGTGGTTGCTAATGCAATTTATAGCCCATTTTGGTTCCTTTTGAACGATCCGATTCTCTGACCTAAAATCCATCCAGGACATTTTAGCCATAAATTCAACCAGTGTGACTCCGAGACAAATAAGTGGTACTGAACAGCGCAGGCGAAGTTTAGCAGATTCCTTTGTATTTCTTGCAAGAGAATCAAGTGCAAATGAAATATGTGTACAAACAAGTAAACAAGAACCATCAACAAATCCATTCACATTTTATTTTCATAAAGTTTTTGTTTTTCCACATCAAATTCATCCCAAGGGAAAATATTAAAACATTCTACTACTCTGTACATATCTTTACTAAATTCAAAGTGTTTCCACACACATGTTGGACTGTAATGGTGGACAAATCATTTTTGTTCCTGTCATCACATGTGTTGTCCGCTGAGATGCACTATAGTAAAATAAACCAATCATATCCCAATCCAAATGGCATTTTCAGTTATCGTTTTAGCTCATTTTGAAGCGATTTTTATTTTTTATTCATTTATTTTTCGTATTAATGGTTTAGGCCGATTCGATTAAAACTTGCCTCAAACAGATCGATCTTGTTAGAGCATAAGAATAGAAATCAATTCATCGAATAGTCTTTACACCCCTAATATAGACATGGATTAACATACACGTTTCATTGAAAGTGCTTGCTTGAACGTGCGTCGCAAAGACCGGTGTGAACATAGCTTAAGACGTTTCAGAGCTCCAACAGAAAAAAGGTGAGGGAAACGAATCCATTCCAACATTCCGATTGTTTGTTTAGTTACTCTGATGTACTAAAACACTTCTGGTGGCTTGTAACTTCTGCTTACTTTTGCCTTAACACGTTTCAGAAGCCAAGGAAACTCTCCGAATAGAACATTTCACCTCCTTCGATGTACCTTCAAAAACTCTGGCAACTCATTCAGTAATTATTGAAGCTTCCTTTCCAACCGTAAGTACTGTACCGTAAGAAAGAGTGTTTAGTAAAACATGAGGAAACCCGTTGGTGCTTCGATGCTTCTGCTGGCGCGTCGATGCATTTGGACGACAACTCTGTAGTTTTGACCTCCATTTGAAAACATTAAAATTTTTCAGAATATCTTTTTACTTTTATTTATTTCTTCACTGCGCTGACATTTTTTTGAGAAGGCACAAGGAAACGGTACGCAATAACTTTGTTGGGTTCATCCAAACACTGATTTGCGTGACCTCTAGGTGTTCCAGTGGTGATTGTGACTGACGGGCGCTGAGGGCGGAGTCAGGGGAGGAGGCTCTCTGGGCGTCCTCCATCCATTAGGCTGCATCACAGGACACGTGTCATAGGGAGGAGGTGGGCTTCTTCTCCAAATGTCTGTCAGCTTAGGGTCATACTAGTGGAAGAAAACATTTTGAAGTTATTTTTATCAAATTTGGGTAAAAGGGTAAGAATTTTTTAAATAATGCATTACAAACCACTGAAGCAAAGACTGTGCTGTGAAAGGAATTTTCTTCTTTTTTTTTGTTGTTTAATCATTTGTAATCTTTGAATTTTTCAGAAAATTTACCAGATTTATTTTGAATTTGCTTTCATGAAATAGAACGCTCTGTGTTTTTTGCCTTGAAACCTATACATTTGATTTTTTTCAAACACTTTTAAACACTTACACCTCTACAGTTACGTTTTCTTTGACATTTTTTAGCTGACATTTTTTCAATGTAGTTAAATTGGAAGTTTCCCAGCTTGAAAGAATGGCCCCAGTTGGACTTACTTGGAGACCTTAAGTCCTTCTCCGATCATCTTTCGATATTTTTCAAACTGGTCTTTTATCATGATTACGCTGTTTTAGCCAAATAAAAATAAAACTGTCGGATTCAAAGGTATCATTTCTGCAGAGCAGCAGTAGTTCATGAGAAATGTATTTCTAATTTATTTGGTGCGCAGCAATCCTGCCCCCCCTTCCCATCACTGTTACAGAGCCCCCCGTTTACACGCTCACCTGCTATAGCTGCGTTTGATTACACATATGACCAAAACTTTATCGAAATTCTAAAAGAATTTTAAATATAAATTTAACAATTGCACTGTATCTATTAAATCCTAATTATGAGAATAAACACAAACCAACTCACAAGCTAAGTTATTCAAAAACACGACGACGGATGTGAACAATGTTTTGATTTATAGCAGATACATTCAAATTCTGTTGCAGCACTAGCGCTCTTCATCATCTTCCAAGGAGACGTCGGCGTCTTATTCAGGCCATGGAGCGGCGAGCTCCTTCCACGTGGGAGTGGCTACGGATCAGGCGGATGAGGTTTTGGGAAATGGGATTTTATTGAAGAGCTGTGGACCCAACAATATGACACCCTCAACCTTTGCTGAGCTGTGTGATGCTGTGAGCCCTCTGTGGCGCGCGCCGTGCAGTGACCAAGGCTTTTTAAATTTGACCATAAACACGGATGTGTTCAGGGTCCTGGTTTCAAACTACTATGATTTAAGTCATAAACTAACTAGTTACAATAGTTACAAATAATTCCTGCATGTCGTGAAAGAGCCAAACAAGCCCTGACCATCACGCTGCCAAAACGTGTTTCAAAGGTTGCATGGCGAATCGACCCCCCCCCCCCCCCCCGATTCAAGGCAACTTCCCAATGATGTATTTTTGATCAGTTTTGTTTCTTAAAAAATATTGTTCTATGAAAGAGTTTAACTTTCTCATTGTTAAATCCAAGAACTCTGATCTTATAGAGGCGAGCGAGGCTGTTAGTTCTTGGCTCTTGATATCCTGCAAATGCTCTCCTTGTGTTATTGTAGTCATTTTAGTTAACTCGCCACTGATAGGACGGTGTTTGTTGTGTTACCGCTCACCAGTGAGTATGGTGGAGGGTGATCCATGCCGCTGTAATTAGGAGGTTCTTCCAACTCGATCTGATGTTCTGACTCTGTTTTCTCCTTTTTGAAGAACAAGCACAAGCAGACGAGTATGGTAGCCACAAATAGCACCAAAAATGGCATTCTGGAAACACATTTTGCCACGTGTCAAGTAAAGGCAGCTTCCTCTAAAAAATGAGTACTGGAAATGTTAGACTATCATACTTACAGAATTGGAAAATAATTTATGTCTAAACCCATAGCTGTAGAAATCTAACCTGCCATGAAACACAAACAGAAGAATTTTTATGCCTACGAATTTGGTTTGAATTCAAAGTTTGTCTTTGTACATTGAAACTTTAAATTGAAGCGTAAATTTCAGTAGAAATTATAAAAATCTAATCTTTGATAAAAAATGGTTTGAGTTTGAAAATGTGACATGCTTTGTTTCATTTCTCAGGTTGAATTTTTTGCTTTTACCTCAAATTATTAACACTTTAGTTCATTCAAAGGGTTGGATTGATCCCTCATCTTTCATTAGCTTTAAAAGTTGTGTATAGTGCACAGAATAAACTACCTGTAGTGGAAGAAAGCAGCGCCACAAAAAGGAGAAAAATAATAATCATGTCATCTGATTTATACCTGTTAAGAGCTCGACTACAAGTTGATCTTTAACCATGAGATTGCAGATGAATCAGAAGAAAGTCCATAATTTCCAGAAATGTTTAAGATAGATTTAAATGGGTTGTAAATATTAAAAGATCGATTCTTACCTTTTTTTATTTTAATTAAAAAGAAAAGTTACCCAGCCTGTGGTGCAATGAGAGGGTTATGTCGGTCAGGGAGGTGCATAGATAGAAGAGGTTTTACAGCATCAACATCAGCCTTAAAGAGACATGCACATTGTCCTGCACATAAACACTCAAGACGTTTTTATTTTATTTTGTATTGACGAAGCTAAATCAGTTTAGAATACTGCAGACAACTATAATATATTTAAAACTATTACATGTAAATTATTAAATATTGCAAAATATTTAACAACTTAAAACTTTCAATTTTAGCTCATCAGATGATATATAAAATCTTAAATTATCAATAATTTTAAAAAATCTAATTATTTTAAATCAGTGCATTTATTTTTTAAATAAATGAGGATCGGAAAAAAGGCAATTCATTTTACGGTTTATTCATAAACGTTTTTACTTGTTTAATGTTGTTTATTAATGATGTGATAAAAAGTAACTTTTTATAAAGCAGCATTGTGGTGTTCAAATTTCCTCCTTTTTTTTAACCAAAGTAATTGGGTTGTTGGATTTTTTTCAATAAAACACAAAATATTAATGGAAAACAAAGTATTTTATTATGAGAAAACACCTTAAATCATTGTGCATATACCTATTTTTAAATGTACAGCACTCTCCTATGTCCTTTACACACATAATCTCCTTTATAAAAATTCTATTTTTTAATTTATCAAAGTGCTCTTTTTAATAAAACACAACATGACAAAACATGTCACTGCTGTTCACATTTCTGCACCAAATCCAGTGCAGGTCTGTTCTGGTTATCAGTGGCTGTGAGGTAACTTCTGCTTCTTCTTTCATGAAGAGAGATTGTAAAATAGTGATCCGACAGAATTTTATCAGCAAACCCTCAGCTGTGATTTTGTTGCATAATTCAGCCATGTTTTAGCAGCATTGATCACATAAATAAGTACTTAGGTAGACAAAGAGGAGGAGGAGGAGGGTCACGGATCTTCGCTGTAAGGTGGAGGGTCCGTATATGATGGAGGAAGTTCGGAGTATGATGGTGGTTCAGTCTAGAAAAATATTACAAAGTTTATCAAATTGAAATTAATGCAAATAATTACATTTCTATCAATACATTAGAACAAATACAAAATTTCAGTCTGCATGGATTGGAGCAGTGATGTACCATGTATGGAGGAGGAAGAGTCACATTTCCTGAGTCAAACGAAGAAGAGTCTCTGTCAGAAGATGGAAGGTATGCTTCATTGAAGTCCTGCTCGAGTTCATAAATAGGGACGAAGTATACAGATGGAGAGGCGCTGAGATCGTTGGACCTTTCTGCAGCTCCTCTGCGTTTTTTTACAAGATGGCACCACAAAATAAACAGAGCGATGCATCCTAAATAGGCAGGAATCCTGAAATAAAGCAACCCTCAGTCAAGTGGACGTCCAGGAGGGTGTAGACTTCAAAAAGGAGGATTCGACATACTTACGAAAGGGAGATATAAAAGAGCATGACTGAGTTTTTTTTGTCCACGCCTGAATACGATTTAAAAGAAGAGATTTTTAGCATTAAGGAACAGTTTCACTTTAAAAGAATTACAGCATGTTCACCGCCATCGCAAAGTTTATCATGCAATTCATGGAAGGTTCAAAGGTCAGTCTTTATCTCTTTAAGCAGCTTCCTTACTGCGTACAATGATTAAGTACAGATTAAAGTACAAAGTCATTTAGCTTCAATGCATTACATTTTTGAAATCAAACTAAACACATTTGAATAATTACTTCTTAAACTCACTGATTGGTAAACCTTAAAAACATCTAAAATCAAGAGATTACACTCAGAGTAATTTGTTTCTGCTGCACTTGTAGAAATTGTAGGTTAGATGTTTTTAATAAGCTTTCTTCTTGCTATTTCTTGTGTTTAACGGATTAAAACCACTTTTTTAGGACTAGAGATTTTCCCACAGTCATTTAAAAGCTGTTGCAGTATAAAACAAACAAGGAAATGAACATTTATTTAATTTTAAAAAATACACAATTCAGTCAGTTTTAATAAGTTTGAGGCACTATTTAATAGAAAACATAAATTACTCTTAAAATTTAGAGCAAAATTAAATTATTTTATGAAAACAATTGTATTTATCACTAGGAAAAACAACAAAGTTTCCTCTAAAACCTCTGATTCCAACATTTCGGAACACGATTTATTGAACCTGCATGTTAAACTGACCATATGAGATTTTATTTGTTTTAAAATTTCCGCTTACCGTCACCAACAGCCGTGTGGCACAAGTGAGTCTTGGCTCTCAACAAACACTTTACAGCCTCTTTGGCCGGCACAAAGATAAAGCTGCACACACTGAGGAGCAGCAGCTGTTTGTATTGGTCTCTAAAGATGTGCTTTTAGTTTAATTAGCAGAAAATGCATGAAGGGGACTCTATGTTTTAAGAAGGAGATGGGGGGGGCGCGCAGGGATCCTTGTTTCGGCTTGTCCTCTACAGGAATGTTGGGAAGTGTTGGGACTTGCAGCTCCGCAGTTCTTAAAGACGTTTCAGCTTTGCACTAAGATGGATCAAACAAGCCAAACAAAGTTAAGTCACAAGCTTTTTAAATATTTATTTACTGATTCTTCTACAGATTGTTTGAATTCACCAGATGGGAAGTGTTCTTGGTGCTGCAGATTTTACACAAGTCAACACGATCCACCAGGAAGTAAGTTAATGTCTGGGACACGGAGGAGGTGGAGGAGGAGGAGGAGGAGGAGGTGGGACTGAACCTGCAGAGGTGTTGGTGGGGATAACAGGTGGAGGAGGAAGACCAGCACCAGTGGTTAAAGGTGGTGGAGGTGGGAAACTGTTATCTGATGAGCTCATGTTTGGTGGAGGGGGAGGGAGATCTGAGGGTGGAGGGGGATAGTCAGCCTCCATGAAAAAAGGAGGGGGATAGTCAGCCGCCATGAAAAAAGGAGGGGGATAGTCAGCATCCATGAAAGAAGGTGGAAAAGGGGTATCGGGGTCCTGACTGGCAAAAGACGGAGCAGGTGGAGGGAGACTGTTGCTTGTGGGGTGGGTGGAAAAGGTGGGGATGGAGGGTGGGGGGACGGCAATGCCATGACTTGACCTGTAAAAACGAACAAAAACACATCTGTTAGCAGCAGATTATTCAAAAATGGTAATATGAAATTCTGCATTTAGAGATAGAGGGGCAGAAAACTTTTTATCGGTCACAAATTCTGCAAGTTACCCCATCTAGCTGCAGAATGGCAGCAGCCACAATAATAGTCTCACCCGGTCAGCTTACTTCCATCTTCCTAACATTCGTCCCCCCCGTCACTGCCATTCTGTACACAGTCTGGTTACCTCTCGTCACGACTTTTGCAAATCCTCTCTGTTTGGACCCCCCAAAAAAAATCCTCCATAAAGTCCAACTGGTTCAAAACTTAACTGCCCGAATCATCTCTCAGACCCCCCCTCCCCTCTACCCGTCACATCCATTCTGAGCTGCACCAGCTCTACTGGCTTCCCACTACTCACCAGAGCTACTTCAATAAATACTCCTTCTGACCTTTAAAGACCTCCACATCCTTGCCCCTTCATTCCTTTCGGATCTTCTCCAAGTCTCCTCATCTGCCCCCCCCAGCTGGCTTTCCCCACCACTCATCTTGTCACCATAGGGGGCAGAGCATTTAGTCGCTCTGCCCCCCATCTTTAGAACTCTATCCTCTCTCTATCCTATCCAGTAAGTCTTTATTACACCACCCACTCTGTCTTTTAAAATGTATTTTAATAATGTTCCAATGGATTTTAATTATTTTCACTCTTTTCTGAGTGTCCAGAAGGCATGTATGTATGTATTATTATTATAAAAAAGGTGAGAGGTCTATAATGTTCATCACAAATACATTTCAAATGTATAAAGGCAAAGAAAATAAGATTTTAGCTAACAAGTGTTTCTGTACCTCACAGAAATTTCTCCTTTAGGAAGCTTCTCTATCCTCCTCTCATTACCTGTATTAATGTCACCTGTTGGAACAGGTTATCTGTATAAAAGGCACCTGTCCACACCCTTAAACAGTCAGACTGCAACCCCTTCACCATGATCAAGACTAAATAGCTGTTGAAGGACATTAGAGACAACATCTGAAGACAAGGATGAATCAAATCTACTATAGGTTGGAGAGAAGAGGTCAACTGTTGAAGAAATAATTAGAAAATGTAATAAATACAAGCTCCACCTGGAGCTCCATGCATGATACACCTGGTGGGGTACATGAGCTAAAGAATGGTGAGTAAAAAGTTCAGAAATGACCTGTAGAGAGCAGGGACCACACTAACAAGAGTTACTACAGTAACACGCAACATCTTCAGGGATTCAAATCCTTCAGAGCTCCAAAAGTTCCCCTGCTTAAACCAACACATCTCCAGGCCCGTCTGGAGGAGGATTGGGAGAAGGTCATGTGAGCAGATGAGACCAGCATGGAACTCCCTGGTATTAACGCCAGTCGCTGTGTTTTGAGGGGGATGACTGATTAGTTACATCCCGTAACATCCACTGTGAAGCACGGGTGTAGAAACAACATGATTTGGGCTACTTTTATGCAAAGGAGACATGACTGATCTGTATTAATACAAATATGAATGTATGGTGTGTATGTACAGTGAAATTCTGGTCAAAAACTTCCTTCATTCAGGGAAAGCATTCAGGATGAAACCTGTCTGGATCTCTCAAGCATGACAACGATCCCAAACACATCGCTGGAGGAAAAAGAAAAAAAAAAGGCCACGCCTAAAGCATTTCAACATGATACACATCAGTTCACTAAAACTCTGACTTCCTGGATTTGTATTTATTTATTTGAATACTTTTTCTTACAGTTGAAGTGTTGAAACATTACGGACCACACTCAACTTTTTCAAGTGGAGAACTTGCATAAATCGGACAGACAAGGACTTTTTCAACCCACTGTTATTTTTAAGGCCCTGCACTGTTTTAAACGTGTCTTATAAGCTGAATGGAATATTCAAATACTTTTGACAGCTACCTTAAAAAATGTGAAAAATAAAAAGCTCTTAAGAGCTACACAATGTTTAAAAAAATGCTATACTGATAAATGAACTAAAGTGTGATGACCTGACATTTAGGAAATTATCATCTTTAACTAGAAATCCTAAACTGTTCATTATTCACTGTTTAATATAATGTATTTCTGAAAGCTTCGCTTTTACAAGACTTTGTATCATCAGAAGTTCTACAGCTGTATTGAGGTAAGTGTGTTCCTATAGGACTGCAAAGATTTTTTCAATTTGAATGGATTCTATCATTACAGTAAAGACCGTTTACATTTATTTGACTGGAACACATTTTACTGTAACCTGGGCTTCTATTCTTTATTAACCTTTTCCATCTTGTACATTTATATTAAAACATTTAGCAATATTTTTGTTTTGGGTAAAGATTTTTAGTTTAGTTTTTTAACCATCTTTTACCAAAGAAAGTAAAAAAGACATAAAAATACATAAAAATAAAAACAGAGTTGGACTCTTTCAACATACTCTGAGGTGTTTGGATTTCTTTGTGTGCTGTCTGTTGTCTCTGCGCTCTTGGGCTGAAATTCAATGACCTGAAAAAAAGCAGACAGTTGATAAGGAAAGAACATTCACAATGTTCTGATGGATGGAAGGAAGGAAAAAGGGATATTTTTTGTGCAAGTTTTCATTGCAGACTTATGTGTTTTTACCTCAAAACTGTGTCCAACTGAGTCCAAGATGGAATATGATATTGGTTCTCTAATGTAGAAAGTCTTAGGCTCCTTTCCAGATGGCGGAGGAGTCAAAGGCTTGGCACACGTTTTGGCTTTTGGAGAAGTGAAAGCACCGATTTCCCTCCGAGCCACCTTTTCTAAGTGGATCGCTGCAGCCTGGATCAATATATGGTAAAAAATATCAATATTTTGTTAAAAACTTTAACACTCATGCCTGTTGTTATTGTGCAGCATTTAAAAGATAAAAAAATGACAAACATGTTAACTTTTTCTGATTTTGTTATCATTAAAGTTTTGTTTAGAGCCATTTTATTCTCAACCTAAAAACCCCATGGGTTGATTGTATTTTCTAAAATAGCATTACAATAATAATCAAGCAAAATTATTGTCATTTGTTAAATAGACGATCAATTTGACCCAAAACTGCTTGATTTTAAGATGTCAAAAACTCACACAGACATTCCCAATTATCCTGTTTAAACCAGCTCACTCAAGGTAAATCTGTTAATCTTTGCACTTATTTTCATAATTACCATGCTAAAAATTTTTTTGTTTGTACTAAAAAATTATAAATATGCAGAAGAATTGTCTTAAATTTTCTGCGAAATCGCAACTTATCAGATAGCTTGGTTTGGATAATGAGAAACAATAAAAACACTTTTGCAAGTCAGTGTTGCCTCACAAAAACAAAGTGATTTTAAATTGGGAAATAGGATTGGAACAAGGAACCTCCCCTCCCGCATTGGTAAACACTTTTACTCTAGAAAAGATCCAACAATTATCCTACTTAGTTACTCCCTCAACTTATGGCATTAAATCTTTATTTTTAACTTTGTGTACTAAAATAATCTTTAATGAGTAAGCTAACTCTGGTAACATTTCGTTGCTAAAAGGACTTTTCATTTAATAAATTACAGATTTTATGGTGCAATTGACTCCAAGCTTCTTATTCTGCTTATTTGATGCAATTTATCAAGGAATGTCTTGATAACTTTAAGATAGTTCTTCTTCTTAAAGCCCCTAACAGAGAATTTGATGACTTTATTTGGTTTTATGTGCTACATTTGAAAGCAGTTTTAGTTAAAATCATTTGTTTTCAGACTGAAAATAAATGGAATGTTATCTAAATGCATGAAGGACCTTTTTGTCAGATTTGTCATTGTTTAGCCCCAAAAGCCCAGAGGTCTCCTCACCAGTGACACCAGGTTGATGGAGGACTCCATGTCTTTGATCTGCATGGCCTGGGAGTCCAGCAGCTTGAGCAGAGAGCTGGCTACTCTGTTGATCTGGTAAGACACACTGGCTAAAGCCTGGGTTACCAAAGCTTTGGCTTCTTCAATGGCTTTGCTTGGATCATCTGCCTGTGGTTTTACAAACATGCACAAAAAGGAAAACATGCTTTCTAGTTGTTTAAAAGTCATTTTTCTAGGTTCACCCACCTGAAGATACTTTTTTTCGCAGTAATCTGCCACCTGGAGAAGGTTGCTGTGGTTGTCGGTGAGAGCCTTCCTAGAAGCTGGAGCCTCTTCAAAAATCTGAGTGACAATTTCTGAGAAGGTCTTCTCCACGGCCATGTCTCCCATTCTGGCTGCAACTATAAAGTTGTTTTTAAAAGGCCTGTTCTGTTAGAGGAAAATGCAAAAGTTCTTGACAGGACTAAGTGGAGCCAGCGAGGTATTTGGGAAGGTGGAGACCGCGGAAAGAAGCGCAAAGCTGCAGCCGTCAGTCAGGGCAGGACCGCACAAGTCCTGCAGAGACAGGAAAACATCCGAGCCAGACTTCTGTGGGCGTATGTTACTGCTTTATTTGTGCAAAATAAAAATACATATCATGAAAAAATATTATTTATCCAGCACTAAAAAAAACTTTGTTATTGGGAATAGAAATTATGATATATAAAAAAGAAAAGCCGTTAGCAAGATGCAATACTTAAGATATCCACTAGAGGCCAGTTTTGTAAAGAAAACTAGAAAGTGTGTTCAAACCTGGCAGGAATTCTTTTTAAATGTACATTGTTTTGATCCATAAACATGACGGAATTCAGAAAAAAAAAAACCTGTAGGTTTTTGTTCAAAAACTTGGTCTTTATATCAATTTATGTGGCTAATGTGGAGAGCAGACATTTACATTTCTTCATTTTTAGCTCTAAGCGATGCTGAAAAAAGTTTAAACAACAAACATGCAGTTTAAGCTCACAATGACACTTTAAAATAAGTCAAAACATAAATATTTGCTGATAAAATTCCTTTTTTGAGGTGATATAATAAAAATAACAGGTATTGGTCTCCATAATTTTTAAAATAGGCTTAGTGCAAGTCTGGAATAAATGTATTTAGTGTTTCACACATATTTAGTTTTGACACAAAACAAATCAGGAAAAATACTAATGTCGTTGAAACTATCATATCAATTGTGGTACATGTCAATTATACGGGCCATCTATGAGATCCTACCAGGTTGCAGGCTGGAGTCACCAGCCTGCAACATGTGCCAGGCTGGTGACTTGAGAACATCCTCAGCTGCTGTTCAAAAGTGCTGAGCAAGGGGCGCTACCGTTGGTGCCATGACAAGTCCTGAAAGCTATAGCTAACACCACAAGCAGTGGCATTACCCCTGCTGAAGGACACCATCACCTTTGTCCGCACTGGGGAGAAGCCACCACTAGCTGCCAGGGCCAACCACTCAGGCCTGCTACCAACATCACAAGGAGTTAAAAGTTGACCTAGGAAAACAACTGAACATTCTAGAAACCTTCACAACTATAACCCTGAGGCCAGATATGCTGCTCATCTCAGAAGCCTCCAAGCAGATTGTTCTACTGGAACTGACCATCCCCTGGGAGGACCGGATTGACGAGGCGAATGAGAAGAAGAGGGTAAAGTATGCTGCAGGCCGAACAGTTGTGGTACCTACACCAGAACAACTGCTGGCAGGCAATGTCGTGGGCTGCAAGGGGGTTCATAGGCCTGTCGCTTTGCAGGGTATAAAACATCACTGGGGCCAGCAAGGAGACCACCGGGGCCGCAGAAGAGAATGATTTCTGAAAGATCCTAAACACTCCATGACCCCAGCTTACATCACTGATGATGTGTTCAGGTTGCATCACAGGATTGCTGTCAACATGTTCAGGTTTTCAGTCAGGTAATTCCAGGTCAAATTGACACACCTGACCCGTATCATGAATGACAAAGGAAGGTAGGTGTTCCTCAAGGACCCACAGATATATATGTAGCTTTTAAAACCAGCTGATGACAGGTTTCTTCCTCAATCTTTCTGAGGAGGTCTCCAGCCATGGCTGCTGGTCAGAAAAGCCTCCCGTGGTTGATATTTCTTTGGCCTCTTTTGGGGTGCTCCTGTGCTCTTCCAGAAAGCTGGCTGCCAGGAGAATATGCAAACAGCACGTCTGATGTTCTGAGGTTCCTCAGTGATTTCAACAGCACTGCTGAGGAGGTTTTTTCCTTTGCCGTGTCTGCAAGCTGGAACTTCGAGACCAACTTAACAGACTACAATTCCAAAGTTCAGGTGAGAAGACTGCAGTCTGAAGATGCTTCATGATTATTGCATTAGTTTTGCATTAATTTCTGGTAAAACCTGCAGAAGGAGAACATGAGATAATATATGTATTCTAATATAATGCACATATGTAAAATATTCAATTGCCTACAAAAGAGGACAGACGGCTCAGATTCAAATGGCATTTTCTTTTGTCTGCTCCTGATTCACAACAATTTGAATAAAGAAATACAATTTTAGGCATAATTTTCTTCACGTATTTGCTCTAATAGAAAAATGCCACAAGAACAAAGTTTGAATGGTGGGGGTGTTAAGAATGACAGAAAAGTACAAATGCTTCCATATATTTTTGTGGCTTATTACATAAAAAATCATTAGTACTGCCTTACACAACTCAGTTACTACAAAAAGTAAAATCTTAGTGTAAAACGTAACTTTTGCATGTGTTACTCCCAACACTGGCTGTTATTAAATATCAGCTATGTGTTCAGTTTACCCTTTAAAACAGATTAGTGAGTTAATTCTAATTAAAACTGAGGTGTGGGTTTTTCTAAACAAAGAGGAAGTTATCCAGTTTGATCAACAAAACTAGTAGTGAATTGTAGCGATGACCGTAATGGACATGCAAAAGACATTCCTTTTTTTTTTCTTCTCCACTGCTATGAATGCAAATTCTCTTTTGATGTAGTTAATTGACAGTAATTGAAAGTTAGTATTTACAGTATATAGAATGGTACGAAGCCCATTGAGACAACTCTTGTTGTGATTTTGGGCTACAAATTGAATTGAAGTTGTGTTTTTCAAAATAATGATAATAAAATGCAGTTTTGATAAACTGGACAAACTATATGAACCAAATTAGTTATTTGCAGTACTTGAACACTGCTGACTCCACATTTCTTTATTCTCTTTCAGGTGGAGGCCTTTCTTGAATTGGATGATTTCTCTGAAGCTTGGGGGACAAAAGCCAAGACTGTCTTTCCTGATGAGTTGATAGACTCTCTCCCTGACCCTAAAGACAAACGCTTAATTGGAGGCATGAAGATTCTGGGTTCTGCCAACCTGCAAAAGCATGAAAGAGAGGAGGTTTGTTCTACTTTTTGATAGAGGGGGGGAAAAAATAAAACAATCTTTGACACATAAAAGACTATCCATTTCTCTTTTAGCTAAACATCATTCTCAGCAACATGAGCCGCATTTATTCCACAGTTGAGATTTCCCCACAGCCAAATGTCAGCTGGAGCTTGGACTCTGGTAAGTTAATGTAGCCATAAATGAATACTCGGTCAAACATACAATGCAGAAATGGTGTATGGGGAAGTCAATGCTGATCAATTTTATTTTGAAGGGCTCTCAGAAACATCAGTCAAATATAAGATTTAGAAACGGGGTATGGTGGTGTGAGTATGCAAAAAAATCACTAAAATACTTCTGAGATATGTCCATGTATACGAATCAAGTTTCTAAATATTAAAGACGACTACCAGAAAAGGACACTTTCTTAAGTTGCCTTCATCAAGTTTACTTCTCACATTTTTTTTAAAATAAAGTAAAAAATATATATATATATTTATATCTTGCACACTTTAAAGCTGTTTAAGGGAAGATTTAGCAGCTGCACATAGCTGTGCACAGTGGTATAGTGCTAGTGAGTTGACTTTGGTGCTGGTGTTGACACTAGTTCTTTTTAAGAAAATGTATTTATGGTTTTGTTCAACTTCTTAAAGGCTCAAAGAATGAAATTATTTGAGCCCTCACCAATATAAACGACGGCATTCTTGAATATCAGTTTCCAGTCTGGAGGTTCTAGTATGGATCAATTTTTAAGTTTGTAATTTGTGTTTTTACTTGGATTTTTGTTTATTGTTGTCAGCATTTTTATATGTATATTGTACCTTTTTCTGTAAGGATTTTCTTTTTTGTTATTTGGACCTTGAGTTCATAATCAATTATTCTATTCTGTTGTGGCTGTTGGACTAATATTTTTATTTTTATTTTGTAGAGATCGATGAAACTATGGCCAAATCCAGGAGCTACAACTTGCTGCTGTTTACATGGGAGGCCTGGCACAACACAGCAGGAGTTCCTCTGAAAAAGCTCTACTCCAGGTTTGTAGAGCTCAGCAACAAAGCCTCCAGAGCTGATGGTAAGAACATAATGTTACACAGAAGTCATATCTGTGTTTGTCAAAACTATTTCATTTAATAAACTCTACTTAAATAAATAAACAGAAACACACTAATTTGTGTCCCTTAGGATTTGCAGACACTGGAGCTTGGTGGCGATCCTGGGATGATGACAGTGAAACCTTTGAGCAGGACATGGACAATCTTTACAAAACCATCCAGCCGCTCTATCTGCACCTGCACGCTTTCGTGCGTCGCAAGCTCTACAACCAATATGGTTCCAAGTACATCAACCTGAAAGGACCAATCCCTGCACACCTGTTGGGTAGGATGCACAGTAGTGTTTGTTAAAGCAGCAAATGCATGACACTTAACTTAGCAGGGAGCTTGTTGCCCGCCTGCTTATTTTCTACATCACAAATGGCTTTTTCTTTTCATCTGCTCCTGATTCCTTCAACTGTTGCTCTGCATGCTCACTTCCACTTTAATCTCGTAAATTTACAAGCTTTTTTTCATAAATTTACAAGATAAAATCTTGTAAATTTACTTTTTTTTGGGGGGCCCTAATTCCTCGTCGTAATTATCAGAAAAACAAGTATTTATTTATTATTAGATCTAAGTGGGTCTTTAAGGACAGTTTTTATATTTATGCAAATAAATTTGGTGGATTGTCACATTTTTTGTATTTTTATAAAGCAGTATGTGGGAATAGTTTGCTAAAGATTTTATCATCTGACTTAGGAAACATGTGGGCTCAGACCTGGAACAACATTTATGATCTGATGATCCCTTTTCCTGGCAAAGTCAATGTGGATGTGACTGATGAAATGGTCAGACAAGTAAGTGTCATGGCTGCTTTGTTTAATCTTTTTGGAAAAGCTGTGGGAAAGGATGAACAAATTAAGTCAGGTTGTGTTGCTTGTCTTTCACAGGGTTACAATGCTACACACATGTTTCGAGTGGCAGAGGAGTTCTTCACCTCCCTGGGATTGATGGAGATGCCAAAGGAATTCTGGGAAGGATCCATGATTGTCAAGCCTAATGATCGAGACGTTGTGTGTCATGCATCGGCCTGGGACTTCTACAACCGCAAAGACTTCAGGTAGAAGAATTTGTCTATTGGCTAAACTTCTGACTGAATCAGGATTTGGGAGACTTGAACTATGGCTTTTTGCAGGATAAAGCAGTGCACCAAAGTCACAATGGATGAATTCTTCACTGTACACCATGAAATGGGGCACATCCAGTACTACCTCCAGTACAAGAACCAGCCAGTTGGTTTTCGTGATGGGGCTAACCCTGGTTTTCATGAAGCCATTGGGGATCTTATGGCCCTTTCTGTTTCAACACCAAAGCATCTCCACAAGATTAACCTGATGAAGTCTGCAGAGTCTGATGAAGGTGACTACAGAACTTCCGTTTACTGTTGGTTTATCATCAATAAACTAAAATGTGACAGTTTTAAGAACCATTAAGCAATGGGCACTTTTTTCCCCCCTTTTTTCACCAGAAACCAACCTCAACTTCTTGCTAAATATGGCCTTGCAGAAAATAGCTTTCCTTCCTTTTGGCTATCTGGTGGACCTCTGGCGATGGGGAGTATTTAGTGAGAAAACCCCTCCAGAGAGGTACAATGCTGACTGGTGGTACCTCAGGTAGGATTGGGAGCAAACTATTTGAATAAATGTTAAATGATCTTTCAAATCCGTGTTCTAATTGATGCATTTGTCTCCTTCCAGAACCAAATATCAAGGAATCTGTCCACCCATCAGACGAACAGAAGAGCAGTTTGATCCCGGGGCAAAATTCCACATCCCCAACAACACCCCATACATCAGGTAATGTTCCACTTGAACCCTTTAGGGCTGAAAAGAAACTTGTTCAGTTAGTATACATTTGACTTTATTATCTCCTACCCTACCCAAATGGCACACAATGGAAGGGGTTTAAGCATTTTGCCTGGAGTTTACCACACCTAGTGGAACAATGTTGTGAAAATGGACTGGGTGGGTGGGACTAGGTGAAGGTTTACTCAAGCCTCCCCCTCCCATGGGTGAAGAAACACTTCTAGGAATTGACAAATTTGAGCTCAAGTGTCCGTTCGGACACTTTGACCGTCGAACCAGTAGGATTTGACTCCCTTTTGAAACCAAAATCAAGTGGTAGTTTGGGAAACTGCATAATCTTATACTTCAGATTAGCTTAAATTTTGTGTAGGTGCTGGAGACTCAATACTTGATTTAATTATCTAATTATTTTTGGTAAATTTTAAGTCTTTTTCTTAAATGGAATGAAGAAGGCTATAAAAAGAAATGTCCATTATTTTCCTAACTGGTTCACCAAGAACTTCTTGTCTACTGCAGGTATTTTGTCAGCTTCATCCTCCAGTTTCAACTCCATGAAAAGTTGTGTGAGGCAGCCAATCACACGGGTCCTTTGCACACATGTGACATCTACCGCTCTAAAGAAGCAGGAACCATTCTGAAGTATTACCATTTATTTGATTTTCTATCAAAGATGCAATATGTTGATACTAAATGACTGACCATTTCTCTCTTCCTCACCAGGAAAATCCTTGAACCCGGTTCTTCCAGACCTTGGCCTGAACTTCTTCAAGAGACTATTGGCACCAATAAGATCGATGCTAGCTCGCTCATGAAATACTTTGACCCTGTCATTAGATGGCTGGAAAAGCAAAATGTGAATGAGACCTTGGGGTGGCCTGATTTCATGTGGCTCCCACCCACCCCTGAAGACTACCCAGAAAACATAAAGGCTTAACCTTTGACATGGTTTTGTGTCAAACATTCTGAGTGATGGGGTTGGGGTTATGTGATGGCTCAAAAATATGTGGACTCAAGTGAGTGTCCGGTTTTTGTGACATCATATGTTAATCACTTTTTCTTTATTGTGTAAGGTGTCTGGGTTGGTAAAGTGTTTTGGTGAAAGGAATGAAAAGCTTGCATGCCTTTGGGTCAGTAGAACAGGGTCATTACAAGCATTTGCTTGATGGTGTGCTGCTGCAAGGTGTGCTGCATGTTTAGCCTTCCTCAGCCCCTAAGGCTCATGAGCCTGATGGGAAAAATCAGCAGGAATACTCCAAAACTAACTTTTGAGCCGACTTTGATTCACCCTCTTTTAGGTCTTTTTTCTTATTTTGATTTATCAGTCTTAGGATAGTGAGGAACTGTTATAGTGGAACCTGGTTAGAGGGAAAAATTGAGCATTTAAAAAGTAACCTTAACCAATAAAATAAGTCATTGATCCCCTCTAACTCACCAGTGGAAGCCTAGTATCACATGAATAGTGGCATACCCAGGTAAAAAAACTAAACATCTGATTTTGGGAAAACATCCTGCAAATTTAGAAATTTTTCCTTTATCTGTGCATCTTTAACTGTCCAGAACAAACCAGACTCAAGTATGTTCCCTTGCAGCAGGACTCAAGACCAAATCAGGGGTTAGAGCCAGCCTGATAGAAGCCAGTTTCTGATGTGTAGACAAAAAGGACAGAGCATCTTCAGAACTGCAGCTCTTGTTGGTCCCTGGTTTGCATAATTCAAAATCTAAAATGATCCAAAAAAGAAGAGTGACCAACTGCAGATGGATTCAGGGCCAGCAAAAGCTGAAGGATGTTGAGAGGAAACAGACTGTCCTGTAGACTACAATCTAAAAAACTATTGTTGCTTCAAATGCTGATGAAGTTAAAACTGCTGCTGCAAATGGAACAGGGAAAAAAAGCTAACATGATATTAAACTATACTGTGCAACGTGTAGTGATGTTTATTTTACTGCTTTCCTTCTGATAAGTAAAGATGTGATCACTAAAGTGTGGAAATATTAAGTCTTCATTATATGAATTCATGAATTAAGACACATTTACCAAGGGAAACCTGTGTTGTGATGATTTAAGTGGAAAAAGACAACTTTTACTTCCTGAGTCAGTAACTTTTCAGGGTTTCCTGGTACATGACTTACTGCGGCAAGTGTCATATATACTGACATTGTCATGTTACCATCATCAAGACTGAATGTCTTGTGTGTTGCTAACTTGATGTCTGCCACACTGCTGGATGCTGACCACATGCAACAGAGAGCTGAATCATTAGAGGGGGCTGCTGCTGCCCACTTCCCATGAGTCCTAGGGGCTTAAGGCGGGGCTAACCTTCAGGTCACCACCTTACTTCACCTTCAGCTTAAACTTGTTTTTTTTTTTGAAGCAATGTTCCTGAAAAAAAGTTGAAACAACAAACATGTAGTTTAAGCTCACGACGACACTTTTAAAAATATAAATATTTACAACAAATATAAATATTTGGTGATAAAATTCATTTTTTGAGGTGCAATAATAGGTTTTGGTCTCCATAAGTTCTAAAATAAGCTTAAAACAAGGCTGGACTCAATATATTGTGTGTTTCACAAACATGAAAATTTGATACGCAAAAAAATCAGGAAAAATAATGTTGAATCTATCATATCAATTATATCGGCCATGACATCCTACAAGGTTGGTTGCACCAGAATGTAAGCTTTACCAGGTATGTGACTTAACACATCCTCAGCTGCTGTTCAAAGGCGATGGGCAAGGGGTGCTACAGCTAGTGCCATGACCAAGTCCTGAAAGCAATAGCCAACACCATAAGCAGTGGCATAGCCCCTGCAAAGGCCTCTTAGTGAAGCACACCATCATTTTTATCTACACTGGGGAGAAGCCACCATTAGCTGCCAGAACCCAACCACTCAGGCCTGCTACCAACATCACAAAGAGTTAAAAGTTGACCTAGGATAGCAACTGAACATTCCAGAAACCATCACGACTACAACCCTGGGGCCAGACATGCTGCTGATCTCAGAAGCCTCCAAGCAGATTGTCCTACTGGAACTGACCAGCAGTCTGGTTCGGTTGAGGAGTGCTGGAACACCTGATGACAGGCAAGGTGTGATCCCACTCAAGTGGGCTGCAAGGCCCACCTCAGTGGGATTAGACCAGATTAGACCAGCCGCTTTGGAGGGTATGCAACATGTTGGGCATCACTGGGGCCAGCAAGGAGACCACTGAGGCAACAAAAGAGAGTGTGGCCGCCCCCTGCCTTGCTTTCTCCTGGACTAACTGCGGCCTGGAGGGGGGGGGGGGGGGGGGGGGTGTCTGCCTGGAGCAGACCCCCCCTGGGGGGCCCTGACTCGTGCCTGGGGCTGGGGGAAGCTCAGGACTCCTGGGTGGTGGTGGGTCGCCTGTCTGGGGCTTGGTGTGCCCCCCTGGGTCTACGGGTCCGGCTGGGGCTTGCGCCTTCTACCCCCTGTGTAGACGCCTTAATGCCAGAGATGACCATTTTGCATTTAGTGTGTTAGTTCAGTTTACAGCCAGTAGGGGGAGCCGGGGTTTCACTCTGTAGTTGACGGGTGGTCACGCAGCAGATGCACGTCGGTCTCAATTTTGGAATGGAGTCAACAGTTTTTTGACCTCGCTAAGTTCTTCTCGTTAATTTGCATATTTTCTTCATATTTATTCAGTTTTCCCTTAAGTTCACTGTGGATTATTGTTCATTTTTCAACCTGAAGAAAAAGGAATTAAAGATTTTCTCTTTTACTTTTGGACTGTGGATTTTTATTGGATCGTTGGATAACGAGGAGAGCGGCAGGAGCGTCAAAACTGAGGACTTAACACTGGAACTACACATTTTAGTCAAAAAACTTGACTCTTTATTGCCAGACTGACATTGGACAAGAAAAGAATCAGAAAATCGCTGGAAGTAAGTAACTGCTACCGTTTCTCTGAACCGTAAATCAAAGATCAAAGAGTCAAACGTCTTTGATGTTTTCCTAATATGGAGGATCAAAGCAGTGAAAAACGGACTATAAAAATGACTGAAAAGGCTGTGGAAGATTATATATCTAGAAAGGTTCAAGCACGCAGGAGTAAGCTTGCACAATTAACAAGCATGACAAAGGAAATCGATCTATTAATGGAAGATGATGCAAATGTGGACATTGTAAACAACAAGTTGCGCATTGATTTTCATAACTTGCACCAGGAGTTTGTTGATTTAAATGAGGATTTGCAAAGGCATATGGATCAAGAGGATTATTTAATAGATCAAATAAGTTGGTTTGAACCTAAAAACCAAACATTTAACCAGTTCTTTTGGAAATGTGAAGAATGGATGAAAGAGGTGACAAAACGCTCACAAATGGCTGAAGAATGCAATACGGAGATAAAACCTTCAGATAGCAGATCTACATCCTCAAAGAGGAGCAGTAAGCATCGCCACAAGTCACCTTCAGAGAGTGGAACTTCATTGTCTTCATCTTCTTCTGTAAGACTGCAAGCTGCTATAGAGCAAGCATCACTAAAGGCAAAGGCTGCTGCTTTGATGGAAAAACTAGCAATAGAGAAAAAAGAAGCAGAGTGGCATGCACAAAGAAAAAAAAGAGAAGCAGAATATGAGGCTCAAGAGAAAAGGAAGGAAACTGAGCTAAAGCCTAGAAAAAAAGTTACATGCTATACAGGCTGCTCTCGCTGAATCAGATGCAAAAATGGATGTGTTACAGAAATTTGAACGAACATTTTCAGAGGCAAGCAGCAGTAAAGTTGAGAGGAAAGATTGCAAAGTCAAAGTGAATGCTGATTCTCAAGATGAAGATCAGAGAGTTAAACCTGCACCTGACATTAAAGTCGATGTTTCATCCAGATCTGTACCAGCTGCATCAGAACCAGATCCAAGTGATAACAAACTGGTGCTTGACAGTCTGTGCAAAGCTATTTCTCATCAAGCTAATGTAACAGAATACCTTGTGAAGAACCATAAAGCATCACTACTTCCAGACTTCAGAATCCCAGTTTTCAAGGGCGACCCACTTGAATACAAATCCTTCATTCGATGCATTGAACACGCAGTGGAAAGTCGATCTAGTGATAACTGTGATCGCCTACAGTTTTTGCTACAATACACAGGAAACCAGCCACACGAGTTGGTTAAAAGCTGCATCCACATGGAACCGTCAGCAGGCTACATGAAAGCTAAACAGATGTTACAAGAGTTTTTTGGTGATGACTACACTATTGCAGAAGCTTATATAAAAAGAGCTTTGGAATGGCAACCAATCAAATCAGAAGATGGTTCTGCTCTGCAGTCATTTGCATTATTTCTCACCAGCTGTCTCAATGCAATGACAGTTAGCAGCTACATGGAAGATCTGGACAACACAGCTACAATCAAGTCCCTGGTAAATTAACTTCCCTTTAAAGCCAAAGATATCTGGAGGAAGACGGCTTGTGATCTTCAAGAGAAAAGCAGGAAAAGGGTTAAGTTTAAAGACTTTGTAGAATTTGTCAACAAGCAGGTTAAATATTTGCTGCACCCACTCTATGGAAATATCAAAGACACTTCAAGTCCCAGAGAAATTGTACCAGCACCAAAACCAAAGGTTTTCACCACTACCATTGTGGCACAAGATGTTAAAAACAGTTCTGAATCAAAGGGAACAACAGTAGATGCATACAGCAAACCATGCCTGTATTGCAAAGGTGGACAGCATAACCTGGAAATCTGTGAAAGGCTGAAGAATAAATTGCACAAAGACAAGATAGACTTCCTGAAAAGCAAAGGGTTGTGCTTCGCCTGTCTGAGGCATGGACACATGAGCACCAACTGCAAAGTCAAACTTCGTTGCTAAATGTGTGATAAGCTACACCCCACACTGCTCCATAAAGTTCAAAGAGACTCCAATGAAGAAGGAAAAAAGGACAGCAGTGAACAGCAAACAGTATCAAGTGCTTTGGTGCAAATGACAGAAAAGGTGGGGGTTACCAGGGCCGGAAGGGATGACTGTGGGCTGTCAATCGTTCCAGTTCTCGTTAAGGCTCAGAAGGGAACCCATATCATAAAAACATACGCATTTTTGGATCCAGGAAGCTCAGCTACATTTGCAACGGAATCTCTGATCAATCAGCTTAATCTGACTGGACTCAAAACTAGCATTCTGTTGCGAACCATGGGCAACGAATCTCTTGTAAATACTCGAGTCGTGACCGGACTGGAAATAAGCAACTTACAGGGAGACAATTTCATCAGTTTGCCAGAGGTGTTTTCACAAAACACTATCCCTGTAACTAAAGATAACATTCCTCGACAAGAAGACATCATCAAATGGCCTCACTTAAATGAAGTTCATCTTCCTGTAATCCAAGCAGAGATTGGACTACTTGTTGGAGCAAATGTTTCTAAGGCAATGGAGCCACTGCAGGTGATCAGCAGTGTGGACGATGGACCATATGCCATAAGAACATCATTAGGCTGGACCTTAAATGGACCTTTGAAGAATGGAAGTGGAACATTGGAAACCAACAGGATGACAAAGGTCACATCAAACAGATTATCGGTTTCTAGACTTGAGGAACTTTGGCACTTGCAGTTCAAGCAAGATTTCCCAGATGCTGGACAAGACGAAATCAAAGAGATGTCTAAAAATGACCATAAGTTCATTGACATGGTGTCACAATCTTCAAAGTTGGTGGATGGACATTACAATATTTGTCTTCCAGTAAAAAACAAAGCACTGATCATGCCAAATAATCGATCAGTTGCCGAGCAACGTGCATTAAACCTACAAAAACGGTTTTCAAGAGACCCAGAATTGCACAAGGAATATGTTGCAGTTATGAATGATCTTCTGAAGAAAGGGTATGCCGTGAAGCTCAAAGATGAAGAAGAGGAACCAGTTCAAGGACGAACTTGGTACCTGCCTCACCATGGAGTAAGACACCCAACAAAGCAAAATTTACGTGTTGTGTTTGATTGTGGTGCAAGCTATCAAGGTGTCTCACTAAACAATGAGCTCTTGCAGGGACCCGATCTAACCAGTTCTCTGGTGGGAGTCCTTCTGCGTTTCAGAGAAGAAACAGTGGCCATCAAAGCTGACGTAGAAGCCATGTTTCACCAAGTTAGAGTCAATAACAGCGACACAGATCTTCTTAGATTTGTCTGGTGGCCCGATGGAGATTACAGTCAAGAGCTCTGTGATCACAAGATGCTTGTCCACATTTTTGGAGCAACATCCTCTCCAAGTGTTGCAAATTTCGCTCTTCGACAATGTGCTACTGATTTTGAGAATGAGTTTACCCAAGAAGTCTCAAACACAGTGAAGAAAAAACTTTTACGTTGACGACTGCCTCAAATCAACCAGTGATGAAGACACAGCTGTAAATCTATGTAAAGACTTACGGAGCATGTTGAAGAAGGGAGGATTTCGGCTGACAAAATGGTCAAGCAACAGTCGCACAGTCCTTAATGCAATCTCTGCTGAGGAGAGAGCACAAGGATATCAAGATTTGGATCTAAATAAAGGCAACCTACCGGTGGAAAGAGCATTAGGAATACAATGGTGCACTGAGACTGATCAGTTTAAGTTCAAGATTAATCTGAAAAAACGACCACACACCAGAAGAGGATTGCTCTCACTCGTGAGTTCAATTTATGATCCGCTGGGGTTTCTGGCTCCTGCCATCCTGCCAGCAAAACTCATCCTGCAAGGTTTATGTCGATGAAGAGCTGACAGAGAACATTCTAAAGGATTGGATGAACTGGATCTCCAGTCTGAAGGCTCTCGACTCCTTTGGAGTAAACAGATGTGTTAAATCAAAGCCACTCAAAAACCCAATCTTCGCACAACTTCATCATTTTTCAGATGCCAGCGAGGACGCTTACGGAACAGTGAGTTATCTTACACTTCATAGTGAAAACAAAGAGGCTCAGTCTACGCTAATTCTGGCAAAGGCAAGAGTCGCTCCTTTTAAAATCACAAACCATCCCAAGAATGGAGTTGATCGCAGCCACAGTTGCAGTGAAAATGGATATGCTTTTAAGAAGAGAGTTGGATTTGGAACTCAGTGAGTCAGTGTTTTGGACAGATAGCACCTCAGTGCTAAAGTACCTGAGCAGCGAAAGTGCAAGATTTAAGACATTTGTCGCCAACCGGATTTCAAGAATCTTGGATCACTCAAAACCTTCTCAGTGGAGATACGTGCCCGGAACTCTGAATCCTGCTGATTGCGTGTCTAGAGGACTAACAGTGGATGCTTTTCTGAAACATCAAGATTGGCTGACAGGACCAGACTTCATTCGCCATGATAAGTCACAGTGGCCCAAAAATCCTGCTCCGGAAGTGTTGGATCACACTGATCCAGAGGTCAAGAAAGCAGTTTAAACACATACTATTCAGGTTGAAGAGCTTGAAACAGCCACGGACAAATTGATGACCTATTACTCATCTTGGACAAAACTAAAGCGTGCAGTGGCCTGGTTCCTAAAGTTGAAAGACTTGCTAAACGAAATAAAAACCAAGAAGGATTCAAGTGCTTCAACTGAATTGCAGATAACCAACCTCCGTAAGAATGTTTGCAATGGCACTCGTTTGACTTGTGATGATCTGACAAGAGCAGAGACAGAGATCGTGAAGTACTGTCAAAGACGAACATTCAAAGATGATGTATCAGCATTAAGGAATGGCACAGTTTTGAAGAAAAGTAACCCTCTCTTCAAGTTGAACCCAATTCTGCAAGATGATGTACTAAGGGTTGGAGGACGGTTAAGTCATTCTGCAATGCCATATGACTCAAAGCATCAAGCCATCCTGCCAAAAGGGTCACACATCTCAAAACTTCTGCTGAGACACATTCACCATAGCACTGGACACGCTGGAAGAAATCACGTGTTGGCCACTTTGCGTCAAAGATTCTGGATCCCAGGGGCTCACGGTGCTATAAGGAAAGTTTTGTCTGAATGTGTAATTTGCAAGAGGATGTATGGTTCATGTGGTAAACAACTTATGGCAGATTTACCAAGATGTAGAGTCATTCCTGACGACCCTCCATTTACCAGAGTTGGTGTTGATTACTTTGGCCCATTTCTGGTAAGAAGAGGAAGAACTCAAGTCAAAAGATATGGTGTTATATTTACGTGTTTAGCCATTCGAGCTGTGCACTTTGAAGTGGCTGCATCACTGGACACTAACGCTTGCCTCAATGCCATCAGAAGGTTCATCGCTAGGAGAGCACAGGTGACAGAAATGTACTCGGACAATGGCACCAACTTAAGATCAGCTGACAGTGAGTTAAAGAGATCAGTCAAAGAATGGAATATCAACAAAATCACAGGCTGAATCGATCATAAACAGTCGACCCATAACGAAAGCTTCTACCGACCTCAACGACCTTGAAGCCCTCACACCTAACCATCTGTTGCTGCTTAAGACCAAACCTGAGCTGCCTCCAGGGATTTTTGAAAGAAACGATTTGTACGTCAATCGTAGATGGAGGCAAGTTCAGTACTTGGCGGACATATTCTGGAAACGCTGGTGTAAGGAATACCTCACCCATCTTCAGGAACGTCAAAGGTGGGCTACACCTAGCAGGAACTTTCATGTGGGAGATGTGGTTCTCATCGTAGATGATACCTCACCCAGAAAATCCTGGCCGCTTGGAAGAGTCGTGCAAACCCTTCCTGATAGACAAGGTTTTGTTCGACAAGTGAAAGTGAAGACTAAGACCAACGAACTTTGTCGACCGATTACCAAGTTGTGTCTTCTTGTGGAGTCTGATGAGTAAGCATGAGCACTAATGAAAATGTCAATGTTTAAATAGGTGCTAGCTGCATGTTTAATTGTTTGTAAAATAGCTTATTTGAGTTTATTAGGACATTAAGTAATTGTTTCAAAGGGTTTGATAACAATTAGGGGCCGGTAATGTAGACGCCTTAATGCCAGAGATGACCATTTTGCATTTAGAGTGTTATTCAGTTTACAGCCAGTAGGGGGAGCCGGGGTTTCACTCTGTAGTTGACGGGTGGTCACGCAGCAGATGCACGTCGGTCTCAATTTTGGAATGGAGTCAAACAGTTTTTTGACCTCGCTAAGTTCTTCTCGTTAATTTGCATATTTTCTTTATATTTATTCAGTTTTCCCTTAAGTTCACTGTGGATTATTGTTCATTTTTCAACCTGAAGAAAAAGGAATTAAAGATTTTCTCTTTTACTTTTGGACTGTGGATTTTTATTGGATCGTTGGATAACGAGGAGAGCGGCAGGAGCGTCAAAACTGAGGACTTAACACTGGAACTATACACCCTGCGCCCCCCTGCTCTCCGGCGTTGGGGGCCACTGTAGTGGTCCCGCTGGCCCTGCCCGGGGTGGCGGGTGTGGTTCCCCGGCAGGCGGTCGGTCTTTCCCATCTGCTGTACTGTACGGGCATTGGGGGGTCCCGGCTGCTGCTGCTGCGCTGGGGGCCTCTTTTTTACATTCCACCATCCACCCCAGAAGAACATAAACACTGACTGGAGCACAGGTGCTATCTCACCTTTGCACAAATAGTTGCGTGACTGAATGAAATGTTTCACGTGTTAGTCTGAATGCATAAGTAGGGGTGTGTGAATGTTTGTGGTCGTATGTCTTTGTAAACTTGTTTGTGTGTGAACACTTTCGGAGCCACGTTTGTAACGTTTGAGTGTGTGTGTGTGGACAGGCCCCGCCCATTTTAGATTTGACATGACATTTGACATGCATCCTAACCTGTTAGTTGTGATTATAAAACTCCAGCAACTTGTTGCATTCTGACGCTTCATCTCCCCCTCGCTACTATAATCACCCCTCTCTTCTTTACTCCTTTTCTTTTCCATCCGGTCCAACAAAAAATATTTCCAAAAATAACGTACATGAATAAAGTTTAACTGAAATTACAAAGGGGTTTTATTTAAATATACAGCTGGTAAAAAAATAAAGAAAAAAAAAATAAAGATCCAAAACAAACCCATGACCCCAGGTAACATCACTGATGATGTGTCCAGGTTGCATCACAGGATTTCTGTCAACAGCTAACAATCTTTTAAAATAACTTCTGTAGTGGCATACGGACAACAAAAAGAAGAAAACTGACATTTTTTCCTCTCACAGACAGAGCATGTACAACAAATGTATTTACTTTTGCATTTTGTAATCAATGTGTGCTCTTTGGATGGCAAAAATGTGAAAAACAAATAAGCAAAAACAACAAACAAATATCGAATGATTGAAAAAAGAAGTAAATTACCCTGATACTGTTTCTAGATTCAATCTGACAGAAACTCTTAAGACAAGATGGGGAAATATGGTAACCTTTGCTCTCCAGTTTGGACCCTTATAGTGTCCTGTTCTGCTATTTTTCAAGTTTTCCCTGCTAAACTAGTTATTTACTGTTTTCAGTCAGGTAATTTCAGGTCAAATTGACGCATCTGATCCATATCATGAATGACAAAGGAAGGTAGGTGTTCCTGTGTCCTGTTCTGCTATTTTTCAAGTTTTCCCTGCTAAACTAGTGGCATAGCAAATGGAATAACAACACATAAAATCGAAAATAAATGTAGTGCTAAAAAATCTTAGAAGAAAAAAATGTTAAATACTTAATAAAAACGTTATGCAATAAAAAAACAAATAATAATTTCCCTCATTTTGGAATATAAAAACATGAAATCTAATATTTAAGTATTATAATAACAGGTGACCTTTTTTGGAAGAATAAGAGATGAACAGACTCTAAAAATTGATAATATAATGTTATAATGTAATATAGATGTTCTCCAGTAGGTGGCAGTGTTGTAAAGCAAAAACGCTTTTTGGTTTTACGTGTGGTTAATTTTAGCAAATTGACTGGATTATGTAAAAGGGTTACTTACATTCTTCTTCCTCTTTCGGCTTCTCCCATCAGGGGTCGCCACAGCGAACAAGTCGCATGGCAAATTTGGCAATGTTTTACGCCGGATGCCCTTCCTGACGCAACCTTCTCAAACCGGGCTTGGAACCGGCACAGAGGTGGAGAAGGGAACAGGGGGCAGCCCTAAATTCCTCCACAAATTCCCACAGCACTGGCTAAAGTTACAGATTTTTGTTTGCTTGAGAAAGAAACAGCAATGATTTCAACGATGCTGTGGCTTTATCCTGATAAAAAAAAAAACATTTTATAAACTGGCAGCAATGTCTGGATTTTATTGGCTCTTACATGAACACACAGATGAGCGTTCTGTACTGGGATTTCAGCTCATGAAAAACAGCAAATAAACAGATTAAGAATATATTTTTTGCCCGTTTTGGAATAAATAAACTGTCAGCGTTACAGTTTCCAGACACACAGAACCTTTTTTTTGACCACTGAGAAAACTGTTGCCAAATGTTTTCTCATGTTTTGAATCAGAGACTGATTGTCTTCCCGCCCTTCATTCCTCACTGAGAACTAATCTCCCATGCTGACATGGTGGATGTGTTTGCTGTGCGCCGCTTTCTGCAGCAGTTAGTGTTTCTAATCAGGTTGTTAGAGCTCGTTGTGCACACTCCTTTTCATGATCAGAGCTTTTAAATGGGTTTTCACTTTTATAGTGCAATGCTTCAGTCAAAGTCAGCAGACATTGTCCAGTTTTGTCTCCAACATATTTTGCATTGCTCAAGATGATTCAGCTGAATAATAATCTAATGTTAGAATATTATCTTTTTAAACCAAACACTTTTGAGTGTCCTGTCATATGCTTTCCATATGATTGTGGATGTGAAAGACGTTGAGTCTTCAGAATCACCACTGTTTGTGCGTAACGGCGGTGAACTGGGTCTCAGGTCACACAAGTGGCATTCTGGACAACATTGGAGCAAAATGGTAAGCAAAATTTAACACGCCCAAATGGTATCAAATGAAAAGTAACTTTACATGCAAGTTCAACAAAGGCTGTGTTTAAATTAGGGATTTTATGATGGAAGCCTGCAGGCTGGTAGAATTTGAATGGATTTGGCCCACAAGCCAGACATTGGAAATGCGTGTGTGTTTCTACGTCCAGACATAATTTAGAAAAACTAATCCACTTCTTTATTTTCACTCTGATTTGGCAAAAACAAAATAATCTATCTATCTATATACCCAGGCTGTGTCCCACCAAAGTGGAGAGAAAGATATTCGTACACCTGCACATGTTTACAGCATCAGCTGTTTTTCTCTGAGAATTCCAGCGGAGCAAGATAACAGCTTCAAAGCAGCTCATTGAATCTACCTTTTTTAGATTAGGCAGTAATTGCTGAAAAAAAGACCTAATAAGACAAGCGGGGAAACAGCTAAACTTTGCCTCTTTCACAAATAGGAAACAGAAGAATCTTTATGAGGAAGCATCGGGTTTAATGTGGATTGTGGTTGACATGCCGCAGTACAGTGAGGCAATATATTCGAAAACAAAACAGCTGTAAACATAAATCATAAATTACCAGTTGTGTGCAGCTAAGTTAAAAATTGGATATAAAAAATCATCTGGTTTAAAAAATAACATACTTTTTGATTTTGTCTTTCTTTTTGTACACATTGATCCATGAAACCCACAAAATAACTTCTCCTAAAGGATACTTGTTTTACTTTAAAAACAGACTTTTTTGTTAGTTTTTCTTAATGCATTAACGACCCACTCTGATGAAAAGGTTTTGTGTGTGTGTGTGTGTGGGGGGGGGCTAACGTCTTCTTGTGGCATTTTTCTGATGAAAAGGGGCATATATAAAGAAAATAAAGTATTTTGCATTCAAATCATTGTGAATCAGGGACAGAAGAAAAAATGCAGTTTGAAAAAAAATATATTTTTGAGACATAAAAAAATATGATGAGCGGGCCCACAAGCTGCCTGCCCTGTCCTAGACTAATAGATCCACGTCTTCATTTTCTTCTTCAGAGCTGGCATCTGGCTCTATACTGTAGAGCTGGATAACTCCAATATTGTTCACCATTTTTGTTGCACCGTTAATGTTAGGTTGGGGCTGTGAGGGGCTGTAAGCTAGGTGTAACCAGAGAGCTCCCAATGGGGACGGTAAGGGGGCTGACTGGTTGACTGGGAATGCTTTTACAATGGATCAAATTATTGGAGTGGGACTTTAATTTAGTACTTTGAAAATGCAACTTTTGTCTTGAAATATTAAATTAAGTAAACGACTTCTCCATACTAAAAGAGGAAAAAAAGAGATTGGATAAAAATAAAGACTTTAAGTCAATATATCAAGGAACTTAGTAGAAACCCTAACATCAAATATGATCAGGCAGCCTCTAGCCTTAATTATTGCCCCATTGGGTGGAGAAGGCGAAGCTTGGAGTCACCTATTCCGCTCACAGCTGCCTCCGTCTGACGCAGCAGCCTGTACTTGCAGCACATGGTGGTTTTTGGTTCCACCGGCCTTATTGTACAACAGACCGAAAGCTGCGAGCTCCTCAAGGATGCGCACGCAACTCTGTGAAACGTTGCGCGCTGAAGTCGCGCTGCGCCTCGGGCTCGGCGCACAGCTGCGCGTAAAGGCGAGATTAGTCCGTATAACGCGCCGCTGTTGCGCTTATCATCCTCACTTGGCGCTGTTCTTTCTCCAGTCTGCTCAACCTCTGCTGGAGAAATATGTTTAGCGGGGATGTGCTGAGAGGGAGGGCTGCAGAAAAGTGTGGGCTGGGTTCAACTGGCACTTAAAAACAAGCTCACCATGACTCAGCATTTTGCCTACACACACACATCTGTTCACTTCAGTTCTCCCGTCCACTTCTTTTCTGCCCTGAGGTGGATCCCAGCATGGCTGCCGGCCCGGTCAGGTTGCTATGGTCAGTGCTGCTGCCAGTTTTGGGGCTCTCTGAAGCTCTTCCAACCGACTGGCTTCCAGGAGAATATGTAAACACCATCTCTGACGCCCAGAGGTTTCTGAGTGATTACAACAGCACCGCCGAAGAGGTGTTTTACTTCAGTGTGTCTGCCAGCTGGACTTACAACACCAACTTAACAGACCACAACTCCAAGCTTCAGGTGAGTGAGTCTGACTTGGATGTGCCAACCTGGCTGAGATTCTGTGAGGTATTATTAGGCCGTTGGCCAGATACCGAAATTATTCATCCATCTGGGGACTTTTGCAGACATATATTTCTGAAATCTATACACCTTGAGCCATTCAAATCTTATTGTAAGTAAATCGCTGGTGGGTGTGGCTGTGGCATGATATATGCCCATATACACTAAAGAACCTTTTTAATGAATTTAAGTAGCATTATTAGCTCCTTGCCTAAATCAAAATACGTGATTGAGGACTGTTGCATGAAAAAAGCTTGGTATATATTATATATGACAATAAAATGCTAAAAAAACCCTTTACGATAACCATTGTTTTGAATTTGTAATTGCATTTTTTCACCCATGATGGTAGCAAAATGTGCCTCAGTTTGATACCATTTTGATTTCTATTCATTCTGCCATGATATACACAACAGTATGGGTGCACAAAATGAATAATAAACCTTCTACATGTCATTATGTTACCCCTTCCCCCTAAATATGCTAAAAGGTCAAATATAACATTTCAGCTTGGTATTCATTAATAGAATCTATAATAGTCTCCATGTACCTGACCATTTAGAATATTGAGCTTTATATTGGTTTCCAGTAATTAGAGTGCTCAGAATGGGAATATACAGTGATCATAATCTGCTTAGTATACAAATTGTTATTGTTTATAAGACCTTGATATGCTGAAAGTGAAAGTGAATCAGTGTGAATGAAACAATGATAAGGTTTCAACAGATGTTGTCTACAGTTTATATGTTTTGGCAGGAACAGTAATTATGGTTAAAGGTAAATGTCTTTCTTTGTTAAAAATTTTGCATGTCTAAAATAAAGTATAATGCTTTAGATAAGACGAAGGTTGATTCAATGGTGTATTTACAAAACAGGTGTCAGTGCTAGAAAACTTCATGTGTTCTATTTGTTTGTACTACTAAATGTATAATTATAAGATAAAATCACTGTACTGCGACTATACTTAATCAGCTTATTTAACACCCATGTGTTGTTCATGACAATTTCATCATTAACCACTTTGAGTAATAAGTTACCTTTCAGGAGGTGATCCGTGGTGTGCAGAGCTATACAAGCATTGGATGTATTATGTCAACTCAACTTTATTTATAAAGCACTTTAAACAGAACAAGGTTCACCAAAGTGCTGAACAAAACAAATATTAATAAAAGCACATGACAATATAAAGCATAAAACACATAAAATAGGTCCGTAGAAGTAGAAGTATTTAAATATGCATGATGATTTCTTTGTGATTTCCATTACTAACAATAAGTAAGTTTGTTTATTATCAGCCACCACTAACAGAAAATGCTGTGATTTAGTAATAAACTTAATTTCCAAATTACTATAAACTGTGTCAACATGTCTTCTTAGTAGGTTGTAAAGACATTATTAGAATGTACAGAGGATCTTCAAAACCTCACCTCATTCAAGGTTCATTAACCAATGTTCCAACGGACAAGAAAACGTTTTTGTCTTGCTTCATTTCCTTCTTACTGGTTGAATGGAAGAAATGCCAATATGAAACAAAGCTTCAAGGTAGAAAGGTATACTTTGTTTGTGAAGATATGTGTTACTGCCTGACATCGTATGATGGCCTAGAAACAATTTCAGGTGTAACTGAAGAGCTCGCATCAACCCAGGAAGAAGCAGACACTAGCATTATTCTTCATTGCTTGCACTCCGCTCAAGGATGCTCAACAAATGCCATCATCATTAGATCACTGGACACAGATGTCTTTGTTCTGCTGCTGCACTTTATGCAAGAAATGGAACCCAGTGTGCTGTTTGACACTGGCACTGGGAACAAGAGAGGTCTGATCAACATCAATCAGGTGATCAATGACAGTGGAAAGGACTTCTGCTCTGCATTACCAGCCATCCATGCTTACAGTGGCTGTGACACCACAAGCGCGTTTGTGAGAAAGGGCAAAAAATCTGTACTGAAAACCCTACGAGCACATCCTGAGTATGTACAAACATTCTTGGCACTAGGAAGAAACAGTACATTGGCAAATGACACATTTCAGCAGCTTGAGGAGTTCACATGCTTACTATATGGAGGTTCACCAAGTTTTGATATCAACACCCTACGGCACGACAAGTTTCTACAAAGATACAGTCCTAAGTCAGGAACCCTGCTATCTGCATGCAGTGGAGCTGATATGAGCCTCCTCCCCCATGCAAAGATGATTTGAGAAAGCACATTTAGAGGGAAAATTATCTAGCGTTATTGTGGTACAATGCTGACAAAGACCAGACCTGACATTCCATCGCCATATGGCCATGGCTGGGAAATAGATGATGGACAGCTAAGCATCACATGGACAGGAGGAGACCTACTACCGCAAGAACTTGTAAATGTGCCGAAGACCCAAGCACCCAAGATGACAATGATTTTCCTGAACTTGATAACCTTGATGATATTGTATTTGCTGAAAACTACACCTAGTACTAGTGCTTGACGAACACTCATTGCCTACAGACAATTGTACTACACATTTTGTATTACAATGTCTTACTAGTTGCCATGTTTTAGCATTAAACTCATGAATATTTATGTGTTAGGTCATGTGTCATTTCTTATATGTAAAGTCTTACAAAGCTTATATCAACAGGATTTATAGTTATATGTCTTGGTTATAGAAAAACAATGGTTATTCTAAGTCTAATACATGAAAACCATGTATACCAAAATTATGAGCCACTAAGCATAGATGGGGTAGGGGTAAGATATAAATTTCTGGGAGGAATACCAATAATTCTCTACACTGATATTGCATTGCATGGTATGGAAGAATAAATAGGAATCAATTTGGTATCAAGTTTGGGCATATATCAGCATTGTTGTAGACAACAATGTCACAGGTGGTGAAAAACCTGACCTTGAAATTCAAAACGAGGTTTAATTTTTTAGGTTTTTTCACCTTTTTTTCAACAAATCTAAAAAATATGAAGCTCTTTGTATGCAATTACCTTCATTACCTTCCTGTCTGCAAGGTAACACTCATATCTGGAACTCACATTCATCAAAAATGTTTTTGTTGCTTATAAAGGGATAATTTGATATTTGTAATTTTTTAGGGGGTACAGATCTTCGAAAGCTCACCAGAGACGCACCCACCAATGATTCGCTTGCAGACAATCAGCTTTTGGTAGCTCTTGGACCATAGTTCAGATATGTATGTCAGCAAAAATCCCCAATGGGTGAAGGGGGGGAGGTCTACGTAGCCCGTGGTCTATATTTCCAGCTCAGCCATGGTGCCAACAAGGCACGCTTCTAAATGTTTCTGTGGAGCTAAGCCCCGCTTTGTCTTGGATCAAAATAATTCTTCATCTTCACCCAGAATTTCACGCTCAGCTTAAACCATAAGCAAGTTAACTCCCATTGTGAAATCAAAATCTGATCTGGATCCCTGTAGGGTTAATGTTTTATTATTTTTTTAAAGATACATTTCAGTTTGTATTAAAATGAGCACAGTTTAACACAACATGATGCAGATTTGTGGATTCATTTACTGAAAGTCAAAAATAACTAAACTGTGAGGCGGGACAGTGAATTCAGGGTTTTGCTGCCTCACATCACTACAGGTCTGATACATTTACATAAAAACTGTAGATCAGAGAGAGTGGCACAGAAGATAACTGACAGGTGAAAAGTGCAAACATGAGATGCACAGCATGTGTGCAACACAACACAGCCTGAACTTGAATTTAAAAAAAGAAAAGTCCAGCTGGAGGGAGAACGTCTCTCCCTGAATGTGCGTGTGTGTGCTTAGACAGCTGTAACACATTTAAGAACACTGATTAGGTGTACCTATGGACCGTACTACGTAAAATCCGGCTGAAAAATGTGTCAGGCAGATGTTGACCTGAAAGCAACCTCCTCCCAACAATCTCAGTCACTAAGCTTTAAATCTTCTTTCTCTTTCGGCTTTTCCCATCAGGGGTCGCCACAGCGAATCATCCTTTTCCACCTCACTCTGTCATGAACATCTTCTACTCTAACATTAGCCAACTTCATGTCCTCTGTTAAGACCTCCATATATCTCATTTTTGGCCGTCCTCTTGCCCTCCTGCCAGGCAGTTCCATCTCCAACATCCTTCTACCAATATATCCACTATCCCTCCTCTGAACATGTCCAGACCATCTCAGTCTGGCTTCTCTGACTTTGTCGCTAACACAGGCAACATGAGCCGTCCCTCTGATGTACTCGTTCCTTATCCTGTCTAACCTGGTCACTCCTAAGGAGAACCTCAACATCTTCATCTCTGCTACCTCCATATCAGCCTCTTGTCTCTGTCTCACTGCTACCGTCTCTAACCCATAGAGCAGAGCTGGTCTCACCACTGTCTTGTATACCTTTCCTTTGAGTCTTGCTGACACTCTTCTGTCACACAACACTCCTGACACTTTCCTCCACCCGCTCCAACCTGCCTGCACTCGCCTCTTCACCTCTTTTTCCACACTCCCCATTATCCTGAACTGTTGATCCCAAGTACTTTAAACTCCTGCACCTTCTTCACCTCAGCCCCCTGTAGCCTAACGCTTCTACCTTCTTCTCTCCTAAGCACTTCCATACCTCCACAGGTACGTCATCAGGACCAACGGCCTTTCCGCTCTTCGTCCTTTTCAGAGCCTTCCTAACCTCATCTTTTCCAATCTCTGCTACTTCCTGCTCCACAACATCCACATCTTCCTCCCTTCTTTCCCTGTCATTTTCCTCGTTCATCAGCTCCTCAAAATACTCCTTCCATCTTTTCTGTACACTCTCCTGGGTTGTTAGAACCTTTCCATCTCTGTCCTTAATCACCCTTATCTGTTACATGTCCTTCCATCCTGTCTCTCTGTCTGGCCAGGCTGTACAAATCCTTCTCTCCTTCCTTTGTGTCTAACCTGTCCTATAGCTCATCGTAAGCTTTCTGTTTGGCCTTTGCCACCTCTCTCTTCACTCTACACTGCGCTTCACTAAGCTTGAAATGGTTTATAAATTTTGTAATGCTCTTGTGCCTTCTTATTTAAATAATGTTATTTTAAAGTATGACCCCTAGCGGACCCTGAGATCCTCTGGCACGGGCCTCTCCAAAGGTGAGTACCAAGACACACGGTGACGCCTTGTTCCACCTGCAGAACAGGTGGTACATCGCCTGCAGAACAGCCTACCAGAGAACCTTAGGGCCGCAGAGTCTGTAGAGGTTTTTAGGAAGAGTCTCAAGACGTGCCTTTTTAATCTGGCTTTTACATGACTTTGGTAAATGCCTAATTGTTTTACTCATTATCTATTTATTGATTTATCTATTTTCTCTCCTTAATTTTTTTATTATTATTATTATTTAAATTTTTATTTTTGTTATCATGATTTTTATGTTTTTAATATACTACCCTTTTCATTGTTATTATATTTATGATATGTAAGGTTACATTTTAATCTTTTTATGTATTTTATGTTATTTTTTTATTGTAATTTTTTATTTTTGTTATATTATTTATTTTTATCACTAATATTAATATATCTTATATTATTTTTGTCATTGTTATTATAATTTTTATTTTGATATTTCATAATCCAGTGTTTCCTCTTGGGGATCCATTGTTCTGGGGCACCACCGACTCTGCCTGCAGGGGGTGCTGTTGCTGTGGTGCTCATTTTCATTGGGCTGCTTGGGGTCCCACTCTGTGGTGTAATAGCCATGGAGTGGGCTCTGGGCTGCTCTGTGTTGGGCGGGCGTTGTGGTAATGACCCCTGTGATCCGGCTGGGCCTTGGATTAAATGGATCCCTATTATATCAGTTCCTCACAGCAGTACCAAGCCAGACTTTTCTTTATGCTGCAGTTCTTTGTTTTTGTTCAGGGTTCTACTGGGGGAACTGGGTGGGTGGAGGGTGGAATCTGCTGAAGGAGGGGTCCCATCTGTGTGTGATTATCCTGTGTTGTCCGTTTTCAATTATTTTCACATTTTACGACTTTTTTATCTGTTTTTATGTTTAGCGCTTTGTGTTTTTAACCAAAATGAAAGGTGCTATACAAATCAATAAGGTTTGAAGTCTAAAGCAAACACAGTTTAAATGATCCTTTGATGGATTTGATGATACTTGCTAAGGAGTTTATTTGATTTACCAGAGCCTTAGTTGAAAAAAAAAACTCTTGTCAAAGCAGATCTATCAATTTTTATCCACCTGCACTAAAACTTCAAAATGTTAAGGATTTTAAAGACATTTCTGTGATCATTTAATAATTATACAACCACACTAAGTGAAATATGAATGTGTGTCTTTAGAATCCTACTGCATCCAGAAGTTAGACTGCAGATTACTTTTTCATGTTTAAAATTTTCCATCAGACATTAACCTCTGAGCGGTTTTACTTTAGTGCCTGACCTTTACACAAGCATCTTGGGTAAATGAGTAAAAGGACACTAATGGGTAAATCACAGCATTTGTCCTATAGCAACTTTTTTATGGCAAGATTATCATCATTACCTTGTTTCTGTGGCATTGAATGATTATCAAAGTGGATAAATGGTGAAAAAAGGTTGGAAAAAGTCATCTTTGTCTTCCCTTGCAGTGAAGTGAAGGATGTGACTGAAGCAGATCAGAACCTTCAACATAAACATTTGTGTGGAGAAGCTTCTGTTGTCTTGGGTTTTTCAGGATGTGTGTTGAGCAAACTATGGCCTGTGAGTTATGAGGAACTGCTTTGAGTCCCCATCAATGTTCAAGCACATCATCTTTAGGTTTGCTAGCTCATTGAATGCCATGGAACTGCACTAACACGGCTGTCTTAAACTGATGCTGCTGGATTTTTGTTTAACGAGCAGAAAAAAATGCAGTAGAATAAGAACAAATTAATGCTTAGCACATGTACAACACAAGGTCCCACACCTGAAAAAAAAAAGAGCCTGCGGTTTTTTTCTCTCATACACTGTCATTACTTCCTGAGAATGTCTGTGTTCTTAACCTTTCAGACTGCAATAAAGAAAATCTCCTCAGATTCAGTGGGGTGGTAAGGTCAGCACGAGGGAATCATGATGATTCTTCCAAACACTCTACATCAAAGATGGATGCTGTAAATACAACATATAGTTCATAACGGATAAAAGAACGAGGATTTCGATTCAAGAACCCATGGTGACATCAGTGCAACAGAACAACATCTGAAATGTGTTCTCTGTGGAATATCCTATACAGTTTGCCTTTAAAAGGGCCTATATCATGCTATTCTTGATGGGGATGGATGTGTATATTGTGGCTATAAAATGAAAGCGTTGGGGGCGGGACAGGCGGCGCAGACTCTTCCTGGAAGGGGCTGTTCCTCACTTTGTGATGTCACAATGTGAGAACCCGCTCGTTTTCGTGGAAGTTGCTGTTCCATTCAGTTTGATCAAGAGCAAGTACAAAAAAAAAGGGCTCATATAGCGACGTAGGTCAGTTCATAATAATATGGATGTGTGCATATAAAAGGCTTTAACAAAGCAGAAGTTGTCATAGGTTGTGAGGAAAAAGTACAGGATCCTTTCACTCTGTAAAAGTTAAAATGTTTCCAAAGACTGTATTAGGATGTGGAACCTTGTTTTTTTTTTCCATTAGTTTCTACTTTTTTGTGACTTTTAGGTGGCAGCTTCTCTTGAAGAGCAAGCTTTCATTGAAGCCTGGGGGTTGAAGGCCAAGACTGTCTTCACTGACGAGGTTCTCAACACGCTCCCTGACCGTAAAGACAAAAAGCTGATGGAAAAGATCAAGTCATTGGGTGCTGCCAACCTTCCCCAGGGAGAACGAGAGAAGGTTCGATTCCTCTCCTGTCTGTTTTCTGTGTTCATGTTGCAATGTTTCTGTCAGTGTTTAGTTGTATGTAAACACCAAACTAATCTTTTTTCCCCTCTGTTTTTAAAGTATAACACCATTCTCAGCACTATGGACAGTATTTATTCCACAGCTAAGGTTTACCCACAGCCAAATGTAAGCTGGAGTCTGGAGCCTGGTGAGTAAACATGCCAAGAATAAATGTTTGTCAAAGGGTAAGATGCAGGAACTCTACAAATGCTAATGATCTGGTGCATGGCCGTATTGAAGAGTAGGAAGTGTTTATGTGCAGGGAAAGTATTGGGAGAACAACCAATGTTGAGATGTTACCAGTTATTGGAAGTAACAGGATGGGCTTTATTGAGGCATCCAGGGGAAGTGTTGTGAACATGTGTTGAATGGACCTCTTAAGAAACAGCAGCTTTTAACATGGCAGGCATTTATTGTTAACGATGGCCTTTGTGTTTTGTTAGAGAGGACTGCCCAAAGTAACTGTGGGAAACCAACAGAGTGATGGAACAAAAACAATCATGTCAGCTAAAAAGAATGGCTTGGAAAGAAAGTAGCTCGTTACCGTTTGTGTATAATTACTTTTTCCATCGAGGAATCATTTAACGTAGGAAACGGGCTTCCAGTAACATTTTTTTTTACCTCCACTTAACCCTCACCCTGTTATTCCTACTGGTTTCCCTTGTTGGGATTTTGATGGTGTTTTAACATTTGATATCATGAGAGCTTTCACGGCAGAAAGAACAAGTTCAACTCATTTTCCTTAGAATCTTTTTTGGCTTATCAGCATTAGTGGATTTACAGTCAGGACCATAAATATTTGGACAGTGACACATTTTTTTCATTTTCTTTACATGACCACAGTGAATTTTAAAGTTTCAACAAGTGAAATGCATGCTCAATTGGGTTAAGATCAGGTGACTGACTTGGCCATTAAAGAATATTCCACCTATTTGCTTTAATAAACTCCCGAGTTTCTTTGGCTGTATGTTTTGGGTCGTTGTCCAACTATATTATGAAATGCCGTACAATCAGTTTGGCTGTATTCCCCTGGATCTGCGCAGACAGGATGTCTCTGAACAGCTCAGAATTCATTGGGCTGCTTCTGTCCTGTGTCACATCATCAATAAACACTAGTGTCCTGGTGCCACTAGCAGCCATGCACCCCCAGACCATCACACTGCCTCCACAGTGTTTTACTGACGCTGTAGTGTGCTTTGGATCATGAGCTTCTCCATGTCTTCTCCTGACTTTTCTCTTGCCATCATTCTGGTAGAGGTTGATTTTTGTTTCATCTGTCCAAAGAATGTTTTTCCAGAACTGTGATGGCTTTTTTAGATGCTTTTTAGCAAAGTCCAATCTAGCCATCCTATTCTTGAGGCTTATGAGTGGCTTGCATCTTGCAGTGTACCCTCTGTATCTACTTTCATGCAGTCCTCTTCTGATGGTAGACTTGGATATTGATACGCCTACCTCCTGTAGAGTGTTGTTCACTTGGTTGGTTGTTATGAACGGGTTCCTCTTCACCATGGAAATGATTCTGCGATCATTCACCACTGTTTTCTTCCGTGGACGTCCGGGTGTTTTTGCGTTGCTGAGTTTACCAGTGCTTTCTTTCTTTCTCGGGATGTACCACAATGTTGATTGTGCCACTCCTAATACTGTAGCAATTTCTCGCATGTTTTTTTTCTGTTTTCCAATGATGGCTCCTTTCCCCTGCATGAAGAGCTCCTTTGACCTCATGTTGTCTGTTCACAGCAAAATCTTCAAAATGCAAGCACATGTCATGACTAGAACGCGGAGGAAGACCCAGATGCTGAAAACCCAGAAGGCAGAGGCAGGTGAGTGAAGAAGTTTTTATTTTCTTAATGTTTCTTGCGGTTGTTGATGGTGTAGTGGGTAATCGTGGCTGTGGCTCTCGAGTGTAGATCCAGAATTTCTAGAGCGGGAGCGAGACAATGTTCGTGGGCAGGATCTTGAACCCTGGTGTGGCGTGGTGATCTTGATAAGCGTGGACGCTCGGTGGCGTGGCCGTGGTCTAGATGAGGACAGCGGCTGTGGCTCTCAGTGGCAGGAAACGTCAGCGGAGGAAGGCTGAGGCTGTAGCTGCTCCAGATGGTGAACTCAGAGGCTGTGGCTCTCAGTGGCAGGAAACGTCAGCGGTGGAAGGCTGAGGCTGTAGCTGCTCCGGATGGTGAACTCAGGTGACTCTCGTGGCGTGATAAGGTAACCTGAGTGCAGAGGACAAGACAAGGTTAACTTAGTGCAGAGACTAAGGGGCCAGACATAGAGCTTCAGGAGACAAGGGCACCGTCAGGGTTAACGGACTGGCGATGATTGCTGGAGCTGGGTCTCCTTAAGAAGAGCAGAGGCTTGATAAGGTGAGTAGTCACAGCTGAGGGAGATGAGCAGCAGCTGCTGGAGGGGGAGGAGTCAGACAGGCCACCATGACAGTACCCCCCCCTCAACGACCGCCTCCAGGCGGTCCAGGGCGGCGATCCGGATGATCACGGAAGAAGTCGCGGATGAGGGAAGGGTCGAGGATGGGGGAACGGGAGACCCATGAACGTTCCTCAGGACCGTACCCTTCCCAATCCACCAGGTACTGGTGACCACGGCCACGGCGACGGATATCCAGGATACGAGAAGCAGTGAACGCCGGAGCCCCATCAATGATACGGGCGGGTGGTGGGGAAGCGGAAGGCGGGCACAAAGGGCTGTCCAGAACAGGTTTAATGTGAGAGATGTGGAATGTGGGGTGCACCTTGAGTGCGGCAGGCAGACGTAGGCAGACACAGGAGGGGTTGAGAATGCGGTCAATGACGTAGGGGCCGATGAATCTAGGTGCCAGTTTACGAGATGAGACCTGCAACGGGATGTTTTTAGACGAGAGCCACACCTTTTGACCGACCTGGTACGAGGGACCCGCCACCCTGTGACGGTTGGCGATTCTGCAGTTGTCCTCCTTAGTGCGAAGTAGGGCCTCTCTAGTCTGGTTCCAGACACGCTGGCAGCGCTGGAGATGGTGCTGAACAGACGGAACGGCGAGGTCTAGCTCCTGAGCGGGGAACAGAGGAGGAGAAAAACCCAACGAAGCTTCAAAGGGGGAGATCCCAGTAGCAGAGGACACGTGGGAATTGTGGGCATATTCTATCCAGACCAAGAAGTCAGCCCAATCGGATGGGTTCTGGGCTGCCAGGCAACGAAGAGCAGCCTCTAGCTCTTGATTCGCCCGCTCAGCTTGGCCATTGGTCTGGGGATGGTAACCGGAGGATAAACTGGCCGTGGCCCCCAGAGCAGAGCAAAAGGCCTTCCAGACGTGGGAAACAAATTGAGGGCCCCTGTCAGAAACGATATCTGTGGGGATGCCATGATGACGGAAAACATGGTGAACCAGAAGATCGGCAGTTTCAGTGGCAGAAGGTAACTGAGGTAATGGAATAAATTGGGCCGATTTGGAAAAACGATCAATGACCGTAAAAATAACAGTGTTACCCTTGGACGCGGGTAATCCAGTCACAAAATCCACTGCAATATGTGACCAGGGTCTATGAGGCGTGGGCAAAGGATGTAGGAGGCCAGCGGGAGGGGAGCTGGAGGCCTTGGACCGAGCGCAAGTAGTACAGGCGGCGACGTACTCACGAACATCCTTGTCCATTCTAGGCCAGAAGAATCTTTTACGTAGGAGGTTAAGAGTCCGGAAAACTCAGCCGTGACAAGCGACCCGTGAGCAGTGTCCCCAGGCGAGAACGTCAGACCTAAGTGAGGAGGGAACGAAGAGGACACCATCAGGACAGGAGTCGGGTTTAGGTTCCTCACCTTGGGCATTGATAACCCGGTTTTCGACATCCCAGGTAAGGTTTCCAACGATACAGGTGGATGGAAGGATGGTGGTAGGAGCCGAGGAGTCGTCAGGACTGAATTGGCGTGAGAGGGCATCAGGTTTGGTGTTCCGACTGCCAGGTCTGTAAGTAATGGTAAACTTGAATCTATCAAAAAATAAACACCACCGAGCTTGACGTGAGTTAAGGCGTTTGGCAGAGCGCAAGTAGGCCAGGTTTTTATGATCCGTCCAGACTATGAACGGTAGATCAGCTCCTTCTAGCCAATGCCGCCACTCCTCCAGCGCAAGCTTGATGGCCAGCAGCTCACGATTACCCACATCGTAGTTTCTTTCCGCAGGTGACAGTTTCCGTGAATAAAATGCACAGGGTTTGAGTTTTCCAGAGGAAACTTCCTTTTGAGAGAGGACAGCGCCGACCCCGGTATCCGAGGCGTCGACCTCCACAATGAACTGCCGGGTAGTGTCGGGTTGAGTGAGGATGGGCGCAGAACTAAACAAGGACTTGAGGGTGTCAAAGGCGGCCTGGGCGTCAGGGTTCCACCGGAAAGGTTTGGTGGTGGAGGTCAGCTGAGTTAAAGGAGCGGCGATGCTACTGTAGTTCCTAATAAACCTATAAAAATTTGCGAAGCCAAGGAACTGCTGTAACTTTTTGCGGGAGGCCGGTGGGTTCCACTGGGTAACGGCTTCGATTTTAGCCGGGTCGGGACGAATGCTCCCCGCCTCGAGGATGTACCCGAGAAACTGGACGGAGGAAGCGTGAAATCGGCACTTTTCGGCCTTCACAAATAATTGGTTCTCGAGCAGGCGGGCTAGGACTTGACGTACGTGGTTCTCGTGTTGGACGGGATCACTAGAAAAAAAATCAGAATATCATCGAGATATACAAAAACGAAACGATTAATGAAATCTCTAAGGACGTCGTTCACCAGCCTCTGAAAGACGGCTGGTGCGTTGGTTAAGCCAAAAGGCATGACCAGGTACTCATAGTGGCCCAGCGGGGTATTAAATGCGGTCTTCCATTCATCCCCTTCTTTAATGCGAACTAGATGGTAAGCATTGCGTAGATCGAGTTTGGAAAAGATCTGAGCGCCCTGGACGGAATCAAAAACCGAGCTGATGAGAGGGAGAGCGTATTTATCTTTGATGGTGATGGCGTTTAGTTCACGGTAATCAATACAAGGTCGCAGGGTTTTATCCTTTTTCTCTACAAAGAAAAACCCCGCACCCACAGGTGAAGAGGAAGGACGGATGTGACCGGAAGAGAGGGCCTCATGGATATAAGTTTCCATGGCGGACTTTTCGGGACCTGATAAGTTATAAAGATGACCTTTAGGCAAAGTGGACCCCTGAAGGAGCTCGATAGCGCAATCATAGGGCCGGTGGTACGGTAAAGCATTAGCTTTACATTTGCTAAAAACAGCTTTGAGATCATGATAACATGAAGGAATAGTGGAGAGATCTATGGGTTCTGTGAGAGTGAAGGTTGTGGAAGGAACCGCGGGAATAGCAGACTGAAGACAATTAGCTAGACAGTGCTTACTCCAAGAGTTAATACGCTGGTGAACCCAGTCCAACAGGGGGTTGTGAATTTTCAACCAGGAGCAGCCTAGAACGACCGGATTGCGAGGAGAGTGAGTAATGAAAAACTTAATGGACTCATGGTGATTACCGGACGAGATCAGTAGAATGGGACCGGTGCGATGAGTGATGACTGAGAGGTGTTGATCCCCTAGCCCGGCAGTCTTAATAGGGTTTCTAACGGTTCGGTAGGTAACGAGAGTGATTTTACAAGATTTGTCAATAAGGCTCTGCTCGGCCCCAGAATCTATTAAAGCTAGAATCTCGGAAATGCCGGTCTTAAAACATAGCTTGACAGGAATGTAGCAAAACTTCTTAGATGTGTGTGCGACAGACTTACCCACCCGCGGCCTGTCGTCTAGCGGGGGGTTCTGGAGTTTAAACGTAGTGAACATTGGGAAACCTGATGACCGGGTTTACCGCAGTAGAAGCATAGTCCCTCCTCTCTACGTTTCTGCCGCTCTTCTTCAGACAGCTTGGCATGACCAACCTGCATAGGTTCCACTGGTGGCTCTCGCGATCTGAAAGGGGAAGATTCAACAGGATAGGCAGGAAAAGCAACCGGATTAGTAGATGGTGTCTTTCGGGTTACAGGATAACATTCACGATTACGTTCTCTGAGGCGGGTGTCAGAACGTAACGCGGCGGACACTAATTCTTCGAAGGAGGAAGCCTCAGGCTGTGAACATAAGTGATCCTTGATATTTTCATTTAAGGACTGATAAAAGACCCCTTTTAGAGCTGGGTCAGTCCATCCGGCCTCCACTGCTAAGATCCTAAAGTCTATCACGTGGTCGCTGACAGATCGATTGCGTTGCTTGAGGCTCAGCAAACGTCTGGTGGCTTCTTCCTGTTTCCTAGGTTGATCAAAAACTAACCGAAATTCGTCGATTAAGCGATTAAACGGGAGATGAGATATGGGATTAGCCGCCAGAAAAGCCTCAGCCCATTGTAGCGCTTTACTCCTGAGGGAATTGACAATGAGAGTGATCTTGCTATGATCAGATTGATAGAACCGGGGGGCCTGTTGGAAAAGGAGCTGACATTGTAGCAAAAACCCTCCGCAAGCCTCAACGTCACCATGGAACGGTTCGGGGTGTAGTCGGTAATTCTCCGGGGCGGAGGAGGAAGCGGAAGCGGTCTGGTTGTCGGAGAGCGGAGGTGAGGCAGGAGCCGTGGAACCGGGTCGTTGCCGGGTTAATTCCAACAAAGTCTGTGTCATGCTGTCCAGACGTCGAAATAACTCCTGCTGGGCGGAGGCCATCTGTCCCAAAGCGTCAGCTTGACGTCCGAGCATGATGCCCTGCTGTTGGACTGCCACACGGAGTCCTTCCGGGTCAGCTGGGTCGGGGTTCTGGCCAGTCCGTTCTGTCATGACTAGAACGCGGAGGAAGACCCAGATGCTGAAAACCCAGAAGGCAGAGGCAGGTGAGTGAAGAAGTTTTTATTTTCTTAATGTTTCTTGCGGTTGTTGATGGTGTAGTGGGTAATCGTGGCTGTGGCTCTCGAGTGTAGATCCAGAATTTCTAGAGCGGGAGCGAGACAATGTTCGTGGGCAGGATCTTGAACCCTGGTGTGGCGTGGTGATCTTGATAAGCGTGGACGCTCGGTGGCGTGGCCGTGGTCTAGATGAGGACAGCGGCTGTGGCTCTCAGTGGCAGGAAACGTCAGCGGAGGAAGGCTGAGGCTGTAGCTGCTCCAGATGGTGAACTCAGAGGCTGTGGCTCTCAGTGGCAGGAAACGTCAGCGGTGGAAGGCTGAGGCTGTAGCTGCTCCGGATGGTGAACTCAGGTGACTCTCGTGGCGTGATAAGGTAACCTGAGTGCAGAGGACAAGACAAGGTTAACTTAGTGCAGAGACTAAGGGGCCAGACGTAGAGCTTCAGGAGACAAGGGCACCGTCAGGGTTAACGGACTGGCGATGATTGCTGGAGCTGGGTCTCCTTAAGAAGAGCAGAGGCTTGATGAGGTGAGTAGTCACAGCTGAGGGAGATGAGCAGCAGCTGCTGGAGGGGGAGGAGTCAGACAGGCCACCATGACAGCACAAGTCCTATAATCCACTCCAGTCCTTTTATCTGCTTCACTCATAATGACATAACAAGGGAATTGCCCAGACCTGCCCATGCAATAGCATGTAAGTCAATTGTCCAATTACTTACGAGCCCATGAAATGAAGGGATTGTGTTAAAACATGCTTCAGTTTTTTACATTATTAATGCAATCTTTTTGTTAAACCCCTGGAATAAAAGCTAAAAGTATGCACTACAATGGCACCTAAGTTGTTCTATTTAATATTCACTTTGGTAAAGTACAGAAACAAAATTAGAATTAGAAAGAATATGTCTCTGTCCAAATATTTATGGTCCTGACTGTATGTCGTCGTATTGGCTCTCTCTCTCTAACTGAGTGGTTTTTGCATATGTTTTGTTTTGAAGAGCTCACTGACATCATGGCCACCTCTAGAAGCTACAAGAAGCTGCTGTTTGCTTGGGACGGTTGGCACAATGCGTCAGGTGTTCCTCTCAAAAAGCTCTATCCAGAGTTTGTGGAGCTTAGCAACAAAGCTTCTCAAGCTGATGGTAAGTATTTACCTTTTTCTCTTGTAATCCTCAATAAATGATCAATTGAACAAAAAAATTACAGATGAAGATTACATACCTGACCAGAGAGCACTTAATCCTGTCTTTTAGGATTTTCAGACACTGGAGCTAACTGGCGATCCTGGTATGAGAGTGAAACCTTTGAGCAAGACATTGACAACCTTTACAAAACCATCGAGCCACTCTATCTGCACCTGCACGCCTTTGTGCGCCGCAAGCTCTACAACCAATATGGTTCCAAGTACATCAACCTGAAAGGACCAATCCCTGCACACCTGTTGGGTAAGATGCATCAACTACAATGTTAGGTTGGCCATAAAGACTAGCCAATAAAGACATCTTTTGGAAAGCATCTTTAAGCACAAATTGTCTTCTCTTACTTCTTAGGAAACATGTGGGCTCAAACATGGAACAACATTTACGACCTGATGATCCCATTTCCCAACAAACCCAACCTGGATGTGACTGATGAAATGGTCAGACAAGTAAGTTCAAAAATGGAGGTTCTCTAGTCTGACTGGACTGCCGGACAATGAAAAACTATTTTATTTTCCAGATATTTATTCCTTAATCAGGTTTTGTTCTAACTCTTTCACAGGGCTACAATGCTACACACATGTTTCGAGTGTCAGAGGAGTTCTTCACCTCCCTGGGGTTGATGGAGATGCCAAAAGAATTCTGGGAAGGATCTATGATTGTCAAACCTGATGATCGAGACGTTGTGTGTCACGCATCGGCCTGGGACTTCTACAACCGCAAAGACTTCAGGTAGAAGAATTTACCTTTGTTCACTGTAGGTTAGGGATGTACATGCATTTGCATACAAAACAGGGTTGCTATAGTAACTCCTGACTTTAAGACTGGTGGTGGTACCTCAGGTACGATCTATTGCCAAAGGACATTAGAATTAGTTGGTTTTATATTCTGTGCTGGCCCCCATGCCCATTAAAAATGTTTGAAAGTCCTAGTTCTGTCTCTTTACAGAACAAAATAATAGGGGAATTTGTCCGCCGACCAAACGATCAGAGGAGCATTTTGATCCTGGGGCAAAGTACCACATTCCCGGAAACACCCCATACATCAGGTAAAATCCTGGTTTCACCCACAGGACTTGAACCCAAGTTGTAAATGTCATGAGTATGTGTTAGGTGAATAAATAGATGAATGAATGGGTGTGTGATTGTGGACATTCTGCCCTGCGACAGAGTGGCGACAAGTGGCCGGGATAGGCCCCGGCAGCCCCGTGACCCAGAAAGGTACAAAACGGAATAGAAAATGAATGAATGTGTTGCTTTTTTCTTGACTTTTTCACAAAAGTCCAATGAAAAAGGCATTGAGTTCAATGGCACCGTACATACACATGCAAAATATTATTTTGCTGATCCAATTTAGACAACAGTAATAGATAAATGTAAAGTGTAACATTGCTTTTCTATTGTGTTTTGTGGTTTATCAAACTATGCATTCTCACAATAATGGCAGGAAGCATGAAGGGAAAGCCAAAACAGACTCAAGCTTTTGTTTGGGGGCTGGAAAATGAAAGCAGCAAATAAAACAGGCCTCCACCACTCTCATAAATGTGCTGGTAATGAGAAAACTCTTTTCCCTGCAGGTATTTTGTCAGCTTCATCCTTCAGTTCCAATTCCATGAGAAACTGTGCGAGGCAGCCAAACACACAGGTCCTTTGCATACATGTGACATCTACCGCTCTGCAGAAGCGGGAGAGATTCTGAGGTACCACTTTTTCAGGTCTTAGTACTAAACATAAATGTATAATTTGTGTTCATTAAAAACTAACAGTCTTTTTCTCTTCATTCTCAGGAAAGTCCTTCAAGCTGGTTCCTCCAAACCGTGGCCTGAAGTCCTTCAGGAGGCCATAGGCACCAGGGAGATGAATGCCAACTCATTGTTGAAATACTTTGAACCTGTTATTAAGTGGCTGGAAGAACAAAACGTAAATGAGACCCTGGGATGGCCTGACTTTGGCTGGGTCCCACCTGTCCCTGAAGGATACCCTGAAGATATTGGTAAAGCATTGCTGCTTAGGTGCTTAAAGTTTATTTGTGATGCTGTTTGTTAAAGTTTTTCTAACCTCCTTCTTTACCCAGAAAAGAATACAGATGAGCTTGATGCTAAAAGACTTCTAGATGAATATAATACCACAGCTGAGGAGGTGTGGAACGCATACACTGAAGCCAGCTGGAAATTCTACACAGACATCACCGATGCCAATAAACAGGCGATGGTGAGACCATCAGAATTATTCAGAAATTTTAACTTCTTCTTGTATCTTGCACTAGTTTGGGAAACACAACATTAGAATTTATTTAATCAAAATTATTATTATTATCCAGGACACTGTTGATGTAGTGGTGGTCGGTTCCTAAGGGGATCCCACTATTTATTTTCTAAGGTAAGGTCATCCTTTGATGCTAAAGATGTTTTACAAGTGCCTCAGAATGAATGGTGCAACATTTGACCTTTTAACCCTCACCAGCATGTCAGAGGGTGTGTTTAAATTTCCCAACCAGTCTTTATGTCTTAAGTTGACTCAAAACAAGCTTTATGACAGATGCACAGGGTATTAGGACATTTGCTAGAGGCTGTTCCATGCCTGTCCAAGCAAAACTGAGAGTTTGTATGACAGTGTAGAGTCTCATTTCTTGTCGGTTTTGAACTATATTAGAGCAAATCTTTCTAACATAATATCTGAGAGAAGAACAGGATGGAGAATTTCCAGTTTTGACAGTATAGAATATGCCTGTTGTAGATCATATGGTCCTTTTGGCCTTATGAGATGAAACGCTGAACAGCATTTTACCTCAATTAAAGTTAAGAATTTTTAATGTGCTCAGAGAGAGACAGCAAAAGCAAGGGGCTGAGCTGGGTTCACAGTGAGAAGTTGAGCAACTTGTCATCAAAGATTTTACCATCTGGTTATGATATTTTCTGTAGTAAAACATTTTCAAGAAAGGCTGATTTGTTCTGATACAGAAAAAGGCTAAGGGAAAGACCCAGGACTTCTTGAAGAACGTGTTTTTCTTGACTGCCCTAAGAAGGCCATTGAGCCCCCTCGGACGATCTTGAAAGGAAACTCTGCTTAAACATTGGCCTCATGGTCAACTGTTTAACTGGTGTGAGATGCTGATTACTTGCTGATTGCTGATTACTTTCCAACTCCATTTGTATTTGCACAGATTGGTTGTTGTTGTTTTTCTCTCATTTAACACAGAAGTTTTGTTTTTCATTTAGCAAGAGTTTCAGATCTCGGACAAGGTTCATTCTGATGGCATTCTCCCAATTTTCTAACCATAAATGGATCCTTGATACGTGTGCTTCTGGATGTGCTTAAATATATCATATTTCATTTTACTTAGTAAACTGGACCATAAACAAGTTAAAGACCCACTTCAATGGAAATTGTGTTACTGCTACAGTCGGTGGGCCACAAGCTCCCTGCTCCGCTCCATTCTGATGCATCCATTTTTATTGCACCGCTAATGTTATGTTGGGGGTGTGAGGGGCTGTAAGCAAGTGGGAGAGAATGTGAACAGAGGAATGAGGGCAGGCTTTCTCTGCCCCAACGGTTCTGCCCACGACTCGGATGCAGATTTCTCATGAACAACCGGCACTCTGCAGAAACTGTTCTAGAAAACGACAGGTTTTTGAAAAGTTCCTTCAAAACGGCATAGTCATAATAGAAAACCACTGAATATGCTTTGAATATTAAAAGATGATCAGAGTGGGATGTTAATGCATGTCACATGCTGACTGACAGTGGTTTAATGAAATCTGCATTCTCTTTCTGCCTTTAAATTGAATAATATCCAACAATTTTGAATATCAAAACTCATAATAATTACCTTTTCTTTTGTGGGAAAACTAAAGTTCTATGGTTGCCTTTTGCAGTACAACACTCTTCTGTCCAACATGGAGACTAAATACAGTGTGGCTGAGGTTTGCCGAGAAGATGGGAGATGCCATCCACTAGACCCTGGTAAGGTCAGATAAAATACATCAGTCATTTACCTTTGTTTTGTAAATTCACAAACAAACTAAAGACAAAGTAGATGAATGTGATAAGAAATCTCAATATTTCATACTTTTAAGTGTGTGTCTTTTGATAAATGGAAGACGGGAGAAAAAAACGAATCTCCATAATTCTAAAGTCCTTTCACTAATAGCCCTTAAGGAGAAACTCCCCTGTGTTTACAGGGTGAATCAGCCATAAATTGTGATCTAAAATATTTGGTGTTTCTCAGACCTCCAGAAGATAATGGCAGAGTCCAGGGATTACAATGAGCTATTGTTTGCCTTTGGACAACAAAGCGGCTGTGCTTGATGGTATGACTTAAAGATGTGATTTTTGTGTTTTATTTTTTTAATGTAGCGTTGAAAAAAAATCAGACAAGTTCTTGTCTTATAAAATTTATTGGGCAAAATACAAATATGAAATAATTTTATGATTATGGTCTAGATAAGTAAAAGTTTAAATTTGAAATATAAAATGTTCACCTCTTACTGTTATTTTTTGTTTTTCTGTGCCAGAAATGTTGGCTATAAAAATAAGTGTTTCAGTTGAGTGGAAAAAATTGCTTAAAACGTTTTAAAATATTTTGTTGTTTAGTGATTAGCTTCAATTAGGGAGCCAGTTTAGCTCGTGCTGGTTTGCGGTGCCTTCGTCCGTGAAACCAGGGTTCGACTCCGGGCTGCTCCCTGTTCCCTTCTCTTCCTCTGCCGGTTCCAAGCCCAGTTTGAGAAGGTTGCGTCAGGAAGGGCATCCGGTGTAAAACATTGCCAAGTTTACCATGCGACTTGTTCGCTGTGGCGACCCCTGATGGGAGAAGCCAAAAGAGGAAGAAGGAGTGATTAGCTTCGATTAAATATTGGAAATTATTTTGATTTGAAATGTTTTATTTCAAGCAATCAAACAGGAATAATACACAAAAACAATACAAACATCAGTTATACATTCATACAATAACTAATCAAACTTGGGATAATTAGACATATTAATAAATATTGCTTGAAAGGGAGTGGAAGGAAGCGAATTTATATAATCCCACCCCGTTATACCATATCCATTTTATTACATAATTTATCATTATCCGAATTAAGAATCATGAAGTATCTTGTTAGAATAAAATATGTCCAACACAAGAGGCCCTCAGCTCTCATCTGTTTGCCTAGCTGTTGGACAGGACAAGTAAAAAAAAAAAAAAAAAAAAAAAAAAAGAATCATGAAGTATCAATAAAGCACTTGACAAAGATGAATTACTTAAATTATTTTGTAAAAAATAACTTTTAGAATTCAACATGGCAATGAAGTATCCAAAATAAATGCAGATTATCTTACTTATAAAAATCATTGATATGATTAAGAAATAAAACTATATCAGTAAAGTAGACATAACACTGTTTCAGGAATTTCCATAGCAAAATTAGATCAAGTATCAAAAGTTAATAATAAGTGCAAAATTATGTTACAATAGGAAAAATCATGAATCAGCTTATACATTTTTTGGAGCAAGTGAAGTAATATCATTAATAGTCAATCAATTTCACCATTTTCAACAATTGATTAATCATTTGTTTTATTTTTTTTTTGTATTTCTATTTATCTTTTTTTATGATAAAGTAATGCTATGAAGTAAAATAAAAAGGGAGGGGAGAGGCAAATTTCTAAAGAGCTTCTGCTGCTCTGCAAAAACTGTGTACTAAGAAATAACAGTTTTTGGACTAAAATGGCGTAATTGCATTTGAAAAACCATTGGAAACAGTTTCAAAATAGAAAAAAAGATGATCAGAGTGGGACTCTAAAGCTAAATTCCACTTTTATCATCACTTATTCTGACTTAAGTTTATTTTTGATTAGCTTTTCATTATTTTTACACAGGTTTTAAGATAAAAATAAGAAATTAAAACTATGAACACTGTATGCTGTTTTCTGGGAAAGAAACATTTATATAATTTAAAAATTTGAAAAGGTAATCTTAAGTTTTGGATTTTTTGTTTTAGTTTGATCCAGCTGTGCTCTACTGAAAGTCAACAGGAGATGCAGATAAAACAAATTGAATGAAAATAAATAGCATTTACAAAGAAATTACTAAACAGCTCCCCCTTGTGGAGATTCAGCAGCTTAAAGAATGAAATTATTTTGTGTCTTTTTTGCAAACTTCTTGACTGTCCCTCGTGTCTCCTAATTCTAGAAAAATTTGAAGTGGCCAATAAAGTGGAATTCCTTGGCCTGTACCTCTACGAGTCATCTGCTTCAACGGGCAGTTGGGTCCTTCTGGCCGTTGCCCTGATCTTCGCGGTGACCACCATCGTGTTTGTGCACAAATACAAAAAGGCAAAGAAGTATAGAAAGTCCTCGTCTACTTTGGAACTGAAGTAAAACGGACTATTTGTCAGTAAAGACTGAAGGGGTGAAGTAAGCCCTGAATTACTGCGGTGAACACAAATGCAACCTCAATGTCTATGGAAATGTTTTTATGTACAACACCTCCAACTAATATTTACTAACCAAGACAAAACCGTTTTTATCACAATGCTCTTCATTAAATTATTGTTGATTAAAATGTTAATATTTTTTAAGGCATCTTAAGCCATGAAATATGTTCATTTAAATGACCTCATTAAACCTTATCAATTTATTGCAAATATTTCAAATTTCTGCACAATTGTGTATTAAATGTCTTGAAGATGAACAAAAGTGTTTTCATTTTTCTATGTTATTAATAACATTAACAAAATGAATATCACCTTAAATGCATATTTATTCACTTTTGAAGTGAATTTTTCCAAGTTTTCTAACCAAATTTATTCTATGTTATAGACACAATTTTAACTTGGATGTTGTTAAAATGTAATGAATGTTTCTTTATACAAATACAAAGACAAAGTCAAAAATTTTGAAGCTGATAAAGATCTCTTTTTTAGGGTTTGCCTCGGCATCCAGTATTACTGTAAACATTAAATCTAAATGTTTGTTTCTGTCTATGCAGAGAAAAATCTTTTTTTTGTAATAAAGCGTGTATTTAAAATGAATGTAAAGTCTTAAATGGAGTGAACATTTTTAAATGTAACTTTCTTTAACTGTTTAAATTTTTGCTTTTGAGAAAAATAAAATAGGAAAAAAAAACTCCAAACATTTTTGTTTAGAAGGGGTTTAATTACACCATTTGTACAAAAGCAACACAGGAATTAGTTTGTGTTTGTTTCGACGCATCCTCCTTCCTCACGAGGCTCACATGGTTATAGGCCTGTCGGGTTAAACTTTCCGCTGCTGCAGAGATCAATCAGTTCATGACCCTTTTCTATCAGTGAAATACCTGCAGGGTCGGATTCTGAATAGTCGAATACAGGAAATTAAATTAAAAAAATAAAAGCACACTGAGCTTTTTAATATATACAATTCATACCTATTTTGCAGCATTTTTTCCGACAGATGCGACAGACAACATTCAATTCAGTGTTTTGACAGATTTTTAGGTTTTCTTTCTTTAGGGCAGCTCAATGTTCAGAAATCCATAAGCTGTTGCTGTTCAGAAATGACTTCTTTACTGGCATTTATTTCAGTGTGGTTAGTTATACAGTATATATATGTATACAACTCAAACTCTTCTAAAAGCAGCAAATAATTACTTTCATCTTGTCTTTAAAATCGTTGGCAAAAACTCCCAGAAAAAATATTTGTTCACACATAGAATAAAGTCGATCAATATGTTAATATTGATTCCAACATTTAAGTGATGTTTAAAAATGTAAACCTGGTTGCAGAGTGAAAACTGAGAAGTGGGCAAAAGCACATAAGTTGCATTTATTTTTTGTTTTTTTGCATAGTTTGGCCCAGGGTGAGACTTATACTCAGGAGCAACTTAGATGATTTTTAAAAAATAAATAAAGGATCAAACATTCGTTATTTTTAACAACTAGTTGTCCTTCAGTGGTTATTTACAGCTAATGACCACTAGAGGGCACTGAAGTGTGTGTATCAGTATTTTTTTTTTTTTTTTGTGTATCAGTATTTGTTACTGACAGGAACTCAACTATAGTGGTATTCTGCGCCATCCAAAAGAATCAAATAAAACATGGAGGAGATGGTTTTGATCGATTTTTTTTCTGACCTTTTTTATTACAATTTTCTTATTTGCATCAGGACAATCTTATTTTTGTTTTTATTTTTTTCTTCCTCAAACTAATGTGGGACAGCGTCTCATCAAACTGGGTAATAGAGACATAGAAGTCCCACTACATTCTTCTTTCAGGCGCAGCTCTTGCAGTAGAAGGTAAAAAGCGCTGTAAAAAAATAAAAGATCTCATGAACCCAGACATGGTTACGAATGCTCTTAATAACTCTAGAGCTCTTCAAATAATGAGGGAACTGGTATAGTGGAACCTGGTGAGAGGGAAAAATGGAGCATTTAAAAAGAAACCCTGTGGTGATTACAAAATGTACAGTAAATGAGAGACTGGGCTTTAATCTCATAAACATGGATGAGAAAAAAAAAAACACCCATGTTTAAGCCTTTAAGACAAACATTTGGGTTAGGCTGAGCCGCTGGAGGTAAAACTCTCTACTAGACCAACAATAGCACAACCTTATGTTTACAATTTTTCAGCCTACTACATTACATCATCCATTTCTAGAGAAAAGCTGGAACCAGCCTGCTACAATCATCTAGGCTGCTGAAAATTTTCCAGAACTAGCAACCCAGAAATCATATAATTTCTGGAGTTCTGAAAGAGGAATTGCAACTTGTATTCTTTAAAAAAACCTCCATAACTGAATTTATGAGTGACGTGAAAACTGAATAAAAAAATGTGTCAAATGCCCTTTCCACATGTTTGAAATGAATCACGCTACTAAAAAGCATGGGGTAGTACTCAAATTCTATAACTAATAAAATAAGTTATTATCTCCCTCTAACTCACCAGTGAAAGCCTAGTATCACATACTAGTGGCATACCCAGGTAAAAAAAATTTTTGGAAAACGTCTTGCAAATTTATAAATATGTCCTTTATCTGTGCATCTTTAGCTGTCCAGAACAAACTGGACTCAAGTGAATGTTCTGTTCCCTTGCAGCAGGACGGACTAAAGACCAAATCGGGGGTTGGAGCCAGCCTGATAGAAGCCAGTTTCTGATGTGTAGACAAAAAGGACAGAGCATCTTCAGAACTGAAGCCCTTGTTGGTCCCTGGTTTGCATAATTCAAAATCTAAAATGATCCAAAAAAGAAGAGTGACCAACTGCAGATGGATTCAGGGCCAGTAAAAGCTGAAGGATGTTGAGAGGAAACAGAATGTCCTGTAGACTACAATCTAAAAAACTATTGTTGCTTCAAATGCTGATGAAGTTAAAACTGCTGCTGCAAATGGAACAGGGAAAAAAAGCTAACATGATATTAAACTATATTGTGCAATGTGTAGTGATGTTTATTTTACTGCTTTCCTTCTGATAAGTAAAAATTGTGATCACTAAAGTGTGGAAATATTAAGACTTCATAATATGAATACATGAATTAAGACACATTTACCAAGGGAAACCTGTGTTGTGATGATTTAAGTGGAAAAAGACAACGTTTACTTCCTGAGTCAGTAAATTCTCAGGCTTTCCTACATCACTTACTGCGGCAAGTGTCATACATCCTGACATTGTCATGTTACCATCGTCAAGACTGAATGTCTTGTGTGTTGCTAACTTGATTGTCTGCCACACTGCTGGATGCTGACCACATGCAACAGAGAGCTGAATCAACAGGTGCCACCACAACATTTACTTTGGTCTTTGTCAGTTGGGCGGTAACTCGCAAAACAGGGAGGTTTAAAAAGGCAGTCATGAACCAGGGGCTAACTCATTCACACCTGATTTCTTCCCCGCAGCATCTGAGGTGGTTGTCAGCCATGATTGCTGTGTGGGACAGGTTGGTATGGTGGGGGCTGCTGCTGCTACCAGCAGCAGTAATGAGGCTCTCTGAAGCCCTTTCGGCACAATGGCTGCCAGGAGAATACGCAAACACAACCTCTGATGCTTTAAGGTTCATCGGTGATTACAACAGCACTGCTGAGGAGGTTTTTTCCTTTGTCGTGTCTGCTGGCTGGAACTTCAACACCAACTTAACAGACCACAACTCCAAACTTCAGGTGAGAAGACCGGGGCTACCTGATCATTCTGCTCATGAGTTTTTTTTTAAACATATTTTCACCATAAAAAATTTATGTTATAAATAAAAACACTTTGCATGATTTGGAATCCTATTTTGGTCCTCTTTAAAAAAAAATGTAAAGCAGTGTACGCCCAACGGATTGACCTGCTGTGTAGCTTTCAGTTTTAAACCTTAGTGCTTCATTGGAAATAATTTCTGGATCGTTTTGTAAAACATTGATTCAGTGAAAAAAGTTGTTCTAAAACTGGGATTTAGTTGCCCCACTTGTGCAGACGAGAGCTAGGATCAGAGGAACCAACAAGGGAACAAGACAAATATGTTTTTCTGGAGGCAAAACTCCATTTTTATTCTTAGGTTTTGATCTTTCAAATAAAATAAAAAGATGAAATTTTCCTTCTTTTTGTCTTTCTGTTTAAGGTGAATGCCTCCCTTGGGCTTGAGGCCTTTTCTGAAGCCTGGGGGTTAAAAGGCAAGACTGTCTTTAGTCCAGAGATCATTGACTCTCTTCCTGATCCTAAGGACCAAACGCTTATCAGGGGCATCATGATGCTGGGTTTTGCTAATCTTCCCGAGGATGAAAGAGAGGAGGTTTGGCTCAAGTGATTTCCACAGAAATGTGCTTTTTCAATATGCTTTCTGTTAAATGAAGAATCTTTATCTTCCTATTTCAGGTTAACACCATTCTCAGCAACATGAGTCGCATTTATTCCACAGCTAAAGTTCATCCGCAGCCAAACGTGAGCTGGAGTCTGGAGCGTGGTGAGAAAACAGAAACGGAAGATGCAGGGACAGTTTTTGGAAGCCCAGAAAGGAGGGTCTTTTTACTTTCTTAAGATTCTGTTTTTGCATTTGGAAATAATGCGAGTTCAGGAAAAACGTACATAAATAAGGACAAACTGAGGTTGTGTAGCTGTGAGATCTTCTTTTTGAGGATGACAAAACATAATTAGCAAAGAAAGGAATGTTTTTGGGAGTATTTCAACTTATTTTGTCTTGTTGAAAAAACTCTCAAGGGTTAGAATATATTTTAATAAAATATTCAAACAGGTTTCACATTTTTTAAATCAATGTTTCATTAAAGCAACTTAACTGTCAATGCAAAAACTGAGTCTTAAGAAAGTTAAAAGGTTTGTACTTCAAGAAAAACTGTCTTGTTTTCTTTCTTGAAAAAAATCTTATTAAGAAAGTTTTTCTATAGCAAAATAATCTTCAAAAAAACCACGTCTTACTGACTATATAATTTTTTCTTAAAATAAGAACTCTTGATAAGAACATTGGCAATTTGTTTGGCTAAAAAAATAAAATTAAAATTAAAAATTAAAATTAAATTCAATAAATAAAAATAAAAAAGATCAAAATTTTAAGGAAAATCTGGCAAGACAGCTAAAGTCTTTTTTGACTCATAAAAAAAAGAGAAATCACGAAACCTTCACTTGTTTTGAATTGATGTTTTGTTTAATACCGGTAATTTCAATATTTGGGTGGGTGTCTCTAGTTTTGATGTGCTTTTACTTTGAAGAACTCAAAGAGATCATGGCCAAATCCAGGAGCTACGAGAAGCTGCTGTTCGTCTGGGAGGCCTGGCGCAATGAGTCTGGAGTTCCTCTGAAGCAGCTCTATACAAGGTTTGTGGAGCTCAGCAACAAAGCCTCCAGAGCCGATGGTAAGTGTTTAACCTGATCCAGTGAGAAATTAAAAATGTCCAATCTAACTTACAAGAAAATTTGGGAACACTGAATACTGAGCCAGATTTCTAAACATTTGGTAGTAGATCAAACTCGTTATTGGGTTCTTCGTCCTTTCAATCTGCAGCACCCAGAGACTGGAGTAATTTACAAAAAACCCTTAGAATTGACACTTTTATTTCAAATACAGTTTTTTAAAGGAAACTTAGTGATCATTTTAAAGAAAAGTGTTGCTGTAACTTAGTTTTATGATTCTAATGACATGATAATTTTATTATTTTAAATACTTTAATGATTGTCTGTTACTCCTTGTCATTGTCTGTTTATCCTGATTTTTGTTTAATGTGTAACCCTTTATATTTTTTTTCTCAAAATGTCTTGTCTTTGGCATTTTTCTTCTTAATCTGTTTAACTGGATGAATACAAGTTAAATAAATAAATACCTTTTTTAGGATTTGCAGACACTGGAGCTGACTGGCGATCCTGGTATGAGAGTGAAACCTTTGAGCAGGACATGGACAAGCTCTACAAAACCCTCCAGCCGCTCTATCTGCATCTGCACGCCTTTGTGCGCCGCAAACTCTACGACCTATATGGTTCCAAGTACATCAACCTGAAAGGACCAATCCCTGCACACCTGTTGGGTAAGATGCATCAGTTACATATGTAATATAGGTCGGTTAAGCCACAGTTAAGATTTAAGATTCAAGAATTTTCAACATGACATGTCTTCAAAAGCACAGCTTGAAAAATGTCTCTAAAATGTTCTTCTCTTCCCACTCAGGAAGCATGTTTGCGCAGAAATGGAACCACATTTATGACCTGATGATCCCATTTCCCGACAAACCCAACCTGGATGTGACTGATGAGATGGTCAGACAAGTAAGTGTAAATAAGGAAGTTCTCTGGCCTGACAGGACTGAGACCAGGAGAAGAATAACTACGTTTATTTCAGGTTTTCTTCAATTTTAGCATCCACTAAGGTGTGGAATGCAAATTGAGGGATTCTGTATCTTTTCACCAACCTTCCCCACATTCCTCAATGATGCATTTCACCATCTTTATCCTTTCAAAGTACTTGCTGGAGTTTCCGCTGCAACTCCGAGTAAAAAGAAATGAACATTTCAGCCAACTTTTGGAACATGTCTGCATTGTCATGTGGACATCCACAACACAGCGGGCTTTTACACAAACACTTACCGTGGAAAGATTTGTGAAAGCTCTGAGAATCTTTAAAAAAGCTATTGAGAGGGGGAAAGGTGTGCGTGGAGCCAACGTAGACATCTGTGGACGGTAATGATAGGGGAAGCTGAGAAGCTCTGGGTAGCTCTCAGCTTGGATATGAAGCAGTACAGCAAGATGACGTATTATGGAACTATGGAAAAATGCTGCCAAATTTATGACAAACCGCTTTTTTTGCAGATTGTCTTTCAATCCAAGATTGTGCAACTGTTGCTTAAAGATCTATCTGTGCTTCGCTTCCACAATCCGCATTTTGAGTTGTAAAACAAGACTACATATTAAGGACACCTTTAAGTTTGTTTGCACACAATATAAATATATTCCTGGTATTGTTTAGAAATAGAAAATGCCCACGATATTTTCCCCTATCTGAGACGGAAAAGCACGCAGTAATGATCATTTTCTTCCACAACCCTTCCTAGTGTTGTCCTCTCTCTAGTGGATGCCGGCCTTTAAATGTTTGTCATTACTGACCATATACGTAGACACAGGCTGTCTGTGGGCAAAGGACAGGAAAACTTTGTGTAGGTCACACGGGTAGCCCACACAAAATATCAAGCAGTCGGTAAGCAGTCGGTAAGTATAGCAGTCGCTAAGCCAAAATGTTCATGCATGCTTGTTTCTACAGGCGTGCTGCAGGCGACAGGTCGTAGCGAATACTTAAACAACCATAAGTAAGGGTGAAGTAGATGAGACTCTGGTGTGTCATGTGGATTTTTAATTTTTTAACCCCCAAAATCCTGCAGACCACTCAGGGAGCCTGTTAGTGCCGCTGTCCATACGATAATTGCACACTACTTGCTTGTAGCCTGACTGTAAGAAAATGAGAAAATTTGGCAGTTAGAGTCTAGTTTGTGTGGGCATCTTAAGGGCACTTGTGTAGCATTTGCAGCATTTATGCACAGTTTCAAAGCAGCCTGGACTCGTACCTTACTAATGACTAGAGTGTGGATCACCATATGACAGCATGACCTGTGTGTTTTAGGTTTGTGTATTGTACATTATCCTTACAAATACTTCACAATAAGCTGACCACACATGACAGTCCAACGTTAATTTTCATATGAGCCTCAAAGACACACCGTCCAGGTACATGTGACGAACGTTAAAGTCAGGTTGTGTTGCGTGTCTTTCACAGGGCTACAATGTTACACACATGTTTCGAGTGGCAGAGGAGTTCTTCACCTCCCTAGGGTTGATGGAGATGCCAAAGGAATTCTGGGAAGGATCCATGATTGTCAAGCCTGATGATCGAGAAGTCGTGTGTCATGCGTCGGCCTGGGACTTCTACAACCGCAAAGACTTCAGGTAGAAGGATTTGTCTATTGGCTAAAGTTTCTGAAAAAGTCAGGGTTTCAGAGACGCAATATTTTATTCTTTGCAGGATAAAGCAGTGCACCAAAGTCACAATGGATGACTTCTTCACTGTACACCATGAAATGGGCCACATCCAATATTTTCTGCAGTACAAGAACCAGCCAGTTGGTTTTCGTAGTGGTGCTAACCCTGGTTTTCATGAAGCCATTGGGGATGTCATATTCCTTTCTGTTTCTACACCAAAGCATCTGCACACGATTAACCTGCTGGGATCAGGAGACGCTGATGAAGGTGATGGCTATTTTATACATTTTTTCCATTACTCATGGAAATGAAAAAAAACAAAACGTAACAAATCAATGAATATTTGTTTTACTAGAAACTGACCTGAACCACTTGTTGAAGATGGCGCTAGACAAAATAGCTTTCCTTCCCTCTGGCTACCTCATTGACCTCTGGAGATGGGAGGTGTTTAGCGGAAGTACCCCTCCAGAGAGGTACAATGCCGACTGGTGGTACCTCAGGTAGGATTTTTCTGAATTTATTTAAAAAATAATAATGATAGTAATAGTTTGAATCTGCACTGGCACTCAAATCCCAAATACTACAGTTGTTCTTTAATCCATTAAACTATTTTCTGACTTATTTTCTTCCTAGAACCAAATATCAAGGAATCTGTCCGCCCATCAGACGGACAGAAGAGCAGTTTGATCCTGGGGCAAAATTCCACATCCCCAACAACACCCCATACATCAGGTAATGTTCAACGTTGACCCCAAGGTCAACCAAAGGTAATGAATGGTTCGAAAAATATGTGCTAGTTCAGCTTTCTAGTAACTCTATCTGTTAAACACTGCTAGTGTTTTGGGGCGGGGCTTGTGAAGAGTAAAGGTAGTCGGAATCACAAATCTGCATTTCTTTCCCACCTTGCAGGTATTTTGTCAGCTTCATCCTCCAGTTTCAACTCCATGAAAAATTGTGTGAAGTGGCCAATCACACGGGTCCTTTGCACACATGTGACATCTACCGCTCTAAAGAAGCCGGAGCTATTCTGAAGTATTAAAAATATGATCTTATCGAAGAATTCATGCAGTATGTAAAAAATGAACATGTAATCATTTTTTACTCTTTCTCTAGGAAAATCCTTGAAGCTGGCTCTTCCAGGCCTTGGCCTGAACTTCTCCATGAGGCTATTGGCACCAATAAGATAGATGCCAGCTCGCTTATGAAATACTTTGAGCCTTTGATGAAATGGTTGGAGAAACAAAATGTAAATGAGACCTTGGGATGGCCTGACTTCATGTGGGTCCCACCCATCCCTGAAGGATACCCTGATGGGGAATAACTTAAAGTTGAAAATTCTTTCATTGGTGTTTAATTTGCTGGTAAAAAGATATATTTATGTTTTGTGTAGAGTTTGTACAAATTAGAATTTCTTCGATAAAATTGTCTGGGTTGTATCCACGCTGCTTGAATTCATTTTTCATCAGTTTTATGAATATTTTACAATTGTGAATGCATATGTAGTTAATTCTTTCAAGAATGTGAGCTTTCCTGATTTACATGAATTTTCTTATGTCCTAATAAAACATTTAGTCAAAATTATGGCCCCTTTTTTTGACCGATTCACAACAGCTTCTGTCCTTATTAATTCCTTAAGTAAACTTAAGAGCATCAAAATAATTTTTTCCTTCTTGAAAGATGTCAAAGTTGTGGTCACTGCTTCTCTAAGTACACCAAAAAGAGTAAAGATGTGGAACAAACCTGAAAAGAGACACTTTTTTCAAACCTTTACATCCTCTCTCTTGCTTATACATAAGTTTGAATGTCTCTTTTAATAAGTCAATACTTGGTGATCTGAGAGGCATGTGAATGGCTCGGATTCTAAAGTTGTTTAAAGTTTTGGTTTTAATGAAACAATTTGATGCATGAATAAATACATTTTTTTATTTACCAAATATTTCAAAACAATGAGAATGGCAAAGTGTTTTTATTAAAAACAATAATCCAAATCCATTTAATAAAAAGTGCCTTTTTTGCCACTCAGGGACACTGTACTTTACAGAGGAGAAAATATGGAGAAGATCAGATATATAAGGTGGTGCCAGGTTATCTAGGGCTTTGAAGGTGAGAAGAAGAAGGTTACATTGTATTCTGAATTTGATTAGGAGTTGGAGTGGAGTTGCTGAAGGTTGAGGGTTAAGTGACGAAACGGGGTAATTCTGGAAACGATCCAAGCGGTAAACCAAAGAGAAAAGAATTACAGCAGTCAAGGTGTGAAGTGACCAGACTATGAACCAAAATGGAAGTGGAGGGGACATTAAGGGAAGGACACCTAGATTCTTTACCTGAGGGGAGGGTGAAACTGAAGCAGAGTCAATGAAGAATATGAAGTTTGGAACTTAGTGGTTAATAAGCTATGGAAAAGCTTTTGTTTACACCCTAAAAAACATATCTAGTGTGTCTGGTCATTAGTTTCACATACCAGATCATGCAAATGGCATGACAAAACATAAAATTGAGAATAAAGAAATCTTAGTAAAAAAAAATATGTTTAATACTTAATGAAAACCTTATGCAGTAAAAAACAAAAAATTATTTCCCTCATATTGAATACAAAAAGCATGAAATATAATATTTAGATATTATAATAACACGTGACCTTTTTTGGACGCATAAGAGTTGAATAGACGCTAAAAATGAATATATGGAATGTAATATAGATGTTCTCCACTAGGTGGTAGTGTTATAAAGAAAAAATGCCTTAAGGTTTTACGTGTAGTTAATTTCAGCAAATTAGATATATTATGTAAGAGGGCTGCTTACATTAATTTAGCTAAATTCCTCAAATATTTCAGTTTTTTTATATCCAAATTACTGTTTGCTTGCAACCTAAGAGTAAACTGTTTCGTGTGTGTAGTTCAGTGTACATTTGATTTGTTTAGACAAGTTTCATTAAGTTTTCTTTAATATCATTTATTCTAAATTTAAAGTTAATCTGACCTCTCCTCCAGTTTATGTAAGAGGGCGTGTCACTCATTTTCCGATTGTTGTATCTCTCTGTCTGAGTGTACATCATTTTTAGGAATGTTTATTTTGCCAAATTGCTTCAGTACCGACTCCTAAACATAGATTACAAACTGTGATAAACACGAACACCTCCCTAAAAACGTACCCTGCATGTCAACAACACCACTGGATAAGGTTACAGATTTGTGTTTGCTTGAGAAAGATACAGCAATGACTTCAACGATGCTGTGGCTTTATCCTGACAACAAAAAAACATGTTCAAAAATGGCAGTACTGTCTGGATTTGATTGATTCTTACATGAACACACAGATGATTGTTCTTAAACATAATTACCGGAATTTCAGCTAATGAAAACCAGCAAATAAACAGATTAAGAATATATTTTTTGCCTTTTTTGGAAAAGATAAACTGTCAGTGTTACAGTTTCCAGACACACAGAACTTTGATTGTTGCCAAAGTTTTCTCATGTTTTGAATCAGAGACTGATTGTTTTCCTGCCCTTCATTCCTCAGAGAACTAATCTCCCATGCTGACATGGTGGATGTGTTTGCTGTGAGCCGCTTTCTGCTGCAGTAAGTGTTTCTAATCAGGTTGTTAGAGCTCGTAATGCGCACTCATTTTGACGATAAGAGATTTTAAATGAGTTTACACTTTTATTGTGCAATGCTTCAGTCAAACTCAGCAGACGTTGTCCAGTTTTGTCTCCAACATATTTGCATTGCTCAGGATGATTCAACTGCTTTTTATAGAAATGAGCATGTCATGCCGTAAAAGTGAGAATATTATCTTTTTTAACCAAAACTGCTTAGAAAACGACATTTAAAGGATTTCCAAACTTTATACACACAAACATGGTTTTATACACACATTTATTTAATGAAAATCTGATTTCTGTGATGTCCCTATGCAGAAATAACATCAAAGAAAAATGTTCCGTTTAAAAAAAAACTTTATTTGTTGGATTTTTCTGCACGCTGCTGATTATGTTGCAAATTCTGTCCAATGTGCACATTCTTTGTGACAGTTTTAAAGGTGCACTACTGTTTTATGGAGTTTTTGATGACATCTCAAAGAACACAGCACTCTCCAAAGCTTTTCAAATTAGGAGCATCTCCAGCTCCTGGCAAACGCTAACATGGGATTTTATGAGGGTGTTTGTGCCAATGTGATGATACTTAATGGAAATGAAATAAGTAAAAATAATAATCTAGTCTTAAAGCAAATCCCTGATGTGGAGCCTAAATTTGACGGACACAAAAAGAAAGCACCAGGACTTGGTTAGGGTGTGTGAACAAAAACCCAGTGGGGAGCAACACTAACACTTTTACATGGAATCCTGTGAGGAAACAATAGGAAGACAGTTAATTGAGTGATGCAAGCTCACAAACACTATTAATTCTGGGGAAAGGGTTGATCAAATGGAATCAAATTGAAGTCATGAAACTGTAGGTTAAGAAGCTAAAGTCTCTTCCTATAGCATTGGCTTTCATCATACATTTGTTAGGAGGAAATTGGATTTCACAGGGGAAAAACCTCATTCAATCACACACAAACATATCATAGAGAAGCCCTTTCATGTGGATACTTTCAGTTTGCAATTTAATCTCACACTGCAGCTGCTCTTTCCTCAAATCTTTCTCAACTCCTTCGTTACACCTTTCTTGCAAAAGCAGATTATTTATTTTAATTTATTTTCTAGTCTCAGGCATATCACTATTTACACCTTAAATACTAATCTTATCAGCTGCACGTGGGTGATAAGTGATAAGCATATCATGTCAACGTCACATGTCAATCCCTCTCAGGGCTCTACCTTTCAGTCAGCCCACTCTGAATGGATCCCATCAATAAATTTCCAGACCTCTCTGGACTTAGCGAACATCTTCAAGGGCACAGACGAGGGAGTACGGGAGCTTTGGAGTGATTTACGACACGTTTGGTGTCATTTCATAACGTTGACCCCTCTTAGCCTTGTTGAATGGAGGAATGGCGAGATTTTTCCAGTCATATAAACTGAACTCACCGCGACCCCGAGCTCCCCTGTGATGAGCTGATAATTGTGAGACCTTCCACTTTGACCTCGGCTCTAACGTCTCATCCGGTTAAGTCGGTGACTTCAAAGGAGATAACTCATTCAATATCATCTGTCATTTCAGTCCTTGAGACAAACGCGCACACCCTAAACGGGCTATTTATTTACTTCGGGTGAGAGGAAACTCTGTCAGCATGACTATGTTTCTCTCTTGTCAGCAAGCGTGGAGTCAATTACAGATAACAGATAAAGTTCACCTTTTAAGTGTTTACCTGGTTTACAGCTAATATTTGTTATGCAACTTGTTGACATTAAATCCAATACTTTGAAGATCAAGTTTCACACCTAGACGTGATTGAGTCAGAACAATTAAATCAAAGTATCTGACAGCTAATAAATCCCTGTAGACAATGTTTTTACTTTTGTGAGTTCACTTTCCTTTTCTTTTTTATTTTAATTCTATGTGACTAGATTGCAAAGTAGAACAGATAATTTAAATGTATGTAAAATCAGTCATTTGGGAAGATACCGTAGAAAAAATAGGAAGAAGACATGTTCCTTTTTTTTTCATTTCTAGATTCAGTGTCCTGTCATGTGGTTTCCATATGGTTATGGGAGAATCACACATAGTGGGTTCTAAACAGGAAAGTGACTCAAGAGAACACGAATGACCCATCATCATTGTGGATGTGAAAGACGTTGAGTCTTCAGAATCACCACTGTTTGTGCGTAACGGCGGTGAACTGGGTCTCAAGTCACACAACTGGCGTTCTGCACAACATTGGAGCAAAATGGAAAGCAAAATTTAACACGCCCAAATTGCATCAAATGAAAGGTAACTTTACATGCAAAATTCAACATTAATGCTGTGTTTAAATGAAGGATTTTATGATGGAAGCCTGCAGGCTGGTAGATTTTAAATGGATTTGGCCCACGAGCCGGACATTGGACACGCGTGTTTTTTTTAACGTCTAGACATAATCTAGAAAAACTAATCCACTTCTTTATTTTCTCTCTGATTTTGCAAAAAAAATAAATTTTACACATATTTCTTCAAGGGTGAGGAGTAAAACAAGGAGGTTACTGAGCAAGACTAGAGAAAACTTCATGAACTGTGGCTGCAGGGTTTGATAAGAAATTTACTTCATATACAGAACATCGGGCCACACACAGTTGGATGCAACATTTAAGTGACTGACATCCACATACTATTTTGACAGTTTTTCCCCTAATCTCTCAGATTAGGATCTATTTTTAAACCAAACGGTATGTAAATCATGGCTACAACTGTTGCGAACACTCTCAAGCTGCTACTACTCATTCAGAAGGCTGCTGCCAGACTTTTAAGCAGAACCAGGAGCACTGATCTCATCCTTTCTATTTTCCAGTCCTTTCACAGGCTGCTGGTACTGGTACTGTTGGTTTAGAAATCACTCAGTGGAATAAGTGTCTAAACTCTTGGAGGCAGAAAAACCCAGGAAGTGATTGCAGACCAACAAACTAATGTGCATGAAAGCAGCTATAAAACAAAGCTGCCTTTCCTAATGGTAAGAAAGAAGCCATTTGTGCTGCTGCTGTGTGAAAAGCCATTACAGGTCATCACATGGAGAGAAAGATATTCGTACGCCTGCACTGATGTTTACAGCATCAGCTGTTTTTCTCTGAGAATTCCAGCATAGCGAGATAATGGCTTCAAAGCAGCTCATTGAATCTACCTTGTTTAGTTCACGCAGTAATTGCTGAAAAAAAAACCCTAATAAGACAAGCGGGGAAACAGCTAAACTTTGCCTCTTTAACAAATAGGAAACAGAATAATCTGTATGAGGAAGCATCAAGTTTAATGTGCATCGTAGTTTTTTTTTGGTGTGTTTTTAACGTCTTCTTGTGGCATTTTTCTGATGACAAGGGACATATATAAAGAAACTGAAGCATTCATGTCTGAGTATTTCTTTATTCATGTCATTGTGAATCAGGGACAGAAGAAAAAAATGCAGTTTGAAAAAGATAATATTTTTGAGATAGAAACTATGATGAGCGGGCCACAAGCTGCCTGCCCTGTCCTAGACGAATAGATCCATATATGTCTTCATTTTCTTCTTCAGAGCTGGCATCTGGCTCTATACTGTACAGCTGGATAACTCCAATTTTGTTCACCATTTTTGTTGCACTGGTATTGTTAGGTTGGGGCTGTAAGCTAGCAGGAGAGGTGTAAACAGAGAGCTCTTAGGAATGGGGACGGTAAAGGGGCGGGCTTGCTCCTTAACTACGAATTTATATATTTATTTTGTGTAAAAACAGCTAATCCTAAATAAAATTCGACTGGGAATGCTTTTACAATAAATCAAATTATTGGAGTGGGACTATATACAGTGGATGCAGAACAACTTTCTCCAGCTAAACTCAAACAAGACCGAAGTTATTATTTTTGGCCCACAGAAACAAAGAGAAAGTGTCAGCAGCTACCTTCATTCTCTGTCTCTTAAACCCTCCAATCAAGTCAGAAATCTAGGGGTAATCATGGACTCTGACCTGAACTTTAACAGCCATATCAAGTCAGTAACATCAGCGGCATTTTACCATCTGAAAAACATTGCCAAAATCAAAAACATAATATCAAAGCCAGACCTGGAGATACTTATTCATGCATTTGTCTCCAGTAGGTTAGACTACTGTAACGGCCTGCTCACCGGCCTCTCCAAACGAGCTGTAAAACAGCTTCAGTACATCCAGAATGCTGCTGCTCGAGTCCTGACCAGAACCAGGAAGTATGATCACATTAGTCCTGTGCTCAGGTCTCTGCACTGGCTCCCTGTACCTCAAAGAATAGACTTCAAAGCAGCTCTGCTTGTGTACAAGTCTCTCCATGGCCGAGCACCAAAGTACATCTCTGACATGTTAGTGCCAGATGAACCATCTCGTACTCTGAGGACCTCAGGGGCCGGCCTCCTGTTGATTCCCAGAGTCAGAACTGCAGCTAAAATCTGGAACAGCCTCCCTGAAGTCGTAAGACAGGCCTCTTCTGTGTTCATGTTCAAATCTAGACTTAAAACATTTCTGTTTAGCCGTGTATATGACTGAAAGGTCCTATCTGCACTTTTCTTTCCTTTCCTTCCTTTATTTTTAAATCAATTTTCAATTTTTTTTTTCTTTTAAAGTAAATTTTTCATCGATTATTCTATGATGTATTGTGATTTTAATGCATTTTTCTGTTTTGTGAAGCACCTTGAATTACTTTGTGTACGAATTGTGCTATACAAATAAACTTGCCTTGCCTTGCCTATAATTCAGTTCTTTTAAAATGCAAATTTAGTCTTGAAATATTAAATTAAGTAAACGATTTCTCCATAATAAAAAAGACAATTACTGAGGTTGGATAGAAAATAAAGACTTTAAGTCAATAGAATACGGAATTCAGTAGAAACCCAAATTAAAACATGTAAAATAAAAGATGAGGCAGCCTCTACCCTTTATTATTGCCCCATTGGGTGGAGAAGAAGGCGAAGCGTGGAGTCACCTATTCCGCTCACAGTTGCCTCCGTCTGACGGAGAAGCCTTCACTTGCAACACATGGTGGTTTTGGTTTCCACCAGCCTCCTTGCACAACAGACCGAAAGCTGCGAGCTCCTCAAGGATGCGCACCCGACTCTGTACAACGTTGCGCGCTGAAGTCCCGCTGCGCCTCGGGCTCGGCGCACAGCTGCGCGTAAAGGCGAGATTAGTCCGTAAAACGCGCCGCTGTTGCGCTTATCATCCTCACCTGGCGCTGTTCCGTTCTCCAGTCCGCTCAACCTCTGCTGGGGAAAAATGTTCAGCGGGGATGTGCTGAGAGGGAGGGCTGCAGAAAAGTGTGGGCTGGGTTCAACTGGCACTTTAAAAGAAGCTCACCATGCCTCAGAGCATTTCGCCTACATCCACACATCTATTCACTTCAGTTCTCCCGTCCACTTCTTTTCTGCCCTGAGGTGGTTGCCAGCATGGCTGTCGGCCCGGTCAGGTTGCTATGGTCAGTGCTGCTGCTGCTGCCAGTTTTGGGGCTCTCTGAAGCTCTTCCAGCCGACTGGCTTCCAGGAGAATATGTAAACACCATCTCTGACGCCCAGAGGTTTCTGAGTGATTACAACAGCACCGCCGAAGAGGTGTTTTACTTCAGTGTGTCTGCCAGCTGGAACTACAACACCAACTTAACAGACCACAACTCCAAGCTTCAGGTGAGTGAGTCTGACTTGTGTGTGCCAACCTGACTCTGATTCTGTGAGGTATTTTTTCCAGCTCAGCCATGGTGCCAACAAGGCACATTTCTAAATGTTTCCGTGGAGCTAAGCCCTGCTTGACTTGGAGATCAAAAATAATTATTCATCTTCACCCAGAATTGCACGCTCAGTTTAATCCAAAAGCAAGTTAACTCCCATTGTGAAATCAAAATCTGATCTGGATCCCTGTAGGGTTAATGTTATATTATTTCCAAAAAATCATGGGGGAAGGGACATGTTTGCTTATTTTTTTAAAATCTACATTTTAGTTTGTATTAAAATGAGCACAGTTTAACAAAACATGATGCAGATTTGTGGATTCATTTGCTGAAAGTCAAAAGAACTAAACTGTGAGGCGGGACAGTGAATTCAGGGTTTTGCTGCCTCACATCACTACAGGTCTGATACATTTACATAAAAACTGTAGATCAGGGAGAGTGGCACAGAAGATAACTGACATTAGAAAAGCGCAAACATGAGATGCACAGCATGTGTGCAACACAACACAGCCTGAATTTGAATTTAAAAAAAGAAAAGTCCAGCTGGAGGGGGAACTTCTCTCCCTAAAAACTTGTGTGTGTGTGCTTAGACAGCTGTCACAACATTTAGGGACACTGACTAGGTGTGCACATGGACCGTACTCAGTATTTTCGGGCTGAAAAATGTGTCAGGCTTTACAGATGTTGACCTGAAAGCCACCCCCTCCCAACATCTCAGTCACTAAACTTTGCAGCAAACACAGTTTAAATGATCCTTTGAAGGATTTGATGATACTTGCTAAGGAGTTTATTTGATTTACCAGATCCTTAGTTGAAAAAAAAAAACTCTTGTCAAAGCAGATCTATCAATTTTTATCCACCTGCACTAAAACTTCAAAATGTTAAGGATTTTTTAATACATTTCTGTGATAATTTAAGGATTATACAACCACACTAAGTGAAATATGAATATGTCTTTAGAATCCTACTGCATCCAGAACTTAGACTGCAGATGAATATTTCATGTTTAAAATTTTCCATCAAACATTAACCTCTGAGTTTTTTTTACTTTGGTGCCTGACCTTTACACAAGCATCTTGGGTAAATGAGTAAAAGGACGCAATAATGGGTAAATTACAGCGTTTGTTCAATAGCAACTTTTTTATGGCATCATTACCTTTTTTTCTGTGGCCTTGAATGATTATCAAAGTGGATAAATTGTGGAAAAAGGTTGGAAAAAGTCATCTTTGTCTTCCCTTGCAGGGAAGTGAAGGACGTGAGGGAAGCAGATAAGAACCTTCGACATAAACATTTGTGTGGAGAAGCTTCTGTTGTCTTGGGTTTTTCAGGATGTGTGTTGAGCAAACTATGGCCTGTGAGTTATGAGGAACTGCTTTGAGTCCCCATCAATGTTCAAGCACATCATCTTTAGGTTTGCTGGCTCATTGAATGCCATGGAACTGCACTAACACGGCTGTCTTGAACTGATAGTGCTGGAGTTTTTTTTGACGAACAGAAAAAAATGCAGTAGAATAAGAACAAATTAATGCTTAGCACATGTACAACACAAGGTCCCACAGCTGCAAAAAAAAGAGCCTGTGGCTTTTTCCCTCTCATACACTGTCATTACTTCCTGAGAATGTCTGTGTTCTTAACCTTTCAGACTGCAATAAAGAAAATCTCCTCAGATTCAGTGGGGTGGTAAGGTCAGCACGAGGGAATCATGAGGATTCTTCCAAACACTCTACATCAAAGATGGATGCTGTAAATACAACATATAGTTCATAACGGATAAAAGAACGAGGATTTCGATTCAAGAACCCATGGTGACATCAGTGCAACAGAACAACATCTGAAATGTGTTCTGTGGCCCACTTGGTCTTTGAAATATCCTATACAGTTTGCCTTTTAAGGGCCTATATCAGGCTATTCTTGCACTTTTCAGAATAAAATATATCCATATTTATGATAATATATTGATTTTTTTTTTTTTTATGAAGTATGAGTTACTTTCACAGTAAATTTTTCTACCCAGAAGTAAGACGACCAGATCTCTGAGGCGCCGCCTTTCAGTACTCGTTGGTGCCGCCCATTTCATGACGTCAACCTAGAGTCGGCCACGGTAGCGTGTCTGCATATTGCCCACAAAAACAATCAACATCCGATCTTTTGCAAAGATGGATGTGTATATCGTGGCTATAAAATGAAAGCGTTTAGCTGATCACCGCTAGCTCTGCGAAGAAAGTGTGTGTGTGTTAGCCTGGAGGCGGGACAGGCGGCGCAGACTCTTCCTGGAAGGGGCTGTTCCTCACTTTGTGATGTCACAATGTGAGAACCCGCTCATTTTCGTGGATTGTGAGAGGCTGGTGCTGAGAGAGCAAGTTTTTAGAGGAATATTTAGAAATTCGTGAGTGTATCAAAATACCGCTTTGGGGTCGTTTTTGTAAGGTATTAACTTTATAATTCTCTAACAAGTTCAAAAAAGTTGATTCTGCATGATATAGGTCCTTTAAGGAAAACAGGTCTATGTTCCTAGTGATAGTAACTCCCTAACAATGTTGAGGAAAGGCTAAAAATGACAAGTTATTTTGAGTAAAACGCTTTTTCAGAAAAACGACTTGATGGAAAAAATTTTAATAAAGTTTAAACAAAGCAAACCAATAAATTTAACTTTAAGTTCCATTAAATGTCAAAAATTAGTATTCTTTAGAGCTTTCCCTAAAGACAGTAAAAAACAATCTTAAATGACTGTCTTGCATGGTTTAGTATGTGCCATAAACATTTTTATTTATCCAGAGTGGAGCATTGGGTCAGGTATTTAATGATTCCTAACAAAGGGCTCCATGTGACCATCGCAACGTGCAGGTTTTATCACATGTAATAAAACCTCTACCATAATTTAGGACCAACAGGTTGTGTTGACACTTTAAGTTTATGAAGTTGCTGTTCCGTCCAGTTTGAGCAAGGGCAATTACTAAAAAAAAAAAAAAAAAAAAAAGGGGGCTCATATAGCGACGTGGGTCAGTGCATAATAATATGGATGTGTGCATATAAAAGGCTTTAACAAAGCAGAAGTTGTCATAGGTTGTGAGGACAAAGTACAGAATCCTTTAAGTCTGTAAAAGTTAAAATGTTTCCAAAGACTGTATTAGGATGTGGAACCTTGTTTTGTTTTTTTCCATTAGTTTCTACTTTTTTGTGCCTTTTAGGTTGCAGCCTCCCTTGAAGAGCAAGCCTTCATTGAAGCCTGGGGGTTGAAGGCCAAGACTGTCTTCACTGACGAGGTTCTCAACACGCTCCCTGACCCTAAAGACAAAAAGCTGATGGAAAAGATCAAGTCATTGGGTGCTGCCAACCTTCCCCAGGCAGAACGAGAGAAGGTTCGATTCCTCTCCTGTCTGTTTTCTGTGTTCATGTTGCAATGTTTCTGTCAGTGTTTAGTTGTATGTAAACACCAAACTAATCTTTTTTCCCCTCTTGTTTTAAAGTATAACACCATTCTCAGCACTATGGACAGTATTTATTCCACAGCTAAGGTTTACCCACAGCCAAATGTAAGCTGGAGTCTGGAGCCTGGTGAGTAAACATGCCAAGAATAAATGTTTGTCAAAGGGTAAGATGCGGGAACTCTACAAATGCTAATCATCTGGTGCATGGCCGTATTGAAGAGTAGGAAGTGTTTATGTGCAGGGAAAGTATTGGGAAAACAACCAATGCTGAGATGTTATCAGTTCTTGGAAGTAACAGGATGGGCTTTATTGAGGCATCAAGGGGAAGTGTTGTGAATATGTGTTGAATGGACCTCTTAAGAAACAGCAGCTTTTAACATGGCGGGCATTTATTGTTAACGATGGCCTTTGTGTTTTGTTAGAGAGGACTGCCCAAAGTAACTGTGGGAAACCAACAGAGTGATGGAACAAAAACAATCATGTCAGCTAAAAAGAATGGCTTGGAAAGAAAGTAGCTCATTACCGTTTGTGCATAATTACTTTTTCCATCGAGGAATCATTCAACGTAGGAAACGGGCTTCCAGTAACATTTTTTTTTACCTCCACTTAACCCTCACCCTGTTATTCCTACTGGTTTCCTTTTGTTGGAATTTTGATTGGTGTTTTAACATTTGATATCGTGAAAGAGCTTTCCCGGCAGAAAGAACAAGTTCTAGATAAACATCTGTGATGAAAAAGAGGAGCAGAAAGTTGGCCAAACACCAACACAACTCATTTTCTTTTAATCTTTTTTGGCTCATCAGCATGAGTGGATTTATCTCGTCGTATTGGCTCTCTCTCTTTCTCTGAGTTGTTTTTGTATATGTTTTGTTTTGAAGAGCTCACTGACATCATGGCCACCTCTAGAAGCTACAAGAAGCTGCTGTTTGCTTGGGACGGTTGGCACAATGCGTCAGGTGTTCCTCTCAAAAAGCTCTATCCAGAGTTTGTGGAGCTTAGCAACAAAGCTTCTCAAGCTGATGGTAAGTATTCACCTTCTTGTCTTCTAATGCTTAATAAATGATCAAGTGAACAAAAAAATGACGATGAAGATTACATACCTGACCAGAGAGCACTTAATCCTGTCTTTTAGGATTTGCAGACACTGGAGCTGACTGGCGATCCTGGTATGAGAGTGAAACCTTTGAGCAAGACATTGACAACCTTTATAAAACCATTGAGCCACTCTATCTGCACCTGCACGCCTTTGTGCGCCGCAAGCTCTACAACCAATATGGTTCCAAGTACATCAACCTGAAAGGACCAATCCCTGCACACCTGTTGGGTAAGATGCATCAGTTACAATGTTAGGTTGGCCATAAAGACTAGCCGATAAAGACATCTTTTGAAAAGCATCTTTAAGCACAAATTGTCTTCTCTTACTTCTTAGGAAACATGTGGGCTCAAACATGGAACAACATTTACGATCTGATGATCCCATTTCCCAACAAACCCAACCTGGATGTGACTGATGAAATGGTCAGACAAGTAAGTGTAAATAAGGAAGTTCTCTGGCCTGACTGGACTGCAGGGCACAAAAAACAATTTTATTTTCCAGATACTTATTCCTTAATCAGGTTTTTTTCTAACTCTTTCACAGGGCTACAATGCTACACACATGTTTCGAGTGTCAGAGGAGTTCTTCACCTCCCTAGGGTTGCTGGAAATGCCAACAGAATTCTGGGAAGGATCCATGATTGTCAAACCTGATGATCGAGAAGTTGTGTGTCACGCATCAGCCTGGGACTTCTACAACCGCAAAGACTTCAGGTAGAAGGATTTACCTTTGTTCACTGTAGGTTATGGTTGTACATGCATTTGCATACGAAACAGGGTTGCTATAGTAACTCTTGACTTTAACACTGGTATTTAGGTGACATCTCATGTAATCTCTTTCAGAATTAAACAGTGCACTACAGTGACAATGGAACAGCTTTTCACTGTACACCATGAAATGGGGCACATCCAGTACTACCTACAGTACAAGGACCAGCCAGTTGGGTTTCGGAGGGGTGCTAACCCTGGTTTTCATGAAGCCATTGGGGATGTTTTGTCCCTTTCTGTTTCAACACCAAAGCATCTGCACACGATTAACCTGCTGGAGTCTGCAGCCTCCGATACAGGTAACAAGTCATAAATGGAGATGGGTCAGGGTGACCTTTTACACCTATTTCAACCCAACTAAGGGATTAATTTGGAAATTGAAGGACAATGCTAGATGTTTGCTCCCCAGAAACTGACATCAACTACCTGCTGAAGATGGCGCTAGAAAAAATTGCATTTCTTCCTTTTGGCTACCTCATTGACCTCTGGAGATGGGGTGTTTTTAATGGAAGAACTCCTCCAGAGAAGTACAATTCTGAGTGGTGGTACCTCAGGTACAATCTATTGCCAAAGGACATTAGAATTAGTTGGTTTTACATTCTGTGCTGGCCCCCATGCCCATTAAAAATGTTTGAAAGTCCTAGTTCTGTCTCTTTACAGAACAAAATTTCAGGGAATTTGTCCGCCAACCAAACGATCAGAGGAGCATTTTGATCCTGGGGCAAAGTACCACATTCCCGGAAACACGCCATACATCAGGTAAAATCCTGGTTTCACCCACAGGACTTGAACCCAAGTTGTAAATGTCATGAGTATGTGTTAGGTGGTGGTTAACCTTGCTTTTTTCTTTACTTTTTCACAAAAGTCCAATGAAAAAGGCCTTGAGTTCAATGGCACTGTACATACACATGCAATAAATTATTTTCCTGATCCAATTTAGAGAACAGTAATAAATAAAAAGGAAAGAGTAACATTGTTTTTCTATTGTGTTTTGTGGTTTATCAAACAATGCATTCTCACAATAATGGCAGGAAGCATGAAGGGAAAGCTATAACAGACTCAAGCTTTTGTTTGAGGGCTGGAAAATGAAAGCAGCAAATAAAACAGGCATCCACCACTCTCATAAATGTGCTGGTAATGAGAAAACTCTCTCCCCTGCAGGTATTTTGTCAGCTTCATCCTTCAGTTCCAATTCCATGAGAAACTGTGCGAGGCAGCCAAACACACAGGTCCTTTGCATACATGTGACATCTACCGCTCTGCAGAAGCGGGAGAGATTTTGAGGTACCACTTTTTCAGGTCTTGGCACTAAACATAAATATAATTTGTGTTCATTAAAAACTAAGTCTTTTTCTCTTCATTCTCAGGAAAGTCCTTCAAGCTGGTTCCTCCAAACCGTGGCCTGAAGTCCTTCAGGAGGCCATAGGCACCAGGGAGATGAATGCCAACTCATTGTTGAAATACTTTGAACCTGTTATTAAGTGGCTGGAAGAACAAAACGTAAATGAGACCCTGGGATGGCCTGACTTTGGCTGGGTCCCACCTGTCCCTGAAGGATACCCTGAAGATATTGGTAAAGCATTGCTGCTTAGGTGCTTAAAGTTTATTTGTGATGCTGTTTGTTAAAGTTTTTCTAACCTCCTTCTTTACCCAGAAAAGAATACAGATGAGCTTGATGCTAAAAGACTTCTAGATGAGTATAATACCACAGCTGAGGAGGTGTGGAACGCATACACTGAAGCCAGCTGGAAATACAACACAGACATCACCGACGCCAATAAACAGGCGATGGTGAGACCATCAGAATTATTCAAAAATTTAAACTTCTTCTTGTATTTTGTACCAGTTTGGGAAACACAACATTAGAATATATTTAATAAAAATTATTATTATTATCCAGGACACTGTTGATGTAGTGGTAAAGTGAAAAATGTAAGAGTCCATTATTTGTTTTAGCTCAACAGAAGCCTGGAGATGTCAGCACACACTCTAAAATATGGTCTGAAGGCTCGAGAGTACGACACCACCGACTTCCAGGATCCCTTGGTCAAACGCGTCATTGCTAAACTCAGTGACATCGAAAGGGCTGCACTTCCTCCGGAAGAATTGGAAGAGGTACAACTGAGATGGTTTATGAATTTTTTTTTACTAACTTGCGTGTGCAACATCATGCTAAGGTCAAGAAAACTGCATTGACCCCTTGACACCTGTTGATGGAAGTATGCATCAAACCACTTTGGCTAAAAATTACCTTAATTCATTTAAAAGTAAAAATATAAATACCATTTTTTTAATAGATAGAAATAAATGTAGGCATCAAGAGGTTAAAAAGGTAAGACCAGAGCATTGCTGGTTGTCGGTTCCTAAGGGGATCCCACTACTTATCTTCTAAAGTAAGGTCATCCTTTGATGCTAAAGATGTTTTACAAGTGCCTCAGAATGAATGGTGCAACATTGGACCTTTTAACCCTCACCAGCATGTCGGAGGGTGTGTTTAAATTTCCCAACCAGTCTTTATGTCTTAAGTTGATTCAAAACAAGCTTTATGACAGATGCACAGGGTATTAGGACATTTGCTAGAGGCTGTTCCATGCCTGTCCAAGCAAAACTGAGAGTTTGTATGACAGTGTAGAGTCTCATTTCCTGTCGGTTTTGAACTATATTAGAGCAAATCTTTGTAACATAATATCTGAGAGAAGAACAGGATGGAGAGTTTCCAGTTTTGACAGCATAGAATATGCCTGTTGTAGATCATATGGTCCTTTTGGCTTTATCAGATGAAACACTGAAGAGCATTTTACCTAAATCAAAAGATGACGTGGCGCTTTCCAAACATGAAAACGACTTTACGAGTTTGCCTTTGAGTTGAAAATGTATAAAGTTAAGAATTTTTTTAAAGAACTCAGAGAGAGAGACAACAAAAGCAAGGGGCTGAGCTGCTTTCTCAGAAGGGTGGCTGGGTTCACAGTGAGAAGTTGAGCAACTTGTCATCAAAGATTTTGCCATCTGGTTATGATATTTTCTGTAGTAAAACATTTTCAAGAAAGGCTGATTTGTTCTGATACAGAAAAAGGCTAAGGGAAAGACCCAGGACTTCTTGAAGAACGTGTTTTTCTTGACTGCCCTAAGAAGGCCATTGAGCCCCCTCGGACGATCTTGAAAGGAAACTGCTCAAACAGTTGACCTCGTGGTCCAGTCCTGGATAAATAAAGGGGGGTGTGAGCTTGCTGATTACTTTCCAACTCCATTTGTATTTGCACAGATCGGTTGTTGTTGTTTTTTTCTCATTCAACACAGAAGTTTTGTTTTTCATTTAGCAACATTTTTAGATCTCGGACAAGGTTCATGCTGATGGCATTCTCCCAATTTTCTGGATGTGCTTGAATATATCATATATTTCTTTCTACTTAGTAAACTGGACCATAAATAAGTTAAAGACCCACTTCAATGGAAATTGTGTTATTGCTACAATTGGTGGGCCACAAGCTCCCTGCTCCACTCCATTCTGATGCATCCGTTTTTGTTGCACCGCTAATGTCATGTTGGGGGTGTGAGGGGCTGTAAGGTAGTGGGAGAGAGTGTGAACAGAGGAATGAGGGCAGGCTTTCTCTGCCCCAACGGTTCTGCCCACGACTCGGATGCAGATTTCTAATGAACAACCGGCACTCTGCAGAAACTGTTCTAGAAAACGACAGGTTTTTGAAAAGTTCCTTCAAAACGGCATAGTCATAATAGAAAACCACTGAGAATGCTTTGAATATTAAAAGATGATCAGAGTGGGATGTTAATGCATGTCACATGCTGACTGACAGTGGTTTAATGAAATCTGCATTCTCTTTCTGCCTTTAAATGGAATAATATCCAACAATTTTGAACATCAAAACTCATAATAATTAACATTTTTTGTGTAAAAACTAAAGTTCTGTGGTTGCCTTTTGCAGTACAACACTCTTCTGTCCAACATGGAGACTAAATACAGTGTGGCTGAGGTTTGCCGAGAAGATGGGAGATGCCATCCACTAGACCCTGGTAAGCTCAAATAAAATACATCAGTCATTTACCTTTGTTTTGTAAATTCACAAACAAACTAAAGACAAAGTAGATGAATGTGATAAGAAATCTTAATATTTCATACTTTTAAGTGTGTGTCTTTTGATAAATGGAAGACGGGAGAAAAAAACGAATCTCCATAATTCTAAAGTCCTTTCACTAATAGCCCTTAAGGAGAAACTCCCCTGTGTTTACAGGGTGAATCAGCCATAAATTGTGATCTAAAATATTTGGTGTTTCTCAGACCTCCAGAAGATCATGGCAGAGTCCAGGGATTACAATGAGCTATTGTTTGCCTGGAAGGGATGGAGAGATGCTGCTGGCAAAGTACTTCGTCAGGATTATGAGAGATACGTTGAGCTGGCCAACAAAGCGGCTGTGCTTGATGGTATGACTTAAAGATGTGATTTTATTCTGGAACGTGAAAAAAATCCTTAAGTTCTTGTCTTAAAAAATGTATAAAGTTGACCTTGGGTAAAATACAAACATGAAATAATTTTATGATTAGGGTCTAGATAAGTAAAAGTTTAAATGTGAAATATAAAATGTTCACCTCTTACTGTTATTTTTTGTTTTTCTGTGCCAAAAATGTTGGCTATAAAAAGCAGTGTTTTAGTTGAGTGGAAAAAATGGATTAAAACGTTTTAAAATATTTTGCTGTTAAGTGAATAGCTTTGATTAAATATTGGAAATTAATTCAATTAGCAGTTAGACCTTTTATAATAGATTCTGGATTATACTAGCCTTCCTAAATTATAAAGATTTTTTTTTTTTGCCTAAAAAAATGAGGTTGGCTTACATTTGTTAGTTTTTTAGTTAAAAGCGTGTGTGCTCTAGATTCATATTCAGTATACAAAAGGAAACATTTTAAACTTCTGCTAGTCTGCAGCATAAAGTCATTATTATTTAGTTATTTCAATATTTTAAGACTTTTTTTCTAAAGTTTTGTTCTATTTTGTAGGTTATTCTGATAATGGGGCTATGTGGCGGTCTCTGTATGAAACCCCGACCTTTGAGGAAGACCTGGAGTCCCTGTGGATGGAGCTGCAGCCGCTCTACCAGAATGTTCATGCCTACGTTCGAAGGGCTCTGTACAAAAAGTACGGTCCCCAGCACATCAACCTAAAGGGACCCATCCCTGCACATTTGCTGGGTAAGTGCAGACTTTTTGGAGTGAATTCTCCATTGTTGAGGAGACGAGTAAAGATTAAACTTTTGAGGGAATTAAAAACAACCAGCTTGAATTTCACTTTGGAATCCCAAATATTTTAAAGCTGCAGCCAAAAATCTTTCAGTTAAGGAGCGTACCCCACTGCTATAATGTTGTTTCTGCAGATGCATTTAGATAAAAGGCAGATTAAGTTTTCTTTTAGAGGCATCCACTGAAAGATTTTGTGTGACAGCTCGACACGGTTTGGGGTTTAACTGGTTTACAGCCATGAATCCCTGTTGGTTCAGTTCAGGCAGAGCTGTGGATCCCTTGCCCTTCAACTTCTAAGACGCAGGAATATGAAAAAGTGATATATTTTTTGTGGTCTCCTTTCAAGGTAACATGTGGGCACAGACATGGTCTGGAATAATGGATTTTGCCATACCGTACCCTGGTGCCACTCAAGTTGATGCTACGCCAGCTATGTTAGCACAGGTAAGGCTAACTTTTAAAAAAAAAACAAGAGATGTGCACAAATATCCAAAAATAAATACTTCAACTTAAACAAAAAAATTGTTATCTACACTTCATCTCTTTCCTGTGATGAGTTTTAGTTTCTGACAGTTTCAAATGTCTCCTGCAGTTCTGAACATGCAGACTGTTTTTTTTTTCTTTTCTTCAAAGGGCTGGAATGCAACCAGGATGTTTCAGGAATCAGACCGTTTTTTTACGTCTCTTGGACTGCTGCCAATGCCAGAGGAATTCTGGGAAAAATCTATGCTAGAGAAGCCATCAGATGGACGGCAGGTGGTGTGCCACGCCTCTGCTTGGGACTTCTATAACCGAAAAGACTTCAGGTTCAACCTCATTCTTTTCTTTAGAGTCATTTTGGTTCAACATCTTCTAATCTTATTTATCTTCTTATTCATTTCTTGTTTGCTTGTGTCGTGCTCTTTTAGCGTTGTGACATCTTTACAACTGAAACAATCGAGCATCAAACTGCTCCATTGTCAAACTGCTGTCGTTAAAGACATTTCTTTATGTTTTGAATATGTTCTTGCAGCATTTTTATAAAGATGGCAGATATATAATCAGAAAATTAAGCTCTCAATTCCATTTCTGACTAATTTTTAATGAAATCGTTTTAAATCAGGAGCAGCCGTTTGAAAAAGCTTGTACTTATGACGTAGTAGCTATAATCCGGAGACAACGGTCGGCTTGTGCACTACTACCTCCATGTAGTCTTTATTTTCGTCTTTATTTTTATTTTCAAAACTGTTCGGCTGGATAGCTCCAATATTGCTCTTAATTTTTTGCAACGGTAAATTCAGGTTGAGGGTGTGAGGGGCTGTAAGCTAGCGGATGAGGGTGTAAACAGGGAGCTCTCATCAATGGGTAATAGGAGGAGGGCGAGGTTTCTCCACGCCAACAGTCCTGCTCACAACTCTGAGGCGATTTTCTAATGAACCCCTGCCGCTTTCCAGAAACTATGTCCTATGGAAATGACACAAGACTTTTGATTTTTGCCCTTATCTTTTTCTTGGGTAATTGATGACATCACATATTTTTTGCACCCACCTAACTTACTCTCCACAGTTCTTACTTGACATTCTTTTTTTTTTTACATCTCCAGGATAAAACAATGCACCGTTGTGACCATGGATGACCTGATCACAGTGCACCACGAAATGGGACACGTGCAATACTTTCTTCAGTACAAAGACCAGCCAGTGTCCTTCCGTGATGGAGCCAACCCAGGTTTCCATGAGGCCATTGGTGATGTCCTCGCCCTGTCAGTGTCCACACCCAAACATTTGAAGAGCATCGGCCTCTTGGACAAAGTTGAAGAAAACTATGGTGAGTGACGATGTTGTTTTTGGGAAAAATACAATTTTTTCTTGTTCTGAAAATGATTTGACGCTTGCTGTCCCTTGTGTAGAAAGTGACATCAACTTTCTCATGAGCATGGCACTTGACAAGATTGCCTTCCTGCCTTTTGGCTACCTCATGGATCAGTGGAGGTGGAAGGTGTTTGATGGTCGAATCCCACCGAATGAGTATAACAAGGAGTGGTGGAACCTCAGGTAAAGCCGACCAAAGATGTTACCGTTTTTCAATCACATGCATATATTATCATTGAAATACCCATCTAAGTTAACTTGTCTTGCAGATTGAAGTATCAGGGACTGTGTCCACCTGTGGCTCGTACTGAGGAGGACTTTGACCCGGGTGCAAAGTTCCACATTCCTGCAAATGTGCCCTACGTCAGGTAAAGCACTGTCAAAATCAACAAGGAAGGTTAATAATGCAGCCTAAACAATCATCATTGAAGACGAATATTGTAATGTCATCCTTCTTTTACAACTTTTTCTTTGCCTTTTCAGTTCCAGATGCACCTGACCAAAAATGTTTTGTTTTTCAGGTACTTTGTGAGTTTCATCATCCAGTTTCAGTTCCACAAAGCTTTATGTGAAGCCGCAAATCACAATGGGCCTCTGCATACCTGTGATATCTACCAATCCAAAGAGGCTGGAAAGCTGTTGAGGTTAGTGGCCGCACAAAGCCTTATATTTACTTCTGATCCGTGTCTCCTCTGACCTCACTTTGACTTGTTTTGCTTGCAGTGATGTGATGAAGCTAGGCTCTAGTAAGCCGTGGCCTGAAGCCATGGCGATCATCACCGGTCAGTCCAAAATGAGCGCCCAGCCTCTAATGCAGTATTTTGAGCCTCTCATACAATGGCTGCAGCGAGAGAACCAGATGAACGGTGATGTTATTGGATGGCCTGAGTACGACTGGATACCTCAAGGTAAAACCAATAAAAGAAGACATTTGCCGCACAGATTTGGGGGTTTTCATTTTGAATTGTTGAGGCTAAACGTGGCTGAACTCACAGAAGGCACACCGTCTTCATACTGATGGACTCGGCTCAATATCAGCGCACTTCTACTGATGAGATCCTGTTGACAGGGTGTATGCAGATTAAACAGATCTGTGACAGAATGCAAGTGAGAGCTGCAGAGAAGAACTGGAAAAAGGAGAACACGTTATTACAGAAGACAGAAAAACATTCCAAATTTTACATCCAAAGAAGTATGATTGGGTGTGACTCGGATGCAAATATTAGCTTGTAAGTCCCAGCATTATTTATTTATTGAAATCATTGTGAATCAGGAGCAGAGAAGAAAAATGTTTGAAAAAAAAGCGTATTTGTGGTGTAAAAATATGCTGGGCACTCAGCAGCGGGAAGGGGAAGGGGAGGCGGGGTAGTTTCCCTGTCAACGGTGCCACAACTCAGAGGCAAATTTCTAAGGAGCTTCTGCTGCTCTGCAAAAACTGTAAACTAAGAAATAAGTTTTTGGCCTTTAAACGGCGTAATCACATTTGAAAAAAACATTGGAAACAGTTTCAAAATGGATAAAAGATGATCAGAGTGGGACTCTAAAGCCAAATTCTACTTTTATTATCACTTATTCTAACTTAAAAGTTTATTTTTGATTAGCTTTTTATTATTTTTACTCAGGTTTTATGATTAAAAATAAGAAGTGAAAACTGTGAACACTGGATGCTTTTGTCTGGGAAAGAAACATTTATATAATTTACATTTTATAAAGATAGTATTAAAGGTTTTTGATTTTTTTGTTTTGTTTGTGCTCTACTGAAAGTCATTTACAAAGAAATTACTTAACAGCTCCCCCTTGTGGAGATTGGGCAGCTTAAAGAATGAAATTACTTTTGATATTTATTGCAAACGTCTTGACTGTATCTTGTGTCTCCCAACTCTAGAAAAATTTGAAGTGGCCAATAAAGTGGAATTCCTTGGCCTGTACCTCTACGAGTCATCTGCTTCAACGGGCAGTTGGGTCCTTCTGGGCGTTGCCCTGATCTTCGCGGTGACCACCATCGTGTTTGTGTACAAATACAAAAAGGCAAAGAAGTATAGAAAGTCCTCGTCTACTTTGGAACTGAAGTAAAACAGACTATTTGTCAGTAAAGACTGAAGGGGTGAAGTAAGCCCTGAATTACTGCGGTGAACACAAATGCAACCTCAATGTCTATGGAAATGTTTTTATGTACAACATCAATAGAAATGTGCTCCTGGACTTCTCCACATCTGTTTGTTTTTCATTTTTCTACAATTTTTCTGTAGAGGAGTAATATTTATTAACAAAGACAAGACAGTTTTTCTCCCAATGCTCTTCATCAAATTATTGTTCATTAAAATTTGTATATTTTCAAGGCATCTGAAGCCATGAAATATGTTCATTTAAATGACCTCATTAAACCTCTTAATATATTGCAAATATTTCATATTTTACACAATTGTGTATTAAATATCTTGAAGATGAACAAAAGTTTTAATTTTGCTATGTTAATATGCATTTCTTTTTGATAGTTTGATTTCCTTTTTTATAGTTTCCTTAAAAATTATTTTGATAACATTTTAAAACGTAAACAAAATGAACATCACCTCAAATGCATAGTTTTCACTTTTGAAAACCTTCACTTTTGAAGTGAATTTTTCCAAGTTTTCTAAGCAAATTTATTCAGTATTACAGACACAATTTTAACTTGGATGTTGTTAAAATATAATGAATGTTTCTTTATCGAAATACAAAGACAAAATCAAAAATTGAGGCTGAAACATGTCATTTGAGAAAGATGATCCCTTTTTTAGGCTTTGCCTTGGCATCCAGTATTACTGTAAGCATTAAATCTAAATGTTTGTTTTTTTCTTTGCAGAGAAAAAACATTTTTTTTTTAATATATGGATATTAAGGAGTGTTTTTAAAATGAATGTAAAGTCCTACATGGAGTGAACACTTAAATGTAACTTTCTTTAACTGTTCAAAATTTTTGCTTTTGAGAAAAATAAAGTTGAAAAAAAGCCCCAAACATTTTTGTTTAAAAAGGGTTTAATTACATCATTTGTACAAAAATAACACAGAAATTAGTTTGTGTTTGTTTCGAGGCATCCTCCTTTCTCACGAGGCTCACATGGTTATAGGCCGGTCGGGGTAACCCTTGTGCTATCCTAGCCACTTTAACATTGGGAGTTGGGTCATCTAGACCCACTAGACAGTGCGCTGAACCTTTTTTCTTCAATGATTTGTGATCTTCACTGGTGCCCATGGATTACATGAAACCCTTGTGCTATCTTAGATGACCCCACCCTTACATTGACGTGTTCTGCCTACCATGACAAAAAAAGGTTTAGCGCACTGTCTAGTGGGTCTAGATGACCCAACTCCCAATGGAACACTGTCCGCTGCTCTGACGTAACGCCATCAAAGGTCATCAGTTCATGACCCCTTTTTCTATCAGTGAAATCAACCTGCAGGGTCGGACTATGAATAGTCTAATACAGGAAATTGAATTTTATAAAAGCACACTTAGCTTTTTAATATTTACAATTCATTTTGCAGCATTTTTCCCGACAGATGCGACAGACAACATTCAATCCAGTGTTGTGACAGATTTGTTTAGGTTTTCTTGCTTTAGCGCAGCTCTATGTTCAGAAATCTAAAAGCTGTTGCTGTTCAGAAATGAATTTTTGACTGACATTTATTTCAGTGTGGTTATTTATACAGTAATAAAAAAATCAATGTCTTTTAAAAGCAGCAAATAATTTACTTTCATCTTGTCTTTAAAACGGTTGGCAAAAACTCCCAGAAAAAAAAATTTTTGTTCACACATAGAGTAAAGTCGATCAATATGTTAATATTGATTCCAACATTTAAGTGGTTTAAAAATCTAAACCTGGTTGAAGCGTGAAAACTGAGAAGTGGGCAAAAGCACAGAAAAATACGGAGACCCTAAAGGGACATACAAGTAAAAAAAAACTTCTTTGTCCCTTTAGGGGCACCAAAGAAATAGGAATTTAAATTTACTTAAAAAAGTAAGGAAACAAATGACTTATTAAATGTGAGAAATGAAAACATAAACAAGGTTCAACTCATAAAACAATTAAGGTCACTTAACTCTTAAATGCACCCTGGAAACCATTATATGCCTCTGAATTCAGAAAATCTCTCAATCTCTCAAACTAATTGTTCAGAATATTGCACAAAAAATGATGAGCTCTAAAAATAAAAAGAAGCAGCACATTCTGCAGTTGGTCCAGGAAGTGCAAAGTCTCGATCACGCTCTTTGATCTTTGTTTGGCCCTGGCGGCACTGAGTAGTTCAGGGCTCAAAGCAAAGGCCTCAGTAGTAAAAATGCTGCATCTCTGTCCAGTTGGTGATCCAGTACTTTTTCTGCGGCTCCTCGGGACGAAATCCCAGATTGAACTGATAGCGCTCGGCTCTGCGGATCTTCACCGCCCGATGCTTTGGCATTATCCGGTAGTAGAGGGCTCGCTTGAAGAACCCAAGCTTCCAGGAAGACAGAGAGAATGTGATATTACAGGTGAAGAGAATCAACAAAAAGAGAGGTGGAATTCGCAAGAGATTTAGGATGTGGGAAGTTAGAAAGCAGAGAAACCTTCCAAACAAGTTTAGGAGGAAAAATAGATCAGAAAATTGGCTATTTGTGGTCGAGGAGGCCGCAAATATGGAAAATAGAAGAAATATTTTGTTAATTCAAGAAGAAAAGGAGTGAAGCTGAGTGACACCTGAAGATTGACAGTAAGAGGGTTCAATTTCTTTTTGTTTTTTTACCCAAAAGCCCCACTGGTCTGCTCTCAGGAGACACATGGGTGCCTTAGTAGCTGCTGTCGGTCAGCCTCTCTGTCTCAGAGGGCTGAATCTTCATCTCAGCCTTCTGGCTTTTGGCCTCATACATCTCCCTCCTGCTGGCCCTCTGGAAGAAGCCACACTGGGGGTGGAGGAGGGCGCATGAAGTTAGACTAATTGTTTAAAAAGGATTTCACTTCAATAAAATGTGTATGCACACTGCATATTATGTGATAATGAGGATTCATTACAGATGAGTCAACTTGTACTAAGATGGTGTTCACATTTTGTTCTAAAATGAATATCTTCCACTTTTCATAAAAGCTTTTGTCACTGTAATCGAAATTAACTACATTTAGGTTAATAAAAACTAAAAAAAATACAAGCCATTTGCTTAGAACTAGCAAAAAAAAACGTATTATTGGGCATAAAAAATACAAGCCATTTGCTTAGAACTAGCAAAAAAAAACTTATAATTGGGCTGTATAACATTCAATTTGGAGTATAAGTTGCATTTTTTTTTTTTTTTTTTTGCATAGTCTGGCCCGGGGTGAGACTTATACTACTAGATGATTTAAAAAAAAATATAGGGTCATATATTCATTATTTACCCACTAACAATCAGTTGTCCTTCAGTGGTGATTTGCAGCTTATGACCACTAGAGGGCACTGAAGTGTGTGTATCAGTATTTGATACTGACATGCAACGCAGAAGAAGCGCCATCCAAAAGAATCAAATAAAACATGAAGGAAATGGTTTGGATCGATTTTTTTCCCTGAACTTTTTTATGATAATTTTCTTATTTGCATCAAGACAATCTTATTTTTGTTTTTATATTTTTCTTCTTCAAACTAATGTGGAACAGCGACTCATCACTCTGGGTCACAGAGACATAGAAGTCCCGCTGATAGCACCCTTCTTTCAGGCGCAGCTCTCGCAGTAGAAACTAAAAAGTGGCATAAAAAACTAAAAGATCTCATGAACCCAGACATGATCACCAATGCTTTTGTAGAGCTCTTCAAAATAAATACACCTGATATTTTCTCCTTCAAAGGCGACTTAGACTCTGGAGCGACTTATCTATGTTTTTTTGGGTCCTTATACTTCGGAAAATACAGAAATTATATCCAACAGGTAGCTTTTTTGCCTTTTTTTCTCCTTTTGAATGCTTGTGTGGAACTTTCTAGATTTGACACCTTTTCATAAGATTTCTTGTTAAATAAAAAAAAAATGACTTGCTGCAAGAACAGATTATTTTACTACTTTCTAGTGATTTTCTTCTAAAGACTAATGTTCCAATCTCTACATATATAGGCTAACTCTTTTTGTAGCTTTCTTCCTGGAAAAATGTTTGGTGTGAAACACACAGTTTTTGGGTGGTGTTCTTGGTTTATAAAGATGCACCACCTTCACATCCACTGAAAAGTCTCACCTTCCATAAAATAGCAATAATGATTGCTAACAGCAGTACTCCAGCCACAACCGCTGAGATGATGATCCACAGGGGCAGCTCGTAGGGCGTTTCCACCCCTTCTTCTGGCTCTATTACCACTTTAAACTGTTGAAATATGGTGGAAAAAGTCAGGACATGAATGTCTTTAAAGACAGGAACATCATTATCGTCACATACCTCTATTGTCTGAGTTTCCATTTTGATAGTTGGTTTTTTTGCCATGAGCCAGAGTGTGGCTTGGCCTTTAACTGTCACTGTCAGGGCATTGGAATAGTCCTGGAAACAAGACAATTACAAAATGGTTATTAAATACTGAAAAATTGGGCTTTGCAGCAAAAATTTGGAGATCAGCTTGCAGGTATCTTCTATACGGAGAAGCTGACCTCAAGCATGGTGCTGTTCCACAGCCTTGAGCGGACGTAGATTTCAGCTGTTTTGGACATGTTCAACAGCGGGCAGGAGAAAGTCACACATTTTGCAGTCCCCTGGGTGCAATCCTTCAAAGGACAATGAGACAAAACTTTTGTGATCCAGGGGAGAAAAATTTACCCTTTGTAGGCATTAAAATATGTCTTCTCTCTCTTTCGGCTTCTCCCATCAGGGGTCGCCACAGCGGAACAACCTCTCTTTCGAGGATGAGTCGCATGGTTAACTTGGCAATGTTTTACGCCGGATGCCCTTCCTGACACAACACTCTCAATTTATCCGGGCTTGGGAACAGGGAGCAGCCCGGATTCGAACCTTGGAAATATGTAATTATCTCAAAAAGGATTTTTATTTTAAGTTTCTGCCAAAATCAAACTTTTTCAGTTCTAACACCAACACCTAATTTTTGAGCTCTTTATTGTTTTGTTTGTCTTCAAAGTTGCATGCTTATTTCTGTCAAACTTCATTCTGGAGCCCAATTGAGACATTTGGCATCACTGCAATTGTAAATCTAAAGGTGTATAAATTGTACTCAGTCTGCTGCATGATAAGCCACATGATCAAATCAAAGCAAATAAAAACAAATCAAAGCAAATTAAGTTAAATTAAATCAATTTAATTTTATTTGTATAGCACCTTTCCAACGAATGTGACTAAAAGTTCTTTATTTAAAATACTTTTCCAATTTATAAAACCAAAAGCAAAACTATTGCATAAACAAATAAATAAATAAAAGGATTGAAAATGGAGCAAATGTTTCCAAGATTTGAGCTCCATTTGATTGGTGATATATTTCTGTTATCAGATTCTGGTTTATTGTTTAAAGCAAATACAGCTCACATCTGCTGCCTATTTATCGTTTAATGTCTTTTTCTTTTTTCTCATCTTTAGCTATTTTTCCTTTTTATGATTCAATTATATCAACTCGTCCCATTTTATTTTACTCTTCTCCAATCAGAAAATCTCTTTTGCCAACTTTTAATAAAGCATATCTGGGCTCTAATCTGCTTTACCCATTTTTAAATTAGGTAAATTCATTTTCCAATGAACAAATATTTTGCTGGTTAAATCCCAATTTCACAAAAATTGAAAGGAAATAAATCGGTAAGATTACTTATTTATACTGTATTTTACATGATATGGATATGGTGACTTCTAATCCAGTTAGATTGTGTTAGAATTTTACTTAGACATAAATTATCAGTATCATTCCTTTTCTTTTGACTGCAACAGTAAAAATCTTAATGGTGACATGACTTTCATTTATAAAAATATGCATTTATACTGTGTTTTGCATGTTATGGTACTTCCAATTCAGTTTAAAGCCATTTTCTCTGCTCCCTTAGCTCTAAGAATTTCTCTTATACATAAATATCAGTGACATTTCTGTTTTTTTTGGAGGTGACTTGACTTACATTTTAGTAGCACGTGTGTTGCAATGAGCAGAGGGAATTGGAAAAACTTTGCTCTCATGTTACATCCCTTACCAGCAGGTAGGACTCTTTTTTTGGCAGCGTGAGCAGTTTGCTTGCAGCTTGCGGCTCGGTTGTCTGGCTCTGAAACTTCTCATTAGCGTCGTCTTCGTCAGCCTGCCGTTTGGTACGCTGGGGTCGGCTATGCGACAGCTGGAGGACGAGAGGAAGCGTGGAAAATCCACAGAACACAGAGACATTACAGCATTGGTTAATTACTGGTTTTGATAAAGAAATGACCAAATTCTTCCCAGAATAGCAGTGTCATTTCTACTAAGTGTAGGCTGCTGAGTTCCTATTTTGGGGCTTTGAGAGTTTTTTGTGTGGCGACTCAATTGTTTTCCAAAATGTATTTCTGTGCAGTGGTTTTGCTCTGAGGACTTTTTTAATACAGCAAACCACAAGTATTTATTCGTGCTGCTCAGACGGCTTGATTGTATACTGACGTCAGGCAAATCAAAGCCCGCTGCAAAGTATTTGATCTTTGCAAAGATTCAAAACCTTGTTTTTAAAAATTCAAGATATTTTAGCAGGTTTTCAGCTGTTTTAACATCTTTTCCAGGCCACTTTTTAAAATCAGCAGTTTTGAGTTTTTAGAATTTGTTTTCCCATTAAGAGCTAAGATCTACAAATAAGGAATTAACATAAAAATGAATCCAATTCATTTAACTCTTGACAAAAAATAAATTAAGACTCAAAATAAATCAAATTGCACAATTCCATTTTAGTTCAAGAAATGTTAAAAAGTTAGACTGGCATTCACTGTTATTATTTTATTTATTTAGACTACAATTAGGTCCATAAAAACTCAAATAACACAAAGTATTTGCTTAGAACCTGCAAATTAATACTTATTATTGGACTGTAAAACATTAAGTTTGAAGTAACTCCATTTAGCTTTTTTAGCCTATTTTTCCCTTTTTGAATGCTTGCATAGATCTTGTTTTTAAATTTTGATATCGTATAAGATTTCTTGTTAAATAAAAAAATGACTTGTGCATGAATAGATCATTTTACTACTTTCTAGTGATTTTTTTCTTTATATTCTTTTCCTATTTTTAGTCTATACCACTTTTTGCAGGAGAGGGTGAACAGCTCACAATTTAGGTTCAAGTCTTGTCTGATATCAAGTCAGATTTTTATGAATATTACCGGTAGCTGTTAAATAATTCCGTTTTCACTCACTAATATCTAAAATGATTGTATTAAACTGGAAGAAATTTAAGTCTATTTTTGTGTAAAAACATAAAACTAATAAACTTATTGTGGGAATTGTAATAAGTACACTTTAGGCTAGTTGGTCCTTATTTCTGTGAGTTGTGAAGTTATGCAGAATTCTGCAGAAACACACACTTGCCAGTTTGCTTCTCTCTTTTAGAAGTCCATGAAATGTTGACATCCACAAGCTTACAATTACATGGTGTTAAGGGCTGTTAGGAGGAACCTCTTTTGTCTAAAAGTGTCATAGAAGAACAACTGAGGTTTGCAGAGCTGCATCAGTTCAAAAGCCACGAGACTTCTCAAACAAAGACTTATGGACAGATGGGACCAAAGTAGACATGTTTGGCACTGTGGGACTTGCACTGGACTTGTAATAAGCAAGTTCAATCAGAAAGAGCATCAGATGTGAAGAAAAAAACAACCAAAAATAGGGAGCAACGAATGCACATTCATGACTTGACAATGTATAACCTCATTTGCATACTAAAAGTATGCAAATGGGAAGCTTTCTGTCTGAACTTTGAGAGAATTCCTTCAAACTCTCAACAAGCTGAAGCAACCCTGTGAATAAGAATTCTTTGACAAAAGTTTGAGACTCTTGAAGTCAAATGTATCATTGCAGATAAATGCTAAAACTATTGAAATAGGTGACATGGTATTGCCCAAAACGTTTTTTTTTTTTGGCTTAATTTTTGCAGACCAAATATTGCAATTGTGAAAAACAAAATCTAATCCAGATTTAGCCAGCCCCAGTATGGGGTGCAGGTAGATTATCAGGGAGGGGGCAACTCTGGGTATGCTGAGAGTTTTGTTTCCCTCCGAACCTCTAAAGCACATAGAAAACCATGCTATCCTCATATCAGTTCATCTATCCACATTTATTTTTTTCATTCGATCTATTTCATTTCTTTTAAAGTTTTATGTTGAATGTTCGTCCTGAAACCACCCTCTGGATTTATCGGGCTTGGGGCAGGCACAAGAAGGACACTGGTTTGTGTGTATTTATCTTTTTATGCATGTCTGTCTATTTGTGGATCTGTCTGCCCTTCCATCCTTCCATTTTTTTTGTACGTTTTGCTGTGCTTTTGTTTGTTTGTTTTAGTTTATTTTCTAATTTTTATTTTTTTAGTTACCGGTAAATGTCCCAAAATTTAAGTTGTGCATAAATATGAAACTAATTCACTAGTTGTGGGAATTAATCCAAAAATGAAGTGAAAAACAAGACTAGGACAGTTTTAGCTGTGCTTTGACCATTTTTTTAATCATAAAAAACTCATAAGTCTTTTTTTTAAGGTTAACAGGTTGGAAAATCTTTCAAATATCTAAATAAAAACGTTTACCAAGTCAAGGTTTAGTTAATGAACCAACTGCAAACCCCTACAGACAAAAAGGACAAAAAAGCTCACAGAGAGGTTGAGACTGTTGACGAGTCCTCCAGCATCACATTCCGTTTCCGATCTTCCCTTGACAACAACCTTCGTCAGGTAGAGCAGCCACTTGCCGTTTGCTACCTCAAAGGGCCACTTAAACTCCACAGCTAGCGTCCCCAAGTCTCCCAGCAGTTGTTCATTCATGTCCACCTGGTGGTTATTGTGGTGAGAAACAGATTTATGTAATAAAAGTGGAAAAAATGTTAAAAATAACCCTGGTTTTGTTCGCACCACAAACCACAGCTCAAACAATCCACTTTAGACATTAAAACCCCTGCAGTTTGGTCTTCAAACACAGGGTGTGGATGAGGAACATGTGGGTGGCAACCACACATTTGGTCAGATGAAGCATTAAAGCCCTGAAGGTTTAATATAGACTGTAGGTGACTCACATTGAAGGTGAACTCCACGAGACTGCCGACGTCACTGGTGTTGACCATCGCTGACTCGCCCATCACCGTCCCGCCAAATTTTGTTCCCACGGACAAGGCTTTACTGAACGAGAGATGAAGATGTTCAGAAAAAAACTGTTGTGACAGATCAAACTTACTTAAAGTATGGCACTCACGCAGAGAATGAGGGAAGAATGGTGCTTTCGATCAGAATGCCCACCGCCTCGCGCTTCAGGTCAGACTGTTCGCTGACGCTGTGAAATGTGAGTGCGTCATTCAGATTTTAGATTTAAACCAGCTTCTACAATTCTATTGCAATCTCAAAACCCAGCAAGTATGAAGCAGTTGAAGTTCTTACGTTGACAGAAGCAGCTGACACTCGATCAAATTTGTGTTCAGATCGATGTCTGATGTCTCAAACAGCAGCCGCAGAGAAGTCTAAGTGTGACAGACAGCAAGCAAACAAGAGAAACTGCAATTCAGTTCTTTTTCGGTGTTCAAATGAGAAACATAGAAAACAAATCAACTGTGGAAACTCACCATTTCTTCAGCTTTCAGAGGATTCCCAATCTCACAAAGGACTCCATCATTCGCATCGTTGGCATTGCACTGATATGTCTAAACACACAACAACTATTTTAAACGCACTTCTACTCAAAAATTAGAAAATTAATTCAGCATTTGGTAAGTAGTGTAAGATAAAGGCTCATGCTGCCCTCTGGTGGACATACTGGAGGTCTGACGCCTGCATATTTCAGGGTGTTGGGGATGGTGACGCTGAGCATGGTCTGGTGAGCATCTTCAGCAACCTTTCCAGGGGATTTCAAGTTGGTCACATCCACCTTCAGTCCGATTATTATCCTCATGTTCCTGTTGTACTGAAAGATCTGCATCCCGTCTCTCCTAAACACAGGAAACAGCACTTTTAAGTAAACTGAACGACCACCCCACTCAATCACACTCAATCTGTGCCCTTTTTGGAAATTGGACTCCTGTCTCTACTTGTAACTCTTCTTTACTCTTTTAATTTTTATATATTTAATCATACACCTTTTTATGTATAAATTGCATTTTTGCACAATTTGCATCCTTGTACAAATTGCACATAGACTACGTCTCGTCTTTGCACACTAATGGCTTTCTGTTTGTCTTGAGCTGCTCAAATCTTGTACCAGTTTACCTTTGTGATGACAATAAATGACTGCATTTGTGTTCAGATGAATGCTTGCCATAGTCAGTAAAGCAGTGACAATTTGAGGCAAAAAAGTTAGGTTTAACTGATCAAATTTTGGTTTTAAATGCCCTAGAAATGTACACTGCTGCACATTAAGAGTAGTTTTTTCTTGCCAGTAGAATGATTGTCAAATTAGTATAATTTAAAAATATATATTAGTATGCGAGTTTTTTGTGGTTGTTTTCTTTAAAACTGTGGTATCTTTTCCTGATTTTGGGTTGTATTGATGGATTTGGTTTCACCTGGGATAAGGAGTTTCTTTCTCATCAACAAATTGGGCCTTGAGTTGCAGGTTACTACTACATTTATTGTCAGTTCCACACTCCTTTTGAAAGTGAATCTGTAAAAAAAAAGGAGATATAAACTTTGTTTTAGCATAAAAATGAGGGAAGTTTTCCGGCTTTGAAGCATTTGCAGTGTTGTACCTCGGCTTTGTGGATAAGTTTCTGATCCTGGCTCAAAACGGGGAAGGAGTCCAAGTTCTGCAGGGAGCGCCTGGCCTTTGAGGTTTGTTCTGGCAGCGACATGTTGATGGAAAAATGCACAGCGTCCAGTTTGTCCCTCACAGGTGTCTGCGTATAAAACAGCGTTATTAAACAGCTGGATTATAAATAAACGGGCCTAGAGATGGGAAATTACCTTCACAAAAACATTCAGGGTTTCACAGATCGATTTGGAGGACGACAAGCTTAAAGATCCAGAAAATGTGGAACGGTCATCCTGGAAATAAACACGCCTTCGCAATTCTCCCACGCCAGCCTCCATTGTGTAGTCCACCACTGAAACAAGATCCAAAACACAGCAGAGACCTTGTAAATACAATGAACTCATACAAAAAAAGACATGATTAAAAAAATGGAACAAACCAATGCTTTTTTTGAAGTCTTTGTTTCCGTTGCTCAGTGTGAAGGACATACATACTGTCGCTGAAATGCTGTAAAACAAAGACAGGGGTTACAAATTCAGTCAAATAAAACTACCCTCTGAAGTAGAGACACCTTACCATGGTTTAGCATCAGTACACTGATTCGGATCCACAATAAAAGGCTCCACGGTGAAGTTTTTGGTTAAGTGGATTACTGGACGTGCTCTGAACACAAAACATTTAGAGTTTAAAGGAAAACTGTAGTTTTAGGACTCATTCACACAGCGACGCTTTAACCTTTGACTCACCTGATCAGAGCAATGCGGTCATCCAAAGAGCCGACTACCATGTCGGGGTAGCTGTTGCCATCCATGTCCATCCCTCCATCAATGGAGTAGCCAAAACTTTGAAAATTACCGTCGCCAACCGATTTTCCCTCAATCATCTGCAGGAGGTAATGGATGAGTTTGTATATCGAATTTGAAAAAAATGTACGAAAAAAAAAAAAAAAAAAAACGCAGATGGAAATTACCTGGCTGTACTTATCAGAGATTCCCTTTTTACTTCCCATCCAGATGTAGACCCTCCCCGTTTCCTGGAATGGCGCTCCCACAGCAAAGTCTGCAGAGGCGACGCAAGGAAAAACAAAAATCAAGCCTCGGGAAAGCCAAATTAAGCATTGTTTTATAAGAACAGCACCTTGGAATCCATCCTGATTGACATCCCCGATGGCAGCAACTGCAAAGCCAAAGCCTGAATAAGCGGGGCCCTTCAGAACTTTGGTGGAGACATTCTGGAAGGAGCCATTCTCGTTCATGAAAATGTACACCGCTCCTCCTATTTGATTCTGGCGTTCAAAGTAGAACGGAGCACCCACAATCAGATCATTCCAGCTGGATTAAAGAGGGAGATTAACAATTACAGATCAGCCACAACATAAGGAACAACTTTTAAAACTGTTATTGTTTCAATGACTAAAAAAACTTAGAACTATGAAGATTTTCTTATGTTTAATAGCCCAGAAGTTAAAAAGCAGTCTAACAAGATTCTTTTTTTGTTGTTGTATGTTTTGCCATTTCACCGAATGGCAATCTGCATTGAGGCTAACTTTGAGTTTACAAACGAATAATTTAGTGTTCACTTAACAGGTCTCTCTATAAAGTCCCACTCTGATCATATTTTGAGCAATTTTAAAAGCGTTCCCGGTGGTCTTTTAATTAGGATTATGTCGTTTTTTGGCCAAAATCATAAAACCTGAGTCGCCCCTGAGTTGCGGGCGGGACAGTTGGCATGGAGCTACCCCGCACCCCCTTCCCTTCCCCGTTGTGTAGCGTGCAGGCTGCTTACAGCCTGCCCATCTCATTTTCTACATCACAAATAAACTCTTTTTCAAACTGCGTTTTTTTCATCTGCTCCTGTTTCACAATAATCTGAATAAAGAAATAATCAGAAATGCAATTTTAAGATGAACATTATTTGTACACATCCTTGATTATCAGAAAAATGCCACGAGAACATGCAAAAAAATGCTATTACAACTATTTTTTTGGATGAGTATGTTATATTTACCTTAATTTTTATTTAGGATTGGCAAATAAAACCCTTATGTTAGTATAGGTAAATATCAGGTTGATTTTTTGCTGTGAAAAGCATAATGGAAAATTTGTTTTATTTGCTTTCTTTTTAATCTCATATTAATTATTATAAATTGAAGATATTTTTTAAAATAATTGATATTTTTCCTATTTAATTATTCTAGTTACTAAATCTTTCCAACTCAAATCTCAGAATATCGAGTTAAAAACAATGGTTCAAACTGAAAAATTAAGTTTGAAACGAGTAACAAAATATATATACATATATATATATATATATATATATATATATATATATATATATATATATATATATATATATATATATATATATATATATATATATGTATGGATCAATGTAATTTTTCTTAGTTCAAAATATGTTCTCAGATCCCTTATCTTTCATCTTTTTTTCCCAGTGCAGACTTCCAGTAGTTATGTAAAATATATAAAAATCATGTTCTGCAGGCCAGTTTAAAGACGCACTCGTCATTGTTGAGATCCGCAGCTGCCAGGCTGCTTCCAAAGTACGAGCCCACTTGTTCCCCAGGAATAAGTTGCATCAGACTGATCTTGGCTTGACTCATCTCCCCGAGAATTACAGAGCCTCTCGAATCAAACCTCGGGGCCCCTGTCACCACTGTATATTGGTCTTGCTTCAGCAGTTTCTGCTCTTCAAGAACAGAATAACCTGTGGAGGCAAACATTTCTTTCATTTAAGAGAACAATGAAGAAAAAAATACAGCACTCTCACTGTTTTACTCAATATTGTTACATTTGCATTTATTTAAGTGTTTTATATGTTGCAAAACATTTTCTAAGTACTTTTGATGGTCAAAATTGTAAAGTCTAGTGCCGTCACATCAATCCTGAGGAGACAAAAGATACTCATGTTGTGTATTTGTTTGTGGCAGGGTTAAAATGTGATGAAAAGGTTAAGAAATGTTTACCCATGTAGATATTTCGATTGTCCAGTTCCCCAAAAGCTTTGCCGTTTGCCTCCCATGAGTTATCTGGTTCAGGATTCCTCCAGATGACATGAACGTTTCCTTTAAAACAGAATTTAACAGGACAGCAGTGGTTAGGAGCGTTCATGACTTAAAAAAAGATTTCAAGTATAGCTGTGCCATTATCTGCATTTCAGAAACAAAGTCCAGATTGAAAACAAAGTTGCATGGCAATAATAGGATTTGGTTATTGTAAAATATTAGTGACATCTAGCGGAGACATTTAGTACTGCATCAAGAACTAATTGAATATTAAACATTTTACCATATTTATCTCTACGTAGCCTTAAAGCAACAAACACATGGATGATGTTAATTAAAACTTAATATCAAAATTACAGTTTAAGGCTATTTTAGGTAACCCCCCCCCAAAAAAAAACAAACAAACAAACAAACATTTGTTTACCATTTAGTTAGCATATCATATTAAATAAAAAAATTAAAAAACTATAACCGTAAAGAAAGACAACTTATGAGAGGATAAATACAGTCTAAGAGGATCCAAACAGCTGTGAGATCAAATGTCTAACATCACTGTTTATCCACAAGAAGGGTCAAGAAATGCAATAACTGCTGGGAAAACATAAAAAACAAATTGTCAAAAATTAAAGCAATTGTAAAGAGTGATGTAATAAATACATTTCAGGCAGTCAACCAGATTCCTTTTTGATCAAAACTTGTTGCATAAACGCTGTTTTGTATAAATTATGGATTAAATTGACAGACGAGGTTTGGACTCAAATTGTTAATCTTTATCCAAAGCCCATTTTAAACTTTAATTGTTGTCATTCATTATTATTTTTCTGTTCTCAATATTCTTTCTCTCCATTTAATTGTTCAAAATAAATAGGCATGTTGTCAAAAAACCTTTAAATGTGTCAATGACTCACATTATGTCAAATGATACATAGAAGCTTTTATTGAAAATTTGGTTCATTAAAAAAATGAAACGTTATTTGTGAATATCAATTCTAGCTCCAACTTCTCCATATTTATTAAAAGAATTTCCAATATTTCTTTTTATTTCACCACACTGAAAAATGTGAAGCCTTTTGGACTTTTGCCACGGTATCTTGGAATAAGAAGTATGGACCAACATCTGAAAAAGAGCACATTTATTTGTTTGTTTGACCACAACATTTTTTTTTTTGGACCCGGAGGTGTTTAAAACAGTTGCGTTGAGATTTTTGCTTATAGCAAAGCAAAAACAATCGAATTACGACAGTGGTGTCCAAAACGTTTGCAAAAAAAGGGCAGATTTGGTGAGGTGAAAATGTGTGACCGAGGGTCGGTGGGAGGTTTAACGCAGGTTATATTTGGCCCAGACTTTGAACATGCCTGATGTAAGACGTTCTACATAGAAGAGGGAGTTAAAACAGACTTCTGAGGGTTGTAGTAAATAATATGTTTAATGCGTATTGTCCAGTTATTGAAACTACATACAATAACAGGGAAGATAAGAGTTTAATTTTAGTCTTTACAGCCTGTTGCCTTTTGTATTTTTGGTTATAGAGATACTTTGCTGTAAATTTGTATTTTTATTCACGTTCCCACCTTGCCACGTGTAGCTGCCCACAGCTCCGAGGTAGACGTCGGTATACCCAATGCCTCCAGATATGCCCAGGTTGCACTGGCCCTCAGATTCCATGTCATAGCCGGGGTTGCAGACCTCATAGCTATCCGTCTGCCAGAAGTCAGTGGCATCCAATGTCAGGTCGTTGCTCCTCACGTAACACTTTCCGATCATCCGCCGCTGCTCCTCTGTTCCCCCCGTGACAATCTTTGCATATCGATGTCCACACATCTGGACATAAAGAATACAGTGTTAAAGACCATGTGTCAAATCAACTTGTGCTAGTAAATGTACAAAAATACTGATTTAGATTTAGAGCATTAAATCATACAATCAAACAAGGATATGATTTGAAAAATTTTAAAACCACGACGAAGTATCTATTTACAAAACTCCACCAAATAATGATTACTGCTGGCACAAGAATTTGTCAAGATACAATTGATCAGTCACTGATATTGCAAATTTTCCCATGTGAAGTGAAAAGATGAGAGAGACACAATGTAAACAACAAATCTAGGAATTCACATTGTATGAAAGTTTAAAACACTTTATTAACATAACAGTGCATAAAATAATTATTTTGCTCCAAAAACAATCAAGAATTCTGTTCCTTACAGACCAGTTGCTACTTCTCTAAGAAGCTCTTCTATCTTCCACTGCTTAATAAGTATTAAAGTCACCTGTTTGAAATGCTTATCTGCATAAAAGACACCTGTCCACACTCTTAAACAGTCAGAATGCAATCTCTCCACCAAAGAGCTGTCAAAGGACAAGATTGTAGTCCTGAACAAGACCGAAATGAACCAATTGACAATAAGGTAGCAGCTTGATGAGAAGAAATCAACTGTTGGAGCAAATATTAGAAAATGGAAGAAATAAAAGATCACTGACAATCTCCCTCCACCTAGAGCTCCATGCAAGATCTCAGAAGGTGGTGGTACAAATTATATTGGCAACAGTGAGGAAACAGCCCAGAACTAAACGGGGAAACTGGTCTATTGGGGAACCTCAGTAACAAAGGTTACCATAGTAACACACAAGGTCGATGTGGATTCAAATAAAAGAAGGGTCTACATAAAAACCATTTTCAGGGTCCTGGAGGGCTTTAGCCAGTTTTGGACCTCAATCCAGAAAATAATCTGTGGATGGCGTTGAAAGTCTGTGTTGCCCATCGACATCCCTAAAACGCCACAGCTCTTGAGAAGATCTGCATGGGAGAATGGGCCAAAACAACAGCTACAGTACAAACCTTGTACTTTACATTGTTACATTATAAGTATTGAGTTGATCTTTTGTTATTCACTGTCCACTTATTTTCTGCACAAATATACATATAAATTTCATAAAGACCCACTCCAATCATCTTTAGATCTATTGTAAAAACATCTCCAAATGTTTTTTTAAAATAATGATTATGACGGTTTAGCCAAAATAAAAAAAAAAAACTGTTCAATTTGAATGAACACAAAGAAATGCAATTTTAATCTTCATTTTCGTAATACTTGTCATCCATCATCAGAAAAATCCCACAAGAACATGTTAAACACGCCCAAAAAAGCCATTTTAATTGGAGTGGGTCCAGAAGAATCCTACAATGTGATTTCCTGGATTCTATTTTTACATTTTGTTTCTCAAGCTACGTTCACACTGCCCTCTGCACAATGGATTCAAGCGACCACTTTCAATGAAAAGTTGCTACGCACATTATCAACACCCATTTTTGGGTTCTACGTACAAAACGCGCAGCCAGTGAACGCGCGACAAAAGTTAAACCAGATTGATCTTTGACCAATCAAGGACTCGACATATCGATGGAGACTACTTTAAAACATAGAAGGGTCAACCATTTGATCCTGGGGGAGAAATGAATTGCGGTTTGTGCCCGGCCGGAATTTTATGACACCAAGTCTTTCATATATCAGAGCTGTAAAAGAAAGAACCTGAAGCAAGATTTACCAGATTTGCACCGCTTCGACATTTCGCACCAAGCCTCTTCCAACTTTAGGTGGCGGACATGCGCATAGCATAGGGTAGCACCAGTCCAGTGTGAACACCAAATGCTAAAAGAATGTTGAACAGTGCACGTAGTGTGTTCTTGAATGTGTCTCACATAAGTGGTGTGAACATAGCTTCACAGTCGAAGTTTTGGTGTGACGAACATCACAGACCTCTTTCCTCTGTTACGTGGGACAACCGGCAGAATCAGTGACTGACGAATACTTGTTTTACTGTAAAAACACAGGATGAAAAGAGCCTCACCAGCACACGGCCTGCTGAATGTCCCTTCTGACTGGCCACCGTCACACCAAGCCACATTCCCTCCACCATCTCAGATGAACTTGCTGCAAAATTACAGACAGGTGGTAACAGGTCTAACTGAATCTGACTGGAACCACATTTGATTTCAAATTTTTATTTTTACATTTGTACATTTGAAACATTTAATACCCCAATGAAACTGTAGTGGTGGTAACTGCTAGATCTAAGTAGTCAACACTTCTACCTGTTGAATTTTGACTATACAACCATAGTGTAATCCTTTTTTCCAGTCTCCTTCAAGCCCAGACACATGTAAACCACAAAAATGTGCAGTGATTGAAACAAAAGCCACGCTAACCTCAACATTAAAAGTCATCCAGGCTTCTTTTAATGTTGGTTCTTACTCAGCCATCAGGGAGCAGATGAAGCCTTAAAGTAGTCTGATTTCTTGAGTTAATAACCACCAATTAGGTAAATATAATTTTTAGAGTTTTTATGTCTTGTATGTGCAACAAAATAGAAGTGTTGGGAGCACCAGAAGGTTTTTCCCTTCAGAGCTCTTTTTTACTCCGCAGCACAAAAGAAGCCCATGTGTGAAAACTGAGACAGATTGCTTGTCATGAAAAAGCAGGTGAAGCCTGTGAATACATTGTTATGTCTTCACGTCTAAAGATTATAAACTCTGATCCTATGGGAGATAAGACATGAAAGGAAGACGTTTTTAGGATTTTATGCAAAACATGCTTTTTTTCCCATAATATCTCGTCATGCAATGTTGGACAAATTTGGAATCGTCTTAACCATTTTACCCTTCTCCTTTGCTTCAAGCCTTTTAGTTGGACCAAAATGTTCAAATAAAAGACACATGCATGGGCTGAAAATGTATAAAACTTTCATGTAATCTAAAAATCAGATTTGCTGGAATCCTCTTAGTTCACAGTTACATTGGCAACATTACTACAGTTGTACAAGGTGAAGAATAGTGACATGATGCTGGAATATCAAGTATAGTAACAGAGAAATGCTGGTTGACACCATTGACTGTATATGAGAACTGGATTGAGCGATCCCTCCTCTATGGCATTCCAAACAGGAGGTACCAGTGGGTTCCAAGTAGCCAAAACCCCAAAGACTTCTCTAAAGACAATAACAGCTATTACTCAGTCATTGTATTTGTCAGAATAACCATACCTGCTCTGGTACCAATTTTTTTTACCCGTTTTTAAATATCCACTTTTTTCTTCATGATATTTTTTCTGTAGTGCAAGTTATTCAAGATGCAAATTTGAATTGCAAAACACAGTGACTGGACGTAAGCCATTTTCTCTGGGTGACGTCACACTGACTGTTCTCATTTGCAGTCAATGGTTTACACAAGTAAAGTAATGTGAGTCAGCATTTCATTTGTGCTGCTCTTCAAAAAACAAATTTCATAAACAATTCCTGTAATTCTCATGTTTCCTATTTGAAACATTTACTAACATCAGATCTGATGCACTGCCAGAGCATCTCTTTCTATACTTTGAGTTGTTCAATGCAGGTGTGAACAAAGAGGTTTGCAGCAAACTTACGTTGTGTCACTAGGTCCATCCTGGAGCAGTCATCAAAAGTTGTGGATATAGGGCAGGCATAAACAGCTCCGGTTTCATTGACATCTTTAAGTCCGTTGGCTTTTTCTTTGGGTGCTCCCACAAGAAGCCTGGAGAGAGGGCAGAGACAAAATCCACTTAGAGGCATCAGAGTTGTAGTGACAACACAAAGCAGAGACAGTCCCAGCATCAAATAACAGATAGTATTGCAGACAAAACATCTTGCAACCTTTGTGCCCTTGAGTAATTTAACAATGACAACTCTCTATTGTAACCTGCATTCAACCACTAGTTGCAATAAATTATGACAGACACATAAAGACCTGAGTTTAACAGAAAAAAAATGTCTCTTTGTTGAGGAAAGGTGTGGACAACCTGGTTTCCACTGTGAGGGATGTATGCTCAACAGCACAGTTTTATCTAAGCGTGCAATACTGTTCACTTACTCTTACTAAAAGAAAAGAAGGAGTTCATTGAGGGTGCCATGCTGAAAGAGAATAAAAGGAGTGACCAGCCATTCAGACGTGTGCATTCAGCTGTAATGTCTAGATTATAAAAATGATTAACAAGTTTATCTAATGAAAACAGAAAAAAATGTCTCAGTGATAAGTTTTATTTTAACCCAGACCGATGCATGAACATGTTCAATACCATTTAGAACATTTTGTGTGTTTGTCATCTGAACATAAAGACTGAGTCACACAATCTTTTTTAAAACAAGCCTTGGTTCAGGTTATCTTTCAGCAAAGAGGAGATAACCACAGATTTGACAGAAATTTGACCAGCACAAAGGTGAATTATCCTGAACATGTAAAAAAAAAAACACTTAATTTTTTTTTTTTTTTTTACAATTATTTTGAAATTCAAGCCATGCAAAACCAATAAATCAAATGTGGAAACAGTTATGTTTTACACTGATTTGTGTTTTGCACGTTTTTTTGCTTTTAGAACAAAAGAAAAACATTTATCGTCCTAATCTGACTGCAAACACCAAAAGGTGAATTTGTTCCTCTTTTCACAGCAGGAAAAGCAACAGCAGTTGCTATTGAAGGCTGCGATTCATAAATGCTTGAAGGATTATAAGGCTTGGTCGACACATTGTTTCAGGACATAGGGTACAGAACAAATGTTTTACGAGTCAAGGTGTGTCACTGCCTGTTTATGATTGAGTCACTCCTCTGATCTAGGACACTAGCCTGTTTGTGCTAACGATTGGCTCTCCAGCTTCCCATTACAGTTCCATTTATCAAAGGAAAATTCAAATTTTCTCTATCATTCCTTCAATTATCTCTGTTCTAAATAAAGCTTATAAAAACTTTAAAATAACTGTTAATCCAAATTCATAGACCTACTTTTCTCTCCAGCTTGAGCAGTCTTGTAGTTATTATGCTCTGGGAGTTCTATAAAACTACCACGCAATGCTCTGAAATTGATTCAGAACGTTAAACCCTTTTTTTAAAAAACAGTGGGAGTTTAGACACAACAAAAATTCACATATGCTAGTTCATAACAAGAACCCAACCCATTTAAGGGAATTAAATTGTGCAGGAAATACAATTAATTTGCTTTTTTTCCTAAATTAAAAAAATGATTCAATAAAATGTTGGTTTTAAGACCAACTCTGATGAAAATTGTGATTTTAACAGGTTCTTGTGGCACCTTTCTGATAATGGAGGACATATATAAAGCAAATTAAGCTTGAAATTGCATTTCTTAATATTTCTTTATTGAAATCACTGCAAACTAGGAGCAGATGAAAAAAAAACCATTTGAAAAGGTCTTATTTGTGACAGATATTACACTACATAGGGCACTGCTCTGCAATGGAGAGGGGAAGGAGGAGCAGGGTTGCTCCACGCCAATAGTTCAGTCCACAACTCTGAGGCGTATTGCTAATGAACTACTGCAGCAACTTTGTCATAGAAAATGACACAGGTTTCAGGATTTTTGGCTAAGAATGGCAAAATCATAATTAAAAGATCACTGGGACCGCTTTGAAAATAGCAAAAAAAGATGATCGGAGTGGGTCTTTAAATGTTAAATATATTAAATTTGTCTTCATGTGTTTTTTAAACTCACCCAAACTCTATCACTCAATAGAGTAGAGAAATAATAATAAATTAACCTTTCATTTATTTAAGCATAAAAATAAGAATCTTATACTTCCATCCAAAACATTTTTGCCACATATTTTCAAAACTTAAGGCCACATGTTTTAGCGACATAAGGGAAAAGTAGATGTGTGTTATAAAAAAGCTGGTTAAAAATGCTTTTTGTCCGTCTTTCCTTGCCGTACCATAGACATCAGAAAAATCAGGAAAGCTTTGGGCTGACAAAGTCACGAAAGCACACCTCACTTTTCATTTTGTTGCTACTGCTACATTGTTCGCCTTCCTCCTGTCTGCTTCCCTGCTCATCGCCTCCTCATAAACAGACTGTCAAAGGCCCAGCCAAAGCAGGAGGGCCAATTGGCAGCTGCATTCCTGCTCCGAGGACATGTTGAAATTCGCCCCTCTGTGTAACAAGTGAACCACACGGCTGGCTAAACCAAACATTTACCGTTTCAAACACACCCAGCTAAGCCAAGAGTGGATGCATTCTTGACTTCAGGGTCGGACAATCAGGGCACGGGTCAGTTCGATCAACTACTCTATCTGTTATTCTGCTTTAAACAAGCCTTCAGTTTGTTGTGAGTAATTAATTACTCCTGTGGTCTCACCCCACACCTGATGGTGAATCAGAGTACCACCAACAACAGTGAAACCAGGAAATCCAACATAATTAAAGGTGACTAAGATTACTAAGGTAAGACAGGGGAACTGCAGCCTCGTTTGGATGACTTTCAAGCTCATGTGATACAACAAGACGGTTGTAAAACATTGCTCTCTAACCAACTTGAGCCTCTAGGATGTAAAAATGTTTCAAAGCACAGAGTAACAGATTTTATCTCTAGGCTTGGAGTTTCACACATCTTTATGTGAAAGCATCGATGCTGCTGGCCGAGTTACACAAGTCAAGATAAGCCTCGGTGCAATCTTTTCGTCACAGGGAGCGGCTGCTGCCCACAGGGCAAGAATAAAAGAGTAAAGCCTAAAAGTTCATGTTAACAGACTCTCAGGCTGTATTTTTTGCTGACGGCTATAAAAAAAAAAAAAGGCAATTAATCAGGTTACTTTTGTCTACCATTCTTTTTCCAATTGCTCCACCCCAATCTGTAATCCCACAGGACAAAACAAACCTAAACCTAACCTAAGTGAAATAACAGTTTCAAAATTGTGCGGTAAAGTGAGCCTGTTCTGACAACACTTTCTCCCAAATAATTGTTTATTTGTTTAAAGTTTACAGAAAACTTTTGAATTTGTACTCTTGTAAAGGTGCATGCTTATTAAAGTGGCCACTAAATGCGTGCCTAAAACAACTATAGAAGTAAAATATTTTGGGCTAGATTAAGGTTAAAAACAAACGTTCAACTTTTTTTCAAATATATAGTCTGGCCTTTTAACCTGATCCTGATTTGACCCGTATCCAAAAACTACATCTTAAAAAAAAAAAAAAAAAAAAATCATCTTTTCTCTCTTGCTGTCTTGTTTAAGAAAACATATTTTAGTGACTGGAAATGGGATTTTTCTTTTATTTTTGCTTTTCTTAAAAATATTCATTGAAATTCTAAAATGCAAAAATCAATGTTTTTGAGCTTTTAAGTGTATTTTAGTGTTTTTCCTAGAAAATACAACCTCTTTGATCTGTTTGAGCATTTTTGAGTATTCCTCTAGAACCTGCAATCTGACCACTGAGTCCAGAATGAGGATCAGCCCCTTCCAGGAAGAGTCTGCACTGCCAGCCCCGCCCACAGGTGAACACACACACCCACTTTCTCTACGGAGCTAGCGGTGATCTGCAAAAACGCTTTCCTTTCATATGCACAATAAGCAAATCCATCTTCTGGATCAAAAGTCTGGATGCTGTTTGTTTTCATGGGTAAAACGCAGACACGCTGCCGAGGCCGACTCTGGTTTGATGTCATCAAATGGGCGGTACCCACAAAGAGCGAAAGGCGGAGCTTTAGAGAAGAATTTTTCACTTATTTATTAGTTTCCTCTTTTTGCAGCACCTACTGACTTCAGCTAAAGAGATGAAGTGGTTGACATGACAGAGGAAATCTGAATAAGTGTGAAAAATGTCTGACAACCTCTTCACACATTAGAGTTTCCTCATAACACCAACCGCGTCTAATGTAACAAACCCAATGTGATCAGTTCCTTCACTTAAAGAACGCCAAGGTACTAAAAGTCCTAATGCGTGTTTGCCCTGAGTGAGTGATCAAACAAACCTGACACTTTAAATCTCAGAATTACACTATCCCTCTTAGAGAAACCAAGTAGAGTTAGGAATTAGGAATGACTGATAAAACCGAGAGTTCTTGTGATGGATTGTCTAGGATGTATCCAGTCTTTCTCTTAGTGTAGCTGGGACAAGCTCCTAATCAGAACAGACGGTTGGTGATCAATATATAAGATATCTTAAGTTACCGCTAAAGCAACTATATAATTAGACAAGTGTGAAAAAAGTGTAAAGTGTAAAAAAAATAAGTATTTATTTCTGTCTGTGAAGTGAATTCAATTGATGCAAGAACTCAGTTGATCTCACCATTAAAAAAGCTTAAACTTGATTTTTTTTTTTTTTGCATCTTTTACTGCACCTGCACAAACATGTGTTCATGTGCTTTGTTGTCATGTACAAGAACTTGCATTGCACCTATTGTTAAATGGCAATAGGCTCAAAATTGAATCAACCTGGACAAGGCTCCTTAATTTTTAACCTGTTTTCATTATTTATTTATTTTTAATTAAGCCACGCTAAGACAAAAGCAGAGAAGTAGGGATTTTAAGTTTCTTTGGCTTAACACAAAAATGTTCAACATCACATCCAGCTGCATCTGTAGGGTTAAATGGTGAGCTACACTGCAGTCATTTTCCACGCAGGAGCACATCGACTCACACCAACAGTGGACCAAATAGGCAGAGTTTGCATACCATTTAAAAGCCGCCTCTCAAATCATGATGCAAATGAAGCAAAGACCTTTGCCACCATGTGCTGCATGGAAACTGACACACTTTTTACAAGGTCAAAAAAAGGCAGACAAAACACTAAGAAAACTGCTGGATTCTTTTCAAATATTATCCTTCTTTTTCCCCCCCATGCGTTCTCTTGTTTGTTTTTGAAGCAAACTGACACATTTCTCCATGTGGACGGGCAGATACTGTGGCTGAGGCTGATTTTAACCTTACATGACTCAAAAGAAAATTGAAAGTAGGACAACAAAGTGAGCCTACAAAGAAGGGAACATTTTTTAAGAGCAGTAAAAAAAAAAGATATAAAAAAGGGGGAATGCCATGGTAGCGTGATAACTGCACAGCAATAAATAACATGTCAGTCAGTCTACAAACAGGCATCACACAGCAATGAAGCACAGAATTTCAGCTGGACAAACATCCTGTTTAAAGACCACCATCTGCCTTTGGTGAAATAGTAACCAGAGAGCAAACTCATTTAGAAATGGGAGTTTGGATAATAAATTAGCTCTTCTTCTTCTTCTTTTTTTTTTAAACCGTCAATAAACTTTGCTAGACACTTTGATGAACGTGTCTAGAATGAGGGAGTCAGAGGTTAATGCTTGATGTACACAAAAGGTACACAAAAATCTGAGACTGCAAAAGAGAAGTGAGTGCAAATGATAAGGCGGAAGGCACGTTTGCACATGCTCAGACTGGATGTGAGCGTTTCAGTGACCTTTTCTACAAGTGTCAGTGCCAAGTTTTAACCCTAGGTTAGGTTGAAAAAATAAAAATAAAAAAAGAGGAGGGCTGGGGGAGCTGTTGATGGAGGGGCAGGTACGCAGCCGAACACCTATATCTGAGCGGACAGCCCAACTGTTTTCTCTCAGATGTTATTCATTTAAAGTCAATGCAGGTCTGTGCAGGAGACATCTGCCTTAACCTGCTGAGGTTTAAAGAGACGTACCATTCATTGATCCATTTCAGTCATTTGCAAATAAGAAACATGCAGTTTAACACACATGTTGGGACACACCACATCTTCCTCCCCCAGACACAGCGATGTAAACCAACACCCCAGGATCGCTTTCCTCTTCAAAGTTCAAAATCGCAGTGAGAGGGAAAGGTATTGAAGCACATCGTTTTTCCAGCTGCAGGTAGCCCCCATTAGCCCACAGGCTAGGCTCTCCAGCTCCCTTTCCATGCTGCTGGGGGGCATTTGTAGATCCAGAAGAGAAAAAACGATTTCTCACTGTTTTGTTAGAACTGAAACTGTCTTTTTTGTTAGAAAAGGACCTTCAATCTAAAAAATAAATTGACAAAATGAAAAAGTACCGATCGACACATATATTAACTTGACGTTTTGTAGTTTTGCTCATTTTTTGTATTTATTTTTTATGTTTACATTTAAAGATGAAGAAAAAGTTATCCAGATGTTGTATTTATTCATGTTCATTCTCTAATTACCCATAAACCTCTTTGGACAACATGCATCTTTGTTTCAATGTATAAACATTCGGGGAGAACACACCTTAGTGCCTTCTTTACAAAGAGAAAAATCAATAAGCTCTTCTGGCTTGGTGCTAAAATATATATATGCAGTAATGGAAAACAAAGTTTTATTGCCACAGAAGGGATTCAAAGTGGCACTTTGGTGCTTTAGTAGAAACACAATTTAGATTGTGACAAACGTTTAAGCTTCACCCAGAACTCCCAGAATCCCAGAGACCTTTTACTATTGGATATAAAGCTGTTGAAAATGCATAAAGTCACATTTTTATGACAGGAATTACAATTATTTAAGTAAGAAATTGAACAGATGCTTTTGATTTTATTTGTCTCCTTTTTCTGCAACATGCAGATTAATGACCAGCATTTAAGCTTTTTTTGTGATATTTTGTAAACTATATTTCACTCTGAGTTGGATGGTCCAAATGAGGAAGATTTTCTTGGATGGTCAACTTCTTTGGCAAGTTCATCTAAAGTCTTGAAAAGTGCAAGTTAAAGAGCTTAGCATATAATAGCCATGGACTGAATAATCCCTTCCTCCTTTGGTTTCCAAACAGGAAGTGCCCGCTAGAATTCTATTAAGAGTTCTAGAGAGAAACAAACACCTTTTAGTTAATTTTCATAGTATAACCATTCTTGCTCTGCTACCTTTTTCTTTGACTTTTTCTTGCTAATCCATTTTTAAGGTATGAACTTGACCGTTCAGATGCCTCAATAGAAATATGAGGTCAAACATTCAAAACATTTGATTGACAGACTCTCCTGAGCCCACTTTCAATTAGTATTTGGATCAGAAGAGCACTGGACACCACGCCCGCCTCTAAATGCCTGCAGTTTATTTTGCCATAGATTCAATGCCTCACATCCAAAATAGTGTCTGAGATCGCCTGGCTGCGGATCCATTAATGCACCAAATTGAATATGTGATGTCACACTAATGTGCATCACAGTTTGTAAAGCAACTCCAAATCAGTCTTTCCAGTTCCACATCAAATTCAACTGAACACTATTCTTTGTTTGAGACAGGAATTTTCATAGCTGTTTTATAACCGTTTAAGATAAGTTTTTTAAATTTATTGACCAAACTTTATAGTGCAATAATGCTGGCAACATAGGTTTTTCAAGTAATAATTCTGACCGCCTTTAGAAAAAAACCATATGCCAACTGATCTATTGTCCCGCTCTTGAAAAAAGGGCGAACAGAGTGCAGCCCATGCTCAAGGACACCTTGATTTCCAAAGCCCGTTTAGGTTCTCCAAGAAATTGTGAAGCCAATTTAATGCAGAACTGCTCTAATTTGATAAATTTTTACTTCCATAATTTTAATTTTCCTTTAAGTCTATGTCCAAAAACAGTACAATGTTGAGCGGTGATACATTAATGCAGTACAAAGGCACATTTCGGACTTTCCCACAATTGAATTAAAACAGAAAATATTTTCATGTTGTAACTGATGTTTTTATTTTTGGAGTACAAAGCAATGGGGCTGGTAAATTTGTATACCACTGCAAATAGTGGAGGGGCACTCAGCAAATGAAACATCAGACTTTCATTGCCTCAGGTCTCTGCAGTCAGACAGAGATGAGCTAAAGAAGCAAATGCATTTCAGCTCAGATTAAATATTCATCTGTCAAAGAAATTAAACTACCTTCTCAGCTCACAGATGTTTTTTAGCCTAAAGCGAGCAAACGTTTGAACAATCAGCTTAAAGTTTTGATCCTTTAGAGGTTTGTCTCTTTCTTAGTGCTCCTGTGACCATCATTCTGACTTCTGTCTTGTCTCAACCTGAAACCTGGCAGCTTGTGACTACGCACAGAAGAGTAATACATTCCAAGCATGCCATGGGGTCAGGGGACTGGAAGAGCCAATAGGTGATGACCAGCTGACTGCCCAGAGCCTCCTCCCTGCCAAAGCAGAGAACAAAAAAGCTCTCTAAGGAGAAGAAGAACCTCTGAGACATCTAAAGGGTAATTTGAAGGCAGATGGGGAGAACAAATTGGCCTCAGGTAGAGATTCCTTACATGCAATCGTATCTCAACATGTTGACTCTCTAATGGACATGCAAACTACCTGGGAATGACACTTTAAAATTCAGCAACGTAATTTTTCTTTATCTTTAAGCCCAAATTGGGAAAACTGGCTTAAAAGGGTGAAAGAAAAACACTGAAATGGCCACATAGCCACAGTCATGGGGTTTGTCTGTCTTATTTGTTGACCAAAAAATAGACACCTATGTTACATGTTACGACTGGTTCTGTCAAGGTTTCACATTGCTGAAATTTCTGCAGTGCAGTCTGTTTAAGTGAAAGACAATTCTATCATCTTTGAGGTTCACAGGACAGATTTGGAGCCAAAAGACAATGAAAAGAAGACAAACTGGACAGCAAGAAGCTCTGCAATGGACTGTCCACGATGCTCTACTTTCACCCTGAAGAAGCAAGGATAGGCCCCAGCAATCCCCGCCACCCTACACAGGATAAAGGGGGAACAAGACCACTTCGCTGAAATGGTCACAGATTGCTCAGATTAAAGACCCACTCTGACAAAAATAGTGTTTTTGGTGGTTTTAACGTGTGGTTGTGGCATTTTGCTGATAATGGAAGACATATATGAAGAAATTACAAGCTTAAAAACGGATAACTACGTTTTTTTTTTTTATTGAATCAAGAGAAGACGAAAAAATGCAGTTTGAAAAACTTTGTCGCTGTAACGTAGAACCTACAATCGGCAGGCCACAAGCTTCCTGCTCAGCTCCATTCAGATGCATCCACTTGTTGACAAACAGATCCACATTTGTCTTTGTTTTCCTCGCCTGAGCTGGCATCCGTTTAAAAAACGTTTGGCTGGATAGCTCTGATATTGCTCGCCACTTTTGTTACTTGTTAGGTTGGGGTTGTGAGGGGCAGTAAGCTAGCGGGAGAGCATGTAAACATGACTTGCTCCGCGCCAGCAGTCCCGACCACATAGAACCTATGTGCTGCAAAACAACAATTCTTTAGACTTTGGCTAAAAACTGATGAATCATATCAAAAGAAAATCAACGCTTTTACAAGAAATCAAAAGAGGATGGGGGTGTCTTTAGAAAACACGCAACCGGGGCCTATCAGTTAAGACAATTCTGAGAGGACTATATGTTAAATGGAAAATCCAGGACATAAATCTTTTCCCAGATGCTCATCTTGAGAATTATTTGAAACACTAAATGTGCGAGAGGGATATGCATGAGTTAGCACTGAGTCAAGTCCTGCTGAAACCCTCCACCTTTTCTGCTTGAATGCCAGATTGTTTTTTCATCTTTGAACAGAATTCTTTCAGTTTGCTCCAGAAATGAAATGAAACAGAGTTTAAGCCCAAGTGGACAATTGTACTTTTACCAGACAGCATTTCACATTTTCCTGCAACCTGCTCAAATGGTCCAGAGTAAATGTTTAATTTCTTGTAGAAGACAAATTAGGTTTCATTTAATATGTTCAGGAATACTGCCATAAAAGCAATCTAATGCATTTTGGACCGAAAATTCAAATGTTATAGATGAAAAACAATCATAGCTAGAGAGCAGATTCATTTAGTTTTTATGAAAAGCAGATTTAGATAGTCTACTGATAATACTGAAATTTAGAATTACCATCAGTATAGTCTCTAGCTCATGCCTGACCTCTTTAAATAAATCTGTAATCTACCTCTGAGTTATAATAGGAACTAAGTTTAAACTGTTCTGCTTATCTGCCTTGAGCACAAATTTAATCCTCTTCATGGCTTGGAAAATCTGTTAAGATGTACCGCAGGAAAAGTTGTTTGTTAACACAACATTTGAAGTTGACCAGTCATGACCAGTTCATGCAGCAGGGGAGTGACAGCAGGGGTCCATGTGGAGAAGAAGAAAAATGCTGCGCTTGAGTTTCTGATATTTCATAAATGAATCACAGTTATCCTTTGCAACATACTTGTGGCACTTTGCAGCGGACAGTGCGTTGAGACCAACTGACAGGACAGAGGAAGTGAGCCGTGGTTTACAATTTCTTCCTGCATTGCTCTTCAAAGCAGAGATAAGAGCGAGTTCTGAGCGTGCTGTGTGATCATGGATGCAGAAGGATAGAGAGGCCACTGTAATTGGCAGTGTGAAATCCTATACCAAACAGAGATACAGTTTGAGGAGCTTTCATTAGACATGCTGTAAAGGAAGTCTGGGCACATTTGGCAACATTCACATCCTCCAGCATCAATGAAACTAAGTTTTTGCATTAATCCTTCAGACAAAGAAAATAATATTTGGCGTTTACAAATGTTTTAGGCCAGAAGGAAAGAAAACCTACAATTTGCTTTAAAAATCATCTATGCACCTTTGAACCAAACAGCCTGAAAATAAACCTTAAATGTTTCCATTGTTTTTCTCCAGGAGGCACATGAAGGACATTCAGTTTAATAATTTTCTAGTACATTTTTGGAGTATTACACTGTTGTCCCAAAAACTGTTTTATGTTTTCCAGCTTTTTCAAATGAAACTCATGAAATATTCAAACTCCTTTGGTTATTTTTCCGATGTTTTTTTTCCTTAACCCCAAAAAAATCATTAGAAGTGGAAACTGGTCAGTGTTTTTGCTTTTGTGCTCCCTGTTGCGCCTAGTAATACTCTATAAACCTACTTATCTGTAGGTGTTCTACAGTTTTTGTACTCTTATCTGATAAACTAAGCTCACCTGGAAATTCAGTTTATTGATTTGCTCCTTTTATTCGCCTATGGCTGATTCAAATGCTCTCCAATGGTTCAAATCTGAACATGTCTTTATCTAGATGACATTTTCCTGCTCTGTTCTGCAAGTTGTTGCTTTCCAAGGTGAGATCCTGAAAGACCCAGCAGGGAAACGTGACAGGTGTGGAACACGGCGACTTTTTGCGCACCCACGGACTCACAAGTGCTCGTTTTATTGTGAGCGTGCGCGGAACACCATCCACCTGTGAATAGAGAAGGAAATGGGGCATTTCTCTAACATGCGCAACAAAGTACTTACAGGTGCTGTCTGGAGCCCACCGTCTGCTCGTGCAAGGCCACCGAGAATCCAAACAAGCTGCCTTTGGTTTCCCCCTCTTTGATCACAGGGAAGCGTTGATCGAGGTTAAATCCGCGGCAGGTTTGCGTCCTGTAAACGGCCAGGAAAGCGCACAGCCACAGTTTGGCAGACATGTTCGAATCTGCTCTCCGCGCAGTGAGCAGGTCCACGCGCAGCTGCCTGCTCCTCTGTCTGTGTGAGCGCGTCCGTCTGCGTCTCCCTCCAACAGGTAGGCTGCTGCCTCACACGGATCTCCACATGCAGAGCCGCTTTTTCTCCGCGCGAACCTGCGTGACACTGCCGAGGCGCCGGGGCTGGCCTCCCTGTCTCCCCCTGCTGTCCTCCTCCTGCCTTCCACACCCTGCTCGAACAAGTGCAACTTCTACCTTCCCAAACCACTTCACACGTGTGAAAAATCCCCTTCCCATATACGTTTTTGCGTTAAAAAAAAACCCACCTGACAGTAGGCAATTCTATCCAAACTTCAGTTTTTGGTGCGTAATCGGTGTGGGAGGCAGCCTCTCACATGAGCACCCTTGTGACAAGGCTACCTCAAACTTGTGGCTTCCAATAGGCTGTTCATTAAACCTTTAATCCCCTTAACCAGTCTCTTTAAAGTAATTTTTTCTTCTCTTGGACCTCCGCTGTCCAACCCTGTTAGTTTTCCCTCCATCCATGTGGAATCCTTGCTCATGCCCACTTTTGGATGCACTCTCTCACCCAGAAGTAATCACCTCTTCACCGGAGGTGAAATGTGGTCTGTTGGGGGTTGTAGTTTACTCAGGTTACCAGGTTTTCACTTTTTCTTGAAGAATTTGTGCCTCCAAAGGTGGAAACTATCATGTTTCAAGATCCTTTCTGCTTTCGGGCTTAACTCATTGTCACCGTCTGTGCTGCCTACAGCTTATATGAAAAAAAAATTCTCACATTTATTGAAAAAGCCCCCAAAGGACTTAATTTATTGATGGGTAATCACCGGTGTTTTGAAACGAAACACTCCACAGTTCATTCTTAAGCCGTCTGTTTGCATTTTCACTGTGTGTAATGCGTGAATGCCTATCTTCCCAAAGGTGGGTGCACGCCAGCCCACTATGTGCACTGTAAACATCCTGTTGAGGTTGTGGTGTTGGCATTACACACAGCAGTGTGATCTTTAAATTGAAGAGCCATGTCAAATGTCATGAGAAGGACTTTAGCTGTCAAAGAAACACACCAAACTATAAGTGCTATTATTGTGGTCTAGTAAAAATTCTGTGGGACTGAGTCAGATTCTTGTCATGTTTGGGGTCTCAGACACAGTGTTTCAAAGACCCACTCTAATAAAAATTGCGTTTTTGGTGTTTTTTTTTTACATGTTCTTGTTGCACTGTTCTGATGATGCAGGACATGTAGAAAGTAAATTAGACCTAAAATAGGATTTCTGAGTATTTCTTATTGACTCTCAGACGGGGGCCGGTTTAGCTCGTGCTGGTTTGCGGCACCTTCCGTCCGTGAAACCAGGGTTCATATCCGGTTGGATTGAGAGGGTTGCGTCAGGAAGGGCATCCAGCAAAAAACAATTGCCAAGTTAACCATGTGACTCATCCTCGAGGGAGGGTTGTTTTGCTGTGGTGACCCCTGATGGGAGAAGCCAAAAGTGAAAGAAGACATCGATTCTCAGACAAAAAGATCCATCATTTTCCTTGTCTGAGTTGGCATCTGGCTCAAACCTGCACGGCTGGATTCTCAGACAAATAGATCCATTATTTTCCTTGTCTGAGTTGGCATCTGGCTCAAACCTGTATGGCTGGATAACTACGATCTTGCTCACCATTTTTGTTGTACTGCTAATGTTAGGATGGGCGTATTAGTGGTTGTAAGCTAGCTGTAGAGAGTATAAGGATAGGTATGATGGGAAATGAATGAAGGCTCACTCTGCGCCAATCATCCTGCCCACAACTCAGAGGAAAATTTATAATTTCTAACTCCTGCTGATCTGCAGAAACTATGGCAGAATCCAAATGACTCCCCTACCCCTCTGGCTCCTCTCTATTGCTCCAGTTGTAAGTGCATTTGAAGCTGTAGTGGAGTCCGAAAAAGGTTTTTTTTTGGAGAATTTAAAAAAAAAAATTTTTAATTGAAATATAATCATTACAAAACTCTTGCAGACATTTTGGAAGGAGAAGTAGCGACTTAGGGCTGGCTATCACTCTGCCGGTAGTGTGATCTGCGTTGTGCTGTGGCAAGGAGAGGAAACCCATTTTTTCAAGTGGGTGTGCTCTGAATCACACCCACATGCTTAAATTTAAGTATTGAGTTTTGCTTGACCTTTTAAAGTGATAAAACTAAAGTTGTAATGTATTTTGCGAGTGATGGCAGCTACGCGCTAACGTAGATGACCAGCGGCTATTGATGATTGATGATGTCATCGAGCGATAATAACGAAGTTGAAGACGCTATTTTTCCCATATCCTTCCACTTGGAGGGATAAATGTATGGCTTGGGAGAAGCCCAAGGGATAGGGAAACAATTCGGATTTGGCCTATGTCCTCGAAAACGACACAGGTTTTTTGGTTTTGTCTAAAAATGGCATAATCATAATTACAAGACGATTAGAGTGGGACTTTAATGAAGCTGAGATATAAATTATCTTCCAGTCAACATTTTCTTGTTTTTCATTTAAAAAAAATAAAAGGGGACAAGTCTAATTGACATAGGGCTGAATTTCCTCTGAGGTCCAGCGAGCTGCAGCAGAGCCTGTTGAATCTGGAGCTTGTCTGTAAGCCAACACCAGGACGAGGATTCGAACGCAGTAGAGTCCCCACAATCCTTTAACCCATGCAGCTCACACGGAATGTAATTTGCAATCTATCTTATGGCTTCCTGTTTCTTCCTCATCAATCTGACCGCAATCTCCTCCCCCACATCCTTTGACCTCCACCCCCCCTCAAAAAAACCCTCCCCCTCTTAATAACTTTCAATTTGTCTCTCAGACTTAGAATATCCTCTTAATTGGGCCGACAGAGTCAACAGACTTAAAACATCGTCCTACTGCTGACTTGTGGTTTGTCCAGTGGCTCCACAGAGTCCTCTGAGGGCATCCTTTGAAAAAGTGCTGGGGCCTGATGGGCCGGGGTGGGTGAGTGGAAGCTTTGTGGACTTACTGATGTGAATGCGTGATAATGAAAAATGGACTGTAGAATGCCTTTGAGAGAGCAGTGCGAATGCGCAGTCCATCAATGCGTTCCCAGAACAGTCTCATCACAGTCTTCCTGACCTCACTTTGTGTTCTGCATTCACAGTCGGGCAGAATTCACAACGTAAGGACAGAAAAACCACAAGAACTATCTACATGCAGTCTGATTAGCACTCTGGGCTCCTCGGGATGAATTTCAATGACTAATAATCTAGTAAAAATACAGATGAGGACATTGGTTGAATATGAAGCACAGCACGCCCTCACACCGTGTCCTCGCTGCACATTGACAGCTGAGCCGCTGGTTGCCATGGCACTGGGAGTTGCTATGAAGCCAGTGTTCTAGGGATTGGTAATGTCTGAGGAGGACAATATGGAGGGTTAATACTCCAGCCAGGTCCCTCGTTGGGTTAAAATCGCTTTAAATCACAGGATTAAACCAGATGCAGAGTTATTTCACAAAAGAAACCTGTGTAAACTGTTACATGTAAACACAAAAAGCATTATAAACAGATTCAAATAGGATTTTTTCCTCCACTTTTGCAGGAAAGTTCATCAATGTTTTTATACAACAAATAATCAAGGACAAACGTTTCTGCATAAAAAAATCATATTCACTGTTTTTGAGTGTTTGTCAAAGAAGTTTTAAAAAAACCCTGCAAAGCTCATTTCTCAAGCATGGTTACTTCATTTATAGCCCATTGGACAAACATTTAAATACCAACTCCTATAAAAAATGTGGTTTTCAGTATTGTCAACATGTTCTTTTCTGATTAAGAGTGACATCTTTACGACTTTATACATCTGTCTTTATTTTCCTCGTCCGTGTTAGCATCTGGTTCAAAATTATACGATTGGATAGCTCTAATATTACTTGCCCTTTTTGTTGCACCAGTAATGATAGGTTGGAGGTGTGAATGTAAGCTAGTGGAAGAGCCCGTAAGCAGATAGGTCATGGGAAGAGGAGCAGGCTCGCTCCGCGCCAAAAGTCCCGCCCACAACTCAGAGATGAATTTCAACGAACTCCTGCCGCTCCTCAGAGAATATGATCTAGAAAATAACAGTTTTTTTAATTTTTATTTTGGCTAAAAACGGCAGAATTAAAATTCAGAGACCACTGAGAACACTTTGAAAATAAATCAAAACATGATCAGTGTGGCACTATTTTTCAAGAGTTTGCAATACTTAAACTAAAATCACCAAGATAAATACTGTTTAGGTCACAAAGTTAACTAAAAAAATGGAGGCTTAAACAACAACAAACAACAAAACAATCATGTTCTTCTGGATCCGTGTTATGGAACATGTGGACACCTGAGTTTTACTGTTGAGTCAAACACTTTGCTGGGAAATCAAGGACGTTCTTGCAAACAGAAAAACATGTTTTCTTCCTGAAAGGACTCACTCCATGTCAGCATCCAGGTTTGGATCATGTCTGCAGCGTGAATGAAGCAGGGCAGAAGCTGTGGACCCACGCGAGGCCTCACTGTTTTCAGAGTCTCGACTTTGTGCCTGGGTGCAGGAATGTGTGGCCCGGGGAGGAAGGCGTGGCTCCTGCTGCACCTGCTTTCAGACTGTGTGTTAGGAGACAAAGAAGTGGAAATTTCATAAAGTATTGCACCAGCACAGCTTGATAGCAGAGAAAGCATTAGAAACAACACACCTTACTGCCTTTTTCTGAATTTAAATTGTATTTTCAAAAAATAATACATTTCTTTGCTTTTTTTAGAGACTAACTTTCCCGTTACATGAGACTCAGCTGTAAATCACTATTAGTCACTAGCTTACTGTAATATATCTACACATAAGATAAGTGTTGCTCAACATCCAAGAGATGTTGAGCAACACAATGAAAATGTGGCAGAAGTTCTCTTTTACAATATGTTGTTCCCAATGAAACCTCACGAAGGATGAAGATCGTAGACAAAAAGTAGTTTATTTAAATAAACTACAAACATACTTCGTCTTTGCTAAAAGTGAGGCATTATACTTGAAGTTTACCTTTTATACATTATCGAAACATAAAATGTGCCAATTCTGAAGAAGTATTCTGATAGTATACGTCCTACATTACACATACACGGCCTAAAGCAGACATGTCTAAGGTCCAGTGCCTGGGGGTCAAATTCAGCCGACATTCAAAGTTCTTCTGTCATGAAATCAATAATAACAATTCTAAGAACTGTGTGTGTATGATTTCTTTATTGTGAGTGACTAAAATTTCATCATAAACCGTTGTAAAGCTGCAGCAACACTCTCACGGGAACCTTCTGTGATGTCAAACTCTAAATGAAGTGAACAGATTTATTTCTCTGATCAAAACAACAATGTTTTATACTTCTGGATAAGATTTGTGTTACTTTCCGTTTCACACGATTTACACTTAAACTTTACAGTGAACATTTATTTTTTTTTTTTTTTTTTTTTTTTAACTTGTCCTGTCCAACAGCTGGGCAGACAGATGAGAGCTGAGGGCCTCTTGTGTTGGACATATTTTGCTTTAACAAGAGGGGTTATTAATCTTCAGACAAACCAAAGGTATGTCTGAATAAACCCCTTTTGTAATTGAGGCCAAACTTTATTAATTTCAATCATGTCTGAAAATCTTTGGTGTTGGACCGGACGGAAAAGGAAAGAGGGGAAGAAGAGAGAGGGACGCTAGAGAGAGGGGGGTAGGGGGGTGATAATAGGAGGGGAAGGGGGATAAGACCATGAAGCAGCATACAGCAACAAGTTTACTGGTTGTTAATCATTATGGTAAGGTTCAAATGCAGTACAAAAAGGGCGGGGCCCGTCCACACACACACTCAAATGTTATAAACACACCTGCTAGCTGCAAAAATGTCCACATGTCGACATGTACACAAAACAGATAGTGTTCACACACGCATACTTATGCCTTAAAACCAACTAGTGTGAAATCTTTCAGTCATTCAGTCATGCAAACTGTTAGTGCAAAGGTGAGCTAACACCAGTGCTCAGGTGAGTGTTTATGTTCTTCTAAAATGGATGGTGGAACGTGAAAAGAAGGAGGGAGAGTGCCCAGCCATCCCCACCCCAAGACCCCCACCGCAGCAGCAGCGGCAGCCGGAATCCCCCCAACGCCACACGGGAACCGGCAGGGAACAACCGCCGCCCGGGCGACCAAGCCCGCCACCCAGGCCAGGGCCAGCAGGGCCGCCGCAAGGCCCCCAGAGCCAGAGGCCAGGGAGGCACGGAGGGAAAGAGAGCGCCGCCCCAGCCCAACCAGGAGAGCAGCCCCCCCCGCCGCGCCGGGAGAACCCAACGCAGGGCCCCACCGGAGAAGGACGCCCACAGCCCCAAACGAGCACCCCACCACCACCCAGGAGTTCCGGGCATCCCCCCGCCCCAACCCCAGGTACGAGCCAGGACCCCCAAGGGAGACCCGCTCCGCACTCCAGGCAGCCATCCGCCCGGCCCACGGTTGGTCCAGGGAGGAGCGAGGCAGGGGGCCCGCCGCCCCTGCCCAGGAGGGGGGAACCCCGGGGAAAAAAAGAGGGCCCACAAGGGGTGTTGTAAATATGGCCCGACCAGGCTCGGCCACAGTTGGAAATTTGGCGGGGCCCAGCACTCAGGAGCAAGGACCAAAACCCACCCCCCAGGGACCAGACACCCCCGGCTCAAATGTAATGTGAACCCCCCCACCCCGCGGAGAGAGCACCGCCGGGCCCAGGAAGCCGGCACCCCGGGGACACGGCCGCCATTGCAAAGGGGCCCGTACCCCCCACCAGGGAAGAGGCAGGGGACATACGGACCCAGGTCCCACCTTCCTTGCAAAATGTGTGTGCGTGTATGTGTGTTTGAGAGGGTGTGTGTGTGCATGTGTGTGTGTTTATGTTGGGATGTATATATTGAGGGGGGAGGGGTGTGTGTACTAAGGGGGGTGCAGTTAAAATTGGCGGGTAGGCCACTAAGGGGACATCTCCTGATTACTCACAGTGACGTCCCCTCACCCTCCCCACCAAGGGGCCCTAAATGTCTAAGGTGCGGTTAAAATTGGCGGGTAGGGTGCTAGGAGGACATCCGCTGCTTGCTGGCAGTGATGTCCAAGCACCCCCCCTACCAAGGGCCCTACATGTCTAAGGTGCAAATAAAACCGAAAGAGGGGGGGGCCCACTCCATACGGCAACCATAGGAGGGGGGCCACTGCCTAGTAAACCCCCCCCCAAGGCTCATCGCAGGCTAAGCCCCCCACCCCCTCACCCTATTATGAGGTTATATGAGGAAGGGGACAGCTGATAGACTGTCCCCCGGTGGTCAAACAGCTGCCCCCCCCCCCCCCCCAGCAAGGGGGCCAGGCCCACCCAGCCCAGGGGCCCCACCCCCGGAGGCGCCGACACCCCAGGCCCAGCACCACCACCCCACACAGAGAGAGAGGAGCCAGAAAGCGCTGGCCCCCCCGGGAGCAAGCCCTGGCCCACACCCCCAAATGCCGGCCCTAGAAGAGCTCTGGTCAGGCCTTGACGGGACCGAGGCAGCCAACCGGCCGGGGAAACCGCCGATGGCCTCAGCGGAGACCCCGACCCGTCAACCCCCCCTGCCCCGTACCAATAGTGCCCCCCCCCCTCCCCCAGAATGCCCCCCCACAGGACAGGGCCGACAAGAACCGCCACCCCACCCCCCCCCAGACCCCGCAGCCGAAGCAGATGACACCCAGAGCGACCGGGGGCCCCAAGAGGGTTGTCCCGTCCCGCCCCAGAGCCAGGGAAGGGCCGATCCCAGCCCCAGGTGTAGATGGGAAGCCCATCCAGCGCCGCTGGGCCCCCCCCCGAGCAGCGCCCCCCGCCAACCCCCCCCAGCACAGGCAAAGGGACCACCCCCCCAAGCCAAGCCAGACCACCACCCCACCCCCCCACCACGCACCCCCACACCCAAGCCCAGAGGACCACGCAGCGCCCCAGCCCGCCCCACCCAGGCGCCGAACCCGACCCCCCGACCAACGGAGCCCCCACCACCCCCCGCCAGGCACCGGAGGCCCCGGCCCACGGCAGAAGGGCAAGGAGCAGCGACGACCAGGCCCCCCCCACCCCCTAAGTCACGGAGTTAGCTATGGGAGACCAGAGAGACCGAATTCTTTCAAAGTTACTTGAACTTTGGGCTGACATTTTTTCCAAGCTGATATGATCAAGCAGCAGATTTCTGTGTTGAGTTATATTTATATTTTTTTTGCTTTTCCAATTTATTAAAATAGTTTTTTTAGCAATGCAAAGAGTTATGAAAATGATAGAGCCTAATCCTCCTTCTACATCGATGGCACTCATGTCACCAAGCACACAAAGTGACGGTGAAGCTGTGATTGAAACCTTAAGCCAGACTGATAGATCGGCACATACCTGCCGCCAGAGAGCCTGGACAGGCGTGCAGAACCATAGTGCATGCATGTAATTGTCGGGTAGATTACTGTCACAGTGCTGACAAATGTCTGAGTTACTGAGACCCATCTTGAACATCCTCTGTCCAGTGTAGTAAATTCTGTGAAGAGTTTCGAAATGGATTAGCTGCAGATTTGGACTTCTTGTCATTTTAAAGGTGTTTAGACAAAGTTCTGACCAAAAACTTTCATCTGTGCTGATGCTCAAATCCGCATCCCATTTTGTTGTCGGAAGTGAAATATTGTTATCTAAATTGCATAAAAGTTTGTATATTTTGGAGAGAGTTTTATTCATTGAGAAATTGATCAGAGTGGTAACTACATCTGGTAGCTTTAAATCGTCTCTGTATTTAAACTTTTTAGTAATAATTGATTTAAGTTGCTGATATTCCAAGAAGTTATATATTCCATGTTTGTCTTGATGTTCCTGGGGAGTTATGAATCTTCTATAAATAATTATGTGCTCTAGTTGTTTTATGCCCCCTGCTTGCCAAGCTGGGAAGTGGATAATTTTTTTGTTTATGAGGATGTCTGGGTTGTTCCAGATGGGTGTCATTTTGCACGGTTGAATTGATGATTTTGATATTTTGAGAAATTCCCACCAGGCTGTTAAAGTGGCATTTATATTAATACTTTTGAAACAATCCTGTTTTTTAACTATTTGGCTAATAAATGGAAGATCTGACAGGTTGATCTTTCCACATACCGCCTGTTCCAAGTCTAACCATGAGTTAGTTTCTGGATTATTTTTTAACCATTTTAAGATGTATTGTAATCTATTTGCAATAAAGTAATTGTGGAAGTTAGGTAATTCTAATCCTCCACAGCTTTTTGCAGATTTTAAAGTTTTTAGACTAATTCTTGCAGGTTTATTGTTCCATAGAAAGCTTGATATGGATGAGTCTAATGTTTTGAACCATTTTAATGGCGGTTGTGTGGGAATCATTGAGAAGAGATAATTAACTTTGGGTAAGATTTTCATTTTAACCGTGGCTACCTTGCCCATAAGGGACAAAGGCAGGTTGGTCCAGCGTGTTAGATCGTCCTGTATGTTTTTCAGTAATGGGGTGTAGTTTAGCTGCACCAGTTCTGATATTTTGGGGGAAAAATAAATACCTAGATATTTTATATTGCCTGATTTAACTGGTATTGTGAGTCCTTGCTCCGCATTACTGTTCAGTGGTAATAATAATAGTCTGATATAGAAGAGAATTCATTAATGATTGTTGCCGTTTCATTTACAGAATGTATATTACTTAAAAACAGTAATATGTCATCTGCATAGAGATTAATTTTATGATGGCTGTGTTTGGTTTTAATTCCTTTAATACTCTCATTCTGTCTTATTGCTGCAGCTAGAGGCTCGATAAATATTGCAAAAAGAGAGGGGGAGAGTGGGCAACCCTGTCTAGTTCCTCTTCCAAGAAAAAACCTGTTGGAAGTCTGTTTATTAGTTCTAACTGATGCATTGGGGTTGTGATATAATATTTTGATCCAATTGATGAATGATTCTCCAAACCCAAACTTATGGAGGGCAGCAATGAGGAACTTCCAGTTTACTCTATCAAAGGCTTTTTCAGCATCCAGTGATAGTATAGTCATTTCCTGGTTTTTGATGGTGGCAAAGTCTATTATGTTAACGAGTCTGCGGACATTGTCATCCGAGTGTCTGCCTTTGATGAATCCAGTTTGATCAAAGTCAATTATCTGAGGAGTGACTTTTTCTATTCTCTGTGCTAGTGCTTTGCAGATAATTTTTACATCTGCATTAATTAAAGAAATGGGGCGATAGCTTGAAGGACTCGTGGGGTCTTTGTCTGGTTTTAGAAGAAGGATAATGTTGTCAGAGTTCATGTTAGGTGGTAAAGATTGGCTTTCATTGATAAATTTTACCGTTTTATAAAACGTTGGTGCCAGTTGTTCCCAGAATTCCTTATAAAACTCTGCAGGAAAGCCGTCGGGTCCTGGTGCTTTGCTGTTAGGCATAAGTAACAGAGCTTCATGAAGCTCAGACAACGAGAGCGGAGAGTCTAAATTTGTGATTTGATCTTCGTTTAACTTGGGCAGGTTTACATTGTTGAGAAATGAGTTGATGCTTTGTTCTGATGGATTGATCTGTGGAGTGTATAAGTTTTGATAAAAGTCTTTAAACGCATTATTAATTTTTACCGGGTCATGGGTGACATTCCCTGTTTGGTCCATAATAGAAGTGATTGTTGATTTTTCTTTATTAATTTTAAGCTGATTAGCTAGAAATTTGCCAGATTTATTTGAGTTTTCATATCTTTCCAGTCGAAGCCTTTGTATCTGGAATTGTGTTTGTTTATTGATGATGTCATTTAACTGCAGCTTTAAATTTTTACAGTGAACATTTAATGTTAACAAAACTTTTTTCCACAGAAATTTTCTTCATTTTATTTCTGGTCTTCAAATATGAAATTAACTGTAATTTAGGTAAAAATGTATTTAGAAATAGTTCTTTTCTATGTGAAGAAAAGAAAAGTACAATAAAAATAAGTAAAGTAAAATAACATATTCATGAAAGAGTTTATTTGCATTTAGAAGGGTTCAAAGAATGTAGGCTGACCCTCACACATTTTAACCTCATCAAACCTGGCTGTCTTTGCAAAAAGTTTGAAAACCTCTGGTCCATAGTATACTTGCTACACTCACACACAAGTATATTTAATAAAAAAACTTTTAAGTGGACTACTTTTTGCTAAGGGGTAAAGCCGAGCAACTCAATTACACAATCAAAAAGCTTAATAGGCCTGACATGATTTTGAACTTTGCAGATGAGATTGTACTCAAACCCTGCCTTAATATATGCACAGAAATATCCACCATGACAGTAAAACAAAAAATATTCAAGTGGTATATAAAGCTAAAAGTAATGAAGACACAATCCTATTTAATTCTTTTTTATAGCTCAAGCTATCCTCTGCTCTTTTTATGATCACTTGTGTCTTCTGTGCACGTGAATTGATAACTTCAGACTTTTTGTCTGAAAAGCTGGAAACCCCATCTTGATTTTGTTTATTACAATAAAAGTCCAATATTGTGCATAGGTTAAATTTAGTGCACTTTTTTTCACCAGACTATATTAAGACACCCTTTTTATGTATATTTTTTACAACAAAACTACTTTTACACAACAACCTCACACTTTTTTTGACTGCACTCTATGCTCTGTAGTTACTTTTTTTTGTAATTATTTACTAAACGTTTGCAACACAGGTTTTAATTACCTGCTTGTGTTGCCATGGACAAAAGCGACGGCTTCAAGTATGTTACAAAAACCTCCCACTTTTTTTTTTTTTTTTTACCTGATATGAAAACATGTCTGGAACAAAAACTGTATTCATTCTGCTTTGATTTCATGCAATGAAGAGCTTTAGTGTGCACTCATTCAAAATGATGCATGATACCTGTTGTGTACAAATCCAAAGACTTCTAAGCTCTTAATGTTTCAAGATCCGACTCCTTAGAGCCAAAGTACCGAATCATTTTTGTAAATGAGGCCTTTTCAATTACAGGAATTCAAAAACACATCAAGCTCTTCTCATTCAAAGCTTTTATGTAAAGCTGCAGGATTTCTAAAATGGTTAATCATTAAAAAGGAGTCGTGGAAAGTTGCATTCCTTTCTCTGCCAGCAGTGACTTTTGTTAGAGTGAACAATTCTGTGTGGAGGAGTGAGAAGCATATTTCGGAGGAGGATGGGTCAGGTCTGGCAACACAACTTGAAGACTTATAACCTTGGGAACCCAGCTTAAAAATATAAACCTGCAGTGGAAATACCTGAAATTGTCAATTAATGGTAAAAATGTGTCAATGTGTCAAACTGTTTTTTAATGTGTCAAAGTAACTTTTATCCATTAATAATGACATTTTAACCTTCGAGCATTTCCCATGAAACATTAACTCTGTGAGTTTAACAGAAGCACATCTGATCCCAGAATCTAAAATTCCATTTTTCAGATATCCTGTGTAATATAGAGATGATGTCTCGGCTACAATATAAGACAGGATGATAATCTCGCTTTCCACATTTATATAATCACATTGTTACCAGTCTCGCAGTTCTTCACCATAGATAATAGGTAAATACATGGAGCAGCAAATCTGAAGAATGATGCTGGAAGCGAGCTTAATGTAATTCTACGGACAGAGCACTGAGTAATGACACAATCTTGAGGGTAAATGCAGTAAAGCCGACTGATGCTACCTCTGCGCCACGCTGCTTTTTCTGGCCGCTGCGCTGACGCTGGCTGCTTTGATTTATAGCGTTTCTCGTAAAGTGTCTTTTGTGTGTGTTCAGTACAGAGGCTGCCGGTTTCATCTCTCCCACTTCACTGGTTATCCCTCAGAAATCCTATAAAAGTCCTTACTCTTCCCACTTTAATGTCTTATTTTTTGACAGCAGTCATGGTTTGCTCACTTTTTATTTCGGACCCTCAACGAAACTGATTTTTCTCTTTCTGTTTGGTGATTTTTTAACATGTTCTTGTAACACTTATGTCATAATTGACCACAAGCTCCCTCTTTTCTGATGAATCCATTTGTAGACAACTAGAAACGTTGGGGCAGGCTTGCTCCATGCCAAATACCTCGCCCACAACTCAGACAAATTTCTAATAAACTACTGCCACTCTGCAGAAACTATGTCCTAGAAAATGGCACAGATTTTTTGATAAAATCATAATTGAGAGACGACTGGGAATGCTTTTCTAACAGATCAAAGATGATTTGAGTGGGACTTTAACTCGTAGACGATGCATTTTTTTTAGTGAATTGAGTCACTTTTACTTGTACAATGCTTTGCATTTTGTTTGAAAATATTGAATTGCACTTTTTCTGCTTATTTAAATACTCTATACCAGTATGTGAAGCCACTCCATCCCTCTCTGCTGTGCGTGTGAATACAGTGCTTGGCCTTTTGTTTCCCCCTAACAAGTGGACCAGGACTATGTAGACCTGCAGATTTGCCACTCAACTGAATGACCCTCTTAGATCATTAAAACTCCATTCATTAGTGAGGTACGCTGAGAGGGGGAAACAGAGAGGCCTGTCTTTTTGGGGAGGCGGGGGGCAGGGACCTGTCCTACAAACACTGTGGGTGGTAACAGTCGCCAAATGTGGCACTAAAGATTTTTCAAAGTTAAAGCCACCATGGATGATATGGAACAGAAGGCAGCACAACTAAAAGCTTTTCAAGCGGATGAGCATTGTGAGCAACGCTTGGTTTGAACTTTGAGAAGGTAGACGTTTGAACTTGAAGCTGGAGATGAGCAACTTTGGTGGGGTTTCTGCCTGTGAGGAACAAAAACGGAGCCTGAACGGAAACTCCCAACCATTGCCGTGCTCAGACTTGCCTTAAAAATGACATCTCTCCATGCTGTGCTAACAACCCACCAAATAAGTAGGTGGAAGTCTTACACAAGGCTTTTCTGTGATTTTTCTCAGCACCCAAGATTTCCAGCAAAGCCAAAAGAAAATGTTTGTGTCTGGATTTTGCATTAGTGGGAAAGACTTTAAATTGAGGGCTTAGAAAGGGTGCAAATGTTGTCATTCCAAAATGCAGTTTGACAAAATCAAATTGAGCGTGTTGCAGAGCAGCAGCTCTCCTTCATAGGGGGCCAGATTTGCTGGAAACTTCAAGAAAGGCTGTTGGTTACGCTAAGATGAAATCCGGAGTCATGCCAGCTACTTTGGTGGAGATAATCAGCAGATTGAAGGGAGCAGTTTCATCTAGTCCTCCATGTGGTTGAGCCAAAACAAACATCAGGGTGGAGCTTCCTGTTAATATCCTGGGAGAGGGCATCTCAACCTAAAGACTCAAGGAGACAGCTCGTCATTGCCAAGGCTGCACATTCACTCTCCGGTGATAAGCACTGGAAGGAGCAAAGATTGTAACAAAAGGGGTGAAGGGTCAAGATCAGCTCCTGTGGAGTGGATTGTTGAAAACTTGAGCTAAGTGAAAGATATTCATATAGCATTTTTTGCAGCCAAATTAAAATTTTTAAATTCCTGCTCAGTGATTTTTCCATGACCCGCTCAGAAAGGTGTAATAGATTGAGCGGAAAGACGGCTTTTTGTTGCTCTATTAACAGCTGTTCCTGCGCTTACTCATCCACTCTTGGTGGAGAAGGATAATAGATGCATTCTTGTCAGGGGGGCTGGGGTTGCCAGGACAGAGGTTCCTCCACAATGCTTCTGTGCATCCTCAGCTTTGGTGATCAGTGAGTGGGAAAAAAAAGATGAGGGGGATTAAGAGGAAGTGATGAACTGAGATCAACAACAGAGATCCAACTTTAAAGGATGAAGCCTTAGATTTGCATCGCACAGAAATGGATGGATGGAGCATGAAATGTAAACAAAAAGCAGGAACTTGAAAAACTTCTGTATTTATCCTTCAAGCTAACTTCTACATTTTCTTTTCAAATAAATATAAATTCAGCACAATTAATGCATTTTTTTCAAAGACAATCAAAGAGAAATTCATTGTTTGTTTTTGGATTGGACACACAATCAGATTTGTCAAACATCCGAGGTCTTCCAGCCAGCTTCCCTGCATTTTGTTCCCAGCTGAGTTGGAGCTTACAGCTCTCTTGGCACAGCGCTCACTTTTTAAATGCTGATTGGCGTGGAATGCCATTCGGGTCGGAGGCCCGCCTTCTTTGTCCAGGAGCTTGTTTGTTTACACGCTCACTTGCAGAAATGTTCAGTGGTGAATGCTAACTGAAACAGTGTGTGATCTCAGTGGGAAATCCAAGAAAAAGCTGGTAAATGTGTTTGTACATTAAACCATGTGTCATTCATGCCCTGCGACTGTTTGCTCCTCAAGCTTTTACAGTCAGGCAAACTAAAAAAATGTGTGACACCAAAGAAATAAACAACTTTGTGTTGCCAAAATATTCAATGATAACAAGTAAAAACTGTTTTCAATATCAGCGGACTGAGTACATGGATTCCTAGAGCAGAGATGGCCACACCTCATCTATCATTTTGAAATGACCAGGTCCAATAGATCTACCTACATACGAAAAGCAGATTTTAAAGTGTAACAGGCAATTATTTTAAATAAATTAATAAACTGAGATGAATATGTAAGATTACAACATGATAAAAAGTGTCATTTTTCCTTCATCAGCTTGTTGAATGGGACCAGTGTGTGTTTGTAGTTGTCATGTCAACGACGTCCCAGCAATGGGTGCGTCGTTCCACGTGCTTTTTGTTTGAGGTTCTTTTTTAAAACCCCTTGTGCTATCCTAGGCACTTTAACATTGGGAGTGGGGTCATCTAGACCCACAAGACTATGCGCTGAGCCCTTTTTGTTCAAGGATTTGTGATCTTCACTGGTGTCCACGGATAACATGAAATCTTTCCACCTTTATCCACCTTTGTCATGGTAGGAATGACACGTCAATGGTCATCTTGACCCCATAGGATAGCACAAGGGTTACGGGCTGGTTTTGGGTTGGTCGAGAAAAAAAAAAGACACATTAGCGGTGACATCCACGATGAGGAGTCTTGACGCTGAACGCTCACAACTTTCTGAAGTTCAGCAAGAAAAAAATCTCCCTGGTTGTGTTCAAATTGCATTTACAATTTTGTGGGGCTTTCCAAATGTACCAATCCAAAATCCACTGCCCTAGAAATTTCCCAGAAGTCTCTGTAAAAAAAGAAGTGTGCATCAATGCTTTCAATATGCGTTTAACTATTGTGTGTTGGGAACATAGTTTCAGAGGATGTTCAATTGCATATCAATCAAGTGACCTACTTCATAGCAAGAATGATGATTAGCTGATGGCAATTAAAAAAAAACTATATAGATATGCTAACTATGAGCTTCTTCTATGAGAAATGTATAACTGAAACGAATACATGTCCTAAATCGTGTGACATCTTGACTTTTTGTAGTTAATTTTGTCACAACTGGAATAGAAATACAAAATAATCATAAAACAGAGTTCCGATCAGCTGTCAAAATGTGCCTAAAGAGAAGCCAGAGTCATTAGCGCTCCTGCTAAAGCCAGATGGTCGATACTCAGAGCGTCCATTCTGTCAGTCAGCTCACAGGAGGAAGGTGAGGGCGGAAGACATCCTGCAGAGGGATCTTTAGCTTCAAAAGGTGTTTCTGACATGTTTACGTGTGTGGGATTGAAGGAAAAAGCCTTTAACATGTGTCTTCTATTAACTCTTCGGCTCTTGTGGCAGCTGTAGACTCCTGGGAGGACCAAGCTTTACCTTCACTGCACTCACACATCCCAGTGACCCGGTACTTGTGGAAAGAGGCTTGAGAACAGCGGAATCCACAGTTCTGGGCTGCTGACCTGATCACTGACTGGACGCTTGAACGATTGTTCGTTCCAGGAGGACCGGGTCAAGTCTTGTGTCAGGGGAAGCCAGTTCCTGCAGACTTTTTCTCAAACTGATTGTTAAATAATTTTTTTAAAGGAAATATTTACAGAAAATAAAAAAAAGCATCCAATTACAATCTCTGCTATACACAGATCCCCAGTTAAAGCTTAAAGATGGAACAGGAGAAAGAAAGAGACAAGTTAGCAAATAAAGAAAGCATCCATGTCTCCCACTCATGAGGGTGCCCTGACTCCCTGAGGGGCGGCTGACTGCTTGGTGAGATCAGCACAAACCGGCCGGTGTAACTTCATTATCTGCTGCAGCCTTGAAGTTTTCAAAGGGACAGAAAATTGCAATAAAGGTTGCGGGGGTGTACTTTGTTTAAATGCGTCACCTGTGCCTCACAATTACTCTGTGCACTCTGTCTGTCTGCCTTTGTGTGTGATGCTTTGCTTCCAACTGATTAGGACTTCCTGCTGTTGTTCGCGTCTAAATTACAGTTTCAGAGGAGGAAGGATTGTAAAAAAAACGTAATTTTCCTTGAGTTTCTGCTTGAAACTCGCAGCCTAGTTCATAAAAGGAAGAATCTGTTTGATGCATTCCTCTGACAGATGTGAAGGCTCAATCAAGATTCTTAGATAAGCATCAGACTCTCTGTGATTGTCTTTCAGTGTTGCAGGTTTGGGCCTGAATAGTTAGTTTAATCACTTTGAAGAGATTAAGGAAACAAAAAATGAAAATGGGAAAATTGCATCATTTAAACTTTAAATCCAGTCCAAATGAACAAAGTTCAGACTAAAGCTAAATGGTAATTTTAACGTTTTCTCTGAAAGGTCTGATCTTTTGTCCTATTTTGGACCAAAGCCATTTGTTTTCACATTTACACACTACAATAAAGAAAAGGATGTCCAAGAACGTATTTTCATGTAATTGAAATCTCAAATTTGAATTGACTTTTCAGACAAAGGAATTTACATTTTTTCTTATTATGTTTGTAAACCACGAATGATGCATCAATAATTTACATTTATGTGGATTCAGAATGCTTAATAATAAGAGAATAACAGGAGTTTTTAGTTCTTTTAAACCATTTCAGGCTCAAGATAGCAGTAAAAACGGGAAAAAAAAAACCTAAACATAAATGATCTAGTTGGGAGTTTTCAATTAAGCAAATATTACAAAAAATTGCATTTCTCATTTACTTTGGCTCTGCCTTTGATTGTTTTCCATAAGAATGTTTGGAGATTTTTAGCTTATGTGCATTACAGCTAGTTGTCAGCCGTTATGCTCCTCTCTTTTAGAAAAAAAAATGTTTTTCTGAGGAGGCGGGACATCGTCCCTCTCCTTCAGAAGCTTTTTTACCCCCACAAACTCCATAATTCAGATGAATTTCGGTGACTATTGTTGGAGCCAATTGTTTGTCATTTGCATTTCCATTATTTCTGTTTTTTGTTTTATCCCAATGGGTGGCAGTTATGAGGACACCGCAGGTGTTATTAGGATCATTAATTTGCATGGGAGGAGAATAAAGCTTAGACCGCTCTCATCTTTTTATTATATTTATTAATTTTGCTTATTTTTAAACATTGTTTACTGTGATTTAAGCTTCTAGCTAAACAGGAACTTCAGCTAACAAATGCAGTGGATTTAACATGATCAGGAAGTCAAATCTCATCTCCCCAGGACTTCTACACCGCCTTCTACCCTCTGCCTCCTCTCCACATTTGTACAGCATGTGTCATTGCTGCAGCTGAAATCTTGTCTCACTCTTCCTTAACAGATGTTCTGGGTTTGTGTGTTTGTTTCTCTCTGATTTTCTGCAACAACCAAACCTGTCCAGACGTGTGGACACCCGTATTGAGTCTGTCTCTGAGTAAAGTTTCAATTTGCAAAGTCCTTCCATTTTTTGTTTCTTTGTACTGTTGGGATCCATCCCCCTTGGATGAAGAAGGCGGAAAAAAAAGCACATGGACATGTTTGTAATCAGTATTTACACTACAATTGTTCTGCAGTTAAATCATTCCAAATCAAAAAATTCCAGATGATTACATGTTTTATAACTCATAAAGGTTATTTTGATTTTAAGGCTAAACAAACTGGAATAGGATGAATTGAGTTAAATTATGACTTTAGATTAAAACGTCAGCTAAAGTGGAAAAAAAACAAATTTAATGGTACAGCAGTAAAAATGGACCAAACCATTTCCATTATGTCTTAAGAAATAATTTTAAGTAAATGTTTGTTTATTTATTTACGTTAGATTATTTTCCTCCGCAGATCCTTAAAAATTGTGATAATGAAAGCGCGAGCTCCCTCTTGTGGACATTTTATAATACTACAAAACATTTCTGTTTTTTTTTTAAACTTTATTAAACAGACAGTTCTGCACAAAAGAGAAAATCCAAATCAAGGAACGATAAAAATTGTAATTTAAATTGAAATTTTATAAGACAACCATCTTCAGTGAGAATGTCAGGAAGATTTTGAGAAAAGGAAACCTGCAAAAAGTATTAATACTTGTAAAATCTGTTAAAATTATTATATTCATAATCAAAGATTAAGATTATGAGTTTATTACCATTTGTACGTATGAAACAAGTACATTAGAATTTTTCTTCATCAGCTCTCAATTCAGAGTGAATTACAGAAGGACAACAAAACAACAAAAACTAACAAGGACCATTAATAAAGATTAGGAACATAATTTAAGAAAGAGAAGAGTAGAGTAAAAAAAAATATATGAGAGACTTGCAGAGAGACATAATGCAGTCATAACCACATGTTATTGCAGTTTCCCAACTTTTTGTTGTGTTTGTGACATGTTGCGGTTGTTCATTGCACGTAGGCTACGTTCACACCGCAGGCTGAAATGACCCAATTGCGATTTTTTTTGCCCCTATGCGACCTGTATCTGATCTTTTCATGACAGTCTGAACAACACAGATCCGATCTTTTTAAATGCGACCAGGCCACTTGGGTATGTGGTCCTGAATCTGATACGTATCCGATCTTTTCAAATGCGATCTCCGTCTGAACGGCCAGGCCACATGTATCCGACCCGTACGTCATCGATACGCTACAAAAGTCATAATTCTGCATTGAAGCAGGTTGGAACCAGATCATAAACATCAACCATGGCGGACGATGCTGCTGAGACCAGTCAGTGGAAGGGAAGCGAGGTCACCGATTGGATTTGGGGTGACAGCTCTTTTCAGGCCAAATTCCAGGACTCTAATCGCAACCGGGCGGTTTTTGAAAAAATTCCAGCGAAGTGGCCGAGCGTGGTGTTGAACCTTCCCAGCAATTACTTTTTTCCTTTTCCGACCGTGGTCAGAAGCTCCTCGGTCGGGGTTCACTTTCCCCGTTCGGACCCTCAGATTCTCCAGAGCAGGTTAGTAAAGAGTCAATAGCATTTATTCTGGGGGAAGCCTTCTTTTATTACCATTCTCTTTCCTCCTTAACACACAACATGAATACGCGCCCCCACTGCCCCCCTGTTTCCCTACCTCACTGCACGCGCTCTCTCCTGTCTCTTACACACACGCGCGTGGCCCCAGCACATACACACACATCCCCATTCCACAACAGTGGGTCCAGGCGATCCTGGCTCTAATGCCTTCTTAAAATGAGAAGATTGTAATTGCGCTGGCTCCTTTGTGAAAGTAAATGTAATAATGCAAAAAGAGCTGCGCTGTTGACATCACTGTTGTTGACATCCATTGCTAACGTTTGCTACTTCCGCAAACAACGAATTGAATTGAGCATTAAGCCTTGCAGTGTTTAGCATGTTGTGTGGTTCAGTTCAGACCAGTCTCCCCTCTCTGATGTCCTGCACAAACGTTCTGACTGCAGCTGGGAAGAAGCTGCTGTGGAGGCGTGTCCTGTGTGCGTGGATGCTTTTAGTCATGCGGCGTCTGAGGATGTGGCCTTAGTCCACACACTGGATATGTGCGTGGGCAGGGTGGTGTCTGTCCCTGATGATCTGTGCCGCTCTCCTCTTGCTGTATTGTCTATAGATGGTCTCGATGGACGGAAGATTGCAACCAATGATTTTTCCTGCTGTGCTGATGTCCCTTTGCAGCATCTTCTTCAAGAAGGTACAATAAGACCACAAAGATGATAGGAGTTTGGAACAAGACTCAATGTAGGCCTGCTGAGAAAAAAATAATAATAAAACCTTATTTTGCAGATTCTTTCTTTATGAATGCTAAACACTTGTGTGTTTGTGTGTACTGAACAATGGTGCCAAAAAGACGTTAAAGTCTTGTGTTGGTATTTTTGTGTGCAAACACACAGTTTTTGGTGTTGGTTGTATTCTTATTTATAAAATACACATTCTTGAAATCCATTTGTAGCCTTTGACCTTCATGAAAGGTGAAATATGAGCAAAACAATAAAATTTTGATGTAAAAAAAGTGTCCTATTTGATTTAGATCTAACTACTTTTCTGATGCAGCTTAATGTGGACCAACATAAACTTACCAAAGGTTATTTGCACTATACAAAACATGTCTTGAGATGAATTGCAGGAGCTGGTGATCCTAAAGTACTAAAATAAGTACACAACTTTTTTACACAAATCCATATGTGATTAAATCTTAACTAAAATCTACATTAAACATACGTTAAGGACAGGGCAATGGTTTAAAAACAACAGTGAATTAACTTTTAGGTAAAAGAACAAAGCATATTTATCAAATCCAGGTGTGAAAGTGGTATATGCATTATCATCAAGGTAATTTTAAATAAAAATGTGGCTTACATGTCTCCTTTTTTTAATCAAAGTGTTTTTTTAGTACTCCTGCTATAGAAATTTTCGATTTCACTCCAAAATGTTTTCCCACTTCTTCACTTTTGCTTCTACTTTCTTGTATCAGGCACCTTAATAGTCTAAACCTTTTTGTGTGTGTGTGTGTGTGTGTGTGTAAAATTTGATAATAATCTCAAATGTAAATGCACTTTAATCTTAGGTAAAAATAACTGAGACATTTTGGAAAGCTAGGCTGATGTGTAGTTAAATCCGATTCCTGAATGTGCAATTTGCAGGTTGAGCTGACACCAAATGGATTTTTGCTTTCTAAAAAAAAAGAAAGAAATTGATTTTTGTGAGAGAAAACTCAAACTTTCACCTTAGTTAGTACATCCATGTTGAGCTCACCCATTTTTCTTATTTTGAAAACTTTTATTTTTTATTTAACTGTCAAAATTAAGGTTTGAGGAATTTGATTTTATGACATAATCCTTTACTGTTTTTTCCTGTGCTGCATGGTTCTTCCACCAGAGGGCAGTGTTGCATTTGAGTTTAAGGGATTACAAACGCCAAACGTTAAAGAACTAAAATAAAAAAGAACAATTTGTGTCATTTTACAATAGAATAGTTGGAGATAAGAGTTGCAAAAAAACAATTAACATTTGACATTGTTCAAGGTTCAATTTGTCTTTTTTCAGAGAGAAACTTTAAAATAATGTTTAGAAATGGCAGAAAGGTGGCGCTCTGCACCATGCAATCAATAAGGAGAGTAGGCAAAGCATAGAAAAAGTAATAAAAAATCACTTTAAGAAACGCATTATTGTAGTTTTCTTGTCTGTAAAATGTTCCCTGCAGACAATAAAACTGTTCTTGTGGTTCGTCTTCTGCTGAACTGTTGTCTCATGTGGACACAGAGCTTCTTTCTCGTGAATTTGCATTCAGCGCACAAAAGTTGGTCCACGGAGAGGAATTTACCCTCTAGCCTATCAGTTGAACGGGTCTTTTACGTATCTTCTCTGTCGTGTTTACATAAAGTTCGTTGTCCGCCAGAAGCTTTGAATGACAAAAGCAGGCAGTGGGAGGTCGGCTGGCAGCTCCTCATAGGCTTCCAAGCAAGTGTGATCTTAAGGTACTGTTAAGAAAACATTGCATAAAAGCATTAAGGAGACGGTCTGGCTGCAGGATTAAGAAAACAAGTCGACTTTTGTCGTGTCGCAACATCAGGTATCAGTCTGCATGTTTGATGTCAGGAGATGGTTCTGGGTTTGGAACAAGCGGTGCCAAGACGCACGGAACCGGCGCGCTGACCCAGTGAACAGGTTAATGTGGGTCTAAGGAGAGGAAGGAAAAAAAAAACAGAGTGGAAGAGTGCGCTCAGAGCGCAGCTGGGGGAGAGGAGGGGGGCAGCCAATAGGAACGCAGATCCAGCCCAGCTCTATAACTCTGTGCCACAAGGCTGAGCAATACCACAACCGACTTTCTGCTGCTCGAAGACTTTCTGAGGACTATCGGGCTGAGCCGAGCGGTGTGTTCCGAGACCAGGCAGCAAGCGGGTTCCCTTTGAACGTCTCCTCCATTCCGGAGCGCCGGACACGCATAATGAGCGCCGGACAGACCTACGACAAAAAGATTGCCAGCATTTTGACCGACCTTCCCGGATCTATGAGCTGCCACCCGAACTCCAAGGATTCTCCAACTCTCCCTGAGTCTTCCGTGACGGACATGGGCTACTACAGTGGACAGACGGGCCACCACGAATTTTACCAGAGTCAGCCGTACGGACAGCCTATGAACTCCTTCCATCACCAGTTCAATCTAAACGGAATGGGAGCCGCTGGAGCGTACGCGACCAAATCTGAATATTCTTATACGAACAGCTACAGACAGTACGGACATTACAACAGAGATCATCTGCAGGCCTCTCCTCCGGGATCAGGTACATTCCATCGTCTTTTATACTGTTTTTACGCACAAAAACGGTTGGTGTTGTGCGTAAAAATAAGAGCAAGAGTGTAAATATTCACATGGTCCGCCTTTTGTGTAGTACTTCACTTGTAATTATAATAATCTAATATACTTTGCATCTTTTAATCTTGTAAAATAAACCACAAAAACTAAAGTACAAATACAAAAACGGCTTATTTTATTAATTCAAAGAGAAAAATAAAGTTAGTGTGGATTTTTTGTATGCGGGCTACTCAGTAAGATTATGGCGAATAAGGCAATGATTTCCGCCTTTCTTTTGCCAAATCATTTTTAAGAAATTGTATTGGAATGTCAGAATTTTGGTTTTTTTTAATTTCAAATTGTTCTTTATTTTGCTTTTTCTTAAAGTCAATAACTATTGTTTGCATTCAAGTGTTCTGTTGCCCAGCCATTTAAAAAAGTTACAATCAATTTTTAAAACCTTTTTTAATGTTTGTTTGTTTTCTTTTGCTGAATACCTTTATTGATTTTTTTGTTTTGTTTTCCTGTTTTGCATTTATAGTAAAAGAAGAGCCAGAACCAGAAGTCCGCATGGTGAACGGGAAACCCAAAAAGATTCGCAAGCCGAGGACGATCTATTCCAGCTACCAGCTTGCGGCTTTGCAGAGGCGCTTCCAAAAAGCGCAGTACCTCGCCCTTCCCGAGAGAGCAGAGCTGGCTGCCCAACTCGGCCTCACGCAGACACAGGTATGTTGTCTGCTGCTTTGAAAAAGTGATCGACCCTATTAAATGATTCAATGGTCCCTATGGCCCCACAAATCACCATTTGTATGTACACTGGGGTGCGTAATTACGCACAACGGACATCATTTTGTTTATTCTACTTTACGCACTCAATAGAAGTAAAAGATGTATAAATTAAATTATTACAATTTGAACAAAAAAGTCAGTTTTATTATTCCATTTTCTAAAAATATAATTTATTTGTTTTAGGTGAAGATCTGGTTCCAGAACCGGAGATCCAAGTTCAAGAAATTGTACAAGAACGGCGAGGTCCCCCTGGATCACAGTCCCAACGCCAGCGACTCCATGGCTTGCAACTCCCCGCCCTCCCCCGCAGTTTGGGATAACAGCACCCCCCAGAACACGCCAATCAGTAGGCCCCAGGCGCCACAGCCGGCGCACAGCTCGTCGCCGCCCTACCTGGAGGATTATAACAACCACTGGTATCAGCAGGGATCGCACCTGCAGCATCCGGGCACCGTGCACCACCAAGTCCCGCAGCAGAGCGTGGGAGCTGTTTATTAACGCGGACTCAAAAGGCAGATGTGTTGCTTCACGTTTGGTTCCCTCAGCCGTGGGCTGTCTGTCCACAGTGACTCTGCAGAGCAAACGCGGACACGGAGCAGGCCTGCCGCGAAACAACACGTTTTGATTTGGGATGATCCAGGATGTTTTAGGTTTTCCATTCACAAAGCACATAAGGGATTTCTAATCACTTTTGGCAGCGTATTTAACGGACATCCGGCGTGTTTTATATTATTTATGCTACTGTTATATGTGTAGCTTCCTAACTCCTGTAAATGAAAATGCAATTTTTTTAAAGTAACAAACAAACGTCAAAACTGTGTGGCTGACCCACGCATGCGAGCAGAACACGCACGTGGGTTTGTAGAAAACCTTAAAGTCAAACTCAGGTCATATTTATGTGGATTTGTAAAAAAAAAAATGTCGAAGGCTGTAAATAAGTGTTTATATCCAGAACCACTATTATCATATTTGTTTGAACCGTGGTGCTTTCAAAGACCCTTTTTGTATTCATGTAATTAATCGATTTGTTGCCTTCCTGTCAAACGAATAAAGGTTTTGAATTCATTTTGTGTCCACACTCTTTTTGTGTGTGTTGCTTTTAGGTGTTTGATGAGGCACTTCTTACTTTTGGAAACTCGAAATGGATTCATCTTTAGGGAGACACTTTTAAGGAGTAAAGACGTTGTGAAGACGCAAGATCCGCAAGAATAATCTTCAAATCAAATCTTTAGAGGCTGCATGTTAGTACTTTAATAGTATTATTTATTTATTTATTTATTTATTTATTTATTAACTTTAATGTACTTTTGTTGTAAATATAGTGCAGCCACAAGTAGAGATAGGTAGTGGTGCATTCAAGAGAGGTGAGTCTAATATTATGGTTTAATTCATTAATGCACACAAAAAACACACAACATTTAATGGAATGCCGCCAAAATGTAAAGATCAAAATGGTTCCAATTTATTTAATGCTGCGTTTTAAGTATTTTAAATTCCAGATTTCGCCTGATTGGAAAACAAAATTAAGATTGAAAACCTATCAGAAATGAGGATCTAGTGGCTTTTTTCAAGGGGAATCAAGCAGAGGAAAAAAGCGGACCTTTAACCAAATGAGAAGCCCCGGGAAAACAGCAATATCAACCATCTGAGAGTTGCTGCTGCTGTGACAAACTGCTTTGATAATGAATGTTATGACAGCGACAATAATGGGGCATAAAAGAACAGGGGGAAAAATCAAAAGCCACAGCGCGCTCTGTGTGTCATCGATGAACAGTGACAGCTTGTGGGCACATGGAGCATTTAAAATAATAATTTAGATGATGGAGAAACGGCTAATGGCCATTTCGTTCACACGGACCACCAAGGCGCAGTCACACTGGGGGCCACGAGCTTTTCCCCTGGAATATGCGCGGCGGAGCAGCAATCTGTCTAAAGCTTTATTGTGGAGTTGTGTTAGAAGTTCCTGTAATGGCATCGGCATTATTTTTTATGGGCCTCGTGGTGTTCCGTGAAGGAAATCTGCATGTCTGACAGCCTCCCTGCAGTTTTCCCCAAAGCCTGTTATTTAGCGTCTTCAAAATGACAGCTGAAAACACAAAACGCGGGATGTCCATGAAGTGGCGCGCATGGCGCTTCAGGAGCGCTTTTTAAAATTGAAATTGTTTACTTTTGGTTTATGGGAACATTTTTTGAACAAATAGTATTGAATGACAAAAATGAGATTTTGAGAAGCGCATTTAAAAAAGGATCAATTCCGTTTTTAACTTTACAGATTGTTTAAAGAATACAGTAGCTTTTTTGCGCTATCTTCCAAAATTTCACTCACTTTCATCGCCTCCTCTGAGCTGTCATTCTCTTCTGAACTCATATCTGCGTTTCAGCTGCACAGACCCGCGTTTTAACCTCTAATCCTGCTGCTCTAGTGCGTCCCTTGTCAGAAATAGTGGTGTCGGTTGCAGTTGCTCGTGGCATCAGTCGTCATTCCAGTCTCGTGACGACTTGCAACAAGCAGCATGATAACTATTGGCTTTTAATATCAATGAACCCCCCTCCCCCCTCCCCATCTACCGGGTCCCTCAGCGTGTGTGGCCCCCCTCGACTGCGTCCATCAGGGGAAGCATTTTTTTTCGCTCCAAACTGCGTTTGTGTGCGTGTGTGTGTTTGTGTGTGTGTAGGGGGGGGGGGGGCGCTCATCTATGTCATCCCAGAACATTTCAAAGAGGCATGTGAACTGTTGAACTTGAATGTGATCTGGCATGGCAAAACATCACCACACCCCAAATAGAGTCGATGCTCAGGCCCCTGTGACCCACTCTCATCCGTTTTTCCTCTCCTTTGCAACAGAAGGCAGCTTGGTGTCAGCACCCCGTCTCTGGGGTGCAGCCGTGCGGGTTGAGATGGAGGTCGTGGACTAAAATGCATGGAAAGACCTCCTGCAGCTGTCCAACAGCCAGTCCGGCCCTGAGTTGGGCCTCGGCCGCATTAGGATCACTCACGCGCGCCAATTTGCTATAAACTCGGATCAAACCGAAGGGAGAAAGGCATTCCAGACAGCTGTGGACTCTTGAACCCTGCCTGACCTCAGGGCAGGCCCGGCAAGGGCAAGTCCAGACTGGACTGATGCTCCATCAGATCTGAAGCCTGCGAAGGTACCCTGACCAAAAATTGAATCTTATTGGTTACTTCACACTCACACAGACATTCACACATGCACTCACAAATTCAATAAATTGAATGTCTGCAGCTTTATAAAGGGGAAACTGCTCACCATTACCAAGATGTCAGGATCCTCCGGCTTAATAACAATAATCACCCCAGGGACCTGCTTTTCAGTTTGCCCAATCAAAGAAACTGGGATTTAATAAGCTATTCTGCCTCTCACTGCTATCCTGCAATTAAAACCCATCATGTCTGATAACTCCAAGACCCCAAGCATCCACTTCATCGATACAGTCGATTCTGCTTTATCATTAGCCTGCAGCCCCCCCTCCAAGCGACCCCCGCTTGTCTGTTTTTCACGAGGAGCCTTTTCACTTTTCTTTTCAATGTGCCTGTCTGATAATTGGTCTGCATTTGAAAGGTCCCACTCTTCTCTGTCCAACTCCACAAGCCATTATTTCGATGTGGAGATGTGAAATTGCCTATAATTTTCCCTGATGCCCCGTCACTTGCTTCAGCAGCTTCTTCTTCTTCTTCTTCTTCCCCGGGCCCACGTGCATTTAACAAGACACATAATCATCAGGATTCATTCAGAGGAAAGGGCGCACGGCTGTATATAAAGAAGGAGATGTTAATGGAGCACAATGCGCGTCGTTATGTGAGAAAATTCGGCGGTGAAAACACGCCGCTCTGGCTCGGCCTTTGTTCTTCCACAGACGCGCCACTGAGGGCTGCAGAACTGCTGAGCAAGGCTCTCTAAACAGGTAAGGGCTGACTGAAGGGTCGCGCGCTCTTTCTAAAACAAACGTGTCTTTTTAAGGCAAAGCAAGGTTATAATCGCATGACTGAAGTTAGTATATTTTCCCTCTCGAGGATTTAAAAGTCAGGGAAAAAAATGTTCTTTTTGTATATATACAAAATGTGATTGTATTTGCTGGGTTGTAACCATACAAGGAGAAATCTCTCTGAAAACTGCTACTTTGATTTGTTGTTTTTTCTAATCCCTGAGTGTAACATCAGACAAACTGTTTCTAATGTCTCCCAGATAAACCAAAAGAGTCGGGTGATGAATGAAAAGGATAAAATGAAAGTCACTTGCTTTTTTTAAGTACACTTTTCAGCCTCATTAATCTGAAATCAGCGCTCCATTTAATTAGGAACATCGGTGCCGATTGGAGCATAACAGAACGCAAAGATCCAAATAACCAGCTCTTTGTGATGGAACAGTGTAAGCATCAGAATGAGCAAATCAGTGCACGAATCAGGCGCGGCGTATCAGGGTCATTTATCATTTTATCCTGACAGCGACGATTATGATGTCCGAGCACGTTTAGAGGGAAGGAAAATATCCTCAACAATGCTTGCTTGCACGTTCACTCCTCACGCCAAGAGATTCTGGTAAAAAACAGAAAAAGAAAAAAAATATCCATGGCTTCATTTAACACCAGGAAAAGCTGTAGTTAAAAATCTATGTTTGTTTTATCCTTTGAAACTGGAATAATTTTATTTACATTTTGTTCCGTGCGTAAAAGTTGGACACATTTCATCCATCGTGCGCAAAAGCGGCACATATGGCTTTCTTTCAAAGCTTTTTGAAATAAAAACCAAAGCAAACCATATAATTATATAATATATGCTGTTTACGGTTTGTGTTAAATTGAAATGTTTCCATTGTTTGATTAAAATGCACACAAAAGTACAACTTTTTATGATAGACCTGCAGCGCCGGGGAAAATTTTGGATTGATGATCTTGAGTGAAATATTCCATCAATAGATTAGGAAAGTAGGTAGTTTTCGAATCTCACTTTCAAAAATTCTCAAGTTATAAAGGAAATACGAACAGAATCAGATATATATTTTGAAATATACTGTTTAAGTGACCACATCAGAAATGTCAGCTCATTCATCAAGGCCGTTTTTGAACTATTTCTGTGTGTATAAACAAGATTGAAGCTGAGATTATGAATGTAAATCCATGCACACAATTTATTTCCAAAAATGGTTTTATGCAGATTCTTGCACAAAGTTCACAACTTCGAGTGATTTAGTTCAACAAGACCTGCAGAGATGCAAACAACTTAAACAAAAAAGATTAGGTGTCTGAACATGACAGTGAAAACTGAATTCAAAATGAGATACAGTCAGTAAACATGAACAAAGTCTTTTTTTTAAGCACACATCTAAGAGCTCCCACGGGACTGAGTTCATCGCAGCACTGAGGCTCCCTTCAAATGAGCCCAGCAGTCTCCAGACACAATCCACTCACATCATCTGAGGCCTTGGCATGGCGTCCTGATGCGGGTGATGGTTTGGGTACCAGTGACCAAAACTGTTCATGTAATTGTTCGGGTGGATTTGGGGTCCTTTGCTCGCAATTGAGACCTCCCATAGCTGAGGCAGGGCGGGCGAGCAGGGAGAGATGGAGCTGGCGCTGTGGAGGTGATCTCCCTCTGAACCGCTGCTGTGCTTCATTATCTTTTTATACTTGGAGCGCTTATTCTGAAACCATATTTTCACCTAAGAGACAGAAAAAAAGACAAAGAATTAGTCTTCAAAGCAGCAAAAGGGTAAAAAGGGAGGTCTTTTTGATAATCAGATCTGCTCCCTCAATAGGTTTGAGCATGGAAAAAAGACCAACTAATCTTTTAATGTTATTATTGCAAATCCCTAAACTCATTTGAAAGAAAGGATCTTCATAAGAGTACCACTTGTAATCCATTAAGAGGAAGCTTCCCTGTACGTTTATTTTTAAAAACCAGGATTAAGATAACCACGGATCCAGCACACATCCAAACTGCTGAGTGTGTAGCTCCTGCAGGAGGTGGTGCTTATATGTTGCATTGCATGTCTTTAATTTGAAATAGATGACACTCACTATAGACTGACTTTGGCATAGGCGGAAGTATGCACTGGCGCACTGAAAGGCACGTGTAACCATCAATTTTGTGCTCAACCCCACAGCACAGGGTGTCTCAGACACTCAAATCACCACAAATCTCTATCATAAACGACCTATCAACAAACATACCCAAATAAATACATTTCGTTTGTAACTTCTTTCTTTCTCGGCGCATATGTTTTGGGAGCATGATAAGGCACTTAACTGACAAAGATAAAGTCGGCAAATGGAGTAATAGTAATAAACAAATCCTGCATTAAAGGATTGAGTAAAAGTTTGCTTTTCATCTGATGTACAGAAAGCTGTTTTCTGTTCTCAAACGACTTTCTCTTTTTCACTGCACGAGATATCATACATCAACATCCACCATCACTGCACTCTTCTATCTTCATCTCAAAGTTAGAACCACTTAAGTACCCCAGATCGTACAATTGTGAGCTACTAAGGTCTTTTTATTGGACAGTTTGATGCAGCAGAATAGCCTCACCTGAGTCTGGGTGAGTCCCAGTTTGGCCGCAAGGTCGGCGCGTTCAGGTAAGGCCAGATACTGCGTCTGCTGGAAGCGCTGGTGCAGAGCCTGCAGCTGGAGACTGGAGTAGATGGTCCGAGGCTTTCTGATCTTTTTCCCTTTTCCATTGACAAGACGAATGTCTCTGCTCTCTATCACTGAAGACTTGTCGCGATCTTGCGGGAACAGACAGGAGACATACATAGATTTCTTTAGGCCGTGTTGTACAAACAAACGAGACGACAGGAATCACACGTACAGGTGTCTCCCACGGTCCTTAAAAGGTGAATGTCCTTTCTAATTCTACGGAAGCAGAGACAAACTACGTTTCTTTTCTCCTTTTTTCAGGGAATCAAAACACAAATATTTCAAAATGCATGGCCCTTAAATTCTACAAAATAACTTGTGATAAAAAGAAAATCTATGAAAAAAATTGTAATAAAAAGCTGATTTATTAACCATTTAGTAATAAGTTCATCTTAAAAATTTCAGCTCAAAATGTTCAGATATTATATCGTAATTTATTTAAACTTGCTGTCACGCATTTACACCAACCAAAGGGTACAATAAAAAAAATATCACGTGGATTTTCCATTATTAAAAATAGTTTTCTTTTGTGATAAAATTTTGGAAAGATCAGCCCGAATAAGCAAATATTTTATACATATATGTTTATATTTTTATGGCAGATCAAATTATTGCGCTGTCGGTATTTATGACCAATAAAGTGGCAAGAGAGACTCTCCAATTCCAATTTGAATGACTCATAATGTGTTATTAGTCTTGTAAGCATTTCTAGAAGCTTTAATTAACACTCAACATTGACGAAAATTCGTGTTTGACATCTTTTAACCGTAGTATCAGTCATTTTCTGTCAAAGAAAATGCGCGCCTGGTACGTAATTGCGCACAACCACAACTCAGCTGTAACAACTTCACGCGTGATTTTTTCCCCCACATACCTGTCGTTTCTAACCTGCTGTTGACCAGATTGGTGCCGCTGCCGTTCAGGTTGCTGTGCTGGTAGGACATGTACGCAGACGGTGGATGAGCGTTCACCGCGCCTGGATACGCGTATCCTAAAGAACGGCCATAAGAAGCATTTCCAGTGAAGGGACTTTCGTGCTGAGAATGACCAGCGGCGTGCAGACCATGAACGGGATAGATGTGCGAGAGTCCTTGCGGGTGCTGCTGGTGCGCCGGATGCCCGTGGCCGAACTCTAAGAAGGCCGACTTGGAGGGATCGGAGCCATTGAGACTGTCGGGCATAAAACCCATAGACATCATTAGCTAATACGCGAGTCCATAAACCCGTCGCTCTGAAGAGGGATTCATGAGTTCATGAGTCAGGAGATGCAGCAACAAATCCACGCCAGAAGAGGCAAAGAAAAACTCCCACGCAGAGGTCCTTGTGCGCGCGCTGCAGGTGTTTGGGGGGAGAAAAACGAATAAAGCGAGAGGTGTCCGTGTTTACACGAGAAGAGGAGCTGACATGGTTCTTCAAACAGCTCCTGCCTGCATAGCCTCAAGCACACTGCTTTCCATCAGCGAGCTCTCTGATTGGTCTTCAGCGGCCGGCTGTCACCAGAGCTCTACCATTAACTTCATCACGCAGGATGAAGCTGCGGTGCAGCCCCTCCTCCTTGTCCACGCTGCGCGACAAACATACATCTGTAAGGTAGACTTGGATTATATTTTTGGTTGGAAAACAGACGCCCTCAAGAGTCTTGCAGAACCTACATTTATCGGAAACTGATGCTATGGCCTTTACGCAATGAACAGTTTAATAAGGGAGCAATATGAGGGCAAAACGTTTATTCTTATTTAAAAATGCAAATGTGAATTATCTACAAAATGCAAAATTTAGTTTAATTCTGGACATCTTCGAAACTGGAAAACAGTCTTTAATTTACTTCCAACAAGATGTAAAAAGAAAATTCTGAGATTCCTAATCTAAATTGAAGTTTGGTTCATTCAGGTTTGTTTTACGCACGAGTTTTTCTAACTTTTTGAACAATTTTTGGGGGACCAGCAGAGAAAGGATCTTCCCCTGAGTTTTATTTTCCTGTTTTATGGTCCAGCACTTCTAAAATACTTTAAGAAAACATTACAAACCCGCTTCAACAATTTGACTTAAAACAATTTAAGAAACAATGTGGAAAGCTAACAAGAATACAAAATATTGTTTTGATTTATATGTGACCCATGTGCCTATTATTATTTATAACACTTTAAATGAAGTTTTTATTTGTGATAAACCCCAGTTGGAGCTTAGAAAATTACAAGCAGGCCTCTCGTGTGGCTGAGCTGCTGTCCAATCCCTTCATTGTGGTCATGTCGTCCTATGTGAGCATCTACCGGCAGCCCAGGGACATTAAAGGCCTGCGGGGGTCTGGCCCGCTTCCCGAACTCCCCACAGGCCTCAAACCGAGCATTCACCCAAACAAGGCCACAGGTTTTATGGTAAAATAAAACTCACAGTCACAATAAAAAGAGCAGATTATTATGAATACTGAGAGGAAAACGTGGAACGTATTTGTAGCAAATTTGATGAACTGGCGCACCAGCCGGTGAGGGACGTTGAATCTGCAGCAGGTGCTGCGTTCAGAGCCACCTTGTTGCCGCCAAAACAAAACAAAAAAACAGCATTCATGACTTTATTTTTCCACACATGAAAGGAGCACAAAATATACGTTTCTAAAGGCACACATGTGCGCTCTGCGTGAGTGAAGGTGTGCGCAAAAAAGCTGGTATGACGCAAAAAAATTGAAGTCTCTTTGAGGCTTGTAATTACGCATGTGTCAGCAGCGAGGAACAAAGCTTAGCCCTGCAGCACAGTGCAGGGTTGGGTCCTTGCCGCGGCTTTATTAAGACACGCAAAAGTGGTGAAGTTAGTAACAGTCGCAGTGTTTGAATGCAGGTCAGACTTTCTGGCGTCTATTGGCAGCGCAGTTGGCATGAACACGCATCTGAAGAGGTGTGTTTCTCAGAGGTGTGCGCACAAACTGACACCAGTTGAGTTCGTCTGTCAGGCTGCAGGGAGTGACAGCATTCTTTGTGCGCAAACCAAAAGCACATTCCCGAGCCGGCAGATCAGAGCCGGCACGTCATGTTCCAGATCTCTGTTGCTGGGGCCGAACTGAGGCCCTGCAGAAGTGCACGACTGGATGCGAGGTTTTATTTTTACTGGCTCAGCTCACCACACGACGGACACAAATAAAGAGCCACATGTCCATTTGCACAGAAGATTATTTATGTTTGATACAAACAACATGCAACCAAAAATCAAAGTGTGAACATCCACTGAAATGAAAGGAGTCACTATCTTTATATGAGAATGCACCCTCCTTAATGTCCACATTCATTTATTCCCATCCTTTATGATACATAAAAAAGGCATCTCTGACTGTTCAGCTGCCAAGCGTTACGCATCACAAAAACAAACAATAAGGTTTACATACTCATGTGACTGTTTTCCGCCTCAGGCTAAAGGAAGGCAACAGAGGAGGAGCCGCAGAAATGGTCAGTCTTAGTCTGTCACCTCCAAGCAGGAACATCTATGCGCGCGGAGACTCATTCCTCAAGTGCAGCCGCGCAGCTGCATCGCCGGCAGCTCCTGGAGGCGCTTACGGGAGTAATCCACATGGAAAATAAATAGGTCTTTTATTTTTAAAATAAATGATATCATATCTAATTCAATCAATCAATTCTTTTTTAGAAAGGATTTAAACCAACAGCATTTTATTTCAGAACCACATTTTAAATGATTTACAATATAGTGTTATATATTATATTTAATAAACTAGTATTAGACTAGTATAAAAATATGTACCTAGTCCAATTCAAAAGTTTTTCTGTTTGAGATTTATTCTTAAATTATTTACTTGATAAAATGATTTCAAAATCTTGATCATAACTGTCTGCATTTAAGGTGTGTTAAATTCCTTTTTAACTCAGTATTTGTAGCTGTTTTTAACAGAAATGCTAGTTGCTTGCACTAAGACTGGACCAGAAAATAAAAAATAACAAATCTTAATTGTTAATATAAACAAAAAAAAACTTTTGTTATTAATCAAATATCACATAGGTTCAATAGATTAACAAAAAAAACTTTGTTGTTTTTTTTTAGATTAAATCTTGTTGAACATTTGGAGCATTCAGGCTAAACCAAAATTACTATAGGAAACACCAGATTTTAGTTTTTGTTTGTGTCTTTTCTTTATCATTTTTTTGGGGAAAGACTCAGCTTTTAAAGTCATCACTGGTTTAATCATTTCCAGACTGAGTGTGAACGCAGCATCGCCTGCTGACTGTGATGGTTACATTTAAACTTTAGTTGATTGGGTGAATACAGGCCTATACAGAGAAAAAAAACGTCTGGAGTCTGAAGCATAAACCTCCAATGTGGGATCATTAAAGGATTTAATTTGCAGATGGAGAAATTTTTCCCTTTCTATCCTTCCCTATTGTCCTGTCAGATACTGGAAATCCTCCGTCAGTACCTGCTGGTGCTCCAGGATGGGCAGAGGTTAAAGAGAGCAGCAGCACCGTTGCAGGGCTTAGCTGGAGCCACTCTAACAGCATGCGCCTGCTCAACATCTGGAACAAAGAAGTCAGTCTGGATCTACCCTCGGTGTTTACAACGCTGTTGTTTTTTCACACTCCTCGCAAAATCTCGCCCAAACACACATTCCAGACTCACCAGCTCAACATGGGGGGAAAATATACTATACTTTTCCACTGTAAACCCCACTCCAGGAGGTGAGGCAGGTATGGGAAAACTGAAGCCTAAAGCCTGCATGAATCGGGGAGGATCTGACTGCTGCTGGAGTGGCATCGCAAGCTGCCAACTGTCTGTTTACAAGCTTCCAAAGAGACGTCTTAGGAGGCATGGGATGCCGCATTCTACTAGTATGTCAAAAAACACCCACTGAGTTCTTCTGTGATGACAATGAGAATGCACAAACAATGTCTTCAGGCCAAAAACCTCCACAAGAAACAACAAACGATTAAAAAAAAAAAAATCATTATAAGACCAACAGCCTTAACAAGCTGCAGATGTTAGGATGATTAGAAAAGCATAAAAATGACAAAAAAACATTTGTTTACAGCTTCTAATTTTTTTTTGATGCCACATGAGCTGACAGATGGAGGTGGGGAGATGACACGGTAAACACACCAGAACACGATTTACTCATGGGAATCACACATACACACACACCCAATCAACACACAATGACACATGACTAAAGGTTGCCAGGTTCAAACACCGGGTCTGTTAAAGACCGGTTTACCAAGTCTGAGGATTATACATCTGAAGTTACCTGCCCCCTGGTAACGTGAAGCCCCTTTATGAGGCCTATGGGCAACAGCGCACAAGACAGGCATCACTTCAAGATGCCAGAGGTGAAATCTGGAGCACCGGGCATCAGGAGGGATCCCTTGAAAAAGATTTCCCTTTCAGAGAAGATAAATTCTGGCCAATTGTGCCACCAGCTCGTAGATTGAAATCTATAAATCCACAGCTGATTTTCCATTTAGTAGAGATGAAATTTGGCTGCAGAAAAAGCTTTCACAGCAAAGAGGTCACAGCCCTTTCTTTATACCTCTTCAGTGAGAACAACTTGACAGGATCAAGTTCAGCACCTGACAACAAACCCTGCTTCTGTCAAGTGTTAAGTTCCATTGTGACCTGCAATGGTACACAATGGCCCCACAGGACCTTTCTACTATGCTGCCTATCAAATGTCTTTCAGGAAAAAATGAAGGTGCATATGAGTGTTTTTGTTTTCCTCAACAGTTCACACAATTCGGGAAATTATGATGACTTTTTACAAGTTTTATTGACCCAAAAGCTAAAATTATTTCAGACAAATGTGTGCTCATTTTTAAAATGTATTTATCTTGTACTTTAACCTTCATGCCTGTTAATAAAAACATTTTTTTACCAGCTGTTTATCGTCTTACAAAAAGTTTTTCTCACTGTTCTAAATTAACTTCCAAAAAGGTTAAAGGTTATACCTGCCAGTAATTAGATAACAACTTTTTCACACTGTTTTAAAATGTTTTTACAAAACAAAATCCATAAATCTTATTAAAAATACCACGATGACTGTTTGCAAAATGATTTATATGAAGGTGACAAGTATGCATTCTCCATTGAGGTACATGAGGTCGAGCTTCAGGAACGCTGTTTTTGTGCTCCACCAGCTCCAGGGGAAAAATAAAAAATCATTTTTTCTTGCACCATTAGGGGAGTTTATCAGAGCTACCCATCTATCTGTTTTTGTTAACCCTGTTCACCCGGTTCCAGCTGGTTAGGGGGAGTTTGTGCTTTTTGAACTTGTAGTGAGGAAAGGTGTGCACCTTTCATGTGCGGCATCTCAGGGTGAACCCGAAAAACAAGAAAACAAGTTCAAATTTATAGACATGTAAAAAGAAAATTCCGTTTTAACAGAATAATAACAAAAAAACTCAAGTCAAATTTAAAATGGGTAATTAGTACGTAGAATGTGAAAAAAAAGATCAAATTAGATTTTAAAGAGAGTAAAATAGTTAAATGTCAAAAATGTGGGTTTAAAAAACAAACATAAACAATTTAACCATCGAAGAATACAAGGAAGCAGAGAAGAATTAATGCAGCTCCACTGATTCTAGGTTTACTGAGACACTATTTCTGTTTCAGATGTTTAAATTCCCATTGATCGTCTTTTCCTCTATTTTCAAAGAGCTCCCAGTGGATTTTTAGTTATGATCATGCTGTTTTTTAGCCAAAAAACACCAAAAAACAAACCTGTTATTTTTTAGGACTTAGTTTCTGCAGATCAGCAAGAGTTCATCAGAAATTCACCTCTGAATTGTGGGCGAGACTGCTGACAGGGAGTAAGCCTGCGCTCATTTCCCATCATCCCTTTGTTTACACACTCTCTCACTAGCGTACAACCCCTTACTGGTGCAACAAAAATGGCGAGCAATATTTGGGCTATCCAGCCGTACAGTTTTGAGCCAGATGCCAGTTCAGATGAGGAAAACAGAGACTGACTTGGATCTATTTGTCTGCAAGTGGATCCATCAGAATGGAGCAGAGCAGGGAGCTTGTGACCTGCAGATTTTGGGTTCTAGGTCACTGCTGCGCTTGCTCCTGACTCACAGCAATTTGAATAAAGAAATACTCATAAACACAATTTTAAGCTTAATTTTCTTTATGTATGTCCTCCAAAATGAGAAAAAGGCATGTTAAAAACACAAAAAACACATTCAATTGTTTGAATAACTAGGACTAGGGGGCTTTAAGCGACAGTGGCCGGGAGGAACGAGGTATTCTAAAAGGCCTCTACACCCAGATCATTTGATTGTCAGCAACTGCTGAAAATCTGCCACCCCCTCAAAAAAAAAAAGAACCAACTAAAACATCAAAGCCTCAGAGACTTGCAGAGTTCATCTTTGAACTTTGGCAAAACAGGCCCTCTTGCCCCCCCCCAATACACCACAAGCCTTACTTAGAAATTGAGAGGAGCCATGGCAGAACAAATCAGATCAAGTAGAAAATGAATTAAAGAAAGAGCTGCTCTGAGGGTGGTGTTTCGTGCGATTTGTCTGTCGGGGCGAACAGACAGTCCCAGTCTGAGCAAGCCCGCTCACAAGGAGCAGCCTCCCCTCAGCTCCTAGCCAAAATTGATGGCTGTGAAAGAGGTACCTGAGGCAGAGATCAAAGTCAGACAGGATGCATACGCCTCAGCGTTTAACTCTTTCATGTCTCACCTTTGCATTGAGTCACACGCCTTCATCTCTTTGACATCCAGAAGAAATATAAACAAAAAGAGTTGCAGGACAAAAATCAAAACTTGCAAAACGTCCTGTCCTCAAACGCCAAATCAGCAAAACAGAATGAAGAGTGGGTGTGATTTTCTGCACTCTAGTATATCTTGTTACTTATGTATGACCTCAGCTTCTTAATGTGAAGCTCTCTTCACAGCGGAGGCCACGGTGGAGGCTATTTGCATTCCAGCAGCAAGAGTGCGGACAATTAAGCCATTTCCCCTCCAATCTATCTCCCTCCAACCAGCCATCCAGGCATCAGAGTAGATCAATGGGAAGTGCAGCTGCATGGCCCATGTGTGCCAGGCTGTGAGACGAGAGAGCAGAAGATTGGGGTTAAAACCCTCCTGGCCTTGAGATTGGCTCCATACCTGAGTCAAAGCAGAGACACGCCAACAGCTGCTGCCAGGCGGCGGAGGAAACAGAAGTTCTCACTGCATCTGTGAAAGCTCTTCTTGCTTTCTGGCTTTGGCCTTTTTTGGTTTATTTTCTTAATGATTTCTGGTGAGTTTGGCTGTTGGAGTCCTGCACCTGAAAGCTGAGAACAAACACAGCGGCAGGTTAGTTTCACCACCTGCACTGCTGCGAAAAAGCTTCAACTTCCAAGAGCCTTATCCCGAGGTGTTCCCTTTCCCCCCTTTGGGCAGTCCAGCCCAACCACTCCAAAATCAATTAGCCAAATCACATTTCACAAAAGTAGCTGAGTTCTGCTTTCAGTAGCTTGGGCCCCTCAGGTGTCACCAAATCAGCTTAAAGTTGCAGGCAGGGAATCTTGGTTTAAGTTGTGTGGGATTAGACCAAACAAAAAGCCACAGATATCAAAACGCACCTGTGCAGCTTGCTCCTCAAGGACCGTTAATTGAGAGGGGCTTTGGTCCAAACGGCGGCGGCTCAGAACTTAATCTCCAAGCTCTCGGGCCATCACAGGTATCCATTTCTACCGTTCACAGCTCCAGCAACTGTCCTAGGACTTCGAGATAATCGGACAGCCATCGCGTCACAGCAACTTCCATCTCTGCTTCCCCCTTCCAAGCGCAGGTGATCAATCATTTACATGTGTAATTAGCAACAGGTGTCAAAACAGTAACTGTACACTCTCTTGGGGACCCTGTGTGCGGCGGACTGAGAACAGACTTGGCAAGTCCTGAGTAAACAGGGTCAGTTAGAAACGCACAAAGAGAAGGAAGAAGAAAAATGAGATGCTAGGATGTACAGGCTTTCCCGACACTTTCAACTTCTTACCACCCAAGGGGGGAATCGCCTCTTGAGCATATCGAGTTGTGTAATGGCATATCTCTGTTTATATGGCGACTTAAACAACAGTTAATCGCAGGCGCTACTGGAAACGGATGCCCGTTTTGAACTGAAACGACAAACCCTTGGCAGCTTAGCCTGTGACAGCCGTGTCGTCTCCAGGGCTTCATTAACACCAACAACATGACAAATCTCATCTCAAAATAGGAATTTGATTGGATCCAAGCAAAAAACACAAATGTGTTGGGCTATGTACACACCGAGCATGTGTTCGACAACGCACTAAACAGACCCTCTCGGTTGTACTTTTTGCATATGGCGTTCACACAGGTCAGCTGCTACCTGTTTTAGTTCAAACAGGCCTACCTACATTTAGAAAAGGCTTGGTGTGAAATGTCAAAGTGGTGCAAATCTTGCTCCAGGCCTTTTCTTTCACAGCTCTATTCTGATAGATGAAAAACTTGGTGTAATATAATTCCAGCCGGACACAAACCGCAATTATTAATTTCTTCTTCATAATCGATTTTTAACCGGTTGGCACTTTTTTGTTTAGAAAAAGATGCAACCCAAGCGTCTCTACCAAACCTGAGCCCCTGATTGGTCAAAGTTCAAGTGGTTTAACCCTTGTGCTATCCTAGGCACTTTAACGTTGGGAGTTGGGTCATCTAGACCCACTTGACAGTGCGCCGAACCTTTTTCTTCAATGATTTGTGATCTTCACTGGTGTCCATGGATTACATGAAATCTTTCCACCTTTATCCACCTTTGTCATGGTAGGGAGAACACGTCAATGTAAGGATGGGGTCATCTAAGATAGCACAAGGTTAACTTTTAACGTTTATTCAATGGAGGCGTGCTTTGTAGAGCCTGAAAACGGACTTAAAAACTTGTGTTGCGATGCATTAACACAAGAGTTTTGAAGCCCAAAACGCACATATTCGCACGTTCAACAAGACTTTTCGCTGGAAGTGGTCGCTCGAACGCGCTTTTCCGAACCTGGTGTTAACTAAGCATTACAGCTCCAAGTCTTTCACCCCAGCTATACTTGTTTAACTCAAGTGGCTCAAAGGGCTAACTAGTTGCTTTTGGGGTCATAATAGTGGATTACAAAGCAGAAAACAAACATGCTGAAGTGAAAGGTGAAACCTCCCAAAACACTTAATAAAACTGCAGGGGACTCAGGGAGATGGAAGACGCCTGCATCCCTATGGTTCAAAGATTTTTATGTCACCCCCCCTGATCTTAGTTCTCGTGAGCAAGTGGAGGAAAAATTTGCAGCAGATTCCAGCTGATGTTTTCCCACACTCAGTGCGGACAGGAGAATGCAGAAATACCAACAGTCCACCTGTTACCTGAAGGGGATAGGTGTGGTGCTGCAGGGGCTGAGGAGAGGATATGTGCAGGCTACCGTGACTTATGTGGACTCATCCAGTCACCTTAGTGCCCAGGGGCTGAGTGGGTGTTTAAAAGAGCCTGTCTGGGGCTTTAGTTTAGAGTTTCCCGGTGTGGAGAGGCTGAGCTTTGAACAGGCAGGTCCGGCGATGAATTAGAGCATTGTCTGCTTGGAAGGAGAAGCCTCTGGGTGGGGCATCAGATCAAAGGAGGTCTTACTTTATTACTTACAGCGTCACTTCAGGTATGCAACTGGACAGAGCAGAGGGCAGACACACTGACCCTTAAAAAAGGAATGCATACTGCTCAGTGTACACGTTTGGGATGAAAGTTTTTTTTGTTGCATCACTTGGTGCTCAAACGTTTTGAATTTTAACTTTCCTCTTCTGTTAACTTTCTGAAGCGAGTTAAAGACCCACTTCAGTCCTTCAAAGCTAAACCTTTGCAGGATGTCAAATGTGAGCACACGGCAGATGAAAACAATTCATATGCAAACATCTACATAAAAATTTTAGCCTGTGTTAGTCATAACAATGAAACAAAACACAGACTTTTTTTGGGATTGAGGCTGAGGAAACTAAAACTTATTTCGACCTGATAACAGTGACAACCGGAACTGTTCTTATGTAGGAAAAGACTTTGAAGGTAGGTCTTCTCAGAGAAGCTCCCTCGTGTGTAAAATGGAGGAAATCTTCGGAAAATCTTTATTCATGTATTATGATTATAAGACAGTTACAGGTGGACTTACACAATACACACCTATATAATGACTCGGGCATTTTGGATCTTATGTGTAACCTGGATGTGCAGCTCAGACGCAACAGTGTAACATGTGACATGGAAACACTTGGAGGAAGGTGGACAGTGATTCAATTCAATTCAATTCAATTCAATTCAATTCAATTCAATTCAATTCAATTCAATTCAATTCAATTCAATTCAATTCAATTATGAAGCCAATTGAGACGACTATTGTTGTAATATTTAGCTATATAAATAACATTGAATTGAATCAACATGCTCTCCCTCAGACATGAGATATCCTTCCAGATTCGAGTCTTTCAGACCTTACAGTGGAACACTCTGACCACTCCTCTCAGGTGGCACCATATTGTCCTGGGGCCGGACCAGCCTCTCCAAGGGTCATTCTCCCATGACATTCTGCTCAATGTGGAGAGGGAGCAGCACACCTCTGCTTTGATGTAAAAGTGGTCAACTTCAGAGGACACGGCAACGATGCCAAAGACCCAAACACCTGGAACCAAAGAGGAATTCAGCCTATACAATGGTGAAAAAGAACAATACATTTGAAGCACACATTTGTTCCAAAGTCACTATAATAAATTAAAAAAGTGGATTGTTGGATTTTTCACTTGGCAATTTGAACATTTGCATTTATTGTGGACATTCTAGGTGCAACACACTGATAAAACAACAAAAACAAAGAGAAGGTTTTAACCGATGTATATAAATGCCAATATTTTAGGAACCCACAAAAGATGGCGAGACACACTGACTGTATAAGGGAACTGGATTGAGTGAGTGTGATTTCACCCAAAGAAAATACCTTATTTCTGGCTCCAACTAAATGAAGTCAATTCAGTTGCTATTTTTTCATGATATGGATGCCGACATGTTAGAGTCAGTCTTGCCAATCAGTAGTGAGCTTCTTTGAAGGCCACACCCCTACCCTCTGATTGGTCAGTTTATAACTTGAATCACTTGCACTACAGGAAAAAGAAATTAAAAGAAACGAGGATTATAAAGAACACCAGAGCAAGAATGGGTTTTCTGACAAATAGAATCACTGAGTAATAGCGTTTATTTCTCTAGCGAAGTCTATGGGATTTTGGCTTTTGGGGGAGGGGTCTCTCAGACCAGTTCTCAAATATAGTCAGTGGTAATATAGCAAGAAGAATAATTTTTACACCATTTTAGAAAGGGGCTGTCATGGTGCAGCTGGAGCATCTGACTAAGCGTTGCAAATTCGGTTCCCGCCCAAGTGTGCCAAATTTTGGGCAAGACCCTAGAATGCTCTTGGGCCAGCTGTGGCAGTTGTGCTGCCATTGGTGTGAATGGGTTAGTGGGACTGTAACTATAAAGTCCTTTTTAGTGACACCTTTTACCATTTCCAGTTAAAGGCGGTCATTCCTCGTTACCTTGTGCACTGCTTATGGGTATGTGTGTGTGCGTGTGTGTGTGTGTGTGTGTGTGTGTGTGTCAGATTTTTAAAAATATTTCAGAGTAAGCTGTTGATTGTCCAGCTGTTTTAGTTTTAAGATGCAAATACAGTTATATAAAAAAATGAAATGAATTTGTAAACAAGGCTGATTTTTTTTCATCAAAGTTGGATGCCACTGTCTTGTGGATTCTTCCTGTTTGTCTTCAAACGACCAAATTTTTGCATCTGCTAAATCTAAAACACAAAGATCAGATGTGATGTGTTTGGCTGTTTCTTTTTTTTCCTAGTTACCAGTATATTGTTTTGAAGTCGTATTTTTTTAAAACTTTTTGAAAACCTTTTTTTTAAACTCCTTTTTTTATTTTACACCAAGTTGTTCTGTAAAATCAATACAATTACAGTAAAAATAGGGCATCAGGACATTTTTACGCTTTAGCTGGTGGAAAAAAAGTCATAAACTCGAAATCAAAATGATGGTTTCACTTTAAATACAATATAGAGTTAAAATCTTGTTATTAAAGGTAGTAAATGTTAAAGTTCTTTTTTTAACTAAAGGTTATACTAAGGTGTGGCATCCTTTGAAACTTTCCCATGGTACATTTTATGCCATTATGTGAACAAAGTTTTGGAAAATCTTGTTATTTAGTAGTTCAATTTGTAATAAACCTTATCCAGAAGTGTCAAACTGAGCAGGAAAATGTTCCAAATTCCAACAAACACGAGCTGCTGTTCACCTGATGTGACTTTTAAAGGGGAGAATTCACTTTGTGAGTTGTAGCACAAGTTTGTCAAGTTTAGTGACTTTGCATCGTTTCTGTTTCTACCATAGAATACATTTGAAGTCACATGACTCGATCAGTGAATCACAAAGTCTAATCAACACATATTTGATGAAACAGTCATGCATCTTTTTCTTAGAATGTTTAATTAAAATTTCCAAACATTTCATGTCAGAAACACATTTTTTTTAAGACCCACTCCGATGAAAATTGTGATAATTTTGTTATTTTTAACATGTCCTTGTAGCATCTTTCTCATGATGATGAAGAAAATTAAGATTAAAACTGCTTTTCTGAGTATTTCTTCATTTAAATAATTGTGAATTAGGAGCAGACGAAAAAAATCAGTTTTAATGAGCTTGTAGTTCCGTGCAACTACAGTCAGCAGGTCACAAGCTCCCTGCTCTGCTCCATTCTGATGCATCCACTTGCAGACAACTAGATCCATTAACGTCTTCGTTTCCCTTGTCCGAGCTGGCATCTGGCTCAGATTTGAATTTCAGTCAGACAACTCATGCAGTAAAGAAAGATTTATTTCCATATTTCTTTTAGTTTGGCATAAGGCTCCGTTCAGATACATAAAACAACGATCTCCATGGGTATTATACTACCCCTAATGGAGCTCACAGGTAGAAGCCGGGGAGGAGGGTGGGGTGACGAACGCAGAGCTCGTGGAAATGGATGAAGAGGATTTGTACTGCACACCTGGAACTTAAGTAGGACACTGAACAGGTGAGTCAATCAGGCTGAACCGCCCGCAGGAAGAAGTAACCAAGTAAATGCTGCTCAAACTGCCTGCCTGATATACTCCCATGGTCGTTCATTCCTGGCAGCGCCAATATTGCTCATCATGTTTGTTGCACCGCTAAAGTTAGCTTGAGGTTGTGAGGGGCTGTGAGCCAGCGGAGAGAGCGCAAACGAGGCATGATGGGAAATGAGCACAGACCCACTCCACCTCAATGTTCCCGCCCACAATTCCTACCGCTCTGTAGAAACTATATCCTAGAAATCGACTTTTTTTTTAATGCCTACAAACGTAATAATTTGCTTTGAAAATAGATAAAAAAGATGATTGGAGTAGAACTTGAAATGAAAGGAATTAAAAAAACAATGAGAGCTGATGCTAACTGCCACTGGACTGGTGTTGCCACGCCTCCAGATAGAGAAGCTCAGAGACTGATGGAGGCAGAGCACGGGTTCTCCATGTGGTGGATCGCTTTCCTGTGGGAGCAGCTCTTCTCTGGGCTGCCCATTCCTACCATCTGCTCCTCACCAGTTGGGACTGCTGCTCAGCCACCCATCAGTAATTTCATAATTGTGTCGGTCCTCTGCTCCTCTTCAGCACCCAGGACACAATGGAGAACAGCTTAAACAGAGTGTGAAAAAAAGGGGCTTCTGCGAACTGGGTGGGTCCCAGATTGTTCCCACACCTGCTGCTTTCACCTTAGCATGGAGGAGGGGGGGGGGGGGGATTCTTCCTGCACCACAAGCTGAGCGGTTGAAGCTGCTTCATAATTTGTACTAATACTTAAATATGTTCATATAACAATTTTGGTTGTTAGACATATTTTACAACTGCAGCATTAGCAATTAATTATGTAAGCTGCCAAAACATGCCGTGATGCCTGCGGCACACCACAACACCTAACCACCTTACAACTAAGTAATCTTTCAGTGAAGCTCCAAGGTCTTAATTAGGTCTGATGACTTACCTAATGAGAGTCTGTGTGAAAATCAACAAAGGGAATGAATCCGTGTTGGGAGGCTTAATAATTGATTTTGGGCCGCAGAGCCTCAGAACAATTACCGATTACTTCTTTCAGTTTGTCACCTCTGACAACAGGGGTTTCAATAAAACAGCAGGAAAGAACAACAAAATTACACACGAGGGACCAAATCTTATTGGAGGAAAGTTTTTGACACTGATTACCTGGATCCATGTCTGGTTATTAAGGTAAAAAAAACAACATGTTTTTGGAGTAAAAAAATACATTTTCCCATGTGAGTAATCTTGAAAATCAACAAACAAATCAGGTTTTCATCTTAGTATTCACTTTCAAATTGAGATCTAAGTCGCTTCAGGCAAACTGATGAGTGTTTGCTTTTATGCAAATCATTTATGGAAAAAAATTTGGTTAACGAATTTGGACTTTTAAGATAAACTGAGAGACACAAGGCGATCAAGCATTCTGGAAATAGTCTGAGCCCTGAAAATATATTTGCAAATAAGCGACTCATTGTTCACCCAAGATTTCCTTATAAGTCACTGCAGCACATTTGTAGCAGACGTGATTGGCGTCCGCAGTGATGTATTTCCTGTGGGTGTGTCCCTCAGTCTGGCCCGGGAAGAGATCCTGTGATAAACTGAGGCCTGTTTCTCGCAAGCCGCCTCCTCTGGTCACGTTAACTCGGACCTCATTAGTCATAATCTGCTCCCCGGGGCTTTCCTTGAAAAGCCTCTGCCTGGCAACTGCATAGACATGCCTGAAGCGAAATGTTCCTCTCATTTGTGTGCCTGACCATAGGATGGAAAAAAAAAAGGGCCGACATCTTTTATCTGATGGATGGAGCTTTGGCAGCTTTCCTGTTTGAATGAGGCAGAAAAGAAACTCTTTTTCTCCACTAGGAACTTAAGATAACATGTGGATAAATGCACAGGGTCTTTGGCTTTTGCTGCAGAACGTTTAGCCAAATTCATGCAATGAAATGGTTATTTTCGGTTTGTTATATTTATTTAAAAGACAGAAAAAGCTGAAGGACAAGCAATAACCTGTGTATCTGAAGATAGCTGAGGAATTTCTCTTTGCTTCAACAGTCACGACAAACTGGTAGTGACAACGCCGGCAGAATGACTGATCCTGTGCATTCCCAAACTTGAAACCGCTATGTTGGCTGCGTAGGTACTAGCACTTCAAACACATCCATTTTTCAGTGACAGGAGGCTCTAGGGTAAAACAACCCGTTTACCTGTAATCTGTTAAACTTTAAGGATTTAGGCGGGCCGGTGACGTTGGGAAAGCCATCGTAAAAGAGCTGCTTTGGCAGATGAAGTGAAAAACAGAGAATACATGTTTTTAGCCTCATTTGACCGAAGTGTGACCTCAATTACATCGGTGCAGGTAAACAAATACTTTTTCTTTTTTAAATCAATTTAAGGCGAACATTTTTTTTAAAATTTTCATTGAACAAAATACCTTCAAGATGAGCTGAGAAGCACTGAGAAGCAGGAGGAGATGACGCATGAAGCAGGCACTGAAGAGGTATCAGAGAACCACTTCAATGAAATTCCCTTTTTTGGGTGTTTTTAACATGTTCTTGTAGTATTTTTCTCATGATGAGTAAAGAAAACTAAGCCTAAATTTGTGTTTCTGAGTATTTCTTTATTCAAATGATTGTGAAACAGGAGCAGACAAAAAAAAAGGCTGTTGGAAAAAGCCTGCAGCAGTGACGTAGGTGCTGCAGTCGGCAGGCCACAAGCTCCCTGCTCTGCTCCATTCTGATGCATCCACTTGCAGACAGATGGATCCATGTCCGTCTTTGTTTTCCTCGTCTGAGCTGGCATGTGGCACAAAGCCATACAACTAGATTGCTCTAATATTGCTCGCCATATTTGTTGCACCTCTAGTGGTAGGTCAGGGGTGTGAGAGGCTGTAAGCTATCGGGAGAGAGTTGTATTTATGTTTTTTCTTTTATATCCTTGGCTAAAATGTCTGTCAGAAAACAGTTTTTTTTACATTTTTGCATCAATTTCAAGAATCCAAATGTTCTGATAAGCATTTAAAAACCGTAACCATATTTAAATAAATGTATTTAATGTACAATATTTCTTACATGTCAAAATACATTGAATTTATTGAATGTGCTTGTTTGTTACAGATTCCTTTTCTAGTAGGGACAATTATTTTCTTAAATTGTCAGATTTTACTAAAGAACCAGAAATACTTGATTGATAGAACCAAACATAAGGGCCTACACCATGGAGTGGCATCAATAAAAATAACTAACTAAATAAATATTCTCAAAATTAACATCTTCTGCCGCTCCCTTTGCCTTTCCTCTCTTCTCCCATCTCGTCACTCATTCTTGCCTTTCTTTATCTTATGTTTGAGTTTCTTTGATTCTGTTCTACATTTTTCGTTTTTTTTTGTTTTCCTGCATTTTTGGAAATGTGGCAAAACATTTCTTGTTATGTCTTTTTCTTTTTTCAAAGCCACTTGGAAAACTGTGCTTCCATCTTCCCACTTAATTAATTTTTTTAACTTTCTTCGTAGAGTCACTAACTTGTTGTTGCCTTTGACAGAAAAGTCCATTGCTGCAGAGGGACAGGGGAGGACGAATCACTTTCACATTTCTTGTTCCATTTCAATGTTTTGGTTTAAATAATAAGGGGCGTTGAAACTATTTTAAATATTTTTATGAAGTGTTGGGGGCCCCAAGCAATCACCTGCCTTTGCCTTTGCCTAATGGTAAATCCGCCCATAACTCAGAGGTAAATTTGTCATGAACCCCTGCCTCTCTGCAGAAACTATGTCCTATTGAAAACAACACAGGTTTTTTCATTTTTTATAATATTGGCATAATCATAACTAAAACACTGGGAATGCTTTGAAAAAGATCAAAAGATGATTGGAGTGAGACTTTAAATGATTTTTCTTGGAATACATTTGTTTTGTTGAAGAAACCCCACAGAATCTCTTTTGAAATGAGTGAAACAGATGGCAAATATAGTAAAGTAAATTAGCAAATTGAACATTTACATTTCCTCAGGTGATGTTTGCTATATATCTCTGTCCATTTACCTTCATTGTCATTCAGGTTTTTGCTCAAAGCCCTAAAGGCCAAGAAGTTTTAAAATGGCTGAAGGGGTTTCACCCTCTTTTGTTTAGCATAAGATTTTAAAATCCACTTGTTTTGTCGTCTCTGCCCCTCACCGCTACCATTTCCCACTACAAACCCACAGCAGACATGAGAGGAATGCTGCATTAAGTCTGACCAACAATGACAACAACAATTTTTGACAAAGGCCCAAGGACCAAACCCAAGTCAGTCACCTCCTGGAGACACACAATGTCCATTGCTTACCCTAATGCTTCCCTCTGCCCCTTTATTTCAACCCTACCCATTCCCCCCTGCCAAGTTAGGAATGCTTAGGGGACAGTGACCCTTTCACCCACGAGTCTCACCTTGGTTTCTCAGGGAGATTAGGAGGTGGTGGAGGAACTGGGAGTGTCCTGTGAAGCAAATGCCAATCCCAGTTGGGGAACACTTTGGAGAAAGAGCAGGTCTGAAGGTCTTGAATTTCAGGCTGTACTGCAGCAACTTAGCAGGCATTTTTCACTTCACTGGTTTGGCTTCTGTTCAAAAATGTGAAACTAATGCAACAGCAACACATCAGTTTTGTATTACTGAGCCTTCCATTATGAACAACTGAACGTGGGCTCATTATTGAGGCCTCTCCACAGTCCGCGGCAGCAGCAGCAGCAGCGGCAGAACGCTGTTAGCAAACATAGAAGTGGGATTGGTGATTTTATGAGATTTGCTTTCAAATCTGGTTTACCTTGACTTCAATGCTGGTGTTGGACCGCTGTTCACCAGCATGGCAGAGAAGAACCAGAGGAAGCGTCTCCAGGTGCTTCTTCATGTGGCCTGGAGCTGAAACAACAACTGATGGTGCTGCAACTGTGGGTCAACTGTCTATTTGACAACAGCGCCTACACAGTTTTGACACTACAGCCATGGTTAAGGTGATGTCTGTGAAGGATCGGACATCTTAAATAAAAAAAATCAGAACTTGAACATACCATTTTAGTATTGTAAAAGAAGAAAAAAAAGGTGTTGTCATGAAATGTGCTATTCATGGCACATTTACAGATCACCTCCACCATGACAACCAAGTCATACCATTTTACACACTGGTGAAAAGACAAACAACAGCAACAGTGGCAAGAAAAACCCCTGACGCACACCAGATTTCAAGATCTTGACCACAGCTGGGTGCTAAAGAAAAACTTCAGACTTTTCCACAATTAGAGTTTGCACAAAGCGCATAGTTCCAAATTCCAATGTTAAGATAAAAGAGTAATCCACATTGCTCCATCCTGATAACCCGGGTTAGCAGCCATTATTACAAAGTATTTCCATATGGTGCTGCAGAATGTTCCTATGTCTGCAGGTCTCCTAAGATGTATTCTGTTTTTGTTTTTTCTCAGGTTATCCTGAAATCATTTTACTTTGTCTGAAGTTAAGAAAGATTTCAAAGAATACAAAAGTTCAATGTTTATAATTCATGCAATTTGTGCATTTTACCCATAATGCTCGCCTAGACTTTATGATTCTTGACTCTACACCAGGAATTTGGTTGCAGGTGTAAAACAACAGAATTACATTAAGTCTTAAATAAAACAGTTTTAAAATCAAAATAAAATAACACATTTTGAAAAAGTCATCAACTTAATATAATAAATAAAAGAGTTTGAGTATGAAAACCAAAACAACAGTAAATGCCCAGGACCATTTTAACACACACTGATTTTAAAATATTTGTTCACTTTTGTCTGAATTTATATTTGTTTTTTACATATTGTCTTCTGTTTCATATTACGCTTTTATTCTGTTTGATAATCTGTTTTAAATTATTTGCAGTTTCAGTTCTTATTACATCAACCTACCATGGGACAAAATTAGCATGTGGCTAAAATCTGGCATATTTACTTTTGATTTTAAATGTTCAATAATATTCGATGTCCCTTTTTCTTAAATTAACACTACTATTTCTGTGATTAGTTTATTGACTATTAAAGACAAATGTGCTGTTTTTATGAATGTTTATGAAATTCGGACTTTTAGTTTGTATCAAACACATGCAGGAAAAGTGGCTTCAAATTAAAATCTAAATGTTGAGTTCTTGGCTCTGGAAGAGATTTGTTGGGCGTCTCCAACAACTGTCAAGTTTGTTTGTTCTGCCTGTTTTCCCAAAAAGTCCCATGTTTTTGGGACAAAAGTCCACAGTTTATGCTTAAACCTATACAAAGATGGAACTCTTATATGTACACTGTGATTTAAAAACTTTTATTTTGACGTTTTCCCTGCTTTCATGTTTTACTTGCTTTTACTTGTTTCTTGCTTTTACTTGTTACTTGTTTCAACTAAGTGTCTTCGTTGAAAAGTGCTCGATGAATACAGATTAATAAAGCTGGATAATGAGTTTAATTTGCAACTGAACTCCATCAAGAACAAAGATTTCAAATTATCCCATAGAAGAGCAGCAAACTGTTTTTATGGGTGAAAACTTTCAGAATTTTACTCAGTATTTGCACAGGTGAATCATCAAAGTATATCAACCTCCCAATCTTCTCTGAAGGGGTATAATTTTTGGACACTGTAACATGTCAAAACTCCTTTTCTTTCTCAGAACCGCTACCACAAAAAAAATCTAAAAAGGTGTAATATATTGCTCTCAAGTGAATTTCCACCAATTTTGATTTGTTTCTGCAGGAAGCTGCAGATTTGTGTGGATCTGGGTGCAAAAGAAACTCAATCTATTAGGGCCGTGCAAAGCGGGTGGGCCTGCACAGTTTGATAAAAGCCAGACTCCTTATTGACAGCTCTGAGTTCACAGGTGACATGAAACCATTCCAAACAACATAAACTGATCGGAGGGACAAGAAAGCACCTTTGTTGGTTATGTCCTAGTGGAACAAAAAACTTAGTTAAAAATAAATTCATAAAAATTAAGACTTTGAGGGAAAACAAACTAATTTTTCCCAGGTTTTTCCATTTGAGTCACCTTATATGGATATTACAGTTGGCGTTTTACGTTTTTAGCTTCTTAAATTGCCTCAAAGGCTAAACACTGTTCAAGTTGATGCACTAATCTGCACAACCAGCTTCCCTTTGCAATCAAAGTTTTGTAAACTTCACAACTTCATTAAGCCGGCCTCCTCTGCTGCTTTATTTCAACATCCCTCTCACCACAAATAGGTCTAAATCGACCCAATTACTTAGTGCTTCCGAAAATGCTCAAACCAGATTTACTGATACTCTGCCGCATTATCTGCTTCATCTGTTGTCCTCCAGCGTATCCTGAAAAATGAAAAACAGGCTTCTGTTGTGACACTGGGGGATTGATAAACGTTTTGAGCCCTTGTGAAGTAAAGAGGTGGAATATTTTAAATGGTTCATCCCAGTATGCCACCATCCTGAATATTTGTGTTTGCATGCTCATAATTTGCCAAAAAGTATCTATACTCCATGAATCATTCAAAAAAACATGCAAGCTTCGACATGATACGACAAAGTTTCATTCAGAAGTGCCGCGAAAAAATAAAAAAAATGTGAAGAGACAGTGAAGGTGACAGATGAGACTCCACTCTCTGGGTTGGCATATGGTAGCAATCAGGGAAAGTGAGGGTCTGCTGGCCTTGCTGTAATTAGCAGACGGCCTCATGTTCATGTTTCTTTTAATAGCGCAACGCAGCATTTTTTTTGACTAAAAATAAACAGGGCAATTAGAAGCAGAAAGGAAGAGCATCATTTTAGGCTCTGACCTCTGATCTCAGGTCAAAGCCCAAACAGAGGTGTCCATGTGGACCACCTGCATCCCCATCAGCCACTGGGGAAAAGAACCATGTTGTGTTTATGTTCGGGGTCAGACGCAAAGATAGATCATGCTCGGGTAAGCTGAATGGGTGGGTAAACAGTGTCTATTTATATCATAAAGGGAATTCAAAGACTTCCACGTTAAAGCAGCATTTTGAATTCACATCTTGGTAATAATTTCTTAAATTCCTTGGTCAGAAACCAGTTTTAGAGTGAATTTCTTTAATTTTACTAGTAGTGTCAAAATTTTACTGGATAACCATATCAAAATCCTTTGATCAAGTTTGCATTACATGCAACTGAACCCATGGATGAAACCCAGCAGGTGCATTTTTTGAACATGGATAACCTTTTTTTGCAACCAGAGGGAAACCAGCATGTAAGTAAGTAAATATAACTCTCATTTTTTTAGGGTTTATATGTTTTAGATGATTGGTTTTTTAATTAACCCTTTCATGGCTGAATTTATTTCCAGATATAAAAAACATTTTCTTCAGTCTTTTTCTGTTTGAGGGGATGCTAAATTAAGTGACATCCTGCATTGAATGGTTAAATTAACTAGCGATGCATGGTTTAAAGGGGCTGTTTCTATTCATTGATCACAGCTGGTTTAGTATCTAAACTCCTTAAATGCTGCTATTTTATGGATTATTTATTCTACAAAATGTAACTCCCTTCTCTTGCTTATTTTTTTATTGTTTTAAATTCTTTGTTTTAAGATTTTGCAGTTTTAGAGTTTTCATATGAGGTCAAAACCATAGAATACATTTTTTGATGTCATTCTTCTTTGTTGAAGAATGTTTTTTTTTTACTTGGTGAGGTTGTTGATTCCTGTTTTCATAGAAATCTTTTTTTTTTTTTTAAACAGAAGAAAAATGGATTTTCTGTTTCCACCACTGGAAGACAGCCAAAAGCTGATTGTTCAAAAAGCTGCTTCTGCATTTCTTTGATCTCCACAAAGACTGCAACTTGTCAGCGGTGTCAGATTGTGTTGAGACAGAATTGCACAAGATGTTTTATCCCCCCCTCCACACACCACCACCACATGCTCATTGTGATGGGAAAATGCTGAACTTCCCGACATTTTTTTCCCCGTTTAGACTCAATAGTCCAGCACAGATGTTCACGTCAACTCATTTAATGCCAGTCTATGGACTAATATTACCTGAAAAATGTATTTATTTTTTGCCATTTAGCATGTATAAGTACAATCATACAAAAATAAATTAACAGCAATGATAAAAAGTTGGCTAGTGTTGGTTTTTGTTATCTCTGAGCTGAAGACTTACATAAGTTTACATAGTACGGATAAGGTTGATGAAACAATGTAAACCAACAAACCATTAGTTCAGCTTTTCTATGACAGGTTGCTTGTTTTGTGTCTTCAAATCCCTTCCATAATTTCACAACAGCAGGACAAAGGTTTGACTCTACAGTCAACTAAAGACCTAGACGTAAGCGTTTAGACTGGACGCGGCTTGGGACAAAGCAATGTCGTTACGTTATGTCCACCGCTGTCGTATTTGAAATATAGCATACAGAGTTGACACAAGGCTTTTGTTTGTCAAAACATTGGTTGAATAATGTGCAATTGTCTTCCTGTAACTCTTGCTTTCTCATTTTTCAGAACAAACTGAGAGACAAGCAGGGAAACTGCAGTTTCTGGTAAAAATAAAATGGCAGGGGTTCATTCCAGAATTGGAGGACATTTTGGCTTCAAATTCTTGAAAAGTAAACCTTCACTTTTGTGATTTCCTGCAACATGTTCATCAATATTTTGTAATAAACTGTCAAAAGTTTGATTAGCTGAGCTAACAGATCAAATTGTGCTATTTTTATTACATTATTTTTTGTTTACAAAACTGTTACTAATTTTTTGAAAGTAGCAGGGTTATAAGTCTGAGCTGCGCAAAATTTTTGTTCGAGTGAGAATTAAGCAGTTTATGCATATTTCACGTAGTTTTCACGCAATTATTACGTCAATCTTGTGCAATTGTGCATGATTTTTGCGAGATGCATACACAAATTTGCAGCTTTCCATGTCAGTTCTATGTTTGTCCATGCATGCCTAATGGACTTTTCACGCATATACCACCGATGTACAACTTTTATATCACGTCCAGCGCACATTTCACGTTCAAATTATGTAATCGACACACGGATCACTAATGAATTAAATATGAACAACGCAATACGCACGGTTTATGTCTCTGTTGATTTACCTGTTCTTTGCATGGTTTATTTGTACTTTGGTTCAAATTACTCGTGGTTTAAATTTGGCTCATTCGTGATACATCTGTGAAAATTTCACACAAAGACCCAACTTTTCTCACTTTTTCCACATTTATTCATGTATGACCATCATCCGTGCAATATGCCCAAAATAGGGTGGGACACTTGCCTCATTGATAGTTATTATTGTACAATTACAAGAGACACAAATTAAACAGTTAGCACAAAAATGACTTTTAATTTGGACATTAGGGGTGGGACAAGGGAACCTTAGGTGGTATTCCAGACTTAGTTGGTATTTTTACAACTATTTTAAAGCATTAAAGCAGTTTTTTTAGATTTGGTTTCAAGACAGTAAATTTAGTCAGAAACTGCGTTTTATTATTTTGTTTTCGGACTAATTGAAATATGTTGCGTGGGACGTGAAATATCCTCCAATTGTGGAATCACCCAGAAATGTCACTGAAGGTCCAAAGCCTCATGAAACCAGCTGGCTTCAAACTGTCCAATAGAAATGCAAAGCATAAGGATTCCTTCACTCTGTCCTGCACATTTGAACTGAATAGGAGGACATACTAAAGACTTCTCAGGCTAACTTGGTTTACTTTAATTTTGCATTCAAACACTTTCAGAAGAGAGCTACACGGTGGTGTAGAGGTTAGCACTCTCACCTCAAGGTCCAGGTTCAAATCCCAGCTGGGTTCTTTCTGAGTGGAGTTTGCATGTTGTCCTCGTGCATGTGTGGGTTTTTTCCTGACACTCCGGCTTCCTCCCACAGTCCAAAATCATGCTTCACAGGTTAATGGATGATTCTAAATTGTCCCTAGGTGTGAGTGTGGGGCCCTCCAACAGAGTGACAACCTGTCCAGGGTATAACCTGCCTTTAGCCAACAGTAGCAAGGACAGAAACCCCAGGACCCTGAGGGATTCAGCAGGTTCAGAAAATAGACGAATAAAAGAAATTCATCCATTATTCCTTCATTCATTCATCTTTTAAACCTGTTTAGTCCCTTTCGGGGTCACAGGGCTGCCGTAGGCCATCCCAGCCACTCGTGGGTGAAGGCTGGGTACTTTCTGGACAGGTCACCAGTCTGTTACAGGACCACAATCACACACCCATGGACACTTACACCAAGGGACAATTTAGAGTAACCAATTCATCTATGAAGCATGTTTTTGGACCCAAACTGTGAACTTGCTGATCATTTGCCAGAGATTTTACCTGGAACCACCTCTGACCAAAAAGAAAAGAGAGAAAACCTGTGAGTCCTGCCCCTCCTGTGTATCATATTATTAAGTGGCTGCATCTTCATACTTTGTCATAGTTACTGAAGGCAATTTTTTCATGTTTCACTCCCTCAGATTTGCTCACTTAGTTGCCTTTTTGTACTTCTCATCAAGTCTCTACATTATCTTTCCAGAATTTGATGAAAAATTAAATTACCAAGTGCTGCAGTTCCTCAAATGTCTTTTGTTAAAATGTCAGATTTTGAACTAAAAATAAACATGTGCACAGCCTGGAATTAAAAACTATGTAAGTGTTTATTACTTGTCTTCTTGTCCCGCCCAGTTGCTGTTTTCGGTACATTGTTGAGTTGGGCGGAGTAAAGTCAGGATTCGTTTTTGCTGTGCAGAATTTTACAGGTGACATCAGATATGTTCAGTTCAGTGTGAATATGTATAAGCTTGTAAACACAAGTTTAATGTCATTTACTTTCTGTAGTTTACTTCTGTTCTTTGGTCCAAAGAAAGTGCATTTGTACTTCCAGTAATTGCACATTTCACATTTATTTGTTTGGAGGATAAGCCCCTTGAGATGTGCCATCTCGTTATCAAGGAGAGCCTCAAAAGACAACAAAACAAACAAGTACCAACAGGAACAGTTAAGGAAACTTTACATATATCAAAAACATAATGAAGAACTTAAAGTATACAAGACAACAAACACACACACACACACACACACATACACACACAAGCACACAGACATTCATTACACCTCATAACAGTTAGTTCAAGGGAAGGCAGAACAGTTGGGGTGGCAGTCACACTCAGAGGAGCTTTATTTAAATGAAAATAATCATCGTCAAGCGTCATTCAGAATGAATAAAGAGAAGGTGCACCAACAATGACAAAATAAAGCAGAATTTATCCAACATTTGATGATTTCACAGCTGGTATAGTCAAATGAAAGATTAAAAACACACCTGAGTGTTCAATATAGACACACTTAGTAATAGGATTTTCCATTTTCTCTTCTGCTTCTTGCAGTTGGGAAGCCATTGACTGCGACAAAAAAGGAACAAATCTCAGTGAAACCATAATTGGTTTTACAAACAAATTCACAGGATAGTGAAAAAAGGCTTTTAGTTGTTTTTTTTTTTCTTTGTTACAAATGCGCTAGTTTTCAAACATTCTTTTTCCGTCTTCAATTTTAAGCCTAATTTTCCTCATATATGTCCTCCATTATCAGACAAATGCTACAAGATAATAAAAAACACCAAAAACAGAATTTTCATTGGAGTGGGTCATTAATGGAACGTGCTAGATGTCAGATGCTGCGTTTCTATTGACTGAAACTGCGCAAACCGGATTTGTCATAGTAAATTTGCCTTATGGAAACATAACAATAATACATACATATCTATATCATTTATCAAAATAAAATTGCTGCGCTTGGAGGAGGTGGCTTTTGAGGCGCATCAAAAAGGACAGATTTCGTTAAACTACAACGGAAACACTGATTCCCAAAATTGGTTTTCCACAGCTGCCCCGACGTGGAAGGAGGTCGCAGCTCCATGACCTGAATAAGACGCCAACATCTCCTTTGATAGATGATGATGAGCGCTAGTGCTGTGGCAAAAATGTGAATGTATTTGCTGTTACAAATCAAAGTATAGTTCACATCTGTTGCTGTGTTTTTGCACGACTTATCGCGTGAGTTGGTCTGTGTTTGTTCGCATAACAATGATTTAATGGAAACAGGGTAATTGCGAAATTGTGTTTTTTGACAATTCTAGAATTTTGACAAAGTTTTGTGCTTATGTGGGATGGAAACGCAGCTTGTGTAGACTGCTCTGTGCAGCACCTTACAAATATTCAAGTCAAGTCGTTATACTCCAGTTGGTGAATGTTGCCACAGGATTGTTTCATATTATAACATGTTACATATATCTATGCAGAAACAATTTAGAGCTCAAATAGACCTGATTTGTTTATTTATTTAAAGTGCTTAAGCTGTGCTCTTCTGTGTGAGTCTCATCAAAAAGCACCCAAAAAAGCGGTGCTCAGGACTGCGGCAAATGATGCATTTTTCTTGGACCAAACGGCCCAAACAGCGTTTTGCTCAGGGACTCATTAAATCGAACACGAGTTGAAGAACAACAAGACGAGCTTTTCACACCTGGAAATTCTCAAGCAGAACTTGGCAAGAAAGAATCTGCAAGGCCGCCCCAGACTGACCTCTGACCTCCTGTGATGTCAATGGTACTTTCAACCAATTAGCTGTTGGAAGCTGCCCTTGGACTTAACGGGCTTCAGACACAAAGACAAATGATTCTATCAGATTAAATGTTTTTTAATGGCAGACAGAGAGGCCAAATGTGGGTCTTTCACTTGAAGCCATATGTGCACTTCACTGGCTATCGCTCAAATTGAGGTTCATTTGTTGCCAGTGTGTGAAGAAAAGGCTAAGCTGAAGAAATCTTGTTTGCAAGCGCACAAAACAGCATTATTAGAGGTTATTTCCTTTTATCAATATTGGTGAATTATCAACATGTAAATATTGGCTGTAAAGAAATGGAATGCATACATGTAGCCTTGCTCATGAAGCGGACTGCGGGCAACATGTTCTGGCCTCAGCCTGCCAAGAGAAACAGTGAATCAAGCCACACATCCAGAGGCCTCTCTATTTTTAAACCCACATTTGGAGCTGGTGCTCGGTGTCTACCACAGCAAAGGCTGCTGGAGCCATGATGGAAGCCAAGACAAAAACATTGTCACTGAGAAAGAAGCAAGAAGGTCAAAGTCTTAAATTTTTATAAGCTTCATTTCAGGGCTTCATGGCAGGGCCAGCTTGTGATGGTACATTGACGATTTTCCACATCCAGACCTGTGATTACTAAAACATTGTCGTTGTTATTCAGACTAAAAGTTAAGGGGTCACTGGCCTGCCTGTGGGTTGACCTGCTCGGTCCTGCGGCATCACCTCTGTCAGCAGATTCATCCCCCACCAGCATCTGAAGAAAGACCCCTGCACTGCTTATAAAGTGGTTGTTCTTCCTGTCAGTCTTCAATTGGAGATAATTGTCTCTTAAAGATGTCGAGGGCCTGTGATCTGCCATCCATTGAGCTCAAGGAGGTTATGTTTCACTTTGGGTTGTGGAGGGGGGCACAGATTTACCATCAGCTGAAGTCACAGAAGAGCTTTTAGATGTTAAAACTTTTGCATGTACTTGCATAAAACCCCATTTATTGCAGCAAAAGGTTGACTCCACAGCTCGAGCGCTGCTGACATCAGAGAGGGTTTCTTCCTCTTCCTGTCTTTTGCTCCTACACCTGCAGCTGGTCGGATCACATAATCAACTCCCAACGGCAGTCCTCCAGCAGAACAGCTGTGCACCAGTGAGAGCATTTGGGGAATTAGCATAAGCCAAGCCCTTCAACTGAACTGTGCGTCTGCACAACATAACAACATAATCATTTTCAAGCTTTAAGTGCAGCCGGGACACTGCCTCAGCTCTCAGGAGTCCTGCACGCACCCACAAAACACATAAACACACCACCCCGCATTACTCCCTTGCTATCTCCACCATCTTTTTATGCCTCACGCACACACAGACAGACAGACACACACTGTCTGAAGTGTGGGTCAGTGCCTCATGTGGTGACAATGTGTGTGCTGTGGTGGTGGAGGCAGCAGTCAGTCTGTAAAAAGAGGAAGTGGTGCTGTGTACCCCGAAGGAGTAGGGTCCTGGGGAAGAATGTTTATCCTGTCCGCCGCCTTTGATCTTTTTTCTGTTAATCACTTCCTGCACACTGTATATGAACTAGGAGGCAAAGTCGGTGCAACATTTACAGAGGAAGGGATTGAGGAGGGGGGCTTTTTGGGTTGAAGGCATCCACTTCCGTGTTGTTGAAGAGAGAACCGATGCCCACTTTAGGACGCGGATTCTCTGACCACTAGCATCTGAACTGGGATCACAGCGTGGGGCTTCCAGGAAGAGCGCCCGTGCAGGGTTACGGTAAAGCTGCCGTTCATCTGCAGCACAGTGTGGCTTGAGCGGTGGAGACAGTTTGTGGTTGTAATAATTCAAAATATTTGGCAAAGTTGCTGAAATCTCCAACTCTCACTACCACTGATTACAAAAGAAAAGGCTCAAAGGCTCCTGAAAGTATAAACTAAGTCTGCTGCACTAAAACTGCAGGTAACAAGAGAAGCATTGATTTTTGCAATCTTGTGCATATTATAATAGAATTAAAATGTTAAAATGCTTATGAATTTTCTCATTTTTTGCTTTACATTTCAGCCGATTTACAGGCAATTAAAAAAAAAAAGTGATACACTTTTCCCCCCCAAAGTTATCTAAATTAATCTACTTGTTAATTTACTTGTTCAAAAAAATATTTAGGTAAACCAAAAAAACAAAAATACACTTAAACTTATATTAGGTGTATTTAACAATGACAATTTGTTTTACTTCAATTTATTACCGCAAGGGACAATGGCCTTGTCTACTCTGCCACTTTGTTTCAAGCACCTTTATTTGTAAAAATGTAAATATATCACCATTAGCTTTCATAATCTAAATTCAATTTTGATTCCAAACCTTCTAGCTTTCTCGTGATTTAAGATTCCCATGCAAATAACCAAATCTTTGCCTCCTTTCAACCTTCTTTATACGAGAGCATCAATAAAACTCTGGCATTTTGGGGTCTAAACCACACACAGGCATAATTAAATCAAACTGCTTTCAAGGGCATTTTCACTTGAGAGGACAATTTCACTTTGAAGCTAAATTTCCCCCAAATACAAAATTGATTCAGAAATTGTTCTTTAAAACAGTCAACTGCTAATAAAAGCAACAATAAAATATTGTCACTATGTGCAAAAACAAAAAACAACAAAAGCCACATCTTAAATGGAACTTTTTTTTTTACATTTTTGTGATAACATCCGTGTTATTTGTTTTTTAATTTCTGCTTTGCTTTGTGTCCTTCAACTTTAAAATTGCTATTTAAAGTAGACAAAAAGAAAAAGCCCCAAGAACACACAAAAAAAGCTCAACTTGGACACTGCAACCATGTCAAAACAAGACTAGACTAAAACACCCCGGACCCACAGAGTGGCAAGCAAGGAGCAACTAAAACTCTGGGTTTATATGAACTGAGGGGGATAATTAGAAACCAAAGCAGCTGTGCTGATTAGAAATTTGACTCAGATGTAAAGAAGACAAGGCACCAGACAAGAAACAGCCTAAAACTTTGACCCAACCTAAATCCAAGCAAGTTTAACTTGACCAACGCAACATAAAATAATCCTAAAACAAAAAAAAAAATCCTAAAGTGTAAATCTTGTAAAGTTGTTGAATAGCATTTGTGAAATGAATCGACAAGTGAACAGATGAGCTAAAAGTGTGGATTTTATGAAAAACACATCTCCAATGGTGCCTAACAGCTCAGCCTGCTATTAAATCTCGCTTTGTGTGAACTGGACTATTTAAATCTGGAGAAGCATGAGATATTGGCAGTCAAAGAAATCTTAATTTACTTAATTTACTAAACTGACGCCTCAATAGTGGCTGGAAAATCCATAAACCACCAAAGCAGCTTGGCTACGTCTCCTATATGTAAAAAAAATATTTCAGATGGGAAAAAGAGGTAGAGAAAAGAAAATATGCAGGAAAAAAAAGAAGATGGTGGACTGTCCATCCATCTGTTCATTTATTTCATCCAGTTCAAGGTTATAGGTGCAAACCTGTTTTGAGATTTCCAAATTTATTTTCTAAGGAAGCATCTCTAAAAAAGAATCTTATGAGCATAAAGCAGTTAAGTTTCATTGTCTCTGCATTAAAGAAGCATCTGTTGCACATTTAAAACCTGATCACTTTTTTTTTCTTGCATGAAAACAAAAAAAGCCACATGTTGCATCTAAATGAACAATTCAGTTTTCTTGAGTGTCAGAGACAGGAGTGGACAGGTGAAAAAAAAATACAATGCTGCATTCGGTAATGGCTGCCGTATTTATGATCCTCTCATTAATTTCTCAGTTATTCTAAATCATTTGGCAACACTACTTCCAAAAAACAAGTATTTCCAGACACACCTTCGGCAAATACAGGCAACTGTGGGAGAAACAATTCATTTAAAAGTTTAAAGCAGGCAGTCAAATTTTAACAAAGCTGCACAACAGGGAGTACTGTTCATACGCCCAACGTGAAAACTTGATTCATTGCTGAACTCTAACAGACACCTCCCTCAAAGACTTAAAATATAGGTTAGAAGACACAACAATTTCCAAATAAATCAGAGGATTTTTGAGAGAAAAACCTGTTCAAATGATCCATACAGGAAAACAATTAATTAGGAATTTAGATTGAAAGGAACAAATGTAAAAATACTTATTATATGTTGGCTTCTTTTACAACTAGTATAGAAGATAGTTATCTTTTTTAGTTTTCTGAAAAAAAGTCAAAACAACTTCAAATATATAGAATAAAAAATGTTTTTCCCATGTTTTACGTAAAACATCTGCCAATAGAACTAGTAGAATTTGCCTTGCAATTTTCTCAAAACAAGTTGTGATGTCCTGCCTTTTTAACGAAAATCAAATCTTGAAAACAGTACTTTATTTTATGTAAATTACTCTGGTAATTAGAAATATGACTTAAAAAAACCAGGTGTTTTTCCTGAAAAAAAAAGTTGGTACATTTATTTACTTTTCCCCAAAAATATGTCCAAGCTACAACTGTCCTACTTTGCTTATTTCTAGACCACAATCGTCTTAAAACTATAATTACACATTTAAAGATAAATTCTTCTAAAAATATATAAATTAGTCAAAGAAGTCAAATAAAATTTTCCAATATCCCCAAGTCAAGTTTATTTAAACCAAAGCATGTCAATTACAAATAAAACTTGAAAATATTACTATTAGCAGGGTTAGAGTTTTTTTACATGTTACTAATAATGTAGGGAGAAGCATTTGTTAAAGTGGTATTAGTCCATTTTTTTTACATATTACAAAGATTTGGAAGCTGCAGGAGTTGTGAATTCTTTAACGAGGCTAACGAGGCTAACGAGGCCAATGTGTTGTGTGTGTTACAATGAATTACTTTGAACTCAGTTAAGTCTGACTCACACACTTATCACTGATCCCTTTGTCTCCCCCCAATACACCTCATCACGGTGACTCTGAAGTGTAAATCATATCTAAAGTTACTTAATGCAAAAACATTTTAAAGATCACAATGAATAAAAATGAAACTTTTCAGAAAAGAAAAATACAGAAATCCAAATGATATGTTTAATAATGAAACACTATAAAACTCTGGTAAAAAACAAAAAACAAAATAATAATGCTAATAATAAAAAGGGACATCGCTGATTGGATGATGAGATCCAGTATCGCTTCATGCCAAAGAAGTTTTGGTTAGAATGATGGACAGTCGTCATCATATTTGAGAAAACAAAAGAAATTGCCATAAAATAAAATAAAAAGCTAAAATATGAAAGAAGAAGCCAGAAAAGGTAGGTGCTATGGGACATTCTTTGGCATGAAACGATACTGAATATTCTCCGTATTATCCATTAAACCTTTATTAGTTTGTGATTATTAAAGACGCATTTTTAAAAACTCGAATGTCATAATCCAATCAATGGCATCCCAAAATACCTACTTTTCCCCATTGCCTTTCATTTATTTTTACCTTTCATACTTGGTTTCTAATTTTTTTTTATTTCTTGAATCCAGTGTTGTTGTTTTTTATCTTAGTTTGTTTTTTATTGTGATCTCTTTAATATATTTTTGTATTGACGGATTTGTTGGTGTTATTTGTACTTCAGGGCCACTGTACCTAACAGTTCAGTGCGCCTTATTGGATCAACCGTTGGTATTGCTGAGAATGCGGTATTTTCAAGATCAAATAAGTCAACAAGATTGTCAAGACTTTGGTTTGATTTGATGTTTTTGCAGTGCATTGATTTGGATACAGGCTAAACAGGACAGCCTACTGTGGTTGTTTCCTCATTGGTTATCTGCTAAGCTAAGTGATAGTGGGTGGAATGATTGCTGAAAGATGAGGCCTTTGTCCCATTGTAATTCTTGTGAATTATTTTCATCAAAGTTGTGTTATGAACTGCAATGAACCAAAATTGCCATCAAAAGCCACTGGACAACTATGGGCAAGGTTTTGTGGAGTTGTTTAGGATTCCATGAAGGGTGGTGCATGTTTTCCAGTTGGTGTCGATAGGTTGGTGAGTCAGTTGCATGCGCATGTGATCGGTGCTTTCTGTGTTTTTAAAGGTCATCCATCAGTCAGTCCTCTGAATCACACATCCTCCATTTCATTTTTGCACTAACCCATCTATTATGTTTTTGCTTTTGTGTTTTTGAAGTTGCTCCCAAAAGCCAACAGTCTCTGATGCAAATTTTTTTATTAACTCCACAATGAAACCAGAACAACAGGCTTCAAAAATACAAAAAAAATAAAAAAAAACAAATCCTTAAAATTGAAGAAGCTGGTATTACACAAAGAATGTAAGCCTGACTCACTTTTACTGGAGGTTCTTGCCAGTGTTTGACTCTTGGTGTGAGTGTTTGTGTGTGCGCACACCTATATCTGACAGGGCTTGCGTGACTAGCGGGTATCTGAGAGGGTGGAAAGGTTCCTCTTCTGCCTAAGGGAAATAGCAGTGTGTTGTGTGCACCTATCCTCATTTAATCCCACAGAAATATTTAAAAGGCCATGTAAAACAGCAAGCCCCTCTGGTAGCTGCACACTCATATAATTTCAGTGAACACTCAAAGCCTTTGAGCTGCCATGTCAAGCACATCAAGACAATATCCCCGCCAGATTTACAGCCTTATAACTCAATGGAAGTATAGGACACTGTATGGTAAAGCTGCATTTAAGTAAAAATAGAAAAGCTAAAATTGCATGCTCTCACTTTGCAACATCAAGTTTCAGCCGCTGTCTGCTACTTGGCAGAGCTGAGGTTAGAGCGTGCTGTAACGGATGACTCACAGCCTGCCGACTCTCCACCAAAAAAATCATTTAAAAAAAAAAAAGAGAATTGTAATTATTTAAAAAAAAAAAGCTAACCAAACAAGCGCACTGACTGGAACAGAAGGACATTTTCTCACCCAGAGGTTTCTCAGTAAAAAAGGTCACTCACATCAGGATGCTGGGCAGCTTCATAAGCAGTCGAGTGTTACTCTGGGCAGGGAGCACTGCACCATGCCTTTAGTTAAACTCTTGGGATTTGAACCCTTAATCCCACAATTTCTGTCTCATAACTCCTGATGGTTTTTTTTCATGTTGCATAACTTTTGGAACTTTTATAGATTAAAATACATTAATTAATATTATATTGTTCAACAAACTTTTGATGTTAATTAAGAAACCAACAACATGACAAGTTAAAAAAAGTTTTTTAAAAGGTTTTTTAGAGCTTAAGTATGTATGAACATTTATGTACATATTCAAATTAACGCTTAGTTACTGTTTAGAATTTTTGAAATGCAAACGTCTAATTTTTTTTAATTAAGGTTTTTGACGAAAAATCATTCAATATGATCTAAACGACTGTACAGGATGTGTGGTAACTTACACATTTATTCTGGGTTTATTTAAAGACACTTATATAACATCTTAGTGTCATGTTGTAAAAAAAACCCTCAAGTTTCAAAAAAGCAAAATTTGGTAGAACAAGTTTAAAATTTTGACAAAGAAGTTTAATTAATGTCACCATCAAAGAATTAGTCTTAGAATTTATGAACACACAAAAGGCTTTAAAACTAGATTGAAAGTGTGTTTTTTTTCTGTTGTAAAGTTGGATTTTTTATTTATTTAAAAAGAATATTTGATTTTTATTGTATTTTCAAGCACTGTTGTGTCTCCAGGTACTTTTATTTTAAATGTGCTTCAAACAGGAAGTTAAACTGGAGCTCCATCATGGAAGTTCACTAAGTTCAGCCGCACCGAAAAGGGCATGACGTGTAATCCCAAATTACCATTAGATTTTCTTTTTTCTGTAGCAACAACAAAAAGAGTTTTGTGCTTTTCATGATTTAATTTGGCTCGCATCGTGACAACACACAAAAAAGACATCAGTAGACACTAAATCATAGTATCACGTCTGTCAGCCTCACAAGAATGCTAATCAATTCCAGATAACATCTTCATGTGGGAGCATCCCTGTTATGTAAAATGGATTGCCATTACAAGCTGAAAGTTATATGGTAGAGATGGACAAGCCTCTGTTTGTACTGACAGCATTTCTCGCCTATACTTACACCACATTGAAGTCCCCCAGTTTGGTGCAAAGCACTCCCTATGCTGTCATCACTCTGAAGACATTTGTTAATCAAAGGGTGTGGGGAAAGCTGTGGCGTCTTCATGGGATTTTCGGCAAACTTTGTTTGTATTTTTTATTTTTTTGTCCTGAAGTTGCAGATGGTGCAGCTCCCGCTAAATGTGGAGCTGCGCCTCATTGCTGCTGCTGTAAGGAGCAGACTCTCGTGCTTTTTACAAACCGTCAACAGCAAATAGAAACACGTTTTGTAATTTATAAACAATAAACAGCAAAGAATCATAAAGACTGTTGGGATTCCCCTCTTGCCTGCCGTTGCATTGGCTGCAAAAACTCTCCTTTCAGAAAATGTACTTGTGACAAAAAAGCATTTCTACAAGTAGCTAAACATATTCCTACCTAACTTAATTTCTTAGTAATTAATTAAAAACTTAGCTATCCTAATTTTTTTGTATTGCTACTTTAAACAAGTCTCAACAGACCCAGGACTTGTCAGAAGTTGACAGAACTGGTTCTTTGGGTTTGTTGGGAACCTGCGTCTGTGTTTAAGTCCCATTGCTTTTGCCGTTTTTGGGGGAAAATGCAAAAGAAAAAGTGTTTCTTTTCTGTTTTATCAAAGATAAAATTACTCAAACTTAGATTCTGAGATGTTTAGCAACTGCTGGACATGTTTTTAATACAGTGTGGAAAACAGGAAGGTCAAACGGTCACAAAGAATGGAGTTCTGTCTGCCTTTCTCAAGTTAGTAGCCCTAAGATAGCAGAATGTGAGAAAACGGGTGGTTTTGCTGAGATGGATTGAATACAAAAGGGATAAAGGAAGGCGCCCTGCTGTTTCCAAATCTATGTAACAGGTGGAGAGGGCTGACCTGTGTTTGGGTTCAACCAAATGAGAGCAGGGCCTTGGGGAAGGGGGCTTACCTGCTGCACTCAAGTCTTAACAGGTAGAATCCAACCCTCCATCACGCACACCCTCTTACCATCCCTACCAACCTCTGCCAACAGTTCCCACACAACATCTTAAAGTTTTCTACCCATCAGGGGCAATCTGCTCTGTGCAGCCCCCCATTATGTGCCGCTCCATAGATGAAATTCTGGCAGCTTAAAGATTCCCATCTGCCGATCTGGAGTCGGTGCAGGAAGCAGAGAAAACTGTTGAGGCTGCGCTGTTTGGCCATTTCCAAACACCATCAGGGGTCGAGCTTCAGTATATGGACTAGGGGAGTATAATTGCTAACAACTGCCGCATCACAATCTGTGGGCGCTTAAACACCTGAAAAGGTTTAAGGTTGTCTCTTGCTCATGTAAGTACAGGCCAGACCAGAAAAAAAGCAATCCAAAAAACGGAGGCTTTAAAAAAAATGTAATTGTTTTTTTTAAAATTAGGTATTAAACTCAATAAATCCTTGTCACTGTAAAATTAGTTCTGAAGAAAATCACTCCCATGTGAGAAAAAAAAAATTGAATGAATATTTTTGTTAAACTCTTTTATATCTTTTTTTATACAGAATAGATGCACTCAAAAGCCTTGATTTTTTTCAAAACAAAAGACAGTGAACCTTATAAACCAGAGTATTTTACATATGGATTAATTCTGGTCGTGCTTATTAATGTCAAAGTGAGTTTGAGAGATACACAATGCTGTGTTAAAATGTTTGGTTTGGTGTTATTTGCAACAGGCGAACGCAGCGAACGTGTTGTGTAATTTATTTGTTACCAACAAGGTAGGCATTTACAAGTATGATGACGAGCTAACCTGTGGTGAGCCACAAACAAGTTCTAGAGTTGTCAATGGAGTCTGACTAACTGATAGATTTATCTCAGACTCTTGTCTCACTTAATGCGTCTTATAATTTGGTGGGCCTTATATATGGCATAAATAGACCATTCATTAAGGTGCGCCTTATAATCCGATGCACCCTATAGTGCGGAAAATGGTAATTTGGTTCCTTCCCCTCATATATTGAAATATTCTTCTTGAATTTTTAGCTAGACCTTATAGGTCTTGGCATCTGACTGAGTGTGAATGACAGCTGATTTTTTTTTTTTTTGTCATCTAGCTTTGCCTGGATTGTCATTTCTTCTTCTGTGTTCCCCCTGCAGGACACAGGGAAGTGGTCACTTGGTGCTGGTAAACACAGAGCTTTTGTTAGTGGGAATCGGCCTCAGGTGCAGTTGACCCCTGACCTCTAAACCCGCAGGTTGAACAAAGGGCCATTAAAGAGAGCGCGACAGAATGGCTGAGACTGAGAGCTTTACAGGGAGTGTGCAAGGGGTCAAGCACTCAAGAAAAAACAAGAAGAAAAACCCCACTTTTGAAAGTTATTTTGCATAAAACACCCCAAAGCACATGACCAGATCAGAGACAACCCACACAATGACTTGTTTCATGAACTGGAGTTTTGCAGACAGTCACCCATCAAACAAGTGCAGACAGCTGCTTTCAGCACTCGTGCATCCATGCCTGGTCGCTGCATCATCATCTTATCACTAAAACAAGGCTCTCTTGGAAGTAGCCCCCTGTCCCTTTGTCACTGCTAAGGTAGAGACAGGGGTTTTCTCCTTTGGGCCATTGCTGGTGAAAGGTAAGTCCTTCAGAATCAGGATTGCACACAATGCCTTCAGTCACTTACAGGAGAACAATGGTGCTCACTCAATCAGAAAAAAGAGCTTTGCATGTAGGACATCCTGTAAGGTGTTTACATTTGAGTCCAACAGGTGACAGATAACTTCAGAAGAAATTAAAAACAGGAAGAAAAAAATGATCCTAACATTTTTGCTTCATTCTATGTTGATCTTTAGTATTTTAGTCTCTGCAGCTATGAAGACTCTTTTCAGCCCTCCTCCATCTTTCTGGCTCAACACTGCCACCCAGTGATCAGTGCACGTAAAAAACACCCACTCAGATGTGTAGCCTCACTTGTGGAGCCCGGTTGTCTTGACTTCACTGCCGGGGAAACACTTAAGAAAGGCTGGGATTTTCCACCCTGAAGCACATCCAGACTCCAGTCAGAATCAGAAATCGGATGATGAGCTAAGAAAGCGCTCAGCCACAAAACGTGCAGTGGTCATCTTTTCTACAAATGTTGGGACTTACTGTGAGTAGAAGAGCCAGATGCTGTTTGTTTTATTCATTTGAGCAAACATATAGCGAGCAACACAATCTAATACAGTAAAATCCCACGCGACAGCTGCACAGAGCACAGAAATGCAAAAGGCTTGCACCAAAGTCAGTCCTTTTTGGGCTTCGGTGGTAACACAGTGTTGAGACTATATGATGGCAAATTTTAAATTAAACGTATAAACACTGTCACCGATAAATTCTGAGCATTACATTTCTTGTTTATGCTATTAAAGTATCTGGATTTGTAAATGAAAAGAATGTCATCTGAGATCTGAAAACTGTAACAAATGCCAGGACAAGACACATTAAATGTAATGTGAGCTATTTGTCATTTTCTAATGCAGGGATTATATATAATCATCCTAACAGAATGCTTAGCATATAAAAAGGGATTATGGAACAAAGACATGTAATACTGTAGCAAGTGTTGTATTTGTGCTAATTTTCACTTCTGAACAAGTTAATAAATGAGTCATTTGGAAAGCATTAACAAAGTGTTGTTACCTAATGGAGGACACTTCATTAGAGCTTCTTTGGGGAAGAATGGGCAGGCCATCAAAATGTAGATGTAATTAGTGATGTGGAGGAAACAGGAGCTGACGGGGGGCATTGCCGCTCCAGGAGATCCGAGATAATTTAGGTAAAGGTGGCTGAATAATTGAGTGGCAGTAAGGCCGCTGTGTTTTCAGTCTTGAAACATGTAAGCCAGAATTGGTTAAATCAATGCAAAAAACATAAATAAGTTTAAAGAATTGAAAAAGTATGTCTTTAATTTGCAATGTACCATATAATCCACTTAATTTTGCATCACCTTGAAATGAAAAACACTGAAATTATTTTTAAATATAATTTGAAAAAAGAAGGGCAGGCATATAGGGGGTTAATATTTACCAATAAACTCCTCTGTACCAGCTATTTCATTGGAATCCAGCAAGATAAATGAGAACCTTGCAGGCAAACAATTATAAACGAAATGACAGACTTGAAAGAAAGACGCCGACAAAAAGCAGAAATCAAATTTGAGAGGCAAACACTCAAAATCCTCACCTGCACACGAGCAATGATTTAAAAAAAACATTTCACTGGGGCTTAAATTACTAGAGTATGAGTTGCACACCTCAGAGTGACAAAAGGTCAATGCACTTTCATAAAAAAAACGATTGACTCGCTATCTTGCAGCTTTCTTGTTTGGAACATTTCTCACTGCTATCACGTTGTTGTTTTCGCCTAAAGCAGGTATCAGCCTCATGCAGAAGCCTGCACAAACTTTCCTGTCAGTTTCATTTTCTTTTCTAATTTTCTGTAAACTGTTGTTTTTTGACACAGATAAAAGCGAAGATAGATCTCCGGAGTTAAATTACCCAACAACAAAAAAAAAATCAAGAAATTTAGTTTTGATAGCGTTAATATCTTTTTCTGCTCCTGGCATTCCTTTGCATATTCATAACTTATAGGATGACGCACATACACGTGTCTTTAAATGTGTTGGAAGCCATTGAGATGTCACACTTGGTTCAGAGCAGCCTGATCCTCTGATGTTCTACACTTTACAGGGATTACAGGTGTTGGTTTTCTTTCCACTGTGCAAGAGTAACCAAGGTACCCTCTGCCCGACCATTTGTATGCAGAAACCTGATCATATTTAATAATTCAGGACTATCTTGAAACCCCTCCAACAATTAGTCCCTTTAAGACCTCTGGCTTGACACTACTTAGTAACTGCTTGAAAACAAGAGAGCGTGTCTCTCCATTGGTGCTGCCCTCTCACGCTGACACTTAATAATATCAGCTTTTGAAGGGAGCTTTGGTGAGGGGGACAACTTTGGAAGCACGGAAAGGCATGAGAACAGCAGGTTTGTTGCAGTCTGGCTGCATTTTGTTCTCATTTTCTTAATTAATGTGCTTTTCTTCCCACTACTATCCCCACCACAGGTATAAATCTTAGCCAGAGATGACAGAAAATGTTGTGTGTGTGTGTGTGTGGGGGGGGGGGGGTAGAATTGACAAGGGAGCCTTGCTGGTAAATAATGCATGCCGCACACCTCAGAGTGTGACTAATCCAAACCTCTTGACACGAGATGGCCTAGGCTTATCTGCAGCATTAGCCTTGACACACATGTTATTTTCTATCTGCATAACTGTGCATTTTCTAGGATCTCAGCAGAATTCGATGGGCATTCATACAAACCGGCAGCACAGCAAAGAAAGTTGGAACCCTAACTGGAAACGTGCCTGAAGCACCGAGTGAACCTAAGAGTTCATTTGAGGTAAATATTTGGTTACAGTGTGTCATCGCGTTCGGTTATAGGCCAGAGAAACAACCTGTTCTCTGTGGGTGGCGACGAAGAACACACAAATCATCCCAAGAACGACTCTCAAGCAACAGCAGTGACAACTTTATTTAGGCTGAAAAATTCAATAACTGCTTCAGTGCTTCAACAGTAAAAAAAAAAGAAAAAAGAACTCGTTTCACAACATAGTAAACCTAACAGATGAACCCTGCTCTTTTAGTTTATGTGAAATATTCTGTGCTACTGGTAATTTCTACAAAAAGGATTATACAGTCATGCTGTTTCAATATTAGACCTCTATATAGAAGAAATTTTGAGTCCTACCTAAATATAATTAATCTATATTTCAAAATAATGTATCAAAACACTTGGGGTAACACTTTACTACTTAGTATTTTTTTTTAAATTGTACAAGTTGCATGATTTCAAACATAAATGATCTAAAGACAAATAATTCTTGAAGAAAAAAAAACAAAATTGTATAATTTTACGAGGTAAGTTCACTTAAAAAGTAAACGTTTAAATTTTATTTTGAAAGCTTATTTAATCGTTCCGTTTTTTGCTTTTTGTTTTTAAAAATTTCTTGTTATTATTTCAAAATTTAACGGAAAGATTTTGATCAGCTTCTGCTTTTAAAAATAAATGTTTTATGATTTAAAAGAAAAATTTCCGCTTTTCTTTTTTTAATTTGTGTTCATCTTTTAAGTTGTTTTTTTAAATTACTTTTAAGAATTCATCGTTTTCAAAATAAAAGACTTCAATCAATCAACAATAATTAAGTTTAATTATTTTTTAAATAAAAGATTCCACTCATTTTTTTCCATAAAATACTGTTTTCAATTGATATAATTGTCTTGAACAAAAATAAAAAGTACATTTTTACAGTTTTAGACGGAGCAGAAAATCTCTCCAGGGGCTTGTTTTAATCCAGTTTTTCATCACAGTATGAAAGCTAATATAATTACATTTTTATTTTACATTAATAACATATAACTTGTTCTGACACAGAACATTAACCAGATAATAAAAAAGTAGATCAGCAGAAAGAGCTGCGACTGCCAGATGTGACATGTGCGGCTCAGTCAGGTTGCTTTGTCCTCAGGGAAAGACACTGAAGAAATCCTTCTCATTAAAACTGCTGCAGTAAGAATTATGTCTTTTCTCTGGGCAACAATAAGTCAATTTAAAGTTTACCAGTCAGTTTTCAGCTTTTTTCCATTAACATCACTATGGAAACTAAAACACCCAATCAGTCTGGGATTCGCCAGGGAACGTCTCTGGTCTGGAGGTTTCTTTCTGTAGAAGGGCGACTCCTCCTCTCAGTCATGCTCCACCACCCGCACGCTTCATAGGATTAGATCTAAATTAAGATAGACTCTCCAAAAATATGTATGACACACAATGAACTGGCACAAAGGTTTAAAACAATGATGCTCATTAGACAAATTTACTGTATTTAGTTGGACTTTCTTAAAGGACTTTTTTTATTTGTTAATCAATTTAAGAATGTGTAAAGGTTTTTTATTTAAATTCATGTGCCCTTTTGGTTAATATCCACATTTGACAGTAATGATAAAGCTTTGAGTACTGCCTGCCTGTCTTTGTAATTCTAACCCCCTCCTACTTTATACTCCAACTACTTCAACCCCTTTTTTGTACCCTTTGTACCCATCTCACTCTTTTCCTTTTTTGTCCAGACAGCCAAGAAAAGTATGCAAATATGTCTAACACTAACCCACAATGCAAGTTTATTTTACCAGAATTTCTTTGGATCAATCTGGCTAAGAGAAACAACTGTAGAACAGCTTTAAAGATTAAATTACAATCATTTTAACCCGCTTTGAAAATAAAAATTGAAAGGTGGCATCTCTTTTAAAGCATCCAATAAAAAAATTTATGTTTTTTCCATGTATTTAGGATTTAAATACATTTTTTTAACACATTTAGTTTCTGATTGTTTATTGTCCTGGTTTTGAACTGAAATTGAAAAAAATAATTCTCGCATTTGTGTAAATAAATGACAGGCTTTGTTCACGTCACCGTCTTCTGAAAGGCAACTTTCATCGGATAATTAGAGCAATTAGGGATTCCCATGCTGCATCTCTGGTCATGAAGGATCTTCACGGTGATTATTATTATGTAACCCAACCTGGATGTGAACCAGCTTATCCTAATTATTATATCAGCTGGCTGGCATTAGACTATTGCTTGAGCCAGGTTACGTGGAAGAACGACTAATATAAACAAATGACAAAGAATGTCAGCAGAATGTGTGCTATTTTGAAACTGATAGGAATCTAACTGAGGAGATAAGCAGAAAAAAATAGTAAACACTTCACGGCTAAATGCATTTTTTTCATGAAGGCTTGAGGCAGGGGTGAATATCTTCAAGGTGCTATGAGGCGAGATGTGGAATAAGACTTCAAAAAGGCAAATGACAGACAAAAACATGCACACTCAGTTACTTCCACACTCAATTTATCATCACAGACCACCTTAATAGGTAACTTTCAGCACTGTGGGAGTCTGTAAGAAATTCCTTGTGTAAAAATACATAATAACCAATTGATTTTTGTTTATCAGGCAATGAAAGCAGTCACTTGAAGACCCCATAAGTTCTCACAAAGAGCTTTTCTTCTGTGTTAAATCTGCTTTTGTCGTCTGACTGAAAGGACAGATTAATGCACACCTTTAAATCACACCAGGTTCTTTGACTTCAGAAAGAAAACCGGAGCAGGACATGGGAGAGAAAAACAATACAAGAGGAACATTGTGAGTGCGACAGTATTGTTTCAACACAACCAAAACCAAAAACAAACACAAGATATGTAACAAAAAGCTCAGGCTCTGCTAGCAAAGCACAGATACCCCTTAGATCCAGTGTCTCAACCAAAAGCTCTTGTTTTCTAGTACACAGCGACAGAGACAGCAGACACGGCAGGTACGTGTTTGTGTCGGGCCGGGCTAAGCCCCTCAGACTCAGAGAGTCTTTTGACGTCTGCTCAGGTTCCTCGGGTTCTCAGGGTTGGACCTGAGTTCTGCTCCCTCATGACACTGGCCTTAATGGCCACAAACACAAACAGTAATTGTCATCCGCTCACACAAACAGGTCTGTAAACATGCTTGTACCTACGCGCACACACTGGCTGCAGCACCTCTCCCTTTTCATAGAGAGCATCCCAGTGGAATGCGGTGGTGTGTGTCTGACGCCACGCTAAGCCACCTCAGTCCTGCTGAGGAGTCTACTTTTGCAAGCCCTGTCGTCTGTGTCTAGCCATCACAATCATGAGAAAATCACTAGGTGCCTGCGGGGCACATCTCCCTGGTTACAGGTATGCCTGTTGACACATGCCAAATCCTCCTCTTTCTCCCAGGTTCGTGGTGAACACGCTGGAACGCCCTGTCTCAACCGCAGACATCACATAGGACTCAGATGGGCAGGGCAGGACATGTTGGGTCACGTGATGGAACCACTGCCTGCGTCGATTGCCTCATAAACACGCATGACTGCAAAGCCTCTGTTCTACCTTTGCACCAATCATGCTCACACGCTCCAGCACCTAAGCTGATTCACCAGCTAGGGTGCTCCTCGCCTCGGGGGAGCTCTGAGGCCTGCAGGTAGCAAAGGCTTGGCCTGATCAAGTCAAGCTGCTGATGGATGGGAGTGCTGGCACATTCCTGTGACAGGTGATGGGAGCAACTCCTATTTGATCTGCCTCTGAGTGCAGAGAGAAGAGGAAGAAGTTCAGAAATAACCTCTGCTCTGTGCATATTTCTTCCGGGAAGCCTGTGAGGTTGAGCACATGCTGCCAAGACCAGTTTGGAAACGACTCAAATCACCAATGGATAAAACAATATTCACATTAAGCCACCATTTAAAAAAAAGATTAAAGTTAATCAGCATAGTGAAGAGTTACAGTGTAATAAATTATTTTACAAGACACCTAGTGGGTGCTAAAACAAAAAAAAAATGTAATTGAGGCCTGAAGCATTCAAACAAAAACAATATTTAATCATTAAAGCTAAAGTCTTGCTGGGATATTTATGAAATATCCAAGAGGGAGGTGAAATTCAAATACCATTCAATTTCATTTCTACTTTTTTTCTTCTTTGCTTTTGAGTAGAGAAAATGTTTTTTATGTTTATGCTTCAGTTACCAAAGTTTCCCAAACTTTCTGATTGTATTTAGGTCATGAAATTTGAAAAAGAACTGCTTTGGATCACCTAAAACAGACAAAAATAATTATTTATTTAAAAAGAGAAGGGAATTTAAGCTAAGTCATATTCATATATATATATATATATATATATATATATATATATATATATATATATATATATATATATATATATATATATATATATATATATATATATATATATATATATATATATATATATATACATATATGGTCAAATCTCTCGTTATCTATCTATCTATCTATCTATCTATCTATCTATCTATCTATCTATCTATCTATCTATCTATCTATCTATCTATCTATCTATCTATCTATCTATCTATCTATCTATCTATCTATCTATCTATCTATCTATCTATCTATCTATCAATCTATCTATCTATCTATCTATCTATCTATCTATCTATCTATCTATCTATCTATCTATCTATCTATCTATCTATCTATCTATCTATCTATCTATCTATCTATCTATCTATCTATCTATCTATCTATCTATCTATCTATCTATCTATCTATCTATCTATCTATCTATCTATCTATCTTTATATATATACAAATACATATGTATTTGACCATACCAGTCTATCAGATTCAAGTAAAGAAATTTTAACCCAGATTTGATGCCGTGCGGCTGCAAACATTGGTTCCTCTTTTGAATGATCTGTTTTGATCGTGCCTGAGATTTCAATGCAAATGACCTTCAATTTGCATCAAAAACCGTAACACAAACCAAAGGTTGTAACTGACAGATTTTTTGGTTGAATTATTCAGAGTTGATCAGGTTCTACAGATGCAAAACGAGCCAGAATGATCCGATTCCTCAAGAAATTTTTATTCAGACCCCAAACTTAAATGACATGTTTCAACCCTTTAACACCAGCGATGTTGCTGATGACACCTAAATAACACACTCTTCTTTGAAAAATCGTAAACTATTGACCTGTTTTGCGATTAACGTGAATCAGCTGATTCAGACGCAGAGAAAAACGACTTTTTATATCGAATTCACAAACACGAGGCTGTTTTTCTCCTTGACGGAATCCTCTGGAACTATGTTAATTGCATTAACGGCTGAAGAGTTACATTATCCGAAAGAATGTAAACACTGGAGCTAAAGCTTCAATGTAAAACGTTTAGGAGATGGACTGTGATTTGTTGGACGAAAGTCTTTCTTTGTCTGTTCAAATGAATTAACTGACATGGAAATTTGCAAACTAAACTTTAAGTTTAGAATTCAATAGGAAAATACTAAAATGAACTAACAAACTGACTAAGCTAACCTGGACATCCCTGCCCTTAGACCCCCCTTTTGCGGTAAGAAAAAAATTCCTAAAAAAAAAACGGATTCCGGAAAAAATGAAGAAACCTAAGGGGTGCCCACATGAAGGAGGGATCCTCCTCCAGGACGGACATGCGATTTACCAGAACTCATAGAGAAGAATTAACTTATCTAACTCTACAACTACATATTTAAAGTCCAGCAGACGAGCTTCATCCGGACGGAGTTGGGGGGACAGTCGGGGGCGCAAGTCGAGCCGGCGACGGGATCCACAGCCAGGTGTAGGAGCAGGAGCAGAGACGAGGTACACGGCCAGGTACAGAGCAGAGACGAGGCAGAGGCAGGATCCACAGCCAGGTGTAGAAGCAGTAGTAGAGGCGAGCCAGAGGTTCAACCTGACGTGAACCTCGACAGCATGTCTCATTTTGCCCACAAAAACAAACAACATCCGAACTTTTGCAAAGATAGCTTTGCATATTGTAGAGCCTTACAAAAGCATTTTGACAATCACTGCTAGATCTGCACAGAAAGTGTGTCTGTGTTAGCCTGGGTGTGGTGCCGGCAGCGCAGAGTCTTCATGGAAGGGCAGTTCCTTACTTTGTGATGTCACAATGTGAGAACCCACTCGCTTTTGTGGATTAGGAGGGGCTGGTGCACGAGAGCAGGGATTTAAAGGAGCACTCAGAGATGCGAGAATGGATTGAAATACTCCTTTAGGGTTGTTTTTTGTGAGGAATTAACAATACATTACACTTAAAAGCTCAAAAACTTTGATTTTTTTTATTTATATATGAGCCCCTTAAATGAAGCTTGTAAAGTCTGAGAGGCATTTCTGATTTGGAAAGTACTTTTTGCAATCTCTGCAAGTATTGTTAGCAATAAGCAGGTCCCATTCTGGGAAGATGAGCAACTTATTTTAAAATGTTCAGTCTTGGAAATCTTTCCTACTGTAGAATAGATTATCAAAACAAAACACCACTTCCTTTATAGATGCTCAGCAGCTAAAAGTTTGGTTAAAGTTGACTATTTCAGCAGAAAGTCCTGTTTTGGCACAGCCAACATGCTTGCATGTGACATTAGACATTCTCCTATTCATTGTCAGTTATGCTTGAAACCACAATGCGTATATATCACAATTCATACTAAGTCAGCCAACCGCAAAGGCGAGCAGTGCCACAAAGCATTATGTCCACCTTAATTCTTCATTGTCTCCACTAGCCAACCATGATATCCCTTAAGTTTGGTAGAAAAGGCAGGTTTTCTGACTGAGTTACTTTTGTTAATGCAGGCATTTGTTTTGCCACCATAGTAACTAAATCCAGGCGTAGGAGGAAACAAGACCAAGCACAGAAACAGGAACAAGGAGATTCAGATGATCAGTTTGGCATTAAGGGATGAAAAAAAAAAAACCTACAGGACGAAACGGCTATCACCACTTCTGTCACCAAGAAAGAAATGCCAGAGCTTTCCTTGTTTGTTTTCCTCTTACAGGTATCTATCACACCGGTCCAGAGACACAGCAAGCTGTCTCACACCCTTGGCGATGTATTACATTTCAAAGCCAGGCTTGACACTTGGACAGGCAAGAGCAAGTCTGAAGCAATGTGGAGAGAAAGAACTGCATCCCCACCAAAAGAACTGCCTATTGTGTTTTTTCTGGAGCCTGTAAAAGAGGTGTTAAAATCATTTTTTCAATTTTTTTTTTTTTGGCACGTATAGCTGCTGTACCACGTGCTGTCTCTGTAAACAAAGCAGTCTTGTATTTGCTGCTGAGTGCTTGGCGCGCCATCTTTCTGGATCCGCTTAGAAAAAGCCTCGAAGAGAGGACATGCGATGAAGAAGTGTGTGTGTGCGCTCCTGTGAGCTTCTTTGAAACTCTGTGTTTAGTTGCACGTGTATTCGGGGAGTGGGATGAACTGCAGAGGGAAGGTGGTTCAAGCCACCGCCCTGACTGACTTCCAGGCTCCCCCCGGCAGAACCACAAACCCCCGCTTCCCTCCTTCTGCTCACCCCGAAATGGGCCGACGTCAGATTCAACAGAGCATCCGCGAAACAAACACAAACTCCCACTGTTCTCCTTTTTCGTGGCTTACAGTGGTTGTGCAAGACATTTGCTAGAAAATCCTTGTTTATATCCAAACCATCATACAGTAGAGCTACAAAGAGACACTGCAGCCCACGCCAGAGCCATTCAAAACATTACTGACCAACTTCTAAACACTGAAATTGAGCCTCAACCCAATGCAAGAGTCTGAACTTCAGAGAATCCCCTCACATGCATTGAGCATATCTGCAAATCAACTGGTAAAATGTGATTTAAAGAGTCATGAACGTGTTGTCTGGGTCCATACATTTGGCTGTACAAGGCTCTGGAGGGCTGGTCTCCTCATGTCCCAGCTCACTCATGTCCCCCTCCATAAACCTTCAGCACGCCTCCCAGTCTAAGCACTGCCACTCTGTAATTGTGGGGAAACCACAGCACACAGCCCCATATATAAATACTCCATTCTCCCAGCCTTGTCAAAATAAAGGTTGTGAGGGGGGAAAGAAAAAGGGCTTTTTTGAAGGGGAGCCTTCCCCCTGCTTTGGTGCTATTTTGGAGCTAACGCTTTACCTTGGGCTAAAACAGCATATGATACATGAAGACCCATTTGAGGAGGTTCCTTCTTTTATTTTTAAGCACGGCTCAGCATCAAAGGGTAAAAATAGAGCCGCTATCCTCTCTGGGAGCCGTAAAACCCTCCCGTTGAATGAAAAAAACTTTGATTCTTGTAAATATGTTGAAACAGTTCCTGCACCTTTTTTTTATATAGCGTGGCGCCTTTGTTACAACAGACAGACGAGCTGAGGTGACTGCGTCAAATAGGCATGAAGTTTTTGACGCACAGACAAAGACAGACACGAAGACCTGCAAAGCACTGCCTGAGCTATGTACACAAGCAGCCTGTTGACGTGCTGACTGCTTTGATCTGTGTCTTCTATGAGCAGACACTTCCTCATTATCTTTGCAGCCTACTCACCTGTCTGCGTCTGCACCAGAAAGAGTCTGCTCTAAACACTCTCCTTATAGGGAAGGCTGGTTTAAGAAGCTCCCTATGACCATGTCTTTCATCCTTAACAACCTCAATAGTCATTTCAAAATTTTAAAACGCTAACGTGATCCAGGAATATGTTTTAAAGACCCGCTCCAATGAAATCTGTGCTTATAACATGTTCTTGTATACCATCTTTCTGATGATCGAGTAAATATAAAATTAAGATCAAAATTCAGTCTCTTAGTATTTCTTCATTTAAATTGTCTTCAATCAGGAGAAGACGAGAAAAATGCAGTTTGAAAATGATCGTATTTGTGATAGAAAAAATACTTTGCATTCTGATGGATCCACTTAAAGACAGCTAGATCTATGCTTCAATATTGTTCGACTTTTTTGCTGTACTGGTAATGTTAGGTTGGGGTTGTGAGGGGCCGTAAGCTATATAGCAGGACAGAGTGTAAATGAAGGGATGATAGGAAATGAAGGTAAACTCACTCCACCCCAACAGTTCCGCCCACAACTCAGAGGGGAATTTCAAATGAACTACTGCCGCTCTGCTTTAACTAAGTCCTAGAAAGCGACAGTTTGTTTTAGACATTGGCTAATAAATGCATAATTAAAAGAACAATGGGAACACTTTAAAAAAATAGATTAAAAGATAATCGGAGTGGGACTTTAAAGCGATATTCTTTCAGTTTCACTACACGCTGATACAAATCTCAGAATTGCTTGGATAACTATCAAGGCACTCGTGAAGATAATAAACTCTACCATGGAAAAAAAGATATTTGAGTAACACTATACAAGTTGATATTATAATTATGACAAGATACTGACTGCAACAAAACTGGCCCTGTCTGTGTGACGTGGTGCTCCTTGGGTCTACCAACATGCAAGAACAAGTCTAAAGTCCTGGAAAGGACCACTTGATCTTAACATGCAGCATCTTTGAACTTTGAGTCTTGAACCTTGTTTTGCTGAAAACAGTTATCGTATATACCAACAGCAAATAGACAAATGTGGTTAAGTGTAATCATTAAAAGCAATTTAGCATTAATGTGCATAAAAGTAAAAGAGGAGGAAGGTTTTTTCAGAAACTGAAGTTGGATTTCAGAGGAATAAAGGAAAGACTTTTTGAAACTCTGGTGCTACAGATCTTGCTCTACGGATGAAGAATTCAGCAAAGGAACAAGGAAATTAATAGGCAGCAGAATGAAGGGTAAAAAAGAAGGCCGTCTTTACAGCTGGAGCTGGAACAAAAAGTCTTCCAGAAGTTCTTTTAATTGCATGCATTCAATACATTTTCATCACAAAGGAATTAAAAATTTGAGAGGAATGTTTGGAAACTAATATTTTTAGTTCTAAGCTTGGATCTTTCTCCAATCATACGTTCAAATCGTTCCGTAACTGTTCTATTTTGAAAACGAAAGAGAAAATTTATTTAAGGGGAAGAATTCAAATCAGCACTGACTCAGTGCATGCATTCACTAAACAATGTAAAGATGAGAGCCACATTCAGCAGACTGAAGGGACTTCATTTTGGCACTGTTTCTTAATCTTTTCACTTTGTTTGACCCACTTCTCCAACTCTGCCAGGGCAGGTACGTTTGCTGCATCAGCAAGGACTGCATTAAATTCAGGAAATCCGCTGGTCTGCTGTGATTAGCAGCGAAAAGCCAGTTTGCCTCCATAATTACAGAAAATGGCCTGCTAAGTTAAAAGCAGAGGTAATGCAGAAATGCGGGATATGGCTGAAGCAACCAAGTTGCAGTGAAATATCTGTGTCAGCCTGTTGTTACGTCATTTTGCAAACTGAAAATAAACAAAAAAATTACGATTTATCAAAGTTGTTTGTTATCTGTTTAACAAAAACAAAGCTTAAATGCAGAGGCTGTTGTACCCTGGGAATCTTGGAATCACAATGGTTGGTTGCAGCCAAGTGCTGCAAGTCATGTGTGTTTAATTAATGCTGGAGCGGTAATACTCCGCAGCACCATAAAAGCAACATTCTTTGCAGTTTGTTAGTTTTGCCCACTTAGCTTAGACTGACACCTTGCTAATTTGTAGGCTATTATTCTGCCAAGTGAAATATTATTCACAAGTTTGAAAATTCATGACTGTTTAAAATTTTTAATCAGTATTGGAAATCCAACCCATGTAACAACACGGTCAGAGCTACTTCCCCAAACCTTTTTGACTAATCTTTGCAGCATTATAACTTCTGCAACTATATTAGTTGTTTGGACAAAATCAAATCCCATTTTAATAAACATGCATAGAGGTAAGAAGAAAATACAACAATGGTATTGTTCAAAGGTCCCAGTCAAACCTCAACTCTGAAGCATTTTTTTTGAAGATTTGCAAAGATTTTGCATTAAAAAAATGCTTGCAAATGTCAATGAGATGGAGCATCGCAAAGCAGCAGTGCCAAAAAGAGGCCAAATAATTCTCAACTTTTTTTTTAATATGGAAAGATGTTTTACAGTAACTGTTGGGTTCTGGATTAACATAACAACAACAATTTGGAAAAATTTGGAAAATGTTGTTGTTTTAAAGACCCACTCAGATGAAAATGCCGTTTTTGGTGTTTTCAACATGTTCTTGTGGCGTTTTTCTGAGGATGGAAGACATACATAAAGAAAATTAAGCTCAAAACTCAATTTTTAAATAAATCTTTATCCAAATCGTTATTAAACAGGAACAGAAAAAAAACGGAGTTGATAAAGATTGTATTTGTGACGTTGAAAATAAACTGGGTGGGTCACAAACTCACTGTTCCGCTTATCAAAGAGCTCTCAGCAATGGGGAAGGGGGGTTGGCTATGCTCTGCACCAATGGCCCCGCCCACCACTCAGAGGTGAATTTCTAATGAACCACTGCCTCTCTGCAGATACTATGTCCTAGAAAACGCCACTGGGAACACTTTGAAAAAAAGATCAAAAGATGATCGGATTATGAAAAGATTATGTCAAAAGATGCTTCACTATAAAAAAAAGCAACAATTAACTGTCAGTCAAAACATTTCCGGAAACCTCCAAATGTATGATTGTTATATCTAATATTGTGTTCTGTAATACTGATTGTTTTCTTCTTTCCTGTTCTTTCATCTAAAGCTAAAATCCATATTTCCATTTACTGGTGTACCCCTCTTTTAACCTTGAAGTCACCATCCAAAGAGTCAAAATTTAAAGCAAGCACATTTCCTGGATGAAAATCCCACACATCACATATCATATGCACTTCCTTTTTATGCTCTCGCTCTCATGCACATAAAGTGGAGCAGCCATTGGGAGGAGGGAATGCCAGGAATGCTCCAAACCCGGGGCTGATGTTCTGACTCGTCCCAGACTTCATGTCGTCACCGCCGGGGTCTGTGGCCAGACCTCCCTGTGCCAGACCCACTGGCTCCAACACCCGCCCAGGCCGGCCGAGCTGCAGCTAGCGACCCATAATTAACCAACAAGCCGCACTGCAGAGCACATCCCTCCCCCTCCCCATGCTAGTACTGCAGGAGCCCCAGGAAACGTTTATGTGCCCTTGCAACGTTGCCTGTAGATATGGATGCTCAGGAAGATAAATTCATGTCTATTAACAGTGTTGCATCTTAAAGCTTAGCTTTTTGGCCTTTCAGTTTTGCAAGCTCCTAGGTTGCAAAGTGATAATTAAAGCCACCAATCTTGCACAAGATCAAAGACCCAAAGTTGAATGGTTGAACCATAAGAAAACAAGTATCTGGTACCTTTAGATGAAGAAGAGGTATTTGAATCTTACTGCATATTAAAAATAATGCCAAGGTACCTGTAATTGTCCCAAACTGGCATAATTAAGGCAGAGACGTCTGAAGGTACACTTGAAGAATAGGTTGTGATCATATTCATTCTTCTAAAGTCTGCTCTCTTGTTCAGACAGGAAGAGGCTTCTTTAGATCAGCCAGAGGGAATCTTGTACCAACCAAGCCAGGTATGTGTGAGCATTTGCACTAAACCATGACAGAAGTGCTTAAGATGTCTGATTTATCACTTTAGTATTTTGTTTAAAAGGCTAAACCAAAGGCAAACAAATTCTGATAACTTACTCAAATTAGATTAATAGAGACACTGCAATTGGTCGACTCTATTAAGAAGTGGACAAAAAGTCATAAACCTCAGCCCGTGCCTCCTCTTCCCTGTCAGAAGAGTCTCCTTCCCGCTGATGTGGGGTCACGGCTTGTAAATTTAACAGGGCTTCCTCAAGGAATACCTCATCTTTTGAAAGAGAAACAGGAAAATTACATGCTGCACAGCCCACTTGGTTTTTCACCCCCAATCTTGCACTATAATTTGTTACTGCAGCGGGTCGGCCTAAAATAACCTTAACCTAATATTCACAACATAAGAGAGCTTTTGAGTGATGCCGGAGGTCTCCCCTTGGGTGGCGGTGGACCGTCCTCATCCTGTGGGCGTTAGGAAGATTGTTTACTTGCTTACCTCTCTTAGATACATCAAACGCACGCAGGGAAGGTACTCATTTGAACTCCCCCTACATGAAACGTGCACTTCGCAATGCTCCAAGTAGTGTTTGTATGCAGTGAGCAGGATAAGATTTACTCTGAGTATATATACAAGTGCCTCAGCATCTTTTTCCAAGTCTACTGAGCTCAACCAGGAAACCACCAAGTGATGGGAATCAAAAGAAAATGGCCCATGATCTCACTTGAACCAAATGTTCCTAACAGACAGGTTTCTCACTCATCTAAAGCTCAGTTTTACTCCATATCCTCATCATATTTCCATGAACGGCAGCCTAGATAGTTTACCAGGAAGGTTAGAAGACGATTGGCTCATTAAACTTTGTGACATTATTCTCTCTTTAATCGCAGTCCTCATGAATTTGATTATAATTCATGATGCATCAAATGGTTTTTCCTTTCTTTTGTTGGATAAAACATGTAAATCAGTTGAGTGCATTATAAAGTTTAGCAGCTAATTGATGCAGGATTTCACCAAAGTCTAAAGCGGGTGGTTTGTTTTAACAGAACTGTTACCACACCAGGAAACACAACATGTACCTGTAGGCTTGATTGTAAAGCCAGAACTTCTTTATAAACCCACACATGTAGACACACTTGCTTTTCCCCACCATTCCCACTGCCTCTCTGCAACCCCCTCTCTGGTACCCACATGCACCACAGGTACCACACACACACTGGTTCTCATATGGAATATCGTGGGTGGTGCCGGACCGGTAGAGGACTCTGTAAATAGCTAGGGAGCAACCCCTCCATTTAAGCAACCCAAATTTCCTTTTCTGAGGTCTGCTGCCTGGGTTGAAAGTGCTGTGCAGCAAGCCTTCAGTCGCCACGGGAGACCACAGCGGCCACGCTGACAGCACTTCATAGGGACCACGGCAAGACTGAGGTGACCAGATGGCCCTTCACACACACACATCCCAAAACACGGGTGCATCGAGCCCTCACACACGCTTAATCCATACACTGTGAGCAATGCATCCATGCATGTTCATTACAGGCATCATCTCATGGGGAGATTTGTAGGTCACGCTCTCAAATTTTGCAACTGCTTTCCATCTTAGACTTGTCAAGAAGGGAGACAGTGGGTGGGAAGATGGGAGGATGCGGTGCATGTTTGTGTGTTTGGTTTGTAACTAAGTGAAGAGGATTGTTCTTGTAAGCATCTGTGCCATCATTTTGCATTTGATGAGAGGTGGAGATAAAGGTGCCTTTAGTCTGTTTGACTTAATGATTACTAACTTACTAACACTAACAAAGGTAAAGAGTTAGAAGGAGCATCTTCATAATTTCCCTGTTTTGAAGTCATGAAATTCCATTTAACACATGTCATGTTTACATCGGCTTTATATTTGCTTAAAAATTGTGGAACTATTTATTTGAAAACGTTTTCAGTTTTACTTCACTTGATATGAATTACTTTAAAAAAATGCAGAAACACAACTATGACCTTCCAAATTTTAGGCATTGTTGCATAAATTACATGTCTTTAAACAAATTTGTTTACAAATCTATTGTGCATTTGTCCATTTTTATTTTTTCAAAGTAGTCATCCTTGTCCTGAAAGGGCTCTGTACATGCACAGAGGAGCTTTACCTGCACTCCTTCCTCTGCCCACATCAGAAGGCCCCACCTCACAGTCAATTACCAGTTGTGCATGGACTGCAACGTATATGTGGGCGTTTAAAGTGGATGTTTGATTGGGAGTAAAATAAAGTGATGCATTGTAATTTGAAATCTTGAGGGTTTACAGGAGAAAAAAAAAGTTTTTTCTTTTAAAATAAAAAAGGACAAGAAGAACTGTCTGCTTTTCCCTGAACATTTAAAGTTATTGGGAATCTTATCATGCACCATGTAGGGTTTTCTGTTTTGGTAATTCAAATACTTTAAAAGTGTGAGATAACCGAGAAAACAATAGCCATAAAGTTATAAAAAATTTTAATACAGAAACTATTTTATCAAAAGAAGGAAACAAAGTAAGTCTTATTGCCTCTACGGACATATCGTGCATGTGCCAAAGCAGGTTCGTGATCACTAGTGTAGCCCATGGTGTTCACACTGGACAAGCAGGGAGGAGCTTCTTCTTCCTCCTCTTTTTCTACTGTTTCCTAGTGCATGTTCGTCACCTACAGTTGGTGCGAAATGACAACAAAGTGTAAATATCCCTCTCTTACTTCAGGCTTTTTCTTTCACAGCTCTTTTCCAATTTATGAAATATTTGGTGTACCAACCGCAACTATTAATTTCTCTTTCATGACCACTTCTCGAATTGTTGGCACTTCCGTGAATTGAAAGGGACACCATCCATAAGTCACTAACAAATCCAAGTTACTGGTTTAAATTGCAATGTGGGTTCTACAACCACACATTTCATAAAAACTTGTGTAGCTATGCATGAATGCCAGAGTTTTGCACTCAGAAGCCCGAAACACGCATTTAGGCATATTTACATGGAATTTTATTGGAGGTGGCCGCTTGAATGCATGTTGCAGAGGGCGGTGTGAACTTAACTTAAGACAGAGGTGTCCAAAACCAGACCTCAAGGGCCAGCTTACTGCTGGTCCAGCCCCGACTGAGGTTGTAGCTGAATTCCCACCCTAACCCCTAACTACTAAAAAACAATATAGTGCGGCACTTTGTAGTGCCGTTTATTAAAAAAGTACATTTAAATAAATGTTTTTGGTAAAAATTGTTCCGACGCAATGCTTTGTGGTCTATATTCGTCGATCTAGTGAGCATCAATGCACACTGGTTTTTCGCATATACTGGGAAATTTCCAGGGCACTCGATTTTGGAATTGTAGATTCGGACAGCGCTATAAAATGACGAACCCACTATATAGTGCAGCATATAGGGGTCAGGGTGGGAATTTGGACATACCCTTACAGTGAGGCAAAAAAGTACAAGGTCAGCCACCAATTGTGCAAGTTCTCTCACTTAAAAAGGCTTATAATTTTGATCATAGGTATACCTCATTGACAAAAGAAATCCAGAAAATCACATTGTCTAAATTTTTAAAGAATTTGTAAATCATGGTGGTAAATAAGTATGGGGTTACTTACAAACAAGCAAAATTTCTGGCTCTCACAGACCTGTAACTTCTTCTGTATGAGGATTCTCTGTCCTCCACTGGTTACCTGTATTAATGGCACCTGTTGCACTGGTTATCTATAGAAAAGACACCTGTCCATAACCTCAAAAAGTCACACTCCAAACTACACTATGGCCAAGAACAAAGAGCTGTCCAAGGACACCAGAAACAAAACTGTTGACCTGCACCAGGCTGGGAAGAATATCTGCAATAGGTAAGTAGCTTGATTTGAAGAAATCAACCGTGGGAGCAATGATTAGAAAATGGAAGATAAACAAGACCGATGATAATCTCCCTCCATCTCCCAGCAAGATCTCACCCCGTGGGGTCAGAATGATCACAAGAACGGTGAGCAAAAATCCCAGAATCACACGGGGGGACATAGTAAATGACACTAGGTCATTCACTTAGTTCTGTGATCCAAAATTGTACATTTTCATCACAGATTGTCTGAAACATGTAAAACGCCACCACAGAAAACACAGACAGCGATTGTTGAATTCAAAGCAGCTTATGACGTCTTAACTGAGGATATATTACCAACTATAAGGGTTTAAAAATAAGCAATCAAGTAATTCAAACCATAAGCACTTGAGTTGCACATTAATCCACATATACATTGGTGGGATGCTAATGCACAAGTACTGTTATACATGCACTAAACCAAGGAACACTTAGAAGTAATCCGGCTGTCAGTGGGGTCTTATTTGAGCTGTAGATGTGGCCTAAATGACTTTTTAAGACATTTTTATTTTTATTTTATTCATATTATTGAAACAAATATTAATAGATAAATGAACAAGCAAGGCAACAATATAGTTTGTGTTGCCATCTCACTTAAATCTAACATTAAATAATTATTAGGATTTTCCTTTGCTTTTAGAATAAAACCAATTGTTAACCTATCTAGATCAAAAAATGTTGAGCATATGTTTGTATTTTTGTCCATTTTTGATATTTTCTGCAACGGGAGAGCTTCTCTTGGTAAAGGTTTCTCTTCATAATTTTGCTTTTACTCTTTTACCGGTTGATAGAAATATCTGTGAAACAAAAAACTAAAAACATTGACAAATTTTTGTCATTTTGAAGCACAAAGCATGGTGAGAGCCCGTTTCTCGGACCGCTCTTTTACCCATCTAACAGGCTTGCAGGTCACGTAACTGAAAACCATCAATAATGGAATGAGCAACCCAGCTGTGCAAACACAGAAGCATGACTTCCAGTTTAAACACATGCTTAAAACTGACCTCTTCTATAGGTTCCTACGATTTGTTTTGATTCTCATTTTCCCTTTTCTATTTATATACCTCTTTCAAAAGTCCCCTTAGATAAAAAGGATCTTCTATAAAAATTATTGTGTGGGTAATTTAAAATAAAATGCTGAATCATTTCATGTTCGTTTCTTTATTTATTCTTTCTTTTCTGTATTTTTGATATTTTGCTTGCTTCCACTGTTCTACTCTCCTATTTTTTGGGGGGTGGGGTGGCTTGTACTGTCCTTTTTCCTCTCCAAACACCCCTTCAATTGATTTTTGGGTCAATTTATTTTTGAGTAAATCATACATTTTTTGTCCACGACAACTGAAAAGTTCATGCTGGTCAGACTCTCTTGTGTGCTGGGTTAGGGGAAAATTCTTTTTCAGGTTAAATAATTGGAGCTCAGGGATCAGAACCATCAATGTCAGTTAAGGTGTATTCAGACTGAACACATTTGGTTTACTTTAGTTTTCCCTGATAATCTGGAACGAATATTCAGTGTGAATGCGACCCAATCGGACCCTGGTCTGGGACCATGACACGCTCTTGAATTCAAGGTGGTCTCAGTTCATTTCTAATTGGATTAAGCATTGGTTCACTCATAGTTTTCTCAGTCTGAATAGACTCTGTGCTCGGAGTGGAACAACTGAACCATAATGGCCACCGCAGCAAGGCATTATGGGATGTAAACTTGGTAAAAATGTACAAATTTACAATTTAAAATTCACACAAACATTTATTCTGACATCATTTTTTGAAAAGTATTTCTCTGCAATCTGTGACTTTGACCTCACATGATTTTCAAGTTTACTGGAAGCCAAATGAAAGCTGATACGGTTGGATTATTACGGAACTACAACAAACAGTAAAACACAGAATTTTGGGCAGCTAAAGCAGTGAAACTGCAGTGACCATCCATGCCCGTCCCTCAAAGACCCTGTTTGTAGTGGAGAAGCAGATTTTGCCATTCACGTCCGTCGTCTTTACCCAAGACTATATTTTATGAGCCCTTCAGAGAGAACTCTTTGCTTCCTTTTCCTGTGGTTTGGCCAAGGCTGAGCTGTCGGGCGAGGGGAACAGCCAAACCCAAATGTAGATGCTCAACTTGGCAGTCTCTCCACAGAGTGTCCTAACCAGACAAAAGCAGGCAGAGAAATGCAGGGATTTATTTATATTCACTAAGCCTCTTTTTTTGGTATTACATACTAGACTTCCAGTCCCTGAGTGGATATCCCGTCTGAGGACGAAGACAGACGAATTGCTTTCCATTGACACATGCAGGGAACCTCTGAGATTAATCTATGATCCATATGCATTTATCAAGAGCACGTTTTGGATGTGTGGTCTACTCCTGTATACAACCCCTCTCTTTTTTCTGAACAGAAGGCCGGAGGTCTGTTTTTCATAAAGGGTCATGATTAACGGCAGACTTTAATATCATAAAAGCCTGACTCTTTTTTTATGATGGTCTACAATAACAGCATTAGAAATCTGCTGAAAAGTGATCAGCCTCTCTTCAGCAGGACTGACTTTAACACCATCAGCCCGATTATGGAGTCAGTCAGAGGATCTACCCCAGAAGTTTAGTGTGTGTGTTCAGACTCCAACACATGTTGGCCAACTTCCACTTCAGTTACATGTATATTTTAGCTTATTCTGAATGAATTGAATGACTTCCAACAGAAACTGGTTCAGACCTTTCCTGCTTGCATACAGGTAATGCATCTGTGTGGGAGAGCCCATAAATGAGTCAGCTATAGCTGTTTCTATATAGGCTTGGCAGCTGGGGAGGAGGTTTGCGGTTATATATGTTAACTCACAAAAGCACACACACAGTGGCTGCGGCGAGCTAGACCTCTCTGGTCAGGAGGAGATGCCAAGAGTTAGCCAGAGAGTGGAACACTGGGAGTCTTGTGCCTGATTTTGGAGCCTTTGGCTCTCTCCCGACCTTGCTTCAAAATACACTGCGGCTTCAAGGAACAGCACTCTCAGCAGCGGGGAGGCCAGGCATGGAAAAATTTAGATGCAACAAGAAAGAGAGAAAGAAAGTGAGGAAAAAGAAGCAGGGCAAAATGTATGTGCCCATTCACATTTGCAGCAGCGAGCATTTTTTAAAATGGTTTCAGCAAACTGTCAGAGAAGGCAGAAGCAGAACAATCTCTGAAAGTGAAAGAAAAACTGAGTGGAACGACACAACAGTTCAAACAATCTGGGGATTAAACAAGTGGTTTGATATAATGAGTTTCACCACAGACTTTACATACATGCCAGAGTTACTTTTGCTAAAGATTTAGCATTCAAATCATCAGTAAATACACTCACATGATCACTCATTCAGAAAACAATCATATAGCTGCCTGTTTGGCAACGTGTTTGCATTTGTTAGAGCGTAAGCCTGCTGATCCAGCAATTGTAAACATGACATAGACTGGTTGCTCTCACATCTCACATGACACCAAAAACATAATAACACCTTGTTTTGTTAATAGTGTGTGTTAGAGCCTCTGCACCCTGTAATCTATTCCCTTTCTGACACTGGTAATGGCTTGAAATATCAAAACGGCCAGCAGTGACACAATCCAACAAGCACAAATAGTATGTCATGCATTGACATAAACACTCTTGCACACCTTTTAGCATCAAATGAGCTCAACTAACCGAGAAAAAGGCTTCTTGTTTTAGTCAACAAGTGACCGTTCCTCTGTTGTAAGGCAAGGCAAGTTTATTTCACTTTTCAGATACAAAGCCAATTCAAAGTGCATCAACATTAACAGAAACATTTAAAAGAAATATTAAAGGGGTCATTGTGAAAGTAAATCTAGCATTTAAGAAAGTTATAAAAAACTGAATTTAAAGTAAGGGGGATGTAAACTTTTCAATAAACCAACTACCGGTAATCAAATGCAGCAGAGAACAGGTGAGTCTTTAACCTGGACTGAAATACACTGAATAGTTCAGATTAGATCATCTGGTTCAGTCTGTTCCAGATCTGTGGAGCACAGAACCTGAATGCACCTCACAACTCTAGGAGCTAACAAAAGACCAGATCCTAATGACCGGAGAGGTCTGGCTGGTAAGCACTGGGGTCAAAAGGTCAGGCACGTATTTTGATGCTTAACCATCTGCAACATAACCCTAAAATCTAACCTCTAGCAGACAGGCAGCCAGTGTAAAGACCTCAGAACTGAACTGAAGTGATCTACCGTTTTGGTCCTTGTGAGAACCTGGGCAGCAGAGTTCTGAATAAACTGCAGTCTCTTGATTGATTTTTTAGGTCGTCCTGAAAAAACACTGTTACAGTAGTCAAGTCAACTAAGGATGAACACACGGACTAGTTTTTCCAGGTCCTGCTTAGACAGCAGATCTTTAATCCATTAACATTTTTAAGATCATAGTACTCTGAGTTTGTGACAGCATTAATGTGGTTATCAAAATGTAGGTCTGTGACCATCACTAAACCCAATTTCCTGGCCTGGTTGGTGATTTTTAAGTGAATAGACTGAAGTTCTGTAGCAACCTCCAACCATTTCTTTTTAGCTCCAGAGAGAATAACCTCGGTTTTGTCTTTTGTTTAGCTGAAGTAAGTTGTGGTACTTCCAGACATGAATGTCCTCAATGCATTTACTAAGAGCCTGTACAGGCCCTCGGCCTCCTGGTGTCATTGTAATATATATCTTTGTGTCATCTGCATAGCTATGGTGACTAGTGTTCTTTGTAACCTGGGCCAGTGGGAGCATGTAGATGCTAAATAAAAGTGGCCCCAGGAGGGAGCCTTGGATAACTTCTCATGTAATTTCCGATGGCTCAGATGAGAAGTTAAACATTGACACAAAATACTTTCTGCTTCACAAGTACGCTTTGAACCAGTTTAGTGCTGATCAAAAACTATTATTCCCAAAGTCCCACCCCTTTCACATTTTGTATCACTGAAAAGCCCCAATTGTCCTCTGTAGATACCAAAAGGAGATCATTCAGCAGTATGTAGTGGTCGCAAATCTGTCCATTACAGACGACACATTTGGATTGCTGGTAGTCTGGAGGTTTAGGGAAAAGTCTCAGACACAGTCAGGACAGATGTGAGGTGTTAACGTTAGAAGTTGTGTTTCAAAGAAGATTCTAAAAGGAAAGTACACAGGTACAGGTTGAAGTGCAACCAGAAGTATCAAAGTCCCTGGGAATTCTTTTTAGACACCACAAGGAAAGCTTCAGCCATCCTTTCATCATTTTATTAGCATGACTTCTGTCTGCAAAGCAAGAGCAAACACTACCGCACTTCTTAAACAGAACACATCTGACAGGATGTTTGATCATTTCTGTGTGGCCCCATCCTGTCTATCTCAATGCTAATCCCTCCGCTCCAATACACAATTTAGTACACAAACCAGCATTCTTCAGCACCAGTATAAACAGATGAAACAGCCGGGAAGTCAGATTTAACTACGTTTTTGTTGTACTAGTCTGCAGGCCTTTAACTTTAAGACGTTATCCTATTTTAAAAGAACAAGTTTTTAAAATACAATTGCATAAATAGAAAATGTGCCTGAAATTCTATTGTGAAGTTTGGAATCCTCTTTAAGGCTTTGATAAAAGTTTGTTTAAGAAAAAAACAACACATTTTGCCAATTGTTTTTAAGTCATAGTTTTTAAGCCAATAAAGATTAGTAAATAGTTCTTAGTGTGTGAACATAACAAAAAATATATATATTTATTAGACCAGACCTCTATATTGCTCAGTTTTCAATGTCAATTTTTAGATCATTTAAAGTTCTACAGACTTTAAGCTGCGGTACAGTGGACAAGAGTACACAATCTCACGCCAAAAATATTTATTGAATGTTTATAACGCAAGCATTAACTTGAAAAATGTACACTGTGGGATCACATGATCAATTTGTTTGTTTTAGGGATTCTTAGCTCTACTTTTGCTACTTCTGTCTTTCCAGCAAAGCTTAACAGTTGTTAAAAACTCTGGTAAGGCTCTCCTAGTCCTGACAATTGGACTTTCACCTGTTAATCAGAAAGACAGTGAATGCAGGTGTGGGAGCAATTTTGATCTCAAATAAGATAAAACAGTAAAGTTAATGAAAAATGAATTCCTAGTAAATATGTCCAGTCTTTTGGCATCTATGACAGAAGTAAAGAGGACAAAGAAACTAGCTTGTGTCATAAGCCACCTAGCTGGTACCAGGTAAACTGTCCGGACTCCAGCTTTTTCTTTTAAACAGCAAACAGGAAAACAAACAAAACCCCTGCTTGAACGTTACCTACTCTTTGAGGGGATACAGATCCACTCCAACCATCTTTTGATCTATTTTCAAAACGTTTCCAGAGATCTTTTAATTAGTATTATGCCCTTGTTAGCCAAAATCTAAAAACTGGTGTTGTTTTCTAGGACAGTTTCTGCAGAGCAGCAGTAGTTTATTAGAAATTCATCTCTGAGTTGTGGGCAGGCCTGTTGGCAAGGAGCAACTCTGACCCCTTTTCCCCTCCCTGTTGCTGAGAGCTCTCTGTTTACACACTCTCACACTAGCTTACAGCCCCTCACACCCCCAACCTAACATTACCAGTGCGACAAAAATGGTGAGTGACATCGGAGCTGATCCATCAGTTCAGCTTTTATCCAGATTCCAGCTCAGACTATGAAAAGAAAGACGTACATGGATCTGTTTGTCTACAAGTGGATGCATCAGAATGCTGTGTATTTTCGAAGTCACACATACTTCCACTTTCGGCTTCTCCCATCAGGGGTCGCCACAGCAAACAAGTCGCATGGTAAATTTGGCAATGTTTTACGCCGGATGCCCTTCCTGACGCAACCTTCTCTAACCGGGCTTGAAACCGGCAGAGGTAGAGAAGGGAACAGGGAGCAGCCTGGAGTCGAACCCGGGTTTCACGGACGGAAGGCGCCGCAAACCAGCACGAGCACACATACAATCCTTTTAAACAGACTTTTCTTTTTTTCCCTGGTCCTTATTCACAACGATTTGACTAATGAAATTCTGAAAAGTGCAGTTTAAAGCCTAATTTTGCTTTACATGTGTCCTCCATTTTTAGAAAAATGCCACTAGAACATGTGAAGGACACCAAAAACACAATTTCTTTCATGTTCCAAAGTCATAATTCTTCAACAATGGGTTTCCAAACAATCAGACATTCTGTCATGACAAAAGTATTAACTGTAAAATAGTAAACATTTCACTTTTTTGTGTTTTATAAGACTGAGACATTAAAAAGTTGGTAAACACATAGAATAATTGTGGATTTTCATGGAAGACATAAATTCTATTTGGATTAGGATTAAAAGTGTCATCCATAAAGCAAGAACATTTGGTGATATGACGTAATTTTTCCTTTATAAAGTTTCTATGTACGCAAAAGTACTTCACTAAAGCAATGAGTGATGCCAGAGGATACAAAATCAAGCATACTTTGACTGCTGCTCACGCACATATCACATCTCTGCACACCTCAACACACCTCGTCAGACTTCAACACTGAGTGAGTTATGATGCGCAGGCACGCCTGTGGGTGACGGAGACGGACGGGCTGAAAGAAGAAGGAAAAAAAAAGACGTTCGGGAAAGTCACATAACAGAGAGGAGGCGTTGAGAGGAGAGGAAGGTGGGATGGAGGAGGAGGAAAAGCAGTGGCAGAGGAGGGGAGGGGGGCACAAGGAGTAAGGAGCTTGAGGAGCGCAGAAGGGAGGAGGAAGTGATGGGGGGGGGGGTGCTTCCTGTCGCCATTCCTGCCTGCCCACATAGACAGTCACAGAAAAAGCTGCAGTAAGAGAGTAGCTGGGCGGACTGCAGGCCACATGACATTCTCACAGAGTCCCTCGCTTCTCCTCAGCGCCGAGTGATGTGCTCGCACCCTCCCTTCTCGTTCCCTCCCCCTCGCCCTCCCTTCCTCAGCCCATCAAAGCTTTGACATGTCATCTTCCACCACAAAAACAGAGGTGGGAAGACTTGCTGGCGCTACCGCTGCCTCAGGGTGTCTGGCACTAAAGCTGACTGCAAATACAGCAGGGAGAGGAGGAGGAGGAGTAGGAGGAGTGGAGAGACAGAGAGAGAAAGACATAAAGAAGGAAGGGAAGGAAGAAGAAGGAGATGGAGACAGAAAACTCAAAAGAGAGACATGGATAGAAGCAGCTTGCAAGACAGTCTGCATTAAACAAGGCACATAAAGCCCTGGGCGTCAGAGTGTGTGTATGTTTGGACAAGAGCTGTTATTAAGGTGGAGAGACAAAAATGAGTCCTGTCTGTTTTTTTTCCTGTTGTGCTTTTTTTAAAGTCACACAAACAGACTTGCCACAACTAAACGAAGTTTAAGGAGAAGAATGGAGGGAAAATCTGAAAAACGAGAAGGCGGTTGGGGAGACTTTTAGATGCAGAGCCGGGACGCTTTTCTTGCTCTGTGGCCTGTCCCACCATCAGAACCACAAAAACACAATGACACCAATAAAGGTTGAACAAATGGCATAAATTGTTCTATGGCTAATGTGAAATGTAAGCCAACCACAGGCGTATAATTGAAACGATCTCCCGGATCTCATATGTAATTTTCTCCGGTTCGCTGTCATATTTTCTGTGACTTTAAATACAGACTATGGACGGCGCTTCTTTGTGAATAAGTGATCCCATGCCCACTGTTTGCTGCTCAGATACCACAACATTTGAAAACTGATTTAAAGACCAATTATGCACTTGGCTTTTGAACCTTTGAGGCTTTTGGGACCCAATTGGTAATTGGCTCCCCGACAAAGTAAGCGTATCGGACCCAAACGGGCCCAGCTGTGAGCAGAGTGTTGGAAAGGCCACAAGAGTCCAGCATGGCTAGTTAGGGGCCTCCAGGTACCCGCACACACAGATGAGGTGGATGCAGGTGGCTAGCAATAGAAGGCCCCCTGAAAATTAAAAAAAGAAGAAGTTTAAAATCTACAATTCCCAGAGCCCCACCCCTTTACATTTGGTATCACTGAAAATCCCCAAACATCCTGTGTGGATCCCAAATGGAGATAAGTCAGTACCATGCAGTGGTTGGGAGATATTCAGGTTTAGAAATGTCTACATAGGAAAAATGGGTCATGTCTGACAATAAAAGACTCAATCTTTGACTTTTTAAATAGAAGTTTAAATTATTAAAATGAACGAAAACTGAAAATGGATCTTCACATATCATGTCTGAATTAGGATATATAACTTGTTTTCGAATTGTAAAATAATCTCCATGGCAATATTATTATTAGGATTACACTTTGTTTTGATGGGATTGCTCATTTAAAAAAGTGCTTCTTTGTAGGGTTGTAGGATTCTCTTGGTCTAAGAAAATAAGTTGTTGTTCACCAAAATCATGACTAAGCTTTTTTGGGACACCTCACAATCTCATATTTAATATTTTCATCGTCTTAGTTTTGACACTGAACGGTAGGAGACCCTTTTAGAAATTACTTTTCCACAATTATGAAGTTAAAATAATTGTATTTCACATTTCAAATCCTTTGTGATCAATCAAAAGAACTTTATCTTGTCTTTAAATTACTTATTTTGGTAATTTAGTAGTAATTACATTTTGTACATAAAAGCAGACAAAAGCGCGAAATTAGAAAACAATTTTTTTGCTGTTATTCTGTTCCATGCCAAAAAATATACAAATATCTCTAATCTAAAGAGAAAGAGAACAAGCTGAGAACTAAAAATAAAACTCCAAAATTAATGTTTTTTCTGTTTTAAGAAGGAATCCGGGTAGTGGTTGCGTGTCCACCTCAGTCAGCGTTAGCATATTTTTTAAAACCAAACTGTATTTCCACACTTTAGGTCACTGACTTTGCTGAGGTATATTTGACGCACGACCAAAACAGACTCTGTGAAATGGTGACTTGTAATGGGACTTAATCTTATTGTTTCAAACTAAAACACCTTAAGATTGTTTTGTTTTTTTATTCAAATTCTTCTCTTTTTTCTAAAACAAAGTGATCAACTGTGGCTGACATCAGCAACTCAGCCTCAAAGCAAAGGACCATGAAAGAGAACAGAAGTTCAGCAACTCCAGGAAAGGTTACCACCCTTTTGATTCCAGAGCTGAAGACATTCAAACTTTCTCCATCATGAAAGCAGACACAAAATCTTTCACGAAGCAGGTCTTCATAGCCAAGCAGCCGAATAAAAGCCGGGTGTCAAATGTCCAATGGAGTGATGTAAAAGACATCAGAAGTGGAAATGCGGTCTCTGAAGCAATGGTTTTCTCCATTTGGCAGAAAAAAAGATGAATCTTGGTTAGAAAAAAATGCAGTACATCAACTGAGAAGTTTTTCTTTTCGTGTGCGCGAGCTCAGAAATTCATCCATTCCAGTGAAAGGAAGTTCTAGCGCTTCACCTAATCCAACAATTTCCGTTAAAACAATGATTCCAACTTTGATCTAAAAGTTTGGAGAAGCTTCCTTTCCTTTCCTGCATGACTCCATGCACTTGTTTGGGATAATCTAAACTCAACAGGACACTTTTTTTTTGTTTGAAGCTGATGACAGACAGCAAACAAGACTTATTTTTATTTTTAAAGTACATGTCTATATAAAAGGCCTGGAAAACACAGAGAAATAAAGTCTTTCACACTGTCAATACTTTTCTGATAGCATATGAAAAGCCTTCTTTTTCACTGACAATCAATTTGCGTGAAGTGGCTCATCTGACCACGACATTTTATTATATCGAAGAGTAGAGTTTTAGCATTGACAAGATTTTCATGGTGGCTGTGTTTGTGCGACAGAAAAAAAAATAGATGTTCGTTATACGTCATAAATACAAAAAAAACTTGAATTATTATCTTGCATAAAAATATAAAAGAGGTTTTTAAAAACCAAACTACTATCATATTTACTGCCAAGTGGGCATTGACCTGCACCAGTAAGTGAAAACTCTTTTGCATTCAAGTGTGAATTTATAGTCTGAGAACTGACAGGTAAATATTTTTATTGTTGTTAGCGATTTTTCGTCACATAAAGTATACTTCACCTCTTAAATTCACTTTGGCGTTGAAGCTTCTCTTCATGTGGAGAAAAGGAACACAAGCATAACTAAAGGTTTTCATTAAGTGATGCTTTTATGCATTGGAGATGCATAAAATGCTTTCGGAGTGTTGATAAAGCTCAACCTGCCAGATGTCTTGGTCATCCATCACTACAGAGCTCTCTACAGTCTTCCTGTGTCCTCATTTGAAACGTTGCATATAATGTTGCAAACCCAAGCATTTCCCCATGAATCCACGTCAGAATCAACCCCCCACCCCCACCCCCCAATGAGACCAAATCACCACAGTACCAGCCTGAAGCTCCTCATCTTCTCATGCAATGGCAGACAGTTGTATTTCATTCTCAGAGTCTTCAAGAGTCAAATTTATGGTTGTTTTCTAGAGAAACCACACTAAAGAGCTCCAGGGCTCTAAACTGGAAAAACCACTGGTGGAACAAGAGTTAGGAGAACGTCAGTGACAGGAACACAGCACGTCTTCGAAGATTGTACTCCCCCATATACTTTATGCTTGAAAAGTGATTAAACTCTATTCATTTTGTCCTGAAACTTAAAAATTACCGTGCAAATAGTTGGTGCCAAAGCACTTAATGGACTGCACCACTTTAAAATCCATATCATTGGGATGTTTCCTCATGAACATTCAATAATACAAAACACAACATCAAGCTTCTGACATAAAGTTAAAGAGTTTAGTGCTGATAATATTCTGAAATATGTTTAATTCTTATCCTTTGCCCCCTGTGGTTTTATTGATCCAGTCTTTCACCAAAAATGACTTCTAATAAAGGTTACTTAAGGCCAATCCAACAACAAATATGTTTGAGGTGGTAGAAATCTTACATAAGAGACACACAAAAAAGAGACAAGGAAAAAAGCACACCGCAAGAATTAACGACAATTTACAACATGTCACTGATCAAAACATTGCTTGTACATTCTTTCAGTTTTAAGTAGGCCAGTTAAACAGACAAAACCAGCATCACAAGAAAAACCCAAGATCCTTAGAGAAAAGTGTAGATGAAGCCTCCTCGGAGCAGCAAAAGCAGCAGAATGGCTTTTATTTGTGAGGTAACACTGCCTCCTTCTGGTTTGCAGCCCTCCCTTAACACAAACATTTGTGCAATCACAAATCCTCTCAAGAGGTGTTGAACCCTAATGTCAGACTGAGAATAAAAACCAAAGGCACACAACTTAATCACCAAACTTCTCCTGACAACAGAAGGTGTCTAAAAGGTGTAGAACAACTTTGTAGTGTCCTGAGGCAGGTGGGACTGAAGGTGCTGTACTGTCTAGCACATTTGCTCATTCAAGAAAGGCTTGATCATTTTTTGCTGCTTGATCAAATGTGTGTTGTCTTTTGTGAAGCACTTGGTCGTTTTTAAAATAAACCTACCATGACTCAATCCAAATAGTATTTTCCAATATTGATTATAATCAATTTAGTGATTTTATTTTAGAACAATTTTATAAAGGAATAGGTCAATAGGATTAACAACTTGCCACAGAAAGATAGAATGGATTGGATTGGATTGTAGGTAAATAAAATTGTTACACCACTGAAAATGCGTCAATCTGTCAAAGTTTCCACAAGTGTTGCATATTTCCAAAGCATGATGGGAACCTTACTGTACACACTGATTGGATAGTTGTATGTTTTGCCCAAACACATTTGTGTTGCCTAGATTTTGCAGAACGCTTTTAGTCACAAAGGTTTCATCACAAGAATATGTGCTATCTTAGATGACCCCACCCTTACATTGACGTGTTCTCCCTACCATGACAAAGGTGGATAATGGTGAAAAGATTTCATGTAATCCATGGACACCAGTGAAGATCACAAATCATTGAAAAAAAAAGTTTTAACGCACTGTCTAGTGGGTCTAGATGGCCCAACTCCCAATGTTAAAGTGCCTAGGATAGAACAAGGGTTACGGATATTAGGAAGAGGTAATCCGATCAAACCAGGCTCAACTTTTCCAAACCACTTTCAATGTCTTATTCATTACAAACTCCACCAATATGTCATGAATTGAAGGGCCACTTTGTGCTGTCAGTGAAGTCCCTCCAGCTCTGTGGCCTCTGTCAAATATTCCTGACAAAAACTGTTCCTGCTAAATGAGCAATGATAGGAATTATTCAAATAGAAAATATTAAAGATCTCTTAAAAGAATTATGCAGATTTGTTGTTCTCTCACAATTTTATTATCAAGATCTGAGGTTTTTCCTGAATCTGCTGTAGCCACTCCTTCAGCTTGGCGGTTACTGCCTCCGCTCTTAGCATACACCCACTTGATTGTGGCGCTCCATGTATGCTTTCCCTGCCAGCATCTTCCACCCAGCAGTTATGTGTTGGATTGTTTCAGGCGCCTCTTTACACAGCTACACCCTGGGTCTTTTTTGGTGTGGTAGATCTAAGCCTCTATTGCTCTGGTGCTCAGGGCTTGTTCCTGAGCTGCCAGGATGAGTGCTTCAGTGCTGTTCTGTGGTCCAGCCCTTTCCAGCCATTGGTAGGACTTCTTGATATCAGCCACTTTAGTTATGGTCCGGTGGTACATCCCATGCAGGGGCTTGTCCTCCCATGAGGATCTGTCCTCCAGCACTGGCTTGAGCTTGAAGTATTCACTCATCTTGGATGTTTCATCCTGGATAGTGGCTTCTACACTCACTAGTCCTCGGCTTCCTTCCCACGGGGCTAGCATACAGTCTCAGGGTGCACAGCATTAAGTTATCCACGAGTGTGGCATGGAGTCATAGGCTTTCTTGTAATCACTCCAGGCTGTGCACAGGTTGGTGTGTCGTGATCTGCAGTCTTGAGCAATGGTTCTGTCAACCAGGAGTTGGTGTTTGGCTCCTTTGGAATCTCTACCGATGCCCTTCAGTGCATTGCTTATGTATTAATGTGCCTATTTATTTTGGTTGCAATTGCAATTGTTTTATAGATTTTCCTTTCTGCATAGAAACTCTTTAAGGACCCCCTCTTGGTAAAATATTGTCTTTGGTGTTTTTAACATGTGCTTGTGGCATTTTTTTGATGATGAAGGACGTACATCAAGAAAATTAAGGTCTAATTTGCATTTCTGAGTACTTTTCTATTCAATGTGTTGTCCATCAGGGGCAGACAGGAAAATCTCAGTTGAAAAACATTCATTTGTGATTTAGAAAATGCGCTGGGTGTGCCACAACCTCCCTGATTCACTCTGTTCTAATGCACCCACTTGCATCTTTTCTGTCTGAGCTCTAAACTCTTTGGCTGGATAATTCAAATATCTTGCCATTATTGCTGCGTCGCCAATGTTAGGTTGGGGGTGTGAGGGGCTAGCGGGAGGGCGTGTAAATAGAGAGCTCTCAGGAATGGGGAGGGGAAGGGGAGATGGGGTTGTTCAATGCCAACAGTCCTGCCCACAACTCAGAAGTAAATGTTGTTTTTAACTTCTGCCGCTCTGCAAAAACTTTGAGTCTAAAGTTCAAAAAGATAACAGTATTTTTAGAGTGATTCGTCTTGTTTCTCCAATAATAAACTATTAAGTTGCTTATTAGCATGTCCACATTTGTCAGGGCGAAAAAAGCCAACAGTTTTCTTTTCCACTCCTTATTTTCTCACATGAATGACATTTGATGCAAATTGGGCCAGAGGTTAACTTCAATCTGAGCTCCCAGGCTTGAGTCGGCTGTCAGACAGCTGTCCAGATGCTGAAGTGATGCACCCTCACATGGAGATGCAACGTTCTCGGAGCTCTTTGTGACTCAGCCATTTCATATGCAGATGCTGTGCCTCTGATTCCTTTTGATTCGGCCCTCCACATTAGCGCTGGGCTAGACTATGTGCACACAAGGACTGTTCAGGTGTAATTGCCTTTCAGGCCTAATTGTCCCGGGCTTTTCTTGTGTTTGGAAGCACCTGTGTGAGGATCAAAGCATCTGATGTGTGTGTCAGCTTTGTTTCAAGTGGCTGTCCTCTCTGCGCACACATCGCAAAGTAATTGCCTCTCCAGAAATTTCTAGATCCAGAGACTGGAGCGCACTTCTTTCTGTCCATGCCTTTAAACGGCTAAGTAAGTATAGATCATAAAAATGGTTTAATAATGCTGTAATTATCTTGAGAGACACAAAATGATCCCACAATTATTCAGGAAAATATTGCAGTAAAATGCTGCAAAACTGCCCTTTTTTCATCACTTTAAGTTGTCTTAGGACTTAAAGGGATATCGCTATAAATCCAACTACCAGTAATATCAAAATAAACTCTTATAGTAAAGATAACTTGTTTTTTAAGTTTACTATATCCCCAGTTAACCACTGTTTATGTCAACAATAAAAACAAAACTGTAAAATCTTCAAGGTATACCCTCATATTTGACCCGGCGCCTGCCTGTTCTCAGTCATATCAAAGTCAGACGTGACAAAAAACAGAACAGACATCTAATAAAATGCACAATCTTCAAGGCAAATATTTGAATTTTGATATAATTTAACATGTTTTTCATCTCTGGCAGGAAATCCTTGCCAGTTACAGCCTCAGCCTTCAAATAAAAAAAATTGGTGTTTTATTCTGCACAGTATAATTGTGTAAATGTGACAGTAAAAACTGGTAAAAATGTCACAAAAGTGTAACTTTTGAGATCTGACAGCAGCAAGAGCGTAATTTGTAAGGAGGGGCCTTGGATAGCAAGGGGGCTTGAGGGTATAAATGCAGCCTGATTTTAACTGGAACAGACAACAGGATTCCATTTTACATCCTCTGATCCCCATTTGGAAACGCATTTTAACCTTTTTTTTTCCAGCTTCATCTTTTTTTCTGATTAAAGAAAACCTAAAATGGATACCTGGAAGATTCAACTGGTTGTTGTGACTTTTTGTGCATTGGTGCAAACTTATCAGGGTCTATTAAGTAGTGCAGAGCAGGCGAGAGGACTTTCCAATGAGTGGCAAGTAAGAGGAAGTCATTTAAGATAAAAAATAAAAATATTTTTTAAATCCAGTCTGGCTTGATTTGATCAAAATGAGTTGAAATCAATTGTTTTTTTTTCTGGCAGAGTGAGTCACTGGACATGAGGCTGAATAACCCAATGGAGGATCTGATGAAAAGATCTAAAGCTCTTCGTTTCTATGGACTTATGGGGAAGCGCTCAGGTAGGTCAGCATTCTGCATCTAGTCTGTCATTTAGCTTTTTTGACGACCTGTCCCTGAAAAAAAACAAAATGTGCTTTTTCTTTGTCATACAGTTACAAAGAAACCATTTCAATTTAACAGACGTAAGTGGGTTATTTTTTATTTCTAATCAATGTATTGCTTTATATCTGAAATGGGTTTGACATATCGGGCGTTATTGCATTATTCAGTTATTTTTAATGCTTGAATTAAAATAAAATCAAGTTAAAGTAGCTCCAATAATAAAATGTGGCACAGCATTAATGAAGTGTAATTCTTTAAGGCTTTCATTTTGTCCTTAATTTTGTAGGAAATAAAGGAGAGATGTTTGTGGGATTGATGGGAAGAAGCATTTCTAGTGGAGGTATGCAACCAAATTTAAATATGATTGTTTTTAATTGAAGATTAATTTCACAGGAAAAGCTTAAAAGGAGACTGTTCAGTTTAAATGATTTGAAAGGAAAAATATTTGGGTAATTTTTCTTTTCATTTTTGGCACAAGAAACATGAAATTTTGATCAAATTTGAGGGCTTTTATAGCGTTTTATTCTGATGTGTTTTTAATACATTAGGATTTAATTACCACACCTCTATTTTTACAATTAAATATTTTTTTCCAAGAGGTTTGGTGTTATTTTATTCCATGCTGAGCACCTTTGAGGAGTTTCAATGGGATATAAAAAAAGGAAATATTTGACTTGGTATTAAAAAAAAATGTTTATGCTTTTAAATCAAAGCTTGTTACAATGGAGAAACCATAAGGAAACCTTAAACCAAGTGGATAAACCCTTAAAAGGAAATCAAACTGTATTGCCGTTATAAAAAAATAACAATAAAGCAATTGATTAAGAATAAAAGAACCAGAAAATAGCAGTCTTATTAAAAAGTTCCTTTTTATTTTAGAATCTATAATCAGAGAGACGCCATCTGAAGCGTCCACTGAGATCCATGTTGCAGAGAAACCATACAGCAAAGGTATGATCCAATTGGTACAAAACCTGAGGTTGTTGTTTTTTTATGTGCATTTGTACAGTGGTATTGCATTTATCTTTTGTTCAAAAACAAATCAAAAATATCTCAAATTTGTCCTCTTTGTCTGCAGATTTACCAGAGGAATGGATTCAAATCCTGTACTAACGGAGCCACAAAAACACCTATACAACTGCACACCAACCAAAGACAAGGCAATCACTAGTCGTTTTTCTAAAAAAAAAAAAAAGATACCCTGCTTAGCTTCAGTTCATGCCGACGCTTGAGAAACAAACCGCCGTTTTTATGATACACATCAGAAATGAAAAGTATGCTGCAAACGGTAGTTCGTTAGCAAATACCACGTTCATGATTTCCACAACTCTAACATTCATAGATGAGAAGGTGAAGGCAGCTTGAAACAATCAGCTAACCCCATCATTTGACCTGAAACACTCCATCAATAAAGATATGAAATACAAAATTTAGAAAAAGTCTCTGAACAGAAGAAAGTAATGGCATAACAACGCAAAAGAAAGGAACACTGGTCTTTATTGAAAGCTTATGCATTTAGGCAACTTGGGGTTTTTGTGAGGCTGAAGGTGTTTGTCTTTCTCTTTTCCCCGTCCTTCTCAGTAGCCTGATGGTCTTGGCTCTTATGTCCCTTTGGGAGGGGTCCACTTGAGCGAGCTCGGGTCTATGGTTTTGTTGCTGTTACCTCGTTTGATCTCCTTTGCTTTCCACTCATCAATCAAGTCCTAAAAGGCAGAAAAAGAAACATTTTTCTTAATTTATATTCGTAAATACACAGGTGTATTATGAAAAGCAGGTTTTAAAGTCAAACAGACAATTATTTTGAATTAAAAATAATACATTTAGATGAATAATTACAACATCATAAAAGGTTTCCCTCATTTTTCCATCAACCGCTTCTTGAATTGTGGATTTGTAGTTGTCATGTCAACGGCACCAAAGCCACAAAGTGCGTTCGGCTTGAGGTTCTTTATGAGTGACTGACCTCGGGCTACACGAGGAAAAATAAGGCTACGTCCACGTTGGGGAAGAAAAACTCCAGATCTGTTAGTGGAGTCAATTACTTAGCCCTTGTGGGGTCCAGATGACCCCACTCCCAACGTTAACGTTGGGAGTGGGGTCATCTGGACCCCACAAGACAGCTTAGTGAAGTCAAACACACGTGCAGTGACGATTGGTCGACAGCGATGTTTTTACTTATTTTCGATGGCGGGCGATCTACCCACACTTCCCTTTGACATATTGGGCACCCCAGGTTTTAGACTAAATGGGACCCAATTCCTTTTATTGTAATAAAACTCAGCTTTCTGACCCCCCCCCCCCCCTGCCCTGCTTACCTGTCGTTTCAACACCAAGTGCTTTCCCTTCCAGTACTTCAGCATCTGCAGAGACTGCAGCGTGCTCACAATGTCCACAGGATTGACGGCGGTTTCCTGACTGATCTCTGCACACCAAGCAAACAGTAAAGCTGTAAATATGTTTGTTGTCTTGAATAAATACAAGCCGTTTGTGCATTGTTACACAGAACCGGTTTGGTCTTTTTTTTGTGTTTGTTTTTACACTCTGCAGTCGAGCACGACATTCGAACAAGACCTCTGCTCACCTTTGATGGAAATCTCTTTGCCTTGAAAGTTACACATGTATCTGAGTAAAACTTCCTTCCAGTAGCTTCTGTAGCTGATGAGACCCAGATCGGACAGAGGTCTCTCAGGGGAGCCCACCTTCTCCTCCACTTTGGACAACAGATAACCTGAAAAAAAGGTTTGGTAGCTTGATGAAAAAAATGTTTTAAAAAAAAAGTGAAACATTGGAACAAAATAAGGGGGCAAATTTACATTTCTCTCATGCTACGTTCACCGTGCCCTCGGCAATGCGTGTTCAAGCAACCACTTCCAATGAATAGTCTACGGAAACTTGCATTTCGGGCTTCTGTCCTCAAAATTCTACCGTGCAGCTACACAAATTCTTAAGTCTGTTTTTGGGCTCCATATGCAAAACGTGCTGCAAGTTAAATCAGTTGAACTTTGACCAATCAGGGACTTGGACATGGTAGGGATGTATGGGGTGGCGCCCTTTTCAACTCTCTTAAGTGCAGACTGTTTAAAAATGAATCATGAAGGACAAGTTAAAAATCGCTGTTTTTTTAGTGCGGCGTTATATTATTCCAAATCTTTCATGTATCGGAATAGAGCTGTGAAAGACAAAGATACGTGAGATTTGCACCGCTGCATCTCACACCGAGCCTCCTCCAACTGTGAGTGCGTGCGCTGATACACGACACATGCGCGGTATAACGTAACAGTAGATGAGAACAGCATTTAAACCTTTATTTTGTCATTTTTATTGTTCTGTAATTAATTTATCCCAGAAAAAGAACAAGGGTTGCATGGACCCCCTTTAGTCTTTCATTAATATGCAGATTTTGAAAGGCTTCCTGAAAAACCGTGTTACACCTTAAATGAAAATTGTGTTTTTGGAGTTTTTAACATGTTTTTGGGGCATTTTCTGATGATAGAGGACAAATTTACAGAAAGTTAACTGCATTTCTGAGTACCGTATTTTCCGGACTATAAGTCGCCCTTATTTTCATAGTTTGGTAAGGGGTGCGACTTATACTCCGCAGCGACTTATATTAGAAATAAATTGAAATAAATACATTGTTAACCCTCCTGTTATGTTCATTTGTGAGGAACAGAGATGATGTTTCTGGGTCAATTTGATGTATGAGGTATGTTAAGTGTTAAGAGTATGTTAAGTGACTCAGATAATCAGCAAACCTTTTTTACAATAAGATCTTGAAGGCTAACAACATAATATTCTATTTTCCAATGATTTCATAGATTCAGAAATGCAATAAAAATTACAACCGTTTCTACAAATACAGGATGAAAACAGAGTATTAGTTGGCCAATGATGCTTAATGAAAGGAATAAATAAATAAGTATGAGAAAGAATTACTGTGAAATTATGAGATAAACAGTCTGCTATGATTGTGTCACATGAGGTTGTGCAAGTTATTATATCTTGGTCTCAGATTTTGTCAAATAAATTTCCCGTCAAAATGCGACTTATAGTCCAGTGCGACTTATCTGTGTTTTTTTCTACTTTATAATGCATTTTTGGGCTGGTGCGACTTATACTCCGGAGCGACTTATAGTCCGGAAAATACGGTATTTCTTTATTCAAATGGTGAATCAGGTGCAGTTTGTAAAAGATTCTATTTGTGAACGTAGAAAATACTTTAAGTTGGGGATGTGAGGGGCTGTAAGCTAGCAGGAGAGCGTGTAAACAGCTCCCAGTCCAATTTCTAATAAACTCTTGCCGCTCTGCAGAAGCTGTGCCCTAGAAGACGACAGTTTTTTTTTATCTCGGCAAAAAAAAAAAAAAGCATCATCATCAATAAAAGACCAATGGAAACACTTTGAAAATGGATCAAAAGATGATAAGAGTGGGACTTTAAAATAGGGCTAGAAAGATAGAACAAATAAATGAGAAGCGGTGGAGTAAACACGCACTGAAATCGATGAGCATCTTTCCAAAGCCCTGCCTCATGTACTGTGGCATCGTCAGGATGCAGGACACGTTGTAGTTCAGAAATGAATTCTTCTCCTGGAAGCAAAACAAACCAAGATGTTTGCTTTTACATTTGTGAGGGAAACAGGTTTAGAGAAATAAACAAGCCTTCAAACTGTTGAGATAAGGTTCCATTGGTTCTATTCTTTTTCCAGCGTTTTTCCTTTACCTTGGAAAAATATCCCACTAAATGACAGCCTGTGTTGTCCGCCTCAGTCATAACGTAGAAGAGAAACGGCTCCACGTCATAATAGAGTGTTTTGTGGTCCAGGAAAAGCTTGGCGAGCAAACACAAGTTCTGGCAGTAGATCTGGAAACGACAGCATTGCTTCACCGTTTGCACTTTTACAGCTGAATTCAAGTTTGTTTTGGATGTTAAGATAAAATGTCTGAGATGTGAAAATGCTCACCTTATTCTTTTTGCCGTCGACTTCAAAAACGGATATGGAGCCTTTTCTGTACACCTCGTCTCCTGGGGGATGCTTCCACACACATTTGGCCTAAAGACACAACAAATCGTTCCCAGTGAGAATCAAATCCTAAATAGAATTGTATTATAAATTATTTTTTGGCCCCCAAAATGCATGGACTATCTTCATTTCTCTGATAAATGAAGTTTCTGGCCGTCTCACCATGTGTCTCCTGAGGATGGTTTGGCTCTTCATGTACTTGAGGCAGAACTCGCACACGTACAGGCGACCGAGGCGTGCGTACTCCTCCGGATAGGGCGAGTGGTACCAGGTGTCCAGCTCGAAGCGGCCAAACACGATAGTCTTGATCATGTTGTTCCCTTCCGTGATCTGACCCTGAATACGAAGCTTTTCCTGCGGAAGTCACAGACAGCAGGTGTCAGCATACGAGTTTTTAATCAGCCGAGGACAACAGGGGTCAAACGACGCCGTACCAGGTCTTCAGACGCTCGAGCCTGGGCCTTGCGGAAAAGCTCCAGGTCGTATTCACTGGTGATGTTCTCTAGCAGAGGTTCTCTGGTGTTCCCGTGTGTCTGCCGGTGCTCCTGTGGATCACAGGTTAGAACATGAGTTCTGAGCGAGACGGCATATAAAAAAAACCCGCAGAGCAATAAGAGTGTTGGCGGTGGTGGGATGTACCGTGTGTTTTTCTTTTTGCTCTTTCTGCTGCCCGGCGTTTCTTCCCTTCCTCATTTCAGCGACTTGCTCCTTGTATTTGCTCTGTTTTGGTGTTGGAGTCTGCAAAAACAAAACAATATTAAATAACCGACCTCACTCAAAACAGTCATAAACAATTATTGTTGTAAACAAGTTTAACTGTAGCCTTTTTTCTAAAAATTCAAACCAAAACTATAGTGTTGCCTCGCTATTTCACGGTTCATACTTCATGCAATTTTGGAAGTTTTTATTTTTTATGTTCCGCGTCCTGATTGGCTGTAGACCACTGTCAATCAATCTCCTCCATGCCATGTCTTCTGTACAGAATGCAGCCAGTTCGCCAAATCTACATAAATCTTCAACCACTTACAAATTTTTTGTTTTCGTTATTTTATTTTTATACAAAGGTTTGAACTTGTAGAGTTAAAAAAAAAAGTGAGAAAAAGTTCCTGTCTGAGACAAAGAGTATGAAGTATGCAATGAAGAGTTTTACAGCCTTTGTTGATTTTGTCTTGGGTTATTTTTAGAACACAACTCCAGCAATAAACAAGGAACCACTGTATTATTCTATTGGATTGAATCCCCTGCAGTGAGGATAAACGTTGAGGCGGCAAACCCGCTACCTGGTGACGGGTTGCGTGGCGTGAGCTGTTTTCTTCTTGCGTCTTTGCTTCCTCCTCTTGTTTCTCACGACTGATGGCTTTTACCTGACGATTTAATGATACGGTAGTTTTGACAAACACACAAAAAAGCTCTTGGAAATGAATTTAACTTAATCAAAAGTTGTTAATCTTTCCCATAATGCTGTAACAGCTCAATAAAGTCTGGAGGAAAAACAGTCAAATAAAATACTAACTTAAAACTGTACGATATGATTAAACAGAAACTGGATCATTGGTTTACTCACCTTGCACTCATCTGCAGAAAGATTGTGATAAAGAGGGCACCCTGATACGGCAAAATGGCGTTCGTGTTTCCCTGTTAAATGGCCTAAAAGGTTACAAGAAAAATGAAAAAGGGTTGCTGATTTTAAAACACGAAAGAGTTTGTAGAGAAAATGTGTGAGCAAGTTTTACCCAGTGAGTTACAGCCCGGGGTGGGGCATTTCATGTTGAAGTTGTAGGTTTCATGACAGCGGCGGCGTTTGGGTCGATGGGAGAGGTCTTTATCTGAATCTCTGCTGGCTTGGTCTTTGGTGTGGCTCTCATCGTGAGAGGCGTTTGGGCTGGAGATGTCCAGCTCCGATTCAGATGAGGGGGCATTTCCCGTGGGGGTCAGGGGTGGAGATTCGTCATGGTCGGCGGCTCGCTTCAGGTCTGGTGTATCTGATGGAAGAGAATCGAATAAATCCTTCAGAAGACTCATCTATTAGCATGGCATACGTTTGCCGCGCTGCGCTGACGAACCCTGAGAGCTTTGACTGAGGCGGGTGGAGGCTCGGGTGAGGCGCTGCCTCTTAGGCATGTTTCCATCACTCTCTGAGCTGTGGGTCTGTTCTCTTTCAGCAGAAGAGTCAGAGTCTTCCGTCCCGTCTGACACACTCCCGGCCATGGCTCTCTAACAAAAGAAAATAATCATTTATTCACTATTTTTAAGATAATTTTCAACAATATAAACAATGGAAAAAGAGAGGAAACATTGCTTAAAAGAGAGAGGAAAGAAGCAAACATAGTAATCTTGATATATATGATGAAATAATACCATTTATAATAACACCATTCTATTTATTCCTTTATTTTGTTAATTTTAAACAATCAATAGAAGATTTATAGGTTTTATTTTCCCCATTTTTTCTAGTTAAATAAAAAAACAAGACATTTCAATAAACAGTTTTTTTTGTAAGAAAAAGATTTATTTTGAAATATTTTTAATCTTATACACTAAATGCACCCAAACAAAAGAAAAGCACGTTTAAAAACAGTATATGTTTGACACATTTACACGATCAAGATTGCATTGTTTTCCAGATCTGCACGCTGATTAAACTACACAGATTACATAAACAAATACAGCATTTTTAATTTAAAAGGCAGCTTTACACACACACCAGCTTTTATCTTGAAATGAAAACGCCGGGCTTTATAATTGACAAAGAAATAAAACGAAGGCTAATGTTTGGATGGATCCGCCTAACGACAGCCACCAGCCAGTGTCTCATTTATTATCATGGTGCGGCGGCTGGAATCGTTACCAAATACTCTAAAGCACATTTTTTGTTGGAAGTCTTGTGATTAAGATCGCTCTTAAATTAATTTAACGTTATTGTGACGGTTTCCTGAATGGAAAATGGTCGAACATTCTAGCTAATAGTACCCGAATGGTCACACATCGCAGCTAACATCATGGCTAAAAGCTACACCTTAGTGCAACCTAAATGTGTTCTTACCTGTCGTCTGCGTGGCATGTTCACATTAAAACTAATAGTTTATTTGGGTTTAAAGAAAAACAACAACAAAGAGCAATAATGGTGGGAGAACGAAATGAAAAACAACACTTCTTAATGATTTTTTGTCATTGTTGCCGGGCTAACCTGCGCCAAATTCCCCACAGCGGTAGATTTGGGAAGTGCACTTCCTGTTGTAAATATTTTTTGTAAACCTCCTGACCAGCGGGGGGCGCTAAACTACATTTTCAACAACAAGCTTCATGAAAACAACTGTCAAGTACTTAGTAAACAAAAAATAATTCATCATATTGTTATTTATTCAAATGTGCTCTGTAAACATAATTTGTTACTCATTTACTGAAGTTTCCTTTTTTTTATCCCCCCGTTCATTTTCTTTATTCTTCTTCTTCTTATGTACGAATGTTAAGTTTTCTCAATAAAGTTTGCTTCAAAAATTGATGTCTTACATTTGACTAATCATAGCAAACAAATGTGTAATAAGATAAAAATTAACAATAAAAACACTAGCAAGGATATTAGATTAGGAAGTACCTTCTCATTGAAAAGCAGGAGTTCTAAAAATTATTTTTATTTTCTTTTTTTGCTTATATTGACATTGTAAAAAACCTATAGTTGTTTTAAAGAAAACGCAACCAATAAAACAGAATTATGACTAGTACAATTGCAAACTTTAATGCATCAATAATTCACAAAAATTACAACATTAAAAACACATTTTTTCAAAGATGTTCAAGGTTCAAGATGTTTAAGACATTGATTGATTGATTGATTGATTGATTGATTGATTGATTGATTGATTGATTGATTGATTGATTGATTGATTGATTGATTGATTGATCATTGCCATTGTCCATGGTACAATGCAAATGCCACGCAATAATTAAAAAAATAATTTTGCCATTATAAATTTGACAACTAAAATAATAATACATAATTTAAGAAAAAAATTGCATCAGTCTTTAAGAAAAAAAAGAAACAATTAAGAAATGATAAAATGGCTAAAACCAGGAAATAATTATCAATAAATACAAAAGAGGGCGGCACCATGTGACCAGAGTACCATGACTTTAAAAAAACAAACATCCACCCTTGGACACAAGTCTTGTGAGTGGATAACCAGTGTTTTACAAAACCTAGAAAAAGCATCTGCTTTCTCGAGAGTTCCACTGGCAGCCTGTAAAGGGTGGTGGAAGGGGGATTGTAACAGGTCAGACCCTCAGCAGCTGATACCAGCCACTCTATAAATAACCTACAGGGCCCCGCATTTGAGCACACTGACTGAGCAAACCCACACACTTCTTCATCTCCTGTGACTGAAAGGAATAGCAACAGTTCTCTTTTTGAACAAAAATGAATCAGCCTAAAATCACTCGACCTGGGGAGAGGTAATTGTTTTGCTTTATAAAATCTGTTCGGTGAAGGTGATCAAGGTTGTAACTTCTGAACATGTGTGTCTCATCAGCCAGCCTGCACATGCTCTGTGGTTTGACAGAAAGAAATATGTCACTGTCAACTTCTTGGTTCATAAACCTAAAGATGTTCAAGTTGATATCCAGATGGATAAAATGATTTTATGGTGAGCTAACAGGAATTTTCTGAATGAGAATGTGTCAGTGTGAGTCTTCTTTAACTTGCTAAAACATTACTTTCTTTGAACAGCTGCAAAAATGACACAGACGATGTTTTCTACAACGAGTTGTACTTTTACGACCAAATCCAGAAATTTGTAAGTGACTAGGTTTGTGGATCAAAAAAAAAAGCTGCAACTCCTATAATGTGCTGTTTTAATGTTAAATATTTTCACACCTGTTTATTAAATTCTAGGATTCCCGAGAGAGAGTCTATGACCGAACAATTAACGTCTTGCTGAGGAAGATGAAACCTGATTTTGCGTGGCCTCGTCTGCAGAAAGATCCTGCAAAGGTGAGGGATTTGGGAAAAATTAAACATACATTGAGATTCAAGCTGATTTGAGAACATATTCCTCTTTTCTATAGCCCAGTTGGATATCTGTGGACTTTGACAACTGGAGGGACTGGGAGCATGAAGAAGAGGAGGGAAAGGAAGAGTTTGACAAATATGCAGATGTGAGTGGAGACCTTGTTCAGATTTTGATGCCTTTATTTCCACAAAAGTCTTTGGTTTTAGGTTTTTAAATATTTTTTAAGTTGGCATCCATTAGTAATAATATGATTTTAATTTCTAGATGATCCAGGAAATGGCCCAAAATAAACCAGGAGGGGCACCAGACATGGGAGATCTAAGTGATGTTAGTGTTATGTTTTGTTTCATGAAAATATTCCTGTAAATATTTTTATTTTCATTTTTTAATCTGTTAGCGGAAATTGACATTAGTTTCTTTTTCTTTTCCTGCAGTCTGACTGATGCTACTCTTTGTCGCCTGGGGAACCAGAAGATGCAGATGCCTGTAATATTTGCTTGATGTGATTGTGTGTTTCCATAACTATATAGGGAAAAAAATCTGATCAATTTTGATAAAAGAAAGTCTTTAAAATTATTGTTTTATGCAATAATGTAAAATAATTTGTCTTTTTTAATTGTTTTAAGTTGTAACTAATTGGTATATTCTGTGATTGTGGATGTGATTCCCTGAAATAAATGAAAATCTCTTGTTTTTTGTAATTAATTTGAGTTTAATTTAGAAATAGCTTGAAATATTAAGTTAATAGCATTATGAATATAGTATTTTACTTTCCTTTCTTGGGTTTTTTCCTTTGTTAATATTCTGTACTTGCAGTAAGTAACACTGTTTTGTTTTATTGCTTAATATTATTTATTAAAATATTTCTTTTTAGCAATTCAAACCACAAAAGTTTTTTTTAAACGGTGAACATTTAAGCAGACTTTGGCTCAGGTTTTTCTTGCAAATAAAGAGACAACGCAGAGATTTCAGTTCTTGTCTTTAATGAAAAAACACTGTTAATGTCAATTACAAATTAATGTATTTATTTGTTGAAGAAAAAAAAAACACCAAAATAAATCTACTTGTTTGGTGTTTTTCAAACTATCTTTTACTTGAGTAACAGTTATTGCGGATTATTTTAATGCTGCAACTTAAATTTGGCTCTCTGAGAATAGAAGCAATAAAGTCATTAATTAGGTAAAATAGTTTGCTTCACATAACTGATCTACAAAGAGAAAATTTGACAAAAGAAAGAACATTTATCTTTTTATTTATTTTTGTTCGTTTGTTTATGAGAAAGGTGTTTTCTTGGTCACTACACCCCCGTCCAGAAGGGGGCGGTAATGCATTACCAAGCTGGCTGCCAACGGTGACTGTTGGAAAAAAAAAGTCAAACTTGTTATGTTTGGCCTCCTCAGGCATCCGTCCCAGACTGACAGCCGCCGGTAGTCGTTGTTCTGTTTCGTGAGTTTGTGCATTTTTAACAGCAAACTGATCAAAATGGCTTTTCAGTGTCAGCGAGACTGCTATATGACAGAGGTATGAACCTGTGAGACAACATGCATTCAAACGACCGTGATGTTTATGTCAGCTAGAACGGAGAAGCTACTCACTAGGCTAGCAGCACAGCAGCAGCTGCCAAGTTACATGCCATGGGGTTATTTTTGCTTAAAGTAATGCAATAAACCACTCCAAACCACTTTGCAAAAAGTATTACTTTTCTGTGAGCAGTGTAGAAATATACTCATCAAATGTAAACCACATTATCAATAAGTCTTACGTGGTTATGGTAGTGAAATTTCACAACTTTTTCACCTGGAGCTTAGTTGAGTAATGTGGTCTATAAAGGATTGGGATTTTTTTAATCCTTTCTTTCTTTCTTTATAAGTAAAACCTCTTGTCAGTTAAGAAAAGATCTTCTTGGCAGTTTGGTTTTTAATTGGGAGTTTGATCATCTGAATAACTGACAAGTTTGATCTGCACACACAGTTTTTTCCTTCATTGGTTTAAAAATGTTCACCTTTTCCTTTTTTCCCTGTTCCTCAGCTGATTAAATTGTATATTTGTACCCAAACGTCTGCCTCCTCACCAAAAAGTTTCTGACCCCTAACGTTTGCTTAAATCAGCCCAGATTTGAACAAGCCTTTTTTTTTATCTTGAAATTCATTCATTCTATTTTTTTTTTTTTTTTTTATACACTGTATTTTATCCCACGAAGGGAAATTCTTTCTCCGCATTTGACCCATCCCCTTGGGGAGCGGTGAGCTGCAGCCGAAACCTCGCTCGGGAGGCAGTAGCGTTAAGGGTCTTGCCTAAGGACCCTCACTGAGTGATGTGAACTGCTCGCCATTGATATGGTAATTGCCCCCAGTACCATTGCTCATTCCCCTCCGGGAATCGAACCCTGGTTTCCTGCATGGCAGCTTCCCACCTTACCAACCGAGCTACCCAGCCGGTTAATTCATCATTTATTCATCATTTATTCATTCATTCATTCATGACAAAAATAAAATAAAAAATGAATGAATGAATCTTGAAATTGCTGCAGAGAATAGGTTTTTACAGTTTGGATTCACACTCATTGGTTTTACACTGACTTTAAACTGTGGGATTTGATAACTGGGTAAAGTTCAGAAGCAATTATAGCAGCAGGAGAGGTCGGTGGAGAGACTGCATGAGAGCAATCTCATAAATTTATACAAGAAATGTGAGAGAGGAGAGATCTATCTAAACCAACTATCTTGAGCTTAAGATCCTACTGGAATAGTGAAAAACAAACATTTAAAAAGTGAAGAAGAAAAAAGGATTTTGTTTGACGGGGAAATTTTAGAGCCAGAAACGAGGAGCACATTGTTGAATCCATTGTAAAATTCAGAAGAATGAGCTGCAGAACTGTGTTCTGGATTTATGAGGACACAGTTTTTGGATCCTCCACTACTTTAGAGTAAATCTGGTCTAGTATTTAAGTCCTTAATTCTAATAAAGGTTTGTTTTGGTTGTTTTCAGTTCGTTACCTCTGTAGTATCATGCTGCCCTGCAGAGCTAAAACAAGAAGTGAATGGGAAGAAAGAAACCCTGAGAGGATTCAACGTTAAACTCCAAGATACCATCCTGTTTCCTGAGGGAGGAGGCCAGGTATGCAGGTTACTGAAAAGGTTTCTTCAGCGAGCATTTCCTTTTGAATCGTATGCAGTTTTGTGTTATTTCTCTGTAGCCAGACGATCGTGGGCTCATAGGGGAGGTCCCAGTTTTGAGGGTGAAGAGGCAAGGGCCGGACGCCTTACACTTTGTGGCTTCGCCGCTGGAGGAGGGTCAGGAGGTGCGTCTGAAGGTGGACTGGGACAGGAGGTTTGATCACATGCAGCAACACTCAGGTGAGGAGCAGAACTAAAGAAGCGATCTGCTGGAAACTTCCAAGTAAACTTGGACATGAAATAAAAATGAAAAAAGTGCATGAGTAAGGATTTTGAATGACTGTCTGCCGAAACAGTTACACACCTCAAAGGAAATTAGATATGTTATTATACTGTACCACATTCAACATAGGTTCTGCAGAACAGCAGTAGTTCATTAGAAATTCACCTCAGAGTTGAGGGCAAGTCCACCCCCCTTCCCCATCACCCAATAGGTTATGCGATCTCCTGCTAGCCTACAGACGTTTATTTTTCCTCTGCTCCTGATTCACAACAATTTGAATAAAAGACTCAGAAAGGCCTAATTTTCTTGACATATGTCCTCCTTTCCACAAGAACATGTTAAAAACACCATTTTCATCACATTGAGTCTTTAACAATACTAGCAGTTGACTTTTTTAGATTGATCTTTTACAGATTTGAGTCTGACATGTGTTGTTTTTGTCTGGGAAGACGCTCTCATCTGACAGTTAAACGCAAATCCTCTCTTTTTGTCCACACAGCTTTTTGCACAACACAGTTCAGGTTAGATTTCTGGCTAAAGTGACCAAACTTTTCCAAGGTACTGATGAGTCAGTGTGGTCATGCTGATTACACTGACACAATGGTTTCTCCTGATCTTCCTGCCATCAAGAACTCTGAAACTTCCAAAACCATTAACTCTATGACATCATTCACACATCACATACATAGTGAGAATAATTAAAGTACATAAAAACCGAAGTATACAGAATTTCCCCCAGACCTGACCCACACAGTTAAGAACACGTATGATAAAATATCGAATTGAAACCTTAAAACCACAAGTGCTGAAAATAGTTTCAGTATAATGCATTATCAATTCTCAAAAACAACAAAAAAAACTCTCAATTAATCTACAACAACTACTAGAAGTAGACACTTGTACCGAAATAATAGATACATTCATATAATTAATGTTCATGAAAGCAAGTAAGAAGAACGCCAATTTTGTTATTTCTATCTGAAGGACAACTGCTTTACAAAGATTTTCTCCTGCAAAAAAACCGAATCAGTTCTTGTTTAGCAGGGTGACCACTGCTGGAATAAATGAAAATCTGTAACGATTAGTTTTATGTTTGACTGCTCCAAATCGTTTGCCTGAAGGTAAACACTCAAATTCAAGGAACAGAAAGTGACCTGGGTCGTTTATTATTTTCTTTGCTAGACTAAGTGTTGTTTCCTCGTATGTGACTTGCAATGTTTGATGGTCCCTACAACCACAGATCTTGAGAGCTACGTTGAGTAGCTTGTAAATTTTCGTTTTATCTGTGACATCTAGTGCCCCAAACCACACTGCCAGTCTGGCTCGGAGCAAATGTTTCTGGATTCTCAGTTGTGGAGCCCTCACTGAACTAAACTATCTGTTTGTTTCTCCTTTTGCAGGTCAGCATTTAATCACAGCTCTGGCAGACAAAATGTTTGGCTACAAAACCACATCCTGGTACTTAACTACTGCATAGATGCTGTGCTTATTTGGTTATTGGAAACAAATATTTCTGCATTCATGCTTTGGGGGTTTTATTTTATTTTTTTCCAGGGAACTTGGTCATCAGAGAAGCACCATTGAGCTGGACACTCCCTGTGTGACACCGGCACAGCTTCAGGAACTAGAAGAAGCCGTGAACGAGAAGATCCGAGCTCACCTCCCCGTTAGCGTTCAGCTTCTTTCTGTAGATGATCCCGCTTTGGAAAAGGTATCTGATGTGACTTGGATCAGCTTTTTTGGATTGGTTTACTGATAAACGAGCATGCTTTTTTTCCACATTTGATATTCTTAACTGGCCTTTCCGTGTTTGTGAACCAGGTGAGGAGTCGGGGGTTGCCTGAGGACCATGCAGGACCCGTTCGGATCGTCAGCATAGTGGGCATTGACGAGAACATGTGCTGTGGAACGCATGTGTCAAACCTCAGTCACTTACAGGTACAACTTTAACGTCCAGAGACTGTCGGAGCAGCATCTGCACAAATAAGAAAACAAAAATATACTGTGAACCTGCTTTACTATTCCCATGTAAGAGTTTTAAACAGGCATTCTTCATGCTTTCATGGCTGTAATGTAGGTAATAAAGCTGCTGGGAACCGAAAAAGGAAAGAAAAACAAAACCAACCTGATCTTTCTCGCTGGAAGCAGAGTTCTAAAGTACGCAGAGAGAAGCTACAACACGGAGCGCTCGCTGGTGTCTTTGCTGAAGTAAGTTCTCCTCAAGTCTTTGAAGAACACCAGCATTTTGGATTCAACACATTGACGGAACCAGAAGGACTGACGCTTCTGTTGTGGGTCAACAGAACAGGACCCGATGAGCACGTCGAGGCCGTGGACAAGCTGCAGAAATCTGTTAAGCTGCTGCAAAAGGTAACAAGAATTTTGTCGTTATGTTGCTAAGATTTAAGGAGGAAATTGAAGGGGGTTGGACTCGCAGAACCATGTTTGGGTTATCACATTCTTACGCTCTCCTGTTACTGTAAAACTTTCTGCAGACCAACTTGAGCCTCCTGCGAGATCTGGCCGTCCTCATTGCCCAAAACTTTAGGAACGACCCTCAAAGGGGAAACTTCTTCAGTTTACACAAGTGAGAAATTTAAGGAACAACTCCATGAGTATTAATTCAGGATTTACTCTGCATAAATATTTTTTATTTTAAACAACGATATTGTCTTTCACAGAAAAGAGGGCGACAATGAGTTTATGAATATAATCGCCAATGAAATAAACACAGAGGTGAGTTCCCAGATTGTTTTTCCAGGTACTTGCAGATCAGGTCTTTTATTGAACCCATTTTTTGTGCTGCAGGAAACGTTGGTTTTCCTGACTGTTGGCGAGGAAAAAGGACCCGGTTTGTTCCTTCTGGCTGGACCGAGCAAACTGGTGACTGACACGGGATCTCAGTAAGAGAACCAAATATTCGTTTTGGTTCGTTTTCCGAAAAGAGTGTGCACTGAAGTCTTGTTTGTGCTCACCAGGGTTTTAGAGCTGCTTCAAGGGAAGGGCGCCGGGAAGAACGGGCGATTTCAAGGCAAAGCCACCAGCATGGCGAGGAGAGGAGAGGTGGAGGCTCTACTGAGGCGGCGCTGTCAACACGGCGGCTCTCAAGAAGAATAAACTCAATGAAAGGATTTAACACACGGAAAAGTCAAATCAATTATTTTCATAAAACTGAAACCGTAGATTTTTAATTTTTTTTGCATTGCTGGTATTGGAATAGATGTCTGAGATTAAATAAATCAAGAAAAATATGATCAAATTTGTCCTGTAAAGCCGTTTTTTTTTCTGACACCAGCAGTTTTCTGCACAATTTAATGGAGCAAAAGTTTTGTTAGACAGCAGAAAAAAAATAGCTTGTACACAAAGCCTTTTGATAATCACTTGAAGAAGAAGAAACTCAAAGAGGGAAGGATTTAACCCATGGAAACTGAAAACAAGCCAATATGGAAGACTTTATGACTTGAAATTCCAATTTGGAGACATTTCTGTTGCAGATTGTTGTTGTTTTTTTAAAGCTGTTTTTTTAATAGTTACAAATTTGGCTAAAATGAACTGGAATAATCTTTAATATTGTGCTAGAACACTTAAAATTGTCCATTACATCTATCTTGTGATGGATAAGCTGCTTTTTAAGGTACTTTGTGGTTTTTCAGCTCCGTCCATCCCCACCAGACTTGTTTTACAATAAGATCTCCTTCCACGTGAAAGCTCCATCAGTTGGTCCGTTCTCAGTGGAAACATGTTTTTTTTCTCAAATGTTGGTGTAAAAATGGTCAGTCTTATCCATCACAGCAGCTGTACTGGAGGCACGATGACTCTGCGGAAGTGACCAGAACATCCCATTGTGTAACGCCTTCCTTCTGTTTTGTGGCTCTTTTACCGTATGGGTCTCCAAACTGAATCAGTCTTCTTTTCTTTCATGCACTTCTTTTTTTTTTTCAGTGATGAAAGTCTTCCGGGAATTCCCGGAAATCCGGGTTTTTGAGCAAACCGAACGTACTTTCCGGGAAATAAAGACCTGATCTCTACGGACAAATCGCTTTCCGGATTAAGAAATGGTCTGAAATCAGCTAATTTTAGCTTTATTTTCTATATTTCTCCGCAGATCGCTTCCTCTATGGTCGTGGCCATCTCTCGTCTTCCCGGCCTAATTGACCAATGACGGGACGTTTTAGTTGCTTTCGGATGCGTCGACGGGTCTGATTGGCTCTGTCTGCACCACGTGGTCAGCGTGACTCGCTTCCCTAGAGACCAAATCTGGCGGACCCACGCTAAACTTTCACAAACACATCTGAAGAGTTTGCGATCAAATTTGTGTTAAAATAATGGCAGGCATCGTCATTATTGAGCATGGCCACGAGCTCAGTTGTGAGAAGACGATAAAAAACAAATTGAAGTGGTCTTGGCTGGAAAAAAAAGATTTTTAAGGTAGTGTAGGTCAAATACTTTTTTGTGTAAAATAATCTCAAAACCACATTTTGAAATAATTTCAATTTTAGTTTTGAGTTTCAGTTTTTATTTTGAATACATTTCTTTATCTAATTTATTTGTATTTCCTAATTACCATGATTTAGTTCAGTATAGTTGACATTAATTACAAGTATTTGATGGTTTGGACCCGCACTCCCTTAAAAAATAATGTTTACAATGTTTAGTTTAGTTTGTATGTTTGTTTTGATATTTCCCAGATTACTTAGTATTGGTGTTAAAGAATTGATGTATTATGTTATAGAATTATAGTTTAAAGCAGATCCCATATTTTGATGTAATTATAGTTTGAGAAAACAGTGCAAGTGGATGTTGTACATCAGTCATTTCTAAAGCAGAAATAATGTATAAATAACTGAGGTATTTTCATAGAATATCATAGTTACTGGTGTTCTTTTTGCCATTTGGGGCTTTGATGTTACTATATTTTAGCAATTGTATGTTTTGCAGCTTTAAGGAAAAGCGTAGATTGTAGGATTGTGTTACTTTGAGCAATTTTCCAAATTCTTTTTTAGGACCAGCAAGTCCTTAATGGAGAGTCAAACTAGGGGTTTGAATGACAAATCATGATGCTCCAATTAGTCTTAGTTTCTTGATAAAGAAGTGAATAACTAGCTGCCAGAATGCACCAGAATGCATCTAAGACCACGTATTTTTCCAAAATTTTGCTCTGTGCCCGCCATATCGCTCAAAGAAAAGTTCAGGGATTTTTTCCTTACCTGACTTTCATCACTGTTTTTTACTCTCTCAGGTTCTTTCCTTCATCTGAGCACCTCTGTGTTGGTATCGTTTACTCCTAATGTATGTTCTGTTTCACCTTTGCATATGCCCAAACCCTCCCAATCTTACTTTCTGGGTTTTTCTTTAAAAAACAAACATTTCTATCTGTAGATCCTTTCTTTTATTGTGAATGTTTGTAAATTTTTGAATCTGAATTCATCAACTAAATAATGTTAAGCGTATGTACACCTGCTGCCTATTAAAAACTGCATGAAACAAACCTAATCTTACTTTTGCATTTTGTCTTACATCACTGCTGAGTTTATTCATATAAAGCTCAAGCACAAAGCAAATAAACCAACACATTTTTTTATTTAAAAAAAAAAGGTAAAAACAAGATTTATGCTCCAAAATTCCTTTAATTTCAAAGATTTATAAAAATAAAATGAAAATAGACACAAGTTTGCCTCATGGATGCTACAGCTGCCCTGCGGGTAACCACATCAAGAAGAGAAAAATTGATAATCATGTCAGTCCAAAACCATCCTGAATGTTAAAAATAAAGCAAATTGAGAGAAATCTGGATTATTTATTCAATTAGGCGTGTTGCGTCATTTTTGTGCATGGGAAAAACATAGCATACATGAAATACATTTTTTGGAAAGCTTTAACACCAGAGTTGGGACTAGATTTTTATTTTAGCTTCACAAATCTTTCAAAAAACCCTGATTTAGTCAGGTTTTTCAATATTAGTTCTCAAATCTTGTTTTTTAATAAGGTACAAAAAATTTCCACCTGTGAAAAATGGCCCAGCAGACAGTTAACTTGACTGGGATTCTGCTCATATCAGAGGTATATTAAGTAAACGCTTGTTTTTTTCAATCCAGACATTTGGGGATCAAAAATACCAGCTAAGGTGAAGCAAAGACCAAAGTCGAGTACTTTTGATGGTTTTGTTACACGCGGCTGCAGTTCTTGTGCAAAACAATTCAGCAAAATTGGAACAGAGTCATGTTTGTTCAGAACTTGATGGATTTATATGGAATAACTTCCACAAAGATACAAAACATCAACCAAATGTTTGGCTTAAAAAAAAAGGAAAATAGAACAGTCTAAAAAACACAAAAGTGTCTATTGTGCTCATTTGCAAGTGATAAAAGTAGTGGTTTGTAAACAAATCCCAAATGTGCCTCTGCAGCAGCGGTCACATTAAGACTGTATATATATATTTTTTTCCTTTCCACATTAAGACTATATGAAACGTTGAGATAGTGCAAAACACTGAAGCAGCTCTGTGACAGATTGTTTTCAGCTGGATAAATGATTGTTTCTTTTAAGTGTTACCATGGCGACCCCTCCACTTGAGCATTACTGAAGGGGCTTCACAATCTTCATGGAGATGTAGTTCTATTAAAAAAAAACAAGGATTTAGTCAATGCTTATTACAGAAGATTCTGGAGTTTTTGTCCTGACTACTCACCGGTAGAGAGTACAACAGGATGGCGATGAAGAGGATAACTATAGTGAGGATGATAAGGGAGATGAAGAGGCATCTAAACCTTCTCCATACAATGAATTTCATGGTCTTGCAGGGGTTGGTGAACCAGAAGAAAGACGTTTCTGGGCGACTGGTGGAAAACGGAAGACATTTTTGTTAGAAGTCCACCTTTGAGCTTTCCTGAAACGCATCAGCTCACTTGTTTTTTTTGCTCTCTTACTTTGGAGGGTCCAGCCGCGGGTTCATGTTGGGTTCATCCCTTCCTTTTCCTGCAGGTCTCTCGTCTGCATCTGCTTCACTGATGATCTCCAGAGTCATCTCCACTTTGCCCTGCAAGACGGATGAGATGTTGCATTTTATTTTGAAATAAACCAACACGATACGTTAGTGAGCTCTGTTGGAGAGATCGGGAAGTTTCAGACGTATCAAATAAAAGGAACATTTGCAAGAAACCAACAAAAACCTTGGATTTGAGTAACCACAAAATACTTCAATATATAAATACATTTTCTTTGCATTTATTCATTTCTAACTTTAGTAAAATTTGAGCTGGTTACAGGGTTTTTTGTAGTAATGGGTAGACGAATCTATTGTTGTATCAAGAGGTATTGAGAATTTAAGTTCCAGACAAATAAATGATGTTCATAAAACCGAAACCTTTTTTTTGGGATTGCTAGGATGTGTAGGATTTGTTTTCTCAGTCTCACTATTCAAACCTTTGAATTGTCCAGCAGCTTCACCTAACCTTGCAAGAATAGCGGGTGCATTTTTCAGGTGTATACTTACTCCGAGAACCTTTTTCCCATCCTGCTCTATGGCACAAGGCCACCAGCCTCGGACAGCCTGCTGAGCAAAGAGAGATTTGACGTTGTCCAGTTTGTGTGGTCCTCCTGTTTCCTGCTTTTCCAACAGCTGCAGGGAACACTTCTCTGGAGACTTTGAAGGAGCAACCAACTTGTGCAAATCCAGCTCAACAGTACCTAGAACCACAATGAGTTGTTTTCATAAAATCCAAACATAGATTTTCCAGATTTTCAACAAAAAATATCAGCGTTTACCAAGGTAATCATCCAGGGAGAATTTGTCGTTATCCCATATCTGCACAGTTAGCTTGGGGGGAATCCTGAACTCCGTTTTGTCGAGACTCCAAAAGTGTTCCTGTTGGAAGAGAAGTATGGTTTTTACGTGAACCACACAAAAAAGAACTTTAATCGATCCCACAACAAGGGAACTGATTTGTTACCATAACTCCAAAAAAAGAGGATAATAAATAACAACAGATAATAAAAATATACAATAAATAACACGATGAAGTGCCCAGTGTCTTTGAGGAGTTGAATAACTGATTGGAGGAAAGATCTTTTTTATAAACCTTTTATTTATATAAATAAATAACCCATGGAATGAAGGGATTGTGTTTATAAAATGGTTTAGTTTTCCCATTTTTATGCAATCTTTTTGTTCAACCCATGGAATAAAAGATGAAAGTCTGCACTTCAATGGCATCTGAGTTGTTTTATTTAAAATTCACTGTGGTGATAATGTACAGAAACTGAATTAGAAAGAATTTCTATGTCCAAATATTTATGGTCCTGACTGTAGGTGACATCAGCGAAAATGCACCTTCATGCAGCAAAGGTGTTTCAGTCTCTGACTGAAGGAGCTGCTTAGTTACCGGTACTCAAAAAGCAGCTTTTTCTTACAAAATGCTGTAATGTGTACAAATGCTTTTTCTAAACTCTAACCCACTGGTGACAGTCTGAGGATAAAAGCTAATACTGCTCAATTTTGAAAGAGAATTACTCATATTTTAAGGTTAATTTTTTGTCTTTCTTTTATCGTCTGCTTACTATTTAAGATGACTATTTTTGGGCTGAAGGCCACCTTAAACCAGACATGGCAAAGTGCAATGTTTGGTGAAGTCAAATCTGGCCTAGAAGCTGTAAACTAGTTCATAGAGTTTAATGCAAACTAGTGGCATGACCACACAAATAGTCCAGCTCTATTTACAGTCAGTAGCCTCACCTTCCTGGAAACGAGGCAGAGTTGTTCAGCCGGCAGGTATTCAAAGCCAAAAATGAAGCGCCAGTTAAAGTTCCCATCTCCGTCCAGAGACCTGTAGTGGACATCGGTCTTCTGCTTGTCCTCCTCCATACCAGGCATCCAGCTAAATCACAGAACAACTCCAATCGGCAAACAGATAACTCCATTCGAACGCATTTTTGTTTCATAGCTTCAATTCAAAGCAGCAAAAAACGGATTTGAGAGATTTTAGTGGAGAAGAAACAAATTTATCTGTAAATATTTGGGGGGAAAAAATCAAATACCCTTTGACATATATGTCACTCATGCGTTCTCCAGTGATGCTAGTCTCATCCAGAGTCACATCTGTGGTGTTCCAGACGATAACACGCAGGAAAAACCTGAGCATTTAAAAGCAGTGGAGGTTAGTGTCTAACTGTAAGCGGACATGAACAGCGCAGGAGACGAAACTTACTTCTTTGGCTTGCGTGGTGTGATGTCAAAGGGAGGTCCGGGAAGTCCAATGTTTTTGGGGAAAACATCCACCCACATCTGAAGCTTCCCCTGAATTTAAGAGATTAAACTCATTTGAAAATACCTGCCAATATAAACGCAAATGACAAAAATGTGTGACATGTGGATCTTTATATGAACACAAAAATTAAGTTAAATTTCACTTTGGAGGTGGAAATAAGTGCTTATTTGCCAGTTTGGCAAGTAAAAGTACATTAATTTTCATAAACACTACTGCATAACAATGCATGCACATATTAGCTGCTTCTCTCCTGGCCTAAGCTTTTAGAAAAGTGGACTTAATAATAATTTTTTCGTAAATGTGATGTTAAAATCACTTTACTCTTTGTTAAAATGCCCACTGGAATCATCGTTTGAGCTATTTTTAAGGCGTTCTATGTGGTCTATTAATTATAATGATGATGCCGTTTTTAGCCCAAATAAAAAAACGTGTGTCGTTTACTAGGACATAGTTTCTGCAGAGCAGCAGGAATTCATTAGAAATTCAACCCCTCCTTTCCCTCCTCGTTGCTGAGAGCTGAAAGCAGGAAGTTTGTGGCCCGCCCAGGGTATTTTTTACATAGCAAACAAGCTCTTTTTGGAACTGAATTTTTTTTGTCTGCTCCTGAATCACGATTTGAATAAAGAAATGCTCAGAAATGCAAATTTGAGCTAATTTTTCTTATTATATTTCCTCCATCATGACAATACTACCAAAAGATCATATTAAAAGCACCAAAAAGAGAATTTACATCAGAGTGGGTATGAAAAAGAAAGAAAAATATATTCTTTATAGTCTGTTTCCTTCATTTCATCTTATATTTCTCTGGTTTAGCAGTTAACAGTGTTGTACACTATGGTAGAGTTTATTTGAAATATTATTTCAAATAGCTTCTACTGTTAAGTTTTATGAAACTGCTCAAGGTCTGCAAAATTTACAAAGACAGCTTTTAGCAGCAGAGGGAGGTAGTTATAACAGCCAATCAGATATTGGATTGGTAAACTAAGGCTGGAAGGCTGAGCCTTGTGATTGGATAAGAATTTGGGGGAAGCAGAGGAAAGTCACCAACTTATTTTCTTTTGTGCAAAAATGTTTGCAAAGATTTGTGCATTAGGCTGTTTGCCCAATCTCTGTATACTGAATGTTTCTGTTCATGGCTTTTTCTGAAATTAATGTGATAAAAAAAGCAAAAACAAATGGACGGTCTGAGTTAATGCCATTGGCATTCAATGTTAACAAAGAATAACTACCTCATGTAAATGAAACACATAGAGAAACTGTTCAGCAAAAATATTTACATGTTACTCAGGAAAAAAAGGAGGATGGATTTTATTTTCAAATGCGTGGGCAGTGAGCGAGAATGTTGGTCAGTGCGAACATTTGACTTTTATTTTTAACACTACAAGGCAGGCAGTGGGCATGGTGCATTGTGGGAATGTTGTTTTTTTTCTTCATTTTTGAGTGTGTCAAGATTTTAGTTACAGAAAAATGTGTTAGTTGTTAAGCTTTGTACAGTTTTTAGTGTTGTTTTGGGATCCGCAAGTCTATAAACTGAAGATTGTTTTAAGGTTTTTATTAAAATAAACTAGAAAACAGAATCACTGTACTGTTTTTGAATTTAAATTTTTTTTTTCCCTCCCAACTTCCCATGTTTACTTTCCATATTCCATAGTTTGGGAATCTATTGTCTATTTTGGGTAGTCATCATAAAGTTCATAAAGAGCGACATCTAACCTGGGAGAGGTTGGGTTGAAAGCTGCTGTAAAGAGTCCTGGTCTCCACATGTTCGGGGACAAGTGTCTGTGTTCTGAGCACGTGCAGACAGAGCCGTTCGTAGGCTGGACCCAAGTGCTGATGAATTTCTTTGTTGGTCTCTTTAAGGAAAAAGCAAAAAGTTGTTTCATGTATCTTTAAATAAAAAGAATTAGTAGATTTTTTTACATTTTTTTTCAGAAAAACTCACCAAACTGAGCCAAGGTGTAATCTTTTCCATTAAAAGTGAGCGACGTGCCGTTGTCTTCAGTTCTGGGTTTAGACAATCCCTTCAGTCGGGCCAAGTTCTCAAGGATCTGAGATGGTTTCAGTTGATCCCTCCACTGATTGACACCAGAACTTTGACATAAAAAGAAATAAAATGTCACAATTTAACTGAAACGTAACCTCCCTGAGTCCTGCAGCGTTACACTCAAGACTAACTCACATGCAGTAGGTTTGTGGAAGACCACAATAGGAGTTGTATCGGGACAGGAAGCGGTTCTCCAGGTCTATCACGGTGTCACCAACTTTCTCATCGCGAGTCAGCAGATCGTAGTCGTAGACTGAGATCTTCAGGTCCTTGTCTTGAGGCAGGAAACACGTCATCTCAAACATCCTAAATGGGATGGAGGAGAGTTGGAATGGATGCAATTGTTCACAAATCAATTAGTGTGAAGCTGTTACCTTCCAAACACAGGGTTTATTGTGTTGGGTAGGTAATTGTCTCTGTCTTCAATCGAATTCCTTCCCAAAGTGATCTTTATGTATGGATCACACTGAAAAGAGAGAAGATGTGAAATACTTGTTGTGAGAAAGATTTTTGTATTTGTTTTTTAGGCAATTGGATTCTCACTCGGCCGTTGTTGTCTTTGGGCTGCAGGTCTATTCCCCGAACAATGTATATCCTGACGAGACACTCCTGAGGTCCACTCTCAGGGAGCTCTCTGAACTGACGAGGTGGAGGTGCAATACCCGGATCATCTGGGAGGGGGTACACCTTGAAGGCACCCTAAAAATTCAAAAGCATGAGTTCAACTTTCATCATTTCAAAACTTTACTGCTTATTATTACACTACAAGCCAAATATTCTTTGTAGCTTCTTACCTTGAACTCTCCGACCACGGTGGGGTCCTCATCTCCATTGTCATTTTTGCCGCGTTGCAGTTTGAAAGTGTTGCAGAAGTCTGTCAACCCTTTGAATTCTGGGACATTCTCCAATTCATTGTCGTAAACCTGAAAATGTATACCTACATTTAAATAATCTGCAACTATAGAAGACAAACTTTTACCTTCCCGAGTAAAACCATCTGTGTTTACACAGACTCTGAGTGCACTGAGAAGAAGGCTTACTTTAAGGGTATCGTATCCTTTCTTGAGGTAAGGGCCGCATTTGTCCTGCTCGCCTGTTGAAGCGTAGAATTTACTCCACCAGTCAACTGTCTCTTTTTCCTAAAATCCAAGTACATTGAAATGTGATCCATAAAGGTTTAAGCACAAATATCTCTTGATGACATTGTGCCTTCAAAAAGACCCACTCTGATGAAAGTTACAGTATGTTTTAGGTGTTTTTATCATGTTCTCGTGGTCTTTTTCCTCTTTTTTTGATGATGGAGGACATATATTAAGAAAATTAAGCTCAAAATTGCATTTATTAGAAATTCTTTAATCAAATTATTATGAATCAGGTGTGGACGAATAAAATGCAGTTTGAAGTAGAGCGCAGGCAGGCCACAGGCTTCCTGCTCTGAGCTCTCACCAACGGGGAGAGGAAGGGGGGACGGGTTGCTCCAAGTTAACGATCCGGCCCAAAATTCAAATGTGTTTTTTTAATAAACTCCTGCCGCTCTGTGGAAACTGTGTCCTAAAAAACAATGTTTTTTTATTTTGGCTAAAGATGGTTAAATCATAACCAAAAGACCATTGGGAAAGCTTTTACAATAGATGATCAGAGTGGGTCTTTAGGTTTCTTGTTTTTCTTACCTTCTCTGCAAGCTTTGGAAAAAGAACAGAGAAGCAGTAAAAAAAAAAGTCAGAACCAAAGAAAAATATGACAAAAGGCATCAATGCAAAATGAGTGAATGCAAGTTGCTGCAAAGAAAAATGTTGATGAACTGATTTCAGCGTCATGATTGATGGTGATTCAGCAAAGGCGCAACAGGCAGCAAAGCAGACACACAAGCGCCCAAACGATGCTTCAAATAGGGACAAATATTTTATTTTGACCCTTCCAGTTAGCTGCATGACATTTAATTAGCAGAGGTACTGTGTCCAATTTCAGTTTTTTAATATAAAAAATGTTGAGTCGACAAGAAATTCCAAAGGATGTTATAGACACCACACAACAAAACCTATAGAGAATCTGTGTTTATCTGACTGATGCCAGTGTGTCCATAAACGTCTACCTGAACCACACAACAATAAAAAGATGTAGTTCTTAATATAATTAAAAACTGTCTCTATTTAAAGATTATTATTTAACCTCGTTTACACTGTGCGTTACGGTCCAGTCTAGTATGTTTCCATTATGAAATGGACCCATTCAACCAGACTGAACTGTACCATTTCAAAAAATGAAACAGACCGCTTGGGGCGAAGCTACTGTTAAACCCTTCGGATTGGCTGAAGGTCTATACGACAAAAGAAAGCTCCAAGAAAGCGTCTGTATTTCTCTTTGCCGCCTGCAATCTCCTTTGAGTGGAAGCACTCACCTGAATCGCTTGGACCATTCTAAACCGGACCGGACCGGACCGCTCAGTGGAAACAAGGTTTTTGTGATATAGATACTGCTTATGGAGAGAACTTTGGTGTCATTTAACGTTTGAATCTCGTTGCTTTTGTTACGCCCCTGCAGTGATCAAAATGATTGCACATGCTCATCTAAAACATTGAATTTGTTCATCAATCAAAGTGAAATTTCCAACATAGTCATGCGGACATAATGAAAGCTTTATGGATGATGCAGGAAGGACTGGGGATTCAGTGACGATAGTGCCAAGCCTTGTGAATTAGAAAGCAGTATTACAATTAATTATACATACAAAGTAAGAGGTAGGGGTAGCCATTTTGTTGACAGCAGTTGACATGCTGAACATAAGCTGTAAGCCAGAGAATTTGATCAAATTTGACAAGAATGTCAAATTTAAGAAGCAGGCTTTTTGACTAATTGTTAGAAGGAATCTGCAGTTACCTGAGCTTCCAGGAGGGGGCTCGACTCTTCCATGGTGATGGCAACGTCTTTGTGAGGAGAGGCCATCATAAGAGCCACTAGAAAAACAGAAAAACATTACTACATTACATTATGGCCTGCAGCAGCGCTGGACTACAAGAACTAAAACGTTTTTGCAATTGACTGCACCTACACATGCTGCCAAGTTACGTCTACAACCAAGGTTTCCTTGACCTTTGGCCTTGGGAAGATGAGCCATCTTGAACTCCCCCAAAAAAATTACCTTTACTAGCAGCTACATGTTTTAACTCCTCCCATAGCTTTCAATCTTTTGTCTGAAAGCTCCTTGAGCATTTCTGGAAACTTCTTGGGGGAAAAACAAAGTTTCATATAACGTTTGTATATTTTGAACGTCGAGCTCGCAAAAGTGGCCTTTCCCTGTTTCTTGCACGTTTAACGAGAATATTGTTAAATGTATGAAACCTTGACTCAAGGGAACTGAAATTATATGACAAATCATGTGACCATATTAAGAATGTGGGCATAAAAACCTCAGTTGCCAAGAAAATTCAAAGGGTTACTTTTGCCAATTGTTCAAAAATTGTTGCTTTCTTTTACTACAGTTTTTTTCCAATCAGCTCTTACTTTTGGAAGACCTGGCTCCCTCTGAAACGATGACATACGGGTCACATCTGAAGTCCTCCAGAGATGCAATCGTACACTGGCCAACCACAGGCTTCCTGCCAAACGGACGGTGGTCAATCACCTTCAGCACGATGGGAGGAGTGTACATCTCATCCTTCGGGAGGAGCTGTGCAAAAGCAAAGGATTGAGAAGAACTGTAAATATTTAACTAAAAAGATAAAACGGTTTTATGAAAAAGGACAGTGGCACATTGAAAGCAGTTAAGCCTTCATCAATCATTTTTGATCTCTTAATCCCACATTAGTGTTACTTTGTCTTTACCACTTTGATGAAGAGGATGTTGCCAGGAAAGTTGGGGCTCTTCTTCATGTTTTTGATGATTGCTGTCTCTACTCTTTGCCCTCCACACTCCACCACAAGACTGGGTGAGGACACAGATGCCAGCTGATAAGGTTTCATGTTCCTAAGGCCCCAAGCAAGAATCTAAAAAAACAAAAACACAATTTAGATGGCATTGCGAGAATAAAGTTGACAGGAAGTGTCCATGCTTGTACTTTACCTCCACTGCCGTGAGCTGCACCACAGGCCGAATGCCCTGTGGAACCATGTAGAGGTTCTCGGCTCTCATAGGAGGAAGCAAGGGAAGATCTGAGTCACCTGACTGGAGATAAAGAGTCGCAGTTTCCTCTCTTTTATTCTCATGGGATATTTTCAGTTTTACTACCATAATTTAATTATGTGTGGGTAAAGATTATATTAATTCTCACTTGTAAGTCCAAATATATTTTCATTATTTCCTATCATGCATGAAAATCATAATATAAACCTTTTTAATGGACTTAAAGTGTATTTTTACTACCTGCATTAGATTTCTTCAAGCTAGATTTAAGTTGTAAACTGTAAACTTTCTTTTTAGAGGATTGACTCTGCTTTATTTATAGCTGGACAAAGATTATTTCATCATTTTCAAAGCAAACCTTGTCTTTCAGGATGAGTTCAGCAGCCACAAGCACCTCCCCAGCCCTCTGTCCCTTCTGGATGATGGGATGCCAGAACAACCGGGGAGACTGGTCCATTTCTGGACTTAGCTTCACCAGTGGGGTGCAGATGCTACGGCCGAGCATCTCATCTTTCCCCTGCAGGGAATCACATACCATCAAGCTCACAAAGTATAACCAATGAGACAGATTTTTTAGTTTTATGCATTTTTTCAATGCAAAAAGGTAGAGACGGGGAATAAAAGCATGTTTTTTCTACTTGTAAAACACACCATGCAGATTCGAACTGGGTCAAGACACATGATTTAAGAGTATAAATGTTGAGCTATGACTTCATTTTACCACTTGATCTTCGTCATAGAACTCCAACACCACGTCAGGAGGACGGTGGGCGATCTTTTGAGGATCGCCGTAAATCTCCACGCTGTTGAAAATCAGAGTCTGGTCCCAGGTTGGGTTCAGTGTTGCTTTGAGCTTCTCTGTTGTCTTACTGACGTGCAGGAAAGACACGTGTGCGTACGGATCTGTAGTGGGGAGAAAATGCGATCTATAGTTACCTTTTCATGTACTTCCCTTCTATGAAGTGTCATCTCTGTTCAGCGTACGTCAAATCTTACCTGAAAAACTGTCTTTGTCCATAGACATCAGATTTCTTGCCTGGTAGACGTAGACACGGAGATGGTACATATATGACCCTAAAGAAAAGTGTGAAATGTTCTATTTTCCAATGTTTGTTGTCATGTGGTTATCTGTGTTTAATCTTCAGGCTTACTGTCAAATGTGCATGACACAGTGGGGGTGTTGGCGCCAAACATCTTGGTGGCGTTAGCTTTGGAGGTTTTCTCTTTCTCCTCTGTGTCAACGCCCTGCCAGGAAAACAAGCAAAGGTCTAATGTTCAACACATACAGGACTGTAGTGATGTTGAAAAAGAAAGTAAATATTTAAACATTTTTGTGTTTAACTAGTTGGGAGTTAGTTCCTGCTTTTATCATCTCATTTCCTCTGGTTAAACAAGACTACTTGTCCAACTGGATTCGGGTTTTCTATAAACCAAAGGATTCCTTTTCTATCTGTGGAACCAAACACCAGAATAATGCAGCGGTCTTTTTGCTCACCAGCGCTCCCTCCAGCTGAAAGATGGCACTGGCCCCAAGTCGATCTTCTGGTGCCATTTTTCGCCTCCACCGCCTTCGGCGAAACGTATCCGACGAACGCTCTTTTCTGTGAAATTTCCATCCAATCAGAGAAGAGAACTCCCAGCCCTCAGGGTCACCTTTATTTCTCCTCTGTCATAAAAAAAAGAACCATTTAACACTGTGGAATGTGACAACATGTTCAAGAAGAACATATGGTTTGCTTGATAGGATGATGTTTCTTTTTCTGAGCTGACCTCCATAGCTGATACTGAGGAAGATGCATCTCTTTTGCGAGGTCGAACCAGCCTCCTCCTGCGGTGGACATGGTATACCTTCTCTGCCGGGACCCAGGACAGGGGCTTGTCACCTGGAGGGATGGTCACTCCATATTCCCAGCCTTTAAAACATTCAATAATTATGTCATTTCAAAGCATTCTGGACACAGAAACTATTTACACATGTGCAAATAGGACAATTTTATGATGCAATTTCCCAATTTTCCTTTCAGTTTGAATAAAAAGTTCTTTAAAAGTAATGCTACAGGGGGAATATATGCACCTTGGTCATCCACTGCTCTGTTGATATCTACAGTCCAACTGTCCTCCCAAATCCAACCTGGAGGACAATCAAACTCTGATGGGTTGCGGCTCTTCTCCCCATTCTGAACAACACAAAATCCCAATTAGCTGTGAACGTTTGGTCAGTTTTATCAGATAGATGGGGTGAGGGAATGACATGGAACATGTTTACACACAGTTTCAGCCGTTGTACATCAATACTGATGAGCGTCTGTCAAACAAATATGAAGACAAAGACTATATCTGTTCTTAACCAGTCTGCCGTGGTGCATTTGCATGTTGATTTGCTGATCTCACCACATCAGTATATTGTTCAGATGCAGCTTTCCACTCTCCACCTGGGAAGCGGGTCTCATTTTGGAAAACCTCATCCATGAACTCAGTGTGTCCTGCGTCTGCCTCTGTGAGAAGGCTGCATCAAAGACATGAGCAAAACATTAAGATGGATCAGACTTTGGTGTTCTAGCGCACACTCTGGCCACATAAACCGCACACTATGGTGTCGAAAGATGATAGTAGGCTTTTTTGCATTACTGTAGTTTTATGATGACAGTAACAATTGACTGGATACGTGAACTGTACTGAGTGACTCCTCCCCCTGCCACAACCCCATAGACTTCTATAGAGAAATAAACGGCTGTTACTCAAGTCTTTCTATTTGTCTAAATAACCAATTTTGTGGCATCCCTGTCTTTTTTAACATGTTTCTGATAATCCTAATTTTTTTCATGATCATTTTTCTGCAGCACAAATAATAAACTGGCCAGCTAGATGCCTTAATAAAAGTATGTGGTCTCATGTCAAATGTTCGAATCGTTTGATTGATGTATTCACCCTCGCCCACTTTTATATTGTGTAAAAATGGTGACTGAATTTACTTAATTTTGTTGGTCACCCATTTTCTAACCTACCCTATAGCTTACATTAACAGTACATATGCTTGAGTTCAGTTGAAGTCTGTTGTGTTTAGATTTTTTCAATTTACAAGTACTTAAAGAAGAAAAAAGTACACTACTTTTGTACTAAAAACCCAATAACGGATTGCAATAGCATCAAAGCCAAGCAAGGATGTGAGTTAGTGTGGAGCCCAAAGAGTGATTGTTCTTGAGTTTACAGAGGGATATTAAAAAAAAGGAGCTGTAAATTTGTTGGGCACCGTCTGGCCTTTAATCACAGCCCACATCACAAGGAATGTAAACAAGACAAAAATAGACCACTTCCTTTCTAAGCACAACAGCATGCTTAGAAGAAAAGCACAGTAACAAACAGTAATGTTGAAGTTCCTCAAATGACCACTTGTGGCTGGTGTCAGACAGGAGTTTTGTATTGAATTCCATGTTAAAAAGCCGGAATTTATACCAAAAGACATAATCTATATATCCTGGTGTAAATAAGTTATCCAGAAAAATGGGGGGAGAGGAATATATATATTTTGAATTAGCTATCTTATTTTTAGTAGTGCTAAAATTTGGGACATATGAATGTGTCTTTTTTTGGGACATTTCAGCTTTACTTTGTTCCAACCAACTGAAGTTTTTAGAAAATTAATGAGGTGGGTGGAGCAAACTAAAGGCAATGCAGCCGTCCCAATCCAGTTTTGCCATTCAAATCCAGTGTGTGACGTCAGACACAATCCATCGAGTAAATACTTTTCTATTACCCTTTTTTTTTATTATGTGTTCGATTTTAGAAAAGAAGAGTTGTTAAATGGTCATCTCAAGCCAAACTCACGCTTTTTCTGGATCAATGAACCAGTCAGATTCCCACTCCCATCCTCTGGGTGGAATGAAGTACTCTTGTTTCAGCTTCAGTTTGCCTGTAACATCAGAAAATTTGTGGCGCCCCACGAGTCCTGTGGTTCCCCAGTTCCCGAAGACTTTGGCCTGGTTTTCATACTAGAATCCGAGAAGAAGAAAACTATTATTTCCAGAGAAACTTTGTGAGTGGAGACACGGTTGATCATAGTTTGCTTTGTGGGAAAGGTTGATAAAAGAAGGTTAAGTTTCAGATTAACATACCAGCTCGGCAAACACGCTGAATGTTCCCTCTGAGTATGAGTTGAACTTTTTCTCATCTGCAGAGAGGCCCAGCCACATGCTGACTCTAATCTGAACAGGCACCTTCAACCCTTTGGCCTTGTCCATGGGATACTGCAGGGATCACAACCAAAATCCAGCAACTGAGATGAAATCCAAAGAATGTGATTCATAATTTACAGTTTTATACGCTGTTGTGGCTAATATGTACCTTTAAAAAGACAGTCTGTGTTTTTCCGCAGTTTTTTCCGCAGGCCTGCTCACTGTATGTCGAAAACAAGATTTCGTGGGCTGGAATACGACTGTACGCCACCCTCTTCTCACCTCGCAGCATCCAGATGACCACGTCGGGCATGCTGTTTTGTGGCTGAAAGAAGTAAAAAAAACACATGAAGCCGTGCTGGACGGAAGATCCACAGAAGATCACAAAAAACTAAATTAGTGCATAAAAATAAAATATATTAGGTTTGTTTAATGTGCGTGTACCTCCTCAGCAAGCTGTTTGAGTTTGTCAACCCAGGTTTCTATGTCGGACAGGGTGTCACGGATCTCAGAGGCCTCTTGTCTCATACGCAAGACTGCTTCTTTTATGCTGTTTAAGGTGATGTCTCTCCGTTTTTTCAGTTGGATGTCCAAGGATGTCAGATTGGAGCAGCCCTCCAACTCAGGTGTTGGAAATCTTTCAGAGAAAATTGGATTTTCAGTTTTGTCAAAACAAAAACACACATTTTTATAAAATCCCTTTTGCCCGGGAGATATCGTTTGTGCTGGCAATACGAGAATGTTTTAAGTCCACAATTGGATCAAACCAAACACTAATTAAATCTCTGACACGTTTGTCTGTCATTTAGTTTAGGTAGTTGCAGTTCATAAAAAATCAGAACAAAGAGGAGCAACAGAGATGAATTGCTTGAAGTGTGCTGTGATGCCCGCTCCATTTACCGTTCTAGGTCTTCGATCAGCTGGTCAAGAAGCTGCAGCCACACTTCTGCAAGTTTGTTGTCCGGGACTTTAGCCAAAATGGCAACTTTAAATGCCTCCAGGTTGGATTGCTGCAGCAACAAAATAGATGAGCATTTTCTTCTTCCATGGGTATTCATACACACATTTCAGGCTTTAGGTTAAACCCAAATATCGGCAGGTTTTTTAGGATTTCAGAAAATAAATGTGCAACAATACCAGACGGTGAGTTATGCAGAGGATGATGTTGACAGCATTCAGGCGGTGACTGATGTCTTCCCAGAAGGACGTGAGCACGACCACTGGTTTAGTGTTTGCCCACGGTAGGTAGTAGTACTGGTTGCCTAGGTGATGAGTATCAGATACGGCCATTTCACTGCGTGACCACTCACTAAATGATAGTAATTATCCAAAGGAGATTCCGTCACTGACCATCGAACACAGCACAGCTGTACTGGGTGGTGGAGGCCAGAGGTTTGCAGGTGGTGTCCAATTTGTTTCCATAATTACCGATGCTGACTTCAAACTGGATTGGTTCTCCAGGTTCTTGGATCATGGAGGCGCTGTGGAAGACTGCGCAGAGACAGTATTTTCTCCTCCTCTGGTACTTCTGATCAAGGAAAGGATGCACACAAGAAAAGTCGGTTAAAAACATCTGACTTGAGGGGATAAATGGACACAAAATTGAGATGATACTTGTTCTCTTGACTACCAAAAAACCCTTTAAAAAAGAGAAGCACTGATGTATTTTGTATGTGATAAACATTCCATGTACCTGTACAACCAGGATGTCGTCACTGTGGATGTTGTCTATTGTTTTTTCTGCTTTCTCATCCAGTTTTGTGGACAGCTCTACCAAAATCCTGCCTCTGTAGGCAACTCCTTCTCCCTGTACCCAAAAAAAACATTTGCAGGATTCCTCAGAAATCCACAGCATTAAGGAAAGTCACAATTTGTTGATTAATACCTTGCCAAAGTTGAGGTCATCATAAGGATCTGGCAGGCCTGTGAACTCTCTGGGGCTGCCGTACAGATTGATGTAACAGGGTCCAAACACAGGCAGGAATCCCACCTCAGATTCTACTGGGTTCCCTGGGAAGATGTTTACCACGTTAAGTATTATTCCTTACACATTATGCTCAACAAAAGCCACACAAAGCTGTAATGTTGTAAGTACAGGTTAGCATTTCGTGATGCTGGTGAAGCAGGAGGCAGTGACACTGACGGGACATGGGTTTGCTGGACATTAAAAAGGAAAATCTGAAAAAAATCATTAGCTTGTAAAGACATAAATGAGTTTGTGAAGCAGCTTGATCATGCAATATCATTGACTGTTTATGAGATCTGGACATACAGTAGTGCCTCTTCTCCACTGGTGTTCCCAAACAGGAAGTACCTGCTGGTTCCAAAAAATCTCCTCCCCAAAACAAGTTAAAACAAAAAGAATACATGATATTTTCCTTTGTTGTAAGTGAATAAATCTGACAATGGAACTGGAAGAATTTGCCTTAGTAAGATTTTTTTTAAACCCATTTGTGATGTCCTGCCTTTTTAAGTAGTAATAAAATATTTTATTTAGCTATAATTACTCCTATTTTGGTCAATTACTCTGGTAATTGGTCTTAAAATCACAAGGTTTTGCTAAAAAATAATTTTATATCTTTAAAATAGGTATATTAAACACTTTCCCCCCAAATAGGTCTTATTCTTATTAAGTGCTACAACTGTCCAAATATTTAGATTATATTCCTCCTTAGAAAAGAGTAGAATTACTCATTTAAATTTTCATTTTTCTTAAAAAAAATAACATTTACTTTAAACGTTTGTTCTGTTGTTGTTAAATGCTTTTGTACTTGTTGATCATTGCTAAAAACAGTATGATTTCCACTTAAATGCCTACAAGATTTATTGTCTTCAAACAAATCTTTCCATCTTAATGAGAAGTAACTAGTTTAGTCTTTTATCAGGTCTTTTAAGATAATTAAATTAGAAACCAGACACAAATATTTGGTTACATTTTATGTTTTTGAGGAGTAAGCCATTTTGATGATGTCACACTTTGTCAAGTTCCCATACACAGTCAATTTGCACACAAAAAGTTAGAAATTGAGCATGCACAACACACTTGTCAGTTGCATTGCAAGCAACACGTAAAAAAAATGTTAAAAAAAGTGCACGGATAAACCTTCATAGGATGGTCTTTCAGCATTTCCAGCATGTTCTTCTAATCCAGAAAAAAAGGGACATTTCAATATAATAATCAAAATAAATAAATAAAACCAAAAGCAAATGTCTGCTCATCTGTATCCACAAAAAAAGCAAAAAAAAGGGAAATAAATAATACCTTCTATCTCTCCACCAGATGAAGCAATCTTTGCCAGGTCCAGGTATGTGGTGCCCACAGCATCATTTCCTGTCAGGCGATCCCTAAGATGAAGTGTTACACAACTCATTTCATAAAATGCTACAATGTGCAATCATAAAAATCTAAAATGCTTCTCTTTTTCTCATTCTTTCCTATAATCAACGAACTTGTAGTCTGAAAATGAAAAATCCCCTGACACAAAATCAGAATGTTTAATCAGCACCTTTTTAGGGCCCACTTTTCTGACCTTTTTTCCTTATTTCCCTCCAGCCTTCCTGAGTTAACTCACCGCCCAAAAAAAACACAACTTATTAAAGGAAAGGGAGGGGACGCTACCGTCACCGTGCTCCATTAGTGGCCAGTGTCAGGAGATGGAACTGACAAATGGAATGCAGCTAACCAGTGTGCTACACTTTGTTGGGCACGAAGAGCAGAAGAAACAACAATGTAGCTTATTTCCGATCAACTTACCAATCAAAGACGGTCAGCTTGACGCGCTCACACATGGATGGGAACTGAAAAAGACAAAAATGAGCGGAAATAAAAAAAACAGAGCTTTAAGAGTCTGCCTGTGTGTTTTTCTTGCTTTAGATCGTCATGACTTGTTACCTTGACTTGAAGGTGCAGCACTTGGTTCCACTCTGGGTTTGCATTCTTCTCAATGATCTGAGTGCACAACTGGAGAGACAAAAATCCCTCACGCTTGTTTTCCCTTCAAACAGAAACAGTATCACATGTATTTTTTCATTAGATCTGTCATGAACCTTCTTGCCAGCGAAGCGAGCCTCGAGGAAGGGATCTACTAGATTCTTCTTGTTTTCTTCTGCTCCAAAAATCTCTTTTATGCTCTGGACAAACGCATCATCCACTGAAAATTAAAAAAGGGGATAAATATGTATTTTTTATTATTTATAATGTAACATTTTTGAAAAAATTACTTTTTCATTACAGAAAAAGTCAAATTTTACACAATCAAAGGTTAGTTCACAAAAGACTCAACTGAAATCAAGTTAAACCTTGAATAGGGAACTAAACTGATTCAAGATCCACTCCGATCATCTTTTGAGCTACTTTAAAGAATTCTCACCGGCCTTTCCTATTATGATTATGCCGTTTTTAGCCAAAATCCCAAAAATCTTACCGCCCTTGGAAACATGCATTCAAGCAAGCACTTACAATAACATGTACAGTAAACATACATTTCAGGCTCCTGCATTAAAAACTCTTGCGCCGCAAGCAACCCCTTTTTTTGGCTTTACGTACAAAACGCATGGCCATTGAACACGCAGTGCAAGTAAAACCAATAAACTTTGACCAATAAGGAACTCAAATTTGATATTGAATCATGGATGGTGTCCCTTATATTTCACGGAAATGCCAACTGTTAGAAGAGTGTGGTTTGTGTTCGGCTGGAATTGTACGACACCAAGTCTTTCATATGTCACAGTAGAGCTGTAAAAAGAAAAAGCCTGGAGGGAGATTTGCAAAACCTGCCCCACTTCAACATTTCACACCAAGCCCTTTTTCAACTGAAGGTGGCAGACATGCTCTAGTAAACATTGGAAAAAGAAGAAGAAGTCCCTTCCTGCTTGTCCAACGTTAACACCACGGGTTTAACTCACATTCTTGTGTTAGTAGCTTAAGAACTCATACTCTGAGTTACCCTGCACTGACGTCCCATCATCCATCTGTTCACACGCTCTCCCGCTAGGTTATAACCCTTCAAACACGCAACCTAACAATACCGGCGCAACAAACATGGTGAGAAATATCCGAGCTATACAGCCGTAAGCACTATCAAGCCGTACACAGTCAAATGGACGAAAAAAATGAAGACATCCATGGATCTAGTCGTCCATAAGTGTATTTTCTACGTCACAAAGACGCTCCTCTTCAAACTGCATGTTTCATCTGCCGATGATTCACAATGATTTGAATAAAGAATCACTCAAAAATGTAATTGTGAGCTTCATTTTCATAATATATCTCCTCCATCATCGGAAAAATGCTACCAGAACACATTAAAAGCAGAATTATCATCAGAAGGGGTCTTTATTAACATGTGGACCTCATCTTACTTTGGGGAATGTCCTCTGCCCTGAAGACCTTCAATGACAAGGTTGCCCATCGCAGAGTCATACCCGCTGGCAGAAGCAGATTACTCTCTATGTCATCCTGGTCATCATCACAATCCCTCTTCTCAACCTACGCATAAAAAAAACAGGCAAAATGTCAGATTACACAAAGACTGAGGAACTTGGCATCACTAAATGCTGTGAGTTGAGGTGAGTCAACTTTACCAAAGGCTCATCGCCGGTTCCGATGACAAAGAGGCTGACTTTGAGGTAGCCTTTAGCGCCGGAGCTGCTGTCGTCTGGGTCATTCAGAAGGAGCCATTTCCTCATAACACAATGGGCTACACCATGGGACAAAAGAGTCATAACTCTCCCCATTCAATACAGTAGAACCCAGGATTTGACTAATAGTACAAACCAACTTTTCAAGCATTTCAAGGATTAGATTCATGAATTAATATGATTTCTATTTAGTTTTTCTTATACTTGGAATTAGTAGAACATGAAACAAGTTTTATTTTTTAAATATATTTTTTTATTTTGTTTTCTTTTCACAATTCATCCCAGCTAATCTGTCTTTACTTCCCCTTTTTGTGACAATGAACTTGATTCATTCTGGAGCCTAAATCACAACTTAAAGCCAAAATAGTCCGGCTTGAGCATATTTTTAGATAGTTTTAGGAAATTCAAACGAGTCATGAACAAATCATTGACTTATCACCATTTGAGCTGAAAATATTGCTAAATATTAGCCAAAATATGTGTTTTTCAGTTACACATTTACACGGGAATCATACAGGAACCATGCTCCTCTGTGCATTCAGTCAAATTTTGTTAACTTATTTTAGTTTTGTTATTTTATTTCTGGCAAATGTCTAAAGATGCTACAACTACAAATATTTTAAAATTAAATACCAATGAGGGACATTGTGCGCTTCACAAAGCAAAAATAATAATTAACTGAATAAAAAAGGTGCTGTTTAGATTTGGCTCACCTGGTTCATCATAAACATATCCAACATCCAACTGTGTAAAAGAAGGAGAGACCAATCAAACATCACTTTTTCTTTCACCCTTTGTCATTTTCTGGTGGGATTTCGTGACGCTACTGACCTTGAATTCTCCCATAAGGCTGTCGGCCCTCAGCGAGTAGGAGTTATACACCTGAATAGGAGGAAAACCACAAACTAACAACATGCTCACACTTTCAAAGGTCTAAAACATTGACATTTATTTTACTTACCCTGAAGCTGATGCTCTGCTCAAAGAGGTCTGATGGTAGCATGTGAACATTGTAGAAGAACATCTACAAAGAAGACAAAGTTAGTAAAAGACACCCCTGATCTTGGTTAAAATATGTTTCTAGATGTTATTTGTGTTTTCTATTATAATACATAAATTGTAATGTAGCTGTGGTGGGGCCGTATACCTCATCAAAGAAAGGATTGTTTCCACTCTTGATCCTTGTTCTGTGTGTTTGGCCACACACGTGCACCTTTACCACCGGTTTGATGTTGTTGCCAGGCAACTGACGGGCTTCAACGACACGAACACGGATCTAGATGACAGTCCAAAGAAGTGTCAAATTATTCTATTCTGACTCATTTAAGCAAATAAATTAAAAAAAAACAACCACTTTATTTTACTTAAATTCATGTGAAAAAGATGTCAAATTAATAAGTTTTGTTTTACAAAACTTGAAAGGGGTTAAAAAAAACTTCCATGGCATGCTGTCAAGTCATGTGAAAACATTAAGGCATAACACAGAAAGTATTTTTTAATTGTTTTTCTATCATATTTTGACCAATTCAAAGAATGAAATCAATCAACAATAGTTAATTTCTACACAAAAAAAGGACAATTTTATTTTGAAAATCTAACGTTAAAATGTCATAACCTATTATCTACAGCTTAAATACAGTTATTTTTGCACCAATTCACAGCAAATGTCTCAGAGGAAAGAAATTAAATGAGTCTAATTCAAATAAAATCCTATTTTATCTGATTTAGATTATTATTATCAACTCATACTAGACAATTTTAAATATTTAAATCTATTTACACTTTTAGTTGGAACCACGCTATAGTTTACCAAACTGTATTTTAAAAAAGCCCAGGTAAACAACAAGACATTTTATAAAATTCCAATTTCATGAAAATTTGTCTCAACATGTAATCTGTAGATTTAATCACATTTTTTCTTCTCAATCTTAAAATCAGTGATAAAACAAACAAAAGTAAACAACTGTGATCTACCAACTCTTTCTTGCTACCAAGGTCATCTGCAGGTGAATACAAACATTCAACAGCAGCTAAAGGAGCTAAATTGTCAACCTAAAAGACTCCGACTCACCTGGAAGTCCTGAGGCTTAGTCGCGAGTCGATGGCGACTCTGTCCTCTTGTCAGCCGTTGGCGAACATTGGCAGACTGTTTTATGGAAGAGGGGACTCCAGCGGAGCCGCTTTGGCCTAAATCTGTGGCAGTCTCACCGTCATTCTCATCACCTCCAGCCTCACCTGGTATCACAAGGTCAAAACAAACCAGAGATCAAACACATGTCGATTTAAAGGTGGAACCAGTGTGAGAAATAGGCGACCTCCATCAGCTGCAGTTTCCCCAGCCGGAGGATTATTGGGGTTTGGTGCAGCATTCGCTGGAGGGTCGTAGGCAACCACGAGGTTGATTGTAGCCTTGAAAGAAGTGAAAAAGCGTATTTTTTCTGTAAAAACATCTTTATTCAAAAAATAAAAAACATGCTGAAAAGATGAAACCTACCCCAATGTTCTGCCCATTTTCCCCGAGCAAAGGAACATTTTTAGACGGCAGGGATCTCACTTGACCAGCGGCCAGATCTCTCAAAGGGATTTTGGCTGACCCAATATGTCTAAAAAAGCACAGAGGGACATCCTTAAGCACAAATTAGATTAAAAACCATCAATATATGTTAATAACATTGAATGAAAAATGTTTTTTATGCACAGTTCGTCCAAAAGCCCTGCTCAGGCAACACGCAGTAGCTAGATAAAAGAAATGCTTTGTACAATAATGGAGTCACATTCACAAAAGGGCCACCACCAAGAGCTAACATGCCCTGGTGTTCAAACAAATCCACCTCCTGAGTCAAAACACACACTCTTTAAGGTGATGCTTTGATAACCAGGGGCTACCTGCAAACACTTATACTTCTCTTTCCATTTTTATTTTCCATTCCAAAAACCTTTAAACACGAAGAACTCGGGCGCTATTTCATTGTAAACTGGACGCTCATAATGCAGTGATTTTGTAACTGCATATGTTCAACTTCTATCTATAGAAATCTATTTCCTTTCTGTACATGAGGTGGACTTTTGAAGGGGTGGATGTACCATAAATATGTGCCACAGGGAAAAGATTTAAAAGTGTTTTTATATAAATCATTTCAAGACAGTTATTTCATTCTGGAAATACCCCTACGTTTTGAATTTTCCTAAATTAAGAAATTTCCCAATACAGAACATTACAAAATAAAAGTTGTTTCCAGTATTTTTTTTAAAAAAAAGCTATAAAGCACTCAAACAAATTAGTTTTTGGTTTGGCAGAATTCCTCAATAATGATAACCTTTGCTTTCCTGCACTTTTAGGCTTGACCATGTACTCTCTCTGCTCATTTTAAATTGCAAACGGAGAAAAACCACAAGCAAATTTCTGCCATCTCTCCTTCACTCTGCTCTTGCCTCTGTTTGTAGAAGTCATGACTAATTTCTTTCTTAAAGTCCCACTCTGATGATAACGATGTTTTGGTGTTTTTTTTTTTTAAGTGGCATTTTTCTAATAAAGAAAATTTTGCTTAAAATGGTCTTTTATAAGTCTGTCTTTATTCCAAGATTTAGGAAATTTTTGAAATTATGATTATTATTTTAGCCAAAGCAATACATATTTTCTGCAGTTTTATTGGCTTAGGTTATTAGAGATTCACCACTGAGTTGTGGGCGGGACTGTTGGCAGGGAGCAACCCCGCCCCCCTTCCTATTGCTGAGAGCGTGGAGCAGTGACATAGTGGCATATTTTATACGTCACAGATACGATCTTTTTCAATCAGCATTTCTTCGTCTGCACCCGTTTCATAACGTTGTGAATAGAGAAATACTCAGAAATGCAATTTCAAGCTTAATTTTCCTTACATGCTGTATTTCCTTCATTATCAGAATAATGTCACAAGAACCTGTTAAAAAACCCAAAATGTCAAGAAATTTAGCAACTAAGCATATATATTTGACCAAAACACACTAAATGATCACAAAATAGAAATGTCAGTTTAAATACAGAGTGGTTAATGACTACTCCTTCTAATTAAATGTTAAATATCATCCAAACTGGTGAAAAAATGTTTTTTTCTAGCTTCTGTCTTTAAATTCTGGCTGTTCCTTTGCTGTGTTTCATGCCGTCAAATGATTTCCTCTTTATGTCTATAGAAATGAATCACATTCTGTGACTACAGAACTGCAGTTTTTAATAGGCTTGAACTAAGAATACAACAGAAAACCTTATTTGTCAGTTAAAGTCACACGACTGTTTAAGATGCTGTGATTAACTCTATGCTGGATGGAGATGCCTCATTTTATTGTCAATGACAAATATGACTCAGTTCATGGGGAAAAAAACAAACTTCCCTAGTTACATTTTAAGGAACTTATACCCAAACATAATATTTAAAGATATTCTGTGAACTTAATTGTTAATTCTAAGCTGCAGGCTATTTTAAAAAGAATACTAAAGCAGCTCCTTTTCTGGTCATGTTACTTTTCACTGAGGCATGTTAACTTTCAGCCTCAGCCTCAGCCGAGGGGGAGTTCTCCATTACTTTCTGCTGAAATATTTTAGGATTGCTAAAGCACAACTCCAGCCAACTTTAATAATCTTGATTCTCATCTACACACTGATGATGCAGACCGGAACTGGACCGAGCTGGGACAGTGCAGATCTGTTCATTCTGGGTTGAACAGTGGGTAAAAATCTCTGAACATGTATGAAATCAAATGACCCAACATTTTTGCCTCAGAGATTACATCTAAAGTGGAAGCAAGAACATGTTTTGGCATCGAAGCGCCAAGGGCAGAAAACCTCAGATTTTCCTGAACTTTAGTTTTTTTTTTTTTCATTAAATTGTTAGAAGGTTAGCTTGTTTTACTCCCTCGTGCTGCCTGGCAACAGGAAATTACCCAGTGCAGCAGCTGGAAAACTATTTATGAGTTAGAAGTCCTACTTGGCCTCCACTCTGTGGGTCTTTAGGGAATGTGTCAGCCAGCCCGGTGGAAAACGTGACTCACTTTTTCATGGCTGCAAGACACTTAAAGACCTACACCCTAAGGATGACTGTCCCATGCACAAAGTAACTCTCCAAATCTGTGCATGCCCAGTGGTATTTTCATCTTCTTTTTGTTGTTCTTACAGACAAAACTTTGATCTTGATAATAAGTGAGATGGAGGAAACCCTCTTTGTAGTCCGTCCTGATCGTTGACACATGTGTTTGTGCTTAGAGGATATTTATGGGGTTGTCAAGCAGCCTTTAACATTACAGCATGTCTGCTTACAGCAGTTTTTCTTACAGTTTCTCTGCTGGACAAACAGTGGGGCAGAAATCCCAGAGAGCCAGAATACAAACACTGATTCAACCATCCATTGTTGCCCAATAAGGATAAATCATCCCACACAGGCCAGCAAGTCTGAGCTTGGTAGGCTGGGCGTGAGAGGGGGAAAAATCTCTGCACAGCTCACCATGATAGCTCTCATTGTGCAAACATCTATCAGTGATGATGATGACATTGAGTTTTAGCACTAGGCATGTTCTGACAAAGGGATTAGCGATGTGCTCGAAAAGGTTTTTAGACTTTAACTGGCTTATGTGATTCCTTTAGCAATGACCTTGCCCTGAAAAAACGTGTATTCGTGCAGCTAAACCATCAGTTAACCTGTTAAATGGGACCTACTTGCACAGATAAACTAAATAAATGAAAGACAAAGCTATAATACTGTGTTAAAGAACCACTCCGATGGAAAACTGTGTTTTTCCAACCTGTTATTGTGGCAAATTTCTAATGATATAGAAAGAAAATTAAGCTAAGAATTGCATTTTTTACGTAGAAAAAATACATTGGGCGGGCCCAAGCTTCTTGCTCCGCCCCATTCTGATGCCTCCACTTGTTGACACATAGATTCATGATCGTCTTTGTCTTCCTCGTCTGCGCTGGAATCTGGATTTAAATTGTACGGCTGGACAGCTATAATGTTGTTTGCCATTTTGGTTGCACTGGTAATGTTGGGTAGGGGGTGTGAGGGGCTGTAAGCTAGCGGGAGAGCACATAAAGAGAGAGTTCAGCTATAGATGATGGGATGTAGTGCTGCGCCAACAGTCCTACCTACAACTCAGAGGCTCATTTCTTACATGACCATTGCTGCCACTTAAAATCTTTCAATTTGTTCAAAAATCCACCTTATAATCCGGTGTACCTTTGGTATGAGTTCTGGTTGTGCTTCAGGACTTTAAAGTAACTTGTTGTGGTACACGGATCTCAAAAAATCTTTTAAAATGTTTTAAATAGACTTTGTTAAACTGTGAAACTGAGCCGCTTGATGGATTGTTGGAGCATTATGGGTGCTGTAGTCTTGTGGACTGAAACAACCGTTTGTTTATGAGTAGAATAAAGTTTAAGTTACTTCTTTTACATTATTACTTTTCTTTAACCACAGAGCAATGAAGGGATAAAAAAGCCACATGTGGCTCTGGAGCCTCAAGTTGAAGACCCTTGTTCTAGATTTTGCCATTAATCAGGTTTTATATGATTTTCTGTTGATTGTTTTTGTATTTTTTGTCAATTTAAAGCTCAGTCTGTGACATTGTGCATTTTTCTTTCATCAGCCGAGTGATCTTTTTTGTCCATGTGAGCATTTCCTAGAAACTCTTAACTCAAACAAGTCAAGTTTGCTTTGAGATCCAGTAAGAAGTGACTCTCTCATCGCTGTAATCAGCCTGTTACTCAAACAAAAGTGTGGGATTAGTGTCTGTGCCAGAATTGCACTTACATGTTTCTTCCAATGGTTTCATAGTCTTTCACAACCACTTCGAGGAAGGAGCTGGAGTCCAGCGGAGAGCCTTTTAAGTCAAACTCTAGCACCTACAACAGAAGATGTCGTGTTCAGTCGCGGCTCTAAAGGCCGGGACGAATCGATGTTGGGAATTTATCAGTCAGTTGGTGCAAACGAGGGTTTGTGACGCTCATTTTTGCATCCATGCTGTGACAGTCATGTGATGTTTACACTGTGCTGCAGTGACAGTGGGAATAACCCAATCAGGGAACTCATGTGATGCATTCAATTGATAATGTGCAGAAAAGGAACTGATCAAAATTGATTAAAAACCAATGCAAAAAGGGTGCATTTGTCATAGTTAATTACCTCATTCCATACAGGATTCAGCTCATTGTCAATCCGTTTGGTTTTCTTCTTGTCATCTGAAAGTCAAATCATTTATTTGAAAACTGTCACTTTGTCCAAAGTGATAAGAGTTTAAAATCATACTATCTAATTAAAAATAACAAAGCATTTTGTTTGCATGGACAGCCACTGATATCTGCAGTTGAAGATGCTGTCTAATAAAAATGAAAGGAATAAAAAAAAAACCTATATGATGAAATTGGATAATTGGCCCATGGAAAAGTACTCCATTCAATACTAGGCTGTGTTTTGCAATACACTTAAACAGCTGAAGGCTGCCATAGTTTCAAACTTGCTCTTCTCTATCACTGCCATCTTTTTTCATAAACTGTTTGTGCTCCAGCTGACACTCCCCAAATCCCATCCACTGCATTATAGTGAGAAATGATTTAGAATCCAATTTAACTTCAGAAATACAATAATCCACTGGTTATTTTTTTCACGATTTAAATGTACATGATGGAAACCCTTAGCAAAATGTAGTACACTTGACATTTACTTTAATTATTATACTTGAGTATACAAGTGTGGAAAATAAACTATACACCATGATAATAGTGCATGAAGTATCCTAATGTAATGTAGACTACTTTTACAGCACAGTTAACAAATATCTGGAGGAGTTTTTATTTCTAAATAATGCATTCATCAACCAGAAGTATACAAATACATTTAATAAATTAAATGGATGACTTTTGGAACTTACCTTTATATATCACGGTGGCAATCGGGTCAGGACTCCCAAGTTTCTTTTTGGGGAGTCCTTTGGCTGACTCCACCACCACCCGCAGCATTTTAGAAAAAACGTATTCAAAAACAACTCCCGCAACTTTAAGTTAAAAAAGAATATTAAGAATAATAATAAAACATGCGAGGTCTAGACCAGACAGCCGAGCTTCTGCTTCATCATTGGAGTAGAAGATAGAGGAGGACAGGGAGGGTGGGGGGACCGCTCACGGGGATATGATTAAGTATGAGCTTCAACTAAACATCCCAGCCAACAGGGCGGGTTTTTAAAACAGGAAATAGCTCATTTTAGGAGAAAAAACATAGTTTTTATTCACGACTTTGAGATTTTCTTATAAAATAAAGAAAAGGGAAAAGAATTAAAAAGTTACAAAAGTTGAAAGAATCGACCAAGTTTGCGTCAATGTTGCCGTTGCGCCCTCTAGCGGTTGAAGTGGGTAAAGCAGACAAAAGAACAACCCACAAGTTACTTCCTACATTACTTATTAATGCAATTTAAAAGTAATAATTTACTTTAAGATATTATTGTCACAGATTTGTAATTTGCAACATGACTTTACTTTTACTTTTAAGTTAGTTTGTCATTCCTGGAGAGGAGTAGGACATACAACAGGAAGTGACAAAAGGGGTGATACAGTTGGATAATTACTACAAATTACAGCCAATAAACTGCATTTTTAGTGAAATGAATGCAAAGCAAGACTGACCCTCAGCTTAAGTCAGTGTAGTCCATAAAATCAAGATATGGTCCACCTGCTTATTAGAAAAAAGCTGAACACTAAATAGAATATCTGAGACATGATTGTCTCAGAAAAAGCACAAAAGTAACGGAAAATTACTTTACTTTTTAAACAATAGCTAGACGAATATGCTCTGAAAGAAATGTGCTCAACACACCTATTAGGAACACAAAAATTAAATCAACTGGGCTGCTTTTTTAAGCCAAATATAAAAATGGTGTGTTGTTGTCTTGTGTTATAGTTTTGAATGTTGCATAAACGTTTTCTGCAAGAAATCTTCATTCATAAAGTTTATATTTTTATGGGGGAACAACTGCAGAATTATAATAATAATTTCAAGGGAAATGATTTCTGATCATAATTTTAAATACACTGAAGGTCAAACATAATTTGACCCTAAATGTCACTTGTAGAAATCTTTGTCGTCTAAGTTCATTCTTTTTATCATAATACTTTTTTTTCTACTCAGTCATTTCATTTGTTATGGTCAAATTTGTGTAAACTAAATTAATTCTTGAATATTTTAAAGTTTTTTTATTTAATTTATTCAGATTATAACATGTTTTGGCCTTGACTTTAGTGGGTAACGCGTGCAACTGTAGCTTCATTTATCGATTCATTCTTACAGGTCTCTTTTTTTGTTTGTTTACAGACAAACTTTCATAGTAAATTTGGATTTCTTGAGCTAAGATTTAGTCATGAACGTTGAAGACCATATCATTTTAAACAACAAGGATTTTATCACCTTTTTTTTGGACAAAAATTAACTCAAACAAGCTTGAATTGTCTTTTCCAACAGTAAGACTCAGCAGAAAACAATGGAACAAACGTTTCTCTTACTATATTCTGTTCCTGGTTTCTCTATATTGATCAAAAATCTGTAAAACATAAAAAATAAACAGGTGGATCTGTTTGTTTTTTCCTGCAGTTACGGTTTTGGTTAGAGTAGCTCTGAACACGGCACAGACCTCAACATGTTAAGTTACTGATCTCATCTCCTTTGGGTCATGAATGCTTGGCCTCTTTCAATGAATAACCCAGTCAGGTCTGGGACTCTGTTGCCCTCCAGCAGACCGGCAGATATTTAAGAGTCCTTCAGCTCCCCATCGTCCTATTGACTTTCTCTGTTTGGTTTTACGTCTGATGGATGGCGTCAGGATCAGCCAATGAGGACATTCCTTTCCTGTCTGTGGACAACAGGTTTTGTTTAAGGTTGACATGACGAAGAGAACTGGAGGAACATAAAAGCTCTGCACAAGCAGATTTGGGGATTTAGAGCTCGACAGCAGAATGTTGTATTTTTTCGATCTACTTAGATATTATTACACTTCATCATTTGTGATGTTATCTTAAGTTACCTTATAGCGAAGACCTTTTAGATTAGGAGTATGGCTGGTTTAAGAAACTGGAAGGATCTATGGATGCTTTATGAGACGGAGGAGCAATATACCAGGTTTCCGTGAGTTTATATAACCTTCTTTTTTTTATTTTTATGCATCAGATAAGATAAGATAAGATAAGATAAGATAAGATAAGATAAGATAAGATAAGATAAGATAAGATAAGATAAGATAAGATAAGATAAGATAAGATAAGATAAGATAAGATAAGATAAGATAAGATAAGATAAGATAAGATAAGATAAGATAAGATAAGATAAGATAAGATAAGATAAGATAAGATAAATATAAGCATGTTTGCTATGTGCATGAGCCATTTGTCTGCAGTGTGGAAAGAAAAAGTAATTAATAATAATAAATACCCAAGTAAACAGCACACACACATATACATAAGTATTAGCCAGGACAGAGTACTGCCTCTAGGATTAGCTATAACTATATCATAGTCAGAAAAAATCTGTTTTTTTTAATCTATTTGTTTGTTAAATTTGCCTTTAAAAGTATTATTAGCTCTTATTATAGGCTAAAAAGGATATCTGCAGTTTCTAGTATCCCTTGTGCTATCTTAGATGACCCCACTCTAACATTGACGTGTTCTCCTTACCATCACAAAGGTGGATAAAGGTTCTAAGATTTCATGTAATCCATGGACACCAGTGAAGATCACAAATCACTGAAGAAAAAAGGTTCAGCGCACTGCCTAGGATAGCACAAGCAATAACTTTTTTCAATAACTTTTAAAAAGATTTCAGCAGTATTTCCACATTGGGGCGCCACAAACCAGCTTCTGTTATCCATTAACGTCAAATTTCTCTGATTCTCTGATTTTTGACTTCATTCCTACAGAGAGCTTAGTGTGGCACCAATTCCTCAATGCAGCTATAACTCAAAAGTTGCTTTAAAAAAATGACAATCAAGTGCTGTACTGACATACTGCTCGGACTAAGATATATAAGGTGGTAGAAAGTGGCAGGATCTGCTGTTAAATTGAATTCAGAGACATTTATGTCTGACTAACTTTAATTTCTGCTAACATGAGGTTTTTTTCCTATTTCGGTGCAGTGATCAAGCTTCCGGTGCCAGTCCTGCAGAGAAACTCGACCTCGAGCTGCTGCAGCGACTACTGAATGCATTCAATTCTCCAAAAGTTGGACTGCAGACAAACACGTCAAAGGGAAGGAGCGGCGGTCCAGACAAACAGCCTGGAATAAAGCTGGAAGAATTCAAAAAGTCACTGAGTTCTGTGACTTGTAGTGAAGAATCCTGGATAGAAGAATTGTTCTGTGAGGTACACAGAATCAAGTTTTGCCATTTAAAGTGAAAAAAGAAATCTATTACACAACATAATAAATCAGCTTTGAAATAAAATGCATTATTATTATTATTATTGTGGTTAATAACCACAACAATAATAATAATGTCCAGTTTATCTCGGCCTCCAGTCAGCTGGTGTGAATTCTAAGCTACCAAACTCTATTTTTCTCCTTAGATTGACATCAGCCACGCTGGGGAAGTAACATGGCAGCAGCTGTGCTCTTATTTACTTCAAGAGTACAAAGAAAGACAGCGAGCGTCCACTCCCCCAGCTGCTCTGCTGGACGCCCAGCCACAGTTCACACTCTGCTCCCAGAACAAGGTAACTCTGGAGCCCTTCAGTCACAGAGGAGCATCTTATGGCTTTTTCCTGACAATGGAGGACATATTTAAAAAAAACGAAGCTGCATTTCTAAGTATTTCTTAATTCTTATCATGATAAATGAGAAAAAAACTGCATTTGAAGAGCATGTAGAAAACCTCCAACCTCCGCTCCATTCTTTGAAACGCTAGATCCATGTACACCTTTGCCGTCCTTGTTTGAGCTGGCATCTGGCTCAAAACTGTCCGGCTGGATAGCTCTGATATTGTTTGTTCACCTTTTGGCACATCCCTTCAGGGGGCACCACAGCAAAGTAAATTTCACTGATTCGCCCAGGGGGGTTAGGAAGACATTTTTACACTGGATGCTCCTTCTGACACAATCCTGTCTTTAATCTGGACTTGAGACCGGCACAGGCGGGCCCAGACTTGTGACTATGTAGCCCCTTCGTGTCAACATAGTTAGGCAACAGGGCAAAGGGTCTTGCCCTAGAATCCATTCTGGAGGAACCTCCTCTCCTCACCTGGGAAACAAACCCTGATTTCTCATGTGCCAGTCCTACTCACAGCCAATCGAGCCATCCAGCCCCTGGAGCAAGGTTGTTCTGCACCAATAGTCTCACCAACAACTCAGAAGCAAATTTATAATGACTCCAGCCACTCTGGAGAAACTATGTCCTAGAAAACTACTTTTTTGGCTAAAAACCGTATGATCATAATTAAAAGACCGCTGGGAACACTTCATCTGAGATTATCGAAGTGGGATTTTAAAGTAACAGTACATATGTCAACTTTTGAGTATATATAATTGAATGCAGCAAAGAAGTTGTGGGTCTTTAACCTGGATTTATATAAACAGTGTTTCATAAAAAAACACAAGTATTTGCCCAGTCGAACCAGTCAGTCTGTTGTCTGTATCATTTCTTCTCAGCGGGAGCCAACAGTTCGTATTCTTTCCATTTCCCAACAACCTCCACTCCGCTACATCACTGTCAGTAAAGGGGGTCACATCACCGTCTGGAGCAGCAGCCTGCGCATCCTCCAAACCTTCATGGTGAGCCTCATGAAGAGATTCCTTCAAACATCGTCAGACAGATGCAGCACGCCCCCCATTTCCCCTTTGTTCACCAGGTTTCTGGAGATCCAGAACACTCAAGCAGGCTCAGAGGCTGGGTCACCGATGCTGCGTACATGAGAGGCCTCCACAGGGTTGCCATAGTGACCGACCACAGGGATGCACACTTTGTCAAAGTTTCTCCAACTGACATTTTTGAGGACGTCCATCTTTTTGGTAGTTTGGTAAATGTGTGAAAACTGAAACGTTGGCAAATAACAAGAACATTGATTATAATCTGTTGGGTTTCAGGGTTTCGATGTGTTCTCACAGCTGTTTGTTTTGGGTTTGACTCTCAGGTAGGACTGCTGTTTAATTTATTTATTTATTTTTGATGTTCAACTAATGTTTGACTCGAAGGCGAAGAATTCATCCCTTTAATCTAAGAGGTTTTCTCTCCAAGCGCCCAGAGCAACCCCCACTGCTGCTCCTGGGAGATGAAAAAGGAGGAGTTCACTTGATGTGGTTTCTGAACACATCTAAAGGCCTTTTTAAGAGAGCATCCAAGACAGAAAGAGGCCCACAAAGAATACTTTTCTCAGTAGGTGCTATCTTTTGTGTTGTGCTATTTCAGTTGAATTGCTTCTCACAAAACAGAGATTCAAGGAGCTTTGACCTGCTGCTGCTGCACTTTCCTCCATTTTCTTATCTCAAAAGGACCTTGATGATCACGACAACATGGTCTCCTGTCGTCACATCGCCAACATCCACAGAGCAGCAATCAACAGGGTGATGTTTGACCCCGGCGCCAATGTCATCATGACATCATCGGAGAGTGAAACCACATCTGTGGTCTTTATGAAGGTGTCAATGAAGCAGGAGCCATATATTTGGAAATTTAGCCAGGTAATTTGCATCATATTCTCATAGCAGAATTAAATTCTGGACATTTATCAGTTGTTTGAAATAATATGATGGTGTTTTGGGTCACAGTGACCCTGATAGTAAGGATCGGAAAAACGAGTTTGGAAAGCAACCTTTAGTTTGAAGTCAGTTAATGATTTATATAGACTTTAGATGAGTTGTTGCACTTTTTTGAGAACCTACTAGTTTTTATTTTCTTAAAGAAGTCAACCCTGCAAAAAGAAAGTGAATTTTATTGCTTGCAAGTTGTTACTTATAATGAGACATCAAAATCTAGGTAAGGTGTTTCACCCAAGCATTCAAAAAGGAAAAAAAACAAGCTTAAAAAGGTTAACTGTGAGATAAACTTCAAACTATATGTTCTATAGCCAAATAAGAAGTATTTTTTGCTAGTTTTAAGTAAATAGTTTTTATTTTCTAAGTTTTTAAAGGAACTAACTGAGGTTAAATTTGATTACAGGGACCGAAAACTAGTGTCATAAGTGGAAATGACTCATCTTAGAACAGAATTTGGGCAAAATGAGAATCTGATCCTAAATCTAATCAAATCTAAAACTAACATTTTTAACACATCAATCAAAATTTGTGTTCCTAAAATAATGATAATTAATGCCAGTCTAACTTTTTAACATTTATTGAGCCCTTCCGAGCTCAATAAAGTTTGAAGCAAAACGATTTGCATGTATTTTAATTACAATTTCCTTGTTTTTTAAAATCTAATGGACACAAAAATTCTCAATGGTGCTAATTTTGAGGAAAACCTGGAGATAAGGGATGTTTGTGCCATTAATCCAAGCCCAAAACTTACCGTTTTCAGTGTAAAACTTTTGTGCTCAAAACGTTATTTTGCATTTGAAGAAGAAAAATAAGCGCAAACAAAACTTTTTTAATCTTGAAATATAAAAACATGTTCAAACCAAACGATTTTTACTCAAGTGTAATTCTGGCACCACGTTTAACGTTTTTTTAGAAGTTCTCAAAAGAGTGACTGTTGGGCTTGGAATAACGACAGGTGTGGAGCAAAGAGAAGTTAAAACAACTTAAACAGGGTTGTAAACTTTGCAAGGATCAAACGGTTTGCGGTGAAGATGCCACACTATTGTGTGAGACGCCAACCAATTAAAAATGAGGCGCATGCAATCGTTAAACGGGGCAGTGGTACTTCCTGTTTTGTTCAATGACTTTTTCATGACCACACCAAGCTCAGAACGAAAATCCTGTTAAAATCCTGTTGTTTCAAACAAAAATTCATTCTTATTGCTTAACTTTCTTCTCTTTTACTCCATTTGCAGGGAGCATTGTGCTTTGACTACAGTTCCTCTCTGCAGCTGTTGGTCACGGGAGGTAAGGACAGAAAAATCCGACTGTGGAGCCGATATGTGACCTTTAGTCCTTTAGCTGTGCTGCAGGGTCACCAGGCCTCTGTGATGGATGTTGCAATCTATCAGCCTGTTGAGCAGATCTTCAGCTACTCCAGAGACTCTGTGAGTCTTTGAACATTCAAAGCTTTAGCTCTAAAGTGTCTCAGACTTTCATCAAAACTGCGTTTGTTCTCTCGTTAGGAGCTGAGGGTTTGGGATGTTTCCACTCATGTCTGTCTGAAAACGATCCCACTGCAGTTTCCGTGCTTGCAGCCCAGTCGCATCCCCGAGCACGCCACTTTTCCTTTCCTGCTGCTGAGCCCCCCTTTTCCTGAGCAGACGTACCCTCATTTAATTGTGTGCTGCAAAGACTACCTGGCACGCTTCCGTTTGGCTAGAAAAGGAAGCAGAGTGGGTGGCTGGTTGACAGCTGAGGGAAGGGAATTTGGAGGAGAAAGTTCTGGATCTGTCTCCTGTACTCTGTACAACCCCACCCTGAGACAGGTGGTGACGGGACACAGCGACTCATCAGTGTGCCTGTGGGACGTTCAGACCGGGAGGATGGGTCTTTGCATTTTCCATGCTCATGGAGAGAAAAGGCTCACCCGCATGGAGCTGGACTCGTCTCACAGAAAGCTGATCACTGCGGCTTCCAACGGCACCATTAAGGTTTAAAACTGCATCCAATTAATTCCATTTTACCCCAATAAAAAGCTATAATTGAAAAGCTTTTTCTCAAGCAGGTGTGGAATTTACTGAATGGCCACAACTTGCTCAAGCTGGAGCCTTTTTCAAACTCAGAGGTCACCGGCCTGGTCTGTCTCCATGACAACCAGCTGCTTGCAGCGGGATGGAGCCAGCAGATTGTTCAGTACGACATTGCAAAAGCCACGGTAAACGTTTGAAGCGATAAAAAAACAAGAAAAGAGTCATTAAGCACCACAAAAGCAGAAATGTCTTCTTCATCTCAGGCAGAATAGAAGTAAATCTAAGGCGTATTGGGGAAAAATGAGTCACTGGAAGTTATTTCTTTAATTGTTAACTAGAAATGCTAAAATAATTACAAGAAATGTGTCTCTTTATTGCAATAATTGCTTTCTCCTAAAATCTGAGGTGTTTTTGTTTCTGTAAATTTGATCTTTATACCTCAACGACTTTTTCAGGGTCAGGCAGGTCTGACTGAACTGCGTTCCAGGTTTAATAGAAACAAACACAAAACAGTTTTTGAAAAACAGATTCTCCTAACATGCACGTAAGTGAGCTGTGGGAGGAAAATGGAGAATACAAAGCAATATAATTACAACCACAATGTGAGCTATGTGCATTTTCAATAAAAGCATTGCAGTCTGCATTATGGAGAGAAATTCTGCCATATTTTAATCTATAAAATGTTGTTTGCAAGCTTCGAGTTATTTTTGGCTGTAGATTTTTAATTGAATTGAAATTATTTACTCTAAATTATTTCCACAATTGGGCTATATCGTGAAAACTGCATGGTCGTGACGGCTTTGCAAGCTGGTAATTATTTGTCTTTTATTGATTATGATTTTTAAATAAAGTCATATATAGAATTAGGCAAGCTATCCAACATGAAAAGAAAATAATGAAGGGATTTCTTTAAAAGTCAATGCGTTTGCATGAAAAATAAAAGATTGTTTTTAAAGGGTACATCCAAAATAAAAATTTTATTTAGTAACACAAAAAAACTTCAGTTGCCAAAATGACATAATGGACATAAAAGCTTTGGTTGATGGAAAAAAAGGCATTTGAAGAGTAAGTAAACACTTAACCTTAGAAAGCTTAACAGGTTGTGGAATAGTTTCAGATATTAACCACTTTATTGGTGCTGAATGTTATGCCGGGAGGATCCTGACCTTGTTTCTTAGTCCAATATTATTTCTTAAGCAAATAATCCAATGTCTTGTTCCAAAGTTTCCTCCAACCCTTTTGATTTCTTTACTTCTTGACTTTGTTCGGCTCACTTATCGGTTCTCAGTGGTCTAACAGACCTTGGTCTTCAACTGCATGATCCTGCAGCATCAAGTGTGGTACTCATATGATCAGTGATCACCAGTGATGATTTTTGAGGAAGAACTGGATTATCAACAAATCCTTATTTTTCTTAATAGTCTCTGCATAAAGACTTTATCATAAAAAACACTGAAAATACCAACAAGAAGACATTGATTCAGTCTGCAGGAACAGAGCTCACAGCTCTCACTAAGAGTACTCCAGCTTTAGAGTGCATATAAAGGGGCTTACCCACCCCAGGCATGGAGAGAAAAGTTCATGCAGCCTTTGAGCTCATGTTAGCTGACAGCAAGCAGCATAAAGGTTTTTTTTTTCATTTTGGGACTTTACTTGTGACAGAAAACGTCTAAAACTAGCATAAAAAAAACTGGCACAGAAGAATCCTCTCAACATGATACAATCTTCATTTCTGTCTGTACTGAGCTTTGTAGGACTCTGAAGTGAACATAAAGATCTCCTGGGAGTCCAGCGAGGTTTCCAAGTCCAACATCGTGACCATGGGCCTGTGTGCTTCTCTGGGAGTTGTTGCCACTGCAAATCACGATGGAGATATAATAATATGGAGAATAGACACACAAAAGCCTTTGCTCCAACTACACAATGAAACACAGTAAGATGAGGCTTTTATTTGTATGTCGGTCATCAGGTTTCCATGGATTATTCATAGTTCAGCTGTTTTATTTAAGTATTTCACAATTAAAAATGTAACATAAAAAATAGATCTATTTTGTATTTTATTTTAGAAAATCAAGTTAGTTTTTTTCAAATACCTAAAATTCTGAATAAGATTAAATGTCCAAACTTTGGTTTCTGAAAGAAATTCTGCATATTTTAATGACATCCTCCAGTCAAAATCATTGCTGGTAGTAAGTAGGATATGACAAAAACATAGTTTTTATTTTTTATTTTTTTTTTTTTTTGTATTTACTTACAGATCCACTCTAATAAAAATAGTGTTTTTGGTGGTCTTGTGGCATTTTTCTGATGGTTGAGGATATTTATACAGAAATTTAAGCTTAAAATAGCATTTTTAAGCATTTCAGGAAGTGGGGTGGGGTTTCTCTGCACCAATGGTCCCACCCACACCTTAGAGGTGAATTTTTAATTAACTCCTGCAGAAAATATGTCCTAGAAAACTACACTTTTTGTTGGGCTAAAACCCACATAATCACAATTTAAATACCACTGGGAATGTTTTAAGAACTAGATCAAAAGATGGTTAGAGTGGTTCTTTATTGGAAATTGTTTTAAAAGCAGGTCTACGAATTAGTGAACATTGACTATGAAACTGAATCTGCATATAATAAGTATCCACAGTGTAGGAGATGAACCTACAATAAAATCATCACCAAAAGCAAAAAAAGCAAAGCCAAGTAAATGAACCACATTGGGCATAACGACCTGTTTTTGCTTGATTTCTTGTGTGCATGCAGAGAAAAAGAGCTTGTGGACAGCCTCCTCTTTCTCCAGCCTCAAGCTAGAAATGAGGAGTCCAAAACTCAAGTTGTCCTGGTGTCCTCTCAAGCTGGCTGTGTGTGTTTCCGGAACATCACTGGAGAACATCATGTTTATGGTGAGCAGAGAAAAAGGGTGCAGCAGTCAAGCAACGACCAGCTGATAAACATCTGTCAGTTGCTACAACTTAAAGATGGATTAACACGCAGCACAAGCTCTGACAGTCGAGCTGAACTGTCGAATTGGCCTCCCGCCGGTCCCATTCTTGGCAAGCCACAACTATGTCTCTTTCCAGATCCCATCTGTGTTTAGTGGTGTGGGATTCAAGTCCTGTGACCAATGCGTATGTGTACGGGCCTGCTTGGGTTTGTTTGTACGAGTGCAAGTGAACCGTTGCAACTCTGCATCTGTGGGTCTCTGAGAATTCATGCAGACAAGACAAAGATCCTTTGGAGTGGGGGCTCGTCTGGGGTTATTTTAAGGGTTCACCCCACAGTTTTACATTTCAAAAAATCCTTCTGCTCCTAAAAGCTACTACAATTCAGTTAATGCAAAGCATAAAATAGTGTTTTTGAGTTAAATTAGATCAAAAGCCAAAGTTTAAATAAGTAACTCAAACCCAGTCCTGAATTTGAAGCCAATCTGAAAATACTAGAAGCTCCTTGAAGGACCATTGGAGGAAGGTCACAAAAGGGAAAACTTTCCCATCAAATCCAAGATTAAATTACTCCTAAAATAAACTTGTATATCAAGTGTTTTCAAAACTCTTGCAGTGTTTCTTGCTTTATTTTACTTTCCTGACATCTGTGTAAGATTTGAAATAATTTTTGCTAAGCAAGTTATGAACACATAGAATTTAAAGCATTGCATGAATCGTGGGCAAAAACCGCTCCCAAAGCCGCCCCCTTTCGACCCGTCTTCACTGGGTGCGCGGTCGCTACACCTCCCTCACTATCCCCTTCTGCCCCTGCCACCCTGGTCAGAGCTGCATGCGACAAATTCATTAAAAAAAGTTTTTTTTTCAATAAATGTTGGCTTTTTTGTTTTATCTTTATAGCAACCATTTAATTTTTTGGGTGACAAACATATCTGTGACATTTTTAGAACAATCAGCAAAAGTAAATTTTGGAATTTTCTTGGCAAGGGAAGATTTTTTTATTAACCATGCCCACAATCCTAATACATTCAAGTACTATGTGGTATCATTTTGTTTAGCTTGAGCCAAGGATTCATGTATTAAAGTTTCACAGTTTTCCAGTAAAAAATATGGGAGCAATAGGGGAACGCCACTTTTGCACAATCTGCCAGCTTTAAAACCAACACTTTTTGCTCGAATAGTTTCCCAATGATGCTCGAGGAGTTATGAGGTGATAGATCAAAATCCCTACGAGGAGTTTAAATCTGGAGCTGGTACTAAAGGGGGATTTTTCATTTTAATTTAATACGTCAGCCTCTTCCCGAGGCCACAGGTGTGCTAAAATGTGAAAAACAAAATGGTTGCCGAGCTGTGGGTCCTGTGGCCATCCCATAATAATTTTAAAACTTCCTGTCAGTATCCCAGACATAAGTGTTGTGGTTTTGTTAGTGGAATTTGAAATATTCTTTTGAGCCCCATAAGAGATTTTGGCTCCATTTTAATGGTTTATCCCGTTGTGATGTGCTTTTTTTTGGGGGGGGGGGGGGGGGGTCACTATATCAAAAATTAATTTTTACCGGGTACTAGGTCTGTGCACATCTTGGTGAGATTTTGAGTATGTGGTGAGGGCAAATCTTGTTCAACGTTTCTTGCAGTCCAGGACCTAAAAAGGGTTTTTTTGTTGTTTCCTGATCCATGGCTGCATGATAACATTGTCCCCCCCCATCTCAGGAAAATTCTATGTTCCGGAGCAACTAGGCCAGCGTGTGCTTAGTCTGAGCTCAGATCAGAATAAAAACAGCATCCTGGTCTCAGGTGACACAACGGGCTGCCTCCAGATCTGGGACATTTCTTCCTATGCTCTGGAACTCCAACATGAGGTGAGCTGTAGTCAATACCAATGAAACTGAAGGTGTGTGCTTTACAGTTTGTCCCAAAGTAAGTGATCGTTTCTCATCCGTGCAGCCGTTTTCAGAGAAACCGCCTCTGCTTCAAAGATGGACGGCTTACAAAATGCCACTGAGACATGTTGAGGTTCTGGAGGTGGCGGACATGCTGCTCATCCTCGCAGCATCAGACGATGGTTCTGCTGGACTCTGGACAACAGGCGGCAAGCATGTGGGTCATTTTGGGCAGAAGGTGATCCGGAATATCGCAGATTCAACTACCTATCTCAGGTGAAGCAGGATGCTACAACATTGAAGGAAATGTTACCAGTTCAACATGAACAATAGCATAAAAGACAAAGCTAAGGGAATAAAGAAGATAAAACATTCAACGCATGGTCTTTTGGAACTAAGATTAACATTACCTTTTGATCATTTAAAATCATTCACTAAAATGGTTATTTGATCACTCAAACAGAAATACTGGTTTAGGAATATATAAATAAATAAATAAAAGTAGTAGAATTGTAAAATAGGGTTCAAATTGTCACTTTTCAACAATGAAACAGTGATGCTACGTTCAAATCGGCCTCAGCAATGCACGTTCAAACACCAGTTTCAATTTAAAGTCTATGTAATCGCATGTGAATATGCATTTTTGGGCTTCCATGTCCAAAATTCTCATGATCATCTGTCGCTACAAAAGACTGAACAAAAGTTCAGTCCAGTTTCGGGCTCCACGTAATAAACGCGCATCATTAAACAATTGAACCTGGTTAGACTTTGACCAATCAGGGACTCTGATTTAGTACTGACGTATGAATGGTTTCCATTTGAATTCAATGCAAATAACAAAACAAAACAAAAAACTGCACAAGTAGCACAATGATTCACAACCCAAATGATGATACAATAATTCTTATCCTAATGACCTTCTTTCTCCAGAATCCCGTTTCTTGGCAAAAATGTTGTCTTTTTTTTAAACATACTGCACAAATGTTTTGCTTCATTTTTTTTATAACTTTGAACTTATTTATGCTGACAAACAACAAAGGTGTGTGTAGGAGACCCATTCAAAAAAGGAAATAATTTAGCAAATCATGGAAAATTGTAAGGAATGTATTTTTTACCATTGTGCCTCCAAGTTTAATCTTCAGCAGCTTTAAACAGTTTTAAAGCCTTCATCTACTTAAATATTTTGCTTGAATGATCCAGACTATTGCGACCTTTCTAAAATGCATATTTTGACTCGCCAAAATGGCTCACATAGAGAACCTCTGTGTTTTCAGTCTGAAAATTTCACGGCAACCTTTTTCATTTGGAGGCTCTGACCTGTTTTCTTAGTGAAACTGATATCATAAAAACCTTTTTTGGCCAGACCTTAAAAACAGTCCCAAATTGATTTACTTTATTGACATATTTCCTTTTTCCCCCCGTCTCCTTCTGCTGCAGACATGGCTCCAGATTGCACGAGCCAACAGTTTCTGTGTTGGATCTGTCGAATAAGTCCCACAAAGTTGCTAACATGTCTGGAGACTTAATATAAATGTAAACAACTCAATTTAGTCCTAACAATTTCCACATGGGAACTGCCAACAACTAACTGTTAAGCGTTTTGCACCACAGAACAATGAAGATGTCAGCTGTGTCTCCATTTACAAATCCCTTTGCAGGCGTGTCTGACACTGTAAATGTGTGTTGTTAATCATGCACATGTTGAAACAGAGGTTTATATTATTTACTGAAGCAGGGTTAGCATACATGGAAGCAAGTATAACCCTCAAACCTGTCTACTTTCAGGGTATGGATTTTTATTAATTCCAATAATCTCTCACAACACAACTCCGCTTCTATGACCACATGTTTCTACTGCTATTTTTTCATTTTTGATTGCAAAACAGCTATTTAAAATGTCAGTGTTGAACAATCTAGGTCAATTATGAGAGTTTCTGTGTATCTCAATGAGGGAAGTCGGAGCATTCCTCACATTCTCCTCCGCAAATGTTTGGAGCTCCACTCTGAAACATGTTATGCCTATAAGACGCTGCAAGATTTTTAAAGGGACCAACATTAACAAAGTTAAACTCTATTTATATTATCATTATTAAGTGTTTGTCAAAAAAAATGTATTTTGTTTTTATATTCGCTTACAGGGAGTTCACAATTATCCAGATTTTGTCCTCCTTCATTCCGCTTAAGCATTCATTCATCATTATGGAGAAATCTGATTAATTTGTTCCAGAAGACAGCATATCTGAGTTTATAAAGAAAAGTCTTCATTAATTGTTGAATCTAATAGTTTATATTTCTCATAGTTTAAAATGAGTTCAGACAGTAAACTACTCAGATGTGTCCGTTTTGTCAAAGATCAGAACAGAAAAAAGGTGTTAAAGTCAGTATTTTAACCAACTTAAGTGATCGATTTTGATAGAACACACAAAAAATATAGAATTTTATTTGATCTTAACCTCAAAATTATTCATCTTTACTCAAAATGTATGGGATTAACACCAGCATGTGACGTGATGAACATGAAACAAAGAAAAAGATAACTTGGCTGCGGAATGATTATTTAACCTGCTTCATAAAACGCTAATGTTAAAATATGAGCTCTCAGAGAACACTTTAACAATGTTTTCTACAAAGCTCTCTGTAAAAAGTGTTACTAGCTTTTTTTGGTTTTCCTCAGTGGCTGTGTTCATTTTCCAGATTTGTCTGGGTGTGGTATCACAAACTAATAGAGTTCAGCTTTCACTGTCTGGGAAGAAAAGTGAGTTTCTGTTTAAAAATAGACAACATGAACTTTGTTTTCCTGCCTTCCTGGTTTCGTTCCGACCCGAGTTAGAAAACGTCTGTCTGTATGTGTTACTCTGTGACGATGGGTTTCCACTTCAGAATCAAGGTTTGATGAGAAGTTGACACATTTTCTACATAGTGTTTCCCCTAAATTATCTTTTAGTTTATGTTTCATTTAGTTTTAGAACTTTCTGTGCTTACTTTTTAAATAATTTCAATGTGTAATATATATTTATTTTTATTAGCCGGTAATGGTTTACTAGCTCAGACAAAATATTGGTAATAAAGTGAGTCTGTAATGTGAAAGAATACAGTATATAGCTAAATCTGTGTTTGGATTTGATTATAAATAATTCAAAAATTGTGTCTATTTCCGATATTTGTCATTTGAAAGGATTAACTGCAGTTTTCTTTTGTTTCTCTGAGGCCAAAAGGAATACTTGGATGTTACTTTATCAAACCAACAGTGTAACAAGCCTTGCTCTCACTCAAATGTTCATGGGTGAGGTTAAAAATAAACATGAAAATGTCTGTCAAGTTTTAGTTCAAACACTTGACTGCAGTGGAAAATGTCATGAAGTCAAGGAAAGATGCGGAAACTTTAAGGAAAACAACAACTGTGCTTCAAGAAGTCGCGGAGTGCCGCGATCAAACTATACAAGAGGAGAAAACATAAAGTGCTTTGTGTTCCTTGTTTATGGCTGCCATGACAACCAAGTGAAAGTGCATCAACACTGCTAAGGTTTGTGATCTTCAAAACAAAGAAGAGGAATGAAGATTATGAGGTTCATTTCATTTAATAAAGGTGTGTTTCAATCCATGGAAACTATGCTCTTCTGCTCAGTTAATTTCTTCCATTATAAATACAGTTTAAATTCTTGGGAGTTATGCTGATTTATGGATATATTTAAGACTAATTATAACCTAGAGGTCTCCAAAAGAAGGTATGCTTTGCTGGTGAGTCCAAACAAACAAACAAAAAATAGATAAAAATTAGAAGTTTTGTTAGAAAATAAGTTTAAAAACACTATTGAATATGACAATACTAATGTTAAACATGGTGACACTGGTCCAGAAAGTCAAATGATTATAATAATAAGCTTACTAACTAAAGTTTGACAAACACCAGAGTGCTGAGCAAGAAACACATTTAAGGAAAAACATAAAACTTGTCAAATATAGAGCTGTCAACTAACAATGATTTCATTTGTCATCTTTACATTTTAGAAAAACTAAGAAATGTATTTTTTCTTTCAAGAAAGTTGTACATCCTTTCAGAAATCAGTAAAAATAAATAAATGTGCGTTTTTTTAATACAGAAAAGCAAAAGAGAATCTCCTTTGGTGTTAAATAAATGGGAACAAGTTTCTACCTTTACTGCTGTCTCTCATTCATTTTTCATTCAAACTTGTTTGTATCTTCAGCACTTGTGAATGAATTTCTCTTCAGTTTTACCTTCAGTATGTGACTATCAACTGCAGCGCTGTCTTCTCTCATTGTCCTGCTACTGTTTGTTATTATTTACAACTATTTTGTCTGAATTTTAATGAAATATTGAAATTTCCCTTTGATATTACTAATTTGATGTTTATTATCCCTAAAGTTAAGCCAATAATAAAGATGGCCCCAAAAACAAACATCGACCACGTGCATATTGGGTATTTCCACCGTTTGCAGCAATGACAGCTTGTCTCATGCTCCTCGCCAACCTCATGTTATGTTGTTCTGAGGCGTTCCACCCTTCCTCAAGTGCTACGCGCAGTTCTGCCAGGTCACTTGGGGGTCCAGTCATCCAATCTCTGCTTCAGCTGGTCCCAGACGGGACCTCACATCTAGTAAACGGGAATGCAACTGTTTGGCGTTTTCTAAACCATGTCTGAGTACAGAGGTCCTTAGGTACTGCTCATGGTTGTGGTCTGTCACAAACTCTGACAGTAGTTCTCTGTCTTGATGCAAGTTCAGCTGCAACATCTGACTGCCTACTACCAGTCCAAAGGCTCGCTATTGCCAAGTGGCGCTGCTTGTAGGTTATGTGATGTTGTTCATTACTTTGTTTTGATTCGATTACAAACAATATATGCTTTTTATACCGACAGAATGTTTAAATTGATGCCACACTGACAAGGGTTTTCTTTTAGATTTTTTTGGTTTTTGCCCCAATAAGTGAGCCACAAAGTGAGACCATTATGTGGACAAAATGAGGTGTTTACGACCACAGTACAATTACCTTCCTATACCCAAAATCTGTGAATTGAAACAAGCACCGTACGATTTCCACCAAGTTTTTTTGAATGGTGTAAATGAGCTTCTAAATGCTAATTTACACTTTGAAGCTTGACTCTTACGTTTGACATTGGACTAGTGTCTGACTTGTGAGAATCCACTCATTCTATTTCACTGCTTTTCCTTCACCATGAGATATTGTCTAAATTAATCCTCTGGAGGTTTATTTTTGACAGAAACACAAACATTAGCCTCCTCCAGTCATCCCAACAAAAAGCAACCTGCTCTGATCATCACAACCCAACTGAACCACACAGGTTTCTCAGCAGCACTCCCACTTGTGTCCTACTTTAGTTTGTCTATGTATAATTGATTTTAAAACTTCTCAGCCTGGATCGCTTTAAGTGTTGGTTTGAGAGTTCTGTGTGGGAAGCGGCACAATCAGTGTTTATGTCTCGAGTTCTCGGTGGATAAATATGAGCAGAATCAACCATGACAAGTGGAAAGGGCTTTCTTTCCCCAAGAAACCACTGATGCTTCACTAACGAACCCAATTGTCTGAACTCTGTTAAGCTGACTCATTAATACAAAGAGTTTAAAATTAAATACAATAGAAAAAACACCCTCACTCTGCAGATCTTGTGAAAGCACTTTTCCCAGGGTTTCTGCAGAATCAGCAGAAACTAAAAATGGGAGTGATGTGGTAACTTGTTTTCCTGACCCAACCGTACTTTGTGCAGATATTTACTTTCAGACAATAGCTCATCATTTTGCGTTGTAACTGCGGTCTTTGAAAAAGAAGAAAATGTTCACAGATCTTAGTCATCTGCCTTGTGTGTAAACAAATCAGAGGCTCTGTATCTGCAGAGGCTGTGACGTTCAGTTTTTGGGTTATCCATTCTTAATCATGAATACTACATTTTCAGCATTTATTTTTATGTTGGTTGAAAAAAAAACCTCACATATACCTTTTTTTTTGCTTCTCTTAACTAGCATGAGTGATGCCCCACCCGTTCTCTTGTGTTTGGTACTCACTTTCCTAGCTCAATCCATCATTTCCTGTCATTTATGCAGCTTATTGTTTTTAGTTAGGACCATTGACTGCATATGAGAACTGGACTGAGTGACCCCTCCCTCCTGGCGTTCCAAACAGGAAGTGCCCGCTGGCTCAAAAAGGCCGAAATTCCACAGACTTCTACAGAGAAATGTCTAATATTTAAAACATTTGATTGACAGATTTGCACGAGCTGCCTTTCAAGTGGTAGGGGTGTGGACTCCCAACAAGCTCACTCCTGATTGGCAAGAGTGGTTGCCATTAAAATGATGACTCAGACCGATTAGGACCAATCACTGCTTACCGGCAACGGCTGGCTCCAACATGACGTCCATATCATAAGAAATGGGCGTCTAAATTGACTTTAATTCATTTGGAGCTGGAATTAAACCCTTTTCTATGGGTGATGTCACACTTACTCGGTCCAGTTCTCAGATACAGGCCATGGTTGGGACTTATGCATGGAGTTTACTCAACAAAAGTTATAAATACAGTAAAATGAGTTTAGTTTAGTTTGGTCCGCTCACCTGTGGGGAAAAAACCAAAAACAGCTTAAGAGCTCATTTATTAAAAGCTGTTTAGGTAGGAACATTTTGTACTTGCTGATTAGCTTAAATTTACAGAAGAGAATGTGGAGCTTGAAATCAACCCAGTTGGATTTAAATTAGTAAAAAAAAAAAAAAAATCTAAGTCCTGGGTAATGAATTTTTTAGTTTCCTCATTCACAGAGTTACACTTTTTTTGACAACTGCTAATTAAACACATGCAAATTTAAGGCTGATGAGACCAGTGAGCCCTTTTCTAAACAGCATTTTTTCATCTGCTCCTGATTCATGATTATTTGAATAAAAAATCCTCAAAAAGGCCATTTTAAACCCAAATTTCTTTTTATTTGTCCTCCATTGTGAAAAAGAGGACATAAGAACATGTCAAAAATACCAAAACCACAATTTTCTTTCTCATTTAGGAAATCGATTTGTGGCAAATTCAACTGACCAACTTTAATTCGTACGGTGGTGTGAGAAAGTTTGGACACCCCTGATAATTTTCAAGATTTTTCTTCATAAATCATTGGTTGTTCGGATCATCAATTTCAGTTAAATACATCATATAGCAGATGAACACAGTGATATTTAAGAAGTGAAATGAAGTTTATTGGATTTAAAGAAACTATAATAAGAAACAATGATTACTTAAACAAAAATAGGCATGTGCGTAAATTTGGGCACCCCGGTTGTTTTATGGATTTGACTACCTTTAGCAATAATTATTGGAACACTAAATTTGTTTTACAAGCTTATTGGCCCTTGACCTACATACACATGTGAAGCCAATCATAAGAAGAGGTATTTAAGGTGGCCAAGAGCAATTTTGCAGGGGTGCCCAAACTTTCTCACACCACTGTAAATCTGCATTTTGTGAAGAAGTGAAAACAAGTGAAATGTTCATAGAAATGGTTTAATCCAGCTAAAAGAAATAAACTGCATCCACTGCTTGGTATGATAATAAGACACAGCTCTTCCAACTGGACAGCAAACATGATTTTAACTAGATCAGTGCTTTAAAAAATGTAATTATCTGTGCTTTTTTAGCCCCGCCGGCCAATCATAGTCAGAGATTTCCTGGCATTGGGGGTACGTAGAAGAAAAGATGCTAATTGAAACAAGGTTTGGGAAAGTAAACTCGTAATGAGAAACACATATTTGATCTTGAGACCATGTTTATTATAAATAAATGCTGACATGATTCATATTCAGTCTTCCTTTCACTTGTATCCCTCATCAACAGCAGATTCTCTCGACCTTTTCCTGTGGAGAAAATAAAAGACCCCGGAGAGCTGCTTCCAGACGCGTAAGTCCACACACATACAAGCACATCCAGATGACAGATGTTCCAAAATACCACAATAACAGCAATGCAATAAAATTGCCCCGTGAGAACTCCGCTGCCTCTCCGTGAAGCTGTTAAAAACGTTTTTAGCCGATGCATGTGTTTTTACAGGAATCAGGTGGCAGACTACAGAAATGCTGGCGTGTGATCACTGGGCGGTGTTATTTTTACTGTGTTTCCTCATTTAAAGTTGAGCAAGACCTTTTTTCTCTTTTTTTTAGCACTGCTTTTCTGTGCTTCTCTGTAGATCAGCGCGTCAGGGGGAGAAAAAGCGAGGGATTTGTGAGGACGGCAACTGCAGAGGGAAGGAAAGTGCAGCTGGGAATTTCTGCCTGAAGCTAGACAGACTGGAGATCAGTGGTGAAAAGTAAGTAAGGCGAAAGGGAAAAGAGAGAATGAGGGGAAAGCAAAAGAAGACAAAAGTTTGAAGCTTGGCTGATGTGAAGTATGGTGAAGAGAGGGAAGGCGAGGGGAAAAATAGATTTAAAGAGCTGAAGAAGTGAAAGATTCCAGAAAGGAGGAAGGATGAGAAGATGAGAGAGAAAAAAAAGGATGTTTTCTACACATCGTAGGTTCATCAGAGTGAAGACCCCAGAAGGACAGTTTCATTCAGCTCTTGTCTGATAAGCCTTCCAGCTTCAGAGGATTTCCTCTATCTGTCTGCCCTCCTTTGTTGTGTTCACATGTTTCAATCTGCAAAGCTGTGATTGGCTGTCCACATGCACACCTGCACACACAACGCTGACTAGAAGCACACAAATGCTCCTCCTCGGAGCAGCAGGTCCCTGGAAGCGAACTGTCAGGGACTGCCGCTGACACACGCTCGCTCTCAGCCTTCTCTTTAGCTGCTGCCAAAGGAGGAGGAGGAGGAGGAGGAGGAGGAGAAGTGAAGCTGGAAGGGAGCAGACTTAAGCAAAGACAGACTCGAGGAGCTGAGAGACTTGGACAAACCTGTCGGTGTGGGAGGCTGGAGGACACCTGCAAGTGATGCCTTTGCGGACTCTGCTTTAGCATCTTATAGTCAGCTTTTTTTTTTTTTTAATCCGATTCCCATTTTGCTTTTAAAGATGCGAAGAGATCGTTTCCTTGTGGCTGCAACCCTCACAGCTCTGTTCTCCGCTGATCTATATTTCATCCTCCTGCCAAAGCTGTGGACCTTCATGCAAACACCGGGACACTTTTGCTCATGCGGCTCCAAAAATTTCAGCCTTTCTGCACCTGAGGGTCTTGGCCCTCCACAGCTCTCCAACTGGACATTTACAACACCTCTGGATGATACAACTACATCCCAAATGGCTGATGGAAGCTCCAAGCTGGAGAAGCTGTTTGCTCATCCCCTTTATAACATTCAAATTCCACCGCTGGCGCCAGAAGAGAGCCTGCTGCAGGTCGAGCAGCTGAACGAATACTACATGAAGAAAGTGTCTCACTGGGAAAGGTCAGTTTCTGTTTAGTCGGGACGCTTTTGATCATATCTTCTGCAGAGCTTTGCAGTTTTTGCCTGTGTTGGGTGCTTTGTGAGCACGTGCTGAAACGTGCTGAAGGTCAGTGACACAACGGCCGATCCCCTTCAGGAACACAGGAACACAAATACAAGAATGCACTTTGTTCACGCACCCGCAGACAAGCTGTCTGTGGGATGTTTACACCAAACGAAACCGGGTTTAAGTCTCTCACAAACATGTCATTTTGAACCACTTTAAACTGCTTGAAATCTTAATCCTCAGAAGATTTACTCAGAAGCCTGCTCGGTATCCCAGCACACTCCCTAAGGATTGCAGATTCTGGGCTCTTATTGTGAAAAATAATGGTAAATGAACAATGAATTTGATGTCGTTGAGCTGTCAGATTTACAACCCATTGCAACAATTTAGTATTTTCCTATTGAATTCTATGTATTCAATCCTTTTGATTTTCTTGTTTTACTTTTCCAATTATCTATACGAAGCCCGTCGAGACGACTGTTGTTGTGAATTTGGGCTATACAAATAAAATTGAATTGAATTGAATTGCAACAGCATCTCCAGGAGGCAGCAGAAACCCCTGAGGGGGTTCCCCTGTTTAATCGACGCTCTGGTTTGCCCTTTTCCGGTCCCTTCAGGTTGCTCAGGGACAGAACAGGTCGACCGACCTGCAAAAAAACTTGCTTCCCCCTTCACTTCATTGCCTAAGTTTACTGTCCAGCCTGTGATGGGGTTTGTTTGGGTTAAAAATGAGCGTCCCACTCGGTGCGGTCAGCTTTGACCCTGAGCTGCCCCTCTCACCACAGGCTTATTTCTGCTGCTGCCAACCAATTTTTACAGAAAAGAAGCAGACAGAAAACTAAATAAAAGTGTAAAACAGAAGCCAAATAGTCTGTCCTTGCAGTGAAAATTGTCCTCATAAATCTTCACTGCAAACGACAGCTCTTCTGTTTGGGCACATGTTGCTAAATCCTCACTGACGCACAGATCTGTTAGTGAGGTTTCACACCTTCACTTGAGGAGTCTTAGATCATTAAGCTCACACAAAGTTCAGCGCAGGCTTAGATTTACTTGCACGTTGTAGAAAATCACGAATCAAGTTAAATCTCCACATCATTTTCAAATTATGGCTTCATTTTTCTGATGATGGAGGACACATATGAACAAGATTTATTCAAATCGTTGTGAATCATGAGCAGACGAAGAGATGCTGTTTGAAAAACAGTTTATTTGTGACATAGAAAAAATGCCACAAGCTCCCCGCTCCGCTCCATTCTGATGCATCCGTGTACGTCTTTGTTCTGTACGGCTGGATAACTCTGCTATTGCTCACCCTTTTTGTTACACCAGTAATGGTAGTTTGGTGGGTGTGATGGGCTGTAAGCCAGCAGGGGAGCACAAAAACATGGAGCTCTCAGTTATGGGTGATGGGAAGGGGGGTGCTCTGCGCCACAACTCAGTTCATTTTGATCTAAAAACCTTGTTTTTAGATCAAAATGAACTAAAATTGGGTACATAAAAATACAAACTTTTAATTAACTAACTATACTGTATTTAGACCAAGCAAAAAAGGTTCATTATTGGGCTGTATAGCATTCAATTTGAAGTAATTCTATCTTACAGTTAGCTTTATAAGCTTATTTGCACTTTTTGAATGCTTCTGTGGAACTTCCTGTTTCTATATTTTGATATCTTATTGTAAGATTTATTGCCAAGAAAAACTTACCTGCTGCATAGACAGATAATTTTACTATTTGCTAGTGATTTAATTTTTAAGATTATTGTTCTTTTCCAATTTTTATGTTACCTCTTTTTGCTGTGTAATGAACTCCTGCCTCTCAGCAGAAACTATGTCCTTAACACAGCTCTGATTTCTTTTCTTTTTTTTTCTAAAAATGGCATAGTTATAATTAAAAGACCACTGGGAATGCTTTGAAAATAGATGGAAAGATGACCAGAGTGAGACTTTTATGCAAAAATTGAAAAGCTAAAACTTTTATGAAACAGCAAGGAAAATAAATTCTTAATGGTCTGATTTAATCTAAGAAATGTAACTAACTTCGGGATAAAGCCATTTTCAAACAAAAATGGTGGCAAATATATTTTTATTTATGTGAATAAACGTGGTCTAAGCTGGTTTTAGTCTGTAAGTTCAGAGAAAAGGTGTGTGCTTTTTTTGTGTTTTGTTTACATGTTAAATGTAGCGAGTGGTTGTGTCAGCTTCTAATTCCCCTCTGTTTCTTTTTTTAATCCTTAGACATCTGAAACTCTACAAAGAGGTGGCAGTTTTATCGAACATCACTGTGAAGCTGCAGGAAATGACCTATGACCCCGACGCCAGTTGGCTCAACTTTCACCTGGGAATAAACCGCTATGCTCTTTACTCGCGCGATGACCCCGCTGTCCTCCAGCTTCTCAAGGACATGAGCAACTTGACAATAGTCAATGCAGGTGACACAAAACAATCTGGTTGCATAAAACTCACAACTATTTTGTTTGGGCAACTAATATATTTTCTGGCAGATTACACTCAGGATGAAAAAGCCCTGAAAGGAGCTTGCGACTGCACACAAGGTATAGTCCAAACGTCTTTTGTTGTCTTTGACTTACACTGTTTGGCTCTAAAAAGCCTCTTTGTTTCCTTTTCTTTTTCTTTTTTACTGCGCCACCAAAGACAGGCCCACAGCTGCTTTGGCGATAGTGCAGATTTTTTTTTTTTTCACTTGGCACCGGGATTCAGAATTCTTTTGTGTACAAGACTGTTGCTGCAGGGCACAAATGCCAAACGTTGGTTTAAGTTCAAAGGCACATTTCTCGATTAAACGCTTGATGTCTGCGTGTTCCAAAGGAGACGTCCGCACACCTGCTTCAAAAACAGCATGACAGCTCAGACTGCGAAAGTGACGGTCCATGACAGGAAATTTAAAAAAAAAAGATGTTTTCTTGTGGCTGCTTCATCGTTTTCATCTTGAAATTGGGACATTATTCAGAAAAAAGGGGGGAAATTTGCATTTTCTTTTATTGAATGTCTTTGTCCTGTTAGATTTTGCTCAACCACACACACATTGCTTACTGCCAAGAAGAAACAAAGTCCAAAAACAATCCATCCACTGCATTTCATTTCCCTTTCATTTTGGAGGACAGCTCACCAGCCGCTTGTGGCACTTTTTTATTCTTTTCCTAGAAATGTTTTGAATGCAAACACGACTTGATTGATAACTTTTTTAAGACGCAGAGTGTTTTATGGAAAGCAGCAGATGGAGAAGGTTGGGATTATTCCAGCTGTCTTCCACAGAAAAGACACGTTTGTTAGTATATTTCTTGCGCTTTGGTATAAAAAAATTGAAAAATATTGCATTAGTTTGTTTGGAAACATTTCCTAAATAATTTAAAGGAAGTGTGGTTTTAAAATTTTCGAAATAATTCAGAAAATGTTCTTTGCTTTTCTCTGTTTTAAGTGGTGAAACCCAGCGGGCATCACCTGAAGCTGGCTCTGAAACTGCGTAACTTTGCCAAAGCCATGTTCAAACCAATGAGGTGAGGACTAAATGGGTTCAACTGTGAAACAAGACAAAATGGATCTGATTACACAAAAACAGGTAGCAGGAAAATAGAAAAAAAAACACTAGAAGGTAGCTAAATCATTTTTACATATCAGGAAACCTTTTAATAAGATATAAAAATCTAGAAATAATGAGTTTTGTTCAATAAAGGGAGAATAAGTTAAAAAAAAACTATTAGATAGAATTACTTCCAATTGAATGTTCTAACCTTCAATAACAAGTATTTATTTGCTAATTCTAAGCAAATGGTTTGGATTTTTCGAGTTTTTTTAAACTTAATTGTAGTTTGTTTTGATATCAGTGACAAAAAACTGGTTTATTAAGTGGAAATGCCTCATTTTAAAGCAAAAATGAACAAAATGAGGAAACAATCTTAGTACAAGTTGGCCAATCTTAATAAATCCTCATAAATCCTGTAAAACTGACACTTTAAAACTTTTTTGTTTCTAAAATAATGACAATGAATTCCAAATGTTGAACTTTAAAATAAGACCTTTAAAATTAAACCAGTGCAAATTTAGTTTTTTGAGTCTTAAATGAAGTTTCTCTGTTGCCACTAGTTTGGAACAAAATGATTTAGATACATTTAAGCATAATTTTTCTTATTTTTCGATCCTAGCTTTCAATGGGACATACGATTCTTGACTGTTTTTAAGAAAACCATGTAAAGGTGTAGAGCAAAGTTAAGGTAAAATGACTTAAACCTGGTAAAATATCTTGAATGTCTAAAAACAAGGCTTTAAATCTTTGAAAAAATCAAACAGTTTGAAGTGAAGAATAACAAAGTAGAGCGTTTAATCTAAAAACAACAAAAATGCAGCTTAATAATATTGTAAAATCTGAAGACATGCAGGAAAATCCCAAACCAGTCAGGTGTCAAAAGGTTTGTTAAATGTAAATGTTCAATTGCAAAACAAGTGGAAGACTTGAGGAGTAAATGTATGAGGCCTGGCATCAGTGAGACCACACAACAGCGCAGTGATCTCAAGCAAAGGAGCAAATCTAGCGCGACAATAGCTGGTTCAAAACCACAAAATGAAGCAGATCTGAACACTTTGGATGTAATTTAGCCTAATACAAAATTAATAAATCTACAAACACACCCCTTTTTTAGGCTGTGTTTAAAGCAGCTGGTGTGACTGCATGATTTTAATGAATGCATATATGACACGCTCCATATTATTTAAAAGCAGCTAAATCATCTGTTTGGCAGTTGAAATTGCAGCATGTGTCTTGATGATTACATGCTGCAGGCTAATGTAACAGTCGTCTTCATCTGTGTTTGTGTCTCAGGCAGCAGAGAGATGAAGAGACGCCCGACGACTTCTTTTATTTTGTCGACTTCCAGAGACACAACGCTGAGATCGCAGCTTTTCACCTGGACAGGTGAGAAGGCTTTGATAACTACATGTTTGTTTTCTTTTTTCGGTCAATAAAGTCAGGTGAAAGTGCAGGGAACCTCAGTTAAAGGAGCATATTTGTCTTTGAATTATTCATTTATTTTAACAATTGTTGAAAATGTAAAACATTTAATGGTTTAAATACATTTAACTAGTGGAGCAAATAAGCAAACAGCAGGATTTTAGTGTTTCTAGGAAACAGCTGCAGACTAAAAGGTGGAGCAAAATGCAAGTCCACAACCTTCTTCTTAATTGCAGTCTTTTATTTTTTTTTAACATACAGCAAAAACTGAATCTTAAGAAAATAAAAGACCATTGTTTCAGGAAAATTTGTCTTGCACGAAAAATAATCTCATCAACAAAGTTTTTTGATAGCAAAATAATCTTAGTTCTTAGTTTATACAAATAAATCTTGGTAAGATCCTTTTTTTACCCTTTGGTAGATCTTTTTTTCATCTAAATAAATTGTGTAACCCTTGTGCTATCCTAGGCACTTTACCATTGGGAGTTGGGTCATCTAGACCCACTAGACAGTGCTCTGGACCTTTTTTCTTCAATGATTTGTGATCTTCACTGGTGTCCATGTTATCCATGGACACCAGTTATCCAGTTACCTTTGTCATGGTAGGGAGAACACGTCAATGCAAGGGGGGGGGTCATCTAAGATAGCACAAGGGATACACTTAAATCAATTTTGGACTTATTTGCAGAGCTGTTTTTAGCATGTCAGCACGCAGACGTTTGCATGCAGCTTAAAGCTGCTCCCATGTTTAGGTGACGGACGCCTCAAGAGAATTGTGGGATGTCAGTCGATCTGTTTTCAGCATGGGAGCCTTCTTGGGAATATTAGGAATGGGGATGGTTTCTTTTTTTATTTTTAGAAAAGACAGTTATTTGTTGTCGATGAAAAAAAAAAAGTTTCCACAGTGATTGCAACACCAAATAAAATCCAGGGTTTCCCAACTCACTACTAACCACGGTTTGAACTTAACACTCACTTTGAGTAAGTGCACTAAGCTGAGGTGAACTGATTCCCTCTGAAACACAGTCATCCAGGCTAGACGGTATCATTAAGAGGCCACACACAGTGAAGTCATCACTTCACCAGACGAGGCTGAAAACAGCAGGAGTGCCACGTCAGACACCGAAACAATTACTGCAGACGCTGCAACCTGCTGCTGAAAGGCAGATATCTTCATAATTATAGCGTGAGATTATTTGGCAGTTTCACATTTAGTTTTGTGTGTGTGTTAATGTGTCACACTGTGTTACCCTTTCACTGTTGTGACTGTCTTGGCTGCCAGGAGCTCTCATCATTATCACTTTCAATCAGGGCTGGTTGAACGCCGGCAGTTTTAGAAACAGCTTCACACCCGGATTGTCTGATTACCGTCAGCGTGGCTGAAATGTGGCCTTAAGGAAGACATAAACTCTTCACGGAGTCCGTGAGCACGGCCAGACAGAAAACACAGCAGGAATCTGTCAGGAAGTTGCATGCATGGTGATAATCAGCTTAATAGAAGAAGATAAAAATACAAATGACATAAAACTGTCATCATCTTAATGTTAGCAAGAACTGTTCTCCTCACACTGGAGGAAGTGGACTAAATATGTTGGCGAAGTTGTTAAGATGATTTATCTCATTTATAAAATGATCCTGCAGTTTAAGACAAGCTAATTATGAACTTTTATACCGGAAATCTTCCCTATATCAAACGTGAGTATTTCCAGATGATGACACATGTCGAGACCGTGTCTGATTGACAGTTTAGTTGACTGAATATTCAAAACTACTGTTTAGCGTCTTTTCTATGCGAAAAAAAGCAGCACTCTTGTTTTTTGAGGGGCTTCTCATGAAACTATTCCTCTTTATGAACACTGCAAGCATAAAAGCTCATGGTTTTAGAGGAATGTCTGTTTGGGTTTGTCAATTTAGCATTTTTTTTCTGCGTTTCTTTGGTAAAACAAGAAGAAATTGCTGGTTTTCAGTCATTATGTCTATAATTAGTCTGATTTTAATTACAAATAGTGTTGGAAGAACAATATTTTTCAGCTGACTCATGGCTAGAATCACTAATTGAGAAGCATCTCTGTGGAAATAGCAGGAACAAACTAAAACTCAAGAGAAATAAACAACAACAACAGCCTGATATAAATAGGATAAATAGCTAATTACAGTCTGAGAATTTCAGACATAACAGATTCTAAATGTCTTCTGAAAGAAACGTGTCAAATAAAACCTGTTGGAAATTTTAAAACTGTGATGAATCTCCATTAATGTCATTCAACTGTCTGTTAGAATTCTAGATTTTAGGAGGGTCCCACCAGTCGCCGGCAGAATAGTCAACGTCTCAGGAGAAGTTCTCCAAGTGACCCTCAATGATGACCTACGAGCGGTTTTCTTCACCTCACCAGGTACCAACTGCCTCACAAAGATGTCCACATCTGGCTCATTTGGTGCCTTCATCAACAAAAAATTAAACAACCGAATTGTCAGATTTATGGCTTAAACTTTGGTAAATAAAACCTGCACTTCTACTTTCTCCTTGATGATTATCTTTGATTTGATCTGAAAGTAACAAAAGATCCCAGTTTAAATTGATGCCTGGGTTCTTTTTAGAATACCTCTTTTTAAATTAAGCTCCACAAAGTACCTTTTTTAGTGAGCTGATAGCTTTTGTTGGGGTGTTATTTTAAAACACCAAGTACAAATGAATTTCCCAGATGCTGCTCTGTCGTAGTCGTGGTGCTAAATGCTGAACTGTGGATTAATTTGAGTCAGATGTGGTTTGATAAACACAACGGCATAAGACTGAGATGAGATTTTATCATCCCAGTTCTTACTAAAGGAGGAATTTTGGAAACCGTTTCACTCTGATGTATTAATGCAAAAGAAAGAAAACTCAGGGCACAAAGTCTAGAGTTTTTTTTATTATTTATTTATCTTTTATGTTAGATAATTTCCTTGTGGTTTGAATTTTGCAAACATTTTAAAAGCTTGAAAATCGAATCATTTCACATCAGTTTTGGAAGCAGCCCTGAGGTGTGGAACATGATCTCTATTAGACACAAACACAGTCCAGAAGTCTTTCTCACATAAAGCAAAGTTTTCTAATGATGATGAGCTACTTCAGTTTAATCTGCCTTTCAACATCTAATCTTCTCCCTGACTTGTGCGTCCTCAAACAGCAAACAACACGTGCTTCTTTGCAAAGTGCCTGTACGTTTGTAAGACCGAATATGCCGTGTGTGGGAACCCCGACCTGCTGGAGGGGTCGCTCGCCGCGTACCTGCCCGGCCTCAGCATCGCCCCCCGCCTCTCCATCCCCAACCCCTGGACGCGCTCCTACTCCTTCACTGGACGCCAGGAGTAAGAGGAGTCATTTATTTCAACATCTTTTTGACTGTTTAAATCAGGGGTGTCCAAAACTTTTGCAAAGAGGACCAGATTTGGTGAGGTGAACCAATCAGCCTGCATTCTTTAAACCCTTACAACATTAAATGCAAAACAAACTTTTTATATATTGGAAATTTTTTTGCAACAGATGGAACAGAACATCAGCTAAATAAACTACTTTAAATTTCATGTTTAAAGGCCTTGTACCATTTTTTTCCACTCAGCTTGGATGGCTCGTCTTTTAGTGCCACTTGATAATAAACTCCTTGACAACAGCCAGTCTATTAGCATATTGAGGCCTGTTCACGCAGCTACTACGTGCATCTTGCCCATATTGCACAGATGAAAGTTGGTCATACGTGAATACATGTGGAAAAAGTTAGAAAAGTTTGGGTTTTATGCAAAATTTACGCAGATGTATCACAAATAAACCACGTTAACACCACGCAAAGAACACGTAAACAGCGTAGAACATGATGTGTGCGTGATTATTGCGCTGTTTATATGCAATTAATTAGTGATTTGTGAGTCAATTATGTAAATTTAGTAGGTTATGTGTGTCGTATACGCGATATACATCGGTGGTGCATGCGTAAAAAGTCTGTTAGACATTCGTGGAACGGTCATGGAAAGCCACAAATTTGTGTATACATCTAACAGAAAGTCACGCACTATTGTGTTAGATTTGCGTAATAATTGCACATAAACTAGGTAAAATGTGTATAAACTGCATAATTCTCAACCAACCAAAAATTCTGAATGTCTCAAAACCGAATTCCAAGAAACCACATCGACGAATGACGAACACAAGAAACATTTATGAATATTGTATATCAAGCATGGATCACCTAAATCTCATCTGTGGAAAATGTGCAAGACATTCGTGGCAGCTTTTTTTAAGCTTTGTAGAAAAAAATAACAAAAGCGATATTATGAAATGAAATCTCGAGCCTCTCAAATTGTTTACGCCCGCCTTTCTGGAGCATGAAGACCAAAATCTTTCTTGTTTCCACGCTACTTTTTGGAAAACTCAGGTTTTAACAAATCTTACTAAATGCCACGGATCATAACTCATTCATATGTTGGATCTGAAGAGTTCTGAGTTTCGTCCAGTTGGTTTTAATATCAATAACAATAATAAAACTATTGATCCTTTCATTTGTAATGGTCATCCTAAATCCAAAGTCTTCTGTGCCCTTCTCACCGCCCCCATATAAAATGTTTTAGGTTCAAAAGCATAATTTAACCAATTGTAATCAATAAATTGTACACACCGTTTATTGAAAGTGCTTTGGGACGCATATTGATTTTATGACAGGAAATTTTAATGGACATGCCTGATCTTAAGTAAAAAAAAAAAAATGTTCAATTGCAATTTTCCAACGGTCATTGCAACAAAGCCCTTGCACAACATGATTGCTGAAATGAATCTTTCATTCCTCTGTCATCTTCCTGGTGTTTTTCTTCCAGGTGGGAAGTGAATCCATTCTTCTGCGACGCAATAAAGCAGCTGCATCCTTATAACTCAGGCAACCGGCTCCTCAACATTATCGACATGTCCATCTTTGACTTTCTGATTGGTATTTACTTCCGCTGTTTAATAACTTTTGATTAAAGCAGTTTGGTTGCAGTTTGGTTTTGTTTTTTGTCCTTCCAGGCAACATGGACAGACACCACTATGAAATTTTTACCAAATTTGGAGATGAAGGTTTTCTTCTCCACTTGGACAATGCCAGAGGGTGAGTCAGCTCTGGATTATTGTGGAATGATGCATTGCTGCTCCTCTTAAACACACAATTCCTCTATCGATCAGGTTTGGGAAGCACTCTAAGGATGAGATGTCCATCCTGGCTCCATTATCTCAGTGCTGCATGTGAGCTCTTCTGCTGCAGATTTAAAGTAAACCGATAAAAGCTTTCATTTTTACTCACTTGCCACCATTTTTTTTTTTTTCTTTTTCAGGATAAAACGCTCCACGCTGCTCAGACTGCAGCTCCTGGCCCAATCTGAGTTCAGGTTGAGTGATGTGATGATGGAGTCCCTCAAGACAGATCTGTTACGGCCGGTTCTGACCAAGCCACACCTCCTGGCTCTGGACCGCAGGTTGCAGAAGGTTCTCCGAACGGTCCAGCGCTGCGTCCGGAGGTTCGGGAAGGAGGAAGTGATCACCAGTGACTTTATTAAACCCACAGCTGAGACTCAGACTGTGACACAGAAAACAGAGCCCAGGTAACACAGGGCCAAACCAAAGCAGCGCGGCTCATTCTTAAGACTTCATGATGAAGTGCATCCTCGTTTTGAGCCTCGGAGGCTTTGATTTTTTTCTAAAACCTTAAATAAACAAATGCAACCTGACGAGGGAATTATATTGAAAGGTATTTCCAACGTGAACCACTTCACCATAAGGAAAGTAATGCATTTACATTGACTTGACCACAACTGTTAGCCTCAAAATTCACATGAGTTTCAATCTTTCTGAAATAAGCGGCAGAGAAGAGAACAGAAGTTCTGAAGAGATTTTGTTCTTTTTTTAAATAACAGAGGTGTGAGTGGAGGGGAAAAGTGCTGCCTATTAAGAAATCCTTGTCGTTTACTCCACCCTGTTTCCCAGACGTGTAATCTCCTGTTTCATCATAATTTAAACACTTTCCTGTCCTGTCAACTGCAGACAGGCTGAGACAATGGAAAAATTGGCAACATTTCACAATTTTTGCCCTTTATCTTGCAACTTTAGCAATTGTGGGTTGCATTTTTTTGGCAATAAATCCCTAGTTTGTTTGTTTTTGGGCTCTCATCTCACACATTGAGAAAACAAACGGGTTTTTAGAGAATTACTAAATTGATTTTGGAATAAATAAAAGTTTAAAAACGTACAAATCTTTTTTTTTAAAAACATAAATGAAAATAATTTTTGCCTTTTTTTAAGTTTTCTATCCTTCACATAAAGTAGCAAAATGTCTCCCTCTAGTGGACAGATGTGGTATCCAACGTTTTACACAAACCAGACAAGAAAAACTTTCTTTTGCTAAAGATTGGACAAAACTGTTATATATTTCACTAAAACAAAAACAACAAACACAAATTCAATTCAATACAAATAACACAAAAGTCCAAAAACTGAAGCTCCACCTTTAATTTCTGTCATATTCAACTGACAACTGTGGAGTTTAAAGCAAAAAAAAAACAATCAAGCTGAATGATTTTTTTACTTTTTATTGCTTAAACTGCCATCTGGAACAATCTATACCAAAAGGATAAACATCTTTGCACACAGAAGTCAAACTAAATACATGGGAAATAGAAAAAGAATGGTCCTCTGGCGGCCTGCAGCTGCTTGTGCTGCACACCGAGCAAACTCACTGAAGGTCAGGCTCGCAGGAGTGACTGCATACTACAATAAGCCCAGGTAAAGTAAGCTAAGGCAAACCGGGACAATTGCAGAGTGGCTGGAAATGCTGTGGATCGATGCCGCTATTTACACGAAAACGGCTTTAATGAACGTTTCCTATGGATCGGGCGGGATGTGCCGTCAACGGAAATCGCCTCCACGAGAAGAACTGAGAGGGTGACTGGGAGTTCAATCGGCATTCGGGCTACGCCAACCGAACCGAAACGAAGCCAACGCCTCGAACGAGCGAGGCAAACACTGACAGCATGAAGGAATGAAGAGTTAAGAATATAATCCAGACGTGATTCGGACGCGATATATTTATAAAAAGTAAAAATTAAGAACGAAAAGTAAGAGATGCTAAATAGTCACGAAGCATTGAAGCTGTAACAAACCCCCCTTCACCAGGTCACCGGGCTCTGAAGCAAAACCACGTCAACCTGCAGCCTCCTCTCCAACTCAGCAACGACACGCATCTCAAACCGACAACCCCGTCAATCACTGTTTTTGGGGGGGTTTCTTTTTCCCCCCCTGTCACATTTTTACACAATACAATTACATACTGTTATGTCAGTTGACAAGAAGAAGCATTTATTTAATCATTTGTGGCACTGGACACCTACAATAGAATTTATGGAAAAATAAATGTTTACAAAAGACAGTTAAACATTTTTTTTAAGTTCACTCCGAACCATTTTTACCATAAGTAATATAACTTTCTGACTATATTCTGCTCACATTTGGATTACAAACCATAGCAGAAGTTAATTTTGAAGGAAGCTGAATACTGAAACTCACTTTAATACTCTTTTTTTTCTTCCTATTTCCACGGTTAGAGTATTCAAGGCAGTTCTTTCAGGGTCTTTACAATAATTAAAGAGGACATTAAGAATAACAACTACTTCCTGCTGGAGTTCCAGGAAACAGATTACGCACTGCATTTTCCATGGCTATGCATCTCAGCGCCGTGAAAAAAAATCATTTAACATTTGGCACTAGCCTGGCAGCTGCACACACAAAAAATTAAATTGTACAAGCTTTCTCAAAACGAAGCAAATCAGACACGCTGTTGTCTCCTCGTACGATTAAAAAAAAATAAAAGCGCAATTAAATGTGTAACATTGGAGCTGGAACCTAAAATAAAAAATAAAAGGTGCAACAACGTTCTTCCTGCTTTCGACAGTTCTTGATCTCTGCTATGTGAACCTAATCGGGTGTCAAAAAGGAAGCCGAGTAATCTTCCCCTCGATCTGTGACGTAACGAACACTGAAAGCGCCGGCCGGGTCTGATTGTCTGTCTCTGAAGTCCTTCAGATCTCTCGTTTCAAAGGAAAAATTCACAGGTATTTACACAAATGAGAAAAACCGTGCCTACAAGGTAGCGTACAGCAGCTGGTAGAAGCGCTGGTGAGTGGCCAAAAATCACCTCTGCGAGGCGGGTGTAACAGCAAAACCATCTGTGTGTGTGTGTGTGTGTTAAACAAAGAGAGGGCCAAAAGAGAGGAAAAGAAAAAGCAAATTGCATTGGAGGACCCTGGGTCTGAGAGGACGGAGGGTGAGAGGTGAGGGCAGCAGAGAAGGGGAGGACAAGCGCTCCCTCAGACGGACAGCGACACAAAGCTGTTGTACTGTTGGATGTTGCGTTTGAGTATGTCCGAGCAAGGGCCCAGGACCCGCTCGAAGCGAGGCCGGTCGAGCTTAACGCACTTCAGGGGGCCGCGGGCGACCACGGTGGCGGCGCGGGGCCGGTTCATCAGCAGAGCGATCTCACCTGGTGAACGACGGCACAGTTTCAGAAACAGGCAGATCCATTGGACGATAATCCACGCCTCGGCTCTTACCAAAGTAATCCGAAGGGCCTAATCTCCCCACTTCAACAAACTCCTCGTGCTCCGAGCGGCGCTGCAAAACGGCTGCAGAACCCTGAAAACAAGCAGACGCCTCATCCCGTCAGCCACACGCTAACAGCTTTGTCAACAATTCAAGAATCTTCTTTGACATCTGACTACTGAAATGATGCAGGAGCTCATTAAAAATGCTGAAAACATTCAGCAACAATGGTTTACGTGTCCCGTATTCTTCGTTCTTTTGCATAGTTTGGCCAATAGTGCGACGTATGCTAAGGTTCACATTGGGCTTGGAATGACACAAACACAAAAACACAAACCTGTGCACATTTCAAGCTTCCGCATTCAAAAGCGGCTCAGGTGGTTGAGCAGGTCGTCCATTGATCGAAGGGTCGTCGGGGTCGATCCCCCCTCCCCCCAGCCCACTGTCGTTGTGTCCTAGGGCAGGACACTTCACCCTCCCTGCCTCCAAGGTGGCTCCAAAATAAATGAACCTGCCCTCTCCACATCATCCGTGTCTTCCATGCGTTGTAAATGAGGTATACAGTGAGCCTAAATTGATGGTAGCCCCTCCCACATGCAACGTGTGTCAAAAGAGGCGGTGGCTGCAATTTTGTCGTCTCCATCAGGTTCGGTGTGAACGCAGCAGTTTGTTGGTTTTAGCTGGTTTGTTCAGAAGTTGCACTTTTCTCCCAAACGTACGACGGAAACTCCAGAGCGACTTATATATATGAGGAACTTATACTATGAAGAAATGCGGTAATAATTTTAAGCCTTTAACACACAGTCTTTGATTTACTGTAACTTATCAAATGTTTATGCTACATTCTGTTACAGTAGTCGACAGAATGTCAACACTGAAGCTTCTGTGTTAAAGCATTAACCTGCGTGATTTGGCACCAATGAAACAATCTGATCGATTCGCGTTCATCCGTAGAAGAGTGAGCTACCTCCAAGATGATGAAGAACTCGTCTCCAGGCTCTCCCTGCACCACGATCTTTTGTCCATCCTCAAACTGGACCGGTTCCAAGGCATCGGCGACTGTCAGACGCTCCCACTTGTCGAGAGACTCTGAAACCGGACGAGTTTCCAGATGAGCAGACAGACACCTTCATGGTCTTTCATGGATGAAGAAGACTTGAAAGAATGCAACCCACCTAAAATGGAGACTTTCCTGAGGAACTCTTCGTACATCTTCCTCTTTCTCAAAGTGCTTCCCTAAAGAGACAGACAACTGTGTAAATGAAACCCAACACAACCAGAAGTGGTTGTGGTTCCAGCGACAGAAGAAACAGCGGCCTCACCATGAGTATTCTCCGGTAGCTGTCTCTGTCGATGCCCCACAGCTTCACGTTGGTCTTGGCTTTGACCGTGGCCGCTCTGGGGGTGCCGTAGATCAGCGCCAGTTCTCCGAAGCTTCCTCCTTCGCCAATGCTGGTCACCCATTCGTTGTTCACGTACACCTGTCGGAGCAGAAAGGTAGTAAGTAGATCGGACAAATGTCCCAGAAAAAGCCACGAGGCGGATACTTACGTCCATTTCTCCTTGGTCGATGACGTAGAAATTGTCACCTTCGTCACCTGAGAGAACAGAAAAATCCAGCGTGTCAGACATGAAGGTTTCAACACATCGCTCAACTTTTCCCCGTCAGTCTGACCTTGAAGAATAACGGTTTCTCCAGCAATATAGGTGACTGGAAACATTGCGTCAAAAATGTCACTAGAAAGAAAAGATTCATTTGATTATCCAAAAAGTTGCAATCCATACCGATGTTTAAGGTGAAAATGTTATCCGTACCTCCTCTCATTGTCATCCAGATGTGCAAAGAGAACATTCTTTTCTATAGCTTTAGCCAGAGCAGCCATTGTTTTGTAGTCTTTAGGAATGACCTGGAATCCCAGGTAGAAAGTGGTTAGAGGAGGTTTTCCCCTCATCCGTTCCTCACCGCCGACTTGAGTTTTTACCTTTCTGACATACGACGCTGCATCCTCCTCTGTGTACACCTCTGCGCTGAAGGCTCCTCTTCGCCTGCGACCCTTCACCACAGGGTTCATGGGGGGAGACACCTCCTCGTCACGCGAGTCCGAGCGAGAACTGCCGGCCTTCTGCTGGTTCTGAATCTGCTTGGCCTCCTCCTTTTAAGGCGGTTAAGAAACTGAGTCAGCGACGGCACTCACAACCTCAAGAATGAAACTCATTAGACAAAAAAAATAGAAAATAACCAGCTCTTCTAATTTTACTGCAAAAAGTTGCAGGTTTGGTGCAAAAAAGTTTGACCCAAATTGTAGAAGATTTCAGATTCTGCCTTTTATGGCTGCGTTAGTCTGCCGATAGAAATGAACTCTCCTCAGCTGAGATCACGTGACTTTATCAGCAAATGTGGTTTTATGCATTTGGCAGAATGTCAAAAACATAAGAGTGCAGAAAGTCTGCACTCCAGTGAGCATGGGCACATCCCAGCCTCCGGGTTCTGAGGAGACCGAGGGTTCTGGTCATGAAGGTCCCCCTTCCTCCCCGACGAGGAAACCTGCTCCTCTGCGTTCAAAGACAAAGGGATTTTCTTGGCTCTGGGTACGACTAATTAATTTAACGGCTAACTTTTTCTCAGTGTTTGAGAAACACGTCACTAAATTCTCCTGACTTCATGTCAAGTTCTAAGAAAACTGTTTTAATGGCATTTACAGTGTCAATGCTCGACTATTTCAAACTGCCGCTGAAATAAAGCTTTCAGTTTTTGACTAAATGTGCTGGAGAAGCAAAAACAACACAGAAAAACCAAAGAAAATAAGTTATTTGATTTAATTTCACTTGTGTGGCTATAGGTTGTATTTAGGCCTGCACAATATACCGCAAATTTATCGTTATCGCAATATCCACTTCTGCAATATGCATATCGCAAAAGACAGTGAAAATCGCAATAAATCGTAAACCTTAAATGTGTTAATACAACCTTATGGCAGCTTAAAGCATTTAACAAATCAAATAAATCCCTTTATGCTTTGACCAATCAGATGGACGCCTTCACCTTGTTGACCAATCGGATGGAGGCCTATTATGTTAGATGTATGTCTCTTATGTCAACGAGGGTCATTTGGAGTATAATTTTTAAACTGTTGCAATTAAATGGGAATGATGTTTTTGTTTATTTTTTTATTTGTTTATATAACGCAAATTATACCGTTATCGCAATATTAACCTTAAATATCGCATATTGCGAGTTTTCCTCATATCGTGCAGCCCTAGTTGTATTTATTCAACAGTTTAGGGGAAAAAGAAACAAGACAAACAATTGAAGGTAGTGATTATGGAGACGGACATCACAGCCAAAAGCTTGTTTTGCAACAAGCACTTTAACAATTACCTGATATTTACAGTAAATCTTTCTAAGATGGCTTCCTCAAGCGCTCAGGTTTGTGTGAACAGAAGGTTTTTTTCAAAATGTGTCAAATATTTTGCATTTAAAAACTCTAAAATCACGTCTTTACGTGTTTGTTTTTTTGTTACAATCTGTTTTTATAAACTTCTGGGTATATAACAAGTCAAGGGTTTGGTTTCAGACACTGGTAAAAGCTAAAAAGATTTTTTTAAATGCCCCTGCAGAGTTAAGAAAAGACATTTTTTGATTTTTTTTTTGTTTTGTGTTTTGTTATTTAATGTTTACTTATTTAACTTTTTTGGTTTGCCTACTATACAATCAGAAAAAAATGCAAAAATGGATATAAAAATGTGCATATATCAATATATACGCACATGCTTTAGCACACTGACAGAAAAACACATAACTTTAGAAGCCCACACCAGTGAAAATACTGTGTTTATGTTTTTAACAGGTTCTTGTGGCATTTTTCTGATGACATATTAAAATCAAAATTGCATTACTGAGTATTTCTTTATTCATACTGTTGTGAAACAGACGCTAACGACAAAAGATTGTCTTTATGGCGTAGAAAATACTCCATGAGCTCCCTGTGCTGAGCTCTCAGCATTGAGGACGGAATTGGTCTGCGCCAACGGTCCCGTCCACAACTCAGAGGTGAATTTCTAAGGAGCTACTGACGCTCTGCGCTCTACAGGTTTTTTCAATTTGGCTAAAAACAATATAGTCATAGTTAAAAGACGGCTGGAAATACTCTTAAAATAGATCAAAAAATGATCTGAACAGAACAGATTGTATATGTTTAATGCTAAATAAAACATATACAAATAAATACATAATAAATAATATGATCTTCTTCAGCAAGTCATTTTCATCTTCTTCCATTTTGTCCCTTTCGGGGTCACGGGGCTGACGAAGGCAGGGGACATCCTGGACAGGTCGCCAGTCTGTCGCAGGGCCACATATCACACACTCTCACACTCAGCCAGGACTTGAACCGGGGGACTTCTTGCTATGACGCAAGAGTGCTAACCACTGTGCCACCGTGCAGCCCCTTCTTCAGCCAGTGTGAAAGTTAAATAAGAACTCACGGCTTAGTCACAGTCTTTGAAGACTGTGACTAAGCCGTGAGTTCTGGGATGCTCATCCTAACATCTGTCCACTAAAAGTTACAGTTTAAGGGCAAACCAACCTTCTCCAGCCTCTCGAAGTACTCCCGGAGGAAAGCCATGGGCCTGTCGGGCCTGGAGGTGCACAGCTGGACAATGCAGTCCTTCAGCAACTGCTGGATGTTGTGTTTCTGCACGTACTGCTCACACTCCCTCAGACTCCGCTCCTCCTCGCTGCTCGTGCTTCCAGATGCCATGACGACAACCGCAACCCTGCTCTGTGACCTCTACCCTTGTGCTGGAGTGGGGAAAAGAAAAAGAAAAACAGCTGGATGTCAAATCAGCAACGTGGGATTCACAGATTCAGTGATGTAAATTTAAAACTTTCTTCTCAAGATGGGGAGGAAAACAAAAAAGATAGGCAGAGACCAATGTCATGAGAGACAAAGACAACCCAAGAGCTCAAAAACAGGATGAGTACAACCACAGAGCAAAAAGTGGTCATATGATACGATCAAACATATCTCACTAAAGAGATCAAACTGAAAGAGAGCAACGAAATCTGTATTAAGGAGGCATAACTGAACAATATTAAACAAATATGTTGGGCATTAAAGATCAGGGATTAAATTCTCCATAAGAATGAACTCTCTCATTCTAGAATTGAAAAATCCTCTGGAAGAAAGGGTGAAATAATCATGAAATATTAGTTATTTTTACTTTGATGTACATTTTTAGGTTACACTACCGCTTAAGAGCTAAAGAGCCTGAATAAAGCTTGACCAACTGTGATCTCAGTCATGGTTTCAGATGCATTTCTAAAGCCTAGTTGGGATCAATGTGTGCCCTTTAGATGAATAAAAGGTCAAGGACGAGGCCCGGGGAACAAATCAAACTATGCGCTTTGTCTTCTCCACAGTCATTCTCCACGCACACACACCAATAATAGGAGGGAGATTACGAACCATGTGATCAAAAATGAGTCTGGCATCGTTTTACTGTAGCTAACTACGACAGGAGGTAGAAACTTGAGTTTGGTTTAGTCCAAACTAGAGCAAAATACAAGCCAGACAATAATCTGTTCAGGTCTGATGTGTTATTTAGGAATAAATACATTGTCTATTGTGTTTGCATCTATTACATTTATCTAATAACAGAGTAATAAAATATTAAATGCAAATGTTTTGTCTCATTAAATTACATGGAGAAGCGTTAACGACAGAAACAGTACGTATTTAGCAAAAACAATGTGATGTCATGTAACTAACTGTAAGGATGCATTACAATGAATTATACTTAAAAAAAACTACATGCAGAAAACAACAGTTTATTTACAACCACGGAAATATGTTAGCTTATGTTCCTCGAGCCTCGTCTACTAGCGTCAGGATAGCTAGTTCGACAAGCAGAAAGCAACAGCCAAGTCAACTACAGCCAGAGGATTACATTAAAAACACACACAAAAATCGATTCTTATTACTATGATGAGTTATTTCTTTGTCCAATTTAAGATCCTAATCGACTATCTGTGGCCTACGGTGTGCCGTAATGAGCGCGTCTCGTGTGATGCCTAGCTGGCTAGCTCAGTGCAAAGGCAAAGCTCCCCTTCAATGACGCCATCTTGAGTTCTAGCATAAACAAACGAGGAACGAAGGAAACAAATTTCACCCATTTAAAGGTCAAACGCTCCACGCGCCGAAACAACAAAAACACTCACTTGAAACTGTAAAATCCCACCGAGCCTTTCGACAGACACTCGGTAGATTAGATATTTTATAAAGCGCCCCGTTACCCGATCCTCCTCCTCACTTCGATTTTTTTCCTGGCCCTGGACCGCTGCCCCACCGGATACGGTTGAGGACCAATCAACAGCCGTCATTGACGTCAATCCTTCTCGTTCTGACATATGAGCCCGTTTCCCCTGGCAACCTTAAAGCGATCGCACCAAATTTTGATTTAAAGTATAGGTTTAAAAGTTTTTATTTTTCAGAAAAAAAAGGATTCTGTTTCTAAATAGTACTGAATCCTACACTACGAAAAAGCTGTTAGAACAGTTGACACATGGTCACATTCGAGACTTTCGCAGAATCCCTTATCTTTATTATTATTTTTTTTATTTATTTTACCTGTTTTATCTTGCTATTATTATGGCTTTTTTCCCATTTTTGTTTATTTTTCTGGTAAATGTCAAAATGTTGTCATTTGCACAGTGTTTCAATGTTTGATAGTCGGTTACAGAATATTTGTTAATAAAGTTGATTAGAAAAATAAATGTTTCCTCTTTTTTTTCAACTTCACTTTTTATTTTATTTTAAAAACTAAATAAATCAACTTATACTTGCATTTATTTACTTACTTTGGAAAATGAAAACGTTACAAGTCAAATAAGAAGACAACATAGAGGACGGACAAAAAAAACAACAAAGTAGTTGAACAAAGAAACAACAAAAGTAGTTGAAACAGAACCAAAAGACACAATTTTTGGGGAGAAATTAACAAATAAAATCCAGCAGAACAAGTTTTCATAAGCCAAGGTTCATGTAGAATTTGCATAAAGCTCTATGACAAATAAAATTGACGTAATTTATAGAATTTAACCAAAAGGGGGGTTGTTTTTGAGTTGGCTTTCCTTGTGCTATCCAATGAAATCACCAAAACATTTCCTCCTGACAAAACCCGAGGTGCCCCTGACCAATCAACAGTAACATTTTTCCAAGAAGGCGGGTCTTATTTGATGTCTCGCTGCTTTGTCCAATCATATGGCAGCTTGGAAAGATCTAGCCAATGAAATGCGGCTAAAGACAAACTAGTTTGTTCCCATTAGCCAATGGTGACTCACCTCAAAATGACGCATCATCCCATCAGCTGTTTTTGTTTTGTTGTATTAACGTTCTTAATAACACATTAATATCACATTTGAAACTAGCGGACAACAGATTAGCTATCCCGGTAGAGCAGTTGGCGGTTTTTAAAACCCGTTCGGGATATTACTGTCGGCGGGTGATGCGTGCTGTCCGGGGGAAGCTGGCAGGACAAGATTCGGGTCCATAAACTAAGAGTGCGACTAGTGCGAGCGTGGCGCTTGATCGGGAAGCAGAGAAGGGGAAGCGGACTCCAGTGTTGATCGTCCCCAAGCCCACGGCCTCCGACCTCGGAAAGGCCGGGGTCCGCCGCGAACTGGGCGGCTGAGATGGAGTCCCAGGACGCGCCGGAGAGCCCCGGACTACACCGAGGCTTCATCTGTGCCTCGTTCAACCAAGACACCACGTAAGCGACCTGCGGCCCAGAATCTGGGGTCCTTGGTCGGTGCACCTGGGTTTTGCAGTTCATTTCACAGAAACCTTTCTTACTCAGCTCGACAGAAGATGCCCGGTGGGACTAGCGAACAACTCAAACAGTTAAACTCCCAGAAGAGCTGGAAAGGAGGCCACCGTGTTAATCTGCAGGCCCTGTTGCACACCAAAGTGCTGTTTGGCAACACAACTAAACTTGTTGCTGCTGTGTTATTAAGCATATGTGTGTGGAAACACACCCCAGACGCTTAATAGAACCTGTTAATAATTAAAATGTGAATTATATATATATTTTAAAAAAACACTCTTTCAGACTTAATTTTATTTGGGGGAAATATAAGATCTGCCCCTTAAAATAGTTCAAAAATAGTGGTAAAATTGTCACCTTTCATAAAAACCTGACCTGGGATTTGACTTAAACACAAAACAGGTGGTCAAACCGTCCTTCTTATCTCTGTGACATTCTGTATTTGTCATCTCCAGTCAGGATAACACAAATGAGGCCTTTTTCATGGAGCCCTTTGTTAAAGCCATCCCAAACAAAAAACAGAAACTTTAAGACATGCCATGTTTCTCTAATAAAGAAATAAAATTGCTGTGAATATATCAGAAAAAGACTAACTCAAGCAGTTGTTTTGTTAGTACATAATACTTTGTCAAAAATATAAACGAAATTTTCTAAAAACAGTTGCTGAGTTCACTTTTCTGTAGAAAAAACCCCTCATAATGATCAGTTTGTGGGTCATGGAGTTCGGCTAAGAATCCGTTTGACTGATAAGATCTTCTGTGTTTGTGTATGTTCTTTTAGTTCCTTGTCTGTGGGCACCAAAACTGGTTACCGGCTCTTTTCTGTCACAGCGGTGGACAAACTGGAATGCATCCACGAGGGAGGTATAAGGAAAACTGCTCTGCACTGCACTAAATGACTCTCTGAATTAAAATTTGTGTTTTTGCTTGTTTAAGTAATTCAGTTTACACATAGCAAGTGTTTTGTGACCCTACGTGTGTGTCACACCTCAAATATTATCTAAACTGTGGTTAGATGATTCAGAAGTGCCGCTGAATATGTTTCCTGCAGCGTTTATATTCCAGACAAATGATTTAAAGTAATTCAAATAATACTTTTAGGACCCACTCCAATGAAAATGGTGTTTTTGACTCGTTCTTGTTGCATTTTTCTCACGACAGAGGACATATACGAAGAAATGTCAACTTAAAATTGCATTTCTGAATATTTCTTTATTCAAATCCTTGTGAATCAGGAGCAAAGAAAAAATGCTGTTCTACAATCGGCGGGGCTCCCTGCTCTGCTCCATTCCGATACATCCACTTCCAGACAAATAGATCCATCTTTGTTTTCCTCGACCGTTCTGGCATCTGGCTCTAAACTGTACACCTGGATAGCTCCGATGTTGCTCGCCCTTTTTGTTGCATTGGTAATGTTAGTTTGGGGGTGTGAGGGGCTGTGAGCTAGCGGGAGAGCGTGTAAACAAAGGGATCACGGGAAGTGAGGCAAAGCGCAACAGTCCCACCCACAACTCAGTTCAATTTCTAAAGAACTCCTGCTGCTCTGCAGAAACAACACCCCACAGGCATTGTTAATGTGGGCTAAAAACTATCAGGTGCAGCTCAGGCAGACACAATGGTGGAGTCAGGGAGTGGCAGATTCAGAGTTTTTAATATAAGTTCAGGAGGCCATCCAAAAAGAGGAATAAATCAGGAACTAAAGCTCTAGAACTCTGGAGAGACGGCTGGATTACGCGCAGTGAAAGAAAGACAATCTGGCACTGGCTTGAGAAGAAGCACTGCTTATATAGGGAAGACAATGAGGCACAGGTGGAGCACATTAGGGAGGAAACAGATCACACAGCAGGAACTGGAAATGAAGACAGAGAAAAGGCAGGACTTCAAAATAAAACAGGAAGTGACAGCCAGAGGGCTAACTAGTCCTGACAAAAATGGCATAATTTTAATTAAATGACCATCGGGAATGCCTGGAAAATAGATCAATAGATGATCACAGGGGGGCTTTAAATTAGTTGCATAAAGTAAAAATGCCCTAAGTGACTTGTGTGTTTTTTCTCAAGCGGAATGTCCGGACATCTACATTGTGGAGCGGCTGTTCTCCAGCAGCTTGGTGGTGGTGGTCAGTCTGTCCATGCCCAGGAGAATGAATGTTTACCACTTCAAGAAGGGCACAGAGATCTGTAACTACAGCTACTCCAACAACATCCTCTCTGTCAGGCTCAACAGACAGGTGAGAGCAGAGAAGTTTTTTTTTTTTCCTGTTTCTTCTTTGGACTTGCTGTTGAACTCTGTCCCCCGTTGTTTACCGTGCCAGCGGCTTGTGGTATGCCTGGAAGAGTCCATCTACATCCATAACATCAGAGACATGAAACTGCTCAAGACCCTCCTCAACACCCCCGTCAACCCATCAGGTACAGTCAAACTGCAGAGATGCATGTAAAGAATTGTTGTTGTTTGTTTGTTCAATTAAAGATTAAATAAATGCCCTAAAATATATTAAAGAAATTTCTCTGGATCGTTTAAATTAGAATGTTTTAGCTACTTTTCTAATAAAGGGCCGGGTAGAGGATGAAGTGTCACCCAGCTCTTTGACTGTTAGGCTACATTCAACACCAGGCATGTGTGTTCATGAACGCGCTTGAATGTAGGTTTTTGAATGGTGTCGTATAAGTAAAAGAAGCCTACCCCTCCCTCACTACCAAATCTGAGGCCCCAATTGGTCAAGTAAAGGTTAATGGCCAACGTAGTGTGCATTATTCAGAAATTAACCCACGGCATGGAAGCCTGAACCATCCGACACAAAGTGGAGGGCATTAACCCTGCTTATACCATGGTCACTTCCAAAAGAAATAAAAATTCAACCAGTTTTTAGTACCTTATACCTGTTATTTTTTTCGGTTTGTGTCTGTGTTTTCGGTAACGTGACAACGCGCCGCTCCGACCTCTGATCTCGACTGAAGGAAAGCGATATATATGCTGGTCGTCACAATGGCTTCAATAAAGCATCAGTTCAGAAAGAAAGTTCACCTCTTACCGCTTGTTTTTGTCCAGATTATAAAGCAAAAGTTTGTTTTAAAGAAACCAGTGAAGTGATATAGAACATTTAAGTTATGTGACCGGAACTTCTTTTTTAGGCGTGCATTATCACTGTGCATTATCACTTTTTAATACACACCCAGCAGCCAATCAGAATTGAGAATTCACCTTGACCATGGTATAGCCGGGTTTGACTATCAGTCCCCCTTCATGGGCCGAGCATTTTGTACATATAGCACAAAAACCGACTTGAAAACGTGTGCGGCGACTCTTGTGCACGAAAGTTTTACACGCAGAAGCCAAAAAACGCCCATACATGTGCGTTGACATAGACTTTTTATTGGAAGTGGTTACTGGAACAAATGTTTCTGAGCCCAGTGTGAACTTTGCATAGTTTTTAGCTTATATTTTAATGCAACTTTGCGATTAATTTAAGACCTAAATCATATATAAATTATGTAGAATACAAACATTTACAATATTAAACTAAAAGACAATAAAAGTAGTGCAAATCCACTGGTGCAGGAAGGAATTCATAAGACAAAAATTCACTCTGGTGAACAGAATTTCTCTTAACATGTTTAGGTTCACAATTGGAAAACAATATATGTAATCCTAAGAAACATTCTTTGAAGAATATTAAATACATTACACAAGTCTAATTATAACACTGAATTGAGAAGAAAGTGTTCTCACTACTCTGTTGTAGGCTTGTGTGCACTTTCTGTCAACCAGAGTAACTCCTACCTGGCGTACCCCGGCAGTGCCACCATGGGAGAGATAACCATCTACGATGCCAACAACCTGGTGAGGCTGTCATGTGTCAGCAGCACACGGATTTTCATGGGAAAGGGGGAGTCTAAGGACAGCAGAAAACATTTGTTTTCCTCTTTAGAGCACAGTGACTCTGATCCAGGCTCACGACAGCCCTCTGGCAGCCCTCACATTCAACGCCTCTGGCTCTAAACTAGCCAGCGCATCAGAGAAGGTGAAGATGTGGCGTGTGAACATGAACCTCTCTCTGACTTTTGCGAAGCTTCTGGTATTCAAATGAGTCTGGTTATCTCCCCCTCCTTACCTCCTCCTCCTCCTCAGGGCACTGTAATCAGAGTCTTCAGCATTCCTGAAGGTCAGAAGCTGTTTGAATTTCGACGAGGGATGAAGAGGTCGGTGCTCAAGTGTCCTTTAAATTCAACTGCATGACAAAAAAAAAATGAAGTTTGTTTTGCTTCAAACTCACTCATTGTTCTTTTTGTCCATTTCATGTGTGTTACAGATATGTTAGCATCAGCTCGCTGTCCTTCAGTGCAGACGCTCAGTTCCTGTGTGCGTCCAGCAACACGGAGACCGTCCACATATTCAAGCTAGAGCAGCACAGCCCCAGGTAAGAGCAGCAAAGCTGTCTCACCTGTTCCGAAGCCAACAGGGCAAATGCTCGTGTGTCAGGTGACCCACCAATTAACCCCCATGTAGTTTGCGCCAAACACTTTTACGGGTTGATTTTTTTTTTTTTTTTTTATTTCTTTATAATTAAAGACCCACTACAATCATCTTTGGATGATCGATGAGATAAATAAAGAGAAATAAGATCGACATGTTAACAAAAATACACAAAATATACAAAAAGGTGGAAAACATGACCTTTAAGCCAGTATTTTAGAGAAATGTTTGGGTTTAATGTAAGTAAAGATTTTTGAGACAGAAATGTTGAAAGGATCCATTTTTATGAAGTCTCAAATAACAATTCACCATTTTTAATCATTTTGTGTTTAAGTCAAGACGAAGAATCTCCAACATGGTCAGCATACGTTGGCAAAATGTTCACCGCGGCCAGCACCTACCTGCCCACCCACGTGTCGGACATGATGCACCAGGACCGAGCGTTTGCCACTGTACGTCTCAACATGTTTGGCTTGAAGAACATTTGTGCTCTTGCTACGTAAGGAAACAGAGAAGAATTTATCGCTCATTTAAAAGGGAATTCATGTGGAGATTTATTCCCGTTGGGTGTTTTTTGTTCACAGAATTCAGAAACTTCCCAGACTGCTGGCGGCGTCCTCAGACGGGTTTCTTTACATCTATAACGTGGATCCCCAGGATGGAGGCGAGTGTGTCCTCGTTCAGAAACACAGGTATGTTTTAGAGGCGGGGTTAGCTCAGGTGTTGGGTTCTCAGTTGTTAAGACTCTTCCTTCTTTCAATTTGCAGACTCTTTGAAACCAGCGGGGAGCAAGATGAACCAGAGGAAGAAGAGAGCCCAGAGGATGTCTGTCCACAGCCAGCCAGTCAGTCTTACGCCGCCACTGTGGCGCTCCCATCGACCCCGCCATCATCCACCACTCTCATAGGTAATCAGAACTGCAACAACGTACAGGCCGTTTAATTGGCCTGCTTTACTGTAACATATTTAACACATTGGAACCAACAGAGCAACTGTGAGATCAGCGAACTGTTTGAATATTCTGTGATTGGGATTTTATTTAATTAAAGAGTAAATATGGCAAATATTTACAGTTTTTTTGGACAAAAGCAATTTTTATTTTGATAAATGAGGTTGAAGATGAATGTCGATCAGACGGCTGCAGTGTGGAGCGGAGGACCGCTGAGCTCTTGGCTATCAGAAATCCAATAACCAGGGAATCAATTCTTATTTTATTTTGGAATGGGGACGGACAGGATTTTTCTAAAAGAACAAGCACCAGCGCTGTGTAAAACTTGTGGAAACTGCGCGGTTCACTGCGAGAGTCCCGCCTGCCGCCGTTAAAAGAGACGAGCAGTTCGAGTAGTCACACCTCCAACCGTGGAGCAGATTCCAGCCGAGCACAACACCTGATGTCCAGCTGGATCAAACTCTACTCCAAAAGACCTTTTTCTTTTATTCTTTTCCTCTGAGACAATAAGGAAAATTTGAGAAAAAAACAATTAAAAAAGCAGCAAAAAACTGAATTCCAAGAAAAATGTCAAATGAAGCAGTGCACCCAGAAGACTAAATCAAACTTTGTGGGCTTCCTGAAAAGTAAACCCACACAGGCAGACTGAAGTGAAGACAATGCCCTTATGACAACATAAGGAAGGCCACATCGCAGAGCTGTGAGGCCTATGATGAGCCTCTAGGAACAGAAACCTTTTGTGTGTGTGGTACAAAGAAATCGGTGAATTTTGCCTGTAGTTTTTCTTTCATTTTCATTCAAAAACATGTAAATTAGTTTGTCCAAACTTTTTTTTTTTTTTTTAATGAAATTACACCTAAAACCTTCATTCTATATAGTAAATACGATTCGTTGACCATTTTTTGGGCTTCCACAGCAAAATGAATCACCCTTTTCCTGCCAGAATTTTCTGTTTTTGTCTGCATTTAGTTCGAGTGCGTGAATACAACTGGGAAAAATTACAAAATAAAGATAGCGCCACATACGTGAGGTTGTGCTGATTAAAACAATACCAGCTATGTTTTTTTCTGTATAAATATACTTTTACATTTGACATAAACTCAAACTAAAGCTTTAACAGAAAAAACGACTAAACAGGCTACTTTGTTGTTCCAATAAAATTGATTTATCTAAATTTTAAAAAAGGCCATATTAGTGTCCGAACTAGGATATTATCATCGTTTGTAATCAAAATTTACTTTAAAAGGATGGTATTTTAATTTTATATAAATGTGACTATTTTAAAGTGTTATAAGCCGATCCAAGTATCTATTTTAAATAATGACGACTGTTTGTAAAGGCAGAGCAACGTTAAAAAATATCATGGTGGTCCAAGTAATCTACAGTTGGTTTTAGTCACTGTTCAAATGAATTGATTTTACTGAAACTGGGAAAATCTTTTTTTTTTCTTTTTTCTTTCAGGCTATTCTGAAGACGGTGGAGCCCAGAAGGGAGAAGTTATCCCAGAGCACGAACTGGCTGAAAGCCCCATTTGTCTGGATGACGAAAATGAGTTTCCTCCAGTTAGTAGTAACTAACCAAACCTTCCCAGCGTCTCGTGAGCTTCTCCCAACCCCGCTTTAATATCAAACGTGTTATTTATTTTGAGCGGGGAAGACGCGTTCTCAACGTGTTGACGCGCTGTGGCACTATTTTTGCTTTTTCGGGTCAAAATCTTAGAAATTTCCCGCTGTGTCTGTGTTTTCCGTTCACCCCTCTCACCAGGAGACCTCATGAGAAGTGTTCACAGCAGACAGTTCAAATAGAAATGTGCTTTGTAAAAGCATTAACATCAGTGTTAGGTAGATATTTCTGAAAATGATTGCTTAAAGCAAGAAACCTTTACAGCACGTAACATAACTGAAAGAGGCGAGAAGATACCGCTGTGGGTGGAAGGCTGAGTCTTCATGGGTTTAATTTTTTTGAATGAGCAGAAAGTCTGGATTAAATTTAGTAATCTTAGTCTCTATTCCTACTTCATGACCTGATTCAGGGGTCTGCAACATCAGGCTAATGCTTATTAAAAAAAAATAGATTACTTAGCTATTTCACACAGGATGTATTTTATTTTGAAAGGAACTTGGATTGTGCTGCTGTAAAATAAATTCAAATGGTTATAAATACATAGAGCACATTTTAACACAGTTATAATTCAATTATTTTAAATATTTAACAGCTAAATTTTATGAATGAGAGGCTTAGTGGCCACAAAAATATAAAAAACTGTAATTTAGTTTGGTCCAGAACCTGGCCCAAATGGCTTTTTCTAGTGTTAAAAGGTTGCAGACCCCTGACTTTATTTAACCCAAAGGTTAAATAACTCCATTAAAGATTTTCCAGATTTTTTTTATTAAAGAAGATGATCCTACATTGGATGTAGATCTTTGCACATTTCCTCATATGCAGTAACTGTAACTCGGGGTTACTGCTGATTGTGTGTCCATCCAGCATATTAGTTTCCAAAGATTCTTCCCGATTTCTCTCAGGATGACTTTAATTTGAGGATATTTCCCATTTTCCCTCGGGACCTGCTCACTTGAGACACTTTTAATTAGCGTATTTGGGTTGAGAAAGATGTTTAAAAGGTTTGAGTGAAAGATTTCCGTTTTGTAAGATTTTAAGTCCACTGAAGAAAAGCATTTTTAATTGCGCAAACCTTCAATTCAAATCTAAATAGGGTTTTGACGTCATCTGTCAACCAAACAAATTCTCCTTCCTTCCAGTGGATATAGTTTTGACAACATTTCTGATTATTTCAAACACAAACTCCAGCAATCCGTTACTTTTACCTGATTTAGGTATTTAAAGAAGGTAATAGCTGTTCATGAAGATTTGAGATGACGTTTATAGCATAATCACACTATTTCATTTTATATCTCATACTAAGTGCCGTAGGTGAGAAAATACATCTAAAAAAGGCCCATTGTCTGCACAGATAAAGCTCATCGTGCACACAAACATCCCAGTCTAAGGTCACCTGATATTTGCAGACCATGCTCAGTAAATTGTGGCTGTTGCAAAAAGTTTGAGAAGATTCCCATTTTTTATTTTCGTTTGGGTGTGTCATGTTGGATAAATCTGGTCAGTCTGGGTTTACCTGGTGGTTGCACAGGATGCTTACTAACTTTAGTTCACTCACAGTTTAGGGAGATTTTGTTCAAACAGTGAAGAAAACCGGCACATTTGTTTCAGAGCCAGTTTAGAATTCACGAAAAATATTTCCCAAAAAACTATGAAGATGGTGCCATAAATCAGGGCTGCTCATTCCTGGTCCTGGAGATCTACCACCCTGCCTGTTTTCCAGCTCTCCCTGCACTGCTTGCTGCTGATGACCCGGACCAGGTGTGTTCATTCAATCAGAATGTGGAGTCATCTGATGGAGCTAATCAGCAGCTAGCAGGACTTGGAGATCTGGAAAACAGTCAGGGTGGTAGATCTCCAGGACCAGGAATGAGCAGCCCTGCCATAAATCATTTCCACAAATCCAGAATTCTGATCTGAACACAGAGTGACGTGTCTGACCCAAAATTTAGAAAAATAAATCTATCTAACCTCAGAGCTAAACTTTCATAAACTCACAGGTTTCAAGTATTGAATAATTACAAGTTTCTTTATTTTATATTTTACTTTTTGAACTTCACATTCTGATGATGCTCATTTCTACAAACTGGAGTAAAAAAAAAGTGAAGGTTTTATAAACTTTACAGCCTATAAATGCCTGTAAATCACCTCGGTAACAGCTATAAGATCAAGTTCATAGGTCATCATATAAAAAAGAAGGATATTTAGCAACAAAAAAAGTGAGATATAGTCAAATTTGAAGCAAAATTAGAGGTTTCAGTCTCTGAGGAAAAGAACATCCAGAAGCTTTTAGACCTATGAGTAGGGTGGGGATGGAAGACGTGTCATACCTCATAAAGGTCGAATAAAAATGCATAAAGCATCATTCAAATTGTGACACATTTCGACGTTCTGAAGCAGCTATGATGCTAACTCTTGTAGCAGCAGATGTGAAAACGGAAGTCGCAAAGGTAACTTGATGTGTCTGGAAGAGCAGCAAATGGCAAAGTTACAGGTCCTTCCATTTCAGTAATACTTTGAGGACTTTTTTATATTTACCGAATGAATATTGAAAATATAAATCATAGTTATTTTTACGTTTGACGTATCAAATATTCCCGTCAAAACAAGTATTACACATCCACACATACTTACTGCATATAAGTAATTTATATCGAGGGTTTGTATTGTATGTATATAACATTTCTATAATGTACTTGTGTAGTACAAAAACTAGATAACAATGTGACTTGCCAAAAGATAGCAATGATAGTACACCTTTGAGCTGTGTTTATCCATTCAGTACAGAACTTTTAAAGCAGATACCCAATAAAATGTCATGAAACTTTTGCAAGGAGTGTTTTTTCTTTATTATATTCAGAATGTTTTTAAAAAGAAAGTAATTTTTGCTAAGTCTTATCAAACTGAGGCAAAAATCTCTCCTTTTTGGTTTCTTTCCTACTACTATTTTTCATTTATGATGTAATAAAAAATGATCTGCATTGTTGCACGCATTAAAAATCAAATTATTGATCTACAAGAGACAAATTCTGTTCCAAAATTGACCAAAGTTCAACTGCTGTTTGCACATCTGCTGGATAAGACATTGAACCTCAAAATAAAAAAGTAAAATGCAGCAAACATCCAGCACATCTCTTTTGGATCTTTGCTGCAGTGTTCATCCAAAAGAGATCTCCTGCAAACATCCAAAGGAGAGATCTGCTGGACAACATTGTGTTCAGATATTTGCACCAGTGTTTGTGTCTTCTCCGCCTCAGTCCAGGGTGTTGCACCGGCAAACAGCCTGCCTTCGATCGCAGCACGGTGCTGCTGATTCCTCCTTCCTGTAGTCCGCTGTGGACACTGACTTGTCAGTGGCGATGTCCCACAACAGCTCCTCCCTCCTGCGAGCGATCCTCTGTGCCACCGCCAGGTATTCGGGTGTCTGGACCTGCAGGGGTGTTTCCTCCGCCGTGTCACGCTCCAAATCAAATATCAGCGGCGGATCATGGAGCTGCGGGCGTCCTGTTGTCCCACCACAAGCCTCTGCTCCACCTGACAGGACATTCACTTCACATTTATCAATGTATGATTGCAACCTGTTAATATTAACTGAGCATGATGTTTTTAGGAGCATCCCTGCAAACTACCACCACCGTGATAAAATTCTTAACTCTAATGGTGACAGGGCACAACACGTGTTAAACATTAGGCCTCTACAGGCTCAGGAGATGGTTTCTCTGTGATTGCAGTAACAACGCGAGCTCGTTTGGTGGCCTGCATTTGCACCTGTGATGTAGAAAGCTTTGTATTTTCCAGCTCGAACCGTCTGCAGGTCCCCAAACTGTCCTGCAGCACCACTGTTGGGATGAAAGAGAAACTGCAAAAAGAATAAAAAAAAAAAAAAAAACATCTAATTCCAGTCAGACTTTATATTAGAAATGATGTTTGTACCTCATGACCCATGTGTTCCTGATGTAGGAGGACGTTGGTGGCGTCCATACCATCGTAGCGTCTGTCTGCTGGGGGGTTTATTCCTGCCAAGGAAAGAAGAGTCGGGAATATGTCCATGCCACTGTTGTAGGAGAAGAAAGATCAAAGCAACTTATCATTTATTTTACTGTAGTAGAAAAAAAAACATAATTTTAATGTTAAAGGTTTTTTTTCTTTACATAAGATACAAGATGATATGTGGTTCAACGATAAGACCAAAAAAAGGAAAAATACGTTTTCAACTGAGTATTTCTTGATTTTTTACTTTTTAAATTTCTTCTGCTTTGTTGAATTCATTTAAATATAAATAAGACTAAAAAAAACATATTTACGACACTCAGCATCACTCTGAGTTTTGGTACAGTGACTAATAAAGTCCTAGTAAGCAAAATAAGCAAAACACATTTTTGCTTCATGCTCATTTAAACTTTAACCCTTGTGCTATCCTAGGCACTTTAACATTGGGAGATGGGTCATCTGGACCCACTAGACAGTGCTCTGAACCTTTTTTCTTCATGATTTGTGATCTTCACTGGTGTCCATGGATTACATGAAATCTTTCCACCTTTGTCCACCTTTGTCATGGTAGGAAGTACACGTCAATGCAAGGGGGGGTGGGGTCATCTAAGATAGCACAAGGGTTAAGGGGGGGGAAAACTTGTTATTCCTCCTCGACTCAGGAGCTGTTTTTGTTCAACTGCAATACATATTTTAAATATTGCTTAAAAAAACTTTACATTCAAAACTGCAGCTATGGGATTTTTTTAAACTGGCTGCATTTTGGTCTTGAGTTTTTTTTAATTGTATTTATTATTGTTGATTAATTGATATTATTGATTTTATAAACAGATGCACCTTTTAATTTTCTCATATCAATCTATCTACAGGTATCTATCTATCTGTCTGCTTGCCTGCCTGTCTGTCTATCTTTATATCTGTCTGTCTGTCCATCCATCGCATGCATCTAGGAATTGGGCTAAGTGACTGTGACATCTCTCATCAGAAATGGTTTTCCGTCAGTTCCACCCTACGTAAGTTTAGTCGCCATTTTTTCTCGATATGGATGCTGCCATTTCAGCACTAAGCAGTGATTGGTCAGAGTCATTGTTTCTATGGCAACCACTCTCGCCAATCAGCAATGAGCTTCCTAGAAATCCACACCCCAATCAAACATTTTAACCCTTGTGCTATCCTATGACCCCACCCCCCTTGCATTGACGTGTTCTCCGTACCATGACAAAGGTGGATAAAGGTGGAAAGATATCATGTAATCCATGGACACCAGTGAAGATCACAAATCATTGAAGAAAAAAGGTTCAGAGCACTGTCTAGTGGGTCTAGATGACCCAACTCCCAACGTTAAAGTGCCTAGGATAGCACAAGGGTTAATTGTTGGACGTGAGACCTCCTACTTTAATTGAGGCATCTGATTGATCAGTTTAGTTTGAAAAATGGACACTACAGAAAATTAGGGTTAGCAGAAACATGTTTAAAGGGATAGCAGATCAAAAATGGTTATTCTGACAAACTGAATACATAATAACTTGTCATTTCTCTTTAGAAGTCTGTGGGATTCTGTTGTTTTTTTTGAGCCAGCAGGTAGTTCCTGTTTAGAATTCCAAGGGGTTCACTCAGTGCAATTTTCATATACAGTCAATGGGTTCTATACAGTAGTCCCAAAGCATCTTGAGAATCTGAAGCTGTCTAAACAAGTGGGTAATGTGAGCGTGCCTCAGCAGGGCCGAGCTGCTTGTGTTTTCAGGGATCCTGCCGGGCCAGTACGCCACTGCAGGCACCCTGTGACCTCCCTCCCACGTGGTCTGCTTTGCAGAACCTCCACCTGATGCACAGAAGAAGTCACAAAAGTTTAATGCATCCAAAAACTCCCACCATCCCTCAGCTGGAGTATCAAACTCATTTGACCCGTACCTTTGTTGGTCTGCCATTTTCCTGTAAAAGACCCAACACTTCCTGCATACTGGCACTTCTGCTCCCACGGTCCGTTGTCACCTAAAGCGTACAGACATTGTTTTAACGAGACAGCAGATTCTGAAAGGAAACATCCCATCCAGGTGACTAACCAGTGAACCAGATGAGAGTGTTGTTCTTATCTGTGTCATCAGAGGCACTTCTTATTGTCCCAACCAGAGAGTCCATTTCTTTAAGGCTGGAAGTGTAAACTCCTTCGCTGGCAGCTCCTGCAGGAGGTGGAGGAGCCAGTGGGACATGCATGTGAGCCAGTGCCATGTAGAGGAGATACGGCTGTCCTCGTGCACTGAAAATGTACAACGCTGTTTTAGAAGCTGCAAGACAAACCTTTTTTTTCCGTAAAAGTCCCTGTTTTATTCAGTCGTTCTATTCTGAAGAGTCCGATATCTACCTAGAGGTTTATAACCACAGGAACTGAATGTTCCGGACTAAGCATGCACCCTGATCTCTCTAAACACAGCAAACACGGCTAAGCAGGTGAAGAACAACACTGGTTTAAGGAGTCTCTGCAGGAGGAAAGACACTCCTCGAAAGCTTAACCTTCAGAGAACAGACTCCACCTCATGTGAGGCCAAACAATCTCTGGTTTCTGCTTGGTTCCTAAAACAAAATTTAACCTCTGGTATGACGGAATCTTTAGTAGCATTTAGAGAAATCAAATCAAATCAAATCAAACTTTATTTATAAAATAGCGTTTATCATGCATTTTGTGCAGCTCGAAGCGCTTTAACACTTAAAACAAAAAACACAACTTTAGAGTAAAAACCCAACCCACCCTTCACCCTTCCCACTCCCCTCCATTAAAACACATTAAAACACATGACCCACGACAATGAATATTGACTATGCAAGTTTAAAAAATAAATAAATAAGCAAACAAACAAACAAGTATGGCTTGGCTCTGCTGTGAGGAAACGGTATTTGGGAAAGTCTGGACGTTGTTGGTTTAACGCATCCGCAGTAAAAATTCAGTGGAGGTAGAATGCATCCAATAATAGTTGCCTGTCCACGACACACAGGCCCAAAACCTTATCGAAATTCTAGAAATGTCAAAAAAACAAAATTTTTTAATTATGCTGTTTCCATTAAATGATAATTAGGTGAATAGGCACAAACTAACCTACACGATAAGTCATTCAAAAACATGGATGTGAACAATACTTTGATTTACAGCAGATCCATTGAAAATTTCTGCCACGGCACAAGCGCTCATCATCATCTATCAAAGGAGACGTTCTTATTCAGGCCATGGAGCATCGAGCTCCTTACACGTGAAAGCGGCTACGGATGAAGCGATTTTGGAAAATGGTGGTTGGTGACTTTACAAAGGAGCTGTGGATCCGACTATTCCGAATACTTAACTTCTGATGAGCGGTGTGATGCTGTGGGACCTCTTTTGGCGCCCGCTGTGCAGCGCCCAAGACAGCCGGTTCCTACCAAGAAGTGCACTGCCATCCTGTTGTTGGTCGCGTAACCCATGTAATTCTAAATAGGTGTTTCCATTGCAGTTTTGCGAAATATGTCAATTTCGATCAACCGTAAGAACCACCTCCTTCAAGGGCAAAAACTTTATTTTGATAAATGTGAGTGAGGCGACTTCAAAACCAAACAGTCGCTGATGCTGGGTACGGGCATTGAGAGACGCGCTCAAAACACCATGAAGCATAACGAAGTTTGTATTTTGAAGTTTTAATAATGAAAAAAGAAGGTAATTAAATCCACTTATTATATTGTGATCAAAAAAGAAAAGAAAAAAAGACTCAAGAAAAAGCACAAAAGCGAAAAAAGCGTCAACAAAAAATACGTGGACGTTCCAGCTGGAAAACAGCATGGGTCACCCAAGCTTTCGCTGAAATCCAGCCTGCTGCAGAGCGTGAACCCACCATGGCTGCAGGAGGCCAGCTGTTTGCAGCTGCTAGCCACATGGGCTCATGCCCCAACCTCAAACACACAAATGCTCACCAGGACATTCTGTCCAACACAGCCTACTGTTACACTCCAAACTGGAGTTCCTGTGTTCAGCTCAGCTGCACGGATCGACTGTGGAACGACTTTGAAGCCCAAAGATTTAGCTAAAACATTTAGCTAAACCCTGACTGACGGAGTGCTGTGACTCACCTGCAAACCAGTGTTTGGAGTTACTCACTATGAAAATAATGGATAAAAACATCCTTTTTGTCATAATGAAGGAGCATAAGGCACTCCCACTGACTTTTTTATTGATACATGTTCAGCAACTTGTTTAACGACCTAATTTTGAAAAAGGTTTCAAGACCATGAGGCCAAAACAATTAAAAATTTGTCACAATTCAAATGTGTTCTTTGTCTCACATTCAGTCATTTTTAGATTGTTTAGATTCATTCGGACTTGTTTTATTGAGCCAAATTTCCTGTCAGGCTTTGCAGACACTTTAATATCTTTTTTCTTTTTCTCCAAGGTCTTTTTTCACTGTGCTAATACATGGGTCTCTCTTGTTGTTGGCAGATGTTTTGGTTTAATCCTTTAGAAGCACACAGGCCTTACATTCGAAACTTTAATTCTCCATATATTTTCTCGTTTTGCAATGTTAAATGTCCGTATTTTTACTTTATAGACTAAATTTTTGAAGATAAAAGAATGGTTCTACAACTAAACTTCCTTTGTTTTTCACTTGACCCAAAAATACTCTATTAGGAGTCATTATTGCATCATATTGCCTTCATTTTAGTGTTAAACACTTTACATTATATTTTACTTCTGCTGGTAGTATTACAGGTTTTTTTACAGGAATTATGGATAATGAAATTACGGAGCCCGTGTCCTGACATTGAAATATTAAAATATATCTTGTTCCCACAGATTAATATCTCGTTCGCACGAAATACTATTCCGTTCCCACAATATACTATTGCGTTCCCTCGAAATACTATTCCGTTCCCTCAAAATACTATTCCGTTCCCTCGAAATGATTAACTTGTGCGAACGCAATAATTAATCCGTTCGAACGCAATAATTATTCACGTCATAAGTCATTCACGCGGATATGCTCTCTGTACGCCGGCAAAAGCCGCTTTCAGCGGTAACTTCCGTGTCTCTGTGACCCACATTCGTTCAAAAAAGGAACATAAAAAACAAAAATGATCACTTTATTACTATCTCAATGAATATAAGAAAAATATCAAAAGATTTATGATAACTAGGCTGCTTTGTCTTACGATAGCTCCTGCTAGGCTACTACTAGCTCCGCCGCAGAGCTCTTTGATGTATGCCTGCATTTGAGCAATTGGCTGGTCGGTTGACAGACAGCTGATATTGTAGTTTAGCGTCCAAAAGGAATAATAATATTCAGGACTTAGTTAATCATTTCGAGGGAACGGAATAGTATTTTGAGGGAACGGAATAGTATTTCGTGCGAACGAGATAATAATCTGTGGGAACAAGATATATTTTAATATCTTAATGTCAGGACAAGGGCTCCGTATGAAATAGCACTCCATTGTCTTACTTAATAAATAATCTGCACTTGATCTATTAGGGAACGAATTAAAAGAATCAACTCAATAGAGGTGGGATTATATAAATTGGCTTCCACCCACTTCCTTCTAAGCATCAAATCAAACTATACTTGATTGTATTTGTCAATAATTATATCAGATACATCTAATGTGATGTGTGTGTGTACTTTTTGTTTCATTGCAAAATGTCTATTTATGATGAACAGTAATTATACTGTCAAAAAAAAGCATCATATATGAACATATATTCACTCGTGATTTTCTAATCAATATTACTTGATCACTGGAATGGATTTGATAAATCTGTGTTTCTATGAATTTTTTAGTGTAGTATTCAATTATTTTCTAATTCTTGAAGCAAACCAGTTAATCAAATCAAATCAAACAATTTCTGGGTCAGCAATTTTGTTAATTAAGAGGATAAAAAGTAATCTGTAATTTATTGAAATTTTTAAAATAACCCGCGCAACACTAATGCAACTAATACAAAATAATAAGATCTATGAGTTGGTTATGGGTTTGTGATTTTTGCATTATGTGAAGAACAAATTACATAAAAATGTGACCCAAGCTGCTTTATCAGACTAAAATGAAGGTCTTGCTTCATCCATTACCCTCTGTTTATATATCAAAACACAGTTCTCCTGTTATTTATCTCCTAACCCGTCCAAATGGGACTCTGATGTTTTTATTAAAAGACAGTCGGCATCTGGTGCTCCTCAGAAGGTACAACCCAACAAGGCTGTAAAAACACATTATCGTTCACTTTTAAAAACATGGACATTTTGTTCCACATGTAAATGCTGTGCTGTGCATTATACCTTGCATTGTGTATAATCTGGAGTGCAGCAGATTTGTATTGATCAGTGAGGCTCCACAGATCAAGAGGTTGCTCCACAATGCTGATGTTTTCAATCAGAGGAAGGGCCAGCTTGGAATAACACCCTCCATGCAGACTTCTACATTCAAGCAAAAGAACATAAGAAAAAAAAAAGGTTTACATTTTATACAAGTTTGTATTTAATGTTTGGCTTCCAAGGTTTCTGACGTTATGTAAAAAATGTGTGAAAAATCAGCTTTCTACGCTTTTTTTTTCTTAAACCTTTTTACGCACTTTCACTCTGGGTTTCAAACCACTAGACCCTCTTCAGGGGATTAGAAATAGATTTATTTTTACAAAGTTTGATATTTAGTGTAAAAATCCTTGATAAAATGTTGGTCAGGACAAAAGAAAATGTAACAAAGAGAACTTTTGAGGATTTTTACATGACCTTGAAAACGCAAGTTTAAAACTATTAAAAGAAATGGAAATAAAATCCTGTAAGCAACAAAAAATGTATAATTTAGGCAAAATCCTAAAATTGAATTCCGCCTTTAACCTTAAATATCTCTAAACTTACCAATCACATGAACTGTTTACAATGATGTAGAAATGACAAAAGCCCCCCTTCAGTGTAGGTTTCATTTAAAATGTTATATGAAGGTTTTTATCTTTTACATTTGTGATTCAAAACAAACATAACAAGAGATATGACTCATAATTGTGATTCCCCTTGGAAGAAATCCTTACGAGTGGAGCTTCGCCTGATTAACCCTTGTGCTATCCTATGACCCCCCCCTTACATTGACGTGTTCTCCCTACCATGACAAAGGTGGATAAAAGTGGAAAGATTTCATGTAATCCATGGACACCAGTGGAGATCACAAATCATTGAAGAAAAAAGGTTCAGAGCACTGTCTAGTGGGTCTAGATGACCCAACTCCCAATGTTTAAGTGCCTAGGATAGAACAAGGGTTACAACAAAGTTTAATGTGGATTTATACAACTATATCTTGTCTCTACATCTTTGATATTTGTTATAGAACATGAAAAAAGTTTTATTTCAATTTTTGGAGTTGAATGTACTACTCGGAATAGTTTTTTTTTACAGTTTCAGGTTCGTTGTGGAATTATTGTGTAATATAATCAAGAATATATCAATTTTAAAAAAAGACGAGGTTAGGTTGTACTAAATGGATGAAAAAGAAAAAAGGTTTCCTTTTACCAAATACAGAAACTTTTTTATGTGTTTCAAACATATTGGAAATGATAATACAGTCAATATGAACCGAACGTAAGGATGATACTAACAATAGAAGGACAAAAATACAGACATGTTGGAAATTGTGCAATTATCCAAGCCTGCCCCAAAAAAGACATTCAAAAACTTTTCATGTTCAAAGTTTAATACGGGTTATAAAAGGAAAAATACCCGTGCCTCATCAAATGAGATCCAGTTGATTCACAAGGAGGGCATTTGGGTAGATTATATCCTGGTTTATCAGTACATCCCATGTCGTTACTGTAAGGAATGCCCAGGTAGTAGTCAAAACCTGTGAGGGAGGCAGAGAAAATGCAGCAAACATTCAGGTCTCGACCCACAAACACAACACGCTTAAATGAAAGCTCATGATTTGTGATGCAATCAGGAAAAGCTGACAGCTTTTGTTTCAAAGTACGACTGATGATTGACGACACAAGACAACTGCAGCCGACTAGTTTACGAGTTCCCACAGCTGCCTGTCCTGCTAGGATCGTCGTGAGGACTTTTTCCTGCACATCTCTGTCAGGGTCGCTTGGCGGGTGAGGGGCTGGGGGTTGGGGGGGGGTCATCAGTCAGCTGAGGAAGAAACCAGCTGCTCGTTTTGTCTTTTGTCAAGACAGAGCTGGGCTTGTTTGTCACAGGTGACCCCGTTTTGTCGACTTGCTATAACAAGCTGAAGGCTGCAGGGGGTTTAGGAAGTCTGAGGTGTGGGACTGAAGTGGAAAAATACCCCCAAAACGTTTGTCAGGTCACGTTGTTGTGTAACAAGTTAATGTGATTTCATTTGGTTGTCAAGAGATCTTTTGTGTTTAGGACCCTTTTTCAGGAAGCTTACTCATAACGGAGAAATTAGGAGTCAAATTTGCATACATTCTCATGCTTATCAAAGCAATGGCTATTGGGTAACAAGCTTGCACACATCAATAACTTGTATGTCAAATAAATGCATGTCATTATTAATAGTTAAGGTGTTTACGTGTTTGATGGCTTGTGATAATTTGAAAGTTGGATGAAAATAAGTGAAAATATGTGCTGTTGGGCTTAGCTTTGCTGTGCATTTCCATGATCTGGTGCTCTCCTCTTTGTTTCTGTTAATTTTTGGGCAGAACTGGGTTTATCACATCATCACTTTGTCCGATTTCACCGATTTTGATTTTTTGGTTTTTCATTTCCAAGGACTGCAATTTTCTATAACCTGGGCACAATGCACCTTTTCCCATTTCACAATAGCAATATTTATCTGTGTCTTTTCCTTTTGTTAAACCCCTTAACTCAGAGTAAAAACATGTTAAAGATCAAAACGACAATTTAAAAAGCAATAAACTAATTAATAAAAAACAACAACATTACAGTTTGAAAATCAGTATTGTCCAGAAATCTACCAGTAAATGAAATGTTAAAAAATGGAACTAAATAATAAAACGAAAAAAGGAAGGTATCATGGGACCCCACTGACTGAATGATGGTGTTGGTTCACCTTTTCAACAGGAAGTTATTTCTTTAAGCTTCAGTCACTGCAAAAGTTGGCTGATTGCTCAATCAACTCTTTACTACAGTGGCCCAGAAGTTCAAATCAAATAAATCGCTCAACACAAAAACATAGTAAAGATCAATTAAAAAAGCAAAGCAAAAATCTTTCCATGTTGCTTCAATCTTTCAGCCAGTTGTGGGAACAGGTGGTTCCCCTCAGGAAGCAGGTAGACTCCACTGCCACAAATGGATCAATGGCTTTGTTCTTTTGTAGTGTTTTCTGTCTCTATCTTCTTTTGTTTTCAGCTGTAGTGGGAAGTTCTGTTTCTTTTTCTTCCCATCCTATATTTGTGTGCAGATTGGAGCCCAAATTGTCCATAGCACCTGATTGGCTGAGGACGTCCAGCTCAGGGTTTAAATACTGCCCCGTCATCTTTTGGTCCTTGTATTTTGGTTGTTTTTGTGTTGTTTTGAGTTACAGTACATTTCTAGCTTATTTTCAGCCTGGGTTTGTTTGTGATAGTTTTTGAATCGTTGAAGTATTTCATTTTTTCCTTTTAACCTTTATGTTACATCCTTTTACATGCCCCTAGACAGGGATGTAACACAGCCTTATGTGAAACCGAAGATCCTTAACTAAGCCACCTTCCTGTATGTCAGCCGCTTTGATGTTTGTTTGGTTGTGTGAATCCAAACTCAAAATTCATCTGTTTAATCCAGCTGGTTTGATTGTGTTTTTAATGTATATTTTTAGTGATTTTATTGGCTCTTGCTTTTTCTGTGCAGCATAATGGAGTTTTTTGAAAGAGGCCTTCAAAAAAAGTCGATTAGTATTATGTGTTTACAATATTTGGGTTATATGCATGAGGTGAACAGTTCTGCTGTAGACACCACTAAATTGTGAAAAATAAAAGAGAAGACATAGTAAATAGCATATACTTGGCTAGGTGGGAGTCGAACCTGCAATCTTCTAACCGTAGCTTGACTGCCCTACCGCTGCACCATTACCATCTAGACAGTACAAAATTGACCATCAGTTGATCAGGAAGTTGGAATCTTTCAAGGCGAACACAACAGGGTCACAAGAAATGTGAACAAAATTCCGAAAAGTGAATCAAAATGGTGAAAATAAGAAACCAGAAAAGGTAGGTATTATGCTGACGTTTGACGTTTGAATTTTTTCAAATGGCCGAATACTTATAAAAGTTTTATAATTAGAACGGACCGTATCCAGTGTTGCTTTATGCCAAATAACTTTCAGTCGAAATGATGGACAAACGTCTTTATTCAATCAGCGATATCCCAAAATACCGACCATTTCCAGTTTCTTGTGGTGTTCTTTCCATTTTGATTTCTGGATGCTACTTTCGTTTTGTTCTTTTTCTCCATATTTTAGTTGCTTGATATAAAAAAAAAATCATTTTTTTTAATTTACTAGTTGTGTTACTTTTTACATTTTCGTTGTAATCTTTAAAATGTTTTCATGTTGAGTGATTTGTGCTTCAGGGCGATGGTAGGGGTTTGGTAAATGTTGTCGGACTCAGAAAGGACACACTTCACCTCTCTTGGTTGGCCTGTATGGACCATTGTGTCCCAGGTGCCATTTCCCGATCATAGCTGTGTAATAACCTTCCTTCTGCAGCAGCTGGGGGAAGGTGACTTCAGACAGAGGTAATCCCGCCACAGACTCCACCGCAAAGTTATGGGTCACCCCGTTTCGGAGGCCGTAGCGGCCTGTCAGGATGGCCGCACGCGACGGAGAGCACGTCGAGGCCGGGGAGTGAAAGTCTGTCATCCTGTTAAAAAAAAAGAAAAAAAAAGAGGTGTTATTGTGAATAAATACAAACTCATGAAGTCACTTCACTCCCAACACTTCTCACTTCAGTCCTTGCGCAGCCATCAGGTTCAGATTAGGAGTGTTGTTGGACTTCCTCTCAGGCTGGTTGGCATCCAGGTCGCCCCAGCCCATGTCGTCTGCCAGGATGATGATGAAGTTAGGCCTTTTTGCTGGTTTGACCTCATGGGAAGCTGTGAGGAGCATTAAAGTCCATAACAACACCCAGACCAGGAGCAGCCAGATATGGAAGTCTGACATTTTGGGTCCAAACCTGCAAGGGGTTGCAAAGGTTCAACCATATTAAAACTTTTCATCCAAAAAAACAAAAAGTGTTTATGGAATATTTGCTGATTGCATAAAACGTCAAAGACAGATGTTACCCTCTGGGTGAGGGTCAGTTTATAAAAGTAAATAAACTGTTTTTTGTGATTAAATCCAATTTGTTTATTTTTTTTTCAACCTTTATTTGACCAGGAGGATCAGTTGAGAATAAGTTCTCATTTACAATGAAGACTTTTTGCTAAAAAAAACAAAACTACGGTGGCCCTGAAGTGCAAATCACATAAACAAATCACTCAACGCAAAATTACGAAGACAATTTAAAAAATCAAAAGAAATAATTAAATAAATAAAATTACATTTTAGAAATCAAAACAAAAGTACAAAAAAATGAAAGGAATAAAAATGAAATGTTCCAGAAAGCAAAAGTAGTTTTTAGAAATTAAAATGAAATGTTAAAAATTGGAGAAACCAGTGTGGGAAATCGCTGATTGGATAATTATGTCCAGTATTGCTTTATGCCATGAGTGATTTTTTAGTGTGATTTGAGCTTCGTGGCCACCGTAGAAAACACATTTTCCTAAAGATACAAGCCAGGAACTGAACACCCCTGACCTTGAACACCGGAACACTGGTACGTACATCATAAAAAATAAAGAACAATCAATACTCTCAAGATAAAGTTTGCTTTTTTTGGCTCTGAAAACACACCAACAGAATTAAATGGATTTAAAAAGGATAAAAAGTGTTTATACTTTTCTTTAGATTTTCACAAATGCTTTTATTTTGTTTTTTGTATGCAAAAAGTTACAGGTTTAAAACTCCATCTGGGGCAGTTAACATATGACAAACAATCAAAATGTTGAACATCTATTAATTCCAGATACATGAAAAATAAAAATAAAAAAGTAATTTAAAGTGTTGCCCTAAATTTAACAAAGTACACAACTTAAATTATTATCAGACACTGAGAACAGGACTAAGCAGGATTTTGAAAAAAACAAAGTACGGAAATCCTATAGAGAAAAACAAAGATTTATTACATTTCTTGTTAAACGTTGGTTATTTTTCACAGATTATTACACTAATAATGAGCTTTTTGTGACCCTTTTGCAACAGCTGGACATTCTGTAATCAGGTTTCTGCTAAAACAACTCCTCATGTTTCTGCCATCACACCAGTCTGTCCTGACAGGCCTGTAATTCACTCCGATCTTTGGATACCTGAGGAGGAAATGCCCAACCAGTGTCAAAACACATCAACCATGGCTGAAAGTTTTCAAAAAGATCAGCATTTACGGTTGATTATTAAACGTCATGTCGGGGATACGAGTTGATATTTTACATGTCAAATGTGCTGATTTCAGGTAAAGAAGGGGGGTGAATTCCCAAGTTCGAAGATGATTTGGGGCAAAGATGCAATCAAATATGACTCCACAGATCCAACAGGACAGTTATTAGGAATTGGAATAGCCAAAAACAGACACTTTTGAATGAACTGCCATAAGAATAAATTATTTTGTGTGACTTTATGTTCAAAAACAAACTTTTTATGCCTCTTTTTAGTAGTTCATGGTTGGATATCTGCTTCTTACATGTAAAACCAAAGTTTAAAACTCATCTGTTACACAAACTCGTGTTTTTAAAGTTCACCATATATTAACTGACAAGTCTGTGTAATAAGAAGGGGAGTTAATGGAGGCGCGCGGGGGGAACGGTGTTGGAACTGGCTGCAACCAGATTTTCTTTAACCCTTCTCCTGCCCCTCGTGGTTGTATTTTTGTGTCACGCAGAGCGTGTCTGTGCTAGGTTGTAGGGCGTGTGTCTTTGCGCGTGCACGCGCCTGCAAGTATGTTTCTTCATAAATGCGCGTGGACATGTACAGGAGGAAGCATAAAGCGCAATGACGCAGCGCGGCGCACAGTAGGATTACTGGAGAAACAAACAGCTGCGCGCACGGGTGAGACTGAAAACTTACAATCGGGTTATTGGGAAGCACGAGAAAACACGGCTTTCTAATTTGCTTGAATGAGTTTGAAACATTTTTAAAAACTGAAATGTCTGATTCAAACCGGCGACGTAAAAGTACTTACATAGAGTATGTAGTAAAGCGCGCGCTGCTGCGTCACCGGTAGTGAGACTGGCAACACGCGCTCATTCATTCAAACCCCCCCTATAGTCCGAACTATGAGATGGTAGCTCCACAATTTATTCGGTCATTTTCAATTTAATTTTTTTTTTTTTAATTGTTTTGGAACATGTTGTTCTTCAACTAAAATGTTTTGTTTATTTAAAAGAATATATATATATATATATATATATATATATATATATATATATATATATATATATATATATATATATATATATATATATATATATATATATATTATATATAGTATATGCTATATATATGCTTCAGTAAACAGGATGACCCAAGAAAAAAATAAATCATCTTTGTGCGTCAAAAAGATATAAAAGACAAATCAGAAAAAAACAAGGGGTGTGTTTACATTTTGTAACTTATTTACAAAATCCCATAGCGTGTTCATTCCATGCACATTATCAGACTAATAAAAGCACTTTTTTTTCTTTAATACCTTTACTTTATTATATTCATATTACATTTCTTTACCAAGACAAAATAAACATTTGCCACAGAAGGAAAAAGTTAAAATAATGAGAAAAAACCTCAAACAGCTTTTTAATGATCAGTTTGGATTAGAAACACATCCTTTAAACTTCAAACAAATGATTCAATGATTGAGCCTAAAAATCTTGCATTTAAATTGTGACACCAGAGATAATTAATCATAAATGCATGCAGAAAGCATCTCACATATATATCTGTTTATTGATAACAGTGAGCTTAAGTTTTTGTGGTAAATGAAACAGACACAAAAGGGGATAAATGTAAAGAATAATCTACAAGAATCAAAAAGATATGATGTTTTTTGGTTCTAAAACACCACAACAGAACATAAATGACTTCTAAAGGACAAAATGTTTTGCAATTTTCTTTAGTAATGCCACAAATATAGGTTTTTAACTTGTATTGAATTTTGTTCTTAAGTGACAAAAACACACAAACTCCAGATAAAAACTGAAGCCACAAGGGACCCAGTTGTTTATGTTACACCAACTAGATTGTGCAGCATTTGTGTTATTTTAATGCAAAACAATACAATAAAGGGTCAGTTAATGCATTTTCTTTTGAATTTATTGTAGACATTCTTTTTACTATGCTCCATAAAGAAACATATTTTACTGGAACAAAAACTGAGCTTAAGCCACTACTGTGTTTTTCCAACTATCTCTGCGGGGACGGTGTTTGTACAGTAAACATCAGTTGGTGAAATGCACAGAAGTATTTCATCTGAGAGGAGGACGCCAAATATTTCGGGTTTTACCTCCAGCCTCACCTGTAGAGACGGGTGGAAGGACTGATTTGTCTTTTGTTCCTACTGTGATCTCCTCCTCAATGCTGGTGAAGAAAAACAAGCTGACCCATGCGCGGCCGCTCCGTCCTCATCTGACTCCCAGCAGAATCCGGCCCCCTTTCTGCGCATGAGCGCAGCCTCGAACCCGAACTCTGATCTTCAGCGCTCTTTATTTAAAGCGGTGCAACAAGCACGTGAGGGAAGAACCTGCTGCTCGGTTTGGTTTGATCATATTCCTGGTTGTAAGCGTGAATGAAGGAGGAGAACTTCTTTTGATTGTGTCCTGCGTCTGTTTCCAGTGGTCTCCCTGCTAAATCTTTTTTAACCCTCTATTTGTACTGAAAGGTTTTGCATTGTTAAAAACTGACTTCTTCCTCCACAGGGAATGACACTGTGCAGATTTAAGAATTTAAAATTCCTGGGGCCCAACAAGTACTCCGAGGTGCCTGATGGAGGCTGGGGATGGGTGGTGGCTGTGGCTTTTTTCTTGGTGGAGATTTTCACTTATGGAACCATCAAGATTTTTGGAATCTTCCTGCTGGACCTGAAGACGGAGTTTAAGGAATCTAACAGTCGGATCTCCTGGGTGGTTTCCATCGCTGTCTTTGTCATGACCTTCAATGGTAGGGAGTCCTAGAGGGTTTTTGAAGCAGAAATAGACGCCTGATTAATGTGCTTACTGTTGTGCTGTAGGTCCTCTTGCTTCTGTGATGACAAACCGCTTTGGGTACCAGTTTGTCGTCATGATTGGAGGCTTACTTATTTGCTGTGGTACCATTGCCACCAGCTTTGCCAGCTCCATCAATCAAATCTACATCACATATGGATTTGTTGCAGGTAATAATTTAGCTTCTTCTGCCAAATTCTCCAATTTTGTTGACAATTTTTGAAATTGTATGTCATCAACTGTGCAGGCTTAGGCTACTGTCTGACCTACTTGCCCACGGTAACCATCCTCTCTAAGTACTTTAACCGTCGGCGGTCTCTGGTTGTGGCTGTGGCTTCCATTGGGGAGTCTCTGTCATTGTTTGCTCTGGCACCAGGTAAGAGATTCTGCAGGTCCTTTATGGTTGTGTATTCCAATAAGTAAGGATGAATTTATGGTAAACTGCTTAAAAAGGGTAAAAAGTAAAGCCTGCTACCATTGAAATGTTTTTTGTATGCATATTAAACAGCAAGTAATAAATAATGATATGAAATCTGTTTAGGGATTATAGTCTTTAGAGAAACTTATATAAAGATAAAAAGGATAAAATGAACACCTAAAAATGTAGTTTTTTTTGTTTTTGTTTTTAACAACTAGAACTCCCAACCCTACAAAAAAGTGGGCCTATAAAAGATGCATATTTTAATTGCCAAAAAGTTTTTATGTATTCTTAACCATAGTGGTATAAATGTCTTTTTTTCTTCCTGATTGTTAATTATTTTGATTATTTCTCATAACATATTAAAATTATATTGAATTTAAGATGTATTATTCGTCAGTCCCAGCTGACCCAGTCCCAGTTTATGCTCAGCTGATTACCAGCTGAGCATAAACTTTTGGGAAAAAGGCAAAACAAAAAGTATTTAGAAAAAGGGGGGAAAAAATGTAGGACTTTGCGACTAAAAAAGAAAAAAAGTTTGAGCCATTATGTACCCATAACTAAAAACTGAACAACACTAAACCAGAAGTTGATAGATATGATAGAACGAAAAAGATAAAAATACAGACTGTGCCTGTCCGGCTACAGTGAAACATGGCGGTGGTAGTATAATGGTCTGGTTCTCAATTGATATTCACAGCAGTATTAGACTTTATCAACATTTCTCCACAGACACGTGAAAACACCTCATTGTCAGTTATTGCTAACATTTGATTGTCGTCACTAAATTTAGGGTGCAAAAAGCCCTCGGCTATGGAAAGGTCTGCCAGGCGACCTGAGGGCCACAGAGAGCACAGAGATTTTTAAGATAAGGCTCAAGACCCATCTATTTAATCTGACTTTTAGCTAATTTCATTATTACTATTATGTTATTTACTTTGTATTTCATGAAGTCTTGTGATTTTTACACTGGATGACTTATAACTCATTTTTAGTATTCCTTATTTTATTTATTTTTTATTGTATATTGCTTTATAAAATTTATTTCGATGCTTTTGTATGAAAAGTGCTATATTGATAAAGATTGATTATTTGATTGATAATTAAACATAATTTATCCAATCATAAACAAAGCTATGATTTAGAAACAGCGTTTTAAACATATTTAGTGTGATTTAAAAATGTGTTTTTACGTTTATGAATCTGAAAAATGTAATTTACAACGCGAACCAGGAAAGATGCAAATATTTTTGTCTCAAACTGCAGTCAGCTGAGCAAGCCAGCTCGGTGGCCTTGTGGTAGAGTGTCTGCCTTGAGTCTGGAAAGTTGTTGAGTTATACCAAAGACTCTAAAAATGGGACCCAACACCTCTCTGATTTTGAGTCAGTAAGAGATAAATTATTTAAAAATTCCCAAAACTCCAAATGGAGCTGTTCCCCTTAGATCAGAATGCTGAGATTTGAGTCCAAATATTGTGCAACAGGTCAACGACCCCAAGTAGAGCAACAATAGCACAACAGATGGGCAGGAAAATGTGAAAAAATCAATAAGCTGCAGCAGGTCAGTCAAAGTCCAGACATGAGTTCGATGGATGTGGAGCAACCGTGCGCTTCCTGTTTACAAACCTGCAAAACTTAATGATAGAATGACCCGTGTTAAGAGCAGAGGAAAAAATGTCCATGCAGAAGATGATTCCATGCTATTTTAACAACAAGTTTACTTTGTGTTGCTGAACAAATAAGGATTTAGTGAAAACTAAAAAAATGTTTATGAAAAAGGTTAAATCTTTTTCTACATAGCTGAAAAAAATCTCAGGTTTCCACTAATTGAACACTTTCTGAATGTGTCTGCTTGTCTTTTAGCATATTCGGCAGTAAGAGACAAAATTGGCTGGCGGCATACCATGACGTTGATTGGAGCTTTGCAGAGCATCGTCATTGTCTGCGGTGCGCTGCTCCGGCCGGTCCTTATCGTACCCAGAGAATCCGACAGCACGGATGCTGACAAATCATCGCCGAAAGAACTGGAAGCCCTTCAGGAATGTGGACACGTGGAAGGTTCAGACCAAGAGAGCTGTTTGAGAAAAGAAAATGAGATGATTGACAGCTACGGCACCACTGGAGTCTCTGACCTAAAGTGTCTCAAGGATGAAAAGAGCCCAGAGGAGAACGCTTTACTACAAAAAGGTGGAGTAAAAGAGACAGAGCGGACACCAACAGTGACAAGTCAGGAAAATGATAACGAGAAGCAGGGGATAAAAGACTGTTCGAAGCTCTTAGACTTCTCCATCCTCCGAGAGTGCAGCTTCATTTTGTATTCCCTCTTTGGACTGTTTGCCACTCTGGGCTTCTTTGCCCCGCCGCTCTACGTCATAGAGCTAAGCGTGAGTCACGGAGTGGAACGCGACAGAGCCGCCTTCATGCTCTCCATCATAGCTGTGGCTGAGATCTTGGGACGATTCTTCATTGGGTGGATCTTATCGCACAGGCTTTTCAGCGGAAGGAAGCTCCTGGTGCTTCTGGTGTGCGTCATCATTATGACCCTGGATCTGGTGGGATTCACTCTGGTCAAGGAGTTTTACGGCCTGGCTGTTTGCTGTGCCCTGTATGGGTTCTTTATGGGCACCATATCGTGCACCCACATCCCACTGCTGGCTGAGGATGATGTTGTGGGAATAGAGAGGATGACTTCCGCGGGGGGTGTCTATGTCTTCATCCAAAGCTTTGCCGGATTGGCCGGACCACCGCTTGGAGGTAAAGATTTAAATTTAAGCTACGTCATCACCCGCGTTTAATTAGCCACTGTCATTAACTAACCGGGGACTCTGATTTGGGAGTGTGGTGTGGACGGCGTCCCTTTTAATTTACGCCAACTGGTTTAAAAGTGACCTGCAACACCAAGTCTTTATCGTAGTAGAGCAAAATTGTAGGTGGCGACATGCACTAGAAGAAAAAAGAAATAGAAGTAGAAGAAGCCCCTCCCTGCTTGTCCAGTGTGAACTCCATGGTATAAATACACACATAAGAATGGGCTTTTGACCCGATCTGACTTGTGTCACATACTCTGTGTGCCTGTAGCTTTACTCGAGTAGAACTTTAATCCTTTTCAGCTGTAGCAAAATCAGAATTAAACTCATAGGGCCTTAGTCACATGCACCTGTACGGATGCTGCAGGTTTTTGGGTTGTCCGGGCCCTCTCTACGACCCTCTAGGTCGTAGAGAGGAGCGGCCACATCTCAAGGTGTGTCTTGCAGTTTCCACCTTAATCCTTGTGCTATCCTAGGCACTTTAACATTGGGAGTTGGGTCATCTAGACCCACTAGACAGTGCTCTGAACCTTTTTTCTTCAATGATTTGTGAAACTCACTGGTGTCCATGGATTACATGAAATCTTTCCACCTTTATTCACCTTCGTCATGGTAGGAATAACACGTCAATGTAAGGGTGGGGTCATCTAAGATAGCACAAGGGTTAAGGGACGTCATTAAAATGGAAGATACCATTGTGCAAGTGATGCGTAAGTTTCCATAGGACCAAACACACTTCAATCGAAATGACAAATTTCCTTATTTCTAAAATGCCGGAGCACGCAACAGGCGCACAGCTAGTGTGCAGGGGGGTTAAAAATTTTTTAAAAATTTTACAACATGCCTGCGTCTCACCTACCTCCCCCTTACTGCGCTCTGCATGTTTTACAAGTATTCACCAAGACCTGTCGCTGTTTGAAATAAATGCGTACGAAGAATATTGCTGTCGGGCTCAACAAGCAGATCTTAAGATTTCCTGCAGGCGTCCCGCGTGCCCCGTACAGGTTTACCCCTTTTTATGCCTGCAGACAGCGCGAATCCACCCGTGAGGGCAGTTGCGACTGAAGCTTTAGGAACTTTGACCTTCAGAACAATGTTTTTTGTACATGTTTTGTTCATAAAACAAAATGATAGATCTCTGTAAACATAACGCTGTTTCCTCTTCCTCGACTCTCAGGTGTGCTGGTGGACATAACAAAGAACTATGGCGCTGCGTTCTACTCCTGCGCCATCGGCATGGGGCTGAGCGCCTTGTTCCTGGGTTTAGTCAGACCTGCAAAGAAAGGAATGCTCTGCAGAAGAGGATGCTCCAAACAATCTGCACTAGATCAACAAAATAAAGACAGCTGCGAGGAACAAAACGGAGAGCAACGGCAAGCAGATGCAGCTGCTGCACATTAATTCTCTTAGGATGGAAGTCTTGTAGAGACAAGTCAAGCAATCTAAAGTACATATTCCGTAAAAATGTGAAAAACTGGCATGAATTTACAAAGTGGGAGAAAAAAAGAATTCTGTTAGTGCAGATCTGCATTTTGACATTTTTTTAGGAAACTTTTGGAATGAGCAGTTGTGAATATGAAATACTAAAAAGTGTTTTTTACCAAAAGTCATTTGTGAAAAGATTTTTGAAAAAGCATTGTTTTTTAAAGTAATTTATGTCTGTTAGCCCTGAAAAGACAATGAAAAGGTGTGTTAACCTGTACTAAGTGACCGTATCATAGAAAAGTCTAAGTAAAGATTTTCTTTTAGTTATTGAAATTGAAAGGTGGATGTATTGTGAGGCAAATGAACTCCAAATTGTAAATGTTTATTAAAAGATATTCTCTATGAGGCACTTTTGGATTTGACAAAGCAAGTTTGAACAATCTGTACTGTTTGCACAATTCATGTTTAAGGCAATTTATGGATCCACTCAAATGAAAATCATGTTTTTGGTGTTTTCAACATGTTTTTGTGTCAATTTTCTGACGATAGACGACATATGGGAAGAAAATTAAAATTGCATTTTTGAGTATTTTTCAATTGAAATTTTTGTAAATTAGACGCAGAGGACAAATGCAGTTTGAAACAGATTGTATCTGTAGAAAACACACTGGGAGGGCTATGACTTCCCCTCTCCGAGCTCTCAGCAATTAGGAGGGGAAGGGAGTGTGGGGTTGCTCCACGCCAACAGTCCTGCCGCTCTGCAGAAACTATGTCCTAAAACGGTATAATCGCAATTATCAGACCACTGGGAACACTTTGAAAATATCTCAAAAGATGATCAAATGGGATTTTCAAAGGCTTCACAGCAACAAAAAAAACAGTAAACAGTAGAATCATACATTTTAATTTTAATCTTTTTAAAACAAGAATAAAAGTGCATGTAAAAAGCCTTCAGTTCACTAAGCTGTGAATGTTGTTGTTAGAGAAGAAGTTTGTCTAAAATCAAGAAACTGAGCTGTGTGAGTGTGTGTGTGTGTGTGTGTGTGTGTTTGGGGGGGATACCTACATACCTAAAAAAGATATGTTGATTGATATAACAGATTGTAATGAAAATACCTCATTTGTTTCCTGTGTAATGTCTCAAAGAAGGAGAGGAACTTTTTTTTATTTTTTGTAAATTAAAAGTTTTCAATCAGATTATTAGATAAATTTGATATTTTTCACCTGAATGCTAATAAAAAATAACGTTACCTTTAAAAACACGTATACGTCAAGGTGGCTGTGGATTAGAAGGGGAGAACTGTGGGTGGGTGGCGCCACCTGGACACAAGGTGGGATCTGATCAACCCCAGCTAGGTCAGAGTGTACGATGTTTGAAAGACAAGAAACACTCCATGGCCCCAGGAAACATCACTGATGACATGTCCAGGTTGCATCACTAGTTGTATGTAAACTCACATTTTTAAATCCTGAAAAAAGCACAAAACAATGATTTGTACAACAACCAACCATCCTGGACAATGGATCTTTCTTCTCTGGTATGCACATATGATCAAGTGAGAAGTTAAAAACCTGTCTTGTATCATTTTTGTTATATTTTTGGAAAGACTTTACTGATGAAATTCCTTAAGTCCAATGTTATTGAAATGTGGAATTAAATGAAACACTGAGGTTTTTAGCACCATCTAGTGGTAATATTTATTTTACTTGTACAGCTCACAGAGAAATGCAGGGCTCCTTATTTTATGGTCTAAAAATTCACCCTTATTGAGAGAAGCCTGTCCAAAAACAAAATTCCAAGAATCGTTGGAGTGTAGAGATCAATCACTGTGAATCCATCAATGCGAAAAACATCTTGTGATTTTTTTTTAATTAATAATTACTAAACAACATTTTGTTTAAAAAAGTAATGGTTGTCAGAAACATGATAGAAAGCATATGGTACAAAGCCAAGAGTGACTGTTTACAGCTCAGTCTGAGCATTCACTTCTCCAAGTTAACCTAAAACAAAGAATAAAGACCAAACATCCATTTAAAGTGACATTACTGAATGTCACGCATGTTTCACCGTTCCCCCCTCCAACAGACCATCCCCACAAGGCCCTAAATGAATCAAGGTGTCTAATATGCGAGTAAAAGTGGAATGGAGGGCGGGCGCCAACGCGACCCCAAAGAGAGACACCCCCAGTGAGCCCCGCCAGCATGTCTAACCCATCCAGTTCCCGGAGCCCTATGCGGATGGGCACAACCGGGGGAAGAAGGCACCCCCCGAGCGAACGGCCCCCCAGCATGCCGCACTAGGCGCTCCCGCCTGAATATATTGCAGATTATACTTTTGGTCATATGAAAGGCATTCAGACAGATCTGTAGCCAAAATTGATCACTAGAATTCAATGAAAGCTCAGACTCCCTTTTTGGCATGGGTAAGTAAATTTTTGTCACCTATGTTAGATATCAACTAGTAAATTTTGGAAGTGAGCTTTGGATTTTTAAGGTCAATGAAATGTGCTACTGTAGGAGAAAGTTCTAGGTCTTTTTGGGTCAAGCAGTATTTAGTGCTTATAACCACATTTATCTATTAAACCTGACCAGAATAACCATGTAGAGAAACTGAATGCCTGCATCAGAGACATCAAGACCTGGATGACATTTAATGACCTCCTATTGAACCCAGAAAAAACTGAGGTCATTATACTAGGTCCTAAAAACCTCAGAGATGCTCTGTCTGATCGGATAGTCTCCCTGGATGGCATAAGTATAGCCCCCAATTCCACAGTTAGAAACCTTGGGGTTTTATTTGACCAGGATTTATCATTTAAGGCTCACATATCTCAGGCATGTAGAACTGCCTTTTTTCACCTGCGGAATATTGCTAAGATCAGAAATCTACTTTCCAAAAGTGATGCCGAAAAGCTCATCCATGCATTTGTTACATCTAGGCTGGATTACTGTAACTCCTTGTTAGCAGCGTGTCCTAAGAGTTCCTTAAGAAGTCTCCAGCTTGTTCAGAACGCAGCAGCTAGATTGTTAGCAGGAACTAGCAGAAGAGATCACATCACTCCTGTGTTAGTTTCGCTCCATTGGCTCCCAGTTGATTCTAGAATCAAGTTCAAGATCCTCCTGTTAACCTATAAGGCCTTACACGGTATGGCCCCATCCTATGTCAAAGGCCTCATAGTGCCTTACCATCCCAATAGAACACTTCACTCACAAAATGAGGTTGTGGTTCCTAGAATTAGTAAGTTGGAGGTAGAGCGTTTAGCCACCAAGCCCCTGTTTTATGGAATAAACTCCCAGCTCATGGAAGAGAGGCCGACTCAGTTTCTACATCAAAGTTAGACTGAAAACATTCCTCTTTGGACAGGCTTATTGTCAGACTAGTTAGTATTCAGAGATTATTTAACTTAATGTTAATGTTTTGAAACATAAATTAGTAACAATTTGTTTTTAGTAGGCTGCTAGAAGTTGAAGCTGGGGTAACTATGGTGCACTGGGGTTCTGTCCTCTTTTCTCCTCTACTTCTACCCTCCTTCTCTCCTCTATTCTTGATCAGTATTCATCATTTAGTTCTCCATGCCTCTGTTTGGTGCAGTGCGATTCATGTAGTGTCCCTCTTCTCACTCCCCTCCTGGGGAGTAGGAGTGCTTCCAGATTGCAGTTGGCTCATCCGTGCTCCTGTTCCTGACCGTGTACCTCGTCTCTGCTACTGTTTCTACACCTGGCTGTGGATCCTGTCTCAGGCTCGACTCACGCCCCCGACTGTCCCCCCAACTCCCTCTGGATGAAGCTCGTCTGCTGGACTTTAAATATGTAGGTGTAGAGTTAGATAGGTTAATTCTTCTCTGTGAGTTCTGGTACATTGCCTGTCCGTCCTGGGGGAGGATCCCTCCTTCATGTGGGCACCCCTGAGGTTTCTTTGTTTTTTCCGGAATCCGTTTTTTTTGGGAGTTTTTCCTTACCGCGAAGGGGGGTCTAAGGGCAGGGATGCCAGTATAGCTTAGTCAGTTTGTTAGTTCCTTTTAGTATTTTTCTATTGAATTCTATGTATTCATGATCCTTTTGATTTTATGTTTCACTTTTTCAATTACCGATATGAAGCCCATCGAGACGACTGTTGTTGTGAATTTGGGCCTTTACAAATAAAATTGAATTGAATTGAATTGAGTTGAATTTAATTTAATTTGCTGATATTCTAGAAATTTGTTTTTACTAATCCCATAGATTGAGGATAACGTTGGGAGGGACATTCTGAATTATATGCTGACACAGATGGATCCCGTTGATCTTCCATGAAGCAAAGTGAATCATATTTTTGTTAGTTAAGATATCAGGGTTGTTCCAAATGGGGGGGTGGGGGGGGGGTTGCAAGGAAATAATGTGAGGTTGTTGTATTTTTTTTTTTGTACCATGTAGAACACTTTAATTGTACTTTCAAACAATACATTTTTGTTGAAAATAATGTTAAGTGTCAAGAATGTTACATTGCACAAAAAAGATAACATTTCTTCTACAATGTCTTTATTTTACTTTTTATTTTATTTTACTTGTATTCCATACCGGAAGTTGACTTCAATGACGTCATGTAAACATGGAGGCGGAGCTTTAAGAGAGAGAAGCTCTCTGCAGCGTTTTGCCGGATGTCTACGAAGTCGAGTTGAACTTTTATTAATATGTTTATAGCCCGATTCCTCCATAACACACGTGATTAATTGTTTCATCCGACTTCGCTTGAGTACGGGGAATCGTTAAACATGACCAACGGTGGGTGGGCTGACTACGAAAGCGGAAGAAGTTCCTGTTAGCTGCTAGCTTCGCCGTGATGCCCGGAATTTCTCGAGATTACGCTTCGTGAACGAGAACTCCCCGCGGGCAGCTCAGCTCGCGCGAGCCGTTGGCGGCCGACAGGAACCCCTGACGGGTGTGAACAGGCAGCGGCTTCTACTGAACCCTCAGCCTGGAAGACTTTCATTCAAACTTCCTCCTTAAATAGAAGGAAGCAACGCGGATATTTATAATTATAGATCAGGACTGACTCCAAGACGTCTCCACCCGGCGAACAGGGAGTGTCACCTTTCCCTTATTGCCAGGATATCATCTTCATGGCTGCGGAGATGCTGACTGACAGCAGGTAACGGGAATTTGTCTTCAGTGTGTGCTCCTTTAAACATGACTGCAGCACAGTCCTGGTATGGCTGCTGCATGTTGGACCCTTTAATCATCTGTGGGAGCTAATGACGGAGGGCCTGCTCATGTAACTGTCTGTCTATTTTTGGGTCTTCTTTTCTCTTCCTGATACTCTGGCCCCCCCCCGGCATCATTTTTGTCATTCCATTGATCTACCTCTGTCAAAGGAAACGACACCGAAGCTGTGACAGTGAGGACGACCAGCAGCTGACACCTCAGGCCAAGAGGTCAGGGAGTGGCCCCAGCCTGCTTTTGTCAGACCTGGACTCTGAGGTAACGCAGAGTTGTCCCAATGCCCGCCCGCCCCCCCCAGTCTTCATACAATCGTGCATTTCTTGACGCCCCCCCCCCCCCCTTTCTGCTTTTGCAGTCCTCCAGCAGCGACAGCATTCACAGCAACTGCACCAGCCCGAAGCCCGAGGACTCTGCCAGCTCCTTACACCACGGTCTCCATGGCGACGGGAGAAGTGTCCCTTACTACTACATCAACAGAGTCCTGAGGGAGGCGCATTTCAGCAGTTTACAGAGCAGAGGGCACCCTGGCTCGACATGACCGCCAGCCCTCCGCCGACCGCCAGTCCGTCATCCATCAGGGCCAATGGCATGACCCCCCCTCTCGCCGTGTGGGGAGGTCATGTCCAGGGAGCGCTGCTTCACCTTATCCCATTTGTTAAGCACATCCGCCTTTTCATGGCCCGACCACTGTGGTTTCTCTGTGCAGTATTAATGCATATGTGTGTATACGCTCTGTGCACTTTATGAAGAGGAATCGCTCTCTTGACATGTGTCGACGGGTGGACGTGTTCACAGGTGCTAACGGAAGGGCGAGCGTGTCCAAAGTGCTCGCTAACAATAAAAGCACTTTGACTAGTAGTTTTTTTTCTCCGCTGGAGACACCAGATGCATGTTTATGTCAGGATCTGTCCCCCAAAAAGATATACAAATCAGTCCAATACCTACACTTCAACCAAAGCTAGACAAAGATCATTTCTGACACTTTTTCTAAGTGAAAACAGAAAAGTTGTTAAGAAATCAGAGCACAGCTTGTAAACTTAAACTGCAAAAATCTAAATTTAGATACGGTTATTTATAGACCTGCGAGAAGACGAGGGCAACTGCAGGCAGCAGAACAAAATAACAAAAAGTCAAACTGCGTGTTTACATTTCACTTTACACATTGTTTAGCAGTGTGTCATGAGTCTCTCAGCCATATTTGTGTATGGATGGTGTAAAATGACCAGTACACTGTGTTGCACATAACAGATGTGAAAGTGATGAATATGCCCTGTAATCTTCCAAACTGTTGGACATTGAAATAAAGTGATGCCAAAACCGTCGTCGTGTGTTTTAAATGATGTTTAATGTTCTGTCGTACTTTCACTGCATTTGTTGGGTTAAATGACCCACTATGATCATATTTTGATGTATTTTAGAAGCATTTCCTGTGGTCTTCATTATTACTCTGTTTTTAGCTAAAAAGAAAAGAAAAACCTGAGTTGTTCTTTAGGACAGTTTCTGCAGAGCGGCAGTAGTTCAATAGAAATTCACACCTTAGTAGCATGCGGGACCGTTGATGCACAGCACCGACTTTCTACGTCAATCTTTTTCAAATACCATTTTTTAATTTACAGATACACAAGAACTTGAATAAAGAAATACTTAAATGTAATTTTAATTTTTCTTGTATGAATGTCCTCCGTCATCAGAAAAATAGCACAGCACCAAAAAAAACCCCACAATTTTTATAGGAGTGGGTCTTTAACCAACACCAAATGCATCATGGGAGTCACTGTAACATCACTTTCTCTGCACCATGGGTTCATCACTGACAGAGCTATTTTATCCACACAAGCTTTCTCAACTCTTAAATTCACTTAAGCTCAATTTCATGGAAAATAATGCATTACCCAATTCCCTCAGATGTGAGAAAACGTCGAGAACGTGGAAGACAAACGTATTTCTGAAGTTCATTTGAACAGGAGCTGCAGTGCAAAGGCTGTGCAGCTGAGGAGGAATAACCTTAAGCGGTCACTGGTGTCTAAACGAGACAGAAGAAGTGAGTTTAGTATACATTTAGGCAAAGCAGATCAGACCTGCTCACGCTCTTTATTTCTGCCGTTTCATTCAGCTGCACCAAAGAGATCAGGAAAAAAAAATCATGTTTTAGCAGTGTTCTATCTTGTAAACTTTAGTCTGCATATTATTTTTATTTGTTTTCATTAGCTTAAACCAAAATCCTCTATCTAGACACAAACACGTCAAAACTGATCAGCACTGACTGCATGTTTTATTGCAAGAAATCCTGCAAACAGTTCAATATTTCTGTGTTGTCGTTTATTCATTTAGCTAAAATAATTGAAACCGGTTACAAACATTTTTATTTATCAATTGATTTCCTCTTTTTTTTGTGATTTTCTAAACCGGTGATGTCTCATAATTGGAAGGTGCAGCTGCCACATAACACCACCACTGTGTGAAAGCAGCGGAATCAAACATCAGAAAGAAATAATTCAAGTGGAAGTCCTTTTAATTCAGTGAATCCACATAAAAGCTGACTGTTTTTTTTGTTTTTAGTTCTGACATGTTCTTTTAACAGCTAGACCTGATGACAATGCTAAACCATTGAAATGGCACTCAAACCCTTTTGTCTCCTGCCTTCTATCCACATAAATATTCTTGTTCAGTCATTTTCACTTTGCCGTTGTAGATGCATATCCTCAAATACCACACCTTCATTTGAAAACAAGTGGAGAAAAACGGAGGAGGATGATGACAGACGCAGCTGCAGGAAGCTGGTCTGTGGTCAAGAGTTTAGAAAAGAGAACGCTGAAACTGCCTGATCTCTATCAAATGACGCACAACAGCTATTGGAGGAACTACTGGCATTCACAGACGATCTTAAACCGTCTTCAGCGCCGTCGGCTTTGGCGCTCACGTCCTTTTCACATAGCCTGACTTTGGTCACCATCTCCATGCCACTGAAAAGGGACAGAGCGCCCTTTTGGGCCGGCGAGGGTTCTTCCTTCCTGTCGAGGTCCGGATTTCTCTCAGCTGGTCTGACCAGCTGCGTCTGATTGGGGTCACGGTGAAGCTCCTCCTCTCCGTCGTCCCTCGTCAGCTCATCTGCAGAGCATCTCTGAGGACGGTCCCCACCGACAGGGGGAGACGGTGGGTCTTGTGCAGGGGCGACACCCGCAGACTGATGAGGTTTCAGGTTTGTGTCGTTGGCCGAGTCTGCTGGCAAGAAGCTCTCAGAGAAAGAGGCGACTGCGGGCGGATGGCTGTTGTTCGCCGCATCGAGCTTGGTGACGTGCAGAGATCCACCGATAAGAGCTTCAAACTGTCGAAGGATCTGGAACAAAAACAAACCAAAGCAACTTATTAAGCAGCTTTGCCTCTTAGATGTAACCTTCTCTTTCTTTATCCGCTACCTTGGTAGCTTTGTTTGCCACAGGTCCTCCAGAGCCTTCGCTCAGCTGACGAAGCCTGCGTTTAGTAGCTCCAAACATTTGCTCCAAAGAGAGAAGGTCAGAGGTCATAAGGCACGAGATGGCACACAGAGCCCTCTGTGGGATTCAAGAAACACAGATCTAGAGGCATGATTCCAAGTAAGAAAACTGGTCAAAGTTCCGCTCTTACCATCTGAAGAACGCTTGAAGGATTCTGGAGCTTGCTTGAAAGCAACTCCACCACCACGTCGCAGTTGAGAGTGGAGCACCTGAGAGGTCAGAGAGCACGGATGTGAAGTACAAACCTCGAAGAGGTGAACGTGGCTGTCAAAAAGGAAAATGCACCAACTCTTTGATGAAGTGCTGACACTCCTCTCTGGTCAGGAAAACTCTGGAGCCTTCAGTCAGTCTGTTGATGAGCGCCACCTCCTGGCCACAGTCTCCCAGCTGCAGGGCCTCCACCCTGGAAACCAAAGTGATGTGAAGCATCTCAACCCCTCTTGGCTTATAAAACAGAGCCGCTTAAACAGGTTTAAATACAATTTAAAAGCCTTATTTAATGTATTCCATAATACAATTGCAATTATTTGGGGAGGGGGGATTGGGTTAGTTTTTAACCTAAATTGAGGATCATTAAAAAAAATCCTGAAAAATTTTGCCCCATCCTTTTGTCATCTTTAGTAAAGTAAATACATTTAGTAATAAATTTAGACCCCAGTCCTTCAAACAGAACTGATTGGAACCACGTACACTTCTTTTGTGACAGTTTCATGTTGTTGTTTGCTTGACTGTTGTAGAATGTAGTCTGAGTTTGTCTGAACAAGCAATTGCCTTATTGTTTTTTACAGCAGAACAATACAGAAGAAAAATTGACAGTTAAAAAGGCATCTGGAACTCAACACAAGCTAAAAACAAACAAACAGACAAACAAAAAACTCCAGACGAACAGAAACACCTACCGCTCTAAAAGATCCCCATTACTACCTCTGCTGGCTCCCGATTGGCTCCTTGTTCCAGCTGACTTGCTGCCCAGAGACGCCCTGCTATCCGCACTGATGTCCTGAGAGGAGTTGTGGGAGGAGCCATTGCTGCTGTCAGTCTCCTCCCAGCCACCGCCTACCTGCCCCGGACACCATTGTAACACTATTGATGTGTAAAACAAAAAGGCATAAAAAAACCCCACAAATTTTAATTTAAAAATATGAGAGATACCATCCATTTGTCGTCTAAAGGTTTCTTCTCAAACTGGCGTCCTTAAATGTCTGACCTTTTGCTTTGCTTGCAGGGTGGTTGTATGCGCACGCTGGAACGGCGACTTCTATGGGTGCAGATGGGGCAAAGACGGCGCGGTAATGGTTATCGTGGAGGCGGAGGCCCTGTTGTTCCGTGGGGGGAAGGACAGCGCTGGCCACGACCTCCGCAGCTTTTTGGATCTTATCCAGGAGTGATTCGCTGGCTGCTGCGAGACACAGATGTTAGAACAGAGGTTCAGAGGAAAATGAGAATCCCAGACGGCCCTCTTTGCAGAGGAGATTGACAAAAACTCTCCTTTTAAGGGTTAAGAAAAAAATATATATATTTTTGCCCTGCTCTGCATTGATCAACATATCACCTGTTCCTTGTTTCCCTGGACTATATCCAAAACCCTGCAGTGCTGACCTGTGGGACAGAGCTGATCCCATACCTGGACAGAGAAAATAAAGAAGTTATTGGAGGGAAATATCTACATGAACAGAATATCTTCAATGTAAAGTGATCATTTCTATTCCAAATAAACAAAAACACAAGTTAAAGCTTTGATTTTGAATAATAATAACCCTGCATAGCAGCCATAAATGCAGCTGAGTAGAGAAGGAATCAGAATCCTTTATTGTCATTGGTGATACAATGAAATTGTAGCAGCCTGGGAGTGGTGGAGATAAAATAGAATAAAATAAAAATACTGTAACTCACATTTCTAATCAAAATATGTACAATATGTACAGAAACAATGAAATATTAAATACGTAAGAACAAAATAGAATGGAATGAGTTGAGTTGCCATAACCGGACATTACTGGTGCAATAAAAATGTCGAGCACTTTTGTAGCTATCTAGCCATATAGGTTTGAATCAGACGCCAGCTCCATGACAAAAACGAAGACATACGTGGATCTAGTCGTCTACAAGAGGATGAATCAGAAGGGAGCGGAGCAGGGAGCTTGTGGAGTTATTTTTATTTATTTTTTTACATTCTGTCTTACAGTTAAAGTTTGTCTATGATGGACATTATAACCAAACTTATCTTTTTACATAAAAAAAACCCTACAGAATCAGTGACTGACAAATACTTTCTGCCCCGATATAAAAAGTCAAAACAGGAGCTGGTTTAGCTCGTGCTGGTTTGCGGCGCCTTCCATCCGTGAAACCAGGGTTCGACTCCGGGCTGCTCCCTGTTCCCTTCTCTACCTCTGTGCCGGTCCCAAGCCCGGTTTGAGAAGGTTGCGTCAGGAAGGGCATCCGGCGTAAAACATTGCCAAATTTACCATGCGACTAGTTCGCTGTGGCGACCCCTGATGGGAGAAGCCGAAAGTGGAAGAAGAAGATAAAAAGTCAAAACACAGGTAAACCTAAATTCTACTCACCCATTCCTGGAGGGGCAATAGTGTGTGAAGACATGCTGCTTTTGGTATTAAATGAATCTGTGAAAAGTAATTGAGCCACTTCCTGTAAATGTAAACAATTAACACCTAGTAAGTAAATTCCAACTCAGTTTATAAACCAGGTAAAAAGAATACACCCAGTCTCGTACCTGTGCCGTACTCCTTACTTTCTGGTAAAGTGCTGAGCCATGGATGGGATCAGGAGGACCACTGTAAACTTATAAATGGACATTTTTCAACTTTAAAACCCCATTATCACGTGATACCTATGATATATTCCAGTGGTACAATCTCTTATACCTGATGCTTGCTGGATGAAGGTGGAGTTTCTTCTGAGTTCTGTAAGGAAATGATCTGAACCATGACCACAAAGGTGGACAAAAATCTTTAGCACCTTCAATAACCAGGAGGAGAACAGAGGTTACACTCAGTTAGATGAATGCAGAAATGAGTCTATGCCCAGATGTTGTTCTCACCTTAAGTTTGACGTGGCAGGACTCGACTTGCAGTCTCTCCAGGAGGTATTCAAGCAAACACTGACCACAACCCAAGGACTCATGGGATATTTCTAAAGTGTAATGGCAGTTAAGGGCATACTTTAGTAGTCAGTGTGTGTATTAAATGGAACAAGTTTTGCTTATCCGAAAAACAATGAAAACATTTTTTCCCCTTGATTAGGCCACCAACAAAGGATACTTCCAATCTCCTGAAAAAGGTAACCAGGACAGGGGTTTTCATCATCTGCTGTTGCCTTCATTAAGGTGGGAACCTGCAATAATTATGAGAAACTATCAACTTTTATTTATTAAAATAATGCTTCCAGCTTTAAAATCGTAGAAAATAATCTACTACTTTAATGGGTATTTAGAGACCCTAGCCTAAAATAAACACCATGCTAAAGAGTAGCAAGCAAGCTAGTAGTTAGCTAGCTAGGTAACTGCTACAAACAGGGGCGTCAAGCTACGTCGAGTCCGCCACGCGCTCCCAAAAAATCAACAGTTTTGTCTAGAAGCAAATTTTTTCCGAACTTTACTTACTTTTTGAATAAAAGCTAATCGTTCCAAAAATGTAGCCATGATTTAGCAGGTGTAGCCGCGGGTTCCTCATCTTTCTGAAGCTACTATAAGGAGGGCGTGGCTAAGGTGACAGGCAGCCAATCACCCTCATTACTTTGAGTCCTCCTCTACGTTCATTGGCGGATATTGGCACGCCTTAAACTGGATGACAACGAATCAGATACTGCGAGGGGAGTCACCCACTTTAGATTGACAGCAATATAAGCCAATCATAATATCTAAAAATGTAGAAAGGGAAGGTTTTAAATGACAGGGTCATCAAAATGGCGCTACCCGTAGTTTACACGAATTTTAAGCCTTTTTTATGACATTTTTTCCTCGTAAACATGCTCTAAGATTCCTAATCTAATACTCAAATAAAAGCCTATATGTGTTTTAAGGTTTAAAGACATAGATGCATATAGCAGCATGTCGGGCTCAAATGTTTGGACCAGAAGCCGGGAGAAAATGAGAAATTTCAGCGACATCTTTTCAAAGTGTGCCGACGAGGTGAGCCTTCTCAAATTAGTATTTTTCATCTTAATCTTATTTTGGTTAAAATATTCAGTACATAAATATGCAATAATAAACAAACTGTTTTGGGTGACTAAATATCGCATCAGTAGAAGAGTGGCATTATTTTGTCTGTTTTCTTGGATTCTAGCTTTGTTTTGCACAATTTGAGACTAAAGATTTGCGAGATAACTGCTGATCATTCTGGCCTGTTGACTATAAAAACCTCTACTTTGCATTTTCCAGCTGTTTTACCACAGCTGGGGTTACAAATGTGAACATTTATGTGTGAAATTGTCATTTCATGCACTCCTCTTTTAGAATATTTATTGAGCCCCTAATTCATTGGGAATTATTTGATACTGAAAAATACTTTAGTATCTGTTTAAGTTCAGGTGTAAATAGGAACTCAAATTATGATGCAACCACCACCATGTTTCATAGATGGAAAGCAGTTCATCTAACTACAAAATTAAAATTCTGACACTCATTAGAGGTATGCTATTATTTTTTTATATTTCTATACAAAATTCTCGATGTTAAAACATATTTTTACGTTTAAAAATATAATTATAAAGGTTCAACTCCATTTGCATTAAAGTATAAATCTTGGAGACATGTAAAAGTTTGTTTGCACAAATAAGTTAGATTTTCAGTATTTAACAAAAAAATATTTACAGGAAAACTAATTCAAGAAAACTTTGTACCGTCCATATTTGTGTAATTTTATTCTTTTTGGTGAGATTTGTTTTTCTTAATACAAAGCTGTTGTGTTGCAGGCTGCAGCGTATGGAAAGTGTGTCGCAGCAACAACGGCAGGCAGACAAGAGCTGAAGAAGGACCTGTGTGCCAAAGAGTTTGAGGCTCTAAAGACCTGCTTTGTGAAGGCTGTAAGCATCAGGAAGAAATCTTCCTGCTGGTTTGGACGGATGCTTGTGATGGATAATCATTTATCCGGTTCTGTTTTTCAGGCCAAACGTCACGGCAGATGACAACAAATAAATAAGAGGAGAAACCAGCCTGAAAACCCGCATGTGGAATCATTTATTCTTATTCTAATCCCTGATTCCTGTCAATATTTTACCTGATGCAGTTCTGTGGAGCTGGAAAGTAACTGTATATGCTGTAAACATTAACCAGTGGTTGATATTTTATTAGGTCTTATGTACAGAAATAAATTGCACATAGAAAAATACTTTTGGACAAAGTCAAGATCTGGAATGTTGAACCTCTAACAAATAAAGAAAATTTCTAAAAAGTTGTTTTGGAACATCAAAATATTTCAGAGTTTTTTTTTAATATATAAATAAAAGGGTTTGAAGCTGCAGCATCCGGACCAAGAAGGCACTAAGACATCAACTAGGAATAAATACTAAGAAAATGATTGAGAAATTCAGATTCAGTCCAAATGAGCAGTTTTTCTTAAACCTTAAGGCTACAACATGTGTATTTTAGCTCCAGCATGAAACTGAGTATTTAAAAAAAAATCCACATTTACAACTTCAGCAAATAAGAAACACACAAAAACCTCAACCAAACACTAAATATAACATTTGCTCAATAAAAATACACCTTTAATAGGATTTGCATAGATGTATTTACATTTTAATGTTGACCCCTTCTCCATTGTAACTTAAAATAAGTTAATATTTACATCGTTTCTCTTTGGATTGTCTTCAGAATACACAGCATCTAAGCGTTCTCGGTCTCCAGCCATTCTGCTGGAAAGAGCATAAGGCAACGACGTTGGGGGGTTTGTCTCATTTGGTCCCATCATCCTCTGGGGCTTGTTTAATCTGCCGTGAGTGCACCATGGCCCCGGCCACCAGCTGCTCCTCCAGGGCTGCGTGCAGGTCTGCGCCCCCCAGCTCCAGCAGAGGCTCCAGTCCACGGACCCTGGCGGCAGCGGCGGATTCGTCCAGAGGGGCTTCGGCGTCTCTGGGTTGCAGCGCTCTACGCCGCCGCCTCAGATCCACGGCTCCCTGGTCCCTCCCCTTCTCCGCCTGCAATTTGTGGGAATCTTCACCTCCTTCTGGGACCGGTTGCTCCTTGAGGTCTCGACCGTTTTTCTTCAGAGCTTGACCGTCTTTTGCTTCACCTCCCTGTGCAGAATCCTTCTCATTTTTGGCTTCTATGACTGGATGCAGCCTCTCCTCACCTTCCTGTGCCTTCGGTTCCTCCTTTGCTTTCATCATTTCCTTCTCTGCTCTTTGAAGATCCTCTCGTTTTCTCTCCAGCTCCTGCTCTCTGAGCAGCTTCTCTCTTTTCTCCTTTTCCAGCTCTTCTGGATCGACCCTGGCTTGAACTCCCTCTACCTTGATTTCACTCTCTGCTTTTTCCTTTTCTAGCTTCTGCTGCACCTTTTCCTGTTTCTCTTTTTCAAGTCGTTCTTTTTCCAACCTCTCCAGCGCCTCCTTTTCTTTCTGAATTCTTTCCAGCTCCTTTTGTCTTTCCAGCGCCTCCTTTTCTTTCTGAATTCTTTCCAGCTCCTTTTCTCTCTCGAGCTTTTCCTTTAGCTCTTTCTCCTGCTGTTCCTTCTCCAGACTCTCTCCTTTATGTTTTTCAAGGGCCTCCTTCTCTGCATCAATGCTTCTTTCTTCTTTCACCTGAGCTGCCTGGTCATTTTTTGGCTGATCGGGAGGTATTTGTGGCACTCCCCTCGCCCCCAACTCACTCTGCTTCTGAGAATCTCCTCCAGGTACAAGACCAGCGCTTTCTTTCTGAGCCGCTTCCTCAGCATCCCTGACTTGAACCCCTGCATCCACAGGGTGAGCATCGCCCCCCTCAGGCTGTGGGGCTCCAGGTACCTTTAGATCTCCAGACTCCTTAACTTTGGCTGCGCCTCCTTCTGAAGCCTTCTCCGCCTCACCATCAGCACCTTGAAATAAGAAAATTCAGCCTCAAATTAAATCAGCATCTTGCATTCTCACCCAATGTTCAAAATTCTGCCGTCACGCGTGCTCAAGCTCTCACTCCAATAGCGATGAGGCCAAATGCCATGAAAAAGAAGCTAGAAGCAGCTGAAAGGCAGCCAATGAACGTATATAATTAACGTCTTTTGAGGCAGATATCATGAAATCAAACCACAGGTGTCATTCGCTGGTGGGCACAAAACAGATGTGCCTTTTAGAAATGGTCCTTTATTGAATGAGGAAATTTTCACTTCATAAAATGTTTACTTAAAGAGAAAAACTTTAAGGTCTAAAAGGCAAAACTTCCTCTCATTCTTCTAAAAAATTCAGATATACAATGTTCCCTCGCTATGTTGCAGTTCACCTTTCATGGTTTCGCAGAATTATTTAAGAGCAATTTTGCATGCTTTTATTTTGTTTGTTTTTTACAGCGCACTGTTCTGCATTCTGATTGGCTGTAGACCAGTGCTTTTCAACCACTGTGACATTTTAAATTTCACCAAATTGGTCTAAAGAATACCAGGAATATCAAAATATTTTTCGTGTTAATCTGATTCCAATTTGAGACGCTTTAATAAATATTGTTCGAGATAGATAAAAAAAATCCCTTGTTGGTGTAAAAGTAAAGGTTGGAAGTCTGTTATATAAGGAAAGCCAGTTTTTTAGATGTAATTTTATCTTTTGCTGAGCCGCAATGTCAGGAATTTTAATGAAAACGGCTCAAAATGAGTATTTTTAAGTTTAAAATAATTGTAAAAATAGATTTAATTAGAATAATTAGTTGCATGTTAATTATTTCGCACAAAATAATGAATGGCACGACAGCCCCATCAATGACATCTGACAGAAGCTGAGGACATGAACACACCAGCAGGCTGCTTCTGGTGGATTTCTTTGTGCTGCTCTTCTATGACGGCCAGCAGCTTCTCCTGCTGGTCCAGGAGCCTCTTCTGTTGCTCTTGTTGCTCCTTGATCACCTGCAGCAGCATGGCATGGTCCATCTGACCCTCTGCAGGAAGATTAACACACAAAAACAGGGGGGGGGGAAGGAAGTTAAAACCACCCCTGGAAGAATGGAGTGGTGAGAAAATGTGGATTTTGTTCTGCAGCTTCACATTATAGGTTTAGGTTTCTGCACTGAAACATGGATTTTTAAGAAAAGCGGCATAAGCCATACATTTTTACAAAGAGGAGAAAAAGCCAAGAGAAAAATTCATACCTGCAACCAGCTTTTTAATCACTGCGGTTCGAGTCCAGCAGAGAAAATGAAGATAAAAAGAGGATAGAGGAGAAAGAGCAAAAGTAAACATAGGAATATGAAAGTCGACCAGCCAACAAAGAGCGATAAAAGCACCAGGGGTTGGAGAAACCCAGTACGTCACAAAAAGACCGCCAAATGTAAAACATGCAAGGATAAGAAGACCAGAGCAGAACTGCAATATTTGGTAGAGAGAACTCTGCCTCATAGGGGACTTTCACTAACTTTCACACGTTTTAAATCACTGGTTTTCCCGTTTTCAGCCTCAGTTGGCCTCACTCACTCACCGTCCATCTTCTCGTCTGCCGCGTCTTTGTTCTCCACAGCCTCACCGCGTTGCTCTCCTTCAGGGGGCGGAGCTGAACAAAACGGAGAACACAAGTCAGTACTGCATTTTGGGTTACTGCTGGACGTAACCAGAATATTCAACCTTTTCCAGCCTCCTCAGGACGTCTGCCCGCTTCTCCCACTTCCACTGCAGCCTGATTGGCCGCTCCGCCTGCCTTTACAGCTCCAGGCTCTTTAACGGCCTCCTCTTTTCGGGAAGCTTCGTCTTGCTTCTTGTCAGCAGGCTTCTCCAGCACCTCACTGGACTTGACCCGGCCATCTGGTTCCATTTTGTCTTTCTCCACAGCAGCCTGGACGGCTCTGTCGTCCCGCTTATCGTCTTTGTCAGCCGCCTTCGGAGGATTTCCAAGGTTTTCTTTCACGTGGACACCTTCCTGGACACCTCCTTCAGGAAGGGGAGGCTGCTGCTGCTGCTGCTGAATCTTGTCCTCCGCCAGCTCTTCATCATTCTTCCTGGAGTCTACCTGGACCTTATCATGAGGAATGGGTGGCTCGTGGCGATGTGCATCTCCCTCTGGCACGGCAACACCTGCGCCAAGACATGAAACTGACTCGACATCGTTCAACATGCACTTATTGTTCCAGACACGGAGCAGGTTCTAACCAGCATCTGGGCGGTCTAGCTGCAAGGTGTCCTCCTCCTTTTTCTCCTTCTCAGATGATTCAAGAGGTCCTTTGATCTGCGGGGGCTCAGCCTGACCCCTCTCTGCGGGGTCTCCACCCCCCACAGGTAAAGGATCAGGCTTCTTTATATCCACTGGCTTATTAACTGCAGACTTGTCTGTGTGGAAGAACACAGAACGGTTGGAGAAACTCTAGAGTTTTGATGACTAAACGTAAGTTTTGCAAAATAATTATAGGAAAAAAAATAGTTTTCTATAAAACTGCTTCATTTTTGAAGTCCTTAAAAACAGCTACAATCTTGGCATATGAGGCAGAGAGCTGTTTTCATATTTCACTGAGCAGTTTCCACACGGTCAATTTACCGCAGACATTTTAGAAATTAGCTAGAAAGTGTCACAGAAATGTTGCACGACAGTGTTGCCACAGGTTTACAAGGCCTTAAAAAGTAATTTAGCTAACCCTATAAAGAAATAGTGCACTCAAGATTTTATATAGTTTATATTGTTGATTTGTGCCTGCGGGCCGGTGGAAAATGGAATGCGGGGCCGCATCTGGCCCACGGGACGATGTTGATTTGACCCCATAGTCTTTTTGTTAAACTAAAACTAACCAGAAAATCTTTAGGGAGGAAAAGTTAACAGTCTTTGTGTGAACACTGCAGCTTTGTGCTTTCATGTAATCCTGGTCAAACACTTTAAAAAAATCAGATGAGGAATCTAGTTTCCAATTGACAGAACTTTGAAGAAGATGCTGAACATGAGAGAGAACTGACAAACTTTAGTACAGACGACTAAAGATTTTGACTTTCATGACACTAAATTCAAATTCTTCTCGTCTGGAAATTTCCATCAGCCAACTATTGGAGAGTTTGAGAAAATCAAATGCTGATTTTAGACTGAATCATCCACTAGGTGGCACCAAACGCCACATTTGAAAATAATCTAAGAAATAAGGAAAATCGGATAATTGAAGACAAATTAGGATAAAAAGACGCAGTCTGTTAATCTGAATTAAAAAAAACGAATGAAGGCATAATTTCGCCATAAATAAAAGAAAACCCACAAGAGAAAAAGGAATTAGTGAAAGGTGAGGGTAAGGATCCCTTAGGCGTCCTTTTCTTTCTCCAAAATAGTCCAAATGCTTCACTTGTAAGCCTCATCAATGCAGAATACAGAGGAGAAGGAGGTGAAGACGATGTATTTTAAGGAGGAGTGGGGGCAGTGATGAAAGTCAGGCAAGGAAAAAATCCCTGAACTTTTCTTTGAGCGATATGGCGGGCACAGAGCGAAATTTTGGAAAAATACGTGGTCTTAGATGCATTCTGGTGCATTCTGGCAGCTAGTTATTCACTTCTTTATCAAGAAACTAAGACTAATTGGAGCATCATGATTTTTCATTCAAACCCCTAGTTTGACTCTCCATTAAGGACTTGCTGGTCCTAAAAAAGAATTTGGAAAATTGCTCAAAGTAACACAATCCTACAATCTACGCTTTTCCTTAAAGCTGCAAAACATACAATTGCTAAAATATAGTAACATCAAAGCCCCAAATGGCAAAAAGAACACCAGTAACTATGATATTCTATGAAAATACCTCAGTTATTTATACATTATTTCTGCTTTAGAAATGACTGATGTACAACATCCACTTGCACTGTTTTCTCAAACTATAATTACATCAAAATATGGGATCTGCTTTAAACTATAATTCTATAACATAATACATCAATTCTTTAACACCAATACTAAGTAATCTGGGAAATATCAAAACAAACATACCAACTAAACTAAACATTGTAAACATTATTTTTTAAGGGAGTGCGGGTCCAAACCATCAAATACTTATAATTAATGTTAACTATACTGAACTAAATCATGGTAATTAGGAAATACAAATAAATTAGATAGAGAAATGTATTCAAAATAAAAACTGAAACTCAAAACTAAAATTGAAATTATTTCAAAATGTGGTTTTGAGATTATTTTACACAAAAAAGTATTTGACCTACACTACCTTAAAAATCTTTTTTTTTTTTCCAGCCAAGACCACTTCAATTTGTTTTTTATCGTCTTCTCACAACTGAGGTCGTGACCACGCTCAATAATGACGATGCCTGCCATTATTTTAACACAAATTTGATCGCAAACTCATGTGTTTGTGAAAGTTTAGCGTGGGTCCGCCAGTTTTGGTCTCTAGGGAAGCGAGTCACGCTGACCACGTGGTGCAGACAGAGCCAATCAGACCCGTCGACGCATCCGAAAGCAACTAAAACGTCCCGTCATTGGTCAATTAGGCCGGGAAGACGAAAGATGGCCACGACCATAGAGGAAGCGATCTGCGGAGAAATATAGAAAATAAAGCTAAAATTAGCTGATTTCAGACCATTTTCTAATCCGGAAAGCGATTTGTCCGTAGAGATCAGGTCTTTATTTCCCGGAAAGTACGTTCGGTTTGCTCAAAAACCCGGATTTCCGGGAATTCCCGGAAGACTTTCATCACTGGGGGGGTGGCAGGAGAAATTAACATAGGCAGAGCGGTGGAGAAAAATTGCTGGAGTTTGAAGGGCATCAATCTCACCTCATCAATGTCAAGCACCGAGCGCTGCTTTCAGATATTATCAAGAGGTTATCTCCTCACCCTGGCTGCCCGTCTATCACTCACCCCGTCTGTCTCCATCTTTTCCTTCTCAGCGAGATAAAAAGACTCCTTTCTTTTCTGCCTTTGTTTTAGTCTGGCAGGCCCCTTTTTGCTTCTGCTTCACATTTTCCTGACTGCCATCATTCGGGGCGCAGTCCATGACTTTGAAAACAAACACATCTCTCGTTGCGCCGCTGCGTTTTACATGATATAATTGCGTGTGGCGACACTGTCCCAGTCTAACACGCTGCAGCCAATCTCTGCTCCGGTACGTAAATGTTTCCATGGCTCATTAGTAAACCACTTTCATTTACAGTCCATCAAGTGGGTAAGTGTCTGCCAGACATTAGGGAAAGTCATGATCTTTACCGTGCACTTCAGGAAGGTCTGGAAGAGGCGCGTTGCTTTTGACGCGTGCCGGAGGGGGAGGAGGTCGGACCTTGTAGCCAGGGGTGCCGGCGGAAATTGACAGGGTGGTGAAGGTGCTGATGAGCAGGATTCCCAGGCCAACAAAGAGCACCAGCTGGAGAGTACAGATGGAGCAGATGCATGAGCCGCCAATAAAAGCAAGCGGACAGATTTTGAGCACACAGGCTGAGGGACAGAGCAGATCCGTCACCTGGGAGACGACGCCGCTCTTCTGGATTTTCTTGTAGATGAGAGCAGGACAGATGAAGCATATGAGGCTCCCCATGGTGGCTCCAGTCAGACCCAAAATGGTTTCCACTGAGGGGGGGGGGGGGATCTTTAAACAAGTGTAGCACCGCCCCCCGACCAGCACCACTCCCGTCCACACACACAATCTCCCAATTGACTGTATACGAGAACTGGACTGAGCAAGTGTGACCCATAGAAAATGGCTTATTTCTGGCTCCAATAAAGTTAAGTCAATTCAGTCGCCATTTTTTCGCGATATGGACCCCATGTTGAGTCAGACGACATCAGTGATTGGTTCAATTTTTATTTATTAAACAACTTGCAATACAGAAAAAATATCTTGGGGGGGGGGGGGGGGGGACTAGGACTAGCAAGACCTTATTTTTTATTTAACAAGTGGCAACACGGTAAGCTGCCATCAACCATAGCTCCGTGTTTTCCCGTTTGTTTTTCTCTCGTTAAGGCCTGTTCACACCGGGACGAATTTCGCCGGCGATTTTCGCCGACGTTTAACGCCTCGTGACTAAACAAAGGGCACCAACGAGAGTGTGCACACCGACCCGAAAAAACGCCAGGCGTTAAAGCGTCAAAAAAAAAAAACGCCTCGGGTTCGTTTTTTTTTTTTCGACGCGTCGCGTCGAAATCTACTCGACCAATGAGAACGGCGCTTTTGCTCACGTGTCTGGAGCTTCTGAAGTTACAGTAAAACACAACTTGGGGGCGCTCAAACACAAAACTGCCTTGCTGAGCACACATACCAGCGAAGAAGATAGACGCCAAGTAGCGTCTACACTGCCGCGAAGCAATAATGACGGACATTCTTAAATATCCCCGAACCAAGCACCAGTTGGAGCTACTGGTGCTTGAAATATTCATGTTTTCTTTGTATGATTCTGACAAGCGTGTAAATACTTGCTCTCTTCTTCTGAGTGAAAAGCGACTTTAAGAAGCGTAAAGTTGCGCAGCGCCACCTTGTGTACAGGAGTATTTCTGTTTTACATTAAGCGCCATCTAATGTCAGGGAATGAAATTGCATGTTCACTCCACTCATCGTCAGCGAAAATCGCCTGGGTGTGAACACAAAAAACGTGGCGAAAAACGCTGGCGAATAACGCCTGGCGAATATTCGTCCCGGTGTGTACGGGCCTTTAGTAAACTGTATTTGACAGACATGGACTTTCTTTTAACATGTAATGAGTGCAGCGGCGTAACTTTTTCGACTATTTTTCCCCACTTTCCGAGTCTACAGGTGCTTCGTCTAACACGATCAGCTGTCGACACTAGGCAACAACAAAATGGGATCGGAGATTGCAGGAGAGGCTGGGGAAACTTAGGTCCGTCAGAGTTTGAGTTTTTCCTGCTTTCTTCTACGGAGAGAGCTGCTGGGGGGGAGGGGGGGGGGGTGCACTGATGGGAACAGGAAGACGACAAACTGGCGCAGAGATCCGGCTCCATGCTGGGATGAGTCTGTGACTGGTGGGTGAGAGGAGGATGCAACACAAACTGGAATCCATCATGGACAATCCTCTTCATCTTCCTCCTCTGCATGAGGAGCTCCTTCAGTCAGAAACTAGCACCTCGCTGCAGGAAGGAGCGCTTCTGCAGATCTATCTTCCAGACAGCGATTAGATGCTAGAACGCTTTATAAATGCTGGACCATAATTATTGTTCTGATTCATTTTTGAGTGGATATTTATAGTTCTTTACCATCTTTCTGCAGTTTTTAAAAAGGGTTATGGTAAAATGATGAAGTCCCCCCTCTGTGGGATCAATACATTTCTATTCTCTTCTATTCTTATTAAGGGTATCAGAGCAAGAATGTTTATTCTGAAAAATAGAATGATTGACTAATAGCTGTTTATTTCTCTATAGAGGTCTATAGGATTTTGGCTTATTGGTACCACTTCCTGTTTGGAATCTGAGGGTGTCACTCAGTCCAGTTCTCATATACGGTCAATGGATCTGGCGGGCATCCGGCCCAGACGCCATGGTTCATCCAGAGGATGGACTCCATATTGTGCTCCTCAGATTTACTATCTGATCTCCCTGGGGTCCCCCCCTTCTTTTCTGCTCAGTCTATTAGTCTGATTAGATCCACAAAGACCCACTTTATGTCTGCTCCCATGCTTGCCGAATCAAAAGTTGAACAAAAAAAAGCAGAGAAAACCAGACAAAAGACGAATGTAAACTAACGCCGACCTTAACATCTCCACCATTTTGGAGCCGTTTGTAGGAGGGGTCCCAACTCAGAGAATGACAGAGAGCCAATATTGGTGTGTGTGCACGGACCTGTGTTTGTATGACGGAGAGTGTGAGACGGCGTCTGGGAGAATAATAGCCCCATCTACCTGTCAGCCCGCCGAAGGGGCGATAAAAGTAAGGGCCCTGATTTAAGGACTGTGTTGGAGTGTGACAGTCACTGACTCATAAAGTCACATTCACACACATCGTAAAGCTCCCCAGCTGCCCCGCCCACATAAAGGGGCACATGCACCCCACACACGCATAATGTTAGTCCAGTCGTCGCCATACATGCATGCTTGTGGGAAGTACCGTTGGGGATGAGAATGCCTCCCAGCATGGTGCCGAAAACGATGCAGAGGGTGATCATCTTGAAGCGCAGGGGGGGCATGTAGCCCCCAGCAGCAAATGTCCCATCTTTCTGCTGTAGGATGGAGATAGAGGAAGTCGAGATTGGAGGGAGGGGGGAGACATTTTTTTCCTGACATTTTTCCAACTGTGAAGCTGAAGACGTGCAGATCATCAACAGAAGTTCACAGATTCTTGGTTTTCTTTAAACTACAATTTGGATTAAGGTGGAGACAGACGAGGAGAAAAAAATCTAAACATACATGTTAGATAGCAAACAGCATTTGTTTTTATGGAGACTTTCTAAAACAATCTAAAAGTGCTCTTTTGTTTACAAAAGAAAGTGGCGGGCGTTTCTTAGCTAGAGCAGTTGTTTCCAATTTTTTTCAGGCATTTCATGTTAGACAAAATTGTCACGGACCAATCTGTACAAGGCTGATGCGGGCGTCTGATGACTGTTTTTTTCTGTACCTTTCCTTAACTTTTGAGGGTAACGTTTATCTCCATCCACTGTAAAATATCTGCAGATGCTTTAAACTTTATCTGTACACTAGATTTGGTGTAGTAACCATTCAAATGTGATATAGGTTTTCCCATAACACATAAGTGTCAAAGTGGAAGCTTGTGACTTTAAATGTGGCGTGGTTGTTGGTGTCAGACGGGCTGGACTGAGTATTTCAGAAACTGCTGGTCAACTGGGGTTTACAGAGAATGGTTAGAAAGAGAGAAAATATCCAGTGAGCAGCAGTTCTGTGGGCAGAAATGCTGTGTTGATGTCAGAGGAGAATGGTCAGACTGGTTCCAGCTGATCGAAACACAACAGGAACTCAAAGAACCGCTGGTTCCAACCGAGGTCTGCAGAAGCTCGGCTCTGAACGCACAACACGTCCAACCTTGAAGCAGATGGACTACAGCAGCAGAAGACCTGAATGTGGTTGCTGACCATGTCCATCCCTTTATGACCAGTTCCAGGATAAGGAGCCATGTCATAAGGCTGGAATCCTCTCAGACTGGTTTCTTCAACATGACAATGAGTTCACTGGACTCAAATGAACTCCACAGAGAATGTGCAGCCGACAAATCGGATGCTGTCATGTCAATATGGACCAAACTCTCAGACATGTTTCCAGTACCTTGGTGAGTCTATGCCATGAAGGATTAAGGCAGTTCTGACGGCAAAAGATACGAGCAAAGTGTCCCTAATTAAGCGGCCAGTGAATGTAGTTTAACTATTTTAAAACGTAATCTAAAAAAGGAAATAACACTTAAATGTTCAACCTAAATGTTCAGTTACACACAAACCTTTTATCCACAATTCAGAAACACAGTCCGCGCATTTTCATGTTGAATCGGTTTCTATGTTTTTAGAAATATGAAAACCGTGACATCCTCTCCAGATCTGAGAGGTTTTCACAGCTTCTACCGACTCTGCATGGAGTCCAGGTGTTATTTTACGCTCACCTGCTGCTCAAAAAGCATGGTGTTGATGGCCTGCCGGCAGGGCAGGATCATCATGGGAAATCCAACAGCCACAGACATCATAAACCCAACGCGGATCATCTCCGTCACCAGGTTTGATGGAAAGTTCATCAGCACGTTGCCCGCGATGTTGTCGGTGAAGCTGACGTAGCCAAAGAAGCCCACCTGGGTAACAGAGAGGCGGACAAAAGGCAAAAAAAGAATAAACTCTGTGGACTCAAACTTTGACAAATGACCAAAAAAATACCTTTCAGGTTAAAACTGATCAGTGTTGGTACATAAAAACTGAAGACTGTTGGTCTTTGAGCTTGTCCCTTACACACAGGGATTCCTTTAGTTTTTTTGAAGTCTGGTTTTGCACTGCAGACAATAACATTTTGTAAATCTTTGCAGGTTAAAGTTTTTAAACACCAATTTTTATACCAGTGAAAATCCCTTTTATAGCAATTTGTGTTGCAATCCTGACACCAATGATCCTCAAAAGTTCCTTTTCTAGCTTTTCTATCCTGGTTTTTCAATTTCTGCCAACAGTTTGGGGATTTGACATTCGCATCAATTTGAAAATGTGCTTATTTGTGAATAAGCCATCAATATTTTCCACTTAAACATTTCTAATTAATAGATGTTTTGGATAAATTACTGACTTTTTTTATTTTTAAGTTTTCTTTCTTAAGTTTCAGCCATATCTAGAATTTAGTTGCATGTTTTGATGCATAAACAAACAGAGACGTTCTCAAATATCAATAAGAAGACAACCAGCACATGCTTCAACGGTGAGGGCAGAGCGACATGCGACGGCGTGCAGGGCTGGCACTGGTGTAAAAGTGCAGATCCACTCACGGTGATGTAGAAGACGGTGACCACGTTGAGAGCAGAGGTGAAGATGGTGCTCATGCGTTTGACCGAGGGCTCTTCCAGGCTGTCGTAGGTCGGGAGCACCTGCCTGCCAGAGACAAGGGGCCCAACAGAGACACACTCGGCGTGCTACTCCAGAAAACACTTTTTCTGCCTGCATCATCAGCTAAAGCTTGCGAATCCCAATCCCCCAGCAGCCAGCAGGTCAGCGCAGTGCTTCCCCACAGATGTTTGGTGAGGGTTTTTCTCCCCGCATGGCAGCTGACAAAACAACAGTCTTCATAGCTGCAAACTTCAAATACAGTAGTGGAAGATGCAGTGTGGAGTTGTTTAATGAGCAGCCATAAGGGGGTCCATTTGTGCGGCTCGGTCATCAAATGATGCACCGTTTTCTCAGCCACCAGGTTGCAGTTCTGAGTCCTTTGTTCCTAATTCCACAATATTTCTTTTTCTTTTTTACTACCGTAAGCCCTCATGAAATCCATTTCAAATTAAAATGTATACTGTTGAACACGCAGACTTGTTTGCAGTGCTGCCAGGGGCACTAATCTGTAGCTCGCCGCTAACTACTGCAAAGTGGCACAGAGAGCGTTTGCCAGTAAGAAAATACAAATAACAGGAAGGAGCAGAACATATTCCTCAACACTGCTGGCATACTGGGGATGAGGAGGAGGAGCACCTCACATGCTTTACACCTTAACTCTGTTTCCCTTTTATCCTCTCTTTCACAGTTTTCATATCAGTCTTTTTCATCAAAGGTTTTCAAGGTGGTGTGAGGAGTCCCTCAGGAGGGGGTTATTACAATCTTGCATTGTAAAACACAGCTGCAAGATGAAGAAAACTCATAGAAACTTTAATTTTGGGAGTTGTTTTACTAACTTCCCCAGTTACTTGCAAAAGTAATAACAGATCTGTTTGAATCGTCTATGTGCGACACATTGAAAACCCGTGATTTACTACATAGGCAGTCCCAAAAGCATCCTCCAATTCAGATTTCAGGTGGAAATACATGAAGTTAGCAGTTACGAGTCTGGCAGGACATGCAGAATGGCTGAAGATGGCGGTGTCTGTACAAAAAGCTTACAAGCACTCACTGGAGGTGTGCGACGCAGAAGGGGTGACAGTAGTCAAGGCAGGCTGAGGTTGAACCCATGACTGAGTGGCTGGCCGTCCATTAAGTTTCCTCTGTCACTTCCTGTTCTGTGCTATAAGGGGAGTGTGGGCGCGTGAAGGGGCCGTCCGCACATTAAACACCAAATTTACTGGCTTTATATATAACAGCAAGTGCCTGACAGGTTTTAGAGCGTTATAAACTTTCTTGGCAGACTCTTTTTGTTCGCCTCCTTACTCTCACACAAAGGACGAGGCACAGAGCAGAAATGAGAGCGCGAGCGAGGAGCCATTACTTCGGCGTGGGCTCTTGTTCTCCCCCTTGATTGTCTCACTTTCACACACACTGGTTTTATTAGCAAGGTCCGACTCTTCACGCTAGTCCTCGGCGCTTGTTTAATCCCCAAACCAGTAAATCTGATCGCCAAGGTTAAATAAAACGATATATTGTTAGTGCAGCGTCTAATGGTAAGTCAATAGTCCTGGCTGAGAGACTCATGTGCTTAAACAAAAGAAATATGATAAAGGCTCCTTCAAAATTATTAGTAAAAAAGAAAACTTAAAGTAAAGACCATCTGATTTCCTGATAGTACATAAAAAAACCTCTAAATGTATCAATTTTTATTTGCAAAGAGTCGTAACAATTAATCTAAATCAATTTGTTTGTCTATAAATTTATTTCTTCTAGCAGCTTTTCTGTTAATTTGTAATGTAGGAAAACACAGGTATAGTCATTAAAGGTCCATCTTTGTTCTGGTTATTTTAAATATCTCATCTTTTAATAACCCAATTAAAATGTTGGGAAAAAAATAGGAATCTAATCCCATTTTAACCATTGGATATCCGATATAAAGCTTTATTCACATGCATCCATATTGGGGGAAGGTTGACCTGTACGGGCACGAAGGGGTCTTTGTGTTGTCTGGGTTTCGTGGAGGGTTAGGGTTAGGGGAGCGGCGGCAGGTATGTCCTGCAGTTCCCTTGAGACTCTTACGGCCACCTCAAGGAACGTCATGAAAATGGAACGTACCATTGTTGTGTGTGTGATAAGGTAAATGGCGTATACTTATATACAGGGACAGTGCATATCCTGGCTCAGACTTGTTTGACCCGTTGCCCTCTGGGAGGCGCTACAGAGGCATCAGAACTAAAACAGACTCTAAAATAGCTTCTTTGCTCCACTCCAAAATGCGCAGATAAAATTTGCTACAGCACATGCCAATGTATATTTTTAAATATATGTTTATCTGGTAATTTAAGTATTTATCCCATGTAAACTTGTCGACACTTCCCTACCTCCATGCTGTTTTTGCACATCTGACATGTTTATATCAGTACATATCATTCTGCACACAATGAGGGACATTTTTATATCTTCTCACACTATATTTTGTGTATTTGCACATTTCCATTGTACATAATGACATGTTTTATATTATTATTTATATCTTGCATGCACGGGTGTACATGTGATACATAAGGCCTACTGTGGGATGCCCACACAAACTACACTCTGCCTAATTTCCTCAATTCTAACAGTACGGCTGCATGCGCACCCATCATGTGAACAGCATCAACAGGGTTCCCTGCGCAGTGCGCAAGTTTTGGAGGGGGTTGAAAAAAAAAAAAAAATCTGACACGCCTGCGTCTCACCTATCTTAAATGTTGCATAGGTGTTCACTACATTCAGCCGCCGACAATAGGCTCAGAGGGAAAACATGTGCATGAATATTTATGCTCTTTGGATTCACCGAGACGTCAACGACATTGGCATTTTCTGGGGGCCACCTGCCTGTACAGGTTTGTCCATTTTCTTCCCATAGACAACTTCTGTCCACCCGTAAGGAGAGTTATGACTAAAAGCCTAATTGATTAAAGAGTTTTTCCAGTTCATTTATCTTTTGATATTGGATTAGTGCCTTGACTCTTGTTTAGGTGACAACATTCCCTAAATCTATAAATAAATACAGAATTTCCATTTTGTTTGATTTTTGAGCGTCTTACATGGTCCGAGATCATTCTTAAAATATTTAACAGAAGATGTTGAGTTGCTCATTATCTTATCTTGGACCTCGTTTTTTTACATTTAAATCATTTCCTTGTTTGTCTTTGTAATCTACTTTAATTTAGTGAATCTCAACACAAAGTCTTTGACTTTAAATTCTTTCAATCGCACACAGACCCGATCCAGTCTACGAGCTGATTGGAAGAACTTCTGACCAATCAGAATCAACCTTCATGTCCATGTGACCCGTGATTGGCTGACTTTTGTGGCACATTTTTAACGCAGTGCCCTGCTCTTTTCCGAGCGCAGAAGAGAACACTTAAAAATTATCTGTTGGGCAACACAAAATTTTTTACATTTTACGTCAAAACTGTGAGTGTTGCGCTTGGAATTATGACACAAAAATCACTCCACAGAAATCCCCAAGCATGTTGGTTTGTGTGACTAATTCCCTCTTTCAAAGTGGTTTATTTAGCTGCATACCTTCTTCAGATCCTCATGTGAGTGTTTCATTCTAAACAGTAAAAAAACATTTTTCATACTTTTTTTTTTCCTGTTCTGCTTGATAATTCCTGCAAAACCAACAGGGACAGCTCTTATCCAGTCATTATGCTGATGCTAAGTAATGTTTTAATTGAAAGTAAATACATTTCACCAATGTAATAAAAAACCCCAATGTGCTGAAAGCTGTTCAATTGCCGTGTGAAAACATCAGTGTGTCTGTAAGATGGCGGCAGTCCAATGTGTTGATTAGTGGCTTGGCTTGAGCTTCCTGCTGCCTAAAGGAGCGCTCGCCTGGCTCAGTCTGACCACAGGCCAAGAAATCCCGCTGCCAAATGGTTGCAGTTAACGCAGCTGCTGGAAACCAGCGAACAAAAACACACACAAATCCGACAAGCCCCTACTTTCTTCACTCTGGGGTGGCGTGCACAAGCCCGATGCACCATAATGTTTCACTGGCTTTCCATGATTCTGCTAATTAACATTGGCGTTTCGGCTCGAGGCAGCAGTCGCTCCCTAACACCGGTTAACTAAAGCCTCAGTCCCAACTGCCCTTCCGGGTGGATACGGGCTGCCTTAGGGTGAAATATTGGGTGGTGAAGGTCACATTTCCCAACAATGGCAGTAAATGTATTCTGATTCTAAAACCTGTACGAGGCACGCAAGTGGTCATTGTTCACCTGTCGGCAGAACCCGTCAGGGGTCGCCTCAGCGAATCAGCTTTCACTGAGTCGCTCCTTTGGTTATGCAGAGATTTTTACACCGGATGTCCTCCTTGATGCAGGTGGCCCACACGAACTTTTAAGAGCGTAGACCGCTTGGTGAGCCCATTGATTTAAAACGTTAATGCACTTTTTTTTTTCTACGGGCAAAGGCTGTAGTTAACACTTATTCAGCACGTAAGAGGCAAGTAATGGGGAAGTAGGTGAGACGCAGGCGTTTTGATTGGGTTTAATCGTTATTTCAACCCCACAAATCCTGCCCACTGCGTGAGGAGCCCCTTCACTTGATAAGTGTGCGCTCCTTGTGTGCAGCCTGGTTTGAGTGTAGAGTGTGTTGGAGCATCCTGTGACCCAGAACTCACACCTTACCAATGACCAATGGCAGACCTAGCAATTTGGGGGCCTCTGTCCATCGAATAACGTCTTCACTTTTACATTGTATCAATAACAAGAATCTAAATGTTTGGATAAGCATCTAAAAACGGAAATTACATGTTAAAGAAATGAATGATGGAACAAAACAGTACACTATGGATAAAAAGAAACACTCAAAATGAACATTTTCTGAACTTTCATTTGCCTTTCCTGTCCTTTTATGTCCCTTTTTCCCCATTCTTCATTCTCTCACCAACTTGCTGCTGACGGAACAGTCCATTGCTGCAGATGGAGGGGGGAGGTTAAAACGCTTTCACATAAGCAGTCTAACGTGAGTTCAGTGATTTGGGTTCTATTATGACAGAGTTAAATAATAACGGGGTTGCCTAATGGTGAGTCCACCCGTACTGACGATTACAGTGTGGCGTAGGAGCATTGTATGACATCACATTTACGTCTGAAGATGGTGTAACTTACATTAGCCTTACAAACACTTCACGATACACTTATCACATGCATAATAATGGTACGTTCCATTTTCATGTACAAGCCTCAAGGGAACTGACAGAAGCACCTGCTCTCCCTTAGATATGTAACCGTTTCTCTTTAGTACCCTCCACGGGCCCAGACGACTCAAAAACCTGCAGCACCGGTACAGGTCGACCCCCGTAAAGTTGCATGTGACTAAGGCCTGACTAATAATCTTGGTGGAGCCAGTTATTAAAATAATTGTGCATTTTGTGGTATAAGCACCAACCAACAGCATGAATGTACCTTAGGATCGCCTCTTTCAGAAAAGCACAAGAATATATAAAGTAGTATTCTGTAGGTGCCCCTCAAGTTTAAAGACTGCACTTGGTGCATGGCCAGCTCATATTTTTGAGACGGGTAAATAGACATTGAATATTTTTGTAACAATTGAGTGTATGGCCACCACCTTTACAAAAAGCCCCCATTTTGGATTTTTCTCATGCTAACATGCTTTTCTTTAACCTAGGATACATCTACGCCAAAATTGGTGCTTGCACCACAAAATAGTTTGAAATATCAACCTACTTGGCTCTGCTACCTCACAAATAAACCAAGAATGGATGACGTCACCCCGTCCTAACCCGGCATTCAAACCCCCTCTGACAGGTCATGCAGGAAACGTCCCACTTGAACCCAAAGCAAATGAGGAGGTTACCCCCACAAACATGAAACTCGATGCCTCGTTTAAGTATTTAGCAATTTCTGAAAAACGTTTTCATTCACTTATAAACTCACTTAAACCTTAAAGTAGTAGAGAGCATACAGACAGTAGTTTTAGTATTAGATTCCTTCTGATGGGAGCAGATTTAGTTAAATTTATTAGCAAGCCATGAAACAAATTAGCACAAGAGAAGGCTTCCTTTTGCAACATAGCATGCAACCGTGTTTTCCTTTAGCTGCAAAACTCTTCCCAAACCCTTCGCTTTGGCATTAAGGAATGCGGTGAGCATACAAGCAGCAGAGGGACCTGCTCAGTTTCTACATGCAGCAATGAAAGACCGAATTCACACGATCACGGAGCAGAAAGGCTTCAAGAATTCCTCTGCAAGATATTTTAAAAGGACTGCTGTCAGATGTTTCTAAATTAATGAGCCCCGTGGTGAAGAACTCTCTTTTTCCCTTTAATTACACCGTCCTGAGCGGGTGCGAGGGCGTGAGGGGTACTTACGACTGACAGGCGAAGGCCATCCCACAGATGGGGAGACAGCGAAACACACCCTCCCAGCGCACCACATTGACCTGCCCTAGCCACCAGCCGCCGAGCAGCCCGTGTTTGAACGAAGACAGCACCATCTGAGGGGAAGGAGGCGGGGATGGGGAGGGGGGGTTACAGCCAAAGTAGATGAACACAAGTCGGGGTGGGGTGGGGGTGGCGGCTGCACCCACGTCGACCGCAGAAAATGAAAGCAATGAAGAGATGGGGGGGGGGAATGACAGGAAATCCCATACTGGACAAAAACTTGCAAGAAATTATTGGATAAATAAATGTAGTAATTAATCTGACCCAAAATAATGATACAAATTAGTGGTGTGAAGGACTTTGACAAGCTTTTCACCAGCATGTGTTTTCTGTGTCTTGCCCCATTTATTGCCTGGACCCCTCCAGCTGCAACACTGACCCAGCGGGCTCATTCTGGGCGGTGTGGCACCGGTCATGAAGACAGCGTCGCTGCACTTTGTCAAACCCCTCTGCCTTATTGCTACTGCCACCACACAGACGCGCCGTCACAGTTAATGAAGGTGGAGATGAAGATGGAAGGAAAGGGAGGGCAGAAGTAGGAGTTTACAGGTGCAGGAGAAACTCTAGGCTTCCTTTGCTCTCCACTCCCAACTGCCCTTACAGTTGGGGGGGTTCAAAGTCTACTTACGGGTGACAGCAGAAGGTTGTGGCGATAATGGGCAGGCACTGAATCACGCCCTTGAAGCGCCACAGGTGAACTCGCTCCACCCAGGAGCCCGAGATTATGCCGTAGCGCAGAGATGACAGCACTATCTACAGCACCGGAAGCAGACGGAGCGGTGGGTGGGAGGAGGGACAGGAGGTGTTTGGACGGTGAGGAAGGAGAACGAGGGGGGCAGGACAGGATAAAAGAACAAAATTGGAGGTGAAGAGCAAGGAAAAGTGGTACAATTAAGAGAGGAGAGGAGAGGAGTAAAGTTAGGGGAAAGATGGCAGGAGGGAAGGAAGGAGATACATCACAGTTAGAGGGTCGGGGATCTGGGCTGGGTCTGGTCTGGATCTAAAGCCGGACACACCGCAGCACGATTCCAGGTTATCGGCACAGTCAAAACGGCAGATCGAGGTCTTTGAATGTCGGTACAAACCCGTGAACACTCAGAGAGTAATCAAACTCAATCATAAAGCAGGAAACTGCCTCTGGACTGTGTCAGCATCCAAGTTTTAAAGTCCCACTCCAATGAAAAATGTGTTTTTAACAGGCTCTAGTGGCATTTTTCTCATGATGGAGGACAAGCTCAAAATTCGGAGTATTTCTTTATTCAAATCCTAGTAAATCAGGAGCAGTAAAAAAAAAGATTGTATTTGTGATGTAGAATATGCAATGGGCGGGCAACAAGCTCCCTGTGCTGAAGTCTCAGGAACGGAGAAAGAAGGGGGGCGGGGTTGCTCTGCTCCAGGGGTTCTCATTTAGAAGGACATGTGGGTAGATCGCAGGCCATCAAAGATAACCACAAAAAATATATATTTTTTTTTTAAAAACTGTCAGCGAATAATCACCCTCACATAGAAGTTTGTGACATGATTGACATGCAGAACTGCCAATAGAACATCCTTTGATACAAACGTCACTGCACATGCGTGTTTAAATACACTGAGCGCAAATTCTTTCAGCCATCGGAAAGCCGCTACTGGCCCCGCCGCGCGCCGGGTCTGCAGCGGAGGACCACTCCAGCTGTGGTTAAGCCAGCCGCGCTTTAGAAATGTCATGCTCCTACCATTACACGGTTGAGCCTGCTGTCTGTTGCTCTCATGCCCAAAAAGTGTGGACATCACTGCTCAACGCCAACAGTCGCGCCCACAAGTCGGAGGGCAATTTCTAATGAACTTCTGCTGCTCTGAAGAAACTATGTCCTAGAAAATGACAGCTTTTGCCATAATCATAATGAAAAAACCTTTGGGAACCCTTTAAAATAAAAAGATGATTGGAGTGGGACTTTAAGTTAAAACATCTCAAAAATTCAGCTACTGAAGAGAAATTATTGATGAAAATTAAAAACCTTCAGAATCCATGATCACACTGTATTTTTAATGCATTTCCACAGATTTATCCTCAAGTTTTTACTGTAAACGTGAAAATATTCAAACTAAACCAAGAAAATGCGTCTTTCAACAATAATAGCCTACATCAGTTCAGAAAGAGCAGTTTCCACTCTGTGATGATTCAGTTTGATTTGTTCTTCTTTAGAAATGGGAGCAAGACTTTGTTGTTCTCAGAAATTCACAAACCCTGGCAAAAGAAAAAATGGAATTACCACAGTTGGAGGATCAGGATTCATCTGTTCAGGTAGAGTTTTAATCACATGTGTGATTTTTTAAAAACATTTTAGTAAAAATAAACATTTTGATGATGCTTCTTTTATAAACTAAATAGATGGGAAAAAATTGAAATATATTACCTGTCCAAGAAGAAATCATTTTAACTTGCATTTCAAAGACAAATTTAGATTAAAAAAAATGTATTTTCATTAACTGATACAGCCACAGAGAAAAGAGTTCAGTGAAAGAAAAAGAAAAAAAAAGAATTCCCAGATGGATGTTGGTTTCTTCCAGGGTCAAACAATAAAAGAATAAATAATAATAATAAATGTGCAATTACAGTTTGTATATTCTGGATAAAAACAAGAAATCCTACCTTAAAAATTAAAAAAGCATAACCCTTGATTTTGTCTTCAAAACATTTTTAAAGAAATCATCTAATAATGGTGGTAATTTTTTTTTCTTGCCAGGGATTGTACTTCTGAACAAAGAGCTACAATATTTACATGAAACACTTCAAAATCCTTTCTGTTACAAGAAAAACTGGAAAGCAGATAAGATGATGAGTTTAGCAAGTTTTCCATTCATACGCAATTTTCACTAAAAGCATGTAAACTTAAAGACAGTATAAGAATGAGCCCTTAAAGCTGGAAGTTAGATTAAAACAAGCTGTTATAAACAAAGAATCAGTTAAAATCTCTCTGTAAGGACATCATCATCCACAAAAAACAATTAGCATAGAAGGAAAACAATGCTTTTAAGCCAAACTAAAGTTTTTTTTTTTTTTTTTTAAATCTATGAATGACAATAATGACTGATTTGTCTCCGTGTGGCTGCATGTGTGCAAACGGACTCACCGTGAACATGAAGAGGGTGTAAAACATGAGAGCCATGGCCGAGAAGGACTGAAGGGAGGCCATCATGTTCCTCTGCAGGCTCAGAGGGAGCACAATGAACAGAGACACGGCGATCAGCAGCAGCACGCGGAAACTGCCCGTTACCTTTTCAAAGAACAGACACACAAGGACATGCGGACTCCAAAAACTCTACATTTTTCTTCAGAAATGACAAAATAACCGTGACACAGAAACATCAGAAAGTTTGTGTAATTCCAAACCTGCAAACCAAGCAGCTGGGCAAAGAAATTTGAACCCAAATCGGCAATGACAACGTAGAAGGCAATACAGGTCCCCAACATCAGACCAATCATACTGCAGGGACAGCAAAAATGACAAAAGCAATAGTCATTAAGGAGACAGAAGAAAAAACAGAAGAAAAAATAAACTAGCCTTGTATCCTCAAATTTGGTGTATTTCTTTTTAGCAGGAAATAAAAAACAAGCATTCAAATGAGATTATGTGGTTGTGGAACATGCAAACTCTTCTCACCTCATCTCTACCAGTGTTTTTCCTGGTTTCCCATAAGCATGAAATGCTGCAGAAAAGAATGGAAGATCCCCATAAACATCAAGCACCAAAATAATCATCTACATTTTAACTAAAACCAAACTGTAATAACTACAATAAAATTCACTTTAGATGTGGTTCCTAGTAAGTTTAAGTCAGGGACACTAAAATGTTGTTTTTATTGTAAAAGCATGATTCTTTTTTATATGATAAAGAACAAAGGTGGTTAAATGGATCATTTTTGCTCACCTAGGCCTGCATAAGTCCTCCGTTTAGTGTGGCTGGCGGTGTGGACCAGGAACATGCAAGACTTGTGGGTCATCCAGGAGCATAAGAACAGCAGCAAAGCTCCCAAAAATATCCCACACTAAGAAGAGGAGATCAACAATCGTCACACAAAATCAGGGACACTCAACAGAGTAAACTGTCTGCAGTATATTCAAGATTTATTAAAAAGCTACACCTTTATTTCAGTATAACCTTTTATTCTTTTACATGTTTAATCTTTCATAAAAGAAAAAGGTTGTTTTATCCGTCATTTAGATTCACAACACAAAACAGAGATACAATCATCTTCAACCTGATTTTATCTAAATAAATGAGGAAGTTGCCACTATCGGGGTTTGAACTATTGTCTTCAGGCATGAGCTACTGCTTGACGATACAAAGTGACACCACAAGAGTACAGGTTGTAATTCTTAGATGCTCTGGGGGGAAAAAATGCATTTCAAAAGCTTTTTACATATGTTTTGTAGTTTTGTTTTTCTTTTTTTTAAATGTTTTTTAAAGTTGTGAAAAAGTCTGACACATGTAACTGGTTAAAAAACTGACCTCTAATTCATTGTTTGTGTTTCCAAATTCAGATCCAACCAACATAAATCTACAACAAATTAACAGAAGGGACACTGCCTGTTTTTGTGAGAATCACAAAGAGATAACATTTATTTAAATAGAAGACTTTGTTTGCAATGAACAGACTAATGTCATTGAGAAACAACTTCCAAAAGTTCTTAAATGCTAAATGTAAAATACATGTTGGAACATCTTTAAAAAGAATTCTGTCTGTGAATTAAATTAAGGAATAAAAGTGTCAAACTCCAGGCCTCCACGTCTGCACATTTTCTAACTAATTGTGTCCTAGCAGCCTCTATTTTAGCAAAATCCACCTGATCCAGGTGAACAGATAAAGGTATAGAGGAGGGAAATCTGAAAAAGCAGCAGGAGGATGCCTGGCCCTCAGGCTTAGATTCCAAATTAATTTCTAAACTGTTGAAGTTTGATAAACATCTTGTCTTTGTTTAGAAAAATGCAAAATGTTTATTTTCTTCTGTCTCTGATTCATAAATTGCATGCTGGTGAAATGCTTGTGTTTATGTACACGAGACACGAGTGGAGGGTTGAACTCCACAGGGTGGGTTCTGTTGAGCCAAAGGTTAAGAACCACTGCGTGATGGGGGTATTTATGAGAACAGAGATGTGTTGGATGTGACCCACCTGTTTGAAGCAGAAGGGCATGGTGAGCACACTGACTCCAACGATGCTGTTCACCACGTTCATGATGAGCCCCCAGTTCGACGCCGTCATTTTGACCTAATAACTATCGTGCCTCGCTTTGATGAGGGGGAAAAGCCGAATAAATAAGTGAAGCCGAACGGCTGGACTCTCTGGAGGCTTCAGGTGGTTCACTCTGACCTCCTTGGGTTAAATCAGTCTCCTCTGTCGATGCGTGACGTGGCGCTGCGAGAAGACACGAAAACAACCGACTTTACACACTTTTGCCTGTCTACATTCTTCAAACTATCCTAGCTAAAGCCAATACTTAAACACAAAGCTCTACAATCTACACATAATGTAGTAATTTAAACCTATTAGCCAAAAAAGCTAACTCGAACAACATGTGTTTTTATTAACTCACTCACTTCCTCCAGCCTCGTTATCCTCTTCACGTTATCATGAGGAAGTTCGAAAAAAAAAATTATTTACTGTAACAATTTCCGACTTCGTGTGTAAAGATTTAAAAGTAAAACCCACTAAATAAAACGCGAAAACTATAGAAAACAGTGGAACGCGTATCCAGGAAGTCCAGATCACAGTCGAGGAAGGAAACGTCGTCGCAGATTCTTCACTCATGAAATACTTTGCTGCCAACTAGTGGTCAAACAGCAGAACTGTTTTTTTAAAGGCCAATCTACCCGAGCATCAAGTTACTTTGGTAAAAGTACAGTTACTTTATAAATAATTTTAAGGAAGTACAAGCAAAAATTAATCACCCAGATATTTGTTCACATAAAGAAAAAAAATATGAATGAAAAAAACTGAGAATCACCTGATTTGCAAACTAAAATCAATAGAATAATACAGGGGGAAAAACAAATTGTAATGTACTAAAAATTTTGTAAGTATAAATAAAAATAAAAAGACAAAAAGAAACAATTTGCTTGCACTCGTCTACCTGGCTTTTTAACAAATAAATAAAACACACTCAGGGCATCATAGTATGCCACCTGCAGCTTCCTCATCCTGGTGTTTCTTTAATTAACATAAAGATGAGATGTGTACAGAGGAGTACAGAATGCCTTAAGTCTGTACATGAGTCAAACCTCCGTAAAAGAGTGTTGGCTTGATCATGCACCAGCTCAACACTGTCAGTCATCTGACATGTCCTCGCGGAGGTTATGTGCCCAAAATACTTTACCTTATCAGAACACTCTGCAAACAATTAGATCCTTTAAACTATTTGATACTGGTTGCAGAGATAGAAGATGTTTTATCAAGTTTGAAGTTGTTTTAACTTTTCTTTGCTCTACACCTTTCTAAGCTTTTCTAAAAATCAGCACAGTTGAGACATTTCTGTCTCATTAAGAGCCAGAAAATAGTAATAAGGAAATTCCTATTAAAATGAGTAAACAATTGTTTTTGCTTCATACACTAGATGATAGGAAAACTTGATTTAAAACTAAAAAAACTGAAATTGCACTGTTTTTTTTTTTACTTTTAAGGATGCTATTTTAAGATTTAATAAATATTGACAAGTTAGACTGGCATTCATTTTGGATTTAAAAAAAAGTTGGATTTATTGTCTAAGAAAAAGTGCTAGCTTTCGTGAGGATTTGTTAAGATGGGCCAACCCACAATAAGATTCTCACTGTGTTCACATTTTGTTCTAAAAAGAGTCATATCACCTTACAACACTAGTTTCTTGTCACTGTAAATAAAATAAACTAAATTTAAGGCCATACAAATTCAAAAAATACCAACCATTTGCTTAGAATTGGCTAAAAATACTAATTATTGGGCTGTATAAAATTCAATTTGAAGCAATTATATCTAACAGTTAGCTTTTGTACATGAGACTCTTTGAGAGTTCTAGAGTTTTTTCGACTGTATAGTTATTTTATTGTTATTTTATTTTATTTTTCCTCTTTTCTTCCCTGTATATTTTGTGTCTTGTGTTTATCTTTATCCCCCTATTTCCGTGGTGCTGCTACAACAACTAAATTTCGCTTCGGGGATTAATAAAGTTGATCTTGAATCTTGAATCTTGAATATTGAATCTCTTTTAACCTCATTTACCCTTTTTGAACGATTTTGGAACTCTTTGTTTCTGGATTTTGATGCACGTACAAATAACTTTACCACTTTCTAGTGACTTTTCTTCTTTAAATTTGTTTTCTTTTCCTATTTATGTTCTTTTTTGCACTGTAAGCCCAACATTTGAGAGAGAATTATTGTTATTATCATTTTTTAATCTTCCTTGGTCTTAAGTTCACACAATTTTGGGCCCAAGCTATGCTGAATTTATAAAAGTTTTGTCCTAAATCGAAAAATGTTAACCTAATTCATTGTTTTTTTAAATAAATAATTACTTAGGCTATCATTATTTTGTGGTCAATTACCTTTTTTTGGGTTTTGACTTGACCTTTTGGAACTTTTGTTACAAAAACTTAAAATCCTCAACAACAGCCACTGCAGAGTCTAGATGTTATTAGATGAAAGACACTGATGAAAGGGCCCAAGATACAAAAGTACACCTGGGGCCACATGACAGGAATGTGACATCTAGCAGTTTTACTCAATCAGCCCATACCGTCTGAGTTTCTGAACAGAATGTGACAGTAATTTTCAACTAGAGAAACACATTTTAAGCAGTAAGACGTGATGCAAAAATACAAACACACTGCAGATCATTTCTGAACTGCCTTTTTTTTTTAAATAATTTCTAGCAAAGATCTGAACATAAAACTTTGGCATCTTTGTGTCTCATTCTACATTTTACTGTAAGAAAAAAAATTCAGCATGTTGTTGCCCTGAGGCAACAAACCCCAATCTGGCAGGGGGGCTGGAAGGAGGACTTGTTTCATGTCAGGGACCACAAAGCTGCAAAATAATAAAAACAAACAGAAAAACTTTTTGACTCCTTAAACAAAAATCTGAATTTTTGAACGATAAATCAATAAAGATGGCTTTCAAAGCTAGACATATGGATGCATATTCTTTCATCTTACAATCATGCAGTTTAAATTCAATCATAATGTGGCTCAATAGAAGTTAATTTTCCTCTGCTAATTTTACATCACTGAGCCAATACTGCTGGTTAAACGAGGACTAACAAGAGTGTGATGGCTTATGAATCACTATAAAAAAAGGATAAATACCACTTTGCATAAAAACTACTGTCTTCATCATTGTTGTGTCAACAAAAGTGGTGTTCTGGTGTTGTTCAGACTCCTGGGTGCATTTTAACAAAAATGTCTTTTCTTTATTTTATTTGTTTAATGTTTTTTTTATTTAGCAAAGGAATAGCATCGTAACATAAGACGAGATAAAACAAAACATAAACTAGAACATTGAAAGAAAACAGTAAAGCGTGCAGGGAGGTGGAAGAAGCCACAAACGCTTATGTTGAGCAAAAGACAATGAATTTAAGAAAGTACAAAGAAAGGAAAGGAAATATGGCAAAAACCAAACAATATAACTAAAATAATTAGTATTTGGCTCATTTGGTTTTGTAAACTGGCAAGGAAGATGCAGTGAGCAGTAGATTAGCATAAGAATTGCATGCGTCCATGATATCGCATGGAGAATTGTTCCCCTGTTCTTTTGTACAAAGGTAAGTGAAGTTTAGGAGCCTGTCTATTTGAATGGTGGTGAATTTTGGTGATTGAACGTTAAATAATTATTTATGTGCGAAGGCCAACTTGTATTGTAAATTTGCACTTTATACAAATGTACAGGTGAGGAGCAAATTAATACCATGAATGCCTAGTATCCTTAGTTTCTTAAATTAAACTGTTTTTAATACTGATTTTGTCTCATATTAATTGTACAGCACTTTGTAATCTGGATTTCGAAAAGTGCTATATAAATAAAGTTTATTATTATTATTATTAAATAAATGTGTATTCCATTAGGAAAAGTTGCAATTCCCACAAATTTAAGTTATAAAATTTCCACACTGGTTTCCAAAAAAAATGTAACAAGCTAAAGAAACTCAAGCAACAACACTTCCCCATTTCCCCCATAGATGTCAGCACATTTATCTAAAACACCAAAGTACACATCAGTTCTTTCAAAGTGACCAATTTTGACACAGAACTGGTGATGAAATGCTCAAAACTGTCACTAATCTTCACAAAACACAGATGGATTACTTTTATTTTGACAGACACCATAATTAAATAAATAATAATATTTTAACACTTCGCACAAAAAAATGACACTCTAAGAATGAATTTTTTTAAAAGCCCATATCTTCTTAATGTAAAATGACATACCAGTTCCCTAAGTGTTTTATTATATTCCTCAAAATGAAACATTTATTTTAATCTCTTGCATTATTATTGAAACAAATATTTTGTTTTTTGTGTGCTTTTAAATCAAATTTTCATTAATTCCAACACTTTTTAAGTTGTTTTGTCAAATATTTTGACCCAAGCTTGAGTGTTTCTTACTCAATTATTTTTAGTTTATATAAATATTCAGTCTTGTTTCTTTTTTTTTACAATTATATTTCAAGACAATCTCTAACAAAATTTTTATATTTCTTTCTTGTAAATTAGTCTTATTCTGTTTTTTCTGGTTGTACATTTTCTGTTTCTTATTTTGAAATTACAACCCAATTTAGTGTATTTTGTGTGCTGCTTTATAAACATTCAGTCGCTCATTGATAATTTTGCATCTATTTAGGGATGTGTTTTGTCTTCTGATGAATATGTCCAGGGACAATTGCCCTGTCCTGCCTTAACATATTTATTTTTTGCAGGGTGGAGTTTAACGTAATATTTCTGGAACAAATTATGGAGGCAGCAGGGGAAAATGAGCCCATAATGTGTCGCTTCCCATCAGATTTGTTGCACTGAACCTGTAGAGCCACTGATACATTTTTGTGAAGATCTCATCGCATGAAGAAAAGTGATGCATAAATGCCTCCTTTCTATTGGAATGCTGTAAAAATAAATTCCAGCTGTATTTTATTTTGAAACTTTTAGAGTGTTTTTTTTATGTATATTTCTGGGGTTTTTTTTTGTCTTTTGGGGGACTTTCCTTGTGACACTTTTTTTTTTTTGCATTGTTGTATTTATTTAACTACAAGACTAACAGCTCAAATCCTGTTTTTCCAGACGCCTCTGATATTCCTCTCAGGAAAGGGAAACAAGCAACAAAAGGCTAAAACAGCACAAATCGAACGCGGATGACGTCGGAAAGAAATATTCATTCAGCCTTTCGGCCTTGCACCTGAAAAACCAGTTTGCTTTATTTCCGTCCACCACAGTGCCTGCCTGGTGCCCTCTCTGATACTTGACCATTGTGTTGTTTGACCAGGAAAGAGAAGAAGGAGCCCGGGTGGGACAAAAGAGGGGGTGGTTGACCTAAGAGTTTTCTCCCAGCCGGGTTGTCATTTTCCCCCAGGGATGAAGGATTTTTCTGATGAAGCTCGGAAGGGGAATTTTGATATTGCAGAGCAGAGAATGCACGTCTGAATATTTTATTTTGCATTATTTCTATGCCTAATCCTTGAGCGCTCTGGTCCTTTAACACTCAATGTTCTGGAAAGCATTTTTTTCTAGAACATTTTTGAATGTAAATAATTGAATTCATGTGTATTGTCTTACACTTGAGTGTATGTGCGTGTTTGTGTGTGTGTGTGTGCACGCATATGATCAGAAAGGTTAAGACAGGAAAACCCTGGCCATTGTGCACCAGTGACCCCTCAAAATCGATGTGACAGACCGGTTGATTGGCTGGAGGGTCCTGTCTCTCTGCACATAATCCCTCAAGCTAGACCCTCAGCCCGGCCTGCTGCACTCATGCATGTGTGTGCGTGTGCATTTGCACCTATGTATATGCATGTATCTGGTTTGCATGTGTGTCTTTCTGCACTTAATCCCTCAAGATTGACCAACGGCTGCGGGATGAGGTATTAGTGCAGTTACAGAGGGTCAGGCCTCTGTGTGTGCGTTTGGAAAGGGGGGGTTTGAGTGTGCGCACTCCTCCATAGTAGTCCAATTAGACTTGCAGAGTGTATTTCTTTGGGACTCAGTTATGTGTAGAGGTAGTAGTAGCTTTAAGGGGACGGAGGCCAAATTTTAGGGCAGATTTGGACGGATAACCCAGTTGGGGTGAAATTAGACGCAGGCATCTGGATTTGACCTCAGGCCGTCGGAGTGACCCCAGGTCACTCAGAGGTCACGGGGCATAAAGCAGAGTACTGACCCTGCACAGGTCAAGCATGCAGGCAACTGAAAGGACGCCTTTGTGGAGCCCGGCATGCTCGCGATTTCCCATGATCACCAGGGGACCGTGTCTGCCCAGGAAACCTCACCGCAGAGCAGGACGGACAAGGTGAGTGTGAGAATGGAAGGTAACTTTTGTTTTCATTCTTCACTGATTTAAACATTTTCTTCAATTTGATTTGAAACCACATGACTCCACGGTTCTGTATTTGCTTTTCATTTCCTGAAAGAGTTCTATACAAACGATGCGGCGTTCGTTTGTTTAAAGCGTCACGGCTGACGAATCAAATTCACATAAAAATCTATTAAAAAGAAAACTGACCAGATTTTTTAAGTATCCTACTTTTTTTTTTGCTCTACCTGAAAAGTGGACTCTTTAAAAATTTTCATCTCTATTTGTGTCAAGATGAGAGAGGCGGCTTTCTGGGGTATGCCTGTGGTTGTTGCTTGTGTACATCTGTTAGCGCCTCCTTAATGAGCGCATGCACGCTGCCTCCAGTCCTGTGTGTGGCCCTCAGAGAGGGAGAGCAAAGCCCTCTGCTCCAGTAATCACATTTAATTACGCAGCAGCATTAGACGGCCTTTGAATAGGGTTTTTAGGCAAGCCTCTCACACAGAAATTGGCTGCATCCAGCTGAACATTGCCCACCTTTGTCCTGCCAGTCCCACTATATTCTATTAAGACTTTGTCATTTGACCATCATCAAAGCACTATGGACTAGCACTAACAACTGTGGGCTAATGCTACACATTAAAAACGGGAAGGTAAAGGGAACAATAGTCGTTTTCTTGGCTGAACGGGTAGCGTCTGCCCCATTAATGAAGCAAATGGACCACACATTAGACTCCATCCACAATTAGGCTGCAGCGAATCGCAGAGAAAGGATGCATAGTCTCGATAAAATACTCCATGTCCACCTTTCCGAGGCTGAATCTGCGGGTGCTTCTTTCGGAGAGAAGAAGCGAAATTCACTTTATTAAACTTTAGGGGGGTTGTTGTGCTGTGAGATCAATGTTGGAAGCATAGTGTTTTTAAGATGATGGGGGATTTTGTGCTGCAAAGTGAAAGATGCCAAGTCACCATCTGCAGCGCTGAGCTCTGCATGCATGTGCAACTTGTGTTTATGTGTTAATATTTACTTTAGTTTATGGATTTACAGATGATACGTTTCCGGGTCGATGCTTGTCAACACAACTTTGCACTTGGAGAACAAAAATTCCAATCTGGTGTTAAAAAACATATTTTGTTCTCTTTTCATGTGTTGTGTTCACACGCTTTTCCTGTAATCCAACATAAATCCCAGCCTAGTCCAGCGTTTTATGAACTAAAACATTTATTACAGTTCTTTTCACACAACCTATCATAGGAGAGAAAAGTCAAGAAATAGTGAAGTCATCGGCGTATCGTCATGTTGACCTAATGACCCTCTTGGCAGTTTCAGAGTACACTCTTAGTTCTCTTGTCCTGTCAGGAAATGGGACACATTTTCATTTTTAGATAGACGCGTGCTTGAGTCAACCAGAAGTCGTCGACTGTCTGTGTGAATTGGACTGAGTGGCCCCTTGCCCTTGGCGTTTCATACAGAAGGTACCTGCTGGCTCCAGTAAACCAAAATCCCAAAGACTTCTAAAGAGAAATAAACAGCTATTACTTAGTCATTCTATTAGTCAGAATAAGTATTCTTGCTCAGCTACCTTTTTTTTAATGCTACATACACAAAGAGCATGTAATGCTTTTAGCATGCAGTACTCATACTTGACTGTCACTGCTCAACACCAGCATACGTATTCAAAGTTGGAGGTTTGGTGCGAAATGTTAAAACGGTGCAATCTCAAGAATCTTTCTTCAGACTTTTTCTTTCACAACTTTATTCTGATATATTAAAGACTTGGTGTCATATAACTCTGTCATATAACTTAATAATTCCGTATCCATGATCAATTAAAAAAGGACGCTACCCACACATCACTACCAAAACCTACCAAATCTGAGTCCCTAATTGGTCAAAGTTAAACTGGTTTAATTTCTGATGCGCGTTCAATGGCCTTGCATTTTGTACGCATCAATCAATCAATCAATCAAAGTTTATGGTCACTTGCCTTTTTTACAGATGCATTGCAAGCAAAGTTAAGAATGAGAACCGTGAGAGTGAAGGTCAAAACATTAGGATGAAATACTACAACACTAGTGAAACACCAATAAATAAGAGAACCCCCCTCACATCTAACTCTCCTAACCCCCAACTTATCTCCATACACCCATGAATGAGATTGCACAATGATGTTATACACCAACCCAGACAACAACTCTATACATTAATGTCCAGTTCCAAAGGAACGTACAACATCCTAATTGTTGATCCAAGTTTAAAGCCTGAAAACAGACTTAAAAACTTAGCGATGTTTGAACGCAAGATTTCTGACGCAGGAGTAAACGTAGCATAACATGTTTTTGCTAATTCTACTCATTGTTTTCACTCCATTTTTTTTTTTTGGTAGTACAAATAAGTACTAAGTCAGGTACCTCAATGAAAGTGAGTGGTTTTATGTCAACTTTTGAAAAAATTTTCGTGTAGCCCGCTTTCAAGTGGTAGGGATGTGGACGTCCAACGAGCTCACCCTTGATTGGCCAGAGTTGTTGCCATAGAAATGATGACTGAAACCATATCTGCTTACTGCCGGTTCCAACATGGCGACATCCGCACCGCGAAAAAAAATGGCAGTTGAAGGAAGACATTTTCTATTTTCAGTCAGTCCAGTTCTCATAGAAAGTCGATGCTATAAGTCCTGTCTGGTTTCAAAAAGCAAGACTCAAAGAGTAGAAATGTCTGATGGGTAAATTTGGCTCCGATCTCGCTGCACCTCTACACCCTCATGTCACTTTTACAGAACCTTCTCGATCACGTGTATCATGTATTTTACACACCCTGTCAGGATGAAAATGTTCCGTCACATCCATATGCATCTCTTTTATAGATCCGCCTCTCCTCACATACTAGAATGCACTTGTGCGTGTGTGGGTTTCACTGTGAATGGTGTGTTTGACTAGAACAGAATGACTGCAGGGATTCATGCTGGGTCTCCTCCATTAAATTCTGCAATAAGGCCCACGTTGTCTGAGAGTGCTGACATCCCTGCCCACCTCAAGGATCTACAGCCTGTGCGTTCACGCTAAATTCTCTACCTGTTCCCTGTGATATATGGCTCCAGGGGATTTTTTTTATACACCATATACACCATTTGTGAGCATTGGGTGTGCGTTTAAATCAATGCTTGCGAGTGAGCGTGTCCACGTGGGCGTGCAGCTGCATGCTTCACGGCCGCAGCTCGCAAAGGTTTGGGGTTTGGCACTAAGAGGGAGGGAATTCCTTCAGATTTGATCTGAGACAGACGAGGGTCTCACTTTTGACTCCAAACTACAGTAAACCTTGCATGAGGGGAGGGGATAATTTACAGTCCGAGTGAGTTGCAACTGAAGGGGACTCAGTAAAGTGGTGGAAACGGCCTGGCCCATATATCTCCTGGTAATTGACGGCGTTTGAGCCGGGTGGGGAGTTCAGAGCAAAGAGGGACGCCGTTATCCCAGGTTGCTCCACCACTTTCTTTTTTTTTTTTTTTTTTTTGCTGTCTGGCAATTTGCGGCTGAACGGACAGAAACAGGCTTTTCTTTTGAAAGGTTGCTTTTGCTGCTTCTGTGCCAGCAGCATCATTAGGATTTTAGGAGTGGTACTCAGCATGTGAAGAGCCAGGTCCTCACACAACAAACATCAGGATTATTCCTTCTCTTGCCCCCCCCACCCCCCTGCTGAATCATCGCTCTGGAAAAAAGACGGAACATCTTCAATCCAGAAGGAGATGATAAAGGACGGAAATTCACAACTATCCAAGCTGATTTTTTCAGCATTTGAATGTAAAAGATGTTCATTTATATTTATGACCTTCTTTATATTCCTCTAATAGAAACACAGAATATTTTTAGCGCCTCAAAACGAAACTAAAATTTCCCAAATCTTCAATTTTTTCGCTTAAATAAATTTTTAGAAATTGGAACAATTTGACACCAATAAATGAAAGAAAAAATAACTTTTTTAATTAATTTTATTTACATTTTAAAAGCAATATGATTTTGTTTTAGGTTGATTTATAAAACTGAGTTTTACGTCCACTTTTGGACTCCTTATTTTGATCTGTGTTTATTTATTCTTTTTTTTATTTAAAAACATCAAACTTATTATAATAGATAGGTAGTAAACTAAAAAATATTTGGTTGCTCCTCCAGGTTTTATTGAGTATTCAAATCAAAATATATTTCACTTTTTCCCAGCACATGTAATAAAACAATAGTTGAATATTTATAGTTTTTAAGCTTTAGGTGATTTGCAGAACAAAAACAAAAAATGTAAATGGCGTTGTGTTAGCTCTCCACCACATAAGCTTCAATATTAGATGTCAAACTTAAGCCTGCAGCAATATTTTCTCCTAATTTGGGTTGACACGTTATTTTTCTTTTATCGCTTCGACGACCTGCTGTGAAGAATGTGAGCCAAGGTCAGAGGTCGCATTTGGCCATGAATGCATCCCAATAAGACCACGCTCGGACAGAAAATCTTTCGCCCCCATGATTCAGATCCCGACTTACAGCTGTGGCTGTTCATGAAACCTCGTCCGGCACATTTTCTCATCGTTCTGAACATGTGTGTGGACTCAACAGCCCCACCCCCCACCCCCCATCCCATAAACAGGAAATAACTCTTAAATCGCAGAAAGTAAAACCTGGGTATACTGGTATGGATGTCAGCACAAATCATGGGCTGCGTTTTACTTACAAAAAAACACTGCAATGAAAACTGGTTTTGGTGTTTTTAACATGTTCTTGTAGCATTTTTCTGATGATGAAAGACATGTAAAGCAAATTGGGCCTAAAATTGCTTTTCTGAATATTTCCTTATTCAAATCATTGGACCAGACCAAAAAATGCGGGCTACAAGCTTCCTTCTCCGCTCCATTCTGATGCATCCACTTGCAGACGACTAGATCCATGTACGTCTTTGTTTTCCTCGTCTGAAAACTGTACAGCTGTATAGCTCCGATATTGCTCGCCCAAAGGTCTGGTCCACAACTTGAGAAGTAAATCTCTAAAGAATTCCTGCCGCTCTGCAGAGACTATGTCCTAGAAACTGACAGTTTTGTTGAATTTTGCCTAAAACTGCATAATCATTACAGACCACGGGGAACTCTTTAAAAAAAAAGTGGTCTGAGTGGGACTTTAAAAGATATCTCAGCAAAAAGAATACGTGTAAACACTCCAACTGCAGCCATACAGTATTAAACATTTAGACTTTTTTTTTCCTTTCCAAACGGAAAAAAAAAGTTAATCATGTGGTGTTCCACCTTCTTCCTATTTCTTGAAGGATATACTATCCTCCGTCCCTCTTTCCCTTTTCACATGCCTTCCCCGCCTCTGCTTGTTCTCCCTTCCTCTTCCTTTCTTCTGTTCTCATCGAAATTCAGCTGTGTAATTCCCTCTCCGAGGACACCATTGATCTCCCCCTTCCTGCATGTTTGAGAAACCCTGGGCGGGCCAAAAGCTCAGATTTTTTTAACGTGAGAGAAGAGCGTCACCGAGAAGAACGGAGAGGAGAGGGATGACAGAAAGGAGCAAAAAGAGAAAGCTGAGAAGGAGGGAAAGGACAAAAAAAGACAGGGGGGGTAAAGCAGTAAGGGAAGGTGGAAGAGGATAGCACCCCCCCCTCCCTCCACACACACTTCTATGGCTGCTGGAGAAGAAAAGACACGGGCTTTCCTCGTGATCGCATCTTCCGCCCCTTTTTTTGAAGCGCAGAGACAAGAGAGCAGCTATTTACTGGAGCCCACACATAATGGCCACTTTTATTTACTTTCATCTATTTAGCCCCTGCCAAGGATTCTCTAGTATGTGGGCCAAAAACACAAACCCCGAGTGTTTTACAAAGTACCGTCCTGCCCTCCACCTCTTCTGTCCAAAGTCTTTATTTATTTACAGAAACTAACCTTAAAAAACCCCCCATAAAAATAAGAGTAATCTTTATTCTTCACTCAACATGTGGGTACATTTATATATGACCTGCTGTCAAAGCTCCTTAAGCACAGCCCACACACACACACACACACACACACACCCTGGTGACATCTGAAAGGTCAGCGGTACCATCCAGGCTGTGACGGACCTGACCCCACGTCCTGAGGCAAGGCGGATCACCAGCCAGGCCTTCGCCAGCCTCCTCCTGTCCTCCGAGTCCACAGCTGACCTTTCCGGAGTTTCATTGCTCCCAGACCTCAGATAAACTGCAGCTCATCAGGAAAATTGGGCTGTTTTTTTTTATTTCCCCACAACTTCTGCTGTTTTCAATTTGCATCAGACACGTCGCAGCATTTGGTTTTATGTTGTTATAAACTAAAATCTTTCACTTTAAAAAGATAAAATCCAGCACCACTGTTATTTCACAATATTTCAAATATAATTATCCACCATTTAATGGTCATGTATTGTGTGTGTGAACACAAATATGTTTATTTTTTATTAAAATGATTTATAATAGCATCACTTATGTATGTGGATACATGGATTTGTTTCTTTTTTCTTTTTCTTTTTTTAATCAAACCATGACTGTTCATCTTAAGTTTGTTTAATCTATGGATAGATATTTATCTCTTTTATTTGTCTACTTTAGTGTTTTTTTCTTCTTTTTTTTTGATCGCTTAAAACTTATCAATTCCAATCCAAAAAAATCAATTAAATGAAGTTTGTAAAAACGTTTCGGTAGACTTTTTAGTATTTTTATTAGATTTTAGATTAATAAAGAGCTGATCTATGTGTATATGTGTGTCTATATCATATTCATGACCTTTTTTTTGTTTTTCCTGGTCCTATACTTAACTCTACTTTGTCAGCTTTTCTTTTTTCAAAAATCTGAGAAGAGAAACTCTTTGGGAACAAGAAGCGACATCTCAAGGATCTAAGCCTTCTATTGCTTATCAAATGTTTCAATAAATAAAATAAGTTATTTCATTTGTTGATCATTATAACTTGGTTAAGAGAAGAAAACAAAAATAAATCATAGCGATGTTTTTTTTAGGACTACTTGACGGAGGGTCCATCCCAGCAGACACTCTGAAATCTTTGCAAAATGTGAAAACTTAAAAAAAAAACATTTAAATCGAGTAATTGCCATTGTATGATAAATAAAATGTGATTTTCTTAATTAACATCTTTAATTCTTGATTTTGTTTATCAATACTTGTATTATTTTCTATGAGATTTGAAAAATTCAAATTTAAATTACCCGTATATTGTTTAGCAAGAAGGACATAGAAATGATAATCTGCAGCAGAATTGCTGCCTCAGCTGGTTTAGTATTTGAGTCAATAGTGTTTATCTTCAGTTTTTCACTTGTTCCTGTCACCTGGAATCTTTCTGTAAGGTTTACATCCTTAAAAAAAGCAAAACAAAGCCTAAATTTGTGACATTTTGCTTTTGGAGTCTGGGATCTTCTCTACAGCATTTCCTCTCTCTTCATCTTGAGAAACTTGTGTGTGACTGATCACCTCTTCTTTGCTTGTTTCCTCTGCAAAAAAGAGAAGCCGTCTTCTCTCACAAGACACATCAAAGTGGGTGTTTGGCCCTTTCCTGTCTCATTGCTGCGTGTGTGTGTGTGTGCACACTGGCAGTGCAGTGACGGATGCCCCTCTTGCCCCGCGCTTGATGCCTTTAGTTAAGGGCCTCCTGCATTCAAAAACAAATAAGCTGCCACATAAAGATCATCCTTCATTTCTTCTCCAGTCAATCAGTAACTCACAAAGCCACATTCTCCTGCTGAAAGAATCCTTTTCTCTTTGCGCTGCTAACCATGCACAAATGTGCGTGTGCAGGCATGCACCAGAGGATAACATCTGCAAAGGATTTGTACATCGAGATGATAGCCAATAATAAATAATGTGAACATTTGAAACTCATTTCGGTCCCCCTCTGTGTGACCCTGAAGCAGGTCAGAGGAGCGTCTGTGTGTTTAGTGACGGCAGCACCAAAGTTTTCATAAACAGCTGAAGAAGACGAATCTCACAGGCGTTCCCAATCCCTGAATGTCGCTGGAGTGTGCTTTCTGCTCAATCTTCGCGCACTTTTGGATCCTTTAATTGGGTTCTGAGGAGTTAAGGTTGTGAAGTCGGTGTGATTTCCTGTGCGGCCAGCAGGGGAGGCTGTGGCACACCCTTTTTTTTCTGACTCCAGCACACAAAACCAGCTGATCTTGCAAGTCAGAGGTCAGCCTCTGAGGAGCAGCAGGCATTCCAGTTCCGAATTTGGGAGGCAAAAAACCCCTGCAGACCGGCCGGTGGAGACGCAGTGGAGGAGGAGGAGGAGGATGGGGGGGTGAAGTCAGCCTGACCGTCAAAGTTTACACTGACGGAGGATGTGACTCCTCATCTGTCCACCTCCCACTCTAGCCTCTGACCCCCCCCCCCCCTCCTCCTCTTCTCTAGCACGGCCTGTTGCATATTTCTGCGGTTGTCATGGCGACATAGGTTTGTTTGAGACCTTGACGGTATCATCTATTATGTCACCCGACCTCGGTCTGAACCTGCACACACAAGTGTGATGTGGTCTCAAACAGGACCACCTTGCGATGGGACTCTGGTTTGTGCTGTTGTGTGTTAAATCTGTGTGTGATCCCTTTTTTTGGGAGGTGGGGGGGGGGGCTTTGCAGAGCAGTGCAAAGAGTCAGAAACTGTTCATGTGAGAGGAAGAAGGAGCTGCGCGACATGAATGTCAGGGGCAGTGACCCCGTCACACACCTTGCAGCACCAAAACACAAAAACGGGGAGTGCACACGCCCTCACATCTGGTTTGGTCATCGGTCCACCTCTCAGCGGACGCGCCCCTCCTCCAGCGGACACATTAATCCCCCCGTAGTGCTGCTGCTCACCCCTTTCTCTGTCACTGGCAGAGTAAACCCACCGAGTGAGTATGATGAATGGGCTATTTTGCACCGGAAGCACACGTTAGAAACCTCCTCTGCCACCGTGGCCCTGCTTCTCACACACACACACACACACACAAACACCCCATTTCTCTCTGCCTCTTCACTCCGTTATCCTTTCCCCTCCTTTTCTCTCATGCTGACCTTACAGGCCTCCTTCCTTCCTATAGTCCCCCCGCATGCAAGAAACCCCTTCTTGTCGTTCAGCCACCTGCAGAATTGTGGTTTTTGTGTACGTTGTTGTTACCGTTTCTGTTTCACCACCAAAAAAAACCCACAAAAAAGCTGCTTTAGTGTTTTTTTTTTGTTATTTATTTAAAAAAAAGAAAATTTTACATCATTTTTCTTAGTAAAACAAAAAAGATAACATGCAATTCATGCAACATTACATTAGTTTCCAATTGCTAATTACATTTTTCATTTGTCTTCTCCTCAGCTATAGACAACACATGTACAGTTGATCAGCGGGAGTCTGAAATCAGCCAGGGGAAATGTTGGAACTCCAGGTGGCCCACAATCAATTAAATAAAGCATCACTGTGTGTCTTTTTGAAATGCAAACACACATACAGACAAGTGAAGCCCTATTCATGCAGGAGAAGAGGAAAAAAAAAAGAAAAAGAAAAAGCATCCCCACAAAACCACAGTCTAATGCTGGAGAAGAGAGAGAGGGGGGGGGGGGGTTCATTTTCTGTCGAAACATTTGTAGTGGAATTAAACATATAGATGCCACGGGCAACGTGAAGGCTGGAATATATTAGAGCCGCACCATGTTACACTAACCCTCCAGTATCATACACGGCTCCCAGAGATTAATGGCATAAAGAGGAGAGAAAAAAGGGGAAAGAATGAGTGAGTGAGTGCTCCTCTGTCTTTCTCAGGCCACTGCAAAATCAATATTTTGCCGTGATGAACGGCCCCCGCTTTTGGCCACAGATTTGCTTTCAGATGTACTCATCAGAAGCCAAATATAAGGCGCCCCGCGCTGCAGCCTGACTTCAAAGTTAATCAGTCACATCTGTTTGAAATTGTAGTATTTGATTTGTTTATGAATGTGTTCATTCGAGGCTTCCCGTTTTGACAAAGAACCTAAAAGCACATAAAGCTTTTTCTGCAGACTCCTGCAGCGAAAGCGGGTCGTCATCCCTCACTCTGCACGGCACATTGTTCCAACACGTTTGCTCCTACTGTATCAACACGCTGCTATCTGTCACAATTACAATAACAGCAGCAGGAGGATGGAAAACCTAAAGAGGATTTGAACATTTTCAAAAAAATATAAGGAGTTTTTTTAAGAATATTTGTTGAAAATAGGGGAAAAGATTAAATAATAGGTTAACAAATGAATTCTTGTTGTTTTATGCCCTGAGTGATGAGGGAATTGAACTACGTCTCAATTGAACGTGTCTCGAGGGGAACAGGGGAGGAGCAGCTCACCAGCAGGCTCGTCTGTAGCTTAGAGCCTCGACTTTGCATGAATATGGATCGGCTCAAATGCTGCGAAAGAACAAAAAAATGCTGTTGACATTACTAAAAATAAATCACATTTTCAAAAGTCATCATTGTTTTTTTGCGTCTCCTTCAGGGGACGCGAATTATTTGCTCTGAATGAGTCACAAAAAGAGCTTTGTGGTTTGACGGTTCTGACACACTCACTAGGTGAATTTGGGGTTAAATCCGTCAGAATATATCCTAAAATGTATATTTTAAAAAAATTAATACACTTTTATTTTTCCCACTTGAAATTTTAAATTATTTCCTTATTTGTGTTTCTGTGTGATGTAATTTTTAGGCTTAAACTTTAGCATTTTCAATCACACAAAATTACAAGAAACAAGAATTTGCAACAAATCTGTAAAAAAAATACATGAAATATTTTGCTTTTATTTACCTTTTTTTGTTTTAATGAAACAGGAAACAATTTACCAAAAAATAGTTTACGATAAAAAGTTTACCCCTTCAATCGTTTTAAGCAGTAATATTTAGAAAAGATTATGTTTTTCTATCTTTAATGATTTTTTTTATGGTTTTGCTTTTATTTTTATGTCATTTGTGGTGTTCAAATTGAAATAACGCTATCCTAAGAAAATGTATTGATTGAATAAATTTTATATTTTCAAGCTTTAAGCACAATTATGATCAATTAGTAGTTTTTTTAATATTAAGAGTGAGCCATATTGTGTCAGTTAAAGCTTCCCTCCTCCTTTTCTTCCTCTGACAGGATCTTTTTCTGCATGTAATTATTGTTTACACTGTTTACTGCTAAACCATCTTTTTCCCGTGTACTAATTTCACGCTAGACAGCCAGAAAAATTATTCCGCACTCTCTCAATATGCTAAAGTCAAAGAAACATTTTAATTTTTTTCAGTGGCCGTTCTCTCTTTATGGGTAACAATGTGGCAATTTAGTAAATATGGCAGTATGACCTTAAACACACGGTTTTTTGAGACAAGCCTGGTTACCAGAGGCAGAATTTCATAACAAAGGTGCAGACAGACACTTGCCCCTCCTACGGTAAATTTTGTAAATGTGTGCCTATGCATATTTTACATAACGATTCTGCCCATTATTGCAATTTCAGGGATCCTGCAGTGTGAGAAGGACCGCCAATTTATCATTCATTGCTGTAAATCGCAGCAGAGACTGCATTTAATTGAGTTTGCATTGTGTTTCGTAGCTGGGTGCCTTTCTCTCTTTAGGGCGGTGGTGCTTGTGGGGGGCTTTCTGCCTCAGTCCATCCCTGAGCAGTGCAGGACCGAGGTGTGCGGAGAGGAATGGAGAGAAGAGGGAGTCAGGGTGGTGGTGGAGGTCGAGGAGGGGAGGAGGGACTCACCGCCTTCCTCCTCCTGCTCTCAGCTCCACCCCTGCCTCACAAAACAATCAACTGGTCGTGAAAATGGGCATCTCTGCTGTAAAGTGGAGCAACAACAGGCTTGCATGTCTCTTGCATGCACAATCTCAAAAGAGCAGAGTGGTTGCATTTTAATGTAAAGCTGTTTGTTCCTCTCCCTTCCGTGGTGTAATAAAGTAGGTAAACAATCATGAGCACCATTGTTATGTAAATGTCCAAAGAAAGAGCTGAAAATTTAGACATTCATCAAATTGAACCAAAAGTATTTATGCAAAAAGGTGTGCTAGTTTTTACTATTAAAAATTTGGCACTCTTGGCTTTCCGTACCACATTGCCTATAGCACCTTTTCTTGTCCTCCCCCCACAGTTATCTTTGTTGTTTTCCTTCTTATCCACAACTGAGATTTAGGAGGACCGTGGCTCTTCCCAAATGAACCCCCTTCCAAATTTTAACCCACGAGGACCGATTCTACAATGGCGTGGAGTAGCAGGAATCCTCCTTCCCTGCGCTCAAGGAAGGCCACCAGCAGCAACGACGATGTGCGCGCCCAGGTTTGCATAAATTACGCACGCACCAAATCACGCAAACGCACACTAAGCTGTGCTGTTTGCGTTGCAAATTTTTTAACCGCTCAGACAGACCTTCGATAATTGCAAATACACACACACACACACACACACAAACGCACGCGGGACACGAGTGCGCCTAAATCAAGGAAACAAGTGTGCGTTCAGATGTTGCTGCTGCGCCATCAAACACACACAAACTAAGACGTGAAATGTTCAAAAGTGCTGAGAAAAGTAGATGACTCTCATTAAAGGTCAAGTAACTCAAAGAATGAAGAGTTCAATCGTTCATCTGCACCAAAAAGAGGAAAGGAACGAGAAACTTTACGCATTTCCACAACCATTTTATGTCAGGTTTCTTCAGAAATGCACGACATAGCATAATACATACACATTTTATAGTGCAAAAATTACATATTTTATACTCAACTTGTAAATTAGGATTAAATAGATTAATAATTGCCCATTTTTTAATATTTATTTCAAACATAATAAAGATTATCTTTCTTAAATTGCATACAAGTTAATACAACACATGAAACATATGAAAACGCTGCCGTGACATTTCTTGTCATTAAACAAAAAAGGACCACTGTTGCAAAAATCAGCAAACTATGATTAATAACATGATTACAGTTTATTTTAAATATATTTTTAAACTGCTTTAATCTAAAGCCCTGTAATCAAATAGGTTAAGGGCAAAGTTTTCTCAATCCAAATTGTTCTGCCTACAATTGGTTAATGTTGTGTTTGGTTTTTTGTGTGTTTTAGTTTCGTAAATCTGTAATTTCTTTTTTTTTTATCTAAAAAAAAAAAACAAATAAAAAATACGTCGATTACGCAGCAGCTTGGATTAACCTCAGCAGCGCGCACGCTCCTGACCGCGGTGCGTAAACAGAAAGGCACTATTTTTTATCCATTCTTTTATTCCTCCAAAGTCTCAAAAAATTCACTAAATATATCAAACATTTAAGTTACTTTTTTGTTGGTTAGTTTATGCACCTAAACTCGAAAAATACAGTGTTTGGGGGAGGAAAAAAGTAAGAAAGAACCAAAAAGAGAATCATGCAGTTTTAACCAAAAAGTTCAAACCGCAGCGCAAAGACCGCGAATAAGATAATAAGGATAATATGTTTGGGTTTTGTTGCGCAGCTGTTGAGGAAGCTGCGATGAAGAACAGAACTAAAAGCGTCGTCTTCAAAGTGAGCAGACAACTCTGCTGTATACTTTTATGCAAAGCAGGCCTGTATGGGGTAGTTTTCAAAGCAATAGATTTTAAAAGCAGGGGAAAAACAAGATGTATGAAATTAAATTTAGACTTTACGAGTTTGTTATTCTATACATGTTTGGAATAAAGGTTTTGTTTTTTCTAAACTGAAGCGAATTTTTATTTTATTTTAGTTTTACTTTTGTTTTTAAAAATAATTCTAATAAAATTGGTGGTCATTTAGAATTTTAAAAATGTAACAAACTTTGAATTTTAAGGTAAAAATAGAATAAAGAGAAATAAATCTTTAAACACACGGTCTGCTCATAACATGACATGGATGCGTCTAATTGAAACTGTCGTACAATTTTGTTAAACAAATTAAACAATTTATATCTTTTAAATATCATATTAAATATCTGGAATTATGTGTTTTATTTTTTCTGTCATTGCTATTTTCACAATGTGTTAATAATCTAAAATCGTATAATTCAGGATTAAAATGATCGATGTACTTTGATCTATTTGTCCCTTACTAATACTAATTTGCTAATTCACTAGAAAAAGTAGAATATTTGTGAAAATTTCTCACCTTTGAGAAAAGAGAGAAAATTAAAACATGAAGAAATGTGCGCGTTTCTTCCAAACGTTTCCGTCGGTCCATGCTCCTCCAGGGCGTACGGCTGTGTAACATGAGACGGCAGGACGCTCTGCAGCCAAATGCATCTCATACATAAAGAGAGGCTTTTGAAAATGGCGCCCCAGCAAATGCCTCCCTGTCAGCGTGGAGCTGGGGGTTGGGGAGGGGCGTTACTGGGAAGGCGTCCCATGTGCGTCGTGTTGCGCGCGACGCTGCTGTAGCCTCTGCACCCGCGTCGATTCCTGAAGGTTGATATGAAACCATCCGCCGTCTTGATTCGGCACAGATGTCCTCCGTGCTCCTCGACTCAGTCGCCTTCATCGTTGCGCACGACGTACCGTGTGGAAGCGCGCGCTTCTCGTGCGTTCGCGGCTTCTCTGCCCACCCCCCTGCAAGATTTAAAAAAAAAAGGGAAGAAAAAAACAGAGCCCTTCCGCGGATTCCACCGCTTGTACGCTCCGTCTCTCTTCGTCCTTCCACGCCTTAAATTTCTTTGCGCGCAAAATGCCAAATGAAGTCGGAGCCACACGCGACCGTCTCCGCGTGCAGGCGGGCTGGCCGCTCGTGTAAAACCGCGCAGTCTATCCAGCTGCTGAGGCTCCGAGGGGGGAGTCGGGATGTGGGGATCTTCTCTCTCTCGTTCTCTCTTTCTCCCCTCCCCCTCTCCCTTCAACAGTGTAGGGGGCAGCGAGGGAGAAGAAAAGGAGAAGGAGGGAGGGGGGAAGCCCACGCTGATAGCTGGAGGGAGCCCCAGTGTGTTGTGCTTTGCGTGCGCGATGATAGACGTTGCTGAGCGAGGGAGGATCCCATGAAGCAGCTGCTGCTGCAGAAAATAATGATCGTTCCATAAATAAAATAATATTTAAGTTTTTACGTGAATTTGTAGGTTTGCTGGTAAATGTGAAGACACTGATGTTACTTATGGTTTTTATAAGGGTGTAACCATTAATCAGCGTATTAATCAGCTGTTGTTGTTGTTTCTCAGTTATTTTTTTATTCTTCTACGGTTACTTCTGCTGTGTATTTTTACATAGTTATTTTCTGTTTGCTGTTTGTACTTCTGAATTATTTTTTATTTTTTTATTTTTGCTGCTGTAGATGAAAGAATTTCCCCATTGTGGGACGAATAAAGTTTTATCTTATTTTATCTTATCTTAGCTTACATTCTCACATCCAACCAGATTGACGTGTCTGAGGCAAGTTATTAATTAAATCGTCCTATATCGTTAGAAAATGGATTCTAAATTAAATAAATTATTTTTGGAAATATCATATGGATCAACACACGTGTGATGTCATCAAAAATGATCAGCTCATCATTTCAGTCCAATGTGTGGAAACACTTTGAATTTTGCAGACATGTGACCTTACAGTGTGCTAGAATGTTCTACTAAACAACAGTGGGCTGAACTTTATGGAACTAAAATGTGAATGGATTTGACATTCATTCTTGTTTACTTGTTTGTTTGTTCACATATTTAATTTACGCTTGATAATCTTGCAAGAAACACAAGGAATCTGGAAAACTTCAAGTGAACTGTTCAGCATTTATCTGAGTCGCACTGGTGGAAGTTTTGGCTACAGATGTCCTGGATCCATTTTGAATGGGATTGTTCAAGTTGTTAAAGAGCCCGTGTCCTACTTTTCTTAAGCCTTTTAGAGTAAACTATGTCCATATATATATGGTAATATATTACCTTTACCGTGATTTATTAAAAAAAAAAAACAAGTCATTTTCGCTGCTCCTGTTTCTACATGGAAGTAAGACAAATCGATCTCTGACGCACCGCCTTTCTCTCCTTGTTGGTGGCGCCCATTTCATGATGTTAACTTAGAGCCGACCTCATCAGCATTTCTGCATTTTGCCCACATGCATATTGTGCATATAAAAGGAAAGTATTTTGCAGATCACCGCTAGCTACCCAAAAAGAACGTGGGTGTGTGTGTGTGTTAGTCTGGGGGCGGAGCTGAAAGGGCAGACTCTTCCTGGAAGGGGCTGTTCCTCACTTTGTGACGTCACGATGCGAGAACCCATTCATTTTCATGGATTGGGAGGGGCTGGTGGTCAACGAGGAGGGTTCTCACTCAGAAATGTGCGAATGGATAAAAACACCACTTTTGGGGTTTTTTTTGTAAAGAAATCACATCATAATACACTTAAAAACATCAAAAAGTGCATTTTGTATGGTATAGGGCATTTGAAAACTGCATTTCTGAGTATTCCTTTTTTTTATTGTTGTGAATCAGGGAAATTATAAAAGATCATGTTTGTGATGTAGAAAATACCCTGGGCCAAAAGATCCCCCATCTGCTCCATTCTGACGCATCCACTTGCAGACGTCAAGGTCCATGTAGGTCTTCGTTTTCCTCATCTGAGCTGACAACTGGCTCCAAACTCTACGACTGGATTGCTCACCATTTTTGGTAGGTTGGGGTTGCAAGGGGCTGTAAGATATGGGGAAGGATGGATGACGGGAAGTCATCCTCCATCTTCCACAACTCAGAGGCGAATTAATGAACTTCTGCCGCTCTGCAGAAACGACACCTTTTCTTTTGGTTTTGGCTAAAAACAGCACAACGATAATTAAAAGACCACTAGACTCGCTTTTGAAATAGATCAAAAGATGATCAGAGCGGGACTTTAATGTTTACATGAGCTTCATCCTTTGTGCGTTTGTGCATTTCCAGGTAAATCACTCTCTGCTTGCAGAACAGTCAGTCCTCACATATGTAAACGCACCCCTGAGGGCAGCAGATTTATCTGCAAGAAGATGCTTCACCTCCCTCTCTCACACATACAAACACCTCCCTCCCTCCTGCCTCCCCTCACTCTGTTACCCCCTCATTCCCCCAGCATGGAGATGGATGGCCCACGTCCCTTTTGTCTAGATGCAAATGGACTTTAACCCCGAATTAATGGATAACTCCCCAGAAAGGCCTAATAATGCTCAACAGAGCATCAGCGTTGCACCCTGCATGTGTCCATAAAACAGCGCAGGAAATTTTTTAAAAAAAAGTGGAACTTGCTGCACATTAAGCCGCCATTAATTGCCAAACGGCTGTTTTTGTTTTTATTTTTCTCCACAAGGAGTGTTTTCCAAATAAAATCCAGCCCGCCTGGGGGAATTTCAGAAACCACACAACCGCTGTGACCAACAGTCTCCCCACAACAGAAAAGGGAAGAAGAAAAAACTCTTACTCGCCTGCCTGCTGGGGTTTTTTTTCCTTCGGCCCTCTTTATAATGCAGAAATATCACATTGTTGTAAGTCTATTTTGGTTTTATGTGCTGACATTTGAACTTTAAGGCCCGTTTTGTTCTCTTCCAAATGCACAAGATGATGACAGACGTCGGGGGTTAAACGTGGAGCTGGGTGTAGGATTAGGGGAGAGTGTAGATATGATTCCCCATTAGCTGCGGCGCCATGCTGCTCTGCAACATTACCACGGCACTAAAATTTTATTTTAGTAGCCCGCTCACTACGGTTGATCAAGAGGAAGCCTCAGAGCTCGTGTTCTAAGGACGGAGCATGCAAGCTCTGGTTCTATCTTTTGAGAACAATAAAGCCGGCTCCTCTGTGTATACCTGTCACCCCTGAGTACAATCGATGATAGGCGCCCATTTGCTTCATGTCAGGAGCAGACTGGATTAGCGCGGATGTAAAAATTCATCTGGGGAAGAGGCCACTTGTTGCTGGAAATGACTACAGCCAGCAAGCCAGGGGGATACTGAGAGGGAGATAAGAGGAGAAGGCGGAGGAGGAATTCCTCGCAAGTAAGATGGATGTTTTCAAGGCATTGATTGTTTCATGGCTCTGGAAGACACTCACGAATATGCAGCGAAGAATTAAAGGAGGTGTGTGGAAATCACACATTTGTTTTTTCTAAAACCACAACGCGTGATCTACGTCATTCATAAGTGTCTCCTGCGTTCGTCATTCGTCGATGTGCCCAGATGTCCGTCGAGGGTTTCGGCCGACGGGTCTTTACGGGAATTCTTGTTTTGAGCTGTTCAACCTTTTTGGTCGGTTGAGAATTACGCAGTTGTACGTAGTTTACACACAATTATTACATAAATCTTATGCAATCATGCATGATTTTTGTGAGATGCATACACAAATTTGTGGCTTTCCATGAACGTCCCACGTATGTCCAACAGATTTTTCAGGCATGTACCACCAGTGTCTGACATTTATGTGTCATACGTTGCACATATAACATTAAAATTATGTAGTTTAAGCACAAATCACTGATGAATTGCACATACACAGCACAATAATCCTGCACGGTTCATGTTCTACAATGGTTTACATTTTCTTAGCGTGGTTTATTTGTACTTCTTCTGTAGTTTTAACATGGTTCACTCGTGATACATCTGTGAAAATGTCTCATAAAGACCACAATTTTTTCGACGTATGTTCACGTATGACTGATTTTCATCAGTGCAATATGCGTAAAATGTACAGCAGTTGTGTGACACAACCTAAAGAATGAAGGATGGAAGTTTGGATTCACTGATGGGACCTGGTTTTATAGTTGTTTTTGTGATAATCCACAGATGCAAACTGCAGGTTGTTTTACTTTGTTTTCTTGTCACTTTTTTTTCTCGCAGTGTTTCAGTAATTATCTTTGTATTTTTATTCAAAACAACTAAAAAAAAAACATGGTAACCAACCAGTTTACATGTCATTATTTGTCAGGTGTGATTTATTGCAACCAATACTCAAAAGTTCTGAAGCGTTTGAACATGCCTGCTTTGATTTTTTAAAAACTTTATAAGAAAAGAAAAGAAAAAAAATTCAATTTTTTTTAATCAGTTAAACAAACTCTAAATGTAGAAAATAGCCAACAACTGAAACCTAAATTACATTTATCACATTTGATAAATGTAATGTTGCAATTATGGTCTCTCAGTTCTTCTATACGTTCCTCATTACTCCCCTTAGCAAAAAGAAGTCTATTTAAGTGTACTATATTTAAACTTTGTCTATGCCAAAAGTGAGGCAGTGAACTTAAAGTTGACTTTTTATGTAAATTTAAAATGTTCCCATTTCTTCTGAAGAAGTATTCATTTACATGACATATACATGGTCTACTTTTGCGTCTGCGAGGTCTGGATGTTTGCCAAGAGCAAAGTAGTAGCTAAAGAACAGCTTTCTTTTATGTGACATTAAAGTCATTTTCCAATCATCATCAAGAATTTGAACAAATTAATTCAGCTTCCACGTTTACAAGATAATTAGCAAGTAAACCCAAAAAAGGCTTATTATAATAAAAAGCTTTAAATAAGAATTTTTTTAAAAGTTTACCCCATAATTCTACATTTTGCTGATTCCTCTGTCAAGTTTTATTATTTATTTTTACATAAAACCTTTAAAGATTGTGTTACTTATGGGACTCTAGACTTTTAATACTAGGATTATGCGTTATATTTGTTTTCTATAAAAGAAAATAACAAAATAGCAGTGAAAGTGTTATGATTCCTGCTATTTTTAGGTTTTGAATGAAAGATTACTCTTAAATAAATCTGAATGCCCAATAAGTGTTTTATAAAAAATAAATTTTTATTAAAAATTTCTTCCAAGAACATTTTATTTTCAAAAAATGTTTAAATTAAGTTTTTTTTTTTTTTTTTAAATAAAAGTTCCTTTATGTTTATTATCAAGATGTACCCATTTGGTGCCTGAATTTATCATCCATCCAGCTATATTTTAAATAAAATTACTTATATTTTTGTTTTCTAGTAGATGCAAAATTAAGGAAAGTACGGAGCAGGATTGGTTTGATGCATCAAGAGGTCAAACAATCTTGTATAAATAAAGCAAATTATGGCATTTTTCCTGAAATCTAGTCCCATCAAATGGTTTCATTACAACTGAATCCTTTTATGTGATTAGTTATACAACATTGTTTATTTATTCTGTGGTATATAAGGTTTATGCCCTTTGGTATCAGAATATGACACAAATGGCCTGAATTTCCACCCAAACCATTTCTATTTGCAATGTTACTAAACACCCTGTAATGACGCACGAGAAGCGAGCAAAATGAGCAGAAATGAGATGTGAAATGCAACTTATATTTAGCTCCTAGTGCTTTGTGTGGTGTTTGTAAAAACTTTGAACTTTTCACTCATTCCTTCGCCTCTGGTGATGCCACATTCACTGGGTCTCATGATCCACTCCGGGTGCATAAACAGGCTATTGTTGTTGAGCTGGATGACTTATGACTTTGTGGATGCGGGAGCTTTAGAATGTGTCCACACCTGTTGCTGCCTCCGTTTACCGCTGCTACAGAAACGTTGGAGACAAATTTAGAAGTACTTTTTGTGCACAAAAAAACAAAACTGCACAGATTTTACCCTACTAATCTGTACCTAATTAGTTAAAGACAAAGACTCCAAGTGTACATTTTGCAATTCTCACTCTGAAACTGGTGCTCTTAAAAATAATGAGTAAAAGGTGACCAACTTAATCCAAAATAAGGTCTCTGATGATTTCATCCTAAAATGTTCTTTTTATTTATTTTTTTGCCAAAGTAGACATGGATATTATTATTTTCCTTGCATAATTTCCTATACATAGGTCTAAATACTACTTTATGTGAAGAAAAAACACATAAAATAACCCAGAAAATTGTTTTTTGGGGGGTTAAAAGTGGACTAATGGTTGTGACGGTCTCCCATAAGACTATTTATGATTTTTCAATAAAGAAAACAACTGAATGTTTGACTGGGAAAGCAGATCTGATCATCAGTCTTGTGCTGTTCCAGTCTGTGCAGGCTAAGTAGCTTCATCCTCTGGAGATTTCACACCGATGAAGCACAACCCTTTTGCCCCTATTGACATTCTACAAGTCAACGTTCAGAATGAGGTGTCTAGTCTCCGAGCAGTCGCTGTCTGTTACACGCTGTGATGAGGTGTCTGATATTCTTCGAATTTTGAGTTTTACTGCCCACATCTGTAATCAGAGCCCGTCTCGGGCTTTGGAGCGAAACGTTTGGGTCAGGCCAGACGGCGGAGAAGAAAGAGGCGATAGTTTTGAGGACGGCTGAAAGGAGGGAAATCCGGGGGTAAAAGTGAGACGGCCCTTGTGTTGATTCGAGCTGATTGGATCAGCGTTGAGTTGACCCCTGACCTCCCAGCTGGACCAAAAATGGCTTTCGACACACACTTCCCTTTTCTTTCCCAGAACATCGCGCAGATCACATGACTGTGCGAGCCGGCCATGCCAGGCCGCGTGATTCTCCTGCAGATGTGCGTGGAAAGGGAGGGGGGTTTAAAGAAGGAAGAAAAGACGGTTTTTAGTGAAAGATTGGAAGGGGAACAAGGGCTTGGGGATGACATGGAGAACAAGCAAACGCGTCAGCAGACAGTGCAGAGGGGGGTGGAGGTCACAAAGCTATCTTTGTTCCTTTTCTGGCTGCTACATTAGCAGCTGCGATAAAAAAAAATAAAAAAAAATACTTCGGGAGAAGAGAACGGATAGACGGTGGCATGGAAGGGTGAAAGCCTTGGCATGATGTTAAAGAGATGTCTCTGCGTGTTACTGCTCACAGAATACGAACACAGCCCATAACTTCAAGACCTGCACGGCGATTTGAGATAAGGGCCCCACTGTATCCAGTGACGTAACACTCTTTTATGACTGATATGCATTACTATATGAGAGCAAAGATGAAAGAGTTTAATGCTTTGGCACAAAGTCATATCCCAGGATGCTTTGCTGCCTTAGCTCACTCGTTTGTGGCCGCCTCAGTTATTCAGCCAGGCTCACCTCTGGGGTCACCCGTCCTCCATAAACTTGTGTGTTTTCTGTTCGCCATTGTGCATGTGTGTGCGTTGAGAACCACCCCCCCTTGAAACAAACAACCTCTGTCTTTTAAAAAAAATCTCCTGTCAACTGTGGAAATCAACATCATCTTCAGGCCCACCAGCATTCAGGAGTGGGTTTTTTTTGTTGTTTTGTTTTTGTTTTTTCTTTGACGTGGCCCAAATATCAGCCCCCATCCCACCCTCCCCCAAAAAATCTGAAAAACGATGAGTAAAACGCAACCATTTGTTCGGGTTTATTAACACCGCCATGTGTCTGCAACATCATGATCGGCTTATGTTCGGAAGGTGCATGCCAAACGCTGTAAAGGGTAAGTATTGTCTTTTCTGCAGCTGCTGGCTTTCATAATGAATATTACAGATGTTTCCTGTCTGAATGTGTTTACTACATAATGCCATGCAGTCAGAAACTTTTGCAGATACCTTCCACTGCAAAGCTGTTGTGCGTTGTGTGGAATACAGACAATGGGATGCAACAGTCAGTAACTTTGTGCCAACAGGTGTTAACACTCCATACATGATAGTATCCATGAGTGAAAGCCACCTGACAGCTCTGATACTATCTCATGAGGCGTGTTTACCCAACACCGGTTGTGAGCTGAGCTGGGAGGGCCCGAACAAGTCGGGTGTTTTTCCACAGCTGCCATAGTCTTGAATCACTCTCAATATTGGGTAACATCTGCTTTTAAGGCTGCAGGCGATGGTTTGAAAGTGACACATCTCTCTCTTGTTGGAGTGTTTTTCTTTTGATGCACCTTAATGCGTTTGAATCATTTTACATGTGTTATTTGAGGAATAACCCTGGTTGAAAAACATCGACCTAAAGCGTCAGGGTTAGGTGAAAGAAAAACTTTCTCTTACGACAAAGTAAACAGAAGCTACTTCTTTCCAGGTCTTAAAATGGTCTCAAATGAGAAAAACCTTCAGTTTAAAAAATTCCGCATAGCACAAACTTTTCAACCCTTAGCATTTGAATTTAAACTCCAGTGTTTACGTTCTCTAAAATTGCTGTCACATATTTACCTAAATATTGTAATTCCAAGTAGAGAATAGCAGCTTTGCACTGATATGCTGCACTTTACAGCAGTGAATTCACACAAATCAGGGTAGAAAATTCACTCAAAGCCGCTTTTCTGTTTGACTGATGTTAATGGCGTAAACAGTCTAAAGCTACCTTCACACCAATCGTGATTCACACCTCGGGGGTGTCCAGATTCAGGGCTAAGTCAATGTACAGATCAAATCTTAGGTCTTGTGGTGCGTTTTGATGAGTGATGAGCGCGGCGGTCTGGTGGCAATGCAGTTAAAAAATCTGAACTTCTGGAAAGAATTTGTGGCACATCAATCAACCAGGGACTCCGGTCCGTGACGTGTTGGTGATGTGATCAGTGGGCGGAGTCCCAAACCAACATGGAGGAGAATCTGATCGTTCCTTTCCTGAACCTTATGATATTTTTCTTATTTGCACTGAAAAAATAGTCATCTAAGCTGGAGCATCACGCTTATGAGCACATTGTTCATCAAGCGTAGAGAAAATAGCTTGAATTTGACGCACCAATCGCTTTTGGTGTGAAGGCATCATAAAAGTCTCTGTCACGTGGTGAAAGCTCTGGTGTTAAAGGGCTAAAAAGATAAAAAAAAAAGCTGGAATTGTTATAATTCATATCTGGTCTCTTTGGTGTAAAATAAAAAGTCTAAGAATGAAAAAATAATGCAGCCACTTTTCTTTGTTGCAAAACAGGCCTAAATCATCACCCTACCACCACCGTGCATTACAGCAGGATTGAGACATTCATGCTGTGTTGTGTTTTCAACAATCTGTGCCATCTGTCATTTGGACATTCCTTTTGAGTTTTTGTGAAGCTTGAACCTTTTGCAAGCAAAAGTTTAGGATTTAAGATTTGGTAAATAATTATTCAGAGCTTGTTTGCTGTTTTTTTTTTTTTTTTTTTGCCAGCTGCTTAATTAATATTCAGTAGGTTTTGGTGTCACTGCAGTTTTAAATGATAATGTTCTGTAGCAACTCTGTGCGAAAAAAGAATTTCATGTCAGGAATGTAATTTTATGGGGTTTTTTTTCAAAATAAAAGTCCTTTATCCGGACGTGATAAAAGCTTTAAATAGATATCAGTGATTTTGATCAATTAAATAAATTTAAAACTAAATAAAGACTTGTTTAATAATCATCAAACCCAACCTGACCAGAGAGCGGGAAACAAAACAAACTTGTTTCACAATCATGTCTTCTGTCTTGCATCAGATACAAAAGTGAAGTCAGATCAGATCACAGTCTCTGCCTGGTGTCTTATTTAAATCCAAATCCTGCACAAAAAGGGGGCAGGAGGGGGGGGGGGGCAATTGATTGGCAGATGAATCTTCAGCTTTATTAAAACTGAATGTGGTGTGTTTCCACAACGTTCATTTGCTTCGTTTGTCTCATCAATTACATTATCATCAGAAAAACTGGGATTTAGTAACGTTGCTGTCAGCTAACGTGGAGCAAAGTTCCTGCTTGATCCATCTTTTTTATGGAACGTAATTCTGTTTCTGTTCAGTTTTTATATAAAAATGTCTCAAAATACTACAGAAAAAGAAAAACAATCAAACAGATGCTTTATTAATAATGATTATGACTATTTATTTCAGTCCGGTTCCAATGAGGCCATATTTTCTTAATAGCATGCTAACGAGCTATGTGAGAGATTACATCAGAGGGTTTTTAGTGTAATCCCCTTACTTAGCAAGCAAAAGGCGACAGTAGAGAGGAAAATTCCCTCTAAATGGAAGATTAGGGAGGAACCTCCAGCAGAACCAGTCGGTTAGAGCGACCATCTGCCGTGACCGGTTGGGGTCTGAGAAGACGGAAAAGAAAAGGAAGAGGAACTGAGAACCCCATCTGATGGAGAGCAGAACCCCACACTGCAGCAGAGAGAGATCAGAAAGCTCATAACACGTTCCTTTTTAAGACAAATAGATGTCTGCAACAACAACAATACAGGATGAGGATTAGCTAAATCCATATTAGTAAGACCTGTAGACAGCAGAGAAGTGTTGGGAACGATGAGAGAGCAGGAAGAAAACAAACCCCAAAACAGTGGGTCTGTTCTATCATTAGTTCTCTAAAACTGTTAGCACGTTTTAAACCTACCGTAACATTTTGTGTGGAGTTCAACAACTTCCTCCTCGTCTGTTGCCATCAAAAATGTAGCTTCTCTCGCTGCACAAACTGTTAATTTAGCGGTTCTGTGGGGGTCACAGCTATATAGCCAATATGTGCATGATTAAAGTGGTCTACCCCACAAATCAGGATAGCAAGCGTTGTGTTTTCTTCTACTTTTTTACATTAAAGCCGACGACGATCTTCTTTTTATTTATTTTCAAAGCGTTTCCGGTGGTCCTTTAATTAGGAATGTGATGTTTTTAACCAAAATCAAAAAAATCTTTTTTCTGGGGATAGTTTCTCTAGAGCGACAGTAGTTCATTAGAAACTCACCTCAGAGTTGAGGGCGGGACCACTGGCGTGGAGCAATCCCACCCCCCCTTCCCTTTCCCATTGCAGAGCAAAACAGCAGAGAGCTTCTTATGGCCTGCCGGCGTGTATTTTTTTGCATCACAAATATGATTGTTTTTAAATAACCTTTTTTTCATCTTCGTTTAAAGAAATGATGCAATTTTTAGCTTAATTTTATTTATATATGTTGTCCATCTGCAGAAAAATGTCACAAGAACAAATTAAAAGCACCAAAATACCATATCTGTTCATGATTTTGCTAATATATCTTCACTTTGTAATGTTCTCTTCAGAGTAAAGTTCTTACACAAAGTTATCTTAAAAAGAAGAATTATTACATGTGAGATTTCAAATGTTTTGAGGTGTTGATCTCAGAGTACAGCAAAGCTTGGTGGTGTTTTACAAAGTGATGTTAAGTTTGTGGGACCCCTATAAGATCGTAGATAAATATGCAAACACAGTCTAAAATCGTCTTCATGGTTGCCTTTTGCAAAAGAAATAAGTTGAGCTTTGACTTTGTTCTGTCGCTTTAAGCAGTTCAGCTTTCTGGCATGAAAATACAAAGTCGATTTCTTACTGCGACTTACGGAAATGTGAAATAAGACAAGCTGAACCGCAAACAATGCAAGGACCGGTCACTGACAAGTGAAGGTTACTCTGTTTGGTGGTTGCAGATGTGACCCATTCACTTCCCCTGTCCATAAATCTATTCAAGGGCAAAACCTAAACTGCAAGGAACAGATTTATGTCTTTATTGTTGCTTTTGGTCTTGAGAATAGCTTTTTTTATTCTTTAACTGGGCGGTGGTTCGGAAAAAGCCCAAATTGAATTACTTGTACTTTAAATTTCAAATCTTCAAGTTTGGGTTGAGCGCCCTGAGTTTTAATGTACAATTTCCAGGCTACGTAAAAAACTCTGTTGAGTCATTTGATTATTTTGTTAGTATTTTCGGCCTTTTTTTTATTGTTGATGCCTAAATATAAAAACCTGTGCATGTCAAGAAATTTGAAAGTACTTTGAAGAAAGTGTCCCTCATTTTTACCAGACACATCATAATACCCGCCCTCCGAGGCGCCTGGGGGTCCCTGCACCCCAGCTCCACAATCCCCTCCTCTGCGTTCTGCTCTGCACAAACCCACAAGCCCCCTCGACCCCCTCTTCTATCCTGTGCGCGGCGATGCAGGGGTTAACGTGGTGACGTGAGCTCCTGAAGCGGTGACCTGCGGGGCAGCCGGTGGGGGCTGCAGGGAGAGAAGAGGATCAAGCCGAGGCCGAGGTCCTGCACATGGTGAAAGGAGGGGAAGAGACTCCCAACCACCATCAAACTTCTGTCCAAGTTTCAGCTCGCGGTTTTTTTTTTCCAAACCTGCGTCTTGTCTTTTTGTTTGTCCTCTTGATCCGTCAAGCGCGTGCTTCCTTTTTCTTTTAATCGTGCTTACATCAGCCTAAAGCACGTCACGGCGAGGCAAGCTGAACCCCTTTTTTTGCTGCTGGAGTAAGAACGGGTGCTAAATTCACTTTTACGCGCAAACTTGTCTGAACCGTTTGGACTCGATCAAAGGCTGCGGGGCGAGAGCGCAGAAATGCCGCGGACTCTTTAACGCATGTGCTAAATCTTTATAGCCCTCTTTTAATTGAGGCCGTGTGTGCAGGGGGGCTGTTTTTCCTGCCGTCCCACTCAGGGCAGGGAAAGCTGTGGAAAGCAGCTTCTCACAGAGGCTCTGATGAAGGGGGTGATGAATTTCAGAAAGGTGGATAAACCGTGACCTCCAGTCGGTAATCAGGCCTATCATTTGTTAAATAACCGCCACTATAAACAAATATAAATACACTTTTTGAGAAGGTCTGATAGCCTTTTTCTTATGTCTGACTCCAATAAAAACTCTGAATTTGGTTTGCGCCGTAGCCTAAAGCGCAGTGTCTGGAATGCGCAGCTTTTTAGCGCACTTAAGCAGAAGTGGAAGGCGGGGATGCAGAGATTCGTTGAATAATTTTTGTCCTGGATAGGTGCGTTTTTGGAAGGCCTGGTCCTCCTTCACGCACAGATCCGGTTCAGTGCAAACACAAATGAAAGCAAAACAGTGAGAGTAAATGCTGGCCGGCACTTATGAGAAAAGGGGTGTGTGCGTGTGTTCCATGATGTGTAACCCATAAGCATGCTTGATGTCCCTTTTCCCCCACCCCTGATGAGAAGCAAGCAGGGGGGGGGGGTGGCAAGGAAGCCTCTACTTTCCAAAAGGAGACTGAGAGGCAAAGATAAAGAAGGAAAAGGGAGAGTTTCTCTATCAAATTTCTGTTTAATGTCAGCGCTCCAGCTCCACTGTGGGGGAGAGAGGACGCGTCACTCAGATCCACATTTGCTGGTAAAGCGGCCTCACGAAGACTCAGCCTGCAGGAGAAGCTTTTAGTCGGGGAAAATCCCTCGGTGGATAAATTCGGCAAGAAGGTGAAGTAAAAGTATCGCCATTTAAGTCTTTGAATGGTTTCCATCATTTGTTTTTCTGTATTTCTCATGTTTAGGGTGAGAAAACTTCCATTTTTTAGCCTGTACTTTAAAATCTAAAACTTTTTTTGCGTAAACTTTTTGGTTTAATTAGTTTGTCAATTTGCTGAAGCAATCTGTGATGTCTTTCTTTTTCACTTCAAGGCGAGCCGTTACAATACCAGACTATATACGTTTGCATGAAAGTGATTACCTGGATTTGTCCATTTTTCATTCGCTACTAAAACACGCAGCAGCACCCCCCCTCCCCCTCCCATTGCAGAAAACACTTCTATCCCTGTCAGAGGACGAATAGTGCTGAGATGGATACACGATTTTATCAGTTTAGGCAAAACTGCAACAGTTAGAAAAGTTTTATGCCCCCCCAATCCCCTTGCTCTGTTGATATGAAGCACATGCTTCACGCGCGCATGGCTGCAGCATAAGAACGTGTGACTTCCCGGAGCTGCTGAACAGAGAATGGATTTGCTGTTTTTGTTGGGTTTGTATTAAATACAAATTCAGAGTGCGCTCCAGAGGCCAGTTTGCTTTCTTCCTCGCGGGCGCACACAGCCAAACACGCGCGTTGCTGAATCAGAGATTTCAAACTGTAAGTTTAGAAAAGTGGAAGTAAAATACAAAGCAGTTATCTGATCTTGGGGTTTGATAAAAAGACAGGAAACTCTAATTTTTTTTCCTCAATCTTTTGAAACAACAAATGTTTGTTTGGAAAGAGGCAGCTCAGGGGAAAGACCTGAAAACTTTTCTTAAATGTTTTGTACATTTAGGTACCAGCGAGATAAAAAAGAAAAAAAATGAAAACAAAAGAGGGGAAAAAAAGGATTTTATTTATTTTAGATATTTAATATAAGCATTTTTTTCATGTCTGTAACTAAAACAATACTAATAATAGAAATAAATAAATCAAATTTGAGCGTTTTTAAACTAAGAGAACCAACTAATCTATGCGTTTTTAATTAATTTATAATATATCATGATGAAATCTCTAAATTGTTGGATTTGCTTTAAGTTCAGACTCAAATGTCATGTATTCTTTAAAGTCATTGTTTGATCAAACTTACAAAATTGGACTAAGATCTTTGCATCTCGTGCTGCTGTTCTTAAGCATAATCTGTATTATTAAGAGAACGTTTCCAACACTTTAGTGTTTTCCTCTTTTAAACCTGGAGTGGGTTTTCTTAAAATGCTGAATGATCAATTGCAGGAGGTCAGGTGACCCATGACCTCCACCCCCTTAAGGCTGCCTTGGCCCTCTCAATTCTTTGCACTAGGACTATTTGGGCGCTCACGGATCCGCCAGAACTGGACGATGGTCTGCGAGAAGCATACAAAGAGGCTGCTTTCATTTCCAAGCTCCCCTGAGCGCGCAAGTATATACATGTTGGCAGAGCAGGAAGTGTTGTCGAAACTTTGAAAGACAAATACACAAATTGAGGTGGCACCGGTCTGGCGTGGTGTGAGACACGCCAAACACTCAGAAGATTTAATCCCATTATTTGAGTGGCGAACATTTGATGAGCTCTAATATCCAGATTTCCTCTTGGCATCCAGAACATAGGCTGAACCACGGATGGTTTGCTTGCAAAAAAAGACGACAGGAAGGCACGGTGTGTGACTCCTGAGAAGGTTTTGTTAATTAAAGACCCTTGCCTGTCTGTTTAGGTCGTCCAGAAATAGATGGTTGCGCTGTCCGAAGATCCATACAGACAGACTTCGTGGTGCTTTAAGATAGATATATGGTTGCGCACAGATCCTAATTTGGTGCCAAAACTATTCCTTCCATCGCCATCATCATTCTCATCTTTCTTCGCAGCTCAGCAATCACTGTCCGGATCTAAAAGTGTCTGAAAATCTGCATAATCTGTATCAGCAGTTCCCCTAAACGAGGAAATAGCCATCTAGTCGTCTTGTTAAACTATTAAAGCGTTTGGGCTGTAATCATCCAACAACATACACATGTCCTACAGAACCATGGACAAAAATCATAACACTCCTCTCTGTAATGAGTCATCTTTAACATGTTAGTTAGCATTTTTGGCCTCGAACTAAAGGAGAAAAAAGAAAAGGAAGGGAGTCTGATGCTGTGGCCACGTCGCCGCTTCCGCGTCCAGAGAGGTCAGCTTTTTTTCATAAGCTTGGCAGCGATGCTTTTCTTTCCACATCAACGTGGCTCTGTTGTCTCCTGTCGAATCACCTTTAGATAGCTGGGGCGTGTCAGTGGTCAGCATGCTGGTGGAAATGTAATCATGGAGTCGTGGTCCACTCATAACGGCTCGCCATTGGGACTCGGATTCTGCCTATTTCTGCGTTTTCAAATTTCACAGTTTCACGTTGTAGCTCTGATATTTTGGGAGGGAGTTGGAGAGTCAAACCCAAATGCAAAAAAATATATATACATTTTATAAAAGCATGCCAGTTTACGCACAATTATGTTAGATGTCCCGCATCAAAATGCGTAAAAGATTGGAAATGAACTAAAGTCAAAAAAACGCTTGGAGTTGCGCGTCGGCGCCATTCTTGGAACAGAATTACGAGAAATTCGCACAAGCCTGACCGAGAAGGAAGTCTGAAAAGCGGCTACGATCGACACTCTTGCCGGGCATCACGGAGAAGGAAGCAAAAAGGAGGAGGAAGCGAAGAAGGGACGGTGGAAAGTGTCAGTCAGGAACGCTTCATTGCTTGAGGACAATCCGCGCGCAGGACCGGTCCGTTTCAAGAGCAATCAGTCAACCCGCATTAATTACCCCCCCCCCCCCTCTCCAGGTCTTTCCCTCCCCCCACTATACGGTTCACGCTAGCACACGGAGGGAAAGGAGGCTGCTGTGTTTGTGCGCGCAAGGGGTTGACATCGTGTTATGCTTTCTCTCCCATCCACACACACCCAGCCCCCCACCTTTTGAGGTGAAAAAGAACCAATAAAAATCAAGCAATAAAAGGCTTTTCCTTGTCACTAAATAAATTAAATGCAGATTTCTGTTTTAAGTGGCGGCCCCCTTTTGTGAGGCGCGGGACAGGATTCTTTATTGTGGTCTTGTCATTAGTGCTGCGGACAACACTGTCAGGGGAGAGGACGGGCAACCGAGCCATTTCACGGTAAATACCCCTCTATATTGAGTCTGTCCACATTTCCTGCCACTGTCTTCTAGAAATTGTTATTTTTTAAAAACATTTTTAATTGCGTTAAAGTCTTAAGAACAAGCATCCCTTTGCCTCAATAAAAACCCTAAAACTGATATTTTTTAAGAAGAAAAAGTATTAAAATTGCCAAGAGGGAATATTAATATAAATATTATAATTATTTTCTCCCAAGTATACACCAACTTTAAAACCGTATGTATCATTTAAACCTAAATGTATGCATCTGTTGTTTAGAGTTTCTTAATAATGTGTTTGATGAACAGTGGAAGTTTGCAGACTCTTGCTACTGTGCTACACACAAGCACACGCACGCACGGTGTCTGAACGAGGGGCATGGACACGCAATCTTCTACGGAGGCTAAATGGGAAATGAAGTGATACATCTGCTTGTTTCTGCGTTATTTCATGTAAGATGTATGTATTAGTTACTCTTCAGAATAAGATGTAAATGTTGTACTCCAATAAACCTATCACTCTGCTGTAAGTGTGCTTCCCTTTTTCCTTTTTTTGGTTAGTGTTTTGTATGGATTTCATTGCACATAGCTTGGGTTTTAATGTTTTAAGACATCATATGGGTGCACGCATATATATATATATATATATATATATATATATATATATATATATATATATATATATATATATATATATATATATATATATATATATATATATATATATATATGCACATATATATTTAATTCATTTTTACGGGGCTAGGGTAGTAAAAATAAACGTGGCAACGTGTCTCTTCTTTCATTTTCATATTTTATAGCAAGAAGAATAACTTTTCCCCCCACATGATTCAGTTTAAAAACCAAAAAGAGCCCTTTTCTCGGCTGCGCAGCGTCCGTCTTCCTGTGTTTGTTGCCGCTCTCGCTTCCATTTTCCAAACAGCAAGTTGTTTCTGCGAATCTGGCCTCTACATTTAATTCAACGTGTAATTTCCCTCCTTTTGCCGTATTCCCTTTGATTTAGTCACTCTTGACTCTCCTTTTGCTCTGGGGCCAACGGGGTTCGCCGTGGGGGGCGCCTTAAAACCGCCCCTCCTTATCTCCTTTCATCGTTCAGCGCGGGGCCGCCTTGAAACCGCAGGGGCAGTAATTGCTTTTTTCAGGCAGCCCAGTGCGGACTGGCCAGCAGCCAATCAGAGCCTTGTTTACACTCTGTGACTGACAGCTCCATGGCAAAGTGCCAACCAATCAGGAGCGTCGGTGAGAGCGAATCCGTGAGTTTTAACCCTTTGTTGGCACATATAAACAAACCTGCAGGAGAATATTAGTCCGCGCGTAAAGCTCGTATATATTCGGCGTGTATCCTTCCAATTTTAATTGGCTAAATATGTGAACCCTGCTCAGGACTAACCCCAGGGAAAGTTGCCTTCAAATTAAGCAGATTCAATTTGTGGTGCGTTGAAAAATGTATAGGTTTTCATATAATGTAAAAAGGAACATTTCTCCATATATTTTTCATACATACAAACATTTTTAAAAATGACTACATTTGTTTCAATTAATGGATTCAATAACTTTGAAAATATTCTTATTTTAAAAATTTGTTTTGCAATTATACCAGTATAAGATTGTGTAATTAATTCCATAAACATCTCCTTAGCTGGTTGTTTTAGATGTAAATATATAAAAACGGAGTTATTTTTTTAGAACAGTTAGAAAAACATTTAATTTTTCTAAAATAAAAATGAAAAAAGCGCACAAGACTTAGAAGATGAACATGCAGAGTGCGTCAGGTCCGCGCCTCTCCACTCCGCTCTGGATGCGCCGCTGTGCCGCCTATCTCCCTGCGTTTACTCCCGCACTCAGTGCGCCGAAGGTTGGAAATCAAACGCCCGCCGTTTTGCTCGGCGGCTCCGGCGGCTCCCTCATTGGCTCCCAGTTGCAGCCAATAGCCGCTTCTGTTTACTGTCAAGGAGGCGGCGGTTGTGTGTTGGAGGGCGTGCGTGCATGCGTGCGTGCGTGCGTGCGTGTGTAGGGGAGTGTTCAGGGGCACGCTTTCACATCGTCGTTCGCAAACCAATAGGGCCTGCGCGTCCACCCCTCTCCGCGCACACACCCCTTCATCTTTTACCTTCTCCTCCTCCTCCTCTTCCTCCTCCCGGCGTGTCTGAGTCTCCGGCTGCGTGAACGAACCTCGATTCACTACAAGCCTGAACTTCTACGATGCGTCTCTGCCATACCTCAACTGACTGCACAGCACCGTCTGCAGCAGCGCTGGATGTAATCAATCCCACATGTTTCATCTCTGCGAGTCGGGGATTTTCGCTTTGAATATTTTTGTACTTTTTCTTTCATTAAACCACACACTCCACGCTAAGGATCCAACTTATCAGTAAGTGGAAAATATGTTGTCTTTTCATTGTAATTTTGGCTAATGGCGCTTTTGGTCTTTTTTATTTTAAGGATCACAGTATCGACCCAATTTGTAGTTTTATTTTGATGGATTAAATTCTGGTGTTTTATAAATTAAATGTCAGGCATCTTACCTTTAAGAAAGAGACAACAACATGATTAAAGCTCTTAATATTCAGAGTATTGTGGTAAATCCATGTTTTATTCATTAACTGTAAGGAGGAAGATCTGGATGTTGTATTTTTAAGAGGACCCTCTTCTGTGTTGTCACTTATTTCCAACTCTATTATACTTAATTCATTTCTCTTTTATTTTCTTTATCTTTACGCGTCGCCGCTTTTTTAATTATTGCGTCTGCGCTTGTTTTCTGCTGTAAGAGCGCGTTACAGATAGAAGCGATGCGGAAATGTGCTGCGGTCCTGCCTCGGTGTGAGGGCTCTGCAGACGCCGGGCTGCCTAGCCTCAGCCGGGCTCGCCGCTGCCGCACAGCCGGGCTCACAGTGTCTGGAGTTCGTGCGCATCTCCTGCCACACTTCCTTCACTTCCAAAATTTGATGAAAATAAATATACTTATTTTCTTTCATTTAAATAGTTACATTTTCTTCATATATGATAAAGGGTTTATTTTTCAGCATCAGACTTCAACTGCACGAGATCTGACAAGCGGAATTGTTTGCGCATTTGATGGCTTTTGTGCAAAGTTCGTGTAATGACATTTTGAGCAGCAGTGGGTACTTTTGTGGGGAGATTTTCGTGTTTGACCCTTAGCAGGGCAGTGACGGTGGATGTGTGTGTTCGTGGAGGTGTGTGTGTGTTTTAGAAGTACGTCTGCACGCCTGCATGCTGGCTGCACACACAAACAGTGTTTTCGCTCAGATCTGCTTTTGTTGCGTGGATAAAGCAGCATTTAGATTGTTAATGGTGACTCCAAGGCGAGTGTTTACGGCGTGAAAATGTAAAAAACGCACGGACAAATGTCAGATAAGAGTGGTGTATGATTGATGCCCCCGTGGAGAAGGGCCATTGTTTCTCACAGCCTAGGGGACAAGAGGGAGAGCCCACTTTGCCTTCCCTGTGCGCCTGCAGTAGCCTTCCCTCCCTTGGTTTCTCCCAGCGCTGTCGACTAGATGTGCTCCAAAGAGATAACGCAGCACCAAGTAACAAAAAGGAAATTTAATAATTCAAATGCACTTGCAGGTTTGGGAAAAATGCTCGTATGGGAAGCATTTGTTATGCTTGTTCACGTGCGGACGCACCATAAGAGCGGCCGAAGTTTGGATTTTTTAAAAATAAGAAGAAGAAAAAAGAAAGTTGCAGTGTTTTAGTAGAGTGTGCGTGTTTGAAACACTTGATCGGTAGAATGCACGCAGCTTGGGCTCTTCACGAGCCCCTGGTTCATCCAGAGCATTTGATATTTTCTTTGTTCCCTTATCGCGATGCCTGGGAGGTGCCTTCTGCATCTACTGAGCGTCCACCTAACGCTCCATTGAGAAGCCCCAGAGATGGACCACGGAGGGAGTGTTTGGGTGGAGAGCACGAGATTTTTTAGAAAATATCTCCTGGAGGCAGATTTAAAATGTTTTGTCTCAGATATTCTGCTCTTTTACGCACGAGGAGTTAATTTAAAAGCTGTACAGAGTTTTAAACTACAAAATGTAAACACTCAAATACAGTTGTTTTTTTTAATAAATAAAAAATAAAAAATGACATTTTTCCTCACAACTGCTGCAAAGTATAACAGCAGTACTGTGTTTTAACAAATTAAATCAGTTGTGAGATTATGAAAGCAACAGATATTACGCACATTTTGGCTCACTTTTGAATATTTTGGACAGCGAAAATATTCGGATTATTTAAATTGGCACCAATCAGATCAGTGAAAACTTCTCCTGCCTGTCAGGAATCGCAGCGAGGATGAAGCTGCCTACGCGCTGAGCGTTTTCTCACTGTTTTCAATGCTGGAGCGCCGAGGTCCGCAGCTTGTTTTATGATCCGTCCTTGCTGAGTCCAGAATCGACATCTCTTCAATTGAAGATGACTTTTTAAGGAGCTGTAAAGTACTGTGCCAAAACGACTGCTTGTACCTGCCTGTGTGTCAGATGTCTCCTTTCCTTTCTCTTCTTTTTCCACTGATAAAGAAAGCTCTCTGTATTTGCATTGCTCGGCTAAAGTAGGAATAGTGTGTGTTCGTGTGTGTGTCAAATGTTGGTGCCAGTCATGCTTTGCAGGGAAGACTCGCGTTGTCCTTGTAGCTCTTTCTGATTTAAAAACTTTTCAGTAGTAAGATGTGCATTTTTGTTTTTTCTTTAGACTGAAACAGAGTTCGTGAGCTGAAACAGTCTTGGTTTGAAGCGAAGCACTGACCCACTCACAGGCGTTTCTCCGGCGCGCTCTCCCTGTTTGGCTCCTTGTCAGCGCTCTGACTTGTCTCTCCTCTTTGTAGGACATGACGGGGACTCCGCTCCAACCCCGCAACGCCAAAACTCCGCAAGAAGAGGAGGAGAAAGTTAATAAATAAAAAGGATTATTTGAGTTTTGGGTGCCTGAGACCTTCATTGCCTCTGGATTTTACTCTGGATCTGGGATTTATCGCTTTTCATCGCCATGGAAAGCCGCGAATTCGCCCCGCCGCACCACCTCCTGACGGAGCGGAGCGCTTTGGTTCACAGCGCCGCGTCTCGGATGGCGCCAGGCGGCCACGGCTCCGTGCAGCACCCCGCTCACTTTCAGCCTGGGAAATATTACTCATCTCACCTCTCCATGGGTCCGCACTCAGGTTAGTGGCGAATGTGATACTTTACCGTGGATTTATCACACATGCGGTGTTGGAACATGCATCTTTGGAGTGCAGCGCAGGCATATTCTTGCAAACTTTGTGGGATTTTATTCCCTCTTGGGGGGAAAGCACAGTTTTAGAGAATTCCTCTCTAATATTTTGTTTTTTAAATTTTGGAGTTCATGACATTGCCTGATACTTACCAGTCAAAATGCAAAGAAAACGCCTAACCTTTACAGAACAATGGTGGTGCACAAATCTGAGAAATTCTGAGATGAGAAATTCTGCGAAATGAATCCACACGAGAATTTATGAACGCAGTTTTTAATTCCTTAACAGGGATTATTAGCTGTTTCCAGTGGAATAATCTTGTTACATATTTATTAGGGTTCATCAATTAGTAAAGTAAGATACTAATCGTTGCCATTTGCAATTAAGTTCAATGAAAATATACTTTTAGCTGAACAAAACATGAAATGTACACGCGTGAATGTGCGCGCCAGTCCCTCTCCTTTGTGCTTGGGTGCTGTGGTGCCGATGGGTTCGGGGCACATGCTGGTTTTTGTCTCAGGCTGGGGGTCGGTGGGGAGGTAAGTGAGGCTCTGGCTGATAGAGGTGCGGGTAATACCAGAAAATCCGGTTTCTATATTGAGCGGGGACTTGACGGGGTGAGAATGGGTTGACAGTGCATGCATTAGATTTAACAAGTAGCTTTGGTATCCTGTCTCAATAGGGAGGGGGGGGGGGGGGATGTGCGTGCGCCCGTGCGCTTGTGATTTGAAAAGAATAATAATAAAAAAAAGGTTCAGCTTGGAAAAAATTATTTCACAAAAAAACCAAAACAGGTGGATTCTTTTCCATGCAGGTTTAGAAATGTTTTTTTCTTACAAAAATGCTGATTAAGATGTTTGATTCATTTTCCTTCCAAATTATTCCTGAATCATATTTATATAACTTGCATCGCCAATATAGTTTATATGCATGCTGCAGTGGGGGTTGTATGATCCTATTTTACTTCTATTTTTTGTGTGTATTTCTGCGTCCCTGTCATTTCCTGTCCGGTGATTAACAGTCATCTGTCCTGCGCAGCATCGCAAACATCCCTTCATTTCTCTGCGCACCGACACGCTTTACGCCCCAATTTATAGATGATTCTGTAACGTGTGAGGGGGGGGGGGGTAAGCATAGTAATGCGCACCGATAATGCTATTGTAATATATTCAAGACCGGGCCTCTCGCTGGGTCTCAAGGTGCATGACACTGTATTGAGATTCCAGATATCCAGACTCTCCATGCATGTCCCTTATGGGGTTTTGACTGACATGATGGGCATAGTGGATTGTTGTTTTTGCGTGGGAGGAGGGGGTTTGGGAGTGCACCCGCTCGGCTGTATTTGCTGGAAGGTTAGAAATGGGGAGGGAGGCGGGGGGGGGGGGTCTCTTACCTTTGTCCTTGCCCCCCTTAGAGATTGGGAAAGCTGGTCCTAAGCCTCGGCACAGGGGGTAGGTATGATGTGGAACTGGACGCAGCAAAGCAGGGGGCGGGGGGGGGTCATGACAGGGGTTTGCTGCAGGTCTTTGTGCACACACGGACTTACAAACACACACACTATTTACAGTCTCGGACAGATTAATGAATATTCAAACGAAAAGGGACTAATAAATGCATCTACATTTCCTGAAATCTCTGGCATGCTTGAATTTGGTCGCTCCTGACGGTGAGCCATGACGCATATTTGGGAAAGCCTAGTTTGTTTTTGTCATCTGTGCCGTTTCGTGGCCTCCGGGGCAGTAGTTGTGCGCGCGGGGTCAGTTTGGGCCTGGAGTGGTGCAGGTGTGCGGTGGGTGTGGCTGCCTGTCATTGAACAGGTGTGTCCCTTCCCAGACAGCAGACGGGTTTTGTTTGCGCGCTTGTACGAGTTTGTCTGTGACCTACAAACAGGGGAGAGAAAACAGCCAGTGTGCACGCATGCGTGCCTCACTTTTTGTTCCTTCCCCTTCAGTCCCGTTGCCCCGACCTTCCTCCTGTTCTTGCCCCCTTTTCCTCCCTCCTGTCCCGCTTGCTCAGACTTGTCATGTATCGCGTAAAACATCAGTAGCATCACCTCTCCTGTGCGCACCGCACAAATAGGACGGATTTGCGTGTGGAATTTGGGATTTGAAGGTCCCGAGGATTCAGCAATAAAAAACGGAGAGCAATGATGGATGGAGCAGCGGAAGAAGGACGAGTGGATGGGCTGAATGTTTCCACCTGGTTGGTAATCCGCTCAGATTACCGCCGCCTGACAGCAGCCACTAGCCCCGACTCCCCAGCCTCGCGTCTTCTCTGCCTCTTAAGAGTGTGAGTGAGTGAAAGCAGGAGAGGCTCGGCTGTTGGGAGAAAAAGAGAAATGAGTCAGCAGTGGATGAGTCTCAGTCAGAGAGCCCCCCCCTCCCCATCTCCACCAGGGCACCAGGGGCACATCTCGGGTGAAGCGTGCAAGACGGCCCCCTGCTTGGAGGAGACAGCTGGCGAAGGCTGCGGCCAGCTGAGCTGAGGCTGGAAGGAGACGAGTGTAAACTGTCAATTCAGTGCATCTCAAATAGAAAAAATCCCTCGATTTGATCATACTGTACCACACTAAGCCCAACATTTTTTAAATAAATGTGCAACTGTTTTTTTTCTGTGTTGCATCAAAGCAGATTTACCACTTTTTTTTTCTTTTCTAAATTAAACTTTGCCAAAACACATTTGGCGTTAGCCGCTTGGTAAACCGACACAAACACATTCCTTTTAGCTGAGAAACTGGAGAAATGAATGTGCCTCTTTGAAATTTGCTGTCACATAAGAAGCATTAAGTCATTAAAGAGGACCAGTAAAGTCATTAGAATCATTTCCATTCCTAATTAGCCTCTTGTGTATGCTTTGATGGTTCAAGCAAACCAGGACGCAGTCCTGAATGTCCCCCTGCCATCAATCAGATTGACCTCGGGCTAACTGTGACCAAGATTCCAGCCGCCCGAAAGGTCACGCAGAAACAAAGATAAAAAATATATCCAGCCTGGATCTTTTTCATGTGGGACCTTTGAGCAAAGCTTGTTCTGAGGCACATGTGCCAGCGCGACAGAAAGACTTTTGTCTCATCTCCAGCTCTCATCCAACGCGAGAACAGCTGCTTATTGTCGGTAGCAGTGATTTGAAGGGGTGCGTTTTGGTTGTGACATCTCCGGGGTGTGAAAACACACCACCATCTGATGACTTGGCATGTGAATGGAAAGCGCCAGACTTCCTGTGTCCATGTGTCTTTCTCACTCTTCTTCCCCCTTTTCTTCTTCCTCCTTTTTTTTTTTCCAAATCGCTGCTGCCCCTTCTTTTTCCTCCTTCTGCTTTCCTCTTTCGCTTCCCCTTCGCCGGCCCGCCCTCTTCCTCCACCACATCCTCGCTGCCATGTTCCTCCCTTGCTCTCTTCTCTCTTTACAATCAATCCTCACACCTCTTATATCCATCTTCCATTCCTGTAACTCCCAGCACACCCATCGCCTCTATGCGTTGTTAGCAGGCCAGCCTCCATCAGCACTCCCTCTACTGCTGTCTCAATTTCAGCCTGCTTCCTTTCTGTTTCCATATTGCCTCGTTTGTTTCTCCCTTTTTCTTCCCTCTGCACTCCCCCTGCCCTCTTCTTCTCACAACACGGCTTTTTCGTCAATGGGCTCGTCCCGTTGCTGCTCGGCCCACGGCCAACTCACTAAATCAGAAACGTTCGGGGGATTTGGCAAGAAGGAGTAAGAACTCAGCGAGGCGCCTTTGAAGTTGGAGCAACGAAGAGAATGACATTTTAAACAGCCTGCAAAGCACAAAGCTAAAGCAGCTTCTTGGTCTGTGCAGAAGCAGGGATGCATGTGTGCTCGTGAACGAGTCTGGTTCCATTCTGTTGGTGTGACCGCATGGAAACTCGTGTGTGAAGAAGGTGTGCCCTGTAATTGTCTGCTTCTTTATGGCCTCCCCTCCTCTTCAGCGGGGTCAAGGCGATTCCATGTTTACGCAACAAGACAGAGCGGTGGCATCACTTAGACATGATGTCACAGTCCCGGCAGATTCACACAGCGCCGGCTAAGGCCCCTTCAGCAGACATGTGAGACGGGCCGGTTTTCACCCATCGTGGGGTCACGTTTGCGGATGACTCGCCGTCACTCCGGCTGACTTGCTTTGGCCCCTTTTTCTTGCTTCTCTGTTCGATTCAGTTCAACTCTGTTTGGCTCATTCATATTGTAATGGACTCCATTCAGGCCGGTCTATGTCCAGTTTGTTTTGCTGTCAGGGGGTTAGATGGATAGCAGGGGACGCAGGTTCATCTGGAGGTGAGGTTAAAGTCCTACTCCAGTCATCGTTTGATCATTAAAAGTAGTGGTCTTTTAATTATAATTTAGCCATTTTTTGCCCAAATTCAAAAAAACCTATGGCGTTTTCTAGAACGGGGTTTCTCTGCAGAGTGGCAGAAGTTTATTAGAAATTCACCTGTGAGTTGAGGGTGAAACTGTTCCCATCATCCATCTGTTTACACGCTCCGCTAGCTTACAGCCCCTTACAACTCCAACATGAGGGGTGCAACAAAGATGGTGAGCAATATTGGGGCTTTTTTGACGAGGGAAACGATGATGGACGTCTGCAGGTGGATGAATGCAGGGACTGCACCTGCACGTCACAACAACAAGCTTTTCCCAGCAGCATCTTTTCGTCTGCTCCTGCTAACATTTGAATGGACTTAGAAATGCAATTTTTAAGCAAAGTTTTCTCATATACGTCATCGGCAAAATGCTACAAGAACAAACTCAAATTTCACAGGATTGGTTCTTTAAAGAAGTGAGCGGACTGCCTCCTGAATGCAGGACTCCTCAGTTTTCATGACTCTGCTGCTGGGCTCAGAGCGAACAGATCGGTGCGAAAGACAACTAATGTGCTCTTAAACGGGAAATAGGTCTGTGTGTGTGAAGGGGGCTGGAGAGTAAGAAAAAGAGAGAAGCAGCTGTGTGGAACAGCATGGATCGTTACACAGTGACACACATGAAAGCATTAAGTATATTCAGGAACCTTTGCTGAATATACATGGAGCCGAGTGCTGCTGCTTTGTGTGTGCAGGAGACAGAGAATCCTCTCCCAAACCCGAGCTGAGAGTTGTGAGAAGGAAAACAAGAAAAGAAAGCAGTAGAGGGAGGGGGGGAACAAAGATCCGTCATCAGTCATTCATGGCTAATCAGTCTCGTGGGACATGCACACTACACACACACACACAAACTCAACATGCACAGCGCTAAGGTCCTAATCCCACTGGGACTACTCGTGCCTCTATGTGTGCCTGTCTAAATTTTGGATCCAGACTGATTAGAAGCAAACTCTCTTCTCCTCTGCATCTTTGATTGCTGGTAAAGTGTCTCTTCTCCTTCTTTCTGTTTTCCTCTGTTGTCTCTTTAATACCACCTACTGTCTTTTCTGCTCGTTTTGATGTGTGTTTTTCTAATGTTGAGAAGAAAGTGCGCATGCATAATAAAGGGGCTTGCATGTGATCTTACAGATTCAGTTTTTCCTTTCATTTTTTTTCTAGACTCTTCATTGCACGTGCGCTCACTCCTTTCCTCATGTGTCTGTGTGAAAGCACGTCCTCGCCTCTTCATTAGACCGGTCTGTGTTGCTCTCCACTCCTTTTTCAGCTTCCAGCTAATCAAATGAGATTGGTAAAAATGGAAGCTAATGCTATTTCTGAAGCCAAATGACACAATATTTGTGGAGGGACACAAATAAACTGGAAGAGGACTATTTTAAAGTGAGGGATTCTGAGCCAAAACAAACGAGAAAGCTCAAGATTTTCTCCATGTTAGTTGTTTGTGTTATGTTTACCTGTTTTTTTCCATTATTTTTAAAATAAGCAGCATTTGTCAAAAATAGGTTTAAAAAGACTCAACACATTAGATAAAATCAATATATATATATATATATATATATATATATATATATAAATATAAATATTAAGCTTATATTGCAGAATACTGATAACATCTTTCAGTTTTATAAGTTTTATTTTAGTATTTCCAAGGCTTACAGTTGTTTTTTAATTGTTGTCTCCAAAAATTTGTTTGACTCCATTGGTGGTTGTAGATAAGTGAAATAATGTCAAGCCTAAACACGAAAACCTCACAATTTGATTTGTTTTTTATTAAATACGGTGCTGTCTTTTAATTATCCTGCTTTTATTTAACAGTTTTTGGCTTTTTACCAATCAAAATGACTAGAAAAACCTATTTTAAGTATATGTTTATATGTATATAAATATGCAATTACCACACAGGAAAGACTTGAGGAGATACCATGAAATTACCAAGTATTGGGAGCTTCCTGTTTAAACTCTGTTATTAGTCCTCTGAATTCTATTTCCTTTTTTGGGACAAAATACTAAGAAAAACATCAAAATAAAAAAAAAACATTACATTTTTCTTTCCATAAAAATATATTAGAAAAGGTAAATGATTTGTTTTTAGAAGCTGCAACTATATGAACATATATGTTAAGTTTATGCTTTTTTCTTTCATAAATTATAAAAAAAACACCATACTGTAAAGAATTTAAACAATATATAAGCAAAAGTTCTAGATAAATAGACCTACCTGAGCTCTATTTGCCTAATTATTTTCAATTTTTCCTATATTCTTTTCAAGTCACCGTCATGGATCTCTAGAATAAACCTTTATTCTTCCATAAATATAACCGTAATTAGTGAATGCAAAGGCGGCATACGCCACGGCGATATAATCTCACCTGCTCTCTGTGTCTGACTCTCTGCTTCCTCCCCTCCCTTCGCCGCCTCTTGTTCAGTCTCTTCTGCCTCTCACACACAGAGGCGCACAGTCAATTTCTGACGCCCACACATCCAGCAGCTACTTGCAGACACAAGCGCAGCGGCGGGGGCACACACACATACACCGATGACACCTGCATCTCGAGTCGTTGAGGGTCTAATTTAAGTAAAGTGCTTCTCTAGGAAGCAAAACCCCTCAACTCACGATGATGGAGGGTGATAGGGTACGGCAGGGTTGAACACACAGAGTTATACTTGGAGAGGCACACACACATCTTCCGCCTGTGCGATATGAGTCTCCTTGGTGTGGGTCTGAGGAGGGCTCACCAGTAGCATGTTGCAATAATAATGTGATATCTGATCCCTGCAGGGAAATCACAGTCTCGAGCCTGCTGGCAGGCCCAAATGAACGGTCAGCTAAACCTGTGGCAGAGCTGCTGGGGGACTGAGTGTTTTGCTGAAGCATATTTCAGTGGGATGGAAGCGAGCTGACTTGGATGTGGTTGAGTCTGCTGGTTGAAGGATGTTGTCTCGGCTGCAACCGCCCTCCTGCTACGCTTCTGCAGCGTGGGTGTGTTTGTTTCCACTGGCTTTTGAGCTAACTTTAGCCGGAGCAGGATTTGTGCAGCACTGCTGATGCATTTGTGTTGCATTTACAGAAATAGCTTTGAGTGTTTTGATTTCGGTTCACATTAGTCCAAAAAAACTAAACGACTGTGGGAGGCAACTAAAACAGAGTAGGGCCTTTCAGATGTGTGGTAAGCATTGAGGGAAGATGGAATTTGATTTGACAACCTGACTTTTTATTGATTTGTCAGCCAATAGGCTCATTTTATATTTCCATCAACCATTTCTCTTGCAAGTCTTTACATCCGCAAAGATTGCACAACTAAAACAAAGATAGAAATACATGATCTTTTCCATATTTTGCTTTGACATTAGACAAGTATAAAAACAAAAAACGGTCAATTTTTAGCTTGTCATAGCCTACAGATAGGTAGCCATATTGGCACGCCTTTGGAGCTGATGTACGCAGTCAATTAGCCATGTTTTTAGGTCTGTTTCTCAATTATCAAGCTGCATGCTGGGATGTCTGCTACATTAGCATTTAAATGTTTTCACTGTACCTGTTTGGTGTCGATTTTGGAAATATTATGCAAAAAACTGCTGCAGTAAAACACTAAAACAGCTAAAGCATGATTTTTTTTCGGACCTTTTCAGGAAAAAGTGAATTTGGAGCTTCAGAGTTGAAAAATTTAGAGAATATAGGTTAGCACGATCTTTAAAATGAGAAAAAATTTGTGTAAAACTATCTGTTATTGAATGGAACCACAATAAACAATCAAATTTGTTGCTTTGTATTTTGTTTTTTCCCCAACGTGTTGTGTCTCTGCTAAAAAAACAATTTTTTTGTCACCTTCCTTCATCTACCCCACCTCCTCCTAATTAATTTAATGAAATAATGTGTTTTTTATTTAAAATTTTCAAGTATTTTAGCCATGCAGATGTAATGAAACTCACATTGTTTTGACTAACAACTACTTTTAGGAATATTGTTCATAAGTAATAATGCAAAAACTGAAGCTTGAGAAGGTAAAAGGACCTTTGTTTCTAGAAAAAAATGTCATATTCTCCGTATTGCTACAAAAAAACCACCTTAAGAAAGTTTTTCAATTGCGAAATAATCTGTTTTTCACTGGAAAAACACAAAATGTCACCAAGTACTTTTGTCTGCAGTTTAAATATTTTTATTACAACTCTTCAGTAAGAAGCACCAAATTGTTTTAAGACAGTCAATCTTGAATATCTTGTTGAGTCAAAGGATTTTGAAAACATCTTATTTTTAGCAAAAAATTTTTTTCATTTTATTCATTTTATTTGTGAGTGGTGAGTGGACATATTTCAAGAGACATGCTTGTTCTCTTTAGGGAAACTGGAAAACATTTAATTTGACTCATAACACAGAGCAAATGCATTTAACAACAACAGCACAAAAGTAATTCATATATAATTTTAAAGAAAGAAAACATGGAACTTTAGTCTTTAAGATGATTGTGGTCTAAAAATTAGGATAGTTGGACTATTTTACCACTTAAAATACAATGTGTTTTGATGTGAAAATGTATAAACATGTCCATTTTAAAAGAAATAAAACTCTTTTGAGCGTTACTTTTATTTAGAGACATTATTTCTAATTACCAGAGAAATATACCTAAATATGAGTGTTTATAGGTAATTTAAATTTGTCCTAAAAGGATAGACATCACAACTTATTTTAAGGAACCTTACCAAGACAGATTCTACTGCTTCCATTGGAAGATCTTTTCACTTACAGCACAGGAAAACATCTTGTTTTCTATATTTTAACTAGTTTTGAAAAGGACATTTTTTTTTCAGAATAGTGACAACAATTTTTTACCCTAAAAAATAAGATTTCTTGGTTAAACCATTTGTCTTACTCCACAGGCAGAATTTATTTTTGCTTAGTTAAAGAAAATCTGGCAATGACGTAAGAAATTTTGACTTATTTCTAGGGGGGAAGGGCTGTTTTTCCAGTGTAATCGAATCACACAACACAGTGCAAAAAAGCAGACTTAAGTTAATAGGGATTGCTTGCCCCAGACTGCAATTTGTAGCCAGGAGATAGTAAATTTTGAACTTTAGATGATGGTGTGATTCACGGAAAAGCCCAACTCGGTGTCTCCCCTTTGTTCCCGGATGGCGGTGACGTGTTTTCTCTCAGACTCCCTTCTTCCAGGTGTCCTGACCTCCAGATGTATTTCATCCAGCAGCGAGTGCACGCAGCTTCAAATCATTACAGTGTGTGTATCTGCTGGAGAAGGAACGGACCATGGAGGAGTGACGACTAACTATGAGAACTGGCTTCTTTAGCCTGTGCGCACAAACTTAAGTTCGACAGAATTGCATTATTGACCCTCACCGCAGGCTTTCCTAAAGGAACAGCAGCCTTCTGCTTTTAATTATTGCGTCTGCATTTGTGTGTGCGTGCTGTGAGTCTGATTCTATTCCGGGCAGGAGGAACTGTCTCGTATGACCTGCGTTTTCCTCAAATTCTTGTGTTTTTTTAGCTATAACATGGAAAAACCTACATTCACAGCCCTCCACCCGTCTTGCTTTTCCAAAAAAAAAAAAACTCCTATTGGGAGTTCCGGCTTCTCCGTGACCTTATATGGGCCTTTTTTCCTGTTGTGGGTGGGTGTCGAAAAAAACCTCTGTGGTCAACAGCAAGAGGAGTTCCCTCAATCATACTTTACTGGAGCCTTTTGTTGGTCTGATGGAAAACTCCAGATACCCTTTTCTTCTATTTCACTGCAAGAAGAATAGGAGAAGAACACTAACCTTAAGAAGACAATCACTTGAAAGTAGTCAAATGAATTGTCTATGCAGAAAGCCATTTGAAGAACTCCAGAACTCCTATGATAAGATATCAAAATGTAGAAACAAGGAATTCCAAAAGGTAAAAAAAGGTGTTAAGAATTACTACAAATTAAGTGCTATACATCCCAAGAAGTATTTTTCCAAGCAAATAGTTAGTGTTTTTTTAGTTTTTTTGTACCCAAAGGTGTACACTACAAACTGCCGGTACTTGCAAAGATTTGAAAACATTGTTTTTAGGTATTCAAGATATTTTACCAGCTTTAAAGTTGCTTTAACTTCTCTTTGCTCTACTTCCTTAAGCTTTTCTGAAAACCAGAACAGCCGAGAGTTACTTTGTCTCAGCTAGGATCTAGAAAAAAGGAAATATTAGTAAATAAAAAAGTCAAATCCATGTTGCAAGTCGTTTTACTTAACAAGAAATCTTATGATAAAGTATCAAAATCTAAAAACAAAAAGGCAAATATTAGCTAAAAAAAAGCCAACTGTTTGGTAGAATTACTTCAATTTGAATGTTTTTCAGCCTGGCAATAGGTATTTTCTTGCAAGTTTAAGCAAATAGTTTATTGTGTTTGGGTTTTTATGAACCTAATTGTAGTTTTCAACTGTTGCCAGGTTCCAACAGTTTGCAGTGTAGACATCGGCATCACCTTTTCCTCTCTCTGTCCCTCCGATTCCCCCCCCTGCTTTTATTTCCTGTAATTCTCACGGAGTCATCGCCACAAGATGATCCTCCTTTTAGCGTCCTTGTTGGCTTTTGATGTCGTAAAAGCACACGTGTAGTTGCAGAGGGATGAATTTGCTGAGATGGTAATAAGCTGTTCGTGTGTGTGTGTGTGGATGGCATGGCAATGCTCCGGTCCAGCCTAGGAGTCAGGCTTTGAGCAGTGCTGTTCATAGTCTGCTGATTTATGCGTCTCACAGGGAAATCTCTCATTTGTTGCTCTTTCATCTCGCTGCCACCCCCACCCCCCCATATCTCTCTTTTTTTTTTCCTCTTCTCTGTCCCTTCTCTTCTTCCCGCTGTAATGTGATTCAGCAAGCCTGCTTGTCCCAGGCGACATGCCATGCTTTTGCTTGCGCACCCTTCTCTCTCAAATATGAATGAGTCAAGAGGAATCGTTGATGAATAATAAGATAGAGCAGAAGAAAAATGCTATCTGGATCTAGTTGAGCAAAAGGACCCCCCCCCCCCGAGTGTATTCTTTGCTTGGGCTCTTACTCACACAGTGAATGTGTTTGTGTCCCCGGTGCCACAATGCTTTTTGTGGACCTGTGTGTGCTTCCACCACCTTGTTTGAGCAGCCCTGTCACTTGTGCAATTCTGTGGTGTCAAAACAGATCAGAAAGGTCTAGTCTGACTCCTGCTCTTGAACACACACACACAAAAACACACACACAGAGACTGGGGGCTCTGTGCCAGGACCCTCGGTGGTTGGAGGCTTATGAAAGGGTCGGACTGACGAGAGGTTGCCAAGTGGACGGCAATAAGCGTAACAGCCAAGCTAACGAGAGCCGAAACCTCTGACACACACACTCGGAGACTGTACTTTCAGGCTCTTAAGACCCACTCCCATGAAAATCGTGTTTTTAACATCTTCTTGTGGTACTTTTCTAATGATGGAGGACATATGTAAGTTTAAAATAGCATTTCTCAGTACTTCTTTATTCAAATTGTTGGGAATAAGGAGCAGGAGGGGAAAAAACAACGTTTGAAAAAGATTGTAGATGTCATGCATCTAGATCACATATAGATCCATGTACGTCTTTGTTTTCCCCGTCTGAGCTGGCATCTGGGTCTAAACTCTACAAGTGGACAGTTCCGATATTGCACGCCGTTTTTGTTGCACCAGTAATGTTAGGGTTGAGGGCTGTAAGCTAGTGGGAAAGCGTAAACAAAGGGATGATGGGAAATGGGGGAAAGCTTACTCAGAGGTGTATTTCCTGCTGCTCTGCAGAAATTATGTCAGAGAAAGCGTCCCTGTTTTTTTTTATTTTGGGCTAAAAATTGCATAATTATCTTTAAAAGACGCTTTGAAACTAGATCAAAAATGATCAAAGTGTGACTTTAAGCTGGCGTGTGACGGTGTGTGTGTCTGTGAGAGTTCAGTATATCAGCGCAAACACAGAGTCTTTGGTTAATTGGCAAAAGTGACAATACAACACAAGAGGGTATTGATCTTCAATCGGATGGAGATTGATTTAACTCATCATCCTTCCAGGTGTGTGTGCCTGTGTGTGCGTGTGTTTATTGATCAGCAGCAGTCCACTTAGAGCCATGCAGCAAAGGAAATCACTCCTCCGTTTCATCCGGGTTCGCCCCTCCATCGCTGTGTGACATTGGTTTATCAGTGAGGACAACCTTTAGATTTCCCCCATTCGCTTCTTCTTTCTTTTGTCTTTTCTTTAGAATGAAGAACCTATAGGGACACTTACTCTTTTTCATTTCAATACATTTCAATACAGAGCAAAGAAGCTTTTTTCCCACACAATACTGCATTAACTGGTTTGACAAATGTAAACCAGATGTTTTGTTCCAAAAAAGAGGAAAAAAATGTATTTTATTTTTGTTTCTTTTGGTTTTTGCCTTGTTAACTTTCAAAATGAGACATTTGGCAGTCTTTTATGTACTCGTCAGACAAAAGGGGAATTTAATAAAGAAAGAACTCACATGCCAGAGAGTTTTTCTTTTTTCAAAGAGTCCACAAACGCAACTCTGCAACTTTGTGTTGAGCCGGTAGAATCTTCCAGCATTTTATTTAAAATGTGCAAATAGAAAGGGTGCCTATAAAAGAGAAAAACTATATCCAATTACTTAACTTTTATCTATTTTATCAACTTTTTTGGAAACATTTTGACAAAGAAATTCACACCAAACCAGCGGCTAGTAACATTCACTAAAAATTGGAGCTTTAGTTTTGACTTTTGATGACGCGGCGCAAGAGAAGTTTCTTCAGTGTTTCTTGAAAGTGTAAAGCAATGTGGAAATAAAGTTTTTAAAACTTTCTATAAATTATGGCTAAGCAAACAAGAAGAAAAAGAAACATAAAATGTTTTTTTAAATGACAAACTTCAGTATTTCTGACAAAAGAAATGCAAGGATTTTTAAAAACAACACTGTTAAAAAAACTTTCCCCACTTTTTATTGCAACCTTTAAACCCCATTGAAGCAACTTCATCAAAGAATTGACTTAGTAATTCTTTGACAATTATGATATGTTTGGAAATTTTCGTCATTTTTTGTTAACAACAATGTTAAGATATAAAAATATTGATATGAGTGTTCTGGAAAAAGCACCTTATTTACCTACTGTCACACATTTGATTGACACATTTTAACATGCTATAACTGTATTATAAAGAATTATTGTTTAACAGATTTTTCATTTTTTCACTAAGGCAAGTATTCCTTTAAAAAAATAAATGACAAATTGAGTTTAATGAAGTTTTCAAAATTAGCTAAACGTTTCCTGCCAAAAGTGAGATTTCATGGAAGCAGCCATTTTGAAGTGAGCAGGAAAGCCCTTCTACTGCCCCTAGTGGAACGACGATGAACTACAGGGAAGAAAACATGGAAAGTTAACTTTAAGGAAAGTTTGGATAATGCTTATGACGTTGGATTCTCATAAATGTGTATAAAATATTATACGCATGGTTATATAGGGTTGAAATTGCTCCTCGTCAAAGTTAGCATGTACAATTTTTTAAAAATCAATTTAACAGATAAACATAACGTGTTTTTTCTTTATATTTTGTTGTATCTGATCTATTTCTGAGGACCAGCCACTTTTTTTTTTATTTGAACTATATGGGACTTCAAAGTTGAAAAAGAAAACAAATACAGATGACTTTCTATTTTCAGACATAATAAAAATAACAAAAGAGCAGAGGGAAATTGTGTCACATGTCATCTTCATTTTTTAAGTGTGCCTAAGTGTTTTTAAGTGGATTTCCTCCTCAGCAAATGAAATTAAAGCCAATCGTAAATAAAGCAGAGTGGATTCTGCTCAACGTAAGTACAGATGAGGGTAATGACTGTGTTTGTGAATAGAAACTCATAATTCTGGATTGAATTACCTCGGATTGTCAACATAGGAGGATTCCCTGCCTGCATGTTGACACACTTTTCCAAGTTATGATGCCAATTGGGAAAACGAGAAGCAAACAAATTCCCTTTCTTTTTTAATTACCACTGCAGAGACTGAATATGACAGTCCTCCGTTGTAGTTATAACGAATGACAACTATGAAATGTGAGGTTTTTGCACTCAATTCTTATTACAAAATGAAAAGTTGTTTTTTTTCTCCACAGTTTTATTGTGTTTGCATTCATAATTTGGTGTGTGGAAGAACAGGAAACTACAGGAGGATGCAGCGCTGACAGATGGAAAGGGAATGTGCAGATCGTGAACAAAACAAAAGCGGAAAACAGGGAGGAGAAGAAAGGCAGGAGGGGGAAGAAAAGAAGAAAAAACAGGGACAGAAAGGAGATTCACGTTAGTGGTTGGCCTTAGAGAGGATTTTCCGTATCAGCAGGGCAGAGGGAGTGAGGAAATATGATTATCTCCTCAACTTGCCAACAGAAAACAGACAGAAGGTGTGTTGTCAGGTGACAGGAATAGGAAAAAGAGATGAGTAAATGTAAAAGGATGGGCATATAGATAAGAGATTAAACAAAAGACAATATTTTTTATGATAAAAGTCACTAATTTTAAGGTTTTTCTCTGTGCAGTAAAACATCATTTTTACAGATCCTCCTGTAAATAGTGACCAGAAAAACTTCAAAAGTTCCTAAATGCTCTTTCTTGCCAACAGCAGCTGTAGAACATGAGATAAAGTTTTTGATGTGTGTGTGTGTGTATTTGTGTGCGTCTGATTTGCCAAAAGGCCTTGTGAACACGATTCGTATATGCACAGAATTTTTGTTGTGACTGCCTGGAAGTCCATTGATGTGCAGTTGTACCACAAGAACAAAAAACAGAGCAGTAAAAATATCCCGTCTCAAAGAGAGAGCTGGAACAAAACAGAGAAAATAAATGTCTACACGGCTCTTTTGCTTCAAATTTTTATTATGACTACAGAAAGTGAAAACACCAGGAGATATCTCCACTTTTCAACTATAGTAAGCAGTGAGGATGGAAAAGTCTGCAGCACAAAATGAAGCATCCGCTCAACCATCACATTAAACCTTGTTCAGGATATTTTACCAGGTTTAAGTTGTATTCATTTATCTTTTCTCTAAACCTTTCCAAGCTTTTCTATCTAGAAAATCTAGATCTAGAAGATCTGGAAATAAGGACTTAAGATGCAACATAACTTAAATTTCACTGTAAATGTGGTTACTGTCATCAAAATGAACTCTAATCAGGTACTTAAAAACTCAAACGATACAAAGTATTTGCTTAGAACTAGCAAAAAATCAATAATTATTGGCTGTATAACATTCATTCATCCTATTTCTTAGCCCAATGTATCCCATTTGGGGTCAAAGGGTTGCTGGAGCCTGTCCTGGCTACTGTAGGGTACAGCATGGACAGGTTGCCAGTCTGCCACAGGGCACACAATCCCCCCCCACACACCTATACAGGAGGCACTTAGGAGTAAACATTCATCCTGTAAACCATGTTTAGAGACCGTGGGAGGTAGCCGGAATGTCTGGAGACCATGCAAACTCGATCCATATAGAAATATCCCAGCTGGGCTTTAAACCAGGGTTTTCTCGTTGTGAGGCAAGCCGCTAACCATGCAGGCCTGTATAACATTCAATTCGGTGTTTTCGATCTAGACGTTGGCCTTTTTTTTTAGCTTGTCTTGCCCTTTTGAATGCTTGTGCAGCACTTCTTTTTTTCTAGATTTTTGTATACATTTGATGAGATTTTTTCTTAGTAAAATGACTTGTTGCGTTGACAAATGTCAGAACTTTGTCTCCCTCTCTGGTCACCAGCAACCGTCTCCAGAAGGCACTTCATCTCCCAGCAACCCCGGCGTGCACTTCCTGGATGCCACGCACCTGACTCTCATTCAGTCCATCACTCACAGCATACTTAAGCACTGCACTGAGCCTCACTCCGTGTGAAGTATTGTGTGTGCCACTCTGCCTTCGTTACTGAGTGGTGTAGTTGGACAAGAGGTTCTGTTTCCTGACTCTGTGTCTGACACCGTTTGCCCTGACTCTCGCCTGGATCTTGACTACCCTGTCTCTCCTCTGATGCTCTTGTCTGCCTGTTTTTGTGACAGCAGATAATTTTAGTCTATTTTTTCTTCTTAATATTAGTGTTCTCTTCCGAGTTCTAGACATTTTTTGCAGTTACAGATAGTAAATGTCCTTAAATAAGTTAATTTGTCCTCAAATTTCAAATGATTTTTTTATTATTAGCAGCAGCTTTAAATCTTTTTTACAAATGTAGATAGATCATATTTTTTTAGCGCACTTTATTTTAATAAATGTCATCATTTAGATTTAAAAACACATTTTCTGCCTTTTGTGTCAAAAGGGTGGACGCTTTTGTTTTTACTGGAACCCCTGTTTTGGACATGTGGACAAACAAGACACTTTCCTATGAGTCTGTGTTGGAGATTTTCATGAGCTGTGTGTGCGTCAAGGTTTAGGATCCAGCTGTCTAAATAGGTACACACACTCTGATTTGTCTCTAAATACATGCGGCTGCTCCATCTCGCTCTTGATTGTGCCCTCCCTCCGGTCTGCACGTGTGTGTTTGGCAGAGGCTGCTGATGGCGGCGGTGGTTGTGGTTGTCGGGGCGTCGAGATGTCGTTGAGGTGTGGGTGCTGTGCGTGTGCTCGGCTGTGGACTGTTGTGGTTGTGGTAATTGCCTCTGATGCAACGCGGCATTTATGGGTACCGACCCAGCCCGCCACCTCCCTGCCTCTCTCCATCCACTGACTAATTACCTGATTCCCTGTGGATTTGTTTCCTCCTTCCCCTGCAACTGTTGAGTTTGTTCCACTAAATGGGAGCAGGCTAATGAGTGAAGAAACATTCAAAGAAAGCCAAACTGAACTCAGCCAACTTCCTCCGTTTCCTGACACCGAACTTAGTGGCTCAGCTGAGAGCTTGAACTCTTTTTTTTAATTTTTTCTTTTTTTTTATATCTCCTCACAAAGTCAGTGTCAGATATTTCAGTCGTTTGTTGGAACATTCTCTTTTCTGATGTTGGTCTGGGAAAACTGTTCAGAGCTGGAGTTTGTTGTAGCTGTCAGCAGGTGAGAGGCTGGGATCACCCTGGACACTTTAGCAGTCCACAACAAGGCACAGACCATGAACATGAACAATGTCACTGGAGCACTGCACACAACTTTTTTAATTTCCAAAATACCTAAAACCCCAGTAAAATAGGTATAATCTTTTTTTTGTATCCTGTAATCAATTCAGAAACAACAATAAGTCAAACTTGCGTGTTTAGGAGCGTAAAAGAAAAAAGAGGGATACCCACTCAAATGAAAATGGTGTTTTTGGTGCTTTTAACATGGTCTTGTGGCTCTCAGCAATAGGGAAAGAGTTGCTTGGAGGTGAATTTCTAATAAACTCCTGCCGCTCCACAGAAACTATGTCCTAGAAAATGACACAGACCTTTGAGTTTGGCCAAAAATCCTAGTTAAAAGGCCACTGGGAACGCTTTTAAGCTAGCTCCAAAGCTGATTCAAGTGGGTTGTTAAACATAGCATTGATCAGGAATTTCTGAGTGACTAAGATCTGTGATGTTTGTCAACTTTCCGAAAGAAACAGAACAGGAAGACCATTATGTTTTATCAAAACAGCTGTTTACATAAAGCCTGGGAACCAAATGAACTGAGAGCTAAGGTTTCATTGGTTTTGGCGTCTGCATCTGCCCCCTTTCCCCCCCTCAAAACACATATATCCACCCACTCTCTACTGACACGGGCCGATCATAGCTGTTAATCTCTGACCAGATGAGTTTCAAACCATTAACTGCAGCGTTGAAGAGCTTGTTGCTTTTAAATCAACATACTTTTAGCACATTTGAAGGTCTTCCATGTCGCACAAGTCAAAGACGTTTTGCATGATGAACTGTTTGCCGCGGCTGAACCACAACTGATCCTTATTTTGCTGATCACATGGTGAAAAATGAGAACCTTACCTTAATGAGCCAAACCGGTTTTGTCCCGGCTGGGCTTGCAGGAGCCCATCAACACTAAACCAAATGCTTTAAAGACCCACACCAATCATCTCTTGATCTATTTTCAAAGAGTTCCCAGTGGTCTTTTAACAAAGATTAGGTCGTCTTTAGCCAAAAACGTCTCGTTTTCCTGGACATAGTTTCTACAGAGCGGCAAAAGTTTATTAAAGGTTTACTTCCAAGCCAAATATATCTTATTATCAGAAAAAGACACAACAACATGTTTAAAAGCACAATTTGTATCAGATTGGGTCTTTAAAACAAAACGTGAAATCTATAATAAAAAAAAAAATCCATTGAAGCCAGAACCTTCTTGATGAAACCGATTACAATAATTTAAACCTGAGCATGAGAGTTTGTGCACAAATCTTTTTAGTAATTTGTAGATGCAGAGAGGTTCTAGGGGATCAGACTGCTCGCATCTTAATGTCTATGAATGCACCGCTCTGCATAGAGAAAGCAATGTAAGCATTAAGACTGTTACTGGAAGAAATACTTTAATCTAATTTGCATAATGGACAAAGGGGTAAAAATGATGCTGGATTGGACATTTGCCTAAGAAAAACACAAAGGTTTTCCTGCAGATGTAGCAAATGTTGCAGTACTTCAAAAGACCACTAGGGGCTCAATCAATAGTAAAATTTGGACATTTTTTTTTTGATTGACATGTGGGTGGGAACATCCACTTTCCTTTTTGGTTTTAAAACTTTTCTGGTAAGGAAATGTCCAGGATGAAAACACACTTTTACACGTTTTTAAGGTGGGCGAAGTAAGCACTGGTTGATTCTGTGACGTCAAATTTTCTGTCATTATGTTTATGAGTATGAAAATTCGTAGCAGCTTCCTATGTGCGTTTTATTTTTGTTAACAACTATTCCCCGCAGGGGAGCATTTTATATGGCGGGGGGCAGAAGACTTTGGAAGGGTGGTAATTAGAGTCGAAGGCCATTGCAATTGAACAGTTTTATTTATTTATTTATTTTTAAAGCTTGTGTTTATGACTTCCTAATATTTGTCATAATATTTGATACTAATATTGGATCAAAAATCAGGGAGCAAGTGGGATGCAAAGATTTTTCATGCAACCCCCCCTTGTCCCCCTTTTGACTCTGCTCCTGATTCCTTGGGATCCATTCCTTGCTGTGTCCTGATTCCTCCCCTATAATGGCTGGGACAGCTATGACCCCCACCTTCATGAAGCTAAGCAATATTTACTAAAATAGTTATATATATATATATATATATATATATATATATATATATATATATATATATATATATATATATATATATATATATATATATATATATATATATATATATATATATATATATATATATGACTCAAGATGTGTTTTTATTTTTAAAAAAATGCAGAAAACAGAATTTACAAGTGACATTTCTGTTTCCTCTGTCGCTATCACATTGACTCCTCTTGAACAATTACGGTTAAAATCTCCTCCAAGTGGCCTTCGACACTCAGCCGTTAAAGTTTTTCATTTGACGATTAAACTAATAAGACCTGACACGGGACTCTCAGGTGAGAAATATCAGCCTTGACAAAATCTTATTAGTGTGTTCAAACAGAAGAGACATGTCAGATGGACACCTCAGACCTCACTTATTGGAGTCTGGATGAGAAGGGAGTTTAAAAAAACACATCAGCGAATGAGAACTGGAAGATTTCCAGCTGCAGGGTGAGAGGAGATTCATTTCTACAAATCAACCCTCCATTTTTTCAACACCTAATTGCAGCTAATTTGCTCGCAGGAAGTGAAACAGGAATCCAGCAGAGAGAAACCTTTGGACTAATATTTTTTTTTTTTTTTAACTTTTGAGGAAGTTTGAGATTTCTCTTCTTAATAAGGTTTCTTTGTGTCACTCAGGTGCTTCCTTCATGGGCTCATTCCTGGCCCGGAGTCTGGGACCCCCGCCTTCCCACCCTGCTCACCCTTCTGGACCTGCTGCCTCCCCTTCCTCCCCTTCCTACAGGGCTGGACCCCATTCAAGCGCTTCCCCTATCTGGTTCCCCCATTCACACGAAGGTAAAGGCAGAAAAACACGCACACACAGCGCAGACACACAAGTGCACAGGAAGCAGCTTGGGTCTCTGGCTAATCCAAGGTCTTGGTTTGGGATTAGATTAAGATGGAGCCATTAAGTGGTTTAACCAACACTGAGCTGACGCCAAACATGTGCAGCAGCGATGCCTCTGATGATGCTACTTATAGTATGAACACATACAACTCAGTTTTGGGTCTGTTTGTCTCGAAGCGTGTGGTTTCGTGTTCGTGGTTGTTTTCTAGTTCACAGCTTCAGCGCCTTAAATCAAATTGATGTACAATTTACCGTGCCAAAAAAATAAAAATAAAATAACAATCCAGGATTGCAAATCTGCTGTTTAGTTATTATAATCTAGTTTGACCATTTACTTCAGCCAGTAACGTCTTTGCATTATCTCCCCTGCAAACGTCCTACAGATTGTCAGCATCTATCTCTCTTTTCAGGGGTGAGCCCCCCCCCCAACACCAAGCCAAACACTGAAACTCTCCCCCATTTCCACCTCACTCCTACCAGCACCCTCCCCCCTCTGACCGCAGCCCCACCCTCAGGGCCCCTTCAGGGCTAACCGACCTCCAACGGCCCCCTTCCTGATCTGACACACACACACACAACCAGCAAAAGAAAAATGAGCGCATCCACGAACATTGTGTCCTCTCTTAACTGTTAACTGTTTGTGGTTGAAAAGGGGAGTTTGACTTAGTTATCTGTCTTTTCCAGGTGTGTGTTTTTGTGCCAACGTGAAGGGATGGGTAAAGAATACTCAAACTGTCCGCCAAGTCTGACTTTAAAACACAGTCAAACATCCCGAAGAACAACTAAAAAGAATTTTTTTTGTGGATTATTTTCTATTATATTACTACCAGGAAGCGCTGTCTGACCAACTTATAAAATACACGTTTGCCCATTCTTTTCACTGTATTCACAAAGGCAAAAATGTTTACTTTCAGCACTCTGGAGTCCTGATTCTGCAACACCGCCATGAAATTAACTTCACTGTTATTCCACATGCATGAGCCTTTCCTGCTGTGTCAAGTCAAAGCAGGAACTCTGCGTTTCTAGATTTTCATACTTTATTATCAGATTTCTGGTTAAGTTAAAAATTGAGTACCTCTTTTTGCAGTGATGCTCTCCTGCATTGAGGCTCAAGTCCTGCCTCTGGCTTTAATTTTGGAAGGCGCAGCTCATTTTTAGGACACGACTCTGACAAATAAAATGACCTCAAAGGTATCTGCCGTCATTTGGCAGCATCACTGAAAAAACAAGTAGTCTAAACTAGGCAAAGGACACTAATATTAAAAATAAAATCACGAGGAAAGAATGTTGATGTTAAAATGTAGTAAATTGGGAGAAAAAGCTAAGAATCTAACTACTAGATAGAACTACTTCAAATTTTATGATATACAGCCCAACACTAAGTATTTATTTGCTACTTCTTAGCAAATAGTTTGTATTTTTTGAGTTCTAAGAACCTAAATGTTGTTCATTTTGATTACAGTGACAAAACATAGAGTTATAAGTGAAAATTAATCCTTCTTTATTTTTTTAATTTCCAAAAATCAACAAAAACAAAAGATTTTGTTCCAAGTTCCAATACAGGGGAAATGAAAGGAAACACAAAGAAGAAAACTTGTTTCGCTGCAACCTTTTAAATTTTTTGCTAAACCAATTTAGGTGTAAAAAAGTAATACCTTATAACCTTATAACCTTCAACAGCAGATTTTCAATGTTCTGTGTATACAATTAAAAAAGTTTAAAAAGGTACTTCATCTAAACATATCTGCAACATAGCATATAGATATGTTTGTAGTTCATATCCGAATATTCCACACCAGAAATATTTGTCTTAATTACTACTTTCTAAGTCGTTCTTGGAATTAGGCAACAATTTATTGTATTTTGAAGCAGCCCTTTTTAAAAGGTTTTTGAAGGGGGATTTGTTTTTTTTATAAATAATTTTTTTTCAGAACTTAACACTTAAAAACTGGTCAAATATCCTGAATGTCTAAAAAAGTTTAAAATCTTTGCAAGGATCAAGTAGTTTGCAGTGCAGGACTGAAAAGGGAGCAAAAATGTGTGAGTGTGTAGGGAAAGTGTGTGTCTATCAGACAGATTTGACATCTGTGTGGCTTGGCTTTGATGTTTGAACACATACACGTGCGTGCACACACTTGCGTGTACTCGCACGGGCTCACATACTACAAATGATTGTTTTTAAAGAATTCAAGCCAGGGAGCTCCGGCGGGCGGTCTGCCAGCTGGCCACGGTCCAGAGAGTGGAGCGTAGCCAGCGTGCACGGAGACAAGAAACCTGGCTGATACGCACAAACAGCCATATTCTCGCACATATTACCTCACACAAAAAAACGACTTTCCTCTTTCCTTGTCGCGCACACCGACGCAGTCACTTACCATTTCTTCCACACCTGTCCTTTATTTCTCTTTGTGCCCCGCTCATGTGCCTCTCCCCCATCTACTTACTTCCCGTTCCCCTGCCCTCTCATCTCCACCATCTCAAAGCCCTCCACTTCCCTTTACTCCTTTATCTTTCATTCCCCTCTGAAACACACACACACATCTCCCCTCTCCTCTTTCCAGAAGACGGAGGCTTTTCATTCTGACAGCCTTGCTCTTCTAGTGTCTTTTTTTTTTCCCCTTCTTCTTTTGCTGTCACCCCATTCATTCAGTTACTAAGCGTCTCCATCCACCTCCCTCCTTTTCTCTCTCAACATTACATGGGGGACTGGCCTTAGATGCCTGATAGAGCCTTTTGGCTAATTGTCACCATTTAGATTCACTGGTTGTTAAACAGTCAGAATAATCACACACACACAGACACACACACACACAGTAAGTGCAGTGTACACACTCCTGCATTTATATTCCAGCAGGAGCAGAGTTGTCCCTGCACACACACAACTCTGAGGGAGCAGTGAGGGGGTGTTGGTGGTTTTGCAGTGTGACTGTGGAATGCGTAGGATGAGTTTTTATGGAGTGCTGTTTACTTTGGCCACCACCGTTAAACTTTTAACGGCTGCCAATTAACAGGCCGGCAAGGACACTCTGTGGGGCATGAAACCAACTGCTGGAAAACACAGTTTCACACACAGTCCAAGACTTCTTTTATTTATTTTTTTGTGTACTTCATAATGCGGGGTGTTTGTGTGCTATAGTAGACAAGTTGGTGCGCATGTGGGCTCACCCCGTCAACACCATTTGCAAAAGACCTCCTCCATCCCAGGATGCAGTTCATCGTCCTTGAAGACATGGAACAGAGCGAAACGACCATTTACCTCCAAGTGACCTCCTGGGAAGAGTCAGCATGTGCTTGTGTGTGTGTGTGTGTGTTGGCGTGATGGCGGGTGGGGGCTGTGATCCTTCGTGCTATTTGTCTTGGGTTTGAGGAGAAATGGGTTCAGTAAAAGAGTTACACATTGAGAATGCTCGATGGTGGCTGTGGTTTTTGTCACCACTTTAAATAGTGTCAACCATGCTGGCATGTTTGTGTAAAAGTGCATATATGGCAAAAGTAAAAAAGTAGCCGGTCGTCGTCTTTTAAAAAAAAAAAAGTTTTCCCAAAATGAGGCCGTTCTGTGATGGATCGTACAGATAAACTGCTGTTTGGGGCTGCTGAACATCAACGCTGGGAAGAAACATCAATTCTGTCTTACTCTCCTCCCACTTACAGGGTACCCCAGCTATTCAGGAAGTCTTGCTTCTCCTTTTCTCCCTATAAGTCCCCTGGATCACCATAGCAACAGTCTCTATGGACAGCACCGCTTCTACGAAACTCAAAAAGGTATGTTTTTATAGCATTAATTTACCAGAGCTGAGCATTTTTGTTTTGGAAACTTCTTAGTTCTTTTAGTTTGTTTTGGTGGATTAATCCAACAGAGATTGCAGGTTCAGTTCCCGCCCTGCCCGCTCATGCATCGAAGTGTCCTTGGGCAAGACACTGAACCCCACATTGCTCGTGGTGGTTATAGGTTCTGCCATCAGTGTGCAAAAAGATGCAGCCTAAAGTACAGAGCAATTTCTTAAAGTTCTGTATCTTAAGCGGCTCCGTAGAAAAGAACATTAAACTTTAAGAACAAAATCACCAGAAAGTAGTAAAAATATCTGTCTGTGCAGCAAGTTGGTTCGTCTTAACTAGAAATCTTAAAATAGGATATAAAAATCTGGTAAATCTTATTAATTTTATTGATATCATGATGGGAGCCTCTGGCCGATGAAAATTTGAAAGTGGGCCACATTTGGCCCATGGGCCAGACTTTGGACATGCCTGATGTACCTAATTGTAGTTCCTTTTTATTATAGTGACAAAAAACTAGTGTAACAAGTGGAAATCATTTTAGAATAAAATGTGAACAAAATGAGAATATGATCTTAGTACAAGTTGGACCATCTTTTTAATTCCTCATAAAATCTAAAACAACGACTTATCAGAACATACATCTAATTTTCTTGTTTAAAAATAATGAAATTAATGTCAATTTAACTTTACTTAACTTTAAAATAACCCCCCTTACAAATGAATTAGTGCAATTACAGTTTTTTGAGTCTTAAATCAGGTTTTTATACTGTCAAGAGTATTTCAATAATAATTTCCAAATTTCTAGATCCTAGGTCTTCTCAATGGTGCTTATTTTGAAAAATTGTAGAGCAAAGAAAAGTTCACACAACTACAAACCTGGTAAATTATCATGAACATCCAACGCCAGGTTCGAAATCTTTGCTGCATGAAATAGTTTCCAGTGGGAATGGGCGAATGACTGCGAAGCGCCTTCTAAGGAGAGAGTATAGCGCTAAATAAGTACACGCCACTTACCATTTCTCCTTTTCTTCTAGATCACTTCTATCTGAGAGGCCTTCCCCCCCAGCCCCCTCTGCTCTCCGCCAATCACAGCCTTCCTCCTCTGTCCAGGACGGCACCAAGCCACCCGCTTGGCTCTTGCAGCCGGGAAGCCGACGGTTGTGGGGGAGGAGGAAGGAGCGCCAAGGATGTCGGTGATAAAGTGGTTTTGTCAAAAGAAAAGGAGAGATCGAGCAGCAAGGAGCGTCACCAAGAGAGCAAAGACAAACAGCTTCATCATCACCAGAATAACTCCAGTTCTACTCCGTCTGGGTATCACCAGCAGGCGTACCCCCACCATGCTCTCCTTCCGCACCTCGCCCTCCAGGGGCGGGATGAGGAGCACAGACACTCTCTGGAGCGGCACAAGGATTACAGGGACTGTGACATGGGCGGTCAGGGAGTGAAACATATGAGTGCCTGCAAACTGTCCAGCAGTTCAGTGACAGAGACAAGCTGTGGAGGGAAGGGGGCAGTACTAAGCAGCTGCGCTGGTGGTGGGGTGGCCAGGCCTCCATCTGGAGGCAGCAGACGGGGATCAAAAGATGGACCCATTAATGGCGAAATGAGGCTCAGTGAATCTTCAACGTCCTCCTCTGAATGTATGAGGCGAGGAGCGGCGGCAACGACGTCGATTTTGGCCCCACCGACTCCTCACTCGTCTTACTCCATGCCACCACCCCCTGCGCCTCCTCCTCCTCCTCACGCCATGCACATGGGCTCCCCGCTAACTGGAGGTTGGCTCCATCACGCACACCACCATCCACATCCTGATTTTTACTGCTCTCCAACCCATCTGACACTTGGCCCCTCTAAAGACCCATGCAGCAGGGAGGCAAAGGGTGTCGGCCCAACTTATGTGCCTTCAATAGGGCCACAGCGGGACGTGGCGGCCCCTGACTGTCGCGGAGCAGAAGGAGTTGGGAGAAAGGCGGACGATAGGTCAGAGGAGGGGACTTATGAAAGTTCCTCTCATCACCACAGCCGCCTTAGCACTTGTCAGAAGAAAGACAAATCTCAGCACCACCAACAGCAGATGGGATACGGCAAAGCAGACAAACCCCCCGACTGGAGCCCCCAGACGAACCCCCCTCACAGGCCCTGCTCTAACCTGAGCTCCCAACCCGAATTGCGGTCCTGCAGCCTTCAAACATCTCCGCCCTTCAGGGACGTAGAAGTTGCGGAGGAGATTGGTCGTCCCTCAGGTCCCGTAGACACAACCCAGGACACACCTCCTGTACCTGAGCAGGAAACATCCAGGAACGGCTTGGAGGCAGAGACCCCGCCCCTCAGGGATTGCTCTCTGTCGGGTCACGACGGGCAGGTAGGGCACAGGTCGGCACCTCAAAGGGAAGGACAAAAAGTTGCAAGAATAAAGCACCAGCAGCACAGCAGCCAAGCAGTAAGTGTGGAGGAGAGGAGCAGAGAGGGGAGTCACACAGCACCTCCATGGGGAGCTCGGGGGAGCCACCAGGAGGACCAGAGAAAAGGCAGTCACAATGCATCACTTAGTAAAGGAGCTCAATCGCAAGTGCCTCCACTGCTGTCCTGTTCCTCATCACACAACACTGATGGTGAGGGAAGTGCCATGAAGAACCTCATGAACTACAGTTCCCAGCAGCCACAGCTTCTACCACAGAGGAGCCCCTTCGGAGGTTTGGGCTACCTCAGCAAAGGAGGAGATAGATCAGAGAAAGGCGAGAAAGGAGCCAAAAGTAACACTTTCCTGCAAGACCCTCCCAAACAGCCTCTCCCTCCCCGCCGAGGCTCCGTAAATGAAGGAGAGAAAGGCGACAGGAGTGCAAAGGAGACGGGGGATGCAGGTGAAGGAGAGGTTCGGCAGCCACCCGTGGGCATCGCGGTTGCAGTGGCCAGGCCTCCCCATCGGTCTCCAGACAGCACGTTGGGACACAGCAGGCAGGGCAGGGTCCTGCCGAGCGTGAAAGGTCAAACATCTTTCCACCTTTTTCTCCGTGTGATTTACTCTGATCTTTGGTGAAAAGATCTGAAAGTTATGGTTAAGTACTCACAAACTAAACACATCAAATTCACGATAAATTCCACTAAAAAACAAGGCCCCTTAGAAAGAAGTAAAATTCTTACCCCATTTACAGATTTTCTATAAATACGCAAAACAGTTGCCAATGGGGTCAGAAAAATCAAGAATTCTTTTTATGAGAAAAGAAATTCTAGTCACTCAGACATGTTTTTTCAGAAAAAGATTATTTTGCTATTGAAAAACTTTCTTAATAAGGTTATTTTTTATACAAGATAGAAAATAATCTTGAAGCAAGGGTCTTTTCAATTTCTTTAGATTCAATTTTTATTGTGAGAAAAAGAAAAAAATACATGATTTCTACCACCACACTGCAAAAAGAAGTAGCCTTAAAATAGATTTATAAGTTATTTGTTCATGCAGCAAGTCATTTGGCATTCAAAAACGGAAAAAAAGATACAATAAAAAAAGAAGTTTATAGAATGTTATACATCACAATAGTACGCATTTTTTTGTTAGTTCTAAGCTAACAGCTTTTATGTACATAATTGAAGTTATTTTTGATAGATTTGACCAAAAAAAACTACTGTAATACGTGGAACAGGGGTGGAGCTGCAGTGGGCAAGAGGGGGCAGCTGGCCCTTCAGCATAAAGCTTTGCCCCCCCAATATCAATCTTAATAGTAATCTCATTATTGACAAAGATTAATGAATCATTAATAAACGCCTTTTATTTTTTTTTATTTAGTTTTGCCAGACTTCTAAAGCCTTCTACCCCCCACATAAAATGCTCTAGCTCTGGCCCTGAGTGGAAATGACTCATTTTATGACAAAATGTGAACAAAATATAAATACCAACTTAGTACAAGTTGACCCATCTTAGTAAAAATTCATACAATCTTTTTTTTTAGAACAAAAATGTAGATTTATACTCCCAGAAAATGACAATGAATGCCAGAGTAGCTTTATTGAACTTCAAAATAACATCCTTAAAACCTGAACCAGAAATGACAGCAATTAGTTTTTTTGAGTCTTAAATCAAGTTTTTCTGTTGTCTGGAGCCAATTGATCTGGACTTATTTTAATAATAATTTCCTTAGTTTAGATGCTAGCTCCTATTGAGACAAAAACATTCTCAAATGCTCAAATTTTGAGAAAAGCTTGGAAAAATGTAGTCAAGTCAAGCCTGCTAAAATATCTTGTGTGTCTAAAAACAAGGTTTGAAATCTTTGCAAAACACCTTGCAGAGTTGAAAGGCTTCCAGGAAATCTTTAGCATGTTGGTCTCATTTTAAACTCAGGCGTGTCGCGGCCGGTCTATCCTCTGGGTCGGGAGGCGGAGGAGAGGAAAAGAATGACGGAGGACCAGATCGGTCTGCACCATCTGGACAGAGAAAGAGACGTGATCATCAGGTACGATGACAAACACCATCACGTGCTCGCCGCGCTGACGAGATGCTCTGTTTTAATTCTCTTGGCGTCTTTCTCCCATTTCGATGCTCTGTTTCCCATTTATCTCAACCCCCTCGTCCATTTACTCCTCTCACCCTTTGATGTGATATTTCTGTAGCTCCTCACTCTTTCTGCTCCCTGCCTCTCTTATTCTTCCTGAGATGAGATGCGGTGCATTAATGTTACAGGGACTAATACGAACCTCTCTGAAGTATCAGGTTCTTATTATGTAGTCATATTAAGGGAAGAAAACATATAATGAGAACTCATAGACCAAGGACAAGATGATGGCTGTTCCCACTGCCCACACATTTCCCTTTCTTGATGATTATAATGGTAGTAGTGGTAATGAAGATGACTTGAAGGAAAATAATGATCGTAATGACGGTGATGACGGTAAGAGGCATGATCAGCATAATGGCAAAGTTCACCTTGCCTGACGCTTTGACAGGGACAACAAGGACTGCATGGAGTTTTCCAGGATTCACCCTTCCAGCAGCTGCCATGGTGACCTGACCTCTCACCTGCTGGTCCCCGGAGGGGCGAGCCAGTTAGGGGCAGACCCAAGTGCACACGCTCACCCAGCTCACCACTGGATGCAGAGGACAGGAAGTCCGTCGCTTTGGATGGGGCATTCATACGGTGTGTTGAGTGCCTAGGTAGACTAAAGAGGCTCTCCATGTTTTACTTTTTTTATTTTAATTGTTTTCACCTGATTCCAGGTCTGAGTCATGTGGGAATGAGCCCAGGCTTTCCGCCAGGTCTCCCCAGCTCCCTGCAGCCTGTTTTGGGGTCACTTACGCAAGATCCTAATTCCCCCCTCGTCGTCCTCCCCGCAGAACCCGGAAACCATCATCCCCTTGGTATGGAGAGCCTCCTCCTCCTTCAATAATAGCCGACTCACATTTCTTCCCTTTGGTTCCATGAAACCTACTGCAGTTTTTCTTCCAGAGTTTTAGCATCATTAGCCAATCAACGCTCAACTAAGAACCTCTGTCGGTGGAATCATGTTTTATAGCTCAGTTAATGGGAGCAGCCACCTCCCCTCGATTGTGTGCGGCATTATGCAAACCGTTTAGACGGGCATCTCATCTCTCTTGTGGCCAAGGATGTGTCGGAGCATGTGCATGCCCTAAGTTATGGGAAATAAAACATGTGAAAGGTTTGGTTGTGCGCCTCAACCAAGTGCCAAGGAAACAAGGGTGTGTGTTTGTGTGTGTGTGAGTGGTGTGTGTGTCAACACTGCTTTGCAAACAGGCTGTGAAATTTAATTATCTCCCACCTCCCTTGACTCGTTCTGTGAGAGTTCCTGCAGAGAGGGGAAGTGCATCCACTGAACCCTTCCCCTGGGAAACATTAGCCCACTCAGGCTAATCTCACAGAACAAAGGTTCCCAGCGACAAGGCAGCCAAGGAGAGGATGTGTGTGTGTGTGTGTGTGTGTGTGTGTGTGGGGTTGTGGACTAATGCAAGCCCATGCAGTTCGATCTTTTAATTAAATCAGATAAAAATCGTGCTTTTGGTCTGTGTGGAGATGTTCTCTCCATGCAGTCATGGACTTTCTTCTCTTCATCTCAGAGTCCAGAAATCACACCTTGTAGGTTGGCTTCAAATTGCCCTCCAAAAGTGTGAGTCTGTTTCTGTGTGTGGTTGTGTGGTCTAATAAGCTGGGATTTTCTCCAGGAATCTGACCCTACTCAGAACGAGGCGGGAGCACTTGCAAGCTACGTTCACACTGCCCTCAGGCAACGCGTTCAAACAGCCACTAAATGCACGTTTCGGGTTCCGCGTTCAAAACTCCCATGTTCAGACAGCTGCGCTTTACCAATGTTTTCAGGCTTTACGCTAAACGCGTGGTCATTGAACGCCCTCGAAAGGTAAACTGGTTGAACTTTGACAAATCAGGGACTCACAAAAAGTGCCAACCGTTGTGGATATTGATCATGGAGGAGTAATAAATAACTATGACACATAGTGTTTCATATATCGGAATAAAGCTGTGAAAGAAAAAGCCTGGAGCAAAATTCACGAGATATGACATTTCGCACCAAGACTCTTCCAGCTGATGGTGGTTGGAATGCGCTAGCAAACAGTAGAAAAAGAAGAAGAAGCCCCTCCCTGTTTGTCTAGCATGAACACCATGGGCTAAATGCGCGTTCTAGAACCCACGTTTGGCACATTGTTGAACACACGACACATGTCGGGGATGTAAATAGCTACAGAATAAAAAAAAACGACTTTATGCAAAGTTACCAAAAAATGTTGCACATTTGGGAAATATTGGTCTTTTTCTTTTTATACCTCTAGACGTTTTGGAGCAGTCTGGACTTTGGGCGCCTGTCTACAGGGCTAGAGGTCCTCCCTCTCACCTGCAACACCACCCAGTCTACTCCAGCTCCTCGTTCTTACGGCAGCAGGAGCTGTACACCCTGCAGCAACAGCGAGCCATGGAGCACATGCAACGCCTACCTTTTGCACATGTAAGGCATACAAGACAATTTGATGAGAAATAAGTCATTCTATGCTGATTGGTCAACACAAAAAATGAAAAGGAAAACTCTAGAATGTTAATAAAATGCTTAAATTTGGGGGGAAAAGTTTTAATGTAGCTTCTTTTTTTAATTAAAGGTTTTAAATTTAATAGTTTTTGAGAATATTCCTAACATTTCGTGTTTTTCTTTTTACTTCCCATTGAAAGAGAAAACAGGAGGAGAACACTGTCGCTCTAGAGGGCTCCCAGAATAAATCCTCTGCTTCCAGAACGCCGTCATCCTGTGCATCCATGGCCTCATCGCATCCAACAAAACCCTTTTCCCACACCCCTCCTCCGCTCAAGACCTCCACGCCATCTCCTGGACTGTGTCCCAGCAGCCGACAGTCCCCCTGCTACCACTCCCCTTCCACACGCCCCCACCCACCAAATCCTCTGACCCCGACGCCAAGCCCCGCCGCGGCTGCTCCGTGCTCGCCAGCTCTCAGCCCCGCTCCGTCTCACCTGTCTAAAAGGCTGGAAGGGGGCAACGACAGAGGAGAAGGGCAGCCCCCTAAGGATTACCCACAATCCTTGGAGCCAGGTGGGGCATTTAGAAGCTAATACGCATGTAAAATTATGCTGAATTTAAAGAACTGTACTTGCAGGTCCCTGGAAATAAAAAAAAAATTAAAGACAGCAGCCAGGAAAGACAGATAGACAGATATGATGTGAGAAAAAAAAAGGTTGGAGAGATGAAGGCTACTGCTGCTCAGGCCTTTGAAGCGTGGTATTCTTTTGATTCTGCAGAAATTGTTTGAAGCAGGCCCTGATCCTCACTCTGTGTGTCCTTGAGAGAGTATGTGTGCACTTTTGTCTGTGCAAGCTAAAGAGGGACAGCACTCAGACCGGCCATTAAGGTCAGCATATGGGCGCTCTTTGTGTGCACACGCATGTCGCAAGGGGAAGGTCAGTGGCGTCTTCAGACAGGGCCTACTTATCCTTCAGGGGTCCTTGGAAAGCACAGGCGGAAGGATACGCATTCATTTGGCCGTGTTGTCGGGAAGGCGGAGGGATATCATCAATAATAACAGAGGAGAGGTGACAGGGCCAGTGCTGCAACCAAAGGAAAACAGCTGGGGAACTATCAATATCACACATAGATCCATACTCTCACATTTACACACAAGGAAAGGGTCGTACACACACGTACATTTGAAATACACATAAAATACTACGGTAATCTCTGTATCTGCTAACTGCATTTAAAATCCCACTCCGATCATCTTTTCATCTCTTTTCAAAGCGTGCCCAGTGGTTTTAATTATGTTATTGCTGTTTTTAGGCAAACTCAAAAAACCTGTGTCGTTTTCTAGGACATAGTTTCTGCAGACAAAGCAAAATATTATTTATATATGTCTTTCAAAAATGATGGAAGCACCTATTAAAAACACCAAAAACACAATTTTCCTTGGAGTGGGTCTTCAAAAAAGATAATTGTTTGCAGTATTTTCCCCCCAAATATGTAATTTTCATGTCAAATTTCTTACAGATTTTCTTACATTTTTCCAAAATGTTAATATAATAACTTTTTTTAAAATGCAGCTGAGATCTTTCTGCAGATATAAGACAGTGCAGTCCTGAGATTCTAAAAAAAAGAGTAATAAATTGAATGCTATAACTGTAGCTGCCATATATTATTTTTAGTCCTATAAATGGGTTATGCTTCATCTTTCATGCTTGAGAGAAATTATTATAAATACAAAACTTAATTGTGCTCTCTATTAAATTTCCTATGAAAAAGTTATCGTGTTTGATTTCTGCTCTTTTTTCTCTCCAACAGATCTGCCACCTGTTTATCCCTACTCTTTGGTCGCCATGGGTTACAAGGCTGGGCCCTTACCTCCTGAAGCATTGCTAGCTGAACAGTCTTCAGCGGTGGCAGAGCCAGCAGAGGCCGAGTCCAAGTCCAAGTCCATCCCACGCCCGCGTCACATCCAGCCTCTCACTGTGGAAGAAGAGCTGAGGAAAGAAGAAGAAGACAGTCGTGAATGCGATGTGGCGGAAACCCAGATTGGAGTTACAGACGAGGAGAGGAAGGAGACAAAAGGATGCTTCATCTCTGAGCCTCAGAACAAGATTTCTGGATTGCCGCCATGCACTTTTCCATCCCCAGTGTCAGATCCAGCCTGCCCAGCAGGCGAAACCCTAAAAGTAGATCTCTCTACGGGTTGCTCAGGCCAGAAGGCGAGCCTGGAGGAGCCCCAACCATCCAAAGAGCAGGAGAATGATGGGGAGCATGAAAAAGAGGACATAAAGGAGGACGAGAAAGAGGAGACTGACCCAACTGAGTGTTTTGTTTCTGTGCCTGTAGAGTCTGGAGAGGAGGAGAATGGATGCAAAGCTGAAGAGAATGTAGAGGTAGTTGAGGATGAGGAGGAGAATGGAAAAATTCCAGAGGAAGAGTTGGTAGAACTAATATGCAGTTCCCCCGCTCCTCCTCAGTCTCCTGAACCAGTCTCCTCTCCTGTGGCAAATACAGCTGCCCAGCTTGAGGGAGCTTACATTCGCAGCTTGGAGCTCCTAATTGCTGCAGCTTTATGTGCCACCAGAGATGCAATGCACCCACCAGCTCCCGCTGGTCAGAACCCATGCCCTTCATCTCACCATGGAATGGAAATACTTGGGGAGCTAGCTGAGCTGGAGATCCAGCAGAGGAGGAGGGAGAATGAAGGAAAAGGCCCCGAAGGTAAGTTTCAGTCCATTTAAATCTAAATTGGTTTTATCTGTGACCTTTTCAGCCTTCAAACACGCTCTGACTGACCAGAAGAAAAGTTGTCACATATAAGAAAGGTGGCTATGAAAGCTTTTGCGGGCGGTATCATGGTCAGGGCTCATGTCAGTTGATCTCATCTAAATGCAGCCTAATGATTAACCTAAAAATGCTATTAACTATATATCCTGATGCACTTCCTCCACCATCGTACTTCTCACATATGATGAAGGCAAGACCTGTCCTTTAGGATTCCTCCTAATCCTCTTTTGAACCATCAATGATACTCAAATGAAAATAAAAGCAGACATGATGCATCTAAAGCCTTCGCCATATACACCCATACAGGGGGTAGACGTGTACGAGTGCTACGGATTCTTTGGTTGTCTGGGCTCGTGGAGGTTCGTAGAGAAGAGTGGCTGAGTCTTAAGGGACAGCGCAGGCGTGTCTAGCAGTTCCCTTGAGGCTCGTACAGCCACCTTAAGGGAAGTCAAAAGAATGGAAAGTACCATTGTGATACATGGGGTAAATGTATCATGAAGTATTCATAATGGTAATGGAAGTTGCACACATCTATGAAGTACGGTTAATGCTGTCAAACTGTGCCCTTACACCACACTGTATGCTGAGATGTGACTCCTTGCCGACTGCATGCAAATGTGTACAAACGTAAGTGCCCATAGGGCACTCGCTGGATGCCAATGCAGACCATGCTCCGATTGTCTGACTAACAAACTTCTAACAGTTCAGCTTCATGCAATCACATGAACAGTGTCTCAGTTACTTCCCCCCTGTGAGTTGTACAATGCTATGTTCACTCTGAGCTAGGAAAACGCATGTTCGAATGATCACTTTCAATGAAAAGTCTACAATATTTTGGGATTCCACAGTTAGAACTCCCGTGTTCACATGTCACAATGCAAGTTTGAAGTCCGTTTTTGGGCTCCATGTCCAATGAACGCACATAGAAAGTTAAACTGGTTGAACTTTGACCAGTCAGGGGCTCAGCTTAAAGCTTTCATTTGAAAAATAATCATGAAGAATAAATTAAAGATTGCATTGTATTGACATTGTATTTGCATTGACATGTAAATTACATGATAGAGCTTTGAAAATAAAAAAAGCCTGGAGCAAGATTCGTTAGAATAGCATTTGCACCGTTTTGACATTTCACACCAAGCCCCTTTTAATTGTGAGTGCATGCGCTATTATCAGGTAGCGACAGTCCAGTGTGAACACCATGCTAAAATGTGTTTTCAAGAACCCGTGATTGACACGTTCTTTAACGCGCCACTAATGCCTTAACTGTTCACTACAACCTGTTGCCCACTGCATGCCCCTAGAAAAAAATGTGCGTGAACATTTTCTCACTACGGGCTTACCAAGCAGACTACGACCATGACATTTTGTACAGGTTTGCCCATTTTTTCGCCCCCACAGACAACCCGTACCCATCCGTGAAGGCAGTTGTGACTAAAAACGTTCCTCATCAGCTCACATGTTCTTGTCACTAAAAGGTGTCTGGAGACAATGAAACCCCAATATTATACGCACACACTGTCCAGGTTTCTTACTTTGCTGTGACTCCTCTCGCTCTCGGTGGAGCATATTTCCCCAGGGGAAGTGTGCGTTTGCAGTGAACACAAAGACGGACAAACAAGCCTCAGACACAGGCCAGGACACACACCCATACTCCCTACCCACGTGTCCCCGAAGGCTCCAGAGCCTTGCTTTGCTAATTAGACCCTTCCCTTTAAAACACTTCTCCTGTAAGCGCTCCTATTTTCCTGTCGTCCCTTTGAGAGAAAGTGTTTTTATTTATGCCGGTATGCGTGTGGGACGTGCACGCTGGTGTGTGTGCGTGTGTGTGTGTGTGGCTAAGCTGTTAAGTAATCCCAGATGAATCCCTGCTCTCCTCCATCAGAGTCTGTGTGTCTCCACACCAGGCTGTCTGCTCCCTGCCTGCATAACCCCCCACTCTTTATTATTCTCCTCTTTCTTTCTCCTATTTTTTCTTTATTTTTTTTATAAAACCAATGTAATCTTGTGTATAAATCCTGCCTCTGCAAGCCTTGTTGACGGTATTAATAAGTGTAAAAATCACAAGTCGCTCAGCCACTGTCTGTGCTCGCGTGTGAGAGATGCAAGGTTTGTGAGGTTGCATTTGTTTACACGTGCATGCACATGGTTAGCATGTGTAATAGGTGAGAAATCAATAAGTCATGTCTTGGCATGGAAAGCGGACTCCAAATTGCAACACATTTATATGAAACCGGCTTGTGCTGCTGCGCTCTGAACAACATCCAGTTTTTTCTTTTTGCTTTTTGTGTTTTTTTTCCTTCATACAGAAGGAAAGCTCTGGCTTTTCAGAATTATATATGAAGGAATCGGGACACATGTCCTCCTTCTTTTCCAGTGAATGACTTCACATTTCCTCAGCGCTGGTCTCAACCAACGTCCTGCTTTGCCTCTAATGAAGGCAGATCCACATTTTCCTGCTCTGTTTTTGTTTTTTTCCCCTTGAAATCCCTTGTGCCGCCTCTTATTACAACCCTGTTAGAGACACGCTACGGTGTTATGCTGTGGGCGGAAGGTATCTATCGATCGTGGCCGTCCTCCAGAATACTACACTAGGCGTGGTGATGTCAGCGGTGATGTCATCCTGTCAGAGTAATCGGAGCGTGCCATTGGCTCCGAGGGCTGACAGATGAGACGGCGTTGACCTCTGTGAGCCGGGACAGGACAAAGCCACGGCTATGGGCCCTCTCCTAGCCTCTCCATCGCTCTCTCAGGAGCTACCTGTCGTTCTGGCGTCCGTGTGCGCCGTTACAGTCTTCACATCCAACTTGGTTTTCAGTCGAGTCAGATGTCAGGAATCAGGCCTTGCAGCTCCGACGCAACAGCTCTTCTCCTCCTCCTCGAAGGGGGAAATTGGATTCCGTCCATGTCCATAATGAGGGAGATGTAGGAGAATAAATAGATAGCTCAATAAACACTTTGCCTCTTATTGCTTCTCCTCCCCTGTACTCCCCACCCCTCCCTCCCTTCTTCTGTTGCAGTCCTCCTCCTTCTCCTCCTCCTCCTACCACCTGCCGTTCTCCTTCTCTCCTGCCCCCCCCCCCCCCACACACACACACACTCACAGTTTGCCCACGACTGCGTAGCTCAGCGAAAATGTTGTAGGTGTTGGTGTGTGTTCAGAATGACTATGTTCTATTTGCATAGGTGTGTGTGTGTGTGTGTGTGTGTGTGCATGGAGGCTCTCATGAATATTCTGTTTCATCTGCCTCTGCTGTGACAATGACAGAGTTAATGACAGTGACAGATGTAGAGATTGCCCCCCCCCCTCCTCGCCGCTGTCTGTGTGTACGATCAGGCACCAACACAAGTATACATCAAATAAACTACACAGCTAATATCATAAATATCACCACTTTTCCAGGCGCCTGGAAATAAATCCGTTCAGCGTGCGACACGTTTTATAACGGGCGCCGCGCAGCAATCTAAACCGAAACAATCCATCTCCTGTGCAGGTGAGGAAACGCTCACCCTTGACCTCCACAGTTTGGCAACACTGGCAGCCGCCCGGGCCTTGGAGATCGAGGGAGGGGCTGTGGATGTGGGGGGCGAGCAGCAGTGTCCAATCAGGAAGAGGCTCAACCTGCGCAGGAAGTGCAGCTGGACCCCTCGGCACGAGCCGGTGAGGACCGAATGTTTTTGTTTTGTTTTTTTTCTACTCAGGCATCCCGGTCATCAATCATTCCTACTAAATTATGGGTTGGTGAGGACTAAAACAATTGACTCACCTGAATTTATATAAAGAGACAACAAATAAATCTCAAATAGAGCCTAAATATCGGCTATTTTTACTCTGCGGTTTTTTTATGTTTTTGGGCAGTTGAACCACATAATCAGCCGCCCTCACAGGAGCAATTCACCAGGAAAAAAACACTTCACCTTAGAAAAACAATAAATACCGCAGTAAACAGCTTCAAATGACAGATTTCTAAGGCTTATAAGGCATTCAAATAAGGAATTACATCCTAAATTTAAGAAGAGAGAGTTGGAAATAGTTTTAAAATTGATTTTCAGAGGGTTGAAACTAGGGATGCAACAATTCTCGGTTTAAAACTGAACTGCGTTGAATCGAATCGTGGGGAAAGCGTTGAATCGCTGCATCCTTTGCACGTGTTTTTACTGAAAGTGTGTTGCTTTAGCTTAGGATAAACCAACTGAAAGGTCTTTCTTCATTTGTTTTTGCGTTTTAGCAAAATTTAAAAAAGGATATTCCTAAATCTTTTGGTTTTGTACACGAATCATCGATCAATCGATTCCAACGCCAGTTCAGTCGCCATTTTTGTGCCGCCATGTTGGAACCAGATGACATCAGAAAGCAGTGATTGGTCATTATTTCTATGGCAACCACTATTGGCAAATAGGAAAGGGCCCTACCACTTGAAAGTGGACGACACAAAATCAAATGTTTCAAATAAGGCCACCTGCTTTTATTGAGGCGTCTGATTGGCCAGTTTATAACTTGCAATACAGAAAAAATATGAAACTTTTTGGTTAAAAATTGTTATCCTGCAAAAATATATAGACTAAGTAACAATATTTTACTATAAAAGTCTACAGGATTTTAGCTTCTTGGAACCAACGAGTACTTCCTGTTTGGAACGCCGGCGGGAGGGGTCACTCAGTCAGTGGTTTGAACCAAATCATTGAATGCCTAGTTGGAACAGTGCCCAAAAGAAACAAGGTTTTCTAAATCACATTTCATCTGGTGAAACATTTGAGGGGGAAAAAGCTGAAAACAACTCAGCGAGCGGGAGCCGGTTACATATTCAGCGCCCGTTGGTGTTGGACGTTTGTGTTCAGCATTTAAATTCCTATGCTTTGTGTGTCAGGTGTGCCCCGTAAAGGGCTCCATGGAGACGATGGGGGGGGAGGAGCTGGCCATGCGTGTCCAGCTGGCTGAGCTTCAGCGCCGCTACAAAGAAAAACAGAGAGAGCTGGCCAAACTACAGAGGAAACACGACCACCAGTGAGCGGAGACAACACACACAGCTTCTGAGATGTGCATTCCAGCATCCACTGCTCTGCTTTCATGCCGCATCCCCCTGATTTGTCAGGACTCACTGCCTGCTCATGCCTAATGCAGTTTGACCTGTAGCCGATAAACCCCCCCCCCTTTTCTGATTTTTTCCTGACTGCATTTTTTAATCCCCCCCCCACCCCACCCCCTTTTCTCCATCATTCCCTGCAGGAAAGACGAGACGTCTCGTAGCCCCGCTCGCCGGGGGCCCGGCCGCCCCCGCAAGCGCAAGTCCGCCCCCGGCCCAGCTGCCACCGAGAGCTCCAAAAGGCTCAGGTCAGTGCTCTGATGCTGGGTCGGTATAATCAGTGTGATTGGCGAGCCCAGCTCATTCATCCTGATTTCTGTTTGTGTTTTGGGTGAAAAGCACGGTTGATTTTCAAGAAGTTCTTCTTCAGCGGAATTGATTCAAATGCGCCATAGCTGATGATTTGCTTGATTGGGCACGCACGCACGCACGCACGCACGCACGCACACCGGGGTGTGTGATGGGAGCGGCGAGATGGCTGTGATTTTTAATGAGAGGAGGTAATAGAGATGAGGGCTCCATTAATCATCATTAATCACTTTTAATCCTATTTATCACTTGTATTGATTATGCCCTGATTCCGCATGAACCTCCAGCATATATTAAAACATCTGGACAAAGTCCTGATGTGCAGTTATTACAGTGATAAATGACTCAACACCCCCCCCCCCCCCCTTTCCTCCCCCAGCACCACCAGCTGCAACCACACATTACTTAACACCTTAAACATGCAAGACGCAGAATTTCAAACAGCACCCAGATTCAATTCTCACTGTGATAGATGTGTTTTCTCACGATGCTCCACCCCTGTTAACACGCTAACCCTTGATGAAATGATAATTGTAAGTCAAGGTTTGTTCCTGTGATTAGGAAGTGCTAATGAAAATGACAAAGTAAGTCTTTAGTCATAACATGGCGTCACACAGACTCACAACAAACTTGTTTAATTAGTGGAGCCGGTCCGTGTGCCTACGCAGCAGATTTAAACCAGCGAGGATTCAAGAGGAAAAGTGAGACGGTTCTAAAGAGGTGGGATAAAAACGCTGGGTTTGAAAGTAAAACAGGTTCACATTCAGAAAATCCCTTCAAGCAGATGTTTCAATTCTGCAAAATTAGGAAAAGAACACTAAACTTAATAAGAAAATCATTAGAAAGTAGTAGACAGATATGCACAAGTCATTTATACTTAACGAGATATCATATAACACGATTTGCCTTGTTTGTCCACATGTCCAAAGCAAGGCTTCCAAGTTTAAAAGCCTAAAGCTCCGACCCTTCATTTAACACAGGAGACTAAAAATGTGGATTTATAAACCATTTACCAAAACTAAAACGTGCTTAAAAAGTAGAATTTATTCATATCTGTAACAAGTTAAAGCTGCTGTTCATGAAAAGAGAGTTATTTAAGGGAATTTTATTTTTATATGTTGCAAAAAGAGCCAAAAAATAGGAAAAGAGCACTAATCTGAAGAAGAAAATTACTAGAGTAGTAATATTAAACTTTGAAACCTTTTAATATATCTAAAGCTAGAAACAAAGAGTACTACACAAGCATTTAAAAAGGGGAAAAATAAGCTGAAGAAGCTTACTGTTAGATAGAATTACATTATTACAGCCCAATAATTTTTTTTTTTGATAATTCTAAGTAAATAGTTTGTATGTTTGGGGTTTTATCAGTGTACTAAGCAGAAATGATTCATTTTAGATGTGAACAAAACGGAAATCTTAGGACAAGTTTTGTCCGTCGTGAGAAATCCTCATCAAATCTAAAACTAGCACATATTCCTAGAACATTAAATCTACATTTTTGATCCATAATATTTGGCAATAAACGTCAGTCTAACTTTATTGAACTTTAAAATCAATTACTTAAGATTGAACCAATGCAATTTGAGTTGCAAGTTTTTCAATTGTCAAGAGTATAATAAAAATAATTTCCTTATTTCTAGATCCTAGAAATTCTGGAATGTGCTTATTTTCAGAAGTTAAAACAACTTAAAAATATCTTAAATATCTAAAAACAAGGTTTGAAATCTTTGCAAAGATCAAATATATGTTATTTTCAAACAGTTTGGAGATCCAGATTTTTTCGGGGGTTCATTAGGATGCTTTGAGACAAGCTGCAGAGAGATGCAGACTCCTCTCCTCTCCCAGGAGCAGTGATGCTGAGAGCCAATGCTTCCCTCGGTGGGACTATAGGATTCACCTGCCTCAGACAGCAGCTGCTAACATCATGTGTGTGTGTGTGTGTGTGTGTGTGCGTGCACTGGCTGCCTGTAGTGTAAGAGTCCACGAATGCATTGAAGGAAAGACAGAAAGAAAGTGAGCTTGGGAGGAGTAGTGTTCGATAGAGGTTAGTGTTTATCGATTGCGCCCTGAAGCTCCGGTCAACGGACAGACTCCCCCGAGACTGCTTCATCTCTCTCTCAGTCTCCCTTTCCTCTCCCTCCTCCCCCTTCTGCTTCTCCCTTTTCTTGTACGGTTTCTTTACACCTGATAATCCCTCTCCTTTTATGTGATGATTCAGCTTCACTTTCACACGGCAAACAAACATTCGTGAATTTAGAGGAAGAAGCAAAAAATAAAAACAAAAAAAAAGATGAACTGTGATTTGTTTGAAAACTTTCTCATTTGAGAGCATTTCTATTGTTTTCCAGGGCTGGAATAAATCTACTGGAGGGGAAAGCCAGGAACTCGGTGTTCAATCATGCTTTCAACAGCCTCGGCGCTGCACAGGTCAGTCTTCCTCACTGACAACCTCTTCCTGCCGCATTTTCTGCTTCCTGGATATTTCAATTAGCAGGAAGAAGTCAATAATTAGTTGTTCCGTTCTGCAGATGAAAGCGCGCTGTAAGCACAGAGGTCGACCCAGCACCCTAAGCTCCAGGCTGGCCAGGCGGGTGACCCAGCTGAAGCAGAAGGCCGCAGCTCAGCATGGCGCATCGGCGGGTGGGCTGCACAACAAGAACAAGCCCTCCAAGAGTCACTGCCGACAAGACGGGAAAGGTGCGGTTTGAGGGGAACCTCCGTGTGATCTCCATAAACCAGAGCGGTGAAACTAACCCCAACCCTGCTGTTGATCAACAGGCCTGCAGGACAGCACGGCTGCTCAAACGGCGAAGAGGAAGAGGGGTCGAAAACCCAAAGGGCTGCTGGGCGTGGGCCCTAACGGAGCGCATCACAAGGCCGCTGAGAAACAAGAACCAAAGGATGAGAAGAGTGAGAGTGAAGGGTCAGAGCACGGTGAGTCTGCCAGACGCCTGGTGTCCTTTCATCTAAACGTGGCATAATTACATTACAACCTATTTGGCAACTAGATAACATGTAATCTTGCAATTAAACATCTTAAGCACCACAATGTAAATGAACAGGCAAATTATTCAAGTCAAGCAGGATTAATTGAGCTTTTGGGTTGAGGAACATTGATAATTTCAAGATTGGACCCAGAGCGGGTCTGTGCAGGAACGTAGAGTGAGATGTCTGCCGTCACCAGAGGCCTTTTTCACTCCCCAGCTCGTCTGTCACACCGTTAAATCCCTTAACGACTTGCCACAGGCATGCAGCACAGCCAACCCCCTCATTGCCCTCATCTCTGCGCCGTAACATGAGCTCGCACCAGCCCCATCCAGAATGTCGCACCCCTGTCCTCCCATCTCATCTTCCCATCACAAACCTCATGAAAATGTCCTCGCTGGAGGCCCCCTTCTCCAGGAGACACAATCACACTCATCCTGGCTTTTGGGGAAATTGGCTAAAAATCTCGAGACGTCACAGACACTGGAGGGTTTGATGTCCCCATTGGCGTTAGGAGCATGGAGAGGGCGGAGGATGTAAATGCGCGTGCACAACCGAGGCAAAGTGTTGACGAGAATGCCATGGAAGTGACAAGTGTGTCAAAGATGTGATGACACTTGACCCGGACCTCACTGTCGGCGACACATGGCTGCCAATAACAATCTACTTGAGCGCATTGACGCTGCCTTCCGCAGTTAAGGAATAATCTGTGCCTTATTATGTGGGCAGGTTTGCTCAACAGGTGTTAATATGTGACAAAATGACCCACTTCTTGACCCGCCGGCTGCTGCGGTCCTTCAGATTAGGGCCCTAGGCTTGGGAGAGCCATGTTGCAAATGTAAAGGAATCTCAAGAGGTGGCTGTCAATACACGTCAAGTTAGCTGTTAACAGCGCTCCCATGTAAATCACTCCAAGTGCTCGGGCTGATCAATCTGACTCTGGGATTTCACAGAGGAGGAGGAGGAGGAGGACGGCAGTTGTGACAGCGAAGATGGAGCAGGCGACATCAAGATAAGCTCTAAAGAAGTTCCTACAAACCCAGCTGGACCTTTTTTCGCACAGACTTCCAAACTCCAAGCAAACCAGAGACCCATGAGTAAAAGAGCGAGACCTCCTGGTGAGATGTTTACTCTTATATTTAAGAAATGCTAGGGAACAAAATCTATTTTTTATGTATTAGTACCTCTAATAGCTCGGGTTTATTCTCAGGGTTGGGGAGCTCCTCTTGCACAGATCAGAGGAAAACATCCAGAAGGCCAAACGTTCACATGATGGGGAGAGAATATCCAGAGCTAGCAGGCATCAGCAGATCCACCATGCCCTGCTGGGGTCTGTCACCGCTGGCCTGCAGCTTTGGGGACAACAGTGAAAACTACCGAGCTCTCGCAGAGGCAAGGAGAACGGGTAAAGATGACGCAAAGAGGACGTCTACATCGCAGGGATTACAAGGAAAGGTGAGACAAACAGATGTTACTTGATCCTCTCATCAGTCGCTTCTGGGGATGTGGAAAACTGTACATTTTTCTATTGCGCCTTGAAGGCATCGTTGCCTTTGTGTCACAAAAGTACGCAAAAAAAAATACTAGTTCAGAATAAAAGTCATAAATCTGAGCCATGAAGATACAGGTTTCTAAACAAGAATGCATCAAAGGAAACCAGTGAAAAGTCCTGGGTTCAATGCCTGAGCAACATACAACCTGCCCCTGCAATGCGCCTTCAACGACAGGCACTTTGTTCGGATTTTTCCTTTTTTCAACCCTCCCATACAGTCCAGGCAACTGCTCGGTACTTCCGTATCACCTGCACACCTCGTGGGTGCAGCATTTGCGCACGGTCAGTAAGTGGCCAGTATTGACACCTTACTAACAACTAGAGTGTAGTGCAAGGACACAGTACGACAGCATCACGTCAGAAGTGCATGTAACTTTAGCCTTACAAATACTTCTGATACATTTACCACACACACACGACAATGATACGTTCCATTTTCATGACATCCCTTGTGGTGGCCGTTTGAGCCTCAAGGGAACTGCAAGACACACCTGTGCTCCCCTTAAGATGCGGCCACACCTCTCTACGACCCCTTTGACTAAGCAATAAGGTGGTAAAGTCAATTCCACAGATTAACCTTGACAGAACATACCAACTACTCCTGCTCTCTTATTGGGAGAGGTTTAACCTCAGTCACTTTGTTGAGTAATTTTTGCAATAGACGAGCATCTGTGGATGCATAACAGGTGATACCCGAGACACCCCCATCTTATTTTAAATATGAAATACCCCAAGGTCACTTTAGTCTTTGAGTTTCTGTGTGAGAACGTCCAAAACCTGAGAATAATCAGCAACCAAATCTACACAAACCCAGACGGTGGTGAATGAAATAGCAACCATGCCCTCTGGGAAAGAAACTTCTGTACATAAACTGTGAAAGCTCAAACACAAGCAGGAACCTGTCCGGCAAGCTGACTTTTCCATCATCAGTCATCTGTCATCCATGCATAAACTGGCTTTAACTGGTCTGAGGATGAGTAGTGTCTGTTGTTTTTGGATTATAATACCTGAACTGAAGCGTCCCCCAGCAAAAAGCGGTGAAGTAACAACATCCTGATCCTTTTTATGATATCACATCCTGTTTACCCGCTCAGGACAAGAGTCACGGCGTGAGCCGGCTCCTGCAAAGCTTCACAGCCGATGACGGCTTTCACTTGGATGAAGAGAGCAGCTTTTCTGAAGGAGAGAAGGAGGAGGAGGACGAGGAGAGACTGAAGGAGGGTTCACTCATTCACCTTCCTCCCAACATGCCTTGCAGAATACCTGGTGGGCATAAGCAGTGGCACATCACTCATAAATACAAACAAGTCTTCATCTTCCACACGTTATTGTTCAACACTTTTTCAGTTCATGCTGTCTCTCTCCTTTCATCTGCCTCACCCATTCATCTTCTGACGCTGCCCTCTGTCTTCAGCTCTTCCAAACTGTGTGCTGAGCAAAGAAATGCTAGTAGATGGACTGAAGATCCTGATCTCCAAGGAGGACGAGCTCCTGTACGCCGCCTGTGTTCAGACTCTGGACCTGCCCGACATGTATGACACAGCTTTTCTTCTTTTCATCCAGAAACACCTAATCTGCTGAGTCAGGAGGCCACATTTCAAATCTGACTCTAAACTGTTAGATCAGTCAGGATTTCTATCGTAGTGCTAGGAGTTGGGATGCTCAATCTGTTGTCTCTTGATTAAATCAGAGTTTACAGAAAATGCCTTCAAACTAAACTAAAAAACCAAAAAAAAATTACAGCTTAGATCTTGTGTGTTCTTGTTTCTTACCACATTTTTTACTCAGATTTAGAGTAGTCATCGATGGGGAGCGCTGCAATCGACCCAGGATTTACTCCCTGGAGCAGCTCCTACAGGAAGCTGTGAGTCCGACGCTCAGCTGTTCACTGGGTTTTGCAGATGAAAGCGGCTGACTTTATCTGGCAACTTCTGGTGTTTTTATTCCAGGTGTTGGATGTGCGACCACAAACAGAGGCCATCCTCACCTCTGGAACGCGGGTTTGTGCCTACTGGAGTGAGCGCTCTCGCTGTCTCTACCCTGGTTACGTCCAACAAGGTAATTGTCGTTTACCATAAATCTGCAGCTCATTCTTTCACAATAAATGGCTCAGTTTTCCATTTTTGTTATTGTAGGAGGTCCTGGTGAGGAGGAGAAAGAGGGCAGTGTGATGGTGGAGTTTGATGATGGAGACAGAGGAAGAATCTCCCTTGTGAACATCAGACTTTTACCTCCAGGATACCAAATTCGCTGTGAGTGTGGATTTCTGTCGATCTGAAGGACGAGTGGTGAATAAATCTGTTAAGTAGGTTGATCTTTGATGTCAGGTGCAGAACCATCTCCTGCTCTCCTGGTGTCTCTTGGCCGTCGAGGTCGGCGAAGTTCCACCCTGGATAAGAAGGAGGCTTCCTCTGAGAAACTGACCAATGAGGAGGGAGGAGTGAAGCCTCAGGAAAGAAGACGAGGTAGGAAGCAAAAAAGAAGTCCAGTACTTTGCTGCTTATGCCGATGTCACAACTGCCCCTACGTGTGGATACAGGCAAAAAAATGGGAAAAAGGTGGTTTCGTGCAGGTGGCACACACAAAATATTACACTCATACACCCCTCGCTAAGCCTGTATAGTGAAAAGTTTTTTCTATGGGCATACTACGAGCGACAAGTCATGGGGAACACTTAAACAACATATAAGGGTAAGTAAGGTACTTCCATTAGACTTACGAATACTTCATAAGACAACTACTAGATGCACGACAATGGTAGGTTCCATTTTCATGGCATCCCTTCAGGTAGCCGAACGAGCCTCGAAGGAACTGTAAAACACATCTGCACCCCCCTTAAGATGAGGCAGTACCCAAAAAATCTGCAGCATCTGTACGGGTCAACCCCCCGTAGGGTGCATGTGACTAAGACTTTAGATGCAAAGTTTAGTTTGTTGCTAATACCAGTTGACGGCCCATTACTAGAACCCCAAACGCAGGGCCATACTTACTAATCCAGCTGTCAACACTTACCAGGTTTGTTCATGTCACAACCGAGTGCTAGGGGAGACATTTAAACTGAAATTCTCGTAAATTAAGATTGTTCGCTGCCTATTATTTACCCTCCATATAACCTCATAAATCATTACCTTATGGAGCCTCGTCAGCTTGCCTTGTAAAGTTGGGCAACAGACGAGCAACTCATCTCAAAGTAGGAGCGACAATAAAGCCGGGCAGAGAGACAGGTTTATCAGGTTTGTTGTTCTTTGAGTAATGGATATGTCAAAAGTAGGTGAAGATCAAGGAGATAAAGATTAAGTTTCACCAAAGCTCTTAGTTTCACAATTAATCACAGTTTGCCTTTAAGACCTGTCATTTCATATTGATTATAACACCCCCTCCCTCCTTTTCTGGCTCCCTGTTCAGTCGGCAGGCCGAAGAGAATCAGCTCAGTGCAGAAGATGGCCAACATTCCTGCTTCAGGAGCAAGCATTGTGCCCAAAGGCAGCAGCTCCTCGTTGAGCTGGTCCGAGCAAAGGAAGAGACCACCCGTTGATTTCTTCCTCTTCAATGGGACCTCTCGTAAGACCCAGAAGAAGATCCGAGAGCGAGACCTGGGGCTCTTTCATCGACCTAGCTTGCACTCTCTAGCACCACCGCCGACCCAAATCAAAAGCATTTTTGGCTCACCCTTTAAGGTTGACTCATTCAGTAGCATTGCTAATGGTTACTCCACCTTTGGAAATGGTGGTTCATCAGGAGCTGGGAGGCCAGTGACCTCCATGGCTTCCATGGGCCTCAGAGACTCCTCTTCATCTGCCCCCTTGCCTCTGGCCGGCTGCAAGGCCGTGAATGATCGTGACAGGAAGCACTTTTTGGTTAAGCTCGACCACGAGGGAGTCACCTCTCCTAAAACAAAGAACGGCAAAGCTTTGCTTCGGCTTGGAGGGGCTGGAAGTAGAGGACATAAAAACCATGTCTCTGTAGGAGCGCCTCTGCGATACATTCAGCCCTCGCTGTTGGTGAAGGACAGCAAGAGCTCCACTGGACAAAGAGACATTGGGGCTCGGTCGGAGGCTCTTGTTAAGGGAGTTCCACCTCTAAGGAAGGATCTTCTTCCTAAAACTATTGGAGTACAAGGAGGGGATTATGAGTTGGACTATCCCAGTGACTGTCCTAGTTCCTACTCTGAACTGGATGAGGACGATGAGGACGATGGTGAAGAAGCTGAAGCTCGAAGAAGAAGAGCATCGGTCACACCCCATCGCGGCGGCCGTTTTCTTTCACAGCCATCCATCTGCTTCTCTTCATCTTCCTCCTCCTCTTCATCCTCCGGGTCAATTTCCTCATCGTCTCTGTGTTCCTCAGACAACGACTCGTCTTACTCCTCAGACGAAGAATCCTCCTCGGTGCTGTTGCGTCGCGCACTTCTCCAGCAAGACAAACACAAAAATAGACACAGCGTAAACTCTAACCCGCAAGGCCCCGACCCTTCCACCTCATCTCCCTCCTCTTCAGCTCACGGCTACGTTGTGAAAAGCAGCCTAACCGTTGGTGGGTTAAAAGCGAGAGCAGAAGACAGGAAGGAGTACCTGTCCAAAGGAGGAATGATGACGAACAGCAACACACCGAAGGTGCAGCTGAAGAGGAAAGAAAGTGCTCCCAACAACCACCACCAAAGACCAAGTAGCCCTGCGACCCACCAGTTGAAGTCTGCCTCCAAGGATCAAACGGCCAAGAAGCAGAGGATGTCTTCACCTGAGACCTTTCCCAACACGCCCCCTCTGTTGCCTGGACGCCACCTCTGGAAGTGGTCTGGCAACCCCACTCAGGTATAACCCTTAGAGCCAAAAAAAAACACTATCGTTATTTATGTTTTTTTGTCAGTTGATTGAGTTACTTCCTCAAAGATAGTTGCTCTTGCATCACACCGTCTGTACAAACAGTTGAGTCTTGAAATGTCTTGTTTGTTCTGCCCAACACTTTAAACTTTGCCCCTAATTCTACCATCAACCCTCTGATTAACAATCATAACAACAACAAAAAAACAGTTTCTGGCTTGATTTTACCACCCTGATTGCTTTATTTTGATGACCGAGGGGTGCAGTCAGGCACAAAAACATGCAAAGTCAAAGTGGCTCCTGAGACGCTGTCATTAAAAAAAATGGCTATGGTCCACAGAAGTCTTTGTTTTGAATCAGATAGGGGCATAAAAATAGTACACAATAAATGATTAGCTGTATTTCTTAAATTAAATCATTATAGTGCAAATAGCTTCTGTTAAGTTACTTTTTTCCTTTTGAAATTAACAATGAAAAGGAACTTTCCCGGTTCTTCTTCTTTAAGGACTTTACTTGGCTTTGAGTCATCTTCTGGTTTCGGTCCCTCCAGATTGTTGTAACACGATGAAACTCAACATTTACCTTCACAAAACGACCAGGTGAAATGGTGAACATATGAGCAGAATCAAGGCTTTGTTTTCTTTTAGAAAAAGGATGTAAAATCGCAGAGAATTAAGCCACGGACACACTTGGCATGTGACAGACGAGAGTTTTGAATGCAGGAGCCGGAAATGCTTATTTATAGACTTTTATTTGGAAATTATTACTTGAATTCATGTTGTGAAGGTACTGTAAACGTAGCTTGAAGAGTTTAGAGAATTCCTCAAAAGTCTTCCATCGTCTGCCCATGTTGAAATGTATTCATTTTGCTTTTAAAGCTTTAAATGAGTCAAAAATATTTCTCATGGTGTCCACCTTTGAAATGACCAAATCGTGCCCTTGGGCAAGGAAAACTACCCTTTATTATAAAGTAAACCTGCCCTTGTCGTAATTGAAAACATGTTAGGCAAACTAACTATACTTTTCTGCCAAAGGCAATATTTTGGGTGGGAAAAAAGTCCTTAAATCTCTGTGTTTTTGGTTTAGCTAGGCAATCAAAAAGTTAAATTAATTCCTGAAATAATTGAGGTGGTAAAATAATCCCTGCATGCTGAATAAATCCACTGCTATTTTTTGCTTCTGTGACAGAGGAGAGGTCTGAAGGGGAAAGCCCGTAAGCTTTTCTACAAGGCCATCGTGCGGGGCAAAGAGATGGTGCGTGTCGGAGACTGCGCCGTCTTTTTATCACCCGGCCGGCCGCAGCTGCCCTATGTGGGCAGAGTGGAGAGCCTCTGGGAGTCCTGGAGCTCCACCATGGTGGTCCGGGTCAAGTGGTTCTACCATCCGGAGGAGACTCGCTTGGGGAAGCGACACCGCGACGGCAAGGTGAGGACCACAAAGAGCAATCTTTTGATGTTGTGCTGAAAATGAAGCACCACTTTGCTGTTTTTTTTTTTTTCCTTGATCCGAAGTGATTGAACTTCCTCTGAGTTCATACAATTGTAGTTGGTTTAGCATTTTACCTTAAGGTAAAATATAATTTTTCTAGATTGTTAGACATAGAAAAATGAAAAAAACAATATTTAAATAGATAAACTGTTTTCCAGAAAATTCTTTGGAATGCTTTTTCAGAATTTAAGAACTACCGCATTTTTCACAGCGTCAATGATTGTCTGTCTTCAAACTTATGGCATATATAAAGTGCATAAAGCGAGACAAAAGGGCCGGAGATAAGTCCATCAATGTGTCAGAAAAAATGCATTTCAAAGAACAATTTACAAAAATGTTTGCAAAACAAATAATTTAAATCAAGAATAAATTTTTTGACTACAGTTCACAGTTTCTACAGAAAAAAAAATGTTAAATACAAAAACATGTAAAAAAAAAAATATTTTTTGCAAGGCAAAAGCTTTAATTAGGACCTATTGTAAAGATTTTTTAGAATTAAAATGTTTGTCTCAATTATCTCAAAAAACAATCACAAACATTTATTTAAAAGAAAATATATACATTTTTTTTAAACTACAGAAATATTTTTTAAACAAACACTCAAAAATATCATTAAATACATATGATTTTCTACTGAAAGCAATATGCTTCCAAAAAAAACATCAGTCCTCTGTTTCTTTTACAGGAAGGGATTTTGTTGGTGCAATATTCAGTTCTTCCTTTCTTCTCTTTCCCAGAATGCCTTGTATCAGTCAAGTCACGAGGACGAGAACGACGTGCAGACCATCTCCCATCGCTGCCAGGTGGTCAGCAAGTCTGAGTATGACCTCCTGATGCGTGAACGTAAGGCGAGCAGCGCAGTCAACGACCTCTTCTATCTTGCTGGAACCTACGAACCGACCACAGGCCAGCTGATCAGCGCAGACGGCATGGTCATCGTGTCCTAGCAGGTCCAGAGACTGGAGAATCGGGGTGGCTCCCTCAGCAGGGAACAGGAGGCGCAGCCAAAATCAAGAACTCTAGCTGATCTTTTTCCTGTCAGCAGAAGGAGGTCGCCCACTGGAAAAGGCCTCACAATACTGGCACTTAAAGAAGCCATGGGAGTTTTAAGGAAAAGTCCAGATTTAAGCTCCTCAGCGGGCTCCTATTTGCAACGAGAGCTTTCAGCCTTTCTGCGGCTGTCTCAAAACGGATACAGTCTCTGCAACGAAAATACAGAAACCAAGGACTTGAGCACTTTGGAGTAAAGTAGCTTTTTTGAGTTTTTTAATAGCAAGAAAGCAGCATGCTTGGCTTTCTGAAACAAGGAGAGACTTGTAGTAAACCACACTGGTTTGGCTCGTATTAATGCTCTTATTTAACGGTCTTATACTGGTAGTCTGACTACGACAACGGGGAGATCCCCAACAGGACCAATAAACACTGTAGTTTGTGTTAAAAGTGTGTGTTTGCAGAGCGGCTGCGATGTTCCAGTTTGGCTTTTAATGAACTCTTAGGTAAACAGTGCTGTAAATGTGTGTGCGCGTGTGTTTGTACAGGATGTGTGTGGTCATGCACGACGGTGTCATGGTGCAGCATGAGTATGTCTCTTTTTTTATTAACCGATCCAGTACCTAACGTGTAATTTTTAGTCGTTGCGACTCAAACGCAGAACAACTTTTATTTTTATTTTTTCTTCCTCCTTTCAAGCCATACACGTCAATACCTCTCTGGTGTCCTCCTGTGCAGGAGCGAAGACACATGTAGGATTGTTTATTTGAGCGGTGCGTGCGTCTGTGTGCGTGAGCTTTGTACAGCCTTCTGTGTAAAATAACAGTGTAAATAATATACAGTATAATTGTTATTTTTGTTTTTTATTTTAAAAAGAAGATTATTTTATGTTGGTTTTCAGGGCCGGTGGGTGACTTCCTCCAGCAGAGGTCAGAGGAGGGATTCTGTTTCCTTTTCTCTTAATGCACTGAACAGGACTGGAGATTTGATTCTGGGTCAAATTGCGACCTTTTGTGACAACTTTGTTGCCACAACTGTGGTTTCAGGCAGAAGGTGAATACGAAAAATGTATTTGGGACATGTTTTTTTTTATAAGAAAATCTGGAAAAGTCAATTTTTTTTGTATTTAATTTCATTGTTTATTATATTTTTTATTAACCAAGACTGGAAAAATAAATGGAGTTTCTGCTGTTCTTTAATCCAAAAATAATCTAGTGCATAAATCTAACCTAGCCTGTACTTCTGTAGAAAATGTAGATACATATCTGGCAGCAAAAAGAGACATACCAAAGCGCCGGTTCGTTTACGCTTCACCACGTTAGATGGAAACGATTTTAGAAAAATGTTCAATCAAATTTGAATCCGGGACCCCCTGCAATGACAGCGTTTCTCCTGTCCGTTCATCCGGCGTTGCTATGACGGCCTCTGAGAAACATGGCAGCGACGTTGTGTAGGGGCTGCCCAGCTGATGCACTTGAGGTCTCCATGGCAACCATAATGGCATCACGTGACTGTGAAGGACAATCAGAGCCAATCAATGGGACAATGCTGAGAGACAGGAAGAAAAATAACCGATCAAATCATCAATAATGGTTCTTGTCACTTTTATTCCTGCTTTGCCAAAAAAAACAACAAAAAAAACAAAACAAAAACGGATGTATATTATGTTTGTACATTTTTTTTCCCTTATCATGTTTATGCAAGCCTGAGAGGACTGATGGTATGTACCGGTTAGAGGTACAGGGGAAGAACATAAATGCCTTTTTTCTTTGTAAGGACTGACGTTTAACAACACTTTTTGCTGTTACACTGCAAAGCAAAAGCTTTAAATGAGATCTAATGTGAAACTCGGTTATAAAATATAACTTTAATGGGTCTTTAATTTGTTTAAAAGCTGTATTTTGTTGAACAGACACTGGATTCAGTTCTGAACATCACATTTTTGCAGAGATAACATCTGTGTGTGTTTTTGATCCTTATTTAGACCCACTGGAACCTGCTTTGTACGGTTGAGATGGCCTAGTAAGATATATTATGTAATTTCAGTCATTCTTTGGAAATATAACTTAAATATTTCCTCATGTACAAAAAGAAAAAAATATTTATCTTAATTTTATTGCTTTTTTTTGTGTTTCATTAAAAAAAAATGGTTCTTACAAAATGAGTTGAAGAGTTTCCCTCTCTTTTGTGTCGAGTTTGAGCTCTCTGAATGCCTCCTTGTGTGAATCAATGCCGATCATTTGTCAGATCTCAGAATATAAACCAAGGTAGAAAGCAAGAATGAAGAGGCTGGTGGTGGTGGTGTGTGTGTGTGGGGGGGTCCACGTTGGTAGGAAGCAATTTGAAACTGTAGCCGAAGCCGACAGGCAGGAATGAATGGAGAAAGAAAGGGAAACTGTATCTTACAGCGTTTCACAAGAGGAGGGTAGAGTCTCCTCGGGCTCCTCAGGTGGGTCAGGTATGCCGAACAATAAAACGGAACGGCACCATTAAGAGAACAAAGCCAGCAGATTTCCTTTCAGTCTGAAAATATTTGAATTCGCTGTTTGCTGATTCGTGCTCTCTTTCAGCGTGCCAGCCAAGAGAGCAGTTTGGATTATGGACTTCCTGTGAGAAATTACACAGCAATTCATGGCAGCAGCATGTTCACACCTTCTTATCGCCTTGTTACCTGCACCTTTGGTATCTGCGGTTTGGTACAAACGTCTTGTCTGCGTGGAATTCTTACCTTTGACCTCCAGTCACAATCAAAGCGGTGCTCAAAGGAAGCGGGAGAGCGGCACTGCCTTGAACACCGGCCATAAACTCGGTTTTATTCTGTGTTTTTTAATGGCAGCCCCTCCTCCACTGCTTTTTCCTTTCTCCTCAGCCTGCGACTCTCCTCACTTGTCAATACAGGAAAACTCGACTAACTTCACTAATGGTCCTTGGAAATGGTTTTAAATCCCGCACCCGTTCAAAAAAAACGCGTATTTACTCTTTCTTTGTCTTCTCGTTTTTGGCCTGTTGTGATATGAAACATTGCTCCTCATTCAAACCCCCCCATTCTGCTCTGTGCTGGTCTTCACATCCTCCTCATCTGCTCCTCAATCAACCAACGCCTTGAACACACACAGACATTAAGTGCAGTCTTTGAGTCCTTATCAGCAGGTTTGCATTGGGCTTATCTGGTTGACATTGTTAAACTACTTTACCCAGAATGCCGCAGGAGATAGTGGGCACAATAGACTGGAGGGGGCCCTTCTGGGTTAATGAAAGAGGCTTTCACAGTAGAACAAACAGGCTGCAGGCTGATTTGTGTGTGTGGGTGAATGTGTGCACGAGGGGTCAAGGTGTCAGAGAGCGGTGCTGCGACTTTTATTGTCGTGTTTTTTCAGCCGCAGCTGGAGGCTGCAGGACAAAACATCTGCGGCGTGTCACTCCTCATGCCTCCATTGTTCCTGCTGGTCGTGTTTAATTGCACGTTTATCAAAAAGGAACAGTGACGGAAAAGGTGTTTTGCCCTTGGATGTAAAGTTATGAGGCGGCGGGGTGGGGGGAGGCTTTTTAAATTCAGAGAAAGCTCTCCATTTAGATGCACCGCGAGATTGTCACCGAGGAGAATGAATAGCTGCCAGCTGCAGCAGGATGCTGCATGAGTGCATGCGCTGAGATATATTCAGATCAGAGCGAGGAGATCAGCGCTCTCGTCTGCATCACCTCATCCATCCTTCACATAAGCCCATGTAAGCTTGCTACTGGTATCCATTTTACCGTGTGTGTGCCTTTATGACATTTTTCACTGCATAGCCAATCTTACTTAATGGTAGTTATGCAACAGATGGTGTACTTCTATAAATCACTGATTCTCGGCCGGGCAGAAGTCAACACCAACAAACCCAATTTGGGCTAATTTAAGCAAAAATAACAAATAAAAAGCAATCAAAAGTTGATGTTGCAAAACTTTTGTTTGCCTGTACACTCTCTGGCTTATCAAGTAATGAATTAGAAAATAAATTGATGAATTTAGGGAAACCAAAAGTTCAAATAATTGACTAACTCACTGCAACTTAATAATTTTCTGTCCTGCCTGCAATATAAAGATGTAATTTCAAATTTGCCTTCCAATTTGTTCACATCAGAAACTCGTTTTGACGCTTTTTAACCCTTGTGCTATCTTAGATGACCCCACCCTTACACTGACGTGTTCTCCTTACCATGACAAAGGTGGATAAAGGTGGAAAGATTTCATGTAATCCATGGACACCAGTGAGGTTCACAAACCATTGAAGAAAAAAGGTTCAGCGCACTGTCTAGTGGGTCTAGATGACCCAACTCCAAATGAGAAAGTGCCTAGGATAGCACAGATTCTGGCAGCAAGAAAACAGCAACAAGAAATAAAATGTGGAAAAAATTGTGCATTTAATTTAAAAGTGAGGAGCAGTGGGAGCAGTTGACAAATTTTACGTTTATTTTGGGACACCTAAAAATTTCTTAATGATGCTTTGCTGCCTTTCAACTAATGCATTATTGGAAACTTAGTTTATATTTACTAAAAATGGGAGATGGAGGGAATTTTGTTTTTGTCATCATGTAAAATATTTAAAATTTTGAAGACCAGGAAAACTAAAGAAGGAAAGATTTTATAGTAGCTGCACTTAAAAAATGCACAAGGATTAAAATTATATATATATATATTTATAGATGTACATCAGTTTCAAAAGATTTTTATTTAATCTTTGAAAACTGCAATTTATCAAAGACTTAAAAGTGAGAAACTCTAATGGTGTGGAGCTCTAACAATGCTTTTGACCAAAAACGTTTACGTACACGTTTGTTTATGCAAATAAATTGAAATTTAAGGGAAAAAGCTTCCAACCAGATACAATAAAACCTAGATCTTCCAACAAATCAAAAGTACTGCAAACCTGCCACCAATCCTGGTGAGTCTCCAGAAGGATTGTGGGAAGTGATGTAAGAAAATGTAGATTATTTTTTGTCATGTGTTACAACAAAAACAAGACAAAAAAATCTCATTTTAAAAGTTGTCAGAAAGTGTCGTACAGAATTAGATGCCCTAGTGTTGAAAATGTGACTGATATTATTTATTTATAAGGTTAGATTGTTTTTATTTTTTGGTCATTACAACTGGCTCTGGTTCCTGGTTTGAAGTTGGAGACACCGGCATCACACTACAGAGCTCTCTCTGCTTCTCGGACACACACATTTTGGTTTTTGTACCTCTTGGGGACACTCTTTACAGTAAAAGTTCTCTAACCCAACTGACTCAAGCAATCAACATTTAAACTATAACTCAGCTTTTAAGGTCACGGCATAACCTTGGAATCCTGTTATAGACTCCAGAAGTCACTTTGTGTTTCAGATACTGGATGTCCCATCGGTTAATGTGCTGTCACTAAATAATCCCAAAAATCATAAAAATAAGACACACATACACACTCATGTAATTAGGTCAAACTTGAAGTACAGAATCAAAATTTTAAAAATGTACATTAAATTAATTTATGAAACTTTTTTTTTTTGCTCACATTATCAACTTTTGTTGTTTTTTTACATTTAGCTAAATCGGGAATTTCATTTATTTGATTTTTTTTTCTTTTTTATCAGCTGTTCCAAATGATTCTGTCTGTTTTTTCCAAACAGAAAATAATATTTTTAGTATTTTACTTCTTTGCAAAGACAGTTTTTCTTTATGAACCCTTTAGTTTTGTTTTATTTTTATTTTTCAACGATAAAGAAAATGACTAAACTAAGATAAAAACAAAAACCACTTCAGATGTCAAGAACAGGTCTTATCTGATATCAGTTTTAAGATTTTCTGCAGTTACAGAGTTGCAAAAACAAATGAAATGTGACTTTTTGAAAACAAAAGTCAAAATGTAAACTTATTTTTAATTTATTCCGTCACCTGCAAGACCCAACTTAATCTTGGTCATAATCACAGCAGTAAAAAGAGAAACAAATAACCTCAAACTGGTTCTACTTTGGTTTATTGTTTATATTTTAAACGGTGACATATGAAGACAGAACACAGTAAAGAGTGGGACAATAGAGCAAAATGAAGATTTTAACTCAAAACTGCAAATAAGATAGTTTTCTGTGTTTGTGCAAGGGCTCCACACGCGTATCGGGTTGAACATGACACATACTCCTGCTGGTTATCACTGACGTTGGTATTTGGTATTTGGAATAGTAGAGGGGTCTTGGCCGGCTCGCCCTGAAAATCATAAGAGGTCAGACATCCTGTAAAAGTCTTAGTGGACACAGCCACCGGAGCCGTGGACACCCGAGAGCGGCCGTGTGTATGTGACAGACATTCATGATACGATCGTGATGCGAAGTGGAAATTGCAAGTATGTGTGTGTGTCAAAGAGAGGCACTTGCCATCCAAGTCCACCAACAGCAACCCAGCAACAGCAGGAGGAAAGATACATGCAGTAACCTATATTTATTTGAAACAACCGCTGCAAACCTGAACGCACACAAACAGCCTGTATGTTCTTTCCTCTGGCTGTGCTGTCAGCTGCACTGTGGGGGTCATCAAAATACCTGTAACATTACACGTAAAGGGAAACCGGAATAGTGACTCTGTTTGAGGAGTTATGGCTTCACATGTGTAAATGTGATTTAAAGGGAAATACGTATTTATAGGGCATCAGATGTGTCCTTCACTTAAGTCAAATCAGATATTATTGGATGTTTTCTTTTGATTTTGTAGTGCCGTTTAACTGAGGGTCTGAATTGACAGAATAAAGCCTTGTTTCCGACGGTAAGGTCGGGCCTGGTCCGGTTCAGAATGGCAATTCAGGCAACCAGTAGAGCGTTTCCTCTCAAAGTTGGACCGTCACGGTGCATTCGGCGTTGTAGAGCGATTGTGAAGCTTTACGCCATAGTAGCGTGACTACAGCAAAACTGAAGCGATCAACAACAACAATGGATGGGAAGGTACGTGCCGAGCAGACCATGCCATTTTATTGCCGGTATCTTTTCATGATACCCTGACAGACAAAAACTGAATGTTTGGAAACGTTGGAGCTAGTTTGGCGCTTTCTACTGTCTTAAGGATTTTCTGCCAATCAACGGGGTTTCATCGTGTGACAACAGAAACTCCGCCTTAACTGGTCTGATCCATTTTTCTATGGACCTACAACCAACAGGGTTAGTAGTAGTAATGTAGTACTGTTCAGTCATGCCTGATGGAAAGCTCAAAATACCAGACCGTTTTGCTCAGTGAAGACAAGGCTTATGAAAACTGGACTGAGCAAGTGCTAATCAGGAGTAAGCTTGTTAGAAGGCCAAACCCCTACCACTTGAAAGCAAGCCACACAAAATCTGTCAATCAAACGTTTTGAACATTCCAACATGCAAGCATCTACTTTTATTGAAGCATCTGATTATCCAGTTTATAATTCGAATAACTTGAACTACAGAAAAAATGTCGATTTTTTAAAAGATTATCAAAACATGTTTAAAAAATCTGAGCAAGAATTGTTATTATGTTATGTTATAGAATGACTTGGAATTTGGGCTTTTTGTGGCCAACGGGTACTTCCTGTTTTTTTACAGTCATTCAGTCCAGTTCTCATATATAGTCAATGGCTCTACACAACAGAGAGAGAAAAAAACACACATTTGACTTATTTTCTTCAATCTTTTATTGGATCATAAAAAAAGGGGGTGCATACTGCCACCCTCTGCATGGGGTGTGAAACCGCAACAGTGTGACACATACAGTATACAGTATTTTAATGAATAAATCCAGTTGTGTCACGTGATGAAGATAGTGTTTTTAATTCAAAAGAAGAGGAAAAGGAAAAATCTCACAAACTAAAGTTGTCGCTGCCAGTGCGGAAAATCGTAAAAGAGATTTTTAATAAGTTTAGTTGATGTGGAAGTCAAAAGGTTTGAAAAATGTTCACAGGCTTAAAGGATTTAATTTGTTTTTACACTAAGAGGAACAAACTGTCTTGGTGTGTCACACGGTTACTCATTTGGTGATGGTGAGTAGTAACGATTCATTCACATTTACCACAAATGAGGTTAGTTAAACTGCATCCCATTTTTAATTGAGTAAATCAAAAAATTACTCAATTACTAAATAACTAAGTACTTAGTTTTTTTGAATCAGTAAACTTTCTTGAATAATCTTTTATATAGACCCACTCTAGTGGAAATTGTGTTTGAACATGTTCTTATGGCATTTACTGTATAATGGAGGGCATAAGTACAGAAAATTAAGATTAAAAATGCATTTCAGAGGTTTTTTTTATTCTAATCATTGTGAATCAGGAGCAGACGAAAAAATGCAGTTTGTAAAATTATGTATTTGTGACCTACAAAATACACTGGGCTCCATGCTAAACGGGGAGGGGTTGGAGGGCGGGATATGTCTCCGCCAACAGTCCCGCCCACAACTCAGAGGCGAATTTCTGATGAACTACTGCCGCTCTGAAGAAACTATGTCCTAGTAAACAACAGGTTTTTTTTTTTTGAAAAGGCGTAATCATAATTAAAAGACCACTAGGAACGCTTTGAAAGTAGATCAATGGATGATCAAATAGATCAAACTGGATTATCCCACCAATCCTTCAATTATGCTTTATCTTTCTGAATGTCACTTTTTACTTAAAATTTGTAAAAGTAAAAATTTTAACATATTAAAATAAAACTCAAGACTTGACTTGTTTACTAAATTGTGTTATCTGTTTCCAGCTTTTACACACAAACACACACCAAAATAAAAAAAATAAAATTAACTCTCCATTTTCAAATAGCTCTCCATGCTGAGTAGCCTGATTACCTCCCTGCAGTTTCTGATAAAATTATATCAATTCGCCATTTTGAGTCCAGGAAAGAACCACATTCAGAAAACCCCAGTAATCTTTTTTTTTTAAATAATGAAAATGTTATTACTACAACTGCTAATGTTCAAAGAGTTTTTTTAAAGAAGTAATAAACCATTTTACACAGGATATTTGTTTTTCACAGCTCAAATTCACGGTCGCTTCAAAGGCAAATGAGAGCACAGATACCCTCCTAAATGATTGCAATTCCCAACGAGAGCTCAGGTAACACTAATAATTATCCACTTTGAGCAGGAATAATGCCAAATATACCGAAGATATGACAGTATATGATTCGTCAAATTATCTATCAATGGCAAAATTGCTCAATAGGAAAAATAAACCACAATATAGCGACATTAATATAAATAAATTGTCACCTGGATTTAGCATGTGTGCTATATTCTCTGTCTAAAACTCTTGCAGTCCCTAAAGCCGAAATCTGCCTTCTTCCGTCTGGATGACTGACAATTTATCTACTGGCAGCAATCCTGAGAGATTAAGATGCCACACGAAGTGAACAGAGCTGAACCACCAGGAAGGTGCAGTGTAAAATCAATGGAACAGTTAGGCCTCCAATATATCAGAGTACAGGCAAGGGAGATCCCTGCTATATTTTGACTTTTTTTTTTTCATCTTTAAAGCTCTGACTCGGCACAGACTTTTTGTGTGAGAGGATTAAATGGGAATCGTGTTGGTGCGATGGCTGTGTTGAGAATTTGTGGCTGTGTCGTGGCAGTAAAAGTTCAAGACTGGAGGTTGAAGGAAGCTGCAGGTTTTAGGATGAGTGGTTTCATGTGTGTTTTTGTGTGCACACATGCGCCCCTGGTAGCTGTTTGCCCTGCCCAGAGTAGTCTTGGCGGTACTTTTTCACTGTAACTGCTCCCACATGCAGTCACAGCAGGGCACGGCTTCAGCGCTCTCCTCAGGTGCCAGGAGACCATGTGTGTGTGTGTGTGGTGTGAAAGAATTTTAAAAAATAGAGATGGATAAAATAACATAGTTTCTGTCTGTTTTTTTGTGCAAAACCCTATCCACCAATCAACTGGTTGGTGGTTCAAATTACAGGCTTTGACTCTCACTGTGTCCTTAGGCAAGACCTCAACCCCAAGTAAGCTCCAGAAGTGGGAAACCTATTTAGATAAAATGCTTTGCAATAATAATAATCTGTCTAGTGATCTAAAAAGGGACCAAAGATCCCCCCTAGTGTGAAGAATATTTTTGAAGGTGTTGTTAAATACTGAACTTCTTAGTTTTGCAACAAAACATTGAAATGTTTCCACACAACAGGTTCTGTAGATTGCAAAATCTTAGTGTGTATTCAGACTGGACCCATTTGGTTTGCTTAAAGTGAACCAGAGTTCGTTTTCTCCGATAATCTGGAACAAATTTTCAGTCTGAATGCACCCAGGCGGATACTGGTTCGAGACCAGGGACCACTCTTGGACATATCTTTGATCTGGTCTTGGTTTGTTTCCAATTGGACTGAGCTTCGGTTCACTCTGAGTTTCCTCAGTCTGAATGGGCTCCATACTCAGAGCGGAACAACTGGACCAAATGGCCACTGTAGTCTGTCATTATGTGGATGTAAACAGAGTAGGAAGGTAGGAACCATGATGATGAGACATCTACTCATTTAAATTTGGTCAAATTAATCCAAGTTTATTAATCACACACTGTTTTACAGACAATCTATATGTCATAAACCCATCGAGATGACTGTTTTTGTGAATTTGGGCTATACAAATAAATAAATGGTATAAATACTTATTAGAATACCTTCTTAGTGATCATCTCCTTAGTAACGGTCTTGCAGCATGCCTCTGCCATACGAGTAAAAAGTGTTACTAGACGTTTATACAGACCTTCAAAATTGGTCATCAAAAAATAAAGTTTGAATAGGGGAACTATCCTGACAAGGACTTCCTTTATCCTTTCTCTTGTTGTTTTTCTCAGCCCTCGCAATTCCTGGCCAATCACTGAAGAGAACTGTAGTCACGTGATTTTGTTTACAAGCTTCGGTTCGAAACAGAATAGACCGCTTGAAGGCAGTCTAAATACAGACCAAGCACGACGATCGGAATCGATCCGGACCAAATTAAACAGAATAGAAATAGAACATGGTTTAGATCTGGATCCAACCAAATGAAGTTATTTCAGCAATATATGCGGAACCAGATTGGAACCAGAAATCAGTGATTTGTCCGAGCCGGTCTGAGTCAATATTTCTATGGCAACCACTCTCACCAATCAGGAGTGAGCTTGCTAGAAGGCCACATCCCTACTACTTGAAAGTGGGCTTTGGAGCATCTGTCAGTTAAACGTTTCGAGCGTGAGACCACCTGCTTTTATTGAGGCATCTGGTTGGCCAGTTTATACTTGAATACCTTGCACTTCAGAAAAAAGTATCATGAAAAAATTAGGATTAGCAAGAACATGTTTAAGCAAGACAGGTTATTCTGACAAATAGAATGAGTAATAGCTGTTTATTTCTCACCAGAAGTCTAGAGGACTTCTTGGAGCCATAGTACTTCCTGTTTAAAACCAGAGGGGTTGGAAGTCACTAAATCCAGTTCTCACTTACAGTTGAATATGTATGTTAAAGGGTTTTTATCAGTGTTTCAATCCACGTCCATGGCTCTGTGTTTGCTGGTCGCACATCCTCCTCTTTTTTTATTCTCGTCATGCTTCTGTTGGCTCAAAAACAACTTCTCATCTCTCAGCATCCCTTCATCTCCCTTGGTGGCAGCGGTGGTGTGTGTGGGAATAACACACTTATGTGGTTGTGTGCGTTTCTCCAACTATCCATTCAAACACGCTGTCTTTAGTGAGGCCTTCGTCATGGTTTGGACTTGGTGCGGATGGGTGTCTGTTTGTGTGGGATGGGCTCTTCACCCTTTCATCTCATCATGAGTTCATCACTCAGTTCTTCATCAATCACACCATATGGCAGATCACTCATCAAGCAAGGGCTCTGTTCTGAAAGGATAAGATCTGGCTGTTCACAGACTGTGTGTGACGTGCACACACACACACATGCACGCAAAATCAGGATGTGGCATGTGATCATAGGGACTTTTGAAAGCACTCGCGCTAATGCATTGGGTGGTAAACCATGCAGCACCTAAACAGCACTTCTTTTTCCAATGACACACACACACCCCTAGCTTAATCTTGGTACATAAACACACTCACTTACAGACAGTTACCATGGAAACTAATACGCAACCATGTAGGATAAATGTATAGCTTAACTTCTTCTTTGTCCATCTAAGTGATGTCTCCTCTCCATTTTATAGTTTGTATTCCTTCATGTGACTCCTGCTCGGATAAATGCTAAACTTTTGTTGTTCCTTTTTATCTGGCCCGTAAAGAAAAGTTGCAGTGGAGCAGGCACCCTTTGCTCTGAAACTCTTTCCTCTACATGTGTTCACTGCATTGCAAAAAAAAAAAAAAAAAAGAAAACAGTTTCAACAAGCTCTGCTGAAATATCAGTCCCATCTGAACCAACTTGTCCAGGAAGCTCATCAGTGGTGCAATCGCTGCAGCTGGAAGCAGTTTGATTGGCAGAAAGTTCTGAGTAAAAAAACAGCTCAGAGACAAGGAGCTACGCTAGGAGGGAACTGTTGCTGCATCTGGGGTTACGAAAAGAAGAATCACTGGATCACTGGTGACAACCACCAAGACTGGTTCTCAGTTTTCATTAAGTTATTACTAATATCTTACAAAATGTCATTCATTCTCTTTAATTAAGCCCTTTTGATAGATGAATAGTTAACCTACTTTCTCACAAATGACCAAGTATAGTTCACAGGAAACAATTGATTTTCTGAGTCTATGAGTGGAGGACCACTGAAAGTACTGATCCATGGGCTCCCTTTAGGAGTCGCCACAGAGATTCATCCGCCTCCATCAACCCTCTCCTCTGCATTGTCTTCGCTCACACCAATCACCCAGCACGTCCTTCTTCTCCTCTATGAACCTCCTCTTTGGTCTTCCTCAAGAACTCTTACCTTAGCTCCAACCTCAGCATCTTTTTACCAATGGTTCATCATCTTAAAGTGTCAAAAGCATCTCAATCTGCTTCCCTGCATTTATCTCCAGAACATCTACTATGATCTGTTCCTCTGACGTATCATTCCTGATCCTATCCATCCTGGTCACTCTCAAAGAGAACCTCAACATCTTCATCTCTGCTACGTCCAACTCTGCCTCCCATCTCTTTCTCAGACAACATGGCTGCTCTCACTATTGTCTTCTACACCTTTCCTTTCATTCTTGATGACACTCTTTGGTCACACCTGAAACTTCCCTCCACCCGTTCCAACCTGCTTGGACACGCCTATTCACCTCTTTGACCCTAACTACTTCAAGTCCTCCACCTTCTTCACCTCTACTCCCTGTAACCTCACCTTTCTAGCTGAGTCCCTCTTACTTGAACAAAGACAATAGAGTGAGAAAAATGCTGGTTATGTAAGAATTTGTTTTAACATATTTTTATCAAAGTAGATCTGCCATGGTGTTTGGGATTTTAGTGACTTTTCTACTTCGTTTCATGTCGGACCATTAATCTTTACAAGTCTACATGTCTAGAATGGTCACAGTCATCTAGTGTGTTTTAAGTGTCATCATCTGTCCACGTCCACGTCGGTCTGTGAAAATCCCTTCACAGACAGCTGAACGCCGTCCAAAATGTGTATCCACACACTGAAGGAGATTTGCTTAATGCTCTGCCAAAGTGCCAGCTGTTCAGTATGGGAGAGTAAAAACAGCCGTCCGTGGACGTTCTGCGAAAACAAGCGGGACTAAGGCTGCAAAGGGGTGTGCAAGGTGATTCCGTTTTCCACACCTTTTCTCATCATCAAAAGGAAAATTCCACAGAAAAACAAAGCTTCTACCATTTCGTCTTGTGGAAAATTTGTTTTTTGTCTCCTGCCAGAAGAAATTTAACCCCCTTTCTTGTGAAATCAAAATCCTACCTATGAGGAAGTTTACACAGTGACTCACGACTTTTTAATTGCTGCAGTCATGTGCTGAGGTGCAAAATATCAGTTATAAAACTGAAATTCTGTTGCACAATGTCACAGATGCCTTGAGACAAACTAACTGACCCTGGAAGTGATTTTTGCTCACCTTTTTGGAGTAAAACAGCTTTTATGAGACAAAAAAAATAATTTCACCTATGACAGTATTTAAGCTTTTAGAAACTTTGGAACATAAATTTCTGATAGAAACCACTGTGGTATGGGCACCTTAAACTCAGCTTAAACCATTGTTATTTAATTTATGTGACTAAAACCTTATCCAAAGAGCTTTCCAATTAACAGGAATGATTTAATTTTTTTGACTGAAAGCAAACTTGAGTGTAGACTGCAAAAATTAATCCAGAAAAGCTGTGAAAACTGCCAGTCAAGCAACGATCATGGAGGAACCACATTAATTTAATAACAACAAAAGTCTTTCATTTATCGTAGGAGTAACGATCTAAAAATATCCCTCAGCAGGTGAAATCCGGAATAATTACAGATGTTTTAAAGCTATAAAACCCCTCACTACACACTTTTTCTCACAGACAATTTCACACTTTATTCTTGTTGAAACTCTCAAAGTTCAAACCTTTGTAGAAAGAAGTCCAGTATCATAGAATGAAACCAAAGATCTGCTTGCAAAGATTTAGGTAGATTTGGTAAACCGAATGCTAACAAGAAGCACGGCAAGGAGGATATTTATTGACTACAGTGTGAAGCTAATCAAGATGCAGAACACAATATGCTGTAAAAAAAAAAAAGTACCGTATTTTCCGGACTATAAGTCGCACCGGCCCAAAAATGCATTATAAAGTAGAAAAAAACACAGATAAGTCGCACTGGACTATAAGTCGCATTTTAACTTTCACAACCTTATATGACACAATCATAGCAGACTGTTTATCTCATAATTTCACAGTAATTTTTTCTCAAACTTATTTATTTATTCTTTTCATGAAGCATCATTGGCCAACTAATACTCTGTTTTCATCCTGTATTTGTAGAAACAGTTGTCATTTTTATTGCATTTCTGAATCTATGAAATCATTGGAAAATAGAATATTATGTTTTTAGCCTTCAAGATCTTACTGTAAAAAAAGTTTGCTGATTCTCTGAGTCACTTAACATACTCTTAACACTTAACATACCTCATACATCAAATTGACCCAGAAACATCATCTCTGTTCCTCACAAATGAACATAACAGGAGGGTTAACAATGTATTTATTTCAATTTATTTCTAATATAAGTCGCTGCGGAGTATAAGTCGCACCCCTTGCCAAACTATGAAAAAAAGGGCGACTTATAGTCCGGAAAATACGGTAATAATAAAAAGAATAAAGTAAGCAAATTGCACAAAGAAAATCTGCAAAACACTGCAACTTCAGAAGGGGAACTTCTTTATTTGGAACCATTTACAGTACTTCACAACAATCCCAAAATATGTAAAGAACAGAACGCTAAATGATGAGGCCCAAAGTTATCTGAGGTTATTTCCAAATTAGTGACTATATCCAAGAACTGGACCCAGTGAGCGTGACATGGTTCACTTCTGGCCTTAACCAAATGAAGTCAATTCATTTGTTTGGCCACCATGTTGGAGTCAGATGATGTCATTAAGTAGTAATTGGTCCGAGTTGGTCTAAGTCAGGGGCATCTGAATCTGGGTCTCGAGGGCCGGTCTCTAACACATTTTCCAACCAGCCTGCCATTGAAGCTCCATGTTGGCTAAACACACCTGATCCAGGTAATTAACAGAAGATGAGGCAGGATTTCTGGAATACCAGAAGGCAGCCAGCCCCCCAGGCCTGAAGTCTGACACCCCTGGTCTGTCATCATTTCTGTAGCAACCACTCTCACCTATCAAGAGTGAGCTTGTTGGAAGTCCACACCCCTATGACTCAAAAGTGGGCTTGGGAGAATCTGTCAATCAAATATTTGGAATGTTGGATGTGACTACATGGAGGTGTTTTTAACTTCAATGAATTGCACTACAGAAAAAGTATCATGAAAAACAAATAGGATTAATGACTAAGTAACAGCATTTTATTCTTCTATAGAAGTATGTGGGGTTTTGGCCCCTAGAAGTCAGCGGCCACTTCCTGTTTGAAAGTACAGGGGGGAGGGGGTCGCTCAGTTCAGTTCTCATATAAAAGTCAACGATCCAAATTCCCTCACTACTCCCCAGTTATTACAACATATAAAGTGTTCCTCATTACCTGAATCTACAATTTCAAAATCCAGTGACCCACAAAAAGCAAGAACAGATAATCAAACCAATAAACACGATCTGAACAAAGGTAACGCACAAAACCCTAAAATCTAACCTTAATGTCACCAATACCTAAAGAACACTGTCCATAAAAAAATAAAGCCGAAAATAAAGATGTAAAAAAATTTACAAGAAAACTGTCTGTAACGTAGATTCAAACACACAGAAAAGGTGTAGAGCCTGCTTGACTGTATAACAATTGTGTTTAAATCTATGATACGTTTCTTAATCTATAGAATGGACTATTACAAGAGGTCAAGACATAGTTTAGAAAAAGAAGAGGACGTTTAAGAAACAAAGGAAATATATGTCAAATCTAATTTGTTAAATACAAAAATTTTTTTGACAATTGCAAGCTATGAAACTTTTCCCCATTTTTTTTTCATCTCTGAAAGGCCATTGCTGTATTATATCTGTTTTTAATATCAATAAGTCAAGAATGGGTTCGCTAAAGGTCAGCAGTGCACGTTCAATATGTGTTTTTTTTAGTTTTTTTTTTTTTTATGCGACTTATTTGATTGTATGCGCTGGTGAGTTTGTAGAACAAAATCACATTTTCAACTTTAATAATGGAGAAGAAACTGATCAATTATGTCTTTAACATTTATGCCTCCATGTTTGTTCCAAACATGTGCACACTATAACTCCATAGTTAGAAATAAGCCAGGTTTTGTTTGTAAAATAAAACCACTGATAACCCAAAAAATGTGCATTGCCCCAAATGTTAACCCAAAAATATATTCCAACAAAAACGACCCAGGAATTGGGTTGAAGAAATAGTGTTTTAAAAGTGAGGGTTAGGTGCAGAATGTTGCATACAACTGGTATTTTTCTATACATTTAAGACAATTAAGTGTTGGGAAACCAAACTGAAATGTTTTAAAATTCCTTAAAGGACTTATATCATGCAAAATCAACTTTTTGAGCTTTTATGTGTATTAGAATGTTATTTCCTCAAAAAAACAACAACCCCAAAGCAGTCTTTTGAGCCATTCATGCATCTCTGAGTGTTCCTCTAAAAACCTGCGCTCTGACCGCACTAGCTTCTCCTAACCAACAACAAAAAGTGGGTTCTCACATTGTGACATCACAAAGTGGGGAACAGCCCCTTCCAGGAAAAATGTCTGCACTGCCGGCCCCTCCCCCCAGGCTAACACACACTCCCGCTTTCTCAGTGGAGCTAGCAGTGATCAGCTAAACGCTTTCATTTTATATGCACAGTATGCACATCCATCTTTGCAAAAGTTTGGATGTTGTTTGTTTTCATGGGCGGAACACAGACCCACTGTTAAAACAAATTACCAGAAGAAGAATGGTTATTCTGACAAACATAATGTTTAGAAATCTACAAGATTACAGCTTTTTACTTTTTACTTCCTGTTTGGAATGCCAGCAAGGAGGGGTCACACAATCTAGTTCTCACGTACAGTCAATGTGAGAACCCAGAGGATTTTGGTCAAACCTCCTGTTAGCCTGAACTGAAGAAACTCAAGAGGAAGACAGGTGGTTGACATGGTTCATGACCTGAAAAGAGAAATGTATACAGCTACGTGTTTATGCAACCTCCGTAAGCATTAGGAAAGCAGTTCTTACTTATTTGAGAGGTCAAATTGCAGTGAGAAATTGTGCAAGCAAGCCTAAATTTGAGTTACCCATTTTAATTGCTTCACTCACGGACAAACCGTAACATAGACATTTAAGCTCAGTTGCAGAGATTTTTTTGTTTTTTATGGATCCAGGGTTCTCCCCACCACTGGGGGAGATGGTGAAAATCTGATTACAGATAGGAGACGTTGGACGCAATCAAGGGGAAAAGTTAAGAAAATATTCTCTGGCTTTCAGCTGCCCTACCGCCCAGTGACTGCTCACCCACACTTCAGGATCTCCAATAAATAAGACCGCAACTCTGCACTTCACTTTTATTATGCATGTATCTGTGTTTGTGTCTGTGACCTTCGCTGTCTCCTGGCATGTGGAACATTTTGCACTGCTGTTTTTACAAGCCAGGCGCTTAGCTGTCCATCAACTGCCAGGAAAATGCCTCGGATCCTTTTGCCCCATCGGACTCGCGCGCACATCGATTCCCCAGAAACCACAGTCGCAGTAGCTGTAACCGCTTCTCTGCGCTTTTCTGCCAAGCTCTTAAACACACTGAAACAAACCCTCTCCACTCTTTATGACCTCTTTTACACACCGGCCTTCTCTCTTTACATCTCCACCTCATTCATCCATCCTGCGTGTCTCTCCATCATTTATCTCTCTCGAAGTCTGCTCCCGAAATATCCTTTCTGCTTGGAAACAGGCCGTGTTAAAAGGTGAGCCACTGCTGACTCCATGGGCTGTGATACAGCCAGCCTCATCTGCTGGTACAGCCTTAGATTGGCTTGTTGTGAGATATGCTTGTCAATTTAAAATACAGCTTGTTGTGGACCGCGGCTCTCTTTTTACCGTCACATGGAAGGATGCAGAGGTCAGGTGTTCCTTTGGGTTTGGATGTCTTTACTTTATTGCAGGTAAGCTAATATACCACACTTAAATTATATTTATCAAAAAGAGAATATTGCTGGAATCATGGCGGTCAAATCGGCTTCAACTCCTCAAAAATACACATTTGATTGAACACTAAGGGTGTATTCAGACTGGACACATTTTTTTGATTTGTTTAAAGTGAAGTAGAGTTCGTTTTCCCTAATAATCTGTAACAAATTTTCAGTGTGAATGATAATGCATTGGATTTATCTGCGCTTTTCCAGACGCTCAAAGCGCTTACAGTGTGTCCATTAATCATTCACTCCTCATTCATACTTGGTGATGGTAAGCTACTGTTGTAGCCACAGCTGCCCTGGGGCAGACTGATAGAGGCGTGGCTGCCAGTGCGCACCTACAGCCCCTCTGACCATCACCGGGATCATTCATGCCTATTCACAGGTAGGCAGTAGCATTAACGGACTTGCCCAAGGGCCATCACTGGGTGATGTTAATTGCTTGCTTTATTCCCCGCGAGAATCGATCCCTCGATTCCTGCGTGTCACCAACCAACCAAGCTACCCAGCCGGGTACACCCGAATACACCCAAGTGGACCCTGGGTGTATTCAGTTTAAGGCCCTGGTCTCGGACCCATCTTTCGAGATAGTCTCGGTTCGTTTCCAATCTGACAAAAATTCAGTTTGCCTTGAATTTCCTCAGTCTGAATAGGCTCAATGCTTGGAGCGCAGCAACTGGACCAAAATGGCAACTCTAGCCGGGCATTGTGGGATGTAAGCAGAAAAGAAGAACAACAAGTACACAACAAGTCATTGAAATTTGGTCAGATGAATGCAGGCTAATTAAAACAACTTTTAAAATTACAAACATTGATTCTCACACATTTTTCCAGATAGTCTTTATGTCATAAACACTTATCAGCTTACCATCATGGCCAACGTCTTCTCAGCATACCTCACAGCATGCCTCTACCGAACCAAAGTAGCAAGTATAAAGTGTTGTAGCTGACGCTGATACAGGCATTCAAAACTGTTCCGCGTAATTTAAAGTTCTCTCGTTGCTTTACCCCACTCTCGTAATACCTAACCAGTGACTGAAAAGATCATTAGTCACGTGGTTTTGTTTTGTTTGCTGTCCGGTAGTCAGCAGTCTGAATACAGACCCCATTTCAAGGTTTAGGACTCGATCCGGACCAAATTAAGCATATCCATACCAACAGACTTTTCCAGTCTGAATACGCCCTAAGTCTCACAGTGTTGCTTGCTTGTCTCCCAACTTAGCTATGTTCACCGATTGGGATTTGCGCAGCAGGGGAGTCCAATTTAGATGTTAATTTAATGTACGGACGCATTGAAAGATACTGTGGCGCCCTTCTCCCGAACATTATGATCCATTTCTTATTTTGTATGGAGACAACATTAAAAAGGTCCTCTAATTTCATTCTTATTTTTTTCCCTCCTTTGGCTAATGTGATAGAGATGGAGGGACGGAGGTACCGCTAAAAGCAGCCGTCATTCAGACGCAGGTACTTCAGTAGATGGTGAACCTCACCGTACCGGGAGAGTCTCTGACCAGACAAGGTTGACATGGTTACAGACGCCTTTGTAGAGCTCTTCAAAAATAAATAAACCAGATCTCTTAACATCATCATTTTTTTATTTGATCACTTTGTGAGTCATTCAGCTGTGGTAGGTTTTAGCTTGACACAAAGCAACAATAAAAAAAAAAATGTTTTGAGTTTCTCTGTACTACTGAAGAAGATCAAAATGGAAATTGATGTTTATTATAAATGAGTGAAATGTTTCCTTCTTTGCTTCTCCAGATGGAACTGCAAATGGAAATCACAGAAAAAGAACAAGCAACTCAAGGAAAACATCTTATTTGAGTTCTACAGAATGTAAGACGAAATTAAAGTCGCAAGCAGCATTGTATGGCCTGCAGCTGCTGCCCACCCTCACCCAAACCGCGCCCCCAGACCCGCCCCCACAGGCCAAGTTGCTGCCACACCCCTGCCTGTGCTACCCTGTTAACAGATGCACAAATTCATGACAAAAAAGTAAAAATGGCGGCTTTTCAATTGGCTTTATCTTCATAGGGACCATTTTATTTTTTGTTTACCTGGGGGTGACAAACACGTCTATGTAATTTTTTGAAGAATCGGCAAAAGTCAACTTTTGGATTTCCTTGGCAACGGAGGTTTTCAATTCACCACGCTAACATTCCTCATGTGTTCATATCGTATGTAATGTTGTTTTGTACAGCTAAAGCCAAGGCTTCGTGTATTACATTTTCACAATCTGGTACAAAATGTGCGAGCAACAGCAGAACGCCAATTTTGCTAGCTTAACATCTTAACTCCAAATAAAAATTTAAAATCTTGAAAACCAACATATTTTTCTAAGTAGCTTCCCAGTGATGCTTAAAAAATGATGCGGCAATAAATCAAAATCCCTAGGAGGAGTTACAACTTGTAGCTGCTAATACAGGTGAGTTTTTTTTTAGAATAGTCAAGATGGCGGCCTCTTTCTGAGGTCAAAGGTTAATGGAACTTCAGTTGTGGTTGGTGCATGTGTGTGAAATTTCATAAAGATTGCCCAAACAAAAGTTTTCTTTATCCATTTTGTGGGAAAAACACCAAATTTGACACTGGGCCACTAAATGGCCATCAAGCCATAGGTCCTGTGTCCATCCTATAATATTTTCAAAACCTCCTTTGGATATCTCTGACACACGTGTTTTGGTTTTGTTCATTGATTTTGACATATTTCTTTTTAAGCACCGTTAGATGTTTTGGCCCTGTTCACTATTTTGACGGTTTCACCCGCTGTGATGTCATCACAACTTTTTTTTGGGAGGGGTCATTCACTATGTCCAAAATTCATTTTCACCAGGCACAGGTGTGTGCAAATGTCTTTTTTCTTTTCTTTTTTTTTGAGTATTTGACCATGTGGCGAGAAAGATATTTTCACTCAAAAAGTAAAAACATGTAACTAAAGTTTTCCAAGTACTAAGTAGTAATTTTGAGATTGTCATAATTCAATTCAATCAAATACCAGTTGTGACAATGTTGTGGTTCAAGGTTTTTAGTGGCTAAAGGCACTTTAGCTGTTGTCTGTGTTCACAGGTAAGTTCTAGAAGAAGCGTCTCCTCCTTTTACCTGAGCTGACTATAAGATCCTCAAAGATTTGTAACAGCTCAGAGTCGTATTAAATAAAGAAAATAATCTATTTATAATCTACAAAGTTGAACTTGAATATTTTCCACTAAAATCCGTTTTATTTTTGTTTGTTTTTTGTGTTTGTCTTGGTTGTGTTTTCCCTCCTATCACAGTCTCACCTGGTTTCATTTGCTGATTCTTCACAGCTGTCCTCAGTTTGGTCCATCATCCTCGGTGTATTTAAGAGTCTAGGTTTTCAGTTTAGCTTGGCCGGGTTGTCTGTCATCAGTTTTGGTCCTCCCTTGTCTTTAAGTTTATTGAAGTTTTGAATGCTGGTCTCCTCCTCCATTTTTTTTTTGGTTCCTACCCCAATGGTTCTTGACATTTACTGGCTAACATAAATTTGAGCTGAATTCATTTCTTGACAGCTTATCTGTAAAAAGCCAATTAAAATAATCCAGCCTCTGGTTTAAAGTGTTCTAACAAAGAAGGGTGTGGAATAACACAATCAACATTAAACTATGTGAGGATCAAATATTCTAATATTTAGCGAATTTATTTCATCAGCTCACTGAGGAAGCTTTTCAGACAGTGAACAGATTTACAGACATTTCTGTACACGCCACATTTTTGCTCCACTTTGTTTTCTGAACACTTAAAATAGCAATCGCTAAACAGAAAGTGATGCAGGACACTCTCTGACGAGACATGCATCAATCCAGAGATGTGTTAACTCATCTTAAAGCTGATAAATGTGAATTTTCACCTATAAGGGAAAAAAAATGTTGAGTACAGCAAACCTTGGCAGACTAGTTTCTGTACGTAACTGAATAAATCAGCCCTGAAGACTCGCCAACTACCTGTCAGTTTTAATTCAAAAGTACTGCTCTCATATTAGCAACCCTTCTCTGGCATGTGCTGAAGATAAAAGCACCGACCTATTTACTTTAATGTAGTTTGGGTGACCTTTTTAATGCTGACATATTAACCAGATTTTCAGCGGCGTTGGAGCCAAAGTTCAGCAAGAAAACAAAAAAGAAAGCGGTTAAAAACCTGATGTATCTGTGTGCATGAGGCAGTGTGCGCCTGGGGAGAAAACACTGCAGAGAACCTTTGACAAATAAAAGGTGGGAGACAAAGGAGGAAAGCTAAAAGGAGGAAAAGCATCACAGATGGAGGGAGAAACATCAATACTGTGTGCATTTAGAGGAAGTGAGGGAAAAAGATGGAGCCATGGGAGAGCGGTATGGAGCTCCACGGAGAGACGAGGAGGCTTGAAAATCAAGAGAGGAAGTCTGAATGAGATTATCTGAAAGCAGCTGAAGTCAATGAGGGAAGCATTTCGAAAAAATAGACAAAGAAAGAAAGCTTCTAAGAATCAAGGTGGAGGGAAAGCAGAGCCTCCGCCATGCTGCAAACTCCGCTCCACCACGGCTTTTACTGCTGCTCTTAATTAAAACATTTATTGACATCGTCCTCCTTTCATGTAAAAGTGAACCATCCAAGGTAGGACTTTGAAAGACTGTCAAAAATATGTTTACAAAGAGAGCAAAAGCTCCTTCCTGCAGCTCTTCTAATGTACACCTAGCAAAGACAAGTAAAAAATGATTCTGAGAGGATGATGAATAGAAACATGAATGTAAGAAAGCATGAATGAACATCAATGCACAAGTCCATCTTTTTACTTTTTATTTCCTCTTTGCGGGTTTTTGGCAACGGTGAACAATATTTACAGTGAATTATCCTTTTCTCTCACAAAAACATAGACTTTTATTGCTAATAAATCCTAAAAACACATGAAAAAGATGTTTATTTTTACATAAAGAAGATAAACAAATTGAGTATACTGAGCCTGTAAACCTCACTTACAGTAAGTATTGACATGACTCCTATTCAAATATCCGACATAATGTAAGTAAAACACAAGTATTCTCCAATTTGAGCTCAAAATTGCCAGAAGCACAATGTTTTTGTCTCGAAGAAAAGTTTCAATTAAACTCACAACAGAAAGAAATCGTAAAGGTAAAAAAAACGTCAATCTTAAAAGGCCTACTTCAAACAAATTGTGTTTTGAACATGGCATTTTCTGATGACTGAGGACATGTATAAAGAAAATTAAGCTTAAATTGCATTACTGACTTACTGATTCAAATCATTGTGTATCAGAAGAGGTTGAAAAAATGCTGCATTAAAAAAATTGCGTGATGTAAAAGCAACAATTGGCAAGCTCCTTTATTCTGATGAATCCACTTACAACTAAATCCACGTACATCTTTGTTTTCCTCGCATGACCTGGTATCTTGCTATCTAGACGACCACTTTTAGTAAAACGCTGAAACGCAGAGCAAATGCTCGCATTTAAGTGTTTGGGTCTGGTGGCGGGCTCTACGAACAAAACAGGGGTTCATTGATCGGACGCAGGCAGTTCAACCGGTTCAACCTCTTGGCTGCTAAATTCAGACAACTCTGAACTGTAACCAATCAGAGATTAAGATTTGGTAGTGATGAGTGGATAGTGGCCTTTTTACGGTAAAACACGGATGTGCCAACCGTTGTAAACATGGTCACGAAGAAGAAAAAAAAATATTGCGCTCTCTTTTAAGGTGCCAAATCTTTCGTATAGCTGAACAGAGCTGTGAAAGAAAAAAAGCCTGTGGAGCAAGATTTGGGCCGCTTCAACATTCACATCAAGCCTCCTTCCACTGTAGGTGGCGGACCTGAGCTAGTAAACAGTAAAAAAAAAATCGATAGAAGAAGAATCCCTCTCCCTGATGTACACCCTTTCCGCTGGATGAACATCACCGACTGGATGCGCGTCCATGAAACCGCCACATGCGGCCGGTGTGAAGGTGCCTTAATGAACTCATGCCGCTCTGCAAAAACTATGTCCCAGAAAACAACAAGTTTTTTTTTTTGTTTTGGCTAAAAACGACTTGATCATAATTAAAAGACCAATGGGAACGCTTTGAAAATAGATCAAAAGATGATCGGAGTGGGACTTTAAATCCTGAACTAACTGGCAGATGGTTTAAAATTAGCATTTCAAGCTACAATACTTTGATTTTTTTACCCACTCAGATTCAGATCAGGTGTAAACGCAACCACAGAACATCCCGAAAAGTTCATGAAAAGTGAGTTTATTTAAGATTATTCATATATAAAATGAATTAGGAGTGGTTCCAGACTTGATCCCTGAGGAATGCCCTCGGTTATCCTGAGGTAGATTAGACTAATACATCCTGTCAGTACACATTAACATCTGATGGATGATTTTGAATCAGACTTAAAGTCTGTTCAAACACTCCCAAACTGATAAGTCTGTGCTCCCTTTCTGCGTGATCAACTAGGTCAGAAGTCTTTTAAAAATCAATGAAAAGGGCTGCGCTGTGTTGCGTTCCGCCTTTAGATTCAATTAAATCATTTATTGAGTTTGAAGCAGCTGTTGTTGTAAAGCCGGTTTGGCCGCCCGATAAGAGGTTATTTGTAGATAATCTTTCAATTGTCCACTCATGAGGGATTTGAAAGCCTCAACAAGGACAGACATCTTGGAGATAGACCTGCAGATGTTTAAGCCTGCAGGGTTACAGGTAAGGAAAAAGAGACACGTCCACTCATGAGGAATTAATCATGTGCCTTGATTTTAAAAAGATGTCCTTGTGCTGTTACCATGAAACTAAAGGCGGCTCTGGATTTTAAATGTGCAGGTCTGAATTACCTGTTTTATTATCTACAGTGTGAGGGTTTGTTTAGCTCAAAATTCTCTTTTTTTATCAAACACCTAAGAGCAGACGACGCTTTCAGAAAAATCATATCGTTGACATATTTCTAACTAATTTAGTTGTTCCTATTTGTTCTCATTAAAAGATTTCTAAACAGAAATGTAGAAATGTAAATAACTTTACTTTGACAGAAATCAATTTCCGCCTAAAAAAAAAATCCCCAAGACCTTAAAGTACCTTTTTAAACTTAAGGGTTTGTTGTCTCAAGGCCGTGTCATGCAGCCACTATATACGTTTTGGACATTTGCCATGTATGAAATTTCGCGATGCATGCACGATATACATATTTCATTAGTGTATATCGTGTTTGTCATCCGTCTATGTGCCCAAACGTCTGTGGCGAGTTTCGGCTGACGGGTCTTTAAGTGAATTTGGTTTTGAACTGTTCAAAATTTACGGTCGGTTGAGATTACGCAGTTTATGCGTATTTAATGTGGTTTTACACAATTGTCTTAATCTTACGCAATTGTGCGGGGTTTTTACGAGATGCAGAGACAAATGTGTGGCTTTGCATATGTTCCACGTCCGAGTTTTCGCTGCATACCTATGTATAACTTTCATTGCACATATCACTTCTAAAATTACATAAGTGGTCCACGAATCACTAATGAATTGCACGGATTAAATGGATTAAATTACCTTAGTGTGTTGGTTCACTCTAACCAACTCTTGTGCATTTCTTTTCAAATTCGAACGATTTTCTAGTGACAAAAAAAACATGGAGGCTTGGTCCCAACTGCCCCTATGGGTGGTGGATATGGGCTGTCTTAGTTACACCAGTGGGAAACCGGGGTTTGATCCTTCTTTCAGTGTGGGTCCTTGGGCAGGACCCTTGACGCTACTGCCTAACTACGTAGCTACAAGGGGACCCAAGAGTCCGGGTCTCCCTGTGCTGGTCCCCAGCCCGGATAAAATACAGGGTTGTGTCAAGAAGGGCATCCAGGGTAAAAAAATCTCTGCCAAACCAAAAGGGTGAATCAGTGGAAGCGGATTCACTGTGAAGACTCCTGGAGGGATGCACTGAAAGGTGCGCAACCATTTTAGTTGCATCGGTAACGTTGGGTTGGAGGTATGAGGGGTTTTAAGCTAGCAGGAGAGCATGTAAACACAGCTCTCAGCATTTGTGAAGGGGGCGGGGGAATTTCGAATGAACTCCTGCTGCTCTGCAGAAACTATGGCCTAGAAAAAGACTGTTTTTAAATTAAGGCTAAAAACAGCACAATCATAAATAAAAGTAATCTGGGAACACTTTGAAAATAGATCAAAAGACAATCGGAGTGTGACTTTATTGGAAAGATGTATTGTGAAAGCCTAAATTTGGTTTTACCCTTCAAAAAAAAGAACTAAGACATGTATTTAACTGAATTTCTGTGACTGAGTTTGTTCCCCAGTTAAAATATGCTTGTGGTTGTGTGTCTGTGTGTATTGCTGTGTGTGTTTTGAAGGTTTGGTGAGGTCACATCAACAGATAGTCAGGAATATAATTGCACCTCATTAGTCGTGCAGATTGGCGCCTTACACTCCCCCTCCATTTCTCTGCTTTGGACAACCCCATAGGACGGCTGCCACTCAATAGAAAGCCATTATCCAATCACAGCGTGACATTTGTCACTAAGGGAAAAATAATGATAATCGTAATCCTCAGGATCTCCCTGATAACTCATTTATTTCATTTAAAAGCCAAATTACAGTGCTTAAATGCAGCGGAGGCCACTGTGGCACTCAAAGATGAGCGTCAGAGAGGGCTGAGCGACGTGTCGCGTCTTCATTAACTGTGAGAGGAAACCAAAGTCTTTGCACGCAATTAATGCAACATCACAGTGCCGGCGCTTATCACTCACCCCATACTAATACGTACACACTCAGCCGCAGTCACACTGAGCCGCATAGACACAACAAGGCACTGCTCATTACTCCGGTGCAGGTCTGGTCTCCATGGTCTGGGTGATGTGATGGGGGCTGTGGGAGCAAGTTGTCGAATGCAGACGCACACAGACAGACACACACAGACTCATAACCTGCTATGGGAGATCAGGATGGGGGAAGCCTCTGATTTACCGCGTTTTATCTCGGGCTAGAAGCGCACACACAGTCTGTTTGACTCTTGCACACATACACACATGCAGTCGAGTCATATCTTGATTAGGCGGCTTAGGTGGTCCCGGGGAAATGCACTCATCTCAGGCTGTCTCTCTGCCTCCCCCTCTCTGGCATGTTGTTATCTCCAGGGTCCAAATGTTTGGAGATATCTTCACACACCTGATGACAAACAACCTCAGTTGTCTCCTCGGCCTGTCCTTCTTCTAACAGGCTCCTGCAGCCTTGACCGGACCCACCGTCTGTTTACAAAGGGTCGGACCCAACATCTATTCCAACCTAGTTTGTCAAAAGGGACAAAGAGAAAGGTGCATGGAAAGGCAGTGAGCTTCACCATTCCAAAATCCTTCTGTGGAAAATTGGATTCCTTAACAGTGTCTTTTGCATTAAATGTATTTAAGAAGTCTTTGCCGTGCTGATATGTAAAATACTTTTTAAATCATTGGCTTTTTTGGGGGGGGCAGGAAAATAATTTTTTCTCTCGTATGTGGAGCGCGGATCCTTGTTTGTTAAGGGGTTGTTACACAGGAAAATTTCCGCTCATTCAAATAAGGCTGCACAAAACTCCTAAAGATAAGCAAGTCCTCATTAAAAAGCTCATGAAAGGTCTTTTTTTTTCTTTTTCCTTTCAAGGGAGTCACAAAACTAGAAAATATAGACACCCCAACCACTCACCAAAGCTAAGTTTTGCATGTATGGGTGTATGTAAGACAAAGGAAACCGTGTGCGCTCACATGGGGTCCCTGGCAGATTCACCCGCTGTCCTCGTGAATAAATTGAGAAACTGGAAATAGGAGTTAATCATTTGTTAAGGGCAACTAAAATGTAGTGTGGAATTCAGTGATCCTTAAAGAGGAAGAGGTCACTGCATGATCAAAGGTTTGCCAATTCTCTTCACTTCTGAAGATGATCAGTCATCACAGGCGACGGCCCGCGATGTTTCCCCGTCCTGCGTCAGGATCCAACTTTCAGTTGATCTTTCTAATTTAAAAAATAAGGGGACTCAGGTTTTCATAAAGTATTTTTGGTATGAGTGATGCAAGCAGTCTGCTTGTTTTTTGTTTCTTGTTTTAAGAGATGCCAGAATTTTGTTTTTGTAACGGCTAAAACCCTGCCCACAGCGCCATACCTTGCAAAGTGAGGTTGTAAATCATTACTCATCAGCATTTCTTGGTATCTGCCATGGAACCATTTTAATGAATAAAGCCAAAAAGGCAAGCAGTATCTGTACCGATGATGTGTATCTTTAGGTAACAACCAAAAAATAAGTGCAGATTTGATGACAAAGATCTTTTTTTAAACAAAGAAAGTACTAATATGTAAATTATAAGGCACAAAACCTCAATGCATATTGAAGAAAACACATTTTTCTGTCATTGTCAATGTTTTAAACTACAAATTTTTACCAAACGCAGCCTTCTGACTGTTAAATTCACTTTAACGAAAAGTACCAAGCTCACCTGGTGGTCCTTCTTTATGAATTTTTTCCCTAAACAACATTTCAACCAAACACTAAAAGATGATTCTATGACAGCTACTCACTGTCACTTTAACAAACTTCATGTTAATCAAGCTTCTATTGGTGCTGTTTCTGTGCTTGAATGTTACTATAGAAACTCTACGGGCTTAAAATATACAGTCTACAGTCGTCATGCTATTAATAAATCTCATGAGCTAATTTATACTACATCCAAATCTATTTCAAACTATAAAAATATATATGTATATATATATATATATATATTATAGTTTCAACAATTTTACTTTTTAAATAAAAAAGGATGTAAAAATTTGTATTTTAGTGTATGTTGCATAAAAAAGAAGCAAAATTTGTCTAAAAACACAAAGAATAATAAAACAGGAAAAAGAACCCACACACTAAAAACTCCATAGCTAAAAATAACTCAGGTTTGGTTGTTTTTAGCCCATCTCTGATGTTATAAGGGGACTGACTTAATTCTGGGTTAGTTAAAAATCGGGGGGGAAAACCATCAGTTGGGATCAAATGAATCCACAATAACTGTAAAAATTAGTACTGCTCCAAAAAGTAACCCAACAATATATTCCTACATCAATAACCAGAGAATTGGTTTGAGTGTTTTAAGAGTGCATAAACCACACTTTACAAAAGTAGAAATTACTTTGACAGGTTTCACATCATTAAAAGTGCAGATTTATTTCCAACAGGAAGTGGGTGGAGAAAGGGCATGTGTTGTTTCCCCATAGAACAGGTTTCAGTAGGCGGTTTCACGCCAGCATAGAAGACTTTGAATGAGCAGGAAATGCAGAAAAAAATTTCATACCTCCACTGTGGAGCAGACAAAACTGCCTGGAAAAATCCTACAGTTACAACTGCTGCTAACTTGTGACAGTGTTGTCTGAAACAAGCTCCGTCAAGTAAAGAAAAAGAGAAAAGACTCGCAAACCCTGCTGGCACTCAGGCTTTTTCTTTCACAGCTCTATTTTGATGGACCAAAGACTTGGTGTCATACAATTCCAGCCAGGCACAAACCACAGTTATTAATTTCTCCATGACCAATTTTTAAATGGTTGGCACTTTTCTGTTTTCAAACGGACGCCATCCATACATCACTAACAAATCCGACTCCCTGAACGGTCAAAGTTTTGTACCTAGAGCCCGAAAACAGACTTGTCAACTTGCGTAGCCATGTGCAAATGGGAGAGCTTTGAATGCGGAAACCCAAAACGCGCATTTAAATAGACTTGTCAATGGAAGTGGCGTGAACATAGCGTTCCTCTTCTCGCAGCAAACCACATCAGGGTTCACTTGCAAGGAAACCAAGACCCTCATAAATTAAGATGAGCTTCTACTTTTGCCAAATAAAGCAACCCATTTGGGAAAAGGAAGTCAGTTGTGATTCATGTGAAAGCTCCTCAGGTTAAAATCCCTGTGGATGTTTTTTTGTTCTGCTTTGTTTTTTCTGGGAATGAACAGATATAAAACCTGCTGTGTTTTTGAGAACGCTTTTGTCTTTTTTTTTTTTTCCCTTCTGCCCCACCATAATGAACAACCTGACAGTGCTACAAGCCAGTCCCATTACTCACCTGCAAAAGGACAACCTCTATTATAAATAAAACTTGTTCAATCAATCAGGAGTTTTGCTTTGTTTACGTTGCTAATCATACCTTTCTAACATATCAAAGAGCCACGGCAGACCGCGCTTACATGGGAATGTGCGTCTTTCACCTGTTTGCTGGCACCATTCATAAGCTAAACGAGGGTGGCTATAGGCAGCTTGTCATAATTGCACAGAACATAGGAATTAAGTTGGATCTCCACCCATAATCCTCCTTGTTTTGTAGTTGCACAGGCTGCTTGGTGTGACTGTAAGTAAACCACGGAGGAGGAAAATTCTTGCCAAGGCAAGAAGAGCAGCAACGACACTAAAGATGACTAACAAGCACACAAAAAGCCCATCTCTCACTCGTGCACATTTTGCTTGGATTTGCTTGACTGGGCTCCGTTCAGCAAGTAATGACTGCGCTATGTGCTTTTTATTTTCCTTCCTGCCGTACAGTTGACTCACGCTCACGCTCCGCTGCCCGCTGCGAGTGTGTGGAAACACTCACAGAGTTCGCTCTTCTCATATGCACAATGCGAGATGATGTGGTGGTGTGATCAGTGACCGCAGCCGAAACTATTGCAGACGTGTTTCAAAAATGAGTTGAAGGAGGAGCCGTTCAATTTTTCAACTGAGTGGTCGTCGAGTGTAAAACGGAACGCAGCCATGGAGGATCAGGTTGGAGCGTTCACATACACAAAAAACAAAGATCGGATAAAAAGAGAAAAGTATCCCTCCCTGAGAATTGAGTCTTATCTATTTAGCTCACGCACACAACACGAGCAACGCAGAGACAGGTATATCATGCATTGCAGGCCCGCGCGGCGTAATTGAAAACAGGGCTGAATAATCTGAGGCAATGACAGCCCTGAAAGATCATGTGAACTCAAACATTAACACAATTAAGTGTGTGAGCACTGGAGTGTGTCGCAACATTAGACACTGTCTTAATAGTCCCCCAGCAAGAAGACAGAAGAATGTGAGTGAGAGAGAAAGAAAGAGACGGCGCGCGTGACGGCTCATATCGCCACAGCGCAATGAAGAATAACCACAGCCGGAGTACTGCATCAAAGAAACACACTTTTATTACATTATCACTATGATTACAAAAGCAGCCTCTTCCAAATCCATGAAAAGTAGGGGTGTAACAATTCATTTCAACTATAACTTGTGGTTGACGATACGATTCACTGTTGATATTGAACTATCTGATTTGCTGACCTAAATCGATCCAGGACATCTTCAACCAAAAGTTCCACCAGTGTGACTCAGAGATAAACATCTGGGTACTGAACAGTGCAGGTGAAGTTTTCCAGATTCCCTGCATTTATTGCAAGATAATTGAGGGTAAATTAAAACAACAAACAAATAAACAGGAATTTTCCATTCACATTTTAGCTTCGTCGAGTTGTTTTTCCACATCAAAATAATACAAAGGGAACATTATTAGAACATTCTACAACACTGTATGTATGTTTTCACACATTAGACTGTAATAATGGTTTGATGATTTTGTTTATTTTGTTTTTTTTTTTGCTTTATCATACTGTGTTGTCGACTGTGATGGCCATTTTTTACATTATAGCAAAATAAACCTACCATGCCTGAATCCAAATGATACTCTCCAATATCTAAATAATAGATTAATCTTATTTTGGCACGATTTTATAATGTTATTGCTGACTCAATTAAAGACCCAGTGTTATTGGTGTTTTTGGTGTTTTTAACAGTTTTTTTGTAAAATTGTTCTCCAAAACTGAGGATGCGTTTAAAAAATATGTTTCTCTTTTGGCTTTTCCCATCAGAGGTTGCCACAGCGAATGAGTCGCATGGTAAACTTGGCAATGTTTTACGCTGGATACCCTTCCTGACACAGCCCTCTCAAGGCAGCTGGGTTTGGGACTGGCACAGGGGCGGGGAGGGGAACAGGGAGCAGCCCGGATTCTAACCTGGGTTTCACGGACGGAAGGTGCCGCAAACCAGCACGAGCTAAACCGGCTCCCCATGCCTTTAAAAAATATAAAACTTCAAATTGCGTTTCTGAGTAGGTTTTTATTCACGTTGTGGTGAACAGGAGGAAAATGAAAAAAATGCTGTTGGGAAAAGGGTCGAAAAGTATACGCTGTAAGTTAGCCAGACATTTCTTGCCCTGCTCCATTCTGATACATCGCTCAGACACTCTGATCCATGTATATCTTTAATTTCTTCGTCCAAACTATACGGCTGGATAGCTTGGACATTGCTTGCTATTCTTGTAAACAAAGGAATGATGGGAAGTGAGTAGAGGCTTACATCCGCGCAAACAGTACTGCCACAACTCGGAGCCAAACTTCTGATGAACAGCTGTTTTTCTTTTTCTATTTTGGCTAAAAAATGGCTAATTATAATTAAAGGAAAACTGGGAAAACAATAGAACAAAATATAATTAGCATGGGACTTTTAACAACTTGCCAACTTGGCGGATTGATCTGCTTGGGATCGTAAGAATATAAATCGATTAATCGATTATCCGTTACACCCCTAGTGAAAGGGATTTGTGCAGTGATAAAAATTGCCTTATTCTTCATAGGAGCGATGCGCCTGTTAAGGACAGACACTTTATCAGACAGGGAGCAAATGATTCAATTGTCTCGTTGCGATTCCACGCCTTAGCAACAGCCGCTGGGTCGACGTGGAGACGGCCCAGTTCTGATTTATCTAGCGGGCTGCACTCAGGTGCTGTTTTGTTAACAGGATTGCAGCCATTTATAACTGTGTTTCATTACTGTACTAAGAGCCGATAAGATGATCACTCACGCACGCACACGCACGCACACGGAGGCGCTAATTCAATCCGCTGACAGGGAAACACGACAAACAACATCCATTATGGCCTCGGAGCTAATTGGTTATGTGGGGAGGGGGGAGTGGGAAAGCAGGAGGAAGCAGGACTTGGTGGAGATGTCTCACTAGAAGGTGAGCCTCTGCCGCTGAATATTTCCCCCTGTTTTTCAATTCCTGTTGTTTGCAATCACTCATCACGTCCATCTTCCCCATTCAGGCTTTAAAATAAAAAACAGGACTCCTTCAGAGCTCAATATTCGTCCCTTCTCCAGTCCTTCCTTTTATACTTTACCTTCTTGCTGCGGTTGAAATGAAAATACCTGCCAATAAAGCTTCCATCTGACCAGCAGCGAGCCCAAAACAAAAATGGCATCCTGGCCCCAGGTGGCATCAAAACCACTGGTGACATTTAATAATTCCCCTTCCCCAGCTAACCTCCACCTCCCTCCTCCTCTCCTGGATCACCTGACTCACTATTACTATTAAAGATAAATCATCTCCTGTACAGAGAAGAAACCGGGAGGGAGAGACGAGGTAGTGATGAATTACTTTCATTCATGCAAAGACCAGATCTTTTAGGACTCCTGGCTTCGGCTCTGTTTATTTACTTCCTCCATCACGCCACATCAGCAATGGACTGATTGTGGATGAATGGCTGGAGAGGCAGACAGATCGTCAGACAGACGGAGTTGCAGGGAGAAATAAATAATGTCAGCGGAGGTGGTGGAGAAGAGAAGAAAAAAAGGCAGGAAAATTATAATAAGAAGAGAAGGGGGGGGGAGGCTTAAGGGTCTGGGAGAGTGAGATGGATAAACAGAAAGAGAAGCAGGGAGAGATGGATGAGCAGATTTGGAGGGTTGGAGATTGGCGAGATAAAAGCGTGGAGAGAAAAAAGGGGTTGAGGAGGAACAGCTACAGCGTTTACATGCACTAATATGCTGCTGAACATGCCTGCTTACTTCTGTCATTAGCTGCAGCGCACACACCAGAGGGGAGCTCATGCTGGTATGAACACACAAACAGAGAGGGGTGATGACAAGTATGTAAAACACAAGTAAGGGCTGTAGCAGTCAGCATGTTGGCAGATCTTAATCCTGTTTAAAGGTGTGCGAGTGCTTTTGTTTCAATGTATCTACAGGGTCTAAACATAAAGGGGCAGCTGGAGCTGCTGGATCTAATCCCAATAGATAGTCAGTGTCCTTGAGCATGTCTTCTTTTACTTTAAAGTCATTTTTTTATTGTGTCAGCTTTGCAGGGATCCAAAATGAATCTCGTCCTAGATAACACAGGACTTTTTTTTCTCTTTTTTTAATGTTTTTATTGACATTCGCAATCATTTTCTTGTTTTTTACTTTGGTTGTGTGAACACTGGAAAGAAAAGAGGAGCTTATTCTGTGGCCAGTGCTGTTTCCGTAAGCAGCATTTTCACTGGCAGAGAAGTTTGTTGGTTGTTTTTTTTCTGTACGATCCATTAAGGAACCGAGTAAGATGGAAAAAAAAAAGACAAAAAGTTAAATTAGCAATTTGCTTAAAGTTAATCCTTTAAGCAAATTAAATTTGCTGGTAGAAAATAGCTCCAATATTACGTGCCATTTTTGTTGCACTGGTAACGTTTGGTTGGGGGGTGTGAGGGGCTGTAAGCTAGAGGTAGCACGTGTAAACAGAGAACTCTCGGTAATGGGGAGGGGAAGGGGGGGTCGAGATTCTGGAACTTAAAAAAAAAAAAAGTTACCCATAAAAATCATCATTTTTTCACCATCGTCTCCTGTTGGTTCAAGTCTGCAAATTTCACAAGTAAAGATTTCACCAGAGCAACTGTTATCTACAATGTGAAAACAGTTTAAAACCTATAAAGCTACACTCATGCTGCTAATATGTCTGCGTGCCCAGGCGAAAGGTTCATCACGAGCCGCAGCACGAATCTCATGCCTGCTGCCAAGGTAGGTGAGCTTTATATCCGTCGACAACCAGAGAGGTCCAAAGCGTGTTGAAATAAATCTCTTTGTAGCTTTAAACCCCCCCCCCCACAGTAGTAACTTTTAAGATAAAAACAACCCTTTTTTGAAAATCTTGATTCTAATTCAAATCAAAAGCTGTATTTTTTATGAGTATATTGTTTCTGTGAATACCAAAAAAGAAGGAATAAAACAAATGGGTAAGAATGAGTTTTAAACACAACTTCTCAGAGATAAAAGCCTGTTTAATTAGAGAACAATTCTGGTTTAAAAAAAAAAAAGAGGAACCGTTTTTATTAAGCAAAGAAGCAGAAAAAAAATAAAACACAAACCTGCTGGCTTTAGGAATGTGTTCTGCTTTCTTTCACATCAGCCTCGGCTCTTCTTTCAATGCCAAACATGGTCTGATTATAGACACTTTTAAAGAAGCAAACGCTGGGTAACAGTAAAAAAAAGATTTTGGAGCTGCTGTTAGTTCAGGCTCAGCATTGTTCAAAAGTGGTGGAAAATGTCTGAAATCCCAATTCAGTTTGTATAACCGCATCCGGACAGATGTCTTCATCTCTTAAAGTGAGAAAGTCACACATTATTGGCCTCCTGTTGTTTAGCTGTTATAAAGCCATATAAAAGAATCACTGGGCCCAGAAGACTCTGATGACACCTATAAAGAAACACGAAGGCAGCTCATTAGATCACATTGCTCCTGTCCATTGCTCAGGGCTCTGGGTTTTGTGCTTCTTTCACCAACCGCATCTTTTATGTTTTGGCCTCGGCAAATGCAGTTTGTGAATAGCAGGCTTCAAAACCAGCTTTGTGACACTTCCACGGCGTAGTGTCTGTTCAAAGTGTGCCACTAAGAGGTTAGGAGGTTGATTAAAATCACTGCTGAGTTGTGACGCTGTACTTTCATCTGAGTTTGTAGTTTGCCCAGGTTTTTTTGTGCGTCTCTCTGGCGAAGCGTTGACTTGAAACCACTTTTGGCTCTTTCATCCCCCCATCGACATCCATCAGACACAAAAGGGAGGACCCATCAGTGCAACTCCAGGAACCAAAAAGTGGAAGTGAAAGGGCTGTGCTGCCCCTCCAGCCAGGCTGGAGCTCATGGAGAAATGGGAAAATTCACAAAGCAGATGGTGCAAGCCGAGGCAAAATGTTCAAAAAGCAAGTACAAACTAGACAGAAACAGAGTGTCAAAAGGTAAAGAAATGGCAGACATGAACAGATAAAGTAGTTGAAAGACTGTCAACATGAAGCTAAAGCTCTGGAGTAAAAGAATAAAAAAACTGTTGTGTTGAAGGCAAATTTGGATGAATCTCCATCCATCTTCTTCCGCTTATCTATACTGCCACAAGCCAGCCAGGCCTGGAAGGAATCTTTCTTCAGCTTGATGGCACCCCTTACTTCCGGTGTCCACCACCGAGTTCGGGGGTTGCCGCCGCGACAGGCACCAGAGAGCTTGTGACCACAGCTCCGAAGAGCAGCAGAAACCGTAGAGGTGGAAAACACGGTTCACTCTGACTCAATGTCTCCAACCTCCCTCTGTACTTGTTTGAAGCTCTCCCGGAAATGGGAGGAAACCCTTCCATGACGCTTAGCCAGACCTTCCCAGCAGACGCCTCACAGTACACTTGGGTTTCCCAAGATTTTTTCCGATCCAACTTACCACCAGGTTGTGATCGGCGGACAGCTCTGCCGAGTCGATCATCCATCTCTTCGTTATGGACAAGCTGTGATGAGCACAGATGTCCACAACAACAAGACAGCGCTCCGGTTCAGATCAGGGAGGCCATAGTTTCATTTTACTTTTTAAAAAAACTGGGTCTTAAATCGATTGGGTGTACCTCACCATTTTTGTAAAAGTTTGCCATCACAGTTTGTTTATATGGTGACAGTGTTAGCCTAAAAAGAAAATTCCTTCATATTTACCCAAAACAAATCCATCTGCTCATCGGTTCAGGAAGGAAGAGGACAACCAAATCTTCCCTCTAAATCTGTGTTTTAGCATCAATTTAATTTTTACCCATAATTCCACCTTATGATCACTTAACATTAGGGATGTAGAGCAATGTTTGTAAAGGTCAAGGACAGATTTAGACAGATTTTCTGAGTCTGAATTACTGAGCACAGGCGCCAAAAAACAAATATTCAACTGCAATCCAACAAGTTAGATATTAAATTAGTGTAATCCTTTAAAGACCCACTCTGATTAAGTTTTTGGTGTTTTTAACATGTCCTTGTGACATTTTTCTGATGATGGAGGAAAAGGAAGTAATCTTAAAGTTGCATTTCTGACTATTTGTCTATTCAAATGGTTGTGAATGCCTTTTGAAAAAGCTTATAATTGTGATGTAGAAATTACAATCGGCAAGCCACAAGCTCCCTGATTCATTCATGGTAGAAAACCGGATCCACGTACTTCTTTGTTTTCAGCCACAGTCATACCAGGCATGGTGAACAAGAAAGGAAGATTTGTGATGGGAAGTGGGGACGGGGTTGCTCCCACCCACAATTCAGAGATGAATTTCTAGTGAACTCCTGCCACTCTGCAGAAACTATGTCTTTGAACACGACAGATTTTTGGATTTTAGCTCTAAACGACATCATCATAATTTAAAAAAAAAAAAAAAAAAAAACTCTGGGAACACTTTGAAAATAGATCAAAACATCAAACCCATGATAACAGACTGGGTTTATACGACAGATGTGTACAGCAACCTGTCCCACAGCTGAGCAGTGTGCAAAAACATTTCCCTACAAAAGAAGACAGAAAAAGAAGATCAGTTGCAGGATGATATGGTTGCATTCTTTCTATTCTTCTTTTGCTTTCCCTCCACCTCTCCCTCTCAGATTATATGTTGATTGATGCAGCACACTCAGCAATATCTCAAGGTATGATAGAGGTACAAAAAAAAATACCTTTCACTGCAAAACAAACAGGCTTGGAGCAGCTTAGGCACGTGTTGACAAATGGGAAAGGAGCTTTAAGTATAGTTTGAAATGGCAACATGAATCCCCTGAAGAATAAAATGGGGCGGGGGGGGGGGTGTCTGACTATATGGTAGGACCGTAACCATGAAGCTGCACGGGTCTCACATCAACACACATGCACACACTTGGTAGCAATCCTTCGAGAAGCCGGGGGCTTGGAGGAAATAATGGTTAGCAACCTGAAAAATGCCCTCATCACAAAAGGCCTCGGACAATAATAAATGATACAGTTGGGCCAAACACATTAATCCACGTTGGTACCCCCAGATGGTGTTTGTGTGTGACCCAGTGTGTGTTTGCATATTTGTCTTGTTTTTGAGTCCACATGCGGGTCCATGTTTGCATGTTTCTGAAAACAAGGGGAAACGGCAGCACATGACAGAGAACTGCAAAAGTACAGCGCCTTCACTTATGTGGGTAAAAATGTTCAACAAGAAAAATCCCGTTAGGCTTTTATTTGCAAAGTTCACCAGCATGATCTTCAGAGAACCTTACAAAAAAAAGGACAGCGCCCTAACTAAAACAACCTTTGATGTGTTCACTTGATGAGGCAGAGCTGAATGTTGTAAATTGTTGTGGTAACATTCAGAGATTCTTAGAAATGTTCCGAACCAGAACACCAACATTTCCTGGAATTGTTTTTGCATTTAGGACATCCCACGCTGTTTACGTATGCCAAAATGTATCTAAAAAATGATCCATATGAAAAAGAAAGTAAATGGTCAAATACTTGTATAGCACTTCTACCTTCCTCGAAGGGGCCAAGGCGCTTTACAGTCACAGTACCATTTACACATTCACACATACATTTGCATGCTGATGGCAGCTCTGCTACCGAAAGCTGGCGCCAAACGTCCACCAGAGGCAAGGTAGGTCTTCCAATCAGAGGTCAACCACCCTTCCACTGCACCACGGCCGCCCCCAATTGATACTAAAATAGTAAAAAACGTAAAGAAAACAAACAAAAGAATGTATACCAATACACAGATATATAGAAATTGTTTCAGATAATTTGTCATGATTTGACCGAAAAATGAAAAAACGAAAAGGAAAAGACAATATAGAAATACACACACAGATCTGTGTGCACACGTACATACATCTACATACATATGTTAAAGATTTCTATTATACTCACTCATAATCATGGACAGGATCCGATAAATATTAGTGTGTTAAAATAAAGGAATGAGATCATTTTAATTTAACCAAGTTACACAAAAATGGAAAAATAACTTTTTTGTTGGTACTACATTTCTAGAGAAAACTGCAATAAAGGGTCACATATAGGAAGTTATATTAGTGCCACTACAAAGAAAACAAAAGTCACAGTTTTGACATCCAACTTTCTTAAATTGCAAACAAAATGTTCAGTTTTAAAAACAAAACTTTCCAATTAAAAATATCAAGTGTTTGCTTTCAAAATCTTTTTCTTTGCTTTCATATAAAGCAAATATTTTTAAAAAAAACTCCCAATAATGCAAATATTTATAAGACATTTATGTCTTTTCTGTCCTGCAGCTGTGTGAAACACCCAGTATGCACAACTAATATCATTAACCCTTTAACACCTGAGATGAGGCCAATGACACCAAAATATCTTTGGCATTCGGATACGGATAATGCCATGTTGATCATCAGTAAGCAGATATCAGTCTAAGTCGCTATGAGTCATCAATTCCATGGCAACCACTCTAGCCAATCAGGAGTTAGCTTGTTGGAAGGCCACACCCCTACCACTTGAAAGCACGCTAAACAGAATCTGTCAAACGTTTGGATTGTTCAGGGTCAGCAGGTACCACCTACTTTTATCAAGGCATCTGATTGGTCAGTTTATAACTTGAAGAACTTGAACTACATTGTGAAAAAAACATAAAATGACTGAGAAAGCTGTTTATTTCTCTATGGGGTTTCTGCTTCTTGGAGCCGGCGGGTACTTCCTGTTTGGAATGCCAGGGGGAGGGGCCCCTCATTCCAGTTTTCTGGTCAATGGTTACAATTAGCGTCTTTCAATCTTCACCCAAAATAAAAAATAATAGCCGATGCTTAGTTGTTTTTTTCTCTGCAGTTTTCTGTTTGACAAAATAAATTATCCTTGTTTCATTCGCCAAATACAGTCTGGATGCTATATATCTATATAAAACACTTGATTTGATGGGTAATTTCAATTCATCAGGGTTGTTGACACACTGTCTCTTCCCCCCACCATCACTCATGAGCAGTTGTACATTTGACCTTGCTTCTTTTCTTCCTCTCTAATTTTTCTTGTCGCTCTCCAAACTGAATACATTGTCTTTGTTTCCAGTCCACGTTTAGCCTCATTTTTTGAATTTATCGCTTTTCTATTCCCACAACTTTCCTTTCAGGGTCCGGCACCTCCGTTTTGATCGAAGCGGGGCGCACCCTGACCATCCCGAAGCACCACTGAGAAAATGAGAAGATATTCGCTCCTGACGGCAAAATGGAATCAACTCTACATGCGCGTTTCTGGACGGTGGGATAAAAATCCTCAGCGGTTTATTGGCAGAGAAGTCTCCACCGAAATTCAAGGCAGGAGCCTTTCTTGCTGTGGGGCAGCAGCGCTAAACACCACAACACTGTGCTGGTGCTGCTCTCACTCCCTCCAAACTGTGTCTATTTGGGTCGGCCCATGGGGAGTCAGAGGTCATTATTAATCTTGCTGGCTCTCCTACCTTCAGGCACAACAGCAGGGCAGCATCCGTGTGTGTGCATGTGTGTGTGTACATAAGTGAGATTGAAAGGAGTGGTTCCAATGAGTCAGTTAAGCTGTTCAAGTAAAGGTGTGGGAGAACATGCATTGTGAGTGCACCATCAGCGCAGTTCTTGCTGCGTGCATGTGCTGCATGGTGCGTCTCGGAGTGTATTTTGCTGTGATGGATCATGGGTGAGCCACATTCTTATAGCACAAGAAAGACGCCCATGAGAAATGAAGGGGGAGCAGGGAGGGAGGGGGGGGTGGAGAGAAGAGGAGGAGAGCAAGGAGACTCCCTGTTCCTCCTGAACAGCCTCTGTTGTCCTCCGTGCCCTCCCTCCTGCACTCCCACAATGAAGAGCAACGGCGTGCATCAATAACACTGGTGACAGCACGAGGGGGAACAGGTCAGACAAGCAACCGCCATCTCCCAGGCAACCACCGCTACGGCCACCATCACCACGACAACAATTGCTAAGCGCACGTGGGGGGGTGGGGGAGTTCCCCTTCCCTCCAGGCCCCAGCTCCCCTTCCTGCAGCCGCCTCAGAGGGCCGCCGAGCCTGCTGCTGCTGGATCAGGAGCGAGCTAAATCCTCAGCGCGGCGCCGGCGAGGGATGAGGAGAGAAAGAGCTGACTGATCTTGATTCTGAGGTGAACTGAATGGACAGGAGATTCTAAGAGGATGAAGGGATGAGATGAAGAAAGAAAATGACTCATCTCCAGGATGCTTTTGCAGGGCAAATCAAACACTTTGCAAAACTTTTCATCTTTACTCTCATGCATTATTATACTTTGGTAGATTAGTCACTCTTTTTCTAAATGACCGATGAAAATGGTGTTTTTAACATATTCTTGTAGCATTTTTCTCATGATGAAGGACATGTATAAAATGAAGAAAGAGAAGAAAGTTAAGCTTTATTCACATTGTTGTGAATCAGGAAAAGACAAAAAAATGCAATTGGAAAAATCCTGTAAATGGCTAATGAGGGCAGGGTAACAGTCCTGCCTACAAAATAAAGGCAAATCTCTGTTGAACCCCTGCCGCTCTGCAGAAACTATGTCCTAGAAAATGAATTGTTAATTAATTAATATTATTATTAATCAATTATTATTTTGACTACGAACAACATATTTATAATTAAAATACCACTTGGAACGCTTTGAAAATAGATTATAGCTATTGGAGTGAAACTTTTAAAAAAATTAGTCGTAAAAGTCTGCAGGCCACAAACAAACATGGCCAGTTATTGTCCTTTTATTTTGAAACTGTCCTTTATAAAACAGCTTTAGCACTAACTGAAACGTCGGTGTCTCATTTAAATGTGTCTATTTTAGCAATGTCTGCAGTTTGGAAACATTTTGGAAGCAATCTAAAGGTAAAATGGATAAAGGTGCTTTTCAGTTCTAGTTGCACCTCCTTCAGTTTAAAAGCTCTTTAAACGTATTATTTGGCCAAGAAAAGAAAAAAATAAATGCGTTACATATATGTTGTGCACTTTTCTTTCTTCCGGAATAGGTTTTTATTGAGCTTCTCATAAGCTTTAAATGTGAATATCTGTTTGGGCTTCTCTACACACAGATATATTCAGCAGTTGATCATCGCGGATGCGGGCCTGCGTTTGTTTGCAGCGAAATGAGGAAACATGGAGACGAAAAAAACGGTAATAAAGTCAAGACAATAGGACGTTTTCGACGGCAGGGTTAACGTCTAGGTAAATATTACATCAGGTTATGTAATTTTGGGCCAAATCGGAGAAAATGTCTGATCTGAGGTCGTACGACTCCTGATAGATGTGTTGCGACGGTGGCAGAGGCAGAGCGACTGGGATATTGCCTTTCCTCCCGGGCGGAAAAACAAGGCGAGCACAGACGGGGAGGAGCTTCGCAAATGTTTGATTTAGGTACTGTGACCAATCAGAAGGCGAGATTTATTGAAAGGCGGGGCCGCTCAGCGAAGATTCCACCAATGACAGCGACGCGAACAGTCCCTGCCCCCACGTGGGGTTTGAGCTCCAAACAACATCGACTCGGCTGTCAGCCAATCACAGGCGCGCGAGGTGTTAATCTTGACGCGGATTGGCTGGCTGCTTTTCACAGAGCCCCCTTCACTCATCACGTCGAGCCCATCGCTATTAACTCTTTCCTGCCACACAAGAAGGCGCTGCGTTCCCCCATAAAGCACAAACCCGCTCTGTAATAGCCAAATGTGAATTAATGAATGATTCAGAGGCGGTTTGTTTTTAGAAACGCAATACATCAGTTAATCCGCGCCGTTTCAAAGCATCTTTTCAGACACATCTAAAGAAAGGATAATATAGTATAGACCGGAACACATGAGGCGACCAGAGACATTTCTGAAGCCTTTCTAAGCGCGTGCTTCCTTGATTATAATCAAGTCAGCATGCAAGGAAACCAAAGAGACTGAAAGGCACACAAGAAGCGCATGCCTGGCAGTGAAGTGGAACCCACATTTGCACCCAAACTGTCAGTTACAGCATGACTTATACAGGTGAGACACTCAGGTGAGGTAAGAAAAACATTTGAATTGCAAGGATGTTTTTTGTTCATGTAGCGGATTGAAGGCTTTAACAAAAAATGCCATAAAAAACAAATTTTAAAAGCATTAATAGCAGCCATTTTAAATAGCACTACAGTCCTTCCCTCCTACGCTATGCAGTCCCACAGGCACCAACGCTGACAAACCAAGCATCAATCTTCTCTTTCGTTTTTGTGCGACCTCCAAAATCCATACAGCCAGCGTTCTCATTAGAAGAGCATCATAAGGCCTACACCGCCTCCTAGTGGTGGCTTTGAGTACTGACATTTCAACTTTCTCCTTTGATTTCAGTGGCAACCCTTTAATAAGTGTGTTTTTATATTTATTTATTTATTCAGTCATTCGTTTGTCTATCATACTTCCATTTTTATCCATCCCCTGTCTCAGAAACCATGCATTTGTTTTCAAACGGAAGAAGAAGTTCTTCACCTCGTCCTTTATCCAAAAAGTGTGTCAAGAAGAGAGAAATGTGATGAAGAGGCAAACTTGGATGGAGGTATTTTGATACAAAGCGAGATGAGAAAGGAGCCAGGCTCAGCGCTCCACAAAAAGAAAAAAAAAGGTTGACACATTTTTTCTCTCAGAGAACGTTGTCTTTTTTTTTTTATTGTTTTGAGTTGTTGAAGCTCGAGCGAATTCCAATGCTTCTTTAGACTCGTTCTCACTCAAGAGAGTCGAATAATGAGGCGCTGAAGTCCTGGAAATGTAGGAGTCGGCTTCACAGCCTTCAGAACACGAGACCCTATAGAAGGAACAAAACTGGACACTTATCGATCCTTAGATCGATCCGTCTGACTCAAGTTGTTAATTGAATATACCATCACTTAATCTTTTCAAAATGAAATAAGTCGATTATATCAATATTGGAAAATAACATTTGGATTGAGACATTATTTTACTGTAACGTAAGAACGACTGATGTGATGGCACCAATGTGTGGAAACAGAATTTTCCAAAGACATGTGACCGTATAGTGTGGTAAAATGTTCTAATTATGTTCCATTTGGATAATTATGATGTGGGAACTACATGGATTTGACATCAACTGGTTGAAGTTTTGGCTAAAGATGTCCTGAACTCATTTTAGGTCAGTGAATCAGATCAATCAACAGGAACCAATATGGCCAAGGAATCGTATCGTTCTTATCGCTGCTATTATGTAGAATAATTTTCACTGGAGTTCAGTTAAAGTCTCACTCCAGTTCTCTTTTGATCTACACTGAGTGCACAAGTATTAGGCAATCTGTATTTTTGAGGATAAATTGTATTGTTGTGCCACTACAGTGCACTTGGTCGATCTAAAATGTAGGGAAAAAAACCTCAAACCTGAATATTCAATAGATAAAAGTATTAAAAGTGAAGATTTGGCTTTCTTAAAAAGATAACTACGTTTACTCAATTATTAGGCAACTTACAATGTGCAGAATTATTCTGCAACTCAAAGAAAAAAAGATTTTCCCATCTTGCAGTTTTTTTATACACCTGTTAAAGTGAGAATAACAAACAAACTTTACAAATAAACTTTTTCTGAAATGCAAAGAGAAAATCTCAGTGACCAATATAGCCACCTTTCTTTTCAATGACAGACACAAGCCTTTCGTTCATGGAGTCCGTCAGTTTCTTGATCTGCTTGGGATCAACCTTTTGTCCAGCTGTGACCATCACCTCCCAGAGAGGTGTACTGTTTACTTTCACTGTATATCTCCCGCTTAAGATGGGCCCAAAAGTTCTCAATAGGATTTAGGTCAATAAAGATGGGGGCTGTGTCATTAGCCCTTCCATCTTTAAGGCCTTTGCTAGCCAGCCTCGCAGTAGAGGGCTTTGATGCAAGTGATGGAGTGTCTTCTTGAAAGATGCAGACTGTTTCTTGAACCACTGCTTGAAAAAAGTGTTGTCTGAAAATTGGCAGTAGGTCTGAGAGTTGATATTGAGTCCATTATTAACTCGAAAAGGTCCAACCAACTTATTTTTAATGATACCTGCCCACACCAGCACCCCACCTCCACCTTGCTCCAGTCGAAGTGGAGCTCTGTGTCCGTTACTGATCCAACCACGGGCGCCTCCATCCGGTCCATTCATGTCATCGGCCCACAAAGCCTCTGAAAAGTTCTGTCTTGAGATAGTTCTTTGCTCGTTCTTGACGTTTCAACTTGTGCATTTTGTTAAGAGGTGGTCGGGTTTCAGCTTTTCTGAGAACTGAACATCTCGTACTTCCTGATACTCCAGGTAGGTTGCAGTTGTGGGATATGGCAGCACTGGTCGAGAAAGCGTCCTGGTTGCTTCACGCTTGATTCTTCTCAAACCTTTGGCAGTTAATTTGCGTCATTTCTTCTCCACATGTTTCTTGCATACCCGTTGACAATTTGCAACAAAATACGTAATAATTCTTTGAACGGGCCCCAGTATCTTGGATATTTCAAGAGTGCTAAACCCCCTGAAAGACTTTTTACAATTTTTGACTTGTCAGAGTCAGTTAAATCACTCTAACGGCCCATTTTACCTGAGGAGAAGAACCTGCCACACACAGTGTAATTTTAAATCGTTCTCAGTGGTCTTTTAACTATGATTATACCATTTTTTGCTAAAACCTTTTTATTAAACTGTTGTTTTCTAGGACATAGTTTCTGCAGAGCAGCAGTAGTTCATTCGAAATTCATCTCTGAGTTGTGAACGGAACTGGAGCAACGCCACCACCAATTCCCATCATCAATCTGTAGCTTACAGCCCCTCACAACCTCAACCTAGCATTACCAGTGCATCACAAATGTCAACCAATATCGTAGCTTTCCAGCCGTAGAGGTTTGAGCCAGATTCCAGCTCAGACTAGGAAAGACGTTCATGGATCTACTTGTCTACAAGTGGATGCATCGGAATGGAGCAGAGCGGCAGGTAGCTTGTTGCCTGCCGATTGTAGTTTCTACATAACAACTACAATCTACAATTTTACTCGTCTGCACCTGATACGCCAAAAATGGGAGTAAAGAAACACTCAGAAATGCAATTTTAATCTTTATATGTGTCCTCCATCATTAGAACATGTTTAAAAAAAACATGTTCATTGGAGCGGGTCTTTAAATTGTTCAGGAAACACAAACTAAAGGACGACATAGCACAACAGCTTCCAACCAGAGTCTCTCCTTCATTCAACCCTTTGAAATGAACTGAACACAAGAGAACCGACCAGGAGGCAGACATGGGGCAAAGTGTATGAAAAAATGTGGTGGTGGGGGGGGGGTTGCACTGTGGGGTACGAGGCAGCACCCCGCAGCCCCAAGTAATGGCAGAATAGAACTTAATAGGGTAGAAAAGGGCTGGCGGCTGTTAACTCAGAAACGGTCATTTTTAAATTCTCCCGTTCTTCAAGACTCTCCTTCCCCTCTCCTCCATCTTTCCGTGCACCTTGTATTCCTTTAACACTTCTCATCCATGTCTGCCTGTGTAATTTGCAGACTCTCCCTCTGCCTCCACCCTTAACCCCTCTCCCACCACCAGCCCTTCTCCTCTCTGTCTCCCATCTGCATGGCTACCACCTCTCTCCCTTCCCTGCGAGCCATCCAGCCTCCCCCCTTTTTTTCCTTCCTTCCCCTCTCACCTCTCATCCTCCCTCCTCCCCCACCTCTGTGTCTCCTTGGAGGAGGTGTAATGATAGCTATTTGAGTGTCATCAGAGGATCGCTGTAATGGCTTCTAAAGCACCATCCCACGGTTGCCACGGTGAACCTGGCACAGCCGCTGTCCCAGAAGAAGGAGTGGAGGAAAAAAAAAAGGAAAAAAAACATCTGGTTGGCCATCGACAGGCGTCGGTACCGACAGCGGCAGCAGCAGGAGCGGCGGCACATCAGCAGACGATGACGCAGCCCCCAGGGGCCACAGAGAGCGAGCTAATGATGCGTGGGATAGGATACACACGAGGAGGAAATACAGTAATAGTGATAACAGTTATAGTAATGAAAATAATAGCAATGATGACAATAACAGTAAATGACTTTTTGGATTTTAGCGGGCCTGCTCACCCCTCCTCTTTCTCACTGACTGGATTTTTGTTTAGATTTTGCAGATAGGAATCAGGGGGAGGTATACGCATGATTTTAAGGATGCAAAAGTAAAAATCTGATTTCCATTTTAATGCAAATGTGTTGTTTTAGAGCTGTGAAGTTCACGAGAACTCTCCTAGTAACTTAAGAAAAGAAGTGAGCTTCATTAAACCTTTTCAGTTTGCAGTTTCATGGATGTTTGATTCAACGTTTCAGACCTGAGTTGGCCTTTTTAGAACTGGGATGCCCTCTATAGGTTGCCTGGGTGAATCCTAAAAACTGATGATCAGTTTTGTTACAATGTTTCTGCTAAATTCCGTCATTTTTATTGCAAATCTGACCCGTTTCTGATTGTTCTGTTGAGCCTTGGTTGAATATAAGATTAAAAATGTAATGTTTTATGTCACTTCGAAAGAAGCCAGAAGAACTGAATTCAAAGCTGAAGATGGCCTGAAAAGGATTAAGACCACAATGGTCTCATGCATGGTCAAAATTGCATTTCTGAATATCTCTTTATTCAAATCACTGTGAATCAGGAGCAGATGAAAAAAAAGACCATTGGAAAGCTAGACGTAGGTTTAGGCTCACTCGGCTCCACAACTCAGTGGTAGATTTCTAATAAACTCCTGTTGCTCTGCAGAAACTATGTCCTAGAAAATGACACAGTTTTGTTTTTTTTGGCTAAAAAAGGCATTATCATCAATAAAAGACTACTGCGAACGCTTTGAATATAGATAAGAGATGATCATTTTAGAAGCTGAACTACCTCTGTTTTCGCTTTGTCTCACATAGTCAGGGATTTATAAGATTGTCACATATTGTTTTATTTTTAGAAGATCAAAACTGCTGAAATATCAGTTCATCTTTGTCTTCATTTTGTGTTAAATACACAAATATGTGGGTTCATTTTGAAATCTTGAATTTAACACTGAAATGCTGTCATTAATCTCATTTTATTTTTCAATATGAAGCTGCTTTGTGTTGTTATCAGCACAATTCAACACTTTTCTTGTGTAAACTGTTTTGATTTGGTTAAGTTTACCCTTTATTATTTGTGTAACATGAATTTTTATATTTGTGTAACAGGTTCTCGTTCACATGTCAGTTTTTGTTGTTTGTTCTCTCCCATCTCATTGACTTAAATGTATTAAAAATAGTCGTAAATGTTGGTAATAACAAAAAACGAATGGAAAAATGGCGACCAATATTGGAGCCGTACAGTTCTGATCCAGATTCTATCTCAGACGAGGAAAATAAAGACGTTCATGGATCTATTTGTCTACATGTGGATGCATCAGAAAGGGGCGGAGCAGGGAGCTTCAATGGCAGCATCAATCTTTTTCCAACTGCAATTTTTCATCTGATCCTGATTCACGATTTGCATTAAGAAATGTAATTTTATGCTTAATTTTCTTCCTATATGTCCTCCATCTCTGGTAAAAATGTCACAAAAACATGCTGAAAACAAAAACACCAATTTGATCAGAGTTGTGCTTTAAGATATTGAGTGTCCATGGTTCCTGTGCAGTTTTTTTTAACAGCATACTTGATGACATCTCTCTTTTCCTTCTGATTGTGCGTTTGTGGCACCAAACAAAAAACATATTGGTTCTTGTATGACGTTTTCCGAACAGTTTTTTCTGGAACGCTGCAGTTTTCTGTTTGTTTCAGCAGGCTGGGGGTGCGTTAAACTCCGTGTCAGTGAGAGCTTGAGCGCACCGCTGATGGCATTTCCCGCGGCAGTTTACGTCTGGGTCGGGAAAAGCAAATCTCTGCGTGGCTGGTGTTTATTGTGAGTGCCCTCTGACCTCTGTGTGCATGCGGTGATATATTTTTCTGCGCCGCAGTTGGTTTTTCCAAGCAGAGGAAGAAGGGACGTGTGTGTTTCAGAAGAGGGGAGGGATGGCTGTAGTAGATTAGCCAGGTTGGGATGATTGGGTTGGGGATTAGACGGATTCAGGAACAGACACGACTGTTTACTCTGAAAAGAGGATATGTAATAGGCTGATTGGGAAGGTTGATTACACACACACACACATGCATTCAAACCCCCTATGTTGATTAGCCTGCTGCCCTCATAATATCCTCCGCCTCTCTTAAATTCAGATGTAAAGTCTCCCCCCGCTGTCCCTCTCAGACACAATTCTCATTCGGACTCAGAGAGCTTGCAATCAGAGAAGGTGTGTAACCAAACCCCCGCACAGACAGGTAAGGGGAGCCGCACTAAGGCTCAGAGAGAGCTCTGGTTACCTGCTGCAATGTGAGCAGCGTTTCTGTCCTGTTTGTGTGTCGAGCAAAGAGGTGAAGTGCAGAGTTTATTTGCTGAGACTGAGGAGCAAACTCATGGCAGGTTAGAAAAATGTAGAGAGAGGAGGGGATGGGAGGTAAAAGCTACAAAAGGGGCTTCAGAGTGGTGATTGTTTCAGCGGTGGTGCTCATGTTGGGAGGAAAAAGGGCAGGAATCACCCAGCGTCTTCTGCATACCGCCGATGTGAATCCAGGACTGTTCGGGATGTTCTGATGAAGAGGGATCCGGAGGAAGGTGAAGGAGATCCAAGGTGTTTGATGGCATTGATCCAACGCAAAGGTCGGAGTAAAAAAGGATGCAGCTTGGAGCCAAACAGTCCTGTGAGAAATTAGTCTGCAAAGGACGGAAACCAGACCGAGGAGAGATCAAGGCTGACGCAAACTGATTAAGGCACACCATTAGCGGCAGTGAAGTCCAGCTAACGGGCAAGATAACAGAAAGCAAGAGTCAGCAAGAGAAGAAGAAGTTGAGAGAATTACAAGAGGACGCCTGGTGAAAGAAGCCTCTTAAATCTGCGAGCTGGAATTAGAGCTGTAGGAACTGCAGAGAGAAGCCACAAAACCACAGTAAGTAAATTAGGAGCCTGTGGCTGGAACAAAGTATAATGAAGCATAGAGCGGAGGGAGGAATTTGTGGTTTAGGGAGTGCTTTATGTACTGCACCTTAATGAATTGATTGCCAGCTTTGACAACTTTTGCATTTCATCATTATAACATAACGTTTTTTTTCACTATTTACAAATACTGCTGTATTTATGGTGTGCTTTCAGAGTTAAAAACATGGATCCTTCTCCTTGGTCCCATCTGCTTCCCCTCATGGGCCAAGTGGAATTATGGGGGGAACTTTTATACCTGAAATCAAACTTCTTTGATTATCTTTTTTAAGGTTTTGGGGTCTTTTATTTCCTTTTTTCTCATTTTCTTAAGGACTATGTCTGATAATAATTGTATTTTTGTGTGTTTTAGCATATTCTTGTTGCATTTTTCTGATGATGGAGGACATATAAAAAAATTAAGCTCAAATTTGCATCTCTGAGTATTTCTTTATGCAAATTGTTGTGAATCAGGAGAAGATGAAAAAATTCAGTTGGAAAAAAGAACATATTCGTTCAGTGGAAAATACGCTGGGCTGGTACTAAGCTCCCTGCTCCGCACCATTCTGATGCATCCACTTGAATACAACTACGTCTTCCTCATCTGAGCTGGAATCTGGCTCTAAACTGTATGACTGGAGAGTTCCAACATTGCTCGCCATTTTTGTTGCACCAGTAATGTTGTGCTGATTTCACATCGAGCATGTGTTGTGTATTCAAGAATGCGCTAAATGCGGGTTGTTGAACTGGACTGCCCTGCCAGTTGGAAGAGTCTTTGTGCGAATTGTCAAAGTGGTGCAAAACTGGCTCCGGGTTTTTTCTTTTACAGCTTCTTTCCGATATATGAAAGACTTAGAGTCATTTAATACAAAACGCATTCAGTAATATCTCCTTCGTGATCATTTTTTAAACGGTTGACACTTCCGTAAATACAGAAGGACACTACCCATAAGTCAGTACCTAATCCAAGTCCCTGATTGGTCAAAGCTCAACCGGTTTAACTTTAACATATAGTTAAAGTTAAAGTTATAGTTATAGTTAGTGGTTGCATTTTGAACATAGAGTACGAAAACTGACTTAAAATCATGTGTTGTGATTGAGCGCGAGAGTTTTTAATGTGAAAGCCCAAAACGAGAATTCACGTGCAATTACATAGACGTTTCATTGGAAGTCGTATCTTGAACGAGCGTTGCCGAGCCCCGTCTGAGCGTGGCATTAGGTCTGTTGGTGTGAGGGGGTGTAGGCTAGCAGAAAGGAGTGTAAACTGAGAGCTCTCAGTTAGGGGGCGGGATTGCTTCACACCAACAGTATTGCCCACAACTCAGAGGCGCATTTCTAATGAACTCCTGCCGCTCTGCAGAAACTATGTCCTAGAAAAAAACACAGGTTTTTTAATTAGCTAATGTTATTTTGAGTGCCGCCAAGTAAAAAGACTGATGGAAATTCATCTTGGCCACACACCTAAATTACCTGCGGCTCAGATGCACATTGCTGCATATTTTTAGTGCGTCCGAGGCAAAATGTTATTATTAGTTGTACATATTGTAAGGGGTAATTTGAAAAAGCAGGGGGTATTCCAGAAATCATGTTTTAACTACCCTGATTTTAACCCTGAACTCTGGCTGAAATCCGCCTGAACTTGCTTACTCTGGGTATGTCGGTTCCAAAAGACTGGATATGAGTTAGCGTAATTACGCTGGACTTGCACGTGCACGGCAAGTACATAAAGACATTCTCAATGGATCACCGATTTCCAGAGTCTCCATGGAAACGCGTGGAGAATAAAAGAGTGAGACGAATGAAAGAGTGAGAAACAGTGAGACGGAGTCAGAGATTTTAATGACGGCGTATGAAGATACGCCCATCAAGAAAGTAATACAGCTGCATCATCAGCAAAAGAAAATGCTTCTGCTTGGAGAAAAGAACGGACAAAGTAAACACATGAGTTTCTATCTCTTTTCCATTTTCATTGTGACGCGCACATATATATATAAAACTTATCCAACTTAAATGAATTACTTTAATTGGTAACACGTAATTTAAAATAATATTTTTTTACAACTCAAATTTACATATTTATCTAACTAAATGTAATATTACTCCAATTCAATTAAATGTTTTTCCATCTTAATTTATTGTACTTCTTGAACTCTCATATGTCTAAATTTGAACCTGCAGATATACTAATTTTTATAACAATAAAATGAATAAAACAAAGCAGATTTGCAATATGAAACGTAATATAGTATAATATTTCACTGACTTTGACATTACACAGCTGCACAGTAGGGGTGTTAAAAAAACTCATCGTCCTCTCCCTCCCTCTCACTCATGGTGCAGAAAGAATTAAACATAACAGGACAAATAACTGGGCAAAACACAGTAAAACAGCTAAACAACTAAACACATTTGGTCAGAAACCCACACTTAAACCCAAATCCGTCCAGACAGGGAAAGGAAATGGTATCCCACAATTCCTTGCGGTGCTGATCTAACCGCAGCACCAAAGTTCCACCTACTTAATTGAATTAATTTGAATGAAAGTAAAATAACTGTAACTTTACGTGTTATTTTCAAGCTGACTTAACTAAAAAAATTATTTATCTTTACTGAAGCAAATAATTAAGTTAGATCAATGTAAAAAAGTTTTTCTTTCCAACATCCATCCGTGGTCTTATCACCCTCTCATGGTGGAAAAATTATTATTTGAGCTTCTTCATCCACTAAATCATCTTCAAATGGACACGCCATGCCGCTTCACCTCTCTGAAAACAAACTAACCTTCAACTAAACCTGCTCCAGACCAGGTTATATGTTCAGAGCATGAGTTGCTATGGGAACTAAGCATACCCTGAAACATACCTCTGTTTTTGGAACCGAAAGCTGAGGTTATCCACCTCCTTAGCCTCAAACTTACTGTGGCAACTAGCATAACCTGCTTTTTGGAATACCCCCCAGGAATGGTTACCAAGGGGCACAGCAAATATTTTAAGTGCGGATATATTAATCCATGTATTTTCAGCATTCAAAATAAGTGCAGCCAAGAAAATGACTTTCATACTGGCCGCACGTATTTTAGAATTTACACACAAAGTCACTTCCTTTTTAATTTTGGCCAAAAAAATGACACAATCATAATTAAAAAAGACCACTGGGAATGCTTTGAAAATAGATGAAAAGATGATTGGAGTGGGTTTTTAAGCTGTGTTCCTTTTTGTCCACCCTAATACCTCTACAGGTGAAGATGCCCGTCAATGGAAATCACCCACTCAAGTTGCAGTTTGGTCTGATCAACCATGAGGGTCGATACCTCACCGCAGAGGCCTTTGGTTTCAAGGTATAAAAGTACAAGCCGGTTCTTGTTTGACTGCTGGTTGGGTTTTATTGTAAGTTGTAAATAACACCTGTGTGTTTTCTTGATTCTCAGTTAAACGCATCAGCGCCCAGCCTAAAGAAGAAGCAGATATGGACGCTAGAGCAGGACCTCCAAGATACCCAGGTGGTGTACCTACGCAGTCACTTGGGACGTTACCTGGCCTCAGACAAGGATGGCAAAGTCTCCTGCGAGGCTGACGGCCAAAATTCAGACTGCCGATTCCTCATCGTGCCTCAGTCAGATGGTCGCTGGGCCTTGCAGTCTGAGCAGTACCTCCGCTTCTTCGGCGGATCTCGGGATTACCTGTCCTGCTTTGCTCAGGCAATCACTGATGCTGAACTGTGGGCAATGCACCTGGCTCTGCATCCGCAGGCCAACCTGCTGTCCGTGGCCCGCAAGCGCTACGCCCGCCTCTCCATGGAAGATGGAGAAATTGCTGTGGATCTGAACATTCCCTGGGGAGTGGGAGCCCTTCTGACCATCGTCTACGTGGATGGGAGGTACTGCCTAAAGACCAGCGACAGCCGCTTCCTCAGCAACGACGGAAAGCTGCTGACACAGACGGAGAGGACCACGCAATACACGTTGGAGTTGAAGTGTGGAAAACTAGCCTTCAAAGATTGCGAGGGGAAGTACCTGTCTCCCATGGGACCAACAGGAACCCTGAGATCTGGGAGGTGCTCCAAACCAGGCAAGGATGAGCTGTTTGACTTGGTGGAGAGCCACCCTCAAGTGGTTCTGATTGCAGCCAACGGCCGCTATGTCTCCATACGACAAGGTAAGAAAACACTGACATTGTGCACATAAATCTGGGGTCCTAAACCCATGCATGCATAGACAGTTGATCTTTCTCCTGGAAACCTTAGCAGAATTCCAAACTGCTAATTAAATGGACAAAGTTTGACCTTAAGAGCTGGGGGGGGGGGGGGGGGGGGGGGCACGTGAGCTTGTGCTGACACAGGCTGACCTGCTCACATCCATTATGGAACAGCAAGTGACATCTGATAATGGATGCATGTAAATATGGGAGTCTCACCAACAGTTTGCATGCAGATCATCATTAATTATTGCTGATTTCCAGACAAAACCCACAGTTCAACATGAAAAGGAGAGTTACTTTAATGTGGCAAACGTTGACAGTATTCATGAAGGAGCTCTCCAATCCGCGGGAACCTAGTTAAATAAAAGACTCATTCTGTTTTAGGATGACATTTCATTGGAAGATTTTTCATCTCCTCCCAGTGGCAGCGTGCAGTTGTCCTGTTGGGTTTGCTGGAACACCTGTGTGTGATCAGGATGCTGAGCAGGAACCCACCGCTGATGCTGTTTTATGGGGATTTATGGATGCAGGGATGTTAGGAGAGGGCGTGAAGTTTGTTAAACTTTCTCTAAAATTGGTGTATTCAATACAATTAAAGTTAATGCAGCTGTTGGTGGGAGAGTCTGGGTGAATGCAGAGAAGGTTTGACAGTGTTTTGTTTGCAGAAGGTCTTCTGATTCCTTCACAAACAGTAGTACACTTCAAGTTTACATTATTAAGTATACTTGAGTATATGTACAGCAACGGCAAGTATACTATAGACCAGAGGAGTTCAAACTATTTTTTTCGTGAGCCACAAAGGGTTTTAAAAATTGTCAGAAGGGCTGCACCAGGAGTGTTTTGGTATTCCACGTCAGAAGAGAAAGACAGAACATGGTATTTGGACAAAAAAATGCTTTAACTTTGATAGAAAATTGACATATATATTTTAAAACAGAACATTTTGAAGTTTTTATTTCAAAACTGTGGCTTTTATTTTCCTTTTTGTGCCCATTGAAGCAATGGGTTGATGTTCCTCAGGTAAAAAAGCAAATTTACATAAATGCTGCGTTCATGTGCTGTTGGAATGATCTGCAAAATGCTTGTCCAACTTGGAAAACACACATTTTTCAACACCACATGAATGCAGAACAACTTTCTGCAGCTGAACTAAGCTCAGTTTACTGTATTTGTAGAACGTGATCTATGGAGAGACACCAGAATTGCAGGGCGAATAAAACGTTATTAAGGATCATCAATATCATTTATTCCATATGGCGGGTCAGAACATTTCTCGATGGCTCTCGGTGATGTGTGCCCGTTCCGTTAAAACACCATTTATGTGTAATGTAGGAAGTAACTGAGTACTTCTTGAGACTAAATTGGAACATTTTTCTTTGGTATATGAAAAGGAAACTTCAAGTATACTGCCTCCTTTTTAGTACACAAACTATTTGATACTAGCAAAGACACTTTTCCAAGCTTTTCTCAAAATCAGTGCAGGATTTTTTGTCACATTAACAGCTAGCATCTAGAAATAAGAAGATTATTGTTAAAACGAGTCAAAATCCTTTTGCTTCCTACTCTTAACAACAGAAAAACTTGATTTAAAACTCCAATTGCAGCGGTTCAATGTTAAGGCTTTTATTTTAAAGTTAATAAATGTTGACAAGTTCGGCTGGCATTCATTTTGGGGGAAAAAATGTAGATTTATGTGTGCTAGTTTTAGATTTTATGAGGTTATATTAAGATGGACCAACTCGTCCTAAGAATGTTTTCTCATTTTGTTATATCACAAAGGTTGGCAAAATTGCAATAAAAGGTTACCTTAAATATGCTAAAACAATCTTATGACAGCTTGAATTATTTAACGAATCAAATAAATCCCTTTATGCATTTGACCAATCGGATGGACTCCTTTTATGTTAGATGCTCGCCTCCCATGTAGACGAGGGTCATTTGGAGTCTCATTTAAGTTATGTTGACTCTTAATTAAATTAAACTGTTGCAGGGAAATGGAAATGATGTTTTTGGATGTTTTGCTATTCGTTTGTGTACCGCAAGTTATATCGTCATTCTAATATTGATCACTGATATCACAAATTGTGAGTTTTCCTCATATCGTGCAGCCCTAATTAGGAACATAAAAACTAAAACTATTTGCTTAGAACTAGAAAAAATATACTTGTAAAACATTTAATTAGAAGTAATTCTATCTAACATTTGCTTTTTAAGCCTATTTTTCCCTTTTTGAATGCTTGTCTGGAACTCATTGTTTCTAGATTTTGAGATCTTATTATAAGATTTCTAGTTAAGCATGGACAGATCATTTTAAAACTTTTGTGATTTTCCTCTCAAGATTCTTTTCCGAGTTTTATGCTACTATCGACTACTTGTACCTTAAACAAACCACTTTTGCCTAAGGAATGGTTTGATTTGAAACTCAATTTTTGGGTTAATCAATGTGAATCATCAATGTTTGTTAACAGTATTAGCTCCTTAAGACTTAAATTTTGGTCACTTCAGCCACTCTAAACAACGGGTGAATGGAAAAGTTCAGAAACTAGTGCAAACACACTGTTTTAGTTTCCATATACCGAGCTGAAGCATGCATCTTTGCACATTTTTAAAGCTTTTTTTTTGGGTCCATCTGCACTTTCTCTGATAAATCAAGAGTTTCTCCTCCTCTCCTGCTCAAAAACAGAGCCGTCCTGCTGCAGCGAGTGAAGCAGGCTGAATAATTAATGAGTCCAGGACCTCTGTTCCTGGAAGGCAATAGAGAGTCTGCTTTCAGAAACTCAACCTGCACTCAAACTTCTGCCCCCCAGAGTCCAGCTCTGAGTCCAGCCCTAACCCACCCAGCCACAGTCAGCATCTGTGTGACTCTGAGAGTCATTTCTGGAAGCAAAGTTGAACAATTTGGCTCTTTATACAAAATAAAAAATTAAGTATTTTGATGAACACATTTGGATTCAAACAAAACAACGTACTGTACATGTTGGCTTACATGGTTCCCCATCATCTCATGTCGTTTGGATCTCAACATGGAGATGAAATGCAAAGAAGTAAACCTTTTTAAGCCTTAAAACCACGTGCGGCATCTGTTAATAGCCAACAATCCAACTAAAAATGGAGTTTCAGGGGTTTGAGCCTGTGAGATAGATGAAAATGAGGGACACGGGACGGTGGCATCAGCTTACTATCAATAATAGATGTCAGAGCCGTCCACCGTTGATGGATTAATTATGCCTGCCCCACTTGCAGACTTGTTGGTTGGACAAAGGGAGGAAATGGAGCTCAATCTAGGCTTTGATCCAAAATGAAGCTCTATCCTATCCACTTTTCCATAGAAGTAGATCCGTCTGTGCCGGTTTTTCTTTTTTGTCTTTCTTTAAATCAGTGATCATGGGCGCCATCTTAACTCTTTTGCTTGGCCAACGCGTGTGACGAAAACACTCATCAACATTGCTATTGATATCTTCAGACTGCCAGCTTGGATTTCAGCATATCCAATCCCCTCTCCCCTCTCTTTTCTGAGTCTTTCTCTTCCTCCATCCTTCTCTCCTTCCTCCGCCTCCTCTTATCTCATCTATCCGATAGCTACTGTGAGGTCCCAGGTGAGTCCTGTCTGAGGATCATTTCTGGGTTGAATTAGTGTGAAATGGACACATGGAGCAGATAGACAAAGCATGACATTGAGTCAGGATGAGAGAGAATGGGAGTGATAGGCCCTCAGGCACATCCTGTGCGGTAGAAATACTTAAATTCAAGCTTCAGATGTTCTTAAGATCAATGATAATTGTACCAGGTATCAAACCTGCAATATCTAGTTTATTAGGTGTGAACAAGATGTGATTAAAGTATCAGTGGGGTAAACATGCTATTTTTGTCGTAAATTTTCTTTTCTTTAATCTCTACTGTCAGATTTAAAATAAAGACAAAATCACCCACATATTTTAGAAGCAAATTGGCTGGAAATCTTGATAAAAACTAAACTGAAATGCAAAAATGTATTCTATAACCTGCAGGCTATAGATTTTGTTAAATTTCTTCAATGTTTTGTTTTGCAATTGAGAATTAAAGCTTTATTTGCAAACTCGATTTCAACCTGTAAGTACCAAATGCTGCAGTTCCTCAAATGACCACTGGAGGCTGTTTTCAGAAGTAAGACATTTCCAATTTACAGAACAGTCTTGTCGTCTATTTTCAAAGCGTTCCCAGGTTTTTTTAAATTACGATTATGCCGCCAAAACCAAAGAAGATGTTTTTTTCTAAGACATAATTTCTGCAGGGCGGCAGGATTTCATCAGAATTTGCCTCTGAGTTGTGGGCAGGACTTTTGGGACAGAGGAAGCCTGCCCTCATTTCCCATCACTCTGTCCTCCTAGCTTACAGCCCTTCACAACCCCAACATAGCATTACAGTTGCAACAGAAATTGTGAGCAATACGTGATAAAACAAAGACCTACATCATGGCTCAGTCAGATATATGCATTCTTAATTTACTTTATGTATGTCCTCTGTCATAAAAAACAAAATGCCACAAGAATCAAGAGTCATTTGAAATTAGTATTTAAAAGGTAGAATATACCCTTTATTAAGCTAATGTACAGTCTGGCACAGAACCTTTTGCTTTGTTTTCTATTCATTACATATGTAAAGGGATAAAACATTATTATTTGTGTTTGGATTTTGTCTCCACTCAAACTTGTTCAATATTGGGAGCATGTTTTGTGATTGGAGGATAGATAAACATTTTGTTTGCCAACAACTCAACAAGGTGCTCTATTCTTTTACCTTGTTTTACCCAATTTCCCTTCTCCAAGTTGCTGATTTGGGTGAAGTAAAGTCCAGTTTCCCTCGTAATTATTTTAAAACAAAGTTAATTCCACTATTTCCAATAAGAAATGTTTCCAAATTAAGACAGAAATAGACAGTTTAGACAGACTGACAAATGATCGTCAAATGCTAAAAGCTCTAAAACAGCCTGGATGTTCTTTTTAACAGCTGCCAGCTTTGTTTGTGCCGCCTGTATCCCATAATTGGGAAAAGCTGAGGTTCAATGGCCTCTTATCTTGCCAAGCAGAAGACATAAAGCTATAAAACCGAGTCCAATTGGACCCAAAATGCCATGTGACCACATTTGACCATTCAGTCATTCAATAGTATAGCTGGGACTGCCGTTGGCCCCTCCCACACCTCAATGCTCACCGCGTTAAAAATGAACAAGAACCACAAACTTCCTTGCAATCTAGCCACTTAGAAAAGCGGATTTTTGTTTTTTTAACATCTGTTGGGACAGAATAAACCTGACCTCATTTCCCATCATCCCAACATAAAAGGCGCTAAATATTGGAGCCATCCAGCCGTACAGTTTTGAGCCAGATGCCAACTCTAACGAGGACAACAGAGACATTTGTGGTGTTATTTGTCCACAAGCGGATGCATCAGAATGGGGCGGAGCAGGAATCTTGTGGCCTGCCGGTTGTAGTTTTTACGCAACAACTACAAACTTTTCCAACGGCATCTTTTCATCTGCTCCTGATTCACAACCCTTTGAATAAAGAAATACTCAGAAATGCTGTTTTATTGTTTATATATGTCCTCCATCATGGGAAAAATGAACATGTTAAAAACACCATTTTGACTGGTGTGAGTCTTTAAGACAATGTTTACCCATGAAGCATTGCCTTCAATAATGTTGATTGGTTTGACAGAGAAAACACACAATTTATATGACTTTACAGACATTTTTTTGAGTCCGACATGAAATAAAGATGTTTTATCCTCTTTAATCCCCCGAGGTTCTTTTGTCTTCAACTCTGGGGTTGGTCATTATCTTCATCCTGCTTAGTCCAGCCCAAAAAAATTCCTTCCTATTTCCTGTTTCTCCCCATATCTTTTATTCGGGGGGATTGAAGGACTGGAGAGGCAGCACTCGAAAGCTGATTACATCAGAGCCCCACTGTGAAAAGGGCAAACAGGCAGAGCTCTGGGTGGGGTAACTGCATGGGGTGGGGCTTCAGGGAGTCGGGGGGGTTAAGGCGTGGGGGTAAGGGGGAGATATAAAGGATGACCAGAAGAAAAAAAAAGGACAGAAAGAGACAAAGAGATTAGTGTTGTTAAAAGATTAACTAAATGTAGTGGGGATATGTTGAGATTTATCTAATTAGGGATTTAGTCTCCAACAATCTGCTGGCAGGGAAGCAAACATTTGTTTACCCTCTGCGTTCATCTAACGGACTTCCTTGTTGCACGATTTTCTGGATGATACAAGAAAAAAACAAAAAGGTTTGATTTAACTTTGATGTTTCAAGATAAAGTTCCAAAAGGGGATTTTTCAAGACGTACCTGGAGATAAAACGAGGAGACGGTGGATTGGTTTCACCAGTTGGTCAACTTAAAAATACTGCATTGCTTGTTAAAAAATTGGTCATCCCCCTCAGGTTGGAGGGGTTTAGTTATCGCTCCCTCATAAGCAGCTTACAGGGTTTGGACAGAATGAAGTAACAGTTACGGGTAACTTTTATCAATCAGCTTAATGGTGATGTGAGCAATCTGGGGCTCTTATTCCTGAATTAGAATTAAGGCTTCTCCAATCTAAAAATGAATTTTATTGGGAAAAATGTATTTTGTTTTAAACTTTTATTTAATCTAATATCATAAATTTAAATGACATCAAAACTAAATGCACTTTCTGCTCAAACGCAGGGTATAAAGGTCCTTAAAGGCCCAGGTTTTGTGTGTTTTGAACGTGTTCTTGTGGCATTTTTCTGATAATGGAGGACCAATATAAAAGGCAATTAAGCGGAAATTGAGTATTTCTCCTATGAACTCCTACAGCTCTGCAGAACCTATGTTTTAGAAAACGACACAGAATTTTTAATTTTGGGTCAATACAGCATAATCATGATTAATAGACCACTGGGAATGCTTTGAAAATAGATCAAAAGAGTCTTAAAAAGACCTTTTTAGAGTTAATAACGCCACAAATTATTTTATCATTTATTATTTCTGCTTCAAATTTGCTGCTCTTTCTTGTTGTGTTGTAATGCCTCCTTTTGACAAAGCTTCACAGTTTGGTAAACAAAAGACATTATGGTCATCAAAGTGGGCACCAACCCCCCCCCCCCTCCCCCCATTCCTTCTTTCTCCTCCTGCACGGCAAAAACCTAAAATCTCACCAAGTATTTTTGTCTTGATTCTAGTTGAAATATATTTTTGCACATTATATGAGACAACAAGTAACTTTTCAGTATGAAGTATCGACTTGTTTTAAAGGCCCACTTTGATCATCTTTTGATCTATTTTGTAAGTGATTTTTTAATTATAATTATGCAATTTTTAGCCAAAAAAACTGTATGACATAGTTCCTGCAGAGGGCAGGGGTTCATTAGAAATTGGCCCCTGAGTTGTGGTACAGAGCCAGTCCGCCTTCCCTTCCCGTCATCCATCTGTGCACTCTTTCTCCTGCTAGCTTACGGCCCCTGACACCTCCAACTTAACATTACCGGTGCAACAAAAATGGCGAGCAATATTGGAGCCATCCAGCTGTACAGTTATGATCCAGATTCCAGCTCAGACGAGGAAAATTAAGACGTACTACAAATGGATGATTCAGAATGGCTCGTCCAGCTCATTTTCTACGTCACAAATACAATCTTTTTCCAAATGTTTTTTCTCGACTGCTCCTAAGTCACAATAATTTGAATAAAGAAATACTCAGAAATGCGATTTTGAGCTTAATTTTCTTTACATATGTTGTCCATCATCAGGAAAAACGCCACAAAAACATGTTAAAAACACAATTTACATTGAAGACAATTAATCTTTTGAATATCTGGTTCATTTATTTGATCTTGCAAACATCTTATAGATCAGATATATTAAGAAAGTAGTTTTTTTACTCATAGTTTACATATAATTTTGACAACTTTATTTTTAAATGTGTAATTTTAGCTTAAAATATGATTTTTTTTTAGGTAAAAGCATATGCATGCATATAAATGTAAAGCTAATGAGCTGAAAATCTCCTGTTCGCTCCAGTTAGTGTTCTTTTTGCAACCATGTTGATTTGGAAATCAATGACCTGCTCATCAGTGGAACAGTTTTGGGCTCATTGTTTTGTGTTTGCTGTGTTGCATGTTATTTTTCTGTGCCCATCCCAGGCGTGAGTCTTGCCGCCAATCAGGAAGATGAGACCGACATGGAGACATTTCAGATGGAGATCGACAAAGACACCAAGAAGTGCACATTTCGCTCCAGCCTGGGGAATTACTGGGCTCTGGTGGCTCACGGCGACATCCAGAGTAACGCTACAGAAGTGTGGGTGAAAAGGGTTCAGAAAGATTGTTTAGACTTGGGCTCTGCAACCTTCAGTGCTTTCAGAGCCATTTGGTCCAGAATCAAATCCCAGGAAAAATCTCACTGTTTGGAAAAATAAATTAATTATATTGTTTAAGGCCATTAAGTCACTTTTTAATAAAATGTATGCTATAAATATTTAAAATTACTAGATTATAACAGTATTTTATGTTTCTATATTAACCTTTTGAAAGTTTGTTTTTTTAGCAGCACACAAGTTCCTTTTAAAAAAATAAATCCTGTGTCAAATAAAGAGATAAAGATCCGCCTGATTTACTTGAATTCTAAATCAAACCTTCATTTTACTTAGTTGTCTGACGTGTGCATTTTGGAGGAATGACAAAACTTTCAATGCTCTCTCTCTCTCTTCATTTTGTGCAATGTCAGAATTTGTAAAGAAAAAAAAGCAAGATCAGCTCAGTTTAAAAATCTAAAAATAGATTACAAAATTTAACTAACAGACCAGTTGTTTATTTAGATTTTTTTGCATTTTTCTTCAAAGCCACAGAGCCACAATGGAGGGATAACCGAGTGGCTCTGGAGGTTGCAGACCCCTGATTTAGTCATTTGGTAGCATCATTTTAACCTTTTAAATTCATCCTCTGAGCATCATAAAAGGAAATAATAGGATTTCAGACTAAAATCTTGTTGTTGATTTTTTTTTTCTGCTGCAGATCAGCAAACACAATGTTTTCACTGGAGTGGTTTGGCCACAAGGTGGCACTAAAAGCCAGCAATGGAAAATACATCTGCACCAAGAAGAATGGCCAGTTGCTTGCAGTCAGTGACTCCATTGGTAAACTTTTCTGCTTGGCCTCTTCTTTCCAGACTCCCCTGCCTGCTCTATGGTTGTTTACAGTGTTGTTGTTGTTGCTGTTGTTGTCCTTCCCAGGTGAAGATGAGCAGCTCACCTTGAAGCTCATCAACAGACCGATGCTGATACTCAGAGGAGAGAATGGATTCATCTGCCACCACAAGAGCTCCAACACGTTAGATGCCAGCAGATCCGTCTACGACATTTTTACACTTCAGTTCAGCAACGGGTCCTACCATATCAAAGGTCAGGAGGGTTCACTCCTATATGAAGACTGATTTGCCCCCCTCCCTACTCTCTCCTCTTCATTTGCTGGGTTGTCCTACAGGCGTCGACGGCCGGTTCTGGTATGTGAACAGCGCCGGGTTGGTGTGTTCAGACGGTGAGGTCCCAGAGGATTTCACCTTGGAGCTCCTGGAACATGGCCGCCTTGCTATTCGGGGCAGAAATGGTAGATACCTGCGTGGAGACCAGGGAGGGACCCTCAAAGGAGATGGACTTGGTGTGAGCAGCTCTGCCCTGTGGGAATATTAAAACAAACCCATCATTTCCACCTTAACCTGCCTTAATCTGCCACAAATTGACCCTTTAGAACTCATAAATGCTTTAATGCTACTTTTAATTGTAATAAAAAATAGAGTTTGGCGTTTATCTTTGATCTTTCTCCCCCCCCCCCCTAAGATGTATTAGGCGCATTCATGAGGGAAAGCAACAAAAGTGTGTAAACTCCTACCTTTACCTTCATGTAATCTCTGGTATGGCATAAAAAAACTTCAAACCTTTTGGTGTCTTTACGTTTTTTTCAGCACTTTTTGCAGGAATCAAACACTTCAGACTAACAATGCAAAGTATATAAGAGCGGAAAAGTCAAACAGGAGTTGGTTTAAATATGTTTATGTCAATGTAAATTGTGTTCATTTTATTGAAGAGATAAGTAGATAAGTTTATTTCTGCCTATTAACAGGCTTCGGTTTCCCGGGACCCTGGGCTAAGAAGAGGGAGGGAGGGATGGATGGATGTCTGCATATGTAATATTTAGAGTTGCTGTGTTTTATGCAGAATTTTGAAGAAACTTCCTGCAAAACAAGAACATGCTAATTTCAGACAAAATTAGCAAATTGCAGGAAGGAAAAAGTTTCATAGTGGTCAGTAATAACTTTTCCATTTTCAAAGATGTTAAGCCAAAAAATATTATGATGTGCATGTTTAGATTTTTGCTCTATGAAAGAAAGTTGCATTCCCACTCACTCATGCAGGTGAAGTCATTTTACTTTCTGAAGTTGAAACTATGGAGAGTAAAATCCGATGTTTACCGTAAAAACTCTCCTCTTTTTTTGTTATATTTCACCACTTCTTTGGACTGCAGCCAGACAACTCTGGATTAATCCCACAGTGGGTTAAATTTAGCATCATAATGAGGGTAATTTAGATGTTTTAGGATGATTTTATCCTTCATGCAAACATGATTTATGGCTGTTTTCCACTAGTTGCGATGTGTATGTTGAATCTAAATAGATAGATACTACTCCCAAGGAGTAAGTATATATAGAGACTACTTGTCAAGATTAATCAATTTTTTGGTTTCAAGCCAAAAAAAAGATCCATAACTTTTATTTGGTTTGTAATCAGAAAAATAGATGACAGAAAGCCCCAGTGATGCTGTTTTCTGAATCTGCTGCCATGACGACGATGACAGGATGTGTACAACTGCTGACCCTCTGAAACTCAACTTCTGACCAGAAAACTCAAATCTTTAAGCTTTCTGCAAGAATTAGTCTCTGTAACCCTTGTGCTCTCTTAGATGACCCCACCCTTACATTGACGTGTTCTCCCTACCATGACAAAGGTGGATAAAGGTGGAAAGATTTCATGTAATCCATGGACACCAGTGAAGATCACCAATCATTGAAGAAAAAAGGTTCAGAGCACTGTCTAGTGGGTCTAGATGACCCAACTCCCAATGTTAAAGTGCCTAGGATAGCATAAGGGTTAAAAATCCTAGAATAGGGAGAAAACAGAATTGAATGAAAATAAAGTGGAAACTTTTAACCTTCACAGACTTTAAAGGTAGATGGTTTTACCTTTATGTACATGTTGAACAATTACCTTTGCAAAATAATGAGAAGAAACATGAAAATCTTTTCGTCCTCATTTATTTATCTTTATATAAATGATTAGAACAGACTTCTTAAACATTTTTTTTATTGTATCAGCTGTAAATTCAAAGAGAATTAACAGTCATGTATTCAACATGGATTGATCTGAGCTGCAAATGTCCATTGCAGGCAGAGCCGAGGTCAGCGGTGTTAAATCATGAGGAGGCGGTTCTCTCTGAGCTTCTGGTAAACGTCCAGAAGAAACGGGTTCATCTGAGCGGAGGACACGTCTGAGCTGAGAGCTTCTGAGATTCCGCTCTGCTGAATCTGATTATAGGAGGAGAAATAACATTTCTCAGGTTTGTGACAGTTCTGGAGTAAAACAAAAAAAAAAGGCAGACATTGGTCTCCTTCTGGTGCAGCGACACATTTAAGGAATATTTAAGAGAAATGAGTGAAGAAAAACTTGATCAAAGGAGAGTTTAAAATGGCAATATGGTTTAAAAATCAAACTTTCACACTTCAGTTTCACAGATTTCATGTCCAAACTAATAACGGCATAAAATCACAAACACTAGAACAAAAAAACAAAAGATAAGTATATAAAAAAGAAAAGAAAAACAGCCGTTAATATTTAAGCTGCAAATGGTGTTTAACAAACGCTGCCCGGCCCCTTTCGACCCCCATCTTTTGCCTCTGCCCCCCAGGTCAGAGCTGCACCAAATTAATCTTTTTTTCAAGATTGCAGCTTACAGTTGGTTTTATCGCCATAGCAACCATTTTACTTTTTGGTTGCCTGGGGGTGACGAACACGTCAATGCAATTTTTAGAAAAATTGGCAAAAGTAAAGTTTTGCTCTTCCTTGGCAGCGTAGGATTTTCACGCCCACATTCCTAATATGTTCATATCTTATGTCATATTATTTCCTTCAACTTGAGCCGAGGATTCATGTGTGGAATTGTCTCAATGTTCAATGCCTACAACAGGGAAACACGCATGTTGTGAGCGTGGAGTTAGAAGGCATTCGATCGAAATCCCAAGGAGGAGTTTAAATTTTTAGCAGGCTCTAAAGGTAGTTTTTTTTTAAAGAAAATTCAAGATGACTGCCTGTTCCCCTAGGTCAAAGGTCAAAAAAACTTTGGTTGTGGTTGCAGACTTGACCTGGCAGTGTGAAGTCTTACCTCAGCCCTTTGAAGCGCTGATTTTAAATCCGAAATCTGGACCATTTTGGCTGCAGCCGTTTCCACGGGAACCATCGCCAACAAACTCTACAGAAAAGAGTAAGACCGTGCTTTCAGATACAAGAAGCCCGTTGGGACAACTGTGTTGTAATATTGGGCTATATAGATAAAATTGAATTGGAAAAACTATTGCCAAGAATACGAGTAGGACATTTCAGCATGATGAGGGCAACTTGATGATAATCTGGAGGGATTAGAATATTTAATAAGAACTACTAAACTGTGGGAGGAACCAAACTGAAGCCTCACATTTTCTTCGACGATGACCAGCTTCTGTGGACAGATTTAATAGGGCAGACTTGACCGCCTGATTCCCAAAAAAATTCAGAAGATAAAAAAATAAACAAATAGCATAACAGCTATTTTTTAAAAGAAGCCCTTCTGCACCAACGTCAAGACTAAAGGTGGTAATATCGCTTTGAAAACTATGGATTAGCAGGAAAACTTGCACTCCTTTAGTCCCGGCGGCCTCCGTCCAGCGTGTTTGGTGGCGTTGGGATTTGCAGTTTTACAAACACTCCTCTCTGTGGATTTGTGCGTCGTCTGAATAATGTACCTGCAAACGCCGCAGCACAGCGTGACGCAGGCCACACACCGCCGCTACAGACGAGCTCTCAATCTGAACTTCTACGTGGGCTTCCTTAACAGAGTTCTCCTCGTTCACCTGGAGAACAGATGAGCAGCGTTTGAGAAGGAGCGGATCGATCATGCAGGAGACACCGTGAGGGCAGGCTCACCTCTTTGACGCTCAGCTTGACTGTGGCTTCGTTAGGAGAACGTGCGTGAACCTCTGAGCTGCTCGTGCCATCCTGATCTCCTCTGCGCCCCATCTTCACTCCTCCATGACTCTCAAATAACAGCCAGTTGAGAAGAGACAGAGAGATGGAGGCAGACTCTTCTTCACTGGTGCCCAAGCCCAACATCCTTGTCCTCAGCGTGTCCCTCAGTAACTCTAGTGACACCCAAACGCATGCAGAGTACACGGCGGAGCTCTCTCCGCCTCCGTCTGGTCCTTGGCGCCGCTTCATTTGGCGTGAGCTAAGAAACGCCTGGACGGCATCGGTTGTTGCGCGTGATCTCTGCGCAGCCGTGGGCCCGATCACTTGCAAAGCGTGCAACCAGTCCACTGTCAGGGAATTCAAGGAGAAGGTGAAAAAACTGCTCTGCAAGCCAGCAAAGCTCTCCAGTTCCTGCTCTTCCAGGACACCCAAGAGGGAGAAGGCAAGCGAACAGTTCACCGTCAAGGGGAAGGCGGCGCCACCTGCAGCTGCAACCGGCACGGACACTTCCAACGCTCCTCCTGGAGACAGATTGAGGATCGGGAAAGTGAAATTTGAGGACTCTGCTTCTACGGGTGAACAAGAAAGAGGACAGACGCTGATGCACAGAGTCCATCCTCGCTCCAGAGTGCAAGAACTTGAGTTTTCCAAGACGCACGTGAGATTCAAAGAGTCCTTTAGAAGCAGTCTGCTCCAGTCGACTGTGGCACAACATCTGATCGGCTTCTCTTCGGTTGGAAGATGCTCCTCGGGGGATTTCAGCAAGAAACAAGTGTTGACGACCTGATTTAGCCGCTTGAGCGTTAATTTTTGGGATTTGATGACCGTTTTCAGTGCAGATGCTCTGAAAAAGAAGCAAAAATATTGTTGTTTAATATAAGAGTTGAAAAGAAATCAACACGTGTGAATGTTTCAGTTTGTTTTCCCCAAAAAGCGTCTTTAGATGTTCAATATTTGCATTAGGGTAAAAAGAAAAGAATAAAAACGTCAAGATATAAATCAGTTTTTTTTGTGCAAGACAACAATCAGAGCTTTGGAACAAAAAATTAACATTAGCTGTGATAAAAAATAAAAAATAAAACGTTTAATAACATCTTCTGGCTTTAAAGCTAATTGAAAGTTTGTTTTGCTTCATCTCGGTGACATTTTGACTAAAACAGAAAAGTACAAGTAAAACCAAGCTTGTTGGTATACCTTTCACAAATATCTCCTATGGCGGACAAAAGGTCCCTTACACTGCGGCCGACCTGCGAGGCATGAAGTTTGGACATCCCCACTTCCTGTTCACCGTTGGGTAATTTAATCCCCGAAAGCGTCCCTCTGTCAGACAGTCCTATCAGCTGAACTTCACCTGGAGAAGCGAGGAACTTTAATGTAAAGATTCAACAATAGTTATCAAGGTTAGAAGAAGTCGTAAAGTCATGAGTGGCGTTGTGTGACCCACAGACGCCACCCACACACACACCCACTCTCACTGGCTGAGCGGCTACTACACACCCCTCACTCACTTTCTGCCCCAGCAAAACGGAATGTGGCAAGTTCATTTAAAAAACATTTTCTTTAATGGCAACTTTTCTGTTTTTATCTCCATAGCAACCATTTTAGTTTTTAGTCGCCTGGGGGAGACGAACAGATCGATGTCATTTTTAGAAGAATCTGCAAAAGTAATATTTTGGATTTCCTTGGCAACTGAGGTTTTTTGTTAACCATGCCTCCATTTCTAATATGGTCATAGCATATTTCGTATCGCTTTGTTCAGCTTGAGCCAAGGATTCATGTCCTACATTTTCACAACATTCTGGTAAAAAAAAAAAAGTGCTACCAACAGAGGAACGGCGTTTTTCATGCTAACGCCATTCAAAATCTAAAAACTTCAAAACCAACATTTCTTCCCCAGGTAGCTTTCCAATGATGCTCAAAATCCCTAGAAAAAATCCACAAAGGTAATTGTTTTTTTTAATTCAAGATGCCAGCTTCCTCCCTGAGGTCAAAGGTTAATGTAACTTTGGCTGTGGACTTTACGTGGTGACGTGTGTGAAATTCTATTCTGAAAAAATATCAAAATCGCCAAATTTTTCAATTTGCTACCTAAACCTGAGTCCTTTGGCCATCCCATAGTAATTTTAATAACTCTGATATGCGTGTTTTGGCTTTATTAGAGAGTTTTAAACTTTTTTTTGGGAAAGTCTCTCCTGCTGGGTAAACTTTTTGCTAAAAGTTAAAAATGAAAAACTGTGAAAAGATCTGGTCCTTTAGTCCAGGATTGCTGTGGGACACGACAACACGTGGGGTCACAAAAAAACTGTAAATCTGATTGAAAGTGAATTCTATACAGTTTCTCTTACCTGCTTCATTGCATGTATGTACAGCCAAGGCGATGACTCTGCACACGTTTAGACTGGTGGGGATTTGGACCGCAGCATCCTGTCTTCCAGAGGATCCCAGCAGATTTAATGTGAGCAGGTCTGACCCGGTGCTGTAGTACAGACGGTTGTTATCCACGCAGCAACACTTCACAGGCCCTGGCACACACCGCTCAGCAAATCCAGCAGTACTGCCGCCCGTCTCCGGCCCGCTCCTGTCCGTCCTGATCAGAACCACCCTGCCTCTTTCACCCACCGCCACCAAACACTGTGCCTGCCCCGGGTCCGTCTCACTAACAACCGATGCTCCAACGAAGGCGACTGGCTGCTCCAGGCTGTGGAGGACCCGTATCTGAGACCCGGAAAGGTGTAGAGGGAGGAAACATAGACGTCCATCGGGCAGGCCCCAAATTACAACCGGTGATTTGGCCAGAGCAGCGTCAACTCCAAATAAAAGTTTAAAGAGGACAGGTTCGATGCCGAACTGTCTATGTGTTAAGTGTGAACCACTGGGTACAGGAAGTGTAGGACGCCCAGAATGGACACAGATCAGCAGAGACCTCCTTGTGTGTTCTGTCTTAGCGCTGCCCTGTGAAACCGGCGAGAGCCGCGGCAGACTGAAGGAGCGGAGCATCTCATAGCTGCCGGGCTGCTTTTGTTGAGCGGTTTTATACAAAGTCAACAACCAGGACGTATTTCTCTGGCCGAGAGTGAGGAGCAAAGGGCCGACCAGGAGCAGCGACGACAGACCACGTCCGCCCAGCACACAGAACTCAGAGGAGATTTTCAGCTCGGCTGGATCTGAGGATGCGGAGGAGCCGTGAGGCCTGCGAAGGTAAAAGGAGAAATATGAATCAAGTGGAATCAATCTACATGAGGATATGACAATGCACATCTAATTAAGGTGCAACCTGGCCACCCCACTTTTAATTTAAAAATGGCGGCTTTTCTGTTGGCTTTATCCACATAGCAACCATGTTATTTTTTGGTCGGCCAGGGGTAACCAATATGTCTATGTAATTTTTAGAAGAATCGGCTAAAGTAAATTTTTGGATTTCCTTGGCAACGGAGGTTTTTTTGTTAACCATGCCCACATTCCTAACATGTTCATATTGTATATCATACAATACGTTTATTTATTTTTTTCTTTTAGGGTTTTACCCTCTTTGATGTTATTGTTTTTTGGGGAGGTCGTTCACTTATGCCCAAAATTAATTTTCACCCATGTTGATTATGCGGTTGGGTGAAGTTTTTTGCTCAAATGCGAAGTAAGAAATAAGAATTGCTAAATCAATCCGGTCCTTGCAGTCCAGAACTAATGGGGGACAGAATAAAAGCCCCCACCTGACTAACAGAGGCTGCAAATCAACACAATAGACTCCACTGCAACATGCAACCAGAAGATGTTTGTCATGGCTCTCAATCAGATCAACCACTCCTTCCGGAAACTGGAGAACTGCCTGCAAAACAAAAGACATGTTTACAAAAATAAAACAGACAAACACTAAAACTTTTAACCATAGGACCCACCGCGAATCTCTTGTCCTGAACATTAAAAACATACACCTCCTCATCTCCAGTGCAGACGACTACGTGTGTCCCGACCACGAGCTTTACCTTCGGGGTGTTTGATGCTCTCAAAAACCCAAACTCGGTCCAGGTGTCAACAGCGCAGCGTCCTTCCATTTTAACAAAATGCAAGACTAAAGTGACGCTTTAAGTCCATGTTTTTCTAAATTAGGTTAAGAGCGACACAAAAACAGCAAAAACGAGTTTTAAGAAGCGGTGCAGGAAGGCGGAGAAAGTTACGCGCGTCACATTTTTAACAAAAAGCACGCTAACTACATTACCCATCAACACCGGAAGCACTTTTTTTATACTGTACTTTTTCAAACAGATTCATCAAATATATTAAAATTTTCAATGTATCCTAAAATATACCACAGAAAAATCAATGGTAAAGTTCCATGTTTTTCTTATTTAGACTTTTCAACAGCAACAAAATTAAAAAAAAAATGAAAGCGGAAACCAGAAGACATGTGACGTTCATCCGCCAATCAAAACAGCCGACGTTCCCAACCGCTGAAATTTAAAAACGCCCTCTAGCTTAGCAACATTTTTGGGAGATCTTGTTGTTAGTTCAAGAGTTAGAGTCTGGCATAAAAGACGATGGACCCGTTTAACGAGGAAGATAAAATGTATCTTTTTGAAAACAGATTGAAAACCTTTGAAAATTGGCCTTTCGACAAAGACTGCACCTGCACCCCGGAGAACGTGAGTGAATAGAAGCCTTTCGTGTTTAGTCCGTAAGCAACGAAACAGGCCATGCTAGCTGACAGGTTTCAAAACAACGCAATTTACTGTAAAGTTTAAATTTTGTCGTTCACAAACCTTCAACTATACGTTAGAATAAGTTCATCATTTGGTAAAATGTCACAGAAATTTAAAGCTTAATCTCTACAGTCATACAGCGGGAGGCATTGTTGAAACCCATCCATTGTAATTTACTTTATTTTAATTTAAAAATAATAATAAAGTAAAGCCTTTCAAAACTGTGATGCTTAACTCACTTTATTAAGCTATTTTATAGTCAACTATAAAGTTAATCTTTGGGTTCCTGGTTATCACCTTTTATTTTGAAATGTTTTCTTGTTCATTTCCTGTATCCTGGAAAAAGGCATTTTACTCAAAGCAGCAGAGGATGTTATGCTCAAAATATTGATAACTACAGGGAATTACTTGGGACAAATTGCCGTTTTAGTCAATTGTTGCCTCAAAACAAAATTTCTATAATGCTATTGCTTTACTATAACATATTCTCTGTGCAATACTCAACAGGAACCACACCGTATCATATTTATATGATTTATTCGTGTCTCACTAAACGGCTGGCCCGGGACCAGAGAACCTAATGTTGTTTTATCATGTGATAAAATGACAATAAAGATTCCTGATTCCTATAAGTGTAAAAACTGACATATTTAATTGAAAGACTGCATGTTTAGAAGTGAAACTCCCGGCGTGTTTTCTCTTGTAGATGGCCAGAGCTGGCTTTGTCCACACGCCCTCAGACAACAGCCCAGACATCGCCATGTGTTTCTTCTGCCTCAAAGAGCTGGAGGGCTGGGAGCCAGACGACGACCCACAGTGAGTTTTATGCAGCTGCATCTGTTTATGTATCTATGTAGAGAAAACGCCATCAGCTGCCTGAAAGTTAAAAATGTACATAGAGAAAAGCAGACATGTGTGGACTTTTGTTTATTATTTAATGTTAGAAGTTCTTCTTCTCTCCGGAAACAGTTCTAGACATTTACAGGTAACTTTTGCAAGTCAGTCGTCCTTTAATGATAACCTTTTGTCGTTTGTGGGTTCATACATCAAGCATCTGTTTATTTATTTATTTTTTTGTGTTGTTTTTTTTTTTTTTTTTGACAGGAAGGAGCACAAATCTCACGCACCTTCCTGCAGCTTCATCTCTTTAACCAAAAACGTTGAGGACCTGACTATGGAAGAATTCTTCAAACTCCAAAAGGAGAAAGACAAAATTATCACCGTATGTTTGAATGGGGTTCCATGACTTCTTAGGGCACATTTCTAAATATTCTATAGATTTTTGTTTTTTAATAATCCAAAACTGATGACTAGCAGAATAATTCCTTAAGAAAATGTAATGTCTCCTAATGAGACGAGCAGTCTTCTGCTATTATAGTAACAATCATTTTTCCCATAGAAAAAAAGGTGCATTGAAGCCATCACCAAGTTTGAGGAGGCAGCCAAAGTGAGGCGAGAGAAGATCATCAAGACAGCCAGAGGAGAAGAGTGACACTGGAGTGGAGGAAGGAGAAGGGGGTTCAAAAGAAAACGGCTGTCAGTGCAGTGATTCCCGTTTATGATTTTTTTTGTCCTCTTTGTTGTGTTGTATATAAATATCCTGAATGATTTTTATTCATCGCATTTTACTGATATTTGTTTCTTTTTTAAAACTGTTCGTTTTTATTGTTATTATTACGGTATAAATAAAGATGTTCCAAAAACATTGACACGTGCTCCATCCATGCGCGGCTCGCGTGCGTCCCTCCCAAACTGACTTCTCTGCAGCTGCTCCTGTCATTTGAGTGAAGCCTGAGGATGTTTCCACATCTTTCTCTCAGAATTTAAATCATAAGAAGCGCGTGCTCGTTTTTTCTCTCTAGCGTTTTGTTTTGAGCGTCTCGGCGGTTCAAATTTTGGATACGGACCGATCTTTACGCACGGACCTCCGCGCGCGCAGGATGAAGGTGAGCTTCGGCGCGCTGGTGATCTCAGCCGGCATCTGCGGGATTCTAAGCTTCGCCTTTCTGGCGTCGTCTCTCGGAACCGATTATTGGTACATCATAGAAACGAACCCCCAGAACGCCACGGACTTTGAAGATTTGACCTCGCACTCTGGACTGTGGCGCATCAACGAAGGTAAGCTGCAACTTCTGCCTCGCGGTTTGAGCACGAGCTGTTTTGGTGCAGGAACACAGTTTCTTCTTTCAGGTGGACGGACGCAGACCGATTCAGTTGACTCGTTTATGACCGATTTCTCCAGATTATCTGAGACGGAGATGCGCTTGCTGAGTGAGTCTTCTGCATTAATCTGCAGTTTTGGTGCAACCCCAACTCCACTGATGCTCCACAAACCGTCTGCTCCTCCTGCAGATATGCACAGTGCCATAGTGGTAGTGCTTCCCCTCAGCCTGGTTCTGTTGCTGTTTGGAGGCATCTGTGGATTGATCAGCTCCTTGGCCCGGAGCCCGGTCCTCCTCACCGGCACAGCCTCCTACTTCTTCATCTGCAGTGAGTTTCAGTTCCTGCCTTCAATCCCCTGAAGGTCTGGATGTCAAAGGTCAGAGTCGGGTGCAAAAATGAAGATGCTGTGATCATCTGAGGTGTCTTTGGACATCAGTGGGGTCAGAAAAGAGTCACAACAGAAAGCACAATGCACCAAGTTCTGGAGAAAAACACAGCAAATACAAAATGAAACGGCTAAAAGCTTCAAAAAGGGGTTTGAAGCTGTAATGACAATACAAAAGCACAGCGAAGAAAGCAGATTTCTGAAACGAACAACGTGAATTCATTTTATTTGTCCATAAATAGCCACAATAAAAAAAAAAGCATTGATTGATTTAGTTCAGTTACACACTTCAGTTACACACTTATACTTAAGATTATCAAAGGGTTTACTTTATGCAGGATTGTTTTACCTCAGGAAAAAGAAAAAAAAAACTGGGTCAAAAAGACAATTTGTTTTTGTTTCAATTTGTTCTTTTTTAATCTTTTTAATATTTTACATTTTACTTTTATATATTTTTAACTAAATTTATTATTTTCTATTTTGATCTTTTTAATATTTAAATTCAAACATTTTATTTAAAAATTTCAATTTATTTTGATTTTTTTTTTTTTGTTATTTAAATATTTAAATATTTATTTATTTCAGGTTCTGGGCAATTACTATTTTCCAATTCGGGGGGGTCACAATAACGTTCAAAGAGCAGAAATAAATTGCTTTTGGGCTATCCAGGGTTAAGATAAAGATACTTTATTAATCCTAAACTGGGAACTGTATTATTTACTGACTTCTTAAGTACTTCTTTAAGACACGATTGTGTGTTTTTTTTTTTTTTATTCACGTCAGGTATGAGAAAAACACAACCGTGTCTGATAACAGAGGAACCTAAGAAGTCAGTAAACTGGGAAATTCAACTGTTGCAGCAGCCGTGTACAGGCAGTAGTTATATATTATATCGTAGTATTTTTCTAATGGATAGGCTTGAAGTACATATAGGCCAATATGAAAGTGTGAGTTTTTGGACTTTTATTCAACTTTATTTCTCTCACAGATCTTATCTAATTTTTCTGTTTTTTAACCTGTGAGACTTGAATTGATCTAAACTTTTTGCTAAGAATGTAAGGAATGACCTGAAGTTGCAAAAACGATGTGAAGAATTCTAGAAAGATGCAGAAAAACATCAAAGAGTCTGTATATACCACACCCTGACATGAATCTGAGACATCCAGCTATGAAAAACATTTTTTTGGAAATTTGTTTTCTCTTTTATGAAAACAGAGATATTAAACTTAAAAAAAAAAAAAAAAGTCCCGGCAGCTTCAGGCAGCTGCATCGATGTGTGCAAATTGAATTTCTGGATGTTTGGGAGGAAATGAAGGGTTTTCTTTGGGCTCTGATCTATTTTCAGGGTTTTTTCCCTTCAGCTCTTAATGTGTTAAAAGAAATTACAGTTAACACTAATGGTCGCACTGAGGAGATAAAAGAGAACATCTGCTGCCGCTGCTAATAGAAACTGAGCTTTTTTAACTGCGAAATGAGGGTTTGTTAGACCTTAAAAGTACTGTTGCTCCAAAAAGAATTGGCATTTATCAACACCTTACTGGAAAAAAAAGTTGTTTACCGATCGAGGGGGGAAAAAATCATTTGAATTTGGTTTGAATCATCTTTGTTCATTAGTCCATGCCTGTAGTGCATCTCTGGAACATATAGAAACACTTAATTTGATCCTTAACTGAATTTAGAATTTAATAAAAAAAAGGTTAAAACCTTTGTTGACCTTTTGTATCACAAGAAACAATAATGGCATGAAAGACAGAAGTGCAAAAAAAAGACTTCCTGCTTCAAAAATGCTTTGTAGTCTGAGAGTAGAGAGCAGGTGGAGGAACAGCTAGAGAGGTGGAGGTTTGCTCTGGAAAGAAGAGGCATGAAGGTCAGTCGTAGTAAGACAGAATACATGTGTCTGAACGAGAGGGATCAAGGTAGAAGCGTTAGGTTACAGGGGGCTGAGGTGAAGAAGGTGCAGGAGTTTAAGTACTTGGGGTCAACAGTTCAGTGTGATGGGGAGTGTGGAAAAGAGGTGAAGAGGCGAGTGCAGGCAGGTTGGAGCGGGTGGAGGAAAGTGTCAGGAGTGTTGTGTGACAGAAGAGTGTCAGCAAGACTCAAAGGAAAGGTGTACAAGACAGTGGTGAGACCAGCTCTGCTCTATGGGTTAGAGACGGTAGCAGTGAGACAGAGACAAGAGGCTGAGATGGAGGTAGCGGAGATGAAGATGTTGAGGTTCTCCTTAGGAGTGACCAGGTTAGACAGGATAAGGAACGAGTACATCAGAGGGACGGCTCATGTTGCCTGTGTTAGGGACAAAGTCAGAGAAGCCAGACTGAGATGGTTTGGACATGTTCAGAGGAGGGATAGTGGATATATTGGTAGAAGGATGTTGGAGATGGAGCTGCCTGGCAGGAGGGCAAGAGGACGGCCAAAGAGGAGATATATGGATGTCTTAACAGAGGACATGAAGTTGGCTAATGTTAGGGTAGAAGATGTTCATGATAGAGTGAGGTGGAGGACGATGATTCGCTGTGGCGACCCCTGATGGGAAAAGCCGAAAGAGAAAGAAGTCTGAGATATTTGCCATGAGGGGTGTAACTAAAACTTAGCTTAGTTTTATTTTGAACTTTATGAGAACCCCTCACATGTCAAATTCCACCCAAAAAAATCACTTTCAAACCTCAGAATAAGTGTTTGAATCATTTGAAAGGAGCACAAACCTGAACACTGGCACATTAAAACATATTATAATGAGAACTGTTGACAATAAAAACAAACAAATTTATTCCTGTTTTGTTTTTTTCGTGAAGCATTTGGTGACATTAGTGCAGAACGAGCCGACTCAGCCCAGAGCAGCTGAGCTCTTGTAAGAGGAGATTCTGGGACCAATTACCATAATTTCAGGGAATTTGCAGCTCTGAGGATCCAAACATCAGCCCCACAACCAAAGAGGGCGTGTGACTGTCAGACTCGCATATTTCTAAAAATGGAACATGTTTTATTACAAATATACCTAAATTAGAAATTTTTTTCTTTGCAGAATTCGTCTGGTTGTCATCCTATGGATTTCCTAAAACGAGTTGACAAACGTGCAAAACTTTGTTCATTTTATTTGCATCTTTCTAGATAAGTTTGCACAAAAAATCTCAAAGAAATGAGCAATTTGGGATCTGATTTATCATTCTATTGATTAAGAGACAAATTCAGATAAAAATATTAAAGTAAAAGCCAGAATTTTGGGGGGGGGGGGGGGGGGGGGGACAAAGCTTTCTTAATCTTATTTCTAGCCCAATATAAAAGATCATGACATTTTAGAAAATAAAAGTCTTCTGTTTATAGAAGAAGCATTGATTGTGTTATGAATTGAAATGACTAAGCTAAAAATAAATTATCTTTTTGAAAGTTACGGGCTGCTTTGTGGGACAGACTTTCCCTAAATTCCTGGGGCGTTCCTGTCCCCCACTAGTTGTTTAATACTTTACTTAAAAAGGACGCAACAATGAGCTGAACCGCTGAATACTTAACTTTAACAATCTACAATTTTTATAGATCTTTTCATTTATTTTAGGTGTTTTCCTTTAACTCTTTCAACTCTGGTTAATAAAAAAAAACATTAATGCAGTGAGCTACAGAACCTGACTTAGTTTATCCATAAAGTACAGATTTACTGTGGGGGTCGTTTCAAGACGCCACTCAAAGAATGCAAGAAAAACGCAAAAATCAGAACTAAAGTCGTTTGGGATTGTCGTAATCTAATTCCTTCTACGGGACTATTACAACTCCATCCAGATCCAGTGAGGCTAAAATATCTCAACTGTTTTATGACAACGTTGACCAGCTGATTACATCTAACCTGCTAACGCGATCAATGGCACAACATTTAAAACGGTCAAGATTAAGCTTAACACAAGAAATTATAACGTTGAATTAGTGCAGCCGGGTCAAACTTCTGACACAGGAGGAGTGGAAATCAGTACATTTTGATCATGATTATATCATTATAAATAAATGCGAACCAATCTGGAATGGATTTTTGACCGAACTATTCCAGGTTTAGGTTTGAAAACTATAGAAATGCCCACAAATCTTGCAACGAATGTGTTGTCAGTGCTTAAATTCATGTGCATGCTATGCAGGAATACCTCCAAAGAGAATGTAAGCGGATTAAACAACGGCTGACTGTTTGTATTAGCAGTCAGGGATCCACCACTAAATCATTTGTAGTTCAGGACCGTTTTTATTCTGTCCCACATTAGTCCTGGACTCACGGACCAGATCGTTTTCACCATTCTTATTGCGTCTTTGAGCAAACATTTCACCCATACTCAAAAACTCAACAGAGACACACCCCATGAAAATGAATTTTGGGGACAAAAATAGATGACATCACAGCGGTAGAAACCCTGAAATTGAATGGGGCTCAAAAAAATATTTCGTAATCCACAACAAAACAAATCCAAAGGACGTTTTAAAATCATTATGGGATGGCTACAGGACATTCGGCTTGGCAGCAACTTTGAGGTTAACTTTGAAATTCGAATCGTATTTGCTAACGATATGGGAAAATTCACACACGTGCAAGTCTGTAACCACAGTTTTGTTGACCTTTGACCTTGGAAAGAGGTCTTAATCTTGACCCCCCCCCCACAATCCAATTTAGGCCCAGCTCGGGACTTTGATCTATCGCCTCCTAAATCCTTGACCATCATTAGCCCTTTGGGGGGAAAAAACAGTGTTTAAAGATTTTTAATGCTGTTAGTGTGTCAAGCTCTCAAAAGGGGTGTTTCCCTGTTGCTCGGACATTTTTTCCATAAAGGCCTGTTCACACCGGGACGAATTTCGCCGGCGATTTTCGCCGACGTTTAACGCCTCGTGACTAAACAAAGGGCCCCAATGAGAGTGTGCACACCGACGCGAAAAAACGCCAGGCGTTAAAGCGTCAAAAAAAAAAAACGCCTCGGGTTCGTTTTTTTTTTTCGACGCGTCGCGTCGAAATCTACTCGACCAATGAGAACGGCGCTTTTGCTCACGTGTCTGGAGCTTCTGAAGTTACAGTAAAACACAACTTGGGGGCGCTCAAACACAAAACTGCCTTGCTGAGCACACATACCAGCGAAGAAGATAGACGCCAAGTAGCGTCTACACAGCCGCGAAGCAATAATGACGGACATTCTAAAACATCCCCGAACCAAGCACCAGTTGGAGCTACTGGTGCTTGAAATATTCATGTTTTCTTTGTTTGATTCTGACAAGCGTGTAAATACTTGCTCTCTTCTTCTGAGTGAAAAGCGACTTTAAGAAGCGTAAAGTTGCGCAGCGCCACCTTGTGTACAGGAGTATTTCTGTTTTACACTAAGCGCCATCTAATGTCAGGGAATGAAATTGCATGTTCACTCCACTCATCGTCAGCGAAAATCGCCTGGGTGTGAACACAAAAAACGTGGCGAAAAACGCTGGCGAATAACGCCTGGCGAATATTCGTCCCGGTGTGTACGGGCCTTAAGGTTGTGAAAATGAATCGTTGGCTCAAGCTGAACGAAACAATACACAGGACCATATTGAAAATGTCGGTGTGGTTAACAAAAACAAACCTCAGTTGCCAAGGAAATCCAAAAGTTTACTTTTGCAGATTCTTCTAAAAATTGGATGGATCTGTTCACCGCCCACATGTGACCAAAAAATTAAATGGTTGCTATGGAGATAAAACAAAAAAATACAAAAAGGGGGGGGGGGGGTTCATGACTGGCAGCTCTGACAAGGGTGGCAAAGATAAAGGGAGGCAGTGGTTTGTCTGTGAGGGTAGGTAAAAAAAGGGTAATTGGGAGGTATTGAGGGCAGCCAGCACCTGAAGGCTATACAACGCCACTCGCAGCTTCTAATTTATTGTTTCATTGCACACGGTGGTTGATCAGTAACTGTGTGCACAGGGAGATCGGTTTAGCTGTAAAATGATGGACTAAAGAGGTCATCTTCCATGCTGGATGTGATCGATGCTCGAGACGTCTTTCTTTACCTGGATCTTTCTCCATCGTTCATTGAGGAGTTCCCAGGATTCCCATCTCTGCTAATATGTCTCTGTACTCGCTGTTCTTCTTGAAGAATCATTTAACTTTGAAAAAAAAAACACCCCGCTGACTGAAAATTCATCACAGATTGAAGCAAAAAAAATTATAATAATCAGAGTAAAGCTCATTTAGAGCAGCGTCTCAAATGAAGCTTGTGTAATGTTTGCCACAAAACTAATTAGATGAAATCATCTCATAAGTGGAGGGGAAAAAAACTACAGCATTTTCATCCCACTGATTCCATACAACAGTCTAACAAATGTCTTTAACTGCATAAATTGTAGCTATTGACAGAGTTCTTGTCTCTGTTATGTCAATTTAGTTTTTTTTATTACTGTAATGAAGTTTCTCCTAATCTAGGGCCTGGGAATCTGCCTCACTCAACCAACGCCTTATGACCTGCATAAAAAGGAGCTTGTGATGGTCAAACACTTCCTCAACAAAGACTCTTATGTGTTCTCTGGGTATGAGCAACGCATGCCAATGAGCTAAATGATATCACGGCCCGAATTAAAGCCAGTCAGCTTGTTGACTGCTCTTTTCTGAGCCCTGACATGAACAGAGACTCTGCTTTCTTTAGGATTCTTGTTGTTACAGTTGTTTGGCTGAGCAGCCTGTTAGAAAGTACAGAAGGTATGCATTTCCACGTGGATCCACGTTGAATTAGTGGTGCAAAAAGTGATGCATAAACTCGACAGAATTTGAGCCGTCACATGCACCCGTACGGCAGGTCGATGGACGGTCACCGGCAACACCTAAATAACTCTCTATAAAATACCGTAACTTATTGACAGTTTGCGCCGATTCTGTCGCGGAGAAAAGCTGCTGAATTTCGTCAATTGCGTAAACAGTTGTAGAGTTACGGTAGTCGAAAGAAAGTTGACACTAGAGCTAAAGGAGTAGTATACCCAGGTTGTTGGTTTGTCTCCTTTTATATCTCAAATTTGTCCCAAAGTTTAGTTTTATAGATTGCCATCTGACTTAAAGTATTGCCATTTTAGATGTGGATAAAGGGAAACTGACTTGCAAGGAGCCACCTAGTGGTTAACTTGTGAACTCATCCTGCTCCAGCTACTTTTGTTTTCCATTCAACTTCATACAGGAAGTACTGGTATTCCTTTTAATTTTTTTAAAAATACTTTTTTGCTGACCACAGATTCAACTTGACTGTTTCATTTTGAAGTTGGCTTAAAAATTGGAAACCAGGAAAAACAGCTGTTGAAAATGATGGGATTATCAAAACATAAGTTTCAAACTTAAACATTCTTTAGAAAGACCGGACAGGAAATCTCAAGTTTAGTGTGATTTTTTTTTTTTTTTTTTTTTTTCAGAGTCCAGGGTCAGGAGTTGTAGTACTCAATAATTCTGGACTTAATTGTATATGTGTGAGGTTAATTCCTCACTGATTGCTTTGTTGTGCCTCAAATGGAATATTGCAGCGGCTCCTCTCCAGTCATTAAACAGGCTAATGTGTGTTTTCGTGTGTGCCTCGCTGGGCTGTCCTACAGTTTTACTGGCCCTCTGAAGAGAGTTTTCACCGAAATGAGAAATGAGTGAAAGCGACCTGGTTCTTAGTGTAAATGACATTAGTCTGGAAGGACTTTTCTGTCGTCGCTTTACAGCAGGAAAATCAAAAAGTCAGATTGGAGTTGAGGCAAGAGGCGAAAAGAAAAACAATTAGACGGAACTGAAAGTCTGGTTCTTAAAAAAAAAAGCTGGGTTGGTGACGGTCAGGGTGGTCCTTCCTGCGCCTCGTTTCCCAGCAGTCTCTCCGTCTCTCACAGAGTCTCCGTTCTCCGTGCATAAAAATGAGACATCAGATGCACCGTATTCCCAGTTTGCTGCACCTCAGGGTGCAATTGCAGTAGCATCTTTATTAGTCCCATCCTGAGCAGCTTTGCTGAAACGACCAAAATCCCATGAGCCAGCCGTCAAAATTAAAAGGGTTTCCAATAGCAACACAGTGAAACTCGTCCTTCTCCGATACCGAACAGATCCTGCGTGACAAATGTGCGCTCATAAAGACCCACTCTGGTGAAAAGGATGTTTGTAACATGTTCTTGTGGCATTTTTCTGATGATGGAGGACAATTAAAATTACTTTTCTGAGTATTTATTTATTCAAATAGAAAATCAGGAGCAGATTTAAAAGAAACATTCGAAAAAGATCATATTTGTGGTGTAGAAAATACGCTGGGCATACAGCATGATCTTAATTCAAAGACCACTTGATATTAGATCAAAAGATGATCATAGGGGATCTTTAATGATACTTTGTTGATCAAAACTCTCCTTGTATTTGTCACAATAAAAAAAAAAACAGCTGGTGCTGTCGTCTCTGCAGACAAACCGCTTTTATTGTGAAAAACGTGTAATCTGAGGAAAGGGCCACCTCCCTGGAGAACTTTCTTTTCTTTTCTTTCCTTTTTCAATCTCCAGGTCTGTTGACGCTGTGCGGTGCCACCCTCTACATCATCTACTCGCACCAGGCCCTGGCAGAGACGGAGCGGCTGGTGGGGCAGGAGGGTCTGAGCTACATCCACACCTCCTTCGGATGGTCTCTGGGTCTGGCCTGGCTGTCTTACGCCCTGGAGCTCCTCGCCGGCGTTCTGCTGCTGGCTGCTGCTCAGACGGCCAAACTGCAGCAGAGCGGCGCCGTTTTAACTTACTAACCGTTTTCCTCCAAGTGACGGAACAGGACTCAGAGGGAGGCAGCAGGCAGGGTTTGACGGACGTGGATCTCTTTTCTTTAGGTCTTTAATACATTTACTGCTCCTGGTGTGGCTCCACTTTAACAGCTACACCTTAATAGATAATCAATAGATAATAAAATCTTCTTTCACAGCTTTAAATTTGACTTTTTGAAAATCTGTTTAGTGTAAATGAGAACAAAGGCTGGTTTTTGAGTTATTCTTCCCTGCTTTGGTGTAATCACATCACACTTTATAGCACAATAGAGGTACAAAAGAAAGATTTTTAGTTTTTTTTTTTTAATCAATAAAATCCCAAAACTACCAAATTCTAGGCCTGCGCAATATACCTCAAATTTATGTCAACGAGGGTCATTTGGAATGTCATTTTTAAACTGTTGCAATGAAATGGGAATTATGTTTTTGGTTGTTTTGCTCTTTGTTTATATACCGCAAATTATATCGCTATCGCAATATTAATCACCAATATCGCAAGTTTTCCTCATATCAAATTCAAATTAATTTTATTTATATAGCACCTTTCGTGTACAAAACAGCTCAAGGTGCTGAACATAAAAACAAAACCAGAATGCAGAAAACACCAATCCCAATGCATGCAATAAATAATTAAATAAGCCCCGCACAATAAAATGCACAAAAACAAACATAAGTAAAAGAGAAATGACTAAAGAAAAAAAAATGCTAAAGAAGAGAGAACACAGAAGGTGCCGTCTGCCCTGTCCTCCTATTGGCCGGGGTGTCAGTATAGATGAGCACCCCAGAGTGAGAAAACACTCGTAAACAGTCTAATTTGGCTAAAAGACATGAAACAAATATGTGTTAAAATATAAGCGCAAAAAAATCTCGATTAAACAAATATGTATGTGATAAAATAGAAGAGTAAAAATTCTAGATAGAACAGATTAAATGATGTGATAAAACATAAAGAATGAAGACTTAAAAAAAAAACAAAGATATGACATAAAATCGAATTAAAAGCTGATTTTAAAAGGTGTGTCTGTAATTTCTTTTTAAAAACCTCGACTGTAGATGAGGCCTTCACATCCTCAGGTAGACTGTTCCGCAGACGAGGCCCGTAGTTTCTAGACGAGGCCTCGCCGTGGTTTTTTTGTCCTGACCCCGGGGACCTTCAGCAGGAGGTTCATAGGTTAAAAGCAAGTCGGATATGAAAGAAGGACTAAGACCATGGACACTCTCAAAAACTATTAAAAGAACTTTAAAATCAACCCTGAAGCTGGACAGGGAGCCAGTGCAGGGATTTTAAGATTGCTGTAATGTGCTCCCTCTTCCTAGTTCTTATTAAAAGGCGTGCAGCAGAGTTCTGGACTAGCTGCACGCGATTGAGTGTGGTTTTCTTTACACCAGAAAGGAGGGCATTACAACAATCTATCCTCAAAGTGTAATAAAAGCATGGATTAAGATTTCAGCACTGGCTCTAGAGAGAAAGGATCTCACTCGGGCGATATTCCAGATGGTAAAATGCAGATTTAGTTAGTTGATTCACATGTTGGTCAAAGCTCAGATCTGCATCTAGAATCACACCGAGCTTCCTTACATGTAGTCATAGAATTGGTTGACAGATAAAATTGGTCCCTATCCCTCTCAGCTTCAGAACTGATTACCCAGACTTCAGTTTTTTCTTGCTTGAGCTGCAAAAAGTTCTCTCCCATCCATATTTAAATATCTAAAATACATATTGTGCAGCCCTACTAAATACCACACGTTAAAATAACAAACTAGCTGTATATATTGACTTTTTAAGGTATTTGCATGTAAGTCTATAACATTTTCTAAACATTTATCCTTCGGATTTATGGTTGGAATCATTATTCCTCCTTTTGGTGCAACATGAAGATAATTTTGAAAGAAAATAGATGAAAATAGACTTTAGTATAAACCTTCCTGTTGATTACATGAGACAGTTAAGCTAAACATAAAAAGAGAGAACTCATTTATTATCAGTATTTGCTGTGCTATAAGTTTTGATCAAATTTGTTATTTGTGGCATATTTGCTTCATTTATTTGTGCTTTTAATCTCAGTTAGAGTTTAAAATGCTGTTTCTTGTTCATCAGTCCTAATAAAAAAACCATCAAATGAAACATTTACAGCTGGTTTTAACAGCTTTCAACAAGACGCTTTAAAAAAACATCAGGTTAAAAGAATGTTACCATGTTTATCTGATGACCAAACTGCATTTAAGGCTTGTTCTTGTTTTCACACATTTGTTTCTGGATCTGTTAATAAAAAATAAAACTCTATAAGCATACATACATTCTTGTAATAAGTGAAAATTGTGCAAAATTTTAAGTATAAAAAAACAGTTGCCTCTTTTTTTGAATGATAAAAGTGCACTAAAATTAAGAAAAATTAACTAAATGTATGTTTAATTTAAGTCATAAAAAATTGAATCAATGTATTCAGACATTAAACCTGACAAAACAAAAAATGTAAAATACAATGATGTAACAAGTAAAAGCTAGTACTCTGTACAGAAAGGCTCACCTTTGTGGTGTCTACAAGCAATTATTTTGTTGTTTTTTCAAGCTAAACCTACATTTCAGTGTCTACTTCATTTATTTGTCCTCTAAAAAAACGGATTTATTTTAAATTTAGTTTCCTTAAATTGTGTTTTATGGGTTTCCCAAAAGCGACTACAGCCAGAAAAAGTATTAAATATTCCAATTAAATAATATTTCAATTATCAATTATAATTGAAATGTTATAATCAATTATATATTATCAATTACTATTAATTATTTTAGTTGATTTTATTCCTTGCTTTACGTTTTACAGTGTTATGTTTTATTATTATGATTGTATTTTATTACTTCTTTGTGTTTTGATATGATTTTATACTACTTTTGTAAAGCACTTGTGATTCGTTTTGGGAAAAGTGCTATAAATTTAAATAAAGATATTCTATTCTATTCTAATTGTGTCATCCATAATCACTAAGTGTTACATTAGCAGTGAATACTTTGTCTTTTATAAAGGAAATACCATTCATGTAAAATAAAACAGAAACAGAAGAGAATCTTTTTCTGTAGGAAAAACTGTTTATTTTATGAAAACTAGAAACCTGCTTTTGTCATTTTTACTTGTACTTGATTTCCTCAAATTGGTTTTTCCGATTAAAAAAAAAATCTGAAACTGTCATGCAGGAAAATTATGAAAAAGGTTATTTTCTGCTGCAAAAGTTGGTATTTCTATACCATCCAAAATGAAATACATCATAAACATACATGTTATGTGCCGTTTATTTAAGATATTTAAATGTTTTTGGCCCTCAAGGCTTTGAATTTATCCTGTTAGGTGATAAAAAGAAGAAAGCCAAAGACATTTGAGTCACTTTTAATGAGATTATTCTAATTTTGTTCTCAAACATTACATAACAATGTGACAAGACTTCTTGTCTCTTCTTTCATAAAAAATACAGACAACTATGGAGGTGTGCAGCTGTCTTGAATAAAGAAGTTTTTCTAAAGAAAACATTTGGTCAGTTTCAAAACTCATTTAAAAAAAAAAAAGCTCATCAATTATTTTTTTACTATAAATGCTTGAACAATTACCTTTAATGCTGCATAATTACTCTATTAAAGACAGTAACCACGTCCAAAGAAGACTTCAAATGTGCAAAACTTTTTGTTTAATGCATAAAAAGGAGAAAAATGACTTTAAAAAGTGAGTACATACCCTACCTCACTAAAAAAAAGTTTAATTCAGCAAAACATCAGTTTATTTAATCATCGTTTACCGTCTCTCTTTCCTGGGATCCTTCCTAAAACAACAATATTGGTCCAAAAAAACATTTTTAAGGCAACGTGGTCGACCGAAAACACTGGGAGAAGCTGTGAAAAATAAATTTACAAATTAACAAAATAGTGCTTTTAAATAAATAGTGTCAAATATGTTAGCAGGGAAGACAACCCATGAGTTGAATCAATTATGTACATCTTGTACCTAAATTTTTTTAGTTATGGCTGTGCTCTTCTTAAGGCCCCTTTTGAAAGCTTTTATTTTGAAGGTCCACTCACATCTCGGAGCCTTTTGAACATCTGACCCCCTGAAGAGGTGAATTCAAACTCTGTGGCGCGTCAGCCGGGAAAGCAAACCTTCCCGGCGAACAGGAGTCCCACTGTGGTGAAGAATATGGACATGATGAAGAGCACGTAGGAGGAGCCCACCATGGTGTTGTTGGGCAGCTTGTACGGCTGCCCTCCCACCTCGCTGACGTAGAAGCCGATGGGAAAGATGAGCGCCGCCATGCAGAACAGAACCACTGCGGGAGGAAAGACCACAAGAGGAGCTCAATGCTGTACGTCTTTAAGCAAGATATATAGTTTTCGTATACAAAGAATGGCTTTAAAAGTTCTTAAATGACGAAAAAATACATGTCTGAAAGATTTATCACCCGGGTCAGAGGTCAAATACCAACCACTAAAAACTAAAAATATGCCTAAAGACCCACTCCAATCATATTTTGATCTATTTTCAAAGTGTTCCCTGTGATCTTTTAATTATGATTCTGCTGTTTTTAGCCATTTAAAAAAAAACTAGTTTTCCAGGACATAGTTTCTGCAAAGTTCATTAGAAATTCACTTCCAAGTTGTGGGAGGGACTGTTGACGAGAGGCAACTCCGCCCCCATTCCCCTTTGCAGTTGCTGAGAGCTCAGAGCAGGGGCCTTGTGGCTCGCCAAGCATATTGTTGGCATCACAAATACGAGTTTTTTTGTCTGATCCTCATTTCACAACAATTTAAATATAGAAATACTCAGAAATATAATTTTCAAGCTAAATTTTCTTTATAATTGTGCTCCATCATCAGGAAAGTGCCAGAAGAACAAGATTTTGATCGGAGTGGATCTTTTAAGATAAGAGTTTTTGCCGGGAAGTTGTTCTTCTAACTCAGGGGTCGGGAACCTTTTTGGCCAAGAGAGCCATAAATGCCACATATTTTGAAATGTAATTTCGAAAGAGCCATACAATAATGTAGTGTCCCTTCCCCACACTGAGGCACGGAGACTTAACCTCTTTTAAAGTTCTTTATTCCGATTACTGCAGACCGCAACAAACGCCGTACAATTAATTCAGCAACTCCTGAATCTCTCCCGCCGACACGAGAGCGCTTCTACCAACTTTATATTCCCCTGCTCCCGCTGCAGCCCTCCCATTTCCCTTATTCGGCCCATAGCTGAACCCCATTGGTCCAAACTACCTAACAACAGGCTGAGCGACAGAACTGAGGGCCAATCAGATCTCTGCTTGACGCGTTCAATGAACTCCAGAACTTTTAACGCGGCCCAACAGCCATCCAACTCAGTCCGCGACAATTTGTTTAAAACTAAATATACAAATGAATGTGTGCATTTGATATAATTTCAACATTTTTAAAGTACAATAAGTCTGTGGATTCTTTTTTAATAACATTGTTATTCTGTTGCTAATAAATGATGAGTATTTCTCGTGGTAGTTTTGCTGAGGGTCTAGTCTGGTTGATACGTGGTCAGTTTCTGCTTCGTTCAGGCGTTGAGGCTTTAAACGTCATCGTAGGTCTGAATGTTCTGTAGATGTGAGACAGACTGCTCACATGCAGACGGGGAGCCAAACACACACTCACACGCTGCAGTGAGTGACGGGAAGCGGGTTTTACGTTTTTACAATCCCTGCGCGATTCACCTGCTGCCTGTCCCCACAACACCTCAGCCCCACCCTCTGCTTTCTTCCTCGAACATCCCGTCTCCACATCTGCGCGCTCTTTCTCAGAGACGGGAGCGCGTAGTTTTAGGCACGTCAATTCACAGGTTTCCAGCTGGTACAAACTCTGTGAAATAATAGATAATAGTAACTGATAGCGCTGGCGCAGATTTCTCTCTCTAAGCACTGTTACTACTGCGCGCCTCTGGCATCGCATCGCGCCCGAGAAGGACTGGTCTAATGAAAAAAAAAAAACTATAATTAAAGATTTGTCTGCGAGCCACATGTGACCATCAAAAGAGCCATATATGGCTCGCGAGCCATAGGTTCCCGACCCCTGTTCTAACTTAATCAACGCCTGTAAATGCATTTAAGTAAAACAGCCGCTGTCACTCAACTCTCCACCCTTAGAAAAGGAAAACAGCTGGACATGAAGTAGTACAGGTGTGAAAAACACGGACTTCTGGGATGAACATAAATAGCCGAAGCAAGGTCAGTTTACCAAGTAACCACTAGGGGGCCCGCTTCACGTAAGCCAGTCTAAATTCAATGTGAAATGATGAACATGTTTATAGTTGATATGAAAAACATTATTTTTCTAAAGGTCTTATCCCTATGGAATGGGGATAAGACCTTTATCAGTGATGAGTCATGTGGCGGTACATTTTTACAACCTTTATTTGGCCGGACAAAGAAAACAAGGGGGCGTGGTCTTTTAATGGTCAGCGTCTTTTAACCAGCAGCCTCATTTCTCCCTCCTTTTTCTCTCTCTCGTTATTTTAGTTAAATTAACCCCACCGACAAAGTCGTGATTCCTGCGGCGGCTGCAGAACACCTGAGCCGACTCAAAAACACCAACTCCGGCAGAGAGAAACACCCACTTCCTGTAAAGGCGATCCATCGGGCGTAGCGGGTGGCCTCGGGGTGCCAGTGCGACATCACCAGCAAGCCGCAGGTGACGGTGAGAGAGATGATGCCCAGGACGATGAAAAGGAGCGTGGTGACCCATTCTCCGGGCAGCTGAGGGGGGAAGCAGGTCCGATCTCGCCCGTGGATGGTCTGGCACTGCTGGACTAAACCAACGTTCAGGGATCCTGCAGAGACGGGAGTCAGAGTTTCAGCTCCAGGTTTGTGTCAGACTTCACTTGTCGACTGGCTGTGAAGCCCCAAGAGTTTTCTCTGCAACCTTTAGGGATGAGGAATGAGCCGATGGAGGCTCCCTGAGTAACTAAAACCTTATTCTGCATTTTACATTTGGAAATGAATGAATAGGTGATGTCAAAAAGAATGGATCTGTCCATGAAAAGAGTCCGCTCCACTCTGCAGTTACTAAGAGAAATCTGTAGAAATAGCAAATTTAAATCAAAATTTTAAAAAAATCAGTCGAACAATTGACCCTAAAATACATTAGAGCTATTGAAATGTTATCATTTTATTCCTAAATTTGGTTAAAAGCCTGTATTTCTTCTCTAAACCATATTTTAAGCAGAGACCCCGGCCACCTAGTTTCTGTTTTTGCTGGAGTTTGATTCAGACCCATTTTACCCTTCAGATTCCTGAGGAAACCACTTCCTCCTGCAGGATGACCCGTTCAGCCTCTAACACAGGATAATCCCACTTCCCCTGAATGCATCACACCAGATAAGCGAACATCTTCCGTTTCCTGGAAGTTTTAGGCCAAAACTAACATTTGATTTCATGCTATAAAGTGGAAATAGCAATGACTCTTCATTAGAGCTGCTCGAACAACAGTTTTTAAACTGCACTAGTAACTAAAAATGAAAAAAATAATTAACAAGTTAATTAGCACTTGTTTGTTTAAACTATTGTACTGCCAGAGGAAATCTTAGCGAGGGGAAATGTGTTTTGCTGTCAAATATAATGGGATTTTTACATTCGTTATCAGCAAAATGCAAATTATAATCCTATTTTTTTCTAGTACTAACCAGAATTAAAAAGATTTGGCAAATTGTAAAAGTATTTTAATATATGTTAGATAAAAAAAAGCCGTACAAATCTTTTTTTTAAATACACATAATTTGTAATCTCTGTAAGGCAAAAGTAGACGACACAAACCTGATTGTTCTTCTTAAATGTCTCCATTTGTTTTATAAAGATCAGATTATTAAACCGATCTTTTCTTAGAATATAAAATATGTATTAAGTCTAAAAATCATCTTATGTTGAAAGTAACTTTTTATAGTTTGGGATTTTTTTATATTTGTGTTTTTTTGAGTTCATTATATCTCTTTATTTGTGTAATTTAAAGGAGCTTCTTCAATGAGTTTGTGATATCACAAAATATTAATTTAGTTTTCAGTTTTTAAAATGCCCTTTTTTACTGACTTTGTATTTCTGAAAAAATTTCAGAGAGTAAATTTTATTTCGTTAAAATCTTTTAAAAGCCAGAAAGAACGATCAAACCGGTTTTGTGGGAAATCTCGACTTCAATTTGGAGATAGATCATCATAGAATCGAATACAATAGAATAGATGTCTTTAGGAGGTTGAGACCGAAGCTTTTAGCGGACGCAAACGTCACAAATTAGAAACTGCTTTAACCTTAACAATGTTTTTAAAAGCTTGGATGCATTCAACATCCAGGAAGACAGCATGTTTATGAGCCTTTAACCTGCAGGAGGAGCCTATATTTTCTTCTAAACAACAATAAAAATCAACCAAACATTTAGTTTTGCTGGTCCTGGAGGTGCTGAAAGGAGGGAAAAACACCACTGATAACCCTAAAAAAATGGATTGTTCCCGTTCTTTTCCAGTCACTGAAGATGTTTAGGTTAAATGTGAGAATGTATGTTGGACACCTAAATGTTTCAGGAAACAGACCACCGAGCAGGACCAGATGGGCCAAAGGGAGACCAATACCCCCTTAATTGTGATGGTCTGCAATTAATTAAAATTTAAAAAATTTAAAATATATATATAAAAACACAAAAATGGAAAAATGCAAAAAATAAACATAAGGACAGACAGACATCAAAAGAAGAAGAAGAAAAGAAGCCTGGTAACCGCAGAGTTTAAGGAAGAATATTCAACATAAAACTTATAAGACATACTACATGGATCAAATGAGAAGATGTGATGATAGCATGGTTATCTATGCATTTTAGGGCCTCGGAGGGATGAGACTCCCCAAACTCTCAGCACACCCAGACCTGCCCCTCCCTGATATTCTACCTACGCCCCATAGTGGGGCTGGCTCAATCCGGGCTAAAAAGACCAGAAAACTGAAGACGTACAGGCCCAAAAACCAAAAGTCAAAGAATGCAAAAATGATGTTTCAAATAATTTTACACCGCCAACGAGGAGATTAAACCATTTCTGTGAACACATGAACTCAAAATTAAAATCTGGGAGCTAAAATAAAAGGATTTCTCCATTTAAATGTGAATACATTTTAAAAAATATATAAAATTATGTTGCTCATAAGAAGTGTAAAAGTTCATTATACTGAGTATTGTAAAAACGTCTAAAAACACCTGGAACGAATATCTCAAGATCTGTAGTGTGAAGCACGGTGGTGGTGGTATCATAATGTGGGTTAAATGTTCTTTTGTGGGTTAACACTTAATTATTGTTGTCCCGACATATTTTCAAATACTTTAAAGCTGTATTTTGATCTGGAAGGAGCTTCGAAGTTTACCGGAAGAATCTCCGGTGTTGATCCAGTCCGGATTGGCGACGCTGGCGATGGCGAAAATGTCTGCAGCCAGGAACAGACAACCGGATATCACGGTGGGTTTGTCCATGTCGGCGTTCCGACTCTCCCTTCGAACGCGTTTAAAACGCCTCCCGTTGTCCCTGCGCGTCAACCATGATGACGGAACCGGGCTGGTCCGGGATTTACCGATGATGGATGGAGATCCAGACTTCTGGCCTTTCTCCAGCCAGGAAAGAATGGACACTCTCTCCGCGGGATCGGGGAGTATCTAGCCCCGGTGTTTCTTCACATTACGAATATTAATGGTAATAATAATAATAATATATGCCTTCCAAAAATCCGATTAAACTTTGATCTTGCAAAAGTCAGCTGATGCTTCCAGCTGACTTGTTTTGAAGGAATCCTCCCAAAGGAAGCTCGTTTTCCTCCGGATGATGATGGTCGCAGGCGGGAAACGCCTTCTCCTTTATGAGTAAAATCCAGCCTTCAAGGTCCTAAATTGTTCCAACTTATAGTCGTAGCACTGTTTTTCCAGTAAACACAAACGTATGCCCTCATAAATGATGGTGTCCGCGTGGGAAACTCATCCCAAATAGTCCCCTCGTCCCCATGCCAGTCGGGTCTCGAAGTCTCGCGAGAAAAGAAACGAGAACACGAGATCCTTTTTTTACATAAATAAAAGGTGTCTTTGAAAATCACTCAATTTACTTTTTCTCTTAGCTAAATTACATATACAAAAAATGTAAATATCCCCAAATGAAACTTTTTTATTACCGATTTTCATTTTGAAATATAATGAACCTCTCAAAAGTTTAAAGACTGTGAAAGTTATAAAAACTTATGGGAAAAAAAAAAAAAGTTATAAAAACTTATAAACCTACATTCTCGCGATGTTAGGAAATGTGCTCTGTGCTCATTATTTTTACTTCTCATCTATTGTACTTTTTTTGCCCCACCTGTTAATTCGCTGAATTCTTCTGATGTTTCTGAAAGTTGTCTTTTAAATCCAAATTTAAATCAGATTTTTTTTTAAAGTGTCACCACAGCCTTTATTTAAATAAATCCTGTAGGCTTCCTCAAAAACTTGGAATAATCTCATTCTGGGCAAAATATACAGTTAAACACCTTTAAATATTAATATTTCATATTGTATAGGTATTTTTCAATGAACGTATAAGAGAAAGTTCTTTAAAAATATTGTACCAATAATATCTTGTTGCATTTTAAAACCCAGTTTAATTTTAAAAACGTCTGTATTTTAGTTGCTACTTGGCTTATGTTGAAAAATTAGGTGAAAATTGAGAAAATTCTGGATTTCTGAATGCTCTGAAACCAACCAAATGACTAATAATTAAAGACAGCAGTTGCTTTTCTATTTTGGCAACTTTAAAATGTGTTTTAATAGAAACTTTCAGGGTAAAAAAAATGAATTAAAGACCACATTTGGTTCTAATAGAGATTTCACTTGTGAAACAGATGTCTGTATATTTTAAAATGAACATTTTCTTTGGACCTTTAGAAAAGTAACTGATAAAATTACTGAACTGTGCAACTCTTAGCCTCTATGAAGGTCTCTCATGCTATATTTCCTATAACATTTATTTTTTATTAATGGTGTATTGCTATGTTGTTTAATTTTGTTTTTTTAAATAAAGTTATTGTACAAAAAAAGGCATTGTAACTCCTTTTATTTTGTCTGTGGGCACCAAATCGTCTACATCCCTTTTTTCTCTGTATTTTAAATCAAACAAAGTTAAAACCTTCAGGTAGATCAACTTTATTCTGTATTTTACATGAACTATACAGATGATGTTTAGAGGTGGGTAATACACAGTACTCTGAAACTTAAAACAGTTTTGACACTCAGAGGTACCCAGATGGTATATTTTTTAGGACAACAGTATTTGAAAAACAATAAGCTCCGCTTGGCTTTAAATGGAGGGAAAATGTCAGATAATTAGGGTGCAGAGATGAAAGAGGACATCAGATCTCATCCACGAAGGGTACGTTTATGAGGTTCCCGCTGGACGCCATGGACTTCTTGCCGGTGACAAATTTCTTTGCAGCCTACGGAGTTTTAAAATCAAAATAATTAAATAGAAACGATTTAAAACAAAAAAAAAGATCAAATTTGCAGAAATCTTACGTTAGCAACATCGTTCAGGGAGACGTTGTCGATGTTTTTGGAGATTTCTTCGGTGGATTGGTGCGATCCGCTGGCCAAAGCCTGAGCTCCCACTGCCTCCAGCAAACCTTCTGACGTTTCCAGAGACATCATGAAGTGAGCCTTTAGCTGGGCCCTAACAGGAGGGAAAAACAAAACAAAAAAAGAAACCTTGTTTCAGCCAAAAGACCTTCAATGGAAAACAGATTTTATTTTTCTCCCCTTAGTAACGTCTTACTTGGCTCGAGTGAGGTCAGCAGCCGTGACTCCACCATCGGCAACGGCTTTCACCTGGGCAACAGCTGCCCTGATCACCTTAAGAGACGAAACATGAGAGTTGTTACCATGGAAACGGGTTTAACATTTGCAGTAGGTTTGTTTAAAAAGTACAGCATCCCGACCTCAGCAGCTGCAGCAGCCTGGCAAATGGTGTACACCCCGAACAGACCGGAGTCCGAGTAGCTCGCGTTAAAAGCGCTGACCTGTTCACAAAAGAAGAAATCTAAAACTTTCTGGATTCACTGAGACAACGGCAAGTTAGTCGATATGTCACCAACGGCCACCCACATCAAAGGGGTCAGTGGTTGCCTTGGCAACACCCTGGACCAGTTTGTTGGAAACGGCGGCTCCCCTCTTGACGTTTGGAGCGGCTCCCAGCAGATGCTGCAGCACGCTGAAGGCCAGGGCCTCGCCGGTTCCTGCTGCTGCTGACTGGCTCACCACGGCAGCGTGGACCAGGCTGCTGGTACCGGGCAGCCGGACCTCGCCTGCAGACCACACCCACAAACACGTTACGTCACGGCGCTGGATTTGTCAAAAGCGGAGCGTTTTGAGCCAACTCACCTCCGCGGTACTGAGCCTTGGCTCCGGCAGACCCGGCTCCACTGCGGATGTTGAGGAACTGCTCCCCCACCTGCTTCAGAACATCATGGTCCACACCTGGAGGACAGGTGTCCATCAAAACGACTTCCAGAAATAGTTCAATAAGGTTGGGCGACATTTAAATAAAAAAGGATTCTTACCGAGCCCAACAAGAGCCATCCTGGCACTTGTGAAGTTATTTTGGACAAACTGATGCAGCTGTGGGGGGGAAAAGAGTTTTTAGAAAGATTTAAAAAGATTATATCTTTCTTTGATGGAAATCGGAACAAAGACTTACATGTTCAGACTGGATGTTGCCAACCATGTGGTCTGGGCAGTAGAGGGAGTTGCACAGCGCGTTCTTATAAGCTGCTTGATGCAGACTCTCAATGACGCCTGGAAATGGTAAAAAGGGCTTTTAATGTATTAAAATACACAAGATTTGAAATCCTCTACATTCAAATGAGAAGACGGGATCAAACTTTACTCCAAAACCAATTAAATATTTATATTTTTTTATTTTGAAAAGAACAAATATGAAACAAGTAAGTTTTTTTTATATATTTTAGGCAAATAACAGCATGAAAATATCTGAATTATTTATAAATCACAGAAAAAAATCAAAAGAAAACATGTCTTCACCTAAATTTCATAAGTTAGTTCTATAAATGCTTTGATCATGAAATAACACAAGAAGGAAAAAGCCTTTTAATTAACAGTAATTTGTTTATAAAGGGGTGTGTGTTTTCAGGGACACTGTGTGTATTAATTAGGGATGTAAAAGAAGCAGATGCGTAGTAAAACTGATCTATTACTGAGGAACGGTTGAAAACCACAGATATGAAGAGATTATATTTATAAAAAGGTAAAAAAACAAAAAATTCATAAGGGAAGTAAATAATCAGTGTCTAGAGAACTTTGTCAGTTTTTCTTCATAGAATAAAAAACAATAGAATAGAACAGATCTTTATTTGTCAGAAATTAAAAAGTGCTTCCTTGACTGTGCAACACTTGTACCTTAAAAAACCTTGTTAATAAAAGTAATAAATACTGAATAAAAAGTGCATTATCCAGTAACTAAACACTAAGTTGTTGCTTAATGAAAGTGCATTTGTGATCTACAAAAAAACAGGATGCCCAATTAAAATGTGACAAAAATTGTTTAAAAAAAAAAAAAACAGAAAAAATTTCAAATAAAAATGAAAAAAACATCCATCATTGCACAATTTAAGCAGTCTAGGTCCAGGTTTAATGTTTCCCAGACATGTTTTAAATGTTTACTGCAGTTGGATAAAGTTGTTGTGTTTCTACTGTTTTTGTCTTTTATCGTACATGTGACACAAACAAAAAGATGACCAATCACAAGCTTGCTTCTACCACGGCGAGGGATGCGTGTTGTGTTCACTAAACGCATAACAACACGTCTTTCACAGCACACAAAGAAGAATACCTGAAGAAATTATGATGACACTGTTTTTTTAGTTTTTGAAGCTGTTATGCCAAAGACATTTTGTCTTTTAAAGGTTAAAATAAAAAGTGCCAGAATAGAAAAAAAGAGTCTCCCTGATAAAAGGTATCACCATTTATAGTTTTAAATGCCAAATGAATAGTAAATATCTAGATTTAGGTGAAAGAACTGGACTACAGTTGAATCTTTTCTGTATGGATTCGTGAACCATTATATCGAGATGCGTATCAAATCATGTGAGAGAGAAAGATCAACACGGCAGTATAAATATCTCACCGATCTGGGGGCTCTGGGCAGCTTGAGCTTTGTCCAGGATCACTCTCGGTGTGAGATCCAACACCTCCCATGGACGAAACTCCGGAGCGGTGGTCACATTGATCAGAAACTCCATCACTGTGTCGCTGCATTCAAACAGAAATGCAAATGTAATCTTAAATGACTATATACTTTCATTAATAAGAAGTGATCATTTTTTCCTCCCCAAAGTCTCCTTCTCATGAAGAAGACTCACAAATCATCTCTCAGGCAGTCAACGGTGTAGACCATGTTCTCTCGGGACGAAGTCACACTGCGCAGGAAAAAGCACATTTTTATGAATCATTTGAAATATTTCATAACAGTTTTTTGCCTTAAAAAAAACCTTTTGGGAAATCACTAACCTTAAGTTGCCCCCCACTGCCTCAACCCCACGGCATATCTTAAACGCTGAAGCCCCTTTAGTCGTCTGAAACCAGACAACAAAAAGTTGTTTTGCATTTTCCATTTTGATTTCTAAGATAGTTATGTCTATTTTTTACATAATAAGTAATTCATCTTTGTTATGCGTGTTTTTTCATACCTAAGGATTCTTAACTCTGTCTGATAAATGTTATGAACTGGATAATGATAAATCAGGTACGGTAGAACAGGGGTGGGATTATAGAAGTTCACTCCCTTTCAAGCAATATTTAATTTGGGTTTGATACATCACTGTATGAATGTACAACTGATGGTTGCAATGTTTTTTGTGTATTATTCTTATTTGATTGCTTGAAATAAACCATTTCAAATCAAAAAATGATTTTCAATCTTATCCGTTGACCATTTATTTGCTGCTTTAAATGTAAAAAAAATAAAATAGTAATAATCACTGCATAAAAAGAGATGAAACTCTTACAAGATTAGAAGCCAGTCGGAGCAGGTGGGTTACCCCCACGTTTTCCGGGGTTTCATAGCGACAGCCTGCCTTGACGAACACGCCGATCTTAGAGGCTGGGGAATAGTTCTCCAGCGAGGCAATCACCAGTCCGCTGGGCAACCTGGTTACCTGGAAGAACAGACACAGAAACATTTCTACTGAAGAAAAAAAAGCCATTAAAGCTTGTAATAGAAGGTGCCACTCACTGCATGTGGATATAGCTCAACAATTACGGAGTAACAAGACAGCCGTCTTAGGCAAAACTAAATCTTAGATGCGTTACTGTTCAAGCTCATCTCTTCTGCATCCTTTCCTATCACACACCAACCTACATGGACATCCTGGTAGTGATGAAAAGCTCCAGGAGTGAGCTGGAGGCCAGTCAAGGGCTGCACAAGGGACTGGCCTCTCCCGGCAGCTGCATAGAAGCGCCTCTGTGGAAAAGAAAAAGAAGTCAGCAACCACTGACCTGCACATCCTGCGGCTGAAACCCAGTCACCTCCACCTTACGGGCAGCCTGGGCTGCATAAAGCCTCCTCTGGAAACACAAAGAACATGGGAAGGGTGGACATCATAACTAAGGTGCTGTGGGCTCACGGGTTGAGTCAGCGGCTTTCCCAGCTGGTTTTCTCCAGGAACCAGCCATTTCCATGGGTATAATACAGAATGTAAGCACTGGAGTGACTATTATGGTTTGTTGGTTGGTTTTAAGGCAGGGTCCGCACATATTAAAATACCATTTAAAATGTATAACATTATAGCCTTTTAGGCTAATTCCATCTTCAGTCTCTGTAGACAGGTTAAGTAAAAAGACTTGCAACTTAAATCAACACAGAAAGGATAACAGAAGGCAGCCAACAGCAGATACAGAAACAACATAGATGGGGTTGTCAACACAACATTAAATTCACAAAACATAAAAGCAACAATTAAGAAAAAGTAGACAAAGAACAAAAAATATATAGATAAGATAAAATAGGTGGCATAACAGAAAAAATAATGAAAATAAATACAGAGGTGTAGTGTTTAAAAGCCGTGATTTGCTAAATGTTGTCGTAGTTGTCGTATTGCCGTGGGAGTTGAGGTGTGAGATGTTCTGTGGAAGAATCCAGCCTGACTGAAGACGCTCTTCCAGAAAAGAACAATGCAATCACCCCTGAAAACTGCTCTAAAACTTTAAACTCAGGAGAACGTGAACAAACAGGGTTATGGTATAGGCTAAAGGATGCTATAATTATTCTGTATTAGACTATGTGCTGAAAACATCAAAAACCAAGGAGATGATCATTGACTTTAGTAGGAAGTCCTCCCACCAGCCAGTGATCATCGATGGTGGGGGAATCGAGGTGGTTTGGGTTTGCACCTTGACCACAAACTGGACTGGTCGGAGCAGGCTCATGCTCTGTATAAGAAAGGGCAGAGTAGGCTGTTCTTCCTGAGAAAGCTGAGGTCCTTTGACTTATGTACTGACATGTTGTTCCTCTTTTATCAGTCGGTTGTGGCGAGTGCTGTCTTCTATTGGGTTGTATGTTGGGATGGCAGTATGGCCATGAGGGATTGCACTCGATTGGACAAACTGATCAAGAGATGTGCATCTGTGATCGGGAGGAGGGTGGACTCTCTGGGATCTGTGCTGCAGAAGAGGATGAGGGCCTTGACACAGAGCATACTGGACAATCCCAGACATCCCTTGCACAACACGATGTCAGGTCAGAGGAGCACACGGAGTAATAGACTCCTTTCACTGCGCTGCAGGACAGAGCGCTTTAAGAACTCATTTGTCCCTACAGCTATCAGGCTGTTTAATGAACCTGCCTGATATGAACTGATATTATTTTGTGAACTGTCTTTTTACTGTTGTTTGTTGTGTGTGGTTGTGTGTTTTGCTACAGGACACCTGAATTTCTCCTTTGGGAGATTAATAAAGTTTATATCTATCTATCTATGTTACACGTTTGAGAAAATTATCAATTTTCGGATGATTTTAAACAAGTTTCAACCTTTTTATTCCTATTTGTGGCGGTTATTAATAACATGTTATTCACTAACTAATGAAGAAGTACTTAAGGGGCTAAAAATAAAAGTATCATTTTAACAAACACATAAGATTATGCAAATCTGTCCGATTACTTCTATTCGTTTAATCATAAGAGATTGAACAGTAAGTAAACACGGTGAAAGCAAATGGATGTTTAATATAGACAAACATAGGTCAAAAAAGCAAATGTGTGTAAATCTTAAACTATATGAAAACCTGATTATTTTCATTTTAAATGACCTTATCTTGGAAAATAGGGTGAGTAATGTGTGAGCTCTGCAAGTTTTGACACTAGAATCACTAGCAGTTAGCTGCCGGGGTTAGAGACATTTCAGCGGAATAAAGAAGCAATCCCATTGAACAAGAGTGACTTTAATGTAAACGTATATTAAATTAATGTGTAAAGGCAGAGTATGTGATGTTCTATGGCATAAACATTCTCCAGTAGGTCGTTGTAGCTTAAAGTCCAACTAGCTTCCTCGTCTGCTGAGAGTGCTAGCACTAGAAGGTTCACGAACGACCCCTGCTTCTTTTTTTCTTTATTTTGAGGATAAAAACACAGACAGGGCAACCGTTGCCAATATTAGGGCTACAAATGGAGCGACAAAAATGTTACAATTCTCACCGACAGCTGGGTAATTCCTCGGATCCCCTTCATCACCCTCCCTTAAGACAGGACGAAAAGCCAAGATGGCTGCTTGAAAGTGCCCTACCCAGAATGCACCGCGCGTGACTCGTCTGTACTAAATAAAACATGAACAAGGCTTGAAAATGAGCGTGCGCCCTCTTGTGATGTATAATGGAAACAACAGCAATGAGCAATTTGGAGTTTTTTTTTTTTTTTTTTTTTTTTTTTTTTTTTTTTTTATTGAAAAAGACAGTTGAGGTTAACAGTTTGAGACAATTGTATACAATTATGCAAAGTGCAAAAACATCGAAAAAAGGTACTGGACATGTACAAACAGCCAATGCAGAATAAAGACAATATAATTTTTTTTTTACCAATAATACAGAAAAATAAAATAAAATAAATACAAGACATTAAAATAAAATAAAAAATAAATAAAAAAAGGGGGGGTTTACATAGACATTGCAATTAATCTTAACTTAGGGGGCTATCAAGAAGCTGTAATTTACATATGATACTTTGAAGTTCCATAGCAAGTTTGTTTTCCATGAAGTTTACAGATGAAAAAAAAGAGCAGAGTTCTTTATGAAATGTAGAAAAAAATGGTTTGATTTTAAGGAAACGGCATTTATGTATATAGAATTTACCCAAAATAATTACAACATTCAGAATAAGTTCTGTGTTCTTGTTTTCTAAAATAAACCCAAAAATGATATCCTTAATAGAAAAGTCTGCCAAAAGTGGAATCTTGGGGAAAAGCCAATAGTGTAAGCTATTCCAAAAGACATCAGAATAAAAACATTCAAAGAAAAGATGCTCAGTTGTTTCAATCTCCACATGACAAAAAGAACAACAATTTTCAGGAATTCCAAACCGTTTTCTTAATAATTCCTTGGAAGGGTAAATACCTGAAAAGGTCTTAAAGTGAACTTCCTTGGCTTTAGGAGGAATGGGGAGTTTTAAATATTTAGTTCGTATTTGTTTCTTTTTTGAATTATTAAAATATTGGGTTATATAATTTGGATTTGAGACGTAGGGAAAGGACGTTACATTAAAATATTCTCTGATTTGAAGGTTTGGGAGTTTGGCAGTTGCTATGTTGTGTCCATTAATCAGAAGCTTGGGGACAGTAGGATGTCTGTAGATGTCATTATGAAACAAATCAGAAACTGAGCTCACAACATTTTGAGGAATGGCCTTAATAATTTTTTCAAAATCTTTTCTATTCGTTAGTGAACCATATTTAGCTGTGAAATCATCAAAAGACATGAGAGTGGCATTGTCATTAAGAAGATGCATTAAAGACCAAATTCCATTTTCAAACCATGTTGGAACAAAGACGGATTTGTTTCTGATAGTGATGTATCTGCAGTTCCATAGAGGAGTGTTGTGTGGACTGTAATTGTGTTTATAAATGAGCTTCCAATACATGAGAACTTGCTGATGAAAAGACGAAAGTTGAATGGGAAGTTTCTTATTGTCAAAATCACAACTGAGTAAAAATTGGATCCCTCCTAGGCTGGAAAATATTTTATTAGGAACAATGAACCAAATACTATTTTGATTCCTAATAAATGATTTTAACCAGTTTATTTTTAAGGTGCCATTAAGGCTGTTAAAGTCTATGGCTTGAAGACCTCCATCTTCATATTTTTTAGTCAGCGTACCTTGTTTAACATAGTGTGTTTTCCTTTTCCATATGAAGTTAAAATTGACTTGATTAATAGATTTGATGGCTTGTTTAGGGACACCTATAGAATAGGTGGGATATATGAATCTTGATATGCTTTCAATTTTGGTGAGGAGAATTCTACCAAAAATAGAAAGATCTCTCTGTGCCCAGTTATTCAGCAGAGTCGAACATTTCTCTAGTTTGTCCCAAACATTCAGTTTTTCCAAGTCTGTTTTGTTTTTAGTTATATGCATTCCGAGGTATTTAACTGTGGATTTAATAGGGATATTATAAGCATTCAATAATGTACATGGTTTAATGGGTAAGATCTCACATTTGTTTAGGTTCAATTTGAGGCCTGAAGCTTTTGAAAAGATGTCAATAGTTTTAAGAATCTTGGGGATGTCATGAAGATTATTAAGGAAAATTGTTGTATCATCGGCTAGTTGGCTTATTGAAAATTCAGCATTTGCAACTGTCAGCTTACCAAAGTCAGTATGTTTGATGAGCAAAGACAGCATTTCTGCTGCTGCAATAAAAAGAAGGGGTGAAATTGGGCAACCTTGTTTTATACCTTTGTTGATGTTAAATCTGTGAGACGTCCCCTGAGGTAAACAAACACAACTACTGGTTTCATAATAAAAAGTTTTAACTGTATTAATAAATTTGTTACCAAAACCAAAGAATTGCAGAGTTTGAAACATGAAATTATGCTCAATCATATCAAAGGCCTTGTAAAAATCTAAAAATAAAATAAAACCGTCTGTATCTATGAGATGTTCATAGTCAATCATATCCAGAACAAGGCGTAAGTTATTATGAATTGAGCGACCTTTAATAAAACCGGACTGCGTTTCAGAGATTATTTGGGTTATGTCTGACTTGAATCTGTTTGAAAATATATGTGTTAGAAGCTTATAGTCAGTATTCAAAAGAGTTATAGGCCTTAAATTATCTAGAAAGGTTGGGTCTTTACCCGGCTTGGGAATAAGGGTGATTACACCCTGTTTCATTGTATGTGTTAGAGACCCATTTTGAATAATTTCTTTAAACATTTCAAAAATTAAATCTTTGATATGCTGCCAAAAGAATTTATAAAAGTTACTGGTCAGTCCATCACATCCTGGAGCTTTATCATTGGAGAGACAGCTTAAAGCCTTCTCTAATTCCTGCAAAGTTATTTCTGAATCACAAGAATTTCTAAAATTGTCATCAATCTTAGGAATGAAATCTTTAATTGTCTGGAAAAAAGTATTATTGTGGGATTCGGAATAAGATGACGAGTACAAATTACTATAAAATGAACTTATTTCTTTAGAGATCATTTGAGGATCAGAGCATAATTGATTATTAATATGAAGTTTCTTTATAGTATTCTTCTCTTGCCTCTTCTTTTCTAGATTACAGAAATAAGAAGTACTCTTTTCACCAAGCTCCACCCATTTTGCTCGGGATCTGATGAAGGCTCCTTTCGCTTTTTTAATATAAATATCGTCAAGAGAACACTGTAAAATGCTTCTGCGTTGTTTATCATCCTCGTTGAAAACAGGCTTGGAACAAATCTGATTTAACTCAGTCAAAATTTCAGTTTCTTTTTGCTTATAATGTTTTGCAATTAATTTGCTATGTTTAATGGCAGTTTGACGTACTTTGAATTTAAAGAATTCCCACTTATCAGTGTAAGATTTTAGGGTTGAATCACTATTTAGTGTTTCTAATAATTCAATAACAGCATTACAGAAAGTTTCATTAGTGAGAAGTGAAGAATTAAATTTCCAGTAGCCTCTTCCAAAGGATTTTTGGATTTGAGAGCTGACATTAAGTTCAATCAAACAGTGATCAGTAAGGGGAGCTGCTGAGATGTTAACGTCTATTTTGTTTTGTAGAAGGTTATTTGAGACTAGCCAGAAGTCAATCCGAGATTTTGAAGATCCATTAGGCTTGAACCAAGAGAATGTTTGTCTGAGAGGATTTTTGATCCTCCAGGGGTCAGAAACATTAACATCAAGACAAAAGTCCCGTAAAGTTGGATTAATATGATGGGTATTGAACTTTGAGGGTACTCTATCCAGCCATTCATCTAGAACCATGTTATAATCACCACCAATTACTACAGTATTTGTACAGTACTTATGATTGAGAAGTTTGACATGTTTTGCAATTTCTGTTAATAATAACTTGTTGTGACTAGGAATATTATAGCCATACACATTGCATAGGATCAGAAAACCATCATCAGTTTTAAGAACACAGATGAGCCAGTGGCCGTCATCATCAGAGATATGGGTAATCACTTTGAACGAACAGTTTTTAAAGAGCAAAGCAACTCCAGAAGATTTGTTTGTACCGTGACAGAATAGGATTTTGTCTCCCCATTGATTAGACCAAAACTGTTCGTCTGCTTTAACAGAATGAGTTTCCTGCAGTAGAATGCAGCTGGCTTTCACATTTTTACAGAATAGGAACATAGATTTTCTTTTTACATTGTCTCGTAAACCCCTAACATTTAAAGAAACAAAGTTAAAATTAGACATGAAATACAAAAAAAAACAATAACACAAAAATGAACAAAAAGTTACTTACTTAGCTAGTTACTGAAGGTGAAAGTTAGCGGTTGGAATTCAGATCCCAAACAACATTGTAATGCAGAACTAGACCTCAAACTTTTAGAAAAAATACTTTAGAACTTATAACTTTCAAGTTAACAACAACAACGTTTCACTTTCCTCTGTGAACTTAAGGTGTGGAAAAAACGGAGCAAATGAGGTTTATGCTTTAAGAACAAAGCATTTATGGTAGTTAACTCCAAACTAGTAAAGAAGAATAAAAAAAAAAAACAAAAAAACAGCTAGTCTGGAGACAAACGGACTCCATTAGCGTACCCGATGTGGCCCCGGTAGTACACGTTCTGTCCCGCAGCTCTCGCTTTCTCCATTTTGGGCCAGACAGCAGCTCTTGCTTCTCGGTCCGCTTTGCAGAAATCCTGCTTGAAGAAGATTCCCAACTCTTGACAAACCCTTGCATCCTTAGAAACCTTCCAGAAGATGTCGCGGTAGTGCCTCATGGAGAACTGGATGATGATTTGCCGGTGCCTCCCGGTTTCTTTCCTCCCCAGCCGATGTACTGTATCCACAACCATTTCCAACACCGATGTGTGCTGTGGCGCGATCTTTGCCAGGATCTCCAGGACTTCTTTGCGGGTGTTTTCCTCGGTTTTTTCTTTCAAACCTTGTAACTTCAGGTTCCAGCGCCGTTTATATCGCTCCATCTCCACCACCCTCTCTCTTAAGTCATCATTGTCTTTCCTCAGCACAGAAACTTCTTTTCCCAGATTGTGCACTTTGGATTTACAGTCCTTTATATCAGCAGCGTTTACCTCAGTGATCTTCGTCAGATTAGCCAGAATCACAGAGTTTTCCCGAAGTCTACCGTCAAAGTCGTCAAATCTCGCAGTCAGTTTTTCGATGGCGGCAGTTAATGCTGACAACTCGGCATCACTTTTGTTAGAGACGACTACCTTGTTAGGTGGAACGGAGGGTTTGGTGGGTGTAACCGGGGTTTTCCTTTTAGTAGACAGCGAGGAAACTTCCATGGCGTATTCGTGGTCATGTGTCGTCATCTCTGGGTTTTTGGATGCGGGAGTCGGCTTCTCCGATACAGGCTTTTCCCGTGGCATTCTAGGAGCTCTTAATTATTATTGCTGTTGTTGTTTTTCTCACTTCGTTCTTGTCTCTTTACAGTGGTAAGACTTGAGAGTAATACAAAAAAAAGCAAAACTAGTTCAGCAGTTTGAAAATGAGGTCAAAAGGGATATTTTGGGACCGGACCGTAGCAGCTCACAAAAAGTTGACCGCACGGACCGCCATCTTAGCTCCTCTAGCAATTTGGAGTTGGGTCTCCTAATTTAACAGCTGCAGGATTTAAGTTTTTAGGTTAGAGACGATAGTAAAAGCGGTCATGCTGGAGATACTAATTTAAAAACTAAGAACAGAGAATGACATTCAAATTTACTAATTTACGGGACATTTTGCTCGTGTAAATAGGTTTATTTTCTTAACAAAAATATCTAATTTTGCGATAATTGAACAATTTCACAATTTCATCACGAAACACATCACACAACAATGAAAGGATGTTTCCATTCAGGAGAAGAAGTATTTAAAATTCAAATTCAACTTTATTTATGGAGCATTTTTCTTGTTACAAACACTTCAGAGTGATTTACATTAAATAAATAAATTGTAAACAAGAATAATAGCCCACACACATATTCAAACATGTAAAAACTACTTAAGAGCAAAGTGGAAAAGATGAGTTTTGAGGGTTTTTTCCTAAAAAAAAAAAACTCCACTGTCTGCTTGTGGTTAAGATGTGTGCCGTTTAAAATCAATTGTATTTTTTCTTAGCACCAGAAAGAAGAGCGTTATAATAATAATGATGCTGGTATATGAAAAGTGCTTTAGTATTAAAGTTTTACTCTGTTATTTGAAAAATAAAATAAAAAGAAGTAACTTATTTTTTTCAGAGCAAACACAACATTATCTGGATTCTACATAAATTGTGCTCTCAATTTTTAATTTATTTAACATAGGGATATCATCTGCAAGCCGAGGTGGCTCTTATAATCTTTCATTGTGGCTCTTTGGTTTTGAAGAAAAAATGCTAATGATAATACTAACATAAATAATGGATTTGTGGTTTTGGTTCATTTCTTTTAGTTGACAGTTGTGTTTTATAATTTTTTAAATTTAGAAAACTGAGCAAAATGATGCACATAAAGCAACAGTCCTTATTTCTGTTGATCAACAATGACTAGATGCTATTCAGAAGCAAAATTAAAGTATAGAATTGCAAACAGATGTTCAGGTTAAAAAAAAGTGGATTTTGCCCCAATGTTGTCATGTTTATATTCAATAGTAAAATGAGAAAACGAATTATGGGTGCATCTGTCTAGCAGTTTTAACTCTATTTGTAAACTCGGAATCTGTTTATCTGCTACAACCGATCTGTGTAGGGGGTATTTTATTTTGAAAGGAACTGCAGCTGCTGTCACAAGTAAAATAAGTTGAAATTCTTGTAAACTAGAAAACTATCACTTTCATTTAACTCATCATCATATTTTAATTATTGTAAATATTTAAAAGCTAAAACTGGTTAAATAACAGTTCAATGGTTAAAAGTATGACCTCAAGAGGGCGAACCATTTTTCTTTTACTGATGTGCATATTGCGCATGTGCAGACCTACACACGTGGGGTAAACGTTTGCACGAGCTGCAGCCTTTGGAAGGTTTTGAGACGCAATTTACCACTTTTGGCGTTCGCTATACTTATTTCGATCCCGTTAAAGGAATTAGTCCTCCGTGAAGCATTTCGCCGAGAGGGCCGGAATATCAAAGAAAATCAAAATGGTGAGTGTAGTTTGTCTTGAGCTAGCAAGCTAACGAAAGCCGCTAGCTATTAGCATCTGATAACAGCACGCGGGGTGCTGTAATCTGGCTATTCTAAATTTAAAGTAATTATTGTGTTTCATTATTATTATTATTTTTTGTCAACAGTCAGAACCTGAGGTTAACCCAAAGGCTTACCCGCTGGCCGACGCCACGTTGACCAAAACTATTTTGGATTTGGTGCAGCAAGCCTCCAACTACAAGCAGCTGAGGAAGGGGGCCAACGAAGGTAAGGGAATTAAAGGAGAAATATTTAGCTGATCGGTGTAATATTCTTGGGATTTATCGCAGTCTTTATCTGTATTAACGACAAAATTCGTGAAACATCATGATGAAACGAAATAAAATAAAGCGCTTAGTAGGCTTGATTCTCTCACTTCCGGTAAAAATCACCCAATATTTAAAGCCTATGATTAATGTACCTAAACCAGAAAGAGTAGATAGCGTGAAAGAGTTGAAGAAGAATCTGGTGTTTCAGCAGACATTTTTCACCAGAGCAAAAATCCTGAGGAGGCTTCTTACCTGTGAAAGCAACTTTTATTTTGGCAGGTTGACCCTCTTCACTCTAACCTCCAATGTGTTTCTAAAAAAAACCCATAAAGTCTGCTGTAAATTCAAAACAGCCCTCTAAGCTGGAGAATGCAGGGCTGCATCTCTGCTAAAACACTGATTCTAAAGTAAAATGAGTTAAATGACATTTTTTATAGCAAATTTCCATTTCTGTTTAGCTTTAAACTCCTTTTATTCATAACTGCTGTTCACAGCTGAAAACAAGTATAAAATATTTAATAAACTATTCAATAAAAAAACTGTTTTTGCACAAATATTTTTCAATAAGTCAAATGTTTAAGTGGAAATTAATCCATAGATGAATTGTTGTCACTTTTTTCCAATTGAAACAGAATTTCATTCGTATTTCTTTAATTCTTTCTACAAAATCGATCAGTAGGAGATATTAAGGTTGCATAACTGTGTTAAACAGGACTTTCTGGTTTAAAAAAAGCTTCAAATAAATGCATTTTATTCATAAACAGTCAATTTAAAGCTGAGGTAATAAAAAAAATGAACAAGCCAAATATTTGTAGGATCTAGATGAATCCAAGCGATTCTAGATGCTGTCCAGATATTTGAAAAACGCCATTTTGTCTTCGTTTTGCTTCATAGTTAAGCATCCTGATATAAAAAAAAATGTTTGTATGTCATCTTATATTCTGACACTTTATATCATCAAACCTTCCAAGGGTTTGGAGTAATATTATTATTGTTAATATTGTTTACATTTTCCTGTGTTCTGACAGCGAGGCGACTCTGCTCTCTCCTCCACAGCGACCAAAACCCTGAACAGAGGCATCGCGGAGTTCATTGTGATGGCTGCTGACGCTGAGCCGCTGGAGATCATCCTCCACCTGCCGCTGCTCTGCGAGGACAAGAACGTCCCGTACGTGTTTGTGCGCTCCAAGCAGGCGCTGGGCCGGGCCTGCGGCGTGTCGCGTCCCGTCATCGCCACCTCCGTCACTATAAAGGAAGGATCCCAGCTCAAGCCGCAGATCCAGTCGGTCCAAATGGCAATCGAGAGACTGCTGGTGTGATCTCTGTGCTCATTTTCTGTTCTCATTTGAGTTTATTTACTTTAACAAAATACTTTTAGGTGTTTATTTTTTATTTTTTTGGTGATCATAGCAGCTTTGCTTCTATCAGTGTCCAAAACCAACATCATTTCCTAATAAACATTTTTTATTAATGTAATTCCTGTGTTTTATTTTTTTTCCCTTTAAGAAGTGTTTACTTTATGCAGAAGTAGTGGAGACCAAGGAGACTTTAAATGGAAGACAGAAAAACATCATAGAAATTAAACATTTTTTTCCAAGCATCTCATCCAGTTAGAAATGTAATTTAAAACAAGTGTCTGAAACTGAAGGACTCTAGAAGATACGTCTCTACAATGTACAAAGTTAAATGTTTACCAAATAAATGAGTATTAAAGAATTAATTCAAAGTGTAATCCAGTAGTGCTTTGCAATACATTGTTTTCATTTTAAAAACAGAATTTTGGGTCTAAACAATTTTTTTCTTACAATTTATTTAAAAAACATTTAGAACGTTTTACCTTTATCTCATTTCTGAAATTGTCAGAAATAAGGTTATTTTTTTACATAAACTTTGTTCAGTGAACAGAATTTCATCTTTCAACACAGTAAAACTAAAGATGCGATTAATAAAATTACTAAAATTAAAATAATTTTAAAATGAATACATATGCAATTTGTGGTTTTATTTTTGTAAATTCGTAAAGATTGTTTATAATAAGGCGACATCGTCCTTTTTTGTGTTAAATACATTTAAGAAACGTTAACACTTAGACAAAAAGTGGTTACTTATTTTATTTTGAATAAAATCCTGCTTGAGAAAAAACATTTTTGCTATAAATGTAGGATTGACTAAAATTTTCAATATGTTAGCTTTTCAAAAACTTGCAAATAAAGTTTTTTGAAGGGAAAAAAAGTTTGCACGCGCCTCCGTGCTTCATCAGAAACCGTCTGAACTTTGTGCTGGAACGCGTCGGTGATCTCCAGTCCGCCAGCAGCCGCCATGGCGGCGCCTCCTGTCGTCATCTGGGAGCGTGAAGTCCAGCAGCTGCTGAGCCCCGCAGACCTGATCCCGCGTCTGGAGGACGCTCTGGGGAAGTTCTCGCGGCGGGACGCCGCGGAGGTGCTGCAGCCGGTGCGCACCGCGGTGCCGCTGCAGAAGCACGGCGGGTAGGCCCCTCGCGGCGCACAGCGCGCGCGCTCCTCCTCCTCAGCTGATCCCTCTGCTGCTTACAGGTTTATGGGGCTCATGCCAACGTACATGGAGAAGGACGGGGTGCTGTCCACCAAGTTTGTGTGTTTTTACAAGAGGGAGGAGGGCTCCACCCTACCGGCCGTTCAGGCCACGGTGGTGCTGCTGGATCCAGAGTATGGAAACGTCAAAGCTGTGAGTTCCACAGAACCGGTACTGCCACACCTCTGTGTAAGGAAAACTCAGTGGAAAACTGGCTTGAGTTAAAAAGAAATACAATAAATGAATAAATAAATTAGTGCAACTCGTGGTAAAAATAAATAAATAAAATACAAAATAAAAGGATTGTGTTAAATCAAATAAATCTCCTAAACCAGGGGTCTGCAACCTTCAACACCTAAAGAGCCACTTGGGGCTGAGTTTTCACAAACCATACCCTAATAAAAAAATAAGACACTGCTTTGTATTTATGTTAGTGTTACTATTATGGTAAATCTCAACAAACGATTGTTTTTTGGCAAAAGTAGAACAAACGTGAAGAGAAAATAGCTTCACATGACTTCCTTTCAAAATAAGACATCCTGTGTGACAGGATCATCTCAATGTATTGGTAGGTCATGTGATAATAGCAGTGATAAAAGAAAAGAAAAACTGTACAATTTTGTTGTTGTTTTGCACCTCTACCATAACTTCATGAACCTAACAAACAAAAATTAAATTAGAGCTAACTAAGTGACCCTAACATAGTTTTTGGACCATGGTAATTAAATCCTTTCAATAGATCCTGCACTTTATGTATGCATTGTAGTTGTGCGTACTGACCGTATTATTACAATATTATTACTGTGGTAAACTACAAAGCCACACCGATTGATGGATTGTTGGAGGATTGTGGGTACTGTAGTCAGGGACCTGAATAAGAACAAATAAAGTTTAACTTATTGGATTTGTTTTGTTTCGCTTGATGCACCTTTTAGTCATAAAAATGCTTTCCTTTTTAAAATTAAATACATTTTTCTTCTACCAAAGATGTGAATCTGGAACCTCAGGTTCTAATAGAAGAACTCTCCGGTGATATCCAATGTTTTTGCTCCTGGACATTCAGCTGTTGTGGGTCATAATCCTGAGTTTTCTGAAACTAGACTGAACGTCTGGCTCCAGAAGGGCCGATGCTCGTCAGGTTTCACTGAACCCGCAGTGTGTCAGACCATGACTACACCTCCTCCATGCTTCACAGTCTTCTTTACTTGGACGCTCTGTGACCTACGTCACTGCTACAAGCTTTTTCATCTGCCTCTCACTCACAACGGTTTGAATTAAGAAATACGCAAAAAATGCAAATTGAACACATTAAAAACACCATTATGCTAATTTCCTTGCTTTGATTTGATAGTTTGTAGGTTCCTCTTCCATCAACAGAGGGGTACCAACAGCCTTATTTTCCTGTGTGCACACTGGAAACCACGGTACACACAGAATAACGCGTTTGACCTGCAGGTCATGGACGGCGAGGTCATCACAGCCATGAGGACAGCGGCGGTCTCTGCCATCTCCGCCAAGGCACTTCAGATAAAGATAAAAAAAAAGACATTCAGCCGCGTTCTGATGTCACGCCCCTGTTTAAAGGTTACGTGTCTGTTCCACGCAGCTGCTGATGCCTCCCCAAGCAGAGGTTCTGGCCATCCTGGGAACCGGAAAGCAGGCACTAAGTCATTATCGGGTCTTCACCGAGATGTTTTTATTTAAAGAGGTACGCTTAAAGACCATACACCATAGCAACCATTTTAGTTTTTGGTCAGCTCGGGGTGACGGACAGGTCGATGTCATTTTTGCAAGAATTGGCAAAAGTGAATTTTTGGGTATCCTTTGTGTGTGTGTGTTCAGCAAAAATTTCATATATTTCATTTTCACAATATTTCCGTAAAAAATGTGCGAGCAAAAGGGGAACGCCAATTTAAGGAGCTCGCCACACTAACACCGTTTAAAATCTACTGTTTCTGATTCCAATGTTGCTGATCCTCAGGAGGAGTGTTTTTTATTTGAGAAAATTTAAGATGGCAGCTAATTCCAGAGGTCAAAGGTCAGGGAAACTTTGGTTGTGGTTGTAGACTTAACCTGACGGCGTGTGTGTGACATTTCCTGCGGATTGTTCTGGGAAAACGTGAAAATTTCCAAATTTCACTCCAGCTTCCTGATGTTTTTTTTTTTATTTAAGGTGAGGGTGTGGAGCCGCACCAAACAGGGAGCGGCGAGGTTTATCCGCTCCATCGACGGCCCCGTGCAGGGATGCAGCTCAGCCGAGGAGGCGGTGAGGGGGGCGGACGTCATCGTGACGGTGACGGGATCCACCCAGCCGGTGCTCTTCGGTCAGTGGGTCAAAGCGGGCGCTCACGTGGCGGGTGAGAGAGCACAAACAGCTTCAAGTGGATTTCTAGATTTAGATCTGGCGTTTTAAGAACTGGGCGTGACCCTCAGCGGTGGGAGCTTGCAGGCCAGACTGGCGGGAGCTGGATGATGTGCTGATGAAGGAGGCTGTGGTGTATGCGGACAGCAGGGAGGGAGCGATGCTGGAATCCGGGGACGTCATCCTCTCTGGGGTCCGTTTTTTTTTTCTCTTTGTACACACACTGAACATCTGGAAACGGTTAGAATTGTTCTGCTTTGTAGGCTGAGGTGTTTGCAGAGCTCGGGGATGTCATCAACGGGACGAAAGCGGCTCACAGGGAGAAGACAACCGTGTTCAAATCCCTCGGTAACCAGATTAAGTCTTAGCCTGTTGTGGTTTTGCGTTGGTGTTTAGTCACATCAGTCTCCCTTTGACCCGAACAGGGATGGGGGTCGAGGATGCCGTGTCTGCTCAGCTGGTGTTTGATCGATGGAAAGCCAAAGCTGGAAAATTCTGAGGCAAATTCATTCCAATTCAATTCAATGTGAAGATTTCTTTTCCACACGGAATGATGGTTCTGGAATATTTCAATGGAAAATTGCAGAAACAGATGCATAAAACTGTGACTTTATGAAGCTACTCTGATTTAAGATGAAACTTTTTCTAAAGAATCCTAAATATTTGAGTGCTTTTTTTCTTTAATACTTCCTTTTAACCTGAAAGAGGAATATTTTTTGTAACAGAACTCAACATTTTTCAGTTGTTTGAATTAATCAAGTTAATCTCCTTTTCACAATAAAGTGGATTCATCTAGGCCTCATGTGGGGAATCTTTCACTTCTATACATTTACTCCTGCGCAGTTTCTTCCTCTGGATGAGTCTAAACGTTCATTCATTCATGGTGCTAATAGTTCGATGTATTTAAAGACCCACTCGAGTGAAAATTGTGTTTTTAACATGTTCTTATAGACACATTTTATAAAGATTTAGCTAAGGATTGCATTTCTGAGTATTTCTTCAATCAAATCGTTGTGAATCAGGAGCAGATGAAAAAGTGACGCTTTAAAAAGATCGCTGGGCGGGGCCACAAGCTCCCGATCTGATGGATCCACTTGTGGACAAATGGATCCATGTGCGTCTTTGTTTTCCTCGTCTGAGCTGGAATCTGGATCAGTTTTGTTGCACCGCTAATGTTAGGTTGGGCTGTAAGCTAGCAGGAGTGTGTAAACAGATGCTGAGAAATGAGGGCAGGGTTATTTTCTGATGAACTACTGCTGCTCTGCAGAAACTATGTCCTGGAAAAAATGACAGGTTGATGATCAGTGGGTCTTTAATGTCATTTTAAAGTCTTCTTCTACTTACTGTACATGTTGTAGCAACAATTACTTACTCCAAAAATAAATAGAGCCAAAAAAAAAACACTTTTACCAAATTTATTTGCATTTTTAAAAAATAAAAATCCCCGTCTTGTTCTATAAAAACCACATGAAGTGACAGTAACAGGACAGCTGCTGAGTTCAGATTCAGGGGTTCCTCAGAGCAACTTGATCTTGTCTCATTAAAACAAACAAGGAAGAAGAAAAAAAAGGTCGAGATTTTGAAGAAACTTCTTAAGAACTAAAATGAGTTCCGACCTTCATAAAAACATGAAGAAATGGGGCCAAACAAGGGAAGTTGACACGCCTTCATGAAGCCTTCAAAGCACTTTTCTGAGCAAGAACTTCCTGAAACGATGTGGATAAAAACGACCTTCACGTCGGCCATCAAATACTGACTGAACACAGACAAAACTCCCGACAGTTGGACCAGCAGAAGAAGCAGCACCCCAGTCCTTTCAGACATGTAAACAAAGGGATCCAACAGCTGAAGGTGACCGGAAACGGGAAAATGCTGGTCAAGGCAGCAGGAACCTCCTTTTAGAGTAACGTCTACTGAAGTTACATGACGTATTCAAGTATTTCCTGTCTGTAATATCACGTTTTTCTATGCCCCAGCTTTTTTTTTATTAAACCCCCTTTCCCCCAAAGGCCTTTATAAAGAATCCCGTCTGAAAGGAGCAGTCAGCCAGAAAACGCCTCATTTAAAAAACAAACAGGAAAACATCAGGGCTGCTGGAATCTGTCCATCTACCCCAGTTTCTATGTGAGCTCTGCAGCAACGGACATCTGTGGGAACGCTGCCCCACCCCAAACTGAAACCAGATGTTTGGATTCCTTCTTCGAGGACCCCTATTAGAGTATTCTGCACTTCCTCTTCTTCTTCCTGTCAGGCGGGGGGCACAGGACGGCCCTGATGGCTTCATCAAACACCGTCTTAAGGCCGCGCTGCGTCAAAGCCGAGCACTCCAGATATTTCACCGCACCTGTAGGAGCGACAAAAAGCCCAAAATAAACCCAAAACAAACCTTTAGGAAGAATCAAATATGCAGACAAACCCAAAAGAAATCGGTGAGAATTGAGAATGATGCAGTTTACACGTTTTTTTAAGTAGTTTATGCCCAATTGTTACGTAAATCTCATACAATTGTGTATGATTTTTGTGAGATTCATATGCAAATGTGTGTCTTTCCACAACCATTCCACGTTATATCTACCTGACTTTTCCTGCATGTACCACCGATATATGACTTCTATATCGCATATATGGCGCACAAATCACATACAAATTAAGGAAATGACGCAGGAATCCCTAACAAGTTGCATATAAACAGTTACACAATCACGCACCGTTAATGTTCTACGTGGATTTACGTGTTTTTTGCGTGGTTTATTCATATTTCTGTGGTCTTCACATGAAATTTTCATGTAAAGACCACAACTTTTCTCACTTTTGCCTCGTATATTCATGGATGACCAGTTTAAATCCATAAAATATGTGCAAAATGTACGTAGTGGCTGTATGACACGGGCTTTGAGGTTGTTTTTTTTTTTTGGGGGGGGGGGGGGGGGGTCAAATTAGGAATCAAATTAATAATCTAAATTTTTTTCTAACATACCTTTACTTGCTGTAAAAGTTCACACCTTGTCAAAAGGTGACATAACATTTACATTCACCACATCAAAACCTCAGCTGTAAAGCTACGTCCCCAGAGCATTTGTTTATTAGTACACAGTTATCACATTGGATAAGCAGGGAGGGGCTTCTTCTTCTTTTTCTAGTGTTTACTACTGCATGTACGCCACCTACAGTTGAAAGAGGCTTGGTGAGGAATGCAAATCTGGCGATTTATTTAAATCTGAGGATAAGCCCATCGAGACGATCGGTGGTAACGAACGCTTACAAGAGTAAATGAGAAACAAAAAACTATAGAGAAAAAAAAGACAAAAAATAGAACACAAGCACTTAGCTTGTAATATGACTTAAGCAATGACTTGAATGATGTTGCACAAAATAAATAGGATTCAAAGTAACTTTAGGAACACTGGGCACCAAATGGAAATGATTGCCAACGCCCCTGCAATGCCATTTCTGGATGTCAGGAGGGTGACCTCGGGTCATCTTTATTTGGACAAAAACATGCAGACGTCGCCGTGTCTGCGTTCATCCGATACCGCGTCACTACCAAATCCAAGTCTCCGACTGGTCAAAGTTCAACCCCGGTTTAGCTGGCAATGAGCATTCAAAGCACTATTTGTACGTACGGCCCAAAAACGGTCATAAAAAGTTGCAAAGCTCTTCGTAAACGCGAGAATTTGGAAGACAGACGCACCGAGGGCGGTGTGAACGAAGCTTCAGTCATAAAAAAAAATTGTTTGGATCTGGAACTGACTTATTTCCTTGGCCATGGCCAAGCCCTGGGGGTAGATGATAGGGGAGAGCTTCTTCTCCTTCAGCTTTTCGATGGTGTCCTTGTCGTCCCTCAGATCCAGCTTGGTGCCCACCAGGATGATGGGCGTGACCGGACAGTGGTGTCTGACCTCTGGGTACCACTGCGGAGGGAGATTTAGAGCAGAGCCTGGCTTTAGTTTCCCGTTTTCTCAGAACGCAGATCTGCACACGAGCATCGTCCAACACTGATCTCACCTTGGCTCGGACGTTTTCAAACGAGGCGGGGCTGACTAAGGAGAAGCAAATCAGGAACACATCCTGAGAAGAAAACATCACTTTAGAAACTTCATCAGAGTCTGAAACGTTCCTTTAACAATCCCACATTGCAGAAATGTATTTTTAACATATGAGGCTCTTTAAAATATGCAAGAGTGATGACACTAGTCAGCTTCTTTAAGTCACAGAGACCGGATTGTTCTGAAGACAAAACGAGCTGAACAAGAGATTTCCTTCAGTCCTCCTCCAGACAGTGTATAGATGCAGTGGATACAAGGCTCTGCTGAGCGCCAGCGTCTGACCTCAGCTTCGAGTCCAGAGAATGACTCCAAGTTAAAAAAACAACAATGTTCTTGGTGAGACGCGAAGCTGCGCATGGCTTAGATGAGTCTTTGTCCCCAATGCGGCTTCAATCCATCTTCTGTGCTTTTTTTGTTTTTCAATTTATTTTGAAACAAAATGCGGTTTTTATACCTGTGGTCTCACCACACCAGCTGTAGAAAAACAAAAACCACAGCTTACTTTTGTTCCATTCTATTTATAATCTCATTCTGAAGGAAGTTTTATTTTGAGAAAACTACTGGATTCTCTCCTCTACATCAGACTGTCAAGTAGATCTGTCAGATCTGTCGCCGTCTTTTGTGGTATGCATATTGCACAGCTTAATGTCGGGATAACGATAAATTTGCGGTATGTTGTGCAGGCTTAATATATATATATATACACATACACACATTAGTCATTTCTAGGTGCCTTGCTCTGTTTGTGGAACCCGCTCACCGTCTGAGGGTAGGAGAGCGGCCTAAGCCTGTCGTAGTCCTCCTGTCCCGCCGTGTCCCACAGACCCAGGTTGACCGGTTTCCCGTCCACCATCACATTGGCCGAGTAGTTGTCAAACCTGGGGGCGGAGAGGAGGACGAGGTGAATTCCAGAGTCCTGTGGAGGTTTGACGATAGTCAAAGTGGTGACTGTCCCACGCCGGACTTACACTGTGGGGATGTACTCCCCAGGGAAGGCGTTGGTGGTGTAGCTGATGAGCAGGCATGTTTTACCCACAGCCCTGAGGTCAGAAAGCATTCAATCAGAACCGAACCTGCACTCTCGGTAACAGGCTGGGACTTCAGCTGCAGAAGGATCTGAGAATGTTAGGATTCAGGCCAAACAAGAACTTCCATCGTCTGCCTGAGCTGCGATGAAAACAATGAGGATACTGTGAGGAGAAAACACAGGAGTTATCCCAAGGCATCTGAACACAACTGCTCTATGGCTTTTTAAATTAATACTCCTTCTATACATTTATATCTTTTATAAGAAAGTTTAACGTGTGTTCTATCAAAAAAGAAAATGATTGAAGATAAACAAAGTAGAAATTTTTGCAGGAAAATCTTTTCTTGACTTTGGATGTAAATATGTGTAAACTTGCCAAAAGGAGTCAAGATGTAGCAATGCTTGAAGCACTAAAAGACTTAAATATTTATATTTTTTTATTTCTAAAATATGAATATCAGAGTCAGATTGTCACGGACTGCAGAGCTGGTATTTTCCCCGAATAGCTACATAAGAAAACAACCGACTTCCATCATTACCCTGCAGGACTGAAATTAGTTTGAACACAAAAGTGCAACAGGTTTATGCGTTTGTGTCATGTGAGGGTTTAGTGATAAACCAGAAATTAAATAAATAATATGGACTAAGGCATTCAAACCAAATGTTTTTGATCAGTACTTTAGAAAAAAAATACATTTGATGCTTTCTCCAAAAGACAAGTAGAGCAAAAAAATAAAAAAATAAAACAGACAAACGTCCAGACAAAGCATTGGTTTAATAATGTGTCTTTAAATTGATTTAAAACAGGTTTGGTTTACTTCATTACTTTTTAAAACATGAAGAATTTGACACCAAATTCATCTTTGTTGGTTTCGGTAATATTCTCTGCATGTGTGTTTAGTTCTTAACATTAAATAAAGAAAAAGGTGCAAATGTCACCAATAACTGTGGTATGTTTTTATATTTTTTATTTAGTATCATTTGTTTATTTGTTTAGTTGATGTGCATATTGCCAAAAATCTAAAAATCTGCCTTTTTTTTAAATTATTATGATCACAGGGAAAACATTCACAGACCGTTAAGATGAGAAACTTTGTATTTAGGAACTTTAAAAAAAGCACAAGATCCTTGAAAATTAATTCATTGATTCTTTAGGCTAAATTTCATATTTATAAATTCATTTATAAATGTAACTTTAATCATAAAACACTATTTTTCCACATTTACTTAAAGATCTAAATGTATACAAAAAAGAATATCACTCCCTTTTAACAGAAATACATTAAAATCTTTTTTTAATCTTTTCATGTATTTATTTAATAAATCGTCTCAGCCATTTCTTTTAACCATTGTGTTTTAAGCTGTATACTAAATGTGTTCTTTAGTATTATAACCCCTGTTCAATAAAGTTGTTTTAAAAAATTAAATACATAAAAAAATGACAGGAAAAACAAAACTTTCACAATAAGACTTAAAGTTGGTTGTGTTAAACAAACGGAAACCAAGCCTCAAATTTCGTTAAAAGTTCTAATTTACTTTGCCATAAAACAGATTCTGGGTCAAATTTTAGGTTTTAATTTGGCAGTTCAAACCAGGTCCTTCAGTTCGTCCAGTTTGTGGATAAATCTGTGACCCAGCTGGCTCGACAGCAGGACCAACAACAGCTGTTCTGCTGGCGTGTTAGCCCCAACCAAACTGTTGCGAATTAGGTCAACCTGAGCTAACTTTAATTATTGTGACACGGGTTATACCAGTCCATTATAGTTGTTACAGAACAAATAAAGCGTTCTAGAACTTACCCGTCCCCCACCACTACACATTTAATGGCCTGCATCGGTCGGACGGGTCGATCCCGGTTAGTTAGCTTAGTTAGCTAACAGTGGCTTCAACGGATAAAGTAAAGCTTTTTAGGGGAAAAAATGCAGGAAACCGGGAAAACCAAGCCCCAGCTGCTGTCCGGTAACTGTGTGGAAAGTCGTTGGCAAAGCCAAACACTGAAGGAAATCAAAAACTTTTCCACCACACAGGCAACACCCAAGAAAAATAATCTGAAGTGGAGAAAGACTGAGGGAAAAGAAACGCCCACACTTTTGGGATTGGGAAACGCTGGAAGTCACTTCCGGTCCAGGCGGGACAACCCAAGTCTGCCATCTAGCGGCCATGTAAAAAGTGCAGTGGCGCCTCCAAGGAGGAGCAGGCCACCATGAAAACCCCCCTCTGAAAACTGGTAACCCCATAACAAGTGAACTGTTGTTAGCATGATTAAAAGAGGAACATTTTTACCAATTAGACAAAGTAATATGGATTTCCTTGTAAATTTATTACAAAAAACCCTAGGACGTTTCAAAATAAAAGCAGAAATTGTAGTTGTAAATTTTAGAATGTTGTAATTGAAGCAAAAATATAAAAAGATGTAAACACTGTAAATATGGCAAGCAGCTGCTACAAAGGCTTGTACAATGCTTGGCACTTAGGCAAAAAATATTTTTACATGTATATAACTAATTTCATGGCAACCCCTAATAAATTCAGTTGAGACAAATTCAGATAAACATGCAAATTGAACATATTTATCGAAGTACAAGTATTTTGATCAATGTTTTTGATGAAAGATCACTGGGACAAAAAACAAATCCTTACACAACCACTTAAGTACTGTGAGAAAAATCTGGGATGCCGTAAAACTAAAACTTAAAAATGTAGAAATACTTCGAAATCCCAAAAATGTTTTTACTTTTATTTTTGTTTCTGCCATAGTTTAGAATTTGGGTACAAAAGAGGCAGTGTTGTGCAATTTTAAATGAAATCAACTCCATTTGTAAATGCCACTCTACTTCTTCATCTGTTTTACAAAGTGCTTTCATTTGGATTAAACATTTTATCTGTAAAATACAAAAAAAATCCATAATTACTCAGATGGACATTAGAATTAAGTGGGAGATAAAAGCAACAGAGGGCGAGATTAAAGAAGGATGAGCAGGACCACTCCCAACACAACAGGGTGGCTATAAAACATAAGGAAGGAGTCACATCATCATCTCTGCATGTCCTACCACACTTTTTGAGCTGCAAAAGTTCAGATCTTGGAGGCTTTTATCCAAATAGGCTGCCTATAACAAAATGTTGTTGTGTGGCTGGACTTTTCCTGCTTCTGTAGCAAAGAAAAATTACCAGAATAAAGACATATGGGAGTCTCCTAATGCATTTAAATTGGAACCAAAGTATAAAGTATGAGCAGAACTACATTTTTAATAACGTTTTTTTGTCGGTATTTTTACCATTCGCCAGACGAATGATTACGTCTGATCGTTCGCTCTTTAATAAGCTCTAAGATGTAATGATCCCTGCCACACTGAGCTCATTTGCATGGAAGTCAGACTGATAGGCTGCAGGCCGTCATCAGCTAAACGCCAATGCAGTGGTAAAACAACAAGCCACGCACATTATCACCTCCTGTAATTTGGAGAAAGTCAACATTTTTAATGGCGTGAAAGCCTAACGAGCACATCAAGCAGATGGCTAAACCCCGCGGAGGCTTTGGCATTTGTGCTGCTGTCATCTTTCCACATGATCAGCGTAAGCCTATCGGCTGCAGTAACTGGAGACAAACGGCATGAATGATTCAGGAGCTCAGACAGGGGAAAGGATTGATCTGAAGATGTGGGGGCCATTGAAAAAATGCAAATGTATGCTTTGAATCAATCAGTTTCAGAACACTTTGATAGCATCTTTATGGCATTCAGGTTTGAGTGTGAAGAAATCTTCACATGATGAATCTGGAAAGCCCAAAAAAACATTCCTGGAAGCTGAAGAATGTGAGATATGTGCGCTCCTTCCTGAGGGTTTCCTTAAACATCTTGCAGTGGCTGCAGGATTTCACTCCCTGTTTAGGTTGCTCTCAGGTGTAAAGCAGAAAGAAAGAGTTGTCCAAACAAAGCAGCATCTTCCTGAAACTTAAAAGCAACATTTTTATAAGGAAAATTGTCCTCACAGAAAAGCTGAAACATTTGGTCCTCTCAAATGCCGGCAGACAAGAAAAGTGTACAAACACACCTTTTACACAGCAGGTAAAATGCCATTGATGCTCCAAGTGAGACAAAAATCCAGAAAACTTTGGATAAAACTCTTTTCGATTTGAGTAAACATTAGAGATGTTGAGGACACGAGAGAAGCTGGAGAACACCACCACCAACATTCATCTTGTTTAAAACTAACTGGAGCCTCCAAACCTTTCCGTCTGACTCACTAAATATTGAAGGAGCCACTGCGATCATCTTTTGATCAGTTTTCAAAGTCTTTTTTTTAAATTAAGTTTGTTTTTAGACAAGTGGATACATCGGAATGGAGCAGAGCAGAGAGGTTGTGGCTCGCCGTTGTTTAGCGCCTACGTCAAACCTACAGGATTTTTCAGACAGCCTTCTTCTTTTCATCTGCTGCCGATTCACGGCGATCTGAATAAAGAAATACTCAGAAATGCGATTTTAAGCTCAATTTCCCCTGATATTTGTCCTCCATTGCGAGAAAAATGCCACAAAAATGTGTTTATAAACACTAAAAAACATAGTTTTCATTTAAATTGGTCTTTAAGGACATAAGAGAACCTGGAGAACACCACCGTCAGGGTTCTTCCTGTTTAAAACTAACCGGAGCGTCCAAACCTTCAGTCTGACTCTGTAAATATTTAACCGTGAGATCAACACATCTATTTATCTGTCCAGAATAAATGCCATCAGCAGACTGTTTGGAGGACTCCACCCTTCTGCTTTCTTCTTTGGAAGCCAGCGATACGTCTCCAACTGGACTTATTTAATTATTCCTAGAACTTACGCTTATTTCTGCTCTTTTGCTGTGAGAGATCGCAGAGATAGAGATGTTTTCATGATAAAATCTTCTCGTCTGGTGTACTTTTAAGATAAACAAGGACACATCTGTGGCGTCTGCCTGCAGGCGGGCCTCCGAGGAGGAATTCAGTGGAACATGCTGAAATGCTATGCAGCGTTTGTTTGTGCCTGGAGCTTTTGAAGCAACGTGGATTATTAAAGTTTCTATTTTAGGAAAGAGAAGATATTTTGTTGAATGTGATTTGTCAGTTTAGAGTAAATAAGTGAAGAGGAAGTGCAGGAAAAGTGAGTTTTATGTTCTGCTTGGATCTGTGGAATCACAAGACTAAACATGAGACTTTTACAGCAATACAGCCGTGAAACTATCTAATGTTTATTGCTTGAGCGTTTTGGTTGATCTAAAGTTATTTCAAATGCAGGTCAAGTCTAGAACTATAATATGAACGAAACGACAAGAGATTTTCCCACAATTCCTAAAACAAAAGTTGTTTTCTTTGCACATTTCGTTCAACTAAAGACCAAAATATTGTTCAGAGTCCTCTTTTTTTTTATTTTGCAGCTTTTTTTCCCCCTTTCACTGTAATACTTTTTGCCAAAGTGATATTTTTTTTGGGGGGCTGCACGGTGGCATGGTGGTTAGCGCTCCTACCTCACACGAAGCAGGGTTCTCCCCATACATGTGTGGGTTCTCTCCGGGGTCTCCGTCTTCCTCCGTCCAAAAACATGCTTCATTGGTTAATTGGTCACTCTAAATTGTGCATAGGTGTGCATGTGAATGTGTATGGTTGTGTGATTGTGGTGATTGTGTGCGACAGACTGGCAAACTGTCAGGGGTGTCCCCTGCCTTCGCCCAAAAGTGGCCAGGATAGGCTCCAGCAGCCCTGTGACCCTGAAAGGGGATAAACTGAAGTTTTGTAGCCTTATGATTGACACACAAAAACAGGAACAAACAAACTTTGTTGACAAAAAAGCCATCAGGCGAATACGTTCAGATGTGTTGTACCCTCATTTCAGATACATCATAATGATTGAATTCTCCTACATCAATATAGGAGATTATATTTTACCTTTATTTAATCCAACTTTCCATTTCCACTGATCAGATTTCACAGCAGTGACAGGGTGGAGAGCAGGCCCATCACATCATTTCCTCCAGAATAACTTTCTTCCATTGTGCTCCAGCGGTTCCGCACAATGTGTCCTCGGTGCTACTCCCTTCCTGAGGACTCTGACCGTAAGCAGAGTCCTGCCTGTGTGCAGATCGCCTGCTGCTACCAGGATCTGTTCTGGAAAAGTCTCCTTCGTAGATGAAGGGCAGGGACAGAGGAAGTGAAATGCTCTGACCGCAACTTTTCCAAAGTGTCGTCATTCGGCCCCATTAATCATAATGAGGTCAAACAACAAAAAAAGGAGATAAATAACCTTCGATTTAAAAAAAAAAAATCTTTAGGGGAGTTGTTATTACCGGTACTAAGTAAATTGATTTAAATAAAGAAATGCACCAGATAGATGTAAAATGCCATATAGTGATGGAAAAATTAAATCATTAAGTAATCTGTAAAAACAAAGTAATAAACATAACTTTTATGTATTTTTAAAAAAACAATAAACTGCTTTAGTCACTTTAAAGTCTAGAAAAAGACAGGGTCGGAAAAAATGTACGTCTAAATTGCTTTGACTTCTTTTTTTCATGCATAAATTGTGTATAAATATTAAAATATACATACAAATTTGCCCAGACTATGTTGATTTCGGTCTCAATTTCCATTTTAAACCCGTTTTTACCTCAGTGAAATCTAAACAAACACTTTTATATGAACTTTTCTATTATGCTAAGTTTTGTTATGTATATAGCAAAGTTAAAAATAAGCTTCTGTTCATAAAAAATGAGCTAAAATGAAAATGAGCTCATGTTGTTACAACATGTTCATGTTGTAACAACAAATATATATAATTATTTTCATCTTATTTTCATCTTTTTGTTTTGTTACGCTTTTTGTAGTATGTTTGGTCGAACCTGGAGGAATTACATAAAAAAGAAACAGGAATTGTGAGACATAATTTCATAATTCATAAAAAAATACTAGAAATGTGAGGATTGCCTATGTTTTAGAATGCGATAAACCCTTAAAAAAATACAAATATTATTACATTCAGGCACCTACTGTATTACAAGTATAAGTTTTTCTTGTACAGAAAAGAAAAGTATCTTTATAATAGTATAAGATAAAAAAGAAGCATTGTTTTGGCAAAAATGTGTACGTTCCTTAATTTAGGAAATAAAAAAAACTCAATTTTTTAAATATTTTTTTTATTCTAAAATGTTTTCTCTTTTAATCAAAATTCACATAATTTGTTTTTAAACCTTAATAAAAATAAATATTGATGTTTTTTAAAACTTTAAAGCCACTACGAACAGTCTGTGCGCCTATTGTTCTTTTGTGCGCATGCGTACCTGCGTTTGTGTCTTTCCCCCCGAGGGGCGGGGTTTGCTGACGTCCCCCTCATTGCAGCGTAGCTAATGTGAGTGTAGGCGGGGCCTCTGAGGATGGAGAGCAGAGAGGCAGCCGTGTCAAACCCTCATCTCTCGAACATCACTTCCACTCTTCACGGATAACACCTCCGAATTCACGCCCAGACTGCGGCTCCGAACCCCGGCGTCTTTGCATCAAGAACCCGCGGGAGGTCAGCTCTCCGAGCGGGCAGTGAACGCATCATCCGGGAGAAAAAGGAGATCCTGCAAAGAAAAAGCATTAGGGGAGAAGAAGAGCAGCCTCGAGAGGTTTCACACCTCCTGCTGGACTGTCTGCGCCTTCAGGACGTCGCTATGGACGAAGACAATCACGGTAAGCCTGTCGTCCGCTCAGCCAGGCTCCATCTGAGGGTGGATGATGGGTGGATGATGGGTGGACATGGTGTGGTTTCTAACCATCCAAATACACTTTCTCACTCTTTGATGTCTTGCTTTAAAGCTTCGAAGAGCCTCAAGATTTTATGGGAAATTGGAAAAAAATGCATTTATTGGCTGACATCCTTATAAATAAAGAAATTCAAAGAAGACGCTATTTAATTTATTATAAACTTAATTAATATAAATTATGAATGGGTTTTGGACCATCATCAGCTGTCCTTTTAGCAGTAACTCATATTTAAATGTTAAACTATATCTAAAAAGTGCAGAAAAACCCAAATTATTTAGTAAAATACCTGCTTACACTTTAATGCACAATTTAAATTGAATTTTCCTGATATCCATGCATTTTATTTATATAGTTCTACGCGTTTCATCAATTTTTTCTATTACTTTTTGTGTACATTATGAAGTGAACTCTTATTTTACATTTATGTACAGTTTAAATTGACTTTTCTTTTGAATCATGCATTTTAATGAGATACTTTTTCTAGTGTTTCATTTGCATACTGTGAAATTAACCCTTAAACGAATCACACAAGATTTTGGAAAATTCCAGTTTTTTTGGTCTTTTATGCAGTTTAAATTGAATTTGCCTATAATTCATCCATTTTATTTAGATATTTCTGCACTTTACCATCACTTTTTCTTGTGATTTTGTGCACATTTTAACAGAGTTTGGTTTAAACAGAATATTCCTTCAGTTTTTGCCTTTTATTTAGATGTTTTTACACTTTATCATCACCCTGTCTTGTATTTCTTTTGCACATGGTGAGTAAAATAGTTGATTTTAAAAAGGGATTTTGTAAAAGTCCTGCTTTTACTTTTATGCACTATTTGAATTGAATTTCCCTTTGATTCGTGCATTTTATTTGGATATTTTTACATTTAATCCTCACTTTTTCTAAAAATATTTGTGTGCACAATGTGATGTAAACACTTAAATACTCTAAAGCAGATTTTTCAAAAAAATTATTTTGGAAAAGCACTGGTTTCACTTTTATACACCTTTTAAACTTCATTTGCCTCCAATTTATACATTTTATTTAGGTCTTTCTACACTTTATCATCACCTTTTCTATGGTTTTTGCACACATTTTGTAGTAAATCCTTAAAATAAATAACACAAAAGAGGTTTTTTTGAAAGTGCAGTTTGGAATTTGTCACATATTATTTCTAAATTTCTCTTTGATCATTTTGCTCCATAAAGATTCATTAAGAGCATAGATTAAAAAAACATTAGACCGAATCACCTGAAAGCTCACACCATTTCCTGCTACTTCCTCAAATTAGAGATGAAGGAATCTGCTTAAGACAGATTACAGCTATTGTATGATAGTGTTGAAGTGCACGCATGCCGCTGATAATCCAAACGGCCGTGCATATGTGGGCTGCAGAGGGAGTGTGGGCTAAACAAACGGCCGCCGTCTGATAACAGTTTGTCAGTTGGACTGAGAGAACCTGGAGGAGCTCTCACCTGGAGTTCTCCATTTGTTCTCTATTATCATGGAATGACCTGTGTATGTTAAATTTTCGGGGTTTTCTTTGTTTGTTGTCTTCAGTTTTACTTTTTCAATCACAGAAACACAATGTTGATTTCATTTTCCTTCACATTGACCTAGAGTTTTCATAATCCCGGGGCTAAAAACTTCCTTTGCAGAGTGTAATTCCCTTTTTTTAGAACTTTTGCAGAAGAAGAAAAAAATCCTGGTTGTTGAACAGAATCTCTCCGCTGCGAGTCAATTATTAGCTGAATTCACTGTTGGCGTTGAGACAAATGAGAAGGCCTGTGCTGCTCAGTCACACTCCCTTTGACTTTCACACATCACTTAACATTGTTCGCATGCACACTTGGTATAACGAGAGCTAAATCTGTCTTTACCAAACACTTCCAGCAGATTTCAGATCGCAAAAACTCAAACTGACAGGACAGGAGCACGCCTCATCCGGGAAGGATCCTCTCCTTTCTCTGTTCGTAAATCGGTGGGTCAAGATCGGTGGCGAAAGGCGACGGATGGCGTTTTTATGGGTGGATTGGGTTAGCACCGAACCGCCTGTCTGATCTGAGAGGCAAACGAGTCAACGCTGCAACTGCTGTGCTCAGTAAATCCAGCAGAGACGGACAGATAGCCCTCCACTTTGTGCAGCAAATGCAAAATCCCGTGAAGATCGAATAATCAGACCCACAGACCGCACTCTGATCGGTCGTCAAAGACGAATTTTTCGGGAAAGGGTCAGCTGATGGTCTCAGCAGGAAGTCACAAAAGTACGACTTCAGCACTAAAATGTGACCGTATCGGAGAAGTCACGACCTTCTGGTCCGTGTGGTCGACCCCCACATGTGGAGGGGAACTTTCCAGCCTTCACAAGTTTAGCTGAAACCGGACTGATGTCATACGGATTCGCAGAAGAAGCCCTGCAGCCACATGGTCTTGTGCAACACAGCTGCTTGTATTGATTAACGGCACTGTAGAAGCAAAGCTGCATCTCTGCTGGGGGAGATTCGCAGACGCTTGGCCTTAAAGCCACAAATTCAGCAACAAGTGTTTTTATTAGGCCCCCGTCTATTTTTAGGAACATTGTATAGCTGCGCGGATCAGTGGAAAGAATGCAGAAGCTGGAGTTGTCTGGACGGAGGCTGTATAGACTTGGAAAGCAAATGGCTTTCCTGCCTTTCGTCTTGTTTACAGAAGCTCTTTGGGTTGTTATGAAGGTTTAATGAAAAAATGCTGCTTTTTTTTCCTTAAAACTGCACCCTTCATTGTGCAAAATCCAAGCTAAACTAACAGAAACCTTCTGAGCCAATGCAGATTTTTCTGATCTCCTTTCCTAAATTTGCAGCAGAACTTGTTCCTGCCTCCCTTCTGTGTGATTTCTGCAGCTTTGAGGGAAAGAAGGAGAAGTTCTCCCTTGTGGGGAGCGGATAAGGTTGTGGTTGCTGTGTAGGAGGACGTCAGGCTGTCATGTGGGGGCTCGCTGTGGCTGATCTCCGTGGGAGGACGGTTGGATAAGTGGTTGGTCTGTGACACTTGTCAAAAGCGGAGCAGAACTTAAGCATTTCTGCATACGAGCCTTAAGGCCTGTTCACACCGGGACGAATTTCGCCGGCGATTTTCGCCGACGTTTAACGCCTCGTGACTAAACAAAGGGCCCCAATGAGAGTGTGCACACCGACGCGAAAAAACGCCAGGCGTTAAAGCGTCAAAAAAAAAAAACGCCTCGGGTTCGTTTTTTTTTTTCGACGCGTCGCGTCGAAATCTACTCGACCAATGAGAACGGCGCTTTTGCTCACGTGTCTGGAGCTTCTGAAGTTACAGTAAAACACAACTTGGGGGCGCTCAAACACAAAACTGCCTTGCTGAGCACACATACCAGCGAAGAAGATAGACGCCAAGTAGCGTCTACACAGCCGCGAAGCAATAATGACGGACATTCTAAAACATCCACGAACCAAGCACCAGTTGGAGCTACTGGTGCTTGAAATATTCATGTTTTCTTTGTTTGATTCTGACAAGCGTGTAAATACTTGCTCTCTTCTTCTGAGTGAAAAGCGACTTTAAGAAGCGTAAAGTTGCGCAGCGCCACCTTGTGTACAGGAGTATTTCTGTTTTACATTAAGCGCCATCTAATGTCAGGGAATGAAATTGCATGTTCACTCCACTCATCGTCAGCGAAAATCGCCTGGGTGTGAACACAAAAAACGTGGCGAAAAACGCTGGCGAATAACGCCTGGCGAATATTCGTCCCGGTGTGTACGGGCCTTTAGGTGTGAAATGTGCCTCCAAGTAACAGTTTTATTGATGAAAAATACTAGATTTGATTCACTTTAGATCATTTATAGCCCATTCTACCACTTTTTGCTCATTTTGGTTCTTCATTTTTATATCATAGGGTCAATTGTCCCTAAAAAGCCATTTTTTAAAAGAAACTATGGTTTTTAACACAATGTTTTTTGTTAAAACATTCTTAACCCACTAATGAGTCAAAGGTAGGCTTGTCTAATCAGATTGAATTAAAAAATAAATGTGACTTTGAAAAAACATTATAATTTAACTAAAATAACATTTATTTTGCTTTCTATTAACAGGAAAATCACATTTTTGGAAAAAGAATCCCACCTAAATCAAAATCTATTTTTGCTTCACCAACAATTCTGTTGACAAAATCTTCTTTTTCAAGCTTAAATGAATCATTTTGTGATTTATCATATTTTGTAAAAGCATATTGTTTCCTGGTTTGTCTTGAGTAAAATCCAAATAAAATCAAATTTCTTATACTATTCCCTTTTAAAATCCCAGGTTTTTGTTCCCTAAAAATATCTAAAAAAGAAAACGACTAAATACTCTGTAAAATAAATTATGTAAAAGACTTAAAAAACAAAATAAATTGTGTAAATCACCAAAAAATATATTCAGTTCTTTTCAAAAGTGGAAACAAAATAAAATCAAAACAAAATAAAATCATTTTTTAATCATTTTTTAAACTGCAGGTTCTATTATTTTGTTCTGAAATTGATGCAACAAAACAGTCATACAGTTATTGATCATATTTGTATTATATATTTTTATCAAAATATTCTATATTTGTCGCATTTCCTTGTCATGTCATTTACCTAACTGTTTATCAGGCCCAAACTCTTCAGCACTTAATCAAAGTTATTTATATTTTTCACAACATAATGTTATTCTTGTCATTTAAGTTCCAATTTGATTAATATTTCATGTTTTTTGGCTTTAATCTTTCACGTACAGCTGTGACTGTTCTCAAAGTGCGTTATAAATAAAGTTTCAGTTGTTTGCTAGATTGGTGAAGCAGAACTTCGATGTGAAAACCGTCTCTGTTCTCCAGAATTGGTCGTTTTATTGTAAAACATTCATAGTGATCCCCCACATAAACGGCTGCACGGCCTCTAACAAATGTCTCTGTGGTGTGTGCTGCAGCAGAGGTGCAAAAATGTGCTAAAAAGTGCTCTTTATGGCCTCACTCCTGTGTGCTTCAAAGGCTGAAGCGGCCATTTGAGAAATAAATCAGGACGGTGCGTAAACTTAGAAGAACCCTCCGAAGATGTGACAGGAGTTCAGAGCTCCTGCTGCACTCTTCATGTGTTTAGATACATGTGCAGATGATGCCGGAGGCTTCCAGTCATGTTCCCATCTCCGTGGAAGTGTGCTGCTGTTGTCTGAAGGCAGAATTTTTGCTCCTGTAAACAACCTGCTGGACTCATCACTCTGTCTGAGCTGTGAGAGGGATGGGAATCGAAAAACGCCCCCAAATGAGACGGAGTCCACAGCGATGAAGGTGGAGTTAGGAGAGGAAGGGTCCGGCTGACTGTGCAGGGAGGGAGGGGGCAGGAGCCTGCAGGCTCTCCTTGTTTTCCTTGGCTTCTGACCTAATAGAAAAGGAAAACGCCCTGGCTGCTCACATCCTAACACGCTCAAGATGCTTTCCAGGCGACCGTTCCACAAGAAGACATGCAAGAAAACATATTTTTGGAAGGTTTTCAAAGTCATTTACTGACAAAATGGATGTTACTCTCTTAAATTTCTGAAATGTTCTTTTCCGATTTGATTTCCTTCGTTTGGAGCAAATTGTACACGTTGAGCACAGCTTATCATGACTTTATTACATGAATTCAGCCTGAAAATCATGCACCTCTCAACATGAATCATAAAATAAATCTTTAAAAAAAATCAGTTTTCATAGTGATCTCTAAGGAGAAATGTTTGTAGCAGCAAAACAATTAAAAGGCAAAAATAAAGTTTGTAATAAAGGTCAGTTTGGTTTGCCTCGTTGTTGATACTTGAAGACAGTTAGCACTTAAAAACAGCAGCATGAAATACAAAGAAAACCACTTGAGTTTTTTTTTAACTGACAGCAGTTTTGACCCAAAACAAAAAACCCAGCCAAAATTTAATATCTGGTAAGAAAAATCAACATTTTTCTGTAGCAAACCTGCATTAAAGCTCACATTTTTGACATTGAAAACAATTTAATCATTTTGGGTCGACAGGCTTTAAAGAGGAGGAAATATAGTAATTCATTTGTTAAAAGAGGTCTGTGTGATGATTTGTTTGGCTTCAGTGAAGAGGCAAAGACTCAGGCTTTTAGCTTTGGCGCTATTTATATAAAAGTTCCATTTGAAAAACATTGAATTGGATCAAATCAAAACAAATTAAATCATGTTAATTCTTTAATTAAAGTAAAATAAATCAATTCAGGTCAAACCAAGTTACATTTATTTGAATCAAAATCAACTTAATGAGTTGATTTTAATTGAGTTGTTTTGAGCTGTTGCAAATTAACATTTGCCTAAAATCTTCTCACTTTTGAAAAAAACAAGTTTCTATTTAAAAAATTTGATGTTTAACTTCATGCACCATTTTTTTAGTGTTCGAATTGAAGTTAGAATAAGCGTGATTTAAGTCTATTTATTTACTAAACTTCATTGTGTGGCGTTCTACAAAACCCTCGTTCAGGCTCTCCAGTGTTTTGTAGCAGATTGGTAATCTGGATTTTCCACCTCTGCAGGCTAATGTCAGGGCTTCATTCGTCACACTTCCGCCCTAAAGTGCACTGGACAGGGTGTGGGATTAGAGCCAGACGGGCACGTGCGAGTCCCTCCACATGTCTGCCCGCCTGTGTTTCTGTGTGACCTGGACTCTAACCCGGGTGTTTGTCCACGATAGGACGGATTATGATGAACAGCAGGTCTCAGATTAGAGGCTGCAGGATCCGGAAGGAGGTTTTCTTCTAACGTGCGACACGGTCCAAGTAGGGAAAGGGTCATTTTTACTAAAGCTTCTCCACATTTCAATACATTAGTGTGGGTTAATGCTTCAGCTTTAAAGACCGTAAATCCGGATCACACTCCTCTCACTCACAAGTCACTTCGATTTGGATCTGTGGGCGAGATCCAAATCAAAGTGACTCGTGTGAGTTTGGGTTTGGACATACGAGTTAATTTTTTCCAATTTTTTTGTCATCAAATATTATTAGATTTAAAAAACAACAACGTAAAACATAAACCCATAATGTTGTGTGGCTAGCAGGCGCTACCCTTCCCCAAGCGTGCCCCCCCCCCCCTGCTCAGAGCTGCATGTGATAAACTCATGAAAAATATATATTTTATAAAATGGCAGCTTTTCTGTTGGATTTATCTCCATAGCAACCATTTTAGTATTTGGTCGCCTGGGGGTGACTAACAAGTATATGTAACTTTTAGTAGAATCTGCAAAAGTACATTTTTGTATTTCCTTGGCAACGGAGGTTTTTTGTTAACCACGCCCACATTTCTAATAATTTTATATCATATGTCATATTGTTTTGTTCATCTTGACTCAAGGATTCAAATATTAAAATTTCACAACTCTAGTATGTAATATGTGCCAGCAACAGGGAAGTGCCACTTCTGTGAGCTCGCCATGCTAACGCCATTCAATATCTGCAATTTCTAATTCCAACGTAAATCCCTAATGATGCTCAAGGAGCTATGCTGTGATAGAAATCCCTAGGAGGAGTTTAAATTTGTTGCTGGTACTGAGGGTGATTTTTTTTTTTTAAGATGGCGGCATCTTCCTGGGTCAAAGGTCATTTTAGTTTCATTAGTGGATTCAGACACTTTTATTATTTAACCCCAAGATGGAAGCCTTTTACCGAAGTCAAAGGCCAACAAAAGTTCTATTGTGGTTGTAGACTTAAGACATTTTGGTCCCCATTTATTTTTTCTGATGGTTTTTCCTGCGGTAACGTCGTCATATTTTCGAAAGGGGTCATTTATTATCCCCAAAATTCATTTTGGTTTGTTACTAGTTGTGTGGAAATTTTTTGAGTGTGTAGAAATTTTGACTCAAAGGCTCAGTAAGAAAAAAATTGCAAAAAGCATCTGGGCTTTGCCGCTCAGGACTGCCACAGGACTAAAGAACCAGTCTGGGTCAGTTTATTGAATCTGCGGTGGCGTTGAGGGTTTAGACCCTGCTGGGTGGGAAGAGCCACCGCAGGGGGTCCCCGCTAAAAGTAGATTTTCTGGGATTTTTGTTGGCAGAATGAAGCAAAGCCTCTTCTGGTGTGCTCCTGCAGCGGTCTGACCGCTGTTGGGTCTGTGGCCCCGCCCCCATGGCCGATTTTCATCATCGTTGAAGCGGAGCTGCGTTTTCCTTTGGGCTGCATGACCGGTCCGCTTTAGCATCAACTGATTCCTCGTAGATGGTCAGATGGAGGAAGTTAATGAAGTAGTTAGTGGGAAAAGAAAAATCCATTTGAACAGGAGAATTTATTGGTGCACAGCCCCCCACCCCTGTAATCAAGCGAGTGGTTTGAGAGGCTTTAAAGTGGAGAACTGGGTTGAAGGACCACAGTGATGTTTGCCTCAATGGCGGTGGGGCCTGAAGCCACTTCCCGTCTTTTCATTTGGTTTGTTGTGCATTAAGGTTGTAACCACGTCTGCCGTTGCAGGCGTTGGATCTCCATCAGCTGATTGGTTGGGATACCTAAACATAAAATTAATAAATGAGAGGAAAACAGCTTGTTTTGCCAATTTTCACAATTCATCTTTCTTACTGCGCACCCCGCTATTAACTTAAAATCATCATAAATTTGGACGCACCTACGAAAATGAATAATGATAATGAACAACCTGCCCAACGACATGATACCACAGTGGGAGAAGCTGTCAGAAAAATAAATAGGGCAAAAATGTCTTACGTCTACAACCACAATCAAAATTTCATTGACCTTTGACCTTGATAAAAAGTTGCCATCTTGAAATTAAAAAATAAAATCCTCTTTAGTACCTTCTACAAATGTGATACGTGAATCATTGGCTCAAGCTGAACAGAACAATATAACATACCGTATGACCATATTGGGAATGTGACCATTTTTTAACCTAAAACCCCCGTTGCCAAAGAAATCCAAAAAGTTAGTTTTACCGATTGTTCTAAAAATGACATCGGACTGTTTGTCACCACCAGGTCACCAATAAATAAAATGGTTGCTATGAAGTTAGAGCCAATAGAAAAGCCTCCATTTAAAAAAAAAAAGTGTTTTGAATTTGTCAGATACAGATCCAGGGTGGCAGGGGCAGAGGAGGAGAGTGGGGGACATGTAGCAGCCGTTTAGCCAGTGACAGTTTGAAGCCCATTGAGATGGCTATTGTTGTGATGTTGGGCTATTTGTCGGGCCAGAAGGGGGCGGAGAGGGCGGTGGGCATCTTCAAGCCATACAGCGCGCTCGCTTTTTCTTATTTTTTCTTTATAATGCAGTCTTTTTTTTTTGTTTTGTTGTTGTTGCTTTTAATTGCTGCTACCCAAAGTTAAAAACGAAAAAAAAAAAAAGTCAAATTAACTTTAAAGGCCAAACAGAAATTCATTCTTGGCTTCTTCAGGATTAAATTTACGTATGTATTTTAGCAAAAATCAGACCATGTTTAAAGAGTTCCATACAAAATCCCTTTATTTATTTATTTATTTTGGTCTTGACACTTGTTTGTTTGTACAAGTGGGCTCAGGCTTATCATCACTGCCCGAAAACTAAACTAAACTAAACTAAAAACGAATTATGATTTACAAGTTTAGCATCTTATTTAGTGTTGTTTGTTATTAAATTCCATTCAAAACCAATGTTTTCCGGTCACAAAGACTCATTTCTAGTGATATAAATTGAACAAACGTGACATTTTTGTAATACCATCATATCTAATTATAGTAAAACTAGCTGAAAAATCAGAAATCACTTTAAAGAAAGATGAATTAAAAGATTTGATCATTACTTTTTAATAAAGATTTATTTGTTTTTCATCCCAGTCCTAATACACAGCTGATCTAAGATGATGATTATGAATTTTTACATCAAAATCTAATAAAGAATCATTTTTTGTCTTAAAGGAAGAAAGAAATCTCTTGGGTGTTATAAAACTCAATTGCGCCGTGTAAATTAAGCTCTATTTAAATCAATTAATCGATTATTTTTAACTTCATACAACACCAAAGCTGCTGAAGGGAGCAAAGACGGGGATTAGGAAAAGAAAGAGGGAAGAGAATTTCCTGGTAGAAAAATAAGATCCTTATAAGTAGATCAAAAGATTTGAAGTGAAGTTATATAAAACAGCCATAAAACTTTTTAAACCACTAATTGCTTTTAAAGCCAAGAGTGGAGGAGCCGCCAGAAGCTGCAGCTCTAATGAAAAACTCTCTTCACCCCGTCTCTTGCTTTGTTTTTTGTTGGTGTGGGTCACCCTTCACCCTGCTTCAGGATTACATAACGAGCACCTTTGCTCAGTTTGTTTGTAACAATGCTTGGCTTCCTTCGAGGCCGAACGCTTCCTCCTTTTGAAACAAACCAGGATTTTCCATCAATAAGACACACGAAACACGATGGTTTCCTGCCTCAAAGTTTTGTTTCTGAAGAGCATAAAAATATTGCCTGAAGCTGCTGCGGAAACAGGGAGATGTAGGCTGTGCTAAATTGGTGAAATTCACTTTTAATGAAAGAAAACTTAATCTGGATTAGTTTTATTAATAGCACACGCCCCTGAGCCAAATGGAGAAGGAAGGATGACACAGTTTCATGCGGAATAATTAAGACTCTTCTCTCTATCTCTGGTTAATTGGGGGGAATTCGCTGGCTGTGGATGTCTGCTGCTGCAGCCGAGCAAAGGGAAGCAGCAGCAGGGTTCTGGAGTGATTCTGGATTTATTTTCCAGCATTGTGAAGCAGTGAGAAAGTCCTGAGTATTTTTGACTTCCTGTGTTTCAGTTCCCGAGGATTTATCCCTTGAAGAGAGGGATGAGCTGTCCAACATCCGACGGAGGAAAAGAGAGCTTCTTGATGATATCGAGGTATGTTTCTCACGTATGCGTAGAGGATCCTTTAAACATGTGAGCTGGCTTCTTTTATTTTGACAGATATCAAAGTTTCAAATTTGTCTTTTTTTTGTTTTTTGAGTCTGCAGCTTTAACCAAGTTGATTATTTCTTCATTTATCAGTTTAAAAGTAGTCAATTCCAATAAAAGTTTTGTTTGTGAAACATTTGAATGATATTTTTAAGTCAAATGGTCAAATTTATTTCATAAAATCTGCAGAATTCAAAGCCAAAATGCAGTGTTTGAGGATTTTTCTGTTGAAAATCCTCCTAAATATTTTATTGGCTTTTGTTTGTTTGTTGTTGCTATGAATCCTACAAAAAGAAACCTTTCTTTTTTACTAAATTACTTCCATCGGATCGCTTTATCTCACCTTTATTTTGCATGTTATGAGATAAGTGTTTTTTTCAAGTCAATGACATGAGTAAATGAAAGGCGCTTCTCCTGTAAGTCTGCCGCCGATGTGCTGCAGTCTGTATTTGCATGCCGTGATGCAAATATCCTGCCTGTGCATCCGAGTTTACCCATAAAAAGCAGTGGGTTGCTGGGTATGGACGGTTCAGGCTCGCTCTGGGTTCTGACTGCGTTGGTCTGCTTCTAGAGAAAGGAGTGGACTGTTTACTGCTTGCTGTGTTTCAGAGATTGAAGTTTGAGATAGCGGAAGTGATGACGGAAATCGAACAGCTGACATGTGTCGGGGAAAGGTAAATCAAGATGCTCTTTTCATTACCGTTTGGCTCTGATATATCTGTAATTATTATTTTCTTGATTAAACTCATTTATCGATTTTAGGACACAGAAACGTCAGTATTCCCTGTAAGGTTTCTGGCGTTTAGAGGCTCTTATTAATCTCTCTTAAATGAGAATGTACTTCCTTTGGGAAGACGCTGCGTTTAATTAAGCTGAGTGTTCAGGATGTCTTTTCTTTTGCTCATGTAAAAAAACAGGATTGGTTTTGGCTCTTTTGCTGTTAATCATCAGTTCTTCTGTTTCCATTGAAAACAAGTAAAATCTGTTATTTTTTACCTCGTATCTCTTAGCCTTTATCTTAATTTGATAAAGATTTGAATGTTTGACCTAAAACATTGCAGTGTTGGTCATTAAAGTTAATTAAGACACTATTTATATGCATTCCTTACTTTTTACAGAGGATATTTGACCCATAAAAATGTTTTCATATTAGTTTTTGTGGTTTTATAAGGATTTTTTCTTAGAAAAGTTGTTTTTTAGTGATACATTTTAGATAAATGTCTATTTCTGTCTGTGTGTCCCAGTAAAACGTCCCAAAGAAACAAACAAGTCGCCATGGGGAGGAAGAAATTCAACATGGATCCCAAAAAGGTACCTATTTGCTTTAAAAACAAAACAACAAAAAAAGCCAAAGCTTCGTCCTGAGTGACTTTCTGTGTTGGATGTGAAGAGGGAGCTTCTTTTAGCTGTGAAATCTGTCATTTCCAATCATCTCTCGCTGAGCTGCTGTTTTCCTCTCCTCAGGGAATCCAGTTCATGCTGGAGAACGACCTCCTCCAGAACACTCCAGAAGACATCGCCCAGTTCCTCTACAAGGGCGAGGGGCTCAACAAAACCGTCATCGGAGACTACTTAGGAGAGCGGTGAGGCGTCTGTCATGCTGATGGAAAAAAGCTCTCCGTACACGAGGTTAACACCCGCTTTGGGGCTTATAAGAGAAAAGGATGAAGAGAGAGTCCACTCCATCTTAATTGGTTTCATAAAAGTTACACCATGAAATATTAGATTAAGTCTTTCCCCATTAGCACAGATTAAGAAACTTCCTGTAGATTAACCGAATAAATGAAAAGGACAAGATCCAGACTGTTATTGACATTGAGCAATCAGCACTAAAATCTTTGAATAAAAATAATAATTACAGATGTTTGTCTGTTTGTAGGGACAAAAATACAACATTTTGAAGCATCTTCAGCCTCTGTTAAAGGGTTAAGACTCTCTGTGTTTGTAAACTATGATGGCAAGAATAGTTTTAAAATGATACTTAGTCCTGATTTATGTTTAATACAAGCAAAGACAGGAAATCTGCTGAACAGTCTAAAAGGGGAAAAGACCCTCTGTGATGAAAATGGTGTTTGTAGCATTTTTCTGACATATATGAAGAAAAGTAAGCCTAAAATGGCATTTCTGAGTGTTTCTCGTTATTGATAGGAATCAGGAGCAGACAAGAGAACGTTTGCAAAAGATTGTATTTGTGAAGTAGAAAATACGGTGGGCGGGCCACGAGCTTCTGGGAAGTCCTCGACCAGAACAGGAAGTTCCCTCCCAATGCTGGAAAAAAATAAATATATATTATATAAATAAAATCAGGATTATGCAGTTTTTGCTCCGCTCCACTCTGATGCATCCACCTGCAGACAAATAGATCCATTAACGTCTTTGTTTTCCTCCTCCGAGCTGGAATTTGAGTCTAAACTGTTCGACTGGTTAGCTCCAGTATCCTTTAAAATGTCCTAGAAAATGAAAGCTTTTTAATTATTTTATTTTTTTTATCATCTTTTAATTTTTTATTTTGGCTAAAAACTGCATAATCCTGATTAAAAGACCACTGGTAACAAAAGATGATCGGAGTGGGACTTTAAAGCTAACTTCACATGATTTCAGGTTGTAAAACATCACCAGTTAAATTGACATTTATTGGTTTACAACCATCCGAACAACCTTTTGGTTGCTCAAAATTATCCCAGTTACAGAAGTAAAGGTCGTGTTTGTGCATCAGTAGAAAGTAATCAGACAAAAGCGGGTTTATAGAAACAGGCTCATTTATAGTGAAGGAGCTTTTTCTTTGAGGAGGGGGTTCTAGGATTCCCAGAGGGTTTTATTCATGGGAAATCATCAAAGAGGCCACCTAGCCACTGGAAATCACACTAATCACAGGCTCAGTGTTTACGCTCAGTAATTATCACTAATTAAGCTTATGCAAGGATAGGAAACCTATCATTACAAGCTGTGAAGAGACACAGATGAAGAGATGGATGTAGATGATAGCAGAGAAAAAGAATCACTATTGGATCAATATAACGACATTTAATGTCAATTTGACTAGTGCCCATAAACCATATTTTGGTTGATGAGTTCCAGGAAACATGTTTGCATGATTTATACCTTTTTTTATATACTATACATGTTAAGACTACGGTATAGGTTTCAATCAACAACAAAAAACACAAAGTGGACACAAACTAAAACAAGCAACAGACAAAACCCCAAAGTTTTCATCTAGATGATTGGAACCAAAGATTTGTTCTTCGTTCCTCGAAAGCCACTTCAAAAATATCTAAATGTCCCTAAACTGTAGGACCAAAGCTTTAATTTATGTCAAATGATATACAATGGAGAGTCAGGATTGCGGATACAGGTTACGATAACCATGAACCATATCCATGTTTAATGGAAGCGTCGACCCCAGTCGGAGAGCGGCTGTTGACTTTTCCTCCGGGAAGCCTCCAAACAAACTTCCAGCTCAAGGGTGCATGTGTGGGTTTTGCTGTTCTTTTCCATCACCTCCCGCCCCTGCCAGCACCGGCCGGCGGCTGCAATTGATTCCAGACCTGCAGAGCCTCTCAACGGCTCGCAAATATGACAGGAATGCAAAGAAAAGGAGCTTAAACATGGCTTCCATCCCACCCGTCTTCTTGGTTCATGTTGCTTTCATTAACGTTAGGACATCTCTGTGAACGCTTGTCTCTGTGTGAGCCATTTCTTTCTCCTCAGGGATGATTTCAACATCAAGGTGCTTCAAGCTTTCGTGGAGCTTCATGAGTTCGCAGATCTCAACCTGGTGCAGGCTCTAAGGTCAAAACCAAGGTTTTCACTCAGCTGTCGTCTTCACAAAAGTCTCCCTGTTCTCACCCGGGCTTTCCTTCCATTTGCAGGCAGTTCCTTTGGAGTTTCCGCTTGCCGGGCGAAGCTCAAAAGATTGACCGTATGATGGAAGCGTTCGCCTCGCGCTACTGCCAGTGCAACGCTGGTGTCTTTCAGTCCACAGGTCAGACTCAGCAAAGGGTCGCTGTTGCAGAAACAGGCGGTTCACATACTTTTATTTTTTCAGATGCGCCCTATCAGGCCTGTCAGATGAGCTCCACTTCACCTCTTTTGGTCTGTGTGCAAAAAAAAACAACACAAAAAAACAAAACAGAACAGTTGAAGAGTTAGAGACAGAAATTAGTAGCATAAGATTAGAATCTACAACCATATTTTGGGTCTCTATTTACAAAAATACAATATTTTTATATTATAAAGTGAACGTCCCTGATGCTCTGGTGTAAAATTGCATTTAAAGTAGCAATAAACACTTTGAATATGTCAGCAGAAAAAGTGCTGGGGGGTCTGTAATTGGATGTGAGTGATGGCCTCTTTTTTTAAATACCTTTTAATCATAAAGCCATAAGAGCTCCCGTGAGGATTATCCAGATTAATCATAGATTCCAGTTGACATTTTACAGCAGGCAACAAACAAGAGCCATCTATTATTCAGTTAACCTGGCTGAGTGGAACATGGTCTAGGAGTAAACAAAGCTTGCAGCCATCCGTCAGAGTCATGGATGGGCTGTTGTCTAATGATGAAGCTGCAGGTGTGTCACTGTGCAGCAGACCCAAAGAAACCCAGAAAAAACTCAAAATACCTAAATAGTAAAACTCAAATATAAGTCATTGGGATTTAAAGACCCACTACAATGAAAATTGTGTTTTTTTTTATGTTTTTAACGTATCCTAATGGCATTTTTCTGATCATATGTCATATCTTAAGAAATTATAATGCTCCAAATTGCATTTCTGAGTATTTCTTTATTTAAATTGTTGTCAATCAGTAGCAGAAAAATAAATGCCCATACAAACTCTCTGATCTTCAATCTGCAACCTCAACTCAGAGGCAAATTTCTAACCAAGTAATGCTGCTTTGCAGGAACGATGTCCTGCTAACGACAACAATTTAATTCATAGGATAATTTGAGGTTGCTGATACGATTCATTTGCGGTTTTGGATCATTTTGAACGATTGATTCACTGACCTAAATTTAATCCGGGACATCTTTAAAAATTGCGACTGAACTGGTTAGAGCCAGAAGTAAGGCATTTTCTATGGATAACATCACGGTTGCTCAGTCCAGTTCTATTATACATCAATTGATTAATCAATTAATTGTCCCACCCCTAATGTCCTAAAAATGATACAGTTTTTTTTTATTTATGTCTAAAAGCAGCACAATCATAATTAAAGACCACTGGGACCAGTTTTACAATAGATAAAAAGATAAACGGAGTAGGTCTTTAAGCAAAAAATATGATGTTTTGTTGTCCTCAGAAATAATCCAGCCTTTAAATGTATGTTTTATTAAACAGAATATAGGGCCATATCTGGAGTCATCTGCATATTGTCAAACAGGCATAGGAACACAAGTTAAAAGTGACAGCAACCAGCCATAGAGCTGCTACGCTAGCATTCCTCTTCCTCCCACAGTACAGTACGGTGAACAAAGCCCCTCTGTTTTTATGGAAGAAGAGCACCCAGACAATGGGCGACAGAGAACTAAAGTGTGCCTACGTGAGCAAGCAGACAGACAGACAAAAGGGGATGAATGATTCATTTTCGGTGTGCCACTGGCCCATGACAGTCTGGGAATTTATACCCAACTGAGGGATTGTAAACACTCCCCCCCTCAACATTCACAGGTTGCATCTTTCTGATACATTTACAAAATTCTCCGTTGGAATTTGGCTCCCATACTTTAGTTTTATTCTATGTCTGAAAGATTTTGGAGAAAACGCCTGAAAAATGTCAGGCAAAATCAAGGTTTATTAAGAAAAAGACGTAGAGGGTAAGGCAGGCTAAAACACCAGAATATTTGCAAAAACACAGTTATCGTGATTTAAAAATGTGGCATCTCAAAATTCGAATCCGTTTAACCATCAGGAGGAAAGCCAGGTGTAATCCTTCAAACGCTTTGATTGTCAAGGTTGGGAATTGATCTACTATCGGGTCATCATGTTGGTCTTTATTTATTTTATTCCAAAACAAAGGCCTTTATATGGACAGACAGTAGCAAAGAAATGAAAGGAACAAAACTGCTGCTATATGCTGATGATACCCAGTTATTTATTACCCTACATTTGCTATAGAAGTCTGTAACAGAAAAAACATGCAGTTTTGTGACCTTGTAACATGTGGGTGGATTTGTGTTTCCTTTATGTAATCATCTATAAACATTTGGAGACCTGCTGTGAATGTTTTTTCTTCACTGATCGGATTCCCCCCGCGTCTGCAGATACCTGCTATGTTCTGTCGTTTGCTATCATCATGCTGAACACCAGTCTCCACAACCCCAACGTCAGAGACAAGCCCCCCGTCGAGCGCTTTATCTCCATGAACAGGGGCATCAACGAGGGGGGGGACCTGCCAGAGGAGCTTCTCAGGGTGAGGATTTGCTTGTAATGAGTTCGCGGGGAGTGGGGTGGGGATGCATGTGTCTGTCGATCAGCGATGCCTCCACACAAATGAGGCCTGTCCTCCCCCCGTTTCCCAGTTTGAGTAATGCTTATCCTCCCCTCCGTTTCTGCAGAACCTCTACGACAGCATCAAAAACGAGCCCTTCAAAATCCCAGAAGATGATGGGAACGATCTGACGCACACATTCTTCAACCCTGATAGAGAGGGCTGGCTCCTCAAGCTAGGTACGAGCGATTAGAGCCGCAAATGTAACCCAGATTATCCTGGTTTATGCAGAAAAAGCTTCAGAATCACTTTTTTTTTTTTTTTGGAGATGAGGCTTTCATATTTGTGGTGAAATAGGTTTGTTGGTGGTCTTTCTGGACTCTTAGGGGAACATATATTTAACCACATCTGTAAATACATTATCTGACCTTTAATTGACCTAGTAAGACTTATAGCACAGACAAAAGACTGTAAGACAGCTATCAGACAACAATTATACCAAATTAACTCAATTTAATGCCACATACACACCAGTCATATGTTGTGTTTTCGAGGATGTGCTTAACACGGGTTCTTGTACGCTTTTTTTTAATATGATGTTCACACTGGACTGTCGCTACCAATACTAGCCCATGTACTCACAGTTGAAAGAGTCTTGGTGCAAACTGTCAAAGTGGTGTAAATCTCACAAATCCTGCTCCAACCTTTTTTTTTCACATCTCTATTCCGATATACGATAGACTTGGTGTCATAGAATTCTATCCTGCCACTAACCACATTTATTGATTTCTCCTCCATGGTCAATTTACAATTAAAAGGGACGCCATCCATAAGCCACTACCAAATCTTAGTTCCTGATTGGTCAAAGTTCAACAGAATTAACTTTCAACTCACATTAAATGGCCATGCGTTATGTTCGTAGAGCTTGAAAACTGACTTAAAAACTTGAATAGTGATAGTGAAGTGGTTTCTCGAATGCTTGTTTCCTAGTCCGGTGTGAACGAACCGTATGAAAAAACAAGCAGCAGGCTTCCTTTTCTTTATCTGTCCCACCTCCATTTTTAACTGACCAGTTACCCCATATATCACTACACCGGTAAGAAGCCTGTTGAGAGAACTATGTTGTAATATTGGGCTACATAAATAAATAGTGTTATGCTTCCTATACAGAGGCCCTGATCATAATACTGACAGCTCGTCTAACCCTTGAAATAGTTTTCCAAAAGTTGAATGTCTGGCCTTTTATTCTATTTAAAATCTATTTTTAAAGACTTATTTATAGTTTCGACGGTGCCCATCTGTCGAAAAAACTCCCTTGGTAAAAAACTTCCAGGTCACGGCCTGTCCCGCCGTTATTCCTGACCATGCCGACTCACTTCCTCTGAGGTGAGGGTCAGAGTACCCAGCTGCAGTCGGCCGTGATCTGTAACAGGAAGTTAAAGAGGAAGTCCATGGCAAATATATTGGAACAATCAGCAGTAATATGTGGGATATAGTAAGGATTAGGCGATGACTAAAGTCGTTTTTACATTTATTTATGCCAGATGTTTATCACCTGCTGCATGTTCATGTTGTTGTGAGCACGTTGGCATCCTAATAACTTAATTATCCTTCAGCATTTTGAATGAAGTGAACGATTAAGAAACATATAGGAAATATTTCTTGATTCTAGCTTTCACTTTATCCAAGAACCCTCAACCTCGACTTTCCTTCACCGTTGTCCTTTTCCTTCTGTGTGTGTGTTTTTTCATTCTTAATTTGTGTCCTCCTGTTTTTCTCCCATTTTTGCTGTGTCCTGTCATGTTTTTTCTGTGGCTGTTCCCCAATAAATCTTTGCACTAGGAGGTAGGTAACACCTCGTCCTCCGTTCATCCTCAAGAATGCCCCCACACTGGCATTGGCTGCTCTTATATCTCCCCAGCACACCAGGCCCCTGAACATGATGACCACCTCCAGTAAATGACTTGAGCTGTGAGAGGACATATGTGCGCATTAGCACACGGGGGGGTGATGGGTTATCTCAAGGCAAATGAGTTGGGGGGTCATTGTCCTTGCTTGGTGGCATTCCTGTTGAGGCTCCCAAGGAGTTTGAATGATGCACAGGGTCAATGTTAGCTGGGGCAAGTAAAAAGTACCCTCATTTAGTCGGAAAATACCTTAATTTTAAACCCAAAAGAAATATCCATTGAGCTTTTTAAATCAAGTTATTTGAGTTTTGCATTTTAAAGTCCCTGGCCAGGGTATTTTCTACATCACAAATAAGCTCTTTTTCATTTTGTATTTTTTTATCTGCTTCTAATTCACAATAATTCCAATGAAGAAATACTCAGAAATGCAATTATTAGCTTATTTTTACCCCCCCAGAAAGTGCCACAAGAACATGTTAAAAACACCAAAAGCACGATTTTCTTTGGAGTGGATCTTTAATGATGTTTACCCCAAAGCTTAATGCAATACTTTAACAAGAGTCCTACATGTACGTTTTAAGATTTGAATAGTTTTGGATGCAGAAACATTCCCTTTAATGGCTCCCAGTCATACTGGTAGTTAGGCTAGCTGCACCTGTAAGCTTTTCAGGCAGTGTCCCGCAGCCACTTTGTACATTTTGCGCATTTTCCACGCATGAAATCTAGGCGATCCATGCATGATATACGTAATTCACAAGTGCGTTCCTCATTCGTGGATGTACGCAGATGTTCGTCGAGGTCTTTACGTGAATTCGGTTTTGAGCTGAGAATTACTCAGCTTACTCATATCTTGCGTAGTTTATGCGCAATTATTACGTAACTCTTACGCAATCGTGCTTGATTTCTGCATATGGAACGTTGTGGTTTTCCACAAGCGTTCCACTTTTGTCTCACAGATTTTTCATGCATGTTACCTTAGATGTATAACTTTTGTGTTCCGTATACGGCGCACATATTACGTAAACAACGCATGAATCACTAATGAGTTTCGTATAATAAGCGCAATAATCAGGCACGGTTAATGTTCAACATTGATTTACCAGTTCTTCGCGTTTTAACGTGGTTTCATTCATGATACATCCGTGAAAGTTTCACGTAAAGAACCACAACCTTTCTCCTTTTTTCCACGTATATTCACCTCTGACCAACTTTATCCGTGCAAAGTGTACGCAGTGGCTGAACCTCTCGGCCCTTTAAGGTGACTCCAAGTACATTATCTAAATTTTCATTTCAGTAGAACCAAATAGCTGCTGCTCTTTTGGAGAGTTTCAAAAAACGACAAACATGATTAAACCGAATTAGTGGCTTCATGCTCTGGAGACTACCCTGCACGTCATGCCGTTCCCTTCTAGTTACCCAACATCCATGTACGAGCTTCAGTGAACGGGCTGCGTGAGGTTTCACTGTGGGGATGCACACGCACTGCTGTGTCGTCAGTCATGCGGCGACATAAAGAAGACCCCCTTTATAATATCTTCCTGTGTTGCTGCCCTGCAGCCCCTCAGCTCCTCTCGGTGCCCCATCACAAATCTTCTCTCTTCCTGTTTTGCTTTGCTTTTCAGGGTCATTTTCTTCACATTAGGACACCCCCCCTCCCCTCCCCACTCAGAACAAACCCTATATTACTTTGGAAAAATGGAGGTTCTGCTTTTGTGCCACAGTAACAAACATAATTTCCCGCTGCACTTCTCCCTGTACGCTCTCCTATAACACTGTGCTTCTAACAACCGAGTGTGCTGCTGCGCCTGAACGCATCATCATCAACCTTGAACAGCATGTCAGAAAGTGTTTTGTGGACATCTTTGGAGTTTGTTTTTGAACGCTGTGGGGTTCAGCACATGTGTTTTTATTCGCTCTCTTTGCATAAAACTGCACTTACTGAACTGTGATCTTAGTCAATGAAAGCTGACACGACTAAGCTCATTGATAACTGGCCGAATGAGAATCATTATGGACATGCATTTACTGAAGTTGTGCATCTTGTCACTTTCCTTTTTTATGACTAGTTTTGCTTTATTTTTATCCATATCATACCAAATTAGTGCCAAAGTAGAAAAAGGATATATAATTTAATTTAAAAAAAGGCTTAAAAAGTGTATACATTCTTTGCAAGTCTAAATCCTCTCCGTTGAAACGTTCAACATCTAGACCAAGAGGCAGCACTTCCTGTTTGACGCTGGATTGAAAACATAAGTACGATTTTTCGTCCATCCACTCCTTTTTCGAGCACTTTTTCACTTTCCTGTTTGTCATGTTTATTTCTATATTTTATTGTACATTTGGAAATAAATTGATTTTAAAGTAAAAACCCCAAATTTTGATGCTAACCTTGCTAATTATAATAATTGTTTGGCCTTTTTGAGCGTTATTTACAACTTCAAAATATGCTCTTACAACTTACCTTTAACACCGTTTTTGCAGCAATGCTTGCTTTCCATGTTTTAAGTACATCCCCATCTTCTTTTGTGATATTTTCACAATGAACCTGAAAATGTGCAAAAAATTCAATTTCGAGTAGCACATTTAATACATTGTACTGCAGAAATTGAGATCAAACTATTTTTTTATGTTTTAGATCGAACATTAAACATGTGGAGACTGAATAAAAATGTATAAATGTAAAGACAAAGCAAAGATGAGGACAAAACAACGTGAAAGATTTTTTTTTAAATCTGCCAAAGCTCCTCTAAACTACAAAGATGTCAAGGATTTATTCCAAAGAGGTATTCCAATTATGTGCCATAACTCTAGTTATTTTATTTTTTGTTTATATAGTATTAATTTTTGTTTTTTTAACGTTTTTTCCCCCATGTTTTATTTTTTATTTTCTCAGCTGTTGTTTATTGCTGCAAAATGAATAAACAAAAACCTAAAAATGTCTTTAATTACCTTAAAAAGCCCTGAAGAAACCTGCTGTTGGCTTTTCCAGAGTTCAATTTGAAAGGAAAACTAACTAAATGGGTTGTCGGTGTCATTCCTACGTCATTGTAAAGAGCCAATTGGCAAACACTGGTGATTTCAAAGACTCTGAACACCGTGACATCAGTAATGGCTGCTTTGTGCGGATTCCCCGCCGTCAGCAATCCTGTTATTTATTGCGGTGCAGATTGTTGATCGACTCTCTAAATGCGGATTGCGTGTGTGATGGCGTAATTAACAAAACTTTGCATAATTCCCCTAATCTGGTTTCGTCTTGATTAAAGAGATGGAGGGTTGCGCCTCTTCCTGATGAAGTTTCTGCACCCATTGCTGTGTGTAAACAAGGAAGAGCTTTGTTCCAGATCTGCCTTTTCAGCAGAAAGGATTGAATTCAGCCCAGCAGAACATTTGTGCCAGTTATCACAATTGCATGTTTGTGATTTCCCCCTCTTCACATCCCACCCCCCAACCCTTTTACCGTTGCCTGTGGGCATCTGACTCTGTGGTCTTGGGGGAGGCAGGGTGTTTGGAGGCACATCGAGCCTTATAACTCAAGGAGATGATCCCAACCAGATGTGGCATGTGGGGCTGGGGGGTCTCCTGCAGGTTAGCGTCTGCGCTCTCCAACCTGTGCCTCTTTTTTTCTCAACAGGAGGCCGCGTGAAGACGTGGAAGAGAAGGTGGTTCATCCTCACCGACAACTGCCTCTATTATTTTGAATACACAACCGTAAGTAGGTGGATTTGTGTGTACTCAACACAAACTGAGGAGCTCAGTGTTTCTCTTTTGTGATGGAATACACATTACACACAGGGATTCAGTCGATCTTACAATGACTCATCGAAGGTGTCCAATGAGACTTTGTTGAGCTTAAAAGTCAACAGAAACCAGAATATTTTAGGATTTTCTTTTTATTTTTTTGCCGTTTTGTCATAAATTGTATAAATATGATTATATTATGGATAAAAAATAGGGCCTACATAAAATCCTCATTGCTTTTTTGCATCACAAGTGTCAGCATCTCTGTGTTGAAAACTGACACAAAGTGCTGAAAACACAACAAATGTTCTCAAATTTGTTTATCGTACGCAAGGAAACTAGCTTTTTTTTTGGCAAAACAGAAAAGATAATTTCTAAAATCGCTCTTAAATTGGTAGAAATGTGACTAAAGTAACCAAGGAAGATAAAGTAAAGCCGATTGTGAATGTAGCATAATTTGTAGGTTGTGTTCTGAATCTTTGGTCATTTTTGAGAAGAGTTTCGTTAAATTGAACTAAAATTCAGCCAAAAGCTTTAAATCTCTCTTTTTTTTTTGTAGGCACTGGTCTAAAACCTCATAAATAGATAATTTGTTATTCCAGAAATGTTTTATCACAATATGTTGTTGGATATTGCCCCATGTAATGTTCAAATTATATATTTAAACCCCAAATGTGAATAAAAGAAAAAGGGTGAGTGTGAGGAATCAGAGAAGGGGGCTGAGGTTTCTCCCTGCAGCTTCAACAGATGCTTTGACCAAAATGAGCCACACTCCAGTAATTAACATGGAGCATCATCTGCAAACTCCACATCTGGCTACGCTAAAACTATAAGCCACATCCTCCCCCCTCCCTTCACCGTCTCCCTATCACCACAGCCAGGAATCCCTCGTCTCAAGCTGACGCCTGCTGCTGCAACAACGGCGGCGGCGGCGAGGGGGCTGGGCCTCCTACACAGCTGTGAACAGCTGTTCCTGGGTATTTCCTCCCCCTGCTGTGCCTCCTCATTAGGAGAAACATGACAAGCAGCACACATGAAGGCAGCCCCCCCCACACACACACATCTGGCCCCTGCAGATGGAGCATCAGCCTTGGTGGGGTTAACGGCAGGAGCATGTTGGCTTACATCTCGTCTGGACGCTGTCCGCCACACGACCAGTATGAGCAAAACCTTCTAAGGGCTTCAGGCTCACCTGCACTCGTTTTTCAGACCATGATGGGGGCGTGTGTTTATGTGGGGGGGTGGCCCGGGGGCAATTTCTCTGAAAGTTAAACTGTGGGAATAGCAGATTTTTGGAAATGTTTGTTTTTAGCCCTTTTTTGGGTTCAGCTCCAAAATCTTGATAACAAAAGTGATTTATGTCCCAGAGCAGCCGTGGACTACAAGGACGAAACTGACTTTGCTCATTTTCTTTCTCCCCATTTCTTTCACCCCCCCCCCCCCAAAGAAAATCAAAAAAAAGAATTTGGGATAGAAATGATGAAATCACAGCGGGAGAAACCATCAAAAAAGGCCAAAATCTCTTATGGGGCTCAAAAAATATTTCAAATTCCCCTAACGAAACCAAACTACACATGTCGAGGACATCTATAGGAAGTTTTAAAATTATTATGGGATGGCCACAGGACGCAATATGGGAAAAAAGAAGATTTTTGTTTGAGTGATCTTCATGGAAATTTCGCACACCACCAGGATAACCAAAGTTTTGTTGACCCTTGACCCTTAAGGAAGAGGCCACCATCTTGAATTTAAGGATAAAAAAAACACCTTTTGCATTTTCTACAAATTTAAACTCCTTGGGATTTGTATCAATTTCCTCCTAACGTCTCATAAATCATTGGGAAGCTACTTTGACAAAAATACTGATGTTAACGTTAGATTTTAAACGCCGTTAGCATGGCCTTTCCCTGTTGCTCGCACATGTTTCATTGTGATATTGTGCAAATTCAACACATGGATCCCTGCCTCAAACAACATAACATACAATATGATCATATCAGGAATGTGGCCGTGGTTTAAAGAAAAAAACCTCCGTTTCCAAGGAAATCCAAAAGTTTTCCTTTGCCTATACTTGCAAAAATTACATCGACCTGTTCGTCACCCAGAGGTGACTAAAACATTAGATGGTTGCTATGGAGATGTAACCAACAGAAAAGCTGCTATTTTGGCAAAAGAGGTCGGGGCAGAAGGAGAAAGCGAGGGGTGTGTAGCAGCTGCTCAGCCAGTGAGGTTGGGTCAAAAGGATGTTTTCTTTTGTTGCCTTTTGTCAACATTTATTGGGATGAATTTTTAAAATTTTTAGATTATTCGTCTGAACTGCTTTCTATCAAACCTTTTGAAATTATGTAGTGTCAAATACATAAATAACTAAATAAAGGTTATGAAAAATAGAAGTGACAGGAAACATGAGACAAAAAACAGATATTTTCAAAATAAAAAAAAAACAACTAACCATTTTGTGTGGGTTTTAAACAATAAAGTTTTAGCTGTTCAAGTTAAGTGGCTAAGTAATTCATTTTTTTTTTTCAATGAGCAGATAAAAATTTTAACGAGTAGAAATATAAACTTCACTTCCTCATTAGAAATCCCATCAATCACAAGATGCTTGACACACAAGGCATAAACTTGGGGTTAAAACAACAACCATCAAAAGATGAACTTAAAATGGAATAAAATGCTGTGGCGATAATAGATTAAAAGATAGAAAGAAAAAAATACCTGGAAAAAGAAAGTTTAATGCTAAGTTAAAGAGGTGAGTCTTTGAATTACAAATTAAAGAATCTCCACTGTCCTTGCCATTATCCTGGTGAATAATCTGTGTCTTGATGCTGAATCTGTCCCCAAATGTGTGTGTCTTCAGGATAAAGAGCCTCGTGGGATCATTCCTTTAGAAAACCTCAGCATCAGGGAGGTGGAAGAGCCCAGAAAGCCTGTAAGGAAGCTCCTCTGTTAGCGCTCCTGTTGCTTTTTACTGTCTGAAGCTAATCATGCAATTCAATAATTGGATGCTGCTGCTTCCTGATGTCTCTTCAGAACTGCTTCGAGCTCTACAACCCCAACCACAAAGGCCAGGTCATCAAAGCCTGTAAGACGGAGGCGGACGGCCGGGTCGTGGAGGGCAACCACGTGGTGTACAGGATATCAGCGCCCACTCCTGAGGAGAAGGAGGAGTGGATCAAATCCATCAAGTGAGAGACGCGTGTCCGTGCGGATCCATTTACACCCAGGGGCACTTAGCCAGCCTCTAGCCTGTTCCCATGTGGGACTTTCTCACGCGTGACCTTGACTCTGAGGAATACCAACACACACTACCGGAACATACACACAAGCTGTGACCCGCTTTCTCACACTTCCATTCAGATAAGGCTCTGGTTCTGCTGGATAAGGTCACACCTTTTTCTGACAAGAGCAACGACAGTTTCACACACACACACACACACACACCTCCTCAGGCTTTGCCGCACACTTTAGAGGGTTTGTGGAGTATTTACACCACAAACCTCCACCCAGATGTAGCTCAGAAGAAGACCCACTCCCATAAAAATGCTGATTTTTGCTTTTCTTCTGGCATTTTTCTGACGATCGGGGACAAATAGAGGGAAAATTAAGCTCAAAATTATAAATAAAGAGTATTCAAATTGTTGGGAATCAGAAGCAGATGAAAAAGATCGCATATGCGAAGTAGAAAAAAACGCTGGTCAGATGAAGTTTCTTCTCTCTTCCATCATGGAAATGTTCAGGGTTCTCCTCCAGCAACAGGAGCGATGAAGCTGAAACAAAAAACAATTGATCACATGAAAAAAATAACTTTTACCAATAATTCTATTTTTTCTATCATTTCCTCAATTTTGTACTTTTATTGTTACTATTAAATGTTATTTAAACAGCAGGACAACCAGTTCATCCTGGTGTTTAAAGAGCAAAATCAATCTATTTTTGAGTTTTTAAGTGAATTATAATTTTATTCCTCATGAAAAACTACTACAAATCCGAATTTTTTGAGAATTTCTCTAAAAACCTGCTCTCGGAGCGCCAGCCCCTTCCCAATCCAGGAAAACGAGCGGGTCCTCACATTGTGATGTAGATACGTGAGGAACAGCCCCTTCCAGGAAGAGTCTGTGCTCCCAGCTCCGCCCCCAGGCTAACAGACACGCCCACTTTCTCCATGTTAGCGGTGACCGGAGGGCTAAAGGCAATATCATATATTTGGACATAGTTTACTCTGAAAAGATTACAAAAGCAGGATAAAGGACTTTTAAAGCAACATTGATTTAAAGATCTTTTTTTTTCCTTTCAGGTTTTCAGTTTAGTTTTTCTGGAATAAACTCAAAAGTCATTTAAATTTTGGTTTTCCTTTTGTTTTTTGCTTAATAATAGGAATTTCAGGAATTAGAGGTTAACGGCGGAAGCCGAGAAGCAATTCAACTTACATACCAATTATGTTTTGGGAGTTTTTAACATCTTTTTTGTGGAATTTTGGGACGGGGGACAACATACAGTAAAAAAAAAAAAAAAAAAGAAAAAGAAAAAACTTTTTTATTTTATTTTTAGTATTTCTTTATTCAAATTATTGTGAATCAGAAGCAGACAAAAAAATGCAGCTTGTATTTGTGACATAGAAAACACGCAATGCGGGGCACATGCTCCCTTCTCCATTCGGATTGTAGACGACTAGGTCCTAGAAAACGATGCAGGTTTTATGAATAAAAATAAATTAAAATATCGCACACCTAGTGGTGAACCAAATTAGTCGTCCACTGATGTGTGCTCCTGAAATCCAGATATTTTGTGCACAACCCAGACAGGATGCTTTTATGCTGACATGGTCATCCTCAGACAAATGACCTCTGTTTTGTTCCTGTCTCCTTCCCCAGGGCGAGCATCAGCAGGGATCCTTTCTATGACATGCTGGCCACCAGGAAGAGGCGGATAGCCAACAAGAAATGATGACCGCACCTCTGCGGGCCGCATCTGCCGACAGCACTTCGGGGAGCCGCGAGGATGTAGTTTTTTCGGGCGGGAGAAAACGTAGAGGAGCGCCTCCATTTCTGCCTCCATTCTTGTCCAATGTGAATGTGGAGATGTTTTTTATTTTATTTTTTCTTTGCTCGGCACGGAATAATGACAAATGTGGGAAGGGAGAATTGAAAAGTTGAGGAGCAGCTCCCTTATTTGAGGTGCCTATGAGGAGACCGCCCTCTAGTGGACAAACCGGAACATTCTTCCTGACGCTCAGATTCCCAGATGCCATCAGACTGCAGCTTATTAAAGCCTCAAGCTCATCAGTCAGCTGGTCTGATTGATCAAAAGGACTTTATCTTTATATGCAAACATTCAGGAAAAGGTTGAACTTCAATGTCATCAAGTTTTCTCCTGTGTTTCATTCAAAATCCAGCTCTGTGAAGGTCAGTTCTTGTGTATTTATTTTCTGTCACAAAGAGTCCCCTCCCCAGATTACACTTAGCATGTATAGTATGTCATGTACAAACCGTTCACAGGAGGAGTAAATCTGTCTCCTATTTAGAGCAGAGGAGACGCTCTAAAGGAGACTAACTCCTCGTTTCCAGACCGATGCTTTTCCTCGTCTGGGGAAAAAAAATTATTCCTCAGTTTTCTGGAATAAAAATACAACAAATAACAACTTTTGCATCAGAACTCCTCAATAAAACCCTCCAATCTGCCAGGTGTGTGGCTATATATAATTAGAAATAATCCATTTGAGCAGAAAAAAACAGTGCATGTGTAAGAAAACCTGAATGCAGTTCTTGATATTATAATTTAACTTTAAGTTTGTTCATTAAGAGGCTCAAATACAAATATAATACAAAAAAAACAACACTCCTGGCATCTCAGTGTTTCTCCATTCACTTAAACGCTGTAAAACACACAAAAAAACAAACTTTTTTGACATAACTGTATTTTTAAGGCTTTTTACCTTATACAATGTATAAATTCAGGCATGCTAAACTAAAAGGTATAACAGCAGTTTTCTCAACTTTTCCTCAAAGCTGGAAAAGAAAGGAAACATAAATGAAAAATGAAAACGGTACAGACGCTCTTCCAGAAAAAGGTGATCGACGACTTGTTCTAAAAACCAAACATCAAATCCTGATACAGGATTGTTACTTACAAAAATAACTGATAATACAGTTGAAAAAATTAAATTCACAGTATTTTCATGATGCTAGAAGACTGTTTTTGTCATTAAAAGCTAACACAGATGGTCCACAGTCAAGACTTTGGAAAACAAGAAAGCATCTTTTTTTTTTTAAATTACCTAAAAAATAAGAAGGAAAAAGACTAGGATGCAGAGTGAAAAAGGTTAAAATATAACAGTGAATAAAAAGCTGAGAGATGATCTCAAGTCTGTCCAGGGTTAACGTGGAGGTATCAGTCAGCAAAGCCTCGCTGGAGTTCCCTCGGTTCCTTCAGCTGCACCCCGTGGGAAATATTGCAGCGCTGTAAATATGTTGACATCCTTTTTTTGGATTCAGCAGCTGGAAAACTGAGTGAAGCCACGAAGTTTCAAGTCCTGAGTTCCACCGAGCCGCAGCTGAAACCTTTAAGCTCCAGGCTTTGTTTGGGTTCCGACAGGTATATATTAATATTTTTCACAATAAATGTTTTAACAGATCAATGTTTTTTTTTCTTTAACCGTAGTAATGAGAAATACATCAAATAAATCCACATAAAAAGAAAAAAAAAATGTGAAAGTTGTGTTAAAAATTCTAGTTATTCCCCGTGAAGAAGCACCACTTCAAAAAAATGTCTATCATTCCTCTGCTGTTGTCAAAAGGGTGAAGATGGATCTGGAACACAAAAACGACAAAAGAAGAGGAAAGGGTTTAGGTTTTTGATTACAGTGGATGAAAGAAGCATTTGCTGCTTTGCTGATTTTGTAGGTTTTCCCTCCTAAAATGACATTTCATTTGAATGGCAACTTCAGTTGCACAGCGAGAGAGAAAAAAAATCTAGAAATTGACTTTAAAGATTTGATATTAATGGATTTTCTGCCATAGAAACCATGAATGTGTCGGTCGGGTCCAGTTTGATCCGGTTTAGAACGTTTCTGTTGTTGTACTGACCAATCAAAGGGTTTCAACAGTAGCTCCGCCTACCATCAGTGGGGGTGGACATAAAAATGGTGTGGTCCGGTTCGGCTTAATGGGTCCATTTTTAAAATGGAAACGGGGCTCACGGGTTCTGGTTCCCACAGACCGGGTTTTGCTGGGTTTACACTGATTCGGGTAAACCCAAACGGGTTTGCGTGGCAGTTATGCCAAAGTTTTGGAGGAACGACTCGACGCGGGGGGGGCCCCGTGATCCCCCCTCCTTCACCGAGTCTTTGGGAAACGCAAGTTGTGTTTTTGTATTTCCAACATTAAACTTTTGTGGCAAAAATGGACGTGGGTATCATACGGGGGGCGTTAATGACGTTATTGCGATGGCACACGACCTTAAATATGAATTTGAGTCATATTTAAGGTCGTACTTTCGGAAGTACGGCGGAAGTTTAAATTTTTCCCATTTCTCCGTCTTTTTCCTGGAATAGAACTCCTGCGTTGCGGAGGGACGGACGTCCCACGCAGACGTGACGGAGGGGATGTAAACTTGTACGTTTTAAGTTGATTCAAAAATCAACAAGGCATCAAATACTTATCTCCTCTATGGGAAGTATTTAAGGAGGACGGATGCTTACAGAGTCGGGACGCCGGGGAGTCAGTGGGAGTAGAAGTCGGCTCGGCCAAATCCGTTTTCTGCAAAACAGGTTGAAGTTGCTCAGATCTACTGCAGACGTTTACCAGAACTCTACTGATCTTTGAGAAAAGGTGTGATACCCGAGTATCCGTTGAGGTGTCGGTGGGATGAAGCGGTTGAGGGGGGGCTGAGACACGGTGGGGGTAGATGGTCCCTGCTGTGGTCTGTGCGGCGTCGTTTTTCAGGCGGGGGCCCGCTGTCGCGATGCCGCTTTCGGCTTTCCCTTTCGTCGCTGCTTCTGTTCTCGTGGCTCCGAGCCGCGTCGGAGCTCCGTCGCTCGGGGTCGCCGTCCCGGTGCCGCCGCCTCTTCTTCTTTTTCCTTCTGCTCTCGGAGGCCGAGTCCACGTCGGAGCTTCTGCGGAGGAAACAAACTCGGGTCACTGGAGTCCCGCTTTATGAGATGTTTTGATTCTACAAGAAAACTCCTTTCAGTTTTTTGGTCCATGTCTCTGTGGGAAGGATTTGTCAGGAGGGGTTTTGACGTCTGCAGATCCTTTACCTCACAGCAGCTTAGGCCTCGACTGAAAGACCTAATCACCTTTTTTAACCTAAGACCTAAAGTTACCTCACTAAGCCACTTAAAGCAGCTTGGTTGTGATCCATCAAGCTCAAACTGACTCCCGAGTTAGATGTGAGGAAACGGAGAGCTGCTCACCCGCTCCTGTGGTGTCGCTCTTTATCTTTCGACTTCTTTTTCTTGCTTTTTTTGTGTTTTCTGCAGCGATGAGGCTCAGAGCTGTCTTCTCTCTCCTTACTCGCGTGACCGGCAGTCCTCTTGTGACTGCCGTCGTCCCTCCTAGAGGAAAGCTCCTGGCTGGACAGGCGATCTTGCTGGGGGGAGCCCTTGGACTTGATCGGTTCCCGGAGCGCATCGGGTGAAGCGCTTCTGTCTCGTGAGCGGCAGTGATCCCTCTCCCAGGTGCTCCTCTTCATCGCACGGGGTTCTCGGTTGTACTGCTGCCACCTCCAGGAGCCTGGGGCCTCCTCGCGGTGGGGGTAGTTGTATCCCCTCCGCTCGTAGTCTGTGTCGGATCGGTGGTAGTAGTGGCCGTGATGGTAAGAGCGCCGTGAGGAGCGGTCGTACTCTCTGGGGTGGAAGACCTTCCGCTCCCAGTGACGCTCGGGAGGAGGAAAGCGGTCCCTGTACGAGTGATGGTGGTCTCTGTAGTCTCGCCGGTACCGATAACGATCCCCGTCAGTTTGGCGCCGCGGGCTCCTGTCCCTGTAGTGTTTCCTGCAGTCAGCCTGCACGCCGTCTCTGTCGCGAGTCGGCTGCCTGTCGTCACCTCTGGAACTCGACGTGGGCTCTTTAGCTCCCGTCTCTCCTTCCGTCGGACCGTTTGTTCTCGGGAAGCGCTCGCCGTCGTCCTCGCTCTTGCTGGGCTTCTGCGTGGATGCAGAAAGGCCGCTGGTGCTCTGAAAGCAGCCCCGCTGTGAGGACGAAGGAGCGGTCTCTGCGTCCGCAGCGGAGGGGAGCTCGCCGGCTGAAGGCGGACAGCTGACAGCGGTGTGGGGGGGTGGGGCTTCAGGCAGCATAGTAGCCCTTGCATCGGCCGCCTGGAAGCGCTGGCTTTCATTAGCAGCAGGTTGAAGGTTCTGGACAGAACCGGACTGGGAGGAAGCCGCAGCCTTCGCCTCTTTACTGGGGAAACAGGAGTGAAGGTTATTAGCTCGTCTTCATTAGCGCCCTAACAAGCTGAGCGGCTGATAAACAAGTCTCATCCTCCCACCCTGATCAGAATTACACCTAATGGAAGAAAAAACACTTTTCTGTCGGTCTCATCTCCATAGCAACCATTTTATTTATTTTGTTCAACGTAATTTTTAGAAGAATTGGCAAAAATACATTTTTGGATTTTCTTGGTAACAGATGTTTTTTGGTTAACCACGCCCACTTTCCTACTATGTGAATGTCAAATGTCGTATAATTTTGCTCAGCTGCAGCCAAGGATACGTGTATTAAACTTCCAGAGTGCTCAGGTAAAAATTGTGGCAACGAAAAAGAACCACCACTTTGGCGAAGTCGCCCCGATAACGCTGTTCAAAGTCTAAAAACGTTAGAGGAGGCAAAATGGAAGAGATGGCAGCCTATTCCCAAGGTCAAAGGTCAACAAAACTGTGGTTGCAGTTGTGCCGTTAAGCTTGCTGCATGTGTGTGAAATTCAGTGACGATCACTCAAACAAAATGTTTCTTTTCCCATATTGAGGGGAAAATGTGAAAATCGCTACATTTCACACTTTGCCACAACAAGGCTGCAAAGCCGTAGATCCTGTCGCCATCCCATAATAATCTTAAAACTTCCTTTGGTTACCCTAAACATGTTTCGGCTTTGTAAGTAAATTCTGAAATATTTTTAGAGCACCATAAGAGATTTTGACCATGTTTAAATGGTTTCTCCCGCTCTGGTGTCATCATTTTTTTAAGTGGATTTTCCACTAGCCCCAAAAATTCATTTTCATCAGTTACCAGGTGTATTTTTTGGTGAGTTTTTTTTGTTTGTGGCAGGGGCCACATTTTTGCTCGAGAGGCGCAGTAAAAAAAAAAAAAACAAAGAACTGTGAAGATCCTAATCAGGTCTTTGTGCAGATATGGACATGAATTCATGGAAGCAGGTTTGTACAGACTTGACATGGACTTTTCCTCTTACTTTGGTTGAGTGTGGCCACCATCGACTCCGTTGGCAACAGCCGTCACAGAGGATGAACTTCCAGAGACCTGAGGATCACAGAGCGGACAGGTCAGCACCATATTCAGACCAGACTGTTCCACACAGGAATAGGGGAGGCACCTTCTCTGGGGCCTTGAGTCCATTCACTTTGGGGTGTAAATAACCGTTCTGGTTAGACGCTCCGTAGGTTGGTCCACTGAGTTCACTGTCGTTGCGGCGAGCGCCTGCCTCCCCGTTGGTGACTTTAGGAGAGGAAGCGCAGATACTTTCTGCGGCGTTGCTTCCTTTGCTTCTAGATAAGCAGCCGTTGTCCAGAGAGGCGGCGTTCTCCGGCTCAGATTCTTCTGAGGACTCCTGGCTGTAGGGCACCAAGAGGGACGCTCCGTTCCCTTCGCTCGGCTGATCTCCGTTACTGCACACTGCGCCGTTGACGTGGTTGAGTTGGCGCGGAACAAATCGAATGTCTGAGGTAGAGTGTGAGGAAGATAAAGAACCGGAGGAACTTGTGGGATATGACTGACTGTGAGAAGATGACGGTCGGTTCTGTTTGCCCTGTCCAATAAAAAATGAAAGTCTTTGTCGTTTGTCCTGGTCCGGAATCATCGTGGGTCGGCTGACTGAGTGTGAAACAGAGGAGGAGGAGGAGGAGGAGGAGGAAGAGGAGGAGGAGGAGGAGGAAGAGGAAGGCAATACGTGGGTGGGTTTTCCCAGCACACTGCTGCTGGCGCCTTTGGAGCCCCCGGGGTAGTCTTTATGAGCTCCGTTCCCGTTAAGGTGGGTAGAGCTCTGTGAAAACACACAAAAGAAACTCACACTGAGCGTGTCTGTCATTTACCGCCGACGTGACGTTGTGGAAAGGTCTAGGCGTTACCTTGGCAGCGTGTTGGGGGAGCTGGGGACCGATGAAGCCCACGTTGTGATGGATGGCGTTGCTGCGCGGCGTCACCACTGGACGCGGAGACGACTGACCGGAGATGCTCGGGCTGCGGCTCGAGCTGCTGTAGTCGCCAACTTTTTTCACGTCTGAGGTCCTGAAGATGTAGACGGAGAAAAACATAAACTCGTGTTCTGTTGATCTACTGTCAGATATTTCATTTTTAGGCCAAAAGAAAGAGACTATGACGGTAAAATAAACGAACTGTAGAGGCGACGTTACTGTTTAAAGATCCACTCTGAGGAAAACTCCACTCTTTTTCAACACGTTCTTGTAGCTTTTTTAGTGATTATGGAGGACATAAATTAGGAAAATGAAGCTTTAGATTGCATTTCTGACTATATCTCTATTCATTGTGAATCAGGAAGAGATGAAAAAAAGCTGTTTGAAAAAGATCGTATTTGTGACAGACAGTAAGCTAGGCAGGTCAAAAGCTCATCTTTTTTTTTTTGCACTGCTAGTGTTAGTTTGTCCGTTAATATTTTATATTTTGGCAACTGCTGGCATAATTATAGTTAAAATAAACCTTTGAAAATACATCAAAAGATGATCAGAGTGGAACTTTAAACCTCCTAAAAGTTCAGTTTGTTTATCTTATAAATGCATTGCAGTCCCGTCCGTTGTTTGCATGTTTATTTCTTTTCTTTTTTTTTAATAAAAAACAGTGGGAGAGTAATTAGTTTGCTTTGCATACTTTAATGAATCTGATTAACAAAATATTAGCAAAGACAATGGTGGAGAAATAAACAGCCCTTCTCTCCTCTTCAACACAGTGCAGGTGAGCCAGAACATGGCAAACTTTTCACCCAGGTGTCGCCAATTAACAAAGGAAAAAGGTGAACCATGAAAAAACTACAAAGTAAAAAAGGAAATTTGCAAAGAAAACTACATTTTGGATCCTACACACACTCACTGTAATGTACCTGTAGGGGGTTTTAAACAAACACATGTCCTGTCAGAAACAGCACTTCTAAAATCATATTTTTACTTTCTGATATTCTACCGAATCATAAAAAAATGAAGACTAAAGCAAAACAGCAGGGAATTCTAAACATGTGGTTCTACAAAACGAGGTGCGGTTGACTCACTTGATGTAGAAAAGAACATAAGCCTGCTGGTTGAGGACAGACCGGATGTCGCTGACGGACACAGAGGAGTCGTTCATCTGATACCATTGACCGTTGCTGGCCTGGAAGACACAACAACGTGCAGCGATGGAGAGTAAATAAAGGATTCCTGCACAGAAACGCATCTTTTCCACGTAAAACCTTCGTCCGTTTCATCATTTATGCCGCTTTAGGAATACCTTAATATAACAGAAGTAGTGTCCAGCGTGACAGCTGAATCCGGAGTGAACCAGTACGGCGTATAATCCGTAGTTCTGTGGCTCTCCTTGTGACTGGGACATAAAAGGCCGCAGGTCCAGGCTCTCTGGATATTTCACATCCTGGGAAACACAAAAAGCTCATTAACGTCTTGGTGACTTCAGTGGACTGAAACGTGTTTATTTGTTTTGAGGGTATTATAATCCAGAACCAGACCAGCACCCAAATATTCCTGAGATCATTTAAGGCAAAACGTAGAATCCAGAGCCAAACAGGATGAGAAAGAGCCGATACCAGCAAACTCTGTTTTTCTTTCTTAGCAATTGTGGATCAACCTGCAGAATCATAAATTCTCTAAAGACATGCCTCCCCCCACTAGAAAGTCCAAAAGGTCCCTCGATTATGGTTGCACTGAAGTGCAAATCCCATCACCTACCGACTAGAGGCAAAAAACAAAAACATACCAATGTCCCACTCTGATCACCTTTTATTCATTTTTAAAGGGATCCCAGAGGTTTTTTAATTATGATGATGTTGTTTTTAGCCAAAAAACCTGTGTTGTTTTCAAGGACATAGTTTCTGCAGAGCGGCAGGAGATCAGTAGAAATTCGCCTCTGAGTTGTGGACGGGATTGTTTTAGGTTTCTTTTTTTTTTATTTCATTCTTCAACATTTCATATAGATTTATGGAAACTTTGTTTTCCCGATTTTCTTTTTTATTTTGATAAAGGTTTTTGTTTGCCTTTTGTAATTCTTGTTATGATCTGTAATATACTTTTGTGTTGAGTGATTTGCACTTCAAGGCCACCGTACTAAAGAGAGGACCGGATTTGAAACATCTGAACTCAACTTAAAAACATCTACTCGGCATTTAGAAACGTCTCGTGACAGCTTTTGTTCTTGGCGAGCCGGTTAAGTTGCATTCCGCGGAGATACTTTCACTTCCTGTTTAATCCTAACACATGGGATGATGCCCGCTAATCCAGCACCCGACCCGTCTCCCACGAAAACGTGGAGCAGAAATTCACGCTACCTTTGTAATTTTTCCTCCGGTAAAGTTGGCGAACCGTTTGAGTGAGAGGGTGAGCACGTTTGGGCTGCGGTGGATCGTGAATCTCTTCGAGGCGGTGACCATTTTCTTGCACCTGAGAAAAGCAGATGTTCAGACGATCAGCGGGTACGTCTGCAGACGCACACATAAACACAAGCTGCGTGTGGAGGTTCGGGGTCATGCGCGGTTCTTACTTTGTACATTTGTAGGCGTTTTCACCGTCCAGCTGCTCTGGCTTGACAAACTGCTCCAGAGCTTTGGACACACTGGGAGCCATCTGGGCAAAACACATTCAAGTTCCTTACTGTGCTTTAAGAGCTCTGGCACAACCTTAAAAAACTATAAATGAATGAAGAGAATGCTACCTTGATTTCTAAAGTAATGTCCAGAAAAGGGTCGAATGTGTCTGAGACGGCTTTGCAGCTTAAACATTTCACTACAGACAGAAAATATGAGGCGTTATAGATAGAGTAAAGCTGCTAGATAGTTAAAAGTGACTTTATGTGGTAGATAACCCATTAATAGTCACCTCTAGATCTAAGGTATCCGCCAAATACTTGATGAATGAAGGTGGTTGCCTGCGTCTGCCTGTCCAATCTGTCAAAAACACAAACAAAATCAATACATCACGTTTCAAAATAGAAAAAACCTTCAGTAGGAGTAATGGAAAATAAGTTATACATAAACAAACAAAAAGCAAGAGCTTTAGCTACAGTACAAACACTTAAAGGCTTTTTTTTATTAGTTAAACACAAATGACGGGTTAAATCAGTGATCCCTAAGCCCTGGGCTGCAGACGGTCCATAGAAAAACAAACACAGTTTTCCAGGTTTTTTTATAATCTGATTCTGAAGGAAGATTTATTTTGAAAAACTACTGGATGATTCTCCCCACCACAATAAACTCATCCTTAACGCACCCGCAGCTTTGTTAAAGAGGTTCTTTTTGCACAAAAGAGCCAATGAGGAAACAAAAGAAGAGCCTTCGACTTCAAAATAAAAGAAATCGGCATTTTTAAAGTTTAAAGCAGCTGCAGATGTTCTACAGAGGATGAAGATCAACTTTAGCCTCAAAAGTTAAAGGAAACTGGAATCCTAAAAAAAAAGGACACCCACTTTGGTACGTGAAAGTATTGCCTGATAATAAAGCGGTCCGTGGCCTAAAAAAGGTTGGAGACCACTTATCAAAAGCCCTTTGAACTGCACACCTAAATGTCACCTGCCATAATTTAGTAAAATGAATGTTGCAAAGAGACAAAAAGCAAAGTTGAAATCACTCACTTGGTTCCAGGTAAGCAGGACTTTTGCATAGCGTCCACTGTGTACCGCAGGAACTCGTGTGCATCCTCCTGGCTTCCATAGCGGAAGTGCTTTGCAATTCCTTGACAAGACAAAGCAACAAAAAAAATGGAATGCATGAGCAAAGATATCACCGTTGAGCTCTTTTTACAGAAAAAAAAGAGTAAAAACTCAACATGTAAAGACAATTTAACAGAAAGGCATTGGTCTTTTTGCAAAGTAGAGGCTTAGTTTTGCAAACGTTCTTACTTTTGAGCTCATTGAGGACACCAATGGGTTTAATGACGTTGCCTGAGTTGGCAAAAACCTGAATGATGTGGTTCTGCATGGTGCACATCATACAGAAGCCCGGCTCTTGACCTGCAGCAGGGACGGATTGAACTTCATAAATCCTCCCGGTAAGAAGCATCTCACAGAACTCCCAACAATGGTAGATAAATGATAAAAGATGAAGTCACTTACATGTCTTGGAGTGCTCTCGGGACAGCATGTGGTTGGCTAGGGGAGGGGTGTATGTGAGACACTGCAGGGCGGAGTTGAGGAAGCAGGTGTTCCCCATGTTTTGGAGACCAGCACCGATGCGGTGAACCTGGTTCCACTTCAGGGTGAGTCGCTCTGGAGGGAACAGGATCTTCTGTGGCAGCTCGATTCCATCACTGCTACTAACAACTGCACATAAAAAAATAAAATGGATTTGAGGAGCAATAAATAAAAGAGGCAGACATTTGAGGTGACAGAAATAGTGGATTTGCAGCAGTTTAATCAACCAAAACTCCATAAAATAGGCTTTAAAACACAAAACATTCAGATTTTGCTGCTTTTTTCGACAAAATTGTGTCTTTGTGGACTTTATATCCATGCAGCAACAAAAACAAAAGCTCTACAGACGGAACAGAAGAATGAAACACCAACATTTACAGTCATGTGCATAAATCTTTCATTCTAACTGGTGCAACAGCGAAAAAGCCACGCAGCGTTATTTTAAAAGAAATTCAGCTTTTTTCCCCGTATCATATGAAACCCTGAAAAAGTCTTCTGCTTTGAAGAAGCAGTTGTTGGCAAAAACACAACAGTATGATACAAAATAAAAAGACACTCCTCAAAACAAAGTGATGGGTAAAGGCGGGGATGTCTTTACCTTGGTCCTTTGGTCGATCCACAGAGGACGGCGTGCTGTTGTAGACAGCAGCGCCAGGAGTTGGACCCATGCAGCCTCCTGGAGACTTGAGTCTCGGGGAGTCGCAGGGCAGGGTGGGACCCCCCGCCCAGCTGCTGGAACAACTGCCCTCCATCCCGATGTCTCCACTGGTGAAGGTGGACCGGTTAAATCCGACTGACTCGTGGTCAGACTTCTCAGAAGATCTGTCAACTATGGTCATTGTTCATTGCTGTTAATAGACAAACAGAAGTACAACTTCATCTAGCATCTCCCATCTGATACAGTAAAGTTGCTACACTTTTAGTCAGAATAATCTTCAGTAGCTGTCAACTTTGCAGCAAAATCAGACGTGACACCCGAAAACATTCTGTTCCCGATTTATCTGTATGTGCAGGATATTCGATAAGGTTTGCTACATCAGCTTCAGAAGTTATATTTCATATTTTGGAGGGGAAAAAAAGGCAGTTTTCTCTTTATGTTTCAGTTGTATGTATGCCAAAAAACAATAGTTCATTTATATTTATCATAATAGTAGTCTTAACATAAATACAAATCAGTGTCTTATCTTTCTTAAGGGTGAGAAATCGACCCCATTGTAGCTTTAGGTGTTGAAGGTTGCAGACCTCTGATCCAGGGTCCCTTACTTGATAATAGCAGATAGATTTGGAATAAACCGATATTTTTCTTCAGAACTTTAAATGTATTTCTGAGTTTAAACTACAAGAAGACAGAAAATGGCAGAAAACAAAAGACTGAGAGCGGATGTATGAAACTAAACCGTATTCTTCATGGATTATTAATGAGGAACAGCAGAAATGTGAGGCTTATTTTGCAGGCCTATGAGTTTCAGTACAAAATCTGTTTTTAAATAATGTCACAACATCTTATTTTTTAATACACATACAAGATTTATTATGTTTTGCATACCAGGGTTTTTTAAGAGTTGTTCTTCAAAATCAGATTGCAAACAGTCAATATATAACTAATAAAAATATAATAAATTAAATGTTTTCATGTAGTTTGGTCTGTTTGTAAATAAACGATCCTTTCAGAATAAAAAAACAGACTTTCACTCTTTTATTTTGACAGCGGGGGTTAAAAACTACATGACAGGGGGGCGGAAGTGGCATCTCCTAGTGTTTTTCCTGCTAAATAAATTAGTGTTTACATTTATGTGAGTGAATATAAGCTAATATGAAATGTCTAACATAAAGCTAAAACCATCGGAAAGGAGGAAGTAGGTTTGGTTTACAATTGAAGCTTTCCTACTGGACTACTTCCATGTCGGAAGCGCATTGAGCAGCTGTTCCCTCCCACCTGCTCCGACAGGCGGACTTAACTAGCTAACAGACGGTGCTAGGCCTTTAACACGCAGCACCTTCAAGTTTAAGAAACGAGCTTTGATCTTGCGTAACTATGGGTTACGGAAAGCAGATAAGACTAATAAATTTACTGTCCTTTACCGGGAAGCGGCGCTTTGAAGGCTTTTGAATACCGCGTAAAGAACATTTCGCGTAGCAACGTTGTTGCTAAGGCTAATTAGCAGACGCTGTTCACTTTTGCAAAAATCGCAGAACTTTGGCGCTTTTCGAGACAAAAAATGTTACACTGGTACCTTAAACTTGATTTTATTTGTATTTTAAAATATTAAATCGCACATGTATTGCGCTTATTGAAAAAGGAGGGGCACAAAACAACACCGGCTGCCGAGAGAGCCTCAATGCGCCGCTTTCTCCGACATGACATCCAGAGCCGGTGTAAGGCTACTACAGCTCCCCGCAGCGCCTTAGACCCCCGCAGATATTTCCGCTGCGCGCTTACGGTGACGTTTAATCGTAAAGGTAACTCCGCACCTACCTGAAATCTCTTACAAAGTCGTTAATAGCCGTTTTAAATCCATTCCGTATTTCCAGCGGGTGTCCGGCGGTGAACAATGACGTAGCTGATTGCCTGACGGGTACATCCGGGTACCTACTATGAAACGAGGCCTCTGATTGGCTGACTCTTTTTTTCCGTGAGAAACGTGTTGGGAGGTTCCGTCGCATGTACAGAATTGTGACCTCTGGGTGAACGTTTAACCCAAAATCTATACTACATCATTTCAAATCATTAATTATAGGCAGAATAGCTTCACCCTCAAGAGAGTAAAACACACATCCCCCAAAAAAACAAAATCTGAACATTTATAGGCTGCATCTATCCACGTTTTTTTTTAGATATAAAGCACTTTAGATGCAACATTTGACTGCAAAAAAGTCGATTTTCTTTTAATAAATATGCATTTTTACATATTTTCATTGTCTTTCTTCAATCCCACCAAATGTATCCAAAACTGGTTTTATTTAACAGCTGAAAAGAAAGAAATAATTAAACTCCATTTCCGCATACAAGACTTAAAAACATCCACACATGCAGCTCGGATCAAGTCGAATGGTGACAGTCTTTGAAACCTTAAAGGCTCAGGTCTTGTCCAGTTCAGAAAACGTCACAGTGACTCGTGAACTCTGAAGCCGGCTTATCTGCAGCCTCAGCTGCATGATCTCCTCTCTCTGCTCCTCGACTCTTCTCTGCAAACCGTGAATTACCTACAGGAAGAAAAAGGTTTTAAATCACAATTTATAGGGACTAGGAATTAATAAATCACTATTAGGCGGAACAATGACGAAGCAGATATTTTTTTTATCCATCCTACATCGATATATTACATTTGGAAAGGTATTTAAAGCAGATTCATCCAAAAATACCATGTCTTTACTGCTGAAGAGTTCACTCTGAAGGAGTTGGGTGGCCGTGAGACGAACGCTGGGCTCTTTACTCGTCAGATTTTTGATATATTTTGACAGAACCGGCCACCTCTGATGGAACGAGTCAGGAACCTTCCCTTCCCTCAGGTCTCCTAGAGTCCGGACACGCTCCATCTCTGTTCCAAAAGGCTGGAAGAGCTCCAGAGCTATAACTCCAATACTGTACATATCTGACTGGAGGAGCAAATAAAGCACAGTCGTTAAGAAAAAAACAACAACAAACAAATCAAGAGTTGTTCAACTAACGAAAGACTTACTTTTGAATCATAATGAGATCCTTTTAGTTGCTCTGGGGAAGCGTACACAAATGTCCCAACTCCTGAAGTATGAATGGAATCTGCAAAACACACGAGATTTCACTTCAAAGTAAATATCGCCACCTAGTGGTCGTTTTCAGACACGTCATGTGCTGTGGGTTTACCACTGCCAGAAGAGTTGGATCTCTTATAGCCGTCCACTAAAATGTCTCTACAGGCCAAACCGAAGTCCCCGATTCGAACGTGGCAGTCTGGGCCTTGAAGAAAAATGTTCCTTGGCTTTAAGAATAAAAAAAATATAAATAAAAACAGAACAAGTCATTATTTATATGTAAAAAGTAAAACATAATTTGTATTAAATAAATTTTAAAAAAAAGGACAGATAAAGGAGGGAAATCCTGCTTGGTTACAGTTCAACATTGTACTGTAATTCACCATTTCAAATCTTCACAAAAAAAAAAAAACAAGTCCAGCATTATAGAATCAAAGATTTATGCAGATTTTCTACGCGGAACAATTTTGTACAACGAAGAGATTGATTGACAATAGCCAATCAGGACGCAGATTCCCTCAAAAACACTGAAACTGTGAAAGATGAACAGACAAATATCGAGGGACCACTGGATATTAATTCTTATTTAACAAAAAAAAAATGATGGATTTTAAATCAGTACTCTTAGGACAAAAGCAAAAACATGGATGATGATGATGACTGTACATCTGATCTGCCTTAGAAAAGCAAAGAAAAAATGCTGAATAGTCTTTTTTTTAAACAGCACACAGATCTGGAGATGTGAATGTGTTACAAAGAGAGTTATAATAGATAAACGGAGCAAAGGGAGCCAGATTTCATCTTCTGGTAAGAGGGATTTATTTATTTGAACCCTTTAGCTCCATTCTAGGAGTCTTCCATTAAAAACATTCATAAACCTAAATGTGTGCTGATCAGTAACTACGGTACCTTGAGGTCTCTGTGCATGATTCCTTTGGCGTGGATGTACTCCACTCCTTCAAGGACGTGCCTCAACAAGCTGAGTGTGTGTTCAGCATCAACACAGTCATAGTGACCTGAAAATACAGCACAATATTAATGTCATTGGAAAATATGAACATAAGCTTCATGAGTAAGTATCAGCTGATTGGGAGAAACCAGAACCTCTTGAAATGTCTTCTTCTTTGGACCAAGAGTTCCTCTCGGAAATCCAGTCCTTCAAGGAACGATCGCATAGCTGCATCTGAATATAAAGCATCAGGTGGAACTGCACCTGCGCAGAAACCTCAGATGAAGCCTTCCATCAGTCCTTTTGCACTCGGCGGGGGCTAAATTAGGAGAACCCACCTCTTTATTTGTCTTCCTTTGGCGTCTGTCCATCTGTTGTCGACACTCCTTATCCATGCAGGGGTTGTTGTTGAGTTCGGGGCTGTTCCTGTTGCTCGGCTCCTGCAGTGCTGAGCTGTCAAACCCCATGGCGGGACATTTGGAGCCGTTCACGGCCCTTCCCTGTCCCAGGAACACACAGGGGATGTAGTTCTCAGGGATGCGGCGCAGCGTCTTGGGACAGACGACGTGTCCCTCTTGGGTTGAGACCAGAGCCCCCGCCGGCTGCGTCTCTAAGGAGAGTCCTTCGGGATCGGCTAGAGGCTGACTGAGGCTTTGAAAGACTATGGAGGAGCTGGAGCTGCTGTGATCCTGGCTGTCGTCAGAGCTGTGAACAAGAACACATTTATTCCCACGCAGCACTAACGCAAACAGAGTCAACGGAAAATGTCAGCAATGATTAACTGACCTGTCCTGTTCTGCAGATTCGAGAGCAGGTAGACTGGAATCTGCAACAGAAATGTTGGACACGGGAAGCTTAAAGACCCACTTCAATAAAAAAAATTTGTTGGATTTAACATGTTCTTGTGGCATTTTTCTGATGATGGAGGACATATAGAAAAAGAAATTAAGGTCAAAATTACATTTGTGAGTATTTCTATATTGAAATTGTTGTGAGTTTGGAGTCAAATCAAGATCAGCGTAAAGAGAATCCAAAACCAGATTGTAAATTTAAAAAATTGAAAATAGTTTTAAACTGGAAAGTACGTTGTGTAAACTTTAGGAAAATTTGAATTTTCCTACTTAAAAAGGGGAAAATTAAAAAGTTAAACTTGAAGAAAATATTTTAAAAAAGGGGAAATTTGAAAAAAAAATATTTTAAACTCGAAGCAAATATTGATTTTATAAAAAGTACAATAAGAAATATAGAAATACATACATCTTTAAATATTGTAATTTGCTTTAAAAAAGGAAAAATTAATAAATATACTTTAAACTTGAAAGAAATAGTGAAATTAAAAAAGGACATTTAAAAAAAAATCTTATAAAGTAGAAGTAAATATGATTTTTTAAAAGAAATTTAAAAAACTTTTTTTTTAAACTTTCAGGTAAAACTGCATTACAAAAAAAACATTTTTAAAGATATACAGAGCCCCTATAAAGTGACGTAGAAGTAAAAAGAATAATGTGTACTGATTTCTCATGTGCACCAGGAACTAACTGGTGCAGACCTGATACTAGAACTATTTGTTTTACTTCTGTTTCTTTAGGAGCTCCATATGAAGCAAATATTGAATTTTATTTTAAAATAGGAACACTTGAAAAATAATATTGTATATAATATTGAAAATATATAAATTGAAAATAACTATTGAAAATTTGGAAAAAGAAAATTGTACATTTGAAACTTGAATTAAAAAACTATAAACCTAACATTTTTACCAAAGCAGAAATTAATGTGCGTTTCTTTTTTAATAACAGCTGCTACTTTGTATTTTCAAATAGAGTTTTTTTTCTTATTTCTCTTCTTTACTTTAATGTGGGTCTACCGGAGGATGACGGAATTAGGTAACAGAGGTTATGGTGATGTCATTTCCGTGCCTTCTGTTGGCGCCGCTCGTGTCATCCCTCCTCTGAATGTACTAGTTTATCAATCATTATCCATCAAAACTTTATTTGTAAAGCATTTTAACATCCACTAGAGATCCAAAGTGCTGCACAGGTAGGATAAGATACAATTACAAGTAAAAATAATAAAATATAACAGTAACAGTAAAATAAATGTTAATAAAAACACTAATAGAGCTGGCCTAATTGTCATCTATTCTGGTGTTAAAAGCCAATAAAAAAAGATGAGTTTTTAGCAAAGATTTAAAATCATTTAAGGACCTGGCAGATCTCACAGACACAGGGAGACAGTTCCAGAGTTTGGGGACAGCCACTGAAAAGGCTCTGTCACCCTTAGTCACAAGTCGAGTCCTGGGAACCACTAGGAGCATCTGATCTGCAGATCGCAAAGCTCTTCACTACTGTTCGATCGCATCGCCGCTTCAGCTCAGAAGCAAACACTCACCTGGAGCCGGCTGAACGTGCTCCATCCACGCCGTGTGGTAACCCACAACGTTTACGTGATGCAGGCTGGACAACACTTTCACCTCTCGCAGAACCTAAGACGGTGAAATGAGCTGTTATTGTGCGTCGCTGATGTGTCTCTGGAGCAGCTGAACAAATCCACAGCTCACCTTCATGCAGTCTTCCTTTGAGACTTTTTTGATGAGAATCTTCTTCACCGCGTAAAACTGTGCGTCTAGCTTATTTCTAACCTACACAAAAACAAATATACTGACATCCATTTGTTTCTCAACAAAATATAAATGCTCGGAGAAAAGTAAATACCTTAAAAACATTCCCGTAAGATCCTTTCCCAAGTCTGCAGATTTCTTCAAACTCGCTGAGGTACCTGGATGTCTGTCCTAGAAACAGTCCCTCCTTTGGTCTGCAGACGGCAGATGCATGTTATATAAAACCTTTTGATGTTTTCATAAATATGACATTAGGGTAACATTACCTTACAGAAGGATTATTTGTGTTTGAACTGAGAATTTGCTGGCCCTGCATGACAAAACAAACGTCACATGAACAAAATATGCCACAAAGCAGAAGCATTATGGATCCAAGGGGTCTGCAGATTCACAGAACTTCCATTTAAGATCTTTATAAGACATTTTAGTAGGCCTGCACAATATACCGCAAATTTATCGTTATCGCAATATCAAGCAGTGCAATATCCATAAAGTCAGCAAAAATCGCAATAAATGGTTACCTTAAATGTGCTAATACAATCCTATGGCAGCTTGAAGCATTTAACGAATCAAATAAATCCATTTATGCATTTGACCAATTGGATGGACCCTTTCCGAAGTTGACCAATCAGATGAGCCCTTTTATGTTAGATGTTTGCCTCCTATGTCAACAAGGGTCATTTGGAGTATCATTTTTTAAACTGATGCAATGAGATGGTAATGATGTTTTGGGTTGCTTACCTATTTGTTTATATACCGCAAATTATATCGTTATCGCAATATTGATCACTAATATCGCACATCGCAAGTTTTGCTCATATCGTGCAGCCCTACATTTTAGGAACATTTAAAATGTACAATGAAAGTGAAACGGCGGTTTCTTGCTCCACACATACAATTCAATCACCTTGATCCCCTTAGTGCCACTTTGATAGGCGAAGAGTGCAGTTTGCTTCGTTTGAATTTTGTAGTCGCCATCAGTAGTCGCCATTTTCAAGTCCTTTCTCTATAAATGGGCACTTTCCCATTTTCCCACACCGGTGACATGATCCAATCAGCTAGCTAAGGTTAAACGATTAACGACCTTATGACAGGACCTTAGGATATCATATATAAGGCCTTATTTTAGTTTCATTAAATTTGAGACATTTGAAAGGTCCTTATAGTTGATTCTTTCCGTCACTTAGGCTTAGATCTCGACAGCCGAGGAGTTACCTGCGGATACAGCGAGGAGCTGGCAGCGTTCAGCAGCTCAGCGAAGGCACGGTTGTGCTGGAGCCTGATGGTGCTGAACTCGTCGCTCACCGCCAACGGCGAGAGGAGGTTCATGGCGGCTAAACGCTGGCCAATGACTGCAAAACCGAAAGAAACAAATAAAAAAACAGGTCCATCTGGATCCAAATGTGGTCAGAGCGAAGAGCGCCCCACGTCTGGATGCGTTACCTTTGAACAGCATGCGGGAGCGCGCCGGGTTGCTCTCGTAGACGCAGCACAGGTGTTCCAGCAGGGAGCCCAGGAGGAGGTGGTTGGGGATGGCCGAGGCGAACTCCTGGATGGACGGGTAATGCCTTCCAGCCATCAGCAGCTCGCCGTTACAATCTGTGTCTGAGGCTGAGCACGTACACAAAACAAGAAGTCAATAAGCAGATGATAATACTGAAAAAAATCCCTTTTTTCCAGCAAACACAGCTTGAGGCTTACCTTCTTCTATAACTTTTGCTAAAAGTTCAATAATACTTTTATTTTCCAGGTCCATTTTTTGGCATAAAAAGCCCTCTGCTGCAGTACTACCCTCACGATGCCCCTCCACTTTAGGACATCAAATGAGCTCATCTTGTTGATGCACATGAGGGTGTGCACATTAGTCACTGTTATCTTCCGTGTCCAGTGGAGACCAGCCCCTCTGCACCTTCACCAGAACTTTGACGGATGTGCAAAAAACAAAACAAAAAAACAGGGAGTTTCTCGCTTTTCACTCTCATATCCGCAAAATTCAGGATGTTTCCAGAGTCGTGACTTCAGAACTTTAGGAGGAATTCTATTGCAAATGGCTGGCATGACTAAAAAAAGTTAAAAAGTTATCAAAAACATAACAAAGGAGCTGGAAGAATACCAAATATGACCAGAATCTGTGAAATAAGTCTCGAAGTTAAAAAAATAAATATGTTTATTTATACTTGATAATAAATCTATCTTTATTTAACAAAACTGATATCTATACGTCAGAGCCTTTGATTATCCTTTAAAGTAATTTTTATTTAAAGCAAAATTTGTTTTTTCTGTTTGTTTTCCGTGTAAAAAATTATTTCATTGACAAAAGTTCATCTTAGTCCAGTTTATCCCTAGTTAAGCGAAAACTGATTCATTCTGAAATGTATTTGGTTTTAAATAAAGGTTTGAAAGATTTTTATGCATTTAACTTTATAAGAATTTCACAAGTTGTGCACTGGACACCAAGAGAAGAACTGCATGAAAAGATATATCACATTTTTTTAATTCATTTTGATTGTTTATTTTAAGATTTAAAAAAACCCTCAATTGATTAGTTATATTTAAAAAAAAGGCCAAAAGAACACAAAAATAGAAGTTAAAAAGATGTTAAAATTATGAAGCAGGATTTGTGAGGTGACAGCAAAGTTTTCCTGCAACAATAAAGTTGACATGATGCGTTTAGGGTCCTGGTATTAACTGTTTTGAGGGTAGGTTATGTAAGTGTGTGTAAACAGACTCCAAATGAGCCTCCATAGGTACTTAGTCACAAATAAAGGAGTTGGAATAAAAAGTAAATGTTGAGGGTTCTTTTACCTCCAAGAAGTGAGAAACAAATAAAAAATGTATACATTTTTGAAAAACAAAATCTAATACTATAAAAAAAGAATCATTAAAATTATTATAATGATTTTTTAGACTAACGGCAAAAAAAAGAAAGGGTTACTTTAGAGGCGCAAAATTACTTAATCTATACAGTCACAATCTTTTCAACATATTTGATTTTAAATACAATCTTTTTACAGTTTCTTCACAATGTTTTTAATCAAGATTGTGCAAGTTTACCTCAAAACTCTTTAAAATAGATTGCAGTTAAATCACATCATATATATATTTAAAAGGTTACCATCACAAATTTATATCAGAACACAAAATAAAAATTATAAAATATTTATATAAAATAAATATGTCAATTTTATGGGCAGAACTGGTTGGAATTGCAAGAAACTAATATTTTGTTTAGCTATATTAATAAAATGTGCAGTCAATTCGTTTTTTTTCTTTTTTAAGTAACATTTTATTGTTGTTGCTTTACCATATGGATAGCTACCAATTGAATAAAAAAATATAAATCCTAAAATAAACACTTTTAAATACATTATTTTGAAATACATTCTTTCAAAATAAAAGTTTGAGATGCAATGGAGGAGGTTCCACCTTCAAAACAGAGTCAGAGAGCGTCCCAATAGGGCAAAAAAAAGCCAAATGTCAAAAAATAGTGTATCATTTTCTAGATAGCCGAAATGGAGTAAAAGAATTGCATTACACTGCTGGTAAAACGGCGAAATAAGAGACGGAGCAGCACAGTTTGTTTCCATTTCACTTCGTAAACTCCCAGCTATCTTTATCTTCTTCATTCTCTCGCGGGAATTGGCGAATCTCGTTCATGGTAAATGAGCTGAAGTAACAGCTGTTTGACACAAACGAATCGACATAAAACTTCATATAAGGAGAAACACTTACTATCAAACTGAACCTCTTCGTCCTCTTCGCTTGATAAACTTAACAGGCTACTTTCCACCTCCCGCCTCCTTAATGAACTGCGGTGAACCAACAGGTTGCGGCTGCTGCCAGAACATTCCTCCGAGCGACCGACTCCGTGGTTGGACGGCGAACCGAACATTTTTCGAATAAAATAACCGACTTGGCAGGATCGAAACAGTCTGTCCGTCAAACGTCGGACACTTACACATGTGCTACCCCATGGCTGCGACGCCTGTCATGCTACGAATAAAAAATCGTTTTAAATACAGTTCGAGGAAATTAGTAAAATGAAATTTGCACCAAATTACATCCAATGCTTCGACTCCAACGGTCGGCCATGTTTCGAGAAATGTAGGGACCGTCACACAGTGCCCAATTTTTAGGGGTTCACATATCAACGACACGCAAAAAAGAAAACCCCAACAGCCAAGATAAAAATAAAAATAAATAGACTTTAATTTGTTCGAATTTATTTATTTAACTTATTTTTTTGTAATCATCAGATACAAATACAGCTTGTTAATATTTTTACCAAAGTAATACAAATGAAGACGCGCCCTAATTCACTGACTTCCGCTGGCTTCGATGATGAAATGCTACATTTTTTAAAGAAAAGCCTAAAAATTTATTTGAAATCAATTAATTTTTTTATACTTTAGTCCGTTTTCACCTTGTAATTTTTAAAATTATTTTTATTTATGTTTATTTTTGTAGAAGCATGCGCATTCTCGCGCAAGAATATACCTCACGAACAACTTCTCAATCGCCGCGCGGGACTGCTTCATTTTTATGTTTACACGCCTAGAAGTTTAGACTGAATGAATGCAACGACAACAAAAAGTCACATTTGACCATGGCGTTTACTTAATAATCTGTATCACCTTTTAACAACAATAAAGTATCGATTTCATAAGAAAGGTACCCGTTTGAAGATGTCGGACTCTTGGTAAGCTAGCTACCTTCGTGCCTATATCTCTGTATTTGTATCATAAACATGTACAAGTTTGAATATGTGTGACGTAATCATTTCCATCTAAATACCTGCAGACTCCTGCACATAGCATCCACTTCCGATCATTTTCGTACATGCAAAGTAAAAACACATGCAAATGCCAAATCCACATTACAAGAAAGTACATATTATATACGAATAGGAGGGAATCTAATAATTGTTTAAATCTAACTGATAATTATTGTATTCTTTTACTTTTTGGATGTCTAAAATTATATTATTTTTATTTGTTTCCATTTTGCTATCTTTAAATTTGATAATAAATCCCCCTCTAAAGTAAAATGTCTCTTTTCCTACTAAATGTTGCTTTGTTCATACTATATTTCCATCTGCATTTTTAGCATTTACTGATGTTGTTTTCTTTTTAGCTGCTCTGAACCTGCTGGAGCCATCAAAGCCATAGACAAGCACTCAGTGCATCAGATCTGCTCGGGTCAGGTGGTGCTCAGTTTAGCCACAGCTGTCAAAGAGCTGGTGGAGAACAGCGTGGATGCAGGAGCCACAAATATTGGTAATCAAAGTTCCAATAAAAGCGTTGTCGTGATTTATTTGACAAAATAGCTTTGTATTTTTACAGTTTAGATGTTCTTAGGTGCAGCTTTATATCTGTTGCACCTTTAATGCAAAAAGAAAGTTGCTTTTTAGGCAAGGATCTGAGGGTCTGGAACCAAATTGGGGCTTTGAAGAAAAAGATGTTAACAATTTGATTTTTTTTTTAATTTGTGGTTAAGTTATTTCATTTAATAAAGTTTTGTCATTTCGATTTTTAAACATGTCAAATAGCCAAGCACAAAGATGGTAGAAATTAGATTAGATTTGCTTTTATTGTCATTGTCCATTGTACAATGAAATTGGTAAAGGGTTAGTCAGAGGGGTTTGTCATTAGACTATACATTTTTAAAAGTTGGATGTTGTGGTGTTTATATTTGATAGTAAAAAGAGAAAAAGGATCAAGGCGCACAAAGTCATAATGTTAGAAAAGTCCATGTTTGACCTGGCGTTCTTATATTTTTTATCCAAACAAATTTGCTGCATCAAGAAAATCTTATTTAATAATATGAATATTAAATACCAAATGTATTTGTATGGTGGTTTTCTTGGAACCCAAGCACAAAAAATCTAATTTTCATTGCTGTACTAAAATCTAAAAAAAAAATTTTATGGATAAAAGAAAAAACAGCAGTAAAATATACACTTGTGAAATAGGCCAAAGAAGTCAAGTTTTCAAGTCGGAAAAGGTGGATTTATAAAACACAGGGTGCGTTTTATTTTGAAAGGAACTTGAATTTCTGCTGTCAAAAGTAAAATAAGTTAAAATTGTTATATAAAGAAAATTTTTAAACTCATTTATTGCAAAGCTTTAAAATGCTACATGACATTAAAAAAATATTTTAATGATCATAAAAACATAAAGTGTTTTTCTTTTTCTTTTTCTAAGCAGTGAAATGTAGCTCTCGCTGGTCAGTAAGAAGCTGGCCCAAATGGCTTTTTTAGGGTTAAAGGTTACAGAACCCAGCTATAAGTAGAGTTAGAACAAAGTAGTGGGATCTGATTCAGTTTGTTTAGTTCTAAAGCTAATTTCCTTTCTTTTTTTGTGTGCTTCAGACATCAAGCTACGGGATTGTGGAGTTGAACAAATTGAAGTGTCCGATAACGGCAAAGGAGTGAAGGAAGCTAACTTTGAAGGGCTGAGTGAGTCAGGTTTTTTTTTAATATTGCTTATGTGTGTATTTATGTACAGTCAAATTAGATTCAAACATCCGATCTTCTTGTTCCCCAGCGTTGAAGCATCACACATCAAAGCTGAGGGATTTCTCCGACTTGATCCACGTGGAAACGTTTGGCTTCAGGGGGGAAGCCCTCAGCTCTTTGTGTGCGCTGAGGTAAGCCTGGCACTGCAGATCCAAACAACGGGAGGTTTTTTGTTCACTCGTCTGCTAAACCTCTTCCTCTTGCAGCGACCTCAGTGTGATCACCTGCCACGAGTCCAGCCAGGTTGGCACCAAGCTGGTGTTCGACCACAAAGGCCAGCTTGTGCAGAAGTCTCCTCATCCTCGGCAGCAGGGCACCACGGTCGCCCTGCAGCAGCTCTTCCACACTCTGCCTGTTCGACACAAGGAGTTCCAGCGCAACATCAAGAAAGTCAGTTGGTTAAAAATGTCTGCAGTAGTTCATTAGAATTTCATCTCTGAGTTGTGAGCGGTAACTCCGGCCCCCCTTCCCATTACCCATAGATCAAGCTCTCTAACGGTGTGTCCAAATTCGAGGGCTGCATCCTTCAATGGCCGCTGCCTTCCCCGGGCGGCATTGTTAATGGCAGTGAATTTGGACAAATCTAGCCTTTAGATATTTCCAGCCGTTACATCGGCGAATGTCCTGTCGCCTAGCAACCATGACTCCCAAACAGAGAGCAGTGGTGAACCAGGCATGGAGCTCAAAATTTTTTATCTTGGAGGTGTAATTATAAAAAAAAGGTGTCAATATTTCCAACTCTGGGTCCCGCTTCATTTTTGACAGAACATTTCTTGGTTCGGCCGCAATGCATCATGGGATATGAACAGCATAGAAGTATCAATCCTTGAAATCTGGAAATAGAAGGCCGTATTCGTTGGCCGCATTTGAGGGAGTCGCTGAATTTGGACAGCAGCCTACAAATGCAGCCCAGGAAGAACGCTGCCCTCCAATTTGGACACACCCTTTATCTGCTCACCTGCTACCTTACAGCCCCAGCCTCACATTAGCGGTGCAGCAAAAATGGCGAGCAATATCGGAGCTATCCAGTCGTACAGTTTAGATTCCAGATTCCAGCTCAGACGAGGAAAACAAAGACGTTCAAGGATCTATTTGTGGATGCATCAGAATGGAGCAGAGCAGGGAGCTTGTTGCCCGTCCAGCATAACAAAAAAGATATAGTTAAAACGGTATTTTATTGTCTGCTCCTGGTTCACAACGATAGTCAGATTTTTAGCTTATGTCATCAGAAAAATGCCACAAGAGCATGTTAAAAAACCTCCTTTCAGATGTATGTAGAAGTTGCCAGTTAAGTCTAATTAATCTTGCTGCCATCGTGGGCTCAGTTTTTCCTCACTCCTATCGCGATCACACATGTGTAAACTTCTTTTGCACTTTAGATGCTTGAGTTTTTAGTTTTAATATCCGTTATTCCTGATTTTGTAAAGAGAAAAAGTTCATTTTGATGTTAAAATTGTTATCTTAATGTCGGATTCTTTGCTTTTCAGGAGTATGCTAAGATGATCCATGTCCTGCAGGCGTACTGCATCATCTCTGCAGGTGTGCGCCTCACTTGTTCCAATCAAAGTGGGCGGGGAAAACGCGTCACGGTCCTCAGCACCAGCGGGAGCCAAAGTATGCGGGAAAACATCGGCGCCATATTTGGACCAAAGCAGGTTGAAGAACTGTTGTCTTGATTTGTGTTATTTAAAAAAAAAAAAGAGTTTTTCTTAATTGCATTTCACTTTTTGGTGTCCTGCAGCTCCAGAGTCTTCTTCCTTTTCAACAAACGTCTCCTTCAGAAAACGTCCTTGAAGAGTACGGGCTGAAGGAGGCAGAGCTCCCTGAGCAGCTCTTCAGGTGAGCGCCGCCGTCTTTGTTTACCTCGACAGTAGGTCTGATGCATTCGCTTACGCCCGAAGCCTTTCTGCAGCATCGCCGGCTTCATTTCTCGCAGTGACCACGGCGTTGGAAGGAGCGCCACAGACAGGCAGTTCTTTTTCATCAACAACCGCCCATGTGACCCCCTGAAAGTAAGGCCAGATGCTTCCAAACGAAAGGTTTTCTTTACTTCCTTTTGACTTTGGTTCTTCTAATCTTCCAGATCACTAAAGTTGTGAATGAAGTTTATCACTCGTATAACCGACATCAGTATCCATTTGTTGCCTTAAACATCGCTGTTGCCTCAGGTAAGGAGATTTCCTGGGATGGAATGAACGTTTATTTCAGATTTTTGTTGGTTTTTTTACTTGGATGTTGTGTGTTTACAGAGTGTGTGGATGTGAATGTAACTCCAGACAAACGCCAGATCTTTCTTCAGGAGGAGAAAGTCTTGCTGGCGACTCTTAAGACTTCTCTAATCAACATGTATGAAGCTGGAGTCAACAAGATCAGTCTGAATCTGCCTTTTCCCAGTAAGGCTCCATCTTAGCGCGCGTCTGTTAGGCCCTCTGGAATATTTAATTGAGATGTTTGTCTTGTTTAGAGTCCACGTCTTCTACATCCGGACAAGTCTGTTCGTCTGAGAACAGAGAGTCCGTGGAACCATCGAGTCCCTTCCCGGGGTCGTCCATGAACCTGGCTGCTCTCAAAGCCGCCTTTTCCAGCAGCAGCAGTTTTGAGAAAAGGTCCAGCAAGGATCCTGACAGCGGTCCGACCCAGAAAACCCTGCGCTGTTTCTTCAAGGACGCTGGAAAACCCGCTTCCGGTCCGATTCGGAGGCCTCCTTCAAAGAATCGAACGGAGAAGCTAGAAGCGGTGGGAAGCCAGGTCTTAGAAGATCGTCGACCCGGAAGGATGTCCTGCACTGATGCAGATTCTGACGGGGACAGTTCCTGTGACTTTATAGCAAATTTTCCGAGTTCTGAGAATAAAGCAGCTGAAGATAGCAGCGCTGTGACAGAGTTTGTATCTTGTCCTGGAGAACCAGATGAACAGATGGGAGCCTGTTCATCAAATCAAGACAGACCAGTGAGTCCAGAGGCTAAAAAAGCCAGGAGAGAGGAACCAGACTTCGCAGCAGAACGGAAATCGGACAGTTTTTTAAGCTCCACTGAAGAGTCGTCTGCCACAGCGGATACACCGGTGTGTCTGCAGAAAACGACGGCGCCTCTGCAGTTTTCTTTACAAGAGCTTATGGGAAATCTGAAGCTGCTGCAGGAGCAGCGGAGGAAAAGCGACGGGCTGCAGTACCGGCGCTTCAGAGCCAAAATCAACCCTGGAGAGAACCAAAGTGCAGAGGAGGAACTCAGAAAGGAGATCAGGTGGGATTTCTGAGTGGGAATCATTGCAACCAGAAAATGTGTGTATTTAAAAGGTCTTTTTTTTTTTTTTAAAGCAAAGATATGTTCAAAGAAATGAAGATCATCGGCCAGTTCAACCTGGGCTTCATCATCACCAAGCTGAATTCTGACATCTTCATTATCGACCAGCACGCCACAGACGAGAAGTACAACTTTGAGATGCTGCAGCAGCACACTCTGCTGCAAGGCCAGAAGCTCATCGCGTAGGAATCTAAGCCTGAATATGACGTGAGGTGTTCTGAGAAAAAAACGCCATCTCTAATTTCTTTCTTTATTTGAAGCCCTCAGAAGCTTCACCTCACCGCCATCAGCGAGAACGTGCTCATGGAGAACATCGAGGTTTTCCGGAAGAACGGCTTTGAGTTTCTCATCGACGAGGACGGTGCGTTCACGTGAAGTGGAGCATTTCTGTTTGCCGCCACAAATCTCTTATCGTTCCGCTGTGACGACAGCTCAGGTCATGGAGAGGGTGAGGCTGGTGTCGCTGCCGACCAGTAAAAACTGGACGTTTGGTCCCGCTGACATCGAGGAGCTGATCTTCATGCTGAGCGACAGCCCGGGAGTCATGTGCCGCCCGTCCAGGGTCAGGCAGATGTTTGCTTCCAGAGCCTGTCGCAAGTCTGTAAGTCTGTGTTTGCATTTTAGTGTGAGCATCGTCATACCTGTGGTATGTTTGTGCATTGATTGATTTTTATCATTCCTGTGTTCATTCTGTCCCAAAGACCAGATTGTTTTTCGCATCTTCTTTCTTACTGTGCCTTTGAGCAAACATTTCACCACTGCCACATACTCAAAAAAATCACCAAAATTTGCACCTTGTAACCGGTGAAAATCGATGTTATTAACGACCCCCATTAAAAAAAAAAAGATGACATCACAGAAACCTTCAAAAAAAAAAGAACGGGGCCAAAAATCTGTTATGGGACTCAAATGAAATATTTCAAAATTTAAAAAAAAGGAAGTTTTGAAATTATTATGGGATGGACACAACCATTTTGTGGCAAAAGGTAAAATTAGGAGATTATCACATTTTCCATCATCACTGTGTTCAAGAGATCTTTATGAAATTTCTCTCACCTTCTACTAATGTGAACTCTCCCTCTGGGAGAGTTTTGATCTGTCGTCTCCTAACTCCTCGAGCATCACCGGGAAGCTACTCTGGAAAAAAGTTGATAGCAAAGTTTGTAGATTTTTTTTTGCCAGAATGTTGTAAAAATGAATTGATGGCTCAAGCTGAACAAAACAATGTAACACACAATATGAACAAATCAGGAATGTGGGTGTGGTTGACAAAAAATCTCAGTTGTCAAGTAAATTGAAACTACTTCAAAATGTCACATAGACCTTTTGGGTTGACCAAAAAATGAAATGGTTGCTATGGAGATAAAACCAGCAGAAATTTACTCCTTGCAAAAAGAGGGAATTTTTTATGAACTGAGTGTGGGCCATACAACGCTGCACACAGCTTTAATTTTGTTTTATTTTTCCTTCTTCTTGGTGTCCAGGTTATGATTGGCACCGCTCTCAGTGTGAGCGAGATGAAGAAACTGGTGGTTCACATGGGGGAGATCGAGCATCCGTGGAACTGTCCACATGGCCGTCCAACCATGAGACACCTCGCCAACCTGGACATCATCTCACAGGACTGATGCTGTAAAAGACAACCCGTTTTAGGGAATTTCGTCTCGCACCGGCTCACCGGAATGCGGCTCAACCCAAGTTTATGTGTTTAAAACGCTAACCTACTTGTTGTGTCTTTTTATAATTTTGTATTTTGTGCAAATCTTTGTTAAAAATCTATTTTTTAATTTTCTTTTTGAATAAATATAGTATATAAAAATGTGCAAAAATTGTATTTTTACACTACAATATGCAAACTGTATCAATGCTGATCAGAAAAAATGAACTAGTAAACGTTTCATAGCACTTTGAAAACATTTAATGTTTTTGGTTTGTTTTCAGAGTAATTAAAAAACAAAAACTACATTCATATTACACCTAAACATATTTAAAGAAAGATACAGTACAAACCAAAAGTTTGCACACACCTTGGCATTCAAATGAATGGGAAGGTGTGTCTTTTCTTTCTTTTGGTCTGTACTGTATGTGAAATCTGAAAACTAAATACATTAAGAAAAATTGTATTATTTAAAACAAATACTGGGGATCTTTATTTGACCCATACTCTTCAATATTTTCCCACATTATTTGGCTTTCTTTAGATGATTATTACAACTAATAAAATGATGGCATTGCAAGCAAAGTATTTATAATATGTAAAAATGACTGTGACACTCCAGAGTTTTTATTTCAAACTTTTCCTTCCTTTTTATATGTGTCACGGCGGCTAATGTTTTTATTTGGCATTCATATTTTTGCTTACAAAAATCTGAATATTAGCCTGTTGCTGCTTTCATTTTTTTTAAATACCCAAAACAGAAAAGGCAGATCCCTTAACAAAAAGTAGTATACTTGAAGTAAGGTAAACTAACTCAATCCTTCTTCTGAGTAAATTAAAATATTTTTAGTTTACAGTATATAGTATTTGAAAGTAAACTTCAAGTATACTCCCTCACTTTTAGTATAGACTAAGTATTATTATAGTGCACTTAAACAGACTACCTTTGGCCAAAATACACTTTCTTTAAACCCGCTTTTCCTTGTCTCTTATGTTTGTCTGATTTGGGCTTCCGTAGATCTACCCTGATGTCCTTTTTGGTTGCTAAGAAACGGTCGGGCTTGTTTTCGTCGTATGCCTCAATAAATGACAGACGTTTAACTATAGACAGAGATACGTCTGAGTAAATTAATTACAAAAAAGGAAAACAAAAAACGAAGAGAATGGGGACGTTTGAGAGAAGAAATCAAAGTTTAAATTTAGAGGACAAAGCAAAGTGGAACGAAGATCCTGAACTGATTGTCGTACTTTTAAATATAAAGAGGTAATTGAATTGTTTTTTTTTTTTATGTTCTAATTTACTTTCCGCCAATACCCTTTTTTTTGCTAAACGCGTCAAACATTTTCAAACCTTTAAACGATGTCATATTTGTCTGACAGAGTCAGGGAGGAATCCTGTGAAGACGAGTTCAGCGGACAGCGTGAAGTTTATTTTGAAGGAGGTCACGTGCACAAAGTACAGCTGTTCTAACGCAAATCAAAAACGTTTGAACTCTTCAATTAAAGTCTTCAATTAATAGTTGAAAAAATCTTTGTTGTTTTCTCTCTCTCTCTCTTTTATTTTTTTTTTTTTATATATAATGAGGGAATGTTTTCCAAAGGACTCATGGATGGATGGGGAATCTTCACTCATCTAAATGGACTGACCTATGAGGTATTCTACTAACTACTCATCAGAAATGTGTGTTTTATAACAGAACAACTTGCAGGTTTGAATTCGGATCAATCCTAGTTAACAGTAATGTAAGTTTTTCCTCCGTTAGGGTGAATTTGTGAGGAATATCCCAACAGGCCGGGGTAAATTCACCTGGCCAGATGGCAGCACCTATTCAGGAGGCGTCGTCGATGGGGTCCGACATGGATTTGGAACCCATATATGTGCCAAAACTGGGGTGTCTTACACTGGGGAGTGGAGTCGGGGCAAGAGGCATGGGGAGGTATAATACCCTTCTAATTCTGTCATTACCTTAAGTTTTCTTTTCTTTATTTTTTTTGAATATATCTGTGCTACAGGGGACGGTGTATTATAATGAAAGCAAGACCTCTTGGTACAAGGGAGACTGGGTGATGAACAACCGAGAGGGAAGAGGAGAGAGATGGTTGGTTTAAAAAACACAAAGTTTTTCAGTTGAGCAGTAAAGAAATGTCAAACATTTTGGACGTGTTTCTAATCAGCTATGTATCCGGGAACACGTACTCCGGTGAGTGGAAATGCAACGTCAGACACGGTGAGGGGACCATGAAGTGGCTCAAACTGGGACAGCAGTATGTTGGGAGATGGTGTGAAGGACTTCAGGTGAGATAGATCTCCCACCAGTTATCTTCTGCCGTTGTGAGAACTTTTGATGTCGACATAAATGCAGCAAAACGGGTTGTTGTTCTTTCCATTACACAAGCATGGTAAAGGTACACATGTGTGGATCCAGAAACGAGAAGGTGGGCTCCAGTATTTCCAGAACAACCAGTACCATGGGGATTTCCTTCACGGACAGAGACACGGACATGGAGTCTTCTATTATGCTGGGGGTGCAATCTACGAAGGAGAGTGGAAAAACAATAAAAAGCATGGGCAGGTGTATAAACATTACTTTTTTGATATATTTCTTTATGTATGTGGGACTTTTAGTGTTCAAGAATTTATGCCGAGGGAATGAACTTCTGTTAGAAGAAAGTTTTGCATCTCTCTTGGGCTAATTCGAATCTGAGAGTGTGACTTTGTGCCTAGTAGGGCAAATTAACCTCCAAGAATGGACACATCTTCAAAGGGGAGTTCAAGGATGACAAGATGATGACACCTGACTTGAGTGGAATCCGATCTCCTTCTCTTTCTGGTAAATCAATTTGAGTTCCTGCCTGGCTTCAGGCAACACCACGCCACTAAGACGGCTCTAACAAAGTGTTTTATGATATCCGTTTGCTGTTTTTATTGCATCTTAGTGCATTGGATCTTAACTCTCTTGCAGGTCCTGACCGCATTCTGAACATTGAATGTCTTCTGAGGAAAATTCCACAGAGAAAGCAGGACACCGAGTGCAAACAGGTCAGCGACCGGCCGAGAAACATATCAACCTGAGAGTCTTTTCAGTTTGTAACTCGTGTCTATGACAGGTGGAGTTTGTGGTGCTGCAGAGGGACTCTCAGCTCAGGTCCATCTATAGTTTCTACAGCAGACTCGGCCATTCCGACTGCCCCCACAACACCTTCCTGCTCTCCCGCCTGCAGTTCTGGTGCCTCTTAAAAGACTGCAGCATCCATCACCGGGGCATCACTTTGACCCAGATTAACCGGTTAATTCCAGGTGAGAAATGCCGACATTTGATCCTCACTGTTCTCTTTCATCGATCCATTAAATAAATCTGCTTTAATTCGTATTTTTAGGGAACACCGGTCCAGAGATTCATTCTCCGTTCACATCTATGCTCTTTCACGAGCTCCTCAGCTCCCTGATAATCATCGCCTTCCACATCCACAGTAAAGACATGAAGTAAGGCCTCATCCATCTGATAAATAAATACCAGAGAGACATTTCTGAAATGACCAAACTTTAAATCATGCTAGTAAGATCTCATCTAAAGAAAATCTCTAGATTTCTTAAACAGGTGGGAAGAGAATATTAAGTGACTTGAATCAAAAAATTTCTGTTTTTTCATTTTAACTTTGCTTGTAGCATCTTTATTTTAGGATTTCTGCATTGTGTTCAGGTCACAAAGGAACCTGTTGGCTTCCTGCTTTTCCAAACTGGTGACTGATGACATCCTTCCAAATGCCACCAAAGTAAAAGGTAAAGAGTGCAGACGAACTGGGAAACACATCAAAATTCCTATAAAGCATTATTGTTGAAACAAAACATGAGATTTTTGCAGTCTGGATTTTGCAACAATGTTTTCAGTGCAGGAGAGAACATAAAAGCGCTTGTTATCATCAAAACTGAAACTATGGTTTAATAAAAACAAGTTCTTATTAAACAACATTGATAGTTTTTGGTGATAGAAACACAAAGATGGAATTGGTGGTTAAGGACACAGATAAAAGGACTAGAAAGTCCAAGGTTACTGACCATAAGTTAAATAGGAAAACCCAAGTTAAAAATGTTGCTAAAAATACCAAAGCGTACATTAAGGTTAAATATTTTCTAAACTACTATACCATCTAAATATAATGTAATTAACATTTATAAATGTAATAATATAATTCCAAAACCGTGTGATACAAAACCAGCCTATATTTACTATACAAGGTACAAAAACGAGTCATGAGGAATAATTGGGACATTATGAACACACCTGCATTTTTTTTTCTATAGATCAAAATAAGTAAATGTTGCAGAAATAATAAAATAAAATTTGGTATAATTTATAAAGCTAAAAAAAATAATAATTTACAGACAGAAAATAGTTACTTAGAAGAAAAATGACAACCTTGTGTGAGGACAACCCAAAAACGTGTGATTTTCTCTGTCTGTGTGGTAAATAACATGGAGGAAAGTCTCAAAATGAGTCAACATTTTACACAATAAGAAAAAAAAAGTTAGAAATGTATACATTACAAAAATGAGAAGCCTTGATTTTGTACCCTGATGCTTTTTTCTTTTAATCCTTTTGTATTTATGTGAAAATTATTGAATATTTGACATGTAAACATGTAATCTCTGGGCCCTGGAATGACTGGAATAGATACGATTTTTCATCTACTCACTTCTTTTTTGACCACTTTATCGCTTTCTATTCGTGATTTAAAAAAAATACAAATAAAAATCGATCGTTCAGTTAATCAACCAATCAATTTACGTCATTCTATGTTTCATAAAAGAGAGGGGCATGGAAGTTGAGGACATGCTCTGAATTTTTAAACTTATTTTTTCACATGAAGGTCTTGTTCTTTGTCTATAAAACATTCTTCTTCTGTAACACTGTCTTTTGCAAACTTGTGAAAAGTGCTTTGAAAAATAAAGTTTGATTTTAACAACTCAAACAAAAAATTGACATTTTTATAGAAAAATCAAAAGACTGCATGAGTTTAGCATTTAGACACACAAAGATGGCTGTTGTTGCCGGGGATAGTTTTTATAAAAATGTGATCAAATGTGTCCAAATGTTAAAGGAAATCGTCAGCGTTCATTGTACAAACTGATCTGTATCCTCTGATGATCTCTCTCTGCAGGTTTCCTGTTCAGAGAGCCGGACTTCGCAGCAGCAGCTGTGACGTATGTGAAGGAATGCTGGGAGGTCTTCCAAGTCTTCTGCAGGGTGAACACAGCCCACGGAGAAGACAAGACCATGACCTGCCGACAGCTGCTGTGGATGTTCAAGGTGCAAGTCAGACGCTTGTGGCTCTCAGTTCCTCGTCTTCACCATAAAAAACAGGCCGTCTGGCCCAGAATGACTGGAAATCAATATTGTTCTTGTTGATCTATCTTCCTTTATGATGTCAGAGAATAAAGTAGTTACTAGATGCTTTAAAAAAAGAAATCAGGCAAAATAAATACAATTTTTCTGCTTAATTCTTGACAGGATCTTAATTTTTTGGACCATCATCTGACCACAGGGAAATTGTGGGAAATGATCACTGCCGGTTACCAAGGAGACCCGGAAAACCTGACGTCCTGTGTGGATCTGGAGGTCTGCCCTCACTGAAGCTGAGCGTCTCGCGCACAAATGTTCAGCGCCTCCTCAATCGTGCTTCATCTCTGTTTCAGGTCACATTCCTGGAGTTTTTTGAGGTTCTGTTGGGCTGTGCTCAAGTCAAATGCCCAGTTTCGGATATGCTGGAGGAGAGCCGGGGGCGTTTCTCGTCTGAGAGACGGGCCAGGAGCGAACAGTCGGAGTCAGACGCCCTCCAGACAGACGCGCAGACTGACAGCAAGCATTCCCAAACGGTCAGACCCTCAGGAACATGAATGTTGATCATGGCGGCACATCTCTCATAACAAATCGCCTGTCGTTTAAGATGGAAGATTCCACTCAGTTTGTGAGGAGTCAGCTGATTAACTCAGAAGATGAGACGCTCCAGCAAACAGGTTTGAGTCATTTTGTACAAACTCTTCCAATCGAACGTCTTCAAGTTTGTGGCTTTCAGCTCGCTTATGAAAGAGCTTTTGCATTTCTAACACGTTTTCTTTCTAGAAGCCACAGAAGAGGACGGGCTCATCCTGCAGACCAGTCAACACAAATTTGAGACGCTTCATCGCTTTTTTAACCACTTTTTCTTTCCGGCGTTTAACCATTACCTGTCAGTTACCAGTAAAACCAAAAATAAGCTCGCCAACGAGAAAAAGAAGACTGAGAGACACGAGGAGTAACAACAGGACTCCAACAGGCCTGATGAAAAATAAAAACAATTCTTAAAATGTATCAACTTACAGTGAATAGATCCTGAAATAAAGCTCAAGATATTTTCACCAGTAGAGAAACCAAACCTTTCCTCTGTTTTCCAGGTAGGTGACTAGATGAACTCATTCATTTTCTAAACCCATTTAGTCCCTTTTGGGGTCACGGGACTGCAGGATTCTATCCTGTGGGTGGCAGCAGGGCCACAAATCACACCCACACCTAGGCACAATTTAGAGAGTAACCAATTAACCTACGAGGCATGTCTTTGGACCATGTGAGGAAGCCGGAGAAAACCCACAGACCACGGGGAGAACATGTAAACTCCACAGAGAAAGGTCTGCCGTTGGTGTTCTGTTTCACGTCCACCAGTCGGGACTTGAACCAGGGCCTCATGCTGTGAGGCAATAGGCTAACCACTCCACACCGTGCAAGACAAACTGCTTCACGTAAATCTGCCTGCAAATTAAAAATGAAAGCTTGCTGCTCGTACCATCTTCAGGGTTATTAAATTTTTTTTTTCATTTTCTATTCTGTTTTTCCCTTTTGGGGTCACGGAGCCTATCCTGGCCACTTGTGGGCAAAGGCAGGCGATGCCCTGGACAGTTTGCCAGTCTGTCACAGGGTAGAATGTCCACAATCACACACCCATTCACTCTCACACCTAGGGAAAATTTAGATTAACCAATTAACCTATGAAGCATGTTTTTGGACGGTGGGAGGAAGCCGGAGACCCCGGAGAAAACCCACGCATACACGGGGAGAACATGCAAACTCCACACAGGAAGGTCCCCCATTGATGTTCTGGTTCAGGTCCCCCAGTCGGGACTTGAACCGGGGGCCTTCTTGCTGTGAAGAAAGAGCGCTAAGCACTGCGCCACCGTGCAGCCCTAAAAAAAAAAAAAAAAAAATCTCAAAAAATAAATTTAAAAAAAACTTCACGGTGAGCGTCTTCAAGGTGCTCAACCCTTTGCTCCTCCTCCTGTGCAGGTGTTTGACAATCAAATAGTGGACATAAAAGATCCACCGTAGGAGCTCTTCGGATGTGCTCTCCCTCTGATCTTTCTCTTCGGGTGGTAAAGTGGGAAATTTAACAGTCTGGACGGTTTGTTTTTTTAAACAAAACTTTATTTAACATGTTTTGTAAAAAGTGATCATAAGACGGATAAAAAACGTTTAGAAGTTAGGAGGGGTGAAGGACATGAGGTCAGTTGGACAGACTGACTGGCGTATTCTGTCCTTCAGATCCGGAGTGAAGAGCAGCAGGGCAGCCTTTGCACTCTGCACCTAAAAAAAACAAAACAACATTGGCTGTTTTAGGAACAAAAAATAAAAATATTGTAGAAGACACAAATAAATGAAAAAAAAAGGGAAAAGTGGAAAGACTTTAACCTGTGGTGACCGAGGAGAAAACACCGAAGACACCGCTGACAGTGCTGTGACACCACGAGAGGGAACAAACATGTTGGCGAAACAGTTTGTTAGGAGATTTAAGACATTAGATTTCATTCATAAAAGAGAGTCAGTCATCCTGCCATGTTTGATGCTGATGAGTGCTAAGATATGAAACCCAGGGCAGCTCAGTACCTGTGGGCATCACTCATACCTGGAAGTTCCTCTGCTTGCCCTCTGGGGCCCTCCATCTCTACATCTGTTGCCATGGGAGACAAAGTCTCTTCTGCAACCGGCTCTCTCGGAGACAGACTGCATCTCTGCGAAGGCTGGAAGTAACGGTCGAAGTCCAAACCAGGAACTTCCTAAGAAAAACACGAGTTAAGTTTTTAAATGAACGGAAAGTCGTCCCGTCGCCATGAAATGACTCTGAGCTGAAGCTGGAGTTTTACCTCAACGACTGAGCTGTTTGGCGTTTGGTACACAGCCTGTGGGGCTTCAGCAGCAGCAGAGGTCAGAGGTGCACACGGCGACAGCACAAAACTCAGGCCGGATGGCGGCTCAGGAACATGGGGGGCGGGAGAGGGGGATTTGCTTGAAGGGATGCAGTGTGCGGCAGAGAGGGGAGTCCCTTCAGTTGGTTCTGCAGAGTTCCTTTCTACAGAAACGGTTGGGGGGGAGGCACCCCCTGCCTTCTGGGCGGGGCTTCCGTCAGATGTCTCCTCACTGGAGGGCAGTTCCTTCACAGGTGAGAAGCAGAGAGAGGCGTTTGCGGGGCCGTCTATTCCCTGGATGTCTGGCTGACACTTTGGCGTTGGAGCTTGCTCAAGGGTGGGGCGGGAAAGCTGAACAGGGGAAGCACGAGAACCAATGGGGGTGCGCTCCAAAGCAAGGGGCCGCTGTGCGGCCCTTCTAGGTGTGCGATACGAGGAGCAGGGGGAGGCCAGAGGCAGCACAGCAGCACTCAGACGGCTGGATCTCCTGACTGAAAACACACACAAACACATTTATAAAAGGAACAAATGAAGCAGAGAACAGTTGGTTTTCCCCCCTCACTTGATGATTTGGCTGGGCTCTCCACTTTAAAGAACCCCCCATCAAAGACCACCGCGTCCAACTTCAAGGCCTCAGCTTGAGGGCCCGGTTTTTGGGAGGGGAGGTCGCCGCTGGTGGAGTCCTGGGACGCCTTCTCTGCCTCGGCTGCCTGTTGTTTGGCTTTCATGGCTGCTTTCACTGCAGCCAGGCGAGACTTTGCGGCGGCGTTGGTTCCTGTAGCCTTTGCCGGTGCAGCAGACGGCTTCTGTCAAAGGAAGCTGTAGGTTTAGTGGTTTGTTCAACACTTGAGTCAAAATCTTAAAGACCGGCTCCAATGAAAATTGTCTTTAAGGTATTTTTTAACATGTTCTTGGAGGACACATTTAAAGACAATTAGGCTCAGGTCTTTATTAAAATCGTTGAGCCCCCTGCTTCACTCCATTCTGATGCATCCACCTGCAGACAAACAGATCCACGAACCTCACTGGAATCTGGATCTAATCTGTACGGCTGGTTGGCTCAGGAATTTCTCGCCCGTTTTGTTGCCCCGCTAATAATGTTAGGTTGGTGTTGTGAGGGGCTGTAAGCTAGCGGGAAAAAAGGGATGATAGGGAGTGAGGGTAGGCTTACTCTGCGCCAACAGTCCCACCCACAACTCGGAGACTAATTTTTAATGATCTACTGCCTCTCTGCAGAAACTATGTCAAAGACAAGGACTAAGGTTTTCTTTTAGCTCGGCTGAAATCGGCATGATCCTGATCAAAATACCGTTTAAAATGCATCAAACGATGATCCTAGTGGGTCTTTAAAGCAACGTTGAGGCCTTTACCTTCACCGTTTTCCTCTGTCGAGGTGGAGGTTTGCATTCCTCCACCCAGGATCGGCCCTCCGCCTCTTTGAGAGCGTCAAACTTCTTGTTGACGTCTTCAACCTGTCAGACACCAGAAGCGCACTTACAAATAATCAATGTCATTTCTCTGCCCTCAGAAACAGTGTCGGGGTCTGGTGAGGCGTTAACCTGGTAATAAACCATATCCCAGAATCCCTGCAGGTCAGTGCAGGTGGTGACCTTCTCCCCTCGGCCCAAATCGCAGTCGTCTACGAGGCCGCTGAACTGCTTAAAACGCTCTTTCATCAGCAGCCTCGCCTGACCCACAGCCGTACGCATGCGATCTCTCACTGTCAGGTGAGAAGGAAAAACAAGCACCGGATTAAAAGTTGCTGATAAAGAGGGACATTTTTATTACTAAATGTCAGTTTAGTCCACTTACTTTCCTCTGGTATGGATTCATCTTCCACTTTAGGCTCCCAGTGGTGACAAAAAGTCGTGAGTCTCACGGTTTCTTTGGCAATTTCCGATCTATATTGTTCACAAACAGAGGGAAACGCTTAAAACAGACAAACTGTTGGGGGATCGATGGATCACCACAAGAAGGAAACGCTACCTGAAGTATGGTACATCGTGCTTCGACTCCAGGGGGCTGCAGGGAGGCGGAGCAGTGACGGCGGCGGAGGTACCACGTGGAGATTGGTGAGACGTTTTAGGGGGAGACGGTTTGCTTAACTCAGCTTGAGGGTGGAGAGTGAACGACGAAACCGGTGGGAGGATTAAGGTTGGGCTGGAAAGTAAATAAAAAAAAAAATCAAAGTGAAGAATTTAGACGTGTGTTTTTATCAGTAAGCTATGAACCAGAGGAACATAAACCAACCTTGGAGTGAGGAAGGCATCAGCTGAGCGAGGAGTGAGGGGCTCAAACTTGAAGGATGACAAACCAGTCGGAGCCTGGAAGATAAAATCCCTGGGAGCAAACGATGGAGGAGCAGCCTCCACAGCAGGAACAGATTCCTCGGGCGGTCGGTCCACCTGCATGTCGTCTTCATCCGCAGATCCTGCTTGCCTGGGAGGAGATGCCATGTTTTCTGCCTCCTCCATGTTTTCCTCATTCAGTTTTTCATCCTAAACAACAGAGGAACACCTTTTGTAGATTCCAAAATAGTAATTTCTTTGGCATTTTCTGACAAAGCAGTACTCACCTGGGTGGGGTGGATTGGGTTAATCACTAAGTGGGCTGCTCCTGTGATTTGACCATTACTGCTCTTTGTGTGGCCAGATGAGGGAGCCACTGAGCTCAGAGCCGCTTTGGCTCTCGTTGTTCTCACATCTGAGGGAAAAGACAAATTATGCATTTGCAACCTTATTTTCTTTTAACACAAACTACTCCTTGAGCTGGAAAAAAAAAACCACAGACCGCTTTTTAACTGCTTCAAAAAGCAGCGTCTGCTGCTCACATACCTGCCACCTTTTCCTTTGGCTTATCTTTCACCGCCGAGGTTTTTGGAACAGGAGGCCTCTTGGCTGATCTGCTGGATAAGGGTTGGACTGCAGGTCCAGCTGTGGTAATGCAGTCCGACACAGAGGAGTTCATTAAGATGCAAATGAGGAAACATAATCAGCTGAAAGCAGAAGCTTCCATGATATTACACTTTTCTTCTACTATTAGTTACCATTACAAGAGTTGGACTTGGTGGCCGAAGGTGCCGCTTTCACCGGGGCTACGCGGAGCCGGTTCGATCTGGCTCCAAAATCCGGTTTTACTGAAGACAAAGTGAAAAGACATTCAAACACAGGTCTACAGTTCGCTGGATCAAGTCTCTGTTAAAGAAAATGTACCCTTGCTTTGTGCAGTGATTGGATTCTGCATCTTCAGAGGCTGAGAAAAAGGAAAACGGTGAATTATTAGATGTTCTTTGATTTGCTAAAGGACATTATGAGATATTAAAAGAAGGGTCCAGATAATAACAGCCACCTCCTGGGTTTCCTGCTGCTGCTTCATTGAACGGGTGACTCTGGTGCTCTGGGATGGAGCCACAGTCACCTTTTTCTGAAAGAAAAGAAAATACCTATCAGATAGATTAAGAAAAACATTTTTAATAGAAGGATAAGCTATTACTTTGCTTTCTAAGGTGAAACACAACTCCTTCCTCACCTCCTTATGCTTGGCTGAAACAGGAGGGACAGCAGGTCCTGTGCAGATGTCCTTTGGATGATAAAGACCCGTTTTAAAGACGCCTTTTTGCTGCTTTTCTCTCTTTTCCTTTTCCCTTTCAAGAGCTTTCCGTTCTTTCCAGCGCTCCAGCTGCTTCAGCCTCTCTTCTTGTGCTTTTACTGCCATAAAAACAAAGCACAAATAATTTGAAAAAAATATAACAATCACATTCTTTTTTGATTATGCAGTATAAAATTGATTGAAGCCATACTTTTCTCTGGTTTGGCGTTGGTCTCCCTCTCCTGCAGGGCTGACACGTTGCTCCTGGCCATAGATGCATCCAGAGAAGACATTTCCAGCTCTGGAAGCTTGTCGAGCTGCCGGCGCGTATTCATGGCCCGCTGCCGGTTCTCTTTCTGGGTCTGAGACCTCCTTCTGGACATTTTGACCCGCAGCATGGACACGCTGGTGTCTCGCTGGCGCAGGCTTGCAAATCGAGACTCCATTCTTCAAAATCTGGAGTCATTTCAGGGACAAACAGCATGCATTTTAACATTTTTACATCAAACAGTTACATGAAGGGCTTGTTACCATAAATTTAAATTGGTTTATTTTGAGCAATCAAATCAAAAATACTAAATTTGAAAAAAGAAATATATATATCTATAGATATATCAAACTTAGGATGATTAATAATGATTTGATTGGAAAATAACATAGTGAAAGATGCACATCTATGTATTATACTTAGCCAAGCCACCTACAGATAAAGGGATTAACATTACATTAATCTTCATAAGTAGACATATTTGCACTTTTAATACTTCCAAATTGTGTTTTGTTAGGAAGGTGGCTATGAATGAAAATCCCTCAATTATTTGTGTCAGATAGCATTTTAGTAGTCATCTTTATTTATAATCATTTTGATTTTGATCGAAGGCCTTAAGGGTTAGGGACATTTGTGGTTGATACGCCAACTTTAGCTAAATTACCGTAAAGAATAAACATCGTAAGAAACTCACACTGTGACCGAGATGTGAATACAAACTGAAATAAGCCAGAAATAACGCGTAAAAATCGCGTAGATGGCTAAACCGAACAACAATCCGGAAAAACACAAACTACTAACTGTTCACGGAAAACCAGAAAGATCTTTACGAACGACACGCGCGCAAATGAGAAGTACGTATCCTACCTTTTTTCTACTTTATTTATCGTCAAAAAACGTTTTAAAACAATCCACTTTATTTGTTTTGTTACAAAGCAGGTCGGACGGGCCAACTTTTTACGAAGTTATGACAAAACAACAAACTGTGCGGACGATCATTTAAAATTTGTCTTGAGTAATTCCTATTGGCTGGGAATCAGGCAAGTGCCCGTTCTGATTGGTTAAATTTCTTCTTCTACGGTAAAATTGTTGCACACTAGAAAACCGGAAGTGCGTGTGGGAGAGACAAATAAAGCCGCACTTTGGAAAATGTATAAAGACTATTTCAGATCTTATGATAAAGATAATTGTAAATTTATTATTCAGTTTCACAATTATTATAATCAATAAATGTATATTTAATTCTTATCCTTAAAATTTCCTTCCTTTCTTTTGAGTATACACATTTTTATGCGGATTTGAAGTAAAAACGTAAAGAAATCCATTTATGGTCTCAAAATAAGTAAGTCACCTTAGAAAACTCAAGAGAAATATTACTTAAGGTTCAACACTTCTTTCCTCTTGAAAGCTATTAACAGATTTCACTAACTTAAAAACCACTAAAATGCTTAAGTATTGGTAAATACAATTCTTTTCTTTTAAATAATGACTTTTTAAATAAACACCACACAGACTGCATTCAGCACTTAGTTTTAAAACAGATGTTAAGGGCAATTGACATGTTTTTAGACAAATATTTTGTAGCCATGTTCTAATAAGCTACTTTTTTTAAGCAAAAAAAGTTATAAAATCCTTATTTAATGCATATATTAACTTAAACTGTAAATAAATGCATTTGCTGTAAAATAAAACGACTTAACTTTATTAAGGTTAACATAAATGTTTACATACCACAAAACCTCTGACAGGATTTTGTAAAACTGATTATTATATGAAACCGTAGTCTTTCAAATATTTTCACATTTTTACAAATAAAAACAATTTGTTAAACAAATAGAACAAATCTCCCCCAAAAATATCCCAGAAATGTGACCAATAAAAGAAAATCAACTCAAAAAAGCTTTTTTTTTTTTTTTTTTTACATATAAATACAAAAAAAAATATTGTAAGTTAAAGAAGTAGAACTCGTTGAGAAAGCTCTTTATTGTGTAATTTACAATGCAATTATTGCATTACAGTGATGCTGTCATCGATACCCTGCAGTGCTGACAGTTTTTAGTTCGGACAAACAGAATCCAGCAGCTCCTCAATCCAAAAAGAAAATATTGTTGAACTGCGTCGCGCAAAGCCTCTTCACTTCCTCTGCAGCAGCGGTAAAAAGAAGGAAAAAAAAAATGAGGTTGTGTTTAAAGGTAAGAGGAATATTCAAATTCTTGTGGTGTTTGATGACGTACCGTTCACTTCAATCAGATTTGCGTTCTTCTGGTTGAGGATCACATACAGCTCCCTCTGGTCTGACTTCTTGCCGACTACCCAGTAGTCTGTCATAGCTTTTACGATGATTTCCTCATCTTCGTCAACTCTGTGAGACAGATTGGAAAACAATCGATCAATCACGGGGGCAGTGGGTTCTTTATTGCTTTCTGCACATTTGGGACCTTATGTTTACTTCATGCATTCAAAGTGCTTCCTGTCAGAGGATGTTAACTTTAGAAAAACATACACGTCGAATAAAAAGAAGGACTGACGTGCTCGGTACTTCCTCCTGTTGAGTCAAATTTCTTGTACTAAGGGAATGAATCTGGGACATAAAAACTGGCTGAGCAGCTGCTACATGCCCCTCACCCTCCCCGTCTCTGCCCCTGCCACCCTAGTCGGAGCTGCACATAACAGACCATAGCAACCATTTTATTTGTTGGTCGCCTGTAGGTGACAAACAGATTGATGTAATTTTTAGAAGAATCAGCAAAAGTCAACTTTTGGATTTCCTTGGCAACGTGGGTTTTGTTTGATAACCAAGCTGACATTCCTAATATGTTCACATGGTATGTTATATTGCTTCATTCAGCTTGAGCCAAGGATTCATGTATTACATTTTTACAATACAAAAAAAAAGGGCAAGAAACAGGTAAATGCCACTTGAGCGAGCTCGCCAGCGACCTAACGCCGATCAAAATTTACTGTCTTTCAAACCCCAGGTAGCTTCCCAATGGTGCTTAAGGAGTTAGGAGGTGATAGAATCTGCCGCTGATATCAGCTGAAAAACGAAACGGACCTTAATCTAATGTCTGCAGACATAACAGCGAAGAGAACTCTGTTTAAACCCAGAAGAACGGCTGTTAATCAGCAGAAGACGGAATACCAACCTTGGTCATTCGACAGAATACGAACCCCTTTTTTAAATTTTATTTCACAGCATTACCTTATTTTAAAAAAAATAATAAATAAATAAACAAAAAATGCTTAATCAATTATTGAAAATGGTTAAATTGATTATTTATAATGATTTTACTTCACTTGCTCCAAAAATTGAAAAATTGATTCATGATTTTTCCTAATGTAATTTCGCACATATTTTAACTTTTATTTTAACTTTGATACTTTTATCGCTATGAAGATTTTTGAAACAGTGTCATGTCTATTTTACTGATATATTATTATTTTTTAATCATATGACTTTTATAAGTAACATAATCTGCATATATTTTGAATAACTGATCTGCATTTGCCATGTTGATTTCTAAAATAGTTATTTTTACATACTAATTAAGTAATTTATCTTTGTAATGTGCTTTATTGATACTTAATGGTTCTTAATTCTGTCTGATAAAAGTTAGGAACCGGATGATGATAAATCATGTAGTTAAATGGTTACAGTATAACGGGGTGGGATTATATAAGTTCGCTTCCTTCCACTCCCTTTCAAGCAATATTTATTAATATGTTTAATTATCATAAGTTTGATAGGTCATTGTATGAAGGTATAACCGATGATTGTATTTTTTTTGTGTATTATTCTTATTTGATTGCTTGAAATAAACCATTTCAAATCAAATCAAAAGATCAAAATCCATAGGAATTGAAATTTGTAGCAGAGAGAAAGATGGCAGCCTCTTCCTGATGTCAAAGGTCAACGAAACTTTGTGGTTGTAGACTGAAGATGGCGTCATATGACATTTTGTGAAGATCGCTTGAACAAAAGAATTTTTTCCCTCCATATTGTGGGAAAATCGTAAAATTACACACTTTGCCACAACATGGCCAAGCCGTAGGTCCTGTGGCCATCCCTTAATAATTTCAAAATTTCCTTTGGATATCCCCGACACGTGTGTTTTGGTTAGTGGATTTTGAAATATTTCTTTTGAGCCCAATAAAATATCACTTTTTGATGGTTTTGTCAGCCGTGATGTCATAATTTACTCATTTATTTACTTGGGGAGCACTATGCCCAAAAGGAATTTTCACCAGGAAGAATTCAGACTGCTGCGGGATAACACACACATGAACAGAGATGCAGGAATGTAATGATTAGGTCTGTAATGTAAGAAACAGAATGTCAAAAAAAGAATCTAGGAAACCACATTTTGGTCATATAAAAAATTCCTGACTGACAATTTCCTTTTTGTCCCCGAGATTCGCAACATCTGATAATCTCTGATCACAGCAGAAAATATGTTCTTTGCTTGCAGTTGACAGTCTACGCCTGAAATCTTAATATAAGACGGCGTCCAAGTGAAAGGTTATCCTATCCAGCTTTCACATCACGGTGTCAGGTGACCTGTTTAACCAGCCATTACATGCAGGGATGTGATCTGACGGATCTGATTCCGTCGGCGGGATGAAGATCCTCCGCAGCGGCCGGGACAGTTTCCTTCCAAAGCACATCTGGTTAGATATTTCACCTGGCAAAATCACAGTTGATGTCTCCCAGGATCTTCATGAGGTCCGGGTGGACAGACGTAAGACAAACGCTGGCCGTCTTCCTCATGTGGATGGTGCTCTTCTCCGCCAGGTTCATGTGGTTGAAGTAGATGAACTTGAACTGGGGCTCTTTTTCTGGCCTGGATGCACAGAAAGCAGGGGGGGGGGGTCAGTCAGCACATTAGAGTTACATCATTTGTTTTTATGTTCCTGTTTGCTTTTGAATCAAGACGATGCCCATTAAGATGAGAGCTCCCAAAAGCCCTTAAAAGCAGCAAAATAATCCCAAAAAAAGGGGATTTCTATCCATTTTATTTATAGAAATGAGTGTACGGGAGCGGCGGACTAAAGTCAGCGCACACAGGTGTCCTCCAGGTCAGGACTTTGGTCACTAAGTTGATTACAAAGAGCCCCTTCAAATCATCAGGGCCAGTTTTAGATTACAGGTCGGGTTTTACGCCAACGCGTGTGCCAGGATTGAGGGAGTGCCGGCGAGGTTGCCGGTGCTTCATGATGCCCTGCTTGAGTTACGCCGAAGAGGATATCCAGTGATATTCGGAGTCTCGTCTGTCACTGGAAGTCAGGCACAAAGCTTGACAGACAGCAGAAGTGCTGGGGTCAAAACACGCAACCGTTGGCATTACATACTTATTTGACCACACATGATATTAATTCTTAAGACAGTAAGACAAATAAAATACTTTAATACTGTGAAAAAATTAACTTGTGACCAAAAGAAAAACCCCCAATATATTTCAATCAAAAATGTATTTTAAGCTGCATAAAAATGTTTTCAACTAATCATCTTGAAGGAAAAAGAACATTAAGGCTGATGAAAAAATGAAAGAAAAAACATAGAAGCAAATATTCCTTTGAAAGAGTGATGATTTATGAATTTTAATCTGACAATCTGATACTTTTAATTAATTTTTATGTAAAAAATTATTAATTAAGGATAAAATTTCCTCCTTTGATGCGTTCACCTCACATATTCTGTTTTGTTATAACAAGTTTTTGATGGAGATTTAAAAAAAACAAATCAATATTTTTTATTAAAATAGTTAATCCAATCAAATTGTGAACTTCTGAAAGAAAATTTAAAGACTTCAGATTAAAAATTTTGCCATCCTGCTGCTGTCAGGATGTCAACATTTTGCCAAGACAAAAAAGGACATTTTAATGAAAAATGTGTGGGATTGGTGGCGCCGTCACCCACCCTGACGTCCTGCGATTGATGGTGAACTGTTCGCATATGTCTGAAGCCAGCAGAGTGAGCTGGGGGCCCACCAAGCCATCCAGCTGCTCACAGAACTCCCTCGTCACCTCCACCGAGGCTGAAATTAGATCCAAAGAGAGAAAACAGCTGGCTATTACAAAAAACTATACCTTCTAACTTCATATGAGTGGTTAAGAAAATCAACGTGCAACAAAATGGGATTGAGTTTCACATCTAAAACTGGGAAGAACGAGTCGGGCCGTACCATTGATCATAAAACAAGCTGCAGCGCTCATTGCCTGCAAAAGAAAAGATTAGTTTATATGCAGAGACCAGACCCATGAATGCTGAGATCAGTAATGTGGGAAATCTAAACAAACTAATCCATTAAATCCCTTTGAAATCAGTGGGAATGTTTTATTTTCAAGATGCAGCTAAAAATAGGAAAAACTGACAAGAATGGTTGTTTTGAATCTTTTTTTTTTTTTTGCATTCCACTGAAGTGGAATCAAATCCATCACCTTATAAACTATGAGATGCAGCTCCTCGTAGCCGTCTTCAGAGGCGACAAATATCTTCGGAAACCGGAATTTAGCCTCTGGATCTTTTAGATTTGCAGGTCCGGTCAAAAACCTAAGAACAAAACAGCTCAGAAAATTCACAAACAGCAAATTGGCTCATTTTCTCTAATTTCTTTTATCTTTATTTGAATACCCACCCAGAGGAAATTGGGTTTTGAACATGTAATTACGCTTAAAATTGCATTTTTGAGTAAAAGGGGTTTATACAGATTTACACTCTGGTCTTCCGAAGTTATATAACCTCTTTTTGTGATAGTAAAACCTGTCCAACACAAAAGGCCTTTAGCTCTAATCTGTTTGCTCAGTTGTTGGACAGAACAAGTTAAAGAAGAAAGAAGAAAAAAAGAAAAGACAAAAGAAATGAAAAAAAAAAAAAGAAATGCATTGTGGTCTATATTCGCCAATCTAGTGAGCATAGATGCACACTGGTTTTTCGCAGAGACTACTGGGAAATTTCTAGGGCACTTTATTTTGGAATTGTGGATCCAGACAGCGGTAGAAAATGTTCTATATAGTGCACTATGTAGTGAGTAGTGAATGTTTTTTTCCATAACTCTCCGTTTGGAGGGCTAAATGCAGGGACCGTAGGGGAAGAATCTGGATTCAGCCAAATAGATCCATGAACGTCTTCGTTTTCCTCGTCCGAGCTGGCATCAGCATCAAAACTGTTCAGCTGGATTGCTCCGATTTTGCTCGCCATTTTTGTTTCATTAGTAGTGTTGGGTTGGGGGTGTGAGGGGCTGTAAGCTCGCGAGACAGCATGTAAACAGATGGGGTGGGGTTGCTCTACATCAATGGTCTTGCCCACATCTTATAGGTGAATTTCTAATGAATAACTACTGCTCTGCAGAAACAATGTCCTAAAAACAGCACAATCATAGTGAAAGGTCCAATGGGAATGCTTTGAAAATAGATTGAAAGATGATCAAAGTGGGTCTTTACGTGATCAGATTGAATCTCGACTCTTTTACAGCCTCAACTCCATGATCATTTAAGTATTACGCGGTCCCATTACTGAATTCTTGTCAGTAATATTCAAAAGGTAGGCTTACAGATGGAACGGGGGATTTACCTTCCATAGTGCAACAGATTTCCTGCGACCTCTGGCCTCAGGGGAGAATCCCTGCCAGCCAACTGTACCAAAAAAGAGAGGAAAAAAATCATTTCAAATAAAGGTTTCTCTTTGCATTGCTCTCCTTTAAATCACTTTAAATTCATTTTATTCTATTTTCAAGAACATAAAGCCAAAGGGAAACAGATCAAAAGCTTCGATCAACAGCCCGCCTATCTATTTGAGAAAGCTAAAATCAGAAATATTGATTCCAAAACAGATAAAAGGCCATGAAATATTTTCTGTAGCTCTACCCGGAATAGCTTCACAGTTTTGGGAGTTCCACAAGGCGCCTGAAAAGGAAATTACATTTAGAAAACTAAAGAAGAATAAATCAATTTGTCTTCAGTTTATGTACTAAGTGCTTAAATAAAAGGAGTAATGTTAAGGTGCTGTGCTGATCAAGTGAAGGATAATGCAATCATATATTGTTTTACTTCTGGATCTATGCTAATAAATGTAAAAATATGAACCACAGGAAGAAAAAAACATTTTAGGAAGCTATTTGGACAATTGTTTTCTTCATAAAGATAGCTCTTAAATGTAAAATGACCAGATGTTAGGATCTTTGTTTAGTGACTTCATATAAGAACAATTTTTCTTCTGATTGAAGCGAGGTGGCTTGTGGGACAGCAGAGTCAAATAAACAGCATGTTCACGTCTGCAACATGTTTTTATTGCACCGCTGATGTTGGGTTTGAGTAAGCTAGCATGAGAGCATGTAAACAAATAGCTCAGTTGTGGGTGACAGGAAGGGCGGACGGGGTTGCTTCCTGCCAATAGTCCCACCCACACCTCTACTGGCGCTCTGCAGAAACTACGTCCTAGAAAACCACAGAGGATTTTTTTTAATTCGGACTAAAAACGGCATGATGACAATTCAAACACATTTATCAAAAAATGATCAAAGTGGGTCTTTAAATGTAAAACTGCACCCATTCACAAATTCAACTTCACCGCATGACTGTGATTTAATATTTTTCTGCAACAGAATAGTGATTTGTAATAACTATTTGGTATTTACTTCAAATGAAACACAATTTTTAATTTCATAACTTGTATTGTCGTTCCCCTTTCCTTCATCCTATTTTTTGTCTTTTGTTTCATTTTTGGTTAGTTTCCTGTGGTCTTTTTTTTTAAATGAATCTTTATTTTTCATGTTTTTAGGCTTCTCACCTCGGGTTCAGAGTGTCTGGGGAACAGCGAGGTGGTCAGATACTTGTACAGGGTCCTCATGTCATCTTGTTCCAGCCCACTCCTGCACACAACGACAAAGATGGCGACTCAGAACTCGACCTTCTCGTCATCATGTCAGATCTTCTGATTTTTTTGATCGCTGGACATCCTCGGCAGCAGAAATGCACGACTGCATCTGCAAATCACCCGTCCACCCAGAAAGCAATCACACGTCCTAACACGCCGACCTTCTGTCATCTAACACGGCCGTCACGTTTGACAGAGGAGGGATTAAACTGACAAGCAGACGCGTACTTTCAACAAGTGTTCGGCGTGTACCAGATAAGCTGGTCGTTGTAGAGGAAGGCGGTGTATTTGATCAGGCTGAGGCTCTCCTCCACTCTGTTAACAAAAGACTGGATCTTCAAGTAGGTCATCTTGTCCAGAGGGAAGAAGCTGATGCCTCCAAAAACATCCAGCAGGTCACAGGACTGCAAGTGGAGAGTCTGCAGATACTGGAAACCCACACGCGCACCAACAAAGGAGAAGAAAAAGGAGAAAGGGGTTAGTTTACCTGCCAAGTGCTTGTTTACAGCGCAATAAAGAAAGCGGAATGAGAAACTCTCTGCAGAGACTTGGGCATTGATGGCAGGATGAGAAACTCCGATAAAGCTCTCTCTTTACATGACGGAAAGGGAATCCCGCCTTATCCCGAGGAGGGTATTTCCTGACTACAAAAGAATATTTTTTAACTGTTCGATTACTTTTTAAAGCTGGAGCTCTTCTGGAGAAATACAAATACAGGTACAACCGCAAACATCTCTGATAAGTTATGTATTTACACAGTTCAAACAGTTGACGGCGAAGAGCTCGGCCCTTGTTAGCAAAAAACACGGGCTTCATTGAGCTCCATTATACGGAACTGGCTTTGTATATTAAAGACGGTGTTTCGACAAACAAGCAGACCCAAAACACAAATCCACCTAGCAACAAGACATAATTACCCTGTAGAAGAACTTCTCAAGCTTCTGCATGAGCAGCTCCACTCCTCCTGCCTCCATTGCTCGGCTAAAGGGGCCGTTAAAAAGCTGCAACATGAGAAAAAACGTCTTTTTTAAATCTGTGATTTACTTTTTTATGTTTAAAAAAAAAAGCTTATAAATAAAGTTTTGTTCATCTGAAAAATAAGCTAATTTCCACTAAAACTCACCTTATACATACTGTAGCACTGCCTCACCACTGCACCATAGACCGTATCCTGGAATGAAATACATTTACTCCAATAAATCTCCTCAGTAAAATAAACACAGACATCTTTTTGGTACTCACAAGGATTTCCTCTTCTTGGTACTCTATTGTCGGAGGTTTGCCATCTTTGTTGGGCTTCTCGATCATCGGGTTTCGAACCACCTGTCAAAAATGGGGGAAGTGTTTTACCCCCAAAACAACCATGAGAAATGTCTACGATCAATCAAAGTTCAAAATTACCATCACGATCCAGAAATTCTCCTCAGGCTCAAAGAAAAACTGCCGGTTCTTTTGTGTGTGCAGGGACTTAGCTGGTTTTGTTGGACAGAATGTCCTGCGGTGAAGAAAGAGCAGATAAGACAGGTTTATGCTTCTACTGGATGTTTATCTATTCAGCTCCTATTGCTGACACTTTGGGCTCAGTGAGGTACATTTCCTCACTCACGTCTCTGTGTTTTACCTGGTAAACTGTACAATGGCTTCACAAAGGCCAACATTTCGGATCTTCTCGTTCTTCTCAACCTCGCTTGGATGATAAAACAAGATCTTCTTCTCTTCCTAGGAAGGAGTCCTTGTCTATTAGCAACCCAGAGTAAAATCAACACCCCAATAAGGTGAAGGACGGACACTCACCTCTCCTTCTCGGGGTCCAAACGTAGGATTGTAAATGAAAAAATTGAGAAGACATGGTGTGTACTGTTTCTCTTGCATTCCTGAGGCCATCTTGGGACTAAAACAGACACAAAAACCATCATTCTGAGCAAATGTGCACAATTTGTATGCACCAACGCTAACTTTTGATCCTTACCTAATCATGAGCATTAGTGTAGCTTGTGTCTGGATTTCCTCTGATCAACAGACAGTTTGGTTAGCATGCCGTGTGCCTGTGGAATATAGAAGAAAACCATCACAAGTATTAAATTGGCACTAGTGTGGGGACCTGCAACCTTGAACACCTAAAGAGCCTTTCAGGTCGATTTCTTACTGATCAAAACTCAATAGGAGCCATAAAGTCTCACCCATTAGTAAACTAGACACAGATTTGTATTTATGTCAATGTTGTTATTATTTATTTTTTGCATTAATAAAATATAATAAAAACAATTCTCAAAATATATAATAGTTTCTAACCTTTTGACTGTTGACTGTTTAGTTTTGCTTTATGAGCGGCAGAGTCTGATAGAAATTTTACTCTTTAAAACAGAAACCCTTTTTTTTTTCAACCAGAGAGCCGTAAAGTAGGGGTCAAATAATCCCACACATTGTTAGAAATGTTGGAAAAGTTGGAAAAACTTAAATTGTAACACAGATTTGTGAGTCACGGTGGTTCCAAACCATGAAACTTCCTCCTCCATTAGGCCGAATATCAAATGCAATACATTTAAAGCACCAACCACACTTGATTGATACTATTGAGAATAGTTTTAATTCAATATCAAATTTTAACAACTACAGTGGGATATGCCGGATTCAGGTGAGGTTCAATAACTTCACGTAAAACACAAGACTGTGTAATCTTTTTTTAAAAAAGGTGTGCATTGAAACGTATGCATGTGCTTCTTTCATAATGCAATAGTTTAAGAAATAAACCTGTGGAAAGAGTTAAACTTAAAACATATACATAACCAGTCTTTCATATGATGCATGTCATATTTTTAAAATATTTCATAGAACATGAATTTAAAAAAGGGTAAAGCTAAGAATTGGCATAAACATTTTTGGTTAGTGTGCTGTCACAGTCGTATCGTTTTATGTTTTAACTTAAAACCAATTTGTATTGAATTAAAAGTATTCAAATGTTTTGAGTTTCTACATAAATTCAGCGCTTTAAGTTGCCTCAAAGCCCATGCCAGGTATTATTTCCAAACAGGATTCAACATCATTCGATTTCTCCCACATACTTGACTTTGACAGATGATCCAGTGGGTTCATGTTTGTATTTTTTTTTTAGGTTTATTAAAACTATAATATAGTACACATAGTTACACATAGCTAGTCTTACCATCATCATGGAGTCGTCTTAAAAAAGTCACAGATAAGCCCACACCGCTTGAAACGTTCTAATCTACTCTGATTATCTGTTTAAATTCATGTTCCCCTTCTCCTCCTTCAAGTCTTTATAGAAAGGATTAAAAGTACTAAAACTTTATTTAAAAAACAAACAAACAAACATGTTTTTCTTTATGAACTTCTTGATCTATGACTTGCTTCTTTGTCACAAACATCACGTGTATTAGTAATATCTTTTTGGTATTTAAAAAAAGGGACTTCACGATTTGTTTATGTGCAACGCAGAATAAATTTTACAAATATTATCAACTGTAATTGGGATTTAGGATGCCAGAAATGGAGAAGCTTTTGAGAAACTTATGTTCTTTTTACAAATATAAAAGTGTTTTAAATTTTATTTCAGAACGGTTACATAATGATAAAAACCCCGATAATAGCTTTGATAACCGTAACTGGCATACGTGGCCTCTTATTGTTTAACCAAACAAACACTGTCCCCAGATAAAGTCGACTTCTTTTCTAAGAAAAAAAAGTTTTTAAATTCAATCCAAGCTCCCCCAGTTACGTCAATCTCCACCAGCACAAAAACCTGTTACTCCGCCAGAAAACAACCGGCATCAACAACTAGCTTGCTAGCTTGTCTCCACTAGCTTTTAGTTCTATTTGAAGCTCAAATCTTTCTGAAAAACGGTGCCATCACTCACCTTTTAATGTATCCACACACTCCTTTCAGACATTTGCTGCTGTATGGTTTCTGAGAACAAATAAAAGTTATGAAAATAAGATGAACGACAAGAAATGATCCTCGCATTTTTCCTCACATTCTTGACTTCCTGCTTTTGACAGCGCGGTGTCACAAATTCAACTGCTCGGGGAGTGGCGCTCGGAACTCATTATTAGTTCCTACATTGCTGTTTAGTCTTAATTTCTTTACAAAGTATGTTATTATTATTATTATTATTATTATTATTATTATTATTATTATTATTATTATTATTATTATTATTATTGTTATTATTATTATTATTATTATTATTATTATTTATTACAGCACTTTTTTCCTTTGCTGCATTTTTCTGTAAAATGAAATTTGTGGGATTATTTTTTCCCCATCGTTTGAATTTAAAAAAAAAAAAAAAAATTTAAAATGTCTTTTTAGTTTTTTAAACCTGGCTTTATAATATAATTAATATATATTTTACAGGTTTTGGCAAAGATTGGGTTTCCTTAAAAAAGTTCCCAAAATACTTATTTACAGTTCTAACTATTAAATCTACATTATGGCCTAAATGGCTTACCAAAAATAGCTATTCTTTGAAAACTGACGTCAGAAAAAATTAAAAGCTTATTAGGAAGGAAAAAAGAGGGACAGTAAAGAAAAATGGTTCTTTGAGATGTGATGAACACAATATTGCCATTTTTTGGGCCATTTATCTAACAATGAACTCATTTTGACAGAAATTATGGCAGTTAAGATATTTTGTAAACAGATTTTTTAAAAGTTCCTATATTACTTCGTGAATGATCAGAGTATTCTTTCATATATTCTACAAAATAAATGTTTAATTAATCATTTAAATAAAAAAAAAAGGGAAAATATTACCAATGTGCAACTTCAACTAAATTAGATAATAAAGAAAAGCATTATTTATTTGGGAAAACAAAATAACAGTTGATACTTATTCAAAACCAAACACCCAAATGCTTATTTCTACATGTTTATTTATCGTATTCATTTTCAAGGGAAAGTGTTGACAGACAAGTAATCTTGGAGTGACAGAATGAAAAGATACCTTAAAATTCCTTTAATTTTTTTTTTATAACAGAAAGCAATTTAAAAGTATCACATGAACAGAATTGCTCAGAAAACTGCATTTGTCCTTGGTGTAGAAAGTGGGATCGGAAAATTCCAGACATGTTGAAACAGCCAAAGATGTGACATATTCTTCTCCTTTATAAAACTCAGGACAGGACCATAGCTTGGAATTCTGGAGAAAAAATAAATAAATTAGACATATAATAAAGACATGTAGAGCTGCACAAATAGTAAAACATTTCAAATTCTGTTTATGATTCTTTCATGAACTGGTCCAAACTTGGGCATTCTTGGCTCAAAACATATTATGTAGAAGTTAATTTATGTTGTTTGTTCATAGTCTTAAAACTAGGCTTAAAAATACGCAAACCTTTTGTTTTTTGTGTGCATTTTTTAAATGAATTATACTGATGTAATATGGCTGCAAGGCATCTTTCAAATGCACAATTGGAAACATTGGCTTATTGATCAGATATGTAAGTTCAGGCATCATCAAGACAACCGGCAGAAGGTAAAAGCAGGCTTTAAAGTGGGTCAAAGTTTTTTGTAGAAACTAAAATCTAAATGTCCAGTAGTCAGTGGAGTTTAATGAACATAAAACAGAAAAGAAAGCAGGAAGTAAGAGGCCGTTGTCTGAATATAGTTTACAGGTTGATATTGTAAAAGAATTTCCAGACGGTTGTCAGATCACTACAGAAGAAAAAAAGACACCCTTAGAAAAAAGGAGTGCACTAGAAGTTAATGTTGTTTTGGATACTTGAGTACAAGTACAGCACTTTACTATACAAGACCATGCAGTGCAGGAGGTGTACTAACGGAAAACTTCTTTAGACAAAATTTGACCATTTTAAATTTACAAGACGATATACTTCAAGTATACTACCCAACCTTAGACTACTTGTAGTACACCTTAATATATTACTTTTTGTTAAGTGTGTTGCTGTTATTTACATATAGAAGACACCCTTAGCAAAAAACTAGTCTTTTTAAGCGTACTACAGGTATTTATACTGAAAGTGAGGCGGGATACTCGAAGCTTCCTTTCCTGTATTGTAAATTTAAAATGTTTTAATTTAGTCTAAAGAAGTTGTCATACATGTCCTACACTACACAGTCTGCAGTACATGTGCCATACTTATACTCAAGTATATTTAATAAAATAAACCTCAAGTTCTTTTTGTTAAGGGTAGTCAGGACTCCAGCTTTAGGATTTGAAGTATTAAGCCCTGCTGTCAGATTAAATTTGTGGGAAAAAAAGAGTTTATTTACATTTTCTTTCTTTATGTTATTGTAAATCACTTATCTCAGCCACATTTTACTGGCATCTGTTGAAGAAATTCCAAAAGTTTCTGGTTTATAATCAAATAAGTTTTCCTGACAAAATTTGAATTTCCTCTGATTCCTGAAGCTGTTTAAGATTTCTGCTGTATCAACCTGAATATACTCATTCAAAACTTACTACTGATTGGTTTAACATGAATTTCAAAAGATGTAAAGAATATTGTGTATAGAAAGTGTCTTCTAAAACTGCTTTGAGATGTGATTGCCACTTCTCTCTGTGGTTTTCTTTGTTACAGAAAGGAAAATGGTGAAGCTTTAAATAGCATGAGCTCAAATTTTCATCAGGATGGTTTTTTTGTTTTTTATACTTCTGGCAAATTTTGCATCCATCAGGGTTTTTTTGAGATCACAGTGTGAGAAACCAGATACTCACCGTCTACTCCAATTCTGCCATCACTGTTATCATCAGCTGCTGAGATGAAACTCTTGGTTTCTGCTTCGGTCAGGGTCCGCGCCCCGGGTAAAAACCTCTGCAAGAAGAACCTGTACACACAAAAAGGGTGTGCCGCATGTTAGTGGATGGAAAAAAAACAACACACTGACAGGACACACCAATCCCTCAAGTTAACCCTGAGCTCTCATCACACAAAAAGATTTATGTAACACAAATGCTGTGACAACACTTTGATGGATTAGGAAGGAACGTATTCTAAAAATGCATTACGACGGCATTGAATTTAATTGCTTTTTTGTTTTTTGCACAAATGCTGCAGTTTTTCCAGATCATTTTGTAAATTTGGAATGCAGTTGAGATTTCATATTTTAAAGTAAACGTGTAAATACGAAAAACAATTGTTTCATAGGCTGTACACACTTGAGCTCAGACTCTTCTATGTAGCCGCTGTTGTCCTCGTCGAGGATCTGGAAGACATCTCTGATCTCCTGGGGTGTCTTCGAGGACAAGCCGCACAGCTGGGAGAACTTCTTGAAGGAGAAGGAGTCGGGAGCTGGAAGGATGGAGGAGGAGAGGATGCAGAGCTTCAACAAAAAGTCGTCTTTTCCTCACCTTTTAAAGTTCTGAAGTAAATGGTATAATAAATATTATATAAAACTTGTTTTTCAATTTCACACGGGATTTGTTGTTAAAATATTGCAGCTGCAGAGGATATTATGCACCTACCAATGTCACCATTACAACCCAGATTATGAGCCGCTGGTTTTATCAGTTGTGGATCGGGATTATTGTGCATTTTATCATAATTAAGGTGTGAATTTTGAGTCAAAGCTTTTGATCCTCCCAGGGCAAATAAGCCCAAAACATGAATAAGTCAGTAATGCACTTCACATAATTTGTTTGCTGTTATGTAAAAAATGCTTGAATATTAGCTGAGGAAGAAAAAAAAACGTTTCAGGGCAGAGCTGACACTACCTTGACAGTCCTTGACAGCATTTTCAATGGCCTCAGCAGAAAGGATGGAGGAAAGAGACATGTTGGTCCTGCAAAGAAAAACTCGTTCAAACTTCCACTCCTTCACAATAAAATCCTTCTTTTCCTAAAGTTAGGCTTGAGATCCCATCAAAAACACAAGTGTTAGGCAGAGATATGCTTAAATTAAAAATATCTGATAAAGATCAAATTACAAGCTTTTGATTTTGGATTTTTTACTTTCATTCATTAATTGGGATTTTATTTTGGCAGGCTTTAAGCTAACGCTTTCTTAACAAAAGTCCCCTGGCAGCTTGTTAATCATACTCTCCTTGAAGAGCTTAATTGGTGAGGTTTTGAAAAATAATTGGCATTTAGGGAGTGATTAAAAAAACGTGTTGGGGATTGAAGACGGTGCTAAAAATTTAGACGGAAAAGAAAACATCCTTTACTGTCTTTTAGTGTTGTTCTGCAAAATAAAACATCAATAGATAGAAAAAGATGACACATTTTGGTTAATTTTTGTTCTTGAAAACCTAAATGAACAGGTTAATGTAAAAAAATTAGACATAAAAGGCTGAAAAAAAGAGAGATGATCTGTGGGATACCTGGTCCTGCCTGTGCAGCTGTGGGACTTACCGCTGTCGGCTCCTCTCCCTTCAGGTGCAAAGCAGCAGATAAGAGCTGTTTGGTGGCTGTTGACTGTTTTCTTATATACGGAGGGCAGGATGCGCACAAGGATGCTTGAGTTTCCAGTGCGTCCGGGGATCAAATTCTCCTGCAGCCACAGCAGCCTCCTTCTCGAGTTCCTCACCTGTCTTATTAACCTTTACTGTTTATATCCGCCACACTCTGCTGTCCCGAGCTTCTATCACTTACTGTCACAGTGCGGTTCATCCAATCACTGGTGTATTAAACAGCCTTTCCCTCCTGTCTCCTCCTCCTCCCCTCTTCCTCCCTCTTTGCAGGTGTTTTGGGCTTAAAGGGTTCTCACATTTAATAAGGGATTCTGGTTTTAGTGAATAATCTGTGCATTAAAGCTGCACGCAACAAATTAGAAATTATTTTTATTTAGGAGCAGACCTCCAAAAGGTACAATTTTTACTTTTTTTTTTTTAATGGAACCTCACTGCTAACAATAGTTGGTCATCCCTTTATGCCTAGGATGCAGAGGTTAAAAAAAGTCATGTTTATCTCATCTTTTATGGTTAAAGTAGTATTAAAGTTATTCCTTTTTGAAAATCTGTTTAACTTTGTACTTTTACTATTTTTAAATAACATTAAATTGCTGCCGTGTCTGAAGCAAACATGCATCTAACCACTTTAGCTCCAAAATTCCCACAAATTAGCATTTTACTCAAAAGCAAACAGTGATTTTTTTTACCCCCCATAAATTTACGTGTTAATCATTTTTCACATTTTTTTATGGTTTTGTCTTTGAGTCTTAATGCACCTGAATAATGTACATTAAATGAAACACACATGAACTTCTTAGATCAATATAAAGGACAACCTTTTCACCAAGCAAATATTATTTTTGCGGACACACAAACATTTCACACTGTTGGAAGCAAATCCAGCGTGACATCTACCTGAGTAAATAGTTCAAAGTGAAAAGCAGGGTGGGGCCCGAATCGCTTTTGTGAAAGTTTATCACCCTGTCACCACGGCAACCGGCCCCTTGAAACTGATGAGTTTGTTGTCTGCGTGGGGAATCCTGTCCAAACAATCTGACACAGCAACGTCTCTGGTGAATCCAGTCAGCACTAATGGTATTAGACAGGAAGAGGAGCGACGCCTGCAGAATCAACCGGATTACATTTTCTTAAAGCTCTGATCTGATTGTTGCTGCATTTTATTGCAGGTTACATGCATTGACTACATGCATGTGACACCAAAAAAAAAACAGGAATACTCCTCCAGTAATGTCAGTGCACCACCTTTAAATGGTTGTGACTCAGCAGTGCCACCTTGTGTCTGCTTTCCTGTCACACAGCTTTACATGGAAAATGATACAAAAAATGGAGATCCACCTCCCTGTCCGTTTTCTTGGTGCTGATTACCTGGATTAGGGCTACTCAGTAAATCAGAATAAGGAGTCAACTAATCAGCAGAAAGCAGTGAACACAGAACCGGAAACCTGGCAGATATGAAGGACCAGGATTAGGCCCCAAACAGCCTCCACCTTCAGCTTCTAAAATTGACATCAACTTGCAACCATCAAATGTTGCACATTTCAAAAATCCAACAAGGGTGGCTTCAGAAAGGAACATTTTACTACATACAAATTAAAAAATTACACCAAAATTAAAAAAAAAACATTAACAGGCTGTTTTTACTGATATTTTCTATTGTTTGCAACCTATAAAAAATTTTTGGAAGTCATGATTCAAAGTAATATGCAATAATTGACAATTCAATTTGCAACTTTATCCCATAATTTGAAAACACATTTTGCAGTCTCTGCGACAGACTGGCAACCTGTCCAGGGCGTCCCCTGCCTTTGCCCACAAGTGGCCGGGATAGGCTCCAGCAGCCCCGTGACCCCGAAAGGGACAAAACGGATTAGAAACTGAATGAATGAAGGAATTTTGCAGTCTCTAATTCAATCTTAAATTTAAGCTAAGTCAGTTGTCTTTTGAATAACTGTAGCATTTGGTACTTTCTGGTTTGTGTCAAACTTGAAAGTTTAATTTGAAGTTATTTTCAGATAACGGATTCGCTCTTTTTGATGCACAATAAAACAATCTGCTTGAATCATGATTGTTACGATGATACGATTACAGATGAATTTATTCTTGAAAACTTAATGAAATGAGCAAAAAAATTCCAGCTCCATCAGCTACAATTGAACATTTCTCACATGTGTGATCACTCAACAAAATTAGTGTTTTTTACACAAATAGATATTTAGGCATTTATCTCAGTCTATGCAAAAAAATCTATTTTATATTTTAGAATTAGAAAAAAGATTGGCATAAAATAAAATACATTGTTTTTGCACAATATAAATATAGATAAAACGTGTGGTTTTCCACATTTAATAAAAATAATTTTCAAATGTATTAACTTCATTGATATATATGAAGAACTATTTGTAATGACTGGACCTTATTTTTGTTCAGGTTGGACCCCATTTGGCCTTCAGAACTTGAGAGTTTGGTCTCAAGTTCTGAAGTTTGGTCCATATTGACATGACAGCATCACGCAGTTTTTGTCGGCTGAACATCCATGATATCTGATCTCCCGTTCCACCACATCCCAAAGGTGATCTATTGGGTTGAGATCTGGTGACTGTGGAGAACATTTGAGTCCAGTGAACCCATTCTCATGTTGAAGAAACCAGTCTGGGATGATTCCAGCTTTATGACATGGCGCCTTTTCCTGCTGGAAGTAGATGGTGCACTGTGGTCATAAAGGGATGGTCAGCAATGATATTCAGGTAGGCTGTGGCGTTGGAACCATGTCTAATTAGTACAAAAGAGTTCAACGTATGCCAAGAAAATATGCCCCACACCATTATACCACCGCCACCAGCCTAAAACATTGATACAAGGCAGGCTGGATCCATGATTACATGTTGTTGACGCCAAATTCGGACCCTACCATCAGAATGTGGCAGCAGAAATGGAGACTCATCAGACCAGACAACATTTTTCCAATCTTCTATTGTCCAGTTTTGGTGAGTCTTTATGAACTGTAGCTTCAGTGATTGAAGCCCATCAGCCTCAGGTTGGACGTGTTGCTCTTCTGCAGACCGCGGTTGGAACCAGTGGTTTTTTGAGTTCCTGTTGTCTGTCTATCAGCTGGAACCAGTATGGCCATTCTCCTCTGACCTCTGGCATTATCAAGGCATTTCCGCCCACAAAATTGACACTCACTGGATAATTTCTCTTTGTCTTTACCATTCTCTGTAAACCCATATAGTTGTGGGTGAAAATCCCAGCAGATCAGCAGTTTCCTCCCCCTTTCTGATGCTCTGTCTGAACTGCAGCAGGTAGTCTTGACCATGACTGCCTAAATGCATTCAGTTGTTGCTCTTTGATTGGCTGTTTCGAAAATTTAACTAGCAGTTGGACAGGTGTGCCCAATACAGTGGCCAGGAAGTGTGGATCCCAACCTTTCGTTTGAAAGAAATACAATTTGATCAAACACCAGTCGTGGTCAGTCAAAAACTGAGAACCAGAGTGAGATTTATTGAAAAAGACCCTTTATTGTTTTCTCATCGTCCGTCCGTTTCCCACAAAAGTGCACCATCGCTGATCTCACATCATGCAGACAAACTCATACAGCAAAACGACGACAGAACAGAGAGTGAGAGAGAGAAAGACACAAGTCAACCACGACATTCGCTTATGCAGGTACACTCATGGTGGAGAGCGCTGGGGTGAACGCAGCCTGAGATGGGAAGAGTGCTGTGTGTTTGTGTGTGGTGGGGGGTCCGGTGTATAAAAGTTGCGCAGAGTTGACTAAAGAGACAGGGAGAGAGTGAGTGGGAAGAGTCAAAGAAGAGAGGAAGAGTTTGTCTCGGCTCAAGTTGTTCCTTTGGAGTTGTGAAGTCGGATGTTGGTCGGTTTTGTCCATTTAACCCTTGACCATGGCAGCGAACTCTGCAAAGGAGACAAGAAAACAAATCAGCAAGAACCGAAGGGAGCAAGTTCTGGTAGGATTAGAGTAAAATGTACTGTAGCTTTCTTTGAGTCTATAACGTGTAGCGACCAATCGATTTATCGATGGACAAAGTACAAAATCTACTTTATCTGCAAATTTATACATGAAAAGGGGAGAACAAGGATAACACCACATTTAAAAAGGAATGTGCAAGAAAATCAACATTGACTGGAATATTTAAAACACATTTTTCTTGTTTTCTTGTTTTTTTTCAGATGGAAGTTTTTATATTTTGGCTATTATTATAGTCCCATGATCCAACCATCTGCTAGAGGCAAGCTGTTAATCTAATTGACCTGTACCATTGTCAAATTGTTTCAAAACCAAATAAATGGATTATGTCGATATTGGAAAATACCATTTGGATTGAGAGGTACAAGAAATACAAGGAATCTGGAGAACATCCCCTGCAATGTTCAGTACCCAGGTATTCATCTCTGAGTCACACTGGTTGAAGCTTTGGCTAAAATGTCCTAGTTTCACTTTAGGTCAGAGAATCGGATCGTTCAAAATGAACCAACATCGACTATATTAGCAACTACAAATTATGATATGATCGTTAAAAGGAATCGTCACTCCCCTATAACCCAAAAGTTGGAGAAAAGCGAAGTTGCAAATGTTTCTTGGGTTTAAATGTGTTAGTTTCCTCACCATCAACTCCAATCTTGCCATCACCATCGGAGTCACCGGCCTTAAGGAAGGTCTTTGTCTCAGCATCAGTCAGAACTCTGGCGCCGGCAGCGAAGTTCTGCAGGAACAGTCTGGAGGCGACAATTAAAGAAAAACTGTGGGTTAACTCAATTTTTCTTTGAAAATCACATTCAAAGTTTCTTTTTGTTTAAGAAGATCAAAGCTTTAGAACTTGAAATCATTTAATGAGATCATAAACTATTCCGTTTTGTAAAAAATAAAAAAAGAAAGCATGAAATAAGGCCTAAAATCCAAGCACCCACATTCTGACTAAAAGAAGTGGCATAGAGTTACTGTGAAAGGATTTTGAACAATTCCATCGTCCTTTCTCAGAAAGCTGATCTCAACTCGAGCTCAGAAAAAGCTTGAAATCAAAGATAGAGCGCCTACTTCAGCTCCTCCTCCTCAATGAAGCCGCTCTGGTCCTGATCAATGATGCCGAAGGCCTTCTTGATTTCATCAGCAGACTTGGCAGCCAGGCCGACCTTAGCGAAGAACTCCTTGTGCTTGAAAGAGTCGGCAGCTATGAGAAGACAGAGAAGATCTCATCAGATGATGCCTGACATTGTGGCACAAATACCCCTTTTTCTGTAACAATTATTCACATCAAAGACTTTGCAAGCTTGCAGAGTTTGTCCGGGTCCAAGATGCATCTAAATGTGCCAAATCTTCTGTCGTGAAGCAAATATTTTCCTTGCAAATCAGAATTCTCAATGTGTTTAGCTTCATCAAAGGGAAATATGAGTGGGAGGAGTTTTACCTTTGCAAGCTGCGAGGGCTGCAGTGATGTCAGCATCATTCAGAACTCCGGCGAATGCCATTTTTAACTGAGGGAGGAGGGCAGAAGAAAAAAAAAATCGTCATATGGTCAGTTACACAAAGACAGGAGACACAATGAAATACACAAACTTCCTCTTCGAAAGGTATTCCACTGCACAAACAGTCAGAAAAAGTAGTCCAGATTTTCCAGAGTCACAATTTTCCACGGCAAAAGATCAAATCTCCTTTGCAGCTGAGCTGTAGATTTTTTTTAAATTTTTTTGTCCGGCTTGGTTCCTCTGTTAGTCCAAACCCAAAAACATGAGTTGGTCTATCCCGCTGCACGAAGACAAGGTTTGAATATGGGAGCATGTCTTGCAGCTCTCCACCAAAACTCACCTCGAGGTTATAGCTCTAAGACTAGAGTGGATTCGCTCAGATGAATCTGCTGGCTGCAGTGAACCCCCTCAGTGACTCTCACAAGCTTATATATGTTTCTCTCACCTGAAATATGATGCATAGGCTATGTAACGGACACTGAGAGCAAAGAGCCAGTCAAAAAATGTGTCCAGTAGACAGGGCTGTTCTATTTATAAGTACATAAATGAAGATGCTTAAATGGTAGGATAAGTGTCGGCCTATGCAAAAGTGCTTGATATTGCATTTGGCTAATAATATACGCTGCTGATTTGGATAAAACACAGTGTGCATGCGGCCTGGTGGGGGGACTGTGCAGTCACAAGGAGAGCCAAGAACATTTCAAAACAAAAGTTTGAACTTGGAATATGCCTTTTTTTTTGCCCTATAAGTTTGCATTATGCACCACGTTGGAGTGTCTTTAGATACTCAGTTCATTAAAAAAAAAAAGGTTTTTATTGCCATTTACCGACAATTCCCAATATAATCGTTAGAATTATGAAGTCCTTTTTCTAAAAAAAAAAACTGGTTGCATTTGTAATCATTTGAATGGAGTGAATTATGATAACTGTAATTTTTGCAATTCATGCAGTTTGATGCTTGTTGCAAATTCAGAAGCGGACTTACTACAAAAATAGGTGTGACAGATTATTTATATTTTTTTTGGTTAATCAGTGTTATATTTTTTTCTGTGACAATAAAATTGTGTAATTATGAATAATTGTAGATGATTATTTAACTCTTCTTAGCAGCACTTTATGTTAGTGAATCTGATCAAATTGAATGTAATCAAATGTAATCGAATCTAATCTAATCTAATCTAATAGGGAGTTGAAAAAATATGTTTTTAAATTCTTTTTGAATTTGAAGTCATTTTTGTTTGTTTGTTTTGCTGTACAGAAACAGCAAGACTTATTTAAAATGAAAATTTTGTACATTTTAACTAAATTTAGAAACTTTAATGTTCTTTTTAATACCAATATATCCTTTAAAGACAAAAAATCAATCAGAAAAATATGAAGGAAGCGTCACCACTCTGATTCTCAAGACCGCTCTGTGAATGATGGTCTCTCAGGGGAGCCACAGGGATTAACAGAAATGTATCCGTTTAACGGCACATCATCATCATCATCATCATCATCATCATTTACTTACATGCAGCTCCACGCTGTCAGCCAAGTTTTATTTCTGGACCTCTTACAATCATTCAAATCATTCCTCCTTATGGAGGTGAAACAATTTGTGCGGGTATTTTTAGGAAAGCTGTTTCCATTATCATCATCAACATCCTTCACACATTCCAGGATGGAATAAAACAAAACCATTAAATGAGGAGCCACTCCACGCTCCGAGTCACCCCAGCCTGGTTTGTGTCTATTGCACACAAGGTGGCAGTGTTGAGGAGATCCTCCAAACTGTGGAAAAGATCCAGCATCAGCAGATTTTATCTGTAACCAGAAGATATACTTTTTAAACGATGTAGTCAATGGTGGCTTTGAGGTGTAAACTTTTAAGTTTGGCCTCTTTGTGTCGTCTCTGCAAAGCCAATCTTTGCCCTTTAACCTTTGCAGTGGTCAAATGAGGTCCCTCACCTCGAACGACTCAGCTATAGATACTGGAACTATTCCTGCCCATCTTCAGTGTCATGCTTGGATTACAAATATGTTGCAGCTGGGAAGAAACCCATCAAGCAAAGATACGAAGATCTGTAATCAGATATGGCACAGGCTCATCCCCCATCGTCCTCTGAAATGTATATTTCAAACAGAAATCTGTCGTTTTCATGCGTACAGCTCTTTTTCTTGTCATTTCATTTGTACTTTTCTGAAGGTCATGTTTTTATGTTTTGCTGCCACAGAACTAAACAAGACCCACACTTCATGTCAACGCCTGAGAGAAAGTTTGGAATATGTGCGTCTCGCAGACAGAAGTCTCGTAAAAGTGCACAGCCAGAAACTCGATCCTGTCCTATCCTGCAAATGCTTGGCCTCCTCAGGTCATCTCAAGCCGGCTCTGCTCCGTCTGCCAGAGCCGAGCTGCTTCTGCTCAGAGTGGATCTTCAGAGCTACTGTCCTCAAATGGTTCTTCTCTACAGCGGTTGGGTCATCCTACAAGAAGGTTCCTGCTTTCAGATCATTCTCCGACAGCATGGATCAGAAAACACATGAAATGATCTTTTGTCAATTTGCCGATGGAGTTGCATGCACGATTGCTATGATATTTGTGTGAATGGATGTAAACCATTTAGGCTAAAAGTCTTGAAAGACAGATAAGGACATTTACTGGTAGATCAAATAATTATACAAATCCCAGCATGTATTAGAATGTTCCTGAATAGTTTTAGGGAGAAGACAAACTCAAAGTTTTCCCTTAAAATCTCTATTTGACACTAGAAGCCCACTTGTTTTTTTTAACTTTACTTTTTATGGAGTTTGATGTTTCTTAGGTGTCAAAGATCTAAGATCTTATTGGCTGTCAAAGTATGTCATCGTGAAAAAGGTGTGGATGTGCACATGCATCAGTTACAAGCAACGAGGTGCTAGACTGAGGATAACAGAATGGCAGACACTTCATTTGCACAGAGGATTCAATCTCCTGCTGTTAATTGGAGAAGCCCCAGTGACCCCCCCCACACACACACACACCAAGTAACCCATCAGGTCTGGAGAGCGCCGCCGTCCGCCTGCTGATGATGCTTAGACAGGAAGGAAGAAAAAAAAGAAAAATGGATTTATGAAAGATTTTGGCAGAGACATAAAATATCTCTTTTGTGATTGGTACTTTCAATTACTTCGACTTGTATTTTAGGTTGGAAACCTATAAAAAAATAAAGCTTCTGTAACTAGAATGTACTTTTACAAGAGGTCAGCCTTAAGAATACAGCTTCATAAAATGTAATAGACAGTTTTTCCTGATGCCCATATTTACTTCCATGGAGGTATGAGAAGGTGTTAATGTCTTTTTATTTATTTTTTATGTTATTTTCTTGCTGTACAGTTCTTTGCACTACCGTGTATGAACCATGCTGTGTAAATAAAGATTGATTTGATTTTGTTCCACCTTAGTTTAGATGTTCAGAAACTTTTAGACTTAAAGACAGATTTTGTTGGTAATATGAAATTCCAGAGTAAAACATGTTGGAAATGCAACTAATCTATGCATTAAAATGTAAATAAATGCATTAATATTAAATAATCTAAGAGTATATGATTATTGAATTTAAAACATAAAACACCCCACAAAAATTAAAGATTAACTTGAATGTTCTATTTAGACACAACTTACTGTTCAGTCATGATGACTTAAAAGAAAACTTTATTTAAAATTTGCCGCTAGCTAGACTTTTTTTCATTACATGGATCTCCTCCCACAAATGATTTGGAGTGTTTAGTTAAAATAAAAAAGGAGTTGAAGGAAGTGTAGTTTGTGGTTTCCCCTAAATCAACACTACAGGTCGTGTTCTTCATTGTAGGTGATCGCTAATGTACATCTCACCAGAGAGTGGGACTTTTTAAAGGTTGAAAAATATCTCTCTGGAGTTCCTGCTCCACCCATACATACATACCTTTATGTTCCAAACCCACCTAATTCCTTTTGGGGTCAAGAGGTTGCTGGAGCCTATCCTGAGCTACTGTTGTAGGACCACACAACCACACCCAGACACTCACTTTCACACCGTTTCGAGTTATCATTCAACCTAACAAGCATGTTTTGGACGGTGGGAGGAAACCGGAGAAAATGTAAATATGCACGGGGAGAACATGCAAACTCCACACAGAATGGTCCCAGCCGGGAGTTGAACCAGGAACTTCTCATTATCTCCTCCCTATGCAAAACAGTGCACAGTTTTGAGACCAAAACATATAAAGGTTTAGATCCATGCTTTTATTTTCTGTTTTTTGCTGTTGAAGTTTGCTCTTTTGGAAACCCTTTGCACCCTCAGTGTCTGATTTTTGCTTGAATAAAAAATGCTACACAATATACTAGGGGGGAACAAACAAAATCTTTAACATTTTATTCTTAAGAATTCAGTTACTGTGCTGTGCACGCACTAAGAGACCTCTGTCTTTATGTAAGTTAAAAAATACATAATTAAGGGCAATCAGAACCTCCTCGGTAAGACCAATAAATACAGAAGACATGTCAGCATCTTGAAGAAGAAGACAGAGAGGGTCATGGAGATGTTGCACTCTGGTACATGACCGACAGACGGCAGGAACAAACAGAAGGCGGGTGACCCGACGGCCATCCTGCAGCGCCAGCAACCAAAAGCGTCCTCATGTTTGCTTCTTCTGCAGCTGACCGTAACACAATGAGGGTTTGGCCATCTTCTTGTGTTTCCCAGTTATTTCTTCTAGCAAATCACAGGTCAACCGGCGGTTAAACCCACCTTTTTGTCGCCACAGTGTTTGTGTGTAGCTGCGGCGCACACACCGAGGGGAACTGGCATTTCCTTTTGACTTTGCAGACACAGTCTCTGCCTGCTTGTGGTCGTCCCTGGCAGTGTTCCTGCTGGCTGTAAACATCCTGTTATTATGGCCTCCGTCACTTTCAGGCTGAGCTCCATGGAGCTGTCTCCACTCACAGTCACCGTGCTCCCTCTTGGCTCAACACACCAACCAGTTGTTTAGAAGAAAAAACAAAAAAAGTCATAGTCTATAAAAACAAATAGGTATTAAGATGTGTTATCGTATTTAAAGTCCCACTCTGATCATCTGCTGATCTATTTTTAAAGTGTTCCCTGAGGTCTTTTAATTATTTTTATTGCCATTTTTAGGCTAAATAAAACTAACGTTGCTGATGCAGCTAATAGCAACAGAAATGCTACATTTAGAAATGATTAGAGTGGATGATGGGGGGCAGTGAATTAGCATATTTATTCATAAATTCATTCATATTTGTGAATGATAATAGTTTTAGCATTTATTTAAGGTAGGGGTCTGCAACCTGAGGCCCTGGAGCTACATGTGGGTTTTTGACCCCCCCCCCCCCCCCTGAAAGGCTGTGGTTTTTGAGGAGAAATAAAAAGTACAATCAGATTTCATACTCATAAGGCGGATTGTCTATTTTTTAACTAATTCAAGGATTTTTTGTGCACCATATGGTCCAAAAAACATGGTAAGGGTCACTTAATTAGCTCGGCTTTAATTTTTGTTTGTTACAGTAATGAATTCCTGGCTGAGATGTACCAACAACAACAAAATAAACAGTATAATTATCACTTCTGACATCACTACCTACTACTACATTTGCCGGATTGAGATGACACTATGTGGTACAGGGTGTGTTTTATTTTGAAAGGAGGTAGAAGAAGTTGACCCCTGCTTTAGGGGCCGTTTGTCTGCATCGTAAATCCGTCTCCGGATGAGCTGGAAAACCCCAGGCTGAAAAGTTCCCACACTTGCAGGTGTGTTTCCAGGTCTGCACACAGGAAACCGAGGGCTGTTTGCTGGCACTGGAATGAGACTTTTGTTCTGGGGAAAAAAATAAAATAAAAAAACAACCACTGACATTTGTTAAAGGCATTATAGTTAAAGATGAGTTTTTGGGCATGTAGAACATTTCAGTAACCGTGTGTAAAGAGCTGCTCGCTGCACGGTGACTGTCCTGCGAGGCTGCACGTGCAAACCCGAGAATGACGTGAGGCCGGCTTCCTCAGGATGGACCGCAGTGAGGCCTGCTGCAACCAGAGGAGCAGAGGAGCGACAAAAACATCCTTCAGTCTCCCTCACGTAGAAGCACCCCTTCGACCTTGTCCCTTTCCATACTCGTGGCTTGTTTTCAGGAAGACCAGACTTCCTGCATGATGGAGGAGATGTGGAAGAGGGGGAAGGGACAAAAAAGGTAAAGAAAGACACAGGGAGGTAGAAATGGGATCTCTGTCCTCTGTGAGATATTTTCAATGACAGACGCATCCAGCTGCAAGGAAGCAAAATAAAGGAGGGACTTACAAGGATTACCTTCAGCTAAGAAATGTTGACTGATCTTCAAAAATCGTTCAATTCAGCAAACTTAAAGAAGGTAAGAGCGGAAAGTCTTATAGGGATGGACTAAATACTGAACTTTTGAACATCTTTTTGCAGAAAAATGTCATTACCAGCCTCTACGTGGGTTATTGTGTGTTCATCTAAATCTGTATAGATGGAAAACCTACATTTGGCACATTATGAATTGTCTAAAACCCACAAGAGAAGGTAAGTCTATTGGCAACTTTTTTTTTTAGCAACAAAGGTGGTTTATGTTGGGCCAAAATGTCATTTAACAACGTAATGTTAAGAATATAAAATAAATACATTTAAAAAACTGATAAAACAATGTGAAGAAAAGGGATGTTTGGCATTAAAATAAAAATTCTTTATAGTTTGAGTCAATCAGAACACAAAACAACAACAATCTAATACAGAGAATTTAACTGATTAAAATCTTTAAACGCTTAAAAATGTACGATTCTGACAGACAAAAAGACAAATTTAAGGGCTTAAAAGTGAAAGTTTTATTCTGAAGTAGGGTGTTTTTTTTTAACCCACTATATGTTTCTAAAGTTTGAATCACTTTGAAGTTAGTAACATTAAGAAAACGTCCTAACTGTCTGGTTACATTGACTCTTTTTTTACAGCCACAGGCTTAAATTCTGGGCTTATTGAAGGGAAATTATCTCCTGCCTTTGCTCAACTCAGAACAACTACAGAACAAAAAACTCTTGGTTTTATGGTAAAATGTCAGGATATGGAACACATTAGGGTTTCTAAAATCCAAGCGACTTAATTCATAATTCTCCCAGTCAGCTTAAGAATCAATTTTAAGATTTTTCTATTGGTTCATAAAAGTTCAAATGGAAATGAACCTTCATTTTCTTTTAAACCAGATTTAGTTCATGACCCTCCCGGAGCCCTCAAGTTCTCGGGGGGCAGGTCTGCTGGCGGTCCCCAAGGTCAGAAAACCCACAGTGAGGCCACATTTGTGGGTCTGGCCTGTGGAACCGCCTGCCTGAGGATTTGAAGGCTTCATCCATGCTGGAGGTTTTCAAAAAAAAAAAAAGACTTATCTTTTTAGCATAGCTTTTATGTCCACCAGTTTTTGTTGATTTCATTGACAGATTGTTATTGTGTATGTGTGTTATTTTTTATTTAATTTTTTATTATGATAGTCATTTTTACTATTATTTCATTTATTATGTAAAGCACTTTAAGGTGCTCTTCAGCAGGAAAAGATCGATAAAAAAAAGTTAAATTTGAATATCATTTGCAATCCTAAAAGAACAAAGAAGACTCCTAACTGATCTTTGTGGAACACCTCGTTCAATATTGCTGTTGAATTTTCTAGAGGCACAAACTGCAGCGATTTTGCTCTTTAGAAAAATACTTTTAGCCTATGCAGGTTTTGAAGAGGATGCTGCAGGTCTTCGGGTTGTGGAGACAGATGGGTCTTGTAATTCATCATGCAGGCACCTTAAGGGAAGTCCTGAAAATGGAGCGTACCATTGTTATGCGTGTGGTAAGTGTATCGTGAAGTATTCGTAAGGATAATGGAGGTTATCCGCACTCATGACGAATGGATGGTGCTGTCATATGGTGCACGTCCGCCGCACTCAGGGAACTCCCGGCCTCGGGGACCGAATTCCTGCATGTTTTCCAACATACCCGCCTCTTGCATGTTCTAATTGGTTGGACGAACCTCAACCAGGTAATCAGTCATGAGTAGGGCTTGGATATCTGGAAATCATGAAGACACACCGGCCCTCGAGGCCTGGAGTTGCCCACCCCTGCCAGTCATCAGTGGAGAACTGGGCATTTACTGCCCATTCGTACACGGGGTGTGCACGTCATATGGAAGTGCTAGTGGACACCCACACAAACTACTCTCAGATAGTCTAATTTCCTCATTTCTAATAGTCTGGCTACAGTAGGGAGAGGACACTTATCACGTGAACAGCACTAAAGGGCTCCTTGTGCAATTGCAAAGAATTTAGGGTAGTTGAAAAGCAAAAAAAAACGTACAACACGCCTACGTCTCACCTACTCCCCCCCTACATGTTGCATGACGGTAGAAATAAAAGTGTATGAACATTTTGGCTCTTTGGGTTGACACTTCCTCTGGGCTGCCTATATTTTGCTCATTTTTCCGCATGCCGGTATCCGCCCGCACGGACAGTTGTGACAAAGGCTTAAGATTCTGAAAGTCGAAGCCAATTTTCCAAACTGCCATGTTTTGGTCAGCTCTATCAAACCAGATAAAACTGTTTACATTATTTGTGATGAACGGACGTATTTGACGACAGCAGTATTCGATTCAATTCAACGCAAATAACTTTATTTATCCCAGAGGGACAATTTTTTTCAAGGTACAGACAGTAGCTTTTGAAAAAATAAACATTACGTAGACAATTGAAAATAATCAATACTATAAATCTCTGATTATTTGCCACCCCTATACTAAAAAACATAAATACAAATGTAAAGAAGTAAAGAGAAAAATTAAATAATGCAGATAAGCTGTATTTGTGCTGTGATGTCAACAAAAGTATTAGCTTGAAAACATCAGATCAACATTAGTCATATAATTAGATTTGTCAACATGACTGTTAGCTAAATAGTTACCTGAGGATTTTTAGAGAAATGTTTACATCTTTGCATTAGTTTAATTTGACAATTGATTAAAAATTAGGGCTATTTTTAACCTCGAAAAGTGAAAAAAAAAAAAGTTTCTGAATTGATTTTAATGATCACAAATAAATCCACCTTTATGAGCCTTAAACCTGTGTATTTGTCATTTAAGAGTCACAAACCCAACAAGTTTAATCAGAAACCATTTGCCTCTAAATGATATTCCTAAAGAAGGAGAGGAAACCTTTACGGTCATGAATAGAACAGCTATTTTAATTGCCTGCTTGCTGCAGGAGGTTTTATTTTAACATTTTACAACAAATATCAGATGCACAGAGGTGCTCCAGCTTTTTTTTTTTTTTGGGTAACACATCAGCAACTATTTGTCTTGGAAGCTGATACATAATAATGTCATCAGTTTAAACTTTACGCCTCTCTGGATGCTACACTAAATCTATTAAATCCCCTGCTAATGTCTGAAATGTTTGGCTCAGTGAGTCAGAGTCAAATCGAGGATCTCCGAGGAAACTCTCTGCTCCTCCTTTACGCTCAGGCACGGCTGCTTTGACAGCTGTTTTAGTCGGACCGACTGCGCTGCAGGCACGCTCTCAAATTCAGCAGAGACCCCCACTGCCTGGACGGCAGGGACTCGATTTTTTTTGCAATTCTTTTTTCTTACTGCACCTTTGAAGAAGGAAAAATGGTGCCCCTGCCACAAACTCCTCCTTAGGGATCCATCGCCTCCTAACTCTTTGAACATCAATGGGAAGCAACTTGGGGGAAAAACGTTGGCTCTAAAGTTTACAGATTTTAAACGGCGTTGGCATGGCGTGCTCGCAAAAGTGGCGTTCCCTTGTTGCTAACAAGTTGTTACCAGGATGTTATGAAAATTCAAGACATGAATCCGTTGCTCAAGCAAAACAAAACGATATGACATACAATATAAGGAATGCGGGCGTGCACCAAAAACCCCTGTTGCCAAGGAAATCAAAAAATTTACTTTTGCCGATTCTACTAAAAATGACATGCAACCAAAGAAAGTTTTTAAAAAGTGTTCCATAAATTTGTCACGTGCAGCTCTGACCAGAGTGGATGAACGGAGGGGCGTGTAGCATCTGCTCAGCCAGTTAGAGGAGGTTAAATGAGGGCCGCAGACGAGGGGACAAGCAGTGCCTGCACGCCACACAACGCCGCTCTGGGCTTTAATATGACTTTTTATTCTTTTTGCCGGTCAGTACAAGTTTGAATTATCTCTACTCTTCACCATGCTTGCTTCATAACCAAACTCCAACTCTGAGTCATTATAGTTTTGACGTAAAAGTAGCTGCATTTAATGAATACCAGGGACCTTCACAAGCCAGCGATGGGATCAGGAGGTTGATGGGGTTCCCACGCTTTTGCAGTAGTTTCAGCAAACACAAATGACAAAACTAATGCTTTTTAAAAATAACAAATTCAGAGCAGCATTTAGAAATTGTTCATCTTACTGAGATTTTTAAATGAAGTTTTCTTTGAGCAGTAGACAAAAAAGACGTGCCTGATTTCCCATGCAGATATATTTGTGCGCTGCGTATATTCTGAGAGCACAGAACTCTTCTCTCCTACTGAAACAGATCTGTGCATACGTCTGCTCTGGACCGTGCATGATCCTTCAAGATAAGCTCCCAACACCCGAGACCTCTGGAGGAGTCCCTCAGCTGCCTCAGCCTCTGAACATCAAGCACATGTATGCCCATGTCATTATGTCTGCACAGGTCAGAGGTCACGGTCATGCTTTCTGACTGTGAGCCAAACTCCCATGTAAAGCACATACCCTCTCACACATGCCCATGTGTCTGGTGGTTTGTTAGGCTTGTATTACTCTTGAAATTTCATTTCATCCTGCTTAGCTGCTCGTTGAGCTGCGGTCTGATTACAAGCAGGCTAAGGAAGGTGTGTTAACATAAAAGGCTCCTTGTGCAGTGACAGACGGGCGCAGGCCTTTCGTCACTGCTTTTAGGACCATAATTGTTAAAAAAAAGTGCTCTGAAATTGTTAGGTTAGGAACACAATTAATGACAGTGAAAGAAAAGAAATTAAAAGTTGTTCATTCGCTCCGATTTTTCTACTTTTGGCAACGAAAAACTTGTGGCCAGTCCTTCACCTGCCCTCTGCTGCCATCATGTGGTGAAAATGTCCTTTGAGTCAGTAGACTAGAAAAGAAATCATTTTAAAAATATGGTTAAAGTAACAAATCATTTTAAAAAAATGATTTGTATATATATATATATATATATATATATATATATATATATATATATATATATATGTGTGTGTGTGATTAGTTATGCAGTCTTTTTTCAGATTTTTTGATGCTTTATCAAAAAATATTTACTTACTTAGTCGATTATGTCATTTTTGTTTTCCTCCTTTTTTAAATAAAAAAACAAAAAGATAATAAATTCAAAAAATCTAATATATTTGCTTATTTATTCTACAAAAACACACATATTTGTACTTTAAAAGCTCGGATATTACACCTAATCCCATGTTTGACATTGACAATTTTACTTGATCTGGTAATTTTCTTTGGACACATTTCTTAATCCTGAAGAACCCAACAATTTTCTCCAGGGCTTTTAAAGTTAATTAAACTTTAGAGAGCAGCAATAAACAGCAGTAAAAAAATAAAGAAAGAAAAACTTTTTAAAAAATTGAATAAACAAAAAGAAAAAAGAAAAGGCCATATTCGACCCTATGGGTTCTCTAGGTTTCATACAGAAAAACTGGTTTTAATTGAAATTTTACTAATATTGTGCTTCAGAAACGTATTTAAACAATAAAAAAAAATCATAAAAAGAATAAAGACAACAATCAAAGGACTTTGCTTTGGGAAGGCATTGTACAGATTAAAAGACAAAGAGGGTCACAAATGTGAAATGATGAACCATAAAAGCCATAAAACACTTAAAAGCCAAATAAATGAGTCAATTACACCAGGTCCGCTTTGCCAAAAAGGCATTATTTTCAGTTCCACACAATAACGAACCAAAAAATCTTGAAATTTATCTTAAAACAAAATAACATATATTTCCCTACATGGCTCCTCCCACTGTCCTGCTCCATACATGCTCAGATTTAACCTCTTGTTTGAATCATTTTTATCGACAGTTGGACTTTTTACAGTGCACTTGTTTTATGGACATCTGTGAAAACTTCAATCCTTTTTTTTCAAATCTAGTTTTAGGATTTTTTTTAACAAAATTCTTTCTGCATGATAAATTAATGAATTTAAGCCTCCAGTTTAACTTTAAATAGGATGTTTTGGCTGCCACCAGTGTGTTACGTCTTCTTTCTAACACACATCCACTTCTCCCAATAAGGCAGCAGCCCTGCTCCATCAGACAGGCCCTCTTCCTCAGTCGGAGCTCGGGCGGAGCAGGTGGGCCGCTGTCAACAGACGCTCAAATATACTTGGCTGGTGATTTGAGAGAGATTATTCATTTATGTCACCAGGCACATCCAAGACTTCTGAAATTTACTGCTGCTGTTCTGGGTCATCCCTCCTTCCTTTGGAGAAAAGTTTAAATGGATGTGTTGGTGACACTTTGCAAGACTTAGCATGCTTATGAAACAAAACCCTGCAGATTTTTTGAGGGTTCATTGAAGCTGAGGCCACACACTTGCTGTTATCTCAGCCCTTCTTCTCTGCAGTGCCGTGTCCAAATAAAGGCTGCAGATATTGCTGCCATCGCCCTGACTGGAAGCTGCCCCATTCCACTGGCTTCAGAGTTTAAAGGCTACAGCTCCATTCCTCTTCAAGGCTGCACGCCGTGTATTTGGCATGCTCAGAATAAGCCCAATCATCTCCTATTACCCTCCTCTCGTGGATTGTTTGGTGTCACTTGCTCTTTGCCGGCTGGATTTGATGATTCTGCGCCTGCACTGGAAATGGATACAGTACTTTTGGCATGTGGTGTGTATGTTTCAACTCAATAGAGCTGGAACATCCAGTCATGAAGGTTGAGCTGTTTAGTCAGCTCTATCTTATTTATTGTGCTCTGGCGGTGAGGATTCTGTGGAGAAATTACACCAGCTCAGTGAATAATCGCTCCCCTACAGTTAAAATTCTAGCAGTGATGGAGGTAAACTGTCAGGGTTTCAGCTGGTCAGGCAAGACGGCATCAAATCCAAGTGACATTAGTCATTCATCTGACATTTGGATGCAGAAGTTGCCTCCGTATCAGATTATAGGGACGTCCGGACAGATTCATCCATCAGTTCCAGTGAAAGAAACTGCACAAGTCTCTCATGTTGAGACAGAAGCTCGGCTCATCCTCTTCAGTACTGGAAAGTTACCTGTCATTAAACATTGCTCCATAAGGGGTCACGACCTGCTAAACCTTATGGATCCAAAGATGCTCAAGAGGACAGCTCTACGCAAAGAACATGAGTGGAGGCACCATCTGTCCATCTCTTCTTTTTTTTTTTACTCAGCACAGAATGTGTTTTTTATTCCATTCACCTCTCCTCCTCCTCCTTCTCCTACGTTTCCTTGACCCGACTGAGAGCCAGAGATGGACTGAATGGTGGTGTTGTTGTCTCCTGGAAACAACATCCTGATGCTGTCTGGGTGTGGAAAAGCAGAACTCCAGCATCAGTGATTTTGTTGCTGGGGGAGAGCAAAATCTGCAAGAAAAGTACAAAATGAAACAGTTTTTTTTTTAAAGAATCAGCGAAACAAATATCTCAAAGATGTTTTTTTAGGTATTGTATATCATAGAAAACACCCAATTACTATAACTTAAATCCGAAAGACTAAAAACAGTTGCTATTTGTCGTTTAACCAATAGAGGGAAGCACTGTTCCCTCACCTGGCAAAGCAGAAGGCAGGACTCAAAAAAAGAGAAATTCAATCTTAAAACTCATCACATTCAGATGTCTTCTTTTGTAATGTAAAACTACACATTCAACTTTGTTGTCTGGATGTGTCGCATCTGCTGTATGAGTAATTAACCCTTATTTTGTTAAACAGTAAGATGTTTTGGCAGCTTTATGAAGTGTTTTTGGTGGATTGAGTGCTGACTGAATTGTATTCGGGGTTTCTTTTTCTTTTTTTTAATCTTATGCCCTGCACCCATAGACATAAGGTGAATAAGAGGCGACCCCTGAAGGGACATGCCGAAAGGTGAACCTGGGTGTGACAGTAACTACATCAAAGACTTTCTACATTTGGGCAGAGCCATCAGCTTCTGTTTGTTGTCTAGATTTATTCCAGACACTCTATCATTTAATCTTAAAAATCCCTGTCTGAACATCTTTTGATCTATTTTCAAAATGTTTCCAGTTTTCATTTAATTAAGATGCCATTTTTTGCCCAAAAAACCTCCAAACAAAACTTGTTTTCTAGGGACATGGTTTCTGTGGAGTGGCAGCAGTATATTCCAAAGTTCACCTCTGAGTTGTGGGTTGGGACTAATGCGTGGAGCAACTCCATCCCCTCTTCCCCTCCCCGACGCTGAGAGCTCGGAGCAGGGAGCGTGTGACGCATTTTCTTTGTCCTTTTCCAGATTGTGTTTGTTCGTCTCCTCCTGATTCACAACAATTATCAGACATTCTCCGAAGTTTCAAGCTTAATATGTCCTCCTTCGTCAGAAAAATGCAACCAAGAACACCATTTACATCAGAGTGGGTCTTCAAGATTTATGTCAATGAAATCTAAAGATGGATAAACAGTAACGACAGCGGGGGTGTCGATGAGTTTGGCCGCTGTGTTACATTAGACGGGTGGTTATCGATCGCGCTCTGCTGCAGGAAGGCCACCAGCTTTCCGGGAGAGAGCTGGAAATGTGAGCTCTTCGTCCTTTCTTTGCCCTCACATCCTTTTCATCCTGGCTTTTGCTCCTGCACTTTTTGCACCCCCCCACCCCACCCTATCCCATTTGCAATGTGTCCCCTCTCTCCATGTGCATCCTGCCTTCAGAAAGCTGGCCCGTGTAGAGGAGCATGGCTGCAGCAGAGAGAAGAATGCACGGTGAGTAGATGAATTTGCTGCTGTATCTTGTTGTGGTTGCAGAGACGTTGTGCTGCAACACATCTTACAGCACTAGTCGTGATGCAGCAGAATTTACAGGCAGTGTCTGCTAGTTTAGATGCATGCTCTTCTCTATTTTTACAGAGCTGAAAAATATTAACGTTGGAGCCACGCTGGTCATTAGAAAAGATGGTTTGAGCTGGTTTTCCGGACACAAAATCGCCAGAAGGTATGGTGCAAATTACAGCTGTGAGTGTCTGCCTTTCCGTTGTGGAACCTTTTTGGTTGTTTGCTTAAGTCTTAGAACCTGTTTTTTCCCCTGAGCCCCTCCACCTGTTACACAATAAGGTGTAAATGTACCCAAACGGAGCAGATTACAAGCTTTACGGCCTACAGCATGCATGTGTTTGTGTGTCTTTTTACATCCTTTACGTCACGATGGCTGTGACTCAGCTCCTATCTTCCTTTCCTGAGTCACTCGCCCAGCGGTTGCTTGGTTACCACAGACCGGAGAAAGTTTCCTCTTGCGTCTTTGTCCCTGCAGATGGACAGGCTCTTATATTTATTCAGGCGCAGGAGTGAGTGGCCGGTATTGGTGTGCACGGCTGCATTTGTGTTTCATCAGGGTTAGTGCACCCTGTTGTGGAAAATGGACGGCATACTTTGGCTCATCCAACCATTCCAAGTGTGGCCAAAAAAATCCGGAAGCTTGAGCTTGGAGAGGACATGTCTTCACTCAGTCCTTTAACAGCATGTTGCTTGTTGTGTTTCTTTTTACTCTACATTTTTAAGTATTTGAGCTTCCTTAAGTGTTTTAAATTATGATACACCTGCTTTTACGACACAGTGGAGCTTCTCCCAAAGACTTTCCAGTGTCTTAGAAGCACACAGAGGTCAAGAAATCCTTTTATTTTCAAAACACACAGGCTAAATGTGGCTTTTTTGCAAATTTTCAGACCAGCAGGTTAAAATAAAGAGCTGCACAGATACTTTTCAGACATCTTAACACAGAAAGATTGAAATCTTTCAATTTTAAAAGTTAACCTGGTTTGTCTTAACTAACCACTCCGATTATCTTTTGATTAATGTTTGATCTATTTTCAAAGTGTTTCTAAGAAGTGTAATTTCTTGGCTAATTTATATTTTATTTATATACGTCCTCCATCATCAGACAAATGCCACAAGAACATGTTAAAAACACTAAAAACACAAGCCTGTGTTACACAGCCACCATAAACATTTTGCGCATTTTGCACAGATGAAATTGGGTCATACATGAATATACGGGCAAAAAATGAGAAAAGTTGTGGTCACAAATGTGTCACGAATAAACCACGGAAGAAGTACGAATAAACCACGCAAAGACCACGTAAATTAACATAGAAAATGAACCGTACGTGATTATTCCATATGCGGTTCATTAGTGACTCGTGCATCAATTATGTCATTTGAACGTGCACCATCACATGTGTAATATAAATGTTATACATCTGTGGTACATGCGTCTGTTAGATATACGTAAAAAGGTGGTGGAAAGCCAAAAATTTGCGTATGCATCTTGCAAAAATCAGGCACAGTTGCTCAAGATTTACATAATCATTGCGTCTAAACTAAGTAAAATATGCATAAACTGCAAATTTTCAATCAACCAAAAAATTTTAAACAGCTCAAAACCGAATTTCACGTCGGCAGAAACCTTCGACGGACATCTGCGCACATCGACGAATCACGAACGCCAGAAATACGAAAGATCTAATGTGGAAACTGGGCAAAACACCGCCTTTATGCCAGAAAATGTGGCATATGAATGAAAAAATCCTCAAAGACACTGAGCCACTTCAGGCGGGTGAAAACCCTTCTCTTTCTTGAAATATTGCCACCCGCTGGTCATGAATGAGATTATGGTAAAAAAAAAAAAAACGAACATGGACAAAAAAACACTGCTCGCCTCAAGCAAAATTAGACCATTTCCAGATGGTGCAGTTTATTTTTTTTTGTTCAGGCAGAAGCCTTTTGCTTTGATTTAATGTGCAAACCCTTCAAAATACTGCTGATGGTGCTAGTTATCTCTAGGGGAATCAATTTAGGTAAATTAACAGCAAATGGTTATTTTTATCGTGCTCAGAAAGTCTTTATTGGTCGGGATCTTAGTCAGTCATGCCCAATAATTTAAAAACAAAAACCAAAAACCTACAGTTGGAGTCTGTTTTTAGCAGAGTTGTACTTAATAATTTGCAGTTAAAGAATAAAATGTCAACTTTTGATCTTTTTAATTTGCTTTGAGAAGCATGTTGGCCCAGTTTTTGTGTTAAGTTGTATTGCTAAGTTGTGGCAATACAAGGTTTTGAAATCAAGACTGATGCATGAAGCTGCTGCCTCATGCCCCCCCCAGTCATCCATATTGCATGACGTATCAGACTTATAGTGGTAATTAAGCTGATCATTAGCGTGTTTGAAGGATCTGACTGAGTTGTTGTGAATCCCACATGCAGGGAGGCGGAGCCTTGTTGGTTGAAGTCCTCAGGTGAGACGGTGCAAACCGAAGAGGGGGAGCAACAAACACTCAGCTGCGCCCTCATTCTTCATCCCGACAAAAGAAACGTAAATAGGAGGCCGTGGAGACATACGGATCAAACACAGTGCTCCTGCTTTCCGTCATCTTCTCACCGTGGTTCTCAGAAAAAGCAGATCCAAGAATCAGTGTTTGCTTTTCCAGATCCAGTTCTCCCAGAATCCCCAGAAACTCAGAAAGGACACTTTTTAAGTGTTAAAAACGTTTCCAGTGTGGTTCCCAACAACTTGAATGTGTCAAACACACAAAACTCCATGAATAAGAATATAATTAATGGGTGCATCATTTTATGTGATGACTGGGAAGTTTTTCAGGATTGGAGGAAATTCACTGGACACCAATGGACCATGGATAACATGTTTGTATCAACTCTAAAGCCCTCCATCATCCAAAAGTCTTTAAGCCCTATTACTGAAGATGCTGCCAATGGAAATTTAATAAACCTTAGAAGTCATCTGCAAATCTGTCCAAATTCCAATGATCCAGACGAGTCAGTAGAGCAAGATGGAAACATAAAACGGAAGAAAAGCGTGTCCTTCGATGAAGACGTCACTGTGTACCTGTTTGATCAGGTACTTCTAATCCTTCTGCACTATGAAATCCTTGTCAAAAAAATTGTTATTTACCCCTGTTGGAGGACTTTTAAAAGTTTCTTTTAGATAAAAGTATGAAAGGTTAACTCAAAAACCAAAATAACAATCAGCAGAAGTCAGAGTTGCTTTGTAGTTTGAATCCAATCTTTCCTCCAAGGTCCCTCCTGTTGTTTTTATCTAATGTCCAACATTTAATATTGGGATTCCTCCAAGAAAACTTCAGTTTTACTTAACCAGGTTTCCTATGAATTAATTTGGATTGAGCTTCTTAAACTGACCGCTATTTTCTAAACTTTTTGGGTTTTTCTCATCTGTAAGTGTTTATAAACCTTTCAAGCTTTCCGTCATATTTAACTGTTTAAGGGTGGAAATAACTCTTGACCAGTATTGGATTATTCAAGCATAACAGTCTGTTGTGTTTTTGTTTAATGTTAGGAGACTCCAACAGTGGAGCTTCACTCTGGGTCCGACCCGTTTCTGCCATGCAGCTGTTTTCATCAGATGCAGACAGTTGAGGAAGACTCTGGTAGGATACTCACCACTCGCCGTTTCCGTCTCATCACCAGCAATCTACTGTCCAAAATCCAGGACAACAAAACAGTTTTAACACCAATTGTCCCCAAACATCACCAGGAAGTTTTCACACTTAACCCATTAAGATATATTTTATGAATCAAGCAGAAATTCACAGTTAAATTTTCACTAAATAAAACTGTCTTGTAAATAGAAATTGAAAAATAGAATACAGATATCAATTTAAAGAAGAAAAACACTCAGCTGCTAAAAAGCTGTAATAAAAAATGTTAAATATGTTTTCCGCGCTGACGGTTCCTTTCACGATACATTTTACTCTTCAATTATCAGTTTTGTCTCAAAAATTACTATCACAAGTGGAATTGAGTCACAAATATTGATTTCAAAGTAAATCTTGTCTGTTATTTGATAATAACTCCATATATAGTCCCATTATTCATCACATCTAGATGTGTGAAGTTTGTTCTCTGCAGCTGGTGGTATTATGTAGTGTAGTGCCTTGATCAGTTCATGGTAAATGGTAAATGGTAAATGGTAAATGGTAAATGGCGTATACTTATTTAGCGCTTTCTATCTTCTTTCGAAGGCCCAAAGCGCTTTACAGTCACAGTCCCATTCACCCATAGACACACACATTCACACACTGACAGCGGCTCCGCTGCCGAACACTGGCGCCAACCTCCCACCAGAGGCAAGATGGGGTTCAGTGTCTTGGGCGTGCAAGGCGGGAATTGAACCTGCATTCTTACGATCATGGGTCGACCGCCCACATAATCATACTCATAGGGTTGGGGTGTCTGGTCCAAAGTCTGAGCAAGTTTTTCTTTTTTTTCCGGAATCCATTTTTTTAAGGATTTTTTTTTTTACCAAGAAGGAGGGTCTAAGGGAAGGGATGTCCAGTTTAGTTTAGTTTAGTTTAGTTTAGTTTAGTTTAGTTTAGTTTAGTTTAGTTTAGTTTAGTTTAGTTTAGTTTAGTTTAGTTTAGTTTAGTTTAGTTTAGTTTAGTTTAGTTTAGTTTAGTTTTGTTTTGTTTTGTTTTGTTTAGTTTAAAATTTACTTATTGAATTATATGAATTCATGATCCTTATGATTTTATGTTTACTATACAATTACTGGTATGTAGCCCATTGAGATGACTGTTGTTGCAATATTGGGTTATATAAAGAAAATTGAATTGAATTGGATCGAATTGCAGAACGAATCTGCCAACAGCACACATCAAAAATTACGAGGAACAGACACAGTGCAGCGTAAAAACAAATCAAACAGCATCTTTCGGCAAGTGTCACAACAAATTAGGTCCACTAGACAATAAAACCGGTGAAGAAAACTCCTGATATTTCATTGATGTGCTCATTTCCTGCAGGTTGGGAGTGGGAAGATGACTTTCAGGCGTTGGAGAACACCCCTTATTTTCAGACTGCTATGGACCCTCACTCTGTCTCCCTGCCATCCCTGGATTGGACTTCCCCGTCCAGGCCGAAGAACCGGTCTGTGTCCCACACCTGCCTGGTCCTGACCTATGTCACTGAGTCAGACCTTGAGCTGTGAGGCAAAAGGTGGGTGACACACACACACACACACACACACACGTGCATGTGGCATATTTTGTGACAGGGCAGTGGTCAAAGCAACTTCCCTGTCATGACGCCTTCCTCCAGCCAAAGGCCACCTCACTGTCACCATGGCCTCGTGTGACATCCACGCTTGTTTTTCTTGCAGGCAGCCAGCCTTGATCTCATGGAAAAACTGACTAATCGTCCAGATCTTCAGCTCTAGCTCACCTCCCTCTCTTTTTATGAGTCAGGGATTTTAATGCCCTTTCTTCCGCCGCTCTGTGCTACAGATGGATTCATGACATCACAGTTGAGCAGCTCCGTGTAACGGAGGACTGAGCTTTTGCAGTTGTTGGCATGACACAGTCTGTGTTTGACGCGAGCTGCTGTGATGTGACAAAGCAGCCAGTTGCATAACAGAGTTGGTATCTTTCCAGCTGCAAGCAAAGCTCTTCAGAAAGTAAGTGACATAGTAAGTGGAACTATTATCTGAATCCATCTCTGTAATTTAAAAGCCGATAGTTTTGTTAAAAACCAGCCTGCTGGTGAACATATCTCTTTGTTGAAGTGGATTCAACTCTGAATTTATCTGCAGCTGTGACAAAATAAACAGTGCTGGTCTGAGGGCCAAAGCAGGCAGAAATTGAGTAAACTAAAGGAAAAGATAATGTTTCCAGTGACCGCTTTGGATGATTAGATACCTGAGAGGGGATAGAAACTTGGCAGGACAAGTGGGGATTTGTATGGATATGGGTACCCACACATGGTGGCCATCATTTATGTAAGCACTACCATCTGATCTCAGTATTTAAGGCACAAGTGAACAATTTTGTGGTGCTTCTGGGCTTAGTTTCGTGGGTCCTCACAATGCACTAAATGTTAGTACTTCTTCCAAAAGGATAAAGTCCCCGACTGTAAAATCTTGAGGACCAGACTGGATGTCCTCACGGTCCCCACGCTCCTTCCCGGAAACCTTGACCTAAATCTAATAGTAAAAAATTGATGCTTGATCTTGAGTTTTATCCCAAACTTACTCTAAAATTAACCCAAGTTGTAACTTTTAACCTTTGAAGTTGCAAGAACTGTTTAACTATAAATGTTGTACACTTGTATCACGTTTTCCCACCCTCCTTGAAGGCCTAAAGCGCTTTACAGTCGCGCAAATTCCCACACTGATGGCGAACCGAACACTGGCGCCAACCTATAACCACTAGAGGCAATGTGGGGTTCAGTGTCTTGCCCAAGGGCACTTTAACATATGGCCAGGCAAGGTTGGAATCAAACCTAGTCGCCCGCCATAACGCTTCACCACGGCCGCCCCACGTAATATTTTATCACCAAATGTTGTAGTCAACTGACACCTTTGCTGATCTTAAAAGCGTCTACATTTTGTAAAAACTTGTCCGAACATCCACTTTTCTTATTATCTTTTTGTGGTCCATTGCCATTTGGGATTTTCTTTACTTTATCTCAAATGACTGCCTAATCCTTGCTTTCTGGTGATAACTCTATGAATTGAACAGTAATCTAGCAATTGGTTGGTTGTGTCCAACTTTCCTATGTGCCAATAATAGTAATCTGTCAGTTTGGACAAGCTCATCCAGTAAATGCAACATAATGTGGAAACTGTTAACGGTAGAAACAGTCGTCATAACTATAAATGTGCCCTGTTATCTGTCAACAGTTGATTATCAGACATATTTAAATGCATCTCCACATGTTAGGGGTGTGTGCATCTTTTCCTGGGGTACATCCGGGAAGGCGCTATGACAACACTGAGCGATAGAGCAGCTGCTCTTTGCAACTCAGTTTACTGCGTAAATATTACTTAAAGCAATTCCTGATCATGCCCCCAGAAAAAAAACTCCCAGTGATGGACAAATCTGATGATATCAAGAAGTTGCTTGATTTCCTGCTGGAAGAAGTTAGAACCTTTCATATGATTTGATTTGCATCTCCATTCATAAACCACGAATCGATACATAAAAAAATTAGTGGCCGTATAATGCAGTCCATTTTTGTTACCTAAATGGATACAATCTATATTTTCATTTCTTTTTTGGCGTTCAAAACTGTAAATAAAAATGCTTTTTAACAGAGGAAATCTTTATTGGCGCTTTTTTATTTTAATCGCAAAAATACAATGTCTTTAATATAAAAATATAAAAGCTGCAAACAAACAAACAAAAAAAATCCCCTTGGGGTTTTTTGTGTTTAAAAGGTGTATGTTCAGGTATCGATTAAAGTGCTGGGAAAAAAAAGCTCTCATATGTTTCGTACACAACACACATCCCTAGCTGTGGTTCACCTTTAATCAATTGTAATTGACCCGACTTGGTAGAAGCCAGCTTGTGATTGGATGTCTTTATGTTTGCATTACATGTACTTAAAAAGACAGCAGCAAAGAAAGTAGCGACACAACAGAAGGAGAAACTGACAAAGTTTGCCAGAAACTGATTACTGTATTTTCTGTTGTATAAGTCGCACCAGAGTATAAGTCACAGGAGCTGAAAAATCCATAAGAAAAAACATCTATAAGTCACTATGTAGTAAAAATAGCACCAGACTATAAGTCGCAGGAGCCAAAAATGCACAAAAAATGAGAGAAAAACATCTATAAGTTACTCTGGAGTATAAGTTGTACCAGAGTATAAGTCATGGTATCTGAAAAGTGCATAATAAAGAAGAAAAAAGCATATATAAGTCAGTTTTTTAAAATGTTTTTTAAAATCACATCTGCATTCTCTCAGTACTAGATCGATTTTCTTTTACTCAAATCTGTTACCCTTATACATCTCCAGTACATGTAGAATCACATGTCTATCTTCTCACAGGTCCTCAAAGCTTCAGCATGAAGCTCAATCTTTGACCAGAAATCTTCTCTGTAAGTTGCCACAGTGCGACTGTGCAAATAGATTCATGTTCCCACAACATTAGTAAGCACACACACACACACACACACCAGCACCCCCCTCAATCCACCCAGCACACAAACACACACAGGAGCTGATCAAGGACATCAAAACCAAAAGTCAGCAGCTGTTTGCCTTAAAAAGCTGGGAGATCTGCAGCTGCACCACCAAGTCCCTGTGATTCCACAAACACAGACTCGTCTTATTTGACTCAGTTTATTTCATTTGAAGTTTTATTTTCACTTTTGAGTACTTTTTGGTTTATTTTGTCTTATTTCTGTTTAGAGGGTTACTGCTGGACCAAATTCCCTCAGAGTAAAAGGTCACAAACATTAACTTAATGTTTTCTGCTATTTTTTTTCCATTAAAATGATGTTTATTTTTGTAATTATTCAACTTCCAACCCAGCTTTTGGCTGCCCTGACTCCAATTTTTAGAGTAACTCTGCAGCATTTGGGTCTGAAAAAGATTTGGAAGCTAAGCTGTCACTCAGAATCACTTGTCACTCACTGGGAAGCTCCACCCACAAGCCAAATTTAAAATAAATGTTTTAAAAGAACAACTACTAGACTGAATTCCTTTTGTTTTGTGTTTTAAGCATTTTAAGATGTTATCAACATGTCAAAATGATTGTAAAGCGTTACGGTGGAGAAGCCTTTTTTCAATTTCATTTTCTAAAGAAGAACCACTTGAGGTTCTGGTGACTTTCTTGCTGTTTCAGTTCATTGTGACACATTGTGGTGCATGCTCAGTACGCATCACTGAGTGGACACCTCCCTGCTTCTGCTCTATCTACATCAAGAAGAGGTAATCCCAACTGCCAACAGCTGCCTGCGGGTCAAACTGACAAAGTGGGATTATTCCAGATCACACATCCATGTTTGGCCGGGGCGTATTTGAGCAATGTTTTACCACTTGGCCTGTGATGTTTATTCAGACCTTTTGTGGTTTGAGGGTGTGCATCAGTTTGCTTTGCTGTCTCATTACAGAAGAGACAGACTGCAAAAAACGTTTAGCAGCAAGTAAACAAAGGGGATCTACCTCTCTGCTGTCAGAAAAGTCGACTGTATTCAAATCAGGCAGGGCCGATGGAAATGAGGTTGGCTTTTTACTGAGCCTTCAAAATGACAATGAGCAGCAACGTCTCCAGCCGTCCTTTTCCACCCGAAAAACTGAGTAGATTTCCAAAATGGAAAATAATATGATGACAATTTAACTTGACTCCACCGGCTTTGTTTGAAATTTATACTTGCTTAAGTGAAATGTGATCCAGGAAACATTAAAGTTTCCACAAAAGAAAATTATCTATAAGGAGAAAAGCAAAATGAAATGACACTTGGCAGTTTTCAGTTTTATTGACTATTATTGTTGTAAGACATTGTGCCCAAAGTTAAAAAAGCAAAATATCTTTTTATTTTTCTTATTTTGATAAATTATAACATCTCTGTTTATATTCGCTTCTTTTTAAAATAGTTACCGGTACTTATGCTAAAATTAGGTGCTTGGAGATTTGAAAAAATAAAAAACAGAATTTTTGGTCTTTGGAACTAAAGAGAAAAACGGTAGGAGGTCACAACAGAGCTTCAATCAATTTATAAAAAACATCCAACCAGGCAGGAACTAGGGTGTAGTTTTGGACACAGATCTAAATATTTGGAAACACATAAAGGCACAAAATCAGATAACATCATCTTTGAGGTTTAAAGATCTGATGTCTAAGCAGGACCAGGAAAAACCAGACTTTAAAGTTCGGTTGCTGGTTTATCAAGCTTTGAATGGTTTAGCACCAAAAATACATGATTGATGACCCAGTATGTACCAGCCAGACCTCACAGTCATCTGAAACCGGTCTGTTGTCAGTTCCTAGGGTCAAACCTAAAAACATGGATAAGTTGCATTCAGCTGCTCCACAGATCTGGAATATCTATCCGTCTTCTTCCGCTCATCCAGGATCAGGTCATGGGGGCAACAGTCTAAGCTAACATACCCAGACTTCCTTCTCCCTGGCCACTTCCTCCAGCTCATCTAGGGGGACCCCAAAACATTCCCGGCCAGCCGCGAGATGTATGGTCTCTCCAGCGTGTTCTGGGTCTTCCCCGGGGCTTCTGCTCAGTGGGACATGCATCCAGACTAGATGCCTCACTCTCTGATCTTTCCTCTGGGTGAACAAGTTTCAAAGACATTTAAACTCCTCCACTTGAGGCAAGACCACTCCACCCACCCAGGGAGGGCAAACTACCTTTCTCCGGTCAAGAACCATGGCCTCAGACTTAGCAGTGCTGACCCTCATCCCAGCCGCTTCACTCTGTGCTGCAAACCGCCCCGATGGACGCTGGAGGTCTTGGAATAGAATTCCAAAACAGCCTTAAGCTACAGACACACTGTGACGCGCATTCAAATCGCGTAAGGTTCTTGAATGCGCATTCAGTCCCCAGTGTTCACACTGAACAAGCAGAGAGGGACTTCATCTTCTTTTTCTAGTGTTTACTAGCGCATGTCCATCATTTCAATCCAGGTTTACACCTGTTCTCTGCTACATTTGAGTAGTTTTTTGTCAGAAGGTTACATCCGGACTTTAACTTTAAGCTTACCTAAAATGTCTCCACATTTTCTTTTAATTTAATGATCTCTTCTTTAATACTTTTTGTAAATGTTTACATTAATGCATAAAGCGCCAAAGTGTATTTCTACACAAAATGTGCTATACAAATAAACTTGCCTTGCCTTAATTTAGTCATAATTTCTTTTGCTTTGGTAATAAAAACAGTGAAATATAAACATTTTATGGTTTTAAACGTCCTGATTTTTAATTTTTTTTCAATCTGCAAATGTTTGAGCGTATTTCGAATATTGATAAATGAATCTATGGTGAGCCGTTTTAATGTAAACTGTTGCTTTTGGCTGCTGCCGTTGGCCTGCCTCTGTCTGTGTGAGTTGAGGGTGTGAATCCTGCCTGTGTGGACTCTCCCGGTGAGGGCACAGTGGGCTGGCTCTGTGATTGGCCGAGCAGCGCGACGTGTCCATCAGTCGGCCGCGAGTTGCGCACATGTGACAGTTATCTGCGTGCGTCCGCGGTGCGCTGACGCTCCACCGCCGTCTCCTTCCACTCTCTCTGCGCGCCGACTTTTACGCACTTTCGTGGCCGGATGCGTTTTTCCACGAACACTCAGAGGCAAGACGGGCAGTCTACCTTCCACAGTAAGAGTCCTCTTCCCTCTGCGTGTTGCTTTTATGTCTGCTGCTTTGTGCGCCTTCTTTCTGAGGTGTCAGGTCCAACTCTGTTGTAAACTAGGGAAAAAGAATGATATAGACAGTCCTAGTCAGTCTTTCCTCCCTAATCTATGCAAAACCACTTTTTCTATCAATCCTTGGGTTTGCATAGCTCGTAAAAGCACATTTGAATCTAGAGTAACTTCTTTTCTTGTTCCATTATTGAGAATAAATTAGGTCTGGTTAATTTGTAGGGTCTGCTGTGGCTGTATCCTGGCTGTTCTCGCTTTTTGTGAGTGTAACTTGAAATTATTATCTCAGCTGATCGAAAAAGACAAGCAAAGACTAACAGAGTTTTCTCACTGCAGGTTTAGGATGCAAAACTGGAGAAAAGTCTTCTTTTAGACTATAAAGACCTACGTGTTCTGTCTCTCTGCCCTCCAGGTTAATTCAAGCTGAGGTCCTTCAAAGGGAGCAGCAGGATGAAATGCAAAAGAAAGGCAGGGAAACCCTCCAGGAGGCCCTGGTCCGACCCGGAGCCAGAACTTGAACCAGACACAGAGCCAGGCTCCAGTGAACAGGAAGGCTCCGAAGCCTCGGTCCGGATCGGTGACTCCTGGAGGGGATCTTTGAGGAGCAGGGAGGGGAGACGTCAGGGTGGAGTGGGTGGAGGCCGCCGGCGCAGACAACACGGCTCCAGCACCAAAGAGCGCAGCATCAGACGGCTGGAGAGTAACGAGCGGGAGCGCCAGCGCATGCACAAACTCAACAACGCCTTCCAGGCCCTGCGGGAGGCCATCCCACACGTCAAGACGGACAAGAAGCTGTCCAAGATCGAGACTCTGACCTTGGCTAAGAATTACATCAAAGCTCTAACCACCATCATCCTGGACATGTCGGGGGCCTGCCTGCCTGCAGGCGGGGTCCCCTCAGAGGCCAGCACTGCCAAACTGCTTCAGTGCTACCAACAGCACCTGGAGGAGGAGGGCGAGGATGGTCTCACCCAGTACCTCACACAGATGCACAGCTTCAGCCAGGAGAAGTAGGATGAAAACTGTCAGACGGAGGTCAGAAGAATCCCTGTCTCTGGATTTGGACTGGATTCTGTTCCCCTCCTGGATACGGGACAAAATGCTTGAATGTAAGTGTGGTTTTGATGATCGTTGGCCTAAAGACTGCAGTGAAGTGGACCAGCATTAAGTGCATTCAGAACCGAAAAGGCTCATCTTCAGTGACGTTTCTCTGTGGGTTCAGGCGAGCAGTGGCCTTCTTCCCTTTTGTGTTTACTTCTGATTTAAATTTTTTTGGTAAAGTGGCAGTTTGAAAGACAAGCAGCTAATACTAATGTGAATATAATTGGCGATTGCTTTAGCTCCTAATCTATAAAATTGAAATTTGCGTTTAAAGACCAAAGACGGCTTTTGAAGTGTGTGCCATTCCTTTTGTTGTGTGGGCTCATCTTGAAGCAGGAAAGTCGAGGAAAAAACACTTGATTTAATGTCAATAAACACTTTTAGTTATTAAGATGTGATCATTTTTGGGATGCGGATGAAGAACAATATTTCACACTTAACACTAAACTTTTGCATGGAATGAGTCGCTTTTCAATAGAAACAGCTCTCCATTTAAGTCACTGCAACAATAACTTGAAAATTGACAAAAAAAATAATTTTTTTTCTCTTGCTGCTCAGTCATTGTACCATCATCTGACCAAAGGAAGAAGAGTTCAAACATTCTCCTGAGAAAGAGGAAGGTTCAGTTAAAAAACACCACAAGACTTTTACAAGTAATCCACTCTTTTCCACTTTAAACTAAAAAACACAAATCTGAATCTTAATAAAACTTAAGCCAGAAAGTGAGCATCAAAAGTTTTGTTGTTATGTTCAGTAAATAATTGTAATTTTTTGAACAAAAATTACTTTTTTTTTTTAAGACTGCCTTCTTTCACCTCCAAACTGATAGAATCTTCACCTATTTCACAACCAGGTTCCTGCAGACGTAAAAAAATACTTAAAAAATAATATTTAAAGACAATTTAGGAGGAAAAAAAATCAGTTTTCACTCTTTTTATCTTTTTCCTAAACGACTTATCTTTCAAAAAGGGGTGACACTTTCCTCGGCAAACACTGTAATGGTGTCAAAATGGGATCAAACGGAGCAGCTTTGGTCGTGAGCCGGAACTGAAACCATCTTTGCAGAGAGGATCGAATTACTGAAGCGGCCAAACCTCCTTCACCTGTTCTGAAGTCATTATTTCCTTTTCACAGGCAGGTTACGGAGCACAAAATACACGGCGAGCCAACAAGAAGGCTGAATCTTTTCCTCTACAAAAATAAACAGAGTTTTTAGAAAATAAAACTCATCTTCATTTAACTTTTAGGTGAGGTCTGAAAGAAACCACATCATTTGAATACATTTAACTTAAAACTATCATTGTTATAACTACAGCAGTGATAAGATCCACAGTAAAAGTGCACCATTAAAGACAGAAAAATAAATACATTTATGAGCATAAAGTTGTAAAGTTATGGAAAAGAATAGAGTCATAAATGTAGAATTTAAAATGTTGCTATTTTCTAATGTCACTGTGGAAACATTTTAAGGCTAAATGTGACGTTTTAATTTAGAAAAAGCGTCACTTTTTCCTTAAAAATAGCGACATTTTAAATTCTACATTCATGCTTTTTTTTTATAAATTTACAACTTAAAATTAGTAAAAATTGAGACTTTTTTTCTCATAATTGTACATCTGTATTTTTGTAACATTTAAACTATTTTATTTTATTTACAAGTTTGCTTTCTCATAATTGTACAACTTTATTTTTGTAAAATTCTGACTTTTTTTTCTCATAAATGTATGACTTTATTTTCATATATTATCAAGTTTTTTTCTTTCAAGGTGGCCCTAATACTCCATCTAACAGTAGAAATGCAGATAAACTGGTAAAAAGGATGGCTAGTGCCTTGATAAAAGACAGTTTGTCGAATAAAACAGGAAGTTTAACAAGCCCACGTCATAGTTTCACAGACTAAACATCACCAAAAAAAAAAATAATAAAGTTTTCAGCCCCTATCAACACACAGCGGTGCCGTTGGGCTCTGCGATCCCAATAGGGAGCGGGCTGGAGGAGGTCGGAGGAGCCGTGTCCTTCTGGGAGAGGAGACCGATTCGGGGCGGCTCCATGGCGTTTCCTCTCACAGTGATGTGATCCCATCCACCCTAAACAGTCACCATGGAGACAGAGAAGAGCTTAGAATAAACTCTAAACCCAAACATTCTCACTATAGGGGAACACATCGAATCGCAAAATATGACAAGAACAAGAATTACTTACTTTAATGAATACACTACAATGACTGCCAAAAATATGTGTCATGGCTAAAAGCAGGAAAACTCGACATGAATAATAATTATGTATTTGTTGACAGAAAAAGAAGAGGCCATCTTTTAAATCCCATCCTGTAGTTTCCTTTGGTGCAAAAAGGTTCAGCAATTTGTGCCCGAAAAGATTTTAAATGAAGAACTTGTTCAGACAGGAAAGAAAACTGCATGAAAAGATACGTTTCTTCAGAAAAACGATGAGCACAAGATCAGTCCATTTATCTGCAGACGGTTTGCAAGGTTTCTGGTATTTTTTCGAAAGAAAATGTTGCAGCTTTAACTATTTTTACTAACTAGTTACTAAGAAAATGTATGTTTTTGTAAATGCTAATCTGGTTCTCCTTTAAGATTTTAGAACATTTTATATGTTATGCATTTCTCAATTCCTTCCATTAGTTATTAATCACAAACTCAGCTGTTGGTATTCATGTTGGCTCATTAATTCTGACCAAAAAGATATAGAAAAGAGTTGGACACAGTTTTCTTAAGAGACGGTTCCTCTGTGTTCTCACCCCGATGCCGTAGTCCCATTGCTGTCCTTTAGGGTCTACGGGCTGGACTCCCAGTCGGTGACACACTGTCCCACAGCTCAGACTTTGGCTTCCCTGAACCTTGTCGGCTATGATCCAAATCTACAACACAAACCAACAAGGAAGATTAGCAGTTATGTAGAAAAACAAATCAATGCTGAAGACTTGGATGGCTGTAAAAAAAAAAATTAATTTAGATACATTTATTATTCACAGGATAAATCGTTCAAACGCAATGCATTGTGGTCTGTGTTCGTCAATCTAGTTAAAATCAATAAACACAGGGGGTGCGGGACGAATGCCCTGGAATTTAACAGCAGTTTGGACACCATGTTCTCCAAATTTATTTTTCATGGCAAATATGACATCACTAATTTCACAACATGTGAAAAAACAATTTTACTGCAACTATTTATGAATCCACTGTGTTCTGATGATGAAAACTTTGACGTTTTTAAAAAAACAACATCTAAATACATTTTATTTCACAAAAATTTAATGCACTGTGGTCTATAGTCGATAATGCAGTGAGCATCAATGCACACTGGTTTTTTGCAGAGACTTCTGGGAGATTTCTAGGGCGCTCAATTTTAGAAGTGTTGATTCGGACAGCACTACAAAATGCACTAGTGAGTAATGAAGCAATTCGGACACAACTTTGTTTTTTTTTTTGCGGGGACTTCTGGGAAATTTCCAGGGCAATGAATTATGGCTGTGTCTGAATCCCCCCCCCCCATCCCTAACTACTAAAAAACTATATAGTGCGGGTTATGTGGCGCCCTGGATTTTACAAGCAATTCAGACACCATGATCACTTCTTTCACTTCAGTCCACCGTGTTCTGAAGACAAAACATTGATGGTTTATTAAAAAAATACATTTTTGGGCTAAAATTGTTCAGACACAATGCATTGTGGTCTACATTCGCCAGTCTAGTGAGCGTCGATACACTCTGGTTTTTTGCAGAGAATTCTGGGAAATTTCTAGGCCACTCGATTTTGGAATTGTAGATTTGGACAGCGAGGAAACACTACTATCGAGTGCACTACATGCACTCATAGTGTCTATGCTGCACCATTGAACCAAAGCGTGGAGAATGTGAATTATTTGATCCCTGATATCTACGTCATTTCTGTCATTTTTGTCTTTACGTTGAATCCAAAGTGGATCGACAGCTTTTTTTTTTTACATTTGGAGACACATTTATAAGTATTTTTTAGGCAGCTTAAAGTCAAAATGTATTAATCTGAATAGTACCGTAAAGGAAAAGTGGATTTAAAGCAAATAATAAAGTTGATAATGTTCGTAGAAGAAATATACATTTTTAGAAAACATCTTAAGACAAAATCTAGATCTTTAGAAGTCCTACCTGATCCAGGGGCCCCATGGAGACTTTGCGAACATTGTTGGAAACGTGGTCCCAAGAAGAACCCTGAGGGTAGCTGGGGGTCACACCCTGCCGGTACCACAGATTACCTGGACAGAAAACAGCCAGGAACACCCCAAAACAGACAGGTACGTTCAGAAAACCCCTATGGACTACTCGTCTGCTTGGACTGGGGATGTTTGTACCGTTTTCATCAACAGTGCAAATTGAAGTCCTTCCAACTGACACCTGCTTTAGCTTTTGTTTGGCTGGAGAAGGGATGTGGTACCAACAGTCTCCTGTAGAGGGAGACAAAGATCAGCACTCCCCTCACTCAAGCTCTTAAAATATGTTTAAAAAAAGTGATATTTACCAACAACATTGACATTTAATAAAATTATAATAGTATGAAGCAACAGTTAAATGTCAAAAAATGCAAACCAATAAGAATAGTAAAACAGTTGTTCTTAAAATAAAAATACAAAATATAGATTTTTATTTCAAAAACAGAAAACAGGAAGAAAATTAAAGCCGGTTTTACTGAAGAGGAGATTAAAAAGATTTTAAAAATTTGTTTTTTAGCAGAAATTATTTGAAAAGAAACTAAAATAGTTGATCATCTGGATAAACTCCAGAAAATAACTAACTCAGCAGTGCATAAAGATTTCAACAGAGCTATTGATGTTTATGAGAGTTTATGCGTTGGACCTGCTGGGTTCTGAGGGGAAACCGATCCCCTGTGGAAGGCGGAGCCATCCCTGGCGATTGCCCAGACTTGACCGGCTGCTCCGATGGAGATGGACTTGAAGGGTTGGTCTGTTCCCACGTGGAGCCATGACGATCCCTGGAAACACAAGTGGGGGATCTGAGACATGATGAGACTGGTATGCAAGAATGACAATTTTAATTCTTAAAGCATTAAACCTCTCACTTCTAATCTTTAATGAGATATGTTGGAAAAAAACAATTTTTTTCCAGCTTTGACTTATCTATGATTTCCTGCAAACTGCAATGATTCTGCTAAATTTATGTTTCACACAAAATGCAGCATAAATATTATAACTGTGTCCTTGAGACGGTTGTTGTTTGGACTGAAAGTTAGTCAAAAGGACACTTGGGATGCTTGTCATCTCAAAATTGCTCATGTTTTGTTTTTGGAGTCATTTTTGTCCAATAAATGTAAAACTATAGCATCAGATTCAGCAACATTCCCATCCATTGATATACATTAGCCACGCCCAAATAGTAACAGTGTTATGAAAGCTTCAACTTAGAAATATTAGACTTTAAATCAAACAGTTTCAAAAGCTGATAACGTACGGCGGGAGTCTTTGCGGAAACTCCTAGTCGACAGAGGACGTCTCCTTTGCTGCTGATCGCCCACAGCGGAATTGTGTCAACGCTGCTCTGCGCTCCACACGGCAGCACGGTCACGTCAATCAAAGGGATGGGCGGGATTTCTTGCCAGGGTCCTGTAGTGGTCAATTTACACTTCCTGTAGAAAAATGATGGGATTTTTATTTCTTTCAGAAATGGCTCTTTTAGAAAAGGGTTTGAAGTTTTGCCAGCTTTTGGCAGCACCTGGCCCATCTTCTTCGACGTACAAAGTCCTTCATCGTTTTATAGCCGTGGAATGACCTGAAATGGGAAGAATAATGTAGAAAGAGGAAACCAATGGAGGCTGAAACAAAAAGGAGAAGGAATAAAACCTACGCTGGGAAGTCGGCGGCATATTGCCAGCCTTCCCTGTCTGTGCCGCCGGAGACGCTGTAGTCCACAGCCCAGTCAGAAATCTGAGATGAGAGAAGTGAAACACACCTGGGTTTTCAAGCTGCCCTTTTCTATAGACATTTATTTTAAAATGTTTTGTTTTAGAGCTAAGGATTAGAATAGAAAGCTCCAGAGGAAGCACAAGGGGAACCGCGAGGCCCCTTTCAGATCACTGTTCTGCTCACCCACGTCCAGTGAGGAGACGGAGGCCTCGTGCCCGTCTTCGTGCACTCACGCAGTCCGGACGCATTACTCCACATGTAGCGGTCGGTTGGAAGACCCCTAAACCGAGAGGGCAACACAAAAGTAAATGAAAGCTGCAACCCAACCTCAGCAACCCCCCAATTACCCTCGTTTGACCCGCATTCACTGGCTGAGCTGCGGCTACACGCCCCTCATCCATTAAAAAAAGAAAAAAACACTTTTCTGTTGGTTTAATCTCCATAGCAACCATTTCATTTCTTGGTCACCTGGGGTTGACGAACACGTCTACATAATTTTTAGAAGAATCGACAAAAGTAATTTTTGGGATATCCTTGGCAACACGCCAACATTCCTAATATTTTCATATCGCATGTCGTAAAGTCTTGTTCAACTTGAGCCAATGATTTATGCATTACACGTTCACAATATTGCGGTAAAAAGTCACAGGTGAACACAACTTTTATGAGCTCGCTATAACAACGCCGTACAAAATCTGCAAACTTTAAAACAAACATTTTTTTCTCAAAGTAGCTTCCAAATGATGCTCGAGGAGTTGGGAGACGATGGATCGAAATCTCTTGGAAGGAGTTTAAATTTGTACCTGGAAGTAAATGTGATTTTTTTTTTTTTTTAGTTAAAAGATGGCAACCTCTCCCCGGGGTCAAAGGTCAACTAAACTTTGGCTGTGGTTTTAGACATACGCTGCTGGCACGTGCGTGAATAAACTCTTTTGTTGAACAAAGATCTTGGTACCTGCTGGTGTAGCCGCTAACGGGGTTCCACCTTTGGTTCTCGTAGATATAAACACTCTTGACATCAGTCTGTGTGTAGATGTTGTCTGTGCTGCTGGCCAGACCCTGGAAGAAGCCTCCCCCGTAGCCACCAGTGTAGACCCAGGCAGTGTGGTCATACCCGATCCCCCACACTATCCCGGCGCTGTTACACTCCCCCATCCGCAAGTGTCCTCCCACCTGTCGCCAGAACCTGGCAGAGAGAACAGGCGCTCGTGACTGAGCGTGAGACTATGGCTGTGTCCAAACTGGAGGGCTGCGTTCTTCCTGGGCTGCGTTTGACGGCTGCTTACGTCACAACAAGTGCTGTTCAAATTCAACGACTCCTTCAAAATTCATCTGGTGTTTCCTTCTATGCTGCCCATATCCCAAGATGCACTGCGGCCGAACCCGGAGATTTTCTGACATTTTAATGGCGCACTTTGAAGCGGAACTCGGAGTTGGAGATGATTACACCTTTTTATAATCACACCTCCAATATTAAAAGTTGGATCAAATAAGCCAGAAAAACTTTGAGCTTCACTTTGTTCACCACTCCTCTCTGGTTGGGACTCATGGTTGCTAGGCAACAGGACATTCGCCGATGTAACGGCTGGAATTATTTAAAGGCTAGACTCGTCCAAATTCACAGCAATAACATCTGGCCTACCCGCTCGACGAAGGACCCCGCTAGCATTGACCGCATTGACCGCTAGCATTGACCATTGAAGCTGCAGCCCTTGAATTTGGACACACCCAAAGTTTCTCCCAATGAGGTGATTCTTTAAGTGAACTTTATTTTATATAGCCCAATATTAGCCCAGTTGTCTTAACGGGCTTCACAATATTCTTACATCTGGTCACAGGGCGTTGGGTAAGGCACGGCCTCCAGAGCGGGAGAGGGCTCGCTGACAAAGATGTCCCCTTTACAAGTGATGGACCAGATGGCCTGTTTGGATGGAGGACCCTGGATACCCCTGGATTCACAGCATGAGACACTCAGCAGAGCCAGCTGGACAGAGGACAATAAAGATCAAGTCAGAGAGGACAGGAGCTTAAAAAAGTCAGAATCAGCAATTAGTATGTACATTTGGCAGCTAAAAATCTCAGGAATCCTTCAAAAATCAAGAATTATTTAAACCCCAGGGTTACTGGAGGCTACCTGAGTCCCTACCTATTGTTTCACAATTGACACAAACCAGGAAGGATCAGTCCGGTCTTCATGCCCGTGTTCATTGTGTATGAATGGGGGGTTGGGTTGGTTGTAATTTGAATTTCTGCCTATGTCTTGCTTGTAACTGCAAAGCGCTTTAGGCTGCTCAAAGCAGGAGAAGAGCTTTTAGTAAATAAAGTTTGGTTTGATTCAATTTGGTTATTAGGAGTCCATCTTTTAACTGGACTCCTAATAATAATTGGGTACGACGTGGGTAGACACTGCGTCGTACCCAACAGAGCTTCAATTTGGACTCTTCTTTTGACACGCCCGATTGCCGTTTTCACACCACACCTCAGGCTTCATCCTCCAATGGATTCTGTGTCTGTGATGCAAACGCAGGCAAGCATACACACCCAGTCGTACATTTCCAGCTCGGTGGCAGCAGCCACCCTGATTGGCCACCTCTGCTTGGTCCGCTCGTCCGTGTAGATGGCAAATGTGTGTTTGGAGTCGTTCAGCACAGGAACCAAAATGGTCACTTCATTGATGAAGGCGTGCAGGTACTGTATCCAGGCAGATGAAAAACAGAAAAATTATACAAGTGTAAAAAAATTGTTCCACTTCTATTATCTTTTGATCTTTTTTCAAATAGTTTCCAGTTTTGTTTTAATTATGATTATGACGATTTTTGGCTAAAATAAAAAAAAACTTGTTGCTTTCTAGGATAGTTTCTGCAGAGCGGAAGGAGTTTAAATCCCAAATTCTGGTATTTCTATGCATCGATAATCATCTCTCACCTTTTTCTCCTCATTATAATTGTAATAAATGAATAAAATGCCGTCCTTGTTGCCGTCTGGGCCAGAGAACTGCTCAAAGGCAAACTGGACATCAATCCACTTGTGTGGCTTCCAGTCTCTCCACCACTGCATGGCTCCTTTCTTCACCCACACAGACTGGAAGTTCAGAGGAGGTCAATTAGAGGACATTGAAGGGAGCGCTCCTCTGTTCTTCTCTGTTCACACACCTGTTCTATGGCTTGTTCGTAGTGCTTGAAGTCGTCCATCTCCCTCCTGCTCCTCTCGCTGAGTTGCTCAAAGATCTGTCTCCGCCACGCCGCCGTTTGGGCCGGACTGATTGACAGACTCATGGACTGGACCGACTGAGTCACAGCTGCGAAAACACATTCAGGGTAAATCCCTTTAGAAAATGTTTCGCTTCAACAGTTAAGGCCTTGTCACACAGCCACTACGTACATATTGCACATTTTCCACGTATAAAACCTATGTCTTTCGTGATACATGCGTGATGTACATAATTCGTAAGTGTCCATGTGCGCAGAAGTACGTAGAAAGTTTCGGCCGACGGGTCTTTACGTGAATTCAGTTTTGAACTGTTCAAACTTTTTGGTCGGTTGAGAATTAAACAATTTACACATACAATACAGACCAAAAGTTGTGACACACCTTCTCATTCAAAGAATTTTCTTTATTTTCACGACTATGACAATTGTAGATTCACACTGAAGGCATCAAAACTGTGAATTAACACATGTGGAATTATAAACATAACAAAAAAGTAAGAAACAACTGAAAATATGTCATAATGTAGGTTCTTCAAAGTAGCCACCTTTTGCTTTGATTACTGCTTTGTACACTCTTCAAGTCACCTGAAATGGTCTTCCAACAGTCTTGAAGGAGTTCCCAGAATGCTTAGCACTTGTTGGCCCTTTTGCCTTCACTCTGCGGTCCAGCTCACCCCAAACCATCTGGATTGGGTTCAGGTGACTGTGGAGGCCAGGTCATCTGGCGCAGCCCCCCATCACTCTCCTTCTTGGTCAAATAGCCCTTACTCAGCCTGGAGGTGTGTTTGGGGTCATTGTCCTGTAGAAAAATTAATGATGGTCCAACTAAACGCAAACCAGACGCAAACCAGCTGGTTCAGTATGCCTTCAATTTGGAATAAATCCCCAACAGTGTCACCAGCAAAGCTCCCCCACACCATCACACCTCCTCCTCCATGCTTCACAGTGGGAACCAGGCATGTAGAGTCCATCCGTTCACCTTTCTGCGTCGCACAAAGACACGGTGGTTGGAACCAAAAATCTCCAATTTGGACTCATCAGACCAAAGCCCAGATGTCCACTGGTCTGATGTCCATTCCTTGTGTTCTTTAGTCCAAACAAGTCTCTTCTGCTTGTTGCCTTTCTTTAGCAGTGGTTTCCTAGCAGATATTCTAGCATGAAGGCCTGATTCACACAGTCTCCTTTGAACAGTAGTTGTAGGGATGTGTCTGCTGCTAGAACTCTGTGTGCCATTGACCTGCTCTCTAATCTGAGCTGCTGTTAAGCTGCCATTTCTGAGGCTGGATGAACTTATCCTCTGCAGCAGAGGTGACTCTTGGTCTTCCTTTCCTGGGGGGGTCCTCATGTGAGCCAGTTTCTTTGTGGCACTTGATGGTTTTGTGACTGCACTTGGGGACACTTTCAAAGTTTTCCCAATTTTTCAGACTGACCGACCTTCATTTCTTAAAGTAATGATGGCCGCTCGTTTTTCTGTACTTAGCTGCTTTTTTCTTGCCATAATCCAAATTCTAACAGTCTGTTCAGTAGGACCATCAGTTGTGTGTCCACCTGACTTCTGCACAAGACAACTGATGGTCCCAACCCCATTTATAAAGTAAGAAATGACACTGGCACACCTGTGAAGTGAAAAAACATTTCAGGTGACTACCTCTAGAAGCTCATCAAGACAATGCCAAGAGTGTGCAAAGCAGTAATCAAAGCAAAAGGTGGATACTATGAAGAACCTACAATATGACATATTTTCAGTTGTTTCAGACTTTTTTTTATGTACATAATTCCACGTGTGTTAATTCACAGTTTTGATGCCTTCAGTGTGAATCTACAATTTTCATACTGTAGTCATGAAAATAAAGAAAACTCTGAATGAGGTGTATCCAAACTTTTGGTCTGTACTGTATTTTACATAGTTTATATGCCGTAATTACGTAAAATGCACATAATTGTACGTGATTTTTGCAAAATTTGTGGCTTTCCTGGATCGCTCCACATATGTCTAACAGACTTTTCACGCACGTACCACCGATGTATATCTTCTGTGTTGTGCAAACGGGGCACATATCACATTAAAAGTTACATAATTGACACAAGAATCACTAATGAATTGCACACAGACAGCACAATAACCATGCATGGTTTGTGTTCTGCGTGGATTTTTTGTGGTTTTAACGTGGTTTCCTTTTTAAAAATTTCAGTTAAAGACCACGACTTTTCTCACTTTTCCCACATGTATTCACGTATGAATTTTCATCCCTGCAATATGCGTAAGATGTACGTAGTGGCTGTGTGGCACGGCCTTTAAGCGTCTTTACTCACAGGTGGTGTTGGCAGAGGAGCTGAACCAATTGAGTTGGGAGGAACTGTCCACCGAACAGCCCTCTCCGCTGACCCACGCCCACATGGGGTGCTCCTCAGCCCCGTCCTCCAGAGTCAGGGTGAAGGTCGTCACAGATGACAAGCTGCATGTTTCGGCTAAGTCCAGCACAGCTCCGGTCTGAGCCTCTTCCAGATCCACGTTGCTCCACTGAGGACCGCCACGTGACTCGGTGGAGAGGAGTGCCTCCTCAGCACAGAGCTGAATCTCCTCTCCGTCTGCGGGGATCACCTCCTCTTCCAGGACTGCAGGAGTGACTGACGGTACATCTTTCAAGGGCTTTCCTTGATCTCTGTCAGAGACGAGTTCAGAGATGAAGCTGTCGCTGGTGACCTTTGGGATGCGGGCTTTTGGGGCGTCTACAGCAGGGTTAGACGGGGGTTCTGTGGGGGAACCAAGGGAAGGTTCTGGGGTGGTAAAGATGGCTCCGTCTGCCGATCCTTTCTCCACGTCTGAGTCGGCATCACTGACCACAGACTGGGCTTGCACATCCCCAGAGAAAAAACGTCCAGCGCTGTGGAGCAGAGACAGATGGTCATCACGTGTTTAAAACAGCCGCAGCATAAACACCTTCAAGCCCAGGTCCACCTCTGCTGGCTGCTGGCGCTGGAGTGGGACCGCTCTCCGTCTCTGGGAGCACTGATGGCCCTCCAGGTTTTACCGCTTAGCTCACTGGAGGTGACGCCCTGCCTGAAGTACACAGCCCGATCCTCACAGCCGATGGCCCACACCTGAGCACAACGGTGGGAGCTCAGCACAGGTCGAACGTGCGCAACGCGCCCCCCCCCCCCCCCCCCCCCCATGCAGCCCATTCACCTGGTCGTGCAGTCCGACGCTGATCATGATCATTTCTCCAACCATGCTGATCCAGCCAGAGCCACAGGGGTTATGGGAGTTCACGCCACGTCTGAACCACACCTAAGAAGCAGAAGGGGGGTTCACACATTTAAACTATTTCTGCACAGAAATGTCCTGGACCAATAGACCAGATTGTTTTTGCAATTCTTCCTACTTAATGCATGTTTTACCACTCAAAAACTCGCCAAAATCTGCACCCCCCCTGGTACCCGGTGAAAATAAATTTTGGGCAAGATGACATCACAGCGGGCGAAACCGTCAAAAATTTCAAAATCCACTAATGACACAAAACCATAGGGGTTGGGGGCAGCAAAAGAGAGTTTTTAAATCACTATGGGACCAAAGTTACATTGACCTTTGACCCCGAGAAGAGGCAGCGATCTTGAATTTAAAAAACAAAACAAAAAACACATTATTGTGAAGCTACTTGGGGAAAAATTGGTTGCAATTAGAAGTTTGTAGATTTTGTACGGCGTTAGCATGGCGAGTTTGCAAAAGTGGCGTTCCCCTGTTGCTCTTACATTTACCTTAGTATTGTTTAACACATAATTCCCTGGCTCAAGTTAAACAAAACCATATGTGCGATATGAACATGTTAGGAATGTGAGTGTGGGTACTCCGTTACCATGGAAATTCAAAAGTTTAGCTAATTCTTGTAAGTATCACATAGACAACCTCAAAATAAAATGGTTGAAAAGTCTCTATTTTGAAAAACGTGTTTTTTTTATGTTTGTTGTCTGTGTTTGACGCAGCACTACAGCCCTCTGCATGCTATTATAATTCTTAAAATGTGGCACAAACACACATCAAGACCACTATTATCTGCCATGTTCTCACCTTATTGTCCTTGGTCACAGCCCAGACTACACCGTTTCCCACAGAAACATGTATAGCCCCCACCTCAGGGCTCGGACACTCCACCACTGCCCACGACAAACCTGGACGTGAAGACAACTTAAAATCAGAATCTAAAGCCCAGACTTCCTCCTTCCATTAGATGGGCATGGGGGTACCTCTGGGGCAGTCCCGTGTGATGCCCTCCCTAACGATCAGCTTCCCCTCCCATAACACGGCCCAGACCAGGTCTCCCGGGCCACAGCTGATCTGGACAACCTCTCCAGGCAGAGGCACCTCCTCCCATGAGGAGCCCTCTGGATTGTGGTGGCAAATTCCTTCTCTGAACCACACCTGAAGGACACAAAGCATCAGATAACCGGGGCAGTGAACCTCCTGAGCTCTGTGAGCGCGTTTCTGTGTCGGAGCCGTACCTTCCCTTGCAGGGACACAACCCACAGCGACAGCCGGTCCCCGGGCTCCTCGCTGATCTCCCAGCCTCCACAGCTGATGTCGCTGAAGGGATCTGGTAGAGACATCGGCTGAGATGGAATCTGTCGAGTCCCAACGAGATCGGTGACGCAACAAGCACTCACATCTAGGCAAGCTACGAGGATGCTACTACACACCTTTGCCCAGGTGTCCATGGCTTTATACCTCCTGTAGCGAATCCATCGCCTGCGACGGACACAAGAGTTCCACTTTTTGTCTTTAGTGTAGGTGGAGGGGAAATCGATGGAATATGTCCACCCCTGCAAAAACACATGATTATTTAATATCGTGGGGAAAAAGGGTGTATGCTACAGTAGAAAAACATTTTTTTTAAAAACCATCCATCACCTCTTTCTCTGTGGGCTCCCCCTCAAAGTTTTCATCCACGTACCAGTCCCCCTCCCACTCCCAGCTGCTGGAAGGCAGCTGGAAGCTGTGCAAAGGTTGTTGCTGCAGACCTGTGACGTCGCTCCACTGCCAGCGGTCGCTCGGAAGCAGACGCTCAGAAAAACCATCGACGGGATTCCAGCGCTGGCAGAAAAAAAACAAGCAGATGTCTCATCAAAGCAGCGACATCTTTGTTACATTACTGCTATGGCTTATGCCTTTATAGAGCTCTGATAAAATGATTAACAGCTATTCCATAAAAGAAGAAGAAGAAATACAACAAATCAAAATGAAATTTGAAGAATCTGCAATTATTCTGCCATTTAGGCTCAGAAAAGTATAATAATTTCTGAGTTTTCTTTCTCTTGTTGCAAGTTTAAAGCACAAAAAAAGCCCTCCACAATAAGCTAAATGAATTCCTTCATGTCTGATTTTATTTTCAATTAGGTCAAAATAAAATCATTTAGTGTTTTTTTTCTCTTTCAAGATAATGCTAAATTAGGTGGACTCCTTGATTTATGGTATGTTGTGAATTAGCAACACACAGCAACAAACATTAGCAACAAACAGGTCATTAGGTATAACTACTCAATAAATACATTATTCAGTCATTTGACTATACAGTGGGGCAAAACAGTATTTAGTCAGCCACCAATTGTGCAAGTTCTCCCACTTAAACAGATGAGAGAGGCCTGTGATTTTCGTCATAGGTTTATCTATGACAGACAAAATGAGAAAAACAATCCGGAAAATCCCATTACCGATAACTGATTTTTAAAGAATTTATTTGTAAATTATGGTGGATAATAAGTATTTTGTCAATAACAAAAGTTCCTCTCAATACTTTGTTAGAATCCCTTTGTTGACAAAAGCAGAAGTCAAATGTTTTCTATAATTCTGTAAGTTGCAGGTATTTTGGCCCATTCCTCCATGAAGCTCTCCTCTAGAGCAGTGATGTTTTGGGGCGGTCAATGGGCAACAAGGACTTTCATGCAAAGGTTTTCTATAGGGTTCAGATCTAGAGACGCGGCCACTTCAGGACCTTGAAATGCTTCTTTTGAAGCCCCTCCTTCGTTACCCGGGCAACAGTGTGTTTGGGATCGTCCTCAAGCTGAAACACCCAGAAACGTTTTAGTGTCAATGCTGATGGAAGGAGGTTTTCACTCCTTGTCTGACGATACATGGCCCCCATTCATTCTTTCCTTAACATGGATCAGTTGTACTGGTCCCTTTGGTGGAAAACCGCCCCAAAGCATGATGCTTCCACCCCCATGCTCTACAGTAGGGATGGTGTTCTTTGGATGCAACTCAGCATTCTCTCTCCTCCAAACACAACGAGTAGAGGTCTTACCAAAAGTTCAATTTTTGGTTAAAAATATGGTAAATATTACGACCATGATCAACAAATGATCATATAAAATAAATTAAATACATAGAGGTAAATGCTTTAGTTAAAATACTTATTTAGGATTCCTGTAATTTAGTGAATAGTTTGTCAGAGGAACTTTAGAAACTGCTGTTCCGTTTCATAACAGGAACTTATAGTGCAGCTTTTTATAAAACGCACCTGATTCTCATACGTCTCCTCTTTGTAGCGGACGGGCAGGTCGGAAGCAAAGACGTTCAGGTAGATGCTGCTGTCACAGCCCAGGCTCCAGCAACACTGCTGAGCCGCCGTCACCCTCTTGAACTCCATCGGAGCATCCCGCCCCAACTCCCACTGCTGTCCCGCTGAGGACAGGCTGTAGACCCGTCCATGAACGTCCACCGCCCACAGCAGGGAGGCGGGCATGGCCGCACCTGCAAGCAGACAAACAGCTGAGAGGGCAAACAGGTCAAAAGATGTCGTTTATTACATAGTTAAAACACATTTAGCTCAGTTTGTCAAGAAAACGTTAAAATAACCTGCTATTACTATGATGGCCAATAGTTTTTAAACACCATGGCAAAAAAAAAAATGTGGTTGAAAATGTAAAACATAAGAAAATTAGGGCAGACTTCCATATGAGGTGCTGAAATCCTGCAGCCAGAATAGCTTAAAAAACTCTGAAGGACTTATTGATAAAAGAGTATTTTTAAAACTGGACTCGCCACAATTCTTGTTTAAAAACTCAACGGAATTGTGGGAAAAGAGAATTGTTGCATCGCTACTGCAGTAGGTTTAGGTTGAAGGTTTGTGGGGGTTTATCATTTATTGTTCATCACATCACACCAGGCATAGTGTGAGCCAACTGAAAGGGTTTTTCTTTATTTTTAATTGCCTATTAGCGAATTTAAATCCTTATTTTTTCAGAATTTTTAGAGTTTTATTGTTGATTTGTAATACATAAATCACTTATCCAACAAAAACAACACTGTGACCCAAAAATTGAGGTTTTAATTAACTAAATTCAAGAAAAAATTTAATCATTGCAACCCTACAACAAACTAAACTTTATTTCATCTTTCACATTTTTTTTTCTGCCTCAAATCAATTTCATTGTATTTGAGTTTTTGCTTTGAAAATGCCCCCCCAAAAAATAATAAATACATTTTTAAAACTTGCACATAAGTGTTACTTTCTGAGATTAATACAATTACATTTGTCACATTTGTATGTACTTATATTTCTATGTGCATTTGAACAATTTATAGATATTTTATATACATAAAATATTTAAGATGAACAATAAATGATTGAAAAGCAGTTTAATGCCTTATAATAATAATCAGTTTTGATATTTAAAACATATTTAAGCCACAAGATAAATGTACTGAAATTTCAAAATAAAGTTACCCTCAAACTAAAAAAGGTTTATTGATTAAAATTGATAGGAAAGTGTTATAGTGAAACTGATCATTACCATTTTACTTTTTTTAAAACAAAATTGTATTCTGTATCTTTAATATAGAAATCCTGTATACTTCCAAAGGCCTACTCTCAATTTAGAGTCCCAAACCACAGGAACGGCGTTTAAAGATTCTGATTTAACCACGCGCGTGACTCGACACTATCTTCAAAACGAGAAAACTTTATTGACATTCACGTTTGAATAACTTTATTGATTAAATTAATAGACACAAAATTAAAGCTTCACTGGTTTCAAAGAGCCTACGTGCATTCAGCAGCCCGCTCGCCCTCAGCTTGTTTTTGAAGAAGCCTTCAGAGGCTAAAGCTAGTAAATCACGCAGAAAAATGAGTTTTTTTTTCCCCCACCAACCTTCAGCAGCTCAGAAATTGTCTGTCAGTGCTGGTGGGCCGTCACTGCTCCTCACTCAGAGGTTAGAATCGAACCGACACCTGCCGCGACCATGATGTTTACGTCAGCTGTTGACGTTTACGCTGACAGTTAACTCCCAGATTGAAACAGGAAGCGCCGCGGTGTCTCTATTCTTATTGGCTGTTACCGGGGCAACGAGTGTTGTTGTCTGGATGGCCAGCAGAGGTGTTACCGGGGCAACGAGTGTTGTTGTCTGGATGGCCAGCAGAGGGCGCTAAAAGTTTGTTTTTAATGTTTTTCTAAATTACGAAAGGGTGCAACTCTGTGAAAAAGGTTGTAAAGTAGACACTAATGATTAAAAATAAATATCAATAGTTAAAGTTTAAATCTTTGGATCAACATTTCTTACACAAACGTTTATGTTTTTTCCCCATTTAAAATAATAACAAAAATTAAACAAAGTGATATTGCATTTTTTCAGTTAAAAAATCAGTTTAAGTTGAATTAAATTATTTTAAATGATCCATAATTACTCTTCTTTATTTATGAGGCAGGAGAAATATAATTCAGTATTGTAACAAAGCTGCCGTGCAGTATTTTGCTGACAGACCATAATGGTAATGGTTTTAAATATAGTTATTATTAAAAGCATCTTCAATTGACAGCATTGACCTACAGTTTGAAACCTTAAATTCTCTCATTGGATTTGGGCTGTATGTAGAAATGCATATGTAAAAATGATCCTGTAGGGTCAGACCCCACAGGAGTGTTCAGAATTTATTCAAACATTTTTCGCTAGATTTTAACACAAATTTGACTTCATATATATTTTTTCATGGATATTACAGCTTTTACATTGGAGTAGATGATATAAATATGTTTTTTTAACAGTTTGTTGAGCAAAAACAGGATCAACTGACATTGTCAACATGGAAAAAAAGAAAACTTTTATGTCAGACATCTTTTTCTGTGCTCATTTCATTAAATGACCACATCAATTTAAATCCTAAATGAAAAATTAAAGCTGAATGGGATATTTATTCATAATGAGAACAAAGAAATGTTTACTTCTTTCTAGAAATCCATCAAATGTTTAAAGAATTAAAAGATAAGTCAACGTGTTTTCTTCTCTCTTTTTTTCTTTTTAAAGGTATTTTTATGTTTCTTTTATGATTGATGCTTCAAACACAAACTCATATTGACTTTATATAGACTTTATTGTGTTTTGACTGGCAGGTAAACACAGTGGCAAGGCGCTTTAGCAACATCAGCACGACGGCTTACATTAATTTGTGTGATCAACAAGCAGTTTGATTAATCAGCTTTATCATATAGGAAAACATTGCAAAAAAAAGCATTTTCATACTGCTAGCCACATTATTCGCAAACACATGTCTACCGATAAACTGCAATTGATGCCTTAATTTGTTTTTTGCACAAAAAACGCAATGAAAAAGTGAAAAGCGTAATAACTTCCTTACAATAAAAGGTCATTTTTACCAATAAGTGAATACTCAATCTCGGTGTTGTGTATGGCTCAAGGTGGGGTGAAGAGCTTTGTCCATAAAAACTTCCTCAATATAAATAGTTCTTATCTACAACCCTTTCCAACAACACACTCTCCCTTCATTTTAACCACCTTCGTGTATCACAATGTCTTTTAAAATATACAAAAAAGAACAAAATAAACTGAACGTTGTTTTCTTTTTACAATTCCCTTCATGATTTTTTTTTTTTACCATAAAACTTTCTTTTATTTGCAAATAAATAAGAATCATGAGCCCAAAGCTACTTGAATGTTCTGTTCCTGTGCTTGACTTTTAGAAAGCTGTTAAGCTCATGCACATTGTGTGTGCACATTGTGTTTATTCACAATGCGCATGACGTGAACATTTGACAACCAAATGATGCACTTGTGCAAGGCAAAATATTTTTTTCTTCCTTTTACTGCTGGTTGTTGGCTGACAGGAACGCTTTGGCATGGCGTTATCTTTTTCCATCTTTTTATTGTGGTCCAAAAGTCCAAAACGTCATTCTGGAGTGACTTTTATAACACAAACCTGGCAACTGTCAACAAACTTTTTGTTTTTTACTTAAAGCTTCTCACTGTTTCTACATAAGATTGAGCAACATTTTGTTTTAAGGGGGTAATGGCAATTCTTTGAATGAAAGACTAACAATCAGGTGTTGATTCTGAGGAGGTTTTCAGAGCATAGCTCAGAGTTTCAGTCCTCCGAAGGCCCAAAAGCGGTGAAAGATCCTCCCCGGCTCTGCTTCAGATGGCTGGAGCTGATCTGTCATTGGTGACAGTCGGCCTCAGCTTGACTGTGGCGAATGGATTCCCTTCTCTGCAAGAAGAAAGTGGGAAAAAATGTTCAAACCTAAGAGCAATCAGCAGATTATTATCAGAAAACTGGACTTCTTCAGAGGCGGGTCACATTTCTTACCCGAGAAAAGTGACTTTTGCGGTTCCGTTCGTCATAGAAACCTGTTAAGTACAAGAAAACAAATCCTTTATGATGGAATGACGACAAATCCTTCAACAAAATACTAATAAAGCGAGGTTGCCGGACTCGTTCTGGAAGATTGCTCATTGACAGTTGGGCCCCTCCCTCTCTGCCTCCCGAGCTCTGCAGCTGAGCTTTAGCATGACATTTTTTACCCTCAAACCACAAACCTGGCATCTGGAGAATCTAGACAAGCTAGAACCAGAGCTGTACCGTTCTCTGTCGCTGTTGCTGCGAGGACACCGTATGGACGACAAAGTGAAGGAAATGTAGAAAAAAAAAATCTATGGGGCCTGAAGTGGGTTTTATAAACTCTGAAAATATGGTTTGTGGAAAGGCTTGTTCATCCTGAAAGTATGTCAAAGCAACTTTTTACTTTGCTCCTCAGTAGTTTTTATTTCAGACAACATTAAATGCACTTGAGGTTTAAGAGGAAGGGATTCCAATATGGCTAAAATGCCTTTTGATGCTTTGAATACACCATAGAAAGCAAATAGTTTCATGAAAAAGTAAAACCTTTCCCACAATTTCAGGCAAAAATAGAGAAAAAAACAAAATATCTCTCTCCACTAGAGGGCAGACAACGCCAGGACCTGAACTGACATGACCTCAAACCAGAATGCAGCTTTTTTCATACCTGAACACATGTGCACTTAAAATATCAACCAATCTCAAGCAAAACAATTCATTTACACAATTGATTCAACAGTTAAAACGCTTGAAACACCAGTTTTGTATAATTAATTCCAGTTTATGGTCAGAATAAAAACAACCAGATATGAGAAACATTTCATCTGGACATTTTTTTCTTACTTTAACTCCATATTTTTGTTAAGATTGTCACATACTACTACATATTTGTGTAGTAAATGCTATACTATGTCTCATCTTAAAATATATTTCATATTTCACATAATAAGGGTTTATTTGGCCAGTTAAAAGTACACATTTTAAACCCAAACTTTGGGTTTCTGACGTTATTTCCCAAATTTAAACTCAACTGTTTTTTAACCTACAGCTTTTTAGTCACATTTTAGGTACAGAAATGGTTCTCTCCTTTCGTCAAAACATTTTTTTTGTCTGAAAAAAATGTGACTGATTTCTATCCATTCAAATAAAAGGGTGATGCTGACCTTAAAGATAGTAAACTAATAAAAACAGGTCATTTTTCTAAAAGAAAAAAAAGAGCCCAAATTTAGGAGACTGTGAGGGTGAGAGATAAAACATAAAGTAATGTTCCTCTTAGGAGTTTCTGCTTTGGTGAAATCCTGAGGCAGCAGATACACAGAGGTCAGTGCAGACAGCAGGGGAAGCATGGAGGATGATGAAGGAGTGAAGAGGCCGTTTCTGTCGGCTTGGCTAATAATTCAACAGACTGCACCAAAAAAATTCTCTCTGCACCTTTTTGATCCTCTACAGGATGAAATTCTAAAATACTTTTAATAAATCTGTCAAAAAGAAATTCGAAAATATTTTTTAACAGTAAATTATTAGAGCAACTTTTGTTGATAGATGATTTGAAAACGCTTCAGGCCCAACAGTCAAGAAATCTGAAATTTACATTTAAGATGAAATTGTCATATCTTGTATTTACGACACATGCAATAGTGGATTATAGGGTGACATTTATAAATCACAACTTCAAAACAAAACCTTAAAAGGGTTTTAAAGTAAGAATGTATAAAAAGTGAGGATCTGGTTTTAGTAAAAAAATTAAAAAATTAAATAAAAATTAACTCAAAGCCCCCATGAGTTAATGTTAGGAGTCTATATGAGGTACAAGCAACCCAAACACCATTGCAAAGGTTTTAAGCAGCATTTAAGAAGCAATTAAAGACTAGTTTAACTTATATTCATCAAAAAATAACAAACTAATAACTAATTTGTTGATTTAAGTAATAGTTTTGTACACTGGCATTAGTCTGGGAGTTCCACAGGGTTCACTGCTTGGCCTGATAGCATTTTCTATAAGAAGCTCAGACTATTTGGCCATTTTTAAGTAAATTTTGTTCTATACCTTTATGAATTTCTAATGGAGAAATTTTCTGCCGTAAATAAAGTTTCACGCATTCTGGAATACAGACGCAGACTTTGAGCCATTTCGTCATCAACGCCTGTCTTCCGAAAACTAAACTATACTCTTTTGATCAAATCTATGGTAAATAAACTGTTGTGATTTGCTAGCAGGACTAACCTGAACTGACATCTTTGGTGAAATTGTTCTGTATCGGCTTCAACATTCTTTCAAACTAAAAAAGGGAGTGTCCCTTCACGGTTTTCAGAGTGAAAGCATATCTCTTCCATCTGATAAAACATAATTAGCCTGACTGGGAGTTCAGGCTTTGTGAGAACTTCGTATAGGACAGCTGTGCCTTTCGTGACATACTATGGTCTAAAAGGAAGTGATGACTAAAGCGTTCCAGACAATAGCTTCTTTTTAAACAGAAACTTGGAGATTTCCTGGTATTTCTTGAATCACCTTAAGACACAAGAACTACTCCTTACTATTATTTCTGGCTCTGAGACAGCTCCAATGAATCGGATATCTTTATAGAAGATTGCAGATTGGTGCGACACTCAAGACATTTGAATGAGAAACAAACTCCCAGCTCTGTTTTGTATTCAGAAAATACAAAGCTGCAGAGAAATTAGAGCCTTGAATAGGAAAAAAAAAAAAAAAAACTACAAATGAAAAAAGATTTTAGAGCCGGACTTCTCCTAAAAGAATGCTTGTAAAATGTCTTCTGGGGAAAAAAAAAAAGTCATTGGTGTTTTTTGGGAAGAGATCAGTTCATGTTAGGGATGAGGCCCGACGAGGTATTCATTGTCAGAAATTATACCACAGTCTAGGTGAATCCTCGATTCTGATTGGCTGCTGGGTGTGGATTAAAGTGATCATGGACAGTGACAATGCACACCTCAAAAACAAGTTCCGGTCACATGGCCCAAATGTTCAATATCACTGCGCTGGCTTCTTTAAAACAAACTTTTGTTTCATCAACTGGACAAAAACAAGCAGTAAGAGGGGAATTTTCTTTGTGAACTTTATTTAACCTATAGTGATCATCAGCATATCGCTTTTCTGTGCCGCTGCAGTCGAGGCCGTTACCATGACAAAGCATTGCACTTTGTATAAAATAAATTGCTTTTTGTGTAAAAGCGATTTAAACCAAAAAAAAATTTTTTAAAAAGTAATAACATTCGATTAAATATGTATTTCTTTTGTAAGTGACCACGGCGTAAGCGGGATAATGCCCGACGAGGTGTCTATTATCCGAGATGAATCAACTTCACGCGTCATCTTCTTATTACTTGAATCTAGTTATTTTTAACGTTTAAACAGATAGACAGAACATTCAGGCTATGTGGCGGGAACTTCTTTTTTAGGTGTCCATTATCCCATTTTAATGGACACCCTGCAGCCGATCAGAAGGTAGTGTTCACCCACACCGTGGTATAAAAAGGGTTAATGCATCTTTTTAGCTGACTAAGTTTTCCGGCAGAAACTCCAGCTCTGCATAGGAGGTCATGTGTGGGATTAGATGTCTCACGGGTCACAGATAACTCAGATGTATCTGTAATAAATGAAGAACGCTGGAGACACCTTCACCCAACAGATGATAACAGTGTGTGCATCTCCTTCAATCTCTCATTTTAACGTTGAGGACATTCACACACGTGTGTCTCATGGATTCCGTGTCTCTTGAGCTAATTAGTTGGTTTTCTTAATTAACAATTAATATAACTAGTACCCTGTTTATTTGCAGCTGGATCCTGTATTTCTTCCCTTAAATGTTAGAAACTCCAGCCCCAGGCACGAGCCAGGGCCCCCCAAGGGAGACCCACCCTTGGTCATGGTTTTGATATTTGAATTTTACTAAACAACAAGAAATAATTTGAGAAAAAAAGAATTATTTTATTTTCTTATAAGCAAGTAACGACGATGAACCGTTCAGACTAAGCCTAGTGAAACACAACACGCGTGTTTGACACTTTCCATGTAAACATGCTGGTGTGCAGCAGGGATGCAACCATTCACTTTCCCACAATGCAGTTCAATAGTGCAGCATGCAGTCAGGTTTTAAACTGAGATTTTGCTGTGTCCCTCCAGAAAACCAGTTGGTCTTGGTTTCTAATGAACTTTCATTTCTTAGTTTGTTGCTTTCACAGCTTCTTTGTCTGAGTTGTGGTGCCATGGTTTCTATTTTATACTTTCATTTTGTTCTATTTTATTTTAAATTGAAGCTGGTGGGACCTTCTGACTCATCAGAGACACTAGTAAACCAGCTGTTTCAAATTAGTTTATCTGATAATCCCAGTCTCCACTTCCCTTTCACTGATAAGAATCATTTTATTTTATTTTATTTGTAGACTGTAAGAGTCTACTTTATGGGAGCCAGTTTAGCTCGTGCTGGTTTGCGGCGCCTTCCGTCCGTGAAACCAGGATTCGACTCCGGGCTGCTCCCTGTTCCCTTCTCTACCCCTGTGCCGGTTCCAAGCCCGGTTTGAGAAGGTTGCGTCAGGAAGGGCATCCGGCGTAAAACATTGCCAAATTTACCATGCGACTTGTTTGCTGTGGCGACCCCTGATGGGAGAAGCCGAAAGTGGAAGAAGAAGAGTCTACTTTATAATTTCATTTGGATTCTTCAAGAACGAAAAAGGGTGTGAGGCTCTTTTCAACCAGGACGTCAATATAAACCCTCCCAAAAATGCTTGATATGGTGTAAGGGTTTATGAATTTGCTTTCTGGTGGTCAAGAACAACTATTCTGGCCTCCCAAGATACTGAAGAAAATGAATTAATGAAAATACAAATAACCTATTAACTACAAAAAGGTCAATTAAAAAAGGAAGAGACAGGAGCACAAATCACCGTAGCAGTAGCGCAAAAAAATGAAACATATTTCAACTCTATTTCATCTTCCATAAAAATTTACCTCATGGTTGCTAAAAAAAATCTGCCCACAAAAATGCCATAGCAGAAAGAGCAGCTTCTTTTACCCACAACTCTCAAGGCAGAACTTCAGCAAACATGAATCCAGAATTATTTACTACAAATAGATTAAACTCAAAATTGTTTTTATGTCGTCAAACCCTATAACCATTCATATCATTTTTGATCCACACATTTCTATGACCCCCATGGTCTGAACTTTCCAAAAACCATTGGATACAACTCGCTCCATGTTTTCTACCCTGTAGTTCATCATTAATCCACTGGGGGCAGTAGAATGGCTTTTCCTACTCATTCCAAAATGGCTGCTTCCGTTCTCAGAAACCCTTTTGGAGGAAAAAGTTTAGCGGATTTTTAAAACTTTATGGTTATTTATTTTTTTCAAATGTATTCATATCGTGGGGGAAAAGGAAAGTCTTTATTATACAGTTACACCATTTTAAAATGTGTGAATCCAATTTGAGACAGTGGGTAAATCAGGTGATTCTTTTTTTTATTTTGCATCTCAAGTTAACATTGTTGTGAACAAAACAAATCACCAACACGTCATAGTACTATCTATATCGCATAAAAACTGTGATACATCCTTTTTTTGTGGGGATTTCATCAAGGGGTTTATAAAAACATCTCAATTTTTTGATGGCTTTACAGAGTTAAAGGAAATAAAAATGTGGTACAGTTATACTGACTTTGTTGTTCGATGGGGGGTTCATGGGGACCACCGGGCTGAAGGGGACGTCGTCGCTGTAGTCTGGCGGAGGCAGCAGCACAGCGTCATATACATCGTCGTCCTCCTCCTCTGGCAGACTGCATTCGCTCAGACTCCGCACCGGCGTGCTCAGATTGCTGATGAGATGAAAAGCCCCAACTTGAAAAAAAACAAAACAAAAAAAGATGCCACAAACCCCCTGATGGATGCAGTCCCTGCGATGGTTCCTCACCTGTTAGATGTTAGCTGCTCCTGGTAGGGTCTGCAGTAAGATGATGGAAACCACCCTCGACTGATAAGAGAAACAGGAAAAATTAAGTCAAAGACAAAAAAACAGGGACACGGAAAATGCAAAAACTGAAAGCTGTTTATTTGATTAAGGGTATAAGAAGAAATGTAGACATGTAGTTACTGAATTAAAAAGTCTTGCAGACATAAATCTTCCTGAATGAGGAAGACAGAAACATTGAGAACGTGTTTCCAAGTCACCTATCAAGAAAAAGGTTGCCTATCATCACATAAGTTCAATAGATTTGTTGCTAGGAAACAGAAAGTGCTGCGATTTATTCAAGCATGTTCCATCTCCTGGCTGCATTAACGCCACTGCGACACAAAGAGGGACGCCGACGGTAAAAAGAAAAGGCAAGTTTATGTCGGGGTTCTTAAGGAACCCCAATAAGATTTCCATTTGTGCTGATTATACAGTACATCATGTCCTCTACGACATACTCTGCTTTTAGGGATGATGCATTAACTCAAAAAATAGAATAAGACTCTGTAAAAACTAGAACTGCCACTTGAGTTATGCGAACAACGCCTGTGCACATTCCTCCTTCAACCAAGGAGTGTTTCCTCCTTGTGGGTGTGTCACAAACCTTTAAGAAAGGGAATGAATTTTGAGTCTATCTAAAGTAGATACGGTCTAATCTCTGTAAAAGTCACAACCTTTGGTAAACAAATTTTGATTATACTCCAAAATAGTGGTGTTTCACTGTCCAAGCAGGGAAACACTCAGACTGATAGAAGAAGGTGGATTGTTTTCCTTTCAGAGACTATTTTTAATAGTTTAAACCAACAATGTCAATATATTCAACCCTAAAAGCTTCATCCAGTGTCAACATTTGACATTATATAATCTAGACGGGAATTCTTTCAAGCATACTTTGAATTACTTGTGCTTTACTGATAACTGGCTGTTTTTCTCATGCATTAGATGATTTATTTTTCTCATGAAAATGCCTGCGAACACTTTCTAACTAGAGTTTGACTCAATGATTGTAGGGCAACCAAACACCTGCAAACTTTGATTGCTGCTCCACCATGCTTCATAGTACATTGGGTTTTGTCATCCTGCCTAAAAGACTGAATGTTGGAACCAATCTGGTGGTTTTAATACATTTTTTATCTTTTCTAAAATGTAGATTTATTTCCAAAATGCAGAGGTAAATGTTTACATTTGAAACAGAAACATGATGCAAAATAAAGTAAAATAAAATAATGCTACTTTTGATTGTTAATAAAAAAATTTTTACTCAGATACTTTACAGGCTCATTGACAGCAAATAAGAACTGGACTGAGTAAGTGTGATGTCATCCATAGAAAATGGTTTACTTTTAGCTCCAACCAAATAAAGTCCATTCAGTCGCCATTTATTTCCCAATATGGATGCCGCCGTGTTGGAACCAGTGAACAGTGATTGGTCCGAATCGTCTGAGTCAAGGTTTCTATGGCAATGACTATGGCCAATCTGAGTGAGGTTGTTGGAAGTCCACACCCCTACCACTTGAAAGCGTGCTTGGGAGAATCTGTCAATCAAACGTTTCGAACGTAGGATGTGGGGGGTCAGAGGGCTCCACCTGCTTTTATTGAGGCATCTGATTGATCAGTTTATAGCTTAAATAACTTGCCCTACAGAATAAATTTCATTAAAAAAATAGGGATTTGCAAGAAAATGTAAAACAAAAGGCATCAGAGTGAGAAAGTATCAACTGTTTATTTCTCAATAGAAAACTTTGGGATTTTGGCTTCTTGGAGCCAGCAGTCACTTCCTACTCTGAATGCCATGGAGGGATGGATCACTCTGTCTGGTACCCCAATTTCCCCACTGGGGTGCTCATAAAGGACTTCTCATACTTGTATTTTCATTCTAATTGGCTAAACACACCTGATCCAGGTAATCAGCAGCAGTTTCAGCTGCTGGCTCTAAAAATCACAGCGGGGTGTCAGCTTTTGAGGCCCGTAGTCTCACACCTTTACAGGTACAGAATAGGTTTTGTTCTGTCAGTACTTGAGTATTAAATGTTCAAACTTACTGCTGAGTCCTCTCCAGCTCTCCGTACAGCCAGCCGTCCTGCTCGTCGTGCATGAGCAAAGATATTATTTCTCCTTGGTCAAAGCTGAGCAGCGTGTCGCTGTTTCCCGCTGTGTGGGGAAAGATGGTTCTGACTCTGACTTTTTGGCTAACACTGAGTCCAGATGACTGGGATGTGGACCTGGACAAAGAGCCCTCACCAATGCTACCCAGATCTGAAAGCAAAGAAAGTGCGCAGACATAAAATTCCAAATCTCGGACAACAACAACAATAATAATAATAACATATTTAATTAGAAAAGCATGTTTTTCTAAACTCAAGGACACTTTACAGGTAAAAGACAGTAAAACAAGAATTTAAAATTGAATTATTCAGGTATGGTGGAGGCAAAGCTAGGTACTATAATATTTCGAACGGATGAGGTCTGAGTTGTGATTTGAAAGTGGATGAACACTCTTTGTTCGTTATATCAGGTGGGAAAAGGTTATAAAGTTTAGGGGCATAGCATGCCACACCATCCCGAGGCAATCTTGATTCTTTATTCTAGAGAGAATTGATTTTTCCCCAACGAGAAGAACTTCAGTTTTATTGGTGTTAAGTTTCGGGAAAACCAAGATCTAAGTTCTGTCAGACATAATGTGAGGGAAGTAGGTGGAAGAGTGAAGTTGGGATGGGTTGACAGATAGAGCAGGGTGTCATCAGCATATCAGTGGAATTGCATATTAAATTCTCTTAAAAAATTGCCAAGAGGAAGAAGGAAGATGATGAAGAGGAGTGGGCCTAGGATGCAGCCTTGAGGTACACCAGAAGTGACTGTGGAAGGTTGGGACTGCAAGGAGTTGAGTTAGATGAACCGAGTGCTGCAACATTTGAACCAGTTGACTCATGGATACAGTCATGCATGTAAAGAAGAGTATTTCTGGACAGGCGACGTACCTGAGTTGAGGTCTGAGGAGGACATGCGCTGCGGGTAAAACATGTTGGCCAGTGGACTGACGTGAGCCTTCAAAGGCGGCGCTGGGGGAGGTGACATGGGCCTCACATGATTCTGAGGAGAAGTGGTGAACAACAAGAGGTGAAACAACAAAACTAATTGGGCCTACAAATGTTATCGACTTGGTTCTGACAACTTTTTAAGGATCTTATCAGATTAAAATGGAGGTAATCTTGAATCATAAATGAATGCTGCTAAAGCAACTCTGGACTTTAACATAGAACATCTCATACGGGATTTATCTTTGCATACAATCAGATTGTGATGCAACTAAAATAAACTGCCTCCACAAAAAGGAGTAACAACATTTTAGCATGTTTCACTGTCATAAAAACACCTTCTATGTAAAGGAATATGACTGTTTGGAAGAATAGCAAAAATGTGTACTTCCCAAAAGTACAGTATAGTGATAAAAACTCACCCTTGTGGGGTGGTCAGCCTTGGGTGTTTGCTCCGGAATAACAGAAAGCCCGTTTATCATTGTTGCCAGACCTTCTGGTACTTTGTTGATGTCGGTGCATTTCTCCTGCCACCTCGGAATGTTTTCTGATAGAACCTCCTTGGCCTGTAAATCAGAAAAAGGGTTGAAGTCCATGCATGAGGTGAGCCGTAGCTCTGTCAGAAGCCTGCCCTCTGCTTACTTTGTCGTGGAAGTTGCCAATCTGGTAGGAAAACACGCAGTGCTTGTCTGCAAGGAAACAGAAACGTCTCTTCTCTTCCAGTAGGGCCTCTCGACAACCATCTGCAATGAACTTCTGCATTTCCATTTGTCGGGATGAAATGGTCTCCAAATACTGAAGACAAGTAAAAACAAAAGCAAAGACGCCACAGAATTAAACTAAGAAGGATCAAATTTAAGCAGGTTGAAAGTCTCGCCCACAACTCAGAGGCAAAATTCTGATGAACTCTTGCCGCTCTGCAGAAACTACATCCTACAAAACGACAGAGTTTGGCAAAAAAACAGTATAATCATAACTAAAAAAGCACTGGGAATGCTTTGAAAATGGATCAAAAGATGATCACAGTGTGAGTTAAGAACCATAATTAGGAGGATTAACCTTTTAAAGATTAAAAAGATTGATTCGCACCATGATTGGAGACTGATAAATTAACAATAAAACCCCATTACAAGTTATTTTTGCTAAAGGTAGATTTCGGATGCTTTTCATTATTGTCAAAAACAGTAAAGTTACAAAAATGTGATGTTTGATGCCTTCAATTTAGTCCAAACATTTACACTTTACCTCTTTTTTAAATGTAATCTGTTCTTTCTTTCCTAAGATCACCTGATTTAGTTAATGTCTGCTTGTTGCTTCAATCTTTTAAGTCCATAAAACCACCTCGCTGACCTCTGATTTTAATGTCTTCTGCTGCTGCAAACATGTGATTTAATCTGGTTCATAATCTCAATCCTCTATCTGTTTAGGTGTTTGAACCATCCAGACATTAAGACACAGTTGAGCCTTGTAATCAGAGTCCGGGCTTAACTGTCTTTGGGCCTCCATCTGCTCTTCGATCAATCTCATCCATACTGGAGATCAAATCAGCCAACGGGGCCCCAGAATGGAATTAGAACTGTCTCCATGTGCAGATGGGTGGATGAACCTGCCATAATGAGCAGCAAACTCCTGAAAGTTACATCTAAACATCCCTTCGCTCTCTCCTCCCTCAACAACCCAGTCTCCCCTGTTTGCTACAGGTCGTCATGGTGATGGAAAAATCAACCCGTCTCTGAGGGTTTCATGAAAGACCATCTCCAACTGGCAGCTCTAATTTTCTTAGAAGCTATTTAAGGCCCTTCGCTTCCCACTTTCCCTGCAAACAATTGGCCAGGCTGCCGGCGACAGGTGGGAGAGGAGGCAGACGGGACTGAGATCATTACTGGCAGCTTACACAAACCCTGACACACGATTATCACAGAGCAGGTAGTTTTCAGCCCACAGGTGCTATTGTAATCAAATAATGCAAAACCCAAGCTTGCAGACGGAGGGTCCCCACAGGTTCCAGCCAAACTTGAAGAAAAAAGCTCAGGCTATTAGGCTCCATCCAGAAAAACAAACCACTTTGTCTGGGTACAATAAAATACTTACAAGAAAAATATTTTAAGTTCCAATCAATCATTGTTTGATGTATTTTTAAAAGCGTTCCCAGTGGGCTTTTTTTTATTAGGATTGTGCTGTTTTTAGCCAAAACCAAAAAAACTATGACGTTACAGGACATAGTTTCTGCAAAGCGACAGTAGTTTATTAGAAATTCCCCTCTGAGTTTGGGCAAGAACGCTGGTAAGAAGCAACCCCACCCCCTCTTCCCCTCCTCATTGCTGAGAGCTCCCTGTTCCCACGCCCACCTGCTAGTTTACAGCCCATCACAACCCCAACCTAACATTGATGGTGCAACAAAAGTGGCGAACAATATTGGAGGCCTGCCGTTGTAGGTTCCACAAGCTTTTTCAGATGTAAATACGATCTTTTTCCAACTGTGTTTTTTGGTCTGCTCCTGATTCACAGTGATTTGAATAAAAAAATAATAAGGAATGCACAGCTCAATTTTCTTGCCCTCCATCATCAGAAAAATGCCACAAAAACATGTTAAAAAGACCAAAAATACAATTATCATCAAATTGGGTCTTTAAGAGAATATTTAGGAGTTTTCTGTGAAAAAATCAATACATTTTTTATGGTTTATTTACAGAATTAATGAAAATCTACCAACACAAAAAAAGCTTTACTCATTGTCCATCATCAGGGCGATGCAAAGAAACCTTTTAAGAATTAAAGAAGCCGTTTCTATCAGTCAACTGCATTAATTTCACCAATTTAAATAAATAAATGTGTCTTAAAGGACCAGAGAATCTAAAAAGTACATAAGAAACGACCAAAGAAATCTTTCAAGGAAGAACAAGTATGGATAGAACTTGAAAGTTGTGTTTGCATGCTTTAGTGTAACAAGTGTGTCGTTGTGAGAGCACATGTTTTGTCAGTAAATCAGCTTTGCATGTCATGTGTGTGAAAGCACAGAGTTATCTTCGCAAAGTCTGCTGCATTGTGGGAATTTCTGTACATGTTTTTGCATGTATTTAAACAGTTTCAGGACAAACTAATATACAATGCAAAGTTTCCCTTTCAGTTCTGAATAAATACGCAACTATAGATGAATATTTGTTATTAATGAGTGAGACTGCAACTTCATTTGTTGAATTAAAGAGAAACTAAGATTAGAAAATTAAAGAAACAGGAATGAAAGTAGCATAGAAGTATGAAACATTAGTAATTTAAGGATAAATGGTCATAAAATTAGCACAAAAAAAAGGATCTTTGTGCTAGAATCTAGACAGAAGCCAATTATGAGAAACAATGTTACAGTTACTTAGGTATATTTTACTATAGGTATAATATAGGTATGTGTATACTACAAAGTAGATAAATACTTTATTTTCATCGTCATGTGTACAACGAATTTTAAAAAGTGCTCTTTGGTCAGTGTATAAATAATTTAAAAAACTGAATTTATAGCTAGGGTTATTGTTTCATTAAATAGCAACCATTATAACTACCGGTAATACATAAAATGCATCACATAGCCAATTTAAAATGTATTTTTAGGACTGCGGTATAATTCTGTCATTTTTAAGGCGGGATTTCACCTTATTCAATTCCCAATTCCAGAGCATCATATAAGGATTTTAATAGAGAATCTCCATGAACGGAATTGAGAAAAACTGAACTTTGGTGTCAGAAAAGCTGAATCAAAGTGTTGTCATCTCAAACATCCACTTCCTGTTTCCTCAGAGTGTACCAGCTGTGCTTAGATCAGCCTTGCAATCAGATAAGACCATAACCAACAGATAAGATAATAACAAAGAAGATCTGTGATTACAAGAAATGGAAAAAAAAAAGATTTGAGGCGTCTGTTGATCAAAATCTGAGCAAATAAAGGTTTTTTCTCATAGATAATCTGCTGCACAAATCGCGTTCGGTGTGAACGCAGCGTTACGTTAGCGGTGCAACAAAAATGGCGAGCAATATCGGAGTTATCCAGGAAAACAAAGACATTTATGGATCTACTTGTCTGCAAGTGGATGATCGGAATGGAGCAGAGCTGGGCTTGTGGCCACGCCCATCTTATTTTCTACGTCACAGATATGATCTTTCTCCAACTGCATGTTTTCGTTTGCTCCTGATTCACATCAGATATTAATCAATTCTTTTATTCAAAGTAAAATCAACATCAATACCCCAACGCTAACCTCGTGTAGTTTCCAAGTGTCTGTCATCAGCGTTATGTCAAAACTCAACCAGGACATTTAGGCCTCATAAAAAGCCTGGTGGCATTCTGATGGTGTGAGATGACGTCTCATGTGTTAAAAGGCACCAGAGCCTTCAGCAGCTCTGTGTTTTAGGAGCTCCGCCCCCACCGCGACTCACCTCATTCTCCTTATGGTCGTACTTGGAGGAGTGCTTGGACTGGGTCTTCCTCCTCAGCTTCTTCAGTTCGGTCTGAGAGCGGTCCAGGGAGTCCTGCTTCAGTTTGTGCTCCGTCTGGTAGCGCTTGAAGGTGGCCTGTCGACGAGCGCAAAGAGGTTCCAGACGTTTATTGACACTGTTTGAAGCCGGGGAGTGGAGCCATGAAACACGGAGGGAAAACTCACCGTCATGTACTTCGTGTCGGCCTCCGTTTTCTTCTCCAGTTCTGAAAGAACCTCTTTATGGAACCGCTTGAACTGCAGACAGAAAACAAAAGTTTTCAGCAACTCTTTCTGCTTCTAACACAACATTACTGTTAAGTCAGCTAAAGTAGAGGGGGATCCTAGCCAAGGATAATGTAATTTGTTTTTGAAAGGTTGAATTCCACTCATCAATGCCTGCTTATCAGCTCGTTAAGGTTAAACATTTACAACTGTCACCTTGTGCAGATAAATAACACTCAGACGATGAAAAGCCTGTTCTGAGCATGCTCCTGCATGTTATGAGCTTAAATTCCACTGCGAGATGTTTCACCTCAAAACAAAAATATCATGACATCATTTTTAATCTTGAGAAACGCTTTTTAAATCACTTCTCGCAATGATGCCAAGCTAAAATGGTAGAAATTACCTCAAAAAAGTAACTTTTTGCTTGTTCTGAAAGACATTTGATGAGTAGAAGTTGTTGGTGAAGCAGATCAATGTTTGATCAGGATTTTTTGTTGGTGTTTTTGTATCCTAACCACACAAAAAATAAAAAATGTTAATGTATTTTCACCTTCTAAAACATATATGCTTAAAAAAATCTAAACTGAAATTGTCATTTTTACTGCCAAATACAAGGAAAAGATGATGTAGCTGCTGGAAAAATGTGAATAAATTAACAAAACATGATCAAATTGCAGTGATATGATAATTTTCTTTTTTGAAATACCTTAAACCTGCATCTAAAACTTAACAACGTCCCAATGTTTTGCAGGGTTGCTTTTAAATTGTTATATTTGGAGCACATAAGTATACTAATGATGAAAAACACCATCATGAAACCCCATTTCAATAAAATCAAGTTTTTGGTGTTATAACATGTTCTTGTGGCATTTTTCTGATGATGGAGGACATATATTAAGAAGAATTCAGCTTAAAGTTGCATTTCAGATTATGTTTTTTCTTAAATCATTGTAAATCTGGAGCAGTCAAAAAAAAATGAGTTTGAAAAAGAGCTTTGTAGAGATGTAGAAAAACACGACTTCCCTCCTCTGCCTTGCAATGGCGAGGGGAAGAGGGGACGGGGTTGCTCCCCGCCAACACTCCCCCCCACAACTCAGAAGTGAATTTCTAATAAATTACTGTTGCTCTAAAGAAACTGTGTCCTAGAAAACGACACAAGTTTTTGATTTTAGCATAAGACGTCCTAATCCTAATTAAACGACCACTGAGAAAATTTCTTAAAAAAAATAGATTAAAAGACGATCGAAGTGGGACTTAAAGCTGCAACAGCCACAGGAGATCAATCTGAAATGTGTCTTTTTCTTCATAAAAGATCATTTTCTTTTAAAATAAGTCAAATGAAAAAAAAAATTTTGTGCTGTAACATTAATATCATTTATTTTTAAGCACTTGTTTAAAGTTTTTCAGCCAGAATACTTACGTTCTCATCAAGTTCATTGTGGATCATCAAATGGGCTTCAGCAATTTCCATAAGAACAACCCCTAGAAGAAATGAATGAATCAATCAATAATGGGCATGCAAAAACTGAACTTGCAATCACATTTTAATTCTTTGTGGTCAATTTTAATGGTTACATTAAAAACCAGGAAATATAATGTTTTGTAAAATAAAAGTGACACAGCTTTTATATGCCTCAGTAACAGTCTCACAAAAGTAACAAAACTCAAAAGACTAAAAACAGCCAGAATTATTTTCTAAAATGCAGCAACAAACCATTTAATAGCAGCTAAAATGTATAAATAAACCATAGTTAAATTGACTTTTTTAATCCTCACTTACTACAGACTTTTAAATTGTTACTGTTTCTTTCAGATTTTTCCACATTGTGTTAATCTGTTGGGTGTTTTGGAGGATTCATGTGCATCTGCATGAGTTTGTAGGAAAAAAAAAACATCTGTCTGGAACAGAAATCCTGAACAGAGAAGCACAAAATCCAGCTGCAGCTTAACTCTCTATGAGTTTGAACATATGTGAACCAAACCTTAACCATCTGAATTGAATTTTTAGAATTATCTTATTGTTTTGAATTTGTTTTGGTACCATTAAAGATGTAATTGAGAGGTCCTGACTTGTAAACATTGCACAATAATGCATAAATGCATGCAGGGAGTACAAAATAAAAGCTTTACTTCCTGCATTAACATTGTTTTTGTATGCTTTTTTTTACAATCCATACTTCCAGATGCTTATCTGCATAGACTATTTGAACAGATAAGTAATGAAACGGTGCGGTATTGTGTGGCGACACGCAGAACAGTCCACATTGACAGACGGGCTGCAGCGCAGACGTGAAACAAAGGGAGCGATTCGCCACTGTAAACAGCCATGGCTGCCCGCCTGCAGCAGAGCAGCTTCTGACCGCATCTCCACTACAATAGAGTTCCATCCAGAGAGGAGGTTTACTGCAGGACACAACGTTCTGCTGGAGCGTACCACGCCGTTTATTGGAAAAGGGCAGCAGATGCATGCATTTCTGGCGCGTGTGTCAGCACACCCAACACCTGACATTCCACTGCTGGGCCTTTCGGCACAAACTACATGTAACCTCGATGGGGAGGTGGCACCCGGTTATGACAACATTTGCCCTCTGAAGGTCACCAGAACGTACTGGTAAATGCTGCCTTTGTGTTTGGATGATGGGGGCGGGGGGTGGATGATGAGCTGCATCAGCAACAGACTGCACGGAGTGCAATGGGGGGGGGGGGCAGCTGAGAAAACTCAGGAGGGGGCTACAAAGAAGCTATTGTGCGCTTGAAGGTTTCACCTTTGAGGTGAACAAGGTGTGAAAACCCACCTGAGAGAAGGGGGGGGGGTCGAAGGCTACAGAAAGTCATCACAAGTTTTACAAATATCTGACTTTGTGAAGGTTTGATAAAAGAATGTTTTAAAAAAGTGTTTTTTGTTTCCTAAAACAGTGATCCCCAACCCCCGGGCTACTGACAGAGAATCAAAAAACATTAGCTACATTTTCTCCGATTTATTTCTAATCTGATTCCGAAGGGCGTTTTACTTTGGCGCCGGCCGCGAAACCAACAAAAACCAAAGGGAATTGGAAAGTTTCTATTTGCAGAAAAAAGTCAGTGAGGAGGCAGAACTTCGCCTTTAAAATAACAGAAATCTGCATTTTACAAACTGAAACCAGGACCATGGGTGCAGAGCAACCCCGCTCCCGTTCCCCTCTCCCATTGCTTAGAGCTCAGAGCAGGGAACTTGAGGTCTGTCCAGCGTATTTTCTACGTCACAATTATTGTCTTTTTTTTTTAACCTGCATTTTTTCATCTGCTCCTGATTCACAAAAAAGAAACCTTAAATTTCTATATATTTTACAAGAAAAATGTTACAAGAACATGTTAATTACCCAGAGTGGGTCTTTAAAAACTTATTTCTTGAAGTTATTAAAAAAAAAGGACAACAACATAAAAAACACAGGTCAAAAAAAATACTGATATTAGAGAAAAGATATGAATTCAGAGCAACATTTTGGGATTATTAGTGAAAAGACTGTTAACCCACTAGTATACAAAATAACTAGAAGCTCTGGTACTTCTTTGCAGTACCTCCAGGTGAATATTACTTATTCCTAAACTGTGTATATAATTTAATGTTTAGAAAATAGTAATATTTTAATGAAAGTAAGTGAGTTTATAAAGGTTAACTTCTGCTTTGAAAGAGGTTTTTGTGGTGCTGTTATGATCACTCTTGTCACACTCCACTCCCTTTTATGGTCTCTACCGGGAGACCTTGATCTTCTCCACTACACCTGGAGCCTCCCCAGGAGGAGCTCTTAACAGAAGATAAAAGACGCTTAAAGCTCAATAAAACCCAACGCAGTCGAAAGCGCTGCTCCCGTTTGCTCAGTCGCAGAAATGTAATGTATCCGTTCCACAGTCGTGACCTTAAGACACCTGAAGACAAAAACTAAAGTCCTCAGCTGTTTCAATTATTTTATAACCTATTTAGAAGCAGGTGTGACAACAATAAAATATATTACAGCTTTAATTTAAAGATCTCTTCTTTCTTTGTAGGTCCGCTTGGTTTTATTTGTTTCTACTGATGTCGGTTTTGATTGATGTGCATTTGAATTCATCTTTTTTGAGAATAGAGCTTTAACCCTCAACTACTTTCTTGGGTCTTTACATGTTACCTAAAAATGTATCCGAACATGGATGAAGAGCAGCTCACGCCCAACGCCTTCCTGCTCTGAGATGAATACAACAGACAATCATCTCGACTTCCACAGCAGGAGGAGAAGGAGGAGACCATAGATGCTGGGAGACACGGCAAACAGGGAGAATAAACAAAGCAGTATTTAAGTAAAGAAACGACGCAGGAGTACACTGACCAGAGAACAAGTTCAAAGGTTTGTTATGATAGGAGAGGAGGAAACGATGGGGAGAGACGCCTGAACCTGCAAGAAACTGTGCCAACAGGACACCTATCGGGGTCAATTAGGGGGATTTTTGGTCCGAGCTCGGTAAAATAAAAGATTTAAAATAAAAAGATTTAAAACTGAATTGATCCATCCCATATGCATCCATCCACATCCAACCATCCATTATATAAGCATCCATTCACATCCAACCATCCCATATTCATCCATTGAGTTTAGTTTCAGTTTAGTTTATTTCAAACACAAATGAAAAATCAACACAGTGGTGGGTTGGAGTGGGTTGCGTGATTGAATGAAATATCTCACACTAGTTGTTTTGAAGGCATAAGTGTGCATGTGTGAACACTATCTGTATCGTGTACATGTTGACATGTGGACATTTTTCATCTAAGAAGAAGCTTAGTGACTTCTTTTAGGTTTTTTTGAATACATGTAAACTTTTGGTTTGTTTTAAACCTTCATCCAATCCATTCCACAAATCCACACCACAATTTGATAGAAACGTTTTCTTTTTTGTTGTTGGAATGCACTGCTTTTTGAAATTCAGTTGTTTGTAACTCCCGTCTCTGTCTTTGAACATTTGCTGTAAGTTTATTGGAAGTAAGTTGTATCTGGCTTTATACATGATGAGAGCCATTTTCAGTTTCACTAGTTCCCATAGTTTCAATAAACCCGACTTTAAAAATAGAGTAGTTGTATGGGTCCCATAATCCACTCCATGGACAATTCGGACAGCTTTTTTTTGTAAGATATGTAAACACTGTAGCTTTGTTTTATAAGTATTTCCCCAATTTCCCCATTCACATATAACATTCTTTCCATCCGTATCCATCCATCGATCCATCCACATCCAACCATCTGCCCATCCCATATACATCCCGGCATCCCTCCCACATCCATCCAACTATCTATCACCTTTCAATCCATCCATCCACCCACCCATCGCATATCCATCCATCAATCCATTCCATACCCATCTATCCATCCAATGTACATGCAACCATTCATCCAATCCAACCATCCATCCATCCATCCATCCCTTAACCATCTATCCATCCATGTATTCATCTATTAATCCCATATTCATCCATCCATCCATCCATCCGTCCATCCATCCCTCCCAAATCAATCCATCCCATAAACATCTATCAATCTATCCAAACCATATGATTGGTTTTGAGATGGACATTTGATTTAAAAAAAAGATTTAATCAACTTTATAAAGTATATTGGAAGAGAGGTTTAATTTGCCTTGATTAGCATAATAAAGCTTTTTAAATCGCATATCTAATTTCTTATCACAAATGATCTGCTCTTTGTCGTTTTGTTATCTTTAGATGTCATTTCATTGACTGAACGTTTGCTTTTTTTACTGAAGGGAAACTGAGCGTTGCATTGCCTTTCCTGCCAGTAAATAACGTTTTATTTTTTTGCCTGAGCTAAGGCACACTGTAACTCCTCAACACATCATTGATTTGGGTTTTCCTGCTAAAAGTTTTTCTGGCTAATGCACTCCTGGAAAAAAGAAGCAGGGCCAAAGTAAAGGCCTCAGGTAGCTTCCTGCACACAGCCAGTCTTTCAGCTCCACAGCATGCATGAGGAAAGAATGAAAAAAAAACTGTCACTGGGGAGAATTAGACATTAAAGCACCTGAAATGTCATTGTTGGAGTTGAAAACATGATTCTGCTCTGAGAGTTTAAAAAAACAGTTTTTTAAGAAATTGGAATCAGGGGCCCCAGATGTGAGACGGTCCTCTTGTTGAACCTGTTTGCTATTTTCCCGCCGTGCCGCCTCTCAGAATTTGCACCTTCGTGTCATCTGTTCATGGCAGACGAGCAATCACAATACAGTCTTGAATTCAAGACCCAACACGTCCTCTGGAGACTGTTGGATATTGCAACAGCTTATATGATCAAATAAAATGACAAATAAAATGCTGTGCATAAACGATGCATGCAGTGGGAAATCAAAACCAGGAGTCAGAGCATGTTTGTTTCTAAGTTCACAGCAAAAATGTTACGTTTAACGCTTTAGTTTGCAGTAGCTGACAAAAATAGCAACAGTTTTACACTTTTTTTTCTTTAATATTACATTAAATGTTCAAGGAAACCTTTCCTCTGTTTGTAAAAGCAGCTTAAACACCAAATGTTATTTATCTAAGCCATGAAGCCCTGCTTTTGTTCACTGATGGGTGTGGCTGAAGAAAATGATTGTCCTTTTGGATTAGCTCGGTATGGAAAGTCTTTTATTTCATTGTGTTTGGGTGATAAACAGAATAAAGACAGTACAATACTCTAAGTAAACTGAAGAATATAAAACAGAAATCTCCAATAACTGCATAAAAAAAGCATTTATATCCTTTTAGAGTCATCTTGACAAAGAGGTTTGACTAAAATCCTGTCTTTGATTTTTAATTTGTTCAAATATGTTGAACAAAATTGTGTTTTTTACGAAAACACCTGAAGCTTTGAAAATAAAGACCACTTCTTTCATCTAAACTGCTGTGAACAAGAAAAATCAGCCTCCCAGCCACCGAACGATAATAGACAGGCGTTTAATCATAGCGACACGTCATTCCTGTCCTCAAAAAGCACAGAACCTGCTTTAAATTTCAGCGCAGAATGAGTGGAGATGACTCACGGCTTCAAAACAACCTGTTCTTGCTAAACAGCAGCCTTAGAGGACAGGAAGTGGCAGATCCACGCCACAATAATGGTCATATTTGTGTTGCCTTCAGGTTTGTGTTTTTTCCAGATGCTTGCTTCGGACATTTGCTTTTGCAAGGCAAATAGCAGCGTGTGGATGTGGGAGACAAAACTAGCCCGTCATGTCGGACAGCTTCCACGCTGCAAATTATTTTACCAGGTGGATTTTACTTCTCTTTACCTTCCAAGCTTTTCTTAAAATCAGCACAGCCGAGGATTTTTTATCAACAGGATCTAGAAATATTATTGTTCAATTGAGTCCAAATCCTTTTGTTCTAAACTATTGACAATAGAAAGCTTGATTTAAGACTAATTTGTGTATGCATCTCGCAAAAATCACACACAATTTCCTAAGATTTACGTACTAATTGCGTCTAAACTACGTAAAATACATGTAAACTGTGTTTTCTCAACCGACCAAAAATTTTAAATGGCTCAAAACGGAATAAAGAACCTCGACGGACATGTGCGCACATCGACAAATGATGAAAACAAGAAACATTTATGAATTATGCCCAAACCTTTTACATGTAAAATGGGCAAAATGTACATAGTGACTGTGTGACACCGCCTTTAAACTGACGTACATTGTCACTATTTTGGAAACAAAAATGTGGCTTTGTGCTCTAAAAATAAGCTCTAGATTCAGATTTGTGAGGATTTATTGAGACAGACCCATTTGTATCTCATTTTGTTCAACTTTTGTTCATAAACTAAATATTTATCACACTAGATTTTTGGTCAATGTAATCAAAATGAACTACAATAATGTTCATAAAAACTCCCAAAAACTATAAATTATTTGCTTAGAACTAGCAAAAACGTCTTATTATTGGCTGTCAAACATTTAATTTTAAATAATTCTATCCAGCAGTTAACTTTTTTAGCTTCTTTTTCCCTTTTGGAACTTTTTTATTTTCTAGATTTTAGTATCTTATTATAAGATTTCTTGTTACGCACAATTTTTTAGTGATTTTCTTCCTCAGATGAGTGTTTTTTTCCCTCTATTCTGATCATTTCATGGTGATGCTTGCTATCTGCCTTTGAAAGAATTCAAACCTTGTGCACAGATCAGTGAATTTTTCCAAAGTTTGTTGTGTAATCATAAAGATATGAGGATTAGTCAAAGGAATCCAGGTTTAATCTAACCAAACATTTCGCCAGATCCTCAAGGAGTCACCTCACTGCTGCACAGACAACAGGATTAGAGGGCATGGAAGGAATGCCACACTATTCACCGTGGTTCCTTCAGGACACTGACTGAGGTATTAATCTAAGACTTCCTACAGATCTTCTGCAAACACTGGAAACTCACCGAGCTCTCTGGAGGCTGGAGAGACGATGGCGACTTCTCCCAGCCTCGAAACGGCGTCAAAATACGCCCGTCCGGCGAGAGTCATGGCTGCGAGGAGAAAGAAAAAGAGGAGGCAAGTCAAACCATCGAAGGGTCGCACTCATGTACTTTCAAAAATATAACGTCTGTTTGTTTTTTACCTGCAACCGATTTCTCATAGGTCTTTCCCAGGTTGACCAGGTTCCTCAGACCTGGGTTGAACTGCTCCATCACATTCTGGGATGAACAACAAATACCATTTTTTGTGGTTAACTTAGTCATAGGGGTGGAGAACACATGAAGGAGTGGGGGGGGGGGACCTGCTATTGCTCTGTAAGTATCAGCACGTGAGAACAATAAAACAACTCTTAATGTTTAACTTCTCAAATATGCAGCACTGCTTCCCCTTAGGAAAAACTGCAGCTATTCATTTAAAGGCCTCTATTGCATGGCACACCCTCAATGAGACGATGGTGGGAGGGGGGGAAGGGGGGGTGGAAACAAACTGTTTCTTCCAGCTTTAGGGACTTTTTGGTTCACTGCTTTCACATAAATGTGAATTTAAATGGTTTAAAGATACCAAAAAATAGCCTCCTACTGATAACATGGCAAAGAAAATCCCTTATTCTTGCTTATAAGTGACGTGGATCAGCTCAGCCATCACCTGTGACGTATGCATATTGCAGGTAATAAATGACAAAACGGCATGTGAATTGCTTTGGCTGCTTTTCCTTGTAAAACGCAGCACCTGAGCTGTCTGAAATATTTAAATATAAATAGATTCACAAATAAAACTCCAATTTTCAGTAGAAATATAGTTGATTCAAAATCATAATTCATTGAAACTTATCTATAGAGATGACTCACCTTATATGCACTTTCTGTGATCTTGTTCACACCTTCAGGAATCCGAGACATGATGGCAGCTTGTTGTTGTTTTTATAGACAGATGTTAGAAAAAAAAATTACAAACAAACAAGCGTAAAAGTCAAAAATCCTGCGGTTTCCGGAGAATCCGGAGGGACGCGGCTCAGCTTCGTGTCTGCACTTTGGCTCCGTGCATGCGCACAGACACGCTCAGCGGCGGCGGACGCTCTGGCTGAGAGCTGGCGGTGCGTTCAGGGACCACAGGAGGAGGGCGGGACGGCATGGGGTGGTGACGTCACGAGGCTCATTAACCAACATTTAAAATAAAAAATAAATACTAATCAGCGGACGTTGTGAAAAGGGACAAAGAATAAGAGTCATATTTACAACTAGCATGAGATTTTATTTTTTTTAAAGTTACCATTTCTGTTTAAACTTAATACCCAATCTACCCGACAGAGGGCGCTTTAACACAATTTCCACACAGAAATGCCACTAAATTAAAAAAATGTCATTAATTGATGTGATTTTTCAGTGCAATAATGGAACATCAACTGCAAATTAATGAAAGCAATAAAAACTTGCATCTTTCCCTTTGATTCTATGTTAAATACTGTATGAATTTTGCTGTACAAATATCATTCATGGATTAAAAGCTCAATAACACACACAGGGCTTTCAGGGAGTCTTTCTAATTCCTGATTGCAATGCACTGGCCTTTTTTTTAAACTATTAATTGATCATGTGTTTTTAATTTGTGCTTTTATCCCTTTTTGGCAACCTTGAGCTCCAACAAGGTTTCCTAAAAACACGAAATGTTTTATTTTTATTAAAGAAATGCTAAGGAAAGATCTGGAATTGGAAAAAGTGGTGAGCATCACAACGAAAGGCAGGTAAACAGGTGCATGAAATCAGGGTAGTTGGACCACCGGGGGGAGGAGCTGAGTCTGTCCATCCATCCCTCTTCTTTACCGGGGTCATGGGGTCGCCGGAGCCCAACCCAGCTCCAGCTGGGCGAAGGTGGGGTACAGTCACAGGGTCACAATCACACACTCATACACACTCACATGCACACTTTATGTGGTGGAGACAAACAGCTTAAATGAAAACCAAAAATAAATAGTAAATAACCGTCATTTGCAAACAAGCATAAGACATTTTCTCTCAGGGGATTTGTAAGATCGAATCAACCTCTTTATCCATAATTATGGTGGTTTCAGGAGCTGTAAAGACAGTTGGAATTTGTTATTAATCACTAACTTTATTTTATTTTACAAAGAAAGCTGCTCCAAAACCAAACATTTGTCTTTGAAGAGGTCATTTGCTCCCATGTGCTCTATGCCACCGTAAAGATGCTACGATACTATGGTTTCAGTTCGTTTCATTAAATCATCCAGAATTTAGCATAAAACGCAATTTATTTACAGCCTGAAGGAACTGCAAAGACTTTGAAGATGTCACATGATTTCAACACAACCCAGGAGATTTAAGCTCTTTATTCAGTAGAAGAAAAGAATTTGGCGACCCACACTTCTTCTTTAATGCTTTTTTTTTAAGCAGAACTGAGTGACATTTTCTAAACATAAAAACAAACTTCCCAGCTAAAATACAACTGTGTTCCTGGAATTATTTATTTTCTACTTGTTGTTTGGAATTTTACAGTGATTTCACTCTAAGATCTAAAATTTGTGTTTTTTTATTTACTCCCTTATTGCATTATTTATTTCTAATGAAATTTAAAAAATAGTTATACACACACACACATATATATATATAAAAAAAAAAAAAAACTTGCCCCTTTCACCCTTTCGTGGGTGGTTTCTCCTCCAAGCTCGGGTCCTCTACCAGAGGCCTGGGAGCTTGAGGGTCCTGCAGTATCTTAGCTGTTCCTAGCACTGCGCTTTTCTGGACTGAGAGGTCTGAGGTCTTTCCAGGTATCTGTTGTAGCCACTCCTCCAGCTTGGGGGTTACTGCCCCGAGTGCTCCAATTACCACAGGCACCACTGTCACCTTAATTTTCCAGGCTTTCTCCAGTTCTTCTCTGAGTCCCTGGTATTTCTCCAGTTTCTCATGTTCCTTCTTCCTGATGTTCCCGTCGCTTGGCACTGCCACATCCACCACAACGGCTTTCCTCTGTTCTTTATCCACCACTACAATGTCTGGTTGGTTCGCCATTACCATCCTATCAGTCTGGATCTGGAAGTCCCACAGGATTTTTGCCCTCTCATTCTCTACCACCTTCAGGGGTGTTTCCCATTTTGACCTTGGGGTTTCCAGTCCATATTCTGCACACATGTTCCTGTATATTATTCCAGCCACTTGATTGTGGCGCTCCATGTATGCTTTACCTGCCAGCATGGCAGGTAAAGCATACATATATATATATATATATGTATGCTTTACCTGCCAGCATGGCAGGTAAAGCATACATATATATATATATATATATATATATATATATATATATATATATATATATATATATATATATATATATATATATATATATATATATATATATATACATATATATATATATACATTATTTATACATTATTTAGCAGGTCAGGATTAAATGATACTCTTGCAATTTACGGTATTAAGGGGATAAAAGTCTAATTTTTTTTTTTACTGTAGCAATCTCTCCCTCAACTTAGTGGCCTAGAGGAAGAGTGTCTACCCTAAGACTTTAAGGCTGAGGGTTCAAATCCATGGTCAAGTCATACCAAGACACTCAGGGTGGTGTCCACTGCTCCCTGCTCTCCCAGCGGTGGGTCAAAATGCAGAAAATACATTTTTGCACACTCAGGCTTGAGACGAATGATGGGACTTTCTGAAATGTGCGCAGCTTTGGAAGAGGAAGAAAGTCACAAAAAGTCTTTTATCACACTTCACAGGAAAAAACAGCAGAGTGAGAAATGACTCAGCATTACTTAGTGATTTGTAAGCCTCTAAAAAATTCACAATACATGTTTTGACTAAAAGAAACGGCAAAGAAGAGAAGTTTTCATGAAGACATGTTTGAAAGAAGTACTTTGGTTTTGATTAAATTTTTGAATCTATATCAAATTTTACTGAAGGAATAAAAAATATGCAGGTAACTTGAGGTTTTGAAAATAAACTGAGTAGAATTTACATAAAATAAAACTATATTCGATAATAAAAGACCAGCTGACCCTTTTTTGTGTGTGGTTGTGATTCTCTCCACCTAACCTTTTCCGTTTATCTGCAGATAAACTGAAGGAAACGATGAAACCGTCCATGTCTGATGTGGTGTCATACCCCGCAGAGGAATGTGACCCCGGCTCAAAAAGCTGGCTGTTGTTTGTGAGCCTCATGACTGAAACGCATTACCGCGATTTCAAGCTCTTATAACTCCTGTTGGAGTCTCACAGCGGGATCCTTCAGATAATCGGCCCACTCTGACTTGGTGAGGTCCTCTGCAGACATGGAGAGGTAAATCAAACATGTGGAATAATGTTAAGGAGTGCATTTCTTAAAACCTCTGGATGTGTGATTACAGAAAACTTCAGGGTTGGATGCTGGTTCTCCTTCCAGCTGTGGTGTGGGCTGTGTCCCCAATGGCAGATCTGGGTATGTTCTCCACAAAATCTTTACCTTTTTTAACCTCAACTTAACAAAACATGCTGTGTCTTTAATCTAGAAAATATTGCAGGAAAGTTGGTTTTCTATCAAATGGAAGGTAATGCCACCTATGTGAGAGACTCAGGAGAACTGGCATCAGATGTTCCCACAGAGACGATGTTCGAACTCTACGATCCCCAAAGGAATTTCAGCAAAGCAAACTTTTCCTACACCTGGGATCTGGGGAATGGGTATGGAGCCGTCATGTTTGAGATTTTTTCAGGCCTGCAATGCTCACCGTGTTTCTTTTTTTTTGTGTTTGATGCAGGAAAGTGATCAAAGGGACCAAGCCGGTTGTCCGCTACCATTACTCGGAATCGGGGAACTACACACTGCGGCTGAAACTTGGAGCCAATATGACAGATGCTGCTGAAATCAGTGTGGTCTACTCTAGAGATGTCCAAGTGCTTGGTTTGTACTTTTATTTACACAAAAATGGTTTCTGGTACTCATTGAAAAGTTTGGTCCTGTATTTTCCTTAATGTGGGGATAAAAATAAAGTTTTATCAGCTTCTATTTTCTCAATCTAAAGTGATTTGATTCTTTAGAAGAAGGTAGAGGTTTTGTATCTTTCCCTCTCACGTGATTCGATACACGTCCACGAATTCGAAGATTTGAAGTTTTGTGTCAGCACACTCCAATTCTTTGAATCAGGGATCTGCAACCTTTTACACCTACATTGTGTCTCTCTGGTAAAAAATATATATATATAAGGATTTCATTTTAGAAAGTAACTGTAAAGCAGGGGTGTCAAACTCATTTCAGCGTAGCGGCTGTCCTCAAAGGCCAAATACAACTTATACATGTAACTAAATGTAACGAAAAATAAATGTAACTACTCCTTAATGTTAAATAACTCATTATCTATGTACTATAACTTTTTAAAGTGACAATTACAGTTGCATGGAAAACATATGTTTGCTTGTTACTCTAGCATAAATCCTTTTACATTTGATTCTGTCAGGTTAGGTTATATGGACAGTGTTTAAGTCCTAATGTATAGTGGCCCAATCCGATATTTCAAATCCAATTCCCCCTAGATATGAATAAACACACACCAATTCTTATTTATTATTTTAAGAAATTAAAAACTTTTAGCTCTCGCGGGCCACATAAAATGACATGGCGGGCCACATTTGGCCCTTGAGTTTGACACACGTGCTTTAGAGTAAAGATTAAGTAAGTAGTACAGTAAAATAGGAAATAGTAAACTAACTGAAGTTTTAATTAACTCCTTAACAAACAGTTGAAGAAAAGTACACAAGTCGAGCTAAAATCCTCTTAATTGATCAGTCAGTCATCCATAGCATAATTTTACTAAGGACATCCAATTGATAACCACAACAGAGCCTTAGGGTCACCATAAAAGAAAAATGATCATATTGAAAAAAAACTAGTTAAAAAGACAAAGAAAAAAATAGAAGAAGCATCATTTTTATGAGAAAAGAAATCCCCAAAATATTAAGTAAAATGTCTCTATTTCATAAGAAAAAAGTAACAAAATGAGAAAAAGTCGTAAAATCACGAGAAAGTCAGAATTTCAGAATAAAATATTGTATAAAAATGTGAGAAAAGTCTACATTTTACAACAAAATAGTCCTGAAATAAGAGATAAAACTGACTAAACTTTTTGAAATAAAGGGAATACAATGATGAGAAAAAAGTTGTTAATAATGAGAAAGTCAAAATTTTATAGGTAAAAAATGTAAAGGAAATGTGAGAAAAGTCAAAATTTTACTAGAAAAAAAGTTCTAAAAATGACAGAAAAACATCTAGATTTTATGAGAAAAATGTAGTAAAGTCGTGAGAAAAAGTTCTGAAATAATGTGAAAGTTGGAATTTTTGGGGGGGAAAAGGCAAAAATATGAGAAAGGTGAACTTGTGATAAGAAATAGTAATTTATGTTAATAGAAATTAAAAAGAAAAAGATCAAAACTGTATGAAAAAAAATCCTAACAACATGAGAGAGAAAAAAAGTTGAAATTTCATGAGAATTAAGGCAGACAGGTATGAGAAAATATTCATACAATTATTTTTCAGAAAGTCATAATTTACCAAGAAAACATCCTCCTTTTTCCAAAGTAAACTTTTACATTTAGCTTTTAAAATGTTTCACCAAAGACAATCGTACGATTACTGTTTAACTCATGTTGCAGGACGTTAAACCGCTCAAGAATCTCACTGTATTGTATGTACAACTTTATTGTAATCAAATTATACCTTTATTTTCTAAAAGCGTAACTAATATTCACTGATTTACTGAATAAAAAGAAAAACTAAAGTTTTATCCTCTGTGAAGATGCTGTGAAGAACGTCAAGATGAAGGGACCGTCAGACTATGCAGTCTCTCAGGACGCCAGTTTGGCCTTCCATGTCGATGGAAGGTAAACCACCAACATTAACATCATAGTTAAACGCAAGAATGTGAAAAGCTTTTTGAAAAAGAAAAAAAAATCTTTGAAAACTTCAAAAAATGTGGGATTCTGCAGAGAATAACAGCTTTTTTCCCCCTTTGTCTGGCTTTAGTCCTCCAATGTGGGTGTGCTGGCGTTTCCTGACAAACTGTGCGCCTGACAGCTCTGAGGGCTGCACGCTGACCATGCTGTACAACAGCACCCTGCAGCTCAACCACACCTTCACCACGGCTGGAGTCCAGTGCCTGGACATGAGCGTTCGCAACGACGTCAGCAAGCTGCAGACGTCCTTCAGCCTCTACGTCCGCAAAAACTGTGAGCTGACAAACCAAGCTGATAACAGTAGACTCTTTTATCTGGGGTCATGTGAATTTATCCTTTTCATCCTGTGGTTTGCTGGGTAGCTTCTTGCTCTGAACTAAAGGGTGTCTTAAGAGCGTCCAAAAAAATTAAGAAATAGTTTAACAAAAGTTATAGTTTGGGATGTTTTGGATGCAAATGCCAGTTATAGAACACGTGTCACACAGCCACTACCAACATTTTGCGCACGTATATAAATCTGTCATAAATATGTGGAAAAGGTGAGAAAAGCTGTGGTTCTTTACAATTTCACAGATGTATCACGAATGAACCACGTTAAAACCACATCCGTACGAATAAACCACGCAAAAAACACGTAAATCTATTAACCGTGAGTGATTTTTGCACTCTTCATATGCAATTCATTAGTGATTTGTGCGTTAATTACATAATTTTAATGAGATATGTGCAACGTTAATGTGATATAAAAGTTATACATCAGTGGTACATGCGTGAACAGTCCGTCAGACGTATGTGAAATGGTCGTGGAAAGCCAAACATTTGCACATGCCTTTCGCAAAATCACGCACAATTGCGTAAGATTTACATAATAAGTAAGCAAAGTGCATTAATTCCTGATAAAGCACACTTTGAAGGCCATTAACCCGCTTATACCATGATCACTTACAAAAGAAATGAATATTCAATCAGTTTTTAGTCCTTTATTCTTGTCAGTTTTTTGGTTTGGATCACTTTTTTCACAAAAAGCGGACTATTTGTGACGTGGTGAGGCGCGTTGTCACGGTAACGTGACAGTGCGCAGCTTAGCCGGATCAGACCTTGACTGCGGCAGCAAAGCAAAGCGATATCTATATGCTGGTCGTCACTTTGGGTCAAATAAAGCATCAGTTCAGAGAAAGTTCACCTCTTAATGCTTGTTTTTGTCCAGAGCTGCCAATCAGAATCGAGTAGGGTATTCACTAGGAGGACCATGGTATGATTGTGTATAAACCAGGTATAGTAAGAGAACATGGGTGAAAGAGAAAAGGAGCTCAAACATTTTTACAGTTAATTCCATTTGTATTTTTTTAGGGGTTTTAGTTTAAATTATTGGGGAAAAACTCACAAATATTGAGATTAACCTCAATATTTAAACTCAATGCTGTTTAATGTACAATTTCTGTATTTATAGTCAGTATTTTAATACATTACAACTAAAAAAAAGAGGAAAGGTTTGACGTTTATATTTAAGTTGCATCTTTATGAAAAGGGGATTTTTTTAAGGAAAATTGATTATTTACGCTGTCATGTGGTTTCTCACTATTTGTGATTATGCTGCATTGGTTCCATAACTGAGCGCAGTGATCACACTTGTCCTCACATGTCTGCTGTACTCAATTGATTTTCTATCTCTGTGACCCCTTCAGAGTTGAGATGTGTGCAGCTGTGAGCTGAATCACCATCATCATCATTCTTCCTTTTTGTTCAGATACCTTGTAAGGTAGCGTCAGGTTTGAAACATCCCCCCTTATCACTTGTTAGGAAGGAATTATATTGACTGTGAAACTCAATAAATGCGCTCCACATCATCGCTGTAAACATCTGATTAGATACAGCCTCACATCGTGACCTAGAAAATACTTTCTGTGTATTTGCTGCAGATAACGCGAACCTGCTCTTCATCTTGTCATGTGCCGCGGTTCTTGTGGCGACGTTCTCCTTTATTGTGGTCATCGCCTGTCGTCCCCATCACCAAAAAGGATCACAGGTAGAGTCCTTTTTTAAAAAGTCAGTACATTTAAGAAAATAAGAATGGACTGCAGGATTTTTAAGTATTTTCTTTTCCCACTCCAATCACCTTTGGATCTAGTTTCAAAGCGGTCTTTTCATTATAATTATGCTGTTTTTTGCCTAAATGAAACAAAAAATTGTCGTTTTCTCAGACGCAGTTTCTGCAGAGCGAGAGGAGTTCATTAGAAATTCACCTATGAGTTGGGGCTGCCCCCACTTCCCGACATCCAGCTGTTAATGTAACATTATGGGTGCAACAAAAATGGCGAGCAATATTGGTGCTATCCAGCCGTACAGTTATAAGTCAGACGCCAGTTTAGACGAGGACAATGTTAGTGGGGCAGGGAGCTTGGGGCTTCTTTGTCATACCTGCAAGCTGTCCAACTGCATTTTTTCATCTGCCCTTAAATTCACAAAGTTTTTAATAAAGAAATACTCAATCAATTTCAAGCTTAATTTTCTTTAAATGTGTCCTCCATCATTAGAAAAATGCCACAATAGCATGCTAAAAACACCAAAAACGCCATTTTTATCGGAGTGGGTCTTTACGGAGAATTCTTGCAAATGTTAACAAATAACATAACTTAAGAAGCCATAGAAATTCTTTGATTTTAAAAGAAAAAGAAATTCATCCCCCCCATTGACAAATGCAGATGTCTCATTGTCTTGCAGGTTGCTTCTTCCAGCAATGCTGTGTTTTTGAAGGACCAAGACGCAGAAGAGCAAAGCAAAATACACTTAAGTGTTTCCGCTGCGGAAAAGGGGGAGAGAGAGCCGCTGATTTCACAGCAGGGGCCCCAATATTCCACTTAAAAATCCCACTTAACATCCAGGAGCCTCCAGACTGTCTCTGTGTGAATTTCTTCAAGAACATCTGCAATAAAAATGTTCTGCTCTGCATATTTCTTGATGCTAAAGAGTGCATGACTCACACAAATTTGTCATGACTAAACTCCACAAAAATGTCTGTTCATCTGATCATCTTTTTACTAAACAACTAATTTGATGTTAGGCTGTCATGAATACTGGATTTAATTTAGAATGAATTTATTGCCATTTAAATTTTTGTCTAGATCTTCTTTTCTGTAATTTCACTTTTTAAAATGAATAAAGAACATGAAAACATTGTTTTTTTTTTCCTTTTTAAGAGAAAAATATGTAAGAAATTTCAAAATAACTAATAATAATAATAACTTTACGCATGACAGAGTTGTTGGTTAATTTTTCAGAATTCAAGCGTGTCTTTAGTGGAGCACATTCTTGCTAAAGTTACCATTACAACGTGTTTTCCAGTTCAGGTCATGTCTTTTCCAAAAAATTAAACAATCTTATTAAGAGATAAATTAAGATTTTTCTTTTATTTCTCCTTTTTTTAGTTTTACTTACTTTTTATTTTATTATTTATTACATTTTTCCATACATTAAGCTTTCCTTGTTCAGGTCTGGTAATTTCGTTTTTGTTTTGTTTTTTTGTTGGTAACCTTCTCAATATTCCAATTGCAAATCAACTCCGGTTATGTGCACTTCCACTTCTTGCCCAAAGTTAAAATCTCTTAAAAAGGTGTTTCCAAAACATAAATTTGATAGTAAATACTCCATCTGTTTGTTTATTGTTATGGATTTTATCCTTTAATAATCAAGGTTGACGTCAAATTTGACCAAAGAACTACTAACATTACATTATTAAACATGTTAATTATTTGCTGATAAAATCCTTCACTCTTGTCTTGTTCCTTGAAATGATCTATTTTGCTTCAACCGGTTATTGTTCACAACTTATTTAAATTATTTGCTGTCAGAATCCTCCCTGAGTCCATTATAATGGCTTTAGATTCCAGTTTCTTCTCTGGTATTGCTTACCTGTTATTTAACAGGTTTAACATCAATTTGTGTGTTGAGCCTGTAGAATCACAAGACAATAACATAGAAAAAATTTAAATAAACTTGATTATATAATTTAAGCAGAAAAAAAACAAAAGAGCATGTCCTTATTAAGTTTTTTTCAGTTTTCAAATTGAGAATTACATTTTTTAAAAAGCGGAGTTATAATAGAAAAAATTACAAATAGACTGGTGTTTGCTGTTTGGGAAGAAGTACTTCATATGTAAAAATATCAGCCTTTTTCAGCTGCTGAGTCTACGCAATTCTGACCTCCACTTTTTGACATAACTTCTGTTTGTCACAGCCGAAACACATTCTTAAAGTTTATTTGAACCTTTTGTTGTTCCGTACCTCCAGGCTTCCCTTAGACCCACCTGCTTCACCAAGAACTTTGTCATATTTATTTAAAGCTCTCTTTTTTTGTTTTGAAATTGAGTCTTTAATTGAAGATGATCCTTTAAAAAACATTATAAGGGATGATTAACATAAAATATTTATCTTTTAGATGTGCAGTCTGACAGATATTTGATTAAAACTGAGCGTGTCTCATTAAAAATGACCTAAACCTGTTCAGAATAGAAACTAAATACAACAATTTCTCTGCTGCACTTTAGAAAACTAGAGCAGAAGTGAAACATTCTTGGAAATTTGACACAAAGAATATTATGAAATTGAGAACTTCTTGTTTACTTGCACTTCTGTATCAGAAAAAGTTGGTTTCCCTTTGCTCAGCTGACTGTGTGCACTCATAAACAGTTCTACTGAGGCTACAGCACCTCCTACTGCTCATGTCTTATAAAAGAAAAACCAAACAAGTTGGATAACTATAATCCTTACAATTATCAAACTTAGTTCAGTTTTACTCCATGCAAATTCTTAAAACTATAAAAACAAAAAGTCTTATTGATTACAGGTATATTGGAAAGTTAAAAAAAAACCTTTTTCATGTTTCCAAAGCGTGTTCGTTTTCTGATTCCGATTAAAAGTGAAACTGTTGATTTATTTATTTATTTTGCGGCTGGGTAGCTCGGTTGGTAAGGTGGGAAGCTACCACGCAGGAAACCAGGGTTCGATTCCCGGAGGGGAATGAGCAATGGTACTGGGGGCAATTACCATATCAATGGCGAGCAGTTAACATCACCCAGTGAGGGTCCTTAGGCAAGACCCTTAACGCTACTGCCTCCCGAGCGCGGTTTCGGCTGCAGCTCACCGCTCCCCAAGGGGATGGGTCAAATGCGGAGAAAGAATTTCCCTTCGTGGGATAAAATACAGTGTATAAAAAAAAAAAAAAAAAAAAAAAAAATTATTCTTTTTATTTGTTGTGATCCTCATCTAGTCTCACATGACGTGATTATGGCAGGGTACACCTTGAACAGGTCGCCCATCTGTTGCAGGGCCACACACTGACATGCACACCTATAGGAGCAATTTAGAGACACCAATGAATCCATATGAAGCAGGTTTTTGGACTGTGGAGGAAGCCAGAATGCTCAGAGAAAACATACAAACTCCACACAGAAAGGTTCCAGCTAGGATTTGAACCACCATTCCACTTCATGCAACATCTTTAGACTGCGGTCACAAAAAGGATCCGTGCATCCAAGTTAACTTTGTTTCCATCATCTCACTCTTCTTAACTCTGGGTGTTTGACAGTCAGAAAAGTCTATTCAAGGTTGTGTAAAATGGACAATGGACATCTACTAAGCAGAGACTGATGTTTTGACATGTGACGTGTTCAGTGACAGGTCTCGCACCGGGAGTTAAGCTACCTGTACCAGGAGAATCTCTGAATGATGTCATGAAATGTGATTACCAGTGCTTTTGTACTGCTCCTTTAAATAAATCCGATCTCTAAACATCATCGGGGTCTTTCATGCATACACAGACACTGATCTGTGTGTAGTGAAAAGGTAGCTCCTCCCACACGAGTCTGGGGGTCAATTTATGGACATATTTTTGGACAGGCAAGCAGAATTTGACATGCAAATTGCGTTTGGTGTGAAGGCAGCTTGAGGCTCTCCTTTTTTTGCACAGGTTCTCACATAAATCGGCTTTGCACAACTGATGTGATATTTGCCTCTGAAATGAAAAGGATGAACTTGTTTGAGCAAATTTGAGTTTGTAACTTTTTTTTGGAGAAATTTCGTTGCGTGCGCTGGACGTGTTTTCTTGTGCGCTGAGAATGTGCGAGCGGCGGGCTGTTGGCCCTTGGCGGTTGGCAGCCGGTAGCCCTCGAACGGAATTTGATTACGACGCACACATCGTCCAGTCAGAGCTGCTGCCAGTCGGCGATCTGGCTACCGCCGTCCAGTTGTCGCCCGATTTTGTAATGGCGTCATCTATCTATGTAACTAACAACTGCTTGATTGTCGCCGTCTACATTCATGACCACGCCAACGATTTTCCAAAAAAACGCGTGGCAGCAGCCGTTTTTGAAGATTCTGCCAATGCCTTCCCATGGCGCTCTGGCAGTTGTAAAGTATGACCAAGGGGTGTGAGACACCAGGCCTTGAGGGCCAACATGCCCAAAACCCATCCTCATTATTTTTTCTTTTTGATTACCTGGATCAGGTGTGTTTTGAAGCTTCAATAGCAGGCTAGTTGGAAAACATAAAGGAGTTTAACACGTGTCTTAAGTTCATCAAACCTTTTTAGAATATGTAGAACTATTATAAAAACACTTTTGGTTTGGTGTCTTGGTTGAGGCCTTGAAGCTGCATGTCGTCTTCCTCGTTCTAAATAAATGAATAAAGTACATCAACAGATCTTGATTTGGAATGAATCATGATGTCAATGAGAGGGATAAATTGTTTTTCTGTCCATGGAGACACCGACAGTTTATGTAATAAACAAGCTTGTGTAACCTGATCTTTAATCACTCGGAAAAAAACAGACAGAAGAAGAATCACTTATTTTTAAATCAGGTTTGATTGGCTTGTTCTGTTGGATACACGATCTCAGCAGGTTGCAGTGGAGCAGAAGTTGTCCCCGATTTATCAAAGTCGAGCTCGTTGTTTTTGTTAATCACTGCGTCTAAACACGGGTAGATTAGATCTAGTTTAATGAATATCTGTAAGACTCCAGCTGTGATTTAACTCTCAAAACTGCTTTTCCGTTCTGCGGTTTGTTGCTCTCACTTTGATCTTAAATTGGAATTCCTCTATTCTTCTAGGCATCAAATGTCTCCTTTGGATTTTTGGTGAACAGTTTTGTCAAATTTTTTGAACAAGCGCTACTTTAGATCTTTCATTGCCACCAGCATCACCTGTATGACCATATCATCCCAATTTGCACAATTATTCTATTTATTTTTTGTTTGTTTGATCCGATAACTGAGAAAAATGAAGTAAGGAAATAAAGAAAGGACGAGAAAACAATGATACAAGGAGCAGAAATGCAGTTTGTTGGATGTGAAGCAACAATTCTTTGGTAGAACAGATAGGAGGCATTGTTGTACTGCACCATCTTTAACCTTTTGTCCTCACTAATCCTGCAGGAATCACACACCTGCTGTGTCAGTCGGAATAACCCGCTCAGCTTTAGCTATTTAACAACTGATCCCCTCTTTAACACATGGAAACCATAAACAGGATTATTCAAACTGATGTGCAGTGTGCCATGCTCAAACAAGGTGAAAGCCTGTGTCAAACGCATCATCGACAGAATACCAACACAACAGCAGGCTGAAGACCTATTAGAAGAAGACGAATGAAGCTCTTTTGCAACAGTTATTCTGTTTATTTCATCCAAAACAAATCCATGTCAAAAACCTGGAAAAAAAGACATTTAATAGCACTTACAGAAAGGCCACTGGACAGGGACTGCACTAAAAAACACAAAAAACGTTCAACTGAAATTACCTGTTTTAACATGAATCTGTTTCTGAATGTTTGACAACACACAGCACCCTCACAAAGAGCAATGTTGCACGTAATAAAAGCAATAAATCTATTTTATTTATTCTGGATTTGAAATAATTGGAAAAAAAAAGGCCAGAAGGCAGAACTTTCTTGTCACTCATATTTGCTATGCAAGCTGTTGCACTAAATCAGATGTAATTTTTAGATATACTGCAAGCAAGCATCTCAAAAAAACGGCACCGATTTGTATTTTTTCTGTTTTTACTTTTTTTAAAACCACAGAATGAGACATTTTTATGTTTTAGAGCAGGAAAACACCTGTAACTCTATATAATCATTCGTACTTTGATACCCACACTTCTGACACCCTCATTTCAAAACCATGATCAAAAATGACCTTAAAAACTATTGTGTGTGACTTGGTCAATGTTTTCTGCCCTGTAGTTCATCATTACTCCACTAGAGGCAGTAGAAGGGCTTGTCCTGCTCATTCCAAAATGGCTGCTTTCAAAAAAACTCAAAAACACTTTTGCCGGGAAACGTTTTGCTCAATTTTTGGGAACTTTATGGTGAAAATAACTTTTTTTTAAATGACAAATTTCTGTATTGAAAAAACTGCTAAATTAGTTGATAATTAATATTTTAAACTTGTGAACGAAAACATATCAAATCCCTTAATGTACCATAATTGATACTATTAATATCTCATTCAATCTAAATTGCAGAATTAGTTTTGTGGATTTAATCAAAGTTTATAAAGCATCTTAATACCAAAAATATTGATTTTTCCGGTCAATTCTTTGATGTAGTGGGCTTAACAGGGATGATTTAGGACCCTTCAGCGATTACGCTCGGCTTCTGATTCAAAATTTGCACTTAGGTGTGTTCCAACCACTCGCTGTTCATGAGACCTGGACCATTGAAAATATCTTACTTCCAGCTCCAATGAACTGAGATCAATTCACTCGCCATTTTTTCTAATTCTGAAGGCCGCCATGTTGGAGCCATGAAACGCCATACAGAAAGCGGTGATTGGTCCGAATCGGTCTGGATCATCGTTTCAATGGCAACCACTCTCACCAATCATAAGTGAAGTTGTTCGAAGGCCACACCCCTACCACTTATATGCAGGCTCGGGAGAATAACTGAGTAATAATAGCTGTTTATCTCTCTATAGAAGTCTAGGTGATTTTGGCTTCTTTGTGCCCGGAGTCACTTCCTGTTTGGAATGCAGGGGGGGAAGGGGTCCCTCAATCCGATTCTCATACAAAGTCAATAGTTCCAACCATTTTGCTTGTGTACAAGTTTTGGTGCCTCATGTTTCCACTAAAATTTTCCACCTGGTCTCAAATAAAATCAGGATTTTACCGGAAGCGAAACAAAGCAACAATGTTGCCACACTGTGAAATTAAATCCATAAAACAATGTGAAAGCGATCGATTCTGGAAAATCCTGAAAGGATTTTGGAAAAACCAGCAAACAAACTTTGAGGCAGACAGATGACAGAGATCTAGGCATTGGGGACACGCTCCCGACAGATTTCCAAGGGCCGTTTGGCCGCTCCTCTTCCAAAAATTTCCACGTTGCTCGCCAGCCAGGAGATCACATTCCCCGGGATGTAGGAGCTGCAGTTTGCCATGGACTGGATCTCAGTGGGCTTCAGGATCCGATCCCAAATGTTCACCTGACTCAGTTCCCCCACGAAAGCCTGTCCAGCATCGAAGCGCCCACCCACCACATCCTGCCAGGGCGAGAAACAGATTCATCAACAACACCCTAACAGTTTTAGTAAAACAGACGTGTCTTTATGCGTTAAAAACTTTTTTTCTCATGACTTATTGCTTTGTTGTAACGTAAATTACATTAACTAACATGCGTCCTGAAGTTTTCTAGCAATCATTTTAAAGCTGGAAATACAATTTAGGACAGCTTTCAAACTTTTCCTGTTAGTTTATTTACATAACACTGTTTTATTTTCCCCTTTCTGCCTAGATTTATGCATTCGGCAGCTGGTTAAAACAGTAAAAACAAATGTTTTATGTCGAAACTTCATTTTCTCTGCTCACCAGGAGACACCAACTGTAATCCTCCTGGGAAAGAAACATTCAAACATGTAAAATTCACAAAAAGTTTCCCGTTCTTTTCATTTACTTACAGACGACTTTCACTTTTATCCCTTTTTATTCTTTTGGGAATTGGTCACAACAAGCAACTTGTTTTTTTTTTTTTTCTTTCTTCAAGCTGTTTTGAATTCTATACAGGATTTGAAAAGCTGCAATTACAATCATCCCAAATCTCGCTTGTCCCAGTAGATAAACAGATTTTTAGAAACCATATAAAGGGGTTTACATATTTAGATGATTATATTAGTTTATTAAAGTTTATAGAAAATTTCCCTATATAGAAACGTCTTATGGAGTAAAAGTACTAATGTAAAAATTGCCAGTCCTTATATATAAAATAGTATTTGATAAAAACTCCATAGCCTTCAGTTTCAAACACATTGTAACGCCACTGAGCATGGCGGTGGAAGGATGATAATTAGGCATAGTTATGTAGACAAAAACTTATTTCCATTCATTTCTTCTTTTGGCCTGAACCTTTTTTCCACTTTAGTGTTTGGTGTGTGACTGTATTTACCCAGCATACCCAGTAAAACTCCAGCCTAATTAAAAAGAACTGATAAACTCAACAAACTGAAGCAGCATTAGAGGAAGTGAGGACAAAACCTCCCTAAAACATGCTGTACGTCACACAGATAACCTTAATTTGGGGGCATAAACATGCAGTTTAGGGTGAACCAGCATGAAGACTCAGATTTTATTGAGGAAAACAGACTTTCTGTTTGTGTTCATGTCTTTATGTGGTTATCCCAAAGTTAACATGATACCAATAAAAAAATGTTTTTAATTCTCAATCACCACATGTTTTGTTTGGTTTATTGGACTCAAAAACCAAGACTTGCGTGAAAACAGACTAGTTTTTGGTGTTACTAGCTTCTTTTTTTAAAGGCACCATACTGAAATGGAAGATTGGAATGCAATATGTGAGACATGATCAGCTTAACGCATGCATTCGTGCAGATTCTCAGTTCTCATTATGTCTGAACTTGAAATTCAGTTGATTTTATCTACAAACTTCTACCTGTGCCAACTCCTTGGTGAGAGTTCAGCGGTCCTTTAAGGTAAAGCAAATGTTAATCTGCTAACCTGCTTAGCAGACATGCTGATGTCAGTGTGAAGCAGCACTTGTTTACCTATGGAATAGTGAGCTTGTTAGCTTTTATGCCTTTGCTTTTGTGTATTTGATTGGATTAACGTGTGATTTTTATTTTTCCAATTTTGTCAGAAATCTGAATGTTAGACAAAAAAATCAAATCACTATAGTTTCATTTTAAACATTTAGAGCGATTCAGACAAATTTGTTTTTGAAATTAAAGCATCAGTTGTTGAACCAGTCAACCATGTAAACAACTACATAAACAAGTACTGGAGTACTGTATATGTGTTACTGCTGGAAAAAATACTTCATAGTCCCACTCTGATCATCTTTTGATCTATTTGCAAAGCGTTCCCTGTGGTCTTTTAATCATAACTATGCTGTTGTAGCCAAAAAAACTGTTGTTTTCTATGACATAGTTTCTGCAGAGCTGCAGGAGTTCATTAGAAATTCTCCTGTAACTGTTCCCCTCCCATTTGCTGAAGCTGCTCTTTGTTTACACTCTACTTCTAGCTTGGAGCTCTTCAAACCCACAGCCTAACGTTAGCGGTCCAACAAAAATGGTGAGCAATATTGGAGCTGTCCAGTCATACATTTCTGAACCAGACTTCAGCTCAGACAAGGAAAATGAAGACGTGTCTAGTCGCCAGAATGGAGCCAAGCAGGGAGCTTGTGGCCCGCCCAGTGTATTTTTTACATCACACGCTCTTTTTCTAGCCGCCTTTTTATTAGTCTGATCCTGATTTATAACAATTCGAATGAAGAAAAACTCGGAAATGGCATTTTAAGCTTGTTTTTCTAGAATAATGTCCTTCATCATCAGATAAATACCACAATAATGTAGAAACTGCAATTTTCATTGGAGTTTGTCTGTAAAAAATGTAACATTTTAAACTAAATCCAATCAATCAAATAAAAAAATACAAACATTTTAATTGGAGTGGCCCCTGTTGTCTAATGTTTCCACACAGCAGAGCCAAGCCATACGTCTCTTTTTAAAAATTAAAGTCCTTTTTCGTGTCTCTGTGCATTGTGTGTGGGATCATGGGGTGTATGTGTCACTGGACAAAGGGGGGGGGGGGGTGTATTTTGATGACTGTGTGTTTTTAAACTGTAAAGCGCTATGAGATGTAATGCAAGAAAGGTGCTTGTTTTAAAAAATAAAATAAAGGTTGCTTGATTTGGAACTGATGAAGTCTGATTAACATGTGTTTAAAGGTCTTTGTCCTTTAAAACAAACAACTGGTTTTTATTTTGCTCTTGATAGCAACAAAGGAAATCAGGCAACAGTGACATTAGTAAAAGAAATGTTACTAAAAGAAACTTTTTTTTCCATTTGTCCTCGTCTTCTTAAGTTGATGGTTAGTGTACCGCCAAAATAAGAGCAAAAACATGAAGATTTTGATGTTCGGCAGAAAAAACTATTTTCTTTTTGTTTTTATCAACTTCATGATGTCACTTCCCATCGGTTTTAGTAGTGTGTCACAATTTAAACATCATGTAAAGTCCGAATGCTGGCCACAGAGGGGTTTCACCCTCCATAAGGGTCGCTGAGAGAAAAGCTGGAGGGAATCAGGTGAACTTGGCTGAAGCTTTAGCATGAATGATTGGCCCATTAAGTGCCTCCTTTTTTTCCTTATATTCACATTTTACCTGCTCCTGCCCCAGGATGATGACCCCTCCAGGTTTGATAGGGTGCCAGGCTGCAAGGTTGTCCCCTGCTCCCAGCCTCTCCCCATCTTGATAAGCCTCCCACTGGCCGTCCCTAGTGCTCCAGCAGATGCAGATATGGTGCCACTTTCCATCACGCACCTCCAACGGCAGCTGAGCGACCTACAGCGATCACTGTAATTATGTTCCACTCATTATAATAAGCAGGAACCCTCCTCCCCCCTCCCCCCGAGACTTGCCTTGTCATTAATGAGCAGCTCGATTGGGTTGTTTCCCCATTCTATCAGAACAATCTCATTTGCTTGACCCGGCACTCCGTATGAGAATGGCGTCCCGATGCCAGGGCTGGAGCTGGACCTGATCCACATGCAGATGGTAAAGGCGTACATCTCTGGGAGGCTTTTGGTGAACCGGCCGTACAGGTAGTTGGTCCTCTGAGGGAGGCACAACTTAAACTGCTCTGGGGACTTGAAGTCCCCTCCTCCTGGCAAAAGACAGTTTTCATATATTTTTGTCTGCAGCTTCTGTGATGAATAGAAGCACAAATTGTTCATTGTGTAACTGTACCTTTCTCCAGCTCACTGATCCTCTCCACCAGGGCGTTCAGAGCGCTCTCTGTTTTCAGCCTGTAGGCCGCCGTGGCGTTGGACAGCATGCTCTTCTCCTGCTCCAGGCTACTGACTTTCTTCAGGAGCTGCTTCTCCAGCTCCCCCAGCCGACGCTGCAGCAGATCCCGGAGCTCACTTGGAAACGAGGCACCGGATATGTTGGCCCTCATTTGCTGTTGCTACGGAATCACGAGCGGAAGATCATGAGCAGGAACTACACACACATGATCAAAGACACTGATTCCTCCTGAGAGGTGACGTCTTGCATCTCTGTTTGACAAGTTGCCCCTCTAAGGTGTGCTCTGACAAACTCATGGAAACTTCTAACTTTGGTCTTGAGCTCCATCAGAAACCTGCCTCTCTTCTGGGCCACTTTCCTTTGCTTGTTTGCAAGAATGAAATGAGAGAACTTTGGAAAAGAAAAACATTTTTGTGCATTCTTTTGTGGGCTTTCCATAGCTTTTGTCCAATTCACTCAGTCCAAAAAGCATATTTCCGAGGTTGTTTTGCGACTTTTACGTTCGAGTGGTTGATTCTTTAAAAATGTGGTTCTGTAAATGGCCACTTCTCCAGGATCTTGCCTGCATCTGCTCAAAAGTTACCAGCAGAAAGCTCCAGAAACCCCTGTAACCCAACTCAGGCTAAAGCAGGCTTATATAATGAATGGATGGAGGGGTAGCCTACTTGCTGCAGAAGCAATATAAACACAAACCGCCTGATCAGGTTTAGTAGTTTTAGGTTAGCCACTTAGCAGGCTAAAATTATCCGTGCATCCAAAAAAAACCTTGTTTAGGTGACATTAATAATGAAACCTGATTGTCAGAGTGGCAACTGTTTTTTAAACTAAAGGTTCTGTGATTAAATTCACATAAATTCAGTGTTGATATTTGCCAACAGCTGGAAAACGATACTGCAAATTTAATGTTAAGATAACCATCTAACACATTTTATTCTCATTTTGGATCCCATTAACACGAAAAAAAAACACATTTGAGTGAAATTCTATTTGAGTCTGAGAATCTGGGCCAACATGACGTAACTTTGAGATGTCAAGTAATATCTTTTGACAAGACAAATGTGTGTTTAGGCATTTTAAACACAGTTTTCAGCCATTTTAACCTAAATATGCTCCTGCAAAGCGTTTCAAGGCCTGAAAGTATCATCCACAGAATTAAACACCTAAAATTTGTTCACAAATTAAAAATTTGGTATCGGAGTTTTTTTATCACTTTACTATATTTAAAACCAGATATAAAATCTATATTGCAAGAAATTAAAAACTAAGCCATCTAAGTGCATTATCTTAATTTATTATTAAAAACATTGTGATGTTTCTGTCTAAATGTTCTGACAATCTCACCAGCGACAAATGAATTTAAAAATAGTTATTTTTTCAAAAGAATTGGCAAACTAAAACATGTATCTATCTCTTTTGCTTTTGAATTTTGACTTTTTAAATATTTATAAATGAATAATTCAACGACAAATGCAATTATCATTGGAAATATCAGTCTAAAACTGAAGAAATTTACTTAAACTTGATGTAAATATGGGCGATTTTGCTGTTAAATAATTTACTAATACGTTTTTGCTTTAAATATGACACATTTTTTATCCTTGTTGAAAAATTTCCACAACCAACTGAGGATTTTACGCACGGCGCATTGCGCAGGGGAGTTGGTGAAATTACCTCCAAGTTCTCCAGCCGGTCCTTGAGCCCCTGCATGGTTTTTCCTAAATTCTCTATGGAGTCATTCGGATCTCTCGGAACATCTCCCATTGTGTTTTGCTTGTCTTTCCCCCATGACCCCCCTCTGCCGTACTTCATTTCGTTTGTGGCTGATGCGCAAAGGGACAGCTTTGTGGTCAGCTCGTTGATGGTGCCCAGCTGCTTGGAGATGGTTTCCTTCTGCTGTGATATGGTCTCTCGGAGCTGCATGACGGTGTTTCTGAGCTCCTCTTCCTGACCACCGACGCTCAGATCGGGTAGTAGTGTCACCGGACAGCTGGCGTCCCCGCTCATGGCGACCGCGCGACAGATGTAGCGCTTTCCGTCGTCTTCCTGGCCTCTGGTCAGTTTGACGCGCTCCATGGCGCAAAAGCACAACAGTCCGAACAAGAGGTAAAACATTTCGCTTCTGGTGATCGTTGCGCACAAACAAAACCTAAACTCTCGGCTCTGGTGTGGACTGCTCCCTGTTACGCGTAAAAGCCCAACCTGTCAGTCAAAATATAAAACAATAACGCGATCTTAACTCTTTCCAGAAAGTAGCGCCATGGAGCAAAACGCAGAAAATCCAATCAAGTGTGAGTCTGTCACTCTAAGCCCGTTAATGTGTCTTGCACTAATAAGACTATTTCAGGCGCAGAGAGCGCGCACAGTGGTGCTGAACGGACAGCTCATCTTGTGAAAGCGGATTACCAAAAGAGGTGTCTGAAGGAGCGCGTTGGTTGGTTGTAAATGTTGACGTCACGCCCCCGGGTGTAAAATTAGTGATTATTTGTTTGTTGAACTCATTTTCTCAATGACGCGTTTCCAATAGTTGTTTCCTAAGTTCTAATTGCAAATCATGCTCTTATTTTGAAGAACCCTTTCCCACTTTTTCCGTTACTGTCTCAAGAATGAAGCAAGATAACCACATCAAACATTTCTATCATTATTTTAAAGACCCCAGATTTAGGATCTGAACAAACAACAAACAATGCTGCGGCTTCATCAGCAGAAATTCATAATGAGGTCAAAATGAAATAAATACTACTGTATGGGGACAATCATTTGCAGGAGGGGGCATTTTAATAAAGCAAGCGATGAACACAGGATGTGGTGGTAAACAATTAGCAACGGTCCCCAGCCTGGCTGTGAAAGGTCACTGATGCCTGGTGTGTGCACTGGAAGACCCGCTGCGCACCTGGGTCATGCAGCATCCTGTGCTATAATTCCCACAGTGTGTCATGGGTTTCATGCAGTGAGAAGACATTAAAGACTAGGAAGCTGTTTGGAACAAAGAGAAGTCAGAGGATTGGTGCAAATGGTGAAAATATCTCTATTTGTTTTTAGAGACCCACTCTGATCATTTCTTGAGCTTTTTTATGTAATTTTAACCAAAATGTTAAAAACGGGTGTCATTTTCTAGGACATAAATGCTGCAGGAGTTTATTAGAAATTCACCTCTGAGTTGTAGGAGGTACAATTGTAGCAGAACACCCCCTGTCCCCTTTTCCGTCACCCAGAGCTGAGAGCCCACTGTTTACACAGACAATATGGCGACCAATATTGGAGAGACCCAGATGTAATGTTTCGTGTCATATGCCATTTTGGATGAGGAAAACAAAGATGTACATGGATTGGAGCATTTGGACGTATTTTCAATGCCACAAAAACGCTTTTCTTCAAACTGTGTTTTTTCATCTGCACTTGATTCAGAATCAGAATCAAAATCAGAATCCGATTCAGCTTTATTGGCCAACAGTGCATGTTCAAGGAATTTGGCTTCGGTGTCTTGTGCGGAGAGCTCGGAGTAGAACCGCTTCTCCTCCACATCGAAAGGAGCCAGTTGAGGTGGCTCGGGCATCTAGTTCGGATGCCTCCTGGACGCCTCCCTGGAGAGGTGTTCCGGGCATGTCCCACTGGGCGGAGGCCCCGGGGAAGACCCAGGACACGCTGGAGAGACTACGTCTCTCGGCTGGCCTGGGAACGTCTCAGGGTCCCCCCAGAGGAGCTGGAGGAAGTGGCCGGGGTGAGGGAAGTCTGGGCATCTCAGTCTGCTGCCCCCGCGACCCGGTCCCGGATAAGCGGAGGAAGATGGATGGATGGTCTTGTGCTGTCGTGCAAACCAGCAAGGTATGTAAAGGTGTAAAGAGGTAAGACCAAAAAGGATCAATAATAATTTTTAAAAAGTGATATAAGGTAGATATAGGCATAAATAAACATAACTAAATAAAAATAAAAAAGTAGATCCAGTCTGACAGTTGCTTTGATTTTGTTCTGTGTTCTTGAGTGGTCAGGATTCAGGAGTTCATCAGAGTGACGGATCAGGGGAAGGAGCTGTCTTTGTGGCGAGTGGTTTTGGTTTGCATTGTCCTAAAGCGCCGCCCTGTCAGGAGGAGGCTGAAAAGGTAACGTTCGGGATGAGAGGTGTCTTTTGCGATTCTGCCAAACCTGCTTCCTGACCCTGAACCGGATCCGGTCCTGAATGGAGGGAAGGCTGGAACCAACAATCCTCTCAGCAGACCGTGATGGATGTGGTCAGGACAGACTGGATTATTGCCGTGTAGAAGATGGTCAGCAGCTCCTGAGGCTGGTTGAACTTCTTAAGTTGTAGCAGGAAGTAAAACCTCTGCGGAGCCTTTTTCCGAAGTGAGTCAACTTGAGAGGTCCACTTAAGGTCCCTGAGATGGTGGACCTTGGGAACCTGTGTGAGTCTGTTGAGGGGACAGGGCTGTTGAGAAACAAATATCGTCATTCAATTTACAGATTTGCCACTGCAGCTGTTTTTGTGCCAAAATGTTATTTTTTCCGATTATTTCAGTTCAGCTGTTGTTTAAAATTGAGAGGTGATTAATATAAGATGCAGGTCTGTAAAATGATTTTAGTGATTAAAATGTTGGTTTTATATCCAAATGAATGGCAAAACTATGAATATTCTGATATATTCCCAAACTATTAAGTGCTAAATATGAATAAAACGTTTCAAATGAAAAGAAACTAATTCTTTTGGCTTTCGTTTGCATTTTTCCACGTCTAAAAAATGTTTCTCAAATTCTCCTTTTTTACCGATCATTTGGTTGAATGTAGCTTAGGAATTCACAGTTTTTTGGGTGCTCATTTTGGATTTGAGACTTCAATAATGAAAAGAATGACGTTGGAGTAGATCTTCTGGGAGCAGAAATGGACTATCAACACCTTCAGGCGGCTACTACACTTGGTTAAGATGCCTGTGGGAGTCTCTGCCTCCTTCTATGTAATTCTCACAGTGACATCACACCTATTTTCGGGTCGCTGTATAACACAGACCAAAGTAACCTGCTGGCAACAGCTCATAGAAATGGGAAAACTAGAATCTGATTACATGAAGAGGAACGCTGCCCCTCATACAATTAGGATTCTCTGTATCCGCCACATTCACAGAGACAAGAGCGTCGGTCAAAGCCTTTTCCAGCAAATAAGGTCAGCCTGAATGTAGATGGTGCTTTTAGGTGCATGAATGGATTGTGGAACATTTTTTATTTATTTCTTTATGATTCAGTCTCTGTCTCAAGGAAAGCACAGTTTTTCTATGGAGGAAATCATGCAATGGTGATCCAGCGACACATCAGCAAACGCACTGGTGTACCTTCAAAAACACACAAACCTAATGGACAGATGAGAGGTTTTTGTAAGCTGCAATGTGTCATCCTCTCTTTTTTTTTCAGGACAAAGACTTCATTAGCAGATGGAGGGAAAAGGATGACGTAAAAAAAAAAAAGAAAAAAGGACGGCTCCAAAAGCAAAAACACAAACATCTTCAAAATTACTTATGGAACCACTTGTGCAAAAGAAAAAGACGTGTCACGTTTTCTCTTATGACTTTCATGCACTGAGATCAGACTAGAGGGCTGTAAAGGAGTGGGGGCCCATTAGTACAGCCTTTAAGTACTACACAATAGATCAGCAAAAAAAATAAAAAAATGAAAGAACATCTTTATTTCTAGCTTAATAATTTTAAAATGTATTAAAGCAAAAAACTCTTGAACTAATTAAAATTCAAACTATTTTGACAAAACAATGAACAGTTTGTTGACCCTCCAGAACAAATAAAATGTGAAGCAATTTGTAATCTTTTGGTTTTGATATGGTAGCTCATGAGTTTCGTTACACAAACAAATATGACAAAATGGTAAAATAGACACGGCAACGTCAAAGTAAAACGATTCAAAAGCTCGTCCAACTACATAAAGAAGAAACATTTAGTGCCTAAACTGACTTCAGGTTTTTTTCATCACTATTTTTGATTTATGTTTAAGGTCCTATAAAATGCTGTTCTAAAGCCTTTAAAGGTAAACTATATCTATTTCATTTGGCACACTAAAGATCACATATTTTTATGAAGTATAAGTTATTATCACATCTCTGAGGCACCGCCTTTCGCTTCTTGTGGGTGACGCCCATTTCATGACATCAACCTGGAACCGGCCTCGACAGCGTCTATTGTGCACACAAATGGAAAGTGTTTTTGCAGATCACTGCTAGCTCCTTGAAGAAAGTGGGTGTGTGTGTTAGCCTGGAGGCGGTGCTGGCAGAGCAGACTCTTCCTGGAAGGGGCTGTTCCTCACTTTGTGACATCACAATGTGAGGACCTAGTCGTTTTCGTGGATTGGGGAGGGCTTGTGTTTAGGGCGCAGAGGTTTTTAGAAGATTATTCAGATTTGCATGAATGGAGCAAAATACAGCTTTTTTTTTACGTTAAAAGTTGATTTTGCATGAGCCCTTTAAGTAACTCTGGGTCTTGTTCGTGACTGAGGGGAGAACGGAGATTGACAGGTCCAGCAGCTGCAGTAATGCAGGCACCGATCTGTTGTGAAGAAAGAGCTGCGCCGAAAGGAAAAGCTCCTTATTTACAGGTAAATTTATGTTCCTATACTCTCATCAATGGTCATGACTTAGGATGAGGATAAGCGCCTCTAAAATCAGTTGGTCTTTTTTCAAGGCGCCCCATAGAGAGAGGGTGAGAAGCTTGGTCATTTGAGCTGAGCTTGAAGTGGAGCCCTCCGCTCCTCCACTTCCAAAGAAAGTGGTTGAGGGGGCTCAGGCATCTCCTTAGGACGTCTCCTTGGGGGGGGGGGGGGGGGGGTGTTCCAGGCATGTCCCACACTAGGAGGAGGCATTTATGTTAATTAAATTCTAATATGTAAGATATAATTTCTGAAGACCTATGAAACAAATTTAAATGAAAACTTTTGATCGTTAGAAAATAAGAAATAAAATTTATTTATATGAATTCATAAAGGATGCATTCTTTTCTTTAATCTTTGATGCACAGCATCCCTCCAAAAGGAGAACCGTCACAGAAAGCAAAAGACCATTGTAAACGATGGTCTTAACACTACTCGTTTGTACAATGGATCCCTCCGATGGTACTAGTACACAACAATGTGTACATTTAGTCTAGACCAAGCAACCCCTGGTGAAATTATATGATTTTATTATTTGTTTTAAAATAAAATAAAAAGATCTAGTTTGCTCACAGCTAGTTTTTGTTTTTTATTAACCGGCGTTTAATAAAAAAAAAAATAAGAACGCGGAGTAATATCGTCAAACGCTTGCACTCAAACCGCTCGAGCGAGCGCGGCGAACACGGAGTTCTGTCAGCTTCCTGTCGGCGGCGCAGGGTGAGTACTACCGGTGTTCTTTCCAACTTTAAAATACTTTTCGTATAGTTTTACGAACGCGCGTGACGTGCAAACGAGTTGGGACCGTGTTCGTTTGTATTTTATGATTCCCTTTGGCTCCCACCTCCTTAAGTGTTGGCTTTTGTGTATGGGGATGCGCGGGGGGGGGGATTTCGTTTGCTAGTAATCGTGGAGTCTACCCTAAAAAAATTAAAGGCGATGTTTTTGCTTTACTTACTAAAGAAACACGCGTCTGCTAATTCTTAAGTAATGATCGCCAACACGGGTTTCGAAAAACATTAGTTTTATGGTTAAATGGTAGGAACTTGAAATTTGGTGCTACCCGGCGCACATTGTGACGTAATCACCACGCGCCCATCACATTGCTTCTTAAAAACATGTTGAATGACTTCTTCAATCGACGCGTGTGTGCTTATAGGAAATAAAATGTATATAGTTTATTTTTTAGTGAATTTGTCCTCTGTGGGTTTTATTTATTCAGTAGCTGATGAATTTGCGCTGACTGCACGGATCTGCGCAGACTCCCGCCTGGTCTGCCCCCCCAGCGGCCACCATCATGGCCTTCGTACCTGCGCCCAGCCCCACGGTGGTGGACCAGACCACTCTGATGAAGAAGTACCTGCAGTTTGTGGCAGCGCTCACAGACACCAACACACGTGAGTCTAAACAAGACCAATGTGTTCATTAATAAACGGTGCATTTGTTTGAGGAAATTTCTGGAATTTAAAATATAGAGTTTTGGTTCATCTAAAACATTACAGGATAGTTTCACTTGATTCAAACTGATTAGATGACTATTTGAAGTTGACTGAGTTTGTAAAAAAAAAAGAATATATAATAACTTTAATAACCCACTCCAATGAACGGCGTGTTTTTAAAATGTTCTTGTTGCGTTTTTCTGTTATGTAAAATTAAAACTGCATTTCTAAGTATTTCTTTATTCAAATTGTACTAAATCTGTAAAAATTCCGTTTAGATGCATGCAAACTACAAATGGTGGACCACTAGATCCCCGCTCCGCCACATTCTGATGCATCCACTTGCAGACAAATAGATCTATGAACGTCTTAGTTTTTCTCGTCAGATCTGGTTTCTGGATCTAAACTGTGCGGCTGGACGGCTCCAATACTGCTCGCCATTTTTTTTTTGCAGCGGTAAAGTTAGGTTTGGGTTGTGAGGGGCTGTAAGCTAGCAGGAGAGAGTGTAAACAAAGGGATGATGGGAAATGAGTGCCGTCTGCCAACAGTCCCGCCCACAACTCAGAGGGTGAATTTCTAATGAAAGTCTATGACTGAGAAAATGAAGAATTTTCAGATTTTGGCTAAAAACAGCATCATTACTGGGAATGCTTTGAAAATAAATCACAAGATGATTAGAGTGGGTCTTTAATATCATTTAATCTGCTATAAAAATGGAAAACAAGCATGAATATCTACTGATTGGAGGTGTTATAGATGAATAAAACGCAAGACTTTTGTAACTATGAGGCTACCGAGTGGAATAAAAATGACATCTGTGTGCTTAGTACGGGTGGCGTGATGAGAGCGATACGCTTTAGTCCAGTAAAAGGTACGAGTGCGTGTGTGAGTGTCTGCTGGTGTGTGTGTGGTTGCTTGTTTCTCGATGTACCTTTTGTTCATTCTGGACGGTGAAAGTAAAACTGATAAGAACTGAAAGCCCCAGCTAAGCACATTTGGGAGTTCAGCGAAACGGGCGCCGGCGTCCTCATCCTGTTGGATTAACGGCCGCTCTCTGTCCTTCAACCCCGCAGCCGACGAAACCAAGCTGAAGATGATGCAGGAGGTCAGCGAGAACTTTGAGGTGCGCTGCGTTCATTTTCCTTTCACTGGACGTGCAAAACGGTTTTATTTCCACTTTACGACTCCATGAATCTATGAGTGACTTGGACTTGTGTGTTTCAGAATGTGACCTCTTCACCTCAGTATTCCACCTTCCTGGAACACATCATCCCTCGCTTTCTGACATTTCTCCAGGATGGCGAGGTGCAGTTTCTTCAAGAGAAACCCACACAGGTATGTAGCTAAGCCAAGGTTCACAAGCCTGAAAGTAAAGTGAAAGTTGTCATTTGGACTTGGCTTAGCCAGCTCTTTGACCAGCTATTTCAACTTTAAAAACCAAGTCCAGATGACAACTTTTAAACCTACTACTGCGATGGAATCAACCTGGATGAATGAGAGTTTTCACAGACATAAAGTCAAAGAAATAGACCTGCAGAGCTGGAAAACAGAACACCAATGGGGGACCTTTCCTTTTTTTTATTATCGAGTTGGACATGATACAAAACACAATCCTGATGCATTACAGAAACAAGTGTTTATAATATTGTAAATCTTAAGTCAACAATGTTATTATAAAGTAAAAATAATGTGGCTAAGATGTTTCTATGAGGCTATTTTTGGCCGTTTTTAAATGGTATATTTAGGGACACAATCTGGACTAAAGTGCTTCGATTAAGAAGAATTTACCTGAATTCTGACTTTTTAGCTTTTCTAAACAATCTCTCCTTCTGTTCAGCAACTGAGAAAGTTGGTCCTGGAAATCATCCATCGCATTCCGACCAACGAGCACCTTCGCCCGCACGCCAAAAACATCTTAACTGTGATGTTTCGCTTCCTGGAGGTTTGGTTCAGTGTTTTTTATTGTTTTAAATTCATTGTTCTTTTCTTTATAAATGTAGGTTTCTTTTGATTATTTTGTGTTCTAGATTGAAAATGAAGAAAATGTGTTAATCTGCCTCCGCATCATCATCGAACTGCACAAACAGTTCCGTCCTCCGATCTCTCAGGAGGCGAGTATCTCTGTGCTCCTACTTTCTATGGTTTCTTATCTTTCAAGTCCCACTCTGATCATCTTCTGATCTATTTTCAAAGTGTTCCCAGTGGTCTTGTATTTACAATTATGTCATTATTTTTAGCCAAAATAAAGAAACCTGTATTGTTTTCTGGGAGATAGTTTCTGCAGAGCGCAGGAGTTCATTAGAACCTCCAAGTCGCCAACTTGCATCTGATTTTTCATTTCACAGTTGTAATAATTAATAATAATAATAGTTGTGATTAAAGAATTTAATAAAAGCAGACATAGCATCAGTAGCTGTCAATCAGGGCTGGGTTTAAAAGAAAAATAATGAATTAGATTGAATTGGCAAATGCTTTATTAATTGAGCTCATTACTTTTAAAGCTATTTATTAATTTTTTTAGGTTAAAAAACTGCTTCTTATTTGGTTTATGGTAAAAAAAATCAAATGATAATAATTAAATGTTTACTTTCCTTCGTTGTTGTTCACTAGTTGTATGAAAATAGTTTTTCTAAATAAAAATTTAACACATAAATTGATATAGAACGGATCCAAGTCCAAAGTCTGGTATGTTTGGTGATGATGCCCAGTTTTTATATAAATGTATGTTTTTTTTGCACCGCAGATTCACCACTTTTTGGACTTTGTGAAGCAGATCTACAAAGACCTGCCTAAAGTTGTTGTGAGTGTGATCACCATCATTTCCCCTGAATCGCACCTCCTCATTTCTTTTACTCATGTCAGCATGTTTTCATTGTTATTGCTTTCCCAAAAGAACGATTCTTTTGTTTTTTGTATACATCTGTTCAGGCCAGGTACTTTGAGAATCCCCAGGTGATCGCAGAAAACACGGTCCCATCTCCAGAGATGGTGGGAATGATCACATCAGTGTTGGTGAAGACCGCGCCCGAGAGGGAAGACAGTGAAACGCGAACTGTGAGATGGTGTTACTTTTATTACTTTGCTGCCTTTCTTTCTTGTTTTTGTTTTTTAAACAATACCGCGTGTCACCACTGGGTGGCAGTGTGGTTCCAATAGCAAGAAGAGGACTGTTCCGTTAGACTTAAAAAAAACACCTTTACATCTGAGAATGGAGATTTGATTCATTTTTTTAGGTTTATAAATGTCTTTATAATGATCAAAGATATACAATTAATTAACACAAATTTCAAAGAAATAAGTGTTTAAAGAAGATTCCTTGTGAAGATGGAAAGACTTTATGTTTATTAGAATCATTTAGGTCCTAAAATGTTATACTCCTTCTGTCTGACCTTTGTTTTTTTTCTCCTTCTTAAGCACACCATCATCCCTCGGGGGTCGTTGTCCCTGAAGGTGTTGGCAGAACTCCCCATCATTGTAGTTCTGATGTATCAAGTGAGTAATCTCCTCTTAATATTTCTCTTGGATCAGATTAAAAATTCTGAGACAGTAGCTGCTTTTACATGGACAAAAGTAATCAGAATAAACCACTAACCAACCAGACAAGGAATAAATTACAATTTTAGTTTATTTTGTTAAAAAATGTCAGGAATTTGTTTATATCCCGATCATTGTATGTATGTTTATAAGAAAATATGAAAGCGATCAACAGATGATGGAAAGGAGTTTTAGACCTCATCCCTGGAATTGGAGACTGTGGACTGGGGTTCGCTGCCTTAGATGAACTGACGCGTTCACTTGTTTTTCTTTATTTTTTTCAGCTCTACAAGCTGAGCATCCATAATGTGGTGTCAGAGTTTGTGCCGCTTATCATGAACACCATCATGCTACAGGTGTCTCCTCAAGCCAGGTGAGATCCATCTGCGGAACCAGTCGGATCATTCTGGAATCTTTACTTCTACTAAATCTTTGGTTAGGAAGTTTTGTCAAACAGGAAGTTGAATCAGCTGTCCAAAAGCAACATGGAGGAAAATCTGATCGTTTTTCTCCTCGACTTTTATGATAGATTTTCATATTTGTATGAAGACAATGATAGAAATTTCATCTCATTTCATTGCTTTTTTTTCCTACTTGGACTAAGACAGTCAAAAAAGTAGAGATACATTTTTTTCTAACTTTTTTCTTTTGCAGGCAACACAAACTTTATAATAAGGAGCTTTACGCAGACTTCATCGCAGCCCAAATCAAAACTCTGTCCTTTCTGGCTTACATCATCCGGATCTACCAGGTCAACACTTCAAGTCATTTTTGAGTATTTTAATGCACCCATACGTGTAACTGATTACCCAGAGTGACTAAACCTCGTTCTTTATCCGCCCCCCCCCAGGACCTGGTGGCGAAATACTCCCAGCAGATGGTGAAGGGGATGCTGCAGCTGCTGTCCAACTGCCCCCCGGAGACCGCTCACCTGCGCAAGGAGCTGCTCATTGCAGCCAAGCACATCTTGACCACCGACCTCCGCAGCCGTACGTTGACGTTGGATTACAGACTGCTTCAGATCTTTAGGAACAATTTTTATTATTTGTTTTTTTGTCCTAAATTTCTTTACATTTCTCGAAATCGTTCTAATTTTTTGCTGCCATAACAAAAAAATTGCGTTTTTGTAGCTGTAGTGATGCGTGAGGAGCACAGGAAGTCACTCTAAACTGGGGTGAATGCACGCCATTGTGCGGAAGTAGCTTCTTAGTCCTGGATTATCGAATGCAGCCAATCATCGTTCAGTATCCCTGTGGCATCATGTCAAAGGAAAATAACCAAAAGTTAAATGCAGTTACTTATCTTTTTCTTTTTTAACATTTTTATTTGTTCAAAAAAATGAGGGGGTCCCAATGGCGTGATCAGAAATCAGGCCCAATCACGTCGTTTCAGACGTTTCATATCGGAATCGTATGTTTCATTCCAATAAGGGGATCTGACAGCAAGTTTCTCTATTGGTTTGTCTTAACGTAAACATTTCAAAAGAAATATGATCATTAATTAATGAATTTTATATACGAGAGCTAACTAAACAGCAGAGAAACAGCTGCCAAGGGAGCGTCTACAAAGTGCAAATTTTAAGGGGAAAAAGATAAAAGAAAGTCTAAAAGGCAACAATAAAAATTTTTTTATTCATATGATCTTGTCATAAAAACTCATCATGTTAACGGCACAATAAACATTTTAGAAGATATTTATTTTTAAAAATTTTAAATGTATGCATGAATCTGATCAAAAACCTAAATAGTTTTGAAGATCCTAAAGCTTCAGAAAACTTTCTCATATGGCTAATTATCATCTATTAAGACTAGTTGGGTAACTTTTTTTCTAGTTCCAGAGGAATCACTGTACAAGTTTAAATAACAGGAAAGAGAAGTATTTGCGTCTGAAAATGAAAATACATGACAAAAAGGTTTAAAAAAAGATGTGTGCATGTACAAGGGAGAGCTGGAAGGAGTGCAAATACAAAAGGAGACATAGAAAATTGCACGTTAGCGATTATGAAAGACGGATTGCACAGTTGATAGTTGCACTAGTTTTACTTGATTGTTGAAACTACCTTGCAATGGTGCTTGTTTAAGTGATAACTGATGAAACGAAAGGTTCCATAAAGCTAGGGAGATATTTTAATGTGTTGCAAAAGCATCAGATCAGAACTCAAAATCGAATGACTCGAAATCAGGTTGGGCTCAGAAAACCTGATCAGGACATCCCTGTTGATAATGAACTATAAAGATGAAATAAAAAGGTGTTATAAAACGGTTTCTGCATCTATTTTGTAGTAAATCCTTTCTTTTGCCGTGTTGCAGAGTTCATTCCTTGCATGGACAAACTTTTCGATGAGGCCATCCTGATCGGATCCGGTTACACTGCCAGGGAAACTCTCAGGTGAGTTCTCGTACAGAACAGCCAGAACTTCTCTGAAGGTTAATCGCTGATTCGCAGGCTTTGTTGCTAGAATAAAGTCTCTTTCATATACGGTACAGGAAACGAGAACTGATGAAATCCCTTTGACCCTAATCCTCATTGTCTCTTTTTACTGCATTCGGTCTAACTTTTCTTTTCTTTTTTTTTTTCCCATTAGGCCCTTGGCCTACAGCACCCTGGCAGACCTGGTGCACCACGTCCGTCAGAACCTGCCCCTGACGGATTTGTCTCTAGCCGTGCAGCTCTTTGCCAAAAACATCGACGACGAGTCGCTTCCCAGTAACATCCAAACCATGTCCTGCAAGCTGCTCCTCAACCTGGTGGACTGCATTCGTTCCAAGTCGGAGCAGGAGAACGGGAATGGGCGGGACATTTTGATGAGGATGCTGGAGGTGAGAAGCTCCACCAAAACCATTTTTTAGCACACCCCGAGGCCGGGATCTGTTTTTTTTTCTTTCTTTTCCCTCTAACCATATTCATTTCTTTTGGAAACAGGTGTTTGTGTTGAAGTTTCACACTATTGCACGCTACCAGCTCGTCTCCATCTTCAAGAAATGCAAACCTCAGTCAGAAATGGGCGCGGTCGACCCGGGAGCTCTGCCTGGGGTCCCAGCCACGCCCACACCCCCAGCCAACCCCGCCATACCACCGCCCGCCCCTCCGACGCCTGTCCCTGCCGCGCCCACCCAACCGGGGACGGCGTTCGACCGACCCGGAGAGAAGGAGGACAAGCAGACGTTCCAGGTGTCGGACTGCCGCAGTTTAGTCAAGACTTTGGTGTGCGGCGTGAAGACGATTACGTGGGGCATCACTTCCTGTAAGGCCCCTGGAGGTGAGAGCGAAACAGCGGAAACATTTACAGATATTTCAAATAACTGTATTTCAATCCAGTATTTACCTGAATCTGTTTTCTACAGAAGCTCAGTTCATTCCTAACAAGCAGCTGCAGCCAAAGGAGACTCAGATCTACATCAAACTGGTGAAATATGCCATGCAGGCCTTGGACATCTACCAGGTTGGAACCTCTTAGGAGCCAAGTTGTTGTTTTTCTAGTTTCTGATACTGAGATCAAAGGAAAGTGAGCTGTGAGGCGTTGTGTTGTCCGTCCTGAACAGGTCCAGGTTGCCAACAACCAGCAAACCTACATCAGGGTGGCGAACTGCCAGACGGTTCGCATGAAGGAGGAGAAGGAGGTTCTGGAGCACTTTGCTGGCGTCTTCACCATGATGAACCCCCTCACTTTCAAGGAAATCTTTCAGACCACCGTGCCGTACATGGTGGAGAGGATCTCTAAAAACTACGCTTTGCAGGTAATCTTAAAAAAAAAAAGTTTATTTTGTTATTGTTTCATGTTTTATGGATTTCATATTTTTTGTTGTTGGACATTTCAGATCGTGGCTAACTCCTTCCTGGCCAATCTGTCGACTTCTGCCCTGTTTGCCACCATCCTGGTGGAGTATCTTCTGGAAAGGCTGCCGGAGATGGGCTCCAACGTGGAGCTGTCCAACCTTTACCTGAAACTTTTTAAGCTGGTCTTTGGCTCCGTTTCGCTGTTTGCAGCTGAGAACGAACAGATGCTGAAGGTAAATCTTTATGTTCATGTTTTCTTACATTCTGTCTAACATTAGACGTACAAATTTGATGTCAGCTGCCCTTTGCACACAGTTACAAGATTTTTGGGGTTATAAAAACTACCAATTTTGTCATTTCAAGGTAAAAGGCTAATATTTGAAGCCGATATTTATCTGCACAAATAAAGGAAAATATTGGCATAGAAATTGGAATATTTCAAACACCAACAATTAACTTTGTTTATTTAGAAAACAAGTACATAAAAAAGTAAATATATAGCTAGAAGTGCAGGAAGGAAATTCACTTTTTTTTTTTTTTTTAGAAAAGTTAAACAGTTCCCTGGAATTTATCATCATAAATAAAGTCAAAATTCAACTTAAAGTGCAAATCTTCTTTCTGTCAAAAAGTGTCATATCTTATGAGGTCAAATAAAAAGCTAAATAAATAAAAATCTTATTAAGTAAAGAAAACATTTTGGGAAAAATGTGTCTGTTAAATCGTCATTCCTGGTGGGCAGCACAATAGCAAAGTTGTCAAAGTTGTTGTTATCGCTGAAGATATGCTGACTTGACACTAATGGGGTGGTGCACAAAGAAAGGTTTTTTGTTTTTTTTTGTGTATGGAGGTTTTATACTTCGTTTGCAGCGCAGGAGGGAGGGGCCACAGTGATACCTGCGCACAGAGCAGCCGAGGCGCTCGTGCTGTTATGTTTCTCAGTATGTGGAGGACATACATCCATTTTTAATGCACGATTAACGGCGCACTACCAAAAGTGCTAGTTGTGTGACATGCAGAGGACTGAATGCGGGGCTTGCCTAACCAATCAGAGAAAAGCCCGGCTGAATCTGAGCCAAAATAAGCAGCTCAATATCGGCCTGTCGGATAAGAGAAAAAAAAGCCAGATGTTGATACAAGTCAAAATAACAGATATCGGTGCAGAGAATCAGTCTGGCTGATTAGAAACAGTCAACCGCTACTTCAAAGTATACGAACGCTTGTCGTGGGCTTTGTGCCTGACGAGAAGATTGAATCTTTACTAACACGATTGTCTTCCTCTTAGCCTCACCTCCACAAGATAGTGAACAGCTCCATGGAGCTGGCCCAATCAGCGAAGGAGCCCTACAACTACTTCCTGCTTCTGCGCGCCCTCTTCCGCTCTATTGGTGGAGGCAGTCACGACCTTCTCTACCAGGAGTTCCTGCCGCTGCTTCCCAACCTCCTGCAAGGTCCGGACTCCTAGACCGTCTGCCCCGAGCTGCAGGCTGGGCGACGTTTCTAACGCGTTGGTTCTGTGTCAGGTCTGAACATGCTGCAGAGCGGCCTTCACAAGCAGCACATGAAGGATCTGTTTGTGGAGTTGTGCCTGACGGTTCCGGTGCGTCTGAGCTCGCTCCTGCCCTACCTGCCCATGCTGATGGACCCGCTGGTGTCCGCTCTCAACGGCTCCCAGACGCTGGTCAGCCAGGGCCTTCGTACGCTGGAGCTGTGCGTGGACAACCTGCAGCCCGACTTCCTGTACGACCACATCCAGCCTGTCCGGGCTGAACTCATGCAGGTCAGACTGAAAGGGACCTTTTCCCCTCCGTCATCAGGAACGCAGTTAAACTGGATTAGTTTTTGGGTGGAAGATGGAGTTTATCTGCCATCTAGTGGAGCAAAGAGGACACAGCACTTTTCTGCACCAGAGAGCCATTAACACCACACATTTAAAGTAGTTAAAATTCTTTTAATGTTGGAGTTTTTAGGGGTTTGAACTCTGGTTTAAATCCAGTTTTATAACCACCCAACTGGAAAGTGTGTTAGATACATTTCTTGCCTGTTTTTTTCTCTACTTAACAGCGTCTCTTATGTGTTCAACTAAAAAAGTTTAAAGGGAAAAGCTCTTGGGTAAACTTTAAAAAGAGCTTCGGAAATGTTGAATTTGACTAAATAAATCTGTAGACTCTGCAGGATTTTCTTACTTTTAGGCTCAGATGGAGTTTGCCTCGTATAGTTCATACCAGCTTTTTCCTTTTTTTTTCTTCTTTTTTTTTTTTACTTACGTGTTTATTGGCGGCGTCCTGCCGACGGCTTTGTGATCACCACTTCAGGCTTTGTGGCGTACGCTCCGCAATCCCGCTGAAAGCATCTCCCACGTGGCTTACCGGGTGCTGGGAAAGTTCGGAGGCAGCAACAGGAAGATGCTGAAGGAATCCCAGAGGCTGCATTATGTGGTGACTGAGGTCCAGGGCCCCAGCATCAAGGCTGAGTTCACAGACTGCAAAGCGTCCATACAGCTTCCAATGGAGAAGGTAAGGAGCTGGTGTGGAGACGGGGGCTCTTTTCTTAATCCGGATTTACAGACCAAACCGCAATTCTAACTATTTCATAAATTATGTTTGAATAGTTGTTATATTTATGTATTTAATCACCATCATTTATAACATTATGCAGACTACAAGATCAACAGATTTAGAAAGAAGTAAATGGAATTCATCACTTTAAGCAACGTCAAACTCAAACGTTTTTTTCTGTCAACTTCCGGGTTAACTTCAGCAGGAAGCAAAAAATAAACATCACTGGTGTTTAACTATGAAGTCTAAAAAATGTTCCCCACAGTTTTTCCGTCCTCCAAGTTTTCTGACTACAGTTCCAGTAGATCGATGAGGAGAAGATAGAAAAAGACGACGCAGCAACACGTCAATAAAAATGGAACAACTAGAAAATATAGATTAATAACCAGACATATAAATAGATGAATTCATACATAATTATATAAATGAAAAATTGAACTGAATAGAAACGTTATCAATCCTGAAGTGAATTCAAAAGTGGCTAGCTGCTTGCAGAAAATAAATATAATAAAAAAAGAATTAAACGATAAAAACAGCCAAAGATCAAAATGTAAATATAATAAATCCATAAAATATTTATAAATTAAAACAATGAGGTTTACTATTGATGCTCTGTCAGGGAGTTGTACTGTCTTAAAGCACCAGGGACAAAATAAGCAAATTTAAATTCCGTAACGTAGAGTGAATTAAAAAGATAAATTCAATTGAGTAAAAAGACGAGTAACTTAAAATTATTTAAATATCTTATTTCAATGATTTATTTTAATATCAAATAAGGAAGTATTAAACACAATCATCATGGGGTTCGAACAGGACCGTATGACTATTATCCAGCGAGTTATGTAAAGACTGAAAATCATTTCTTTGTGTTGAAGAAACCTTTGTAATCCTTAATGTTTCTCCCCACTGAGAACCGTACATGTCTGTGAGTGAGGAGGTGTGTGTGCCCTTCAGGTAATTAAATGCACCTCCTGTTTGTGCTCCTCATCCCCAGTCAGTAATCATCAATCTAGTGTGGGCCGCCATGACGGCATTATTTGCTCTCACTAATGGCTGCTCCCTCTTCCTGGAGAGCCTGTGTGGGTCCTATCATTGTGGGCATTGGCATTTCCTCACACACACCCCCCCCCACACACACACATACACACACACAGGCTGTTTCATAAAGCCTATAATGCTTTAAACTGGTGGACAAAAGTTTGGCTTTCCAGCTTCCTCATTGTTTTTTTTTTTTTTTTTTTTTTACTTTTATAAAAAAAAAAATTCATTATTAAGTTTGTGTTTTCAAAAAACAACAATTTTATCCATACTCATTTATCACAATCATTGATTGTAAATGTGAAAATGAGACATTGTAAATTAATTGGAGAAAAAAAAGACACATTGAAAACCTTTTTAAACTTAGCTTTTTAAACTTAGACATGTTGAAAATTTGAACAATTGAAGTTATAATTTTTGAGAGAAAAAAGTAACTAGAAAGAAATATTAAAAATTTGAACAGTCAAATTTGTAAATTAAAAATTAGACTTGAAAGAAATATAAAAAATGAAAAATGAATTGCCAGCGGCGGCTGGTAACCTTGTGGAAAATAAAAATTGGGCCATTTTAAAATCGGCATTAACCGCGACACCGCGCCCCCTGGTGGTTCATCACCGCGGTGATAAAAAATCCGACACCGTCACAGCTCTACGCGAGCGTGAAATGTGTCTGGACAGCCACTGAGCGTGGTTTAAATAAACTCATCCGTGGCTGTAGAATGTAACTCTTTCTTAAAACCTCCCCAGCCGCCGTGCAGCCAGTAAAAAAAAAACTGCGACTCTCGACTCCCAAGTTTTCTAAAAAACTTTTGGTGGCGGTGTCATGGCTTTGAGAGATCTGTGACCGTAGTCTTATGTTGAACCAGATTTGGACTCATGTGAGTCCAGGTTTTTAGAAATAAAACAAAAATCATCGGTGGAGGAGACACGGCACAGAGAAGATTGAGTGACAAGGTCAACAGCCAATCAGGATGCAGAACACTATCCATTGGGAAAACTAAAAAAATAATAATAAAAAAAATTCTGTAAAAACTGAAGCTTGTTATTGGAGGGGGGACCACTGTACAACACAATATTTAGCTATTTTTAAAGTGTTTGTCATATTGCTGACATCAATGTTTCCAATACACTGAAGTGTCGACAATTTAATTATGCAGCATCTTAATCTCCTCCCATTTGCTGGATTTTTTCCCTTTTTCATCCTCCCTCTGAGTGGCATTAATTGGTTCATTCTCTCCCTCTTGAAGCGCTCGGCCGCTGTGGCTTGACAGCCCATAATGTAGAAATGTTGATGACCTTTGATCTTCCAGATGGCGCACTCCGCTGCTTCTGCTTGCATTGCCTCCGCAACCCCAGAACGTATTTAAGAGATGTCCTCTCTCATAGTGGTTTAGCATTTTGTGTCACTCAGACGGAAGTTATGAAGACAAAGTAAACCGTTCCTGCTTCCTGTCCCCCCCCCCCCCCCCCCCCCCCCCCCCCCGTCTCTTCTTAAAGGCAATAGAGACGGCTCTCGACTGCTTGAAGAGTGCCAACACAGAGCCGTACTACAGACGACAAGCCTGGGAGGTCATTAAGTGCTTCTTGGTTGCCATGACGAGCCTGGATGACAACAAACACGCTCTCTACCAGCTCCTGTCTCATCCCAAGTGAGCAAAAAAACTTTGCCGTTGTTCCTCTTTGTTTTCTGTCCCTTTAATACATTCCCTTTCGAGAGCGCTAATTATGCATTGGGAGGCCACCCGCCCTCTGTCAGGCTTCGCTGCGAGCCACCATCGCATACATGAGGAGACAAACGGGACAGGGGGGCGGGCGGTCTGCTGGGTTAGTCGCATTACCATCATTGATCTCCGGGCAGAGGCTAATTGACTTTCTTCTCTCTGTTGATGCTACACTGTGCCCCTTACGCTCTCATGTCATTACGCATAAACACACATTTCAACTCATACAGAAAAGTCTCTGTGTGCACGGGAATAATGAGGTGTGTCACTTCAAATCAGGGGGGTGTCTCTCTTTTAGCCCTTAAGATGTCTAACTCTGTCCCGCAGTAGTCCTGGACGGCACGGACCACATTGTTTTTGGAATTCTTCTGTTTTTTTGCGCCTTTCAGCAAACAATTTAGCCCCCGCCACAGACTTAAACACACCAGAATGCGCACGCGCTTAGTATCCGATTAAAAATGAATTTCTGACATAGGAAATGACCTCTCCCAAGAAATGATGACATCACAGCAGGAGAAACCATCAGAAAAATGAATGGGACCAAAATCTCCCCCAAAAATGTCAAAATCCACAAATAAAACCAAAGCGTGTATGGGGATATTCAATGGAAGTCCGAAAATTATTATGGGATGGCCTTAGCACTGATAGCGTCGTGGCCATTTTGTGGCAAAGCAAACTTTGGTGATTTTATTTATTTATTTATTTATTCCCCCCCCCCCCCCAATGTGGCAAAACAAAACTTGAAAATTTGTTGACCTTTGACCCGGGCAATGAGGCCACATCTTGAATATATACATTAAAAAAAACTACAAATTACCTTTAGGCCCAGCTACAAATTCGACTCCTCCTAGCGGTTTTGATCAATTGCGCCCTATCTCCCTGAGCGCCACTTTGGGAGGAAACTTGGGATTGAAGTATGAAGTTTTTGAATGGCGTTAACGTGGCGAGCTCGCAAAAAGGAGCATTGTTGTTTGCCCATTTTTTTGCTTTCGTTATTGTGAAATTTTGATACACAAATCCTTGGCTCAAGCTGAACGGACCAAAATGACAAATGATATGAACATATTAGGAATGAGGGCATGGTTGACCAAAAACCTCAGTTGCCAAGGAAATATCAAATTTTACTTCAGTTGATTCTTCTAAAAGTGACATAAATCTGTTCGTCAACCCCAGACGACTAAAAATTGAAATGGTTGCTATGGAGATAAAACCACCAGGAAAGCCGCCATTTTGAAAAATGGGTTTTATTCCACTCTGACCAGGGTATGGGCAGGCACAGGTGGCCCCCGCAGGCCAGACAATTTTGCCAGCTCTTCATCTTCTAAGATGTTGTTTTTACTTCACTGCTTCTTTTTCATGGCCCTAATTTACTTTGCTTCTGATGAGTGAAAAGGAAGAAACGGCGATTAGTCTGCTAAAGGGCAGCAGTGGGCATCTCTCCGAATGAGCAAAGGGGAAATTGATCCGATATCCTGCCGACGGTGCCACCCACCGCTGTCTCAGCCTGCCACGCCCCCTCCGCAGCCCACATCCACCTCCCTTTTCGCAGGAGTGCTTTTAAAACGACACTAATAAAATGAAGCGGTCCATCACGCCTGGCTGTGGCCTGTGGCGTTATAAAACACAAGCTCAAGCATGGGGAAAACAGCTGCTCCATCACTCCACGGCCCGGTTGCCTTCAGCTGCTGTAAATAACAAATATCCTGGCGGTAGGGGGGGAAGAAGTCGCAGGAACAGTTGGGCAAAGGGAGCTAAGTGGAAATGTTGGAGCAAATTGAATCAGAAGTCGTCTGTCTGTCACCTGTCTGTCAACTGCTAGCTCCTTTGCCGACTGGTTTTCTGTCCCGTAGCTTTACAGAGAAGTGGATTCCCAGCGTGATCATCTCTCACCGCTATAAAGCCCAAGACACACCGGCCCGCCGAACTTTTGAACAAGCCCTGACCGGGGCCTTCATGTCCGCCGTGATCAAAGACCTGAGGCCCAGCGCCCTGCCTTTCGTCGCCAGTCTGATCCGGCACTACACCATGGTCGCCGTGGCTCAACAGTGCGGTGAGGAACTGTTCCAGCAGTCGAGATGTATGCAAACAGATCCACATCCCCCCATCAGGTTTTTTTGTCCCGATCAGATTACGAGTCATTTGCTTTTTGATATTTTTTTAACGTAAAAAAAAGAACAAATTTAATAAAACAGATCCAGGTTTTTGTTATTTTAGTACCCTTCTTTGATTATTTAATATTTAAACAGAGCGTTTCTGTGCAGTAGCTTGACCAATCAATCACTCAATCAAATATAGAACAACTATCAACTAGAAAAAATTGAGACGGTTTGGTGACTTTAGCTTCAGAATCTTCAGAAATATTGAATATTCTGATCATAGTGATTTGCATCTTCATGAACAATTCCTAATGATTAAAAATTACTTTCTAAATTATAATTTTTATCTTTACAGAGTTTGCATTTTGTAGACGGGCCCCTTGGCCCTTGTGCTATCTTCTGGGGTCCAAATGACCCCACTCCCAATGTTAACGTGCCTCGGAGGCACAAGATAACACAAGGGCCTCCTGCTTATACTAATGCCGCATTCTGCTGGGGTGATCCATGATTTTGGATCGGGACATCATGGTCGAAAACATGCCGACCCTCTCCATAATCTCGCGGTTTCCTCTCCCTCTGCAGGCCCCTTCCTGCTCCCATGTTACCAGCTCGGCAGCCAGCCCAGCACAGCCATGTTCCACAGTGAGGAGAACGGCTCAAAGGGCATGGACCCGCTGGTCCTCATCGATGCCATAGCCATCTGCATGGCCTACGAGGAGAAGGAGCTGTGCAAGATTGGAGAAGTGGCTTTGGCTGTCATCTTCGATGTGGCCAGCATCATCCTTGGCTCCAAAGAGAGGGTAAACCATCAGTTTACCATCAGAAGTAGAGAACGATGTTGGTTTTCCTTCATCTGTTCCTTCGTGGTCACACTAATCGATGTGGTTCCTCCAGGCTTGCCAGCTGCCCTTGTTCTCTTACATCGTTGAGCGTCTGTGCGCCTGCTGCTACGAGCAGGCCTGGTACGCCAAGCTCGGTGGCGTGGTGTCCATCAAGTTCCTGATGGAGAGACTGCCTCTCATCTGGGTTCTTCAGAACCAGCTGACGTTCCTGAAAGCCCTGCTCTTTGTCATGATGGACCTCACAGGAGAAGTGAGACTTCTTTCTCTTTTTGTTTTTCCTTTTGCTTTTCGGGTTTTGTGTTTATTGGTGCTATAAAGTATTCAATAAATTATCTAGCAATTATTTATAGCAGTGTTTTTCAACCAGTGTACCGTGGGAAATGACCCATTTACTGATCTAAAAACATTTCCCATCTCCAGGATATCAGCTCTGTGTTCATCCAAACAGGCCCTGATAAAACACTGAGTAGTTAGGAATATGAACGATCATAAAATGCTGTTTTCTTTGTGTTTATTTGATTTTATTAAAGACACTTCAATAAGAATGGTGGTACCGCGATTTAGCCGCAGCTTTAGCTCTGTTTTGGGAAAAGTCCCGCCCCTTTAACTGTCTCCACCAATCATTCTTGGAGGCTTATTCACACGTCATCAGTCTGACCAATCAGAAGTGGTTAAAGTCTTCTTCCTTGTTCCGATTCTGCTCGTAAAGTCTGTCAGTTCCAACAAAAATACCAGCTAAATCTCGTCTTTATCGGTGTAGCTTTCCACAGAATCCGGTGTCAGACCGTGGAACAAGTGAACAAAACAATGAAGCTCAGAGAAGTGAATCTGTCTGCAATCTGCGGCAATTATGCACTACATCTCCCATGATGCATACGGTTAAAGTGACAGCGTCTCTGCGTAAAATGAGTCTTCCCTGTTAAACTCCTTGAAACCACAACGAGCACACATCAAACAGTTTTTAAATCTTCTTGATGAAATCAGAGGTAAACAGTTTAGTTCTCCAAACATCCCAGAGTTTGGTCCAAGTCATCTTTCTAAATGAAACACTTTTCTAATTAGGGTTGTGCCGATGGACGATATCATCGTCCATCGTGATGGGTGACTGACATCCCGATGGAGAGCCCACCATCGTGATGCCACGCCCCCGCCACGTTTCGCGTCGACACCATAAGCCGCGGTTACATGTACAAAATATCTTGATGGGATCAATGGTCGGATTAGAATCCAACCGTGTACATGGGCCCAGAAAAATGTTTTGAGAATATAAAAACGTTCACTAAGGTCACACTTTCCGTCGGAATAAATCATTCGCACATGCGCAGTAGGGTTTGAAAAACGGAAGGATATAAACTCCGCCGAGCGGCTTTTTTTCTTCAAACTTTATTGTATGTAACAATTCAATACAAAACATTGTTAAACAGCGCCGAGCGGCTATATACATTGACATGTCAGCTCGGTAAAATACGAGATGATCTTCTAAACGTGCTTTTAATAATGTTACGGTTATTATGAAACACCTGTTCGCTCATCATTTGAATTTTAATCCGTGTGGTCAGTGCTTTTTCTGAACGAAGCCAGGATTAGCAGTATGCTAACACGGGCTAACAACATTAGCTTTGGGTGGCGCTGCATGCTGTGAATAACATCAGCCTTTATTTAGTCGGGACACGACTGGAAACACAAATCCGCGTGATTGTTTGAATGTTTTCTAAGGACTGAGCGACATTTCTGCTTTGAAGCTCAAACCGCTGTGTGTCTGCTGACGATCCGAGCTGTGCTCAGACACACACTTTTAGACCCGGTTCTGAGTTCGGTAGGTAGTACCCCTAGAGCTGCGGGACGGATCGCAGTCTTAAATCTCCCACACATATCGCTCATGTACCCCCCCCCCCCCCCCCCCCCTTCCCATCAAACACAAAGCTGTAAGTCCGCACTCCTCCGGAAGTGCGGGAGCGGACTACTTCTCTTCTATTTTGTTTGTTACTTTTTTTGTTAAAGTCACTTCCCTCAGTTTATACTGGATCATCGCAGATTGGGAAATAAAATGAAAAAAGCAAAAAAACGAATAGCAGTTGTATAAGAACAAAAAATGTAAAAATACCCCCCCAACCCCCCCCCCCCCCCCCCCCCCCCCCCCGACGATGTCATCGTCCATCCCGATGGTTGACAGCAAACATCGTCAACGGCCAATTTAAGGGACATCGCCCAACCCTATTTCTAATAACGTCTGGGTTATTTTATATGTTAAACTTAAGAAGAAGTAATAACAACATTTAAGAAACAGGATGAAGGTGAAGTGGCCAACAGACACAAGTAAACTAAATTCAAACAATTTAATCATGTAAAAAGAAATAAAACATTTTTGTTAAAGTTTTCAAAGATTTCATCTTTGATTAAGACAAAAGAAAAACTAATAAAACTTCAACATGTTCACTTTTTGTGTAGCTACAAAAAACATAAATATGTTAGTTTTTTGTGTAAAATGTATTAAACATATTGTGATCATATAATTGTTCCAAAAATTACAGTTGGCTTTGCAGTAACATTGAAATAAATAAAAAAATAATAAATAAATCATTATTTAGAAAGAATATATTTGATTTTTTGTCAGGTTACATAAAATTTCATGTTAATAAACTGAAGGGAAAAACAACTACCATGGTAAAATTTCAAACAATCTAGTTAAAAATTATTACAGAAAACTAACTTAACTTTTATTACATCTTTTAGAAAAAACAGCTGCAACTTCCAGCTTTTTCTGCCCCAATTATCACAAGAATGCACATGAGATTATAGAGGGACTGTACATCAATACAGATTATGAGTTTTCTTTTTTGAATTTTTGGATGCGGTGTCAATTGTCAAGGAAAAAGTGTGCCTTGGCTCAAAAAAGGTTGAAAAACACTGATTTATAGCATTCAACCCAATGTTTTTATCATAGTACCTTCTGCCATTTTTTGGCGCTTAATTCCTTTTACAATTTTCAACCAGTTCTTTCATCTTTTTAAGATATTCCAGGATTTTTTGGATTTTTGCCTCCATTGAAAGTCATGGGGAATCCCTGGTGCAGAAGCTCGCTGGCATTTTTCACAAAAATATCTTTTTTGTTATTGTGCTGCTTTCACTTTATTTATGGTCAACATTGATCATTTCTTTATTTAAAATTTTTTTTGGGTGCAAATTATTACCCTTTAAGTTCAATTCTATTCAGCAATATAGCATTCAACCTTGCATTTTCTTCTGGAAGTGCAGCTCCTTCCAGTTTTTTTATTGATTTTTTCCCCCCGCAGGTATCAAACGGGGCAGTGGCCATGGCCAAAACCACCCTGGAGCAGTTGCTGGTGCGCTGTGCCACTCCTCTGAAGGATGAGGAGAAGACCGAGGAGCTGCTGGCTGCTCAGGAGAAGTCCTTCCACATGGTAACCCACGACCTGGTCCGGGAAGTCACTTCCCCCAACTCCACCGTCAGGAAGCAGGCCATGCACTCCCTGCAGGTGCTGGCCCAAGTTACCGGAAAGACTGTGACGGTGATTATGGAACCACACAAAGAGGTAACGCATGTTCCTTTAAGCTTCTCGGGATTTCAAGTGTCATTTTTGAGGGCCCTCTATTAACGAGATTTATTCCCTTCAGGTTTTGCAAGATATGGTTCCTCCCAAGAAACATCTGCTGCGACACCAGCCTGCTAATGCCCAGATCGGCCTAATGGAGGGCAACACGTTCTGCACCACCCTGCAGCCCCGCCTCTTCACCATGGACCTAAATGTCATGGAGCACAAGGTCTTTTACACAGAGGTGCGGAACTTCCACTCTTCATCTTTGAACGCCACGGTTTCACACAGAAGAGGGCTCCACCTGTCCTCAACTGATCAGTCGCTCCTTTCAGTTTGGTGAACTTGTCCTTCACTTTCTCCGTTTAGCTGCTGAACCTTTGTGAGGCAGAGGATGCAGCTCTGATGAAGCTTCCATGCTACAAGAGTCTTCCTTCCTTGGTTCCTCTCCGTATTGCCGCCCTCAGTACGTATCAATCCCCTCTCTGCATTTTCTTCTCCTGTTTTTGACAGCAACTTTTTCTTTCAAACCTTTTCATTCTGAGCGATAGAAGATTGGCAATGCTGTCTTTATTTCTGTTTTAGTAATTCTAAATTCTGCTAAAAATCCTCATTAGATGCCCTGGCAGCCTGCAACTATTTGCCCCAGTCCAGGGAGAAGATCATTGCTGCTCTGTTCAAAGCCCTAAACTCCACCAACAATGAGCTGCAGGAAGCAGGAGAAGCGTGCATGAGGAAGGTCTGTTCACTTCTTTTTTTTATGTAGTTATTTTCCTAAAAGACCCACCCCGACGGAAAAGGTGTTTTTAACATTGTAGGCATTTTTCTAATGGGGGCGGACACATGTAAAGAAACTTAAGCTCATAATTACAATTCATAGTATTTCTTCATTCTAACCGTTGTAAATCAGGAGGAGTCGTTTGAAAAAGATCGTATTTGTGACGTAGAATATGTGCTTAGCGGGCCACAAACTCCCCGATGCGTCCACTTTCAGACAAATAGATCCATGTAGGTCTTAGTTTTCCTCGTTCAGCTCCAATATTGCTCGCCATTTTTGTTGAACCCGTAATGTTAAGTTGTGAGCAGGCCAGCACCATAAATTGCAAACTTGTTGTCATCGCGAAAAAAGCCTGTGTGATACGAGTATCGCAATATCGCGATAAATATTTACCGTAAATGTTTTCGATCTCAGCTTGAAGTACTTGAAGAATAAGATGGAGGCATTTATGCATTTGACCCTGGAGTTTAATTGAAGTTACGTTGACTTTATTCTAACAAAACTGTTGCAGTGCAATGGAAAGTACGTACTATGTATCACAATTCATATCGTCTCTGCAGTATTGATCACTAATAAGGGATGGGGGTGGGGGGGTGCTTCATTCAAAAAGTCCTGCCAACCACTCTGAGGTGAATTTTTACTGACCGTCTGCTGCTCTGCAAAAACTGTCCTAGAAACCCCCACAGTTTTTTTTTTAAATTTGGGCTCAAAAGGGCATCATCATAACTAAAAGACCACTGGGAACGCTTTCGAGGATTCCAGTAATTCATGCTGCTACTTTTTTTTTTTAGTATTTCTGCCCTCGTTTTTGTTGGATTGTATTTAAAGCGTTTGTACCTTTTGCTGTCCTTAGTTTTCTCTGCTGATCTCTCCTCTCACTTTACCTAATCTGAGCCTTTCAGCTTTATCACACTTCTGCTGAACCAGCTCTTCCTCTATTCATCAAAATATCCACGCTATATTAGCCTCCATCCACCTTCTCTGAGCTCTTTTTTCTGTCATCGTCTTCAATACCTCATGTTATTTTTTTCCTCCTCCTTATTTTTCTTCATATTTTCTCTTTTTGCCCAATCTTTCATCTCTGCCCTACCTGCGCTAATGAGCGTTGCCATGGTTAGATCGATACAGGATGGAGTGTTTGTTCTCAGCGCTGAGAGGAAAATGAATGTGGCTGCCATGCATCATTCCCCTCCGTCTGTGTGAGCGCGTGCGTCATCAGTGTGGCATCCGTGCTTGTTTACAGCTCACAATGTCCTCGTTTGAGTGGCCTCTGCTCCTAAATAAAGACCCCGCGAGTAGGAATGACTTCATCAGCTGGTTATCATATCAGGGGGTGCTAAAGAAGAGCTTAGAATTCTGAATGTATGTCAACTAATGCACTCTCATTGTCCTGCTTAGTTCCTAGAGGGCGCCACCATTGAGGTGGACCAGATCCACACTCACATGCGGCCGTTGTTGATGATGCTCGGAGACTATCGGAGTCTGACGCTCAACGTTGTGAACCGCCTGACCTCTGTCACCCGGCTCTTCCCCAACTCCTTCAACGACAAGTTCTGTGATCAGATGATGGTGAGAAACGTTTGCATACACAACAATATCAATTCAGTAAAAATAAATAAAGTAAAAAAGTGATAAAAAAGAGAAACAGATAAACGTATGTATATATAAATTGTGTCACAATATAGATATAATAGAAATAATTTAAAAACCGCTAAAGTGCAAACATTTCAAAACACACTTATGGAGAAAAAAATCGTTCTGCCACACTTGATGGTCAGTAAAACTTGATGGTCAGTAAAACTTGATGGTCAGTAAAACTTGATGGACAGTAAAAGCACATCTCGGATCCAATGTGATCATCTTTTGATCTATTTTCAAAGCCTTCTCAGTGATCTTTTAAGGATGATGATGCCGTTTTTAGTTTGTGTTGTTTTCCGGACATAGTTTCTGCAGAGCGGCTTGTAGGCAGGACCTTTGGCATGGAGTAACCCCGTCCCCCCTTCCCCTCCCTGTTGCTGAGAGCTAAGAGCTGGCAGCTTTTGGCCCACCCAGCACATTTTCACAATGCTGAATCACAATGATTTGAATGAATGAATACTTAAAAATGTAATGTAATTCTTTATATTGGTCCTCCACCATGAGAAAAATGTTACAAAAACATGTTAAAACACCATTTTAATCAGACTGGATCTTAAATAAAGAGTTTATTCCAACAAAAACAGTTTAATAGTGAAGCTCTGCTGCTTCTGTCTCAACATTTTAACATTCAGTTCAGTGTTGTTAAAAGATCATTTTGTTGTGTGTTTTTGTTTTACTCATAAATTTACATTTTATCACATAAATGAGCATTTTTTTATTAATGACTAACCTTTCAGTCTTTTTCTGATTAAAAATAAAAGTCTCAAAATGAAATTATTCAGCTTAAGGGGAAATATTTTTCATGTGTTATCTGTTGTCGTTTGCCAGAGGCTTTTATCCAAAGTAGCTTCGGCATCCTGCCTTTTAAATAAAAACTGGTTATCCCTGAAGGAAAATACCAAAAACAAATAATGTATCTGTGATGCTAATATCAACCATTTCCTTATAAATATACCTCTTATTATCGTATCCTCAGTTTCTATAAAAATGTAATTTTTGATTTAAGATTTTTTTCTACATTCATAAATTCCCTAAAAACCTTTTGCCTATTTTTGCTCCATTCTCTGTTATTCATCTGCTTTCTACCTATTAGTTTGCCTTTTTTTTAACCAATTAATAATTGTTTTGTATTTTTCAATTACAGAATCCAGAGTTTCATTAAAAGTTTTTTGAAGCTTTTTTTTCTACATTGACACATTTTCTAAGAAAAGCTTTGCTTATCTTTGCTTTTCAGCTCTTGTTTACATCTGCATTCAACCTTTTCTTTCTGTTAAACAAAATCCAAATCCACTACTTTGGTTAACGTTTACTTTATTCATTGCACCGTCATCAACACAACGTCACTTCCCCTGCCTCTTGCCCTTTCACAATAAGAGCACACATGTGGAATTACCGTAAAACAAGTAAAGAAGTATTTATTTAACAGTTTCTGTATTTATAGCTTAACAATTTCACCTTCGTTTACCTGTTTTTAATTCCTTTTTAACATTTCCAAACTTCATTCCACCTGTTCAATCTTTGTTGGAGAAGATATTGAACACAAAAACCAGTTCAACTCTACGTGACAGAATTTTGGTGGTGTTGAGTATTTCCCAACTTTTCTGACTGTTTAAAGTCCCAGAACTTAAAATGAAACCTTGTTTCTATTTTTATCATTTATTTTTGGGTGATTTCTTGCTTTTGGAAAATGTTTTCTTATGTAAAGCACTTTGGATAACATGTGTTGGAAAAGTGTTAGTTTGATTTGATACGTTTTTTTTTTTTTTAAAGAATCTCTCAGGGAGTGTTCTTTTCGTTCTGTGTAGAAATATTCTCAACTCGCTTTGACATTTTCATTGTTGCCGTTCTGCCTTTTTGTTCCACAGCAACACCTGCGGAAATGGATGGAGGTGGTTGTGATAACGCATAAAGGAGGCCAGCGCAGCGATGGCAGTGTAAGTAAACCCATTTTATTCAGTTGCAACCTTTTACTGCTGTGGGGGAAAGAAAAAAGATTGCAAATCTTTAACTTTGATCGTTCACCTCTGCCCAGCAGAAGAACCATCATCTGGAGTCCAACCATAACTGCCAGATGCTAGATTTATTATTATTATTTTTTTCTGCAGCTGATTTGTTGTTCAAACACCAATTTACATTCGCCGCAGAGTGATGGAAAGTTTTCCTCGTGAGGAGCCGTAGTTGTAGTCCAGGCCCACACTGTGTGGCCTCCTCCCAGATGAGTTGTGAGTGTCCATATTTCAATCAATGATTAATTAGGCGCCAGGCAGGCGGCGGTGGGCCCAGCACTGCGCCTCCTCATTATCTCCTCGACAGATAACCTTGTAGCAGCAGAGAAAAGGTGACAGAGGCGGAAATTCTGCTTCTTCTCGCGTCTCTTTCTGACAGTTGGCCCTGACTCATCTTAAGAGGGAGTGTTTAATTAGATGCAAATTGGCCTTTTGTCTTTCCTGCCCTCCAAGTTGTGTTCTTTGTGTCTGTTGACAGCATGGCTGGCAGTGACACCACAGCCAGGGTCAGCCTAGCTTGATAACCACTAAAACCTGGGGGCCAAAATGGCGATAATCAAGCCATGATAGAGACTTTTTTTAAACAAACTTTATTGAGGCTGTTTGATTTTTTTTTTTTTTTTTTTTTTGTTTTTTATGACTCAGATTTAACCATCGGCGGTACGTTAAATAGTTAATGGCTTATTTCCTGCTCTGGTGACGTGAACATTTTTATGGAAGCCGCCACGTTGGAGACAGATGCCGTCAGTATTGGCTTGAGTTGGTCTGAGTCATTGACTGTATGAGAATTGGATCGAGTGACTCCTCCCCCCTCGCATTCCAAACAGGAAGCCACAATCCCATAGACCTCCATGGAGAAATAAGCAGCTGTCACTCATCCTATTTGTCAGAAGAACCAGTCTTCCTCTGATAGCAAAACGTTTGACATATTTTGTATTTTCAAGTCGAAGGGGTGTGGCCGTCCAACAGGCTCACTTCTGTTGCCATAGAAGCGTGGACTTAGACCTATCAGACCAATCGCTGCTTACTGATGTCACCAATCTGTCCACACCCTTACCGTTTGAAGGTGGGCTACAAAAAACCTGTCTATCAAATGTTTTGAATGTTGGACAAGGGAGCCAGCAGGCCCCACCCACTTTTATTGAACAATCTGATTGGTCAGTTTATGACTTGAATAACATGAAATACAGAAAAAGTGTTAAGAAAATGAAAAAATTAGTACTATCAAGAAGATATTGATAAATAGGCAGCTGTTTATTTCTCCATAGAAGTCTATGGGACTTCCAAGCCCCCGCAGGTACTTCCTGTTTGGAACGCCATCAGTCCAGCTCTCACATTCAGTGATGCTTCCATGCTGGAAATAAGTCCGGTTACTCATAGCCCGTTCGGGTGATCTTATTGCCCTCTGTGTGGGTCAGAGTTGGACAGCGCACACACAAACACACACATGCTGTTGTGATGACTCTGATCACTGTCTCCCGTTCTGGTGCAGCCTGCGATGGAGGGTGTCGAGGTGAGATGTGACCCGGTGTTGCGTCCTCTGTTAGTGGTTTGGACCAGTGTGGTGGTAGAAGTGGACTGTATTTCTGTGTCCATGTGTCTGTAGTCCTCTTCAGGAATGTCATCCCAGGTTTAATCTAACTTCACATTCTGACTTTTTAGAAATTCTGCTGTTTTCTTTTCAGATTTTAAAATCAGGAGTCATAAACAACAATCATGCTTATTCTCCTACATTTGTTTAACTCATTTGACAGACTCATTAAGGCTACGTTCACACTGCGGGCTGAAACTACCCAATTCCGATTATTCTTTTGCCCCTATGCGACCTGTATCTGTTCTTTTCATGACAGTCTGGACGACACAGATCCGATCTTTTCAAATGCAACCCAGGCCTGAATCGGATACGTATCCGATCTTTTGAAATGCGACGGCTGTCTGACTGGCCAGGCCACATGTATCTGACCCGTACGTCATCGATACGCTACAAAAGTCATAATTCTGCATTGAAGCAGGTTGGAACCAGATCATAAACATCAACCATGGTGGACGATGCTGCTGAGACCAGTCAGTGGACGAGAAGCAAGGTCACTGATACTTATATTTGGGGTGACAGCTCTATTCAGGCCAAACTCAAGGGCTCTTATCGTAACCGGGCAATTTTAAAAAAAAAAATTCCAGCGAAATGGCCGAGCGTGGTGTCCCAAGGCAGATCCTCCTCCGGGGTTCATTTCCCCGTTGGGACCCTCAGATTCTCCAGAGTGGGTTAATAAAGAGTCAATAGCATTTATTCTGGGGGAAACGTTCTTTTATTACCGTTCTCCTTCCTCCCTAACACACAACATGAATGCGAGCCCCCACTGCCCCCCTCATTCTCTACCGCGCTGCACGCGCTCTCTCCTGTCTCTTACACACACGCGCGGCCCCAGCACATACACATCCCCATTCCACAATAGTGGTTACAGGCGATCCTGGCTCCAATGCCTTCTTAAAATGAAAAGATTGTTATTGTGCTGGCTCCTTTGTGAAAATAAATGTAATAATGCAAAAAGAGCTCCGCTGTTGACATCACTGTTGTTGACATCCATTGCTAACGTTTGCTACTTCCACAAACAACGAGTGACGTCGTTCACCGTTGAGTACTATTCTGCGGGTCACTTCTGGGTCATTTCAAGCTCACATAGGAGATCACAAAAGTTTGCATTTAATTGGAAATGTGAACGGCCTTGCAAAAAAAATCCGATTTTTTTTTCAAAAAATCAGAATTGAGCATTAAGCCCTGCAGTGTGAACGTCATCTTTCTACAGTGGCTGTCCTGTGGAGAAAATTATATTTGTCTCCAACGTATCCGTCCCGAGAACTTCGTCCTCCCCTCCTTTTGTTTTAATGATGAAACTTACCTTGTAGGAGATGAAGATCTGCTCTGCCATCATCAACCTGTTCCACCTGATCCCAGCTGCTCCTCAGACTTTAGTCAAACCTCTCCTGGAGGTGGTCATGAAGACGGAGCGCGCTATGCTGATTGAGGTGAGGCAGCAGCTGAAGGGATGAAGGTTCATGGTTAGAAAAGTCTGAAGAACTTTCCAGACTGAAGACCAAATCCTGGCAAATATTTTCTTTCTGTTGGTTCTGCAAGTGTGTGAAAATGCAGGAAACATGAAAGCTTTAATCTGAAATAAACCCAAGTGCAAAACTTTTCTGCTCATCTACCGTTCAAATGGGAATTTTTGTGGACAGTTTTGGATTTTGTGGGGAAAAAAACTTTCTGACTTGGGGTATTATATGTCCATTTGAAATCTAAACAGGCTTTTAAATAAATAATTGAATGCAATTTGTACAAAAAGATGTAATTTAATAGTAAAAGAAATGCCAACAACATATCAACTTTACATGGAAGGGGGGAAAAAAATGTACATTTTGACTTTATTAGAGCTGTTATTTCCATTTTTCAGCCCCCTTCTTCACTTGTCTTTGCTGTCTACAGGCCGGCAGTCCCTTCAGGGAGCCGCTGATCAAGTTTCTGACTCGTCACCCGTCCCAGACGGTGGAGCTGTTCATGATGGAGGCGACGCTCAATGATCCCCAATGGAGCCGGATGTTCATGGTCAGAAAATGGCATCTTTGAGAAATACTGAAGCCCTTGTTGATGTACTTGTCAATAAAAGGTTTTTGTTTGGGGACTTTCAATAAAATTAGGGTAAATTTCTCTTTTCAATGATCAAATGTTTCTTCTCGAGCCCACACTGCTTTTATTCTGAGTTTAAGTGCAGGAAATGGAAAATCTTCTGTTCTTTGGGTTTGATCAGTTCCAGTCATGTCGGTTTTCTTTGCAGAGTTTCCTGAAACACAAAGATGCCAAGCCACTCCGAGACGTGCTGGCTGCCAATCCCAACCGCTTCGTCCCCCTGCTCGTCCCCGCTGGCACAGCGGCGACCGTCCGACCTGGGTCTCCCTCCACCACCACGGCCAGACTGGACCTGCAGTTCCAAGCCATCAAGGTGAGCGTGGTCCCACGAGAAACCCGCGGATTCGTGGACCCCGCCGGACTGAACCCCCCCCTTTCCTCCGTCGGTCTGTGCAGATCATCAGCATCATTGTGAAGAACGACGAGGGTTGGCTGGCAGGGCAGCACTCCCTGGTCAGCCAGCTCAGACGAGTGTGGGTCAGCGAGGCCTTCCAGGAAAGACATCGCAAAGACAACATGTCCGCCACCAACTGGAAGGAGCCCAAGCTGCTGGCATATTGTCTGCTAAGCTACTGCAAGTATGTGGACTCCTTTAAAATAAAACAGCCTTGAGTTGAAAGAATTTTGAAAGGGGGAATTAGAGAAACTTATGTATGGAAAGAAATTCCTGATTATGGTTCATTTCTTTACCTTTAATGACCATTAAATTAGAAACACCCATTTTTATCAACATTTTCTAACTATTATTGTATTATTATTATAATTGTATGATCAAAATATTAAAATTTCTGCAGAGGGGCAGATTTGGTCTTCTTCTTAAAAGAAACTTAAACTTATTCCAAATGTTTGACTTACGATGACTGAGAATGTTGCACCCCTCGGTTAGACGTTTGGACCTTCTTGTCAACAGGCGCAACTACTCGGAGATCGAGCTGCTCTTCCAGCTGCTACGCGCTTTCACGGGCCGCTTCCTTTGCAACATGACCTTCCTGAAGGAGTATATGGAAGAGGAAATACCCAGAAATTACTCCATCGCCCAGAAACGCGCCCTGTTCTTCCGCTTCGTAGAATTCAACGATCCCCACTTCAACGACGAGCTGAAGGCAAAGGTACGTACGGAGCAAAACTTTATTCTTCCCTCAGTAAAATGCAGACTTGGAAGTTTCCATCAAAGTTTTGGTGAAGTTTGTTGTTTCAGATATAAGCTTGTATTTTTTAGTTCATGGTGGAGGCATCATTTTGTTCTGTCCTGCAAGCTGATGATGCATCCTTATGAATCATCCATGTAAGACCCCCACATTTTGCTTACTTTTCTTTCCCGTTGTGGAAAATGCTGCGTTCGAGGAGCTGATCTGTGTGACTTTTACGGTCGGAGCGTTTTGCGCTTTGGTGTAACCGGGAAGGTCGTCGTGTCTGCTTTGACCCTCGGAGGCTCACAGATGAATGCCCCTGTCCTCTCTACCAAATCTGCTGCTGCCAGCGCTCCAGCCAAAGGGTTTGCTTCTTAATTAAGCCCCCCCTTCCCTCACGCTGGCACACAAGCAGACGCAGACACAGGGGTGTACGCACACGCTCTGCACAGCTGGAATCCACACGTAACTGGACTCTTGAGGAGCGACAGCGCCTCTGTGAAACACAAAACGCTTGGCTCAATACAGCATGGCATGGCAGAAACGCACTTCTGCAATACGCTGCTAAAGGCACAATGAGAACAAAATACTAGGGTTGAGTATTGGCGAGAATCTGGCGGTACAGTAGGCATCACGATACACATGATGTCATGATACCATACATCACAAGACTGTGTAGTAGTTGGGGAGTAGGGAGAGACTTCAGATATAGCCAATATATCAAAAGTGTGCTGCGTAAATGTACTTTATGAGGTCATTTCTACTGGATTAAACAACCAAAGAAGTTGAACACAACACTAAGACACTGAACTACATGTTTGATAAATTTCAATTGATAAAAATGTGTTTCAGTTGTATTATTGCTAAATAAAATATTGTGATATTTCACAGAATTTTCTTTTTCCCCTGCACCCCTGCTAAATACCGTGCTGGGTCTTTTTTTTGTTTTTTTAGTTATGTCTGTTGCTGTACGGACTGCTAAATGGAGAGTTCAACTCATAGCTTTCTTGGCAGAAATGCTGGAATTGATTCTTTTTAAAACCAAAACTGAGAGCTCCAACACTCCCACTGCAAACCTCTATTGTGCCTCCACTGTTTTCCTTTCCTCTTAATTGTTGGCTGCCGCTGTGCAGCAGCTGCTCGCTGTGACTGGACCTACTGAGAAAAGATGTATTTCTGTGACAATAACTTTGTTGATTGGTGTATGAGTCACAAGCATGAGAACATATGTGGGTGGCATCTTCATTGACATTTAAATAATTGCCTTCAGCCTTTTCCCCCACAGGGAGAATACCACAGAAAGGCCTGTGTGTGTTTGCACATTCTTTGTTTGGCGTGCACCTGTAGAAAATGAGGTTTTTATACAAATATTTGAAAGAAACAGCAAGAACCTGCCTTAAGCTGCTGCTGAGTTTTCTTTTATCAGCTATTGATGGAAAAAATGTTGACCGTTTTTACTCTTTCGGAAGCCGAAGCATGCCGACACCCATACTTAGATCTGCTGGCTCCTGTAAACCATACGAATACATTTGCAGTTTGTTGTCAAACATTTTATGTCATTTTTTTTAAATTTTTTAAACTGCAATAATCACTTAAAGGCAAGCAATTGTCACCCGTTTGCTCTTGTATGATCCAGGACTGTAATGGCTGTAGGAAAGCTCTGATATTTGCGATTTGGTCCAAGAAAAATCGACTACGGATGTTGGTCCAAGATTGCTAATTCCCGATCTTGACAAATATAGTAAAGTATAGTAAAAATATGTTTCAGGCAATGTAATTAGTGCTCAAATAATGTTGGATTTAAGTATATGAACCAAAAGCATGCGCTACTGTCACAGGAAGTAAATAATCTTCAACGTAAAATGTCGGTGAAAGTTCTAATTTTCAAAGTAAAAGTATCAAGTGTGTTTTGTACTTTGGTACTTTCTTGTAAAAAGGAAGTCAGTGAAGATTTTCACTCATCCAGGTGGTTTAATCAGGAGGTGGAGTAGAAATGTCTAGAAGGAAGACATTTTTAAGCCCAGTTGCTATGACTCCACCTCAAGACGGAAATAAGTTGTCAACATTTTATTTGATTAAATATATTGAATAAATTAAGAGTATCCTTCGTTTATTGCAGGAGTTGCCTCGATAGGTCAAATCTGCAAAGTAGAACTGTAGATGTTTTAAGGCTGTAAAAACTCCTCTCTACACACTTTTTCAGACATTTTCACACTTTTCTCCCTTAAATTTTCAAGCCTTCACAGAAAAATGAGTCCAGTTTTATAGAACGCCAACAAAAAAGTGTCTGAGGATTTGGCAAACTGAGGGGATTGACTGACAAGGTCAACGGCCAATCAGGACCCAGAATGCACTGTTGGAAAATAAATGGAAGAAAAAAAGTGGTAGTATCTAAATTTTAAGGATGGAAAAACTGTGGAGAATATTTTCAGGATTTGCTCTTAAATGATCTAAACCAACAATAATGTTTATGATTTTCACTGCTGGAGTTGACCAGGAAGATGACTTCTAAGGGTCTTCTAAACGTCTAGCCACTACGTACATTATGGCATTTTTACATAGGTAATTTCCGCCTTTTGTGATACATGCGTGATATGTGTAATTTATAAGTGTTTCTTGCGTTCGTCGAGGATTTTAGCAGACGGGTGAATTTACGTGAATTTGGTTTTGAGTTATTAGGAGTTGAGAATTATGCGGTTGACACATATTTTACGTAGTTTATACGCAATTAATACATTAAACTTATACAAGTCTGTGTTTTTAGCGAGATGCAGATGCAAATCTCGTTTTCTTGTACCCCTGATGGATAACTTGTACCGCGAAAACTGCACACACATCACGTTCACGTACCTAATATACGCACAAATCACTAATGCATTCCATATAAACAGCGCAGTAATCGCACGTAATTCATCTTCTACGTTGATTTACGTGTTCTTTGCATGGTTTATTTGTACTTCTGTTGTTTTAACGTGGTTCATTCGTGATAAATCTGTGAAATTTTCATATAAAAAACCACAACTTTTCTCACTTTTTCCACGTGTTTACGTATGACCAATTTCCATCCGTGCAAAATGTCCGTAGTGGCTGTGTGACACGGCCTTTTGATGGGAAGAATCGTGGGTTGATGTGTGAATCGTTGATCTTGATTTGTGAATCCACAGCTCTAGTATTTTCTCTGGTGGCTTCCTCTTCATTGCAGCCATGTGTCCTGCCTCATATGAAAATAAAAAGCTTATTCCTCCCTTTTCTATCTGTTTAAACTCACAGTAGATGCTTGAAGCGGCTCGCTGATGATGGGCTCTTAGAAGGCATCGTTAAAAGGATTTGCTGTTACAGTGATGGATGCGTGCGACGCCGTGTGCGTGCACGGACGGGCCACAGCGGAGAGCAAAGCGCTGCTCGCCGCCTCTCTGTGGATGCGTTTCCGTCCGTCAGCCATGTCTGCTCACACTCCAGAATGTGTGTGGACGTCCCCCTAATGAAGAAGTTGGAGCATCTTCTTCCTCGCCGAGCACTGCCCTGCACCCCCCTTAAAATGATGGATTGAATGGGGAGGGGGGGGTTCATTAATAGATAGCAGCTTCTTTAATAAATGCAGTCATTAGCAGTATTGTGGTGGAGTCTTTCTGCATTTTAAAAGCTAATCAAGCCTCTTTTCACATCCCTGCAGGTTTCAGCATGTTAGGAAATTGAAAGGTTTTATCTGTCTTTGGAGATAGCATGGATTTCTGTTTTTTTCCTTTAAATGCTTACAGATAAATTAAAAAGATATATTGTTTCCTCCTTTAAAATTTACCTTATTAATCCTATAAACAAAAGTATTTAGTTTTCCTTTTATAAATGTCCCAAAAAGGCAAAGTGCTCATTAGTTTGTGGTTTCGTGAAGCTGAGCTATCACTATAAGCTTTAATTGCAAAACTGGGAAAGGAAGGAAACAAGTAAACATGGCAATATTTAAGAGTTTCTCCTGTTTCTCTGGTCTTCTAGGTGCTGCAGCACATCCTGAATCCCGCTTTCCTCTACAGCTTTGAGAAGGGAGAAGGCGAGCAGTTACTGGGACCTCCCAACCCCGAAGGGGACAATCCTGAGAGCATTACCAGTGTCTTCATCACCAAGGTACAGATGAGTGTCCGTCTTCCTTTAAGCCTCGGTCACAGCTGGCCATCTGTGGGTGCAAAATGGTCAAACCTGGATAGGGGAACAGGTGGCCCATATGAAATGTAAACCGTTCGGAGAGCCCATAGAGAGAAGTCTGTGAAAAACAAATATCCCATTGTGGGATAAGTAGATTCAACTAATTTTTTTTTTTAAATCATTAAAGTATTATGGCTAAAGGCCCGTACACACCGGGACGAATATTCGCCAGGCGTAATTCGCCAGCCTTTTTCGCCACGTTTTTTGTGTTCACACCCAGGCGATTTTCGCTGACGATGAGCCGAGCGAACATGCAATTTCATTCCCTGACATTAGATGGCGCTTAATGTAAAACAGAAATACTCCTGTACACAAGGTGGCGCTGCGCAACTTTACGCTTCTTAAAGACGCTTTTCACTCAGAAGAAGAGAGTAAGTATTTACACGCTTGTCAGAATAATACAAAGAAAACATGAATATTTCAAGCACCAGTAGCTCCAACTGGTGCTTGGTTCGGGGATATTTTAGAATGTCCGTCATTATTTCTTCGCGGCAGTGTAGACGCTACTTGGCGTCTATCTTCTTCGCTGGTATGTGTGCTCAGCAAGGCAGTTTTGTGTTTGAGCGCCCCCAAGTTGTGTTTTACTTCAACTTCAGAAGCTCCAGACACGTGTGCAAAAGCGGCATTCTCATCTCAATTTTTCGCGTCGGTGTGCACACTCTCATTGGTGCCCTTTGTTTAGTCACGAGGCGTTAAATTCGACCCGGTGTGAACGGGCCTTAAAGCTTTCAAAATGCTATCAGCTTTTTTTTCTATTGTAGTTGTGCTTGGATTTAAACTCGTCGTCTGCCAATATTTTGTTCTTATTTGGCTCACTTTACATCCTTTTATTGAGATATTTCCTCATCAATGACGATATTTTAAGAGGTATTGATGTTCTTTTTCTTAGTTTGTCTCCTTAATTTGATCCCATTTCATTCATCGGGCCAGACAATAATTCCTGCTGTAAATGTCACCGTGTGACTGTACCAAAAGGTCAGCATGTTTGTTTGTGCCGTGGCGGCCTTCATCACCAACAGCAGCTCCAATGGCTGCTAATGGCTCCTCATTTCCCCCCCTTTTCCGCTCTCTATATGAAGGAATCCTTCCTTTTATGTGCTTTTTAGCTTTCAATGGATATAGAACGCGTATGTTGGGTTGCGAATCAGATTGCCAGAGGTTTAAGCGACGTATGCAAACGAGAAGGCAAAAAAATAAAAATAAAATGGCACAGTTATCAAAGTAAAATATGCCTAAATGTGGAATCTTTGGGAAAGTTTTGGCCTTCATGAAGAAAAGTATAAATGTATAAAAAGACTTGACATTGCTACTAAAAGGCTGGTAAAGACACTTGTTTAATGTAACAGATGAAAAACCATATTCCTTTTGGAATTCATAAATATTTCTGCAATACTTTCTCAAAGTTCAGTTATATCGTGATGCATTAACTAATATGAGTGACTTTTATCGGCAAAACTATGCTTGTTTGGGCTAATTTACCTATAAATAAAATTAAGCTTTTTAAAAATGCGTCAGGAAGACAAATAATGACAAAAGCCCAAATCAGGCCTTTATATTGATCATGGGCTCATCACTGAAGTTTAATGTCTTGATGGGATTCATTAAGATCACATCCAACACTATAGGTTCCTGAAGATCCTATTTTTTCCTAAAGATGGAAAAGATTTTAGATTCATAAGGTAACATTACATTTTTGTTTGTATTTAGTTAAAAAACGACAGATTTATTCAGCAAATTTCTATAATAAAGGGTTTTTTGGGTATGAAAACGTTTCTTTTTTACAGAATAGGTGACCTTAACTGAACAGAGGAGAAATTATTTCATTAAGGAAAAGAAAAGCTGTTTTTTTTAATGACAGAGTAAATAGAGGGAATGAGAAATTAATAGAGAATAAACGAATAAAAATATGAGAGAAAAGTCAAATATTTACGAGAATAAAGTAATAAAAGTAGTATTTCCTCTAGTATTCTTGTGAAACCTCGGCTGAAGTGACTGCTTAAAATACATTTTACAGCTTTCATGCTGCAGTTTTTGTTTTTTCTTGCTTCTGAAATGTATGAGTTTATTTTGTTTTTTCTGTAACTTTATTCTCGAACAATATTGACTGTTTTTTATTTGCGTAAAAAGGACTCTATGACTTTTTTAATTCATTTTTTTACAACTTAATTCTCACAAAACATTGACTTATTTCTCATAATTCTATTTTATTTTCCTAAATTATTATTTTTATGGTGGCCCTAATACTTCGTTGTAGTTTTTGTCTTTAAAAAGTCAGGGGAAAAAATCATACGTTTTTGGATTTAATGAATGTATATATTGCATTTTTAAAATAAATATTATTTTTGATTAATCTGTCAATTAAAGGTGCTGGACCCCGAAAAACAGGGTGAGCTGTTGGACTCGCTGCGGATCTGCCTGCTGCAGTTCTCCACCCTGTTGGTGGAGCACGCGCCCCACCACATTCACGACAACAACAAGTCCCGCAACAGCAAGCTGCGGCGCCTCATGACCTTCGCCTGGCCGTGCCTGCTGCCTAAAGCCTGCGTGGACCCTGCCTGCAAATACAGCGGACACTTACTTCTAGCGCACATCATTGCAAAATTTGCCATCCATAAGAAGATAGTCTTACAGGTGAGCTGTGGGAGAGAAAAAATAAAAACGCAAATGAGAAGAGAGAGAGCAAGAAACTCTGTTTGTGTAGGTATTCCACAGCCTTTTGAAGGCCCACACCATGGAAGCCAGGGCTATTGTCCGTCAGGCCATGGCCATCCTGACCCCAGCGGTGCCGGCCCGAATGGAGGACGGCCACCAAATGCTGACCCACTGGACTCGAAAAATCATCGTGGAGGAAGGACACACAGTCCCACAGCTGGTTCACATTCTGCATCTTATAGTGCAACACTTCAGGGTGAGCCAATTTACGCGTATCGAATGTGTTTAGTACGCAATAATGACATAAATCTTGCGCAGTTGTGCGTGGTTTTTGCGCGATGCATACGCAAATTTGTACTTTTATGTCGCGTCACGCTCAAATTACTATACACGATACACGAATCACTAATGAGCAGCGGTTCACGGTCTACGTTGATATACGTGTCCTTTTCGTGGTTTATTCATACTTCTGCTGTGGTTCATTCCTGATACATCTCTGAAAATTTCCAGTAAAGACCACAACTTTTTTTCACCTTTTCCACGTATATTCTTGTATGACCTATTTTCTCCAGCGCAATATGTGCAAAGAAACGTACGCAGCGGCGGTGTGACACGGCCTTTAAATGCGACCGGTCCTCTCTACGACCCTCCACGGGCCAGGACAAGCCAAAAGCCTGCGGCGCCCGTACGGCTGTCCGTGAATAAGCCTCAAAGGAAAGCTGCCAGCAGGAATATTGAAAGGGCAGTTGCTGCTTTTGTGCTAACAGACAGGATTTGTGTCTGCTGGCAGTTCGCTGCTGACTAACGCAGGGAGAGAACAACAGTGAACCTGATTACCTGAGTGCCTCTTAACAAGGCCTCGTTGGAAAAGTTTCTCTGTGAGCTGTAGTCACCATTGTTACTGCGCCGCGCCGTCTCTTAATTACCGTCTGTTGCTTGCATTTGCATTAAAGACGATCCTTTCTAATCGGCGCAGCCGTCATATTTGTGAAGCCGTTAACAGGCGGGCATCATTTTCCTTTACTTCTGACCATCCTGCTTTAACTTCAAAGAGCCTTTTTAGCCCGTCACAGTCTTTTAGTGCGAGACTGACATTTCCCCTCAGCTTCCCCCTCTGTCTCTTTGACAGGCCACTCTCACTGGGCCAGATGACTAATCTAATGTAATCACATCTGCATAATTACACTGGGGAGGAGATAATGACAGACAGATGAGACGGACGAGAGTGTGTTTTTGATGAAGTCATACACAGACGGGTCTGCCTGCACACGTGATGGACAGGGCTTAGCCGCTCCGTCATTAAAGTCCTGCTCCGTTGACTATAATTACCCCCAGTGTGAGGAGCTTTAATATTCTTCCGCGCCGAAGGAAGATCGCAGATAGACATCTAATCTTTGGCGCTTCGCATGCGTTTGAGGGTCCGAGTTGAGTTTTCAGAAGCTAAGTGACTCTTGCAAGTGTTCAGGACCAAGTTTGAATCGCGTCCTTGAAACTAATTGAGTATATGATGTCCTAGTTTGAATGTTCAGACTCAGTGTTGGTGCGGAGTCCCAGAGGAATGGTGGAGCCCATTTCCACTCATGTGTTTTACCCCAAATCTTGCAGAAGATGCTTAGTTTGTAAGGATATTACACCTTTTTGATTAATTGCCTTATTTCTCAATCATCTATAGCTGTATTTTTCAGTTTATATCTTTATAATATTACTGCATTGTTTAAGACCAAAAAATATTACTGCAAAAGCTGAATTTAAGCATGTAAATATGGCTTAGTAGCTGCTAAGGTGATAGAAAGCAGTTCTATTCTGAAAAGACTTAGAGAAGGGACGTTCATCTCGTTTAAAGTAAAGTTTTGATGTTATTAAACTAATACATGATCAGATCAAAAAAGGGGTTTGATGAAGTCAAGTCTTTTTCGGTTCCTAGAAAATCTGAATAAAACTCTTTTATTTAAAAAATGAGAGTGGAGTCGGCCTCCAACCGTCCTGTTGTGTCACCCTTTAATGTATAAAACAAAAATTAGAAACTAAATAATATTATCTCATGTTTTTACAAAAGTTCTGTCGCTGCATAATTTGTTTCCAATGCACAATATTTGTCTGAAAATCTCTTATTGATAGAGGCAACAGCATTAAATGAAGGCTCGCTGTCCCACTTGAACCCAACCCTCTGTCTTGAAGGTGTACTACCCCGTCCGCCATCACCTGGTGCAGCACATGATCAGCGCCATGCAGCGCCTGGGCTTCACTCCCAGCGTGACCATCGAGCAGAGGAAGCTGGCTGTGGACCTGGCTGAGGTGGTGATAAAGTGGGAGTTGCAGAGGATCAAAGACCAGCAGGTGAAAGCAGCTCCTCCTCCAGCATCTATAACATTACCATCCATTTGGGACTCTTAAAATGGGGATGTGGAGACATTTCTTGGACACAAACCGTTTCAAAGTCTCAAAAAAAACAAAAGAAAGGATTTCCTGATATATTTGACACAACAATTAAAATGATAGTTTAATTTAAGTAAAGAAATCATTCATCTTTTGATTTATTTTCAAATCATTCCCAGTAGTCTTTTTATCTAGGACATAGTTTCTGCAGACTGGCAGGTCTTATTCAGAAATACTGTTGGGACGGTGCAACCCCACCCCCCTTCCCATTACCCATAACAGAGAGTTATGGGATAGTTTTTCTTTATCATTTAAATGATATTTTGTTCAGAGTTGCATAAAAAAATCTGAATTCTGTTCATCCAGATAAATGTCTGCCATTGATCTCTCATTCATCTTCCTTTGGCGTTGCAGCCGGAGTCTGAGGGCGAGGCAGTGGCGGGTGAAGGGACCAGCGGGGGAGCCGTGAAGAGGGGGCTGTCCCTCGATGCAGCCGCTGCCGCCGGTCAGGATGTTAAGAGATTCCGCACTGCGGCCGGCGCAGCCTCCACGGTGAGCTCAACCTGCAATTAATCAGATGGCAAATGAGTGTCGCTGTAATTAACAGCCTCAATGTCTCTTAACCCTTAGCGTACCGCCCATGTCTGTACTCTGCTGTGTGGGAAACGGCCCGATGAAAGAAAAAAAGCCTCATCGGAAACCTTTACTTGAATTCTTTGGGAGAAGTTTTCCTAAAAACCTGCTACAATTTCAATTGATTATCAGATTACAGGTTACAGATTCACTTGATTGCTCCCAAAATCATTTTTCACTTTTATTTTTTTGTGAGATGCTTTCTCACCTTTATAGTTCAAGTCCAGGCTGATGTTGTCACTTTGCTCTTCTCGCAACTGTATTGCTGACAAAATGTCTGGAGCCAGAAAGTCAATAATGCTAAAATAAAATTGTAATAATTTGCACCTATTGCATGAATAACGACGTGAATATACATGCAGAAAGTGAGAAAAGTTGTTGTCTTTTATATAAAATTTTCATAGATTCATCAGGAATGAACCACAACAACGGAAGGAATAAACCACTCAAAGTACACGTAAACCCGTCATTCATTAAAGTTCTTCACTTTGACATTCAGAGAGCAGAAATCACATGGCGTCAGCACCATGGTCAGCTCCCATCGCGGGCCCTCATGATGTTTTGTTTTAATTCACCTGATCTGCACCAGCTCTAAGTCACAGGAAACTGGCGCTAGCCGCAGCTGGGGAGATCCCGGCACATGTCCAGAGTCGCATTGGCCCCCGCTTTCCTTTCCCACCTACCACCAGAGACCCGAGCCTCCCCCCCCGCCTTGACAAGCCAGATGCTGCGAGTTCTCATATATTTCTGTTTTCAGGCGTTTGGTCGCAGTCAGTCCCTGCCAGGAGCGGAGAACCTGCTCAACAAGCCCGTTGAGAAGCAACACACGGACACTGTTGTCAACTTCCTCATCAGGATTGCTTGCCAGGTAAGATCTCCACGATGGTTTCACACTCACTTCATTATTTAGCCATTTCTGTTCAAATGAATCAAAAAAATATATTGGTCAAAACGTCGCTTAAAAAAAAAAAGAGAGAGGATCAAAATGTATGAGAATTTCTGGAGATATACAAATATTTTAAGATCATACGGGTTTCTAAAATGAAATCCTCTCAAAAGTCAACAAACATACAGATCCTCACACAGCTGTCACAGTGGCAGCTTGGACTTTGGTCAGCGCCTGAAGTCACGCTGCTCAGAACCCCCACAGGGGGCTTTATTCTCACTGCTCTTCCAGCCATCTCTGTATTTTTCTCTGTTTATTATAGTCTATTCAATCGTGACCTCTTAGAGATCCAAAGCTCTCCTTTGTGATACCAAGCTGGTCTCTTCTGAAGAATAAGAAAAAGATGCACCCTCTGGGGGAGAAATATCACTCAAAAACCAAACCTGGCATCCGTTTTCATTGATAATGCCAAGAATAAAGCCACAGTCTGGATGATCTGAACGATGCGGCAGAAGCTGCTGACGGATGCTTCTCCTTCTGTTTTAAGATAAAAGCCTGTTGCCATAGATACCAGCTTTCCTTCTGCTTTGACCAGGTGAACGACAGCACCAACGTCGCTGGCTCTCCCGGGGAGCTGCTGTCCCGCCGCTGCGTTAACCTGATGAAGACCGCCCTCCGGCCCGACATGTGGCCCCGCGCCGAGCTCAAGCTCCAGTGGTTTGACAAGCTGCTAATGACCGTGGTGAGACGGCATCTGGCCTCAGCATGATTGAAAAAACACAGATATGGCAAAACGTGTCATGATTATGTCGTCGCACCTCTTTAGTGCCACGCCAGAATCCATGCAATGGTATTAGTCGATGTTTTGAGCAGTGGATCCAGCTCCTCTGAACAGGTTTATGGGATCGGCAAAGTCATCCGCATCATCCGAGGTTTTCTTTTAGGCAGTGTTGAAATATCAGGAAATGCTGTAAAATAATGAAGCACTTTAAGGTTTATGGTTTTCATAAAACAAAAGTATTTTATTCTTTATACATAAGTGAAAATATTTTTTAAAAAATCTGACAGTGTTTCTGATGTTTATACTAGGGATGTCCCGAATCAATCACACGATCAGAAACAATTAGGATATTTTTTTAATTCTTATCCTTTATGATCACCACTACATATTTTAAACTCATTATTCCAAATAAATACTCTATTAGAAGTCTGCATATCTTGAGCAAATCAGATTTTATCAAACGTTTGGAGTTTCAGAAGGAGGCACACAATCGCAGTTTGGTAAAGTTAGAGAGATATTTACAGATTCAGACTCAATAACTCTTTTAATAAACGATTAAAACTGACAGCAAGTGTCTCGATTGGTTTGTTTTAACGCAAACCGCAACCTTCCAAGGCATTTTAAATGAAAGAAACATTTAGTTCTACTTTATTTATTTTTTTATGAGAAATGAACTGAGAGACGGGAGCGACACGCTGCCAAGGGACCGTCTACAAAGTACAAGCTCCAGGAAAAGTAAACAAAGAAAAAAAAAACAATAATGTACCAATTTGAGTGTTTGTTTGTTTTTCAACTGTGGTGTGTACAACAAAATGAAAAAGAAAAACATTGGAAGTTCCTAGAAACACGCTCAAAAATGACTGGAGTTTGAGAACAAAAAATCCCTGAAAAATAATAAACTGATCCTACAGATTTATTAAAGTTTGGATGAAATTCCTGATGCTTTTTTGGACGCCATAACCAGCGGACCGAAGTTCCCTGAAAAGTTTTAGGCTTAAGCTCCGCCTGAGTGCCTGTTTTATCTCCTCTGAGTCCTTTGTCCATTATCTGTAATACACAAAGTGAGGCACCAACAGCCATAATGGCAAAATAATGACAGTGGAGAGATAACCAGGGTGGGTCCGTGTTGGTTTGTGCCTTCTCATTTAAACTCCATCCCTCGTTCATCCCCTGCCACCGTGCCTCTCTGCGTATCTCTTCGCCTTTGTGGCGTCGAACCACTTCCCTTCTTCATCTTTCCGTTTTTGAATCCATCTTTTGCTCGCGCTGCTCGTCTCTCTGGTGTTTCTGTGGCGTCTTTGTTCGGGGAAGGTTATCGGCACGAGCTGGTTGTTTCCTTGCACGTTTCTTGTTCTCTTTCGGGGATCGCTTCATCGGCCGGGCCTTTCTCTCCCTGCTCTCACGCGTCCCGCAGGGGATGGCCTGACTTTTTAAAAAAAAAAAAAGCCTTTCTGAGGGTCTTATGCAGATGCGCGCTCTTCCAGCCCCTCGGGGATTCGCTCTACCTGCTCAGCCGTCTTACTCAGACTAATGAACAATGCTCCAAATCGGATTACCTTTTATCATCTCATTGTACTGGCATGGCAGTGATTAAGAGTCGGGGAGAGTGGCTGACGGGGGTCGGATGAGGAGCGTAAGAGGAGACGCGCATAAACATGCAGAAAATCCCAAACTCAATCACGTCGTGTTTGTGCTCCATCCAGAACAGGCTCCGGTTCTGCTCATACGAATCAATACAACCCTAATGTCTACCAGGAACCTTATCACGGGAGCTACCTTGTTCATTAGAAAAGGTTAGAGCCATGGATCTGTTCGCGATGATCCTTCTGGCCCTATCTATGTAAACCTGGATTGCAGTTTAGACAAATTAGGCCATTGATTTCTGATTAAGCTTCTATCACGAAGGCTTGTTTTACATGTAAAAAAAAAAACAAAAAAAACCTTGGTGTTAACTCTTTGGAACCTAGAGCCTAAAACGTTGTCTTCTTCGAAATTTAGCTCTGTATTTTCAATAAAAAAGACTACTTGCTTGCTTATCTGGTGTTGTTTTAATCAGCACGAGCTCGCCTGTTTTGTCATTTTTCCATGTTTTATTCGCACACCAGACATAAAAATCACACAAAAACTGAAACAACCGTCTGGAAAAAAGTGTTTACTTTTGCCCCAAAAATCTTCAACGAACCTTTTTTACAACGTTAAAGGCGAGTTTTAGGAGTAGTTCTATAAAACCACAAGAACAAATGTTTCCAACAAACTAATTTACATTTTTTTGAATGAAAATGCAAAGAAAACTCCTCGAAACTCACAGATTTCTTTGCCTCAGATAAATAAAGAGCTTCTGTTCAGCTGAGCACAGGGGGAGATTACAGGGAGATTACACACCTCCATGATGTGACCTTTCTTGTGTTGTTATACAAGCAGTGTCTGTACTTCAGTCTGACTGTGCGGCTTTAGCTTCCAGGCAGCCCAAAACATTTGAATTATTGTAAATGTTCCTTAATATCTCAGTGGAAAAGAATTTGACTGGACTCTTTTGGAGTAAAGTCTGATCTAGCTGGATTTGACTTTCGTGGTGAACTGCGCAGTTTGCGCATTTTTAGACGGCGCTGGTGCTGTTCTTGAAAGATCCTGCTGCTCCTCATCCCAACATAAAATAATGATCGGTTTTCTTGTTATATTCGATTTCTGATGGCTGATGGCTCCGCCCGGCCCCTGCGGCTGGTCCTCTGTTTTCATGCGAAAACGCATTAGTCAGTGTCAAAGGGTTAACCAGCGCATCTCTTGTTAACGTCTTAGGAACAGCCAGCACAAGCCAACATCTCCAACATCTGCACCGGACTGGAGATCCTGTCCTTCCTGCTGACTGTGCTGCAGTCCCCCGCCATACTGGCCCACTTCAAGCCGCTGCAGCGAGGCATTGCTGCATGCATGACCTGTGGGAACACCAAAGTTCTGCGGGCCGTCCACTCCCTTCTCTCTCGCCTCATGAGCATCTTCCCCACTGAACCAAGTAAGTAAGCAACCTGGAAGATCTGCTCCCTGCTTTGTTGGTGGATGCCATCCACAGTCTCATCGGTCAAAACAAAAGCATAAAGATCATTTTCTAATACTAAATTGGAATTCTTCTGATTTATTTGCCTGCAAACATTCTCAGACTTGAGCTCCTGATTCTTTACGAAAACTTATCCAGTTCTGTTCACACCTGGGGCCTAGAATTCAGCTCCTGTTTCAACTCGGTAACACCGAAGCTTTAGATCCATCTGTCGGCTACCATAACTCTTCAACCGTTTACGTAATTAACATAGTTCCAGCAAAATGTGGCTAAGTGGCATAACCCTAAAGGCTAAACTTTTATTTAAATCTTTTGCATTAATGGAACGAGTTCTCCTGTGGCGAAACTCCTTCATCACACAGAAACGTCGTCTTAGACGGTTCAAGCCTAGGCCAAGCTTAAATATAGTGGTCTCTCATTTATTGCATGGGTTATGCTCTAAAATAAAAAAAAACTTTTAAGGCTGTAAAACTGCCATCTATGTGCATTTTGGTTTGCTGGAAACACAAAAATTGCATAAAAGATTTTTCATAAAATAAATGTTTTTGGTGCTGCGGATCTGGTGATGTCTTTTTTTTTAGTTGTCATATTTTTGTTTGTGAGCTTAGTGGGTTCAGAAACCATCTGTTAATCGGTTTGTTAAGACTGCCACTTCATTTGTTTGGGCTTTGTTTTTGCCAGACTTGATGATTATTTACGGCCGCAGTGAATTGTGGTCATAACTGATATCGTACACAAATGGCGGAAGAAAAGACACGGCAGGAACTTCAGTTCAGGTTCCAAGTCTAAATCATGTCACATAAAAATCTAAGTCCAGATGACAACCCCTAAACCTACTACTATGATGGAATCAACATGGATGGATCGACATGTAACATAGGGTGCCAACTTTATGGTTCATTTGCAAAACTTTATTTTTTTAAGAATAAATAATCTGAAATATTTTCTGCTGCAAAATGGAGACTTACTGGGAGAAACTTGGACATTGCTTTGCAGAAAAGTGTATATTTCTCAAAGTTTGAAAGGTTCTCAGGTTTTAATTTCATTTTACAAATGGAGATTTTAAACAAACAAATGCTAAAAGGGCTATTAAATCTTTCACTTTTTACAGTTTTATGCCAAAAACCAGGTTTTCAAACGTTTTTTCTTCTTCTTGGTTGCTCTTCAATGATGCAAACATTGTTTTGTTTTTTTCAGGCACATCCAACGTGGCGTCCAAGTATGAGGAGCTGGAGTGTCTGTATGCAGCTGTGGGAAAAGTCATCTACGAGGGGCTCACCAACTACGAAAAAGCCACAAGCAACACCAATCCCACACAGCTTTTCGGTAAGACCCAATGTCCAGCTGTCTCATCATTTCATTAACGTTTGATACACATGGAGAAAAGTCACTTCCTCTTGTATCTTTAAAATCAAGAGGCCTCCTAAAAGTCGTCAAACGTGTGAGCAGGGAGTTAAAGGACAAGCTGAGAGAAACTAACATCTGGTTTGTTTAAACTAAAGACCAGCAGAGTAGAAAAAAAGGTCCATTCTGCATGGTCAAATATTACCATTATCCCAAAGAGGTGCAATTAAAACTTACATTTTGTAAATAGAATGGCACTTCTTAATGCGCTGATGTGATGTATCCTTCACGCCAGAAATTTCCATTTTAACATCTGTTTGACCACCTTATACGCCAAGAACTAACATCGCTCATTCCATCTCCTGCCCCTGCTGCAGTAAAACATTGACTTCCAATACTTTGTCGAGTGTTGAGAATGAGCAGCAGCTGTATGTCTGCTAGCGTCCCCTGAAGAAAGAGCGCGCGTTCTGCCTTTTTGTGGCGTTCACCCTCCTTTTTCCATTTATCTTCAAAGGAACGCTGATGATCCTGAAGTCAGCCTGCAGTTATAACGCCAGCTACATCGATCGCCTCATCTCCGTGTTCATGCGCTCGCTGCAGAAGATGGTTCGGGAACACCTGAGCCCCCAGCAGGCCAATCCGGGGGTGACTGAGACCAGCACAGGTACGTCTGTGGATAGACCTTAGAGGAAAAACACAGATCACAGTCATAACATCTGTTTTTTTTGTTGAGATTTTAAACCTATAAATGTTCAAATGATCTTTGAATTTAGTTTTTCCTCACAGAAGAACACTTTCTCATGAATATTCTTTGCACCACTGCTGTCCTGTCTGACGTGCAGAGCTTTGAAACCTGTCGCCTGAGCGACTGAACGTCATCCTGCTAGCAGATTTATGATTATGATTGTTGCGTATGATGACTGCAAGAGACTTCAGATGCTATCGGTCCTTCAAATGGGTCCTTAATGGCCGTATCGGGAAACGCTGACATTAGCCTCCTCTGTGGACAGTTAGTCACTAGACCAGCGAGGCTTTTACCTCTAAAGATTCTCCAGCTTTCAGTGATTCAATAACTGCGTCAGTTCCACCCGCACGGCTGTTTTGAAGCTTTTAAGGCCCACTCCGATGACAAACATGTGTTCACGTGTTCTTGTGGCAATTTTTGATGATGGAGGACATGTAGAAAGAAAATTCAGATCATTTTTGGATTTATGAGCATTTCTTTATTCAAATCGTTGTGAATCAAGAGCAGATGAAAACAAAATGCCAAAAAAAGGTCCATGTTCTGTTCCATTCTACAGACGGCTGTGCTATAAGGAACACTTCAAAGCTTTCATTTTTGTCAAAAAACAACAACAGCGGGGCTTATAACTCAGGGCGCCTTATGTATAGATTGATCAACGCAATTTCAGACTTACATGGCGTGAAAATGTCAGGTTTTTTAATGTTTAAACAAGTTTAGGTTCTGTTGTGACTACAGTAACTTGTAGCAAGGGACTGAAAACGTGTATCTTAAATCTCATATCTTGCAACTTGCCCCCTTTTTTTATGTATATATTCTTTTCGCCTGCTTCTGTTTAGTGGTTGAACGCACCTCTCTTCCTCCTCTGCTTTTTGTGTGCCAGCGTGTTCGCATCAAGTGAAATGGGCAAGATGTCGTCAAAAATAAATGCTGGAGACAACTTGAAAAGTATAAACGCCACTCTGGAGTTCGTCACAGTTCTCCTGGACGGTTGCAAGCAAATCCAACTTCAGTATGAACTAGACGGCGCCATTCTGGAGGCAATTCCTGATGACCGTGAAATCTAAAATGGCCTTAACGCAGCTAACTTTCTAGAGTTACTGTGAGCTTGTGTCTGACTCTTGTTTCGCTTTATGTGTCTTAAATATGACATCAGTTCAATAATGACTCCCTATAGTGTGAAAAATTTGGTACGTCTTTGTTTTCCTCGTTTAAGCATCTGGATAGCTCTGATATATTTTGGCGGATGGGTTATGTTAGCTTGGGGATTTGAGTGCCTGTAAGCTGGTGGGAGAGTGTAAACAGAGAGCTCTCAGTTATGGATGGCAGGAGTCCTGCCCGCAATTTAGAGGTGAATTTCTAACGAATTACTGCCACTTTACAGAAACTATGTCCTAGAAAATGAAACAGGTTTTTGGATTTTGGCTATAAACTGCAGAATCATAATTAAAATACCACAGAGAATGCTTTGAAAATACATCAAGATAATCAGAGCGGGAATTATAATCCAGGAGGACTTGAGAAATGCTTCAGAAGAAATGAAGATCAATCAGAGATTCCTTCGTGTGTTGTTTAAGTCGTCGTCTTGTTTCCACAGTGACCAGCGAGTTGATAATGCTGAGTCTGGACCTGGTGAAGACTCGGCTGTCCGTCATGAGCATGGAGATGAGGAAGAACTTCATCCAGGTCATTCTCACCTCCCTGATCGAGAAATCCGCCGACCCCAAAATCCTCCGCGCCGTTGTGAAGATCGTGGAGGAGTGGGTGAAAAACAATTCTCCCATGGCCGCCAACCAGGTGAGAAAGTTCCCGAAGTGGAGTTGCTAACAGATGACCAATGGGAACGCTCGACTCAGTCTCTGATAACCGGAGCAGTTTCTGAACTGATGACTGACTCAACTAAAGCCCCTTTTCTTCAATCCAGGAAGGTTGACAATGGCATAAAACACACAGAGATGTTCCTTCTTCCTATAAGCTGCGGGAAAACAATTGTTGCATTTTGTCAGTTTTGAGAAAAAAATCGTATTTCAATTTGTTTCCTCTTCTCGCGTCCGGTTTCTTTTCCCCCTTAGATGCCAAACCTGCGCGAGAAATCCATCTTGCTGGTGAAAATGATGACCTACATTGAGAAGCGTTTCCCTGATGAACTTGAGTTAAATGCCCAGTTCCTGGACCTGGTTAATTACGTCTACAGGTAATTACTGCCATTCATCACATGGTCAAATGGCCACGCCGGGGGGCTGCCATTGAATCCGCTTTAGCAAGAGGGAAGAAGGTCGGAAGGTCATGTTGGGGTTTGGCGTGGGAGAGATGCAAGAATAAAAGCAAGTCAAAGACAGGAGGATGGGAGGTGTCAACAATGGGTGTGGTGGACGGAGTGCAGGTGACCCAGAGCTCTTTCCACTCACTTTAAACAACCTCTGCCCCATAGTCACATCCCATCAGCAGACATTCCCTGTAAGGCCATGATTGACAGCTGGGGATGATAATAGAAAGATAAATCAGTTTTTTCTCCCCATTCTTGGTTGGAAAAATGGCTCAGCTTCAGAATACGCAGGACCTTTTATCCTGCTCCTTTTCTGTAATCCCCAGAAAGCTTCTTCAGAACAAAAGGAGGGTAAAAACGACCATTGCTTGTTGAGTTTATTGATTACCAGCAGTAAAGCTGGGCAGTTTGGTAATACATTTCATCTACAGGATGGAACATTTCTGTTGTTTTATATGAAGCACTCTCATTTACGACGATTTGTGGTTCAGCTTTGCTTCAAAACGTTCTTTATGCAGCAATCCAAAGCACCACAGAGGTTTGTAGACGTATGTCAGACCAGAATAGTTATGAAGACACCACATCCTGCTTTTCTTAAGCCTTTCAGAGCAAACTATAGCCATACATATGATAAAGACCAATTTTTTAAAATGAAATACGAGTTATTTTCTCAGCTCATTTTTCTACATGGAAGTAAGACGACTCGATCTGAGGCTCCGCCTTTGACCCCTTGTGGGTGCCGCCCATTTCATGATGTCATCCTAGAGTCAGCCTCGGCAGCGTTTCTCGCACAAAAACCAATTAACATCCAAACTTTTGCAAAGATAGATGTGCATATTGTGCATATAAAATGAGAAAGTGGGTGTGTCTGTTAGCCAGGGGGCGGAGCTGGCAGCACAGACTCTTCCTGGAAGGGGCGGTTCTTCACTTTCATATGTAGTTGTCTTCGTGGGTTGGGAGGGGCTGGTGCTCAGAGAGCAGGTTTTTCTTTTTCTTTACAACACTTAAAAGCCCAAAAAGAGTTGATTTTGCATAATAATGTACATGTCAATCAACATGAAGACTTGTACCCCAAAAAATGGCAACTGATGTCGCATCGACCTGTTTTCAAAATAAGACCGCGGCTCCCAAGAAAGTTGACGAGCAAAAGTCGCCCAAAAACAAGCAACAACATAAGCACCCCCCCCCTCCCTGTAACAAAGTTAACTTCATTGGCACATGTCACAATGTCTTACTTTGAAAATTCTTTTAAATCTCATGAAGGGAAGACATTTTTAGTTCATCAATGTATCATTTGAAAATGTCTTTTCCACATGGCAACTATATATGAGCTGCTCATAAAGTTTAAATTTTGATCTTATTTAGGGTTTTACTACATTAACATTCAGGTGTTTCAACGAAAGACCATTTGATAGACAATCAAACAATGTCAAATCGTCTGAAGTTTGATATATAGAACTGCTGATTGTATTGTTGTGTGCATTATTCTTGCTTTGATTACTTGAAATAAACCATTTCAAATCAAAATCAATACTTTTAACAGACCTGGACGAAATACTGATAATCATACATGTTCCAGTTTATTATTTCTGACTAAAAAGCAATGCTAAGTAGCTTGTCTTTTATTTTTTAAATAGAATAGAAGTTAATATTTCATATTTTTATAGAGTTGTTCTAAAAGGTGGTAGATCACAGAGTTAAACTTTTTGGGAAATTAATCAACTTTTCCTTTAAATATTTAATTCTAAAAACAAAAGTCTTCCTGTTTTATGACAAAAGAAAAAGGAAATTTGTTTCCTGGACTGATCCTTCAGATGAATGTTCCAGTAAATATTTCCAAATAAACTTTTATAAGGAAATGGAAAAAAAAGTTCAAGTGAAAATATCTTCTAACATTTCTTATTTTAACATGAACTCTTCAGGGATGAAAGCCTCTCAGGAAGTGACATCACATCCAAGCTGGAGCCTGCCTTCCTGTCTGGCCTTCGGTGCACTCAGCCTCTAATCAGGGCCAAGTTCTTCGAGGTGTTCGACGCCTCCATGAAGCGCCGCGTCTACGAGCGGCTGCTTTACATTTGCTGTTCTCAGAACTGGGAGGCCATGGGCAACCACTTCTGGATCAAACAGTGCATCGAGGTAAGAGAACTTTAACTTACATAATTGAGGGTTTCTTTGTGTGTTTTGATGCTTATATGATGGGTTCTTTATTTTCCAGTTATTGCTCGGGGTGTGTGAGCGAAACACCATCATCGGCACCAGCTGTCAGGGATCCATACTGCCCTCCATCACCAACGTCATCAACCTCGCTGACAGCCATGACCGCGCTGCCTTTGCCATGGCGACACACGTGAAGCAGGAGCTTCGTGAGAGGGAAAACAGTGAGACCAAGGAGGAGGTGGGTCACCTGTTAGAAGAGTGTTTGATACTTCAATCTGTAGATGGATTAGAAGATTTATCTGTGGAATCTGGATGTGTTACCATTAATCTTCAATTACCAAAAGGCAGCACTCTCTTAATATCATGTAAAGCTCCTTTTTAAGCAGCAATTAGTCCATCCAGTGAATTAAATGCCAATGCTCTTTAAATGGACTATAGGTTTCTCCCCAATTTCCTGTTGCAGGATGTGGAGATTGATATAGAATTAGCACCAGGGGACCAGACCGCCATTCCCAAGACTAAAGAGCAAGCGGAGAGAGACACGGGCAACCAACTGCACATGCTCACTAACCGTCACGACAAGTTCCTGGACTCGCTACGGGACGTCAAGGTAGAGTTCTGCAACTGTTAAAGTGGTATTACTCTATAAAAACCCTGTAAAATAATCTAAAGACTTAACTGACTTTATTCAAGTTCCACTCCGATCATCTGTTGATCTGTTTTCAAAGCGTCCCCCTTTAGCCTTTTTGGTCAGGATTATGCCGCTTTTAGCCAAAATCCGATAAACCCGTGTTGTGTTCTAGGACATTAGAAATTCACCTCTGTATTAAGATGGAGCAACCCCGCCCCCGTCCCCCTCCGTGTTACTGAGAGCTCGGAGCAAAGTTTGTAGCTGACGCAGTGTATTTTCTACATTACAAATGAGCTTTTTCTTCAAACAGAATTTTTCCATCTGCTCCTGATTCACCACAATTTAAACAAAGAAATACTCAGAAATGCAAATTTAGGCTTCATTTTCTTAGTATATCAGAAAAATGCCACAAGAACATGTCAGAAACACAGTTTTCTTTGGAGTGGGTCTTTAACTAAAAACAATTTTCAGCTCTGAAATCACTTCAAACCCTAAAAAAAGGGAGAATTAACTGTTACTTTCCCATAGACGGGTGCTCTCCTGAATGCGTTGGTTCAGCTCTGCCACATCTCCACACCTTTGGCTGAGAGGACGTGGGTGCAGCTGTTCCCCCGGCTGTGGAAGATCCTCTCTGACAGACAGCAGCATGTGAGAACAAAAAGCTCCCTCTGTCCAATTTTCCTTTATGCATGGCTGTTTTTCTTTCTTATTGCAGAAATCCAACATTTATCCTAGTGTTTGTTTTATTTTAGGTAGATTTGTTCCGACTATACTGCTAAAAGGAAGCCCAAAAATCCGAAAAGACTACTGACCTTCAAAAGAAAATCACTATAAAGTAGTAAAATGACCTGCACATGCAGCAAGTTCTTTTACTTGACAAGAAATCTTATATAAAAATATCAAAATCTAGAAACAAAGATATCCAGACAAGCATTCTAAAAGGAAACATAACCTAAAACGGGCAAAGTGTTGGACAAGAATTACTTTGAACCGAATGTTACACAACCCAATAATAAGCTTTTTTTGCTAGCTCTAAACAAGCAGTTTGTATTCTGAGTTTTTATGTGCCTAATTGTAGTTTATTTTGATTATGATAAAAAAAAAATGTGTACAAGTGAAAATCTGATTTTAGTACCAGTTGGCCCATCTCACAGTAGCACAAATTCTTAGAGCATGAATTTATATTTTTGTTTGCAAAATAATGACAATGAAAATAAGTTGTTTCGGTCTGAAATCAAGTTTTTCTATTGCCAAGAGTATGGAGCAAAAGGATTTTAAGAAAAGCTTGAAAAGGGGGGATAGCAAAGACAAGTTAAAACAACTTAAAACCTGGTCAAATATCTTGGATGTTCAAAAATATGGTTTAAAATCTTTGCAAGTATCAAATAGTTTACAGTGTGGGAGAAGCAAAGTGGCCTTCCTCCTTTTCTCTCCAAAAAACGTTGATTAATTGGATTAATTTATGCCAAAAAACGTGTTAAAAGATGCAAAAAAGAAGCCGTGAGAGGAGTTTAATCTAGCAGGTGCTGCTCCGCATGTTGCAGCTCTAGTGGTCTTGAATTAAAATGATTGAACTCTTAAACATCTGATGCAGCCACCTGTAAAACCCAAAACTCACTTTTTAGGGGCTGCATCTAAAGTAAAGCTTTTCTTCCTTGAAGTACATGCTACACAGGTATGACGGAAAATCATTTTTCCGCTTTTTATCCTGCAATGCAATGATGGCGACCATCGTGGTTCAAATGACTCACTTCTGCTCAGTGTAACATCTGTTCATTATGAGAACATGTGTGTGTCAGTCATGATTTTCAGAGCTCAACTCTGATCTTCCTTTTAATCCATTCTGTCCGCATGCGGCTGCTTGCAGAGGCTTTAACCCCGATAAAAGAAGCCGTCCACCTCAACCTTTTCTTCTTTATTCATCACAAAATCAAAATGTTTTGCCCTCCTTTCCAGAATAACCTCAAACATCACTTAAGAATTTATTACTTTTTTATGTTGTAGATGCTTCAATCTCAAAGATTAGGCCCAAAAAAAAAAAGTGTCAGATGTGTCGTTTTTCTTCCTCCTCATCTTTAGAAGCGTTCATTGTCAGACTCCTAACCGTGGATCTACCTGCTATAAAGTTCCTTGTTTTTTCTCGGCTGTCCCAGGCGACGTTATTTCTCCGCTGACGAGGCAAATAGTAACACACGGATCCGATTTTAAAAAAAACAACAAAAAAAAAAGCTATTGAAGGCTTTTTACCATGTTATCCATGTATGCAAAATAATTGTCAGATTCGCTTAAAAATCATCTTCTCACTGTCTATTTGGTTTTGTTTGTGTGGATGTTTTTTATTTTTTCCTTAAAGTTTCTTGAAGTGCGAAAATAAAATGGACATTTTTTGGATTTTGAAGCCATTTTTGTCCATCTCAACATTCTTCACACATCCAAGAGGGGCTTCTTTTGTAGGAATTTCTACGTTGCATAGACTCCTAATTGGAAGTGGTCGCTCGAGGGCGGAGTCACCGTAGCTTTACATTTATTTATTCCTTCAACTACAGTATTTATGTTTTCAGGACATCAGTGTAAATCCACTGGATCTTGTGTCGCACACACAGGAAGACTGCAGACAGTTTTTTGTTTGTCTGTTCCTCGACTTCTTCCTTGGCGTTATGTGCCTCTCTTTTCCTGTTTCACTGCTCCCTTTACTGGAAGAAGGCCTCATGTTTCTTGGAACAAAATGCCTTTATCAATACCACGTGTCCTTGATCTGCTGCTAAAGTAAAATGTGGATCTCCGTTCCAGGCTCTGTCCGGCGAGATGAGTCCGTTCCTGTGCAGCGGCAGTCACCAGGCCCAGAGGGACTGCCAGCCCAGCGCCCTGAACTGCTTCGTGGAAGCCATGTCCCAGTGCGTGCCCCCCATCCCCATCCGGCCCTGCGTGCTGAAGTATCTGGGCAAGACGCACAACCTGTGGCTGCGCTCCACCCTCATGCTGGAGCAGCAGGCCTTCGAGAAGGGCCTGAGCCTGCACAGCAAGCCCAAGCCCAGCACAGAGTTCTACGAGCAGGAGAGCATCACGCCGCCGCAGCAGGCACGACGACTCCTGCCACACAAAAGCTCGCATCAAGTCGCTTTGCGGCACATTTTCCAGATTTGTGTGCTAACGTCGTTCTGTCTCCTCTTTCCACAGGAGATTTTAGACTCCCTGGCAGAGCTGTATTCCCTTCTCCAGGAGGAGGACATGTGGGCAGGCTTATGGCAGAAGAGGTGCAAATTTCCCGAGACCGCCACAGCCATCGCCTACGAGCAGCATGGCTTCTTTGAACAGGTACATTTGGTTATTTTATGCAACTAATAGTTTTTCATCCTTTGAGATGATCCAGTTTATCAATCTTGATTGAAAGGAGCATTTTCTTCCACCTCCGTGAGCACATTTGACAATTGGTGTCCCCCTTTAGGCCCAAGAAAGTTACGAGAAAGCAATGGAAAAGGCAAGAAAGGAGCACGAGAAAAGCAACATCTCCCCCGCCATTTTTACCGAGTACCAGCTGTGGGAGGACCACTGGATACGGTACGGTGTCGGAAATGCGCTCAAATATGTCGCAACAGCTGTCAAATTCCTGGGAAAAAAAACCTCATTTATCTTCCTTCCCAGCTGTTCCAAGGAACTGAATCAGTGGGAGCCGCTGACTGAATACGGCCAGTCGAAAGGACACTCGAACCCTTATCTGGTGCTTGAGTGCGCCTGGAGGGTTTCCAATTGGGGTGCCATGAAGGAGGCTCTGGTCCAGGTGAGGAGAAAGCATCGAATTCGTAAACGCCGGCATTGTTTTTTTTTTTCCAAACCCGAAATTTTTGCAAGTATTTCTGTATTCCATTGGCCCTGGACTGCAAGAACCAGATAGTTTGAACATTTCTTCTTTCTTTACTGCGTCTTTGAGTGAAAATTTTGCCCACCACCACACACTGTAAAAGTCACCAAAATTTGCACATGCAGACAAAACAGAAAGAAGGGTAAACTTACAACCACAATCAAAGTTTCATTGACCTTTGACCTCACGAAACGGCCGCCATCTTGAATTATCCACCCAAAAACAACCATCGCCTTTAGTTCCAGTTACTAACTCCTTTAAGGGATTTCCCTCTACCGCCTCCTTACTAGTAGCATTGGGAGAAAAACTTGAGAAGTTCTAGAATTTGAACGACGTCAATGTGTTGCTCGCACATTTTTCCCTGGAATAGTTTAAAAAAAATTTACGACATGAATCGTTGACTGAAGCTGAATAAAACAATCTGACATACAATATGAACGTATTGGGAATGTGGGCGTGGTTAACAGACAAAAACGTCTGTTGCCAAGGAAATCCAAAAATTTACTTTTGCTGATTCTCCTAAAAATCACATAAACCTGTTGCCCCCCCCCCCCCCCCCCCCAAGTTTCCTAAAAATGAAATGGTTGCTATGGAGATAAAACCAACAGAAAAGCTACCATTTTAGTAAGTCAGTAATAGCAAAAGTATATAGCACTTTTCACAGAGAGCGACTCACAAACAAACAAACAGGCAAAAGTGAACACAAGTTAAAGTCAGATAAAAGCTCTCCTAAATAAAAATGTCTTAACTTTTGAAAGAAGTGCTTTTATTTTCCCATAAATCCGTGTCGTGCAGCTGTGACAAAAGGGGAGGGACTTGTGAAAGGAGGTCGAATGGGGGCGGCGAGGGTGGAGGGTTGGGCAGCACCATTGCGCTGTTTTTCTTCCACCTCTGCACCAGCGGATTCCAGTTGATCGCATAAATGGTTAAAGCGTTAAGCACTCGCTTAATATAGTTTTTTTTTAATCCAACTCTTCTGTTACTTGATATCATTGCCGTCCAGCCCCCCAATAACCCGCCCACCTCCAGAGATTATGCAGCTCAGCTGTTTTCCCTGTGAATTTAGGAGCCTGGCGTTTTCTGACGTGTGGCTAGGTGCTGAGCGGGGGATAGCACCCGACGTATAACAAATACTCCTGCTTTGCTCTTTCAAGGAGACTTGGAACCAATCTATCCAGCTGCTCTGTCCTGAGGTGACATCTAATTAAATTGTCTGGACGGCAACACCAAATTCGCTACACGCCGTCTTCCTCCTGGTTTCAGTCCCTCCTAGTTTGTATTCAGTCGTGTGCCACCCAAGCTTCTCCTTTTTTCTTTCTTTCTGTTCTTTCTGCTCTTATTGCCCTCTCTTCGTTCACCCTTCGCTCCACCATTCAGGCTGTAACCGTTAATATTTATGACAGCTGCTCGGGAGAATAATTACCTCCGCATCTGCTGGGGGGGGGGGGGGGGGGATTTGTTTTATGGCGAGGAAGAGTAGCAGGGCTTTTACTTCCCCCACTGCCCCCCTCCTCACCGGCGCAGAGGCCAAGTCCAAATGTCCCTGCTTTCAATTAAAGCTGGCTCTTGATAAGGGCGGCCCTGTCTCCAGGATATTCATCAGGCGTCACCTCTGATAACTGCGCGTTGACCGATCGCCGCAATTTTCCCGGCACCGAAGGAGCAAATCCAGCGAGACGCCACGGCCTTGTCTCTTCCCCGCTCTTTCCCCCTCGTCTTCCTTTTGGCCTTTTCCGGCTCCTGTAAACGCTCCGCAGCAGACCGCAGGTGCGACGTAGGAGGCTCCCCACGGCTATTATTTGTTTAGCGTTAATGCACTCAGCATTTTAATCAATAGCAGGACCTTTTCCACCCCTCCGCCTCTGTGCCAGACTCTTCAGGCTTATTAGTCATTTGTACAAAAGTCAAACTGAAGCCTTTCAGACAAACACATTGTTGTGTGTTTGTCTGAGTATTAAATTATGCACGGAGAGTGACACAGGCCTCTTCCCCTCAGTCGTGTTCATTTAATTAAAGCTGCCACATCACAGCACTGTGAGGAAAGTGGGCACTTCAGAGAAAAAAAAAACCCACCCAGACTGTCGGTGGACAATATGCAACCAAATGTATTTTTGCCTGCCAGAAACATCTGTCACGCGGCTCATTTAAACCTTTTCGAACAAGTTCTTTTCTGACTAGGCGCTTAATGAATATGTCAAGTAAAAGTTAACTTCCTTGAAGGTATGACGGGTGCAAAAACCAAGAAAAGTAGCTTTGAATGTAAGGATGTATGGTGGATCTACATTTTCTGCTGCAAAGCAGTGGGAAAATTTGCATAATTTATTTGCTGCATTTTTGTCCTCCGTTTGCCCATGACTTGCTTCCTTTATGGCAGGGGTCGGGAACCTATGGCTCGCGAGCCATATATGGCTCTTTTGATGGTCACATGTGGCTCGCAGACAAATCTTTAATTATACTTTTTTTTTCATTAGACCAGTCCTTCTCGGGCGCGATGCGATGCCAGAGGCGCGCAGTAGTAGCAGTGCTTGGAGAGAAAACTATCAGTTTACTATCATCTATTATTTCACAGAGTTTGTACCAGCCGGAAACCTGTGAATTGCCGTGCCTAAAACGGCGCGCTCCCGTCTCTGAGGAAGAGCGCGCAGTTGCGGGGACGGGATGTGTGAGGAAGGGGGGAGGGGGGGGGGGGCAGCAGGTGAATCGCGCAGGGATTGTAAAAACGTAAACCCGCTGCCCGTCACTCACTGCAGCGTGAGTGTGTGTTTGGCTCCATGTCTGCATGTGATCAGTCTGTCTCACATCTACAGAACATTCAGACCTACGATCACGTTTAAAGTCTCAACGCCTGCATGAAGCAGAAACTCACCACGTATCAACCAGACTAGACCATCAGCAAAACTACCACGAATCATTTATTAGCAACAGCATAACGATGTTATTAAAAAGAATCCACAGACTTATTGTACTTTAAAAGTGTTAAAATTACATCAAATGCACACATTAATTTGTATTTTTAGTTTTAAAAATATTGTCGCGGACTGAGTTTAACTTGGCTGTTGGGCCTCGTTAAAAGTTCTGGAGTTCATGGAACGCATCGATCAAGTGATCTGATTGGCCCTCAGTTCTGTCGCTCAGCCTGTTGTTGGGGAGTTTGGACCAATGGGGTTCAGCTATGGGCCGAATAAGGGAAATGGGAGGACTGGAGCGGGAGCAGGGGAATAAAGTTGGGAGAAGTGCTCTCGTCTCGTCTCGGCGGGCGAGAATAAGGAGTTGCTGAATTAATTGTACGGCGTTTGTTAGGGGTCTGCAGTAACCAGAATAAAGAACCTTAAAAGAGGTTAAGTCTCCGTGCCTCAGTGTGGGGAAGGGACACTACATTATTGTATGGCTCTTTCAAAATTACATTTAAAAATATGTGGCGTTTATGGCTCTCTTGGCCAAAAAGGTTCCCGACCCCTGCTTTATGGGTTTTACATGACAACATGCATAAAACAATTTAGTAGCATGAACAATGATGCTACGGTCACATATACATCTGCCCCCGCGCGGTGGGGAGGCAGAATCCTTAAGATTTATGCCGCCTCCTGATATTTTTTATTATTATTTTAATACAAAATCCTCGGCGTGGTCACGAATGTAGTCAGCCGATTATGAAATTGAAATACGACAGGTGGGTGGCCACCATTGAATGGCCGGTGTAGACACCAAAACTGTTCGACCTGCAGTAAGTGTTCGGGGGCCTTCGACTAATGATGACGTCACATTACGTTAACCCCACTTGGACAAACTACGTAGCGTGGAGATCTGCTCGGGCTCTACATCTTTTCATTTCACGTTTCCTCTCGTACTCTAAAGTTCTTTTCCCTCATAAGGTGTGCCGGCCATAAATGTTATGTCTACAGAAAAATGTTGCCACAACCCACTTTGTAAAACGATCTGTGGCTGTTAGAATGAACCTGCTGCTCCACACGAGCGACCCGTGTCTCTGATCAGAGCGACTGGACTCGTAGCTTCGTGTTTGCGGGCAGGGACGGGTGTTTTGTCATGGCGGGCGCTCCTGGGGGAGGCTTCGGACCGCAGTCTGTCCGGCTCTGCCTGAGGGAGAAAGATGTGTCGGCTGGCGGAGGCGGCTTTTGACAAACAGTTATGTGAATGTGTTTCCAGTCGTGTCCAGACAAAATAAAGGCTGATTACAGGTCGTCCATGTTTTTCATGAAGAACTGTATTGGCGTGTTAACGATCGTACCGCAATTTTTTTATTAATTTTTTGTGCCGTAATTGGTCCAGACCAATCACCATCTTACACGTCATCAGACCAACGTGCAGCCAATAAAATAATATGATAACCTTATTAGTCGGAGGCCCCCAGTCTTGGTACCTACACCGGCAGCAGCTCTGATTGGACAATGTCTACATGTCCACGATCGACGGCCATTCATATCAAGTGCTGCCAGCCGCCGGGGGAGGGGGTTACAAAAAGCGGGCGATTCGCGACTCCGATTTTAAAGCACATATAATAATCTTTTTCAACCGCAGTTTGTAAAGACTTTCAGAGTCGCTGTGGTGCAGCGTTTTGTGCAGCATCAATGTCGTTTCCCCATTTGGACTTTTGGTAGCCAGAATCGCCAGATTGACGCCCGGTCATCGCCGGGCCCTTGGCCCAGTTCAGCGGCCCTCGTCAAGTTCTCTCTCGTGCTGCTAACGTAACAATCCTTGGCGGTGGGACGGCAGCACGGGGACAGGCGGGTGGCGGCCGCTCATCAGAAAATTTTGGGGATCTGGGAATCTACGAGTTTTTATCTCATAAATCTCGTAAATTTATGAGAAAAAAGTCATAGATTAACAAGGAGAAAACACCGAAGTTGTCCGTTTATCGGAGCATCGCTTGAAGATGAAAGATGTGGAGCCTTTTGTGAAGCTTTATTTCCGGATTATTATAGGTTTAAAACAAAGAGATTCTGAACCTTTTGGGAACTCAAAATCAGATTATTTTCAGTGGGGCTGTCTTCATTTGTAAAATAAGGAGCTCAGAGACATGTTTGGGTGTAGAGGACCGCTGCAGCCTTTATTTTCCCTTTCATTCACATTACCTGAAGTTCATTTGTCACCTTACGTCATGAACCTGTCATCCGAACACCAATGCGGAAGTAAACATATGCCCCCTCCGCCCCGTTTCATCATTAAACAACAAAGATGAATGAAAATAGTCTGTTATATTAGCATTAGAACGTTGAAAATGGCAAAAGTGCTCCTCCTCCTCAGACGGAAGCGTCACACAAACGTAGAGATGAAGGGAGAAAGGATTGAAGTGGAAAGCTGCAGGGATACCGATGGCTTCATCGGGCTGCAGAGATCCTGCAAACCAACCGTCAGTAAATAAAACTTTAATATATTGTAAATCAAACAAATGAGCTTCCAGACATTTGGAACGTTCAAGCTCATTCAGCTCACCTGTTCAACAAAGTTTAGTCGGTCTGCTCTGCTGCTGAGTGGCGTTCACCTGCTGCTCTCCATGCTCACTTCCACTTTAATCTCGTAAATTTACGAGTTTTTTTCTCATAAATTTACGAGTTTTTATCTCCTAAATTTCCGAGATAAAATCTCGTAAATTAACTTTTTTGGTGGCCCTAATACTCCGTCGTACATAAGTGAGCTGAATCTACAAATGGTAAAAAATCAGTTTATTATATTTCTCCGCTTTATAATCCTACAATTTATGTTTGAGTTGTTGTTGTGGTTTTTTTTAAATGATGAGCCTAAATGGCTTTATGTGCCAACTGACCTCCAGGTGGAGCTCAGCTGCCCCAAGGAGATGGCGTGGAAGGTGAACATGCACCGCGGCTACCTGGCCATCTGCAACCCAGAGGAGCAGCAGCTGAACTTCATCGAGCGGCTGGTGGAGATGGCGTCCAGCCTGGCCATCCGCGAGTGGAGGAGGCTGCCGCACATCGTGTCCCACGTGCACACGCCGCTGCTGCAGGTCGGCCATGGGGGGTTCCCCCGTCGAAAAAGCTGATTTCCACTTTATTGTTGCGGCCAATGAGATAGCGAAAAGGGAAAATCGGTTTATTATGATAAGCCCTCGAGGAGTTGAATGTCAAGAAGATCGGGAGGCCGTTGTGCAGCGCCGATAACGGCCCCCCCATCTCTGGCTCTCAATGCGTTCTCTAGAACTGAGAGGCAGCAGGACATGTGGGGAGAGGAAGAAAGAGAGGCAGTGTAGAATTCCGGTAATTACTTCCCTGCCATCAGATAGTGTTTGATTAAATACCTGCTGCTGAATCACATTTACATGATGAATGGGACGGTCTGAATGAAGGTTAGGAATGGACCATCAGCTGATATTAACAGATAATTGTGAAAAATATTGTCCTGTTTAATTGATTTTGTTTTTTGGGGAGTGGGGGGGGTTACTTCCAGCCTGCTGGGGGTCGGGTCTTCAGCGTGGCTATGATTCACGGCCTGTAACTTATCATAACGGCCACTTGAAGCCTTTGCTCCTCGTTATTGTGCAAACCAGTGTGAAGACGGGGGCCCCCCTCCTTCCATCTTCCTCCCAGTCCGGGGACCTGTAGTAAATCTGCATTCATGGCTCCATATCTCAGCTGCAGGGCCGCATGATTCACGAAGGGAGGCCGGCGCAAATCCTGAAGGCTTCAAACGCCATTTGAATCAAGTTATCACCAAATCCCGACTCTCAGCAGCAACTGACGATCAATGGATTATCACCCCCGCTATCGATTATGAGAGCTGGCATTAATATTGACTGATGAGTAGTTCTAATAGAATGATTGATTATGTGTTCGCAAAGCTGCTGCGGGGCAATCAATGAGGCTTCTTTTCAAGGAATGAAATAGAATCTCTGGCTTATCATTTTCCCATTTCGATCGTACTTCTTTATTTTTTTCTCTCCGCGTCGCATCACAGAAGATTAGCTATTGAAGTATAATAGGAGGACGTAATGATTTGCCCGACCAGAATATTACGGCAGGATAAAAATGTTGCTGCATTGTGTTTTCAGTACAAAGGCTGACCCTTTTTTTTGGTTTGCAGTTTTTTTTTCCCCCCATAAAAGTTTGTAATAATGAGTTAGATCAGATTTGAAGCATAAATGCACAATATCACAGCAATGTTTGGGGTTTTTTGGAGAGGTTTTGACAATTTTTGTCCTTTTTTATAGAAATTTTACGTTATTATCATGTTATATTCCTTAAAACGTTTTTTTTAATCACTTTTTAAATGTAGGAAAGAACAGAGCATGTGTAACTTAATGTGATTTATTTCTAAAAAGGGGACAAAGAGGACGCGTCGCTGTCTCAGATTGCGAAAAAGAGAAGGGGCTTCAACAAAACTTCCAAAAAAGTCTAATGAGAGACAAGGATGAGAACAGAAAGCTCCAATTTTATCCCATGACTTACAGATTTTATGATAGAATAGAGTAAAGTGGGCTTTGAATGCGTGTGGATGACGAGTCGTCTTTTTTTCCTTCCGGCGGAGCTCTCTGACTTTGTCTGTACTTCTCTTTCAACATCTTTAAAGCAAATGCGACACCTTATTAAGGGTTTGGAAATGATTTAAAAGTGTGAAGGATTTTCTCCTCCACTCCGTATGCGGTAAACTGTCTACAAGGACAATAAAAGAATCTGCAAACAGCATAGTTCATTATGACGGAGGGTTTTGGTCATCGTTGCTTAGATGGAATAAAACAGAACAGAGTCAAATGCTACATATTTACAAGGATTTCATCAAGCATCAATGGAAAACAAAGGTTGCTTACATCCGTAAACGTGTTAACAGGAAGTGGATGAAGTACCTAAAACGGCTTTCCTTGCTCGGAACATAAAGTGGATGCGGATGTCAGAAAACACGATTCAATTTACCAAAGATTTGATCGACCGGAGAGAGGAGTTTGTCCAGAGTAATGTCTGCTACTATTATGAGCTCCAGGAGGAAAACAAGCCATCAGGTGTCTTTGGGTACGAGCGGTCGCTGACATGAAACCCGCTGAGAATCATTTACATGCAGCCGATAAAATATTTACACCCACCTCTCTAAGGTTTATGCACCCGGCTTATTAGAAAAGCATTTCCTGTCTGGGTTTGACTCCAAAGAGGTGAGGAATGTTTTATAAACATGTCACTGTTGGCAAACTGTGCATTTCTATGAAACACGAATCGAAAAGTTCTGATCAGGCTGGTGTTCTGTCTCTCAGAAGTCGCCTTCCTGCTGCTGTTTGGGTTAAGGATGTGTTTTAAGATGGTACCCATGCTGGTGCCATATAAAAACACGCATTTTGGTGCTCCGGGTGAGACAGGCCAACCACTTGACGTGTATGATGGTCTGAAGAAAGACAGTCGTCATGGCGACGAGCGGTGAAACCCTTGTTTACTTCGACGTGTGTAAAAACGGGGATGTAACGCTGCAGAAAAACAGTGGAGGCCTCGTCCTTCAACCCGTCACGCTGCTTTAACGCAGTTTTTGCAAGAAATCTGCATGTTTTTTTTTCCCCTCCATTTTTTTTTTTTTTAGGCACCATTTCTAGCCCTATTTGAGAACCAGAACCTTTTTTAAAAGTTCAGTTTGGGCACCAGATATAATTCCAAAACCTTATTTTGGATTAGTCAATGACCACTTTAGTTTTTAGGGATTGAGCGTGGGTTTTGGAGGCGTTTGCAGATTAAAAAATGGTGTAGCATCTTAATAAAGATTAGGATTTATTCTTCAGTTTAGTTCACCCAAAATACACACATTTATTGGCCACATTTTTCTCTTCTTTCCCTATATAAACATGCGTACCTCTTAAATGTTTGCATACGTAAAAAACAAAATGTTTTCAGGATTAAATTCTCCACATATTTGTGACAGATTTTTTATCCAGCCATAGTCACCATAATTAGGATTTTTTTTTTTTTTTTATCACGGTGATCCGTGAGTGTCATCGTTACAGTTTGACTGTGTTCCCCACCCCGACAGCTCTCCCCAAAATAAACGTCCACAATCACACGCTAAGCTGAATAAAACTGTCGGTTTTATTCTCAGAAACTCCTTCCTCGGTATTTGGGTGTCAGACAGTTGCTGTTTTGGGCGCCGTCTGGTCACGCAGCTTGTTAAACGCAGCAACTCAAATTTGTGATGGCCAAAATACTTTTTATTTAAAGAATGCTTACAAGACGTGTTTACATATATTTATAGATTCCATTCGATTTATGAATATATTTTCAACTACAAAAAGAAAAAGCACCATTTCTCTTTTACATCCTTAATATTTTAGAGCTTTCAGGGATTTCAGAAGATGCATTTTTTTTTTTAGACTTTTTCTTCAAAAATAAAAGAAAAAATTACTGATCAGAAAAGTTGATAAAACAATTATTTTTAAGAAAAAATGAATCAAATTGAAAATGGATCAAAAGATGTTCAGAGTGTGTCTTTAAAATTTTTAGCGACTTCAGACAGAAATGAACAATTTAGTTCTCTAAACCAGCGTTTCTCAACCAGCGTGCCACGAAACTTTATTTCCACTAGTCTGAAAAACATTTCCCATCGCCGGGAAATCCGCTCAGCGTTCATCCAAACAGGTTTCACACCAAGGCGTTAGGAATTCAAAAACATATTAGATTTATTTGAATTCTATTTAAGATGCACTTAAAAAAAACTTCCTCCAAGCACAAAAACTTTTTTTCCTATAAATTAGTTAATTCAGGATTGACGTGTTTCCATTATGTGAATTTATTATCACAAGAAGGGAAGCCAACAGACACATTTAACTAAAAACAAACGCTTTCATCACCCAAACAGAAATAAAACATTTCTGTTAAAGTCACATTTTTGATTTAGATTGAATAAAAACCAATAAACCTCAGCACTTTCACCATTTCTCTATTTACAACTGAACTTGTCAAATGTTTAAGCGTGCAGTTGCTTTTGCACAAACAAACAAAAAAAAAAAATAGATCAGTTTAGAAAGAATATATTGTTTTTTGTGAGGTTAAATCAAATTTAATTAAAAAAACAGTTTATTAACTTTTAACTTATTTAGCTGAAAATTATTATTGAAAAACTACTGCAAGTTTTATTAGAACTTTGAGGAAAATCAGCTGTAACTTCCAGCTTTTTATGCCTCAATTATTACAGTAAAATCCGGGCGGGAGTGTGGAGAGACTGTACATTGATACAGATTATAACTGGGTTTTTTTGTGATTTTTGTCAAGGAAAAGGTATACCTTGGTTCAAAAACACTACTCTAAACAAAACTGTATAGTTTTCTCTCCAAAAATGTGAGCTTAGACTCGCTAATTCTATGTCTGAGTGTTTTGCGTTTGTCTGATTCTTGAAATTGGCTGCACTGCATGTGTAAAAAGCTGAGAGGAAATATTTCCCGTCAGATACCTTTTAAAGGTGATCTTTACTGGTTATGAAGTATGAAGGACTCCAGAAGTGTGAGCTGAATCCTAAACGGTCTCTTCTCACCAGGCGGCGCAGCAGATCATCGAGCTGCAGGAGGCAGCGCAGATTAATGCCGGACTTCAACCCGCAAACCTGGGCCGCAACACCAGCCTCCATGACATGAAGACCGTGGTGAAGACCTGGAGGAATCGACTGCCCATCGTTTCTGACGACCTCTCGCACTGGAGCAGCATTTTCATGTGGCGCCAGCACCACTATCAGGGTATGGCTTTCTGGCGGCGCCGCTTCAGGTTAAACGCTCAGTTCAGGTTTTTGCGCGGTGTCAGACTCCTGCGGAAAAACGCACTCAGGTTGCTGCTTTTCCGCGGGTTTCAGGAAGGTGTCTTCTTCAAAAGGCCACGTTGTGCAGAACCCCCTCAGGGTGTCTGCATTTGCAAATGTCAGCCGGCTAAAACACACCTCCGTCTCCACGGGAGACGCCGCACACACAGGCGCGCTCTCCTTCTCCAGTGGTGACTTTGAAACATTCAGAGAGGCTGCCGCTACAAAATGTGACGTCTCCAGCAACTTGAGCTCCAACCGGCTCTGTGAAATACTGTTCAGCAGCAGCGCGCCAATAAAAAACCTCTTCATTTAAACCCGACAGCCTTCAAAATCAAAGTGAAATGGAATTTTTCTCGATGAAATTCATCGCCACGGCTCATTTAGTGTTCAGTGTGTTTAATGTCCCCAGTGGCCTCCTCCGCGCTTCGCCAGCACGGCGCCGACTGCTGAAAGATCCTCACTCATCCCACTGTCACCTTCGCCTCCCATGTTAGGGCTGTCCAAACCTTTTTGCAAAGAGATTTGGTGAAATGCGTGAAGGCCTGAGATTCCTTTAACTATTTTAATAACCGTATATTTAAATAACCTATTTATTTCCACATTTCTCAGCAACAGCATACTTTTCATTTCTTCCCATAAAACAAATGCATCTACCGTACATATATTTTTGTGCACCGTTTGTTCCCGGTTAGCATGTATCGTCTGGCAGTCTATGTGAAACTGTAATTTAGCAAATCGACAAATCTTACCCGCCGTTTTTAGAAAGTGCGGCGTTTTTTTTTGCTGCACGTTGACGCTGTTGTCGTGGGTTTTCTCCCACGGCTTCCGGCTTCCTCCCACTGGCCAAAAACATACGTTTATAGGTAAATTGGTTACTCTTAATTGTACCCTAAGTCATTTGTGGCCCTGCGACAGACTGGCCACCTGTTCAGGATGTCCCCTGCTTGCCGATATAGGCTCCAGCAGCCCCGTGACCCCGAAAGGGGTTTAGACGATGAATGACAGAAAAATGAGTGAAAAAATTTGAACGTAGGCCGCATTTGGCCCACGGACTTTGGACAGGTTTGTCCTATGTGAAGGAAAATGTGGTGTTTTCTCTATACGCAGCCATAGTGACGGCGTACGAGACGAACACCCAACACGATCCCAACAACAACAACGCCATGCTGGGAGTCCACGCCTCCGCCTCTGCCATCATTCAGTACGGAAAGATAGGTCGCAAACAGGTACCCAAAGAGTGAAAATGTGTAAGAGAAACGGTATGTTTGCAGTTGTGTTTAAGAGAAAAAACGTGGTGCTGTGTCTCCAGGGGTTGGTGAACGTGGCTCTGGACATTCTGAGCCGCATCCACACCATCCCGACTGTCCCCATCGTGGACTGCTTCCAGAAGATCAGGCAGCAGGTCAAGTGCTACCTGCAGCTGGCCGGGGTCATGGGCAAGAACGAGTGCATGCAGGTGGGTCCTGCCCCGTCAGCAGCAGCTGGAGGGCGTTTCTGCCGTTACTCTGTCTCAAAGAGACGCTTGGACCGGCTCTAGATGACAGGTTACCGTGGTGAAGGGATCAAACCCACGGACTGCTCTGAATAATAGAAGCTGCTCAGCACACCACAAGTCATTAAAAGTGCGAGGAGACACCTTCTCTCCTCTCTCTTTTCTGTCTCATCTCGGCTTCTCTCCGTCTTCTTCTCCCACTGCACGCCGTTTGTCACGCCGGCCCACGAGAGACACCTCATCAGAGGCTCGCTGAAATGGAAGTTTAGAATGCCTTTTTTTCTCCTTAATGACCAGCGAGCAGTTTGTTATTGGCTTGTCATTACCGGAAAGCCCCGCCGCGTCTTCATGCTTCGCCTCTGATGCTTCCTTTCTTACTTTTTCAGGGTTTGGAGGTGATTGAGTCGACCAACCTGAAGTACTTCACCAAAGAGATGACAGCCGAGTTCTATGCTCTGAAGGGCATGTTCCTGGCTCAAATTAACAAGTATGTCCTTTCTGTTATTCCTTTGACAACTTGTGTAAAAAAAACTGTCATCTTTATTTGTGCCGGCTAACGTTTTCTTTCTAGCATTTATTATTCTTTCTCTCAGTCACTTTTTGTGTCGAATTTTCTTGTTGCTTGTTTCAGCTCACAAATGTTTGCAAAAATGCTCCTAAAGTCTCGTTTTTCAACTGTGAAAGTCAAATCACCTGATTGGATTCTCTCTCCTGCATCATCGCCAACTCACTTTTTATTCATGGACCCATTTGTTCCTCTAAAAACAAAGATCTTTTCAAGGTTTTGTGAAATATTACTAGCAACAAAAAAGTTTAAGGGTCTGTTACATCCCACCCCAAGGGAGGGAGAAAATAGGTAACATAAAGAAATAGTGATATTATGCCGGTCTGGGTAAAAGGCTGTCAGTGCAGCTGTTTATTTGAATGACAGCTGCAAAGGTAAAGGGCCTAACAAACTTAAAGGCTCAGGGACTAATGCAATAAATAACAAAACCAAAGTGGAACCTAAACTAGAGGGACGTCACCAAGAAGACACAAAGTACAAAGCATAATCTGAAAACAAAGATTACAAGTAGAGGGAAAACCAGGCCTTTTCCAAAGGCTTCTAATGCCACGTCCGACAACAGGGGCCAGCTGATTAAACAGATATGCTTCCCGCCCAGCCTGGTGATTGGAGGAGGGAAGGAGGCCGCAATCATCTCCTGCAGGAGGTGAAGTCGGGTGGTGTGGTGGAGGCTTCTGTAAAACACACAGACATATACACACCAAAGGCTTGGGGCCATAACAATGTCTTTCATATTTCCTCTGCAACCACAGCAAATGAATCGTTACGTTTTTTTATATCGGTCTTTAAAAATTTGCAAAATCTTGTTGTAGCTGTAGCTGACTTAATGTGCAAGACTGAAAATGAAGGAAGTGGCTTTCAAGGATGTCACATAATAAATATTGAAATTTATAATGCAATTATGGAGTTTTTAACTGATGTTTTTTTTTTATTTTTGCTGTCTATCGGAGCGCATCGGAAGAACAATTTACCGATTAATTATGTTTTAAACATTGTGTTGTACACTGCGAGCACTTTGCTTGTTTGTAGTCGTGGCGCCATCCTTGCCCATCTGCGGCGTGAAATCCACAGCTGCACCCAGGAAGTGTTTGAATGCAGCCGGCTGCATGCGTCCACCGCAAAGCCGGCGTTTAATGAGGGTCGAGTGAGCGGAAAATCTGAACGCGGAAGCCGAGCAGAATGCGCTGATGCTAACGAGCTGTCGGCTCGACTGCGCCTCCATATCGGGCCGCGTGGAGCCGGAAATTCAGCCTGAGCGGGACCATGAATTGGTTGTTTGGGGGTTTTCTTTCCTGTGGGACATATTTAAGACCTGGCAACCCAAGTGTGGTAAACGACACTTCATCTGTATCATCTGGTTATGAAAGTGTCAGCAATTAGCTTTTAGCGGCACGGGTTGACTTTGAAGCTTGCAGCTGCCCTCTTCATGCTCTGCTGGGTTGCCCAAAGTCGCCCCCCCCCCCCTTCAACACCGCCTTCAAGCCCATCACGGTTGACGTTACCCGGTGTCCTGAGGGGTGAAAGACAAATTGTGAAAGCCTTATTAAATGTATATGCAGCTCAATAATTAACTCGGGGCAATTTGCAGAAATCTCCGGGATCAGCAGAAGTTGCCTCCACCTCAGCAGGGTTTATTACAATCATTAAGTTTCCCGTACACCAGGGGAGAATTAACGGCAGAGCGGAGGTTAGGGGTTCGTCGTCGTCCCCCCTCGCGTGCATGAACGTGCGGGCTCAACCGCATGTGCTGCGCTTTTTGGGATCATTCAATTAAACGGGTGTCAGAGATTTGACAGCCTGTTGGGTCGCCTGTGCTCCTGTTGAGCCAGGTAGCAGAAACTCTTAATGTACTTTAACACCGCAAAGTGACGAAGGGAAACCCCATTAAAAGATTTCTGGAGGCTCTTTGGCTCCCACTCCCATAGCAATCAAGCTCCAATTTTTTTTTAATCACATGCCAAAATGCCTTCCATAATAACACATTTTAATTGATTGGTTTGGGAGACATTTCAGTGTTAGTAAGTAGTTTGGAAGCACTCCTAAAGTGGAAGGCCACTTACCCTCCTCGGCTCAGGAAGACTTTCTTTCTGTCTCGTGGAAAGCGGAGAGCCTCACAGCTTTATCTGGGTTTTCATTAACAAGAAGCAAAAAAACGAGTCTGACTGCATGTCAATATTGGCCAAGAAGCAATTTTAGATTGAAAAATAGCTGAAAATTCAAGGCAAGGCAAGGCAAGTTTATTTGTATAGCACAATTCGTACACAAAGTAATTCAAGGTGCTTCACAAAACAGAAAAGTGCATTAAAATCACAATACATCATAGAAATAATCAACATAAAATTTACTTTAAAAGAAAAGGAAGAAAGAAAAAAAAAGATTTAAAAAGAAAGGAAGGAAAGAAAGGTGCAGATAGGACCTTTCAGTCATATACACGGCTAAACAGAAATGTTTTAAGTCTAGATTTGAACATGAACACAGAAGAGGCCTGTCTTACGCCTTCAGGGAGGCTGTTCCAGATTTTAGCTGCAGAATATTGAAACGCTGATTCCCCTTGTTTAGTTCTGACTCTGGGCATCAACAGGAGGCCGGTCCCTGAGGTCCTCAGAGTACGAGATGGTTCATATGGCACTAACATGTCAGAGATGTACTTTGGTGCTCGGCCATGGAGAGACTTGTCAGAGCTGCTTTGAAGTCTATTCTTTGAGGTACAGGGAGCCAGTGCAAAGACCTGAGCACAGGACTAATGTGATCTTACTTCCTGGTTTTGGTCAGGACTCGAGCAGCAGCATTCTGGATGTACTGAAGCTGTTTTACAGCTCGTTTGGACAGGCCGGAGAGCAGGCCGTTACAGTAGTCTAACCTACTGGAGACAAATGCATGGATAAGTATCTCCAGGTCTCGCTTTGAGATTATGTTTTGGATTTTGGCAATGTTTTTCAGGTGGTAAAATGCCGCTGATGTTACTGACTTGATATGACTGTTAAAGTTCAGGTCAGAGTCCATGATTACCCCTAGATTTCTGACTTGATTTGAGGGTTTGAGAGACAGAGAATGAAGGTAGCTGCTGACAATTTCTCTTTGTTTCTGTGGGCCAAAAACAATAACTTCGGTCTTGTCTGAGTTTAGCTGGAGAAAGTTGTTCTGCATCCACGCGCTGATCTGTTGGAGGCAGTGGTTGAGAGAATCCACCGGCCCATATTCACCTGTTGTCAGTGACACATAGATCTGAGTATCATCTGCATAGTTGTGATAAGATATGTTATTACTGCGTATTAACTGCCCTAGTGGCAGCATGTAGAGGTTGAACAGAAGGGGTCCCAGGATCGATCCCTGGGGCACACCACAATTCAAGCCCATGTAGTCTGAGACACAACTCCCAATTTCAACAAAATATTTCCTGTCTTCTAGATAAGACTTGAGCCAACTTAGGGCAGATCCAGAGATGCCAACCCAGTCTTGGAGTCTGTGCAAAAGGATCCCATGATCAACAGTATCAAAGGCAGCGCTCAGGTCTAGCAGGATTAAGACAGAGACTTTTCCATCATCAGTGTTCAGGCGGATGTCATTGGTTACCTTGATAAGAGCAGTTTCTGTGCTATGATGGGGTCTAAAACCTGACTGGAAACATCAAATGAATTGTTTAATAAGAAAAAAGTCAGTGAGCTGTTGGTAGACAACTTTTTCAAGGACTTTTCCTAAAAATGGCAGATTAGAGATAGGTCTGTAATTATTCAGTACAGTGGGATCAAGACCGCTCTTTTTCAGGAGGGGTTTAATGACTGCAGTTTTTAAGGCCTCTGGAAATATTCCAGATTGAAGAGACATGTTAACTATTTGAGTAATTGATGGCAACACACTGTTCAGGACAGACTTTAGAAATCTAGTGGGTAACACATCAAGGCAGCATGTAGACAAGCTCAGACGGGTGATGGTCTCTTGGACAGTTTGGTCAGTGACAGGTATAAAGTGAGTCAGCTTAGAGTGAGTAGGTGGCCGTTCGATAGTTATATGTGTTGTGGAGTTGATGGCTTTTTTAATGCCCTGAACCTTGTCATTGAAAAATACAGCAAACTCATTACATTTAGGTGTACAAACCAATTCTATTGGTAGCTGGGTTGGAGGGTTAGTTAATCTGTTAACTGTTGTGAACAGGATACGAGAGTTGCTGCTGCAACTTCCAATTATTTCAGAGAAGTACCTTTCCCTTGTTTTGCATAAGATCTGGTTATAAGCGTACAACTCCGCCTTATATATTCCATAATGAACCTGGAGTTTTGACTTGCGCCACTTTCGCTCGGCTCTGCGGCACTGTTGTTTCTGTGCCCTGACTAGATCATCGTTCCTCCAGGGAGCTTTCTGTCTATGTTTTCTCAATTGAACTTTCATAGGGGCAATGGCATCCAGAACATTCAAGATGCTAGAAGTAACAGAATTCAGCATTTCATCAACATTGGCACCAGAGACGTTTTCAGGGTTTATCATTTCTACAAACTGTGCCCTAGTGCTCTCATTTATTTGTCTCCTTTGGACAACTGCAGGGCCAGGCGGTGGTTTGGGAGCAACAGACAGGTCAAAGAATACACAGAAATGATCAGAGAGGGCGACATCAACCACACTGACATTGTAAATAGTAACCCCCCTTGTGATGAGCAGGTCCAGAGTATGCCCTCTGCTGTGGGTGGGGCAACTCACATGCTGAATTAGACCAAAGGTTTCAAGGACAGCATTGAGCTCTTTTGCATTTCTGTCATTGACATTATCAACATGAACATTAAAATCACCTGTAATGACTAGACCATCAAAGTCTGTGCACACAACTGAGAGCATTTCAGTGAAATCATCAATAAAACTTTGGCTGTGCTGAGGAGGTTTGTACATAACTATGCAGAGTAAGGGAGGAGTTTGTTTTAACTCAATCTTAAAGGACACATACTCAAATGATGAAAACACACCAAATGATAGTCTGCGGGTTGCAATATTATCTCTAAACAGTGCAGAAACGCCTCCACCCTTTTTATTTTCTCGTATTTCCGATTCATGTTTGTAGTTGGGGGGAGTTCAGTGTTTGTTAAAGTCAAAATTGGGTCAGTTGTGTAAATTCAGCTGCTCACACGAATTTTTGAAAAGAATTGAGGCGATATTAGAGCAGATCATGGAAAAATGTGTTGTTTTAAACTTTACTAAACATGCATGTTGTGCAGTGGAATCATTTAGCTGACATGATCGAAATCAGATGTTACACCCCAATTAGGGGTCGGATATTTATTTTATTCTCACTGTTATGATTGGCACTATATAATTTAAGCTTATTAATCCAGATAACATACCAGAAGTCATAATTTCATAAACGATTACAACATTTTACTGTTGTAAACCACAGCAGAATACAGCACTGATTTGAACATGAGGTGCACAAAAACGGTTCAGAAAAGTTAGAGAGAGTTCCCCGATTTGGACTTTTAGAGTCAATAACTCTTTACATAAACTTTAAAACTGCAACTTAGAACTATTGGTTTGTCTTAATGAAAAAAAACCTACTAATGCATTTAATATATATATATATATATATATATATATATATATATATATATATATATATATATATATATATTAGTAAAGTTTAAAAATTTATAATTAAATAGAGAGACGGCAGTGAGACAGTGCCAAGGGACCGTCTACAAAGTGCAAGCTTCAGGTAAAAGTGATCCCCCCCAAAAGATCAATAAAGTCTTAAAAATCACCTGAACTAATACATGTTTACATTGATATGAACTATTCATGAATGATCATAATCATCTTTATAATAGAGGGAACTTGGAAATTATTAAAGCTACAGTCACCAAACTTTCTCAGGTGAATAATTATCACCTATGTTTACTAGGTTTTATCAGTTGATAGTTGCTCTATTTTTACTTGATTGTTCAAAGAGATGCTCTGTTTCAGTGTAAAAAGATGAAATAGAATCAAATTGGGTGAAACCTGGATCCGGATTTGATTTGTTCACATTTTTAATGTGTTGCAAAAGTATCAGATCAGGACTGTGTTTCGGCGAATTCTCAAAATCAAAATGGTTTAGAATCAAAAAACCTGATTGAGACATCCTTAATGTTTTTGTACCTTAATAATCCTAAAATGTGCTTTAGAAGGCTGTTGTAGATTTCGGTGCAGATGAAGATTTTGGTGGACATCAACTCTCTTGAAGGGCATTTATAGCTCCTTGATGAGACCGGCTCAGCTGTTGCCGTTTCTGTGGCTCTTCCATGTTTCACTTCTTTTTTCTTTCCTTTGCAGGTCAGAAGAGGCCAACAAGGCCTTCTCCGCCGCCGTGCAGATGCACGATGTGCTGGTGAAAGCCTGGGCCATGTGGGGAGACTATCTGGAGAACATCTTCGTCAAAGATCGGCAGTCCCACCTGGGCGTGTCGGCTATCACGTGCTACCTCCACGCCTGCCGCCACCAGAACGAGAGCAAGTCCCGCAAATACCTCGCCAAAGTAGGAGAGAAGTCTTTGCTTTTTGTCACATTACCCGCTTTCCATGTCACCTGACTTCTTCATCAGTCTTTTTTTTTATTTCTCTGTTTTCCTGGCCTCCTGTATGTCTCATGCATTATTGATACTGATGTTTGTCCAAAGTAGAAACGCAATAATAATTGGCTCAATTAGAGGCTTTCGATGCACAGAGAGGATGGCGTTTTTCATAGATCGGTTGTTATGTGAAGTGCATCTCGTGTCACTCAGACACTAATGACCTCCCCTGACGTTCCCGACACATCAATCCTGGCACCCGCTTCTAATAATTCTACTTTTCTCTCCGGTTCAGTTAGTGTTTGGTAAAGAGATAACCTTATGCTAACGAGAATTCGGCTCTGACTGACACTGGTAAACATTGAGCACGGCTAAATATAATAATTATATTTCATGGCCTTTCCATCGCCCTGGTAACTGTTTTCACATTCATGTCAGATGGGTTTTTTTTTTTTTCTTGTGGGTCCACTCCCAGTGACTGTGCTGCCAAACTGGGCTGGCAGTGCTTAAGCCTGATGGATGAAGCGGGGTGACCCGTTCTGCAGCCTCGGGTTGGCCTGTTTTAAAGAGTGTGGTGGGAGTCGACGTGCGGTTGAAGTCTTCATCGTCATGCAGATGCGAGCACTTCAGGGGAGGAGAAAGACCTTCCACACTGGCTCCGATTTGATAATAATAGGAACTGCCAAGATGCAGTCGTATTCCTCTCCTGCTGGGAACGGAGCCAGAGGAGCTGCAGCACGCTGAATAATGGTTAAGGGCTCACCTCCTCTTAACTTCTACCTCTAGTTACAGTTTCTGACCTATGCTGAGTATTGTAATCCGACTGGAATATTAAAAGAATCGACTCTTCTTCTTTATTCTTTTTTTTAAGTCTTGTTTTTCATTTTCTTATCCTTTTTCTCTCACACATTTAGGTGCTGTGGCTGCTCAGCTTCGATGACAAGAACACCCTGGCAGATGCTGTGGACAAATACTGCATTGGAGTTCCACCCATCCAGTGGTTGGCATGGATACCTCAGCTCCTAACCTGCTTAGTTGGGTCAGAAGGCAAACCTTTGCTGAACCTAATCAGTCAGGTGAGGCCTATTGGTTTAACGGAGACGTATCTGTTCTGGTTTACGCATCGTCTGCAAGCAGATGCATCAGAATGAAGCGGAGGAACGCGTTTTTTACGTCACCTTTTCAAAGTGTATTTTCTTTGTCTGCTCCTGATTCACAGCTATTTTAAAAAAGAATTACTCAGAACTACAATGTGAAGCTTACATTTCTTTGTCCTCCGCCATCCGAAAAATCGCCACAAGAACATGTTAAAAAACCCCAAAACACGATTTTTGATCTGAGTGGGTCTTTAAACCTCGTGCAGCCCCGCTTTCCAGTCGCATCCATTAATCATTCTTTAGCTTCTTTCATCCGTTTGGATCGGCACATCTGGCTGGTGTGTCAGCATTAGTCCTGCTGCACGTTCTTCTAATCAAGATAAATTAACTGCATTTACGCCAAAGTGGTCTCTCCTGCGTTCTATTTACCAAAAATTACACATTTGCATTTTTCCACCCCCTCCCTTTTTTTTTTTTTTTTTTTTTTTACTTTTTTTTTTTTTATACAGCAATTTATGGGATTTCAATAGTGCCTGCCAAATTGGTTTTCAAATTATTTGTTCAAGAAATTATTATAAAGTTAATATTGTACGCATCCGCACTGCAGGAGCTGAGCTAGTAATTAAACCGAGGGCTAATTTGCTTTGCTTAATGGGCTATTATTTCTGCACAATTTGAAGAGGGTGATGTTCAAAGAGTAGTGCACTATAGCAAACAGCCTTCCTGCGTGGAGAGCAGGAATAATCCAGAAAGATATTAAAGGAAGTGTGATGGGGGGGGGGGGGGGGATCGATAGAAAAGAATGAAATGACAAGGAGAGGGTCTGATAGATATGCTGAGTGCTGTCAGAGAACGCCGGTAATTAAAACCATTCTTGGAACACGCTGCTCCTCCATCCGACTCAGATTTTTATTCAAGTTTTCTTACGTTTTTAGTTATTTCATTTCAAATGTATTCGCTGTAGTTGATTGTGTCCTTCTGTTTTTCCAGGATTTTAGCAAAAACGGGACTTAAATTGCCAGAGAGCATTCGTCATGTTTACAGTGGGTCCTCGTTCTGAAAAAAACCCATTGTAGCCAAAATCTCCAAAAATAGCCCCCTTCCCTCGTTTTTTTTTATTTCTTTTCTTTGTTAAGAATCAGACGTTTTACTGTTTTGACTTTAAAAAGGAAAGTGCTGCTTGTGAACTAGTATAGATGAATAATTTTAATATTTAAATACATATAAATAGTAATATAGAAAGGGGGGGGTCCAAACAGGCTGTTAAGTTTCGTTTATCCCTCTTGAAAGTTTTACAGTAACAGATTTTTTTTAAGGCTGTCAAAACCCTCACTGTACACTTTATAGACTTTCCCCAGACGAACACAAACATTTTCACCCTTTTTTTTCCCCTCTTGTTTAACCATGTAACATTGGAGCTCGTAGGGCCTATGCCTATGCATGTAGGGCCTATGCCATGCATGTAGGGCCTATGCCATGCATGTAGGGCCTATGCCATGCATGTAGGGCCTATGCCTATGCATGTAGGGCCTATGCCTATGCATGTAGGGCCTATGCCTATGCATGTAGGGCCTATGCCATGCATGTAGGGCCTATGCCATGCATGTAGGGCCTATGCCATGCATGTAGGGCCTATGCCATGCATGTAGGGCCTATGCCTATGCATGTAGGGCCTATGCCTATGCATGTAGGGCCTATGCCATGCATGTAGGGCCTATGCCATGCATGTAGGGCCTATGCCTATGCATGTAGGGCCTATGCCATGCATGTAGGGCCTATGCCATGCATGTAGGGCCTATGCCATGCATGTAGGGCCTATGCCTATGCATGTAGGGCCTATGCCTATGCCTGTAGGGCCTATGCCATGCATGTAGGGACTATGCCATGCATGTAGGGCCTATGCCATGCATGTAGGGCCTATACCATGCATGTAGGGCCTATGCCATGCATTTACGGCCTATGCCATGCATGTAGGGCCTATGCCATGCATGTAGGGCCTATGCCATGCATGTAGGGCCTATGCCATGCATGTAGGGCCTATGCCATGCATGTAGGGCCTATGCCATGCATGTAGGGCCTATGCCATGCATGTAGGGCCTATGCCATGCATGTAGGGCCTATGCCATGCATGTAGGGCCTATGCCATGCATGTAGGGCCTATACCATGCGAAAAGCGTCCGTCATTCCTGCAGTAGATGGTGAAGCTTGCCGTACTGGGGAGTCTCTGAGCGATCTCATGAACCCGGACATGGAGAGCTCTTCAAAATCCTCCTGCTCTGTCATCATCATCCGTGTCCTCCAATGCTTTGTAAAGGAGAGGCCGTCAACGCTGTCATGTAGCGCTGAGGCTAAAAATCTTTGGCCATAGCTCCTCCCACCCAGGTCTGGAGTTTTGCGTTCTTGAACACATTTCTGGACGAATTTGATGCCCGAATGAGATTTGGTTTGAATGTTTGGTTACCCAAACATTGACACGTTTCACAAACCTCTTGTTTTGAAGAGACGACAAACATCTGTAGACTCATGTCAACATAAAAACTCCTTATTCTTTGGTTTAGAAGGAACTCCTCTTCTGGTCGTCTTCCCGTTTTGGATGATCAAAGGTGTCAGCCCTTTTTTTTTTCCTATCTAAAGAATGAAACATTCAAATGCATGACATCCCCTCTCCCCCTTGCCTGAATTATTTAGAGTTTCTCTGCTGCGGCGGGATGTTTAAAAAAGCGTACGCTGAAATATTGATGAAGGTGAGAAGAGGAGCGCCTGGGGGCAGATGCGGGGAGATGAATCAGAAGTTTGACGAGAATCCCCAGCACCTCTTCACACAAGCTCCCCCGCCCTCTCCTCCTCCTCCTCGCCTTCACCTTGTGCGCCGTGTGGCCTCCTCCCCGCAGCCCACCCCAGCTATGCCAAAATGAGACGTTCCTTATCTTACCGATAATGCAGCAATCTCTGCTGCTCCTCCTCCTCCTCCTCCTCCTTCTTCATCATTAATGCAGCTGTTAGCTGTCTGCTGGAAACTCCCCTTTGCTTCTGCTTTTCTCTTTGATTTGATCACTCAAACGACGAATCATCCATTAGCTACAAAAGCATCAAATTTTACAACAACATTTCTTCACAGCAGTTATTTAAACGTTCTTTTAGTTTTGATCTTTTTAATCGATTTATTTCTTTAAATGGACTCGTATGAAGGATTCGGGGGGGGGGGGGCTCTCAAAGCTAATGATCTTCACCATTTGGTTCACTCAAAGGGAACCAGAGTTCGTTTCCCCTGATAATCCGGAACCCATTTCCAGTCTGAATGCACCCTGGTCCGGGTCCAGGAACGAGGTAGTCTCAGTACGTTTCCAATCAGACTGAGCTTCGGTTCCCTCATGTTGTTTCATGTTCTTTTGCAATTACCAGAATGAAGCCCATTGAGAGAACTATTATTATAAAATTGGGAAATATAAATAAAATCGCATTTAATTCCTTGAAACCATCTAGGCTTTTCTCTATAATTTACTGTAACAGAGTCATCACATATTGGGTTTTTAATTAACTAAAATAAGATCGATTGTATTCAAATCTCCTGTTTGAAGCTCAAATGTCAACAGCAGCTTGATTCAAATCTGAGAGTGGAACTCAAAAACTTCAACAAATCCGTTCCATCTTCTCTGACGTGCATATTTTGGAACTTCAGACCTTCAGCATCGGTGACTTTTTTTTCTTCTGTAGCCTCGAAAACAATTTCATCATCAGTCACAGGGAGTTTGCTGGGAATCCAGGGCATGTTTCTGACTCCAAGCTTCAAACGGTCCCTTCAGCTTTATCAGTGGGATCTCTCACTGACACATAGAGGTGTACAGTAGCCTTTATCTAAATGGCTCGGCTCTCCTCTCTTCTTCCTTTGAAATTCTGTGGAAGGAGATCCTTTGAAATGTAATCTGTGACCCTCTTTTATCTGTAGGTGGGACGAGTGTACCCCCAGGCTGTCTACTTCCCCATCCGCACCCTCTACTTGACTCTCAAAATCGAGCAGAGGGAGCGCTACAAAAGTGGTGAGTAAACAGCTTTAACAGCACTCCTGAGTAAACGTCAAAAATAAAAATGAATAGGCAAAAAACTCTAATGAGGAAAATAAAAACACAAGCAAACATCTAACTCCACTAAGAAAACCATAAAATAGGTGAAAGTTTTCAATGCTGGTTTTCCAGAACCCTCTGCTGTTAATTACCTGGATCAGGTGTGTTTAGCCAATAAGGAGGCTTTCCACCCTAACCTCTACATAGTGCACTATATAGGGCGTTCGTCATTTTGTAGCGCCGTCCGAATCTACAATTCCAAAATCAAGTGCCCTGGAAATTTCCCAGAAGTCTCTGCGATAAACCAATGTGCATCAATGCTCACTAGATTGGTGAATATAGACCACAATACATTGCGTCTGAACAATTTTTTGCCAAATAATTTAAATTATTTTTTTTAATTCAATGAAATTGATGACTTTTAAAAAAATTTAAAAAAGGAGTGAGTGTGGTCTCTGATTTCCTTTCGCACTATATCGTTTTTTAGTAGTTAGGGTGGGAATTCGTCACAACCTAAGTCTCCGACCAGCGCAACCAAAGTTTCGTTGACCTTTGACCCCTGGGAGAGGCAGCCATCTAGAATTCAAAAAATAAAATTACCTTTAGTACCAGATTTTGATCTATTGCCTCCTGACTCCTTAAACATCTTTGGGAAAAAAATGTTGGATTTTAGAAGTTGTAGATTTTGACCAGCGATGGCAAGCTGGAAAATGTGGCGTTTCCCTTGTTGCTCGCCTGTTTTTTTTTACCAGAATAATGTAAAAATTGAATACACAAATCCATAGCTCAAGCTGGACCAAACAAAATAACATGAGACATGAACATATCCATGCATTTCCAGCCAGTCAACAAATTTAAATGGTTGCTATTGGGATAAAACCAAAGGATCTATTGTTGTTTTTCATGAATTAGTCACATGCGGCTGTGATCAGGGTGGCTAGGGAAGTAGTTGAGAATACGACCTGCATAGCAGCCGTTTAACCAGTAAGACCGGATCAAAGGGTGGGGGCGGATAGCGCCCGTCATATGTAATTCATGGCTTTCATTTAATTTAAAAAGCCTTATTTTTCAACAAGTGAAACACACTCGGATCCTTTTCTCTAACATAAAATTTGCTTAATGGTTGGTTTTTTTTTTTTTTACTGTTTGCTGTTCTACATTCCACTTGAATTTCCTTTTCTTTCCTTTGACACTTCCACAGATGCATCTGGGCAGCAGCAGCCCAGCTCGGTGGGGGCGCAGCCTCACTCCGGAGCCTCTGACCCCGGCCCCATTCGGGCCACGGCTCCTATGTGGCGCTGCAGCAGGATCATGCACATGCAGCGGGAGCTGCACCCCACCCTGCTCTCCTCCCTGGAGGGCATTGTGGACCAGATGGTGTGGTTCAGAGAGAACTGGCACGAGGAGGTGAGAGGAAACGGCTCGAATGGGTCTAATTCTGGGGCTTTGTGCGAGCTTGTGGCGGATCAGATGGTGAGAAAACGGCACAGCTGTTGGTGGGAATTTCCCATATAAAAGCAAGTCTGAGCGGACAGCTTGTGGATTTGTGCGTCTTACATCAAACAAAGGAGTTTTTTGTTTGTTTTGGAGCATCAGCGTGAAGACTGACTGGGAGTCTGGGGGGAAATAAACGTTGGAAGAAAGAAATGCAGGCGTGCGGCATATTTCCTTGTGATTTTCATGGCATCCTGAGTGATTCTTAAGCCCTCTTTTATCAGTCTCCCAGCATCACATTTTTGTTAAGCTGATTGTGCGCTCGTCGGTCCAGGAATTGAGCCGCAGACAATTGTCCAAACTGAAATTTACAAAACGGTTTAGCCGTGCTGGGCAGCTTCCCTGCACAGCATCTAATCTGTGCTTTAAAAGGAGCCTGCGACAGGAGACTGGGATAAGTGATGGATGGGTGCAGGGAGTGTGTGGGATGGGACGGGGGATTTAGGGCCTGTGGTTCGTTGAGGTGTGTATCTGTGTGATTACCTGTGATGATCTGGGGGCACTCAGCAGCAGCTGCAGGGTCTGTGCTTCATTCCAGAGAGCGTATGCTACTTCCTCTAGTGCGGACACATTCCTGTATCTAATTTTTTTGTCCTCGATGTTCAGTAAAAGTCCAATTAAACAGTTATTCTGGGCATATTAAAAAATTATCGCTGATCCCTAAAACAAAAAAAAAATGGTCTCCTTTTTCTTGCAGGTCTTGCGGCAGCTCCAGCAGGGTCTGGCTAAGTGCTACTCTGTGGCCTTTGAGAAGAGCGGCGCCGTGTCGGACGCCAAGATCACGCCGCACACGCTCAACTTCGTGAAGAAGCTGGTCAGCACCTTTGGTGTGGGCTTGGAGAACGTTTCCAATGTTTCCACCATGTTCTCCAGCGCTGCCTCCGAGTCGCTGGCCCGCAGGGCCCAGGCCACAGCGCAGGACCCCGTCTTCCAGAAAATGAAGGGCCAGTTCACCACAGGTCAGATGGCTTTTTCAAAAGAATTCCAATTTGTTTCATTATCTTAAACGTTTGCATAGCGTGCCGATCTTTTTTGGGTCTATTTTCAAAACGCTCACCGGTGCTCTTTTAATTATGATTATGCCGTTTTATGCCGAAATCATAAAACCCTTGTCGGAGCTCACGCAGCACATTTTCTACGTCCCAACGTAGTTCTTTTTCAAACGTTGTTGTTTTATCTGCTCCTAATTCACAATTTGGATAAAGAAGTTCTCAAACATGCAATTTTATTCTTAATGTTCTTAATAGACGTCCTCCAATCCCACAAGACCATGTTTAAAATGACGAAAATACACATTTTATGGTAAGGGGCCTTTAAGTCGATGTAAAGTCTCAATCGGAGGTCCTGGAGCGCATTTTGCTTTGAGCATTACGGCATTGTGCAATGTTTCCAATGCTTAAATATTGGAAATTTGGCAAATAGTTCACATCGTTAGGAACATCTTGTTGATGATGTGGAGGAGAATCAGATGGTCCTCCTTCTGAACTTGACATTTTTCTGATTTTTTTTTTTTTTAATTGAGACAATAATAAAAATGTCCTCTATTGTTATTATTTTTATTTTCTCCCTCCTCGGACTAATGCAGGACAGCAAGTCATCAGACTGGGTCACAGAGAGGCAGAAGTATGGCTGATTTCTGGAACCCAGACGTATTTAGCGATGCTTTTGTAGATACCTTAAAGTTTATGAACACATTTTTGGACAAGCATAAAGCAGTGAGTTTGACGGCGGCAAAGAAGAGGCAGTGGACGTGAATTTGACACACAAATCCTGTTTGAATTTTTTTTTTTGAAATCTAAAAATGTCAAGTTTCCGTGTCCAACACACTGGTTAAATTCTTCCGAATTCTGTGCCTTTTTGCCATCCAGCTGTTCCCAATCACAGGTTGTTTTTCCCCATTTCTGCCGTTTGACCTGCACAGTTCACAAACCGAAGTGACAGAAAGTGTGAGTTCACGGGCCGGTGTGTAAACAGCCCACATAACAGAAGCGCCGTTGCGTCCGTGCTTGTTTTCATCCTTATGGTCGTCTCATTTTTAGACTCGACAGCCACAGGCCTGAACCCTGCAAGTGCGATGTGTCCGCTCCAGCTTGGCCAAAAGGCTAAAAATGTGGGAGCATTTCCTGTCCAAACTCCATCTGACATTGAAGTTTCTTTTTCCTTACGTTTGCACGGATTTTAACATCACCTAAAAGCAGCAGATGTACATTTATGTTTATATATTTGCATGATTAGATTCCCTTTCATTCTGAATTGAACAAAAGTTAATATTCAGAGACCTTTTGTGCAGTTTCTCACTCTTCTAACATCAAATTAGTCACCTAAAAGAACGAGAAAGTGTCTTGAAAATCTGCTTAAACGTGTTTTACCAGCATAACTTTGTAAATCTACCATCACCTTCCTTTTAACAGTTTAGCCTTTGCTTTAAACACTTCCATTGGCCTGCATGTCGAGAGTAAAATGCGAGCTGCACAGACCAACAGGACAGGTGCGGTTTTGGTCGAGCCAAGGCCCCCACCGAGATGCTTCTCTCAAAATAATCACCCCTCTGTTGGAAGAGACCATGTGTCTGTTATTGTACATTGCATAAGGGAGTTGAAGCACAGTTCATTGGACAAAGAGTAAACAAGATCCGTCTGCAGCACCAGGGCGTTGAGCTGGCTCTTTTTTTCCCATGATGCTCGTCTCCTGGACTGCATTCATTTTCATTGCAATGTTGTGTTTTTATTCTTTTAAAACTCGCTTTGAAGACAAATGTTGAGCCTAAAGGTTTCCAACCCTGAGAGAAGCAAAAACGCAAGAGAGACCAGAAGGAGGTTTACTGGGGGTGAGCCAGAACTAATAATCATAGAAAACGCCTTAAGAGGAGAAGGTTCAAAAACAAGAATGAGATCCTGGGAAACCCCTAAAGTCAAGTGGAAAGGCATTAGCATCTCATGGTTGATTTGGACTCTGAAAGCGAGCGTGCCGCCGATGACTCTTTCCAGATGCTTCGGTGCCAGCTGCGCTCACGCAGCCGGGCGTAGACCGGGGCTTCTGCCTCGCAGGGTGCCTGCCGAGCATGGCGCTGCAGCTGTCCCCACAGCGAGGCGGGATCAGGGCCGACCGAGACGGAAACCACACAAGCTTCCCAGAGCGGAACAAACAGGGTATACAGACCTGCAGAGCAGCCAAGCTATCATTCCCGGCACCGCGTTAGTGGCTCATTCGCTTTCACGGGGCTTGTGGGCTGGAAAATATGGGGTTGTATGTTCACATATATAACATTTGGCAGCTGAGCAGCATTCAAATCCAATTACGGAGAATGTTGTTGGTATGAGTTTCTGTTTTAAATCTGTATCAAAGCCTTCTTTATGAAAGAATATACTTCCTGGCTCCATACTTTTTCTTACCGAGCGGTCATTGGCCATCTAAGGTGATTTTAATCATCCCACCTTCAGTTTGTGGTCTTTCAGAAGCTTTGAAGGGAAGCTTTTACAGCCAGAAATCCCACTATCCCCATCCAGGCTGCTGTGAGTCCCATGACTTCAGCTCACCAATCAGCCATAATAAAGTTAAATTGACTCCACCACACCACTCGAATTCAGACAATCCCACAGTGAGGCAAGACCGGGGCAGCGCACGAGGGAATTACGGTTCTATATAGAGAGGTGGCCCACCTTCTGAGTGTGGAGCCAGTAATTTGGTGCAGCAGTGCGGATCCTCTGCTGTCTGTCACGCAGGTCAGGTCGGGTGAGACCGCAGCCTCGGTGTCAGAGAGCAGCCCGGCTACTTTCCACAGGGCAGTCCGCCTCTCCGCATTCTGGTCCCCCCCTGAGCCGGGTCAGAGAGGAGTTCAAGGAAACTAAAATTACTCTCATCGGCTCCATTTCACTCGTCCTGAAGCAAAACTCCCTTCACTTTCAAAGTTACATTTATCCTACAGTTGTGAAGCAAAAATAAAGATGGTGGGCTATGATCTCATTCAAAGATTCCTAATTGACCTCCACAAGATCTTAACCGTCTCCCCCTCTTAAAAATCAACTTTGAACTTTTCCAACACTGCCCATTGCATGGCGTTGTGGAATCAAGCGCCTGTTGTGTGCAGGGCGCCAACTTGGGTCAAAGTTGGACATCACTGTTGAGCATTCTTACTTAGACTTTTTCACTATAAGATGAAACAAAAAACATAAACTAAATTTAGAAATACTTCAGCTGTTCGTGTTTCACCATTCACTGCTATCATTGAGGCAAAGAGGCCTGTCCCTAACTGAGTACACAAATGTGAAACTTCTCGTCACCATGTTAACCCTTTGACTTCGCAGTTTTAGCTCCAGTCTTCACATACTTTCAACTAGCGTAACTCTTTAACCGTTTGCCCAATAACGTAATTCCAGCTGATACTGAAGCGGAGAAAAGTCTCTTTTGTCCTCTTCAAAATTCACTGATTTGCAGTTCCTTCAAGGCTCGTACGGCCACCTTAAGGGACGTCATGAAAATGTAACGTACCATTTTCCTACGTGTGGTAAATGTATCGAGACGTATTCATAAGGCTAATAGAAGTTGCACTTGTAACTTATGGGTGATGCTGTCGTACGGTGCCTTTACGCCACACTAGCCATTAGTAAAGTGCGAGTACCTGGTCCTTACTGACTGTGTGCCAATGATGTGCACATGAGGCATTCCTCATTGCTAACAGGCAGCGCTGACGGGTTGTATAAGTGTTCTCTATGACCTGTCACCCACAGGACGATCGTAGAAAAAATGTGCATGAACATTTTCACTCTACAGGCTCACCGAGAGGTCGACGACCATGATATTTTGTGCGGACCACTTGTGTACCGCGTACAAGTTTGACCATTCAGACGGCCCGTATCCACCAGGGACATTTGTGACTCAGGCTTCAGTAAACTGGCCAGTGTTTAAAATGTGATTTAAACACTAGTTTGAAAACTTTGGGGACAGTATTGTGAGTCTGAATCACAGGCAAATGTTTTCACTGCCAAACGAATCAGCATCGACTTTAGTCTCTTCTTTACAGTGCGGAGTACTTTCAGACACATTGAAGCCGAGAGTCTTGTATACTTTTACCACTACCCTGCTTTCATAGGACTTTTTCAATTTGGAGGCAGGTGGATTGCAAGCAGTCAGACAGCAAAATAGAGGCACTCAGAAAAGAACATTGGCTGTTTTAAAGGGCTTATTTCAAGTATTAAGAAATCTGACTGTAGCAGAGATTGCAAGCGGTTTGAAATGGCAAGGCCATGCCGTTTCATGGATTCATTATAACGGGCAACATGTTGGCTGAAATAGGGGCCATAGAATGGAAAAGCTACTCAGCTGACTCCCCCTTGCTTTCAGAGTTATTGCTCCTGTTCATCACAGTTTGTTTGGTGCAAAATGGTAAAGGGAATTTAATACGCTGATTGTTAAGGCTTTAATATAATCTGCACCAGACCCCACCAATGAGTTCTTAATTCGATAAAGCAAACTGTCTTGCTTGATTTCATTCATTTGTCTTTAAAGCAGCTCTTGAGCAAGGCAGAGGCCAGTGCATGTGGACTGTTCCAACCATTAGTTCTATATGAGAACTTAGAAAACAGTTTACTTCTGGCTCCAACAAAATGAAGTCACTTTTGTGATGCTAACGTTGCTATGTTGGAGCCAGATGACGTCAGTAAGTATTGATTGGTCCGAAACGGTCATTGTCATTGTTTCAATGATAACCACTCTGACCAGGGCGGGGTTATTAAGGGGGCGGGTCGTGTCCCCCAGCAAAAAGTCTGTATTTTCGTTCTTTTCATTTGGAATGGCTGAGTAATAACGGTTTATCTCTCTATAGAGGTCTATTGGATTTTGGCTTACTGGAGCCAGAGGGAACTTCCTGTCTGAAACGGCAAGAGGGAGCGGTCACTCAGTCCAGTTCTCATATACAGGCAATGGCTCCAACAGACCTTTCCTAAATGTAGCCTACAAGCTTTTGTCATAAAAAAAAAAGAAAATAGAGTATTGCTAAGAAGGAGGCATTCCCAGGTCTCTCCAAATTGAATTTGCGCTGGAGAAGGAGCATTAAAAGTGTTTTTCATTTGAGTATATTTCCCAGAGTACATGCTGCCTGTGTTTCCTTTAATCCCACAAGTTATTTTCCTCTTAGTAAAGGCAAATTTGCATAAATAAGCTTGAAGGGCAGCTGCGGGATTTGAGGCTGGATTTCAAGTCATTAGGAAGTAGAGTTTGTTTACTGTAAATATCAAAATTATCCATCATGGTCGTAAGATTATTAAAATGCTAAACAGCTAAGGTATTTATAAAATATTTAATGCACCATTTATTTTCACTCTTTGGGAAGAAAAACAAAGAGGACAGCCAGAAAATAAGGAGAAAACAAGCAAAGGAAATCCAGTGCTTAAAGGAGGTTCTTCATCTTCATCGTTCCTGTTTTTCCCTCCTAACAGACTTTGACTTCAGTGTGCCAGGTTCCATGAAGCTCCACAATCTGATCTCCAAGCTGAAGAAGTGGATCAAGATCTTGGAGGCGAAGACGAAGCAGCTGCCCAAGTTTTTCCTGATCGAGGAGAAATGTCGCTTTCTCAGCAATTTCTCTGCGCAAACTGCTGAAGTGGAGATCCCAGGGGAGTTCCTGATGCCCAAACCTACACACTACTACATCAAGATTGCCAGGTTAGACGTCTTTGGTTATAGGAGAACTCCTAGCAAAACAAGGAGTTGTGGTTGTTATTCTGTGAACTGTTGCAAATTTCTGATGAATTTTGCATTAACCTCCCGCTTTGTGATGACCCGATTGCCCCAAAGGATTTAAAATGGTCCAATTATTAAAAAAGAATTAAAAACAACTTTTCTGCGCTGGAGGGCACAAATAAACAAACCCTTCCCTGGTGGAAACATGCTGCATCACCACTAGGGTTGGGCGATGTCCCCTAAATTGGCCGTTGACGATGTTTGCTGTCAACCATCGGGATGGACGATGACATCGTCGGGGGGGGGGGGGGGGGGTATTTTTGCATTTTTCGTTCTTATATAACTGCTATTCGTTATTTTGCTTTTTTCATTTTATTTCCCAACTAATGGTTAATCCGCGATGATCCAGTATAAACTGAGGGAAGTGACTTTAACAGAAAAAGTAACAAGCAAGATAGAAAAGAAGTAGTCCGCTCCCGCACTTCACTAGTGAAGTGGACCGGCGGAGTGCGGATTACAGCTTTGTGTTTGATGGGAAGGGGGGGGGGGTGCTTTGTTACATGAGCCGTATGTGTGGGAGATTTAAGACTGCGATCCGTCCCGCAGCTCTAGGGGTACAAGCAACCGAACTCAGAACCGGGTCTAAACGTGTGTCTGAGCACAGCTCGGATCGTCAGCACACACAGCGGTTTGAGCATCAAAGCAGAAATGTCGCTCAGTCCTTAGAAAACATTCAATCAATCACGTGGATTTGTGTTTCCAGTCGTGTCCCGACTAAATAAAGGCTGATGTTACACACAGGATGCAGCGCCACCCAAAGCTAATGTTGTTAGCCCGTGTTAGCATACTGCTAATCCTGGCTTCGTTCAGAAAAAGCACTGACCACACGGATTAAAATTCAAATGATGAGCGAACAGGTGTTTCATAATAACCGTAACATTATTAAAAGCACGTTTAGAAGGTCATCTTGTATTTTACCGAGCTGACATGTCAATGTATATAGCCGCTCGGCGCTGTTATCGTTTTGTATTGAATTGTTACATTCTATAAAGTTTGGAAAAAAAGCCGCTCGGCGGAAGTTGTATCCCCTTCCGGTTTTCAAACTGCGCATGTGCGAATACTGCGCATGTGCGAATGATTTATTCCGACCGAAATTGTGACCTTAGTGAACGTTTTTATATTCTGCGTTCATTTCTGATAATGCACACTTTGAAGGCCATTAACCCGCTTATACCATGGTCACTTACAAAAGAAATACATATTTAATCAGTTTTTAGTACTTTATTTATGTTAGTTTTTTTGGTTTATCTCTCTTTTTTTCACAAAAAGCGGACTATTTGTCACGCCTTGTAATGTAACCGTGACAACGTGCCGAGCCGGCACGAACCTTGACTGCAGCGGCTGAGGAAAGTGACATTTATGCTGATGGTCACGATGGTTAAATAAAGCATCAGTTCAGAGAAAGGTCACTTCTTACCGCTTGTTTGTGTCCAGATGATGAAGCTAAAGTTTGTTTTTAAAGAAGCCAGCGCAGTGATACAGAACATACAAGCTATGTTTTTAGGCATGCGTTATCACGGTTGATTATCACTTTTTAATGCACATCCAGCAGCCAATCAGAATCGAGTATTCACCCGGGCCATGGTTTGACAGACGATGATAACGCGACTGTTCGCTTCTCTGGCGGCGTTTAGTAGTTGCTAAGTATGATCGTGTAAACAATTCACCCGCAGACTGTTTCCGAAAAATGAGTAGCAGACATCCCACTATATTTATCAGGTGTAAAAAAAAAAAAGTATATGTCCATCAAACATGGATGATAAGAGGATAATGAAACAAAAACATCTCGGGAGCTAAAGTTGTGTCGCCAGTTTAAAAAAAAAAAAAAAAAAAAGACCAAAACACCCAACTTTCTTCCTTCCTTCTTCTGAAATGTGTTGTGGGAATACAGAAAGAATAATTTTGTTTTAGCTTTATCTACACACCCTACATGAGGTGTCGTTTTATTAGAGTTGATTAAACTACACGGTCTGTTGTTTATGACGTCACTGCGGCCACATGATGGTTTGCTACGATTTGTTGTGACCAACGATCTACATTAGTAAATCAATATCAAAAGTAAGGCAAAAAAAATAAAACCATGTGGTAACTTTAGTTATCTACGAGGGAACAGCAAGAGTCATATTCAAAACTGACGTGTCAAACATAAAACCAAATATTGTCTTATTTTCTTATTTTCCTTTAAAAAGTTCACACAACTTTAGCTATGAGCATTCAGAGATTTTACCACATAGATTTAGTTTCTTTATGTTGGGATATTTCAGTGCCATGATTAGCAGATATCTTTACCCTCACGGCGTTAAAGAATGAAAATTTCAAACATTCTGATTTTTTTAAATGTTTCATTTTTTGTCACATTTTTTGTCACTCCGGCTTCCTCCCACTGTCCAAAAACATGCTTCATTGGTTAGTTGGTTAGTATAAATTGAATGTGTGTATATGTGTGTATGATATGTACACATATTCCCATCTACACCTGGGGCTGGGATCGGCCCTTCCCTGGCTCTGGGGCGGGACGGGACAACCCTCTTGGGGCCCCCGGTCGCTCCGGGTGTCATCCGCTTCGGCTGCGGGGTCTGGAGGGGGGTGGGGTGGGGGGTCTTGTCGGCCCTGTCCTGTGGGGGGGCATTCTGGGGGAGGGGGGGGGGCCACTATTGATACGGGGCAGGGGGGGTTGACGGGTCGGGGTCTCCGCTGAGGCCATCGGCGGTTTCCCCGGCCGGTTGGCTGCCTCGGCCCCGTCGAGGCCTGACCAGAGCTCTTCTAGGGCCGGCGATTGGGGGTGGGGGCCGGGGCTTGCTCCGGGGGGGGCCAACGCTTTCTGGCTCCTCTCTCTCTGTGTGGGGGGGGTGGTGCTGGGCCTGGGGTGTCGGCGCCTCCGGGGGTGGGGCCCCTGGGCTGGGTGGGCCTGGCCCCCTTGTTGGGGGGGGGGGCGGGGGACGGCTGTTTGACCACCGGGGGACAGTCTATCAGCTGTCCCCAACTTACCCCCTTCCTCATATAACCTCATAATAGGATGAGGGGGTGGGGGGCTTAGCCTGCGATGGGCCTTGGGGGGGGGTTACAAGGCAGTGGCCCCCCTCCTATGGTTGCCGTATGGAGTGGGCCCCCCCTCTTTCGGTTTTATTTGCACCTTAGACATGTAGGGCCCTTGGTAGGGGGGGTGCTTGGACATCACTGCCAGCAAGCAGCAGATGTCCTCCTAGCACCCTACCCGCCAATTTTAACCGCACCTTAGACATTTAGGGCCCCTTGGTGGGGAGGGTGAGGGGACGTCACTGTGAGTAATCAGGAGATGTCCCCTTAGTGCCCTACCCGCCAATTTTAACTGCACCCCCCCTTAGTACATACACCCCTCCCCCCTCAATATATACATCCCAACATAAACGCACACACATGCACACACACACTCTCTCAAACACACATACACGCACACACATTTTGCAAGGAAGGTGGGACCTGGGACCATCTGTCCCCTGCCTCTTCCCTGGTGGGGGGTACGGGCCCCTTTGCAACGGCGGCCGTGTCCCCGGGGTGCCGGCTTCCTGGGCCCGGCGGTGCTCTCTCCGCGCGGTGGGGGGGTTCACATTACATCTGAGCCGGGGGTGTTCGTGTCCCTGGGGGGTGGGTTCTGGTCCTCGCTCCTGAGTGCTGGGCCCCGCCAAATTTCCAACTGTGGCCGAGCCTGGTCGGGCCATATTTACAACACCCCTTGTGGGCCCTCCTTTTTCCCCGGGGTTCCCCCCTCCTGGGCGGGGGCGGCGGGCCCCTGCCTCGCTCTTCCCTGGACCAACCGTGGGCCGGGCGGATGGCTGCCTGGAGTGCGGAGCGGGTCTCCCTTGGGGGGTCCTGGCTCGTACCTGGGGTTGGGGCGGGGGGATGCCCGGAACTCCTGGGTGGTGGTGGGGTGCTCGTCTGGGGCTGTGGGCGTCCTTCTCCGGTGGTGCCCTGCGTTGGGTTCTCCCGGCGCGGCGGGGGGGCTGCTCTCCTGGTCGGGCTGGGGCGGCGCTCTCTCTCCCTCCGTGCCTCCCTGCTCTCTGGCTCTGGGGGCCTTGCGGCGGCCCTGCTGGCCCTGGCCTGGGTGGCGGGCTTGGTCGCCCGGGCGGTGGTTGTTCCCTGTCGGTTCCCGTGTGGCGTTGGGGGGATTCCGGCTGCCGCTGCTGGTGCGGTGGGGGTCTTGGGGTGGGGATGGCTGGGCACTCTCCCTCCTTCTTTTCACGTTCCACCATCCATTTTAGAAAAACATAAACACTCACCTGGGCACAGGTGTTAGCTCACCTTTGTACTAACAGTTTGCATGTCTGAATGACTGAAATATTTCACATTAGTTGGATTTAAGGCATAAGTATGCGTGTGAACACTATCTGTTTTGTGTACATGTCGACAGGTGGACATTTTTGCAACTAACAGGTGTGTTTATAACATTTGAGTGTGTGTGTGGACAGGCTCCGCCCTTTTTGTACTACATTTGAACCTTACCGTAATGATTAACAACCAGTAAACTTGTTGCTTTATGCTGCTTCATGGTCTTACCCCCCTTCCCCTCCTGTTTTCACCCTCCTGCCCCCCCCTCTCTCTGGCGTCCCTCTCTCTTCTTCCCCTCTTTCCTTTTCCGTCCGGTCCAACACCAAAGATTTTCAGACATGTTTGAAATTAATAAAGGTTGGCCTCAATTACAAAAGGGGTTTATTCAGGCATACCTTTGGTTTGTCTGAAGATTAATAACCCCTCTTGTTAAAGTAAAATATGTCCAACCCAAGAGGCCCTCAGCTCTCATCTGACTGCCCAGTTGTTGGACAGGACAAGTTAAAAAAAAAAAAAAAAAAAAAAAAAAAAAAAAAAATGATATGTGACCCTGCGACAGACTGCCAACCTGTCCAGGGTGTCCCCTGCCTTTGCCCACAAGTGGCTGGGATAGGCTCCAGCAGCCCCGTGACCCCGAAAGGGACAAACCGGAAGACGATGAGCCCTCTTTCTCCCCAGGATTAAGTTTGGTCTTCACTTGCGTCCAGGTTCATGCCCAGGGTGGAAATCGTTCAGAAACACAACACGGCTGCTCGCCGCCTCTACATCCGTGGCCACAACGGGAAGATCTACCCTTACCTGGTGATGAACGACGCCTGCCTGACCGAGTCTCGCCGGGAGGAGAGGGTCCTGCAGCTTCTCCGTCTCCTCAACCCCTGTCTGGAGAAGAGGAAGGAGACGACCAAGAGGCATCTATTCTTCACTGGTATGACTGGACTCAAAATAGAAAAATGTTTTTGATCTTTTCCAATCAGCGCGACTAGCAGATAATGATTTGGTCCAAAAGTTCGGCCTTTTACTGTCTTTGACCCCACTCGCTGTGGATCTCCGGCTCGCCTACAGCCCAGCTTTTCCCAAAGGAGTATTTTTGTTTTTTGTTTGGGTCCGTGGTTTGAGTCTTTGGCAAACAGGATTTGTTTGCTAGCAACCTTAGCTGCATGTTTCCTGTTTTTCCTCATCAGCATGGATTTTCTCACACCACTCTGTCATTTCTCCTCTTGGGGTTGGCTTTGATGTTATTTCTGTCAAACGTTCTCCTCTTGCCTTCGTCCCTGCAGTGCCCCGAGTGGTGGCAGTGTCCCCTCAGATGCGGCTGGTAGAGGACAACCCCTCGTCTCTGTCTCTGGTGGAAATCTACAAGCAGCGCTGCGCCAAGAAGGGCATCGAGCATGACAACCCCATCTCGCGATACTATGATCGTCTGGCTACCGTGCAAGCTCGAGGCACGCAGGCCAGCCACCAGGTATGGAGGTTTGGCTTCTTTAAGCTGCTCTGAGGCCACTTTATCCTTTTAAAACTAGATTATTTATTCAAAACTTTTCCTCAGTTGTGGCTATGTTTATTTATTTTTTGTACCAAAAAGAAATGAGTTGAAAAAGGAGAAGAAAAATACACAGTTTTAATGTTAATTTTTGGAATTTCTTTGAGAATTGTTTTTGAGTTGACACTTGTTTACTCAATAACACAGTAAAAGTAGCAGTTTTAAATATTTGCTGACTAATTTTCTGTACCAAAAGCTCAAATTTCTTTAGCCAAAGCATATTGTTGTGATTTCTGAAAGACGAACTGCAAAATTACTAAAGTTTGTGGACCTTAGACCTCATGATGAGGCTGCCATCTTGAGAAATCAACTGTAGTTCCAGCTACAAATAGGAATTTCGATCGGTCTCCTCGTAACTCCTCGAGCATCATTAGGAAGCTGCTTTGGAAAAGGTTTTGGATTTGGAAGTTGTAGATTTTGAACGGCATTAGCATGGCGAGCTCGTAAAAGGTGCGTTTTCCCGTTGCTCGCTGTTTTTTTTCCACCAGAATATTGTGGAAATTGAATTTGTGAATCATTTAGTCAAGCTGAACGAAGCGACATAACATAGGATATAAACATATTAGGAATGCGGGCGTTGTTATCCAAAAGCATCTCTTGCCAAGGAATTCCCAAAATTTACTTTTGCTAATTCTTCTAAAAGTTGCATAGACCTGTTTGTCAAAGTGGTTGCTATGGAGATAATGCAAACAGAAATTTTCAATTTCTAGCCCAGCTGAGCTGAGGGGGGGGGGCCTTCATTAACCCACTGAATACTTTTTTTTTTTTTAAAGTGTAATTCTTTTTAGCAATTTGTTACAAGCAGCTCTGACCAGGGGGGCAAGGGCAGAAGGCAGATACAATGCCACTCTAATTCTTTAACTTTTTTTTTGTTTTCATGACAAATTAATATTTGTATAATATTTAAAATGTATTAATGCAACATCGTAAGGTTAAGGGTGGGAATTAATGAGATTTTTGTTCCACCCACTCCTCTTTCAGACACTTTCTGTGCATCATCTTTATCCTTATATTTAACTATTTTATAAAGTAAAATACAAATAGTACGACATAATTAGTGATTCCAGTGCAAAACAGTTTTCAGAAACATTTTGAATCTTTATAAAAAAGTGTTATTTTATTAAAAAATAAAAGAAATTCCTCATGTCTCCTTTCTTCTTGATTGGCAGGTTCTCAGGGATATCTTGAAGGAGGTTCAGGGCAACATGGTTCCTCGCAGCATGCTGAAGGAGTGGGCTCTCCACACTTTCCCCAACGCCACAGATTACTGGACCTTCCGCAAGATGTTCACCATCCAGCTGGCCCTCATCGGCCTGGCAGAGTTCATGCTCCATCTCAACAGGCTGAACCCTGAGATGCTGCAGATAGCTCAGGTAGGAGGCACAAACATGTCCTCTGCTTGTTGAACCTGCCGTCAAGGACACGAAGGATCCATTTGACGGGCTAATTTAATAGATATACACACTCAGAGATGCATTAAGAGATCACTATTACCCTCTTCTTATCATATTCTCCCCTGTGACATTCACGCTGAGCCCATGAGTCAGTCATCCGCCGTCACTGCAAAGGCTGTTTTGACAGAACTTATATTCAGTGCCTCGGCTCGGTTATCAAAGACGTTCCAATTTGAAGGGCTCGTGTTTGTGTGTGCATGCCTGTCCCTTTCAGCGAACACACATTGCTCTGCTGTTCAGGGATGGCCTCCTCAAAGTCATTATTAAACATGATTGTGCAAGTTGGCCACCTCTCCCCTCCGATCCTAATCGGCCTTTGCTGACGGGCCTTCCTTTGGGCAGCTAAGCGCTGGTATTAAGCCCCCTCTCTGCCTGTTCCACTCCACAGATCCCATTAGACACAGGGTTACGGTGTGTAGAGGGAGCACACATACAAACACGCACACGCAAATGGAGACAGGCCAAGGACAGGACATCACAGCCAAAAAATTGAGGCAAACAAGGCTAAAACAGAAACCTGCTGATGAGGGATCTACAAATAAAAAAAGTTAGCTACAATTGACTTAAAGGCAAAGGAAAAATATAAATGGAGAGCGGATGAAGTTGTAAGGGAGAGAAAATGAGGTTGTAATAGAAAATAGATTAGTTTTTAGAACAAGACTTGATGAGGTTGTTTTTGGGACCAGATAGGTTTGTGAGAGACACCAGTTGATGATGTAACAGACTTAATGAGGGCGTGACAGAGACTTGATGAGGTTGTAACGGAGACTTGATGAGTTAAGTAAAAGACTTGATAAGGTTGTAACAGAGACTTGACGTGAGCGTAACACATATTGGACAGGTTGTAGTAGAGACTTGATAAGGTTGTAACGGAGACTTGATGAGGTTGTAACGGAGACTTGATGAGTTAAGTAAAAGACTTGATAAGGTTGTAACAGAGACTTGACGTGAGCGTAACACATATTGGACAGGTTGTAGTAGAGACTTGATAAGGTGGTAACGGAGACTTGATGAGGTTGTAACGGAGACTTGATGAGTTAAGTAAAAGACTTGATAAGGTTGTAACAGAGACTTGACGTGAGCGTAACACATATTGGACAGGGTTGCTCGAGAGGCTGGATGAGGTTGTAGTAGAGACTTGATGAGGTTGTAGTAGAGACTTGATGAGGTTGTAGCAGAGACTTGATGAGGTTGTAGCAGAGACTTGATGAGGTTGTAGCGGAGACTTGATGAGGTCGTAACGGAGCCTTGATGAGGTTGTTTTTGGGGCCAGATAGGTTTGTAAGAGACGCCTGTTGAGGATGTAACAGACTTGATGAGGTTGTAATGGAGACTTGATGAGGTTGTTTTTGGGGCCAGATAGGTTTGTAAGAGACGCCTGTTGAGGATGTAACAGACTTGATGAGGTTGTAATGGAGACTTGATGAGGTTGTAGCAGAGACTTGATGAGGTTGTAACAGAGACTTGATGAGGTTGTAACAGAGACTTGATGAGGTTGTAACGGAGACTTGATGAGGTTGTAACGGAGACTTGATGAGGTTGTAACGGAGACTTGATGAGGTTGTAACGGAGACTTGATGAGGTTGTAACGAAGACTTGATGAGGTTGTAACGGAGACTTGATGAGGTTGTAACGGAGACTTGATGAGGTTGTAACAGAGACTTGATGAGGTTGTAACGGAGACTTGATGAGGTTGTAACGGAGACTTGATGAGGTTGTAACAGAGACTTGATGAGGTTGTAACAGAGACTTGATGAGGTTGTAACAGAGACTTGATGAGGTTGTAACAGAGACTTGATGAGGTTGTAACAGAGACTTGATGAGGTTGTAACAGAGACTTGATGAGGTTGTAACAGAGACTTGATGAGGTTGTAACAGAGACTTGATGAGGTTGTAACAGAGACTTGATGAGGTTGTAACAGAGACTTGATGAGGTTGTAACAGAGACTTGATGAGGTTGTAACAGAGACTTGATGAGGTTGTAACAGAGACTTGATGAGGTTGTAACAGAGACTTGATGAGGTTGTAACAGACTTGATGAGGTCGTAACAGAGACTTGATGAGGTCGTAACAGAGACTTGATGAGGTCGTAACAGAGACTTGATGAGGTCGTAACAGAGACTTGATGAGGTCGTAACAGAGACTTGATGAGGTTGTAACAGAGACTTGATGAGGTCGTAACAGAGACTTGATGAGGTTGTAACAGAGACTTGATGAGGTTGTAACAGAGACTTGATGAGGTTGTAACAGAGACTTGATGAGGTCGTAACAGAGACTTGATGAGGTTGTAACAGAGACTTGATGAGGTTGTAACAGAGACTTGATGAGGTTGTAACAGAGACTTGATGAGGTCGTAACAGAGACTTGATGAGGTCGTAACAGAGACTTGATGAGGTCGTAACAGAGACTTCGTGACGGCATAACAGAGACTTCATGAGGTTGTAACGGAGACTTGATGAGGTTGTAACGGAGACTTGATGAGGTTGTAACAGAGACTTGATGAGGTTGTAACAGAGACTTGATGAGGTTGTAACAGAGACTTGATGAGGTTGTAACAGACTTGATGAGGTTGTAACAGAGACTTGATGAGGTTGTAACAGAGACTTGATGAGGTTGTAACAGAGACTTGATGAGGTTGTAACAGAGACTTGATGAGGTTGTAACAGAGACTTGATGAGGTTGTAACAGAGACTTGATGAGGTTGTAACAGAGACTTGATGAGGTCGTAACAGAGACTTCGTGACGGCATAACAGAGACTTGATGAGGTTGTAACAGAGACTTGATGAGGTTGTAACAGAGACTTGATGAGGTTGTAACAGAGACTTGATGAGGTTGTAACAGAGACTTGATGAGGTTGTAACAGAGACTTGATGAGGTTGTAACAGAGACTTGATGAGGTTGTAACAGAGACTTGATGAGGTTGTAACAGAGACTTGATGAGGTCGTAACAGAGACTTGATGAGGTCGTAACAGAGACTTGACGAGGTCGTAACAGAGACTTCGTGACGGCATAACAGAGACTTCATGAGGTTGTAACGGAGACTTGATGAGGTTGTAACGGAGACTTGATGAGGTTGTAACAGAGACTTGATGAGGTTGTAACAGAGACTTGATGAGGTTGTAACAGAGACTTGATGAGGTTGTAACAGAGACTTGATGAGGTTGTAATAGAGACTTGATGAGGTTGTAACAGAGACTTGATGAGGTCGTAACAGAGACTTGATGAGGTCGTAACAGAGACTTGATGAGGTCGTAACAGAGACTTGATGAGGTCGTAACAGAGACTTGATGAGGTCGTAACAGAGACTTGATGAGGTCGTAACAGAGACTTGATGAGGTCGTAACAGAGACTTGATGAGGTCGTAACAGAGACTTCGTGACGGCATAACAGAGACTTGATGAGGTTATTTTTGGGTCCAGATAGGTTTGTAAGAGACACCTGTTGATGATGTAATAGACTTGATGAGGTTGTAACGGAGACTTGATGAGGTTGTAACGGAGACTTGATGAGGTTGTAGCAGAGACTTGATAACTTTGCAACAGATACTCTGGGGTTGAAGCCCTTCTTTGACCTTCTTAGCATGATGGCTATCTTCAATCGAAATGTCAGCAGCTGCTTGGACTGCTAGGCAGGTTAGTGACCCTCATGTGGATTTTATTGACTTTTCTATCTACCACACATAAGGTTAAACGGCCGTGGCGTCTCACCATCCAGAGGTCAAAAGGCCATTTCAACAATGGCTGATAGAACATGAATAAATAAAGAGGAACTTGTGACATCTTCCTACAACACTTAACTCTTAGACTGCCCTGCACGTTTTAAACGTAGTTTGGTAACTACTCTTTCACAAGAAAATCTGCACATTTTCAATTTTCTTTAAAAAAAAAAAGTCTGCTTAAGTTTTGTATAAAATACTTAAAAATTTGAATCATCAAAAAATGAAAACCACTTGTAGCTTTTTTGACACTTTTAGTACAAATCAATTCTTGTTTTTTTCAACTGAAAAGCTTATTTTTATTTAGTGAAACATCCATTTTGATAATTAGGTAACACAACAGGGATTATGGAATGATTTTGAAAACCTTGAAAAGTTTTCTATTAAATCTAGTTAATACTTTCTTTTTTTTAAAAAACCCTACACATTTTCATGTAGAGTTTTGACCCTAAATGGTTTATTTTTAATGCCATCAACTTTCCAGCCATGGGTTTATTTTTTAAGGGTTGTTAAACAAATCTGATTTATTTGAATAATTCTGTTAGCTTTGCTGCTGGAATGCACACCCTCAATTAAATACAATAAATGCAAATTGAAAAACGTCAGGTCGCTTTATTGGTTTGCATGGAGAAAAGGGCCCTCAGAATATTCTTCTTTCACCTCCGACACTTGTCTAAAGTTCCCAGTCGCAGTTCTCCCCCGGGGTTCATAGCTCCTACTCGCCGCGCTCCCACTCCAACACGGCGTCACTCATTCACAGCAGACTACAAATGAAGCTAATCAGCGGCCTCTCATTCAGAGTGCTGCACAGAACCCTCTGCACGGCTTATCTGAGCCTCCTGGGAGCTGCTGCTGTCTCTGCCCCGCCGCCTTTAGGCCCCTCCGCAGGAGCGAATGGCAGCAGGTGAGGAAGGGGGGGAGTCGAGGATGAAAAGAACGGGTGGGGGAGCGAGCAGGAGCTGGAATGAAACGCTCAGCCATAAAGCTGTCAGAGCGCCTCACTCCTTCATATGAGAGAGCTTATCTTTTTGGAATGGCAGCTTGTGCAGCGGCCCTCTCGCACATAAATGCAGGCTTAAGAGATGAAAACCAGCCGGTATATATTGAAGTCACGAGGGAGCGACCAAAGACTGGGACTGAATGGAGAAGTATTGATGCTGTGCTGCAGATAGTTTGACATGTTATGTGTCTGGGTCACAGAGGTCAATAACCGCAGCCGTTTTGTAGACATGAGCCTCATTCTCTTCTGAAACGGAATGGAAAGAAATCTTCCTGATGTTCATAGACTCACTTCTGTCTCCTCCTCAATGTTTTCAGGACACGGGCAAGCTGAACGTCTCGTACTTCCGCTTTGACATCAACGACGCCACAGGCGACCTGGACGCCAACCGCCCCGTCCCGTTTCGCCTGACCCCAAACATCTCCGAGTTCCTGACCACCATCGGCGTCTCGGGTCCGCTCACCGCCTCCATGATTGCTGTGGCGCGATGCTTCGCACAGCCCAACTTCAAGGTAGATGTTAATGAAACGCAGGTTAAAGGAGTATTTTTCACCCTTTAACACCGGAACCGTCTCCGGCGACAGTAAACTTCTCAACCGATTTATTAACCTTGAACATAATTATTTTACTTAACATAAATTACTGGCATGATATATTTTTAGCCAATGCAGGTGATTTGTAATGCATTTTTTCTTGTCTTTGTTTAAATGTTTTATGTTTTATTTTTAATAGTAGGTTTTAATTTTTATTTTGATACCTTGAAGTTGTAAAAAAAAAGTAATCAAAAAGAGTAAAAACATTAAAAGAAAAGAAAATGAACCATGCCTGCAGTAAAAAAAAAAATGGTTTAAGTGTTTTTTTTATTACAGTACGCTGAAGAGAAAAAACAATAAGTTAATAAAATATTTTAGCGTTTTTGTCTCCTGGAAAAAAAAAAACCCACAACAGCATCTGTTTCATAGACACTTGACGGTTCACATTTGTAAAAACTTTATTGCTCAATGATTTTAGACGGAGGCTCAGCATGACACCACCAGACTGATGAAACCATTTTTTATGACACAGAGCTTAGAGGTTAGGTTTGTCCTGAGGAGAATCGTTTCTACTCAACTAAACATATTTACACTTAAGGCCCAAAAAACATCAAATATTCTGGATATCCAATCTGTTTGAGATATTAATTTATACGTCAATTAAAAAAATGTAGCCGTCTTTGGTCATTATAATGATAAATGGACATATTGAAGTAATTTATGAAAAAGAACAAAAGTAATAGTTGTTAGAACTGTTTGTTTCTGAATGTGTTGGAGAAGCTTTTTTTATTTAAAGTCTGGTTAAACCAGATTTTTATTTTGGTTAATAGTTTTTCTATTTTTTATGTTATGTTATGATTGTTTCTGTTCTCGTTGGAACTCAGTTTGTTTAAAGTCAAAGTATCCTAACTGTGCTTCACGGTTATTTTCAGTGAAAATAATTACGTTCTCATTCAAACTCAGTTTGTTTAAAATCAAATTATCGTAACTGTGCTTCAAATAAAAGCATAAACTGGATTGTTTTGAATATTTTTGCTGCAGTTTCACAAACTGAAGGGCAGCTGGAGAAGAACGGCTCCCTGTTGGTTAAGTTTGGTGCCGTTTTTTTAAAATTCTGCAGTAAATATCTTTAATGCGAGAAAAACGTTGTATAAAGAGCAAGGACAGGAATTATTTTCTCCACATTATTGTTGTTGATCTCATCTCGTGTCAGATGAGTCTGCAGCGTCTGTGAGGGACGCTGTGGTTTGGAGCTTCCTGCCCAGCTCCCAGACGTTCTTTGAGACTTGAAACAAGGTTTGCATCAAATGTGTGCAGCCGGGTCGCCGTTTCGTCTGTGTTTAGGTCCGGTTCATGCTCGGGCTGACTGATGTGGAGGAAGCAATAGTGCGTGAGATGGAAACAAACAAGAGAGCAGTGATGGGCGCCGCTCCAGTCACTGCCACAAGTCTGCGCTTATTGTGGTTGCAAGAAAAGGATGTTTCCCTGGAAAGCAGCGGAAAACAAACACTTACCATCCAGCCACTTAAATATAGTGGAGCCCTAAACGTGTAAACAAGGCTGAGCTTCTGGAAGTCATCTAAACGCGGCGTGCGTCTAGGCAGGCGGTGATTGGCGGCCTGAGTTGCGGCTTGGAAGTATTTATATTTCGTGTCACCATAACGGTCTGCCGACGCTACAGGGGTTTCCATGACGATGCCGGGTGCTCCGAAAAAGCTCCGCTTCATCTGCGTGTTTGAAACGTTCGTCCAAACGGAGGTCTCTGACGTTTTGCTGCTGTCATTCTGACCGAGTCATCAGAACGCCAAACGCTCCGGGATCGAGGCGGCGTTTTAGGAACCGCCGATGCTGAGATCAAGTAAACAGTTTTGACAGGAAGGAAAGGTTTGCATAAAATGCACAGTAGTCCACACTTTTGCTTAAAACCTCTGAAAAAAAGAGGAAGGTTTATTTGTAGCATATAAAGTGTTTGAAAATAAACCAACTATTTGTCTAAACATAGGTCACATGTCAAGAATAAAGCTTCAGCTGTCTTCTGTGCTTAAAAAATTATTTTTATTTTAGTTTAACAGTTAAAACAGTTAAATGATAATAGGAACTTAAACAAAATCATTTAAGTGTTAAACTGGGATTAAAATAAGGTTTTGTTTGCACAGAAGACAGCTCAAAGCTTTATTTGAAATAAATATTTGTCGTGTTTAGTGGAATAAAAGAAGCTACTTTTAGGTTTTCAGTTTCAAAAGTTGGAAAATGTATTTATTTAAAATGTAAACTGTAGAAAACGTTAGAGGAAATTTCTTTTTAAAGTTAATTTTTAACTTTTTTTTGTTGCTTTTCTTTCATTAAAACCCCAAAAAATAACTTCAATAAAAATTAGAAAATTCAATAAAAAGGAAAAAAATAAACCTAAAGAAAGAAATACTAAGAAAATAGAAAAAAAATAAACATAATGTCAAATAGAAAATTTAAAACATTTAAATAAATTGGAAAAAAACATGCTGAAAAACTGGAAGAAAAATGTTGCAGAAATACATAAAAAAGAATAGAAAACAATTCAAACAATAAAAAAATGAAAATAACGGCAACCAAAACATTAAACATAAAGAATTCAAATTAGAAAGTACAAAAAAGTGGTCAAAAAATATAAAATTTAAAACATTTAAAAAATAGACAAAAAATGGGGGAAATTGAAACAAAAATAGACAAACAAAAATCAAAAGATGTAAAAATGCTTATGTTGTTCCCATTCTGTCAGGTGGATGGAATCCTGAAGGCCGTTCTTCGGGACGAGATCATCGCGTGGCACAAAAAGACCCAGGAGGACACCTCCATACCCCTGTCTCCAGCCGGCCAGCCCGAGAACATGGACTCCCAGCAGCTGGTCTTGCTGGTCCAAAAGGCCGTGACCGCCATCATGACCCGCCTCCACAACCTGGCCCAGTTTGAGGGCGGAGAGAGTAAAGTGAACACGCTGGTGGCTGCGGCCAACAGCCTGGACAATCTGTGCCGCATGGATCCCGCCTGGCACCCCTGGCTCTGAGAGTAGCGGCAGCGACAGCAGCGACCACGACCCCATGAAATGTTGTGTAGGTTTTGTGTTGCACTGAATTAGTCAAAGGGACTCAATTCAGGTTTTCACAGTTTTTGAGAACTCTAGTTATCTTGTATTTATTTTTATAAAGCAAAAATCCACTGTTTGATGTTGTCTTTGAACATGATGGGAGAGTTTGAGCCAATTTATTGCATCAAATGTTGATTAATTTCCTCTTTTTACTTCTTCAGTCTTTTTTTTTTTCTGTTTTTACTTGAATGTAGTTTCTGTTCCCTGTCAAATGAGGAATATTTTTTGTAAATAACCCTATTTTTTTTATTTTTTTTACCACCAAAGTCCTCTCAAGCTGGCTTAGTTCTGCCTTTAGCCCCTCTGAGTTCAAGACATTCATGTCTTATCTAACAGATGTACTGTCTCCCACCTTGTAAATAAGCATTTTGTTCTAATAAAATGCTTTTTTATGATACAGAGGCTGTGGTAAGTTTCTCTCGTCTCACTGCCTGCAGCAGACTCTTCTTTCACTTTAAAAAAAATTAAACTTAGTGCAGTGCGTTTTATTTCCGCATTCCATTTTTTTTTTTCCTTTAAAAGTTGTAAAACGGCGGTAAGCGTCTCCATCTGCGGCTCACGTCTACTGCATCACTGTCACCGTGATAATTACCCTAAAGGACGCGCTCTGGGACATTATTGAGGTAATAACTCATGCTGCGAAATGAACTGATCTGATGGTAAAAAGTCATCCTCGCGGTTTGCAGCCGTTTACGGAGAGGCGCTTCGGTGCGGCGGGTTTGGGGATGGAATAACCTTCTGGTCTTTTCCCTCCTCTTGGTTGAAAGTCCTGCAAATGCAGCGTGGCGTGTCCGACCTGGCGGTGTCTGATTTATGCGTGCCGACTGGCCTCGCTTGACTTGTGCGCGGTGGTGAGCAGCCCGCCTTCACCCGTAAACAAAGGTTGCATCTCTGTTTGCTCCTGTCCCGTCAGGACCCAACAAGCTTACACTCTGAAAGGGCCACTCTGAGGAAAACCGTGTTTTTAACAAGTTCTTCTTGCATTTTTCTGATGATGGAGGACAAATATAAGGAAAATTAAGCTCAAATTTGTGTTTCTGAGTATTTCTTTATTAAAAACGTTGTGAATCAGGAGCAGATGAAAAAATGCCATTGGGAAAACACGCCGTCTCTGCCCTGAGCTCTCAGCAAAAGGGGAATGGGGGCGGGGTTGCTTCGGGTCCTGCCCATGTCCTAGAAAAGAATAGATTTTTGGGATTTTGGCTAAAATGGCATTATCTTAAATAAAAGACCACTTTGAAAAACCATAATTGGAGTGAAATTCAAATTCTTGAATAGAGCAGCTTGGATTTTTTAAACTTTTTGTTAACGTCTCAGTGCTGTAACGGGTTATGCTGGCACTTGACGGGTTGTTTTATTTCTGTCTTGTATTTCTCAAAAACCGCATTTGAGTCATTGTCCTGTTCCGCTGACTCATGGTTAACATTGAAATGTTTGGTGCTCATATCTGTTTGCGATAAACGCAAACAGTGGCTTTTGAAAAAAAATAGTTGTTTTTTTATTGGTTTTTGCCTAAATTAATTTTTGTCCAGGGCCTTTTTGACCCTTTTTATTGGTATTTTACAATTTGCTTTATTATTTTAACAATTTTTTGTTGAAAGGCTTGAAATGACAGATATTCTTCATTTTAAACTGGAATAAATATCCAATAATGTTGGCATTTTTTACTCAAAAAGTTTTTTTTGTTTCATAACTAAAGATCAAATATGCAGAGACAATATAAAATAAAATACATAGACAAGGTCAAAACGCTATTAAAAAATTGTCTAAAAAATTTTATTTACTGCCTTAAATTCCTGTTGCTTCTCTTTTCTACGCCCACTATGATCTTGTTCTGCTCAATTATCAAACCATGTTGCAATAAATGTGAAAAGTGAGCATCTTGGTACCAACTGAGTGCTAATTTCTTGTTTTTAACCATTTGGGTTTGTTGGTTTTGCCCAACAAAGATGCCTAAAATCGGTCTAACTCCACCCTCCTCACTGTTCTCCAGCCGTCCTGCTTTCACAGCCATTAACTAATCAAACGTCCTACCATGGTGTGGAGTTTGCGGCACTGCAGGGGAGTCGACTCTCGGTGTCTTCATGTAAACAAACAGTATTAATCAAAAAAAACAATTGTGTGTCGATGTGGAGCCAGGGAAGCGGCGTAGCTCATATCCAACAGCTTAGAATTTGTTTTGTTACTCAGGAAATGAGTCCCATTAGGATCCCCTAATGGCATTTTCACTCTGAGGAGTTTAGCTCATTAGCTTTGTGTCTAAAATCTGCCACAATGGTTTTAATTGCCCAAGCCGTTCACATGGCAGTCAGAGTCGCTGTCTCGGCGGCGGTGATTCCAACTCCGGATCCTCAGCTGTTTTCCTGATGGTTTAGAACTGAGAGAATAAGGAGGGAAATCGAGAGTTATTTTTGTACCAGATACATGAACAATGAAGAAGCCTATAATCGCTGGCGGTTAGGATGGGTTTTTTTGTGTTCTTAAAATGTTCTTGTGGCATTTTTCTGATGATGGAGGAAGAAAATTAATCTCTAAATTGCATTTCTGAGTATTTACTCAAATCATTGTAAAATCGGGAGCAGACGAAAAAATACAGTCTGAAAAAGATTGTATTTGTGACGCTGGGCCAGCCACAAGCTCTGGGTAAAGGGGGTAGGGTTGCTCTGTGCCAAGAGGCAAATTTGTAATGAACTACTGCCGCTCTGCAGCAACTATGTCCTAAAAAAAACATCACAGGTTTTTTTTTGTTTGTTTTTTGGCTAAAACATGCATAATCGTAATTGAAAGACCCCTCCGCTCCTTTGTGTTCACTATTTTGTGTTTGTGCGCCTCTCCTCAGCATCTCTGTCTTGATTTTCTCGTTTTTTTTCCATTCACAAACTGTCCTCCATAGATTTCAACAAACATCTGAGCTGGAATCCTCCGAGGAGATATTTTCTGACTCCAACAAAAGGTGAATTGGGTTAAAAGGACCTCTCCACCTTCAACGGGCACTCCTTTAATTTCCATGATTAGACGGCTCTTCTGCCGCTTCAATCAAGCGCTGCCCTAATCACACGAGTGGCTGGCTGAGTGGTATTCACACCATTCCTGATGTCAAGTACTGTTTAGCCCATCACGCGGACTCGGAAATCAATTTGTGTGCTGTGGGGCACGCGTCTCTGCCCGCATTGATTCAGAACCACGAGGCTCAAATGTTAGCAGAAAGTTGTACGAGAAAAGTGTAGCCGGGAGGTTTTTGTTGTAACCCTTGACGGTTTTTCTCGCAACGCTCGCCATAACATGAGGAACATGTGTCATACAAACATCTAACTGGAAGCATTTTGGTACTAAATATAAATATTACTCATTCTGAGATAAAATTCCAAAAAGATAACTAGTGGTTGGCTGTATCCCTCTGATCCATAATTATAGGTTTAGACAGAGTCTGCATTTTTCGTTTTTAAAATGAACTTTTAAAATAGTTACAATAATTAAATCATAAAAGAGTTAGAATTTCTTTAATGTCTCAATTTAATTCAAGATAAAATACACCGTGTGTCAAACAATCTCCTCCTGTTGACTTAAAAATGCAGGAAAGCCAAACATGGACTTTTCTATTTTTAGGACTCATCTTTTTCATTCTTTCTTTACTTTCACTATTTAATATAAACACATAAACATTGGTGTAGAATCTTGTTAAAAAAAAATCTATACTTTAGAAACTTGACCTCTAAACATACACTATTGTGCAGCAGACTATCAGAATATGTGCTTAAAGCTAATAATAAAAGACTGATGGCAGATTACACATTTATCATCACTTTGATCAGTTAGTTATCTGACATGTTAAATATCTAACAAAAAACAAAAAAATCCTTTTATTTTTATTGTTTTTCTTTTTCTTTTTTTTCTTTCTTTTTTTTCTTTAAACTTGTCCTGTCCAACAGCTGGGCAGTCAGATGAGAGCTGAGGGCCTCTTGGGTTGGACATATTTTACTTTAACAAGAGGGGTTATTAATCTTCAGACAAACCAAAGGTATGTCTGAATAAACCCCTTTTGTAATTGAGGCCAAACTTTATTAATTTCAAACATGTCTGAAAATCTTTGGTGTTGGACCGGACGGAAAAGGAAAGAGGGGAAGAAGAGAGAGGGACGTTAGAGAGAGGGGGGGTAGGGGGTGATAATAGGAGGGGAAGGGGGATAAGACCATGAAGCAGCATAAAGCAACAAGTTGACTGGTTGTTAATCATTATGGTAAGGTTTAAATGTAAAAAAAAAAAAAAAAAAAAAGGGCGGAGCCTGTCCACACACACACTCAAATGTTATAAACACACCTGTTAGTTGCAAAAATGTCCACCTGTCGACATGTACACAAAACAGATAGTGTTCACACGCATACTTATGCCTTAAAACCAACTAGTGTGAAATATTTCAGTCATTCAGTCTGTTGAGCTAACACCTGTGCTCAGGTGAGTGTTTATGTTCTTCTAAAATGGATGGTGGAACGTGAAAAGAAGGAGGGAGAGTGCCCAGCCATCCCCACCCCAAGACCCCCACCGCACCAGCAGCGGCAGCCGGAATCCCCCCAACGCCACACGGGAACCGGCAGGGAACAACCGCCGCCCGGGCGACCAAGCCCGCCACCCAGGCCAGGGCCAGCAGGGCCGCCGCAAGGCCCCCAGAGCCAGAGAGCAGGGAGGCACGGAGGGAAAGAGGGCGCCGCCCCAGCCCAACCAGGAGAGCAGCCCCCCCGCCGCGCCGGGAGAACCCAACGCAGGGCCCCACCGGAGAAGGACGCCCACAGCCCCAGACGAGCACCCCACCACCACCCAGGAGTTCCGGGCATCCCCCCGCCCCAACCCCAGGTACGAGCCAGGACCCCCCAAGGGAGACCCACTCCGCACTCCAGGCAGCCATCCGCCCGGCCCACGGTTGGTCCAGGGGGGAGCGAGGCAGGGGCCCGCCGCCCCCGCCCAGGAGGGGGGAACCCCGGGGAAAAAAGAGGGCCCACAAGGGGTGTTGTAAATATGGCCCGACCAGGCTCGGCCACAGTTGGAAATTTGGCGGGGCCCAGCACTCAGGAGCAAGGACCAGAACCCACCCCCCAGGGACACGAACACCCCCGGCTCAGATGTAATGTGAACCCCCCCACCGCGCGGAGAGAGCACCGCCGGGCCCAGGAAGCCGGCACCCCGGGGACACAGCCGCCGTTGCAAAGGGGCCCGTACCCCCCACCAGGGAAGAGGCAGGGGACAGATGGTCCTAGGTCCCACCTTCCTTGCAAAATGTGTGTGCGTGTATGTGTGTTTGAGAGAGTGTGTGTGTGCATGTGTGTGTGTTTATGTTGGGATGTATATATTGAGGGGGGAGGGGTGTGTGTACTAAGGGGGGTGCGGTTAAAATTGGCGGGTAGGGCACTAAGGGGACATCTCCTGATTACTCACAGTGACGTCCCCTCACCCTCCCCACCAAGGGGCCCTAAATGTCTAAGGTGCGGTTAAAATTGGCGGGTAGGGTGCTAGAAGGACATCCGCTGCTTGCTGGCAGTGATGTCCAAGCACCCCCCCTACCAAGGGCCCTACATGTCTAAGGTGCAAATAAAACCGAAAGAGGGGGGGCCCACTCCATACGGCAACCACAGGAGGGGGGCCACTGCCTAGTAAACCCCCCCCCCAAGGCTCATCGCAGGCTAAGCCCCCCACCCCCTCACCCTATTATGAGGTTATATGAGGAAGGGGGTAAGTTGGGGACAGAAACGTCACAACGGAGGGATAAAAAGAGCTGGATGTGGGCTTAAGCTGTAGACTCTTGGTTTGGACATATATGTGGATAAATATTTTTTTGTCTTTTGGTTGTAAAGAGCTGCCATAAAGTTTTTGCCGCGCCATTAAATTCCCTCGCCAAGTTGTTGTTTTCCCAAGGTCACATTTAAAAGCCACAGCTCAAAGGGGTTCATTCCACCATGTTTCTTCTCTAAAACCTGATCTAATTGGGCAAGGATGGTAAAATAAAAAAATGTAACAAGACAAGATTGCTTTGAAAAAAAACTACCGTTTTTTCACAGTTTTTCTGAATGTAACCCAGTGGTCTCCAACATTTTTCAGAGCAGTTCAATTTCAGACAATATTTACATATGAGGCTGAAGTGGGTGTTCATGTCCCCACGGGTTGGGGACTTTGACTGTATCTGCGAACTGGAGCAAGTGAGTGACATCACTCGTAGAAAAAGCGTTACCTCTGACGGTTCTACACCGTCACACCTCTGGTGTGAATCCTTTTTACCTACACTCATTGCACATACCCAGACCAAAATTAGGTGATAATTTTCAGTTTTGGCAGACCATAAATCTGTGCTACCACTTCAGTTTTGTGGTTTCCATACTGCTTTTTTGCTGTTTTGTGACTTTAGGCTTCATTTAATTGTATGCCTAACGCAACTAATGCAGTGTTACACTTGTCAACTTAGCTCTGGACTTTTAGGGTAGCACGCTACTTCACTTCTAGGACTCGTAACTTAATTCCACACCTCACCTTAACTCCGTGGCAGGTCCAGTTCAGAAGTCCATGGAATTTTGGCTTCTTGGAGCCAGCGGGTACTTCCTGTTTGGAATGGGAAGGGGTAGGGGGTCACTCAGTCCAGGTCTCATATACAGTCATGTTTGGGGACCCTAAAAGAAAACCTAACTCCTCAGTCAATTTTAGGATTGAAGTTTTGGTGGTCCTCTTTAGAATTGAGGACCAATAACTGTTGGTGGTTAAACCAGAAATGTCCTGACAAAGTAACAGATACAAACATACACACACACACACACACACACTCCTTTTTCCTGTCCTGGGCTCACTCATCCTTGCATCCTCAGCAGTCTTTCTCCCCTCTGCACCAAACTGCGTGATTTAATTTGTTTTGTAATATCAGGATTGGCATGTTCAGCCCACCTTCATTCTAAAGTGAAATTGGACAAGGGCATTGGAGCCTCACCATGTAAAACCGCCTCACCTTGACAGCTGCTTGAGTGGGCAGCGGATAGCAAGAGAGCAGGGAGGAGAGACCATGGGGGGGGGGGGGGTTGCCTGGGACACCAATTCACTTCTCTCTGTTCTGCAGGGGCAGTTCTGTGTCTGGAAGTGAGTCAGCTACGAGGACGGAAGCTGTTTAAAGTGGAGGCGAGGCGTCAGGTGCTGCTGGGGACTAAACGGCTTCACAGAAACGCTCTGTGGCTCATCCAATCAGTCCAATCAGCTTCCAAGAACACCCCGGTGAGACGGCTCCTGTAAGGTGTGATCGATCCCTCTGTGGGACGTCACAGGCACTCAGTCAGCTCAGATCTTTAAAGTCTGTTTTTGATTGTGGAGATCACAGGTGTGTTCAGGTTTTTCTAATCCTCTTTTGGTTCACTTAGACAAAACAGACCCTTGCAGCTTTTTTTTTTGTTCTGCTCTTTCATAGATTTATTCCCTGTCATCTGAATCATGAGCAAACTCTGGATAATATTCGGATAATGACTGTGGTGCAGAGGAAAAGTGTTCGATCTTGGATGTGTTTAAGTGGGCAAAGTATGTCTGCCCAAGGACACTGTCCTCCATCGGTGGGTGAATGTGCACTTTGGGCCTTTTAAGAAGGTGAAAAAAATTACTTGTTTGTATTTAGATCCAAACCTAATTACAGCCATTTTACAAGTTGAACCTGGAAGGCTGTTCGTTGCCATTTTTCTATCTTAATCTCCCAGTGAAACAGTAATAGATGTTGTAGATACAACAGATAAGTAATAACCCAGAGTATCGGGCTATGTCCAAATTCCCTCACTACTACCTCACTGTTTCAGAGATGGGCAACTCCAGGCCTCGGGGACCAGTGTGTCTGCATGCTTTCCAGATATCCAAGCCCTACTTATGACAGATGACTTGGTTCAGGTGTGTCCAGCCAAAGGAACATGCCAGAGCAGGGTAATGTGAAAACAGGCAGGAATGTGGCCCTCGAGGCCTGGAGTTGCCCATACCTGAACCCCTAAAAGACTATGTGGGACTATCCAGTGCCATGGATTCAATGGATTTTCGACACACGATCACTCCTTCCACTCTTTTTTTTTTTAACACCAAATACGGCGTCACACATTTGCCCGCTTAAAAACCTAATAAATACCAACATTTCACAAAGACTATGAATTTACTGTGTTGTGATGTTAAAAGCGTGGATGATTTATAAAATATATAAATGTTTTTTTATGACTTTTAAAAAAAGAATTGAATCACTCAAACACAATGCATTATAGTCTATATTCACCAATCTAGTGAACATCAGTGCAAACTGTTTTTACTGCAACAATGTCAAAAACTGGCCAATTAGATGCCTCAATAAAAGTAAGTGATCTTAAATCCAACGTTCAAAACGTTGGTTCGACGGACCTCGTGAGTCGTAACGGGTTGCGCCTTGTAGATACAAATACATTCTCGTCCTCTTAGGTCTATTATAGTCATGGGAGTTCAGATTGTGCCTCCAAACTTGTAACTTGATGTGCCGTTTTCAGCTACCGATCTGCCTGAACTTCAACCGCTGCTCAGTGATCCTGAAGTGAACTTGTTGGAAGTGTGAACTTGTGCAACAATACCGGCAGCGTTTCATAGCCACGAGCAGCATTCAGTGACTAAAACCAGAAGGTGCGACTTCTAGCACCTCCATGTTTTCGTCCCTCCATGAGTCACAGCAGACTCTTGTGGTGTGAAATGCTCTGTTCTTTGTTATTCCGATTAGACAAATAAGCAATGACATGTTTGTGTGAGTTGAAACAAACTCCGGACTTGCTGCTTTTGACATTTCCTGAAACGACGGCGTCAGCTGATAAATATGGATGATCTGTGGGTCGTATCAAATCGTCAGATTCTCAGCGGAATCTGATAGAACCCACGTCGAAGTAAGTATATTGTTTTTCCTCTTCTGAATTTAAATATGGCTGAGATTTAATTACGCCTGCAAACGGAGGAAAGGTACGTTTATGGAAATGCGTATTTGACTGGCAGCATTTAATTTGTGTCTATTTTTCTGGGTAAGTCTCGTTTTGGCTATTCTTTCAAAGGCAGGCTTTGCTCACTGCTCTGACATCTGCATTATTGCGAGGCGCTCCCTGTGAGCTGAATTAACATAATTATCTTCACAGGAGGCTGTAATGAAAGAGTGTGTGTGAGGAGTGACAGCTTTGTCTGTGCTCCGGCAGAAGGTCCAGAAACTCCAAAAGTAAGAGAACTCCTGAACCAGAAACATGCTGAGGAGGCGAGGAGAAATGGTAATAAGATTACTATTCTCACAAGTTTCATGCAAGACAGATTGCAGCTATCATTTGTGACTCTGTCACTCTGTCAAGGTCTCTGTTGATCCTGATAAGTAAAGGCAGCTTGATGGACAGTGATGAAGAGCGGCAAATGTGAATATTCAGCTGACTCTGCCGCTTCGGTACATCAGATCTGCCCAAGAAAGGAAGCCATTTAATAGGAATCAGGAAAATCGCATTGCAGTTGATCATTCGGAAGTTTCCGGCACAGATGCACGCTTGGCAGTGGCCACGTCAAACAAAGTGAGATGGCCTAGATAGGTAGACGGGGAGACGAGCCGGGTGTTAGGGGAGCCGGGAGGCCTGGGGAGCCGAGGCCAGATTCATTTCCACCTCCAGTGGAGGGAGACCACCTATTTAGCCCGTTCGTAAGAGGCCAGGCTTCAGGAACGATAACAGATCACAGCCCACCGACATCCATCTGAGCTCCCAACTAATGAACGGCCGCGAGAAGAGAAGTCACGACTGCGTTTCAGGAACTTCAATTTCCATATCATTAAGCTTGTCTGTGTACAACCATTTTGGGGAAAGTTCCCATAAATCCACAGCAAAACACGAGGCGTTGTTGATCTGTTTACATCCAAACTTCACATGCTGCCACACAAGATTTTTTTTTTATTGTTCGGGGTGTGAAAGAGGTGGAGGAGGGGCGCCAATCTCCTGTCTTGCCACCTCATTAGCCACACCTGGATTGGACTGTGGGGGATCCTAATTTAAGTCACTCGTTAGCAACATCCTAATGCATTCTGACAGCAACAAGACAGGGAGATGGAGGGAGGGGGTGAGGAAAGAACAGAACTGTCATGACAGGAGACAACCGAGGGACCAGCAGGAGGGGAGGCATCTGTGCGTTGCAAGAACTATTCTTATTTTTTGCTTTGATTTCCATAAAACAAGCATTACCCTAAATCACAGGAGCCCTCAGCTGTTGGCCTTGCACTCATAAACCATTAGATTCCTTGGATAATGTACATAAACTAATGAACACAATATTGTATTGCACAACTGTGTGCTTCGACACAACGGGAAATCAAATAAAAGCATCCGTGGCAAATAATTTCGACTGTGTCGGTGAAGTCTGCCTCTGCTTTCTGCCACAGCAGCTACAAACATCCGCATGCCGGGTAATGGATCAGAAGAAATTATCCAGGGAGCAGGGGGGGGAATTTGACTTCTAAGAGTGAAGCTCAGGGAATTTATGCCGCCAAATGGGTTTCGAACAAGGTCGGAAAGATTTTCCACGAAAGCAAATCCCGGCGTCAGTCGGCGATGTGGAAGGATATATCCTCCATTACCTTACATTTGCTAGAACCAGTGTTCGCATCAAGCACAAATCACATTTCTCCGTCCCACCGCAGTGAGACGTTTCACACGGTTTTTCCATACGAGGGCAGTTAAAGTCATTATTTAGTGACTGAAAGTCAATGCTGTCTTTTCCACAAGGCTGATGATAAAAGACAATCGGGTTTCATTAGATGGAAAACGAAGAAGATCGGGACGGGCAGAGAGGTCTGACCTTTTTTATTTCACCACTTTCATTTTGCAATTCAAGAAATGAATCCTAATGAGTCCATTCCTCCAAAAAGATTCTTAGAACAAATATTCCTATCATCGTCATTGTACAGCTTCATGGAACATTCCTTTGGTTTAAAGGGCTTATATCATGTAAAATCGTCTTTTTGAGCTTTAAAGTGTATTATAATGTTAGTTCCTCACAAAAACCAACCCCATTATTTTGAATGGTTCACGCATTTCTGAGTATTCCTCTAAAAATCTGCTCTCTGAGCACCGACCCCTCCCAATCCACAGTGGATCCTTACATTGTGACGTCACAAAGTGAGAACAGCCCCTTCCAGGAAGAGTCAGCACTATCAGCTCCGCCCCCAGGCTAACACACACACATAGTTTATCTGTGCATGTCCATCTTTGCAAAAGTCCAGATGCTGTTGTTTTGGCTGGCACGAAACGCCGATGGGCTGCTGAAGACGACTCTAGGTTGATGTCAGGAAATAGATGTTGCCTCAGTGATCGAATCGTCTTACTTCCGGATCGAAAAATGAACTGTGAAAAAAACTTTTATTTCCTACAAAATTCAGTCTTTAGTGTGGCAAAGCTAATATATTATCATACATATGGATATAATTTACTCTGAAAGGCTTACAAATAGCATGATAAAGACCCTTTAAGGAGACTCAATCCAGGGTTGGGAATGCAGGCTTGCAGGGGCGGAGCTACAGGGGTCTAAGGGGGGCAGCTGCTTAGTGCAATTTTTATTTTACCAGCTAGCCTTTGGATAAGTATTTAAATCACAAAAATGCGTTTTTATTTGACAGCTTGTGATCCGTATGCTTCCATCCAAAGAACTGCTTGAAAGGATTTTTTTTTTACTCAACCTTTACCGGTCAGTGGTTGATTTGAGGTATTTTTCTAAAACGTTTTCAGGCGGGAAGGTCAAGATGAACCGAACCTGTGACAGAAAAAAGAAAAACCAAGGAAAAATGATCTTATCTTGAGAGCTGAGTTAAACACAGGAGAAATTCTGATGGGAGAATCAGACTGACATTAAATAAGAGCCAAGTGAAAATATGATGACTTAGAAAAATACTAAACAAGGCGTTTAAATATTTAGAGTCCAGATTTAAATACTTTAACTAATGCAGTTTTAGGCATTCATTCTTTTTTATGTTTAATTCAAAGTGTCCTGAAGCAAAGAGGAACTCAGACTCTTAAACACTTTCCTTTCTGCTAGTCAGAAAGAAAACTTGACGAAAATAAATTGAAATGACAAAAAAATTATAAAACAAATAAATATTTCCACTTTTTTAAATTTTCCACTTAACGTTTTATGATTCTGCACTTGTTTGTATCCATTATGAAAGCAATAAAATCAGTCAGAAAAATATATATATATATTTATTAAAAAAATTGCATTTCTGTGTATTTCTTTATTCAAATCATTTTGAATCAGGAGCAGACGAAAACATTTTTCTTTCGTGTTCAGCCTTAAGCCTTCAAGGATGAAGATATCTCTGTCAAAATCTACTATGCCCTTTGGAATACCATAACTCCTTTTGAGATCAATGTGAATCAGCTGATCAGCAGAGATAAGCAGCTTTGTGCCGGTAAGCAACACTGTAAAGCGGCTATTCACCGATGTGCGACTCATTACTGATATGGAATGTAAACAGTGTTTCTGAACACTTTTGTTCATATCCTTTTTGGAAGGAACACAATGGTTACCCTTCTTTGCCCCATTTTTAGCTCGTCTTGCACACTGAACAGTTTGTTCACATTAAAAAGTTTTAATAGAAGGTGCTACAATTCTGAAATCTTGCAGAAGTTCCACTTCTGGCTGATGATGTGAGGGCGCCATCTTGTCTGCAACCAGGCCCCCATCCTCCAGTCTGATGGATCCACTTGCAGCCAGATAGATCCACGAACGTCTAACATGGAATCTAGCTCAAAAGGGAGGGATGGAGGGAGCTCCAATATTGTTCGCCATTTTTGTTGCACTGGTAATGTTAGGTTGGGGTTCTGAGGAGCTGTAAGCCAACGGGAGAGCATGTAAACAGAGAGCTCTCACCAACTGTCAGGAAAAGGGGCTTACTCCGCATTAACTGTCCCGCCCACAACTCAGAATGAATTTTCAATTAACTCATGTTGCTACGCAGAAACAATATCTTAGAAAACACGGATCAAGGATTTTGGCTAAAAAAGGCATAATCACAAATAAAAGACCACCTGGAAACGCTTTGAAAATAAATCAAAAGATGATTGGAGCACGACTTTCAAGGATACAAACCAGTAAACAAAAAAGTTAAACCTTGCAGACATTTTTCCAGGGTTTCCAGCATTTCAGGCACACATTACTTGAGCTTTAATAGTTTTTAAGATGACTGAAATACTTTGGAAAACTTTACTAATTTTCAATTTTGCCAAAAACTTTTTTCTTCCACAAGGAAAAAAAAATCAGGTTTTACTCACTACCTGATACAAAAACAGAAATGAGGGCTTTTGCAAAAACTGTATACATTTCTGCCAGTGAGATAAATATGAATATGCTGTATAAATAACGGCTCAATTAACAGTTAATCTCATTCCCACTCTGTCCTCCGTGCTGGCGATGCAGCCTCAGCGATCACAAATATTACAAATCGCTGCTCACACATAGCTAAATAATTCTGCGTCTGATTGGAAATATTATTGGGAAGCCTGGAGCACGGAGATATGAGCTTTAATTTGCTTTCGCTGATGCATTTTGAGGAATAAACAAACAGATAGTGGCATGATCTTAGACAGGCAGGCAGAGCAGAGATGGATTTACTGATTGGGGTTTTTTTCAGGGTTGGCGTTGTTTGTGTGGCGTGCAGGAACATGTTCGTAATCAGATTCTTAAGCCATTCGAAGTCTGCGTGTTTAGATGTACAGGGAAAGTGGGTGTGATGGAATGGAAACTCTAATTGCTACTAACCTTTTGTAATTTCACCGAAATATATACAGTATTTTTATTATTTTTTTTTGGTAATGTAAATTATTTTTTATTTCTGATTAATTTCTGTTTGTCTCATCATGTTTTTGTTCGAATCAGATCCAAACGATTCGCTGACTACTTATTGAACACCAGTGGGAACTTTTGAAAACTTCTCACAGCATCTTCCCCTATCTGGGCTCCACAGTGACATACAAAGGGGGCCTAAAGCCAAAGGCAGTCTCTCTGGACACCACACTGGTGGCATCAAACCATCGCACGCAAGACGAATGTCAGTCTTTACAACTAGGCCATACTCACCATCCTGCTTCAGGGCTCAGAGATATCTCAACAAGACCATGGCATCAAGAATAGATGGCTTTGAAAGCCAAGTGCTCAGAACCACGGAGAACATCAAATGGCCCTGGCGCAACTCCAACAAAGTGCTAAGAACCCACACGTGTCCTGCCTGGCTGGGCAGCGCCACACCCACTGGCTTGACCATGCGCCTCGCCTACCACTACACCATCCAGTGAGAGCCATCCTCCAGTTTGATACAAAGGCCATTGGCTGGTGACGACCACAAGGCAAGCCTTGGACGCCATGGTATATCATGGCAGCTTTCAAACTGCATCAAGACCAACGGCAATAGCAAAAGCCTACAACTCAGGGTCGTTACACTCTCGCCCTACAGGAGATGATGATGATGAACCTTTACATCTTTCTGTCTTTCTACTGTTTTTGATTCTGCCATCAACACACTTGTTCGCTCCGATCTCTCAAAAGTAACTTTCTATTATTGTATTTCTTAAAGACCTTTGCTAGTCTTTTGTGCCAAATTTAGACATTTGTAACTTCGTGGCTAAATTTTTCAAACCTTAGTTTGTGTTTCCATGGTTGGCATCACTGATTTTATGACTTAGTCTCATGCACTCGTACAGGGGGTTGACCTGCACGGTGGCTGCAGGTTTTTGGGATTTCTGTACCCATGGAGGGTCGTAGAGAGGAGTGGCTGCATCTTACGTGGTGTGTCTTGCAGTTCCCTTGGGGCACGCATTCACTGGTGAGGACAGTTGTGATAATGGCCTTAAATCAGGGGTGTCAGAATCCAGGCCTTGAGGGCCGGTGTCCAGCATGTTTTCCAAACAACCTGCCATTGAAAATCCTTATTGGCTAAACCAGGAATGGGCAACTCCATTCCTACATTTTCCAACATACCTTGCTTTGGCATGTTCTCATTGGCTGGATACACCTAAACCATGTAATCAGTCACGAGTAGGGCTTGGATATCTGCAAATCATGCTGATACATCGGCCCTTGAGGCCTGGAGTTTCCCATCCCCTGCCTGAAATGAACAAACCAAAAAGTCTGTCAAACATATTCATAAACTCTCATAAAGAGTCAGATCAGAATTTTCCGATTTCATAATAAAGTCAAAAATCAACGGCTCTGTGTTTGACGTCTGCTGGGAAATCCACAGTGAGCGTTTAAATCGCAGAAACAGGCGTCTAGCGTGACCTGCTTTGCCTTTGTTTAGCACAGCCAAACGCAGTTCCAGCTAGTTGACCTCTACTGCTGCTTTGAAGCCACCCTTCAGCTATTAGACTAATTTGTTCTGTTCCTGAGTTGCAATTATTGCAGATTGAAACAGGCTTTGCCTACCTGTGTGCGGCGCGGCAGACGCTTTGAATGATAAACACACAGTGCCGTCATGCACACTTGCTTTTACAATTGTAAATCATGTTGACTTTGAAACTCTGTTGTACCAAAGTTCACTTCCAGTTTGACCTCTTAATATGTTTCCATTCAGTTCAAAGAGGGTACAAGTCGAGTGTGTGTGTGTGTGTGTGTGTGGGGGGGGGGGTCTCAGGCCGACCGCCAGCGCCTGCTGTGGTGCCAATAGCTCAACAAGGAGGACTTGCAACACTGCATGGAACAGTGTTAAATCAGTATAAATGAGGGCGTGTGCGCACTTTCCTGCTTGACAGGTCAATGTCAGCGGATCAGCGAGAGCGGCGGCCTTATCTGTGTGCTGCTGTTGTTCCCCTCGACACAAGGGACTGTTGTCAAATGAATCAAACTATAAGGGCCTTCACACAACAAATAACCCCATTACCTGTGTGGGAGGATTGAGAGATGACTCTTCTGTACTCGTTTCGATTAATAATTAAAAACGCTGATGCTGTTGTCACTTATCATAAATCATATTTAATGTTGTGATGATGTAGGGTTTGCATGCAGCTAAGTATGTAAATCGCACGACTTACACCGCGACCTTTCCTGCTCTGTGATGGATTGCTAGATGGTTTGAAACCGGAAGATACGATAAAGATGATCTTTGTGTCGCACTTTCACAATACGGTTTCACTCTGAACCAATGGAGGAAACTCACAGCTGTTTTAATTGGTTTTTATGTTAATGTTGCATGACAGAAGAAGTGAGAGGTTTGCAAAATATCTGGAAAGATAGCAAAGGAAAAAGCAAGATATTTATAGAAACCAATTTGCTGGCCGGTCCATAAACAGTTGCGTAAATGAATTTGTGTGGAATAGAAGGGTTTTCTCACGAAGGACAGAAGGGTAATGTACTGTCACGCCGCCGACGGTGTGTTTTTGAGGCTTCTTTTGTGCGTGCAACGTGTTGTGCGTCTGTGACGCAGACCTCTGTGATAAAGTGTTGACAACTTGCAGTAATTACTGATGGGTGCTGCGATAGCTGCAGCCACCGAGTCCGAGCAGAAACCGGGAGATCGTTTTCCGTCAGTTTGTCATTTTTAATAAACTGTCAGAGAAATCAGCTCAAACTAATGAATATTAGACTCATTATTGTTCCGGAGATCATAACCAAACCTTTTAACTCCGCTTTGCCAGTTTCTCATCTTCTGTGACTCATTTGACAAAGATGTAATGGTGCAAAGATGAAGATATCTGGAAATAAACTGATGTGCTCGTCCCAGCATGAGGCCCTCTTGCCTCTGCTGCGCCCGATGGCATTTAGATAGTATTTGTTTCTCTGTGGGTGACCTGTGTCAAAGAGCAAACACTTCTTTTCATTGAACTCAATCTCTAATTACAGTGCTCTGAATCCTGGTATTTCGTCCTATTGATATCTTCTCACTGACTCATTTGCAGTATCACTTAGTTGCAGGAAATCAAGAAAATTGTGTCTAACTGATGTTTGGGATATGAAACCTTTCTTGGAGCATCTGTTTGCATTATCAGACGGCATGTTTTTCTTCTTCCACAGCTGTTTTGTCCGGGGGTTGTAGCTTGGGAGCCTGCGAGCTGGCATAATAGAAAATTATCCCCTCAAAGCCCGGAAAGAAAAACACTTTGATGAAGCTTTTTCACTGGAGCTCCGACATAAATGGGCTAATTGGGATGATTTCTGACTGTGCATTCACACATTTCTTTGATGTGGTTCTATTATGCAGTGCAGGGTTTGGGGATGTTGAAGGAGTTTGCATCTATGCCCATTAGATGTGAACAATTTTTACATTTTTTTTTAACTCTTTGAATTTCCTTCTTTATATTATTAGGTTATGATACTCCGATCAACCCTATTCGGATTATTTCAGAGATCTCGTCTCATCCTTTTGCTCTGGGAGAAAACCAGAGGGAAAAAAAGGAAAGCTGGTTTAAATGGTTCTGCCTCCAGTGGTCTTTGGAGGAACTGCAACATTTGGTGCTTCCTTGTTTACGGAACAGAACTTTGCGAGGTACTGGTGACCCAGTAAAACTAAGTTGACCATTGACTGTAAATGAGAATTGGACCATATGTGCGTGATGTCACTCACAGAAAATGGCCTACTACCATCTTTAACTAAATGAAGTCAATTCAGTCACCATTTTTCTGCAGCCACGTTGGAGCCCAATGTTAACAGTAAGCAGTGATTGGTCCCATCTGGTCTGAGTTTCTATGGCAACCACTTTTGCCAATCAAGAGTGAGCTTGTTGGAAGTCCACAACACTTGAAATCTGTCAATCAAACATTTTGGATGTTTGGATGTTGGCCAACAAGCACCCCCTACTTTGATTGAGGCATCTGCTCAGTTTATAGCTTCAGTCACTTGAACTATCGTAGATCTTCCAATAGTAGCCCCAGAGTTTATTCCAAAAGTATGGCAGCTTTTTTTTAGAGAGAGGCATCTATTTGAGAGGTTATTTCTGGTTGTGAAAGTTTCTCTTCTTTTTAAAGCATCAACCTCCGTATTAAGAAAAATTATCTTTGTTTTAACCCATGTTCAAACCAGTTCTTCTAATTCGTCGTTCGCTTTCTTTAAACTTCCACCAGGCAATCGTTTGCTTGTTGTTCCTTTTTCTGCAGCCGTCTTCCCAATATCATCCGTCAGCTTGCAACATCCTCTGATACATGTAGGATCCATCGCCATATGTGGTGCAGACTCCTCACCCGAATGTTCTTTAGCACATGCCAAAGCACAAAGTTTAAGAATCCAATGAGCATTTCTTGGCCATCGCTACACTGGCTCACAACACAAATACCACAGACACCCAGCGTCTGCACAACTGTGTCCACTTTGGGCTGGGGATGTCATGGTGCCTCTGTCAGACTCCTCCACCTCTCCTCTCCGCTTGGTTCCTGATTCATCCAAGCTGCGACCACTTACCTCATCGCCTCACCTGCCTTCATAAGGAGCTCCAGGATCATCATTCAACGCCAGTCCGTTGCCCCTGATGGAAACCTCAGCCACGAGTGGTCGCCCGAACCTGCTGCACTCTGGAATCCTCATCTGATCTGTTCCCTCCGACCTCAATACGAGCCTCTGCCGAGCTATCACCCTCACGAGACGGATCCACGACTCTGGACTCTATGAGTATATCCACCAGTGACGCCACGGGCCGCAGTCTCTCTATCTCTGGACCTCCAGAAACTGTGCCTTACCTGTCCTGCTACCTCATTAAATCCCTTTTCCAAGTCATCTGAACTCTGTGTCTCATTCCGGGTTCCAGCATCTGGGTCTCTGTCGTTCTGTAGACATGACAGGGGAATCCTAAAGGAGCCCGGCCACTATTAGAGACCGGCATCTAAAGTAAAGGACACCTGTGAGACCCGATGTTTATTGGAGACCGGTCACTTTTGGAAGATACACGGTACAGAAACAAAATATCACAACATTGGTAAGCAAGAATGGTTATCCTGACAAATAGAAAGACAGTCATAGCTGTTTATTTCTCTATAGAAGTCTATGGGATTCTGACTTCTTGGAGCCAGTGGGCACCTCCTGTTTGTAAAGCCAGTGGGGAGGGGTCACTCAGTCCAGTTCTACAGCCAAAGGTTTCTGGAACGCCATAAATGGATGCAAGTTCATTCAAGCTAAAATGTTGCCAGGAGTTTTTTATATAACAATCTGACAGTTTTCTTTTAATCCTGTAATTCCTCTTGTTACATTCTCAATCAGTTCAGTTCAAAGCACTTTAGTCCTAACATATATCTCGTGGGGTGAATGTGCTTTTTCTATTGCTGGCCGCCAGTTGCGGAAGAATATTCCTCTTGAGCTGTGCTTGACATCAGACCTGAATAGCTTTAAACAACAACTAAACGCTTACCTTTTTGGAATAGCTTTTAGTCGGTGGCATCTCATTTTCTTTTATTAATTCTATAGAATACTTATACATCTTTTCTGTATTTTAATGCTTTTTGTATTTTATGCTGTTGTTTTTAAAATCTTTATCCTGAATTAGCTCAATTTTAAATGTTCTTTTGATCTATCTTTTTATTGAGAAGCACTTTGGCACCCTGACAAAAAACAGACTAAATGTTTTATCACTTAAGTCATTTTCAACGTAAAATAAAGATTTTTGCAGGTTGATTAAAATGTAATCAAGCAGTTTGTTTTAATGTTTTAAAAGTTAATGAGGCATTGAAATAAACTAAAGAGGCAAATGTTTTCCTTCTTTTAATCTCTTGTTTTTGTTTCCTTCCTGTTTTCACTTGCGCTCGTCTTTGCAGCAGTCTATTTTTGGCCGAGTGATCCAGTCTGCTGAGTTTTCACCTTCTCTCTGCTCTGCAGGAAGCAAATGTGGCTTCTTCACAGTGGGACTGTGTGGTTAAAAACATGGATTAACATAATCAGATCGCTAAAGGTCACCGTGTTTTGCAGCTTCACAAAGTTCTGACGGATATTTCTGGGGCAAAAAAGAAAACCGGAATTCCAAATTTTTCTTTGCTATAAGGTAAGGAGGAGATTAAGATGTTTTACAACACACCCAGATGAGGTTGAGCAGTTGTGAGGTCATGTCAGGTTTGACATCATTGTGATTGGAGCCAAAAACGGTGCCGATCTTGTTAAAAAAAACATTGTTGATTGGTTCCAACCCCTTGACAGGTTCCTTAACTACTGTAGGAATTCTGATGCTCCACAGCTAAAATCACATGACCACATTTAAAGGGCATTTTCTAGGCATTGCGATGTATCCCTTCCAACGGATAGGGGCTTCAAACTATAGATGTGGCTTTACCTTATATGTTTTATGCTTTACTACAAGACTCATTAAAGATACTTTATGTTTTATGCACACATATTTCTGGAGGTCACCAAACAGCGATTGCAAGATAAAACTGTGGAATTGTGTTTGTATTTTATTTTTACATTACATAAAAAAAAAAAAAAAAAAAAAACATTTAAACCCAGATTAGTAGACAAATATATCAGGACAAATTCAAATAAGTAGAGACTAAAATGGATTAAGGAGGGATAGGAGAGTGCATTTGGAAAGATTTATTGTTATTATTGTTATAGTTGTTATTGCTGTTGTTTAGTGCTTGTGTAGAAGAAACAGGTTGCATAAGAATAGTTTTTCTTCTACTGTTCCTGTTGTTCAAAGCCTAATTGTACATTATACATTCCACTGGAACTTCTAGTGGTACGACAAAATAAATAAATACATTTAATAAAAGCTGTTCTAAACATTTGCTAAATTTTAATATGAAAAAATGCTTTTTGTTGTTTCCAAAAGGTCCAATAAAAATGTTAAAATGAAATTAATTTATTAATTCAATGAAATGATATGGTAACTTATTTTAAATTAATATTTAAAATTACACTATAAATCTTCATTCTTCAGTTACAAAAAAAGGTTTGTTATTTTGATTTCCACAGCTAAAAAACGAAACAATTTCTACTAAGATTCTTTTTGTGTGCTTGTGTCATTTTAGATCCAGCTTAAGATAGTATGTGAAATAAATTATCAAAATATTGTAAAAATACATGGTTGAGGTTGTGCCAAAAATAGAAAATTGATGCCAAACCCGGCAAAGTAAAAATCTTTTGAGTGAGAATGTCAAAGTAAACTCAGAAATAGCCAAAAATTATACCATAATTATACTAACAGTCCAGTTTGTAGACATTTTTGTGCTTTTGAAGTGGTGGTGTGTAGTTATATTATAAAGCACAGACTGCTTGCTGGATCAATAATAAAAAAAAAAAATGTAAAAAAACTTAGACTTTGCATACGAATATGAATGCATGAATACCCACAAAAACTAAGTCAAACTGGAGCTCATTTTGTTTTTAATAAAAAATAAAAAAAAAAAAAATTTTGGAGGGGTAAGGTTTAGGCATGTGGTTCGAGTGTAAAAAACAGACAGACAGATGTTAGTACAAATTATTCTCATAGTTCCAGTTGCTGGAAGCTGGAAGGACAACAGGAGAACGGAATGGATTTAATGATTTATTGTCCCGGTCTGTAGATGATCGGAAGAAGCCCAGTTGGTAAGTTGGGATGTTGTTTATCCAATGGCGTAGTAACTCTTGTAGAGCGGTTGGGAGTCGTGGCGTGACATGGAGTCGTGGTGTGGCTGGAAACTGTCCTGTAGACGAGATAGAGAAATTGATTAAAAAAAACTTGCGCATTGATTGAATAAACATGAAAACATGACTTGAGACCAGGTAGAGCACCGTAGAGGGGGATCGAATTGGCGATGAATTCTGGTGAAGGTTCCTCTTAAGCAGAGCAGGCAGGTTGATGAGTTGAGTGCCGACTGCTGGGTCCAATCCAGAGAGCAAAACAGAGACTGGATGGGGAGGACTTCCAGAGGCACCATGACACTTTTTCAAGTATTTGCGCAGTGTAGCTTTTACTCTTAGGCTGCATTTACACTGCAGGTCTTGATGCACAAATCCGATTTTCTGACTATATCCGATTTTTTTTGATCACCTGCCTAAATCAACTTTTAAAAGTGACCCGTATTCGATTTTTGCATTTACGCTATACAATGCTGAAACTGTCAAACGTCTGAGGACTGCGTAATGTAGCAGCATTTCCGCCTTCCGCAGACCTGAGCACTGACCGCACGGATTTAAGAAATTATGAGCGACCAGGCCCTTAATATTAATCATAACAGTAATAAAAGCACATTTAGAAGATGCGTGTTGGTCCAAATGGCAAACGTTTAGCGTGGCAAAACCCTCCCTTTTTGTTGTGTTTTTTGTGTGTGACTGCGGTTGTCATGGAGGCAGCGCAAGGACGGAAGGAGGCGTTGCCTTCGGCGCTCCTGGATGAGGCAGGAGAAGGGATGCGCGGGAGAGGAAAAAGGAGGCCTGCTCGGCCGGCTTATGTCTCTCTGAGTTTTGAACAAGGAAGTGTGTGCAGATGTTGTGCTGTACTAACAGTTTGATCCAAGCAAAGAAATAAACGGCTTCTAGCCTGCTACGGAGCAACAGTGTCCCACTTGATTAGTTACTGTTTGCGTCCCGACCGGGACCGGAGTGGAAATAACGAAGCATGAGGCTGAAAGGTAACACGCTGATGGGGTGCCAGCTGTCCTCAAACAGCAAAATCAGCGCACAAAAGCAAAGCACTTTAATAAGTCATGTGATCTCAGTTGGTGGTGTCCTGAGTTGATGTCACTGACGTACGACTCGCATTCACTGGGGAATATCCGATTTGTCTGCTTACATGGCACACGCAAATGCACGTATCCGATTCGTGTCCAATTAATTTCCACATATGAATGAGCCCTGTATGTGATCTGAGAAAATTGGAATCCATGCGCTTGTGTCCTGCTTACTCGTTCACCGGTCATATCCGATCTGTGCCACATTAGAGGAAAAAAATCGGAATTGGGTCACTTGAGCCATGCAGTGTAAATGCTCTCTTTGTCTTGTTTGTTCACAGGATGTTGTTCAAGTGGATCCTTACAAACCTGTTTTCCCACATCCTTACTTTTAGACAGATGGAAGTTTCCTATGACAGGCTTCCTGTATTCTACCCACGCAGTCTTTTTCTGATCACACTGTCATGAACTTTAACATTTAGTCCGCTAAATAAAGCTCGTATTTTATGCATATTGACAACATTTTTAACCTCGAAAACTTCACTCCCTGCAGCAAGCAAAGGTTAATGTTGAATTAGCCCTCCAAGAGAAATGTGTTTTGGTTGAAAATATGTTTGCCAAGCTTAAAGGAATAATAGTAGACCTGCCTGCTGTTGTCATCTTGTACCATTAGGGCCACTGCTATACTTTTAATTTGCAATGACACATTAAAAAAACTGTAGTAGAAACTTGCGTAGCTGGATGTGAATGCCAGAGTTTTGAATGCTGAAGTCTTAAACGTTACGCGTGTTTATGTAGACTTTTCATTGAAAGTGCTCACTTGAACAAGTGTTGCCTAGAGCGGTGTGAACGTAGCTTAACTGCCCCTACAGGTGAAAAATGGCCAAATCTGTGTGGGACACACAGGTGGGATGCACAAAATATCAAGATTGTAGACCGCTTGGTGAGCCTGTACTGTACAGCGGAAATGTTCATGGCATTTTTTTCTGTGGGTATGCTGCGAGTGATGGGTCATAACCGTCAATAAAGGTGTGTTGGTCATCCATGAACTTTTACTTCATGTTTTTAATTAAGGTCCACCTTTGAAACACTTCTTAATTAGTGCGATTACAGCCGCGCTTTTGCAGTCAGTCAAAGCAAAACGTAAACTCCTGGCTCGTATTAAACTTTATTAGTAACAAATGTGAAACAAACGCAAGCTCACGAGTGCTTTGTTTTGAGTGCCAGCCTTTTTTATTTCTCCATGATTTTTGACATTATTTAATGTTTTAGGTTTCTGTCACCAAGTTTGGATCCTGCGACACCAGTTTGTGACATGAAGGAGAACAGGAACTACTCAGCTTCTGTTGACAAGGATGATTTACAGCAGATGTGGTGTTGGATTTCTCTCTGAACCGACATTTTTATACAGTTAATGAAAGAATTACATTATCAGTTCTGATGTCTTAATGCAGCTGACGCGGCCTGAGCTGGCAGTAATAAATACCACATTTCCAGCTTTAGTAAGCTGTCAGTCCTTAGGAGGCTGTAATTTTCCTTTCTGTGTGACAGATTGGGAGGTAGCCTTGTCAAGAACATTTGTATTTATGAGGGGGAGGGGGTGCAGCAAATCTTACCCTTGTTGTTTGGAAAGGGTTGTCAGCAGACGTCTTGAGTGAATTATGAATCAATTATTTTAAGTATTTAAGTATTTTGAGTCAGTTACATGTTATTGCCTGTGGAGGTGTTGTTTATTCAAGCAAGTTTTTTTTTAAATGAAAATATTTTTTCCCCCCTCACAGCTTTCAATTCATCAATATTTATGATGTTCTTTGTTTACATGATCAATGTGAAAGATTAACACAAACCCAGGGGTTCAAAATGTTAAATTAGCACTTATATCATTTTGCTCCTAAAACAAGTTTCTCACAAGCTCTAATTAGCTTTGTTTGCATGAGTTCAATAAGCGAATCGATTGTCATTTTTGTTTTTTTTACTCTGCATCAAAGCTGGAAAAGAACTATGGATACAAACTCAGGGGACAACTTTCCCCCTAATCTGTTTTCGATAATTTGCCTAAAGGAATTATAGGTGTTTATCAGGCAGAAATGCACACTCGGCAGGACTGAGATCGGGTTTCACCATCGCCGCTTCCTTTGTTGTGTCGACTGCATGGCTCCACGCTCAGATGGGAGGATATTTCAGCGTTCCTTCCATCTTTCTGAAGTTACAGGAGGTCCAGACGGGTCGGTCGCTCAGTCTCTAATTAAGCAAGATGGTTTGATCAGCTTAATGAGGCAGTCTGGACGTTTGTTCAGCAGGTTTCTAATGATCCACGATGGGTTTGTCGTGAAAATAATGCCGTGCAACGGGTCTGTTGTAGAGGAAAGAGATGAGCATTCATAATCGTAAGAAGATTTTTCTATAAATGTTTAGCATGATTGGAAAAACTGATGAAAAGATTAACCTGGAAGAAAACAAAAAAGATTAGATTTTTCGGTGTGCTGACATTTTAGAGAAAATTCAACATGATTTAATAATATAACTGCATATGTCATATTCAATGTCCTCAGCTTTAAGAAGGGCTATTTAAATAAAACCCATTATAGATATGCTGAGGCGGTTTTTCACATCATAACTGAAGAAAAGAGTGAATGACAAAGAGGAGATAGATGGACTCAGAGACGGGGAGAGATGTAAAATTGCGTCCAACAGTGGCGAGAAACAAAGACCGGGGGTTGAATGAGGTTCCGAGATATGATAATAGATTCACTACACAGGCAAACCAATTTCCATTCTTAACCTCATCCAGACCAGCTGATGATTAGGAGTCCAGCAGGGGTCACCTTGCAGCGGCTCTCCTTCCTCTACTCCAAATTAAAGACACTTATGGATTCATGACATGCATGGAGGGAAGGAGCCTCTCACAATCCTGTTTCCGTATATAAAACCGGATGCTCTGAGTAATAATTGAGACCTAATGAGGGCACGTTAAGGAGGAGGGATAGCTTACTTTTTTATTATATGCAGGATGTCAAAGGTTATAGATTATGAGACTTAAATTGGGCTAAGGAAAAGCTGAAGTTTACCTGATTTTTCTGCTTTTATACTGACTTTCCTTCAGTCTTTTTGCGTTAAAACCAGCAAAAAGAATAAAAGAAAGCTATTTTAAAGACCTGCTCCAATGAAAATAATGGTTTTGTGACATATTTCTGATGATGCATGACATTAAATGAGAAAGTTAAGCTATAAAATTGCATTTCTGAGGATAATTTTTAATACAAACTGTTGTGAATAGGGAGCAGATGAAAACATGCTGCTTGAAAAAGACAGTATTTGTGACGAGATCCATGTACGTCTTTGTTTTCCTCGTCTGAGCTGGAATCTTGCTCCAAAACTGTACGGCTGGATAGCTCCAATATTGCTTCCCGTAGTTGTTGCAACGATATTGTCAGGTTGGGGTTTGAGGGCCTGTAAGCTAAAATCAAAGTGTGTAAACAGAAGTCTTCGCAACAGGAAGGGAAGAGGGGCGGTGTGGCTGCGCCCAAAGGTCCCGCCCACATCTCAGAGACAAATTCCGAATGAGCTCCCGAGGCTCCAAAGAAATTGTGTTCTAGAAAAGTTTTGACTTTAAAACAGCACAATCATGATAAAAAGACTAATGGGAACGCTTTGGAAAAAGAACAAAAGAGGAACGGAGTGGGACTTTCAAAAGGTCATTGAAAGAGTGCCAAAAATACTGATGCTGAAGGTGAATTTGTGTTAAAGTTAGAGGAGACGTCAACCTCTTGTAGCCTGGAAAAGTCTTGCCATATGCTGACAGTGTGGCAAAGATGTCGGTCTTTCTGCAGCTTCACTAAGCTGTTATATCCCATAATCCTTTTGCACCAAAACCATCGCTGAGAAGTCGCTCTCCCTCAATTGGTTTCATAATGCTTGGAAGCTCTTCACTAATTGTATTTAAGTTACAGCAGTTTCAGCAGTGTGTTGTTAGTGTTTGATGTTAGTATTATCTTTAATGTGCTCATTATGTAGGACGAATGTTAATGTTTAAAGACTGTGATCTGTCTGTTGTCCGTTTTTGATGTCAGTGACCTTAAGGTGAAATCAACTTTTTGATGTTTGTGTGTATAAAATTAGTCATTTTTTTTGATTTTTAAAAAAAAGTATGCTTCTTTTCAAGTAAACCTTTGGAGCAGATGCTGAACACAACAGAATTAAATACAAAACACCCCTAACATTTTCATCTTAATTTGTTTGGTTTACTCTCACACTGCACTTTTGAGATTGTAGTAGGTTTAAGGGCTGTCATCTGGACTTGGTTTTAAAGTTAGAAGACGTTTCACCTCTTATCCAAAAGGTTTTGTCAATCCTGAATTAGCTGGTCGAAGAGCTGGTATATATGCGCTCATGGGGGAGGAGTCAGACCTGAAACTGGATGGTATTGTCAACTTAGCCTACATGGTTTGGGTCGTTAAGAGTCCTTTGTCCTCAGCTGGGGGTTGGGGAGCTAGTGACTCCCTCCCCAAACTGGTCATCCCTTTCAGCTATTAACGACCCAGGTGGAACTGGTTTGGTTTGTTTAGGTATCAAAACACTGCCGTAGATGGATGGAAGAATAAACCTGAGACTGGTGGTCTCAGGTTTATTCTTCCATCCAGGTGAAACGTCTTCTAACTTTAAAACCAAGTCCAGATGTTATCCCCTAAACCTACTACAATGGAACCAACCTGGATGAATGAGAGTCTTCATAGACATGCACTTTTGAGAGTGGACCAGACCTCTAGGGCAGTGTTTTTTAACCTTTTACATTTTTTCTTGGTCAAAAATCCTGCAGCAAACCAACAACCGAAAGCATAAAAAAAAGGAAACTCTTTGGTTCATATTGATGAACGATGTCTCCACAATCGCACATGCATTTTATTGCAATGACTAAAGAACAAAAAGCTTGAAGTTCCAGCTGTTTTTCCTAAAAGTTGTGATAATTGTCACCAATAATTTTCAACAAAATTAGTTTAAGGTTTACCCAGATAGTTGTGTTCCCTCCAAGTTATTTCAATGCAATTTTATTTAACTTCACAAGATATTAAATACAATTATTTTTTTAATTGTTATTTATTAAGTGAAACATTTCTTTTTGTTTTTTTAGCCAGCTCTCCACATAGTCACATATGCATCTAACAAAACGTATGTTAGTAAGAAATTACGTTAATTAATTTTTTTCACAGTAAATATGTCCGTTTCTCATTATCGTTTTATTCCACCTCTGTTGTGCTTCGACTTATGCCGTTGTCTTGCTTCTTTTGAATGTGGACCGGTCCAAGGTTCTGGTCGTGAACACCATGAAGGACTTTGAGAAGTGCTTGATTACGGTTGTCTGAAACAACGTGGAGTAATAAATCAAAGAGCCAAATAATTTCAAGAAATATGACACCTGGAATCATCACTTTCTCTGTATGTCTGACGTAACCTGAATAGCAGCAGAGTTCTGACCTGCAGACAACTTGACCTCAACTTTCACCGCAGCTGATATCAGCTGAAGAAGGATATGGACCTGAATCTAATGTCTGCAGACATAACATGGATGAAAACTATTAACTGTTTAAACCAAGAAAATCGGCTGTTATCAGTAAAAGAAGAAATGCCAACCTTGGACAATTCGACAGTTTATGGACCCTTTTTATTTTTCCCCCACAGCATTACTTTATTATATAAAAAAAAAAGAAGAAAAAAAAAAAAAGAAAAATACAAAAAAATACAAAAAGAGTAAAACAAATGATTAATCACCTTTGAAAATTGTTAAATTGATTGACTTTTGATGATATTACTTCACTAGCTCCTAAAATTGATAAATTGATTCAAAAATCTTTCCTAATGTAGCATAACTTTGCACATGTTTTTAACTTTTGATACTTGATGAAATTTTTGCTATGAAAATTCCTGTAACAGTGTTGTGTCTATTTTACTGATGTAGTATTATGTTTTAAAGCATATGAATGACTTTTAAAAGTAACGTAATCTGCATATATTTCAGATGCTGCATTTGCCATGTTGATTTCTAAAATAGTTATTTTTGACGTAGTACTTAAGTAATTCATCTTTGGCATGTGCTTTATTGATACCTTATGATTATTAATTCTGTCTGATAAAACCTAGGAACCGGATATTGATAAATCATGTAATAAAATGGTTATAGTATAACGGGGTGGGATTATATAAGTTCGCTTCCTTCCACTCCCTTTCAAGCAATATTTATTAATTATGTCTAATTATCCTGTTTGATTAGTTACCGTATGAATGTATAACTGATGATTATATTGTTTTTGTGTATTATTTCTATTTGATTGCTTGAAATAAACCATTTCAAATCAAATGTAGTGTGAGCCGTGGCGTTATTTTGTCCTGAAAAATTACAAGAAAAAAATAAAAATATGTGTGCCAGAATTCAATTGCAAAGGCACTGAGACACACGACAATATGAAAGTATTAAATTAAAGTAATATTAATGCATTTTATTTAAAGCACTTTTCAGGTCTCTCAAGGACATTGTACATGTATAACAAGATTAAAAAATATAAGTATGACAAATGTTAAAATCAAAAAGAAACATCACTTATAGTGAGATGGTTTGTTTAAAAACATGGAAGGCTCTGCTCCCCACCATGATGCTGAGGCAGCGGGTTTGAGGAACAGTCAGACAAAGAGAGGATGAGGATCTGAGTGAGCGGGAGGACACTGGATGGGGGAACCAGGTAGTAGATGACCTTGAAAGTGAACAGCAGGAGTTTGGAGTCATTTCTGAATTGAACGGGGAACCAGTGGAGCTGCTGAAGCACAGGCATAATGTGGTGAAATTGTTTTTTTTTTCTTGGTGTAATTGTCTGAGCAGCTGAGCTCTGGACCAGTTGAATTTTTGTTAGGGATTTGTGGGGAAGCTGTAGAGGAGAAAAATGGAATAGTGACAAGGCTGTAAACCAAAGTAGGTAAGGAGAGCTGGAATCAATTAATATGCAGACAAAAAGGAGGCCAGGTGACATGGTTTACAGGATTACTAAATGATTTTGTACTGTACAGAATGACACCCAGACTGGTAAAATGCAATTACTGCAGAGTTATTCATCCAGAGGGAAATGTTTACTTAAGAGAAGGTGGACTTGGTACCAACAAGAAGTTCTGTTTTGCCAATGTTTAGCTGAAGGAAGTTGGATGAAACCATAGCCTAACTTCTCAGAGACAACTAGTGAGGGACTAGTGCCCAAATGGCCTTAGCGTGGTCAGTTAGGAGCTAGTACTCCTTACTATCATCTAAAGAAGGGGTCACCAACCCTGTTCCTAGTGGGCTACCACCCTGCTTGTTTTGCAGCTAACCCTGCTTCAGTCATTTCTGCTCACCTGGATAAGGTGTGTTCAGTCAATCAGAAACTGGGCTGATTCATTCCAGCTAACAAGCATCTACTGGAGCAGGGTTGGCCACAAAACAAGCAGGGCGGTAGCAGGGTTGGTGACCTATGATAAAGTGTGGCGTAAAGTGTAGTGCAACAACAACCAATACGTCTAATGTGTTTGCATCTTACGTTAGCCTTACCTTGCGGTACTCTTATCATGTATTGTGTTCCATTTTCATGAAGTCCCTCAAGGTGGTCGTAAGAGAACTTCAAGACCCACCTGTGCTCCTCCTTAACATGCAGCCACTCTTGTCTACGACCCTCCACAGGCCTGGAAAACACAAAAACCTGCAGCACTTGTCCGTCTTGCCAAAAGTTTGACGTCTTTTGTTGTTAATGTCATTTTAATGCTTTAATAACTCATCATTTTGATAAAAGAAAAGCAAGACCATCTGGATCGTTCAGACCTTTTTCCACCAGATTGTAACTTTTGTACCATAAAGTGACTCGTGCGTTAATGTATCATATTAACGTTACACGGTATGTGACTTCCAGTAGAAATTTTTCTAAGCATGAATTTCCCATGGCAGCACAGGGGAACAAGCTGTTTTTATTTTTCAGTGGCAGCCCTGAGGTAAATCGGCGGCTCTGCAGTGGTGGAGGTAGTGATCAGAGCGTCTGATTGCAGACCACTCACCTGTCCTCATCCCAGAGGTCGGCGTCATCAGGCTGCCTGGACAAACGGCGGCTGTCGGTCGTGCTAGCAGATGGCTAATTGAACACCCCATGGCTTTCAGCGGGGAGATGGAGGAGATGAATAAAGTGAGCGATGACAAGCTGAAGGGATAGACAGGGGAGGGGTGAAAGAGGAACAGAAGAATAAAGAGATTTAAAAAAAATCAACAGCATGATATTTAGCTGGAACACAACTTCTCATTCCAGTTTCATCCATCATAACCTGTCACATCCATAAAGCCCCTCACGAGGGGGAAGGGAAATACATTAGGACGATCCTGGAGGAGAAATGCCGTCAATTAGGAGACCAGGAAAAAAGAATACGAGAAAGAAAAAAAACAAGTACAGAATGGAGGTTAAGGAGAGTGCTGTGTAAAGAGGAAATGACAAAGGCCTCAAGGTCATTCAGTCAACAGGACCTTTGTCAATCTATTGCAAAACACCAAGACAAACCCAGTTTGAAAAACCACTGCTGTGCCCCACGCCAGAGCTTCTGAATATTCACAGTATAGGCAGTTGTACAAATGATCCCAGCTACGTACTCATCATTTTCCGAACACTTAAACTGTTTTATCATCAAAACTTATACAAAAGATTTAGAATAATGGGACACCGCCTGCATTTTTTTTTCCCCCAAGATCAACTTCAGCTCCGTAGGAAGCTAAGACTTCCTCCTGCTCTGATTATCACAGTGGCTCCAAGCTTTAACCTTGAAGTGATGTAGAAAACCTAAAGTAAATACTGTTTTTTTTCCACAAAATAAAGTGCACTTAAAAGTCTTACTTATTTTCAAAAAACCTACAGTGCGCCTTAAAATCCGGAGCACCATCTATATGGAATAATTCTGGTTGTGCATACTGACACACGGCTCTCTGTCACAAAGTCTGTCTGTTTTTAACCAGTTAAACAAGGTTGGGCATGAATACGCTTGCAGCTAACGTATATCGTAGTGGAGGACTGTGCATTATACACCTGGGCCTTCAGTAGTGCTACGTCTTCTATTCTTTTCTATTCTTCTAAAAATTTCTTAGATCTGCTCATAGCCCCCAGGCAAACCAAACGATAAGATGGTTGCTATGGGGATAAAACCATCAAAAAAGCTGCCATTTTGAAAAAAGTACATTTATTTTCAGGAATTTGTCACGTGTACCTCAGACCATCAGTCCAGAAAAGCGCAGTGCTAGAAACAGCTAAGATACCGCAGGACCCTCAAGCTCCCAGGCTTCTGGTAGAGGACCCGAGCTTGGGTGAGAAACCACCCGCTAAAGGGTGAGAGGGGCGTTTTTTATAAATATATTTATTACCAATAATAAACAAAAATAAAATTCAAAATAACTATCTGTAAGATAAATAACTAAATTGCAACAATGGCTCAAAAAGGCTCGATACAATCATCAAATCAAATCAAATCAAATCAGCCTTTATTTACATAGCACTTTTCCAACACATGTCACTTAAAGTGCTTTGCATAAAATATAATCAAATTTAAAAACAAAATGACACGACAAACAATGCCTCCCCCCCCCCCCCCCACACACACACACATACACACACCATGATAAAAATAGTGATAAAATGATGGAATGTGGGGAAACAATATTTTAGGGACATGTCCACATCAGTGACCCCCCCCCCCCCATCCAAGTTCACGGAGTGCACTACCACAGGACCCCCCAGATCCGATCAAAAGAGTCAGACCCTGGAGATCCCATTGCTGTGACCCCGTTCACTGAGAAGGATCATCACCGATGTGGAGGATTCCTCGGAGGAAAACACTGGAGTTACGAATAAAATGGAAAAGGAATCAAATTAAAATAAAAATATATTTAAAACAAGAACAAGAAACAAATAATTACATAAACCTCAATAGACATATAAAATGGTAAGTGTGACTAAAAAATAAATAAATAAATACAAAGAAATAAATGTATATACATACACATATAAAACTATTAAAAACAGAACACAAATAATTAAAATATCAAATAAATTCCTAAAATTCAACTAAAAGCTAAATTAAAAAGGTAGGTCTTAAGCCTTCCTTTAAAGACATGAACAGTCTCTGCGGCCCTGAGGCATGCTGGGAGGCTGTTCCACAGGCGAGGTCCTTAATAACTAAATGAGGTCTCGTTTTAGTTCTAACTTTTGGGATAACCAAAAGGCCAGTATCAGAGGACCTCAGGGTCCGTGAGGGATAATACTTTAAAATCATATCAGATAAATATGAAGGCCCACGACCATAAAAACATTTATAAACCAATAAAAGAACTTAAAAATCAATCCTGAAGCGCAAAGGGAGCCAATGCAGCGATTTTAAAATCGGCGTAATGTGTTCCCGCCCCCTGGTCTTCGTCAATCCGCGAGCTGCTGAATTTTGCAGCAGTTGAAGGTTCGACATCCTTGTTCTGGGAAGACCAGAGAGCAGGGCATTCCAATAATCTAATCTGCTGGAAATAAAAGCATGCATTAGCACCTCTGTGCTGGCAAGAGAGAGAAATGGGCGGACTCTGGCAAAGTTTTTAAGAAGATAAAATCCTGTTTTTCTTATATTTTTAATTTGTGGTATAAAATTAATCTCTGAGTCAAAAATAACACTCAGGTTTCTCACACACTGAGAAGTTTTGTAATTCCTTGGTTTAGATAAAACCATCTCTCTCTTGTCTTCAGAAACGATCACGAAAACCTTTTTTTTTGTCCTGGTTTAACTGTAGGAAGTTCTCTGCCATCCATGACTTAATGTCTAAAAAGCATTTTAAGAGTGTGTTGACCAACTCTTCATCATCAGGAGACACAGCGATGTAGAGTTGAGTGTCATCAGCGTAGCTATGAAAACAAACCTGATGACGTCCCCAGGTGGCAAAATAGGTAGATTAAAAAAAGTGGGCCTAAAATTGAACCTTGGGGGACCCCACAATTGATGTCAAAGACCTTTGAGGAGCATGTAGCATGTAAAACCACTTTAGTACGGTACTAGAGATGCCCAAACCTCTCAGCCTGTTGAGTAAAATACTGTGATCTACTGTGTCAAATGCAGCACTGAGATCCAGTAGGACCAGGACTGAGAGTTTCTGACAGTCCAGGTTACACCTAATATAATTTACTATTTCAACAAGGGCTGTCTCTGTGCTGTGGTTTGTTCTAAAACCGGACTGATATTTTTTTAAAGATGTTTCTGTTTAAAAACTCATTAAATTGGATTAAAACAGTATTTTCAATCATTTTACTTAAAAATGGTAAGTTGGATACTGGAGGATAATTGTTATAGTTGTTTGGATCTAAATAACTCTTCTGAAGAGGCATCACCACTGTCGTTTTAAAGGCAGCAGGGAAGACACCTCTTTGAAGAGAGTAATTTACAATATTTAAAAGCTCAAATTTAAAGAAGCAGTAAAACGTTTTTAACAGTGATGTGGGGATTGGGTCTAAAAGGCAGGTGGATGGCTTTAACTGGGAGAAAACATGACCAAAAGCCACAGCATCAACCAGGACAAAACTTTCCGGTGTTTCCTCTGATAGATGAAATTCTATAGTTTCATGCAAAACAACATCTTTTTTTAGCCAAGAGACCACATCTAATAGCATTGATTTTACTCCTGAAGTGGTCTGCAAAACTCTCACATACAGCATCCGAGGCTCCTATGGAGGACCTTTGAGAGTCTCTTTTAGTTAAACTGTTTTAACCCTTGTGCTTTCCTAGGCACTTTGACATTGGGAGTTGGGTCATCTAGACCCACTAGACAGTGCACTGAACTTTGTTCTTCAATGATTTGTGATCTTCACTGGTGTCCATGGCTTACATGAAATCCTCTTCACCTTTATCCACCTTTGTCATGGTAGGGATAACACGTCAATGGTCATCTTGACCTCATAGGATAGCACAAGGGTTACAGAGAACTTTAGGATCATTTTTGTTTTGTAAAATTACGTTTGAGAAGTGGAGGGTTCTAGCTTTTTTTTTTGCATGACTGTACATCCTTTGTTGTTCTTTAAAAATTTCGCCATGTACAGTTAATTTCGTTGATCTCCACTTCCTCTCCGCCCTCCTGCATTGATGTTTCAAGGCTCTGATTGGTTCTTTTCTCCAGGGTGCTGTAGCTTAAGTTTTAAACGTTTTAGTTTTACGTGGAGCTACTGTAGTTTGTCGACCATAAAATCACATGATGCAGGTAAAATCTGAGCAGGAGTTTGATGTAAAATATTCATCAAATTTGCAGCCACATCAGGAGTTATGTATCGTTTCCTCACAGTTCCTGCTGGAGCGTCTTGTTGAGTAAAACTCAATCATATACAGGATACTAAAAATACAGTGAATGACTTCACAATAGATTCCTAATTTTCATTTCAGATATGTGAAAGAACATTTAGAGTGCAATATTAGTGTAATAAAGTTTAATATGTAGTGATTAACAATTAAATCTATTCAGCAAAACAAAGCGGAATAGCAGCACTGGAGAATTAATAGATTTTTGAACAATCATCTGTAGTAAAACTTAATTTCTTTGCTCTGTGCAATAAATGAAAAGCTTTCTTTTTTATTTGATCTTGCCTTGCCTTTTGTTTGTGACACCATAAGGACAAGGAATATAAGTCCCATTTAGAACAAGGACAAAATTTACTATAAATGCTTAAGTCCTCATATTTCTATGCCGTTGTATGAAACACAAGATGCTGACACAGTGGTGTTTTATATCACACCTCCGGCTGCAAAATGCAGGCAGGATCTGTTTCTTGCCATAAAATATGATCACATTCAGGCAGAGTTGCCTTCACGCACTTAAGTTTTTAGTCAGCGAGAAACTAAAGTTTTGAGATATAATGTCAAATCTTTTAGTCGTTGTGTAATAATCTAAAAGTAAAATCATCTGGTCAGATCTAATTGGCCGTTATATGTATGAAGATTTGAGTTTGAATCCTCCAAATCTTGAATCAGCAGTGTTGCATCCTTAATGACACAGAAATAAGAAGAATCCATACACCTTACCAACTGAACCAGAGGACTATTTTAAGAGCGTCACTGTAAACAGATGATTCATTTTACAAAACCGCCCTTTTCCCAACAGGGGTGGAGTAAGGGGAGGGCCAGAACCACTGATGTGTGTGCCAAAAAAGCAACTGTGAGCTCTGGAATGCCAAGCCTGGGCTCCGCACCACTATTTTTGTTTGTTTCTTTTTTTCAATGGGCAGGAATCTCTACAAGAGCTGCTCTGTAGCTTATACGATCACAGAGCAAACAAAGCGCCAAAGGCTGAGTTAAATTGACTGGAATGGATCCAGTTTCAGCCTCATTACCCACTTGCTGCCCATCAGAATTTGTGTTGTGAGTTTTTGGTGTGGACATCGTCCATGAGATCATTGATAGCATCGCTGGTGGCGATGGCGATTTTATCAGTAAATAAGGTTTCACGAGTTGGGATGAAATAAATAAATAAATAAATAAAAATAGGTCAAAACTGCACTGGTCCTTGACTAAAACATTTAATTTAACAGTCAGATTAACAATCGTTTTCTCATAACTGCCATAAGAATACTGTCAGTGGGAAACTGCTCTGTGACCCGACATAAATAACACAAAATGAGGTTGTTCTTGGTGATATTGGTCCTGTACTTTCCAGTCTTTTTATTCATGAAGCTTTCCAAACACCACTAGCTGTGTTTACATGGACAAAAGTAATTGGAATAAACAGATCAGAATTTAAATGCGTTATGTAAACACACCGTTTGGCTTAGTCTGCCCTGATCAGACTCATTCAGATCAAAACTTCTTTCGGATCGAGATAAGTGGGTCATGCCGATTGTTGATCTGGTCGTGGTGCACATAAACAGTTATTTCTGATTGTGGGTCACCACTGCGCTGGTTCTACGTCATGCATAGATGGTGTGGCGCTCCAGAGAAAGCTTTAGAGCACAAACAGAACCGGCTGGCTGGTAATAATCATGTACAAGGTTTTTACTTTTTAGGGATTGCCCTTCACCTTTCGGCTTATCCCGTTAGGAGTCGCCACAGCGAATCAGCTTTCTCTGATTCAGGTGGTTTGGCAGAGAGCTTTTACTCTGGATACCCTTCCTGACAAAAACCCTGTATTTTTTAAGGCACAGAGAGACCCCATATAGACAGCTGGATTTTCGCCCTGGGAACCCAGGTTTCCTTTGTGAAAGTCCTACCCCCAGCCAACTGAGCCTAGTGGTAAGTCAAGTCAAATTGAGCTGATTGGGGATTTGTTGGGTGGTTCTAACTCACCTGTCAGTAAGTGCACCTGTTGGAGAACTGAAAAACAGATGAAGGATTCAACTGAGTAGGAGAGAAATGGATGGAAATTTGAATTTTAAACACTAAATGCCCAAAGTCAGAAGCAGCTGGCCATCTGGATTAAGGTACCTGTTCATTTGTTTCCTTTTTGAAAGTATCCTCACCAGGTAGATGTAGAAGTTTGTTATAAACTATTAGCACGTGGTGTTAGAATTTTTACATTTTAGGGGCTTGTCCGGGATACAACATGGTGTGTGTTGCTGGAAATTGTCTTTGTTTTGGCTTGTGTTTCTGTGCTTGTGGCCTTTTTTTGGTTGAGCCCATCGAAATCACGATGTGGTTGATCTGGTAGCATGATTTTTTGGTTGCAGCAATTCAAGTGTTGTTTGTGTGCTTTGCTTTGACAGAAATTCAAACATTGTGGTAACCACAGGAGTAGGTAAAGCATCCATACAGTGTACTAAACAAATAATAGCCTTTCTTCTACAATCTATTACTCAAACAGAAGTGAATGACAGTCATTGTGTATTTGTTTAAGTCAGAATAAATAGCATAAAAGAAAGATAATCTGATTTATCAATTATATCTGTGAGGATTGTGTCCTATTGTTAGGCTTGTTTGATCTTGGTGTGTTTTCTTCATGTTCTATTTTCAGGTTCTGTGTTTTTCATCCTGTCACAGGCTTACTTGGTTTTATTTGATGATTATCCACAGCTGTCTTCAGTTAATTCAATCATCCTCTGTGTGTTTGAGTGTCCGATTTGGTTTAGTCTTGATGGGTCATCTGCTTCCTTAGTTTTTAAGTTTCTAACGTCGAGCCTGGTAATGTACATTTTGGGGTTCTTCATCACCAGTTCCTGACGACATCAGCCAATCAAAAACTATAATTGAATCTCAAAATGTTGGTATTTACAAACATTTTAAATAAATTACTGAATAAAACATAAAAATGACCATGTTTAGGGTCTGTTTTGTAACAATTTAACCCCTATTTTCTTCTATTGTTTGTACAGCATCAATTATTTTCCATTTCTGAGCTAGTTATGACTTTTTGTGTTGAATAAATGTTGTTTTACTACACCACATGTAAAGTATATGCTAATATGTTCTTAACCTTGCAGTCTCTTTGAGGTCCTTTGCCTCCTCCCCACTGGCCTTCATCGTTTTGGCAGTTTTTGGGGGCATGTTTTTATCGCTCACAGCTGCTAAATTATGGGCATAGATGTATTCCAAGTTCTGCTCAGGTCAACAGACTGGTTGTGCTTCCGGGTGCAACTTAATAATGCTTCTAACGAGGGCTGTCAGAAAATTAATCAGAATTAGAACGAAGCTCAGAGTGCGAGCACACTTGTCTTCATTAGCTCTCCTCTGTGCAGCTCTGCTTCCTTCATGGAGCTCTTTTTAAGTGCTACACCCAAAGTACTTTAGCGGAGCAAAATAAAAAGCATCAGTTAATGGGTGTATTAAGTGTGGCTTGTGACACTTCAGATTAAGTAACAATAGCTTTCACTGCAAGGGGAGAAAATAGGTCGTGTAAATATTTCAGCCTCCTTTTAGTCATCTTGGATGTTAGAACTTGTGTATTAAATAAAATAAACGTTTGGAACGGGATCGTTTGGCAGGAAAGGAAGGGTGTGAGTGCTCTCTTTTGCGGTTTTCCCCACCAAACCATTTTTATGTTGGCGCTCCACTCTGTATTGATTAGGGTTCTTGAATTGTGAAAGAGTATATGGGCGATGGACAGGTCTAAAAGCTGCCCTAAATAGGTTAATGCTGGCCTGTAAAAGCCAGCCGGGGGGGGGAGAAAAGCAATGAGAGCCTCATCTCAGAGTGGCTTAGTGGAAGGCGTTGCTGAAACCATGTATAATCCTCTTTATGAAATTAACTAAATGTGTGAGGAGCTCTTGATCCATGTCTGCTTTGTCTTAGACTCTACACACTCATGCTGAGCGTCTGCCGTCGTTTTATCTCACATTTTTTGCAAACCCCCCGCCCCATTGAAATTTTCCTTTCTTATAAAGTATTCCAATCCTTCTGCAAAATGTTCAATTAAGGACAGGCATAATTTTGGGATGACTGTCTTTTTTTTAATTTATTTTTTTTGTCGCGTCAAAGTCAGAAGTTGGCTTTCTAATTTAACCAATAGGATTCAGAGTGACCACAACAAGCTGCTGTTTTTGAACAAACTACAAAACTAAGCTGTTGGTACCCAAGACGTTTGACTGATACCACAGTGTTTTGCCACATGATACTTTGCGGTTATTCTAATCCAGCTACTAATTTAACAAAGCAGCCCACGGCATGATGCACCCACCCTCATGTTTTACAGTTGAGGCAGCAGTTTGAGGGTTAACAAGGATAATGAAAAAAGTGGGAGTTAAGGGTGATGTCCTCAGAAACCAGGATCTCAGTCTTTGGGGGTTCTACTAGTTGGAATCTGTTTTATAGAATGGCCATCTGCTCATTGTATCGACTTTTAGCACACACTGATATGCCATCCATCTATCTTCATCTGCTTATCTAGGACTGGTTTGCTGGGACAGCAGTCTAATCAAAGATCCCCCCCCAACCACTTTCGTTAGCTCCTCCACAGGGACCCTGAGGCGTTCCCTGGACAGTTGAAAGAGGTAGTCTTCTCAGGGCCTCCGCTCAGTGGGACATGCCCAGAACACCTCCAGGGAGGCGTCCAGGGGTTCTCCTGGAGTTCCCTCAACTGGCTCCTCTCGATGTGGAGGAGCAGCAGCTCTACTCCACCCTATCTCTACTGCTACGTTCACAGGGCATGTGTAGCATGTTGAAGATCCCGCTATGGTGTTCATAAAGGACTGTCCCTACCCAATACCCAATACTAGCACATGTACCCTGGAAGAGGCTTTGTGTGAAAATGTCAAATCGAAAATCTTGCCCTAGGCTTTTGTTTTTTTACAGCTCTATTCTGATATACCAAAGATTCTGTGTCCTAAAATTCCAGTTGAGCGCAAACAGCATTATCAATTTGTCCTCCACGATTATTTTTTAAATTGTTGGCACTTCCATGAATAAAAAGCATATGTCACTTGCAAACCTGAGTCCCTGATTGATCAAAGTTCAATCTGGTTTAACTTTAACTTAACCCTCACTTGTAAAAAAAAAAAGACGCCAAGACACTTTAAGATCCAACGCCACCTGGGGCATGGCACCATGGAACCATGGCCTCAGACTTGACAATGCTGACCATCATCCCAGCTTGTGATGAGGCCAGGTCACACAACCTGCATATGCATTACTCCAACTGACAAGAATATTGGCAGAATTAAAGAGTGCCTTAATAAAGACTTCATTAAAAAAAAATCCTGAGTTTCTTTCAGTGTTACAGCATTTATGAATTTACTGGCAAGCCCACTCAGCTAGCATCTACAAAGCAAAAAAAGTATGCGTTTTAGTGTGCAAATCAGATTAACAATGCAAACTTTTTTGCGTCAAAATCAGGTTTCATTTGACTTCCAAAGACACTCTGGGGTCGGGTTTATGATACTGTTACTACAACTTTGCATCTTCAAGTTATTTTCAGATAGGTCAGGCATCTTTAAATCGACTTATTTCCAGCTCGAGACGCCAAAACCTGCCGAGCATCAGGCAGTAAATAGAGATGCGTAGCAGAAAAAACTGTAACAGGTATAACTCCAGGCCCAACAGGTAAAAGGTTCTAGGCTTTTCTTTTCCATTACTTGTATAAAACTGTTCCATGCCCATAAGATTTAATTCATTCAAGGGTTTTGTTAAATTAATTGTGCTCGGAAAGCCGTACAACAGATCAGACATTTCCCCCAAAGTCCTGAACGGCGCAGCCTTCACCAACAGCTTAAGATGAGATCAGTCACTTGACCGGTCATGCAATTCAGTTTGTGGCAATGAAGAGCAGTAAGAAAACATCTCTGTTTCCCCCAACGTTCTCCATGCCTGGTGGCTCACAGCATGTGGCAGTTTTGTCTTTCTGTTTTTATCCAAATTCTTACTCAGAGCTTAATGTGTAAATCAGGGATTCCCGGATCACACTGAGGGGGCTGTTCTGGTGGGTCAGGGGAGATTATGTCACAGAGTGAGTCCCAAAAATATAAAATAAAATAAAACAGAGCAAAACATGTCTTCGGCTGAGCGCAGGTCTTATTTCAACATTCCTGGATCTTGCACAGCGATTTTGGGACGGCATGCTGCTCTGCTCAATCACTAAAATAACAGTTTTCACAAAAACAAAATATTAAAACCTTCATCAAGGCAGCTTAATAACAGGATTGTGTTCAACTCTGACTGAGTCTAATCACACGAAGCATTGTCTGAGCACAGCTGTTTACCTGCTCCAACTCCATGCTGGTTTCACAATACAACGCTTAGTACAGGCAATACTTTGAATACCTTTAAATGACCCAGGTGTTATCTTTTGTTACCACTTTTAATACTGTAACAAAACTGAATGAACAAGAGATCATGCGCCTGATAAGCAATGATGGCCTATCTTCTGATTGGCAGATGACCATTGAACCCACAGCTTCAGATCAGCGTCCTCAACATCCATCAGACTTGTTGGTCCCATTCACTGTATCAGAGTGTGACGTCACTCATAGAAAATGGCCTTTTTCCAGCTCTAATCAAATGAATTCAGCAGCCATTTATTTGCAATAAGGACACCAGCGTGTTGGAGCCAGACAGTATCAGTAATGCCTTTGTCACGACTGCCCTGACAGGGAATTCCCAAGTTTGCATTTGTCCCTGAAAGACACCAACCCAATGGTGCAATTGGCACTAAAATGAGAAAAAAAGCCAGTTTTTAATCAAAAAATCCAAAACATTCTGTTTTAAAATGTATACGTACCAAAACACTCCACGCATCTGATCCTGGTCCAGCCCTTCTGTAAAACTTTAGACTTTACTTTTACACTTTTACACTTTTTGGCCCACGTGTCAAAAAGTTTGCCCACTCCTGGGCTAGAGTGTGGCTCTGGGTCACTGTAGGACACCATCACCAGTATGCCAAAAGACACGACAATGGTACGTTCCATTTTCATTTCCGTTGAGGTGGCCGTATGACCCTTGAGTAACATTGGAAGACACACCTGTGCTCCCCTCAATGACCCTCCACGGACCCGGACAACCCAAAAACACACAGCACCCGTATGGGTCAACACCCAGTACTGTCCAAGCCCATTTACCATGCCCCACTATGGGGTACGTATTAGGAGGGGGCAAGTGTGGGTGTACTGAGAGTTTGGGTTGTCATCTCCCTTTGAGCCTATAAAATGCATAGAAAACCATTCGATCATCAATCATATCAGTTCATCTATCCATAGCTCTGTCTTTTATATTTTATGTTGAATGCCCTTCTTGACGCAACCCTCTGCATTTTCCGGGCTTGGGACAGGATTAAGCAGGACACCAGTCTGTGCCCTTTTGAGGCTGCATTGTCTATTTGTCCATCTGTCTGTCCGTCCACCCTTATGTTTTTAATTTTTGTCCTTTATTGAGTTTTTAAAAAGGTTTTTTGTTGTGTTTTATTTATTTATCAGTTTTTTTGTGTGTTTTTTTTTTGCTGTGTTTTGTTTCTTATAGATTGGTATTTAAGGGGGCAGTCATGGTATTTATGGGGGCACTCTCCCTCACCCTTATGCCAATGCTCATATCCGGCCTTGGCCTAAGCAGTGATTGGTCTGAGTCAGTCTGAGCTCTCATTTCTATGGCAACCACTCTTGCCAATCAGTAGGAAGTTTATTGGAAGACCACACCCCCTACCACTTAAAAGCAAACAACATGAAATATGTCAATCAAACATTGTGAGTGATGTGAGACCACCTACTTTTATTGAGGCATCTGATTGGTCAGTTTAAAACTTGAATACCTTGCTATATATGAAGTAAAAAAAACAAACATCAAAAAGTAAAGGGTTGGTCAGGATATTATGTGACATGTTTTGGTGTTAAGTCTAGTGACCACTATAATCCAAAGAAGAAGGGTTGAAAGAGAGGTATCGGGTCATGTAACCTCATTTCTTTTTAATAGAAGCAATGAAAACACTTCTCCCTTTGGTGCCATGGCATTTCCTCACTCCAGCAACACGAGCTTTGTTCTTCCTGCTGTCAGCGTTGCCTTCTTCCAACGTAATCTGCTTTGTATAAACAGACACACTCTGTATTTCTCACTATCAGACTCCGGTATGGAGTTGTGTTTGGAGCCTCATTGCTCTCAGACGCGGTGAATCATATGCATGTTGTTGTTCTTTCCTTGGCATCAGTCTAACGGTACGGACGTATCTGTGTCAGCCGCTCACACTAAAGCTCCATTCTTTACCGTCACAGCAGACTTGCACGGCTGTCACTCCCGCACAAGTTTGGGAGATTATTGTCTGTGTTTATTTGTTACAGTACAGCTATAATACAGTGTGTGTCCCATGTAATTCACCTGTCTTTGTGCAAAGGCGCGTACATCTTCCGTTTCGCCCTTTGCATGGAAACAAGGGGAGCTGCAGAGGCATAAAGCCTCAGTCATCTGTCTTTGTTCGACACCGATGTCCTGTTATAGATCAGAGGCAGAGATGAATGCAGTTAATAGACTGTGACACAGCCATTAACTACAGGTGTAATAGAAGCATAATGGAATCAAACAGCCATTTCTCCCCTCAAAATAGGCAGGCACAGGTAAATGTTTAAAGAGCAGGCTGTGTTAAAGCGCCCGTCCCTTCCATTGCTGCTCTCTTCTCTTTTATCTCGTCCACTCCATGGCCTTTCCTCTCACATTTGTGTTTTTTATTCAACCCCCCACTACCACCTTTCCTTTGCATCTGTGGCCCCGCGGTCGTCCTTGAGCTCCCATCTGCCTCCTCGCCAACATCAAAGCCAGCAGATAAAAGTGTCCAATCGTCCATTTCTTTGAACCGATACTTGTCGCCACCGCACCCGTGTCTGCTTTTAGCCGGCGCATCCTGGGAATAAAAAGCGACTTTGCTCCCCACGCACCACGCCTTCGTATAACCCCATTTGCAGCTCCTCATACGTTCCTGTATGAAATTACCGTATTGATTGGTGAAATTGTCGTTTATGGTTAAGCTCTTGAGTTTCAGGAGCTAATGGAAGTTGTGTTATCCACCAAGCTGGACAGAAAATCATTGGGAAACGGAGAGCAGTCATATCTTGCACTATGATATTATACCCATTTGAACAGTGTTGAGAAGCATCAATATACACCATAATCAGCGTATACCATTAATCATCATTACATTTTAAAATGCAAACATAATTTGTTTGTTGTAATAATTTATTTAACATTCACAATAATAAATAAAAAAATTTAAAAAAATCCAAGCAGTGATATTATGGAGATAAACAATGGCAACAAATACACAAATGATCAGGTAGTAGTGGAACAACAAGGTAATACATAAAAAAAACAAGCAAAATTCCCACACTTCATGAAATGTCTTGTGGTTTATGATCCAAGTGAGACCAAGGCTTGTATACCGAAAATTACATTTTAATTTAGACAAAAAAAGGAGGCAACAGGGATTTTGACGCATGATGTTGGGGCAGGTATGAAGTGATATATGTGCCACCACATTGAGAACAAAAGTCACACCTTTGAGATCAAAATTTCCTAAATCACAAACAAAATGTTCAGTTTCAAAAGCAAAACTCTCTAAGTAGCAAATAAAAATACTAAAAGTTTGTTTTTCAAATCTTTTTTTTCGAAATACATTTTTGCCTTTATGACACAAATGTTTTCAGATGGTTGTCTTGAATCTCGCTTCAGAATCTTTTTCTGTTGGCTTTATCTCCATAGCAACCATTTTAGTTTTTGGTCACCTTGAGGTGACGTACAGGTCTATGTAATTTTTAGATGAATCTGCTAAAGTACATTTATTTGGATTTCCTTAGAAACGAAGAGTTTTTGTTAACCATGCCCATGTCCCTAATATGTTCAATATCATGTGTTATATTGTTTTTCTCAGCTTTAAGCCAATGGCTCATGTATTTAATATCCACAACATTTCTGTAAAAAATGTGTGAGTAACAGGAGAACGGCACTTTTCCAAGCTCGCCACGCTAACGCCGTTCAAAATCAACAAACCTTATTTCCAAAGCAGTTTTTCAATGACACTCGAAGAGTTGGGAGGTGACAGCTCGAATTCCCCAGTAGGAATTTAAGTTTGTAGCTGGTGCTAAAGGTGAGTTATTTTGTTTTACAATTCAAGATGGCGGCCTTTTCTCGAAGTCCTAGGATTCGGTCGTGGTTGTAGACTTTAGGTGGCGGTAGGTGTGTGCAATTTCCTAAAGACCGCTCAAATGAAAGTTTATTTTTCACATATTAAAAATTTGAGCATCGCCAAATGTTACACTTTCTTTTTTTTTTTTTTTTTTTTTCCAACTTGTCCTGTCCAACAGCTGGGCAGACAGATGAGAGCTGAGGGCCTCTTGTGTTGGAAATATTTTACTTTAACAAGAGGGGTTATTAATCTTCAGACAAACCAAAGGTATGTCTGAATAAACCCCTTTTGTAATCGAGGCCAAACTTTATTAATTTCAATCATGTCTGAAAATCTTTGGTGTTGGACCGGACGGAAAAGGAAAGAGGGGAAGAAGAGAGAGGGACGTTAGAGAGAGGGGGGGTAGGGGGTGATAATAGGAGGGGAAGGGGGATAAGACCATGAAGCAGCATAAAGCAACAAGTTTACTGGTTGTTAATCATTATGGTAAGGTTCAAATGTAGTAAAAAAAAAAAAAAAAAAAAAAAAAGAAAAAGGGGGCGGAGCCTGTCCACACACACACTCAAATGTATTAAACACACCTGCTAGCTGCAAAAATGTCCACCTGTCGACATGTACACAAAACAGATAGTGTTCACACGCATACTTATGCCTTAAAACCAACTAGTGTGAAATATTTCAGTCATTCAATCATGCAAACTGTTAGTGCAAAGGTGAGCTAACACCAGTGCTCAGGTGAGTGTTTATGTTCTTCTAAAATGGGTGGTGGAACGTGAAAAGAAGGAGGGAGAGTGCCCAGCCATCCCCACCCCAAGACCCCCACCGCAGCAGCAGCGGCAGCCGGAATCCCCCCAACGCCACACGGGAACCGGCAGGGAACAACCGCCGCCCGGGCGACAAAGCCCGCCACCCAGGCCAGGGCCAGCAGGGCCGCCGCAAGGCCCCCAGAGCCAGAGGCCAGGGAGGCACGGAGGGAAAGAGAGCGCCGCCCCAGCCCAACCAGGAGAGCAGCCCCCCCGCCGCGCCGGGAGAACCCAACGCAGGGCCCCACCGGAGAAGGACGCCCACAGCCCCAAACGAGCACCCCACCACCACCCAGGAGTTCCGGGCATCCCCCCGCCCCAACCCCAGATACGAGCCAGGACCCCCCAAGGTAGACCCGCTCCGCACTCCAGGCAGCCATCCGCCCGGCCCACGGTTGGTCCAGGGAGGAGCGAGGCAGGGGCCCGCCGCCCCCGCCCAGGAGGGGGGAACCCCGGGGAAAAAAGAGGGCCCACAAGGGGTGTTATAAATATGGCCTGACCAGGCTCGGCCACAGTTGGAAATTTGGCGGGGCCCAGCACTCAGGAGCGAGGACCAGAACCCACCCCCCAGGGACCAGACACCCCCGGCTCAGATGTAATGTGAACCCCCAAGCCAAATGTTACACTTAAGCACAAAATGGCCGCCAAACCGTGGGTCCTGTGGCCATCCCATAATACTTTTACAGCTTCCTTTGGATATCCCCGACACGTGTCTCGGTTTAATTAGTTGATTTTTCATAACCCCTTAAAATACTTTGACCCCATTTATTTTTTTTCTATGGTTTCTCCCGCTGTGATGTCATCATTTTTGACGTTTTTGCTCCAAGTAAGAAAGAAGGAAAAAAATCTTGTCCTTTAGTTCTGGATCAATGCGTGGGGGGAGAAAAAAAAACAGACAGAGGTTTTTCAATAATAAGAAATCACCTCAAATGTTCTCAGAATTGAGCCTCAAACACAAAACAAGATCAAATTTCTCTCCACAGTCACAAACAAAGGTGTTTGCCGGCGAGCAGAGAATATTTTAAAGTGATAAAGCCTGAATGAGCTCCTTCCTGTCCAGCTGAGAACAATCATGCCCTGATTTATGAATTGTGTCTGTTTGCTGTTTGCCAGAATCGCATAGCTGCTTCCTCATTAATCAGACTCACCTGTTCTGGCCGACCCCCCCGGGACTGGACAAACTGTGCGAGCCATCATTTCTTGGTCTGATTAGAGTCGGATGACTGAGGACGGCCACCACGGCGCTCTGCACCTGCTCCTTCTGCAGCGACGGATGCTTCCCTGCCTCCTGCCGCGTCTTGCTTTATGGTAAGCGGATGGGTGCCCGTCTGTCCTGGACGTAGCCCGCCTCTTAACCCACCATCTCTTTCTGTTTGTCCTATTTTTTGTTTTCCATATTTGCTCTTCACAAAACACTAAAATTCCAGGTGTCTGACAAGAGCAGCCTATGAAGGATGGACGTTAACATCCCAGCAGGCAGAAATCGCCCCGCTGAGAGGTAAATCAAGCCCACCCTGTCCCTCCACCCCCCTGTCCCCCTCATCGGTGTTACGAGTCATTGCTCTCCGATGCACAAAGCGTCGTTCTGGCAGCTAATGCGGCCGCCTGCTCTGGATTTACTAGACTGGTAAACGCTCGTCATCCGAGGTGCACACCAACACACTCAAGGCCCTTTGTTGTTCATCGCCTCCCGACGTCCTGTTAGCAAAAACCGATGCGGAACTACAGCGAGGAAGAGGAAGGTTTGCACACGTCCTGCAAACACTCTTCCTCCATAAAGTGGATATTACTCTTATATATATTACTCTTATGAGGAGTGAAGCAAAAAAAAAAAAAAAGATTTCCATAAATAGTTAAATCAAAGATTTAAAAATGTTTTCTGTGCTTTAAACATCAGAATGTGACACCGGTTGGACATTTTAAAGAGAACCTTTTATGGAAAATCATGATGGGATTATAATGACTCCCTGCAGAGGAGCAAAATAGATCAATGCTAATAATAGTAAAAAATGTTAAAAAGTCTTTTTATCAAATCAAATTTGAATACTAAATACTATTTTGTGATTGACAAATGTAGTTCAAAATATCAAAAACTACAGGTTGTGGCCACGCAGATTCCTACTTTAGACCTTCATGAGGATTAGAACCAACATCTGTTCTAAAAAGAAAGAAAGAAATTGATCACGAGGAATTAAAAAAAACCCAGTGGGTCAAAAATACTTATTTTTTTCCTTTTTACAACATAAAAACCCAATTCCCTCATTTCACATTATTTACTTCATTGACACGCTCTCCCGCTAGCTTACAGCCCCTCGCAACCCCACCCCAACAAAATGGCGAGCAAAATCCGAGGTATCCAGCCGTTCGGCCAGCTCAGACGAGGAAAACGAGGACTTGAATGCATCAGAATGGAGCAGAGCAGTGAGATGGTTTTCCGGCATTTTGTCCCTGATTCACGACGATTTGATCAAAGAAATACTCAAAAACGCGGTTTTAAGTGTAATTTTCTTTATATATGCCCTCCATCACGAGGAAAATGCTACAAAAAATGCAACGGTTTTTATTGGAGTGGGTCTTTAAACTAACAAAGCTTAAAGATTGGAGGCATTTGTAGCTCTGCTCACTGATAAAACAGTCAATTCCAATGGTTCCACCTTAAAAAGAAGATTTAACTTACAAATGGATCAATCCAGAGCTGGCTAATATCATCCTGCAGGCTAAAGAAGATGCTGTTTGTGCTCTGAAACCTTTACTGTGCAGTGCTTAAAGATGTTTGCCGCCTTAAATTCATGCAGCTCGTGCGCGCAGCAGGATGGAACAAGAGTGGAAGGACTGCAAAGAAAATAAAACGCACAAACGATGAGGAGAGGAGCATTGATGCAGACAGACTCACCTTGCTCTGCACTTCAGAACGAGATGTAAATGTGCTCCTCACCCACAGCCCGCTGTGATTAAAGCCGTTTTAGAAAAGTGACTGCTCTGCTCACTGAGATGCTCAGCAGAATATTACCGCAGGTGGAATCAGGGCAATTTTAATTATGCTGTTTGTGTGCACTCCTCGAAACAGGGGCGGATGTGCACGGCGTTTTTGTCCGTTACAAGAGTTTGGGCTTTGTGTCGCTGCGCTTGCAGCAGCTCTGGGTGTCAGGAGTTTAAAGTGACTCCAGGCTTGCTGTGGTATCAGAAAGAAGCAGGTGGATCTCTTTGAAAAGCGAGCGCTTAGAGGCTCAGCCACCTGCAGTTTGTGTTACAAGCCTCCACCACACAAAACACGTCAAAATCAGTATTCAGAACAATATTTTAACACGATTCTTTCACCTTTTGCTAGCATGAAGGGACACTGAAAATGTGTCTTGCTGGTGGCGAATATGAGCAACCTCATAAATGGTCTGTGGCAGCGACTCAGAGTGATGGCGGTGGCGGTGGCGGCGGCTCACAGGAGGCCCAGAGAGACGGTTGCCGCACGAAAATCATTGGTGTCTTGAAGGTGGTCAAACAATTTTCAAGACCAGCAACTTTCAAGTCCATAAAAATTGATCTGTTTGTCATGAGAGCAGACCCATTTGGGATTTCTCAAGCGTGAAATCTTTGTGAAATGGCTGTATCAATCAGAAAAACAGAGACAGGGATTGAAAGATAATAGAGGGAAGGTGAGAAATCACAAATAAGGACTGAGAGGAAGATAAAAAGAAAGTTTAATTTAGTCATTGTCCTAAAAGCTCTACATTTTTTTTGAAGATGTGATGCATGTCTGAGAGAATCTGTATTTTTACACTGCAAAAATGTTTTATCTTAAGAAAATAAAATGAACCCTTTTTAATGAAAAATTGTCTTCGAGAAAAGTTGTTTTTTTAACCAAAAACAAATATTAGTTTTGCCGATAAATACGACAATTTTCTTTGCCCAAGGCAATTTTTTACACTGCAAAAAGAATTTATCTTAAGAAGATAAAACAAACTCTTTTTCAAGAAAAATTGTCGAGAAAATTTCATTTTTTAACAAAAAACAAATATAAGTCTTGCCATAAAATACGACAATTTTCTTTTTAAATTTTTTAAACCGTATTTAAAGAAAATGTTTCAAATTTTAAGAAAATTTGACTTATTTCTAAGGGGTCTTTTTTTTGCAGTGTAGTAATGCACTTCTGTCAAGTTACAAATGTCTTGAATTCTACACTGTAAAAAGGGATAGCCTAAAATTAGGAAAAAAATACTGACAATCACTAGAAAATAGTCCAATAATCTGTCCGTGTAGGCAAGTTATTTTACTTAACAAGAAATTTTATAATAATAAATAAAAATAACTACAAACAAAGAGTTCCACACAAGCATTCAACAATGTAAAAATAAGCTAAAAATAACCAAACAGTTCAGTAGAATAACTTGAAACTGAATGTCAAGCCCAATAATAACCTTTTTTTTGGAAGTTATAAGCAAAGTGGACATGTGTTAGAGTGTCCGTCCTGAGACTAGAAGGTTGTGAGTTCAAATCCCTGGTCGAGTCATACCAAAGATGCTAATAGTGAGAGTCATTGCTTCCCTGCTGGACACTTAGCATTCAAGGGTTGGTTTGAGGGGTTAAACATCCAAATGGTCCCCTAGCACAGCCGTGTTTGCAGCTCACTCCTCTCTCAGGGGATGTGGAGAACAAAATAACACACTTAAATGTGAGCAAAATAAAAATACCCTTAATGTGATAAATCCTCATGAAATCTAAAACTAGCACTTATTCTTAGAACTTAAATCTACATTTTTTATCTCCAAAATAATGACATTCAGTACCAGTCTAACTTTCAAATAACATCTTTATAGAACCAACATTTATAGATCAATTCGATTCTTGAATCAAGTTTTTCTATTGTCAAGAGTTTGGAGCAAAAAGATTTTGACCAATTTTAGTAACAATTTCCTCATTTCTAGCTCTTAATGAGACAAACTGTGCTGATTTTGAGAAAACCTTGGAAAAGTGTGGAGCAAAAATAGGTTCAAACAGCTTTAAAGGCTTTAGATTTTTTCCGAATCCGATAGTTTGCAGTTTAACAAAAGCATCTTGAATTCTTTTTTTCAGATTTTCTGTGCTGCCAGCAAACGTTGTTGGAGAGTCGCTGTGGGACTTTCACTTTCTGAGCACAGCTGGAAGAAAAAGACCACGAGGGGAAATCCCTGAAATCCAAAAATGCTCTTTTATTTAAAAAAAAATAGCATGTCACTAAGAACTTGTTTGTTTGTTTGTTTGTTTCGTGCAGAAGGAAGAGCATATCTCTAATTTTTTTGGCAAACAACAGTGACAGCACTCGTCATCTTTCCAGGAAGGCAACTGGAGGGCAAGTCATATCCAGTTAATCATGATGCGTTCCTGCTGGGGTTTTATTGGCCTGGTACCACAAACTTCAGAGACCTGACTTTGAAAAAGTATGAAGGACAAAAATATTTCATGTAAAGCATTTGATCCTGCATTTACAAGAAGCGTTTAGGAAAGAATGTCTTAGTTTTATCACAAAACTACATACATTTGGACTTTCTTTGAAAGAATTTCTAAAATATAATTGAATTTCTGTTGTCCTGAGTAAACTTTTTTTTTTAAATAAGAGGCTGTGTTTAAAAACAGAGCAGTTTAGAGTACCTGTTATTTTACACAGGAAAAAATGTCCTTCTCAAAACTAGTTAAAAATACAGATTACAAGATGGTTTCCCTTCTTAAAGTAAAAACAAAATCTGCCAATTGAACTAGTAGGATTTGTAAGATTTCTTAAAATAAGTTATAAAGTGACTAAAGTCAAAATTCGACATGAATTATGAACACAGTGTTTTTTTAAATTAGCGTGTGCATGTGGTTTAGGCTCCGGCAGCACCGTGAACCGGAAAGGGAAAAAAACAGGTTAGAAGATGAATGAATGAGGAGTGAGGAAATGATAGATTGAAATCCCTCTGAGGAGTTTATATTATATTTCTACATGTTTAGCACTAAAGGTGGTTTTTTTTGTGTGTGTTTAAATTCAGGATGGGTTCTTTCAGAGGTCAAAGGTCATTGCAACTTCACTTGATGTGATTATGTGATTAAGCTGGTGGCGTGCATGCGAAATTTTGTACCAAAAAAATATAATATTGTGCCAAAAAAAGTGAAAATCGTCAAATTTCTTACTTTGCCACAAGATGGCCGCAAAGCTGTAGGTCCTGTGGCCATCCCATAATAGTTTTAAAACTTCCTTAAGATATTGATTTTGGCCCCATTACCCCCCCCCCCCCCTTTTTTGTGATGATTTTCTTTGCTGTGACGTCATCATTTCTTTTTTTTCTTTGTCAGTAAGAAAAAAACGCTCTGGGCTTTGCAGTTCAGGTCTAATGCGGGACATGAAAACAACCCCAACCTAGCAACAGTTGTTGATTTTCAAGTGGCTGCACATATTTAAAAAACTGCAGATGGGGACATTTTCTGGTAGTAGGAGGGGCTTCCACCTTTTCTGCTGCATCAGCCCGTCCCACAAACAAGCGAGTGTTCATGGAACAAGTCTCATGTTCAAAGTCACACCACTCACACCGTCCTGACCTGTCAGACAATCTCAAACGTTTGCATCGTCTAACACTGAGAAAAATGTAGAAACAACAGGGTTCATGCTCACCGCCTTCCTCATATGTGGAGAGTCCTGTCTGACGGGAACAACGCTGTTCACGTCACACCAAGAGGAACAATGTTCACAATGTTCTGCCATGAGTGACGGGAATGTGCAGCTTTCATGGGTCTGGGGAAAACCTGCTAATGTAGTCTGTAAGCTCCTCACCGTGTAAAGGAGAATACTTCCCTGTCGCTTCTTTCAGTTTAGAAGAGCAATAAAGAGGGAAATCAAAAAGAAAGTAGTAAAATGATCTACAGAATCTACATGACAAGGATACCCAGCCAAAAAGGGAAAAATAAGCCTGAAAAAGCTAACTTTTGGACAGAATTACATCAAATTAAATGCTATACTGCCCACTAAGAAGTATTTCTTTGCATGCTCTAAGCAAATGGTTTGTGTTTTTTGAGTTTTCACGGGCCTAATTGTAGTTCGTTTTGATCAGTGACTGGACTGGACTGGTTTTGTTTTTCACTTTCTGATGCTGTGCAGGTCTGCTGTGGCTTCTCTTTGGGGCTCCGCCCACTCACCTGTGCTTCCTGGTGGAGTCCACAGCTGCACCTGGTTAGCCAATGAAGTTGTCTGCCTATGTAAGTCTCGTTGTTTTATGTGTCAGCGTTGGAGGGTTTTGTGTGCTGTTCCGTGTTGCAGACACTGCTCCTCGGGTTTCCCCTCTTGTGAGGTGATCCTTTGTTTCCAGTAAACAGGCTTCAACTTGACCTTTTGCATCCAAGCTGTACTCTGCATCTGTGTTCTTGAACTCTAAGCCGTAACACATAGAAATAGTGTAATGAGTGGAAATGACTCATTTTAGAACAAAATGTGAGCAAAAAGAGAATGAGTTGGTTCATCTTAGTAAATTTCCATAAAATCAAAAACTAGAATTTATTCTTAGAACATAAATCAAAATTTTTTTGTTTCCAAAATAATGTCACCGAATGCCAGTTTGACTTTAAACTACAGTGAAATTTGCCCGACAAAAATTTGAGTTTTTTTGTCTTCAATCAGGTTTTTCTATTGTGAAGAGTTTGAAGCAAAATGACTAATTTCAACAATTTCTAGTGCTGTCACGTGATTAATTTTTTTGAGTGATTAATTAACTATGTCCTGTAAGTAATTCATGCATTTTTAATATAACCCAATGATTGCTGTGAAAAGCCTGATTTTTAAGGTGTTTTTAGTTAAATGTTTTACATTGTGATGCAGTAAAATACAAAAATACAACTAAAAAAAAGTGGCCTTATGAAAGTTATTTTTCTTTTCATAAAAACAGACTCTCAACCTTTACTTTAAACCACCATGGGGCATTTTTGTCAATCTCAGGCAATAAAGAAAAAAACGAAAAGAAAAAAACGTCAGATCTACAGTGTTGTACTTTAAAAATGATCATTTTGAAGAAAAAGAGACGAGAAAACAAGAAGGAGGAGATAAGACACGAGGACGAATTGAACAAGTTGGATTTTGTGTCTTTGGAACAAACTTCCATTTCATCATCGGGACAAAACCAAACAGTAAGAGATGAACCTAACCTCAGATATGATGCTTTTAACTCACCACGATGCTCAGCATATATACCAGCAGAGGGAGGTCGATGCAGGCTCTGTGGCCGTCACCACGACAACTCGACAAGTGCACTTCTTCTTCTTTTCCCTTCAGGAGTCGCCACAGCTTCCTCCATCCATCCCTGTCTTCTGCATCCTCTACTCTAACACCAGCTACCTTCATGTTTTGGTTCTCTGCATCCACAAACCTCCTCTTTGGTCTTCCTCCAGACCTGTTGCCGGGCAGCTCTAGACTCAGAATCCTTCTACCTATTTATTCACTGTCCACTTTTTGTGAAAAACAACTTAAACTTAAAATAAAAAAAATGACCGCGGGATAATGCCCTTTGAAATGTCCATTATCAAGAATGAATGGACTTTGTGGGAAAAAAATCGCCTGATGCAATCAGGCCTTTGTTATTTAATTATGATAATGGACATCTCATCGGGGATCATAATAGAAACTAGATTTAATGATTTAAAAATGAAATAACCACTTTCTAAAAAAGGGCTAATTTGTCTCCAATTAATTCATTGCGATGACCGCAGTTATTTGCCACCCCTAGTAATTTCCCAAAATATCTTGAATGTCTATAAATGAGGTTTGAAATCTTTGCTAGGATCAGATAGTTTGCAGGGGGGCTGTCACGTTACCTCAAAGCGTCACCATCAAGGCGGATCTTCGGAGCGATGAGGAGCATCAAAAAGCTGTGAGAAAACAGTCGGCGCCTGTGGTCAGTGCTGCTCCTCCACCTTAACATGAGCTGAAATGAAGCATGATCCCCAGAACACACCATCACACACACACACACACCATTAGCACCTGCAGCTCACCTCCTCTTCCTCCATTTGTCATCAGCCTCGGAGAAAAGCGGGAGGCTGGGAGGGAGAGTACCTGAAAATGAGCATGGCGGCTGAGAAATAATTGCTTTCTTGTCTTTTCAGTTCCTCTCCAAACGCGGGAGGCATAGCTGTGAGTGACTGAGGTTATCTTCACGCAGCCATCTGCTGAGGAAGCACATTAATGAAAAATGCATTAAAAGTCAAAAACCCAATCCTGCAACTGCTAATGTTTCAAACCAACAATGTCCATCATGGAGTGCTGGAAAAAAATAGGTCAACAAGAAAAAAATTGGAGTTGCGCACATTATTCTTAACCAATGTATCTGTTAGATTGATAGATTTGTATTTTTTCAAATATTTTTTTGTTTTTTAAAATCCCAATCCTTCCTTTTGAGACGTAAACACAGATTAAAATGATAAAAGTGAGGGAAAAAATTACAAATAAAAAAAAGATGTGCACCTTTATGCATTTAGACCGTCAGCAAAACCTGATTGGAAGCTTCTATGAACTAAAAATCCAATAACTGCAGTGTGAGTGCTTGCCTAATTAGGCTTATATGATGAGCTGCCCATCAATTATGTGGCTAATTGCCATCCTATCAGACCAAATAAAATGCGCTATCACACTCTGCAGTCTGCATCATTGCACCCCATCACATATTTTCCCAGTGATTCCTGGAAACCACGGCTGGCGTGTGTGTGTCCGTGTACCACCGCCGAGATGAATGGCAGTGCAAGAATTTTGTTTTACAATTCAAGGCTTAAAGGAGATTTGGCAAAGTCTCCATGGCAACAGCCAGCTAGAAGTGCTAACTGAGGACGAGTTGTGTTCTTGGGCATTTCTTTCAAAGACATGTTCTTTGGGCCTACATATGAAGAAAATTAAGCTTAAAATTGCATTTCTGAGTATTTCTTTAGACCAATCATTGTCGGTCAGGAGCAGTTGAAAGTTGCTAATTATATTCTTGGGGATGTAAAGAAAGGGACATGGCTCCAGACTAGATGGCTGCAGATATTATACAACTTACCCCAAAAGTCTTCAGAATTGTAAAAAAAAAAAAAAAAAAAGAACTTTGATTAAAGCTTAAAAAGGGAAGAACCACAACTGTTATGCGACGCAGAAACCAGGCATGTGTGGCGTATTCCAAAGTGCACTTTTAGCACATGGTGTATTTTTACAGGTCTGTCACTACCCGATACCAGCACATGTACTTACAGTTGGAAGAGGTTTGGTGTGAAATGTCAAACGGTGTAAATCTGGTGAATCTTGCTCCAGCTGTATTCACAGCTCTATTCTGATACATGAAAGACTTGGTGTCATCGTATTCCTGTCGTGCACAAACCCAAAATGAATTTTTCCTACAGTATAACCTTTCATACGGTTGATACTGAAAGGACTTATCAGTACTCACACAAAACTACCAAATCTGAGTCCCTGATTGATCAAAATTCAACTGGTTTAACTTTTGTTGCGCATTCAATGGCGGCACATTTTTTACACAGATCCCGGAAACTGACTTAAAAACTTGCATGAGTTATGAAGCCTGAAACGCGCACATCTGTGCGTTAGATAGACTTTTGATTGAAAGCAGTCGCTTGAAAGCGTGTTTCTGAAAGCAGGTGTGAACGTAGCGTGAGGGTCGCCTGTTAAAATGAATTATTTTTTCGAGCGAGATGGGGGGACTTCTTGTTCTGGTCCAGAACTTCTGTTGATGTCTGCACCCAGGTCCTCTTGGATGTGACGGGCTGTAAGCTAGTGGGAGAGCGTGTAAACAGAGAGCTCCCAGCAACGGGTGGGGTGGTGTGCAACAATCCCGCCCTAAACTAAGAGGCAAATTCCTAATGAACTCCTGCTGCTCTGCAGAAACTCTGTCCTAGAAAACAACAAAGGATACTCCTAATTAAAAGACCACTTTGAAAATAGGTCAAAAGATGACCGTAGTGGGTCTTTAGGCTACCAGCTGGCCACAGTGTTGCTCTTGAGCTCTTTCACATGACATCTTTCTCCTCCATCACCTCTTTAATCCTTTTAATGCCCATTTGTCTGCTCATTTACGACCACGTAGATAAAAATTTAAGCAAATCTACTCCTTGATTCTCATTTAAGCAGATCCATCTGTATGCCGTGCAGACACTCCCAGCTATATTTGCGCCTTTCTAGACCGTGCCACGGACTATGCTCCTGGTGGAATTGAAGCAAAGAATGACCACGAGTAGATTTTCACATCAGTCACCCCATGTGAAGAAGAAGAGACTGTCATTTTGCTGTTCAGTGGTGCAGCAATATCTCTTGCTGCTTGGGGACATTGGGCGCCTGAGCATGACCGTCCTGCCCTCCTACCTGTCCACCTGTTTTTCTCGGAGACCTGCATATCTGTCTTTTGCTCTCATTTGGTGAGTAGTTTGGAGGGTTTACTTGTTCCCCCGAAGAGATTGGGTGTACCCCGGGGATTGAGCTCCTTGCCTGGGGACAGCAGCAGATAATTGGAGCTCCTGTGGAAGATATCAGGGCCCTGTTCCGCTCGTGTATTAAACCTATCTGGCAAGCCTGTCAAAGTAATTAAACTCGCCCCCCCCCCCCACCACCACCACCACCACCACCACCATTGGCTCCAACACTTTCTGTATTTCCATTTCTCCCTGTCATCACTGGCTTTCCTCCTCCGTTGTCCTCAGGCGCTGCATTTAGAAGCCCACAGTGACGCCTCGGTCCATCTTCTTGTCTTCGCTCACTTCCATATCGCCACTTCCTCAATTCTCCGCAGTAATGCGTCCGGACAGCTTTCCTGGCAGAGACAGCTGCATGTCAGGCTGAGACAAATACAGATTCTGGTCACTTTTTTTCCTTTGCACTTTTTTGAGATCTGCGTTGTCAACTCGCCTTGCTGCAGCAGCAGCAGTTGGTTCAGTGGGGAACTTTTGTGTTTATACAGCATCACTTCAGGGATCCAAAGGCTCTGAAAGTTAATAGAAAGGAATGAAAATTTGAACAAATAACCTCTAAAATCAAATTTCCTGTCAAACATTTTTTCTCAATCAAGCAGGAGAACAGATTCTTGGTTTCATTAAACTAAACAAGCAATAGACGAACAGTGTGTTTCCAATTTTCGCTCAGATATTCTTGCTTCCTGGAATGACTTTAAAAAGTTATATTAAACCTAGATTTTAACCATGATGCTTAAAACTCATCAACTTAAAACATCATATACTACCTGGCCTTGTCTCCACTTTATCTGCTAAATTCTACTCAACTGTCATTGCTTTACTGTGTTTTATCTGTACAGTGTCCTTTGGTGATGTTGAGATGCAACCCTTTTTTTGTGTCGCAACTAACCACATTCTTTTCCCCCAACTGCCCTAGCGGGTGGACACGGGCTGCCTGTGGGGGAAAATGAACGTATGAGTCGCACATATGTCCCGCAAAAAATATCAAGGTTGTAGACCGCTCGCTGAACCCGTTGAGTAAAAATGTTTATTCGTATATTTTTAGGAGCATGCTGCAGGCGACAGGTTGTGGTGAACACTTATACAACATCCAAAGGGAAGTTAGGGCGAGTAGGTGATTCTGCGTACAACGCAATGTGCTCGTTAGGGCTGTTCATGCGAAAAGGCCGTGCTCTCCGTGTGCAGCCTGACTGTTAGAAATGAGGAAATTATTTGTGTGGACATCCTACAGGAAGTCACTTAACACGTGCACACCCAACGTCCCTTAAGGTGTCTGTACGACCCTCAAGGGAACCGCAAGACACACCTGAGATCCCCTTACGCTGCCCCCACACCTCTCTTTGACCCTCCACGGGTCCGGACAATACAGAAACCCGCAGAACTTGTATGGGTCTACCTGCATCCTCCGTATGAATGCATTAGACTTAGCCCTACCCTTCTCTTGTAACCCATTTACACCCATGCCAAACAACGTGTGCCTTTTTATGGCTCCACAGTCAACCTTGAACTATATGTGTTTTTCTGTTGTCTGTCTGATCTCATTTGGGTTGAACTGAAAATATTTTTAAAGTTGGGTGAATTTTTACTCTGTAAGATTAATCTATTGTAATCTTTTCTATATAAACATTTCAAATTTGAAGCTACACACACACACACACAAAAAACTGGTCTTGATATGCGTCTATGAAGAATCTCATTCATCCAGGTAGATTCCATCATAGTAGTAGGTTTAAAGGTTGTCATCTGGACTTGTTTTTTTGGTTTGGAAAAAACAAACAGAACAAGTCCTTTAAACCCACTACTAAGATGTTCTTGATATGATTTCCAGCAGGTAAGTCTACTAAAGTCCCCAAAACCAGATTCAGGATTTGGCATTCGAAGCTCCGTTAGGCTCATAGATTGTCCTACAGCACCCACCCATTTACAAATGTTCCTCACTCCAGGGTTGCTGGAGGCAATCCCAACCGTTTTTGTGCAAAGGCATATTTAAAAGGGTTGCTGGAGGGCTTACACCAGACGCAGTGCCCTATTCCCAAAACAGTTAAGGCCGTGTCACAGAGCCACTGCGTGCATCTGGATGAATATTTGGTCATACGTGAAAATACTTGGAAAAAGTGAGAAAAGTTCTACAAATAAACCATGCAAAGAACACGTAAATCAAAGTAGAACACGGACCGTACGTGATTATTGTTTATATTCAAATTATTAGTGATTTATGCGTCAATTGCGCAATTTGAACGTGATATGTGCACCGCATACTCAACGTAAAAGTTATACATCGGTGGTACATGGGTGGAAAGTACACTAGACCAGTGTTTTTCAACCTTTTTTGAGCCACGGCACACTTTAACCTTGACAAAAATCCTGCGGCACATTTTTGTATTTTTCGACAGCCCCCCCCCCCCCCCCCCCCCGCAATCTCACGTGCATTTGGGTGATAATTGTGGCAGGAAAAGCAGGAAGGTGCGGCTGTTTTTTCTAAGAGATGAAATAAAAGTTAAATTAGAAAATTTAGAAACTGTTTGTTGGTTTCAAGACGTTTCACAAGGATGACTCACTGTGCGCTGAGACACTGTCCCTTTAAGCCAATGCATCATGGGAGATGTAGTGTAAAAACTGCCGAAAAAGGGCAGAGAGACTCGCGTCTCTGAGCTTCATTGTTTTGTTCACTTGTTCCACGGTCTGACACCGGATTCTGTGGAAAGCTACACCGCTAAAGACGAGCTTTAGCTGGTATTTTTGTTAGAACTGAGCGACTTTATCAGCAGAAATAAGAACAAGGAAGTGAAGACTTTAACCACGTCTGATTGGTCAGACTGATGACATGTGATTAAGCCTTCAAAAATGATTGGCGGGGATAGTTAAAGGGGCGGGACTTTTCCGCAAACTTTTCTGTTATAGCTGCAGGTAAATCGCGGAATTAAATAAACACAAAGAAAAAGTAATTTTAAGATCTTTTATATTCCTAACTTCTAAGTGTTTTATCAGGGTTTGTTTGGATGAACAAAGAGCTGGAGATGGAAAATGTTTTTAGATCAGTTAATGAGGGCAATTTCCCACGGCACACTTGACCATCTCCGCCGCGGCACACTGGTTGAAAAACACAGCACTAGACAGACGTGGAACAGTCGTGGAAAGACACAAATTTGCATATGCATCTTGCTAAAATCACGCACAGTTGCATATAAACTTTGTAAAATACGTGTAAGCTTCGTAATTCTCAACCGACCAAAAGTTCTAAACAGCTCAAAACCGAATTCACGTCAAGACCCCTCGGCTGAAACCCTCGACAGACGCTGACCGTAGTCAAACAGGAAATGTCATTTTTCTTCTTCAATTTGCCCGATGATTTCAAGGAGTCACAGCCTGACTGTCTAGTAAGAAGACTGTCTGTGAGCAAATCATTTTTAACCACTGGACAGAGCTATGCAGTCAGCGTCCCTCTGCAGCACCTCATTGTTCCTGCACGTCCCTTTAAGCTCATTCTGAGATACTAGATTAACGCCAATCTTCTCTCATAGTTCTCGTTGTGTTGCAGAGTCATTTTACAAGAGATTACAAGAAAGAGATTATGGGATTTGCAAATGCAATTTACCAAATACTTCAGAGCTCAAAACCCTGTGACCTCCTATGAAATATGTAGTTTTCATAGCAGTTTTTAACAATTAAATGGATTTTAATTGTGTGTTCATCTTTTACATGCAGTCTTTTGTTCGGAATTGGAATTTATTGAGGATAAAACGAGGTGATTCCACATGAAGTAGTGCTTTCCCCCCCTCTTTTTTTTGCTTGGAAATCTGAAAGGAAAAAAGGAATAAAAAAAATCAAATGACCTTGTGATTTGTCTGCCAACAATGTAAAAAAAAAGTCTTTAGCAACAGGTTGGATTTTGGCAGCCCCACTATGGGGTGCGGGTAGAAGATCAGGGTGTCATATCCCTCCCACCCCCTAAAATACTTAAAAAATCATGCTATCATTGTGTCAGTTCAATCATATCTTCTCATTTGATCTGTTCGATATCTCTTACAGGTTTTACGTTTTTTTTCATGGAATCTGTATTTATTTTTTTTCAGGAGTTTTCCTTACCGCGATGGGGGTTCTAAGGGCAGGGGTGTCCCGTTTAGTTTAGTTCGTTTAGTTAGTTCAATTTAGTATTTTCCTATTGAATTCTATGTATTCACGATCCTTTTGATTTTATGTTTTACTTTCTCAATTACCATTACAAAGCCCATCGAGACGACTGTTGTTGTGAATTTGGGCTACACAAATAAAATTGAATTGAATTGAATTATGTTCAACGCTGTTCCTGACATTACCCTCTGCATTTTCCGGGCTTGGGACAGGCACAGGCTGGACAGGCAGCGTGTGCCCTATTGAGGCTGCATTCATCTTTTTTTTCTTCTTCTACATCTTTATATTATTTTAATTTTATTTGCTTTCATAGTTTTTTTTTGGGGGGGGGGGGGGGGGGGGGTCATTTTTATTTCTTTAGACAATTTTGGATTTGGAGGGGCAGTCGCTGCATTTGGGGTGAAATTGCCCCCCCGAATGCCAAGCCCATATCCGGCTTTGCTTTTTGCAATTGAAAAACTTAATTGATAAGATTATTTTTCATAAAGACAGAAAATAAGACAATATTTCGTGAAACAAGGGTCTTTTTTTTTTTTTTTTACCTTCTTGTGGTTCAGTTTTTGCAGTGTTTTGAGGGAAGTAGTGAATCATTGCATAAGGGTCGACCACACTGGAAGAATCCTGGCATTTAAAAGATGCCTCAGCAGATTTATGAACATGCACAGCCTCCAGTATTGTGTTTTATCAGAGCTGCTGTTGGAGTTTGAAGAGTTTGTCAGACCAGAGAGGGAAATCAAACCCAACTTGGCAGCAGATTGAGGAGATGGTTGTATTTGTAGATTTGTAGTCTGTGTACAGAGAAAGAGACCACACTATGCAAAGACTTCAGACGGTGCTGATAAATACTAAAAGCCAACATGTTTCTGGTAAATAAAGAACAGAGTGTCTCTAAACCACTTCTAAGGAGGATAAACAAAGGCTTTGGATGGACTTTCTGCTGCTAATAGCTTGTGGTGTTTGATAAATAAAAAAAATAAAAAAACAGCTTGAGATTTGTTGCAAAGAACAAGCAAACAACAAAAAGAGTCAAATCTGGACCAAACTCAGCAAAGTTTGTGGATGTTTTTTTTCCTTGTTTCGAAGTTGGACGCCGCGCTGAGACAGATCACTTCCCTCCGTCTGACTCTGCTCTGCGGTGAAGGATTCACACACCAGAGAATAAAGAGCTCAAAGCTTGACAAGAACTACCTGAAGAGCAAAGAAGATCAATGCGCTCTGACTTTAATGGGACCTCGGCCTCCCGAACCCCCTGGAGATTTATGGGGGCATGTGGAGGCTGAGAGGGTCAAGAATGTCGGACTTCAAAAGAAGCTCCTCTGAACGGCGTCAGAACATTCGAGAAGTGTGAAGGAATACCAATCATTTAGGAATATTTTTGATTCCATTTATTCAGTAAAGGTGCAGCTAGTTTTTAAAAGAAAATCTTCTGTCACTCTCCAGTGAAAGTGAGGCTTTAACTCTCAGCTCAACAGCAGCATCACCCTGTGACGGCTGCCCGGCCACAGCGCGGCCGCATGTGTGGAGGGTGGAGGCGTCGTGTCCGCCTTAAAACCCGAGCTGCAGAGCAGAGCTTTTAGCTAATTGCCACCATTAGCGCTGCAGAGACAGTGTGAGAGTCTAGCATGGTTAATGAGGAGTGCACAGTGAGATAAATGAGACACGGCGCGTCTGATGTTAGGACAATGATCAAGTGATGCTTGATGAGGAACAGAGGAACTTTGAAGGAGTTGTGTCTTTTGTGACCCCGAGAGTCAGAGGCTGGTTTTGAACCACTGATACGTCGTTTTAAAAGTATTTTTAGCCCTTTTGCTCTGGACTTCTTAGTAATTGTGTATATTTCCCTCAACCATTTTCTTATGATAAAATCCGACATTTGCATTTCTCTGGCACTTAAACTTCCAAAGTTCTATTAATGTAACATGAGAACATTACATTTCTGCAAAACTCACATATATTATACATAGAAATGCACCATAAAATTATCATTTTACATAAAATTTTGACCATTTATAAAGTAGAAAATCATTTTAGACTTTAGTCCTGTTTCCTTTAAAGGATTTACGAGAAGCCTTTTGATTTATAGCAGATATACTGAAATTTCTGCCACGGCACAAGCGCTCATCATCATCCATGGAAAGAGACGTTGGTGTCTTATTCAGGCCATTAAGCAGCGAGCCTCTCAACATGGGAGTGGCTATACGGATGAAGCCATTGTGGGAAATGGTGGTTGGTGATTTTACAGAGCAGCTGTGGGACCTCTTGTGGCGCCTGCTGTTCAGCCAGTTCCTACCAAGAAGTGCTTTTCCATCCAGTTGTTGCTCCCATGATTCATTGTATTTGAATTTTTTTTTTTGTTTTTCATTGCAGATTAGAGAAATATATCATTTCGATACACCTCAAAAACCACCTCCTCCAAGTACAAAAACTTTCTTTTCGCTAAATGTGAGTTATTTCAAAATTGATGTATTTCCCATTATGCAAATTTATTATCGCAAATTCTGTAATTTGCAAATTTGTAATATGCAGGTTTTGTGTCACTAATAATGTTTTTTTCCAAATTAAACTTTAGCCGTCCATGGTGAAAATGGACGCCGTGGTGTCACCTTGATTTAAAATCAAATTTTGTTGAACTCTTTTTGCCGAATGCAGCTGTACTGTGGAGACTTAGAAAAATCAAATGTCTCTGCTTTGTTCCATCTCGGCTTCATTTTTCCTTTCTGCTCTGGATGTCCGGCTATTCATTCCTCGAGTTTCTGTTTCCATTCAGCTCCTTTTATGTTCTGTTTGCTGATGCTGCTGTTCCCTCCACTCCTAATCCCATCTCCATGCCGGATTTCCTGTAAAGAAATGTTGCCTTCCGTCAAATTTCCCATCCCTCCCCACTGTTTTCCAGCTTCATTGTCAAATCAATTCCTGGACCAGGAATTTGGGAGGAAGTCAAACCCTCGCAGTAATAGAAACAACTATTTGTATCTTTTGATAGAGGTCATGGCCATGGGGGGGTTGATCTTATTTCCTTTTTTTTTTTTTTTTAAATCTCCGGGCAACAAACTGATGACATTAAAGGCTAACTTGACAGCAGGTCTGCTGCTGATCAAAAGGCTTCATTACCATTTCAGTCTGCCGCCACACAGATAAGACAACAGCCAGTTTGGGACGGTTGCCATCTGTCAGTTGTGCCGTGTGGCCAACATAACAATGGTGATATTTCGCATTTGTTATCTTAATCTCTATGGGCATATCTTTTAAATAACAGCCACCATTACGTCTAATGGACCTACCTCCTATTTTATTGAATGATACTCATGTGATTTGTAAACAGATTTTATTTGAGGTTAACTGAGTAATCACTCTCTTTGAGAGAGGAAAAACAAGATTAACCAGGTTTTGCCTGGTTCACCAGTAAAAGAATCAGAATAAATAAGATCAATAGTCTTCCCTTGAGTTTTTCTCAACACTTGTTCTTTTGATTTAATTCGCATTTGATCAGGAAAAAAAGAAACTCAAACTGTAAAAATCAGCCTCTTTAAATAAAAGTCAGACATTCTCTGAAAAAAAAAAAGAAAGCTGATTCGGTTTGCTTGGAATAGTTTCAAAATTATAGTGCAGAGTGTTGTGTCTGAAAACTACGGTGCCCCTAAAGGGACATCTAAGTAAAAAAAAGGGTTTCTTGTGTGTACCAAATAGTATCCTGTGTACACCAGATAGTATTCAATTTGCACCAGATAGTATACTGGGCAAACCAGATAGTATCTTGTGCCCACCAGATCATATCAGTTTCTTTTCTTTTAAACTTTGATGTCCCTTTAGGTGCTCCATAGCAGACCAAACAAAAACAAAAACAAAACGTTTTTCTCAAATATTTCAACCATTTCTGTTTATTATTAACTCTGTATAGCCCACTACATACATCACAGACAATTCCAGTTTTTTGGAATAAGATAAGATCATTTTTTAATGAGATACAGATAGTATCAATTATGATCCGTTGGGTAATTTGGTGAGTTTTTGCTTACAAAATTATAGTTTAAGATCCCCCAAAAAATAACGAGCATTCAGAAAAAAGCACCTTATTTGGTCCACACATTTTTTGGTGTAACTGCATTATAAAGAATTAATTATAAACCAGTTTTCTTTTTTTTTTCAATATTGCAAGTAGTTATTGTTAAGGAATAAATAACAACAGATGAGTTTGGATCATTTTATTGCCAGATTTTTTTGTTATCTTTTCATTTTATTAGTTTTTGTTCTTCATTTGCCTAATTTTAAACTTTACTTTGTATTTTTTTCTACTGTTTCTATTGGATTCCACTGATTTATAGTAATTCCTGCTTTTCTTTTTTCTAAACCTGAAAATTACTTTTTAATTTCTGTTGTACAGTCAGTCTTTTAAAGACAGTTCACCATTTCTGATTTGGTTTGTGAGCTGCTCTTTTAACACTCAGCAGGCCTGACGTGAGTATACCTGGCTTTGGCAGGTACATTCTGTCTCCACACAGGGGAGGTGATTAACAATGACAAGCAGGTATGGCAATTAGTAAACAGAGGCCTGGTGTCAAAAAAAAAAGGGGGGGCCAGGACGCAAAACTAGAAAACTTTAAAAAAGGGAAAACCTTTAGGGCAGGGGTGCTCATTACCTCGAAAGCAATCGACCGGTCGATATTCATGTACATGAGGGTAGATCGCAGGCCAGCAAAGATAAATAACCACAACAACAAAAAAGGTACTTCTAAAATATCCGTCAGCGAATCAGAATCCTCACCGAGAAGTACCTGATATGATTTTGTGAGGTTTTATCAAAGGGTTTACATAACATCTCAATCCTACTATAATTGCGACTGATCTTACCAGGCTTTCTGAAAATATGGTGCTATCTCTGCTGAGCCTTTGCGTCAGGGAGCTGAATAAGAGCAAACTAAACTGTCTGATGTACCTTCAATTTTCCCAATTAGTCTTACATCGGATACTGGAGTGGTCCTCCAGATATTTCGTCTGCTGACGATCAATAGAGGGACTGAACGATCGGAGTCTGCTAATCCAATTGACTTTAGTAGGATCCATTCAGAGGTCTGGATTGTTTTCCCTCGCTTTCCTTAATTCAAAGTGGGCTAAATAACAGATAGAGACAGATGCTATTTGTGTGTTTGGGCTTGATTGTGATCACTAGCCAGGGGGCATCTCAGCGCTCGCTCTGCATTAGTCATTGGACTCAGACTCGACTTTTTCCAAGTTGTTTTCCATTTAAGGGCTGCGACAGATCAGCTCTTTCTGTTGCATTTCCACCAGACTGAAACGCATCAGCTGCTGTAGGCCCCTGCTTTGAATTCAAGCCTTCTTGAATGTTTGAGACGCGTGGCACAAAGGAGCTCAGACTCTCTAGTGAGCAACAAAACCGGCAGCATATAGGAGTTTTGCTGAAAGAAAGCAATTTCACCCAGAGCTGGTTCTGAGAGTGGTTGTTATTGTCTGTTTCTGTGCCTGTCATGTTGTGCACTCATTGTTACAATTGTTATCACTGATGCTTAGAAGGATATGCAATTATCCGGAAAAAAAAAACCCAAATAGAAATATTTGTGGGCTCATTTTTGCTTTGAACACGTCTTTGTTTGTGCAGGACGCATTTAAAGACGTGGCTTGCCACAATGGCCTCTGTAAACCACACAGAGACCAATATCCCGCATTTACACTCCGTCTTTTAGTGTTCAGGCTGCGTCTTGTCCGCAGAGAAGGAAATGAAATGCAGCAGGAGGCCTATAAGAAAACCTTTTACTGGTTTAAGATCAGCCACAGGTATAAAGCTGCTCTTGGGGCCCAATAAAGCTGCAGGGAAAAAAATGCCCCTGCAAGTAGGTGGGGGCATGAACAAAGACGGATCAGATAGAGGGAAATTATTGAGATACAAAGGGGGTTGTAATCGGAGGGAAACAGAACACCGAGGCTTTAATGTCTTTTTTTTAAATGTTATTATTTCTTTCAGAGTAGGTTTAGGGGAAATTTGTGTTGCTGTTTGATATTTGAACAAAGGAAACACTGATGACGAATTTGCATTTCATGAAAGTGCTTTTTTTCTTCCTGTTTTTTCCTTGTTCCTCCTATCTGTGCAGCATCTAGCTCTTTGCACAATGTTAATCCTCTATCTTCCCCTCATCATTTTCCTCTCCTTCAGTTTTATTCCTGGAAAACTGGCTGGAAACCTATCCGCTAACTTTTTTCGCCTCCTTCTGGCGTTCTCTGCACATCTAGTGCAATCAAGCCCAACCACCTGCACCGGCCACGTCAGACCCCCTCCTGTTACAACAGAGCTCTTGTCTTTACATACAAAGACCAAGGGCTTGTGTTTACCCAGCAACTGAGTTGAACAAATCAAATAACAGATAGCCAGAAGGACAAAAAACTGATTCCAGCGCAGCTTTGTGTGAGTTTTGTGTTAATTTAAATTGGATTAAGTGAAACAGCCGCAGCTAAATCACCAGAGTTTCATTTCAAAGCTTGATTAAGTTGGGTGTGAAAACTCCTCATACACTTTAAATCAGTTGAAGGTGACATGGTTCTTTAGGTTTAGCATTTTGAAAACCCTCCGGCTAATGAAATAAATTCAAAGGGAAAAGGCCGCTTATCCGGCTGCTAAATTAGTATTTTTTTGCAAAGTGTTCTGGAAGCTTTTAGCTTTTTTCGACGAGGAAGCTTGAAGGTGAATTCTGCTCTTTTCAGCCGTAATATCCATATGTACAACCTGTGCACGAGGGGGTTTTATTCACTGCAGCCTTATGGGAAATAAGACAGGAATTGTTTTCTGTAAAGCTAAATCAATACGTCCTTTAAATGGCAAAAAACACAGAGGTCCTGCAGGCACTTAGGGGATGAAGAATTTGATGCATACGATATTTTATGAAGATGTTATACTCCAAGGTTTGTGGTATTTTTCTCCGTTTGATCATCTCTGCTTTCACCATGGGTAATCTTCAAGGAGCTTGTATACATTGACCAAAATGCTAATGTAATGAATGCACTGGTGCAGCCGAGCGGCATATCTGTCAGTGTTTTTTTTGGGTGGAACGTCCCTGATTGGCCTGCTCTGTATCTTCTACATCTGCATGGTGAGGACTAGTTCAGTTTTATCTGTTTGTTCTCCCAGACTGAAAAATGGTTGAGGGTCAAACTTAATCGCAATTTTGTCTGACATTCGATAAGGAAAGTCGAGGAGAAACAGATGCCCCCCCCCCCCCCCCCCCCTTTCATTCAATAAAGCTTCCATTGAGCGCAGGAAAAACAGCAGACAGGCTTTTTTTTCATTTCCCTTTTTACTCCAAAGGGAAAGTACCTCACATTAAGGCTATCGCTGAAAGGTCAAGCTATCCTGAATCTCACGGACACTTCATTAAAAATACACACCGGCCGTGCCGCGCCGGCCCCCATCCAGCCATCATGCCAGTTGCAATAACTTTTTTCAGGACGCAGAGGAGGAATGTGAGCTCCAGTGGTGTAGAGAATGTCAGGACACCACTTTAACCTTTTTGATCACCGTGAATACAGATGGGCGTCAAGACTGTGGTCGAATCAGAAATGTAGCCGGCTTCTTTCAGATTTATCGTGCCCTTTACCCCTGTTATAGCTCCATGTGGGGCTCCCAGATACCGTTTCTATTCAAATTTATGGGCCGCCTTTTTTATGTGCTACATAAAAAAATAAGCAGGCACATTGTGGATGTACATGTCAAATCTGGGGATTTATTTATTCTAATAAATTGAGAAATTGCATTGATAACTACTTTTAAATGAAAAAAAAATGATATAAGGTGGAGGAAAAAAGTATTTGATCCCTCAGTTCTCTGACAGTTCAAATGAATGAATGATAGAAATTCACATCGGAAATCAAGAAATCCACTTTAAAGTATTAACATTTGCCTTTCATTGAGGGAAATAAGTATTCGAACCCTTTTGTTGAAGACTTGGTACTTTGTGGCCAAATTTTTACTAGCAAGAACAGATGTCAGGCATCTCTTGTAGTTGATGAGCAGGTTTCTGCACATTTCAGAAGGAATTTTGGTTCACCCATTCTCTGCACATCCCATCTAAATTTTAAAGATTTGGTGGCTGTTGCTTAGCAACCCTGTATCACCATAACCTTGATATGCTTCTTCTTCAGCCATTCCTTAGTTGCCCTGTTTTGGGTCATATTTTGTTGGAACATCCATCCATGACGCATTTAAAGCCTCCTGGCTTAAGGAGAGAAGGAGTTTCTCACTCGGGATTTGACAACATGACTCCAATCATCCTCCCATCTACACAGAAAATAAAAATAAAAATCACCAAGAACAGTGCTTCCATCTCCGTGCTTGACAGTAGGGATGGTGTTCTTTAGGTCATAGGCAGCAGTTCTCTTCCTCCAAACATGGTGGGTTGAGCTCCATTTTGGTCTCATCTCCCCAATCACTCTCTGAATCATGACGGTTCATTGGCAAAGGCGGACCTGCACATGTGCTCTTTTAAGCAGAGGGACGTTGTGAACTCTGCAAGATGTCAAATCATTGCAGCGTAAAGTATTACCAATGGTTTTCTTGGAGACTGTGGCTCCAGCTGCTTTTAGATCATCAACTAACTCCTACTGTGTTGTTTTAGGGCGATTTCTCACAGTTCTCATGATCATAGAAACCCCACCGGGTCAGATCTTGGTCCTGTTCTTGTGCTTTGGCACAGTTGCACCAGCAGCTGTCACCTTAACCCTCAGCTTCTTGCTGATGGTTTTGTAGTCCTTTCCGGTCTTGTGCAGTTCAACAATCTTCTCCCTTAAACCCACCGAAAGCTCTTTAGTTTTTCCGATGCTGGAGAGTTTGGAGTCTGACTGATGGACTGATTCTGTGGACAGGTGTCTTTAGACACATGATTAGTTCAAACAGGTGTGTCTTTGATTCAGGTGACAGGTTGATTAGGAGAGTCTAACCGGTCTATGTGAACCAGGACTCTAAATGGATCAAATATATATGTCCCTCAATGAAATGCAAATACATTTATATAGATTCTTTAAAGTGGATTTCTTTATTTCTGTTTGATTTTCTCTCTCACTGTCCACTATCCATTTCTTAACAGGGTAAACCTACAAAATAAGCAAAGGATCAAGCACTTGTTTCATCCACTGTTAGGGTAAAGATTCTTTTCTTCTAATTTTTTTTTAATTGGGAAGAATTCTGATGGCATTTGAGGGTTTCAAACCTGTTTCTGTTTTTAATAATCAAGCATTTGTGTAATGGAGTAAAAGTGCTTTGAATCACTTTTCAAGGGATTTAAAGCACTTAACTGTTGGTTCATCAAAAAGAGCCAACACAACTCCATCCTCTCTATTCCTTAAAGTACAGGAAAAGCTAAAAAAATAAAAACAATCATAATTAACTGATATTCTGTTTTTGGAGGTAAATAAACTCAACAATCCTGCACAGAAGTTTGATGATTTTTAAGAGTGGAAGTTTGAAAATAGAATGGGTGGGCGGGGGATTGGTGTGATTATTTTTCACACTCCTTTTCATTTAAGCATAAAAAACTCTTGTTAGATGGAAAAAGAAAAAAACAAACTTCGTCCCTACCACAGTAGGAGCTTGACCCAGAGGCAAACTAAAAATATAGTAACTAACTTTTCAAATATTCAAAGAAGACAATTCCAAACTGAAACCAAAGTGCTGAGGAAGAAGTCACGGCTGCTGTAGTATTTAGAGCTGCAAAACGAGTTCCAGAAAAATATTTAAGCAAATATCAAACTGAGCAATGTGTAGAAAAAAAGTAAAAATAAAATTTGATGAAGATATTAAAAAAAATAGGACAAATTACAAGTTTATTGTAGAACTCTAATGGTTTAAAGATGCACACTCACTTCTGTCATAAAAACTTTCCAATATTTTTAAGGAGAATCTAAGGGACTGAAAGGAAAAGTATCCATTTTTGTCCAACATCTCAAAATTTGTTGGATGAAAGTTATAAGAAATAACCTTTATTATAAATGTAAAAAAAACAAAGAGAGACAAGCCAACAGCATGAATCCATTGAAGCACAAATGACAAATTCAGTAAAAATATTGCAAGCCTGAACGTATCAGTCGTGATAGTTGGAGTTTCAGTGACTGGTCGGTGCTCCTTTCAGGGTCAGTTCGCTCTCGAGAGTGCAGTGTGAAAGCAAACCAAACTACATTTCATTAAGGAGAGATCTTGAAAGTGTTTGGAAGATTTATCGGTGAAACAGGAATTGAGCATGAATTGTAAGAGTCTTTGCTGGTTGGGCTCAGGGCATCTTGCATGCATGGAAAGACCGAGTGAAGAGACCCCAGAGCCCGGAAGCTGTTGTTGGTAGAGGCCAGACGGCGCTAAAGCGAGGAGAACGGGGTGGAGGTGGGCTGGCGAAATGTGTGGAATGTGGATAAACAAACTTCTATGAATGTAAAGGCTGGAATTTGATTGGCTGTGAAGAAAGTGAGCACTGTAGCTATTGGCGCAGAGTGAGGACTGACTGATGAGTGACGTGTGAAGTAAAGAATCAGCAACCCAGCGTACCTGAAAAGGAGGCAAATCTTCCTTATTGAAACTCCGTCAAAGCTTCACAAAGGTGTGACACATTTCTCACCAAAATAAAATACGTCTGCTATTCTGGTCTGAAAAAGCCCTGAGGCTGCTATGTTTTAGAGAAGGCTGAGAATCACGGAGAACTTTAAAGTCTCTGGCTGAAACAGGAAAGGCTGGAACAGATTGCTGTCTTAAGTTTTTGAAGGATGTTCTCTGTTTTATTAACCTCTGAATCAAGAAAACAAATTAGTTTTTTTAAGTAAATGTAATCTTTTTTGCAAATCTTGTTCTATTTCCTTCACAAAAACTTTATTTTCTTCCTCAGCGTGCCACAAAACAACAGGATTTTCTTTGCAAATGGCGAAGTCAGGGGTGATTTGTTGGTCAGTTGGTTCCCACTTGGGAATTAGGTTTCCGCTGCTCTTAAACTGTCCTAAAAGTAGGCCGGATGAAGTTTACCAGCAACTTTATACCTGGCTGTTGGACTGAGGAGGTCAGACATGTTGCTACATCACTCAGCACTGACTGAACACATCACTGGTCTCCTGGCTCTGGGATTTCAACAAAGAAGGTTTATGTGCCTCACATGCTCGCATACTAAGGTTTCCCTGGTCGAGGCACTCAAGCAGAAAGTCTACCTTCGCTCTGACGGAAAGCTGCGAAGCACCTGAAGAAACTAGATGCAATAAACGATGCTTTGTTAACCAACTCTAGACAGGGAATATTTGATTCCGCTCTTAAAGACCCGCTCTGTCAAAATCAGGTTTTGGTGTATTTAACATGTTCTTGTAGCATTTTTCTCATGATGGAGGACATAAAGAAAATTAGGCTTAAAACTGCATTTCTGAGTCAAATTGTTGTGAATCAGAAGCAGATGAAAAATAAAATGCTGCTTGAAAAAGCTGTTTTGTGCAGGACAGGCCACAAGCGCCCTGCTCCGCTCCATTCTGATGCATCCTCTTGCTGAGAAATAGATCCATAAATGTTTTTGTTTTCCTAAACTGAACGTCTGGATAGATCTGATATTGCTCGGCATTTTTGTTGCACCAGTCATGTTAGATTGGGGCTGTAAGCTGACAGGTGAGTGCGTAAACAGATGGTTGATGTTACGACTGTGGCCGTTTTTGGTTTTGTTCCCTCTGTCTGTTTTGTATATGTATCAGAGTGGGACCTCTGTGTTTTTGTGCATCTTTGTGTGTCTGTCTGATTATTTGCAGGTGTGGTGCATGAAGGGTGTGGCCTCCATTTGGACCCAAGCTGATGGTGGCAGCCTTCAAAAGCACCATTTGGACCTCCAACCTGCGAGAAGGCTTGGCTGCAGCCGGTCTTCCATTGCAGCTTGGCCCTCTTCTCCAGTTTGTTTTGTAGTTCTCTACCTGTTTTGTGTGTTGCACTTAGTGTTCCTTTGTAGTTTATGCAGTTTTGTGCCCACTCTGTTTAGTCTTTTGTTTAGTGTAGTATTGTTTAAGTGAAGCTGTAGGGGTGAACTGCCATTTTCTTTAGTACGTGTTTCTCCTGTTAATGTTAGTTCAGGGAGGTCAGAAATTGTCTTTGTTTCCCCTTTGCTTTTGGTTCAAGTAAGAAAACAGATTTCAGTTAGGTGGGGCTTTGTCTGTTATTTTGGCCTTGGTTCACCCTGAAGTCTTTTTGCTTCACTTTAGTTTACTTTACTTTTATGTTTTGCCCCTCTAGACCTGAAAAAAGGGTGTAACAGTTGACTAGAACGGTTTGGTGGGTTTACACCGTGCCAATGGTCCCACTCACAATTTAGAGGTGAATTTCTAACAAACTCCTGCCGGTCTGCAGAAACTATGTCCTACAAAACAACAGAGGTTTTTGATTTTGGCTAAAAACGGCATCATCATAGCTAAAATTCAGCTGGGAACGCTTCAAAACTAGCTCAAAGATGATCTAATTGAGACTTTAAGTATAGGTACAATATTAAAGTTGGGCCATTGTAATTAATCCTCATAAAATCTTAAACGAGCATTTATTTTTAGAGCTGAAATCTAATTTTTTGTTTCCAAAATATTGACAATGAATGCCTGTCTAATTTTATTGAACTTTAAAAAAAACATCCTTAAAACTGAACCAAAAATTTCAGTAAAATTTGAGGTTTTTTTTTTTTTTGTCTTAAATCAAGTTTTTCTATTGTTGAGAGAACGAGCAAAAAGGATTTTGACTTATCTTAATGATACATTTCTAGCCCCTAGCTCTTAATGAGAAAAAAAATTCTTGACTGTGCTGAGTTTGAGAAAAGCTTGGAGCAAAAAACTTAAAATATTAATGTCCTCTAAAAACATGTATCAAATAGTTTGCAAGGCACAAACGAAGATATGCACACACAAAAATCCCAACATACCTTAAATATCATTAAAACTCCATCTCAGTTTTAGCTTAGTTTGTGTCTGAAACAGAGGACCAGTGATGGGCCCAGGGGAGAAAAAGTGAAAGAAGTAGAAAAAAAATTGATGGATTGACACCAGCATGAAGCGAGGAAGACCATCGCACTTCTACAGGAGATGGTTGTAATGAGTGGAAGATGAAGAGGTGCAGACAAATAAAGAGAAAAGCAGGAGTTGCATTGTCAGCACGGAGGAGTTGGGTGTTGGAGACGGGAGCTGAGCTGCAGGAAGCTGCAGGAAGAGGTGTGTGGAGGAATAAGTCCCTGCATTATGCTGCTAATGGTGTTGGCCCTGACTCAAATCTTTGAGCTATCACTTTCGCTCTCATTTTGACTTGGAGACGACAGGATCCGTCTCTATTTAGCGCCCATTCAGCTCAGCTGTCATAACCGCTGAGAGGAGCTGGAGAAATGCTGCAGAGCAAACCTTTACTGCGCGTTGTAACCCAAACATGTCAGTGCCACACTGCTTCATTAATGTGATTTTGCTCTATTCCAGCCACCATGTTTGCATCCTGAAACAAGACTTTGGTTTTGCAGAATCAAAATTATAAGCTTAAAATATAAATATTGATTTTCTGTGGCAATAACTTTACAAGTATTAGTTTAGCAAAAGTGTATTGTACTAAAAAAATAACTATTCCTGCTGGAGTCACATCGTTATGTGAGTAAATTAACAGTGTGGGTGCATGGATGAATATTAATTTAATGAACTGTAAAATTTAAGGAGGAGTTGAGCCTCTTTGGCTGAGTTTGAAAATTTTCCAGTGAGACAACTTAGGTCTGCAGAGCAGAGCAGCTGCTGAAACTTTAATTACATTTTTAATAGTTTGTTGAACTGGTGGAAAAACAGCTTAGTTTGAAATATAAAAAAAAAAGTTTAAAAATGGAATTGATTATTTTTTATTTTTGGGAGGAAAACTTTTCCGACTAGAGATAGGACTTTAAATGAACAACATCAGCAAACTCGCTCTGTTAAATCAGTTTGTGAGCGAATATATTCAAATAAACTATTTTAATTTTTGAAAAAAATTATACATATTAAAATCAGCTTTTTATTATTATTTTTTGTGCTTTTTTATCACTCGGATTTGGGTCACATTTCATAAAAAAGTCCTTTAGTGTGCCACAAGTAACATATATTATCTTTTATACATTATAGTCAGGAGGGATTTAACATGAATGAAAGGTGAGAGGTGAGTGCTTTGCGACTCAGAGTGGACGGCGAGCCTGAAAAGTGTTTTGAGGACGGCTCAGACTTACAATTGGGAGGAGTTGAAACACCCAAAGAACGTATAGGAGTTAGAGAGAAGAGGAGGGTGGAAGAGGAGAAGGAGACCTGTATTACCGGCTGAATGCAAACTAGATTTAAAACCTGCTGACTCATTGTTTGGCTAAGAGAAAAACAGAAGAGTCATGATGGAAAAAGGCTAAACTAATGATGATGAACAGCTAAAAGAAGCTGCTGATGTGGACTCTCCTATGGAGTGACTGTTCAGTTTATTATAGTAAAACTCTGCTTGAAGAAAAAGAAAATTGTTTTCCGGTTAAAAAAAGTAACTGAAAGGTAAAGCAAAAAAAAAAGTACCGGTACGGTAAAACGACTCAACCTTTAGGCAACTCATTCACTCAACCGTTGAAGCACAGTACGCATCACTCCACGAGGTTCCAGACTACACTACCCATAATGCTCATCAGTCATTTGTACTTAGTTTTACTCAAGTTGTACTGAGCACCGTTTTACCACGGAAAATCAATTTGAGGCCAGTAACCAGCACAGCCAGAACTAAAAGGCATTGGATTACAAAGCATGTTTTCTATTTTTTGAACAAATTCAAGAATTCATTTATTCATCTTTGAATCCATTTTGTCCCTTTACGGGTCACGGGGCAGCCGGAGCCTATCCCAACGACTTACGGGTGAACATCATCACCTAATCAGCAGTGGATGTTTTCTGTAAATTACTTTTGTTCTCCGAAATGTGTCTCTTACGTTTTGGTTCGGAAATTTTGTTTTGTTTTCTAAAACGCACGGCTGTTGTTTAATTATTTGGTTTGCTTTTTTTTCCAATTGTCGTCGTGATCTTTGAAAAGTTTTTGTGTCGAGTGATTTGTTGGTGGGATTTGCACTTCAGGGACGCCGCATGTCGGGGTGTGTCCATCTTACAAGCTCACGCCTGATTGGCCAGAGCGGTTGCCAAATAAACAATGACTCAGACCGACTCAGATCAATCACTGCCTACTGACAACACGGGTCTCTGTCATGGCGACATCCATATGGCAAAAGAATGGCAACTTTATTTGGTTGGAGCCGGAACCAAGCCCTTTTCTATGGGTGATGTCACATTCACTCATTCCAGCTCTCTTATACAGCCAATGATGGACATGCAGCAATAGCCAGATTTTAAACCATTTAAAAATAGATATTTTTATCTTCTCTAGTAGTTGTTTTTCTGTTTTATTAATCAGACATGTTCAAAGAACTGAACTTTTTTCGACTGAAAACGATGAATATTTTGCTTAGAGTACCTTGAGGCGTATAAAACCCAGCTAATACCACACTATTCACTTACAACACATTTTTCCAGCATTTTTCAAATGTTTTCCATCATTTATCTCGTAAAACAAACTTAAACTACCATTTTGCAAGGCCTCCATGCAACATGAGCGGATTGTCACTTAGAAGTGGTCTCAAAAGATTTATAAAGAGCTGCAACCAGTAAACACTAAGTTATTTGTGTTGCAATGATAGCTTTAAAAAACAGAGACATAAACATATTAAAAAAAAAGTTTTAACCATTTGTGGAAAGTTACAATAAAAAAAACAGTTCAGGAAATCTTTAAATTTTCCTTCGTTTGACCGTTTAAATGGTTTATTTTGAATTAGCTACACAAAAACACGCCCATTAAACGTACTCTCGGCAATCTTTTCATTTAACACTCATCGAGGTAGCACACAAGCATCTTTTCCAGATGAGCAATTATTGCTGCAAACAGGCAATCAGAGCAGAAGTGAACAAACAAATGTACTAAAAGTTACTCTTGCTTGATGGGGGGACTGGGTTGGGGGGCAGCTGAGCGTCACAGCTATATCCGGACCTGAGCAGTGAAGCCACGCTGGGGAGAGGAGAGGACATGGGAGTCAAATAAACACATGACTTCGCTGAAACGATTCAAACAGGGACACTAATCCGTCCGAGGCAGCCTTCATTAAAGTGGTCCACCCCAAGCTCTAATTATAGGATTAGAAGGCAGCCGGCGGGACACGGCCAGGTCCTCTGATTGGGTGCAGCAGCCCCAAAACACACCGATCTCTGCACCTAGTGACACAGGTATCCACCCACAAGCACACACTGTTGCCCTGACCTCAAACACTCATTCGCACAGAGCCCCTTTTTGTGCCTCTTTATAGGAGCCCACACACACACACCTCACAGTCTGAGCTCACAAACAAGGCACACACCTGCGGAAGTGAGGCGCTGACTCTGCACCTCCTAAACACGTAAAAATAGCCCTTTGGTGAAGCAGTGGGGAGAGTCAGCCTCTGATAGTAGAGCGAGCGCGGGCCTGGAGAGGTTTTTCTCAATAACATCTTATTATATCTGCAGACAGTCTGGGCTTTTAAGATGTTTTAAGTGATGACCCTGGAGATTCGGCATCGCCACTTAAGACAGAAGCTGCCTCCTTCCTTTCCTTCTGCTGAGGTTCCTTGTACTTGTTTGTCTGGTCATCCTTTCATTCTTTAGTGGTCAGGTCATGTCAGCGGTTGGGTCAAACCTCGTCTAACTACTGGATCATAGATAAGGCCATAGTCCCAAGCACTCATCTGGAGGGTGCACCCGCATCGGTGCAGCTGGTTTTTGGGTTGTCGTAGAGAGGAGCAACTTCATCTTAAGTGGAGTGCAGGTGTTTCTCACAGTTCCTTGAGGCCCGTATGGTCACCTTAACCCTTGTGCTATCTTAGATGACCCCACCCTTACATTGACGTGTTCTCCCTACCATGACAAAGGTGGATAAAGGTGGAAGGATTTCATGTAAGCCATGGACACCCGTGAGGTTCACAAATCCTTGAAGAAAAAAGGTTCAGTGCACTGTCTAGTGGGTCTAGATGACCCAACTCCCAATGTTAAAGTGCCTAGGATAGCACAAGGGTTAAAAGATGTCATGAAAATGGAATTTACCATTGCTATGCGTGTGGTAAGTATATCCTGAAGTATTCAAAAGGCTATAATGTAAGTTAGGCACACTTTTGAATAAGGTGTCCTCATGCCACACTTCAGTCATTAGTAAGGTGCGTGTTCTGGCCCCTTATTGACTGCTCAAAGGCCAAATGCGTGGGGTGTGCATGTGACACATAATTGCCAGTAGGACGCTCACGCAAACTACGTATTGGTTGTCTTATTTCTAAAGTTCTACAGTCTCATTTCCACTGAGTGGAACGGTACAGTCCCGTTTAGAATGGTCCAGGCATTTGAGGTGAGCACTTCCGCACAAAGTTGGACCGTCGTGGTGCTTGCGTGAGGTCGCCCGGCTGGGTAGCTTTGTGTCATAGCAGTGCAACAGCAAAGGAGGTCATCCAGCAGCTACTTTTTTTTCCGCTTGGCTTTTGGTAGTTTGTGTTTATAAGTCATTTAATGTTGTTTGAGAGAAGATTGCAGCGGCAAATATGAATACAGCCGCTTTCGTGGCGCTTTCTTTTGTCGTAATGACCTTCAGCCAATCAATGGGTTTCATCGTGTGATAACAGTAGCTCCACCCTAACTGTTCCTTTTCATGTTTCTATGGACCTACAACCAACGGGGGTCCAAAAATGGTACGGTTTAGTCCGGCTCAATGGGTCCATTCCATAACGTACTACTCTAACTGCTATACGGTACCGTACAGCACCTTTCAGTAGAAAAACGAAGCTTAAATTGCATAAAATATGAAGGTCCATCAACCAACTGCTTCAGCAAAGACCAGCAAAGGTCATTCAATGGTTCAGTCACAAACCCCTTTATTGGATTTGGGTAGTTTATTACACATTTCTGATTACCTTTGAAATTCTGAAGATGTTTGATGAAAAATGTGCTGTTGGTACATATATAAATCGCTTTTCTAGAATAAAGGGAATTTCTTTTCTTCCTGTTGTTCTTTTTGAACAATGGTCCAATCACTTCCTGCTTTGTATTTTCTCGTGTGTAATTTACTTAAAGATTAATTTGCCTTTTGAGGCCTTTTTATTTTATTTTATTTACTAAGACAGTACAAAGAACTCTGCAAAGACTAGATGCAGCTTTAGTTGACTGTCGACTTATTCTTGGCTATGAATAACTAAATAAATCTTACTAAGATGTGTTTCCATACTGTCTGTAGACAAACAAAATATCTGTGTCACACTGCAGAAGAAAAATTAACAAGCTATTCTCTCTGAAGTCCTGAGGCGTCATCTTAAAGAACGATAAATCCTCTTTGAATAGTGTCTTTCTCTCAAATGAGATTGCAATTATTTTATTAAACAACTTCCATCCCTCTGCATGGAAGAACAAAGTGATGATCACAAAGGAAACACACATCTCTCTCGTCTGCTAATAAACAATCAAGCAGAATGTCAACCTTAATTTGTGTTTACATCCGCAGATGATAAACGAAAGAAGCGTCTTTCATTCAAATGTTTTACATAAACAAATGAAAGGGAACGACAAAAGAATTCATGGAAAGTGAAGCTGAGATGAGGCTGATGAGACGATTTGAAGGATTTTGGAGGGAAGTTTTACGCATGTGGCTCCAAAGCTGCATTCATCAGGGGCTGCTGTGAGGAGAGGACCCGGCTGTGAGGAGATGGAGGAGCAGTGATGCGTATTGGGGCCAACGGAGGGCACGGTTATCTGTAATATCCATTCAAATATGCCGTATCAGATGCAGCGAGAGCGGCGCTCTTCAGGAATGGAAATTAGTCTTGTTCTCTGCTCGGCCCTGGTCACTGCGAGGGCAGATTCAGATAAATGAATTGGAGCAGGCAGTACATATGGAGTGCTGATGATACAGAGATCGGCGTGACTGCGCCTCCACGCCTGCCCTCCCTTTTTGTCCTGGCAACGCTGAACAACCGTCAGCGTTTTATTTCCATGCAGCTTCAGGGTGACTTTCATTTGAACACGCTTCATTTGGAACAGTTTTGTGTAGGGCTGCCGGGGCTACACCTGACATGAAAATAAACACTAACCATCTATTTAACACCTGAAACCAATGTGATGACACAGGTGACTGCCTGTAAACGGCTCTTTTAATAAAGAAATCACAGCCAGGCTCTAGTGGAGCATTACCCTCAATTTGATACGCTTTATTCTGTAACGGGAAGTTAGCTTGATGCATCATTCAGAATGGTTTGTAAGCTAAAGAAATGTTAAGAAATCCTCCCACACCAAACTAGTGGGATTGTTTTTTAACCTACTGTACCAAGTTGAGGGCTCCTATAGCTCACCATCCCTGTTTTGGGCTTTACAGAATCTCCAGGGCAAGAGAAAAAGAGAACCTGTCCTATGTAAACAGGACCCAAGTTGAGTGAATCATTTTATTCCATCCATCCATCCTTTTCTTAACCCGCTATATCACTTTCTGGGTCACCAAAACCTGTTCCAGCAACTGCTGGGCGAAGGTGGGGTACACCACGAACAGGTTGCCAGTCGGTCGTGGGGCCTCACAATCACTCCAACACACCTTGGGACACTTTGGAGTAACCAATCACTCTATGAAACATGTTTTTTGGACGGGGAGCTGAGGTACCAGGAGAAAACCGGAGAGAAACCGGAGAGAACACGCAAATTCCACACAGAAAGATCCCAGCCGGGATTCGAACCACATCTTTTGCCTCACAATGAGAGCGCTAACCACTGCACCACCGTGTAGCCCCTTATTTTCTCATTTTTAACTACTTTTTTTTAATCCTTAAATAAAACTATTCTTTTCATATCCATTAAAAAAATAATCTGATTAATACTCAAGTAAATTAAATTCGGATGAAAATAGTGTCTTGGTGTTTTTTTTAACATGTTCCTTTTGTATTTCTGAGTATTTCCTTATTAAAATTGTTGTGAATCAGCAGCAGAATCAAAAATATGCAGCTTGAGAAAGACCGTATTTGTGACATAGAAAATACACCGGGTGGGGCAGAAGCTCCCTTCCATGTACGTCTTCATTTTCCTCGTCTCAGCTGAAATCTGGCTCACAACTGTATAGCTGGAAAGCTGAGATATCGCTCGCCATTTTTGTTGCATCAGTCATTTTCAGTTGGGGGTGTGGGGGCTGTAAGCAAGGGGGGGTTAGTGATTTACAAATTATGGTTTAATTTCACTTTGTATTTCTCTTTAGCATCAATTAGACAATAAAGGAAAAAAAACAACATGGGCAACACTAATACTGTGTTTTTCCCCCCAAGAAAAGTAATTTGTGGATTCTGAGCCTCTCTGACTAAAACAGCTCAACTTTGGATAAACATTCTTAAAAACCATTTATTTAAAACTGGTGACATTAAAGCTGTTGGTTTTTATGTGTCAATATTCTTAGTGGTTACTTGACATCAAATCAGTTGAAAAAACAACAGGGTTATGTACTGTTAATTTATAGGTGACCATATAACTTCTAGCTTTGAAGCAGCTTTACCTGACTTATTTCAGGAACTCGCCATTTTATATTAACCTTTTTAGACCATTTTTGGAAAAAGCTTTGTACTATAGAGCTGATAAAAAGGCTTCAAACTGACCAAATTAAAATTATAACTTGGGCAATCACACCTGTTGTCTTTATTATTGAGTATTCTTGCATACAAATATATGTGTGTGACAGACAGGTGAAGGCTGTTTGTGTGAAACTACTTCAGAATGGGCAAGAAAAATATTTAAAAAAAGGGTTTTAAAACGACCTCAACCCATTTTAAAGTCTATGAATGAATCTTAAGGGAGCTGAGTGTGACCAAAGGTATGAAACTCACCTGAGAACTCCTATGAATGAGAGCAGGGAACATTGCTCCCATTTACTGAAGGCCAAAAGAGGGGCTTTGAATGTGGATCTGGGCTGTCTATGGGTGAAAAAATGGGAAACTTATACGGGGCACACAGGTGACCACATGACATTTCAAGGTCATTGCCGCTCAGTGAATCCATAGAGAGAAAATGTTCAAGAACATTTATTTCTCCAAACATGCTGCGGTGACAGGTCGTAGTGAACACTTAGGCAGTAGGTGAAACGCAAGCGCGTCGTATAGACTTCATTTTTGTAACCGCCCAGAACCCTGTGGACTGCACAGGAGCCTGTTATTGCTGTTCACATGAGCGTGTGCTCCTTTTGTGCAGCCTGAATGTTAGATATGCCTCGTTTCCACTGGGTGGTCAGGTCATGTATTTTGAGCATTTCCATTATAAATAATGAAACAAACTACACTGTTTTTGGGCCCCGTTGGCTGTTGGTCCATAGAAAAATGGAACGGACCGGTAAGGGTGAGGCTACTGTCGTCACACGATGAAACCCATTGATTGGCGGAAAGTCATAAAGACAAAAGAAACCTTTAAAGCAGCGCCAGTGTATTTTTATTTTAAGAAATTGAAAACTTTTATGCTCTCGCGGGCCTCATAAAATGACATGTGGGGCCACATTTTGCCCGCGGGTCCTTGGGTTTGACACGTGTGAACTAGAGTGTAGCTTAAGGACACCATACGACAGCATCCCCAGTACGTCAGAAGTGTGTGTAACTTCCATTATTCTTTCAAATGCTTCACGATACAGTTACCACACACACGACAACAGTACATTCCATTTTCATGACGTCCTTTGAGGTGTCCGTATGAGCCTCATGGGAACTGCAAGGAACACCTGCGCTACAATAAGATGCAACCACTCCCCTCTTTGACCCTCCACGGACCCAGACAACTCTAAAACCTGCAGCAGCCATACGTGTCAGCCTCTGCACGGGTGCAGCTTCAGGGGTTAGCAGAAATTAAAACGATCATTCCAGTGGGCACAAAACACGCCTGTTGACGAGCACGGTGGTGGAAAGGAGATGATGTGGGCCTGTTTTTGAGAAACACCACACAAATGAATCTGCAGTCAGAGTTGATACAGGACTCTTTTGTTTACCAGAAGCAAATATTAGGCGACTTTAGTTTACTTACAAATGCATTTCATCCCATTCCCTAAATAATGACCAGTCTTGATGTGATGAAATGTATAACTCTTCTGCCAACTGATTTTTAATTTTTATCTGATCACATCGTATATTATTTGACACACATTTTTAGGTATTTCTATTCATCTGCTAAGCCTATCAAATTAAAAGCCCTTTAAATGATGTGCACCGTTTAATCTTTACTAATTTCACCTCGATTTAAATTGATAGCAGTTTAACAAAAAATAAAACTAAAGTGATGTTATAAAGAGTGATGAAAGAAATGTAATGATTTGGGAAATGACCTTTTGAAGCTTCAGTAAGTAACAGTTTGAGTAACAAAGTACTTATTGCACTTTTTTTTTGTCAATTTACCTTCTTTTTCTATATGAAAACTGTGATTATTTTCCACAAAAATAACAATCCTAGGTTTTTACACACAATAAAAAAAGACATGAAATAAAATAAAAAGGGAGGGAAAAAGCTCCATAGGTTAGTTTGACATTCAATTATCTGTAATAAATGGAGGTAATGTCACTGTATCAGCAGACGCAATCGAGTTTAATTTTGACTTGAAGCACCTCTCACCGACATCTCTTTAGCAGACGTGGCACCGCGGCTGAAGCCACCTTTCACTGTCACGGCACAGATACGAGTTCATCTCCAGCTATCTGGCTATCATCTGTTCTATCTCCGTGTGAATCATGGAGGCTATAAATCTTATGGAGGAACGAGTTGTGCTTAAATCAGCTCTTTTAGGACGCACTATACCCGCTCTGGTCTCCCAGCACCTCCCCCTGGTCTCTGTGCAAAGTCCAGATGCTTTTGTTGCTCTTGCTCAATCCGTCCGCGGCTTATTGCTCATAGATGGTACGAGAAGACAAGACCTGAAATTCGACTCTGGAATTCCCAGAGTTCTTTTGTTGGGGATTTACTGTTTTTTTTTAACGTTAACATCTTTCATTGGTACTCTGCAATAAAGCAGATGCAAATTCTCCAGAAACGCAGGTGCACTAACCTGATTTGACAGTGGATAAAACGAGTACACCAATAAATGGATACATCTGCTCCAAAAGGGAAAGTCAGAAGATCTAGCGACCCTCTGGATTTCTCCTGAAAGGCTTAGCTTCAATTCCACAAGACAGGCCTTGAGAGGAACTACTGACCCATCAGCTCCTGTGATCCATGTCTGATGGACATCAATACACATTCATCTCAGCTTGTTTCACCTCAGGCCGGTGGGCCACGGGCCGCAGCGGTTGGCATGAAATCCGGACCGACAGCGAGCATCACTTTGTCTTTCGGCCGCGCTCTGTCACTGATATCAAACGCCGCCGGCTTGGATCCAATTCACCTTTTGCTTTAGCTGCCAATTAGTCACAGTTAAAGAGGCTCTGAAATGTCAATGTTCGGTATCTGGTGTTTGAAGGCTGTCTACTACGAACTTGATTAGGAAAACTTCTTCAATCTATATTTATGGAATCATTTAGTCATCAAAAAACTCAGGTTTTGATGTCTCTTCAAAGAGTTCTTAAAGACTCACTTTGATGAAAATTGTGTTTTTGGTGTTTTTAAGCTGTTTTTGTGGCATTTTTCTCGTAAATGAATAAATAAGTAAAATAAAATTATATTTCCGCTCTGATCATCTTTTGATCTGTTTTCAAAGGGTTCCCGGTGGTCTTTTAATTATGATTATGACGCTTTAAGAAAAAATCAAAAGTCTGTGTTGTTTTCTAGCGCATAGTTTCTGCAGAGCAGCAGGAGCTCATTAGAAATGTATCTCTTTGTTGTGGGCGGGACTGTTAGTGGGGAATAACCCTAGCCCCTCCCATCATCCGTCTGTTTAACCTCTCTGCCACAAGCCCCTCACACCCCTAACTAGGGCTGCACGAAATGAGAAAAACTCACGATTTGCGATATTAGTGATCAATATTGCGATGACAGTATAACTTGCGACACATGAACAACTAGCAAAAAAACTGAATACATTATTTCCATTTCAATGCAACAGTTTGATTTAAATAAGAGTCAACAACTTAAATTATTCTCCAAATGACCCTCGTCTACATAGGAGGCAATTGTCTTACATAGAAGGGCTCCATCATATTAGTCAAAATGCATAAAGGGATTTATCTGATTTGTTAAATAATTCAAGCTGCCATAAGATTGTTTTTAGCACATTTAAGGTTAAAATTTATTGCAATTGACAACGTCTTTTCTGATATGCGTATTGCACTGCTTGATATCGCGCTAACGATAAATTGGGGATTTATTGTGCACTACCCCCAACCTAAAATTACCGGTGCAACAAAAATGGCGAGCAGTATTGGAGCTATCAGGCCATACAGTTTTGAGCCAGCTCAGACAAGGACTGCTGGGATGAGCTTCAATAAAAGTCCCCCCCCCCCCACAATTCTGAACACTTTTGGGTTGGGTTATTGAATTTCCACTTTCGGCGCCATCTTGTCTGCAGCCAGGTTCCTCTAATGGTCCTGTACCCACAACTGGTCCTACCTGAATTTCTTATGAACTCTTGCCACTCTGCAGAAACTATCTCCTGGAAAACAAAAACGAAAAGATGTTGTCAAAAATGTCATAATCGTAATTAAAAGACCACTGGGAACACAAAATAGATCAGATTGGGACTTTAAACCAGCGTTTGTTGTCTTCCTCCTTCTTGCTTTTGGCCTTTTAATTACAAAAGATTGGAGGGGGGTAATCATAGACAGCATTTGCCCCCCCCCTCCCCCATTACACACAGTTCAGCACAAGCTGTTTTATGACTTATTTACATCCACCAGGAAACCTTGAGAGCTCTCATTAGTCTTATATTAGAGACATTAGCCCACTGAGTGGATCCTGAGGGGGGAGCAGCAAAATGAGTCTCCAAAAGAGCTGCTGCTGATGCTGAAGGCTTCATTTCATGCAGACTCTAAACTTTATTGGAGATGTGATTGCTTCTGATTGGCAGGAGCGCAGAATAGAACCGGGTCCTGAGACAGATGAGCCGTCTAATAGGCCTGTCCAATCTATCATCGATGGATGGACTGCCAACTCCGAGGAGACGTTTCAGTGGGATTCCAGCAGATGGATTAAAAAAACGCCTTTTCTTCTGCGTGTCAGCCACACTGGATAATAGCCAGGAGAAAGACGCCCTCTTCTTGCGCAGCCGGGATGTGCAGGAAGGTTGACTCCGGCAGGAACAGGCAGGAATCTGTGCGCCTCACATGCTCGCAGGGTCTCCTCCTTCTCCTTCGCTCCTCTCAGCCAATCTGCGCGCGATGACGCTGCGCAAAGGCAGGATCTAAGCTCGCCTTCATCATCTTATTTAACACACCCACCCTGATTCCCACATGCTACAAGGGACTCATTCTCCTGATCCAGCTGTAGTCCTGGAGGTGGCCCGGCCCTGCTGCTACCTGCGCAGATCTCTCTTTTGGCACGCCTACGGGGTGGTTTTTTCCTCGCAAATTGCTCGCCTTTGGATCGCTGCGGGAAATGAGAAATGACGCTTTTTGGGAGTTCCCCTTCAGACAGTGAAATGTGAAGAGCCGCACGTCTTCGTTACAGACCCCCCACCACCCTTCTGTCCCGGTTAAAGCGCCCCCCTCCTCCTCGTCCTCTCTGGAACACGCCGGAACGGTGAAGACCCAATGCGCGCTGTCAGATGTGTTGGGAACGCGCGTTCTGAGGATCGGACTCTCCACGTCCCGCAGCCACTTTTCCGCGCGAGACTTATTTCACGCTCCAGCGGCGTGAAGAGAATGAGGCTTGCGCAGGTCGGCCGAACCGACTCGACCTGTTCTACCTGGAGTCGTGCGGCGGTTGTGTTTGCGCCTCTGAGAACTCCGAAGAGCCGCGGATCACGCAGGACCACGGCTGAACGCTGACTCCTTTACGCAAGACGGCCAGCGAAGATGTCTCCTACGTGTTCAACGTATATCTCATTAGATTGGCGTCCAGTCTGATCAACATCATCAGCGATGTAGTCAGTCTGGTCATCTGCGTGCTGATCATTTGCAGTAAATACTCCAACCTGCTCAAACGGGAGACCATGAAAATGATCCTCCTGCGCAAATTCCGCGTCCTGATCCTCATGGTGTTCCTGGTCGCGTGCTCCATGCACATCATGATAGACTTGTTACCCAAACTGGAGCGGCAGGGCAGCGGCGGCTGCTCCTGTGCGCACACGCCGAGCGAGGAGCCTCAGAACTGGGGGAAGCAGGGCTGGCCTAACAAGCACACTCTGCGTATCCTGCAGGACTTTAGCAACGAGCCCAGCTCCAACGTGTCCTCCCACTCCCTGGAGAGGGTCCCGCTGGCTGTAGACAAAGCTCTGGAGAGGCTGGAGCATCCACGCGCGGACAGAAAGAGCGGGTTCAAGCAGAAGGCAGCAGTGGCCAAAAACGCACTGGCCAAGGGGTCAAGGTTGTTGGCTCTCTTTGAGCATCCCTTATACAAGAGATCCCCTCCACCTTTGATGGAGGAGGACACGCTCTTTAATGTGAACCAGGACATCAGGTTTGACCCCAAAGCAGCAGAGGATCACTCATGGTAAGAACCAGCATCACAGGTGTTTTTGATTTGAACTCCAATTCTTGAAAATCCTCTTCCATTTCCCCCTCATCTTCATCCAGGGCTGGAGAGAGCAACCTGGATGAGTTTAGCCCAGCAGGAGAGTTGACAGCAGAGTCCTATCCTAACTGGCTCCGCTTCCACATTGGGATTAATCGATATGAGCTCTACTCCAGACACAACCCGGTCATCGATGCTCTCCTGAAGGACCTGGTGACGCAGAGGATCACCAGCGTGGGTGAGTGGACTGCAAAAGTCTGGCCGGAGCGTCTGTCATGCGATGAAAACACATTTTGTAAAGGAAGTTCACAGGGTTTGAACTCTGCTTCCGTCCATGTTTATCTGGACTTTGTCCTGGTTGAAGGGTCTTCTAAAATGTTGTAAACATGAGGCGAAAATATGGTTCAGGCAGAGAAACTCCAATTAAAAGGGAACAGGTCCTTCATGGGATCAGCTTGATAAGAAACCAGAAGGCTGAGAGGTTCCTCTACACGACAGGAGCGCATCCAAACACCCATGAGCTGCAGGCTATCTTCACACTGGACAGGCTGGGAGGGGCTTCTCCTTCTTCTTATTTTTTATTCTTTTTCTACAGTTTACGCATGTTTACTGTTGGAAGAGGCTTGGTGCAAAATGTCAAAGTGGTGCAAATCTGGTGAATCTTTCTCCAGGCTTTTCTCGTTCTCAGCCCTATGCTGATAAATGACAGACCACCGGGTGCAAACCACAACTTTTAATTTCTCACTCGTTATCAATTTTCAAACGGTTTGCACTTAAAAGGGACGTCATCCTTATGTGACTACCAAACCTGAGTCCCTGATTGGTCTAAGTTCAACCAGGTCAACTGTCTAATGTTGTTGAGGCATCTGATTGGCCAGTTTAGAACTTGATGAACTTGTGCTAAACTGGCCAATCAGAAAAACATAAAAAAAAGGATTATCAAAAAACATGTTAAGAAGAAGTAGCAGATCAAGAATGGTTATTCAGACTAATATGACTGAGAATGAATGAGCTGTTAGTTTTTCAATGGAAGTCTGTGGGTTTTTGGCTTCTTGGAACCAACGGGTACTTCCTGTTTGGGACGCCGGGTGTGTGTGTGTGTGTGTGTGTGTGTGTGTCACTCAGCCCAGTTCCCTTATACAGTCATAGACTTTTTATTGGAACTGACCACTTGAACGCGTGTTACCCAGGGAAGTGTAAACGTAGCTTCAGTTAGACCTGCCTGGACGCTGCTGCTGCTCAATAATGAAACACCTCAGCCCCCCCCCCCCCCCTTATGGGTTCTCACAAAGTGCCACGCAGAGCTCCGTCAAACCAACACCTGGTCTCCTTGAGAATTGAACACCCTCCTTTTGGATAACATAGAAGTCTCTGGTTTCTTATTAGTTCCACAAGTGATTTTAATCTGGATTTCTAGAGTAAAGAGAAACCTTTGCTGAGAACGTCTGTTCAGACCAGATTGAGGTGAGATTCTACGCTGAGTGGAGCAGATACCTTGAATCCATACCACCTTTTTTTTCCTTCTTCTTCACGGGGGATTGTCTTCCCCTCTTGGCTGCGTCCAGATCACACATTCCAACGGTCCACTTTCACCAGTCCATCTCATTCCTGCTGGGAGAGCAAATGTTCAAATGCAGGTTCACCTCCCCGTGACAAAAATGGAACCGGCCCAGAGCAGAGACTCAACGCTTCGTACTCGGTTACGAACAGAGAAATACGTTTCCTTTTTAGTTTTGCCTTTCTAGTCAAAAGGTTCCTCATACCCCGCCTCCTAGATCGCAGCCTTGGCGGATAAAGGAAGCAGTTTTTCAGCAACTCTTGCCAGCTAAAATACATGGTGGCTCTGTAATTACAGAGTCTTAACACAAGCCCTGGGCACAAGTGAAGCCAACAGCAGATGTGGATTATCTAAAGTTCAGGATGGGAATGTCTGAACGTATTATAGTCTAGAGGTTCTCCAGAAAGCTTTATGAATGAAGGCAGAGAGGGATGGACTGGAGTTCGAAGGAGTGGTTTACGCTGCATTCTTTGGTCAAAGTGAGATTAGCTGCTTTTGAGTAATCTGACAGATTACACAGTCAAAACAGTTTTAAACAGACAAATCAAAACTTTTTTACTTTATTTTTTTCTGTCAAAAAGCATTACTGAAGAGAAAAAAAGTTCAAACTGTTTTAATCTTTTGCTGAGTATCTTTTATATTTCTGAATAATCATTTATTTTTGTTTCTGTTTACTTGGATTTTCTGCTCCCTAGTTGTAGCTCTCTGTTTATTTTGGTAAAGATCTTATCTTTGTTCCAAACCATTTTTTCCCAATTCACTCAGATCCCTAAACTCTAATAGTCGACAGTCTTTTAATCAAATTCTTAATATCAAAATACTATTTTTTTTACCAATTTAACTTAACTTGCATAAACTATTTGGAGCATTGCTCTTATTGTTTGACTCCACTTCACTTTTTTATTTTTTTATTTTAAGGACTTTATTTTCTGGGCTTTAACTGCCGTTGTATTTTTTTTTAATTGATTTCTGTTTAAGCCCAATACAGATTGCTCGTTAATTTAATGCGTGTTCACGCAAAACGGCATTTTGTAGTAAAAAAAAACTCACCAACAAATCAGCGGCGGCGTGTGACGAACAAGACATTTGTGCATATTAGCATTGATAGAATGGAAACACAAATTTGCCAAAACATAACTGCATTTTTAGGGTACTTTACCTCCTAAAGTAGAACAATGTCTTGATGTATGTCAAACTGCAAAAGTTTGGTGTTTCAAACAGGAAGTACTCCTAGAAGCCAAAATCCTATAGAATTTTAAGGAGAAAATAACAGCTACAGTATTAATAAGCCATTATTTGTCAGAATAACCGTTCTGTTCTGTTTTAATTATGTTTTTTTTGTAGTTCAGGTTATTCAATTTATAAACTGTCCAATCAGATGCTCCAATAAAAGTAGGCGGCCTCACGTCAAACATTCGAAACGTTTGACAGATTCTGCCGGCCAGTGTTCAGGTGGTAGGGATGTGGATTTCCAGCAAGCTCGCTACTGACTTGAGAGAGCGGTTGCCCCAGAAACGATGACTCAGACAGACTCAGACCAATCACTGCTTACTGACGACCTCTGTCTCCAACATGGCGGCATCCGTATCCCAAAAAAAAAACGGCAACCGAATCGATTTGAGGTTGTAGCCGGACGTTTATATGGGTGACGTCTCACTCACTCGGTCCAGATCTCAGATACAGTCAGTGGTTGAACCCGCAGCTGGTGACTCTGCCCCTCCCACAGGCAGTTGAAACACAGCTGCCTTAAATAGGCAACAGTCTCCTTCTGGGTTACTGCCGTCTGATGATTCGCATTAACTGAAGCCACACATGAATCCAGCGTGTGCGGGTTTTTTGTTTTTTTTAGAGGTTTGTAGGACATTTCATTGAATGCAGACACTGAAGTGCTATTTTTAGGCAACATCTTTTATGCACTTATAGCAAAGTTCCATAAAACTTATCGTCCATTTTTATTTTGGGAGCAGAAGGTCTCTCAGTTTAGGCCGCACTGCACCAACAGCCTGATCGTCCTGAACCTGAAGTTTCATCTTGGGAACTTAACAACTTTGTGAAGAGATATTTTTAGCTGCCTCTGCAATCCTCAAACTCGCCTGTACAAAAAAAGACGGTAAAATTAGGTTCCAGTGATAAACCTCATTTGATTTAACGTCCAGTCTTGGCGAAAGATAAATATTGCCTGCTTGAATGAAGCTGTGAATGAAGCGTTATGGAAGCATGAATCACTTTTATGCTTCCGATAAGTGACTGCTGCCATAACACACTGATGAAGCCCTTACTGCCATGTTTACTACGTCAGAAATCCTGGTGGTGGTGGCTTCATGCACTCAGGATGTGACTTAATTACGATTACAGTTAGTTAGCTTAATTTGGAAGGTCTTCTCATCTGCGTGAGTATATTTTGCATGGACGGCAGCACGCGAGAGAAGGCAGGGAATCGATCTTTTTTCACTTTTAATTTGAGTGAGCTGGCTTGTGTTCCTGGTTCTCATATGTAAAAGTAAATGAAAGCATTGATTGAGAGCATTGCTCTGTGGCAAAATGCCACCGAAACATCACTCCGGATCAATCAGGTCCCAAATAAATGGCGGAGCGGCTGCTTTGGTCTTTCTCTGTAATTGTGGTGCTGAGCTCTTCAGACGGCCTTACCGTGTTCAGAATGAGGAAAAACATGAAAAGCTCTGAGAAGAAATTTAAAAAAGCAAAATAGCAGAGAAGCAAAGGACAGGAGAGCCCTGTTTGTCCTTCACTGAACTCTCTCCATCGGTTCCCATCAAAGGAGTGCTGACATCAGATGAGTATCTTCAGAGCTCAACTACACATGCATGTAAAGAAAAGCCTTATGGTTCATTAAGGCTGGAATTGTCAGTTGGTCCAGACCGAGTCTGCTTGATTTGGTTCAGATCGAGTCCTGAACCTTGTGTTTGGTCTGTGTTCAGACCTGAGATTTCTGTTTCAAACTAAAGCTTGTAAACAAGTAATGTTTTTTTCAGTCACTGGCCAGGAATTACGAGGGCGGAAATTAGGTAACGTTGCATCAACGTCAGGTACAGCTCTTTCACTTGTTCCTTTGGTCCGGTGGAGACGTGCTGCAAGGTGGTTGCTAAGGAGACAACGTCCAAGAAGGCATGCTGATAAGTGTTTCTGAGACATGAGATTGTCGGGAAAACCATGCGAGAAGCAATGTGTATGATGTTAAAAGTTAATTTTGATTATTCTGTATTCATCCGAGCACATTTCAATCATTTTCAGTCGCATCGCTGCTGCAAGTTTGTCTGCGGCTCTCTGTCTACATTTGGTAAACATCGGCTACGGTGGCCGTTTAGGTCCAGTTGTAGGCACGGAGCCTGTTCAGACAATGGAAACTCAGAGCGAACCGAAGCTCAGGTCGATTGGAAACGACCTGAGACCACCTCAAAAGCGAGAGTCGTTCCTGGTCTCAGACCAGGTTCTGCTTCTATTCAGACTGAAAATGTGTTCCGGATTATCGGAGTAAAAGAACTCCGGTTCACCTTAAACGAACCAAATGTGTCCAGTCTGAATACACCTTTAAACGACAATTTCATTTACCTTTGATTCACTTTCACATTGTACTTTTGAGAGCAGAGGTGGACTAAAGAAACTTTCCTTTGACTATCAAAGTAAAAACCAACTTCAATTGCTACGTCACCCTATTTAACCTTCAGTAGTTCGGGGTCTTTTTGAGCCGTTCTTATTAGTACTCTAATATTCACGTCCTGCAGCAGTCCTGATTGTTTTTGTAGTTTTTTATTCTAATTGTATCTTTAAGCGAAATATAGGACAAAAGCAAAAAAAAAAATTCCCCAATGAACCTGAAACTGTCCAAAGAACTCAGTTCCAAGTAGTCAATTTTGCCATTTTTTTTACTGCAAGAATCACAACAATTAAGTTCAAACTGTTTTTGATGTTCTATAACAAAGATCTAACAGAATCGAAATTTATAAATCCATAAATAAAGCTAAGAAAGGGGGAAAACGATTTGAAAAATGTCTAAGAAAACAGGTAAAGCTCCACTAAACTGCAATTTTTCAAGGATTTATTCCAAGGGGAATCACATCTTATGTTTGTTTCAAACCAAATATTTCAAAGCTAAAAACCATTCTGATACTTTCACATTCAATATTGAGTAAAAACTACTCTAACCTGTGTTTGGCAAACTCCCCCGAGAATAAAATATCCCCTGGAGACTCCTAAAAGGAATTTCCAATTGTCCTAATTGACGCTGAGAGTTCACTGACAGGGAAGTGAGAACTTTGTTTTTTTTTAATTCAGAGCAGAAATTACTTGTTTGACTGCCCCGAGGTTCAGATGAGCTTTTAGACGGAGCGGATGAACTCAGCCCAGCGTGAAAGCAGGTTAACACGTCTTTTGCCTCAAACAGAAGCCCTAAAACTTCAGTTGACTGTTTTGAGTTTGAATTATGAATTCCTATAACGAAAGTTAACGAAAAATCGATACCAAATCAAGTTACACCATAGCACGATATGGAGACTTTTTACATGTTGTTTTAGTATTGTGTCATTTTATATTATTTTGACAGACAACACTTTCTTGGCTGTAGTGTGTAGTGTGCTGTAGTGTTCTGTAGTGTGCGACGAGGTCTGGGGCGTTAGCAGGAAACCGTCAGCTGTGTGTTGACTGTGTCCAATCGAAGGCTTATGTTGTGAGTATCTTTCACCTCGGTGTGAGAGCCTGGTTCTGCTGCTGCGACACGTTATGTTCGCCTTTGTTTGTCACGTGTTGTTTGTTGTGACATACGTGGCATGTGTCTCTTGAAAAAGACCCACCAGAGCTGGGGATTGACCTGTAGTGCCGAGCAGACCTCCCTCATCTGTTTAGGGCAGGAACATCCTTACAAAAGGATGTTTTAAATGAAAGAGCACTGTTTAAAAAGCATAAAAACTCATTTCATTATTTAATAATCCAAAGATATATTATCTATTGACTTTTATATATTTACAGTAGGCTTAGAATCACCATGTAAATAAAAAAAGACATGTGTGGGAAAGAAAAATAACATGTCAACAACATACATGTCAAAAATAAAAATATTGAAATTATTTTGGACATTTCTTACAAAAAAAACACAAGTTTACTTCTTGAAAAATGTATTTTTGAAGTAGCAGGTTCAAAAAAGGAGTGAACCTTTATAGAAACAAGATGATAAAACGAAAAAAGTTAAAGATGAAAACTGAGCAACTTAAGTCAATTGAACTTAAAATTAAGTCTAAAGTCAAATCTATTGTAAACAATAAATATAACTGTTAGGCCAGGGACATAAGAATGATTTTTTATGAAAAAAATACACTATTTAGTACATTTGATTGTTTCTAGTGAGATATATTGGTCAGAAAGCAAAGCAAAGGAAAGTAAAAAAGAAATATATCTAAAATACATCAAAAGGCATTTTATTGCAGTAAAACAACCTTTTTAAACAATAGCAGCTACTTTCGAGTAAATATTAGACAAATAGGTTTGGTTGATTTTGATTTTCTTTAGCAGTTTAAGAAAGAAAAGACAGATTTTTGATCATTCAGACAGCTAAAAACTCCAAAAAAATGTTCTTTAAAGTTACTCACCAGTGTGTGTGTAGTTTCTGAGCTTAGTTGACATTTTTGTCTGTTTGATTCCAACAGCAATGAAGTCTGGAGGCACTCAGCTGAAGCTCATCATGACCTTCCAAAACTATGGCCAGGCTCTGTTCAAACCCATGAAGTAAGTAACTCTCTTTCATACAGCTTTCACAGCGTTTCACTGATAAAAAAAAAAAAAAAGCTACTACTTTTTTTCCCTTCCATTTAAATGTCCTCATGTGCTGCCATGCAGGAACTTTAATGTCAAACCTATTTTTTTGTAAAAAAAAAAGAAAAGAAACGAGTGCCATTTCAACATAAAACACCAACTGTGCAGCTTTCTGCTTTCACCGACTTTCTTTGTTGCATTCAACCACCCACTCATTTCTCCTCTGAGCATCAATCTCACTCACTCACTTCTCCGGCCATATCAAATGGCTTTCATTCCGGCTCAACTTTCATATTTGATTGAAGGCAGACACCATTCTTCTGTATCAAAGTCAAATGTTCCAGTTCTTTTTGGAGCTCTCCTAAGCTTGTGTTGATGGTGTTCTTCTGTGATCGTGGTGATGGTTCTTTCTGCCTTTTGGCTTTGATGAATACAGCTGGCTGGTCTACTGAGTCTTACGCTACACATACTATGTGGTTTGGCCACCAATAGGAGCATCCATTTGGTCGAAGGTTGTTTGTCATTTGAGATATTCTCATAATTGAACTCGATTTGAGTCAAAGTTACGTTATCGAATTCAGTTGAACAATCCCTGTCATTCCCTGGTGTGCTGTGCTTGGATTGTAAGTTGTTGGGGTACATGAACTTGCTGAAAACACAAATTGTAAAAAAGTTTTTGCATTTTGGGGATTTATTTTCCTCAGTTGTTTGTTTTAACAGTCGTTACACTAAGTTGTGTTACAAAAAGCAAACTCCTGTCCACCTGAAAACACGGCTTTAAGTTCATTTGCAAGTGAATTCTAGTGTGGTTTACTACAGTGTGATTACACAGACCTAGGTTTAAGAAGTGGATCAATCGCTAATGAATTCACCTTTACTATGATCTAATGCATGAACCAACCTTCAATAAAAGTTATTCTTGTATTTTTTAGACTAAAATGTTTTTTTTTAGTTTTTAAAGTAAGAAATTATAACTCTGATAAATTAAATTTCTGTCAGAAATTTAAGAAATTTAATTTATCAGAGTATATATATATATATATATATATATATATATATATATATATATATATTAATAATAGATAGATAGATAGATATTTTTTCTGTAACTCAAGGTATTGAAGTTATAAACTGGCCAATCAGATACCTCAACAAAAGTAGGTGGAGCCTTCGGGCCCCCACATCCAAACATCAATCACTGCCTAATGGCTACAACCTTGTACGTATTGCAAAAAAATAACGTCTGAAATGACTTTATTTCATTGGAGACAGAAACATTTTCTATGGTTGACGTCACACTCGGTCCAGTTTTCATATACAGTTAACGATTTAACCCAAAAGGAAAAGCGAATACACAATAACAGAATAGAAGAAGCTTGAATCTAAAGGTGTATTCAGACTGGAAAAAATCCTTGTTCCGGATCGAGTTTGCTTAATTTTTTTTCAGATCGAGTTTGCTTAATTTGTTCCGGATCTTTTCTCAAACTTTGCATTTGGTATGTATTCAAACTGGCGTTTACCTACCAAACTAAAGCAAGAGAAAGAAGGACATGTTTCCCTATACAATCCTTAACAGTTAACTTATATTTTAATTACTAGTTTAGAATGTCGGGAACAACAGTTTTTACTTGATACTTTGGTACAGCGGAGGCGTGCTGCAAGGCAGTTACTGTCTAGGAGACGTGCCGTATGTGCTTTAACTCAGTGATGCAGTGATGACGACATGTCAGGTATGATAGTACGCTGCTAAGTTTTGATTATATATAGATTGTCGGGAAAACAGTGAGAGAAGCAATGTGCGTCACGCCAAAATTTGTTTTGATGAGCCTGCATTCATCCGACCACATTTCAATCAGTTGCTGTGTCTCATCGTTGTGGTGTGGTGGCATTGCTTTAAGAGAATTCTGTTAAGGAAACATAAGCTAGCTTTTAGGGTGATGTCACAGCTGTGCCGCGTTATCGAGGTACAGAAAAGGCATGTAAGAAGTGTTTTCAGTGGTGTTAAAATAAACGTTCTAACAAATAAACCCTTTTTCTGTTTGATAACTCGACAATCGTTGCTTTGCATTTATCTGCGGCTCATCCATAACTTCCTTCCCACTCTGTTCACGACGGCTACAGTGGCCGTCTTGGTTCAGTTGGTCCGCTCTGAGGACGGATTGTAATCAGACTGAGCAATCTCAGAGCAAAAGCGAAGCTCAGTCCGATTGGAAACAAACTGAGACCACCTGAGACCATCACGAGTCCGAGAGCGGTTCTCGGTCCCGAACCAGGGTCCACTTGGGTGTATTGGGACTAATAATTTGTTCTGGATGATCGGGAGAAATGAACTCTGGCTCCCTTCAAATGTGTCCAGTGTGAATACACCCCAAAACTTGGGTCAACAAAAGTTGGAAATGGTCTTCTCTGTGTTCCTTTTATTTCCTTTTCTTTGATTTGATCAAAATAGAATTTTATACACTAGTTGTTTGGCAGTTTTAACTACCACCAGCCAATCAAACATGATTAGACATCTGGTCAACTTTACGTTCATAACGACCCCAACAACACGTCCTATAGATCTTTGAAGGCCTTAATGTTTACACTGGGGCGTTGGTAGAAGTGTCGATACCGTATGTATGATGGATCATTCGAACAGTTGAAAAATTACATAGACTTATCACATAAAGCCAAAAGCCTGTTCAGATTTTTATTCATTCACTGAAGTATCTTTTATATCACATGAATTGGAACATATTCTATGGCCAGAGGAGGAAACCTGGTGATTGAAGAAAAACTCCCACACAAGTTACCGCATTGACAGTTAAGCATTGAAGGTGAAATGAATGTTTCCTAAAGGAAGTGGAATTTCTTTAGCAATCTTCACCTCTATATCTTCAGAGTCCCACTCCAATCATCTTTTGATCTATTTTCAAAGCATTTCCAGTGGTCTTTTAATTATAATTGTTACATTTTTAGCCAGGAAAAAAAAACCATACAGTTTTGTGTAGATAACAACTACAAGCTTGTTCAAGCAGTATTTTTTTCATCTGCTTCTGATTCACAATGATTTGAATAAAACACAGTTTTAAGCTTAATATTATGAATATATGTCCTCCACCATCAATAAAAATGCCACAAAAACAATTTAAAAACACCCAAAACACAATTTTCATTGAAGTGTGTCTTCCAACAACGGATATGAAGTTTGTGCTTAGCATCTAACAGATGGATATATGATGTTTGTTGTTGAAGTGCCACAGGACCTCACTGGCTAGATGCTTCTCCTGAGCAAACACCTCTGATAGTGGACATGATTGCTGGGAGCTTTAGGATTTAACTGAACAGCCTACGTTCTCCTCATGACTCTTTCCTGCTGTGAGTCATGCAGCAGCACATTCTCGATGTCACAACATGTTCTTGTGGCACTTTTCTGGTAATGGAGGATAAACATTAAGAAAGTTAAGGTTAAAATCACATTTCTGAGTACCATATTTTTCTGAGCTTCTTTTTAAAATATATATTTCTATATTCAGTCTATTATTGTTATCTAGTCCATTATGATTTACCTTTCAAGAGGACTTGTTCCCGAAAAGTTCTCCCAAAAGTGCGACTTATATAGGATATTTTCTTCTTTATTATGCATTTTTTGGCATCTGCGACAAAGGCCAAATCTGAACTCCTGGTGAACTACCTTTGGAAAATACATAACAACATTGGTTTTATAACTTTAAATAGTCATGTAAAGACAAAAAATCATTACTTACATTTAAATGTAAACTTTTGTGCATGTGTGAGCACACCTATGTGAAGAAATGCATTTTTCTGACACCCTCCCCGCGGAGGGATATCTGATCCTAAGACACCATGTCTTTCCCTTAGAGCTCCACTACAGCTCCAAATGCCCCTACAATTGAAGGGGTATTGAGAAGCTGGAGGGGTTGAATTCAGATTTGGCCTTAGACTTAATGTCTGAAAAATACAGTATTTCTTTTCAAATTGTTGTGAATCTGGATCAGACAGTAAAATGTGATGTAGAAAATGCGCTTGGCGGGCAACAAACCCTCTGCCCTGAGCTTTCTGCAATGGGGAGGGGAATGGGGGCGGGGTTGCTCTGCGCCAGCGGTCCCGCCCACAACTTAGAGGTGAATTTTTAATGTATTACTGCCGCCCTGCAGAAACTTTGTCTTAGAAATGACAGGTTTTTGGGTTTTGGCAAAAAACGGCATCATCATAATTTAAAGACTACTGGGAACACTTTGAAAATGGATCACAAGATGATTGGATTGAGACTTTAAGGATAAACGTTCAATCAATGGTAAAAATAGAAATCTTCATGTCTTTTGTCCTTTATCATATTTACATTAAGTGATGTACTCTTTGCTCCTAATCCCACTCTGATTGGCCTTATTGGGCCTAAATCCCATCCTCTGTAATGAAGATCACACTTTAATTGTGGGCTAATGGTTCTTAACACCGGCTGTTGTCTTGCCCCTGCATGTCAGCAGTGAGAGTGGGGTTAAGCCTGTGGATGATAGGTAGGAAGGAGGGCGGGGAAGCTATTCAGAGACTTTGTAATTACGGTTCCCGCCGTACCACGCTAAGTCAGGCCAGACGCAACAAGCCTGAAATCATCCTGACAGGCTGGGAGGAGCTGAGACGAGAGTGGGGTGAAGAGATGCGAAAGAGGAGAGGCGCTTAGCGCCGGGGGAAGAATGAGAGCTGGTGAGGGGGGAAGGACCGGGGGAAGACGAGGCGGCGAGGAGCAGAGACAGAGGTGGGCAGAGAGGGCTGCAAATGCACGCTCAGTCACAATCCATAGATTATCTCCGCGCTTCGCCTCAGATGTAGCAGCAAGGCGGATCTGTGGAATGACATTTTCCAAGAAAAGCACGGGGCAGTGGTGCTGGATGTAAATCTGCTGCTTGACAGTTGCAGCTGTCAGAACTGCTCTAATGTTTGATAATCCTCCAAAACAGCCAGAGCTTGAATGCGCCGTTTAATAAAATGGGGGCAAGCCGTGCTGACGTGTGTGTTCTGGACCGCAGGAAAGGTCTTACAGACTCACTTCTTAGTAGTCTACCTTACATCCATCTTTTTCTCCGTGTCAGTATTCACGCCCAACATCATTTGCTTGTTCCTGAAACTGCTGATGTGTTTCCGCGCGGAGCATCAAAGAGCCAGAACTGGGAAGATCAAAGACTTCCCCCGGCCGTGCTCATCCGTTCAGCTTTTTTTTTTTATCTTGCAAACGTGAGCCAGGCGGAGGGCAGGAAAAGTGTGCCACCTCTGTGGAGATTTGACCCCACAACCCTTTTTTTTTTACCCGAGGACACCATGCTGCTTAGTTTGTTTGCTTGTTTCGTGTGGGTTTATTCTTCCTGTCCTTTCTCTACCACTTTCTCATAAAAACGAATCAGATTGTGTCATCTTAAAGACAGCAGAACCGGTACTGTACTGAGGCAGCGGAGACCGACCTGCAGGGTCTGCCGCTGTGATGCAACACAGACCAATCAGATCCAGCCGGCAGACATGGAATAAACCCAGACTTAGCTTGTTTTCCTCAAAGCTCGCCGTGCGGTATTGGCTTAGACTGCAGGACTCTGAGGATTTGCCATCCAGACTGACGCCCAAAGTCAGTCAATTTACACACTTTCATAGCAGACTGTAAACTAAAGTGATGACTCAGCTCGGTCGCCTTCATCATCCTGGCGATCCTGTTGTGTCTGTAGTCTGACAAACCTGAGATCCAAACAAAAACTTTTTCTTTTGCAAAAATGTTTTTTCTTTTCTTTTTACAAATTTAAATTTGTTTTAGAAAAACACAAACAACATGCAAACAATAAGATTAGCCCAAATAGTAGCGTTAACCTAACAATCACAGCAATTTCAACACTTTAAAACTCAAATTTAAAGCATTGTTATTTTAGCGTAGAAATTTGTGATGCAATGATACACTTTCCCACGATTCAGTTCAGCGGTGCAACTGATAGTTCGTATTTCAACTGAGAATTGTGTCATCCCATCTTTTTTGTCCATAAAACAGATTTAATAAACCTAAATACCCCCAAACACAACTAAACATTAGTTTTATTATCTTTTATGAACAAAATAGACATGTTAAATTCAAATATTGAGCCAAAAATGGGATGTTTGGGGTGTTATTCATTTTGTGAAAAGGGTTTCCTGCTGTAACAGATGCTAAATGAACTGTACTCCATACCTCAGTTTCAACACATAAAAATAATAAATAAACACTACCTGTGGTCTAATCTAAAATAAAAAATGTGAGCTTTATTTTTTTGCAAAATCTTCTTCTTTCTCTATCGGCTTTTCCCATCAGGGGTCGCCACAGCGAATCATCGTTTTCCACCTCACTCTATCATGAACATCTTCTACCCTAACATTAGCCAACTTCATGTCCTCTGTTAAGACATCCATATATCTCCTCTTTGGCCGTCCTCTTGCCCTCCTGCCAGGCAGCTCCATCTCCAACATCCTTCTACCAATAAATCCACTATCCCTCCTCTGAACATGTCCAAACCATCTCAGTCTGGCTTCTCTGACTTTGTCGCTAACACAGGCAACATGAGCCGTCCCTCTGATGTACTCGTTCCTTATCCTGTCTAACCTGGTCACTCCTAAGGAGAACCTCAACATCTTCATCTCCGCTACCTCCATCTCAGCCTCTTGTCTCTGTCTCACTGCTACCGTCTCTAACCCATAGAGCATTGCTGGTCTCACCACTGTCTTGTACACCTTTCCTTTGAGTCTTGCTGACGGAAAGATTTTTTTTTTTGCAAAATAAATAAAGCAAAAGAAACAGCAAAGTTTAAAGAGACAACTTTTAAAAGTCAAAATCTATGCAACTGATGGGGAGGAAGTCGTCCTGATTTATTATTTAGGTTAAAGAGCATTTAGGTATTAAAGAGAATTTATTATATGCTCTTTAATACATTAAAAACCTATGATCAAATCTATGTATACAAGAAAAAATGTTTTCTGATGAATTGAATAATTAATATAAATATACAGATTGTCCTAAAATTTGGACAGAATTGGCCATAAATAATGGCAGAATTCATAAATTTCTAATATCTCATAAAAATGGAAAGAATTCCAACAAATTTGAAGTGAATCTGTCTTTTCTGGAAATGTCATGAGGTGAAATGTTGATTATTCTGCCATGTGTTTGAAGTTTTCACAGCAGAGCAGATGTAGGGAGTCTGGTTTTTTTTTCATTCCTTTGTTTCCTCTCTAGCTTTTTCTCAGTCATCATGTGGAGAAGCCCCTGGAGTTTTTTCTCACACATTACCGGCACGTGTTTTTCCAGGACCATCTATCTAGATGCGCTAAGCGCTCGCGCAAGGACACCTGAGCGATTATCTGCTTTTTGATGACCACTGGCTCCTGTTCAATCACTCGCAGACAGGGTCAGAAACAATTTTCCGGCGGCATCCAGACTGAGATGGGTAATGTCATGCTACTTGATGAAGGTGTTTGTCCCAGAGCTGCACGTCTGCGCAGAGAAGGGAGGAGTTCCAGGGGTTCGACTGGGAATGAGTGCAGTTAGAGGCTGCGGATCGAACCCCTAATACTTAGTTTGTTAGGGCGATAATCCATTAAACCCCCAGTCTTCTTCTAAAACTTGGGGACTTATCAATATTAAAAGAATATGATAAATAAGTTCTCTTATCTGGAAAATGTTGATATTAGCGTTGCTGTAGACCTCAGAATTAAAACAATACACGTTACATTAGATTACAGTTCAGGAATATGAGCATACTCAATAGCATTTCTGCTCTTCTTTTGCTCCATCCTCTGCATCAAAGGTTGGATTTGTACGTCCTACCATCAAATGTTTCACTTCTCCGGCAGCTGATGGGTCACACAAGCTGTGAACACATTTCACACTTTCAACGTTAAATAATATAATATATATATATATATATATATATATATATATATATATATATATATATATATATATATATATATATATATATATATATATATATATATATATAATAATATAAATAATAAAATCAAAACCCATCAAATCAGCCTCTTTTATGTGTCACATTTTCTATTATGTGCAAATAGACTTGTCCCAAAAAGGAGTAAAATAAAAAATAAAAATACAAAACAACAACTCATCTAAGAAAATCACAATATTTTTAGACGATTGAAAAACCAACCAAAAATAAAAAAATGTCAGTGGCTGCTCAGTCTGTCAAAGGCACTATGGGAAATGTAGGCAGACAATTATTACTTGGAATCATTTACCAAATGAAAAGATTTATCCACTTGTAGAAAATCATAAAATATGTTTGTTTTTTTTACTCAATAAACTAACTCGTCTATTGTAACCAGTGACTGAAAAAAACAGCACATGTCCTACTCGTTTGAAGCTATTGTAGCCGGATGTGATGTCACCACTTCATGGCCTTTCCAAAAATGGTCAAATAGGCGGGACACACGAATTTTGTGACAATCCAACGAAGATGTTTTTTTTAACATGTTAATGGAGGTCATAAATAAAGAAAATCAAGTTCAATAAATACATTGCTGAGTATTTATTCTTTCAAAATCATTGTGAATCAGGAGCAGATGAAAAAATGCATTTAAAATATAAAAAAAGATGGTATTTGTGACGAAGAAAATGTGCTAAGTGGCCCACAAACTTCCTGCTCGGCTCCATTCTGATCTATGTGGGTCTTTTGGAATCGGATTCAAAAATGGATGGCTGGATTGCTCCGGTAATGATTAACATGTTTGTTGCACCGCCAATGTTAGGTTGGGGGTGTGAGGGGCACTAAGGTATGGGTAATGGGAAGTGGAGGCGGGATTACTCCACCCACAACTCAGAGCTGAATTTCTAATGAACTCCTGCTGCTCTGCAGAAACTATGTCCTAGAAAAACGACGTTATTATTTTCAGATTTTGGTTAAAAAAAACAAAACAAAACAGCATATTTATTACTACAAGACCACTGGGAACAGTTTGAAAAAAGATGATCGGAGTGGGACTTTAAGGACATCGCCTTTCATACGTAATCGCACTTTTTTTCCCTGCTAGATAACCTAAAAACCTCTACTTCTAATTTCTTTGATTCTGATTTAACCCTTATATTGGGTTTGGGTCGAAATTGACCCGTTTTCACACTTGAAAACACAATATAAGGTTTATTCTGTGATGCGTTATTCTGTTTTTATTCAAGTGTGTGTTCAAACTCCTTTACCATGTCCAACAGAATTAATACAACGTGGTGACCAAAAGCCACTGCAAAGGACAAATAAACAATTTCAATGTACAGTACATTTGTCATATTATAATCAGGACACAAAGCTACAGAATCTCTTTTTGTTTTGTGCAAAAAAAGTGCCAACAAGGTGTGTTTGGGTCTTCACTGTCGTGTACTGCTGCTCTCTCTGTCTTTTGTCAGAACCTCTTTCTACCGTCGTCATTATGCTTTTGTGCGGCTGTGAACTGAATTGTAATATTTACTGAAAATTTCAAGTGGGAGCACACAAAGCCTGTTAGATGATGAGCACGGGTGAGCGGCGAAGGGAGGCGTGGGACGGACTGATGAGTGATATAATGATGGTCTTCCGTTCCTTCAGTTTAATTTTATCTCTTGTCAATCAGTCGGCTGTCAGCTCAGTGGCACGCAAATCAATTTAAGGCAGATATCTCTTCTAGATATCTGCTCTTTCCGCTGCTCCTCCTCTCTGCCAGAACTATATCTGCACCCAGTCGAGTCAATAAGTAATTTTGATTGACGTGCCAGAGAGAGAAGAAACTAGAGCCGCATAATGTCACCTTGTTTGAGTCAATAAGGTATCGACAGTGGCACAAGCCGCAGCCCTGAAGGAAATGTCTGTGTTAAATGGGAAAAATTAGAGGGAAATTGGCTGCATATGAGGGGCTGATGCTGTATCATCGAGCTGCATAAACAGTGGGAGGTGGATGAACAAGATTGATGGAGCCTCTTCTGAAGATGGTGAGGGCATGTTTGAAATTAAAAACCTTTGTTATTCTTGCATGAAGCTGCTCGGATTTGTCATCCGGCGAAGCCAGAGACAGACGGAGAGAGGGGGGTTGTTAGACGATTCTTCTTTTGTATGCAGGCTGTCAAACGAATGCGATGTTTCTGCAGAATAAGTTCCATCCTTGTGTTGAATTTTAAAGAAAAACATATCTGCATTTGGCTCGTTTGTTTGGCATGCGATCTCGTTTTGGTGTGTGACTCTGTGTTGGCAAGGTCCCCCGCGCCCCTGCTTTGACTTTGTGTTCGGGAAATAAAAGGATGAAGTGCCTCAGGACAAGTCATTCAGAGCAGCCATGATGAGCGCCGCTCACTTTGGAAAGAGAGGGAAATCGTAGCGACGCAGCAGCAGTGGCAGAGCTGGGGGGCAGAAAACATCACGTTAACCCTCAAACTTCTCCGTTATTTATCTAAAACTGGTGCCAAAGAGACTTGGGCTTGCAGTGAACCATGACTTAAAGCAGCGGAGTTGACAAAAGGCATAGCAACATATATAAGTCACTCTGGAGTAAAAGTTGCACTTTTCGACGCTGTGCGACGCTTCTGAACAAAAGTGCTATAAGACCTTTTATAGGTGCCTCTGATGTGCGTCAAATTCAATGCTCTATGGTTGTCCTAAAGTGTGTTCAGAGACTAGACGCTCCCGCCGCGTGTGGGAGGAACTACCGTCAAATTTTTAGTTGGCCGATATTTGCATAATTTGAGTTTACCGTTTATCGGTCTGATATTTAAATACCCATATTCTTCTGATTGTTTTCAGAAACACTTTATTTTTTAAATGTAAACTTGTTCCTAATAGATTGGGAAGCGTGTGTTTACAGTCGTAGTCAGTAACTGCAACTGTTTTCAGGTGAATGTTATTTTTGATATAGGCATACATGTTGTTCCTAATGATCCCTGGCAACGGGGAGCTTATGGTTTACAATTTTGTCCAATATTCAACAATATTTATATGAACGTTTTAAATTGATACTTGTTCCTATGAGATCCTTTGCTGTATGTTCAAAAGGTCAATGTGATTCTCCGGAAAAAGTGTGCTTTTCTAATAAAGAAGCAAAAAGGGAAATCTAAACTTTATTTTATTGTAGACGCTCATTGGCAAATATCGGCTATAAGCCAGAGTTGCAGGGGACACATTGATATTGGCCATTCCCTAGTATTTAGCCTCATCACTACACGCGAGTGTTGACCGTATATCGCATTTGCAATCCACAGAAGACACGGAGGATGTTGAGCGATCAGGTTTATTTATTTGGAAAAACTCTACAAAAGCATCAGTAATCTCCATGTCTGGGTTGACTAGATCTTTTTTTAGTTTTTTTTACAGCGCTCTTTAGCTCCTTCTGCAGGAGCTGCGTCTGAATGACGGCCGCTTTCAGCGGTACTTCCGTGTTTCTGTGACCCAGTTTGATGACTTGCTGTCACTGCATTAGACCAAGGAAGGAACAAAGCAAAAAACCAGAAGAAGATGGTCTCGATGCAAATAAGAGAAAAATACTTGAGAATGAGAATGATCAGATTTTCCTCCTTTTTGCATTAGACGGCTCTTCTTCTTCTGCTTTTCTATCGGTATCAAATACTGTTGCACCTACAGTGCCCTCTAGTGGCTGTTAGTGGGAAAACAACAAATACATGTGCCGACATTTAATATTTTAAAATCACATGACCAGACCATGCAAAAACACGTGACGTATACGCTGAAAAATATGGTAGCATAATTGTAAATACTGCTTTATTTCCATCCTTTTAAATTCAGGTAAACATTTTGTAGTTTATTCAAGTTGTATGACAGTCTGTTGTACAAACCTTTGAGAAATTCACTGTTTGCTTTTGGGAGTGATTAAGATTTACTTACGTTTAACCACAGTGTGCATCTCACTCAGGATTGAAAATCACAACTGTGAACATACTTTACCTGCTGATTTCTGTTGTTCATTAACTTTCATTTACTTGCTGAAATTGAAGCCACATTTAGTTTGTCGGTGTTTTAGCTCTTAACGCTCTCCTTCCCTTCTGGTTAAATAGTTTTACAAGCATATTGCCGCACGCTATGCACTTTTATTTACTGAGATATTTTCTGCCATTGCATAGATTAAAGTTTGCATTGAAAAAATATGTTCAGAAAAAAAAAAAAAAGCTTAAACCGGCAGTTTAAGTGGTTTGACAACCCAGATGCCATGTGGGCTGCAGTGGCTGAACCGGTTTTCCTGAGGGCTCTGATGAGACCTGATCAAATGGAGCCTTCAGGCTTAGTAAACTGACCTCTTTAGTGACGTCCCCACAGGGACGGAGACACGCTCGCCCGCCGCTGCATTCAGATTAAGCCGAGTGAAGCGTTTCTACATTATCATTTGAGGGAAACAGCTAGATGATTCCTATAAGAGCTGGTCCGCTCTCAGCTGATTGTCAGCCTTAGTTATTTAATCAAATACAAGAATTACACGAAAAATACGCTCAAAACAGACACTTATGATCCAAAGGTTTTAGAAAAAAAGGACATATAGATGAATCTTGTTCCTCCCTTGTATCTATTTATTATATCACCCTTTATAATTGCTTTTGATACTTTTATGGAGAAAATTTGTACTCAGAGCTGGTTTCATATTTGATCCGGTCAGAGTGGATTTACTATCCAAAAAAACTGAAATTCCGTTTATTTTATAAGTCACTTAAAATATTTTACATAAAAAAAAGATAAATCTTTGATGGAATAAAAAAACTTAAAGTAAAAGAAAATACAATATTTTTAGATGGTCTGCTTTTCATTTTGATCCAAAAGTGATGCATACATGTTTATTTTTCCCACAGTAAAATGATAAACCTCTGGAATAATGTGTTAAATATATTTTAAAATAAAATAAAAACTGTTTTTTGTTTTCTGGGCACCCAAAAAAACAAATAAAGATGTTCATTTTTATTAGTGAAAACACAGATCCTTAGGAAAAGATGATGTTCATACCTGACCAGCTCATAAACTCCTCACCATCAGTCCCATCAGCTATGGTTGATGCAGTTGCATTAAGAAAGCCACAAGCATTGAAAGTATAAAAAAGAAATGAGTCATCATAGACATAAAGGTGCCCTATAATGTAAGGACAGGCTCCAGCAACTCCAAAACTCCAAAAGGAAAAAGATGTTTTTGCTTTATTGTTCTGCATGTAGTTTGAGGCTGTTGATTCACAAAAGCTCCCATGTTTGGGGTCACCTCTAGGATACGTCTTTACCTTCTTTCTGTTGTTCTCTGCTGCGCTGCAGAATATTATTTTCCTTTATTTTGTCTTATGCACATAGAAGAGCTTTATTTTTAAACCTGACATAGCAAAATGTTTAAGAAAATTGACATTTTTAGCTTTTTTTTTCAGTTCCTATCTTTTTATTTTTTATTTTTTATCATTATCTCAAATTTAAGTGAGACAACAGAAAATCAAACAAAAACAAACAAAAAAAACAACAAAAAAACGAACACTCACTAGAAAAAACAGATCTGACAGACACAGACAACTACCAATACTAACACACAAAGGCAGGAGATAAAGAATAAAAAGGAAAGGTGTGTGTGATGTAAGGACAACAAGAGATTTTTCATTTCCTATCTGACCACACTTTAAGGCAGTGATTCTTGCTAAAGCTTCCAGACTTTTTTTCTTTTCTTATTTTTCTTTTGCACACATTTCCTTTAAAAATACAGCTTCACAGAAGGAATCTCATAGAGATGACAGCCTTTCAGGACTGTTTCAAGATTTATTTTTCTATACATGTGTTTAAATTGAAGTCTCCCTGTTAACCATGCAGAGACATTGGCTCTTGAAAACTGGACAGGAATGGACTGTTATGCTGCAGACATTACAGATGTATGGTCTGCTGCACTACAGAAAACCACGCCACGCGCTTTCAGCAACAGAAGCTTATGCAACTAATCTACAGTCTAGTGGGGATGGGGGAAGCTGCCCACATCCCACCATAATAATCTGTTAATGTACCACTGGCTTCCTGCCACCTACTGTAATCAGCCATCGTGATTTATGTTGAATGTAGATATTAAAAAGCCAGCGATGTTTACATCTGTGGGATATTTAAGCGCCCAGTGCCACTTATAATTAGTGTGGCTGATTAGCATAATCGTTTAGTTTGTTGTTTCTGGGAGATGTTTGCATCTTCCTCTACTTTAACAGTTTTCTTAACCTCCCAGAGTGTGTGATGAGTGTGAGCGACTTCCTGCCTCCTCTGATAACTTTGGGCATGTAGTGTCCTGTCTGTGACAGTAGTCACACTCCAGTTGCCAAGGAGACCAGGATTGATAAAAAAAAAAAAGGGGGATGTTTGATTGGCTTCCTGCGTTGGTTTCCGCTCATGCGAGTCAGCACCCACAGCATGAGCATCCTCGCGAAGCGATACGCTTGCAGGAAACTCTTGTTCATGCCTTGCAGGAGCAGGGTTGTTTTGACGATACGATCAGTCATCTGCCCCCTTCAGGAAAATGTTATCAGCTCAGATGTTGCACTGAGAGAGTGATAACACGGCGCGCCATCCGGATGAAATGACAGGGCCAAGCGGGCAATCTGCATATCAAAGCCAAGGCCAAATTCCTCTGCCATCTGCGTGTGTGCATGTGTGTTGACAGTCCACGCACACCTGAGCGTTTGAGTCTCAGAGGGTACTTCCTCATTGCCTGTCGCTTGAACGGTTCAACCCTGACAAACCTTTTGTTTCCAAGAAATTACATGTCTGTATTTAATCACCCAAAAACATTTGACTAGACCTGATTCAGCTTCGAGTGTTGGTGGAAATGTAAGCCTTGAAGCCATTTGTCATCACAGCGGTGAATTAAAAAGAGACATTTTTAAGTCTGTATATGAGAACTGGACTGGCGTTCCAAACAGGAAGTGGCTCCAAAAAGCCAAAAACCCATAGACTTCCACTGAGAACAGAAGAACCGTTCTTGATCTGATACCTTTTTTTTGTTAACATGTTCTTGATCATTCTCATTTTTTTCATGATATTTTTCTCTGTAGTTCAAGTTATTCAAATTAATTTTCAGATAACTAAATAAAAGTAGCCTACTGGCCCTCACGTCCAACGGTTACAATGTTTGATTTTGTGTGTCTTGTTTTAAATGGTAGGGGTGTGGCCTTCCAACAAGTTCACTCCTGATTAGAGAGAGTGGCTGCCATAGCAACGCTGACTCAAACTGACCAATCACTCACGATGTCTGGCTCTGACACGAGGGCGTCCATCGCCCAAAAAAATTGGCGACTGATTTGACTTGGATTCACACAATGGTCTGAACACTGGAGGGTCGTAGAGAGCAGTGGCCTCATCTCAAGGGTAGCACAGGTGTGTTGTGCAGGTCCCTCGAGGCTTGTGGTCACCCTAATGGACGTCATAAAAATGGAACGTACCATCGCTGTGCGAGTGTTAAATGTATCGTGAAGTATCTTTGAGGATATAAGTTACTTGCGCTTATGACGTACAAGTGTTCTGTAGTTTGGTGCGCATACTGGCACCATACTGGCATGGTGTTTGTGCACGTGATTTTTAAATGATCGCAGGAAGTGCACGCAAACTTTTAATGGTCAGGTTGCACGCAAGAAGCACGCAATTAACACGTAAACCGCACTAATGGGTATCCTTGATCTGTCAGTCGGATGTGGGGGGTTGGACAAATGACACGCCTGTGTGTCCCCTACTTCACCCATACTTACCCTTATGTGTCATACAAGTGCGTCGTCCACAGCACGCCTGTAAAAGAAAACGTCCATTAACATTTTTGCTCTACGGGTTCACTTGGCCGTCTACGACTATGGTTTGTCACCACCCGTATGCTTCGTACAGATTTGACCATTTCTCAAAAGGCCGTGTCCACCTATAAGGGCAGTTGAGACAAAGGCAGTAAAAGTGACAAAAGCAGTTCAGATTGACCGTCCACAGCACTACAGTCACTGAGGAGCAGATTCTGACAACAGATGCACTAAGGATGTTCTGTGGCTGGAAATCAGCTCTCCATGACTTTCCAGAGTCAGGGAACAAAGAAGGAGGAAGTACGACGGCGTCGCGTGTCCCTAACTTAATGAACCCCAGCACTCCTCCGTGCTCAGGAATTCAACTGAAGATGAGATTCAAAGCAACGTCGGAACCCGTTTGGCTTCATTTAGTGTCAGTCTTTGATAACTTGGTTTATTTAATGGGTTTTTACTGCCAACTTAAAGCAAACCAGAACTTGTAAACGTAAGCCTCAGCGGCTCAACAAATATTTGTTTAGTAGTTTTGGAAATCTGTCATCATGTGAATCTTTGATGGTGAAATCTGACTGGATTAACCAAGAAACGGTTTATTGTCTGGACTGTATTTACTCCGAGAGCATCTGAGAAAATGACCCACCATCTGCCCCGACTTTAAGTTGTTTTATTTTGCTTTCTGCTAAAATCCTTCCTCCACAGCTGCTGTTCAAAAAGTTGACATATGGGGTTCTGTCAGTTTCTAGGAAAAGGCCTCTTTTTTTTTCTCTCAAAGTTGAACCAAAACTAAGTGTTAAATACTTCCGGTGCTTAAATGGACGCAAAGCACAAGAAAACATGCTTGAAAAAAATAAGCAAAAATGTCAAAATATGGTATAAACAATGAAAATCAGAAAACAACCGTTCCTAAAATAATATAACCATTAAACTTCAGGTTATTAGATCAATCTACAATGTAATAAAACACAAATTTAATGTTTTATTTGTAAAAAGTTGGATATTTGGGATTTTTAAAATGTATTTCTGGTTTCCTAAATTCAACTGTTTTAAGCTTTGTTCTTTTTTTATTTATTTATGAAATGTGGGGTCCTTGTTCTTTATTTTGGTTTTCATCTAAAGGTATTTTAGTAATTATTTATTTAATTTAAATGCAATGAAATTCCGCATCCTTCTAAATGTAATAGTGATCAAATTAAATCAGAACTTGATTTATAAAAAGCACTTGTCATGCCTTGCACAACTCGAAGCGCTTTAACATTTAAAATAAAAAAAAACATACGCAATATTACAATGACCCATGACCCCACACACAATGAATACTGATAAAAATGACTTCTAATAGACACATTCAACGGATTGAAAGTATCATATATTTTACATATAAGTACAAATACGTTTATTTAAGAGTAATTATCATAGATTTGTATTTCTTTTACTTTATTTTTTTTCCAGTCCAATCATGACTAATCATCTTAGACATATATATGTCTTTTGTTTGTACTTTTTAGTATTTTTGTTTGATTGCTTGAAATAAATCAACTCCAAACTCAAATCTTTTTTTTTCTTTCATTTTTATTGTTTTCCTTTCTGCTCCTTTCATCGTCTTCTGCTCTGTCTGTTCTATCGTTGCACCTCATCGTTTGAATCAAGAACCAGACACAAAAAAAAGAACGAGAAGTTGTGACACCGAAACCGTCGTTTCATTCACACAAAGCCAGCAGACCTCTTAATGATGGGAGCCTGGTGTGGTTTGCTCCAGGTCCTTCGTGTGATCTTCCTTCTTCTTCTTCTGAATTCACCTTCATTAATCATCAAAGCTCCACGTCTCTTCATATTGTCCTGATGGCAGAAACCGATCCCTTTTACAAGTTGTGTTTGGAAAAACAGCTGAAGGGGATCATTAGACTGTAATGAAGCAGGAGGTAAAACACCATGTTCAGCCGTCGTTCTCCAGCATTCCTGATTGTCAGGTTTAATTACAGCATCGGAAGGTCTCTCCCTGGTTTTTGCTGCGGTTCTTTTACCTCTATTCGCCATCTTCCAGCCTTCCAGGTGAACAGTTGGTGTGAAAAACCTTTTTTTTTCCTATTAGAAACTGTTTTGTCTTGTAATCAGCAAACAGCAGAGACTCAGCAAAGGTCAAAGTGTGAAAGGTTGTGTGAACCACATCTGTTATCCACCCCCCTGACCAGCACCACTGATGCAGATTAAACATCTGCTGCACGCATTCGCCGGATTAAAGTCCAAAGTTGCGCTCCTACTGTTCCAAATTAGGATATCCACCCGTGCCCCTTCAAGCCTTGATGTGTTCTCCACAGCAAAAATGAGTCAAAACAAGCGAGGCATCCATCCTCCGATGGCAAGATTAAAAAAAAGAATAATAATATAACAGGCTCCTGATGCCCAAGTCTCAACATGAATTTCTCCCAGATGAAGGATGAAGCCGTGCTGTGTGTTCTGCTGCGCATTTCTTCATTCAAAAGTCCTGACAGCGTGTAATTTGTTTTCAGGCTGATGAAGTGGCGGGAAAAAAGCTTCTCCAGACAGCTTTAGTTTTTTTTTTTTCTAATTTTAATTGCTGTGCTTTTTGGTTTAACTTTGTCAAACACTTATATTTATTACGGTTTACTGATGCCTTTTTTTCTGAGCTGCACCCAGGAGAAACGCAAACATGTTATCTTATCATTATGTTAAAACCCGGAAAAAAAAGACAAACATTTACTGCATGAAGGGCATTTAGGATAAATGTATAACAAAATTATTGCTTCACATAACTTTGCAGAAACAGATTATTTTGATTAAAATATTTTAATTATAGCAGTTCTTAATTAAAGTTTGTTCAATATTTATCTTAAAAGTCTGCCTTTTAGTTTTCCAAGACTTTAGTGATGAATGAAAGATTTTTGGCGAACATGATGTACATTTGAAGTACTTGAAGTCTTTAATGATGATAGTCTCTCTGCACATTTTTTTGGAACAAACATAGAGACCATTTGGGGTGTTGTATTTTGAAAACGAAGGAAAAACTCAACATTTTTGCTAGTTTTAGTAGAGGAATTCGTGTTTTCTTAATCCCATGTCTTCAAATTAAAACTGACCTCAGTGGCAGTAGGGGGGTTTTGGGGAGGAAAGCATTTAATTTTACTTTAAAAAAAAAAAGAAATAAGATCATATCGGTTCAGTGTGGTGGGGATGCAGCCGATCTTTGTCACTGGAATGATCCCAAAGTCTCACTCCAATCATCTTTGATCTACTGTCAAAGTGTTCCCAGTGGTCTTTTAGTTGTAATTATGCCTTTTTGCAAAAACAAAAACAAAAAAACTTAAATTTCTAGGACATTGTTTGTTAAAAATGTATTTTTTATATATTTTGCTGCACAATAAGAACAAAAGTCAAAGCCTTCAAATCAAACTTACTTAAATTGTGAACAAAATGTTTAGTTTTGAAAAATAAACTTTCTGAGTGGCAAATGAAAATACTAAAAGTTTGCTCTCAAAATCTTTTCCTTTGGTTTTGAAATACATTTTTGCGGCACAACGGTCTTAAATGTATTGTATCGAATCTCGCTTTCTCCCCTTCCTCTTGATTTTCAATTCGGACAGTTTTGACGATTCTGATTCAGCGTGACATATGTGCCACCAAACCAGCCAATCACAAACAAGAGGGTGGATGCTGATTGGTTTAGATTCTATAGTTAAGTGTCTCTGCCTTGCCTTGACGGTGCTTGTGTAACCGGATCACTTCTTCGTTGTGTTCAAGGACATAAAGGACGTTGAGACACTCTTGGAGACCACCTCCATTTATTGCAGATCTGACAATTTTCCGAAAAGAAACGAAAAGAAATAGAAATCACAGCGTTAGCTGTCCGTCTTAGCTCCTACACAAGAGGAAGAAAAACATCTACGTCTTAATGGGTTTCGGATTTTTCCCGTAACAAACTCAAATGATAACAGGATAAAATGAGGATTCATATTTCTAACACAAAGGAGGGGCTACCAACCCAGCACAGGGGGGAAAGAAACGTAGGGACAACCAACATTTTGTGTAATTAAAACAAAAAGAAAGGTCCCATCCTGTTCCACGTGGAGGCACACATGGTTTTTGGATCAGTTCGGTGTTACAAGGATTCTGCAATCTTCAACCATTCTGGTCCGTTTTTCTCTGTTGTGTCACAAACGCAAAACTGTATTTTGAACCCCAAGAAAAAGATTTTGAAAGCAAACATTCAGTATTTTCATTTGATCCTTAGAACGTTTTGTCTTTAAAACAGAAGATTTTTGTTTGCAATTTGGCATGGACCTAACATTAGCGGTGCGACAAAAATGGCGAGCAGTACGGTAGCTATCCAGCCGTACGGTTTTGAGTCGAGGAAACAAAGATGTTTGTGAATCTTTTTGTCGACAAGTGGGTGCATCAGAAAGGGGCGGAGCATGGAGCTTGTGCCCCGCCCAGCATATTTTTCTACTTCGCAGATACGATCTTTTTCTAACTGCATTTTTTCTTCGTCCAACAATTTAAATAAAGAAATACTTTTGAGATTAAAACGCTACATGTTAAAAATAACACCATCATATGAGTATCCTGATGTCTTTTTTCTTAAGAAACTGACTTTATGGCGTAGCTCCAGAAGACTTTATAGTAGAACTGATTTTTCCATCAGCAACCTCTCTTAAATCTTCATTTGATGCATTGATGCCACATTGAACAGTCAGATGTTACCAAGAGTTGTGCAAAATCTTGCAGCTTAACAAAACCTCATCATTTCCACTGACACTCCAGATCATTGATGGGACGTCATCAGAAAAAGGGAAGAAGTGACAGAATGTTATTTGAATGTCGGGAATGTTCTGGGCCTCTCCAAGCCGCCTAGTCCTGTAGATTATTATTGTCAGTCGAGTGTGGATAAAGAAAGGATAAAGAAGAGGCCATATGCTTGAGTTCACCAAAGGATTATGATTTGTTGTTTATTTTCAGAAAAAAAGTGAGCAAAAGTATTGTTCCACTCTGCGAGGAGAAAGCAGCTTGGCAAAAAGGCCTGGATTAGTGTGCAGCCAAACAGTGTGCCTTCCTACCAACTGTGATGCTGTGGGCTCAGGCAACTTAGTGGAGGGCTTGGGAGGAGGGGTATAATCAAGAGAAGGGAGGCATTTATCGTGTTTGCACAGCACTCAGTCAAATATGAGCTTTGGAGTCTGGGTTCACGTCCAAGCACGAGCTGACTTTGGGGGGGGGGGACGATGTGGACGACTCATCATTGAGTGTAACTATCCGTTAAAATTGCCGCCTTGGGTAATCCGGGAGAGGACTTTCACCTTTTATTCCCCGTGGCCCTCGCCGCCGTCCTGTCTTCAGATAACTCATTTCAGAGGCCAGCATGAACTCTTGCTACAAGCTCAAACAGACAGATGTATATTTGTCCTGTTGAATGGATTTTGGCTGAAATATATTTAAAAAATCTCCACATAAACACAATTAGGCTTGTTGGGGCGCAGTAATTGGTGGCACTATGGGGTTTGTTTGAGGAGTGAAATAGTTAAGCAAACTCTGGTGCAGATTGAACAAACGAACTTTGGACCATTTGAGAGCAAAGGTCTCGTTTTACTGGAACCAAAGTGTGGAGGTGATTTTCAGGAAGCTCTAGATCTCAGCGCCTTGTTTTCTTAGTTGCCAAAACATAAAAAGTGCAAAAATGGAAGAAACAGGTATTTTTAAAATTAAAATAAAAGTATTTTCAAAGGTGAAGGCCTCCTAACTGTTTAGAAGTCGATAATGGCAGAAGCCAAGGGCTCGTTTTCAGGTCATTGCTGTGTTTCCTTGCAGAATAGACGTTGAAGGATTGTATAGTCCAGCCAACATTTGCAATGGAATAGCACCAACATAACGATTGTTAGTAAAGGGCAGACTGATCAGTGACATCATCTCCAAGCGGCTAGGGATGTATGATTTTAGTACACTATTTCGGATCAGATTGGTACCTCTGTAATCATGGCGGGTAGCCAAAGCTATCTGCAATAGGATCGTACGGATGCTGCAGGTTTTTGGGTTGTAGAGGGTCATAGAAGAGTGGTCGCTCGCATCTTAAGAGGAGCGCAGGTGTGTCTTGCAAAGGCCACCTTAAGGGATGTACTGAAAATGCAAAGTACCATTGTTCTGTGTATGGTAAGTGCATTGCAAAGTAGGTTCATGTAATCACCCGCACGGGTGATCCTCTTGTACGCTGAGAGTACTGGACCTTTACTGACCGAGCGCTGCATGCACGGTATGTCATACGCAAGTGCCCCAGAGTGCAAGTGTCCAGACAAACTTTGATTAGCGTAGTTTCTCATTTCTCTCATCACTTGAACAGCACTTGTGGGATCCTTGAGCAGGATTTAGAGAGGGTTTAAAAAAAAGAAAACGTGTATAACATGCCTGTGTCTCACCTACTTCACCCTTACTCATCCTTGCATGTTGTATAAATGTTCACGACGACCTGTCGCAGACAATTCACCGTTGAAAAAATGAGCACAAACATTTTCTCTCTACGGGGTTACTGAGCGGTCTACGACCTTGATATTTTCACCTGCGTGCCCCAACCGGTTACCCGTTGCATATTTCACCCGCAAACAGCCCGTATCAACCCATAAGGGAAGTTGAGACTAAGCCTTTAGCCTTCTACTAGTAATATAGACTAGGGGTGTGACGATAACCACATCACCGCATCACCGCACGTTTTTAATTTAAAAAAAAATTAAAAACAAAAACAGGTTTAGAATAAGCATGAATGAGTTATGTCTAACAAAAGCAAAATGTTGGCTTAGTCGTCGCCATGTTTGTCGCCCAATGAGGCTTTGACCTCTGATCCCCCACTAGTGCATTCATATCTTTGAACTGGCCTATTGGCTGGGCTAGCTGTTTTGCTTTAATGTCTGTCTTGGTCAAGTAATAGCGCCTCCAGGTGAGCAGTTCTTGGAACTGCATGATTCATGCTGCCTGGTCAGCTGCAGTTGAAAAAAACAAAGTGAAAAAACTCCTTTTCATGTCACTTTTACTTACTTTTCCCTTTCATAAAGCCTTGTTGTTGATAGCAAAGCACTTTTTAAAGGAAAGAGGGGGAAAAAACAGTTGGTTTGTTTGAGTTTCCACTCCTTTATTCAGCAGCACAGCCTTAATAAAACTGCAGTTAGATCCATGACTTAATAACTCTGCTGTGAATTACAGATGCAAATGTATGCAGACCTTCTTTTTTCCATGAGTTTTTCTTTAATTCTCTGAATTAATTGTGCATATGTCTGTCATGGCTTGCATACCATTAGTTACTGCATTAGAAGCCAGTTTTTTTTTTTTTTTATGCAGCAGAACAGAAGTTGGCTTGTTTCGTGAAGACATACTGCAGGGTTTTCTTGCTGGAAACTGAGTGACGGCACAGATGGAGCAAAGTGGCAGTTTGTGTCTCTATTTTTGCCAGTTGGCCGCTGCATTTTTCTCCCTCCTTTTACGAGAGCGCTCTTTACCAACGTTTGCAAATGGCTGACTGATATTTGGTGTTTTTTGTGATGCAGAAGTGCTTTGAAACACGATGATTTCACCTCCATCCCTCTTGTCCGTTAAAAAGGAGAAGAAACATGATTCATACGTTTCATCCTCTGCTAACATTAAGTTTGATCTTTAATTCTGTTTATTCTTTGGTACCTCTAAATGTGTGACCTGTCCTCCTAAATCTGCTGCATTACAACGTTTCAGAAATGTCTCTAAACACCAAAAAGGTTGTTTTTTATTACGTTTATTCTCCATATAGTTGTCACAAAAACACTCTCAAACTGATGATTTTGTATTTTTTTCATCCGGTCTGTTTCCCTCAGACTGTTGTGACAAGCTTAGAATAAAAAAGGAAATACTCAAAGATGACAAATATTTGGGTTCTGGCACCAAAACAATTGTTTTGACTGATATGGATTTGACAGAAGTCAAAGAAACTGAAACAGTTCTAATGGCAGAGGTGAGTAAAATCAGCAGAATTACTCTGAAATAGGATTAACCCCTTCATTAACTCCCCCCTATGTTGAATTGGATTGTTATTTGGCCCAAAGCTGCCATGATGTATCAGTGAATCTTGTTGTTTTTGGTTGACAACACTAACAAATCGCTAAAACAGAATATTGGCTGTGTTTATTTATGTACTCAAAAATGGCCAAAAGCTTGTAATTAATTACAAATCAAGATTATTGTCTGTAATTAACTCATCAAACTCTTTTATCTTACTAATTCGCATAAAAATAACGCTTTGATGAAGGCCCCAGAACATATTGTAGTGATGACTTCATAGATCGGCGTAGATGTGAAGAAACATTGACCCTAAACCATAAAAGGGATAACGTCAGAAACTGGATAACCAATTCAGGAATGTATTAATTATTATAAAAACAGCTCTTTCTGAGAAATGACCTCTTTACCTGCTTTGATGCTAAACTGATTCAAGGAGAAGAGACTGGATGCAAGTTATCTTTCTATTTTCGAAGTTAGACATACAGCTAATGTTACAAGAGCCTCGAAAGTTTCGCTGAATGAAACTACCTACCTAACAAAGCAAAACCAAGACAAATATACTGAAAAGTTTAGATTCCTGCCATAAATCTAAACAGTAGAGTTGATTTTGTTTTAGTTTAAATGAAGTTTCATGTTTAAAGTCCCAGTCCGATCATCTTTTGATCTGTTTTCAAAGTGTGATAATGCCGTTTTTAGCCAAAATCCAAAAACTTTTGTCGTTTTCTACGACCTAGTGTCTGCAGAGCAGTAGTAGTTTATCAGAAATTTACCTCTGAGTTGTGGGTGAGACAGTTGGTGCAGAGTAAGCCTGCCCCTCTTCCCATTATCCATCTGTCAACATGCTCTCCCACTAGCTTACAGCCCCTCACACCCCTAACCTGACATTAGTGGTGCAAGAAAAAAAGGCGAGCAATATCAGCGCTATCCAGCCGTACAGTTTAGATCCAGATTCCTGTGAGCAGATGCATATGCTCCTGATTCATAACAACTTAAAGACATACTAAGAAATGCAATTTTAAGCTTAATCTTCTTTATTTATGACCTAAATCATCGTAAAAATGCTACAAATACCATTTTCATTGGAAATGGTTTTAAACTGAATTGCATAAAATGCGTTAAACAGCTGTGGGGATGCAACTCCAAAATCTGCAAAATGTGTTTTATACTATATAAGTGTCAGACTGAGTAAAATAACTCTGTATATCTTGCAATTTTGTGTCTCCATAGTTGGGCACTAAAGCAGTCGTCCAAAATAAAAGCTACAGGTAAAGTACAGTTTACAAAAATCGTACTGTATCAACACGTCTTTTATAGCCGTCACAGGGCCCATTCCCTGTTTTTGTCCGTCTGCTCGTCCCGTTAATTCCCGTCACCATCACTTCATTGTCGTCCAAACACGCCCTTCAATCTCTGCTCTTTGGAGAGCTGGAAGCTGGAGCAGAGCGCTGGTCTCTGTCCTTTCAACAAACCCTTCATCCCATCATCTCCTTCTGATATGATGGAGTCGCACATCTGCCGAAGCCTTTTCTTCTCCAGCTGCTCTGCTGGAAAATCCCATTTTTATTGTTCTGCTCCTCACAAAAACATTTCCAGACACTTTTTTTTTTTATAAATGTGTAATGAGGTTAGTTTTATTTTATTTCCATAGACTTCTATTCTGTACTACGTCTGCTCTTCTAGTGTTATATTCAAAACTGTGGGATAATAATAAAAAGGGTCCTTTTTTATTATAAAGCACATGTTACATATGTCTTTTTATTAAATAGAATTATCTCCTGCACCCCCTTTTCCATCCCCAGGACTGTTTTTTCCCCTCCACCGATCAGCAGCCACCGCATACTCCACCCACAGTTTACCAGAGACAGCGTTCAGATGTCACATCACCACAGGCCTTGATCTCCCCGTTCCCCCGTCTTTCATTTAAGTCTATCTACCAAAGGCTTCCCTCGATTGGTGCCCAGATGATTTACATTTCTTCTCACCACCCAGCTTTTCATTCCGACCATCAGTTATTAGCTTCCTCTCCCATTCATTCTTCTATCTCTTTTTTTCTTCTGCTGTTTCTCATTAAATGCCACTTTAAGACTTCGTCTTCTGTTTTCACGTGTTGTGATCTGCTTTACTTTTTTTAATTATTTTTTTTGGTTTTGTAAGTTGCCAGGTGGCACTTAAATCCGAGTGCTTTTTAATCAAAATGGGGGAAAACTAACAAACCCACACACGTCGAGATCCTGACTGAGCGGCATGCCAGCGCACTCCCAGGCAGCCAGCAAACAGTGTAATTAAACTAATTGTCTCTGCAACATATTTCAATCCAGACATGAAAGAATTTTAAAGGGTGTGTGTGTGTGTGTGGGGGGGGGGGGGGGTGCAATGCTAATTGTTCGCGCAGTTTTCCGCCCGAATTCGCAACGGCGGGGCACAGACGTAGTTTTTAATGTTAGGGAGTGGCGCATTGGTGGATGGTGGGTAATTTTAGGCTAAAATTGATTAAAGAAACTCCACAAGCTAGATTGAATTGTGCTCAGCGGGCGGGAGATAAAAAAAATAAAAATAAAAAAAGAAGCTCCGACTGTGAACTCTGTGACAGAAGAGTCACGTCTAACTCCACTCCGTCAGAATTAGGTGAGGCGCTGCAGATAAGTATAGGGTCCCACCAGACCCCCCTTAGGCATCTCCGTTAAGTACAGGTGAGCGAAAAACTGTCAAAACACGGGAATTTCTGCTACAGGACACCGTGTGGTTGAATTTGGTAAGTGGCCCATTGTGGCACCAAAAAGGGGAAAGGCTTCAGCTGAAATCTTCCCGTCCTGAAGGAGGAAAACGGCGAGCCACAAAGTCTGGAAGAAATGAAATGACTAGAAAGTTAAAGAACAAAACAAAATGTAATAAATTGTGGCTTGGCTGTCAGTTTTATTGTGCAGCTGCTGCTGTATTTCCACAAATATAAAGCGGTGGTGAACTAACACCCAGAACTTGAGGGGTGTGGTTGGAACAAGAGCAACAACAACAGCAAAGGCTCCGGTTTTAGCTCCTCTGAGGCTCGTGTGTGACTTACTTTAGAACAAGAACAAAAGAATCAAAGCTGTTTTTAGCCAAATAAACTCAGTTACTATTGATTAGCAGCGTATCAACTTTATATGTACAAAACGTGAAAATGAAAGCGTCTTCAGACTTCTGTTGTCTTTGGAATTAATTAAAATTCTCCTTTAATCTGTTCCTTCTATTACCTTTGAGCACTTGTCTGTCTGCTTGTTCGTCCTTTTTCCAATGTTTCCCTGCCGCATGCCCGAGTCCTTTCATTTTTCTACACCTGAGCTTTTTCTTGCAGCACCAAGACATGAGTTACACAACCAGTCTGGATGCTTTCAGCCATCTTTTATGACAATGTTTGGAGGGAAACTGCTTCAGGGAGCGGCATCCATCAGATGCGCCGCAATCCCGAGGCTGCGCTCAGCGCCGCGCGTGGCGCTCTGACCCAGTGACAGAATCAATGTCGTTTTTAACGTTTTTATTGTTGTAACCCCGGCCGTTTACTTCTTCATTTTTATCACAGATGTAATCCAAACCTGTCGAGGTGGGCAAAGATGTGGTGGTTTTTGATTCCAGGTTTCTGTTTGGTCACTTTTAACGAATCTCCACTCTACCCACCACTTTTCTTTTTCTTTCAAGTCCAAAGCCACAGGAAATGAGGAAAATCCATTAGCTGGGTGGTTTTAGCCCCCCCTCCTCCTTTTTAGAGCACTGAAGGAGCAGTTTTGCCCTGTGGGCCTACATGACAAGGGCAGAGGAAATGGCCAAGCATTAATGGCAGCTTTGATTACTCTCCTGTCACTAATGTAGCCAACATGAAAGACAAGAAGAGAAGAAGGATGACTTCAGCTGCAATCAGAAGCAATCTGGTGGCATCTGCATGCAGCCAGGTCATACTTGTGGTGCCATTTGGAGCAGAAAGACTCTGGGAGGGGGGCATACGCACGACATTAGATCACCAGCTCTTGCGCACGGATTCCATTAATGACTGAATAGGTCTGTGATCTGGGAGGTTACCTTTCGTTGAGACTCGCTGTTTGCTGCACGGACACGTGTTGTAATGTTGACACTCTGGGTGTGCAAGCTCATTGCAAACTTGGATCTAAGACGTGGTGTGATGCTGTGTGTCAGGAGTGAATAACCTAAGCTCAGTTGTGAAAGACTTTAAACAAGCTGCTCTCAACTGTTTCACCTGTTTGGACTTCTCCTGATCAAAGTCACTTATCAACTTGATGAATGCAGAGCTTTAATTTAGAGGCCAATTAAGTTATCTTCCCATTAACTCAAGCTCCTTGAAAAATGCGGCTAACCTCATTTCCAATTTACCATATGTGCATTCCTGAGGAAACTCAATCACAAGTAAAAAAAAAAAAAAGCTTTTAGTCATCTGATACTGTTTTTATTCTAGTGTGTTTACTCTAAATAATTGTAGAAACTGCAGTCAATTAATAACTTTTGATTTTTTGTGTAGACTAATTCAAAATAAAAATGGGTTAAAGTATCAACAAATCCATTTTTTAGTAGGATAACGCTGTGTATAGAAAGGCAGCAAACACACTCTAGCTTTTAAAGGCAGTTTAGATTCTCCACATAACTATTCTGAGAGGAATTTAAAAAAAAGAAAGAAAAAGTGAATATTATGAGAATCTGAACTTGGATTGAGGATTAAAACCAGATTTAAGTAGACTGTATCACTTTGGCAGGAATATCATCAAACCCTAATCCTTTTAAAAATGAGCTATGAGCATCATCTGTATTTGTGACCTGGACTGGTGTTCCAAACAGGAAGTACCCGCTGGTTCCAAAAAGCCACAGTCTGATAGACTTCAGCTGTTACTCCGTCATTCTATTAGTCAAAAAAGCCATTCTGGCTCTGATACATTTTTTTTCTTCTTCCTACTAATTCTCATTTTTTCATATTTTTTGCTGTAGTTCAAGTTATTCAAGTTATAAACTGACCAATCAGATGCCTCAATAAAAGTAGTCGAACTTTTGAAGCGTTTGACTGACAAATTCTCCCGAGCCTAAATCCAAGGGGTAGGGGTGTGACCTTTCAACAAGCTCACTCTTGATTGGTGAGGGTGGTTGCCGTAGAAACGATGACTCGGACTGACTCAGACTAATCACTGGTAATAGCTCTTTTTCGGTTCCATCATGGCGAAGGCACATTTGCTTGCTCCAGTTCTGCTATACAGTCAATGGCAACAAAGCAGAACAGCAGACCTGCATTACGGCTAATAAAGCAACAACATGGTGTTAACATCTTCTTGTGCCATGTTTCTAATGATGCCAGACATGCATAAAGAAAATCAGAGGATTTCTTTATTCAATTTCTTTATTTTCAAACGCAGTTGCATTCTGATGCATCCACCTGCAGACGACTCGATCCATGTATAGTTTTCCTCGTCTGAGCTGTAAGCTAGTGGGAGAGCATCTTAATGGATGGGTGATGGGAAGTGGGGGTTGGGTTACGGTCAAACTCCTGCAGCTCCTATGTCCTTGAAAATGACACTTATTTCTTTTTAAACATTTTGTCTAAAAACGCCTGACAATCATTAAAGGGGCACAGGGAACGATTTAAAAATAGATAAATAGATGATCAGAGCGGGACTTTGAGGTAACTTTACCAATTTCTACCATTTCACATTTCATACTAATACTATTGGTACTATTTAAGGATACTATTCATACTATTGGTTACTATTTCAACTCCTTATCTCCATTCATTTTAAGTTGAGCTTCAATCAGGAAGTTAAAGGGTTTCCCCTTCACCGGAAGTCACCATTACACCACCATTCATCTGCTTTCCTCCTGTTTTATTTAAGAAATAGCTGTTTTTTGCTTTTGCTTGTAGCTTTCTGTCCTCTGTGGTTGCCACAGGGTAATTTGCCTCCTTTCCCTAAATTATTGACGCTTGGCAGATGTTAGGAATAAGCAAAACTCATGAGGAAATCACAATTTGTTTCAAGCGAGTTTCAGTTTTTAAGTATAAAGGACTTGGCAAAGACTGTCAGAAACAGTTTTTTTGTTCTTCGTTGCTTTTATTTTTCTGCCAAAAAGTGTGGGTGTGTGTGTGTGTGTGGGGGGGGGGACATTTTTAGATCCTTTCCAAAGAAAAATCCTAAATCAGAGACCACAATCCTCCATTAAGCTAAAACCTGAATAATTTGTCAGACACGGAGCAGCTTAAAACAAATTTAGAGGAAAAACGCTTGATGGGTTTTAAATGACTGCATAGAGTTTATGACAAAGTTAATAACATAAGACGGGACTTCGATGCATTAGGACCGGTTAAAGCTCATTGGGTCAGGCTGCCGATCGCTTCAATGTGAGGCTCTCTGCTGTGTTCTGGTGTCGATGTGCCACATCCAGCTGTTTCCAGATCGTCATGCGGCTCCGGCCTCAGCCTCCCTCCTGGAGATACTTCATCTGCATCGCAGCGAGTTCTTTAGGAAGAAGAGGTTTATATGAGAGCTGAAGTCTGCAGGTCGTCTGTGTGTGAGATGAAATTCCACTTTTCCACCTGCTCGCCCAGCAGAGGACCTGCCTGGAAATAGCTCTGCCTGCAGTTCCTGCTTTTCCTCCTCTCTTGCCGGCTGCTCAATTAGAGCGGTGGTTGTAACTCCTCTGGGTGCTTTAACTCCGTGCCTCAGAGTTTCTTCAGTGTCAGCCTTGGCCTTGTTGACTGAAGCCTGAACAATAGCTACAACACGTGTCCACCAGAGTGATTTTGCTTTCGGACAAAGATCTACTCCCTGCAGATTTTCTTTTTTAACTCCCCCCCCCCGCATAATTCCATTAGTGCGTCCGATTCAGGAACAGGCCGATCAGCCTGCAGGACAATGAAACGGGCCACAGAGAGGTTCTTCCGGGGTTTGGATAGTGTGGCCTCCAGCTGTGGGGGTTCTGCTGGTACAGAGACCTCCGGTCCATTGGTTCTGAAAGAAGCTTGGATGAACTTTGGAAAAGCCTCATTTCTGAGGTGTGTTTGTCTGCAAAATACATTTTTAGAACACTTTTTTTAAAGTTCAAACGCAACGGATTGGTCTATATTTGCCAGTGAGCATCGATGCACACTGACACTTCTGGAAAATTCTGTAATTGTAAATCTGGACAGCATTACAAAATGGAGACGGCGGTATGTAGTAAGTAGTGAAGGAATTCTGACACACTTAATGACTTGACATTATATTCATCTCCTGATGCCTGCATGTGCTCCCTTCTCCACGAGTGTGTGTGTTTACCTCGTTGAGCTGGGCGAACGTGCAGCAACACTGGCTCACGCAGTATTACTGTGCTCAAAGAGGCAGCTCACTGGCATAGTCGTGATGGGAGTGTGTGTGTTTGCTTTCCTGGGAGAAGTCAGGTGAAGTCAACAGTTTGAGACAGAAACGGTTGGGCTTTAATGGAGGATTTTCGGGGCAGGGTGGAAAAGGGGAAAGAGTCACAAAGCTGTGAAAAGCTCTCTGACGACAAAGCAGGGCTCAAGTTAATGCAGAACAAAGCTCCTCTGAAGCAACGTTAACATCATTGTTACACATTTACGTCTCGTGTTGCAGGAGATCATAAAAACTGTTCACCGTTTGGTCTTGGAGCTTTATCTCTCCTGTTTCTGCCCCAGAGCCTCCCCAAATATTTATGTACCGTAGCAGTCCCACTGTTTTTGCAGTTCTTTGTTGTTCCCGTGCCTTTAGGCAAAAATTGTACTGCTACAGACTCGAAACGTTATGAGCTCTACTACAAAAACTGACGTTTTGTTGACCTTTGATCTCTGAAGGGGACTCCATCTGGAATTTTCCAAATACACCTTTTGTACCTTCTATAAATCATTGGGAAGCAAGCTGGCGATGCTTTCACATTATCTACCGGAATATTGTAAAAATGTATTACATAAATCCTTGGCTCGAGTGGAACAAAGCAATTGGCATACAGTATTTGATGTATGTATAGTATATATAATGTATTTGATGGGTGTGGTTAACAAAAAACCTCCGTTGCCAAGGAAATGCAAAAAATTACTTTTGCTGATTCTTCTAAAAATTAGCTACACATGTTCGTCACATCACGGCGACCAAAAATGAAAATGGTTGCTATGGAGATAAAAGCGACGGAAAAGCTGCCATTTTGAAAACATTTTTTTCTTTTTCCTATGAATTTGTGACATTCAGCTCTGGCCAAGGAGGCTAGTAGTGATATGGCCACACAATGCCACAAAGTGCTTTATTCATCCCTTGTTTTTCCTCCTCCCCTTTACGTTGTGAGCAAAGCCTGATGACACAGGGCCCACCTGATAATACCCAAAAGCCAGTGCATGCGGGGAATGCCAAAGGGAGAATCAGGGAACTAAAGGAGGAAAATGCAGAACCGCTGCGAGAAAGAGGGCAGACATGAATAATGAAAGGCACTGATGCACACGCAGCTCCATTCAGCGTGGCGGCACCCCGGTTTCCCCCCGTGCTGCGCCGGTCACGGGCAAAGTGAGACAGAACGGGAGACAAATGGCCCGAGAAGCGAAGGGATAGATCCTCGTGGATCTTCAGGCTGGTAGTTAGCAAGTTTTAAGAGGAAGAAACAGGAATAGTTTCATCCAAAGACACAAATCTTAATAAAAAATGAACAGAAACACTGTTTAGAGCCAAAAAACTTCAAAAAGGAAACCCTGTAAGGCTTTTTTTTCTTTGTCAGGTTAGCTTGGTAACACCTCAAAACCGTCAGCTCCAAGGAACCTTGTTCTTGTACCAAGCCTGATATCTTCACGTGTTATTTAAAAAAAAAACACTGGTTGTTTCCTCTTTTCAAGGACAAAGCATTCAGTCAAATATCCTGCAAGCCTCAAAGGTTTCTTGCAAATGTTGCCTTTATTTTCTTTTGCAAACTTGAAGGTTCCCCCCCCCCCAGAGCCCAACTTTATTCAGATGGACAGTGCATTCTGTTTTATCCAGACTTGTTTCATTTTATTTTCTCCTCAGGAGTCCATCCTGGAAGAGTTCCCTACAGTTTCAGGATAATAAAACTTCCTCTCAAACTGGTGAATAGTGACTGCTTTGTACTCCAATGTAGAACTTCTTTTCTAAAAACCTCAAAAAAGAAAATTTACATAATGTCTGTTGCTCCCTGACAGCTTGTTTTACATCATCGCTTTGAAAAGGAAATTTTGCAGAAACAACCAGCCCTGTGTTACATGCAGCTATCACTTAATTCAGCGTTAAATTATAAGAAATGATGTTTATTTGGTTTGTGCGAGGAGTTGAATCGACTTTGTTTTTTTAAATAAAAAGATCCACCCACTTAGACATGTAGAATTGGCCACCATCACATCCACTCCTCTCAAACGCTTCTTTGCTTCTACGTGCAAATCTTCAGAGCCGGTGTTTCTTATGAGTGATGGTGTTAGCCTTCAGTGTCAGGAACCGAAGGTGCAGAACCCAAAATGTGTCCGAAACGTCAATCGTGTCCATTCAACTGCCATTTCTCTACCATATGGACACCACCATATTGGAGTCAGACAACCTCAGTAAGCAGGGATTGGTCTAAAATCTGTCAATCAAATGCTGTGAATGTTGGACATGGGGCCAAGCAGCAGGCACCACCTACTTTAATTCAGCCATCTGATTCGGTTTCAGAGCAAGAATAGTCCCCCTGACTAATAGGGTGAAGAAGTTTACTTATAGAAGTCTATGCGATGTTGGCTTTTTGTAACCGGCGGGTACTTCCTGTTTGGAACACCAGTCCAGTTCTCATTTACAGTCGATGGTCCAGATTCACTCATTTCTCCCCTAGTGATGCACTGTTTAGGACGTTTGCCATTTTGTCAGGGTCTCCGAATGATTCCATCATTGCTCATTAGATTGGCAAATATAGACCCCAACGCACTGTGTTTGAACGATGTGTCATGTCATTCAGGTTTTCTGGATCAGAACACGATGGATTGTGAAACATTTATATTTATTAGGTGTTTACTTCGGCAAATGGGTGATAACGTATTTAGCATGAAAAAAAAGTAGGAATCGAATTGCAAAATCCCAGCCACTGGAAAGTCTGGCACTTTATAGTCTTTTAGGTTTTTTTTTTTCCTGATGATGGAGGACATATATTTATATATATAATGAAGATTTAAATTGCATTTTTAAGTTTTTCTTTATTCAACTCAGTGTAAATCAGGACCAGATGAAAAAATGGCGTTTGGAAAAGATCGTATTTGTTACATAGAGAATACACTGGACCCTGACCCGCTCAGCAGTGGGGCGGAGAAGGGGCTTCTCAATGCCAAAGCTCCTGCCCACAACTCGGAGATGAATTTCTTAAAAGCTACTGCCGCTCTGCAGAAACTATGTCCTAGAAAACAACAATTTTTTTTTTAAATGGGTAAAAACAGCAAAACTGGGAACGCTTGGAAAATAGATCGGAGTGGAACTCTAAAGTGCATTTTCCCTATCAAATCAAAAATACATAAATAAATAAAAGTCTTGGTGACATGGCAGGATGCTGGAACAGATAAGTGGTAGATCAGGAGAACCTGGTATAAGAAAGTCCTTAAATATGACTGTAGAATCTGATCATCTCAAAGCTGTAACTCTGTTTTCGTGTTTGCCATAAAAGCAGTCAGAGACGGCTCACGAGAAAAAAATAATGCTGCAACATAACTCGGAGCTCTGATGCCGGCGCCGTATAAACAAGGAGCAGGAAGAGCGGGCCTTCCGCTGCACACTCCACTTACTTGGACGAGGTGGATATAGAGACATGGAGTCAAAGGGAGAGCCTCCATGACGGAGCTGGGTGTAGTCACATTGAGGTCAGGGCCGTGAGCGTTGCTGCTGAGCGGAACGCTCAGTGTAGGTGAGTGAGCTTAAAGAAAATTGCAGCTGAGCTTTGAGTGGAAAAGCAGTGAGTGCAGCTTGGAGGAACACTTGAAACTAAAGAAAACAGCTCCTCTTCTTTTGGGATTATGCTCTCCTCACTTTCTCCTCAGATATTCATGGCTGTATTTGTCAGCTGCAAGCAGCTGCTCTCTTCTGTGTGAGCCCTGAGACTTCCTGAATAACTATCTTTTAACCTCAAGGCATCAGCCTGCATCTTATTACAGCAGCCGGTAGCTGTTTTTTTCTGTTTTTTTTCTAAGCCTCACCTGAGCTGCAGTTACACAGATGAGCTGCTCAATTCCAATTAGGGCACCTGTGATTGGATCGCGGGGCAAGTCTGCCACTGGCTATTGTTGATGCAAGGATAATTCAGAGAAGCTGCATCCATCTTGTCATCAAGAACAAACATGCTTGTTAGGCTGCACATTTATCTGTGTGTGTGTGCGATTCACCTTTTGGTCCATGCAGGGTTTTACTGGACTGGGAGGTCGATAGATCAATTCTGAGTGGAAGGCACACTCAGCAAAGCCAGAATAGCTCTTGAAAGGCCACGGCAATCAGTCTCAGCCAGGCCTGTCCCCTAATCATCCAGTAGAGATTTTTATTGTGAATGGAAGGCCTTTTTTTTCCCTTTCTTTCTTTTTTTTAGTTTTTTTTTTAGCAAATTTGCACTTGAGCTCCTCCATTGAAGTCAAATGTGCAGCTAGCACAGATATGGATAATTGAAATTGATCCACAATCAGCCTTAAATGGGTGCTGTTGCAGCTTTTTTGTGGCTGTTTAACATTTGCCACTTTATAAAGTAGAAATATAGCAGCTGGCAAGGCTTTGGGTTAATCTAACAATACACAGGAGCAGGAAAACAGAAGTCTTAATGCTTGAAATTCAGCTCCTCCAACTCAATTAATTTAATCCTGTCTGCCTCAGAGAAAAAGCTTGATATTTTGTTTTGTTTTTTTCTCACCCCAAATCTGTAGAAATCGGTTTTATGGACCTCAGATGCAATACAACACGTTCTCCTTTATTGTTATTACAGCTATGTTCATACATTGAAGCGATTTTGAAGTTAATTTAATAATAAGGAAACGTTACTTCAGCCTTGACTGTTTGTCAAACTGGTAACGTTCACTCAATATTTGTTTTTATAAAAAAAAAAAGTCAATTTGTCTTGAATGGGAATTTGGAGCATCTCCAAATATGTGTTAGAACTAATATTGTCTTACTAAATATTGTTTAAAATTAGGTTTTAAATAATAATAATAAATTTTTGTTGAGCTAATTTACTCTTTGGGTATTTTCACTTTCTCCTGTATTTAGAAATGTCTCCTCATGCATCCAGTAAAAGCAGAGGACGCTGAGCATCCGTCTGAAACTGTTCAAGCGGCTGAAAATCCTTTCAAAATAATGGCTTACAAAGTGAGCACATCTCGTACACGCTGCCATTTCCTTCCAGCCCTTCTGCTATAACAATGTTACTTTAAAAGAGAACTAATCAGTTTTGTGTACATTTACAGCCGGTGCGACTGAGCCAGTGTAATGTGATTATTTGATCAAAATGCAGCGCTGCGTGCAGCTCGGAGAGCCGGCTGATGTTTGTTTGAACGCCGACTGAAGGGTGCAAATTAGGGATCATCTTTCCTGCCGTACGGAGAAATTCATCATCTGTCTTTCACAGAGACACGCATCCACTGCAGCTCTAGTAACAGAGATTACTCGCCTTTTAGACGCCCCCCCCGGGAATTTTCTCATGCCTGTTTCACTTTAAATATCCCGGACTTCTTGACAAATCCCGGTCATCCTTTCTCTGCCTCTAAGTCGCTCCACTGTCGAGTTGCTGGTGGGGTGGGGTGGGGGGGGGAGAATGGCATCAGGCATTTTAGCAATACATAATTGCATTTCCAAGCTCCATTTTTTTAATCAGAGGAAATTTAATTAAACTTGGACCCTTTCCTGATTTCCTGTTGGCTTTGATGCATTTGAAATGAAATAGGAAACCGCCCGATGTTCCCGGGGAATATTACTGCGCTGCAGGGGTGACTCCTGTGGTGCTTTTCCTCTCCAAACCTGCACGGTCTGTGACCACTCTTTCCACATCCAGAAACTGCCTTTCTGAGCGCTTTATGCTCCACCTGACAGACAGCGGTTGCAGTCTTGTAGGTTCCTCCCCCCCAGCAAACACAATCTCAGAAAAAAGGAGTGCAGAGATAAGAGGAGGTGCCGTATTGTGATATGTGCCGTTGGAAGGAGGCTTCTTGCACAGATAAGGTCTGAAGGCTGGCTGTCAGAGGCAAAGGTGTATCTTTCTCAGATTATGTCCAGATGATGGCTTCATCTTTAGGGTAGGTTTTTTTCGTGACAAGAGGTTGCAGATTTACTGAGTCAGAGGCAGCATGGAAGCTCTGGGATCATCATGCGCTTGGTCCATGTGTGCCTATGTGCTCCTCATAAAGTATTTACATGAAAAACTTGTCAAAGGAATGGTGTGGACTCTTGTCGCTCATCATGATCCACAGGCCTATAAAGGAGAATGATGTCCTGCCACGAAATGAACCTTTAGGACCCACTTATTTTCAAAAGAAAAATGTTTTGGGTGTTTTTGACATGTTCTTGTGGCATTTTTCCAATTATTCAGGACAGTTATGAGGCTTTAAGTTGCATTTATGAGGATTTCTTTGTTCAAATGGTTGTGAATCAGGAGCAGACGGAAAAAAAAGTAGTTTTAAAAAGATCCTATATGTGATGTAGAAAATACGCTGGGCGGGGCACAAGCTTTCTGCTCCGCTCCATTCTGATGCCTCCACCTGTGGACGACTAGGTCCAAGTACGTCTTGGTCAGTTCCAATAGCGCTCTGCATTTTTTTGACTCAAACATCAAAATGCTTCTGCGCGGTGACCTAAATGCAAGTTTCTCAGCAATATCTGCAGGTGGCCGACATTTGAAATCGGGAGGCTCCGGTCGCGTTTTTACACGCAGCGCCACCAGACTATTTGTTTTGACAAATAGCTACCGCTTCCTGTTGGCAGGAAGGCAGCAGCGCTGCAATTGACTGATAGGAGGGTCTCAAAGGTCCCCAAAATCGTCTGATGATCGTCTCATTTTGGCCTGCTGCCCCCCTGCCTCCATGCTGCCGTCCCACTGCTGTTCAATTGTTAGAAATCGTACGGTAGCAGTCGACGAGGGCTGTAGACATCCGCCGGGGACCAGGCAATGACCAGACGCCAGTCTGACGATTTCGGCCAACGTGGGTCCCAGATATGAATCCTGTGGTTGGACCTCTTGGACCTTTGATTTGGGAGCTGGGGCTTTGCTCTTGCTGGGTTTCTTGTCTAAAAATTGCAATGTGTCCCACTTTTTACATACCCACAGGCTACCAGGCGGCTGGTTGCACCGGATATGGACGGCTTGTGGTCTACATTCATGACCACGCCAACAATTTTCAATTAAATCAGGCGGCGGTATTGTATATCGATGATTCTTCCAATTTCCCCCCCCTTTCACGTGGTAGCAGTGGTCTTTCCTTAAAACTGTTCTCAAAAGCACCAGCCTCTTTAAAGTGCTTCCCCATAGGAGGAAAAAACGGTGCCTTTGTTGTAACTGAGGTCGTGGCTACTTATTCAGTATTTATATAGTACGGCACTCAACTCAAAGCAAGACGTCAAGTAGTGGCAATTATATCTTTTGCCGTTTCTATGATCCATGCAAAGTGTTGGCGATGAGTCACAATTTGTCTTAATTAGGGCTGCTACTTATGGTTATTTTGATTGCTGACTAAGCCACCAATAATTATTTGTTTTAGTCACAATTGATTTCATGTAATTTATTATTAGTTTAGTTTTTATTAAAATTAAAAAAGGATTCAGTCTTAATAATATACAGTTTATATATAAACTGTTTTTTTTTTAAAAGAAAGAATGTTTAAAAAAATCTAATGGGGAGCTACACACCTGAGACCGTGTTGGCTTTATGCATTAGCAATAGTGAAGGCGTTCAGATAGAAGTAAACCAGTTTAATGGGGAAGTAAACTTGTTTTTGTTTCTAGTTGTGAGCCTAATTCCAGGAGTGACTTGTCTGTCGAATGTAAAAATCTTTCACTGCAGATTTGGAACACATTTGACATGGTGGCTGGAGTGTTAAAAATCAATAAATGCTCCTGCCACTCTGCAGAAACTATGTCTTAGAAAACGACACCGGTTTTTTGATTTTGACCAAAAACTGCATTAAAAAGAACACTTGAGGTTGTGTCCGAATTCCCACCCTAACCCCTAACTACTAAAAAACTATATACTGTAGTGTGTGATTATGTAGTGCCCTGGATTTTAAAAGCAATTCGGACGCCATGCTCTCAATTTTTTTTTCTTTTTCAACGACGAATATGATGTTATCGATACCACAAATTTATAAATCTCATTGATATGAGCGATGATCATTTATGAATCCACTGTCTTCTGAAAATAAAAATGTTACTAGTTTATTAAAAGAGTACATTTAAATACTATTTTTTGGCAAACATTGTTCAGACGCAATGCATTGTGGTCCATATTCGCCATTCCAGTTAGCATCGATGCACACTGCTTTTTTGCAGAGACTTCTGGGAAGTTTCAAGGGCACTCGATTTTCGAATTGTAAATTTGGATAGCGCTACAAAATGGCGAACGCCCTATATAATGAGTAGTGAAGGAATTCGGACACAACCTGACAGGTTTTTTTTGCGCGTCACTAACAAGAGCATTGAGAACACGCTAAAAGGGTTAGCATGGCTAATGTGTAGCATGTTCCAAACACGTTCTAGCATAAGGGAACTTATTTATTAAAAAGTCTTACTGACTGACAGATTTACCTTTGACTCATTTGCACACCTAATGCGCCTTATGTATGACATAAGTTATAGACCATTCATTGAAGGTGCGCCTTATAATCTGCTGCGCCCTATGGTGCGTAAAAATACAGTAGCTTAAAATTTGATTAAAGTGGGTCTTTAAGGCTTCATTTCACCTTCAGATGTCTTTTTTAGTACTATTTCAAAGGAAAGCCTCGAAGCTTCACGGGGCTTCATTTGCCAAGTTTGTTTTTTTACTGACTTTGCTTGTTTTTAAAAAAAAATTCTAGTTTTACCTGATAAATGCAAAACCTTCCATAAAACATTTCCTGGCTTATTGGCAAAAGCTAACTATGCTAGATGCTAAAGTTAAAAATCAGATGAACTGTAATTTTTTGTCATAATTAAACCTTTATGCTGACCAATCACTGCTTTCCTAGTCTCAGTGAAAGTGTTTGCCACACACACAGACCTTTTTGAGCCTCTGCTCTGCCCCTTTAGAGCACATCTGTCTTGATTTGTGTCTTTCCCCCTTGAATAAGAGTTTGTGCATCGAAGTATCAAGGAGTTAAGCAGAGCTGGCTCTGCTGGAAGGAAACAGCTGTCTCTGTGTGTGTCAAGCTCAGGATATGACAGCCTGAGGTTGATGAAGACTGCACTACAGCGCTTGGTGAGCAAAGGCAGCCATCCACCCCAGAAACAGACAAAAACAGAGGCGCAGGGACACACCTGGATCAAGGCATGAAGGTTATTTGGGGAGCCTTTTGGGTGTTTTTTGGATGATTTTATGTCCTGAACTGTGAGAATGAAAGATCCTATATTACTGCGTGTTTGAGTGAAAGTTTGACCCCCACCTCATATTCAAAAACCAAAATTTACATGCATGGAGTACCCAGTGAAAATCAGTTTGGGCTGTTGTGAACGATGACATCACAGCGGGAGAAACCATCAAAACAAAAAAAGAATGGGACCAAAATCTCTTAAGCGGCCAAAAAAAAAAGTTTAATCTACTAATGACACGAAAACACACGTCAGAGATATCCAATGTTAGATTTGATTGATCATTATGGGATGGCCAAAAGACCTACGACTTGGCAACCATTTTGTGGCAAAATGTGAAATATGGTGATTTTTGCACAATATGAAAGAAGATAATTTTACACGCGTGCCACCAGCTTAAGTCTAAAATCCCAACTGAAGTTTTGTTGACCTTTGACCTCAGGAATATGGCTTCTTCTTGAATTTTTCAAAAAGAATTAACAGTTAGCACCTTCTACAAATTTAAACTGTCCCTAGTGATTTTGACCCTAACATTGTGAAGATACTTGGGAAAAGATTTTGGTTTCAAAAGTTTGTAGAATTTGATCGTTGTTAGCGCAGCAAGCTCACGAAAGTAGTGTTACGCTGTTGTTCGGACGATTTTTACTGGAATATTGTGAACATTTCTGACATGAGTCCTTGACTCAAGCTGAGAGAAACAATATAACATATAGGATGGGATCATATTAGGAATGTGGGCATGGTTAGCACAAAAAAAAACCTCTGTTGCCAAGGAAATCCAAAAGTTTACTTTTACAGATTCTTGTAAAGATTACATAGACTTGTTCGTCACCCCTAGGCGACCAAAAAATAAAATGGTTGCTATGGAGATAAAACCAACAGAAAAGCCAGCATTTTGAAAAAAAGAGTGTTTCAAAAAAAAAAAGATTTTGTCACATGCAACTCTGACAGAGGGGGAGAGTGAGGAGCATGTAGCAGCAGCTCACCCAGTTATGGCGGGTCAAAGGGGGTTGGCGAGGGCGAGGACGGGTAGTGCCGGGCCATGCAACGCCACTCAAGGCTTTAATTGTTGTTTCATTTTCCCGCCTCATTCATTACATCTAAACCATCTTTCTTTATAGAGCTATAAACTAGTTTGTGAGTGACTGTTATTGCATTTAGAAGGGTGTTTCGGGTCTTTTTTTTTTTTAGTGTAAGGAGTTTTTGCTGAATGACTGTGACGATGAATAAACGCAAAGAAACAGATCAAATGCTTGGTTGGGTGTTGACATGGAGCATGAAACTTTCCTGCCTTCCTTCTGGCTCTCTATCTTTGCCCCTCTGTCTGCGCATCCTTTCATCACATTCACAAAATGTCAGCCTTGTGTTCCACCTACACAGTGCTCACTCATACAAAATAACCTGTCACAGCCTCGCGTTTGTGTGCCAAATCCTCACTGCAGACATGAGATTACAGCGTGCGGCCGCAGCGGCAGAGGCCAGTAAACCGTAACACTTATTGCCAGATGCAAACACGCAGGTACGCCTGTCTGTTACGCTCATGAGACGCTTTTTTTCTCAATTTATCAAATGTCAGAGCTTGAAAGGTCAGCCTCCCCACGTGTTATGCCTGAGATAAACCAGCCTTGCCGCCTCCTCTCATCTCCATGTGGCTGTGACGTTTATTTTCTTTATTGACCTATAAAGCCTATACCTGCCACCCAGCAGCTCAACATCTCCCTCTTGAGATTTAGAAGAACTCTTCTGTACTGACTTTGTACGCACACAGCACGGCTTGTTTCTGTGTCTGCAGAAATGTGGAGGCACGGCTGTGTGGATTCATGTACTCACTTCACCAGCTGCGGCGCTTTGATGGATGGTGTGTGACAAGTGTGTGGAGTCAGCCCTTTGGTGGGAACCCGCCGGGGCAGGAGGATGCCCTTGTCCTTTCAGATTTCAGAGCATATCTTTTTCTTCCTGCTGCACTTGGGCCGGCGTACATACCCAAAGGCTCGCTGTGATCGATGGGCAGTTTGACGACAGCGAGTAAAATATTCTCTCTGTGCCGTACCCAATCAGGAAGTTGAAACGAAACATTTTGATGTTGTTTTAGGCAGCAGCTGCAGATGAAAGAGTGTTTGAAGACGTTTGGACGGTGAACAAAAATGACAAAGCAAATAAAGCACAGAGAAGAAAACAATTTTTTCCCCGCAAATTCCGTCTTTTTCTCCTTAAAACATGAGTTTTATGCTTCCCTGCTGTTGTAATATAGTAAAGTTTGAGGCGTTAGCACTAAATTAGAACACGTTTTCTAAATGTGTGTGGCTGCACAGACCCAGAGGAAGGGTTAGGGATAGGGATTGGTCAATACGTGCGACCATTCACAACATTTAGCCTCGGTCGCACTGCAAATACGTGCAGGCAATACAGCAATGTGCATCTTGGCTACACGTTTTACATGATTTTCCATCAGTTTTTGTGCTGGGTTATAATGTGGGTAAATTTGTGGGAATAATATCAGCCTTTGCAAAATGTAACTGACATAAAAAAAAGAGTTATGTTTAGGGGCTGAATCTCCACTTAAGTAGGAATTTAGTTCAATTTTACTTATTTTATTCATGATTTTAAAAAAAAGCAACAAAAAAAACCCAGACTGTATGTCACTAAAAGTAAAAGCATGAAAAGGAGCAGAAAGAAGAACGAATCTTGTTAAATCTGCCCGCTTTTCAATATCGCTTTCATTCTTTAGCTGTGCTCACACTAAAAGTCTATGTAAATGTACTTAAATGCAAGTTTTGGGCTTCTGCATTCAAAACTCTGGCGTTCGTGCAAAGCTGCGCAAGTATCTTCGACTGTTTTTGGGCTCTGCGCACACAATGGCATTGAATGTGCGTAGAAAATTGAACGGGCTCGAACTTTGACCAATCAGAGATTTGGCAGTGATGTGTGGACGGCACCCCCATTTAAATTCACATACGTGCCAACCGTTTAAAAATGGATTGTGGAGGACAAATTAATAATTGGAGTTTGTTTCTGGCTGTAATTATATAACATTGAGTCTTTTATATGTCGATATAGAGCTGTGAAAGAAAAAACCTGGAGCAAGATTCACCAGATTTACACACTTTGACATTTCACACCAAGCCTCTTCCAACTGTAGGTGGTGGACATGAGCTAGTAAACAGTAGAAACATAATATAAAGAAGAGGAAGCCCCTCCTTGCTTGTCCAGTGTGAACACCATGGGCTACTTGCATCCAAGAATCCACGTTTAGCATGTTCCTGAAGTGTATCACATGCCCCATGTGTACGTAGTTTTTTGTTTTTTTTGAAGTATTTCAGTCTAAATTTACATAATCAACTCAACTATTACACAAATGCCGTCTCAGTTCACACAGATCATTAGTTTAATCTCAAGCAGCTGGATGGCTCAGTTGGCTGTATGTAGGACTGGCGTATGGGGAAACCAGAGTCCCATTTCCAGGGGGGGTTTAGTCTGGGTCTCCCTGCGCCAGTCCCCAGCCCGGATGAGATACAGGGTTGTGTCAGGAAGGACATCCAGCATAAGAATCTCTGTGTGAATCAGTGAAAGGTTATTTGCTGTGGCAGCCCAACATTAGTTTGATCTTAAATTTCATTCCTAATTAGTACATTAGATTTCAAAAATAATTAATGTTCTTGATTCTTTCATTTCTCTTTCTAGATTATTCCATAACTGCAACCGTTACACTGAAATAAATCCAAAACTTTGGTTTTGGATTCTTTAAAGACTTTTTGTTTTTACCTTCCAGGCTGTAGAGACTCAGTCTTTTTTCGAACTTTTTCTGAATATCATTTGTTAAAGTTGTTGTTGTTTCCTTATTTTCATCATCTGGGACAAAGTTGATGAACAATGTGTTTGGCGGACCTCTGTATTGACTTTTAATAGTAACGTGAAGGCGTTTAACCAGTGAGGGCGGGTCAAAAAGGGGCGGGTACTGACCACATTGCTTTAATGTTTTTCATTGCTTGAAGTTTGAGCATCATAATTTGATTTAACAGGGATAATTTTCAAGTTCTACATATAACTGTGGGACTTGATTTGTGCGTGCAAACAATAGCTTAAAGCTACCGCTAAGTTTTCTGGAAAAAGACGTTTTTGTTCCCAAAACGAGTTCTCTCATTAAAATTTAGAGATACTAAAGTGTGCGGCTCCAAGCTCGTGCTGCAAACTGGGTCAGGGAGTTTGAAAGCCACGGGTGTTTACCAGGCGGAGGACGTCCGGGGGAAAACAGGCCATTGACTTATGTCAAAAAACAGACCGTGTGTGCATTTTTAAGCAGAAAAGTTGTCTTCTGCTTGGGTCCACCCCCTCCTCGGCTCTGTTGGATTTGTGCACATTCACCTCTGCCCTTCTGTTGCCTCTGTGTTTGCTGGGGGTGTCGAACCACCCACTGTAAACAGCAGGGCCGCACTGAGCATGCTCAGCCCACCTGCCTCTGATGATGAAGGTTGTTGTTGTTGCTAAAATGTTCCTTCATGAGGAGGAACAGCACATCTGGCAGCTTTTTTTCTTCTTTCTTTTTTTCTACATAATATTTTTCAATTTTGCAACATAACCCCCCCCCCCCCCCCCCCCTGGATTGGTAAATATTTTAAGGGTGAAGCCAGGAGCGGCGGCGGGTGAAGGGGACGAGCTGCTCCCTCCCCCTGTGTTTTCCCTCACACCGTGCTCAAACATTTATGGCCTTTTTTTTCTTTTTTTTGATGTGGTCATAAATTTATGTACGTTTCCTTTGCTTTTTACCCCAAATGCTGCAAACTTGCTTCGTGAAGAAGCACTGTGTGTTTGCCACTTTGTCCTCTATCTGCCCGTTTCACAAGCTTTCGTGACAGTTAATTCTTCCCATACCTCTCTTCCGAGTCTTTTCCAAGTCAGAGGGCGTGATGCCGTGCTCTAAATAACTTTATTGACATTTGAATTGGCCATAGATGGCAGTAATTATCCAGCCTTCCTGCTTCCTGGCTGGCAGTCAGGGAGGAAAGGCGCATTCAGGCCAAGAAATGTGTGTCCAAGCCGAACACACACGGATGCTCGCCCCTATTATCCTTTACATTCTGATAGAGAAGCAGTGGCGGGGAGCGTGTGCACTTAGCACATATCATTGACGGGGTTTGTGGTGCATAAAAGGGCTTACTGCAGTCTGCTCCGTCTATAATGCTCCCCCTATACGGCCGGAGCAATGTGGTAGGACGGTGTGAAGTATTCTTCAGGGCTTAAAACTGAGTGACCATGAATCATTGCACTAGAATGTTTGCTTACTCTTATCCTCCAAGAAATCTCCATGACTACGCCTCTGTATGGTCAGCAAGGTCCTGAAGTACTAAAAAAAACCCAAAAAAACCTAGAAGGAGTTTTAAAACATGGATTACTTGTTCTTCTTTGGAAATTTTCTTGTTTCCCCCCATTTTTAAAGTGCTTTCTGTTCATGTAGCCATAAGAGGCAGATTAAGCAAAGTTTATTAAAGGAAAATTATCACTTTTTAATTTAAAATCTTCCTCTGTGGAGGTGTTGAATCCATAGCAACCATACTTTTTTTTCATATATAGAGCTGATTAAAATATATAGCAACGTATGTGTCTGTACCCTAAAGTAAATATTGGTGTTTTCCTTAGCAACTGGTATTTCTACTTAGCAACACCGGCACTTTAGACATCTTAAAATTAATTTATAGATGCGAGTCTTGCTTTTTTTCCATCAAAATAAAATTTGTTTGAGCTAAAAGTTTCAGGAAAAAATACATATTTTTTAAATAATCCTATCAAAACATGTGTTATTGAAAATAAAAAGTTTGGGAAAACTAAGATTTTTTTTTCTTAAAATAAGAATTCTTGGAAAGACTATTTATTGTACCGCATTTTCTAATCTTGATTTAAATAAATTCTCCCAAAGGGGTAAAAGCTTTTTACATATTTCTGTTTTTGCTGTGTACAAAGGATGGTAAAGATTTGTCTACACATTTTAGGGATTTTTGATTTTTAAAAGCGAATTTGTCAACAAATTGTTGCCCAGTTGCCATAGAAACATTGAGCTGAAGTAATTCATTGAATTTTTTTCATAATGCTTAAATTTGTTTAAAGGCTTTTTTGTTACGTAATTAATAAATAAAAAAGTTTAGACTATTATAACATGGTATTTTGCTAATATTCTAAGACTAAAGATCAAACAGAGCAGCAAAATGTTTAAAAAACTAAATGTTAAGTATCTTCTAAAGAGAAAAGATGAAGTTAGTGTCAAATCTTAGAATCGGTGGCCACATTTTAGTTTCTTATTGGTCTATAAAATCAGAAGGAAGTGCTTTATAAATGTGCACTTCATCAAAACAAGTTTATAAACCGAATCAAGAGAACGTCCACTGATGTGAGTCAGAAACACTCTAGTAGACGATTCTGTTGAACACCCACTCCCATGAAAAAGGTGATTTCTTATTTTTTAACATGTTCTTCTGGCATTTTCCCAGTGATGAAAGAAAATAAAGCTTAAAATTGCACTTCTTACTAGTTTGAAAAAGCGTAGAAAATGCGCTGGGTGGGCCACAAGCTCCCTGCTCCTCCTAAACAGAGAGCTGTCAGCACAAGGGAGGGGAAGTGGGGTGGGGTTGCTCTGCTCCAATGTCCATCAAAAGATGATCGGAGTGGAACTTTAACCGTACAGTCAGTTTCAGAATCCCAATTTGCTGTTTACTTAATTACAATGAAGGGGGATGATCCAAAATTAGACTTTGCTTATTTTGTTTTTGTTTATCCCTTTTCATGAAGAACGGCTGGAATAAAGACAGACCAGGCATATATTTTTCTAGTTTTCCATTCTTTATTCTTTTCCATCAAGTCATATTCATCTTATGTTTGACATTTTGCATTCATTCCAAATCAATTTCCTGTCATTTCCCAGGAAATGAGCTAAACTTTGCACAGCAGGTAAAACAGCCCCAGCCTAAAGAAATGATATTGTCCTGTGGTCGGGCTTGGCAGCTTGGGTGTAAATAGACACTTTCCTCTTCTTTCAAAGTCGGTATCACGTCTCCTCGCCTGCTGTGTCCCTGAAGCTAAGCTGTCTATAGGAGGACAGCAATACAATCAACAGTCAGACTGCTTTTGGCCTTTAATGGTGGGTCCTGGCTGAGTCTGGGGAGATGGGGGGAGGCTGAAGGAAGTCCGGCTGAGAAATGGAAAAGGAAAAGCATGCTGCTTGAGATAAATGCCGTTGGTGCCCACAGCAGAAAACACCACAGCTAAATAGAAATAACTTTTCTGCTGACTTATAGTCCCACCCCGATCATCTTTTAATCTGTTGTGTTCTCAGTGGTCTTCTAATTACAACGATGCCGTCTTTAGCTAAAATCCCAAACTTGTCGTGTTCTAGAACATAGTTTCTGCAAAGCGGAAGGCGTTTATTAGAAATTCACCTCTGAGTTGTGGGCGGAGCTGTTGGCAACCCCGACCCCCTTCCAGTTGCTCTCTGTTTACACTATGTCCCACTAGCTTACAGCCCCTCACACCCCCAGCCTGACTTTGGCGATGCAGTTTGGAGCCAGATCCCAGCTCAGACGAGGAAAATAAAGACGTGCATGGATCCAGTCGTCTACAAGCGACAAAAGTATTTTCTACGTCACAAATGCAATCTTTTTCAAACAACATTTTTTTCATCTGCTCCTGATTCACAATGATTTCAATAAAGAAAGAGACTATTTTTCCATGGAGTGATATTTATGCCACCACGTTGCTCACAAAACTTTCCAAGTTGCAAATAAAAATGTCAAATATTTGTTTTCAAATACTTTTTCTTTGCGTTCAATTTTTTTTTAATTTGCTTTTTAAATGTTTTTTTTTTATTCTAACCAATTTAATCACCATATTTATCTAACATGGTGTCTGCTAACGAGATTCAGAGGCCGAACCAGCCAGAATGCTTGAAGACGGCAGAATCCCGTTAGAACAGAACCGAAACAAAATCCAAAGTCCATGTCTGCCTCCAAGCTCCGGCATTACGAGACAGAGACACCTGATTGGTTAGAATCTAGACCAATCAGCAGCAGTTTGATCGCAGCTATGTCACGGTAAACTGAAACTTATGAGAACAAAATCAAAGATAGGAAAAAGGAGAAATGAGACACAATGCATGTGAAAACATTGTGTTGCAAACACAAAAATATTTTTTAATGCAAAAAAAAAATTGAAAGCAAAAATAAAACAAAAAGTTTTTTAAAGCAAATATTTAATATTTTCATTTGCAACTTAGAATGTTGTGTGTGCAATGTAGTGGCATAAACATCACTCCATATTTTTCTGACTATAAGTCCGTCCAATCTGATTTGTCAAATGCATAAAGGGATTTATTTGATACGTTGAATACTTTAAGCTGCCATTATATTGTTTTAGCACATTTAAGGTAGCCATTTTTTTTTACAATTTCCACCAACTTTTGCGAAATGCAAATTTCAGCGCTTGATGTCGCAAAAACAACAAATTTGGGATTTGACGTGCAGGCCTAATAAAAAGGGGGAAAAAACACCTATAAGTTGAACTGGACTTGATCTACGTGGTTTCATGGACATGCATTCTGCCAGTTGTCTGCCACCTATAATTCAAATTTCAGTTTTTTTTTAAAATGATTTAGCGGTCAAAGGTTCCGTTTGAACGCCAGTCAATGCGGCCAGTGTGAACGTAGCTTTAGTCGCACTTTAGGGAGAAAAGTGCGATGCTTCTGAAGACACGGAATACATTCAGAAATCAGGTTTATTTATTTAAAACAGATGTAAAAAAAAAAAAAAAGGTCTCCATGTCTGGGTTCATCGGATCATCCAGGAGTTGAATGACGGTTCTTTCAGCGCTACTTCAGTCTCTTTGTGACCCAGTTTGACGACTTGCTGTCCCGCTTTAGTCAGAGGAAGGAAAACATAAAAACAAAAATAATTTAAAAAAATAATAAAGATCAGGAGAATGATCCGATCCGATGGAGAACCATGTTGGTTTTAGACGGCACTTCTTCTTTTTCTTCTGCAATGCTGTCAGTAGCAAATCCACCTACAACGCCCTCTAGTGGTTGTTATTGGGAAAATAATAAAACAAAATCAGTCAAACTGCAAAAGAACAAAAGATATAATCTGAAAAATAGTCATAAATACAATTTTGAACGTAATTTTCTTTTTGTCCACCATCACCATGCCGTTTTCAAGGGAGTGAGTCTTTAGCCCAAACTCAGCTATGCATCTGCTAAGGCAGGGGTGTCAAACTCATTTCCACCGAGGGCCACATCAGTATAGCAGCTGTCCTCAAAGGGCCGGATATAACTTATACATGTAACTAAATGTAATGAAACATACACGTAACTACTCCTTAATGTTAAACAACTAATTTATTTATTTATTATAACTTTTGAAAGTGACAATTCCAGTTGCATAGAAAACATATGTTTGCTTGTTACTCTGTCATAAATCCTTTTAAATTTGATTCTGTCAGGTTAGGTTATATGGACAGTGTTTAAGTCCTAATGTATAGTTGCCCAATCTGATATTTCAAGGCAGATTCTCCCTATATATATATATATATATATATAAATACACATCAATTTTTATTTTTTATTTTAAGAAATCAGAAACTTTTATGCTCTCGAGGGCCACATAAAATGACATGGAGGGCCACATTTGGCCCCCGGGCCTTGAGTTTGACATATGTGTGCTAAGGGCTTCATGAAAAGAAAACATGTTTGCAGAGAAGGACAGGATGCAGAGGGGAAAGAAAGCAAAACAAAAATGAGGAGGAAATTGAGGAGTTTTTAGTGGCTGGGTGAGTTTCTGGGCTCTGTGTTGGCTTAGCTAATGACTGGTGCACATGTCAGCCACCAAGTGCAGAGCTACAATCAGCCAGCTGAGGAGGGGAGTGACGGATGCAACGCAGACAGAAAAAGAGGGAGATGCAGACAGATTCAAAGTATTAAGCTGTGGGTGCACAAACATAAAAAAATAAATAAAATAAAAATCGAATCAAATCTGGGGAAAGCAGTTCTTAGAGAGGGAGAGCAGCGGAGCAGAGGATTTTGAGAGAAACAAACAGAGAAAGGCATCCAGAGGGAATCGGGAGAAAGAGGCGGAATTTGCCAAGATAGTTTCCATTCTTTTCATCCTCCTTCAACGTGCTGGAGTAGAAACGGGGGAGGCTGCAGTCCAAATCATTACACTCAGCTGCCTTCCTGAAAAGTATTTACTGTTGTCAATGAAAGAGCGAAGAGAAGATGGTGTGCAGGGAAAGGCAAAATGGCTTTGGAAGGCATGCTGATGACGGGCTGCTCCTCTTTATGTGGGCCTTTCAAACAGCATTTTTATTCCTTCTTTGGGTCTTTTCACTTCTCTTCCTTTTGACTTTACCTTTTTCTGCGTGTCCGCCCCGCTCCGTCCTGGCCCGTGTTCCGTCAGGTCAGAGATTTAAGCCTTTAAGAGCCTCTTTTCCCCTCCAGTAAGAGCTTTACGGCAGAATGTGTGTGGAAAGCATTTTTGTTCCTTTTTTTTCTTTTGCTGAAGGATCAGAGCTGGACAGAAATAGGTGCAGACTGAAAAGAGAAGCAGATGCTGCAGGAGAAAAGTCTTTATGACCTTGGATCCTCCAGTTCTTTTTGCTTCCCAACAAAACACCCACAGCATTTGTGTTGGGTCACACTAACAAACAAATAAGGAATTGGGTTTTACCACCCATTTTCTGGACTGCTGCTGCTGCTGCTGCTGCTCAGATTTGAACTTTAATAACTTTGTGGATTCAATCTTCTCGTTCTGCTAATTGCAAAGCCTTGCAGACCTTTTGCAGTTTGCACCCTCTGAGCTAACTGGAGCTGTTCTTGCATCTGCAGGCAAACCCGCGAGCAGGAAACCCCGCCGGATTTCTTCTACTTCTCTGACTTTGAAAGACACAACGCTGAGATTGCAGCCTTTCATCTGGACAAGTAGGTGAAAACCAGCCTATAAATAAATGGTGTCTGCCTTGTTTGTTGTCCCAATTTAAGCCCGTAGAGGTTGAACGTAAACGCGAAAATCTGCTGCTCTCGGGATGTTTAGACGTTATATTTTAAACAATGTTCAGGGGGGGTTTAGGCAGTAACTGAATATTTGAAATGTGGTCAAAATTCAGGCTTTCCAGAGTCGGGATAATCCAGGTTTGAGGGCTAAAGCACAGATGATCTGTGCAGCTCAGCAGGATTGATCACCTCAGGCTTTAGAAGAGAAGCTGAACGTCTGTAAACTTTAAAGATGAGGGATTGCATAAAAAAAAGACAAACATCATTCAGTTTTTCATTTTTAGAACTTTTAACCTATAAAAAATCTGTCAGAAGGACAAGAGATATGAAAGATGCGACCCTCATGGTTATAGCCAGTTTGCTCAGTGGTCCTCTGCCATGGTCGCGCAGCGGTTCAACTCTAAGACACCTAACGAAGTCAGAAACCAAACCTTTAATTATCTGCCTAAAAATTAAGAATAAATTAAAACGTTTCTTCCAAAAATGGGTTCAAACCAGGTAATTCTAGATGTCATACATTTAAGTTGTCGTGGTTAAAACAATTGTTTTGTCGCTGGAAGGATCTAGTCTTTAGTTTATGAACTTATAATCCAAACTGCTATGCTGCAGAAAAACAGAGGAAAACCTGCATTGATGCATTTCTTTATAGTGAAAATAGAGATGAACTCCCCATGCAAAGGTGGCAAAGGGTCAATCCACAAGAAAACTGATATGTGTCTGAACGTGGATGCATCGGAATGGAGCTGTAGTAGTTCGTACGTCACACCTGCAAGCTTTTTCCAATCTGCATTTTGTAGTCTGCTCCTGATCCACAACAGCTTAAAGGAAAGAAAGGCAGTTTTAAACGTACTTTTCTTTATAAATATCCACAAGTATATTTTCAAAACACCATTTTCCTCAAAGCTGACTTCCCAGATTTTAGCCGATGACTCTGCTGATATTCTTTAAAAATGAAAGTATATGTATTTACGTTCGGTGAGACAAAGAAGACGAACAAGCTGCCATTATTTGAGGAGTAAGAATGAAGAGTTGACATTCATAAGCACCACGTAGGTGTCTGCACGCCGGCACACCTTTTGCCACACCAACACTTTCCTGATACCTTACATTTTCTCCTCTCTTGTACCTTTGAGAGGGTGATGTTAGTGGGGGGGCGTGAGTCATGAAGCATGAATGCCCCCCCCCTGCAGCGTGCGTCTGACTGAACGCTGGCTTTGCGCTCAGCTCTCTGGCTTTACAAGCATGATGCCTTTACCGCCCTCCCGCGTGACGGACGGTTGATGTTTAGCATAAAGCGACACGAGATGATCCAGAGGTCACACACACACACACACACACACACACACACACACACACATGGGGTTGTGTTAGATCTGTTTCCCTTCAGGCCCAATGACACAGTTCATCAGCAGTTGTCGTGGCGTCCCTCACCAGTCTGCTGCACATCTGGTCTCAGCTGTACCACACACACACACTCACACACATGCACACAAGAGGATGTGTGGGTTAAGAGAAAAAGACGGAAACCAAAGGCATGCAAGGCCCAGCGCCCATCCTAAATATAAGCCAGGCAGGGTTTGCCAAATGTGTCTTCAGAGTTTTTTTCTCCTTATTTTGTGTCTGTTCTAAATTAGAGCTGCTGCTGCTGCTGCTGCTGCTGCTGGTGCAGAGGCTGCACTGCCTCCCAGGAGGCCTGCAGACACACACAGCCTCGCACAATCACGAGCACACTAAGACACAGCGCCCGTCTCCTCCCCTGCAGACTGCACTGCTTTAAGCATCATTAATTATGTGATTGGATTTGACTGTGTGTGTGGAGGGGGGGGCTTGCATTTTGCTGCATTAGGCAGTCAGCATATCTGGAGATTCGCCGAGCCCCGATATGACCTCCGAATATTGAGCCATAGATCTCCAAATTCATGAGAACCACTTTTTCATATGGGAGCGCATGAAATTCCCACGGTTGGCGAGCGCACGGCTCTCAGCGGGGTTCCCGGTCCCATCTGTGGGTTTAAACAGCTGCTGCGGAAAGAAGGAGGGTTGTAAAGAAAGAAGAGAACTCAAGAGATAAAGCTCAGGTGGCCGTGCTGCTCCATCCTTTAGTCCTTTTATTTTTTTATTTTTTCCCCGTTTCATCAGAGATATTAGATGAGGATCAACTGTTTAGTTGACATCTATATTTTGTCATTAATTAGAACAGAAGCTCCACATGCACAAAGCCGGACATCTATCGACAAGACACTTATGTTTACATTCATTCTTTTTATTTTCTGTCAAATAATCATTTAAACGAGAAAATATAGATTTAAAATTTTCACAAAAATAATCACTTAGATCAGATCAGAACCACTGACAAGTTAACCGCCATCCAGTGGAAATGTGGGGACATTATTGATGTCACAGTGCCCCCTTACGGCTGTAATGGTGAACTGCACAACACAAAATAGTAATAACAGGCTCTCACTAAAATTGTACTTTAATGGGTATTAAAATGTAGAAAAAAAATTATTTTACAACATTTGATGTCAATTCTTAAAAATTACTGTAATTTTTTCTTTTAATGTTGTGTCTTCTTATTATAAACGTTTATTGATTTAGCATAAAAACTCATTTAAAAGCAACAAATGATTTAAAAACCAACAAAAAGAGCATTACATTGAAATTGATGATTAAACTGAATACATTTTTAACTGAACGGATTTGTGAGACCGTTATAATCACTGATTTGTGGATGTAAAATAAGCTTTTGTGTTGGAAAAATACGACTAAACATAAATTTAAAGGGTTTCTGTTTTACTTTTATCCCTTTCGGTGCACAGCGCACATCACTGTTATGACATTTTAAATATTCAAAGACTTCTATCTGTGCTCCGCCTGTAAAATGTGTCTGTTTTATTCATTATCTTAAAGGATTACATAAAACTAAAGATGATCATTTTAGTTTTTATGTCAAATTCAGTGAAAGTAGGATTTAATTGCTAAAAGAAAAACATAGGTCATTAATTAAATCAACTCTAAAAACTCCAACCAAATTAAAGCTGTGAGCTGGGTTGTTTGGCCCACAGGCTCACAGGCGCTACCTGCCCTCACAGGCCCCTGTTTACCCCTTTCTTTGCCACCGTGGTCAGAGCTGCATGTGACGAATTCATTTAAGCCTCCAGAACCCACAGGATCAAATTTGTCTCCAGTTTTTTTTCTTCCATTTTCATATTTATATTTTTAGTTTTCGTCCTCCCTTTTTGGCTGCTGTTAATAGCTGCTACGCAAAATGATCAAACAACTTGTCAAACTAACTTTAAAAGCCCAGAGGAAATCTGTTCTTCAAGGTTTTTACAGGTTTGAAAGGACAAACTTTTTTCTTTTGGTTTTGTCTCCATGGCAACCATTTAATGTTTTGGTCGCCTGAAGATAACGGACAGGTCTATGTAACTTTCTTGATTTGCGATGGAGGTTTTTTTTCAACCTCATCCAAGGATTTATTTTTTACATTTTTACATTATTCTGGTGAAAAATGTCCATGCAGTAGGGAAACATCACTTGGCGGGCAAAACGTCTACTAACTCTTAAAATGTAATTATCCTAAGTTTGTCCCTGTACGAATGTAAAACTGCTGATTGTATTGTTTTGTGCATTATCCTTGCTTTGATTGCTTGAAATAAAACATTTCAAATAAACGTATATATATTAGGGATTTATTTGATGGTTTCGCCCACTGTGATGTCATCTTTTTTTCCCTTCAAATTTGGTTGTATTTTGGATCTTCTTTGGTTTAAAGCTCACATTGGAGCCGTTTCACATTAATCGTTTTGTGACTCTGACAGGATCCTGGACTTCCGGCGCGTTCCCCCCGTCGCTGGCAGGCTGGTCAACATGACCAAAGAGATCCGGGACGTGACGCGGGACAAAAAGCTGTGGAGGACCTTCTTCATCTCCCCAGGTACGCTCTCTGGATTCCCACCAAACCTAAAGCACAATCTTTGCTCTCATCTCTGGAGAGTCCAAGTTTTGCCGCAAACGACAAAAATGAAAGGCCAGCAGAAATCTGCAGCTTCTCCTAATCAAATGCAAAGCTTCTGGCCTAAATTACCAGGATATTAATTTGTGTCGAATTAGTATTATCATGGGACTTTACCTTGTGCCAAAGCACCACAATTAATTAGCAATGCAGCTTCTCAGTGCTTTACACCTGGAAGATTCTCCCAGGAATCGAATTAGCAGCAGCCTCAGCATTTGATCCAGTTCAGTGAACGTCCCCAGGTACTTTTAATCATGTTCAGCTTTGAATGTTGTGGGGGGGGGGGACGATAACGGCGCATCCACAAGGGGGCGGGGCTATCAACCGCCCCCTGTCAGCATCTGGCTTTTTTCTGTCCTGTCAGCCAACAACGTGTGTTTCTACGGAGAGTGCTCGTACTACTGCTCCACTGAGCACGCTCTGTGCGGCAAGCCGGACCAGATAGAGGGCTCCCTGGCCGCCTTCCTCCCAGACCTGGCCCTGGCTAAGAGGAAGACCTGGAGGAACCCGTGGAGACGCTCCTACCACAAACGCAAGAAAGCAGAGTAAGAGTCCGACTACGACTTTCCCGCCGTTCCTGAGGTCAGATTTTTTAACGAAAACTCTTCAGGTGGGAGGTGGACCCAGACTACTGCGAGGAGGTCAAACAAACCCCCCCGTATGACAGTGGCACGCGGCTGCTGGACGTCATGGACATGACCATCTTTGACTTCCTTATGGGTGAGTGCAGCACCGAGTGTAGGAGAACCCCGCCGCGGTCCCACGGCGGCGTTTGATCCCGTGTGGTTTTCCTCACAGGAAACATGGACCGACACCATTATGAGACCTTTGAAAAGTTTGGAAACGAGACTTTCATCATCCACCTGGATAACGGCAGAGGGTAAGCAGAGCCGACGGCACGGTATCTGATAGAAAGATAGATTGTCCCCAGAACAATGAATTCAGAAAATCCTTTAGAGTTCTCATTGTTAAAATTGCATTGTGGGAAAAAAAAACAGTAATGTTCCCTGTGTGATATTTTTATAAATCAGAAACAACTTATGAAAATCAACAACTTTGTATCATTGAATCTTTATTCTCTGTAAATTATTTACAGACATTCTCAGACTCTCCTATTAAACTGCATTTCCTGTTATTGAAAATTCACATCATTCATTTGGTGTCATGTCTTTTTAAATATTTTATTCTTTTTGTTTTAAAAGTAATGTTAGGGATGATTCACATCTAGTTTGTAAGGTTTTAAAATTCAAATTTTTTTTAAATTCAAAACCTTCTTTTGAAAACCGGAATCTTACGAAAACTTAAACGCCACCTTCAGTTGTCCGTTGGCGCTGATGCTGTTTTTTAAGGCAAGAATGCAAAGCAGAACTTCTCCAAAACTTTTAAATGACTAAAATTGTCTTTTATTTTTGTCTTTTTCCAGGTTTGGAAAGCATTCCCACGATGAGATGTCCATTCTGGTGCCGCTGACGCAGTGCTGCAGGTGAGCCCGTCACACTAAGCGATCCGGCCGCCCGCGCACACGACGAGGCTGACTGACGGTTACCCGCTCTGCCTGCAGGGTGAGGAAGTCGACCCACATACGGCTGCAGCTGCTGGCGAAGGAAGAGTACAAACTGTCCACGCTCATGGCCGAATCCCTGACGAGGGACCGCCTCACGCCCATCCTCATCCAGCCTCACCTGGACGCCATGGACCGACGGCTGCGTCTGGTCTGTCATTCTAACTCTTCCTTCTGGGTTTTTTTTTTGTGTGTCAAAAGTGTTGAAGTTTATGAAATTCATCAAAGGAGATCTGCTCGATCTCTTATTCGCACTACTGCCAAAAAAAAAGGCCAAATAAGCCGTTTTCCTCAGGTGCCACAGGATCATCAAATTTTCAACAAACTGACAGTTTTTGCTTAGAAAAGCCAGAAATTTGGCATCATTTAACAAAAATAAAGGAACATATACAAGACTTTTAAGAAAGCAGTCACATTTAAGGGATTGAATTGTGCAAAAAAAAAAACTTTTTTTTTTTGCTTTAAAGCTCATTTCTGACCGTTGAGGTGATTCAAAACTCGTATGCTGCAGGCTAACTCATCTGTTAGGAAGTGCACTTTTAAAACGTTTTGCACAGAGCTGTAAGACTCAAATCTAAAGAGGCACATCCCATGAAATCACACCAGCTGTTTAAGGTTGGAAAAGCATTTCAATAAAAAGTATTTTTCGACTAAATATCTCAAATACATTTGAAAAAAGCTAATCTAAGTTTTTTTAAATTCTCTCCTTTTATTTGCAGTAAGATGCAGTTTGCAGATTGAGGAATGAAAGCCTTCATGTTTCTGTCTGCAGGTGTTAAACGCTCTGTCGGACTGCATCGGAAAGGAGGGCTACAGCTTTGTGGTGGAGGACGACCTCCTGGGAGACCAAGGCTCGGAACGTTACCATATCGGACCGAGACGGAGGTAGCTGCCTGCGCTGGTGGCCAGATTGGACGGACTCCCCGGAGATTTGACTTTCCTCTGAGCCGATCCGGTCCGTTTGTCGAACTTTTTCCACTGAGTTCTGCATCTGTGGAGGACCTGCTGGACTTTGAGAGGCTGCAAAGCTGCGGGAACTTCCTGCCACAAAAACGTCACCGTAGACTCCTTAATAAAAAAAAAAGAAAAAACATCCCACCCTGATGTAGAGTAGGACAGCATCACCGCCCCCGTTTGTCCACTGCAGCAGCCAGACCACATTCGTCTTGCAGAAGACAGCTTCCTGTCTGCTTCAGGACCCCCCCCATTTTTGAATTCAGTGAATTCTGAGGGCCTTGAAAAGCGTCCCCTCCCTCTTCCGCAGCTAAACATTGTGTTTCTAACCCTCTTCACCAATGCAAGTTTTCTTACGAACCCTTCAGGACGGAGGAGCGGGACGAGGAGCGCGTTTTAATGCTTTTTAGAACTTTGTTTCTGCTGTCTAGAAAACCTTGAGATGCCCAATTTGGAGTGCAGGCTTACTCCTGTCATCATTTTATCCCCAGAGCTGTTACATGTCTTTGAGAGTATTTATTTAAAGAAAAAAGAATCATATTTATTGTTTGAAATTAAGTGCTAAAATTGACCAAAACTGCTGCAGCAAACGAATCTGTTCAAATCGCAGAGGCGCACTTCCTCATTTTGCCCAGGAGAGGGCAGACTTGCATGTGTACAACCATCCACCATGGCTCTCCACCTCTGTTTGCAGCTTTCATGCTGTCTCCAGCCCCTTTTTTATGCTTCAAAAAGTCAAACGTGACACTTTTGATGATTTGTGATATATATTTGATGTCCAAATGTTGCTGTTGTGGAAGGATTCTTCTCCAGGATGTATATTTCCTTCAACGCCAACTGCGGATACCTTTTCTGTTGGTGTCAGCGACTCTGTCACTGACTGAAAGTTAATATATACAGTAGGAAAATCTAGTGCCTGTGCAATGATAGAAATACTTGAATGTCTGGTTTCTTAGCCGATAAGGGTACGAGCAATAGAGAAGATGCAGAGGTCCTCATGTGTGGATGTGCTGACTCCACCCGTCTCCAAGTTTCCCTCGTCCTGTCTGCGTGCGTGGAGGTATGGGCGGAGCCACAGATGGATGTCCTAAAGTCAATCTGCTTCTTTTTTTTTTTTTTAATTTGACCCATTTGTTTCTGTGTTTTTATTTTGATTTGTTTAATTTTTTTTCATTTCTTTGCATCATGGTAAAAGTGCAATAAATCGAAATGAGCATTGAGTCGGACTTTTCTTTTTATGTGAATATTCAGGCAGGTTGTGAAAGCGGGGAACTCCGGCATGATTTCATGCAGCTTGTTAGGTCTTTATCTTATAGCATCCTCAAGATTTTCAATAACAAAGAAAGGTTGGAAAAATTGCAACTTTTTTAGATCTAAATGCAGATTTTGTTGCTGTTATTTCAACAAACATAACTAAATATGTCCAAATACAAAAATAGATACTTTTTTTTTGTATAGACAAATAAAACTACAAAAAAAAGAATAAAAAAATATGTTGATTGGCTGCTATGAAAAGATTGTTTTTTATACACTTCATTTACACATTTCCTTTTTGGTTCGTGTTTATATTGAAGCTGCACCCAAACTGTGTCTTTGTTTGCAGATCTAAGCGGGAAAATGTTTCATTTTGCTTTTTTTTAATGCCGAAAGACGAAACAGGATTGTCAGCGTGAGTCGGTGTCTCATTGATTACTGGGAGTACTGGAAGGACGGGAGGTCAAAGGCGCCACGCTGGACTGCAGCAACCACCGCTGGGGCGTGATCACATCAACAAATTCACACAACCAAGAACACAGCGACAGATTAACCCTTGTGCTATTTTATGGGGTCCAGATGACCCCACCCTTGCATTGACGTGTTCTCCCTACCATGACAAAGGTGGATAAAGGTGGAAAGATTTCATGTCATCCATGGACACCAGTGAAGATCACAAATCATTGAAGAAAAAAGGTTCATCGCACTGTCTAGTGGGTCTAGATGACCCAACTCCCAATGTTAAAGTGCCTAGGATAGCACAAGGGATTAGAAAGCAAAGCGATTAATAAAAAATAAAAACACTTTTCATTTGTGGGAGTTGAACCAGGAACTCTGCAGCTGGACAGACGTCTCACAAACCTCCAGGCCAACATGACAACAATCAATGCCTTTAATCCACTTTTGCTAATAACATGACAGAAGTGTGACTGTTTTCCCATCATTGCCCAGCACTTCATTCAGTAAAGTAGTAACAGAATAAAACTTTATCGTCCACAGATGTAAAAAAAATCGCCTTTGGGCTCTTTAACCGAATAAATAATATGAATAAAAATAAAATTAAGGGCCCATTGACATGAATGAAAAATAAAGTAAAAGGTCAGAGTAAAAAAAATGTCTCAGGCATCACACGACTTCTTAATTTGTGACAGCGGTGAAAAAAATGCATACCGTTATAACATTTTTAGCATCTCGATTCAATACAAAATCATAAAATTGTTTGTTAATCTTCATTTATTGTTTCTATTTCCATACATTAATATTAAAAACAAATCAGTAAGCCTGTAAAGAGTACAATTTGTAGAGGTTACATTAGATCTGAATGCATAAAAAAGGTTTTTTTGTAGTCTTTCACCCAAAAGTTTCCTTTAGAATTCACATCAAAACAGCAATGAAATAACATCTGAGCTCATTTTAAACAGTAAATTGAGGAACATCCTTCGAATATCCAGCCAGTTCAAAAGAAAAACACAGATTGTATGAAGACACAGCAGCAAACAGTGAAGCCGGGAGTAAAAAAGAGAACATTTGAAGGAGAAAACCCCAAATCTGGCAGCTTCTCTGTCAGATGTTCCTCAGGAGACGTGTTTCCAAGCATCCCTGTGAAAAAGTTTTCCTAGGAAGTTCTGGTAGAAAAGGCCTCTGCTTATGGAAGAACTGCAGTTACACATCTGAGGTGCATTGTGGGTTGCCAGATTTCCTCCCGTAGCTCAGCAGGTTTCTCATGTGCAAAGGTTGTACGTCCAGTTTCTGTTTCTGTGGCCCCGTTTCTTAATTTCTAGTCTGGCCTGACAGGAACATAATCCACAATTTGAAGGATGATACGTTTTATAACTGCAACGGTTGCACAACACAGGCGTTTTCTCATTACGGCCTGAGGAGTACGAGGAAAAGGAGCTTCTTTTATCTGAAAAGAAAATATTTTGAGAGGCAGACGAGGTGTGGCGGCAGGTTGGTGGCACAGTAAACTAGTTTGGTTAATCTGTCACCATTACTCACCCCAAACTAGGCGTTAAAGCTGGAGGCCTATAAATCCATCAAAAAGATGTTAACGTCTTACACAAATATGCCAAACATGCAGTAATGGATTCCAACAAAAGAAGAGGAGATGAATGGGTTCTGCTTCATGTGAGGCAGGACAATGAGCCGCCCAGTAGGGGGCGGTGCAGCCTCTGGAGACTCTCCAGCAAACAGATCCATCATAAATCTCAGAATAATTAATATGTGTCACTTTTCATTCGTTTTAGAATTGTTCTTAGAGGCCTTTTAATTATGATATGTCATTTTTATTTATTTATGTCATCCACGAACAAGAAAATACCACAAAAACATGTTAAAACACCATTTTTATTAGATTGGATCTTTGGAATTTAGTGGGAAAAACAAAAGATAAATGAGAAGATCTAAAAAAAGAAAAGAAAAAAATCAATCACCACCCCAGAAATACATGATTAAAAATGATGAAAAATAATAACATCCATAAAGAATATTAGGAGAGAGCAGTTATACTTTAAATTAACAAAATCTAGCATTTCAAAGACAAAATGAAAATACTAAAATCTAAGACATGATCTCACTTACATACATAGGTTTGCAACACCGATCATTTTAATATTGGAGGTAAATCCAATTCACCAAAGTTCTGTCAGATTAATAAAAACATCACAAAAGGGTAAAATAAATTATGTATTTTCATGCCAATTTTTTTGTTTGTGCAGAAACAACAAAAAAACATCAAATCTTGTACTTGATAATGTTCTGGTTTTTATATAAAAATAAATGCATAACAATATTTTGCTAAAGAATATAGATTGAAATATAACTACTTTCCAGAAAAACCAGTGATATAGTTAATATTATAAAGCCTTAATTTCTGTCTTCCCAGAAGAAAAACCCGAATAAAGAAAGTTTTTCCCAAAAAAATGGGAAAACTTGTTTTTATGACCAGAATTTTCTTTCTTTTTTTAAAAAAGACCATTTTTCAAACCCATACAGATTTTTTTATTTATTATTCTTTAATTCTTTCATTTTTTCCTCATTTCTATGGGGATGTGTTTTTACTGCTCCAAAAAAAAGATGCAAAAGTCTCTATAAACACTGATAAATCCGTGTTTTTGGAATGTTCAGGTGTTTTCAGGTTACGCCTTTTCCAGGACGAGAAAAAGAGAAAAGATTTCAGAATCACACCTCCCAGCTGCAGCTCTTTTCTTTCTCGTCTTTGGAGCGTTTCTTCGTAATCCGAGGCTTAGCTGCGGGTTTACGGAGCATTGATTTTATGATTCAGGAAGGGAATTATACTCAGAAGATTTCCTGCTTTGGATGTTTTATTTATTTTTGTTTCTTTTTTTGGTCATGAAGTGTTCATGAAGAAATCAGAACTGCCTTAATGAGGCTAAAATAGGTTCAAGTTTGCACTCCTCCAAACAAGTTTTGCTTTACAACTTGCATCAAAGTGGATCCAATCAGTAGCTTTAACCTGCAAGATCATAAAATCAGTTCACCTTTGATTTGATGTAAATTAATTTGAGTAAATATTGAATGAAGTGATGTTTTTATGCTTCAAACCTCTTCTTGCACATGTGGCGGAGCTGCACTCTGCAGAAGGAAAGGGCCTCGGATCATGGCAGGAGCATGTTTACAGTCCTGGGCGCTCCGCTGTGTTTTGATAACCTTTTCCTCACAGAACAGCCCCCGGAAAAGGCCTATCGGCCAGTTTACACGAACGCCTCCAAGCCCACTGCCGAGCGAGGAAGGCAGACGGAGGAAGACGGCCATCAGAGGGACAGAGAGTGACCAGAGGAGAACTGAGGGCTGTAATTGGCCCGGCTGGCGGGGCTCCAGAGGAAGCCCCGTCATGGGAGCCAGCTCCGAGGTGCTTATCAGATCTCAGCTCAACGTGGTGCCCTAACCTCTCCATCTGCCTCCCCCTGCCTGTTGCTTTGCATGCAAAAACATCATCATTTAACAGCTCATTTGACAGAAATGCCAAAACTACTAACGGCTGTTTTCTTCTGCAGAAAAGTTGATGCTAATGTCTTTTTTTTGTTTTGGTTTTTCACCTTCTAGACTCATTTCTGTTTCAGCAAGTCCATGCTATCATGCACCAGGCAGGGTTTTTGGGACCCACAACAAGGGGATCTGGTCTGAACTAAAGTCATTCTCAGCACACTGACCAAAAATGTGCATCTAGTGTGGGAGCAGCAGTTTCCGGCGGAGGCCTGTAGGTGACTCCGGCCCCGGCGAGACCACACACGCCGCCCCGCAGACCTCAGGCTGTTTTCCCGGCCTCCGTGGACTCACGGGAGACCTGCAATTGCCCCTTTAAGAGCTCTTAAAAATACACATCCCCTTATTTTATAGACACGGAAACAATTTGTGGCCATTATGGAGCATTATAGATATCATCTACAAAACTTCCCGTTGTTGACTAAACGTCTGCCAGACTGGGCACACACACAAACACACACTCCAAAAGAGTTAAAAAACAAAACAAATACGCAGAGGATTCTGTTTGTTGATGTGGAGTTTGCTGTTTTAAGTACAGATAGAGAGATTGAGCTATAAAAGGAAGCAAAATAAAACATGGAACAGAAGGGGAGTCCAGAGGACCACCCTGGACACGGCTGCAGGGAGGTGGCAGAGAGGCCATCAGCCTGGTTGTTGATGGAAAAGCAGGATAAATCCCATGTTTTCATCGAACTCTGACCCTGTCGCTGCAAGAAGGTTAGCCCCAAAAGAGGACAAGGACACGGAATGTAACAAGAAATCATTAGAAATCCTTTTTACTTAATGAGAAATCTTATAGTAAGATATTAAAATTTGGAAAAATGATAATATAAGTTAACTGTTAGATGGAATAACTTCCTTTACAGCCCAATAATAAGTTTTTTTTTTGCTAGTTTTAGTTAAATAATTTTTTTGTAGTTTTCATGAACCTAATTGTAGTTTGTTTTGATAACAGTAACAACAAAAACAGTGTCATGAGTGGAAATGAATCAGTTTTGAACATAATGTGAAGAAATGTGATCTCAGTCATGCGCACATTTTCCACATTTGAAATGTCGGTCTTTCGTGATGCACCCGTCATATACGTCATTCATGAGTGTCTCTTGCGTTTGTCATTCGTCGATGTGCGCAGATGTCCGTGGAAGGTTCACGGGGGGGTTTTTTTGGTGAGAGTTTTTGGTCCGTGGAGAATTATGCAGTTCACGCGCATTTTATGTCGTTTTTATGCAATTAGTGCGTAAATCGTACCTGATTGTGCGTGATTTTTGAGAGTTGTACACGTAAATTTGTGTCTTTTTCACGACCATTCCACGATGTTTAACTTTTTCATGACTGTTACAAGTAAAAATCAGTAAAACTGTTAGCCAGTCGTCCTGACAGGAAGTACTTCTTGTTTTAAACTTAAATTCAACAGGAAAATGTTAAAATTCTTCAGTCAAGATATCATCTAAATATTTACTTTCATAGCGTTTCTGTTTTTATTTATTTATTGTTTTAAGACCGTATCATCTATGTGGGTTTTTTTTTATTTACAAAGAGACAACCCCAAAGAGTTGACCAATTAAAGAAAATTCATTTCAGAAAGACGAGCTGAATAAAAAAATGCCATCAGGTAACCTATTAAGAGTAAATTACAGTGACCATTTAATAAAAAGTACAAAAATTATACACATCCAAGTCCTTTTTTCAGTAAGACTTTATCAGTTTAAGCCGCAAAGTTCATAAAAAGGTCTGGTTATTGAAACTCTACTGCGCTCAAAAGAAAGAAAGAAAGCTCTGAAGAACATCCTGGGTGTCTGCAAGCAAAGGCGCCATAATTAGATGGAAAAGTGGCAGAGGAAATAATCAGGACAGGATCGGTTCCCAGAAACAGGTACAGTCCAGAAGGACGGGCTAACTCCATCTAAATGGAGCAAAATCCCACAAAAGCCCCAGTTTGACCAAAGCTCTGTGTGAAAACTCATCAGCGATGTGAAGCCATAAAACCATGTTTGTAGACAAAAACCTCACAGGAAGCTGCAAATTCTGCTTTTACAGCCTCACCAGTAAAGAGATGAGGATGAAGCTGAATGTTGGATTTTTTTTGGGGCCATTTAATCTTTTTTTATGCCCCAAAGCACTCAGTGACGGCTGTTCTGCAACAACCATGAACTCCGACTGGACTTATTGGTGTATTTTTCACAGAAGTCAACCATTTAGTCGCAGCATCTATATTTAAGAAAAGTGACTTTCAAGTGGGGCGGTGTTCAGGGACGTAGCAGCCTTTTTTCCTTGGGAAAAGCTGGAATAAGGAATGAAGGAGGGGAGGGGGGGGTCGTATTCAGCCCCCAGTTTTCAGGAGCAGAAAGCCTCAGAGTGAGTGTCAGCTGGCTGAGCGGCAGGACGTGGCTTTGCTGGTCTGCAGGAGGACACCGAGGGGGGAGACATGTTCGACAACTCCCACTACCCCTTCAACTGCTTCAACTACGATGGAGACGGATACCCTTCCTCCAGCACCGATGAGGAGAAGAAGATCTGCCGACCCGCCTACAGGTACGCAACTTTCTACGCCAATGCACTGGAAAACACTTTGTACCTGCTTTGGGTTTCATTTTTAAAGGATATATAATTTATTATTGATGGATAAAATGACTTAGGCAAAAAAAAAACCAATAACTTTGAGGGTACTTTTTTTATTTCTTCCTGCAGATTTCAAGTATTTTCTGTTTATTAGGAGTTCTAAATCATGTCTACTGTTGGAATGACTGAATAAATTTCACACTTTCAGACTCTGACAGCCGAGTAAAAAAGACGTCGAAAGCCTAATTACACATCTTTACTGTTAAAAATCTAATTGGTGGATTTTTCTTTGTGTTCTTGTAAAAATATCAGATTTAAAAAACAAAAGTTAACTATACATATTAAAAAAATAGTGCTAAAATAGAAACTTTAGGGTAAAATGTCTACCTTTTTAAAGAAGATTTTAGTTTTAGAAACTTCAAAACAAATGAATCTAATTTTGTTTAAATGGCTACATATAGATATTTTAAAAGATTGCATCCAATTTCAAAAATAAACTTCTTTAATAAATTTGAATATTATATTATTATTATTATTACAGACTAGCTGGACTTGTAATAAATGACTTTACAATAAAAAGTTTTTGATTCAAACATTTAAAAATTTTGGTAAATAATTTGTGATCATAGGAAAAATGTGATAAGGTAAGAAATAAAGAAAAGATGATGAAAATTCTACAAATAAAACAAGTAAAATTAGTTTTAGTTAGGATTTCTTAAAATATGTTGTAATGATGGGCCCTATTAACACCAAATTATAGCTTGAAATGAGCCATAAACCCTCAAATTAAGGTATACTATTCTGACTAAAAACATAATTTGTCTTGAAATCGGCAGGTTTGGCTCAAATGAATAAATATTTATCTTTAAAGTAGGTTTCTCCCCAAATATATACAATTTTTTAATGCTGTAACAGTCCAACTACCCTTACTTCTGGACCAAAATCATCCTAAAGAAAAACTAGAATTCCACATTTGAGGGTAAATGTATGAAAAAAATATCTGAATTAGGACAAAAAGTTCCAGTTTTCCTACATTAAGAAATTCTGTTTCCTAAAATTAGACCACAAATAAAATTTCAGCTTTAAATTATTGTGTAAAGTAAAAACAATACTTGTTTCATTAGAGATATTTATTGTTGGATAGTCAAGATTTCTTGTCTTACAATAAGTCGATACATCTCATTGGAAAAGGTGGTTTTGTCTTCAGTCAAATGTCATATTTAAACTAGAGACCAGGCAGAAAGACTTGGTGATGTTTGGTGTTTTTTGGAGTGACGCGGCGCCACTTCTGCCTCATCAAAGTGCTCGTATGTGTCAGTTACATCGCTCTGATCGCCATGGCCATCCAGCAGAGCCCCGAGCAGCGGGTCACGCTGTCGGGCATCTACGAGTTCATCATGAAGAGGTTCCCCTACTACCGCTCCAACCAGAGAGCCTGGCAGAACTCCATCAGACACAACCTGTCTCTCAACAGCTGCTTCATCAAGGTGGGGGATTCTGGGAAAATGACATAAATGATGACGTAAATGATGTCACCAAGGCTTTGGGTGTCTTCCCCCCTCAGGTTCCTCGGACGGAGGGCAACGACAAGGGAAAAGGAAATTACTGGACGTTTGCCACCGGCTGTGAATCCATGCTCGACCTCTTTGAAAATGGCAACTTCCGCCGCCGCAGACGTCGGCGAAACGTGAAGATAAGCCTCCACGACCCGGGAGAAAAGTCCTTCCACCCCGTAGAGAGCCACAGCCACCAGCACATGGCCCCCGCCCGCCGCCCCGACCCCAACTCCGCCCTCTGCCCGCTGACCCCTGAGAGGTCAAGGCCGAGCGCCCAACAAAACCGCCTCCTTCTGAACCCCGCCCAGCAGGGAAAACCCGAGTCAGAGATTAAATTCAGCATTGACTACATCCTGTCCACGCCGGATCCGCCCCTGACGGGCCTCAGGCCCTCTCACGGCCCCCTACACGTGGTTCCCACCGGGCCACCTGTCCACGTTCTGGAGCCCCAACACCTCAACCTCCACTTCTGGACTCTCTGAGAAGGAATCTAACCGGGAACTCTGAGGACAGCCAAAGAGAGAACTCCAGCGGAGGAATTGTAGCTGGAAAAGAGGAAAAGGATGGAAAGAAAGGGATCGAAAAGAGAAGCAGAAAAGCTGCATCCGTTGATGTTTACATTCTGTTTGTGGAAAGTCTAGTGCTGGCAGTTCTCTCCATATGTATTCATGCACTCAGCCGTGATGGACAGTTTAATTTATGTCTTTTCCGTAATTTAAGGTCAGATAAAGAAAAGCAGATCCTTCTGGAAATGACTGCTTTTTCTTCCAAACAAGCTTTAAATTGTATTTATCAGTGTTCACCTTATTTTTCTGGAACAAATTCAAAATATAAACAATTGTTGAAGTGAATTTCTAACATGTCTTTTGTAAAAATGGAGCTGGAACTGAATCGGTAGAAAGAAAAAAATAGAAAAAAAACGATATTTCTTTAAACGCATCCAAAACTTAAAACTTTGTCTGAAGAAAGAAAAAAAAAACGTTTTATTTCTATTTTTAAGTGAAACACTTTTCATCCATAACATCAGGAAATGTAGCCTAATTATAAGGTTTTCAAATATCCTAAAAGAGCAGAAACTAAATCACACTTGGCACCTCAAGATTATTTTATCAGAAAACTGATTAAAACTGATTAAAACCTTCAGTTGATTCAGTCTTTTTGGCTCCAACAGCCCCTCCTGCAACAATTCTGATCCTTCTGTGAAGATCTGCAAGAACTGACAGCTCAAGGCTGTGTCTCACAGCCACATACCAGCATTTTGTGCCGTTTACACGTATGAACTTTCCGTCTTTCGTGATACATGCGTGAATTCATGAGATGTCTGTCGAGGGTTTTGGCCGACGGGTCTTTGCGTGAGTTCAGTGTTGAGTTGTGCGACGTGTTTGTTCGGTTGAGAAGTATGCAGTCTATGCGTATTTTGCGCGGTTTGTGCACAATTGTTACTTAGATCTTACGATGTTGTGCGTGATTTTTGTGAGATGCATTCGAAAACTTGTGCCTTTCCACGACGTGAGTCCAATGAACGCACCGACGAATGACTTTTATGTCGTGTATACAGAGTAATTTGTCACGTTAAATTTACGTAACTGACCCTAACCCAGCGTAATATTCACGCACGGTTCATGTTTTACCTCGATTTACGTGTTCTTTGCGTGGGTTTTTCGTACTTCTTCTATGGTTTTTTAACGTGGTTCATAGATCCCATAGACCCGTAAAGAACCATGCGTAAAATGTACGTAGCGACTGATTGACACGACCTTAACTCAGCAGCTTGAGGATGATAGAATGCAGCAAAAATAATCTTAGATTGCAGACGAAATCTGTGGAATAAACAGAACAAATGCCCAAACAGAAAAAAAAAAAAAAACTTAAAGTAATAAGCTGCACAATATTGTCAGAAAGAGTTGATGGTGAAAGTGATTGTCTGATTTTGATATAAATATAATAAGATATTAAGCTACATAAGCAAATTAGTCCTTAAAATAATAGTTTATGATGTATGAAATAATGGATTTGTTGAATTTAACATTTTATGTGGAATGTTTAATTAAATTGTGTTAAATTTAATGGTATAAAATTTGATATTTGTCAAATGGAAATAAAAAATAGTTTTAAAATGTCTTTATTTTCCTGATTAAATAATGCATTTTTTAGAAAGGAGGACAGTTTTTTCACTCTCATAAAAAAACACTGAAAATACTTTAAAAAGGCAACTCAGATTTAAATTCTTTCATTGCATTTTTAATATTTTTTATTAAAATCAGTCCATCTCTTTGTTTACTGACAGAAAACCAAAATGACATCATGGACAGAAGACCAAAAATTGGAATGAAATGCTTTTTTTTCCATTTCGACGTAATAAAATTAGATTTTTCAGTCGATATTTGATCATCATTTAATAACAAATACTGCAATTCCTCTGGTTTAATACTTTTTTAAATGTCTGATTGGAAAACAGTTTGGCTTTGTATTTACTTGTTAAAACGATTGAACTAAAAATGTTATTTTCAATTCACAATTATTTACTTACCAATGGATTCCTGGTCCTCCATGGTCATGACACCCACCCACCTGTAACCCCCGTGATGCTTGAAATTCTTTTTCCAGCCATAAAAAAAGTCACTTATGTTTTTGCTTTCACGTAGATTAAGGTCATTTTGGAGCTAAAGTGGTTTGATTCACCTTTGCATTCTTTTCATAAAGTTGCTTTGAATTTTTGAAACTTACTTTAAGGTACCAAGTGTTACAAAAAAACAGAAAAGCTAAAATTGAGCTATTCGGGAAAATATTACAAAAGAATACATCTTACCCTAAAATTTCTGATTAAATATATAAAAATGTGGTTTCAAACAGTTTTAAAATCACATAATTATTAGATATTTTTTGCAAACAAAAAGATATGACTTTTAAAATGTTCTATTATAAATAGAAATATTTCAAATGGCTTTTTTGAATGACTGAATTTATAGATAAACACTGGATGAATGACTCCCCAGTCAAAGAGTGTCTTGTTGTGGTAAAGTCACGTCTGCTCGTGCACGCCGGCTCACGTGTTGGAATTCAATTGCCTCTGATCTGCGTCCTGCTAATTTCTTTTTTCCCCCTGACCTTTCTGGAGCCCTGATTGACTGACACTTAAATTCTAATCCGGTCCGTCCCTATTACAGCCCATGATATTCATTCAGGTTTAGGGAAACAGACGAGGGCCTCACATTTCCCTCCCCCCGTACAGCAGACATCAATCACGGCGCCTTCCTGCACTGTTGAAGGGGACATTTTTCAATTTAACCTTTATATTATGTCTTGACTACATCAGAGGAGGCCTTCAACACACTTAACATGAGTGGCATTTAATATAGCATAACACTTGCAAGGTAAGGCCGGGAAGTGACCCTATTTAAATACCGAGGCCCCCTTTTCCCCAGGTTTAAACAGCAGCCCCCACCCCTACCAACCCCAACAAGGCGAATGCACCCACAAACCTTATAATTAAACACACCTCATGCCTCTTTTGCAAATGCCCCTCATGGATCTGCAGGTTTTGTAAGCTTGCCCCCCAGCGTTGGCGGCGGCGGCGGCGGCACTCTCATTTATGGATCAGCAAGTTTCCATTAATAAAGTTGTTGATGTTGGGGAGCGGGGGGGCTGCCGCTGCCATGACGCCGCCGACACATTTGGGTAAATTAACTTAGCATAAAGTGCTCGGAGGCTACAGGAGTCTTTGCAAGACGGCTGAGAGGAGCGCAGGCCGCCAGTCAGGCCCGAAAAGTCAGTGCACATATATTACATATGATATATATGAACCTGCAGCTACTGGCAGTGTGTTCCCTATCAGCTGCCTCTATTCCTGCTCCAGATTATTACTGTGCCACCAAAAGATTCTGCAAAATCAGGAAAAACGGCAAACCGCCGGAGCGCAACATTCATTAGGAGTAAATCATAAACACAAACAGGTCGTTTTATCCTCCATGTTTGTTTGTGATTAGATTTATGATGAGGATTATGGTAAATATTATCTGTATGTCTCAATAAGGGCTTATGAAATAGCCTGAGGGGTTTTGTGGGCGCACGTGCTGTTTAATGGCACGTGCACCGCTGCTGGAGGAACACTTTAGGGCCTGAAGTGGATTTTTTTGTTTATTTTATTTTATTTTTTTTTTCAAATGGCTTCAAGTGAGTCAGGAATGAGAAAACCAACACGGCGTGTCAGTCAACCTATGCTCAAGTGTTTACATTCCAGCTGCTACGGAAGCTGAGCAACGTCGTCATGAAAATGCAAAACATAAAGACCTCATGAGGGCAGGAAAATAACGGAACATCCTGGAAGAAAAATATCACTTTCTGCATTTGAAGAAAGGAAATTAGAAGGTAAAAAAAATAGTTTCTGCTTTAATTGAGACGTTAGTGTTTAGTATCTAAATGTTAACAAAATAAAAAATGTATTAATAAGAATGAGAAAATCCTGCAAGACAAGTATGGAATCTCCAAAAACTAAGTATGACTTTAAGTATTTAAAGATCAGAAAATCTTTGAAACAAGAGCTGAAAACTGTTTACTTGATAAGAACCAGTTTTATTTATCGTCAAATAAAAAATAAAAAAATAAAGTCTCTTTATGTTTTACAGGTTTCTCTTTTCTTACAGGCTTCTCTCTAACCCTAACCCTAACCCTTTTAACACATGGCGGATGAAAAACATTTTATTCAAAACAAAGATTTAAATAAGATCAAAAAAGAAAAAAAATCAATACATGATTAACCTTCTCACTTCTCAAGTCAAAGGTTAGCAAATCCAAATTATTTTTTACAAGTAGCAGTTTGATGAGTCTAAAATGGTGAAGTGCTACTTTTGACTACACTACTATCAAAAGATATTTCACGTCATGCTAAGGTAAATTAAAGAAAAGAAAAAAACTCCTTAATATTTAGGGTAATCTGTAAAGCACAGAGGTGGTCCTGTTATGATGTGGGTCTATAATTTGTTGCAGGAGCAAACACAAACTTTCAACCAAATGGATCCAACGTCTCACTTTTGGAGCAAATCTAGAAGGAAATGGACAAAACAATTCAAGACAAAAAGTCTTGTCGCTTATCCATTTTGTAGAAACAAAATCGTATAACCTCCCTTTTAATGAATCCATTGGTTTTAGAAATGTCTCATATGAAAGTTAAAACCCTCCCAAATTATGTTCAATGTACTAAAATAAAATTGCTTCACTGAAGAAAGATTGATCATTTAATGAACACAGAAAAGTCACATTTTGGCAAGTTTTGGCCAGCACACCAGGCCTTCACATCAACTGCAACTTGACCTCTGACAACATGCCTAAGATTCACCCTGAGACCAAAGCGTTGATTATCAAGAGGCTGAAGACCAGATCCACTGCTGAGGTGGCTGACACCTTCAATGTGTCTCAGCGCCAAGTACAAAGAATAAGAAAAAGATTTGAAGAGACTGGAGATGTTTTTGACAAGCCCAGGTCCGGCAGACCCCGCAAGACAACTGCTCAGGAGGACCGTTTGTTGGTTGGAAAATCCAAGGCCAGCCCCTTTTCCACTGCAGCAGAGCTCCACCAGGCCTGGTCACCTCAAGTCCCTGTGTCAACCAGAACAGTTTGTAGAATTCTGTCTCAACATGGCCTCCATGGTCCAATCAGTGCCCAGAAAGCAGCACTAAACAAAAGGCAATTGAAAAAACGTGTGGCATTTGCCAAGGCCCACAGCCTGCTAAAAGGATGGACGCTGGAAAAGTGGCAGAAGGTGGATTTCTCAGATGAGTCTTCAGTTGAATGGTAAATACTTATATAGCACCTTTCATCCTACAAGGACAAAGCGCTTTACAGTCACAGACCCATTCACCCAGTCAAACACACATTCACACACTGCTGCCAAACACGGGCGCCTGCCTACCACCAGAGGCAAGGTGGGGTTCAGTGTCTTGCCCACAGACACTTCGACTCATGGGCGTGCAAGGCGGGAATTGAACCTGCAATCTTACGATCATGGGTTGACCACCCTACCGCTGTACCACGGCCGCCCCGTAATTCACAGCGGCGGCTGTGAATTACATCACAGCCGCCGCAAATATTGCAGGAGACCAACTGGAGCCCGCATGGACCCAAGATTCACCCAGAAAACAGTTAAGTTTGGTGGCGGAAAAATCCTGGTCTGGGGTTACATCCAGTATGGGGGTGTGCCAAACATTTGCAGGGCGAAAGGCACGAGAGAATCAACGTTCAAGGCGGGGGCCTGTGGGCACCACATGCTTTAACTGAGACATCTGATTGGTCAGTTAATAACGTGAATAACTTGGGATGAAAAAGAAATAGGCACATTTTTGAATTGTCAAAAACACGTTTAGAAAAAAGATATCAGATCAAGAATGGTTATTCTGGCCAATGGAATGACTAAGTAGCTGCTGTGTATTTATCTATTGGTGTCTGTTGGATTTTGTCTTCTTGGGGCCAGCAGGTACTTCCTGTTTAGAACTGTCACTCTATCCAGTTCCCATTTACAGTCTATGAATAAAATAGAAAAAAGTAAAAGAATGAAATAAAATGAACAAAAAAAAACAACCCTGATCTAACATTTATCCTCTGTAGTCTCTGAACTCCCCGGAGCACAAGCCAATCACAACGCTTGTTTACAATAACGTGGAAAGCCCCATTTAGTAAAGTTTGCATTCAAAATGTAAGGTTTTAGAAATGTTAGTTTTGATATAAACAATAGAGTGAAGACCCTCACTTTTGCTTTATAGATTTATATGAGGTCTTCACCCTTTTGATCTTTTTTATAAAAACTGATCTCAGCTTTTGCGATTTGCAATGAAAAAGATAGAAGTTACTCCTTGAAATTCTGTTGGGTTCTATTTTTGTAGAATGTGGAAAAAAATGGGGAAAAAAGATGAGGTTGTACTAAAAAATAAAAATTTAATTTTCACATTTATTGTATAAATGCATCAAAAGATGAACAAAAAAAAGATGGGGTTGCACTGATAAAACAAATTGATTTGAAGGACAAAAAACTGTATTTAAGTAAATTATGAGAGCAAATTGGAAAAATGTAAAACAAATCTCAAAAAGGCCTCAAACAGGGTTGAATTGTTAAAAAGAAAAAATAGATTTAAGTACAACCGTATTTCATAAAGGTCAAATAAAGCGTAATTTGTTTTTTAAGGATTCTTCTGTACAGAATTCTGTATATTTGAGTCTTCTCATTTATTTTTCCCATTTTTTGCTGAGAAGATAGCAGTCAAAAAATGTCAAGTTTTGGTCCATTTTTTTCTTTAGACTTATGAAACAAATTGAGGCAAATTAAAGACTTTTGTTGAATTATAAAGACCTCATTTCTTTCTACGTTTTACACTATGTGCATTATGCACAGGTTGAAAATTGCAATGGCACAAATTTACGTAATAACCGTGTTTAAGAAACTAAACTCATTAACAAATGTTGAGCTGATCCTAAAATTTAGCTAGTAAACTCCCTAAATTCTGCCTCAAAAGGGAAATGATTCAAAATCAAGCAGGGAGGCGGTAGTATCATGATGTAACAGAAATCAGCATTTAAACCAAACATGCAGATCACAGATGCTAACTTTATTAGGAGTTCATGCATCAGTCAAACAACAAAGAAGATGATGAGGCAGCTCAGAAAAAGTCAGCTTTCATATACTCCAGCTTTCATACACTCCAGCCCCGCCCCCTCCCGCCTCCGAGGTGGCGACGGTTCAAGAACATCTCTGGGCGTCTTCTTCAAATCTAAGGAGATGAGACGTTTCACAAATTTCACGTCAACACCAAAACAGACAGAGGGGAGGCGAGAGGAAACCAAATACGCGAAGAATTTCCAGGTTCTGATGCTTAGAAAGTGAAAAACCAGCTAAATATCAAACTTTTTTCAGTCATTTTTTTCAAAGTGTCAGTTCAAACTAGAAACCTCCTTCTCACGTTCATGTGTTCGTGTTCAACAAACAAGATCAACGCCATAATTCATCCACCAGCAGCAACAAGTAAAAAAACAAAAAAAAAAGGAAAACTTTAACACCATAAACACGAATCAAAAAACATCAAAACACACATTGACATTTTGTTTTCTTCATTCTGTTCTATAACACCACAATTCCCCAAATTAAATTAGCAACCAAAAATACTGATCAGAAAAAAAAATAGTAATAGTGCTTTGAAGTCTACACGTCAACCAAGTGTTAGGCGGCGGGGAAATGATGCCGCCGTCAAAGTGCACACTTGTTTTTAGCTTGTTGGTGTTGTGTTACACGCCGCATTTACGGTTGTCAGGAGGAAAATGTCTCATTTGAAGCGGCACGTCTGCGCCGAGCTCATTTCTGATCACAAACGTCGTGCAGAAAGGTCAGGCTTTTTGAGATGTCGGTGGAGAAAAAAAAAAAAAAAGAAAAAGCTTCAGCAGTGCGAGCTTTTCCTTATGACACGGAAAATAATGAATGTGCTTCCACCGGGGGACATATTTGCACCAAATTCAACCCTTCTGCGTCCAGAAACAAATTATAACGCTTAAAAAAATAAGAAAGAAAAAAATATCTTGTACTTGGTCCTTTAAGCTTAATCTTTTGAAAAAAACAAACCTCAGTTTGCTGAAACCTACAGCGACTGAGTCACAGATAACAGCGTGTCTTGGGCTACAACAGCTCCTCCTACAGCAATTCAGATCCAAACAGAGGAGAATACGATAGCAAGGATAGCAGCTTCATGTTAATTAATCTCAGATTTGCTGTGACCAGCAGAAGCATCAAACCACGGCGCTCGACTGAATTCCCTTTTCTTTCCCTTCGTCTTCCCATTAAAAACAGTGTAAAGGATGCCTTCCACTAAGCTCAGCCAGGTACATCCCATTGTCAAAGCTCAATCTCCTTCCCATTATATTACCCTCTCAATCATATATATTTATATATATATATATGTGGCTTAAATATACACACATGAAGTATTAAACTTGACATTTGTCATTTACAGATTTACAAATCAAGTTCTGACAGGTTTCTAAAGAAACTGCAACACTAAAACTGTCTGTAAGACTTCAACCATAAACAAAAAGTTCTGCGTTGGGATTTCTTTAAGAGTGAAAAATAAGATTAAACTTAGTGTTACTAGAAAATCCCATTCCTTTTGTGAGACTCTGCTTTTCCCTTTTTTAAATAAAATAACGTTTCATCACAATGAGCTGCGATGTGAAGCTGTGCAATACACAACAGGGCAAAAGTACGGTGGCCCGCAAGTGCAAATCACACCAACGTAAAAGCATATGAAAAATTGAAAAAGGCAAAACAAATAATAAAAGTGATTAAAATAACATTTTAGAAATTAAAAAATAAAATGTTAGAAAAAAAAAGAAGAGTTTTGAAAAAGAGGCAACCAGGAAGAGGTTTTGCCTGAACTGTAGATGAGAGTTGATACAACGATCACATTCATTCATTTGGATTTCTGGAAATCTCTTCAATTACGTTTTGTTTTTTGTATATTTGTTTAATCTCTGAAATGTCACTTTTACATTTTTATTTGTCGTTGTGATCCTTAATATGTTTGAATGATTTGAACTTCAGGGCCACCGTCCTTTCATCTCACACACTCATTTATTCAGCAAAAAGAAACCAGAATTTGTGTTTTTTGTCGTCGTTTCGTTTAGAGCATGTGCAAAACTCGAATGTAGTGCTGGGGTGAGTCAGAAAGCACACGGATGAGAGGTGGTGCTGCTCGGCTGGTCAGGTCTAAGGCTGCGGATCAGAGGTCAAAGGTGGGAGGGGTCTACATGGCGAACAGAGAGTCCTCCCGTCTGTCAGGCTTCTTCCTCCCGGGGGTTCCCTGTCCTTCGCCCGGGGTACCACTTGGGGGCGACGGTAAGCTGGGGGCCATCTCTGCAGCTTTGGCTCGCTCTTCCAGGAACTTATCGAACTCTGGACACGTCAGAACCAGAATCACGTGAAACATTCTTAAAAAAACGACTGAAGACTTTAAGAAAAGCAGGTAATCGAACCTTCGCTGGTGACGCCTTCTTCTGCTTCATCTCCTTTCTGCAAAAACCCAAAAACATCACAGCTGTGACGACAAGAAAACCACCAAATGAAACAGATTCCTGCGACAAACACTGCAAAACAAATTAAAAAAAAAAGACTTTTCCAATAAACAAACCGATTTACAGCACGTCCCTGTTAATATAAATCAAACTAATTAGGTTTGAAACTCCAAAATTCAAAGCCCCACCAACAAAGTCCCACTCCGATCATCTTTTGATCTACTTCCAAAGCGTTTCCAGTGATCTTTTATACTATGATTCGGTCGTTTTTAGCCACAAATCAACAAACCGGTGTTGTATTCCAGGACAGAGTTTCTGCAGAGCTGCAGGAGTTCATTAGAAATTCGTCCTCGAGTTGTAGGCGGGACCATTGGAGCACAGAAACCCCGCCCCCTTCTCCACCCTGAGTTTTCCAGCCATACAGCGTTTTTTTTCTCCCTACGGCGATTCTTTTTCAACCTGCATTTGTTTGTCAGCTGCTCCTGATTCATTTGAGTAAAGAAATGCCAAGAAATGTAATCTGAAGCTTAATTTTCTTTATAAATATCCTCCATCATCAGAAAAATACTACAAGAACTTGTTAAAAACATAATTTTCAGCGGAGTGTGTCTTCAAGTTTTACCACAGTTCGTGAGCTAAATGGAGGAGGAAGTTGTGATGCTTTATTAACCATTTAAATACAACATAATAATGTTTAATTACAAATTTAAAAAGAGAATCACATTTGATGCATTTCTAGTTTTAAGTTCCAAACCCAAATGATGAAAGTCGTTATTTATTCACAACCAGATCTAAAGCATCTCATGCTGATTTTGCAGAACTCATTGGTTCAGTTTAATAAAAACCCTTTTAGTTTGAGTGACTTTTTAACCTTTGATCAGCCAGAGTTTGTAAAGATTTTGATTTTAATGAAGCTCAAACGGTGGGGGAAAAAAAAAAAGAGGAAAGAAAGGCAAACAGGAAATATGAAATAAAATGAAAGAATCGTGATTGGCTCACCACGTCGGTGCACAACCACGCCTCTACGTCATCCATGACAGAGGAGTGACCCGGGACACCCTGAGAAGGGGGGGTGGGGGGAGGAGCAAGAGTGCCACGGGTGTCCAAAAACATACAAACAAAAAATACATGAATGAAAACAAAAAAATATGGAAACTCAAACAACGTAGGAGTGGAACTGATATGAAATGAGAAAAACATCTGATCTGGACATTAAAACAAAAATACATAAAGATGAAAAACTGCTCATGGTTTTTTTCTTTTCTACAAATAATGATCATCCTTATGGAATAGTTTAAAAGGTCTAATTAAAAACGGTGTCTGTCATCTGTTCCCACGGCAACCAGGAGCTGCCCACAACTGTTTATAGTGCAAAGCAACTTAAACTGAGCCAAACATGGGTCAATGTTGACCAATGGCTTGTTTTATATATATATGTATAATAATGAAGAGAAAGTTTAGTTTAAGTGTCATTCGCACAGTAACCATAACCAAGTGATAAAAACGGTCCATCCCTCAGTTTTCCGAACCCGCTTAGGGGTTATGGGAGTTGATGGAGCCTGCCCAGGTACTGTTGAGCAAAGGCGGGGTTCATGAAAACAGTCGACTGACTCCAAGTATTTGGATAAAACCAAGTCACCTCCATAGAAGAGTCTCTGATGTTTATTCTTCACACTGCTGTGGGTTTGCTTTAAACGACAATCACAGGTAGGTTTGGTGTTTGTTTACGTGATGACCCATGACACCTCACGGCATTTTCTAATCTGTCGGATTCATGAATCCCCTGCTGCGTCTGTTGTGCAGCAGCTCAGACTTCCAGGATGTTAGGAGCGCGCTCAGATGTCGGCAGGTTCGTGGGTTTATGTCGCCGTGAGCCTTAAAGCAGACACAGTCCACCGTTCTGCTCCGAGGTCACAAACATCCGAGGACCGACGACTCAAGAAATGAGCCGAAGGAGATGAAAATACGCGGCTTGCTTGTGCTTTTGACCTCTTAGTGTCGTCCCGCAGGAGAAAACACGTGCTTTACAGACACTCACCCCCCCTGCAGTCGACTGAAGGACATCCAGAGTGGGAGGAGGGCCACCGGCAGCACGACTGTCGTCTGCTGCAGACCTGATGGAGACGCCAAAGCAAACTCAGCTTGACAAAAGGATATTTTTGAGCAACAGAAGGGGTCGGAATTTGAGCTTTCTCACATCTTCTGTGGTTCCGACTTGGCTCCGGTCCGGGTTTGAGCGAACACATCAAAGTCATCCTGAGCCGGCGTGGGCTTACAGCTGTTCAGAGAACTCAGGGTGCTGCTGACGCTGTCCACGCCCATGTCTGCGGAGGAGAGAACCTTCAACTCCCAAGGAATCCTTGGTGAAATGTGACAGTGCATGAAAAATAAGGACTTATGTGGATGACAACCTGCTATTTCTGCAAGAATTTTTGAAATAATATTTTGACTTAAATGCAAAAACTATTCTGATTGTTTATTTTCTCTGATTGTCAAATCAGGCCAGACTGTTACTAACAAACAAAAATGGACAGTAATAGCTTTTTATTTTTACATACAGTGGTTCCTCATTTATTGCAGGATTTGCATTCGAAAAATATCCTACGATGGTGAAATCTGATAATTAGGCCTCTTTTTTTTAACAGTAAATGTAGATGTTTTAAGGCTAAAAAACCCTCACTAAACACTTAATACTTTTTTCTCTGATGCATATTTGAATTTTTTTCTTTCTTTTTAAAATTAAACTCTCAAAGTTTGAACATTCGCAGAAAAACGAGTCCAGTTTTATGGAATGATAAAGATCTGATGGCGATTTATCTAGATTTAGTGAACTGAACGCATTTTGTACAGGAGACACGGAGGAGCCAATCAGAAGGCCGAACACAATGCACTGTAAAAAAAAATAAAATACAAATACTTGCCAGCAAAAATCTGCGAAACGGGGAGAATCACAATATAGCGAATGACCAAAACACTACCTCCTATGAATATTTTAATCCAAACGTATGCGCCACGGCTAGATTCCCATGCATACAGTTAAGTTGTGGAAAGGACAGCTGGGAGAGCTTTACAGTCCAACATTAAAAAGCGTTAAGCTTTATGTTGTCGTCATACCCAAACCAGCCAGACGTGAGGCCAACGTGGCCGGGGAGGTCGGCCTTCCTCCAGAAGCGGTGAGGTTGGGGGGTAAGCTGGTAGGAGCGGCACTGGCCATGTTGCTGACCACTGCAGGGGAGCCTGGACCGAGGTCTATGAGGTTATCTTCTGTGGCCTCACTGAGGACCTGATGGAGGAAACACCAGGGGAAACATCCAGATGCTGCTTCATTGAGACATTCACCCAAATAAGAGGCTGGGAGGAAAAGCAGGATTTAGCATCTTTTGCTGTTTAGAAAAGTTTGAAATGCAGGAGTGCAGACTGTAAACGATAGGCGGATGGATAGATTCTTAAGGGGGTATTGATCATTTTGGTAAGGAGTCAAAGAAATGACCTTAAAGACCCACTCCGACTTTCTCTTGAGGCATTTAAAAAGCGTTCCCAGTGGTTTTGAATTATGGTTAACGTATTTTTTTAGACTGTAAGTCACTCTGGAGTACAAGTGGCACAAGCCAAAAATATTCACACACACAAAAAAAGAAAAAAAAAATCGTCTGCAAGTCGCACTTTTGGGAGACAATTATTTGACAAAATACTGACAAGAACAAACTTTTCTCTTTATCATAACGAAATAGATAAGAATTATAGACTGAATATCTGCTTCACTACTGCAACAGATCGATGCTAATTTAGCTTTTATTGAAACACAGGAGGAATTGTTTAAGTGTTTAGTAAATTAGCGCAACATATGAAGAAATATTCCAATAACTTTAGCAAAAAGGTGCTAATGCTAACAAGTTTTATTCGTCACTATCTGTGCTGCTCTGGAACGATTCCAGCATTTTTTCTGTGATAGTTTTCAAACAGCCTTTTTTTTTCTTCATCGTTCACAACAATTTGAAAAAATGATTCCTTAAAAGTCATTTTAAGCTGAATTTTCTTAACAGATGCCATTCATCATCAAAAAACACCACAAAAAACAAAACAATTTCACTCGGAGTGGGTCTTTTGGTTGCTTCCTTGTTGATCTACACAACAATCCCCTTAAGAATACAGCAATGCAGCGGGGAGGACAGGGGGAAGGCTGCATCTCTGAGATGATGCAACTGCATGAACGCGTCCACTTTGGTGCCGTCTTAAGCCGACTACAGTCCGCTTCCAGGCTGCCTCAGACTGTGGAGGGCTTACAGACCGAGCATGCCGGACGGGGGGGGGAGATGTCAGAGAAAACCGGCTCCTGTGGTGTATGCGGCTGCTGTGAGGAGGGGGCGACAGTGTTTTCATACTTGCCTGTTTGAGCTAGCAACAGAAACAGAAGGACACAAAGGAACAGAAAAGAGGAGACGGTGAAACAACGTTAGCATGCGAGTGCAGACACACAAATGTCATGGCATGATCCACGGGAAACCCTCTGAAGCAGGGAGAATGTTCTAAATAAAGGCTCTACATTTACACAGCAATGACATGGAAACAACGGGACACTGGAGAATGCATGAAGAAAGCAACAAAAAAAAACTGTTACACATCTATGTCAGGGAGGAAAAGCAGCGTCTTAAGGGTGTATTCACAACTGCCCTGTTTTAAACACCTTTAACTCTTTTGGAACCAACAGGCTACCGTAGCTGAGCGTTCCAGGAATAAACGGCAATAAAAGACGGACACACCTGTAGCAACCAAGAGATAACACTCTTCCTTTACACTTGGGCAGATAAAACACAGCCGCTAGAGAAAAAATATCAATGTGGGTTTTTTGTGTTTTGTCGCTTTTTTAAAGTCCCACTCTGATCATCTTTAGATCAATCCCAGTGTTTTTTTTTTTTATTGTGAATGACGTTTTTAGACAAAATTACAAAAAATATATATATAAAAACAAAAAGGTTGTTTTCTAGGACATATTTCCAGCAGCAGGATTTCTTTAGAAATTCACCTCAAAGTTGAGGGTGGGACTGTTGGCGCGGAGCAACTCCGCCCCCCTTCCCCTCACTGTTGCCGAGAGCTCATGCGCCACCCAGCCTATTTTCGACGCCACAAATACGACCTTTTTCCGACCGCATTTTTTCGTCTGCTCCCGATTCACAACAATTTAAACAGAATTTTCTTTACATTTGGCTCAATCATCAGAAAAATGCCAAAAAAAAAAAAAAACACAAAATGTTTGTCCGAGTGGGTCCTTAAGTGAAGAGAGAAAGAACAAGGTTTTTGAGCTCTACACATCACCAAACCTGCATCTAAAGGTTTAGACGAGACTAAAATTTCGATTAAAATGTATGTTTTAAAATAACTTGATGCTCAGGAGTTTGTCCTGTGGACACAAGACAGAAACAGCCCTACAGGCCAGGGTTCATCACGCCACACTGATACGTTACACACAAAAAATAAAAATAAAATAAAACAAGCAGAAAGAGGTGAAATGATCCTTAAAAAAAGATGGATTTAAAGTTCCAAATTACTGCCAAAAATATGACTTGTAATAAGAGATTGATCTTCCCGACAACCAAGTTCCATTGCCCCGCCCTGGTGTTTTCTGGCCAAGGGGCGCAGTGACCGTCACAGATGTTTTTCTGCTTGCGAAACAGCTAGCTTCATAAATGAAAATAAATTAAATAGACTTAATGCAGACACAGACCAACAGACTTCACAGGAAAGCAAACCGTTTTACCAAAGATGACAAAAGAAACTGACTAAGAGAATTTTAAGAAAGAAGATTTAAAATCATTCTTATGGGGGTTTGGCCTTTGATACCTCAAACTTTACTGATGATTTTTACAACAACAAAACGAAGCCTTCCCAACATTATTCTGATATAATAATTCTTCAAAAGTTCTCTAAAAAAGCTGAGATAAAAGATAAAATAAACTTAACACCAGCAGGGAAAATAAGAGAAAGACTTTGCAGCAGAAGAGTCTTTTCCGTATCAACACAGATCAGTTCTACTCCAAAAATGTTTAAACTTCTCCCTCCTCTTCTTCAGGATCAACAGATCATGGCCCAGCGGTGTTTTTGTACTCTCTTCCTGCATTTCATGCAGTTGCTGTGCAGATAATGCACAATTCAAAGCCAAAAATCCAGTTTCGAACTCGGCTTTACCACAGGGAAAGATATGAGAAGCCACAGCAGAAAATGAAAGACGCGCAACTAAACACCACGACACACAGGGATCAGCTCAGGCTCAGACAGATAGGACAGGAAAAGGTTAGAGTTGTGCCAAACTAGCCGTTTCACTCGCGCTGAAGGCAGACTCACCCCGTTGTTGACGCTTTGAGCTGATGACCTCCCAGATCTGAACCTCTCATACCTAAACGAACAAAGACATAGCGTTTCAAAAAATAAAAATAAAATGCACCTGTGCATGCAAGCAGGTTCCAATGAAGCGTTTCGCCTGCATTTGGGCCACATGTTACTGTTGTCATGAATTCAAGGCATCAGTGACCTCAGTCTGTAGCACATCAGTGACAAACGGAGCCGTCCGTTTTCTGCATCAAAAGACTGTTTCTGCGCCTGAAAAATCGACCAATTTGTTGGTGGGATTTAGACAAAATGATTACGTATCTTAAACATATTTTCAAAATGGCAGATATTTTGATGGTTTTTTCTCCATAGCAACTATTTGATTTTTTGGTCGCCTGGGGGTGACGAACAGGTTGATGCAATTTTAAGCAAAATCGGCAAAAGTACATTTTTGGATCTCCTCGGCAACAGAGGTTTTTTGTTAACCCCGCCCACATTTCTAATATGTTCATATCCAATGTTAGATTGTTTCGTTCAGCTTGAGCCAATGCCTCGTATAAAAATGTCACAATTATCTGGTAAAAAAACAAAAAATGTGCGAGCAACAGCGAAACGCCACTTTTTGCGAGCCGTTCAAAAGTCAACAAACTATAAAATAAACATTTTATTCTTTTTTTTTTTACAAGTAGCTTCCCAATGATGCTTGAAGAGTTAGAAGAGTTACATTAGTGGCTGGTTTTAGTGATTTTTTTGAAGACGGCGGCCTCCTCCCAAAAGGTCAATGGAACATCGCCAAATTTCCCACTCAGGTACATAATAATTCTAATCCTCCCTTTGGAAATCTCCGACACGTCTGTCTGGTTCCGTTAGTGGATTTTTGAGCCCTTTAAGAGTTTTTAAGCTTGTGGCGGGGGCGACATTTTTGCTCAGAGACACAGTGAGGAAGAATTGTGGAAACAATTTGATCCTTACAGTCCAGGACTGCTGCAGGGCAGAGTAAACAACTGACATGCTTCACGTCTGACTGGAAAATGTTCAGCACAGACAAACCTTTCGTAACGGAGGAAAATGTTGTTGAGGTCGTCGTTGACGTGCAGCAGCTCCTCTGTAACCGCCTCATTAGAAACGCAGGAGATGAGCTCCACTATCCTCTGCTGCATGGCTCTGCAGGTCCTGTTTAGCTCCTGAGCAAAAGAACCACAGAAATAAGAAGATGTCCATTAGAGGGAAGTGAAAATGTGTTGCTGTTGTTTATTTTTAACACCTGTTGATAGAAACAAGAGTTTGCTTGCCTGAAGTAACTCGTAATCAGACGCCTCTTCCTGTCCCGGGACCATCTCAGTCAGCATCTCTGACATCACCTTCGTGTTTCCACGGACAACGTCCAACTCACTGCGCAGCCGACAGATCTGCAGGATGTTGAGGGACATTTTGGGCTGAAAAGATGCCTAAATTTGGTTTATGCAGAATTTATAAAGCAACAATTCGGAGCATATGGTGGATTATAGAATCTATTAAAATTCCCAAAGAGGCCAAAAAAGAAAAAAAAAAGCCATTTAAAGAGTCACATTCATTGGTGAATAGTTTTCAGCATTCAACCCATTATCTTCCTGTTTATCTTTCTTTATTATAGTATCTTCCACCATTTTTGTCGCTTAACTCCTCCTACAATGTTTCAGCTATTTTAACCATTCAACTATTCAAATGTTCAGCTTTTCCCAGCTGTGACTTTAGGTCCTTCAAATCCTTGAACTTCTCAAGCTATTCCAGGATTTCTGCCTCCATTGAAATACATGGGGAATCCGTGGTGCAGAAGCTCGCTGGTTCGATACCGGCTCTGGCATTTTTTACAAAAATATATATTTTTTGTTATTCTTCTGTTTTCACTTTATTTATAAAATAAATAATTCAACCCTGCATTTTCTTCTGCAAATGCAGCTCCTTCTAGTTCATTAGAGTGTTGGCAGTATTTAGGGGGGGAAAACAAAAAATCATTTATATGGGAGGCAGAAAAGGAATCAGCAAACAAGAGTTTGAAGCCTGTTTCGGACTAATTCTAATTGATTTATAAGTAAATAAATCTCATTCCACAGGAATATCAAATGTTATAAAAGCCAAAGGGTTGAATTTATGCAGAAACAGCTTCTTTTACACTCAAACTCTACAGAGTTTTCTGTTTTTAACATTAATTCTGCATCTCCAGAACTGCTGCAAAAATAAAGTAGCTGTGTGTCTCCTCAGCAAAACATTCCTTCAAAATAAGAGCCTAAACTATTTACGTGTGAAGTATAATATATGGATTTAATATAAATATCAATTTCTTGCCAAAATAGCATTAACTCTGTACCTGTTCAGGTGTGGGATTGATGGATCCAGGGGCGTTAATGTTCAGGACCGGGGGGCTGCTATATGGTGGTGGGACAGACTGCGTTTTGGGTTGGGTGGTGCTGTACTTGTGTAAAGCAGAGTCGCCCTCTGGAACAGGCGGTACCTACGAACGCCAAACAAAGTTGCGTTCAAACGGCAAATACGGGCAGCCAAAGGACCGCGCGGTTTGCACATATGTCGGGTTGGACGTACACGTTGAGGTGTGTGTATCGGTGAGAGGGTCTCCATTTCTGATGTGGGGAACTCGATGCCTTTCCTCTTCAGCTCCTCGTAGACTTGGACCACACCGGTGAGGTCAGGAATGCTCCTGAACGCATCGGCCCATGCCTGCAGAAGGCAAAGCAAGGCGTGTGTAAAAGACAAACAAACAAAAGAGATGAACAAAAACAGATGAGAGGAGGACAGAAATAAACTGAATTGTAGAAAGAGAAAAATTCTCTTAATTTGTTGTCATTTGTTCGTCTCAAACTTGCACGGGAAAAAAAATCTACACGCATCATCGAAACCAGTCAGTTTAAACTAGATATAACAGCAACTTATGCATTTCTAAATCTAAGTTAAAACAGCTCAAATCAAAGCCAACAATTCTTCCTTAAAACGGACAAAAGGGGCTTCAGTTCCATTTGTTATCGTCTCCATAAACATCTGACAGGAGAAACAGGTGGTTAAACAGAAGCACGGCCAATCCCGACTGGGTTTTATGCATGGAGCTGAGCAGCCACACAGCTGCCGTGTGAATTGGGCTTTTCCGACCGTTTTCCCCAAATGAAACTGCAACCAAATGTTTGTTTACTGAAATGGAAAGACAAACAAAGATAATGAAAAGCAGTTAGATTCTCACTGCTCTTTCACAGAAACGCCTTATTCTGGATTATTTGCTGGAAATGATTCGGTTATAAGTGGAAAAATGAGCAGGCCATGTCTCACTGCGGGGTTACCTGAGCTGGGAACAGGTAACTAGAGCCGTTCCAGGCTAAAAGAAACCCGGGGATACAGGGTGACAGGATGATCCCTCTGCACTGCTACCTTAAACTACAATAAACGCCTCTGCTACCCTGTTACATTTACCTCACAAATGCAAACGGCCCAGAATCTCCGTCATTCAGCGCCAGGCGTCATTACAAAATGAAGCAGGTTTGTGCGAGTAATCCATTAAGATTTATGATTCGCACTGAAAGCGAAAGCTCCGCCTCATGGGGGACTAGTTATCTCACCTGGATCAAAGCGAGAACTTTGTCTTGAACGATGGTGGGAGGATTGTTTTTAGGAGAAATGACCTTAACCAGCACGCCGTCAACAAAGTCCCTGCTGGTCACTAAAGCATGAAAACGATGGCCACAGTTTTTCACACACGTCTCCAGAACCTATTAAAGACACGTGAGATGGACTTTTAAGACATCCAACCACATTAGAGGATTATCAAAAGCAAATGAATAACTGCTCCTGGATTATTTACTATTTAAAAGCAATTTGGTGTAAAAATGATTCATATCCACAAGGAAAATCTGTTTTTTATGAAAAAGCAGAACAAATTTACATGTCCTAAACTTTTACGTTCATTCAAAAGGAGCTCACCGTTAAAGTCAACATCACTTCTCTGTAGTTCTTGTTGCCGCCAAGTTTCTTCTTTACTGCTCTTATGGCATCTTTTGGGCTAAATACAAGCAGAAAAAGGAAAAACATATGACAGGCAAAAAACACAATGAAGAAAATAAACTGTCAACACATCTGATGACAGCTCAGTTTGTAAAAAAAACAAAAATACTGAATAGATTGGATGAAGTGGTTTGAAATTTGGCACAATTCAAATGACATCAAATTTACGTTTTCCGTTTATTCAATTTTATTTTAAAATTAATTTAGAAAAACTGTTTTCATATATTAAACAAAACTTCCAATAATGAAAAAAGTAATTTTAGGAAATAAACAAACAGAAAACCTGTCTTTAAAATCGCCATAAAGGAAACCCCATTCAAAGATTAGATTAGTGTGCCTTTATCATGCTTTTCTTAAGTCTTTCAGAGTAAACTATATCCATATATATGATCATAAATTACTGTTACTAAATATATATGTTCATTAATATATGTATGTATATTAATGAGTTATTTTAGCATTTTTCTAGTCTGAAGTAAGACGACTCGATCTCTGAAGCTCCGCCTTTGGCTCCTTGTGGGTGTCGCCCATCGGCCTCGGCAGCATGTGTGCATTTCTCCCATGAAAACAAACAACATCCAAACTTTTGCAAAGATGGATGTGTATATTGTGCATATAAAATCAAAAAAGTTTAGTCGATTCCCACTAGCTCTGCAGAGAAAGTGGATGTGTCTGTTAGCCTGGGGGCGGTGCTGGCAGTGCAAACTCTTCCTGGGAGGGGCGGTTCCTCACTCTGTGACATCACTATGTGAGGACCCACTCGTTTCTGTGGACTGAGAGGGGCTGCTGCTCAGGCAGCAGGGTTTTTGATGTGTGAATGGAGCAAAAATAACCCTTTGGGGCTGTTTTTCATAAGGAATTAACATCCTAATACACTTAAAAGCTTAAAAAAGTTGATTTTGCATGATATAAACGCTTTAAAACGAAACCCCAGTCAAAGAAATATTGCATTTTCCAACTGAAGAAATGTTAAATGAACTGATTTATCTAATCTAACGCAAGGTATCTTTTAGCAAAATAATTTGTCTTCAAGTTGTAGGTGTGAGGAATAGCCATTTTTAATTAATTTTTTTAAGCAGTTTGTGTAATCCAGGTTGTGCCTGGCTCTGCTGGACCGAATCACGCCATGTAATCAAATTAGGCCTGGACTTCATACACCAATTCAAACATATGTCACAAGGTTATTGGAGCACAAAGATTAGCACAGAGGCCTTGCCTGAATCCACCCAAGTAAACTAGGACAAGATATTTGCTAACTGTAGACTGATAAGATAAAGATAGACAGTAACCAGAACTCTGATTTCAAGAATTCACAATGTACAGAAAACATAGGTAGGAGAGTAAATAACTGCAGGATGTTGATTAAATGTGAACTCACCCATCCTCTGTTTCATTGATTATGTCACATATTTCCATGTTAAGGGCCCAGTCTTCACTCTGAAGGGAGCCATCAGTAGCTCTCTCTGAAGAAGAAAAAAGCGTTAGTTAAATTGGTTTTTACAATATATAAGAAAAAAACTCAATTGCATGACGGGTAATTAGCTAACAATTAGCAAAGTTCGCTGCTAGTAGCCCTTAATTACAAGAAATGTTCTACGTCGTTGTATTTAAATTGTCCCAGGCTACAAAATAGTATGCATTTAGTAACTAGAATAAGGTGTCAGCACAATGACTTAATCATATTTTGTGTTAGTTGCTGGTTAGCAAGGCGGCTAACGGTGACTTCACTTGTGGAGAACACAGGGACATTAGCATGCTAATGTGGCAAAAGCTCAATCCACGCAAACGCAAAACGATAAATAAAATAAAAACTGAAAGTTACGGTTATTATATTTAATAAAGAACACAATTACTTGCCTATGCAATGTCCTACTGGCGTAGTGAAAGGATTTCCCAAAAGGAACTCCATCTTGCTCGACAACAACCTAGTCAGTCCATGGGATAATGATGATGCGTGAGGAAACGTCCTTGAAGTCCCGCCCACACTCTGACATGATTGGCCGACATAATCTCAACTCGTCTTTTGATTGGATAGAGCTGAACTCCATCGCCAAGGATGTAGGATTGTAAATAAAACGGATCCAAAGGTTACAACAATAAAAGTCTCATAGAGACTATTCCCGTTTGTATTTATTTTTATTAGTCGCCAACGACTTTAGGAAAGGTCTGGTAGAAACACTCCACCTAACATACCGTAATCATATTTGCATACAAATATTCTCAACAAATGTGTAATAGAAGATTTTAAAAAAATAAGCATAGAGAGGTCTTGCTTGCAAGGTGTTTCCTTTATTCAAATAATTTTTTTTTCTCAGGTGTGGTAAACCTGTACCAAAAAAAACAACAAAAAACAGTAAGACAAGCTTTGCATGCATCAGAATTTAAATACAGGTAACATGAAAAGATGGCTTGAAATTACAAAGTAAAAGCACTGGGTCCACCCTTGTAACTGCATGCTAGGGTCCAAAGTTTTACAGGTTATTTAGAACCAGCACTTAAACAAAATAAAGGGTTTTTCAGAATAAGACGGTGCGACTGGTTGTCAAGATATTAGTCTGAAAAAGACTGAATTCCTTGTTTGGGTGGATTGCAGTGTGTGTGTTTTTGATTTGGCCAAATAAAAAGAGTAATTAGTCTTGCATAATTTTGTGTTTGACGGTTAAATTCTCAGATGAAAGCTGAATGAAAAGAGCTCCAGCAGCAGTCCGCGCCCTGAGCTCATACATGTCGTAGTCATGAGCCCATTCTACGTTTCCCCAGTGACTTATCTGCAATAAGAAAAACAGAGTTCTGAACTCAAGAAAAGAGCATTAAACAACAGATATTCAAAAAACAAATTTGATATAAAATAAACCTAGTTACAATGGGGTTTTTTTTTCCCACTACATAGTTAGATATCATTGTATTAATAGAATAATATCTGTTTCTTAAAACAGACAAAAATCAAACAAAAAAGTCTTAGTATAGTAAATATTATAAAAGATTGATGGTAAATCAAATGGACTTTTCCCACCTGGTATTCTTCCTCCAGTCTGGAGAGCAGCACCGCCTGCTCCACTGTCAGGTATCGGTCAACCATCCCCAGTGAAAGCAAAATAGACTTCAGCTGCGAGATCACAAACTCAAGTCCTGCAAAGAAACAGACACAATTCTTAAACATTTCAAAAACAATAAATACATCATCTCAGCCTGCACAAGTTGAGATCTATAGATGATCACGTTTTCTGGAGTTGAGATGTCTTACCCGTCAGGGACCAGAGGCTGTAAGAATTGAGATGCTGTCGAAAAGTTTCCTTGGTTGCCTGTGGAATTTCAGGACCCAGAATGCTCGATGAAGATCCAATAGTGACATTGTATCTGCCATGCAATAGTACAGAGAAAATGCATAATAATGTATGGTTTACTGAGACAGTTCCTACATCATTTGGAAGTCTACTGCACAAGATGTGAAGATTAATGCTTTTGTTTTATTTTTTTTACCGGTTTTCAATCCAGTGCAGAACCGGATCCCACTCGTTCTTCTGTAGGTCCACTAAACCAGGAGGATCCTCCACTCTGTAACTGAATCAAAGCATAAATAAATCACTGTTTTGTGACAACAAGGTAACTTAATCTGAAAATGAAACTTAAAAAAAAGAGGCAGCCAAATGGCAGATGCTATAAGAGAGCAGCACAGCCTGCTCCACAGTCAGGTATATGGCAACCATCTCCGGTGAAAACAAAACAGACCTTGCTTTCACTTTACTGGCCAGACAATGATGGTCCTATTAAAGAAATTAGGTCAAAGAAAAAGTTTGTTGCATTCATTTTCACAGTAATTCTTTATTTTTAATGCTTTGGAGTCTGGAATCATCTGACAATGGACCGAGAAAAAAAAGTTTCTCCTGCAAATATCTAGTATATGAAATTCATAGAAGTTCCAAAATTCATTTCTTTTATTTTATTTCCATAAACAAAAATGCTAGTTTTCTGCAATAAGCTAAAAACATCTGCTTTCTTTTACAGTGGCATTACAGTTTAGTGCAAAATGCTACATTAGTCAAATAAAGGGAGATAACTAAAAATACACTGCATAATTATTAATAATAATCACAATAACAAAAGGATCAACACAAAAAAACAGTAAAATAAAATTGTTAATTAGCTAAAGAAATTAAGAAAGTGAACGTTGCTAAATCCTAAGCTAATATGCTAAAGTAAATAGAAAATGTAAAAAGATATATAGTGCCAATAAATGTATTACAAATTCACACCTACACAATAAAGTAGCTAAAACATAATAATTGTAAATAAAAGACTGATGCAAATCTGTTTGCTAAAACTACTAAGGTATCCATAAAACAATTAAGCAGACAAGTGTAAAGAAGTTGAATATTTCAGGACCACAATAAAATGTTTAAATTAAATTCTGAATAAGATAATAAGTTTTTTTTAAATATGTGTAAAAAGTTAAAAAGACAAGGGAAATAAATAAATATGTAATATATAAATTTAAAGAACTAAAGGGATTATCTAATACATAGTTGACAGTTAAACAATATATCTCATTATACAAGTATAATTTATAATAATGAAAAAAAAAGTCTAAATTATATTAATAGGTTCGAACATTTTCAAAAAGCTAAAAAGTAATTGCATTTTGACTATTATTTGCAAAAAAAATTGCAAAAAAAGAGCACAGAATGGCAGATAACGTTTTATTTTTTACAAAGAGAAATAGAAAAAAAAAAAAACATATTAGATGTAGTTGCATCTCACAAGTCCAGGATTTGTTTGGGTACTTTTTATCTAAACAAACCTAATTTTGAATTTTCTATTGTTTTGGTATTTCTGTTAGGTGCTTTTATTTTGAAGTCCTTGTTGCTTTTCTCTCTAGATTAAGAACATTTTTTCTCCATTCAAGTAAAATATTGATTTGAAATACAGGTGTTTTATCTTTTAAACTGAGTAACCGGCATAAATGAGCCAAATAATCATCAACTCTGGACAGAAACAGTATAAAAGCTAAATCCATACCAGATCGTGTCAGTCTCCAAAAACTTCAACGCTGAATTGATCATTTGCTCCTTGTTGCGTTGGGTGGGGTTGTCCAGAGCCGTGTTGCACAAAGTGGTCTGCAAGAAAAGTTCAACCGGCATATGAGTACGGCTGGCTACACACTGTGGTGTAAATAGGTCAGAAAAAATATCCCATACAAGGTGCATGGTATAAAACTTGAGTGTCCCCCTCTGAGCATCCCACTCTGTTGCCACGGCGATAGCCAGGGCTTCATTTGGTACTGTGAACAGCTTCCCTCCTGGAGTTTTGAGTTTCCTTCTATCCAGATTTATTTCATACAAACCATCTATGGACAAAATCGTCACAAAATTAGAGAATATAATCAATCTTGGTCTTCCCTGGAACAATAAATAAAATTATTTTAAATTTTAAATAAGACTCACCATCTCCTTGAGATATGCTGACATCTTGATAAAATCTCTTCCTCTCTGTCAAATAGCAAAACATGTAGCACATGATTAGCACACAGCATATTGATAATTAATAATAGTAATGTCAAAATAAACACGTTTACCTGTAGATGCAGTGGAGTATTTTGACAAACACTTGGAGTACTGATGACTGGGACACGACTTGCAAACTGAAATTACATTTCCAAAGGAATTTCGAAGTTGAAAAACACGTCTAAACATATTCATACCTAAATTTGGACGTATACTGTTTACAATAAAAAAGACGATTCACTAGCGATTTCTTAAGCCGGTCTCTCACGCACTAAAGTACCACATTGAACAAACAGATCTTGAGTGTATAATGAACCTGACTCTACAATAAATCTGTTGTTAAACATTAAGGTTTTCATCTAGCTTACAGTAACACATCGGTTCAAAACCACGCGTGTGACCTTCGATGCTACAAAGCTACAAAATGTTTTCATTGCATGCTTTGGGAAATGTAGTTTATTTTTGGCACTGCTAACGCTTACACATCACTTAAAAACTACATCAAAAATGTTCACGAATACTCTTCCGCCTGCTCAGCCAATGAGCGTCGACGATCTTCGAGGGTGAAGTTGTTGGACCAATGAGATAAGCCGTTGCTACTGGTTACAGCGCAGCTTCGAAGTCCACTTTTAGTTCTGGGGAGCTTGATGCTTCGCAAACTGAACTGTGGCGCAATTAAGAGCAATTTGAATGTTTGAGGACCTCCTCGGGACTTTCTTTCTGGCTGGTCGTACAGGTTGACCGAGTCCCGCTGCCGCACGGCCGTTGACCGCGGTTGGAGTTCAGCCTGCGAAGCTGGAGCTATGCCTGTCCCCGCTGGATATCTCAGCGAGTTCCCGGCCGCGGCCTTTGCATCCTCGGCCTCGCTTATCCCGCTGCCGCCGATAAACACTCACCAGCCCGGTGTTGTCACGTCGCTGCTGTACAGCGGCTCCAAGTTCAGAGGCCACCAGAAAAGCAAAGGGAACTCCTACGACGTTGAGGTGGTCTTACAGGTGGGGGGCACCGAGGCGGAAATGTTGCTTTTCGTACTGCGAGCGCGAGGCTTTCGGGTGATGTGTCAAAGTGGCGGCTGGAAGAGTGACAGCTGAAAAAAAAAGGGGGTCCCGGCCTGTCCTGGACCAACTGTGGGTGTAGTGGTGGGAGTAGCAGAGCAACTGCGCCCAAACAACACCGACTAACAACAACCAGCTGCACAATTTTCTACCAGTTTAAATTAACACAAACTATCACAACTAGCTTAAATGTTGCAACATTAGGGGCTGTTGACATTTTTTGAGAAACTGCAGCTTCTGACCGTCAAGTTTTGTTTTTGTTATTTTTTTTAACATAAATTCAGTGGAGATTTGACCTAAAAGTTCTGTTTATTATTTGTTACAGCATGTCACAATGGAGGATTCCTACTTGTGTGGCTATTTGAAAATAAAAGGACTCACAGAGGTCAGTTCTGTTCATATTTAGAGGATTCATGTTGGAATATGTACATGTGGATGAACTGGACTTAGAATTTTAAATGTTTTTGCAAGTTTTTCCTCCACCTTTTGTGTAATTTTTCTTGCAATGACTAAATATTAGTCCAACTGATCGTGAGCCAAATAATTCTACATAGTTTTTTGTTTTGTTCTGCCTCTGAAGTGCAGATATTTTTAATTAAGGGATCGATTTGCTTAGAATATTTTTAAACGTCTTAATTTTCTATTAATGATTTATACATAGCGATAACCTAGCCTTAACGCTGTAAAGTTTACAAAACAAGATTGTTGGTATAATCCAGTTGCACATTTTCGTAGGAATATCCGACCCTGACCACTTTTTTCGCCGGGGAGATCATCAGCAGGAAGAGGCCGTTCCTCACCCGAAAGTGGGATGCAGACGAGGACGTGGATCGTAAGCACTGGGTAAGTAAGACGACACTTTTTCCACGCTCGGCGTCCGCGGCGACGTGGCCGTCTCGCCGTAACTTTATATGCGCTCTCTTTTGGCACCAAGGGCAAGTTCCAGGCTTTCTACCGGTATGCGAAGACTTTTAACTCTGACGAGTTCGACTACGAGGATCTAAAGAACTCGGACTATATTTTTATGAGGTGGAAGGTAAGCCTCGACCTGTTTGCTAGTGAACTCCAAGATGCAGCCGCTCTCATTTAGCTCCTCTCTGTCTGCAGGAGCAGTTCCTAGTTCCTGACCACACCATCAAAGACATCAGCGGCGCCTCCTTTGCAGGATTCTACTACATCTGCTTTCAGAAATCTACGGCAACAATCGAGGGCTACTACTACCACAGGAGCTCCGAATGGTAACGAATCACACCTGCGTTGGTTTGAAAAATAAGTAGATCTCACATCCTTTCACAGATTTGCACTGACATGGAAAAGATGACTCGACGTCACAGGCATCCTGACGGAGACGGCATCAGATTTAGGAGAAAACAACCAATCGTTTGCGTTTTTATCGCAGAGAAGTCCATCGTTTTCGTCCGAACGTCTGTTTTTAGCAGAGAATCAGGGACTTAACTGGTTAGTGAAGAGCAGAACCACAACCGAAGCAACACGGAGAACCAAAGTATGATGTCATAGAAACCCTTGTGGGGGGTGGGGGGGGTTGCTTATCTACAGACTGACAACCAGCTTTTCTGGTTCAAGGATGAGGGTTCATGTTCAAACATGGAAAGAGTCCTGCACCGTCTGTCCTAACATGACGGAAAAATGCTGCAAAGGTAAAAAAAACTGTCGTCTACAAATAACCTCCAAGTCTTTCCTGCTGCAACCTTAACAATGATTTTTCTGTGGAAGCACCAACAAATAAGAATAAAACATCTGTAGTTTGTGCAACTAAATATACATATAGCTAATGAACTACTTATTGTTAGTTTTCAGCTCTAAATTTTGATTTGATTTGATTTGAAATGGTTTGTTTCAGGCAATCAAATAAGAATAATACACAAAAACGATACAATCATCGGTTATACATTCAAATTTAGAATAATTAGACATGATAACTTTGTAACAAACTCTTTCTTTGACCTAATTTAATACGATCTTTAAGAAGATGCAAAAGATACAATATAAAAGCTTTGAATCATTTCATTTATTTTTTTAAAGTCTTTCATTAAGGATGATGCCATTTTTAGTTGTTTTTCTGCAGATCATGATTCCATTTCCTCAAAGTTCATCAAATAACCAGAATCTCTGTCCGTTTATTGGTTACTATACCTAATATATACCTTGGAAGCAGTTCTTTGTGAGGAAATCCTGACTTCTTGGCGAGTTTTTATCCAATCAGGGCCTTTAATTCACATCATCTGTGCTTGAGGAAATCTGCAGAGAAGAGCTCCCTTGTTCCTTCCTCCAATCGGGCAGAGAGAATCAACTGCAACGCCACAGTAGCATCATGCGGAGAGAAAGAAATACTCTTAAATAAACCGGGAAGGACTGTGATGCTCACGGAAACGCCTGTGAAGGTCAGAGAGGTCCTCTAGATGCAGAACTCTTAGCTCCAGAATCTGACATGAATGGACTTCCAGGAAGAAACAGTCAGGCGCTAAACGGAAGACGATTCCCGCCTCTTCGCCGTCCGTTCATTTCCGATACCGGACACCTTATTGATCCCTTACCTATTTACCAGTTGGTGACCACTTCTACTCATTTGCTGCTGTTTGAATTGTATTTTAGGGTGACTTTTCTCAGGTAACCCACAGACTTTTGCTTTTCTTAAACGTCCAACAAAATACCCTTAAGGGGTAGTTTTCTTAATTTCTCTATGATAAACTGTCCCGATGTGGTTGTTTGTTGTGAATATCTTCTGGAGCTAAACCCCCTCCCCACATCGATGGGCTGATCACGCTAATTCCAGGTGAATTCTGCTGCTCTGTCTCCCCAGGTATCAGTCTCTAAACCTCACCCACGTTCCCGAGCACAGTGCAGCCATCTACGAGTTCCGGTGACCCCCGCCAGGCGCCGGGGGGAGATTTTGTTTGTGTCTTGTGGTGGACTTGAAGAAAGCAGAGGTTCTGCGGAAAGGGAACCCAGTTCGGACGAGACGAAAAGGCTTTGGAGGAGCAAAGAACTCGGAGGTTTTTCTCAGCGCGCGGGACGAGCGAATGTACGCGTGGAGGAAGTGCAGAACGAGGCGGGACGGTCGGCGCCGGCATCAAAAGACTGCGGTTGATCGCCCATTTCTTCATTTGTCTTAAGGTTTGATTTTAATCCATGCTCGGCTCGGCGCTTTAAAGACTCGACGAGCTTTTAGGCGAAGCGAGCCGCATTAACACTGAACTAACGCTCAGCACGGACGGAAACGCATCATGGCGTGACGCAGAGAACAGAACAGGAATTCTTCAAGCTCCTCGCAGCTTCCAAGTAGAAGCCAGAAAGATGCGTCTGTCACCTAACCGGAAATATCGTTTCCTCCCAACGACAGACGCCGGCGGCTTACAATCACATCCAACACGTTTTCTCCCGCTTTGGAATTGACCATCATTTGGTTTGCTGTGGATTTCCCTGCTGTTATGCTGCACATATCCTCCCTGCAAGCTACCATGTTACACACATCCACTACACGCGTGGTGAGGCAAACGTGTGAAGGGTTTACAGCCAAAATTCAAAAAAAGTATTCCAAAAAACAAAAAAAGTATTTTTTACTCCTTACCCAAGGAGATTTTTACTCTTTATGTGATTTTCATTTCTTTTCCTCAATATTTGTCCTTTCAACTATGCAACCGTTTAGAGATTGTTCATTTGGATTGTGCCATCTCTGAGTTTTAAAAAGAAAAAATATAATATAATAAATATATATATAAGGAAATATGTTGTTTAAACAAAGTATTTTTGTTGAATTATCTATAACACTCTTCTCGCTGATCATCTTTATTCTTCCGTGTGGTTTAGTACCATCTGTCTTTGACAAAAAATTGCCAGAATTGTGATTTATCAGATACAGTGTTTGTGAAAAAGCCTGGTTGATGGTGTGACTGTAAAGAGTGGATTGTGAGAAAAAAAATCTCACCAAAATGTGGATTAAAAAAGATTATCCCTGCGTTCTGCCTGTTTGTTGCATTCTTTTCTTGCATTAATCAATGCAACTTTTTTCTCCCTGCAATGATCAGGACAGAAGGAAAAGTTGTCCCACACTGCCACCTTGTGGCTAAACCAAAAAGTTTTTCAAAAATTAGACTACTGTACTACTAGAACAGGGGGGGTCCAAACTTTTAAGGGAAAGACGGCCAGCTATGGTGATATAATATCAATGGCACACTTTGAATTTCTTCACATAGAAGCCGAAAAACATTCCATTAAATGCAGTTTTTCCCAAATGACTGTGAATTTCATATTGAAATATTTTGCACCATTCTTTCCCAGTTAGGTTGGCGTAGTTTGTATGTCTTGTCTGCCTCTTTATCATTTCTTTTTTTGCGGAAAAAGGCTCCAACTGACCTGAAATCACAGTCCTCGCTGTCGTTTTTTATGTATTTTTTTTAAATATACAGTCAGACGGCCACACGGTAGTGATGCCCCTGGTTTAAAATATAGTAAATCAGCAATCTAGAAATCGTCCACAGTTTTGTGCTAGGGGCCCTTATTATTGATTCTATGGCAGGACCCTCGTGGGCTGGTGGACACTTTAGCACAGGTCACATATGCCCTACGGACTGGACTTTGGACATACTTGTACTAGAAAAAAGTTTGTTTTTAAAGCCCCTATACCATCGTATTTTGATCTGTGCTCTTTTAATCCCGATTATGCTGTTTTTAGGCAAAATCCAAAGTGCCTGTCGGTGTCTAGGACATCGTTTCTGTGGAAACTGTCTGCAGGTTTAGGCTTCAAATAAATAAGACCTCCACCATCGGTGGAAAAATGTTGTCCAAAGCATGATTTTAATCCTTTCTATCTTCATGAGATTAAATCAATTGAGGATTTTGGCAGATTTGGAAAGGAAAGTGACTCAAAAATAGTACTTTCTATAGACTTCTCAACTCTCTTCCTGGAATAAAACATTTTAAAAATAAAACTAGAGAAAAGGAAAAACTTCCTTCTTCTGATGCAGGACTAGACGTGCAGCTTTGCACACGTGTCCATGTAACAGTCATTATTTGTTGTCTGGATTCCAGCCAGGATTTTTGTTTTTCTTAATGAGCTTCTGAGAAAACCTCCAGGAAATTCTTTCTCAGTTTTCTTTTCCTCTACATTCTTAAAGAGGCTGAGATGTTTATTGTTTTTTGTCTGACTAAAAAGCTCTTTTTACTGGATGACAGATGATCTGCAGCTTTACAGATCATAGTTTAATCAGGTCAGGATTTTTTGGATCACAATAGACCAAAAAAAAAGTGTTTTTGTTTCTTAACCACATATCATGATGTTTTTATTTTTATTTTGTTCTTCTGAAATACAAGATGCTTTAAAAAAAAAAGGATTAACAAGAACTGTAATTATTGAAGCCAAAATCAAGAAAAGACGATGCAGCTGCTAAAAAAATGAGAGTAAATGGACCAAACATTCTTAAAAAGTCAAATTAAAAAAGCCAAAGTTTAACAATCTTACAATAGTTTTCTACACAGGATAGAAATTAAGAGTTTTTCTTCAAAAATGTGTGTCTGGGGGTGGGGGGGCAAACAAAAAGGGCCACTGAATTGTTTTATTAAAATACTGTTTAAAAATATCTTTTAAAGCAATTAGTAAAAAAAACTGTCATTAAGTCGGCTTTTCAACCGAAATTATATGTAACATTGAAATATTTCGTAACATTTATTTCTCTGAAAGCTGGACGTTTATTTGTTCAGAAAAGGACTCTTTAAAATGATCTTGGTATCCAGATAAAACACGTCCCAGGTTGAAATCCTCTTCACCTTTTGACCTTTGGACGTCCTGAACCTTTGACCAAGCTTGACCAAGTTCAGTAGATTCATTCGCTGACCCGGTTCCAGCCAACGCAACACGTCTCCGGAAGCGTCTTCAACAACGAACAAAGGACGACAGAACAACAATGAACTTTTTGTCAAACTGAAAGTATTTTTGTGACACTCTTTGTCAGGTAAATGATAACAGAAGTGTTAGTCATGACGCCTCACTCGCTTTTTCCTCTCTAAATACTGATTTCACAGTCAGGAAACAGAAACTCGTTTTTTTTCTTTGAGTAAAAAAAATCAACAACACGATTTACCTGAGAACCCATTGGGTCAAATTTGACTGCTTTTGTTTGATCTTTTTTCTAAAATGTAATTACATTTTTTACATTTTTATTTATTTCTATTGACATTTTCAGTGTCAGTTATTTATATATTTTCTATTTGATCAATTTCAATTTTTTCCATTTTGATTATTTATTTGTATTTATTTTCTATTTGTTTTATTAATTAATTAATTTTTTTGTTAGTTATTTTTTCTTTTCTTTTTCTTTTTTTTAACTTGTCCTGTCCAACAGCTGGGCAGACAGATGAGAGCTGAGGGCCTCTTGTGTTGGACATATTTTACTTTAACAACAGGGGTTATTAATATTAATCTTAATTTCAACCATGTTTGAAAATCTTTGGTGTTGGACCGGACGGAAAAGGAAAGAAGGGAAGAAGAGAGAGGGATGTTAGAGAGAGAGGGGGGTAGGAGGGTGATAATAGGAGGGGAGGGGGGATAAGACCATAAAGCAGCATACAGCAACAAGTTTACTGGTTGTTTATCGTTACGGTACAGTTCAAATGTAGTACAAAAAGGGCGGGGCCTGTTCACACACACTCAAATATTATCAACACACCTGCTAGCTGCAAGAAATGTTCACATGTCAACATGCACACAAAACAGATAGTGCTCACACACGCATACTTATGACTTTAAACCAACTAGTGTGAAATCTTTCATTCATTCAATCATGCAAACTATAAGTGCAAAGGTGAGCTAACACCTGTGCTCAGGTGAGTGTTTATGTTCTTCTAAAATGGATGGTGGAATGTGAAAAGAAGGAGGAGGAGCGCCCAGCCACCCCCACCCCCAGACCCCCGCCGCAGCAGCAGCGGCAGCCGGAATTCCCCCAACGCCACACGGGAACAGGCAGGGAACAACCGCCCCCCGGCGACCAAGACCGCCACCCAGGCCAGGGCCAGCAGGACCGCCGCGAGGCCCCCAGAGCCAGAGAGCAGGGAGGCGCGGAGGGAAAGAGAGCGCCGCCCCAGCCCAGCCAGGAAAGCAGCCCCCCGCCGCGCCGGAAGAGCCCAACGCAGGGCCCCACCGGAGAAGGACGCCCACAGCCCCAGACGAGCACCCCACCACCACCCAGGAGTTCCGGGCATCCCCCCGCCCCAACCCCAGGTACGAGCCAGGACCCCCCAAGGGAGACCCGCTCCGCACTCCAGGCAGCCACCCACCCGGCCCACGGTTGGTCCAGGGAGGAGCAAGGCAGGGGCCCGCCGCCCCCGCCCAGGAGGGGGGAACCCCGGGGAAAAAAGGGGGCCCACAAGGGGTGTTGTAAATATGGCCCGATTAGGCTCGGCCACAGTTGGCAATTTGGCGGGGCCCAGCGCTCAGGGGCAAGGACCAGGACCCACCCCCCAGGGACACGAACACCCCCGGCTCAGGTGTAATGTAAACCCCCCCACCGTGCGGAGAGAGCACCGCCGGGCCCAGGGAGCCGGCACCCAGGGGACACGGCCGCCGTTGCCAAGGGGCCCGCACCCCCCACCAGGGAAAGGGCAGGGGACAGATGGTCCTAGGTCCCACCTTCCTTGCAAAATGTGTGTGCGTGTATGTGTGTTTGAGAGGGTGTGTGTGTGTTTATGTTGGAATGTATATATTGAGGGGGGAGGGGTGTGTGTTCTAAGGGGGGTGCAGTTAAAATTGGCGAGTAGGGCACTAAGGGGACACATCCTGATTACTCACAGTGATGTCCCCTCACCCTCCCCACCAAGGGGCCCTAAATGTCTAAGGTGCGGTTAAAATTGGCGGGTAGGGTGCCAGGAGGACATCTGCTGCTTGCTGGCAGTGATGTCCAAGCACCCCCCCTACCAAGGACCCTACATGTCTAAGGTGCAAATAAAACCGAAAGAGGGGGGGCCCACTCCATACGGCAACCATAGGAGGGGGGCCTATTTTTTCAATGTATTTAGTTCTATTTCTGTATTACTTTTGCTTTTTAATTTTATGTATTTATTTCTTTTTTTTCTACTTGTTTTCTTTTTATTTATGGTTAATTTCCGCGACCCAGAATGAACATAAAAACAAAAAACAAATTAACTTTGAGAGCCCAAGACAAATATATTCTTAGATTCTTCGGGGTTAATCAATAAACTGATCAAGAAATTGTTTTTTATTTTTGGTATTTATTTAAATTACTTTATTTTTGTACAACATAAACATTCCAGTTAGTAAACCATATTTTTAAAAGAAGAGATGCTTATTAGCAGCTTTGACTTGATGGGGAACTAATAGTCTGTTTTTATAGGATACTAAAAACAAAACAAACAAGTATTTAACTAGTAAAACACATAGTAAAGAGTTGAAAAGGGGGAAATCGTAACTGGGGTTAGGGGAAGGAAACAAAAAAGTACTAGGAAGTATTTCAATGACTGTAATTTGAATAGAAATAGTAAAATAAGTTAGGGGTTTGCATTGACTCATCATTTTATCGAACAATTAATTAATAGAGGCTTGATAAAAGCAAACCAGCAATGACTGAATTTTACTTTTTATTTATTTGTTCCCGACTTAAGTTTCTGCATCTTTTTTCACGTAACCAACCAACAATTTTGAGAAATATTTGTGGATACGCGTTTTCTCTATAAGTAATAATAATAGTGATAATTAAAATTGGTGTAGGATCCAAAACTGAGGTTTGGTGACAAAAACTTGATGTATAAATTGAGAAAAAAAAAGGGTGAACTGAAAAACCACTCAGGATCCTTAACACAAATCAAGACAGCTGTGGATGATTGACAGCCCCAACCTGGTGCGACTGAAAGGGAGAACTTGAAAGCAGAAGAGGACTTTTTAATTTGTACCACGATAGGACCACCCCCGTGTTTCACTATAGTAGGATTTTGTTCTTAATTAGCTCGGTGTAATCAATAGAGGTCAGCAGAATCCCATGAAAACCTTGATCATATTGATTTCTTCTGTTGTTTTAACGTTTTAGTAAAGTTTTTTCATTAAAAAAATTGATAAAGTTTATTTTGCTCCTTTTCTAAGCTTTTGGATGCTTTTATAACACCTTTTTTGCTATAAGTTAAATATTTACCACAGTAGAGGTCATTGAAGAATTCACAATAGAAATAATGATGAGTAATTTACGGACAATCAGATACTAATCCTAACTATAAATCCTGTTTCTCAAGTTCCCTGTCACTGTTTTGAACAGAGTGACAGGACTGAACGGGTTTTGGTAAGGTGACTGTTTATGGGTCTGGTGATTTGTTGACCTGTTATCCTCCTTCAGTACTTCCTGTTGGCTCTAGTTTGATTTTTGAAATAGCATCACACAAAGTCCAGTCCCACGTAGACCATTTTCTGCAGAGGATTTCAATGCCATGGATCCTTAACAGCTTTAGGGCAATACATAAAACTCTTTAGATTCCTTGTTGTCCAATCGTTTTTTGAAGTTTTTTGTTATTAACACCTTGTAAATGAGAGATTAAAGTCTGATAGTCTGCATAGTGAGGCCTATGTAATTTGCTTCACCCTTACTTACATGTTTTATATGTGTTAACTCACTGATAGGTCTTTACCGTATTTACCAGTATATACCTGTATTTACCAGTATCCACCCGTATCCACCTTTACCTAACCGTATCCAACAGTTAGTATTTATCAGTATCGACAAGTATCTACCAGTATCCACCCGTATCCACCTTTACCTACCCGTATCCAACAGTTAGTATTTACCAGTATCCACCCGTATCCACCTTTACCTACCCGTATCCAACAGTTAGTATCTACCAGTATCCACCAGTATCCACCTTTATCTGCCCGTATTTACCAGTATCTACCTGTATTTACCAGTATCCACCCGTATCCACCTTTACCTACCCGTATCCAACAGTTAGTATTTACCAGTATCGACAAGTATCTACCAGTATCCACCCGTATCCACCTTTACCTACCCGTATCCAACAGTTAGTATTTACCAGTATCCACCCGTATCCACCTTTACCTACCCGTATCCAACAGTTAGTATCTACCAGTATCCACCAGTATCCACCTTTATCTGCCCGTATTTACCAGTATCTACCTGTATTTACCAGTATCCACCCGTATCCACCTTTACCTACCCGTATCCAACAGTTAGTATTTACCAGTATCCACCAGTATCCACCTTTCTCTGCCCGTATTTACCAGTATCTACCTGTATTTACCAGTATCTACCTGTATTTACCAGTATTTACCCCTATCTACCCGTATCCAACTGTTAGTTTTTACCAGTATCGACAAGTATCCACCAGTATCTACCAGCATCCACCCTTATCTGCCCGTATTTACCAGTATCTACCTGTATTTACCAGTATCCACCCGTATCCACCCGTATCCAACAGTTAGTATTTACCAGTATCGACAAGTATCCACCAGTATCTACCAGCATCCACCCTTATCTGCCCGTATTTACCAGTATCTGCCTGTATTTACCAGTATCTACCCATAAACACCTAACGAACAAAAATTAAATTAGAGCTAATTAAATGACCTTTACCGAATTTTTTTAACTGATAAGCTGCTTTTAAATTCTTGAATTTGTTCAAAACTAGACAAGTATGTTTACTTTTTCTGATACTTTAGTACTTACTTCCCTTTTTTTTACTTTGCAGTTTCTTTTTAAAATTAAAAATGGAGGGGTAAAACAGTCACATGTGGCTCTGGATCTGGAGGTTGCAAACCCCTGATCTAGAGGAAGACCAAAGAGGAGGTTCAAGGATTTGAGAAAGAGGATTCGACGTCTCCAATTTCCTGGTTCTGGTTAGTAGTTCACTAGTTTTATTGTTCTGGAATGGGAAACTCCCATCTGATCAAGAGGAAATCAAGTTGCCATCTATCAAATCCATTCTCCATTGACATCTGAATAATGGGGATGCAGCTCTAAGGATGTTTGGAGTTTACCAAACACTTCCTGCTAAAGACAATCAGAGAGCAGCTTTTGACTGTTCCAGTCATCTCCACACCTTCCTTCTGTGAAGTTTCGTAAGGACAGAAATCACCAGCTCTGACTCACTGACACTTAATCTTCTGCTGCAAACGGATGTCTTTTTGTCTGACTGCTGCACCTCCTATAATTTTACTTTTTTACAGCCATGCCATCAGTGGACGGTGAATTCCCTTTGTTAGTGACCACGAGCTGTGCTTTAAGTCACGTCCTCGCTTGGATATTTTCCCGTTCATCAACTATATTTTTTCCTCCTGAAAATGAAAACCACAGCGTGGAGCCCATTGCATGAAAATACCCTCGACTGAACAAGCTACAGAGACTGCCACCTCTATCACCCACGTTTTCATCATGTTTTGCACATTTTTTAATAAAAGATTGGACCAAAACGGAAACAAAGACCTACAGTTTGTGTCTTGTATCAAACCCCAATAGATGCTGGATTGTTCCCGTAAATGTAAAGAAGGAAATAAGATGCAGGAGTGATTTTATTATCCTGAAACTTCCCACATTAGCTTTATGGGATCTTCACTAAGAGCCGAACTATAAAGTTTGGTCAGATTAAGAAGTCAGAGGTGTCTTTATAGGAAGTTCATGAAGTCAGGTGTGCAGATGCTTTATAGGCTCTGACATGATTAATCAAACTTTATTAATTAAAACTAGACCAAAGAACTTCATCACCCTTTTAAAAAAATTTGACCATGCAGGATTAATCAATGATTACATTTGTCGGGGCTGGAAGGAGGAATAAAAAGGTTTAAAAAAATACAAGCCTCATCAACAAAATGTAACAAAAGTAAATCATTTCAACAGAACTCATCCATGAAAATGTGCAATAATCAGTTGAAAGGCAGTTTTTGTACATTTTTTATCCAAGTTGGATGTTTTGCATCTCTTTACACTGTTTTAAAAACAATTATTAAAATAATAATAATAATGGATGAGAAATTTAAAAATAGAAATCTGGATGCTTTTATCTTCTTGTTGCAACTATTTGGATTAACTTGTGCAATAATGTAGGTACACGTAGCATGGCTTAAATATCACGTACCGGGGCTAAACTTTCAGGTAAATATAAACTACAGCTCCTTTGGGTGAGTCTGTTGCTGCAGAGTTTGTCTTTTGTTTTGCAGCCAAACCTGTTCAAGTACTGCATTCCTATCGTGTAAAAAAAATAAAAAAAAATAAGTAAACAATCAAACACATAGTGGAAAAAGACTTTAAAGGAAACATAAATAAAAATCTTTGATGTCACAACAAGCTCAGGTGTGTTTGAGAAATTGGTCGAGCAGAACGCCAAAGGCGCCGTCTCATTTGTGAAGCACGGAGGTGGTTGTATCATGCTTGAGTCTGGTATGGCAAACAAAAGATTTGATGAGGATTTATTAAACCAATTTCCACTAAGGTTCTAATTTGTTGACATTTTTGTCCACAAATAAGTCATTTCCACCAGTTTTTTTTCTCTGTAATCAAAAGTAACTACAATTAGGTTTATCAAACTCAAAAACTACAAACCTTTTGCTTAGAGCTAACAAAAATACTTATCTGTGGGCTGTATGATATCAAATATGAAGTCATTCTTTGCAACAATTTTCTTTTAGCTTATTTTTCCCTTTTGGAACTTTGTGGTTTCTTGTCATAAGACTTGGGGACACTTTTACTACTTTCTAGTGATGTTCTTCTTAAAATGAGTGTTCTGTTCCTATTTTTGAGTTACCTGGAATTGAAGTGTTTTAAGTGCTAAAGCTATTTCATAGGAATATGACGTTTAAATGCAGTTACACACGTAAACCACACAGCTGCATGACTCATTTCAAGTTTTAGGAAGTTCATATCTTACTTTGCCCTCTGCGACTGCACCGTGAGCTCCACCTAACCTTCAGGGCTAAAATGGGTTTTCCAGATTGTTTCAAAGTTTCCCATGACACATGACACTTTGGCTTTTGACTCAAGTCCCAGGAAAAGGTGTTCAGCAGTGATAAACTTTATTATTCTAGACGGATTTTGCTCTTTTATGCTTTATTGCTTCTTCCTTAAGGTTATTTTTAAGTTTTTCTTGTTTCAAACTTTTGCAGTTTGGAAAAACTTTCCTTTTAGGTTAAAAATACTATTGACCACCAAAAACCGTTGATAATAATCTGCGGCAGATTATTCTTCTGTCCTCCAGCTCTGCTCGAATGCAGGCACCAGATTGTTTTCACAGTTCTTTTTTCTCACACCGCACCTTGGAGCAAAACTATTTGGCCCCGCGATCAAAATCACAAAGAATTTTTGACACAGTGAATGATTTCGAAGACATGAATCCACGGCTCAAGCTCAACATAATATGAAAAACAATAATAACATATTAGGAATGTGGGCATGATTGCCAAAAAACCTCTGTTGCCAAGGAAATCCAAAAATTTACTTTTGCAGACTCTTTTAAAGATCACATTAACCTGTTTGTCAGCTCCAGGCGGCCCAAAACTCAAATGGTTGCTATGGAGATGACAGAACGCTGCCATTTTGAGTTTTTGTTTTTTATGCATTTGTCAGCTCAGATCATGGTGGCAGGGGCAGAAAGGGGGGAGTAAGGGGCATGAGGCAGCCGCTCAACCAGTGAGGGTAGTAATAAGGGGTGATGGTGGTGGTTTTTGTTACAAGAATTGTTGGAAAATCTGTTGTTCATTTATGGGAAATACATATTTAATCTTGACAGAATTGTTTGGATCTTGAATTTAGCAGAGTTGTAGAGGTTTGTGCTCAGCAGATACTGGTCAAAGCTTCTCTGTAGATATCAATTTTTATTTTTATTTAGTTTAACAATAAGTTTTTGGTATCATCCTAAAAAAACTATCTGTATGTAAAAAATAAAATTATGTAAATAAAATTCTAAGAACCCAGTTGTGGTATCATCCTGGGCATGCTTTCGTTTTGCAATGGTGGAGAATTCTTGAACAAAACAACTGTCAGCTTACACAACACTTTCTGCTATTTACGTTGATGACACTTCATTAAAATATTTCCAGAGGTTTTGTTTTCACACACACTTAACACTGCTGCCCATTTTTGCAAATGTGTCACAAATCCGTGAAGACAAACAACAAAAGAGGCTAGGTCAAGTTGTGTAACCTTGGACAAGGCGTCATAGTCTCGACCTAGTCTTAGTCACACAAAAAATGTTTGCATCAGACGAAATTGAAAAGCCAGAACAATAAAAACAAACCTTTGTATGTCAACACAGACAATCACCACAGGTCTTGCTTTGAAAAAGGTTTCAATCCGCTGAGGCGTCTGTGGACGAAGCTCTTTACTTTTATTTCTTCCATCTCTAATGCACTTTTTGATTTCAAATATTAAATATCTGTAATAATAATAGATGTGAAATTTAAAGATAGAAATCTGGATGCTTTTATCTTCTTGTTGCAAGTATTAGGATTAACTTGTGCAATAATGTAGGCATACGTAGCATGGCTTAAATGTCACGTACCAGGGCTAAACTTTCCAAAATAATTCCTCCAGGCCTGTAAAAGGTAAATATAAACTACAACTCCCCCTTTGGAGGAGTCTTTTTTTTTGGAGCCAAACCTGTTCTACATTCCTATATTGTAAAAAAAAAAAAAAAAAAAAAATCAAACACAAAGTGGAAAAACATTTTAAAGGAGTTAAAAATAAAAGTCTTTGATGTCACAAAAAGCTCAGGTGTGTTTGAAAGGTTGGTCAAGCAGAACGCTAAAGGCGCTGTCTCAATTGTGAAGCACGGAGGTGTGTGCATCATGGTTGAGTCTGGAATTGCAAACAAGAGAAAAATCCTCAGCAGGAAATGAAAGATAATTGAAGCCTCTTTTAAACCAAATCTTTGGCGTGGATTTGTTTGTTTGCTCCGCCCACTTAAAAAAAATCCACAGTTACAAAAAATGCATTTTCGTGTTTCTTATTCATGCCATGTATTTTTTCCCAAAGTGACAACAAAATGAATGCAAAGAAGTATCAAATTTTGTTTGATCAGTGAGAAAGGTTGCAGACTCTTGGTTTAGATGAACTCTGGAGACTCAATTGCATTTGTGGCAGCAGTGGGATCCTCCTAAAGACATAAATCCCTTCTTACCCTCTGCAGGTGATTCCTCACCAAGACTCGGGTCCTTTACATTTGCAGGACTAGAAACAGTTTCTACTACTGTACTTTTGAGGGTGAGACGTCTTTCCAGGGATGTGCTGTAGCCACTCCTCCAGTATGGGGGTTACTGCCCTGGGGTAGTTTGCCTTCTCTGGGTGATTGAAGTGCTCCTGCCCCAGGCGGAGGCGTTTAAGTACCTTGCGGTCATTGTGCCCAAAAAAGCAAAGCTCTCAATTTGCTGGTCAATCTTAACTCCAGTACTCTCCTGTGGTCATGAGCTCTGGGTCATGACCAAAAGAACAAGGTCCTGAATGCAAGCAGCCAAAATGAGCTTCCTCCATTGGTGGCTGGACGCTCCCTTAGAGATAGAAAAGAAAAAGCTTTGGACCCCACCATCCAGAAGAAAGCAGGATCAGGGCACATTCCATACAGCCATCCTGGAAGCAAAGTTCTCATTTCAACCCGGCCAGGTAAATGTCCCCTTCAATGGCGTTTTTGAATTGATTCTTTACCTGTAAAATTCAGGATCTTATTTTGAATTAAGACTAAAACAATTTGTCAAACTCAGTCACCCAGAGAGAGCTCGGAGTAGAGCCTCTGTTCCTCCGCACGGAGCCAGTTGAGGTGGCTCAAGTCGCCTCCTGGACACCTCCTGGATGCCTCCCCGGTGAGGTGTTCCGGGCATGTCCCGTAGGTCAGAGGCTCCTGGAAATACCTAGGAAACACTGGACAGACAACGTCTGTTGACTGGTCTGGGAACACCTTGGAGACTTGGATGATGGATGTATGGATGGATGGATGGTTGCATGGTTGGATGGATGGATGGATTTATGGTGGATATTTTTTTCAAGTACTCATTCTTGACCTTTGAAGCCAGTTCTGATCAGCTAAAAACTCCTCGTGTCTTGCAGTATACTTCTGATTTTAATGTGTTGGTACTGTTTTCCTCGTGTTTCATGAGCAGATGTCCAGAAATCCAGAGTCACGATGCTCAGGTCTGGATCTCACGTGACTGTCTTCTCAGGTGCTGACAGGTCTTGCTGTGGCTCCACAAAGCCGGGCAGTCCTGACCTTTTGCGCCGGCGGCACGTGGCGTGCATTTCGTGTGTACGTGTGATGGGAACATCCTGGCATGACTTCACACAGGGACTCCACGCTCACGTCCATCTGATAAACCGTTGGGAGAACCCCGTCGACCTCCAGCTCCTTCATGCAGTCCTCACTTTGAAGAGGCACCTGCTGCACAAAGACGCCACAAACGCTTTAGTGGCTCCCAGCAGACACACACATGTCCCTGTCTGTTTCTGCTCCAGGTTCTGATAAGTGGTTATTACCATCAGATGACAGGTGTGAAGTGACCGCACGTGCAAAAATGTTTAATTATTGCATTGCAGGATCCTGTGGATTCCAGGAACACATGATGGGAGTGGCTCTGACTGCATGCTGGAATAAATCATGTCCAGTGTTTTTGCTTTAAATGTTTGGTTGTTGTTCATTTTATTTTATTTCTTTTTGCTTTGCTGCACATTTTCTATTCAAAATCAGTAAATTTCTGAACTGTAAAGTTTCATAAACACTTTTTTTTAAATTCTAACATTAACAGAAGAAGGAAAGGAGAACAATGCGGATTTTTTGTGTATTTTTTTGTTTTAGTGGTTTTATTGTTCCACTAAGACCCTTGTCATATACTTGTTATGCTGCATTCTTCAGACTAATCCAGCTGACCTTACGGTTTGAGTCATCTCACGCCTTTTGGGATGTTTTCCTCCTTCTCCATCCCTCGCTTTCAGGTAAAGCTCCGCCCCCCCTCGTGCGTTCGGCCCTTTATAAGCGCGGTAAACGCGTTAGGGCGGACAGAGCGCACAGCGCAGCCAGACAGACAGACAACCAATCACCCGCAGATCCGCAGAGAGCGCACCATGGCAGAGGATCAGCGCAAACTGATTAGCGCACGCGTCATTGGAGGCGTCCGCAGGGACACACCAAAACTCAAGGTGACCTAACATTCCAGAAAATATGCATGTGTTTTTTGAATGACAGAATCCTTCAAGATGATTAATCTCTGAAAATCCTACAGACGTTCATGGTTTCTGGGATTTGGTCTGATGGAAGTGAAATCATCATCTACAGATCCTTCAAGGACTTCAAGAAATTCCATGTAAGCACAGAAGCAAACACAGCCGAACATATTTGCTTAAATCGGATGTAAATGTGTTAATTTAATCTCTTTTCCTGAACAGGATCAGCTAAAAAAACAGTTCCCAAATCTGACTCCTTTCCGGAAGGAAGACAGAATGCTCCCGAAGTTTAATGGTGAGTCCATTTGACCAGTTTTTTTTTTTTTGGCCCCCTTTTTCTGTCTTTGTTTATGTTAAAGTTTCCAAATGTCATGTTTGTAGGGAAAGCCAGGAGAAGCCTCAAGCAGAAAGGTTCCAAAAAGTCGGTCAAACAGATGGAGTTCCTGGAGAGCTACTGTGACAAGCTGCTCAAATGTGATCCAAACGTGACCCAAAGCTCTGAGGTGACCCGCTTCTTCACCCCAAAGGACCAGGACCTGCAGCCGGACTTCACCAAGAACTCGTAAGACTCCCTGAGCTGAACGCCATTAGAAGCTGCACAGATATTGATTTTAAGGTTATTAGAAATGTCTCAATGGAATTCATTTTTTATCAGTTTATTATTAGTTTATGGGCGTCCCGGAGCCCTCAGGTCCTCAGGTGCAGGTCTGGTGGTCCCCAAGGTTGGAATGAAAACCGAACGGCTGCACCTGAGGAAGTGAGGGCTTCATTGACTGTGGAAATCTTTAAGAAAAAAACTTTAAACTTAGCTAAAAAGATGAGTTTAACATTTGTTATATACTGATTTCATGTCTTCCTTGTTTGTTTTTGTAGAATGTGTTTCAGGGCTTCTAATAAGATTATTATTTTAAGGAGTATTTTATTCAATTTGAAACATTTTGAGGATTTCTGTAACAGGAAAATGGCTAAAGTTGAATTTGAATACAGACGTCCTGGGCTGTCACTCAGTTTGGCTCTTCGACACACAGGGTCATGATCATGGTGTCCGACGACGTTCACAATGGCGAGCAGGCCGGTTCTCGGCAGTTTGGAGGAAACGTCACTCACCCCTTTGTCACGCAGACCTACCGCTGCGTGGCTCCTTATGAGACTAGAGACACGAAGAACCGCCCGTTCAAGGTGGCCGTGGACGAGAAGCTGGACGTTCTGATCAAAGATCCTGCAGGTGAGGCCAAACGGCATGGATGCGAGTCCCAGGAGAAGTTTAGGAGCTTCCAGTCTGATGCCAACTCTTTTCTGCTCAGGCTGGTGGCTGGTGGAGAGCGAGAATAAGCGCTTGGCTTGGTTTCCTGCGCCATACCTGGAGGTGCTGGATGGGGAAGACGAGGATGATGAAGGAAATTTGGGGGGTGAGTCCTTCTCTTATGATGCATAAAAAGAAGGGCGGGAAAAAAAATCATAATTTCTTGTTAAAAAATGTCAGTAGAGGGGTGCCACACTGCAATTTTGGTTACTAAAAGTTTTATTTCCACTTAATAATTTCTAATAAATCCTTTTAAAACGTTTGTGGCTTTTAGGTTCTTTGTACTGTGCTGTGAGGAGTTACTCCACCAAGAAAAATGATGAAGTGCCTTTGTCCATTGGCTCTGTGGTGGAGGTGTTGAGGAAGTCTGACGACGGCTGGTGGCTCATCAGGTACTTGCACTTTTACATTGTTTTGCACGCAAATATGCCAGATTGATATGATTTTTACATCTTACCTTTGCATTACTCGCCTCAGATTCAATGGAAAAGTTGGCTACATTCCTGCCATGTACCTTCAGCCATACAACAACCCCAGGACAGGCCTCCACGGCCAGCACAACAAGATCCATACCTCCACCTTGAACCTGTCAACCATGAAGGATCAGCAGGTTCCACCCAGCATCCCAAGGCGGGACTCCCCAAGGCAATCCAGCCTGGACTCCAGTGTTCCTGCACGTGTCCACAAAGCCAAGTCGCTGGATGTCCTCTCAGAGCCCTGGCTGCAGGCGGAGGAGGAAGCCTCCACACCCGACAGTCGCACTCGCAGCATGAGCGGCATCAGCAACGAGTCCATGTTCTCCGACTTTTCCTCCAGCAGCGATTCCTCCACAAGCCTGAGAGAAGAGGCGCAAGGGGACGCCCCTCGCCTGCAGGAGGACAGCCAGAGTTCGGGTGAAGCCGCCTCCGATCGTCGAAGCACCAACAGCTCTGGGTTTGACGAGTCCACCGGGCCCAGAGTTCCTCCCAGACCCAAGGCGGAGGAGATCCTCACACGCTGCACCACCATGACACGCAAGGCGGCTCTGGCCACCAAGACCCGGCTTCAGATCCAACCGGAGCCCATTTACAGCCGCTAAGCCAAGAAAATCCGATGAACTGGAGACTCTCCTCTATTTCTGAAAACCATTTGAATCAGTGCACAATCAGTTATATCTGCACCGCCATTGATTGATTGATTGATTGATTGAAAATCGTCCAAGAGATTGGAGCCAGGCTGAGCGGTCCTCTTTAAATCAATGCTGAGAAATGTTTCTTTTTTTCAAACACAGATTGGCATTTCGAGTTTTTATGTTGTAGCTTCAGTGAAGCATCGAAAATCCACATGAAAAAAAAAACATTTCTTCAGAAATATCTGTCAACTTCCCTGAAACGAAATGTGGAAAAGTTGGAGATGGAAAATGTTCCTCTGACTGCATATTTTGTTGTTCTTCAAAGAAAGCAATGATTCGGTTTGACATTTTCTTCTTACCTAAATATTTGACTGTATCTTACATATAAATGTACGCTGTGTTTAAACAGTTTTATGATGTTGCACATAAATGCAGGTCAGCCAGTCGTCTGCTGAAAAAAAAGGACAACCTGACAAGGAAAGAGCGTCCCACAGATGTCTGCTTGCTGTATAGTCTCATGTTCTGATGACGTTTGTTATTTTCCTCTGTTATTTCTTTGATGCTGTCCAGAATTATTGCCTGAAAGAGTTTACAATGTGGCGTGAAAAGGTCAATAAAATCTATATGAACTGACGTCTTGGATGGGGTTTTTGCTTTACACTGAAAACATTTGAAAATTTGTTTGAATTTAGACTAAAATATTGTCAAAATATTACCAAATCAAAAAAAAAAAGCTTAAAACGTTTTTGTCTAACAAATAGTTGGGGCACAAATACTCAAAAAGATTTTGACCAGTTTGAGACCCAACGTACTTCCTTCTGCTTTTGTAAACTTGGCACAGATTTTGTTTTCTTTAAAAGCTAAAAATAAAAAAAATGTATGATGTGGAGTCACGCAGAACGTTTTCCTCGAGCACTGAATAAATGAAATCTTTCATGGTTTATTTTGTGAAGTGATAATTATCTTGAAACTGTTTGATTCCTGATAGGAGAGATCTTTGTTTGGGTTGTGAAAGATAAAACGTTAACTTTTAGTGTACGTTAAACACTTTATAGTAGGGGGTGTCGTTTACTCAAACACAAATATGCAATTCATATCAGGCAGTATTTTTACTAAAACTTTCTACCAAAATGGTTTGGCCCTTTCCAGCTTCTTTTGGGTTTCTAGAGAAGGAAAAATCTTTAAGTTATGGCACAACAGGAGCTGATGAAGAAGATAACGTTGGGTTTTCCAATTTTTGCTGAAAGAAAAAAGCTCTGAGTTTAGGGAAAATGTGTTTTTGTGGTTAAAAATGTGGAAAATATCCGATAATGAATCAGTTGTAATAAAAAAAAACACGGGAAACTGGTTAAGACAGCTGTTATAAGATGCACACAGTGAATGTGAGAGTGTGAGTAGGTTTGTGACTGTAGAAAAGGTAGAAAAGCGCTATATAAGTATTTGCCATTTACCATGAAATATTCTGAGATTTCCACCTGTTTTTCTTTGGTCGTTTCTGCATTTGTCTCTGAAATTCCACCTCCTCTGTCTGCTCAGACCCAGGGGCGTGCACGTGGTTTCTCACGTGAGAGTCGGCGGTATTTATGTTTGATGATTGAATTTGGGGAGTTCCGTCAGAAGGAGGTCACATGTCCGGCATCCCCCTCCCTGCAAACATCAGAACTACCTGCTGCTGATTGATCTTTGTGCACCACAGAAGGAGCTCTGTGTCCGACTGCTGCAGGAAACTCTGCTCAGGGCTCAGGGTGGAGGCGGAGTTTCACAATTAAAACTTAACGCTGTCATCTTAGTGGCGGCATAAAAATATGATGATTATTGAAATAATTTGATTTATTGATCACTTGCAAAATGAGAAAAATGGCTTCCCACATTAAAGCGTGGCTGCACATCTGCAACACAATTGTATGGACAACACACTATCACTGCACAAATATAATGTACACAACATTATTATAAATATGATAAAATGTTTTATTAACAACAACTTTGATGGTTTGTTTTATGAGAACTGCAATTTAAATTAAGAACAAAATTGTAGCAAAAAGAAACACAGGTTGGTTTAATATGGAGGGATTTTTGTGCCATTGTTTATTCAGAGTCACTTTTTAAACAATGATACTTTAAATTTTGTGTGTTAAAACAATTGTTTTGCACTTGAAACTCAAAAACAGCCAACAAAACAATTTCACTCTTGAAACGAACGCAAGAAACCCTTATGAATGACACATGTCATGCATGGATCACAAATTTCATGCACCGAAAGTGTGTGTAGCAGCTGTGTGATGCGGTCGTTACACTCATTCAAGGATGTGGAGCCACGGAGCCGGAAATTCACCAAAACCAGAAGTGCAGGTTCCCGGAACGCCTTGGACAAAAATCCCCTCATGTCTGTTCACAGCTTTGCAGCCTGTTATCCTTAAGTGTTGCTGGCCGACAGCTGATCCCGCCTTTGCAGAAAAAAATACGTGCAAAATGTTGTTGTGTGTAAAAGATGCAATCATTTTTCTCAAAGCAATGTATGCTTGTTTATGCTGTGGATGGAGGTTTTTCTATTTTTTTTTTTTTGGATCTTATCCTCTCAAATATGCCATCAGCAGAGGAATAAAGAGTTAAGAAAACGTGAAAAAAATTCATAAAAATGGCAGTTAAACTGCAGAAATGGAAATAGCAACTAATGGGGAATTGATGCTCAAGTGTGAAACTAACATTAGTTTTTTATTGTCTGCTGTTAATTTATTCTTTCCAAGAAAATAAAGCAGCAAAACGATTCAGGCAACAATTACATTTCATTAAAATGCAAAAAAACCTACATTTTTCCTTTTTTTTAAATTTAAAATCATAAAAATGCAAAATGTTTTCCTCCACGTTTCAGTTAGAATTATTTGACAGACCCGTCATTTCACGCACGCAAGAAAGAAACACAAAAATATCAGCCTGCCCTAAGAGATAAACTACTACTGTATTTATGATCTGTCCTCATAATGTTCTGCTCACGTTCATACAAAACCCTTCAGCCACATGTGAGCAGCGTTACTGGAAATTTGAATTTGATCTTTTCCTGCAATCAGCAGTAAAATCATCAAACTAAGCAAAGTCAGTCAGTTCACATGCTCAGTTTTCTCCTAAATTAGTGAACTTTGCTTCAGCAGGGCAAACATTAACCCGTCTGCGTCATAAAAAGCGGTGACATATGTATATATTATTTATGTTTGCAGCACTTCAAAGGAAGTAGGGGAAAGGGCGAGTGGTGCTGACAAGAATCGTTTGTTAGCTTTTATGAAGTTCCCGTCAGAGGGCTTTCTGCGTTTCCTTCCAAAGACAAGGAAATCCCAGATGAATGATTAGTCCAAAGCGCGTCATTGTTGTGAGTTTGAGCCCTGCAGCCACAGTTTTACTGACAACAATCCTGCTCTTTCAAACGTCACATTCATGAGCTGGTTTGTGTTTTCTATCAAGTTAGGGTTCATTTCAAGAGGAAATATACTCATTAAGTTCAGGCAATATGGAATTTGAAAAAAAAAGTTTAGAATCAGCGGCTTTATGTTTGAACTATCTCCATAGCAACTGTTTTGTTATCCAGAAGAATCAGCAAAAGTAAACTTGTGGATTTCCTTGGCATGCAATATAGTCATAATGTCTGTTAAATAAACCTCTGTTGCCAACATACAATATGACTATATTGTATATATTTTTGATCAACTTAGTCCAACTATTCATGTGTCAAAATTTCACAGTATTACAGAACAAAATGTGGGAACACCACTTTTACAAGCTCGCCACGCTAATTCCTTAGGAGGTGTTTAAATTTGTAGCTAGTAGACTCCTAAAGAACTCCTCCTTTTTTTTGTTGAAAATTTAGGAGGATAAGATCTTCCCAAGGTCAAAGGTCAACAAAACGTGGGTTGTAGACTTAAGCTGGGTGTGTCTGTGTGTGTGTGTGTGTGTGTGTCGTTAAGATCGCTCACACATAAGCGCGGCGCGGGTCTCCCTTGGGGGGTCCTGGCTCGTACCTGGGTTGGGGCGGGGGCATGCCCAGAAACCCTGGGTGGTGATGAGGTGCTAGTCTGGGGCTGTGGGCGCCCCTCTTGGGGGGGAGCCCGGCGTTGGGCCCTCCTGGCGCTGCGGGGGGGCTGCTCTCCTGGTTGGGCGGGGGCGGCACTCTGTTTTCCCTCCGTGCCTCCCTGCTCTCTGGCTCTAGGGGCCTCGTGGCGGCCCTGCTGGCCCTGGCCTGGGTGGCGAATGCGGTCGCCCGGGGGCGGTTGTTCTCTACCTGCTGCCGTGTGGCTTTGGGGGTTCTGGCTGCCGCGGCTGCTGCGGCGGGGGTCTTGGTGTAGGGATGGCTGGTCTCTTCCCCTCCTTCTTTTCGCATTCCACCATCCATTTTAGAAGAACATGAACACTCACCTGAGCACAGGTGTTAGCTCACCTTTGCACTAATAGTTTGCATGATTGAATGAAATAATTCCCACTAGTTGGTTTTAAGGCATAAGTATGCGTGTGTGAACACTATCTGAATTGTGTACATGTTGACGTGTGGACATTTTTGCAGCTAGCAGGTGTGTTGATAACATTTGAGTGTGTGTGTGGACAGGCCCCGCCCTTTGAGATTTGCATTACATCTGAACCTTACCGTAATGATAAACACCAAGCAGCTTGTTGCTCTATGCCGCTTCATGGTTTTACCCCCCCCCCTCCTATGATCACCCTCCTATCCCCCCCCTCTCTAACATCCCTCTCTCTTATCCCCTCCTTTCCTTTTCCGTCCGGTCCAACACAAAAGATTTTCAAAAACAATCAGAACGAATACAGTTTGGCCTCGATTACAAAAGGGGTTTATTCAGACATACCTCTGGTTTGTCATAAGATTAATAACCCCTCTTGTTAAAGTAAAATATGTCCAACACAAGAGGCCCTCAGCTCTCATCTGTCTGCCCAGCTGTTGGACAGGACAAGTTAAAAAACAAAAAAAAACAAAAAAAAGGATTGCTCACACAAGAGTTTACTTCTTCTTTTTTTGAGCCTCCTAAGAGATTTTAGCCCCCATTTTTCAATGATTTCTCCTGGAGAAACAACCAAAAAGGTGTGCATTATGCCCAAACGGACTAGGTGTGTGAAAACTTTGGTTTTGAGTGTGAGGTGGAGGAGACGTTGTTGCTGTAACGTGCCTTAATTTGCAAAAACAATCTGGTTTTTGCAGAATTATGATAATCCAAAAAGCATGAAATATTATCCTCTGTTCCCTCATTTGAACTAGAATTTGACCACCTTCATCCGATCATTAGTGGATTTCTATTTTTTTTAAATCAGCAAAAAAAAAATCCATGATATTTTGTGTTTTTCATTTTTAAGGGGATTATGAAAAATGTTACCATGGAGACAAGGATGTGTTTTATTACTAAAAAAAAACCCATCAACATTTAAAATATCTCCAAAAACTCTAATTTGCACACAAGTTGGATAAAAATGTAATGAAAGCTCCTGAAAAAGAAAAAAAAAGTAAACCGTTATTTTCTTGGGCTGGAGTAAACATCACAGAACTGAAAGGCTGTTAAAGTTTTGCAGCACGTGCAGTCTTTTAATAAGTAACTAAGCTTGATTAAAAAAAAAATCCAACAACCTGTAACTCATAAAAAGTGCTTTCCTGTAGCAGGAAAAAAAACAAGTGAGATCCTTAAAAGTTTTTTTTTTGTGCATAAAAACGTAAAAGAAATCCCCCCAAATGTCCAGAAATATTAGGAGAAATTAAATTTCTACTTTTGCATTAATGTGTTTATGTCCCGGAGACACACTGAACTCATATCTGCCTCATCTATTTCCCTCTGCTGTTCAGTCTGACATAACTTTTGTGCAAAAAGACACGTAACAATCATGCCGATCTGTCCCAGGACCAAAACAGCGAGTTGCTGTTTTTAGGAAGAGGCTTCTGTAAACTCAGCGACTTTAGCTGCTCTTTCCTGGAATGCCAGTCGTGTCTCTGATGGAAACCCCAGTTACCTAAAGTCACGGAGCTGTTTTCAGTTACGACTGAAGTGCGCCTGCAGCTGCCTTTCCAGATCACCGATGAAGACGTGCAACTTCTCACAAAGACATCAGCAGGCTGATGGTTCAAAGCTGAAATGTGCAGACGTTTACTCTTAATGTTGAAGAAAGCTTTTCCCTCCACTACATTCTAGCTAATCTGCTACCTAAACAGCATCAGAATACATTATTTACCTGCATACTCCAGGTTAGATAAGGTCTTTCATTAACCGCTGTGACCTTAAAGATTTGACTCCGGTCCCTCTGAAGGTTATGAAGTGCTTTTACGATTTCCTCACCTGCAGTTTGTGACAGTTATGCAGACACAAAACCGCAAAAAAGTGTCACGGATCCTTTTTTTGTTCCGTTCTGCAAAAAAATTGAGTGGGTCATTAAAAAGGACAAACGATGAATATAAATTCAGATTAAAGCCGTGTGCCCTTACTGGCCCCCCCATTGCTCTCTTTTTCGGCTGCCCTCACTGGCTTAGACACTGCTTCAGGCCCTTCACGCTCCCCCCTCTTGCCTTTGCCCCCTTAATCAGAGCTGCACATAAAAAAATTCATTAAAAAAACCAACAACGCTTTTTTTCAAAATCTGTTGGGGTTTTTTTTCTCCATAGCAACCATTTCATCTTCTGCCCAGATGATTACGATGATCACCGCACACGTTATATCTTTTCTTTCTGCTCAAGCCAACGATTCATGTGTCAGCTTTTCACAATAATCCGGTAAAAAAAATGTGGGAACAACAGGGAAATGACACTTCTGTGAGCTCGCCACGCTAACCTGCTGATTTTAACTTAAAGACACAGTAAAAAAAAAAAAAAAACAGTCTGGTTCTTTTCTGCAGGACAAAATAAAGAAAAACACACAAACTTCAAAAATGAATGCAACTTTGACCTTGACTTATGTTCTAAATGTATGCAATCACACTTTCTATACAGAAATGCTGTAAATTTGTCTTTTTTTGACCATTTAAAATGTAGCCCTGCAGTGATCCTGACATGTCCTACATTTCTGAAATGTGGCGGGAACTTCCTTTTGAAGGCTCTTTCCCTGTCTGTCACTGCACCAGTGAAAGACGACGGTCGGTTCTGAGCTTCCTGGAGAGATTCTTCTCTTAGTGTGTTTCAAACCGCTCTCGGTTTCATTAATATGAGTCAGAAAACAAACGTCGAACAATTAATGGATTAATTTAACTGAAACCTAGTGTCAAAAACAATCATCTGTGAGTTTTAATCCCCAATCTCTGAAAGGAAATGAAATAAAATAAACCTTTTTTGATTACTGTGGGAATGCTATTTATAGATTTTTATATCCTTTATATCGATTTTTATATTGCTTTTTCTGTCCGCCTGATGCAAAACCAGGACATAAATCAAATTCCAGAAGGTTTAAACTTTAAACAAAAGCACTTTGGGGTGTTATTTCTGTTTTCTTCAATGTTTAATAACCCAGTGAAGACAGAAGCAGTTTGGCATCCCAAGAGCCCCCATTTCCCCTTCTATAAGCAATCATTTTTGCTAATTTCATCTGTAAAACCATGATTGAATGTTATATGAGGTAAAAAGTATATTCGTGATATATGAATGAAGAAATGTTGTCAAAGTGAGAGTGAATAAAAGGATTTTGCCTCTGGTTCATAAAGCTTTGCTGCCCTCTAATGTCTGCTGTGATTAATGAGCTTTAACTTACAAAAAAAAAAAAAAGAAGATTGTCCAAAGAAAACCATCAGAACTTCAGTTACAGGCTGAATTTAAGTCCAGAAAGGTTTTGGCTGCACAGTGGTGCAGTGGTTAGCACTCTCAGGCCTTGGTTCAAATCCCAGCTGGGACCTTTCTGTGTGGAGTATCCTCCTTGTTCCGTCCGGACACCCGTGTTTCCTTCCACGGTTTAAAAACATGCTTCATGTGGGTTAGGCCGTAGTCACACCTGTCCTTACAGGTGGGTACGGGCCAACTGCTCGGAGGGGACGTGCACAAAATATCTAATATCTAATAAATATTTTTTTCTACGCGCAGGGAAATGGACATGGCGAACACTTGTAAGGGTTAGTGCTGCTCACACGACAAGGGGACGCTCCTTGACAGAACTCAGATTCATGCAATCAGTTTTAAATGCTATTTTGTCTTTTTTTTTTTACTTACCACATTTACACAAAAGCAAAGAACTTTCATTGGATTGAGAACTTGTCTTCCCTGTCTGCTATGAAAGTGAACTCTTTAGATCTTGCATGCGGCCTGTCTACTAGAAATGAGAGAATTAAGACACTCAGAGTGCAGTTTGTGTGCACATCCAACAGAAGTCTGCAGAAAAACGCACACCCTGTGTGATCAGTCAAGTATCGGACTGGTATTTAAAGCTTTAGCGCTTTATAAGAAGCTGTGATCTTCCAAAAGTTGGGCCACACCGTCTGACAAAGTTGTCTAAAAATGGAAAAATAGAAAAAAAGAAAAATCCACCACTGTCGATGCTGAAACCAACAGATGCACTAACTGACACAGATTCATGAAATCCACAGTCGTCCTCCTCACTGCTGCAAACATTCCCTAAAGGTGAAGAAGGACAACCAGTTGTTCTCCAGCTTTTATTAAACCACTTCAACAATCTTATTATCCAAAGTTGTAAACATCAAATCAGTAAATAAACACATTTTTATCGATTACCTATATGTAAACATTTTCCAAAGGTATCATTCAGTTTGAAACATTTTTATTTCTGGATGAAACGAAGAACATCGGAGCTCCTGATTCAGACAGGAAGGGATGTCGTCCTCAGACAAACTCGTTTTCACAAACCATCAGCACTGAGGCACGTTTCAGGCGGGATCTTCTCTGTAGAGTCTGAGCAGGAGCTCTGCTGGCTCTCCAATCCGGAGCACATCAGGGGGAAGTAGATGTCATCCATGTTTGGCAGAACAAATACTTTCTGCAGGAAAGAGAGAAAAAAAATCTAGAACAGATAAGTTGTTCTGAAAAAAATAAAAATAAATCATCCTTGTCAGTACCTGGAACTCATCCTGGAGTTTCTTCTCAATAAACTCCGTCACGTGGCAGAACGTCACCTCTCGCTCCCCCAGTTTGGGACGCACATGGAGATCCAGCTTTGGTGGTACACAGAAGCTGTACCTGCAGACCAAACCTCAATGTTAATGCTGAGCTCCTCTCACAGGACTGCAGAGAGTGCATTTGTAAAACAGCTTGTGTGCATTTCTGATTATTGAGACTGAATTAACTCCATAGTTTCAGCTGACCTATTTCTATGTTTAGATTCTTAAAAAAGCTTCAAAAGCGTCTCATTGAATTAGAAAACAGTCGAGATTTTTGTGTTTTTTTGTTGGCGTTTTCATGTTTTTCTTTAGTTATGTAAAGCACTTTGAGGCGTTCTGTAGCAGGAAAAGGGCGATATAAACAAAGCTGAATTTGAATGTTTAGCTAAAAAAGAAATCAGGGACGCCATGCAGTTGGAAATCTGGCGGCCGTGGTGCAGAGGTCGAACGGTCAAACTCTGATCGGAAGATCGCGGGTTTGGTTCCCGCCACGTGTCGACGTGAATCCCACTTTGCTCTTGGTGGTTACAGGTTGGCGCCAGCAGAGCCGCCATCATTGCACGAATGTGTGTGCGTGACTGCAAAGCACTTTGGACCTTCTACGAAAACACACGCCCTCTACTATCTATTCATTATCCTAAAGTAAAGATGCTTTTTGATTCCAAATGTCATTTTTACTGCAGAGTAGTTCTGTCCCAGTTGCAAACACTTTGTTTGACAATGAAAAAAGGCAGAATTACATTAAAATCGTTGATTGTAAAACTTCTTTGAAAGTTTTTTTTCACCTATTTTATCAAAGCTGCTGGGATTGAGTGTCAAGAAAATTAAAAATAGTATAATAAAACTCAAGACACCATGAGACAAAGTAGAAATTATTTTAATAAGAGGCATAAAAAAGTTATTAGTGGAGGTCTTTGGTGAAACACACGTGATCTACGTATTTCATTTCTGGCGTTTGTCGATGTCCATTTTGCTGACAGGTCTTTACGTGAATTTGGTTTTGAGCTGTTCAGAATTTTTGGTCAGTTGACAATTTCGCAGTTTGTGCGTATTTTACGTAGTTTATACATAATTATCACCTAAATCTTACGTGATTTTTGCAAGATGCATTTACAAATTTGTGGCTTTCTGTCTAACGGACTTTTCACACATGTGCCACCGATGTATAAGTTTTAGGATTTAGGTTTTGTCCCTCTTTCTATTCAATTTGACTCCCTTAATGATGAGTTGGGTGCAGATTTCATGAAATTGTTGTCAGCACTACACACTCACACAAAAACACACACATCACTGAGTAGTATTTATGTTTGACGTATAGTTGCTAAAACTCAATCCTCTTATATCTTTAATCCGTCTTGAATAAGCTTCACTGACTGATCTGCACGTCCGCTCACTTTGAAGTGATTCCTGTGTGTTTGTGTGCTGGGACTTATTCTCCCAGCATGCCCTGCAGGATGGTCATGGATGCGTGTCCGTACCATATCCTGTCTGAAGGCGGCGGTGGGATGTTGACCACCAGTGTCCCCGACAGCTCCCGGACCTCCACGGTGAGCAGCAGGGGGGTGTTGGACATCTCCTCGAACTTCTTCTTGATGAACTCGTTCTCCGCCGCCTTCTGGAAGTACTTGGATTTAGCGATTTTGTCCACAAATCTTAAAATCTTCCTTCCAGTCTTTCCTCCTCCCGCCCTGTTGAAGACGATTAGAGGCGGATGTCACACGGATCCTGCGTTTGGCAGCAGATTGAGGGTTTAGATGTTGGAGTCTGGTAACGTCTAGATCCAAGTGAGGACCATCTGGGCTGATAGCTGGGGGTGCAGTTTAATTTTCTCCTTTTTTGAAAATGAGCAATCTAAAGACAGGCGAGGCAACACGTCATGCTGACAGCTTACTGCCGCTTTCAGGCTGGTTCCCCACTGAACGTAGGTAAGTCGGATCCTTCGGAGCATACTAACCCTTCACTGGCCGGAGTGGAGACTTTTTCACCTGCTGGACCCGGAGGCTCGGAGAGAAGCAGCTCCTCCTCATCAGATGAAGCAGCGCTGGAGGACTCTTCATCACTGTCTGCCAACACCTTGAGTATGGGCCTTGAGCTGGGTGGAGGTCGTACACACACAGAGCAGTTAAAGTCCCACTCCCACCATCTTTTCGTCTATTTTTAAATCGTTCCCAGTGTTTTTTTTTTTTAAAATCATGATTATTCCACGTTTAGCCTTAATCTGAACAATGGCTATTTTCTAGGACCACGTTTCAGCAGAGCGGCTGTAGTTCATTGAAAATACACCTCTGAGTTGTGGGCGGAGCAACCCTGCCCCCTTCCCCATCATCCACCTGTTTGCACGCTCTCCCACTAGCTTACAGCCCATCACAAGCCCAAGTTAACATTAGTGGTGCAACAAAAATGGGCGAGCAATTTTGCAGCTATCCAGCGGTACAGTTTAGATCCAGATTCCAGCTCAGACGAGGAAAACAAAGACGTTCATGGATCCTTTTGTCTGCAGGTGGATGCATCTTAACGGAGCTTGTGGCTTGCCGTAGTAGCTTCCACGTCACACCTACAAACTTTTTCTGACAGCATTTTTTTGTCTGCTCCTGATACACAACAATTTGAAAACAAAAAAAAACTCATAAATGTCATTTTTAACGTAGTTTTCCTGAAATATGCTTGGGTTGTCCTCCTTAGTCCTTAACACAAAACTAACATTTCAGGGAGATGTGATGACTTCGGAATCGTTTAAACTAGAAAACATTTAATTTTAGCAAAATCTGTAATGAAAAACGTTTTTTATTTACTTCTATAATACACAACATTTTTAAGCAGAAATGTGTGTCGTTTCAAGAGACAGGCTTGCTTCATTTAGGGAAACCAGACCGTTTTTATTTCTTATTTTTTAGGACATGTATTTTTAAAATATATCATTTTAATTACCAGAACAAATGAACTAAATATGAGTATTTGCAGCTAATTTCAGGATTTGTCTTAAAAAAGCAGAACATCTCAACTTCTTTTCAGTAATCTAACCAAAACTAATTCTACCATCTTCTACCTTTTTCCGGGGCGCTTTGGGGGATTGATGTGAGGGAAGAAGCTGGCTATAATCAAGATGAAAACGGAGAGATGACCTATGTTCTGAATGAACCATTTAACGTCACAGGGTTCATTAAAAACGGTAAAATGGCTCCTGCGTAGGACTCACCATGGGGTACCAGTCTCAGTGAAACAGTGAGCCAAGTCCCGGCCGGCCTCTTTTCCCAGCCTGGACAGGTTAAACTTGGTCTGCAGGGTCATCTGCAGGTTACCCGTGTAGACCAGCTGCAGTTCCACCCACAGGCCTGCAGGGGGAACCGCAAAGAGGTCAGCAGGAGACTGCAAAACTGCTTAGTGGGAGGATTAAGCAAGCTTTCACTCAGATGATCAGGCCTTGAAATTAAATTTATGAGAAATTACGGTGGATTATTACTCCCCCCTTCAGGAGGAGGAAAGGAGGGAGGACAAGAAATCACAACATCCTCACAATAGGGTTATCAAATGGGATCTTTACGAACCGCACACATGAAAACATGATCTGAAAAGGTTGAAAGCAAAGGCCTAATGACCGGCCTGTTCCATGAGATTACCATAGGATGATAGGTCTGATCTGAGGCTCAGCTGTAATAACATCACGTTAGCCGTGCACGTTTAAGCCGCGGCGTGCACTCACCTCTGTGGTTCACCTCTGGTCTGGACGCCGCAGAGACCTGCGGCACGGAGCAGCCCATGTCCATCTCAGTCAGGCTCAGCTCATTCATAAAGTAAGGCAGCTGGAGAAACAGCAAGTCGTGCTTATATGAGTTCTAATCAACGTTCGGCGTGACCCTCAACTCAAATTAAAAAAGCGCCCTCACTCGGATTTTGCTGAGCTTCTTCTGAATCTTGAGGGAGACGGCGTCGGCCCAGTGCTTCTCTTGCAGGAAATCCCAGAAAATGCGACCAATCAGAGCGTTGACCCATGCGGTTTGGCTCTTTTCAGGGAACTCTGTCAGATCACAGGTGCACTAAAGGGTAATAAAAGGACAAGTTAGAGACATTTAAAGCTTAAGGAGGTATTTTTCTTGCAGGAAATAGTTGTGTAACTCTAATTTGTCTGCCAGCAATACATACTTTCCCTCTGATGGTGGGGCTGGCCTCTACGCTGCTCGCCCCAGGACTGGAGAGGGGCGTTGAGTCTTCAGCAGCCAGGAGCCGAGCCATGTAGCTGGGGTAATCAAATGTAGAAAGGCCCCTGGAGGTTCCAGAGGGGGCTGAGGAGATGCACGGGGCCGGGGGTGTGGAAGGGGCGTCATGGTCACTGCTGCCCCCTCTGCTGGGGCTTCTGCTGTGCGGGAAAGGAACACTCTGTGTTGGGTCCCCTAAAGGATTGCAGAAAAAAAGTGGTCATATCATAAAGAAGAGAAAGCGGCGTATCATTTTAATTTCCCTGGGATGTTTTCTTAAAAAAATGGCAAAGAATAAATTGGAAAAAGCAATGATTAATTGATGAACCGATTTCCTAAAATCCAACAAGACTGATATAAAATCCTTCAAAATAAAATAAATCGATTATACCGATTTTGGAAAATACCATTTAGATTGAGGTACGGAAGGTCTGTTTTACAATAGCGACTATCACAATGGACAACACAAGTGTGTGTGTGTGTGTGGGGGGGGATTTCCCAAAGACATGTGACCGCGCATAATTGTTCTATTAATGTTCTATTTATAGGGGTGTCAAAACTTATTGCATTTATTGCAATTAATTAATTCCAGAGCATTTCTTAAAATTTAATTCATCTCATTTTTGTTCCTTTAAAATAAAATAATGTTTAGGCTTTTACTTGTCAGGCGTTAAACGCACTCTGATGTGAACATCGGTTGGCTGATGACTGAAAGAAGAAATGGCTAGTTGCAGAAAAAGGTGAAAAGTTGAGAAGGACATGCAAGTTTTGACTATTATGGGTGGAAAATGTGTGTTTCAAAAACACAAAAACCCAGTTGTGGGTGGAACCTCCGTTAGCAGCAAAGACGCTTGTAAAACTCTTTCATTTACATTTTTTAACTGAATTCTTGCATTTTGTTTTCAAATTAAAGTTGTTCTGTATACACGTGGACAAACAACAGTGGGCTGCACTTTAGGAAACTAAAATGTGAATGGATTTCACATTGATTCTTGTTTGTTTATTCACATTAATACTTGAGTATCTTGCAAGAAAGCCAAGGAATCTGCAAAACTTCACCTGCACTGTTCAGAACCAGGAATTTTTCTCTGAGTCACACTGGTGGAACTTTTGGCTAAAGATGTCCTGGATCCACTTTAGGCCAGAGAAACGGATCATTTAGAATGAACCAACATCGAATATGAATCAGATCGCAACCTCAAATTGTGATAAGAATTGTTAAAAACACCCCGTTTTTAGATCTCAAAGAGGATCTTCTGACCAGAACTTTCATTTTATTCATGTATTCATCTGATGTTGACCAGTAGTTTCATGTTTCTGTAGTTTGTGTGTCGGCATAATGTTAATAACAGGACAATTTTAACATTAAAAAAACAAGAAAGTTCTTCAAAGGTGTTTGTTGAACAGACGTTTTCTCAGAATCACCCTGATATTTTTAGAAGGTCCAACGAGATAAATACAAAAATGATCTTCCCTCAGCAGCACTCTGGAGTCAGGAATGTTTGAAATGTCACTTTAGCTTTGAAGTAGCGAAAAAAGATGGGGGGAAAAATGCAAATCTGCAAGAATTTTACACGGATTCTCGTAGATTTGGAGCTTTCTTTCCGCATACATGAGGCTAAATTCCCTCACGAGTTGCACATCGTCTGTCATGTTTCTGGAAATGTAAGCAACTGTTATTCAGGGAGTGTTCATTCCTTCAATGAGATTTAAATTTGCAGTGAAAAGCAACTTTCAAAAGCAACTGCAAGAGTGTCCTCTGTAGCTGAGAAATAAAAAGAGCCTTGTGTGCAGAGCTTTGGACCATCAGATCGTGAGTCCCCTGACAAATACTGGATTAGAAAAGCAAAAAAAACCAAATCTGGTGCGTGTAATCCATAATCCATACATATGTAGTACTTTTATATGGATGTCGTCCCTCCTCTTAGCTAATGCATTTCTAACATTTTTCCTACCCGACTGTGAAATGCATCTGCCAGGCTTCTTCTCATGCTCCGCCTCCATGGAGGCGAACAGGAAGTGGCGGAACCACTCCTCCTTCTCTCTTCCCGTGCGGCCAAACAGGTACAGAGCAGCTTGAGGGTCGCGGGTCGGTTTGGAGGAGCTTTGCTTCAGGTTCGGTGATTGTTCGGCCCCTTGCTCCTCGTCCAGGTTCTCCGTGGAGCCTCCTCTTTCCCCAGGCTGGGACCCCACAGCGAGCTGGATGCAGATGGGATATTTGGGGTTCCAAAGCCTCTTCCGAGCTAACACGGATGGCAGCAAAAAAACCTGAGGACAATGACAGAGTTAAATCCTAAAGCAGCACGTGTTGACTTCATCACATTAAAAATACATAATCTGAACATGTTTTATGCCAATTAACCTTTGATACAAACTGCTTCTCTCCCTTTTTGCATGAGCAGCTCCTTGTGCTTTGAGGCACTCGCCAAAAGGGCACCCTAAGATCCATGCTTTAATAATTCAATTGCATTTAGTAAAATAATTTCAAAGCGTATTTTAAACTCTAATGTGAAGGAGGTTAGAGGTTTCACTGCATCTGAAGGAGCTCTAAAGAATTTAACTTCTACATGCGTGGAATAAACTCCAACAAGAAGCCACAAAGGAAAGGTCAGACGTTCTTCTGCTGAGCACACATGCAGGAGAAGGAAAAATGCAGTCCGCTTTTTAGAATCCGGGACAAAATAAAAAAAATAAATTTCCTAAAGACCCTTAGGGAGTCGTCATACTTTGCTCTTTGCGAGCTGAAAGCAGCGTGACTTGACAAAGGTAGCGTCGTGGACTTTCTCATCATAGGCGGCCCTGCGGCTGATGTTGGCGCGTGGGTAGTCCAGACGGAGGCAGGAGCCCTCCAGGGTAGCAAAGACGGAGTGAGTCATGGCAGGATGGCAGGTTTCTGGGTCGTAATCATGGATTTCATTCATCCAGCCCTGAAAAAAAAAACCTTTTGATTTGAATAAAATCAAACATCAAGCATCTAATAAATAATTTTCCCCTTTAAGTTCCTTTCGGTTCCTTGGCAGAGTTATTTATTCCATCCTGCATTATTCTTAACAAAATAAAAATCAACTGTTGACCACGGGAAGTGGCCGCCATCTTGAATTTAAAAAACCAAAAACCTTTAATACCTTCAACAAACTCCTCCTTTCAATCTACCGTTTTCTAACTCCTCGGGAAGTCACTTGGAAGAGTTTGTAGATTTTGTGTGGCGAGCTCGTGGCGTTTCCCTGTTGCTCATTTTTACCAGAATATTCTGAAAATGTCACACATGAATCCCTGGCTTCAAGCTGAATATAACAGACCATATGAGCATCTTAGAAATGTGGGCGTGGTTGACAGAAAATCTCCGTTGCCAAGGAAATTTAATAAATGTACCGATTCTTCTAAAAATGACATCGACCTGTTCGTCACCCCCAGGCGACCAAATATTAAAATAGTTGCTATGGAGATCAAATCAACAGAAAAGCCACCATTATGAAAAACAGTGTTGCCCACCAGAGTGGGAGGGGCAGATGCAGAGAGTGAAGGGAGCCGGTGGCTAAGTAGAAAGGTGGGGCAGCTCGTAGCTTCAATTGATATTTTTTTAAACAAACATGATAAAGTCCCAGTAAAACATTTTAAGAAAGAGATGAAAGTTTCACGTTTGGTCCAAATATCTAAGAAAGCGATTGGTTCATTTCTGTCACACAGGAATCATTTAGGAGCAAGTAAACAAATGTGATTTAGGGTTCAACCAAAAGTCGTTTTGTAATCAAATGCAGCTCAGGTGTAAGGAGACGAGTGGAGCTCAATCACAGCTATTTAGGGAGGACTGATTTCTGCTTCCCTCCCCTCTAATATAACTCACAAAAACGTAAACAGATCAATAAAAAAAATCCACAAGATATCATATAAATGTTTTAAATCATTTGTCATTATTTTGTATTTACCAAATTTTGACAAATTAAGAATTTCTTTTGATATTTGGTTTGGTCAGCTATAGATAGGGCTTAAAATATTGTAAAAATGTGTATTTATTAGCATGCATATTGTCAATATGTCATGGAAACATGGATTACTGCAGTCTTGGTCTGCAGAAGCCTCTTTTTTTCCAGCAGTGACCTTCCATTTCCCACGACGGTCGTAAAAATAGATCAGTTTGGCCTTCAAACCAGTGAATTTTCTTTGTGAACTTATCTGGATTTTTATTGTGGTCATGTCTCCTGGGCTTTGGAGAGCTCAGGCCGCCGCTCTCACGTGTAAACAGCTTAGCGGCGGTCGTGGTTTTTACATTATGAGAGATGAGAAAAGCGATTTCCCCCTAAAGCAGCTCGACAATGTGGTTTTATTTTAGTTCATTTCATTCAAAGAAAAGTCATCTGATTCCACAACTCCGCCATAAAACAGCCCCATAAAAATTCCAACTCATATTTAGGCAAAATTCAGACTTAATTTCCCCCAAAATAATGAATAAAGTAAAGAAATGATACAGCAAAATTCAGGATAATACCCAACAAGTTAGTTTAAGTTTGCAGCTGGATGAGATTAAAATGAATGTTGGGCAAAAGTAATATCACACAATAAAAGTTTTTTGATGTTTCATTTCAAAAGTTAGTCTCTTTTTGTGCAATAATTAACACAAAAAAGCAGAAAAATATGACCTATTTTTAAACTGAATTTTTTTTAATGAAGAGATATTTCAGTGATAAAACTGAACAAATCTGCTGCTATCTTTTAAACTATTTCACAAGGTTTATTGATTTCAGACAGTGCAGGCCACTAATATTTTATATTTTGTCAATAAAGTTTTATTGCGTTAAATCACAAAACCACCATGAACAAAAAGTCTCATTTCTATTTTTTCCTTTTTTTGGGATTAATGTGGCTTCAAATGTCTGATTTTCCTGGTACTTTTGAAAATTTGTGCATATTTTGGACATTATGGCACTCGAGCAGTAAAATTATTTATCTATTGATCCATGGTAACGATTGATCAGTTTGTCACATTTTCTGTTCTGTGTCGATAAATGTTTTGGCTCAAATCCCTGAAAGTGTTTTTATGTCGATTCAACTCAAAATTTAAAAGAAAAATCTAAATTTTTCTTTATCAATTGCATTTAGAAATAGAAGTTGGGGTGTATTTGGTATTCCAGCCTGAAAGCTCTGCTGAAAGATGGACATCATGTGTTTTTGGATACATTTAGTTTGAAACTTTAACAGGTTTTTGACAATAAAGTAAAAACTCAACAACAATATGGAGTTCAGTTTGAAATTAAAAAAAGTCAGATAAGGAAAAACCTGTGACTGTTTGTGTGGTTTGTAAGTGAGCAAAGAGAAAGATGGAAAAAAGAATTCTGGCATTGTCCAATTTAAAAGGCCTCCTCAGAAATAACCAAACTAGAAATGTACTTTAACTCGGCTGAAATGGGTTTACATCAGCAGTTTCAGGTCATTTCAGCGACTGTTTTCTGTTCAGGTTAGACGTTTGGAGCAAAGCACAGCGCTGCCCCTGGTGAGATTTATAAAAAAAAATTTAAAAAGTGTCAACAGTAAAAAGTGCTGCAGCTGCTGAGGTACAGTAATTACCGCTCTGCCTCTAACGGAGCTTGACAGTTGGCCCTTAAAGGGAGCAACCGGCAACCAGACTTTGCCACTTCCATGGGGCAATTAGTGGAAAACACAAGCAGGAGAAGGAGCTGCATTTTGTCAGGCAGTTTGGCGGGGGGGGCAAGAAAAAAAGAGTTCAAGCAACGAGAAAATACCTCGCTTGTTAAGTCATTAGCGGTTTGGTTTCAGTTAACGTCCTGCATGACTACAAAACACCTGCATTTGTACCTCCCAAAGGAATTGATCACATTCAGCTCTGACCAGGTGACAGAAGGGAGACAGTGAGGGGCAAATGGTAGAAATCAATATCTGATCAAACGGACATTTTTCCTTCTCTGTGACTTGGTCTCTCACCTTCAGGACGTCAGGCTCAGAGCTGTCGAAGCAGCCTGTCAACGTCCGTTCTTCATACGGCGTCTCTTCTGGTTGGTGAGTCGACGCCGAGCAGTCAGAGCCGCAGGAGCCCATGCGAATGAGAAAAAGACCCAACAAGAAGCCCATCGCTAATCCCAGAGCCAACCCGGAGACGTATGGACTCAAAGGTAGGATGAAGTAGCCGTAGGAGAGCACGGCCACGCAGAACAAACTCATGCGCGGCAGAGGATTTGGGGGCTTAGGAAATGTCCTGGCTGGCGGTGAAGCCAAAACCTGGAGACCAGCTGAGCTCCTGGGCTTTCTCTGAGTCTGGATGGAGAACACCTGCATGTTGTCGCCGTCTGTACAGATTTCCAGATCCTCGTCTCTGTGATGTTGCCTGGGATGGTGTACAGGACAGACGCCGCGCTGACCTCTCGCCGCATGTCTCACGGAAGGCCACTCAAACACAGGCGGGACATCGGCGTCGGTTTTCCGAGCGTTTCTCACAGGAGACTCTGACAGGACCGTGTCCGTGCTGCCTTCCCGACCCAAACTCCGGCTGCTGTTCTGATGAGCCAGCTGGGGTTTGGTTTGATGCTTGGGGCTCCCGCCGATGTCCTCCCGCCTGATCTTACTAAACATGCTGCTCAGGGGTTCGTGCACGGCCTCCGAGAGCCTTCTCTTGGTGTCGTCCAGCTCCAGTTTGAAGAACCCCCCCTTCGGGCCGTCTCCACTGGGGGAGAGCGTGGTGGGAGTCGGAGGAGCCGTTCGAGAGTCGCCGTTGCTCCGGGTTTTGGTTTGGGTCAGCTGTTTCCACAGGTGAAGGTTGAGGCGGGAGTCCGATTTGGACTGCGACACCTCGGGTTCTGAGCGGGAAAGCTCAGTGGAGATGGACTTCACCAGGCTCAGGAAAGGCTTGGGTCTCAGGCTGGAGCCCTCTTTCAGCTCCAGCTCTGTGGAGAGGGACTTGACCAAGTTGGCTAGAGGCCGATGGGTGGGTGAGGAAGGGCCCGGGGAGAGGAAGCTGGGACTGGCGGCAGAAAAGTTCCCCAAGGAATCGGGCGACGAAGGTGAAAGTGGAACATGAAAGCTCTGGGACTTCAAACCTCCTACTTCTTCTTCTTCTGCAGAAAGCGTCCTCTCCTTGGACAGGGATATAGAGGGGTAGTCCTCATTGTGGTCGAGGGAGAAGATGAGCTCACTTTCATCCATGCTGTCCCACTGCCCCTCCGTCCCTGTCAGCTGGATCACGATCCCTCTCTGGACGTGTCGTTTTGTCCCTAGAGTGGCACCAGCGACGGCAGTGAAACCGCTACCTCCTCCGTCCCCGTCGTCACATCCTCCGTCCCCATTTTTCTCGTTCTCCGCCATTTCTTTACATCCCCGAACCGAGGCGGCCGCTGAAAGAGGAAAGAGCGGAGGATGCGGTCAGAGAGATTATGAAGCTGCAGAGCAGAACAAATAAAGATGTGCCATTTCAACAGAGAAAGGCAACTGCTGCCAACTGAGTCTGAACGTTGGGCCGCCATGTAGCTCAGCTTTGAAGTGCTCTGGAAGTCTAAATTAATCTGAAGACGGGGAAACTGAAGTGCGGCCAAGTCTGTCCCAGAGCCGCCGATCGACCCGCTGGGGAAGCTCTGGACGAAAAACAAAAACCTAAATAAACTGCAAACCATTTGATCCTCGCAAAGATTTCAAAGCTTGTTATTCGACGTTGAAGATATTACACCTTTCCAAAATCTTATCAAAAATGAAGCATTTTTGTCTCATTTAGAGCTAGGATGTCAAAATAAGGAAATTATGAGTTTAAATCCTTTTGCTTCAAACTCTTGGCAATGAAAACTTGATTTAAGGCTCCAAAAAGCTCTATTGTTCTGTAATTACTGGTTCAAATTCAGGAATGTTATTTTAGAGCCATACTTACTGAGATCTAAGTGTCTAATAAAAAAATCTCACTAAAACTTCTTGTCCAGTTTCCTGTTTTTAAAGATAATATAAAGTCCTTTTTTTAAGATAATATGAGACAAAACTAACAATCCAGTTACTTCTCTTTGAGCAGGAACGACTTGTTTTAAGGCAAGAAATTCTGAGGTAATTTGATCGTGAAAACATCTTATTTTAAGCAGTATCTCTAGCGAAACAAGTGTTTTGTTTTACTTTACATCTTGATTTTATGAAAACGGAATTGTAGACAAGTGGTCTTCTTTCAAGAAACTTGATTTAGGGAAACTATAATCTTAAATTTGACTCATAACAGCGTAGAAATGTGTTTGACAACAGCAGGAGAGAGAACAAACACACATTTACACGTAGCTTCTAAGACTAAATTTTCTTAAAATGTGAAATTCTACACTTACTTTAAGATGATTTTAGAATAGAATAGAATGCATACTTATAATTCGTCATTGTCACAATGAATTAAAAGTCCTATACATAAAAAGTGATGGTCTGGCAAAATGTTGGACTGTTCTACTTCTTAAAATAGGACATTTTGGGGAAAGATGTGTGTAAATATACCTACTTTGGAGATTCAAAACTCTATTTTTCCCTGCAAATAGGGGTGTTGGGGTAATATCATAGTTTGTGGTTGCCGTTCTTATTCATATTCGATGTTGGTTCATTTTGATGCAGTGATCCGATTCACTGACATAAAAAAGATCTAGAACATATTTAGCCAAAACTTCAACGAGTGTGACTTAGAGACAAATACCTGGTATTTATAACAGTGACGTTTCCAGATTCCTCGTGTTTCTTCAAGATAATCAATTGTTTATTAAATGTGTGTACAAACAAACCAGTAAACAAAAATCAATGTCAAATCCATTCACGTTTTGGTTTCATAAAGTTTTTTTTCCACATCAAAATAACCCAAAGGGGACATTAATAGAACTTTTTAGCACGCGGAATGGTCACACGTCAAAGTGTTTCCACAAGTTGAACTGTATTGATGGTTGATCGTTTTTTGCTGCATCACGTGTGTGTTGTCCGCTGTGATGTACTATATCGCAGTATTACTACTCATTTTTTCCTGTTAAGGGTCACAGGAATGCAGGAGCCTATCCGAGTTTCTGTCAGGTGAACACAGGACATTTCACCAGGCCATTGCAGGGCCATGCTTACTCAGATCTAAGTGTTTTTAGCTAATTTAAAGATTTATTTTGGCATATCACAGCTTATATTAAGAAATATTATCAGGATATATTTTACTAGTAGATTTTTTACTTGAAAAACATCTTGTTTTCAACATTTTTCAACTTGTTTTGAGTCTTTTTCACCGATTACATTCGTTTTTTGTCACGGTAGTCAAAATAAACTATGATTATGCTCATAAAAACTCAAAAATACAAACAATCTTCTTAAAAATAGCAAAAAAAAGCACATTATGGGGCTGTTTAACATTAAATGTGAAGTAATTCTATCTAACATCTACATTTTTTAGCTTATGTTACCTTTTTAAACGCTTGTGTGGAATTTTGTTTGTAGATTTTGAAATCTTATTATAAGATGTCTTCAGTAAAAATGACTTGCTGCATGGACTGATCCTTCTAGTAAAGATTTTCTTCCTAAGATTTGTGTTCTTTTCCTATTTTTAGGCTAAATACTGATGAAGTCAAAAAGAATGAATTGTGCTCCATGGAGGGTTTTATTGAAATAAAAAGATTATTTTGAATTCAAATGTTATGTGTTAACAGTTTAACGCAGCCTGATCTTCAGAGGATTCTCCCGTCGGCCGTGAAAAAGCCAAACTTCAGCGTTTTCCCTGGTTGCTGCTTCACAGAATAACTTACGTAACTCTCAGATGAACGGTGAGACGCTGTCGGCCGCTGCTTCAGTGAGGCTTTACTGCATCAGAAGGATCAACAGCCGTTTAAAAGTCAATCTTTTTTTTTTAGCATCACCGTCTCTGTCTTTTTAATTTCTGCTTCATTCCCACGTCAAACCCTCGTTTTCACGTAAATGTATTATGTGGCACAGTTTCAACCAGCAGATGGTAGACTCCAACTAATCTGATCTCACCCAAAAAAGGGTGGAGGGGCAGATAAACCTGACAAATGCACAGACGGCAGCCTGACTCAGACTTTGACAGGATGGGAAGAGGGAGTGAAAGCTTGAAGGTGCCAAATGCATATTAGACAGACTAAACTTCTATTAGGCTAATGCCCCCCCCTCCCTCCCCCCAAGCTGACTGTGGAGCTCGAACGGCACAAAAATGTGCTGACAGCTCAGCTGAATCAATGTAGAATGAAGCTCCAGGATCTTTTTTTTAACTTGTTTTTTTGTAAAATTATTACAAAACAATATGTCCGATAGTGAAAACATTAAAACGGTTTGATCCTAGTGATTGAAATCCAAGCGTATCTGGGATAAAATTGGAATATTTGTGCAAGTATTTTTTTACCAACTCATTTGTATTTGAACATAAATATAATAAAAGTTGTCTTTGTGCAGGAATCACCAGGTCTTTGGATGACCTATTGATAAAATACCCATATTTGGCAACTTCCTGGTGGTGTAAACACCTCCTTTGTGGGTGGAGATTCTTTCTTCTGACCATTTGTTAACACATTTTGCTTCATAAACTGTAAACTGCAGTTGTAGACCATCAATCAAAGGATTAAATGGCGATGGATGAAAGATTTGGTCATGTGACCCATTTGTTTGTACTGACTGTATCTGAGAGCTGGACCGAGCGAAAGTGACACCATCCATGGAAAAGGGTTTATTTCCGGCTTCAACCATAATGAAGTTAATTCAGCCACTTTTTTTCATGATACGGAAGGCATCCCTATTGAAAGCGATTTACACGGAATCTATCAATAAAATCTTTTGAACTTTGGATGTGGGGGTCAGCAGGCTCCACCTACTTTTATTGAGGCATCTGATTGGTCATTTTACAAAATAAGCTACAGAAAAAAATAATCAAGAAAATGAACATAACTAAATAAATAAATAAATAAAGAATGGTTATTCTGACCAATAGAATGACAGAGTTATACCATCTTATTTCTCAATAGAAGTCAATTGGATTTTGGCATCTTGGAGCCAGTAGGTACTTCCTGTTTGGAACGCCAAGGAGGAGGAGTCACTCAGTCATAAACAGTCAGTTGTATTTAACCATAAAACATTTCCTTTTTCATAAATGGACAACAAGGACAACAAAGCCTGACAGCTGTAGTTCTGATGGTTTGACACAAGTCAATCAAAAAATACTTTGCTCCTATTTATTTGAGGAATTCTAATTCATTAGTAAAATTCTGAATTTTGTGAACGATTCACTCCTCATAGAGACAGAAAAAAACGTTTTGAGCCTTTTAATATCATTTTTTCACAACAATAAAGTAGTTTGAGACATGGCATGATAAACTGCACCTGATTGCAATTAATTTCCTTTATAAATTAGCTTCAGCTTAAGAGTTAAAATCCTGTATCTGATAGAAGTTTTAAGAAAATTTATCATTGAACAGACAAATTTATGCAGACATTATATTATTACTATTCAATTAAAACACAATCAATGGAAATAAAACTGGATGACATTATGCATTCCCTTAAATCAAGGCTGGAGTTGTTTTTAATTATGAAAGGACTATTTTGGGATGAATTATATTATTTGTGTCATTAAATATATTTTACAATTTTTTTCACAATTATTTGCAAATCATAATTTTATTGTTTGTGTTTATACATGACATCCAGAGTAAGTTTTTGATAAAAACATCCTTGTGATGTAAACAAAATTTTAGGTTTGAACTTCATTATCTCCTATTTCTGTATTTTTAATAAAGCTAATACTGCAGCCTGTCTGGGCATAGAAATGACTGTCAACTGCGCACAGGTAACATCATAATCTGTGTTAATCTGTCTCTTGAGGGGGGAGCCCACCCATACGGCCGATTGTGCAGCAGTGAGCGCTGGTTTGTGTGGGTTTGAACAGCACCCTGTGATCAGGCACAAACAGCAACAATCTCAGCTTAACATTAATGCTGGGTTTACTGCAAAATCTGACAAATCACACCAGCGGATTATGAGCTAAACCAACATTTGGTGGGGTGTGTTTCCAATCTAGTTTATGACCATGAGCCGGTGCTCATTGTAGTTGTTAACTTCACAATCCCTCTGACTCACAGTCTTTGAAGATGACAGACAGAAGGCTGAAACATGGTTTATTCGAATCCTGCGTGTTTTTTTTAAATGAATCTGACAAAAAAAATTAACGTTTGGGGTTTTTCTTTGGATTTATTTCTGATGTTTTGACTCTGACAGGCAGCTCCGGACTCCCCTTTGGCTTTAGGATACAACAAACCATTACAAATGTCACTTTTCTTCCAAATTTCATGAGTTCCCTGACCAGATAATTGACAGAACGACGGGAATCTGTGCAACAGAACCGGCAGTGGATAAAGATGCAACTGAAATTGAGGTCAGCGCTTTCACTCCAATCCCCTTTCTGGACAATTTGCATCGCAAGACCAGTGTGACATGAGGACACCGCAGCAGGAGGAGTGGAAGTGGGAAGCGCTGCTGAGTTTATGCGCATTTGAAGTGCTTCTCTCTCTTTGCACAGGCGCACATATAATCTCCAGACGCGCTCGCAGCATCACTTTGGAATCAACACGCGCATCCGTGACGGTGTTTTGCAGATTATAACTAGTGCGTGCTCTGGTGGTCTTACCTGATAGATTACATGAGTCTAAACGCGCTGGTCGGCGCTTTCCGCGGCTCCATTTGTGCGCCAAACTTTCCTTTCCTGCGTCCCTTCTTCCCCTGTGTGACGCATCCGCGCGCACCGAGGCACGCCTCTCCCGAAGCGACTGCGCGCGTCCAGATGTGTCACGCGCTGCCGCCGCAAATCACAGACCACCGTGCGGATTACAGCGCACACGCGCGCGCACATTTTAATCCATCCCAGATGATTAGAGAGTCGCGCCGTCCTAGCAAGGCGCGCGCACCCACGCGAAAACGCGCTCGACAGCGCACGCGCCGGGCTGGGATAACTCCTGCTGCTGGGTCTGCTAGACTTTAATTAAACATCGCCTTTTTGAAGCAGATTAAACATAATTTCATAATTTGTGTTACTTTCACGGGATTATGGCAACACGTGAAGATATAATAAGGTATTTTTTTTTCTCAATATCCTTCTCTAACAAGATAAACATTCAAAATTTAAAATGTTTTCCCTTGTTATAAATAAAAAATCTGCTGTTAGAATTTTGGAAAGATTTCTTAAAACAAATGTGTATTGCTTTTATCTTCAAAGTACGTAAACAAATATGCTTATACTTTTTCCCCAATATGTCCTTTTTTTAAGCGCGGCAACACCCAGACTTTCCTTATAAATTAAAATAAGACTAGAATTACACTTTTTAATTTAAGTTGACCCAATTGCATGTCATTTATAAGTTATAAAAACTTGTTTCATTAGAAATATTTCTTAAAATAAGATGTTAAATGACTCAACAAGATATGTATTCTCCTAAAATAGGTTAATACATCTCACTGGAAAGTAACCAATGAGTTAGTTTAGTCTTTTATCATCAAAAAAGACATTTAAACTAGAAACTATATACTTTTGTGTCGTGTTTTGTGTTTGTGCACCGGTGGGATGATATAGATTGGCTTCCTCCCCTTTTCAAGCAACAAATTAAACTTTACATGACTTTAATTGCTAATGTATTAAATGAATCTGTATGCTATGTGTGTGCATCACAGCAAAAAAAAAACATCATTTTCTAATATATTTTGTTACTTTTTCTTTATTTTCTACTCAATATATGACATTACATCTGAACAGGGTTTCATATATCTGTGTTTTTTAATTCTGTATTGTATTGCTCTACAATTAATGCCTGAAATGCACCAATAAATCAAGACTGAATGAGTGAATAAGCTGTCTCCACTGTTTCCCTTCACTGTTTCTGACCTACATAACTGGAAGACCTACAAATGACAAACTGGGGAGAGTGGTTTGAGCTCCAACCAGCTGGATAAAACTAATGGATGTGGAAGAAATGAACTCAGCATCCCATTCAAACACTGCAAACAGATAGTAAAAAGACCATATTTTTCAAGAATATTTGTCCTACTTTCTGTGTTGTAAGAAAAATAAGCGTATCAAGAAATCTTTTCAATAATAAAATGTTTAAGAAAAGATGATTTCATGTATCTTATTTAGAGAAAAACTGACTTATTTTTTTCCAGCCTGAGTTTGCAGTACTATTTCAGTTCCAGTCTTATACACTGCAAAAAGTTGTAGCCTAAAAATATTTTCTTAAAAATAAAATCACAAGAAAGAAAATGTATTTGTCCATGCAGCAAGTCATTTGTACAACAAGAAATGTTATAATAAGACATCAAAATCTAATGATCCAGATCTGCCACACAGGTATTGAAATGGAAAAAATAAGCTAAAAAAGCTGTTAGACAGAATGACTTTAAAGGAAATGTTATACAACTTTAAATTAAATAATTAAAATTCAACCAATTTGTTTTCACCAATTCGAGATTTTCTGAGTCTTAATTCAAGTTTTTCGATGTTTAAAAGTTTGGAGAAAAAGAATCTGGACTCAATTTGATAATGATTTCTGTATTTGTAGATACTAAAGCTCTTTATGAGTCAAAAATATATATATTTATATAAATATATTGACTTTTCGGGTTTTGAGAAAAGCTTGCAAAGGTGTAGAGCAAAGAGAAGTTCAAGCAACTTCAAACCTGGTTAAACATCTTGAATTTCTAGAAAACAAGGTTTGAAATCTTTACAAATATCAAGTAGTTTACAGTGTAGAGAACCTGGACCAAGTTTTACTAATCTTCTGACCCACTGATGCTTTTTGGGACAAAGACTGGAAACAACACAAGTTTCTTCAGAAAATATGAATTTATTTTCAAGAAGTCTTTGTTGACTTGTTGTTGTTGTTTAACACCACAGCTAATCATCTCATTTTCTTTTCATCTTTTCTCTGACACTATCACTGCGTCTGTCTTCATCCGAACTTTCTACTTTGTTCTTCCTGTTTCGGTTTTGGTTCCTTGGTTTTATCTTCAGAAGATCCAATATCCTTTTCCCCTCAGATTTTTTAATTTTATCTTTCCTGCTCTTCCAGCGTGAAGCTCAGAATCCTCACCTCATCTCACTAAACCTCCGCCTGTCACGCTTTTCCTCCACCTGCAGTCTGCAGACATCACCACAGACTCGCACGTCTGTTCTTATTTGTCATCCCCTCCATCACCAGACCCTTCGACTTCTCGGTCATGCAATCCTAGTTAGGCACTTAGAGCAAAAAGAAATGTCTTTAAAAATCTGTAAAATCCACAGATTTAAGGAATGGGGTCAAACTCTATTGTTCTCTTCCTCCACTCATCCAAAAAAGGGAGTTAACGCTTTTAACTGAGACAGAATTCTGGGTCTGGGATGGCAGAGAATCCCTTAATATGAAAGGTTCTTTGACTATACAGCATTAAAATCCCTAATTTCAGTTCCATGCCATCTTTGAAATAAAACGCAGGAGTCAGGAATCACAAGTTTGATGTCGGGCAGGAATAATCCCGAAACAACTCCGTTGTAGTTATTGTTTTTTTAACGCACACAGCCAAACCTTCGACTTTTTCTCTGATAGCGATGATGATTCACATTAAAAAAAACGGCACCGTATTGTCATCCCTTCCTGCTCTGAAACCCTGCTGGTTTGTTCCTGCAAAGACTCACAGGTAAAGACGATTCAGGAGAACAGACAGAGCTCCACTTTGATTCACAACCGTCTATTTTTAGCTCGAGTCCCGTTTGAAAAAAGCTCCCTCGCTTTGATTTGAAAACGAGCTGCACAGGATAAGTTCAGCCATTTGTGGATTTGTTGTTCCCTAAAGACCCACTCCAATGAAAATTTCATTTTTGGTGTTTTTAACAAATGCTTGTGTGATTTTTCTGATGATGGAGGACATGTATAAAGAAAATGATTCTTAAAATTTAATTTCTGAGTATTTATTTAGTCAAATTGTTATGAATCAGCAGGAGACAACAAAATATCTTTAAAAAGTTTGTTTGTGACATAGAAAATACGCTGGGCGGGCCACAAGCTCCCTACTCTGCTCCATTCCAATGCATCCACTTGTGAGCAAACAAATCCATGAACGTCTTTGTTTTCCTCGTCTGAGCTGGAATCTGGATCTAAACTAGCTTCAATATTGCTCGCACTACTAATGTAAACAGATAGTTATTAGTTAAAGGTGTCAGGGCGGATAGAAGATAGGAAGATATTTAAACTCCTCCACCTGGGGCAGGAGCACTCCACCCACCCTGAGAGGGCAAACTACCTTTCTCCTGTCGAGAACCATGGCCTCGGACTTAGCGGTGCTGACCCGCATCCCAGCCGCTTCACTCTCGGATGCGAGCCGCCCCGATGCAAGCTGGAGGTCCTGGCCTGATGAACCCAACAGGACAACATCATCTGCAAAGACCAGAGAGGAGATCCTGTGCTCCCCAAACCAGAACCCATCCTGCCCCTGGCTGCACCTAGAAATTCTGTCCATAAAGACTATCAACAGAGCTGGTGATAAAGGGCAGCCTTGCTGTAGTCGAGGGTCCGGCTTATGGTCTGCTCTAAGCACGGTCATACAGAGACTGGACAGCCCTCAGTGAGGCTCCTCGGACCCCATACTACCAGAGCACCCTCCATAGGATACCACAGGGGACGTGGTCGAATGCCTTCTCCAAGTCCCCAAAACACAGGACGAGCAAACTCCCATGAATGCTCCAGCACTCTCAAGAGGGTGTAGAGTTGGTCCACTGTTCCACGACCAGGACGGAAACCGCACTGTTGTTCCTGGAACTATCGGACAGACTCTGCTCTCCAGTTCCCTGGCATAGACTTTCTCTGGGAGCCTGAGGAGTGTGATTCCTCTGTAGTTGGAACACATCCTCTGGCCCCCCTTCTTGAAAAGGGGAACCACCACCAAGGCCAACCAATAGTCCTTCTCCATGGCCTCCCCGAACTCCTCCCAGGACTGAGTTTTTGCCTCCACAACAGCCACGGCTGCAGCTAGCCTCCTCCACCAAGTTTGCGGGGTGCCGCCACACAAGGTACCAGAGGCCAACAGCAGCAGAGGGGGTGTTCTCCAACACCAGGCGGCTGAGATGGTTTTCATTCAAAGCACCTTCTCTGAGGCAAAAAACAGCAACAAAAATGCACGCAAACTAGAAACCAGTTTCTACCTTTTTGTGATCTAATAAAAAAAAGAATCTGTGATGATTTTTTCTGGTGTTTCACAGCAGTTAAATAAATGTCAGCATAAGCGGACCCCTCTCTAAAGGATGGGAATAAGAAGAAGCTCATTGTTGAAGAGCAGTCGTGTGTTCCTCTTCTTTCCCAATAAGCCTCCTCTGACCTCTCTGTCTTGGAAGTTTAACTCTAATTGCTGCTTTACATAAGAATGAAATCCAGGCAGGTTCGGCGAGGACTATTTTTAGAAACGTCTGCAGTCGAACATATTTCCGTGGCATATGGTCTTATGATAATTGCTATTACTTCAGTGCACGGGTTTTTGGAAATAAATGAGCAACGGGAGCCAACGGGCTTGTGTGTTCCCACGAGACACCATGGAGGGGTGCTGGTAACCCCCCATTACACTGCAGCACACGCTCCTACACATATCTCGCCATCTGTTGACACACAGTTGTTAAAAATAGCAGTCTAGCAGAAGCTTCCTGCGTGGCCGGGACACAGGCACAGCGGGTCCCTGTGCTGTCCTGCAGAACGCCTGAATGTCTTCACGTCTTTTTCACTGAACTTTTCCTGCAGTTCATGTCAGTTCCTCTTTGGATTTTACGTTGAAGGTCGTTTGTGTCTGACATTAGGGTGAGTTGCTGCGAACCGAACGCCCCAATGGAGCCCCAATTTGACCAGTTCATGCAGTTTCACCCCATCCATGGGACAAACGTCAGACTGGACCACACAGGAACTCAGGCTACGCGGGTGGAAAGCTTCGCCAACGGGGTTTGTTTCAGCAAAGCGCCCCTAAAGCCCGGGGAAATCTTTCTCATAGAGATTGAAGAGAAGGAGCTTGGCTGGTGCGGCCACCTTCGGATCGGTCTGACGGCCAGGGACCCTAAAAGCTTCGAGGTGGTGCCCGAGTACTCCATCCCAGATCTGACAGACCAGGGGGACAGCTGGGTGTTTGCAATCACTCGTAACCACAACAAAGTCATAGAGGAGGCTGACGTCCCAGAAAACCTAGATGGAGGCCTTGCAGGAGGTCACAGGCTGGGGCGGGGGGAGGCAGAAGACGAAGATCAGAGAAATGGAGACGGCCACAACTTGAAGACGAAAAGTTTTTTCACAGATACTCACCTTTACATCGAGAACGTTTGCATCCCCAAGGACAAGCTGGTTGGTCGCAGTCGGCCTGGACGCTTCAGCCACATCCTGGATGATCTTTATAAGACCAACGCTCTGCCCCCGACGGCCAGACGCAGCAGAATAGGAGTCCTGTATGTCCCAAAGGCCCGAGGTCTGGCTGACATGCACATCATAATCAACGGAGAGGACATGGGAGCCTCCGCAAAGGGGATACCAGCAACCAACCCGCTGCACGCCGTGGTGGACGTCTTTGCCGCCACAAAAAGTGTCCGCATCGTTCAAGTGGAGTACGGCTGTGAGTGTCATGTCTCGTTTTTTGGACTGTGTGATGTCATACAGCTTCCAGCTGAACGGCAGTGTTCACAGTCTAGAAGTAAAAGGGTTTTCCGGGTTGTGGGATTTTCCTGCATCTTTTCATCTTTTTTGTGGTAATATTGATTTGTTTGATGTTTGTAGTGGTTGTTGCATTTTGGCATTCTGTCCTTTTTTTGTTCCTTTACTTTTATCAAATTGTACCAGACTTGTCTTGTGTTTCTAAATAACTTTATTTTATTTTATTTATTTTAATGTATTTGTTGTCTTGTGTCTGTGATAGTTCCAGTAGGGTATTTCCTCTTTTTGTTCCTTTAATTGCTTCCTTTGTTACTGTAAATTACAGGTCCTACCACACTTCTTAGATAACTGTATTCTACATTATTTTAAGTATATCTATTTTATTATTACATTTCTTTTTAAATATGAAAACTACCTTTGTATTGTGTCACACTGCAAATTACATGTTGTAATGTCATGTGATATCATGAAGGAGTTTGTAATTCTAAGAATTCCTCTTTTGACATTTTTTAAATGCAGGTATCCTTAATGTTATTACTGAATTGACCACAACATATGCATATACATATTTTTGTTATTCTCTTTTTTTTTTCTTTCTTCCCAGTCTCATCACTGCAAACACTCTGCAGGAAGGCCATCCAGAACAACATTGTCCACAGGATGGCAATTGACTGGCTGGAGCTACCTGAGACACTAAAGCATCTCTGCAAATATGAATAAAGCATAAATAAATTAAAAAATAACTGTAAATGTCTCCAAATGTTCCTCGTAAATTCTACAAAGTGTTTCATTTAATAACTGCCAAAAGATACATCGCATCATCTGGACATATTCACTGTGTGATAGTGTCTAGAAGTTACGATTTATTTCAAGTTTTTAAAGGATTTGGAAAGAATTTACTCGCTTCGTTTGAATGCAGCACTAACAAAACATAATAAAATCTTTATTTATTTATGTATTTATTTATTTATTTATTTATTTATTCATTTATAACATCAACTCAGCAAGGGTTTCTGTCAAACAGTGACATCTAGCGGCAGTTTTAGTAACATCAGGTGGAGCTTTCTTTAAAAAAAAGAAAAAGCTAGTTCTCGCGAGAACTTGTATACAGGACGTTCCTACACCGATACTGATTAAGGTTTATTTTTTGCTCTTAGCTCATCCGGTAAAGCATTAAAAATGTCTTTTTGTAGATTTGTTGGTGGAGAAATTTACAAGGATCATTTTAAACCAGGTGAGGACGCTGTGATTGTCACGGGGTGATGATTTAGGCTCGATTTTTAGACAGGATTAGAGGCTAAAAATAAATGATAACCTTTCTAGATTTTTTACGCGTTTTCCGGTCTGGTGGAAAATTTGTTCATTTTCCCGTTTTTACAGAAACATTTTATGTACAGGTAATGCTAAAGTAATTTACTTAAGGTGAATTTATTTATTTATTTGCTTATTTATCTATTTATTTTACATTTTCGATAAATATTTGCGAAAATGTACATTTTAAATATAAATTCTTACATTAAAATAGTTAGTTTGATACTTTTTTATATAGTGTTTTTATGTTTATTACTTTATAAGCGTGTTTTGTATTTTTTTTTTTTTACAAAAAAATGTCAAATTAAGCTATAATGTGTGTGTTCTCATAAATAATAAGTCACATTTAGGATTACATGAGAAAAAACGAAAATAAAAATCTATAAAGATATTAATAACAAAAACTATATTTTTTAACTCTCATTATTCCAACATTGAACCAAAGTCCAGAGCAGCTGCAGAAAGCGGATTTGGTATTTGCTCCATGAAATATAAAGTTTTTATGCTAAACGAATGTGCTGTAGGTCAGACAGAGGAGTTCAAGGTGGAGGTGGGACTACACCAAGGATCAGCTTTGAGTCCTTTTTTGTTTGCTATGCTGATGGACAGGCTGACAGACGAGGTAAGACAGGAATCTCCCTGGACAATGATGTTTGCGGATGACATTGTAATTTGCAGTGAGAGTAGAGAGCAGGTGGAGGAACAGCTAGAGAGGTGGAGGTTTGCTCTGGAAAGAAGAGGCATGAAGGTCAGTCGTAGTAAGACAGAATACATGTGTCTGAACGAGAGGGATCAAGGTAGAAGCGTTAGGTTACAGGGGGCTGAGGTGAAGAAGGTGCAGGAGTTTAAGTACTTGGGGTCAACAGTTCAGTGTGATGGGGAGTGTGGAAAAGAGGTGAAGAGGCGAGTGCAGGCAGGTTGGAGCGGGTGGAGGAAAGTGTCAGGAGTGTTGTGTGACAGACGAGTGTCAGCAAGACTCAAAGGAAAGGTGTACAAGACAGTGGTGAGACCAGCTCTGCTCTATGGGTTAGAGACGGTAGCAGTGAGACAGAGACAAGAGGCTGAGATGGAGGTAGCGGAGATGAAGATGTTGAGGTTCTCCTTAGGAGTGACCAGGTTAGACAGGATAAGGAACGAATACATCAGAGGGACGGCTCATGTGGCCTGTGTTAGCGACAAAGTCAGAGAAGCCAGACTGAGATGGTTTGGACATGTTCAGAGGAGGGATAGTGGATATATTGGTAGAAGGATGTTGGAGATGGAGCTGCCTGGCAGGAGGGCAAGAGGACGGCCAAAGAGGAGATACATGGATGTCTTAACAGAGGACATGAAGTTGGCTAATGTTAGGGTAGAAGATGTTCATGATAGAGTGAGGTGGAGGACGATGATTCGCTGTGGCGACCCCTGATGGGAAAAGCCGAAAGAGAAAGAAGAAGATGCTAAACGAATCAGTTTTCTCTCCATATTGTCTGTTTTAATAACATGTTAATGTGATCCTCTGATATTTCCTGCAGGCATATATGTGTGCTCCAATTGCAACCATCCTCTGTTCTCCAGTCGGTCCAAGTTTGCCCACTCGTCTCCTTGGCCGGCCTTCACCGACACGCTCAGGGAGGACAGCGTCACCAAACTGATGGAGACTCTCACCGCCTTCAAGGTCTGCAGCCGTCTGGTCCGTTTCTCTGTCGGAGGTTTGGTGGTAAACCTAAAATCTGCTGTCTGGAACCTCGCAGGTCCTGTGTGGGAAGTGTGGCAGCGGACTGGGTCACGAGTTCGTCAATGACGGTCCGGTGGAGGGAAAGTCACGCTTTTGAATATTCAGCCACTCGCTAAAGTTCGTCCCCAATAAAGGTGGGATAGCATTTAGCTGTAAAACACTCCTAAACTCGTAAAATAATTTCATTTTCATGCTCGTTTGTTGAACATTTACGATCACGCTATCGCCTGCCGACATCTGTCAAGTTTGCTTAATAGTCCTGTTTAAGAAGAGGACTGAACTGGACTAAAACCTTTAGGATCTAACTTTAAGTTGCATTAAATCTGCATTTCTTTACCCTTTTTTCATGTGTTTATCGTCTGTTTCTTTCCCCCTTTTCTCCAGATAAAGACAAACAGTAAAGAGCGAGATGGAAGCATCCAGAACGTGTCCCAGTGAGGGGGACAGGTCAGCGGGTGACGTGGACGGGGGGAAAGGCCTGAGAAGGACGCCCTGACCACTGAAGAATCTTTGACCAGGAGGGAGCCCCTTCCCAAACTTTACATTCCATCCGCTCCTCATATTCATTCCTGTGAAGTTCTTTCATGAAGCATGATTTTCAAACAACTAATCATTCCTCCTTAGAGTGTGCTTTAATATTCTGAACAGGAAGTGGACACAAACAAACATTTGCACAAATAATATCTATGCACTAAAACCCAGAATCTGCACAGATTCTGGGTTTTTCATGTTTTTGTTGCTTATTTTCTTTGCATTGATCAGCTAAGACACAAAGATTTTATCTTGTACTTCTATGCTTTGATGCTTGTTTGAAAGAAAACTACAAATAAAACCAAATTCTCTGTCATTTGTCTTGAGTACTTGCAGTTTTCTATAGATGACAGCTACAGTATTTTAGGTTTTCATCCAGAACAGCTATTTAAAAATATTACATTTTTGCACAAAAAGTCCACGGGTTTAGCATTCGCCTCAACAGTGTCTGTATTTTTGCACCCACAGAGCAATAACACAACTGTTGTGATGTCAAAAACTATATCACAATTACTTGTAACTACAAAAAATAAGAATTTGTTTTTTTAATAAATTTGATTAAAAAGAGACCCATTGTGTGCTGATTGGTAAAACATTTGAATTAGAATTTAATATTTTAGTATTAAATTGATTTTTTTTAATTCAGTAGTTGTTTTTTTTCAATGTTAAGAGCAATTTACCTAAAAATATTAATTTAGCCATTTTACTTTATTTTAAATCGTCTCCAATGTTGACCTAATGTTGATTACTTACACCAGCAATCGACAAATAAATACAAATAGCTTAGAAAGATTACATTGTACACATGCTTCATTTAATTAGTATAGAATACTAATAAAAAAGTAGTTTTCTTTACAATAAAAAAAATTAATAGATTGAAGCTATCAAAATGAAAAGGTTTGAAAGGACATTTGTCCCCACAAAATATCAATCTGTGCACACAAAAAGCCAATTTGTGTTTACAAAATACCATACTAATTTGTGCAGACGAAATGCAATTGTATGCCCACAAAATACTAATGTGTGTGCACAAAATCCAGGTTTATGTGCACAAAATGGAACTTTGTGAAAAAAAAATACTTACTAGTGTGCAGAGAATCCTAATTTGTGCATACAAAATCCTAGTTTGTGTACAGAAAACGCTAATTGTAGTGCACAAATGCCAATTTGTGAGCAAAAATATCCTAAACTGTGTTCACAAAATGCCAATATGTGAGCAAAAATTCCTAAGTAGTGCGCGGAATCCTAACTTGTGCACCCGAAATCCTAGTTTGTGTACACAAAATGCGAATTTGTAAGCAAAAATCCAAATTATTGTGCGCCAAATCTTAATTTGTGTGCATAAAATCCTAAACTGCGTGCACAAAATGCCAATAAGTGAGCAAAAATCAATTTTTTGTGTACAAAATAGTCATTTGAGGGCACAAATGCTTATTTGTGGCCACAAAATCCTTATTTTTCCCACAAACTATTCATTTGGGTATCATATCCGTGGCTCCATGAATGAGTTAGCATGACGTTTCCAGCTTGTTACCTCTAGATGGAGACATTCTCCTCCTATCTGTGCAGCACAACCTGCTCCTTCTTTTAGATGACTGTGTGCGTGTCTTGACATAGAGAGGCAGATTATGTTCTCGCTGGCTGGCATTAATTACAGAGGCTGGTTCCTTTAGCTGCAAACCGAGGCTGGGCTCTCTGAGGCCCATCTGCAGGCCATACCCTCTGGTATCCAAAGCTGGCAAAGACCCTGAGGTTTAGATGAGAGCCAAGCTGCCTGCTGAGAGGCTGAGGGCTATTATTACAAAGGAAGTAAACACACGCAGACACACACACGTGAACATACAGAAAAAAGCCAGAAAATGCATTCCAAGGATCACAATTCTCATTAAAAACACTCTCCATGACTCTCAAGAGGAGCTTTGTGGTATTTCATGTTTTACTTTTAGGCTACACTTTGATTTGTTGTTTTCACAAAGCAGATTTTAGGGACATTAATACTATAGCTTTTTCAAGTTGGTTAAATTAAACTACTTTTTTTTCCGATAAACTTAGTATTTTTCTTGTTTACTATTTTACCAAAATAGCAAAACATAGGATTTCCACAACTGACAAGAACTCTTGAATTAAAGAAATCCCCATTGACAGAGGATCTTGTTTTCTGTATTTGAGATTTGATGTCTTTTCCCATAAATTAAAGACAATTAATAAATATTATCATTGTTATTATGGTTATTCCTTCATGGCTGAGCACGATTTCCACCAGGAGAGTTTTAAGATATCTTAAATCGGATGCCTGAATGCAGATTTCTGCTAGAACTTCAACATGCTCACAATATTAGCACAGTCTTGCCTGTATAAATGTGGTTTAAAAGGATAAAAGAGATGATAAAAATGAATTGAAGCCACCCTCACTGGTGGGGCGGCTGCTACACGACCCTCACTCTCCCCTTCCGTCTCTATGGTCAGAGGCAAATGTGACCAATTCATTCAAAATTTATTTTTAAAATTGCTGCTTTTCTGTTGGTCTTATCTCCATAGCAACCATTTTATGTTTTGGTCGCCTGGGGGTGACGAACAAGTCTGTGTGCTTTTAAGAAGAATCGTCAAAAGTAAATTTTTGGATTACCTTAGCAACGGATGTTTTTTGTTGGCTACACCCACATTTCTCATATGTTCATATCGTATGTCATATTGTTTTGTTCAGCTTGAGCCACTGTTTCGTGTATTGAACCCCCATTTTTCCCAAGTAGTTTCTCAATGATGCTAGTAGGGACAGATCAAAATCCCTTGGAGGACTTAAAAATTTAACGGGTCAATAAAGATACTGAAGGTGATTTTTTTTTTTTTTTTTAATTCAAGATGGCGACCTCTTTCCAAAGTCCAGGTCCAGATCTACTGCAGGACAAAATAAAGAAATGTGAGAACTGTTTGTGACGATTCGAGGTAAATGTCGTTCACATTTATGGTACAGGCAATAACTAAAGTATTAAAGTACAGCAATTGGTTGCAGTTCTGAATATTTTTTAAAACAGTCCCACGATGGCTTTTTTCAAAATGCCTTATAACAATTGCAGAAGTTCACAGTTTAGTTGCTGAGCTCTGCTTTTGTGCAACTGTTCGGGTGTTTTTTAACCTTAAATGGTTCACAAACAGGTTTTAAAAACTGTGAAAAACTTTGTACAAACTGATTTGAAATCATGGATTGTTCAAAAATCCTCAAAGCAAATGTCTTATAGAGAGCTTGTGTACGCTGACTTTCACTGAAGTATCTCAAGTAAAGACAAGGCTACCGGGTTATTGTCATGTTTTTGCTTATCAATTCATTAATTAAACCTCAGTGACGACACTTCTGAGCCAAGATTCCTTTCATTGGAAATTTGTGGTTTGCATTTCGAGGCTTCCTGGAAAGCTTCTGTTTCTGCTGATGGATTCCACGTAACTAAGTGTCAGAGTGTGGGAGTGAAAAAACTAAACATTTATGATATTTCAAAGTTCTACGACTGATAGAAACTTCCATTCATGGTAGTATTTTTAATTAACTTAATCATAATAACAGTTTTTTTTACTGGAGATGAAAAAAAGTAAGTTTGTTCTTTGCACTAATACCCACTCCGATCATCTTTAGATCTGTTGTTTTTTTGGCGGGACAAAGTTTCTGCAGAGCGACAGTAGTTTTTTAGAAATCCACCTCGGAGTGGTGGGCAGGACGGCTGGTGCAGAGCAACCCCGCCGCCCTTCCTGTCGCCCATAACTGAGATCTCTGAACATGCTCTCCCGCACTAGGACTTTTGAGCTGATAAACATTTATAAACGTCCTCCATCCTCATCATAGGTCTTCGAGACGATGCAAATTCTGAGACTTTAAGTCAGAAATTTACCCAAAAAAGATAAATGCCTAAACAACTACATTAAAAAAGCCTTAAAAAGAAATCCTCCTATCTGCACGTCAGTGCTATTTGTGACTTTTGTCCTACAATGTTGACATTTCTCTGACAGAAAGGAATATTAATTAGGTTATACTAGATTAAAGATGTTTTAGATAACAGGAGCATTTGTGGGGGTTTTTCTCCAGGAAAATGTGTTTGGAGTTTGTTTAACGAGCCCAAACAAGGTAACAAACCTGTCAAAGTGGTTTGGTGATGAGGTTTATCAAATGTTTACCACCCGTTTCTGAATGTGTGAGGTTCTTAAAAAGCCTTGGAATGAACATAAATCCATACTTTCCAAAGACATGTTGTGATCTCAGAAGATCTGAACACGGCCGCTCTAAAGGCATTTTTCACAGCAGACATGAGGTTTGACTCAAACCCTAAACTGTTTCTGTTGCTTTTTTAAATTTTTTTTATAAATACATCTGTAAATGTTGACAAAAGACAAAAAGAAAAATAGATAAATGAGGAAAATTAAAATAATTTTTAAGGAGAAATGGTTTCAGTCAACAAAATAAACACATTTGAAACAATCTAAATATTAGTTTGGAGAAACACATTTGAAGGGCCGTTTTTCTATAAATTCCCCAAAGCAGATAATTCCTCAAAAACATTTAGCAACGGCTGACTTTTAACTTTTATCGTTTGGGTTTTAGCTCGTGAGCTCCAGATCAGATAAAAGATGATTAGTTCAAATTGTCCCATCAGTCTTTGCTTCCCCCCGAGGCAGAATGCAGGTGGATGAGATCATGGTTATTAGGGAAGCCTGGTGAGCCAAGACACACAGCAACACCGACGGCGGGCAGGAACATGCCTTTGAGCGCCATGAGAACGTAAAGCGCCAAACAAAAACTAAAAAGTAAAAACAAAAATGTATGGCAACGACATCTCTGTGTGTGGGAGTGAAACTTAACTAAAACCTCTCTTAATGGAAGAAATTTACCAGAAAATGGTCAATTTTGGGCTTTTTAAATATTGTTTTTGTTTAAATTAAACAAAGTTTAAGTTAAAGAACATTTGGGACTAAAAACATCGCAAAGTGTTGCAAAAAATGTTCCTGCGTTGATATTTTGCAGCTAAATGGACTGGAGAGTTATACAACATAACTGATAACTTCAAAGATTTGTGAACCCAAGAAGTAGAAAACACATTGAAGCACATGCAAATCAGCAGAGGAGCATTGATCACAACGTTAAAAAATGTTAATAACCTCCAAAAAAGGTAAACGTGCGACTAACTACACAAAAGAAAACTCAATTTTTCCTAATATTCATAGCGAGGACCTGATTGTTTTCACAATTCTTCCTTCATTTACTTAGCCACATACTCAAATCTGCCCAAAACATTAACATACTCGGTGAAAATGAATTTTTTTCACGGTGAGCAACCCCCCCCCCTCAAAGAAATGATGACATCACAGCGGGAGACACCATCAACGAAATGAATGGGACCAAAATCTCTTATGGGGCTCAGAGAAAAGAGAGAAAACAGTTAAAAAAATCCACAAACAAAACCAAAACACGAGCCGGAAGTATCCAAAGGAAGATTTAAATTATTATGGGATGGCCACAGGATCTGCAGTTTGGCAGCTATTTTGATTTGAGAAATTGGGAAATTTGGCGATTCTTCACATTTTTACAAAATACGGGTAAAAAAACGTTTGTTTCAGCAAAATTCTGCACAAATTGAATCCTGGAATAAGTCCACCATCTTGAAATAAAAAATAAAAATAAAGTCATCTTTAGCATCAGCTTAATTTGAACTACGTAATAGTGGCGAGCTCGCAAAAGTGGCAAAATCTATTGCTCACATATTTTTTACCAGAAGATTGTGAAAATGTAACACATGAACCGTTGGCTCAAGCTGAACGTAACAATATGAGACATGATAGAAACATATTAGGTTATGTGGGTGTGGTTAACAAAAGACATCTTCCGTTGCTTAGGAAATCCCAAAATGTACTTTTGCCGATTCTGTTAAAATTTGCACAGACCTGTTCGTCACTGTCAAACGACCAAAAAATTAAATGGTTGCTATGGAGTTAAAACCAGCTGAAAAGCCGCCATTTTGACATTTTGTTTTTTTTTAATTGAAGTAAATTTGAGGAATGAGAGGCGTGTAGCAGCTGGAAAGGGCCATACAATCCCCCCCTCACAGCTATAATTTATCATTTGATTTATAATAAAGCCCTAAAAGCAGAATCCTTTACACCTTTTTATAGATGTTTTTTAAAAATTAAGTTATCTATTTTAAATCTTTTGGATTCTCCGGTGCAATTCTCTTTAAAAATGGCCATTTCATTGCATGTTTCAAATATGCAGAGACTTCTCCTGCACAGAAATTTTTGTATTTTATTAAAAATGTCTTATTTGCACATGTTTAGGGTTTGATCGTTTCTTTTGAACCCAAACTTTCCAAAAGTGCAGAAACAAAAATTTATTTTTAAAATTGCTGCTTTTCTGTTGGTTTTATCTCCATAGGAACCATTTTATGTTTTATGCTTTTGAGTGCGGAAACGTCTCCCTTTTGCAAACCTGGAGTTTTACAGAAAGTATTTCACAAAAAGCAGAGTTGACTTTAGGAAATTACCTAATTTATTTACAACGTTCTGGCAATAGGAACCTCGGGTATGAAAAAAAAAAAAAAAGGAAAAGAAGGCAGGTCTGGTAACAGAAGCCATAAATATGTCTGAAAATATAAAACCCTGCAGCTGAATGTTAGGTGGCCCACTCCTGCTTGAATTTTTTTGCGCTTGGAAGCTAAATCCCACACTGGCTGCAAACAGCATTAACTCAAAGGCGGCTAACCACTCAGGCAGTGGAACAAGAGCCACCCAGCATCTGGGCTGAATTATGCTCCATCCTCTGGACACCGAGCAAATCTCCTCCATCCATCTTGATGTCCTGACACATACCATGTGGACTGCAGTGCCCAGCTCACCGGGCCTGCTCATGTCTCCGGTCAGCAGCATCACTCAGGTCCCTGCAGACCTGAACCGCACACGTCCCCATACATCACAGAGCTCAATAAGTCAGCTCAGAGATAGATATTGGCACCTTTTCCATCCAGATGGGATTTGACTCTGAAGGTAACAAAGAGCTTGGTGGACTTACTGCTGTTTTTACAAGGTGTGACAGTATCGGTGTCTGCATGAGCGCGACGCTCAGTGACATAAACCCAATGTTTGCAAGCGTCAGTCCAGCCTTTTAGATGCACGACGGTCTGGGTATCTTGCAGTTCCCTTGAGGCTCGTACGGCCACCTCAAGAGAAGTCATGGAAGTATGGAGCGTACCACTGCCGTGTGTGTGTGTGGTAAATGTAATGTATAGTATTTGTATGGAGAATGGAAGTTACACAAACAGGTGATGCTGTCATACAGTCCCACTTACGCTACCTTAGTTGCTAGTAAGGTTTAAGGACCCAAACTGAGCATGTGCAAATGGGGTGTGCAGGTGATACACACCAAATACACTATGTCTAATTTATTCATTAGACACACTTATCACGTGAACAGCACCTGTGCACAGGATTTTAGGAGACTGAAAAAAGAGGAAATCTGTACGACACACCTGTACCTCACCTGCTTCACCCTCATGTGTTGTTACAATGTTCACCATGACCTGTTGCCTGCAGTATGCCTTTAGAAAAAGATCTGTCTTTGGCTCTACGGGTTTTCCGAGTCGTCCTACAATCTTACAATTTACAGGTTTGCTCTTTTTTTACCCGCAGACCAGGTAAAAAAAAAAAAAAAGATTATATCCACCTCCTAAAGTACAGCAGGGACTAATTTGGTGTAAAGACTCAAGTTCTTAGACCAAACTCCGCCCCTCATTTGGGAGGAGTTATTTGTCATTTTCTTCATCCACTGAAACACAAAAGGATCCGGGAAGATTTGTAAGCACACAAAATGACTGGGGGATAAAACTGTTCTGTAAATTCATGTGAAACTATTCCAGCTTCGTGGACTCTGCTCATTTTGAACGTTTTTAAACCAGTTCAACAATGAAGGTTGACATTTTCTATCCATCTACTTTCAATCCCTTTTGGGGTTTTGTGGAAAAGTTGACATTTCATTTTTAAATTCTAAGGTTTAATGAAAAGTTCACATATATGGTTCTGAGAAAAACCAGCACTGATGGACAATCCCAGCAAATTCCCCCCCAAAAATATAAAAAACTAAAAAAACTCAGAAGCACTTCCTACAAGTTTAGATCTTTAAACACCCACTCAGAGGAAAATGGCGTTTTTAACATGTTCTTGTGGCTTTTTTCTGACAAATATAATGAAAATTCTCCTTGATAAAGAAGAACACAGGTGAAGAGCATTTAAACTGCAGCTGCTAATGTCACTGTGTTATCCTACGGCCATAATAGAAATCTGCTTCTGAGCTCCTCTAAAGGTGGGTAAATAAACCCACAGTTGCTTGGAGCTGCTGGCAGGCCTTTTCTTAGAGAGCCAGATCCTGAGACAGAAGATAAGACCTGAAAAAGTTTACAGACGTCTGCTCTGCAGCTCGTCCGTTTGAGGCTCCATCTGTGGAAAGACCGTCTGATGGTTCCTCTGACTGTTGGTAAGCTCTGAGCGTGCCTGAGTGTGTTTTCTGTCCAGGAGCAGATAACAGGAAATCAAAGGCTTCAAATCAGCTGATCTGCACAAGAAGCACACAACCAAATGAAGTGGTTTTCTTTTCGCATCTGCAGCACACTTGTGGTTAATTCTAATGTCTGTCCTTGCATGATAGCGGCTGAGCACTTGTGTAAGTTTCTTCGTTCTGAGGTCAAACTCTCGGGGGGAGTTTCCTTGAAGGCCCCTACAGCTCCGGCACATTGATTTCTGTGCATGAAAATATTGAACAGTAGGCCAGCGAGGCATCTTGATGCGGGCCGGAGAAGCTCCTGCACTGAAAGTAATCATTTTTATTTCATCCTTGGCTTCTGCTCTGCTCTCCCAGCATGGCATTTCTTTAATTTACTGTCCTCTCAGGCTTCTGATCTCTCACAGTCTGCCGTGGAATTTCATAGCAGACGGTGATTATAGGCCTGTTTTTATTGCATGAATGACATCATAAGTATAGATCATGGAGTGGTCATAGGGTTTTGGAAATGCACGCGCAGTAAAATTGCTCCGAAGCTGCAGCGTGCAGTCCAAGACCTGAAGGTAAATGTTTGGATTTCGGTGTAAAGAGGTCAGCAAAAGGGAAGTCTGCTTGCTAAAATAACTCAGACACTAACATGAAAGTGAGTTCCAAAAGTTCTAGGAGGAGCAGAGAAGGTTCACAAGGACCAATCAGAACATCTTACTAGTTTTACATTTAAACCTGTCTGATAACAGAAAAGATAGGAGTTTAAAGAACTGCTGGACTAATGGCTGTGACCTGACCTCACCCAAAAGATACAATATTGCCTCATGGGGTATTTGTCCAGGATAGACGTTTCATGTTGGAAAGTAGAAGAAAAGCATAATTTTCCTTTCAAAATAAAAGCAACACAGCAAAATAAGGCTTTGTTTAAACCTGTGTTATATTATCTTTCATATTCCCTTTTCCTGTATACTGGATTTATTATATTTCTGTGTTGAAATGTTTTATTTTTATCTTTAAGACCCACTCTGTTCATCTTTTGATCCCTTTTCAAACCGTTCCCAGTGATCTCTTAATTTTGATTGTCATTTTTAGCACAAAATCAGAAAGCCTGTAGTTTTTTAGGACATAGTTTCTGCAGGGCTGCAGGGACTGTTGGCGTGAAGCAACATTTCTGAGAGCTCTCTGTTTACACTCACTCTCCAGCTCAGTTTAGTCACGAGGCGTTAAATGTCGGCAAAAATCGCGGGCGAAATTCGTCCCGGTGTGAACAGGCCTTAAGTCTTGCTCTCTACCTTGTCTCCAGGAATCCATTACCACGAGTGGTCGCCTGATTCTTCTACACTCCCGGATCAAGCCTCTACATCTCATCCTGTCACGCCACGAGCCTCTGCCGATACTCCAGTCACGCCACGAGCCACAGACTATCATCCAGCCACGTCGTGCGTCCTCCTCGGATTTTCCTGCTACGCCTAAAGCCTACAGCATCAAGAAAATATTAAAACTTTCTTCCTCACCTCAATACTCACCTGTGTCTCCTTCCGGGTTCCAGCGTCTGGGTCTGTTTTGTACTGTGGCCCTGAAGTGCAAAGCATTCAACAAATGTTTTTGTATCGAGTTATTTGTTCAATGGTTTGCACTTCAGGGCCACCGTAGTTTGTCTTGCTAGCCACGACAGAAACTTGTGCCGTTGGTAAAAAGGAAAAATTCAAATGTGGGAGAAATTCTGTTGAGACTACAAAACCATATATATATATATATGTATATATGTATATATATACAATGCAAAAAGATACATAAATAAACAAAACCAAAGAGTTTGTTTTTATTTAGAGAGTTTTTCTACAGTCAGAAGTTAGTTTAGTTTATCTGAAATGCTCAATTAATTAAGCTCAATTCCAAAGTTATTCCTTTGACCATTTTGAATAATCCACCATTGGATTTTCTCCAAAATGTCATAATTTTAGTAGATTTCTTTTGAGAAGACGAGATGAAACATTCATGGAAATTTTCAGGAAGCAGTCTGTGTGAAAAAATAGAAACATTTTGTATTTTCTTCCTGTTTAAATATAAACCTTCATTTACTTTACGTCGTTCATAAATGCCTTAATTGCTGAAAGAAACTCATCTTTGAGTTATAGAACAGACTGTCAGATCTTTTTGCATCGTCATGTTTGGCCCCCACCATGACAGTGCACATCTAAAAGCTGGTTTGCATTGGTTTTATTTACCCGTGTGCCTAATAAATGTTAATTTACTTTGGTGTAATTTCCATGTCTTATTTCTTAAAAGTCAACAACTATTATGGACAGACTTTACGTGTCTTCTATTAAACCGCTCAAATCCACACCCATGTGATAAAGTACGGAGCCCTGTACTTAACCGGTTCCCCACACTGCCCTGCAGTTACAGCTGAAGTCATGGTTCTCCAACTGGATCTTCCACAACATAAAGGCGGCCCAAACAAACGAAAACATTAGCAAGTTGCTGCGACGTGAGGTTTGTCACAAGTGCTTTTTGGTGACACTTTGAGGAACATTCCTGCATCCCTTTGTGAGTTAAAGAGTCCGCAGCCGTCGTTTTTGACACTAGATGTTTTGTTAATGCCTAAAACTTTTATTTATCACATAAAAAACACCGAACTGCAAGAACAGCAAGATATGCATCATAGTGTGCAAGTATGCACATGCCTGTATTAGGATCCATTAAGCAGATCTGCAGAGTTCAGATCCAAGATAAGTTTTTTATTCCTTATTACGTCTAAAAACAAACAAACAACAGGAACGGTTAATGCAAACAAAAGCAAAATCACTCAAAAACCACAATCAAAAATATTTCTTTTATTTGGCCTACGTTCTATCATTGTGCTAAAGGTAAAAAAAAGTCAGAACATTTTTAATAGTACTCATGATAAAAGCTCATTTAATATGTTGTGTCGTTCTTATTTTCAATTGTCAAATTTACTATAGCGCCTGCAGGCTTTATAACTTTATGTCATTGTTTGTTTTATTTAAAATAAAAAAGTCCACTAGGAACTGTTAAATCATATTTTATTTTCAGGTTTTTGGTTTGTTTGGGATATATTGTTGTGGGGGGGGTCACATTTTTGCCCACAGCCCCCAAAGAAGTCCTGCAGCACCCCAACTTGTGAGATGTTCCAGGACAGTCAGGCCTTAAAGCCCTTTATTCTGAAACACTGGCATGAAGGAAAAATACTTTTTAGAGTTTATCTCTTAAGTAGTTTTTGTGTCAGGTGTCGTGACTTTTATTTTCTAAAGCCTCCCTTGAATGTTTCATCTTTTAAGCCGTTTAATCTCAATAAATCCGGGCGGATAGATGGTTCAAAAGTTTTCGTGTGTGTGTTTGTGCCGCATTCCAACGCAACACAATAACGGACGCTTCCCTTTTTCATTGTAGCTCCAGTGCAGCGACTGAGTGGCGTGCATTCTCATGAGGGACGGCCTAACAGGGTTAGACAGGAATTCCACTTAAAGGATGTCGGTGGCACAAAGACAGGTGTGTGAGGAAAACACACTGAGAAGTCAGGTGAGTTCAGCTGTTCTTGGAGCCTGTCATAATAGGAAAGATTCCCAGGAAGTAGCTGACAATTTTAGAAAAATAAAAGAGGTATTTATGTCCGTTGAAATGACAAAGAGCCGAATAACCAAAACAAAGTTTGAGCTCTAATCTAGTTTGTCACCTGACCCCAAAACAAGCTGGTTTCAGGTTATTATTACCAAAAAAACAGATGTGAAACCACATCTATTTGAAATTATAAATAGACCATTTATTAATTGATTACAAAAAATATACGTACTGAGGATGAAACAGGACAGCATCAAACGTTTCCTACCTTTTTTCTAAATCCTATACCTTCAGTAAGGAAAGCAGTATGTCACACAGAAACAACATAAGCCCTTGTTATTGATCCCTTTGACGCCGAAGCGACAGGTACTGCAAACGATTGTTTTTCTACATCACAACAGATCAATACTGCTGACTGCTGGAGGAGTAAAGAAGGGTAAATGATGTCTTCTCAGCTCCAAGTTACTTACAAATTGACATGCTGCCACGTCGGAGGAGCGGCGGGTCGATTGACGGCGGGATCTCTTTCAGATTAATCATCTTTTTGAACAGGCTGCCATATAAAACATCGTCTTTCAGCATTTAGGACGCCGATATGCTGAGATTTACATAGTGACGGTGATGTCATGGAGTATTTGGGTGAATTTTGGGTGTGCAGTGCAGTGACTGTCACACAGAGAGAGTCCAAGTACTCTAGATTATCATTGTTGTTCATAAATCCAAATTTGAGTGAAATTTGGTCAGATAATTTTAGTATTTTACTTTTTAATCTTAAGAGAAGACACATCCAGACATTCTGCTCTTTGGTATAAGGCTGGGTCTACATTTACACTTAGGTGAATTGCATGAAAGTCAATTTCTGAGTGAGTAAAAAAGGTCTTTTTCAACAGCTTTATTTTGTCTGCTCCTCATTCCCAATGATTTTGAATAAAAATGACTCAGAAATGCTATTTTAGGCTTATATTTCTTAATACATGCCCCCCATCATCAGAAAAACACTACAAGTAGATGTTAGATACACCAAAAACACGATTTTCATCAGAGTGTGTCATTAATCTGCGTTATAACATGTTTTGCAAAAAAATAGAGTTGACGTTTTTTATTTAAATTAAGACAGGATCCCAAATGTACCGTTTTTAACCAAATTCATTCAAAAATAATGACTGTTACACCACTAAAACAAGTTAAAAGAGAAACATTTAATACATAAATGTTTAAGAAAATTTTGGGGAAAAAAACAATTACACTTCATTTTAATCAGAAACTTGTTTTTATTTATTATTTAGGTTAAAAACATGAAACTACTGAAGTTCAATTGACTCATAATTAATGTATTTGGACTATAAAAATTAGGAAAGTTTTAGTCTTCAGCCAAAATGTTTTTTTCTTCTTATATTTGTTATATTTTCTAGAGCTAAAAAGTTTCGTTTTGGTACGAGCTGAGTGTTGGGGGGCGTGTGTGAGATAAACAGGGCGTGGATCTGCCAGTCGGAATGGAAGGAGCGCGGAGGGTTCTCACCAGACGCGCTGCCAGGGAGCAGCAGAGCGCGCGCACAGGGCGCAGAAGCACGCAGCGTGGAGTGATGGAAACACTGAAGTTCTGCCTTTGATACTTCTTTGGGTGCTCAGTGTCTGGACACGAAAGCAGCGCGTTTGGGGCCGTTTTACGCACCGAGTTTTACGCCCCTTTTTTGGCACAAACCGAGCGCAGCGGGTCACTTTTCTGGAAGCTGCTGTAAACTGTATGATGAGGTCACCTGCTGGGCAGTGTTCTCGCGTGTGGTGTCCTCGTAGTCACGATTGTGACCCATGGGCAGTAGCGGTTTTAGGCACGGGCCATACGGGCGATCGCCCGGGGCGGAAAAATGACGGAGGGGCGGCGCCAGCGGCTCAGCTCTTGTAAAATACTTTATGCATCACTATTGGTTTACTTATATCACAGAGTTTGTAACAGCCTGAAACCTGGCAGCGCCCCCGCCCCGCAGCTGCGCTCCCTCCTGTCTTTGAGAAGTAGACGCAAATGTGTGTGAGAAGGAGAAGGGAGGGGGCGCGGGGTGAAGAAGGAGAAGGGAGGGGGCGCGGGGTGAAGGGTGCAGGCTGAGGTGAGCACGGAGCACAAAACGCATGCGCAAACCTGGCTGGATCTTCTTCCAGGGGGGCAACGGTCGCGGGCCGCGGCTCAGTGCTTGATGAAAAAATAAAAATAAAAATTGCGCCGCCATGTAGCGAATTGGCGACCCTGGGTGCAGCTGCACGCGCTCCTGCTGTAAATGAAAGCTGGTGCCCAATTTAGAAAGAAAAGAGAAGAAGAGGAGAAAAGAGACAAAGAAAAGGTTATTATCGCATAGCTAGATGCACGTTTTCTAAATTCGAATGCTACCTGCCCTACAACAACAACAACGTTGCAGAGGAAAAATCTCTTGTTTGGTCTATCATGACCAAAACTGAAGTAGGCCCAAATATTGCAAATAACGTCATTTTTAAGATATTTATTCTTAAATGTTTGCTCTGCCTTAACTTGTAACATTAGTTATGATTCGTGTGTCTGTCTGCTCTGCTGTAACACAAAGTTTTTGTTGTGTTTTATTGTTGTATATTAGTTCATAATGTTAAATAAGCTGTGATGGTAGCATGCTGCTGCTGCTGCTGCTGCTGCTGCTGCTGCTGCTGCTGCTGCTGCTGCTGCTGCTGCTGCTGCTGCTGCTGCTGCTGCTGCTGCTGCTGCTGCTGCTGCTGCTGCTGCTGCTGCTGCTGCTGCTGCTGCTGCTGCTGCTGCTGCTGCTGCTGCTGCTGCTGCTGCTGCTGCTGCTGCTGCTGCTGTTAGCTTTTCAAAACTCCAGTTGATCAAGTCATACCTGAGATCACCAATGTCTCAGGAGCAATTCACTAACCTGCTGTTGTTAGTATCAATCATTCAGGGGGGGAGCAGATTTCATATGATGACGTTATTGACAAGCTTGCATCAGGAAGGCCACAAAGGTTAGGTTTTAGTTAGTGTTTTCTCTTCTTAGTGGTGCAGTTACATTTATTCTAGTGTATTATTAGTGTGATTTGTATTTTATAATATTTATTTCAGATTGTTTGTGTTTATTAAATATTTCCTAACTGCATTTTCAGTTACAATAAATGGACAAAGTGACTCTATGGGGGGGGGGGGGGCCTCGCCCGGGGAGTAATTCAGGGTAGAACCGCCACTGCCCATGGGATGTAGTAAATGGAGAGCTGCGCTCAACTTTGGACTCCTCAAGGTGCAGTCCAGGCTGTCCTTTTTCCTTACCATGATCCTCGTCTTCACTTACCTCTTCTACAGCCTGAACGGATACAGTGATTCACTACCCAGACCCGTGTTTGACCACCGGAGTCAGAACGGACTTGTGCTGCAGGATGCGCACAGCGTGGAGCTGTTCGGTGCGTACAGCGCCTCCCCGGTGCGGGAGCAGTTGCCGAAAAGCGCGTCGCCATCCAGCAACATTTCTATAGCTAACAGTTTCGGCAGCAAAAAGTTCCCTCAGGCCATCATCATCGGGGTGAAGAAAGGCGGAACGCGCGCTCTGCTGGAGTTCCTGCGCATCCATCCAGACGTTAGAGCCGTGGGCGCAGAGCCGCACTTCTTCGACCGCTTCTACGACAAGGGGCTGGAATGGTACAGGTACAAACTGCCACTAAAACCATCATTTTGCACGTTGAAGCCCAGTAATAGAAGATTAAAAAATAATCAAATTGTTCATTCATACTAAAACACAGAAAGTGCTAAACGCTACGGGGGAGGATTTGTGCTGAAATAGTTTTGTTTGCCTTTTGCTCCACTCCTGTTTTTGTTTCATATTTTTTGTTTTTATTGAGCTGTTTCCTTATGAGCTCTGACATGAGGGAGGATGTGTTGATCTTTTGATTTGACAGTTAAAAAATACATAGGAGGTGATCTGTGCAGACAATTGACACAAGAAGTCAACGTTTGTTCACAAATGCCTACATGTATAGTAGTGTTGTGTGTCCTTCCCTGCATATGACTCAATATGCATCTCCATAAGCGGTCCTAGAATCGATTTGTGGTGATACGATACAGTCCAGTTTTTGTGTGTGGATACAATTTATTATTCATTTGCAGTTAAACCTATCATTAAAAAGGCCTTTTTAATGCACTTTCTGGCACTTTATTTTAAGCAATATGACTGCTTCAAACAACAAAACTTGACATTTTGGACCTTTAAACTGTTTTGTTCTTTGTAAAAAAAAAAAAAAAGTGCATAATTTTTATTTATTATTTGAGGTTGGTTGCTTTTCGGCATATCCCTTCAGCGAATCAGCTTTCACTGTGCGCACAGATGCCCTTCCTGACACAACCCTGCATCTGACCCGGACTGGCAGAGGGAGACCCATTGGGCACCCTTGTAGTTACATAGTTAGGCAGTAGCACAAAGAGGACCCGAGGACCCACAATGGATGGTGCTTCATTGCACACCCATGGGAATCAGGAGTTGAACCCCATGCGTCAGTCCAACACGCAGCCGACTCATCCATCCAGCTGTTTCATTTATTATTTGGTGCTGTGAAAAAAGGCTCATCAGTTTAGTGCGCACAACACACATCCCTCACTTGGTAGAAGCAGGCTTGTGATTGGACGTTTTAGCTTGTCCCGTTGACATAAAAAGGCAGTGAGACACGACTGGGGAAGAAACTGGAAAAAGTTTGACAGAAACAGATTTTTTACTTGATTTTGCAGTGTTTGACTGGGTTTGTATCTGTGATTTCCAACGAAAACTGCTGTTCCTCTCAGTACTCCATCGATTTTGCGATACGCATCGGTGTCCTTTGCATCCCTGATGTGTGGTTGTCGTTGTGTATGTCTACAGCAGGTGTTCTGCAACCCTTAGGCTCCGGAGTCTCAAGCAGCTCCTTTTTCCCTCCATTCCCTCCAATTTGAATTATAAATAACGGTTTGGGGTTAATTTTTTACAGCTGCTTAAAGACCCATTCTAATAAAAATGGCGTTTTTGCTGTTTTAACAATCTCTTGCGTCATTTTTCTGATGATGGAGGACATATGTAAAGACAAAATAAGCTTAATTCCTATTGATGTGAATCAGAAGCAGATGAAAAAACAGATTGATTTTTAAATAGAATCTACTCTGGGCGGGCCACAGTCTTCCTGCTCCGCTCCATTCCGATGCATCCACTGTCAGACAAACAGATCCACGAATGTCTTTGTTTTCCTCGTCTGAGCTGGAATCTGGATCTAAACTGTACGGCTGGATAGCTCCCTATATTTCTTGCCATTTTGTTTGCACCAGTAATGTTAGCTTGGAGTTTGTAAGGGGCTGAAAGCTAGCGGGAGAGAGTAAGCTAAGGGATGATGGGAAATGGGAACTCCACAGAAACTATGTCTTAGAAAATGACAAGTTTTGGCTATAAATCTATTCTAAACCAATCCTATTATGTGTATATTTGATACCAAACTTTGAAAAAGGATGACGGTACACTATAATGATAGCAAATGGCATGTTTTATTTTAAACTCTACTAAATCTGCTACAGCAGGAAGATATTTGACACAGGGTGTATTTTATTTTGAAAGGAACTTGTACAGGCTGCATACAAATAATATAATAAAAACAAAACACCATCATTTTTCCATTTTTGTGAATCTACTTTTATAAAATGAATTGCTAAATGGCCACACAGACATAAATAAAGTGTATTTTCAAAACTTTGTGCCTCTTGCTGGGTTTTGGTCTGTAGGAAAGTGGATCCTGGTTCCTGTTGTACTCGTACAATAAAGTCAAACATCATATTTCTGTTAAAGTACAGGCGACGTTATGAAAGGAAATCTTAAAATGGAAACATATGGTGATGAAAATTACCAAAATAAAATGTCATCCCTTTAAAAACTATGCTATTGCTTATTTTTGAATATGTAATTATTCATAAACAATTTTTTAAATCCTAAATTTGCTCTTCAGATAATAACTCAGCTTGATTAAAATGAGATGGACAACTAATAACTTTAATATCTACATGCAGATTCTAAACTAAATATCTGGGCATTTTTGTGGTTCAAAAGGAAGTTTTGGTCATTTTTTGCAAAAATGTAATTAATAAATGGACAAAATAATGTACAGGAAACCATTTACCCATCAACGCAACAACACTGAAGAATAATTTTTATGTAATTGGAAATAATTTCAGGTATCAAGGGGTTAAACCGAACCAGTATAGAGGTTTTATGTTTACAATTTGACGCTTTCAATTTAATTTTGGTCATTTAAGATGAATTATTAGTGCAAAGGATGGGCTGCTGACCTCTCAGCTGATAAAACCCTGACCCTCACTTTGTCCTTTAACACAAACACCTCTTTAGCTTCTGTGTCCACGCTCCAATAAAACATCTCCTTTCGTCTGCCTCCTAATCTGCTGACAGCAGGCGTCAACACTGCAGCAATTGGACGCCGTCGTGACAGGTCAGGCGTCAGCACGGACAGCTTAGGGGCATGCGGGTCGGGTGGGAGGCGGGCGGAGGCGGATGACGTTCCGCCTGCAGCTGAGTGAGGCTTCGCCAAGTCAACGCCTAATCCCTCGCACCGTCACCGCGACTGGGTTTAGATGGAGAACTGAACTGCAGGTGGAGAACAAACGCATTTATGAAAAGATGCTTTTTAAGGAACTTTAAGATTTAAAGGGGAAAAAAAATCTTTTTTTTGTCTGGCTTATGTGAGGCCTCATAACTTTCCATGAGCAATACATTCAATAATATACAATTTTAGGACTTAATAACATAAACTTGCGCTGTTAAAGACATTCATCTAACACGTCTGTTATTCATTTAGAGCCTAAAAGTAATAAAAACTGTGAAATAATTTTTCAGTTTACAATTTTTGAGGTTTTGCTTCACGTTTTAAGACCCCAAATGCAAACGTGTGTAGCAACACTACTAGTGTTTTCAAATGTATGCGTCTCCACGCACATATATATGCATGTGACTTTACTAACAAAGATTAAAACATTCTTTGCTTTATTACGTTTTTTTTCTGTTCAATCAAACTTTTTAGCTCATATTATATCACAAGATTTTAATGTAAATCACACGGCATTGTAAAGGAGCCACTTAGCAAAATCCAAGTAAATTACCAGATTTATTTGTACATTTAGGATGTTTGAAACCTCAAAAAATAATTTCTCCCATTCAGATGTTTGACTTTTAATCTCGTATAAAGTTTTAAAAAGTAGTTCTTAACTATTCAGTTTGTCTGTTTTAGGGGTCCAAACAATCTGTCACCATAAACTTGGTCCAATCTTTATTAAGATTATGGAAATAATTCAAAAGCAGATTACAAAAATACCAAACAATTAGGAAAAATAACATAAGGTTGAATGCTTCCATGGAGAACCGAACTGTACTGCCCTGCAAACAAAGACCTCACCAACCCTCTGCCAGGAGGAATGGGACTCAAATATTTTATTAAAGTGAACTGAAAGAATTTAGCACCAAAGATTTTATGAAACAAATACTTTTCTACAGTACAATTACTACAGTAAAGTCCCACTCCAATCATCTTGTGATCCATTTTCAAAGCGTTCCCAGGAGGCTGGTTTTAGACAAAATCTAAAAACCTGTGTCATTTTCTAGGACATAGTTTCTGCAGAGCGGCAGGAATTCATTTGAAATTCACCTCTAAGTTGTGGGTTGAAATGTTGGTATGGAGCAACCCCGCCCCCTCTTCCCTACCCTGTTACTAAGAGGGCAGAGCAGGAAGATTGCGGCCTTCCCAGCGTGTTTTCTACGTCACAAAAACGACCTTTGTCAAGTCGTCTGCTCCTGTTTCACAACGATTTGAATTAAGAAACATTCAGAAATGCAAATAAACGCTTATTTCCTCAGTCATCACAGAAATGCCACCAACAATACAATTTTCAGCAGAGTGAGTCTTTAAAATATCTTTGAATCACCTGAAAGCCCTCAAAACAAAGGTGAATAAAAATGTAAAATCAAATTAAAACACTTTTATCTATCTTAAAAAAAGACAAATGATGTAATTGTAAATGAGCAATATATATGCGATATAAATATATTTACTGATTAATTTTACCCTTTCAATAGAATAAATAAAACATGCTTTAGTTTTAGTTTGTTATAGTTTGCCATTTTCTTAATCAGTTAAAACCTTATTAGTCATGACAGTTCAATTGAAACCCATTCATTAACATGTATGAAGGTAAAAGTCCGGACTGTAGCGTGCAAAGTCCATTAAATCGTGGAGTTGTGGTGGAAAGTCTCAGAGAACGGGCTTTGGCCTCCTGTCCTTCGCCGAGCACCAAGTAAAACACATGGACATCCTTAGAGGAAGCATTTGGCAAATTGCTGTAGAGGGGGGGGGGGGGGGGGGGTTGGGGGGGGGAGCTCCAATGTGGAAAAGCCTTGGCTCTGCCATGGACTGGAAAGGATTCAGTGGTTTTGCGGTGGAGAACAAGGGTTTGGACAGCACTGCTGTGCAAACGAGCGCCCGTGCGTGCAGAAGCTTACGTTACAGAAGCCCGACGCAATGCAGATCCCTCAGATATATGTCACGCATCCATCACCTTCTTCTATTGATCTCCTCTGCGTCTTCATCCTGCCATTTTTTGCAGAGTGAACTCACTTCTGAATATTGGATCCTGTTGACATGAAGCTAATGCTTCCATCCATCTGCTGACATTTCTAACCCACGTGGTGGAGTGGAGCCGGGGGAGGATTATCGGGTCACTCCATGTCTCTCTATCACCTTCTCATCGACTCAATAGAAGCTCAGCTACATGGGTTTTCCAGACAGGAATGTCCAGGTTTTATTTCCTGTCAGACTTTTCGGGATTCTCCTCCTGAATTCCTCTCTGTTCACATTCCTGGAAGCTGCAAGTTGTGGTGAGTATTATTTAGGCCGACAAAAGGATTACAGGTAGAAAAAAAAAGGAAATAAAGATTCTGCTGGAAGAATGACTTCTTTGTCTGGAGGAGGCGGCTTTGAGGGAGCCGCCACATCCATAAACAGCCCGATTCAGGTGAGATGACAGGTGTTCCAACTGAAGGGGCGGGTTTTTCGCCAGGATGGGATGTAAATGAAGCAAGAAAAATAGGAAAATTGATTAACAGAGCAGGTATGGATTTTCAGGAAGAAGGAGGGGGGGGGGGACGCCTCGCCGACCTTTCGCCTCCCAGCATGCCTCCAGAAATCAGAGAAAGAGATGAATGACGGGAGGCGGACAACAAGCGGCAGAAAGGATGAAACTCCCCACATTTCATTCACAGCTGCAGACAGAGAAGGCCCGCGTCGCTCAACACGTTATCTGACTGAATTCCAGCCTGCTGGGCTTTCAAAGCAGACAGTCAGACTGAGAATTTTCAAAATGAAAGACTCCAGGCGCGCTTCACTTTCACCACAAATTCGCTGAAATCGGCCTCTCCATAAACAGACAGAGTGGATTTAAAGGCTGAGAGATCCGCATGACTGATGAGCTGACATCTCCATGGGATGGCAACGTTTCTTCTTCTTCTTCCTTCTTTTTTCCCCTCCTCATTTCCACCTCGTTTCTTTGGAATTCATCCACCAGCGGTTGTTTCTATCAGATAAAAATATGCAAAAAGGAAATAAAAGCAAAAATAACGCTTTATCATAAAAGAAAAACCCAGAAAGACATGCAAAAAATAAAATAGCCAAAGTTTGGACAATAAAAATGGAAGACTGTGGTTCTCCCTATGCATAAACATTGCATTTTATTTTAAGATGCTGTCATACATTTCAAAAAAATGCTTTAAAATATGTACAACACAATAATCTGGGTTGAAATAAGAATCTTTTCAATGATTTTTTTGCACTTTTTCCCTTACTTTGATGTGCTGTTGAGAAGTGTTTGCTTACTTTTTGACTTTTACTAGTTAAAATTTTGTAAACATTTGCATTTTGCATATTAACTGCATTAGGCATTTTCTTATGAAATTGTGTGATCAGAGAAGTTTACCGAAATTAATAAAAGAGTAAGAGTTATTAAAGCTGAAACCTTCATTGTGTGGCCCACAGGTGCTACCCGCCTCTGTCCTCTCTACCCTTTATTGACCCCCTTACAGTCTGAGTGACTGCTACATGCCCTTCTCTCCGCCCCTCTGCCCCCACCGCCCCTGCAGAGCTGCAAGTGACAAATTCGTTTACACTTTTTTTTTTCCAAAATGGTGGTTTTCTGTTGGTTTGATACCCATAGCAACCATTTTCTTTTTGGATGGTCTGGGGCTGACAAACAGGTGACTGTAATTTTTAAATGAATTGGCAAAAGTACATTTTTGGATTTCCTTGGCAACGGAGGTTTCTTGTTGACCAAGCCTGCATTTCAAAATATTCACATCGTATGACATATCATTTTGGTAAGCTTGAACTAATGAATATTCGAGGAGTTCAGAGGCAACAAATTAAAATTCCTTGGGAGGAGTTTAAATTTTTTACTAAGGTGATTTGAAAAATTCAAACTGGCGGCCTCCTTCTGAGGTCAAAGGTCAACGAAAGTTTGGTTGTGGTTATAGACTTAACCTGGCTGCTTGTGCATGACATTTGGTGGAGATCGTTTGGTTGGAACTTTGAATCCCTACCATGTGGCACCTTAAATGCTTGGAGCTTTGCTTCCCACCATCACACTCCCACCGCCATGCTTGGTAATTATATAGTGTTCTTTCAATAAAGTCCTGTGCTAGTTTGACTACATTTGCAACAAAAAGTCTGTTTTCTGTCTTCATCAACGTTTTTGATGATCCACATCTTCTCTCTTTGCTCACCAGCTCCTCAAGCGCTTCCGTTTCCGTCCAAAAGCCTCTTCGGTCTCCACGTCTTTCCTTGTTCTTCTCCGATGACATCTGCATGAGTCCTTGAACTCATTTAAGGTTCTCCACTGTTCCAGGCTTCCTTTATGTGTGGAAAATGGCTCAGGCTTTGCTTCTCGGGAGTCCCAGCGCTAGTATCTTTGTAACTCTTTCAGACAGAAACGTCATGGAAAGACATGTCTTTGGAGGGCAGCAGGAGGCATTTCTTTATTAATTCCTTTGATGTTCTTCATTTTGCCAGACAGCTACGCTTGAAAAGATCTCTGGATTTACCAAATCCGGATAAGTTTTGGGCGGTTTGGAAAGAAAAAAGGAACTTTCACCAAAAACGTTGGCTCATCACAGGTCATTCATGGTTAACAAGGGGGAGGAAATGACTTTCTCATGAGGTGCCAGGCAGGTTTGTCCAACATTTTCTCATAAAAGGCAAAATAATTATTCAAAATTAAACAGTTAAGTCATTTTTGTGCAATAATAAAAACCTTTCGATGGAGAAAAAAGGTTGACAAAAACCTTTAATAAATCAGAAAGTAGTGAAGCTAACAGGTAACCTTACAATCCTCATTAATGTTTGTGTGAGGCCTTGAACCTCATGTCTGTTTAACGCCCGATGAGGTCGGAAGGTCGTGAGAACCTGCAGCTCCGTTAAAACCTCACAGAGGAACATCTTTCAGAACAAAGTCTGCAAAGGCTTTCCAGGAAAACTCCCATCAGTTTGACTTAACCACCGTGGAAGGACTGGTTTATTGTTATGGATGTCTGTGCCGGATTTGTCAGGAAATTGGGTTAATTATGCCTCAAATTCTGGCACACGGAGCTGCAGCTGAATCCCAGGACAAGCAAAACAGACGAGACACGGCGATGAGTGGAAATCTGGAGAGCAGCTCTCGTTTCATGTCCGTCCAAACTTTGGCGTGGGTGCACGTCCCTTGGGTTTGTGCAGCAGCGTGGAGCCAAGAGGGTCCGCCCTGAACAGCCTGATAGATGGCACCACCAGCACTCAGGACAAGGGAGCGTTCCCAGTATTCAAATGTTAGACGCTAGCATCAATAACTTCAGCAGAGGAGCAGAGAAACCACAAAGATGAAAGCGGGGGGAACTGGGATTGGAGGATGTTTGGAGCACGCAACAAATTCATTGAAAAAATACTCTTTTCAAAATGGAAGCTTTTCTCATGTTTTTTTTATCCATAGCAACCATTTTATTTTTTGTTCGTCTTGGGGTGACGGACAGGTGTATGTCATATTTTTGAAGAATCAGAAAAAATACATTTTTGGATTTCCTTAGCAACTGAAGTTTTTCGTTATCCAGCCCACATTCCTAATATGTTCATATTGTATATTATATCGTTTTGTTCACCTTGAGCCAGGGAATCATGTAGTACATTATTTCTTACAAATTTCCTGTGAAAATGTGTGAGCGTTCAGGGAAACGCCGTTTTTGCGAGCTCGCCACACTTTCTACAAACTTCAAAACCACATTTTCACAGGTAGATTCCCAGTAACGCTCAAAGAGCTAGGTGGCGACTGAACGAAATCTCTAGGAGGACTTTAAATTTGTAGAAGGTAATATTCTAGATATGGCAGCCTTTTTCCTAGGTCAAAGGTCAACAAAGCTCTGGGTGTGGTTTTAGACTTGACCTGTGAGGGAAATTTTGTGAAGATCAATTGATTGATTGACCAAAATTTTCTTTTCCCATATTGTGCAAAAATATGACAAAGTTTCACACTTTGCCTCCAAATGGCCATCCCATAATAGGCTCTGTGGCCATCCCATAATAATTTCAAAAACTGCAAAACAAAAATAATTTCAGAATCTCCTTTGGAAATCACAGAAACGTATGTTTTGGTTTCGTTTATGGATAATAAACTTTTTTTTTACATTTTTCACATTTATTTTTGAGGGTTTTTCTCGCTGTGATGTCATAATATATATTTGGGGGGGGGGGGGGGGTGAAATCATCGCTCAGAAGTGCAGTAAGAAGTAAGAAACCAATCTGGTCCTTCAGTCCAGAAGTGCAAACTAAGAATTCGTGGCATCACTTCAGCTACAGGAAGCAGGAAGAATCCCACTGCAATCTGTCCGTCCCCCCACCCTCTCTAATCTGTCCGTCCCTTCCTCCATCCTGTCGGATGAAGAGGAAGACAGGGCGGGGCCCCCGAGGCCCCCCCAGCTGCCTGCAGATAAAGCAGGCAGGCTGCTCCGGGACCGGCAGGAACCCAGCTGCAGATTTTCCCATTCGATAAGAGCAGACGGACGGGGGCTGTGACGAGAGCGGTCGCTCGCTCGTACGGACGCAGCGCAGACGCCACGGCTGATTTCCACCATCCGTCATTACAGGCTGTTCCCCTATCTGATGGATATAATTACAACATCCTTTCTTCCTGCTGTTTATTAACGAGACAGAGCGTCTTTTTACAGTTTTGTTTGCATTTGGTGATTCTGTTTGCCCATTTCCTTTGTTAAGAATTAACTCTAATTTTATAAAACACTTGTAATGAACTCAAAACATCCATTAAATTAGTTTATGCACGTTTTGTTTTGGATAAAATTGTTGAAAATTGGTGCAAAAATTCTGTTTTTGTTATTTAATACTTGTAAAAGAAGCTCAGGGGGTTTGGGAGTAAATGTTTTGGGTTTGTTGCCTTAGATTTCCTCTGGAGAAGTGTTTGCCCCGAGTGCGTTTCGCTGTTTTTCCGAAGCACAGCTCGACTCCTTCCTGATACTCAGAGCAGGAACATAAACAGCCTCCGGAATCTTTGTAGGACTCGAGGACTTTAGGACAGACAGTAACCCATCCATCTAGAGTTGGAGTGAGAATTGACAAAAATCCAAACGGTTCAGCCGCTTCACCATCGCCCCCATATGTTGTTTGATACAGGCAGCCTTAAGGATCCGGGAGAGATAACTATGGTAAAAATTAAATGTAAACATTATGGGAGTGAAAGAAAAAAGGAACGCGCACTTAACACGTTAACAGGACTAACGGGCTCTTGGTGCATGAATGTTTTTATTACACGGTCTCACTGAGTAGCATCTCATGTGGACCACCTGGGTGCCCCGTACAGGTCTGACCATTTTCACCTGCAGACGTCCCGTATTCACCCGGAAGGAGAGTTGTGACTAAAGCTGCGTTCACGCCAAACGCAATTTGAGTAAAGTACAGGTGTGGCACGATTTTGGTGCGGGGCACGGCGCATCCATCCGGTAGCGATGGGATTTGGGTGTCGCAGCGCCATTTGGGTGGCATTGCAAGCGCGTCGAGAGTTTAAAATTCTGAACTTTGCCAGAGGGGACCCGTCAACCAAATTAAGTTCGGTGGCTAAGAAACCGCAATTGTAGCAAGACAAAAATAAAAAAAATAAAACAGCAAAAAGAAACAAAGTTACAACAAAACATAAATAAATAAATAAAAACAGCAACAAAAAAAACATGTTGCGAGTTTTTTTCGTGTTGCAAGTTTTTCTTTCGTGTTGCGATTTTCTATTTCGTGTTGCGAATTTTTGTTTCGTGTTGTAAGTTACTTGTTTTAGCGTTGTGACTGTGAATTGTAGTGTGTTATTTTGTGTTGTGTTAATTTGTGTTATTTTGCTAATTTAAAGAGTTGTGGTGTGACCCTTCTGGGCCACCGTACCGCACAATAAATCGCAAATTTATCGTTATCGCGATATGGAGCTGTGCAATACGCATATCGCAAAAGTCGGCGATAATTGCAGTAAAGTCGATGAGGAGTCGGATGGACTCCTTCGATGTTAGATGCCCGCCTCATATGTAGACGAGGGTCATTTGAAGTAAAACTTAAGTTATGTTGACTTTTACTTAAAATAATCTGTTGCAGTCAAATGGAAATAATTGATTTAGTTGTTTTGCTAAGTTATATCGTCTTCGCAATATTGATCCTTAATATTGCGAATCGCAAGTTTTTCTCATATCGTGCAGCTCTAGTTTTTTCTGTCCTTTTATGCAGAAAATACTGATTTAATTAGTGAGACATTGCTCACTTGTGCTGAGTTTGATTCAAATTGTACACAAAATAACTGAGCACCACTTGTTGGGGAGCATTTCTGCTCACCAGAGTCGGTCCATTATCAGAAAATGAGGGGAATGAGGAGTAATAACATTGACTCAGTGTTTTTCCGGAAGACAAGTGAGGATCAAAATGTCTTTTTTTATCATTCCACCTTCCGTCCAGAGGAAACAGAATTATCATCTTCACTCACTCGCCGCTCTCAGGCCTTGAGATGTATCTATTAGGCGCTCTGCCTCCATTTTTCCGCTCCACTCAGGCATTCTTCAGCCCTTTCCTACCGACCTACCCCAGCGATCCAAACCTCCTCGGTAAAAATACATGTCACCATGCGGGCGCGTCTGCCAGACTAACCTTCAGAGCGTGCAGCAGACTGCCACACACATGCAGGAGCTGCAGCCAGTGTAAATGTAAATCTACTTCCTGCAAATTATGTTAAAGCCATTTCAAATAGAAACGGAAAGACACAAAAAGATGTCTGAAGGGGGTCAAAGTGCGCAACTACACACAATCTTACAGAGTATTTCTGTTTTTTCTAGTTTAAATATCTTAAAAAACACTTGATTTAAGACAAAACTAACTTACAAGGAACTTTCCAGTGAGATGTAAGCCCCTTGTTGAGTCATTTGATCTTAAAACCATCGGATTTTAAGCAAAATCGTAATATTTTTGAGCAGAGGTTTTACTTGTGATTGACGAGCTGTCTTATTTAAAAAAAAAAACTTGCTTGATTTAGAAAAAACATTTTAATTTGAGATATCGATGAAGACTCTCATTCATCCGTTGATTCCATCATAGTAGTAGGTTTATGGGCTGTCATCTGGAATTAGTTTTTAAAGTTTGAAAGGCTTTGTCAATAGTTTAATTTGACTTATAAAACGGTAAAAATGCATTTAAAATCAGCTGGACATATATGTAAGAGGAAAAATATATAACTTTTAAAACTTAGTAATACTTTACAATGAGTATTATCTAAAACGAATTGCAATAGTTCGACTCACGTAGCAATAAAAAATAGGATATATTTGGAGGGAAATATACTTACTTTAAAGATATAAAACTAATTAAAGAAAAATAGGCTTGCTTACTTTAAAACACAATGTTTCCAAAAACCAGAGCAATAGATTTTAATACAAGTATGGTTGAATTCAAGATTGAATTTGATCTTGAAAGGGCAGGACGTAGGTAGACTTCTTCCACTTATAAGAAAAACATCTTGTATTTCATATTTTTAACTAGCTTTGAGAGGTTTTTGGCCCTTGTTCTGCTTCGAAACAGCAGAAAAGTCTGACAAGGCAACAAAAAAAGAAGACCATAAATCAGAAAAACCAAGACATGCATCTAATAGTATTTTTTTCTTTCAAAAAAATATTAAAATCATCACATTTTTAATGCTCTATGCTGCAGTTTCGCATTTAATCATCATGTGTTTAAATAAAACCTCACCCAAAGTCAATTAGCGTCAAACCTTTTTTAATTCGTGTCTCAGTGCTGTTACACTTCTGCTTTTGTGCCAGAATTTAACACATTTAAGTCACGAAGTGTAAATATATAAATAGATGATTATTTATAACGCCCGTAAGCAACAAACTAGCATTCCTGTGATCCGAAAAACATTTAAAAATCGATTTTTTTTCTTTATTTAACTAAGAAAATCTGTTTTTTGTAAATAAAAGATATGTCTGTCTGCTCCCTCATGGAACAGTAGAACACAGACAGATCAAGGCTCTACTTTACCTGCCCTTTTATTAAACTCCCTCTGTGCTCTGCCATCTTCTACGCCGCCCACTGATCCCCTTCCCTGTAATGAAAAGCCTCTCCTGCCACGCAGCAGTGGCTCAGGGGTGCCGGCGTGTTTTAAAATCCCTTCACACATGTCAGAGACATTCACAGCAGCCTCACTGGGATGGAAAGAGTCGAGGCCGAGCGGCTTTGAAGCCGCCACTGCAGAACCAGGAAGTCTGCTGCTGCAAAAGGAAGCTAGGGGGACCTGGAGGGAACGGAGGAGAGAAAACACGGCGCTGTTGGGGGTGACAAATCTGCACCATGATGACGTGTTGCATGACACGATCCCTGTGATCCCCGGTGGTCTCGCCGCCTGAATCGCAACCATCTGCAGCCGACCTTCAAGCTGGAAGAGTCCACATCCGCTCTCAGTGTTTCTGATGGGATGACTGACGGCTTACGCAGACCCGGGGACCAGAGAGGCGTTTCATGACCCAGAAAGCGCTCACCCCATCTCCACACACTCAGAAACTAAGAACTTCATTGCTCCCAGATGTGGATCCGTCCTGTGGAGACAGAGTTCGGCTGCTCCCTGGATGCAGACGCGTCTTAGGAGAGGCGCTTTGAGCACAAACACGTTAGAAAACGGCTCCAGTAAGAACTTTTGTAAGAAAGCCAACGCAAGGGTCCATTCGTCTTTCGATACGAGGCAGGATTTCTCAAAAGATCTGCAAACTCCCTGAACTGCTGTCGACTAAAACGACAAAAACACTCGATATGAAATTTATTTAACATATTTTTAATCACAAAAATGTACAGATTGGAGTTCAAAAGTCCAGACTTTAAGTGAAGGTCAGATTTTTTCCCCCACTCTAAACTTATTTGTGTCTATTTTCAAAGCATTCCCATTGTCTTTTAATTAGGATTATCTATTCAAAAACCTGTGTCGTCGCCTATGACAGTGACCTGTAACTTTTTTCAGACCACAGACTGATTTAATGTCAGACAATATTTTCACGAAAACGTCCTTTTTTCTATTTATCCACCAGTTTCCTTTCACTTTTAGGGTTAACGCATATCTTCATCCTCTGTAAAATATCTGCAGCTGCTTTAAACTTTATTTATATCCTAGATTTTGTGTTGGAAACATAAAAACGTGATCTGGATTTTCCCTTAATCTATGTGTCAAAGGTGACGCCAGAAAAATATATATGTATACATATATATCAATAAAAAAATAAACAAACTAAAGTAATAAATCGTTAGAAAATTAGACAGCCGGTTTCTGAATATTCTGAATTATATTCTTCTGAGGGACAAGCTGTCAAAATATATCCATTGGAGTAAAGACTCCAGGTTTTTTTTTTGTGAAATGCAACTTTCTTTTATTTTGAAAGAGAAGGGTCTTTTGTTTTTCTCTCTGGCTTTTTTCTGCCAATAGAAACTTTCCAAATACGTTTGTTGTTAATTTTGCTAACTTGAGGGGCTTTAATTTAGCAGGTGACACAGCGGATCAACACGTGACCGGGCGACCGGACAAGCGTCAAGGAGTTAGATGTTGTGCAGATAATCCAGAAGTTTTTTCAAAATAAAATGTCCTTCACAATCCGATTACAAATAAAACGGGGGGGGTGAAGGCTGGAGGTTTTTTATTCAGCGGCCCGGTACTAACCGTCCCATGGGCCTGTGTCGGTCCTTAACCCGGTGAACCCCTGCTGTTTCTAGGACATAGTTTCTGCAAAGCAGCAGTTCTCTGGAAGTTTACCTCTGAGTTGTGGGTGGGCCCGTTGGTGTGGAGCAAAAAGAATAAAGAAATGCACTTTTTAGCTTAATTTTCCCAAAAGCATCATTTTCATCCAGGTGGGTCTTTAAAAGACCTTGAAAGATTACAACCGTTTCCCCCCCAAAAAAACCCTCCGGATAAACATTTGGCAGATCAGTTTACTTTGTGTTTGTATTCATTTACAGCTCTGGGCACAGTTGCTCTACCAATGTGGTTGCAGGTTATCTGAAGTCAAAAAGAAGGTCAACCACTGTCATGTTTGTTTGTCTGCAACAACAGGACCCACAAGCCCCAGCTTTTGGTGCAAAAACTGAATGTAGATCATTTTCTGCATCAGATCTGACTTCAGAACAGACGACAAATGATTTCTATCAGGAACAAAGAGTTTTGCGTGGCCTGATTGGATGCATTAATTCAAATTCTTTTAATCGTTCTTTTATTTGGGGGGGGGGGGGGGGGGCACTCATGAGCACGTTTCTTCTTCAGCGGTTAAAGTTCAATAGGAGTCCATCATTTTGTTTTGTTGACTGCAAAAACAGCAGATGTAAAATTAAAATTGTCTTAAAGTTGGACTTTCAATCAAAACAGAAAATGATAAATATTGGATTAATTGCTGATTAACTGGGCGGTTTTCAGATGACTTTTTGGCTGGAAAATTGTGGCTCTATCTGGCAACACTGTAGGTTTGCAGTACATGCTGTGTAAGTACTTTTACTTGCCTGTTTATGAACTCAATAAAAATAAAGAAAAATATGACATTAGCTTTGTGGGATATTAGATAGGAAATCCTCGGGAGGGTCTTTTAGGAGTCAGTAATTAAGCCATTTACTGGTTTTGGATCTCTTCTGGTATCATTTCACCTCCATGTTGCATAACATCCATTAGGCCTTGCCCTTTTTTTCTTTCTAACTCATCACTTTGTGTTTTTTTACAGTCGGAAATTGTTCCAGACATCTGTTTTTAGAGTTGTTGATGCCTTCAGCAGTAAAGTTGCCACCATGTCTACTTCAACTGACTTCTGGCGGGTCCAGATCTTCTCCAGAAACCCACAGAACCAGCAGGGTTACGGCTGCCTATGCAGAAAAAATGCAAATGCAATAAATAAAAAAAAGAACCCAGAGATGCTCCATCTTTGAAATGTAAATTTTGAACCATGAAGTTGTTGTGGGTTTTTTTTTATTCCAGCTTTACTTCAATGGATTCAGTTTGGAGGGGAAAAAAAGCAAAACGAGATCAGAATTCAACTCGATTCAACAAAAAGAGAATTTTCAAAAAGCACTTAATAAGAATAAAACCATCATTTCCTTACTTGATGTATTCTGAATGTTCTCTAGCTCTAATGCAGCTCAGAGATTTCCTATAAATACCAGAAGTTGGGTATGTGGCGTTACCTTCGATGCTGCACGCCAAGGTTAAAGCTGCACTCGGAGAGGAGCTCGAATTGGATCATACAGAGAAACCGAGTCAGTCCCGTCACCACACAGAGGAGCTTCTAAAGCCCTTTTTAACCAACAGACCATCTGCAAAGTCTAACTGTCACCACACGCCTGCTTAAGACAGATGGAGCCTGGAAACGGGCAGAGCGGCCTTTAAGGCTTTACTTTCAACACTTTCAGAAGAGCCGTTCAAATAAAAAGACTTCAACAGTGAGAAACTCTCACTGAAAATGTCCAGTCAGGACAGGAGAAGCATTGTGAAATAACAGCTGAGCCTTCTGTGGACGAGCTGCCAAATAAAGACGAGAAGGTCGGAACAAAAGCACCGGCTACGTGCACTGGTAGACAAATGGCTCGATGGAAAGAAATTGGGTCCAAAATCAGATCAGACAGGTTTATAGGTGTTGGGCCACTTAAAGTTCAACAAGTCTAGATGTCTTTTCTAAAAATGTTCAACTATAACCGGAGATGATTCAGAAAAAAGAAAAAGAAAAAGTGCCAGAAAACACACAGGCCTGAGGATTTACTTTTGTCAGGTAGCTTTAGCACAGAAACGGCCTAATAAGTTTCATTATTTGAACAAAAAAAAAAAAACTTTTTTTTTCGTTCATTTGCATTGATTTTACATCAGTCTAAATTTTCATTTTTGTTTGTTTCTATTGAATTGTATTTTTATTTATCACACAGGAAGAAATCTCATGACAGCTCAAATAAAAAAATAAAAAAATGATAGCACAGCTCACTAGATATTATATAGATTTTAGAAATTTTATATATATATATATATATATATATATATATATATATATATATATATATATATATATATATATATATATATATATATATATATATATATATATAAATAAAATTGTGAACAACAACAATCAGGTTTTTATGCACCAGAAAAGGTAAAATAATTGTGTTTTTTTTCAAGGGCTTCTGTAAAGGTGTGGTGGAAGAAGCTAAATAGAACTAATGTTGCACAGCCATTGAGTAGAATAATAATAATCTGACAGATTAGAAAATAAATAAACCCACTCTGAGGAGGCATGGTGGAAGGAAGAACCATTAAAGCCCAACAACCTTGGGGTTGAAAAAGAGGGACAAAAGCCTGCTGAGGATGGAGGATAATAATATACTGAGGAAAACTAATGAGTAACCAGGAGCAGCTGTGATTGAGACAGAAACCATGTGTGAACAATTAGCTGGAAACTCAAGGATGGAGCTAGAACCGAGGGTCAAACAAACAACTCACGTTAATGCAGAAACACATCAAATGTTGCAGAAATTAAACTAATGAAAAGCTATAAAGTACAAAGATTTGATTGAGGTTTAAAAGTAAATTATAACCTTAGCAGCTTGCAATGTGTAATTAATCTTATTGAAACAAATAATGACTTCTAAATAATGATTTTCAATATTTCTAAATTTAACCCTAAAAATAGTCTAATTTCATGCTTTCTGTTTCTAAACAAAATTGAGTAAGTAGTTAAATCTGCTGCTTAAAGTAAGACCCTTTTTTTTGTTTGTTTGTTTGTTGTTGGTGTCTGATTTTTTGTTTCAAAATAAAAGTACATAACTGATTCTTTTTTAGCTGTTTTGAATTTCCCAGATTCCCTTGTAAAGCAGCCATGTAAAAACAAAACCCCTAGGAAAATAAAATAAAAAATAAGAATAAATTAACTTAAAAAATAGAATGTATGAATTTGACTTTATGTTATATCTGTCATGTTTAAGACCCTCTCTGGTGATAAAAGTCATTCTGGTGTTTTTAGAGGACCTATATCATGCTTTTCTGAAGCCTATCAGAGTAAACTGTATCTATGATAATCTATTACCTTGGGCACACTAAGGAATAATTTTTTAATGAAAAATAAGTTAGTCTCCCAACGAATTTTCCTACCAGGAAGTAAGACTCTGAGGCTCCGCCTTTTGCTCCTTGTGGTTGCCGCCCATTTCATGACGCCAACCTAGAGTCGGCCTCTGCAGAGTGTCTGCGTTTCGCCCGCAAAAAACAAAAAAACATCTGAAATTTTGCAAAGATGGATGTGCATGTAAAGGGAAAGCGTTAAGCCAATCACCGCTAGCTCCGTACTGCAACTAGAGAAATTAGCTTAAAAAAGGGATCCATGTATTTCACTTTGACAAATATTTGATCATTATTTCTGTCTTCCTTAAAGACTCATTCAGGTGAAAAGGGTGTTTTTTACAAGTTCTGGTAGCATTTTGTCTCATGAAGGATGATATTTATAAAAAAATTTAAGCTTAAAATTGCATTTTCTCTAAGTATTTTTTTCATTCGAATCACTGTTGAACAGAAGCAGATGAAAACATGCTACTGCCACCATTGGGAACACTTTGAAAATAGATCAAAAGGTGATCAGAGTAGGTCTTATTATTGCATCCTTTCTACACATATAATTAAGGATGTCTGGGTTAAACATAAAACTTTGTTATTATGACTTTTTGGACAAATCTATCCCAGTTTTTCTAACGATTGTGTGTCTGTCATCTTGTCTCGACAGGAACTTGATGCCTCGTACTCTGGAAGGACAAATCACCATGGAGAAAACCCCAAGTTACTTCATCACCAAAGAAGCCCCTCGCCGTGTCCTCTCCATGAGTCGCCACACCAAACTCATCGTGGTCGTGAGAGACCCAGTCACCCGGGCTGTTTCCGATTACACCCAGACTCTGTCCAAGTCCCCCGGACTCCCGTCTTTCCAGAACTTGGCCTTTCGCAACGTCAGCACGGGCCTCATCGACACGTCTTGGAGCGCCGTGCGCATTGGACTGTACGCCAAGCACCTAGAAAACTGGTTACGCTACTTCCCGCTCTCACATTTCCTCTTTGTCAGCGGGGAACGCCTGGTGACAGACCCAGCAGGGGAGATGGGGCGAGTTCAAGACTTTCTAGGGCTGAAACGGGTGGTTTCAGATAAGCACTTCTACTTTAACCAGACCAAAGGTTTCCCCTGCCTGAAAAAACCTGAGGGGAGCAGCAGACCCCGCTGCCTGGGGAAGTCAAAGGGCAGACCCCATCCTCAGATACCATCTGAGGTCCTTCTCAGGCTCAGAGACTTCTACAGACCCTTCAACCTCAAGTTTTACCAAATGACTGGCCACAATTTTGGCTGGAATTGAACAGCTACCTACCAAAGCGAAATACTTAACTCCTTAAGTGAACGATTGCACCGTTTTACAAAAAGCCTTTCTAACAAACTTGCCACAGCTCTAACTTTCAGAGCCAAAAGTGATTCCTACACCAGAATGTCACCAATCTGCAAGAGTTATGAATCGATTTCCAAGGGTTTTAATGTCTTGGAGTAGCAGCGCATCACAATGGTTTACCTGAAATAAGAAAAAATCCAAACTAGTCTCACAAAGAGTTCACACATGTGTCTCAAACAGGTCTTCCTTTAGTGTCTGTGAGGTGGAAGATGACAAAGATGAAGACGGTAACACAACGAGCAAGTGAACACCGGCGTCCTCAGAAAAAGCGCTGACGAAGCTGTGGTCTGTGGAGCAGCTGGGCTCATGAGCCTTGCTCAAGGGCACCATAGGGCACCAAAAAGATCACAGTTCAAATTGAATCCATTCAAACACATTAAGATCAAAAATCAAATCATGTCCGCCCTAGAAATAGTTTTATTGGGTTACGAAACTTAAAATGAATAAACCTTTTAGTATTGTAAATAAATTATGAACACTAGCCTAAAATGAAAAAGAAAAAAAAACACGTTTGCCCCAAAAAAATGGAAATGAGGATTTAATTATGTGTTTGAAGATCTACTAAACCCTTCAACCATTTGCGCAATTAACGTAATTCCAGCAGATTTTGAAGCTTTGCGTCGTCATGAAGCACTTTACGTTAGTAATATATCATCAATATTAAAACAAAAACACTTTTCTCTGCGCCAGACTTAGCTGATTTACGTCGATCGTTAGGTGAAAGAACGTTTGTTATTTAGGCGTCTCCGGCGACATTTACAGTGTTAAAGGGTTCAATTATAAACTCTCACCTTCAAAGAAACTCTTGTTTTTCTTTAAAAACCTGGAAATACTTTTTAAAAATGATGTAAAGATCAGCTCAATTTGGTCAATAAATCATTTAACCCCAGCTCTAATAATAAAGTGAAAAATTACCAAGTCACTACCAGACTGTCAGAACTGATTAGCAGGTACGGACTACTGTAACCCTTGTTCTATCCTAGGCACTTTAACATTGGGAGTGGGGTCATCTAGACCCACTAGACAGTGCTCTGAACCTTTTTTCTTCAATGATTTGTGATATTCACTGGTGTCCATGGATTACATGAAATCTTTCCACCTTTATCCACCTTTGTCATGGTAGGGACAACATGTCAATGTAAGGGTGGGCTCATATATAAGATAGCACAAGGGTTAACTCAAGGGTTAAAGAAAGGGGCTGCACGGTTACCAAACAATCGAGGTTTGTGCCAAAATGTTCTGTTGTTCATACACTTATTACTCTCCTTTTCATGGCATTTTAAGTGCCAAAATTCTAGATTTCTATCTGTTTATCCACAATCAGTCACAATTTTACAAGTCAACGGCCCACATATAGGATGCGATCTAAAACAACTTAAAGTTAATTTCCTGAGATTTTACAACAGAATACAAGAACAGAAGACAACATTTCCGCAACTCATGAAAGTAAATAAGATCCCTTTAAAATGGGCTTAATCCTCCTTAAAATCCCACTGAGACCACAATTTGTTAGCAACAATCACCGCCCCGAAAGAAGAAGCTTTTTTAAGGACACCGTCATGGGACAGCGCAGATACACTTCACTTCAAGTATTTCACACCTCAAGTGCTTTAAATCTGTAAAGCTCAAACTGTGGCTCAAAAACTCTTGAAAGCACAAAAAAAAAAAATCGCAAACTGAAAAAAAGAAAATCACCAGAAAGAAGCTGGTTCTGTAATGCCATGTAGAAACAATTTTATTATTATGGTGTTCACGCCGGACCAATATTAGCCAACGTACCTACAGTTGCAAGAGGTTTGGTGCAAAATGTTAAAACGGTGCAAACCTTACAAATCTTGCTGCAGGCTTTTTCTTTGGTTCCATTCCAATTTACGAAAGACTTGGTGTCATATAATTCACATACTGTAATTATTAGTTTCTCCTTCATGATCAATTTTTAACCGTTGGCACTTATTGATCCATATGTCACAAACAAATGCAAGTCCCTGATTGGTGAAAGTTTAACTGGTTTAGCTTTTAATGTGCATTCAGCGGCCTCGCGGTTTCTACGTGGAGCCTGTAAACGTTCTTAAAAACTTGTGTAAAACCCAGAAGTCCGTTTAGACTTTTCATTAAAAATCGTCGATGATGTGAACGTAGCACGACAGACTCATCAATTTAACAGCTCAGGAAAGAACGGACAAGCCCCCAAAACACCACATGCAAAGGAAATCAGGCCTCTGCACTATCGTACAATCACAACAGGTGGATTTCTGAGACATTGCATATATTCTGTTTAGAAACATTCTTGGTAAAGTTTATATGGTGTATACAGCTTTTTACTCATTTTTTTACCCATTGCAATAAAAAAGATTTTTTAGATGTAGCAAGAAAGAAACATTGTCCTGTTCCTGCTGTAAATGTGCTTTTATTTATATCTCTTTGCCTTGTAATGGATGGATTTTGTGTCTCAGGATGATTTAGTATCATCTGTAAGGGGCACACATACAACTGTGCTTTTCTAAAGGCCTAATTTATTGGAAGTTGTAGGGATTTGTTTTTCTTTGAGAACTTTGTGTTTTTTATTCCTGCTTTAAAATGAGTTTTTTTTTCCATTTTTCTAAAATGAGTGTTGTGTTTATGCATACATTTACCTTCTGTTGAGGTTTAGCCATCATGTACTCTGCTAAGAACACAATAGACATCTGCTGGGCAGATGATGGTGCTCCGAAGAAGCGGGTACGAGGCAAACACAATGAATACGATACAAATGCTCATTTTTATGAGGTTCTGTTCAAAGATGACAGCTTTTTGAAGCACAGAATCAGACTAAAACCATGTGTTAAGCTGTAAAAACAATAAAATGTCCTCAGTCTGAGATCTTAATGGATAAGAAATAAGAAGAAGTCCTGAGCCACTCTTCCATTAGCTTCTGTAACTCAATGATCACTCTCAGTCAGCATTAGCCGAGAAAATGTGCGTTCCTGGTTTGCACTTTCCATAATGTAAGCCTAATCGCCTTTTACTGCTGCATTTTCCACATGAAGCCAGAACTTTCTGAGAAAAACAACAACTGCAACACAGGAGTTAGTGCAACTAAAATAACTGCTTTTCCTCCTACGTACATTTCAGTCAGACAACTCATGCAGTAAAGAAGATTTATTTCCATATTTCTTTTAGTTTGGCATGAGTCTCCGTTCAGATACATAAAACAAAGATCTCCATAGAAAACTTTGGGTATAAAACTACCTCTAACGGAGCTCACAGGTGGAAGCCGGGGAGGAGGGTTGGGTGACGAACGCCGAGCTCGCGAAAATGGAGAACAGGGATTGGACCGCACACCTGGAACTTAAGTAGGATACTAAACAGGTGAGTTGATTAGACTGACCTGCCCGCGGGAAGGGAGTAACCAGGTAAACGCACTGCTGGAGCTGCCTGCCTAAAATACTCCCAGGGTCGTTCATTTTGTGCATATTTGGTGGATAAAGTGAGAGAAGTTGTGTTTCTTTACGTGAGATTTTCACAAATGAACCACGGTAAAACTACAGAAGTAGTACAAATAAACCATGGGGAAAAACACATAAATCAACATAAAGCACTCTACTTTCGATCCATGGCCTCCCCCCAGACTGTTCTTTATCTTCTCCTCCTTGTCCTGGAGGTTATTGTGCTTGTGAGGAATAAGCACCAGCACTTCTCACCTTTGGGGGTTCATGGGGATCTATTCTGGAGCTCATGTAAAGTGATGTGTACTCAGTTTAGACTGCTGGAGGGGTAAAGATTGGCTGATGTCGATGTTTATATGCAATTCATTAGTGATTCGTGTGCCAATTATGTAATTTAAGCATGACGTCGGCGCCATGTACGTGATATAAAAGTTATTTATTGGTGGCACATGCATGAAAAGCACATTAGAAACACGTGGACATATGTGAAACGGTTTGTGTATGCATCTTGCAAAAATCACGCATGTTTGCGTAAGGTTGGCATATTCTATGAAACTATGTAAAATATGCATAAAGTGTGTAAGTTACAACCGTCCCAAAATATTTAAACATCTTAAAACTGAATTCACGAAAGGACCCGTCGGCAGAAACCCTTGACGGACATCTGCGCACATCGTCGATTGACCAACGCAAGAAACACTTCTAAACTAGAAGGAGTTGCATTTCCTGAAGAAAACGCAGGTTTGGATGCTATAGTGCTGAATAAATGAATAAACTTAAAGGGTAATAATTGGCCAAAAAAAGAGAGAAATGATCAAAGTTGACCATAAATAACGTGAAAACAGCACAATAACAAAAAAGATGTTTTTGTGAAAAATGCCAGAGTCGGGTATCAAACCAGCGAGCTTCTGCACCAAGGATTCCCCATGTATTTCAATGGAGGCAAAAATCCTGGAATATCTGGAAAATCTCAAAGATTTGAAGGACCAAAAGTCACAGCTGAAAAAGCTGAAAGTGCTGAACATTTGAATAGTTGAATGGTTAAAATAGCTGAAAAATTATAGAAAAACTTAAGATTGAATTGATAAAATTAGCAGAAGATACTATAATAAAGAAAGAGAAACAGGAAAACAATGGGTTGAATGCTATAAAGCATTCAACCAATGGACACAATGGATACAGCTTGGATGATTGGCATGGTGACTGTCCAGTTTGGAGAACATGGTGGCCCCTTGAAGCAACTCAAAAGCAGATGCTATGAGAAGTTTATGTCAGTGATTTCATGACGTCGAATCAGTGCAAACCCTCAGTCCTACGTTTTGGGTACAAGAAAAACCCTGTTCCTGCTGGTATGTGGGGCGGATGAGACTTGAAGACCCAAAGACTACACTTTACCGTGAGGTGGGCTACTTCCAGGGAGAAGAGCAAAAAGTCTACGGCAGAGAGGTGGCTTTGTTAAATACCTCCCTGATCTCCAAATATTGGGAGTGAACCATGGACAGATCATTATATCCTTTCTTTTTTAATAGTTTCTAGACAGTTCTAGGAGCACGCAGGTCTCCAACTCTGAAGGTATGTAAACACTGAATTTAAAGCAACCCCAGGAAAAGGGGGTCTTCTGATGAGCAAGTAATCAATTGTTGGGTGGTTATAGACGTATTTGGGGGGAATCATTGACCTCCCCACCCCTTTCCGACCTGTGAGCCAGGTCACCATAAACCACTGACCGCTACAGCAACACTGTTTAATGGAGTCGCCCAAAATGAGCTATAGAGGGGGTTGGCATGAGACACACACAAGTAATCACACACACACAGGCATGCAACAATCTATACTGCAAACTCCACTCCTCAGACCTCCACTGAGGGGCGACGGTACAAATCAATACCTGTCTGTTTAGTTTATAGTTGGCAGTGACGTGTGGTTATAGGTACCATGTCCCACTGTCATTTTGATTTAGGGCTGAGGTCAAGCACAGGTCGCTGGCGTGTATTTGTAAAATATTATTTAGCACCTGATTTATTTCACAATCGATAGAAAACTTGAACACAAATGCAGAGTGCGGCAATTTGAACCAGGATGGTGAGTTTGCTTCATGCATCTATAATCAACGTAGACAGATTATTTCATATCCAAATTATTAGTAATATATATATAACATCCCCAGAAAGAGAAGGAGAGGCGAGAAGAACTGGATTGCATGTGTTGAGTTTGGTTTAATGAAGTAAACACCAATTTGTAGAAATAATTGTTTTAACTTCACAGCATTGTCTGCAGTGTCGAGGCAATTTAATCACTTTTTAACCAGTTTTACCTTTAGAAAATATTATTTTCTGAAATCACAAGATGCTTATCGTGCAGCACTGAGGAAGAAGGATTTCTGATATGTAACAATTCAGTTCAATTTTATTTATATATCCCAATATCACAACACAGTTGTCTCAACAGGCTTCACACTGGTGATTGTACAAAAACATATAATCAGTCATAAAATACAATAGCTTGTTGCATATTAAACCCAAAAAAACAGATTCCAGGAGAAACAGGAGAAACCTAACACAGACATGTGTTAAGTTGCGGACAAATCTTGTTGCGGACTATATTACGAAACATGAAAGACTTGGTGTCAGATAATTCCAACCGGGCACAAACTGCAATTATTCATGTCTCCTCCATGATCAGTTTTCAAACGGTTGGCACTGCTGTGAATGAAAAGGGACGCTACCAGTACCTCGCTTCCAAATCCAAGTCCCTGATTGGTCAAAATTCAACTGACTTAACTTTCAACTTTTCCACTTTTCAGTGTATTTTGTACAAATGGCTCAGAGACAAACCTAGAAATGTAGATAGTGACATGTGATCGAGAGAGTTTCGAACGTGGAAACCCAAAACACGCATTTATGTAGAGTTTTCATTGGAAGTGGTCACTTTAATGAGTGTTTCCGAGGGCGGTGTGAACGCAGCTATAAACCGCATATAGTGGGTTTTAGAACACACTTTATGCGGTTTCATTAACACATACTCAGCCGGTGTTGTTCACACACAAAAAGCAGCAATCAAATTGACATGTAAAGACATCTGCAGTCAAGCATGGAGTGACAGGAAGGTTTTTTTTGTTTTGTTTTTTACAGTTTTTTACCAGCGCTTGGGCACCTCCTACAGTAGGATATGTGAAAGGTCAAAGTGGTGCAAATCCCACAAATCTTGCTCCAGACTTATTTGTCACTTTCACAGCTCTGCTCCTATAATTGTCTTGGTGTCATAGGAATCCGGCCGGGCACAGGCCGCAATTATTGGTTTATCCTCCAGGATAGATTTTTAAACAATATTTATAGTTTTAAACAATTAGCGTAGTCGTGTTTTAGCAGTCAAGAAGGTCAACCGGTTTAGCATATGATCAGTGAGTGCCTGTTTTGTGAGTGCCGGTCACACGTAATATTCCCCCCTGTCAGCACTGCATCTGGGTCCACTGACCTTCATAATATTCAGGCAAAAATGGATGAAAAAACTATAAGCTGAGATGAAGATCTAGTGTCTGACTCATCAAACAGTGAGAGGAAACAGAACTGTAAATCCTTCAGGCTTGATCAATTGACTCTGATGTGGTACGGATGTGGTGTGATCATTTCCAGATGATGACATCAGTTAGGCAACTGGTGTGTCTCTCAGAAAGACCCGGCCGAAATCCTCAAAGTACCGTATTTTCTGCACTGTAAGAGCCTTACTGTTTTTTACAAAAAAACCACTGCACCTTATAACCCGGACTGCCCTATAAATGGTTGCATTGTTGTTTAAGAGATGTTTAAAGGTACACGTCAGTCTGGTTTATGAAGGAGTTGCAAAGGAGTTTGGGTGTTATTGTAAATACGCTAATGAGGCAAAAGTGTTGGACTTAACGTAGTCGCAGAAACGTTTGTTTTAGCGTTATCAGTCTATTTTTTTACGTGTTGCAACCAAGGTTGGGAGCAGCTAATAATGTGCAGTTAACGCTTTTAACACCTCTAATGTATGTGTAGCATGTGAAAAACAAGTCCTAGAGTTACTGTGAACGTAGGAAATAAAGCCTAATTGACGTACGTAAAGCTTCCGTAATCCGCATGTCTGGTTTTGGTGCAAAATGTTGAAGTGGTGCAAATCTGGCCAATTTTGCTCCAGGCTTTTTCGGTCATCTCGATAAATGAAAGACTAATGTAATTTCGACTGGGCACAAACCGCAATTATTTACTTTTCCTCCATTATCAATTTTTAAACAGCTGACACTTTTAAGAAATACCCCTTATAGAGCAACGTCGTGATGTCACACTTGTTAAGTGTTCTAAATTAAAACTAAAACAATTTTATACTCTAATATTAGTCTTTTATGACATGGATACCATAGTTACTCAGTTTATAACTATAGGAAAATAATTAGTGAATTTAAACAGTTTTTGTACAGACATAGTGTGTTTCAAGAATAAAGACAAATAAATTACAAACGGTTTCCATGGACACGAATACAAACTAAGTTAGCTATGAGATGAAAAAGTATATCGGTTGGTATCTAATGTTTTTATATATTTTCTGGCTTAATTCGTGGGTCAAATTTGACCCACTAACACAAAAGACGAGGGCAGCTTTCTACCAAAATATCCGGATTAAAGGGGACACCGTCCATGCATACATCACTACTAAATCCCTGATTGGTCAAAGTCCGACCTGGTTTAACTTTCACACCAGTTCAGTGGCTACGTAGAGCCAAAAAACTGTCGTAAAAACCTGCGCAGCTACGCGTGACTGTCAGAGTTTTGAATGCGGAAGCCCGAAACAGGCAGTTACGTGCATTTACATAGACTTCTCATTGGCCGCGTTGAGGGCGCAGCTTGACAAGCACACATAGGCTTCCATTCCCCTTTAAACCCAGACAACATCGCCACATCTTGAGCAACTGGTCGCAGCTCTGCTTCTCATCTCGCCCCGCTCTCAGTGCAGAACGGGGTCACAGTTCAAAGTGCCTCCCACCTCCGGGGTCACTTATGGTCATTCAACCCCCAAAGGAATCAGACTATGTTATTGTCAAGCTGCTGACTAGAAGATCATGAATCTGTTACAGTCCTCCAGTAATTTATTCATTTGGGAATGACTTCATTGAGCCACTAACTTCAGGAAACCATTGAAAAAATAACGCTTTATATTCGCTAAATGAGAATAAAAACATTTTTGTAGAGCTACCACCCATGAAGACTTTCGTCCAAGGCGTGTCTGCCGGTGGTCATTTGATATCGGAGCCACTTGTTGACCTTTAAACTAGCAGTTCGAGGAAGCATCTGCTGTCAGTCAGTCTCAACACTCTTGCTTGACACAACAACAGTCGTGCTGTTCCTCAGCGACACACAAAACCCTTGATTTCAGGGATTAGAGTCTGTAATCTTGCACTCAATAGATTCAAGTGACCCAGTTTGTCAGGAAGAAAAGAGGCTGCAGATTCTCGTGTCTGCTTGCCAACTGAAGAACTTGGAATCAAAGTCTTTAACATCAAAAGCACCTCCTTCAAAAATCCTCACCCACTCTGCTTTTATTTATCAAACGTTCACTGTACGGACGCCAAATCATACAGTCTTTGACTGTTTAAATGTGGGGTTCCGTTCTGCTGTAACAAATAGCCTTCATCTTGACGGCGAACACTCAGGTTTTTGGCTGCAAAAGCTGCGTTCTTCCAGTAAAAGGAGAGACAATTGGAACATCTAGTTCTCCTTTAATTAACAGATGGAAGCTGGAAGGCAGATGACTGGGAGCAAGTCCAGAATATAGAATTTTGAGCATGTTTCCCTTGAATGCCCATTGCGGACTGTTTATTTGATAAATAGTTCCCACATATGTTCAGCAGAAACTGAACAAAAAAACGTTTTCTGTTTCATTTTCACAGCAATGCTTGAAATGAAGGATGTAAAAAAAAAAAGAAGAAGAAAAGACAGGGAGTTTTGACATTAAAGTTGTTTGAAAAAGAGACAAAGTCAACAACTCGCCCTCTGGGAGGATCATGGGTATCCGTGAATGACCTTTAACTTTGGGGGAAATCCTTTAAGACAGCTCTGATTCTTGTGGGACTGAGTCGTTTCATAAGGGACTGTTGTAGTCACATGTTAATAAATACTTAAAGCTACTCAGAAGGGCAATTTTAGGAAGTCCTTGTCATCTTAGAATAACTTCACAAAAACAAAGATAGAAGGAGTAAAGATGCTCAGATTTATTAGAAATGTGTACTTTTGAGTACAGCTCACCATAAAGATGCCTAAAGTTACTTTCACAACTGCCACATCAACAGAATCTTCAAGATTAGCTAGATACGGCGCCCGGTTTTTTGAAAAACCGTTGGCGTGGTCATGAATGTAGACAGCGGCAGTCAGGCCGAGATGACATCATTATGAAATTGGGCGACAGGGCAGGATAGCAGCTCTAATTGGAAGATTTGTAAATGTCTCCAGAAGGCAGCCGTCAATATCAAGTACCACCGGTCTTCAGGGATATACAAACTATCGATATACCGTATTTTCCGGACTATAAGTCGCTCCGGAGTATAAGTCGCACCATCCCAAAAATGCATTATAAAGTAGAAAAAAACACATATAACTCGCACTGGACTATAAGTCGCATTTTGACAGGAAATTTATTTGACAAAATCTGAGACCAAGATATAATAACTTGCACAACCTCATATGACACAATCATAGCAGACTGTTTATCTCATAATTTCACAGTAATTCTTTCTCATACTTATTTATTTATTCCTTTCATGAAGCATCATTGGCCAACTAATACTCTGTTTTCATCCTGTATTTGTAGAAACAGTTGTCATTTTTATTGCATTTCTGAATCTATGAAATCATTGGAAAATAGAATATTATGTTGTTAGCCTTCAAGATCTTACTGTAAAAAAAAGTTTGCTGATTCTCTGAGTCACTTAACATACTCTTAACACTTAACATACCTCATACATCAAATTGACCCAGGAACATCATCTCTGTTCCTCTCAAATGAACATAACAGGAGGGTTAACAATGTATTTATTTCAATTTATTTCTAATATAAGTCTCTGCGGAGTATAAGTCGCACCCCTTGCCAAACTATGAAAAAAAGGGCGACTTATAGTCCGGAAAATACGGGTACTGTACGAGCAACACTCGGCGCCTAACAACTTCTTTGTCTTCATCGCCCTTCTTGTGCACATTTCATCAATACCGGCTCCCCATTTGGCCCCACGGTGTCCAAGATCTGCCAGATTACTGTCCGGTCATCGCTGGGCCCGTGTCGAGTTTCTTTTTTAAATTTCTTTTTGTTTTGTTTTTTGTCAAGTTAACACTGTACGATTTCTAATGATCAATGGGTGGCAGTGGAACAGTAGCACGGTGGAAGGCGGGTGGCTGGACAGTCTCAGTCTGAAATTTTCATCAGACGATTTCGGGGACCTTGGAGACCTTCCCATCAGTCAATTATCATCCTGCCACTTGACTGCCCCTGCCTCCCCCAAATGTGCTCATGCGGCCACTGATCGATGTAAAAAGTATCGTGCGGTTGCCATAAAATTGTAACTATTTCTTAAAACCTCGACTGCCGCCACGCGGCGTGTAAAAATGTGACCGCCGCCTCCCGATTACTAAAACCCCAGTGCAGTCACCGAAGATTTTGCTTTGGCATTTTGAGATATGTCTAAAAACTATTCCTAAAGGCAGAGTGAAGTTATCTTTGGAACATAGCAGTTCCACAGGTCAGAAAATGTATCTGGAAGTCTACCATGGAAATGTTTAAGAACCTGGTTTTCCTTCAGCAACAGGAGCGACAATGCTGAAACAAAAATATTTGGGGGAAAAAAACAATAAATCTATTCTTCAGTATTATTCCCCCAATTGTCTGTTGTTGTGTTTTTTCATGATTTCAGATGTTTATTGCTAATTAACTTTACACTATAGGACCATCCAGACAGCCGCTTCACCCTGTTGTTTAAAGCAAGACAGGTTTGAAGATATAACTTTTTCTTTCACAGCAAGTTTTCTTTCATTTTTTCTGGATTGCTTTAAAAATGAAGTTCGTTCCCCATCCTAGGCACTTTGACATTGGGAGTGGGATCATCTAGACCCCACAAGATAGTGCGCTGAACTTTTTCTTCAATGATTTTTGATCTTCACTGGTTTCCACCTTTCGCTGGTTTCACTGTTTTTTTTATTGTTTTCATGTTTTTTTGGGCTGATAAAAAGTGGACTACACTAAAACATTTTTTCCTTATTTTTAATCTTCTTAACTCTGCCAAAGACTTATGACTGACAGTATGCATTTTCAATTTACAAATTTAGATTTTTGCAAATAATATTTAAAATACATACTTGTGTGAATTAGTTTTAGCCACTATGATATTTTAAGTCATTTTCAATCATGACTCACAGCAATTAACTGCAGAAATATTGATTAAAACACTAAATTATTGTCATTTTTATTGGTGTTTTTTGTTCAATTTGTTCATTTTTGGATTAAAATTTCCCTTTTCATGTCAGAAATTTGCAATTTGCTTTAAAAGAGCTTTAATTTATTTTAAAAAAGAGAAAGAAACAGACACATCTTTCAATTCTGAATCATTTAATCTTATTACAATTTCAAATTGAAATTAGATTCAAGCAGCTGAAGACAAAAGACATCAGTGTGCGAGAAACGAAGTAGTAGTCACAATGTGCAAAAACGCAATTTGTAAATAGAGGGGCGAGAGGTAAATTACTGGGACAACAAGTTGAATCAGTGTTGCCATGGTGACAGAGCCTAAACAAATATTTTCTGTGAAAAAAAAGGAGATAATGAAGGTTTGTAATCTCCAGTGACGCCCCACAAACTGGAGCCGGAGTCCATTCCTTCTGTGCAGCCGGGAGCGGGATTACATTTAATTCTGGCTTTGGAGGCTGAGATGAGAACGTTATCACATCTCTTTCCTGAAGAGCTGACAGAAAAACCCAAAAATGATTCTCCTTTGTGTTCCTCCTTTCAAAGCTGCAAAGACGGTCAACAAGAAGTTTATCCAAAAAAAAAGACCAAAACAAAGACATAGAAGGAATTGCACGCATTTCCAGAAAAAGACTGAACGAAGTGAAACAAATGGATGAAGAAAGAGGAGAAAATCCAAACCATAAGATGAATGTGATAAAAGAAATGAGACCAGAGTTGAGGTTACAAGATTAAAAAAATAAAAATAAAACACATAAAAATAGAAAAATTGTTCCAGGATTTTTTTCTGTCCTCTTCTCTGTCAAAAATAGAGGCTGAGATAAAAGATCAGCAACGGACTGATATGACTCATAACTTGAATCGGCAATTCTGTGTCAAAACTGTCACAGTTACTCTTCATTTAGTTTAAAATATGCCTTAGTTTTCCAACCATAATGAGCACTCGCTGTTCTGTCACTCGGACTTGACTTAAGGTAAAAACTCTGATTTGTGGAGGAAGACAAACCAGAAACTGACAGAAGGAGAAATGTTGGCTTGGATGGAAAGAAAATGAGGAAGGAAAACATTTACTCAGAGGTCTTTGTTTGTTTTTAATCAAACCAAATGACTGTGGTTGGGTCTCATGGTGAAAACAGACTTCAGAAAACCCAAATTTAAATGGAGCGACCGCTCCTGCACGCGCTCCAGCAGACGTTTTCATGCTTGGCGATACATTGAGATGTCTGGCATTTCTCAGAGGGGAGTGTTTCCACTGTAAGCAGATAAAAAACAAAACACAAAAAAACAGAAAGATTTAAATGCAAAACATTAGATTTCTTTCAATTTTGAAAAATTAAAAATGCCAAAATTTGGAATAATAGTTTTTAGACACATTGTGTTATTTGTATGTAGTTTTAGCCACTTTAATCAGAGCAGTTAAGAGTAAAATCCACAATAAAGAAGATGGGGAGAAAAAAATATTCTTTGTAATCCTAATGTCCGATTAAATTGAACGCAGGCGTGATGTGGGAACATTGTGAGGACTGAAGCACAGAAATCAATGGGGAACCCAGACTTTTAAAATAAATTTGACAATTTTGTTGTTGTTGTTGTTTATTTGTTTCGGCTGGCAGCAATTAACAGCAGTCAAATAAATAAACAGACTCAATCAATCAATCAAGATAGGGAAAAAATTAAATTAAGGAACAAATAAATAAATAAATTAACAAAGTAAAAACCAACTTTAAGATTTATTGTTAATTGGGTTTTTTTCTGAGCTGCAGAGTGTGCAAAGATTGTGAAAAGTACTTATATACTAGTGTAAGTACTTCATTAGAAGTTGCAGTACTTTGCTTTTATGATTTCAGAATTATTAACACATTTAAAAAATTATTTTTTTATATAGCAATCGGAGTAGAAGGAGGGCCACAAAAACACAATTTTGAAAACAGTTTAAAATTCAACTTTGATGAAAATTGTGTTTTTGACACGTTCTTGTGGCATTTCTTTGTTCAAAATGAAGTTTAAAATTGCATTTCTGAGTATATTTTTATTCAAATCGCTGTGAATCAGGAGAATTTTGAATAATAACTTATTTAAAGAGCTCCTGCCGCTCTGTAGAAACTATGTCCTCGAAAACGACACAGGTGTTTTTGGTTTTGACTAAAATGATCCTAACTAAAAGACCACTGAGAATGCTTTGAAAGTAGATCAAAAGATGTTTGAAGTGGGTTTTTAAGGATCGACGTGGAAGCTCCAGTTTCTTTATTCCTACTTTCAAACAAGTCTCAGTCCTGCAGCATCAAGAGTCGATTGTTTCTGAGTTGACACAACATCTTTCGTTCATTCAGAGCTTCCAGAGTTTCCATTCAGTCACAATTTGGTTTGGAGGGACACAGCACGTCCTCATCAAGTTGTCTCACGTTTCTCAGACGTCAAAACAGCTCAAAGGCCCACACACATACACACAAAAAAACAACAAAGATGACTTTGTTTTAAACATTCCAGCAACACAAAAGCAAAAACCCTGCAGGAAACGGAGAAAGTGTCCAGCGGCCCGGTGTTGCATCGTCTTTACTGCAGCTGAGAAAATCGGAGACACTTCACATTCCCAGGGATCAATTGGAAAACCGAACGCTACCCACACTTCAGTCCCCACTGTGACAGATAGGCAGTGAGGCAGAGACATTAACCCACAGGTAATAAAGCACATCACACGCAGCGCATGAACCACAGCAGACGTGATCGATAAGCGGCAAAAGGAACAGGTAATATGATATTGATGGAGCGCAGTTACAAGGATGTCGAGCTGATATGTTTGATTATATGTCCGTGTGTGCGTGCACGGCCCTCCTCTGCAGCCAATGTATGCATACTGGGCGCCTGACTTCATAAATCTTTTTACTACTCAAATGTATCTTTTGCTAGTTTGACATGCCTTTGCATTCTCAAGCAGCCTCTCCAGGCCGGGCCGCAGCTTGCAGGAGCAATCACAAGCCCCAGAGGAAATCAATTACACGTTGACTACGCTGTTAATATCGGTGCTGCAATTGAATTTATTCATGAATGTACACATATATCAGAGCTTTACTGGAAAAAAAAACACACATTTTTTGATCCACTTCAGCAGACAGGACACTGCCAGGGATAATCTGTCTGGATTAAATTATTCTTACATATAAGTAGGTATAGCCCAAAGCCAGAGTGGAATACCAGAAGTGCAACTCTGGTGGTCTGAAGTAAAAAAGCTCACTGACACTAAAGAGGAAAACAACTCAGAGGGCAAAATAAATGTAAAAAAGAGCCAGATGGCGGCTCGTGATCCAAATATAACAGACATTTGCGCAGGTTCTTTTTTTCTAAGCGTGAGCTTCCATATCAGGTGATCAGGCAGTAAAACAGAAGTGGAGACAGTAGCAAAGCTGTGGAATTTAAGCTACAAAGCCCACACAGCCACTGGAAAAATGCAAGCTTCCTTCAGGGACATGAAGGTCCCATCCAGGGCGTGGGATAAAACGTTTGTCCTGCAGGATTCCTCCATGCTGTAGGTCCGGACTAACCTGTCACTTCCTGCACTGGCAGCTGATGTAAGGACAGACGCGACGCCGCGCGCAGAGACAGAGGTTGAGCACGTGTGCCCACCCAGAAAGCGAAAGCCGGCACTTTCACTGCTGGCAGCTCGGCAAAGTCTCCCATTCACAGCTGATTGACGTTTCCCATTTACGTGAACAGACAAAAGCTGGCAAAGGCAGCGAAATTCAGGTTTCTTTCTTAAATAGACTGAAATTCCTTTAAGAGGAGAAAAGGTATTTTGAGATTCAAGAAAAATAATGAAAAACAATCCAAGGTGGCATTTTTCTATTACCCATTTTAGGTGTCTGTCATAATAAAGATCAGACTTTTAATTAAAGGACAGTGGAGACAAAGCAAATAAGCTGCTTGCTAAATTCCCATTAAAGTCCCACTCCGGTTATCCTGTGATTTATTTCCAAAGTGTTCCCAGGTTTTTTTATTTTAATTATAATTATGCCATTTTTAGTCAAAATTAAAAACCCTAACTCGTCTTCTAGGACATAGTTTTTGAAGAGCTCAGAACAGGAAGCTTGTGGCCCAACCCGGGTATTTTCTACGCCACAAATACGATCTTAATTAATTTTTCATTGAATATATATATCGATATATTTTTTTTTTAAATGGTTTATTTCAAGCAATCACGGGATAACGCACAAACACACATTCATTCAAAGACGTATTAAACTTAGGATATTTAGATATTAAATCAAAGATTGCTTGAAAAGGAGTAACGTAACCGTAACGATTTTATTACATGATTTATCATTATCCGGTTCATAACTTCATAACTTCATCTGATATCAATCCCTTACCAACACAGTTTCAGGTCATTACGTATACTTAAGTTTCAATCAATTATATGACAATGATGAATTACTTCATACTTACTTAAAGTAGTTATAACTATTTTGTTTAATAACATACACCACATACAGATCAGTTATCTAAAACATATTCAGATTAATTTCATTAGAAAAATCATGTTTCTGATTTAAAAAAAAACACTATCAGAAAATAAACATTACAAATCTTCAATTTTCATGAATTGATTAAGTGTTTTTTTTAAATATTATTTTTATTTTTATTTATTTATTTTTTTTAAGTAATGCTGTGAAATAAAAAGGGTCCATATTCTGTCGAACGTCCAATGTTGGTATTCCTTCTTCTGCTGATTAGCAGCCGTTCTTCTGGGTTTAAACAGAGTTTAAAGTTCTCTTCCATGTTATGTCTGCAGACATTAGATTAAGGTCCTTTTGCTTCTGCGGCTGTTGTCAGCGGCGCTGAAAGTTGAGGTCAAGTTGTCTGCAGGTCAGAACTCTGCTGAAAATCAGGGTCACTTCAGACTTTTGGAGAAAGCGATGAATCCAGGCGCCATATTTAATGACATTATATTTGACTCTTTGATTTATTACTGCAAGTTGGTTCAGACGTCCGTGATCAAACACTTCTCTAAGTCATTCATGGTGCTCTCAACCAGAACTTTGGACCGGTCCGGTGGACCGAGTGGTTTGATGTGAATCCTGCAGCCTTTAACCCAAGTGTTCTCAATCTGCTTACGCTTCCTGAGAAGCCTGGCATGTTTGGAGATTTCAGCATTCCTTCTGGTCAGATGGTCATTCAGATAAGCAGCAGATCCCTTCAGAGTCTTCCTTTGATTCATCAGAGCTAGCTTGCATATTTGTCCTCCATCGTCAGAAAAAAATCCTCAAGAACGTGTTAAAAAACGCAAAAAATACATCAGAGTGGGTCTTTAATGGACCTACACCATTGAGCTTTTAAGTGTATTACAGTGTTAATTCCTCACAAAAACAACTCCAAAGCGGTATTTTTGATCAGTCTACTCATTTCTGAGTATCACTCTAGTATAAGTGAGGAACAGCCCTTTACATGAACAGTGTAGCCCCGACCCCCATGCTAACACAACCCCTTCTCCGCAAAAACGCTTTTATTTTATGTGCACAATAAGCACATTCATCTTTGCAGTACTTCAGATGTTGTTTGTTTTCGTGGGAGAAAAACAGACGGACAGTAACGAGGCCGACTCTAGGAATGAGCGATGGCTCATGAAGTGAGCGTGGCGTCAGCCGGTGTCTCAGAGATCGAGTCGTCTTACTTGGTAGGAAAAAGAAATTTACTCAGATTTCATTTTTTTTAAATTCTTCTTTAGTGTGCCAATATGTTGTCATATATATGTGTATAGTAACCTTTGAAAGGCTTACGAAAAGCATGATTTGAGCCTTTAAGAAAGACAGACATCATTTCCAAATGCAGTCACACCGTGGTATCGTTGTAATCTTAAACTATTAAATCCATTTTTTAACCTCATTTATTTTTTTCTTTCTCTTTTATTTTACAAGGAATTTTTTTATTTTACATCAAAAGGGATAAAATAAACACTGCTGTGTACTTTTACTTTGAAAAACAAAAACAATCAAATAAGGAAGTTTGACTCCAGGAAGCAGATTTAACGAAACACATATAGGATAAATTATCTTAGTGGCTTCATTTTTTTTCATGATTCATCAGAAAACAGCATTTTAAAAAAAAAACACAATTTTATTTGGAGTCAGGCTTTTAATTTGTAATAATCATTTTTGTTTTTGTCTCTAGTCTGGTTTAGAAGCTCTCTAAATATAGCAAATTAATTTTCTCTGGTTAGAAACTATTGTAGTTTACAGGCTGGGAGGGCAAATGTTCCAGCATTTTTCCTTTTATTAAAAAAGTGATCTGCTCTTGGAGGAACACACACAGGGAGAAGCTGAGGCTGGATCCACTGTGAGTGTGTTGCAGCTGATTTAATAAGGCAAAAATTCTGGGGGATTTGTGAGCGCTCATCCTGCTGACCATGGGAATATTTACGGAAAATCATCTGAATGAAAGACATTTTTTTTTAAAGTTGCTGTTTTCTGCCTGCTGGCTTCTTCAGATGCAGTTTATAATGCGTCAGTAACCGTTAGTGTTTGTGTTGATCACAAAGAGAAGAACTTTGGTGAACTGCAAACCACACACTGACTTCAAGATGTTTTTCTCATCAACGTGCAAAAACACTTAAGCCTTACTAACTATATGTGCCTAAACTATGTTATAAATGAGGCTCATTTTAGTCAAAAGTGACTTAAAGAGCCAATATCCTGCTTTTCTTAAGCCTTTCAGAGCACCATATCCATATATATGATAATATATTATCTTTGGTACACTAAAGAATGATTTTTTAATGAACTATGGTTTTTAGAGGAACACTCAGAAATGCATAAATGGATCAAAATAGCACGTTGGGGGTGTTTCTGTGAGAAATATTACACTTTAAAGCTCAGAAATTTGATTTTGTATGATATAGGCCTATTAAAATGCATTGTTTTACCCCAGACAGAATCACTTGTTTTTAGAAAAACATTCTGAATTAATAAAAGGTTTGTTTGAAAACAATGTTTACATCATGAAACATTTCATCTTCCCTTGTTGAGATTTTCTTTTGTTTTTTACTTATTTTAAGCACAAATTTCCTTTTATTTACAATATGTGTTCTTACATGTTAGTACACATATTAGTAATTAATAATTAGTTATGAATAAATTATTTTGAATAGAAACTATAAAAACATGTCTGTCCAATGTTCGGATTTTGTTAATCTTTTGCAAACCTGCTGTAGCCAATTAATTCAAACGTAACTTTATTTACAGAACACCTGTCCTCTCACGCAACAACTCGAAGTGCTTCACAAAAAAAAAATTAAAGAAATAAATAACTAAAAGCGTGAGCTGCGTTGTATGAAACCTGGTGAAACCCTTGGACCCTTGCAGCCCCTTTTTGCCCTTGCCACCAAGAGCTGCATATGACACATTGATTTAAGAAAGAAACAAGTTTTTTTCAAAATGGCAGCTTTTCTGTTGGTTTATTTCCATAGCAACCATTTTATTTTTTGGTCACTTGGGGGTGACGAACAGGTTGGTGTCATTTTTAGAAGCATCTGCTAAAGTAAATTTTTGAGTTTTCTTGGCAACTGAGGTTTTTGTTTACCACATCTACATTCTTAGTATGTTCCTTCTGTATTTCATATCACTTTGTTCAGCTTGAGCCAGGGATCCATATATTTCATTTTCACAATGTTCTGGTAAAAAAGGCCAGTCCATCTTATTCGTCTGAACTTCAGATAGTTATTCACACTTTTATGCCCTTCCAGCTGGATTCCATCCTCTTCTGTCTCACCTGTCGTCTCTGAACTTTTTGAAGACAAAAAGAAAAGGTAAATTGATGACTAGATCCAAAATTTCATCCCACATCTCTCTAGTCTTCAAAAGTGTTGGTTCCTGTTACATTTGGTAAATTCTTCGTCTTTTGCTGCCTCGTCAGCGTCACATTTAATGATCGTAGCAGGTTTACGTCTTCTTTATTCCAGTCTTATATGTCAAACTGCTGCTGATCTGCTGTCACTGCAGCCTGATAAAACCCACAGACCGATCTCTCTGTGTGTTCCCCCATCAATGCCACAGCAGTGAACGCCATTCTCTCTTGGCTTTGTTGGTCAAAGCTGTGCGTTAATGCGCTGCAGTACATGACGGCCCTGACTTGCATGGGTCCAAATCCCTTTTATTGAACCACACTGTTATAAGGAGAGCTGCTCTGTAGCAGCGTGATGTCTTCCATATGGGATGTTCCGACCATCACACGAAGACCGGACCAAAAGAAATACAGAACACGATGCTGAATCGCTTCCTCAAATAGCCAAATTTAATCTTAGAATTTCCCTACTGGATCTGGAATCAGAGCAGCTGCTAATTACTTTTTAGGAATTTTGATTAATACACTACTTTTACCTCCAATTTCTTTGACAAAGAATGAATCGGAGAACTTGTTAAAACCATAAAAACTAAACAACCCCCGCCAAATCCTATGGAGAGCACTAGAGGCCCATTTGTACTTTTCAAATGATCAGTATGCTTTCCTTGCTGTCACTTTTACTTTTACACACGCAAAAATCAGACAATCAGAGTGTAGTTTGCCTGGGCATCAGCCCAGTTGTGCCTGGTCAGTAGGGGTCCATTACCTTACTAACAACCAGTTTCGCATAAGCCCGTCGTGGACAGCATCGCCTTCACGTCCTTCACAAGAACAGTACGTTCCATTTTCATCCCTTTAGGTGGCCGTATGAGCCTCAAGGGAACTGGACGACGCACCTAATGTGTGTTTGCTCCTCTCTACGACCTGTTACGGGCCTAAACAACCCAGAAACCTTCAGCACCTTTACAGGTCAACCCCACACAGGTGTATGTGAGAAAAGCTTAAGGCTTTGGAAACTCTTTTTCAAAAAATGTTAAATGCAACTTTGATATTTAGGTTTCGATTAGTTTTCCTTTTTGAATGAATTGCCCTTTGTCTGACCCATCCATTTGTGTTGATAGCCCCTAGCTGGGCAAATCAACAGCAAATCTGGGATCAACTGCACTCAAACCCCTTCACCTTGATGTTTTTATTATGATTTTTTATTTTAAATGCTGTACTAAGAATTTGGGGTAAAGGAGTAGTGAGGGAATTCTCCAGGAAAAGTAAATATAAAAATATTTACAAATATAATTAACATGAAGAAAGTTTAGCTGAAATTTCAAAAGGAGTTTATTTAAATATACATCTGGTGTATCATAAGATTCATAACCACCGTTGTAAAAGTAAAATATGACCAACAAAAAAAGGCTTTCAGCTCGCCTCTGTTTGCTTTGTTGTTGGATAGGACAAGTTAGAAGGAAAAAAAATACAGTAAACATTCATTATGGATTGGTGATGGATGTATTAGCGTCCATATCTAACTAGCCATTAATTATAAATGTCATAAGTTGCTGCTTCTCCTGTAGCCGACTTGTTTTTTTAGCTATAGGAAGAATATGCATGTAGTTTTAGCTTTTCTGACAGGACACTTTGGTTTAGTAGAACTGTCTTGACGACAGCAAATACCAAAACTGGATTTGATGCTACGTTTATTTTGGTGGATAAACTGTCAAGTTTTAATTGATTCTATCCCCCGTCCCCCACCAGATGGCTTTCCGTATGATGTGAATGCCTTTGTGGGAAGCTCAGACCGGTAAACGTTGAACATTAAGTCAACACCTACATGATAAACCATAAACCCATAGGGTAATGACAAGGAGTGACAACAAACCACCTGGCTAGGGTTGACTGAAAACCATAAACCTACACGGAATGAGGGTAAATAAGAGCTTTGTATTAAAAACTTGGACCTGTGTATGGCAAGCAAAATACATCATAAATCACCAAGTAGACCGCCATGAACAACAGTGTCCTGGCCGTCATAAATGACGTTCTTTACTCAAGTTTGAATTTACACCTTTTTGTGTTGTGGGTTTCCAAGCCAGGGGTAAGAAGCGAAGTTTTTATCGTATTCATAAAAAGGTCCCACTTTTCAATTTTTGTAAAGTCACAGTTTTGTCATGTCAGAGTTAATACTCTGACATATCCGCATCACCGCATCACCGCCCTTATTTTTTTTTAAACTTTTTTTTTTGTTTGTTTAAGTTCTGCAAATGGTGCGTGACTGGAACTATAATAAACACATTCATCTTTGCTGATATTTTTACGCGAGGAAATAAGACAAATTTACTGTGTTCTTATTATTAATTCCCATTGTATTCATATCCATTACAAGCTGCGTGCGTTCTTGAGTGCTCGACACGGCCGCCCGCCGGAAGATTTTGTGTTGGGGGGGGGGGGTTTAGTACTATTTGTGCAGCGCAAAGTTCCGTGTCTGTATAAATAAAGGCACACTGTGGTGCAGGGGAGAGAGGCTGCTCAGGACAGGGATGGGTGGAGAGAGTTTGTGTATGGATGAATGGATGGGTGTGGTAGAGGTCTGGTCTTGGTATGAAGCGGCAAGGGGAAACCAGCCTTGGCTGAGGCCCTGCTGTGGAAGTGCCCACACCGGGCTGTGCAGCGTACCCTGGTGCAATGTGGTGTGGCTTAGACCAGGCCTTAGACCAGTCACACACACACGCACACTGAAGGAGGAAGGTTTCGGGAAGAGGAGGAGGGAGTTAAGAATGTGTGCCCTGTCTAGGCTACCCCACTTTGGTGGGACACAGCCTGGGTATATAGATAGATAAATAAAGGCGGAGCCTCCTGCCCCGTGTTCTTCATGGGTGTCAGGCTTCATGGCTACCGGAAAGGTGACAAAGTGTCTGAAGTCTGTTTATTACTGGGCAATACATAATATTCTGAGAAGATACTGCTTATTTAAATTATTTTTTATCAGACACTGGTTTGTTTTGTAATGTAAAACGTACCGACATGTTTCGGTGGAATGCCTTCCACCTTCATCAGGGTCGTCATCAGGTGGTGTTGTGTGACGTCTTTAAAAACAGACTGAGGCGGAGTCACCTGTCCATGAACAGGGATGAGGGGGGCTTCCTGCTTTCCCACACCTGGAGCAACATCCTCCAGCAAAAAAACGGTCATCAAGGGGCGGAGTCACTTGTCAAAGTTTGACAGGTGACTCCGCCTCAGTCACAATCATCTGTTTTTAAAGACGTCACACACCACCACCTGATGACGACCCTGATGAAGGATGAAGGCATTCCACCGAAACATGTCGTTACGTTTTACATTACAAAACAAACCAGTGTCTGATGAAAAATAATTTAAATAAGCAGTATAATTTTATAGACACAATGAACCTCTTTGAATCATTCTGAGAAGATGTCTGTACCAGAGAGCACAGGTGAAACTCGCTTGCAGCCCGAGAGTGGTCCGCTGCAGAAGAATCAACACGCACCCCCAACACACTTGTGTGCACTCCATCCCATTACACTCGCAGCGCGCTCACACACACACACATAGTCATTCTACAACACCTATATTGTTAGTTCATTAGTAAGATTTTGTGTTGGGGGGGGGGGGCCTGCGGTTAACCGCGACACTGCGCCCCCTGCTGGTTCATTGCCGCGGTGATCAAAAATCCCACACCGCCACAGCTCTAACCATAACATAACAAAGACACTAACTGTGAGTAAAAAAACACACAATTTTTTAGACACTACAATTGCTTTCATAAATGCACGACATCCTTCTGTGTTTATCTTGGGCACTACGTAAAATTCAACATGCTCCTTGTAAACTTTAAACATCCTTACATCAAAACAGATGTTCATGTCCTTTTTTTTTTTTTTAATGACGTCTTAGAAAAAAAGGGCTTATCAATTCAAACCAGTAAGCATGCATTAGTGGCTCCATAATATATATATTTGCCGTATGACAGCACTGCCGTTAAACTTGCATAGAAATGCAGTTCTGGTGCGTTAAAAAGTCTGCGTCCCATTTCTGTGGTACTTTAAAATGTGTGTTTTTCATGCCCAAAAGTTGTTGTTTATGGCATTTTTCCTGGTTATTTATGATACCTTTCGCTTGCCATACAAGTGTGCATCGACAGCAGCAGAACATAACACAACCCCAAAGAGGCACCAATCCTTACACCAACAAGCAGCAACTTCTCCGTCTTAAACTCAAACTTCATCTTTGATATGGAAACAAACGGATGTACCATCATTTGTGGAAGGAAACGGCTGTCGTCTTCTGCAAAAAACAAAAAACAAAAAGAGGGAACATGTGTTAACAGTCATTCATCTACAGCATGCATTTATGGCTTCTGTGGCCTGGAAGGAGGAGAGCTCGTCTGCCAATCAGAGAGACGGTGGTTTGATTATAGTTATTTATTATCATCCACAGCACACATGTTGAAATGTGTTTGGGCACAAGACACGGAACAACATGTCAACTCCCCTTTCATGTTTTTTTTAAAAAGAAAGTACTTTATATAGTGAAAAACAGAGTTGTTTTAAGGTATATTGTGTAAAAGTCCTAAATGTTCCCAATGAGAAGTGATTGATATTAATGCAATCCTCGTGGAGTCTTTTTTACAAGAAAAACATCAAAATTTAATTTCCTTGTTTCTATTTTCCTTAAAAGTTTCCACTTCCAGAACCTGATGTATGCCTGGACATGGTTCGTTCCATGTAAAAATATTCAAATCTGTAAAAAAAAAAAGGTTCAGATGTGATAAGTTTTAGATAAATCGCTTCCATATTGCTCCTCAACTTTCCGAACAAACGCCAGAACACGTTCTTTACCTCAACTCAGTCAGGAAATAAGCTTTAGCCATCAAAAGGGGAAAGTGAACTAAAAAAAAAAAAGACAAAGCAGAAGTGTTCATTCAGAAAAGTAATATTTACAACTAAATTAGCCTCCATGGAGGAATCTCAAACAGATTCATATCTAACTTGTTCTTCCTGAAAATGATTCATGACTTTAATGCCTTTTAACTCACGAAACAGTAAGTTCACAGGTTTTCCTTTCAGTCTCGGTGAAACCCAAGGAGGGAAACTTCACCGTTCATTTTCTGATATTAAAGCAATTTGTCGGCACATGTTGACACCACCGTGAGCATGCTGTGCACAGACGATCAGTCCCACATGCTTGAAAGGCTCCACCTAACCAGAGCAGCATTGAAATCCTTTCACAGTCAGCCCATTAATGGTGTTATCGTCATACGGCGCCAAACTGCATCCAGCTTTTTCAGGGACAGAGTTCAGGAATACAATCATGTCATTGTTCCTGGGGCAGAGCAGCCGGCGTTTCTGTTCTGCAGATTACCCACCGATAATTAAAGAAATATGTTTCTAACCTCCTGTTGAAATGAAAATAAGATAACATGTTAAAGAAAAGCAGATGAGGTCGAGTTTGTCGGAGCTGAGGTGACCTCCCAAAACAGGTTTGTGTGATGGACAGGGACGGCTAAAATCCAGCTCCAGGTCTGTAACCAATCAAAATGAAGAATCCATGATTGCCCCCCATTTGTGTTTATTATGGTGTGGATCTAACACCTCCCCAAATCGCATACTGTCACATGATCTGCAAACATGCTTGATTACATGTAGAACATTAATCACTTTACTGTGATGCTGTGGTTGACACTGTAGGGCTGTAATGAACTGTAATGCATTATAACAACAACTAAACTACAATTTTCTTAACAGAAGAAGTTAGAAAAAATATTTGAATCATAACTTTAATTTTAATTTGACTTGACCTGACTTGACTTGACTTGACTAGACTTGATTTGATTTGATTATATTTGATTTGATCATTAAGGGCTAAAGTAATGATAAAAAGTCAATATTTTATTGTTTAAAAAGTTGTAATTTTCCCTGGAAAAATTCATTCTTTTTCTAAATTAAAGTTTAATTTCATAGAAAAAATATTTGTAGGCTCCAGCTACAAAAAAAAGGACAGCAGATTCGGTGAAATCCTTGAGCAGTGTGGTGTTCATCCCAATAATTGTCTTTGTTGAATCATTTTAAAAGCTAGATTTTTCTTTTAAACCAGGACATTTTACTTTTAAAGTTGCAACTTTAAAAGTAAAAATCATAAATATACAATTTTATTTTCGTTAAAACGTGACCTTTTTCTCACATTTTTACGACTTTATGCTCAAAAAACTTTGATGTTTTCATCATGATTTTCTCCGTATTCAATTGTTTTTATTTCTGTTCTTTTGTGGTGACCCTAACACTCGGTTGTGTGAACCAGAAGAAGATAAAAACAAGAACACACTAAAAAGTTTGTTTTTAGACCATAAACTCAAGTTGGTGACTGTAAAAGTGCTTAAAATGTTAAAATAAACACAGTTTGCTTATGCTTCCATAATTCACTCAACAGAGCCCATATTAAGCTCTATAAATGGTGCATATGTGTGTGTTGTTTTTTTTCAATCTGCTTTCATGCTCACGTCAGTTAGTATCATGTTTCCTGTCTGACTCAGGTGTTGGACATTTTAACTCGCCGAACAAGCCGGTTACATCATCTGACACTACATTATGAGGCAGGAACTTGACAATCGCCGCCGTGTTTCGCCTTTTTTACGGCAGCGTAATGATGGACGCTGACATCATGCCACCGACTTGCTTCTTTTCAGCAGCCTATAATTAACATCATTCAGAATTTCCCTTTGCAGCCACGATCCCTCATCACAGCCGACATGTGGATGGAGAGACGTCGTGCTTTGTTGGAGCAGCTACAGTGCAGACGGGCGCACAGGTGGTAGGGAAATTGCAGTGTGCACACACACTTGCATTTTGGATCGTTTCCAATGTGGAGGCCTATAAAGCCTGCATCGAGAGCTGCCAGAAGCTGTGAAAAGCTGGGCATGGAGGTGCCACCACATATTTTAACCTTGAGTTTAATAAGACAACGAGAACTGGTTTGCCTATAGAAGTCGTCTTTCAGGATCTACATTGAAAGCCTCATTTTCTTTGGTTGTGTGAACTCTTACAGGTGTGATAGTGGATTCAAACCACTTCTATACAAATTGTCTGCCCACTTCCTGAACTTCACATTACAGAACCACATCAGGTTCTTTTTTTTTCTTTCTGGTTCCACGTGTTCAAAACAGTCGGCTTGATGCGTTTGGTTTGCGTTCCCTACACCTTCACTCAGTTCTTCCTTGAAACCAAGAAGCTCAGCGGACCATCCTGAAAGTCCAGCGACTAAAAAAAGGAAAGGAGTGGACGAAAGATTTTTGTTGGAACACCACAATAGACACTCGAAGCAGAAGAATCATAAAAATTCTGTTCCTGGTATGTAGCTTTAAACGGGTAAAGTGGAGTCTAGACGAGGTCAGTGAGGCTAATTACAGAGGGAACCTGGCCTAACACTCAATCAACTAAAGGAAAACATTCACACCCACATCAGTGTCCACTCAACACAACTTCACATTTTTCTAAACCTTATGTTTTATTAGAAAAAAAGGGGGGGGGCTATTCAAACATAGATTAAAGCACAAAAATACATATATTTGGACCAGAAATCTTTAAAAAAAAAATAATAATAGATAAATTATCAAAGCACCCACCATTCTTCCCCTTCCACCCTGGTCAGAGCTGCACACCACAAATTCATTGAAAAAAAAAAATTCAATATGGCGGCTTTTCTGTTGGTTTCGTCTCCATAGCAACCATTTTATTTTTTGGTCACCTGGGGGTGGCGGACATGTCCATGTAATTTTTGGAAGAATCTGCAAAAGTACATTTTTGAATTTCCTTGGCAACGTGCACATTCTTAATTGGCTCACATCGTAGGTTGTATAGTTTCACTCAGCTTAAGCCAACAATTATGATTTTTCATAACATTTCAGTAGAAATCGTGCCAGCAGTAGTAGACCGCCATTTTTGCGAGTTAAACTTTAAAAACCAACATTTTTTTCCCAAGTAGCTTCCCAATGATGCTCGAGGAGTTAGGAGGTAGAGATTTCTCCCAAAGACGCAGTGGAAAATGGTACGTTGGAGGAGTTTTATGTGCACAGGTAAAGCCTTCAGATAAAGATGGGTACACTTTATTCAACCCACTTGCTGAGAAGTCAACGGGTGATTAATGAGAACATGGGTTCGTGCATTAATCTAAAAGAAATCATTAAACCCCAAGCAGGCTTCACATAATTTATCCGATGATGATGATTTCACCTGGTGTGCAGTGATTAATGGGCTCTCGTGCCGTTTAAAACAAACCTGATGACATCCCAATTTCAAATTTTATTAGAGGAAAACAAGTCAATTTCTTTGTTCGAAGACAGTCGGAATATTTAACATTTGAGGTTATCAGTTTGGTGAGTGAATGACACATTTTGAGGTTATCATCACACGGTTAAAAGCAGAGGATGAGCAAAGAAAAACGTGAAAGAGCAACAGTAGCTGTCGGAGTGGATGTCCAAACACAGATTTGTGAGATTAGGCAGGAAAATGTCGAGTTCATCTTAGACTAAATCCCATATTGTGATCCACTCATCTCCCTTTGGACATGAACTCTGAGTTACATCTCACTCCTAATCCATGGGTTTAATGTCTGGTCATTGGAGCTGAAACAGCTTTAGCTTTTTCTGGGAAGTCTTTCTCTACACTTTATAAAAATGTTTCATTGTTCTTCAGAAGAACAGTTGTGAGATCAATCTGTTCAAAAAGCTCACAGTTGTTTGTCTTTTTTTTAAATTTCAAATTAAGGTTCTGTGCATGCTTCATTTTCTCATACCTGAATTCAGTCATTTGTATTACTGTTTTTTTGTTTGTAGAAATACTTTTCTAAAATCATCATAAAATGATTTAAGAGCTAATGTTGCTTAATTAAAGAACATTACAATACAAGAGAGGGTCATTAGGGCATTTTTGTCCGTGTAAGTCATTTGTCCGACGACTTTGAAGGCAACGCGTGTTACGCTTTAGCGCGAAGAATTCTTGTGACCGAAGCAGGTATTAAAACTAGTTTTTGCTTAATAACAGCGGCTGTTTTGTTTATGACTCATAGTTATTGCTGGTTTTATTCTTTCTCAGATAATATATTTGATTTTACACACAATTTTAGGTGTTAAAAATTAACTCTTAACTGATTTTAGTTGATTTTTGAAGGATTCTAGCTAATGTTAGCTTCTTTTTTCTCCGTAAAATACAGCTAAAAAAAAGAATCTAGCTTTTCCCCCGTTAACTTTAACAGTTTATTTTATTTATTGGAAGGACTGACATAACGAAATGGCATCTCACAGCTACATTTCCATCTCTGAGCTCCACCCCAGCTTTTCTCATCCTGTAAGTTAAACTGAATTAATTATCTTTTTACCTTTTTACAATAAACATAAATGCTTATAGGTATAATTATTTGTTTTATTATTTATATGTATTACTTATAATGCCATAATAATAACGACATGTTGTGGTTATCTTTTGGTTGAAATTGCTGTTTGTCTCTGGCAAAGACGATTTTAGCTGCAATAATAAAAGACTCCGTTACCCAGAATGCTCAGAAAGGCAAAGCAGCACATGATTGGTCACTTTAGCCCTGTTAGATGCTGCCGAGCTGCCAGTGTTGATAAACTGGGATCGTTACTTTTTCGCCTTTTCCTCACTAAAATATGTGTTTACATCTAAAAAGGAAACAAAAAATGACACAAACAGATACATTTGTTATTGATTATCAAGTTAAATTGAAATAAAAATGCTTCATTTTTTATTTAACGGCGTAGCTAAATGTGTTTTATGATTCTTTTTGTTGCTAAAACGTAACATGAAAAGAATAACCTGATTTTTTTGTAACTTTTTTTTTAATGAACTGAGTATTTAACTTAGATTATATATTATTTCCTGTTTAAAAATATTAATGCCTCTTTTTATTTATTAATTTATTTTAGAACGTTTTTGGCATTGTCATCGCAAAGACTGATGTCAGAAGCTTCCCAAGCAGAAAAAGTTAGTACAAATCAATTTCTTGTCATTGTAAAGTGTTTTGGATTTTATTGTCGACTGGTGTCCTGTACTGCAGCGCCCTCTTGTGGTGATTTCACCTATTTTTCCTGATGGGAAAGCTTGTTTTTTTTCTGATTTCAGATTCTGATGTTGAGCGATTCACCTTTGGCTTCACCATAAAAGACTCTCCTGACTTCTTCATAAATGTGTCCGCCTGGGGAAATCAAGGATACATTAACAGTCTTGCCGATAACTTCAGGATTGGTGATTGCGGTAAACGCTCCTTTATTAGCTCCCACATGTGGAAAATTAACCATCTCGAAAGTTTTTTTTTATTGTGTTATCAATTTATATTTTCTTTTTATGAGGGAAATCGAATATTTTCAGTTATTGTGTTTTTCCTTTTCTGTTTCCAGTCACCGTTGAAAATCCTTTAGTTTCCAGCAAAGACCCAGAGAAAGACAAGTTCTGCCCGGCAACACCAAGGTAACATTTTCCTCATTGTTTGTCACATTTGTGACTGACAGCTGATGAACAATGAGGCAACTCTGCAGAAATGTTTTGCAAAACCGGAGGGATTCATGGGTAATGTAGTCATGGTCTGAAATGCCTGCGTGTTCTGTCAGCCCGTACAGGCTGCTGGTGGTCGAGCCTCATTCCCGGGTGTTGCTGTGCACGGACATGGACACGGTCGACAGGCTGCTGCCGCTGATGCACCTGCCTGCGAAGGACTCGGCCGATTTCTACTCTCTGGGAGACATTGTGGCCAACGGGCAAAAGCTGGATGGTGCCGCGATTAATATACTGGCAGCTGTGAAGACGGTACGGAGCATTAAAACTGCAGTTTATTGAGATTTTTAACCCAATTTTCAGATGGTTTTTGCTCTTTTCTTTTCAATTTCTGTATCCGTCTACCTGTTTTATCACAGAAAACGTTTCTACATGCACATCCAGCAAAAGTAAAAGTGTAAAGTAATAAAAAAAACACATACAATGTTTTAAAAAAAACCTATTCTTAAGGAAAACAGCAGATTTTCCGATAAGTTTAACTAAAAAAAACATCAAGTAGAGGTTGTGAGTTGAAAAGACACGTTTTTCACTGTTTGCACAATCACACTAAATTATTTTCATTAAGAAAAATACAGAAAAAGGACAGAAGGATTCAAAAGTTATAAAAAAAAATAATATTTAAAGAAAAACAACCATAGGATGAATATTTTTACTGATTTATCGATTTGATTGATTCTAACCGCTATCACAGTTTCGTGTGTTTTATTTTTACATACTGGAAACTGTTTTTAATCCTGATTTTGTCTCATATTAATTGTGCAGCACTTTGTAATCTGGATACCGAAAAGTGCTATATAAATAAAGTTTATTATTATAAATATTTAACAGCATGCGCATACATATTTAATTGCACTTTCATTTGCTAAACTGATCTAATTATTGAAGTAAATTGAATGGAGGATTTTTAAGTGTTGAAATATCAAACAATGAGAAAAATAAATCAGATTTTATCTTGTTTAAAATAGGAAATGATCCAAAAATGTAGATATGATTTCAACATTTTATTTGTTCTGTTCTGCATCTCAACAGTCAGTCAAATTGTTTTGTCCCCACACAAACTGGGTTAATGTTTCTATCAACCCCCCCTCCCCTGTATTTAAAGACATTTTTAAACGATTTACTAACTTTGATTTTGGTTTTTTCTTCCATAAATCCCTTTTCTGTTTGTATTTTACACAAAAAAAACATCATTAGATGTTCAAATTTGAGAATTCCAGAGGAAATGTGACACGAAATCTCCTGTTGTTGATTGTAAAAGCAGAATTCTGTCCGTTTTCTGTCTTCAGATGGGGGAAAGCAGACAGTTCACCACCTCAGACGGACGGCGAGGACAGAGGCTGGAAGTGAAGCTCTTCGATGACGCCGTGTCCGGCTTCCCTCTGGTCTGGTGGGTTGAGATGCTGTGCAGCGGCCGCCTTGCGGGTTTGATTTCCGCTGACCTCTGCTTCCTTCACAGCTGGGAGAAGGAGAGCATTCAGCTTCTGCAGACGCTGATTCCCAGGGAGGCGGGTTAGTCTGTGGATTTTTTTTGTTTTTTTTGCCTTTTGTTGAAGCTTCTGGGGGGGGGGGTGCTTAACATAAATGTCTGAACTCCTCTCCAAGTGCTCTTCGTTGCCGATGCAAAGATCAGCTTTGACAGCTTTCGTGGCGGCATGGTGGCAACCGTCACCTCCAAAAGCGTCATCACTGTCAACCCCGGTAAGAAATCCCATCAGCGCTCTGTAAAAAAAAACACCCCCGTTCTCTGCTTGAAGAAAGTGTTTCCAGTGAGAAACCGAACCACTTCCTGTTTGTTTTAGACACACGAGAGGCCGGCCTGCTGTTCAGCTTCGCCAAGCAGATGTCCGAGTCCGGAGCTCTGGACCACGACGAGGCGGCCGAGGATCTGCCCGGTGGGTTCTGTCCAAAAACAATAAACATCTGTTACCCTAAAAAAAACTGAGCAAAATGCTGTTTGTTGTCATTTCCTTACCCTTCAAAATAATCTCTTTTTTAAATTAATTAGGCTGAACATGAATTACAAGTAAAACCCCACTCTGATTATCTTTTGAAGTATTTTCAAAGCGTCACAAAACTGGTTTTGTAGGACACAGTTGGTGCAGAGCCAAAGTAGTTCATATTCACCTCAGACCTGTGGGCGGGACCGTCGGTGCAAAAGCAACCCCGCCCCCCACTTTCCGTCTCCATCTGTTTACACGCTCTCCTGCTAGCTTACAGCCCCTCCCACCTCTAAGCCGTCCAGTTCAGATCCAGATTCCAGCTCAGGCGAGGAAGACAAAGACAATCCTGGATCTATCTGTCCAAAATCAGAATTTCCAACGTCACCATTTTTTTTGTCTGCTCCTGATTCAGTTAAATAAGAAATACTCAGAAACTTTAAGCTTAAATGTCTTTATACATGTCCTGCATCATCGGAAAAAGGCCACAAGAACATGTTCCAAACAGCAAAAACACCGTTTTCATGGGAGGGGGCCCTTTAAGGGATTCACTGCTGTTAGTAGGACAGTTTGTGCTTCATAAAAACAAACAAAAACACCACAAATGCTTTTGAAAAGTTTCATTTTAAAGAGTATTTGACAGAGATGCTCAATTATATCATTCATATTTAAAAGGATGTTATTATTTTCCTCTGTTGTCTTGTCTTTTTGTGTCTAATAAAAGAAAAATCACATTTGAGGTCTTTAAACTAAAATTCTAATCAGTCACTTTGTGGTGAACTCCACAACAAAGCTAAATGCTTTATTATTAAATATAATACATTTGAATAATTATTAAGAGGATCCGTAAACCAAAAGGTAAATCATTCAGACTCCATACCCGGTTGTTGATAAGAGTTGGTGTTTGTTTGTTTTTTGTGGCTTCATTTTTGCGTGTTTGTGTTTGTTTTCTGCCTGCAGTGGACTCCATCACTGACGTTTACACCGTCAACCAGCTGAAGTTGAAGGCCAAGGAGCAACCGGAGACTTTCTTCGGCCTGACTTACAGCTTCATCTCCAAGCTGGACCTGGACTCCTCTGCCTCTAAAGTCATCAAGACCCGCTGGTACGATCGCACCAAAGTCACGGCCTCCTTCTTTCCTTCCATCTGTCCGTGCTTCGATTTGGGCTTTTTTCAGCTCTAAATGTAGGTTCCTGCTGACGGCGGACATGCAGAGCTGCGGTAACCAGCTGTGTCCGGGCGGGGAGCAGCCGTTCTCAGGCACCACAGGCTTCGACCTGCTGGTGGACCTGACCGACCACACCGGCACGCTGCAGGCCTGCAGCCTCCGGGGCGCCACGGCGGAGCAGACGCTCGGCTGCTCGGTCGGTAACTCCTCAGAGGCTGAGGGGGGGGGTCAGCTCCAAACTGCTGAGATCCACAGACTTCTCTTAAATATGCTGCTGCCTGCTTCCAGACGGACGAGTTCATCCGTCTGACCGATGATCAGCGCACCGCTCTCAAGTGGAAGTTTCTTCTGGAAAGATGCAAAATATACCTGAAGGTATTCCAGCCTTCAAAAGGCATGTTTTTTTTTTTTTTGTCTTTGTGATGTGTTTTTATTGTTCATGAGATCGTCTGCCGCAGATCCTTCCCTCTGCGAGAACGAAAAGCGGCATCAGGGGGGTGATCCTGGCCTGCTCTCCGGCCGACCCAGGAGAGGTGAAGCAGCATATGTCGGCTGTTCTGCAGCAGCTTTGAACCAGCAATGCGAAGTCTGTTCTATTTACATTTGTTCTGCGCTAATTACAATGTAAACAGATGCTTCAACTGTTATTTATTTATTTATTCTTATTTATTTAACTTATTGATATAAATTGATTTATTTAAAAAAAGGCGTTAAATTGTTCCTGTTTAATAAAGTTGTGTTTTGAAAAAAAATTCTGATTTATTATCACAAAATACAATTAAAAAAGAAAAAAAAAACAAAAGCAACTGTTATAAAAAAAAGTATATTTAAAATAAAAAGAATGATGTAGATTTTATGTAGCGACAATAAATGCTTTATTTAAAGCAATTTTAACCATAAAAAAAGAAAAATATGTATTAAAATTTTGAATTCATAAAAATGATTAAAAAGAAATAAAACAATATGTTTAAATATTTTTTGACATATTACTCTGAATCATAAGGAGACATATTTGCACATTTATTGTAATGATTGCCAAATAAAAGTTGATTAATTACCTGAAAGAGTGTGGGAAAAGGCGATTTTATGATTCTACCTCTATTATGATTTATTTTTTATTATTATTATTTTACATCGTTGCATTCCTGCATTTAAACAATTTTTTTTTCAAAGCGGAACGTTTGACACACTTCTGTGTTTATCGGGGACGCGTTAGTCAGACGTACCGCAGTCGCGAATGATGGCTTCAGGAAATCTGTAAAGCGAATTCTTATCAGATTTTTAGATGTTTTCTCACATTCAGATATTTTTAAAACGGCTTTTCTTTAAAAGAGTTAACTTCAAAAAGCTTGAGCTGACGTCGTTGGCCGATCGTTTGGACCGAGTTCGTCAGATGTAACTAAGTGGACTGACGGGTTCTGGTGTTGTTTGTAACCGTGACACACTAGCGGAGAAGCATGAATGTCAACCAGGGCACGGTGGGCAGCGACCCGGTTATCCTGGCCACGGCTGGATACGATCACACAGTCCGGTTCTGGCAGGCCCACAGCGGGATCTGTACCCGGACGGTGCAGCATCAGGACTCGGTATCCTTTCCCTGGTTAGAACGGTTCGGTGAGAGCTCTCTGTTTACATGCGCTACCGCTGGCTTACAGCCGCTCACACCCCAACCTGACGAAATGGCCCCCAATTTCGGAGCTTTACTGAATTGAAAAACAAAATTATGACTTTAGTCTCGTAAAATTTTACATTTTTATTGTTGTTTATACTTTTACAAATTTATTAGTGTAATTTTTTTTTACTTTTTAATAATAATTTTACTACGGAACGGTATTATGTTAAATAAAAATAAAATACAGGTGACCTTTGCTCTAACTTGTTTGACATAATCCGTTTTTGTTTTGTTTTTGTTTGATTCACCACACACACTAAAAATAAAACCATCAACTGTTAATTAAATGCAATAGGCTTAATATTTTACAGCATTATTCTCATACATAATATGTATTTTGTTGTAGAAAAATGCTATAAAAGGCATATATATGCTAAATACCTCAAAAACGCGACTTTCGGAGTGGGCCTTTAACTCGTCATTTCAGCAAGTGAATTCCCTTGAAGTGACCCCGGACAGAAGCATGATCGCCGCCGCAGGTCAGTCCAAACTCTCCCATTTGAAGGCTGCGCGGCGTTTCACTGCGCGTTCCTCCTCTTCCTCCTGCAGGGTATCAGCACATCCGCATGTACGACCTGAACTCCAACAACCCAAACCCCGTCATCAACTACGACGGAGTCAGCAAGAACATCACCTCCGTGGGCTTCCATGAGGACGGACGCTGGATGTACACCGGAGGAGAGGACTGCATGGCTCGCATATGGGACCTAAGGTACGGCGGTTCACCTCCACCGCACACCCCGGCAGAAATCCACTCTGCTGTTATCAACCCTCCTCCTTTCAGGTCAAGAAACCTGCAGTGTCAGAGGATCTTCCAAGTAAACGCTCCCATCAACTGTGTGTGTCTTCATCCCAATCAGGTATCCTCAAAGCTGCACAGGTGTTTGATGTGGATTTATCTGTAGATTTGTCAGCGTTTTGTGATTTTTCTTTTAGGCGGAGCTGATTGTTGGGGATCAGAGTGGCGTGATTCACATCTGGGACCTGAAAACGGACCACAACGAACAGCTGATTCCAGAGCCAGAAGTCTCGGTGAACTCTGTCCACATCGACCCCGATGCCAGCTACATGGCAGCCGTCAACAGCTCGGTGCGTCCCCAAACTGAACATGGGACGCAAAAACTGGGGTTGGAGAGAAACTAGAGTGAGGTTCCTGTTCCCCCCCCCAACAGGGAAACTGTTACGTGTGGAACCTGGCTGGAGGGATGGGAGACGAAGTGACGCAGCTCATTCCAAAGACGAAGATCCCGGCGCACAAACGATACTCGCTGCGCTGCAAGTTCAGCCCCGACTCCACGTGAGGCTTTTTGTTGTTTCTGCCTGACGTGAGGCCAAACAGAAAAAAAACCTCATTGATGTTTCTCCTTGAATGTCTCCAGACTACTGGCCACCTGCTCAGCGGATCAGACCTGCAAGATCTGGAGGACGTCCAACTTCTCCCTGATGACGGAGCTGAGCATCAAAAGCAACAACCCCGGGGAGACGTCCCGAGGCTGGATGTGGGACTGCGCCTTCTCCGGAGACTCGCAGTACATCGTTACAGGTGCGTACCTTCACCTTTGGGTCTGTCCCCTTGTCCCGCTGAGTTTTTAAAGTTAAAAATGGCATGTTTTAGCAAACTTTAATATAAAATTAAAGCCGTAAACGGCGTTGCATGACCTGCAGAGGACACTGCCCCCTTTTGAACCGCCTTCACCCTCCCCTTCTGCCAGTCTGGTCACAAATTCATGAAAGAGAACACTTTTATTCAAAAGTGCGGCTTTTCTGATGGTTTTATCTCCATGGCAACCATTTCAGTTTTTGGTCACCGCGGGGTGACGAACAGGTTTCGGTCATTTTTAGAAGAATCTGCAAAAGTAGATTTTTGGATTTCCTTAGCAACGTAGGATTTTTGTTAACCACACCCACATTTCTTATATGTTCATATTGTTTGTCATATCGTTTGGTTCAGCTTGAGCAGAGGTGCGCTCCATTTTCTCAATATTCCGGTAAAAAATGCGCCCACAACAGGAAATCGCCACTTTTGTGAACTCGCCGTTCAAAATCCACAAACTTTATTTCCAAAATTCCAATTAGTTTCCCAAGGACACCGCTCCAGGAGTCAGGAGGCGATTCTTAGGAGGAGTTTAAATTTGTAGCTGGGACTAAACGGGATAAATATGTATTTTTTTACAAAATTCAAGATGGCAGCTTCTTCCCGAGGTCAAAGGTCAATGAAACTTCAGCTCTTGTTGAAGACTTTTGAATTGTAAATTGTAGAATAAATTGTAGACGAATGTGAAAATCACCAAACGTCACTCTCTGCCACACAGTGACCACCAAGCCGTGGCACCTGTGGCCATCCCATAATAATTAAAAAAACTTCCTTCCAATCTGGTCGTCGTAGTCCAGGATTATTGCGGGGCGGAGTAATAATCCCGGTTTTTATCATTATCCAGCTGTTTCTTTAATGTTAGGAATCAGTTGAAGCAGAAAAATGGAGGTAAAGTCGCGTTTTTGTTCCGCAGCGTCTTCAGACAATCTCGCTCGTCTGTGGTGCGTCGAGACCGGCGAAATCAAGAGGGAGTACAGCGGCCACCAGAAGGCCGTGGTGTGTCTGGCCTTCAACGACAGCGTGCTCGGCTGAAGAGGACGACGGACGCCGTCAGCCGGAGCTGAACCCGCTGCTCAGTTTTGTCCAAATGAAACCCGGAATCGTTCGGCACAAAAATTCAAATCCAGAGGGTGACCGTTTTATTTTTTTTTAATTTTGTTGTGAATCTGTTAGTAAGAAGGAACATTTCCCAGGATATTTATTAAAAGCAAAAGGAACGCTGTCATTCCCGCTTCCCGCCTGGAGGAGGCGCTGCGGAGCTGCTTTCTCATATCAAGTGAAGAGAAATAAAAGCTGTTCAGAAAATCTGCTTTCAAATAAAGAGAAACGAAACCAAACAGTGTACATTTTATTTGACAAAACATCATAACATTGTGAGTACAAAAAGTCACCAGAGAGGAGGAAAGTTGACAGCTTGACTAGCTGGTTCTCAGGATGGACAGGGAACCAGGAAGGTTGATGGATTTTTGGGGAGGAGAAGCAGAAGAAAAGGGAAAAGTTTAGCTTTGCAGGGAGGCAGCGGCGTCACTCGGGCAGGTAGTAGAAGCACACGGAGACGCAGATGTTGCTGGGAAAGCAGATGTCGATGCAGAAGTAAACCAGCCGCTGTTTGCTGGGACCTGCAGCCGAGAAACCAGAAGCAAATATTGCATCTTTTTCTGCAACGGCTGCCTTCATATCAGTCTGTGGTGTTTGCTCCGAGTATCTCAGGTGAGGAAAAGCAGCCAGAGGGGCGGGGCCAGTGATGTCAATCTGGTTTGAAGGTCTACATGTTCCTTTGTTATACTTTCTTTTTAGGAGATTTGAAACATTTCTTTGCCTTGCTACTCTAAAGACAGCTGATTACTTTTGTCACACCAATGTCCTGAAGAAATAACACACACAAAAAAAAAACCCAAATAAAGGGCTAAAGTTGAGAAATTGCTGGGAGGAGTCTAGAAAAGGTCAGCAGCAGCTTTATTGTCTCTCTAACATCTCTGATACAAACTCTAAGCTTTATCGAGTTTGACGTTTTTGGGACTATTTTTTGTGGCGGATTACTATTTATTTGATTCATTTCATAGTTGTTTGGCAGGAAAAAACGACCAAACCACAGTTTGTGTTAGCTTTGATGTGGTTTCAGTTTTTCTAGAAACTAGTGGATAAAAATAAATTAATTAAAAGCTGCGTGCGACCCCACCCCTTTTGACACGCCCTCATTGGCTGAGCAATCGCCCCTCCCCCTCCCCTTTTTTATTTTCAAAATGACGGCCTTTCTGTTGGTTTTATTTCCATAGCAACCATTTTGTTTTTTGGTCGCTGGTGGTTGACGAACAGATTTATGTCGTTTTTAGAAGAATCTACTAAAGTACGTTTTTGGATTTCCTTGGCAACACAGGTTTTCTGTTAACCCCGCCCACATTCCTAATATGTTCATATTCTATGTCATATTGTTTTGTTCAACTTGAGTCAACAGTTTAATATCTTAATGTTTCGGGGGGAAAATGTGCGAACAATGGCGAAAACACCACTTTTGCTATTTTTTTTGTCCCCCCAAGCAGCTTCCCGAAGATGCTTGAGGAGTCCGGAGCCGATAGGTCGGATTTCGAGTTTAAATTTGCAGCTGTGATGTTTTTGGAAATTAAAGATGGCGGACCTCCTCCCGAGGTCAAAGGTCAGCAAAACTTTGGTTGTGGTTGTAGGCCTAAATTGGTGGAATACATTTAAAATTGAAGTGAAGATTGCTCAAAAAAAAGTTTTTCCAAAACTGTGGACAAAAAAAAAAAAGTGAAACTCTGTAAATTTCACACTTAATCATTTTTTTTGGGGGACGGGTCGTTTTTCTACGCCCTGAATTCATTTTCACCTGGTGCTATAGGAGCTTTTGAGTTTGTCCCGGTGGTCACATGTGCATTTTTAGCAGAAGCAGTCCTCACCGTCGGCCTTGCGGGTCCAGTGGACCGGCCCGCCCCGACACAGAGCCCTGAGGGGCTCCTCCAGCGAGGAGGTGTTCACCCGAGCGCCGGTCAGCACTCCCAGGAACTCCGTCTGCCTCTGCGTCCGGTTCGCAGGGAGCTGGAAGTGCCTCTGGCGAGGAGAAGAGCGGGTCAGGATCTCAGGAGGTCACGTTTCCTTCATCCCTAAAGGGAACGTCGCCAACTTTCTGAGCATCAAAGCGGAATTACTGAAGATTGAATGACTTTAATGGCTCTCTGAATCCACGAGGAGCGGTGAGGTGTGCGACACCCCGAGACGGAGGCGCGGGGACCCTCACGGCCTCTCCGTTTACCGGCAGCTCCTTCCTCCTGAGCCCAAGTCCTCCATGAAATCACATCTGCACACCTGAGATCCCGGTTCTATGGCTGAGCGGCGGGTGGGACCCTTGAATGCTTCAACCTGTGTTCCAGTCAAAGGAGGCGTCTTAAAAGCTTGCAGAGCCCTCACACAGAGTGCCATTGTGCCCCCGCCCCCTCCCCTCCAGGGCTCCGGTAAAAAGATCCCGGCGGTGGTGGTGGGGGGGGGCTGAGGGGATCGGATGTGCTGAGGAATTCAGGCCTGGAGGCGGGGACGGGGAAGCACTTGGGGGGTCCGAGTGCTTCACCCCCCTCTTTGTGCATCAGCGGCGGGCAGATCTGATGTAGCGTTAGACTGATGACTGACCGAAACGCCGCCACGCGGCAGGTTCCACTCTTACCTGGAGCGACGGGTCCTGGAAGAGCGAGTTCACGTTGTCGTAGTCGGACTGCTCCATCTCCTGCAGGAAGCAGCTCTCCTGATTGGCCGGCTTGTAACAAATCCAACCCTAGAACACATTTTCTTTGTTTTTGTTTTGTTTTGGGGCATCAGAATCTACCAAAACAAAGGTTTCTCAAAAGGCGTCGACCTGAACCTACGTGTTTGACGTCAAAGAGCACGGTGGACGTCTGATTTGCCGGAGAGGTCACAGAAAAGGTCACAAGGTCGTTCTGCTGGTCCACAACCGCTGACTGGTTGAGCGGAGCTCCGGCCGGATCCGGAGCCGAGATCCTCACAACCTGCAAAAGCTGCAGGACGCACAGTGAGACCGATGGGTTCTGGGTCGCCTCACGACGACACCGCATCCTACCTGAGAGGGGGGCTGGGACAGCCGGAGGGGGACGACCAGTCCCAGAGCGACGACGACCAGCAGCAGGAGGGCGGAGAGGCCGACCCAGAACGCCTTGTGTTGTCGGAAGTGGGACGGGCCCCCGTCCTGCGGGTACATCCACACAGACTTCAAAACACCCGGGTTTCCCCGCAGTGACGTTCATCCACCTGCTGCAGCTCACCGCGCACCGCTCCTCCTCCACCTCCTCCTCCGACCGCGTCCAGCACCTCGCCATCCTGAGTCCCGGGGCGGCTCCTCGCTGTCTGCTCCCGTCTGGCGGCTTTCAGCGCGGAGCTGCAGTCATGACCAGCGCTGCAGTGACGCGCCGCTCACCTGCTTTGCTTCCTTTAACCCCCCCCCCCCCCCCCCCCGCACACCTCCCAACCCCCACCCTTCCTCCCCTCCTCCTTTGGCTGCACCCTCTTCCAATCTCCCACCCATTGGCACACTTTCCCCAAAGCGTGCCAAAACCTACAAAGGAGGAAAGGAGTAGCAACCATGAGGAGTTGTGGTGCACACACCTGAACAGAAGACCCCCGTTTGAACGAATGATCAGATTAATTATGAGGAATTCATTTCATTTTTTTGTCATTTCATTTTTAATCTATAACTATTATCTATAATGTGAGCTATAATGCCTGAAGAGGAATCCTTCGGCAGACATTAACGGACGATGGAGGCCTTTAACCCCGGAGAATCCAAAAACAATTTTCTTCAGATTTTTTTTAATACTAATTAAACAAATTATTTTTTTTTCAATTTGGGAAACCACAATTAACAGCAGCCAAGAAAATGTGAATAAAATAAAAAATGTTTTGACCCCCGTGGGTTCTCCAGGGTTAATCTCCGATGATGGACACTTCTAAAGGCGTTATCCCGCTTATTCCAAGGTTACAGAAAAGAAAGAAAATGAAACCAAATGTCAGTACCTTTTTTTTTTTTAGATTTAATTGTTTTTCACAAAAAGAGGACTATTTGATATGTAGTGTGACACGTTGTCATGGTAACAGCTGCAGAGCCTGCCCTGACCCGGCCTTGCTGTAGCTGAGGAAAGTTTTATTTTTCTTTTGTTCAGATGATGAATCAAACGGTTGTAAAAAGAAACAAAGTCTAAATTCTTAAAATCTCTTTTTTTTTTTTCTGCATCAAACTCACCAAGCAGATTAACCCTTGTGCTATCTTAGATGACCCCCCCCTTACAGTGATGTGTTCCCCCTACCATGATAAAGGTGGACAGATTTCATGTAATCCGGTGAAGATCACAAATCATTGAAGAAAAAAGGTTCAGAGCTCTGTCTAGTGCAGGGGTGGGCAATTATTTTAACTCGGGGGCAACATAAGGGCCAGACCAGGAGCAGATGCGTCGAGTGAGAATGATATAACATGGAATGTAGATGAAAACATTTAGATGGAAAATTATATTCTAAAACAGAATATTCTAGAGTTTTTAGTTTAAAACGTTTGTTCCCATTTTAGATCTTTTTTATTGTGACGTCCTTTGGTTCCTTCAAGGAGCCGTAAAGTGCTGTATGAATAAAGTTTCATTCATCATGATCCTTTTAATAAAATAAATAATATTATTTATGAAATAAAACAATGACCAGATAACACTCAATGGTTTTCAAAGACAAAAATTCAGGAAAAATATACTGATACACTAAAAAATAAAATAAAATAAATAAATAATGGATCCTGTCCCGTCATAATTCCGCAGAGACTTCATCAAACGTCTCACAGTTTGCGCAGCTGCAAGTCTGTTTGTCATCCAGTAATAGGGAAAAGCACATTTCTATGTCTTCTGCTGCAGCTATGCATATTTCTGTGTTACCTTTTCACCAGTTGTTGCAGGAGTTATGTTAAAAAAGTTACCGTGATCGGTGAAATCCACGGAGTCTGATCACAGATTCATCATTTATGGCAGTAAAACTCCTGACTGAACATTTTCTCCCTTTTCTCTTTTTTAAATTCTAAAACCTTTATAGAAATGAAGTCCAGGATCTTAGAATGAAAACAAAGATCTGATCACAGATTTCTGATCTGAAGAGCTCCGCCGCGGGCCGTAGTTTGCCCATCCCTGGTCTAGTGGGTCTAGACGACCCAACTCCCAATGTGAAAGTGCCATGGATAGAAAGCACAAGGGTTACATGAAATCACTCGTCTGTTCTCCAGTCTTGCTGTGTAATAAGGTATGTCAACATCATGGTATCATTAAGGTTATTAGTATTGATGTGTTGAACCAGAGACTCTGGACCTGATGGTTTTATTCCATCTGTTCTCATAATTGGTCAAGAATGAAGAAAATCCCCCTCTGTGATGTAAAAATCAAGGTTTGGAGTCAGCTATAGTTACAAAAAACTTCATAAAGCCACTTTCTTTGGTTGTTTTTGGATATTTGACAGCATCACAATGTCACAAATGGAAGTGAAAATACCTTAAAATGAGGCTTTTCACAGAAATCATTTTGTTAGATCAAAACTAAACTAAAGTTCGACTCCGATCATCCGATCGTTTTTAGCTAAAATCAAAAACCCTGTGTGGTTTTTTTAGGACATACTTTCTGCAGAGCGGCAGGAGTTTGTCCGAAATTTGCCTGAGTTGTGGGCGGGACTGTTGGCGGGAGCAACCCCGCCCCCGTTTCCCATCATCCATTGGCTTTACATGGTAGCCAACAGCTCCTCACACCTCCGACCCGAGTCCGATTCCCGCTCAAACGTTTGTCTACAGGTGGATGCATCATAATGGGGGCGGAGCTGTGAGCTTGTGGCCCCGCCTCTTTTAGCACCCATGTCACTGCTCCAACGGCATTTTTTTTCTGTCTGCTCCTGATTCACAATGATTGGAATAAAGAAATACACAGAAAAGCCAATTTAAGTAATTTTCTTTGTCTTATTGTTAAAAAAATTAATCATTCAAAAAATAATGTCAGCGCATGACGACACTATTATGACAAAGTTGTACCACAATAATGCACGATTATATTAGTCACCGGTACCACTATTGTGCCATAAGTGAGCCGGTTTAGCTCGTGCTGGTTTGCGGCGCCTTCCGTCCGTGAAACTGGGGTTCGAATCCGGGCTGCTCCCTGTTCCCTTCTCTACTTCTGTGCCGGTCCCAAGCCCGGTTGCTTTGAGAGGGTTGCGTCAGGAAGGGCATCAGGTGTAAAACTTTGCTAAGTTTACAATGCGACTTGTTCGCTGTGGCGACCCCTGATGGGAAAAGCCGAAAGAGAACGACGACGACCACTATTGCCCCATAAAAGGATGACAGACTGTTCATTAAGTGGGAAAACCCATAAAAATACAGTCTTCCTACCCCCCCATCGCACACACACACACGCACTCAGGCGCACGCCTCCACCACCAGATCTGGCCTCCATCCCCAAACCAGACAAAGGACAAAGGCGGGAGGCAGGTGCGGCGCCGACAGCCTCTCTCCACAGGTGAGAGGGTGATATGCCACGTCCAGACGACGACAGCCCAAGGTGACTTTAAACTCTGGAAAAAAACTTTGACACAGAAACCACAAAGGTCCGATCTCATGAAAAAGCTTTATTAGAAGCTCCGTCTTGAAACATTTGTGCGTAAAAACCTGAACTCCTCATTGCACCATCCCTTCAATGTGAAGCTCTCCTCCTGAGGAACTCGAAAGTTGCCCAAGAGGAGGTTTCACCACCAAAAAAAAAGGGGGCCGGTTCTTTCAGAATAACACCAACAAACCGGAAAAGCAATACTGGATCAGATAAAAACCCGTCAAAGTGTCCGTGCAGTTATCAAACCTATTATTAATAAAACTCTTCCACGTCGGACGTCTGCTTCCTCACCCCTGCAGGGCAGGGAGGAGGTCCGCGATGGACTCCACGTAAAAGTCCGGCACCATCCTCCGCCTCTCTGCGCAGCCGCTCTCCTCGTGGCCCGCCACGTCCTCCAGGGTGCTGACCCCCGTCAGGGTGAGGAGGGTCTTCAGGCCGCAGTTGGAGCCCAGCAGGATGTCGGTGTCCAGGCGGTCCCCCACCATCAGGCAGCGCTCGCGCTCCACGCCGAACTGGGAGGCCAGGCAGTCGAACATGAAGGGGCTGGGTTTGCCCACCGTCTGGGCCTGGCGCTGGGCCGCCGTCTCCACGGCCTGCAGCAGGCAGCCTGTACCTGTGTGGGTCAGGGGGGGCCGGAGGTCAGAAAGGTCAGAGTTTTTTGAGGAGGTCTCTTTTCATCCTTACCTGGGACGGCTCTGCCCCCCTCCAGGGGCAACCTGGTGTCCCTGTTGGTCCCCACAAACAGACAGTCCTTCTGGATCAGGTACTGCAGGGCCCGGTTCAGCTTCATGTAGCTGAAGTCCTGGTCGAAGCCCACCACCACGGCCTTCACCTCCGGGTCCAGGGGCACGTTTGCCCAGTCCCCCGGGCCCCCTGAGACGTGGTCCGGTCCCACCCCGGTCTGCTGGATCCCCACGGTTTCCAGCTCCTGCCTCATGGCCTGGCTCCCCATCAGGAAGACCTTTTGACCCTGCAGCCCGCAGGCCGTCTGCAAGAAGACTGCGCAGCCGTACGCCGTCCCGAACACCTCCTGCTCGGTGACGTCAAAGCCCAGCGTGGACATCTTGTCCGCGTACATCCTCCGGGTCTTGGTGCTGTTGTTGGTGAGGAAGAAGACCCTCTTCCCGTGCTGCTTCAGCAGGTTGATGACCTGCGGCGCGCCGGGGATCACCTGGTCCCCCCGCCAGATGACCCCGTCGCAGTCGAACAGGATGCTGTCCACGGAGTCCAGCAGCTGCTGCAGCAGGACCCCCTGCAGCCGCGCGCATGATTTGGACCCGGACATCGGGAGGTTTGAAGGAGATTCTGCACAGAACTGCAGCGGAACCCGGAGGAGTTCTTCTGGAGACGCTGAAACGAGCCCAGAAGGGAGAGAAGCAGAGCAGGTCTGACCTTTCGCCGACTGTCGCCGGAATTCTTCGGCTACTTCCGCACCGGCGCTCTTAAAGGGCCAGCAGCCCAAATTTTTTTTTTTTTAAGTACAGTATTACCAAGAAATATTTTATTTACATTTCACTGAGTGAACGTTTCGTAACTCTTGTAATACAACAGACTTGCCGCCTCAGCAGTAGCCGATAGGTTTTTTTAATTTTTATTTTGTTTATTGAACTTTTATTGAATAGCTACGACAGAAAGAAATAAAAAAGAATTAAATACAAAAAATAATTAAATAAAAAAAAACATAATTGTAGTTTACAATACTAGGGATTTTCAAACAACATGTGATCGTCAATAAAAATATAGTTTTATTGCATTTTCTTTTTAAATTAATTTCAGAGATTTAAAATATAAACTGATCTCTTTATGAAATGTATTGAAAAATAGTTTGGTTTTTGAAAATCAGCTCTTATGAATAAAATTTTCCCCCAGATATTAATAAAGTATTGAATGTCAAATCAAATAGATTATCACCAGAAACTACTCCAAATAATATGATCTGCTTTTGTAACTGAATAAAAATAGGAAAGGGAAACTTTGAGGAGCACCAAGAAAAAGAAATCCTCCCAAAAACTGTTAACATGTATACATTCAAAAAAAAGATGATCAAGAGTTATATTTATGTCACAGAAAGAAAACCAAAACTTACATGTAGTAGTTCCTTGCATGGATAGACTACATTCATTATTAATCAAAATTGACAGTTTCTCATATTTTATTTTAATATTTATTTTGAACATAAAAACAAATGGAATAGAATTCTAATTATTTATGGTTGATATAAAATGTAGACATTCAAAATCTGTCGTTATAAAGGTTGTGACATGCTCCGTATGTTACATATATGGACATGCTTGCTCTTAAAAAGTTTGGATTTTCCTTTTCATTTTTAGGTTTTGAACTTTAAAAATGTGTAAATATGCATATGTTCTTATTAAGTTTAGTCGCTATACTTTGCTCTTTGCGAGTCAAAACTTCCCAACTTTCTGTTTCGTTCTATTTCAGCGAATGTGATGAGACGCTTTAAATCTGCATCAACATAAAGAACATTTTCTGGTCATCTGGTCATATAAACGTGTCGTCTGTCATTTACAAGCCGCTCACATAAACACGTAAATATTGGACAAATGTTTAACATCTATTTCACTTTTGACTTCTGTGAGACAGAAAAATGGAAATGAAATCTTTGAGTAAATTATTTTCCAATCATTCATAATATATATATATATATATATATATATATATATATATATATATATATATATATATATATATATATATATATATATATATATTATAACTATTTCAATGGTCAAGTATTTCTGAAAGAACAACACAAATCTCATCCTCTGCTAAAACATAAAAAAAATAAAAATAAAAAAAGGGCTTGTTAAAAAACAAAAATAAAACATTTAAATCACCACAAGCCTTTTTTTTTCCAGTAGAAAAAATAAATAATTACACTATAAACCCTTTTGACCATCCACAAAAACCTGTGCTTTTGATAGCCGGATGTTTAATTAATGAATCAGATTTAATAATTTTAGATTTTACTTTATGAAAGACAAAAAAAATTAGGCCCTTTAAGAAGTCAAAACATTTTATCATCCCAAGTAACAGTACAAAAACAACAGTAGTGTACAAAGCAGTAAACGTTTTTCTTTCACTTGTCTTTTTTCTTCACCGGTTTCCGAGGAAAGAACATCTCCCGGAGGTTTCGCAGCGGCCCTCTGCTGTAGAAGTATCTCTTAGAGTGATTGGGGGCGGGGCTGCAAAGAGCATCCGCCGCCGCCGTCGGGTGGCAGTGCTGACAAACGTAGCCGCGGCTTTTGTACCACTCATTGGAGGTCTGGTTGACCAGCGCCAGGTAGAAATGGAACAAGGCGTAGCCCGCCAGGAGGAAGAAGACGAAGACGACGAAGCCCAGCATGAAGATGATTCGGGGGAAAGTGAGAAAAAGATGCTGGAAGAACAAAGAGGGGGAAGAAACATGAGTGAGGAGGAGGAGTGCAGCTTTGTGCAGATGTGATGCACAGGCAGTACCTGGACGATGAACGGAAACCCAGCCGGCTGCTGCTCGCCGTTCTCGTCGATGTAGCTGGCTCTCAGGAGCCCCGAGCGCAGCACGGCGTGGAGCAGCATGTCCAGCGTCAGCAGGGCCACGTCGGCCGCCATGGCGCACACGCTGAAGAGGTACAGCAGGAAGTAGCCTGTGTTCTGAGCGCCGACGCAGTTGTTCACCCAGACGCAGTGATGGTCAAAGCGATGAACGCATCTGTCGCAGACGCCTGTGCAGCAGACGGGGAGGTGAGGAAACCAAACATCCGTCATCGAACCCGCAGGGAGCAGAAGGAACGCCGGGACTCACCGCAATGTTTGGAGCGAGCCGGTTTGATGAGCTGGCAGGTCGGACAGGAGACTCCAGGATGGAACAGCCTCTTGTCGTACGGATAGACGCGGAGCAGTCCAGAGACGGTGCTCTTTGTCACCGTGCCTACCAGACAGTGAGAAAACACACAAAAAAAACACAAAAATGGGGTTTTCTGATGACATATATAGAGAGAATTAAGCTCAAAAGGATATTTCTGAGTATTTCTTTATTCAAATCATTGCAAGTCGGGAGCAGACAAATTAAAGTAGTTTGATCCAGATTCCAGCTCAGACGAGGAAAATAAAGAGGTCCGTGGATCTATTGGTCTGCAGGTGGATGCATCGTAGCTCTGCTAAAGGCTGTTCCCAACAGTCTGCTCCTGAGACAGCCAAGCGACGGACCATATTCCCCTCACCAGGCCTGATTATTATGGACATTAGATTGAAACTAACCTGGATCTGTCTTAATGCAGAGGTAGAAGAAGAAGGTCTTTAGCACCAGCAAAATATAAGGCACTGATAAGCTGGTCAGAGAGGTGTCCATGTCCCTGCAGAAGCCAAACACCTCATAGGTGAACTCTCCGTACACGGCGCCCTCCAAGAGGATGTGCAGGTAGATGAACATGTTGTTCCTGCAAAGCATCACACTTTAAAAACCACATTTCAAAAAAAAGGCAAGCTTAAAAAATGCTTTGGTATCCCTAAAAATAATAAGTAAAAAGTACCTATTTTTTACCAACATTATTTTACAATATTTAGAAGGTTTTCTTTATATATTTGTTGTACAAACTATACGCAGTACAAACCAAAAGTTTGTTTCTCATTCAAAGAGTTTTCTTTATTTTCATGACTATGAAAATTGTAGATTCACACTGAAGGCATCAAAACTGTGAATTAACACATGTGGAATTATAAACATAACAAAAAAGTGTGAAACCACTGAAAATATGTCATATTCTAGGTTCTTCAAAGTAGCCACCTTTTGGTTTGATTACTGCTTTGCACACATTCTCTTGATGAGCTTCTAGAAGTAGTCACCTGAAAGACTGTTAGAATTTGGATTATGGCAAGAAAAAAGCAGCTAAGTACAGAAAAACGAGTGGCCATCATTACTTTAAGAAATGAAGGTCAGTCAGTCTGAAAAGTAAGGAAAACTTTGAAAGTGTCCCCAAGTGCAGTCACAAAAACCATCAAGCGCTCCAAAGAAACTGGCTCACATGTGGACCCCCCCCAGGAAAAGAAGACCAAGAGTCACCTCTGCTGCAGAGGATAAGTTCATCCGAGTCAGCAGCCTCAGAAATGGCAGGTTAACAGCAGCTCAGATTAGAGAGCAGGTCAATGGTACTCAGAGTTCTAGCAGCAGACACATCTCTACAACAACTGTTCAAAGGAGACTGTGTGAATCAGGCCTTCATGGTAGAATATCTGCTAGGAAACCACTGCTAAAGAAAGACAACAAGCAGAAGAGACTTGTTTGGACTAAAGAACACAAGGAATGGACATCAGCCCAGTGGAAATCTGGGCTTTGGTCTGATGAGTCCAAATGTGAGATTTTTGCTTCAAACCACCATGTCTTTGTGCGACGCAGAAAGGTGAACGGATGGACTCTACATGCTTGGTTCCCACTGTGAAGCATGGAGGAGGAGGTGTGATGGTGACCTGGCCTCCACAGTCACCGGACCTGAACCCAATCCAGATGGTCTGGGGTGAGCTGGACCAATGAGTGAAGGCAAAAGGGCCAACAAGTGCTAAGCATTCTGGGAACTCCTTCAAGACTGTTGAAAGACCATTTCAGGTGACTACCTCTAGATCAAGAGAATGTCAAGAGTGTGCAAAGCAGTAATCAAATCAAAAGGTGGCTACTTTGAAGAACCTACAATATGACATATTTTCAGTGGTTTCACACTTTATTGTTATATAATTACCTATTATATAATTCCACATGTGTAAATTCATAGTTTTGATGCCTTCTACTTAAAGTGAAACCTTAACCACTATATTATACGTAAACTTCATGCAAGAACATTTATACATTGTGCACAATATACACTCTCTGATCAATATATAAATTATTAACGTGTATAATTTGTACTTTATTAATCTATTAAATCATCATTTTAACAACAAACCTTTGATGAAACATTCTGTGCAGACTCCGCTGGAAAAACCTCTGCAACCATAGTGGAGTAAAAGGGGAAAAAACCTGTGAAGAGAGATATTGGACCTGGATCAACAGCGCCACTCAGCGGTGGCTTAAAGGAGTGCAAGTGTTTGCATCTCACCTTTCTAAAACAGTCAAAAAGTCTGTTTAAGGGGCTGTGCTTCTGGCCGGAGTATTTACAGACCAGAAAAATGCATGTCAGCATCACCGCGACGTAGATAGCAAACAGAGTCAGAAAGTCCATGTTTTGGTTCTGAGAGACAGTCACAGACAGAGAAACGAGATGTTTATGGATCAAAATTAAACCACACAAAGACACAAAGAACAAAAAGGTAAAAAAATAAATAGTAATTGCTACATTCATAGTAGTTACATTTCTGTTATTTTAAAAACAAAAACAGTGTTCCTACATGGCAGAGAAGAGTTAGCATGCTACCTCCCCACCTACAAGTTGCTAACTCGTTGTAGCATAAATACAAATACGTTTGGCGTTTAATACTTGCCGGATAGTCGAGCTTGCATCGAACTGTCTTTCAGTCTTTTAAAATCTCCCTTTAACATTTCCGATTAGATGTGGTATTGAGTTGCCGGCTTTACTTTAGGTCCATGCCTCACATCCCTATCTGCTTATTACGCTACTTCCGTAGCATCCATGCTACGTCATGCTAACAACAACAATGCTATGCGGAAGTTACAAATATAAGTAAACAATAAAACAGTTTCTTAAAATAAACAAAAGATTAAAAAAAGTGTGAGCGAAATTGATAAAAAGAATTATCTATATATGTATTTTAGATTTTTTTTTAAACGTACTTACAGAACCCTTATTTAAATTAAATTTCTATTTTTTATTTATTTTTTAATAAATTTTGTGTATTTTTTATTTGATAATTCTTATATGTTTTTGTTTGCCAAAACATATCTGCAAGTTCTTATCATATAGCCCCATTTAAATGTGTTCATATTGTTGTTGAAATATGGAGTTGTCAATAAAGACTTGCATTCAAAAATAAATGAAAAAAAATAAAAACTCAGCGGCTTTTAAACTAGTAAATTGTTTTTGAAATTAATAAATAATTAAATAAGGCAAGAACTAAACAAAGAGCATACATTTAGAAGTATTTTTTAAAAACTACTCTGGAAAAAACTATTTTAACTTACTTGTTTGAAACGACACACAAGATGGACTTCTATTTAAAAAAGATTTCTCTTTTTCTGGAATGTTAGCTGTTTTTAAATAGAGTTTAGAACTCAACTGAGAAAAACCTTCTCAGTTCAGACAGTAATACATATATAGTAATACATATTTATATATAAAATAATTATATACAATAAAATCAATTTAAGATGGTTGGACTCATCTTTACTAAGTCAGTTTCTAACTTTTTTGAATAATGTAGATAGTATTACAGAATACACAATTTGATTTGGTTTGATGTTTCTTAATTTTTGTGTAGTGCCTGGAGGTAACATCTCCAACTAATAAGCTCTTCGTAAATAATCTTTTACGGTGATTACAGTGAAATATGCATCTGCCTAGTGGTTTAATCGTTTAGTTGTCTCTTTATGAATTAGAATTTTAAACAAAACATAACAGTGTAAGTGTCTGTCAATGATGACCCAAAGACAAGAGAAGGAACCAAATCTTCCAAATCAATATGACATTTTCATCACGAAAAAAACAAAATTACCACCTATTGTGTGTTTTTTACTGACTATGTTGTTGTTTTATAAAGCAGCAGCATATTTCACGTTTTATTCATTACCTTTTTTTCTTACAGCATTACATTTCTTTTATTAGGACGTATTATTTCTGTTCTCAGTGTCTGTTTCTTCCATCCAGTGAATGACATACATGTTGGATCTGGTAGCAAAGTTGTTCTCATGCTCAGGTTACAGCTCACAGTAGACGACCAGAGAGCTTTACTCTACTGCTGTGAGGACACATCGATGAATGCAGCTTGAAAAGGTAACGTTTAGAATTTTTTTTTTTTTTAGTTTAGTTAATTCTGTGAGTGTTTCTGAAAATATCGGATAAAATACTCTTTTCCTTGCCACAGGAGCCAGAAGCAGCTTTGTTTGTCATTAAAGCTGACTGTTTGTCATGTGGAGAGTTAAGCGTCATTGCGGGGTTGTAAAAGTAAACTGGACTTGAAGGCAGCGTGGTGCGTTTGCAGTGAGTCACTCTGCATTATTCAGCGTGTAGCAGACAGGCTGTTCCTTATTGTTTTCATTTCATCACTGACAGTCTGCCAACCTGTCACTTCCTTCAGCACTTTCTATTCTGCTACAAGCAATTCTCAACAATTTTCATTCTAATGCACCTGTTGGTCATAATAATAGAAATATACATTTCTATTTTTGTAATGAATGAAAGCACCTGGACAAACCTGTGTGTGTGCCATTTGTGTACTTTTCAGATTTGAATATGGATTACAAAAAATATTTGGCTCTTTTTGACAATATTAAATCTAGTTTAAGTTCAAAACTTCCTTTCCAACGTGACATTTTGTTTCAGACAATAAGAAAAATAACCCATAAATTGATTAAAAATGAAATTTAATTCACAAAAAAATGAGAAAAGCACCTAAATTTGTAGCAATAAAACATTAACTTGGCATAAAACTTAGCAGATGACAGAGGAAAAGAAATTCTACTAACTTCACACAGAAGGCTTCAAAACAAACAAATGAAGTTTAAATAATTTCTTCAAGAAAGTAAGTTCTGTAAGCTTATTTTTATTTTTTACCAATATCTTAGAACCCTACTGTTCCTTAGTTGTGTGACATGATCGAACAAAAATCAACCTGTTAAATATCTGTGATCTCTGATATTTCAGATGAAAAAAATATTGTAATAAACTTCACACTGCAAGAAAACACAATGAAACAATCATGGGGGGGGGGGGGTGCGTTCAGGAAAATTTAACAAAGAAGCAGTATGTTAAGGATGGCTCGCAGGTGCTACCCGCCCCCACCAACCACTATCACCCCGTTTTTACCTGCCTTTTATTAGCTGAGTGGCTTCTACACCCCCCTCACTCTATCCCCTTCTGCCACCCTTGACAGAGCTACACGTGACAAATGCATGACAAAATGGCATCTTTCCGTTTTTTTTATCTCCATAGCAACCATTTCATTTTTTGGTCGCCTGGGGATGACGAAGAGGTTGATGTCATTTTAAGAAAAATCGACAAAAGTAAACTTTTGGATTTCCTTGGCAACGGAGGTTTTTTGTTTGCCACACCTACATTCCTAATACGCTCATATTGTGTGAGCCAGATAATCACGTATTACATTTTTCCAATATTCGGGTACAAATGTTTATTAGGGTAACACCACTTTTCAGAGCTCGCCGTTTAAAAGCTGCAAACGTTAAAAGCAACTTTTTTTTTCCCGACGTCGCTTCCAAATGATGCTCGAGAAGTTAGGAGGCAACGGAAGAAATTCCTAAGGAGGATTTTCGATTTGTAGAAGCTACTAAAGGTGAATTCAAGCCCAAATTCAAGGTGGCGGCCTCTTCCTGAGGTTAAAAGTAGATAAAACCTTGGTTGTTGAGAAATTTCATGAAATTTGTTTCCTACAATTTTCCTAAATAAAAAAAAAAAAGTGACGTTTTTAAATTTCATACTTTGCCAAAAAAGTTACTCCCAAGCTGGAGGTTCAGTGGCCATCCCATAATAATTTCAAAACCTTCCTTTGGACATCCCAGACATTTGTGGATTTTGAAATGTATTTTTTTTAGGCCAGTCAGAGATTTCTGCCCCATTAGTTTTTTTTCATGATGTGATGATGTGATGTCATCATTTTTTTTTGGGGGTGGGTCGTTCAGTATGCCTATAATTCATTTCACCGGGTCGAGGGTTTGGGCCAACAGGTCTGTACATGAATTCAGCTTGGAGCTGAACCACTGATGTATAAAATTTACATCGCACACACATCACATTAAAATGATGCAATTGACGCTCAAATCACTATTGAATTCTATATAAGCTGCAAAATAATCAGTTATACGTTGATTTATGTGTTCTTCGAGTGGTTCACTAAACGTGGTTCATCTTAATTATGTGCACTATGTTGGTTAAAAAAGTACTGACATATATCTCTATAGAGGTCCCAATATGAACTGTGTTTTTTTAACGCTGACACATTTCTGTCACTCATGAATGTTTCTCTTGTTTTGCATTAAACCCGTATGCTTCACCTGCAAATTTGGCTTTAAAAACATTGGTTTTACTTAAAATCCTGGAGGTTTTAAAGCCCTTTCTGCATGTTTTGATCCCTATTTTCTTGTCACCAGAGACATATTTCGTTTTTACCAAGGGAGGGGAGCATGTTTTAGGACTGTATTCATAACTGGGGGGTTGGGGTGGGGTGGAGGAGTGCTGAACATTCAGCTGATAAGCCTGTAATCCTACAGGCTAAAGCCTTAAATTGCCCCTGCACCCTCCGGGTGGGCCGAACATACGAGTGTGCTGACACACTTGGACGCGTGGCGTTCTGAGCCATCCGATGCTCCAATTAGTACCCCGTCAGGTTTTCTTGCATCGACTCAGAGTGATTTCTGGGCCAGGAGCGGTCCCTCGGAGAGCAACCTAGCCAGGAGAGGAAGAGGAGGAGGAGGAAGACACTGTGGTGTATTTATAGAAAAACCAGGCCTCACAATACTCTTTTTTTGGAGACAGAATTAAGGAACCAAGGTGCATGGGTGCACGTGTCCCAGTTTTCTGATTAACTGTGAAGGAGGCTAACCCAGGGATGATTCAGGGATGAGATGCAGGACGAACTCTTCGCACACTCACTTTTCTGTACACACTCACCTTTTTGCTCACGAGGAAGGAATGGGGCAGCGTTTTCGTTTCGCTGCGTGGTTTTCTGTGTGACTTTGGGCTTGGATGCTGTTTTCTCCTCCCTTTATTGAAGGAATCACAGCCCACTTTACCTTTTTTTTTTTGAGGGGGCAAGATCATGAAGAAGTTTTTGCAGAACAAAAAGGGCAGATACTCTTTTCGGCAGAGCAAAAGGGGGGCTCGGTGTCCGAAGGATTTCTGTAAGTGTTTGATCGGCTTCAGTTCTCCTCCTGGGATGGATGTGGAGCACATCATGCGCCGCCGGGCCACACCGGGGAGGGGGGGTCACAGCATAATCATATTTATTTTATTTTTCTGTCCTATTCATTCTTTACTTGTTTAGTGTTTTGTGCTTCCAAAGTCAGCTATATGTTTCTGTATTCCTGCTCAGCTTGAAAGATGTGTCAAAAGAAAGGAGGAACTTTTTTCTTTCAAACTAATTAAGGTCACAATCTGTGTGAAGCTCTTGCTTGATTGGCTGAGGTGGAGTTTGTGAACCAGGTCAGGGACCGCTGGGTGTGTCACAGTGCGGGGTGGAGGGTTACAGAGTGCTACAACTTCACACTCAGGAGATTGCAGGAGAGACGGCGAAGAGCTGCATCTTTTCGAGCTTTTATTTTGAAAAAAACTGCATTTTTCGTTGAATGCAATGGGGCTTGACTTAAGATGGGCTGAATTGGGTATGAATGTCTATTTTAAAGACTTGCCGTGACAAGTGAAGTTGAACGAGTTTCTTTTTACTCTATTCTTTTAGTTCTCAGCATGCCGACTTCCAACCAGGGCTGGCCGGAGGAATTCGGCTTCCAGCTGGGGGGCTATGGACCCAGCTACATTCTGTCTGTGGAGGAGGGCAGCAGCGCCCACCTGGCAGGGCTGCAAGCCGGAGATCAGGTTCTGGAGATTGAGGGCCAAAACGTGTCGACGCTGGCTCCACAGGCAGTCATTGCCATCGCCCAGACCCAGAAGAACATCCCCCCAAGCATTGGAGTGGTGTCCCGCATACAGCAGGCAGGTGTTGCAGCTCCGAATCCCAAACATGGCGTCTATAAAGATGGTTTAATACGAGGCTTCACGTCTGACTTCCTAAAGACACATTGTCTGTCTTCTGCAGATGGACATCACACCAGGTCCCGATGGTCGATATGGGTTTACCATAGTGGGAGACTGCCCTCTGCTGGTGGAAGACTGCTCTCCATGTTCCCCAGCCGGGCGCGCGGGTTTGAGAGCCGGAGATTATGTCATGGAGGTGAACGGCATCCCCGTGAGGCAGCACGAGATGGCAGCATCCCTCATCAAGGCTTCTCAGGGCCGGACGCTCCGCCTGGGGGTTCTGTGTCTCGGTCCGAGGCAGAAACGAAGCACGAGCGTGGAGGAAAGCCAGGGGACCGGGGAGGGGGCAAGACAGGACCGCAAGCACAAAGCTCTGGAGTTCAACAGGAAGGTACTGGCTGATGATCAGAAACACTGACTATCTGTTTAAATAAAGGTTAACACCACAATTAAGAATAAAAGACTAAAATCACATAATTGATCACTTTGTGCTCCTTCACAGTTTGTGCCTGAAAGTCTGAAACTTTGGGATGCTGATGGATTTCCTTGGATTCCTTATTATTCTACTAAAAAAAAACGTTTAGGCTCTTAAGTTCAGTAGATTTAGTACATTTCTAAGAATACATCATTTTTGTTCTTCGATTTAACAATTGACCTTACACGAGAACTGAATCGAGTGACGTCACCCAAAGAAAACGGCGTCATCTACTCGGTCGCAATCTTTTTCACAAAATACGGATGCGGCCATGTTGGAGCCAGACGACGTCAGTACGATTGATCCGAGTCGGTCCAGGTCAACGTTATGGCAACCTCTCTCACCAATCCGCAGTGAGCTTGTTGGAAGGCCACGCACTTAAAAATCCATACCTGTCAATCAAATGTTTCCGAACGTTCGATGTGAGACCGCCCACTTTTATTGAGACTTAAATGACAGAAAAACAAATAAAATAAAAAAGGATTAGAACATGTTTAAAACAGGTAGCAGAGTAAGGATAGTTATTCTGACAAATATAATGATAGAAAAAAAGCAGTTTATTTCTCTATAGAAATCTATAGGATTTGTGCGGGTACTTCCTGGTTGGAGCGCCAGGGGGAGGGGTCACTCAGTCCAGTTTTCGTATACAGCCAATTGATTAAACCACTTAAAAAGTTTTTTTTGCTCCTCCTGCTTTGATGCATGACATTTCTTATTCTTGAGACTGTGTTTTTGGTTTGTTTCTAGATAGCCAAACTTTTCCCCATACTATAATACCACCACCACTGTGTTTTTAAGGTAGGGCATCGTTTTTATGCTTGAAAAACCTGATTTTGCTCTTTGATAATAATAATAATAATAAACTTTATTTACCGTATATACCTTTCAGGATAAAAATCACAAAGTTCTTTACAGTACAACACTGAATATAAAAATAAGGAATTATGCTGCAAAGGCTCTGTCACCCTTAGTTTTTAACCGCTTTACATATCAAAACCCTTCATTTTTGGCTCACTGACCCAACCGAGGGCACCGTGAACAAACAAAACCCATCCTGATGGAGGTAACTTCTAAAGCCATTTGGACGAGTGACAAAATGATTCAAGGGGGAGAACAGTTTAGGTCCAGATGCCATGACTCAACTTTAAGAAAACACCACCTGGATGAATGAGAACCTCCTGTTGGTCCTTAATTTAATCAAAAGTTAAATTTTCAAACCTCTGCCTTTTAAGATGATCAATCCTTTTGTGAGGCTTTCTGATCACTGTTGAGGAAATGTTCAAAGTTAAGCTTTGAAAACATTTTTTTTGTGAAACAACCACTTTAATCTCTGTATTTTTGGTTAAACTGAGAACCTTTACCATCGTGTTAACGCTTAAACTTTGGGTTGACGTCTAAAAATGTCCCGTGTCACTGGAACACGAAAAGGCCCAGATAACCACGGTTTGGACGTTTCCCGCTGATGTTTTCATCTTAACCTTCTCCATCAGGTGGACCAGGTTTTATCCGGTGAGCCTGAAGTGAAGGAGCAGCTGTTCGCCGTGCTGAAGCAGTTTGCTGCAGAGAAGAGGGTGGAGTGGCTGGCCGCGGCGCTGCCGGAGATCCTGACCACGGACGAACACCGGCAGCTCTTCTCCAGCATCAGGTAGGAGCCCGAGGCGTCAAAGTCTGCCTCTCACTCAGACTGGAGAGGAGAAGCAAAAAGAGGCCGGTGTTGCTAAAAACACCAGCTTTAGGTCGGAGTTTTCCCGTTTCTTCTGATTTTCGTGCTTCCTGAAGGCGACGTTTTCTCTCCATCGGCTTATTAGTGCGGAGATTTGTTTTCTTCAAACAGGAAAATCTTAAGACCTTCAGTTCAGTTTGCTTCTTTCCTTGACTTGATCAAAACAAGTGAACACGTTTAGACGTTCTCTATGTATTTTGTATTTTAATGTTAGCTCAACTTCCTTCTTTCCTCAAACTGGGAAAAAGTTTGAACCCAAAAGTAGATCCAAGTGGGCGGGAATGTTTTTTTTATTTAAGACGACAACATTTTCTTCCTGCTGTCCCATTCTTAAAATTTTGTAATGGTTAAAGTTGTGCCAAGAAAATATTTGCTGCTGTCTTTGAACGCACCATTTTGACTCAAACCCGTTTTAGCTCATTTGTTTTATTTTGGTCCATAAAAGACCAACTTTGATGAAAGTGGTGCTTTTAACATGTTCTTGTGGCATTTCTGATGATGGAGGACATATATGAAATAAATTAGGATTAAAATTCCACTTTTAATTATTTCTTTATTCAAATTGTTGTGAATCAGGTGCAGACAAAAAAAAAAGCGGTTTGTATTAGATCGTAGAAAAAAACGCTGCTGTTTGGACTGATGCTCTGCAGCACGAGGCCTGATGGAGGATGTCGTCCATCAGAGTTCATGGTTCTATCAATGCTAAGGTGTTGCCCTAAAACTGCATAGCAGCCCCTCACCATTACACTACCACCACCATTTTGGACTGATAGAACGGGAAATTGACCAACCGCAGAGTTCGTCTTCAAAAAAAAAATGTTCAAAAATCATTCAGCATTTTTGTGATTAAAGCTTGTTTTGTTTTTTTTGTTTTGTTTAGGGAAAAAAAATCTGAAATTTAAACTATAAAACTTTATATTCAGTTCAAACGCAAAAATTATTTTAAAGAGCTCCAAAAAAAGCCAAAAAAACAGTTTTTATTAATTCTGGTTGTCATCAACTAATTCAGTCCAGATCATTTCTATCAAGACAGATTATCTGATTTAAATGGTCTAAATTAGAGACAAACAGATAGATGGTTTTTTAGTGTAATCTCCAGATTTAGCGAGAAAAAAACCTCTAAAGTAAGATTAGGAAGAAAACCTCCAGCAGAGCAGGAGTCAGTAAGGTCGACCATCTGTCGTGACCCACTGGGGTAAAAAAAACTACAACAACCAGCGTCAGTCAATACAGGAACAAATAGGCAGGTTAGGTACTGCAGACAAAAGAGAACAGAGGAACATCTGTTAGTAGACAAGAGAAATAAAATTGGGTGATTGCAAAAATCTCATTCGCTCATGGATAGGAATAGACAGAAGAAAGGTTTACAGAAAAGGACTAAACAACCCACAGCTTTATTAAAAGTAATTTTACCGTACTTTTATTTTGAAAAGGCAGAGGAAGGAGAATGCACGTCTTTTATTCAAGTGTTTTGGGTTATTTTGGCTCCACGGCAAACACAAAAAGAGGGAAGAGGGAAAAAGCTCTTGAACCCTTGAACTCTTAGGGTTGGCTGCTGTTTAAACTCTTATCTGACCATCGTTGCTGCCATACCTGTGCGTCACCATGGCAACCACGTGAGTGGCCAAACCAGCCATGAATTCAACATAACAAAAGTCAGGCTTCTCTGGAGCCAGACCAATTTTTTTTGTGTGCGTGTGTTTGTTGAAGTTATCAAACCACAGATTGGTTCCTTTAAATTTTACACTTTCCTTTCAGCCTCAAAAATGTTGCATTTACCGCATCAATACGGGGTTTTTTGCAAAACAACAAAAAAGTTGTTGCTGTAAAAAATGAACAAAAAAAGTCTGGGGATGTTCTGGAACGGGCAGTCTGATCTGGGGGAGAGAAGCTTTTTTAAAATAAGGATTGGCAGAGCGGAGTGCATTCACAGCATGTCTCTGATGGCCACATTGAGCCGTTTTCGGCACGTGAATCCAAAATGGAGCACAAACTCAGCGTGTGCGGGCGGCAGTTTTCCAGCTAACACAGACCGTTTTTTTGGTCACTTCTGTGCCAAAATGTGTCCTGGATCCCCAGCTGATTTATCTACAGACTGTTCATCCTGTGAGGGAACCAGTTTGTCGCATTTCTGTACGACCGGCTGCATTGATTAATAAACATGAGGAAGGATTTCCATCATGAATTAAGTTTGACTCACCTTTAGTAAATTATTCAGACTCTTTTCTGCACCAGAGAAAAACATCCAAACCACTTCTGTTCGGTCCGTCGTCTCCCCCCTCTCTCTTACCTCACCTCCTCGGTCTCAGGGGGAGATTTTTTGCTCAGATGGATTTTCTTCAGGTTTTCTGCAGAGAGGAGTCGGGCAGCTCCTCTGACATTTGCGCCCGGTAAAGACGGGTCCCTGCACGTCATGAAGCCCCTCAGAAGATGAAGCCATTGATCTGCAGCTCGGTTAAAGATTGGTTGGTTTGTTAGAGATGAGTCAAAGCTGAGGCGATGAATTGTTTTGGGTGAGTACTTCTCTTTTTGAAATCTTCAAATCTGCTGCTGTTGTCTGCTGTTCAAGAGAGGTTAGTCGGTTTCTCCGGTATTTTGGGGATTTTTGTGAGGAGAAATGAAGGCTTCAAACCACAGAGATTTCATCTCTGAGGATTTTTAAAGTAAAACCTGGTGGTTTGAAAGGGTGCTGACAGCATCTGCCAGCATCTCTGTGGGAATGCAACTGTTTTTTCACCGAGCACCAAAAAACCCTCATCTGCAGCTCAAATGTGTTCATCATTTCCTCCTAAATTCTTGGATCCGTTTGCCTGACAGGAAGTCTCAGCAAATTGATCCTATAGGGGAATTTCGTGAGCCATGTTGGGTTGCAACCCTTTTTTGACTTGTGCTTCACGCTGAGCAAAAGCTTTTATTTATTTTTTAAGACTTGATAATGATGGTGTTTTGCCTGCAGGAGCTAGCAGCCAGAATCTGCTCTCAGTTGTTTCAGCTCGAAACACTCGTTTTTAATAGACGATCGAGACACACGGTCCTAAAATTTATGCTAATTGAAAATGAAAAAGTCTGGTTAATCAACCGATTGATTAATAAAATTAGCTTTTATCCTTTATTGCACATTGTGAGGCTGATGAGAGGGCGAAAATCTTTCCATGGCAACAGAGGAGTCTGCTGGAGTGTTTGTTCTTCATGAATCAGATGGTTCAGGGTTCCTTAAGGAGAACCCTTTTTCATTGATTTAAGGAGCTTCACATGTTTCCCAAAATTGCTTTAAAATAATTTGTTTCCTTAGAAACAGGGCAGGAGGACAAGAGCAACAGTAACTGAGGTTTAAGAATTTATAGAAAGTCTGTATTTTCTCTAATTTTATATATTTATTTTTTTGTGTTCATCTTCCTTGTTTTTTGTATGCACACATACGCCCGAACAACGTTTTAGTCATGTTTAAAAATAATGTAAAAATTCAAACCGTGAAAAGCTACTCTCCCCTTCTGCCCTGCCATCCTGGTCCGGTTTGCACGTGAAAAATTTATACAAATAAAAAACGAAACACTTTTTTCAAAATGGCATCTTTCTGTTGGTTTTATCTCCATGGCAACCATTTAATTTTTTGGTCGCCTGGGGGGGAAGAAGAGGTTTATGTAAGTTTTAGAAGAATCGGCAAAAGTAAACCTTTTGATTTCCTTGGCAACGGAGGTTTCTTTGTGAACCACACCCACTTTTCCAAATACGTTCGTATCGTATGTTATAACTTTTTCGTTCAGCTTGCTCCAAGGATTCATGAAATACATTTTCACATTATTTCAGTGAAAAATATGCGAGCAACAGGGAAACGCCAATATTGCAAGCTTACCATGGTGACGCTATTAAAAATCTACAAACTCTAAAACCAACCCTTTATTCCCTAAGTAGCTTCCCAGTGACGCTCAAGGAGTCGGGAGGCGATGACTCCAAATCCCAACAGGGAGTTTAAATTTGTATCTGGAACTAAAGATTTATTTATTTTTTAGAATCTTCAAGATGACGGCAAAGTGGCTAGATGGTTAAGTTGGCTAGGAATGGCGTACCGGAAAACAGCGTTCACTTCCCAGGGGTTCAATGAGCTTAATCCAGTGTGGGTCCTGGCAGAACTATTCATGCTACACTATGTAGCCACAAGGAAACCTGAGTTTGGGTTTCCCTGTGCCGGTCCCCAGCCCAGATACAATACACGGTTGTGTCAGGAAGGGCATCCAGCGTAAAAACTCTGCCAAACCACATGTACCAATCAGTGAAAGCTGATTCGCCGAAGCGACCCCTGACGGGATGTGCCAAACGTTCAAGATGGCAGACCCTTTCTGAGGTCAAAGGTTAACAAAACTTCAGTTGTGGTTGTCGACTTAGCCTGTTGGCGTGTGTGTGAAATTTTGAACGGATCGATCAAAGTTTTCATTTCCCATTTTGTGGGAAAATCGCCAAATTTCCCATTTCCACAAAATGATCGCAGAGCAGTAGGTACGGTGGCCATCCCATAATAATTTTAAAACATCCTCTGGATATCCCCAACATCTGTGTTTTGATTTTAATAGTGGATTCTGAAATCATTTTTGAACTGAATGAGAGATTTTGGGCCCTTGCAGTTTTTTCTTTTACAGTTTCTGTGATGTCATCTTTTGTTTTGTGTTTTGGTGGAGGGCTGGTTCACTTTATTCAAAATTCAATGTCATCGGATATTAGGTGTGTGCCAATTTTGGTGAGTTTGTGGCCATGGGACATATTTACTCAAAGGCGCAACAAGAAAGAATTGCAAAAACTATATGGTCCTTGTACCATGTACAAATATAATCAGATCAAATCAAATCAAATATAATCAGATCAAATCAAATCAAGATCAAATATAATCAGATCAAATCAAATCAAAATAAATATAATGAGATCAAATCAAATTAAATATAATCAGATCAAATCAAATCAAAATAAATATAATGAGATCAAATCAAATCAAATATAATCAGATCAAATCAAATCAAATATAATCAGATCAAATCAAAATAAATATAATCAGATCAAACCAAATATAATATAATCAGATTAAATTAGATCAAATTAAATCGTATCAAATCAAATCAATCAATCAATCAATCAAATCAAAATCTCACTTCTACATGTTCCCTTACAGATTAAATAACTTTTTTTTATAAAAACAAATTTGCATCCATTATTTACTCTTTATAAATAATGTTTTGAGTTATGTTTTTGTTAAGAGCACTGATGCTCTCAGTGAGCAGCTGAGAGGTTTTCGTTTTACATCTACAAGCAGCCTAAAAATACCAAATACTATTTATATCTCTGGAGGCTTTTATCTGAGCTCATTTTAGCTTCACAGCATTTAAAGGAGATTTTCTTTTGGTGAGAAACAAATCAAACAACTAGTCGTGTTTGCAGTTTCACTCTAGCTGAGCTTCCCAAAGGTCTGCTTCAAAGACTGTTGTTCAGCCAGCATCTGCATTCTCACGTACAAGTTGTAATGTTGAAGCTGTGTTTTTTATTTTTTAATCGGCACTTTGAATAACAGCTTTGCAATTACCTGAAAAAACTTCTGTTTTGATTAGCTCCAATTAAATCTGCAAAGAACGAAGAAAACGAAGACAGATGTTGTCAGATGCAAACTGCACAGGCATTTTTATCCTCACAACAGCAGCTGACTGGATATTTTTCATTTTTAGACAATTATATTTCATCTGAAAGATGGTTTTCCAAGCAACAAAAAGTTAAAAATGCTAAAATCTGTTTTTTTTCTGTATTCTGAATGCACAGTTAGTTGTATTTGTTCTGTCTGGATGCTTAAAAAGATGTTTATCCTTTGTTGCCCCCTCTAAAATTGAGTGTAAGCTTCAGAATTGTGTTGAAAAATCGACGTTTTCATGAATCTGAAAAGCTTCTCCACCACGCATCCAGTCTCCCAAGAAAGACAGATGATGCACCAAACTGGTCTGTCTGCCTTGGAGCCACATCCTGACTCCTGAAATTAAATTAGGTCTATGGTTTTCTGCAAATCATTCCTGCTTTTCTTTTTTTTTTTTTTGAGAAAACAAGTGGGGCTGCTCCAGACAGTTATAGATCTCTGTTTCTTACAAATGAGGTCGGATTAGGTCTTTCTGAGGATAAAGTTTTGGTACAAAGCTGGCAGCAGCTTCACACACACAGACATCAGGCTGACAGGTACTGTATCTATGTGACTATATGTCAGACAGCAGGGAGGCACAGATAGCAAACAGAGAGGGAGCGAGTGGGCTGCTGCGCTTACAGCACCAGAGAACATTTATTTATATCCCACGAGGAGTCTGAATGTTGTAGCCAGCAGTCTGCGTTCAGGCTGCAAATACACCGACGAGTGATCAGCAACCGACAGCTCACCGATAATACATGGCCTGCATCTGTACCTTGCGGAGCCCCCAAAGGGACATTGAAGAAAAAAATATTGAAGGAAAAAAAAAAGAAAACTAACAGAAGAGCACCCGTTAGTAACAGGTGTTCACTCATTAATAACAGGTCCGCACCCGTCAGTAACAAGGGCTCACCAGAAACCGACAGCACACTAGTAAAACATGGGCTGCATCTGTACCTTGCGGAGCCCCCAAAGAGACATTGAAGAAAAAAATATTGAAAAAAAAAAAAGAAAACTCACAGGTGAGCACCCGTTAATAACAGGTGAACATCCATTAGTAATAGGTGTGCACTCGTTAATAACAGGTGAGCATCCATTAGTAACAGGTGTGCCCTCGTTAATAACAGGTGTGCATCCATTAGTAACAGGTGTGCACTCGTTAATAACAGGTGTGCATCCATTAGTAACAGGTGTGCACTCGTTAGTAACAGGTGAGCATCCATTAGTAACAGGTGTGCACTTGTTAATAACAGGTGAGCATCCATTAGTAACAGGTGTGCACTCGTTAATAACAGGTCCGCACCCATCAGTGACAAGTGCCCACCAGAAATCGACAGCACACTCGTAAAACATGGGCTGCATCTGTACCTTACGTAGCCCCCAGAGGGACATTTAAGAAAAAAAACTGAAGTTAAAAAACAAAACAAAAACTAACAGGTGTGCAGCAGTTAGTAACAGGTGTGCAGCCATTAGGAACAGGTGTGCAGCAGTTAGTAACAGGTGTGCAGCCATTAGGAACAGGTGCTCACCAGAAACAGAGAGCACACTGATAATACATGGCCTGCATTTGTACCTTATGGAGCCCCCAAAGGGACATTTAAGAATAAAAAAAACGGGGGGAAAAACTAACAGGTGCGCACCCATTAGTAACATAGTTTTCTTCCAGCTTTTTTGCGGTGCAGACTTCGACATGCTGGAGTCAGTAAGCAATTATTGGTCTGAGTCAAGGTTTCTATGGCAACTGCTCTTGCCAATTAGGAGTGAGCTTGTTGAAAGGCTACACGAAGTCTGTCAAACGTTTATGAACGCTGGGCGTGAGACCGCTTACTCTTATTGAGGCATCTGATTGGTCAGTTTATAACTTGAACAACTTGCAAAGAAAATAGGACTATCAAGCACATGTCAAGCACATGTGTCATTTTTCTACAGAAGTCAATGAGATTTTGGCTTCAAGGAACCATTTCCTGCAACGGCACGCCAGAGAGGGAGGGGTCACTCCGCCCCGGCTCATGTGTGTTCACTGCGGACGTCACAACTATAAAGTCATTTGATAAAATTCAGATTTCTTCGCAAAAATAATCCACATTTTCCAAACTTTATTGGAATTTGAGCCCAGCTCTTGGCTAAAACCTACGAAGGTTTGAATGATTTGCTTTGAATAGCTGTTGAGTCAGCTGTCAGAGGTACAGTGAGTGCCAGGTTAAAGTGTGCTCAAACTAATCATGAGTAACTTGAAAGCTTGAGGGTCAAAAAGAACAAAGGCATCAATCTTCTGGATTTTTTTTAAAACTTTTTTCATGAAATATTTGTTCTGTAAAACATTTTTAATTAATTGTGTATGGATCTTTCATTTTGAAATAATTTGTCTTCTTGGTTAAAAACTCCTTTAATTCCTGTCATAATTTTTTTTATTTTTCTAGTTTATTAAAGAACGAATGAACCAGCTCAATGTTTAACTAAAGGCTTGAGCTGCTCTGATTGGTGAGGAGGGAAGCGGTTCTACTTTATCCAGGTTGTTTTGTGGAGCAGGCAGATTCGCGGCTTAATGAGCTTCTCTGGACGTGAACCTGAAGTCTTTTTCTTCCTCATCTCTCAGACCTGATCTGTTGCTAATTGGCCGACTGAGGCTGTTTTCTCAAACCACACGGCTGATTCATCCCAACAACAAATCGGCGAGTCGGATCACAGCAGACTGGTGTAGGAGGGAGTCAGAGCGCTTGTTTGTGCGAAACTGTGCTGAGGTTCAGCTCCCAGTTGGTTCTTTTGATGCATTCAGATGATCAACGTGTTTTACAGAACAGTGTTTACGTTTTCAGAACCTGGCAAACTCTTTGAAACTTTGGCCGACCTTTAAAAAAAAAAAAAAAACTACATTTAGGATGCACAAAAACTGTATCTTAATCCTTGAACTTCAAATATCTTTTAACATAAAGGTATGGAAAGATTTGAAATTCACTGTTTTATTACATTCATTTGGATAATTTTGTGATTTTAGTGATTAAAGTCTGCTATTTGAGTGTTTCTTTTTTTTTTTGCCTGATTGAGATCTTGAAACCATGGAAAACGATGCTGGGGATTGAGAGCTATGTGCCGTCTTGGATTATTTGGAACAGTCTTTTAATATTATTTGGTTATCCTCATATAAAATCCTAGTTCTGACAGTCTTTTGATGGTGGAAAGCAGCATCTTGCTGTCTCTTCCTTTTGCGATGTCGGCACTTTCAGGACTTTATTTGTTGAATTGTGTTTTGTCTTGATGAAATTTTTCTTTACAATCTTAAAACTGAACTCAGCGGCCTCGTGGTAGAGTGTCTGCCCCTAAACCGGCAGGTTGCGAGTTCAAATCCACTGCTGAGTCATGTCAAAGACTTTAAAAGGGGATCCATTTAAAACGTTAACAAGTTAGATCGGGAGGTGAAAACCACCACATTGATACAAAACTTCCTACCAAAATAAGAAAAATTAGTTTCAAATATTCTAGTCAATGCTAGAATAGGAGGTTTTTGTCATAAAAAGGACAGGATTTTCTTTCAATTGTCTAAAAATGTTGAGTTTTCTTTGTTGTCACTATTAAACTCAACGTCTAAACATTTGCAGATATAGGAGGCTTCGTGTTTTGGTCATCAATTTGGTGGTTTTAACCCCCCCATCCAACAATCCAACCCGTTCACACACTCAGGTGTGTAACAAATAATGAGACTTTAACTCTTAACGATACAAAAATCCTGCAACTTGACTCAGAAACTTCTGATCATTGGGTTCAGAGGTTACACCCACATCTAAAAAGCATGATTATGTCAACAACTTTACATGTTGAGTGGACATATGCATGTAAATGTTATTTGTTGATGTTACATGAGATGATTAAGCTGCACATTTCTATTTAGAAACATGTGAGGTTGTCAATTGAAGGAAAAGCTGAATTGGGAGGATGGGAGCCTCTGGATCAGAGATGAGGTGTGGACGGAAGCGTGGGAGAGGAAAAAACATTCAGCTTCTTAAAATGGAGAGAGGGAGGGAAAGCAGAGGAGAAATCCCATGCTTTCTCACTCCCACACCTTTTTGCTCTGCTCTATTCTGGCTCCGGTTCCTCTCGCTGCTGCACTCAGACTCCGGGAAGCAGCCACCGATGCCACGATTTCCTCATCTCGCTTCCCTCCGCAAGAAGAACTTCACTTTTCTTCTGCAAATTCACTTTTTTCACCCACTATTTTTGTCTCTCTGGAGATAATTGGCAGCTTCAGGGAAAACATCCCGGACCTTCACAGTGGGAAGCCTGTTGATCGCAAACTTCATCAAGTTTTTTAACACTTGAGCTGAAAACAATCTATCATTTCTAGACTGAAAGCCCGGACTGAAGTGGATCTGTGATGTAGATCTCTCTCTCCTGCGGTCAAACCTCTAACCCGTCCTCCTCGCATGCCACCATGTTTGCCAGGATCTTCATCCCCAAGAAGCACCGGCAGCGGTTCGACGATGCCGTGTCCCAGAACGTGATCAACCGGCTGTGCCGCAGCAAGAGCATCAGCGAGCCGCAGGGCAGGCTCCGCCGCAGTCGCAGCGAGGACCACTCCGAGCGCCGCCACGGGTCCAAGCGGGCCAGCTCCGTGCCGAGGGATGGCGGGGAACCCGGAGGGCGAGGTGAGGCGGAGAAGGACAGGGGGGTGAGGAAGTCCGTCTCCGGGATCCCGGCGCATCCTCCCTTGGGACCCAATCAGAGGTGAGATTTGGGGGGGGGGGGGGGGGGGGGGGGGTTACTCCTCAAAAAAATCCTTTACTGGACATTTTTTTGTCTTTTTATCCCTAAAAGAAGCCAGAATTGGTGAATTTGGAAGGGACAGACCTGCTGGTCAGAGTTTGGTTAACGCAGCCTCCTCACATGCTCACATAACACCCAGCATGCCTCTCTGCATTTAGCCCGCCTTACATAACCGCAGCTGTAAAGAATACTGTAAATCGGTGTTTTCTCTCCCCTCTGCGTCTCTTTGTTCTGTTTAGACACTCAGGCAGTGCAGCCTGGAGTCATTTCCATGGAAACACGTTGTGGACCTGCAGCTCATCCTCACTTCTCATGGAGGGGTGGGGGATGCAAAAAAAAGAAAAAGAAAACAAATCTGCAGATTGTCAGAAGATTTTGCTTTAGAGCAGAAGGTGTTTGAAGGGAAAACAAAGACCTGAAGTTTGACTCAGGCAACGGGACGTGATGTCCCCCCCGCGTCTCCTGACTCCCACCACCAAGACGTGACAAACGAAAACAAAGAGGAGGCTCCAGCAGCTCCTCTGCAAAAGCTGCAGCTGGGCTCCTCATTCATGCACTGACAGCAAGAATGAAGTAAACAACAACAAGATCACTGTTTTTTTCTATTATTATTAGACATTAATTGGCTTTTTAATTAAAAATGAGTACCGGTAATTAAAACATCTTTTTTTGAGGAAACTGCCTTATAAGCTTGTTTTGTTTGGACAAATGTTTGGAAAATTTTACATCATGGTATATTTCGGCTCGAATTAAAAGGGGATGAAGTCACGGTCAGGTCATGCCAGGTCACTTCAGCATTCGTGTTTTTGTTTGCACCCTCAGGGTCCTCCGCGTCTACCGGGGGAAGAGGAGTTTCGGCTTCACGCTGCGAGGTCACGCCCCCGTCTGCATCGACTCCGTCATCCCAGGTGAGACCCCGGAGACGCCTCCTCCTCTTCCTCCCTCCCTCTGCGTGGAGGCTTGACCTTGCTGTGCATGTTGGTGGGAAAGGTGGAAGCGTTTGAAGTGGGTGGCGGAAGGCCTGACGAGGTGCCGTTGGGCTTCGGAGGCCAGTAAGTGCACCAAAAAGGGATTTTTATGACTCTCAATGAGATGTGAAGAGGAAAACAGTCACTCGTTAGGGGACAAATGACTTTTTATTGATGTTTATGCTTTATTTTGCAGTAGAAATCAGCCAAAAAAGACCTATTCAGTAATTTATTATGTCGTTTTTCTTTTCAAACGCAAACAGAGGCGGTGTTGGAAAAGTTATACAAACCTTCTCTGATTTATTGAAGCACTGGGGGGGTAAAAACCTAATCTTTTATTATATTATTTCGTTTTTTTGCTTGTGTTTACTCAGTCACAAATTAACACGTGGAATTAGAAATTGTTGCCGTACTGCGATGATTAATTCTCATCCATCTGAGTCTGTAAAGATTAGTCACAATCTAAAGTCAACAAAAACACGTAGTTTGTTTAATTTGTCATAATTCAAATCGACTTATGCAACAATTATACAATATTTTAAATGTTTCCTTGAAACCAGACCTCCTATCATTGCTTTTATGGTTATTTTATTGCATTTTTCAGCGTTATCACCTTCATAGTTTGTTAATTCTTTTTTTTAATTGAAATTGTTGTCATATTTTTCATTTGACTGGTTTAGTTGAAGTGAAATTCCAGCAGTTTGTTTAGCGCAAAAAAGTTTAAAGAGTACATTTTATGAGGAAAAAGGCAAAACATTTTGAGTTAAGAAGTAGTTCTATGTCCGAAAAAGGGATATTATTGTAAGAAAAGCTTCAGGGTTTTCTTTCTCGGGTGTAAAGAAGTAATATTCTTCACTGAAGCTTTCCGACTCCCCTGATCTGGACCCCTGAGCTCAGTAGGCAGTCGAGGCTGAAGTTGAGAGAATTTACCGGATTCCTGTGAGAGGCATGAGGTGTGTGTGTGTGTGTTTGTGTGTGTAGCTGTTGATGACATCACACCGCTCGCCCACCATCCTCTCCCACCAACATGTGCTGAAGCAGCTAGAGCTGACTGACTCAGTGGGCCTTATGGAGGTTGAGATGGAGATGGCGGGGGCGGGTGGCACGTCTCCCATCATGGTCTGAAACCCTTTGCTGATTACCCGGAAACCACAAAGGCCTTTAAGAGAAAAAAAAATAGAGCTGAATTAGAATAAGTGATGTCAGTCCGGTGTGAGGAGGCGACGGCAGCCGTTTGTTGTGACACCGCTGCTCCTATTTGCATAAAAGCATTTAGCACGGTGCTCATGTCGATCCCGTTAGTCACCGTTCTGCCCGTCTGCCTGCCGCACCTCGTTAGCCGGACGACATGTGCCAGGGTCCATTTCTCAACCCAAGCTTGATGCCTGATTCTCCTCGTTCCCCTCCCAGATAGTCCCGCGGAGGAGTGTGGGCTGAAGCCGGGCGACCGCATCCTTTTCCTCAACGGGCTGGACATGAGGTTTGTCTTCAACACTCCAGAAAAGACACAAACTTGAAGCTTCCAGTTTGTTTGTTTTTTAATGCAGGAGAAAAGCATGAAGGTAACATTTACCTGTTTTAATTGAAGCACAAAAAATAAATAGGGAGAGTTTTTTGACACACTAACCTTCTTTTATCATACTTTCTGCTGTTTCCACCTGCATGATCGACTTTATTGATAACATCTGATAACAGAACAACTGAAGGAATTTTCTGGTTTCATTTTTCCTTAAAATGACTTGTTTTCCCCTCTTTAAAGACCAACTGCCATCATCTCTCGGTGTATTTTCAAAGCGTTCCCAGTGGTCTCTTAGTTAGTTAGTTCTGTTTACAAATCTGCTCCACTAGGTTGACTTCATCAAATCCCATTTTTTTTCCTTCTCTTTATTCATTCACAGATAAACACGTGGAATTAGAAATTGTTGCCATATTGTGATGATTAATTCTCATCCAAATGAGTCTGTTAAGATTAGTCACGACCTAAAGTCAACAAAAACACATAATTTGGTTCATTTATGATCATTCAAATTGACTTATGCAACAATTGTACAATATTTTAAATGTTAGTTAGTTAAATATGACTTTTTTTTAGCCAGAATCAATAAACCTGTGTTGTTTTCTAGGACATAGTTTCTGCAGAGCAGCAGGAGTTCATTAGGAATACGCCTCTAAGCTAAGGGCGGAAGCTGGCTGTGCTGTTAACGCCCCCTCCTGCTAGCTTACAGCCCCCTCACAAGCCCAACCTAACATTACCGCTGCAGCCAAGATGGCGAACAATGTTGCAGCTGTCCAGCCGTGGAGTTTAGATCCAGATTCCAGCTCAGACGACCAAAACAAAGACATTCGTGGATCTGTTTGTCCACATCGGAATGGAGCGGCGGGAATTTGTGGCGCGGCCAGCGTATTTTTCTACGTCACAAATAACATTGACTTCTGTGGAAATTCAGGAAATATTTGCTTTTTTCTTTTGAGGAGCTACTTTAACACAACAAGAACACAAAAAGGATGCAGAAGAGAAAGACCACAGATATGGATGGTGGAAGAAAACTCAGAAAAAAATCAAATTTCACATGGGGCTTTATCAGATTGAACATTATTATTATTTTGATTTTTTAAGGGGGAAAATACCAATCACGATGTTTTTGTAAATCACAGACTCGCAGATTTGCTTCAAAAATATGTTTTTCATCATATCATCACACACAACCTTAACAAAAAAAAGTATGACCAAATTAGGAGAAATTCAGATGAAAACCTCCATATTAGGACAATAGTTTTGGTTTTAGGGATAAAACGGCAGAAGATAAGTTTTAGTTTTTAAGAAATGCTGAAATAGAAAATCACAGTCAGACTTTCTTATTCTATGAAATTCGCTCAATGAAGTAATCCAAACTGTAAAAAGAACAAAAAAAAAACCACATTTGAATTTCCTAAAGATATTATTTATATAAAAAACTCTCTTACTCTTCTTTAAATGAAGCTAAGCATCAGACAAAAAGGTTATTCTGCATCATAAAGGATGCTGAGCGCAACAGAAAATGTAAATCTAAAAGTGTGTCTGTGCTTGTGCAGGAGGCACCATAGCTAAACTTCTTCTGTGGGGGTCACCCTTCTTCTTTGGTGGACTCCCCGACCTTCTCATTGTCAGCGAGCGAGTGGGAGTCCGGATATCGGTACATTTTACCGGTTTGTTCAGCTCTGAGCAAAGACCTGCAGTCCAGGATGATTGATGGGTGCTTGAAGAAGAAATGAGGAAAAGATTTGTGTTACACTTTTGATAGAGACATTTTTATGGCAGCATTAAAGTACACGTGGGAGGAAAACGGAAGGTTTTCCTTGGCATTTGTGTAAAAAAAGCCACATTTAACCAAACATTATGAAAAAAAACAATACCTCCCCCCACACACACACATCTGACTACTGCCTCTCCTTCTCATGTCCGTTTTGGTCTCCTTGTGCAGGAGCTGCTCCCATGAGAAGGTGGTGTCCATGCTGCAGGGCAGCGGAGCCATGCCCACCCTAGTGGTGGAGGACGGTCCCTGCGACGTCTCCTCAGAACAAACAGAGCTGGACGAACCTGCAAATCTGGCTCCAACCACGACCACTTTGCCCCGATCCCGGTGAGGAGTTGACGTCACGTCCCGGCCGTAGACGTCTTAGACAAAGGTCAATCGTCTTCAAGTTCTGTGTTCTGCAGGTCTCCGGCTCTCAGCTCTCTCCAGTGGGTGGCGGAGATCCTTCCTCCGAGCATCAAAGTCCACGGGCGGACCTTCAGCCAGCAGCTGGAGCATCTGCTCACCATCCAAGAGAGATACACCGTCTGCAAAGCTTTGGAGATCTTCTTCCAGCACCGGTGAGACGCTGCAGAGGCATGAAACACGTATAGAAATGATTTTAACGCAAAACATTTACAAACTGAGAATCATAAACCGGCTATGGAGGAAACTTATTCCAACACTCTGGTGAGACTCCTCCATACGGAAGTCTCTTGTGTTCAATAAAGAAAAAGAAAACGTTTTTCATTTTAATTTTTTGTGATTATTTTGTACACATTTTTCTTTATGTTTTTTGTACTTTTTTTCTTGTTTTTCATGCCAATTTTTCATGTTTTTTGAGTTTATTTTTCGTTTTATTTTTTCGTTTATTTTTCGTTTTTTTTTTCGTTCTAATTTTTCTTCCATGTTTTTCATGTTACATTTTTTTGTGTTTTTCATGCAAATGTTTTTGTGTTTTTCATGCTAATAAAAGCAAATAACTACAAACAAGCTGGACAAAGACCTGATCCTGATTTTTTTTAGGATATTTTTAAACGATTTTAAATAGAATTCTTTCAGTTTTTTGCAATATTTTTTAAAATGATTTTTGACATCATTTTTTTTAGATATGTTTCAATGATTTTCAAGATAATATTTTTATATAGTTTTAAAGTCTTTGATAAAATATTTGTTGTTTTTTTAAGATCTTTTTTTCTCATTTGTTGAGAACATTTTTCCCCGGACCACAACAATTGTAGCGCAAAAGTAAAAAGATGAGGACACATCCACATCTTGCATTACTTAAACTTATTGCTTTACTCTGGAGAGAAAGAGTAACAACGTCAGAGATTTCTGTGGAGTTTGTTTTACAACAATAAGTACTTGTGATGTTTTTGAGATTTTTTATGATATAATTACCGTGAAAGTGTTTGTGTGGAAAGTTTTTATTTGATTTTATTGATGTACCCGCCTGCCTCTGCAGCTTCACGTGCATCAACATTAAAGCACAGAACAAATGGATCTAAAATCTTGAACAAAAAACAAAACATTTGCTCGAAAAACACTGAAAATTAGAACTAAAGTCCAACCATGCTCCGTCTGTGAACAGCCAAGAGCTCTCTGACATTTTCCTCCTCGTCAGCTCTGAATGCCAGCAGAGATGGTGAAGACTCTCTGGCTCTGACTAGCAGATATGTGTTATCCTTGCAGGAACGTGGACACCCTGATCGTTGACGTGTTTCCGGTGTTGGACACTCCGGCCAAACAGCTGATCTGGCAGTTCATCTACCAGCTGCTGACCTACGACGAGCAGGAGCGCTGTCAGAGCAAGCTGTCGCGCTTCCTGGGGTTCAAGAGCAGCGGTGAGTGGCGGCGGCGGCGTCTGCAGACAGAGGCAGGACTTTGGCCTCAAGCCGTTGATGTTTTCCCTGTGATTGGTCGTGTCACAGCTGTGCTGGAGCCGGACGGAGCTTCGGAGCATCACCGGCGGAGCAGCTCTGTGCGCGTGACCGGGACGTCGTACCGCAGCAGCGTCCGGGAGCGGAGCTCCGACGACTGCATCATCGGGACTCACCTGGGAATGGGTACGTGAGCGGGCAGCACCTCCACAGGGATCTACCAACGTTCAAGTCCAATCATGTCAAACCAGTTTATGATGGAAAAGAACAAAAAAGAAATGCTCTTTTGCAAACATTTAACAACATTTCTATAAATATTTCAGAAAAAGTAACAGATTTTATTTTATGTTTAGTGTTCTTTGAAATCAATAAAAGTTATTTTCACTCTAAAGACTTAAATGAACAGCCTAAAACCACATAAACAATAAAAATCATAAAGGTTTTAAACATTTTTGTTTTTTTCAATCCCAAACGCGATTAAAATTTAAGAAGTAAGTAATTTTTTTATGTTTTGCTTGTCCTTGTAAGTATTATTCCCGAATTTATTTTATAATGTTTACATTAATAATTCATTTATTACTCAAGTTTTATTTATTTATTTATATTTCCTGCTTCATGTTTTTATTCTATTTGATTGGTATTGGCTTGTTTCAAGCAATTACAACAAACAAAAGAAATTAAATCATCACATAGATAAATTTAACAGGATGATCACTCATGAAAAATGAAAAATAAAAAGAATTAGAGATACACTTACACATACATTTCATAGTTATTTCTTTTCTATATTTCAGTTTTTTTTATCAAAACCTAAACAGTTTGGTAAACAAGAGTTATTTAGATATATAAACAACAAACAAGCATAAAAAATAATCTGCATGTACTGAAGCCTCAAAGCAAAAAGGATCAGTTTTTATTTTTTAGCATGTTTTATTTTAAAATCATCTTAATTTTATTGTTAAAATAATTGTAAAACTATTTTTAGTTGGTGAGTTTGAGTTGTTTAGTTGTGTAAACAGAAATGAATGGAGCAGTTTTTGTACAGGATTGTCATGAACCCGAGTCACAGAGGAGTCTGTGTTTGTGCTGCTCAGCTCTCAGGTTTTCTAACGTGAAAACCGTCTTAAAGGCTCTGCAGAGCAAACACCTCCCCTCCCATGAACTCCTCATCTCAGCTGCTTCTGTCTTTGATGAGCCCCCCCCTCCCTCCCCGGGAGCACGGAGGCCCATCAGCTGTAGCATCCATGGATCTTCATCACCATTGCTAACTCCTTCCTCCCAGAGCCGAGCCTCTGCCTCCTCTCTGGCTCCTCCATGCTTTCATCTGTCCTCTTAGCTGGAGGGCGGTGGATGAAGGAGGTCTTCATGTCTCCTCGTGCTTTATTGTGCTTTAGGAATTCATTTGGATGAATGTGGGAGCCCGGAGGAGAGGCAGTCAGGAGATGGAACCTCCTTCCCAGAGTCCCCTGACCTCAGTCATGTAGGTATTTCTGCAGTGATCCCTGAGCCCTCAGGTCTGTTCTTTTGAAGAGCCGCTCGTGAAGCATGACTCTGCAAATCGGAGAGCTAACCAGCTGATCCTGCCTCCGCCTTCAGATGACAGGCGTGTACACGGAGCTGGAGAGCATGTTCGCAGGGAAGAGTGTGTCTCCGCTGCGGGGCGGCGGCTCCCCCGCGGAGCCCAAGGCGCCGGGGCAGGCCGAGCCCTTCGGCCGCCCTCTTTCCCCGCTCACACTGCCCCCCCTCACAGGTACCCCGGGGCCGACACTCGCACCCGAACACACTCATGCTGCCAGCTTTATCAGGGGTCCCAGGACATTTGGCTGTCAAGTGCTTATATGCTGGTCTTGATGGCAGATGACAGATGCCATGTTCACATCATATGAAGAAACACATCCACTGATTTGATTTGCTGTGAACATGGCACAAAAACCACTGATTTTTGAATGAGTTGCTCATTCAAATCCAGCAAACTGTGCTTTCCAGGCTTCAGTTTCACTTTTTGTTGCCTAGTTTACCTGTTAAACTGACCCATAGAGAAGGCTGTCACAAGAAAAACTCTCTCTGAGTGTTCAGCAGGGGCAACTCTAACCCTGATCTCTGCAGGAAATCGTAAATCCGGCCTGTCGCTGTCCTGGAAGGAGCCTCTTCCGACCCCCGTGTACGAGATCCACCACCAGAGCAGCGTGGACTCCAACCCCTACGTCAGCCTGGAGAGCCCCCCGGCCTCCCCTCTGCTGTCAGACAGCGGTCCGAACACGACGACCCGCCGCAGAAAGCTCTTCACCTTTTCCCGGCCGCCTCGCAGCCGGGACACCGACAAGTTTCTGGACGCTCTGAGTGAGCAGCTGGGTCACCGGGTCACGCTGGTGGACGACTTTGCACCCGGCGAGAACGACTACGAGGAGGTGAGCAGAAACGTCATTCCAGTTCTTCAAATAGGGAGTAAATTCTACTCATCTACTTTTCTAACATCTGCTTTTCCTTTTCCTTTCACACACTTCTGCTCTTTGCTTGAATCTGTCCCCTTAACACACATCACACAGTCATCTGCAAAGATTGTGATCCATCGATCCCCATTCTAACTCTGTCCAGTTTATCCTGGAAAGAAAACAGCGGCTGAGCAGACGGTCGCACCACACGACTGACGACTGATTCTGGCTTTTGTCTCAAATCAGTCTCTGTAGAGTTTTTAAAGTCACCTCCGACAAACACAAAGCTAAAACATCTCAATGTCTAAATTTTTCTGGAAAAGATCTGAGATGCTTTGCAGCAGTTTCTAAAACGTGAGGTTATAACATTTCTTTGCATTTATTTCAGCTTTGGGTCAAAGAGATGTCCTGAATGTCAGTAACGGCATTTTTCTGGCCAGTTGGCGACAGATGACAGTTTAACAGTCATCGATTTTTAGCAAACGAAAATAATCGGACTCTCATACATGTGAACTTCAGCTGATCGTTTTTTTTCAGGAGACCCAAAAAATATTTACTCTATTCAAACTTAGGGCTCCAAATTAATATTTTCCCCCGTTTCTATATTTTCTATCAAATTGTAATTGTTAGAATTGGAGGATTTGCTGCTGTTAACATGGATTTTTTTTTAACCATTTGAACATTTGCAGTTAAAAACAGCAGAAGAAAAAAATAAAAAAATAAAAAATTTATTTAATTTTTTATTGGGATTATCCATAAAATGAGCTGAAAACTAAAAGTCCTTGTTCCTCTGTGTCACTAAAATTTCAGGCTTGAATAAAGATTCAAAGCTTGTAAGAATTTAAATCAGATTAGTGATAAAAGTTTTAAAAAGTCTTCATGTAAAAATCTATTAGTTTTAATTTAAAATGAACAGAAAGCTTTAATGGTGGAAAAACATGACTTTTTTTAAAGGTACATAATATTTGGAATGGGAAATACATTATTAATAAGTATTTATTATTAAAAAAATATGAATAAATATATGAACAAATGGTGTTAAACTTTAGCCTCTTTCAGTTCTGGGGGTGAAACAATGATTCATGTCTCCTGTATTCACAACTGGTTCTTACTTTAAGACAACTTTAAATATCAAGGGAGATTTTAGTGAGCTGATGGTGAAAAATAATAATCCTTTAATTATCTTGGCTGCTGTTAAGGACTTCTCGGAAGAATGAGTCAGGGCGTTATGGTGGTTTTTAGTTCTCCTGTGGAACAAAATCAGGCCTTTATAAGGCTTCCTCTTTGACTTCTTTAAAGTTTTGCTTCTCACATTCAAAGCTCTAAATGAACTCATTTATTACCCAGCTTCCCCCTCATGAGATCCACTGTGTACCAGGTTAAACATTAAAAAAACACTTTCCTCCAAAAGGTTTTTCAGACTTCCCTGCATCCATCCCACACACCACAAGAAATGTTCTGACAGATACAAAACTTGAATCTCATCAATTTTATGAAATAGAAACACAAGAAAAGTCATGTTTATATTCTTGAAAATGTGTCTCTAAATAGGTTGTAATCCTAAAAACAAATGAAAAAAATGTGTTATGGAAGGAATGTTAGCTTTGCTTCACATCCTTTTCACTCACACTGTATCTCTGCTGGCAAAATGACTGGAGGAGTAAGACTTTATTATTGTATCACACGAACAGATACGTGAAGATGGTTGTCATGGTTTGAGGAGAAGAGGTGAACCTGTAAGTAACACTCAGTTAGGCTGTAGAGCATCATTACGTTGCCGTGCTTCCTGTTTCCTGAATGTTTTTTCTGTTTTAAGCAGAGCTGCTTTTTTTGCTGCTTCTTTATATCAGTACATTTTCTGTGCTTCACATGTAGACGCGTGTAAGATCTGCAGATGTTTCAAACACTTTGTGCTTAAAAATCATTTTCTTTTTTGTGTAAAAATTACAGAACCGGAGTAAACATTTGACAGATTTCTGTCCTTTTTCACTCAATCCTTAGTAAGTTTCTGTTTTCAAGTATTTAATCAACTGACACTGTAAGTTCAATTAGACTGCTAATTATCATAGAAATTCAGAGGTGTAACCAGAAGAAGCTCTGATGGTGATTAGTGTTAAAGTTCGGAAAAGTTACCAGAAGAAACTCTGATGGGGATTAGTGTTAAAGTTCGGAAAAGTTACCAGAAGAAATTGATGATGATTAGCGTTAAAGTTCGGAAAAGTTACCAGAAGAGACTCTTCTGGTGATTAGTGTTAAAGTTTAGAAAAGTTACCAGAAGAAGCTGATGATTAACATTAAAGTTCGGAAAAGTAACCAGAAGAAACTGATTATGATCAGCGTTAAAGTTCTGAAAAGTTACCAAAAGAAACTGATTATGTTTAGTGTTAAAGTTCGGAAAAGTTAACAGAAGAAGCTGAGGATGATTAGCGTTAAAGTTCGGAAAAGTTACCAGAAGACGCTGATTATGATCAGCGTTAAAATTCGGAAAAGTTACCAAAAGATGCTGGTGATTAGCGTTAAAGTTCAGAAAAGTTACCAAAAGATGCTGATGATTAGGGTTAAAGTTCGGAAAAGTTACCAGAAGAAGCTGATGATTAACACTAAAGTTCGGAAAAGTTACCAAAAGAAGCTGATTATGATCAGCGTTAAAGTTCGGAAAAGTTACCAGAAGAAACTGATGATGATTAGCGTTAAAGTTCGAAAAAGTTACCAAAAGATGCTGGTGATTAGCGCTAAAGTTCTGAAAAGTTTCCAAAAGATGCTGATGATTAGCATTAAAGTTCGGAAAAGTTACCAGAAGAAGCTGATTATGATCAGGATTAAAGTTCGAAAAAGTTACCAGAAGAAGCTGATTATGATCAGGATTAAAGTTCGGAAAAGTTACCAGAAGAAACTGATGATGATTAGCGTTAAAGTTCGAAAAAGTTACCAAAAGATGCTGGTGATTAGCGTTAAAGTTCTGAAAAGTTTCCAAAAGATGCTGATGATTAGCATTAAAGTTCGGAAAAGTTACCAGAAGAAGCTGATTATGATCAGTATTAAAGTTCTGAAAAGTTAACAGAAGAAACTGATGATGATTAGCGTTAAAGTTCGGAAAAGTTACCAGAAGAAGCTCTGATGATGCGCCTCCTTCCTCAGATGAGTTTCCCGGAGGATCAGGATCCTGGATTCATGTCCCGGCGGCTCAGCAGCGACAGCAGCGAGGACCACAGCTGCAGCGATGAAGCCTCGTCTCCGACCTACTCCTCTGGTTCTGAACCGATTCCCCCTCCTCCCAACCAGAGCCCCCCACCTCCTCCTCCTTTCCAGGCTCTGATCCCCCCACCGCTTCCATTCACCGACACGCTCCCGCCTGTGCGCTTCTCCCCGGAGCACGTCCCCCGCAGTCGGATGCCCTTCCAGCCTCACCATCCCATCATACCTCCTCCACCGCCTCCCCTGAGGACGCTCCTGTCCAGCCGCCCCCCTCTCCACAAAGTCCTTCCCACCAGGGAAGGAGACAAGGCTCACCAGCGCTTCCAGCTTAACTCAACCCGGTTCTCTCAGTGCCCCACCACCCTGGGAACCTCCACCTTACGCTCAACCCAGCCCTCCCGCCCCTGCTACCTACCGCGCCAGCTCAGCCAGCCCCAACCCATTCGCCAGCCGACCCCTCAGCCCTCCCCCCAGCTGCTGAGGCAGAGCCAGCTGGTCCTGCAGAGGCACCACCAGCTCCATCACCAGCACAGCTACCAGGGCCCAATGCCACCCTCCCTGCAAGACCCCGCCCCCACCGGCTCCTCGCTGCTCTCCCAGCCATCTGAGCCTCAGTCCCTGCCTCTCAAGATCAACCAGCAGGACACCCAGCAGGTAACGTCTGCACAGATATGTCAGGAGCCTCCGCTCACCTGTTTTCAAACCACCCGTCTGTCACCTCCAAGGCTCCCCCACCTCCACCTCCACCCCTGCCACCACCCTGCGACCCGCCTCCGCGACCCAAGACGGGCCGCCCCACCTCAGACAACCAGATGAGTGTGAAGAGGCTGCGCTGGGAGCAGGTGGAGAACTCTGAGGGAACCATCTGGGGTCAGGTGAGCTATGATTTCAATATTCTGTTTTCACTGTTCTTCTGTCTCACTGCGGGTCTGAGCAAACATTTTACCACTGCCACATTTTTATTATTAATTATTTTTTAGAAATAATGAAGGACACCCCCCCCCCCCCTGAAAAAAAAAGCAAAAACAGATGACATCACAGTGGGAAAAAACGTCAAAAAAAGGAATGGGGCCATAATCTCTTTAAAAAAATTTCATTATCCACTAAACCAACATACACGTGTCTGGGACATCGAAAGGAAGTTTTAAAAGGATTATGGGATGGCCACAGGACCAACGGCTTGGTGGCCAGTCAGTGACAGTGTGAAATTTTGTGATTTTCCCATAATATGGGGAAAGGAAACTTTGGTTACAGCGATCTTCACCAAATTTCACACACATGCTAGCAGGTTAGCTCTTCAAGCACAACCAACGTTTTGATGACCTTTGGCCTTGGTAAGGCAACAATTATGCATTTGAAGAGAAGACCAACAAAAAAAACACGTTCTACATATTTAATCTTTTTCTCGGGATTTCAGCCTTTTGCCCCGTGGAGAAAATATTCCTTTTTGAAGTTTGTAGATTTTGAACAAAAATGGCGTTTCCCTGTTGCTCGCACTTTTTCTTACCGGATCATTGTGAAAATGTGCTTAATTGTACTTAAATCCTTGGATCGAGCTGATCAAAATGATTCGCAATATGAACATATTAGAAATGTGGCCGTGGTTAATCAAAAAAACTCTGTTGCCATGGAAATCCGTTAATTTACATATTCTTCTAAATAGTACATAGATCTGTTAGTCGAGTGGGGCAGGTGGGGAGAGTGGGGGGCATATAGTCAGTAGGGGGGGGTAACAAGGAGGGGAAATTGCCACACAATTTGATTTAGTTTTGGAAAAAACAAAAAGTTTGTCATCCTCTTCTCACCTTGGAGGAGGTTCTCACTCCGCCCACACCTCTTCTGCCGTATTTGGAAGGTCTTCTGTTTCTCAGATGAGTCACTGCGGCATCAAAAGAACAATCTGCTTTCAGAAAATGTCCGAATCTGAAACTGCTGCCAACTCTCGACAACAAATCTGATTTCAAGAGTCTGTCTGTTTTAGCTCGGAGAGGAATCGGACTACGACAAGCTGAGCGACATGGTGAAATACCTGGACCTGGACCTGCACTTTGGGACTCAACGCAGATCCAGTACGATTCATTTAGAATCTTTTTTAACCATCACACTCATCGTTCAGTGTCGTTTTCGTGGTCTACCCTCAAAATGCTTCTGGATAACGGTTCAAATCCCCTGTTTCTGTGTGTGCCTCCACAGTTCTGATGTTATCCATGTTTGGAGCTGCTCCATTCACCTCCAAATCCATTCTCCATGTGGCACCATAGTCTTTCTGCCTTGTCTGAGTCCAATAATAACACAGACCTGCCAGAGGGGGGGTGGCGACTGTAATGGATGAAGCTTCTCTTCATCTGATAGCGGGGCTGTGTTATTAAGCCATCAATCTGCCGTCTGCAGGCTCTCTAACTTGTGTAGACCTCCCGGTGCCTGGAGAACAAATCCTTACACTCTTGTTAAAATGATCAGTCTCTCCTCCAGAGCCAGCCTTCCTGCCGGAGAACTTTAAAAAGAAAGACGTGGTGGAGATTCTGTCCCATAAGAAGGCCTACAACGCCTGTGAGTACACGCCTCCCTTCTGCTCCTGGTTGGTCCGTGCTTTTTTGGCGACCATGTCAGGGTAGAGCAGATCTTCAGCCTTGATCCAACTCAGAAAAGGACTCCTGTCCTCCAAAGCTACTTGATTGCTACTCTTCCGGTGCTGTCTTCCTGTCAAAATCCGTCTCTCAAGAAGTTTTAAAAAGGAAACTTGGGTTAAATTAAATTCCATTTTAGCCATAGAAGGGCTTTTCATTCGAGATCAAGGAGCATAAAGGGCTGTAAACAAAAGCTACCAGCAAACAATAACTTTATAAATCGTTTTAAAACATTTTCAAATTCCAAATTCACACAAATGGCCCTTCATCACTTTTACCGACATTCACTTCACTCCCTCATATTAAAACTGAGGCATGAAACTAAGAAACGTAGCTAGCAGAGAAACAAATAGTATTGTGGGGGATCCATTTACCCCGGGGCCAGGCCCGACCACAAGGGGGGTCGCCACCGCAGACCGCAGCAGCGGAGGGTCCAGTCCACAGCTGTAGGCCCTCCCAGGCCGAGCCAGCAGAGCCCCAGAGGAAAAAAGAAAGGGATCCCCACGAGGAAGCTCTAGAGTTCACAATAAATACATGAGTTTAGAATAAATAAGTTTGGGTGCTGCTTGTTTTTGGGTCGTCCGGGTCCGTGGAGGGTCGTAGAGAGGAGAGGTCGCACAGGTGGGTCAGTTCCCTTGAGGCTCGTAAGGCCGCCTCAAGGGACGTCATGAAAATGGAACGTACCATTGTTCTGCGTGTGGTAAGTGTATTGTGATACACTTACATACATTTACTTTTGTCAATTCCTCTGAAAATAATATAAACCTGTTTGTCACCTCAAGACAACATACAAATAAAATGGTTGCTATGGAGATAACCCAACAGAAAAGCTGCCATTTTGAAAACAGGAGGAGAGTGCGGGGCGTGTAGCGGTCGTACAGCCAGTTACAGGTGGCCCAAAAGGGGGCGGTGAGGGCGGGAGGGGATTCTCTTTTTGAATGTTCACTGATGTGTCTGGGTTATGAGATGATCTGGGTTTCATAACCGGCAGATAAACATTCACTCAGCAGCTGGAGACACAGCGATCTCCTCCATCTCATCTTCCTCTTCCTCCTCCTCCTCTTCCTCTGCAGCCATCCTCATCGCCCACCTGAAGCTGTCCCCCGCCGAGCTGCGCGAGGTGCTGATGAACATGAGCACGGACAGGCTGGAGCCGGCCCACATCAAGCAGATGCTGCTCTACGCGCCCAACGAAGACGAGGTCAAGCAGTACGAGCAGTTCGAGGAAGACCCCAACAAGCTGAGCGAGCCGGACCAGTTCATCTTCCAGGTTCCTCTTTGAGTCGAGCGAAAGCTCAAACCGCCGCGCGGGATGGTTTGAGCCAACGTGAGGTTTCTGCATTTCAGATGCTGATGGTGCCCGAGTATAAGACTCGCCTGCGGAGTCTGCATTTCAAGACGACTCTGCAGGAGAAGACGGAGGAGATGAAGGTGGCCTTTGATTACATCTACAAGGCTTCAGTGGAGCTCAGGAGCAGCAAGAAACTAGCTAAAATCCTGGAGGTAAAGAAAGGCCTATCCGATCAAAGGCTGAATCCGGCGATGAAACTCAATGTTTACCGTGCTTTTATTTTTCCACCAACAGTTTGTTCTCGCCATGGGAAACTATCTAAACAACGGGCAGCCGAAGAGCCACAGAACGACCAGTTTTAAGATCAACTTCCTCACTGAGGTGCAGCTCATGCTTCCCATGTTTGACCATCATCACGATTTCAGGCTCTAACCCGTCCCTCCCCTCCCTCCGCAGTTAAGCACGACCAAAACAGTGGATGGGAAGTCCACTTTTCTCCACATCTTGGCCAAATCTTTGTGCCAACACTTCCCTGAGCTGCTCAGCTTTCCTAGAGACCTCACAACGGTTCCTCTGGCTGCTAAAGGTAACGGCAGAATCGGTTCAGACGGGCGGGCTTTCTTCTGCCGTCCTGGACGACTCGATTTGCTCTTATTGCGCCTTTAACCCTTGTGCTATCTTAGATGACCCCACCCTTACGGTGACGTGTTCTCCCTACCATGACAAAGTTGGATAAAGGTGGAAAGATTTCATGTAATCCATGGACACCAGTAAAGATCACAAATCATTGGGTCTAGTGGGTCTAGATGACCCAACTCCCAATGTCAAAGTGCCTAGGACAGCACAAGAGTTAAGTCTACCAACACAACCAAAGTTTTGTTGTCCTTTGATTTTTCCCCTGAAAAAAAATCACGTCAAATGTAAATTGTCCTAGAGATTTTAATCTTTCACCTCATAATTCCTCCAGCATTATTGGGAAGTTATTGGGGGAAACAATATGATTTAGAGAAGTTGTAGATTTAGAACAGATTTTGCAGAAGTGGCGCTCCCCTGTTGTTTACTGTGGAAATGTTACACATGAATCGTCAACTCAAGCTGAACGAAACAATATGACATACGATATGAAGGTATTAAGATTATGAGTGGGGTTGACAAAAAGCCTCTGTTGCCAAGGAAATAAAAAAAATTACTTTTGCAGATTCATCTAAACATGACCTAGATTTGTTCGTATGCTCCAGGCGACCAAAACATAAAATGGTTGCTATGGAGATAAACCAATAGAAAAGCTGCCATTTTGAAAGAGGGCTTACTTTCATTTTATTGAATTGTGCAGCTCTGACCTGGGAGACAAGAGTAGACGGGGGGGGGGGGGGGGGGGGGGGCAGCGGCTAAGCCAGTGATGGCGGGTCAAAACGGGGCGATGGGAACGGAGGTGGAGTGTGCCTGCAGGCCATGGCACGCTGCTTGCGACTTTCATCTGTTAGTTTTATTTCATTTTAAATTTCCTAAAAAGAAAAATGAAACCCCAAAAAATGTAAACGATACGTTTGAACATAAACAGCCAACAACTTTCATTTTGAGACGGAAAAGGTTGAAAAGTCTATCTAATCCTTGAGATATAAACTCGACTTCTATTATTATACTATCAACACGTTAGAGATACAGTTTTCATTTTAATTTAATTTCAATTTACAAAATCAATTTATTTACATCTATACAAGAAAGTCTATTATGTAGACTATACATTTATATACATCCGAATGAACACTTATTTTAATTAACACTTATTAATTGACTTACATTTTCTTTCAGGACTTTTATTTTAAATTCACAGAATGTATTAATGGAAACCTTTTTTCTTTGTTCCTTAAATTAATGTCTGGCCGCAGACTGAGCCCTCAGTTTTAGAAATTCCCTACTTTATGAATCAAGCAGCTATAGCACCCAAAACAGATCTAGTGGTTAAAATCCCATTTGGTGCTTTTCTTAGCGTTTTTTTTATTGTTCTTCTAACAGTGAACCAGAGAGTCATCACATCCGAGCTGAGCGACCTCCACGCCACCATCCAAGACATCAGGACGGCCTGTCAGAAGATCCCCGCCACCCCTGAGGATCACTTCACGTCTGTCATGAGCGTAAGCCTCCACATGCAGAAAACATTCATGTTTTAGAATATTACCGCTTCCCGCAAAGGTTCCTTTATTTCTGAGATCTACCTAAAAGCAGCCAGCTGTAATAAAACTGAGATTTTCCCTGATTTTCTCGTCGTTGCTGCTTTTTCACTCATTTCAATCTAAATCCCGATCATTCTGGATGAATAATGAAGAAAACCATCCTTTTTTGTTGTTTTTTAGTTTATTTTTTGCTTAGTAGTCAGTGTGTCGTGTCAGATCTAATAGATCAGAACAGTTCATTCAAATGGAAGTGATTTAAAGAAAAAAAAACATAGTAGGGTCCCTGAGAGAATATTGTCTTTAAGTATCTTGAAATAAAACTTTGATCCGATCATTGATCAATCATTTAACGTTTTCTTTGAGCCTCCTGGTTTCTGATGGAAACTCTTTTCAATCAATAACGTTCAGCTCACATGTTGCTGTTTAATTCGATCAATAAAACAGAATTTAATTTAGCTTAAAACGGAAAAGAATGGAACTGTTAGAGTCACCATTTAAATTTGTCTTTTCCGACCAATTTAAAAAAAGAAAAAGTTAAAAAAAAACGCATGTGGCCGTTGAAGGATGCAGCCCTCGAATGCGGACACGCCCAACGACTCGACAGTCACCTGTCCGTCAATAGATCCCGCCTCCTTTTTAAATGCAACTGAAAACTGTTTATTAAATTCTTTTCCAGTAAGTTTTTCATAAAAATAAAAGCAGCCAAGTAGTTGAAAATGTTTGTTGAAACCACAGTTTAGCATGTTTGTATTCGTTAAAATAAAGACAAACACTTGATGTGTATAATATGTTGTACCCCGTTGTTCTCTTGTTCACTTTTAAAGGTGTTTCTACTCAAAAGTCAAAGGTTTCCACTTGTTCTGCACAGAATTTAAATGTTTTGTTTTTTTGTCGCACCACTGCAGTTATAGTGTGGAGTCTGCCTCTAGTGGCAAGATTGTGAAATGACAATGAAATTTGTGAAATGTCAAAATCAAGATTTTTTTTAATGTATTTATGGTTGTGCTTTTTCTAAAATGAGGATTTAAGAACTTCCAAACTGCCGTTTTTTTCTTATTTTTCGCTGCCATTTCTGCAGAGTTTCCTGGAGAACAGCCATCCTGCCATCCAGTCTCTGGAGTCCCTGCAGAACCGAGCCATGGAGGAGTTCTCCAAAGTGGCCTCCTACTTTGGAGAAGACAGCAAGTCCACCAGCACAGAGTCGTTTTTTGGCATCTTTGCAGATTTCATGACCAAGTTTGAGGTAAACTGTGTAAATGGATGTATTTTTTTTTTTTTAGTGATGCAAAGTACAGCTGACGGTGGAATAAATACATTAAAGTCCCGAGACGAGTCTGACTCAGGCTTTTATCTTCCAGAGAGCGCTCTGCGAGACTCAGCCTCCAGAAAACCCCCGGAGCCCCAGACTGTCTTCCCCTCTGGCCTGGTAGGAAACAGAAGAGCAGAGAAAGAAAGTTCCCTCTGCTCTCCACAACCAAAGTGCCAAGATCACACCCAGAGACTCGGAAAGCAACAGGAACAGAGACGCTGTCACCCAAACAGAAACTCGCAGCTTCACACCGCAGCAGACGAGGGCAGCAGAGCTGCGGCTGCAGGTGCTGCAAAGAGCAGAGATGCCACGTCTTTATACAATCTCTGCATCCTTTTGGAACGCACGTCAGTTTAACATGCAAGACTCCCTGTCCCTGCAGCAAAGGGGGGATTTAAGATGTTTATTATACAACTATAAAGTTTATATTTTCTATCAGATCCTATGAAAGAGCTGTAAAAAAAGGAGAGGAGGACTTGGAATTCACAAGCAGCTAAATGATGCATTCACTGCCTCCCACAGAGCAGGTTTTCTGAGTTTTGTTATTTAAGGAGGACCGATGAGGATGTGAGGGATGAGAATCACTTCACACCCACTTCTGGTTCGACTCTGCTTACGAACACGATCGCCAGTTTGAAAAAAGAAACGTGACCCTTCTGAGGACAAGCTGTGATTTTAAACACAAAGCCGCAAAATTGGATGAAAAAAACAAATATTGTGTCCGGCTGCCGTCCGGGACGGAAAAGACAATTCTTCTTTCTTTCTTTCTGCACCCTTGAGCCAGAATGTCTCCCCTCCCACATCCTTAAGAACTCAACCAAACGTGCACGTACCTGGTACCCGTCAAAAATGATGACATCACAGCGGGAGAAACCATCAAAAAAAAAAGTGAAGTAAAACAGCTGGTGCCAAAATTTCTTCTTGGGTGTTATAAAAAAATCTATTTGAATAATTTTTAAATCTTCGCAAGAAGCGATCTTGACTAAATGCCACCTGTTTAGGTCCACAACCACAACCAAAGTTTCTCTAACCTTTAACTCCGGGAAGACGCCGCCATCTTGAATTTAATTTAAAAACAAAACTGCTATAAATTGAAACTCCTCCGTGCGATTTCGATCTATCACCTCACAACTCCCCGAGGATTTTTGAGAAGCTCCTCTGGGAAAAATGTTTGTTTCACAGTTTTGATCAGCGTTAGCTTGGCGAGCTCACAACAATGGCGTTTACCTGTTGCTTGCCTTTTTTTTTTTTTTTTACCAGAATCAAGTGAAAGTCGTTGGCTGAACGAAACAATAGGACAAACAATATCAACATATAAGGAATGTGAGGGCAGTCAACAACAACAAAAAACTCCGTTGCTAAGGAAATCCAAAAATGTACTTTAGCCGATTCTTCTAGAAATGACATAAACGTGATCGTCACCCCAAGGCGACCAAAAAATATAATGGTTGCTATGGAGATAAAACCAACAGAAAACCCACCTTTTTGAAAAATATGTTGTTTTTTTGAACAATTGGTCACATGCAAATCTAACCGGGGGAATTGAGGCAGAAAAAGAGAGTGACTTTACTTTTCTTTTCATCAAGACATGAAAAAGATTAAATAATAATAATTCTGGAGATAAAGCCCATAAATAAACATAAAAGGTAATTAAAATGGCAATATGGTTTTAAAATAAACTTTTCAAGCATGTTAAAAATATATAATTTCATATTATTATGTCATTTGTAAAAAGAATAAATGTTGGTTGCTAAGGAAAAAATTGACAAATTATTCAAAGATAGGAGCACAAAACTAGCTAATCCTGATTATCAGATATGAAAAACGTTCTGTGGTTGCTACAGAGTGGTCCCTTCAGACTATTATTCAAAAAAAACTTTTTCCTTTCAAATTAATAAAAAAAAATTAAGAAATATTAGTAAGTAGATGCTGAACTTGAGTCATAAATCCTAAAAAAAAAAAACCCAGAAGATTTAAACCGGATGGGTTCAAATGTAGATTATTAATCCAGTAAAAATCGCCCTCAGATCCCGGCTGCTTTGTCTTTGATTGAACATTTCGACAAAAGGTCACCTGTGGCTGCGGCGTCAGCACCGTTTCAAGTCGTGTGGGCGGACCGGCGAGCGTCAACAACAATGGATGTCCTCATTTCTGACAGAACAAAGAGACAAAAGACAGATGAAAACTCCCAGCTGCCCATGAACTACACGTGGGAGAGAGAAAAAAACAAAAAACCATCCTGCTGTCAGGTATTGCATTCTGCTTCAGTGGTTGTCATGGTGACATCATGACTCATCTACAGTGCTATGGACTTGTGTTGTATCCATGACAATGATCTACTGTTTAAGGTGTAAATTTAGTCTTTTCTATGCACCGTTCATCATGTGCATTTGTACGCTGGCGTCCCACTTTATTTATTTGTCTTTTTTTTTTTTTCCTGCTCATCTCACAGCTTCAGCTGACGAGGCCTTCTCGTCACCGTGCAAGCGCGGCGGCTGCTGTAGGTGTCGTGGCGGTGTTTTCTTGTCCCAGTCCAAAGCATGACGGTGCGGTTCAAGTGTTGAGATGTGCAGCCGGTAGCGTCTCCGTTTCCACCCTTTTAAAGCTTTGAAGAGAAAATCCTTTTGATTTTTTTGTCGTAGTTTTCTATGTATGCTCATGTCTTGTGCTCTCTAGACTTTCAAATAAAGAAAATGTTTTTCATCAACGAGTCTTTTATTTTATGTTTTAATTTCCAGTGGGGGGAAAAATGCATTATATAAACATTTTTTGATTAAAATTTTCTCACAACGTTGCTGCAGCTCACTTAGTTTTTTTTTAAATATCTTTTCAAAATATTTGTTTAATTTTCAGATTCAGGTCTGGACGGGACAAAAACATTCCTGTTTTTCCCCTTAACTCAGAAAAAAGTTCCTCTTTTTTCAAAAGTTCACAGCAGGCCCACATGGTAGCACCTCCACCCCCATGCTTGACAGCTTGTAGGAGTTTCTGCAAAAAACAATGTGTTCTCTTCTGATCCATGAAGCCTCGTGATGATTTCAGACAGTTTTTTTTGTCCTAACTTGTTGCTTGGTAACTACCTTCATACTTATATTATTTTGGACTTTAATGGATCTGTTATGACGCTCTTTGCCGTTTTCTGCATTTCTCTGAGCATTTTACTCTTGAACTCGATGGTAGACGGTGCCTCTTGTTCAAGTTTGATCTTAACTTGCAAAAAAAACAATAAAAAAGGTTGAATTTAATTGCACTTTTGGAGATAATTTCTCAAAGATTTTTGCAGGTGCTGTTTGTTCCATCTGGTAACAGACCTAAATGCACACGTGTGGACACGAACAAACGATCAGCATCGATCAGCTACATCCAGTTCATAAGTAACATGACCTTCCGTGGTCTATAACAGACGTAAAATTCAATGAAGCTGCTTTAAATTTGGGGCTTTGGTATGAACAGAATGTAAAGAAGAGGCTCTTCGGATTATGGTGGACACAGTGAATCTACGGACGTCCAGCCTCCCTCATGCCGTGGTGCAGCGGCCTGATCAGAAGGTTGCAGGTTCGATTCCTGCCCAGCCTTGGAATGATGGCGCCACCAGCGTGTGATTGTATACAGCGCTTTGGGCCTTCGAGGAAGGTAGAAAGTTTACGAGACGGTGGCCGATCACAGTAGCTCTGACTTCATCAGATGTTCCAGATCTTTGTCTTTGCTGACCTCAAACTCCTCCCACTTTTGACCATTGGAGGGCTTCACAAACCAGCGCTGGCTTACTGGTCATGTTCTCTGACATCAGTCGCCACAAGTGTGATCAGTTTTGAGCTCTAGTGGTGACGCCTGCGTATCCTTTGTGTTTGACACCTTTTTTACATCATAATGAAAATGTGTTTGCATGTCGTGTCTGAAAACTGAGGAGGGTTTTGCCAAAGGAATGATGGATTCAAACGATTTGAGGAAAAACTGCCAAACGAGGAGACAAATATTTGTTCTTATGCTTTATTTTCTTTGGAAAGAGTATATAACCACGCTTTTATATTACACAATTTATTCCACAGCCGGGGGAAACTAGACGAGCCTGGAAAGGCAGGAGCTTCATCTCCAGCTCGATGGCGTCCGTCTTCAAGAGTCTGGAGACGCGCAGCAATAAGGCAGTTAAACGCAGAGGAGAAGGAAGAGGAAACCTGACGCGTCCATCATCTCTGATGCGTCCCAGACCTTCTCCGCTGGTACCATACACCGGCTCGGTCCAATTGGAACCCAACTGAGGCCGGAAAAAAAAAAAAAAAAGAGGCTCACATAGAAAATAGACAGGACATCTTTTGACCTGGCAGAATCTGACACCACGTCACTGCTGAGAGGTCGGGGCGGCTCTCGGCTCAGTGGGAAAGACCAGAGAGGCGCTTCATTAGAAACCTCGCAACTGTGCAACACGGACCCGGTTCTACACTCTGCTCAGCCCGCGGCGTGCAGCAGCTGTAACATAGACGGAGGGAAAGGAAGGCCAAAATACTGACGGAGACGACTCAAACACTTTCCAGAGACACTTCTGCCAACATCCAGACAGGAAATAAAGGATCTGGGAGGAACCCATAAGGCATGAATTCATTCAGAGACTGCATCGATTATGTGTTTGCTACTTTACCAAATAAATAGAAAAGTGATAGAAAACAAACAAAAAGTGTCTGAGATGACTGGAAACCTGCAGTCATCGTCACCCTTCCACCCCCAAAAGACACACTTTGATTCTAAGGCCATTTACGGGGAAATCAACATTCAGAGGCTCGTCCGTCCACTTCCTGTGGCGCCGCCGTCTCCGCAGTCAGCTCAGCGTCTTCATAGTTCAGGGATCACAAAGACCTGACGCAATCAGCTCAGACTTCTCCTTCATCCGTTTGCTGCTGCGGCGGCAGAAATCGCAGCGGGAGGTTGGACGAGGAGGTCAAAGGTGAAGCGATTGAAGCAGACGAGGTCTTTAACGTAGGGAGGAGGCCGAGGCGGAGCCATCTCCTTATAGAACGGTGCTCTCCGTGTCCAGGTCGCAGTCTCTGGGATGAGGCAGGAAGGAGGAAGAGGAGGTCATCACCGCTTGCTGGTCCACAGCGAGCTCTGGGACCAACGCTCGCCTCAGCCCCCCGAGGGTCGGGTCTAAACGGCAAACAGAGGGGGGGGACATAAGTGAGAGGAGCTGCTGAGACGGCGCCGATTCAGACGCTTTCCATGCTCACAGGCACAAAAGTAAAGACGCATGCCCTCACGGTCATCACAAACACGTGCAGCCTGGAGCTGCGGCGGACGCTCACACCGTCACAGTTTCCACAGCTCTGCCAGGCGACAGCAGGGGGCGCTGTGCGCCCAGCCGTGCAGCGACAGCAGAGAGGGGAGGGAAAAGCTGGGAGGACAAGAGCTGGAAATCCCCGGAGCGTGAGCGAGTTAGTGATGAGGGTTAAACACGGACACGCATGCTGCATGCTCTGAGACCAGCAGCAGGAGGGGAAACCTTCACGCTCAGGTTCTCCCGGAGCGTGAAGGCTGGAAAGTCATCAGAGTTGTGGAATCTCCAGGACAACTGCGATGCTTTCGTTCCCACTTCAAACCTTCAAGGATTCCAAACTGCTGCATTGTTGTAACTCAAATAACCATTTCTGGGATTGAATACTCCATAAATGGAACAAAACCACCTTCTGGGGTAAAAGCAACAAAGGAACGGCTCCAATTTGAGTGAGGAAAACGCCGTTTTAAACGGAAGAAAATCCTTTCATTTGAGTTTTTTTTAGAGGCCGACACCATTTCTGTCACAACACAAAACTTCAGCAGCTCCGACATGAGCCAGCTGTTTGAAAAGGATCATAAAGTAAAGCAATTATAAATAGAACACAAAAAAAACGAGAAGAAAAGGAAAAAGACGAGCAGAGGAAAGCAGACAGAAAAGAAGGAAGGAACGAGGAAGATGGGAAGGAAAGTAGTCCGTAGGTGGGAGGATAATCAGTAAGTGAGGAAGATGAGAACAAGGAAGGTAAAGTAATAAAAAAAAGTAATTAACCCTTAGCAGTCTCTCATTGTCCAATCCCATCGCTCGTTTACGAGGACATATTGGGTTTTACTAAAATGATCGTCACAAAAACTCTTGTTATCCAAACGACTAAGAGTTAAAGATGACAGGAAAAAAAAAAAAAAAAAAATCAATCAGTAGCTTTGTACGCCCCCAGGCGCTAACCACCACCCCCTCCCCGCTCACTGGCGGAGCGGCTGCTAAACGCTCCCCTCGTTTCAAGCTTTTCAAAATAAAAGCTTTTCTTTTGGTTTTATCTCCATAGCAACCTTTTTTTTATTTTTTTGGGTGACGAACAGGTCGATGTAACTTTCTGCAATAGTACATTTTAGAGGTTTTTAGTTAACCACGCCCACATTCCTATTATGTTCACATGGTGTGTTTTATCATCTCGTTCGGCTTGATCCGATGATTCATGAGTCAGATTCTCACAATATTTCGGTAAGAAATGTGTGAGCAACGGGGGAAAGCCACTTTTGTGAACTCGCCACGCTAGCATCCCGATGAGGCGATGGATGAAAATCCCCGGGAGAAATATGAATTTATAGTCATGGCTAAAACTTATTTTTGGTGAAAATTCAAAATCGGAGCCTCTTGCTGAGATTAAAGGTCAACAAAATTTAGTAAAAAATAAATGTATTCTTTTTGCCCCCCCCAGACATTTTGAGAAACAGAAATGCCCCGCCCACTTAATCTGCCTACTGTCCTAGTGGAGGGTAACCACGGCTTCCGCCTCTGTATAATCGCTGCTTTTGGAGTATTAAATGTCAGAAATGGCCTGATGTGGAACGACTGAGTGACAGGAGGAAGAGCTGTGGAAAGGGGGAGGAGCCAGAAGATCAACAAACCTCTCACAGGAGCTCCTCTAACCTGTGGAGGTGTCACAAGGCCAGACTGTTAGACACACATTAGCGCTCAGCTGTTAAACTGTGAGCTGAAGCATCACGCCAGCGTTAACGGACGGAGGACACCCACCCATCGTCTTGTAGGCGGAGCCACAGACCCCGTTGGTCTCGCTGCTGGCTGTGGAGGGTTGGGGGGGCGGAGGGATGCTGGGTCTGTTCCGAGGTTTGGGGACGGGCCGCGGTCGAGGAAGCGAGCCAGACTGGTAAAGGGACTGGGAGGGAGGAGCTACGACGTCCTGGCCGGTGGTGGGAGGTGGGGGGGTGTCTGGGGGGGTGGGGGTGCCTGGTGGGGAGGCCTCGGCGCTGTGCTGGTCCCCGCTGGGCTGGCTGAGCGAGGCCGGGGAGCCGCTCTGGGTGGGGGGTTCTGGGGGCGGATGGTTGGGGGCTTGGATTGGAGCTTGATTGCTTTGGCGTCTGGGAGTGGCACACGGCTGCAGGGGGGAGGTGGGGGAGGTGGGGAAGTGGCTGGACACGGGTCTCGGGGTGGGGCTTGTAGACTGGGAGGAGCCAGAGGAAAAGGCGTGGTTTGAAGAGTTGCCAGGCTGGCTGGGGGGTGGGTTTGTCGGTTTGGGAGGGGCGGGGGCCTGCTTCTTGGTACCTGAAAGTTTGTGTTAAAGTGTGTGATGGGGGGGTCAAATGCACAAAAACAGCAGAGTTAAAGACTTGGCGTGCTTCTGTCGGATGGACAGATACGGCGGGGGACTGACCTCGGCGCATCATGTGGGGGCTCGGGCCCGTGGATCCAGAACCAGAGCCTCCAGCAGCCTGCTGGCCTGCAGCCTGACTGCCCCCTCCACAGCCATTCCTCTGGGGCATGGGGGTCGGGCCGGGGGCGGAATCGCGTAACTTTGGGTTACTTTGGAGCAAATAGAAGAAAAACAAAAGCAGGAAATGGTCAATAAGTGGGTGTGACTCTGGTGACTAGTGCCCCCCCCCCACCGAATGCTGAATTCGCTTCAGTGCTTTGGAGCAAGCAGACCTTCTCAAAGCTGTTTGAGCCGGTCGGACCAAAGCTTCTGCCGATTTGAGGAGGAGAAAAAGTGACAGGAAGGGGAGGAGCTTAAAGAGGGATTGTTAAAATGACAAGGGCCGTTATTGAGCTATTCCTGTGGGCTGACTTTAGTCTGCATAGCTGTGAGTGGTGGTGGTGGAGGGGGGGTTAGAAAACTATTCATTGTTCCAGAGTTCATCAGCCGATCCCCTAAAACACAAAGACATGCAGACGCGTCGGAAGCGAGCCGCGTGGCGGCGGAGCAGCTCTTACCTGAGCTCCTCTGTGTGCTGAGGTAGCGGCGGCGGCGGACTCTGTGTCAAGCTATGCGGGGAAGTGTCAGGCCCTGAACCCCCTGCTGGAGCCGGCGGCTGGGGCTCAGCGCCGGGCTGAGCCTCCACAGGGGGTAAAGGAGGCTGGAAGGCGGGTGAAGTGTGCTGCTTTCTACTTAAGGTGTTACTGCCTCTACGGAGGGTGTGGTCCGAGTGCTTGTTAGCAGTGCTGCACGGGGACGGCAGAGGAAAGGTGACGGTGGGACAGAAAAAACACCAAGTTTATCCACAGGTTAGACAGGAATCACCAAACTGGAGTTATTTCTAACATAAATCAAAAGTTAATTCACGGGAAGTAAATTAGTGCAAGTAGGAAGTGTGGTGAATCTGAGAGGACAATACTAAAGCGCCCCGCTTGGTATTACTTGTCTTTGCGTGCCGCGTCAGTCTCCGGTCCAACCATACTGTTGGGCCTCTTCCTCTCAGCAGCGCTACAGTCATAATCCGAGGGGTTATTGTGGTTGGAGGCAGGTGTGGGCATCACAAACATGCCAGAGACGTTGAAGTCCACGTCTGTGAGGAGAAAGAGTCAAATATCGTCAGGTTCATGTAGTTGTTCAAAATAGTTGTTCGTTTACGTAAGCGCAACAAGATAACACAATTTAAATAAACGAATAACAATTGAAGGTAAGAAATGTATCTTCAACACTAATTTATCATTCATCCTTCAGCAAACGTTAAAGTTTTCTGTCAAACTGGTCTAACTGGCTTAAGTTCACATCAACGACTTCCTTATTGAAGCACTTTTAAAAAGCTAAAAGCGCAGTTCCCTGAGTAAGATTTGGCGTCCTGTCAGTTTTGGAAGAGTGTAAGGTTATCCTATAAAAACCGGATTCAAACCGGTGATCTGAACGCATACCAGCATGTAGGATGTTTATCTATTTCAACAGCAAATCACAAAGAACTAAAGTTAACGTAGCTTAGCTACAGTAACGTAGCGTAGCAACAATAATGTTTGTTCATTTAACCTATACTTCTTTTGAGTGAATAAACTTGAAAATAGCCGTTTCCACATCCCAGGTTTTTGAGACAAATTTAGGCATCATTTCAATGTGACTTTGTTCCTAAAATTTAACATTTTCACTGCATATTTCAGCTTTCATAAATAAAATTTTGTAGCAGATGGCAAATCATTTTAAATTAAGCTTATTTATAAAAGTTTAGGAACAAATGAAAAAAAGCCCATTGTACCACCTGCTGTTTCCTGTCTGCACCATTATTTTACCACAAACTTTTATTTATATAGATGTAAACATCTATAAGATGTTATATATAAGCTTTATATAAATGAAACACTGAATCTCACAGAAAAAAGAAGCGCTGGAGACGATCGCATCATCAGTCTTATAAAAGTAAAAACGCTACTGAAGTTCGTCGCAGTTATCGTGGACAGTCGCAGGCCAAACTGTCCAAACCGGGACAGCGTACGATTGATGCGAGAACCGATTACCGTGAAGTATTAACCGGACAGGACCCGGCCAACACTTTTAGTGAGGCTAGCGTGTAGCACGTCACAAACATGTTCTAGTCACTTTGAATGTAGTTGATAGAGTCTGACTGACTGACTCTCTTGTCTGGCTTAGTGCGCCGTATTTAGCCTAGAAAACAGATTTTTGTTCTTCCAGGTTGTTGAGGTGAATCCCTCGTAAAATATAGGACCGCTGACGACAAACGAGGTCAGAATGAGAAGTAAAGCACAGCCGACCCTCAGGAAAGAACCAGTCTGCATGTTGGATGATGGGCTCCACGATGGCCACCACGTGCACGGAAGTAGCAGCTGCCATCTCTGCCAGACTCCTGAAGGAAGAACAGTAGAAAAAAAAAAACATTTGAGGTCTTTAAAGGAAACGACTACAAACCACGATCTGATGATTCAAGGTCCTCTCACCCCTCAGTCTTGGCCCACAGCAGATTGGGACCCAGGACGATGGCGATGTTGCTCGGAGTCATTTTGTTTGCCTCGCTATCTTGAGCCAGTTTGGCTAAAAACTTCACCAGATATCTTTATTGACACACAAAGAGCATGGGCTGTCTAATCACAGACATTTTTAACATGGTTTATGACGGGTTCCATATAAATCTGGGCTACAAACCTTAAATTATTCCTGTTGTTCTTTGGTAGTTTATCACAAACAACCCAAAGCGCCTGCAGACGTTTGTCCGGGTCTGACACACTGGAGCCACAAAGAATGGGACCAAGTGATCATTTTCTTTGTTTGACTTTTCCCAATCTGAAGTGAATGTAATGAGGGTTTCACCTGGACGCCTGGATCCACTCGTCATAAAGCTGGTGGGTCATGAGAGGTTCTGGCAGCTCCCTCAGGTAGGACTTCAGAGCACCTGGACAAAACAGCTTTACTTCATGCACCGATTTGACCTTTGAACCTGTGGTGTGGACATTACCAGCCACAGCGTGGGGGTCAGAGTAGAACTCCTCCAGCTGGGAGGTGGAGCAGTCCAGCGCCGCCTTCAGCTTCTTCAGCTTGGATGCTCCTGCGGCGATCCTGAACAGTCCCTGAGACACAGACGGACATGTGATGAACGGCGGGAAACTGGGAATCTTAATTACAGATCAAGTCTGGAGAAGATCCAGCTGCACATAACAAGAGCCAAACAAACACACCCTGTTCTCCCAGCATGCACTGCTCTTCACTTTGACATAAACAAAGGATGGTTTCACGCTAAAACGGCACAGACCGGACTCACGCCACCAAAGGAAAAGAGCAACAAATAAAGGTTTGTGTTGTCAAAACACACCATGTAGTGCCTTTGAATTCAAGGAAACGCACAAAGAGATGCCATTTGTTTAGTAAATTTGACTGAGGGAGGGGGCGGGACCAAAGCTCAAACATCATCACTGTAGGGTCATGGCTGTGAGGGGAATCAAGGACTTCTGTGTTTGGTAAAGAGGCCGTTCACAGTTTTGGTCTCGATAAAGTTAGTGATGGGACAGCTAATTCATGTTGTACAAATCAGGACTTATTCTTCTTTAGTGGTTAACAGCAGAAAGAAAAGACAAAAACATGCCAGATTTTCACTAAAACAGCATCAAATAACAAAAAACTAAACGTTCATTTGACGGCTTGGTCACCAATATGCTAACATTAATATAAAAATGTGAAAAAAAACAACAATCTTGCCATTTGTTGGATTTTTTAGTGCAACTTTGCCTGCTTTTATTTATTTATTTATTTTTACGGTGCATCGTGTTCTGCATCCTGATTGGCTGTAGATCACTATCATTCAATCAATCAGATTTTTATTCCAAACTGAAATTATTTTTCTGCGAATATTTGAACTTTGAGAGTTTAAACATAGAAGAGAAATGTGTTCAAGAAAAACCTATAAAAGTAATGAAGTCTCAATTCAATCATCTTTGGATCGATTTTCAAAGCGTTCCCAGTGGTCTTTAGCCAAAATCAAAAGCTTGGGTCCTTTTCTAGAGCATAGATTCTGCAGAGCGGCAGTAGTTCATTGGAAATTCACCTCTGATTTGTGGGCGGGACTGTTGAAATGGAGCAACCTCGCCCCCAACCTAACATTAGCGGTGCAACAAAATTGGCGAGCAACATTTGATCTATCGAGCCGTACAGTTTAGATCCAGATTCCAGCTCAGACGAGGAAAACGACGACGTTCATGGATCCGTTTGTCTGACATCGGAAAGGAGCGGGAAGTTTGTGGCTCCGCACAGCGTCACAAACAATCTCTCTCAAACTGTATTCCTGAATGATTTTTTAATCAATTTTGCTGTAAGTTTAAGTGTCAAAGAAATGGTGTTCCTAAAACTTCATCCTGAAAAATGTCTGGATGTCATTGGACGGTAAAGCTGGAGCAACAGCAGCACACAAAACACACATTTAAGGCAGACTCGACTATGGCTTTGGACTAAACCGCACACATACTGCAGATGCTGCATTCTGTACTGTGTATTGTCAAGTCAATCCAACAGTAAAACTCAACGTCAGGATCTTCAAAGAGCTGCAGTTCACTCCTCTAAAAAGGTCAGCAGAAGAAACGTTGGATCAAGTCCAAAACGGAAAAGGAAAATGTTGACACCAACCACAGAGGACAAACTTCCTGTTGCCCTCCTCTGGTTTCTCCTACCTCCTCCTTCATTCCCGTCTCCAGGAGCATCATGACGCAGGCCTCCATGGGCAGAGCGATCTCCCTGGCGCTCCGTTTCAGGTGCTCGTCCAGCGCCGTGCCAAACGCAGGTTTCTCTATCCACGAGTCTGAATGCAAACGGGGTGAATGGCGGGAGGGGGGAGGGGAGGGGGGGGTTTAGGAAGGAAAAACAGAAACATTAGTGGAAATGTTGCAGACTAGACCTCCACACAGTTTTAATAAACTAAAAAGGATTCAGAGGATGGTTGAATGTTTGGACAGCAGAAACGTAGAAACTCTCCCTCAGGCCGTCTTTAAATACCTTCTAATGCCCCCCCACCGAGTAAATAACAACCACATGCGGCCCGACGCAGCTCTTTGTGTGCACAGCCGCGTGTTCAAGCTCATGCTAAAAAGACGTGTGTTGTTGTAACAAGAGTGTGTGGAGTTGTTGAGCCTTCACCGCGTGTTGTGAGACTGAACTTTTCTGTGTTTGATGCAGAGAAAACGGAGCAGAAACTGATGGCAGACATGGCAAACTAAACACTTGTCTAAATGTTAATTACAGAAATCAACATTTTTCTTGCAGCTTGTTGGTGTTCAGTCTTAACTATGTCAGTGTGGTAAATAACCTAAATGAAGAAACAGAAGACAGTAAGTCAGGACTTGAACTAATAAATATTTCAGCTTGGATTCATTTTTTTTCTTGTGAAAAGTTTATTAGTTTGTTTATTTTCTGGAAAGCCTACTGTTGTCTGGATTGTCATTTTGACAAATGTTTTAAACTGCAAATAAAAATAAGTCAACAATGATTGAAATGTTTTTTTTAAATAAGTAACAGAGAATTTTAATTGCAAGAAAAACATGTTTAGTCACCAAGACAGGATCTTTTGGATATTGAAAAACTTTCACAATGAGAACATTTTTCTTGAAACATTCAGTCTTTGCATCGCAGTCCTTTCAGCAAAGACTTCTGGCGTGTTTTTCCTGCAGGTCCTCAGGTCACCGTCACGCTGGATGGGATTTTCCCCCCACACATGTTCTTCACTGTTGAGCAGGAGTGAATTCTGGTTAACTTGCAAGTGAACTCTGCTGTGGTTCACCAATAATCTGAATGGAAACTGACTAAAGTGGTCCAGAGAGCAGAAGCTCACCAAACAAGTGAAGTGATGAAACTGCTGTGTTATTTATAAAACAAAAGAGCCAACAATGTCATTCCCACGAAGAGCAAATGACTGAAAGGCTGCTGGATGTTTTTGCAGCAAACATGAGGACGAGTCGGACATCTTGTGTTCAAAGACCAGCAGACCATCCTCGAGTCAATCAACCATCCTCAAGTAAAAAAAATAAAACACCCCGTGCATCTCCTACCAAAGTTGAGTCAAATATTTGAATTTCTAACAACATAAATGAAAATGTTGCTTAGATCTGTAAAAGAAGAACACAGTCAAAAAGCGTCTTCTCACTGTTGTCCTTGGATTCAAACCTTCGTACGTCTACCAGTTTCTGCGGTTACGTGTGCAAAATGCCTCTGATTGGATCAAAGATCGGACTAGAATTGAACGGGCCCAGACAAACTTTATCCAATTATAACATGTTTACATAAGCTACACTTTTGATCGGAATAAAACATTTTGACATGCGCAGAAATGTCTAAAGTACCGGAAACTGCCGTGGAAGTAGAAATAGCGAGTTCCGTTGTGTACAAACAAAGCTGCGGCATAGAACGAGATGATCTTTTAAACGTGCTTTATTATTGTTATGATGATTATTAAGTGCCTGTTTGCTTCTAATTTTGTGCGGCCAGCGCTTTATTCTTGGCAACCCAGATCTGGAAACAGGGTTAGGAGTAGGTTAATACGGGCGAACAACATTTAGCTGTGGATGCATTTAAAGATGTGGGGATAACATCAGCCTTTGTTTTGTCTGGAGATGAGTGGAAGCACAAATTCAGATGATTGTTTACACGGTTTCTCAGGACTGCTGCTCCTCTGGAGCGCACGCCGTAACAAAGCACCCTCTCCTGCTCGCAAACACCAAGCTACGAGTCCGGCTGCTCTGCTCAGAGACATGGTTCACCCGTGCGGAGCGGTCGACTGGTCCTGTTGGCGCTCCAGAGGAGGCCACACCATCGACATATGATGTAAAACCGGCGCAGTAGTGACCCCCAATAGGAATAAACTGTGTGCATGCACCAACCATCAGGACGACACATTATTACTCTGATCAGGCGTTTAATCTGATTACTTTAGTCCATGTAACTGCAGCTACTGTTTTCAGAGGTTGCCATGGCTTCAGCTGTCCACCAGATGACCTTGTTCTTTGTAAGACTGAGGCCTTGAAGTTTGGAATATTTTTTGTAAAAGTTCCAGGGCTTTCTTTCTGTGAAATGTTTACTTTCTCTGCAAACTGTTGAACTGCTCTCCTGCCCCGTTTGTTTGGCTGTTTTGCCTCGTTGGTGCTTCTTCTCCTGGCGGTACGAATCCTTCATACTAGGTATGCTTTTACCATAGCTAATGGGTTTGGCTCTGATTGCAACACATTCAATGTTTTCTTATCAAGATTTAATAACTAGAGTAAAAAAGAAAAGATTTTAGCCCAAACCTGACATGAAACAGCTTAAGAAATTAACAAACCATTCCAAAAAGTAACATGAACATGTCTTTAACCTCCTTAGAGCTGAGCTCTTGATGGATATGCCTTTTTTTAATTTATTTCGCTTTGACAGTTAAGCAAAATTACATACTTAAGCGGTTAAATACTCCTTTCTTTGTGTTTTTGTACCTTGCTGAGCCTGGATGGTGGGCAGGACGCTCTCCAGAACAGTGAGGGACTTTCTGTGGTAATCAGCCTGAGCCTCTAAGAGCTGCAAACACGGAGGATTCAAGTCAAGACGACGAACCAGGAGGTCATCCTGCGGCTGTGAACGTTCCCACACGAGCCGGAGTCTCACTGTTCACTCACGGTTATAAAGTATCGAGCATAGTCGCCTTCTTTGGAGAAGAAACTGTACATGTCTGCAGCCAGCTGATCCTGTCGGACACAAACACATTTGTTTGATGGAGAGGTTCCCCACAAAACAGCCTAATAAATGACAGAGACAAAGGAGAGCTTGTTTGTAAACACAAAAAGTCACTTGTTAAAGGTAATGGTTGCAGGATGAACCAGCTCAGCTATTAATGAGTCATCAATGTTCCTGCTGTTGGAGAGGGGGGGGGGGGGGGGGGCTCGTTGAGGGAAGCACACGGCTCTGCACTTCCTGGACCAAAAGCAGAACGCAGCAACAAAGCCCTAAAGCCAAGCGCCGACTGAAATAGAGGCGTGCAGAGACACGCACGCAGAGCTGACGGCGCATTTTCCCTCATTTCTGTGCGTCAGCATGTCAGCTTAGAGGACCCGCGGGCCTCACAATGTCCACACGCCTTTTGTGACGAGGGTCTTCCTAGTTTTGTTGTGTCCAGAAAAGTCATTTAGGGGATTTGGTTTGGGGATTGCAGCAGATTTGTAGCAGCAAGAAGGATCTAAAGTTTGCAATGTTGTGATGTTTCTGGACTCTTTATCTAAAGTTAAAGCATGAACTTCATGCATGGTACCTTGCAGAGCTCCACTTTGTTCATGGCCTCATCCACCTCCTCTTTCAAAAGGTCCGCCTTGGCCGTCAGTGCCTGTGTGTTTGTACCTGAGATAATCGACTTGGTTGCCTGCAACCACCTAAAAAAGTTGACAGGAAGGATGTGGGAAATGGAAAAGATGCTTTCACAGCAGCGAATGCACTTATTCATTAATCCTTTAAATGCATTTCCATACAAGTGTGAGAATTTCACACCTCGCTTTGGCAGAGTCATAGTCCAGCACCAACTTGGCCAACTGCTTCCTTTGCTTCAAGATGTTTGGGATTTCAACCTTTAAAGACAATTAAAAAAGAAAGAAGAAGGTTAAATCTATAGTGGATCAGAATCAAAAAACACTGAATCCATATTTGTTTTCTAGAGTGACAATACAGTCATGCATTATTTCATGTTTTACTGCTATTTTTGAGTTAATTTAAGTTATAACATTTTTGCTCAAAATTATTCCAGCTTTAATAAGAAAAACTGTCCATTTATGATCAGGATTAAGTATATTGTCAAGAAGATTGCGTCATTTTTCCTTTATTTATTTCTAAACCAAGTAATGAATTAATTTCTTAGATCAGATATATTCTTGTATTTTCATTTCTAATGCTGAAATAGTTTGAAACCAACCAATAAAAACCTCTCCAAGCTAAACAGCAATGTCTAGGATTAGCTTAAAATGACAAAAGAAAGAAAAGATTTAAAACTGCCTTTCATATTATCCTTCAATCATCTCATCCAGAATTAGATAATAATTTACCAAAACAATATTTCGAATAGACAGGGGGACGATGTGCTCAATTTACTTTGTTTTAATTAAAAAAACAACAAAAATCACTTCTTTTCTGAAATTCAAACTTTTATTAAAGATTTGTGGGTCAACTCACAAACTAGCTGTAAAATTTGGGTTTTGCTTTAAATATGTTCAGAAAAACGTTTTCTTTTTCTTTTAATCACTAGATTTAGAGTTTTAACACTTAAAAGTCCTGATGTTAGCAGGAATATGTGCATGTAATTTGGTTGACGTCAGCCGCCTTCGTGTTAGGGTTTATTCAGGGTTACTGTCAAATCCATGGAGTTTAATGGGAAAAGAAAAGGTGATTTTTACCCTTAAACTTGATTATCGTATTTTCCGGACTATAAGTCGCACTTTTTTTCATAGTTTGGCAAGGGGTGCGACTTATACTCCGCAGCGACTTATATTCGAAATAAATTGAAATAAATACATTGTTAACCCTCCTGTTATGTTCATTTGTGAGGAACAGAGATGATGTTCCTGGGTCAATTTGATGTATGAGGTATGTTAAGTGTTAAGAGTCTGTTAAGTGACTCAGAGAATCAGCAAACTTTTTTTTACAGTAAGATCTTGAAGGCTAACAACATAATATTCTATTTTCCAATGATTTCATAGATTCAGAAATGCAATAAAAGTGAAAACTGTTTCTACAAATACAGGATGAAAACAGAGTATTAGTTGGCCAATGATGCTTCATGAAAGGAATAAATAAATAAGTTTGAGAAAAAATTACTGTGAAATTATTAGATAAACAGTCTGCTATGATTGTGTCATATAAGGTTGTGAAAGTTAAAATGCGACTCATAGTCCAGTGCGACTTATCTGTGTTTTTTTCTACTTTATAATGCATTTTTGGGCTGGTGCGACTTATACTCCGGAAAATACGGTAAATGCAGCTTTTTAGGACAAATTTCACACCAATCCAACGTAACGAAAACAATTTTTGATTTTCTCCCCTGAATCTTTGATGGGACTGAAGTGTTTCGGACCTCTGCGAGCTGACTGAGCGGATCCAGGACGTCCTTCTCTATCTGCAGCTCGTGCTGCATCAGCTCTGACGCCAGGCGGTTCTCTGCATCTCCGCACACTTCCATCATCTTCCTGTCGACACACAGCGGCCCAGAGGGAAAGCAGCATGTCACCCGTGCAGATTTAACATGTCATAATGCAACGTTATCACATCAGCGGAACAAAAGGATCCAAGGTCTTCCTGGTCACATGTCACTCCACAACTCAGACAATCTGTGTCTAAGGATGTCCCGGTTAGGTTTTTTTGGCCCCGATTCGAGTCTGAGGGGTTTGATTTTCAGAATTTGCTGATAAAAGTCCCGATCTGATATTTTTGTATCACTAAAAAAACAAACAAAAAAAAAAAAAAAACGGAGCACATTTAATAAACACATCCACCTATTTTCATTAGATTAACCTTTTTCAACACTTAAACAGAGCACTTGTGTGGAATAGCTTGAATAATCACGTAAAAGTAGAGCAACTATCAACTGAAAAACATAACCAACTATTATCTAGTAAACATAGATGATAATTAGTCCTGTGAGAAGGTTTGGTGACGGTAGCTTTTGTATATTCAGAACTGTTGAACATTTTTGATCAGATGTGATTCATATCTCCATTAAAAATGGATAAAAATTAAGAACAACTTTCTTCCAAAACTGTTGTTGTAGCATGAATATGATGATGAGTATTTAGGACATGACTGTAAATATTTATTTGCTTCAGCTGGATTTGAGACATTTTTTCTTTTTTTTTGGATTTTCCTGAAGCGCGCACTTTGTAGACGGTCCCTTGGCGCTGTCTCACTGCAGTTTCTCCGTTAAATTCTTAATAAAGATTAAAAAAGATATATGTATATATAGTTTCAAACATTAAATAAAAATCGTATTGAGCCCAGAAGTCAGAATATTTGAATATCTTGCCAACTTTACCAAACTGTTTTTGTTAGCCTCCTGCTTAAATAGTGTCCTATTCTGCTGCGATCCCTTCATTATATCAGATACAGCATATTAATCTGTAATAATAGGCTTGAAACATATAGCGCCTATCATAATAATATGAATAAAATAGACACCCCATCCCTGATCGGGATGCAACATCCGCTTCTGTGGTCTGAAACTTTGTGATGGGATCCCTGTGTGAAATCATCTGATCTTAGTCCACAGCTGAAAGCTAAATTTCTCCTGATTCAGGTCGTCGTTTTAGTTGCGAGAGTCGGCGATCTGTCAGTCAGCGTTTTAATCGATTTTTCTCTAATTAAAGGAGGACATAAATTTAACAAAATCCAAGCACATAAATACATAGAAGCTGTTACTGTTATTGCTTGCCGATGAAAACATGGATGCTGTTCTGCTCTAGAAAGTCACTTCCTAGATCCTCATCTAGATCCAGGAGCACAAAAACAAGCCGACTGCTTGGCCTGATTGTGTGGCCTCATATTTCACGCACCCCAGAGTGCATCCGCTCCAAATAGCAACAGTTGCCACGGACACCTGATTGGATGACGGCTGTCCATCCATCACAAACTCACCCTATCAAGGAGTCTTCTCCCAGCTGGTTCCCGCCTTCCATCATTGCCTGGGAAAGAGCGGTGAGGGGAAGCTTTTTCTGTGGTGAGCAGAAACATAACGTCTTCAGGATTTTGCGCTCAGTCCAGAGCTCAGGAAAAGTCATCAAGAAGTTTCCATGGTGAATTCAGCCAGAATGAAGAAATCAGGATTTATGCCACATGTAGGAAAATTCACATTGGAAATGGGATGAAGACTTAAGAGGTTGTCTAAAGAAGACATGGAGGAATTTTTTGTTTGAAATGTTTGCAGTTTCTGCAAAATAAAAGCCTCCACTTTAAAAACTGAAGTAAAGGTGCCATGCATGGAGAAGAGGAAGACAAAAGCCAGAGGTTGTTCTGTGGAAACAAAGATACTCATAAAATGATGTTTTTACCTGACCATTTCCTGTATAGAGGCGTGGTACGGACTGTAGTGCATTTTTGAAAAGTTTTGGGTAACAAAACAAAAAAAAAGAGAAATCAAGGAACACTTAAAAAAAATACAATTAAATGAATAATTTTAAACCCAAATGTTGGTCCTCTTTTTTCCATCATTTGGAGAAACTAAAAAGCTTTAAGCTTCAGTGACTTACATGTCTCTTTTCTGCCTCTGCACCGATGTGTCCCTGCAGACATGAAGCCATCTTTTTGTGTGTGTTGTGGGACACCACACGCACCAGCTCCATGCGCCGCTCGATCTGCAAAAAAAGGAAGAATGTTTGAGTGCAATGCTCCAAAAAAAGGATTTAAAAAAAAAAATCAAGTTTATGCTGGGAAATGTGAAAAAGTCGCCCTCTTCAGTGTGATTTGATGGGGAAAACAGGACAGCAGAATGTTTACAGTAACTTCAGACCATCTACTGAGAGCTCTACGTTTACATGCTATCCAGCTAGCTTACAGCCTAATATTAACAGTGCAACAAAATCGGTGAGCAACATTGGAGCCATTCAGCTGTACTCAGAAATGCAGTTTTTAGCCGAATTTTCTTTAACTATGTCCTCCCTCATCAGAAAAGTGCCACAAGAAGATGTTAAAAACACCATTTTAATAATGAATGTGTCCATAAAGTGAGCTGAGCTTTCTGAAAAGCTGATGACGGATGTGCTCCAGCTCAAAGAAATCATTTGACTTGATCTTATGGGAGTCGAGGGGGTCAAAGTGTAAGCATGATTGATTGAGTTTGCCTCTGCAGACTGACGCAGGAATGTTATCTGGGAAACACATGACTCATCGGAAGCGTCTTCATGGAAACGGTCACTGAGCTGTGACAGAGCAAAGGGTCTCTTTGGCTTTAAAGGGGGAAAAAAAAAGACTTTTTTTTTGGGTTACACAGAGTTCCTCCTGTCCACTAGCTGGACCACACAGATCCACTCTGTACTTGCAGACAAAGAAAGAATGCTGACTGCAGCTCTTGGATAATGGATAGAGGGCAGCTGAAGCTCTGCGGGGTGTGCATCAAACATGCTGGTCCTTTCCAGGTGTTTGACTGCAACATCAAACAAACAAGAACAAACTGATGTTCTCAAAGGTCCAGATAACATCAAAAACAAGTTTCATTTGGCAGGAAGTTACATGGAACCCCTGCAAACAGACCTAATGAGTGTGGAATCACAATGTTCAAGTGTGAAGACAAGCAAAGGGAGGATCCAGTTTTTAGATTTCCTAAAAACAGGAACACAGTCAGAACTTCTACAGCCATCCGCCTCCGTCATTCTCCCGTTCCACCACTCTGAACTCACATTCCTGCATCATTCCCGGCCGGCCCACAGCAGCCCCTGACATTCCCAAAACAGCTGGCTTGCTCACAGTCTCACCAAACAAGCATTTTCACACCTAGCATTTATTGGTTTGACTTGGGTTCAGCGCCAGAACTCCGTTCAGCGAGGGCCTGGCACAAGATCCCCTCAGGGATTCTCCTATCAGTCCAAAACCTGGATTCAAGCGAGGGAGACTTTTGGAAAACCAGACGGTCTTTTTTTCACTGCAACAATAACAGAGCCCGACAGCCAACGTCATACACCCAACGTCAACTTTATGGGTGTGAAAACCGAAAAAACAGCAGCCAGCGTTTCCCTCCGAGGTCAACACATGACGCGTCATAGACCAGGGAATCCCAATAATAAGTCAGCGCAACAGGGAGGAAAGAGAGACTCACTTTGTTTATTGGTTCCTAAGAGAAACATGTCTGGACCAGTCCTAGAAGAGCAAAAATAGCCTAATATGACGCATTCTGTTCTGAGGCCAGGGGCGTACATGTGAGGAAAGAGCTCAGTCATTTGTTGTGTAATAAACAGTCTCCCTGACGATCCTGAAGTACGAGGGAGCGGCTTGGCATGCGGGACGGCATTTGATGAATGCTTCAGCATAACTATGGACGAGGTGCAGTTTGGACAGCGGGACAAAGTCTTAGATGGCATCTGGCACCCAGAGAGGTCACATACAGGGCTGCGTTTAGATGATCCAGCTGAGACTGAGACAACCAAATTTTTTCACAAAATCTTAGCAAAACAGGACCAATTGATACAAAGCATCCCAACATCACAGCCGTCTGCATTTATGAAAGTCTACGAAAAGACTGGTTTTCATGGCGTTTTCTAGGACTGCACAAAATATGGGAAAACTTTGATATTAATGAGGATGCAACGATTTCTTGCTCAAACCTCGATTTTAGGGTCACGGTTTTATAGTGGCTTAATATACGCGTTTTACAGAATAACAACCAAAGAAATGAACATTTTAAAAAAAACTTTAATTTGCTAATAAGTGAATGCCAATGACGAAAATCCTTTCTTCTTATAGTTTGAAACTTTCAACGTAGACATACGTAAACAACATGAATAATGTCACAAGCACATGTTAAAAACACCAAAGACTATTTTCATTGTAGTGGGTCTTTAAGTCTTGTCGAACATTGTTTTTTTCTTTTTATGCTGTAGATTTGCTTCTTTTTTCAATACGCTGTTAAACATTTGTGTAAAAATGTCCACAAGCAAAACAATCACTCATGACTGAAAGAGACGGATGAAGAATATCTACTTTGCAGGTATTGTTGGTCCAATTTCAATTGGTATTATTTGACACACACAAAAAAAAACTAACGTTAGCATTGATAACATTGAGTAATTTTGAAAGGACTGTTGAGTATTTGTTAAAAAGACAGGATTTATTAAGTAAAACAACAACAAAGCTTTGAAATGTCACTTAATTGAATTCATTTATTTCTGTCCAATAAACTCGATCTTGAACGACGGTCTGGGTTTTTACGCGGTTCTGGTTTGCAGGTAGCCGTGGTTTGCGCCCGGCAGCTATTTTTTATTGAAACAACAACGTTTGCATGAGCTGAGAAAGCACCAGAAGAGACGAGAGCTGTTTTCCAGACAGACTGAACCATTGTTTCTCTGAGGAAATGTCACATCGACTTGTCAGGGAGAAGAAAAAGAAATGAAAATAACTCTTTGTGGCTTCCCAAAGTTCTTAGTCACCACTGTTCCTTTCTGTGTGTGCGTTACAGAAAATCAAACTAAAATTAACACAGATGTTCCAGCTGTCAATCAAACCCCGTTCACAGATATTTCTCCAATATTTAAGTGTCTGTTACATGAATGTTTAGAAGAAAGCAACAGGAAGTGAGGACAGGAATATTTTTCCTTTATTTCCAAACAGCTGAGGTTCATTTTTCCCAGAACCCCCTGCTGTCATTTCCCTGCGGGAATCCCGCGCGCCCGCAGGACCATCGATGCGTGTGCCGTTCAGAACAAATCCCCTCACATCCACTTTAAAATGGACATTCCAAAAGTCTCACTTTGACTTAACTTTATGTAGACACAAACTGTCAAACTACAGAGACAACAATGTGCAGCATTAGCTGCTCTTTAGTTAGTTTTATGTTGACAAACGAAAGTCTTTTTATGCATCACTCACAAATGCTTTCCTTGTATAAAAAATGAGTCAAAAAACAATATTATGCATTTTTAAAATCAGTAAATTCATCAGATGCCAGCTCTGCCCCAATCTCTGGTCACAAACGATCCATCTATCATTTCTGACTTGTTTGGAACCTACAAAAACTGTTTTCTTTGTGATCATCTTACTTACTTCCACTTTCGGCTTCTCCCATCAGGGGTCGCCACAGCGAACAAGTCGCATGGTAAATTTGGCAATGTTTTACGCCGGATGCCCTTCCTGACGCAACCTTCTCAAACCGGGCTTGGAACCGGCAGAGGTAGAGAAGGGAACAGGGAGCAGCCCGGAGTCGAACCCGGGTTTCACGGACGGAAGGCGCCGCAAACCAGCACGAGCTAAACTGGCTCCCTTTTTCTTTGTGATCATACAAAAGCTTTTTTTTCATGGTTTAATGAACAGATTTACTGCTTTTCTTCAGGAGGCACAAAATCCAATTTACCGTATTTTCCGGACTATAAGTCGCACCGGAGTATAAGTCGCACCAGCCCAAAAATGCATTATAAAGTAGAAAAAAACACAGATAAGTCGCACTGGACTATAAGTCGCATTTTAACTTTCACAACCTTATATGACACAATCATAGCAGACTGTTTATCTAATAATTTCACAGTAATTCTTTCTCATACTTATTTATTTATTCCTTTAATGAAGCATCATTGTCCAACTAATACTCTGTTTTCATCCTGTATTTGTAGAAACAGTTTTCATTTTTATTGCATTTCTGAATCTATGAAATCATTGGAAAATAGAATATTATGTTGTTAGCCTTCAAGATCTTACTGTAAAAAAAAGTTTGCTAATTTTCTGAGTCACTTAACAGACTCTTAACACTTAACATACCTCATACATCAAATTGACCCAGGAACATCATCTCTGTTCCTCACAAATGAACATAACAGGAAGGTTAACAATGTATTTATTTCAATTTATTTCTAATATAAGTCGCTGCGGAGTATAAGTCGCACCCCTTGCCAAACTATGAAAAAAAGGGCGACTTATAGTCCGGAAAATACGGTATGTCAAAGACTAAAAGCACATTTCACTTCCAATAACTGCAACCTAAGCTAAAGTAATGTTTCAATAGGCTAAACTTGGCCATTTTAGCTCAGAAAAAACAAAGGCACGTTTTAAAAAGTTAAGAAAATCAAGTGTGTCTGAAGATCAGAGCAGCTAAATGACATTTTCACATCAATGAGAGAATTTATGCTCAAACTCTACCCTTAAACACCTTCACTTCTCCTTGACTGTAGTCATTTCCTCTCTCAGTCAATTATAGCCAAAGTTGCTCCAGTATCTTCTGTTCGAGAGGTTTCGTCACGTCCCTGAAACTGCGTCTTCAGATCAGAATTATTTTAGCTCAGTGTCACAAGACAAAACAGTCATCCACATCTGTACGCTGCTCATCTTGGGCCACAATTACCATAATTATAAAAGTCAGGAGATGCAGACTTTTTCGAACATTTCTGAAGCTTTCAACCACAACAAAAGCACAACTGTTCTGAGGGAAGCAGCTCCGCTTCCAGGCTTTGCTGCTCGTCTCTGCTGTCGTCAGAGCAGAGCCAAAAGCAGACGCTGGTGTCCGGCAGGGGGAACCTCTCTCAAGGTGCATTACCTTCCAAAACTCAGGAAAAGTTCCCATTTTATGAAAGTAACATTACCCATCTGCCCTTAACGTAAACAGATCAGACCCTACAAAATAAATGCGGTAGCAAGAAAAACCCTTTAAGGTCCTGTTTCCTTATTGTTCAGGGTTTAAACTTCACCTGACAGATAAGTTGAGTCATTTGTTTGAGAACAAGAAGGAGGGGAGGATTTGACAAAAAAAGAAAATGGATGGGTTAAAGTAGATTCATGGGGGTTCACCCAGAATTTATCAGTAACGGGCGGAACTGGAAACAAATCGCAACAGAAATGTACATTTCTGAGAAACTCAATAAACTCCTTTCAATGATCTGAAACTTTAATAAATGCATATTGGAAAGGAATCTGGAGCTCATGGAAGGCATCTCGATTCAAAAACTGAAATAAAATAAGACGTGTTTTCTCCTCATCTCATTACTTTAAATAATATATTTTCAAATATTTCAGACACATTATGATTTACGATCAATGACAAATGTTCTGGAATGAATGGATTTCTTCTGCAGAGGAGGAAAGAGCATCTCCAGCCACGTCTGTGGTCATTGTGGGTCAGAAAAGTGTTGAATCTGTTTTACCTGGAGGAGGTCATCGCTGAGGACTTCTGTTTTCTCCGCTCTGCAGGTGAGAAACAAACAAACAGAGCGTGCAGGTTAGAAACCGGCGGTGACTGATGGTAGATCAGCAGTTTCATTCACTGAGAGGTCATCAAAAAATCATTTTCAAGCCAGCAAAAGTGGTCTTTATGAGATTCCATGACTCAAAACAGTCTTACTTTCTGTTCTGACAGAAGCTAAATAACATGAACTCATAGGTTCAAAGCTGAGAATCTGTGAAAAACTCTCACAGGCCTTCAGCTATTAACAAGTCAAGCTCTGGTTATTTACCACCAGCCGCTAGTTAGCCATAGTGTCGTCCAAACAGTAGTCGGGACGGCCTTTGGCTATTATTAGTAAGCTTCTGGTTGGACTTGAAGAGGTCAGACAGATTAGATTCACTTAAAGGCAGTAGACTGGGAAGCACATGCTCGGCTCAGACCACGTGTCAACACTTCTGCACAGACAACAGCAACTTCCATGAAAGGTCAGTGAATGGAAAAACAAACAAATTCAGAGAGAAAAAAAAAAGTTCCAGATTGACCTCTGCAGATTCAATTTAGGACATAAGAACAAGTAAGCCCGCCCCCACCTCCTGTCATCCATCTGTTTACAAGCTCTCCCACTAGCCGACAGCCCCTCACACCCCCAACCTAAAAATAGAGGGCAACAAAGATGGCGAGCAATATTGGAGCTATCCAGCCAAACAGTTTGGAGCCAGATTCCAGCTCAGATGAGGAAAACAAAGACGTTTGTCTGACAGTGAATGGAGAATGGAGCGCAGCGGGGGGCTTGTGACTCCGCCCAGCGTATTTTCTACTTCACAAATACAATCTTCCTCAAACGACTTTTCTTCATCTGCTCCTGATTCACAACGATTCACATAAAGAAAGACTCAGAAATGCAATGTTGAGCTTAATCTTCTTTATATTTGTCCTCCATTATCAGAAAAACACCACTAGAACACCTTAAAAACACCCAAAACATGGTTTTCATTGAATAGGGTTTTGGTTTTTCCCCCCCAGAAGAACACATCAACCAGCGTGAGTTTCCAGTAAATGTTTAAAGCTTAAAACGTTCTGGCTCAGCAATAAAATTGTTCATTTAAGTGCATAAACATTGTTGGCCATATGGAAGCTAAATGCCAAACAAGTTATAAATTGAAACCACGACACTGGAAACCCCTCTTATCAATCTTTTTTAAGCTGCCTTTCCAAAAGGTTGATATGACACCGTTCTGGAAGTTGGTCTTTGATTTGTTTCTAAATAACATCAATAATCCTCGTGGAAATATCCCCAAACTTCCTGCATCTGATGAATCTCCTCTTTTTCACACAAACGTCTCAACATGCTCGCTTGATTCCTTTAAACTAGGCCCAATAACTCCAACAACAACGTCTGAGAGCTACAATAACCTCCACCCAGCTGTTTTCAATTACAACCCTCCGCCAGGAAGAAGAGGGAAAAAGACACAAAGAGGGGTTCACAGCCTTACAGCCAGAAGACACACATGTACTGTAATCCTGGGAGGTTAATACTTCAAACCATTAGAAGTTTGAGGCTGAAGGATGAACACAGACATTTTCTCTGGAAATGAGTCAGTCTGTTTAATTAGGTACAACTTACAGCCCACATGAACCTGCATGCAAATCACTTGGGTAGCTGCAGATAACAGGAGGATGGGATGCAGCCACATGCTGGAAAACGTGACGATGAAGCCACGGCGTGCCAGTGCATGTTCTGGTACAGACTACATGCTGAAAGGCTCTTGGTGTGGTCCTGATCATAAAAACCAGTGAGTGTATCAGGCAGACACATCCTTTCACAAATAGTCTGCGCTTGAATCAACTCCAATGACTTGACCCTTGTTCCTGCGTCTGCTAAAGTGAAAGGGTTTTGTGAGAACTGGTATCACTCTCCAAATACTTCTAAAAGGTTCATTTCATCTGCAGAACCTCCACATAATGCACAAATTTTCACCGTAAGGTTCTGTTTTAACAGCCTTGGAGAACAATGTTTGGACGCACATTTATGGATGGACTCCACCTCTGTGGCTTAAAGCGGTGGTTCACATTACAAGCAAATAAAACTGTTTTCAGACCACAGATCAGGTTAATGTCAGACAGTATTTTCATGGAGCGGCCTGTCCTGGGCTGAAGTGAGCGTCTTTTGTATTTTGAGCTTCCATTTTCCCTTAACTTTTGACGATAAAGTTCATCTCCATCCTTTGAAACATGCCTGCAGCTGGTTTAAACTTCATTTAGACAAAAGATAAACATAAAACATATCTATCAAAGTGGAAGCTGAAAAAAAATCTGACTTTTAAGGTGCAACTGATACAAACAAAAAGAACGTAACTAAAACTGGTATTGTCCAAATGTAAAACATGAACCCACCGTTTAAACAACTTTATTAGCAGCATCATTGTAACGTGATGCAGCTGGTTGCTGAACATTATGCAAGTTTTTATTTTTTGGCTCTTCTTCTGTGAAAAGAAACGTTCCCAATAAGTTTATTTTTTGTTAACGTTTGTTAAGGTTTCAGTTTCGCGGTTGGCAAAGCGGCATAAAGAAAGTAGCTGATGCATTTTGGACACGTGATCAAGTGCCTTGACATGCTTTAAAGTTTTTCAAAATAAAACTTCTTCCAGAATCAGATTCCAAATAAAATGTAATCTTTTTTCCTCTGCGGCCCAGTACCAAACTATCCACGGACTGGGACCACCGGATGAAATCACCAAATGAAACCACATTAGACGGTACAAGAGTCATGCAAAAGTGGACGTCAATGTGAACGGACCAGCTGATGAGATAACCTCCATGTGAGTGGAAGATAGGATGGCAAAGACCTTCAGAAAAGCAGCAACATTTGAGCAGCAAACTTTAGAAAGCTTCTCTGAAGCAAGCAGCGGCTGCATGAAGCCCCGTCAGACTAACAAGACAGCAATTGTTTGGCTCGCATCAGCTGAGCCTCGACCTGACCTCCCGGAAGCAGCAGCCATTTGAAGAACAGCGCGGCGCATGCGACTTCCTAACAAGAGACGCTTGCAGCCCAGCCTTACAGTTCAAACAGGTTACCATGGTGACTTTATATGAAAGTAGAAGGGAATGAAGAGAGTACTGGCAGAGCACAATCGAGCAGTTGTTATTGGCCACTCACCACATGCGGGGGGGCCAAAGAGGTGGAGGAGCCTATTGCTGCTCCAACAGCTGGCAGCTTAAGGCATTAAGGTAATGGACACCGGACTCTGATGAAAGGAGCTGAAGGAATAATGGAGTGACTCGGCTCAGACGGTCTCACTAATGAGGCCGACTGCACAGACCGGGAATGCAAAATTAAAGCTGGATAAGAGAGCTTTACACTGGAATGGAAACTTGAGGGGCTTCCAGTCAATAAAGATAAATCAAGATAAAGATCATCTGCATCCTGAAGATGAAGGCTTCCTTCCTGGTAGATACTTGTACACAAAAGTCCTCACAAGGCCTTGCAACACTGGCGACCTGTTCAGGGCGTGCCCTGCCTTTGCCCAGCAGTGGCAAAGATAGGCTCCAGCAACCCTGGGACCCCAAAAGGGATTTACGAAAGGCTTTGAAGACGGATGGATATGCACACAAGAAAAAAATGTAGAGATGGAATGTCAGCACTATCAAAGGTGGTAAAAGTTTGGATTCTTGAAGAAAAAGTTAGTCAAAACTATAAAAATATTTTATTTTGATTCTCTGAACCTTTTGATGTATATGTGTGACACTAAAAAATGATGCTCTCCAAAGTGAATATATACCCGTAGCAGAGACGGGTAGCTATCATAATGAAAGCATCCGCTCCCTCTTGCCGTGGAAATTCCAGTTTTTATGGTCCGAGTTTTAGACGACAGATCAAAGGGATCTTGCATCAATTCAAAATTTTCCTGGCAGTTGCACAGAGTCGCACCAGCTGACTCCTCATTGTCTTTGCAGCAAATGAGGATGCAGAGGAACACCCAGGGCCATTTAACGCCGGTATTTCCACACCTGACTTTTCATGGGTCCCATTAGGAAAGTACCGCTTTAGCTCAAACCCATTCCAATGCCTGGAATGGGATCATTGGAATGGGTTTGAGCTAAACCCATTGGAATGGGTTAATATTAATATTTAAGCTAATAAGCTCTGATGGATACAATTTACAACTAAAAGTTAGGTGTTTTGAATAATTCTGCTACAGAATAAGATACCCATTTCAATGACAATCGTGTTTTAAAACACATTCTTGTGGAATTTTTCTGATGATGAAGGACATGCATAAAGAAACTTAAGCTCAAATGTGCATTTCTGAGCATTTCTTTAGTCAAATTGATGTGAATCAGGAGCAGACAAAAAAAATTCTGCTTCAAAACCATAGTTTCATTTGTGACGTGGAAATACGCCGGGCTTTGTTCCATTCTGACTTCTAGACGACTAAATCCACAAACCCTCAACTCAGAGGTGAACTTTTAATGAACTCCTGCCGCTCTGCAGAAACTATGTGCTAGAAAGTGACACAGGTTGGGTCATCGTTATTAAAAGAGCACTGGGAACGCTTTAAAATAGATCAAAATATGATCGGAGTCAGACTTTATTGCCAAAACAAGTTCAAGAATGTTGGCTTTTGTTGTTCTCAATACTTAAATATGGCATCTTTGCTCTTAGATCTTACAGTTCTGAATTCAATGGTTAAATCCCTTCATCAGTCACTGAAAAATGTCACCTGAGGTTGATCTCCAGACAATCAGAAAAGATATTCTCACCAGATTAAAAGAATATAAAAGCCTGTTCTGGATTTAAGGTGTCAACCGGTATATTTTTATACTTTATAAAGGTGTGAATATATGACTAAATTTGAATTTGTAAACACTTTTTAAAGCTTACATTACAAGCACATTTGAATACCTAAATATAAACTTGATGCAAACATGAAAAGATCACAGCAGTAAATCCCAGCAGACTTCCACAATGACAAAAATGTTCCCTAGCATGAAAAACATGCTGTTTTTCCATGCACCTCAGTTTCATTTGCTTCCTCTACATCAGTTTTCCCAGCTCTCCCTCGTGTTCTCTAGAAAGTATGTCTCCGGGAGGCAGCTTCCTGTTTGTAGAAGAAGAAGGAGAGATTTCCTCCGAGCTGCCGCTCGCTGGACAAAGTGTTCTGCCTTTGCACAATCACAGGAACCCAGGGGGCAGCGGTGAGGCCCTTTGGCACTTTTAACATTTCAGGTAAAAGCGGCCACAAAGTAAACAAGAAAATGAGAGTCTGCTTGTGGAATTTAAATGCTAAAAGGTCACACTCGGAAGTACATGACAGCCCGAGGGATTAAACCGCACTTATGGGTGCAAAAGCGTGGACAACTACTGCAAGCATGCCTGGTTTCTACATCAAACTCTGCAGTTTTAATTTACTGCTCTGGCAGTGAGGAAACTATGAGTTTTCCAGCTGTCCTGCTTCTCCTGGACTTCAGAAAGCACACGACAGCAGTGCTATACAATACACAATCGCAAAGGAAATGTTAGCGTCTCATAAAATGAAAGCAAAAAATGTTCAGTGTTGTGGGTGCTTATGAGTAATGCAATGCTTTTGTAAGTTATCTCAACGTAAGAAAAACTTCATCAACTAACCAGTAATCAAATCCAACACCTGCAGTTTGTTTTACTCTATAAAAAAGGTCACAACACACAAGTTTTCAATTCTCTAACTAGTTTAAAAGGATGAAAACACCCAAATAAGAGATGGATGTCAGTTACAAGAAACAATATCTTACATTAAGTGAGTTCATAATAAAGCAGCAGTGCAATACATGCACTCTGGAGTTTGTCAGCAGGGCTTCTGCTTTGAAAATTTGGCACAAAAACCCCCAAACTCTCATTTTTACCCACATGCTCCACAAGATTAATGACGTTCATCAGCGTTTCTCTTTGTACAAACTCAAAGATGTGGCTCAGCACTGCGTATGAAAACATGAGCCGACTGCTCCAAGCATGATAATAATTGACGGAAAGAAAGAAATGATCGCAGCTGAAAAGCTCTTATTTAAATCTTGTCAGTCCCAAAAAGTTTGTTAAAGACCCGCTCTGAAGAAAATGGTGTTTTTAACACGATGATGAAAGATATATATTGAGAAAATAAAGCTTAAAATTATATGTCTGTGTTCAAATCGTCAATCATGAACAGAGTGTTAGTTAGTGTAAACAAATAGGTGATAGGAAGCTGGGGGGGGTGATCTGCACCAACAGACCCACCCACAGCTCAGAGGTAAACCACTAATGAACCAGAAAACAACACAAACCTTTTTGATTTGGTTTAAAAACATCATAATCATTAATAAGAGTCCACTGGAAATATTTGAAAGTAGATTAGAAGTTGATCAGAGTGGGACTTTAAACATAGAGGAGGATATTACTCCCATCCATACCATGGTCCGGGTGAGTGCTCGATTCTGATTGGCTGCTGGATGTGCATTAAAAAGTGATAATCAACCGTGATAACGCATGCCTAAAAACATCGCTTGTATTTTCTGTATCACTGCGCTGGCTTCTTTAAAACAAACTTTAGCTTCATCATCTGCACACAAACGAGCGGTTAGAGGTGACCTTTCTCTGAACTGATGCTTTATTTAACCATCGTGACCATCAGCATAAATGTCACTTTCCTCAGCCGCTGCAGTCGAGGTCGGTGCCGGCTCGCTGCGTTGTCACGGTTACATGACACAGCGTAACAAATAGTTTACTTTTTGAGAAAAAAAAGCGATCCAAACCAAAAAACAAACAAAAAATGGGTTTGTAAGTGTTCCACAGGGAGCGTTGATTTCTGATAATGCACACTTCGGCCAATGTCCCTTAAATATAGTGGACCACAGAATCCATTTCTGATACGCTTCTGTTACACAGATGTCACCATAGGCTCTTATGGGGTTTAAAACCAACTGAGCTCGACTTTTTTTTTTTTTTTTTTTGACTATTTTAAAGTCCCCTACAAACAGTTTTTGATTTACTGTAAACACTTAGCTTACTAGCTCACAGTCCCTCACACCCCTAACTCGGGCAGCACGATATGAGGAAAACTTGCGATATGCGATAGAAGTGATCAATATCAACAGTTTAATAAAATAAGAGTCAACATAACTTAAATTATACTCCAAATGATCCTAGTCTACAAAGGAGGCAAGCATCTAACATCAAAGGGCTCATTCTGATTGGTCCACAACGTGAAGGGCTGCATCCGATTGGTCAAATACATAAATTGATTTATTAATTCTTTAAACACTTCAAGCTGCCAGAATATTGTTTTGGGAAACATTTAAGGGTACCATTTATTGCAATTTTCGCTGTCTTTTGCGATAGCTTGATACCGCAATAACGATAAATTAGCAATTTATTGTGCAACCTAAATTTACCGGTGCAACAAAAATGGCGAGTTATCTAGCTGTACGTAGAGTTTTTTTAATCAAGATTGGAGCTCAAACGAGGAAAACAAAGACGTACAAGGATCTATTTGTCTGCAGGTGGATGCATCGGTATGGAGTGGAGCAGGGAGCTTGTGGCCCACCAACTGCAGCATCTACGTTACTACTGCCACCTTTTTCAAGCAGCACTTTTTCGTCTGCGGCTGGTGACAAAAATGCTACAAGAACAAGTTAAAAACACTATTTCTATTGGACAGGGTGTTTAAATGTACTTTTGTTAATAAAACACACCTAAATCCTACATTAAAACCTCATGGAAAGCAGTTTTGTGCCTGAAAAAGAGAATGTAAATGAATGAATTTGATGCATCATTTCCTCTTTTTTTTTGTTACTTATTTTACATTTTCAGACGGGAAACATGAAAATAACGTTTAAGTCAAAAATCTCCTGTGACAGTCTGGTAGCATCCACTGCAGCAGTCACATGCTCCGCGGCACCAAACTCTGTTTACAATTGTGCAACCACGGACATGGTTCCAGGAATCATGAAGAAGAGCTCCCCGGACATGTCTCACCTTCACAACCTTCCTCACAATGCCAGGTTGAGTCATGGCTACCTTAAAGTATCTGATTACACCAGGGTGTCATCATAACAACCGCATAAAGGTTGGCGGTTGTAGGAGCATGTTTGCACCCCGGATCATCTGTTAGGTGATTTGATGAAGCTAAAGGAGATGGTGTCTGGAAGTGGGAAAAGGCAAACAACAACACCGCTGGAGGAGCCCATTAATCCACATGGAGGAGTCTCTGTTGGGAGTCTTTTTAAACCCGAGTGGGTTCATAAGCTCAGAACTTGTTGTCTTAACGCATCACAATAGATTAGAAAGAAAAAAAAAAGTCAAAGTCTGTCCTCTCAATGAATAAAAATTAAGAAATATGTGACTTTATATCCCCCCACATACATAAAAGCTGGGATAAATTAACTTTTTAATATGCATCACTGAAAAACATGGCTGTGAATTCCTAAAAAAGGGCTCAAACTGGGACATCACACACACAGATGTGATCGAGTTAGACTTGCCTGCCAACGGTTTGATTGGCGAGCTGCTTCATCCGATTGAACTGCTTCTTCATTTTTCGGTCCCTCGCCGGTCAAGTCTTCGGAAGCTGCGGTTTAAATCCCGGCTTGGGTTGTGAAGTTCGCAGGGCTCCTGAAGCCGTCGCTATGACAGAAAAAAAGAAAAGAAAAAACAAGCGAAAGCCGTTGAGGAGCCGAGAGCTAATTAAAAATAGTTTGTAGCTTTGCTAGCTCCCTTGCTAGCCCCCCCCTCCAATTGTAATTCTACATAAAAAGAAAAAAAGGAAAGTTTCACTTTTATTGACGTCATGACATTATAAATTGTTTTTTTTCTGGATTATGACGCTCGTTAAAGTCGTACAACAATTGAATGGAACTAACTTTCACCGTCTCCGGCGGCTTTTCATGGCGCTCCTCCTCCTCGGTTGCTGACTTTACCGTTAGCCGGCCAGCTAACGCGCCGCCGAGCCGAGCAGGATAATCCGTTGGCTGCTTCCTGTCGGAGCAGAGCGGGGAACCGAGTGCGCCGCGCGGGCAGCGGCGCTAGCAGCGACTCACCTCCGCCTCTTCCAGCGCACAGATCCGCAGGAAGTAGAGTCCGTCCGCGTCTGACGGCCGGCCAGCACCACCTTTCACTCAGCGCCGGCAGCACAAAATGACCAAATAAATACAATCATTTTCTCTTGAAGTTAGATCCCTTTTTGAATAAAATAATAATAAATAATAATAAAATCAAATAAATAATGGTGATTTGCTTTGTTTTCATGATTGTTATTTTTTTGTGCAGCTTTTTTTGTTGGGCTATTTTAATTATACATCATGAATATTTTTCTCTCTAAATAGTACTTTATTTTTTTTTCTTTTCTTGAAAATTTTAAACATAATTTTGTAAAGTTAAAACTGAATTTGATAATTTTATCAACCCCTGGAAAGTTATAAAATTTCAAAATAAAGTTACTAGAAAAATTAAGGAGATTCTGCCTCCATGTACTAAGAAAAATATTACAAAAAAATCCTTAAATGAATACATGAAAAATAAAAATAGAAAGGAGGTAAGTCAGGGTAAAGTTGCTGGATTACGTCATTATTTTCAAATCTTAATCCTTTTATGATATTGAACACTTGATGCTCAAGAGTATGTGCATCCTTTTATGTTTTAGATGTGCATTATTGTGAGTTTCAAAGATCAGTCAAACAGTCTGGGTTAAAAAAAAATCTTTAGATGTTGTAGAAAACATACTAACTGTCTCTGCTCTATTTTCCTAAAAATTTGACACAAGTTTCTATCAATTCAAGTGCGTCTTGTGTTCATTTTTGTGTTAAAGTTGAAAAATCTTTCTTTTTGTCTTAGCTTTTTTAAACTAACAGTTTTAATTTTCTTTTAACCTTTTCCTGGATGCTGTATTCCAGTTTGTTTTTTTAGCTCAACGTTTTAATATTCAATTATTTAAATATTGCAAGTTCTAAATGCCAATGTGGTAAACATGTTCATGCCCTGAATGACTGAACATATTATAGGTTCAGTCATTACAAAGACACACATGTGCTTTAATTTGATAAAAAAAAAAAACCATCACACTGTCAAAAGGCTTAACCAATTGACCTGACTAAAATAAAAAAAATGGCCACATTTGTTTTTCCTCTTCACGTAACACAAATTGTCGTATACGTTTACTTTTTCAGAAGGATGTTGTGTCCATTCCCAATGTACTTCCTTATTGGAATAATCTAGTTATTAGAGTGGAAAAAGATCAGGAATCTGCCAGCAAAATATTAATAACCAATAAAGTGAAAAAAAAATCTCCTTTAAATTAATCCATGGACTCTACCCATCCAGACTATACCTACAAAGATTTAAAAAAAAAACGGGATGTTACCTGCTCCTTTTATCAAGAACACCCTGAAGATGCTGTACATTTATACTGGTCATGGCCTTTTTCCATTAAATGTCATCATAACCCCTGGCATGTTCTTTGTTGCATTGCACTTTGTTGTATTGGATTAAGTGATGAATAAAGTTTTTGGGGGAGAAAAAAGTGTCAAGAGGCTTGGGCTTTTCAGATTAAAAGCCCCTGTATGTTAACCGTCTATCCAAGAAAAGAAAATAACTGAAAATGTAAAGATAATCACATGTTTGTGTGTGTGTGTGTTAAAAAATAATGTGTTTTTGCACTAAAAATTTTCTTCATCATTATAAATAGAGACGCTACGTAAAGAAAAAGTTTATCAAGCATTTCTTTTAAATTGAAAAATGTGTGCGGATGTGATCACGGTATACTTCCGGTAGAAGTTGTCAACACATTAGAAGCGGCGAGTACTTTGTTTTTAGCCTTCCCCCCGTTTTGTAGCTTTCTGTAATTGACCTAAAACCTATTTTAGTTTTTAACTGAGACTCCAGCTACCTTTTTTTCTTTAAATCACAGCGTTCCTGTTTCTTCTAACAATAACTGTGTTTGTTTTTTAAGCCCAGACTCGAGTGTCCTTCATGATTTAGCGGTTCTCCTGCTGCTAGCTTCATCAGGCAGGTGAAATTCAGAATCATTTAGGAATAAGATCGTCCATGGCAAGTCGACAACCTTTCACAGACACGGACACAGCAGATGAAGCAGTTAGGGCTACTTGTGACGATGCAACCGTCTGTAAAAGGTAAAAACTTTGGGACCACAGCCTACACGTTACAGCCAATGTAATGTTTTAATATTTGCCATGTTTGTGTGACGTCACAAAAGTTCCCCCCATGCCAAATGTTTATGTGTACATCTATATCCTTAGGCTGTTTGTAAAAATATTTAGGTCCGAGAATAAATAAGTTTGAACCTAAAATAAAATTGATGGCTAATATTTCATATATGATATATTTTTTGCCTTGTTTCAGGTTTGCTACCAGTAAAGGCTATTGGAAGGATCCATATATTCAGTATTTTGTAAGATCTGTAGGAGAAAGAAAGGCACCGGAAATCAACAGAGGTAAACAGTCTTACTAATTCTAGTTTTTCTATGTAAATCTTTGAACTTAGGATAGAATTGTCATGAATTCTGACTGTATGTTCTAGTTTTTACCACTTTTCTATTTAATGAGGGGCTTGTTTGGCCTTTGGAAAATAATGCACAGGATATAAACTGTTGTCAAATGTGCACAGAACGCATAAAATTTGTGTCTCAAGCGACCTGTAAGCCTTTTTGTTAGTGAGTCCAAATTGATGCTAAAGAACATAAAAGGGGATATTATTTATTTGAAAGCTGAAAGTTGTTGTTTTTTTCTCCAACATTCTTTTTATTGTTTAAAAAAAAAACATGCCAGTCAGGCCTAATCAGAGGTAAAAGTTGCACATTTTTTGTGTGTGTCTGATTTGACAGGCTATTATGCTCGAGTTCAAGGGGTCAACTTTCTCCTTGACGCATTTCTGAAGAAAACTCAGTGCAACTGTCAAATAATCAACCTGGGGGCTGGACTGGACACCACGTTTTGGAGGTTAAAGGTTTGCAAGCCTTCCACTTGCTGCAATTATACTTAAAATAAAGTCTTAAAAACAACAACAAAGCATCATCAAAAGCGATATTATCTTTTAATCTTTTACAGGATAATAACCTAATGCCTCGGAAGTTCTTTGAAGTTGACTTTCCTACTATTGTGTCGAGGAAAATACACTACATAAAGTAAGTTTTACTCAGCTTATTTGCACAGGTTATGTTTTAAAGGTAATGATCATTTATCATTTATGAAGAAAGATTTTACCCCCCCCCCCCCCCCCAAAAAAAAAAAAATACTGTTTATTTATCAAGTAAACTTGAAGTTTAGTTGTGTTAAACTTTGTTTCTGCTCTAGTATTGTAATGTACAAATTCAACCTCTAGAGGGAGCCATATTTTCGATTCGAGGCTTAGAATTGAAGAGGGAACATTTGTTTACTGTTTTAGTGTGTATTTGTTTACTCTCCCCTTCTACTTAATTTGTCATAAATAATTATAAATCATTAAAAACAATAATACTTTTATTGGATGGGAAATAGATTTTATTGCGGATGTAGATTTTACTTGTGTTCCTAAATAATTTAGAAAATATTCTGATTTGGGAAATAAAGTTGTAAAAATTAACAAATAATTCTACATCTCTGCTTGATGCAAAATAATTTATAGCTTTATTGCTATTGTGATTTTTTTTTCTTTTACTGTGATTTTCAATTTTCTTCCATCAGGACAAAACCTCCACTGTCCAAACCCATTATTGAGACGCACTCGACGGACTCCCTTCTGCTGGGTACATAACTGAAGACACTGCTATGATCCTCTGCCAATTCACTTGACTGAAAGTCTTTTTTTTTCTGCTGGCGTTTCTTCAGATGCCCACAGCCTGGACTCAGATCGTTACTGCATCATCGGAGCAGACCTCCGGAATATCTCGGACATGGAAGAGAAGCTGAAGAAGTTCCAGCTGAACACAGAGTCAGTGGAAGGAGTAGCAGATTTTCCTGTTTCAGAAATGCAAAGAAGCCACCTCTGCTGCTTTCTGTCTGTCTGTCGGTTGTTGATTTGTTTTCTCAGCACAGCTTTTGAGGTCCAAGAACTGCCGCTTATCTTTGAGTTCTCTGACTGTAAGCGGGCTCAGATAAGACTCGCTGTAGTCCGGGTCTGGCTGACTGCAGTGCAGGTCGTCTGCCGCTGGGCGGCTCATTTGTGAGGATGTCACATCCAGGACGCCCGCTTTTGTAGTTCAAACCCTGAACCTGTTTGCTTTGGAAGCTCATCGAGTTTAGAATGTGGAGGAAGGTTGATGTTCAGGGACGACTCTCCGTACAAGCAGTGACGGCTCATCTGTGCGTCTCTTCTATTCACTCCCAGGTTGCCCACGTTGGTCCTGACAGAATGTGTCCTGGTCTACATGACCCCATCTCAGTCCTCTGGTTTGATCCGCTGGGTCGCAGAAACCTTTCATAGCGCCATGTTCATAAACTACGAGCAGGTGATCAAAAGATGGAGGCAGAAGCTTGTTTTTCTTCATTTGTGTGAATGAGTTAAAAGCAGAAAAAGATAAAAATGTGACCTCCACAGACGGCAGCAGACCCTAATCTGTTTTTTTTTTTTTTGGTTCTTCTAAGGCGAACATGTGTGATCGATTTGGGCAGGTGATGATCGAGAACCTGCAGCGCCGCCAGTGCATGCTGGCCGGCGTGGAGACCTGTCAGTCCCTGGACCTCCAGGTAACCAGAACCGTGAGGTGTTTCTTGACATTCTGGGTTGTTTTCGTGGGATGGTCCTCATGTTGAAGTGGTTACTGTGTGCAGAAGGAGCGTTTTCTGAGAAGTGGCTGGGAGCACGCCAGCGCTTTAGATATGATAACGGTCTACAGCATGCTGCCTCAGGAGGATGTGGGAAGGTGAGGAACCCTGAGAACCGACGTCCTGTTTTGTTGCTTTGTTTGCCCTCATAAACAATTAGCCATATTTTCTCTGCTAAATAAAAGGAGCTTAGACTGACTTAGAATGTCAAACTGCTTGTTTTTGAGGAGTTTTTCTCAGAAGCTCTGAAAGCACAATATGAAATTTTTAAATGCTTAAGCAAGGTATAATTTTTCCTTTTATAAAGTTGCAGAATCCTGACTAAATTAGTTTTAACGTATAAGTAGAGATTTCTAGAACAGCAAGACTTCAAAGTGGAGAACTTTGCTTTTATTATATTTCATTCCAATTGCTTTTACTCAAAGTAATTTACGAGTTAGGATCATATAAAGTGTTTATCTTTCTCAGATAAGAACCACATTCTAAGAAAGCCTGAAATAAATCATGTCAGACTTAAAGAGGAAAAAAAACAAACAACCACCTTTCTGCCTTTAAACCTTTAAACTCAGGACTCCATTTAGCGTCACTACTGATACACAGCATAAAAAATGAATTTTACAAAGAAATATGAAGCAAAATTACGTTAAAAACTTCTTTCGTTGGGAAGTTTTCATATTTATGCTCATAAAAACGTCAAAATTCTTCTTATATTGCTTCTTTTTATTATTTCCAAATGTTTATTTTTATTAAAGTCTTGTCATTATATAAAATAGGTTCATTTATGCTGATTTTTTAAAAACTTATTATCAAAACACTAAATGATTTAATGTTTTTTTTCTTAGATTTAACTTGACATATTTAAATGAATTTCACAAAAATGCAGAGATTTATTTGTACTTTAAAAAAAAGAAGACTCAACAGTAGAGAAACGAAAGAGGTTTAAAAAAAAAGTTTATGATTAAAGGAGAGTTTAAGAGACTTTTTATTTAAAGATGGAAAAAAGATCCGCAGCAGCAGAGAAAGCAATGATGATTAAAAAAAAACAAACATTGAATGTTTTACTGCTGAACGGGAGATTTGTTGATTCCTTCCATTTCTGTGATTTACAAATGGGTTTGTGATTCTTGCAGAATCGAGCGGTTGGAGTTCCTGGATGAGGGGGAGCTGCTGCAGCAGCTTCTTCAGCACTACAGCATCAGCTGGGCCACCAAGGATAAGCTCCGTCTGGGTAACCTCCTGCGCTTTTTCCTGCAGTTACTTGATTTAATTTATGCTTAATTATCTTATGATTTACCTCTGAGTCACACTGGTTGAAACTGGTTATTGTGCTGCCTTTCTGACATGATTTGTGTCTCCTCAGGTCTGTCTCAGGTGTCGTTTTGAGGGAAAAGGTGGCCATGTTTCGTCAGCGTCCCGGGCTTCTATCTGCTCCATGAGCCGTGTTGGGTAGAAAACGTGACTCAGGCATGTTTTGGACTGAACTTTGTGTCTTACAGCGTGTGAAATGATTCCAGCGTGCTGTGCTAGTTTGGTCTCAGAGGAGTTCCCTCCATGAAAGAGGAACAAACGACCTTCAAAAGGCAGACGGTCCTTCTTAAAAATGCTCTGCCATTTTCAATCTGCCTATAGGTCGGACGCATCCATGCATGTGAGCATGTATTTGGTGTAAAAAAGGGACTATTTCTGTTTCCCTGTGACCTAAAATGGAGACCAAGCGGTCGGATCTGTGACATCAATAAACCATATTATTTGTGTGAATCTGTTTTTAGTTCCATGTGTGTCTAAAATGAACTCTGTGTGTGTGTCGGGCTTCAGAAATTTAAAGTCTTTAGATCTATTTTCAAAGTGTTCCAAGTGGTCTTTAAATGATAATTAGGCTGTTTTTACCATGTCTTTCAATAGAAAACGGTTGTTTTTTAGGACATAGTTTCTGTAGAGAGGCAGGAGTTCATTATCAATTCATCTCTGACTTGTGGGCGGGGCCCTCGCCACCCCAGCCGAACGTCAGCGGTGCAACAAAAATGGCGAGCAACATTGGAGCCAGATTCCAGGTCAGACGAGAAAATCGTGGATCTGTTTGTCTGCAGGTAGATTGATCAGCTTTTGGCCCACTTGGTGTGTTTTCTACGTCACACATTTGATGTTTTTTTTTTTCTATTCCTGATTTGGATAAAAAAATCTCCAGAAATGCAATTTCAAGCTTAATTTTCTTTATATTTAATTCCAATTAATTTCCCTGATATTGTGCTTTGCAGCTACAGAGACAGTTGATGGAAATGTCGCCACACAAGTGACATGTCCTGGAAAATATTTCCACCTGATGAATCTTTTTTATAGAATCAGTTGCAGAAAGAAAACAGCTATTTTTCAAATCTGGTTTTTTCTTCCTTTTTTACTTGTGGACCGAAAGGAAAGTGTGCTAAGAAAATTTGTGGGAAATGCGGACAGACAGAGCCCCGCCCGGAATGTCACTATATGGATGACAATATTAGCAATTAAGGAGTTTGATTCTAAATAATTACATATGTTTTTATGGACAGACAAAGACCATTGGGACTTGGGACATGTCTGTGTGGAGTTTGCATGTCCTCTGCATGCGTGCAGACACTCCGAGGTCTTTCCACACAGAAGTTACTCCTGTTTTTCCTTTACTTTATCTTTTATCTCTCCTTGCACACTCAGAGATAGATGCTGCCGTCACTAATTTATCACACCATTAATGAGACGAGAGGCAAAGTCCACCGTTTGCTGGAGTGGAAAACATTAACTGAGCTGTTCTTGGTATCTAAATGTGTGGAGTTTCTTCTGGATGTAGATCGGAAATCAACAACTAATAAAAAACCCATTTAGACACTAAGAGGTCTAACGAAAGAGTTGAGTAAAATCAAAGACATTTGAAGGCAAAAATGGAGATATTAATGGACAAATTCTGAGTTTACAGGCTGTTTTTCTGCTGAAATTCGCAGGTTGTGGAATAAGCTGCTCTCACCTCTACAGCTTTAAGATGAACACGTTTAAAGCCTGTTTATTCATTGTTTTACTTGCGGTTTTTGTAGTATTATCAATAGAATTTATAAATGATTTGCCTAATACTTTATGTCCTGGGCGGGTGTCGATTGATTCCAATCAAAAATTGGTGATGCATTTGAAAAACCTTATGGGATGGGGCTGGGAAGTGGGCGTGTCTTTTGGTTTAAAGGGTGTGTTGTGGAGTCTGTCAGTGCAGATAGACCTTTCAGAGTACGGCCTTCTTCACCGCTGACTTTTTCCACACAGCGGCCTACAATCTGTCCGTCATGAGAACGGCAGATTCTGCTGAATATGTTTTGCTGCTGTTTTATGTAAAAATGTTCATAAAAAAGACTTTGATGACGACCAAAAACAAAATCCAGAATTTGGAGACAACCATGAAAATGTTTAAAAAATATGAATGCAAATCTAGATTCACACTTTATTAATCTGTCAGAATGGACTTAAAATGACATATTTTACCACAGATTAAAAAAAAGAAAGTTTATTTTTATGTTATACCTTTTCTATGTCTGTTTTTTTTTAAATGTTTTTATTTTTTTTTATTTATTTATTTTTTTTTACAAATTATCTTTAAAATGACACAGAAATACCCCTGAGTCTAAAACTTTGGTCCCTAAAAAGTTTGTAAACTCTCCAGAATTATTTTTATTTTTATCATCAATCGGCTTTTTGGTTCTGGAAAACAGGTTTTTGGTATTTTGGAACAAAATATTGGACTTATAATGTATGTACATATTGTACATACTTTTGATTAGATGTGATTTATAATATTTTTATTTTATTTTCATCACTCCAAGACTCCTATAATTTCATTGTAATACCATGTTCAATGACAATAAAGGATTCTGATTCTGATAATACCCCTTGTTTTTTCAGTTTAAGCCCAATACATTTTGACTTTTGTCTCCCAGATCGGATTTTTTTAAAGAAATGTCTTATTCTGTATTTAAATGTTGAAAATTGTCTTTATGTTTGTGGAGACTTGGAAAAAACTTTAGCTGAATGCATTAATGCAATCCCATCAGAAGCTGTAGCTTTGAAACCTTTTGGAGATGACATGCAGTTGTCCCTTTGTTATTCCAGCCGGTGCACACGGCAATCATTTCATTTTTTTTAAATGAATAAATATCTTTTATTAATTGCAGCCAATTGAGAAAAGCCATGAAGCAAAGATAAAGCACAGAACATATTTTCATGTTTAGTTTTCTTTGATTTCTTTGATCAGGTGAATTAAATCTGATGGATTCAAAGACTTTCAGCCTAAACTTTGATTGTTTTATGGGATCATAATATATCACGCAGAAAGATAAAGAAATAGGAAAGAAAACACTAATCTTAAGGAAAAAAACCACTTGGAAATAGTTAAATTATCTGTAATTTTACCTTTTAAAAAAATATCAAAATTTAGAAACAACAAAAGGATTCAAAAGGGGAAAAATGAGCTAAAAATATTAACTGTTACTTCAAATTGAATGTTTTAAAGCCCATTAATAGGAATTTATTTAAGTTCTAAGCAAAAAGCTTGTATTTTTGGAGTTTTAATGAACCTAGTTGTAGTTTATTTTGATTACAGTTGGAAAAAAACCTAGTCTAATGAGTGGAAATGACTCCTTTTAGAACAAAATATGAACAAAACGAAAACAATAATTGTCCACCTTAATAAATCCTGGTAAAATCTAAAATGAGCACTTGTTTTTGAAGACAAATCTATGTTTTTGTTTTAAAAGAAATGACAGTCAACATTTTTAGAATTCAAAATTACATCCTTAACATTAAGTCAGGTTTTTCTATCGTCAAGACCTTGAAGAAAAAAGGATTTTGACTCATTTTAATAATAATTTCCTTAATTCCAGACCTTAATGAGACCAACTGTGCTGCGTCTGATAAAACGCTTGTAAAGACGTAGAGCAAAACGAAGTTAAAACAACTTAAAACGTGAAAAAATATCTTGAATCTTGGCAAATATCAAACAGTTTGCAGTGTAAATTGGAGTGGAAACACATAAAACATGCTGTAGATCCTCTATCCATACAGTCTGAACCATAAGGCTCATCCAAAATCAAATAAAACATGGATCCTAACAGTAAAAAAGGGGCTTGGATCTCTATTCGGTTCATTAAATGCACAAAAACAACAACATTCTTTTGGGCTGGTCAACAATAAACCCTTCAAAGGTGTCAAATAAAATACATAAAATGGAAGAACTTCCTGTAACGGAGTGTCACTGTGTGAAACGTGGTTGTAAAGTTAAGCAGCAAACATAGAAGCAATGCGTGTAAATTCTTTAAAAGAACATAAGACTATCAGCCTGTTATTGCATGTCCCTGACTGGATTCAGAAAGTCTGCAGAGAGCAGTGAGGCACTAAACCCTTGGACGTCCTGCAAAGCGTCCTGCCTTATCTGTTTGGGCTGCTCTGAGTCATTGCAGGCCGGCCTGTGCAGCCAGATAAAGCAGAGGTGGTGATTATTGTGAATAAATAACACTTTAACCTGTGGAATGTCAGCCTGATCCTGTTTATTGTGGTCAACCATAACCACTAATGTCCTGCTTTGAACTTTATCGTCACTTTATTGTCATTTTGGACAGAGTCGTTTATGGAGTCACCTTTTTAAGAGCGTTATAACTGACTTGGCAAAGCTGAAGACGTGTCAGATCCCTCATGATTGAATCATGGGTGGAGATTCTTGATTATCCTGCAGATCTTTGCTTTATGAGCCCCAACAAAAGCAGGTGTTATATATAACCGTTGCAGGTTCCCTGACTCAGTTGGAGGATTGGAGCTGGGAGAAGCTTCCTGCGAGCAAAGACTCGGTCATGGAGAAAATGGACCTGGAGGACGTGGATTCGGCTCTCATGGAGAAGGGAAAGAAACCCGCCGCTGCTAAGCCTCCCAGTAAATTTGAGAGGTTGTACCAGCCCTGCCTGGCTGAGATCGTGGGCACCATGTTTTTCGTCTTCATTGGTTGTGTGTCGGTCATCGAGAACGTGCCAGCAGCTGGACGGCTGCAGCCGGCTCTGGTTCACGGGCTGGCGGTGGCGGTGATGGTGGCGGTCATGGACAACATCAGGTAAACTGTTTGACCCACTTCAATAAAAATGGTGCCGTCAACATGTTCTTGAAGCATTTTTCCAATGACGGAGGAAATATATAAAGAAAATTAAGATTTAAAATGCATTTCTGAGTATTTTTTCTATTTCAATCAGGATGAATCAGGAGCAGATGAGAAAATCCAACTAAAATGGGCGGGCAGAAGTCTCCCCGCTTCGCTTCATTCCGATGCATCCACTTGCAGACAGATAGATCCATGAACATCTTTGTTTTCCTCGGTCGTGGCTGAAAACAGCTGGATAACTTCGATATTGTTCACCATTTCTGTTGCACTGCTAATGTGAAAAATGGTGAGAAATGGTCATACGCATACGTTCGTGGAAAAAGTGAGAAAAGTTGTGGTCTTTACGTGAAAATTCCACAGATGGATCACGGATGAGTGTGCACATTTTATGCAATTATTGCGTATAAACTACGGAAAATACGGTAAACAACATAATTCTCAATTATAAATGTTGAACGGCTCTAAACAGAATTCATGTAAACTAAAGACCCGTCGGCTGGAACCTTCAACGGACATCTGCGCACATCCACGAATGAAGAACGCAAGAAACACTTATAAAATACGTAGATCAGGCATGTATTACCGAAGACCCAAATTTCCTACGTGGAAACTGCGCAAAATGTACGTTGTGGGTGCGTGACTCGACCTGAAGTAAGTACATGTGAGTAAATGACAAAGTAAATAACACTAAAAGGATAAATTAGATCAACTACAAGGTCTTCTGAATAAAAATGTCTTGTCTATAAACCCTCAACGGCGTGGATCTGTCGTGATGTCAAAGGGACGGCGTTCCAGAGACGAGGAGCAACTCCTCTGGCTTTATAGCAGGTTTTTTGGGGGGAATTTTTAAAAGCTTTTGGTTTGAAGATCACAGGGACCGGGCCGAAGAGTAGGAGGTTAAAAGGTCAGCAATGTCAGCAATATGAGAAGTACAATTTTAAAATCAACTCTACATTGAACTGGGAGCCGATGTAAAGAAGACAGACACTAAAGGAGTTCTATGTGCGGCTTAATTGGTTCCTGTTAAAAGCCGTTTGAACAAGTTGCAGACATTTTAGGGAGATTTTGTTAACACTTCTCTTATATCCATATATTTGATTATACCTTTGGCACAATAAAGAACAATTTCTGATGAAATAGGAGTTATTTTCCCAGATTTTTGTCTCGCCCAAAAGTAAGATCACTTGATTTCATTTCTGAGGCTCCGCCTTTCGCTCTTTGTGGGTGCCGCCCATTTCATGACGTCAACCTTGAGCTCAGCGTGTGTTAGCCTGGAGGCGGGGCAGGCAGCACAGACTCGTCCTGGAAGGGGCGGGTCCTCACTTTGTGATGTCACAATGTGAGGATCCCCTCGTTTTCGTGGATTGGGAGGGGCTGCTGCTCAGAGAGCAGGGTTTCAGAGGAATGCTCTGAAATGCCTGAACGGATCAAAAATACAGCTTTGGGGTATTTTAACAAATGATAATACCCTTAAAAGCTCAGAAAAGCGGATTTTACATTATTTAGACCCTTTAAAACAGATAAAAAGCGAATTAAAACAATCTAAACTAGAAGAAATAAAAGCATGCAAGCAAAAGGAATGATGGGAAATGAGCTTACTCCGTGCCAATTGTCCCAACCACAACTCAGAGGTGAATTTCTAATGAACTCCTGCCGCTCTGCAGAAACTATGTCCAAGAAAACGACACAGATTTTTAGATTTGGGCTAAAAACGGCGTCATCATGAACAAAAGAGCACTGGGAACGCTTTCACAATAGATCAGATGGGACTTTTGAGTGGAATTGGTCACATGATTTTGCTACTTGTTTCCTATCTCTGAAGTGGCTCACATTTCAACCCCCCCTTCACCATCGCCATATACCTGTGTGGAGGCATGCGACTGACAATGGTGGCGCCCTACCTCATCAGTCAGCTGATTGGAGGGGTGCTTGGAGCTGGAATGGCCAAGGTCAGCTGAAGAATGAAGGCAATGCCGTCAGAACATTCAAAGATGTTTATTCCTCATTCGCCCCTTTTTGTCCTCGCAGCTGATGACCCCCCCGGACCGCTACATCAACGCCTCGGGAGCAGCTTTTGACATCCTCAAGTCCGAGGCGCAGCTGTCCAGAGCCATCTTTGGGGAGGTGGCCATGACGTGTCTGGTGACCATGGTGGTGCTGATGGTGGCGGTCAATGGCAAGACAAAAACCCCCCTCGCCCCGTTCCTGGTGGGCTGCACGGTCACCATCAACATTTTGGCGGGGTGAGGACAAAACGCCACAAGGGTAAACTTTGAAAGACGCACTCGGAGGAAAATGGTGTTTTTTCTGATGATGGAGAGCAAATATTTAAAAAAAATCATCTTAAAATTGCATTTCTGAAAATTTCTTTATTTAAACTGTTGTGAATCAGGAGCAGACGAAAAAATGCTGTTTAAAACATACGCTAGGTGGGCAACAAGCTCCCTGCTCCACTCCATTTTGATTCATTCTGCTTGTAGACAACTAGATCCAAGAACGTCTTGAATTTCCTCATCCGAACCGGCATCTGGCTCTAAACTGCCCAGCCGGATAGCGTGAATATTGCTCGCCATTTTTGATTTAGGCTAAAAACAGCATAAACATGAGCTTTGAAAATAGAGCAAAAGATGAAAAACACCATTTTTCTGCCTTTATTGACTTTCATTGCAAACATTACTTCAGATGTAGAAATGAGTGATATTTGAGGATATTTCTGAAACATCCAGCGTGGGCTCCGCTCTCACACATGAAGAAAAGAAACCAAAAAAGCCTCCAAACTGGACTCCTTTCTCTACACACTTTGACATTTCTATACTACGTGACTTGCTAAAAGGATATCTTTGAACTATGCTCTATAAACTATAAACTATGTTTATCTGGTTTATGATGCCATTGAACCCTCAGCTGGTTGAGAAATGTGGCGAAAACAAAAATAAAAGCTGTTTATAGGACTCAAAATACTTGATTTATGGACGTTTTTCAAATGACAACGTTGTGCTAAAACTCAAAGTTTGTTTAAGTGACAAGTAAAGCAACAGGAGGGGAAGTTTAGCCCCTGATGGACACAAACACTGTTTTATTACTGTATTTACTGAGTTTTTAGTTCTAAAGCTGCTCCTGAACGGTTAATAAACAGAACTGTTATCCCAATAACTGATAAATAAAGTCAATCATACTCAAGACGGGGGTTGAAAAATGCAATCATTTCATTTATTGTTGTTATAAAATCATTTTTCTTATGGGTTTTGCCATGAAACGTCATTCGTATTGAATTTTTTAGTCCTAATTCATGAAATTGTGACTAAACTGCAGCCTCTTACAATTTGGATCATTTAAAAAAAGCAAAAGTCTTAAGACTGCTCAATAAGATTTCCCTTTTGTCACCCAAAAAGAGCAGCGCTTCTAAAACAAAACAAAAAATAGACAAGAAACGAAACCCGCTTTGTTTTTAAAATGCTAAATACTAAAATATACAATACAAGAAGTTTCTGTTGAAGCAAAAATTGTGAAAAAAAGGTCAAATCTGGTAAAGAAGACAAAAAAATATATATAAACGTTTGCTATATATTCAAAGATATTTGCCCATCAACATTAGTAACGTTGTGTAACAAGTCATTCGATAACCTACTCCAGTCTTTTTCATCTTGAATTAGCTTCAACCCGGAAGTTCCTGCTTAGTTCTCCTGTTCAATTCCCACTTGAGAAATGCCTATATGCAGTGATGACACAATGAGAGTGCAGTCTGGTTCAGGCTGAGAGCAACACAGCTGAACATTGTCCTTTCCCAGGAATTGAACCTTCAACCTTGCAGTCAGCGGTTTTCATCTTTAAACTCTCAGTCCGATCATCAAAGCGTTCCCAGTGGTGTTTTAATTATGATTATGTTGTTTTAAGCCAAAATCCTAAACCCTGTGTTGTTTTCTAGAATGCAGCGTACGTCATAAAAACGATTTTTTCATCTGCTCCTGATCCAGAATGATCTGAATAAAGAAACACCCAGAAATGCTGTTTTAAACTTAATTTACTTACATGTCCTCCATCATCAGCACATGTTAAAAACACCATCTTCATTGGACTTGGACATCTTATAATATATGGAATTATAATTTTAAACGTTAATTTTTAATAACTTCACAATTAAACCTCTTTGTTGATATGCAGAGGCGGAGCTTAACTGTGGGTTTGTCCTGCTAAGATTTGATTTATTTTCTAAAACTTTTTTTAATAATTTTTATGTGTTTTAATGCCAAAATTCATATTTCATTTAATGTTTTAGGTTTTTTTTTGTTAAGGTTTTAATGTTTTTTTTTTCACAGCTTATTTGTTTGTTTATTTGTTTTTATGCATCACAATAAAAAAAAGATAATTAAACGATCCGTTTTCTTCTGTTTTGGATGCTTCCCTTGCGGTGGCAGCGGGGACGTGTCCGGGACGTGTCTGAACCCCGCCCGGGCTTTTGGCCCCGCCGTGATGGCCAACTACTGGACCTACCACTGGGTGTACTGGGTGGGGCCCATCGGAGGAGGCCTCCTGGCAGCAGCTCTGCTCCGGTATGGCAGCCTTCATAAAAAATGACCTTGCAGAAAATCCCCCCCCCCCCCCCCCCCGTGATAAACCTAATCTCGCCTCTCTCTCTCTCCTCTTTCAGGCTCGTTCTGGGAGATAATAAATTACGCATCATAGTAAAATCTTAATTCCAGCCTTTATTGTGTGTTTATTATCACACAGGTGAGAATCAACTAGTAAACTGTTATCAGTGTCTATTGTGCCCTTTTTTTCTAAGCAGTGTAAAATAAAAAAAGACAAATGCGCTTTGATTTATTGTTTATTTTTGTGGGTTCTTGCTGTTGGTTCTCATGGTTTGGACCGGGCTTCCCGCTGCAGAATCTTTAGCGGTATTTCTCAGAAAGAGCCAAAGCCACGTTGGCCAGGAACTTATCACAAGCCACGTGGGCCTCCGGGGTGAAATCCTTGGGGAACATGTTGGCGATGACCACCTGGAGGCAGTGCGCCAGGAGCTGCGTGGGAGGGAAAAACGGGTTTAGTTCTGCCAGGGTCAACTCTCCAGGTGAACTCCAAAGCCTGCGTCCTATGTACCTTGAAGTTGGCCGGGTCAACCCGCAGCTTGAAGGCGTGCAGCTCGCTGAGCTCCAGCAGGCCGGCGGCCAGGTCGTCGATCTTGGACACGGCCAGACCGACCCCACCCATGATCTTCTTGCCGTGCTTCTTCACGGGCTCGGAACCAGCCTTCGTGTCTGGCCAGTGGGAGAAGTAGGTCTTGGTTTGGGGATACACAAGAAGCATCCTGTGGGGAGATAACCCAATAAAACAACGTTTTATATAAGAAAAGAATGTGTACTTGTAGCTTTTACGCATGCTCCAGTGCAACCGGTCAGCGGGCGGTACTTATAAGACAGTAGCTCGTGAGAAATGCCGAGGTTGTGAGTTTAAACCTCACCTGGAGCATGCAGATATATCTGTCTTAATATTAAATTTTACATTTTAAACATTCAATGATGAATTAAATGCAAAAACGCGCAGATTTATGAAGTCTAAGTTGGAAAAATCCAGGATGACCAGACTTGTGAAAAGTCAAAGTATGAAGTGTTTATCTTTGAGGATCAGTTTCCAGCTCCCCTCAGCTCCTCTCTTACCTGCTCAGAGCGTCAGCACCAATCGCATCAGCGGACTTGGAGATTTTGGCCCAAAGGGCCTTGACGGCAGCTTTGTCCTTCTCTGTCAAACTCATCCTCTCTGCTGCTCTCGAACCTGAATCAGATGGTGATGCGCTCTCTCTGGCCTTCTTCTTAAATTCATTTGCCCCCCAAAGTCACACCCATGCGAACCTGTGCCAAGGCGCGTCCATGACGCACGCGGAGCCGCACAGGCAGGCCTGATAGAAGCTTCAGTGGCGGGATGCCAGCTGGAGGGGCGCTATCAGCCCCCATCATGGGCGTCGGTTGGCCAGAAACACCATCGTTTACGTGAGCTGAGAGTCTCTGACTCCAGGGTCGCAGCAGGGGAGCCCAAGGGTCAACTGGGGTCAGCATAGGTCACGGCGGGAGTGACAGCCTTTAAGGTTCAAAACATAGAAGTAAAGAAAAAAATATTCAACACAATAGGACATTAATTTAACATAATTACGTCATGATACACACATTATTTCAAAATAATTTAAATTGCATGAAAAGTTGTTGGACATAAATCACAACAAACAAGTTTGTTTTGACGCTTTTTAAAATTTTATGTTATTTTCCTTCAAATTAGGAGCCAAAATACCAAATACTCCAGAAAATCAAATGAAAGACAATTAGAGGAGAGAGTGGCTCTAAAGAAAACAAATCCTAAATAAAGTACAATTTAAAATATTTATACATAATCACCAAAATCTATTACAATTATGGAAAATGTGAAATTCAAAATGGATTCAGATAAAAAAAAATCTGTTAAATAGTAGAAACACATGGCTAGAAATTATATAAATATAGTAAAATATCACTTAAATTAATTTGTTATCATTTTGTTTTAAAATCATACACGGACGAAAAATATTTTCCAGATTTATCAGTGGTTTCATTTTTTTTTAATTAGCCCGTTTTTGGCTGTCATCATTCATTTATTTCCTATCAAGGAGGAGTGGGCTGTGCAGGCGGTGTTTATCAATCAGCCTCTTTGGTTTTTCACCAAAAGGCCTGCAAAGTTGGCACGCGGCGCAGGGGCGGAGCGCGCGCTGCTGCAGATAACAGCAGTGTGGCTGAAGTGATAACAGTCTGGAAGGCTGTCAAACTGCTTCTGAAAAAAGGAAGAAATGAGTAAAACGAAGCATGTGGGAACAAACTCACAGAGTTTTTTAGAATAATAATTCTAATTTTAGAGCTCTAAATATATGACACAATTGTGAATTACACAATGTTCATTGCACAAAAACGGCGTTTTTCTTTTAGTAAACATTTTAACGCCAATTTGTAAAATTGTTATGATGCTGATATCTAAATGCTTATTTTTTTTTAATTTGTATATTATTGATGCTGTATAATTAAATAACCCTATAATAATTTGTTACTTAAAGGAAAATAAGAATACTTCTTTTCGAATTTAGTTTGAATTAGGCTCAAATTAATTTGATTACTGCAAAAAAAATAAAAATCAATTTAGAAGTTTGGGATTAAGGTGAAAAATTCTCCAAAACTTCTCAAGAGTCTAAATAAAAACAGAAATAAGGGAGGATGAGGTCTGGACTCTTCCAGAAGGTTCTGGAGATGTTTTCTGTTTATCTGAAGTGCATCATCTCCAGCCTATCAAGTCGGCCTCCTGCAGGGCGTGGGGAGCTTTGGGGCATTTAAATAGACCCCCGTGGGGGTGATGCGCCATTCAGCCTTTTTTCTCAAGCCTGAAGTAAAAGACAAAAACGCCGCCATGGTTGAGTGGACCGAGCAGGAGCGCAGCATCATCACCAACATCTTCGGCAACCTGGACTATGAAGACGTGGGCTCCAAGGCTCTCAGCAGGTGAGAAGACAACCTGCTGCGGGTCCGGGGGGGTCCTTTCTGCGCTCCTGGTTCACCTTCTCCTCTTTTTAATTTTATTTTTCCTCCTTCAGGTGTCTGATCGTCTACCCCTGGACTCAGAGGTACTTTGCCAGCTTCGGTAACCTCTACAACGCCGAAGCCATCAAGACCAACCCGAACATCGCCGCCCACGGCACCAAGGTCCTGCACGGTCTGGACCGCGCCGTGAAGAACATGGACAACATCAAGGCCACCTACGCCGAGCTGAGCGTGCTGCACTCCGAGAAGCTGCACGTGGACCCCGACAACTTCAAGGTAAACGTCACAAACCCACGGCGGGACCCCGTGGAGAAAGTCGCGCCTGCGTGCGGACGTGCGTAACGGTGTCTCTCCATCTCCCCGCAGCTGCTGGCTGACTGCTTGACCATCGTCATTGCCGCCAAACTGGGCTCCGCCTTCAGCCCAGAGATTCAGGCAACCTTCCAGAAGTTCTTGGCCGTGGTGGTGTCCGCTCTGGGAAGGCAGTACCACTAAAGTCAGCTGCCTGCGCAACTGGAGAGGAGCTCTGGCCTCTGTTCATGTGTGTTACCTCCTTCCAAATGAAGAAATAAAAGCCCTCCAAAGCAAAACCACGCTGTTGTCCTTGTTTTTGAGTCGGAGGAAGGAGAATAAAGTGTAGGGATCAGCTGAGCATCACCTTTCAGCTAAAAGAAACCAGAGCTGCATTTGCTGCTATGAGGAGTTTGCAGAAAACAAGATCAGACGAGAAACAAGCACCAAATGAACCATCACTTCCCATGAAACAGAAAATCTCATTCCGTTAAATTTCTTCAACTTTGAATATACTTTGGCACAGTTTTATATTGATAATCAAGTTATACTTAGTTTCAAAAAACAATAATTATGACCAAACTTCAAATGTACAGTAATATTTGCATTAAACTGAACATAAAAGTTAGAAGTTTGGCACAACTATCCTGGTTAATATTCCTTTTCCATCTTATTTTACTTGCAACATTTTAAAAAGTGTAAAACTGTTGTGCAATGAAAATATTTTAGTAAAAATAAGTACTTTTATCCATTCTGTCTTACCTAAATATCAATGTTCTTTTCATCCAGAGCCCGGTTTAGAAGTTATGAGAATTTAAAATGTACTTTTATCTTTAATTTAAACTGTTTAAATCTTTACTGTATGTGTTTGAACTATACATTAAGGTAAGTTATTTTATCCACATTAGTAGTTTTTGTTCTATTAATATTTAAAACATTCTTCTTTAACAGTTTTTCCTTTAATTCCTTATTCTTATTCTTTTAATTTCTTATGTCCTTTAATTGCTTATTTTATCATGTGCCAAAATCTATTCAGAGGTAGAATTTTTCACACGAACAAAGAATCTTCTGAACACCTTTAGGTGGGGAATCAATATTGTGGAATTTTTACCTTTGTTTTACATTTTTTCCCATTTGTTTGTTAAGCTTTAGCTTTTCCTGTCAGCTGCAATTATGAAAAATATTCATGCTGTCAATGAGACACAAGAAGAAATTGCTTTTCTGCACAAACTACAACACCCATAACTTACTGGCCCCACCCACACAGAAGACTACCCCAATTTCTGCACAGAAACTGCAAAACAGCTCTATTCGGTTTTGTTTCTTCAATTCTGTTTATCTAGTGACATTTGTTGTTTTTCATATATACCTGTCAGAATGAAGCTGCATAAAAACATAAATCAGAATGTTTTTTATGTTCAAACACTAATAAAAAAAACATTTTAAGGAGTCAGAATACGAGAAAAAAACAACCAATTAAAGAAAATAAAATCCCAAAACAGCTTAAAAAACAAAGATACAATCAGTGAACATTGCTGTTTAATTCCCTTACAAACAACATACAAACATAATGTTTAAATGTAAAGTACAAGAATACCTTTATGTTATATAGCAGATATTTATATATACAGTATGTTTAGATACAGTACTTTTTTGCTTTTTGACTCTTTTTCTAAGTATGTGAAAGGAATTGAAAAAGATGTTTTCTTCTTTCTGTTCCCTTGATTTCCCAGGCATAAGCCATTTTGCAAGATCTCTTGTTTTTGTTGCTTTATGGAATTCAAAATGAATAAATAAAATATCCTGAGTAAAAAATGTGATTTTAACTTTCGCAGAGTCTAGATGAAATATTTACCCACTTTTTGTAGAATTTACATGAATATTACCGGGAACCATTTGTTCGAATCTTAACCGAACTATACCAGCGACTTAAATTGAATCAGTTAGGAAAAAAATAGAACTAACACTGACGGGGATATTTAAGAATGATATTAGCTAATATTTTTATGTCGATTATTAACTGTATAGGTTGAATCCATCTCCATGTCTGCCAGTGGAAACATGAATGATCAAAGACAGAAATGACGTTTTCAGCACCAAGGCCAGTTCTATATCAGTGATAGATCAGTTTCAGCACCATGGACAGCTCTGCTGCCACCTGTTCTTGAACTGAAAACGTTTGAATGTTCATATAAAATGGAAATACAGTTATTTTAAAGAGTAATTTTCTCTTTTACCACATTATGAAACGCTGCTTCCTTTATGCTTTTTTTTCTTCGCATGATGACTGAATAAAAATGATCTTTCAATTCAATTTTTGCACAACTTTATTTAAAAAACACAGTAACAAACTGAATAATTTTAGATTTCTCTTATGAACTTGCAGATAATAATTGCAGCAGTTGAAAAACATGTTTGCTTGATACGTTTTGTGATTTTACTGTTAAAATCTCAAAATCCAGTTCAAAATCCTACACAGACTGCAGTTGTCCAGGAAAAAATTATCAAGAATGTTCTTAGGAGTGGACCCGTCATGCGAACTATTGTTGACACGCTTCTGCCTCACTGTCCTACACATTTTGGAACTGCAACAAAATCATTCCTTATTGGACAAAGACTATTTGAAATATTGTCTCTAATATTTAAGGTTTAGTTTCCATTGGGCCCTATAACAGGATTATTTGGAGTGCCAACCACTTGAATTTGTTTAAACAGTAAACAAAAAATGTCTTAAATTATGTTACCCTATTGGCTAGATGTCTAATCCTACTTAATTGGAAAAGCAAATTTCCCCCAACACATCTTCATTTGGTAAGAAACATAATGCAATACTTAAATTTAGAAAACAGCAAGAAAACATTTTTTATGAAACATGGCAACCATTTATTGATTATTTCAACAGCATATAAACAAGTCAACCTCATAAGCAGGTTTTTTTTTCTTTTTTCTATTTTTCTTTTTTCTTATGTTTTTTTTTCTTGCCCTTTTTTGTTGTTGTTGTTTTGATATTGTACTGTCTGTATTGTTTGCTGAAAGAGCAAACAATACAGACTAGCTCAAAGAGAAAAGATAAGATTATTTTTAACAGATCATCAAAACAGAAACTGGAAAAAAATAAGCCAGCAAAACACAAACGAGACGTTTTTCCTTTTTAGAAGAAATGTGTGAACTCTTGCAAATTTATGCTTGAAAGTTAACATGTATGGAATCTCTCTGTATATTATTTATATTAGACAATTTTCATTTGTTTGGAACAAGAAAAAAAACGTTTATTCATTTCCTTTTGTTTGTGGTAGATGTTCTGCTCTAGCCGTTTATTGATTCAAAGGTTCTTCCAGTAACACAAATACAAGTTTGGCCTTTTACATGAACACAATAAAACTTTAACTTCTAGGTTCTTAATTTTTGTCTTTGTTTGTTAAGGTTGAAAACCACGAATAAAAACATAAAAATTAATAAAATGAAAAAAACCTCTTACCCTCTTACCACTAGGTGGTAGTGTTGTCCTGGTTACCAACATGTTGGTGCTCCCTCATTCATGGTGGGATTTTTTTTTTGCTTTATAAACCGTGAAGATGAAATTATAAAAATTATTGTAATATTTGAGAAAATAATAGTTATTTTATCATTTTATTTGCATTATTGTCTCGACAGATAAAGAAAAAGATTAAAATATAAAGATTTTTCAGAACGGTTGTTTATTAGAGATTGAAAACAGATAACAATTTATACAAAAAATAACATATTTTGACAGAGTCTGGAGCTTACAATTTAAAAACAAGAGCAAAACTGTGGTAGGCAACACAATGTAAACATGGCAGAACGTTTGAACATAAGGACACATAGTTTTACATAAAAGCTTTGAGCTATCCAGAAATGAGGGAATCTCATCTGTATTTTTCGGCGAGGACAGCCGAAAAAGCCGACAGGAATTTGTCTATGGCGGCGTGGGCCTCCGGCGTGAATCCTTCGCCCATGTAGCAAGCCAGGGTGACAAGCAGACAGTATGAGAGCAGCTGTGAGGGAAGAAAGGTCACACAAAATGTGGTTACTGAAGAAATCAGGAACCTACTGCCTCAAATAAAGAATCTAGTTTGGAAAAACCTCTTTGGTTAGAGGAATATTTCCATCTGAAGAGGTTTTTGTTGTTAATACTTAAAAAAAACCTAAACATTTCTAAATAAAAAAGGAGTAAAGAATAAAAAAAGGATGAGTTACTATATTTATCCCATTTTATCCTATTTTCAATGTTCCCAAATATAAAAATGTAGAAGATAAACACTAATTTTTTAAACAACAACTTCTAAAATGCTTTTGGATCCTAATTTTTTATGTCCTACCAACACTTACCTACGGGAAGCTATTCTGTCTTTCTTGGATGCTAATTTTTCAAATCAACCCCAAAACTTTTATTTACTCACATTTTTTAGTTTTTAGGTGACAAATTATCTTTTCTGTTTCAGAAAAAAATGCACAACTTCTTACATCTATCAGTTCTTTTGATATATTTTACATTCGAGAGAAATCAAACCTTTCCCTTAGTTTTACTTATTCGATTTTGTACCATTCTTTGAGTAAAAAGTCTCTATACAAATAATTAAACTCAACGAAAACACATTTACAGGTATTTTAAAGTAAAAGCATAGTTATATTATTTTAATATCTGTCATTTCTCCGTTGGTTATTAAGCTAAATATACATTTTTGGAAGCTTTATTTATGCTACATTGATAATATTTACAAAGATTATGTCTAAAAAAATCTGCATTTTATTCTAGAGAGTTTCCCACTTAAAAGGGAATTTTTATTTCAAATTTAAAAGTTGTTTCTGGTAGATCTGGTGCATCTAAATAGATCATGGAGTGAAAGCTTTTGTATCTGGGAAATGACTGTAATGTCTCACTGAAGGCAACATTTGAGTCCCATCAGGACCAGACGTGACTTTACGGTGAAAAAAAGATTATTTTTAGGAGAAAATATTGAATTTGTTCATATTTAGCTTCTTTAATTCAAGTGTTTTCTTCAGAAAGATCTTCCACATACTCTTTGTTTATTTGTTTATAGATTGCATCTTTGCACACTGATTTCCTTTCCTTGCCTTGAACCTCCCTTTCTGGATTTGCTCTCATTTCTTCACAATCCACACAATAAAAAGGGCCTCACATCTGGCTGCTTGCTATGATTTGATTGGCTGAATCCTCAGATTTCTGATGATGGAGGCATGTGGAGGGCCTTCTTTGTTTTTGGTTTTTGAGTGTTCAATCAATAAAGTTTTGGTGAAACCTACCTTGAAGTTGGTGGGATCTATTCGGAGCTGGTAGGCGTGCAGAGTCTGCAGGGGAGCCAGGGTGACGGTCAGCTGGCTGATGTCTTTGGCTCCCTCTGCGATGGCCAGGACGATCTTCTTCCCGTGGGAGGATAGGTGGGCGGAGCCAGGACCGATGTCCAGATGAGAGAAATATGTCTTAGTGCCTGGATATGAAGCAAACATCCTGCAGTGCAAGAAAACAGCAAAAAATAGTGGTTAATAGTTACTAATGTTTAATTCATATCCAATGCATTTGCAATAATTCATTGAAATGTTAAAAAAACAACTAATTATTGTTTTATTTTAATTACATCCAATTATAAACTTATAAAAAAGGATATTTTATTGTTAGAAGAAGCTAACAGATAGCATCACTAAACATTTCTTAAATTTGTGAAAATGTGTCAGTAACTATTTAATTGTGTGCAAATCCAGTCAGTTTATCTGCTATGTGACCTGAAAGAAGAATGAACTACCATGTATTAACATTATTAGAGGTTTGTTAACAAACAATAATGACTAGTAACCAGCTATTATCTCCACCATGCTACCAAATAGCATTAGTTTCTTAATATTTCAACAGTTTATTTTTACGTAAATTTGTTAGCTATTAATAGTTTGTTTGCAATAACAGTCGGCTTCCTGTTATTTAGCCAGTAAAAATAATTAGTTTGCATGTATTAACATCAATGAAAAGTTTTGGTTGAAGAGTATTAACATGTGATTATGTTTATTTACCAATTATTAACATGCAATGTGATAACAAATAGCATCTATACATGTTTATTATTATTTTGTTTGCATGATCATTTGTTATTAATTATTGAACTGTATGCAATAACAGTGCACCAGGTATTTAACTTGTAACAGTGATTCATTAACATGCATTAGCAGTTTATTAACAAGTAATTAGGTTTAATAACCACCTGATTTCCCATGCAATGACTGTTAACTACTCCTATCATTCAACTTGTACAAAATCATGAATTAACATGTCTTAGTGAACGTCTGTTAACAAGAGATAATGATTAGTAACCGTTTATTACCATGAGACATTTGATTATGTCTCATGGTAATAAATGTATTTTTTTTAATAAAGATTATTGTTTATTTGTATGAAAGTGAATGCAATGTGGATGAGAGAGATAATGTCAAAAATATTGCATAGATGCCAAAATTAGCCTATTAATGTGTGAGTAACTCCTTAAAAAGATAAACATTAATGTAAACATGAAATATATAAATGAATGACTAGTTTTGGGGCATTTGGCAAAGAAGAAAAGCATACCTAAGGAGAGCATCTGCTCCAATGTCTTCAGCCACTGGAGTCAGTCTTTCCCATATTTCACGTATGAGTTGTTTCTCCTTCTTTGACAACATTGTGGCTCGTTGGATTAAACAAAACTACGCGTCCAAATGGAGACGAGGCACACAGATGTGCCTCAATCAACCATTTTGTGTCCCCTTTCAAAAGTAAAAAACTAAAATAAAAACTAGACGATGAGGTTATAATTCCAGCAGTTGCTGAAGTGTGTTCTCAGCAGCCGAGTCGCTCCCCTGCTGGCGTTATCAGACGGCGGCCAGGGCAGGGTGGGGGCCTCACGCCAGGACACTATCGAAGGATTCATGTGCTGGAAAATGACCACGTGACTAACATGATGGGGACTCCTTTTAGGGCTTTTCCCTGGGAGGTTTTTTTTAATCACATAAAAATGACTTTCACCTGAAGCAGTTGCAGTTAGCATTTAAAAAAAAATATACATTTAAGTGACCAATTCCAAGTTGAAGTCCACTTTAAATGTTTTCCAAAAAATATTTTGGAAAAGGAAGAAACCTCATGCAGATAAAGCCTCTTACACTGCAAAAAGTCAATCTTAACAAAATAAAAGCCCCTTGTTTTAAGAAAAATTGTCTTATTTTCTGTCTTGCAAGAAAAATATTCTTATCAAAAATGTTTTTAAATAGCAAAATTATCTTAGAAAACATGTCCCAGTGTCTAAAATTGTCTTTCTTAAAATTAGAAGTCTTGCTCAGACCCTTTTTCTTTCCCCATTGGTATATATAATAAATTTTATATATATATATATATATATATATATATATATATATATATATATATATATATATATATATATATATATATATATATATATATATATATATATATATATATAATTTATTTGACTTATTTGAAGAAAGTATTTCCTATTTTCAAATCTTTCCACTCATTTGTGTTTTTGCTGTAGCTGTGGATATCTGCAGCTCAAAGCTGCTGCTGAGGGAACAGCTGATAACATTGAGAGGACCTGCAGCCCAGATGACTGCAAACCATTCATGGAAATAATAACGCTTTCTTTATGTTAAAGTAGACTAAAATCACATAAAAAAAACATGAGGGTCAGTTTAAAAAAGAGAGGTGCGGTCATCTTTTGAGACTCAGTTTTGTTGCCCAAATCTAACAAGTTTAGAGCAGTTTTTACTGCACTGTTTGTTAACATCGACTTAAAGTTTGTCTTTAAAGTCGAAGGTTTAATTTTTAACCCTCAAGATTTTCGTCAAAGTTTTCTGCTCAGCTTTTACCAGCGAAGGGACAAAGATGACTCAGCTCTACTCTTACTGAGCTGCTTTTAAAAAAGTGCTTAGTCATGCTTTCTGGTGCGGTTAGAGAGACTGAAAATATGCAGTTTAGATGTGCTTTTGTCGTTGTTTTTGCAGTTTTTCGTACTTAAACTGTGTCTTTTTTACTCTTTTTACATGTGCATTCTTTATTATTGTCAAAGCATGTGGACATATTTAAAAAATGTATTTTTTTTTCTGTAATGCTATTTTTAAGATGCAGAACAAAACACAAAGTCTTTAGTATGATATGAAAAGCAAATGCTCCTAAAATGTATTCAATGGATGGTGTGAAATCATCCTAAAGTCTAATTTTTCTATTTTTTGTTTGTTCATTTTTAAAGCAAGTAAACTCAAACTTTGAGGTTTTATTTTGGTAAATATTTCACCTTACTAAAACCTTTCTGAAAATGGCAAGAGTCACTGTCTGTTAATAGTTTTATAGATTTTTTTTCTTCTTTCATTGTTTTATAAGCTGTGAGGCCACAGATGGTTCAGCAACTGTAACTTATGAGCTGTCTTTTATTTTGAAATAACAGGAAATCTTTTTTAAATAAAGTTGTTTTTTTTTTTAATTAAAACAAGAAATATACTGTTGATGAAGACCAATCATTGAGTTTGACGCACTTTTTAACCTGGAACATTTTAGTTTCTAATTTACATTTCAAACAAATACTGTCATTAAAAGGCACATTTTTTTTTCATACTTTAGTCGAAGCCTCCAGTTTATCAGCTCATACACACAGGCTCTTATTGTAAAAAAAATCCCAGCAGAAGGACATTATTCAGAATCAACAAAATGATTTAAGAAGATGAAGTCAGGTATGTTCATTCAAATATTTCTAGATTACTTATGCAACATGTTTGGATTCAAAGTTGAGCGAACCTTTAAAAACATTCGGACAAATGAGCTGAAAGCCGAGCCTTTGATCCCCAAGAGAATCTCCACAAATCATCTGCAGCCAGACAGCAAATCTCTTTAAGTCATGCTACATTAAAAAGGAACAACTCTGCTGCATTTTTACCACACCCAAACCTCTGGTTCCTGCTTCTGTTGACAGTAAGCTCTAACCACAAACATGATCTTTAGTGAGCTCGGAATAGCTGTGGTTTTCAGGGGGAACCCACCGAAAGCTGCTGAGGCCTGAAGGATGCTGAGAAGATCCAGAAACCCAGCCTGCAGGGGAAACAGCTTCAGGTGGAGCGTTCATGTAAAAGGGTTAAATTAGGCAGAAATCAATCACAATCCTCTTAGAAACAAAAGCTAACGCACCAAATGATCCCCCTTCAACTAAATAAGCAATGTTAACATTACAGTGTTTTAAACTGTTTAAAGAAAGTGATCAGAGGTGTGGGTTGCTCTACCTGGCTGCAGTTGCGGCGATTCGCCGGTGGGGGCGGTGTTGAGCCCTCAGCGTGACCCTGCCGCGGCGGCTGCGCCGTGGGAAGAGGACGCAGCTCCACGGAGAGCCAAACGCGGTAAGCAGAGCGAAGAGGAGATTTTACGCGCGGACCCAGCTCATGGAGTGACCGCCGTGGACCCCGCGAGGCTGTGGAGAGACTTTCCGTCGCAGTTTGAAGGTAAGGACGACCACGGCGGACCACTTGGACCCCCCAACCCCCAGCTGTCAGCATCCCCATCCCAGCGGGGTCCAGCCTTCCGATCCATCATCCATACATGACTTTTCCTGTTTGAATGTGGCTGACACTAATCATTAGGACGACTTATCAATAAGAGCGAACCCTTAAGGATAGTAATAGACACACATGTACTGAAAGGTACTACAGAAAATGTATATTTAGTCGATTAAACATGTTTTTGTCCAAAATTCTGACCTCAAAGCCACATCCTTAATATTCCTCATGCATAAAATCCATTGAAAAAGTTTAGACTGCTCAATTTTTGGACATGAATTTGTTTTGAACTACTAATTATTTTAGACCTGACGCTATTTTTGCTTTTGTCCTTTTCCTTTTTTTTAAAAAAACAGAGTTTTTGATATTTTTGTTCAGTGCTTTAGATTGTCTGTATTGCCTGAACATGGGTAGAATGGATCACAGCGGTGGATCACTGAATAAATAGAGGGAAATGTCACTGAAACCCAAGTGTTAGAAGCAGCTTTAGCGCCTGGAGTGGAAATGAGCCTTAGATGCAGTTGTTCCACAGATCAGTGTCATCAAGGTTTTGTTCTGGCTTCCTGTTTGGAAAGAAGGAAGCAGATCTTTGAGCCGGCATCCAAACCCTCTAAAACAGCCAGAACATCTGCCCAAACACTCCACTGGTGTTCAGTGTCATGTTCAAACTCTTTTAGGAAAGACTTTTAGACATTTTCTGTTGTGTGTGTGTGTTTTTTTAAATCTAAATAATATAATATTTGAATATTATCAGCCTTGCGACAGACTGGCGACCTGTCCAGGATGCCCCCTGCCTTCGCCCACAAGTGGCTGGGATAGGTTCCAGCAGCCCCGTGACCCCAAAAGGGACAAAACGGCTTAGAAGATGAATGAATATTATCAAAAGTTTGGTTATAAACATTATAAACAAGTTCTTGAAAGTGTAACTGTTCTGGATACCACAGCTTAGTGCAGATTTTTCTTAAACAAAATAACAATCTCTGCTTGGAAATGCTTTAACCTGAAGTGCTTGAGATGAATGGGTGGTAGCAGACACACGAGCTCAGCTGGAAACAGGAAGTTGACAGCATACAGGAAGTTGTTTTGCAGGGCCTGTAGGTGCAAATGTGGTCGGCTTGTTTCCAGCTCTCTTTGCTGGCAGACGCCTCTCGGCGTGTTTGAACCCGTCTAGAGTCAAAGGCAGCGACAGCAGCAGGTGTATGATTTTTGGCTGGTGCTTTCAGAAGGCAGGAGTCGCTCAGTGCTGATTAAGTTGCAGGAAACCGGGTTCAACAAGCTGGAAACTGGTTTGTTTCTCTAGATGCCCTGCAGCCGTCTAACGGCTTTTTCATTAAATGAAACGTTTATTTTCAAGTTTTCCTTTTTAGCTGCCTTGCATGGCCGCATTTTTTTTTAAAACTTTGCCTTTTCTTGTTGAGTTTTGCACTAAAACAGCAAAACTCCTGGGCCACTCCTTATGTCTGTGTATTTTGCTCTAAGCCAGAGATTTTTAGCCAAAATAAATCACAAGTCAACCAAAAATGTAAAGACAGAGGAAGTCTCTAGTTTGTATCAATGATGCACCAGGATCTCACATGTATTTATTTTTATAGTTGTGGCACAAAAAGCTTCAAATTGCATGTGTTTTTATTCATTAATATTTTAAAACCTTAAGGAAGATTTGTTTTACATGTTTAAAAGCTGTTAGTTAACCTAAAAAAATAAATAAAACAAAAACCAGAATGATTTTCCTTTTTAAACAGTGATTTTCTTTTTGAGCAAGAGCAACTTTAAATTTTTAATAATTCTATAATCGCAGTAAGCTTGATAGGTTTTGCACAAACAATATGTTTATATTTTAACGTTAAATGATGGGTTAGTTAGACAGAAAAAAAAAGTTCTGGTGAGGTTTTATTCGTTTTTCTTTTGGTTAAAAATGTAACATTAATAAAAAGGTTTATATATACATATCATTCATGTCAACATTCATAGATTAAACCAGCAACTACAAATAATAAATACTCTATAAAAATAAATGAAAAGTGCATCACTTAATCACCAAAACAGGAAATTACAATTAGGTTTCTGCCAGATTAAAAGGCATTTGTCATTGAAAAAAATGCTGTTAATGTGTTAAAAATAATTAAAAACAAACAAACAAAAAAATCTCTAAGGAAACATCACGTCCACATTACTGTTGATTTTAAACAAACATCGACCGCTGCACAGTTTAAGCAGTCCAGATGTAATATTAATGTTTCCTATAGAGGTGCTGTCACATTAACCCCAATGATTCATGGGAGATGTAGTGACATAACAGGGGTGTTGATGCCAGACAAACTCACGCCTCCAAGCGTTTGTTATGCTAAGCACTTTTTCTGACACCCGCTCTAAAAGCTTCTCGCTAAACACGATCTTTAGGTGTTTCTTTCATTTTTTTTTTTTACTGTAACTGAGGGACTTTATGAGTAATGTCGGCACAAGGAGGTGAGGACGTTAGCTACGTCTGATTGGTTAGATTGGTTATTACGCCTTCAAGAATGATTGGCGGAGACAGTTTAAGGGGTGGAACCTTTTCCTGAATAAGAGCGATCGGCCAAAGTTGCTGTAAAATCAGTCGTTCTTGTCTTGAACAGAAATAAATTAACACAAAGAACAAAGTCTTTGATGATCTTTCATATGCCTGACTAGTGTGAAACCTGGAGAAACTAAGACAGTGGAAATGGTTTTTAGACCAATTAAGTGAAATTGGATCATTTCTCAAGGCCTGTTGGTTGAAAAACACTGATTGAAGCTCCTACAGAGGAAATGCAACCTCGAGATGTTGCAGGTTCAAATGTTGCTGGTTGCCTAAGTGGGTCACGGTTGTCTTCAACCGGAAAACTCCAGTTTTTGTCAAAGATTGAGACACCAAAACTCGTGTTTTTATAGAGGCTCCATCCTCTGCGTGTCAAAGCAGGGATGTTTAAGTCTGGGTCACACTAACGCTTGTTTGTATTTTCTGTAGTGGGGGGAGTAAATTCCTCCCAAATTCTGCTGTTTTGCCGCCAAAGTTTTTTTTTTTTTTTTTTTTTTACTCCCCTGCAATAATTTGGTGTTGTGTAGAAATCTGTGTTTGTCTGAAACCACAGGCCTGCTGTGACTCGTTTTGGTTGAACACTGAATTTGTGTGTGATGGCTTCAGCCTTCACTCGCACGCCGTTCCTTCCTTCCTCCCCCCCCCAGAGCGTCACAGTGAGGGTGACGGGCGATGCGCCACATTGTTTTGTGACTAAGCTGACTGACTTGCAATGGTTGCAGTTACTGTCTCTGCAGTGCATCTTGGGATTATCCCCTGCCACCCCCACCCCTGAAAAAAAGACCAAATGATCAAGATCGGAGCTGATTCCAGAGATGTGGACGGGGATTTCTCTAATCCCCTGGCGTCACTCGCTTTAGTCAGATTTACAGTTTTTTTTTCTCTCTTTGCATAACTCTCACATTTTCTTAGCTTTAACTAAACTAAGATGGTTTCTGGTCATGTGACAATTAAAAAATTGAATCTAAATGTTAACAGAAACGCAGGTTGACCCGAACATTCCTTCATTTTTGCCTCAATATGCTATGAAATACCAATTTCAAACAATAATGGACTGTCTGACCTAACCTCTTCTGTGAGAACTTTGACCTGTCAGCACTGCTTTGTTGTTTTTAATTTTGACGTTCGGCCTCGGGACAGCTCTGTGATTGGACAGCTGAGATTAGGAGTCCCTGAACTTAGCAGGAGAAAAGCCATCAGGCAGATTGTAAAACGTTGGAACGGAGGATCAGTTGAGGACACCGGTAGGCGGCATTTGGGTCAGTGAAAGTTCACCAGTGGATCACGGTTAGGAGTGTGCGATGAGGTGATGAGTGACAGTCAGACGCTCCGTCATGCTGTCCTCCTCGCAGAATTGACAGTTTTTTCTGCTGATCTGCACAATTAGACTCGTGAGGCTGCAGCTTTCTTTGAAGCTGAAAACTTGCAGCATTTTTCTGCTAAATTATGTCTCAAAAATGAGCATAAACTTGCGATTTGCTCAGCTGTTAATTGCTGCTTTGAGCTCTTTTTTCTTTTTTTGTCCAAGTAAAATTTAAGGTGGAACTTTGGTGTTTTATCTGCTGTCTCTTTGAAGGGTTTAAGTCTGGGGCAGCTTTCATAAATAAACTCGAAAAAAACATGAATTTTGCAGCACTGGCATAACTTTCGTCTTTTTTTGTTCTAAATAACATCTCCATTGAGTCCATTTTAAATATTTTGATGCTAATTATTGTTATGGCAGAACTGTTTTACCATAATTGTTCAGATCACATAAAATAAAAGCCTTACAGTCCGGAATTAAATACAGAATAACCCATAAGAACCCCGACTTATTTTTCCTGAAAAATGAAATCATGGAGAATTCACCACAAACCCAGTGGATCACTTAACAAACACATTTTCTGTGACATTGACGTCACTTTGGTTCTTACGGCATAAAGCTGCTATGTGTTGTGGCTGCAAATCCCTTTTGAAATACTTTTTTTTTACCTTGATTTTGGTGAAAGAGCTTAATTCATTTGGATCAACCAAAAGCACACTTAGCAAATATGCTAAACTATATATGCATTAAAATCAAGATAAAACAGATGCAACCAGATCGAAGCTCACAAAATTCAAATTTTCAGAGTAAAAAAATACAATATATCTTGTCTTTGTTTTGGAAAAAGTCTAGTTACTAGTTAGGATGCAACAGTTCTCTGTTCTTCTGCCTTCTAAAACAGCATGATTGTTAGGACGTTTAGCAGCTGGAGCATGTTTGTGGAGCAAAAACTGCCAACATTTGGTCTGGTTTGGGGTTTGAAACCTGTCCAGCTGACCTGATGAGAGTTAGCGACTTTAAAGTAATGCAGTTAGAATGAAGCTGAACTCATTTAAAGGTTTGTGAGTCTGTTTACTACAAAGGGCAACAGCATAGAAAAATAATATGAAAATTAAGTCTTTGATTGAAATTTGTTTATTTCAAGCAATCAAAACAAAACAAAAAAAGAATACATATACAAATATATCAAACCTAGTTCAGATATTATGTCATAAATGGATTTTTTTTTAAACGTAAAAAAATAAAAGATTACGGAGCCCGTGCCCTGACATGGAAAAAATAAAATATATCTCGTTCCCACAAATTAATATCTTGTTCCCACGAAATAATATTTTGTTCCCTCGAAATAATTAATTCGTGTGAATGAAATAATTATTCACGTCATAACTCTTTCAAAAACACAGATATGGTCTCCGACCTGCCGTAAAAGCCGCTTTCAGCGGTAACTTCCGTGTCTCTGTGACCCACATTCGTTCAAGAAAGGAAAAAGAAAAACAAGAATGATCAATTTGTTATTGTCTCGATGAAAATAAGAAAATTATCATAAGATTTAGGATGCCCAAGCTTGCTGCTTCCTCATCCCGCAGCGATTCTCCGGACACAGCTCCTAGCTGCGCCGCAGAACTCTTTTGCTTCTCATGCCGGCATTCGGGCAGCATGACAGGCAAAAGAGGGAACGAGATATTATTTATCTTCAGGGGTTCCGTAGAAGATAAAGAAATGCACATGTAAAAATGTTTTTTTTCATTAACTTTGAACATTTACTTTATTTAAATTTTGATAGCCAGATGAAATAAAAAGTTAAAGTAAATCCGTCTTTGTAAATAAAGATATGCTTTTAAATTTGTTTTTACTACTATTTTAAATCTAAATCAAGCAGACTCCAGAACGACTTCCTTTGCAGAGCTCTTAAAGCCATAGCGCCCCCTGCAGGACAAGGCCTGAATCCCACAGTCATGGACAACCTCCAAACACTTGAACCACCTTTGTCTCTCTGGCCTGTTTGTCTTTTTATTCATTTCAAATTTACGTAAACCAAAGCTGAATCATGTTTAATCTCTTGAAACTGGCTTGGATTGAAGTTCATCGAGGAAAACAACCAAACGAGGCCGTTTTTTGTGGATTTGTTTAAACTCTGATGATTTCTGCCTCGACCAAAAGTCAAACTTGATTTTTTTATTGTAATCTGGTTGTGTAAACGGATTATTCCTGCAGGGAAGCTTTGGATTACAGCTCCAAAACTAACTTTGGGGTTGGAACAGGTAAACATGATGTTTGGCAAACAGAACTTTGTGTGAGCGAATCAATCATGTTGGGTGGAGAAGCGTAAATGTTTAAGACCCACTCTAATGAAAACTGTGTTTTCGACATGTTCTGGTGGAATCGTTCTGATGATGGGGGACATATATCAAGAGTATTTCTTCATCTGAATCGTTGGTCAGACAAATAGATGCATGAACGTCTTTCTTTTCCTCGTCTGAGCTGGAATCTAGATCTAAGTTAAACGGCTGGATGGCTCAGATTTTGCTGCCATTTTTGTTGCTTTACTAATGTTGGTTTGGGGGTGTGAGCGAGCAGGAAAGCATGTAAACAAAGAGCTCTCAACAACAGGGAGGGGAAGGGGGCAGGGTTGTTCCGTGCCTACTGTCCCACCCACAACTCAGAAGTGAATTTGTAGTGAGTTCCCGTCGCTCTGCAGAAACTAGGTCCTAGAGAATGACACAAGTGTTTTGATTTTTGGCTAAAAACGGCATCAGCATAATTAAAAGACAACTGGAAACACTTAAAAATAGATCAAAGATGATCAAACTTCATTTTGGGACATTTTGAGGCTTTTAGTCACTGATTTTTCCTTTCAAACCCTCTTCGATTTCCTCCTTCTGTAAATATTTCTTGGAAGTAACTTTGGTAAAGTTCTAATTCTCAGCTCTCTGAATGTCTCAGCTCTGTGCTGCTTCCCGTGCAGACGCTCATCGATGCGCTACAGTGAGAACATTTACGCTGGGGGGGGGCTCTTGGATTTGGAATCAAAGCCAAAATAAACATCCAAATAGCAAAAGTGAAGCATTCAAGCAACTGACCTCCAGGTTTACCAGTGCAACATTATAAAAGAACAGAAGAGCGACCTGCACGACAAAGTAAATGAAAACAAAAATAAAATAAATCAACAAAAATACACACACCAAACAAAAACCACTGAAACAACAACTGTAAAAATAAATGAAAGATAACCGCCGTCAGCATCTAGACTCTGGAGTTTATTCCTCTACGGCCTGAGTTCCTCCCAAGCAAACAAGACGTCATCGGCCGATTGGTCAATTAATTCACTTTTTTCTAGTCTCTTTACTCCCGTTCCTCATATCTCTCCCTGTGGAAATATGATTAGATATTTTGCAGCGACACCCCGTTTCAGCAGCAGCCTGTGTTGTGTGTGTGTGGATCAGCAGTAAAAAACCAAAGAAATAATCCCATAACTGGCGTACAACGTTTGTAAACTCAACAGATTCTGAAGCTGGAGGAACATCATTCTCGTCTCTTTAGGTTTACGCATTAGCGGCTGATGATGCTCATCTTCACTGCAGGATTTGCTGATGATGCTCCTCTTTAACCCCTCCATCATATTTGCTTTCATTAACGCAGCCCCCCTGCTGCTAATCAGTCATTATTGGGGGAGTATCAGATCACTGGAACGCACAAACACAGCGGCAAACAAGAGAGGAAATGACTCGCTGTGTTTGGACTGGAACATCTGGCAGAGACGGGGGGGGGGGGGGGGGGGGGGGGGGGCTCAGAGCGCTGGGGAGGGCGGGGGGTAAAATCATAATTCACTTTAATCTACATGACCTACTCTTGTTTGTTACATCACACAGAAACAGAGTTTGCGGCTGCGAGGCTTCTTGTTCAGGTTCTTGTAGTAGAAAGACTTTTACATGATTTTCATTCATATTTTTTTTAGGGGGGGGGGGGCTGATGCTCAGTAAAGAGTATTTACATTAAAGCAACAAACAATTCTGGTTTTATTATCTTGTCTACATTCTAAACATTCATTGTTTTGGTCCATTTGACTGGTTTTCTTCCATTCCTGGAAAAAGTGCTTGAATGGTTGAAGTAAATACCATTAGTCATCCTGTCATGATTCTGTGTTTTGTTTAGAACCTGGGAGTCTTGGTGACATTCACATCTGAAACCTGCCTAAACATTTCAAGCCGAGTACATTCAGCTGAGCCTCCGTCAGAGGATGAAGAACAGGCTCACAAACTGCCTCCAAAGCTGCTTTCTGTCGATCTTTGGGATGCTGATCTTTGGTCTCTGGACAGCTAAGATCTAATGTTCTGTGTTCCTGCTTTCTGTTGGAACTTTATGGCTCAGACAGAAACTTCTTGTTAGAAACGTTATTTCTCATGGAAAGGACTAAAACTACCATTTTCTGGTCCAGTTGGTTGCACTTTCGCTATGCTTTTTTTTTGTCACTTCCTCCCAAACACAAAACACACAAGAAGTCCCTTCTTCTGGTGTTCATGTTCACACGAACTACTCGTAACTTTTGCAGAAGGAGAAAACTCTTCTACTTTTCTGCTGGTGATTTTTCAATGACAACAACAAAAAATGACCCTGCATGCTAAATTCCATCCATCCATCCGTTTTCTGATCATTAAATCCCTTTTGGCGTCACAGAGTTGCCGACTACCGTCAATCACTCCCAGACGCATACTTAAGGATGATTTAGACATAATCAATAAACCTATGAAGCATCTCTTTGGACTGTTGGAGGAAGCCGGAGCGCCCGGAGAAAACCCACACATACACGGGGACAACGTGCAAACTCCATACAGTAAGGTCTCAGCTGGGATTCGAACCAGAGACTTCTCACTGTGAGGCGAAAGCGCCGACCCCCGTGGAGCCCACATGCCAAATGACCAGACTCATATCTGAGATTGAGACTAGGATTTCATGGTCATCCAATATCATACAGCAAGTTTTCAATTCAATGTCCCAGATTAGATCGTACTCAAAAATCCGGTCGCATAATCTCCGACGTCACAGAAAAAAATAAATAAATAAATAAAAGATTGAAGTTCCAAAAAAAATTCCAAAAGTTGCTTCAAAAACAGCTATAGATATACATCGAAAATTCATTAAATACGACAAATTTTGTTTAAATAAGTAAAAAACCTGCAACGAGGTATGAAAAATGGTGTTATCTAGAATTCTGATTTTAAGAAAAAAATTCTAATCAATCACACATTTTCTCAAAATCATTTTGCTATTGAAAAATGTTCCTAATGAGACTCTTTTCCTTGCAAAACAAAAAAAATACAGCATTTTTTCTTGAAACAAGGGTCGTCTTACTTGCTTAAGTTTTAGTTTTTGCTGTGCACCTCCCACCCTCCCAAAAAGCTTAGACTCAAAATAATTCTATTTTTTCTGTGTGTATGTTGTTTCTGTTCCCTTTTGAAACCAGCCCCCAGTGGTCAAATGAGGAACATTTGGTACTTCCTGGTTTGTGTAAAATTTAGGAACAGGCTTCATGTCTTTCTGCAATCCTGCTAGCAAAAACAGAGCTACACATTTTGATAAATACTAAATATCCCACAAAATGTGAAATTTCAAGATTCCACTATATAAATTACTGAAATGCTGAGGGTATATTACATTATATAGCAGTATTCTTCTCAGGGCACAACTCAAAAAGCATTAACGATGCAACTGGTGGGTTTGGATAAAGATCCACTCAGATGCAAACTGTGTTTTTGGTGTTTTTAACATCTGACGGCATTTTTTAATAATGGAGGACAAATAGTAAGAAAATCAAGCCACAAATTGCATTTTTGAGTATTTCTTTATTCAAATCATTCTGAATGAGGAGCAAACACAACAATGCAGTAGGAAAAACAGCAAGAAAACTCGCTGGGGGGCCACAACTCGGGGAAGGGGGACGTGACAGTCTGCAGAAACTATGTCCTAGAAAATGACACAGGCTTTTAGATTAGGGCTAAAAAGGACATAATCACAATTAAAAGACCCTTTAAATGAGATCATGATCGGCATGGGACCTTTAGCCAAACTCCAGCATCTGATCTTAGTCTGTTTTGAAAAGGAACCGAACAAAACCTCAAAAAAACTCCCAGATAATGTCACGAAATGTAAAGGATTTGTACTAAATCATTTTATTTAAACAATTACTCACATTCACTGTTTAAAACTGCAGAATTTTTAGGACATTAAAGTAAAAAAAATGTTTAATTTGATTACGTTTTAAAACACATTGCCTAATTTAAATGTTGCTTAGATTGAATCAAAGGTTCTCTTCTGATGAAAAAACTCACACCAGCTTTCAGTTGACCAGTAGCCGCTTCCTGGGGGGGCCGGCAAGATGGCGGCGTGACCGGTTTGTTTTTATCGAGCTCCGAGCACCTAACTTTTTTATTGAGCTTTTTTGAAGCAGCAACATTTTGCTTTTTCTTGAAAACGATCGGTGAACGTTGTGGATTGTACTTTTTGGATACTTTTTACAAATTCCCACCATTCAAAATGCCCAAACCTCCTAAAAGAAGCGAATCTTCTAAAGACAAACACAGCTCCGCTAGCTTGTTAGCCGACGAGCACGACTACTCCGGCAGCAGCATGGACATTCCTGTGACTTCGGAGGAGGAATTTCCTTCACTCCCAGTGACCCCAAGTAAGCCTCCTCTTGCTAAAAAGCCTACTATGTCCTGGTCCATGAAGTCAGATGAAGCAGTCAATATGCTCGCCGAACTAATCAACTCAAGAAGCGATGCTCTTGAAAAAATGGTTGAAACTGTCCGTTCCGAAATTAAACTCATAAATGACAAAGTTGAGGTCATGGAAAAACGTGTGGGAAAAAATGAGGAATTTACATCGAGATGCTTGGCCCGGGTTGCAGAAATGGAAGCTTATGGTCGTCGATGGAATCTGAGGCTCTACGGTCTTCCTGAGGCTGAGAAGGAAAACGTGCGCGAGGAGGTGATCAACATTTGCCAGCATGTTTTGCCCTCAGAAAAAGAAAAGTTTCCCGATGCTGTTGATGTCGCTCATCGGATGGGAAGAAAACGCCAGGAGGACCCGAGGCCTCGAGGGGTTCTGATCAGATTCATCTCCCGGCGTCTGAAGGAGGAGGTTTGGAGAGCGGCCAAGAAGAACGGGTTTCTCCAAGCCAAAGGCCTGCGCTTCAACGAGGACCTAACAAAGGAGGACAGGGAGAATCGGCAGAAGCTGTGGCCGAAAATCAAGAAAGCACGCGAGGAGGGAAAGGCGGCTTACTTCGTGGGAGGCCGTGGATTTATTAATGGGTCAGAAGTTCAGCCATGAAAATAGAAAAGGAAAAATAAATAAATACGAGACTTTTTTTTCTTTTTTTTTTCTTTTTTTCTTTGTTTTCCCAACCATGTGAGGAGTCCAGTTTGTTCTCCTCTGCATTCTCAGGAACTTTCCCCCCTCTCGAATCCCTTTTCAATTCTATATCTGAGTTGGGTTTTTTTTGGGGGGTGGGGTGCAAAGGGAGGGGGAAAGGGGGCAGAAAGGGAAGGAGTGTAGAGGTTAAAAAGAAAAAAAAAAGTACTCTTTTCCGTACTAAAGCTGCTAAGATTTTATTTTGGTGCTGTTCTCGATATTGCACTGTTTGTTAAATAACTTTATAGTTTTTATAAAACAAAATCTTTTTTCTGTGTGTTGTTTATTGTTCTAGTTAATCTGTTTACTCTATCTTTTGTTTCTTTTAATGCCAGGGGGCTACGCAACAATGTTAAACGCAAAGCTTTATTTCTTTTTGCTAAGCAGTTTCATTCAGATCTCTGTTTTTTACAGGAGTCTCATTCAATATCTGATGATGCCAAATTCTGGAAGTGTCAATGGGGTAATTCTTTATGGTTTTCACACGGTACAGAGCGATCAGCCGGGGTAACAACTCTAAAAAATAGGTTTAGTGGGGATATTTTACTTACTGAAAGTGATCCATCAGGTCATTATATTTGCCAAATACTACAATGTGATGATAATATTGTTATTTCAGCCAATATTTATGGATACAACACTGTCAAAGAAAATGAACAACTTCTTTTCTCTATAGAAAACATATTGTTGAAATGGTTAGAAAAATTTCCAAATGCTATCATACTGTTGGGGGGTGACTTCAATAATGTCCCAGATAATAATGCAGATAGGTGTCCTCCTCGTGGGCCGGATGGAAGCAACACCAAGCTAAAGAATTTTATGGAGAAATTTGACCTCCATGATATATGGAGAAGGAAAAACCCTGATGTCAAATGCTTTACATGGAGGAACAAAACGGGTACAAGTCAGTCCAGAATTGACTTTTGGTTGATCTCAAAAAGTGTTGCCATAGATCAGATTGATGTAAACATTTGCCCCACCCCTCTTACAGACCACAAAGCCATAGTTATTAAGATAAAGTTTACCACCTCTAAGTCTTATGCCACTCATTCAGCTTATTGGAAACTTAATAGCTCTATTTTACTGGATGACTCTGTTAAAAAACAAATCAAAAGAGAAATAGCACATTTTTGGTCTAAAGCTAATATAGAAAAGAAATATGGTGTATACTGGGAGCTTTTTAAATTTGAAATAAGTAAATATCTCAGAAAAGTAAGTAGTGATAAAGCTAAAAGTAGAAGAGCACATGAGGCAAATGTCATTTCAAAAATAACTCACTTGTGTCAAAATGCAGCTGACACACTATCAGATGAAGATAAACTCCAACTCTCTAACCTTCAAACTGAATTGGATCATTTATATCTTCAAAAAGCCAAGGGAGCTTTTGTGAGATCTCGATCAAGATGGCTTGAAAATGGTGAACAAAATTCACATTACTTCTTTAATCTGGAGAGACACCATTCTAAAGGTAGTAGCATTCACAAAATTAATATAGATGGAACTATTTCAGAAGACCATAAAGTCATTTCTAACTATTGTTGTGATTTTTACCAGAAACTTTATAGCTCTAAATTTTGTCAAGTTTCAACAGATGCCTTCATAGATTCGTTAACAGTCAAAACCATCACTGAAAGTGAAAAGGAGCAATGTAAAAGCATGATTACACTTGAGGAAGTACAAAAGGCCATAGAACAACTTAAATCCAATAAATCACCAGGGACAGATGGGCTGACTTCAGAGTTTTATAAATGTTTTGCTGAGGATCTGTCTCCCTTTTTACATCAAATGTTTTTAGAAAGTATAGATAAAGAACTTCTTCCTACGACATTGACTCAAGGCTTGATGACATTAATTCCGAAATCTGGAAAAGACACGTTATTCTTAGATAACTGGCGTCCAATATCGCTACTAAACAATGATTATAAGATCTTCGCAACAATCTTGGCTAAGAGACTAAAATTGACACTGGACTCAGTAATTGATGAGACCCAGTCTGGCTTTATGTCAGGAAGACATATAATGAATAATATCAGGCTAGTTTTGGACATTCTTGATCATCCAGACATTATAAATGGTAACGGTTTTATTTTATTTTTGGATTTTTACAAAGCATTTGATACCGTAGAACATAAATTCATTTTTCATTGTCTTCAAAAATTTGGTTTTGGAGAATACTTTTATTCAGCTATTGTTACATTATACAAAAACTGTAACAGCTCTATTAAATTAGCAGGTGGCACCTCTCCCAGATTTAATCTAGAGAGAGGAATTAGGCAAGGTTGTCCTGTTTCTCCGTATCTTTTCCTTTTAGTTTCTCAACTGTTAACAGATCACATTAAATCCAGTGCAGTTGAAGGCATCAATCTCATTGACAAAGAACTAATTATTACTCAACTTGCAGATGACACTACACTTTTTCTAAAAAATGAAAAGCAAATTCCTGTTGCTTTTGACGTTATTGGGACATTTTCAAAGGCGTCCGGTCTTTTTTTGAATGTGAATAAATGTGAATTAATGGCAATTAAAGAATGTGCTGCTACTACTTTGTATAATCTTCCAGTTAAATCTGAAGTGAAATATTTAGGTATTTTAATAACAAAAGACCAACATGCAAGAAGCTCCCTAAATTTTAACCCAATAATAGAAAAAACACAAAGGAAATTGAATCAGTGGCTCTCCAGAGATTTATCTTTGAGAGGAAGGATTTTACTCAGCAAAGCAGAAGGTATTTCCCGCTTAACATACGCAGCTTTGGCTTTACATGTTGATGATAAAATTATCAAAGAAATTGACAAAATGCTTTTTAATTTCATCTGGAAAAATAGAACCCATTACTTAAAAAAAAATGTTCTCATGAACTCCTATGACAAAGGTGGCCTCAATTTTCTCGATTTTTCTACCTTGAATAACACATTTAAAATTAATTGGCTGAAACAACTTTTTAGAAATCCCAGCTCCATTTGGAACACTATACCTCTTCATGTTTTATCTAAAATTGGTGGTGTTGATTTCTTTCTCATGTGTAATTATGATGTATGTAAAATCCCACTAAAATTATCTGCATTTCATCGCCAAGCCTTCATTTCATGGTCCCTTGTATACAAACACAACTTTTCACCTCACAAATATTCTATCTGGAATAACAGGGACATTTTATATAAACGTAAATCACTCTTCAAAGAACATTGGTTTCGAAATAAGATTATTTTTGTGTATCAATTATTTAACAACCAGGGCTTACTTTTAACTTATGAGGAATTTCTATCTAAATTTAACTTCCCTGTTCCCCCTTTAGAATATGCTAGAGTGTTTGGGGCTATTCCTTCTGGTGTCTGCATGCTGTTGAAATTCCAACACAGAGTTAATATTGAGGAGCCTTTTCTACTCTCTCCCATAAATACTCCTGTGGGGAAAATATGTCTGACCGGTTATCCTAGGAAAAACAACAAAGCAATACGAACATTATTTCAAATGAACATTGTTTCACTACCTCGTAGCATGTCTTATTGGAACATGTTTGTTGAAGACATCGCATGGAAGGAGGTTTGGCAAATACCCAATAAATTTTTAATCACTAATAAGGTTAAAGAAGTTTCTTTTAAGCTTATCCATAGAATTTACCCAGCTAAAATGTTTATTCAAAACAGATTTAAATTAAACATTGACACACTCTGTAGTTTTGGTTGTAATTCCCCTGAAACAGTTATCCATCTTTTTTGGCATTGTCCCAAAGTGAAGGTATTTTGGCAGAAGATATGTGATTTTATTTATGATAAAATTCATTCTTGTTTTGTCTTATCTTGGAAAGATGTTTTGTTGGGTCTAATATCAAACAATATGCAAAAGGACTCTGCTTTTCTTTTAAATCTTTTACTAATTTTGGCTAAATTCCATGTTCATAAATGTAAATTTTCTGGTAGAAAACCTTGTTTCACTGTATTCCTTTCTGAATTAAATCAGTATATCAACAGTATTCGAAATTCAGATAAGCAAAAAGCAATCAGAACATTGTCTGTATGTGATAGTTTCAGTATTTTCTCGTAGAGTTTAACCCCCTGGCTTATTTCTCTCTATTCTTGTTCTTCTGTTTGTTACAGTTGTGTATTTGATATTTGCAGTTGTGTTTTTATTGCATACCTAAAAGTACATCTTTGTAAATTGACATAATGTGCAATAAAGTTTATTTAAAAAAAAAAAAAAAAAAAAAAAAAGTAGCCGCTTCCTGCTTTGATGCTGTGTGGAATTATCCAATCAGAGCTGGATATGAGTCTGGGGGAGGGGGGGGGGGTTCGTGCAGCTCAGGGATTATACCTTTTAATCTGCCTGTCATGAAAACTAAACTGGAAGGAATAGAGATGAAGAGGTCCAGATGTAGACGAAAAAGGGGACAAAAAGAAACGTCATTTAGCTACGACTCGTTATTAACACTTTGTCTTTTATCTCCCATTACACACCAACCCATAGCAAAGCAAAACTGAAGATGAGATCTCGTTTCTGTCACATTTACGTCTCCTAGACATAAATGAGAACTGTTTGAGACTAAACTGCTTTTCTCATTCTTCTCAAACATTTCTCCTGAGAAATAAGTCTCACAGTGAGCACTGTTTGAGATCTCAAAATTCTCTCACAACTGTCTCTTCTCCAGATCTCAATTGAGAGAAAAATGAGCCATATTATGTTGCGCTCAAGTATGTCTCAATTTGATATCCTTACTTCAAATTCCTATCTCAGTTATGTCTCAGTGAAAGACATCAATGGTTCTGTCTCTCGTTGCTCAATAATTTAGATCTTGTTTTAGCCTTTTTTTTTATTGTCTCAGCAAAAAGAAAAACAAGCCCTAAAATGAGTCTCATGATGACACCATTACAGTTCATCTCTAGAAAATAATATTTTTTATTTTATTTATGTTCAACTTAAAAAAGTTGTTTATTGCTTACATATTTATATAACTTAATTACAATTTCAAGAAAAAAAAGTTAAATCATTAAGATGGTCATGTCCTCAAAAGACATATTTTTGAAACTTTTTAAAAAACATGAAATTTCAAGACAACGTTGCAGTGTCGATTTAATAAACTTTTTTTTGACTGCTTAGATAAACATAAATGAACAAGAATGTATGTTGGGTTAATGGTGCTAGGTTTAGTTAAACACAAACACACGCATGCACTGGCACACATGCATACACGCACAAGTGCATATACGCACACTTATATGTTGGTGGGTATAAAACATTTAACACATTGATGTCTGAACTAAATAAAGGACATTTGGGATCATATTTGGATCACCTTAAAGTGAACAAAAAATAGATTTTACATTTGAAACAAACAAATAAAATACACAAATAAAAATAATCAAATTAATAAATCAACTTTAGGGCGGTACAGATTTATGGGGTTCAGTTTGAGTTAATTTATCTATGTCTTTAAAAATCACCCTTCATGCAGCCTTACAAGCTGAAAATATTTTCTGTTTTCTTGATTTTAGTCTGCATCATATTGAACAAACAGAAGCCTGGAGTAACCCGATTTGAATTTTAAACTGTATCACAGCCTCACTTGACACAGATTTCTGATTGGCTGATCACGGTGGGAGGGAAAACTCTGTGGTTGACGTCACCAACGGGCCGGAATCTGCAAGCGGGAGAAGTGCAGAGAACGAGAGACTTTTGACGACCGTTTGTCGTATTTTTTCTGCGTTTTAACAATCCGTGTGATGAATCTCCAACATTTTTTTTGCTTGTCTGGAAAAGATTCAAGTAAAATCTTTGAAGTTTGCACGGTAAGTTTGCAATTTCTTCCCTCCAACTCTGAACTCAGTTGAATGCTAAAGGTGTTTTAAGCTAGCTCCGCCAGTAATGCAGACGTCTGGGCTACTCGCGGTGCCTTTGGCTGTATAAGTAATTATTACTTTTTACAAAGGTTTACTTGTGCTTTTTGTAATAAAAAATAGAGACATTGAAGAGTTATTTGCAGTGCAGAGTTTACAGAATGAGCCTCGATATTTTTCCAAACGCGTGAGTGCTAAGTAACTGTTGGAAGACATTTTGCTCTTCAGTTAAGGGTCTGCAGGGTTCATCCCATTCACAGTGTGACGACACCACAGTCCATTATTCCAAACTTCAAAATGTGCAGTTTCACTGTATGTTCAATTTTTACGCTGTAAAAAGCTTTTATCTTGTTAAAAAGATCATCTTGCAGACGTTTGGCCTGGCATGCCATCTTTTGAAACTGGTTATGGACATGTGTTTAAAGTAAAGTCATCATTAACTGCTCACATGTCTAGAAAGCATAATCTGAAAATGTAAGTATGCATATTAGGGAAACATGTTCTCAGCCCTCTGTCAGTGGTGAAGATGTTTAGAGAGCACAGATGTAGCTAAGCCAACAAATGTCAACACTGATATGTACGAGGATTTTAGTGAATCATAAATCATATTTAAAAACCTTTCCAGATCTTACTTTGTGCTGTATAAAATGTGTGTACATGATGTTTTTTTCCCCTCTCTGATTCAAGGTGATCTAAATACACGTGAAAATGAGTGAATCAGAACCCATGTTCCTCCACAGTGCCATTATGGAGGTCCTACCAGAGCCACAAAAGACATCCTGGAAGAACACTTGCAGTCCATTGGAATAAATGGAGTTGTATGAGGATCTACGATTCATAGAAGAGGCTGACTTGCTGCCAGCTTTGAGACCTGTTCAAGCCCGGAAACGTCTTGCTCTTTGGAAATTGAAATGTGAGTCTCAAACATTACAAATGAGTTTTTGTAATGCACAGAAGTGGATATGAATATGAATGGGTAACACACTGACAGTACAGTGTAAACTTAATACACTTATACTGTTTGTTTGTTTTTTGTTGCAGACCAAACGCCAGAGAACAGCACATCATCATCTGTTGAGACCTCACCAACACAATCATCATCACTTTTGTTATAGTCACCGAGGAGTTCGTCATCCACATCTTCCAGAAGCCGAGGACTGTACGTACATTGACTGGGAGGACAGCTTTGAAATTCCATGGAGTAAGTTTTCTGAGGAATTTGTGCAGTCTTTGGAAAGAGACCTGGCCCAAGACTAAGGAAGGAAATGGTTTGCAATCTTGTTGCAGAAATGATGAAAGCAAGACGTTTTCCAAACTCTAAAAGGCTGCAGATGATGCGGGGAGAGCAGAGTGGCTGCTCAGAAGAGATGAGATGTTAAAGAGATGCTCTTTCTTCTGCTCTGCTACTTTGAGGAGGATGCCATGTTCTTGTAGAAGATGCAGACGAGGTCCAGCTGCAGCAGGTGCCGTTGACTCCAACTGTTATTGTATGTGGTAAGTAAAGTTTCCAGTGTTAAATTATTCTAAAGGTTTTGTCTTTGTACACTGTACATGAGTGACATGTTTACTTCATCCATTGTTCTGTCTTTAGGACAGTCTTTCTTTTCCCCAAGGAGGTTCATGCTCAGTTGGAACCGCTCCATCGTACACAACAACATTGCAGCACTGTGCCTGATGTTCAGAAGCTACTTCTGCTTTAACCGTCATTATCCAACTGAGCTGGCTTCAACCCTGGAGTTTCTGCAAAGGTACATATTTATGAGTGCTGTCATGCGATTCATTTTTGGGTGTGGTTAGTTAATCATGACCTGCAGTTAATTATTCTTATTAATCTTGTATTAATCTAACTCAGGGCTGCTCATCCCTGGTCCTTGAGATCTACCAGCCTGCCTGATTTCCAGCTGATTAGCTGGACCAGGTGTGTTCATCCAGTCAGAATGTGGAGACATCTGGTTGAGCTGATCAACAGCTAGCAGGGCTTGGGGATCTGGAAAACAGTCAGGGTGATGGATCCCAAGGACCAGGAATGAGCAGCCCTGGCTAACCTAAAATTTAGCTTTGGAAATCCTTATTTTGGGGTAATTTGATTTAAATAGTAAGATTGTGTCACATTAAAAGAAATAAAATACAATTTAAAGGGTGGCTTTATGAAGTTTTCCAAGTATAACAGACTTTTTTCCAATCTTTACTTTTGTACCACTAAGGGATAATTCTTCAGTCTCAAACAGAACAAAGACCTAAGCCAAAGTGCTCTAATTTAAAAAACTAATGGAAATATTCTGAACAATCCAAAAAATATTGACCACAAAATTCTTAATGATACCATAATATATATTCGTTGAAATATCTTATTCCACAGTTCGCCGTCTGACACGATCAGCCCTCAGCGTTCCAATTAAGACATGGTTATTATTTTTCCCTTGTTAAGAGCCAACCATGCAAAATGTGACTTGATCATTTCTTAAATGTTTGATCTGGACTGTATCATAAAAAATGAAATGAAACAGATTTGAACCTTATTTGTTAAATAGTTAATGCCCATAGAATGCTGCATTTCAATTCTTTTAACTGAAACAGATGTCCTCTCAAGCGACGTGTGGCTGCTTTTAGGGATGACAGAAACGTAATCTTATGGTAGCATTATGCAGCTGCTTTTATAAAACTACAGTTTGCTTCTAGCTTGAAGTGTTATCTTTGTTTGTTATGTGCGGTCTATTATCAATTTGTTCATGCCAGATTTTAATGTTCTTGTCTTACAGCTTATGTCCTGTGATGTGCCACTCTACCTGGTTGGGAACAAATTGAAGAGGCCAAGCTCAAGAAAGCCGTTGTCAACAAATGTAGGGCAGAGCAGGTTCTAAGGCCACTGCTATGATCTACAGTATGCGGACTGGTTTCTCTTCCATCTTTTTTCTTATTTTTTATCTTAATTTGGTTCTCAAATTGGTCCATGGATTTGGTAGGCTGCAAGTTTAGGAGAATGTTTTTATCAGGTACTTTTTTATGTGGTTACATAATCTTGTTTTTTTCCTTGTACCTCAGCAGTGATGTCAGTGTGTTTGTTGTTTAAAATATGGAAGTTTTCTTTACCATCATGTCAGCCACATTTAGTACGCCACGGTTCATGTACTTAATGCATTTAATATTTTAAAAAGTGTCTAATACTGCTTCCACAATTCAAATGCTGTACTGATGATGGTGCTGCCCAAATAAAGTGTAAAGCATTTACATTTCTAGTATTGTTTTTACTGTTACTGTATATCAGTGGTCTCCCATCCTGGTCCTTGAAGGTCACTGTTATGGATGTTTTAGCTGTTTTCCTGCTCTAACAGATCTGCTGCAGTGGTTGAATTGCCTCCTCAAGTTCTGCAGGAGGTGGTTAATCACCTGTTGATTCACATCTGGGGAGCAAAGAAACATCTAAACCCTACTGGATGGTGGCCCTTGAGGACCAGGATTGGCTACCACTGCTATAAAAATAACTTCTCTTTTCTTTCTCAAATACATCTCAAATATCATTCTCATTAACGGCTTTGGTAAGACATTTAAGAGAAATGATTAAGACATGAAAGAGACATCAGACAGACAATGATGAGATCTCTTTTAGGACTCATTCTTCTCAGATTTGTCTCATGAACGTCTTAGGTTCGTCTCTCCCACTTCTTAATTATTGCTCTAACAGTTGTCTCAACTCAACCTCATTTGTCTCAGTGATGTCTTTTCTCATTATAGCTTAACTCTTGCTCCTAAGGGACCCTTAGGAGCAAGAGTTAAGAAGCAAATGATCACAGAATGATACGAATATGAGACGCTCAAACTGATCTCAAGAGACGAGATCAAGCAACATATGAGCAACAGATTTTTCCTATGGGAAGAACCAAAATGTGTTGGTGAAATTATCATGACACAGCACTTTTGTAAATTATCATCACCGAAAACAGGTGAAAACTTCAAATTAAAGACAAGTAAAAAAAAAAAACAAATCTAAAGAAGTCAAAATAAAAACCAAAAGGTTTTAACTTTAGTAGAGACTATAATTCATCTGGACTTGAATTGTCATATTCCTATGATGCAGGAATGTATGTGTTTAATTCAGTCGTGCATTTTTGGAAGATAAAGTCATTTTTTATAGGATTTACCATAAGTGTGGGTCAAAAAGCTTTACAGCTGCATCAGTGACGTATTACTTTGGTTTAAGTGTTTCACGGCAAGTTGATCTGAGGTTTTTCCAAACAGTCGTACATCACAGCATGACTCAGCGGCTTCACACAGGAGATGGTCGTTGGTGGTCCCGCTGAACTTTGTTTGGAAATCGCCTCTCAACTGTCGCAGCCTTTTAGCAGCTCGTTGAATTAGCAAGTTTCCTGTTTTCATTCTCAGCTTTTCGCCTTTTTTTGACACAAAAGTTTTCATATTCATGGGATTCCCTTAAGCATGTGTATGTTATCAATTTCCTACTTCTTCAGACTTAGATGAGGAAAACAAAGACATGAATGGATCTATTTGTGTTCAAGTGGATTCATCAGAGTTGAGCACAGGGCTTGAAGCCCACCCAGCGTACCAAATATGAACGTTTGCATTCTGCACTTTTTTAATCTGCTCCTGATTCACAACAATGTGTATATGGAAATACTCATAAATGTAATTTGAAGCTTACATTTCTTTCTGAATGTCTTTCATCATCAGAAAAATGCCCCCAAAACATGTTAAAAACACCAAAAACACAATTTCCGTTGAAATGGGTCTTTAAACAGGTTTTGAAAAATGGATGGATTGACGTTCTTCAATAAGCTGCTTATCTGTGCACGTCTTTTTCATTTCCAGTGTGGCTCTTGATGGAAAAAAAATGGAAACGTGGCTGCTCCCAAAGCCTGAAACTGCACTCTATAACGTGACCAACGAGTGTAGAAAATGAAGCAGGAGATGCTGAGGGGGACACTCAGCTGCATTCACATCCTACATTTACCAGGATATTTAGCATTGTCTTTATATTGATGTATCAGTCACTGGTTAAGGCTCACTTATGGGGATTTGTGGTCATTTAAACAATGCAGGACATACAGAATGTCAGGTACAGGGGTTATTGAAGGACCCAAAATGCAGAGATGGGAGGCAGGCAGTTCCAAGTACAAGGGGTTTTACTACCATAACAAAAAGCCCTGCAGAGCAGGAAAACCAAAAACAAAACCAAAAAAGCACCTGTTGGGTTAAACAGGCAAACAGGGAAGAAGACGGTATGGCTCAGCACAGAGGAAGGCAGAGACCAGACATATAAACAAACAGGACTGATGAGACACAGGTGACAACGATCAGGGGAGATTGGGACCAGGGAAGTAAAACTCAAAACTGAGACATGCAGGAAATGTTCAAAATAAAACAGGAAGAAGAACTCTAATCATGACCGAAACAAAACAGGAAGAAGCAAAATCTAAGTAAAAAAAAAAAAAAAAAAAACTAATTATGACTGTAATACCCTAATCATGACACAGAGCTTTTTGTGTTTGATATTCATCAACAGAAGCAGACTGTAGCGAGATCAACGTTCATCAATTTAAAAGCAGAAATATGATTGTGCTTGGCTGAGAAAAGAAGGCTGGGAATTTAGCCATTGGTTTAGAGTGAGGGCTTAATTAATGAGTGGGTGTAGAAAGAGTAACAGAGGAACCCAGTTTAAGGTAGATCTTCCCCAATAGCTTCACTTACCAAGAGCCTGTACATGGTATTGTAATATATACAGTATCTGTATGTCATCTGCATAGCTATGGAAACTAATGTTGGTGTTGTTTATCACTGGGGCCAGAGAGAACATGTAGTGGCCCGAGGATGGGGCCTTGGGGAACTCCGGAATGTAATTCCTGTTAGCTCAGTATATTTCAAATTAGTTTAAGACTTGGCCTGAATTAACAGCTAAACTTGCAAAAAAGGGGACTTGTAATATTTCTGCTTTTGACGGCTTGATGTCATAACAGATTCCACTCACAAACCCACTTTCCAACGTGTGTTATTCAACCGGTAGGCTTAACGGAGGAAGTACCGGCATGGAGGAGACAGGCAGCAGGAACAGCAGCCTGCAGAGGAAGAAGCCTCCATGGCTCAAACTGGACATCCCGACCATCCAGCTCACCCCGGACGACACCCCCCTTCCCAACCAGGTAAAACTCTCCTGCAAAGTGCTAAATTTGAACAAGAAACGGAAAAAAGACTAGAACCCTCAACGTTTGTTCACTGAATTTGATTAACTGAGGCGTGGAAAAAGCTCACGTCAGAATGTTTTTGCTGCTTCTGTGTTGTAGCCGGTGAAGCGCATGCGCAGCGTCAGCATGCCGGGAGAAAATCCTCAGACCCGCACTGCAGCCTTGGAAAGCTCCAACAACTACCTCAAACCTCCCTTGGAGAGGACGCACCCCCTAAAACAGTCCATCAAGAAGTCAGTCCCTGGCACGCAAACGATTTCCTTCTTTTTCCAACGACCTGTGACTTTTCCAAATCTTTGAGCTGCTAACAAAACTCCACAGAAATTAATCCTTCTGTTTCTTCTCTGTTTCTTTGGATTTGCCTTTCTTTCCTTTCCCAACCTCCTCTTTGCATGTGTTAGTGGTGAGAGAAGGGTACACTTTGACCGCCTCAACACGGTCCCTCCAAAAGGCCAGAGGTGCCTGAGGAGGGTGTCAACCAGCCGAAGGCGGTCCTGTGTCCCCAAATTACAGTCCAGACGGCGGTCGTCTATACCCAAACAGATCATCAGGTACAAGAGCGTCCAGATTCTTTCTGGAATCATGATAACAAGTAACTTTAGCACCATAATACTCAGCAAAGTGCATCAATATGACAGTATTGTTGGGTTTCGCAATAACCATACTTGTTCTGCTACCTTTTTTTAACATGTTCCTGATAATCTTGTTTTTTCTACAGTTTTCTGTAGTTCAAGTTTTTTTTGAAGTTATAAACTGACCAATGAAATTCCTCAATTAAAGTAGGCAGTACCTGCTGTCCCCCACGTCCAACGTTCAAAACGTTCGATTGACAGATTTTGTGTAGCCCGCTTTCAAGTGATAGGGGTTTGGCCTTCCAAAAAAGCTCAATTCTCATTGGTGAGAGTGGTTGCCATAGAAATGATGACTCAGATTGACTTGGACATATCAATGCTTACTGACAATGTCTGGCTTCAACATAGTGGTTACTGTATTGCTGAAAAATGGCAGTTGACTTGACTTAATTTGGTTGGAGCTGGACATATTTTTTTTCTAACTTATCCTGTCCGGCAGCTGAGCTAACTAAGAGCTGAAGGCTTCTCGTATTGGACAGATTTTACTCTTACAAAAGGGGTTTAAGAATCTTACGGTGAGATGTATGTTTGTACAAACCCCTTTTGTATGTGAGGCTAAACTTTATTTATTTATCATATTATTTTCTATGGGTGATGTCACACTTGCTTAGTCCAGTTCTCTTAAACAGTCAATGTTTCCCAATACCTTGCTAAAATATTTTGTAGTTGTTTTATTTTGTCCCATCTTTCATATTAAAGTACGTGTCCAAACCAAAAGTTTCTCATCATTATCAAACTGTGATGCAACACTACAAAGATGACCTAAGATTTTGCTAGCAGGAGTTCTCCTACGTTCACACCAGGCTTGTAACACGAGTTCCAAGAACGTGCTAAAGACGTGTTCTTGAACGCCGATATGCCCGCCATCTACAGTTGGAAGAGTCTTGGTTTGAAATGTCGAAGCTGTGTAAATTTGGTGAATCTCACTCCTGGCGTTTTCTTTCACAGCTCTATCCCAATATATGAAAGACTTGGCGTCATGGAATTCTGGCCGGGAACAAACCTTAATTATTCACTTCTCCTTCTTGATCAATTTTCAAATGGTTGGTTCTTCCATCAGTTGATTGATTGAATTGGTAGTGTTGTATGGATACTATCCATTCAGCCATACCAAATCCAAGTCCCTAATTGGGTAAAATTCGACATGATTTAATTTACAACACGCATTAATCGGTGGCCCACTTTGTATGTAGAGCCAGGAAACTGACTAAAAAACGTAAAAAGCAAAGTATGGACATGAGTGTTTTGAACTCGGAAGCCAGAGACGCCCATTTATGCTCGTTTATATAGACTTTTCATGGGAAGTGTGTGCTTGAACGCGTGTTGAACATAGCATTAGGTTTGTGTGTGCCACTGATGGTGTGTTTGTCATGCCCATAAACACTGCAGAAAATTTAGTGCACGTTTAGATAGCTATCGTTGGATAAAAAATGTGTTTTCGCAAATGCCAACTTTGTTTTTAGGCATCAGGTTTTACTTTGAAAGACGCAAAAGCTGCAGGCCTGTGAGTTTAACACAATCAACAAACAGACTGAGAATGTGCTTCAGGCCTCATCAATGTGAATATCAACCGGAAGCTGAAACAGAGTTTTTGTCCTTGTTGGGGAGGAAAACCTGCTATGGCAGTGTGTTTGTGAGGGACCTAAATTAAAGCTGTACACTCCCCTTTTCAGGTGATAAATCAGTAGTTTGAGTCTTATTATTATGGGAAAAAAGGTGTTGATGTTTGGAGGAGCAGAGGATGAGTCATTTTGCGTGTGAAGTTGCTGCTTTTCAAATGTGCGTTTGGCCTCATTGGTGCTCGTAATGACAGACTGTGTGAAGCTCTGCCGTGCAGGTCGGTTGTCGGAAGGTCACATTCTGTCTTGTCTGAAAGCGTCCCCCTGATTTTTGTTCATACATTCTCTGTGTCCCTCTAAATTTGAGACGCCTCTGCAAAAAAATTGAGTAGAATTTGATTGGCAGTTGCTGGTCTGTATGGGAGAGTGGTCCATTTGATGAGGGCCGGAGAGTCCAGGCCGATCCTTCTGCCTGGACTCTCGAGGAGGGACTCTTGGAAACCCGCCAGCTGCTGACGCATCCACACACTCCTCCGTGTGGAAAACCATGTTGGTAATAAGTTCAGGAAATGTCCTCCTGCTCCATTATCGGGGCAGCAGGGAGAAATCTGGAAGTCCCCCACAGATCTTGGCAGGATGTTCACAGTAGAAGCCAGATCCATGTCGGAACGCAGAGATCTCTTGTGTTGAGCCTCTACTTGGTGATTGCTGCAGATCCCTGCAATGAACTCTGTGATCTGGATCAGTTTGGATCCAGTGGATTACGGTCAGGGGCTGTTGATGGGAGCAACAGAGCTCGTGAATACCTGCTTCCGTACGCCATGACCCAGAACCCGTTGGGGGTCTCTCAGGAGAGGTGAGTGCAGTCCAGAAAAAACGAGTTCCTCTAGAGCCTTTTGGGGCCGTGGAACGATGGCTTGGTGGAGTTCAGCTCAGCTGTTTGAGGTTACTTGTTGACTTTTTTTAGTAGAGCACGTAAATGATTTTTAATGCATAACACCACCAAGAACTTACTGTTCATAAAATAAACTAAAAGTAATGTGAAATCTGTTTTTGTTGAAAAGAAGGAGAACCAATAAACAAATATAAAACAAATATCTTCCCAGGTTAACGAGAATAACAAAAATGTATTTAAGACTCAAATTTATAGATTAATGAAAACAAAAAATTTAAAACGCAGAAAAAAAACAGTGTCACATAATGTCTAGCAATCCAAATTTGTCCATTAAAGAACATTTCCAAACTGACTGAGCTCCTTTTGGTATCTATAGGGGGGAGTTTGGGGCTTTTCAATGATCCCAGATATGAAGGGGTGGGGCTCTGGGAGTTGTAGTTTTTGTTGGATTTAAAAGTAAATTGACTGGTTGCCAGGGGGATATTATAAAATTAAATTAGACACTAACAATTGAATAGTAATTGTAATTAATGCCACACAACAGATTTATTCTGGCATTTATGAAATGGTTTATGAATATTAGGTGTGGAGTTAAAGTGTGGCTTTCAGTCTTACTGCAACTTTTTCATTTATACTATTTTAAAGGAGAATGTTTTTAAGGCCTTTAGGCCTTTTTTTCCATGACTGTGTTTTATATTTCCTTCTCTCTTGTTTAATAATCCAAACTCTGGAAGTTTGGGGCTTCCTTCTCATGCGGTCCTTCTTCTAAAACATTCCTCCCTGTGGAACAACAACTGCCACTGCCACACCTGCCACCCGCGCAGCCTTAAAAGGCTTCCCCAGCTGGCCTTTCTTTTAAAGACTATGTCTTCTTGTCAGGTTAGCACACAACCAGGCGCTCTGTAAAGAGACCTGAAATATTTTGGTTTTGCTCCACAGACCATCTCCGGTGAGGCTGCTGCTCTCCCCGCTGGCAGAATCGAGCTTCACTTTCCTTCATTCGGTGCTCAGTTTGCACACAGGCATGCTGGGAAATCCTATTACTCTGACTGAGATAACAGGGAAATGCAAAACAGGACTGCGGTGTGTCGTTCATCCCGTTTGAACCCCAGATTTATTACTTCACAGTCCGTTTTTAATCCAGATTTTTTTTTAACAATGCAAGCACTTCATCTTCACCTGAAGTTGGACATGTGCTGAACAGAACATCAATTTCTGTTGATGCTCTGAAGCAGGAGTCAAGGAGTGATTTATGTCAACAAATTGGAGCTTCTTATGCAGCGAAATGGGAAAACATGATTTTAAATAAGCATAGAATTTTCTGACCAGCACAGATGGATGTTTTAGAACCACTCTGATCTATTTTCAAAGTTTTCAAAATTTTCCCAGTTTTTTGGGACAACTTTTCTGCAAAGCGGCAGGAGTTTATTAGAAATTCACCTTTGAGTTGTGGGCTGTGGGTTGAGTTCTGGGAGCAACCCCGACCCCTTTCCCATCACCCATAATTGAGAGCTAAGGGAATCTTTTTCACACGTAAAATTAAACGTGCTAAGATCGTTTTTTGGGAAAGAGTCAACTTGTTTCATATTTTTTTGATCAACATCCTGACTGTTAAAAAGGACGTTTATGTCTTCCTTCTTCATTTATGTCAGGATATTTTCCTGAAGGAATCCCCGTTCTCTCCACAGGGGCACGGCAGACTGGTTTGGGGTCAGCAAGGACAGTGACAGCACCCAGCGATGGAGGAGGAGGAGCCTGCAGCACTGCAGCCAGCTGTACGGGGGTCTGAAGGCTCAGGTGATCAGGGAGCTGGAGCTCCACAGCCACGACAATCTGACTAGCACTGAGACCCCGCCTCCTCTCCCTCCCCACCACCCCAGTCACCACCATCACTTTGGCATGTGGAGGGTAGGCCAGCACCACCGCATCGATGGAGTGATATTTATGCCACCACATTGCACACAAAACTTTCTAAGTTGCAAATGAAAAAAATGAAATATTTGCTTTCAATTTTCTATTTTTTGTTTGCTTTTAAAAAAATTTTTTTTTGCTTTCAAAAACTTTTTTTTACACTTTTCATTGCTTTCAATTTTTTAAACACAAAAATATTTTTTGAAAGCAAAAAAAATTTGAAAGCATAAAATAATTTTGAAAAAATTTGGAAAGCAAAGATAAATATTTTGAAAATAAATATTTCATATTTTCCTAAAAAGATTTAGGGAAAAAAAAAATTCCTAAAACAAATTTGAAAAATAAAGGGTTTTGAATGCAAAAATAAATATTTTGGATGTAAAAAAATTTGAAAGCAAAAACAATTTTGTCAAGTAAATATTTCATATTTTCCTTTGCAGCTTTGAAAGTTTTGTGTGCAACGTGGTGGCATAAATATCACTCCATATGCATTGAAGCAAAAAGACAGACACAGATTCATTCATCGACCTTTCCTTCCTCCCCCCTTCCTTTTTAGAACTCTGAACTTTTTCTATTTCTCTGTTAAATGTGTTTTTTTTCTTTAAGTTATCAGTCGTTTGTTTTGAAAATAGCATTGGAAGTAAATGTTACCAGTTTTTTTCAGTGTTTCAAAGGATTTTAATCAGTCTTTTAACAAATTAGATTAATTGTTACCTTAAAAAAAAAAGATGCCTCTCATTTCTCTTAAAAACATTTATTCGTCATGGTAAAACCTTTCAAAATAAACGAGTTAAAAGAACTTAAATTGCTTAAAACACTTTGCTGTGGCTCCAATGCGTCCACACTGGGTATGTGTCATGCGTTCAAGAACCTTGTTAAACACTCATATGGTGTTCACACTGTGAATGTACTTAAAAACTTGCGCAGCGACGTGTAAATGTGAGACTTTTGATTGTGGAACCTTGAACCGCCTTTTCCCGCGTTCACATAGACTTTTCATTCACATCAGCCTGTGTGTGTTGGGCGAGAGAAGGACTTGTACAGGCTAGCCAGACAGAGAGACAGAGATGGGAAGGACGTGCAACAGATAAGGGTGATTAAGGACAGAGACGGAAAGGTGCTAACAACCCAGGAGAGTGTACAGAAAAGATGGAAGGAGTATTTTGAAGAGCTGATGAACGTGGAAAATGACAGGGAAAGAAGGGAGGAAAATGTGGTTGTTGTGGAGCAGGAAGTAGCAGAGATTGGAAAGGATGAGGTTAGGAAGGCTCTGAAAAGGATGAAGAGCGGAAAGGCCGTTGGTCCTGATGACGTACCTGTGGAGGTATGGAAGTGCCTAGGAGAGACAGCAGTGGAATTTCTAACAAGGTTGTTCAATAGGATTCTAGAGAGTGAGAAGATGCCTGAGGAATGGAGGAGAAGCGTTCTGGTCCCGATCTTTAAGAACAAGGGTGACACGCAGAACTGCAGCAACTATAGAGGAATAAAGTTGATGAGCCACACAATGAAGCTGTGGGAAAGAGTAGTGGAAGCCAGGCTTAGGAAGAAGGTGGAGATCTGTGAGCAGCAGTATGGTTTCATGCCCCGTAAGAGCACCACTGATGCCATTTTTGCTTTGAGAATGTTGATGGAAAAGTACAGAGAAGGTCAGAAGGAGCTGCATTGTGTGTTCGTAGATTTAGAGAAGGCGTATGACAGGGTGCCGAGGGAGGAGCTGTGGTACTGTATGAGGTCGTCTGGAGTGGCAGAGAAGTATGTCAGAGTAGTTCAGGACATGTATGAGAGAAGTATGACGGGGGTGAGATGTGCTGTAGGTCAGACAGAGGAGTTCAAGGTGGAGGTGGGACTACACCAAGGATCAGCTTTGAGTCCTTTTTTGTTTGCTATGCTGATGGACAGGCTGACAGACGAGGTAAGACAGGAATCTCCCTGGACAATGATGTTTGCGGATGACATTGTAATCTGCAGTGAGAGTAGAGAGCAGGTGGAGGAACAGCTAGAGAGGTGGAGGTTTGCTCTGGAAAGAAGAGGCATGAAGGTCAGTCATAGTAAGACAGAATACATGTGTCTGAACGAGAGGGATCAAGGTAGAAGCGTTAGGTTACAGGGGGCTGAGGTGAAGAAGGTGCAGGAGTTTAAGTACTTGGGGTCAACAGTTCAGTGTGATGGGGAGTGTGGAAAAGAGGTGAAGAGGCGAGTGCAGGCAGGTTGGAGCGGATGGAGGAAAGTGTCAGGAGTGTTGTGTGACAGAAGAGTGCCAGCAAGACTCAAAGGAAAGGTGTACAAGACAGTGGTGAGACCAGCTCTGCTCTATGGGTTAGAGACGGTAGCAGTGAGACAGAGACAAGAGGCTGAGATGGAGGTAGCGGAGATGAAGATGTTGAGGTTCTCCTTAGGAGTGACCAGGTTAGACAGGATAAGGAACGAGTACATCAGAGGGACGGCTCATGTTGCCTGTGTTAGCGACAAAGTCAGAGAAGCCAGACTGAGATGGTTTGGACATGTTCAGAGGAGGGATAGTGGATATATTGGTAGAAGGATGTTGGAGATGGAGCTGCCTGGCAGGAGGGCAAGAGGACGGCCAAAGAGGAGATATATGGATGTCTTGACAGAGGACATGAAGTTGGCTAATGTTAGGGTAGAAGATGTTCATGATAGAGTGAGGTGGAAAAGGATGATTCGCTGTGGCGACCCCTGATGGGAAAAGCCGAAAGAGAAAGAAGACATAGACTTTTCATTGGAAGTGGTCACTTAAACGCGCGTTCTCAAGCCAGCTGTGAATGTATCTTGAGGTATTTAAACTCGACAGAATTTTTTTTAATTAAAAATGATGTGGCCAAAATTTTTGTACGAGACAGAAACAACAGCTGAGTGTTTGAAACGCAAAATTAAAGTTTTATTTGTAACCTTTCCGTACTTTTTATGTTAGAAACGCGTTTTGGCATTTTTGTCTGCAGGTGGTGAACCCTCTGGCCCGTGGCCGAGTGTTTCGCATGGCGGACGAGGTGGACGGCCACGTTGTCACGCAGAGCCCCCTCACACCCGGAGCCGCATCTATCTGCTCATTCTCCAGCTCCCGCTCCACCCTCAACTGGTTGCCACGGAGACGCAAACGGGATTCAGTTGCTGTCATGAGTCTGAAGGCGGCAGCAGCTCTGATGAAGGTGCTAGATGTTCATAATCTTAACTTGAAAACAAAATCTGTACCTACAAAAGTGGATTGATATGGAAGCGATTATGTAGCATAAATAAAAAGCAAAGTCAAAACCAGAAATGCTTTTTCATTTTCAAAATGAAGCTGCATTTTTTGACTCAAAATTAAAAAGAAAAAGCAATATTTCAAAATGCTTTTTCATTTCCTTCCTCAATACAGCTTATTCTGTCACTTAATTAAAATGATAAATAAAATGGTATTTGACATTTCATTTTCAAAAAGGTCCCTGGTAAATGTGTACCAAAATTCATTTAGAAATATCTAATTTGACAATTAAAATGGATTAACAGAAATGCTTTTTAATTTTCAAAATGTAGCTGCATTTTTGACTCAAAATTAAAAAGAAAAAGCAATATTTCAAAATGCTTTTTCATTTTATACTTAAAACCGCTCATTCTGTGTCATAATTCAAACGAAAATGCAAAGAGGGGATTGCATTTGCATTTTAACATCCACCCCGCGCAAGTTGTCACAATATTCAATTCGAAAAAGCATTAGCAGAGGGGAGGCGGGGCGATGACGTCACTGCTCTCTCTGTGTGTCCGGCTGCTGACTGACGCACACACGCGCACCAGGAGCAGACTGTGTTAGCGGCAGAGACGAGGGTTTTGTGATGGTTGTGAACTTCTGATGAGTTTCCACAGCTTCTCAGGACTATATAGCTGCATGTCCGCCTTCTGCGGTCCTCCTCCCAACGCACCGCGGACAAGCTTTGTTCTTCGGACCGCCAGCTGCTTTCGCACAGCGGAGCGCGAAGCTCCCGACGATCGCTGAAGGCGGAAATGCTGCTGCGATCTGAGAAACCATCATATGGATTTGTGTTTCCAGTGGTGTCCAGAACAAAATAAAGACTGATGTAATTCCCAGATATTTACACATTTATCTGCAGCTTTGCGGTGAATTTGCTGTTTGATTTATTAAGATCCAGGAATCCAGGTTTGAGCAGGCCAGGTCCAGCGGTTTTTGAACAGGACCCGGTTTTAGGTGATCTTAATGTGAAAAATGCAGCGGAATGTTCCTTTAGTGCCCTCGCAAATCAGAAGCTGTGAATCGTAAGCCAACTTTAGCGTCGTCTGACCGCACAGATTTAAAAACATATAATCGAGCAGAGCAGGCCGTAAAATATTAGCATAACTGTAATAAAAGCACATTATGAAGATAGTCTCCTGCAGCTTCGCGCTAAGTGAGTGTTTTGGTCCAACCAGCAACGTTTAGCATCGAGAAATCTGCTGTCTGATGATGGAGCTCCACCTGTCATCAAACAGCAAATTCACCGCGAAGCTGCAGATCAAGGTGTAAATATCTGGGAATTACATCAGTCTTTATTTTGTTCTGGACACCACTGGAAACACAAATCCATATGATGGTTTCTCAGATCGTAGCAGCATTTCCGCCTTCAGCGATCGTCGGAGCTTCGCGCTCCGCTATGCGAAGGCAGCTGGCGGTCCGAAGAACAAAGCTTGTCCGCGGTGCGTTGGGAGGAGGACCGCAGAAGAAGGACATGCAGCTATATAGTCCTGAGAAGCTGTGGAAACTCATCAGAAGTTCACAACCATCACAAAACCCTCGTCTCTGCCGCTAACACAGTCTGCTCTTGGTGCGCGTGTGTGTGTCAGTCAGCAGCCGGACACACAGAGAGAGCAGTGACGTCATCGCCCCGCCTCCCCTCTGCTAATGCTTTTTCGAATTGAATATTGTGACAACTTGCGCGGGGTGGATGTTAAAATGCAAATGCAATCCCCTCTTTGCATTTTCATTTTAATTATGACACAGAATGAGCGGTTTTAAGTATAAAATGAAAAAGCATTTTGAAATATTGCTTTTTCTTTTTAATTTTGAGTCAAAAAATGCAGCTACATTGTGAAAATTAAAAAGCATTTCTGTTAATCCATTTTAATTGTCAAATGAGACATTTCTAAATGAATTTTGGTACACATTTACCAGGGACCTTTTTGAAAATGAAATGTCAAATACCATTTTATTTATCATTTTAATTAAGTGACAGAATAAGCTGTATTGAGGAAGGAAATGAAAAAGCATTTTGAAATATTGCTTTTTCTTTTTAATTTTGAGTCAAAAAATGCAGCTTCATTTTGAAAATTAAAAAGCATTTCTGTTAATCCATTTTAATGGTCAAATTAGACATTTCTAAATGAATTTTGCTACACATTTACCATGGAACGTCTTGGAAATGAAATGTCAAATACCATTTTCATTTTAATTTTAATTAAGTGACAGAATAAGCTGTGTTGAGGAAGGAAATGAAAAAGCATTTTGGTGGATTGCTTTTTCATTATATTTTTGAGTCAAAAAATGCAGCTTCATTTTGAAAATGAAAAAGCATTTCTGGTTTTGACTTTGCTTTTTATTTATGCTACATAATCGCTTCCATAGATTGACTGCATGTGCTCTTATCGTAAATGCACGTTCATCTCCACTGTAACTGGTTTTTATCGGTAATCTATTCTTGGAATTGGAACCGTAGGTACGTTTTAATCTCCATTAAAATTTGGGTGGTCATTCTTCTGCAGATTTGTTATGTAAAACATCAGTTTGCCTTTTCAGGGATTAAAGATGTGACAGCGGAGGACAGTTGTGGAGACAAAGAGTGTATGTTGAGGCTGATCGTGACGACAGCATCAGCCTGTGTGTGTTGGGCGGGGTTTACCCGGACGAACAGATGGTTTTTCATAATACACAGCGAATGTTATGCGCTGGATTGAGGTCAGAATATTCCAGAACAGCAGAGCTAATCCATGAGTTGATAGACGATGCTTCAACACAACCACACAGGGATTGAATGATAACGTTTACAAATGTATTTGTATTTGGCAGCTCATCAATGAATTCACACATTTAGTCAGCTGTTACTAAATTTTCAGGCTTATTTGGTAAGGAACATCTAAAGAACCTTTCCAAAAGGGCAATATTTTGTGTTTCGCATTGCTTTTAATGTAAATGAAACAAAAAAATACATAAACAGATCCATGATGGGATTTTAAACAATCAAAAAAACCCAAAAGATTAAGTATCATAAAAAACTATATATTTCTGGAAATGCCACGAAATGCTGACTAGAACTAAATTAGTTTATTTGTCATAATTTATTTCAATACAAATTATAATTAAAGGCGCAAGTGGCATTGTAGGCACTACCTAACCCTCATAGTCCCCACTCTGCCTGAGCCCCGCCCTCACAGTCCCCTTCAGACACCCCCTCTCTGGTTTAGCCCCGCCCTCACAGTCCGCTTCAGACACGCCTTCTCTGGCTGAGCCCCGCCCTCACAGTCCCCTTCAGGAACGTCCACTCTGGCTGAGCCCCGCCCTCACAGTCAGCTTCAGACACGCCCTCTTCTGGCTGAGCCCCCGCCTTCACAGTCCCCTTCAGACACGCTCACAATGGCTTACCCCCGCCCCCACAGTCCCCTTCAGACACGCCCTCACAGTCCCCTTCAGACACGCCCACTCGAGCTGAGCCCTGTTCTCACAGTCCACTTAATTTTTTTTAATATGTGTCCTCCATCATCAGAAAAATGCTACAAAAATATGTTGAAAACACCATTTTCATTGGAGTGGGTCATTATACCTGACTTTAGATATTTAATTTTCTTTCCTTATTCTTACATAAATTAAGGTTTATTTGTTGAAATTAGCTATCTTTGTAAAAAAGAGAATATTGGCGGTTTGTCAGGGTCGGACATTGGGGGACGGCCGTGCCGGGCAGTGCCGCAGGAGGAGTTTCCTGCCCCCAAGTGTCTTTGAAGAGGACACAGTGGATTTCCCCGAAGAGCTGGATACCTCCTTCTTCAGCAGAGTGAGCAGCAGACTCAGCAGACACATTTCCACACCGTCGGCCGTCCATGCTGATTGTTCACTCCAACAACCTGTCTGTGTTTCTGCAGGACGGTCTGCCGGAGGAGACATCCAGCATGGCAGATGACGTGTTTGAGACATCCTCAGAGGCCAACCTCAAACAGCAGGATGAGAGCGCGCTCACAGGAAGTTCTCTGGAAAGGAGCAACCTGGAGAGGAATCATCTCACATTGTGGGTTTCAGAATACAAATAGAAAGACAACAATATTTGTCTCCGCCCTGAACTAGGAGGCTTCTGATGGTTCTTGCTTGAATCTTTTCCATCCAGCCCTTTGGAGAGAGGATGGCGAAAAGGAAAAGACGGTTGTCTGGTCCAACCTAAAGTCCTGAACCAGGAAGTAGTGACCAGCCATCACCAGCGGGGTCAAAAAATCACCATTCCTGTAAAGAAGCTGTTCACCCGCCAAAGGAGGCCGTACGGGCTCGGTATGATCGGACGCCTGACGAACCGGACGTACCGCAAGCGCATTGACAGCTTCGTCCAGAAGCAGATCGAAGACATGGACAATCACAGGTTGGAGCCTGAGTCTTTTAGGTAATTTATGTCCAACTCCAATGTTCCAGTGAATGGATTCAGACTTTGTGCCTGTTTGCTCTTCAGGCCTTTTTTCACCTACTGGATTACGTTTGTCCATTTGGTCACTACCATCCTGGCTGTCACTATTTATGGTGTTGTCCCTATGGGCTTCTCTCAGTATGAAACTGTGGACTCTGTGAGTGTACTCAATACTTTTTGGGTTGTAATAAATCATTTCATTGTCACTGTTTGAACATAATAAGTTTCTGGTTTTCTTTCAGGTGTTAAGGAATAAAGGGGTTTATGAAAATGTCAAGTTTGTCCAACAGCAGAACTTCTGGTTCGGTCCAAGCTCGGTAAAGATTTTAAATCATTTTTCTGTGAGGTATCTTATAGATTTATTACATGTAAAGCAATATGAGATTACTTTTTAGTTACTTTTTTAGCCATTATCACAAAGAAGAAATGTATTTATTTTAAATATTTTTGATTGGCCTCCATATTTATTTTGAAATATTTTAAACAAGAGTTTTTAGTTCCTGTAAAAAATGACCTTTTTGCTTTTACGACTTTTTACGTGTACCCTTAATTTACAATAAGCATAAAAACAGCTAATATTCTGATAAAAGTAAGTTATTGTAAGTGTATGCTGAGTAGTGGTGCAGCTAGCTTTATCTATTTTATGTGCTATAGGTAAGCAACTGCACTAAATAGTCATTTAAATTGATAACTAGCATTTATGACGCTACCAAAGTAGGTAAAAATGTCTAACTGATGTGTTTGAACATTAAAATGTGCTTTTATTGTAATGAGAAGAAATTCTAAACAATTATTAACAACTTAAAACCCAAATGTGTGGCTTAAGCCTCATGCTGCATTCATACCAGGCATGTGTTGCACAGTCGGTTTCACGATCGCACTTTTAGCTGGTGGTGTTCACACCGGACCAGCACCTGGGAGCAGCAGGAAGGCACTTCTTCTTCTTCTTCTTTAGTTTTTCTACTGTTAATTAACACATGTGCGCCAGCTACAGTTGGAAAAGGCTTGGTATGAAATGTTAAATTGGTTCAAATCTTGCTCCAGGCCTTTTCTTTCACAGCTCTATTCTGATCTATGAAAGAGGTTGTGTCGTAGAACTTGGCACAAACAGCAATTATTAGTTCCAGATGCTTTGTTAAACATTTATTAAAGAGCATTGGAATATTACTTAACATAAAGAGTTTTTTTTTCATTCAGAGCAATTGACTGCACTGTAGTATACTTTATAATTAGGAAAGTCACTCTGTCTGTGATTCCTCCTTTATCAGTTTAGTGCAAGGCGGTTTCATTCGTATTAATCACATGCTCCGGATGATAGTTATTCCTTGGATTTTCTTCTTCAGCGTTTCAGGGTATTTTCCGGATATTCAGGATATTTTCCGGGTGCTTCTGAGTCAGCTGATGCCATTTCTCCTTGCAGTGACAAAGTTTGGTTAAAGCGAACCTCCTTCGGATGCAAAAGTCTCATAAAGTGTCTGCAATCTCTAACTCTGTGCTTTGGGCTTGTGACTAATACCTCAACGCTCTTTCTTTTGTGATACATGTTTGATATATGTTATTTGTCAATGTGCACAGATTTTCTTTTAGGGTTTCGGCCGACGGTCTTTACGTGAATTCGGTTTTGAGCTTTTCAAAATTTTAGGTTGGTTGAGACTTAGGCAGGTCATGCATATTGTACGTAGTTTATATGCAATAACTATGTATGCAATTGTGCAGGATTTTTGCCAGATGCAAATGTGTGTCTTTTCCACGACAGTTCCACATATGTACTACAGATGTATAACTTTTAGATGATGTATACGACTCACTATTTAAATTTCCCTGCTCTTTGCGTGGATTTTTTTTATTTCTTCCGTGGTTTTAATGTGGTTCATTCGTGATACATATGTGAAAACGCCACAACTTTTTTCAACTTTTTTCTCACGTTCATTCACGTATGACCGATTTTCATCAACACAATTTGCGCAAAACGTACGTAGTGGCTGTGTGACACGGCCCATTAGCTACAAACATGCTACACGTTTGCACCACAGCAGCCAGTGTCATGTTCCGCATTGAAAACTTGAAATGACTTACAATTTCATCGTTTATTCTCGACTTATAGGAAGCACTGATTCACCTCGGTGCAAAGTTTTCGCCGTGTATGCGTCAAGACGAAGAAGTCCACCAGCTGATCCAGGAGATAAAAGCCAAAGAAAGAGAATCGGGCTGCTGCGTGAGGAACGACCGCTCCGGCTGCCTGCAGACTTTACAAGAAGAGTGTTCGGTTCGACTGACCCTCCACTCAGTTTACTGCATCCGTTTAAACAAAGATTTGTCTCTCAGATCCAATAGAGTAAAGGAATACGTTAAAAACAAAGCCCATTTGGTGGTTGTTTTTCTTTTTTCTACTGCAGAGTACATTGGCAGAGTGGATCAAGTGGCCTCAGCATCCCAGCGCCCCGTATCTGAATGGTAAACTGCGACAGCATGGATCCGTCTGTCATCAGGATCCAAGGTAGCGACTTGCAAACAAACTAACAGCAGGTTTCCTCTTTTTTTTTTTTTTTGCTTACATTTCTTTCCTTTGTGCTTATTTCTTCAATAGGTTTTGTCTGGAGCCGGCCTCGGCTTCACCTCTCGAGTGGCCAGACGACATTACACAGTGGCCAGTAAGAACATAAACCTGAACTGACAAACAAACAATAAATGATGAAGGTTTAGACACATTAATCAAGGCTGAGTGTATGAAAAAATGTCCAGAAGCAGGGTCTAAGGGCAGGGATGCCCAGTTTAGCCTAGTTGAATTTTATGACTGATTTCATGTTATTATACAATTACCGGTATAAACCCCATTAAGACGACTATTGTTACAATATTGGGCTATATACATAAAATTGAAAATTGAAGTTAAAAAGAGTAATATGCAAATTGAAAATGGAGATTAAAGTGTTAGTCACCCAGACGAGGGGTTTATCCCGGCCGGGTGCTGCTGGGTTTTGGCCCATTTTTCCCCTGCAGACAGCCCGTATTCCCCCCAAAGGGCAGTTGTGACTATAAGGCTTGAGTGACCTGTTACCAAATTGTACCTATGATTGGGATTTGTAGATTTGCACGTTGTATAACACCGGGAATCACACCAACCTTCCCCACATCGACTGCACCATCACAGGCCGGCCCTGCTGCATCGGCACCAAAGGACGGTGAGAATCCTGTTTGAGTTTTCATCGCCTCTTTTTGTCTGGAAACAGAAGCTAAAAAAAGTTGGTGTTACTCGGGTTTCAGAGTAAATGGATGCGTGTCATTGATCGTAAAAGTTTACTGCCGCTCAGTAAAAACGAGCCAACGCTGTTCTACATTGTGTTGTTTTCCTGCAGATGTGAAATAACTTCCAGAGAGTATTGCGATTTCATGCACGGCTACTTCCATGAGGAGGCAATTCTTTGCTCCCAGGTGAGACAATGTTGACCAATTATTTTCATCTGCAAACTCCCACTCCTATCATCTTTTGATCTATTATCAAAGCACTCCCAGTCGTCTTTTAATTAGAATTTTCCTTTTTTTAGCCAAAGTTTTAAAAAAACAAACAGTCGTCTAGCGACACTAGTTCATTAGAAATTCATCTCTGATTTGCATGCGGGACCTTTGGCGAAGAAGAACATGTTAAAAACACCATTTTCATTGGACTGAGTCTTCCACAGGAGCACCAGTGCTTAATCCTTAGCATTATAGAAACACTGTGTTTCCTTCTGAACTCTGTGTCTCTCAGGTGGCCTGCATGGATGATGTTTGCGGTTTGTTACCTTTCCTGAACCCAGAAGTTCCAGATCAGTTCTCCCGCCTGTGGCTGGCTCTCTTTCTTCACGCTGGGTGATTCCCCTGTTTTAAATAGTAGAATTGGTGTCATTTAAAGATAAATCAGACAACTAAGAGTGGGAAATGAAAGATAAAATGAACCGTTTTGCCTTATTTGTGCCTGCAGGATCCTGCACTGCTTGGTGTCGATGTTTTTCCAGATGACGGTGCTCAGGGACCTGGAGAAGCTGGCTGGCTGGCTGAGGATCTCCATCATCTACATGCTGAGTGGCATCACTGGCAACTTGGCCTCTGCCATCTTTTTGCCCTACAGAGCAGAGGTACAGTTCATTTGCAACCTCACTTCTGCACAATGCTGCCCCCAAAATAGCATTCGAGGGAGCTGGCTTAGTCTTTGGTCTGATGAACCCAAACGTAAAGAGAGTTTTGGAAATATCAGCATTCCTGTCACATTTGAACCAAGTCTGAGAAACTGTTCATGTGTGTACACGACCTCAGAGATGTGGCTCGTTCCTCTGCTCTCACTTCACCTTCCAGGTGGGTCCTGCAGGCAGCCAGTTTGGCATCCTGGCCTGTTTGTTTGTGGAGCTGTTTCAGAGCTGGCAGATCCTCGAGAGGCCATGGCGAGCGTTTGCAAAGCTGCTGGCCATCTCCGTCTTCTTCTTCTCCTTTGGCCTGCTCCCTTGGATCGACAACTTTGCCCACATTTGCGGTTTCGTGTCCGGATTCTTTCTATCCTTCGCCTTCTTACCATACATCAGGTAGGTATAAAATAACAAGAAAGCTGTCTTCTCGTCTGAACAGTAAATACATTTGTTTTTGTTGTTGTTTTTCCCAGCTTTGGACACTCAGACGCTTTCCGAAAGCGAGTCCAAATCTGTGTTTTCCTGCTCATCTTCGTTGGCTTGTTCTCCACTCTGGCAGTCCTCTTCTACATCTATCCAATAAAGTGCGACTGGTGCGAGTACCTCACCTGCATTCCCATCACTGACAAACTCTGCGAGAAGTACGACCTGAACGCACACATCCTCCGACGGCAGTGAAAGCGGCAGACGGTACTGCGGGACCGCTCATGACGGCCAATCGAAAGCAGGACCTTCCTGCTGTTTGACTGTCTGACCTTGCAAGATGGGCTTGGCCACAATGAGGACAAACTGCTTGGACATCTTATACTCAACGTCTAAACTCTTCATGCAAAAGGGACTCCACAGCACCCCTCCATGGCCAAATGAGAATAAAAAAACTGCTTGATTGGGTGCAATAGAGTTGAATATTTTCATCAGTATTTTTCTGGGAGTTTTCTGAGTCAGACTTAGCAGCAAATTTGGCTTAAGAATGCCAAAATGTGCCTTAATTATTATTCTTTTATTGTCTTTGTACGATAAGCTTCTAATATTACAAGAAATATGACAAATGTGTCATGTGAAAAGTGTTTTCTGCAGTACTAAAGTTTTACTAAACAGTTGACAAACTGCAGAGAAAAAATATTTTGAAGTGTTTTTTAAACCATTTTGCAATCATTTACTATGCAACATTAATTTCCACCTTGATCTAATTTCTTTTAAGATTACTTAAAACAAATAAAATTGGTAAATCGTGAGCACATTTTTGCATTTAATGACGAATATCAGCAAATGTGAAAAATATGAGAAATGGTTTGCCGAAAAAATATGGCTGTTGAAAACTAAAAAAATATGTGATTAAAAAAAACATATTTCCACATGATTATTTAAATTGTAAAAATATTTGTAAAGTTTCTGACAGAAGTGTAAAAAAATATGTATATCTGTGATTACAAAGTTTTTTTTTAAAGATTATTATTTTACAGAGAAAAAACTTAAACATTTTTCATGAGGGATGTGAGTTTTGGTTTATTATTTCATTATTTTGACCCTGAGTTGTCTAAGAAACAATTTTTTTATTGAAATGTCTTTCAAATGTATTTTTTAGCACAAAAAATATTTATTTTCAGCTGTTGTGTTAAAACTACTCCAGAAATTGTACACTTTTTATACGTTTTACTTACAAACGGTACCATTTTTATATCCATACTGTGTTAAATGTATAAAGAAAGCAGCTGCAAATGGAAAAACTGTGAATGCCTGTCAGAAATACTTGTATGTGTTTCATTAAAAGGCGGCGGCGTTTTAGCCGCCCTGAAGTAAACGCTGTCTGATTGTGGATGATTGGTGCAGCGAGCCTTAATTTTTTTTTAAAAAGTATGAAAACATGAAAATTAAGTCTATTTAACAAGTAATACTTTATAAATTAAAGCAACAATTCATTCATTATTCAAAGGACAAAGTGCTTAAATTTGGGGGTTTTACTTATTAAAAACAACAATGAATCAGAACACAAGGAATTAAAATGTTCTTAACTGGATCGTCTGTGCAGCAGGTGACAGTAATGAGTGTAATGAGATCAGGTGGAGTCCAGTGAGACATCAGCAGAAGCTCAGAGCATTTATAACACCAAACTGGAAGTTTCATCAAACAGCAGCACTTCAGCTCCTTCTCTTTGACTCTTCTGGTGGACGTCAGCTCAGAGTTGCTCATCATGGCTTTGTGTGTTGTGAAGTGAGTCTTCATGCTTGTTGTGTGTTGCTTTGTGTTACTGTGTTTACTGAGGTTCTTGATGTGAACAGGGTCTCCTGGATGGTCTTCCTCCTCTTCAGCATTGGAGCTTGTCTTCCTGCTAAACAAGGCAAGTATCCAGAAGAAGCTCCTAACCTGTTCAGATCCAAGCTGACTGCACAGACTGTAACCTCTTCTCTGTTCAGGTCAAAGTGGATCAGGATCAGGCTCCAGGTCTGGATCAGGATCTGGGTCTGGATCTGCTGGTTTTGGCTATACCAGCACTGGTGGTTCCAGTGGTGGTTCTGGATCAGAGGGGAACCTGTTTGACCAGCAGCTTGCCACCATTGCTCGCTTCATTGCAGAAATCCTGAGCTTCGGGCCCAGCCGTCCTTTCCCTCGTGAAGCCTGGACCTCTGAGCATGTTCCTGTTGGGTCTGTTGAGCAGCGTCCTCTGTACCCTTCATCCCACGTGGTCAAGACCAGCAACGGCTACCAGCGAGCTCGGGACTTCAGTTCTGATGCCAAATACACCCAGGATATCTTTGACCACATGGGTGTAGATGGAGGCAAACAAGGTGGATCCTCCAAGACTGGATCCAAAGGACAGAAGGGCTACTGAAGAAAACTTCAGATTATTGAAGATGAAACAAAAGGCTTGTAACTTTGTTGGTTCCAGGTACAACTGAGTTTGCCAGCAAATAAATTCATGTGACTGGAAATCCATTGTGCTCAGTGTATTGCCTTGACTGGTTTAATTTCTTTTTAAAAGGCTTTTTCACTTTATGTTCTGATTAATTCCTGTCCAACAGGAAGGGGCCAAGACGATCCCCCTTAATATCCAACCTTCATTGTCGGTCAGATGTGTGGTTTTTTTTTTTTTTTTTTAACTTGTCCTGTCCAACAGCTGGGCAGGCAGATGAGAACTGAGGGCCTCTTGTGTTGGACATATTTTACTTTAAAAGGGGTTAATCTTCAGAACAACCAAAGGTATGTCTCAATATAACCAACCATAAGACCATGGCGCAGCAAGTTTACTGGATGTTTATTAGTACAAGGGTGGGGCCCGTCCACACACACACACACACGTTATAAACACACCTAGCTGCAAAAATGTCAACATGTACACAAAACAGTGACACGCGCATACTTATGCCTTTAAACCAACTAGTGTAGTGCAAAGGTGAGCTAACACCTGTGCTCAGGTGAGTTTATGTTCTAAAGTGGATGGTGGAATGTGAAAAAGGGAGTGCCCAGCCACCCCCACACAAAGACCCCTGCCGCGGCAGCCGGAACCCCCCCCAACGCCACATGGCAGCAGGCAGGGAACAAACGCCACCCAGGCCAGGGCCACCAGGACTGCCGCGAGGCCCCCAGAGCCAGAGAGCAGGGAGGCATGGGGGAAAGAGCGCCGCCCTAGCCCAACCAGGAGAGCAGCCCCCTCCTGCCGCGCCGGGAGAGCCCAACGCAGGGCCCCACCTGAGAAGGGTGCCCACAGCCCCAGACGAGCACCCCACCACCACCCAGGAGATCCGGGCATCCCCCCGCCCCAACCCCAGGAACGAGCCAGGACCCCCCCCCCAAGGGAGACCCGCTCCGCACTCCAGGCAGCCACCCACCCGGCCCACGGTTGGTCCAGGGAGGAGCAAGGCAGGGGCCAGCTGTCCCCGCCCAGGAGGGGAGCACCCCGGGGACAAGGGGGGCCCACAAGGGGTGTTGTAAACATGGCCACAGTTGGAAATTTGGCGGGGCCCAGCGCTCAGGGGCAAGGATCAGAACCCACCCCCCAGGGACACTGACACCTCCGGCTCAGGTGTAATGTGAACCGCCTGTGCCAATGATAATGATAATTGATTTAAGTTGCTGATATTCCAAGAAGTAATTTATTCCATGTTTGTCTTTTAGTTCCTGGGGAGTTATGAATCTTCTATCAATAATTAGGTGCTCTAGTTATTTACGCCCCCTTGTTTATAAGGATGTCCGGGTTGTTCCAGATGGGTGTCATTTTGCACGGTTGAATTGATGATTTTGAGATTTTGAGAAATTCCAACCAGGCTGTTAAAGTGGTGTTTATATTAATACTTTTGAAACAATCCTGTTTTTTAACTGTTTGGCTAATAAATGGTAGATCTGACAGGTTGATCTTTCCACATAACGCCTGTTCCAAGTCTAACCATGAGTTGGTTTCTGGATTATTTTTTAACCATTTTAAGATGTATTGTAATCTATTTGCAAGAAAGTATTTGTGGAAGTTAGGTAATTCTAAGCCTCCACAGCTTTTTGCAGATTTTAAAGTTTTTAGACTAAGTCTTGCAGGTTTATTGTTCCATAAAAAGCTTGATATGGATGAGTAATGTTTTGAACCATTTTAATGGTGGTTGTGTGGGAATCATTGAGAAGAGATAATTAACTTTGGGTAAGATTTTCATTTTAACCGTGGCTACCTTGCCCATAAGGGACAGAGGCAGGTTGGTCCAGCGGGTTAGATCGTCCTGTATGCTTTTCAGTAATGGGGTGTGGTTTAGCTGCACCAGTTCTGACAATTTGGAGGAAAAATAAATACCTAGATATTTGATATTGCCTGATTTGACTGGTATTGTGAGTCTTTGCTCCGCATTACTGTTCAGTGATAATGAAACAGATTTGTTCCAATTAATTGAGTAGTCTGATATGGAGGAGAATTCATTAATAATTGTTACTGTTTCATTTACAGAACGTGAGTTATTTAAAAACAGTAATATGTCATCCGCATAGACACTAATTTTATGATGGCTGTGTTTAGTTTTAATTCCTTTAATGCTCTCATTCTGTCTTATTGCTGCAGCTAGAGGCTCAATAAATATAGCAAAAAGAGAGGGGGAGAGTGGGCAACCCTGTCTGGTTCCTCTTCTGAGAAAAAATCTGTTGGAAGTCTGTTTATTAGTTCTACTGAGGCATTGGGGTTATGATATAATATTTTAATCCAATTGATGACTGATTCTCCAAACCCAAACTTATGGAGGGCAGCAATCAGGAACTCCTAATTTACTCAGTCAAAAGCTTTTTCAGCATCCAGCTATAGTATAGTCATTTCCTGGTTTTTAATGGTGGCAAAGTCTATTATGTTAACGAGTCTGCGGACATTGTCATCCGAGTGTCTGCCTTTGATGAATCCAGTTTGGTGGAAGTGAATTATGTGAGGAGTGACTTTTTCTATTCTCTGTTCTAGTGCTTTGCAGATAATTTTTTCATCTGCATTGATTAAAGAATTGGGGCGATAGCTTGAAGGACTTGTAGGATCTTTGTCTGGTTTTAAAAGAAGGATTATGTTGGCTGAGTTCATGTTAGGTGGTAGAGATTGGCTTTCATTGATAAATGTGACCGTTTTATAAAACGTTGGTGCCAGTTGTTCCCAGAATTCTTTATAAAACTCAGCAGGAAAGCCGTCGGGTCCTGGTGCTTTGCTGTTTGGCATAAGTAACAGAGCTTCATGAAGTTCAGACAGCGAGAGCGGAGAGTGTAAGTTTGTCATTTGATCCTCATTTAACCTGGGTAAGTTTACATTATTGATAAATGACTTGATGCTTTGTTCTGATGGATTGATCTGTGGTGTGTATAAGTTTTGATAAAAATCTTTAAACGCATTGTTAATTTTGACCGAGTCATGGGTGACATTTTCTGTTTGGTCCATAATAGAAGTGATTGTTGATTTTTCTTTATTAATTTTAAGATGATTAGCTAGAAATTTGCCAGATATGTTTGAGTTTTCATATCTTTCCAGTCGAAGTCTTTGTATCTGAAATTGTGTTTGTTCATTTAGTAAGTTGGAAAGAGAATGGCGCCGCTCCGGTTCAGAGCAGTCTCTGAATACCTGGAAACTTAGCCTATTAAATTATAAAAAAGCTCTGCGTAGAGCTAGAAGCCAGTACTATTCAACCTTAATATCAGAGAATGGAAACAATCCAAGATTTCTTTTTAGCACTATTGCTAAATTAACTTGCAGTCAGAGCTCATTAGAACCACAAGTTCCTGTTTCTCTCAGCTCTGATGATTTTCTTACATTTTTCGATAGTAAAATCTCAAATATTAGACATAAGTTAAATCAAGTTATTCCTACTATCAGCCTAGAACAGGCTGAAGCGGTAGAAATGGAGGCATCCATAGAAACCTCTGTAACATTAGACTGCTTCACTGCTGTGGATCAAGCGGAAATAACATCAATTATTACGTCCTCCAAATCCTCAACGTGTCTGTTAGACCCAATTCCCACTAGACTTTTTAAAGAAACTTTTCCCCTAATTAATGATCCCATATTAACAATGATAAATACCTCTCTGGAAACGGGTTACGTGCCACAGTCTTTTAAATATGCAGTTGTTAAACCTCTTCTGAAAAAGCCCAGTTTGGATCCTAGCATCTTGGCCAACTAAAGACCGATATCAAATCTGCCCTTTATTTCTAAAATCCTAGAAAGAGTTCTAGTTAAGCAGCTTTACTGCCACCTACAGGACAACAGCCACTTTGAAGACTTTCAGTCTGGGTTTAGACCCCACCACAGTACGGAAACTGCACTAGTTAGAGTCTCTAATGACTTGTTATTGGCATCAGAAAAGGGTCTACTTTCTATTCTTGTCCTGTTGGACCTCAGTGCTGCCTTTGACACTATCGACCACAGTATTTTACTCCATAGATTAGAGCAGGACATAGGGATCAGAGGATCTGCTCTCCACTGGTTTAAATCCTATCTGTCCGATAGGTATCAGTTCGTTAATGTAAATGGCCATTCCTCTCAGTGCACTCGAGTCAACTATGGAGTCCCACAGGGCTCAGTCTTGGGACCGATTCTGTTTATGCTTTATATGCTACCCCTAGGAAACATAATCAGGAAAGGACAGCATTAATTTCCATTGTTATGCCGACGATATGCAGTTGAATTTATCCATGAAGCCTGACCAGAATGACCAGATAGAGAAAGTGAACGCCTGCATCAGTGACATCAAGACTTGGATGACAATCAATTACCTCCCCTTGAACCCAGAAAAAACTGAGGTCATTATACTAGGTCCTAAAAACCTCAGAGATACTCTGTCTGCTCAGATAGTCTCCCTGGATGGCATAAGTATAGCCCCTAATTCCACAGTTAGAAACCTTGGGGTTTTATTTGACCAGGATTTATCATTTAAGGCTCACATATCTCAGGCGTGTAGAACTGCCTTTTTTCACCTGCGGAATATTGCTAAGATCAGAAATCTACTTTCTAAGGGTGATGCTGAAAAACTCATCCATGCATTTGTTACGTCGAGGCTGGATTACTGTAACTCCTTGTTAGCAGCGTGTCCTAAGAGTTCCTTAAGAAGTCTCCAGCTTGTTCAGAATGCAGCAGCTAGATTGTTAGCTGGAACTAGCAGAAGAGATCACATCACTCCTGTGTTAGTTTCGCTCCATTGGCTCCCAGTTGATTATAGAATTAAGTTCAAGTTCCTCCTGTTAACCTATTAGGCCTTACATGGAATGGCCCCGTCCTGTATTAAGGACCTCATAGCCTTACCATCCAATAAGAACACTTCGTTCGCAAAATGCAGGACTGCTTGTGGTTCCTAGAATTAGAAAAAAGTACGGTTGGAGGTAGAGCGTTTAGCCACCAAGCCCCTGTCTTATGGAATAAGCTCCCAGCTCATGTAAGAGAGGCCGACTCAGTTTCTACATTCAAAGTTAGACTGAAAACATTCCTCTTTGGACAGGCTTATTGTCAGACTAGTTAGTATTCAGAGATTATTTAACTTAATGTTAATTTGTTTAAATTAAACTTAATAACTATTTCTTTTAAAAGGCTGCTAGAAGTTGAAGCTGGGGTAACTATGGTGCACTGGGGTTCTGTCCTCTTTCCTTTTTTACTTCTACCCTTCCTCTCCTCTATTCTTGACCATAATTCATCATTTAGTTCTCCATGCCTCTGTTTGGTACAGTGCGATTCATGTATTGTCCCTCTTTTCCTCTCCCCTCCTGGGGAGTGGGAGTGCTTCCAGACTCCAGTTGGTTCATCCGTGCTCCAGTTCCTGACCGTTTACCTCGCCTTTGCTCCTGCTCCTACACCTGGCTGTGGTTCCTGCCTACGGCTCGACTCGCGCCTTTGACTGTCCCCCCAACCACAGCTGGATGAAGCTCGTCTGCTTGACTTTAGACTCGAGACGACTGTTGTTGTGATTTTGGGCCATACAAAAAAAATTGAATTGAATTGAATTGAATTTATTGATAATGTCATTTAACTGCAGCTTTAAATTTTTTAAGTCGCCCAGAATGTGTTCCTGTGCAGAAGCAGCATAAGCAGTCTCCAGGGTTTTGATTTTGTTTTCTAATTCTAATAAATCTGCTCTCTCTTTGCGTTTTTTATGAGATGAGTAAAATATGATTTTCCCTCTCATCACTGCTTTTGCTGTTTCCCAAAGAAGACATGGTGAGATCTCAGGAGTATTGTTAAATTCTAAGAAGGTTGCCCACTCTTTTTTAAAAAATTCAATAAATTCCCTGTCTTTTAACAGAGATGTATTAAACCTCCCGGTTGTACCTGAGGGTGTGGATATTTCCTTAGAAATATTTACAGAGACTGGTGCATGATCACTGATAATGATTGGATGAATGTTGGAACTTTTAATTTCTTTTAAAAGAGATTTACTGACTAATAAATAATCTAAACGAGACTGTGACTGGTGTACTGGAGAAAAAAAGGTGAACCCCTTAGTGCTTGGATGACATGAGCGCCAAGCGTCGCAGAGACCCAGATCATTCATGTACTGCTTTAGAATACTTGCAGACTGCCATGTGCGCTGATTTGCTGCTGTGCTGAGTCTGTCAAGTTCAGGATCCAGAATCAGATTGACGTCTCCTCCTATAATGATTGTGGAGTCAGAGTGAAATTGTGGAGTCAGAGTGGAGTCAGTTTATTTTTTTTAAACCTCCACCGCTAAAGTAAACTGTTATCTCTATCTCCACCATGATAGAACTTAAACCTTTCAGTCTGGTCTTCTGGACATGTAGTACATCGACCTTCCTCCCAAGCATCATGTCAACTAGCCTGCTTTTCCTGTCAGTTCTACATTTGAAGCCCCTAATCTTAGTCCAACACCAAACAATTTCCTCTTCACCCTCTTACACCTTATCTCTCCTTTGGCCAACAGCACAATTTCCACCGGCATCCTGTTGGTGAACAGCACAGATGGCGGTTAATCTGGGCCTCGACCAATCTGATATGGATATCATAGATCTGTATTTAGCCGGGCTTGGGACCAGCATAATGAGACCTTGTGAAGAAACTGAATTGTCTAGAAAGGACTGTATTGTATTAGTTCGTAACCCCGTCAGTTTCTTGCGCACAGAAATAATGAATAATGACTCAGAGATAGTAACTTAACTTTTTTAGGTTTACTCCGCACAAAGACCACAGATTTGTACGCAGGGTTGCAGACATATGAACATGGTGCATTCAAAGTCCGAACAAAAGAGGACTTGGCATATATACCTTGTATTTGCATATTCAGGACCTCATTCGATGGATCATGGTGTGAAAAACTCACCCACAGACTGTTGCCGGCTAGATGTTCGAAGGTCAGAGCACCTAAAGTGTCAGATCTCTCTGGGGTTATCACAGACATTTGCCAGAACGCATACACCAGAACACACAAAGATGAAAAGGGAGGATGTTAAAGGAATGTTTGCGAGACAATAGTCTTGGTTGTGCTCTGTCTGGAGTGTAATATAATTTTGAGATGATAATACATAGTGAATCGTGTTTAAGCCTATAATGTGATAAAAGGTAAAAGTTAGTATAATAAAATGTAAAAGGGAGTTTCTAACTATTCTGTTTCTAATCACTCCTAACAGACCTTTTGTTGGACCCCCCCTTGTGGCTAAGACCTAATCTATTGATATTTGTTTTTAACATGTCGCATTTTTCTAATGGAGAACATTTAAAAGAATTAAAGACTTAAAGTGCCATTTGGTGTATTTGTTCAAATCTTGTTGGAGCAGATGAAAACCCACGGATTGAAACATTTCTGGTTTGGAACGTGGCAGCTGCCATAGGTGGGCCAAAGTCTCAGCTTCAATTCTGATGCATCCTTTCACACAGATGTATTTACGTCTGTTTTCTTCATCTGAGCGTCCTTCTGGTCTATAACAGTTCAGCTGGAAAGCCTAGGATTTAAAGGTAGGGTTACTCCCGCCCACAACTCAGAGGCAAAATTCTGAGCTCCTGCTGCTCTGCAGAAAACATCTTAAAAGCGACAAACCATAATCATATCTAAATGACTACAGGTAATGATTTTACAATAAAACATATTATTGGAGTGGTCTTTTTGGTCCATAAAAAATATGGATGTGTGAATTTAAAGAAAATGTCATTTAAGTGTTTCCAAGGTCATTAGTTTGCCAGAATGGTCATCATATGTTATAACCAGCTTCTGGGAAAATAGCAGACATCAGACCAATAATTATTTTAGGAGATCCACTAACAATGGAAAAATAATTCAATATTTAAAAAAATAGTACATGTAGGTGATGGATAAGTATCTTACTTTATTTGGAGACATTAGATCAAAAGGATTGAAAACTAAATATCACTCTCCAAATGTATGTCCCAATCTCCTCACCACACATTATTATGGAAAACTAAATCTGTCATTGGCTCAGACCAGATTCTAAAAGCCAATAAAATCCACTGAAACATTTAAAAAAATGTCTTTACTTCTAAAATCTTCTTTAAGTTGGGACAAACTACACAAAGACAGCCATTTCACATCTCACAAAGGTAAAGCTGTTGTTCATTTTGTAAAATTCTATATGAAAGTCTAAAATGTAAAATAACTTGATCACATGAACTATGGATCTTCTGGGCAGCAGGTGACAGTAATGAGTGTAATGAGATCAGGTGGAGTCCAGTGAGACATCAGCAGAAGCTCAGAGCATTTATAACACCAACCTGGAAGTTTCATCAAACAGCAGCACTTCAGCTCCTTCTCTTTGACTCTCCTGGTGGACGTCAGCTCAGACTTGCTCATCATGGCTTTGTGTGTTGTGAAGTGAGTCTTCTTGCTTGTTGTGTGTTGCTTTGTGTTCCTGTATTTACTGAGGTTCTTGATGTGAACAGGGTCTCCTGGATGGTCTTCCTCCTCTTCAGCATTGGAGCTTGTCTTCCTGCTAAACAAGGCAAGTATCCAGAAGAAGCTCCTAACCTGTTCAGATCCAAACTGACTACAGACTGTAACCTCTTCTCTGTTCAGGTCAAAGTGGATCTGGGTCTGGCGTTGGATCTGCTGGTTTTGGCTATACCAGCACTGGTGGTTCCAGTGGTGGTTCTGGATCAGAGGGGAACCTGTTTGACCAGCAGCTTGCCACCATTGCTCGCTTCATTGCAGAAATCCTGAGCTTCGGGCCCAGCCGTCCTTTCCCTCGTGAAGCCTGGACCTCTGAGCATGTTCCTGTTGGGTCTGTTGAGCAGCGTCCTCTGTACCCTTCATCCCACGTGGTCAAGACCAGCAGCGGCTACCAGCGAGCTCGGGACTTCAGTTCTGATGCCAAATACACCCAGGATATCTTTGACCACATGGGTGTAGATGGAGGCAAACAAGGTGGATCCTCCAAGACTGGATCTAAAGGACAGAAGGGCTACTGAGGTAAACATCAGAATCATTGATGGCCTAAAAATGGTTCATGGTTTAATTTCTTTTTCTTTTTGCAGGTGAACTGAGGCATCAATCTTCTTGGACATAATAAACATGATTTGACACTAATTGTTTTGTTCTTGTATTTGGCACCTTAATTCTAGTTTGACTAGAATTGATCATTAAGAACTTGGATGCACTTTTAATGGTGTAACCAGTTTCTAAATTTAGGAAGAGTTGTCCCTTTCAGATAACACATCCTTCAGGAGCTGGGGGGGGGGGGGGGGGTACAGGTTATGATGAAGTATCTTGTCTCAACCTGATTTGAGGATGTTAAAGCTTATAAAACTTGCCACTAAACTGCAGCTGAAATGTTGTCTCTGAGCATTTAATGCCTGAAACAATTTCCAGCTGTAAAAACACATCACTTGAGCAGATGGTCCATTTGGGTAATTTAGGACTAGTTTACATATTTTAAGACCGGGTAGTAAAAAGGTCTTAAATGCTCTTGGCAGAACCTTTTGAAAACGTTATTAAAATGTCCTTAATAGCCCTGATAATTTCACCTATTGTGTTCCGACGCAGAGGACTGTTTCCGGGAAGAGCGTCAATTGCTATACTGATCACTTCAAAGGCCACTCCCGCTTGTACCTTGGTCACTTAAACGGTGTTTAGCTTTTTGTTCACTTTTTCACAAGCGGACAATTTCTTGCATGGTTTAACTGCAGCGGCAAAACGGTATGCTGATAGGTAAAAGCATCAGTTCAGAACGGTCACCTTACTAATTTTTGTCCAGATGAAGCTAAAATTTGATTTAAAGAAGCCAGCGCAGCGATACAGAACACTTAAGCTATGGGACTGGAACTTTTTAGGTGTGCACGGTCACTGTACATTACACCTTTTTCATGCACACCCAGCTGCCAATCAGAATTGAGAATTTACCTGGACCATGGTTGAATAAAAATATATACATTGTTCGCCAACAGGCCGAATCCCATTAGGTGAATTCAAAAACTAAAATCGCAGAATTTTCATAAACAGTTTTTACTCAGGATTCATGATGCTTGGAAGACCTGTTTTTCTGGTTTTGCACACACAAACCAAAACATGATCGAACGTTAAGCTAAATTCAGCAACAGTCAGTTCCTGGAAGTTCTGTTCTGCAGCTTGAACTTTAACAGAAGTCTAATCTCTCCTAGAACCAAATAGTGGACCTCCAGGTCACCTAAACTGCGCTGGCAGATTTCACAGCTGGAGATGTTTTTAAATGTCAGTCGTGCAGAAAAGATGCATCTCTGAGAGCTGATGCTCTGCTGAAGGCAGAACTTTGATTTGATTCATTTAGCCTCAACAGGTGAAGGAGATGGAGGGGAGACTGTACTGTGGCAACATCTGTTCCTTCCAAAAGGATCTTCTCAAAAACTGAACACTCATTCGTCTTCTACTGTCACTACTTTTGGAATATTTTGAGAATGACCCTATAATATAGGCACTTTTGAAAATTTGCAATTGATAGATTCATTTTCTTTTGAAAATGTATATTTTACAATTCATTTGTATGCGGTGCAAAAATAGCAGTAAAATAAAGGCAGAAGAGGTCGTTCTGTTCTGTTCTACGTGGTTAAATCTATATCTATGTACCCCTTTTTTTAAATTCTAAATATAAAAAAAGAGTAGGTCCAAAATAAAAAACAAAACAAATCCTAAATACAGAGCCATTTATGAGTTGGGGGGCAGAGCCGCAAGAGCCAATTATCAGAGAAGAACTCTATTTCCCTCGAATCAGTTTTCATTTACATTTGAGTGTCTCTGCTAATCAACAAATTAAAAATAAAATATCACCTCCCTGCTCTCTGGCTCTGGGGGCCTTGCGGCGGTCCTGCTAGCCCTGGCCTGGGTGGCGGGCTTGGTCGCCCGGGCGGCGGTTGTTCCCTGCTGGTTCCCGTGTGGCGTTGGGGGGATTATGGCTGCTGCTTCTGCTGCGTCTTGGTGTGGGGGTGGCTGGGCACTCTCCCTCCTTCTTTTCACGTTCCACCATCCATTTTAGAAGAACATAAACACTCACTTGAGCACAGGTGTTAGCTCACCTTTGCACTAACAGTTTGCATGACTGAATGACTGAAATATTTCACACTAGTTGGTTTTAATGCATAAGTATGCGTGTGAACACTATCTGTTTTGTGTACATGTCGACAGGTGGACATTTTTGCAGCTAGCAGGTGTGTTTATAACATTTGAGTGTGTGTGTGGACAGGCCCCGCCCTTTTTGTACTACATTTGAACCTTACCATAATGATTAACAACCAGTAAACTTGTTGCTTTATGCTGCTTCATGGTCTTACCCCCCTTCCCCTCCTATTATCACCCTCCTACCCCCGCTCTCTCTAACGTCCCTCTCTCTTCTTCCCCTCTTTCCTTTTCCGTCCGGTCCAACACCCAAGATTTTCAAACATGATTGAAATTATTAAAGTTTGGCCTCAATTACAAAAGGGGTTTATTGGTTGAATGCTGTAAAGCATTCAACCCTTTGTTTTCCTCTTCTGCTATCTTCCGCCGTTTTTCGGCACTTAACTCCTTCTACAATTTTTAACCGATTTTTACCATTCAACTTTTAAAATGTTCAGCTCTTTCAGCTAATTACTGCTATGACTTTTGGTACTTCTAATCCTTGTACTTTTTAAGATATTCCAGTTTTTCTGGGAATTTTTACCCTATTAAAATGCATTGGGAAGTTATGGTGCACGAGGTGCCGGTTCGAAACCCGGTTTGGACACTTCAAAATTTTTTATCCATTTAACTTTTAAAATTTTCTACCCTTTCAACTTATTCCAGCTATGACTTTTGGTCATTCAAATCATTGAACTTTTTAAGATATTCCAGGATTTTTGCTCCATTTAAATACAAGGATGATCCTTGAAAACCTTTTTTGTTTTAACCATTGTAACTTCAACATGCTTTCAGCTAGAGACACCGTTCAAACATTGAAATGTTCGCAAGGCTTTGGACTTCAATATAACGCTCAAAACTATTATGGGATGGCAACACCACCTAGAGTTTGGTGGCCATTTTGTGCCAAAATGTGATGCCATTTTAAACTTCTTCAAACTTTCACCTACTTTAATCATTCTACTATTACAATGTTCAACCCTGTCAGCTTATTCCTTTCAGCTACTACTTCTGGTCTTTCAAATCTTTGAACTTTTCAAGATATTCCAAGATTTTCCAGGATTTTCCAAGACTTTTGCTTCATTTAAATACATGGAAAATTCTTGAAAACCTCTGTTTCTTTCAAGCATTATAACTTTAACATGCTTTTAGCAAGAGACACTGTTCAAACATTGAAATGCTCACAAGGCTTTGGACTTCAACATATGTTTTGAAATTATTATGGGATGGCAATACAACCTGGAGTTTGGCGGCCATTTTGTGCCTAAATGTGAGGCGATATTAACCTTCAGTTTTTAACCTATTTTAACCAGTTTACTATTGAAATGTTCAACTCTTATAGCTTATCCCTTTCAGCCATGAATCTCGGGCCTTCATATACTTGAACTTTTCAAGATATTCTAGGATATTCCAGGATTTTCCAAGATTTTTGCTTCATTTAAATACATGGAGAATTCTTGAAAACTTTTGTTTCTTTCAAGCATTATAACTTCAACATACTTGTAGCTAGAGACACCGTTCAAACATTAAAATGATCACAAGGCTTTGGACTATAAAATACGTTTAGAAATCATTATGGGATGTCGACACAACCTACTGTTTGGTTGCAATTTAATGAAAAAATCTAAAGCAAATATTGCAATAAACTTAATCCATGGCTGGAACTGAACATATTGAAATTCACTGGATCTGGACATATAAGGAATGTGGGCGTGGTTAGCAAACAAACTTCGTTGCTAAGGACGTCCAAAGGTTTAGTTTTTCCGATTTGTCTGAAACTAATGTCGATTTGTTCCTCATCCCCAGGCGACCCAAACATAAAATGGTTGCTATGGAGATAAAATTAATAGAAAAGCCGCCATTTTGAAAAAAGTGGATTTTCTGTCAACTTAGAACATGTAGCTTTTGCCAATATGATACTCTCAAACAAAGTGTTTTTTTGAGTCAGTTGATGATGCTGATGCTAGCACTTTTAGCCATTTTAGCATCATCTTCAAATTTTCAACAGTACATCCATTTTTATCAACAATTTCAGCTTTCATGCTTAACTCCGTCTACAAATTTTGACCTGTTTTGGTCATTCTACTTTTACAATGTTCACCTTTGACTTTTGGTCCTTTAACTTTTCAAAATATTCCAGGATTTTCCAGGACAGTTCAGCTATTTTTTCAACAATTTCAGCTTTCATGCCTAACTCCTTCTACAATGTTTGACCTATTTTAGACATTCTACTTTTACAATGTTCAGCTTTTTCATCATATTTCTGCTTTCATTCAGCAATACAGCATTCAACCCTGCATTTTCTTCTGGAAATGCAGCTCCTTCTAGTTCAGACATACCTTTGGTTTGTCTGAAGATTAATAACCCCTCTTGTTAAAGTAAAATATGTCCAACACAAGAGGCCCTCAGCTCTCATCTGTCTGCCCAGCTGTTGGACAGGACAAGTTAAAAAAAAAATCACAGAAAAGAATAGAGTTGTGACGTTTTGTGCACAAAAGACATGAAGCTGGGATCAGTTGCCTCTGAAATCAGGAAGTGGTTTTGTCAGTCAGGAGTCTGCTGAAAATATGAGTCAGAGATTTTAATATCTGATTATGGGACAAACATTGAAACCATTGATCTGTATGTTATCCAAATATAATGTAAGAAAAAGGGCTTTGATTTATTTCCTTTGTACTTTTACTCAAACTAAACACAAATTGGTCAAATTGTGTTACCACACTGATTTTTTCAAATAAACCATGGATAATCTGGGCAGCAGGTGACAGTAATGAGTGTAATGAGATCAGGTGGAGTCCAGTGAGACATCAGCAGAAGCTCAGAGTATTTATAACACCAAACTGGAAGTTTCATCAAACAGCAGCACTTCAGCTCCTTCTCTTTGACTCTCCTGGTGGACGTCAGCTCAGAGTTGCTCATCATGGCTTTGTGTGTTGTGAAGTGAGTCTTCATGCTTGTTGTGTGTTTCTTTGTGTTCCTGTGTTTACTGAGGTTCTTGATTTGAACAGGGTCTCCTGGATAGTCCTCCTCCTCTTCAGCATTGGAGCTTGTCTTCCTGCTAAACAAGGCAAGTATCCAGAAGAAGCTCCTAACCTGTTCAGATCCAAACTGACTGCACAGACTGTAACCTCTTCTCTGTTCAGGTCAAAGTGGATCAGGCTCCAGGTCTGGGTCTGGGTCTGGATCTGCTGGTTTTGGCTATACCAGCACTGGTGGTTCCAGTGGCGGTTCTGGATCAGAGGGGAACCTGTTTGACCAGCAGCTTGCCACCATTGCTCGCTTCATTGCAGAAATCCTGAGCTTCGGGCCCAGCCGTCCTTTCCCTCGTGAAGCCTGGACCTCTGAGCATGTTCCTGTTGGGTCTGTTGAGCAGCGTCCTCTGTACCCTTCATCCCACGTGGTCAAGACCAGCAGTGGCTACCAGCGAGCTCGGGACTTCAGTTCTGATGCCAAATACACCCAGGATATCTTTGACCACATGGATGTAGATGGAGGCAAACAAGGTGGATCCTCCAAGACTGGATCCAAAGGACAGAAGGGCTACTGAGGTAGATGTCAGAGTTGTTGTAATGTGGGAAAATACTGCTGTTCTAATACTTAACTCTCTTTTGCAGGTAACATGTATTTGAAGGCATAATAAAATTTTAGTCTTGAAACTCTTGCGATGCTGGTATTTCCTAAAATTGTCTTCAATTTCTAAAGCTATTCTCACTGGACTAAAGTTCACCAGGAAATTTGCATTCAGGTGGTAAACCAAACAAGCAGAGAGTGTGCCGGGTTTAAATGGCAGCCAAAATTTAAAGGGTTTTTACCAACACCCAGTTTTTAGAGCCAGAAGTAAACTTGTCAAACTAATTGCTTTTGAACTTGAAAACTGAAGTTCAGACCATTTTACAAAGTGGCTCAACACACATATGTGAATGTAGCTTGTCTAGGAAACATTCATGGTTGGTCTCCAAACAACTTGGGGAAATTTGACTTTTTTTTTCTCACACCCCTGACCCAGAATAAAAGCTACAGAAATGTTTAAGCTAATGCGTGGTAAGAATTTCCTTGGCTCTGAAATTTGTCAGCTTCTCAAGAATTCTAGCAACTGTAAGGGAGACCGGAAACATTTGGCTAAAAGTAAACCAGTGTCCCCTGACCATCTGGGAAAAATCTGCACCTGGTCTGGGACTAAGACCCTCTAATCCCCCCCCCCCCCTTTTGTTCCCATTTGGACTAAGCTCATACTTGGTCTGAAGAGGTTCCATGCTCAACACAACCCAAAAAGCCACCATAGCTGGGGATTTTGGGATGTAGACATTGGGAACTAATTCAAATTTGGATCAATGCTGGCTCATTAAAATCTTAATGTGATGCGCACTGCTTGTTGCACCGTTTTCCCAAAAATACACTCAGCATAACTTGCCTTAGTAACTGCCTTGCAGCATGCCTTCAGTTTTGTAATTTTGATACAGGCATTCAAAATTGGTCAGCAACATTTAAAGTTTTTATAAGTGAATGCCAAACAGGTTTGCAAAGACTTCAATAAAATGTATGCTCTGCCCCACCCTTGTAATTCCAGGCTAGAGACTGTTATGTTTACAAGCTTTGGAGCAGAAATGTTCTGTAGACTGCAGTCCAAATGCAGACCAAACTGAAGATTCAGAACTCAATCCAGACAAATGTACTTTTCCCTTCTAATACCCCCCTAAACTAGAGTTAAACTTGGGCTTCAAATTTGATAACACTCCCAAAAGAGCTAGACACTGCAATGTAATCTGGAGGCCAAAGTTAAAGTGAAAAAAAAGGGATGTTTATTCAAATCAATTTGAGTAGACTTTCCTGAAGGACATTTCAAAGACTAAAGGAAAACTTGGGGCTTGAAATAAAGTCTACCTTCAACTGAACACATTTCACTGGTTGAAATCAAATTTTTTTAGAACTAGTTTACATAAGGGAATTTGAAGACTGCCTGAAAAATTTATAAGCTGGTTACGATTGCTATGAACTGCCATTACACTGGTAAACTGTCATGTTTATGGTCAGGGTTTGAAACCCCACAAGAGCAGTTTTGCACATTGCCATCTCCCCATTTGGGCCTACTGTGCCAAGGACCGTCAGATTGACGTCTGGTCATTGCCAGGCTCCCGGCCCATGCTGCTACTGTACAACTTGAGTAGGTTGGTGGACTGCCGCCGCTTTATCTCCAAAAACACTAACACCCGCCTAGTTCAGTACACAAAAACAAAAGAAATTTAAACTCATCTAGGTCACAGTGCAGTGGCAATTTGACTGTAGTTTAGAGAGTGAATTCTTTTTAAGATTTACCAAATACAACATTGTCTATGTAGTTTGAGATCAAGTATTTCATTGAAAGTCACAGGAAAGTAAGTATTAGACTAAAATTTATTACGTCAAAGAATTGTTGCCATCATTCACCTGCAAAAATAATAAAAAGTACAAATTAGTAAACTATATAATCTTTCCCAATTACAGCAACTCTGACATTTACCTCAGTAGCCCTTCTGTCCTTTGGATCCAGTCTTGGAGGATCCACCTTTATTGCCTCCATCTACATCCATGTGGTCAAAGATATCCTGGGTGTATTTGGCATCAGAACTGAAGTCCCGAGCTCGCTGGTAGCCGCTGCTGGTCTTGACCACGTGGGATGAAGGGTACAGAGGACGCTGCTCAACAGACCCAACAGGAACATGCTCAGAGGTCCAGGCTTCACGAGGGAAAGGACGGCTGGGCCCGAAGCTCAGGATTTCTGCAATGAAGCGAGCAATGGTGGCAAGCTGCTGTTCAAACAGGTTCCCCTCTGATCCAGAACCGCCACTGGAACCACCAGTGCTGGTATAGCCAAAACCAGCAGATCCAGACCCAGATCCTGATCCAGACCTGGAGCCTGATCCTGATCCACTTTGACCTGAACAGAGAAGAGGTCATAGTCTGTGCAGCCAGCTTGGATCTGAACAGGTTAGGAGCTTCTTCTGGATACTTGCCTTGTTTAGCAGGAAGACAAGCTCCAATGCTGAAGAGGAGGAAGACCATCCAGGAGACCCTGTTCACATCAAGAACCTCAGTAAACACAGGAACACAAAGCAACACACAACAAGCATGAAGACTCACTTCACAACACACAAAGCCATGATGAGCAACTCTGAGCTGACGTCCACCAGGAGAGACAAAGAGAATGAGCTGAAGTGCTGCTGTTTGATGAAACTTCCAGTTTGGTGTTATAAATGCTCTGAGCTTCTGCTGATGTCTCAATGGACTCCACCTGATCTCATTACACTCATTACTGTCACCTGCTGCCCAGAAGATGCACGGTTCATGTGATCAAGTTATTTTACAATTTAGACTTTCATATAGAATTTTACAAAATGAACAACAGCTTTACCTTTGTGAGATGTGAAATGGCTGTCTTTGTGTAGTTTGTCCCAACTTAAAGAAGATTTTAGAAGTAAAGACATTTTTTTTAAATGTTTCAGTGGATTTTATTGGCTTTTAGAATCTGGTCTGAGCCAATGACAGATTTAGTTTTCCATAATAATGTGTGGTGAGAAGATTGGGACATACATTTGGAGAGTGATATTTAGTTTTCAATCCTTTTGAACTAATATTTCCAAATAAATTAAAATACTTATCCATTACCTACATGTACTTTTTTTTTTAAATGTTGAATTATTTTTCCATCATTAGTGGTTCTAAAATAATTATTGGTCTGATGTCTGCTATTTTCCCAGAAGCTGGTTATAACATATGATGACCATTCTGGCAAACTAATGACCTTGGAAACACTAAAATGACATTTTCTTTAAATTCACACATCCATATTTTGTATGGACCAAAAAGACCACTCCAATAATGTTTTATTGTAAAATCATTACCTGTAGTCATTTAGATATTATGCTTTGTCGTCAAGACGTTTTCTGCAGAGCAGCAGGAGCTCAGAATTTTGCCTCTGAGTTGTGGGCGGGAGTAACCCTACCTTAACCCCTTGTGCTATCCTAGGCACTTTAACATTGGGAGTTGGGTCATCTAGACCCACTAGACAGTTACTTTTTTAACATTTGTGATCTTCACTGGTTTCCATGGATTACATGAACTATTTCCACCTTTATCATGGTAGGGAAAACGTCAAAGGGTGGGTCATCTAAGATAGCACAAGGGTTAAATGTTTGACAGGAAAAAGGTACCAGGCTAGTTGACACGATGCTGGGGAGGAAGGTCAATGTACTGCATGTCCAGAAGACCAGGCTGAAAGGGTCAAGTTCTATCATGGAACTAGAAAACAGGGTAACGCTTTCTTTTAAAGGACTGTGTATTTATGTGGCACCATTTGGTACAAACTGGGTATTACTGAAAAAGGTAATTAGTTTAGAGGTTTAAAAAATACACAGACACATCTGAAGACAGGGAAGGTGTAATCTTAAAGATGGATCAGCTCTTAGCCCCTTCCCGATGGACAGGCTTAAAGACTGACAGGAATTACGATACAAACAGAAAGTGATTAAGCTTTAAATAAAGCCTCAGGTCCTATGCTAGTTCTTTGTAAATGGTTTTAAACTTTGACAATTTTAAACCCAATTTGGTTTTACACTCCAATTTAAAAAAATTGGAATGGGATGGACATTTTTAACCTGTAAAAAATGTACAGGATTAGTAGCCATTTAAAAATTAAAAACCACAGACGAGGCAAAACACAGAGCACAATTGATTCTAGTCAGATGAATTTATTTGTTGGCAAACTCAGTTGTACCTGGAACAAAAGAATTACAAGCCTTTAGCTTCATTCCCTTCAGTTATCTGAGGTTTACTTCAGTAGCCCTTCTGTCCTTTGGATCCAGTCTTGGAGGCTCCACCTTGTTTGCCTCCATCTACATCCATGTGGTCAAAGATATCCTGGGTGTATTTAGCATCAGAACTGAAGTCCCGAGCTCGCTGGTAGCCGTTGCTGGTCTTGACCACGTGGGATGAAGGGTACAGAGGACGCTGCTCAACAGACCCAACAGGAACATGCTCAGAGGTCCAGGCTTCACGAGGGAAAGGACGGCTGGGCCCGAAGCTCAGGATTTCTGCAATGAAGCGAGCAATGGTGGCAAGCTGCTGGTCAAACAGGTTCCCCTCTGATCCAGAACCAACACTGGAACCACCAGTGCTGGTATAGCCAAAACCAGCAGATCCAGATCCTGACCCAGGCCCAGACCTGGAGCCTGATCCTGATCCACTTTGACCTGAACAGAGAAGAGGTTACAGTCTGTGCAGTCAGCTTGGATCTGAACAGGTTAGGAGCTTCTTCTGGATGCTTGCCTTGTTTAGCAGGAAGACAAGCTCCAATGCTGAAGAGGAGGAAGACCATCCAGGAGACCCTGTTCACATCAAGAATCTCAGTAAACACAGGAACACAAAGAAACACACAACAAGCAAGAAGACTCACTTCACAACACACAAAGCCATGATGAGCAAGTCTGAGCTGACGTCCACCAGAAGAGTCAAAGAGAAGGAGCTGAAGTGCTGCTGTTTGATGAAACTTCCAGTTTGGTGTTATAAATGCTCTGAGCTTCTGCTGATGTCTCACTGGACTCCACCTAATCTCATTACACACATTACTGTCACCTGCTGCCCAGAAGATCCATGGTTAATGCTGCTATCCAGTTACTGTTGAAGCCCTATTATTCTCACTCAATTCAATGGCAATGACTGTAGGCTAAATGAAGACTGATGTTGTAAAGATTTCTGCAGTTAAAAAAAAAAAAGTTCATTCATTTTTTTGCAGTCGTGGCATCTGGACTTTACTTTTTCTCTATTTGAATCGTTTTCTACAACTGTGGCTGGATGGCTCAGTTGGGTGGGTGTCAAACTGGCAGCCAGGAAAGACGGGTATGCTTACCAGCCAATACCTGTTTCTAGATTATTCTCTTTGTTTGGCCTTTATCATCATCATGCTGCATTGATGATGATGAACAGATCATTTCTGCTTTGACAGTGTTGGAAGACCCATATGGACATGCGTTGCTGTTTGTTATGACAGAGAAACTCCAAATACAAGCATCTCAATCAATCTATTTATTTGACAGGGATACAGAAAACAAGTATCAATCGCCGTGGTCAAGCGGGAAGATTGGCAGCCTACAGAACAAATTGTACCAGGTAGGCCCTTGGTTACACATTTAATTGGTCTTTTAAGTGACACATATTGGAATTTGGAATCCCAAAGGGAACAAGTGGATATGAACCCATTTTGATCAACTTCATGAAACTAAAATGTGAATGGATTTGCCATCACGTTCTATTCGTTTGTTCACATGTTCAATTTACACTTAATTATCTTGCAAGAAAGACAAGGAATCTGGAAAACTTCAGCTGCAGTGTTTAGTACCAGCTATTTTTCTCTGAGTAACACTGGTTGAGGTTTTGGCTAAAGATCGAATTTAGGTCGGTGAATCAGATTGTTCAAAATAAACCAACATCCACTATGAATCATATCGACAACAACGGATTAATAAATGAATTGAATCCTTGTTGAAATGAACCGCCACACCCCTAATGTAGATAAATGCAGTTAAGAACAAATTTTGGTTATGAAGACAACTGTTGATGGGGCTTTGTGAAAAAATACTAAAAATTGATTATTGTACTAAAGAACTTGATAAATGCACCTCCTTTCTCATTTATTTCTTGTCTACTAATTTCAGCTTGTAGAGCTTCATCCTCACTTGCATCTTCCTCTTGAACAATCTTCCCTGCATTTATCTTTTTTCAATACGTTTAAACATAATTTTTTTCCCTGCATGTTTCACTGCAACCATTGCATTAGGTTTTATCTTGAACTATTAGTCACAATAGTGTTCAGAAAACTATAGGAATCTTTTATTGTTGTTCTTGTAACGTTGCAAACAAACCAACCTCCAACTTGTACAAAAATAGGCCTTCTTGACTGTGTACGACAACAAATCAAACGTACCCCATAAGACACACGTGCTCAATGGGTTTGTTTAGGGAAGTGGCAGAATTAGTGGATAACGTGAGGGTAGAGAGAGAGGCATGTAAATCACATTATGTAGAGATGAGACCTGAAAACCACACAGACACTAAAATGAATAGAGTGCTGCCTTGTTCACAGTTTTAGCGGAATCAGCCTGCAGCTGCTTTTGCATAAGTGTTAAAGCAGCAAAGACTAAGCAGAAACAACTGATATTCTTCTAGCTGGTTGTGGTACAGCATACCTCCACCAGATCTTATGCTGGGTCATACCGGTTACTTTCAACCCTGGTTATTGATGTTCATTGCTTTGTTAAATGAATTCCCACATACTGTTCTTAATGAACACATCTCTTTCAACTGGCACAGTCCCAGAGGATTTTAAGGCTACTGTGATTCAGCCACAATTGAAAATACCCTCCCTGGATCCAAGTTGCTTCGAGCATTACAGACCAATTTCAAAACTGCCTTTTTTGGCTAAAATCCTGGAAAAGCGAGTGGCTGAGCAGGTAATTTCCTTTTTAAATAAAAATAAATTATTTGAGACCCTTCAATCTGGTTTTAAGGCCAACCACAGCACAGAGACTGCCTTGCTGAGAGTGATGAATGACCTTTTAATGGCTGCAGGCTCAGGAAAAATACCAATTTTAGTTCTTTTAGATCTCAGTGCAGCATTTGATACAGTGGACCACTCCATTTTATTACGTCTAAAATCTTGGGTTGGTTTTTCTGGCACAGTTTTAGTTTATTCTTATTTATCAGACAGGTTTTTTAATGTTTTAATTGGCAATTCTTGCTCATCTAGGGTGAAAATGACATGTGGCGTTCCCCAGGGTTCGGTACTAGGACCTCTATTATTTTCAATTTACATGTTGCCACTGGGGGAGATAGTACGCCAACATTACCTTAATTTTCATTTTTATGCCGCTGATACTCAACTTTACTTATCTTTTAAACCTGGTGACCATGGTCTTTTAAAGAATCTCAATAGTTGCATTGCTGATATTAAAACCTGGATGGCCCAGAATTTTCTGCAGTTGAATATGGACAAAACTGATGTGATTATTTTTTGTTCAGTTGAGGCCCGAAATGGTGTGGCTTCGAAATCGGAGTCTCTGTCTAACAATGTTTCTTCAAGCTGCAGAAATCTGGGGGGGATTTTTGATACCGATTTTAATTTGGAGACACATGTTAAATCAGTGGTCAAATCTAGTTTCTGGCAACTACATAGTTTATACAGGATAACCCCTCTCCTATAAAAAAAATGTCTTGAGATGGTGATTCATGCTTTTATTTTTTCCCGTTTTGACTTTTGTAACGCACTCTACACATGCCTTTCACAGCAGAGTGTGTATCAACTCCAGTTAGTCCAAAATGCTGCCGCCAGACTCATAACTGGAACCAGAATGAGAGACCACATCACTCCAGTTTTAGTGTCTTTGCACTGGCTCACAGTCCGTTTTAGAATAGATTTTAAGATTTTAATGATTGCTTTTAAAGCACCCTAAATATATAGCTGATCTCCTCATTCCTTACGTACCTGGTCGCAATCTTAGATCTTCGGCAAAATGCCCTTTAACAATCCCACAATCTAGATTGAAGACCAGGGGAGACGGGGCCTTTGCTGTAAGAGCCCCAACACTCTGGAACAGTCTCCCTGAAGAGATCAGGCTCGCTGGGTCCCTACCAGTATTTAAATCTCTTTTAAAAACCTTTCTCTACAGGCGTGCTTTTAATGATTTTACTGGTTCTTAAATCTAAACATTTGATTTGATTGATTTCATAGATTTTATTGATTTTGTTGATTTTATTGATTGTACTGATTTATCGATTTTATTGATTCTAACCACTATCACCATTTCATATTTGTGCTGGGTTTTATTTCTCCATACTGGAAACTGTTTTTAATACTGATTTTGTCTCATATTAATTGTACAGCACTTTTTAATCTGGATTTCGAAAAGTGCTATATAAATAAAGTTTCTTCTTCTTATTATTATTATTGTATTAAGGCAATATATAAGATTGCATTTTGATAACCCAATCTTTCGGTGCGCAAACCAAGACGTTGTGCGTTGGTGCTAGGGGGCTCTGTAAGAAGAGACACCAGATGTCGATTCAGATCTGCGGCACACCTTCCAGCTTTTTACTTTCTAGCAGACAACACTGAGGGAAATGATCAAAGACAGTTAAGTGGAAACAAAAGATCTACACAGGACCAGCATCGACAAATCTTTGACTCCCAAAATGGCGGAGACATGTCATGCAGGCGCTGGCACAGCAGATGCAATGGGCCCATGGGTCTGCAGATATACAAGACACTCCCTTTGGATCACAGGATGTCCAAACGTTTTGCAAACAGCCAGGTTTGGTGAGAACATTTAAGGGTCGACCATTCCATCTGACTTTAAAACAATTTTAATTTTAAATCCAGATTAACTATTTCATGGCAATATTTTTTATAACTTCTAATACATTTTCACCTAGAAGTCTTTTTGCACCATTTAGTTGCTTTTCAGAGTGAGTTTGCATTCATGATTTCATGTAGAGTGGAATTGTCAAATTGATGTTTCAAAAGCATAAGCGCAGCTGCAGTTCTGATTATCCCATCTGTGGTCTGCAGTTATTCTCCATTTGGACAGTTCAGTGTGTTCTGTGACAAGAGCTGATGTTCAAAATACTTCAGAAATTTCATTTGAAAATATGGCTTTTTAACCTGCTACAAAATGGTCCCCAGTCATCCTAGTGACCTTACAAATGGAATTAGTTTAAAAAAAAAAAAAGAAAAAAAAAGCCATATATGGTTAAGTTGAAGTTCCTCGTTCTGAGAGGAAACATTCTGCTGTTCCTTAAGCCAAGGATTATGCTCTGCAGCATTCACAAGCTGCAATTGCTATACTTTTGTCAAAGTTCAGTCTTGTTTTTAATCACCTGAGGTTAATTAGCAAAGTCAAGCCATATCTTCCTCCTCACGCTTTGCAACAAGTGATGCATGCTTTGATCTTTTCCAGACTGGACTACTGTAACTCTCTACAGGGGTATAGATCAGTCTCTGCTCCGCTCTCTCCAGCTGGTTCAAAATTCAGCGGCCCACCTGTTAAAGGGGACCAGACGGTGTGAGCATGTAACAGATATTATGCCCACTTCATTGGCTGCCTTTTAGAATTACTTTTAAGATTCTACTTTTGGTTTTTAAATGTCTGGTCTGGCACCTCAGTATCTTTGAGCTTTTGCATGTTTATCGTCCATGTCGAGTCCTAAGGTCTGAAGATCAAATTCTTTTAGCGATTCCCAGGACTCGGTGACTCGGGGAGATGGAGCTTTTTCATTTGCAAGTCCTAAACTCTGGAATGCTCTCCCCTATTCTTTGAGGTCTGCCAGAACTGTCAGTAATTTTACTCAGGCTCCAGTGAGGGTATCTAGTGGGACTTGTTCATTTTATGCTTTTGTTTGTTTTTAATTGCATCATTTTGTTTGCGATTTTATGTTAAGCACTTTGGCTTTTATAAGTGCAATACAAATAATTGAAATTAGCAAAACTGTCGTGGGCAGATTGTTCCACTGTGACCCACTCAGATATGGCTCTTGTATCAGTGGGCCAGTCTTTCAAATAGAACTTCATTTATAGGCAATTAATCCAGTTTAATATATACCCAATGATCAGCATGTAATACAAGAATATTTTATTTCAAGAAATGATGCCATAGTTGCTCTGTAAGAGTGACCAAGTGTTTAAATTAAGGCAGTTTGCCATTTCTCAGGGAATCTGAGGTTTACTTCAGTAGCCCTTCTGTCCTTTGGATCCAGTCTTGGAGGATCCACCTTGTTTGCCTCCATCTACATCCATGTGGTCAAAGATATCCTGGGTGTATTTGGCATCAGAACTGAAGTCGCGAGCTCGCTGGTAGCCGCTGCTGGTCTTGACCACGTGGGATGAAGGGTACAGAGGACGCTGCTCAACAGACCCAACAGGAACATGCTCAGAGGTCCAGGCTTCACGAGGGAAAGGACGGCTGGGCCCGAAGCTCAGGATTTCTGCAATGAAGCGAGCAATGGTGGCAAGCTGCTGGTCAAACAGGTTCCCTTCTGATCCAGAACCAACACTGGAACCAGTGGAGTATCTGGAACCGCCAGTGCTGGTATAGCCAGAGTTATGACCAGCAGTTCCAAATCCAGACCCCAATCCTGATCCACTTTGACCTGAACAGAGAAGAGGTTACAGGCTGTGCAGTCAGCTTGGATCTGAACAGGTTAGGAGCTTCTTCTGGATACTTGCCTTGTTTAGCAGGAAGACAAGCTCCAATGCTGAAGAGGAGGAAGACCATCCAGGAGACCCTGTTCACATCAAGAACCTCAGTAAACACAGGAACACAAAGCAACACACAACAAGCATGAAGACTCACTTCACAACACACAAAGCCATGATGAGTAACTCTGAGCTGATGTCCACCAGGAGAGTCAAAGAGAAGGAGCTGAAGTGCTGCTGTTTGATGAAACTTCCAGTTTGGTGTTATAAATGCTCTGAGCTTCTGCTGATGTCTCACTGGACTCCACCTGATCTCATTACACTCATTACTGTCACCTGCTTCCCTGACGCTCTGTGGTTTATGTGATCAAGTCATTTTCGAAACTACCTTTTCATGGCAACAACTAAAGACTGCTGTGCTGCAATGAAGGAATTCAGATGAAACTTTTAATTTTGTTTTTTCCTGAGATTTTTTTCAATCTATAGAGAATGTTTACCAGCATTAAAAATTTCACATCATATTAATGGAAAAACAAAACGTTGAGCGTGTTTGATCCGCAGCCCCTATATAAAAATCCTCAACCACTGTTTATCAAAATGGCTTCATCTGTAGCTGTTTCCACGTGTAAGGAGCTCGCCGCTCCATGGCCTGAATAAGAGGCCGAAGTCTTCTTTGATAGATGATGATGATGAGCGCTAGTGCCGTGTCAGAAATATAAATGGATCTGCTGTAAATCAAAGTATTGTTTGCATCTGTTGCCATTTTTTGAATGACTTATAGTGCAAATTGGTTTGTGTTTATCAACATCTATGATTTAATAGGTACTGTGTAATTTCCAAATGGTGTTTTTTTGTTGTTGCCATTTCTAGAATTTCAGTAAAGTTTTGCAAATATGTGTCATGGAAACGCAGCTTATGACATAAACCTTAGTTTTTTATCATTGCGATATTCCCAATCTGTCTTGTTCTTCCAACTTACTTTATATATTTTTAAATCAAACCACATGTTAAAGCAGTTGCCAAACTTCAAATTGGATCAGAGATGTTGAAAGATATTTTCAGTCTGTAAAGTGTTGTGAGTTCCTTTGAAAAGTGGTGTTTAAATTGATTTTGATTTGATCTGACAAACACACTCAATGACCTGAAGGTGGGGTTCACGGTCCAGTTGATGCCCAAACTGAACACTAGCTATTCCCCTGAGACCACTGGAGCTGCTTCCATCCTATGTAAAGACATCTGTATTGTCATTTAATATATACTCTTATAAAGTATTGCAATTGAATTAAAAAAAAGGTTTAGGTCCTGTTCTCTCCACACAGAAGGATTCTTCTGTGCAGCAGGTGACAGTAATGAGTGTAATGAGATCAGGTGGAGTCCAGTGAGACATCAGCAGAAGCTCAGAGCATTTATAACACCAAACTGGAAGTTTCATCAAACAGCAGCACTTCAGCTCCTTCTCTTTGACTCTCCTGGTGGACATCAGCTCAGAGTTGCTCATCATGGCTTTGTGTGTTGTGAAGTGAGTATTCATGCTTGTTGTGTGTTGCTTTGTGTTCCTGTGTTTACTGATGTTCTTGATGTGAACAGGGTCTCCTGGATGGTCTTCCTCCTCTTCAGCATTGGAGCTTGTCTTCCTGCTAAACAAGGCAAGTATCCAGAAGAAGCTCCTGACCTGTTCAGATCCAAGCTGACTGCACAGACTGTAACCTCTTCTCTGTTCAGGTCAAAGTGGATCAGGCTCTGGATCCAGATCTGGGTCTGGCTTTGGAACTGCTGGTTATAACTCTGGCTATACCAGCACTGGTGGTTCCAGTGTTGGTTCTGGATCAGAGGGGAACCTGTTTGACCAGCAGCTTGCCACCATTGCTCACTTCATTGCAGAAATCCTGAGCTTCGGGCCCAGCCGTCCTTTCCCTCGTGAAGCCTGGACCTCTGAGCATGTTCCTGTTGGGTCTGTTGAGCAGCGTCCTCTGTACCCTTCATCCCACGTGGTCAAGACCAGCAACGGCTACCAGCGAGCTCGGGACTTCAGTTCTGATGCCAAATACACCCAGGATATCTTTGACCACATGGGTGTAGATGGAGGCAAACAAGGTGGATCCTCCAAGACTGGATCCAAAGGACAGAAGGGCTACTGAAGGCTAAACCAGATTTGATTAGAATTCAGAAGCCAACTTGCTTTAATCTACATCCGGTTTTATTGTAGGTTGAGGATGGATTGATTCTACAAGCTAATAAACCTTACACAAAATTTGGGTCTTTGTTCATCTTGTAAGGAATAACATTTCTATATTTCTGGCTGATGTAGAAACTGACAATGTAAGGCTTAAAATGCCTATTTAGTTTCAGACCACTTCGGAACAAAAAGTTGAAATACTAAACTGAAAGTACTGATGTGGTTTACCCATCAAAGGCCACTTGAGCAGGAAAATATAATGGCACTGGCTCAACAACCCTTTTTCTTCCCCAAAACTATCAGGTTTTTGTGAAAAGATCCCCCCCCCCCCCCTTATTAAACCTGCTTGTGCTGGATTTTGAACAAAAAATGGAATGTGGGGTATTTCCATATTATACACAGCAAATCAATGATTTGGCATTGTTAAATTTTTTTAACCTTTATCGACCCCTTGATCTATGGCATAACTTTCTTTTTATAGTACACGATAATAGTATTTGGGCTGTAAACTATTTTTTTTTTTTACTTGGTTTGAAAATCATTTGAGTTGCACACCATGTCTGACAGTTAACTATCAAGTTGGTGTGTGAATAGCATAATGCAAGGAATTATGGGATACCATTTTCTTTGCCTATGTGGGCAGATTAGGTTTTTGTCCATGGATTTTGTCTAGCTGTTTTACAGTTTTAGTTAAAACTTGTTTAACTCATGGTGCAGAGAGTTTAGGAGAGGATGACCAATCCCCTTCTGCAGAAAAATCCTATGTCCCAATATTAAAGACGGCGTTCACGACATGCGAATTCCTGCCCTGTAATGCAAGACATTGCTGGGTCATTCATGTCTTTGATATGAAAATCCAAGGCCCATTGTTTGAAACTTTAGGAAAATGTGTCAATTTAAATTGTAGAAACCAAATGTAAAAAAATTTCTAAGTTAGATCAACTTATCAAATTGAGTTGGATAGCCATAAAAAATGAAGTTGAATAAACTTAATTCAATTTGGTGTTACCAATTGAAGTGATTTAACTTGGATCAACTTTTTTCTTTTTAGGGTTTTTCCTGGCCTGTGCGGATGTAATTTAAGGGAAAATTAATTATCAAACTAGGCAACAGTTGGTCAACACGTGAAGCAAGGTTGTGGAATCACGATGTAAATTTCAGAGTTGTAAAAATACCTTATACAAAACCAGATGTCTGTACATATAAAAAATAACTGGATGAGGTTGTGTTGTGAAGTAAGATACTGGAACCAAATGAGCTACAACACAAGTGTTTAGTGACTATCTGCCTATAAAGGTGTTTATTCATTAGAGGGGAATATGACTTACCAGTACTAAAATTGTTTTAGGGCACAAGGATGACAATTTTTTACCTCTCGCACCCTTTCTGATTTTTTTGCATTTTATTTTTCATATATCAAAAAAAAATATCCATCCCTTTTTTTTCTGGACCCAATTTTTAGCACTTATGGGATCATGGGGCTGCCTGACCCAAACCCACTCACTGTTGACTGAAGGCGAAGTACATCCTGGACAGGTCACCAGTTTGTTGCAGGACCACAATCACACACCTAAGAATTTATACTCATTAATGAAGCAATCAAGCATGTTTCTGGGCTGTGGGAGGAAGCCGGAAACCCCGAGAGAACCTACGCCTGGACTTGAACCAGGGCCCTCTTGCTGAGAGGCAAGAGCGCCAACTACTGCCCCACCTTGCAGCCCTCATCTTCATCATGTAATTATTGCAAAAATCCAAATCAGAAAAGATTTGATTGTTGAGAAAGACTGAAAAAGTCCCAAACATGCTCAAATTAACTCACAATTGAAGGTTTCTTTTCATCTCCTTTTTAAAGACACTTTTACAAACTGTGTTTAGTTAACATCAATGAGAAACTGACCAGATTTTGTTGTTCTGTCAAAAAAAATCCAATAAATCCTCATGTTTGACTGCTGTTTACCTTACAGACAGGTGAAATTTCTTGTTAGTCACATGGTTTCCTGTTTCCTCTTGTAGAATGTGTTTTGTAACCCGTGAGCTTTTTCATTTTAGTTTTTTATCTTGAATAGTGGTGGGAAGCTGAAGCTTCACGAAGCACTTAGGCTTTGTTAAGGATTGTGTCAAAAAAGCTTCAAAGCTTTAAGACTTCAGTCATGGTGACATCTGGTGGACAACTAAAGTCATAGCAACCTCAGACAGACACACTGACACAGTCAGCAACAGAAGTTCATAAAAGAGCTGATTCAAGCAGTCCGTTCCGAATAAAGATTTAACAATCATTGCAATGAAGCATTTAGATGCTCTTCCCCTACTATTAAACATATTCCAGAATAAATCCAAAAAGATGCCAGTAGACATGGCAGCTCCCAAAATGCATCCAACCAACCGGGGGCCAGAACAACTGCATGACCGAAAAACGACAGGAACATGCATCATGTGCAATAAACATTATTTTTTGTTACAAATTGGTTCCAACAAAAACAATTGTGTGTGTTTGAAGTGTTTTTAAGGATTAAATGTTTTAAGAAAATGGATTGTGATTTAGTGAAAGATTGTTAACAAAAGCTGACAATTTATTTGTCTTCATACATTTTTACTTCATTCATTTCATTTTCTTTCATTTTGAAAACATTTTTGCCCACTCTCCAAATCTCCTTACAACCACATTTTGATGCACCGCAGTGGATCTTATTTAGCTGGTTTGGGACCTCTCACATCTGCCAAGCTGTCATTGGATTAGAACGTTTGAGCCAACGACACAGGCAGACAATGAAACAACAAACATCCACAAATGCAAGAAACGCTGAGCAAAACAGCTACTATGCTTGAAGCTTGGGACCAATGAAGCTCATGATATGAGTTTTCCAGCACACTGCTTCCATTAAACTTGATCACGGCATGAACTGTGGATCTTTCTGTGCAAAAGAACTCAATGGTGTCCTTGAAACCTTTGATCTAATTCAGCATGTGAGTTGCCCCACCCACAGCAGAGGGCACACTCTGGACCTGCTCATCACAAAGGGGGTTAATATTCACAATGTCAGTGTGGTTGATGTCGCCCTCTCTGATCATTTCTGTGTATTCTTTGACCTGTCTGTTGCTCCCAAACCACCGCCTGGCCCTGCAGTTGTCCAAAGGAGACAAATAAATGAGAGCACTAGTGCACAGTTTGTAGAAATGATAAACCCTGAAAACGCCTCTGGTGCCAATGTTGATGAAATGCTGAATTCTGTTACTTCTAGCATCTTGAATGTTCTGGATGCCATTGCCCCTATGAAGGTTAAATTGAGAAAACATAGACAGAAAGCTCCCTGGAGGAATGATGATCTAGTCAGGGCACAGAAACAACAGTGCCGCAGAGCCGAGCGAAAGTGGCGCAAGTCAAAACTCCAGGTTCATTATGGAATATATAAGGCGGAGTTGTACGCTTACAACCAGATCTTATGCAGAACAAGGGAAAGGTACTTCTCTGAAATCATTGGAAGTTGCAGCAGCAACTCTCGTGTCCTGTTCACAACAGTAAACAGATTAACTAACCCTCCAACCCAGCTACCAATAGAACTGGTTTGCACACCTAAATGTAATGAGTTTGCTGTATTCTTTGATGACAAGGTTCAGGGCATTAAAAAAGCCATCAACTCCACAACACATATAACTATCGAACGGCCACCTACTCACTCTAAGCTGACTCACTTTATACCTGTCACTGACCAAACTGTCCAAGAGACCATCACCCGTCTGAGCTCGTCTACATGCTGCCTTGATGTGTTACCCACTAGATTTCTAAAGTCTGTCCTGAACAGTGTGTTGCCATCAATTACTCAAATAGTTAACATGTCTCTTCAATCTGGAATATTTCCAGAGGCCTTAAAAACTGCAGTCATTAAACCTCTCCTGAAGAAGAGCGGTCTTGATCCCACTGTACTGAATAATTACAGACCTATCTCTAATCTGCCATTTTTAGGAAAAGTCCTTGAAAAAGTTGTCTACCAACAGCTCATTGATTTTCTCTTATTAAACAATTCATTTGATGTTTTCCAGTCAGGTTTTAGACCCCATCATAGCACAGAAACTGCTCTTATCAAGGTAACCAACGACATCCGCCTGAACACTGATGATGGCAAAGTCTCTGTCTTAATCCTGCTAGACCTGAGTGCTGCCTTTGATACTGTTGATCATGGGATCCTTATGCACAGACTCCAAGACTGGGTTGGCATCTCTGGATCTGCCCTAAGTTGGCTCAAGTCTTATCTAGAAGACAGGAAATATTTTGTTGAAATTGGGAGTTGTGTCTCAGACTACATGGCCTTGACTTGTGGTGTGCCCCAGGGATCGATCCTGGGACCCCTTCTGTTCAACCTCTACATGCTGCCACTAGGGCAGTTAATACGCAGTAATAACATATCTTATCACAACTATGCAGATGATACTCAGATCTATGTGTCACTGACAGCAGGTGAATATGGGCCGGTGGATTCACTCAGCCACTGCCTCCAACAGATCAGTGCGTGGATGCAGAACAACTTTCTCCAGCTAAACTCAAACAAGACCGAAGTTATTATTTTTGGCCCACAGAAACAAAGAGAAAGAGTCAGTAGCTACCTTCATTCTCTGTCTCTTAAACCCTCAAATCAAGTCAGAAATCTAGGGGTAATCATGGACTCTGACCTAAACTTTAACAGCCATATCAAGTCAGTAACATCAGTGGCATTTTACCATCTGAAAAACATTGCCAAAATCAAAAACATAGTGTCAAAGCCAGACCTGGAGATACTTATGCATGCATTTGTCTCCAGTAGGTTAGACTACTGTAACGGCCTGCTCACCGGCCTCTCCAAACGAGCTGTAAAACAGCTTCAGTACATCCAGAATGCTGCTGCTCGAGTCCTGACCAGAACCAGGAAGTATGATCACATTAGTCCTGTGCTCAGGTCTCTGCACTGGCTCCCTGTACCTCAAAGAATAGACTTCAAAGCAGCTCTGCTTGTGTACAAGTCTCTCCATGGCCGAGCACCAAAGTACATCTCTGACATGTTAGTGCCATATGAACCATCTCGTACTCTGAGGACCTCAGGGGCCGGCCTCCTGTTGATTCCCAGAGTCAAAACTAAACAAGGGGAATCAGCGTTTCAATATTCTGCAGCTAAAATCTGGAACAGCCTCCCTGAAGGCGTAAGACAGGCCTCTTCTGTGTTCATGTTCAAATCTAGACTTAAAACATTTCTGTTTAGCCGTGTATATGACTGAAAGGTCCTATCTGGTCCTATCTACACTTTTCTTTCCTTTCCTTCCTTTATTTTTAAATCAATTTTCAAATTTTTTCTTTTCTTTTAAAGTAAATTTTACGTTGATTATTTCTATGATGTATTGTGATTTTAATGCATTTTTCTGTTTTGTGAAGCACCTTGAATTACTTTGTGTACGAATTGTGCTATACAAATAAACTTGACATTGCCTTGCCTTGCCAGGTGACAGTAATGAGTGTAATGAGATCAGGTGGAGTCCATTGAGACATCAGCAGAAGCTCAGAGCATTTATAACACCAACCTGGAAGTTTTATCAAACAGCAGCACTTCAGCTCCTTCTCTTTGACTCTCCTGGTGGACGTCAGCTCAGACTTGCTCATCATGGCTTTGTGTGTTGTGAAGTGAGTCTTCATGCTTGTTGTGTGTTGCTTTGTGTTCCTGTGTTTACTGAAGTTCTTGATGTGAACAGGGTCTCCTGGATGGTCTTCCTCCTCTTCAGCATTGGAGCTTGTCTTCCTGCTAAACAAGGCAAGTATCTAGAAGAAGCTCCTAACCTGTTCAGATTCAAGCTGACTGCACAGACTGTAACCTCTTCTCTGTTCAGGTCAAAGTGGATCAGGCTCTGGATCCAGATCTGGGTCTGGATTTGGATCTGCTGGTTATAACTCTGGCTATACCAGCAGTGGCGGTTCCAGATACTCCACTGGGTCCAGTGTTGGTTCTGGATCAGAGGGGAACCTGTTTGACCAGCAGCTTGCCACCATTGCTCGCTTCATTGCAGAAATCCTGAGCTTCGGGCCCAGCCGTCCTTTCCCTCGTGAAGCCTGGACCTCTGAGCATGTTCCTGTTAGGTCTCTTGCACGGCGTCCTCTGTACCCTTCATCCCACGTGGTCAAGACCAGCAGTGGCTACCAGCGAGCTCGGGACTTCAGTTCTGATGCCAAATACACCCAGGATATCTTTGACCACATGTTTGAAAATGAAGGCAAACAAGGTGGATCCTCTAAGAGTGGATCTGAAGGACAGAAGGGCTACTGAAGGCTAGACCAGATGCCAAAAGCCCTTCATGTCAGTTTTGTATCTGCTATCTTTGGAGACTTAACTTCTGGAAATAAAATGATCTGCTGTAGTATTTTGAGTGTCCTAAATGGATAATGTGGCAAACATGTTCAAATAGCTTCACTTTGGAAGTCACAATAGTTGGGTTAATTTTTTATGTAGCTACTGTAAAATAGTTAAAGACCCACTAAAGAGGAGGGATAAAGAATTATAAAATAACTCATGCCTTGGCTTTAGGTCTACTGATGCGGCTTTACTATTGCTCGGAGCCTAAAGTTAATGTAACCACTTGAGTACGACTCTGTTTTGACATCGCCCTATTTTGCAAAGTAGGAAAAACCTTAAATTAATGGCCATTTTATTTTGAAAAGTGACCAGATTCTGTTATATCCATCACACTTAACGCACGTCAAAGTCGCGACTACAGCACGTGTTGCACCCTGCTAAAATTAAACCCAAATGAGCAAAACTTTTCATGCACTTTTATTTTGAAGGGATGTTTAAACATTACCATAGCAACCAGAGTGTGGTGCCCTTTGGTTCCAGTGAAGATGTGGAGCTACAGTGCTCAACATAAATGAGTACACCCCTTTTAAAAACGTGCCTAATCAGTAGCTCAATGAACACAATTTAACTCTAACACTCTCACTTTAACATGAAATGTTAACAATCTAAATTTGATCAAAATCCCAAGTTTTAGTGATTGAAGCAAAAAAAAAATCCTGTAACAAATCTAGTATTTTTATGAGCATCGTGATTCTTAAGGACCGCACCAAGTCTACTAGGCATGGAATGAACAAATTGACTTATTGCAACATCTTTTTCTACTCGAAAAACCCCTTTTAGAGCTTGGTTGCTGGATGGAGTGTAATGCTCAACTTGTTCAGAATTCCCCTCAGGTGTTCGATTGGGTTCAGACCAGGATACATACTTGGCCGTTCAATCACCTTCAGCCTGTTCTTCAGAGATGCAAGAGCAGCTTTACAAGTGTGTTTGGGATCATTGTTTTGGAAAAGTGCTGGACAACCAAGTGCATGGAGTGATGGCAGCATCTACTCCTTCAGTATAAGACTATGACTGGGGTGTACTCATTTTTGTAACATGGGGTTTGAATTTGTTAGGAAAATCACATTTTTGCCTGTGCAAATCAACATATCTTGTTTGGAATCAGTGGTTCACCTTTGTAGGTGTGTTTTGTTGTACATTATTTCACAGAAAATGTTGATTCTGAAATGACACTAAAGTTTTACTCAAACTCAAACTTTATTTATATAGCGCCTTTCATTTCAGTTAAAAAAAACACAAAGCGCTTAACAATAAAAGCAGATGAAATAATCATAAAAAATGAAAATTATTAAAAACAGAAACCACAGGACGATCACACACTGATGGGACCCCTCCCTCACCAGATTCTTCCCTCCACCCACCCCGTTCCCCCAGTAGAACCCTGAACACACAAAGAACTGCAGCTAAAAGAGGGTCTGGCTTGGTTCTGCTGTGAGGAAACGATATAATGGGGAACCATTCATTCCAAGGCCAAGCCCAACCACAGGGGTCATTCCCACAGTGCCCACCCAACACAGAGCAGCCCAGGGCCCACTCCATGGCTATTAGACCACAGAGCGGGATCCCAGCCAGCCTAATGAGAACAGGCACCGATTATCAAAGTCATGTAAAAGCCAGACTAAAAAGGTGGGTCTTGAGCCTATTCTTTAAAACCTCTATAGACTCTCCGGCCCTGACTAATGTAGTAGGGTGTACTGATTTACGCTGAGCACTGTACCTTGACATTTAAAGGGTGGCATTTAATAAAACAGTAACATTGTTTATTTAAACAAAACAACCATAACAACTGAAACATTTAAATGATAAAATAATTTAAAAAACGCCCCTCTCCCCCTCCCACAGGTGGTTTCTCTTGCCCCTCTTTGTCACCATCCGGCTGCATTTCTTGAGCCCAGATGACGCTCCCTGATTCAAACCACCAGGATCTACAGTATGCTCACACTTAGCATAGAGCTTGATGTCATACATGTAGAGGAGGTGACTGATGTTGGCTCCCTTTCTGATTTGCAATATATATAGGTCACTTTTCATATAGTTTGAGGTGTTGTTTATTTTGTAACATTTTTCTTTAACAGACTTGATCACATGAACTATGGATCTTCTGGGCAGCAGGTGACAGTAATGAGTGTAATGAGATCAGGTGGAGTCCAGTGAAACATCAGCAGAAGCTCAGAGCATTTATAACACCAAACTGGAAGTTTCATCAAACAGCAGCACTTCAGCTCCTTCTCTTTGACTCTTCTGGTGGACGTCAGCTCAGAGTTGCTCATCATGGCTTTGTGTGTTGTGAAGTGAGTCTTCATGCTTGTTGTGTGTTTCTTTGTGTTCCTTTGTTTACTGATGTTCTTGATGTGAACAGGGTCTCCTGGATGGTCTTCCTCCTCTTCAGCATTGGACCTTGTCTTCCTGCTAAACAAGGCAAGTATCCAGAAGAAGCTCCTAACCTGTTCAGATCCAAGCTGACTGCACAGACTGTAACCTCTTCTCTGTTCAGGTCAAAGTGGATCAGGATTGGGGTCTGGCTTTGGAACTGCTGGTTATAACTCTGGCTATACCAGCACTGGTGGTTCCAGTGGTGGTTCTGGATCAGAGGGGAACCTGTTTGACCAGCAGCTTGCCACCATTGCTCGCTTCATTGCAGAAATCCTGAGCTTCGGGCCCAGCCGTCCTTTCCCTCGTGAAGCCTGGACCTCTGAGCATGTTCCTGTTGGGTCTGTTGAGCAGCGGCCTCTGTACCCTTCATCCCACGTGGTCAAGACCAGCAGCGGCTACCAGCGAGCTCGGGACTTCAGTTCTGATGCTAAATACACCCAGGATATCTTTGACCACATGGGTGTAGATGGAGGCAAACAAGGTGGATCCTCCAAGACTGGATCCAAAGGACAGAAGGGCTACTGAAGGCTAAACCAGATTTGATTTGAATTAAGAAGTCAACTTGCTTTAATTTACATCCTGTTTTATTGTAGGTTGAGGATGGATTGATTCTACAAGCTAATAAACCTTAAACAAAATTTGTGTCTTTGTTCATCTTGTAAGGAATAACATTTTTATATTTCTGGTTGTTGGAAAGACTTGACCATGTAAGAATTAAATTGCTATTTAGTTTCAGACTACTTCGGAACCAAGACTAAACAAAAACTTGGAAGGAATACTAAACTGAAAGTACTGATTGGTTGTGGTTTATCCATCAATGGTTTTCGGGAACAGAAAATTCCAAACTTTGTACTTCAGTACTCCTAAACCGGCCTGTGCTGGAGTTTAAACCCAAAATGGAAATGTAAGGCGGGTGGTATTCCATATTTTACAGCAAATCAATGATGCATTTTTTTTTTTTAACCAATTGGCATCTTAAGACTTTTCTTAACCATATGGACCCTCACTCTATGGTTTAATTTTATATTTCCTGGACTGTAATTTAAGGGAAAATTAATCAAACAAGGCAACAGTTGGTCAACATGTGAAGCAAGGTTGTGGAATCACGATGTAAATTTAAGAGTTGTAGAAATACCTTATATACAAAGCCAGATGTCTGTACATATAAAAATGAACTGGATGAGGTTGTGAAGTAAGATACTGGAACCAAATGAGTTACAAGTGTTTAAGTGACTATATGCCTATAAAGGTGTTAATTCATTAGAGGGGAATATGACTTACCAGTACTAAAATTGGTTTAGGGCACAAGGATGAGAATTTTTTACCCCTCGCACCCTTTGATTTTTGTGCATTTTATTTTTCACATATAAAAGTATCCCTTTTTTACTGGACCCAATTTTTAGCCCTTATGGGATCATGGGGCTGCCTGACCCAAACCCACTCACTGTTGACTGAAGGCAAAGTACATCCTGGACAGGTCACCAGTTTGCAGGACCACAATCACACACCTAGGAAGAATTTATACTCATTAATGAAGCAATCAAAAATGTTTTTGGGCTGTGGGAGGAAGCCGGAGTCCCCTGAGAGAACCTACGCCTGGACTTGAACCAGGGCCCTCTTGCTGAGAGGCAAGAGCGCCAACTACTGCCCCACCTTGCAGCCCTCATCTTCATCATGTAATTATTGCAAAAATCCAAATCAGAAAAGATTTGATTGTTGAGAAAGACTGAAAAAGTCCCAAACATGCTAAAATTAACTCACAATTGAAGGTTCCTTTTCATATCTCTTTTAAATACACTTTTACAAACTGTGTTTAGTTCACATCAATGGGAAACTGACCAGATCTTGTTTTTCTGTTACAAAAAATCCAATAAATCCTCATTTTTGACTGCTGTTTACCTTACTGTCAGGTGAAATATCTCTTTCTTTTGTTGCTTCATTTAACCACAGTTTTGCACAAGTTAATTCTTCACAATTTTTTTGTTTCTTTTTTAATTTTTATTCTGTTTTTAACTTGTAACTGTTTAACTAATTCAGTACATGACTGCACTCCAAGATTCCCCTTAAAATTGTAGTTTTTATCCCATTTTCTCAAGAATGTAGTTCAACCTGGATGAGCCCTTTCCATGTTTTTGAATCCCCTGTTAATTCTACTTTTCTATTTGAATTCCCCATTTTTTATTTTATTTACGTTAGTCACAGAGTGTGATCAGAACCAACAGAGAATTTCTCTCAGGACTGAATTTCACTCCCCGTGCAACAAGCTTCTAGGTCAAAAACCATTGTCTGATCCGGTCACACGTTTAAGGTCCTCCCAGGAGCAAAACCCGTTTTAGACTCTGGGTCCTTCTCACCTAAAGCCCAATGAGATGAAATCTTGTTCTACTTCAACAAGCAGCCTTGTGTTAACACCGCAAGGTTTCCAGATGCTCGCTGCTTCGAACAAGTTTACTCCATTTACACATGCACTCTTATTCACACCAAAAAAAACTTATGTTCCTTATTTTTATAGGCCTTTTAGGGACTTGAACCCTGTTGCGCGATTTAGGCTACAGGACTCAAACCTACACCTTTATTCAGAATTCTGGACCTTTTTGGGACTTCAAACCCACACTTGTTTTAGGCAACAGGACTTTAACCTGTCCCTTTCAGAATTCTGGGTCACTTCGGAGACTCTAACCTGTGAATAAGCGCTGTACTTGCCTTGTCGTTGTGGTCTGACTGGTTCACGGATAACGTCAATCCGGACTCAGGGATTAGAGCAGTCGATTGGCCGGCGTAGAGTTCACTACGAAGAACTTTCCTCATGAGACCTAGTCTCACGGGCTGTGCACAGACTTCAGTCGGCGTGGTCCTCCCCCAAGGATGCAGATATGTTGTCATCCGGCTCGAATGGACCAAAGAATGTCAGATAAATGCATCAAGATAATTAAAGAAAAACACAATCAGAAACAACAGACCACAACAAGAATCAAGTTTCTCATGCACAAGGGAGAAGAATCAAATGTGACAGAAGACAACAACCACGCTTCTCTTGTCTAAGGACTTCCTCTCCCCATGCTCCTTTTATAAACAATTCAAGTAGGAGGTTACAATTTCCAAACAAAGAGAAAAGTTCATTAGGGGGTGTCGTATAATGACCCCTTTTGGTGGATTCTAACTTCAAACAGTATTCCTTATCTGCTAAGGACAGTGTGTCGTAAAACCCCCTCATCCTTGCTGGGATGAGAAGCAGATGAACACACACACAAAGCTGTCTAAAAAGGTAAAAAGGTCAATCTGAGTTTACATTTGAAACACACATTTAAACCAATACATTTAAACAATGACAATAATAAAACAATTTCCTTCACACCATCTTAATTTATTATAATTCTTGAACTCTCATATGTCTAAGTTTGAGCCGGCAGATATACTCATTTTTATAACAATAAAAGGAAAGAAACAATATACACAGATTGCATAGATTCATGAACTACTTTAGGGGTGCTATATAAATTCATCATCCTCTCCCTCCCTCTCACTCATAGTGCAGAGACTTAAGCAAAGTAGGACAAAATAACTCAGCAAAACACTGTAAAACAGCTAAACAACTAAACACATTTGGTCAAAAAGCCACACTTAAACTCAAATCTATCCAGACAGGCAAAGAGAATGTATCCCACAATCCCTTGCGGTGCCGATCTAAGAGCAGCACCAAAGTTGCTACTTAATTGAATTAATTTGTATGAAAGTAAAATTACTGTCTGATAACTATGTGTTATTTTTAAACTAAAAGATGATTTATCTTAACTGATGCAAATAAGTTAGATCAAAGAAAAAATGTATCTTTCCAACATCTATACGTGGTCTTATCACCCTCTCATGGTGGAATAAGTATTATCTGAGCTTCTTCATCCACTTAATCATCTTCAAATGGACACGCCATGCTGCTTCACCTCTTTGAAAAGAAACTAACCTTCAACTAAACCTGCTACAGACCAGGTTATGTTCAGAGCATGAGTTGCCATGGCAACTTGACATACGCTGACACATACCTCAATTTTTGGAACCGAAAGCTGAGGTTATCCACTTCATTAGCCTCAAACTTACTGTAGGAGCTATCATAACCTGCTTTCTGGAATACCCCCCAAGATGAAAAAAACATCAATTCGTTTTGGTAATTAGGCCATGTAAACTGACTAAGAGGTTGTCGGATTCTGAAGCATGTAGTGTAAAGTCTGGAAGTTGCCAAAACGGTACATTTTGGACTGCAGTGTGAAATTTGGAAGAATTATGTTGTGGGGTTGTTTTTAAGGACTTGGCCCCTTTGTTCCAGTGAAACAATGTGGAGCTACAGTGCTCAACATAAATGAGTAAACCCCTTTTAAAAAGTGCCAAATAAATCAGTAGCTCAATGACTAAACTTTCTAAACTTTTCACAAGGTTGAATTTTATTGAACACTTTAACTCTAATATGAAAGTAAGGTTAACAATCTAACTTAGATCACATCTTCAGTTTTACTTAAATTGGTTAAAGAATAACAAATTGAAACCAACTACATCTAGAAAATATGAGCACCGTGATTCTTAAGGACAGCACCAAGTCTTCTAGGCATGGAATGAACAAGTTGACGACTTATTGCAATATATTTTTACTACTCTTCAAGAAAAACCTTTTAGAGCCTGGTGGCTGGATGGAGAGTAATGCTCAACTTGTTCAGAATTCCCCTCAGGTGTTCGATTGGGTTCAGATCAGGAGACATACTTGGCCGTTCAATCACCTTTGATTTTTGATTGGATTTGATTTTAAATGGTTTATTTCAAGCAATCAAATAAGAATACACAAAAACAACAATCATCAGTTATACATTCGTACGACAACGAATCAAACTTAGGATAATAAGACATTTTAATAAATATCACTTGAAAGGGAGTGGAAGGAAGCGAACTTATATAATCCCACCCCGTTCACCTTCAGCCTGTTCTTCAGAAATGCAAGAGCAGCTTTACAAGTGTGTTTGGGATCATTGTTTTGGAAAAGTGCTGGACAACCAAGTGCATGAAGTGATGGCAGCATCTACTCCTTCAGTATAAGACTATGACTGGGGTGTACTCATTTTTGTAACTTGGGGTTTGAATTAATTTGTTAGGAAAATCTCTTTATTGCTTGTGCAAATCAACATATCTTGTTTGGAATCAATGGCTCACCTTTGTAGGTGTATTTTGTAGTACATTATTTCACAGAAAATCTGAATTAGACTAAAGTTTTACTGACTAATGGAGTAGGGTGTACTGATTTACACTGAGCACTGTACCTTGACATTTAAAGGGTGGCATTTAATAAAACAGAAACATTCTTTATCAAAACAAAACAACCATAACAACTGAAACATTTAAATGATAAAATAATTTAAAAAACGCCCCTCTCCCCCTCCCACAGGTGGTTTCTCTTGCCCCTCTTTGTCACCATCCGGCTGCATTTCTTGAGCCCAGATGACGCTCCCTGATTCAAACCACCAGGATCTACAGTATGCTCACACTTAGCATAGAGCTTGATGTCATACATGTAGAGGAGGTGACTGATGTTGGCTCCCTTTCTGATTTGCAATATATATAGGTCACTTTTCATATAGTTTGAGGTGTTGTTTATTTTGTAACATTTTATTTAACAGACTTGATCACATGAACTATGGATCTTCTGGGCAGCAGGTGACAGTAATGAGTGTAATGAGATCAGGTGGAGTCCAGTGAGACATCAGCAGAAGCTCAGAGCATTTATAACACCAAACTGGAAGTTTCATCAAACAGCAGCACTTCAGCTCCTTCTCTTTGACTCTCCTGGTGGACGTCAGCTCAGAGTTGCTCATCATGGCTTTGTGTGTTGTGAAGTGAGTCTTCATGCTTGTTGTGTGGTGCTTTGTGTTCCTGTGTTTACTGAGGTTCTTGATGTGAACAGGGTCTCCTGGATGGTCTTCCTCTTCTTCAGCATTGGAGCTTGTCTTCCTGCTAAACAAGGCAAGTATCCAGAAGAAGCTCCTAACCTGTTCAGATCCAAGCTGACTGCACAGACTGTAACCTCTTCTCTGTTCAGGTCAAAGTGGATCAGGATCCAGATCTGGGTCTGGCGTTGGATCTGCTGGTTTTGGCTATACCAGCACTGGTGGTTCCAGATACTCCACTGGATCCAGTGGTGGTTCTGGATCAGAGGGGAACCTGTTTGAACAGCAGCTTGCCACCATTGCTCGCTTCATTGCAGAAATCCTGAGCTTCGGGCCCAGCCGCCCTTTCCCTCGTGAAGCCTGGACCTCTGAGCATGTTCCTGTTGGGTCTGTTGAGCAGCGTCCTCTGTACCCTTCATCCCACGTGGTCAAGACAAGCAACGGCTACCAGCGAGCTCGGGACTTCAGTTCTGATGCCAAATACACCCAGGATATCTTTGACCACATGGGTGTAGATGGAGGCAAACAAGGTGGATCCTCCAAGACTGGATCTAAAGGACAGAAGGGCTACTGAAGGCTAAACCAGATTTGATTAGAATTCAGAAGCCAACTTGCTTTAATTTACATCCTGTTTTATTGTAGGTTGAGGATGGATTACCTCTACAAGCTAATAAACCTTACACAAAATTTGTGTCTTTGTTCATCTTGTAAGGAATAACACTACTATATTTTTGGCTGTTGGAAAGACTTGACCATGTAAGAATTAAAATACTAAGTTTCAGACCACTTTGGAACAAAGATTAAAATTGAAAGGAATACTAAACTGAAAGTAGTGATCAGGTTGTGGTTTACCCCATCAATGGCCACTTGAGCAGAAAAGTACAACGGCACAGACCCTAAACTACCTGTTTCCCTCCCCCTCCACCCAAAAAAAAAATCTCTCAGGTTTTCGTGAACAGAAACTTTGTACTTCGGTACTCCTAAACCGGCCTGTGCTGGAGTTTAAACCCAAAATGGAAATGTAAGGTGGGGTGATCTTCCATATTTTACAGCAAATCAATGATGCATCCTGTTTGTTTTTTTTTTTTTTTTAACCAATTGGCATCTTTTTAAGACTTAACCATATGGACCACTCTATGGTTTAATTTTATATTTCCTGGACTATGCAGATGTAATTTGAGGGAAAATTAATCAAACAAGGCAACAGTTTGTCAACATGTGAAGCAAGGTTGTGGAATCACGATGTAAATTTCAGAGTTGTAGAAATACCTTATACAAAACCAGATGTCTGTACATATAAAAATGAACTGGATGAGGTTTTGTTGTGAAGTAAGATACTGGAACCAAATGAGTTACAAGTGTTTAAGTGACTATATGCCTATAAAGGTGTTAATTCATTAGAGGTGAATATGACTTACCAGTACTAAAATTGGTTTAGGGCACAAGGATGAGAATCTTTTACCCCTCGCACCCTTTGATTTTTTTGCATTTTATTTTTCACATATAAAAGTATCCCTTTTATTCTGGACCCAATTTTTAGCCCTTATGGGATCATGGGGCTGCCTGACCCAAACCCACTCACTGTTGACTGAAGGCAAAGTACATCCTGGGCAGGTCACCAGTTTGCAGGACCACAATCACACACCTAGGAAGAATTTATACTCATTAATGAAGCAATCAAAAATGTTTTTGGGCTGTTGGAGGAAGCCGGAGTCCCCCGAGAGAACCTACGCCTGGACTTGAACCAGGGCCCTCTTGCTGAGAGGCAAGAGCGGCAACTACTGCCCCACCTTTCAGCCCTCATCTTCATCATGTAATTATAGCAAAAATCCAAATAAAAGATTTGACTGTTGAAAAAGACTGAAAAAGTCCCAAACATGCTCTAATTAACTCACAATTGAAGGTTTCTTTTCATCTCCTTTTTAAAGACACTTTTGCAAACTGTGTTTAGTTCACATCAATGGGAAGCTGACCAGCTTTGTTGTTCTGTCAAGAAAAATCCAATAAATCCTAATTTTTGACTGCTGTTTACCTTACATATAGGTGAAATTTCTCGTTAGTCACATGGTTTTCTTTTTCCCCTTGTAGAATGTGCTTTGTAACCTGTGAGCTTTTTCAATTTTAGTTTTTTATCTTGAACAGTGGTGGGAAGCTGAAGCTTCACGAAGCACTTAGTCAACAACAGAAGTTCATAAAAGAGCTGATTCAAGCAGTCCGTTCCGAATAAAGATTTAGCAATCATTGCAATGAAACATTTAGATGCTCTTCCCCTACTATTAAACATATTCCAGAATAAATCCAAAAAGATGCCAGTAGACATGGCAGCTCCCAAAATGCATCCAACCAACCGGGGGCCAGAACAACTGCATGACCGAAAAACGACAGGGACATGCATCATGTGCAATAAACATTATTTTTGTAACAAATTGGTTCCAACAAAAACAATTGTGTGTGTTTGAAGTGTTTTTAAGGATTAAATGTTTTAAGAAAATGGACTGTGATTTAGTGAAAGATTGTTAACAAAAGCTGACAATTTATTTGTCTTCATACATTTTTACTTCATTCATTTCATTTTCTTTCACATTTAAAACATTTTCTGCCCACTCTCCAAATCTCCTTACAACCACATTTTGATGCACCACAGTGGATCTTATTTAGCTGGTTTGGGACCTCTCACATCTGCCAAGCTGTCATTGGATTAGAACGTTTGAGCCAACGACACAGGCAGACAATGAAACAACAAACATCCACAAATGCAAGAAACGCTGAGCAAAACAGCTACTATGCTTGAAGCTTGGGACCAATGAAGCTCATGATATGAGTTTTCCAGCACACTGCTTCCATTAAACTTGATCACGGCATGAACTGTGGATCTTCTGTGCAGCAGGTGACAGCAATGAGTGTAATGAGATCAGGTGGAGTCCAGTGAGACATCAGCAGAAGCTCAGAGCATTTATAACACCAAACTGGAAGTTTCATCAAACTGCAGCACTTCAGCTCCTTCTCTTTGTCTCTCCTGGTGGACGTCAGCTCAGAGTTGCTCATCATGGCTTTGTGTGTTGTGAAGTGAGTCTTCATGCTTGTTGTGTGTTGCTTTGTGTTCCTGTGTTTACTGAAGTTCTTGATGTGAACAGGGTCTCCTGGATGGTCTTCCTCCTCTTCAGCATTGGAGCTTGTCTTCCTGCTAAACAAGGCAAGTATCCAGAAGAAGCTCCTAACCTGTTCAGATCAAAGCTGACTGCACAGACTGTAACCTCTTCTCTGTTCAGGTCAAAGTGGATCAGGATCCAGATCTGGGTCTGGATTTGGAACTGCTGGTTATAACTCTGGCTATACCAATACTCGTGGTTCCAGATACTCCACTGGGTCCAGTGTTGGTTCTGGATCAGAGGGGAACCTGTTTGACCAGCAGCTTGCCAGCATTGCTCGCTTCATTGCAGAAATCCTGAGCTTTGCGCCCAGCCGTCCTTTCCCTCGTGAAGCCTGGACCTCTGACCATGTTCCTGTCAAGTCTGTTGCACGGCGTCCTCTGTACCCTTCATCCCACGTGGTCAAGACCAGCAGTGGCTACCAGCGAGCTCGGGACTTCAGTTCTGATGCCAAATACACCCAGGATATCTTTGACCACATGTTTGAAAATGAAGGCAAACAAGGTGGATCCTCCAAGAGTGGATCTGAAGGACAGAAGGGCTACTGAAGGCTAGACCAGATGCCAAAAGCCCTTGTCAGTTTTGTATCTGCTTTCTTTGGCGACTTGAAAAAATACTTGAAATAAAGTGATTTGCTTCAGGCTTTTGTTTCATTGAGTGTCTCAAACCTCTTTAGTTTGAAAATGTGGCAAAAATTAAATGTTTACACAGCTTTACTTTTGCATGGATGGTTCTAAGTTATCATGTAGCTAGGCTCTGATCTCAAATGGGTTTTTGACAACCCACTCGGATGGAATAAGAATTCCAACTGACTATTTTTTTTTTTTAAGCCCTTTATGGTTGACTTTTGAGAGTAAAATGCTTTAAATTTTATGTACAGTTCTGTCTTACCATTTTGTAAAAGGAAGATTTTTTTTTAACTCAACTTGAAGCTTTGGGACACTTGCTGGTTGTAAAAGCTGACTTTAGGAATAACTGCCATGAAGTGGTGAGCCATGTAAACTGGCGGAGAGGGTTCAGCGGATGTTGAAGTATGTACAGATTTTCTGCAGTCCATTACTACAGAGCTCCAAACTTCAGGTGACCTTCAGATTGAAACAAGTACAGCACGCAGAGACCTTCATGGACTGGATATCCATGGCTGAGCAGCTGCATCAAAGTGCAACGTGGAGCGTCGGCTGCAGTGGTGTAAAGCACACCGCCACTGGACTAAAGTGGCAGACGCCTTCTTTGCAGTCAGTCAGGCTTTTCCATCTGGTAATCTGGATGAGTCTGGGTTTGGAAGTTGCCAGAACAGTACATTTTGTACTGCATTGTGCTAAATGGAGGAATTATGGTGTTTTGTTTTTAAGGACTTGGGCTTGGCCCCTTGGTTCGGGTAAAGGATGTGGAGCTACCTTGACATTCAATAGGTGGCTGTGGGGGTGTGGCACCATCAGCTGGTGGCTGCACTCACACTGTTTTACTGTATGTTTACTTATGTTTTGCTAAACAATGTAAAACTGTCCAAAAATTGTCTTTGGACTAAAGGGAAACGCACAGTAGGAGGGGTTTATGATTTAAAAGGAGGGAGTGTAACAGGAAATGGAAGAGAGTTGGAGGGTGTCATATGCTGATGTGGCCTTATGTGGAGCAGTTGCAGTGCTCTGATTCTTGAATTAAAACAAGAAAACTCTCACCTTGGCTGCTCTGCCTTTATTTCCCTGAGGAGCCCACGACAGTGGCATTACAAAAAACAGTAAAATTCTATATTAAAATAAAAGTTCTATGTATAACTGAATCATTTATATATAGTCTCTCCATATTCTCTGCATGTAACCTCATCCTGAACTGCCATCCTGGCAGCTCAGGCACAAGCCCTGAGCGACAGAGCAAAACATGCTCAGATCTACCACACCAGACAAGACCCAAGGTGTCGGCTGTGCAAAGAGGCGCCTGAAACAATCCAGCACATAACTGCAGGGTGTAAGATGCTGGCAGGTAAAGCATACATGGAGCGCCACAATCAAGTGGCTGGAATAATATACAGGAACATGTGTGCAGAATATGAACTGGAAACCCCCAGGGTCAAAATGGGAAACACCTCCGAAGGTGGTAGAGAATGAGAGGGCAAAGATCCTGTGGGACTTCCAGATCCAGACTGATAGGATGGTAATGGCGAACCAACCAGACATTGTAGTGGTGGATAAAGAACAGAGGAAAGCCGTTGTGGTGGATGTGGCAGTGCCAAGAGATGGGAACACCAGGAAGAAGGAACATGAGAAACTGGAGAAATACCAGGGACTCAGAGAAGAACTGGAGAAAGCATGGAAAGTGAGGGTGACAGTGGTGCCTGTGGTAATTGGAGCACTTGGGGCAGAAACCCCCAAGCTGGAGGAGTGGCTACAACAGATACCTGGAAAGACCTCAGACCTCTCAGTCCAGAAAAGCGCAGTGCTAGGAACAGCTAAGATACTGCGCAGGACCCTCAAGCTCCCAGGCCTCTGGTAGAGGACCCGAGCTTGGAGGAGAAACCACCCGCGGAGGGTGAGAGAGGCGTTTGTTTTTTTGTTTTTTTTATGTATGAAATATTTTATATATATATATATATATATGTATTGTATAAATATATTGAAATGACAAAGTTGATCTAGTTTTAAATATATATATGTGTGTGTGTGTATGTATATAAAAACTGGATCAAAATTGTAATTTCAATTCAATTTTTTAAATTTTATTTATATAGCCCAAATTCACGACAACGGTCATCTCAATGGGCTTTCACAGCTCATTTCACATCTCATATAGTTAGAGGTGTTGTTCATTTGTCAAACAGACTTGATCACATGAACTATGGATCGTCTGGGCAGCAGGTGACAGTAATGAGTGTAATGAGATCAGGTGGAGTCCAGTGAGACATCAGCAGAAGCTCAGAGCATTTATAACACCAAACTGGAAGTTTCATCAAACAGCAGCACTTCAGCTCCTTCTCTTTGTCTCTCCTGGTGGACGTCAGCTCAGAGTTGCTCATCATGGCTTTGTGTGTTGTGAAGTGAGTCTTCTTGCTTGTTGTGTGTTGCTTTGTGTTCCTGTGTTTACTGAAGTTCTTGATGTGAACAGGGTCTCCTGGATGGTCTTCCTCCTCTTCAGCATTGGAGCTTGTCTTCCTGCTAAACAAGGCAAGTATCCAGAAGAAGCTCCTAACCTGTTCAGATCCAAGCTGACTGCACAGACTGTAACCTCTTCTCTGTTCAGGTCAAAGTGGATCGGGATCCAGATCTGGGTCTGGCTTTGGAACTGCTGGCTATACCAGCACTGGTGGTTCCAGTGGCGGTTCTGGATCAGAGGGGAACCTGTTTGACCAGCAGCTTGCCACCATTGCTCGCTTCATTGCAGAAATCCTGAGCTTCGGGCCCAGCCGTCCTTTCCCTCGTGAAGCCTGGACCTCTGAGCATGTTCCTGTTGGGTCTGTTGAGCAGCGTCCTCTGTACCCTTCATCCCACGTGGTCAAGACCAGCAGCGGCTACCAGCGAGCTCGGGACTTCAGTTCTGATGCCAAATACACCCAGGATATCTTTGACCACATGGATGTAGATGGAGGCAAACAAGGTGGATCCTCCAAGACTGGATCTAAAGGACAGAAGGGCTACTGAGGTAAACACCAGATTTACTGAAGGGGATGAAACAAGACTTGTTTCTAACCACTCTATTTCCTGCAGGTTTCTTCTGTGGCTTGAGTTGTTGACAAAATAAAGTCAAGGAAATGAAATCAAATCCAGTGTTGTGACATTGTTAATTTGGTGTTCCACTTTCTTTTTATACTAAACTGTAAAAGATTTGGTGTAAGCTGAGGCACAGCTCTTAAACGATCAGAAGTTTATATCCTTTCATTTGAAGTTCTAAGATCTGAGAATTAAACAACTTTTGGGTTGGATAGTTGCCAAAATTGATAACCAATGATCACTTGATGGGTCAGATTTGACCCAGTGGGTTCTTAAGGATATCCTGGCGTTTCATGTTTTGTGGAGGGGGGGGGGGCTGCAGAGAGAGCAAAGTAATTTGCTGGTTCTCTGGAGGATACACAAAATGGTAAGACAATGACTTCCAGTTAAACGCAGATATCATGGTTGCTGGCCAACAAGACACCTCATGAAGGCATCCTCGGGTCATTTCAGTTAGATCTGAGCGCATGTGCAGTCAAAATCTAAGGACTTCAAGAAACTTATGATTTGTCAAAGGTTTACATTTATCTGCATAATGGTTTGACTATTTCATGGGGCAAAAATGTTGCATTGTAATATTGGCTTGGGATATACAATTGTAAGCTATGATCCTCTCCACTAGTGTCGCAAATAAGTGGTGTTCTGAAGGTAATATCATAAACGGATATAGTTTACTCTTACAATAGGTTAAGGGTCTTCTGAAAGTCAAGGTGTATATTTGTATAACACCCTTGTTTTGTCTCATTTCATTTTATTAAACTTTTTAATATATGGTATATAAAAATTCTTTTTAGAGGGAAGAGGGGGGGGGGGGAGGTTGGTAGAAAGTAAGGGGATACAAGTATAAAGATGCTAATTTGAGCAGGTTATGATTTTAAGCTTCACTATGTTTATGCTACATCTGCTAGAAAGACAAAATGTTACATCCAAGAATGAAATTCTAAGCTTTTGTTACTGACCATGGGTCAGACCGGAAGATATCTAGATATATATATATATATATATATTGTGAGGAATTTTTGATTATCAGTACATTATTTTCTGTATTTTATTTACTTCTGCATGGAGTTCATTTTTGTGAAAAAATGTTGGGTGATAATTAAGCCTTAAAGGTATTTTTGCCTCTCCCTGCACTGAATTCTATTTTATATTCTCTAATTTATTTTCTTTTCTTAAAATTGTGCAAATAATAAAATCAAATCAAATATTGTTGAAGGGAAAATTGGCACACATATCTATAATATTTTTGGTTTCCAGATGTGGTTAAGAGGACACGAATACGTTTTAAAATATCGATATTTGCTTGTAAAAAAAAAATGATCACAAGTTGTCTGCTGAAATGCAACACCCACTTAAGTTCAGAGTCAACCTATGGGGAGAAAATCTGTTTTCTGGAGAAACTGACTTATTCTTTTCAAATGAAAAGAAAACTTATTAAAAATTTGGACAAAAGTTTTTTTGCAAAAGAAACAAAAAAAAAGAAGAAAAAAAAGGAAAGAACACAATATTTCCATCAGGTAAGTTGGAATGGAAACCTTTAGATGCTGCATATATTTGTTTTTTCATTAATTCTTATATTTTATGTTCTGCACATGTTTTCAGATTATTTTATTGAAATTCAAATAATTGAAATAAACAAAGCTTAAAAAAATCACAAGTTTGAATTGTCGATAATCTAAATTGAAGGTTTAAAGATTTGTGGCAAAAAATACCAAAATGTCTGATGGTATCAGTGAGGTCAGAGCACAGAGGTCAACAACCTCTGTTTCAGATTAAAAAGCCTTTTTGTGCACTGTCTTTTTTTTTTTTTTTTGGCATAAAAGTTTGGGTTCTTAGCTGACTTTAACGCACCATGAGCCACTCTGTGCCTGATCCACAGGTGAGTTTAATAAGTCCGATTAAAACAGGTGGAGGCCAACGTGATGTTAAAGAGAAGGACTCGGCATTTATTAACACACTCACAAAGTTAGCCTTCATCTTAAGACTGCAGTGAAACTTTTCTAGTTTAATTTAGCAGGTTGCTGCTTTTCAAAGACCAACGTGATGCTTCAGTCTGTTATGAGGTGAAGTTTCACTTACATTATTTCAACTTTTAGAGTTTCAAGCTTGTTTTTAACTGTTGTTTCCACATCCTAACAGGTTGTTCTATATCAGCCTTTTCCTCTTATACTTTGGAGCCTGTGTTCCACTTAAAAAAAGCAAGTATAATCTAGAATTTTGAAACGTTTGAGCATCTTTACACAACTGTAACTCCAGAGGCCTCCTTTTTGCCAACAGGTGAAACTTCTCTCGGCTCTGGCTTCAGTTATTCCAGTCCTGGGTTTGGCTCTGACTACTCGGGACGCGGTTCTTCCATTTTTGGTTATGACTCTCGTGGCGATTTTGGTTCCGGCTCGCCGAGAAAGCAGGCTGCAGGCTTTGATCGTTTCATTGCAGAAATCTTGAGCCTGAGACCTTCTCGTTCTTTCCCACGCCGTGCCTGGACCTCCAACCAGGTGCCTCTCGGCATGGTTGAGCCACGCCCCGTGTTCCCTTCATCCCACGTTGTCAGAACGAGCAATGGCTACCAGCGAGCTCGGGACTTCCGGAGTGATGCCAAGTACGCTCAGGATATTTTTGACCACATAGATGAGGACGGTCAACAAGAAGGCCACCAAGCGACTGGACCAACGGGTCAAAAGACCTACTGAGGTAAAAATTGACTAATTGAAACTGAAAACTGATTTTTATTTTAGACTAAATGTTCTTCCTGTGCAGGTAAAGGTGAAGAATCTACTACCTGGACAGACATACATACAAACAAACAAATAAATGTTAATCTGTCTAAATTCTCCTTCTTCATGCTTCCAGATTAGTCTACACAATATTCTGACAAGCTGTACCTTAACACTAAAACTAAGAGCTGCATTTCCAAAAGAATGCAGGGTTGTACTGATCGAATGGTTAACATTGGTGATAAATTGTAGGAGTTTAAAATCGCCTCACATTTTGGCACAAAATGGCCGTCAAACTGGTGGTGTTGCCATCCCATGTTGACTTCAAAACTTATGTGGTAGTTCAAAGCCTTGTGGTCATTTTAACATTTGAATGGTGTCTCTAGCTAAAAGTTTGAAGTTATAATGGTTGAAAGAAGCAAAGGTTTTTTTTTTTTTTTTAAAGTATTCTCCATGTATTTAAATGGAGCAAAAATCCTGGAACATCCTGGAATATCTCGGTTCAAGGATTTGAAGGACCAAAAGTCGTAGCTGGAATAAGCTGAAAGAGGTGAACATTTTAATCGTTAAATGGTTAAAAATTGTAGAAGGAGTTAAAGGGCAAAAAACGGAAGATGCTATAATGAAGAGAAAACAAAGGGGTTGAATGCTTTACAGCAGTGGTCCCCAACCCAACGGTCCATGGGTCATTTGGTACCGGGCTGCACAGAAAAAATAAAATGACTTGTATGACTTCTGTTATTTATTTCAGAATCTGAAAGATGTTGTTTGAAAATTGCCCGATTCCGTTACTCTTGACGCAGGCCAATTCCCTCGTCTCGGTCACGTGATAGGATACAGCTACAATGAAACCCAGGCCAGGAGCTAGCAAAATGAATTAAAAAACAAACGTCTTTGGAAAGTTTCCTTGCAAAGTGGAAAAGGCCCAGCCAGGAGACAGAAGAGGGGCCTTCGACTTCCAAAAAAAGCTACATTTAATAGTATCAAGAGTCCTACTTAAAATATGGATTTATCCCGACGGGAGATTCCCTTCAACCATATAGACCATTTTATTTTGAAGGCACGTTTAAATGTTATAATAAAACTGCAAAAAGTTACATTATATAAATGGTTTAATGGGCAGTATTTTTCTAAATGGTGAAGTAGGACTTTGTAGCTCTCATTGAGTTTTGTGGTTATATTTTTGTCAGTACTGTAGCTTTCAATGTACTGACCATGTTCCTGATCTAAATGGGGAAACCTGTTCTCAAAAGTACAAAGCTGTAGTATCCCATGAGCAGTCACCAGATGGCATCCAAAGAACACTGGCATTTGAGGGACAATTGTTTTTTCTTTTTAAATCAAAGCATGGTTTACTTCAGTTTTTCTTTTTTACTTTATTTTAGAATCTTGTTCAACTGAGTGATTTAAAATTACCTAAAGACTACATTACCTGGTAGGAAAAGATAAACTGTATCTCCTGTGGTATAGTTGGTCTGCATGTGGTCACCAACATGGCTGTACTGAGATCAAACTATTGTGGTTTAACTGTCATTCATTTTAGAATAAAATACTGAATACAAGATATTAGTGATGAAACGCAAAATGCTCAGCATCTAAGCTCTCTAGAATGCGTTAGACAAAAGGCAAATCCTCTTAAAAGACCGGTGTCCGAAGTAACAAGCACTTTTATTGGAGGTCTGCGACAGAACAGTCACTTTTGGACGATGTACGGTACCATCAAATCGGGCCTCTTCTGTTATGTCCCGCAGATGTGGAACAAGCTTCCTTTAATAAAAAGTTATTGCGTCTTTTTGTCAGAACTTAAATATTCTCCATTTTTGTTGCTAATTTCTCTGGAGATTTTACAAATGTGGACAGATGGAAAGGTGACCCTGAAATGAAACCCCCTCTGGCCAACAGGTGGCTGCAGACCCCCACCCCTCCCATGCCCCCTTGCTCTCAGGTGAAGCATTTAGGGAGGGATAGGGGGGGTGACTAAATTAATGTGATGTGAGCTGAGCCAGAGAGCACCTGTCTTCCACCTACACCAGAGTCGTGGAGTCTAGTTCTAGCAGATCACTTGCCTCCCCCAGCTTGGTCTATTCACCAGCTGCAGCAACAAACCTGCTCCTCTCGAGTACGTGAGGGTTTCAATGATATCCATTTTAACAGTATTTATATTAAGAACATGTCTTGTACCTGGAAATTCATGTAATAAGTGTCTAAATGATATAAATATAATTAGAATTCCATTTTTTCCATATATAGAATCTTATTATCCATTTAATTTACAGTAGACCAGTTTCAGGCAATGCTTTTTTTTATTTTGCTCCATTGACTAGCAGAAATAACTGTGCAGGTGCACAGCTAGAAAGTCACCTTGAAAGCTTATCCACCTGGTTTGCACAATGCTGTTAATTTGTATTTTAGGATCTTTTGCAAGAATGTAATGATCCAGTGGCGGTTCTACACTGAATTACTCGCCGGGGGGTGAGATCCCGCCCCCAACACCGTTAGAGTCACAACTGAATTTTGTTTGGCCAAACAAAGAGGAGAAAAATCAGATAAATGCTGCTTTTTTCAATCCTGTGATTGGCACTTGACTATGACTGATTAAATAAGGTTTTATCACCATAGTTGTAGTAAATGGTAAATACTCATCTTTAAAGCTACTTACAGATTTATGAAAATTCCATTGACCAATTATAGAACCTAACATGATGGAAAGAAATAAAAAATTACATTTCAGAAGTTACTCTAACTTAAAAATATAATGATTATTAAAATTAAAAATGTGTGCCCCATTAGCATCTTATGGTGGCAGCATGCTGTATAACCATCTCAGCTCATTCAACATTTATGAACCAATAAAGCCTTAGTGTTACAGCAGGCACGCGAGTCATGGCATGCTAAGGGCCACCACTGATGTTACAAAAGGTATGTGTTAAGGTATAGCGAAGGTTTTCAAAGAAAATTGAAGTGTAGAAAATACATAATGCAATTGCAACACTTAGGCCTACTTGAGTCTTATTCATTGACCACACACAAAAAAAGGTTTTGGTCTTTGACATCGTGGCAGGTAGCAGAAAACTTGCATCCCTAGATTGGAGGACAAACCCTTTTCTTTATATCACTTCTCCTCTTCCTTTCTTTTTTTTCTAAAGGGGTTACCAGACAGGTTTTTTGTCCATCTCTCTGGCATTTTGGCGCTTACACAATTAACTTCCCCACCAAAGTTGTAAACTAAACCAATTTTCACCTTAGTGACCTCATCGTTTTGTGTTCCTTAGTTTTAAATGGCCATTTCACGCAAACATTAACAAAGAAAATGCTGAATTTTATATACCTGTATTAAAATGTAGCTAAAAGGATGTCACGGTATGACTGGATTTTTTAAATATTTTATAAAATAAACCCTCCACCACCACCACCTTCCTCTCCCATCCACTTAATTATGGAGTTAAACTGATTCCCTCCACCCCTCCCCCTTTTCTTTACGCAGCTGCAGGGGGCGCCAATTCGCTGGTTTCAGTCGTTCCAAACAATATGAGAGATAAAAGAAAACCCTACCAACGTACATAAACTGGGTTTGATACAACTTTGAAATAGGCCTTTATTGGAGGGACAAATGTCAAGTCCCAGCACTCGGTTAGTCTGGTGGACTTCAAATGGTCAAGAAGTAGAATTTAAAATATTTTCACCTTTAAGGACCTATATCATGCTATTCTTAAGCCTTTCAGAGTAAACATATATGTGATACTATATTACCTTTGGCACAATAAAGAACCATTTTTCAAATTAGATGAGTTATATTTGCAGCTCATTTTCACATAAGGAAGTAAAACGACTAGATCTTTACTCCTCTGGGGATTGCGTCAACATGAGAAACAACAGGATCTTCCATAGCGAGTTACCATCAGTAACTTCCTGAGCGTCGCCCTGCCTGCGGATATGTATTTTACTGTCATCTCCAGAGGACACTCCCCTTCCTTGCCATGTGCCCTCCAGCTGTCCTTAAGGCTTGTTCTATTTCTCCTCTCAATTACTTGCAATCAGTAATGACACACACAGGTGCATCTATGCACACACCTCATTAGCAATCCCTCCAACAATACTCGGTCTCTGAATGCCTTCCTACAATCTCTGATGGTTAGTGGATCTCACTGCTCTACATCACATGTGTATGTGAGCGATGAGCGCTTTTCCTGTTTTTTTTCCCCCTCTATAGAGGTTACAACTTAAGCCTCCACCGTCTGTCCATGAATTTGACACAAACCAGGAAGTATCAGATGCAAACTGTAGTTGTGACATTTACATGGCTGCTTTCCTTTGCTTCGAAACCGACTGGAATTCCATTAATTGCGTAAATGGTTGAAAAGTTACCGCAATTGAAAGAGGATGAATTCGTCTTTAAGCAGTTAAAAAAAAAATGTAAAGTTTGGTTTTAACCATCTCCTGCTTTTATTATTGACACTGTGGGGGAGGATTTCCAATAAACTTGTGTTTTTAAAACGTTATTAGAACTTACATTTGCAGATTTAAGGGCGTGACCATTGACTGCAAAAGAGAACTGGACTGAGTGAGTGTGACGTCACCCATAGAAAACTGTTTACTTCTGGATCCAACCTAATGGAATTAATTTGTTTGCCATTTTTTGACAATACAGACGCCGCCATTTGGAGCAAGACAACGACAGTTTGCAGTTAATAGCCATCCTCAGCCTGGGTCATAGTTTCAATGCCAACTTCTGTCATCAATCAGGAGAAAGCTTGTTGGAAGTCAACACCCTTACCGCTGAATATGGGCTCAGAAGAATCTGTCAATCAAACCTTTGAGCTGGCGGCCATGTGCTTTAATTGAAGCATCTGATTGGCCAGTTTATAACTTGAATAATTTGCAATGAAGAAAAAAATATTGTTAAATCAAATTAGGATTAGCAAGTACAATAAAAGGTATCAGAGTAAGAATGGTTATTCTGGCAAATAGAAAGACTGTGTAACAGCTGTTTATGTCTCTATAGAAGTCTATGGGATTTTGGCTTCTTGCTGGGTACTTCCTGTTTGGAATGTGAGGTGGGAGGAGTTACCCAGTCCAGTTCTCTCATACAATCAAGGGCATGACTTTGGATTGACAGGCGGAAGAACACACGGATGGACCAACAGAGTTTCAAACATTGTTATCTTGCCCAACTCCTGTTTAAGGAGCATTTATTAATTTGGTGCTGTATCTTTGGGTCAACCTGTTCATTCCACTGCAGGGTACATTTTGGCTGTCCAATTACGGTAGCAACATTAGAGGTCATTCATGCAGTGTACTTGTAGTCATCACCCAGTGGAAGTACTTTTGAGGTAATGGTAAGCCATTTTGATTTTTTTATGGAATTTATAGGGGAAAAAAATTGAATGAACCATGTCAAGCCAAAAATTAAAGGTTTAGAAGCTTTAAAAATGGTGAACCTTAAGGAACGTTACTAGAACTCCAAGTTTACTTTAAGATAACGTTTCCTTGTATCAGAGCAAATTTGTTGCCCAATCACCAAAACTTGCATCAATAATAAAATGTGACATTTTAAAGTTAAAATCCTTTTGTGTGTTTTTTTTTTTTTCTGATTGTCCTACTGTCTTTTTGTACTCAGTTGTGTTTTTCAAGGTCTGTATCCCTCAGCCACACCAGTTTTAATTATTCATAGCTGTTTGCGTTTCAGCTAATTGCCGACTGTAAGGTTCAGGTCCTCATCCAGTGACGCTCTCTTACTGCTCTAGATTGCTGGAGTTAAGTGCCTCTAGAAGATGTTGTTGGTCTGCTTTAGTAGATCACTACAGCTTGAACAATGACATGGTTGATCAAATTAGCTCTGATAACATCTGAAATAACAGTGCTTTGTCTTTCTTGTTTCCCTCCCCTTAAACTACTTTATACACGCTCTATTCACAAGTTTCTTTAATTATTGCCGTCCATGATTGGTTTCAAACCTGGAGAAGTTGTGCCCTCTGACTCTGCTCATATCAGTTTCTCCACATCATTTGCAATGAGTGATCTTCTTTGAGCCTCTGAGTGTTTTCTAGGAAATTTGAGCCCTGATTGGGTTTTTGCTTCTGCAACCTAAGGTCACCTAAACACATCAAAGGTGCATCACAGTGAAACACATTTGATTGGTTGGGTTATCTTATGGTTTGACCTTTCAATCTAAGTTACGTATAAGACTCATCCAGCCTCATTTAGCAAGTTTAATGTTTAACCTATTTAGAGTTTAATTAAAATTAAATGTATCTGATTTTTGATTTTTTTGTTTAAGTTGCCTCAAACAGAAATCCAATGTTGAATAAAAAACAGTAGTTTTCAAATTTAGTATTCATTTAGTCAAGCATGGTGGTGGCAGGGTCATAATATAGGCCTCATTTTAAAACCATAAGACCCATAAATATAAATAAATAAAAGGCTATTTAGGTAAAAAGGGCTTCAAGTTTGTGTATCTGAAATATTCATACAAGCTTTACAGTTTTGAACCTCAAGCTGTTCTGTTTTTTTCTTTTCCACTCTGTTGGCCATGGGTTAATAAAAATCTGTTTTGAAAGTAGGGGGTTGGGGGCATTCTGTCCAGTGTAACACAAGAACTAATCATTGTTCAAGGCGAGTCCAGACCTGCCATGACTGATGAGTGACTGCTAACAGTTACCAGATAGTTATGAACATGTCATGGGCCGTCATAGCTTAGAAGAGCAGCATGATGTTCCCTCTGAGAACCTGTCTGTGGTTCAGTTTGGTGGCAAAACATCTTAGCTCATGCAAGTAAAACCTCCTCACAGTACTGACTGTTCAATAACATGCAGCTAATTTTCCTTGACAAGATAGATCAAATTTCTTAAATTTTTTCTCCAATTTTTTTTAAATTTTTTATTGCTGTCTGTTCAAAGCTCACACTCACCAGCTACTTTATTAGCTTCACCTTGCTGGTACCGGGTCGGACCCCCTTTTTGCCTTCAGAACTGCCTTAATCCTTGGTGGCACAGATTCAACAAGGTACTGGAAACATTCCTAAAAGAGTTTGGTCCATATTGACATGACAGCATCACACAGTTGCTGCAGATTTGTCAAATCCACATCCATGATACCAAACTCCTGTTCCACCACATCCCAAAGGTGATCTATTGGGTTGAGATCTGGTTGCTATGGAGGCCATTTGAGTCCAGTGAACTCATTGTCATGTTGAAGAAACCAATCTGGGATGATTCCAGCTTTATGACATGGCGCCTTATCCTGCTGAAAGTAGCCATGTCATAAAGGTGGTACACTGTGGTCAGAAAGGGATGGACATGGTCAGCAACAACACTGATAGGCTGTTGAATGGTGACTCATCAGAACAGACAACATTTTTTCAATCTTGTATTGTGCAGTTTTGGTGAGTCTGTGGGAATTGTAGCCTCAGTTTCTGTTCTTAGCCAACAGGAGTGTGGTCTTCTGCTGCTGTAGCCCATCTGCCTCAAGGTTGTGAGTTCAGATGCTCTTCTGCAGACCTCGGTTGGAACCAGTGGTTCTTTGAGTTCCTGTTGTCTTTTTATCAGCTGGAACCAGTCTGGCCATTCTCCTCTGACCTCTGGCATCAACAAGGCGTTTATGTTGCTCACTGGATATTTTCTCTTTTTCTGATCATACTCTGTTAACCCTAGATATGGATCAAATTTCACACATTTTCAAACTTTAACTTAACTTAGTATCATACAATATAATACGACGTTTACGGTATTTTTCCAACTAAAAAGCGCACTTAAAAGTTTTTTTTTTCCAACAAACTTGACGCCTTACATATGGATTAATTCTGGGTGTGGTTACTGATACGGAAACGTGATACTGACAGCATACTGACTCTGAAGGTAGGAAAGCCCCTTAAGCCCCGAAGCATTTTACAGTCAGTTTCATCCATTAACATACATACACAGGACTGAGGCACTAGCCAGAACACAAGGAGTAATGGGGGGGTTCAGTGTCTTGCTCAAGGACACTTCAACACATGTCGGAACTGGAACCAAATTTGTGATAATGCACTTTGCCCCAACCCTACGAGGGTAGATCCTTGTAATTCAATACAAAACGTATTAATACACGTAATTTGGTGAGCGGAACAGACTTAAACACTTTTAGAGTGACAGTGTTTGTGTTAATAATACCTCTCCTCATGAAATTATGCTGTGGCACAAACCTCCCAGCAGGAGATGGTGTTCCACTTATCCAAGCATGACCGGGGGGGGGGGTATTTCAATCATTTATCTTCTTTATGCAAAGGACAAGAACGCTTCTTCCTAATTTTACTTCTCTAAACGCGTCACTGTTAGACTTTGACTTTCTATGATCAGCTGATAATAGTTGGGTCTGAAGTTTCTGTGGGTTAAGGAGAGAGATGTGAAAGGCGAATCTTTTTTTTAGTGGAAAGCAGTGGAAAATTCCACGTTTGACCGAGTTCCTTCAATGCATCACAACTACTGCAAAAGGCTCTGTCAATATATTGGAAAGGATTAGGGCTAAACCAACAGCAGACTCCTTCCTCCTATTGTTAATTTGTGGACGTCTGTAAACTTCACTTTAGTTTGAGGTTTGTGGGAGTTTTATTGAAAATCCGTCTGTTTGAGGGGAACAAAGCACACGCAGTCAGGATTTGTCAGCTGTTTTATCTTCAGTTCTGCAATCTGTTTACCGTGGGTCACCTCTTTCAATACTGCCTGGATGCCACTCTTCCTTCAGATAAGAGCCTCCCTCCATGTTTTCTGTGTGTGTGTGTGTGCGTGTTGTGAGGCAATATTGCACAGATTCTGTGGCAAGAAAAATGCCAATAAACAAGCTTATATCATACATCTCCGTCTTTGTACAACAGCAGAGTGTGCGGTTTGTTTTTCTAGGCAATTATTGCTGAATGTCCTCCTCTGCTAGCTGGTAGTGTGCTCCCATCATCCTTCATTTCTGGAAGGCTTTGTGGCTTCAAGGAGGCAAGCCTGGGCTTGCACAGCCAGCCCTCCCAATATCTGACACATGCGCGTCCTTGTGCACGCACAAACACACAATTAAACCCGTCTAGTGAAATGGAAACATTTTCTTTGAGAATCCCAAAGCCAGCTTACTCATTTTTCAGGCAAAGAAGCTCTTCAGAGGTGGTTAGAGAGACGTTAGTCGAGGCTGTAGAATAAGCATTTCAACTAATAATCAAATACGGCGAGGAAAATTACAAGGAAAATTTTAAGATTTACATAACTTCCTAAATAGATGCAGTCATCAGAGCAACATTTTGGTATTTCATGCATTTGCGAAAGGCAATCCATATAAAAAGACGAGCCATGTTTTATCCTCTTCTTTTTTTTTACTATAACATGACATTTTACTGTCTTTTGAACTTTATTGAATATTAGGAGGCTGCTATTTCTCCTGTTACACTTGCATTTCATTTGAAGCAGTAGCAAAGAGGAGGTGACTGAACACGTTTTTATCCATTAAGGAAAACCGAGAGCATCCTCTCCACCCTGTTCTGGACACACAGCGAAGCTCCTTATCTAACAGGCTCAGACAGCTCCGCTCCAAAACTGTCCGATACCGGGAATCCTTCATACCCAACACAATAACACCTTACAACAACTCACAGGGTTACCGATAGCTTTTGCACATTTTTGCCTGAACTGTTGTGAATGGTTTTTAAATTATTTGTTTACATTTACTTTGTGTTTATTTTATTCTATTTTCTTTTTATGATTACAAGCTGCTATGGCAACGCACAAATTTCCCACGCGTTAGATCAATAAAGTATTTCTGATTCTGATTCTCTGAAGTCTGCGGATTGTGCAAGGAGCCTGCTGGTGCTGTTTACCTGATAAGTGCATGCTCCTTGCGTGCAGCCTGACTGTTAGAAATTAGACAATCAGAGTGTAGTTTGTGTGGACATCCTATGGGTACTTATGTGTCGTGTGCTGATGTCGTGTTTGCAGCATTTGCAGATGGTCAGTAAGGGGTCGGTACTCAACCTTAACAACAACTGGAGGGTGGCATAAAGACACTGTGCAACCGCATTGGTCTTTTGTCATACGTGCGTGCAAATTAAATTGTCCTTGCAAATATTCCACGATAAACTTACCACGCGCACAACAATTGTATGTTCCATTTTCCTGATGTCCCTTGAAGCTCTCTTGAGCCTCAAGAGATTCCCCGTACGGATGCACGCGACTTCAAAGATTCTCACAGCTGCTTTTATTTTCACCCTTACGTTTATAGCTCACAATACTCTGATGCAATCAGCCTTCAAACGTGTGCTTTTGAAAATGTGTGCAGAGTTTTGAAGTCACAGCTGTGACAGTGAGCAGTTCTGGATCAACTCTAATTTCTGTTGTTGTGGCCCACTGTTTTTTTCATTGTTCCTCTCAGTTTGACAAAATTGTCTTCAGTCAATTTCTGTCCATTCAGTCTGCAGCTCTATACCTTCCTCAGCTCTGTTGAAGCCAAAACAGAAACGTAATGGCTCTGGCACACTGATAGTATCGAAGGCAGACCCAGCTAGTGAAGTGTTTACAGGGGGGCTCGTCTCTCCTGCCAGGCTCTTTATTGCAGGGGTGGTTTGCAGTAGTGAATGGGCCCCTGCCAGCAGCCAGCGGTGGCTGGGGCTTTACAGTGGAGCAGTTCTCGGCAGGCAGCTATTGTCATGGTAAACGGGGGGCTGAATGGAAGAGGATGGGCAGGACACACATAAAACGGAGGAAAACATGAGCAGAAGAAGGAGGGAGATGTGACGAGCCCACCGACCACCTTAGAGATGGCACACATGTGATGTGAGGAGGCGTTGCACCGCCTAACCCCCGTACCAATGAAAATCTCAACATGAGAACGTGTCTGGGGTTAAAGGAAACTTTGTTATGCATATTTGTAATCTTTATTTTACATCGGGCACTACTTATAATTTACAACCATCGATGATGAGAAGCAGAAGAACATCCATCAGGCCAAAGGAGAGGGACCTGGCGGCAGGAAAGATGGCGCCTGTCCTCATCGGCCGAAAGCGGAAATTATACAGCTTTACCCATACTCTAATCCTAACGTAAAAGTGTTTAAAATAGTAGAAAAAACTTGTATTAACCCTTGTGCTATCTTAGATGACCCCACCCTTACAGTGACGTGTTCTCCTTACCATCATAAAGGTGGAAAGATTTCATGTAATCCATGGACACCAGTGAAGATCACAAATCATTGAAGAAAAAAGGTTCAGAGCACTGTCTAGTGGGTCTAGATGACCCAACTCCCAATGGTAAAGTGCCTAGGATAACACAAGGGGTTAAGGTTAAAGCCAGAAAAAAAACATAACTATTAGAGTCGCCAGTTAAAAGAAAGGTTTTTTAGCGATTATGGGTGGACTTCCACATCTGGTCGACCCACTGGTTCTAGATGCTGATGTTTGCAGCCAGGTCTTTTTGGGTCAAAGGTGGGGGGGGGGGGGGGGGGGTATGCAAGCCAGGTTTGATTGTTTGGCCCTTTTTCATCTTCAATCTCCAACAGCATTGATTTCCATTTGTACTGTTTTCAAAACTTTCAAGCCTTCATTTTCTTTAAGACGTTCATGGTTTGGGGATATCATGGGATGCATGTGTTGACAGAGGGGAGGGTAAGGGATGGGTTTGTTTTTTTTAGTGTTGTTTCTGTGTCTGTTTTTGTTTTGAATGGTAAAGAGCTTTGAGCTGCGCGATGCATGAGACACGCTTTTTAACAAATTATGTTTAATTAGTTGTTTTTTTTTAACTAGAGACTGACTTTACAGAAAATCCTTCAAACGGACCGGAATGTTCTCCTTCAAGTAGATGTTTTTTTGGTATTTTGTGTGAAATAATGGAAGCATGTTGCATTAGGTAAAAAAAAAAAATGTTGTTTTTCCACAAAAAAGTAAAAAAATATATTTTCCCTTTAAAAAAAATAATTCTCATTTATTTATTTATTTTTTTAATTAACAGTTCTTTTTCTTAAGAATAAAGGCAAATCCAAATGATTCTTAAAAAATAGTTTGTCTGTTTCACCACAACCAGAGGTCACAAAGTGTTTGGTTTTCAAGAAGAGGTTTCCAAAAATGTTTGCAGGGTTTTCATTTTTTTTAAGGCCGTTCTCTGGCGTCACTTAAACTTTAATGTTGTGTTCTCAAAACTCACTTCTTGCACTTGGTTTCCACCTGTCCTTCTCTTTTTCACACCCTTTGAATGGGGTGGTACTTTTACAGTGATCAGGATGCTGCGACTGTGGTTGTTTAGTCTGACTGAAGCACATGTGTAAAGAATTTGTCCAACTCGGTGTGATTTTCAAGTGTAACCCTCAGATTTAACAAAGTCTCATGGAAAATCAAAAGGAAAATTTGTTGGAAAAATCTCTAGAATGAGTAAAAAGAAATTCAGGCACAAGTGGGTAAATGAGGAGTGGTTGATAGAGTCATGATTGAGTTTCTGTAGAGGAGCAAAACCACAAATGTTCATGGGAGCACAGTAAATCTGCATTTAACAGCATAACCTGTTTTTAAAAAAAGATTTCCCCCCTCTTATATCAGGCAGTAAGAAGGACTTCAAATGTTTATTTTAGTTTATTTATTTCTGCCTGACTGCATCTGGCATCACACATCTACAGATCAATATTTGTGCCTGTTATGTAATAGCTTTGGATCTATTTGTGACTCTAAAATTGCATGTTTTAGTTACCAGATGGATATTTAATAGAGTCATTTGTTCACCACCTGGCTGGAGGAGGAAGGGCAGAAAAGGGGTTAAAAAAAAGCATTCAGCTGCCTGTTAATCCTCCACCGTTAAAAGCCCTCCAGATAGACGGTGTGTGCGCGAGGTAATCAGTAAAAGATTCAAGTGCTCGCACAAATGCAGGCAGAAAGGCGGAGGAGGAGGAGGAACATGCACCTCCAAAAGGAGGGAAAAGGCTGAGCAGAGGAGGGAAGAAAGGGAAAATAAACCCTCCTCTTCTTTCTGCTTCATTCAGCTTGTCTTCTTCGTCTCCTCCCCGCTGCGGCGCCACAATGTGAGCGAAATTTTCACGAGAGTCTCTTTGAAATAAAGCTAAAACAGACAAACGGAGGTCTAAAACTGTTGGTCTGACCTTGAGGTTCTTGCTTTGAGCTTCAGGGTGTGTTCAGACAATTGGTTCGCTTAGAGCACGGTTGCCCTAATCCAGGCCTCTAGTTTTCCAGAAATCCTGCCTTATTTTCTGTTGATTACCCGGATCAGGTGTGTTTAGCCACTAAGGAGCTTCAATGGCAGGATGGTTGTAAAAAACATGTAGGACACTGGCCCTCGAGGCCTGGATTTGGGGACCCCTGGCTTCAGAGTTCATTTCCCCTGATAATCAGTCTGAATACACCCAAACGGACCCTGGTCCGGAACCAGGAACCGGCTTCGAACCCGTCTTTTGAGGAGGACTTGTTTTGTTTCCAATCAGACTGAGCTCTGTTTTACTGTAGCTGGGCATTAAGGGACATAAACACAGCAGCGGAGCAACCATGAGACACAGTAACTCACTGATATTTGGTTGGATGAACGCAGGCTCACTCAAACCAATTTTAACGTGGTACAAATCGCTTCTCACACTGTTTTCCTGACAATCTATATGTCATAAACTCTTATCAATTCAATTCCCTTTTTTTTTTATACAGCACAATATTGCAACACGTTTGCCGCAACGGTTTTCACTTATTAACGTATCTTCTTAGCCGTTGTCTTCTCAGCACTCTTCAGCTGGACCGACGTAAAATGTGTCGTACCTGACCCTGACACAGATGTTCAAAATCCATCAGCGGAATCTAAAGTTGAAAAAGTGAGCTGTCCTGACGAGGATTGCAAAGTGCAGGACTTCCATTATTCTTTTTCTCGTGGTTTTGCCCCCGCCCTCATAATTTCTGCCCAATGAATGTAGAGATCTTTAGTCAGGTGGTTTGGTTTACAATCTGAGTTTGAAAACAGAATAATCCATTTTTTCAACCTCTATTCGGACCACCTGACCTTTCCAGTCTGACCACACGCCAAGTCTCCTAGTCCCTCTTTAAGCTTGTAGGTCAGATGACCAGAAAACAGATCGTTGGTGACAAATGTACTAGACAGACCCGATTGTGTCCTAAAAACTGCATTAAATGATAAGACAGAGAACCCCAACCTTCACTTGTGGCCCACCCAGCGTATTTCATACGTCACAAATACCATCCTTTTCTATCAGAGATACAATTTTGAGCTTAATTTTCTGTACATTGTCACAAAAAATGCCACAAGGACATGTTAAAAAAACCCATTTTCACTGAAGTGGGTCTTTATATTTGCCAAAACAGTTTGTTTTCGTAATGGGTAAGAAGAAAGGGATCACGTGTTTGTCTGCCTGCTTTCTATTTTTGCACACCCCTCCATAAACTTAAATCAATACATTTCTGACCAACGGATGTCAGTCGCCGCTGTTTTACGAGCTAAAGCGTTGACAGTTTGGCATTTCGATGTGTAATTGACTGTCACTGATAATGGGATCGTAGACATTCTTTCAGGGTGCTAAAAGGGGTCAAAGCTCATAGAAACTGTCGGATAAAAACTGCAAAATGGAAAGTAGAAACAGTTTTTGTTGAATTTTTTTTGAAAATAGGTACATGTAAATGTAATTTCCTGACTTTTAAACGTCCTTTCTGTGTTGGGAGTGTGCCGTTTCTCAGTTATTTCATGCAATCCTCCATCTGAAAGCCTTGGGCTGCTTCAGTGTGCATGTAGTTAACCTCTTCCCTGCAGCCTCCCGGGGGAACGAGGATGTTAACCGGTACTGTTGGGGGGGGGGTTTGTCTGTGCATAGGTGCCTTTTAATAGCTCATGATTACTCTGGAGAGGGGAGGCCATAATTACAACCGCAAATGGCTTCACGCCCCTCGCCCCCCTCGTCGTGCGCTCTGAACCTAATCACAGAGACGAACAAAAGGGGTGTCACCGAGAACCGGGACTTTGACAAAAGCACTTTGCCTTTTGTTTGCTGACTGTAAATGCAGAAAATGAAACAAACTGTTTTGCTAATGAGAGCAGTTGGATGCCCCACAAAGAGAAAGCCCCTCCATGAACTTTTTTATGCCTCAAAAGTTACTTTAAAACTTTTTTCCTCAACTCCTCCTCCTCCTTGTTTTTGTTTTTTTTTATTAATTTTTATTTTTTGTTATTTTAAACTCAAAGCTTTTTAAAATTGTGGTGACATTTTTCTAAAAAGCATGGACTGATGGTCTGTCTGGGATCTTCCCTGCTTTCACTCTCAATAACCGCGAAAAGTTTCCGTGACCCCCATGACCCCTGCACAAGTGGGAAAACAACAGTTGGAATTTTCCGAAATGTGCATTTCCAAAGAAAGCTACAGTGAAACCAGGTGGGGATAAAGATTTGAACTTTACTGTGCTTGTCTTCTAAAATTTAAACCAGATTCCTTAGAAACACTTTGGGTTTTTCCTTCTTTTTTTCTGGAAAGGTCATCACAACTTTAAACAAAAGGTCAACATTGGGTTCTTTTTTTCCTTTTTCTTCTCTTTCCAGTTTTTATTTTGTCCTTTTTAAATAACTTTTAAAATGGAAATCAAGTTTCACTTTTATTTCTAGCATTCATTTACTAGTTAAGGTCATTTTATTGTTGTTTTTAGTCTTTCTTTTACATATTTGTCTATTTTAATGGCTTTTATTTTGACATATAAACATAATTTCATTCATATAATTTAACATAACTTAATTATATGTTAATTTTTTGGGGGTGTAGCAGCTTTTGGTGTTTAATATCATGTGTTTGCATTTGTGTGTTTTTTGCTGTTTCAACTTTTTGGCTAATTTTGCATTTAGCATGTTCAAAGATCATAGCAAAAACGTCAAAACCATGACATTTCCTTTCATGTTTTAACATTTTGTATCTAATCATTCAAGTCACCTTGTTAATTTTCACTTTTTTAATTAAAATTGCTGAATAAAATACAGAAACACCAAACTAAGGGCAAATTATTGTAATATTTTTACCTAAACAAGCACATAAGTTAAAAGGGTCAACCTTCCATAAATAGGAGAACAGTACAACAAATAGCATAATCAATATTTAAAAACTATTTAAACTTAAATATGTTAGTCATTTGTTGTTAAAAAGAATCACCAAGTTAGGGTCACTTGTTATAAAACTTAAGCAATTAAAAATGAATACCTCCTTAGCAAAACATACCGTTTGTAAAATATTTTTTCATCTTATTGATTGATTGATTTTAAGCAATAAAAACAAAGAAAAATACAATAAAAATACTATTATAGAAATGGAATAGAAAATGATGCTATCTTCTTCTTGACTTTATAAATGTGCCTAATCATAATTAGACGTATTTGCATCTTATGGCCCATAATGTACTATAATATTTCATTTTGGGACACCTAAAATAACATTTAGTGCCATTTAAAATACTGTTTTCTAAATCCGGAACCACTCGATGACATCATCAATAGCAGCCGGTCATCAACGTAAGCGCATGGCTGCCAGCGCTCGGAAAATACATAACACTGGATACATAACTTTAAAAACTCGTACAAAAACATGAAGTCATTTCTTGCATTTAAATGTCAACTTTAGTGCTAGAGCACATCCAAGTGAAGAAATGCGTTTCCCCGCTGCGTCACAAAAACAACGTAGATCCCTCTACTGGCGGAGGGATACCCAGCTGTAAGTCGCTACGGCTTCCCATTGAAATTGATTTGATAAAAAATCTGAAGAAAAAACACTTTTAGCGTTCGTGCTCCCAAAGAATGAAACAATCTTCCTACTTCTACACGTCCAGTCACATCTCTAACATGAGCTCTTTCAATACATTTATTACCTACCTGTTTTTTTGTTTACATTATCATAAATGATCTGAAAATGTCTTCCTGTTTTCCATTTATTATATTCAAACATGAATTATGTTCTGTGTTTTGATCGAATCTGCTTTGTCAAGCTGCATTGGGATGAAGGGTTAACAACTGAGAGCTGCCATGTGTGCATGTGTAGGTTTTGTGTTGGTAATAAACTTTATGTGTATCATCATTTATTTCTTTTGTCTGTTTTTCTTGGTTTATTTGTTACTTAAATTTTACTCTGTCAGGTTTTTCTTTTGTTCCAAACCAAAAAGGAGGAACCCCTCAAGTACGAAGATGGGACACGTCAAAAGGCCGATCCTCCCATCGTTTATCAAATGGTTAAATAAATAAATAGATGCAATGTTCCTTGCAGGACTCCCCCATGTCAATTCCTTTTCTCAAAAATATTAAGGTTGCCCTGCGGCAGGCGGGCGACCTGTCTAGGGCGTGCCCCTCCTTCGCCCAACAGTGGCCAGGTCAGCTTCTGGCAGCCCTGTGACCCCAAAAGGGATAAAACAGGGTAAGAAGATGGATGGATGGATGGATGGATGGATGGATGGATGGATGGATGGATGGATGGATGGATGGATGGATGATGGATGGATGGATGGGATCTCAAGGTTAACTATTTTTCCTTAACTTTTTAAATCATGTAACTAAAACTATCAAGCAATTTCAAAGTAAAGTTGACTAAAACCAATTGATGCTTCCCAAAAAGTTACAAGCTGTGCTTATGTCTCCAGACCTACAGTATACACTCCTAAAAAATATAGAAACATCTTTTGAAGCTGCTCAAACACCAGACTTCTGCGGCTGTTTTACCAAGAATCAAGAAGGGAAAACGTTCTTTCTTTCATTTTTCTTTGAATCATTTTCTCCAGCATCGGCGTTGGAGGCGCTCCAGCTGCCTCCTTCAGAGCGTAAACAAGATCTCCACACATCTCCGTGGCCTTTTACTCTCCCCACCACTAATTGACCATCGGCCAAAGGACAAATCTCACCCCTTTTTCCTCCCCCTCTCTCCCTCTCATCCTCTCTTTGTGCTGTCTCCTCTTCACTGCTGCCGTCTCCGTCTCCTCCCTGCATTTCATCTGCTTTCATCAAACTCTCCCTTACTCTGTTTCCCCTGTTTGTCTTTCTTCATTTGGTCTCCTCTCCTCTTTTTGCCGTCTGCCCTCCGTCTGCCAGAGCTGTCTGCAGCTGCATAATTAGCTGGATCAAGGTGCTGAGAGTCCGTTCCAGCTCTGTCCAGTAAAAAGCTTTTAGTTTTTGCTCCTTTCGTCTTTATGTGGTTCGTATTTGGATTCAAATGACCGAAAACAAAGTGTCCCAAAAAGCACCCATAAATGCCCCATCTAAGGTCAGTTAGCTGGCGCATTTGCCAAAAACGCCAAAGTAAAACGAGGGCTTTTCAAAGAGGACCTACTGCTTCAAAAATGTGCCGCTTCCAAAAAGAATCGACTCAGTTGCAGAGCTTTTTTCTGGTTGTTGAAGGACTTCTTATGCAAGAACTTGTGGGGCATTATAGAAAATGCTAAGCAGAAAAATACATTTAAAAAACAAATTATAAAGCAGAAACATGAAGAAGGCCAGGAAGAGGAGATAATAAAAAGATGCTCTCCTTTTTTTTAACGCCTTTAATGGTTGAGTGGTTGCTTCAGCTCCCTCGCCCTCTCCCTCTTCCTCTGACGCTGGGTCAGAGCTGAAAATGACCAATTGAAAAAGAACCCTGTTTTCACATTTTCTGGTGTTTTATCTCCATAGCAACCATTTTATTTTTTGGTTACCTGGGGGTGACGAACAGGTCTATGTAACTTTTAGAAGAATCAGCAAAAGTAAAATTTTACATTTCCTTGGCAACAGAAGTTTTTTTGTTAACCACGCCCCAATTCCTAAGATGTTCATTTGTATTTTATATATTTTGCTCAATTCGTGTAATAAATTTTAAAACAATATTCAGGTAAAAAGTGTGCAAGCAACAGGGGAATGCCACTGTAGCTAACTCATCGTACAAAATCTACAAACTTTAAAACCAACATTTTCCCCCCAAGTAGCTACCAAATGTTGCTTGAAGACTTACTAGGCGATAGATCGAAATCCCTAGGAGAAGTTTATGTTTTGTTGCTGATACTGAAGGCCATATTTATTTTTAATTCAAGATGGCGGCCACTTCTTGAGGTCAAAGGTCAACGAAACCTCATTTGTGGTTGTAGACCTAAGCTGGTGGCGTGTGAAATCTTGTATAGACCGCTCCAGCAAAGGTTTTCTTCTCCCATATAGTGATGTCACGATTTTTGGGAGGAGGGTTAAATTGGTAACCTGAATAATAAAATACATATTTTATGCAAGCAAATGATAAAACATTCTAGGTTTTGTGTTCAGTTTTTCATACTGGATTTTAACACTAAAATTGCCCTTTAAGAACATTTACTTTTACATTTTCTGAACCTGAAGTGTTCGTCTAATTGTTTCCTCCAGGTGAAACTGCTGTAAACCACAGAAGGGATTGAGTTTCTGTACAGACTGCAAACTCTGAACTTCTTCAGTCGATGCTTATTGACTAAACCATGAGGGTTAAAAAACGTTGATCCAAAGGCCGTTTTACAGCCTCCATTATCTCAGGTGAACCTGCACAACGAATGCCAGATGGCATTGGCAATGACGGATTGTTCTCAACAATGCTAAAAAGAATGTTGATCATTTCGACCATCTATCCTGTGCTTCATGTGATGCTGGTTCCATCCACACGTTCCTCCACAGCAGGACATATTGTGAAAACATGAGTAGAGAAAACAATGAACTGCTGATTGATGTTATTATCAGAGTCTTCAACATATTTGGTGGTGTTCTCTTGTAGTTGAGTCATGGCATCTGGTCTTTAAAATCTTAGAGTCTTCTTTGAAACGTTTCATCTCTCATCCAAGAGTTTATCCTCAAGACGTCTTTGTGTTTTGCTATATATGGCCATGCTTCCTGTTCTCCAGATGACAAACCAATTACCTGTGGTCCTTTGCACCTTTGGCTGCTGGCATATACCTTTGCTCTACTGTCTCCATCTTTAGTCAACACCTTTCTCCGCTTGAGAATCCTCAGCAGAGAAATTGCCTTAACACCTAAAGCTCCGGTGTTAAAGAGTTGAGTTAGATGCAAAATCAAGTTTACTCAAGGTAAATTTACCAAATGCCAAGCATGCCTGTCCTGTCAAACAGCACTTCCCCTCCCGTCTGATAGCGTTTCTTCTGTTTCCTGCTTCCAGCTCTAATCTCAGGCTCATTTTTAGTTCCCAGTCCTGTCTTTACCTCAAACATCCTGTCTGTCCCTGCTGCTCCATCTCCACATTTCATCAGCTCTTCATCCCTTTCCCTGTCTTCTTCCACCATCTAGCATTTGTCCCTCCACGTCTCCCAGCAGACTTCGTGGTTGGCTCTTCTTTCTCCGGAGGCTAATTTGACTGTTCTACTTGCCAACTTAGCAGTGGAAGTTCCCCTTGTGAGTAGATGTTGCAGTTCTCCCTTGCCAGCTCGTGTTATACAACACCAATTCTCACCTGTACACACAAACACCTCGCTTGCCAGCAAATACGCACAAATGCACGCATGCTGGCACACAGGACGGCAGCATCCGTCACTGTTTCATTCACGCAGTCGACTGTTAACAAGCAGTCATGTGAACTGTTATGGTGCTTGAACTGATGACACGTTTCGGTTTGAATCCACTGATGATATGAGGTTAAAAATGGAGATGTCTCCTGTCTCTGCAACCGAGATTGAACCAACCAGTGATTATATTGACAGAGACCAATCAGCCGTCAAGATCCTTTCGTGGCTCGGAAAAGATAAGACATGCACATACAAATGAAATGCATTAATGCAAAAATGCAAATGTTAAGTCGTGAAGGTCACTCCGACTTGGACATGCGTGGAACGCACACACAACAGTGGGAGCTCTAATGGGATGAGAGCACACGATGTTCCAGTCGTGTTATGTGCTGAGCTCGTATCCACACTGAGTCACACACCAGCACAAACACTCAGGGTAAAACACGAGCCTCAGACCTTACCTATCAGAGGCAGGTGTGGTCTCAAGGGGCTCAATCAGTTTTAATTAACCCCTTGTGGTTAAGGGTAGGCGAGGGGGAGGGACGTGGGAGATGAGAACAGAGAGCGGTGGTGGAGGGAACAAAATACAGGAGAGGAGACATGCTTGTCATCACAAGAGTGAGGATAGAGGCTGGAAAAAAAACCTCCAAAAGAAAGATGTTTCCTTTCATCACTTATGATGGCAGTTTAATATTTATGTTTTCCTCTGATTATTGAAAATTTTTGCAAAATTCACAAACAGCAGGTGACCCTGTTTTTAAGTTAAACTGCCATGTCATCATTTTCATGCTGCGGATCATAAAATTCTCTCCCCAACTCGTCATATATGGACACATGACAGGGAAACCCCTCCGCTTTGGGTGAGTCCAACTCGTCGTTTATCGATGCGCTGCTGCCTGCTCCCAACAAATGTTCGTAAATAAAACAAAAATTAAAGTACAATCATCTCTATGGTTGAAAACATAAATCCATCCCCATCGTTTCAGGATTTCTTATTTTCAGCATGTCAAAATACAACAAGTAAGGGTTAATGGGCGACGAAGTGTGCATTATCACTTTTTAACGCACACCGTGGAAGCCTGAACCGTCCGACGCGAAGTTATGATGCACACTTCGAAGGCCATGAACCCTCTTATACCATGATCACTTACAAAAGAAACAAATATTAACCGTTTTTTAGTCCTTTGGCGCAGCACCACGTAACAAAAAGTCAGCTTTTTGTGAGAAAAGCGATCCAAATTGGAAAAAAAAAGAATCAAGGACTTAAAACTGGTGACTATTTAGTTATTTTGTAAGTGACCATGGTGTAAGCGGGTTAATGGCCTTCGAAGTATGCATTATCACTTTTTAACGCACTTCGCGGAAGCAACCGTCCTCTCCACGGCGTGCGTTAAAAAGTGATAATGCATACTTCGTCGGGCATTAACCCTCACATATATGCTGATCGTCCCGATGGTTAAATAAAGCATCAGTTCAGAGAGAAAGGTCACCTCTTGCCGCTTGTTTTTGTCCAAATGATGAAGCAAAAGTTTGTTTTAAAGAATCCGGGGCAGTGATACAGAACATTTAAGCTATGTGACCGGAACTTCTTTTTTCACTGTGCGGTTATCCTGTGGTATATCATTTTTTACGCACACCCAGCAGCCAATCAGAATCGAGTATTCATCCAGTATAAGTTGGGCTCACCCAAAGGCGTTAATAAGTGTCGCGGAGGTGGGGGTCCCTGTGTCCATAAATGAGGAGTTGGGGTAAAAACGTGTTCTACTGACACACCGGGCGTGTAATGCAAGTAACGTAAGTCTAAGAAGTTCAATACCTCACATTATCGTGCGTTCAATGGCCATGTGTTTAGTAGAGCCTGAAACCTTGACTAAGAAAACAAGAATGCATGTTTTGCATTCTTTATTGTTACCTTCTTTCAACTCCCTCAATTCTTCAACGCGATTAATGTAATTTCAATGGATCCTGATATGCAGACTGATATTCTGGCTCTAAATGTTAACAGAGCGATGCCCCATGCAAGCTTTTCTGTTTTTCGCCTGCAGACAGCCTGTCTCCAACCATAAGGGCAGTTGTGACAAGACCATGAAATTAAACCTCTATTTCTCTCTTTTTAACCCTTGTGCTATCCAAGACACTTTAACATTGAGAGTTGGGTCATCTAGACCCCACAAGACAGTGCTCTGAACCTTTTTTCCATCATTGATTTGTGATCTTCACTGGTGTCCATAGATTACATGAAATCCTCTTCACCTTTATCCACCTTTGTCATGGTAGGGATTACACGTCAATGTTACGGGTGGGGTCATTTTGACCCCACAAGATAGCACAAGGGATAAAGATAAAAAATGCTCCTACGTGATTATATGTGGATAAAGTGAGAAAGGTTGTGGTCTTTACTTGAAGTTTTCACAGATGGACCATGTTAAAGCAATGGAAGAAGTACAAAAAAACCACGCCAATAACACGTAAATCAACGTAGAACATGAGCCATGCGTGATTATTGCGATGTTTATATGCAATTAGCGATTCTTGCATCAGTTAAATAATTTAACGTAATATTTGCGTCGTATAAGGGATATTAAAGTACTGCATATACGTATCGATGGTACATGCATGGAACGGTCGTGGAATTTGCGTATGCATTTCGCAAAAAAATCAATCAATCAATCAATTGCATAAGATTGATGTAATAATTGCATATAAACGACCCAAAATACGTGTAAATTGCGTAATTCTCAACCGACCAAAAGTTTCAGGTCAAAGCTATATTCACCCCAAAACCCATCGGCCGAAACCCTCGACGGTCATCTGTGCACATCGACAAATGACGAACGCAAGAAACACACGAATTATGTGTATCACGCATGGATCATCTAAGAACGGAATTGCATACGTGTGAAAATAGTGGCTGTGTGACTCAGCCTCCAGAAAATTCAGACCCAACTGGTCAGTTTACGCAACCCAACTCGTTGTTCAAGTCATTTTCCTGTCTCTTCTTTCTAGAAGACACATTCACAACCTGATTACCTCAAGCATCTTTCTACCTGAATGCCTTCGTTCAGGTTGTGACTAACCAACAAACAAACCGGGTCTGTTGGTCTCTACACCACCAGAAACTCCCTAACTCCACTTGACATTTCTTGAAGGGCAAAACGCCTTGTGGCGTTTAAATTTGCACCGTGCCACGTCCTACTTAACTGTTTCTTGTTTTGCACCTCTAGAACCAAAGCCGGCTCTGTCGGTACTTTTTAATCACGTGTCCTTCTTTTCTTGCGTAACACAAAGGAACATGACACAAATGACCGCCTTAGCTGTATCTCTTTCACACGCCTCACAAAGGCATGCACCTTCATCATCACTGACCGCGCATCCATTATTGAGGGGGCTGATGAGCGGTGAATTTACGAGCAGGGGGATTGGGTGTCGTTCTGAAGTCATTCTTCTGCAATCAGGGGTTGTTCTTGAGAAGACCAGAATGAGGTAAATGCCAAAGTTGCTTTTTTGCCGTGACATGTTTAGAGATATCTGTCTTCATATTCAAATAGAGCCAATTTCTATTGGAAAAATCCATTGACTACTTTAGCGCTCTGTAAACAAGGTTGGGGGTAATTCCAAAAGGCCTTACGTTGATGCTTTCTGCATGGATCTTGGAGTGTGTTTTTGTCTCCAAACCCACGCAGGTGCACGTCAAAGTGTGTGTGGCGTGTACAGCTCCCCCCAGTGAGCCAAACGCTCTGCTGCTTCACAAAGCAAATCGCAGCTAATCAAATAAGAGCCCTCAGCAGCACACAGACACTGGATGACGAATGGGAGAAATCCATGTGTGCGTCTGGAGGACAGGCTGGTGGAGGCGGTGGAGTGCCTTCCAGAGATCCAGGATGGGGGTGGAAGAGCACGCACACCTCCTCACAAGCATGGGTGGAGAAAGATAAATGGAGAAAGCTAATTAGCGTCTTCTTTTCTCTGACTTATGTGAGTTTCTTTGCTCTCCAGTGTTTCCCGTAATGTTTGTTGGCATGCAGGTCGTCTGTGGATGGAATAAAAGACTTTTCAGTGAATCCACTCATTCTATTTATGTTAAAGCACTTCAAGTGGACCCTTTGAATTGTGGGACATGTGGTGTGTATGAGGTGGTGACAAATTATTTCTGGACACCTTGAAGAGATGACACAAAACCTTTTTTCTACTTTGAAATCCAGAGTTCGACTGTGATCTTGCCAGGCGTTTTCTGGCTGAAAATGAGGCAAAGCAGCAGAAAAGCTTGAAAAGCTTGGTCCAAACTTGTTTTCTGCTCCCGTCTTTGGTGCAAACATAACTGCCGAGCGAGTGGCACGACTCCAGCGCTGCCCTGGCACGTTTTCCGTACTCTGGTCAATGTGCACCCTTCTGACACGCTGCCCTCTGGCCAGCCCGCTGACTGTGGCATGAGTGTTTGACCACAGAGAGGGTTTGGGCAGTCGCATCTGAGTGAGCTGTGATTGGCTGAAGTATTGACACTGAGTGTATGTGAGAGTGCAGCAGCTGTGCATGCTCCTCCTGTCTGCCCGGGAGACAATCAGGGTCTCCCTGCGACCACAGAGACCAAAGCCACGGGACAAGAATGCCTTTCACGGCCCGAGAACTGGATGCCAAAGCGCACACATGCAAGTCAAAGATATATATGCCGATACAAAGACTTTGCTCAATTACTCTCTGACAATATCTTGGCTAGAAAGTTTACAGCTACATTTAAAAGATTTTTAAATTCCCATGGCTGCATAAAAACACATTTGTTGTCCTTTTTGTGTAAAAAAAATAAATAAAAAACGACTAAATGAATTTAAAAGACCGAATTTTACTTTTTGCAAAGTTACGTTTAAAAAGGTTCTTCGTTTGAGGACACTCAAGTCAAGCTGGCTCCCAGCTCAGTGAGTAGAAATATACATTTGACTGTAAAGAAAATACTAAATAATTATAATATAAAGCTGTTAAGTTTGACGAAACCCTGTTCAAAGCATGTTTGTTGCAGAATAGGTTAGTGGACTCGGTTCAAGAAGCCAAAAGTTTTCATTTGGTTTCAGTTTGCTTTTACACTACACTTTTGAGGGCAGACCAAACTGGTTTGAAACCTTCTGCAGTTACATCTGCTAAACTGGGGATGATCCGTTCATTTTAAGCACCAGTTTACCAGCAGAGTTGTCTTAAGGTACAAAACTCCCAGAAAACATCAAATCCTGACAGGTTTTTACTGATTTTAGCTTACATGAGTGTTTCTCCTATTTGTTACTGTGACCATTTCTGCCCGTCTCAGTTGCGACCAAAGCCATGGGGTTTTCTTTGTTTGTTTGAGGCCAGCAGGAACTCAAACCAAACCAAGCAAGCTACAGCCAGAAAATGCAATCAAGAGCACTTCCTGGAAGGAAGACATTTGGTGGAAAAAGCCTTTAAAAGCTGCAGCTTTTTCAACCTTTTTGAGATTTTAGCTTCCATGGGTTTGTGGGGAAATGTGCTTTTCCACCTCAAATCTCTTTTTAATTGAAACTGTCGGTGGAAAAGCAGCGAAATACGGCTTATCCTGGTCTCAGCGGTGAGGGATCACGTGCGGGGAGCTCCAGGAATGGGTGGAATAGCTTAGATTCCCTAAAACAGCGGGAACCAGAGCCAGAGTTGAGCTCTCTGTGTTTGACTGCTCATCGTCCTGCGCGCTAAAAGTCCTTTTCGTGGATCAGCATTGAAGTGTTTTTATAAAAGGTCTGGTGGGGTTTTGGTTTCAACCCTCGCATCTGTTTGCCCCGCAGCTCCACAAGTGCTTTGGGGGTGGTTGCATCCTGATGTTTGTGTTGTGTCTTTGTGTGATGAGTGTGTGTACACGGCTGTGATTGAGGCCCCATGGTGGCCCAGATAACACTATCTCTGTGGAACCAGAGAGCGCTGGTTCTATTCAGCGCGGCGGGTGACAGACTGGTGCTGCCCTGCATGCGGACCTGCCGAAAGAAGGGGGGGCAGACGGGGCTGTCGCTGTGGACCAAACCGGCTCAAGATGCTTTATAACCTTCTCCTCGGCGGCCCCCCCTGGAGGCTCTGCATCCCACGGGTGTGCCGCTGTTGTGCTTGTAATTGACACAGAGGAGGGCAGAGGCGAGAAGAGGGCGGGGTTCGGGTTTTATTGCCACCGTGGCACCCTCTGGACCGCTCGTGATTAGAGCCGGGCACAAACAGGCCCGCCCGGCTTTGCTGGGGAGGTGCTCCTACTGCTTGTGACACAAACCTGGGGGTTAACCTTGCCGGGGTAAAGTTATGGACCTATTCTTTGTGGGTGAAAAAAGCTGAAATAGTCACAAATTACATCTGCCATTGTGTTCAATAGTCAAACACCACAGACTGAAAGACCCGAAGCCTGTTTTATGGCCCCAGAGGAAGCCCTGAGCAGGACTGATTACACGCACCGATAAGGATGGCTCACACTCATAAATGACACATCCACGGCGGCGCGAGCAAGCGAGCGCATACATCAGCCCGGACGTTTAGGAGGAGCGTCTCTCACCTCACTGAGCTGGAAGGAAATTGTCATCCATCTCTGGTTTCCAAGCGCTCATCACATATTGATAAGGCCGGAATGATATTCTGTGGTCTGACCTTCCATTAAGTTAGCTTGACACAAGGAGGAGGGGCTTGGGCAGGAAATGCGCCGGGGAAAAAAAAAAAAAGAGGCTTTCCAAAAGGTTGCTGATTATGGATGACATGCTAATGTAAGCCCCATTTAGTGTGTCTGCTCCATTTTGAAAAGGAGCTCTAGACGGTAAATTAGAATAAAAAGGGCTGAGGTGTACCAAGCTAAGGGGGTTCTTCTTTTATTGAGAAGGATTATAGAGGTTTCACCTATTTGCATATTGGATCATGCCCACACGGTTATTCTTCCACGCATTAGGAGCAAGATCATTACTTAAAGAACTAATTATTCTTCCTTAAAAGCTTTATTGGTGGAGATTTTCATCCCACAAATGTAAAGAAGTGGATCTGCAATTTCCATGAGCCCACGCAGGAACCCTCGACGTACAATTTCCGTTTTGATGTGCTAATGTTATTTATTCTGGGTGCAGACGAATGCAGGTGTGCAAATGAGGGCTAACGTGACTGCGGAACACAGATGGCAATTATGAAAATATCTAGAGGTTCACAGAAGACAAAGAGGCTTTTCCCCCTCTTTCGTGAGGTTGAATGGCGCTTCGCCTCCAAACCTTCTTCATTCCTGTTGATGTTCTGTCCAGATTTGACTGAAACACAGATCAGGAAACTTCCCTCTGGATCAGGTTTAGGTTTCTCATATTTGTAGTTCTTCAGAATTTTTCAGATTTTTGACCCAGAAACGTTGACAAGTCATTTATTAAAGAAAATGTAGATTTTAAGAGTTAATCTGATCGAATCTGGAGAATCCACGGTGGCTAAGGCCCGCCATTGCAGCAAAGAAAAGTAACTGTGCAAAAACAAAAAAATAGAAACTCTGCAAATAAATGGAAAAGCTGTTGCAAATAAAAGAAACGAACAAGAGAAAACACTGCTGCAAATAATAGGAAATGCTGCTGCATATAAAAGAGAGGTAAGAGCTCAGTTTCCCCCTCTGGAGCCGTGCCCAGAGTTCTAGCCACACTTCATCTCCCAGCAACCCCAGCACACACTTCCTGGATGCCGCACACCTGACTCTCATTCATTCATCAACCACAGCATACTTAAAGACTGCACTAAGTAAAACTCAGCACAAAGTATTTTTTGTGCCACTCTGCCTTTCTTACTGAGCGTTATATTTGGACCTGATCTTCTACCTTCTGACCCCGTTTCTGACTCTGTTTGCCTGCCGTCTGCCCCGACTTTCGCCTGGATCCTGATTACCTCGTCTCTCCTCTGATGATCTCATGCCTGTTCTCAGGCCCCTGCCTGCCTGACCCTGATCTAGCTTTGTGGACTTTTAGCTGAGCTAAAACCTGCTACATTTGGAACCAGCTGTCTGCTTGTTCTTGTGACAAAATGAGAGAAACGCAGCTGAAAATAAGAGAAACGCAGCTGCAAATAAAAATCAAAAAGCGCTGCAAACAAAAAAGCCACAATGGAACTGGATTATCGAGGATTGTTTTCTCCCATGCACTGCTGAGAGAAGAAGGAGACAAAAGAACGGAAGTACGACTGAAATGAAGATGTAATGCTGCATTCACACTGGACGGGATTCGTGCATCAGAGGAATCAACCTTCAGTGTTGAGTCAATGTGTATCATTAATAATAATGCTAACAATAGTCTAAGATGTGAATAACAATAGTTATTGGGATTAATGTGTAGTTGGCTTTTTTATTTGCAGCAGCTTTTATTCTTCTTTTTTTTCTTTTTTGCATTTTTCTGTTTTTGCTTTTTCTTTTTTCTTTACACGGTTACTTTTTTTTGCTATAGTGGCGCGTCCCGGCCACCGTATAATCCTGGTCAGTCAATCACCCCCTATTATTGTGATTTATGTTAAAGTTTTTAAGTTAGAGGACTGCAGGAAACCAGGAGGGTGGAAGCTGTGTGTGAAATGTATCGCTTCAGAATCGGATGGTGCCCCATACAGTTGTGACCATTTGACCATATATTAAGGTCAAAGACCAATCGAAGAGCCCACACAGCCAATATGTGCCTGCACATTTCTTTCAACGCTCACGCTGTGAGGGTCGTTTTCGTTGTCCTCGTTTTCCTCCTGTATGGCTGGATAGCTCCAACATTGCTCGCCGTTTTGCTTGCACCGCCAATGTTAGTGTGAGGTTATGAAGAGGCTGTAAGCTAGTAGGAGGGCAGGTAAGCGGATGGATTACGGGATGCTTACTCCCCACCAGCAGTGAGGTGAATTTCTAATAAAACTGCAGCTCTATGTCCTTGAAAAGGTTCTTTTTTATTTTGACTAAAAACGATATAATTGGAATTAAAACAAACACTGGCACTTTTAAAATAAATCAAAAGATGATCGGTGAGTGTCCTTTTTTTTCTTTCTTTTTCTAACTTTCTGTCCAACAGCTGAGCAAGCAGATCAGAGCTGATTGCCTCTTGTATTGGACAGATTTCATTGTTACGGTTGGGGTTTATGGATCTTCAGACAGAATGAGAGTATATTTGTATAAACCCCTTTTGTATTTGAGGCTAAGCTTTATTTATGAATATTATATTTGTATGCATTCCTTGTTGAACCGGATGGAAAAAAGAAACAGGAGAAAGAGAAGGAGAAAAAGGAGAGAAAGAAACAGAGTGGGATGTCAGAGATGGGGGATAAGGGGTTAGAGTGGGGGGTGGTCCTTAAATGCAAAGACATCTGACATGACTTGGACTTGCCGCCCAATAAAGCAGCAGGAGCGTCGAGCTAACCCTTTATTTGTAACATCTTGATAGAAAACATTTAAATCAAGGAAAGTGTATAATGTGGACCTTGATCCTTAAATTAGTTACCAAAAACAATTTAACTGATTTTCATTTTTGGTCTCTGCAAAAACTGAATCTTGAGAAAGTTGTTTTTAAAAGAAAAAAGTCGTATTTTCTGTCTCATTAAGAAATTGTATTAATAGCAAAATAATCTTAGTTTAGGAAAAAATATCTACGGGATTAAAACATTTTCCTCAAATAGTTATTTGTATTTGTAAAACCATTTTTCTTACCCCATTGGCAGATTTTTGTTGTTTATTTATTTTAAGAGTATATTTTTATTATTTTTATTAGGGCTCTACATTAAAAAAGCTTAAATGTTTTACTTCTGAAATGTTTTTCCTACTCAAATATTTCCTGAATTTTAATCATGATTTTAATCAATTATAATATAACCCATTCAGTAATAATAATCTGAAGGACTTTATCTTTCTGTTGCAACAATTATTTTATTTGTTTGTTTATTTTCTTTTTACCAAAGTCTGGAAACATCTCAGAAGAATCAGGATTTTTGATTATTTTTTAAGTAGGACTGTTTCCTTTTTTTGTGTCAGATTTTAATTGAATGTTTTAGATTTCTGACTTTTATAAAAACTAAAGTCAAGTTTGCAGAAAAAGACCTTTTGGTTTGTGTTTCCACCACTTGTTATTGGACTGCTCTGACCTTTTCTGCTATCATAATGATTATTTATTTTTAGATTCTTGCTGCTGAGGTGGGAAGGTTAGTGTTAGAGTTGCAAATATCATAAAATACTTTGCACGTTTTCGACACCTGTCGGGTACAAATCCATTAGTCAGATGAGTGTTTTTCCTCTCTCGATGATGCTCACACAGTAAACATGCTGCTCCACCTTCATTTTTAAAATACATCAATAAAAAATATCACTGTTTTTATTTGACACCATTTATTGCATTAAGGCATGATTGTTTTTGTTTTTTTCCAAACAGCTTTTTAAAAAGTACAAATGAACAAAATCAGATAAAGGAGTCTTCCAACAATAATCATCACAACAGAGTGAGAAAAAAAGAGGGTGTGGGCTAAGAAGAGAAAAGAATTGAAAGAAAAAAATAATAAGTTGACACACTCTTGAAATTTGTGATCAGATTTATCAAAGCAATAAAAAAATGACACAAAAGTGATCAGATAAGATTAACAAAGCTTCAGTGTCACCAAAAGTCAGTAGCTCTTCTGATTAATCAACTCAGAAACACAAACTGCATATTCCTTGTTAAGAAATTTGGCGCAAAAAAAAAAAAACAGCAACAAAAGCCTAAATTTGTAAAAATGTGAAACAGAAAAACATTTCCCAGTTCAAGTTATTGCAGCTTAGTGCCATAGAAGCATGAAGGTTACGGTGAGTACATTTTTTAAAAACGTAAATTCCATGTGAGTCCAAAAAAGAAGACCAAAGCGGCGATCAAAGTGCATATTGACCCACTTCTTCCATCTGCTCTCCTTTCTAATACATTTAGTAGAAAATGGTTTTGCTGAGCTTCATGCTGGACGCTGCAGTGAATATATATAAATATAGATATGATCCAAATGTTTTAAGAGGTTTGTTCATGAACATTTACCTGTGAATCTTGTTGTTTTGGATCCACCTTCATCTTCAAAGATCCCACTCTGATGAAAAAATTAGGCTTTTTATGGCAGTTTTATGATGATGGAGGACATTTTGAAAGAAAATTAAAAGTAAAACAGCATTACTGAGGATTTCTTTAGTCAAAGCGTTGTTAATCAGGAGCAGAAGAAAGAATCTTTGTGACTCAGAAAATATGTCAATGGGCGGAGTCACAAGCTCCCAGCTCCACTCCATTCTGATGCATCCACCTGGAGACAAATGGATCCATGTTTTTTGAGCTGGAATCTGGATCCAAAAATGCACGACTGGATAGATCGCCATTTTTGTTGCACTAATAATATTAGACTGGGGAATGTGAGGGGCTGTAAGTTAGCAGGAGAACTCGTAAACAGATGGGTGATGGGACAGGGGGGCGGGGTTGCTTTGCTTTAACAGGAGGGGAATTTTTACTCCTGCCGATCTGCAGAAACTATGTCCTAAAAAACGACACAGCCTTTTTTTTTGGCCTAAAAACAGCATCATCATAATTAAAGGATCACTGAGAACGTTTTGAAAACAGTTTAAAAAATTGATCAGAGCGGGTCTTTAAAAAATGGAGCTGGAATAACTTCGCTGCATGTTAGTACAAAAGTGTATGCTAATGTAGCACATTAAAGTCCCATAAGTCCTCGCCGCCTGCATGTCGGTGTCTGAGCTCACGTTGGTGTGTTTTCTTTGTCGTGAGAAATCCAACATCACCGAAAAGCCAAAGTTTGTTTTAGTCTCTGGCAGAAGACAGGGTTTCGTTTGTGTCCATGTTCTCCGTAAGTGGTATTTTCTGTGGAGGTTGAGCCCAGGTGAGGCGGATGAGAGTCGTTTTGTTCTGATTTGAACGTTAAAACGTGAGTGAGGTCTGAAGCACTGACCACTGTGAACCTCCAGAGAAGATAACTGCATTTGTTTGATGGCGGGTCAGAAAGGTCAGATTCTCCAAAGCCCCAAGTCACAGGTAGCGTTAGGGTCCGCTCGTTACCACGGCTGCATCTCGGTGAAGAAGCCCTCGTACAGGCCGAAGCCCTGGTCCAGGGGAACGGCCTGGGCCTCCTCTTTGATCTCCTCCCACGGCTGCAGCGGCAGCTCCGCCGGCTGGTCTGAGAACAGCCCCTCCAAGTGCTGCTGGTGGCTGTGCATCAGCTGCTCCGGGTGGCCGTGCAGCTGAGGAGGCAGCTCGCCCGCGCTGACGGCACAGTTGCCGGGAGCGGCGCCGAGGCCCGGGTAGCCGTAGAGCTGATGATGGGACATCAGCTGGCTCTGACCCAGGATGTCTCCGCCCCCTCCGCACCACCGGCCCACGCCGGCTGGGTGCTGCCTCGCTTCCACCTCGCATCCCAGCGAGCTCAGCGCCATGTTTATGTCCAAGTCCTCAAAGGTGCTGCAGCCCCCGCCGAGGACATCATCGAACACCGACGCCAGGTCAAAGTCCCCACTCAGGATGTCTGCCGTGTTGGCCTCCGTGGCCAGCAGGGGCGACTGCGTGGCTCTCAGGGTCTTGCTTTTAGGAGGCAGGTCTTTCCGTTTCCCCCCCATGGCCTGGTAGGGGCAGTGGTAGCCCTGCACAGGTTTGCTGTGCCTCTGCGGGCTGCTGTAGTGGTTGGCGGACATCCTCCTGCGCTTGAAGATGCCGTTCACAAACATGTCGGCGTACTGAGGATCGATCTGCCAGAAGCCCCCCTTCCCCGGCTCGTCTTTCTGCCGGGGGACCTTCTTGAAGCACTTGTTGAGGGACAAGTTGTGACGAATCGAGTTCTGCGGAGGAAAAAGGGGCAAAGGGAGTCGCATGAAACATGGACACAATGGCAAATCGTTTGTGCAGAGTTAGAAAACGCTTTTTCTGGCAGGGAGTGGGCATTTTATTTGGGGGGGGGGGGGGGTTGTTTGTGTAGAAAGGCAAATGTAGCTAATGAGGCTTTCTAGTAACAGGCAGCTCTGTGCTTTTCAAACATGATCAGCTGGATCTCTGGAGCCCTCATTAACACACACACACACACACACGAGTGCTTCCTTCATCTAATCATCTACCACCACCCCCCTGACAACCCCCCCCCCCCCCCACACACACACACACACACACTCACACATGAGCCCCAGAAGGAGGGTAAAAAGCGCAGATTGTGTCAAATTAAAAGCAGATTCCATTTTCACAGAAAGATCTTCGATGAGATTTTCTAAAATTCATAAAGAATGTGACACTGGAGTCACTTAAACCCCCTCCCACCCCCCCTCCCCACATCACCATTTGTCAGACTCATAAATTATACACAGTGAGTAATCTAATCTGGGTTACCTGCCAGCTGGGCTCCGCGTGTCTGTAGTAGCAGAAGTTCTGGGTGATCCAGTTGTAGATGGTGGACAGAGTGACTTTAGGCTGCTTGCTGGCCTGCATGGCCATGCAGATGAGGGAGGCGTAGGAGTACGGAGGCTTGACCTTGGGGTTAGTTTTGTAGTCCACCTCCGCCGACGGGCTCGCCTGGATCTGCGGGTGCGCGCAGCTGGGATAGCGCGGCGACGCGCTGGAGTCGCTCCCGGACGTAACGGGGCTGCCCGGATACAGAGGCATCCCGGCGGCGGCGGTGTCCCCGGCGGGAGGGCTGGACGGGGAGTCAGTTCCGGCTCTTTGGAAACCGAGGCGCTTCATCATGCAGAGATGCTGCTGCGAGGACGGGCAGCCGGGTCCGGCACCGTTCGGCCGCTCCGGGTCCGCGCTGAGGATGGAGAAGTTCTGGAGCCAGTGAAGGCTGGTGAGGCTGTCATCCAGAGGGGCAGCGTCAGTGAAGGGGTCCTCCGGGAACACCGACAGCCAGCTTTCCCGAAACTTGCTGGCACTGTCGAGACTCGGTAGAACCGGCATCCTGCGTCTTTTGCGCGCTTCAAATCTCGTTAATCTCGCATCTACAAACTAAACCCAAAGTCCAAACACCAAACAAACGGTATCAGGATATCAAAAAATGAGACGGAATTCTCTCAATTCAGCAGATGCTCCGCGCACCTGTTGCAGCCTCTCATCTCCTCACTGAATAGTCAGCGGCGCGCGCAGCATCTGCGCAACAAGTGAGGCGGGGCGGGAGCGCAGCATCCACAGACAAATAGGGAAGAGAAGTGCAGGAACCAGCGAGGAGCGACCTAAAAAGCATCCAAGCTGCACTGTTTTTGCTCCCAAACTCTGAACTCGTGGGGGAAAACTGTGAAGATGCTAAAGTCAGATCACTCATAAAGCCCGAGAGACTGCTCCCCCTTTCCCTTTAAACGCTGGAGAGGATTTCTGATTGGCTGAATGGGTCTTACACCACCCCAGGTTTTAATTTAGCTACCGCCCCCTCCTTTTCTATAAGGTCAAGCACCTGGACACAGAGAAGAACCGGCTTACAGGCCTGTTTTTAACCTTTGGCCACGGTGGCGCGTAATAGTGCGCCACAGAGCTGCTCCAAGAGACCCATAAATAGCCTCCCATTTACCTAAATCCCAAAGTTCTTGGTGTAATACATCCTGAAAAATGTATGTTATTGAGTCAAAAATCTTTCTTTTCCCACTGTTGGAAAAATCTGTTTTGCTGTTCCTGGAAAGGTAATAAAGACATTAAAGCACTTTTTCAGAAAAATATCATATCTTTGCCACACAAATATGTAGATGATCTTTATGGATAAAGATCTGGGTTTTACCTAGTTGCTATCTTATTTTGCAATACTCATCTTGTAAAACAATTTATCAATTTTACCCCATGAAAACGTTTTTAATAAGATTTAAACCCAATATTGAATAAATGCACCTTTTGTGGACTTTCACCTAAAACATTTATTCATTTACTGTATTGGCTTTTCCTCTTTTCTCAATCTTTTAGGCAGTTTTTCTTATTTCTCTTGGTCCAAATAGACTAAAACTCTTCTTTTCTTTGCTTTGTGTGGTTTGGCTCCCATCAACATATTTACATATTTTTGAATGAACTTATTCCTACTTTTTATTTAATTTACATTCATAAATGTCAATTTTCTAAAATAAAACTGATTTTTTTCCTATAATTTTGGTGGAGAAATGACTATTGGTTTTCAAAAAACCAAAAAAACACTTAAAACGTCTTTATCTGAAATTGCTTAAAATGTTAAATCTGTAATTCTGTTGTCTCATCTCGTTTTGCTCTTTCTGTACTTTTTATTGATTCCTACCCCTGGCACCTTATTTTATTTAGTTTTATTCCTTGTTTATATTTTTGAATTAATGTACAATGTCTACTACTCTACCTGCATCCTTTTATTATAAAGCTTCTGGGGGGAAAAAACCTAGAGACCCTTTATGCACAGTTCTCGTCTTACACTCTTAAATGTCTCGGTGTTTTACCTTCGACCTAATTCATTCATGTTGAGAGATATACTTCATGGAGAAATACTATTTTTAGACCTATAGCTGGTTTATTTAAACCCAATTTATGTTTTTTTTGTCCTGTTTTTTTTTTTCTGAGTTAAAATAGCCCAGAAAAAAAGTGCATTTTGAGCGTTTAACCTCGTAACGATGTTGTGTTATTGAAGTCAAAACCAACTTAATGATTTTGCTCAGATTTTGCTACATCGTTTGTTTTTTTAAATATCCATTAACTCTTTCTAGACTACATCGGCAAAAGAAAACTTTCAATTAAAAAAACATACAGAAACAAAAGAGTTGAGTTAGCAACACAAAAACATTTTTTTTCTGCTTTATTGACAAATTCAAAGTCACAGAACAATTATTCGATCAAATCGATAAACTTTATGACAACTATGACCTCCCAAAAATACAAAACTGGAACAAACAAATAAAAAATAAAAATACACAAAGTAATAAAAACTAAGAAAATAATAAGAAGGAAAAAATGCTTTACTTTATGTAAACAGATTAAGAGTTTACAGCAATATTTCCCATTTTTAGAGGGATTTACAAAATAGATTAAATTCTTGTATATATGTAAATATTACTGTTCTAATTTTTACACAAGTACACAAAAAGAAAAGACTATAACGAACAGAACAAAAGAACAGCCGTAAGTTAAAAAAATAACAAATAAACAGAAAGAATAGATTCACTTTTCCATGAGTTCATACGCAAATCAATGAAAAGTTCTGGTCTTTACCACATCAAAACTGGCCGTTAGATTTCATAGAACAGCAGACACATCAACACTTACTCCAAAAAGGTCTCAGTTAGTGTGAACTACACAACCAAGGTGGACTAAAGGGTCCACTATCATTGTGAGTCATCCAAATACTGCCGGGGGCTTCTCAGAAATCCAGTTCAGATGAATATTTGTCCTTGCAATAAAGGTTGAACATTAAATCATTTTCTGTTAGATATATTTTTAATTTGTGTAGTAGGCAGACACAGGAGGAAGGTAACTATAGCTCTGGTTTAATCTGAATTGTTGTTGGCTAACAATATCCAATACTTTTGTATTTCAGGGCAGGACCATTAAAACTGGCTACACTTATAGCGGTTTTACATTTAGTGACCATGATGTACAGTAGATTTAAATTTAGGAAGATGGTTTAGTGACAAATGTAAATTCTGAAGTTGTAAAGCTCTAGACTGAAATCTTCGGATTTCGGATACTTTTTTTTGGTGGTACAAAATATCTATTTTTTCAATATCAGAAACAACAATCAGTAAACAAAGACTTCTTTTTTCCTCATCCAAAAAAAAAACAACAATGAAAAAAGATCTTTTCATAGTTTCCGATATTATTCAATCCGATTACAGGAAAGAGGATCCTGTCCTAAAGAAGGTTTCCTAAACCGGGAATGTCTCTGGAGTCCCAATGTGTACAACCTTAATCTAGTAAACCTGGTAGGAAGTCATAGTTATGAGTGTGTGGATGTTAAACCAAGTCTCATCTTGATGTGCTGTGCTGCCCTTCATGCCTTAACTGTAAAATTATAACTGGTCATGTTTAAATAGAAAAAAAATGAAGCTCAGTTTCAAAAAATGACATTTATTAATACATTTAAAAAATTCCAAATGAGGAAGAATATTGTTTTTTGTTGAAAGTCTATTGTAGAAATCCTGCAAAAATATTGACACAATCATGAAAATTATGTTTCCAAGTTTCAAAATTATTCTTCCATAAATTATATTGAATATTAAATCTAGTTGTTACTATGTCTTTGTATAAAATATTAATTGTTTTAAAAAACAATTCATGACTTCTGGTTTTGTTGATAGGCTTTATGAAATTTTGCACACAGGTTCCTTGATGCTATATTTATTTAAATGTATTTTTTACAAACTGAAATGCAAGCAAAATTAAGAGTCTTTTGTCATTTCTTCCAATTTAGTAATGAAAAGTTTAAAAGGTACCGAAGTACTTATCTAAATACACAATTTGTCAACCAGAACTGTAGTTATTCTGCAAATTATGAAGCCCAGGACTGTTGAGGGAACCTTTGCGCCCCCTGCTGTCGATGTTATGTTACTGCAGGACAAAGTTAATGTTGCGTAATCTTCCCTGCATTGATGGCACGATATAGATTGAAAAGTCAAACTAAAAGCTTAAAAATGTCAGTTAAACATTTTTGTGTTTGGTTTAGAAATATTTTGTATCATAAATGAGCTGCTAAAGTAAGAATCTATGACAATGATTAAAAATAAAAGTATTCAGGAGCAGATTTTTGTTTATTCAGAATTGTGAGAGCCTCGTGAAAAGAGGTGAACGTTCAGTTGACCACTTTTATACCCACTACTTCAGTAAAATCAACCTGGATAAAGGAGAACCCACTCATAGGTTAGTTACAAATAAATAACAAGCTAAATTTTCCCTCGAGTGAGTTCTCTTATAGGGTCATGATCCCTGACCACCACAAAGTTTATCTGCGGCTGTGATGTTTTTATTTTGGTCAAACGCTGTTAGTTTGACGGCAGACGGGACAAAAGGGGAACGGAAATACTTCATCACATGCAGTTGTGGAGAATCTCTATCTTGATTTGATTTGATTAATTGGTTTACTTTTGGCATTGATTGTACACAATATATCAAAATCCTTTAGATATGTAAAACTCATTACAGCAATAATAAAATGCATTGATTTAAAAAAGCATGCGGAAAAATTCATGTAAATGTAAAGAAAAATTGTTGTGTCTCATAACCATAGAGGTTTTTGCAAATATGCACACAATACACACGAACGTGACATTTAATTCATAAATGTAAGCAAAGTCAAACAGAGTATGAAAATAATAAAATGTACATATTTATCTGAGTTTTTTTTTATTTAGTTGAATGATTGTTACATTTATGAAATTTATTTCATCAATTGTGGAGTTTTTTTTCAAATTTTTTCTCCAAAACATGTTGAATCTATTTTATATAGTGTCCCTAATTCTCCGTCGTCGTATGATTTAAATAAAAATCAGTTTAATTCCTCAGAAACCCACCATTCTGCTTTGCGTGTGCGTTGCTTTTCTTTACCAGCAGGCGTCGCTGTTCCCTCTTTTTTCAGCGCTTGTAAACCCAAACCTTTACGTTGCTGCTGAGTAAGTACAGTTTACATTTACCCACAATTCTGAGCGGCGCACTGACGTCACAGTCCTCAGTTTACACACATCAAATCTGCTGCTCTAAAAGCAAAAACTCTTTCGTGGAGTTTAATCTTTCAAAGTTAACAAACACAAATGAACAAAAATATAATTCTAAATGTAGCGGGGATTAGTGAAACCTGATGAGATCTTATCTTGACACTATTTTCTTTGTCTTTGAATGGTACGTGTCGTTTTCTTCAATAATGCACCCCTGTAAGGATTTCATCCCTCTACCCAAGCAAAGGGACATGGATTCGTTTGTTGTCTGCTATATTCTGTTCTTCATTAGAATAACCTTGAACACTTTCCCTTGAACTATTTGGATAAGTTTCCATTCAGAACATGGTCAATATTATGGCTGGGACTCTGCAATCTTGGAATCAAAAAAGATCATTTTAAACTTAAGGTAGATGTCAACATGATTTGGGGAAATAAAATTTTCCAAATGTTTTTAAACCTATTTTGTTTTAATTCTTTTCATCATTCATGGTCTCTGTGTGTTTTATTTTTTATCTATTTTATTTTTTTAATAAATTCAGAGTCTATGTATTTCTGAACGATAACAACAGACATTTGCAGAGTGTGAAGAGGAAACTGCTAATGTTGTGACACCTTGTTGACAGGTGAATAAGAGACGGTTGTCATGCGCTGCAAAGAGCACAAAGAGTCTGTTAAACATGACCTCTAAAATCTGATAACTAGGAGTAATCAGATTACTGGAAAGACGAAGTCTGAAAAATTAAAATACACTTCAAAATCAGGAAATATAGGGCTAGGGTCATAATGTTTCTTTAACATAAATTTGAATTTCTGTGGTATCAAATTTTTCTAACAGACCATAATGATCTGCAAATTAACCCAAACACTTTGTTGAAGAGAAAATTACAGTGCCAGAACAAAATAAACAAAAACAAAAAAATGGGCACACGTGCAGAATTTAGAGGACAAATGTGAGTTATTATCATTTCCATTGTATTTATCTGAATTCAGATTATTCTGGTGAAGTCGAATAACTGAAATGAATCAGACAATATGTTGATATGTTTTGCAAATATAAGTGATGGAGTATTTCAGCCATAGAGCAAATGAGGAAGTGAGAACGTTGTAGCGCCTCAGTTCTCCCTGATGCATTGATTATCTGCGGGGATCGCACGAGACCGTTGCACGCGCTCCGCTAACCGCGAGGCGCTGCTTCCCCCCAAGCCTTGCCGCTGTACCCTAAATTAACTGCTAGCGTGTAATTGGCGATGGTGGATTTGTTTACCATATTTGGCAAGCTACTGACACAGCGTGCGTGGGAATTGGACGAAAGGGGCCGTCATTCACAAAAGGCAGCCTTGCAAAGCTTTTACAAACAAAGCGGGTGCTCATGGGAGTTGTAGTCCAAAACAAACACTCCCCGTGATGTACCCGAGGCGAGTTAATCTCCTTTGTAGTTGTGTTTGTAATACTCTTGTTAAATATGTATCATGTATAATTTTAAATAACGGTCTGTGTTAAATTATTGCCGGAAAACACAAAATATATCCGGCACGAGGCGGCTAAACACGCGCCGACCCAGACCTTTCGCTTTCCAGCATACAACTCCCAGCGGCAATGCTCGCATCTGATTGGCCACTTCCTCCTGTCAATCACGAAGCGCTCATTCCACTACCGCTCCTACAGTAAATATTTGTGTTTGCTCAACCGGCTGTAATGGTGGACGACTGAGTCACAGAGACGGAATACACCTCGAGAGAGTAGAAGAAAGAGGACAAACGGTCGAAAGTCTGTTTTCACCGCCAGCCGCTGCGAGAAGGACAAACGCTTCGTCGAAGATGGACGAACTCAAACATCAAGTCATGATTAACCAGTTCGTCCTGACGGCGGGGTGTGCGGCAGACCAGGCGAAGCAGCTTTTGCAAGCGGCACACTGGCAGTTCGAGGTAAAGAAAAAAGGAGGAAATGTGAAGTCATCACCGACAGTTACGTTTGCTAAGTTAGCATTAGCTTAGCTAATGTTTATGTTTGGTTAGTTTCGAGCTAGCTTAACTCTGCCCCCATTTTTATTTATCTTTATTTTTATTATTAGCAGCTACAAATTACATAAACAAAACAAAGCTACGGTTTGAGATACGTGACCGAAAGTCCAACCGGCTTCCAGTCTTTGAGAACTTTGGCCTTTGTTGCGTTTTAATGTCCCTAAAAGCAAAAGTACAGTGTGTAACCCAGTAGGGCAGCGCATATATCCAATTAAACTTCCCTCGAGCTTTAAATGCTATAATCCCACACATGACAGCAACGAACAGGCGAGACCAGAACACTATTATGCAATAAAGATGACCGCCGTGCTGTGTTTGATCCATTATTAGTAAAGAGCCGATTAAACGGGAAGCTTTTATTTTGTTAATTCGCAGAATGTTTCGTAGTGCGCGTGCATGCAGAAACCCGTCCTCTTTCTAACATGTAAGTACATTTAAAAAATAAATAAGTCATGTTATATGTTTGTGTTTCGTTTTAGACTGCCCTCAGTGCCTTTTTTCAAGAAACAAATATTCCATATGGCCATCATCATCATCAAATGGTGAGTGTGTGATGAGATTAATCCACTTCTGCGAAGCTCGTTGTCTGTTTGGGTTTTTTTTTTTTTGGGGGTGCCATGGGGACCGACGGCAGCCCTCATAGGCCGGGAGAGGTGATGCTGTACTAACAATAACAAAGCACATGTCGGCCATGTTGTGAGCTTCCAGAAATAAACACAAGAGAGCCAGGCATGGCCGCGCACGGCGCGTTCTGGGGAGGAGGTGGACCGACGTGCGCGGAAGAAAAAGAAAAAGTCCCGGTTCTGTGGGGAAACCGGGCCGAGGGTCAAAGGAACTCACTTCTCCAGAAATCAACACCAACGGGGGGGAAAGTTTGGAACTTTTATAACGGACATGGACGCGCGGAACAGTGTGTTCCCTTCATCCTATTAACATACATGCATGAATGAAGGAAAAATACAGCAAACAAGCCGTCTTGAGATATTTTAATATTCGTAAACAGAAGCAGTATTATGGAAATTCACATTTTAGTGGATGTAATTATTCCCCGGGGAGTAAAAAAAAAAAGGGTGAAATAATCCTTAAAGTGGTCTGCAACCACCAGTTGGGTGGGAAAAAGAACTACAGCCTACATTTTCCCGTTTTATCTCTAATCTGATTCCGGAGGAAGTTTTATTTTGGAAAACTACTGGATTCTCCGACTCCTTCTTCACGCATGCGTAGTCGCTCAGTCACTAGTTGAAAATCCATCTGCTACGTTCCTAAAGCGCATGTGCTGACCACCAAATTGATACCTCCAAGCTAGCAAAGTTACCAAAACAAACACACACAAAAAACGATTTACAAAATTTCTTTGGGCAGAAAAGAGGAAACAGAGTAAGAACCTTCAACTTTAAAAAAAAAAGTGTACATTTAACAAACAAAAGCCAGGAATTCTCCCTCAAAATAAGGATTTATTGTGACAGTTGTTCCCACACACCATAATAATAATAATGCACAATATTTATCAATCAGCTGTCTAAAGTTACAAGAATGCTGCTAATAACGTTGCTCAAATTGTGGATTCTTATTTATTATTTTATTTAGAAATTACCAGTTATAGCTACTGCCATTTTTAAATAAGTCAGATGAGGCTAAAGTTGGTGACCAACATGTTTTTCAGCTTCCGCTTTGACAGTTATGCTTTTAGGGAAAATCTATATCCCATTTTAATGGTTCCTACATGGAATCTAGTGAACAAAAAAAGGTAGATAAACCTTACCCCCAAAAAGTAAGGGAACAAATTGTATTTCCACCGTAGCCGCGTATAGGCCGGTCCGTGAAAATACTCGCTGACGTTAAACCGGTCCGTGACCTGAAAAAACTTGGGCACCACTGGTTTGTTTTTTCCATGAAAGTGGCTGTTAATGTTAGTCTTGACTTCATTCAACTCACATATAATTTTAGCCTTTTTCAAATGTTCTTGACCTAAAAAAAACCAAAATACTGCAGAAACAGCTTTTAAGAGTTCAAAATATGTACTTAAATAACAAAAGAATATCATAGCATAAAAGCTAGTTAAAAGTAAAATGTGATATTATTTCATTCTGTTTATCCTGTTGGAAGGCTAAGGAAAAGTTGAGTTTAAACCCAACTTTAAACCTATTATTGCTGCCTGTGTCGCAGCACACTGCTGATTAAGGGTAAAGGAAAGAGTACAAAGTAGTTTTGAGAGCACAAACAGAAGCCATACATTATGAAACGTACAGTTTGAAAGCAGCAGGGCCGCTCTGTGGTGTGTAGCTGCAGGCTTGGTGGGATCAGGCGGCAGCTGCTGGAATAGCCTGACAGGATGTGAGGGGATTTTGGACGATATTGTCCATCATTTATTTGAGCTTTTACTCAAAACTTGCTCTGTGTTTTTTGGTTATCTAAGCATCGAGTTGCGTATGAAAAAAAAGAGATGTTGGGAATGAAGTGGGATTAAGTTTTATTGCATTCCAGTGAGTTCTACACTCAGAAAAGTGTAAAAACTTTTGTTTGTGTTGAAATGGTCTCTTGTTTTTGTCCAAGACTCACTCTGATCATCTTGTAAAGACAGTTTTTCCCGGTGGTCTTTAGATGATCAAAAAAACGTGTGTTGTTGTGTAGAACTTAGTTTCTGCAGAGTGCCACAAGTTCCTATCCTTCGCTGTCGCAGAGCAGAGCATTTTCTATGCAATAAATTCAATTTCTTTTTTCAAATTGCATTTTTTTCGTCTGCTCCTTATTCACAATAATTTAAATAAATACTCAAAAGTGCTATTTATAGCTTAACTTTCTTTATGAATGTCCACAATCATCAGAAAAATGTCACAAGACCAAAACACTAAAAACAGGATTTATTTTTTTTTTGGAGTGGGTCGGTCTGTAACGAAGGCAGATTGCACCTCCATGTATCTCATGAACTTGAAAGAGTGGAGGGTTTGATAGAAACTGCTGAGCGTTCTGCAGCGACCTCATGGCGAGTCACATTTATGTTTTTACATGCTCTCAATAAGCGCTTGTGACTTTTTTCTGTGGTGCGTATGCCGTCACGTGCACACCTTCCAGGTCAGAATCTATAGCGTTTGTGGTGTGGAAGTCACAACCACAGCAGGACTGCGTTTGCTGCAGCTTAGCGGGCCTCGCCGTCCGTTGGCACGGAAATCTAATCCACTTTGCTCTCACTCTTATCTCCCCCACTCCCTCCCCCACGCCGTCTCCCTTCAGTCTAAACATGAAGCCGTGAAGCAATATTTCTGTTGTAAATGCTCTTGCATCAGTGTTGTGTCACAACACAAACTCAACTCATCCTTGAGATTGGTGTTTTGGCTGCCAGCCTCGTCCCCCGAAGCTCAGTGGCCCCGGCGCGCAGCCCGTGGACATCCAATCCCCGGCAGCGCTCGGTGTCGTGTAGGTCACCCGGTTTATGAAAACCTCCCAAAGTGTTTGTGTTTTTCAGACCGACGTGTGAGGCTGACTGTGGTTTCTGCAAACTGCTTCTCTCTGTCTATATTTGGCATCGTGGATTTGAAAATCTTCTTGGCCTCAAAGGCGCCTTTCTTTTCTGTAAACACATTTTCCGGCGAAGCCGTTAAGCCGTCAGCGAGTCCGTTTGTAAGCGGGGTCGAGCTTGTGCTCGTCTGCGCTTCGTCACCGGCGTTATCTTTCAGGTAATGAGGTTAGTTTGTACACTCACCAGCACAGTCCCATAAAAAGCTGCAGAATCAAACCATTAGCATTTCCTTTCATTCTGGAGGAAGCGTCTGCGCTGTGTCACAGGGCCGCAGGTGTTTTGCGTTTAAAGTTTATTTTTGCATACGTAACGTTCACACTGGCCCGCTCAGGTCGGACCCATAGCCACACGTGCACGCTGGCGGTTAGGAGTGTCTGTTTTAAAGAGATTGCGCACGTATCCTTGTGTTTTTGACTGAAGGCGTTGAAGCTTGTGTCTGTGGTCCCGTCACACAAATGCAGGCCTTAATCAAAGCCCAGCCTGCTTTGTGTTCTCAGCAACCCCACCCTGTCAACTCCCTGTTTCACCCCCCCCACACACACACACACACGCAGACACACAAAACACACACTCTGCTCTTTCAAGCACGGCGGCGGCAACACATTCCTCCAGGATGCAGTGAACTATAGCAGAAATTCTTCTTCATAACTGAGAACTTTTTCAGAACGCTATGTTTCTATTGTTGTTTTATTCTGCAACCTACCTCCAAACGTTTGAGTCTATTTAATGAGAGACCTACTCTGATGAAAATTGTGTTTTTAAACCGTAACAACCCAAACTCATTGTTTCCTAAGAACAAAAATGTGTTGTATTTTGTTGTATTTTACCACAAACCAGATGGACCAGAATCCATTTCTGATATTTTTCTGTTACACTGATGTCACCCATCAGTAGGCCTGCACAATAAATCACAAATTTGTCATCATCTTGATAGCTGTGCAATATGCATATCGCAAAAGACGGCAAAAATTGAAATAAATGGTTCCCTTAAATGTGCTAAAACAATCTTATGGCGGCTAAATAAATCCCTTTATGCATTTAACCAATCAGATGGACGCCTTCACGTTGTTGACCAATCAGATGGAGCTTGTTTATGTCAGATGTTGGTCTCTATGCAGATAAGGTTAACTCTTATTTCAATTAAGGTGTTGCAGTGAAATGCAAATTATGTTTTTGGTTTGTTTTTGCCATTTTTTTTTCATGTATCACAAGTCATGTCGCAATATTGATGACTAATATCTCATATTGCGAGTTTTCCTTATATCGTGCAGCCCTACCCATCAGTCACCATGGGTTCTCATGGGTTAACATGTTCTTGTGGAGGACGTGGATTAAGAAACTTAAGCTCAAAATTGTATTTCTTTATTCAAATCCTTGTCAATCAGCAGCAGACGAAAAAATGCAGTTAAGGATTATATTTGTGACACAGAAAATAAGTTCCCTGCTCCGCCCCATTCTGATGCGTCCACTGGTAGATGATTAGATCCATGTACTTGTTTGTTTTCCGCGCCTGAGCTGGTATCTGGCTCAAAACTGTACGGCTGAATAGCTCGACGTCATGTAAACAGAGAGCTCTCAGCCCCTTCGCAGAAACTGTCCTAGAAATGTTTATTTTTTATTTTTTACTAAAAACGACATAAACATAATTAAAATATTGGTGGAAACACTGCCAAAATGGATCAAAGGTGGGATCTTAAGAAAATGACAACGATTTTTTCACAATTTATCCAGAAAACATCTAGTTTATAAGAAGTTCAAATCAGAAATTCTTCATTTTATTCTCCTTTTTTCTCAGTAAAATGCAGTTAGAAATGGTCTTTTTCAGCAAAAAAATAGTTTAAAACCGTTAATCATCACTCAGCACGTGTTTGTGTCCAATTTCTCTGTAATAAACTGATCGATCACTAACATCCTCAAAGCGACAGACTTTCTTCAGTCTGTGAAATCTTTGAAGCCACACGGTTCCAGTAGACTCGTCTAAAGATGAAAGAAATAAGTCCTTTCACTCCATACGTACACTTTGAATTTTTACTTCTCAAAGACTTTGTACATTTACAGCGACTCTCTTGATTGTGAACGTAAGCTGGTTTTAAGGACTCCATTTTCAATGAAGTTCCGTTTATTTTGATGTAAAATGCTTTTTTCAAAACTAATTTTGTTTGGATGAGCTTCACATGAGTGCTCATTTGAACTGAGCTAAAATAGGAAGTCTCTCATAAAAACAAACAAAAAAAACATATTTTATTTAATTTTCTGTTAAACAAAGACTCACTTTAGAGAAAATGGGTGGGATTGATGAATCATTTTGAAGTAGACATCGATTTGATTCCTCAGAATGGCCATAAATGACAAAAGCGTTGACGTATTTTTGTGATTTCTGCCTAATGTTGTCTGCTTGGAAGGCCCAAAAGAACTCATCCACTACGTCAGTTCAGTGTGATCCCAGCAAAATCGGCAATTCCATGATGAATCTGCCTTTGTGTGGGTCTCACAGCCGCCGTGAAGTGAATGAATCCTCATGTGACCGCAGAAGAGGAAGCGGAGCAGCTGGGTGACTGACTTGGGCTGCTGTTGGGGAACATGTGACTCCGTCACGTGACCACGCTTCGCAGGCTAAGCCACAAAAGTTACTGTTTGTTGCCCGTGTTAGAGCCGTGACGGCTGAAGGAAAAATAGAAGGGTTTAATCAAATCCATGGAGTTTTTGATGTTTAAAAGTCTACTTTTCCACCGCAGGCTCTTCTCTGCGGCGCGTTGGGTAAACTGAGCTGCATCTTTGATGTGATTTTTGTCAGGCTGCGTCATTGCTATGAAGTCACCAACTGCTGGTTAACAATGTGGTCCTAATGGATTGCATGCTGGGCTCTATTTTTTTAACATTGTTCCATTGTGTGACTGCAAAAAGAGGAAAAAGTGAAGGATAATGTGAGATGCTGACGGATGACTGTATTGTTACTGAGCAGGGCAAAAATGCTTGGAAAAGGTTTAGAGATGGCAGAAATGAGTATCACTGTGGGGCAAAAGAGACTGGAAATTATTTATTCTCCCTTTTTAAGACACAAAAATCTTTAAAGCTCCTCCCCTTTCAGGCATTTTTGTCTTTTCTTATTGTGACAACAGAACCACCCTATATAGTGTGGAACTATGTAGTTCCCTACTACTTTTTTATGTATATATATTATTTTAAACGGCAGATATGACGTAATCGACTTCACAAAGTTAAAATCGAATTAATATGGGCGTTATTATTTATGAGTCCACTATCTTCTGAAGATAAAAACACTGACCGTTTATAAAAAAAATACATTTAAACACATTTTTATGGCAAAAATTGTTCCGACGCAATGCATTGTGGTCTAGATTCGCCGATCTAGTGACCATCGATGCACACTGGTTTTTCGCAGAGACTTCTGGAAAATTTCCAGGGCACTCAGTATTGGAATTGTTGATTCAGACGGCACCACACAATGGCAAACGCACTATAGAGTGAGTAGTGAAGGAATTCGGACACAACCAAAGGCAGCTGTGTTGAAGCAGGTTGGAATGGGGGGGGGGGGGGGGGGGGGGGGGCAGAACGATGGGATTTATGCCGTCACACAAAGACGGCATAAAGGAGTGAAGGACGACGATTTCATGCTCATTATATAAGCCAATCTTTTTCAGTAAGCAGTGGTTTTATTATAGTAGGGATAAAGCCGAAATGCACCTTTGTAATGGGTCGGCTCTGCAAAACTGCCGCTTCCTTTTGAGAAAATGACAAAATGACTTGATGTCAAGAACCCAGGCTCTTCTGAAAAGACAGAACTGATGCTGAAGACCGAAAGACGGTCAGGATTAACACAGGAGGAGCCGGAAGGACGACACAAACACCCACAGAGAATATAGAGACTGATTTGTAAAGAATTACTGTTTTACTTCAGTACAAATAAATTCAATTTCCAATCCGTTTTGAAGCCAGATGAGTAATTCTCCACTGAGGCGTCCATTTTCAAATCAGTACCTTAAATTTAAAACATTCTTTAAAGCAGATTCAGGGCTAATTTTACCAAAACTATCTTGTTTATCTTGTTACTAACTTGTTTCTTTTGAGTTTTTATATAAATATTAACCAAAACTTGAGTTAAATTTTAAATTCAGCTCAATTTAAGACGCTAGATGTAAAGAAACCTATTCAATTAAAAAGCCAGCACCTTTTTAGTTTGTAAATTGAAAAATAGTATGGAATTTAATGGAATCTGAATCAAATGCACTCAGATATTTGACACACTCAACACTCCCCTTGTACACTTTGTCTCTAGATATGTTTTTGTATTTGTATACATAGATATTGTCTTCTTTAAGTTTATTTGTTAATTTGATTGTTTGACATAAACCTACTCCAATTGTAATTAAGATCTTCATTTTTGTTACACCTTAGGACTTGGATAAATGGTATTCTTTTATCTCCAAACATTTGAGACATATGTTGCATTTACATTTCATCTGTAAAACATTTTCTTGGAGCTGGAAGATAAATCGATTAACTCAAATTTGTTGTTATGAACGATTTTTTTTTTTTACAATTTGTCTACATAAAAATAATTACGTTTAGTGATCAGAATTGGAAACCTTAAAATATAAAAATGTGAATAAAATGAAAGAAAATTAGACTTAGTGTTGGTAAAATGATTATTCATGACTTTACAGTTCCAGCACTTTATATTCTAAAACAATAAAAGAGGAACAAAAAAAAAACGAAAGGAAAGTTGGCCTTTATTCTCACATTGTTTTTCTAAAAGAAATCAATTGGGATCTGTTTAAATAGACAACTTGGGTCTATTTGGTCAACTTTGTTTTTAAGGTAATCCATTCATCTGTGAAGCAGAAGTGAATAAAAGTAATTCAATGAAAAAGTTTTAACAATGACCGTAATAAAACATGTTTTGTAGCTTTCTCTGGAAGCCTGGAGGCTCTGAACAAGGTAAAAATATGGAAAGAGGACAAAACCAACGAAGTGTTTTCGTTCCCTTATGCTGACCAAGCTGCAGTTGAAGACAGAAGAGCTGAGTTTGGGTCGGCGGATGTTTTCCTGTCGGACTCCAGCCTCACACATGCGCCGAGTGACTCCATGCAAACGCTCAGATTAGAGCGGAGACGTCGGAGAAAAGTATAGGCCACCGCCGGGTGGTGTTAAAGGTGGGCGTGAGCTTGAATAAACACCGTTTCCAAGCACTATGAAAACGGGGCAGCAGAAAGAGGCTGGCTGTGTGTGTGTTTGTGTGTGTGTGTGTTTGGGGGGGGGGGGGATGTTTTATCAGTTTAGGGTGTGGCTTAGAGAAGGGATTTTCAGAAATCCCGACTTTTTTCATACATGCAGGCCTTCGTTTCTCGCTGATGCGGACGAGCAGAGGTATCATTACCTGCGTCAGTCATGATGGGATAACATGCACGTCTGCTTTTTCCCACTGAGTTCTTGAGGTTTCTTTAGAACGTTCTTCAAGAAAGGATCGAGATCCTGAACTCGTTGACTTGTTGGGTGTTTGGACAGAACACACCGTGCTTTTGTCCTGCTGCGGACACGATTTCCAAACGTTTGATAAACGTTGATGCAGATTATTTGATATTGTGTTCTGAGTTTGAATGTCCTGGTCTATCTGATCCCAGTTGATTCATGCAGCTAAGTGTTTCAGTCTTAATTACGCCTAGATCAGTTGTTAACTGTTGTTCATGCATCTCTGCTGTGTGTGTGTGTGTGTGTGTGTGTGTGTGTGTGTGTGTGTGTGTGTGTGTGTGTGTGTGTGTGTGTGTGTGTGTGTGTGTGTGTGTGTGTGTGTGTGTGTGTGTGTGTGTGTGTGTGTGTGTGTGTGTGTGTGTGTGTGTGTGTGTGTGTGTGTGTGTGTGTGTGGGTGTGGGTGTGGGTGTGGGTGTGGGTGTGGGTGTGGGTGTGGGTGTGGGGGTGTGGGTGTGGGTGTGTGGGTGTGGGTGTGGGTGTGTGGGTGTGGGTGTGGGTGTGTGGGTGTGGGTGTGGGTGTGGGTGTGTGGGTGTGGGTGTGGGTGTGGGTGTGGGTGTGTGTGTGTGTGTGTGTGTGTGAGAGAGAGAGAGAGAGAGAGAGAGAGAGAGTGAGATCATGAAGCCACGGCGAGCATTTAACCACATCTGAAGAGGTTTGGCCCGGGCTCTGCATGTTTCAGCATGTAGCTGCATGTTTCCAGGAGCACCGCTTCCCAGAATCAAACCACGCAGACTCACAAACACAGCGCTCACACACACACACACATGCACACCCAGGCAGGAACTCTGGCTGGAGGGGTTTGGGGAACAGGACTCCATGTGGGATGGCTGCGAGGACCAGATGTGTTCATGTGCTGCACACTGCTAGAAAGATCCTCATTTTCCATGTTTTTAACATGTTATGATGGAGAACATATATGAAGAAAATTGAGCGGAAAAGTTTGTATTTGTGATGTAGAAAATACGCTGGGCGGGGCCACAAGCTCCCCGCTCCGCCCCATTCTGATGCATTCACTTGCAGACAAATAGATCAATGAATGTCTTTATTTGGCTCGTCTGAGCTGTAATCTGGATCTAAACCGGACGACTGGTTAGCTCCAATATTGCTCGCCGTTTCTGTTAGCTAGCATTTAAACAGAGAGCTCTCAGTAACTCAAAGATGAATTACTAATGAACTCCTCGACACAGGTTTTAAAATTTCGGCCAAAAATAATCACAAGTAAAAGAGCACTGGCAACGTGTTTACAATTGATCGATAGACGATCCGAGAGGATCTTCGTGTTCTGGCAGGTCATCTTATTTTGAACTCTGCCTCCCCGGGACTTAGACCTGCTATTCCTGCCCCGTCACCGCTCAGCGCCGCGTCCAGCCCTTTCTGCTTCCCAGACTCACTTTCACGACCTTTGACGCTGATCCTCTTCTGTCCTAACCCGGCTCCTCCGTCCTTTCATCTGATCCTCACTGGCTGCTCCATTCACAGCAGGGTTACTGAGAAACTGAAATGCACTTTCTTAAGAATTATCTAGAAACTTTCAAATTTACGGGGAAAAATCTGATAGTGGCGTGGAAACCTATCCAACATATCTATGGGGCTTTTGTCAGCCGACCTTTGGCCTATTAGTTTCTCTAGATATGTGGAGGCCACTCAGCAGCTTTGTTAGCCATTCCCACTTCCATTGTGTCCTTTTTCTCTCTGTTCTTTGGTTGTTGTTTTTTTTGTCATGTCATTCTCCATTTTTTTTTTTTTTTTTGCTGTTGTCCCTCCGTGTCAGAATCCACTTAAAGCCACAACAGTCCTGTTAATGATCCACTTTCCTCGTGCCCACTCCACTTTGTTTTTACACCATCGTCCAAAGCATTCAGACACTTTAGGGCTCAGCTGCTACGAGTTGAGTGGCAGGTCATAAACACCCCCCCCCCCTTTTTTTTTTTTTAAATAGGGCCTATTTTGAAAAGAAACTCAAAATCAGACGACCAACCGTCTCCTGAGCTGTGGGATGAGGTAATAAGATGTTAGTCTGCGTCAGGTTCTGTTTTAGACCAAAACTGAATGTGTTAGAAATCCAAAAAAGAAGGTTTTTCCGTCTAGGCAATCTGTGCCTGAAAAGCTAATCTGTGAAAGCATTACAGATATTTGTCCACGTGCTAAACCAGAGGCGTTTTTTGTTTGTTTTGTCCTATCAGTGATTTCATAAGACGCTTCGTTTCCAAATGATCAAATCTGCTGTTGAAACGGTGAATCTGCAGGATTCTTAAATCACATGTTTGAATGGGCTTTTCAATGGTTTAAGGCTTAACTTTAAAGTGAAATCATTGGGTTTATTCGTGTAACATAAAGCTGGCGTTTACTTCAATACTACATAATCTATTTTGCTGTAAAAAGCTTCTAAAGTTTCCTGTACAGGCGGTCTAAATAAAAGTAGACAGGGCTCCAAAGCAAACACTTTGCTTGGTTACAAATAACATATGAACACTCCCTGTTTAAACATTTAACAGGCAGGCAGAGTCATGTACTGTTAATGCAGCAACCGTCTGTTCAGCTTTTTTTCTCACTTTTGCTTTGTCCAATAACTTCCTTCAAGTCCTAAAGTCTTTCTGTTCGTCCGTGTTTGCTGGGGGTTTTTTGTTTTTATGGATAGCAAAGAAGGAATGCCAGTAAATCATTGGACTGGGACGTCTGGTGTTTATTGAACGTTTTCAGTAAACGTTCATATGTTGAGGTTACACATTTGGGAAGCCTGTCGTGGTCGGCACTTCCACTTCCAGTAACCTTAACGGACTTCTGTGCCTGTCATCCCCTCTTGGAAGTTTTTCCAAGGAAATGCTGTTGTTCTTGGCCTTTTCTTCTTTATTTACCTATATTTTTTCAATCATTTTTTTGTTTTATATTTAATCCAGATACACAGCACCACTTAAGTTATTTCATGGCACGGAGAAATTATTTGGTACTTTTATGAATCAAATTATTCCAACAGGAAAAAATGCTTTTCATCTGTCGTTTGACTGCATTGTAATCAAATTACGTGACATTTTTGTAAGGTTTTCTTTGTTTAAAGTGACGCTGGTCTTTCACAATGATTTTAATGTCAAGAGAATGAGGATAAATGGCATTTTCTGCACCAATCTTGAATTTAAGTTAACCCGGGCGCTCCAGAGTTGCCGAGCCGAAATGCAAACTGTTCAAATAAAAGTTAGCTCCACAAAAACCCACCGGTCACTGTCATTTGAGAGCAGAGCTCCCAAATGTCCCACAGAGATCCACCGCGGTGTGATTTGCGAGGGAGTCCGTCAGACTGAGCAATACTACTTACCCACTGGTGCTGTCACTCAGCTACGTTTAGAAAATCTGTGCTGGAAATGATGCAACCATGGCGTCCTTAAGGCGGCTTCCTTGCAGATGCTTTCGTGCCGCATTCTTCTATCATTTCATCACTAATATTGTGATGACCAAATAAACAAAAGTAAAAATGGCAGCTGTGTTTACAGTTGCAGACGAAGTCAATGTGAATATTTTCAGTCGACAGTGAACATACATTGGTAAACACAATCAGTCATTTCGACATTTCAAATGTTGTTTTTTTACAGTAAAATTCTGACTTGACCATTTTGCGGTTGGTTTTAAACTGTAAGTCACTCAACACTATGATTGTAAGTCATTTTATTTTTAGCCGCTTTAATCCTCTGTTACAATAGTTAAACAGACACCTGAGCAAGAAGGTTATGAGTTTTGGGGTTGATATGTTGCTTTTTTATGAAAAAGCTGCGACTCCAGAGATTTTGCTGTGATGTTTCTCTTGATTTACTGCCGGTTTTTGAACAAATGAGAAAACATCAGATGAATACGGTGCTTCTGCTATTTTTCACAAAGAAAATGCTCTATGATATAATTAAAGATAAAACAGTAGCAGTCCATGAAATGCACTTGATTAATTCAAAAATAGAATTGAGTTTAGTGGAAATGCGCTGAACTTTAACCTAGATGATTGAAAAGTTAAGAAAATGAACTACTGAACCAAGTAGAGTGAGGAGGTTTGACCTGTTTTAGCTTTCATTAAATCTAAAGTTATATTTATAACTGATTCCCAGCCCTGGTTTTACTGTAGTTCTACTCTCATAACATACAGCCAAGTCCCCACAAACATCACTGACTTGAAGCTGTTTAGCAGTTTCAGAACTGTGGAACTATGGACTTGGTCTTCTTGTTTCAGACAATAGACGGTAGCTAAAGCCTTAGTCCCAATTTGCCCTTACTGGTGGTTATCGGCAAAAAAAAAAAGGGCAAACCTGTATGGGACGCTCAGGAATTTTTAAGACCATAGACCGCTTGATGAGCTCGTCGAGCGGTCATACTACGAGCGACAGGTTGTCGCAAACACTTATTCAACAAGCAAGGGTAAGTAAAGGTGAAGTAGGTCGAGATGGTTTGTGTTCACATGATGTGTGTGCAGCCCAATTGATAGGAATTAGAATTAGTAGTTAGTGTACGGTCTCTTGCATATCACCTGTACACCCCTTGCGTGCAACGTTTGTGCACGGTCAGTAAGGACTTATCAGAATCAGAATCAGAATCACTTTATTTGCCAAGTACAGCGCATGTACAGGGAATTTGACTTCGGTTACTTGTGCTCTCGTGCAAACTAGCAAGGTAGAAGGATAAATAATAAAGGGATAAATAATATAAAAGAAGGTAAGTGTAAGGTAGCTGTATGAATAAATAAACATAACTGAATAAGGAAATAGATTGAAATAACAAGACAAAAAAATAAAAAATGAAAAATGCAGCAGCAGTAATTCCAGTTGGACAGTTTATGTGATTGTACAGTGTCCTTGAGTAGTCTGGAGTCAGGTGTTCATAAGAGTGACAGCTCGGGGGAAGAAGCTGTCTTTGTGGCAAGTGGTTTTGGTTCGCAGTGTCCTAAAGAGTCGCCCTGACGGGAGGAGGCTAAAAAGGCAGTGTCCAGGATGAGAGGGGTCTTTTACGATCCTGCCAGCCCGCTTCCTGGCACGGGATCGGTACAGGTCCTGAATGGGGAGAAGGCTGGAACCAATAATCCTCTCAGCAGATCTGATGATTATTACACACACCTTACTAGCAAGTAGAGTGTGGCGTTAGGGCACCGCATCTTCCATGCATCATAAGTGCTTACAAATTCCACGAGCCTTCCAAATACTTCACAATACACTTACCACATGCACGACAATGGTATATTCCATTTTAATGATGTTCCTTGAGGACGTACAAGCCTCAAGGGAACTGCAAGACACACTTGTGCTACCCTTAAGGTGGAGCCGCTCCTCCTTCAGCCCTCCGAAGACCCGGACACCCCGTAAACCTGCAGCACCCATACGGGGGTGCCGCATGTGACTATGGCTTCAAAAAAAAGGATCACAATTGCAGGAATTTACACTCAAGTATTTTTATCTATCCAGTTTCCCCCTCTGATCACTTTCTAGACAAACTGCAGTTTTGTAATGTTTTCAGAAGTGTCCAGAGTCTAAAAGGATTGTGAAACGAGCACTCACGCCTCACCCAGATTCTTCAGCAGCTGACATACAAAGAACTGTCATGAACGAGAGCTGAGGAAGAGGAGGAGATGAAGATGGTAGTAAGACAAAGATTGAGAGGAGGAGAGAAAACGGCACAAGTTGTTGGAAAGCAGTGATGTTTGCTGATCTAGAGTATATAATGGAAATAATATTTGGTTAGCGTTTTTTGTTTTGTCATTTGAGTTTCATTTTTTATTTCTTTACAGATATTTGAATGCGCGTGAATCCATTTCATTATGAATATTAGTTAAAGATCCTTTCTGTGTTTCTCTGTTCATGAACTGTAGCTAAACCAGCGGATCACATTTCCCTTCAAAATCATGAGACAGTTATTGATGGTGTGGAAAACATCAGACACAGACACTCAGTTAGACTCCAGCCATGCCGCAGAAAGCATCTCTTCATAGGCTGCTCGCCTCCTGCATCCATGCAGGGATGCCTTTGGTTTTTCTGGAAAAACTCCACCTCATCCATGTTTGTGGACAAACAGAGCAGCGGTAGCGGCCTCATGGGCGGCGTTGGGAGCCCTCGGGCTTCAAACGGTTCCGTCCTTTTGCTGGGTTTTAACACACAGAGTTAGAAGGGATGGTGGACGGAGCCAGGCCCCTGTGACCACAGCCAGTCCTGCCGCAACCTCGTCCCATTAACAGGAGGTCTGCGCTGCCTCCAAAAAAACACAGTTGTCCCCATGGCAACAGCTCTCTGTTGGCTGTGTTTGGAACACCAAACTGCTTCTGCTGTCTGTTGTTCCTCCCCGTCTCTCCATCATACAGCAGACGGCCTTACCTTTGTGTCACAGTTTTCTATCCTTTTTATGTGCTGCTGGAGGAAAACCGTGTGTTTCTATGTTGATGCTCAGTAGAAACACCTCCCTGTAACCTTGTGAATCAGGCTGAAAACAGTACCTCTTTACAGATTGACCTTTTTGTTGCCAGATGCACCCGCTGCTTTGTTAACTGACTAACAGAGGCGCCACATGGGACAACAAACCCCCGTAGACACTGTCCATATCCTTGTGCCGTCCAAACTTCTTTAAAATTCAACTGAAAGTCTCTTTTTTTGCAGCCCAGCTCCCGTTTGACCACAGGGATTCAGTGATGTTTGTGTCACCGCGCTCTCTGCAGGGTTTGTGGGCTTTCGTTCAGATTTATTGATATGGAAACATGCTCGGTTGTTATGCAAAAAGAAGTTAAGATTAAGGATGCTTTTTTTTCCTTCAAAAAACCTTCCAGGGTTTTAAAGAATACACCAGACGTTACACGATATTCAGTGCATTTCTCAAGTAACAGGAAACAATTATTGTTGTCATTTCAGTCTTCTAGTTTCTGTCACCTTTTTGTTTGTTAAATTATCCTTAATAGTCAGTAGTTTAAACTTCTGTTGCTCCTAAGCACAACCAAAAAAAGACCTCAGTCACAACTGCCCTTTCGGGTGGATACGGGCTGTCTGCTGGCGAAAAATCGGCAAACCTGTAGAGGTGGGAAACAAAATATTAAAGTTTTGGACCGCTCAGTGTGTGAATCCTACAGACGTATTATGTGCATGCAGCGTTTGCATGCGATGGTTAGTCAGCCAGCACCCGACTAACAAGGCACCGTACCACAATGTCACCTGACACCAGTAAGTCAGAGGTGCATGCAACATCCACTATCCTTATATCACATGCACTTACCACACACACAACAATGGTACGATCCATTTTCATGATGCCCACTGAGGTGACCGAACGAGTCTTGAAGACCCACTCTAATAAAAATAGTATTTTTTGTATTTTTAACATGCTCTTGTTGCGTTTTTCTCATAATGGAGGACATATATCAAAAAAACTAATATTAAAACTGTCTTTCTGAGTATTTCTTTATTTAAAATTGCGCTGGATCAGGAGCAGATGGAAGCAGGATGTTTAAAGCAGCTACTGCCGTGGGCGGGCTAAAGTCTCGCTTTTTCTGCTCCGATTCTAAACCCTCCACTTGCAGACAAATAAATCCGTTAGCGTTTTCATTTCCTCACCTGAGCTGCCATCCGGCTCTAAACTCTACGGCTGCATAATTTTTTATTTTTTTTGCAACGCTAACGTCAGTTTGGGCTTGTGAGGCTCATCTCACTAGTGGGAGCGAATATAAACAAAGGCATGCTGGGAAATTAGCTAGGCTAACTTCCGCGTCAACAGTACCGCCCACAACCCAAAAGCGAATTTCTAATTCTGCTCCGCAGAAAATATGTCTTATAGACAACACAGGTTTTATTTTTATTTTTCCTAAAAGTGGCATTATCATAATGGAAAGATCACTGGGAACAATTTTACTGTAAAAATAAATATATAGATCCTCCACGGCCTGAAAACCCCCAAAACCTGCAGCAGGTGAATGTATCAACCCCAGTAGGAATGTACGCACCCCTACCAGCCCAACAATTCCGCCTCGTCTCTTTTGCATTGGGTAGTCTGTGGTTTGTGTTTTTACTGATCATTTTTAAAGACCTGACTCTTCTTTTGCTTCCTAAACAAATTTGAGAAAATCTTAGTCAGACTTTAGCAGTAGATCCACTGGGAACTGTGGGCTGCTGGTGAGATCTCTGTAGGTTTTGATAGTTTCTCATGTCAGGTCGTATTGATGTTAGGGATTTTCGAGAAGAACATCTCGCCCTTTTTGGCGCTTTTTTTTTACTTGTGTACTTTTTTGCAGATATTTTCAAACGTCAGATTTTATTTGCTTTTAGATTTAACACAAAGAAGTCTAAAAACCAGCGTGGACAGTGGAGGCAGCCGGCTTGTTCCTGTCTGGCAGTCCGATGGCGGACACTGTGCCGATCGGTTCTCTGTCTTCATTTGTGTATCAGCAGTTGATTCGTTGCTTGTTGCTCACATCAGTGCAGATCTGATTCTACTGCTGTCGCTCTTTAATCAGATTCTGATCTTTGTTGAAAGTGTCTGCACTGTTTCCCCCAGTCATAGTGGGGCTGTTCCGTTTGAAGAAGGAAGTCTGGTTTTCTTCTTTTGTTGTTGGTTTTGGTTAGACCCAAAGGACCATTTAACAGATCATCAGCATTTCCAGCCCCACTTTGTTCCTGATCAGCAGATGATGGTGTCTCATTTTCAGTTTTCAAACCTGAGCTCACAAACTCTTCAGTAATCCATCCGTGGCTGAGAACAACAGAAGGACCAGAGGTCGAGTCAGCATTCCTGAGTGTCTTTCTGCTGCAGGAAGTGGCCTCAGAGGCATGAGCCAGCGTTTCCTGTTAGAGTGCAGACTGGACACACTCACCTTTCACAACAACACGCCTCGCCGAGACCACGGCTCTGGTCTGCGTTCGATGCTGCAGCACTTTTACTGCAGCGGGGGGGGGGTTGCTTACCCCCTCCCCGAGAGAGTAGGCGTATCGCCGTCACTGTTATCCGTGAAGGATGCCCGTGCACTGAGAGCCTCTCGCTCCACACATCCTGGGTGGCGGAGCCAAAAGCAGATTGGATACCGCAGACCGGCTTGAGTTTTGACTGTCAGCAAGGGCACGGCTGTTTTCCCTCCCTCTTCCTCTGCTTATGTTTTGGCCAGCATCCACGGGTGAATGCAGCTGTTCCTCATAGCTGATTCCAGGAACCCATGAGGACCTAGTCAGGGAAAGTCATCCCTATGATAAGAAATTGTTTGAGCGTTTCAAAGCAAAAACCAAATCAACCTCAGATGAAGTTGGAATAAGGACATAATCTATTTCACCTAAACATGTTTGGTTGTAATGATGCTTCATCGTGGTGATTTATGGCTATTTAGGGAAGCTCTTATTTTTAGATGACAACCCTCTTGGCCAAAGGTGACTCCGTCCCCGTGGAATACAGTAGCTTGTTGTTTTCCTGGATGGAGGCAAAGTGCAGGAAGGTCACGGAGCGGTGTGGGAGGAAGACCGTGATGAAGACTATTTCTGAGCAGCCAAACATGTTTGCATGTTGCGTGTGCTGCCAGGTTTCAGTGGTGTCCCCAGCACACAGGTGTGCATGTGTGATTACGGCAGCTAGAACAATAACAGCTTCAGCGCAAAGGAGACTCCAGGGGCATGATGGTACCAGGAGCTTCTCAGGGGTGTCGTCTGTCCGTAAAGTGAAATCAACTCTTCAGCCACGTCCGTCTGTTCTAATGGCCATTTGTGGAAACAGGAAGTGGATTTAAATAAAGTTTGTTTGACGAAGACCCTGGGCAGGAAGTAAAACAGGGGCTGGGATTCCCCCAAGTTTCCCTTCAGTTCTACCAAACAAGGACGCCCTTAAAGCATTCTTTATTAAAGCTCAGGGTTTATAAACACCAGAAGTTTGTCATGAATTAGAAGAACATATTTTAGAAAAATTGTAAAAAGGAGGAAACACCAAAATTTTAACTACCAGTAAAAAAAAAAACTCCCTTTTTTACTTACTTAGTTTTAAAGATAATCATTTCATCACATTCCAACATTAAAGTGTGCACTATTGAACCTTTAACATTATGTACTAGAAACATGGCATACATAATGTAAACACAAGTGTGGGTTTGTGGGGTTTAAGCTTCTTTACTAAACACTAATACACTATCCGTCAATTTTCTAAACCCACTGAATCCCTATTAGTGTGTGTGGGTTGCTGGAGCCTATCCCAGCTGCTGTGGGACAAAGCAGGGGTACACCGTGAACAACCCGATCCGTATAGATTGTTTTGATTTAAACTAAGGAAAAACATGCAAACTGTTATTCACATGATAAATGTAATTATAGATATTAAAGCTGTGAGCGGCAGTCGCTTACCCTCCCTGCCCCCTTATCACCTGGCTTGAGCAGCTATTACTGCCCCTCAGTCTCCCCATCTACCTTTACCGCCTTGGTCAGAGCCGCACCAGACAAATGAATATGTAAAACTGTTGGCTTCATCTCCATGGCAACCAGTTTATTTTTGGGTCGCCTGGGGTTGACGGACAGGTCTGTAAAATCTTTAGAAGAATCAGCAAAAGTAAACTTTCATTTTCACAGCATTCCGATAGAAAAAGTGCGAGCAACTCGCTAACGCTAACGCCGTTGAAAATCTACAAACTCAGACAGACGGGGGGGTCAAATAGTCTCTCAAAAACAATGATGTTGTTGGATTAGACGGTTTACAGCTGTAACCTTCATCTCTTTAACTCTGTACCCTCCTCATCCTCAGATGTGCACCCCAGCCAACACACCAGCGACGCCCCCCAACTTCCCCGACGCGCTGACCATGTTCTCCCGGCTCAAAGCGTCCGAAAGCTTCAACAGCGGCGCCGGCAGCCCCATGGCGGCCTCCATGGCCACCTCGCCCCCTCCCCCTCAAGTCGGAGGATGGGGGGTCTCACCAAATGTACCCAACGTGCCCCAGCCCCCACAGGGACTCTGGACTCAGGGACCGCCCCCCACACAGCCCTGCCCCGCCTGGCCAATGGGAGTCAACTCGCACTCGGGCGCCGAGCAGAAGGCGAGCGTAGCGATGGAGGCGGAGAGATGAAGGGCTGCACGGGACTGAAAAGCCCCCCCTCCCCTTCCTCCTGGCGGGGGGTTGGGAGGGGGGGGGGGGCTGAATGTTAAAAGGGTGGGAGGCAATAATGGGTGGAAATGGGTTTATATTTTTTTGTTTTTCCCCAAAAATTGATTGATATAAAAAAGACACGAAGAGTTTGTGGAGAATTTCCAGACGAGGAGGAAACCAATGCAAGTGCAGAAGTAGAAAAACAAGCGCACACGTAGTAATAAGAGAGCAACTCCAATCTTTGTAAGTTTTTCTTAAGTAAATGCATAGATGAAAGAAATATTATTGAACTAAAAAAAACAGAAATGGAAGAAAAAAAAATGTCACGCCCAAGGATTTATGTGATGTACGAGGACTTACAAGGCAGCAAACTTAGTTTTTTATTTCTAGTTTTTGTTCTCCATCTTTTCTGCCAGTGTTTTTGTTATTTTTTATTTAATCCACTGGAGTTTTGTGTTTCTGCGACGGCCTGCGCCGCACGACGACAGACGAGCGAACCGGCGGCGGCGCAGCGGTTCGCCCGGCGTGGACGCACGCAAGAGGACGATCGGTTTGCAGTCCGTACACTCACCGTATCTTCGTCGAAGGTTGGGACTTCTCTTACCTCACTTGGTGGTCACCTGACTTCTTTCAGCCAATCAGGGATTCTTCTTAAACCAACTGTTGCCGCCACAGGACGACGTTTTTAAAGGTTTGTTTCTTAAACGACGTGACGCTTCGAAATGTGGACACGTTTTTTTCTGGAGATTTGGGTTCTATTACAAGCAAAAAGAGAAATCTTCATTTCCTGTATTATGATGTAGTTGTTTTGTTTCAAGGAAAAGGGAGTGGCCTTTGAAAGTGGGTGGGGCTAGTTTATTTTTATTTTTTTCAAAGAGTGAACCAATCAAAGCAGAAATGGCTATAAATGAAGAAGAAGAAATCCATCTTTTTAGGCGGAGCTGCCACTTTGCATGTTCCTGAGACCTTTTGTAGCAGTCGGGCCGGAGCGCCGCGTGGGACGGGGTTGGATCTAAATATGAGAGAGTGAGACGGTGGGTTTTGGGGGGGACACTACAAACTACTTTCAGACATACAGTATACAACATGAACACCCCCCCCCCAGAGTGACTGTCCAAATGATGGAGGGGTTCCAGTTCCAGTTGGGACCCGCTCCTGGTCTGTTTAGACCGCTGAGGGGGGAGTTCAGGAGTTACCCTGATCCATGGCAATACCCTTTTTACGTTAGGTAGGAGCATTTTTTTATTAGTTCGTTGAAGCGGAGAGGATTTCTGTTTTCAGTAAGATACAATAATGAGGAATGACCAACTTTTTATTGTATTGTTAGACTCAACTAATGTCTGATTTCATCCTTGTCGTCCATACTTCATACTTTATTTGGTTAAATCGGAGCGTTTTCGGGGTGGGCCTGTTCCTAAATGGTTTCTCACATGTGTCCCCCCCACCCCCCCCCACCTTGTATGACTGTATGAGACCATTCCCACAATATTTGTGGACTACCTGATAATTAACTTATCATTTTTGTGAACCTAAATAAATATTGTATGTCGACCTAATCCTGGGGGTTTGCTGCGGCGTGTGTGCATTTTTGGCCTGTCGACCGGCACCAAAAGAGGGCGTCCTGCTCCGCCGCCGTCGCCCTCTTCACCTCCCATGATCCTCGGCTGTAAACACAAACCCCTCCCAGCTGTCCACGGGAACGGCGGCGCATGCCAGCGGTGGAGGTGGTGAAGGAGTGTCATCGAGTTCGCCGTGTCCTCATCTCACCTTTCCTGTGGGACTCGCATCCCCCCCTCACAGGAAATAAAATGGGACCCCCCTCCCCGCCCCCGGCTGATGGTGCCAGTCTTTCGGCTGCAGCCTGACTCGCCTCGCTGAGGGGATGAAGAAAGTGGAGCTGCACACCCAGCCGACCCGCCGGATAACTTGCTATTAAAACAAAAACAAAAAGACAGATTTTATTTCTTTAATCTTACAGTTTAGTCACATGAGCCAAAAACTGAGTCTTTATCATAAATTCATCTGTTTTCCACTGAAATACAACATATAAGCTACACCAAAACTGACAAATATTTCTTTAAAGATGAACCTGAAAAAGCCGTGAAATCCACACTCTTTGCAGGATTTATGTGGAAGAAAGCGCCGCTGAAGAAGAAGCCTCCGTCTGACCTGTATAAGTAAATTATTATTGTTTGTTTGAGAAGAACTGCAGCTTCACTAAAAGTGTTTTTTTTTATCCTTTTCGTTCTGAGTCCTGCAGCCAAATGAAGCCGGTACATTTATAAAGAGACACTTATGTCATTAACAGATCTAGCATTAATGAGTTTAGGCACAAAACAGAAATATATTTGTTTGTCTTTGCTGAAATGTCTAGAAAGATGTGCAGGAAAGAGGACAGGCGGGACACGCCGACACCTCACCTTTCTCTGTCCTCTCTGCAGGTGAAACATGAGTCCCTTAAAGGGTTTTTGGGACAGAAAGTCCCCGAAACTGCAGTAAAAAAACGTAATTTTCCTAGTTTCCTCAAGCACATTTTTTTGTGCATTTTTAGCTGAAAATGCAAAAAGTTGTGAAAATATGCAAACTGACATCAAAAGCACAATTGCTTAAATTAATATTTAACACAAATAATGAAACACTCAAATGTTTGCAGTTTTGCAGAAATTTGTGATCAAATATTTGAAAAAACTGTTTGGATTTGGTTTAAAAACAAAAATGTCTAATAAAGACAAACAAAAGATGGATGATCACTGTGACTTTAGTGGAAAATGTGAAAAGAAAAATAGTTTAACGAATACATCTCTGTACATCCACATACATAAATGATGCCATTATCATTACTCTTAATCACAAATATACATTAAAAAAATGATTATTTTCCTTAAATGGGGGTGTGTGAAAAAGCATACCTAAATAGTCCCTTCACTAATATGCTTTACTTCTATTTTGTTTATTTGTTATGATGTCAACAAACTTTTGCATCCATGATGTCAAATTGTTGCTTTTGTCACCCATCAAACCCAGGTGAGAGGAATCGTCTGTCAACTCTGTCACAAACGCTGTTGAGTGGAGAATAGTTTGAGGCAGAAAATGGGTTTAACTTACTTTTTGTTTATGTTGTGTTCAGTTCAATCCGCCAACAGGGGGCGACATAAACAACTCCAAACATTCCCTTTGTTTTGGGGGAACGGGGTATTAAAATAATCGCACATTTTGTGGTGTAAGCACTGGGGCAAATAGAAGTCACATGTTTTTGCAATAATAGAGACTGTGGCCAGGATGCTTTTCTAAAGGATTAAAAAGTACATCCATGTGGCCAAATTTGATGCTTATACCTCAAAATGAAGCATTTCCAGGGAATTCTACCCCGTCTTTGACATTTATATTTCCTCGATTGGTTGCTTTTCATCCTTTACATTAGGTCTGTTTTGCCAGCTGAATATACATACTTAAAAATAGAAAAACTAGTGTAACTTTTAAATGTGTCGACACTTTTCCCAGTTGTGTGTTTAGCGCCCCCAACAGGAGTCTTGAAGAAGTTCCTTGACAAAAGATGGAACAGAGGAATTATTGGGGAAGAAATGTCTCTTTTTTTCTTAGTTTGACTAACGATATTTTTACAAAAACTACATAAATATTGTCAAAGTAACTAAATAATGCGTGACTATGATCCTTCATACTTCAGAACAAAAATGTTGGTGAATTTGGTTTGCTAGTTTACAGTAATTCTAGCTCCACAGTAATCTGGCAGAGGTGGTTGTTGTCAAACAATGATGTAATTTACACATTTAACAATGGCTTCCACCAGTCCTGATGTTGCAATGTTTGCATAAATAAAGCCGTTGGTGTGCGACCGCCGTGAACCTGAAACAATGGCTGCGTGCCATTTCAGCCTCTCCGTGCCTGAGCTCCTGAGCCGGACACAAAGCCGGCTTTATCCGGGCCCTCCGTTCGGTGGAGGGCCGCCCGCCTGGATGCATTAGCGCCGGACTTAGCAGCCTCTGAAACAATACCCCACACTGGGACTGGAAGCAGGAGGCGCTGAGTGATTTTGCATGAAAGAGGCCGTCTGACTAGCAGAGGAAGTGACAGGAAGAGAAGCGTTCGGTTTACACGTCAGCAGTGGCGGTTCTACCCTGAATTACTCTCCGGGCGAGGCCCTCCTCTAGCGCCCCCCCCCCCCATAGAGTCACTTTGTCCATTTATTGTAACTGAAAATACAGTTAGGAAATATTTAATAAACACAAACAATCTGAAATAAATATTATAAACTACAAATCACACTAATAATACACTAGAATAAATGTAACTGCAGCACTAAGAAGAGAAAACACTAACTAAAACCTAACCTTTGTGGCCTTCCTGATGCAAGCTTGTCAATAACGTCATCATATGAAATCTGCTCCCCCCATGAATGATTGATACTAAAAACAGCAGGTTAGTGAGTTGCTCCTGAGACATTGGTGATCTCAGGTATGACTTGATCAACTGGAGTTTTGAAAAGCTAACAGCAGCAGCAGCAGCAGCAGCAGCAGCAGCAGCAGCAGCAGCAGCAGCAGCAGCAGCAGCAGCATTCTACCATCACAGCTTATTTAACATTATGAACTAATATACAACAATAAAACACAACAAAAACTTTGTGTTACAGCAGAGCAGACAGACACACGAATCATAACTAATGTTACAAGTTAAGGCAGAGCAAACATTTAAGAATAAATATCTTAAAAATGACGTTATTTGCAATATTTGGGCCTACTTCAGTTTTGGTCATGATAGACCAAACAAGAGATTTTTCCTCTGCAACGTTGTTGTTGTTGTAGGGCAGGTAGCATTCGAATTTAGAAAACGTGCATCTAGCTATGTGATAATACCCTTTTCTTTGTCTCTTTTCTCCTCTTCTTCTCTTTTCTTTCTAAATTGGGCACCAGCTTTGACCTTTTTTCTCCATATTTCAGATGTTTTTGCATTTAGCATAAATGTCCTGACATAGGTATCAAGTCTGTCGACTAAACCAACTGTCATCTAAGTGAAGAATTTTTTTTTGTTTTCCCATTTTTTATTTGAAATAACCAAAAAAGCATGATTTTTTTATACTTTTTTTATACCCGCAGCCCCCCCCCCCCTCCCGTTCGTCAAACATTTCCAGAAGGAGCGCGTGCAGCTGCACCCAGGGGCGCTAATTCGCTACATGGCGGCGCAATTTTTATTTTTATTTTTTCATCAAGCACTGAGCCGCGGCCCGCGACCGTTGCCCCCCTGGAAGAAGATCCAGCCAGGTTTGCGCATGCGTTTTGTGCTCCGTGCTCACCTCAGCCTGCACCCTTCACCCCGCGCCCCCTCCCTTCTCCTTCTTCACCCCGCGCCCCCTCCCTTCTCCTTCTTCACCCCGCGCCCCCTCCCTTCTCCTTCTCACACACATTTGCGTCTACTTCTCAAAGACAGCAGGGAGCGCAGCTGCGGGGCGGGGGCGCCGCCAGGTTTCAGGCTGTTACAAACTCTGTGATATAAGTAAACCAATAGTGATGCATAAAGTATTTTACAAGAGCTGAGCCGCTGGCGCCGCCCCTCCGTCATTTTTCCGCCCCGGGCGATCGCCCGTATGGCCCGTGCCTAAAACCGCTACTGCACGTCAGTCTGCACTTTGAGACAACACTCCACCTTCAAGGATCCCTCTGTTGGACTTTCATTTTCTCCTTTTTCCTGTTGTTTTCTGCAGAATTCTCCCTGTGCAACGGGAAAAACGGAGAACTGAATTGTCCTTTTTTTGTGTGTTTTCCTCATAAATTGGGTCTGGAATGTAGAGTTGTGTGGGAAATGGTGGGAAAAGACGTAATAAAATAGGTTTAAAGGTAATTTAGGCAGCTGGGACTCTGCAGGTTACAGACACCCTCAGAGGATCAGTGGAGAACTCTGAGACACAGATTTCCCTGTAATTATTCATATTCTTCCATCAAAATTTTAGTTTTAACCTATTAAACATGTATTTATTTTCTTTTTTTGCTGCAGCCCGGTTCTGCTTTGGCTAAGGTTGTGGTAACAGCAGGGTGCTTCACTAGATCAAATAAAACTTTAATGATCTCTGTGGAGAATCGGGATGAAGCACCGAGAAAACATCAAAGGAGAAAAAACAGAAAATGAGGTTTAAAGACGCAAACGGCTTTAGATTCATACCTGCAAACGTGAACAAACGTTTCCATCATGATGCTAAAACGAGATAAACATTCTTTGATGACAGCAACGTTGGGTCAGAAATATGGAGATGTCGCATGGATTTACAGAAACGGGGAGGCTAAATGAAAGAGCCGCTCCCATGAAAACGGTGTTTTTGGCGTTTTTAGCGTGTTTTCGCGGCGTTTGTCTGTTAATGGAGGACACGCAGAAAGAAAATTGCATTTCTCAGTTTTCCTTTATGCAAATCGACGTAAAGAAGCAGACGGATAAAATGCATTTTGAAAAAGGTTGAAAAAGAAAATACGCTGGGCGTGGCCACAATCTCCTTGCTCCGCCCCCTTCTGATGCATCCACGTGCAGACAAACAGATCCACGGACGTCTTCGTTTTCCTCACTTGAGCTGGAATCTGGATCCAAACCGGATTGGAGATTTTGGTTGCATTTAGAGGCTGGGGGCTGTAAGCTAGCGAGAGAGTGTGTAAACAGAGAGCTCTCAGTGACAGGAAGGGGAATGGAGTTGCTAAGCGGCAAAGAATAATGCAATTTTTGGCTTAACTTTCCTGTGTCTTCTAAAAAAAAAAAAAAAGGTAACAGCTGTTTTTTTGTTTTCATTTTGACGTAATTCAACCAGGAAGTTGAATGAGCACATGTACTGATCATCAGAAAATGCCACGAGAAAATGTTTAACTGTAATGTTTTTTTTTTATATATATAACGTAGTGATGGTCTTTAAAGAAATGTATTTTAATAAAAGAGCTCCAAACTGTCTCTCTGACCTTCCTTTTTTGTTAACATCTGTTAGCAATTCATTACACTTCTGAAAGCAACAGTTTGTCCATCAAAGCCCAGAGTAACACGTGGATCTCCAGTGAATACTACTTCTGAAAAACACGAGGTTGAAACTGAAACTGAAGCAGAAAAGACAGATAAACTTTCTTGTCCCCTATATGAACACGTTTCTCTGTTTGCGATGGTCTTTATTTGTTTTATTCCTGGAGGTTTTACAGCTTCTGCGCGTTTAGGGATCATGACGGTTACGTTTTGTCCGGAAGACTGAAGCCCAGCTGCAGACGAGACGAACGACTTCTCCTCTGACCACAAACAGGAAGAGCTCGAGACTTTTCTGCTCTCTTCTCTTTTTGTCCTCGTGCGCTGACTTTGTTTTGGGCGGCAACGTTTCAACACGTTTCTGTGAGAATCGTGTTGTTGTTGTTGTTTTTAACATTCCTGCAGAAATGTGAGGCCTAAATCTGGAAGAAGCCTAAAATTAAAAGTGCTAAAGTCCTTCTAAAGAACAGTAAAATAGGTCGTATTGCTGGGAGCAATAGATTTTTCTGAAGCTATGAAGAAAATACGGATGGAAATAATCTCTAAAATGATTTAAAATTAGCTTAAGAAATGCATTTTCTTTAAAAACAGATGTGAAAATCAGAAATTTCTTTGAAAACAAAAATAGATTTTGCTTCTTGAACTACAGTTTAACACAAATCCTGTCAACAAATCCAAAAGTGTTTTTTTTTAAGGTTACAGTGACGTCACATCTTCCTGCGTTTGCTGTTCAGCTGTAAGCCCCGCCCCGTAACCCTTGTGCCATCCTAGGCACTTTAACGTTGGGAGTTGGGTCATCTAGACCCACTAGTGCACTGAACCTTTTTTCTCCAATGATTTGTGATCTTCACTGGTGTCCATGGATTACATGAAATCTTTCCACCTTTATCCACCTTTGTCATGGTAGGGAGAACACGTCAATGGAGGGGGGGGGTCATCTAAGATAGCACAAGGGTTAAAATGTATCAATACAAATACCAGTTTGCTGCAATTGTAGTGGTAAAAAACAGGAAAATTAAATTATGATACTACCCCCAGCTTACACAAAGTAAACAGCACAAGATAGCACAAGGGTTAATGTGATGATTCGCATTAGGCATATAAACATTACACACAATTTAAAGCATTAAACTTCCTCTGGCAGCTTAAATTTACAGTTGCCTCGTTATTTGAATCCACTATGGCAATGACTTGATTCACAACGATTTGAATAAAGAAATACTCAGAAATGCAATTTTAAGCTTAATATTCTTTATACATGTCCTTCATTATCAGAAAAATGCCACAAAAACACGTTGAAACTGAATTTTGGGTCTTTAGCTACAATGTTCAAAAAAGACGAAACTCCCCCCCAAAATAAAAAAATCCATTCTGCATCAACAAAGGTGATGTAGTAAAAAGCTGCAGCTGTGCTGCAGCAGATTCCCTCCTCAGGTTTGATTCCAGAACAAAGCTGAGTGCAGGTTTCAGAGGGGGGGAGGTCTCTTATGTAATCCCCTTGTTGCAACAAAGGAGTAAAAGCGGCGATATTTTATTTGTTGCGGCGGCTTTGGCTGCAAATCCTCGTTGCAGCTGCAGACATGCTTTTTCCTCTCAGCTCTGCATGCTGGCAGCCGGCCTCTCTCTCCCTCTGTCCTTCCCCTCTTCCCTCTTTTTTTTTAACCTCCCCTCCCCTTATTCACCAACTCAAACACACCTCTTTTTGTCTCCTGGATGCTGCAGTGCATCCTCCCTCCCTGCCTGCCCCCACCCCAAACAGGAGGGAGGAGATGCTGAGGAGGGATGAATGCAGGGATTTCACTTATGTTCATCCAGCAGGATGAAGGCCGTGGCAGAGAACCGCCGCTCATGACCTCTCATTAGTCATGAGAGTCCAGCTGCAAACTGCTGCACAGGAAGTTGATTTGGTTCCCTTCAAATGCTTTTCCCAACTAAAGTCATCAAAAGAGAAAAGAAAAAGAATCAGAAAAAGTTTGGGGTTATTAGCAGTCAATCCATTTGCACACACAAACACATTAATCCAGGCATGACGCAACTCTCAGAGCGACTGTGTGTCATCGCTAGCAAGACGCCCCCCTGAGAGGCAGCGAATCAACACACTGAGCAGAGGACGCCAAAACCACAGAGCTGCACAGAAACGAGCTCTGACCCACATCAGCCGCCGCTCCGTCTGTGTCGGCCACCTCTGAGCGTCGCTTACGCAACAGTTCTCTGCTCAGAAGCGACCAGCTGAAGGGTGCTCGACAAACATTTATCTCTGCTTTGCAGCTTTTCTGGTCTCCTCTTGTTTTTAGGCCTCAGTTAAGCCTTCTATCAGATGCACAGCGAGCCGTATGAAAAAAGGATGACGTGAAAAAACCTCAGCATTCATCAGTGGAAACCAGCTCTAACTGTTGGTTTGTTTTCATTTCTTGCAGAGCAGAGATGCTGTAGCTTTCAAATCAAAAGAAGGACCCACTCCGGTTAAAAATGGGATTTCTAACGTGTTCTTTTGGCATTTTTCTGATGTATTTCTTCATTTAAATCGTCGATAATTCAAAATAAGTGCAGACGAAAAAACGCCTTCTGACAAAAGGTTTCTTTGTTCTGGGCGGAGCCACAAGCTCCCTGCTCCTCCCCCTTCTGATGCATATTTACAGACAAACAGATCCATGAATTTTTTCTTTGTTTTCCTCGTCTGTGTTGGAATCTGGATCTAAACTGTACGACTGGACGGCTCCAAAATTGGTCGCCATGTTAAGCTGGGGGTGTAAAGGGCTGTGAGCTAGTGGGAGAAAGCGTAAACAGATGGGTGACGGGAAGTAGGGGCGGGCTTACTCCGTGCAAACAGTCCCACAACACAGAGGTGAATTTCTAACGAATGACTGCCGCTCTGCAGAAACAATGTCCTGGAAAACGACAGGTTTTTAAAATTTTAGCTGAAGACCGCGTGACTCAGCCAATACGAACATTTTGCGCTTTTTAAACGTATGAAATTTCGGTCTTTCGTGTTTCATGTGTGATAATTCACAAGTGTTTCTTGGGTTCGGCATTTGTCGACATGCACAGATGGTCTTTCCGTTCATTTAGTTATGAGCTGTTCAAAATTTTTGGTTGGTGGAGAATTTCACAATTTACGTGTATTTTACGTAGTTTATTTGTAATTGTTACGTAAATCTTATGCAATCGTATTTGATTTTTGTGAGATCTACACGCCAATTAATCGCTTCCCACGGCCGTCCCCGTATGTCTGACGTTCCCTGCAAAAACCACAGATGTTTAACTTTTATGACGCATGTACGGCCCACATATTGCGTTTAAACAATTGACGCACATATCACTTATGAATTCCATGTAAACAGCGCAGTAATCACACACGGTTAATGATCTACGTTGATTTACGTGTTTTTTGGGGTTTATTGATACTTGTTCCACGGCTTTAGCGTGGATCATATGTGATACATCTGTCAAAATTTCACATAAAGACCACTACTTTTCTCACTTTTTCCACGTATATTCACGTATGACCAATTTTCCTACGTGAAATATTTGCACAAAATGTGCGTAGTGTGTGACACGGCCTTTCACTAAAAGACCACTGGGATTGCTTTTACAACAGATCAGAAGATGTTAGGAGCGGGTCTTTAAGTTGCTGGATCTGTTCCATGAATACGACTGTGTCATCTGCATAAAAACAAACATTTACCCAGTTTGTTCAGATCAGGACACAGTCGATGTTGAAGCAGATCTTAGGGCAAAGGCAGAATCAACCATTAAAAAAAACCTTTATTAATCCCCTAGAGACTGACAGTAAGGAATGTTTTTTTCTTTTTAGGAACCAGACAACCTGTGGGAGAAAGTCCAGGGCTTTTAAGTCAGTATGAACGGTCCTTATGTGCAGAATTTATGTATGTAGTAAAAACTACAGGGTCCATTTCAGAGCTTTTTGTGTTTGTGTCCCTATGTGGGTCTGAGCACTTTACAGACAAACAGAGCTTAAAGTTCAGTGACTCTGAAGAGTTTATATAATCATCTTTTTAAATTCTGTCCTTAGTTTTTGTTGTTATAGTTTTATTTATTCAAAAAGTAACTTTTTCCATCATTTCAGAAGTTAATAAATAGCGTTATCTTTACATTTCTGCAAAAAATATGAATAGATGGAAACATTTTCATGTCTGGAAATGTTCAAACTAAATGTAAAGTTTGATTTTTAATTTGTCAAAATAAAAAATGCTAGAACTTTAAATTTAATGGCATTTAAAAACATGCAAGAAGATCACATAGTTTTAAAACTCTTTCATCAATGAGTGTTTCCTGCCTCAGGTGACAAGTATAATTGAGCATTTGATCCGTCTGTGTGTGTGTGTTTGGACCAGTACTGAAGTTAGTCATGTTTATGAGGGCCAAAGACATAGAAGTGTACATTTGAGGCCAAGAGGATTTAGAAAAAAGGTTGAAATGAAGTTCATGGATGGATGGATGCATGGATGGATGGCGTCTGCCAAATCAGTGCTCTTGATGAAGCAGTAAAAGTCCAGACTCAAATCTTTACCCTGAATTGATCTTTTAGCGCACTCTGCTGTCATCTAGTGGTGAGTCGCTGTAACAACAGTTCGATCCCGTTCTGTTAGAGGAAAACATTTTTGTTGTTATGTAAAAACTTTTCTGTTTGGTAAACAAATTTAAAAACACAGTTCCATGTCTTTAGGGTGCACTATATGGAAATAACCATTTTCCATAAATACATAGATCATGAATAGACATACTGTGTATAGTTTTACAACAGTTCCGTGTGTGTTTGTCAATTTGCATTGAGGGTTTTTTATTGGGTAGAATATAGGCCACATTCCTCTGTTGGTATAGACCCCCCCTGGGGGGGCTTTATTGATGCTATGGTGACTAGCTTCTGTCACGTGGGGGCAACTGCAGCATTTCACAGGTCAGCCAACCGGGACGCCGTGTTCTGCTTTCAGAACAAAGTTCATGCAGAACGCGGCGGTGACCTTTCACATTCTGTGCTTATTATTTGTCAGGGAAAATGCCTCAAGTGACTCTAATCAGAACAACTTACAGGTTTTATTCCATCCTTTTGGTGCTTTGATGTAAAATTGTAATCTATTACTTGTGTGATTTGTGTTTTAGTAGTGAGATAAAAGTATTTTTAAGCTTAAAGAAGTTGTCACTAAAGTATTTTTCTTCAAAGACCAGTTTATAAAATGCTCAGCTTATATGGCGATTGACTGACACTCAAAACAGAAATTATGTTTGAACATTTCAGCAAACATGAGTCAATATGTGCTAAAATTGGGTTTGTATTATATATTTTAAAGCAATATATCAAGGATCAATATTAAGTAACATTCTGGTTTAATAAATGACTGTTTTGTTTGTTTTTTGTTCTCTAGAGAAGTTTGAATATACAAAATTGAATTTATATATTAAAATAAATAATGTTTGCATCTATTTAAAGGACAGCGATCCAGAATATGATAAACGCAGAGATATGAATGCACTAAAGTCTAAACTTAAACATTAAAATTTTTTAACTGTTTTCAGAGAAAATTACAATTCTTTCCATTGAGGAGTTTTTATTGAATTGGGGGATAAAAAATATTCACATAAAAATACATAAAATAAAAGAGTTTTTAACAATAATACAAAAAAAGAGGTTTTTAAAAAAAAGTGATTTAAGCTACAGAAGTTGTTTGTTTTCTTGAGTTTCATCAATGATTTCTTGTCTGGTAAATTATTACATGAGCAGCATCCGTATCAAATAAGGAAAAACTCTAAAATATCGGTTAAAATCCAACATTTTGTCTGCTTTGACAGGAATGACCGTAAGAAGAAACGATTTGAGTTTTTTAAAGACAAAAAACGAAACGATTATCAGAAAGAATTTTAAAACAAATTTTCTCTTTTTTATTTATTTGATAATATACATCCAATCCAGTATATTAGGCCTGTAATCTATTACACAGAAAACCTTTACATCTGTGACACTACAACCAAAGGTTATTATGTTTAAAATAAATGTACATGTAGTTTTCTTCTTTATGTAAGCCCATCTCCCCAATAAAGGATCTTTGTTTGGCTCTAGTTTTTTAGTCGTCTTCATCAGCCACATAAAGAGAGAAACATATTTAGATGTTTTATATATTTTTTCAAAATTTAACTTTAAAAAACCCTGGAAAATTGTGTTTTTTATGACACTAAAAGCTGCTTTGAGCTCACAGAAGCAGAATATTTGTGTTATAATGTGTGTTTCCGTTGTGTCTTTGCTGAGATGTCGTAATATTTGGACTCTTTAAGACCTGACCTGTAATAAAAGCACAGGAGTGAGACAGGAAATGGTCACGTCACCCATTCTGTAGCTTCTCCTTGATCACGTCACATCAACACATTCTTTTTTTTTTTCCAAAACGCAGAGCCGAAAAAAGCCCCTCTTTTAATGTCAGGTACTGTCCTTTGTGGTGTGCGGCCGTCAGTATTTGCATACTTTACTGATTTCAGCCTCTCATTTGTTTATGTACTGTTTACATCTCTCCGATGGAAGCTGACGTTTGAGCTGAAGCGGCTCTGGTGAGTCAGAAGCGATGGACGTCTTTGGCTCGGTCTGCTGTGAGGATTTACCAGCAACGTTTTTCAATGTTTTGTTCTGGAACTCTGGGATGTGAGCGTTTCCGCGGCACGACTTGAGCTTTTGGGTTTCAGGACCGAGCCGCAGGTTTTTCTGCTCAGGGGTCGGTTTGAAGCCAGATGGAGAACGCCGAGCCCAACGCGGCGGTCCCCCTGTCCATCAGGACGTTGGCGTCCACCGTAAATGTGGAGGAGCAGGCCCAAAATCAGACCAACCTGAACTCTGTCGTGCAGACGTCAGACTTGCCCCAAATCGAGTTCAGAATACAGCAGCTCCAAGGCAGACACCTCCTCCTCCAGAAAACACTAAGCTGCACGAAGAAGGAGGAAGAAAAAAGGGGAGCAAGCGGCGCCGAGCGTAAGTCTCCCCCTTCAGACACGTTCAGACAGCAGCACTGAGTGAAGTAAACGCTGATAAATATTAAAGTCCTGGATCTGTTCAGCAGCTCCACAGAAAAACAGCATTTTATTCTATGAAGTTTCTCATTTAAATCTATCAGTAAGTCTGTGAAAAGCGAGAGTGTCAGGAGAGTCTGGTTCAGTTGACAGGATTCCTATTTGGACTCTACATTTCAGTTATTTGAGAAAAAAATATTGTGGGTTTCTTTTCATGTCTCACACAAAAAACCTGACTTAGACAGGACATTTAGAAAAATAGGTTCCCTCAAATTACTAACTTGTTAGCACCAAATGCTCATTTGTGCTAACAAATGCAAATGACATACTAATTTGTGTCCACAAAAAACTAATAAAACACAATCTTTTTTGCCCACAAATGCAAATAAAATACTAATTTGGGTGCCCAAAATGCTATAGCATCCACAAAATGATACAAAAATGATCATTTTTTGCCCACAAGTGCAAATAAAATACAAAATACTAATGTATCTACAAAATGATAGTAAAATAAATAATTTTTTTCCCAAAAACTATAATTTTGTGCCCACAAATACAAACACTAATTTGTGTTCCTAAAGTACAAATATGACTACAAAATTGATATAAAAATACTATATATATATACAAATATACAAATTTGTGTGCCTAAAATCCTAATTTGCCCACAGAATGTCAACTCGCAGGAAATAGTTATCTAAGAGTTAAGAGAACAATCTTTTAGTTGTTTAGTCCAGGGCTCTGTAGATTTCTCACTAACTGTTGGAGTGAAACATTTTCCTTTTATTTTATTTTGTAACCCTTGTGCTATCCTATGACCCCCCCCCCCCCCCCCTTCCATTGACATGTTCTCCCTACCATGACAAAGGTGGATAAAGGTGGAAAGATTTCATGTAATCCATGGACACCAGTGAAGATCACAAATCATTGAAGAAAAAAGGTTCAGAGCACTGTCTAGTGGGTCCAGATGACCCAACTCCCAATGTTAAGTCCGGGTTAATGGCCGACGAAGTGTGCATTTTCAGAAATGAATGCAGCACGTGGAAGCCTTTGTGCCAGAGAGCTGCTTCCACCAAGTGTGTTAATTCTGATAACGCACACTCTGAAGGCCATTAACCCGCTTATGCCATGGTCACTTACAAAAAAACAAATCAATATTCAATCAGTCTTAATCACTACACTCTTGTTACTTTTTCAGTTTAGATCGCTTTTTTCACAAAAAGTGCACTATTTATTTCGCGGTGTGGCGTGTTGTCATGGTAACATGACAGCATCGACATCGACTGCAGCGGCAAAGGAAAGCGATATCTATGCTGATGATCACGATGTGTTACATAAAGCATCAGTTCAGATAGAAAGGTCACGTCTTACCGCTTGTTTGACCAGGATGAACTGTTTTGTTTATTTTGTTTGTGGCCAACACTTTTTTCAGGACTACAACAGTTGTAGTCCTAAAGCGAGGAGAAAAGGACGTGTCTGCAGCTAGCATGACTCGAACACGCTGGTTCATTCTAAGAGAGAGTAATGATAACAGGGGTTTCTGTGAAAAAGGTTTTAACATTCCTGAGGATTTGGGATGTTTTTGAGGGGGTCTAGTGGAAAATAGGAGACATATTCATACATGATAAGAGCCGTTTTGTTCTCGACCGACAATCACAGTTTGGTTCAGTCTGCCTTTCTTGTTCCTCGAGCCAAAAATAAAAAAGGCTGTTTTTTAAAAATAAATAAAACAAAACTCTCAAAGAAGGAGTGTACATATCCTAAAATCAAAGTAACTAATGTTTTCCTAAAAAGAAAAAAGAAAAAGTTCATGGCGAGCCTTAAGGCCCGTACACACCGGGACGAATATTCGCCAGGCGTTATTCGCCAGCGTTTTTCGCCACGTTTTTTGTGTTCACACCCAGGCGATTTTCGCTGACGATGAGCGGAGCGAACATGCAATTTCATTCCCTGACATTAGATGGCGCGTAATGTAAAACAGAAATACTCCTGTACACAAGGTGGCGCTGCGCAACTTTAGGCTTCTTAAAGTCGCTTTTCACTCAGAAGAAGAGAGCAAGTATTTACGCGCTTGTCAGAATCATACAAAAAAAACATGAATATTTCAAGCACCAGTAGCTCCAACTGGTGCTTCGTTCGGGGATATTTTAGAATGTCCGTCATTATTTCTTCGCGGCTGTGTAGATGCAACTCGGAGTCTATCTTCTTTGCTGGTATGTGTGCTCAGCAAGGCAGTTTTGTGTTTGAGCGCCCCCAAGTTGTGTTTTACTGTAACTTCAGAAGCTCCAGACACATGTGCAAAAGCGCCATTCTCATTGGTCGAATAGATTTCGACGCGACGCGTCGAAAAAAAAAAACGAACCCGAGGCGTTTTTTTTTTTTGACGCTTTGACGCGTGGCGTTTTTTCGCGTCGGTGTGCACACTCTCATTGGTGCCCTTTGTTTAGTCACGAGGCGTTAAACGTCGGCGAAAATCGCCGGCGAAATTCGTCCCGGTGTGAACGGCCTTTACTGTAAATATCTCAGGACACACCTCCAAATCCGTTAGGTGGTAATATTGCAGCACAACGCGTTTAACTCCGCCCACATTAGGCCACGCCCCGGTCTGCAGACTGCAGTCAGGCGTTTCTCACACAAAATTTGCTGTTGCAATTTTAACGGCAAACCAGACAAACTTGGACGTATCGATGTGTGTTTTGGTTTGATTTAGCGGCACCGACTACAACAACTGAAATGTTTTTATTTTAAAATCAAAATCAAAAAGAAATTTAGTGAAAGTTGTGGAAAAGTTATTTAAAACCATAGCGTAAACAAAGTGTACGAATGAATCCTGACTGATTTCAATAAAAATAAAAAATAAGTAAAATGAATCGTTTTGGTGTTAATTTAGGATTTTAAAACTTATTTTTTAAGCAGTCATTACCGGTTATTTGTACTTCCGATTCAAGTATTGTATTTCCGGTCACGTGTTGTCTTTTGCCGGAAGCTAATTCTCTTTTTTTGAAAATCATGTTTATTTTATTTTGGAAAGATTTGACATATTATTTTTGGATATTTTACACAAGGGACATTTAATGCAGAGAAAATTCATGTAGTTAATTTACTTATAATTATGGCTAAATACTTTATACACAAGTGAAAATATGCAACAAAAAAAAACAAACAAAAAAAAACGATATTTTTTTGTTTTCCAGAAAGAAATGTTTCTGTATGTAAACAGTATAAAATCTGTTAGAACAGTTGACACATGGTCTCTTTTGAAACTGTTTTACATTATGTTTTTTTGAATTTTTGTTCATTTCCCTGGCAAACGTGAAAACAGTGTGGAGTTTTGTGTTTGGTATTTTGTTTGTGCAATATATGTTAATAAAAATTACAAATAAATAAAGTGCAAAAACGGTTAAAAAGAAAAATCATGTTTATTTTTTAATTAGAACTGTAATGGAAGTCTACCCGCTACAACAAAAACTTGAATTTTGAAGACATTTATCGGGTTGAGTAAATTTGACGCAACATTTTGAAACAAGTTTGTTTAATATTTTTATTTTAAAAATTGGACTCACAGGGTTTCTAGTTTCTAACCAGAACCTTTTCAGTCCAAAGTGTTCTCTTGTGAAGATGGGTTTGAGCTCTTGTCTTTTTTGCTGTGTTGTCATAGCAACCAGTGAGGATGGAGATCAGATGTGTGAGCTCGAGACCATTCAGAAGGAGCTGCAGGAGCTGGAGGCCCTCAAAGAAAACATGGTGGGAAATGGAGTTCGCTTCATAGCCACTGGAAGGAGAGGTGCACTTTTCCTCACCTTTTCTTTTGTTTGTGTTTTTCTTAAACCGAAAAGTTTCATTCAAACTGTGTTGTGTTTATCACCAGGCCCCCAAGTGAGCAATCATGTCTATAGAGAGTCACCGCGTGGGGGGATCTACACCCTGCCTCCTCCCGAGCTGCAGCTGGAGGACACGGCGACACAAACCCGAGAGCATCAGATCCTTCCAGGTGTCGCTCAACTTTTTCCAAACTCCATTATTATTATTATTATTGCAATATTCTGTTTGTTTGGGCTTCTCCAACTGAAACTGCATGTTGTCTTTCCTCGGGTCAAGTGGAGTCGTTGGGTCACAAACCAGCAACCACAAAGTGTCCTTCCTGCCAAGCTGTCATCGTCACCCAGACCCGGTTCAAAGTGGGCTTGTCCTCCTGCTTGGTCTGCTTTGTGTGCTCCACGTTGGGGTAACGTCAACGTTCTGTCTTACAAACGCTAAATGATCTGTGGAAGGTGTCACAGAGAAAAATTATACATACAAAACAAATGTGTGCGTTCCCACATGCAGTCCATAAACACGTGTAGATGCTTTTATAAAATCACTTATTTTGTGCTATCTTAGATGACCCCCCCCCCCCCCCTTATATTGACGTGTTGTCCCTACCATGACAAAGGTGGATAAAGGTGGAAAGATTTCATGTAATCCATGGACACCAGTGAAGATCACAAATCATTGAAGACAAAAGGTTCAGAGCACTGTCCAGTGGGTCTGAATGACCCAACTCCCAACGTTAAAGTGCCTAGGATAGCACAAGGGTTCAAAGTTCGGCCATGTAAAAAATGCATATATGAATTGTGTGTGTGTATTAATGTTTATGTCAGCGTGCTTATGTGTGTGTATGTACATACAGGTGTACATACACATGTATGTATTTAACCATGTATGCTTGTATGTGTTAATTATGTATGATTGTATGTGTGTGTATGTCTATATTTGCATGTCAGTATGCATGTATGTATGGAAGCACATAAGCACAGTGTAAATATGTGAGCATGTATATATATATATATATATGTGTGCATCAGGTTTGAATGAGGAGTGAAAGAATAATGGACATTTTAAGATAAATCCTTAGTCTGTATGTTTGTGTGGTAATGGACACTTTCTACATATATGATATAGTTTATGTAATCAACCCGAGGAAAATGTTTTGTCTTAAACCACGTCTGTGTTCAAAAGTCCTGTTGTTTTTTTGTTTTTCCAGCTGTGTTGCAGGTTGTTGTCTCATCCCTTTCTTCACAAACCGCTTCAAGAACGTCCTCCACTCCTGTCCTCGCTGCCAAACGCACATCCGCACCTTCACGCCGGTCTGACCCGGGCCCATCGGCGGTCACGGGGGGGGGGGCGCCGCCGTTTCCGCTGAAGTCCTCGTCCGCTCGTGCAATAGAAGGAAATGTTTCTGAACGGCTCCCAGCATCACTCCTTTATTCAAATGATGGCGAGCGAGGAAACGTGGAGCACAATATGGACATTTTCTAACTCGGCTGATATGGAGGGAACTTTCTATTTATTTTTTATATCAGAATAGAGAAGCTGGATTAGATAAACCTGGTTGGAACACTGGATTATTTGTCGGCTCTGCAGTGAACCAGCAGCAGGAAGAGATAACAGATTAAACCTGGTTTTTGTTGACGTATAAAGCTAATTATGTTTTAAATTCACATACTTTTGTGTCTTTGTAACTTGTACTTGTATTAAACAACGTAACTTTTTTTAATAAAGAATTCTTGCGTTTTTGACATATCCGCACATTTTAAACCTAAATTTGTTAAAATAGAGTTTAAATTAAGAAAATAAAACCTCACAGTACACCAACCTTTATTGACACAAAAAGCAGGACTTATATACACACACACACACGTCTATTTTTTTGTATTTACAAAATAGAGAGCCCGTGGATGTTACACATGTATAAAAATATGCCTTACATCTATAGAAATATGTACAGAATGTGCAAAACATATGGCATCAGACACAGGAGGCATGGCGTGGGAGGAGGACACAAATGGGTTTAGATGTTTTTGTTCAAAAACGCCTTCAGATTAAAAGCTTTGATTTGAGTGAAAAGAGGGGAAACCTTTCACAGGACAGGCAACATGTGCAGATTTTATTTTATTTCTACACAAAAGACCAAAAAAATAAATAAACTAAAGCATGAAGCTGAAGGTGTGAGCCCTCTCCAATGATATGAAACGCCCTAAAAGTTCACACACGGAGAAAAATCAAGGCAGGATTTGACGTACAGTACATCAGAAGACAGCAGTTATTATTGCTCTTCCAGCTGAACTCGTCCATCCAGGCAGCAAAACGGCGGAAAAACGAGAGAAAGGTCACTGCCGATCGGAATAAATACAAAAACAAGATCCTCACGAAGGCAGGAGGAAGTGTTTGAATGTCAGAGTAAGCCAATCGTCTCCTGAATAAAATTAAAAAACAGCAACGTGGAAACGAAAAGGCGCGCGGAGGTCGTCTCCGACGGCTGCTGAGCAGCGTTTGGCGTCTCGCCATCAGACAGAGCGGAGCTGAGACGAGAAGAACGCCAGGAAAACGGCGGGTTTTCTTTACAGTCCGGGTTTTGCTCAAAGTGACGGAGAGCTTTATCGCCCTCTAGTGGAAGTCCAACCGTTTAATTCCATTAATCCCAAAGTTTAAACCCTTAAAGTCCCACTCCCATCATCTTGTGATTTATTTTCAAAGCGTCCCCCGTCGACTTTTAATTACAATTTTGCAGTTTTTAGCCAAAATTAAACATAAACTTTTGGTTTTTAGGACATAGTTTCTGTAGAGCAGTGTTTTTCAACCAGTGTGCCACGGCACACTAGTGTGCCGTGGGAGATGGCCAAGTGTGCCGTGGGAAATTGCCCTCATTAACTGATATAAAAACATTTCCCATCTCCGGGATTTCAGCTCTCTAACACTGAGTAGTTAGGAATATAAAAGATCGTAAAATACTTTTTCTTTGCCTTTATTTTATTTTATTAAAGACATTTTGATAAGAATGACGTACCGCGATTCAGCTGCACCTTCGGCTGTATTTTAGAAAAGTCCCGGCCCTTTAACTGTCTCCACCAATCATTCTTAGGGAACTTAATCACATGTCATCAGTCTGACCAATCAGAAGTGGTTAAAGTCTTCACTTCCTTGTCCCGATTTAGCTCGTAAAGTCGCTCAGGTCTAACAGAAATACCAGCTAAATCTCGTCTTTAACGGTGCAGCTTTCCACAGAATCCGGTATCAGACCGTGGAACAAGTGAACAAAACCATGAAGCTCAGAGACGCGATCTCCGCCGGCCGTTTTATGCACTACATCTCCCATGATGCATTGGGTTGTGAGAGTGACAGCGCACAAGGAGATCTGTTGTTAAACGTCTTGAAACCAACGAACACACAAACTGTTTTTAAATCTTCTAACTTAACTTTTATTGCATCTTTTAGAAAAAAAACAACTGCAGTTTCCAGCTTTTTCTGCAACAATTATCTCAAAAATGCATGTGAGATTGTGGAGGGGCTGTAGATCAATACATACTGAGTTTCTCCGTTTTTTTTTTTTTTTAATTTTTGGATCCTGGTGTGCCGCGGGATTTTTTTTAAGGTTAAAGTGTGTCGTGGCTCAGAAAAGGTTGAAAAACACTGCTGTAGAGCAGCAGGAGTCGATCAAAAATTCACCTCCGAGTTGTGGGCGGGACAATCACAGAGTAAGCCCGCCCCTTCCCATAATCCATCTGTTTACAGCCTCTCCTGCAACTTACAGTCCCCTCACACCTTCAACCTAACATGCACCGCTTTGACCTTTGACCTCTTCCAACTGTAGGAGGTGGACATGTGCTAGCAAATAGTACAAGAAGAAGAAGAAGCCCCTCCCTGCTGGTCCAGTGTGAACAGCATGGGCTGAACGTAGCATCAGAATGGAGCAGGACAAGTGTGTGGCCCCGCCCAGCGGATTTTCTACATCACAACTACAATTGTTTTTTTTTTTCTGCTCCTGATTCACAATAATTTCAATAAAGAAATACTCAGAAATGCTTCATTTGGCTTAAATGTGAGTCAAATGTGTTGAAAACAGCATTTTCATTGGAGTGGGTGTTTAGAGAAAAAAACCTTTGAGAGAACGGAACAGGAAGTGGACTTAAAAAAAAAAAAAAAAAAAAAAAAGAAACCCGCCCAAGCAAAGCCGCCTAAAAAAGTCGGTTCTGTGCAACACGAGAAAAACAGTCTTCGGAAACGTCACGAGCTCCACAGCGGGAAATGATCGGATTCTGGCTTTTTTCTGATCGTAGACACGAACGCCATCATGCAGGGAGACGCGTGTAACATGCAACAGACGGGAGACGGACTACGCACACGACGACATGCTAGCTCCTCCCAACGGTCGGGAATTCTTTGTCCATGTTCCGAGGAAAAAGTGCAGGGATAAAGCTCACATCTTTACTTTTGGATAGACTTCCTCTGGCTTAGATCACTTATCTGATCCACAGAAAGAAAAAGAAAAAGACAGCTGCCAAAGTTTCTAGCAAAAGTCTGATTGTTGTTTTGTTCAAATACATTCAAATAGGAGACTTACTTGGACAACTGCGGGTTCTCCAGAACACCAGTGATGGAAACCATCGCCATGGTAACGCAGTGCTCACATTTGCTTGTTGTTCTGAGGCTCCGGCGCCTCTTTAGTGCATAGCTCTTCCACGGATGCAGCAGCCTGCGCGCTCCCTCAAACCAAACCTTAACGGAGAGGATGGCGTGGAGTCCACCGGAACGGCGTGCACGGAGGCTGAGCGCTGACCGGATGGGAGGGACCTCTAGGTGGAGAGCAGCAAGGCGCCGCGGAGATCAGGGGAACCGACCGTCTTCTGTTCTGACAAGTTCTGCAGCCAAATGTATTTACAAAGCCAGTCTGCTTTAGGCTCCGCCTCCTTGGCTTCGTTGATAAACAGTGAAGTTGTGATGACGACGAGTCATGGCGCCCACATCATTTGTCAGTCCCAGTGCAGGTCGTGCGAGTCTAAGAAGTCCGCGGGGATCCCGAGCGGCGTGAGCGACCCGCCGGGTCCGGGCGGCATGGTGAGGTCCAGCCACTCCATGTTGTCGAGGGCCGGGTCGGACAGACCCATGTTGAACGAGGATGGGGGCGAGGAGTCGCCGCAGAAGGACAGGTCGGACGTGTCCATGGGCGAGTACGGCTGCTGCTCCATCAGCTGCGCCTGCAGCTCCTCCATCAGGCCCTGAGTGCGCGGGTCCGACGCCGGCGGCGTGCCGGCCAGGAAGGCCTCCAGCTGATTGTCCGTGGCTAAAGAGGAGAGAGGGGGCAGGCTGGGGTTGACGGAGCTCAGAGTCGGAGGGGGGGCCATCTGGATCTGTGGAGGGGGCCTCGACAGGACGGTGTTGACGGGGAGGGTGGTCACGCTGGCGGTGACGGCGGGATGAGTCTTGTTGAGAGGCGCCGGATGCTCCTGTTGCATGAAGGGAATGATTTCTGCAAGGGAGGGGCAGAAGAATTTTAATACAAAAAAAAAGAAATCCAAACCCGATGAAACCAACAAACATCAGTTACCTCCGCTCTCTATCAGGATGTCAAACAGGTCGTCCATGTGTTGGCTGGTAGCCATGGAAACCTGCGAAGACGCATCGCAGATATTTCAGGGCTTTTAAAAAAATCCCCCACCAATATCTGCCGCAAGCAAGACCGGAAAACGAGGATTGCCCCGCCCCCCTGTGAGTCACATGACCCATCAACTCATTTTAAACAAAATATTATTTTGGGTATTATTGCCCATTATCATTTTTTTCTTCTTAGTATTCCTGTATATATGTTGCTCTTTTAAAGAAAACTGTGATGATAATTTAGTCTTTATTTAAAAAAAAAAAAAAAAAAAGTTTGTGTTTTAAACAAACATGTTTTATTACTTTTCATGTTTATAATGGAATATGTGTTAACATGCAGACGTTTAGGTATTGATCATATAAAAACAGCTATATTTCAGTGTTTTAAATATCAAATGTATTTTATTTAAATATAAAAATAGGATTTACTCAACATGAAGTCACACATTTACTGCAGTGACTTAAGTTGGCCACCAGATGTGGCTGTTGATCATTTTTTTGGTGAAACTTGGAGCTCCAGAAGACTCTGTTTTTATTTGTGTAAATATATTTTAAATGTTGATGCTGTCACATATTTTTGAGTCTGTTTCATCTTAATAAAGACCCATTTTGATGAAAATCACGTTTTTAACACGTTCATGTCTTATTTTCCTGATGATGGAGGACATCTATCGTTAAAAAAAGATCGTATGTGTGACGTAGGAACTACAATGGGCGTGTCACAAGCTCCCTGCTCAGATGCATCCACTACAAACAGCATAATAAGGGGAAAATAGATCAAAAGATGATCGGGGAGGGACTTTACATTTTTCATTCACTGTTCAAAGAGCAATAAACAAACAAAATTGTCAGTAGTGAAAACCTGTCGTTTAAGAAAATCAGAGGTTTATAAAACGGCAAACTCTCGTTGAGCGAATAAAAGGAGGTGCAGCGACGTGCGTTTTAGACGCCGATTCTCACCTGGGAGACGTTGTTGATGTGCAGGTTGTTGCGGCTCTGTTTGATGGCCTCCTCGTAGCGCGGAGGCTCCCGAGTCTTTGGAGGAGCAGCCAGGGCGGAGGGCTGGAGGAGGAAGGCGGGCTGAGGGGATGAAGGCTGAGAGGGGAAAAAAAAGAAGTGAGTCTCTGAAGGGTGAGATGGTTGCTACGGTAACAGCTCTGGGCTGGTACCTTGGCGAGGGGCCCGTTGGTCAGCAGGTGGTTGGGGGAGGCCTGTGGAGAGACTCTGTCGTCTGGGGAGCTCCGGAGGAAACACTGCGGGCTCAGCTCGGATCGGGCCGGGGACCCGCACACGGTCAGAGTCTGGGAACACAAGAGGAAGACTTCAGAGCGGCAGAGTCCAGAGCGGCAGGGGAAACCGAACGCTGACGGGACGGACCTGCAGCAGAGACGGCTGGCCGGACGCCATCTCCACCTTGGTGGGCTGCAGCTGAGGGACTGAAGCCTGGACCAGGCCCGGGTTGGAGACTGCGGCCTGCAGGACGGGCTGAGAGAAAGGACGATTCGTTTACAGGACCGTCAGATAACAGCCCTCTGACCCCCCCAGGTCATTCCTGCTGGGTACCTGCAGGCTGGCGTTTGGCAGCTGGATGGCAGCGGCGTTGCTGGGCAGCGTCACCGGCAGCAGGATCTGGGTTCCGGCCTGGCCCGCGGTGGTCAGCAGAGTCTGAGGCTGGCCCAGGACCTGGGAGACCCCCCCATGGTGGCTGATGAAGAACTGCTGCAGGTTGGGCATGGCGGGCTGGGGACTTGTCTGGGAGGGGGAGCGGCGCTGGCCGCTCGTGTTCATGCCGGGCTGGACGTGGCTGACGAGCTGCGTTTGGGCGGGGAGCTGCAGGTTGCTGGAAGAAACCGTCACGTCCTCCAGCTTCACTACTGAGGCCAGGGGGGCCGCCAGGGGGGCCGCCAGGGGGGCCGCCAGGGGGCCCGTCAGGGGCTGAGAGCCGAGGACCGAGCTGGGGATGGGGGCAGCGTTGGGCGAACAGTTGGCCCGGAGGGAACCTTCCATTTTTACAGAGTTGTGGACAGCAGCGCCGGCGCTGGGGGGCGCTGAAATGAGCGTAGGGGACAAGGAGGGGGGCTCAGTGGCGCAGACGACCTGACCCCTCTTCTCCACCTCTAGCTGCATCTTCAGCTCCTCCACCAGCCGCTGCTCCTGCTCCAGCTTCCTCATCAGCTCCTCGATCTGCCTCTCTTTCTCGTGGAGCCGTCTGTCCTTCTCCCCGTGGCCGGCGGGGGGCAGCAGGGGCTGCAACCCCCTTTTGCTTTCAGATCCTGCCTCAGACACCCCCACAGAGGGGTCGGTGGGAGCGGGCGACACCGGTGACGTGGAGCTCATGCTCTCCGGAGCCAGCGGCTGCGCTTGGAAGACGATGGCGGGGCCTGCGGTCGCGGTGACCTCCATGGGGACGGAGGAGAGGGTGGAGGTGGGCGGAGCAGCGGCGGCGGCGGAGGAAGCCGGGACGCAGAAGGTGTCCTGGAACGGCTTCAGTCTTTCTATGAGATCCATCTTTGTTCCGGACACCGGCAGGCCGCGCAGTTTCAGCTCCAGCTTCAACTCGGCCACCTGAGAAGACAAAGACGGTCGGGTCAGAACAACCGGTACCACCGATTCAGAACCGCTTGAGAGTCTGCGGACACTCGATCCTATTGTAAAACATAAAAAAAAAATCAACAAATTTAACAAACAAATCCAGATTTCCCCTAATTTATCCTTATCTGGTTTAAACAGAGCGTTTCTGTGAGGTAGCTTCAACAATAGATGATCAACTAAAAGAAAAAAAAAACTGTTATGTTTGGCTGAACATTTGAACATTTTTCATCAGATGTGATTCATTTCTCTATTAAAAAATCTTATTAAGTTTAGTTTTTGTTGGTTTTTGAAAAAGGATTTTTTTTAAATCACTTTTTCGTGGCGCTTGCACTTTGCAGACGGTCCCTTGGCAGCCGTCTATTTTATTCTCAGTAAAAGTAAAAATACTCTATTTTTTCTGATGAAATGTTTTTGAAGTAGAGCTGTGAGCGAAATCTCTGATGTTTTTCACTCCTAATTTTTCTCCCTGCTTTCACTTCCTTTGACAAAACTTATGAATGAATGAATGAATGAATTTCAACCAAATGTAAAAATGTTTGCACAGCAATGCAGCAGGTGCTTTGTGAGCTACCGCTAGCTTTAGCATCTCATAAAGTGAAATACTAAAACTCCCGTTTTGTGCTCTAGAATCACAAGACTGTACATCAAAGCAAATTCAAAGAGGACTTGTCTTCTTATGGGACAAAGTTTAGCTAGCCGTCTGGCTGAAAGCAGTTTTATCCTGATCGGGGTTCAACATCCTACGTGATCGGATCTCATAACGTTCCGATTTTAAAACCCAAACTGTCAAATGAGAACCTGGAGGAGGAGATTTAGTGCAGAAAGCTTAGTATGGAATCTGCAGAGTGCTTCTGGTTCTAAAGAGAAGAGAATAAGAACTTTAGGAAAGGAGGATTTCCAAAGACCTTCATCTCCTCCAGATTGGCCGGAAGAACTCCCGGCTTGCGGCTGTTTGGTCGTGCCGACGCGGAGGGCAGAGGTGGGGGTGGAGGAGGCGGCGCCGCTGGCAGAGACACCACGATGGAGGTCGGCAGAGTGCCGGGACTGCTGGCCTGCTCGGCCACCGTCCTGCAGACACACGGGAGCGGTTGTTGGAGAAAAGAAGCCAGAGGAAGAGGAGGGGTGAAGGCAGAAAGCAGTGAGGCCGTACTTGAGCGGGGCGGGCAGGATGGTCTGGTAGTTGTAGTGCTGCTGCGTCTGCTGGCTGAGGATCTGCAGCTGCAGGAAGAGCTGCTGCTGCTGCAGCAGGCGGGCGTAGGAGGAGTCCATGGGAGCCTCGCTGGCCTCCTGCTTCTGGTCAGGAGGAACGTACTGGTGATACTTGAGCCGCTTCACCTTTGACCTCTCCTTGTTCTTCTTGCTGCGACTCTTCTCTGATGGCGCCTTCTGCTGGCTCTGCTGTGGGAGGACACACAGGAAGTTCTTGACTTCCGTCCAGCAACCAACGGGTGTGGAGCAAAGGTTTGGAGGCTTACTTTGACCAGAGTCGGGGCGGGTTTTGGGGGGGCAGCTGGAGTGGCCGGCTGGGCGGGAGGGGCGGCGGGGCGGCTGGCAGCTTCAAAGGAGGAAACCGCTTTTGGGAAGTCCGGTGTGGGAAAAGCCTGAGGAGGAGCGTCGTTCATAAGTGAAACATTGACTGTACATGAGAACTGGACTGAGTGACTCCTCCCTCCCACTGTCACTCGGTTTCAAGTCATTCAAGCAATAATCTGCCCAATCAGAGGCCTCAATTAAAAGTGGGTGGAGCCTGCTGGCCACCACGTCCAATTTTCAAAACGTTTCAATGAGCCCGCTTTCGAGCGGTAGGGGTGTGGCCTGTTAAAAAGCTCACTCCTGATCGGCAACAGTGGTTGCCGTAGAAACGTGGGCTCAGACCAAACCGATCATGGCTTACCGATGGCGTCTGGCTCCAACATGAAAAAAAAATGGCGCCTTCATTTGGTTGGAGATGGAAGTAAACCCTTTCTCCAGTTCTCAGAAACACTCAAAGATGCAAAATCCGATTCTGGAATTATGGGATGTCCAATATCCTGGGTTTAATCTGAGGCATAGGGGCAGTTTGTTGATCACTAAAAAGCAAAAATTCCCTGGAATCTATCGTCGTTTGTCCTGTCTTTATTTTTTTTTTCCTTCAGAGACTAAGAGCTGCTGTGTGACGGACGAGGGTTCAAATCCTGCAGTTTCCTCCTCACAGAGTAAAAACACAGGTAAAAGCAGCAAAGTTCTTTCCATTTAGTAAACACATCAATTCCCAGATTAGCAAAGCTAATGCTACGATTAGAAAAAAACAAACGTGGATGTTTTGAAGGTAACAGGAAGTTTTAAACATTTGTCATTGTAATGTTCTGTTCCACTAAATAAATCAGGAAAGGACTGGTTTCTGTGTGCATGTAAACAGAATCTGTAAAATGATTCAATAGTGTTTGCCGTCTCTCTGACCTGCAGCATGGCGCTGGGTAAGGAAGCCGGTCCAGGAGATGGCGTTTCTGGCATTTTGCTCTCCCCCGGTGAGGGGGCGGAGCCCTGAGACTCCTGGCTGGCCGGCTGCTCCGGTGACAAGGGGTCGTTGCTGTCCTCATCCAGAACCTTGGGATAATTCACCTGACCCACTACAGAGAAGCACAGAGTCAGCTTTGTCCCTCTCGACGGCTGACCAGGGGGCGCAGAGTCCCCGCCTCACCTATGATGGCCTGTTTGACGCTGGAATCCACGGGCAGGATGTTCTTCTCCACCAGCTCCATGGGGCCCGGCCTCTGGGCGATCTTCTCGTTCAGGTCGTCGGCCAGTCTCGCCCTCTTCAGCCTCATCTGCGTGGCCTGAAGCGAGGGCTCTGCACCCGTCTCTGCAGGCGGCAAAATAAAAGTTACTGAGAGATTAAAAAAAAGATCCACACTAACACATATAAAATCCATAACTTTGTGCTCCTTTTTAAATAATTTTCAGGGTTAAAATAATTGTCTTTTAGTTTATATTGTTCAGCTTTTGCTTCGATTATAACTGTAGTTTTTAAATTTGAATCATATCAATTCAGGAAGTATATTCAGGAACATAAACCATCATTAGTATCATCAGCTGAGCCAACAGTGACTTATTAAGTGGGGTTGTGGGAGTGATTCTGCCGAGGCCCAAAGGTCCACAGGATGCAGAAAGCGTCTGCATTGTGCGGCGGCCGGTTAGTTATCTGCACCTTGCAGGATGTGCATCCTGACCAGCTCTGCTCTCTCTGGACGACTGCGGATCTTGTGCTTCAGGAAGTTCTCGGTCTGAAAACCAAGGAAACAGACTTCAGATCTGTGTAGAGCCTTGGATCGGCTCTTTTTGCCCAAAATCCTCCTCTTACCCTGGCTCTCTCCAGGCTGCGAATCTGCCCGTGGAAAGCTGCCGGGCTCTTGAGGGCTACGGCACAAACACAGATTTCGTTATCTTTCCATCGGCGTGATTCAGGCCCGCTGTTGCATCTTGAACCCGCCCAGGCTAAAAACTCTGTTTACTCACGCGGCATGATGCCCTGATCCACCAGCTGCTCGCGGGTCCGCCGATGCTGAAGTCTCAACTGCAGCACTGGAAGCAAAAAAAAAAACAAATGAACCAAATGTTCGACTTTAGCAGAAAGGAGAACGTCAGCCAGAGAAAAGTGGAAAGATGATGTACTCTATGATATTTAAAAACAGGAAGTAAAAGGAGGAAGAGAACCAAGATGACACCACCAAAGCAATCCTGCCCACCCCCGTGGGAACGTAAAGAACTCTAAACTGAAGCTCTGTAAGAAAAAAGAGGTTTTGTCCAGAACAAGACCCTAGAACCTAGAATGATATCAGATAACTACAAATTGAATCTTTACGAACGAACAACTTCTGGAGCTGATGGTACCGTGCAGCGTCACCATGGCAACAGAGGCCCTCACATTGTTGCAGTGAACCGGTCCAGCCGTAACTCTGCCTCACGGCAAGATCAACATTTTCCTAAAGCACCAGATGTTGCTGCAGATCTGCTAAATTTAGCGCACAACTCCTTCCAAAGATACAGCCGCCACCCCCGCAAGAGAAATGTAGAGGGGGGGGGGGGGGGGGGAAAGCAGAAATGTTCAGACAAATGAAAACAATGAAGCTAAAAACGGTTTCTGGACTCACAAGTCCGGTTCTTTTCTTCCATCTTCAAACTTTACAGGAGAAAAAAAAAGAAAACAGAGAAATGAAAGACAAAAAAAGTCACTCAGACCAAAACCTTTAGCTAACATGAGACAAGTTTAACATAAACAAACTGTACAAAAGAAAAAAGTTTAATGAATACTGGGAATACGTGTTAATAAACTACTAATACTTTGTTTAATCCAATTACCTTTAAACATGTAGGATGTTTCACATAAAAATGTAAAAAAATAGGGTTTTGTTTTTGCTTGAATCCTGCAGTCAAGCTATAAGAAAACACCAATAATCTACACTAGAACAACAAAAATGAAAAAAATATTTATCTAAACTGTAAAACATGGAATGTGGAATACAAACTGTGATTTAAACATTTGATGTAAACAGAAATGATGATGACTAATCAAAAATAATGACTACCATATTTTTTAGAGCACAAGTTATGGTTTTTACATTGTTTGGTCAGGGGTGCGACTTATATGTGATTTTTTTTTAAAATCCATATTTTCTCATATATTCCTTATTTTCCCATGAATAACTGGTTTCTATTTATTTGATTGTTCTTCCTTGTGAGCTTTATATTTTTCTTCTTTGCATCAAGATATTATTACTCCCGTTTTTACTTTCCCTCCTTGGTCTGATGTGGGACAGCAAATCATCAAACTGGGAGACTGAAAGTACCGCTGATAGCGCCGCCAATCAGACGCAGCTCCTAGAGCAGGGGTCGGGAACCTATGGCTCGCGAGCCATATATGGCTCTTTTGATGGTCACATGTGGCTCGCAGACAAATCTTTTATTATACTTTTAATTTTTTTTTTTCATTAGACCAGTCCTTCTCGTGCGCGATGCGATGCCAGAGGCGCGCAGTAGTATCGGTGCTTGGGGAGAAAAATCTGCAACGCATATCAGTTTATTATTATCTAATTTTTCTCAGAGTTTGTACCAGCTGGAAACCTGTGAATTGCCGTGCCTAATACTGCGCGCTCTTTCAGTTGCGGGGACGGGAGGTGTGAAGAAGAAAGCAGAGGGTTGGGGGGAGGGGTTGTGGGGACCGGCAGCAGGTGAATCGCGCAGGGATTGTAAAAACGTAAAACCCGCTACCAGTCACTCACTGCGGCGTGTGAGTATATGTTTGGCTCCACGTCTGCATGTGAGCAGTCTGTCTCACATCTAAAGTACATTCATACTAACCTACGATTTCCCCCCAAAGTGCGACTTATTTATGCTTATTTCTTCTTTGTTGTGCTTTTATGGCTGTTGCGACTTATTATCAAGAGCGACTTATAGTCCAAAAAATACGGTAGATAGTCACGTGACAAAACTAATGGTTAGCTGCAGTTCAACACAGATTAGCATCACTTTAAAAGCAACATAACAGTGATCAGGACAGGAAGACGAAGCTCAGACTCCAGTCCTCAAACAGGAAACGGCTGGTTTGAAGAACTTCACAGGTCTTTTGTCCCTTACTCATGATCTGAACAATGATCAACCATTGAAAAAAACCCTAAGTCAGCACCCTTTGGCAGCTTTGAAAGGAAAGAGAAGCCGTCAGTGGTTTGAAGACTTGCAGCGTTTGAGATGATTCAACTTCCAGTTAGCTGCCTTGCTGAGAATTTCTCCGGGAAACGCAGCCGCTGCCTGACAAACATGTTTTGACCTCCTCAACCCCATAAGAAGTGGATTCCACAATCTAGTAGAGCGGCACAAACGTCTTCACAAAGAATCACAGCAGCAACACCAGACAGAACCTGCTTTTCTATCATTAACTTAAGTAAGACAACATAGCTGTTTGGTGGCATCTAAAGAAAACTTTAAAATATTTACAAAAGTTTCAGGAATCAAAGGAAATTTGGGACCAAAAAAAACTTGGTTTATAAATTTTTTCACTAAAATGTCGCAGTGTGATCAAAAAAGCCGAGAAGAAACTTGGGGGAAACTTAAAGCTAAGTTTCAGCACCTACAGAACCCCTCAGTGAACTTTTCTTTCATAAATGCAGCAAAAAGTAAAGAACTACAAAAAAAAAAAAAAAAAAAAGATGGAAGATAAAGGAGCCACAAACCAGAAAAAAAGCAAAGAAGAAACTCTTTTCTGCACATTAGTAGTAAAAGAGACATTTCTGTGGAAATCTTGAAGTCCAACTCTGAAGTGAAAAAAAAAGTAATGCTACAAGAAAAATAACTAGACATGTGTCCAACTAGACATGCAATTACTGCACGATAGTATTTATGTCCCTACAAGAATTTATTTTTCAAAGGGTCGTATAGCCGGTCCTTATCTAATTGTGGTTGTAAATAAATGAGACCGTGTGCATCAGTTCTGCTTAATGACGGTGCTGGGAGACTTTTCATGAACAACACTGAGGATGGAGCGGCTATTTGGAAATCCGTCTGATTTTCTGGCCCATAATCATGAAGTGGATCATGGAACTCTTTGGTTTTTAGTTCAGTAAGTCAACATGGCCGCTCCAGCTTTGTAGACACCACGTCTTCATGGATTCAACTAAAAGCAAAGCAAAGGTCACTGAGCCTCAGATTCTGTCTTCCTTTATGCTCATGACTTTGTCTTTTTGGGAAATAACATCGGATATAAATCTGAAGCCAAATCCGTTTGTCCCAACCAAGTTGGGACTTTTGCAGAGGAGTAAGCCTCCACATTTCATTGTCCAGTGATCAACTGACATGAACATTTCTGCTGGTAACTCTTGCGGATGTAGACATGCTAACCAATTGGTTAGGATGATCACAAAGGACTCCTGCCACAGTGTTGTGACAACCGTCTGTCTAAGTGTCTGCACCGTAAGCACTCAAGCAAAATGTCCGCCATTCAGAGCAATCAGAAGGGCGGTGGACGTGCACATGGGGCCATTCCCCCACAGCAGTTCAGCATTGAAGACCGTGTGGAAAAAGTGGTGAAAAACTGAGGTTTCATTAAGGTTCCTGACAGATGATTGGAGGGGACAAGAACCAGAATGACGGCAAATCCCACCACAGAAACCATCATGTTTTTCAAAGTAAAAGAACCTGCTATTTTCTTAAAACATGTCAAAGATCTTTTATGTCTTTAAGTTTTAAATACAAACCTTTGAAATGAGTTCAATAATGCAAGAAAGTAAAAAAGCTTGTTATGTAATAAAAATGTTTTGAAATATAAAAGTTGATTTGAGATTTTTGACATTGTAAAAATCTAAAAAGAAAGCTACAAATTACAAATAAAACATCTTTTCAAATCACAAATAAGGGTAATTAATCTTGGATTTTAGTTTGGGAAAATGAATAGCAATAATATTTAAGTTTCATTTACAAGTTATTAAATCCCAAGCATTAGACTAGGAGCTGTCATGATGACAGAAAGATCAACACCTGCATGGCTTTAACCACAATGAGTGGAGGGGCTAGAAAAGCTCAGACGGTGGAAAGTGTGAGGTGATGAGTGGGTCCTACTACTGTTGACATTCCATAGGAACTTTCCACGGCTAAACCTCTGTCCTCTCGCTCACAGCGGCGCATTACAACGACCAAAGCAACAGCCTGGACTCGGTCTGGAAGCCTTCAGATGAAACTCCTCGTTTGTTGACAGAATGACACAGTTCCGATTAGCGAAAGACATACTTTGCTGATCTCTCTAAGCCATCGAAAGCCATGATTAGAAGCTGGCAAAGCAGCGGTGAATCATCCATCACAGTCCGTCTGTTCCATATAGTCACTCGAACAACACAAACAAGCAAATGCGCAGTCTGACGAGCACAATGAAAAGAACAGATGACAACTTTATACAGGAGCCAGACCAGTTTGAACTTTAAGCTAAAATTAGTCTGTGGATAAATATATTTGCATGGATGATGTTAAGATGTATGGATGGAAAATAAAACCACAGAATTCTCAGGAACCGTATCATCGGCCTATGAAACCACATGGTCCGATTGACTGCAAGTTGTCAATTAAAAGATGAACACCTAACAAAGAAGTTCTGGTCGTGTAGCCTGAATGCTGGACACAAAACAAGTAGTAAGAGGTGAACTCTACCTCTGAAAGGATGCTTTTGTTCAATTAACATGACCTTTAGCATATATTCCTGCTTCCTCCGCCGGTTCATTCATCAGCTACGGGACAGTGAGGTGCAGGTTCTGTAGCCGTTACCACGACAACGCATCATATCACAAATCACAAACTCCCCCCTTTGGTGAAAAATATTAAATTAAAATAATGATAACTGATTTAACTTTTGACCATTGTACAAGGTGTCCAGTATCAGAAATGAATGGACATTGCGGAAGCACCCGTCCCCAGCTTTGAGTCGGACGGTTCCGCCACAAAAAACGCCATCCGGCATTATCCCCTATATCACCTTGACAGAGACCACCACCGCTCAATGAGACGCTAGGCGATGGTCCTTTTGTTTTTATGGTTATAAATGAATTGGCTGCAGGTTCTTCCAGATATGGGCAATGATCTGTAGCTGAATCCAGAGACAACGTAGACTGTGGTGAGAAAAGCGTGTAGAGAGCGTGAAACAGTACCTTCAGATGAACCAACACAATTTTCGGATTTTCCCAAAAATTTCTCGATTGACTGAACGAGACGGCAAACCAAAAATAAAATAAGACAAAAGCTGCGACATTTACTGCACATTTTCTTTGTAACATTTTCCTTGTAAAGTCGGCCATCTTGCTGCGAGCAACAGTCACCTTTAAGTTGTGTCACACATCCACTATGTACATTTTGCTTATTTTCCACGCATGAAATTTCGGTCTTTTGTGATACATGCGTGATACACGTAATCCATACATGTTTATTGAGTTGATCATTTGTTGTCGATGTTTTGTATTGTGTCAATACGGAATTTTACACGTATTTTACGTAGTTCATTTGCAATTATTACGTGATTCTTATATAACTGTGTGTCTAACAGACTTTTCCCGCAAATACCGCCGATGTATAACTTTTACATCGCTTGTACGGCGCACATAGAACGTAATTGACGCATGAATCACTACTGAACTGCATATAAACAGCAATAATCATGCATGGTTCATGTTCTACGTTGATTTACGTGTTATTTGCGCGGTTTTACCGTGGTTCATTCATGATACATCTGTGTAAATTTCACAAAAAGACCACGACTTTTCTCACTTTTTCCAATTTGCACAAAACGTACGTAGTGGCTGTGTGACACGGCCTTTGAGAGATTCTTTACACACTAGCAACGCCGCCTAGCTTTAATGTAACTCTAAACCCTGGTGTGGAAAAATGAGATCAAACCAATGCAAAGAGGAACGCAAACATTTGCCTGATAAACAGAACAGGACAGCAGCCCTAAAAAAAAAAAAAAAAAGCCACCGCGTAACACCCTCAGAACTGAACAAAACCTTTAAACAAAAACTGGACATCTTAGCCCACAAAGATGGTACTAACTTCAACATTCATGTTCCTGGCAAGGACATTTCCATATCACACTTGGATTTTTTTCATTTATAGGTTTCAAAATGTTATTTTGTGGGGGTTTTTTTGTGTCACTACTCTCATCTAAAACAGTCAGAGGGATTAATCAAGTTGTCAGAAATCCCAAAAGCATATTATTCTGGGCTCCAATGCAGTAAAAAAACAGCTTTTTTTTTAGGACAATAAGGCGGAAGATGACCATGAAAAACTGTAAAATTAACTGAAAACTAATGAAATTCGTTAAATTTAAAAAAAGACTAAACATATACTTTAAATTTGTGATTCTCACAACAGCGCGTGTTGATAACTGCCCAGCAGAACGACAGGAAACCGACAGCGTTGTTTCTGAGAAGCCGTGGTCGCCCTGCAGCAGCATTTTCTCACCGTTCTTGCGCTCGCTGAGCGGGGGCAGCGTGGGCTGCAGGGACAGCTCCTCCATGTCCTGGGTCACCGCCTCGCTCTGAGGACTGGGCACCAGTAGATTCAGCATCCCACAATCCCCCTCTGCTTCCAGCTGCCCCTGGGAAGCCTGGGCCTCCATCCTTTCTCGGGAGACGAGGGGGTTGGGGAGGGCAAGCAAGAGAAGCTGGATCACCTTCTCTTTGTGTTACGTCTCCCTTTCAACCTGTCGAAACAGAGACATTTATGAGGGCTTTCTGCGACTGATCCGCTCTTTCACAGAAGGAAAGCATCACTCAGTGACATTTTGTGGACTCAGAAAGGGCAAAAACATGGAATAATAGTCCTCCTCCTGTTGGCACGACGGTTTCACCCAGCTGGCAAAATGCTAAAGGTGGCATTTTACCTCTGCCATCTGGAAGAAGTCAGTCTGAGCCTAAATTAATCATTAAATAGGCTGCGTTAGTCATTAAAGTAAATAATGCCTCCAACCGCTGCTCGAGGGGAAACAACGCCAGTTTGTGCATGAATGTTCACTCTGTTCAGACAGACTTCATCATCTGAGGACAGACGTCACTGTGGTGGTTTCCAACTGAGGCAACATGTAAGTAAATCACTTTTTTTTTGCTGCAGACCCAGCATCCCTCTGGTCCCCGGTCCAACCAAAACCACAGCATTAAGCTCCCCTTACAGGGTCTGCAGCAGAAGCTTCTCTGCACTCCAGTACTTTTGTTTTCCTGCCTTTTTTAGATCAGCGTGGGTCCTCAGACTTCATCTGGTCTGCAGCCCGATCCTCCAGGCTAAATGTGACTCTTACAAGCGAAAGCGCCTCCTCCTAACCAGCTGCTATCACCACTTCCTGTTCCATTAATGATAAACGCACCACTAAAACACGGAGCCGTGCGGGCCAAGGTTCAACCTCAGCGGTTTCTGTGATAAGCCTGCAGGAACATAACGGCTGCATTTCATGGCTCCTATGGATAACAATCAAAACTGTAACTGTGAAATTCTGCAGGCTTCATCTCCTAAAAGCATGCAATCGCAGAAAAATCAAGCTTTTCAATAACTGCTAACAGATTCTGAGGTTTCATTAGCACAGAAGAAGAAAAAACACACACCACCCGATTATTTCACTAAAAATGAGATCCCTAAAACCAGAAAAAACATGGAGGCACCTCTGGATCCAAGAAAACTGGATTGTTCAAAATAATTTTTCTGTCGTTGTGAAAAAAGATCATTAACCGATTATCAGGAGGTCACAATAAGAAAAACCGTAACTGAGAACCATCAATAACTTCAAAGTTTGGTTGGTTTTGCTTTCATGCTGCACATTTTGGTTAGATCATTGTGTTGTCAAGACATTCACGGCACAAAACGCTGTTTTTGTTCCATCTTTGGTTCACCTCTTCTCTTTACACACTGATGTTGCATTTAAGGACACAACGAAAGAGAAACACAATAGGGAAGCACATCAGGATTCACTTGCAACAGTCAGGATTGTGGTTTTTAGATGGACGTGAGTCTGCTGGTTTGATCTGAGCTAGGCCTGCACAATATACCGCAAATTTATCATTATCGCAATATCCAGCTCTGCAATATGCATATCGCAAAAGACAGTGAAAATCGCAATAAATCGTAAACCTAAAATGTGTTAATACAACCTTATGGCAGCTTGAAGCATTTAACGAATCAAATAAATCCCTTTATTCATTTGACCAATCGGATGGACGCCTTCACCTTGTTGACCAATCGGATGGACGCCTTCACCTTGTTGACCAATCGGATGGACGCCTTCACCTTGTTGACCAATCGGATGGAGGCCTATTATGTTAGATGTTTGTCTCCTATGTCAACGAGGGTCATTTGGAGTATAATTTTTAAACTGTTGCAATTAAATGGGAATGATGTTTTTGTTTATTTTGTTATTTGTTTATATACCGCAAATTATACCGTTATCGCAATATTAATCTTAAATATCGAATATCGCAAGTTTTCCTCATATCGTGCAGCCCTAATCTGAGCCAAAGCTCAATAAAGTTCAAAGCAAAAAGCACCCAACTAAAATTTGTTTGTTTTGTCGTACAAATAGAAATCTTAAAGTCGGCAGTGTTGCATAAATTAATCTTAAGCAGAAAGAGGTAGAAGTATTTGGAGCCATGGTTTGCTTTTTGCCGTAGTACCACCCAACTGTCCTTACGGTGGGTTAGAGTGAAAAATGGGCTAACCTAGGTAGCCTGCCCACAATTTAAAGGTCGTAGACCACTTGCAAGCCCATAGAGACAAAATGTTCATGCACACTTTTCTACAGGCATGCAGCAGGCGACAGGTCGAAGTGAACATGTAAACAACATGTACGGGGGATATAGGTGAGACGCCGGCATGTCGTTCAGATTTAACCCCCCCCCCCGAACCCTGCACACTGTGCAAATAGTGCGTCAGTAGTAGAATGTGAAAATGTAGTTTGTGTGGACGTCCTACGGCCACTTACATGTCATGTGCGCGCCCCCCCCCCCCCCGTGCTCCAGCGCTCCACGCACGGTCAGTAAGGAGCCAGTCAACGCACCTCAGTAACGATCATTACAGTGAGGCATAAGGATGCCGTACAACAGCATCAACAGTAAAATCCTTAGTGCAATTTCCATTCCACGAGCCTCAAGGGAACTGCAAGACCCCCCCCCCCCCCCCCCCCACTCCTCTCTATGACCCTCCACAGACCAGGACAACTCAAAAACCTCCATACGGATCCCACATGTAACTAATCTTCAGTGAGCCGTACATCAAACGGCTTCATTTAAAAAAAATACAATTATCTAAAATATTGTCGGAAATATTAAGAGACAGGAATAAAAGATAGTCTCAAAAGAGGAGAAAAAAAAGGCATAACTTTTTTAGTCAAGACATTTAAATAAAGCCTCTTTCAAACACTGATAAGAACATTGATATGCACAAAGCAGAACTCAAGGAGACGGAGCCAGACGCCGACACCCATTCTCCACTCATCGTGAAACAATGATGAAGCACAACTCCGGGCGCCTGGAGACAACAGGCTGACATTCAAAGCTGCATCAAGGTCTGCAAATTAACATTCAGAGAGGAGAACCCGGAGAGACGGTGGAGAATTTACACAAACCGAATGAACAACAGCTTTCAGGTCCCCTCCTCGCATGAGCTCAGTTTACAAAGAGAGAACTATTAGGAATGAGCTGGGTAATTATGTTACCAACACTCAGGATGGATAATTGCTCTGCTACAACAAAGCTGATGTTCTTTCTAGTTACATTAGTTTACGCAGGTCTTTCTCTGATGCCTTTTCTGGTGTTATGAGAAGTTTCGACATGTTAGAGGGCGGCTGCGTTTAGCCCCTGGCTGTGTTTTGATATGTAAACGCCACTGAGTCAGGGACCGAGCAGGGGTCATCTCCAAATCTCCATTAATCATCTACGCTGAACCGTGACACACACACAGACGTGAAAGTAAAGGAACCAGCTCAAATCCTGAAGTTTCCCACCATCAACTCCACGCTCTCACAACAGCTGACATCACTGAATGTCCTTTGAATTTCTAAAGAACATCGTTGTGGAAGCAAAGCAGGTTAAACAGGTTAAACCCTAACCCTAACCCCAGCGGCATATTGTACTGCTAATATTCTCTAATATTAATAAATGTGATTTATGAATTGAAAGCATTACACGTAAAATATTGTTCAATATTTTGACCTCCAGCGTGCATTTGGGCGTCAGCACCGCTAAATCTGAATTCATGGTTCTTGACCAGAGAAAGGTAGTTTTCCATCTCTCTGTGGGTGGAGTGTCCCTGCCCCAGGTGGAGGACTTTAAATATCTGGGGGTCTTGTTCACGAGTGAGGGAAGACCAGAGCGTTGGATTGACAAGCGGATCGGAGCGGCGTTCGTAGTTATGCGGTCGCTGTACCGGTCCGCTGTGGTGAAGAGAGAGCTGAGCCAGGAAGCAAATCTCACTTTACAGGTCGATCTTTGTTCCAACACTCAACTATGGTCATGAGCTACGGGTCATTACTGAAAGGACGAGGTCCTGAATACAACCGGCTGAAATGAGCGTCCTCCGTTGGGGGGCTGGGGGTCCCTTAGAGATGGGAGGAGAAGCTCGGAGTAGAACCGCTTCTCCTCCACATCCAGAGGAGCCAGTTGAAGTGGCTCAGACATCTAGTCCGGATGCCTCCTGGACGCCTCCCTGGGGAGGTGTTCCGGGCATGTCCCAATGGGGGGAGGCCCCCGGGAAGACCCAGGAAACGCTGGAGAGAGAATATGTCTCTCTGCGTCCCCCCAGAGGAGCTGGAGGGAGTGGCCGGAGCGAGAGAAGTCTGGGCATCTTTGCTTAGACTGCAGCAACCCGGATAAGCGGAGGAAGATGGATCGATGGATGAACTAAAAAAAATGTATTTTAAAAGTTTGCCTCTGTTAAAAGAATTGAATTTAAAAATCATTGCTATTACAATGGCTGTTCTTCACTTAGCCAACTTTAAAACAGTTTGGGTTCATGATTTAAAGCCCGAAGACTCTTTAGGACTTTCTGCTGCTCTTTTTGTTGACTCAATGAAGAAAATCCAGAAAGGAGGGAAACCGTTTTAGATTTTCCCCCACACTCCCGTGACAGCAGCAGATGAGTCTGCCGCTTTGGACAAAAAGCTGATAAACAATTCAAAGGATTTGATAAAAACTAAAAACCTTTATTGAAGCATAATCCTTATTCTGTAAAGCTAGCAATGAAAAACAAACAGGGGGGGGATAAAAAGGTGTGGTTTTAGTTTGAGACTTTTATAGAAAGACACCTCAACAAATAGAATGTAAAGTACAATTTGAGATAAAGCAGGTATGACATCATGGCCGTTACCCATAAGTCTGTTCTGCTGTCCCACCATCATTTCCTTCCTTCCCGCCTTTGTTGGCTTTGCCTTCTTACAAAACAATAAACGAGCAAACATGCGTTCGATTATAAGAAGCAAAATGTACTAACTTTATTTCCCTTAATGCCATTTTATAACACTTCTTTTTTGTACTTCAAAGATTACACATTCATACAATAGAAAGGCATAAAAGAAAAAAGCACAAGATACAAAGAAAAAAATAAAATAAATAACTTTAGAACTGTAGTTCACAATATTAGGGATTGTCGTATAACATGTGATCTTCAATGAAAATGGACAGTTTCATTGCATTTTTGTTTGTCATGTGTTTCAGCGATTTAAAATATAAACAGATCTCCTTATGAAATGTATAATGGTTTTTAAAAACCACCTCTTATGGATGAAGAATTTCCAAGAAATTAAGTATTAAATGCCAAATCAAATAAGTTTTCACCAGATACTTACTACTCCAAATAATACAATATGTTTTTTAATTGAATAGCATTTTTTTACACTTTTCTATAACAAAACATTATCCTGTCTGCATGACTCAACAAACACAACCTGTTAATTCGCAGCCGCACTTTCCACACTCAACAGGAATTGATAAATCAATGTTATCATTAACACTACAACTATTTTGATAACTTTAATTCAGAAAAACAACATTTATGTCCATTTTATAAATTTCTCTACATAAAATAAACTGCATTTTTGATAAGAAGATGAAGCTAGCCGGTGGGTGTGGGACAGGGCAGGCTAACGCACACACTGGTGAGCCAAACAAGGCGACTGTTTTACATTACATTTGCAATCGCTTAAATCGAAAAAAAAAAAAACCGGCACCTGCTGCTGCTCTGTCACGCACGAGTCCACGTTGACCCGAACGAGTCGGCTTCTCTCGTCTCAGCCCCTCTTCTTTACTTAGCTCGAGCTAGCCGAGACACGCTATGCTAAAAACAAGGCGGCGCGGCATCCGCCCGGTTATCTTACCGAATTGCGACGGTTCGAAACGAGAGTCCATTAGAGCCGGTCCTCACATCGCGAAATCCACCGATGTCCGGTAAATCTGTCGAGCGGGTAGTTTTTCCCCCCGTCCGGCTTTGGGGCTGAAGTTTATTTGCGGAGTAAAATGGCTGCGATTTGTGTCCGTGGGATGGAGAGTGACGTAATGACGCACGAGGACGGAAACGGTGGAGGGATCGGCAAAGAGATGTGACAAAACTACCTGTTAACTGGTGTAACGTCCCACTTTGCTACCTGCGACATTCTGTGACCGGAAATGGGTTTGTGAAAGGTCTTTCCATAGCATAATTTTTTTTTTTACATGACCAAATGTTTTTTACACTTTTGCAGGTGTTTTTATTTAATATTTATGTATTTTTTAATAAGAATCTCATTTTTGATAATAATTGTCATAATAATTTTAATAATAATTTTTAATAATTTAATATGAATGTAATTTGTGATGTCCTTTTTTGATGTTATATTATATAGATTATTTCTGAATGTCGTTTTTGCTGCCACAGATAAATGAAATTTCCCCATTATGGGATTAATAAAGTCATCTATCTATCTATCTACTTATTTAGCTCGTTTCTATACCTGTTGTAATTGTAACTCTTACCAACTGCTCTGGCCCTATAGTTTTTTTCTTAAAGAAAGAAAAAACGCAAACATATTTGACCAAAGTAAACCAGGACAGAAATGAATAGAGTTTGAATATTTATATGTACTGATATACACAAATAATTAAATTAGTTTAAAAAAATAAGTTTGCTTGTATGTAACAAAAACATACATAAATCTCAGTTTCGTTATATGCGAGCAAATTTTTTTATTTGAATTCATGCAATTTAAAATTGGAATCTTTATGGATCTAGGTTGTATATTACTTCCCAAATATAGTTAGATACAAGCACACCAATCAAGTAAACTGTTAAATATCTCTCTTAAGAACGTGTGTATAATTGTAATTCAAACTGTAGTTTGGTTACAAAAATAGAAAACTTTTATTTTGAAATACGATAACATACCATTGCCATTTAAAAAAAAAAAGAAAAACAACTTTTTTCACACCAAATGTGGCCCAAATGTTTGGTTCTCCGTCACGTCTGCTTTCTCTTCTGCACTGGAGCAGGAACGTCTGCAACATTATGCATGAATTCATACAGCAGCTTAGCATTGTGGGTGTTCCCAAGTATCTCTGCTAACTTGTCCTGGCCGAGTCTGGAGATGTCTGCCAGGCTGTCGGCGTGTTTTATGAGAGCGCGATAGTTTTTCACGTTGACTCCTGGCATTTTCAACAGGAAGTCGTACGGCCCAGGGTTGTAGAGGCCTGCGGATTCTGCCACCGTGTCCGACTCGGCCGTGACCGCTAGAGCAGCGGCGGCATCGGGCTCGGGGCGGCCTCGCTTCAGCTCCAGGAAGAGCTCGGCCGTGGCGTGCGGCGAGGGGCACCACAGTATGCGGAGGCGGGGGAAGTGCAGCGTGAGCAAAGTCAGCTTGGAGGAAACGTCATTTGACGAAATCTCGTGACGGAAATCCGACCTGGCCGTTAAGGAGAAAGGCTTGGCGGGATCGAACTCGATCAGCAGCACCGGTTTCCGGTAGTAGCGGGTCATGGAGAGGCACTGGCTGTAGAGACGGCCGCTTTGCAGGGAGCCAATCAGGTCGCTGACGCTCTTGCGCTCGACGCACGTGTCCGGGGTCAGGATGTAGTCGCCCACCTCCAGGGTGACGGGCTCGATGTCCAGCCCGCGGCGGTGGAGCAGGGACGGCAGCTCGCTGCGGAACTCGCGCATGTCCACGATGACTCTGGACGGCTCTGAGCGCTGCTCCTGCCCTCCTGGGGGTTGGACAGCAAATGGAAATAAAAGTCAAAATGTCACATGAGGAGTAGTTTAGAGCTTCACTCTGATCATCTTCTAATCTATTGACTGTATTTGTCAGAGTACAGTCATGTTTTTTTGTTTTTTCCCTGCACGGTTTGGCCAGGAGAGCAACTTATATGTGATTTTTAAAAAGAGAATCTGATTATTCTCCTCCTGAGCTTTATGATAGACATTACTGTTCTTCTGTTCTTGTTCTAAGAAAGTTACAGTCCCGTTATTTACCTAGGTGTGTGACATTTGTCCTCCACATTTGACCCCTCCCCTGGGGGAGCGGTGAGCTGCAGACACAGCCGGTTAGGGAACCATTTGGTGGTCTAACCCCCCCAATCCAACCCCTCAATGCTGAGTGTCAAGCAGGGAGGCATTGGGTCCCATGTTCAGAGTCTTTGGTACGACTCGGCCTGGATCTGAACTCACGACCTTGCAGTCGCAGGGCGGACACTCTACCACAAGGCCACTGAGCTGGTAACGTGGGACAGAAAGTCATCCAACTGAGACGGAAGTAGCGCTGAAAGCGCCGCCATTTCAGACGCAGCTCCTGCAGGAGACGATGAAGCTCGCCGTACCGGGAGAGTCTGGGAATGACGTCATGGAGACGTGATCGCCGACGGTTTAGTAGAGCTCTTCAAAAGAAATAAACCTGATCCCTCCGTGTCATCCGTACGTTTATGCAGCAATGAGGCTTTGACAGTAGCTCCTCCCACACGCGTTTAGTTCATGAACACATTCTTGGACTGGCATTTGACGCACATCAAAAAAGAGGCAGCGGATGTGAATTTGACACGTTTTGCCGAGGACTTGATCAGAAGCGTTGCACTTTTCTCGCCAAAAGTGCGACTTATTTATGTTTTTCTACTATTTATTGTGCCTTTTTTGGCTACTGTGAATTCTAGTTTTTTTTTAAGCCAAAATCCAAACATCTGTGTGGTTTTCCAGGATATAGCTTCTGCAGTTCACCTCTGATTTGTGGGCGGGGCCACTGGCACGTAGCAACCCCACCCATCTGTTTACACGCTCTCCTGCTAGCTTACAGCCCCTCGCACCTCCAACCCAATTCTGGTGCAACAAAACTGGCGAGCAATATCAGATCTATCCAGTCGTACAGTTTGGATCCAGATTCCAGCTCAGACGAGGAAAACAAAGACGTTCACGGATCTGTTCGTCTGCATCGGAATGGAGCGGAGCAGACTAGTTCTAAGATCTTTTTTTTTTTTTTTTTTGGCAATCTGTTCCTGATTTACGCTTTGAATAAAGAAATACTCAAAGATGCAGTTTTAATATTAATTGTCTTTAAATATGTTCCCTCCATCGTCAGAAAAATGCTGTAAGAGCCTGTTAAAAACACCAAACGTATAATTTCCATAGCCGTGGGTCTTTGAGGACGTCCCGCAGCACAGCGGTCGTACCTGCTTTGTGGGTGTTGGTGGTGGCGTTGGCGGGCTCCAAATTTCTGGCCAAGTCGAGGTTCGTGTCTTCTCGTCCTTCTCTCTCCTCTGGGACGACCATCGTGGCTTTTTCTCTACACAAAACGCTCGGTTAAACGTCTGACGAACAACACAAATGAAGGACTGGCACGAGGACCCCTCCTGACCTGATGAGATGCTCGAACGCCTTCTTCTCCTTCGACAGCGCCGTCAGGTACTTCTGCTCCTCCGTGGAGCCTCCGTAGATTAAGAAATAAACCCGGAGGGGTTTTCCGGGCCGCATGGCTTTGTAGACCTCCAGCTGGCGGACAAAACTCAGCTCGGCGTCGTACAGCACCACGAAGCTGGGCTCCACCTCGTGCAGCACCCGGGTCAGGCTGTGGGGGTCAGTGCAGCCTTTCAAAGGGTGGATGACAGTCAGGGGCTCCTTTAGGATCCCATAGTAGGCGTCTGAGGACAGATCCAACTTCATCTGCTCCTCCTCCTCCTCCTCTTCCTCCATCAGGCAGTCTTCGTCGCCGCTGCCCCCCACCTCCTCCTTCCCCATCATCTGGGTTAGGGTCAGAGACGGCCTGCTTTGATTTTTTGTTGCCCTTTTTTTCTGCGCGGTTTCCTTTCCTTTGGCCCCCTTTTTCAGCCCCCCCTTTCCCTTTTTGTGCACAGCCACCTCCATGGCGGCGGCGGCAGAGTCGCGCTTGCCGATGGTGCGAGCGTAGAGGCGGTGGAGCAGCCCATCGGAGCCGTGACGGATGTACTGCTGCAGCTGGGCGCAGGTGCGGTCGTCGCTGGCACAGATGAGCACGCCGCCTGCCATCACACAGTTACACACTGTTCAAGGTGCATCTTGGGTAACGAGACATACAAGAAAATGTTGCTCCATTTTGTAAAGAACATTTGAACTCATTATTTTGGTTTTAAAGTTTGTAGTTTTAGGACTATTACTATTATTAGATTTGACAGATAGAAAGACGTTCTTTCATCTATTACAGCTGTTTTCCACACAAATGTTCCTGCAGCAGGTTTGGACTGAAGCTCTGAGCCTTTATGGAGACAAATGTTCATTTTGGATCCGTTTTTGCTCGCCACGAGTCCGGATCACTTTCTCCAGCAGCTGTTCAGAGCGGCTGTTGGGGCCTAGCAGGTTCTGTCATCTGCTGATGCTAATCTGAACCTTTTAGCGTCTCTTTACTGTCTGATCTGGACGGGTTGAGCAGCTTCACAGCGTGAAACTCCGGTTCCTTAACGAGTTTGAACGCCTCTTCCCTCAGGTTATGACAGCAAAATGCAAAATAAAGCAAGTTCCTGAGTTTAAACGCTTTTATGACGATGACAAATGAGCCCCAAATAAACTACTAATTCTTTTAAAATCAAGCTACATTATTTTTGTGGAAAATGAAGATGGATGTTAGGTAGATTAGCCCACAGATTTTCTATTTAGGACTTTTTTTTTAATCCATAAAAACGACGAGAATCTTCAGGATCTTCTAAGCAGACAAGCCGTCAAATAAAAATGTTATAAACCCTTTCAAATATAAAAAGAATGAAGGATATTAAGGATATATTGCAGATGGATGTTTCGTAACACTAAAGAAAGAAGACTTATTTGAGCCGTAAAGTAAAATGATCATAAATAAACACTTATGTGGTTGGATTTGGGTTTTAGGAGCAGCTCCGGTTCAGTTAATGATCCTGAGATAAAAATGAAACAGAATAACCTGAAATTACAGGTAAGGCGGATTGGAATTTATTAAGAAGACTAGCATGTAAAAACAACAATAGAGGAACACAGGGGCCTCTGTGTGCTGAACTTATATGAATTACTGCAAAATCTCCATTTATGCTTATGAGTATCCTAATTGCCGGGCTGTACAGCGCACCTGATTACAAACCCGCACCCACCCAGTTTAATGAGGATCTGAGCACTTGTATACAAGCCGCATGTACATGTCACTGAGAGCACAATAGTCTCAGAGAGGGAGGAGTAATCAGTGGTTTAGCCTAATTATTTGAACACACCCACATCTGCCAAACAGCATGGAGCTTACTTCAGCTCCCAGCTCCTTCAGTCATGGTGTGGAAATTCACACTCAGATTCCCCACTTCCCATGAGTCATAGGGGTTAGAGGCGGGGCTAACCCCCGGTTCGCCACACTGTGTTGTAGATTGAGGATGTATATGTGCTAAAACCGCGTGCGTGTTTAAGAAGGAGCAAGGAGCTGCAGCTGAACGCGAGAGCGGCTCTCCCCTCCTGCCTGTGACACAGCAGTCATTTGGAAATAACAGGGCTGGTTAAAAACATATCAGTAAAAGAGAGCAGCAATGACTTATAAGTGCGTGCGGCACGCGCCTATGCGCGGCCAGAAGTTTCCTTCCACTACAGTGAAGGAAACTTCTGGTACCCAGCAGACCGGCTTTTCCAAACCCGTTGGTGATGGTGGATTTTTTTCACACTGCTTTTAACGTTTGCTTTTAACTTGAAAGCTGTGTCATATTGTAGAGGCGGGCACGTACTCGTTGGGTCTAATGGCACCAAAGGATTGTGGGATGCGGCTGAGCATGGGTGTTTCTTTTATTGCACCATATCTGAAGTGTCTAAGAACTGAAGTGAGGTCCATGCTGTTTGGCTCCTTGAGTGTGTGTCAAAGCAACCGCGCTTGATGCTGGACATAGAATTATGCAGGCAGTCTCCTCTCTGAGACTGACGGAGCGCCCCTGGCAGCCTAACCATAAATTAGCCGCATCATTGAATAAGCCGCAGGGTCAAAAGTTGGTGGAAAAAAGTGGTGGCTTATAGTCCGGAAAATACGGTAATTATTACACCTATAAGCAGACGACATCGTCTACTTGTTCCTTATTTTTTAAATCAATGCATTCCTTTATTTCTGAAATGTATTTAGGTGATTTCTTGTTGTATTTTCTACAATTAATGTTTGAAATAAACCAATAAATCAAAATCCATCCATTTAGTTTCTTAGCAGTGTAAAAACGTGTCCTTTAGTGTTTTGTTGTCTTTCCAGCCTGCTTCTTCATTCTTGTTGAGCTGTTCTGACCCCGACACCCTGACAGGCTCAGCAGGACGGCGCCCTCACCTGCTTCCTCGCAGCTCTTGTTCTCCTTCTCAATCTCCTCCAGCACCTCGGTAAGGGCCTCCCACTTCGGGCTCTTCTCCAGGACCAGCTCCCGTTTCATTTCTACACATCGACACAGATCAGGTTAAGGTAAAAATGGAGGGACACCTGGAGGATGTCTCCTCTTTGGGATACCTGGAGCAGAGGAGGATTTCTGTCTCTGCTCCTCCTCTCCCACTCGGAGCTTCTTCTTGCCCTCGGGAATGCGGTAAACTCGACTTCTGGCGTTCACGAACATGGAGGTACTGGAATCCAGGAAGAGCCAGCCTAACATTAAAACATACATAAGTAAAACCAACAACTGTTATCTGTTAAAAAAGTTCAAAAACAGCTTTAGGAGCAGCTGAAAAGCTAAGGGAAAATCCCCCAAAAAACCATTACCTTCTGGGATCATCTGTGTTCAGACACTCGCAGTAAACCAGTTCAAGAATTTGCAGGAGTTCATTCACTTTGTAAATGTTTCATTCTTTTATTTACCTGAATTGGAGCCGAAGATCTTCTGGCTGGAGCGCAGAGACTCCAGCAGGTTGAGGAAGGTGACGCAGTCGTACTGAGTGAGGTAGAGCAGAAGGACCCGCAGCACCTTCAGGTCCTGAACCAAAGCTTTGGTTTTAGCCCCCAACTGGTGCCACAGGGGGTCCAGGTAGTGACGGATAGTCTGAAAGAGGAGGAAAAAAAACCAGACACCCCAATGTTTGAAACCAAAATAAAAGATCTTTTCTAAGTAATTTACAGTCGATTCCCACACAGATGTCATTATTCTTAGATGTTAGATGATGTAAAAGGGCAGAAATTCTTTGATTTTATTCTTTAACGTTGTTTGTTTACATTTAAAAACAGATTTTAAATGATTAAATCCAGTTTCTTAATTTACTTTTAGCAGCCTACTGTACATTTTGTCAATTGTTTTGCTGAACTGAAAAGAGAAAAGGACCCAAAAGTGTATCAATGGGTGTCAAAAGATTTCCTTGTCGTTTTCTCACGTAAATAATCCTTTCCCGGTGGATCAGAGCGGATCAGAGCGGAATGCTGCAGATAAACCACTCCCTTTGTGGCGTTCAGACCTTCTCAAAGGCGTTTCCCAGCGTGTTCTCCAGCGACAGGTCCTCCGCCTCCAGGGTGGGGTTGTAGCGCTTCAGCTCCTTCAGGCAGGCGCCCATGATGTCCAGGATGGAGCTCTGGACGGCCCTCATGGCCGGCGTTAGCGACACGTGCAGCTCCACCACTTCTGGCTTGTGCCTCTCCAGCACTGTGTTGACAGAAGCTTGAAACCTGGAGGGAGGGAAAAAAAAGAAGATCATTTTCCAAATGGAGAAGAGAGAATCTCATGTTACTGTTATGATCGGTCATTATCTACCTGGGCCACAGGTAGAGTTTTTTCACAAAGAGGTTTCTCATGACGCGCTCCACCTGGCAGAAGCCGGTGGAGAAAGCTGTGGCCTTATCAGTGAAGGCTTTAATGAAGCCGGTCTTGTTTTTCTGCCTGAACAGTCGCAGAATGAAGGCCTCCTGGCACGACTCGATGATTTTATGGGCTCGATACACCAGGATGCCTAAACGCAGAGAATCCAATATTGAACATAACTAGATCTGCTACAATTATTAAAATAAAAGGCACCTAAATATTGTTGAAAAACTTTTTTTTTTAGGCCGCAGTCTCCCACCTGATATAAGATGAGCGGGGATGCGATCAAGGAGAAAGTCCACCACCAGGATTCTGCTGGTGACGAACAGCACCCCTCCCTCGGTGTAAACGCTGTAGCGCTCGGAGCTCTGGACGTCGCTGGTCACCGTCCGGGGCAGGTGGGTCACGCCCTCCACCCTAAGCTGCTCCGTGAAATACTCCTGAGAAGAAACCAGGGCTCATGTGCTGGGACTCGACACAGTGACAAAGACATAACGGATTTGTGACAAACCAACGAGAGATGTTTGAAAATGAACTTTGTTTTTTACTCGTTTGGATGCAACATAAACAAAAAAAAAGCAGCACACAGATGCTCCTGTCTGTTCATCGACAGAAACAAACAGGGATGAAAATCACTCGCAGACAAAAAACATGTATTTACATTTACAGAGAATTTGAATGCATGTTTTATTTTATTTTAAGCACAGAAGCTCGATTGTAAAAATCAATTTAACCATAAAGTTTTACCAGATAACATCCCAGCAGCAGGTGTCATAATGAGAGGAAAAACATTTAGACAGTAATGTGCTGTTTTTGTCTTTCGAGATGCTACATAGACTAAATTTAGTCTAAAAAAAATCCATATAATAATATAAGATTTTTTGACGGACATTTACCTTTTTTTTTTACATGTAGTGAGAGCACTGACATGCCTGCTGATCTATTTTAGAGTTTTACCACCACTTCTTGGTCTGAAGCGGTCTGCAGGTGTATCATTTACATAATCATCTATTGTTGCTTGGCAACAACAGAATGCCACTAGGCAAAACACGTTTTCATACTATTATATGAAAAGTGCTCTAGGCAAAACACGTTTTCATACTATTGTATGAAAAGTGCTCTATTAAGGTTTGATTTGATTTAAAATAAAATAGCCAGTAAGACAAATAATATTATGTGAACGCTCAATTTTGGAGATTCTTCCTTTAGTTTCAGGTGTTTATAGCTTGGTGAGCGCACATGTTTTACCTGCTCAGGCGTGGTTGTGTTCAGCAGAAGGACCAGGCTGTCTTTCTCCGAGTAAACCCGCATGAACTGCAGCAGAATGCGGTCTAACCCCATCCCTTCAGCCACCACCAAGAGCCCATCGGAGCTGAACAGACTCAGGAAGATCTCGGTCTCGTACTCCAGCAGCGGCCCCGCCATGATGATTCAGATATTTACTTTATCATCCGAAAGCAAAAAATAAATACATGAATTAATAACCGTTTCTGTCCAGTTCTGTCAGCTAAGAACGGAAGTCCATCGTATGGACAAACAGTGCAGCAGCTAGCACCTGCGACTTTGTTTTGAAACCGAGCACTTCCGCCACAGACCGGAAACGACCAGAGTCAAAGGGGAACACATTGTAGGAGCGCCACCGTGCGGCAGGGAGGACCAAAGCGGCCAACAGAAGTGAAGCATGATTTAAAAAGACCTTCAAAATATTTCACTTAGAATAAATTAATGAACATAGAGTCAAAGCAGCAAACTTGCTTTAAAGACAATATATAAATTAATACAAGTACTTATTCTTTTATTCAAATAGAGATTTAGTTCTATGAAAATATCTCTTAAATGTTATGAATGGGAAATCAGAGATTATAAACTGATATCCTATAGTTTCAAAAGAGGGAATTTTCTGAAAATAAAAGAAATAATTCAGAAACAAACTTCGGTTTGAGTATGGTCTTGACGTTCCTTTAAAACTGCAGATAAATCCATTTTTATGCTGAAAATTAAGTTGCTTGTTCTAGTTTCAAAAAAAGTTGAAAAAATTGCTTTAATGTTAACTATGTCTCTAAAATGTCATGGAAGGGAAATATTTTTACATGTATGATCAACTAAAATTGAATAAAATAAACAATTTTTTTTTTTATTTCAAAAGGAAATTTCTGGAGGTGCTCCATGACCCAAAAGGTCCAAACAGAGTTTTCGAATCGGTTCTGAAGTTTTACACCCGTCTGTCTGCACCCCATCATCTAAAGCAGACACTTACTTCTGTCACACGTGTTGTAGCACTATCAGCTGGATCAGGCTGGAATCTTCATATCCTGGTTTTGAATAAACGAGGGATGAAGAACGGCTTCAGATAACAAAGCTGTAATTAAAGCTCATTTTTCAGCCGCTCTTCCTTGCTGATGACTTTCCCTGATGCCGTCTGGAAGCACAAATGTTCTGCAGAGAAACACTCAGCAAAATAAAAAGCTCACTTCTGCTAAAAAACACACAATACGTTTTCAGTGATTTTGATTTTAGACGTTTATTTCCCTCATTTAAATCATGTTACTGCATCATTGAGATGTTTCAATGCTTCTGCACCATCAGTGGGCTGAAAGTCATAATGACCACATCATTTCTGCAGCGTGACGGGTTTCTTTCTAAGATCTTTTAGTCGCTTCAGTTTGTCAAACAGCTTGTCAGGTTTGGGGGAAATTGGAAAAATATTTTTTTAACATTTTGTCTACATATAATTCTTTCAAGATGCAGGAATTTTTTTTTCTAAGGAACTAAATCATTTTTGTGCCTTTAAGTTGCAAGAAACAAAAACAGGACAGAAATTTGATCGATTTCACATCGAGGAAATTAATTACTTACAAAAACAGAAGATAATAAATGACACTAAATAATTAATTTCCTTATCAATAATTATTTTTCAGACCATAGAAAGACGAACACGAGCGATTTTTGTGATACTCGTCCGGTAATATGACGCTCTGCAGAGCCTCCACTCTGAAGCTGCAGAAAACAGACGTTCAAAGGGCTGCAGCTCTCCAGCAGACATCAAAGCTGACCCTGAGGTAGCAGCGATTCCAAGGCCGACGCCACGCCGCCTCACCAATAAGCACCAAGGGTTTACTTTGAACGGACACAGCGCTAAACATGACGGGCAAGAAGGTGAATGGAATTTCTAAAAGTGTGAATTTTGTCTTTTTTAATCCAGGGGGGGAAAAGAAGACATGATGTTTGTCAAAACGCTTCAGTTTTCTGTGAAGCTGAAACAGAAAATCGATGTTTTCTGAGTTTTTCTTGAACCTCAAACCCAACCAGCCAAACAAACCCCAGCCAGGGGTCCAAATCCGAACCCCAACCAGACCCACTAAAGCAGAAGTGACCCTAGATTCAATCCAATCCTAATCCAATAATCCAATCCTAAACCCCAAATCCAACCCGGAGGGAGGGCGCCCCAACCTCAACTAAACCCTCCCCATAAACAAAATTTGACGTAAATTGAGGTCCTACCTCCTAAAGACTCCCAGACTCCAACCAACCCCCCAATGGCAGATACTCAGCTGGGTGTGTGGCGGCCTGGGACCCCTCCTCAGGGAGTGCCGTGTGGAATGTTCCCCAACCTTCCTCTGAAATGTTTTTCTCTTTTACTGGGGGAGAAGCCCCAATCCCAACCAGAACCACCAGCCCCAAGCAAAACCAGAACCACCAGCCACAATCCCAACCAGAACCACCAGCTCCAATCCCAACCAGATCCACCAATCCCAACCAGATCCACCAATTCCAACCAGAACCACCAGCTCCAATCCCAACCAGAACCACCAGCTCCAATCCCAACCAGAACCACCAATCCCAACCAGAACCACCAGCTCCAATCCCAACCAGATCCACCAATCCCAACCAGATCCACCAATCCCAAGCAAAACCAGAACCACCAGCCCCAATCCCAACCAGAACAACCAGCTCCAATCCCAACCAGATGCACCAATCCCAACCAGAACCACCAGCCCCAATCCCAACCAGAAACCACCAGCCCCAATCCCAACCACATCCACCAATCCCAACCAGAACCACCAGCTCAGTTTTTCTTTTCTAACTTAAGTCATGAGAATAGTTATAAAACATTTGTTTAAGCTTAAAACGGGGAAAACCAGAACTGTTCGGGTTGCATGCAAAACCAGAACCACCAGCCACAATCCCAACCAGAACAACCAGCTCCAAGCCCAACCAGATCCACCAATCCCAACCAGAACCACCAGCCCCAATCCCAACCAGAAACCACCAGCCCCAATCCCAACCACATCCACCAATCCCAACCAGAAACCACCAGCCCCAATCCCAACCAGATCCACCAATCCCAACCAGAACAACCAGCTCCAATCCCAACCAGATCCACCAATCCCAACCAGAACCACCAGCCCCAATCCCAACCAGAAACCACCAGCCCCAATCCCAACCAGATCCACCAATCCCAACCAGAACCACCAGCCCCAATCCCAACCAGAACCACCAATCCCAACCAGAACAACCAGCTCCAATCCCAACCAGATCCACCAATCCCAACCAGAACCACCAGCCCCAATCCCAACCAGAAACCACCAGCCCCAATCCCAACCAGATCCACCAATCCCAACCAGAACCACCAGCCCCAATCCCAACCAGAACCACCAATCCCAACCAGAACCACCAGCCCCAATCCCAACCAGAACCACCAATCCAAACCAGAACCACCAGCCCCAATCCCAACCAGATCCACCAATCCCAACCAGATCCACCAGCCCCAATCCCAACCAGAACAACCAGCTCCAATCCCAACCAGATGCACCAATCCCAACCAGAACCACCAGCCCCAATCCCAACCAGAAACCACCAGCCCCAATCCCAACCACATCCACCAATCCCAACCAGAACCACCAGCTCAGTTTTTCTTTTCTAACTTAAGTCATGAGAATAGTTATAAAACATTTGTTTAAGCTTAAAACGGGGAAAACCAGAACTGTTCGGGTTGCATGCAAAACCAGAACCACCAGCCACAATCCCAACCAGAACAACCAGCTCCAAGCCCAACCAGATCCACCAATCCCAACCAGAACCACCAGCCCCAATCCCAACCACATCCACCAATCCCAACCAGAAACCACCAGCCCCAATCCCAACCAGATCCACCAATCCCAACCAGAACAACCAGCTCCAATCCCAACCAGATCCACCAATCCCAACCAGAACCACCAGCCCCAATCCCAACCAGAAACCACCAGCCCCAATCCCAACCAGATCCACCAATCCCAACCAGAACCACCAGCCCCAATCCCAACCAGAACCACCAATCCCAACCAGAACCACCAGCCCCAATCCCAACCAGAACCACCAATCCAAACCAGAACCACCAGCCCCAATCCCAACCAGATCCACCAGCCCAGCCCAGTTTTTCTTTTCTAACTTAAGTCATGAGAATAGTTATAAAACATTTGTTTAAGCTTAAAACGGGGAAAACCAGAACTGTTCGGGTTGCCAGTTAAAATATACATTAATATCTTTTTGGATCTAATCTTCTAAACGTGGATTTATCAGAATGGAGCAGAGCTTGTAGCCTATCCAGTGTGTTTTCTACGTTACAAATACGATCTTTTTGCTGGATTCACAGTGATTTGAATGAAGAAACACTCAGAAATGGTATTATAAGCTTCATTTTCTTCATAGCGGTCCTCCATCACACGTTAAAACAGCAGAAACACGCTTTTCCTCAGACTAGGACTTTAAAAAGGAGGTCCAGACTGAAGTGTTTCTCTGAAGACGCCTGCAGAGAGCAGTGCGGCTGCACCATTATGGTCTGGCGGTGCTTTAGCAGAGCGTGAGCCCTCGCATCTCCTCAGTCTGCAGCACGGTGTCAGACAGAAAAACATGCATCTGCAGCTGAGCAGACAGGATTGGGCTTCTGTTTCCTGCCTGTGATCCGTGACGTGTGGACGCTCCACCACAGGAGCATCAGCTGATGTGAGGGATGGCGGTCAGGGCTGCACATCTGCTGCCTGTTTGGCCGTCCTCTGCTCTCTGATAACACCGCTGGTGTGGCAGCTCTGCAGATGACAGAACTTTTTTTTAAAATGACCAACATGAGGTAAACGTTTGTGTGTCACTACTGATTTACACAAAAAGACCCACTCTGATGAAAATGTTGGGTTTTCTGGGGGGCTTTTTTGTAATGATGGAGGAAAAATAGAACTGAGATGATGCTTAAAATGACATTTCTAAGTATATTCTTGCCCTGTAATTGTTGTAAATCAGGAGTAGACAAAAAAAAGCATAAAGCATTTGTTAAGTAGAAATACGCTGGGGGGGGGGGGGGGGGGGGCACAAGCTTCCTGCTCCAAGCTCCCAGCAGCAACAAAGGGAAGAAGGGCGGGGTTCTGATGAACTCCTGATGACACAGGTTTTTTTTCTTTTCATTTTTTTGGTAAATACATTATATTCATGACTAAAAGTCCTCTGGGAACGCTTTAGAAATGGATCATAAGATGATCGGCGACTTCACACAAGCAGCACAGGTTGTGTATAAAACAGTTAAACAACATCCAGAGGTTTTTTTTTTTTTTAGGCTGGAAATGATGTCAGAGGAAATATAGGAAATTCAGCATTTGTCATGAAAGTTTTTACTTCCGTGTGTGCAGTCAGACCAACAGTCAGGAGGATTTGAAATGTTTGTGCGACCCTTCAAAGTAAAATAGAAAGGATTTTATGTCTAAATAAAAATACAAAAAATAAACGGTAATTATTGCAATATTGTGTTGTTTTTTTAACGTTAAAGTGTTTCGAGTTGCTCAAGGTATGAGAAGTGATTTTTTATAAATATAGTTTGTTTTGATTTGATTTATTTAGTCTAAGCTCACGTGGAGAATATGAGGTTTTTAGGATTGATTTTGATCACATTTTTGTTTTCTGCTTTTGTAATCATCTTTGCAACAGAAGCAGTAATAATGGTCACAATAATTATAAATTTTTTTTTTTGTTAATTTGTCAAATTTCGCTATGATGTTTATCAATTAAATGTATTGGGGGGGAAAAAGTCATTTGTTGCACACCTTTTTCCTGAACATTTTGTGCAACAACTTTCTTTTTGGGTGAACCAAACGTTTGCTATTTGTTTCTTTATTTTTATTATTATGCGTTTTGTTTGCATCTAAAAGGCTCGGCATTCCTCAACATCCTCCATCCTTCGTGCTCCAGAAAGTGCAGAAAGCTCAAATCGATGCGATAGAGTCCGGGTCAAACTCTGACAGGGCGACCCGCTGGAATGAGAGGCGTCAAAAACGTTAAAAACAAATCTGCAGAGGCAAAATTTGCGTCTGAAAAATATGATCCAAGGCTCTCTGGGAAAAATGGGAAAGCAGGGCTGCATTCTGGGAAAATGAGGTCATTGCAGGGAGACCCTCAGCCCACTGAGATGCAGACGAGGAGCATTTGGACTTCTTAGAACCGGGTCAGGCAGCAGCAGGCTGTTGTAACGGCGAGCACAGAAGCCGCTTCTCTGCAGCTGATGAGCCAACGCAGAGACAGCGAGCTTATCGAGGCCGGCAATTTGCATAAATTATCAGAGACAAAACGAGGGACTGCAGAGAAGAAAAGCCTCTACCTCGTGGTCAAACGAGAAGAATCAAAGGATGGATGGAGGTGAAGAGGCTCTCACTTCAGTTTGGAGAAGCATGATGTCAAATAATAACTAAATAAAGAGAAAAATTAGGATTTTTATTCAAATCAGGAGCAAGAATGGACAAATTATGATTCCTTACATTGGTGTTTTGGAGGTTTAAAATGATGTTCACATATTGAAATGGGTTCTGTTTGCAGAAGAATTGACCCCACTTCACCTTTCTGGATTCTCTTTGCTTTTGTTGGAGTACGGTGGCCCTGAAGTTCAAATTACAATGACACAAAAAAATGTTAAAGATCTAAAATGTCAAAAAATAACACAAAGCATTTCGGAAAGCAAAAGTTAATACAGAAATTACGCCTCATAATACCTGCACTTTCAGGTTTGATTTGACTTGATTTGAAATTGTTTATTTCAAGCAATCAAAGCAAGAATAACGCACAAAACATTACAATCAGCAGCTATAAAAAAAATTAGAGATTGCTTAAAAAGGGACTGGAAGGAAGCGAATTTATATAATCCCAGCCCTGTTCTAATGTAACCATTTTCATGAAATGATTGATCATTATCATAACTTTGAGCTTAATTTTCTTTATATATGTCCTCCATGATCAGAAAAAGGCAACACGAACACCAAATCACACTTTTGATTGGAGTGGGTCTTTAAATAACATCCTGATCCTCAGAAACGGCAGACTTGACTCTTTGGGTGAAGCGTTTGTTTCTCTGCAGGAACCAGACAATTCCTGCTCACCTTTGCTGATGCAGAAAGGTCACACTAACTTTTTCACGTTTTCTTTTCAATAAACTCCACTGATTGTGTCCAACATCGTGACGTGTCGTTCGTGAATCTGTTCCAGCCTTGACAGCGAAATGGGACGATTTGTTTTTCCCGGTTTTCTCAATTGCGGCTGCAGCTGCTCCCCGTCCTTAAAATCCACTCCTGCCTCTTTTCCGCCGCCTCACATCCTGAAGCCGTTTTTATTCAGCAGGTGGCTTCTTCTTCTTCTTCTTCTTCTTCTTTTTGTGCTCAGACTCCAAACCAACAGCTGCAACAATCTCCTCTCTCCGCTCCGAGAGAGTCCGGTTGGTGTTGGTGTAAAGAACAGAGTTGTGGGTAAATGTCACGCAGAGCCGTCTGCTCCATGTCTGAGTAAGTCAACGAGAAGAAAAGATGATGTACGAGCAAATCAGCCACTTTGCTGCTTGAAACAGCAGCAGAGAGGAAAAGCAAAAGCTGCTTCTAAGTGGCCTGATTTATCATTTTAGGCGCAGACATGCAGCTGCTGGGAGACAACACTGTTTTTCCTCAATGTTTAATGGTCCAAACATGAACCCATTTTCTGGATAATTGGCTCCCGTCTCATTCCAAACCCGTCAGTTTACAGGTGGGTTGCGCGTTCCCAGAACGCTCGTTTACGCCACGACTTCTGTCAGGTTTCTGAACCCGAGTCAAAACTCCAAAACTCCAGGGAGATGATGAGAGAGATGAAGGCGTTACAGTATTTGTATTGGTTACATGTTGACAGGTGAACGTTTTTGGAGCCAACAGGTGTGTTTATAACATTTGGGTGTGTGTGTGGACAGGCCCCGCCTTTATATACTTGTCTTACATCTGAATCTCACTGTAATGATTATAACCATCCAGCAACTTGTTGCTTTATGCTTCTTCATGGCTTTACACCCCCCCCCCCCCTTCTATAATCACCCTCCTATCCCCCCCCTCTCTCTCTCTTCTTCCCTCCTTTCTTTTTCCGTCCGGTCCAGCACTAAAGATTATCAAATATGATTAAAATGAATAAAGTTTGGCCTCGATTCCAAAAGGGGTTTATTCAGACATACCTCTGGTTTGTCAGAAGATTAATAACCCCTCTTGTTAAAATAAAATCTGTCCAACACAAGAGGCCTTCAGCTCTCATCTGTCTGCCCAGCTGTTGGACAGGACAAGTTTAAAAAAAACAAAAAAACATGAAATGTTTGTCATGTAGGATTAAAGAAAGAAAAATCTCAAACAGACAACAGTTTGAATCTTAGCAAAAAGGAAAAAATAAATGCTTGTTTTTTTGTTTTTTACAATTCCCTTTTTACATTTAAGTTTTCCTAAAGGGGGGGGGAGTCCCCCCGCCCCTGCAGACTTATTTAAAGTATTTTGATCTGCTTGACTGAAACACCTTAAAAGATCATAACTATCACACAAATACAGATTTCTGTTCTAGGAATAAGTGCTAGTTTGAGTTTGATGAGGATTTATTAAGATGGACCAACCTGAACCAAAAGATTTATTTTGTCGACATTTTGTTCTAAAATGTCCATGTTTTACGCTACTTTAAAAAAAAAAAATCACTTCAATCAAAATAAACTATAATTAGGTATTGTAAAAACTAAAAAAAAATGGCTGCTGTGGTGATGAACGTCGACGGCGTCAGTCAGTCAGGGATGAGGCCGCTACGAAATGGGGTGACAGCTGAGCGTCCACTGGGCACACATCAATCTGGAGATCCCGACCACTGTGGGTCCAAATGGGGAGACTGCGTTGACGAAACTCCTCATGGCGTTGATGGCCCCACAGCGATAAATTGCGGTTGCTCATTGAATTGCACAAGAAGGGCGAAGAAGAAGCCTCTGAGTAGCGAATGACCAGTGGTGCAGAAAGGCCGTTTTTTTGTCTTTTGCCACTGCCCAGCTGTAGCCCAATTTCAGAATGATGTCATCCCCGCCTGATTGATGCCATCTACATTCATGACCACGCCAACGATTTTATATATACTATATTCCAGTAATTTTCCCTCTTTAGATTAGTATTATTTTACTACGTTTAGGCTGCCTCCGCCCTGAGAGGAAAATGTTTGAGGGCAGTAAAAATGAGGATTCAGGTGCAACTCTGTGGACGATGGCGATGATGGAAGACAGAGAAACGGTTAAATGACAGAAATCTGCAGTTCAAGACATTTGCTTATGATGCCGGTCGAAGTGACTAAAACCAACTCGGAGCATAAAAAAACAGGATGTGAGCAGATGACGGTAAACGCTCAAACATGCAGCTCGCCGGGGGCCTGTGAGGAGCCCTGACCCCCGCCGGCCCCCTCGGTCTGTCAGCCTGGAGGGCAGGTCATAGGAATGGATGGGCCTGTCGCCGCTCCTCCGCCACACAGATGGCTCGCTCCGTCAGTGGGCTTGCCGCCATAATGGGCGGCGCCCTGACGTCAGGCTGGGACTGGACTGGGCAAACGTCCTCCCTCAGCACCTGTGGACCTTCTGTGAAGAGGGTGTTGGTTCTGGACCCCTTGGAGAGCCAGGTGCTGTAGTTGTGGATAAGAGCTAACTCCTTTGCTTCAAAAATGAAAGTGCTTACTTTGCATTTAAAATGAAGGGAATACGCTGTGACAAAGGACAGTGTTGGATTACTCACTAAATGGATGAATGGAAGGTGGTTTCAACATGGTGGAAGCCCAACTGCGCATTTTTAAATCCCGATCCCTGTTCAGGTGTGAAAACTGGACCAAGTGAAAACAGTTTACTTCCGGCTCCGACCACATGGAGCCAATTCAGTCGCCATTTTTGTGCGACATCAACGCCGCCATGTTGGAGTCAGACGTTGTTGGTAATTAGTGATTGATTTCTATGGTAACCATTCTCTCCAATCAGGAGGGGTTTTATTGGAAGTCCAAAAGAGTTCATTTTTTATGGATTTTTGTTTGTTGCCATGCTATTTTATTTTCATTTTTGGAGGTTTTCCTCCCTGAAATGCTGATTCTCGTTTGTCCTCTGGATGTTTCCGTTTCTTGGGATGCACAGATTTTTCCTTAAACCATAACTGTCAAAGTAGAAGCTAAAAAAAAAATAAAATAAAATAAAAAATCAGATGCCAACTTTAGCCTTGCTTGCCTTTTATGGTGTGATGGGTAACTACAAAATAAAATAACAAAACGCTCACTCAAACTGGTATTTTTTTGAATAAATTAAATAAATATGAATCCTAAATTTGAGCAACTTTATTAGCAGCATCCTTGTAACATTAGACAGTCGGTTGCTGAATATTCTGCATAATTAAACGACTGTCATAATCTATCCATATGTGGAGTAAAGACTTTCTTTTATTTTGAAATGGAAGTCTCTCCTTCTGGTTCCTCGCTGGATCTCTGCTGCTAATAGAAACTTTTTTTTTATTTTTTTAGCTTTGCTGGCTTGGGGGGGGGTTCAATTTAGAGGTTGTTTCAGCCGCTTCAAGAAAGTGTCAGATGGATTTTGGGTAGAATAAGTCGGATGTGGTGGGCAGACTCCAATAGTTTTCCAAAATAAAACTTCCTTCAGAATCAGATTATAAATGAAACTGAAGAAAATATGTAGGTGGTGTTTTTCTCTGCAGTTCAATACTAATAATCTTCTCGCAGACCAGGGATCACCACTTTAAATGACAGAAACAACACATTTCCAACACGTTTTTCTGATCAAAAAGGTGTTTTTGAGAAAGTTTGCCCCATTTCCAGATTGTTTTAACCAACATTTGAATTATTAAATTCATATTTACATGGAAACTGAAGTAGAAGGTGAAAAATTTGCATTTAAATGGCGTCTACTCCTGTTATGCAAAACCATAATAAGAACTTTAAGAAATTCCATTTCCTTCTACTCTAACCTAAGAAAGTGATGCCAAATCTGCATTTAATATACTTAAAAGGATTCTCCACCTAGCTATACTCATGTACTGTCTGTGTTGTTGTTTACGTCCTATTCTCAGGTTTTTTTTCTGGGTTTCAGCACAAAGTCAAACAGACGTGAAAGTCCTCAGACCTGAACTCCTGACGCCCTCATGGCTTTCATCGTTTCAAACGCTCGTGTAAAAGGCAGAAAAAAATCCTCTTCATGTCTCCAGCTGATTCACCGTCTTCACTCCAGAGACGTGAACGTCCTCGCCTCCCTTCTCATCTGCCTCTCCTCCTCACTTAAAGTGCGGCCTGGTCAAACGGAAAACATCTCTTACTAGTGCTCACCATGGTTTTACATGAACAAGCACTTTGGGAAACGAGAGCAGGATGGATCAATAAACAAGAGCCAACTTTCACCCGTCAAACAGATCAAACTAAATAAAGAAAACCCAACAAATATATTTATCCATAACATAAACTGAGATATATTTTGGTAAATGATCTGCTGATTAAATCCAGCTCCATCAAAAAGTCTGTCATTTTCTAGGACATTGTTTCTGCAGAGCAGCAGGAGTTCATGAGAAATTCAACTCTGGGTTGTGAGCGAGACCAGTAGTGTGGGGCAAGCCCAGCCCCCCTTCCCCTCCTCAGTACTGAGAGCTCAGAGCAGGGAGATTGTGGCCCACCCAGCGTCGTTTCTACACTACAAGAACTATCTTTCAGTCAGACAGCTTATGCAGCATAGAAGATGTATTTTATATTTCTTTTAGTCTGGCATAAGTCTCCGTGCAGATCCATAAAACAAAGATCTCCATAGAAAACCTTGGGTATTAAAGTACCCCTAACAGGTGGAAGCCGGGGAGGAGGGTGGGGTGATGAACGCAGAGCTCGCGGAAATGGAAGAAGAGGATTGGACCGTACCTGGAACTTAAGTAGGACGCTGAACAGGTGAGTTGATTAGACTGAACCGCCCGAGGGGAGGAGTAACCAGGTAAACGCACTGCTGGAGGTGCCTGCCTGAAATACTCCCAGGGTCGTTCATTCATGAAACGGCATTTGGGTCTTTAAAGGTTAAGCAGCTCAATACATTTTTTTACTTTAAAGTTTCATTCATTCATTCAAAAAAAAAAGAGAAAATGAATGAATATTTAAAGTTGCACCCTGAATTAATGATTTCACAAATCATCATACTACCACCACCGTGTTCGACTGCACCTTTTAACCCCGGAGAACCCTTTTTTTTTTAAATCTATGTTTACTTTGTATTTATTTCATTTTTAATGTTTTCTTTTTTGTGGCAGTTGTTAATTTCTGCTAAACAAAATGAACAAAAAAAGGTTTCCCCAGGAGGAACTGCCGTCAGCGTCAGTCTGGCTGCTTTCCTGCTTCACCTAAACGATCTCCTACTTCGCTCCTTGTGGCCTCTTCATCCCATCTTCTTACTCCAAAATCCTCAAGGAGATGCTCCCTCGGATCCCAACTCCTATCCAGAAAAAGGCAGAGATTGAGACCCCCCAGAATTACCTGCTCACCTCCTGGTGCTGCCAGCCTGCAGTCAGCTGTCCGGGTCGGACTTCTCCTGCTTAAAGCCATCTCCTCCACTGGCCTTTCATTTTGTTTTTTTCATCCTTCTCCTCCTTCCCGATTCCACGTCCCTTCCACGATGATTTAACCCTAACCACGCCAGGAGGATTCAGCTCAAAATGACTCCCCAGCCTTTTCCCACGACCTCCTTGTGTTCCTGGACTCTTTTTCTTGTAAAAATGCTTTAAGGCTGAAATTTTGTTTCAAAGACATCCCTGAATGTTTTTGAATGCATCACTTTCTTAAGAAAGAAGTCGAGGTTTTTGATTCAACAGCGGAAGTGAAATTTAACTCTGCTTTCCCAGAAAAATAGTCAAAATACTCATTTTAATCAAAGGAAATTTCCTTTCTTTCTTAGGTTTTGGGTTTATTCAGATCATCTTAAATCTATTTAAAGCTCTAAGTGAGAATATGTGCAAAAAATGAACAAACAGAAAGGGGGCACTATGGCTCTTCAGGTGAAAACCCACGACTGTATGAAACCCGTAAAAATGTTGAAAAACTTTGAGATAAAGTCACATGAAGACCTTTTTAAGAGTAAATTGACATTTGTTATCAAAACAAAAGTGGTCAGAGTCACGGTGTATCATTTCCATAATTACAGAGGAAGTGTGTGAGATGGCGTTTCAGACACAGAAAGAGGGATTAGGCTGCGATTACCGACCGTGAAGACGACAAAAACAGATAAGGTTCCCTCTCAGACAGGAAATGAAGGAGATGGACCGAGCCGCCTTTCACACATCTCACTCATCATCGCCCGAGCTCTTCCTGCCTCCATCACACGCCTAAAAACCCGCCGTCAGTGAGGCCACATCACTGATGGAAAATCACCTCCAGGGCGTGCACTGGACCGCAGAGGAGGATCGCGCACAAACACACAGACGTGTTGCTAAAAGGGTTGCCATGACAACCTCCCTCTGCTCCCAGTCGGTCAGGATGACTGCGAGAGCCCGAGTGCGGAAAGTGTAATCGAGAGGAGTCATTTGCGGCGGTGCAGGGAAACTTGCAGAAACGTTCACGTTGAGAGAGCTTGTCAGGACGGCGTCCGACTCCTGCAGCGGGGAGGAGGACTGCGATTCTGCCGGAGGCCAGGGAGTCCCGCCTCCCCCCAATAATCCCCCCCTGATCCCATCATTATGGCCCGCTTCCACTACTCTGACACCGCTGCCAGTTCCACTTTGAACAAGCCCATTACACCTTTGTTTGCAGAGTACTCCTCTGCAGACACGAGGTGCTCCTGCAGCTCTGCAAGGTTCTCCCCAGGAGGGAGAACCTGACAGCTCCTTTAGGTCAAATCAAGTCATCACCGATGGTTTGGCTGATAGAAAAACCAAAAATCAGCCTCAGTCATGGATGCTTTTTTCTTTGCTTCAGTTTCTATGGGAGGAAAAAAAAATCCAACAGAAGCACTAGAAGATCCACCATCATGAAAGGGAAATCCCAAACTTTTGCATCCTCCTCAGAGGGATTTATTTTTACACCCCCATTTCAATTTCCTGTGTCTTTACCTTGAAAAAAAACAACAACTCTCAGCTGCCTGCTGCTGGTCCCGCTTCCTCTTTGTACTGCAGCTGTAGTTATTTGCAGCCGCAGGAAGAAAAGCTCCATCACCAAATAATGGCACAGATCCGCCGCCGCCGCCGCCTCCTGTAGCTGCTCTGATTGAGGTTTTCTGAGTTCCAGGGTGGAACTTTCCTTTAATGCCTCCTAACCATCTGAAACTGCAGAAACAATGGATGCTGCTGAAACACAGGTAGTTCTGAAAAAAATGCAATAATCATTCGCAACAACAATTATTTTGGCAAATAGAGGTTTTAGATATATTTTATTTTACTTGGCCTTTAGGCATTTAGCCAGAAAAGGCAAAAAAAAAAAAAAAAAAGAAGAAGAAGAGCCTTTTTTTTTAAATAATAACTTTCAATGTTTTGGCCCTTAATGCATGAAGTCACTTAACCATAGAGGGCGCTAAAGCTCAGAGCTACTCTTGCTTGCGGTTTGACAGGAGAGGAGTCAACTGTTTGTCAAAAACCATCCTTTAAAGACCCACTCTGATAAAAAAATGTGGTTTTTTTATGTTTTCTGATTCTGGAGGACACATATAAAGAATTTTGAGCCCAAAATAGTATTATTGCATTTCTTTATTCGCAAACGAAAAAATACGGGTTATTTAAAAAAAAATTGTAAACAGAGAGCTCTCCGTTAAGGGTGACAGGAAGGGGTAGTGGGGTTGCAGCGTGCCAATAGTCCCCCCCCCCCCCCAGGACAGACTGACTCTGCAGACAGTCTGTCCTAGAAAACAACACAGGTTTATTCGGCTAAATTATTTCGGTTTGACAGCTTCTCCTGAGCCTGCCAAACGAGAATGGTTGCCATGGAAATGACGACTCAGATCACCCCATCACTGCTTACCGACCGTATCAGAAGTAAGTATTTTTCTATGGGTGACGTCGTCCTCACTCGCTCCAGTTGTATACAGTCAATGCTTCGTCAATGTAAAATGTTTGACGTCCAGTTTTTGTATTAGGACTCATTTGAAAATCGTGAAAATATGCTGGAAAAAAGTGAAGTGCCACTCTGGTTCTCTGTGCAGAAACGTTGGCTGATTTTTGTTTTGCTAGATTTTGTGCGACACTGTCGTTGCGTCTGAAAGCTTTCACCGTCTGACAGATGAGTAACGTTGGACTCACTTTGGACAAAAATGATGACCAACTGGGGTCTCTGAACGCTCACTGCAGGATGGTTTAACCTGCTTTCTGACTCTGTTTGAAGGACTTCCTCCTGTTTGAACACAACACTGAATTTAAATGTAGTTTATTGCCATTAAAATGGCTGTACACCCCGAGGAGTACAGTTTATGCTGGATATAAACTGTAGTGCGAATGGAAATCCAAATAGTACAGTCAGGATGTCAGGCTGGTTTTTGGTTCAAACCGATCAACTTTGATGCAGAAGAGTGCAGCTCTGCCTCAGAACACAAACTCTCAAATCAAATTCTAAATTAATTTCCTTAAAATTGTTGATTTGCTCCACCCGCTCTCAGGCCTCCAGCAGCGCCCGGAGGTCCTCGTCCATGCCGGCAGTGCTCAGCTGCTCCAAGCTGTGGTAGCGATGGACGACCCCGTCGGCCGTCACCACCACCACCCGGACGCCATGGGTGTCTTCGCCGAGTTGGCAGCCGATGGCCGAGCTCACGACCATGTCCAGGCCGTCAAAGTAGCCGCCGGCGTTCCTATGGTAATGGCCCGAGAAGACCGCCTTCACACCTGTAACGAGGACAGGCCAAATGTCAGGAGGCGCCAAAGATCGGCGGAGAACCGGCAGCCATTCGGGAAAACTCCTCTGGCTTTTATGGACCGGATGGGAATGTTGTTACTGTAGAAAACCGCCAGGGAGATTTGATCTGTCAAGTCATTGAAGTTCTAGTTATTAATTCAAAGCTATAAAACTATGAAAAATAAAAGTCATGAGCTGCATTGAACGGCCTCCAAGCTCAACTGTACCCTACACCCAACTACACCCTCGCCGCCTCCGTTTGACCCGAGTGGCTGCCCCACGCTCCCCTTCATGTGACAAATTCATTGAAAAAAGACATGAAAAAAAAAAAACACAAATTTTTTCCAAAATGGCAGCTTTTCCGTTGGTTTGATCTCCATAGCAACCATTTCATTTTTTGGTTGGCCGGGAGTGACGAACAGGTCGATGGAATCCTTAGAAGAATCTGCAAAAGTACAGTTTTGAAATTTCCTTGGCAACTGAGGTTTTTTGTTAACCACGCCCACATTGCTAATATGTTTCTATTGCATGCCATCATTTTGATCAGCCTGACCTAAGAATTCAAGTATTACATTTTCACAAGTTTCTGGTTAAGAGGGGGGGGGGGAAATTGCGAGCATTAGGGGAACGCCACTTTTGCAAGCTCGCCACGGAAACGCCATTCAAATTCTACAAACTTTAAAACCAGTATAGGTTAAATTTGTAACTAAAAATGATATTTTTTTGGTTGTAGAATTAACCTGGTGGTGCGTGTGTGAAATTTTGTGAAGATCTCTTGAACTAAAGCTTTTTTTTCCTCCATATTGTGGGACAATGTGAACATTTTACACTTTGCCACAGCGCGGCTGCCAAGCCTAAGGTCCTGCGCCCATCCCATAATCATTTTAAAAAGTTTTGTGTGTTTGGGTTGAGCTGATTCAGAATGCATTCCAGGCAGGATTTTCTTTGGTTTTTTTGCTCCATATCTGAAGATTTAAATGTCTGAATGAGTTCCAGCTGAGCGGGAGCTGCTCTCGTTTCCAACTGAAGCGTTGTGTGGAGCGAAGCTGCTGCTGCTGCGTCTCTAAAAAATAATGAAGAATCGGGCAGCAATAGCGTATAAATCACAGCCTGCGTATGATGAAGTCATCCATCTGTCCCAGAATTCTGTACAACAAAAGACGAGGAGGACTCCCCCCCCCCCCCCCCCCCCACCTCCTGCTAATAGTTCTTGTGTATCCCGCCGCTGATACTACCTCCATGTCAGCACTGGGAAATTGCTCTGAATCATCAACTCTGCCACTCTGCATAATAAAACAGGCCCCAGAATACAAATGTGACCTAAATTTGTGTTAATATCAGGAGCTGTGGGAGGTTAGCATTGCACACAGTGGGCCATTAAATTATTAATCTGCCATAGATGGGAATTGATGATTTAAGCTGCTATGTGTGCAATTTATTTATAATGGAACTCTGGGGGGGGGGTTTTTGTGTGACCACTGGTTTGTGACGCCTCGGAGAAGCCGTGGGATTACGCTGAGAATCCAGTTTTTGGAGACGGTAACTTTGGTGTCACCTTGCCTCGGCGGTGGCTTTGGTCGGGGCGGACTGACTTCTGCGTCCCTGATGCTTCCAGAGGAGAAGTGAAAGGTCACGACTTCTCCCTGTGGACTCGTTCTGCTGCACAGTTTCACTCTTTTAAACTTTTTTGACTTTATCTAAAGTCATTTGGCTTCATGAGAGGAAAAAAAAAAGCATCAGACGAAGACCCACTCCATAGTGAACCGTGTTTTTGTGGAATTTTTTTCTCATGATGGAGGACATTTGTAAAGAAAATGAAGCATTCCTGAACATTTCTTTATTCAAGTCATATATCAGGACGTTAATGTTTGACAAAGATTGGAGTGGGACTTTAACGAAAAGCAGCAGAAACAAAACCTTTAAGCTAAACTGGTTCTTTGGAGTGACACTCCCAGAGATTAGTCACTCGCGTGTTCACATGAGCATGAGAAAGTCTCAGATGATCTGCATCCCACACAGCGCCATGCAAGCAGCAACAGCGAGCGTCTCCATATGGACGTGACGTACTTGGGACGAGACCACGCAACACGGGAAGCAAGGGATGGAGGCTGCAGCAGCTCCAGAAGGGAAACCACACCAGCTTCTTTCTGAAGCCTTTCTTACACTGAACGTGTTCTGAACTGGAGACATGGCGCGAAGGAGGTTGACAAGTCAACGGCCAATCACAGCGCGCTGTTTATAAACAGCAAAATCAGTTTGGAAGAAGAAGAAAAAAACCTGAAAAACAGCAAGATCACATAAGGTGAACCACCATCTAGTCAGGAATGATTGTAGTTGAAAAAAGTACCGGTACGTGGGTCATTTTGTACCGGGCCACACAGAAAGAATAAATAACTTACATTACTTACATTTTATTTGTTTCGGAATGTGAAAGGTGTTCTTTTTTGAAAAATGGCCCGATTCTCTGTTCCATCAGTCTATGTCACTCTTGACACAGGCCAGGGCGCTATTCACAGTCACGTGATAGGCTAAGATAAAAACCCAGGAGCTAGCAAAATGAGTAAAAAACAAACATCTTTGGAAAGTTTCTTTGCCAAAAGGGAAAAGGCCCAGCCAGGAGACAGAAGAGGAGCCTTCCACTTCAAAAAAAAAAAAATGAGTGTGGGAAGAGGAGAGGAGGATGACACCTGTGCGATGTACGATGTCATGCGTGTCAAAATAAAAGCTCAGAGTTGTCTCTGTTCCTCCTTCATCGTAACGTTACTACAATAATCATCCGCCTGCCTACATCTTAAAGACTGGTCCGTGGAAACCTTGTCTGACGTCATACCAGTCAGTGTCTTGTAAAAGGTTGGAGATCACTGCTGTAAATGATCTGAAGAATCTCAATAGTCAGTACTTGTAGGAAATGTGAAAAGAATTTGTAAGAGATACTTTTTTAAAGTGGCGTTCAATCAAAAATGCAAAGCAGGTTTGTGACAGCTTTTCATGGAGTTTAAACCCATCCAAACCCCGGATGAGCTGCTTTCATGATGGGTTCACCCTCAGACCAGTCGTCAGTGTAAACAAGAGCCATAATCCTGAGTGAACTTCCCTGCTGTAGACGACCGCTGCTTCCCAGATAAAGACAACCGTCTCAGTTAGCAGCTTTGAAGAAGGAAGCCGTTTCAATTTCCCTGCATTAAAGAACGCCTATCCATGCTTGTGTCCGGTTATCCTAAGTGCCTTATAGGACAATTAGCATGGTCGCTCTTGAGAGACTTAAACTAATCTGTGACTGTTACCACCACGGCTCCAGCCATTAAGCCTCGTCATGTATAACATCCTTCTTCCACTGATGATTTTAAAGCCATTCTGAGCGTAGAACCGGGCACATTCCAACCGTCTGCCTTTATCCACTAAGCTGCTCACTGATTAAAGCGCTGCTGTATTTGGATGCAGTAACATATCAGTATTAAATTCACTAAAGGATTATTAAGTCTTCCTTCTTGTGTTTTACGTCTTCTGGCATTACATAAGCTTTTCTCGCTGAGAGGATGAACGTGCAAAACGAATAACTCCTCGCCTAAAGTTCTCATCCTCCCAGCGGTGGATCTTCAGCTTTCCAGGTGACGAAGGCTCCCGCTTTGACAGACAGAACTGCTGAGAGTTGGAGGAGAGGTAGACGGGGTGAATAATGTGGAAGACAAAATCCGGAGTAAGCAGGCGGAGTGATGAAAACACAATGAGTGCAGGTGGAGGGAAATTACCTCCAGCTAAATTGAATTGTGGTCAGAAAAATGCACTAGAAGGAGAGCGGAGGCTCCTCCAATATGCACCATATCTTCTGTGTATTAAGACTATAATATGCTGGGGCAACCTGAACCCCATAATGCACAAACTGAGAATCTGATTAAATATTATGAAGCAGCTCCTGATGTTTAAAGGCTAAGGGAAAAATGACAACGTGGGCCGCAAAACAAAAGGAAGAGAAGAAACAAAACCATCAATTCAGGTTTGATGTTTTTGATCCATCCTTTAATCTGCCCTCCTGCACTTTCCCTTTTCATTTTCCATAAACACCCTTTCATCTTCTGGTCACCCATTCTGTCCTTTATAGACCTGCATTTTTATTTGAGTGGGTTTAGTCCTAGAAGGGAAATATTTGGTTTCAGATAAATCCTCTTTATTTTCTGAGAAGCACTGCAACTTTGGACAGTAAAGCAACAAAAAAAGTCAACATTATTGCTGCTTTAAGCCATGACTATTATAGTAAACAAGTGCCATACTTGTTATAAGCCATCAGAAAATGGTAAATGCTACTATTTTTCACAAGAAGAGGCATTTAGCAAGTGTTGTTTCTGTTCAGATTAGTGCATTTAAGGTCTTCTGACAGAGAGTCAATGGTTTCTATAGCAACCATTCTCACCAATCGGGAGCACGTTGTAGGAGGTCCACATCTCTACCATTAATAAAAAGGGGGCTACAGGAAATCAGTCAAATGTTTTAAATATGAATATGGGGGGGCCGCACATGTTTGAGACATCTGATTGGTCATTTTATAACTTAATATATATATATAAAAAAAAGGTTAAGATTATCAAGAAAAAATGTTAAAATAGATATAAGAGCAAGAATGGTTATTCTAATGAATAGAAAGAGTAACAGCTGTTTATTTCTCTATAGACGTCTATGGGATTATGGCTTCTTGAGGCCAGCGGGTACTTCCTGTTTGGGATGCCAGGGGGGAGGGGTCACTCAGTCGAAGTCTCACATACAGCCAATGTGGCAAAGTCAAACAAAAATTATTTTAGAATGTAAAAGATCATAATTTTAAGTTACTAAATCAAAATGAATGGATCTTGGTACAGTACCTTGAGGAATGCCCAAACCAACTTCATTAAAGGGTGACTTATTTAAAAAATAATAAAATGCTTTTTTAACCTAGGATTACAGTAATCCCCCGCCCATTCGGGGTTTAATATTCGCGCCCCGCCCATTCGCATGTGGCCGCAGATGACGTGACGTCACAAGCGTGAGACGCAGAACAGCGCTCATTCCGTGAATTTTGAAAAACGATTTGCTCTGTACTTTACTGTAAGGTATTGTTTACGCGTTTAAGATGTCACGCAAACGCCCTGCATCATCTCCAGCTTCTGGAAATGAACCCAAACGGCAGAAAAAGGTTCTGACTCTGCAGAGGCTCTGGCTCTGGGAGATTTAAAACAGCGTCAATTATTCACGGATTTTCGTTATTTGCGGGGGGTGAGGAACGTAACCCCCGCGAATACGGGGGGATTACTGTACATTAATAAAAGTAACAAAAAACAAGATATGAAATATTTAGGGTGTTTCAGACAATAGGTCATCGGCTGCACACAAAAAACGACCCGGGGAAGATGGGTTGATCTTAATGGACACCAGCATCTAACAGTAATAAACACCTGCTAGACCGGCGGCTATTGGATATCTGCGTCAAGAAGAGACAGGCCACAATTGGAAGATACACGGCATGGGCGTTTCGGCCTTCCTAGTTCATTCACGCCAAGTTTCTACGATCATTTTTGGCCTCTACATACAATATCTGCAACCATTGAACGAGTGTTGAAAGTTAAACCAGTTGAATGTTGACTACTCAGGGAACGGGCTTAGGTAGCGACGTATGGGTAGTGTCCTTTTTAATTCACGCAAGTGCCAGGGAGGAGAAATTAATAATTCCGGTTTATGTCCGACCAGAATTCTATCACAGCAAGTCTTTCATATATCGGAATAAAGCTGTAAAGGAAAAATCCTGGAGCAAGATTCACGAGATTTGCACCGCTTCGACATTTCGCACCAACTATGAATACATGCTAAAAGCACATTCAAGTTCAGTGCTATGTTGAACATAGCAAAAGGCTTTACGGTTACATTTTTTGCCGGTTGTCTTATAGGCCTGATGATAGGCCCCTCTAAATGCAAATCAGGAGACATACAGAGAATGACCCTGTCTCTGTTAAAAACAATGGGGTTACTGGTGGTTGCTCTGTATGGACTCCTCAGTGGGTGATGAATGTGTCTTCAGTACAGAGTGGAGCTCTTGCAGATAACAACCACCAGCGGCAAGAGACCCAGAAAGACTGAGAGAAGCAGAGGTAGAGATGGATAGACAGAGCAGAGCAGAACAGGTTTATCTTTGTCTCTAATTACCTACAGTATGTACAACTCTGCAGCCGCAAGCAAGGCGGAGAATTCCAATAAATCTTTCCTGCAGCACCTTGTGTGCGTGTGTGTGCGTGTGTGTGTGTGTGTGTGTGTGTATGTGTGTGTTGTAAACAAGGTTTAGAGGCGAGTGATGGCTAAAGGAGAACCTATAAATGTGTATTCATCTGTCATTGGGAATGTGTTGATAATGTAAGCAGAAAAGGGTATAAACCTCGGAGGATAATGTGTGTGTTTGGGAAGGGGGGGTGGGGGGCAAAAAAATCTAATTACAGCACTCAAACTATAAAGATTGGAGAGGCTGAGAGCAGTCATGGGATTTGTGCTTTTTCACTCTCCTCCCAGTAAGCAGACACCAAGCTGGAGAATTCAGTTGTCTCTGAGGGGACACAGTGCACACATGCACTAGAATGCACCTCCTCTGTGCTGCCAGGAATGCCATCTTTTTAGCGCGATGGCAACTCATAGAAGAATGCATCTTTTTCCTTTCTTTGCCAGCTAAATTCCTTTTTTTTTTGCTGAAAAATGGACAAAGTTGGCTGTGTTCTCAGGGCTCTAGAGTTTGACCAATTTGGTGGCAGATGTAATCCAATCTTCCAATGGTGCAACTGATAAAAAACTCTTCGGTCAAACCAGTGGCCCAGCTTAGGGAGGTAAAGTAGTCCCTCAACATACTGTGGTTCATCTTTCATAGTCTCATTGTTTTGTGGATTTTTTTCAGTGCAATTATGCTTTTTTTCTTTCATAGCATTTCATAGCATTGTTAATCGATCTCTGTGCCATGTCTCCCGTACAAAATGTGTTCAGTTTTGCTAAATCTTCATAAATCTTTGATCGTGATAAGATCTCTATTTTCATTGTATAAACTTGAACTTATGTTTCTATTAAAATTGAACTTTGAGAGTTTAAACAAGAGAAAAATGTGAATATTCCAACGTCTGTCTGAGAAAATGTAGAAAATGTGTAGAGAGGAGTTTTATCTTAAAACAACTAGAACTATTGTAAAAAATAAAGTTTACTACTTGGTGAATTTGACCTGTCGCAGGTTATTTTCAGAAAGTAACTCCTGCGATAAACAAGGAAAAACTGTACTGAAAAAAATATCTCTGGGCCCATTTTGTAGTCTAAACCAATGGAAGTTAGGTGCGACCCCACCTCTGATTGGCTGTGGTCCAGTTATTGTGGGCAGATTCCATTGGCAAAAGCAGTCAGAGGGAGATGAATCTATATCAGATTAACAGAGTGGATGTAGCCTCAGACGATTCGGTCCGAAATGGAATCCTGAACCTTGTGTTTGAATCTATATTCAGGCTGCTGTCAAGCAGACTTTCTTGCTTCAAACCAAAGCTCGGAAACAAAACCCAGCAGCTAGCGATCTCTTCAGTCATTGGCCAGGAATTACGAGGGCGGGGCAAAGCAATGAGAGCCCAGCATTTTGCAATCCTTGTTGGAATAGTTCACTTATTCAAACGTTAGATTTTGCTGACCAATTTTGGACGTCTGTATCAACGTCAGGTACAACAATTTTTACTTGCTACTTTAGTACAGCGGAGGCATTCTGCAAGGCGGTTACTGACAAGACATGGGCTAAGAAGATATGCAGAAGTGTTTATGACATCTAGATTCAGGAAAACAGTGTGAGAAAAAATGGGTATCACGTTAAAAGTTGTTTTAATGAGCCTACAATCATCCAACCACAATTTCAATGAGTTACAGCGTCTCATCGTCTACTTTCTACTCATTTACACCCCATAACGCCCGGCTACGGTGGTGGTTTTGGTTTAGTTTTTCCACTCTGAGCTCAGAGTGTATTCAGAGTGAGCAAACTCTGAGCGAACCAAAGCTCAGTCCGATTGGAAACAAACGAGAGCCTTTGGAAAATCCTTCCATCCATCTTCAGATTCCTTCTCTGTTTCACTGGGCTGCTGGAGCCAACCCAGCTATTGTTGGGAACATTTTCACTTAAAAATACAAATAAGATATTAGACAGACTGACCGAACATGTTTTGAGTCAGGTTATGCAGCGTTGCTGGTGCTTCAATTCAAAACCATTATAATCAGTCAGAGCCCCGTGGTGGGGTTAAGCAGTTAGCTAGCAGTAGTATCTGAGTTTCTATTTTTAAACACACTGCTTGTTCTAGGATGAGTCCTGCAAAATTGGTGGTTATTACAAAATTGTAAATGTACTGAAGATTGACCCCGTAAGACAGTCAGTGGTTCTGCACACTGCAGGGAAAACATGCCGTTGCACAAGTCTAGACTGCTGTTTGCTTCAGTTAACGCGAGGACAATAGGAGGCTCTGTAAATGTAGTCGTTTCATTTAAACGTTAATAAAACAAAGGGACTACTTATTTCACACAAAGGGTCAACTTGATCACAACTTAACCCTTTAACCCTTGTGCTATCTTAGATGACCCCACCCTTACATTGACGTGTTCTCCCTACCATGACAAAGGTGGATAAAGGTGGAAAGATTTCATGTAATCCATGGACACCAGTGACGATCACAAATCATTGAAGAAAAAAGGTTCAGAGCACTGTCTAGTGGGTCTAGATGACCCAACTCCCAATGTTAAAGTGCCTAGGATAGCACAAGGGTTACCACTACATATTTAGCTTCCTTCTATCAAGCACATTTGCACAGATTGTATCAAAACGGCCTCAGAATCAGACGATTCACGGTGATCGTATAAACGGTCAAACTATTACGGCACGTCAACCAGCGATATGTCCATTGTTGAAGGCAGGGCTCCAGATTAACTTTTTTCACTAGGAGCATAGTGGCCCCTAACTGAAAATTTTAGGGGCACAACCAGAAAATTTAGGGGCGCATACCGTAAATCAACATTCTAACCAAATCTACTAATTTCCACTGTATTACAAATAAATACTTTAATAATAGATGCAGAAATTACAATGTGCTGTTTCTAATTCAGTGTCATATTTTATTCTGCACTTTTGAAGATGCAACAACGAGGTAAACTGACAGCACCATCGCTGTCACGACAGTACAACTAAGTAAAAATAGTAAAAAAAATACCATACATTTAGAATAAAAAAAAGTTTTTAGTAACAAGTGATTACCGTAGTAACCTTTCGTAATTTCACAGTTTTAAACAATACTTAAATGTATGTAAATATTAGAGGATGGAAATTCATGTTGGTGACACCAAATAGGTTCAGCCAAGATGCACAATAAGCGTGTTTGAGATCACCCAGATGAACTCAACGCTGCACAGATCACCTGGTGTGTGACGTATATTTTTGTTTTTGCTCCAACATCACCTCTCAATCAAAACAAAAATATCACGAGAAAGGGGTGAGAGCAAGACACCAATCAGAGCGAACGCAGCTGGAAATTTAGTATTGAACTGACTAAAAGCTGCCCTACAGACTACAAAACAATGCATTATGGGACATGCGTCCTGATGGGTTTTTTGTAGTTCACTGATCAATTAAAATAATTTAAAATACCAACTGATTAAAAAAAGGCTACATCCATTACAAAACATTAAAATAATTATAAAAGATGTAATATCACAGCTCATACTTAGGGGGAGAGGCATATTAAAACGAAATTGAATGTTAAGGACAACTCCTAATTCCTGGTCTCTTTCAGTCTCGCTGCAGCTTCGATTTCATGTGAGTTTGAGACCCCTGCTGTACACTCTGTCACTGGTACACTAGCTGCAGGTCGGAAGAACGAATCAATAGTTCGCTTGCTCATAGCTCAGACGCACATATCAGGTTGTGATGACATTTGTCTCCGTTTCCTTCCCACAGATGTTTACGCGCGCTCGATTATCTCTAGGCCCCGCCCCTCCACATATTTTAGCCACTTGCAGTGACTTTCCCTATTCTTCTCACTTGCATTGGCCGCCTCAGGCATCACTCAATGAAACGCGAGTGTGTGCTCGCGTGTGCTCCAGTCTCATGAGTATTCGCGCGAGTGTGTGTGTCTGTCTGCGTGCGTGTGCGCTCGCGTCTCATTGATGATTTCATCTCTCATTTCATCGATCACTGACTTGCTCCTTTCATGTTTAATGTATAAAAAATACGGAGGGTGGAGGAGGCAAATTTACTGGTAGCACATGTGCGACTGGGTGTAAAATTCAGTCGCACACTCTCAAATTTTGGTCGCAAAATGCGACCAAATGGACGCAGTCTGGAGCCCTGGTTGAAGGGTAAACAAAAATCCACAAATGGTCAGTGAAATCCAAAAATCTTCAACATAAACCTGTTTTCCCCCCAAAACCTGAATTTTCTTTTGCTTTTTTTTTTACAGAACCAGAAACAGGTTCAGGTGAGGAGGATAGACACCTTTTAATAATTTACTAACCTGCGCATCGTGCAGTGATTTTACATTCAGTGACATTCCTGTTTTTGACAGCACAAAGAGAGGAAGTTGAATATAAAAAGAGAAGAGAGAAAGCGACTGAGAATGCAATCTCAGGGTCTAGAAAATGGATTTCATAAATGCCTTATTTTTTATACTAAAATAGTTTGTTTTAGAACAAAAAGTCCTAGAATAATTCTAAAGAACGTTTTGATACCAAAAACAGATAAACTTTAAAAGTGAAAAAATGTACAAAAAATGTCACAATTAGGACTCGTAATAATAATTGGAAAATTAAGAGGATGTTTAACAACATTCACACAGTTAACAACGGGAGAGTAGATTTGTAGCCGCTGGGGGGGTCATCACAGAGAGAGCGTCATTAAAACGAGCTGGGGTGCAGTCAACAGTTTCCAGAGAGGAACTCTTCGCTCTGATGAGCTGGAAGATGACTAATTGTTACCTTTCCTATGTGCAGCTGTGTCACTGGGATAACATATAGATAGCTGTGGTGGAAACCGTCGAGCACAGAGAAATGCATCGCTGCACAGTCACTCAAATGCAGAAAAACTGCACAAAGCAAACCCTTTAACGCAAAAATGGGATATTTTGCAGAAGACTTAATATGGGGGGAAAAAAAAGGCAGAAAAAGCACTTTTTGGATGAATACCTATTGCATTCTGCACATCTCCAGCTGTTCTGAGTCAACTGATGTGATTTAGTCTCAAAGGACAAAATGAGGTCTACCACTGTAAGGCATGTAAAGAGCATCCAGTTAACAGATCTACTGAATTTCCTTTAAATAAGACGGAAGGGAGAAAGGGATCAACATTTAACCTTTTGTTACATCCCAGAACACTGTTTGGTTTTGTATAAAAGCCTCCGACAGAAGCAGCAAAGACAAGTTTTGTATTTAATTGGTACAAAAGAAACACAGAAGCAGCTAAGCATCGTGAAAGTTTGATAAATCTACATCGCCTTTCAGCTAGGCTTATTGAAAATAACCCACCCACCTAAACAAGGACAACCTTGTCCAAAGCTTACTGAATAAAGAAAAAAAGAAGCATTTAAGCTTTAGGTGTTGTTCCTTTTTTGCTGTTTTTTTATGAACACAATGTCACAGCTTGTGTGCGTGTCTGTGTGCGGTTCAATGGAACAAATTACACACACTTACAGTTGTTTTATATATATATTTTTAAACAGCACTTGACCAAAGTGGTTTTGTATGATTCACACTTCAGAGAAATCCTTCATTAAATCATTCCTGGTATTCTGCAGCCTCCCAGTTGATCCTCTGCCCCCCTCCCTCTCAGATATTGTTGCGGCCTATCATGTGACGGCACCTGTAAACACTCTGTAGAATTGATATTTGCTCCAAAGTTGTCTATTCCTTCTCCACAAGTGGATTCTTAACTTTTAAGCCTCAAGGCTTTTGAACCAAGAAGAGATGAAAACAGAAGATACTTCCATTAAAATTCCAGGGAAACAAAACAGCTCAGTGTCGTCTCTTTTGGAAAACTTTATCGTCAATGAAAACCCAGACGGCAGTTTGAGTTTAAGCTGAAGAATACCAACGACCTGCATATGTATATTTAGGTAAAAGGCATCAGCGAGCACACATTTACCAATGGAGGAGCAGGAAGTCATCGAAACCAATCCAACTTCTACTTGACGAGTCTGAACTGTCATATGACGGGGTGGAGGGTGTAAAAGTCCAGGTAAACTGAAACTCACATGTGTGGCGTTTGTAAAACACTGGCCTAGCAAGAGGAGCCTCCAACACGGCAACATTAAGGAAATGACCGAAAGTAAGGCGAGCATGAGAGGCCCTCTTTAATGATGCTGCCCTTTGCAGTAATGATGGCGGCGATCGGCGCAGAACACGAGCAGATCAGTGGGCTGCAGATCACAGGGGGGCAGCGGCGAAGCCAGACCAACACGGGAGAGAGAGATGACGCGTGATTAATGCACCGCAAAACGGGGAGGAAAAATGACTGACTCATGTCCAAAATCCACATAATTTACTGGGGATGTGAGGAAGCAGAAACCCAATTCTTTGCCCAGACCTCTTTGTCTTAGATATGCCATAAATAACTCATCCTTGTTATCTTACAACTCTGGCTCTCATTAGTTCTCTTCTGAAAAGCCCACAAATCCATCAGAGACGGTTTGACTTTCCTAAACCCCAACACCTTTAACAACTTCTATTGGACACACCACGGCTAAACTTTTATTGAAGTTTCTGTGTTCCTCTTTGGTCTTCCTCTAGACCTCAACTATTAAGCTGAATGTTTACACACAAATGTTTGAAAGCTCCTTTGTTTGGTTTACGCTTTATTAATGTTTTATTCATTGATGGGTGGTTTGCAGGATCTCTGCAGGGCCAGTTATTGAAGCCATCTATATCCCTGCAGCCGTTCATTTTCAATCATTTCTTCCTCCACGAAAGACGAGATCTCCTCCAAGTCTGTGGGATGCTTCCGTTTGAAGAGGCCCAGAGTTTTCGTTTCAATGTTCTTATGCTAATTCACATTTGATTTTGAGTCGCCAAACGGTTCTGCATTTCTTTGTTTTTGAAATCTATCCGTTATTAAAGCTGCACAAAATGCTCCACGTCTTTCATCGTCGAGCGCGGCTCTGATGAACTTTGATGATTATGCTCATTGATTGATGACTTTTTTCTTGCGAATTTAAGTGTTTTAATGTCGTCAGTTAACAACATTAAAAGCCCAAACTGTACAACTTTAAAAACACGTCAATTTACAAGAAAAAAATTCATTTGTTTGACTTTTAAAGTCGTAACTATACTATTTTCTTTTCTTTCATAATTTAACAGTTATGACTTTTTTCTGGTAAAGTTTAACTTATATTAATCCTGTCAAATGAGAAAAATGTGCTTTTTTCTGTACATTATTTTCTCAGATATTTATTTATAGATAAATAAAAATTCCAGCTGGATAAGATTGCATTAAAGGTCTTTGGTTGGCCTTAGAGAGAACATGAGCATTAGGGGCTTCGGTAGATTTGCTTCAAGAGAAATCTCAGTAATTACATTTCTTTTGAATATATTTATGAATACCATATGTTACTCGTATGCACATAGACCCAGCTGTATGGGCAGAAGACCAATTATGTAATACATTTTCCACAGAGTAACGGTTCATTTCCATGCATTCAGAATTGATATGTGCAGCTTGAATTTATTTATTTCTATTCTTAGAGAAAGCAACAGTGGCTTTTTTTTAATCCCTGGATAAAAATAAATAAATAAATAAAAAGCTTCTTTAAAACTTGAACTTCCATTACAGAACCAATCTATTATAAGTCAGGAGGGTCACTGGGCCAAAGCAGGTTAAATACATGTCGAAATAATGGATGGGTAATGAAATGAATCTCCTGAGACCTTGATGCATGATTAAGAAGCACACGTTCACATGAGCGCTCTCGTCAGTCGATGAGGAGCTGGCCGGACGGTTTCCTGCCCACGACGGCTGCATCCTCCGTTCATAAGCCTACAACAATGCATTCTGATTAAGGAATTATTCTCCTTACACTAGGTGAACGCGGTAATGAATTTAATTAGATCATGTATTGTGTAAGCCCCTGTTTCGGGATAATGACTTATTAATCCTCCGAGCGAGGATCCAGCTTGCTTCACTTAGATATGCTTGAAGTGAGAAGGTTTAACAAGAATATTAGCTTGCTGGTATTGAGGCAGGCCCCTTCAGAGTGACCTAAATCCATCATCTTATAAAAGTGCAGCTGCTGTTTCACAGCTTTGGAAGAGATTGTGACTTATCTCCGAACAGACTTAACAGGATTCTTGTTGGGCTGCTTTCCTACCTGCCTTCCTGAACCTGTCCAGGAGTTTTTGCCTAACTTCTTTCTGCAGGTTGAAGTAGTCATTTTCTTCATCAGGGCGCTGCAGGTATAGAGGAATGTGTTGAAACACCAGGATGTGTTTGGGTCCCTGAAAAAAGGAGATAAAAGTTGAACAATGGCTAAAGACTGCATGAGACTTCCCAGCATCCTCACGAAGTGGGTTAGAAGTCATCTTACCGCTGAAGAGGAGGAGGCGGCCGTGCTCAGCTGGTCCTCCAGCCACGTCTCCTGGGCCTCCTTCAGCTGAGGGCAGGCCGAGGCGTCGAAGAACAGCTGGGAGTTCAGAACCAGGCAGAGAACTCCACCCACCTGAAAAGACAGAAGTAAGAAGCGGAAGATCCAGATAAAAACCGAGGCTTTTTTTGCCCATTTGTCTCACCCAGAAGCTGAAATAATCGTCACCCCAAGTCTTGCAGAAATTCTCCACGCTGCTCGGGGTGGGGGTGTTCCCAATGTCGTGATTCCCGCTGACGAAGATGAGCGGGATGGAGGGGTCTGTCCCCTTCAAGGCCTCCTTCAGGTCCCGCTCCTGACCTTCCTTGAACTCCGTCCCTGAGGTTAGGAGGAGAATTTGTTCCAACAGTCTGACATACCAGCTTTAAAGTCCCGCTCCGGTCATCTTCTGATCTATTTTAAAGCATCCCAGTGGTCTTTTATTTATGATGATGCTGTTTTCAGCCAAAATCTTTAAAAAAAAAAAACGGTATTTTTCTAGGACGTAGTTTTCTACAGAGCGGCAGGGGTTCATTAGATATTCACGGAGAAAACCCGGTCCCTTCTCCGCCCCACTGCTGAGAGCTCTCTGTTTACATGGCCCTCTGCTAGCTCACAGCTCCTCAGAGCTCCAACATAACATTAGCGCTGTAACAAAGATGCCGAGCTATTTAGAGCCATCCAGCCATACAGCTCTGAGCCGGATTCCAGCTCAGATGAGGAAAACAAAGACATACATGAATCGATTTGTCTACAAGTGGATGCATCAGAATGGAGCAGAGCTTGTGGCCCGCCCAGCATATTTTTATGTCACAAATACGTTGTTTTTCAAACGCCAATTCTTTTGTCAGCTCCTGATTCACAATGATTTTAATTTTTAAAAATCCTCAGAAATGCAATTTTGGGCTTAATTTTCTTTTCTATAGGTCTTTTATCATGGGACAAAATGCCACGAGAACATGATAAAAACACCAAAAACTTTTAACTTCTTTAACGTCTTTAACGTCATGGAGGTCCCAGTCCACCTGTCACCTGTACGTTAAAACAAAAGCCACGGAAGAGCTTCATTCCAACGACAAAGAAATGAGCCGAAACAAGAGGAGACGGATGTTGGCGACAAGAGATTTGAAAGTGTGAGCGGGTCCAACAGGGGACAGTCGCCTAAGGGAAAGAAGGATTATTTGGATAATGATGACAGCTCGGAGAATAACCAATGCTCCGTGGAGCCCACTTGGTATCACCATGGTTACCGACACAATGAGTCGTGTTCGGGTTTTATACTCTTTGTTCAAACGGAACCTTGCAGGCCGTAATGGAGTTGAATACTTACCAGATTCGGAGGAGCAGGACGGCTATTTTAAACTGTCTGCATTTATTAGGCAGAAATACAGGCTTACATAAATATTACACATGGAGTCTGTGCAGAGAAACATGGAGCAATAAAATATTCTGTACTGAACTCAATCCCAGTGAGGATGGAAATAAAAATGGAGGCAGGGTGAAACCCAGATTATTGAACAAGAGGAAGACTGTATCAAAGAAGTGCTGAATTTTTGTCTCATTTTATTTTTTTAACTTTTTAATTACTTGACTATTTCTCTCATGAACGGAATGTTTGCTTGGGTGTTTAGATAAGGATATAAATTAATATATAGCAGTTTTCATAGAACAAAATCACATTCAAAGTGCTCCCAGTGGTCTTTTAATTATGATTCTGCCGTCTTTAGCCAAAATAAAACAATCTTTGTTGTTTTCTAGGACAAAGAGCAGCAGGAGTTCATTAGAAATTCACCAAAGAGTCGTGTAATGTTTTACATATATGTACTCCATTATTAGAAAAATGCCATAAGAATGTGTTAAAAACAGCAAAAAATACAATTTTCATTGGAGTGGGTCTTTAAGTTTCATAAACAGTGAGTCTTTTAATCTTACCAAATATTTTGTCTAACTCCACTATTGGTCCACCATTGATCATTCTTTTTTTATGTCATATTTTTTTTTGCCCTTTTTCTCATTTTTTTTGCCACATTTGTCACATTTTATCAGAATACAAAGGTTAAAATAAAAAAAAGATTCATCAGCTGGAAGTCAGATGTACAGTGAGTAAAGACACAATGCATCATGGGAAAACTCGCACTCGTCCAGCTGTAAACTTTAACTTTTTGTCTCCATTTAAACTCTAACAATTTATTAAGTACATTATAAAACGCTCTTTTTAAATTGTTAACTCTATGACTTTAACTTGTATACAAGTTATTTTTCCAACTTGTATTTGAGCTATGGGTAGTTCTTCAACTGAACTTTAATTAAGTGAAAAATAAAAGGAAAAAAACAATGAAATAAATATTTTGCGCAACATTAATGCATCACTGTAAGCATGTCAAAGTTTTGCACTGGAAGTATTACCGTGAGGAGAAAGTATTTGCCACTTTCGTAGTACAGTGTTCCCCCGCGTATTTGTGTTTCTATTCCATTTTCGGTTTCACGTATTGGCAGATTTATTTTCAGTCACGCGGCTCCTCCGGTTCATCACAAAAACTCAGCTCAGAACGCTTGCATGACACTTTTGCGCCCGAAGGAGGTTCTGCGGGGGAAGAAGAGCACGCCGGCCCGTCGGCTTCCTTGCCGGCTGCTAAGGAATATTTCATGGCTGTTTCCACCGGTTCCTGAATTGCTACCAATTGTGGGGAATAATAATCATCTGAATCAATGAATGATGGATGAAACCAGCCTCTTCTTCTTCCCTCTCGCACTAAACTAATGAAGGAGGAAGCACTGGCTCCTGGTTTTATCCAGTTTATGAAAAGCAATAAAAAACATGAAAAAATGTCGTTACCAAAATATACGTACCATGTTTTACTGTTGTTTCTAGAAAGTTAGGATGACTAGCGCTAGATTACGTTCAGGTCCTGAATGTATCAAAGTATTTAAAGGCGGTCTTGATAAATGCTGGATAAACAGCAACGTCTAAAACGTTGGCTGTTGCCTGAAGGGATAAATCATCAGATGATAGCCCAAGTCTTCCCAGATTGCCTCAGGATATGCATCTATCTTGTTGTGTATTTAAGCTAAGAACCACCATCATCCATCAGTCTGACTTATTTGAAAGATTTATAGCCCAACAACGTTTTTGCTTCCCCTACAATTCATCACATGCAAACCACGAAAGTTGGAATGGGACCCAAGTCAACCAAAGCGTTCGGATGTTTCAGAACGAGCCTCAAATGCACAAAAGTCCAGCAAAGAGCTTCACTCTCTTTAGACAAATATATGGGAATGCAAACATAAGATGGATGGTCACAGGCAATAGCAGGGATGCTGCGCTACCTTCTGCTTCCTCACAGTGACAGCTGCCTGCCCTCAACCACAGCCATCTGCTAACAGGGCAAAGCCATCAATCAGGCATGAGCACAACAAACCTCCAAACCAATCCTCATCCAAATCCCACCTGTGTTTAAAAGCCTTTTTCAGAAGCACTCAACTACGATGAGGAGAAGTAAAAATGAGAGGAAAAAAACAACAAAAATGGACTTGGAGGACAAAGTGAACATAAACTCCAGGGGAAAAAAAGCCAACTGCTTCCTAAAGCTTGCCAGAGCAACCAGATGCTCCGTTCCTGCAAGTTCTATTCCCTCCGAGGGTAAACAAAACACTTCTGCCTAAATACAGGCACACAAAAAACACGATTGTTTCTTTACAGAGAGGTGGTTATTCACACATTTACTACTTTATAAATATTTCACTTTTTGTTCAAAGGTTGACACAATACAGAGTTTTAGGGATAATATTTTCTTCTATGCCTAAATTTTGTTGATGTAAACTTCAACCGTTCAATAAAAAAAAATAAAAAAAATAATCTGAGGCATCACTACTGGTTTACCACACAAATCCAGTATGTGCAATTTTAATAAAATAAAGTAAATTAACACTTTATAAAAGACATGTAACTATTTTATCACAAAAGACAAACTTTGGGATTGACACCAAAGATCAGAACTTTGTCTTCTTCTGTAACCCTTGTGCTATCCTAGGCACTTTAATGTTGGGAGATGGGTCATCTAGACCCACTAGACAGTGCGTTGGACCTTTTTTCTTCAATAATTTCTGACCTTCACTGGTGTCCATGATGACATGAAATCTTTCCACCTTTATCCACCTTTGTCATGGTAGGAATAACGTCAATGTAAAGGGTGGGGTCATCTAAGCCAGCACAAGGGTTAAGGTGGCTAAAACTGGAGCCAGATCAATTCACCAGGTTACGTGAGAAAATTAAACCTTACTCACTCCAAAGTTAAACAGCCCAACCCCATAACAACTTCTTTGGTTTTCTTTCTCAATGACTTCCCTGCCCCCTCTGATTCCTCCCTATTGCTCCAATTGTAGGGTCATTTGGAGCGGTGGTGCTGAACAAAAGTGTTTTTTTAAGGAGAAGCGGTAGCGACTTTGGGCTGGGTATCCCTCCACCAGTAGGGTGATCCAGGCTGTGCTTGTGGTGCGGAGGACAAACACCTTTCTTCTCATGGGTGTGCTCTGTAGCACAGAAGTTAACAAAAGTAATGACTTTTTGTTTTTGCATGACAAGTGCTGGCAGCTACGGGCTGACGTAGATGTTGGGCGGCTATTGATGATGTCATTGAGCGCTTTCTAACCTCCTGATTTGAAGACACCATTTTTTTCCATATCTCTAAATGTAGGGGTAGGGAGAATCCGTAATAAGGGAAGCAATTCGGATTTGGCCAAAAACAGCTAAATTCAAGAATTTCCTCAATTGACTGACAATGCAGAATAATGATTTGGATTTTTCTGTGCTTTTCCAGATGTTCAAAGCACTTACAATGTATATCCATTATTCATTCATCCCCCTTTCATACTTGGTGATGGTAAGCTACATCAGCACCATCCTGGGGCAGACTGACAGAGGCGTGGCTCCCAGTACGCTCCTACGGCCCCTCTGACCATCACAAGGATATTCCTACATACACCATTGGAGCCACGGTGGGGGGGAGGGAGGGTAATGAGTCTTGCCCAAGGACACAAAAAAATGATAGGGAGGAGCAGGGATTGAACCGCTGACTCTTCGATGACTGGCTGAGCTGCCCAACCACCTGAGCCACTGCCGCCTCAATGCAGACTAGTTATGTATTACAAACAACTTAAGTCCAGATGCTTCATGGGCAAAGTTTTCCTGGCATGTCCCACCGAGCGGAGACCCAACACACGCTGGAGAGACCACATCTCTCAGCTGGCCTAAGAAAGCCTTAGAACCCCCCCAGAGGAGGAGAAGAAAGTTGCTGGGGAGATGGAAGTCTGAGCATCTTGGCTAAGACCACTGCCCACTTATTGAAAATAATCTACTTCATGCAAGTAAGGAATGCACATCTTAAAGTCAAAGTGATCAAAATGGGGTTTATCAAAAGTCTCCAGGAAACTGAACAGAAGTTTTGTGTGATCTTTGTTACTAAAGGTAATATAATATCCCATAACCTCTTCTGTTGATACGATTGGTGTTTTCAGTGAACACTGAATCTAAAACATGTGTTTTTCCATACAAAGACGTAATTATAAATAACAAGCAATCTCATAAACATCACAACCCACCTCTAATCTTTTCATATTTTTTCTGTTTTTAAAAGTAGAAAGATTAATGCAGAGAGCAAGACTTACAAAAACATCAACTCACTGGCGTTCTGTGCTCTCCCTGGGGATCTGAATGAAAGGTCTAGTTCATTTAATGAGACCACAACACCAATTCACAAACCCTGACAGGCAACTTCAGCAGGTTCTAGTTTAGCTTTTCCAACAGTGCAAGCGCTCTCAATACCCTTTTAAGACTGGCTGTCAAGAGTGGATAAACTCATCAGAGAGTGGGGTCTCATTGTCACATTTATTTTCAGGACTTAAACCACTGTTTTTTTTTTAAAGTGAGGAAGCCTCCGTAGTGGAGAATAAACACAAAGTGTGTTAGCAGGTCTGCAGGTGTTACCTAAATTTTAAAACCTAGTCTTTTTTTTTTCAGGAGTTATAAATGACCTAAAAAAGAACCAGGTAAAGTATCAGCACAAACAACCTTTAATACGCTAACACTTCTATACATTATACAGTCAACACAATGACACGTAGTGTGCAAATGTACAACACCTTTGCTAAAGGAGTATTACAAGCTAAGCACAAAATGCTGCATGTTGTGTAAATTAAACAAAGCTGAAACCACATAAATCCAACTGAAGTTTTTTGTAAAAATACAAAAATGATCATGTATTTTCAATATTCAAATAGAAGAATAAATGCGCATGAACATTTTTGCTCTACGACCTTGATATTTTGTGCAGTCTACCTACGTGTCCCGTATAGGTTTGACCCACAGATGGCCAGTATGCACCCACAACAGCAGTTGTGACTAAAGCCTAAGCATTATGGTCATATAAATGTATGCTCGTTAGTAGGGCTGCACGATATGAGCAAAACTTGCGATGTGCGATATTAGTGATCAATATTGCGATAACGATATAATTTGCGGAATATAAACAAATGGCAAAACAACCAAGAACATCATTACCATCTGATTGCAACAGTTTAAAAAAAAGATACTCCAAATGACCCTCGTTGATGTAGGAGGCAAACATCTAACATGAAAGGGCTCATCTGGTTGGTCAACATCGGAAAGGGTCCATCCAATTGGTCAAATGCATAAATGGATTTATTTGATTCGTTAAATGCTTCAAGCTGCCATAGGATTGTTTTGGCACATTTAAGGTACCCATTTATTGCGATTTTTGCTGACTTTTGCGATATGGATATTGCACTGCTTGATATTGCGATAACGATAAATTTGCGGTATATTGTGCAGGCCTACTCGTTAGTGTGAGCGAGTAGGGAAATGAGAGTTTAAGTAGTGATGGATAGGAACGCATTTACTATTTTAGTAAGTACTATTTAGTTTAAGCTTTCTGGTTGCATTTCATAGACTTCAGGCAGCATTCTTGGCCGAATTTCTTGCAATACATACCAATTTTAATTTTCACTTAACTATTGGTTGAATTTTAAATGTGTTCAAATATTTGCGCAAAATAGTTGATCGTCTCAATCCGGTCTGGAAAAGGTTAAGATTTAGCTGATGTGAGTCAGAAAGTGATGATTTCTGTGACTTAGTCGAGGAATACAATTACTGTCGAGCTTAGAGCCAATTTTCTCTGATAACAGGTTTCAGACTTCAAGTGACAAGAGCTGCATTTCCATTAGCCATTTCGCCTCAACTCTCTTCGCTTTGCTGGTATTGTTTGTTTTTTTCATTAGACTGGAAAACCTCTTTAGTGTGCGTAACAAAGAGGGCAAAATGCTAAACTACTGCTGTCTTACCCCCTTGTTTTTTTGTTTTTTTTTTTACAATAAGCCAGAGCCCTGGCCACCGATCCTCCCATCGGTGTCCATAAATTGCTCAGTTGGTACCACAAGTCCCGAGGCACTAAAAATTAAAGCTATAATGCAGTTGCTCATCTAGTGGAAATGCCTTCAGTTGGAGTAGAGCAGTACTGAACTGTGGTGAGTCAATGCTAATGAAAATACACCAAAGATGTGCCTGAATTATTATTCACACATGCTTCTCCTGAATCTTAACAGGAGAGAAAACACAGACACACTTCTACACGTCTGATGTTGGCACTCCTCATAGGCGAAACCCCAAAGAAACCTATTAAAGCTGGAAACTACCTTTAGATAAACAAGTATAAAACCCTCCCCGATTCATCAAGGACCTTAAAAACCCTCAGTGTCCTAAAAACGACATTCCTTAAGGAAGATGGCTTGAACAATCATCTCTTCTCTCCTTTGCTTCCCACTGAGAGACTCACTGGCAATTTATTAGGCGTTAGGAGATGGGAAAGGGAGGTCCACGCTAACCTTTACATCCCCTCACAGGTCTACACATGTACCGACAGGTATGTGTATTAAAGTACGAATCGTCTGTATAACAGGTAACATCCCTCACAACCCCACTTGAGAAACATCTCCAATCTTTTGTAGTGCTCATTAGTAGAGTGTAAAGTCCGGCATGTTTCTCAAATCTAATCAACTCATCATCTTGCTCTTTTACCTCTCTCATCAGCCCCCCCCCCCCCCCCCCCCCCCGTTTTTTTTATCCTCTTCACACATCGAGAAAAGAAAAAACATAGACGGGAGGAGAGAGAGAGATGTTAGAGCAAAAGACATCCTTGTGATGAGGAATGCCCTCTCTGGGGTTACCTTTGGTTGGACCAAGGATTTGTAATGGAGGAAAACTCAATAAGTCATTGGCCTACTCGAGTGTTGCCGCTGCAGCTCCAAGTTTCTTTAGTCGAGTTGCTCCAAATGAAAGGTTTATGGCTGGTTTATACTTCATAGTGATTTGTAATTGCTCGGGTCGCATCGGTTGCAAGGCCAATGGAAGGGACTCGCCCCAATTGCTGCGAAATGCGACACAAGTTGATGACATCTTCCGTGATTGGAATATTGTGCCCGTAGCAAATATTAGCAACTTTGAATTGTTAACTGTTGAATAGTATTTAACCTAAAATTATTTTGACAACTGCTGTTGTAATATTGGGCTATATAAATTAAATTAAAATGAATCACCTTCTCCCGGAGTTTGTACTTTGCAGCCATCTCTCTGTTGGCAGCACAGAGAGTCATTCTCATAAAAAAGAAAAAAAGAAAAAAATACTCTCTCTTTTCTGTTTAAATACCTTTGTAGCGTTAAGACAAAAAGCTAAAGACACTTCCTGTCAGTTTAGAATATTTATTAAATAGTTTTTGAGCTGGTGTAGGTACCCTAACCATTCGGCCTGCATAACCGTTCGGGGTCCTTTCGACTGAGGATAATGTCACACTACGGTAGCCCCACTTGGACAAACTACGTAGTGTCGAGATCTGCTCAGGTTCTACATATTTTCATTTCATGTTTCCTTTTGTAACCTACTTTTCCCTCATAAGTTGTGTCTGACATTATTCTTTGTAGTGTTTAATAGAGAGATGTTGCCACAACCCACTTTGCAAAAAGATCTGTGGCTGTTAGAATGAACCTGCTGCTCAACTCAAGCGAACCAAGTCTATCAGAGCAGCTGGAGTCTCGTAGCTTCGTGTTCACAAGCAGGGAAGATGCTTTGTTACAGTGTGCAGTTCGGAGAAGGGTTCGAACCGCAGTCCGTTCGGCTGCAAACTTACTTAATAATAATCATAACAATAATAAAAGCATGATTAGAAGATAATCTCGCCCTATGTCGGAGCTCTGTTTGTTTACAACGGACCGCATGATATCTTCTTATATGGTAGTATCGTAATTTGTCCAGACCTATCACTATCTGACACATCATCGGACCAACGGACAGCCAATCACATCATGTGACGTCAGCACTAGTCGAAAGACCCCGAACGGTTGTTGCAGGCCAAATAGTTGTGGTACCTACACCAGGAAGTTTAAATCTGTGAACATCTTGCTAACTTAACTTAAATGTTTTTGAGCACCTCCTGCCCAAACTGCTGCCATATTCTGCTTTGCTTTACGGCAGTAAAATGTTGTGATCCATTCATGATTGGCAGACTTCTACTAAGGCACTTGTTTGATACAAAACAAGTGCCTTAAAAAATAATAATTACATAATAAATATCCTATTTTGGTCAGAAGACAACATCCAATCAAGTCTGAAACTACGTGATAGGGCCCGATTTCTAATCACATGATCGGATCTGGACATTCCTACTCAACGCCACTCAGAAGTTTGTCGCAGTTATCGCAGACGGTCACACAATCGCAGTAGGGACGCGATATGATTGATGCAATAATGGATCGCTATGAAGTATACACCAACCTTTAAAGGCCATTGCTGTTCTCCATCAACACCCCCATTCAATAAATAAAAGGGTTTTTTCCGTTTTCTTGACTCTGGTAACAAAGCTTAAAGTATTATGACCCATAATTACAAGAACAAACAGAACCTTTGATGCTTTCCAACATAATGCATGCTTGCTACAAACAGATCAATAGGAGACGAGCACAAATTACTGTGTTTATGTATGCTGTCAGACTTGCAAAAGTAGGTTGTCACAATAAAGTATGAACAGCCTGAAGATCGTAAAGAGCAATGAAGACACGAGACGGAGAGCGAAATCTGTGGGAACAGAATTACAGTTGCCAATTTCCTGTCGCCAACAGGCAGCGGTATTGACGATGCGGGTTGACAGCTAGCTTCCCCTGGCTGCCACCCATTTATTCTGTATTGTAAGTAAACAGTTTAAGGGGAAATGTCAGCCGAGAGACAGGGGGAGCAGCTCTGGCTATAATATCACTTCCTTCCTCCCAATCAATGTGGCGGTCCAGTTGCCAGGATGGTGATGGACGTGGCAAGTAATGAGGATGGCACACACAACCTGCTCCACTGGGGCTGATAATAACAAGGGCTGACGACGCACCATTTAAAGGTCCTCAAGGCCTTGGGGTTTTAACTTGGTGCCAACAGTCTGCTTCCCCCCCTGCATGTGAAATACATCTGCTCTAAACTCTAAAGGTGACGGATGAGTGGGAAATGGAGAAATTGTGTGTGGGGGGGGGGGATGGATGGGAGGGGCACGGTTTGGCTTAAACAGAGCAGTCATACAGATGCTGGAGATCCGTGGATCCTTGCATGATAAAGAGAGACAGCCCGAAGAGTTTAGAACCGCAGTGCAGCTGACAAATGTTGCTAATCGTGACCCAAAATTAGGAAGGCAGGGGCTGCTTAGTGACAAAACCAAGCCAAATTCGTGTGGAAATTTGCCTGAAGTTAAATCTTACAAACAAGGACATTTTAAGCATGACATGGTGCTCTATATTTATTAAAGGATTCTAATTATCGTGTGATTGAGATCTAACTTAGCCCGCAGTACCAAGGCCAACAAAACTTTGATCATTTATTAATCAAACAAGTGCAAAGATTGGAGGACATGCAGAGATTAGGCAGGTTTGCCAGATAATTGCTCTTCTCTTTCAGTGCCCATTCCTTCAGGCCAGTTAGCCAGGCAGGGATGGCATGCTAGCCCCTAATTGTCATGCAAAAGATAGTTTGCATAGGTTGGAAGCTTGCGGCTATTTTTGCTGAACATGAACCGTGCTGCGCCAGCCATTCCCTCCCTGTGATGAAATCAGGCTGCGGGACATGAAGAAATGCATGCACAGTCATTCATTGAAATTCACTCAATTTTCCCAGAAGATAAAAAAAAAAAAAACTTTCAAAACGGAGGCAAAAATCTCTACTTGCTCTAGCTAAAAGTCAAGAAAAATACTGGTTTATTAAAAAAATGTCTTGTAATACTTACCTTCTTTAATTGCTTTTTTTTTTAACATTAGTCACAACCGCCCTTTAGAGTGGACCCAAGCTGTCTGTGGGCAAAAATTGGGCAAAGATGTTTGGGACACGCAGGTGGTTCTTAAGAAACGTTCAGCTTGTAGACCACTCCGTCTACAACCTTAGAGAGAAAATGTTCATACACGTTTTTTTCTCCATGCATGCTACATGTGAAAGGTCATAGTGAATACTTAGAGGTAAGGAAGGATGAGATGGGCAGAGTTCTGCGCACTGCGAAAGGAGCCCGCTTGTGCTGTTCTTGAGATAAGTGCACACGCCTTACGTTTAGCCTGACTGTTAAAATTTGTGTCCTCTGGACAATTATTTATCGCCAGAGCACTGCGTGCGTAAGGCGCCTGCAGGCAGCCAGTAACCGGGCGATATTCGCACCTTGTAACGACTGGAGTGTGGCATATGCGCATTGTGCGACAACATCACCAGTACATCACAAGTGTGTGATGTCATCTCTACAAATACTTCACAATACACTTACGTTTGGGTCTCACCTACTTCCCCTTACTTATCAATCTGTCTAGTGGTCTACAACCTTGGTTTTTGGGGAAGGCGGGCAAACCTGCATGCCCCATTTTTTGCCCATAGACAGCCCGTTTCCACCCCTAAAGGCCGTTGAGGCCAAGGCTGAAAATAAACAAGAGGAAAGAGTGAAGATGCAGAACATTTCATTGACTCAGGAGTATTTGGTTAACCTGTTCTCTCTGTGAAAGTCAGGAAAAATGGGGTTTCCCTTCCAAGCATCTTTCTTCTCCTCTAAATCCCCTGATGGCTGCTCCAAGTTGGTTTTGTTGAATAAACTGTTTTGAAACTAAAGTAAAGATTTTTCGATTTATTCAAAAACTTTGTTACCAAATATTTTCAGGTCAGAACAAACAGTTCAGCAGTAAATCAATGGCATTGATTAAACTGCTTCACACTGTTTTTGCAATAAAAACTCCAGACCTTTGTTGTTTTAATGCCAGAAGTGAAACTTTTTTAAGAGCCTAGAGTAAATTCATCTGTTTTTTGGAAGTGACTTTGTTTGTTTATTTTTTTCTTGATAAATAAAGTGGAATTTTGAGTTTTTTGTTGTTGTTTTAACTACTTTTTTTTAATATAATAAATGAAATTAAAAGGTTTAAAAATTTGCTTTAAGTTGTCAAAATATCTACCACATGCTTCTAATACTCAGCAAGTGGGACATCAGCAACAAGCCTATATGGTTAAAGCATATGCAAATGGTACAGACTTTGTTGGTGTTAATGTTCACCAACAGGTCTAATGCTCTAATCACACTGGGTGCGATTCTGGCACCAAGTTCACGTCTGCCGCCTCCATTTTTTTTTGCCGCCACATTTTGATGCACGTCAAATTTGCGGCTCAACACCTCCCCTTGACGTCTTGACGCCCCGGCCGCCAACGTTGTTCTGAACTTCATTCATTGTCACATCATGGAAAACATGTATGATGCTGAGCGAGCTCTACAGAGGCCCCCTGTCTGGGTTCACCAGGTCCTTCCCCAGTATGGGGAATTTCACCATTTACAGCAGGAGCGACGGCTGGATGTAACGGCTGTTTTAAGTGTTACTTCTGTCTGTCTGTGGCACAGTTTGAAGAATTTTTGTCCCGCAGTAACCCGAGAGGGGAAAATAAAAATGAAACTGGAGGATGGTTTTCATTATTGTGTCAAATATATGAAAATAAGATAAACATCATAAGCCCATGGAACTGGAGCGATAGCAGACGCTACAACGGCACCCATGGCGCCTCTCCAGCTGTTGGACTATCTCACTCTGGGCTATGCTGGCGCTAGCTCTTCATGACCCTGGGCAGCGGTGCTTGCTCACTACGCTGTCTACCGGGCAGCTGGCTAGCGTAGTGGGCTTGATCGCTCCAGCTCCATGGGCTCTGTGACAGACGGACTATCTGTCCGGGGAGGTTCCCGCCTTTCCTCAACTGTAACCGGGACAGTTTCCGGTAACCCAGCGGCCCAGCAGGTCATGAAAATGGACAAAAATCCTCATATCGAGTGGCCATATTAGATTTTTTCTTCAACCCACTGATCGAGTTACTGACAGCATCACATGCCAAAGGCCGAGTCCCTGATTGGTTGATGCGGTTCTGCGCGTCTGCCACCCAAGCCCGACGCCCAAATGGTGCCGCAGGACCTCAGATCACGTCTTCATATTGACTTAACATTGAATCTTGACGTGTCCGTTGTGAATGCAGCATTACTGTCCAGTTTACTGATAGAAAAAAACCTGTTACTATATTCATATTCATTATTATTTTTTATATTGGAAAAGGAAAAAAAAAGTTTTAAAAGCTCATCTACCTGTAAATAACCTGAAGGAAACCAGTGTCTTTCTGGAGAGAAATAATGCATTCCGTCACAGGGAGTCTGTTGTTTACATCTTTACGACACAAGTAGCTTTTTACTTTCCCAGCAGAACAGCGACGGCAGCACCTAATAAAACACAACAGCTGTCCTGCATGGAGACTGTATGCAGAGATTCACATGGATATCTACGGCCCATCTGATCAATAACTAAAATTTCATCTGCATCAGTCTGAGGACAGCCAAAGGCCCTTTGCTTTTCATAGATAAATATCATTTGGAGTCATGTGGGGAAATGCTGCTTGCAGACTCTGGCTGGGAAAAAGGCTAATGGAACGCCAGAGGCAAATGTTCAAACCAGTTCCAGCAAGAGATAATACGGCTGCAGCATCTCAAGGCTTCCTTTTCTTTTCTCATTAGATTAGACTCTCATTGATTATGTGAAGATACATTAATTAACATAAACCAGCCGTACTTCATTCTTTGTGCCAGAAATCCTACAGACTCACTCAGAGGAGGTTTTACCGCAGAATATTCTGTGTTTACTCGCACCTGACCGACATACTGATTAGAAATACGCAATCATCCGCCTGGATCTTCTGGATTTGTTTCAGGGAGGGTCACTGGAGGTTGAATTGATTCAATACACTTAAGATTTACCGCTTTTATTACCTTTAGTTTTGCAATTATGTTTGTGAACTGAATATATTTCATTTCAAATTCACACCTGACCCTTTGGATGAAAAAAAAAGAAGAACACAGTATAAAATTAAGTGACAAAACAAAGTAACTGAAAACGGTGCTACCTGCCCCCACCCTCGACGCCATCTCTTGCCCCGCCCTCACTGACTGAGCAGCTGCTACTCACCCTTAAAAAAAAAGTTTCAAGATGGCGGCTTTCCTGTTGGTTTCATCTCCATAGCAACTATTTCAAGTTGTACTCACCTGGTGGTGATGAACAAATCAATGTTATTTTTATGATCAATGGGAAAAGTCCGTTTTTGGATTTCCTTGGCAACAGAGGTTGATTGTTGACCACACCCACACTCCTAAAATATTCATATTGCATGTTATACAGTTTAATTCAGTTTGAGCTGATGATGTATTACATCTTTGCAATATTCCAGTAAAAAATGTGCGAGCAACAGGTAAAAGCCATAATTGGAAGTTCTTCCCAATAACGTCGTCCATAATCTACAAAGTTTAAAACCAACATTTTTTCCCACGTAGTTTGCCAAAGATGCTTGAGGAGTTAGGAGGCGATCGATTGAAATCCCGAGGAGGAATTTTAATTTGTAGCTAGTGCTAAAAGAGAATTGTTTTGTATTCAAGGTGGCAGACTCTTCAACAGGTCAAAGGTCAACAAAACTTTGGGTGTTGTTGGAAACGTAAGGTGGCAGTAAACGTGCAAACTTTTGTGACGAACGCACTAAAGAAATTCCTTTTTTTTTGTCGTATTGTGTGAAAATCGCCAGGTTTCACACTTTATCCAACAATGGATGCCAAGCCAGAGGTCCTGCTGCCATCCCATAATAATAAATAAAGTTCCTCTTGATATCGCCAAAACCTGCGTTTTGGTTTCGTCAGTGGAGTTTGAAATATTGTTTTTTTTTTTATGAGCCCACAAAAGATTTTGGCCCCAGTTTTCGTCCGCTGTGATGTTGTCGTCTTTGTTGTTCACTATGCAGAAAAGTTCCCTCCGACCGGGTACTAGAGGTGTGTACATTTAGGTGAGTGTTTGAATTTGTGGCGGGATCGCTTAAATCGTGAGATTCATGTCATCGTTTACTGAAATATCAAAAGAATATTTTCAGAGGATGATCGATAGGGTCTGACAAAAGATCTGCACTTGGTTTGATCAGAACCAGATTATGACAATTGTGCAAAAATAGAAAATTGAAACAACTCTGTAAGGGTGGCATTATATACGTTTGCTTCTTCCCACTCTTTTAGGCAAAAAAGGTTAATAACCATATTTAATGAATCAAATGTGACAAAAATCTCTATTTCTGTTTATGAGTAACTACACAGTTATTTTCATCTTACGTCTATGTGCATTTTTCTTTGTTTTTTTGTAATCCTATTCAATCAATTCATTTAATTATATCTGTAATAACTTTGAGGGAAATTTTCTTGTATTGTCTACAATCAGTGCTTGAAATCATCCAATAAATCAATCAAATCAAATCAAATCAATCACAGGCTGTGAGAAATAAGATTTGTGCAAGCAATCTGGTTCTTGCAGTCCGGGACACAAATACGCCATAAATTTTGAATAAATTTGTTAAAACCAGGAGGACAGGCAAAGAAAATTAGAGGTTTATAGATTTTGAAGTAAAAGCCTTTTCAGAAATGAGTGAAATGTTTCAGTGGAATGCTTTAAAAGAGAAAATAAGTCTTAAACAGGAGCATTGATGAGACTGGCCCCTACTATCAAAAGCCTTTGACACAGTGCTGATCTATGGAGGCAGACACTTTAAGATCATTTCAATAAAGACCAAAGCAACCTCAGAAGAGCTAATTAGTGGTGGGTCACTAACAAAAGACTTCTTAATAAACACACTGTTCATGGACGACACAGACACAGCTCGCCTTTGATATAAGCGTGATGTTAAATGTGTTTTTAAACCATTAGAGTTTACTGCAAAGACAAAATATGCTTAGATTTCATAATCTGCTGTTCTTGTTGGATCATTTATTTAAGCTCAGCTCATTACACAGATGATGTTTTTTATTCTCGTTTTTAGAAAATACCCAAAAAGATTCCGAGATGACAAACGTGTGACTCAGTCTTGGCATGATTTCAACCCTTTTCGACGTGTTGCAACTGAGGACAGTCAACTTTTTCAAATAAAAAGTCCCACGTTTAGACATTCAGGACTGAGTTTGCTGTGCAGGTGTGTTACCTATTTCTGCACAAGCCCGTTTAGAGCTGATGGAAATGCATGCGAGCATTAATTTTTCAGATCCCCTCAAATCTCCTCCACCTGCTACACACCGTTTCAAAATAATTAATCCTGCAGAAGGCTTACGAACGACAGCCATGTCTCACAGGGAGACTTGAAATTACACAGCATGCCCACTCCTAACTGGTAGGAAGAATAAAAACAGGGCATTAGACTGGTCTCAGCCAGAAATGCGGAAAAATCAGACGTAACTAAAGGATCTGACACTTCAGATCAGATTTCTTAGCTAGCGACGTTCACCTGGTGCTAGCAAGAAGAAATTCTCATTCTTTTGGACAACAAATTGTTTATCATTTTTTAAAGACTTTATATTATTTAATAAAAATAGAATAAAAGACACCTGTTGTATCTCTGCTAGGGCTGCACGATATGAGGAAAACTCGAAATATGCGATTTTTAAGATCAATATTGCGATAACAATATAATTTGCGGTATATAAACAAATAGCAAAATAACCAAAAACATCATTCCAATTTCATTACAACAGTTTAAAAAGTATACTCCAAATGATCCTCGTCGACATAGATGACAAACATCTAACACAATAGGCCTCCATCTGATTGGTCAACAACTTGAAGGCGTCCATCCGATTGGTCAAATGCATAAAGGGATTTATTTGATTTGTTAAATGCTTCAGGCTGCCATAAGATTTTTTTAACACATTTAAGGTTTGTGTTACTATTTATTGCAATTTTCACCTTTTCATCTTTTGGGCCACGTTGGAACATCGGTATTAGTGATTGGTGCAAGTCGCTGTGAGTCAATGTTTCTATGGCAACCACTCTGGCCAATCAGGTGAGCTGGAAGGCCACATCCCTACCACTTGAAAGCAGGCTACAGAAAATCTGTCAAATATTTTGAACATTGAAACTACTTTTATTGTAGCATCTGATTGGTCAGTTTATGACTTGATTAACTTGTGTTGTTAAAATGTTTAAAAAAAGTGCAAGAATAGTTATTCTGATGTATAGAATAACCGAGTAACAGCTGCTTATTCCTCTATAGACGTCTGTGGGATTTTGGCTTCTTGGAGCCAGTGGGTACTTCCTGTTTGGAACGCCATGGGGGAGGAGTCAGTCCAGTTCTCACATACAGTAAATGCTTTGAACCTACATGACGCGGTTATCCTCTTTCTATTAAAGTATTTAGAGTCAAATCTAAGTCTTTGGCCGAATCTGAATAGCCAGGATTAACCAACTCTTAAGAACTAAAACATTCAGTCATTCAGAATGTGGATTAGTACACGAGCATCCACAGAGATAACATTGTCATTGAATTCGGACCTCTACCTGGCATCGAGTGGACAAGGTCACCACACAGCACCATGAACCTCGGCCTGGGTCGGAGCCGGTTAACGGCTTCCACCGCCTGCTTTGTGAGCTCCACCTCCTCCGTCCACTCATCACCGCCACCATCACAGTTGCCGTCCTTCCAAGCCTTCATCAGCCCAAGCTGAGGGTCTGCAGCCTGAATGAAGTAAAAGGGTCCGGTCCACCGATGCTCTGCATCTACAAAAACAATGGTCAAATATAGAGTTTAGGTGCCAACAGTTAGGAAAGAACTGGAATGGAGTCCAAATGATCCAAATGTGACAATAATGAACAAAAATAACGCAGTATTGAATCACATCAATGCAAACAGAGATAGAGATGGGCCGATATAATTTTTTCCGGCCAATACCGATAACCGATATACCGATATCCTGCAACTGTGGACGATAGCCAATATTTGCAGTGTCTACAGTAACACAAACATTAGATTTCCTTTTTGTTTCTTTTTTCAGAAATGCACAACTTTTCTTTTACTGGAAAATCACATTGACCTGTTTAACATCCAGCAAAGGATCTCATAGGAAAACGCATCACTTTCAAACTTTCATATGAATATATCTGAAAGCACCAACACCATTTGTTGAATATTAGACATTTCTGTAAACCATCATCTCCCCATAACCAGGGATCTATTAGGAACACGTATCCCTATCAAAAATAAAATTTACCTGAAAACAGTCAGTTACTGACCATGACTGTAAATACAAGCTTCCCAATATATTAGGAACAAAGGAAAAACATTTCCAAAATAAAGTGTTTCTAAAAACAGTCAGAGGAATATCTGTAGATTATGCAAATACCGATACTGGCACCGATATATCGCCCTTCCCTAAACAGAGACATCAGGTTCACTGTGGAAAACACCAAAAACAACTGTTTATCGTTCTTGGATTGTCAAAACGGAGAAATCTTTTACCTCAACGGAGGTGGGAGTCATTTCCTGTCCAGTTCTGACATCTCTGTCCAAAACACCAGTGTCCTAATTACACCCACCACACCCCTGCAATGAACCAACAAGTGCCTATCCACTGGAACATCTCACTCAGATTTTTCTGATGAAGGAGGTCAAGGAGATCAGTGGGAGATTTTCCTGCTAAATCCTCTATGGCGTACATTACAGTCAGCTCTGTTTTTAACTGAGACAGATCGAAAGTGCTCCGTGGCTCTGTGGACTGGACAAGGCTGCATGTGGGAAATGTTTCCTGTAATCCTGAAACGTCTGTCCAATCAAAAGGTCTGAATACTGTGACAATGCCTAAGCCTGCTAGAAGGCCCTGGTGACAGCAACTAAAAATCTGATTGGTTATAAGAAATGAATGGCCGACATTAATTTTGCATTATAGGGCTTCAAAACTGATATTTAAGGTCTCTTTAGCTCTGACTCTGCCTGGCAACAAAGGACAGCTGAAATGTGATTGGTTAAATGCTCCAATATGAAAATACGTCCGTCTGGAAGCAGCATAACCATCATAATCACAACAAAAGGGAATGGACAGAACATTTGGAATGATTTAATGAGTATGCATGGACCAAATATTATTAAGACATGATTCAGATATTTTTTAGGCCTTCAGGGAAGGCCTTGAAGGCCCACCACTGGATGAATCACAAAGAAGTTAAGAGAGAGCAGTGGAAGCTAGACAAAGGTCAGAAGGAGCTTCATGGATGTAATGGAGGACACAGAAGAAACACATGGAGATTGGCTGTGGGGATCCCTAAAGAGAGCAGCTGAGAGAAAAAAAGATCAGACTCTTTTTTTATAATTCCATCTTCTTTTGCTTCCAAACCAAACGGCACACAGTAAAGATGTGTTAGCCTAAAAGCTTTAGGGATTAGGTGACATTATAGCATTAGTCTTTCAAGGCCTGCTGGATCGCTTCACGTACAAACCTCTGGATACCCGCTCTTCAAATCCCCACAACACTTCATTAAGATGAAAGGACGGCGATAAAAGACGGGAATTCAAGATCATAAAAAAAGGCTGGGGGGGGGGGGGGGGGCAGGTGAGTTATTTGCAGATTATCCTTAAAAAATGAAAGTAGAAAAATGGACGTTTACATAATCACGGCATTACGCAACCAAAAAGTCTTACAATCTAATCACTGTCAAATATTCATGAAAAGGCTCCAGCTTTTGCATGTTAAGGGAACACACACACACACTCAGAGTTTGGCAGATGGAAATAAAAAGAAAATCACATGCTCAACAGAAAAGAACCTCTATAAATTCGTATTTTTAAAATAGTCCGGCCGCCTGTAAACGGACAAAAGTGAAGAGCGGCTTTAAACGGCCTAAAGTTCTGGTTTCGGGAGGGCGAAGCGGCACTCGACTGTTACCGCTGAGATTTCCAGAACAAGTCCCCTCACTCACACCCAGCGGGGGGCCAGGAGCTTCTCAACACCCATTGTGCTTCATATGCTCCTCATGTATCGCTCCCCCAAATGACTAGGAGGAAAGTTGAGCAAAAAAGATATATCACTCCTGGGAGCAATTAATTAATAAAAAAAAAAAGCTTTACAAAAGCTCCTTTTCGGGAAATTGACATTTATAAAATTATGAGGGGAAAGGCATTCGTCTTTTAGGATTATCATCCTCATCTTGACTTTCAGCTCACCTCGCTGTGATTTTATTTAACAATTTCTTTGGAAATGCTCCCCTCCAGCATTTAAGAACTTTTCCTGGAAAAACGCGCAGAAATAAATCAGATAAAATCTATTGTTTCAGTCAAAAAAAGAAAAAGAGCACGAATCGGCAGATTAAAGTTTCTACATGGTCCTTACAGAGATTGAAAACACTACACTCAGTGTGAGAATCCTAATAAATGAATAGTAAGGATGTATGATAAATGTATAACATAAATGAGAGATGCACAATTAAATTATAAATAGATCTTAAAATAAATTAAAGTAGATATTTTGTGCTTTTTTTTGGTTCAGTTTTATGTTTTTGTTATACGCACGCGCTGCCTTACTGATACTGTCCAGTAGGAGGAGCTAAAAACCTTAACCTGACAATAGAAGTGTTTGACTTGATGAATTTCACCAACATAAGCTGCGCAAACTTAACCTAATTGTACGAAACTATTTTTAACAAACATAAAAGTACCTTACATTAAAGTTCCAGTTCGGAAGAAAAAAATACGAAAAGAATGATTGTTACAAGAAAAGTGTTTATTTTCATGACGTCACCGCGTTAATGATTAATCCTGTCGTCAAAGTGATTGTTTTGCATAGACTTACAAATACATTGAATAATATTAAGTATCACACAAACTGTCTTATTTTTTTAGATTTCGATTATTATTTTTTATTATTATTTTTTTTTGTTTTTTTAATAGACATCTCCACTGACAGCAACAACTTGTGTAACTGTAAACAAACACGGCGTTAGCCAAACAGCCAGGCTAGCTTAAGAGCTGAAAGTGCTAAAAGCTTCAAAAGTCGGTTACCTCGGGTCAGCCCGCTGAAGGTCCGCTGCTTTGCCCTGTGAAACATGTCCAAACTCTCGGCCATGGCGTTCAGAGCTGCCGCTGCGGGACTACAGGGCTCCCGTAGCGGTGTTAAGGCAGACCGGCGGTGCTGCTCCCGGACAGTCAGCTGCTAGTCATGACTGCCGACGATCGGCGATCGATTATTCAGCCTGGATTAGATTTAAATACGTGCTGACCTGCACTGTTTTACTGTCTCAAAGCAGGAAAACAATAAATATAAAAGTTTGTTACGTAAAAATGTGCTATTATGTTCGGTAACTATGGATTTATTTATTTATTTGACAATTTTTATGACAAGCGCAACAGTCACTTTTTTTGTTTTGTTTTGTTTTTAGATAAAACGTTTACAATTTTGTGTGCTCAAAAAAATCAGTTTTCACTTAAAACTGAAAAATGCACTTAGAATTCAAAAGTATGTGCAAACAAAACCATTTTCATTAAAAATTCTGCATACACATGTCACAAAAGCCACCCAATTACAGGTCACGGGGACACGAAGGTTGACGCTGATTGGTCAGAAATTCTTCCAATCAGATCGCAGTTTTCTTCGACCTGCATTTGGAAGAATTGGTTTGATTGCAACTATCTTTAAGTTTCAAGTTAATTTTATTCTGTATCAAGAGGAAACTCTTCTCGGCACATTTAAGACTGCTTCACCAAGTGATACTATGTTTTTTAAATAGGTAATCCTGAATCGTGGCTAATAAAAGATATGTCCCTAAAGTAATTAAAAAATATACAAACTAATTTACTAGCACAACACAACTGATTATTTCATTAAAAACTTGAAGCTTGAATGTCAAATGCGACTCTTAAAGACCCAAACGGCATTTTTGGGCTGTCTCCCGATATCTTAATGACCCCATTTCCGCCATACTTACGGCAACCGGACCTCGCCAACGATTTGCAAAAGCAGAAATCGGGTGGCAACAGCTAATCTTGATGATACTGCTGATGCCTCCCCATCGCGCAGTGGCAGTTGTATCCCTTGTGCTATCTTAGATGACCCCACCCTTTCATTGATGTGTTCTCCCTACCATGACAAAGGTGGATAAAGGTGGAAAGATTTCATGTAATCCATGGAGACCAGTGAAGATCACAAATCATTGAAGAAAAAAGGTTCAGAGCACTGTCTAGTGGGTCTAAATGACCCAACTCCCAATGTTAAAGTGCCTAGGATAGCACAAGGGTTACATGTGACCGTGGCATAAGCTCTTTTTCAAACAGCATGTTTTGCTCCTGATTCACAATGATTTAATCAAACATTCATTCATTCATTTTCTATACCGTTTTTCCCTTTCGGGGTCACGGGGCTGCCGGAGCCTATCCCGGCCACTTGTGGGCGAAGGCAGGGGACACCCTGGACAGGTCGCCAGTCTGTCGCAGAATCAAACAAATACTCAGGAATTTAAAAGTAGCCTTTATTTTCTTTAGATATGTCCACCGTTATCAGAAAGGTTTGGAAATGAAACAATTAAAAGCAGCATGGAGCGCCCCCTAAACACAAAAGTACCTTGGACAGAGGCTGTCAGCACCATGGAGAGCGCCCGATGCGTCACAATTTAAGAACTGAGTCAGTTTAGGTTTTAAAGGTGGTGAAATCCAATATACGTTTGTTCAGAGAGAAGTCAAAGAGAATTTCAGATAAAACTCGTTGCACCTGCTCTAAAGAAGAATTTCTCAGTGATGTTTAAGTTTTCATCACAAAATCAAAAACAGCACATGAATAAAATCATACAAGTTTTGTTTCATTTCTAATTCTTATTATCTAAATACTTTCACATTTCAAAAAACAGAACATTGGAATAAAGAAATATTATTAATCTGTTAAGAAATAATGTTTTTAATCAATTCAATACAAACAAACTAAGACAGAAGTTTATAGAAATAAAGGAATCTGTTAGAAAATGGGCAATTATTATGCTTTTTTATTTAATGAAGTCAACCAAACTCTTTAAAATGATGACAGACGGATGGTAGAAACTTTGTAAAACTGTCTTTTGATAGATCCACTTAGATTATTCACATCCACCAGACCTTTGCAGATCAGTCACCATCAACATGATGCGTCAGGCGGCTGGAAATCCTCGAGCTTCAAGTCTGACACCCGTGAAAGGGAAAAGAAAAGCTGTAAATCTGTCTAAGTCCTCGTGTTTTTCCTCCTCTTCCCTTATGTGGTAGGGGCTGTTTTCAAAATAGACCCCCACCCGCTCAAAGAAGACGTTGCCTGCAACACATTAAGATACTTGTGATTGTGGTATGAGTAATGGGAACGTCAACATTTTTTCTTTTATCCTAATATTTTGCAGTCCACCCCCTCCACACACACCCGCTCTCTCTCTCTCTCTCTCTTCGGTTTTTCTCCTCCTCTCCTTTTTATGCGCTTTACTCTCGCCCTCCCCCGGCTTTTCAGTTCGCTCACTGCGCTCTCATCTTCGGCTTGTGGCTTGTCTCTCTGCCTACTCCCGTGCGTAAGAGCGCACAGATGGACGCGGAAAGTGATGCTCTCCTGGAAACGCGGAGCCAGTAAAAGCCTCTCTGGAAGGACGTGTTGACGCGCGTCAGGAGGGGGGGGCACAGGAGGCATCAAGTCAAGTCCAGTCCACGGAGATTTTTTGGGTTGTCATGAATCTATTCTTCTCTTCTTATTATTGTGCTTATTTTCTTGTTTTGCATAATGACACGTCCGTAAAGATGCTCATCTTTGCGCGTGACGGTGAGCGGATTTCTGGGCGCGCGTTTCTGGACTTTTCCGCCTGTCATGAGCGTGCGCCTCTCCCCCTCTGTCCAAGTCTTTCCGTGTCCGCGTGAAGTCGAACGGAGGAGCGAGCACAATGAGAGGGAGATACTTTCTCCTGGGCTTTCTGCTGCTCAAACTTATGGCTCTCGTTTGCAAGGCTGACGGGGAGCCGGGACTTCTGGGGGGATTCGTCATGATCGCCACTTCCAACGGCTCCAGGGAGGAGAGCGTGTCTGAGGAGACCCCGCACACCGAGGACAACTGTCGGGGTTACTACGACGTGATGGGCCAGTGGGACCCGCCGTTCATCTGCAAAACGGGCAATTATCTGTACTGCTGCGGCACCTGTGGCTTCCGCTTCTGCTGCTCCTTCAAGCATTCGCGGCTGGACCAGAGCACCTGCAAGAATTACGACACCCCGCTGTGGATGAAGACCGGGCAGCCTCCCTTCAACAAAATGAAAAAGATTCGGGAAAACACCAAAGACAAGACGAACCTCATAGTTTACATCATCTGTGGAGTAGTGGCCATCATGGCTCTTGTGGGGATTTTCACCAAACTGGGCTTGGAAAAGGCGCACCGGCCCCAGAGAGAAAACATGTCCAGGTGAGTGCCAGCTTCCCCCCGTGCGCATGTTTACAAAGGAGGCGCGCTAGTAGCAGGAGCGCGCAGCTCATCCTCTCCTCTCTTGCCTAGCAGAGCTGCAAAACGAAGCAGCGTTTGCATTAAAACATTAGATTTAAAAAAAAACCTCGATATTGTTTCCAGGCAACCACCATGCTCTGGTTCTTAACAAACACTTGATCTACACGCTTTCCACTCCAGCTTATCCCTCCATCACAGTGCACGGCGCAGGCGCAGTTTGCGCGTGAGAAAGACTGGAGTGATTTCAGCGAGAACAGTCAGCTGCTCCGAAAAGACGCGCCAGTGCAGCACGACTGAATAATTCAATTAAGTGTGTTGTGCACGGCTCCTCACCCCTCTGTCCCCCTCCTCTCTTTCTGACAGGGCCGTAGCCAGTGTGCTGCAGGGCGGGTGTCCAGGTGAGCAGTACCGGGGGGAGGAGGCCCTCGGGATGCATTCTCAGCACTTTGTCTCCAGGGCTGCAAACATCCGTAAGTGTTCCTGCTGGACTTTTTGGACCTTCACAGGCTGATTCGGAGCAGTGTGGGAGGGGTGTGTCAGCACAAACAGAAGCTGCTTCCTGAGTTTGTCCAGGCTGGTGGGCCCCATCAAAGCCTCTGCAGAGGATTCAGGAATTTCAGACAGTTTTGGTCTTTTGCTTGTTGACACACACATCCATCCCCGCAGGCTGCTTCTGGTTTGTTTAAGCATCCTTTTCAGAACAAAAGACAATCTGTCCGTCTTTTCAAACCCAGCTTGGTCCATGCCCACATGATGGAATGGGAAGGAGGCAGAGGGGAGTGGGAGGGAGTTGGCGAGGAAGAGGTGGCGGGGATGTTTTTGCTTGCATGGGCTTGTGTTGATGTTATTTTTTTTTTTGGAGAGTGGGCTGAGGGGGGTAATATCACAAAGAAGCCGGTCTATTTCTGCTGTGTCCCGTGGGCTGCTGCAGCAGGAAGATCAAACAGATGAATGCACACACAATCGCACATATTTTCACGAATATGCACGGGCCAGCGCACGCACAAACAATGCAAACTGGAAATTTAGATGCCCTGAAAGTTGCATCATCAGCCATGTTTGTTTTCGCCAAAACAAATCATCATTAACAATGCCTCTATGTGGCCTCTGCTTCCATTTCAACAGAAATCCTCCCAGAAACAAACACATTTGCAGTTTTTGGTTGCTCTGTTGCACAAAGAAAATCAACAAATATGCACATTTTTGTTTTTATACCTTTATTTAATAAAAATACTGGAAACCATTTTTTTGTTTTTGCCTTAACATCAGTTTTTAGATTTAACTTGGAAACCACCCACACTGAATCAAAAACAGAATCTTCAGAAAATAAAAAGACTCGTTTAAAAAAAAGGTCTTATCCAATGAAAGTAATCATAATAAGAACGTTTTTCAATAGGTAAAAAAAAAAAATCGTAATAAATTTTGTTTTATCTCAGTTTTTTTTTCCTAAAAATGGCAATAAGTGACAATGAGACAATTTTCTCACCTTATTGGCAGACTTTTTGATTATTTTAAGACAATTTCACAAAATATTTTTGACTTAATTTTTAGGGAATCTGTTTTTGCAGTCCAGAAAGTGTCACCAAATGTGACCAGATTGTAAAAATATTGTATAATTTAATCCATACGAATACTCAAATTCGTGAAGAAAAATAACAAAAGAAACCAGAAGCAAGAGAAAAAAAGGACAAAAATATCTGTTAGTTCTTTATACTGCATTGAAGAGCCTTGAATGTTTTTTGTAACTCAACAGTATCAACTGACAGACTGTGGAAAGCACTAATAGAACAATGAAAAATCCTTAAGAAGCACAATTAAAAAAAGGATTTCTTACTTTGAAGACAAAACGTCTTTTACTTCACATTTTGTCAAACATTATGGGTTTTCAGGACTTTGCATTTTCTCTACTAAAAAGTTCACTAAATTACAGGTGGAAGCAAGCTTGAATTGTCCTTCAGCAGGCATGCTCAGGGACCCCCCCTGAGCATGCCTGCTGCATCATGTCATGCAAATGAATGCAGAAGCTTCTCTGTGACACGTTGGAATTAATTGGATTTCAGTTTTTGGTAAAACTGTAGTCGTACGTCTTTAGAAAATGTCTGTTTTTCTCATTTCCGGGGCTAAATGTTTGTTGCCATTTTAATGACTCCACATGTTAAGTCATTTTCCAGCCGTCATGTTTACTCGGCCCACACGGTCAACACAAACTCGAGTTTCATCCTGTGGGTCTTTTCAAACAGCAATCAGAGCTGCAGTAGGTGCAGGTTTTCTTGTTTGTTTTTTTAAGTAATGACAAAAGTCTGGCATTTTTTCTGGCTGAGCGCAGCATGCAAACGTCAATATTGATTGCAGTTACATTAGGAAATATCTAAAGTGATTTACGATAGCGTGAAATGTAATGAGGTACATGATAATGGCTCACAGGTGTTTCCATGGCGACAGCTCAGATGACCAAACAAAATCAGATGAATCCGATTTGACTATTTTCTTTGGTGTCTCTCCTGAAATCACTGTGAAACTTTGCATAGTTTGTAGAGGAAGTCTCCGTGTAGGGAAGGTGGGGAGCTATAAAACTAGCTTGTGAGTGTGAGATTACAGCCTCATGACAGCTCCTTTGGCTAACGACAGGGTGACATAACCCTCCTCAGCATTAGTGCAGCCACAGACAGTATTGCACTCATGGAGAGCACACATCCTTTGGAGGAGCTGGAACAAAAGCTCCTTTCCTTTTTTTCTCAACAGCAGGAAAAGAAATCAAAGAAATGACACGTCCAGCTGTCGCTGGCGTCCACTCAGGCCGCCTCGGTCCCATCGTTGTGGGGGAGTGGAGGTAGTAGCGTGACCTACTAGCAGAAGTGTCTATGACAACTATGAAACCAAATTTTTGTTTCCTCTTGTCTGGAGCATGCAGCCCTCTAATCCTCAGGTGTGCGAGTGCTCATGAGGAATGTTATTAACCTCAGGGACCCTCCAGGATCTTCAAGACGACCACCAGATTGCTTTCTCGGATCCCTCTGAGGAGGTTTGATGCTGCACGAGGGAAAAAAGAAACAAGGACTTAGGTGTGGATTGGCTGGACATGTTTGAAAGTGATTAGCACGAGAAGGTTAAAAAGGACAAAATGTCTTCTTAAAGACCCACTCCGATGAAAATTGTGTTTTTTTTGTGATGGTGAAGAAAATTAAGCTTTAAATTACATTTCTGGGTATTTCTTTATCATAAATTGTTGTGAATCAGGAGCAGACTAAAAAATTGGAGCTCGAAAAAGTCTGTAGGTGTGACATCAAAGCTTCTACGGCAAGCCACAAGCGCCATTTCGATGCATCCACTGGCAGACAAATGATCCATCTCTTGGATGGATTTGGACAAAAATGGCATAAAAACCACCGGAAACGCTTGAAAATAGATTAGGAGATGATCATAGTGGGTCTTTGAATAAAAAATGGTGGTAATGGAGAGGTGATAGTGGTGGAAATAGATTAAAGGAAGCTGGAATAGCAATGCAAAGCTATAAAGATGCTGTTTATTTGCATCCAGACTCTAAAAGTCACGATTCTCAGCTTTTTGATGCTGGAAAATCTTCTTTAGAGGGTCAGTGTATTGATTATGTTTTCCGGTCATATATTGCTGGATTCACTGGACTCGATTTGCATTAAAATTCCTTTATGTCAGCACATTTATCTGCTGCTTTATCGTTTTAAAACCTGAATCGCATGTTGATAAGACAACAAGAAGTCCTCCATTCTTAACCTCTGAGTGTCAATAATCCCTGATCTTTATCACGTGTACTGTCCAATGAGGATCAGCATCAATATATGGGAGAACGGCGTGTCTTTGGCGAGGAGGGGCTCCCGCCTCGAGGCCCCCACAACCTACTGCATATTTAAAATTAACGCTTGAGTCGCTTTGTGAACCCGAAAGCAGCCGTCCTGCACATTCCCCAGCTGGACAGGCTTTCACACTTTCATGTCTTCTGAAAAAAAACTTCACTTGTTTGAATCCTTAAGAGGCTGAAAATCCGCCGTCTCTTCACTTTCAGCTTCAAAGACGGGAGGAGGCAAAGACAATAGGGGCAGAAAAGGAGGGGGCGGGGTAATACATAGAGAGGGTTCAGATGATTTGACTGCCGTCGTCTAGACTGTTGACCGCATGAGCGCTTGAAGGACAGAGCTTAGCCTTCATACCACACTATTGAAAAAACAAAACGTCACCAAAGTTTGAAACAACGTTTTTACCCCCGCAAAAACCAGGAGCCGTCTGAAGCTTAACTGACGTCAATTTAGTCAACTCCTTTACTAAATGAACAATTTGTGTTTGAAATTTGAGACCAATATTTCCCTAATTCACACCTTGGGTGTCACATTAAACGGCGCTGCTGTGCAGCCCAGTTAGTTTTCATCACTTTGCTTGGTATTCACGACTCACTTCAGCAGTTGCAGCATTAATTACCTCCTCAGTTGTTGTAATCTTCAGCTCAACACTCAGACGTGGAAAAAGGGGATGAATTTTTGAAAGGTAATTGCTACAGAAATATGAGAGAACCTGTGCCGTGTGCAAAATCCGCCTCGTTACTTTGTGTAAGAGGGTACTACGCAAAAGAGAATTAAAGGTGTGTGAATGACTGAATGTCTTTTTACGTGGAGCCTGTCAGAAGAAGTCGCACATGTCTTTGCTTAAAAGTAGGCGACTCCGTGACCTTGTCTTCCTGGCTGTCATTTGAGCCTTCAGCCCGTCACATCTGATTGCAGAGTGTCAGGGCGGAGAGAGGGGCTGCAGCTTGTGAACATGCACTCGGGCTGAAAAAAAATCAAGAAAAGAGGGTCTGTGAAAGAGAAAATGACAGAGCTGTAGGTAGTTTATCTGGGAGGATTCACTGCAGCTTCATTTGAAGATGGAACTCTGTGTTCAAACAAGACGGATTCCTTTCCTGCTTTTTATGTCGTCTTTTAAGGCTGAGCTTGACCTGGAACGGTTTTTATAATTTAATTTATAGAGCTTGAATGAATTAACCAGCCAGATTCTTTACCAGCTTGGAGGGCATAGCAGTGAAGTGAATTTTGTAGTCTGGTCTCTTGAATTGCTTTACTGGAATAATGAAGGAATTTGCCTTAAACGATTAAAGTAATGGTGACACAATCCCTCCATCGCTTTCCGTTTCAGAAATCTTGAGCAGTAATGCATGTTTGAGGTCTAAATAAAGCAAGGTAAACCTTGAAGGTGACCAGAAAGACCACTTTTCATGTTCTTATAGCTTTGTTTTGTGGGTCAGCATAACAATTTTCGTTGATCTTTTAAGAAATTCTTTTTGTTGCTGTTGTTGAAAGAAGATTTGATAACTTGTCATGGATTAAAGGTCAAATGGTCAGCTAAGAGCCCCTTCAGGACTGTAACATTGTTAAGATGAAAGGATAGAGCGCAGTGTCATCTTAAATAAGTGAATGTAAACTAGAGGATAACTTGGTTTGAAAAGTTTAAATAAACAAAGAGCTTTTCTTCTGGAATACTCTACTAGAAATAATATAAAATAGAAAATTTTCCATTTGTTTTGATACTAATAAAATAGTCTCCTGTAAGATTTGACCAAAGCTGTAAGGTGGATTGCCAGGAATGCTGGAGATTTTGAACTGGTAGATTTATAGCCATTCACCGCAAAGTTTTGACAACTCTTTATGAAGACAAACAATATTTAAGATAAATAAAACATGTCTGAAACAAGAAATGAATATAACAACTGCGCAGCTGCTATGTATGAGCAACTGATACTGTATTTACACTCTATGAAAAGCATCTGAGCTGCGTCACACCGAACAAAACTAAACCAAAAGTAAGTTTCTGCATTATCTTCTCCATTCATTCTCCATTCCAATCATCTAAACCAGTGTTTTTCACACCATCGTGAGCATCTCCCATGGCTTACTGGTGTGCCATGAGAGATGGTCAGGTGTGCCGTGGGAAATTGCCCTCATTAACTGATCTAAAAACATTTCCCATCTCCAGGATTTCAGCTCTGTGTTCATCCAAACAGGCCCTGATAAAACACTGAGGAGTTAGGAATATAAAAGATCGTAAAAGACCTTTTTTTCTGATTGTTTGATTCTATTAAAGACATTTTGATAAGATGACTGTACCGCGATTTAGCCGCAGCTTCAGCTCTGTTTTTGGAAAAGTTCCGCCCCTTTAACTGTCTCCACCAATCATTCTTGGAGGCTCAATCACACGTCATCAGTCTGACCAATCAGAAGTGGTTCAAGTCTTCACTTAGTTACGATTCTGCTCATAAAGTTTCTCAGTTCCAACAAAAATACCAGCTAAATCTCGTCTTTAGCGGTGTAGCTTTCCACAGAATCCGTTATCAGACCGTGGAACAAGTGAACAAAACCATGAAGCTCAGAGACGCTAGTCTGTCTGCGTTCTGCGGCTGTTTGCACTACATTTCCCATGATGCATAGGGATAAAGTGACAGTGTCTGCGTAAAATGAGTCTTCTCTGTTAAACTTCTTGAAACCACGACGAGCACACATCAAACAGTTTTTAAATCTTCTTGATGAAATCAGAGGTAAACAGTTTAGTTCTCCAAACATCCCAGAGTTTGGTCCAAGTCATCTTTCGAAATGAAACACTTTTCTAATAACGTCTGGGTTATTTTATATGTTAAACTTAAGAAGAAGTAATAACAACATTTAAGAAACAGGATGAAGGTGAAGTGGCCAGCAGACACAATTAAACTAAATTCAAACAATGCAATCATCTAAAAAGAACTAAAACATTTTTGTTAAAGTTTTCAAAGAGTTCATCTTTGATTAAGACAAAAGAAAAACTAATAAAACTTCAACATGTTCACTTTTAGTGTAGCTACAGAAAACGTAAATATAATTTTAGTCTTTTTGTGTAAAATGTATCAAACATATTGCGATCATATAATTGTTCAAAAAATTACAGTTGGCTTTGCACTAACATTAAAATAAATATAAATAAATAAATAAATCACAATTTAGAAAGAGTATATTTGATTTTTTATCAGGTTACATAAAATTGCATGTTAATAAACTGAAGGGAAAAACAACTACCAGGGTAAAATTTCCAATAATTTAGTTGAAAGTTATCACAGAAAACTAACTTAACTTTTATTAGATCTTTAAGAAAAAACAGCTGCACCTTCCAGCTTTTTCTGCCACAATTATCACAAAAATGCATGTGAGACTGTGGAGGGACTGTATATTAATACAGACTGAGTTTCTCATTTAATTTTTGGATGCTGGTGATTTTTGTCAAGGAGAAAAATTGCCTTGGCTCAAAAAAGGTTAAACAACACAGATCTAAATGGTCTGCAGAATCTACTCAAAACTAATTAGAAGAATTTGAAATGGACCAGGTGGTTGAGTTAAAGTGGCTAATCCAATTATAGCCCAGTTCTTTTAGTCAGATTAGATTATGCTAAGAGTTAGATTAGACGACAGAAAGATTCTAGATGTCAACACTGACAGCAAACAGAGGCTCGGAAATGCAGAATTCTGAGCCCAGTTTGGTGGTTTTGTGGCAAATTAAGTAAAACACAATTATCTTTTTATTGAAGCCTTCCATTTGAAGCCAAATTTGGGCAAGAAAAACTGCTAATTGGATCATGTTTGGGGCTTTGGTATCAAGGGAACCTTCTTTTAGAGATGCGATGGGGCTCAGTGGCAATGATTTGACAAAGGATCCAGACAGAAAGCATATTTTGACATGATACTCCAGAACCTGAAAAGGCTGCAGTTTCAGGAAATAATCGCTTCAGCTTTGAAGTTCTGTTTAAATATCACCAAAGTAGCAGGGACTGCATGAGACAATAATAGAGCCAGTCTCTCCATGCCTGTCAAAAAGAACAAAAGAAAAAGTCACTCAGTAGCAAAATGAATAAGTTATCAAGTCACCAAAAGGAAAATTGCCGTCATTGTTGGCGGATTTTATGTGTACTTCTGTACTCAATGTGATGAAAAAATGCATTTAAGTGACTTAAGGCCAGATGCAAAAATAATGTGGACAGACATTAAAGTCACACCATTCGTTTAGCATTTATTCTGATAAAAGGACACAGATTTAAGAACAAAAAAAGCAGCAAAAAATAGCTTTAAAAATATCTGTGGCATAAAAATGTCTGAAAAAATAAATATAAAATTTTGTCTTAACCTGTGATGATTCATCATTAGTTTCAGTCCAGCTAAATGGAGACTAAAAGAAAAGCAGCTTGTAAAGAAAAAAAGCTCTATTATTCAGACTAATATGTGACATTCATATTTAAATGATAAAAATAAACAAGTTAAGTAAATAGACACCACAAAAAAATCTGATTAAAGATCAACAACACTTAGAAATATACCGGTAAGTTAAGAGAACAAACTTAAAGATGGCTTGAAACAAAAACGAAAACAGAAAAAGTATAAAACCTAAAAATCCGGGTAAAAAAGAGTACATTAAAAAAAATCCTAAACAAGGATAAAAAAAGGCTAATTTTGGGGGTTTAATGTTTGATTTGTTTAATTTTTAATTTAATATCTTCACGTAGAACAGAAAAACAGCTAAATACATTTTTAGAAAGCAAAATGCACATGTAAATGTGTTAACACCTCATAATGTGAAAATCTCTCTAATAGTTATTTTTGTCCCGTCTCTGTTTTCGTTTTTGTACTTTTCATAACAGCTCAGAAAATCTGCTCTCCTCTGCACCAGCAATGTAAATTTGATGGATTTGTAATCTGCGTTTGATGATGAACTGTAAACAAACTGCAGGTCCACCAACAGAAATGTGTAATTAAAACAAAGCAGCGCAAGGGACAGTGGTGGGAGCTGACCATGGTGCTGAAGCAAAGTGATTTCTGCTCAGCGCTTAGTGTCAAAGTGAAGAAATTCAATGAACCAAGGGTCTACGTGTCGCGGAGCTCCCCAGTTGCTGCTCCGACCGATCGTGCGTTGATGTTGCCAGAGGCTTAGTATGACTTATAACCTAATGTAGCCAATCACAATCAAGAAATCACACTCACTGTTTTTAAAGTGCCGGAGGCAGTTTTTTAATGATTTTACGACAGGAGCTTGTGGCCGGACATATTTTGACAAGGCACGCATTTGGCCCACGGGCCGGACGATGGACATGCCTGCTCTAAGACAAACGTTTTTCATGCTTTATGCTGCAGCCTTTAGTACTACTGCAGGGAAACAGGAAAACTATTGTAAGTAAGTGAAATAGTTCTGTTAAAAACTTAATGCTGACCCGAAAGAGGTTTTATGTTATAATGATATTCACACAATAAATACTAAGAAAAACTATCGAATTAGTTAAAAACATTTAAGGTAAGTTTAACAAAAAAAAGACTAGTCCACTAATGGAGCATTAAAAATCAAGCAATAGGACAAAATCATTCCTAAACACAAATATATCATTCCAATTTCAAATATTAAGCCATATATTGTTAAGAAAATAAAAGAAAGAAGATTAAGATTTTTGCTTTAGACTTTTTCTGTACATAACTGTTAATTTCTAAGTGAACAAAGGAAACTCCTGCATTGAAACTACTAAAGATTTTGACCCAGTTAGCAAGAGGAAAGTAGATTTTAGCATCAAAGATACAATAAATGACTTTAAATGGAAGTAAATCAATCTTTTTATGATTTTAATACAACTTAACAGCGTTTATAAACATCAAAATATGTTTTTTACTTGACTGTAAAAAAACTGAATTGAAAATAAATTAAATTGATCAAAGCAAAGAAGGCTAAAAGTTGATGTTTTAAGGTGGCCTGGTTTCCAAATTTCAAAATAAATTGATGTTTAAATAAATAATACAATTAAAACAGATACATATTTTTGTGGAAAATAATGCCAAAACAGAAACTTTATTCATTTTTGACTTTGAAGACCTTTTATTGTGACAGGAATATGCAGTAGGTTCCTAAAAAAGACTTTTAATCCTTTTTTTTATAATTTTAATCAGGAAAGCGTTGATTTTTTACAGTGAGTATTAGTTATACAAGAGCTGCACACTTGTGTGACTTTGCAAATCTGCTGAAAAATAGTTTTATTCCTAAATAAATACTCTAATTTCATGCATCTGCTTCCTGAAAATAATCATGACGGTCTGAATTATATGGGGTTCAGTTGGTTTAAAACCCCTTTCATCTCCCTCAGTCATTTAGTCTCCCAAAAGGCTTGAAATCTGGTTTCAGGGAGCAGCAACGCGAGGAGCGCAAGTCCAAAGCAAGAGGCTGAGAAAGTACTGAAGAGTCTCCTCCTTTTCTCCAGAGCCTCGTTCCTGCGCTGCTTCTGCCTACATCTCATAATGCGTGGCCCCTGTGCAGCCCTGGGACAGCATCAGACTGCTGCTGATTAGGGCTGTGGGGCCGCGGAGCCAGCCAGCCAGCACTGTAACAGTAGCTCAGCTGAGTCACAGAGGAATTCTAGCCAAGGAGAAGTCAACACAGCCTTGGGAGAGGAGAAGACGAGGGGGATTTAGACGAAAAGAAAGACGGCGAGAAGAGAAACCTCTTTTCTTGAGTTTAGCAGGGAGCGCGGGTTAACCAAAAACGCTCTTCAGTCACCGAAATGTTTTTCCGTCTGCACTTTTTGTCTTGTTTTAATTTAAGGTCCTACCTTATATGGGCGAAAAATGGGCAAACCTGTATGGGGCACGTTTGTTGTAGACCACTTGGTGAGCCCATCCTCGCACAAAACCCTAAAATACACCGTACGGGTCAACCCCAGTATGTGCATGACTGTTGTATTTGTTACGTATTTATTACAAATTTTATTTTATATTATATTTTTTATCATATTTTAGAGACTGAATGGATGATGCACTGTTGCACTTGAGACAATGACAGTAATAACTATCTATCATGTGACTGAAGCTATGTATACACCAACGTTTACCCCATGGTGTTCACACTAGACAAGCAGGAAGGGGCTTCTTCTTTTCCCTTTCTCTACGGTTAACCAGCACCTACAGTTAGAAGAGGCTTGGTCTGAAATGTCAAAGCGGTACAAATCTCGAGATTTGGTCACGAAACAGAAACAGTTGGGTTAATTGCTGGCATCCTTGCGGACATCATGTCAGGAGAGTGGCCTTGGTTTAATCTTTATGTGAGCACAGATGTCGTTAGGCTCGTCGCCGCGTCTGGGTTCACCACTTTAGCCAATTCCAAATCTGAGTCCTTGATTGGTCAATGTTTGACCTGATTTAACTGACAATGTTCAAATCATCACGCGTTTTGTATGTAGAGCCCTAAAACGGAAATTTAAAAAGTTGTGTAGCTCAAAACACACGTTTTGTCTGTGGGCGTTTACAGAGATTTTTATGTAGCAAGAGGCCGCTAGAACGCACATCTCTGAGGGGGTGTGAACGTAGCTTAACCCTTGTGCTATCCGAGGCCCTTTAACATTGGGAGTTGGGTCATCCAGACCCACTAGACAGTGCTCTGAACCTTTTTTCTTCAATGATTTGTGATCTTCACTGGTGTCCATGGATTACATGAATTCTTTCCACCTTTATCCACCTTTGTCATGGTAGGGAGAACACGTCAATGGAAGGGGGGGGGGGGGTAATCTAAGACAGCACAAGGGTTACGGCTGAAATAGTCTATGTTCTTTCTCCTTTGGTGTTCTTTGTCGCACATAGCAGTTACAGTGACGTACGTGACAAATGGACTTCTGGCTATGTGTGTGATGAGAGCAGAATACAGTGGCGGCCCTCTACACTCAGACGTGTCTCTGAGTTTTCTTTACTTTATGTACAAAACATCAAAGACAATGCTTGGAGTTTGATGGACCGACCCTCCTCTCAGATCCTGCAGTTTGAGCCCATTCCAAGCTGTGGCGCTCTTCCCTGAAAATCACCTCGGCTGCCGACGAGAAAATGACAGCAATCTTTCAAAATCCATTTCCGCTCCACTCATGTTTGACGAACTGCAGTGACACAGCCGTCACAGGCGTGCGTGTGAACAGGTGGATTTCTGAAATGATCTGCTACGCTAACTCCAGTTAATCCCCCATTCAAGTTAATGAGCGGAGGCTTTTCCAAACATCAGAATGTTTTTCTGCCCATTGAGCTCACTCAGAAATGCTAATCATCGATACAGAAAACTGTAAACAACGTTTTAAAGTCAGGTAATTGATTGCAGTGACTGTGATCCATCCCTGCGCAGCTCTTTGCCAGCACAGCAGAGGACCTACGAGGAAACAGTTACAGACAAAAGCAAGCTTAATCTAATACTGGCACTGTAAAAGCGCCATGCACATGTAAATGTGTTAACGCCGCATAATGTGAAATCCTCTGTAATCGTTATTTTTGTCCCGTCTCTGTTATCCATTTTGTACTTTTCGTAATGGCTCAGAAAATCTGCTCTCCTCTGCACCAGCAATGTAAATTTGACGGATTTGTAATCTGCGTTTGACGATGAACTGTACACAAACTGCAGGTCCACCAACATAAAGATAGCTTACATAAAAATGAGTGACTGGAGACTCTTTGTTAGAAAAATTAGACCTAAATGGACAAACCTGTACAAAGGTGGAACTATTAAGGTCATAGACCCGCTCGCTGAACCCGTAGAGCAAAAATGTTGATGCACATTTTTTCTCTGAGCATTCTGCTTGTAGTGAACACTTGCATGAGATGTAGGCGCCTCATAAAGATTATTCAGTTTATATTTTTTTCATTTTCAACTTGTTCTTATCAAACAGATTAGAGCTGATGGCCTCTTGTGTTGGACAAACTTGGACACACGAGGTGTATATCTGTCTAAACCCCTTTTGTAACCAAATTCATTTGTGTGTCTAATTGGAGAATCACCCTTTAGTTCGATTAGAGATGTCATCATAACAGGGAAATCGTTTTTTTGTCATGCAGTTTCAGCGTTTTTTCACAAATTGGACTTTTGCAGCGAAGCTGTTCCACGCTGGAATATGAGACGGGGCTGCCGCTCCAGCTTCAGTGCAGCTCGGAGAAGCCCATGGGTTATAAAAGGCATAAAAGTTTCATCAGCAGGCCTTTTACTGACAGTAATTGAAAAAAAAGCCAATTCAGCTCTTGCGTATTCTTACCAAGGGAACGCTGTGTAATCTAGTACAATTGATCTGCAATGGATGTAACTTTTACACAGGATCTGAGAGGAACGGTGGTGTCTAACATCCTGGAAAGCATTAAAGGCTCCAACTGTGTATAGTATCTGACTGTTCAATCAAGGAAAAATCCATGGAAGATGTTTATGCAGGGGTTTGGCGATGTCTTTAGATGATTGTTTCATATCTACTGGGCAGCAGGAGCGGCGATGCTCTTTCATTTCCCATTTTCATGGGTGTTAAAAAGTCTTGGCATCAAAACCAGAACAGTTTGTTTTAGACAAACAGGTCGAAGCAACAGATCCCGTTCCATGTTCCTAAACTACAGATGGCCACACGCGACTGTGCTGCGGGCCTTTTGCGGCTCAGGGGCACCCAGTGGATTTGCTTGGCGAGGCAGCTCATGCCGCCGGCGTCACCAGGCGAGGCTAAAGCTGACACGGCACATTTATGGACCCCTTTCAAGCCCAAAGGCGCACATGTCGTCATCGAAGCTGGGAAGCGGTCTTGGGAACACTGAGCTCCACCTGTTTCCTCTTCCCCGAGCCCGCTGGTCTCAGTCAGGCCTGGCGTGGTAACTACCTAGCTTTAAGGAGGTCAGGACTCGTTGGCCGCTTTCCCTCCGTTCTCCAAACAAGCAGACAAACAGCGAAGCACAAAAAGTCATGGCTGGGCCCCCTCCTGCCTTGAGAGATGAGTCAGTGAAGGGGGAGTTTGTTCTGCTTGCCGCCTATTCTTGGTTGTTGGTTACAAAATGTTTTTGTTTTTTTTTGTCCCGTATTAGTCCTGGACTCAAGGACCAAACTGTTTTCACTATTCTTCTTTCTCTCTAGACCTTTGAGTGAAAAAAGAAAGGCGCACAGACTCAAAAACATACCAAAATGTGGCCCTTCCTTGTACCGGGTGAGAGGAATTTTGGCTAGTAAACAACCCCCCCTTCCAAAAAAAAAAAAAAAAAGATGACATCACAGCGGGGTAAACCATAAAAAGAATGGGCAAAAATCTCTTATGAGGCTCAAAAACATATATATCTCAAAAACCAAAACACAAGTGTCTATGATATTCAAAGGCAGTTCTAAAATTATTATGGGATGGCAGCAGGACCTATGGCTTAGCGGGCATTTTAAGTGTGAAATTTGGGGATTTTTACATTTTTGTACAATATGAGAAAAAATAAACTTTTGTTAGAGTGATTGTCAGCAACCACAACCAAGGTTTTGCTGACCGTTGACCTCAGGAAAAGACTGCCATGTTGAATTTTTCAAAAACAAAAGTACTTTCATTACCTTCAACTAATTTAAACTCCACCTATGATATCCATCCATCGAACTGTTGGCTCAAGCTGAACAAAATGATATAACATACGATACAAACATATTAAGAATGTGTATGCAGTCAGCAAAAAACCTCTGTTGCTAAGGAAATCCAAAAAATGTCCTTTTGCCAATTTTTCTTAGAATTACATCGATCTGTTCATCACCCCTAGAACATCGAAAAATAAAATGGTTGCTATGGAGATGAACGAAAGAGAAAAGCCAATTTATCACATTTAGCTCTGTTTAGGGTGGCAGGGGCAAAAGGGGAGAGTGAGGGGCATGGAGCAGTCGCTCCCCCAGTGAGGGCGGGTCAAGTGGGGCAAGGGTAGAGGCGGGGAGCACCTTTGGGCCTTGCAATGCCGCTCGCCACTTTACTTCTATCTAAATTTGCCTGGGTTGTGTTTACTGCAGGGCTGCAACAAACGATTTGCATTTTGTACCACATCATGGAGGATGAGTAACAGTCGGGAGCTCTTCTGTCCTGAAAGGTCAGGTGAAATGCTGACCTTTTTTCCAGTCCAGATGCTTTTAGATAGAAAAGCGCACAAGGAAACAAGGCAGCTTGAAAGGAGGAAGTCAAGGAGATCATCTGAATAAAACACGCAAAAAAAAAATACTTGTTGATGAGACCTTTAGATATCTGGCCAACCAGCCTCTTTCCACTGAATCCTTCCAAATGGCTCTACAACAAAAGCTAGTTTCAGACAGACGACGTTAGCGGTAAAAAATCAGTCTCTCCTTAACTTCCCAGCAGGAAAATCTTTCCCCTTTACCGTAAATGACGACATGCATTCTTTTTAAGTGCCACATTTGTTGTCAAATCTTTATATATAAATGCATTAATGGTGGGTTGCCATGGTAACACACTTTCAGCTAGAAACAAGTCTCTCATAAGGTGATGTGAGTATGCACGCATGCTGCTCAAGCATGGCCCAAAAATAATAAATCCAGTTATTTGTTCCTTGAAGTGTTGGAAAGTCTGCTGACGGCTGCACGTGTCCGTGTCGTGTAGGGCACGCGTGCACACGCCGGGCTTAGGAATCGGGAAGAATCCGTCGCTTTGCATCGCTAGGAGACCTCATGGGAGAATTCAACTGAAGTCGATCTGTAAAACCAACAACACCATCTTTTTATGATATGGAAAAATGTTTCCATTAATAATGTAGGAACCCTCACCTTTGACCAACTGAAATGAAAGCCTCTGCTAAAAGTATTTAGCTTTTTAAATGACAACGTTTCAGTCATATTTCATTGTAGCTCCCCTTTTGCTGAGAAGGCAAACCCATAGGATGATGGTTTTTGCAAGCTGTCGCTAATTAACAAATACATTCATTTTTATCCCGTGATATACACTACATTTTAAAAAATGTGTCAGCATCCATTCTTCTCATTTACCAAAACAGAAAGATCAAATGATGTCACTTGAAGTTTGGTGCAGGTTCAAAAAATGAATGTGAGTTCTAGACAGTTAAGCTGGACACTTATCGGCGGTTCGATCCCCGATTCCCCCAGTCAACCGTCGTTGTGTCCTTGGGCAAGGCACCCCACCCTCCCTGCCTCCAGTGCGGCTTTACCAGTGTGTGAGAAGCATGAATGTCCAGGTGATGGTCAGAGGGCCGTAGGGGCGAACTGGCAGCCACGCCTCTGTCAGTCTGTGGCACATCAGCAAGCATGAATGAATAATGGACACATTGTAAGCGCTTTGAGCATCTGGAAAAGCACATCCACCTCTTGGTGAAGGCTCCAAAGGAAAACAATTTAAAAGGCATTTATGAAGGAGATTCAAAGACACACATTTGATGCAGCAAAACATCTTCATGGGGATGTCACAATTGTCACATGAAGATGGAGAAGATCTGGAGTTTCTCTGCAGCCCTCCCATGTGGTCTGAGTCAACCCCCCTTTGCCTCTGGCCCACAAGGGGATGTTGCCAGCAAGCACAGGTCATTGGAAACCTTTACACCAGCAGACGACTTTCGACCGATACAATTGAATTCCCTTTGCCCGGTCCTGCTTCACTCCTGTCTTCACATTCTTCAGGCCTTGAACAATTGACTTCTTGCTAAACTATAGAAGGGTAATAACTAATTGAAAAGCAAAAACATGTAAATAAACAGCAGTAACTAAACTAAAGATGTATAAAGATAAAAATAAATGTTTTATGAAAGTACATGATAAGCTTTGAAAATAAAATCTTTTAACGGTGGTTTAACCGTACAATGCTGCAGGTTTTTTGTTGTCTGGGTTTGGGGAGTTGTAGAGCGGAGTTGCTGCATTTTAAGGGGAGCACAGGTGTGTCTTGAGCCCTTGAGGCTATCTACTTTCCTCATTTCTAGCACTCAAGCTGCCAACAAGGTGTGCACACTTATGGCGTCTTGCACAGTCTGCAGGATCTGATGGGGTTGAAACGCCTGCGTCTCATCTGCTTCACCCTCATGTGTTGTGGAAGGGTTCGCCACGACCCGTTGCCCAGCATGTTTGTCTGTTTCTGCACATCTCTTCAGGGGTTGCCACAGCAATTCGGCTTTCACCGATTCCCACAGGCAGAGATTTTTTACACCAGATCCCTATATTTTATCCGGAGACAGGCACAGGCAAACTTGGGCTTCTGTGTGGCTACATACTGGTTGTTAAGCAGTGGTGTGAAGGGTCTGGCTCAAGGATCCACACCCGATAAAGCTCATCGTGCCCCCTGGGATTCGAACCCTGATTTCCCATGTGCCAGTCCTGCACAAACCTTATTATTTCGTGCAGGTCTACCAGCGTGACTCTTCTAGGTTTGACCATTTTTCATTGCAGACAACCTGTATCCACCCGTAAGGACAGCTGTCTCTAAGGCTTTACATTAAGTTTCCCAAATGACATCCTCCACACTCATTTGTGGAATTCTGAACAATATTCTGTAAGGTTAGAACCTCCATTGACCTAGATTTTGGATGGTTGTCAAGGCAACAAACCACCATATCATTGGGCAAGTCATCAATTCCATTTAGAGACATGTTTGTGTGCTAATTGGAGATCCCATTTGCATTTGTATTTTTTAAAAAATGTCAACGAACAATTTTTGGTCAATGCTCATTCTGAAGGATCCGACCAGAATAAACATGATTCAGAGTTTATGACATGGGATGGTTCTCATTTTGAACACATCCTTCTTTACCCTTTACTATGCCATGGTATTGGTGCAAATCCCTTGAATAGTCCTTAGATTTTAAATGTAAGTTGTTGATTACTTTCTGATTCGTCCTTATTAATGCGAGATGTTAGATTCAAGAAGTGGGGTATGTTTCTAAAGATATGCCACAGTGTTTATTATGCTTCGTGTTCCCAGAAGCTAGAAGGACTCTGGAAATTGCAGACTAATTTAGAAATCTGTGTTGTTTGCCTGTCCTTTCATTAGCCACTGTGTTGTGTCTCATACATTTATGCAAATGCACCATTTCAGTATTTTCTCATCACAAAGTCCGCTCACAAAGCAACTTAATGAGCTTTATAATACCAGTGGGCTTCACCTTATTGGAAAATCAGTGAGCACATTAAGTCAGGTGGCTGCCCTGCAGTGCATAAAGTAGGCTGCATGTGCTGCAATGCATTCAACCCTTATTTGGTTGGTCCTGTTACGGTGAGTACAGCTGCTGCAGGTTTAGTTTCCAGAAAAGCGCCTCACGATAAGCATCCGCGATAACAGCAGAAACGCTGTCGTTCAGCACGCAGAGAGGAGAAGGGAGGAGCTGGGAGTCCAGGAAAACAGAGGTGGTGTTCATAAGGAGGGAGGTGTACCTGCAGGTATCGCTGTCGACCTCACCGACAGGAAGTGACTGATTCTCAGAAATGTGAAAGTGCGCTGTTCCTCTGAAGTGCTGAAGAGCAGATGTGCAGAGCCGGTCTAAACCAAAGCAAAGCGAGAGCTGAAGGGAAGCGGCAGGCAGGAGGTGAGAGTGCAGGATAAAAGACGGGATCATAAGAGAGAACGATGCGATGGAGAGGTGGAGGAAGTTGGATGTGTGAAGGAATGGATGCAAAGGTGTTTTTAGGGGGGGGGGGGCATTCAGTGAAAAAGCAGCTACTAGGGAGAAGAGAAGAAAACCACACAATAAGAACGATGATTAAAAAAAAGTACAGGGGCAGCCGTTTTGTAGTTTTCTGGTAATATGCCTTCAATGTAACTCAACTAAAAAAATAACATTTTCCAGAATTCCTAATTCTTACCGTGAGGCGGCAGTGCTAAAAAAATGTAGAAGCAAGATGGGAGCAGATACGGCTTTATTAAAGGATTTAAATGAACTAACTTAAGACAAATATATATGGGAGAGAGATCACTTTGGAAGGAGGATGTGAGTCAGATTACCAGGAGAGGGACGGGACAGGATTTTTTTTTCATTTTTTGACAGAAGTCAGAAGTGGAAAAAGTTTCTTCAGATTTTCAAAATCACTGATTTAGATGGTAGAAACTCATTAAGACGATTTGATTTATTTCAAAACCTCGAAGCGTCTTGATCATTTACGATAGTTTAAAGACCCACTTTGATGAAAATGGCGTTTTTAACACGTTGATGTGGCATTTTACTCTTAATGGACGGCACATACTCCGAAAATTAAGCTCAAAATTACATTTCCGAGTATTTCTTGATTCAAATTGGGAATCAGGCGTGGACGGAAAAAATCCCATTTGAAAAAGATCGCAGTTGGTACAAAAATACAATCGGCGGGCTACAAGCTCTCTGCTCCACTCCATTCTGATGCACCCACTCAGAGACGAGGAGATCCACATGTGGATAGAAACGGCACAATCACAATAAAAAACTACTGTGAACGCTTTAAAAAATAGATGACTGGAGTGGAACATTGAAAGCTTTGACCTCAAGCTGACAGTTTGCTGGTAATCTGAAACAATTTATTTTACGTCCCTAAAGTTGGAAGCTGGTTAGCTGAGTTCTTTGAGGAGCAGATTTATTTTTTATAAAGGAGACTGCAAAAAACGCTACCGTCTAAAACCTTTCATGTTTTCAGTTGTATAATAATCCAAAAAGCCACATTCCAGCTGCTTGTATTGTTTGTTTGCTCTGTGTTTACTCTTCCTCATTAAATATAAAACACAGATTAGTTTGCTTTCAGAATTAAAGATGACAATAAAGTTAATCCTGGCACTCTAGAATGAGACAAGAGTTTTGAACTTTTGGATTTTATGTCATTTTATTTAACATAAGAAGCAATTTTACATTTCCATATAGATCACCGGTGGCCGATGGTGCTCGTGGACGTTCACACCGGTTATGTAATGAGCGTTTCAGAACCCCCCGAACGTGGGATTTTGGATGCGCCTCTAGCATTGGGGTTTACACTGGACTGTCGCTGTCGCCACCCGATACTACCGCATGCAAGCACGGTTAGAAGATGCACTGTCAAAGCCGTGGAAATCACGCAAATCCTGCTGCAAACTTTTTCCTTCACAGCTCTGTGCTGATATTTGAAAGACTTGGTGCCGTAGAATCCCAGCCGGCACAAACCACAGTTCTTAATTTCTCCTCCGTGATCTCTTTTCAACCGGTTGGCTCTCCCATGTTTTGAAAAGGGCGCCACCCTTATGTTACTACGAAATCCAAGTCCCTTATTGGTCAAAGTTTCACTGGTTTAACTTTCACAGTGCGTTCAGTGGCCGCGTGTTTCCACGCAGAGCTGAAAAACAGACTTAAGTTTCGATCACAGAGGCCTTTTTTTAGACTTTTATTGAAGGCGGTCACATGTTTCCAAACCCGCCTTGGTGGGGGTCGACCTGCATGGATGTGGTTTGTGGAGGGTCATAAAGAGGAGCGGCTGCATCTGGAAGGATCACAAACATTAGACACAGCAGTCCCCAATTTAGAAATACTGGTAAAGATGCCTTTTTCAAAGTTTCCTCTTTTGTACTTTGTATGTTTTATCACTTTTATTGTTCTTAGTATTCCCTTCCCTTCTACTTTTATGGTACTTCTACTGATGATTTTATTCTATGTGACTGTCTTTTATGTATGGTTGTTGTGTTTATATTTCATATTTTTGGTTGTAGTTTTAAATCTCCTTGCTTCACTATGACCTTGATATTTCCCGAGGGGCCACCTCTCTGCCCCGTAAAGGTTTGTCTGATTTAGAGGGCAGTTGTGACAACGAGATAACCTGTTATGTGTGTAAATTGTATTGTTCCAACCACAGAAGTCTTTTCATTTAACGGCTCGACAATAGTTGTTCAGACTTACACAAGTTAGGACACGTGGTCGATAATCCAGCGATAAGCAGACGTGACTTTGAATTTCCTTTTACTGTGCAAAATACTTTAAAACAAAATACTCGTGAATTACTACGCTCACATGCATGAATTAATACGCAAACTTTCTAAGTATCCTGTTTCCATGACAACTCAAGCTGTGCTTTTTCCTCTTTGATCATTCAAGGCTTTTGCTTTTAAGGTCAAAACATTCACATAAATTCAGATGCGCTCCGTGGAGCTCGCACGTCTGAGCGTGACACGCCCCCACTGACCTTTCATCAACCATCTTCCTGGGTTTCGTGTCATTTGGATTTCATCTTGCAGTATCAAAATCATGCAGTGCAGCGATGTGTTTGGATGGATTTTAATCTTCTGCCATCACCATTATGTACTCCTCCTCTGCTGGTTTTGTTTTTTTTAATCATCTTTTTCTTAAACAATGCTTGTAACTGTTGCTCCAGCAGGCTCTGCAAAACCCCACAACAATACTTTAAAGACATGAAGGGGGGAATTAGCAGTCAACACGGCGATGTTGCGCAGCAGGTCGGATTTTTGTAAGACTCCCATCCTTGACCTCACAATATCTGTGAGCTTCTACTTCAGTTTGAATGCCCTCTGTTGCTTTTAAAACTTTGAGCAAATATTCTCTTTTTTTAGATTTTGTGAAAAAGCAAAAGATCTGTTTATTTTGGACCTGAAAGCTGCCGTTTCATTTCTAGGACTTATTTTTTGAGGCAGCGCTGACAGGAAGTCTTTCTAGGAAGAGAAAGAGAGTCTTTTTAGCCTTCATAATTAAACTTTGAATAGTCTGCATTCTACTTTTTGGTAATTTTGTGATTTTTAATACTGAATGAACCAAATGAAGAGCTGTGATGAAAACTGACCAACCTGTGCAAAAGATGAACGTGACTAAAGAGTCTGGAGGAACAAAAACCGGAAGTTAGAAATTGTAATGTTGCCTTAAACACAAACCTGAAAGCCGACTGATCAAAACTTTAAATCCCAAAAACCTGGAGCCATTTTCAAAAGTGACAAAGATTTAGAATGAATGTATTAAATTAGGATTTTATTTTGTGGACCAAAAGTCAAATAAAGATCCACGTGTGTGACGATCCGGATTTTTTTTTAATTTAGTTCTAAACTTTATTATCTGCTATGACATCATTAAAGAGATCAAAAATATTTGGCCTATCTGAGATTTAAATATATTTGATCTACAGTTTGACCAAAATAAAACATTTAAATGAATTATTTTGCTGATTAACTGACTTAAATGGGATAAACGATAAAGCAAACAGAAAACAGGTGAATGAATTAATCCTGCTCTACTTATACAGACACAAGGTTTGGACACACCTTCCCATTCATTTGAATGGGAAGGTGTGTCCAAACCTTTGGTCTGGACTGTGTGTAGCTGAAGGCTGCAGGTATATGTGCACTTTATTTAAAGAATCTGATCTGATTGGTCACAATTCACATACCAACTGTGATCCACCAACCGCTGGAAAATGTAATACGTGATCAAAGCGGCCGGTTGTCTGAGAAAATCAATTCTGCACAATATCACAATATTTTATGTGGCAGAGTACTTTAAAGAGTATTTTTAATGAATTATTTTGAAGACAACATTTTGCTCAGCGTCTAACTTTTGGGTTTCACTCAAAGCTCAGTTGGCGGCGCCCCACACTGAGCCTCATTCAGCCGCTCCGCATTGAAATGAAGAAACGTCACGTCCCCTCATTAGTGTGGCGGTCGTTGTTCCACAGCGCAATAACACGACTGAGCTCTAACTGAAATTGGCAGATTCTTTATCGTTTCTGTCGTTTCTGTTTCTGCCATTTGCTACCTCATAAAATAAAGCACTTTATTATCTTAATCATACTTAAAGAACCTATTTGGAGAAAAGACATTTATGTTTTTTTCACACTGACAAGTATTTTGTAATGGAAATCAGACAACCGAGAGTGTTGAAAAAATATTTCCTAATTTACCAAAATAAAAGCACTTGGAATTTGCTTTGAGTATAATCAATTTGAGATACAGTAAAAGCTTAACGCTTTGATAATTAAATAAAATGTATTTTACAGAATTGCAATCATGTGGAAGGTGTATTAGTATTAATAAAAACATTTTTTAAGTCATTCTTTTAAAATATGATCTTAAATTGTTTCTGTTTCAGTCTTGGGACTTATTTAATTGTGAAAGTCATCACCATATTCTTGCTGTTACGCAGACCCAATGTGAAAGCTTCATGCTAATTTCTATTATATGGTTTAAGCAGATGACTTTTAAAAACCCACTCTGATGAAAGTGGTGTGTTTAACATCTTCTTGTGGCATTTTTCTAATATCAGAGGACAAATAAATTATAAATTAGTTCTTCTTCTGCTGAAAACAGCAAAATCATAATTGAAAGACCACTGGGAACGCTTTGAAAATAGATGAAAAGATGATCAGAGTGGGACTTTAAGGTTCTTCTTGCAATAAAACAATCATCTTTGAAACAATAAAGTATGATTTTTTTTTTGTACAGTGTAAATAATCCATCAAAAACTGTATTTGTGTCAGCAGTACACCTGTCTAAGCTTGCAGCCAAGGTCACTCATCATGAAACTGTATCGTCTCTGTTGGCGAGCAGGGAACCCTCTGCTGGAAGCATCGTCGAGTCAAGCCGGTGAGAAGTTTTCTAGAAAAATCTTGTGCGGTTTTATCGTACAGCTCAGCAGAAATGCCAAACATTAATGCTTTGTTTGCTTTAATGGGTGATTGAACACCTTAGCTCACAGCTTATTTGGACTCCCCGCTGAACAAGATTGACCGCATCATCCACAAAAACGAGCAGCACCTCTCCACTCGTGCAAACCAGTGCTTTCAAAATGAGAAACGTTCAGAAAAATGCAGGACTGGTGAATCTACACTGACAGCCTTTCAGGAAGAAACGATTGTGCAAAACTTTATAGTTGATTGAATATGACCAGTAGAGAGTTTGCTCTTCTTTATCCAGAAGCGCCGGGAGTGCCGCATTACCTCTGTCCTAAATTATTCAAAGCTTTCTGATTGCATTGACCTCCCAGGTTCTCCCAATGCCATGCGAACACTTTAACACTGCGTACCTTTCCGAGCGTCTTTACTTTATGATGTCTGTTCTGCTGTGAGCCAGAAAGGCGCTCAGGTCAACGAGGATGAACAAACAAGAGCAGGAAATGCAGAAAAAAACAAAAAACGACGACAGGAAGCTGGAGTTATGCTGGCTAAAGCGTGCTTTTATGGGGGCATAATTTTCTTCCCCAGAAGGCAGCGATTGGCATTAATTGCCTAACAGGTGTTAAGAGCGATGAATCTCATAATTAAGTAGTTTGGGTTTGGTTCATTAGGGAAGAGTGTGCGACTGTGGGTAGAGGCGGGTGTTTGTGTGATGAACATGAACACTGTTTGTGTTCGTTTTAACCCTTGTGCTATCTTGTGGGGGTCCCGATGATGGAGTGCGGTCATCTGGACCCCCACAAGATAACACAAGGATTACGTGTTCCAACGGTTGGTGGATTATAGTTGGTTTCACACAGAATGCATTTGTCACAACGGCCCTTTTAGGCTGTCTGCAGGTGGAACATGGTCAGACCTGTACAGGGCACGCAGGAAGACCCAACGAAGCATCAAGGTTGTAGACTCCATTGGTTGTGGGGATTGGACCACACGATGAAACTCGCTGATTTGCGGAATGTCATTACGACAAAAGAGAGGGCCAAACCATTCCTAAGTGTTCCTCTTCACCACCCGCAATTTTCCCTCTAACAACAGTAACCCTTGTGCTATCCTATGGGGTCAAGATGACCATTGACATGTTCTCCCCACCATGACAAAGGTGGATAAAGGTGGAAAGATTTCATGTAATCCATGGACACCAGTGAAGATCACAAATCATTGAAGAAAAAAGGTTCAGAGCTCTGTCTGGTGGGTCTAGATGACCCAACTCCCAATGTTAAAGTGCCTAGAATAGCAAATGGGTTAAATGCTTTGTATCGAAGTGCCAAAAGCCAAGCGCAGATAAAACAGCTGCTGGATGAACTCTATTCTTGTTGTTAGCTTCCTTTTTTGCTGCAGTTATGACGCAAAGCTACGCAATCTACACCCCACATGTGCCATGATGGTAGAGTGGAAACGCTCATCTGTACAACACCATGTTAAAGTGACACACTACGGCCCCACGGCTGTTTTTCTTTCACTCATTTATTTATTTACTTTTGTTGCAGTTGTTTTAGTACTTGTACTTTTTTACTTATTGTCCTTTTTGCTGCCCCAGATAAGTGAATTTCCCCATCGTGGGATAAATAAAGTTATCTAATCTAATCTAAAAAATGGAATCTGAATTGCCTGGACTGTTCTAAACCGGACCTTACCAAATGGTAATGTACCGCTCAGTGGAAACCAGGCTTTGCATTTCACGTGCACGTGCTTTAGCAAGGAGCCAGTATGTGCACCTTACTAACGACATAAGCGTGGCAGAATCACCTGTACGTCAAAAATGCATGCAACTTCCGTTAGCCTTAGGAATACTTGACACAATGCCTACCCCACACAGGACAGTGGTACGTTCCATTTTAAGGATGTTCTCTGGAGGTGTCCGTACAAGCCTCAAGGGGACTGTAAGACACACCTGTGATGTGCTCGCTCCCCCCCACGATCCCTAAAATCCTGCAGCACCCGTACAAGTCAATCCCTCATGTTTCTTTAGGTGATCTTCTCACCAACAACACTCCTCTTTAAAGGAGATGACGAAGATTATCTTCAGAGTTTTGCCTTCTTTTTTTCATTTTTTAGGTAAAGCACCACAGCTGTAAGAGACTGATGGTATAACTTTTAATGTAACCAATGACGTGAAGATCCTGGTTTTCTGTGGATGTTCAGGTGTTTTTATGCTGCAGAGATCATTTCCCCCCCCCCCACAATGCAATTAACTGTTAATTTGGCCTCTCCTAATGTTCCTGCCGTCTCTCTGATGGATTTTTATGTCGTGTTGCAGTCCATGGATGATCTGTTTCATTCAGAGCTATTTAGACAGAGATGGGTTTAGAAAACAACAACGTTTGAATGGATTTTAAACATTTTTCAACATCGACAATGAACTACCAAGCTTTGAACTCAGAAATCAGAGTCCCAGCAGGAGACGTTCTAGCAGATTTTGGAGCAGATTCCCCGCTTGAACTGGATCACGCTCATCGACTGTAAGCGGGGTGGATCGGTGCATCTCACTCACAGTCTTTAGTTCGATTTCTTCTCCTGGCAGGGCAGGCAGGGCCCCGTGGGTCGGTGAGGGTAGAAGCAGAGGGTCGTCCATATGGGGATTTCCTTATGACCCACTTCTAACCCCCGTGCCTTTGCTCAGAAGCCATCTTTCGCCCGCCCGCATCTTCGCTCTGCTCCAGTCGACGGGGGTGTCTTTGTCTGCTCACGCTGGTTTCCTCACGCTCCCCGTTGCCAAGGCACAGAGCGGTATATGAGAGCTGACAGTTACACTGCCACTCTGTAGGACCCTTAAATCGGTGAAAAGATTTCGGCACCAAACACAAAGATGAATCAAATCCGCTCTGGCTGTTGCACGATTCATTTCCGTGCTAATAAATATTGTAGTTGTTAGAACGATTCGGTCACCTTTTTTTCTGCACAGCCTCTTGCTCAAACAAAACATGCAGACACAGAGTCACGTAAAGCACAGTAACACACTCACACACTGCTCTGTGTGCCAGCGTTTGTGTTCTCTTGCTTACAAATGGAGTAGGGCAGCTGGTCTTTCTTCTGTAACCTACTTTTTCTCTCCCTTCTCCTTTTTCACGCGCATGGCTTACTCTCCGAGGGGGTATGGATGTCTTGTTCGAGTCAATCCCTGCGGCACAGGCCGTCAATATGCTCCTCAGCCTTTGGGCTTTACCTCTTATACATCCACCGTTTCTTTGGGGGGAAATCGGAAGATTCTGTTTGGGATTTTCCTTTGGGCTCGGCTCAAGTCCCTCCCTCTGGAGTTTTTTATAGCCATCCTAAACATCGTAAACAGAAGGATATAGGTGAACATTGACCATCTGGAGAAATGCAAGAGTGCTAACCTGATTTATATATAAAAAAAAAAAACATAGAAGTGATGGAGTTATTCTTACTTGAGGTTTATGCTCACCTCGCAGATGGACGATCAGCCAGGATGCAACAGATGTTTTATGGCTCATCGCATGACACATGCAAGGAAAGACAGCTCTCTTTTCTGGATTCATTAGAACTGAATAATGTATGTAGAAGCGACAAGTGTTTACTTTCTAATTCTAAAGTGACCTCAAGCTAATCAGCGCTTGATCATTTTTTCTGAAAAGTTGGTGAAAAGTTCAATTACCACGATCAATATATTCTTTCTTTTTTAGACCTTGATGGGAGATACCGGACGAAACTGTTTTGCTTCTTTAGTTCTTAATTTTTAAAGTGAGTTTTAGCTTTGATTGATCTGTGGAAACAGAACCCTGAAATGGGCGGAGTCATTAGATGGATGAGAGAAATGTCAGCAGTCCTGAGACCTCGGATGGCCTGCTCTGGTCCGTCTGCGGGGCCTCTCTGTTGTTTTGCGTTGGGAGTCCGTCTCACGACCAACAGTTGGTTTACTTCGTCCCCGTTGCGTCTCGGGTCCCTACCCCCTGGCTCCCCGAGGAGTGGTCCGTCTTACTACCTCGTCCCGCTCTCTTCACATTGCCCCTTAGACACGTAGGACCCTTGGGGGGGTCGTTCTATGTCCTTTCAATTCCCCACCCACCAATTATTAATTATAAGGTTTTGAGCAGTTCTGCTTCTAAAGCTTCTAGATAACAATCAGCTGTTTGTGCTGAAACCGTCAGCGGCTGTAAATCTTCTTCCTTTGTTCAGGAAACACAAAAACGGATTGAAACGGATCCCGTCCCTCATATTTTATTTCTAACTTCATTAGAGCTTTTTTCTGCTTTCTTAACAATTACTGTTCTGCACGGCTCATCTTTCTGCCGCTGGCCGGCTGTGAAGGGATGAGCTGGGGGAAAATCTGCCCAGGCCAAGAAAAGCTCCTCGCAGCTGTGATCCGCTGATTTGACCTGCCAGAGCTTCAGCCCAGCGGCCAGCTGCAGCGGCTTTCAAAATAAAGCCGCTCTTTAGGAGACTCAGAAAGTGCAGAGGAGAGAAATTCAAAGGTGACGTGATCCAGACTCCTGAACAGAAACAAATGAGTTGGAAGGTGCAGTCAGAAACTATTTCTCCTGTTTTTTCTTTCTTTATTTTTTTATTTGTTTGTTGCTAAACAAACGAACTTCAGTCAATATTTTTGTAGATTGCCATATTAAAAATCCCATTCCTTTCATCTTTTGACCTGTTTTTAAAGTTCTCCCAGTCGTCTTTAAAAAACAATTACCTGAGCCAAAATCTAAAAGTCGTTTTCTAGGACATAGTTTCTGCAGCTCACCGCTCCCCCAGATGGATCAGTTGCGGAGAAAACATTTCACTAGGGGTGTGTTTTGGCAAGAATTTGGCGATACGATACGTATCCCAATGTTCTACCGAAACACATTTTCTTTTTCTTTTTTTTAAAGAAAGAAACTCTACCTGAATTTCAAACGACTTTCATTGTAATAAAATAGTGACATTTAGATTATTTAATGATCTGCAACTGTATCTCATTTATAACTTGCTTTTACACTTACAAGTTCATAGTGCTTTTATTTTGGTGACTTAAATTATATAAAGGGAACAGTCAAAATTGTCTGATTTCAACAACAAAATATTTTTCAGCATAAGAAAAAAAATGGAATGAATGTCCCTGAACCAATAAGTTTCTATAAGTATGATTGAGGAAATAAAGTGCAGTTTATTTTCAACATTGCTTGATGTAGCTTCTCCAGTACTTTTAAATGGTTTAGGAGCCTGAATGGTGCTTCAAAAATAAAGGGGGGTGGGGGGAGGGGGTAATTCTTTGCAGAAACATAAAAGTGTGATGATGAGGCAGCATGACAGGATGAAGGAAAGTTGCTTTAATGTGGCTAAGATGCTTCATTTACATAACCGTGTACACTGCAGCTGCAGCCCCGCTTTCTCACGCACATAACGGTAATCGCCTCGATGTTGTCCTGTTTTCAGAGCGTTATCGGTTGCACACATCACTCTGGTCCATCAGGTTGCTGAACTAGAATCTATTGCTGTGAGGTTCTGCAGACACTTGCCGACAGCATTTTGCCTGGTGGTCCGTGCATTAGCCGCTGTGCAGCGCTGCACGGCTTCACTCGTTCTTATCTGAGCCGCCACGAAGCACCTCAATCCGCGTTTTAATATGATACTGGCAGCAGCATGGCACAGAGTTTCGGTTCGGTACCTGTCCCAAGTAAGACCTAAGTAGTTCATGTCTCATAACAACAAAACAAACTGCTTGTGTTAACACCCTGTAGTTCTCTTTATGGGCTGCAGAGCTGCTCAAAGCTACACAACGAGCGGTCGGAGTTTTAAGTGGAAAACAAGAGTCAGACGCTGAAGGACGCTCATAAATAATGAAGTAAATATTGTTATGACAGCATTTGTGAATCGATACAAAATCGCGAAATGAACCATGGCGGTATATCGCCGAAACGATTTTTTTCTAAAACCCCTACATTTGACAACGTATCGGACTTTACCTTTAAATGCAGCCAACAACAAAATTCAGCCTTGGAGCCTTGGTGAGACGCGGCCTCCCTGAGCGCATAACTGGTTAAAATGCATTTCATAACAAACTACAAATCACCAATCCCGCCCAAACTATGTCCATCCAATATTGCTCGCTAAATCAGAATCAAAACAGCTTAATGGGAAACCGCCCAATCCGGCAGCACTGATCCACCATTACAAGGTAAACTCACTAGTTGACCCGATGCCCAACTAACTAAAGGGTTCATACTGCTTAATAATAATTTATAACAACTTCTAAAGCAACCCCATAGCATCATATCATGCTTGACTGTGAGTTTGCCGCAAATTTGAATCAAACGCTACTTTAATTCGAATTCAAAAAATACAGTAAATTGAACATTTTTTGCTCCCTTTTTTGCTTAAAGTTTAAAGTGAGATGTAAAAAAAAAAGTGTGATCCTTTTTGCTCAAACGATCAAAGAAAGAGGAAGGATTCCCCCAACGTGACCCACTTTTGTGAGAATAAATACAAAACAACAACTTTGAAAAACTTTAAAGTGACTGTTTGGAATCCACTGTTTAACCCCGGAGGCGCACGGACGTGTTGCAGCCTTTTCTATCCAAAAGGAGACTTGAAATACTTTATTTTGTAATCAAAGCTTGTTAGAAACAAACTAAACTCAAAAGGAAGAGTTACAAACACATTTGGTGTCAGCTCTTCCCTGTGCCCCAAACTCTACGCCTGGAGAACCCGGATAACGAGACGTCTTTCCAAACTTTGATCATAGCTTCATGTAGAAAATCAATCAATGAGGTGCCCTTTAATTCAGCTCAAACTGAAGCAAACTCAATACTTTTGCTGTAATAAGTCAACTGCTTCTCCTAATTGCTTCTCCTCTTTGTATTTAAATGCCGGGTGCACCTGACAGACCCGCACACCTCTTTAGGATCTGGATCAGTACTGCTGACATGTTGTCAGAGACGTCACGCATCGTTATAACCACCAGCTCCTCTTGATGTGCCGGCTTTGTTGCCCTCAGCTGCGTTTGAGGCAGCCGGGAGGGTCGGAAAAACTCGCTTAAACGGGAGCAACAACGAGGGAGAAAAACTGTAAAAATAAATAAATAAATAAATAAAGCAGCTCCTCATTTCTGCCAAAAAATAATAATCAGGTCATGTTAATTAGACCAGGATCTAAAAGTGGAGCAAATGATTGTTGAGAGGTCAACAACAGGTCTTGAAGCTGCTGTTGATGCTCTGATTCCTTCAGTTGTGCTCCATCAAGAAGGTGGATCAGTCGCCGTAGCAACATGGCCGTTTATTTCTTTGCATCTCTGCTGTTTTTACAGCCGACAGACGTCCTGGAATACAAGGACCGGATCGTATTCCTTCTGGGCCTTTGAGCACAAATTTGCCCCCGCCACATACTCAAAAATTTGCTAAAACTTTTTGCCCGGCGAAGACGCATTTTGGGCACAAAATGATGACATAGCATAACTGTCACAAAAGAAAAAGAAAAGGGTCAAAATCTCTTATGGGGATTGAAAACAGCTGGTTCAAAATTAAGTAACAAAAGCCTAACATGTGTGTCGGGGATATCCAAAGGACATTTTAATATTATGGGATGGCCCCAGGACCTACGACTTGGCGGCCATTTTGTGGCAAAGTGTGAAATTTGTTATTTTTTTTTTTTCCACATTTTCCAACAATATGGGAAAAGAAAATTTTAGTTTGAGCAGATTGGACAAAAGTCTACAACCAACGTTTGGTTGGTCTTTACTTATAATTTTACCAACAAAAAAAAAAAAAATCACATTTAATACCTTTTACAAAAGCAACCTCCTCATAGGGATTTTGATATATCGCCTGTGTCGGAAATAAAACTTGAGTTGGCACAACGGTAACCTGTTCAGCAACCCCAGGCGACCAAAACAGAAAAAGGTTGCTATGGAGATAAAGCCAACTTTTGAAAAAATAAAAATAATCCCAAATTCAGGGAGAAACCCCAAACCAGAACATCTGAAGGAACTGCTGATTCCTTCTGGAACCTGCTCGCATTAAGGGGGAATCTGTGCATGGAGTACCAAGAAAAGCAACTGTTCTTCGTGCACAGAGATGCTAATCGCACATCTGTGACATTACTCACGGCAGGCAAACGTGCAGAAGCAGAAGTGAGCTGTTTTAAACTTGATCTAAGAAATACAATAGCCTGTTATTTCCATGAAAAGAAGACGTGTGAGACGTCTCTGCCGCATGGAAATGTACTTTTCAGTCTGCTGCACGTCTGCAGGTCAGTGTGCACATTTATGAAGCACACACATGGCGTTGTGATGCTCACAGCTGGTTCTCTGTTAAAGAAAACCTTAAAGGAAACGTCCTTTTTTAATTAACACAATTACCTGACAAACCAGTGATGGGTTTGACTCACACATTAGATTAAAAGACAAAGAAAAGGGAAAAGCTGATATTTGTTCAGAACTTGAAACACATGCAGTTTTTTTCTGTGTTATGTTTGTATTTAAATCCGGGTTGTTTTTGTAAATAAAATAATTATAGTGTTAATTGAATATTATTAGTCTGAGAATGTGTTTGTGTGCATTTCCAAATCCATGTTGTGAACCTTAGAATTAAGCAATCAAAACAAATCAAACCACAGACAAACAGAAAAATGTATATGGAGACTTCAAACTTTGTTGGGATTATTAGTCATGATAATTAAGATTATAAATTGGTTTATAACGTCGATGTTTGTCACATTTTCGGACACAGCTGTATTACTGTTAAAGCAGAAACTAAAAGTTGGATTAAAATCTTTTCTTTTTTCCTTTTGTGTCCGTACGAGGCCAGGGTCAGAGTAGCCATTTATGCCTGAACACGAAAGATTCCAACCTTGACTTTGACTGCAGGTTCTGGAAAATGTTTGTTTCTCAAGTTGAGGACTGTTAAAATTTCTATTTTATTTTATCTTTAAGCCTAAAGCCCCCTTTCTGAGCATCTTAATGAATAAAATACAAAACATAAAACGAAAATTGTTCTTTAGAAGTAGTTTAATAAATTCCCACTAAAGGAAGTTTAGTGAAAAGTTGTTTTTCAATCTTGTTGATGGAAACTCATAAATTAGACATAACTTTGCTAATTTAGTTTTCCAACACCTTTCTGTTTTTTGCAAACATCACACCTGCCGGCAGTGAGCATGACACTAGACTTTTAGCTTTAAGCTGAAAAAACCTAAAATATTTTTCTTCTGCATTTGGATTTCATGTGTTTATATTCATTGAGAATGCATTTCCCCCAAAATATCAGAACTGGTGCAGCTAAACTACACCCCATTACTGAAAAACATACAGGACGATCTAACACGCTGGACCAACCTGCCTCTGTCCCTTATGGGCAAGGTAGCCACAGTAAAAATGAAAATCTTACCCAAAGTTAATTATCTCTTCTCAATGATTCCCACACAACCGCCATTAAAATGGTTCAAAACATTAGACTCATCCATATCAAGCTTTCTATGGAACAACAAACCTGCAAGAATTAGTCTAAAAACTTTAAAATCTGCAAAAAGCTGTGGAGGATTAGAATTACCTAACTTCCACAATTACTTTCTTGCAAATAGATTACAATACATCTTAAAATGGTTAAAAAATAATCCAGAAACCAACTCATGGTTAGACTTGGAACAGGCGTTATGTGGAAAGATCAACCTGTCAGATCTTCCATTTATTAGCCAAACAGTTAAAAAACAGGATTGTTTCAAAAGTATTAATATAAATGCCACTTTAACAGCCTGGTGGGAATTTCTCAAAATATCAAAATCATCAATTCAACCGTGCAAAATGACACCCATCTGGAACAACCCAGACATCCTCATAAACAAAAAAATTATCCACTTCCCAGCTTGGCAAGCGGGGGGCATAAAACAACTAGAGCACATAATTATTGATAGAAGATTCATAACTCCCCAGGAACTTCAAGGCAAACATGGAATATATAACTTCTTGGAATATCAGCAACTTAAATCAATTATTACTAAAAAGTTTAAATACAGAGACAACGATTTAAAGCTACCAGATGTAGTTACCACTCTGATCAATTTCTCAATGAATAAAACTCTCTCCAAAATATACAAACTTTTATGTAATTTAGATAACAATATTTCACTTCCGACAACAAAATGGGATGCGGATTTGAGCATCAGCACAGATGAAAGTTTTTGGTCAGAACTTTGTCTAAACACCTTTAAAATGACAAAAAGTCCAAATCTGCAGCTAATCCATTTCAAAACTCTTCACAGAATTTACTACACTGGACAGAGGATGTTCAAGATGGGTCTCAGTAACTCAGACATTTGTCAGCACTGTGACAGTAATCTACCCGACAATTACATGCATGCACTATGGTTCTGCACGCCTGTCCAGGCTCTCTGGCAGCAGGAATCTGCCGATCTATCAGTCTGGCTTAAGGTTTCAATCACAGCTTCACCGTCACTTTGTGTGCTTGGTGACATGAGTGCCATCGATGTAGAAGGAGGATTAGGCTCTATCATTTTCATAACTCTTTGCATTGCTAAAAAAACTATTTTAATAAATTGGAAAAGCAAAAAAATATATAAATATAAGTCAACACAGAAATCTGCTGCTTGATCATATCAGCTTGGAAAAAATGTCAGCCCAAAGTTCAAGTAACTTTGAAAGAATTCGGTCTCTCTGGTCTCCCATAGCTAACTCCATGACTTAGGGGGTGGGGGGGCCTGGTCGTCGCTGCTCCTTGCCCTTGTGCCGTGGGCTGGGGTGGGGGTCGGGGCCTCCGGTGCCTGGCGGGGGGTGGTGGGGGCTCCGTTGGTCGGGGGGTCGGGTCCGGCGCCTGGGTGGGGCGGGCTGGGGCGCTGAGTGGTCCTCTGGGCTTGGGTGTGGGGGTGCGTGGTGGGGGGGTGGGGTGGTGGTCTGGCTTGGCTTGGGGGGGTGGTCCCTTTGCCTGTGCTGGAGGGGTTGGCGGGGGGCGCTGCTCGGGGGGGGGCCCAGCGGCGCTGGATGGGCTTCCCATCTGCACCTGGGGCTGGGATCGGCCCTTCCCTGGCTCTGGGGCGGGACGGGACAACCCTCTTGGGGCCCCCGGTCACTCTGGGTGTCATCCGCTTCGGCTGCGGGGTCTGGGGTGGGGTGGGGTGGGGGGTCTTGTCGGCCTTGTCCTGTGGGGGGGCATTCTGGGGGAGGGGGGGGGCACTATTGGTACGGGGCAGGGGGGGTTGACGGGTCGGGGTCTCCGCTGAGGCCATCGGCGGTTTCCCCGGCCGGTTGGCTGCCTCGGTCCCGTCGAGGCCTGACCAGAGCTCTTTTAGGGCCGGCGTTTGGGGGTGGGGGCCTGGGCTTGCTCCAGGGGGGGCCGGCGCTTTCTGGCTCCTCTCTCTCTGTGTGGGGGGGGTGGTGCTGGGCCTGGGGTGTCGGCGCCTCCGGGGGTGGGGCCCCTGGGCTGGGTGGGCCTGGCCCTCTTGCTGGGCGGGGGACAGCTGTTTGACCACCGGGGGACAGTCTATCAGCTGTCCCGAACTTACCCCCTTCCTCATATAACCTCATAATAGGGTGAGGGGGTGGGGGGCTTAGCCTGCGATGAGCCTTGGGGGGGGGGTTTACTAGGCAGTGGCCCCCCTCCTATGGTTGCCGTATGGAGTGGGCCCCCCCTCTTTCGGTTTTATTTGCACCTTAGACATGTAGGGCCCTTGGTAGGGGGGGTGCTTGGACATCACTGCCAGCAAGCAGCGGATGTCCTCCTAGCACCCTACCCGCCAATTTTAACCGCACCTTAGACATTTAGGGCCCCTTGGTGGGGAGGGTGAGAGGATGTCACTGTGAGTAATCAGGAGATGTCCCCTTATTGCCCTACCCGCCAATTTTAACTGCACCCCCCTTAGTACACACACCCCTCCCCCCTCAATATATACATCCCAACAAAAACACACACACATGCACACACACACCCTCTCAAACACATATACACGCACACACATTTTGCAAGGAAGGTGGGACCTGGGTCCATCTGTCCCCTGCCTCTTCCCTGGTGGGGGGTACGGGCCCCTTTGCAACGGCGGCCGTGTCCCCGGGGTGCCGGCTTCCTGGGCCCGGCGGTGCTCTCTCCATGCGGGGAGGGGGTTCACATAACACCTGGGCCGGGGTGTTCGTGTCCCTGGGGGGTGGGTTCTGGTCCTTGCCCCTGAGCGTTGTGCCCCGCCAAATTTCCAACTGTGGCCAAGCCTGGTCGGGCCATGTTTACAACACCCCCTTGTGGGCCCCTTTTTTCCCCGGGGTGCCCCCCTCCTGGGCGGGGGCTGGCCCCTGCCTTGCTCCTCCCTGGACCAACCGTGGGCTGGGTGGGTGGCTGCCTGGAGTGCGGAGCGGGTCTCCCTTGGGGGGTCCTGGCTCGTACCTGGGGTTGGGGCGGGGGGATGCCCGGAACTCCTGGGTGGTTATGGGGTGCTCGTCTTGGGCTGTGGGCGTCCTTCTCCGGTGGGGCCCTGCGTTGGGCGCTCCCGGCACACGGGGGGGCTGCTCTCCTGGTTGGGCTGGGGCGACGCTCTCTTCCCCCCCGTGCCTCCCTGCGCTCTGGCTCTGGGGGCCTCGCGGCGGTCCTGCTGGCCCTGGCCTGGGTGGCGGATTTGGTCACCAGGGGGGCGGTTGTTCCGTGCCTGCTCCCGTGTGGCGTTGGGGGGGTTCCGGCTGCTGCTGCTCCTGCGGTGGGGGTCTTGGGGTAGGGATGGCTGGGCACTCTCCCTCCTTCTTTTCACGTTCCACCACCCATTTTAGAAGAACATAAACACTCACCTGAGCACAGGTGTTGGCTCACCTTTGCACTGACAGTTTGCATGACTGAATGACTGAAATATTTCACACTAGTTGGTTTTAAGGCATAAGTATGCGTGTGAACACTATCTGTTTTGTGTACATGTCGACAGGTGGACATTTTTGCAGCTAGCAGGTGTGTTTAATACATTTCAGTGTGTGTGTGGACAGGCTCCGCCCCTTTTTTTGTTTTGTTTTTTTACTACATTTGAACCTTACCATAATGATTAACAACCAGTAAACTTGTTGCTTTATGCTGCTTCATGGTCTTATCCCCCTTCCCCTCCTATTATCACCCCCTACCCCCCCTCTCTCTAACGTCCCTCTCTCTTCTTCCCCTCTTTCCTTTTCCGTCCGGTCCAACACCAAAGATTTTCAGACATGATTGAAATTAATAAAGTTTGGCCTCAATTACAAAAGGGGTTTATTCAGACATACCTTTGTCTGTCTGCCTAGCTGTTGGACAGGACAAGTTAAAAAAAAAAAAAAAAAAAAAAAAAAGAGAATGCATCAGGACTTACTGAGTAAAATCGGGCGTTCTTAAAGTGCTACAGAGTGGGTGAAGTCTCGCTCTGATCGTCTCCTGATCTATTTTTTTTAAAGCGTTCGGTCTTTTAATTATGCTTATGTCGTTTTTAGCCAAAATCCAAAAACTATGTTGTCGTTTTCTAGGACATAGTTTCTGCAGAGCGGCAGTAGTTCATCAGAAATTCACCTCCGAGTTGTGGGTGGGATCTTTGGTGTGGGGTAAGCCCACCTCCATTTCCCATCACCTAGAGAGTTTACACTCTCTCCTGCCAGCCTCGCACCTCTAACCAGACATTACCGGTGCAACAAAAATGTTGGAGCTATCCAGCCAAACAGTTGGGGGCCGCATACCAGCGCAGATCTGTTTGTCTGCAGGTGAATGCATCAGAATGGAGCAGAGCAGGGAGCCTGTGGCCTGCCCAGCGTATTTTCTACGTCACAAATACGATATTTTTTATGCTGGAACTTTTTCCTTTGCTCCTGATTCACAGCAATTTGAAATAAAAAATACTCATAAAATACAAAGTTTGCAAAAGAATAACAAATGACTTAAGTAAAAGTAGTCTGTGAACAGGTGAGACCGGAGAGCCCTCTCTCCTTACTCTTTAGAAAGCAACAGACATGCATGGTGGAGGTAGTGTGATGATGTGGGGCTGCTTCGTAGCTGCAGGATCTGGACGTCATTAACCACAACCGGATGTCCTTAACCGGAACAGGAATACCCCCACATTGCTTGAAGAAAACTTTATTTTTAACTTTAACAGTTACGATTTTCCCATTTTAAGATGTAATAAACGTTTTTTGTTTTTGTTTTAAAATTCTGAACACTTCTGGGTTGGGATAAGTTGTATAATTTTTTCTAAATTGAATTTATAATTTGTCCCTGTCCTAATCTGTGCTGCAGGCTTTAGACCCCCCCACCCCTCTGTAAGTAACAACCTTGGACCCAAAGAAGAGCAAATATTGTAAAATGTCAGGTTGGAATCCAAAGAGGTCACAAAACTGATGAGCGGCGTGACGGAACACAGCTGCCTTTTTTCAGGCCGGGTGTCAACGCAGAAAAAGAGATACAGAAAAGGAACAAAAGGTATCATTTCCAGCTGAGAAAGGTGTGACGGAAAGCTCCCACATCCACATGATGAAGCGCTCAAAGACTCGGGGAGGAACAATTAAAGGCAGATAAGGCGTCTCCCTCGCCATCATTTCCCTCAACCATTCCCCATGACAGCCTTTTAATACCGCCGCTCTGCGTGAGACTGCGATCTGCTTAATGTTCAGCCCTCCTGGGAATCACTCAGAGATATGTGATCAGGTTCAGAACGGCAGCACATTTCTTTACCTCTCTTCATGACACCCTTTCTTCGCCCCCCCCCCAGTCCACCCCAGAGGCTCTTTTCATCACCGTCTCCCCCCTAAATGAGAATGAAACGCGCTAATGAGTCAAGACAAAGCTAGCAGCATATGGCGATGATAATGAGATGAAGAGTGTTTGGAAAACAAGGCCAGAGATGAGGCTGATGAGATGACATCCTGCTTGGGAGCAAACAGCCAGAATAGTTGAATTTCCTACAGAAGCCTTCGGGCTTTGCTACATGATATATATTATTCATGACCACGCATGTCCAAGTACTCAAGGCGCAGTTTCTGGGCAAATAACTGAGTGCTGATGATGCCTTTAATAGGGCAAGTTCCTTTGAATATATTCTGTATGAGTACAGTTATCTGCCGAGACGCATCCTCCGTCTTACATGTTACTAGAAAAGGCCAAAAACCCTATTAACACATAGTCCAAAGACGCAGCTAATGATGTAAATCACTTCTGTGAACATGAACTAGATGTGTTGGGGTTTTTTTTGGGATCCAATTAGCTAATTTATGTTCTACAAGAAGTACTTCAATTTTAACTAATTTGGACAACAGGACAGAAGTGACAGATGCTTTGAGAATTAAGAAAAAAACACAGTCCAGTAACCTTCATAAAAAGCTAATTGGCCCATTTTATGGTCCAGGTGACCGCAGATCGCAGAAACAGCTGCTGAAACAAATAAAATGGGTAACCTACTTTACAGCCTGACTAACTACTACAGCCGCTCGTCTTCATCAGTGTTCACACTCCTGCCGAAGGCTTTGCTCCACTAAAGCAAACGTCGGACGGAGAGAAAAGCGAGAGAACGTGTTCATGTGTTTTCAGAAAAAGGTTTCACTTTAACTGAAGAGCGCTGACTGCTCTTGATGAGTGTGTGATGCTTTTGTTTGGTTGATGCAAAAGAAATCTGCCAATAGGGTAAAAAAATGGTCTGACCAAGAATTCTTATTTTAACCCTTGTGCTATCCTAGGCGCTTTGACATTGGGAGTGGGGTCATCTAGACCCACTAGACAGTGCTCTGAACCTTTCTTCTTCAATGATTTGTGATCTTCACTGGTGTCCATGGATTACATGAAATCTTTCCACCTTTATCCACCTTTGTCATGGTAGGGGGAACACATCAATGCAAGGGTGGGGTCATCTAAGATCGCACAAGGGTTAAAAATAAAGCTTGTAATCACCAATGACGTTTTGTTTCTGCAGCCCAAAAATGGCCCTATTGAAAATGGTGTTTTAGGTGTTTTTAACACGTTCTTGAAGCATTTTCGCACAAATTTAAGCTTAAACTTGTATTTCTGAGTATTTCTTTATTCAAACTGGAAAAAATCAGGAGCAGATTGCTGTTTGAAAAAGCTCTCAGTTGTGACGCTGCAGCTGAAATTGTCAAAGTCCCTCTGCTCCGCTCCATTCCGATGCCTCCACTTGCAGACAAACAGATCCGAGAACGTCTTTGTTTTCCTCGTCTGAGCTGGAATCTGGATCTAAACTGTACGACTGCAAAGCTACAATAGTGCTTGCCGTTTTTATTGCACCGCTAATGTTAGCTTGGGGTTGTGAGGGGCTGTAAGATAGAGGGATAAGCAAAAGCATGATGGGATATCACGCCAACTGTCCCGCTCACAACTCAAAGGTTTTTCTGGTGAACTACTGCCACTCTGCAGAGTCTTTGTTTTAGAAAACGACATGGGTTTTTTATTAGATTTTGGCTAAAGTTGTCAATTTGTGAGCATGTTTTTCTTCAGGTTTTGTCATAAAGTTAGGTGTTATAGTTGAAAATTGCATAAAATTTGCAGTTTTCCTTCTCTAACAAACTAACCACATAGTTTGATGCTGCCATAATCCCCAAAAAATGTAACTTTTAAACACTGAAAGTCAACAGACTGGAGCTGCAACAGCTTTCAAATAGCAAAACTTGTTTTGCTATTTGAAAAAAAAAAGTTTATTGGTCCAAGTTGTGCTCTAACTCAGCAAAAAACCTTTGTCCATCAGTCCCAGGTGGGAAACCATGCAACTCCTCAGCTTTTGTCTTTAACCACCCGAATACAAAGGGGGTTTCTGGAGGACGTCCCACAAGTGCAGCGGGCGACCAGCGAGGCCCCTGCAAGCTCCGTGATCCTCCCGGTCCTGGAGGCTGCAGAGGAGAGATACGGGCTGAAGGGATGAGGGCATAAGACAGACGCGGCAAACAAACAGAAGGGCAAATAAAGAGGGAGCTCACACATAACCCGCTTAACCGTTTTCATGGAGAGGACCCCACACACTCCAGAGGATCCACGACAAGTCAAGACTTCCTGACGTGATAAACTTGCTCTTTTGTTGTCCATTGAAGGACAAATTTAGCAGCAAATCTTTGCTAATGTGAAAAAAAACAACAACACGAGCAGCCGCTTTTGCCGACTCATATTTCTCAATTCGGGTTGTTTACATAGGTTGTCATTACAGACATTTGTGTCAACATCCATTTCGTTCCAGCGTTCTTTGCACAAAGATGACTCATAAAATTGTCCCTTTGATGAAGCAGAGCAGGTTTTTCAATAAAACACGGAGAAGCAGCGAAGGGAAGTTAACAGACAGACCGACGGAGCAGCAGGCGGTATAACATAGGTTGCATAACAATGACTTCTTCAGTACACTACAGCCGGCCTGCCTGTTGATATGTGGGCGCGGGTGACTGCGGGACAATGCGAACCGGCTGCCGAGCAAATACTACACGAGACAACGTTGTTGCCATGACAAGGGAGAGGAAGAGGGATGCGCGTCCATGGAGAAGCAGTTTTGCAGAGCAGGAGAGGGTTTATCTACTCGCCGAGTGAGGAATAAAAGATGAGTCAGCTGCTTACAATTAGCCGAGCTGAATCAAACAGGCGGTAAAATGACACTGTACAGCCAGTGGCGGTGGAGTCTGGCCAAGACGGGGATAGAAGACCTCCCACCAGCACACATGTGCTCAGGCTCTCCCCTCAAAGTCTCTGGAAGGTGCACACGTGTGGACGGATGCATCGGCTGTTCTGCACCTCCAGTGTGGCGGTGGAGCTGAGTTTATTCCTGTCTGGCACACCAAGAAAGCACATGTACCTCCTTTGCCAGGAAGATTTGCCTCAAAGCTTCATGCTGGAGGCTCTGGTGCTGCGTAAGCTTCTCCGGCTTTGGCCTCACTCGCAGCCTCACTGACTGTGCTGTCTGTTACTTCGTAAGCTCACCATCATCATCATCATCATCATCATCATCATCCACATGCTGTCTCATCAGTTCAGTCGCGCTTACTGTAACCCAAGCATTCATGCTGCAGAAAGAAGAACTTCATGTGTGTCTCTCCTCAAAATGGAGATTTAAACACTCAGAACCAGAATCAGCGGCTTTGGACTGGGATGTAGGACCTTCAGCTGTCTGTTTATATATATTTTTGTGAATCTTTGGGTTCCTAAACCTAACGTGAACAAGGCAAACTCATTGCTCGGCTGTCTGACTGTGGTGGAAGAAGATTGTTGGGGGGCTCCGAGGTTGTTGTTTTTTTGTCTGTGACCCCTCTGACCGCCTCCCACCGCCGCTCCTTCATCACTCTGACTGGCTCTGACAGCTGTCAGTCATCCTGACAAATGGGTTCAGGGGGGCTAGCACCAACACTGCAGTAGCGGTGTCAATAACCACCTTCTTTTCGTCTGTTTCAGCGTTTTGGTGGGCAGCATCTGAAATGATATCTTAGTTATTTCTCTCTAGCCCTTGTGCTATCCTAGGCACTTTAACATTGGGAGTTGGGTCATCTAGACCCACTAGACAGTGCTCTGAACCTTTTTTCTTCAATGATTTGTGATCTTCACTGGTGTCCATGGATTACATGAAATCTTTCCACCTTTATCCACCTTTGTCATGGTAGGGGGAACACGTCAATGTAAGGGAAGCGTCACGCACGCTACTTTACAAAATCCCATGAATAGTGATGCGTTACACAAATTCTGTATTACTTTTTTAATAAAACCCCCACAAGTAGAACATAAACTCCAAAGGGAGAACATTTGTGGTTCTTCATATAAGAAAAACTACATATAAATGTTGTCTATGTAAAACTAAATACTTGTCAGTTTTTTTTAACCATTCCTCTGATCGTTCCAGATTGAATGTGGAGATGGTGTTATTTATGGGATGTAATTAATTCTTTTTTTTATTGGGTAATCAGTTCAGATGTTCTTAGAGACAATTTTTATTTAAAGATCCCTGCGAGTGTTCACTTCAATATCGGTTATTTTAGTTAATCTTTCAAGTGTCTTACAGTCATTTAGGTCACATTTGTTTTGGTGCTAGCCCCCCTGAATGCATGTGGTGTAATAACCAATACGGACAAAGTATTTTATATTTTTGGTAAAACGAAAACCCTCAAAAAACATTTGTAGAAGCAAACCAGATTTTCTTTTTTTGTTGTTTTTTTTTAACTTGTCCTGTCCAACAGCTGGGCAAACAGATGAGAGCTGACGGCCTCTTGTGTTGGACATATATTACTTTAACAGGGGTTGTTAATCTTCAGACAAACCAAAGGTATGTCTGAATAAACCCCTTTTGGAATTGAGGCCAAACTTTATTCATTTTAATCATATTTGAAAATCTTTTGTGTTGGACCGGACGGAAAAAGAAAGGAGGGAAGAAAAGAGAAGGATGTTAGGGGGGGGATAGGAGGGTGATAATAGGAGGGGGGGGTAACACCATGCAGCAGCATACAGTAACAAGTTGCTCGATGGTTATGTTATACATGTTATAAACATATTTGTTGGCTCCAAAAAATGTCCACATGTCAACATGAACACGATACAAATATCGTTAGTGTGAAATATTTCATTCAATCACACAACTATTATTGCAAAGTTGAGCTAACACCTGTGCTCAGGTGAGTGTTTGTTCTTCTAAAATGGATGGTGGAATGTGAAAAGAAGGAGGAGGAGCGCCCAGCCACCCCCACACCGAGACCCCCGCTGCAACAGCAGTGGCAGCTAGAATGCCCCAACGCCCGAACGGCAGCAGAAAGAGAACATCCGGCCCCCGGGCAATCACATCCGCCACCCAGGCCAGGGCCAGCAGAACCGCCACGGAGCCCCCAGAGCCAGAGAGCAGGGAGGTATGAGTGGGAGTGCAGCTCCAGCCCAACCTGGAGAGCAGCCCCCCTGCCGCGCCGGGAGGGCCCAATGCAGGACCCCGCCCCAGAAGAGCGCCCACAGCCCCAGAAGAGCAACTCATCACCACCCAGGAGTTCTGGGCATTCCCCCACCCCAACCCCAGGTACGAGCCAGGACCCCCCAAGGGAGACCAGCCCCGCGCTCCAGGCAGCCACCCACGGTTGGTCCAGGAAGGAGCAAGGCAGGGGCCAGCCGCCCCCAACCAGGAGGAGGGCACCCAGGGGAAAAGGGGGTCCACAGGGAGTGTTGTAAACATGGCCCGACCAGGCTCGCCCACAGTTGGAAGTTTGGCGAGGCCCAGCTCTCAGGGGCAGGGACCAGAAGGACCCTCATTTCCTTCCTCTCTTTTAACACGTGGCAGCAACAATGGGTTAATAATGTTAATGTTGGTTTTTTGTGTTACATGCGGTAAATACGTAAGTGTTTCTCGCATTCGTCATTTGCTGATGTGTGCAGATGTCTGTTTAGGGGTTTCAGCTGACGGTTCTTTATGTGAATTCAGTTTGAGCTGTTCAAAAATTTCTGGTCGGCTGAGAATTACGCAGTTCAGGCATATTTTATGTAAATTTTATGCAATTATTACGTAAATCCTACTCAACTGTGCGTGACTTGTGCGAG